>NC_137287.1:22107500-32107500 GCF_054371585.1 Giraffa tippelskirchi
ATTTTCACTGTAATAAAACAAAACTCTGAGTGACTGAAGCCGAGTCTTTGGTTCCAAAATGAAAATTTCTCCTTCGGAGATCACAAATCGACACCGTTCACTCTAAGTTATCACTGGCCACCTAGAAACATCACCTGTTACCGTCAACATGAGCTCTGCCTTGGTTAATACTGAACCAGCCCACTGGGGGTATCTCTGGAAACTGGGCCCTGGGGATGTTGTAAAGGGCAGCCTGCGCTGACACCGGTTCCCTGACAGCTGCTGAGACCAGGAATGGGGACAAGTCTGGAAACTGGCCCATCTTGATCCCTCTCTAGGATTCTGGGACCAGCTGCTGCTGCTCAAGTCTCATTCAAAGCTTAGAGGTTCCTCTAAGAAAACAGACCCTCCACATCACTTCTCAGAGACTACAGGGGCTTTTGTCGATGCCAGACTCTTGTACTAAGCGCTTCATTTGCAGCTCCTTTTGTCCTCTGGTGACCCTGTGAGGTGGCGATAGTCATCATCCCTGTTTCACAGATGACATAACAGAGTCACACAGCCCAGAAGTGATGAAGATTCCTGGGATTTGGCCCTAGAGCTCTTAGCTTCTCAGGTACGACCAAAGCAACCAGGATTGCTCCTCATCAGGGAAAGGCTAGAAGGCTGTGCTGGAGTCAGTCCAACTGATCCCCACCTCCACAACCTCTTTCCAGGGAGCACAGGCTCTTGAGACAGTCGAGTTAGTAGGGACTGCTGTGGTGTGAATACTAGAGGCTCACACTGCAACTGAGAATGACTCTGAGGCTGGGTTTCGCAGAACTCAACATATTTTTTTTAACTTTTGATGCTAATTAAGTGTGAACTGTTCTTTGTAAAACACTCCATTTTGCACTTGCTATCAACAAAGCCATTAGCAAGCTCTCAAGGGAGGGTGGGGAGGAAGTGGGGGTAGAGGGCAGGGAGGAGGTGGTGGTTCCAGGTACTTCTTTGTGCCAGAGAGACTTACCATGAGGTCATTTTGGAACTCCTCTTTCTGGGGGCCACTGCTGACAGCTGACACGTCAATGAGAATGCCGACTCTGGCCCCCTTGATGAGGCCAAATGCCTAAAATCAGAGAGGGCATGCAGAACAACCAGCACAGCTCTGTGCTTCTGCAAACCTTTCATTGGGCAGCTTGTGGAAGCAGAAATTCAAGCACATGCCAGCCTCAACAGGAGGCCACACAAGGAAGACCCATTTTGTAGAGGAGAGAGCAAAACTAGGTCTTGGTTTTAGTTTTGGGCATTATCTGCTTCTATTTGTGGCAACTTATTTAAAATTTTTTCCCCTTAATATTTACTGTCCACTTTTATAATGTAATTTGTGTTCATTAAAGAAAGTTTGGAGACTGTAGAAAAGTAGCCTTTGTAAGATAGTTTGACATCTAATTACATCAGCTTATCTTATTTCATTTCTCTATATCCTTATTTATTTTCTGCCTATTCTACCAATCAAAAGCAGATGTGTTAAGTTCTCTAGCTGCAGTGGTATTTCTGTGAATTTCTAATTATATTTCTAACAGCTATTTCTAGCTACATGTTAATGCTGTTTGATTCACCTCATAACTGTTCTTCCTGTTATAGCTGCATTGTGAATTGGAATTTTCATTCATACAAAATTGATAGTTCTCTAGGGCAGTAGGTTCCACTGGATGGCTGCCTTAAATCTTGCTTTATTGGATATCTAAGTTATTGTTCCTCCTTAAATCTGCTCCTTACTTAGTTTTCCCCACCTCAGTAAACGGCATTTAACATTCATCTAGGCACTCTGGCCCTAAACTTATTCAATCCATCAGCAAGTCCTGCCTCCAAACCATACCCTGAATCCATCAGTTCTCATTCCATCCCCCTACCTGGCCCTTGGGTCTAAGCCATCATCATTTCCTCCTATACGTTGTTGTCTATGGTCAATTTATGAAGCACCCAGAGTGATCTTTTTGAAACTTAAGTCAGATCATGTCACTCCCCTGCTTAAAACTCTCACCTTCGGAATAAAATCTGAACTCAGCAAGGTCTTCCTGATCTGTGCCTTCCCCTAACCTCATCCGTTCTCCAAATGCTCACTCTGGGCTCTTGAGATAAAGTCAAGAGCTGCATGGGCCTGCTTGCTGCTTCTGGAACAGGTCAAGTATGTTCCTGTCTCAGGGCCTTAGCATTAGCTGCTTCCTCTGCTTGAAACATTCTCCCTCGATCTCAACATCACTCCCTTGCTCCCTTTAGGTGTCTGTTCAAATGTCTCCTCTTGGACTATCCTATTATTTGAATATCCCCGCTTCTATCTCACCCTCTCATCCCTTATCCTGTTTTATTTTTCTTTATAACACCATCACAAACTAACTTTGTATGAGATTTGTCCTCTCCCCCAGACCATAAATTCCATGAAAGTAGGAGCTTTGTACTAGTCATGTTTGAATCCCCAGTCCTGGAAAAACTGCCTGACATGCTGAAATCACTCAAACAATATTTGATCATCTAAAAACAGATGAAGTATGAAGCTTCCCAGGACGTTGCCAATTTTCAGGGGCCAGAAGGAGTTCAAATTTGAGGCCAGTTCTATCCTTTAAAAATTTGAGAAAGCTGACTTTAGAGCTTATTTATAATTGACAAATGCATTTCCTTAAACCTTGCCATTGAAATTCTAGAAATTTATCCCAGAGGAAAAACTGGAAGAGTACATGAGAGGGAATTGGAGCCCAGTGATGCCAGATAGCCCTAAATTTTTTCAAGAGAAGCCTGAAAGTAGACATAACAGTGAAATAGCAGGATTTTAAAATCTTGACAACTAATTTAAAAAATATTTAAAACTATTGAGGCCAAGAAAAACATGGTTGTAGGGCCAGATTTGCCTGCATGCCACTGGTTTATAACCCGTTTTATCCTCTGCAGACATGGAAACAGATACCCAGGGAAGTGTGGTTTTGCTGACAGCAGAGTCCAGAACTGTGTCCAGGGATGGACTATGCATCACATCAGGTGTGGAAGCACTCAGAAGATTCATGAGTTGATTTACAAGTGATTGCTCCCCTGGAATCCAATTGGGGCTTATTCCCTGGCTCCTCAATAACTCCATCAGAAAAGGATAAGGGGAAGAAGGACCCAACCAGCAATCCTTGCCCCTCGGTCGAAAGTGCCAGGACAAGTGTGATGGGCGTAGGAGGGTGAGAGGTGCGTTCCCGGAACTGATGTTTATGGAGGAGGTGAGGCTCTCGTCCCTCTCTGCCTATGTTACCGTGGGGGCGTGCTACAGCTGGAGATGTGCATCTGTTGAACTGTCTAAGCAAGAGAAGGGGGTTCTGGATCTGAGATGTAGACTATACCCTGGAATCAGCCCATACAGCTAGCTTTAGCACTGTATTGTCACCTACTGGGCTTGTGTACAGGTGGGGGTTGGGGTTGGGGAGCATGAATTTCAGCACTCACCTATCTCAGGCTTTAAAATAAGAGTCGGGGATTGGACTTTCCTGGTGGTCCAGTGGTTAAAAATCTGCCTGCCAATGCAGAGACACGGGTTCAATCCCTGGTGTGGGAAGATTTCACATGCTGCGGGGCAATTAAGCCTGTGCACCACAACTACTGAAGTCTGCAACTGTAACTACTGAAGTCTGCAATAGAGAGGCCTGCATGCTGCAACTCAAGAATAGCCCCCATTCTCCACAACGGAAAACTCATGCACAGCAACAAAGACCCAGCACAACCAAAAATAAATTAGAAGTAAATAAATAAATAAAGAGTTGAGGATTGCCTATCACATCATCATATCATGTAATCGCTCAGTCGTGTCCGACTCATTGCCACCCCATAGTCCGCCAGACTCCTCTGTCTGTGGGATTTTCCAGGCAAGAATATTGGAGTGGGTTGCCGGTTCCTTCTCCAGGGGATCTTCCTGACCTAGGGATTGAACCCGGGTCTCCTACATTGCAGGCAGATTCTTTACCATCTGAGCCACCAGGGAAGCCACAAGGTGGCTAAGGATTGCCTAAGGTGAAAGCAAATGGTGGGTCAGAAATACATCAACTGGAAGGATATAGGCTAAAACAAATAAGAAAGCAAAATGAAGGTTAATTTGCTTATGACCACCCTTCTACCCTTTGGGTCTGAGAAAAACATCTAATCAAACTTTCAAAAGTTATGTCTGGATGATCAGCCCTAGTTGTAAATCTCACTAAAGGTCTGAGCTTAAATGGTCCAGGGGAGCTTCAGCTGTTCTCACCCAGGATATTTCCTCTCCTGGTAACAGTCTCTGGCTTTCCATGTGCAACCATCTGTCTCCCTTTCTCAGTCTGTGATGTTTGGGGAGGTCTCACCCACTCTCCCCAACTTCTCTGACCCCCAACTTCCCCCAGGAGTGAGTACTAGTTCCAGGCCTAAGCAGTGTATCTCACTCCGTTGTCTATGGTGATTGGTCTAAATTGGCCCAGAGAGAGTCAGTGCTGGGACTTGGGAGGGTGCACTGGGAAAGGAAGATCACCACTGGAGTGACATGTAAGCTTAAAGCTGCTGGTGACCCCCATCTTCCCAAGACTGGGGAGAGCCTTCTGGGGGGGTAAAACCAACCCAGAGGAAAGCAGAGCTCAGAGACAAAGAATGACGTCATTTGAACCCTAGATACAGCTGTGTTTGGGCGTTTCATTTCTGTAGGTCTAGAAATTCCTTTTTTAGCTTTGGTTAATGTAAATTGGAGGTCTATTACTTGCAATAGAAAGGGTTCTAACAAATTACAGATCCAATGACTGAAACGGAGCAAAGAAAGAAATCTGTTACCTTCTTGCTGTTTTCTGTGAGCCACTGAATTCTCCGTTGATAGAGTTCAATAGCTCTGTCAAAACACCAAGAAGACTTGTCACCCAAGGTCAGCTCCAGCACTGAGCAACGTCCACTCACATACACTGAAGGAAAGTGCAGTGGGAATTTTTTTCTTTTAATGTGTCTAAGGCACTGGGAGAATATAAGGCAAAATCTAGCCCAGAAAAAAACTGAAGGTCTTTGTTTGCTGGGGTAAATGATGGAGGGGATGGTGGAAAGGTCTCTTAGTGTTGCAGGGGGCATTGTAGACGGTGGAGCTAGAGGTGGGCTTCAAGGGAGGGTCAGTCTGTGCAGGACTGGGGAGGGTTCTCAGAGGAAGGTGGAAGAACATTCTTGCTCTTCTCAAATCTGTGTCTTCTCTGGTGAGACTTCCTAGTCACCAGGATGTGATCATAAGTGCACAACTGAGGCTGCTCAGCATCAGTTTCTCAGTGGATTTATGAACAAAAAACTTAGTTTTTGAATAGTAAGTGGCCAGGGGAACTTCTGAGTTTCCCTTATTGCAGACCATTCCTATGGCTGTTTGGAGATCAGCCCGTAACAGGTGCTCAAGTGAAGGACTCAGTCATCTGAATTGAACTGAATTGCCCTCATTGAGGTAGGTGGGATTTGGGGCCCCAGAAAACATCAAGGAAGGCCTCTGGGCATGAACTCATGGATGGGGGGCAGTGGGCAGAGTCATAAGACACACAAGCAGGTGCAGGCAAAGAGCATGGGCTCCATGATGAGATGTGCTTGTCTTTGAGATGCAGCTCTGTTGTTTACTAGCTGTATGACTTGGACAGGTATGGTAAACTGTACAGTTTCAACATCTCCAATGTGACGATAATAGTAAGACTTTATTCAAGTCAACCTGCTGAAATTTAGTTTACTTAAAACTAATTCTCTGAAATCAATTTGCCAAATGACCAATTAACTGAATAAAACATTCCTTAAAATGCTGGATTCACAATTAAAACCAATCAACCAAATACTATAGAAATCTTTAAAATGTGTTTAAACTTCCAACTCAATAAAATTTGCTATAAAAGTTACAGTTAAAATGTTTTGATAAATTTGCCAAACTGGTCATTCAGCAATTGATTTTCCATTAACTGTCTTGAGAATAATGCTATTTTTTGAAGTGTGAAGATTAAATAAGATAATGTGTGCAGCCTTTAGCAGAATTCCTGACACATGAATAAATGTTGGTTCTTGATTATTATTCTAACCTTTGAGGAAATCTCAGGCAAGCAGTAATCAAGCAAGCAACTGCTATACAAGGGATGGTGCTAACAAAATCTAGTTTGGGGGGATTCCATGGTGGTCCAGTAGTTAGGACACTGCTGTTTCACAGGGTTCTGGGTTCGATCTCTGGCCGAGGAACTAGGATACCACAGGCCGTGAAGTGAGGCCAAAAAAAGTAAAGAGAAGCTTAAAAAAAATCTGGTTTAGGGACTTCCCTGGTGGTCTAGTGGTTAAGACTTTGCCTTCCAATGCAAGGAGTGCGAGTTCAACCTCTGGTGGGGGAACTAAGATCCCATATGCCTTATGACCCCAAAACCAAAATGCAAAACAGAAGTAAAATTGCAACAAATTCAATAAAGAATTTAAAAATTGTCCACATTAAAAAAAAAAAAAAATGGTTTGGAAGTGGGGGGGGGGGTCCTGAATATTTTTAACATACATCTGTAAAGATATGAATCCAATCAATCTGCCACACTTAATTGTTACACTTCAGATGAGGCAGGGAGGTTTCATCCAAAGGGGCCATGGGTTTTAAGAGGGTGAGAAAAACTGATATAGTTGAACCTTCTTTATTTGAAAAAAAGAGGACATTGGAGCCAGAAGTGGGAAGAGAACTGCCCACAGGTCCAACAGAGCCTGTCATTTGAACGAAGTCACTTTCAGGGTGCTGAAACCGGGTAATTCTTGAGCTCTGGGCTTGTTGGGAGGACATGAGAAATATACTTACTCAGAAAGCTTGGCTTCAAATTGGTGGATGATCTGGATGGGGAAGTGCATTTTCTTTGTGACACTGCTGCCCTCCTCCCTGAAGAAGCAAAGTCTCATGAAAGGGTCTCTTGGGCTCAGGGGGCTGGACGTGTCTTACAGGCTTGGGGGGAGGGAGTGGCTTCCGACTTACAGCAAGGCTGTGCCCTGGCATATCAGGTCAGCCAAAGTGAGTTTCTTAGACTTTAAACTGTGAGCTGAAAGCCAATCTTCTGAATTCTCCCAGACTGAAGGCAGGGTCTCATTCCCCTGCAGCCTCTGTGAAACAGAAGCCAGAGTCAAGGAGAAAACAGTGAAAAGAGAAGGCAAAGCTCAGGGTGTTTTAGGTCCCTCCACAGGGATCCCCAAGGGGTCCCAGCCTGACTGGTCCTACCTAAGAGGGTCTGTTCAGGAACTCGCCTTGCTGAGGCAACAGGCGTGTGCAGAGAGGCCTGTGCTCTGGGCCACCTGCCCCCCACGATACTGTTTCCCATCCCTCACTTCATCCCCGGTTTGTCCCCAGAGGAGTCAAGGGGTCACTCACCACATCCTGCCTTGTGAGAGGCTGAATACACAAACACGCAGTGGCTAGACCCTGCATGACTACAGAACTCTGACCCGCAACCTCTGTAGCAACCAGTCCATGGAGCCAAACCATAACCTCTCCAGCAACTGGATCAGGAGGTCTGGACTGTGGTAGGGCTGCTGCCCCTTTCCTATTTTCATCCCCTTATCAGCTCAGGACCAGCCAGAGAAAGCCAAACACGCTCCCAAACCAATCATAGGAGATATCCAGCTTCTAGTTCGCTCATCTCTGACTTCTGTGTGCCTGCTCCTTCAGGGCACACCTGAAGCTTCCTCATTCTTTTCATTCTAAAGTTTACCTATTTTCTTGCCTGCCTTTGAGTCTTTGCCAAACACAAGTGATGGTGGCGTCTTTGTTTATTTCTGTATTTGCATTCTCTGTATCTTTTCAGGTATATGAGTTCTGCCTCCTCTCAGTCTGAGGGATCCTCCACAAATATTTGTTGACTAATGGAAGAGGGAATAAGTTTCCCTGTCTATTCCAGAGGCCAGAGACAAGAGCAGAGGATAAAAGTTTTAGCGGAAGAATTTCCTAGTCATCACAGGAGTCTGGCCATGAAATGAACAAGCCCCCTTGCCTATGCCTAGTGATGCCTGTGTCACTTAGATAATGCTAAGCTCAGGATGTGGGTGGTGGCCTTGGAGATAGAGCTGAAGTCATTGACAGCAAGCATTCAACATAGCTGATATGTTCTGGGAGCCAGAAGGTGGCAGAGAGCTGACATAAGGCTCTGAGCCCACTTTCCTTGTTCTGAACCCTGCTTTGAGGTTCTAGGGCTACAGTGTGAACAAGATAGAAATGTTCTTGCCTTCTTGGAGTTCACATTCTAGTGTGGACAGAGAGTCAGTAAAGAAAAGCGAAATCAATGTGCATAATTCTAGCAAGGAACAGTTGTATTAAGAAAGTGGGGCAAGAGAATGTGATAGAAAATGACTAGGGTGGAGATAGGGAGTCACTTTAGCTGAGATGGGGGTCAGAGAAGGTCCTTCTGAAAGTTCAGAAGGAGGCAGCCCTGTGCGACCCTGGGAATGCATTCCAGGCAGAGGCAGACTTGGGGCTGGGTCAAAGTCCTTCCAGAACAGAAGGGTGGCCACAGTGGTTGGAGTGTAGTGAACACAGGGTACGTGTGACATGAGAGGAGCCTGGAAAGGTGTAAGGCCTGGGTCAGACTGGGATTTTGCAAGAGCTTCTGGCACAAGCACCATTGTTTGAATGCATCAATGGGCCTTACATGTCGCTGGGGTTGGCCATGACTTGGGGTGAGGAACCCCATTGTCAGGGGAGGCTGGCTCAGACCCACAGTGAGAAGCCACTCTGCAGTGTCCAATGACTGTGGAAAGGACCTGCACTGCTTAGCCTACCGCGGCCCTGTCTACACCCAAGGATGGCTTTGCCCGTCTCCTGTGCACCTGCTGAAGCCCTGAGTGGGTCCTGCTTGGGCTTGTCTTTGTCGGGCTGTCACTGCAGAGAGTGAGGTGGTGGACAAGGGGATGAAATGATCTGCTGTGGCTGATCGAGCAGCATTAGACAGAATTAGATCCGAGAGAGGATTCTGAAGGAGGAACGGGCGGAGGAAGAAAGAGAGGGAAGAAGGGGGTGAAGTCCTGGGCCCCCCACTTACTAGCTTTGTGATGCTGGGCAAGCCATGCCTCTCCTTCTTCACCAAACAGTGCTTAACAATGACTCTTTTTTCCTCTCGGATTTGGTGGACAGAAGACTACAGTCCAGGGAATCGCAAGGAGCTGGACTTGACTGAGTGACCAACAAATACACACAGGAGGTAACGAACAAATGGACAGTGAAAATAAACTGCTGCTGCCTTTTCCAGCTAGTTAGCATTGGGTGCCTTACATCTGTGCCTGAGGCCTGCTCACCCTCTGTTTCAAAAGGAAATTAGCAACTGTTAAAGTGTTTTTCACACTTTAACACTAATAATTAGAGCAAACACTTAATAGTGCTATTTTAATGTGACAAGCACTTTACATATATTATTTATGTCTGTGAAATAGGTTCCATCATTATTAACCTCATTTAACTGACAAGGAAACTGAAGTACTGAGAATTAAGTAATTTGTTCAAAGTCACACAGCTAGTTAGTGATGGAGCTGGGATTCAGACCCAAGCAGTATAGCTTGAGTCATGCTCACAATCACCATACTATATGGCCTTTAAATTACCACCAAACTCTGACTGTCTTTGTGAAGAATCCAGAGAGAATTGACTGAAAAGACAACTTTCTCATTGTTTCTCTCTGCTAATTAATGTCCCACCTGTAATCTTAGCCCCAGCCCCACACTTAGGGAGCTGATGCTCTGCATCATACATCCACTAGATGTCACTCTTCTCATCTTTCAGGACAACCACCTCCTTAACTTTGTAACACAGAAACAGGTAGACTTCTCATCCACCTTTCTCTTCCATTTTACTTGCATTTGAAATGTTCCATCATGTTTTAGGACATGGATTTTGTATTGTTAACATTTGAAGAGCTACTATTAAACACAGGCTTCCCTGGTGGCTCAGTGGTAAAGAACTCACCTGCCAATACAGGAGACTCGGGTTCAATCCCTGGGTCAGGAAGATCCCCTGGAGAAGGGAATGACAACCCACTCCAGTATTCTTGCCTGGGAAATTCCATGGACAGAGGAGCCATGGAGTGGCAAAGGGTGGGACACGAATGAGCGACGGAGCACCATTAAACACATTATGGATTTTGACTGTAGACATACTGATTACACACTAAAGGATGTGCTTGACGTACAGAAGAGTACGATCTTTGTTGGGGCAATCCATTCTCTCTTTCCCACTGCAATCTGTATGTGAGGTATTAAATGAGGCCCCGGTTGTGGCTGATAAGTAAGAGTGGTCCTTGTACACTTGGGAAGTCATGTATTTGATAAGAAATTAGGTGAAATAGATACTCATAGTATCAACATCTAAGGTCACTGAGAGAATGCTTCAGAATCTCCAGACTCTACTGACCTTTGCTCATTTCCTTTTAATTAAACTTGCTTTCCTGTTAGTGCCAATACTTGAGAAAAGTAAAACACAACTATTTTCCTGATTTTTAATCATCAGCATTAAAATTGTATTGTTTTTGACTGATTATCATTTCAAAGGATTTTTGTTAAACTCTGGTATAGGTAGAGAGTTATGGGCCAGACTTGCGCTGACAGCCCCCCATGACCATTGTTTCTACGTAGAGTGAGCTGTGAGTTCTAGACAATCCACTCACCACCACAAGAAGACAGCTCATCAACATGATGAGAGTCAGCCTAAGACCACCGTTCTGGTTATTCTAGAGGTTAATTCTCCTGCCATAACTCTCTCGCTCCAATAGCACTTCCCAAAACTGATTTTTGGATTTAGATTTTTTTAGGAAATCCTACAAGAAAAACAAATCTCAGGAAGGAGAATCTTAGAATTAAATTCCTTAGTCTTCAAGCTTTTATAACAAGGACAGCATCTTCACACCCTCCTGAATATTTGATGATATGGC
Source organism: Giraffa tippelskirchi (assembly GCF_054371585.1). NCBI lineage: Eukaryota > Metazoa > Chordata > Mammalia > Artiodactyla > Giraffidae > Giraffa > Giraffa tippelskirchi. The sequence goes on from NC_137287.1 coordinate 22,118,381, forward strand.
CAAGAAGGCTATACTATTTCTATAAATAGCATAGAGATTCCTTAGTAATTTTTAAAGACAGGAGATTAGAGATGAATTCTCAACTAGTCCTGAGATCCTACATGAAGAAAGAAATACTCAGAATTTAACACATTCTGCATTCCCAGCTATGATTTGTGAGCATGGCTGCTCAGTAGAAGCACTTATGGTTTTTACCAGTAAGTCCTGTGTCTGGTTAACATGTGTAACCAGGAGTCCATCGTTTAGCTTTTGGCCAAGTTCATTGATATTCTTCCGGTTCAACTGCTTCTTTGGATCTCTGTCATTGTTTCTCCTCATCCTACAAAACACAAAGTCATTCAATCAATGCCCTGATGCCACACATTGATGCTACACTGTCAGGGCCTCCAGAAACATTTTTATTTCTGTGTAGTAACTGGGGAAGTTTCTTGTGTAGATCTTGATAAAATGTGGACTCCAAGTTCATAAGACATTTTATTTGATTGTTTTGGCAGTTAAGTAACTGAAGCCCTCAGGTGTAAGATGATGCAGTGACCATTTACCCAGTCTCACTTAAAGGCACTTATTTCCCCCTCAACTCCATGAAAAAAATGTTATTGTTGTTGCTTTCATTTGGAAAAATCAGAGAAGATGCTTACCAATGATCTTCCAGAAATGTACTGTCTTGACCATGGAAGACATCACTAGTTTGTGTGGCCATGATAAAAACATCCAGTGCTTATTTTCCTAGGGAGCAAAATAATACCAGAAAGGGATAAGTGCAACATGTAGACAATGGCCTTGGAGGGCATCTATATTCAGCTCAACTCTTCTTTAATTCATTCATCCAATAAGTCCTTATCGAACACCTACTTGATGCTGCAGATACAATGGTGAACAAGATGACAAAAGATTTCTCAACTTCAGGGCTTCTGACATTTTGGATGATTCTTTGTTATGGGGTTGTCCTGTGCACTCAGGAATGCTCTACCTATCAGATGCCAGGAGCATCCCTGCCCCTCGGGTTGTAACAACTAATAATGTCTCTAAGCGTGGCCTAATGTCTCCAGGGAGCACAGTCATCCCCAGCTGACAATCAGGGAGCTAGACATTGTCCTTGTCCTCCCAGAAGGAGAGACTGATGTTAAAAATTAAACATAGTAGGGGCTTCCCTGGTGGCTCAGTGGTAAAGAATCTGCCTGTCAATGCAGAAGACACAGGTTCAACCCCTGGCCCGGGAAATTCCCACATGCCGTGGAACAACTAAGTCCATGCGCCACAGCTACTGAGCCTGTGTGCTAGAGCCCAGGAGCCACAACAGCTAAGCTCTGGAGCCCGAGAGCCTGTGCTCCAAGCAAGAGAAGCCACTGCAATGAGAAGCCCTCGCACAGCAACTAGAGAGTAGCCCCCGCTCGCCCAAGCTAGAGAAAGCCTGTGCAGCAGTGAAGACCCAGCGCAGCCAAAAAAATAAATAAATAAAAAATTAAAAAAAATTAAATATAGTAATAACAAACTGTGGAACGTGTTATGAAGGAAGGATAGACAGTAGTGAGGAAAGGAATCTACTTTGCATAGTAAGGTGGTCAGTGAAGGTGTCTTTTGAGCTTAGACCTTTTTGTGGTTGTTAATTTTTGGCCACACCCCATGGCATGTGGGCCCTTAGCTCACCAACCAGGGATCTAACTCATGCTCCCAGAACTGGAAGGTGGAGTCAGCCACTGGACCTCCAGGGAAGGCCTGAGCTTAGGCTTTCTTGAAGGATGAGAAGGAGGTGGCCGTGTTAAGAGTATGGTGAAGTCTGGACTAGGCAGAGAGGACAGCAAATGCCCGTAATGATTCAGAGGATGGGGGAGGGGAGAGGGAAAACATTAAGATGAGGCTGAGTTTTTCCTTTGATAACTGCCTCTGCACTCAGAGGGTGGGTCCCTGCAGCTACTGCTCACAGCTTATGGGGTCAGTGGTAGATGTGGACCTGACAGATCAATCAGATCCTCTCTCTGGGAATTCAGAATGAAGACCTGTGAGGCCACCATGTACATTCAGAAGCAGGGGAAGACTGTCTTCAGAGCCAAGTTGAGGGCAGGACCATTCCCTGCCTTGGTTTCCATGGGGCCTTTCTCTCCTAGCTTCCTTCTCTCTCTGCTCCTTCTCTCTCTGCTCCTTCCTAGTCTCTTTTGCAGGCTCACCTTCTCTACCTGAGCATTTTAAGTTGATGTTCCTCAAGGCTAAATCATGCTCACTTTCTCCTCTTTTCCTAGGTAAACATCCTTGTCCTTGACTTCAACTATCATCTGTACATCAGTGACTCCCAGTTGTATGTCAAAAGGCCTGACCTCTCACTCAGACTCCAGATCTGTGTGTCTGTAGTCAGACACACATAATATAAGTATATTATATATTATATATAAATATTATAATGATTATTATTGGGTTTATATATAATATTTATATATTTTAATATAGAAATTAAAATATAATATACTTTATTTATTATAAACATATACATATTAAAAAATATATAATTGTATATAATATATATTATATATCATATTATATATAATATGATATATAACATATAATTATATATAGTATGATATATAATATAATTATATATAGTATGATATATAATATATAATTATATATTATAATACATATTAAAATATATTTTAATATATATTATATTTATAACAATATATAAATGTATTATATTTTAATTTATATATTATATGTAATATTTTTACATATAAATATAATATATATAATATATAATCAATATATAATAAATTTATAAATATAATATATACTTATAAATTATATATTTAAATATAGATTATATTTATATATAAATATATAATAAATATATAATATATCTTATATTTTATAATCTATATAATATATTATATATAATAATATATAATATTAATATTGTACATTAATATTATAATATATATATATATAATATATTATATATACTATATATAATATATAATATTTGTAATTATATTATATATTCATGTTTATATAAATATATATAATATAATAATATAGTAATCTATATATATTAATATATATAATATATACTGTATATAATATGTACTCTATATATAATATATAATATATATCATATATAATATAATATATTGTTGGGGCCAATATTATATATTATATATTATATATACTATATATAATTTTATATTATTATATTATTATTACATATTATATTATATATTATATAAGTATCATAAATATCTATATAATATATAATATATATTATATTATATATATTTTATATTATGTTATTTTATTTTATATTATATATTAAAAATAATATATATAATATATACTATATATACTATATATTATATTTATTATTATATATTATATAGTATATATATTATATAGTAATATATTATATAGTATATATATTATATAGTAATATATAATATATAACTATATCTATAAGTGTATATAATTATATATAATATATAATTGCTATAATTATATATTATATATAGTGATATATAATACATATAAGTATATATAATTATATTATATATTATTATATATAATATATAATTACTATAATTAGTAATTAACTATAATTATAATATATAATCACTATATGTGTAATATATAATATATATAATATATAATAATTATAATATATGTAATATATAATATATAAAAATATCTATATATAATTATATATAATAATATATTATTATATATTATATATATGATATACTGTGTCATATATATTATATAATATATAATATTTTATATATCATGTATATCATATAAAATATACAATGTTATATACATATTATATAACATATATTATATTATTATATTATATATTATTATATATATTTATTTATTTACAATTTATTACTACAAATATAATATATTAAAATATATAATATATAATATATAATATAAATATTATAAATAATATAAATATATAATTATATATAATTATTATATTATTATATTCTATATAATGTATAATATATTATATTCTATATAATGTATAATATATAATATAATAATATATAATGTACATAATTACATATATTATATATGTTATACATATTTTAACATATATATAATTATATACATTCTATATCATATATATCATATACATTATATGTGATATTATGTATATAATATATATAATATATTTTTAATCATTAATAAAATATATTTTAATATATAATAATAAGATATAATATTATTTTATTTATATATTATATACTTATATAATATATTATATTCCCACTCAGTTCTCCCATCTAATCTCTTCTCACTGAAGCCAGAATGATGTTTCCAAAAACAGGAATCCAGGACTGTCTCTGGTGAACTAGTAGTTAGAATACTGTGCGTTCACTGCCATGTCTGGGTTCAATCCCTGGTCAGGGAACTAAGATCCACAAGCCATAAGTTGGGGCCAAAAAACCCCACAGATCCAACGTCACACCCCCTCTTCTCCCTCTTGATTAAAACTGTTCAAAGTCTTCCCTTTATTTCTAGAATAAAGACCAAGATCATAACGATGGCATTTGAAGCTCACCGGCTCTGGCCACTGCCCACCTGCCTCTCCGGATTTCTGCTCCAGCACCGTTCACCGTGTCTGTTCCACAGCTCCCTTCCCCTTCAAACCCTGGAGTGCTGCACATTTCCTTTAGTCACAGGGCCTTCTCATGGGCTGGCTTTGCTCTGAACATTCTCTTCCCCTCCTGTCCCCAGTCACTCATCCTTGACTCTTCAGCTGAAACTTCACATCTTCTGTGAAGTCTTCCACACCATCCCACTCTATTCCTGATTTGTTGTGTTATGTAGACTATCACAGAACTGTGCTCCTTTCTTTGAAAGTACTTAATTTAGAATAATACATACATTAGTGTGATTTTTAAAAATTGGCATCTTTCTCCCGTGAGACTATAAATTACATGAGAGCAGGGACTGGTAGACAGTAAATATTTTGAGGAGGGGAGGTAGACCTTGGTTCTTGAAGAACTGACCTCACTTACTGCTCTTGGGTTCCATTAGATACTTGTTCCTTCTATTTCCTCCCTTTTTGCAGGAATTCCTTCTAATTCCTCCCTTTTTGCTTTCTGCGTGCTAAGTCGCTTCAGTTGTGTCCGACTCTGTGATCCCTTGGACTGTAGCCTGCCAGGCTCCTCTGTCTGTGAGATACTCCAGGCAAGAATACTGGGATCAAACCCATATCACTAGCGCCACCTGGCAACTTGATTTAGGTTTCTTGTTGTTTGAAACCACCCCCCCGAAAAAAAAAATTGCCTAAAACACAGCCAGTGGGAATCTCCAGATGGAGCTGAAGCTTAATATTGGAGTGGGTGTTCTCATGAAAACATTAAGTAGTTTAATGATGTGTCAGGGATTTTCCAGGTGGCTCAGTGGTAAAGGGGCTTCCCTGGTGGCTCAGATGGTAAAGCGTCTGTCTCCACTGTGGGAGATCTGGATTCAATCCCTGGGTTGCGAAGATCCCCTGGAGAAGGAAATGGCAACCCACTCCAGTACTCTTGCCTGAAAATTCCATGGACTGAGGAGCCTGGTAGACTACAGTCCATGGGGTTGCAAAGAGTCGAACACGACTAAGTGACTTCATTCACTCATTCATTCAGTGGTAAAGAATCTGCCTGCCAGTGCAGGAGCTGCAGGAGATGCAGGTTTGATCCCTGGGTCAGGAAGACCCTCTGGAGGAAGAAAATGGCAATCCATTCCAGTACTCTTGCCTAGGAGATCCCATGGACAGAGGAGCCTGGTGGGCTACAGTCCATGGGGTCGCAAAGAGTCAGACACGACTAAGCACACACATAGCAACATAATGATGGTTCAGCAACTTATTTTTCTCTTTCGGGTCTTTAAACTTTTATTCAGAAGAGTTTTCTTTTCTGGAAAGCACCAAGATAATGTGGCAATATCTCAGAAAACAACTGGCTCTACTTAGAGTTTGCTGGGAGACTCTCAGTGGCTGAGACTGTTGGAATAGAAACGGCTCGTGAACACTGGATGCCCCTCAGTCTCAGTTCCCTCTTTTCAGTAACAACCTAATGAACTCAGAGGCTTGCACAACTGGATTCTGGGGTGACTTGTGTTGGCTGATAGAGGGGTATTTGGGCTGCATAAAACTAACAAAACAATGTGGTGTGCTAAAAGGAGCACTGGACCTTTGGTTTCTCCACCTGCAGAATGGCATGGGGATAATAGTTAACTGTGCTGTCTACTTCAACTCTGTCAAGAGGATCAGATGAAACTGAGAATATACAAGAGCTTTGCAAAATACAAAGTACTATAGGAATGAGGAATACCATTTCAAAACCTGCTGCATGCATCTTCAAGCACTTCAGCATGTGACTCAAGCACTCATTCATTCTGTGTACATTTATAGAGTGCCTATTCAGTGCCAGAGAGACCTGGTACTGGGGAGGCAGAGCCGGACAGCCCTTGCCCTCAGGCCTTTGCTCAATGAAACCTTCTCAGAGAGGTCTTCTTTGATTACCCCTCCTCAGACAGTACCTCCTCTATCCTGTTTTGTTTTCGCTGTAGCACATTTCATCATCTGATGTTCTATATATTTATTATGTCTCTGCCCCACTCTCCCCTACCCATCAGTCCACTAGAAGTAAGATCCTTGAGGGCAGGGACTTAGTTAGAATGGTTCTTTGTAATCATTGCCTAAAATACCATCGCCCCCAAAACATTTGTTGAATAAATGTACTCAGGGCAGGTCTGGAGTTTAGACAAAGGTGGGCCACATTACCTTGGGAGACTGGTCACAGGAAGGGAAGAGAACATGCAAACAGGTCCTTAGGAGACAGCATCTTGTCAAAGGGAGAAAGGTAGCCCTGATTAGCGGATAAAAGAAAATCTTCAGCTAAGTTCCTGATGTGCTAACATCTGGATCTAGGATTCTCCTAACTATCCAGGATAAAGCCACCCCCAGGGTTTGTATTTTTAACTGCCTAGTAACCTCTAGTCTTGTCCCCATCTGATCCATTTTACAATCTGGTGCTAGAATGATGATCTGATATGCAGAACTGTCTGCATTATTACCTGTTTAGAACCCTGCCACGGCTCCTCAGTACCCTAGACAAGCAAACCAGATCTTCTTCAAAGACTTTTCACTCTTTTTGCCTCTATTCTTTACTCATCTCTCTACCTCATCTTGCATCCTTTTGTGCACCCTGGTAACCCCACTTATACACCTTGCTAATTCATCCCCTTCTTTGCTCAAGTTGGACCTATTTCTAGAAATGCCTTTGCAACAAAAAGTTGTTTGATAAGAAAACCCAAGAAGTTTTTCCTGAACCCCATTTGCTGCCCCCAACCCTGAAGGAGGAAATAATTTCCTCCTAGTCCTGCCCTCTGGCTGCCTCATACCAAATTGTCCCAGTTCTTCTCCCATTACTCCCCTGTTTACTGTTGTACCCCTAGCACCTAGCTCAATGCCTGGCATGTAGCGAGCAGGTGCTTAAGGCCCAGGCTCCCTAAGTCTTTCTCACTCAGTTCAGAGCTTAGTGTCTGGGCCTCCCCCACCCTCTCTCTCTTACCACCCGATCAAAACTTGTGACTCTTAACCTCACCTGCATTTCTCTATTTCTCCAACTCTGGGAGAAGGGCCCTGGTCATCCTAGGACTCTTGTTTTTCCTGAGTCCCACTTCTAGTTCCTCCAAGCAACAGTGAAGCTTGCCCTGTCGGGAAGTGTTAGCTGGTATCCAAGGTAACAGACTGCACCACTGCAGCTTGAGGCAGGGACAGGGAAAAACGTTCCTCACCCCGGGGAAGAAATGACTGCTTTGTTGCTTGTAACAACCTCTTCCTGGGCACTCTGCTTTTCTCCACCTCCACAAAAGCCAGGAGCAGGATTTGGACCTCTTCTCTATTTTTAGAACCTCTGGGTCATCAGAAAACTATGGTTTAGACCAGTGGAGCCCTGGTGCCTGCTGCCTTCCTGTGGTAGGAACTGAAGAAAGACAGCAGAGAACCTGTGACGTGCGTGGAAGGTGATGACCTTCCTTCTCTTCTGCAGATTCCCGAGGGCCCTCCAAACACACTCCCTGGGAGAGGTCTGGCAGTCCCTCACCCCCACCAGCTCCAGCTCCACCCATACCTGGCTAATGCAACAGCAGGCTCAGTGATCCCTTAGCATAAAAGATTACCTACTAGAATGGTTCCCAAGCCCAGGTGCTCATCAGAATCAGCTAGGTTGTTTGCTAAGAAAACATACATACATTCCCATCCGGCAGTCTGATACAGAACTGTAGCAAAGTGTGGGAACATGAATCTTTAACAATGGTTCCAGGTGATTATGATGTAACCAGCTCTTAGTCCACAGTTGGGGACCTTTCTAGCTCCTTATATGGAAGTCAAGAGAGATGAAGTGACGTACTCAATGTCAACTAACTAGCTTGTAGTAGCGAAGGGATCTGCACTTAGTTTTTCTTCTCCAGGTCATTTCTCAAATCACAATCTTCACTTACCGAATCTTTATTTGTAATTTAGAACATGTGCTACTTGTGGTAGTCACTATGTGATAGAGAACCCCTTCAGATGTTGACCCCAAGCTTCCTCTATAGGTCAGATCAGAAACAACAAAATCCTTCAAAATAGAGACAGCTCACCTATCACCTCTCACTCTGGGCAGACTAGTCATGGGTGAGAATAGCAGCTGTAAATCATGGCATTTGGTCAACACCAATGAGGCAGGAGGAGAGGAGACCAGAAAGAGGAAAGGAAGTCAGAAGAGAGGAGTCACAAAAGGCCTAGAGAAACCAGCCAAAGGCTACTCTGTGAGCAAGAGGTAAGGGTCCTTGGGCCCACCTTATTGGAAATCCTGGGTAGAAGGGGCTGGCTAGCTTTGATACACCATTTTTGGAGACACAAGGGCTCAAGATAGATGGTTTACCACCCTCACAACATCCTTTGCTCCTGGATACACGGATTTTCAACATTTTACAAGAAGTAAAACCCAACATTGAAAAGTCCATTGTTACTGCTTTTTTTTCTATTTAAGTTTACATGACACATATTCTGGATGTATTTGGGCCAGATGGGTAAAGCAGACTAAGGTTTTCAGGCTTTATGACCAGCGTAGGAGAAAGCTCTGTGCTGGTACCATCTTTCTCAGCTCTCCTCAGACTGTATACAGTTCCTGATTGGCCTCCTGTGAAGAACTGGACCACAGTAGGAATTTCTCTCTCACACCTTAGGTGCTTGGGACCTGCCATATAGTATATATGTACTATACTCTGTACTCTTATGCTCAGGGCCTGGGTTCGGTTCGATCCCTTGTTGGGGAACTAAGATCCCATAAGCCACACGCTGCGGTCAAAAAAAAAAAAATCCTCTTTCCATTTTTTAAAGTTAAAGTACAGTTGACATACTACATTAGTTTCAGGTGTACAATGTATCTAGTTAACATCTAGTTAAATTTGATTTTTATAAGCCAACTAAGTCTGAGGTATTTTGTTACAATTGCCCAAACAGACTGACAATATTATTGTGGTATACTTCTTTAGACACTGATTTGTATTTTGCTGTATTTCTCCCCTCCATTTCATGCAGTTGCAGGTGCTTTTTGTTGGGTTTAGAAGTGGCCTGAAGTCAACAGTTTTTTCCTGTCTTTTGTAAAAGCCTAAGTTACTTAAAAGATTAAAATGACATGCCAAAGCATGGCAAGTGATGGATGTATTCAGTGTCAAGAGGAAAGTGGGAAAGTATACAGATACTTTCAGTTAAAAGAGACAAAAACCCAACTCAAACTGGCTTAAAGAAAAAAGGGAGTTTATTTACTCAGAAAACAGAAATATCCAGGATAATTTTGGCCTTGGGCATGGCTTGATCCAAAAGCTTAAATTATGTTAACAGAAATTTGTCCTCATTTCTCAACTTTTCTTTTGTGATGGCTTTATTCTTAGGTAGGCTCTTTAGGAGTGGTTGGCAAACTCAGGATGTCAGCCCTCAGCTTTCCCCTCCACAGCCTTCAGCACCCTAAAGGAAGGAGAACAACTCTTTTCCAGGAGAGTCCCAGGCTTGGCTTGGTCACAGGACATACTCATTCAAGAACCAATCACTGTGACTCTGATTGGTCAGATCTGGCTTCTGCATCTAGTCCTGGAGCCAGAGGGTGAAATTGGCCTCATGAAAAGATGTGTTTTTGTTGTGGTTTAACCAAAGAAGGGGACACTAGGCAAACATGACTGAGGAAAGCCAAAGCAAGAGAGAACAGTCCCCAGAAAAACAGAGGTCAAGAAACCAGATCTGAAAGCAGAGGGAGGAGGGACCTGCACAGTGTCTGGTAGCCATAGTGGTGAGATGGCAAGACCTAAGGGGAAATGGGTCCTTGGTACATCCAGGGAGAACATCCAGAGACACAGGGGCTTCTGGCTCACCAAAGGTTACCATGCCCCAAGCGTGGGAATTACTGCACCATTCGGCCTGGAGTAGCTGATATTTCAGCAGCAACGAGTATAGGGGCTCAGCACCAGAGGGGTCAGTCAAACCACTGGAGGGGACTTTCTAAAATTTCAGCCATGGGTCTCTGCACAACTCTTAGGGTATCCCCAATGGCCAATAGATTTCCTTCCAACAAGGAAGAAGGGATCTAGTTGATTTTTTAAAGTGCTCTAGGTAGGATAGGGGGATGGCCTTTTTGGGAAAATTTCCCTCTGTGCTCAATTCTCAAAAGGATTCTGATAAAACCATTGGATGACATGATGTAATTCACTAGTTAAGGAAGTAAGCACTATAAAATACCAATTAGCAATGACTGCAGAAAGCTTGACCATGAGCAGTGAATAATGGCAAATTAAACACGACTTAATAACTTACATAATTTTTTCTTTCAATATGTAATATTCATAAGTAGAGACTACCTTTTATGGTTGTTTGCATTCCATACCCAGAAGCAGCAAACCATAGATTTAGCTGCTCATGTCTGAGCCAAGGAATCATGCATCTGGGACAAGCTATTTTTATTTTCTTTAGACTAGCCAAACTGGCGATGTGGGACAGCAGAAGCAGTTCTAGATTTGAAGTCAGGGAACCTAGGTTTGAAACCCAGATTCACTAATGATACTTTGGGTAAAAGGTTCACCCTTCTGATTCTTAGTGTTTTCTAGTTTATAAAATACTGTCTCCTGCTTCATAGGAGGAGTATTAATTGACATATGGAAAAACACAACATGGATTTAATGTTAGCTTCTTTCTCTAAACTCTTAGGAATGTCACTATTTTTTAACCAGTTTAAAAAAAAATGAATTGCTTTAATAGAGTAATTGATGTGCTTCAGTTAGAATGTCAGATTATTATATTTCACAAGTTTCTGTTATCTAAGGGTTAAGTTCACAGTTGCATTATTTGTAATAGCAAAGACCTGGAGACAAATGTACAACAGGAAAGGAGAAATATATATCTAATTATACCATGTGTAAGAGAGGTATCTATCAATAGTCATTAAAAATGAGGAAGATCTATATTTATTGACACAGAAAGATAGTCATCATAAATTAAGTTAAAAAAGAAAGTAGTGCTACTCATGTATAATATGATCTTGCTTTTGTTAAAAGAGTTGAACAGGACACATCCACATATATATATGCAAACTGTAAAGAAAGCAGTCTCTGAAAGAATATCTAGTAAAGTGTCAACAGTGGTACTGTTGAATGTCAGGAAGGGAACTTTAATTTCCTATATTCATTTAAAAATTACAGCCATGTGTTACTGTTAAAAGAAAAAATATTTTGTCCCAATTTAGGGTCATGGTTAACTTTCTGTTTCACAGCAGCACTGAGGACAAGAAAAAGTTACCAGTGACCCTGAAAGCAGAAATGAGCTAAATTATTTGAGTGGTGTATGTGTGTGTGGGGGAACTGAACACACAAGTCCATTTTGGTCTCATGAACTACATTAGCAAAATATGTAGAAGATGAGGTAGTTAAAAACTTTCTTAGATATGTGGATTACTTTTTCCCCTCTAACATGACTTATCAAGGATAGTGGGAAAGGTTTTCTTTGGTGGTTCTTCAACTACACTTGCCATTTTGCCACAGAAAACAAAGCAACGTGAAAGAAAAAGGTTTTAAGTTTTTTATTTAAGAAAATACTTGAATTGTCTTACACAACTAAATTAAGTATTTAAACAACATGAAAAGAGTGCCAGAGTCAGGACATAGCATTAATTTTACTGACTTGCCCCAACAGATAATAAATATTGATTTAATGGTGACCAAACACATTGGCAATAGCTACTAAAGCCACAAGATGGTCAGTTGGGGATAATCTCCTCTAAAATGAGATCAAATCCTTGAGTCCATTCCTTTTAGCAGAAACAATTAAAACCATCTTGGCAGAAGCAGGTCTCGGCAAAACATACCACATGTATGGAAGGCTTCAAGAGAATGAAGAACCCACAAGCTTGAAGAAGCCTCCAGAGTTCTCTTCAGGATCAACAAAGTGCTTGTTATCATCCTGGTCCTCTGTATGAGTATCAATATTAGAGCACTGTGAATGGAGTAGTAAAGGGTCTTGAGTCCAGAGAAATCCTAAGGTCAGCAAGACTGGCACGTTACACAGTCCAATACTTACCAATAAAATAACCACACTCACCCAGAAAGGCTGCTGATCTACCCATGTCTCTGCTTTCAGGAAAAAGTTCCCTGAAACAATCCTGGCAGATAGGTGAGTGGGCCTTTTACATCTCCAGGAAATAGTTTCAGTTTTCCTTTATAACCTAGCCCCAAATTTAATCATGATAATTCATGTGTAAAGCACTGTGTCAGGTCTCTGGACTATGAGAAAGCCATATTCCTTGAATTTAGAAGTTTGATCAAATTATAGAGAAGTGTTTAATAACAGCAGCAACTAACACTTGAAGGTTTACTATGTACCAGGAACTTTCCATGCTTTACCTCATTTAAACCAACAATACCCTATGAGGTAGGTACTATCAGACCCGGGCTACAGATAAGAAAACCAAAGTGCACAGAGGTTAAGTGATTTATTACGTGATTTATTGTGGAACTGAGACTTGAATCCAGGCAGTCGATTCCCCCCTAGTTAGTTCTGTTACAGAGGTACAAGCAAAAGAGAAACACAGCACAAAAAATTAGATTATTTAAAATACAAGAGGGATTAAAGAAACTGCAAGGGGGAGGTCATACAGGCACAGCTAAGACAGAGAGCAAGGTGTAGTGAAAGAATGGAGAAGATGGTTTGTCAGTAAAAAGTGAAAAGAGAATGATGGGAAATCAAACTGAAGAGATAGCCTGAAGTCAGCTCATTAAGGGTTTTCAATATTATGCTATAAAGAAGCTTGGATTTCATTCTGTAACTGTGGGCATAACAGGAACTCAAGTGAAGAAATGAGAAGTGTTGTTCTGTGTTGATTATTTTGGCAGAAATGATTCAGGCGAACTGACGTAGATGGAGATTAGCTGAAGAAACTCTAATTCAAGTGGCTATAGAATTGGAAGAACTGTCCTAGGTCAACAACTGCCCAAGGCCTATTTGTCAGACACATTCTTTTCTACAGTATTGAGTGTCCTGCTGAGACCTAATTATGTGACTTTGGGAAAGTCAAGAAGCCTTTGAGTCCTTGATTTCTTCATCTGGAAAATGGAAACACTGAACATGCTTTTAGATTTCATCCAGCTCTGAAAATTTGTGAGTCTCCTGAAGAATTTCTTCTTGAAATTTAATCTTGGGTGGTCTTAGTCTTTAGAACTGGGGCTTATTTGTAGAAACCTTGAATGTGCTTGAAAATATCATCCCAGTGTTTTATTTTCCTTGCTGGGAAAAGAACCAAAATTCTAAAAAATAATACAACATTATGCTTTCTATCTTTAATACAACTTATAAATAACTACTTTTATTTTGTTGCTGGGTAACTGTGACCCAGAAGAGTTGACTTTGCATAAAAGGAACCCACAGTCCTCTAGTCTTGGTGTTTTTCCTATAATCTTCTCATACAGTGGTTAGAAGAGGGTTGATGGAAGACTAACTCAAAGTACTTTTTAACCCATATTATTGTTCTTAAAAGACAGTCTGTTGCCTTTTCCTACAAAGAGAAGAAAAAGGCATTTTCCCCCCTCTCTTAGAAGTTCAGTATTTAGTCAACCACTACAATTTTCAGTTGACCTATTCATTGATATTTATAGAAAATAATCCTTCAAATACCTCAAATCTGTGCTATAAATTGGGGTAAGATCTGAATGGTGTAAAAGTAGGGTGACCAATTCATTTCTTTTTGCCTGGAACTTTCTCAGTTGCAGCACTGAACATCTCATGTCCCAGAAAAGCCCTGTCTCAAACAAACCGGGATGGTTGGTCATCCTAAGAAGATACCGTTAAGGTCCAGAAGCCAAGAACATCCAAATCCTACCTTGTCGTAAATTCCCAAGTCTCCAGGAGGCTTCTGCAGAGGCCATATAAACAAACAGCAGTGAAGGGTAAACCTAGTCTCTTATTTGATTACTAGTTATTATTAGGCTAGGCTACTCCCAATACTCCTAAACAGAGTTACAATAAAGCTGGGATAGAGCATGTGAATGAGTCCAGAAACCAAAGGGCTCTACATTGCTCCTTCAAGCCCAATTTTAAAATCTTACAAGCTAAGAGTCTTTGGCCTGAAATAAAGTAGAAACAGAAGACTGAAGCAAAGATGAAAGGGTTTAGGTCAATGTGCAAGGAAAAAAGAAAAGATGAGAGAGCCCTGGCTCAGTACTTCTCTTCAAGTCCATGGAAATATGATATAGAAGAGAGTGCCACATGCATGGTCTTTTATTGCTGAGTGCCTCTTCTTACTGGTAAATACAGACTAACCCATGTTGTGGAATATTAATAGCATCTCTTCCCTAGGGGGTAGGTAGGAGAATGGGAGAGGGGAGACCTTTCCCTGGCACAATGCTAACAACAAAATCAAACCAAGAGGCATAAAATGTCACTTTGAGTATGTGAAACCTCTATAAGAAATTTATTTCTAAAATAAAGTTTTAAATTCAAAGCTTGTTTCAAAGTAATAGAAGCCTTTTTAGTTTCTTTAGTAGACAATTTATTTTGATAAAACTTGCTCAATAACAAAAATACAAGTGAAGAAAAATTATGTTCATTTTATACAGTTTGTATTAACAATTTGTTTTAAACTATTAATCGAAAAATGCTATAACCAATTAGAAAACAATCCTTAATAAAGTTTGGGGTAATATACAGGCCTTGATCACAAACTTTCAGATCTCTTGAGGTGATATAACTATAAGTCCTGTGTAGGGAATCCAACCTACACAGGCCACTTTTTTCCTTCATATGCTTTTATCCTTCAAAAATTAGTTCTGAAAGACAGCTTACTATTTTGAATTGTGAATGTAAATTTAATATTTTAAAAGAAGATCAAAGTGGGTTGATAAAACAGCTACTACAATCAGAGTAACTTGTGGCTAGTAGTCTTTTAATAAAGACAAAATAAATGCAACATGTTCTTCCCATGAAGCCCACGATGCAAAATAATAGCTAAGAGTAGTATATTCAAAGTTAGTTTCCAATACCTTTTCAGGGTCTTTCCTCAAAATCAATAGATTGTATGTCACCAGGACTGTTCACTATTTTACTTAAGAGATTAAGTGAATTCACAGAACATCAAAAGGGGTATCAAAGATTTAGGCAAAAGAGTAAAAACCAATTAAGTGTTTTGGTCATCTAGAACATTAAAAAAAAAAAAAAAAAAGCCATCCTTCAAAAGCAAAACAAATGAAACAGAAAATAGGTTTATAAGAAATGGAAGAGTCAGAAAAATTACATACACACATTAACAACATAGAACATGGATTACCTTTGGAAAGAATCATACTGAAATGTTTGCTTTTAATGAATTGAAGATTTTTCATGTTTACAGATGTTTAGGCATGTTCAATAGGAGCTTCCAAAAATTTCAAACTAATTAAGTCTTGTGCAAATAAAACCTATAAATATTTTTCAGCAGATTTTACAGTGATGTTCTTAGGTATGAGAAGAATGCACACACTCTAAAAACAATGTAACAGACAAAAGTTTGACAAATGATTGCACCATTAAACAGTGTTTTATATACAGTTTACAAGATATGATTTCCTGCTATAAATTAATACTGTACTATATAGTACTTATTATAGTGACCTTTTTAAAAGCAACGCTGACAATTGTCTATCTTTTCATTTTCACTTACAGGATTTATAGAATTTTATATGAATGAGTCCATTTCAATGTTTGGTCTGGAAGAGTACAAAGATGTGACTTCACATACTACTTGATGGGATGGTTTTCATCTTGGGTTAGAGTGCAGACTGTTAGAGGGAGTTTCCCCCATCAGTCCTTTGTGCACTGGACCTCCAAGACAGGGATGAAATTAAAGACAAGTTTATGGTTTGTGTAATAGATACAAATAAAACCTTAAATTCTGCAATCTTATATGTGATACCACATATATGTGATAAGTGAAAGAAGTAAACAGTGGGGAAATTCTTAGCAGCTGAGAAACTTTCTCTCCCCATGCTCTTGATCCAGTTAGAAATATTTTGAGAAACTATTTACAATAAAATTCATCTTTTGGAAGAGAAAAGCTCTTGGTCATTATCATAAATTAATTTGAACCATACTTTGCTAACACTTTACTTCAGTGGTATAATGGCGACAACCAAAGCTTTCCTTCAAAGTGATCCACTTGACTGAGGTCCAATCAAGTCACAATGAGAACTGCAATCCCAAATGTCCACAGCACATGTCCAGTGGTATTCTTAGAATGGACTAGATATCATAATACTTGGGGAAAATTAGTCTCCCTCAGGCATTTCCTAGAGATTTCTCTGACCCTGGGAAGGAAATGTGCGACATTCCCCCAGTACACTCAAGGAACACACCACAGTGGTGGTCCACCTCTTAGCCCGACTCCTGAGTGAGCTGAAACACTGGGGTTTTCTTCCACAATCAAATACTGCTGAATTAACAGTCAGAAATATGAATGTCAAACAAGCCAGTGTGAAACACATCAGGCTCCTCCATTTCATACTTTGAATAACTGAGGAGGCAGCCCCATCTCTGAAGTAATCATTAAAAAACAAACAAAAAAACAAAAAAAACCAGTGCATTCATTTCCATTTGTGTGAAACAAGGGACCTACACTCTACTGAGAGGGACACTTGGGTTGCTGTTGCCATGAAAGACTCTCCTGCCCCACATTTCAAACAGGAGATTATCTATCATGTTTGCCTGGAAAAACAACTAGGCATGAAGGCATGGAAATGTGGAGAAGAGAAATACTGTATTTCAAAATGATCTGTGGGCTCAAAGGTTAGCTGCAATGCTGCTTTCAGGAAGAAATATAAAGCTGTGAGGTTATACAGCTCTTTAAACCAAATGCAAAAATGTTAGCTTTTAGCAAACAAGGCATATAGCATTTAAAGAAAATATTGTATTGCTCATGTTTTTGGTAAAGGAGATTATTAATAATGCTTACAGATGAAAAGAATACTAATTTTTATGGCAGAGGGAAGTTAGTGTTATAAATAGCCAAAATATTGCAAATTGATCTTACTAGTAGATTTTGAACTTACGTAAAGTTGTGTGCTTGAACATAAAAAATGCATTATTAATGTAACAGACCAAGCCAGTTGAAAAAGAGAACCTCGTACAACAGACAACAGTTGCCAATAATTTAAATAGTGTCAGATTCCCCAAATTATAAGATTTGACATGATCTTACCTTCTACTATCATGTACAAATAAATTAACCCTACAAAGACTTTTAGCTTAACTTAAAATTGCACCTGGAAAGGTATGGGATTATTTGTACCTATTACAAAAACCAGTTAAAATCAAGGGCTGCTACAAAGAATGAGGTAAACTGAAGACTCTCTCCACTATGCAGCCTTCAGATAAATGGCTTTTTTCTATTGAGTTCTAGATTTGCACACCACAGTGTTTTGCTAGCAAAGCATTCAGAGTTCTCTTCCAGGAACTGTTTGCATGTGTGTGTATATATAAATTTACACACACACACACACACACACACACACACACATATATACACACTGTATACTGCATCAGCAAAATATATATATTATATATATATTTATATAAATATAAGGAACATTTCCCCCACCCACCCCCAACATGTTTCTTAGTGTTTAATTTTTTTTTTTTTTTGTACACAGAGAAAAGGGAATTTCAGAATTTTTACATACATTTTAGCAAACAAGTTTTGATCTACTGGCTTCTTGGTGCCATGATGCAATGGCAATCCATTCTGGTGCCAAAGACTCATACCATTACAAGGAAGCTGTGAACACTAATTTCTTAGGAGGTGAGGCCAGCCCCACATGAACATCTTTTGCATCCCTCTGGTCCGCCATGATTCATAAATACTTAAGTCTTTTTTCTTTTCCTCCCTCAAATGAATCATTAGACGTTAAAAATGGAACAACAGAGTACAAAGGACCACATGCTTTTCAGTATAAAGCATTCTCCCTCACTAGGTTGCTATCACAGTGCAGACCTGACTGCCTGAATATGCTCAGGAGATTTAGTCAATATTGTCTGTATTTGGTTATGGAAAAGGCTCTCCTTATTTTTTTGTTTTTAAATCCAAAGTGCATAGTGAGAACAAATCAAAGCATTTTTTTTTTCTTTTCTCCTCAGTTTCATCTAAGCATCTTCCTATGTGAGGACTACTCAGATGCCTTGCCTTTGTCCTTCCCACCCTCCAAAAATAAAAAAATAAAATAAAATTAAAAATAATAAAAGAGTCAAGCAATTGAGACATTCATCAGCCTGGTAAACAAACTTTGCCGGCAAATAGAAGTCCTACTATTGTAAAGAAAATTGATAAGACAAAAAGTACATATGATGACCCAACTACTGTGTTGTTGGGTAATTTATAAGGTTGACCTCCGACTTCATTGATGTAAAATCCTATTGGAAATATTAGGGCAGCCATACAGAAAAGGATCACTGTAAAACAAACCAAAACATAACATTAGTAACATGGTTTGGTGATTAAGAAAACAATGAAAATTTGGCACAAAGGAAGTTTATAAGCAGGGTTATGGATTGATGACAACATGGTCAAATCTGTTACAACATGGACCACTTATAAAAAGCTTTGCATATACTACAGATCCTCCAAGGCTAACAATTAAATACAACAAAAGCTGGTTTAGCCTTTTACATACAGTTTTGAATCCAAGCATTAAGAAAGGCCACCAAACCTACCAAGTAATTGTATATACAATTCTTGACCGTTTAAAGTAGTGGCAAAGGGCTCAGTCAGACGGGGGCTAAGTTCTGGCTCTACTAGTGTAATCTTAGTTTTCTGAAATTCTGAAAATGGGTAAGTCGTAGAAGAATAAACAAAACAATTTTAAGTCCTTTGCACAGTGCCAGGTTGATACTAAGTGCTGAATAAATGTTGATGATTATCATCCTAGTATTATTTTCCTAATTCTCTGCTCTTCTCAGTTGATATTAGTTATAAGAAATTGAGAAAAGGTATATACAAATATAAATACTATTTACCTTACTCTGATTTAAAATCAGCTAGTGGAAAGAACCACAGACTTCTGACATGAGGTACAAACTGCAGGTGGTTCTCTCTCATGGACAACATTCCAAAAAAAAAAGTACAACTCTCCCAGGTTTCTGACTGCACAGAATTTAAAGAGGGGGATGGCGGGGAAATCTTTGAGTTTTGTATACAAACACAATGAAATATATTATTTGCTAAAATGCTTTTAGAAAGATATCAGAAAAGCCAGTGTTTGGGCAGAAGTTATTCCACAGTTGGTTGTTTTAGAAACAGCGTGCTCCCCTGTGCTACCAAAGAAAATCTCTTCTTAAGAAACACAAATTACCTATAGATAGGCTGGCTCTTCCAAGAAAATATTTTGTGCTTTTTGAAAGCATATTCATAGTCTTTCAACTTTCTCTGAAGGCAAAAATATTTCCTCAGTATATTGTGAAGGCAGATTGCTATAGTCATCCCCATTACTAACTGAATGAGAAAACTTTTCTGTGTTAAACCCATTCCCAGCAATAATGACAGAATCCTGGACAAATATACCAGTTGACACTTGTCCTAAATTATTTGTGTTACTCAATCAACAAAATTTAATAGGAGAGTTCTGAAAAGGCCAATTAGAAATATTTCCTGGAAGGAATAGCTCCAGAAATATAGTAAAAGGCAACATTTTCTTAAGTAATACACTAGCTTAAGAAACACACCAGCACACTTGCTTGCTTTGCACCATTTAGGTGACTATTTGATATTAAATTGACATAGAGTTGGTTTTCATTTTGGGCATATGACCATACCAAATAATGTTATATAAGCAGATTTAGATTCTTTTGGATACCTACTACAAAACAAAAAATTCAGGTATTAAGTATTAGGTTTTTTGGCCTTTCTGTTGTATAGTTAGCAATAAACAACTTTATTAGTGCTGCCAATGTCCCCTCATCAGTGTTATTTGTCACCAACCTTTAATGGTTCTGTCTTAATATGGTTTGGTAAGTAAAATGAAACCACAATCTAAACAGCTATAGACAATCTAATAAAAGCAATGGGAAAACATTATTGTCTTAAAAACAATTTGTTCTTTAATATAGATTAATCTAACCTCAGGGAACACTAAAATAATTTAGAAGTGCTTCAGATATATGCAGATATTACTCTTGTTCATTCTGTTAACTGATGTGCCAACTTAATTCCTATTCTTTGCTATTTTCTACTGTAAAATAAAAATCTATCCTTTATAGTAATCGTTTACCACTTAATGACTATATTTAAAGCAGGGTTTAATATTTTACAAGTGTTAAATATTTTCCAAATTGGTTAGGCACAGCTTAATCAAATTTCAAGGAAGCAATGAACACCTGATTGTATCCAACAGTGATTTCTAATCCAAGGAATCAAATCAAGTTATCTATACTTCCTGGGGAGTTTTTAATGCTAGTGTATGAGATTTTTTTTAAGCTCTTGAGACCTGAGAAGTTACTTCAGATCTTAAAATATTGTTAATGCTGAAAATATCTATCAACTTTAGACAACTAAGTTCTGGGTCCTAAAAAAGTCTGTAAAGACATAACTTCATATCCTGTATGGCACAGATTTTCTTGGTGGTGAGGGCCAGATATCAGATGTACTGGCAGACAAGTAAATTAAGGTGGCAAAAGCAAGGACAAGAGTCAGACTTGAAGAAAAAGACACATCTTTTTGTCACTCTTGCCGCTACAGATGAGCCCCTAATGTGTGGCTCTCCTTTGAGCACTTCCTCTGTGTAAACCCATTAGAAAATAATTAGTTTATATTCTTAAGAAAGCTACTGAGAAGTACATTTTCAAAGGCTGAATGGCAACACTGAGGGGAGTCCTACCCCTCTTATGACTGCCACCCCAGTAGACAAGCTAGGGTAACAAAAACAATGCATTTAAGGAAGTTAAGAGAAAGGCTCTACTCTTCCTTAGATGACATCAACTCTAAGATACACTGTTGAGCCAAAAAACCAAGATACAGAATAGTATAAATAGAATAAATATGTATTTATAGAACACTCACACATATACATATATGTTTCTACACATAAAACGCCTCTGGTAGGAAACCCCAGAAACTGGTGAGAATGGTTGCTTCCAGGAAAGGAGTAGTGGATAACTGGGTGACAGGGCCATAAATGAGATTTACTTTTCACTTGGTGACCCTTTCATAGGCTCTGAATTATATCTTATACACATATTATTTTAAGAAGTTAAATTATTTAAACTGAAAAATAAAGGAAAAACATTCTACATTTCAAGGTAGCACATTTAAATACATACAGAAATATCATCTTTTGAAGAGGAATAAAAAACAAGATAATCAAAGTTCTTTCCTTTCATTGAGTCACAAGAATCAATGGCTCATGTGAGTAACTTAGTGCTTTTCTTTGACTCATACTACTTTGCTAAATTACATTTTAGATTTTTGATATTCAGAGCATGGAAAGTGAAACTGTTAGTCGCTCAGTCGTGTCTGGTTCTTTGTGACCCCATGGTCTGTAGCCTCTGTCCATGGAATTTTCCAGGCAACGATACTGGAGTGGGTTGCCATTTCCTCCCCCAGGGGATCTTCCCAATCCAGGGACTGAACCCAAGTCTCCCGCATTGCAGGCAGATTCATTACTGTCTGAGCCATCAAGGAATATGCACTCCCAAATTTTAACTAAATCCTTCAGCATGTTATTTTACTCCTAAAGAGTGAATTCTATCTGGATAAGTAACTGTATCTGTAAGTAAAGATTCTCTTTAAATTTCTCATCAGTACCCTTTAATTTAGTAGCCCCATCTCTGTAACTGCCTCTAGACCCTACCATTTAGAAAACTGTCTCAGGAGGTCTGACCTCAAACAAGATCATCAACTTGTTTTACATTTCTTAACAAGGTTGAAGGAGCATTTTTATGTCAATTGCAACTTGATCTACATTTTAAAATTAAGGGAGAAATAGAGATGAAAATAAAATAACAGATCTGGAAACGTATACATTCTCTGAAGAGAAAGAGCTTCACAGAGAGATAGGGAGAAAATGAGACTCATGAACTAATATCCCTATCCTATGATCTTTAAGAATAAACTGAGTTTTAACATTAATAGGAATACATGGGATTATGCCTACCCCTATAAATTCTACACAACAATATCAAGGGAAAGTAAGCTGTGCTATAATATTTATTTTTTAAAAAACTTAAGAAAACCTGAGATGATTATAAGATACTGAATTAGAAATTAAATCCTGTAGTATTTGGCATAGGTATAGTTATGTTCTTTAGCACAGTGTTTCTTAACAGGCCCTATTGGCATCTGGGGCCAGGTAAGTCTTTGTTGTGGGGCTATTCTGTGCATTTGTACACTTCTTAGCAGCATCCTCGGACTCTGCTCACTACATGCCAGTAGCATCCCCTTAGTTGGGACAATCTAAAATGTTTACAGACTTTGACAAATGTCCCCTGGGGGATAAAACTGGTTTAGAAAGAAGGCAAAATTACAGGAATCTTTCCTTTGTGCATTTTTGCTGCTTTTAGCTTGGGAAAAGCCTGTGTTGTGTTTTGAAATTAAACCAATTTTGCAAAGTACAAGAGAATGTGTAATATATGTTTCATACCCTTGGGCATAACTTAATGGCATAAGAAATGTTGAGAAACAATTGTTAGATAGCCAAATGTGTTGAGTTTTCAATGATCACACAACAACTTACAGTAGGAACTCAAATCAATGATATTAAAAAGCAAATCACCACCTTAAACTAATTTATATTTCTGTATATATTTTTCTAGATTTATCTTTATTTGACAGAAGATACCAATACCTTTAAGAAGAGGAAAAGACTCAGGTTAGTGGTAGCTCTGAGTCACAGGCCTGGAAAATTTATGTCACAGTGTGAGCAAAAATAAAATTCATTAAAATAGCACTTTATACAAAGCAATTAAGGTCTGGATGTCCTGGTCTTGTGGTGAGAATTCTGAAGAGCTGATGGGACTGCGTGGAGTCTATCTGATGGCAGTACGCGAGTGGTGCTCTTTGATGATTAGAAAGTCCTTATTACTGAGACTTGATTATCTTCATAAAAATACCAGTGTGAGTGCCTTCTAGACAAATTTAGTTAGCACAGGTTACTTACTTCCAGTGAATGCTATCCATCGAGCATATTTTGTGGCTTCTCTTCGCCAGTGGGAAGCCACCAACAAACCACAAGTGACAGTCAATGAAATGATTCCCATGATGATAAAAAACAGTGTGGTGACCCACTCTGGGGGAAGCCGAGGTGGGATGCATGTCCGGTCTCGTCCATGGATAGTTTGACACTGTCGCACAAGGCCCACAGTGAGTGCTCCTGGGGAGATGCAAAACATAGGAATATGTTAGTGGGTTTGGCACACCCAGGGAATAGTCCTACTAACACCCCTTAAATCTTATTTCTCTCTGAGTGGGTCATCCAAGCACTTAATTTCACTGAGTCCTACTCTGCAGCATTCTGCTGTAGTCCACTACGTAGAAATATTTCATTTCACATGCAAAGTAAACTTAAACAAACCCCACAAGTCACAGATGGCAATTCATTCAGTCATTTATTACTTTTCTGGGTGCTTGAGTCAAGCACTGTTCTAGGCTCCAGGAAAATAAGTGAACAAGAGAGATGAGGTTTCTGCTCTTGCTGGGCTTATCATTCTAGCAGAAAAAACTGAAGCTTTTCTGTTCCCAGATCTAAGTCTCACTGTATATTGTTTTGACTGAGAAGAAACACACTTTTTAAAAAATTAAAGGCAAACTTGAAATATTTCTAAGTGTAATACGTAAATAAAATTAAATAATGGATTAAATACTAGAACTAATATTATTTTATTCAATGTAAAGGGTCTAAGAATATTACAATATAAGTACTTTTCCATGAAATTCAAGAAAATGCTAAAAAACTAGTAAGTTCACCCCATTTGGTAAGTTCAACAATTTTTGTACAATGTAAAAGTGCTCACATTGCTAAATCATTACCAGCATGCTTCAGCAAAAAAGCGTAATTTTTAATTATTAAAAATTTTAATAATTAGCATCAGTGCTAATTTTTAAAGTACTCCTTCTCCCATTTAAATAAATGAAAGCATTTTTTTTTTTAAACATTAAGTGCCATTTTTAAACAAACATGTTCTCATGCCAAACCCAAGGAACCTCTCTATCAAATTTGGAGTAAATAAATTTACAGAAATCTAGACAAGGAGGATGAAAAAGTAATTACTTTATCCCTTTCCCCACTAAGAAGAACAATTAAAATGTTACTTTTGAGTAAAACTTGCTTGCTTCTCCCTTTAAGAGCAACTGCAAATGGGAAACAGCTGCCAAAAATACAAGAAATTTCTGGAGCCACTGAAGACATAATAGATTTCTGCATCTTTTGTTGGTCTTATTTTCTCACTATGAACAACAACTACAACAAAAAGACATTAACCTCAAAATCATAGCATGTGCCATGAACAAGTTCCTTTGTTGAGGCATTTTAGGAAGCTGCCCTTGGTGGGAGCAGATAGACCAGGGCTGGAGCTGTATATCTATGTGTATATGTGGGGCTGTTGGGCGGGGGGGCGGTGGGGGGGGGCGGTGCTGCTTTCCTGCAACTTGCTTTTGCCATTAGTACATTTTTAGAAATAATCAACGTGTTCAAAGAAAACAAAGAAAAAAACCAGCTCTGCTCTCAAACTTGAGTTGTGGTCTTTTTTTCTCTAAGGCTAACTTTGACTGTAACTTTTCACGAGTGGAAGACAGTAACTCAAATGAGCTGGACTTTTTTTCTCAAATCATCTGATAATTAGGCGTTTCTTGTGATCTCTGAAGAGGTGCAAAGAGCATTATAATTATGGGATCATCTCCAGCAAGGTGGAGTAGATGAGGGGCGGGAGAGGGACAGAAAATGAGCAAACCTTCACAGTAATGCCACACTATTCCTTCTCCTATAGCTGCTGTTTGGAGTGGAGTGAGTTCATAGGCTCAGTTCAAAGTTTTGGACAATGACTAACCCCCCAGATCAGGGACTGAACCTGTGTCTCCTGCTCTGGCAGGCAGATTCTTTACCTCTGAGCCACCAGGGAAGTCCAACCTTTTTAGTATCCTGGTAATTGCTTGAAACCAGAAAAGGGGTGACAATAGGGGTGAGGAGGTACCAGGGAGTTGCCTAATTGTTCTTAAAATGAAACACTAAAAAGTTTTCTTGAAATGGAAATTTAGGGGAGAGGGTGTGTCTTATGATAAGCCATTTTATAGTAATTTGTGAAATAAAGAAGGCATTCACAGCAGTGCTCAAGCACTTCTATCAGGAAATCATTCCTGATCACTCAGCAAAAAACTTCTAACAAATTACCCTCTGTAGTCACTATCTCATTTATAAAAGCTCTAATTACTGTGAGAATAGACAACAGGCAATGAAAGACCCTCTGGAAAAATTCAATATTATGGATTCTAACTACAGTAACAACTTTCTTCATGACTTAAAATATCAATACAAAGACACTTTTATTGGTACCTCTAAACATCCAGCACACTGAAATTTAAATCTGAGAATTCTTCTTTGCTGGTAAATATTTAAGGCTGTAGGTTCAATGCATCTCTCCTTCAAAATATTTCTGAGTATCCTTTTGTTGCCCCTCTTACTTTCCATTTATAGACATGGCAAGCAGGGCTCGAATTTAATTTTCTGCGCCTGTAGATTGTTACGCTTTCTGAGTAGGACTGCTTTTTCCTCCTCTCCTGAGAGGGACACCACACCAAGTGAATACAAAGATAACAAGTAAGAAAATGAACATTATAGCTATCAGTTCAGTTCAGTTGCTCAGTCGTGTGCGACTCTTTGCGACTCCATGGACTGCAGCATGGCAGGCTTCCCTGTCCATCACCAACTCCCAGAGCTTGCTCAAACTCATGACCATAGAGTCCATTGAGATAGCTATACTTCCTAGAAATCAAATGGAGATAACCTGACAGATGTTCAGCTTTAAAAGAGGAGTTATGCTCCTATATTTACAAAAGGCCTTATCACCACAAATCAAGACCAAATATTCAACAGCTACATTCTGGAAGAAAAGAAAGCTAATACTAACAAGAAGGTATACTGTATATAAGAAAATCAATTCACAAATATATTACTGAGTGTCCCTTATGTGCTCACATTTTTGTAGTGGTTTGAGATTACAAAACTAATACTCTGTCACACTTTCAGTTAAAATAGATTTTTTTTTCTTAAATTATGCAAGCTTTAGTACAAACAGTGGTTGGTCAACATTGTTGCTAATATTCATTTTCTTAAGATTCTAGGGCAATATAATTTATATCAGAGTTACATATTTTCCTTAAGCTGTCTGGATGCAGGGAACTGCAAGGGTAATTGTGCTGTTATTGTTGAATTGTGTTGAATATTGTTGAATAGCCGGGGGCCGGGGGCCCGGGGCAGCAGCCTACAGGGCCTAGGCCGGGCAGGGGCCCGGGGGCCCGGGGGCCCGGGGGCGGCGGCCGACAGGGGCTAGGCCGGGCCGGGGGCCGGGGGCCAGGGGCGGCGGCCAACAGGGGCTAGGCCGGGCCGGGGGCCGGGGGCTGGGGGCGGCGGCCTACAGGGAAAACTAGCTAATCTGATCACACGGACCACAGCCTTGTCTATCTCAATGAAATTAAGCCATGCCGTGTGGGGCCACCCAAGACGGATGGGTCATGGTGGAGAGGTCTGACAGATTGTGGTCCACTGGAGAAGGGCATGGCAAACCACTTCAGTATTCTTGCCTTGAGAACCCCATGAACAGTATGAAAAGGCAAAAAGACAGGACACTGAAAGATGAACTCCCCAGATCAGTAGGTGCCCAATATACTAATGGCGATCAGTGGAGAAATAACTCCAGAAAGAATGATGCGATGGAGCCAAAGCAAAAACGATACCCAACTGCAGATGTGACTGGTGACAGATGCAAAGTCCGATGCTGTAAAGAGCAATATTGCATAGGAACCTGGAATGTTAGGTCCATGAATCAAGGCAAATTGGAAGTGGTCAAACAGGAGATGGCAAGAGTGAACGGCGACATTCTAGGAATCAGCAAACTAAGATGGACTGGAATGGGTGACTTTAACTCAGATGACCATTATATCTACTACTGTGGGCAAGAATCCCTTAGAAGAAATGGAGTAGCCATCATGGTCAACAAAAGAGTCCGAAATGCAGTACTTGGATGCAATCTCAAAAACGATAGAATGATCTCTGTTCGTTTCCAAGGCAAACCATTCAATATCATGGTAATCCAAGTCTATGCCCCAACCAGTAATGCCGAAGAAGCTGAAGTTGAATGATTCTATGAAGACCTACAAGACCCTTTAGAACTAACACCCAAAAAAGATGTCCTTTTCATTCTAGGGGACTGGAATGCAAAAGTAGGAAGTCAAGAAACACCTGGCGTAACAGGCAAGTTTGGCCTTGGAGTACAGAATGAAGCAAGGCAAAGGCTAATAAAGAGTTTTGCCACGAGAATGCACTGGTAATAGCAAACACCCTATTCCAACAACACAAGAGAAGACTCTACATGTGGACATCACCAGATGGTCAACACCGAAATCAGATTGATTATATTCTCTGCAGCCAAAGATGGAGAAGCTCTATACAGTCAGCAAAAACAAGACTGGGAGCAGACTGTGGCTCAGATCATGAACTGCTTATTGCCAAATTCAGACTTAAACTGAAGAAAGTAGGGAAAACCACTAGACCATTCAGGTATGACCGAGATCAAATCCCTTATGAGTATACCATGGAAGTGACAAATAGATTTAAGGGTCTAGACCTGATAGACAGAGTGCCTGATGAACTATGGACAGAGGTTCGTGACATTGTACAGGAGACAGGGATCAAGAAAATCCCCATGGAAAAGAAATGCAAAAAAGCAAAATGGCTGTCTGAGGAGGCCTTACAGATAGCTTGGAAGAGAAGAGAAGCAAAAAGCAAAGGAGAAAAGGAAAGATATTCCCATCTGAATGCAGAGTTCCAAAGAATAGCAAGGAGAGATAAGAAAGCCTTCCTCAGCGATCAGTGCAAAGAAATAGAGGAAAACAACAGATTGGGAAAGACTAGAGATCTTTTCAAGAAAATTAGAGATACCAAGGGAACATTTCATGCAAAGATGGGCTCGATAAAGGACAGAAATGGTATGGACCTAACAGAAGCAGAAGATATTAAGAAGAGGTGGCAAGAATACACAGAAGAACTGTACAAAAAAGATCTACATGACCCAGATAATCACGATGGTGTGATCACTCACCTAGAGCCAGACATCCTGGAATGTGAAGTCAAGTGGGCCTTAGAAAGCATCACTACAAACAAAGCTAGTGGAGGTGATGGAATTCCAGTTGAGCTATTTCAAATCCTCAAAGGTGATGCTGTGCAAGTGTTGCACTCGATATGCCAGCAAATTTGGAAAACTCAGCAGTGGCCACAGGACTGGAAGAGGTCAGTTTTTGTTCCAATCCCAAAGAAAAGCAATGCCAAAGAATGCTCAAACTACCGCACAATTGCACTCATCTCACATGCTAGTAAAGTAATGCTCAAAATTCTCCAAGCCAGGCTTCAGCAATACGTGAACCGTGAACTTCCAGATGTTCAAGCTGGTTTTAGAAGAGGCAGAGGAACCAGAGATCAAATTGCCAATATCC
This sequence comes from Giraffa tippelskirchi, assembly GCF_054371585.1. Classification (NCBI taxonomy): domain Eukaryota; kingdom Metazoa; phylum Chordata; class Mammalia; order Artiodactyla; family Giraffidae; genus Giraffa; species Giraffa tippelskirchi. The sequence goes on from NC_137287.1 coordinate 22,147,600, forward strand.
GCTGGATCATCGAAAAAGCAAGAGAGTTCCAGAAAAACATCTATTTCTGCTTTATTGACTATGCCAAAGCCTTTGACTGTGTGGATCACAATAAACTGTGGAAAATTCTGAAAGAGATGCGAATACCAGACCATCTGACCTATCTCTTGAGAAACCTGTATGCAGGTCAGGAAGCAACAGTTAGAACTGGACATGGAACAACAGACTGGTTCCAAATAGGAAAAGGAGTACGTCAAGGCTGTATATTGTCACTCTGCTTATTTAACTTATATGCAGAGTACATCATGAGAAATGCTGGGCTGGAAGAAACACAAGCTGGAATCAAGATTGCCAGGAGAAATATCAATAACCTCAGATATGTGGATGACACCACCCTTATGGCAGAAAGTGAAGAAGAACTAAAGAGCCTCTTGATGAAGGTGAAAGAGGAGAGTGAAAAAGTTGGCTTAAAGCTCAAAGTTCAGAAAACTAAGATCATGGCATCTGGTCCCATCACTTCATGGGAAATACATCGGGAAACAGTGGAAACAGTGTCAGACTTTATTTTTTTGGGCTCCAGAATCACTGCTGATGGTGACTGCAGCCATGAAATTAAACGGTGCTTACTCCTTGGAAGGAAGGTTATGGCCAACCTAGATAGCATATTTAAAAGCAGAGACATTACTTTGCCAACAAAAGTCCATCTAGTCAAGGCTATGGTTTTTCCAGTGGTCATGTATGGATGTGAGAGTTGGACTGTGAAGAAAGCTGAGCGCCGCAGAATTGATGCTTTTGAACTGTGGTGTTGGAGAAGACTCTTGAGAGTCCCTTGGACTGCAAGGAGATCCAATCAATCCATCCTAAAAGAGATCAATCCTGGGTGTTCATTGGAAGGTCTGATGTTGAAGCTGAAACTCCAATACTTTGGGCACCTCATGCGAAGGGTTGACTCATTGGAAGAGACCCTAATGCGGGGTAGGATTGGGGGCGGGAGGAGAAGGGGACGACAGAGGATGAGATGGTTGGATGGCATCACTGACTCGATGGACATGGTTTTGGGTAGACTCCGGGAGTTGGTGATGGACAGAGAGGCCTGGTGAGCTGCAATTCATGGGGTCGCAAAGAGTCGGACACAACTGTGCGACTGAACTGAACTGATTGTTGAATGTTGTAAATTTAGGTACTGTGGTACCTGAACTTTCACCAGATCTTTAAATTTCATCTTTTACCTCAAAGTATTATCTCCTACCTGCAGATTCAAATCCACCACTCACACTGACTAGCCAAGATCTTTTACATCCTCCAAATTCTCTGAACACACTTATAGACTGTATCACATAATTGTGCACTTGATTTTTTAAAATAACTTTTATTTATTTATCTATTATTTTTGGCTTTGCTGGGTCTTCATGGCTGTGTGGGTCTTTCTCTAGATGCAGTGTGCAGGCTTCATCACTGTGGTGGCTTCAGGGCACACAGGCTTCAGTAGTTGGCTTCAGCAGTTGCGGGCACGCAGGCTTCAGTAGTTGTGGCTCCTGGACTCTAGGGCACAGGCGCAAGAGTTGCTCCGTGGCATGTGAATCTTCCCAGATCAGGGATTGAACCTGTGTCTCCTGCATTAGCAGGATTCTTTATCAATGAGCCACCAGGGAAGTCCCATGCACTTGATTTTAAGGTAGCTTCTTTTAGACCCAAACAGAAAATGAGGGAACTGAACGTTTTACTTCACTGAAAGCCCTCAGAATGGCCTGCAGCAGTGGGCACAAAGCAGGAATTAATAAACATTTGGTGAAATTAAAAATAAACTAAATTTAAAAATCACACTGCATTAACTAAATTCTCCGATAGAACTCAGTGTGATTTCTTGAAGCACACTAAATTAAGCATAAACTTAGATATTCACTAATTTTTTGTTTTATCCAACAGGTCTTCTGTTTCTTGAAGGGGTCTGTAGTTCCATTTCCCAAACAGCCAATCCATCTTTACCCTGCAGCTGTTTCCTAGGTAACCAGTCTAGCCAAATAAAAGACTTGCACACAACAGGAAAAAGGAAATCAAACCAGGAACCATAGCATGCCATATGTCTCTCAGTATCTCACCTGGGTATCCAAACACAGAAAAAGAAGTCATAATTTTCTGTTAAGTGGGGAGTCTTAACTGAGGAGGCTTTTGACACCCATCATCTATGGATCCAAACACTGCTGAAATGATTTAACACAGCCAGTTTGAGCACGTCTGTTGCTACAATGAGGATGATTATAAGGCATGTCATCACCAAAGTGTAAAAGCTGTGTTACAGAAAATCTGAAACACAGCAGTTGTAAAGCACTAAGGCACACATACCCACCAATCCGTCAGAGCAAGTCGGGTACAATAACTGCTCAATAAACTGGCCATAGATTGGGTTTTCCAATATAGGTTTGAATTTGAACAAAATGGTGAAGTTATTTAACATTTGCTGCTGCCCTCTCCCATCTTCCCCTTGAATTTTCTTCCTACTCGTGTTCTCTTCATCTCATGGGGCTCTCTTTGTTAGTGAAAGGTATTGGGAACGGCCCACCCAATCGCTACCACTAATGTGGACTTCCTACTCTACTTTCTCTCTGGAGATATAAACATCTGATCTTGGCAAGCTAGCCTGCTAGTAACGTAAGTGTATTAATGATTGATAAAAGCTTAACATATTGCCCTTTTCAAGAGCACCTGTTTAAGTAAGGGACAATATTCCAATCGAACTGAAAATTAGAGTTTTATGTTTTAGTGACAGGTTGGCTGAGGAAATTGAGGAGAATCTGGAGGCAGGTGAGAAGAAGCCTGGTAGGGCCCCCAATGTGGGCAGTGATAGACACCTTCCTGTGTAAGTCATACCCTGGCAGCTCATACTTTAAATGAGTAGGGACAGAAGCACAGAAAATAATAGTCCACAGGTAACTTAAAAACTTTACATATTTAATTTTTTCCTCCAGAAGCACTGCTAGTGATGATTATTTTTTATCAGCTGTGATTTCTGTGTTCTGCGTTAAGATGTTGTTGTTTACTTGCAAAGTTGGGTCTGACACTTTGCTGCCCCACGGACTGTAGCCTGCCAGGCAAGAATACTGGAGAGGGTTGCCATTCCCTTCTCCAGGGGATCTTCCCAACCCAGGGATTGAACCTGCATCTCTTGCATTGGTAGGCCAGTTCTTTACCACTGAGCCACCAGGGAAGCCCACCTTTAGAGGTTCAGTTCAGTTCAGTTCATTCACTCAGTCGTGTCCGACTCTTTGCGACCCCATGATTTGCAGCACACCAGGCCTCTCTGTCCATCACCAACTCCTGGAGTCTACCCAAACCCATGTCCATCGAGTCGGCGATGCCATCCAACCGTCTCATCCTCTGTCGTCCCCTTCTCCTCCCGCCCCCAATCCTACCCCGCATTAGGGTCTCTTCCAATGAGTCAACCCCTCACATGAGGTGGCCAAAGTATTGGAGTTTCAGCTTCAACATCAGACCTTCCAATGAACACCCAGGATTGATCTCTTTTAGGATGGACTGACTTGATCTCCTTGCAGTCCAAGGGACTCTCAAGAGTCTTCTCCAACACCACAGTTCAAAAGCATCAATTCTGCGGCGCTCAGCTTTCTTCACAGTCCAACTCTCACATCCATACATGACCACTGGAAAAACCATAGCCTTGACTAGATGGACTTTTGTTGGCAAAGTAATGTCTCTGCTTTTAAATATGCTATCTAGGTTGGCCATAACCTTCCTTCCAAGGAGTAAGCGCCGTTTAATTTCATGGCTGCAGTCACCATCAGCAGTGATTCTGGAGCCCAAAAAAATAAAGTCTGACACTGTTTCCACTGTTTCCCGATGTATTTCCCATGAAGTGATGGGACCAGATGCCATGATCTTAGTTTTCTGAACTTTGAGCTTTAAGCCAACTTTTTCACTCTCCTCTTTCACCTTCATCAAGAGGCTCTTTAGTTCTTCTTCACTTTCTGCCATAAGGGTGGTGTCATCCACATATCTGAGGTTATTGATATTTCTCCTGGCAATCTTGATTCCAGCTTGTGTTTCTTCCAGCCCAGCATTTCTCATGATGTACTCTGCATATAAGTTAAATAAGCAGAGTGACAATATACAGCCTTGACGTACTCCTTTTCCTATTTGGAACCAGTCTGTTGTTCCATGTCCAGTTCTAACTGTTGCTTCCTGACCTGCATACAGGTTTCTCAAGAGATAGGTCAGATGGTCTGGTATTCCCATCTCTTTCAGAATTTTCCTTTAGAGGTGGGTACTTATAAATAGTGAACTGGACAAAAAGAGTGAACAGGTAAAACAAGGAACCTAATGAACCATACAAGGGCAGTGTCTGAAAACCCTAGTAACATAATATTTAGGTTTATTAGGCCAGTCACCAGTGTCTGCTATAGTAACAGTGTCCCTTCCTGTTACTTCCACCTGTTCTTACACCTCCCTGGCACTTCCTGTCACTGGCTGCTATTTTCTTGGCATCCATCACTCTCCAATCATCTTCACTTCTTCCCTTATCCAGCCTAGAGTCCTTGATTCATCATATTACCACCTAACTTCTATCCTTTCACTGCACCCACCTGACAAAAACCATAACCCTGATTCAATGTAAGTTTTGCCCTCCTTGCACTTACCTCTAGGATGCTGATGCTCAGAGAGGAGGGGTGCCACTGTAATTTCCTATTGAGAAACCATCACTATCTCAGGACCATTACTATCTAGAAACAAATTAGATTTCCCTAATTCACCACTTCCCCATTCTCTCCTGTGCCCATTCCAAGTCTGCTGCACTCTATATGAGAACGACCCACCACCCCCTGTCACTTCAGTAGATGCCTTCATCTGTTACTTTTCAGAAAAGATAGGAGCCATCATACAGCAACTCCTTAACTGTTCACCATCAAAACTTACGAATTTATCTGCATATATTTGTTCTTTCATCTTATTGATTTTTCTACCTTTGTTTTAGATCCTATTCCCTCTTACATTCTCTGGGAGCTTGCCCAACATTATTTTCTTTCTCTTCTGGATTGCAAAAGTCTCCCCTAACTTTTTTTTTAGACCTGTTTACTTTTTATTTTTTGGCTGCACCACCTGGTGTGTGGGATCCTAATTCCCTGACCAGGGATGAAACCCATGCCCCTTGAATTAGACATGGAGAGCATTAACCACTGGACAGCCAGGGAAGCCCCCCAAGTCTCCTCTATTATAAAACAAGAGCACCCCATCATGTCAAGTCATCCTTTGGTCTCAACATGCCTGTGTTTCTGTCTGCTCTGCCTAGCATCCTTTGTCCCTGTGCCTGGTCAAGAGTTCCTGTCTCCACTTCCCTGAGTCTTGTTCACTCTTTAATCTACTGTAGCTTCTTGGCTTTTACCCCAACCACCCCACTGGCACAGCTCTTGCCAGGCTCATTCATTCCACACTGCTGACTTTGACGGATATTTCTAAGTCCTTTTAATATTTTAGCAGCATCTGATATAACTTTATTTCCTCTGGTTTTAGTGACTCCATATTCTATTTATTTTCCTCTTGCCTCTTTGGTTTTTCTTTCTCTTTTTCACAGGCACTTTTTTTCTCTGCCATGGTGTTTTTTTAGGGATCTTTGTTGGATCTTGTTTTTCTTCTACACACTGTTTCCTCTAAGTCCAAGTGGCTTACAAAAGTCTGGATAATATTGCTTCTTTTTTCCTTTTTCATATTTGGTGCTCAAGTTCTTAAGTTAATTCTTAAATCATCTCTAACACACACGAGCGCACCAGGCTTTCATATATGTTGTTCCCTCTGCTTACACTACTCTTTCAAACTCCTCCAGGTACTACCTACAATTCAAAATTCCAGGCACAGCTTAAAAGTCACTTCTGAGAAGTCTTCCTCGACAAGCTCTTACACTCCCGTTCTGGGCTGATCGCTCCTCTATGCTTCCATGGCCCCAATCATAGCATTGTAACTGTTTCTTTATTGAGCTTGAGGGAAATCCTAAATTTATAGCCAGTAGGTCAGAAATGCCCCCTCACCCCAAACTTATGGCAGTGTCTGAATTAGGGGTAATCTTGTGGAAGATAGAGCCCTTAATCTGTGGGATCTGTGCTAACTCTAGGTGGCTACTGTCAGAATTGAAGTGTATTACAGTGTACTCGGGAGTTAGAATACATACATTTACACAATAACTTGTATATGAATGTCCAAAGCATTAATCATAATAACAAGGAAAGTAGAAACAACCAAATGTCCATCAACTGATAAACAAAAATCCATAGATTCAGAAGTTTTTTTAAAAAGTACTAACACAAGCTACATGTATGAACCCTATGTTAAGTAAACAACAACAAAAAAGCCAGACACAAAAGGCATGGGTTATTATTCCATGTATATGAAACATAACGAACAGGTAGATCCACAGAGACCATTAGTTGCTGCCAGGGGATAGGGGAGGAGAAATTGGGAAGTTCGGGGTTTCTTTTTCCTGGGCTGATGCCAATACTCTGGAACTAGACATTGGCAATGACTGCACAGCGTTATGAATATACTAAAAATCACTGAATTGTGCACTTTAAAATGATGGATTTTATCTCAAACAAAACCCAACAGATCAGATTTACCAACTTAATTTCAACAGTATACCAAAATTTTTGCCCCAATATCCCTCTATTCCCTCCCTTTCTTTTGTACTTATTGTCATGTAAATTACATCTTTATACATTATAAGCCCATCAACACAGTTTTAATATTATTACCCTATTTTAAAGAGAAAAAGAGGACTTCCCTGGTAGCTCAGTGGTAAAAGAATCTGCCTGCCAATGCAGGGGACACGGGTTCAATCCCTGGTCCAGGAAGATCCCACATGCTGCAGAGCAACTAAGCTTGTACACCACAACTACTGAAGTCCAAAAGCCTAGAGCCTGTGCTCCACAACAAGAGAAGCCACCGCAATGCAAAGCCTGCACACTCCAACTAGAGAATAGGCCCCCACTTGCTGCAACTGAAGAAGGCCCACACAAAGCAATGAAGACCCAGCACAGCCTAAATAAATAAATAAACCTTTTAAAGAGGAAAGGATTACTAGCCAAAAGACATTTATACTGACTTTTATATTTACCTTTGTAGTTACTTTTACTGATGGATTTCTTCAAGTGGATTCAAAACAGTGCCTCATGCCCTTTTATTTCAATTTGAACACTCCCCTCAGTATTTCTTACAGATCACGTCTGTTTGTGATGAATTTTCTCAGTTTTTACTTATCTTAGAATATCTTGATTTCTCCTTTGTTTCTGAAGGATAGTTTTGTGGAATTTTAAGTTGACAGTCTGTTTCTTGCAGCATTTTGAACATGTCATCCCACTGCTCTCTGGCCTCATGGTTTCTGATGAGAAGTCAGTTGCTAATGGTTTTGAGGATCCCTTGTACATGAGGATTCACTTTTTTCCTGCTGTTTTCAAGATGCTCTTCATGTCTTTGGTTTTGGACTGTTTGACTATGATGTAGCTAGGTGTGAATTACTTTGAGTCCACCCTGCTTGGAATTTCTTGAGATTCTTCAATGTGGAGATTAAAGTTTTTCATTAAACTTGGAGATATTTTGGTCATTATTTCTTCAAATATTCTTTAAGCCCCTTCTCTGTTCCCCTTCTGAGATCCGTTATGTATGTGCTAGAATACAGTATTCCCCCCTTAACCACAGTTTTGCTCTCCAATTTGTTACCTGCACTCGACCACTGTCCAAAAATATTAAACGGAAAATTCCAGAAATAAACAACTCTAAACTAAATGAAATTGATTCTAAATAAAATTGTTCAAATTTTGGGGGGTCACAAAGAGTCGGACATGACTGAGCGACTGAACAACAAAACTAAATAAAACAATTAGTTTTAAATTGTGAGCTGTTTTGAGTAGCATGATGAAATCTTGTACCATCTGTCTCTGACCCACCTAGGACATGAATCATCTCATTGTCCAGTGGGTACACACTGTATGGGCTACCGCCTGTTAGTCACTTGTTGTTCAGTCACTAAGTCATGTCTAACTCTTTGTGACTCCATGGACTGCAACATGCTGGGCTTCCCTGTCCTTCATTGTCTCCCAGAGCTTGCTCAAATTCATGTCCAGTAAGTTGATGGATCCACGTCGATGATGCCATCCAACCATCTCATCCTCTGTTGCCCCCTTTTCCTGCTTTCCCAGCATCAGGGTCTTTTCCCATGAGACGGCTCTTTGTATCAGGTAGCCAAAGTACTAAAGTAGCCAAAGTACTGGAGCTTCAGCATCAGCATCAGTCCTTCCAATGAATATTCCGGGTTGATCTGCTTTGGGATTTTTGGTCATGTAAGTTATCCAACGGACTGTCGAGTATCCCAGTGCTTGTGTTCAGGAATCCTTATTTGACTTAATAATGGCCCCAAAGTACAAGACTAGTGATGCTGGCAATTAGGCTATGCCAAAGTGAAACCACAAAGAGCTTCTTTTATGTGAAAGGTGACAGTTTTCAGCAAGAAAAAAAATTGTATGCTGAGACTGCTAAGATCTATAGTAAGAATGAATCTTCTATCTGTGAACTGTGAAGATGGAAAAAGAAATTCATGCTATTTTTGCTGTTGTACCTCAAATTGCATAAGTTATGGCCATAGTGTGTTAAGTACTTAGCTAAGATGGAAAAGGCATTAAACTTGTAGGTAGAAGACATGCCAATTGATGGCAATGTGTTACATCAGAAAGCACTGAGTCTATAGGAAAACATCAGCCAAGGATTCCCTAAAACAAATGATACCAAGCCATTTACTGCCAGCAAAGGATGATTACATAGCTTCAGGAATAGGTCTGGGCGGAAGAATATAAAAACTACTAAAGAAGTTATACCTGTGAATGAAGAATCCACTGCCACATTCCTGGCAGTGTTCAAGTTAAAGACAGAGATCACATTCACATAACTTTTATTCAATATATTGTTATAATTGTTCTCTTCATTTTAGCTCTTGTTTCTAAGCTCTTCAGTTCAGTTCAGTTGCTCAGTCATGTCCGACTCTTTGTGATCCCATGAACAGCTCTTATTAGGCCTTATTTATAAATTAAACTTTATCACAGGTATTTATGTATAGGAAAAAACAGTACAGAGGGTTGAGTACTACCTGCAGTTTCCAGCATTCACTGGGGGTCTTGGAACACACCCTCTCATAAGGGGGATAAGGCAGGAACTACTGCATTTCCCTTACTGAAGTATAAGAGCTCTTTAAATATTAAAGAAATTAGCTATTTATCTGCGATTCGAGCTACAGATATTTTACCCCAGATATTCTGAGAACTCCTGCTTTTTTCTAGAGATAGATTTACCTTCAAAACTTGCTTCTAGTCAAAGAGATGATCAGACCTAAAGAGTAACATCTGGTCCTATCACTTCATGGGAAATGGATGGGGAAACAGTGGAAATAGTGGCTGACTTTATTTTTCTGGGCTCCAAAATCACTGCAGATGGTGACTGCAGCCATGAAATTAAAAGACGCTTACTCCTTGGAAGGAAAGTTATGACCAACCTAGATAGCATATTAAAAAGCTGAGACATTACTTTGCCAACAAAGGTCCGTCTAGTCAAGGCTATGGTTTTTCCAGTGGTCATGTATGGATGTGAGAGTTGGACTGTGAAGAGAGCTGAGCGCCAAAGAATTGATGCTTTTGAACTGTGGTGTTAGAGAAGACTCTTGAGAGTCCCTGGACTGCAAGGAGATCCAACCAGTCCATCCTATAGGAGATCAGTCCTGAGCGTTCATTGGAAGGTCTGATGTTGAAGCTGAAACTCCAATACTTTGGCCACCTCATGCGAAGAATTGACTCATTGGAAAAGACTCTGATGCTGGGAAGGATTGGGGGCAGGAGGAGAAGGGGATGACAGAGGATGAGATGGCTGGGTGGCATCACCAACTCGATGGACATGAGTTTGGGTGAACTCTGGGAGTTGGTGATGGACAGAGAGGCCTGGCGTACTGTGATTCATGGGGTCACAAAGAGTCGGACACGACTGAGTGACTGAACTGAACTGAACTGAAAGAGTAACATTCAATTACACTTGGCAAGAAAGGTGTTTCTTAAATCCTGGAATTATTTTCTTTTGGAGTTTAATATTTTAAATCACCACATAAAACCTCTGGTGCTAGAGATATAGTGAAGTATGCTATTTAAAGACCACAAGGCAGACTAGAGGAACACAAGCAGAACCCAAGTCAATTCACTTCACTTACTCTAGCTTAAGAGAGGAATTCCTTTTAACTTTCAAAATTAAAGTGTTTGAAAATACTTCCACAGAGTGCTTTCTTTCCAAAGTAAACTCTCCAGCCACAAAACAGTTGTAAACAACCTCAATCAATAAAACAGAATCAAATAACCTCAACAGATCAAATATACATGATGGCAGTAGAAATCCATGGAAATAATGGATTAAAAATTAGAAGAACTAACTTTTTAGAAAGTTAGAAAATAATTTTCTAACTAGAAAAGAATTAAGATAGATTCCTATTAATAGCCTATATCAAAATAAGATAGCAGAAATATGAAAGTTAAAACCATAAAAAAAGAAAAAAGAAAACAGGGCTTCCCTGGTGGCTCAGTGGTAAAGAATACACCTGCCAACGTAAGAGACATGAGTTCAATCCCTGGTTCGGGAAGATCTCACGTGCCCTGGAGCAACTAAGCCTGTGTGCCACAACTACTGAGCCTGTCCTCTGGAGCCCAGGAGCCACAAATCCTGAGCCCACATGCTGCAACTACTGAAGCCCACGTGTCCTAGAGTCTGCATTCAACAAGAAGAAATGCCACAGCAATGAGAAGCAACCACAACAAAAAGCAGATCCTGCTCACTACAACTAGTGAAATGCCCACGCAGCAGTGAAGACCCAGCACAACCAAAAATAAATAAATAAATAAAATTATCTTTAGAAAAGGAAAATATTCTAGTTGACCGTGTGGTCTTAGGAATGGAGAAGACCCTTCAACTATATATGCAAAGTCAGATTCTATAAAGAAAAAGATCATGATTGTAAATTGAAAGTAAGCAATAACCACTGTGCAATACATATGAAGGGGTAATATTCTTTATAGCGAGTCCTTTCAAATCAATGTGAAATCGAACATCAAAATTGAAAAACGGACAAAGGATATGAATAAGCAACTCATATAAGATGACATACAGGATATCTAAAGTATATATACTTTAAAGTTCATGCTTTGCAGTAATCAAAGAAATGCAGACCAAAACAATATTTCTATTTTTTGGCTACAGCAAAAATAAAAAATATTTAAAAAAACACAAAACACCAGATTGAGGAGGTGAAGTAAGATATTCTCCAATAAGATAAATTTCTAAACGTATTCTTCAGGGCAATTTGGCAGCACATATTAAAACCTTCAAAAATATATTCATATCTTCTGATCTAATACATACAAGAATTTAGAATATGGTAAATGTGGCATTTCAAAATATCAGGAAAAAAAATGTGCCAGTCAATGAATAGCACTGGGGCAACTGCCCATTATTGGGGGGAAAAAATAAAGCTAAATATTTAAAATTATGGATAAAAATAAGTTCAAAATGTTATATAAAGCTAAATATAAAAAAACCCAAACAAACCCCAAAACTATAACCCTGAAAAGACTTTAAGAAAAAAAAAGGCACAAAACCCTCAGCTCATAAAGAAAAAAAGAGATAAACAAAACTTTAGGGACTTCCCACCACCACTGGTGGTGCAGTGGTTAAGAATCTGCTTTGCAACGTAGAGGACACGGGTTTGATTCCTGGTCATGGAACAAGATTCCACATGCTGCAGAGCAAACAAGCCTGCGTGTGGCAACTACTGAGCCCAAGCGCCACAACTAGAGAGTCTGTTCGCCATCAATGAAAGATCCCACATGGCACAACCAAGACCTAACAGAGCCAAATAAATAAATATTTCAAAAAACCTTTAAACTTCTTTATGACAAAATAAACCATAAATAATAATGAAAAATAAATCTGAAAACCAAAGTGAGGCTGGGAGAAAATATTTGCAACTATATAACAGTTTAATATTTGGAATATATGAAAAAGTACCAGAAATTAATGAGGAAAAATTAAATACTTCAAGTATACAAACAGAAGAGTGGCCAATAAGATGGAAAGATGTTGAGGGAATTCCCTGGCAGTCTGTTGGCTGGGACTCTGAGCTTTCACTGCGGAAGGCCTAGGTTTTATCCCTGGTAGGGGAACTGAGATCCCACATGACTTCGGCATGGCTAGGAAAAAAATGCTCAACTTCATAATAAACAAACACAAATTAAGACAAAAATACCATGTTTTGGCCATTAAATTGGTAAAAACTAAGAAAATTTGTATTATCCAGTACTGGAAAAGGTATGGGGAAGTGAATACTATTTTACACACTGTCGGGATGGTGGGAAGAAAACTGGTACAGTCTTTTGGGAGACCAATTTGAAATAATAACAGCAACCACATCAGTTAATGCTTATGTAGTACATGTCCCAGGTACTATTCCAAGTGCTTAAGATAAACTAGCTCATTTCATCTCTTTGTAATACTATGTGTGTGTTAGTCGCTCAGTTGTGTCTGACTCTTTGCAACCCCATGGACTATAACCTCTGTCCATGGAATTCTCCAGATAAGGATATTGGAGTGAGTAGCCATTCCCTCCTCCAGGGGATTTTCCTAACCCAGGGATAGAATCCAGGTCTCCCATATTGCAAGCAGATACTTTACCATCTGAGCCACCAGATCTGAGTCCCTATAATACTATGAGTAAGTACTATTATTTCTCCAGCTTATAGATGAAAAAACTGAGCCACAGAGATGTTGCGTAAAATCATACACAAAGATGCTGACCTAGGAAGTTTGGCTCTAGACTCTGTTATTATCCACTATGCTATATTATAGGGCTTCCCGGGTGGCTCAGTAGAGAATCTGCCTGCCAATGCAGGAGATGTGAGTTCGATCCCTGGGTCGAGAAGATCCCCTGAAAAAGGAAATGGCAACCCACTCTACTATTCTTGCCTGGGAAATCCCATGATGAGAGGAGCCTGGCAGGCTACAGTCCATGAGGTTGCAAAACAGTTGGATGCGACTGAGTGACTGAACAACAAAATGCTATATTATACAGCAGTAGCAGCCTTGGAAATACACTCATCAGGCTTCCCTTGAAGACACCTTGAAATTTAACTCCAAAATGCAGTTAGCCTACAGCTGTGAGTACCTTTTAAGATTCATTCATTTTTCAAGATCAAGCCTTCCCCCCCACCCAAGACAGCCTCTGGTCAATGATGGAGCATGAAGAAGTTCGAGGGCCTAGCCATTGCTGCCCAACACAGCACTCCTCCTCTAAAAGGTAATCTTTACTTCACAGTGTCCCACTGAGCTGGCTGACTCTGATAGATCTGCATCATCCTCTGACCGCTTTCTCTCACCTTTCGTGCCTGCCCCCTTGTTTTTCACAGGCACTGACTCTCTAATACTATTTGCACTTCTAATTCCTTCTCAGTTGTCAGCTTCCCAGAGGACCCACCTGATACAATTGCCTTTCTAGCAAAATTTTAAGCAAAGTTGCCTTTTACCCAGCAGTTTAATTTTTACATAGGTAATCTTCCCAGCTATCTGTAAGGCCTCCTCAGACAGCCATTTTGCTTTTTTGCATTTCTTTTCCATGGGGATTTTCTTGATCCCTGTCTCCTGTACAATGTCATGAACCTCTGTCCATAATTCATTAGGCACTCTGTCTATCAGGTATAGACCCTTAAATCTATTTGTCACTTCCACGGTATACTCATAAGGGATTTGATCTAGGTCATACCTGAATGGACTAGTGGTTTTCCCTACTTTCTTCAATTTAAGTCTGAATTTGGCAATAAGCAGTTCATGATCCGAGCCACAGTCTTCTCCCGGTCTTGTTTTTGCTGACTGTATAGAGCTTCTCCATCTTTGGCTGCAGAGAATATAATCAATCTGATTTCGGTGTTGACCATCTGGTGATGTCCACGTGTAGTCTTCTCTTGTGTTGTTGGAATAGGGTGTTTGCTATTACCAGTGCGTTCTCGTGGCAAAACTCTATTAGCCTTTGCCCTGATTCATTCTATACTCCAAGGCCAAACTTGCCTGTTACGCCAGGTGTTTCTTGACTTCCTACTTTTGCATTCCAGTCCCCTATAATGAAAAGGACATCTTTTTTGGGTGTTAGTTCTAGAAGGTCTTGTAGGTCTTCATAGAACCGTTCAACTTCAGCTTCTTCGGCTTAAAGCTCAACGTTCAGAAAACTAAGATCATGGCATCTGGTCCCATCACTTCATGGGAAATACATCGGGAAACAGTGGAAACAGTGTCAGACTTTATTTTTTTGGGCTCCAGAATCACTGCTGATGGTGACTGCAGCCATGAAATTAAATGGCGCTTACTCCTTGGAAGGAAGGTTATGGCCAACCTAGATAGCATATTTAAAAGCAGAGACATTACTTTGCCAACAAAAGTCCATCTAGTCAAGGCTATGGTTTTTCCAGTGGTCATGTATGGATGTGAGAGTTGGACTGTGAAGAAAGCTGAGTGCCGAAGAATTGATGCTTTTGAACTGTGGTGTTGGAGAAGACTCTTGAGAGTCCCTTGGACTGCAAGGAGATCCAATCAATCCATCCTAAAAGAGATCAATCCTGGGTGTTCATTGGAAGGTCTGATGTTGAAGCTGAAACTCCAATACTTTGGCCACCTCATGAGAAGGGTTGACTCATTGGAAAAGACCCTAATGCTGGGTAGGACTAGGGGCGGGAGGAGAAGGGGACGACAGAGGATGAGATGGTTGCATGGCATCACCGACTCGATGGACATGGGTTTGGGTAGACTCCGGGAGTTGGTGATGGACAGAGAGGCCTGGTGTGCTGCAATTCATGGGGTCGCAAAGAGTCGGACATGACTGAGCGACTGAACTGAACTGAACTGAATCCAGAGAAAATTCCACATATATAAAGAAAAAGGTACAGATATTCACTGCATTATTATTTATAATAGTGAAAGAAACCTAAACACTGATAGATAGAGGAATGGTTAAATTAATTATAGTACACACACTATGGAATACTGAAAAGAATGGGATAGGTCTGTGCATACTAATGTGGAAAGATTTCTTAAGACATCATGAGAAAAAAGCAAACCATAGAACAAAATGTATCATGAGATTCATTTATTTAAAAATGCACATTTCTGTAAGTACACATATACGTAGATGCACAGGAAACTGAGTAACCACTGTTACTTCTGGAAAGGAAAGATGGAGTGGGGTGGGGTAGGAAAGTTAGATATGAGCAAGAAAACCTGTATTTTCTTTTTTTTTTGGCCATGCCGAATGGTTTGCAGGATTTGAGTTCCCGCCCTCAGGGATTGAACCTGGGCCCCAGCAGTGAAAGTACCGAGTCCTAACCATTGGACTGCCAAGGAATTCCCTCAGCTTTCATTTTAAAATTTAAAATGCATTCATATACAGTTGATCCTCATTATTTGTGGATTTCACACTTGCAAATATGCTCACTCACTAAAATTTATTTGTAACCCTCAAACCAACAGCTGAGGCACTTTAGTGGGCATCCAAAGACAACAGCATGTGCGCAGGATGGCAAAAAAACTGAGTCACCTGACATACACATTTTCAGTTGAAGTCAAACCAGGTGATGCTCTGCCTTGTTTCAGCTCTCATATGGAAACAAGTGTCCTTTCCATGGTCTCTTTATGCCATGTTTTCACATTTGTGAGGTTTTTATTGGTGATTTTACTGTTCACTTTTAAATTCTTTTGGCTGTGCTTCAGGGCATGTAGGATCTTAGTTCCTCAACCAGGGATCAAATTGACACACCCTACATTGGAACTGCAGTCCTAACCACGGGACCGACAGGGAAGTCCGGAATTTGCTGTCTAAAATGGCCCCCAAGTATAATGCCGAAGTGCTGCCTAGCACAGGAAGGCTGTGCTGTGACTTTCAGAGAAAATACATGTGTCAGATACACTCCATTCAGACATGAGTTATAGTGCTGTTGGCACTATATTATTATACACTATTAGTAGTGTATAATATTAATATATCATTGATTTATTAAATCCTTAAGGGGCCTTTTGGAGAAGCAATGGCACCCCACTCCAGTACTCTTGCCTGGAAAACTCCATGGATGGAGGAGCCTGGTAGGCTGCAGTCCATGGGGTCTCAAAGAGTCGGACACGACTGAGCGACTTCACTTTCGCTTTTCACTTTCATGCATTGGAGAAGGAAATGGCAACCCACTCCAGTGTTCTTGCCTGGAGAATCCCAGGGATGGCAAAGCCTGGTGGGCTGCCGTCTATGGGGTCGCACAGAGTTGGAAACGACTGAAGCGACTTAGCAGCAGCAGCAGTAAGGGGTCTTTAAACAGAAACACAAAACTAGGTTATGTATTGATTGGTTGATGAAATGTGACCATAGGCTCACAGTAACCTAACCCTTAGGGACAATAATCCACTATTTACTAATCCAGTGTTTGCAGTGACTTTATAGAACATAACTACCAGATGAGAATCATATCAAAGTTAAAAAAAAAAAAGGCATAGGAGTTATGTTAAACAGAGTCCATTAAAAATAGAGAAATACAGGGTCAAGTGTCCTTTTACCTCTCCTATACACTCAAATTCCACATCTCTGACCTTCCTACTTTTCATGTAGTAATGACAAAGCTGTCTGGACTTTTCTAAACTTAAGTTTTTCTTCACAAGGCCCCAAACAAAAGAATTAAAGAAACCAGAACAAATTACTATTGAAACCCTAGGTTCATTCAAAAAGACTGAAGATTTTACTATGAAAATGACATCTTGGTCAGCTTGAACCTGAATCAATATATTAGTCACTAGCCACATTTGGTTATTAAGAACTTGAAATATGTCTATCATAACAGTTTTTAAACACTAATCAAAAATCTTTTTAAATTTAAGAAATGCAGAGAGCAGACAAATTTTTATTTTCAGGATCCAATACCTATTCATTTTTGTTGTTGTTCAGTCACTAAGTCATGTCTGACTCTTTGGGACTCAGTGGACTACAGCATGCCATGCCCCTGTCTTCCACTATCTTCTGGAGTTTGCTCAAATTCATGTCCATTGAGGCAGTGAAGCTATTTAACCATCTCATCCTCTGCCGCCCCCTTTTCCTTTTGCCTTCAATCTTTCCCAGCATCAGGGTCTTTTCCAGTGAGTCAGCTTTTCGCATCAGGTCACCAAAGTATTGGAGCTGCAGCTTTAGCATCAGTCCTTCCAATGAATATTCAGAGTTGATGTCCTTTAGGATTGACTGGTTTGATCTCCTTGCCGTCCAAAGGAGTCCCAAGAGTCTTCTCCAGCATCACAATTCAAAAACATCAATTCTTTGGCACTCAGCCTTCTTTACGGTCTAACTCTCACAACCATACATGACTACTGGAAAAATCATAGCTTTGACTATATGGACCTTTGTCGGCAAAGTGATGTCTCTGCTTTTCAGTATGCTATCTAGGTTTGTCACAGTTTTCCTTGCAAGGAGCAAGCATCTTTTAATTTCATGGCTGCAGTCACTGTCTGCAGTGATTTTGGAGCCCAAGAAAAGAAAATCTGTCACTGTTTCCACTTTCTCCCTTTCTAATTGCCATGAAATGATGGGACTGGATGCCATGATCTTAGTTTTATTTTTATCTTTTTAAATTATGAAAGTATGATAACACATTTATAGGAGACCTGGAAGATACAGAACAAGGTTACATATAGTTCCACTATATATTACAATTATTTTTAAGTAGATAAATTAAGATTTTTAGTTGGAGTTTCAACAACAAACTCTCAAAAATTAATAGAAGCAATATACAGAGAAGTAGAAGGATATAGTTGATGTGAAAAACACTGTGAACCAATTCAACATAATTAAGATTTATACAATTTTCTCACCACAGTAGGATACACATTCTACTCAAGTACCCACAGACGGTAAACTAGGAGACACTGGATCATATCCAGGGATATAAAACAAGGTGCAAAAATTTCATGGTCTAAAGGTACTGACTGGGAAAGGAGTATGACAAGGCTGTATATTGTCACCCTACTGATTTAACTTATATGCAGAGTACATCATGAGAAATGCCAGACTGGATTAAGCACAAGCTGGAATCAAGATTGCTGGGAGAAATATCCATTACTTCAAATATGCAGATGACACCACCCTTACGGCAGAAAGCAAAGAGGAACTAAAGAGCCTCTTGATGAAGGTAAAAGAGGAGAGTGAAAAAGTTGGCTTAAAACTCAACATTCAAAAAACTAAGATCATGGCATCTGGTCCCAACACTTCATGGCAAATAGATGAGGAAACAATGTAAACAGTGACAGACTTTACTTTCTTGGGCTCCAAAATCACTGCAGATGGTGACTGCAGCCATGAAATTAAAAGACACTTACTCCTTGGAAGAAAAGTTATGACAAACCTGGAGAGCATATTAAAAAGCAGAGACATTACTTTGCCAACAAAGGTCTATATAGTCAAAGTTATGTTTTTTCCAGTGGTCATGTATGGATGTGAGAGTTGGACTGTGAAGAAAGCTGAGCACCAAAGAATTGATGCTTTTGAACTGTGGTGTTGGAGAAGACTCTTGAGAGTCCCTTGGACTGCAAGGAGATCCAACCAGTCCGTCCTAAAGGAAATCAGTCCTGTATATTCATTGGAAGAACTGATGCTGAAGCTCCAATACTTCGGCCACCTGATGCAAGGAACTGGGTCATTGGAGAAGACCCTGATGCTGGGAAAGATTGAAGGCAGGAGAAAGGGATGACAGAGGTTAGATGGTTGGATGGCATCACCAACTTGATGGACATGAGTTTGCGCAAGCTCTGGGAGTTGGTGATGGACAAGGAAGCCTGGTGTGCTGCAGTCCATGGGATCGCAAAGAGTCGGACATGACTGAGTGACGGAACTGAACTGAACTGAGAAAGATACTGAAATCATACAGAGTCTGTTCTCTTATCACTGTGAAATTATGTTAGAAATCAAATCAAAAGAAAATAACCCGCATATTTTCAAGTCAATGTGACATTTACCAAGAGAGATCCTTGATTTAGCTATTGAAAGCCTCAATAAAGTTAGACTGAAAAAAACAGAGAGTAATTGCAGAGAAGAATGCATTTAAATGGGAAATTAGTATCAAAATGAGAAATTAATATTAAAGATAATTTAAACAACATCCCAAGCATTTGGAGATTAAATGTCCAATTTAAATAATGGGTGTATCTAAGAAGTCATAATAAGGAAAATTAGAAAATATCTGTAATAGAATAAAAATGAAAAGAGAATTTACCAGAATTTGCTGCATGCAGCTGAAGCTGCTCAATGCAGTTAAATACAATATGGAGTTTTGAATAAGGTATGAAAACAAATAATGGACATGCACATAAAATTTTGTGAAATTTGAACAAAACCTGTACTTTAGTTAGTAATACTATATCACCTGTTAACTACTTTTTCTTTTTTTACAACACAGTATTTCTCTATATTCTCAGAATTGGATTAGAAGTTTAAAGCCTCAAACTTTGTTTTTAATCACTAAGATTATAAATTTTCTAGATTTAGCAGTAATACTAGATGTTAAAATACATGGAACTGTATCAAAATTTTGAGTGAACATATATTAGAAATCTAGCATTCTATTCATACTAATTAGTGTCAGAAAAGTGGAATCAAAATGTCATAGAATTTTTTAGCTAGGCAAAAATTCATAAATGTTCTAAAATATATATTATACATATTATATGTATACATATACACACACACACACATATAAAGACACAAAACCTTTTCCACTAGGCTTGAGAAAGAACAGTAACAAAAATAAAGAGATGGAGACATCTGAAAACAAATGAAATGAGAACACTGAATATGAAACAGAAAAAGTGAAACAAATTAGATAAAAATAAAAGATCATCATATAGTCTAGTTGTTTTTAACATGGCTGCTCATTAGAAACACATCTGGAGGCATTTGTATTTTTCAAAAAATTTCAAGATAATTCTGTTATGCATCTGGATTTTAAATGGTGATAACAAGTTTTTCTATTAAAGGAAGTTTTAGTGATATAGAATTCTACTGTTTTCTGTTGAAGAAACAGTGATATTAAGTGAACAATACTTACATTATCACAACAGTAAATGATGTTTATCAGTTGTCACAATCAATAGCCACACAAAAAATAAAAGATAATTACAATTGCCACAGTTACAGAAAACTAACCAATCTGATCACATTGACCACAGCCTTGTCTAACTCAATGAAACTATGAGCCATCCCGTGTAGGGCCACCCAAGACGGATGGGTCATGGTGGAAAGTTCTGACAAAACGTGGTCTGCTGGAGAAGGGAATGGCAAACCACTTCAGTATTCTTGCCTTGACAACCCCATGAACAGTATGAAAAGGCAAAAAGATAGGACACTGAAAGATGAACTCCCCAGGTCAGTAGGTGCCCAATATGCTACTGGAGATCAGTGGAGAAATAACTCCAAAAAGACTGAAGAGATGGAGCCAAAGCAAAAACAACACCCAGTTGTGGATTGTGACTAGTGATGGAAGTAAAGCCAGATGCTGTAAAGAGCAATACTGGATAGGAATCTGGAATGTCAGGTCCACAGGAACTCTCTTTTGAGTTGAAAGTCAGGTAAATTTTAAATACTTATAAAATACTCTGTATATGCAGTTTATTATTCCATGAAGTGAGACAGGTTAAAAGCATTAAAAAAAAAGGTGTAAGTAAATCTCCAGATGACAGAGTTGTGATGAATTATAAAGAGAAGAAACATGTTTTTAGGATTATTTCTTACTTTGAAAACTGTCAGGTAACTGCTGACTGGGTCCACCAGTCAGAAGCCTAACGCTGCTTGTGCATGCATGTTTAGTTGCTCAGTGGTGTCCAACTCTTTGTGATCCTTTAGACTGTATCCTGCCAGCCTCCTTTATCCATGGAATTTTTCAGGCAAGGATACTGGAGTGGGTTGCCATTCCCTCCTTCTTCCTGACCAGGGACTGAACCTGTATCTCCTGTGTCTCCTGCACTGAGTGTGTCTTTACGCACTGAGCCATTGAGGAAGCCCAACACTCCTCAGATGGGCTTAAATTCCTCCTTGATGAGTCTGCTGAATCTCCCAGAGCAGCTGTTTTGGACCTTTGCATTCTCCTCATATTCTCTCATGCCTGGCCAGAGTAGATAAACTTTCTTCTCACTTAAAGGGAAAAAATACCCCGAGGTCATGTAAATGAAGCAACCTCATCTGCCCTCCTTTTCACCTGAAAACATCTTTGAAGCTCAGTGCATAATCTCAGAATTTCTTTATACCACCTCTTCCTGTGTGTTTTTGTTATTGTTGCTGTTGTTTTAAGAGCTTAACAGTAATTTTCATAGTGATCTTTTAATTGATGTATAGTTGATGTAACTTCCCGTTTCTTTTAAAGGAGATGAACTCCTCCCTCCCAAAACTTTGCTGTTGTTCAGTCACTCTGTCCTGTCTAACTCTTTGCAACCCCATGGACTGCAGCATGCCAGGCTTCCCTGTCCATCACCATCTCCTAGAGCTTGCTCAAACTCACGTCCATTGAGTCAGGGATGCCATCCAACCATCTTGTCCTCTGTCGTCCCCTTCTCCTCCTGCCCTCAATCTTTCCCATCCTCAGGATCTTTTCTAATAGTCAGCTCTTTGCATCAGGTGGCCCAAGTATTGAAGCTTCAGCATCGGTCCTTCCAATGAATATTCAGGGTTGATTTCCTTTAGGATTGACTGGTTTGATCTCCTTTCAGCCCAAGGGCCTCTCAAGAGTCTTCTCTAACACCACAGTTCAAAAGCATCAATTTTTCGGCATTCAGCCCTCTCTATGGTCCAATTCTCACATCCATACATGACTAACGGGAAAACCATAGCTTTGACCAGACAGACCTTTGTTGGCAAAAGAATGTCTCTGCTTTTTAATACCCTGCCTAGGTTTGTCATAGCGTTTCTTCTAAGGAGCAAGCATCTTTTAATTTAGGGGCTGCAGTCACCATCTGCAGTAATTTTGGAGCCCAAGAAGATAAAGTCTGTCACTGTTTCCATTGTTTCCCCATCTATTTGCCATGAAGTGATGGGACCAAATGCCATGATCTTCATTTCCGAATGATGAGTTTTAAGCCAGCTTTTTAACTCTCCTCGTTCATCTTCATCAAGAGGCTCTTTAGTTCCTCTTTGCTTTCTGCAATAAGGGTGGTGTCATCTGTATATCTGAGGTTATTGTTTATTTCTCCTGGCAATCTTGATTCCAGCTTGTGCTTCATCCAGCCTGACATGCTGCATGATGTACTCTGCATATAAATTAAATAAGCAGGGTGACAATACACAGTCTTTATGTACCCCTTTCCCAATTTTGAGCCAGTCCGTTGTTCCATGTCTATTTCAAACTGTTGCTTCTTGACATGCATACAGGTTTCTCAGGAAGCAGGTAGAGTGGTCTCATAGTCCCATCTCTTTAAGCTTAACCTTATCTGATTTCCTTCCCACCCTTTCTTTTGACTTCAGTTGCCTCCTGGACCAGTGTGTCTTAGTATTTAACTATATCAAAATCTCTTTAATGGATGGATGTATGCATCTTGGGGGGTGTAGAGGGGGTTTGCTGTCATTGTTCTTTAGTTACTAAGTGATGTCTGACTCTCTGGAGATCCTATAGACTGTAGCCTACTAGGCTCCTTTGTCCATGGAATTTCCCAGGCAAGAATACTGGCAGGGGTTGCCATTTCCTTCTCCAGGGTATATTCCCTACCCAGGGATCAAACCCATGTCTCCTGCATTGGCAGGTGAATTCTTTACTGCTGAGCCATTAGGAAAGCCCAAGGAGGGGTACTTGTTTTAAAATGCTGATTATCTGGTTCTCAGACCTACTGAATTAGATTCTCCTTACATGGCACATTTTAAACAAAATCCTTTTTTTGGGGGGGAGGCCACAAGGCAAGTGGAATCTTAGTTCCCTGACCAGGGAACAAGGGATCACACCCATGCCCCCTGCAGTGGAAGT
This sequence comes from Giraffa tippelskirchi, assembly GCF_054371585.1. Classification (NCBI taxonomy): domain Eukaryota; kingdom Metazoa; phylum Chordata; class Mammalia; order Artiodactyla; family Giraffidae; genus Giraffa; species Giraffa tippelskirchi. The sequence goes on from NC_137287.1 coordinate 22,170,660, forward strand.
GCAGAGTCTTAACCAATGGACCACCAGGGAAGTCCCAGTAAAATCCTCTTGTTGTCCTTATGCACATTAAAATTTGATAACTGTCTTAGACTATGGATCTTTCTTCTCTCTACAAATGTAATGTTTATGTTTTTATATAAAAAAAAACAAACTATACTTTTCTTAAATGAGTATTCAGATTGTAGATTGCCACACTGTCTCTTCCTTTATTTTAAAAATTATTTATTTTTAGTTGCGCTGGGTCTTGGCTCTAGCTGCAATGAGCCAGAGCTTCTCTTTTCTATGGTACACAGGCTTCTCATTGCAGTGGCTTCTCTTGTTGTGGAGGACAGGCTCTAGGCACATGAGTGGGCTTCAGTAGATGCAGCATATGGGCTTAGTAGTTGTGGCTGCAGGCCCAGGAGTGAGCAGGCTCCAGTAGTTGGGGCGCATGGGCTTAGGTGCTCTGAGCCTTGTGGAATCCTCCCAGACTAGGCATCAAACCCTCATCCCCTGTATTGGCAGGTGGATTCTTATTCACTGTACACCACTTCTCTTCCTTTAGCTCTGGGAGGTGGGGGGGTGGTGGTGGTGGTGGTGATTTATCTCACTAACTTGCTCCTCACACCCTCTGTAACATGATTTTCACTTAATTGCTCTATGTAGGTTGTTCTTTCCAAGATCATTCTTGTCCTTTCAGTTTCTAAATCCAAAGATCTTCTCCAGCCCTCATTTTCTTTAGCTTTTCTGAAGCTTGGGACACTGGCAGCTCCTTCTTCCTGGCTCCGTTTTGCCATCCTGAAACCATACTCCTGTTGTTCTCCCGTCTCTGGGGCTGCCTCTTCTGTTTAGTTGCATCTTCCCCCTTAAATGTTGTAAATCCCGAGGCCCTTAATTCTTTACAGAATTTTAGCCTCATCTTCTACCTGCTTAGGTGTCTTATTGTTACTTCAGACACACAAAACATGTAAGAGGTAACTTTGTGATTTCCCGGTTTTCTTCATTCATTCAAATATTTATTGCCCATCACTATATATGCTAGGCACTGTCTTAAGTACTGGACATAAAAAGTTGTAAAAGGAGATGAATGCAGACACTCTCAATAATGAAACTGTCACTGCTTCAATCACCCATTTTGGAAATCATGAAACTATCCTGTTGCTTGCCTCATTCTGTCCCTTCTAATATATTAAAAATTATTCTTTCTTTGTAATTTTTGTTTGTTCCTTCCATTTCCACTACTGTCATCTGTATCTAGATCTTCTAATATTGAAATTATTCTAATACCTTCTTAACTAGTCTCTCTTCTTCTAGTCCCTCCTACTATTTCATTCATTCACCATATATTTACTGAATGCCTTCTGTGGACAAGGCACTCCTCTGGATACTGGGATATAGCAGTAAGGCAAAGAACATCCCTTTTTTCATGAAGAATATATCCTGGTGGAGGGAGAAAGGAAAAAAAAAGAATTGTAGATAGTCACAAATGTCACTATAATACTGGAAAACTATATGGGGTTAGGGGTTAAAGAAGAAGAGGAAGCAAATCTTAGATTCTCAGAGTGGTTAAGGAAGGCCTCTGTGAAAAGTTGGTATCTGGCTTAGATCCTATCACATTACTGATAAGTTGATTTTCTCGAAACACCACTTTCATGTTATCTCTGCTAACTGTTCTTTTTGCTGTTATTGTAAGTGCAATCATTACCTTCTTAATTTTTATAGGCTATCTACTAATTATAAAACAAAGGCCAAAAATTCCCACCTAACTTTCCAATTTAATTTTCTAAAAATCTCCTACAGATTCTGCTTTAACTAAAAGTTACTGAGTGCTGAATAGGATATGTATGCCACTGTATTTTTTTCCCTTCAAAAAATACCCAACTGAATACATATTCCCAACAAGTATTATCATGTCCTTTTTACAAATAAAAAGGAAAGAAACCTGCCAAAAATCATTCAGCTAGTAAGTGACAGGACTGGCCCACAAATAACAATAAAAGCTGCTATTTATTAACACTTATGTGCCAAACTATGTGTTAAGGGACTTACTTCTTTGTCTTTTTTATTCCTTATTACTGAGAGAGGCATTATTATGATTAGGAGATTGATATGATTAAGTGTGATTTAATTATTAGGAAACTGAAGCTTAAGAGAAGAATAAGTAATCTGCCTAAATCACTAGTGGTCAAAATAGGATTAAAACTGAGACATGTCTGATTTAAAAGTCTATTAGACAACTATGCTTAATCAATTCAATGTCATGTGGAAAACTCCAACCCTGGATCAACATAATGATCTCCTTTTACCACATCTCCACTTACTCTGCTGAACTCTACCAGGAAAAAATATATAACCAGAAGACTGGGATCATTAAAAAAATTTATGTCCCATAGGCCCAGTGAGGCCCTCATTATGACCTAGAAATCTTCCTGCTTTTCTAGCCAGCTCACTCTCTCCCACTTTCTACAGTGGCTATCTCAACCTTTTCCACTCTCCTAAAACTTCCAACCTTATCATCCCCTTTTCACTCCTAACAAATGACACCTTCCATTACACCGCAGAGAAAATATAAGCCATTGGAAGTAAACTCCCTCGGATTTTTACCATCATATCTAGAAACTAACCTTATCTGCTTGATCCTTACTTCCTTTCCTTTTGTCACAAAGGAAAGTGTACCTTGTCTCCTGAAGTCTATCCCTCTGCTATGCTACCACTCTGCTTTGTATCATCAGGATCACTATTCAAACAAGAATTCCTTCTCAGACTTTCCTGGTAGCCCAGTGGTTAAGAATCCTCCTGCTAATGCAGGGGACATGGGTTTGATCCCTGGTTGGGGAAGATTCCACATGCCTGTGTGCCACAACTACTACAGCCCGCAAGCCTAAAGCCCGTTTTCTGCAACAAGAGAAGCCCCCACTCGTCACAACTAGAAAGAAGCCCCCGCTAACCACAACTAGAGAAAGCCTGTGTGCAGCAACAAAGACCTGGTGCAGCCAAAAATAAACAAGAATTCCTTCTCTTTGATGCATTATCAACCCCTCCCTTTCTACTGACTCCTTATTACCATCAAGATAAGGTCAACTCTTCTCCAGCTAAAACTGACCCACCCCAGACTCCACACTCTGTTCTATTTAACTAACCTCCCTCTCCCTTCCACTGGCAAAATTCCGTCTCCACTGCTATCGTACGTCACCTACTAGTCATTGCTCATCCCACTATGGATGAGGCCCCTACTCTACCACCTCACTAAAATGTTTCGCCGAGGCTGTTAAAAATCTCTTTAAAACTAATTTCACTTTACTTTGGTAACACTGTTGACCATTTCTTTCTTCTTGAGGGCTCCTTCTCCCCAAGATCAAGATCCCCTTCCACAAGATCAAATTTTCTTTTGGTTTTCCTCTTAAGTCTAGCACATGGACACATGAAACTACACAGGTGATAAAACTGTGCAGAACTTATTAATACATAAACACGTGACTACAAGTAAAAGTAAGGAAATAGGGGTAAGATCTGTGGAATACATTAATGTCAATAATCTAGTTGTGATATTATATTACAGTTTTGCAAAAATGTAGATACAGAATAGGAATAGGCTAGGAATAGAAATGAACTTTCTCAACCTGATAAATATAATACATGTATATTATAAATATAACAGTAGGATATATGTACATATATCAGTGTTAGCATACTTAATGGAGAAAGACTGAATTAATGTTTCTGCATAAGATCAGGAATAAGACAAGGATATCTACTCTTGCTGTTTCTATTCAGCACTGTTTAGCTAAGGCAACTGGACAAGAAAAATAAATTTACTGAAATACTGTTAGAATAAATGACTGTAAAAAGACTGCAGGATATAATATCAACATATAAAAACTGTGTCCCCATATACTAGTGATGAACAATCTGAAAATTAAGAAGGTAATGATTGCATTTACAATAATAGCAAAAAGAACAAAACACTAAGGAACAAACTTAACAAAATAAATGGCTAACTTCTGGTTTCTAGATCAGCAGGTAAGGAACTTAGATGTTGTCATTCTTGCCCACAGAACAAGAAAGTGACAAACTCAACGTCAACAACTTTTCTTAGATCCATCAGAGAACTGAGGACACAAGAAAACTACAACTATTGAAGCCCATGCGCCTAGAGTTCGTGCTACACAGCAAGACAACCACTGCAATGAGAAGCCTGTGCACTGCAATTAGAGAAAAGCTGGAGCAGCAATGAAAACCCAGCACAGCCAAAACTAAATAAAATAAAAAAAACCCCGTAACAGAAATGAAGACTGTCTTTGATGGGCTCATCAATACAGTAGACACAGCTGAAGAAAGAATCAGCAAGCTGGAAATGTCTACAGAAAATGTTTGAAACTGAACTGCAAGGAGAAAAGAGAATGAAAAAGATAGAATATCTAAGAGCTGTGAGACAATGACAAAAGATATAACACAGCATAGTGAGAACACAGAAGGAGAAGAAAGAGAAAAAGGAACAAAAGAAACATCTGAAGTAATGACCAAGAATTTCCCAAAATTAGTGACAAGTGGCAACCACAGATACAGGAAACTCAGAAAATCAAGCAGGATAAATATCAAAAAACACACAAGAGACTTCCTTGGTGGTCCAGTGGTTAAGAATCCGCTTTCCAATGCAGGGGATGCAGCTTCGATCCCCGGTCAGAGAACTAAGATCTACATGCCACGGGGCCACTAAGCCCCCACACCACAACTGCTGATGCCTAGGAACTCTACAGCCTGTGCTCTGCAACTAGAGAAGTGCCGGCACTATCCAGCACAGACAAAAGGGAAAAAAAAGAGAGAGAGAAAGAAAACAGTTTGTGCAAAGTAATAATAGAAACAATGTATTCAGTGAAGTGAATGACAGTGATATTGCAAGGAGGAACTGGGAATTTAATACTCTATAACAGGAGGAGAAGGGGATGACACAGGATGAGATGGCTGGATGGCATCACCAACGCGATGGACATGGGTTTGGGTAAACTCCAGGAGTTGGTGATGGACAGGGAGGCCTGGCGTGCTGCGATTCATGGGGTCGCAAAGAGTCGGACATGACTGAGCGACTGAACTGAACTGAACTGAATAAGGTAGCTGCACTGCCTCTGAAGCAGTCGGTATTCAACATACTATTATTTAAAGAGGCCTTGGATTAGCTATAAATATACACTACAAACTTGAGGTCAGCCACTAAAAAAATTTTTTAACTATAACTCTTTTACACTGAACACTACAAAATGTTGCTGAAATTAACAAAGTTTTAAATAGATAGTAAGATATCCCATACCCATGGATTGGAAGACTTATTAGATAATAGTTCCCCAATTGATTTATAGATTCAATGTGATCTTTATCACAATCCCTGATGGGTTTTTTGTTTTCTGTTGTAACAATCAACAAGATGACCCTAAAATTTATATGAAAATATAAGGTACTTACGAATAGTCACAAACATCTTGAAAAAGAACAAAGTTCAAAGATACACTTCTTGACTTCAAAACTTACTATAAAACTACAGTAATTAAGACTGTGTAACAATGGCACAAGGACAGAGATCAATGGAGTAGAATTGCGAGTCCCCAAATAAACACTCACATTTATGGCCAACTGATTTTTAACAACAGTGCCAAGACTATTCAGTGAAGAAAGAATAGTCTTTTCAACAAGTGGTGATGGGACATATGTGAAAAAATAAATGCAGACTCTTGCTTCACACCATACACAAGAATTAACTCAAAACTGAAAAGAAATCTAAGTGTAACAGCTAAATCTCTGAGAAGAAAACTTATGAAAAGACCTTCATGACAGTGGATTTTTAGATATGACATCAAAAGCACAAGCAATAAAACAAACAGTAGATAGAATGGACTTCAAAATTAAAAACATCTGTGCATCAAAGGAGTCCATGAAGAAAGTGAAAAGATAACCCACAGGACAGGGGAAAATATTTTCAAATCATATGTCTAATAATTACCTTTTATAACTCAATAATAAAAAGACAATTCAATACAAGAATGGGCAGAGGATCAGACATTTTTCCAAAGACAGAATAGAAATGGCCAAAAGCATATGAAAAATGCTTACCATTACCAGTTATCAGGGAAATGGAAATCAAAAGCACAATGAAAAACTACTTCATATCCACTAGGATGGCTATAATCAAAAACACAAGTAACAAGTATTGGTGAGATGTGGAGAAATTGGAATCCTCATACATTGTTGGTGGAAATGTTCACTGGTGCAACCATTTTGGAAAATAGCCTGTCAGTTCCACATAAAGTTAAAGATATGATCAAGCAATTTCACTTCTAGGAAAGCAAGAGGAATGAAAACATATGTCCACATAAAAATATGTATGTTAGTGTTCATAGTAGCATCATTCATAATAGCTACAAAAGGTAGAAACAATCCAAATGTTCATCAATTGATGAATTACTGAACAAAATGAAGTTTATCTATACAATGGAACATTATTTGGCCATAAAAAGAGGTGAAGTACTGATACATGCTATGACACTGGATAAACCTTGAAAACATTATCCTAAGGGAAAGAAGCCAGTCACAAAAGGGTTATATGATTCCATTTACATAAAACCTGCAGAATAGTTTAGGGCTGGAATGTTTGAGGGGGTGGTGATAGCTGAAGGGCATAGGGTTTCTTTTTGAGGTGATAAAAATGTTCTAAAACTGACTGTGGTGATGGTTGTACAACACTGAATATACTAAAAATTGTACACTTTAAAGGGATGCACTATGCAGCATGTAAAATATCTCAATAAATCTGTTTAAAAAAAAAGCAAGAGATGGAAAAAATAAGCTCTTCAGATCTAGTCCCTATTCCCCCATCATCCTTTGACACTACTCTTCCCTTCAAACTACAGTAATCAGGCACACTGAGCTTTCAGGTTCCCCACATACAACTTTAAAACAAACAAACAAAACAAATTTCTGAGACTTTAAACTTGCTTTTCCTTCTACCTGGAACACTCTTACATCCTTCCCTTCTCTGGTCAACTTATTCTTTAGATCTCAGTTTGGATGTTACTTTTCTGTGTTGCTAGCCATTTCTAACATTTCCAGCCTGAGTTAGAGGCATTCCAGTGTGCTCCCACAGCAATATGCATTTACTACTATTTTAGCACTCTTCTTACTGAATTCCAATTAACTGTAGCTTTCACTAAAACTGAGTCTTTATTGCATCTTATCCTAGAGCAGGTAAAAAATATTTTGTAAAGAATGGAATAAACCAACTGTAAGTCAGAATCACTTTTGTGATCATTTGTCAGCTCAACAGAATACTTTAAAAAAAAGTTCTGAACTGGAAATATTTAATTGTAAAGAGAAAGGCACTGGTACATAATTTGCCTAGAAATATGCATGAAACATTCAGGTTATGACACTTGAAGCAAGTTTTCAAGTGTTAAAACAGTGACCTGCCTTTGCTGGTTTAGCTTTACATAGACATACACATTTAACCTGTTTGGAAAAATAAAGTTCTGATTTTCACATACAACTGCATTTGAATCTTTTCCTGCAGAGATGCATGATAGGTTCTGAATCCCAGTGAATAATCAATCTACAGGTAAGTCTGAAAAATAAAAGACCCAAGAGAATACTGAGGCTCAGAGCACTCTTCTCAATTCTGACTCTGGGTGAAGTTTGAGCAGATAGTATGAATTCCATATGGAGTCCAAAACAACATGGTGACACACTCTGAATAGATTTCTTCTAATATAAGAATGGATATCTGAAACAATTTTGCTAGGAAACATTCCAAATCTGGGGGGTTGAGCAGAGAAACATGGGTTTACAGGGAAGGATTCTGAGAAAATGGTCTTTACAGCCAAACATTAATTTAGAACAACAGGCAACCCTGTTCCATGTTATGAATCATACACATATCTAACAGCCTTGAGAAAAAAGTTCTTTTGAACTTGGAAGTATTCAAAATGGTAGGAATGTACACTAAACAATCTGTACTATAACTTTTAAAAACATGAGCATCACAGAAAGTGTAAAGGAAGTAACACTCTGATCGTATGTACTAATTCACATATATAGTAGTGATGCAATGGTAAATGGAATGTAAATGTAGAACATGAAATATAATTTATCACCTTTGGGAAAATAAAGTTTTAGAAAAAGAAAAAGTAAAGGAAATATGACCAAGAAGAGTATATATACGGTGCACCAGCTCAGTCATGTTGCTCTTTGTGGCCCCATGGACTGTAGCCCACCAGGCTCCTCTGCCCATGGAATTTTCCAGGCAAGAATACTGGAGTGGGTACCATTTCCTAGGGAATATTCTTGACCCAGGGATTGAACCTGAGCTTCTTGTATCTCCTGCACTGGCAGGCAGATTCTTTATCACTAACACCAGCTGGGAAGCCTCAAGAAGATTATATAAAACAATTCCTATAAGAAAGAGGTTCAGTATAGTAAAAGGTAATTTAGGACTTCCCTGGTGGTCCACTGGCTAAGAATCCACCTGTCAGTGAAGGGGACATGAGTTTGGTTCCTGCTCTAGGAAGATTCCACGTGCTGCGGGGCAACTAAGCTCGACAGACACAACCACAGAGCCCACGAGCCCTAGAGTCCGCGCTCTGCTCAGCAACAAGAGAAACCACCACAATGAGAAGCCCACGCCCTACAACAAGAGAGTAGCCACTGCTTGCTGCAACTAGGGAAAGCCTGCGCACAGCAATGAAGACCCAGTACAGCCAAAAATAAAAATAACTTTAAAATTTTTTCTTAAAAATGGTAATTTGAAAAAGGAAACAGAGTCATGGATATAGAAAAACTAGTGGTTACCAAAGGGAAGAGGGGAAAATTAGGAGTATGGGATTAAAAACTATATGCAGCTATATAAAATAGATAAGCAACAAGGATACACTGTTAGGCACAAGGAATTATAGCCATTATATTGTAGTAAGTTTTAACGGAGCATATCTGTAAAACATTGAATCAATATGCATACCCCTGAAAGTAATACTGTTAATCAACTATGCATCAACTTAATGTTATTTTTAGAAATAAGTTTAAAACACCCTTCTGGGGCTTCCCTGGTGGCTCAGTGGTGAAGGGTCCACCAGCCAAGGCAGCAGACATGGCTTCGGTCCCTGGTCCGGGAGGGTTCTACGTGCTGTGGAACAAATGAGTCTGTGTGCCACAAATATTGAGGCTATGCTCTGGAGCCCAGGAGCTGCAACTGCTGAAGCCCACAAGCCCTAGAGCACTTGCTCTGCAATGGGAAGCCTGAGAACTGCAGCTGAGGGGAGGCCCCCGCTCACTAAAGCTGGAGAAGGGCCCAGGCAGCAGGGAAGACTCAACACAGACAAAAAGAATGAATAAATAAAATTAATAAAAAAAAGAATGTCTTTCAATGAAGCAGGAAAAATGACCAATTTATTTTCAAAACAAACAAAAACCACCATCTGATATTTACAATTATGCACTTCTGATGTCAGAATCTGCTCTCTATTTTTTTGGCCAAGATGTGTGGCATGACGGATCTTAGTTCCCTGACTAAGGATCAAAGCTGTGCCCCCCTGCATTTGTAGAACAGAGTCTTAACCACTGAACTGCCAGAGAAGCCCTGGATTTTCTCTCTTTAAAGACCAGGGGACTTCCCTGGTGGTCCAGTGGTTAAGAATCCACCTTCTTATGGAAGTGACACAGCTTCCATCCCTGGTCAGGGGACTAAGATCCCACATGCTGTGGGGCAGCTAAGCCCACACCACAACTAGAGAGCCTGCATGCCACGATGAAAGATCCTGCGATCCGCAACTAAGACCTAACGTAGCCAAATAAATAACATAAATTAAAAAAAAAAAAAAGACCAGGGTTCAGCAGCTTATCTATGACACTGATGTGAAAGTGAAAGTGTAAGTCGTTCAGTCATGTCCAACTCTTTGCCAACCCGTGGACTGTAGGCCACCCATGGACTGCAGCCCACCAGGGTCCTCTCTCCATGGGATTCTTCAGGCAAGAATATTGGAGTCGGTTGGCATTCCCTTCTCCAGGGGATCTTCCCAACCCAGGGATTGAACCCACGTCTCCTGCATTGCAGGCAGATTCTTTATCATCTGACTGAACCACCAGGGATGCCCATGACACTGATGAAATGATTATAATAATAAAAAAAAAATCATAACTTCTACTACATAAAGCAATTGAGTAATCACAATAAAGAAAAATTACATTTGTATGTATGGGTATATATGTATGTGCATGTATGTGTTTGGTGTAATGATTATATTCTGAAACTGAGATAAGGGAAAACTCCAGTAGTTTAATTGATAATAATTTTTACTGATAGTCAACTATCTACTTAAATTTTCTGCATAAAATGTGTATTTCTTAAAATGAATGGGCACAACTTAGGAAAAGATCTGAAATCAATAATGCAGAACTAAAGAAATTTAATGACATAAAATATGATAGGCTTTAAAAATTGCAACTGCATCCAGATATTCTTCCAGAAAGTTATGGTTAGCTAGCCATACCAAAACTGCTGGGAGCTGTTCTCTGTTTTTCAGTCAGACAAGGATCTCCAAACAAATACAGAAATTTTCATATTGAGACAAAGGAATTGAAGGCAAGCACTTGAGGCAGGAGACAAACTAGAAATTCAATCTTCTTGACACTGTACAAGTAGAGTAGACATTTGGCAGCTGTCTTTCTCACTTCCCAAACAGAATCTCAAGTGTTTGGGTTCAGAAAAATATGATTTTGCCCTAACCTCTACTTTAAAACCTTAGCATTAGAATAAAGGGTGCTCAAAACAAATTTTGCTTTCCTATCACTCATAAATCTAGAGGGAGGAAAAAGATAAATAGTAATAGCTGCCACTATATTCTGGGCACTTATTTAGTGCCAGTCATCGTATTATTAAGTGCTTTACATATACTTATTTAATTCTCAAAATAATACAAACGAGGAAACTGAATAACAGGTTAAATGACTAGGTACCAGCTAGAAAAAGGTCTGATTCGATACTGCGCTACAGTTTACTATTTAGGCATATTTTGGTAGAAAAGTGTTTTTTTCTTTTGGTATGTTTGTCCAGAGAGTTAACCCTTAGAAACATCAACAAAGAGGTCTCATAAACTCTGCTTCCACAGACAAAGGCACATTCTTCACAAACTCTGCACAGGAAATACTAAAATAATTTTCTTCAGGTGTTTAGAAACTCAGTTAATCTAATAAAAGACTATAACACTATTTTACTTTCTTAATTCTGATAAAACATAATTTTTAAAAATTAATCTGATTGCTAACCTTATTTCTTTTAACATTATACTGAAATTTTGGGCCTAGGTTTTCTGGACAATTTCTCTGCTATGTGCTGTGCTTAGTTGCTCAGTCATGTCCAACTCTTTGTGACCTCATGGACTGTAGCCCGCCAGGCATCTCTGTCCATGGGGATTTTCCAGGCAACAATACTGGAGTGGGCTGCCATGCCCTCCTCCAGGGGATCCTCCCAATCCAGGGATGGAATTCAGATCTCCTGCATTGCAGGAGGATTCTTTACTGTCTGAGCAACCAGGGAAGCCCAAGAATACTGGAGTGGGCAGCTTAGCCCTTCTCCAGGGGATCTTCCCAACCTAGGAAACGAACTGGGGTCTCCTGCATTGCAGGCGGATGCTTTACCAGCTGAGTTACTTTAAATTACATTTTAAAATCATGCACTTTAAAGATAGTGAAAATAATGAATACCATTTGCAGCAACAGAGATGGACCTAGAGATTGTTATATTGCATGAAGTCAGACAGAGAAGGAGAAATATCATATGGTATCCCTTGTATGTGGAATCTAAAAAGAAATGATAGAAATGAACTTATTTACAAACTAGAAACAGACTCCCAGACTTTGAGAATGAACTTATGGTTGCCAGGTGGTAAGAATGGGAGGAAGACATAAGTCAGTTTGGGATGACATGCACACACTGCTATATCTGAAATGGATAACCAACAAGGACCTACTGTAGAGCACAGGGAACTTTGCTCAATGTTATGTGGGAGCCTGGATGGGAAGGTGGTTTGGAGGAGAATGGAAACATGTATTGGGTATGGCTGAGTCTCTCTGCTGTTTACCTGAAACTATCACAATATTGCTAATCGGTTATACTCCAATATAAAATTTAAAAAATTTTTCAGAAAAGATTGGGCCAACCGGAATAATCCAGAATTTTTAAAAAAATTAAAGATAGTAATTCAGGAGTAATTAAAAAATAGGATGAATTCCATTTTGATTGTGCTAATTCAAGAAGAGGTTCTTTAAATGCTGTAGTTTAAAAGTAAGTTTGGAGATTTACAACACAAACTACTTTAAGCAAGATCCAACTAAATTCTTGTACAGTTTAATTCTTCCCATCATTTTTACCCAGCAAAATCTCAAATAGCTGCTTACGTACTCAAATTATTTACATATTTTCTTCCTTAATCAGTCCCTTTTCAAAGGACAGAAAGTTCATTTAACAACTAGTTATTATGTCTTGTTTCACTGCTATTTTTACTTGCCTTCTTTAATGAATGAATCATTTCAAAATCACAGTTTATAAACCGATATTTGTTTCTACTATCTCTCATGGAAAAAATGCAGGTCCAACAATTGCATTCTCTATCACGTTCTCCACCACATGTCTCACCAAATCCCCATAAGATATTTCAACTTACAAACAGATAGATGTCTTTAAGAATGAAACTCTCGCCTCTTTACCTGCTGGAACCATGGAGGGTGCAGAAGAGAAGAAAAAAAAAGGTTCCTGCTGTGCCCGAAACCCTTAAGAAAAAGCGAAAGAATTTCGCAGAGCTTAAGATCAAGTGCCTGAGAAAGAAGTTTGCCCGAAAGATGCTTCGAAAGGCAAGGAAGAAGCTTATCTATGAAAAAGCTAAGCATTACCACAAGGAATACAGGCAGATGTACAGAACTGAAATTCGAATGGCTAGGATTGCACAAAAAGCCGGCAACTTCTATGTACCTGCGGAACCCAAATTGGCATTTGTCATCAGGATCAGAGGTATCAACGGTGTGAGCCCGAAGGTTCGAAAGGTGCTGCAGCTCCTTCGTCTCCAGCAGATCTTAAATGGCACCTTTGTGAAGCTCAACAAGGCATCAATTAACATGCTGAGAATTGTGGAGCCATACATTGCATGGGGGTACCCAAATCTGAAGTCTGTAAATGAACTGATCTACAAGCGGGTTATGGCAAAATCAACAAGAAGCAAATTGCTCTGACAGACAACGCATTGACTGCTTTATCTCTTGGGAAATACGGAATCATCTGCATGGAGAATCTGATTCATGAGATCTATACCATTGGAAAATGTTTCAAAGAAGCAAACAACTTCCTCTGATCCTTTAAATTGTCTTCTCCATGAGGTGGAATGAAGAAAAAGACCGCCCATTTTGTAGAAGGTGGAGATGCTGGCAACAGGGAAGACCAGATCAACAGGCTTATTAGAAGGATGAACTAAGGTATCTACCAGGATTATTTCTGTAACCTGGTCTAATAAACAATTGAAACAAACTGGAAAAAAAAAAAAAAAAGAATGAAGCTCTCTCATTTACAACTTTCAGGCTCAGTTATCAATACAGACTATGCCTGTAAATAATCATGACTTTGACACTAGTTATAATTCAGCAGGAAACTAATTATTGACGAAGTAGGAGGAATGAGAATCAAGAGAAAATCTTTCAGGCCACCTTGGAATTCATAATGAAAAGAGTAGGAAGTGTCACACACCCTTTAATTTAGGAAGGCAGATTTCAAAAAGGTAGGCATGATGGCATGGAATGAAATTCTTGAAGGAAAGGAAATACAAGAGGTCAGGAAGCTCTTGAAAATGAGGTTCTGACTAATATTACAGATGATAAAGAAAAGAAATAATAAAAGATAAAGGGGAGGGAGGAACAATAAACAAAAGGGAAGAACTAAAGAAACCAGGGACTCATCTGAACAGCACACTATAACAATTTAAAACAGTAGTATGGTATAATGAGCAGGTTATGCCTTTTAAATTCAGCTCTACCACCTAATTAAATGATGCCAAACAAATCATTCCCTTCTGCAACTATACTTCTTCATCAGCAAAACAGGAATAACATTTCTTGTGAAGAGCTACTATAGGGGGTTCGCTACCTACCAAGATCAACATTTCCTTATTGGTCTCTTTGTCCTTAGGTATGGCCCACTAAGAGAGCACAGTCAGAGCACTGTATTCAAAAGTTACCTAATTATTTTTTCCTTGGTAGTTACATTATCAATCTGACATACAGTTAGGCTCACTGGTTTCAATTTGTATTCAACAGTAGGACTTACTTTCTTGCTATCATTTTTATTTTTTGTGAGTATGTGAAACATATACCTGGTTCAAGCAAAGCTTTCTTTTAGCATTTCATTATAAGGTAAAAAAAAAATGTCCATTTGTACATGGGCTAGATTCTATATTCTGTATGGTGACATTTATATCTACAACCTAAAACTACACAGCATTTATGATCAATTTTAAGATAACTGCCTATGACTATTGAAAAGATTATAGCAAAGAATCTCCAAAAGTTAGTCCCAATAATTTTAGTTGACACGCAGTGCTATGTGCCAAGCACTGCTTTATATACATGAATGCTTTAACCTTTAAAGAGACCTCTGAAGTATGCTGGCCAAGACCATGCCACTAGCAAATAGCACAGGGAGAATTTGAATCCAGATTCCAGAGTCTATGTTGTTAGTCACTTAACTAATGTCTCCTGCATTCTAATGCAGTAACGTCTCCTGCATTCTAACCAATCATCCAATGTTCTTACCATTTGGGGACTATAGAACTTAGGCCTCTTTCTGTTGTTGTTTTGTTGTTCAGTCGCTAAGTCATGTCCAACTATTTGGCGACCCCATGGACTGCAGCCTACCGGGCTCCTCTGTCCATGGGATTTCCCAGGCAAGAATACTGGAGCAGGTTGCCATTTCCTTCTCCAGGAGTTATTCCCAACCCAGGAATGGAACCCATGATTCCTGCATTTGGCAGGTAGATTCTTTACTACTGAGGCACCAGGGAAGCCAAATCTTTTCTAGCTTACCTTAAAAAAAAAAAAAAAAAAAAAGTGTGACTTAGGAAAATTACTATATTACTACTTTCCTGATTATTAATAAAAATTTAAAAGACAATAAACTAATATGGACTAAATCTCTTTTGATTTCTCTCATTCAATTAGCATTTATTACACACCTTTGGGCTTCTTAGTAAAGAATCTGCCTGCAATTCAGGAGACCTGGGTTTGATCCTTGGGTTGGGAAGATCCCCTGGAGAAGGGAATAGCTACCCACTCCAGTATTCTTGCCTGGAGAATTCCATGGACAGAGGAGCCTAACAACCTACAGTCCATGGAGTCGCAAAACAGCTGGACACCACTTCGCGACTAACACTTTCACTTTGGGAGATAAAGTGAGTCAGTTTGCTCTTCTTCCTTCTCCAAATCTCAATGAAATGACCCAAGCAATTTATATTTAGAAAAATTCTATAACAGCATGGGAAAATGTCAACAACAGAGCAGAATCGCTAAAGAATTTCTGGAATGCAGAAGAGAATTAAGTTCACAAAAAAGGAGCAAGCGCTTCTGTAGTTTATAATCGGACAGTCAAAAGATAGTCCTGTTCTTCAAAGAAGTGGATGGATTCTCCTTAAAAAAACAAAACAAAAACAAAAACCCCAAATCAGAAAATTGGAGCCCTTAACGACATTAGAGGGCTTTGGTTGTATACCTAAGGGGATACAAGAAAAGTCACTGGGAACTGCACCATTTGGGTTGGCTGATGACACTTGCAACCCAGACTTTTTCAACTGGATGTGAACTGCTTGAATGGTCAAGTTGGGGATTTGCCACAAGTTCCTAAAGAGGGAGGGCAGAAGGCAAAAGGAGGCGATATATAAGGGATAAAGAATTTAAGTATTTATGGGAAAAGTATTTAAGTATTTACACTAACTCTAGGCTAACAAAGAGAACAAAAGCACTGGCCAACAACTTAACGGAGACAAAAAGAAAAAAAGAAAAGAAACAGCACAGTAGGAAAAACCAAAATGCACCAACCTCCCTGATAACTCTAAAGATATTCACAATAACATTAATTAAAATCTTAAGTGGTGAGGGATAAATTGGGAGATTCAAACTGACATATATACACTACTAGAGATAAAATAGATAAATAATAAGAGCCTACTATATAGCACAGGGAACTCTACTCAATACTCTGTAATGACCTATATGGGTAAAGAATCTATAAGAAGAGTGGATATATGTGTATGCATAACTGATTCCCTTTGTTGTAGAGCAGAAACTACCACAACACTGAAAATCAACTATACTCCAACTTAAAAAACAAAACTTGAAAGTCAAAAAAATAAAATCTTAAATACAAGGTGGTCCACTTAAAGCAAGCATCTTACTGGCTACTAGTGTGAATCTAAATGGTTAATGGATGATAACTACCTACTGGATGGTTAGTAGGCAAATACTACTGATAGAAACAGTCCTCTAAAGCTCTGGGAGTTAGTCCTATATCAGCAACACTTCAACATAAGAGTTTGTTTTCTGATCCTAACCCATTAAATCTTGTGAGAGTGGGAGTCCTAAAGGTGATCTTACATGCCTATATACATCTGCTATGGTTTTTTCAGTGATTCAATTAATGATTTTAAAAATTTAAACTCTCAATATAATTATTTTATCTACAGGATAGGAAAATACAGAGTTTCTCATTTTGTGTCTCATAATAAGCAAACGAACAGGACTATAACCAATTATCTTATAGGTTACCTGTGATTATCAATCATCCTTTACTTTTAGAACACTTTCTACTTGGTTACTGATTTCAACTGAGGAGGTCAAGGTCATGGCTTATACAGTTGGCTGATTAGGGGGAAATCTATTCTTGGGCCACAAACTACATCCATAGCGCACTTAGCAAATGTAAGTCACAGTAAGAAGGCTGACAGAAATATTAACGGTTTAGTATATTCTGTCATCATTACTGGAAAATCCCCAAATACATGTTACCTTTAATATGCAGAACAGAACTTGTATATAAGCATTTAAATAGGCTACCTGAGACTTCCCTGGTTGTCCAGTGGTTAAGAATCCTCCTGCCAATTCAGGGTACATGGGTTTGATCCCTGGTCTGGAAAGATTCCACATGCTGAGGAGCAGCGAAGCCTGTACGCCACAACTACTGAAGCCTGTGTACCCTAGAATCCATGCACTGTAACAAGAGAAGTCACTGCAAGGAGAAGCCCATACACTGCAATGAAGGGTGGCCTCCGCTCACCGCCACTAGAAAAAGCTTGCATGCAGCAATGAAGACCCAGGGCAGCCAAAAACAAATAAATAAATACATAATTAATAGGCTGCCTGGTATTTTTTTCTTAGTGCACTAAACTGGAAGGAAGAAGACAGCAATCCAGGTTGAGTATCAGGCATGTATGGTAAAAAGGATATGGGCAACACAGTGATATATCCGAGTTGAAAAAAATAAATCAGATGGCTTTTGGTGACTATATGAGGGGAAAATAGCCAATTTCAACATTGTATTTTATGTATTGTGATGTGATAAGAGATTAATCCATTTAGTTCCTTAACAACAATAGCTATCTATCATAGGTGCCTGCACATAGGTGTGGCAGGTGTTCCAGGTATATTGATCTGTCCAGCCACTTTGCAAGGTTATAGGTATCATCCCCATTTACAGATGAACAGTATAAAAAGGCAAAAAGCTAAGACACTGAAAGATGAACTCCCCAGATTGGCAGGTGTCCAATATGCTACTGGAGAAGAGCAGAGAAATAGACGTCCAGCTGTGGATGTGTCCGGTGGTGAAAGTAAAGTCCAATGCTGTCAGAACAATACTCCATACAAACCTGGGATGTTAGGTCCATGAATCAAGGTAAATCGGAAGTGGTCAAATAGGAGATGGCAAGAGGAACACTGACATTTTAGCAATGAGTGAACTAAGTGGACAGGAATGTGCTGTGCTGTGCTTAGTCACTCAGTCGTGTCCGACTCTTCGTGACCTCATGGACTGTAGCTGCCAGGCTCCTTTGTCCATGGGGATTCTCCAGGTAAGAATACTGAAGTGGCTTGCCATGCCCTCCTCCAGGGAATCTTCCCAACCCAGGGATGGAACCCAGGTCTCCTGCATTGCAGACAAATTCTTTACTATCTGAGCCACCAGGGAAGCCCAAGAATACTGGAGTGGGTATCCTCTCCAGAGGCTCTTACTGACCAAGGAATCAAACCGGGATCTCCTGCATTGTAGGTGGATTCTTTACCAGCTGAGCTACCAGGGAAGCCCCCTTCTCTGCCTTCTACCCAGCTATTCCCGTTCCCGGACAGACACCCAGCAGGCACAATGCAGCTACAAGTCCAATGCGTCCCGTCCCAATTGGCCCAACCCAATATGCTTCCGGAACACTGACTCCCACCGCAAACAATGGTTAGGAGGTTCCATCTTCCTCAACCATTTCCAGGTTTTGTGTTTGCAGAAGACAATGCTCTCGGGGAGGAGGGACAGGAATGAGCGAATTTAACTCAGATGACCATTATATCTACTACTGTGGGCAAGAATTCCATAAAAGAAATGGACATAGTCAAGAAAAGAGTCCAAAATGCAGTACTTGGGGTGAGATCTCAAAAACGACAGAATGATTTCAGTTCATTTCCAAAGCAAATCATTCAACATTACAGTAATCCAAGCCTATGCCCCAACCACTAATGCTGAAGAAGATGAAGCTGAATGGTTCTATGAAGATCCACAAGACCTTCTAGAACTAACACCAAAATAAGATGTCCTTTTCATCAAGGGGGCTGAAATGCAAAAGTAAGAAGAGATGCCTGGAGTAACAGGCAAGTTTGGCCTTGGAGTACAAAATGAAGCAGGGCAAAGGCTAACCAAGTTTTGCCAAGAGAACGCACTGGTCACAGCAACCCTCTTGCAACAACAAAAGAGATGACTCTACACAGGGACATCACCAAATGGTCAATACCGAAATCAGACTGATTATACTGATTGAATATATTGATTATATGCTTTGCAGCCAAAGATGGAGAAGCTCTATACAGTCAGCAAAACAAGACTGGGAGCTGACTGGGCTCAGATCATGAGTTACTTATGCAAAATTCAGGCTTAAAATTGAAGAAAGTAGAGAAAACCACTAGGCCATTTAGGCATGATCTAAATCAAATCCCTTATGATTATATAGAGGAAATGAAAAACAGATTCAAGGGATTAGATCTGTGAACAGAGTGCCTGAAGAACTATGGTCGGAGGTTCGTAACATTGTACAGGAGGCTATGAGCAAAACCATTCCCAAGAAAAAGAAATGCAAGAAGGCAAAATGGTTGTCTGAGGATGCCTTACAAATAGTTGAGAAAAGAGAATCGAAAGGCAAAGGAGAAAAGGAAAGATATATGCATCTGAATGCAGAGTTCCAAAGAATAGCAAGGAGAGATAAGAAAACCTTCTTAAGTGAATAATGAAAAGATATCAGTTCAGTTCAGTTCAGTTGCTGAGTCATATCCGACTCTTTGCGACCCCATGGACTGTAGCAGGCCAGGCCTCCCTGTCCATTACCAACTCCCGGAGTTTACTCAAACTCATGCCCATTGAGACGGTGATGCCATCCAGCCATCTCATGCTCTGTCGTCCCCTTTTCCTCCTGCCTTCAATCTTTCCCAGCATCAGGGTCTTTTCAAATGAGTCAGCTCTTTGCATCAGGTTTGTAGTTTCAGCTTCAACATCAGTCCTTCCAACGAATATTCAGGACTAATTTCCTTTAGGATGGACTGGTTGGATCTCCTTGCTGTCCAAGGGACTCTCAAGAGTCTTCTCCAACACCACAGTTCAAAAGCATCAATTCTTCGGCACTCAGCTTTCTTTATAGTCTAACTCTCACATGCATACATGACTACTGGAAAAATCATAGCTTTGACTAGATGGACCTTTGTCGGCAAAGTAATGTCTCTGCTTTTTAATATGCTATCTAAGTTGGTCATAACTTTTCTTACAAGGAGTAAGTGTCTTTTAATTTCATGGCTGCAGTCACCATCTGCAGTGATTTTGGAGCCCCCCAAAATAAAGTCTGTCACTGAAAACAAGAGAATGGGAAAGACTAGAGATCTCTTCAAGAAAATTAGAGATACAAGGGAACATTTCATGCAAAGACGGGCTCAATAAGGGACAAAAACGGTATGGACCTAACAGAAGTAGAAGATATTAAGAAGAGGTAGCAAGGATACACAGAAGAACTGTACAAAAAAGATCTTCACGACCCAGATAATCACAATGGTGTGATCACTCACCTAGAGCCAGACATCCTGGAATGAGAAGTCAAGTGGGCATTAGGAAGCATCACTACGAACAAAGTTAGTGGAGGTGATGGAATTCCAGCTGAGCTATTTTAAATCCTATAAGATGATGCTGTGTAAGTGTTGTACTCAATATGCCAATAAATTTGGAAAACTCTGCAGTGGCCACAGGACTGGAAAAGGTCAATTTTCATTTCAATCCCAAAGGAGAGCAATGCCAAAGAATGCTCAAACTACCACACAACAGTGCTCATTTCACATGCTAGCAAGGTCATGCTCAAAATCCTCCAAGTTAGGCCTCAACTGAGAACTTACAGATGTACAAGCTGGGTTTAGAACAAGCAGAGGAATCAGAAGTCAAATTGCCAACATCCATCAGATCAAAAAACGCCACCAAGGGAATTCCAAAATTTATTGACTATGGTAAAGCCTTTAACTGTGTGGGTCACAACAACCTGTGGAAAATTCTTAAAGAGATGGGAATACCAGATATCTTACCTGCCTACTGAGAAACCTGTATGCAGGTCATGAAGCACCAGTTAGAAATAGACATGGAACAACAGACTGGTTCCAAACTTGGAAAGAAGTATGTCAAGGCTATATATTATCACCCTCCTATTTAACTTATATGCAGAGTACATCATGCAAAATGCCAGGTGGATAAAGCACAATGTGGAATCAAGACTGCCAGAAGAAATATCAATAACCTCAGATATGCAGATGACACTACTCTTATGGCAGAAAGTGAAGAGGAACTAAAGAGCCTCTTGATGAAGGTGAAAGAGGAGAGTGAAAAAGTTGGCTTAAAACTCAACATTCAAAAAATGAATATCATGGCATCTGGTCCCATCACTTCATGGCAAAGAGATGGGGGAAACAATGCAAACAGTTACAGACTTAATTTTCCTGGGCTCCAAAATCACTGTGGACAGTGACTGCAGCCATGAAATTAAAAGACACTTGTTCCTTGAAAGAAAAGCTATGACAAACCTAAGCAGCATATTAAAGAGCAGAGACATCACTTTGCCCACAAAGGTCCATATAGTCAAACCTACGGTTTTTCCAGTAGTCATGTATGGATTTGAGAGTTGGACTATAAAGAAGGCTGAGTGCCGAAGAACTGATGCTTTTGAACTGTGGTGTTGGAGAAGACTGTCGAGAGTCCCTTGGACTGCAAGGAGATCTAACCAGTCAATCCTAAAGGAAATTAGTCCTGAATATTCATTGGAAGGACTGATGCTGAGGCTGAAACTCCAATACTTTGGCCACCTGATGCAAAGAGCTGACTCACTGGAAAAGACTCTAATGCCAGAAAGAGGACAGGAAGAGAAGGAGGCCACAGAGCACGAGATGGTTGGATGGCATCACTGACTCAATGGACATGAGTCTGAGCAAACTTCTGGGGGATAGTGAAGGACAGGGAAGCCTAGGGTGCTGTAGTCCAAGGGGTCACAAAGAGTCGGACACAACTGAGCAAGTGAACAACAACCAACAGATGAGGAAACTAAACTCAGAGGTCAAGCAAGAAGTCCAAAGCCACATAGCTCAAAAGTGGCAGAGCCAGAATTTGAACTGAATTCTGGCTTTACCCCCGTATTCCTTTCACTACATCTTTATTAATAATTTCCCAAGAATTCAATATATTATATCATATACACCCACTTTTATTTTAAATCAAGAGATGAATGGTGAAAGAGGAGCATGGAACTATTTTTTAGTTGGGAAAGATATAAAGAAAAAGCATTCAGGTAATTTTTCAAGCACAAACAAAACATCTACAGCAAAGCCTAAATTAGAAGCCAAGTATCAACAGAAATACTCTTTAAGTTAAAAACACTTCATTTGTACAATTTGTACCCCAACTGACATACAAAATACTATTTCCTCCTTATTCCATTCATTCATAGGGCCCTTCAACAAACAGTAACCATACTAGCCAGGACCAAAGGTCCCTCTCATGGGGGTTGGATGAGGAACACTGGATCCAGCTTATTCTCACTTTGCTTTCCCATGGAGAGATCATTTATCCACTACAAGTTCCTTATCTTCCCCATGTCTACTTCCTACCATCACGCACCACACAAACCACACGTACATTCATGCACTCATACAAATCTTCCTCATCTCCACTGAGTTAATTCTATCTCTGGATATTCTACCTCAAGAAATCTCGTAAACATACATTTTCTGCAAGTCTTCTTTTTCTTCCTCTGCCAGGGCGATTTGTAAGCAAAAAATGACCCAAAATATGGTTGACAAATGTTAAGAAGAATCTCATGAAGCACCCCTGTCACATAGAAGAAATCTCATGTTTTAAAGTCAAATTGACAAAAGGACCAGAGATAAAAGCTATTTCTACTTTTTAATTTTTAAAAAGCTTTTTATCAGTAATGTAACTGTATTGCTTTCTACTCTATTTTTTTATACAGAAGTAAATATTTCAGTCATGACATTGTCTTACTGACTAGCCTAGTAACCTAATTTCTGTATTGACCCAGAGAATCAACTAATCAACCTACAAATTAACTTTCACCTTAAAATATTTTTTCAAAGTTGGGAATAACTAGACAGTAGCTGGACCTTACTTTCCAAAATAAAAACCAACTGACAACATGTAAAAAAATTATGAATTTCGTGGACATACAGCTATTGAAAGAAAACTTGGTATATTAAAAATATAAATATCATATTTGTGAAAATGAGAGATGACAACTACGGATGCCAAATCCCTCTTTCCTGATTAGCCCCTTTCTGCTTCGATATTCTACTCTCGAAATATAACCTCTAAGCCAAAATCATCAGTTTTGCCCTTAAATCGGCTCACTGTCCAAAGTTCCCAATTCTGTTCCCTACTCCAGGTTTAAAGACTTAGTGTCAATCATAACACTTCCTCTTTTCTCCCAAGCGCAAATTGGAGTGAGTGCTAAGGTACAGAGATCAAAAAAGTTTATGCCCTGTTCTTTTTTTATATATAAAATTTTAAAAAATTATTTTTGTCTGTGCTGGGTCTTTGATGCTGCGTGGGCTTTTCTCTAGTCGTGGAGAGTGGGGGCTACTCTTTAGTTGCGGTGAGAAGGCATCTCATTGTGGAGCACAGGCTCTAGAGTGTGCAGGCTTCAGTACTTGTGGCACGTGGGCTCAGTAGTTGTGGCTCAGTATAAAGCACACACTCAATAGTTGTGGTGCATGGGGCTAGATGCTCCACGACATGTGGGATCTTCCCAGACCAGGGAACGAATCTGTGTCTCCGGCCAACGGTGGGTGGATTCTTTACCACTGAGCCATTGACGAAGCCCTATTCTTATAGAACTTTAAAAATCTACACTAGAAAGCAGGGAAAGTAACATACAAATAACCATAATACAGATATGCTACCATGAAAAACATACAAAAGGGGAAAATCATGTGAGGTAGGGGATCAAAAAAGATTTTATGAAGACAGCAGTGACATATGCTTGGAAGATGGGTAGGACACTGAACCGACAGGAATTGCTAAGTGTGAGAAAGCATCACACTGAGAATAAACAACATAAACAAAGATTTAGAGATGAATAAAGAGATTACAGATTATATTTGGGAAACAAAAAGTAATACAGAGGGGCTGGAATGTAGATCCACGTAGGGAAAAAGTAGGATCAAAAGTTGGAAAGATAAGCCAGAGGCATATTGTGCAGATCATTAAGGGCCTTCTGTGCTGTGGTAGATGAAGGGTCACTGAAGGTTTCTGGTCCAAACATATGCAGTGGTTAAAAGCCAGGACTCGGGAGCTAGATTCAAATCTCAGCTTTTCCACTTAGCAGCTGTGTGACCCTGGGCAAGTCACTTAATTTCTTTGTATCTCTGTGGGGCTAATAGCAGCACTTAGGGATGTTGTGAGGATTAAATTGGTTCACACATGTAAAAACTGTCTAGAAAAGTAGCTGTCATAAAGCAAGTACTTATAAGTATTTGCAACTATTTAATAATACCATCCTATCCTTTAGAAAGATAAATTTAGCAGTAATGTATAGAAATGAACTGAAATGAATCTTCCCAAACACTTTACAGGTTCCTCAAGGATAAAATACTTTTTCATTCGCTTAAAAGAAATCCCTCAGAATATTTAGTACAGTTCCTTACAGACCACACATATCTTAATAAGCATTTATTGTGAGACTGTCTGTAATAAAGTACAGTGATATCGGAAACATCTATGTGAAAATTTAAGGAATAGTCACAGTAAATGAAAGATTTATTAAAATGGATGGTATTTTATAAGTGAAATGGTCATAAATGAAATGGCCTTGGAGATCTTTGCCTTACTTTGAACATGTCCTATTTTTGAAAAAAATTTCTGTATTATAGCTGAAAGTAGACCCAATAATGTTCCAGGTAAATAACTTACTGTGAATATACCACAAATGGGGAGACCCAATGAAATTCTCCTCTCCCATTTTCTTACTTGACCCAACCAACTGCATTTTCTTTACTTTTTTTTAATCTCTAATGATAGCAGTATACGGTCTCTGTTGAACAGATCTATATTAAAAGTCAACAGCTGCCTTTTTGCTCAATATACACAACAGCAAGTGTCAAAATACCAAATGTGACCTTTTATTTATAGCAAAGCTAGTAAAAAGAGATACACAAAAAGTGCAGTCTTTTCATCTCAATTAAAAAGAAAAAAAAGCAATTCAAAGAACTGTCAGGTTTCTTCAAAACTGAAGTCATAAACTGAAATGTCATGTAAGTGAACTATACATCCTGGTTTATACATACTCATAAATACATGTAAGTATCACTGACAGCAGCACCCAAATCTTTATGCTTCTTTGTCAACTCTAAAGCAATAAATCCCAAAGAACTATTTCATTCTACCTGCCCATGGCATTTCCAGTAAGGATATTCAATTTAGCTGTGACTTACAGCTAATGAGAGAATACATAATAAATTTTAGAGAGGTATGTTATTGAAAAGTGATTTTGATCCACATACTTAGTTTTAGGTACTTTGATTTTCAAGAATCCTTAGGTTCCCTCATTCTCTTATTTAACCTACTATTTCAACAATACGTTTGCTAAATATTGGGCTTCCCTGGTGGCTCAGACTGTAAAGAATCTGTGTGCAATGCAGAAGACCCAAGTTCGATCCCTGGGTCGGGAAGATCCCCTAGAGGGAGTGGCTATACACTCCAGTATTCTTGCCTGGAGAATTCCATGGACAGAGAAGTTGGCGGACTACAGTCCATGGGGTCACAAAGAGTCAGACTTGACTGAGCAACTAACACTTTTACTTTTTCACCTTGATTTTCAAGGATCCTTAGGTTCCTTCATGCTCTTAGCTAACCTCTCTAATTCAACAATGTTGTGTTAGTTGGCTATTTCAACAATAGCTTTGCTAAATATTACCTTTTCATCAGCCTACAGCCAATAAAGAATAAAATAATGTTACCACAACCCATAATCTATTGTTACCAAGTGGACCATGCTTTTTAAGTATTAAACTTATCAGCAGCTACTTGCTAGCTGGGCAAAGAATTCTAAGAAGTACCTGGAAAAACATGTGTAACTTCAGAGCTTGACAATAAAACATTCTGACAACCAAAAAAATATGAATGTTGTGTTTATGTAAATAATCACAAATAAGTAAAGTTGTAGATATGAAATTTACACCTATATATTATCGCTGCTGTCACTGTACAACCTAATTTCTTGGGTTATTCATAGGATTTAAAACAAGGTCACTATGTAAACAATTATCCATTCAAGTTGCATGACTAAGCTATTTATAACTCAATAACAATAATTTCATGAACAGCAATACTTTATTAGACGTCTAAATTTCCCCTGTAAGATTATGTAATATGGCCCACTGCTTAAGTATGCACTGAAATGGGGTATGGAAAGATTCATAAACTCACAGGTACATTGAAGAAGCTAATGACAACTGGAAGAAATTTTATTTCATAAATGAAAACTGAAGAATTTTCAGTTGTACTATTTGCCAGGTTTCTAACAAGAAACAACTATCTCATATATCTCAAACTTATTTTCAGCCTTTGAGGTGAGACTAACTGACTATACTCTAACTGAAAGCTTTACAGGTCACTATAGTCCTTTAAAAATAATTTGGGAAATATATGATTTTCATAATTCACTGCAGATACTACTCTTTAATATATTTGTTGTTCAGTCACTCAGCAAACCAATCTTTAATATATAGGAGAACATAAAGTTGGGGTCTGAACCTGCACAGCAACTGGAAGTTCTACAAGAGATATTAACCACATCTGAATGATATAATTTTGATTAATTAAGAAAATCACCAACTAAAACTTGTCTAAGATCAATTACATGGCTAGCAAATTGTGCGACTGGGACTTGACTACATATTGATCTAACCCAAAACCTGTGTGCTCTTTCCACTACGACAGGCTGTCTTCCACTTAGAACATCTCTTTAGTCTGTTCATGAAACATATAAACTCATGCATTCCTTGGTTTTGGTACTTACATATATCCCATGAAGTTTATATCACCACTACAATTGACTTCACAGTCTGTATTCCTGGAAAGCTCCCTTCCCCAAGCTGGATTTCAGAAATATTCACCACAGACACACTACTGCCTTAAATCTCTTTTTAGAACAAGGCAGGACATAGGTAAATAAATAAAACAGATAATACAAAAGGGAAACATTTTTAAATTAGGATGTTTTGACCTTTCATATAACAATGACTAACATTTGAGCATTTGCTATATATTAGGCCATGTGCTAATTCTTCATATGCTATATTTTATTTTCTCACAACCATCCTTTGAGATAAATATATTATTCCCAATTTCATAGCTGAGAAGTCAAATTACATGCCCCAAATCATAAAATTCATAAAAAGGGAATCAAAAACTTACATCTAGATACGTCTGACTCAAATCTCATGGGACTATTTTACTACACTGCAACTCCAATACAAACTCAACATTTATGAGGAAAGGGGTTAACAACAGAACTATTTTAGGTTTATACTAAGCTGAACAGTGGAGAACTGATATATATTACTCTTACTATGCCAGCTTTGAAAGGAGTTCTGGCAGCCAAGTGAGGAAGAGCTCAACAAATCTGGTCAGTCTAATAAATGCAACGGCTGTCATCACTCTGTAATACCTTTTTCAGAATTTCCTTCCTCTTAGATTTTTCCACTCTCTCATGACTTCTGTCTATGTTCTTGGTCCCAAATTCCCCTTCACCAAATCTTTTAGGTCAACTAGCTTACATTCTTCATCCTGAAGTGCCTACATATCTGCTGATAATAGTAAAAAGAGGGGCTTTTTGGAACTAAGGTTGTAAAAAAAATAAACACTTTGTTGAGAAAATCTCATCTCATATTGGAAAATCTGGACTATGCTGTGAAATTCACAGTATTATAAATTATTTCAAGCTTCAAGTATGACCTGTGAACATTGTAAAAAGACTGGTCTTTGAATTTTTATTCAAAGTTATTTGATATGCTGAAGTAAATAATACTTACTTTTTAAAAAACCAAGGAAAAAATTTTATACCACTTTACCATTATGAAGAAGTGGTATTCTTGGAAGGCAAAGAAATTTACAGGCCCCAATATCCATCAACTGATGAATGGATAAATAAATGGGGACACATCACACAATTTGGCAATAAGAGGAAATGAACTACTGATATTTGCTATAGTATGGATGAACACTGAAAACATTATGCTAGGTGAAATAAGCCAATCACAAAAGACCACACATTGCATGATTCCATTTATATGAAATGTCCAGAATATGCAAATCTATAAAGACAGAAAGCAGTCTACCTAAGAACCAGGAAGTTGGGGGATGATGGCGAAGGGATCTGGGGTTTCTTTTTGGAGTACTGAGAATGTTCTAAAATTGACTGTGGCACAACTTTGTGGTTATACAAACCACTTCATTGTACACTTTAAATAGGTGCATCTTACGGTTAATGAAATTATATCTCAAAAAAGTTGTTTTAAAAAGAAATTTACTGGAAAAAGACTCAAAAGGCCATTGAAGAAGTTTTGTTAATGCTTTTTAAGTTAAAGAAGAGACAATCTCAAGATTTTTGCTCTCTGAGGTAAGCCAGTTCTGTCCTTCTCTACAAGTCATGTCCAAAATGATTAACACGACAAAGTTCTAGATAGTTTAGTTTGTTTGATAAATGATGTTACAAAGCTCCTTCACACCAAACCAACTCTGATTATTGAAGCTGTCACAGTTCAGGAAAAGGGCTTATCATTTAATAATTTTCTACTATTTAATAAACAGATGTGCTTCGGGAGCTTGTAATTTTAATGTTTTAAACCAAAGGCTACCAACTAATAGGCTAGGATCTACCTAAAGATCTTGAACTCTTATGTGACAGACGTCAAGCCCACAGTGTCCTATCTGAGGCTTACCAGGATATTCTGTGGAGAGAGTAGTGGGTAACAGAATGGGAGATGAAACCCCTCCTCATCTTTTTCAATCATCTGCCAGTCTTTATACTTGAGAAAAAAGAAAGTTCTTTCTTGCAAAAGGCTAGCCATCTCCTAGGTTTCAACCAGCTAAGGCTTTCTTCCCACTTCTGATGTTTTTATCCATGAGGGGTGGGGTGGAGGTAAGGCTGTTAAGAATATCTCAGTTTATCTGTGTCCCCTCACTCAATCTTTCTCAGGTCAGGAGGAATGATTTCATCTGACTGGCAGTTTAAGATAAAAAACTGGGCATAAGTGGTCCAACTTTTTGCCCTTGGGAGCAAGTTGCCTAAAGGGAGCACCCATCTCTTTCCTTCTTTCCTTCTGGAAGTCCTACAGAGCAGGTCCCCCAATCCTGCCTGGGATTAGATAATTAAGTCTGTTAATTTTGAGGCCCAGTAAGAGGAAGCTGGAGAAGGGAAAGGCTACCCACTCCAGTATTCTGGCCTAGAGAATTCCATGGACAGTCCATGGGGTCGCAAAGAGTCGGACACGATTGAGCGACTTTCACTTTCAAGAGGAAGTTAATTGTCCAAGGATATAAGTCACATTCTCCAATATTCTCTTTATCAATATTAAATAATATTTTGGCTCCTAATTATCTTACTCTTTTTTCTCAATTAGTTCACAATATAAATAGGGAAGAGGATGATAACGAGACTCCTTACAAACTCTCACATCCAATCTAATTTTAAAAACAAGAGTGAAGATATTTTCAGGAATAAATACACTATGACAGACTATAATCTGAATAAGAGAACCAATTCTAGAGAGAAAAATTTTGCTTAGATATAAGGAAGAGGTTCAAGTTCCTTCATGTGCTGGAAGACTCCTGGGAAACACTTGGAAATCTTCGTAAAGAACACTAAGTAAATCCATCTAGGATGATATAGGATGGTAATAATACTCAGTAGTCGGGCTTCCCCAGTGGCTAGGCAGTAAAAAATCTGCCTACAATGCAGGAAACACAGGGTTGATCCCTGGGTCAGGAAGATCCCCTGGAGGAGGGCATGGCAACCCACTTCAGTATTCCTGCCTGGAGAACCCCATGGACAGAGGAGCCTGGCAGGCTACAGTCCATTGTTACAAAAAGTCGATCACGACTGAAGCAACTGAGCATGCACAATCCTAAATGGTCACTGAAATCTGTGCCATAAAGGGATGATGCCTCAGTAAAAGGATCTCTAGATCACTTATACTTATCAGGAGCAGCTATGTTTGTTGATCTTGTTAAAAAAATTTTTTTTCACTAAAAGTTTGTCTCTTGAGAGATGAGAAAACAGTAACTGTGAGGTTAACGTATTTGTACAAAGTGCAGGACATCTCTTTAATACTGAAACTCAAATCTCCTTTATTTCTTCTGTATTCTGGCAAAAATTTTAGCCACTGATGTGTGCACCAATTTCTACATAGGTAATACTCAATGAAGAGTGTTCTTGAAGAGAGACTTTGCAACCCTGAAACTCAAATCCCATGTGCAAAGGACCAACTTATTGGGGAAAATGTGGAAATGACTATTTAACATTGGCCAAATATGAGAACCCTAGAGAATCAAATCAAGTCATAGATGTCAAAGTGCTTCAAAAACTATAAAGCACTACATAAAATATTGTCTTGATATTGAGTTCCAGTAACCAGTAGAAATTTGACCCTACTATAGCAGAATTAATGTAATTCTGCCATTATATTTACCTACCATTTAATACTTGTTATTACATTAATAGAAACTTCTAAGGATCCTTACTAAAGTATCCCTCTGCCCCCATGTATATTCCCCATACAAAAGACATCTATTTCTGTTACACTGTATCTTTAGAGTTCACTGGTGGTCTAGTGGTTAGGACTTGGGGCTTTCACTGCCCAAGGGCCCGGATTCAATCGCTGGTTGGGGAACTAAGGTCCTGCAAGCCACTCGGCTTATGGCACAGCCAAAAAAAAGAAGGAGGGGATGGCAGTCATCATTAAAAGTTTGTGCATAATCCACAAGCTATTAGAACAAATTCAGGAAGTGCTATCACACACAGATGAAGATTAAAGGAATATAGTTTCTCTGTATTTGGGCCAATATTATAAAAACAAACTAAAAACTGCCAGTATGGGACTTCCCAGGTGGCTCAGTGGTAAAGAATCTGTCTGCCAATGCAGGAGACGCTGGTTCAGTCCCTAGGTTGGGAAGATCCCCTGGAGGAGGAAATGGCAACCCACTCCAGTCTTCTTGCCAGGAAAATCCCATGGACAAGAGGAGTCTGGCATGCTAGAGTCCATGGGGTTGCAGAGTCAGACATGATTGAGCATGCCAATGCAGGGGACATGGGTTTGATTCTTGCTCCAAGAAGATTCTACATGCTGTGGGGCAACCAAGCCTGTAAGTCACAACTACTAAAGCCCACATGCTCTAGACCCCAGGCTCTGCAACAAGAGAAGCCACCCCAATGAGCAGCCCACTCACTGCAAGAAGAGTATCGAGCCAAAGAGGAGCCTCTGCTCACTGCAACTAAAGAAAGCCCATGTGCAGCAACGAAGAACCAGCACAGCCAAAAAAAATGTCTTAAAAAATGGTAAAACCCCCCCCACAAACTTCCAGCATGAAACATGGCTCATAATCTTACAGTAATAGAGTTTATTAGTTGGTATTTAAGGAAGATATTTTACTCAGCTTTTTGTTTTGGGATATTTTATTTCCTTTTGTGGTAGTTCAAGTAGAAGCTGAGGAGTACAGAGACTAGAAGTTGGAGATGAGAGACTAAAAGAGGAGAAACAGTGATGGAGGAGTCCAAAGCCAAGGGGGAACACAAATTTATTTGACTTGTGCTAAGCCTTAATGTTTCCTCACTTCCAAGCATCTAATAAAGAAACTGTGTCAGTTCTCAGTAATAAGTTCTGAGCTTCAGTTTCAAAACTGGGATTCTGACACCTGTTATAAGCTCGAACAGCAATACAACGATATCTAACTTTTACTGAGCACTTACTATGCATCAGGCACTCTTCTAAATGTTTTACATGGATTAACTTAATCATTACAATAACTCACTGAGATGTTATCTCTATTTTACAGAAGGGCAACTTTATAGAGAAAGGCCAGGTAAGTTAACCAAAGTAACAGAGCTACTAAGTGGTAAAGTTTGGATTTGAATCCTAAACTTTCCGTTACTAGTTTACTGCAGTGATTTTCAAACTACATTCTGAGGAACCTTTCAGCTCCAGGAGTTCTATTTTCAAAATATACTTTGTTCATTTAAAAAGCTGCAGTAAAAACATCACAATCAAGACTTTTGTACGATGTATAATGCACCAAAGGGAATCAACAACACATTAACTTTTTGCTGCCAGGTAAAGTCACTTTTTTGCAGATCTTAGCATAAAGCCAGTCCTGCCACCTCTGAAATCTTAACTGAACTTCCTGTAAATGTTTCATTGATTTGGAAAGTGTAGCTCTGCACTAATTTTTTTTTTTTTAAACTCAAGACTAGATCTGTCTGTTCAGGTAAAAAGTACAGTGAGCATACAAGCTCAAACACTAGGCAAGATTCAGGTACATCTTACCACAAAGCAAAGGCACAAGAGTGAACAAAGAAACATACCACTTCATTCATTTTAAGTTTGGGGGAGCTCACTGTCTGACATATTTAACCTTAAGAAATAAAGGTTAGGGAATTCCCTGGTGGTCCAGTGGTTAGGGCTCCATGCTCTCACTGCCAAGGGCCCTGGTTCAGTCTCTGACTGGGAAACTAAAATCCCACAAGGCACGGCCAGAAAAAAAAAATGAAAAATGAAAAAAAGAAAGAAAAGAAAGAAATACCGGGTAGATTTGATTTGGAAAAAATCTCCAGTGTTCTTACTATCTCCTCTTATTCTTCTTACTAAACACAGAATATTTAACTGAAAGGTATCTTGAGATGGCAAGGAAAACTGTTAGGGGAAAAAAAAAAAAATCACCTCCTCCACCCCCACTTCAGCCACACATCACCAGTGTCAGTCTGGACCTTGTGCTCCCAACCCCCTGCCCTTCCACTCTGCTGTATCAATAACTCTCAGTGAAGCCTTCAACTCTATGGGTCTAAGTCAACTATTCCACTGACCGTATGCCATCTGGTATTCAATGGCTAAAATATATATAACAGCTTTTTTTTTTCACTTTTACTCTTTATCCAGCTGAGATTTAATGAGCTATCATTACAATATTTTGACCAATGCCCTAAACACTTTTGCTCCTCTGTCATTTTGTTGCATGTATCTGGCAAACCACAACTCTGAATGAAGCTGTCTATTGGCTTTCATTATACACTGGTGCCAGAGTAGCTGGCACCACCAGAGGGTCAACAAATCATAGATCGGTTACCACACTTTATGTTCATGACCACTGACTTCAATAAAGTTTCCACGCTACTAGATAATCCTATTGTCTCCAGCTGTCTCTCACAACTATTATTTCAAACATTTGCTACTTTCAAACCTGGGACTTCTGTCCCTCCTATCTCCAAGGCAACTCACAGCTGATGACTTTGCCTAATTTGAAGGAGTTGTATTCATCTTATTCTCGTTTTCTTTCAAATGTAATA
Source organism: Giraffa tippelskirchi (assembly GCF_054371585.1). Classification (NCBI taxonomy): domain Eukaryota; kingdom Metazoa; phylum Chordata; class Mammalia; order Artiodactyla; family Giraffidae; genus Giraffa; species Giraffa tippelskirchi. The sequence continues at coordinate 22,204,043 of NC_137287.1, forward strand.
GAGTATAACATCTTCTCAGGAATGTTATGAGATTACTTATCTCTCTCTCCTCCCTCTCTAAGCTGTTTCCTTCCCATGGACATTCAGTCTTTTCATATACTGCGATTTCACTTGAAACTTCTTTACAAAAGGAGTCACTGCACACATAATCAGATTAAAAACAAGTCAGGAACTGGATGTCATACATACAACTAGTAACACTGACATTACCAACATTTTCAGAAACAAAGCCTACGGTTTCACCAAATTTGAAATCATTCTGGTATTTTCTTTATATGCTTTACGGTTTTAAAAAGAGAGATATAATTAACATATAAGATTGTGTATGTTTAAGGTGCACAGTGTTTATTTGGTACATTTATAAACTGCAACATTACCACTGTAGCAATAGCTAACATTGCTACAGGGTCACATAATAATCATAAATGTTTTACAATTAAGAGCTCTGCTATGACTATATAGGCAAGAAAAGGAGCAGAAATTTTTAGAGTGTTATTTTAATAACCAGTAAATCTGACAGCATGATTTTGTGTTACTAGGTCTAGATGGGGGAGAGAAAGGAGGAGGAAGCAACAAATGTCCCAGCCACAGTTTTTTTTAGATCTAAAAATACTGCAGGATAAATACAGAACCATAAGCAATACTTAAGAAGTAAGTCTGACAGCATAGTGATACATTCTTACAACAAAATATTCATGGAGGGAGTCTGATAGTCCCAACTCTCATTATTTCCAACACCTGCACTGAACCAGCAGTTAGAAAAGCTTATTCCTTTACTTCCATCAGCTCTCCTGGCAGCTGTTACATTAATTAAAGTTTTGGTCTTACAGGTCTGGGTGAGTGTGAGTGAGTGAGTGTGTGTGTAAACGTGTGCGTGTGTGTGTGGGGTGTAGTTGGTGGCCTAAGCTGGGAAAAATCCTGCAAAGGCATTCACCTGGGATACCCTTCAGAAAGATGCCTACCTCTTTCCTGAGGGCACCACCTCGTCGCTGCTGCCCACAGTTCGGTGGTGTTACAGCAGGCACTGTTTGCTACTGGGCTGCCTACAACTCTAATGTGTTACTTAATTTTGTAACTACTATTAGGATCTCGAAAGCGTTTTGTGATGCGCTGGCATGAAAGATGCTCCATAAAATGAAGTTTATTATTAGGATTATTACAGCTCCGGGGCCTAAAATAAAGCAAAATTATAACCACATAGGCTTCAAAGGGAAAATCGGAAGCCACATGCATCTCAAACCCTGCCAAGTGGGCAGGGGCTGGGCAGGGGCGCGGGTCTGAGGCTCTCATCCGGCGCCCCCACGGCCACCAGCTCTCGCGGCACCATTAACCCGGTCCTGCCCGGACCTCTATCCCGGACGCCGCTTCTTAGCGTGGGGGACGAGGGTCAGCGGTCGGCCTCGACTCCTTTCGGCCTCTCGTCGCCCGTCAGCTCTATGGGGACTCTCACACCCCACAGGCTGCCTCGCTCCGGGCCCGTCTCACCGCCTGGTTTCTAATTCCTTCACAGGCGCCTCAGTTTCCTCAAAATCGGTTTCCTCCTGTCTCCCACCTTGACTTTTTTTTTTTTTTTTTTAATCCAGGACGACGCTCGTTCCTCCCTCTGCTGTCCCTCAGGTTGGCGGCTGTCTCCCTTCACCCTCTCTCCCGGTCCAGGACCACCAGCCCTGTCCAGATCTCCTCGCCCCTCGGCCACTTCGCACTCAGCCCGCGGTGCCGCTCCCCTCCGTCCGGGGGTCCGGCTCGCGACCCGCGTGTCCCCTTCGCCAGCCCCTCGGCCAGGCAGCCTGGGTCGCCTCACCGCCCCCTTCTCAGGCTGGCCGCCGCCGCCGCGCATCCTCCAGCCCCGTCTTCTCCTGAGCCGGGTCTCCCCTCCCCTCCCTTCGCCCTCAGCCAATCCCCCGCCCGGCCCGGCGCGCCTGCCGCTCGCTCACCCGCGGACTCCCCGGTGTTGATCCAGTCCGGGTTGGCGATGCTGGCGATGGCGAAGATATCGGCGGCCAGAAAGAGACATCCTGAGATGATGGTCAGTTTATCCATCTCCCCGCCCCGCTCCCCCCCACCCCCCGAGCCCCGGGCAGGCCGCGGCCTCACGCCTCCCGCCCCATGGGCCGCCGCCGGGGCCAGAAGACCCCACGCCGCCGCCTCGCTCCCCCTCGGCCCCCCGCGCGCCGCTCGCGCCCTCCGCGCGCCCGGGACTAGCAGCCGCGGCGCGGCCCGCACAGCCGGAACCGCCGCCCGCCCCGGAACTGCTCCGCCCGCCCGCCCCTCACCCGGAAGCGAAGTCGAGGCGCTGGCGCGGCCGGCTCCGGCTCTCGGCCCCTGACGACCCTGTTCCGTTCTCTCGGTCCAGCCCAGACTCGCAGCCTCAGTCCTTCCTCCCGCCCGCCTCAGGCCTTGCTCCGCCCGGCTTCTTCTCGGCCGCCCGCCTCGCTGCCCTGGACCAGGCAGGAGCCGCTTTTCTTCCAGCAGGAGGCGGCCTCAAGACCGCCGAGGGAGCCGGTGACAAGCTCTTGTCACCTTGTATTATTGTTGCCTCTGCCGTATCCGTCAGCCCGGGACTGCCCCGTTTAGGAAATGATTATGGACTCCTGCTTCCAGCAGGCACTGTAGGTGCTGGCAGTGCCGGAGTGGACAGGAGAAACAAGTTTCCTGCTCTCAGAAAGCTTACCTTCTAGTGGGGGAAGAGACAGAAACTTTGTTAGAAAACTGATCTTTGGCAAAAACTATTACAATATTGTAAAGTAATTAGCCCCCAACTAAAATAAATAAATTTATAAAAAAAAATTAAAAAAAATAAAAAAAAAAGAAAACTGATCTTTAATGCTAGGTGTTAATCTGTTAATTAAATTGGGGGTCGGTCTGATGAGAGGTTTAGGGGGCGGCGGTTTGATGATACTTAGGATGACCAGGGAAGGTTTCAGTGAGAACGCCACGTTCATAAAGACCTCATGCGTGAAGATCTGGGTAAGACTGTTCCAGACAGAGAGAAAAGAAAGTGCAAAGAAGGTTAGGGAAGCGGGCAAGGAAGAGGCTGGGCTGTTCAAGGCACTGCAAAACGGCCCGTGCGGCTGGAGAAAAAGAGAGGTAGGCAGAGATCAAATGTAGGACTTCAAGAGCCGTGATAAAGAGTTTGGATTTTGTTCTAAGTGCAACAGGAAAGCACTGGAGGGTTTAAAGCAGGAGAGTGACAGGTCTTATTTAATCTGTAAAAAGAGTGGAGATTGTAGGTGGGGAGGGGCAAGAACAAAAGCAGGGACACCAGTTAAGAAGCACAGTAGTCCAGGAGAGAGAGAAATGTAGCTTTAGCTAGGATACGAGTAGTGAAGATGGGGACAATGGGCAGATAGGGATGTTTTTCAGGCAGAGGAAAGGACGTGCTGATAAATGGGGGGAGTTGAAAAATAGGATTCAGGGAATGACTCCTAAATTATTGGCCTGAGTAACTAGGTGTTTGATGATACTATTTACTGAGGTGGGATGTGGGGAGGGGCTTCAGTTGGTTGGAGAAACAGAAAAAGAGACAGTTGGCAAAATTTGTTAGCGACACATATGGTCTACCACAGGCGATTTTGATATCTAGTGGAGGTTTCCTTTTCTTCCATGACTCATGTACTAAATCACTATTAACCCGGACGTGGAATCCAGCTCTTTCTTTCCCAGATAGTTCCCCATGCAGCGAACAGGAAATGAGATGCTCATTTTCTCCATAAAGGCCACCTGGGTCATCTCTAGAGAGACCTAGAAGAGTGATATCTGTCTCTATTTTTGGAATGCCTACATGTCCACAGAACTCAGTAGGTTTCAAATTCCACCAGTCCAACAGCCTTGCAGAAATGCACCAAGTTATCAGTATCACCGCATAGATTGGGTAAGGAAGTTCAATTGCTAGCCTATAGACTTTCCTGTCCAAACATTGGGGGAGGGGGGAGAGGGAGGGGTTTTATTATTATTATTAAATCATATATTTTTCCTCTGCCACAGAAATTGACACAAGCTGATTTATATGTTCCAGGGATTTAGACATAATGCATATCACATTACTGCAGGAAGTTTTCACTGTTTGTTGATGTTTAAACACTGGAGAACTTTGGCAGAGTCATTTTCTTGGCTTCTTTCTGGTGTTTCTGCTGCCAAGTAATAGAAGAAACTCCAACTGTACAGTTCTGAATTCTCAAACAATGTCCACGGATGTTCACCATTGGGCCAGTTGAGAATCTTAGGGTGAAATGTTGGAACACTTGCCTGTTCTGACTCCAACTAATTATGACTTGGTTCTTGTATTTAAAAAAATACAAGTATAAATTCCTCCTTCTATTCAGGCATCCCTTCCTGTCCCTCCTGCCTTTGCCCCTCCATGAGAGGTCTGAATTTAAGATTAAAACACAAAAACAACTATTACGAAGTTGAAAGAATTTAAAACTTTTTTCTACTGGATTAATAGCTGCACATCACTACAGACAACAGCTACCTATCCCATTCCTTACCAGTCAGGATGTGGGATGATGAGAGGAGTGGGCAGGAACCAAATATTCTGTTCACAGATTTCCTGTTAGTCCCAATAATTTGGGGCTGGTTTTAGCCCCCAATTCCATTCTTGCTTGCCAATGTAGTGTTTCAGAGTCCAAGACACTCAGGACAGGACAGATCAGTCTGTTCTCTATATCTCAGTCTAGATTTTAGTAGAGGCAAACCCTAGGGGTTAGGGAGATACGGTGTGATGGAGTAAAAAAGAATACAGAACCATATTCAGCCCCACCCATGCTACTAACTTGAACTTGGGAAAGTCACGTCACCTCTCAGCCTCTTTGCTCTTTCCTCTCTCTGACCAATAGACTCCCAGAGTCAGGCACTCTGTTTCAGTGATAGAACCTCCCCATCAACATAGGTGAGACCTCTATGCAGAGCAGCTAGAACTTTTGTATCCAGAGAGAAGATAAGCCATGAGGCTCCGAAAGGCAGAAAGTCCTTAAGGACCCAGGAAAACAGAAGGTCCCCAGGAGGGAGCTATGCTAGCAGCCCGAAGTCATAAATAGTCATTCTGTGGTTTTTAAAGGGCTCTGGACATAGCATGCCTTGTCGTGATGGATGTTAGGCCTCAGGCCAGCAGAGGCTGAATCCGGAAGGGACCTCAGGGAAAGCTGTGGAGGGGACTGTGCAATCACTCTTCTCTTTAAGGAGGATCTTTGGCCTGACAGGGTAAAGAACACACTGCCTCCCTGGGGATCAGGTTTACCATGCAGGCTAAGGATGTGGTGAATGCACCATACATGTTCACCTGGGGTTTCTGGGATTAGATGAAATGAACAAGCTAAATCCAGAGGCTAGTAACTTGTGCCGGGGCTCAAATATCATTTAGTCTCTTGGATTGGGTTCTGTTGAAGCTGACTTAGAGACAGATTATTGATTACAGTGCAAGAAGTTTATTAGGGAGTGCTCTTAGGATCAACTCCTGTGGAGGAAGGGGAGGAAGCAGGACTGGGCAGAGGAAGCAGTTTGACCGTGGTGCAGGCACAGGAGGCTTTGGCGAGCCCACAGGGAGCTCTGAAGTGGTGATGGCTGTTCTGAGTTGTTCTGAGCTGGGGTAAAAGGGCCAACAAAGCCCTGATATCTCTGCTTGGACCAGTCATTGGATGCTAGTCATGGGGCATGTGGAGAAGGCAATGGCAACCCACTCCAGTACTCTTGCCTGGACAATCCCATGGATGGAGGAGCCTGGTAGGCTGCAGTCCATGGGGTCGCTAAGAGTCGGACACGACTGAGCGTCTTGACTTTCATGCATTGGAGAAGGAAATGATAACCCACTCCAGTGTTCTTGCCTGGAGAATCCCAGGGACAAGGGAGCCTGGTGGGCTGCCGTTTATGGGGTCGCACAGAGTCGGACACGACTGAAGTGACTTAGCAGCGGCAGCGGCAGCATGGGGCATGACCTTGGGTAATGTGGCTCTTCAGCCAAAGACTATTCCTTGAGAGGGCTGACAGCTGAGAGCTGTTGACCTACAACCTCCCCAGTAGCTGGGGCATTGGTCCTCCGGTCCTGAAGGGGGACAAGGTAGGACAGTGCAGCATTTGCAACAGTGCACCCATTGTGCTGCACAGATCCACTTGCTTCTTTTTAGTTCTGAGAGCAGCACCTTCAGGACCCATTGGAGTCTTTTCCTGTGGGAAACTTACAATAGGAAGGTTAATGGGACAAAACAGAGCTCTTGCTGCTGCTGCTGTAGCTCACCTTAATGTATAACTGACATACTCATCATTTCCTGCCTCTCCTATCCATCCTAGATTCCTCTCACCCTCAGCACCTCTAGGTGGCTTACATGGTGGCATGGCCCAGACCTCCATCCCTAAGGGGGTTGAGCCTCTGGTTGCCATGTACCTCGCAGGCTGTGGCTGCTGTATTTGTCTGTTTAAAATAGGGCAAAGGAGAACTGAGGCACCCAGGTAGACCATGTGGGTGCCAAGCCATTTTACTACGAGTGTAAAACTGAACAATCTTAGTGCTTCCCTGTGCCCAAGGCTATGTATGCTCCTCCTCTACAGGGGATGGGGTCCTCATTATTACCTGGGCAGCAGGTCCAGCTCCAGAATCCCGTCTTAGCATCTACTCATTTGTGCTGTCCCTGACATAAGCTGTTACAGGTTGGGTTCTCTGGGAATACTCTGAGTTGCAGGGCATTTGCTGGGGAGTACTCTCCATCAGTGGAGAAGGAAATGGCAACCCACTCCAGTACTCTTGCCTGGAAAATCCCATGGACGGAGGAGCCTGGTGGGCTGCAGTCCATGGGGTCGAGAAGAGTCGGACACGACTGAGCGACTTCACTTTCACTTTTCTCTTTCATGCACTGAAGAAGGAAATGGCAACCCACTCCAGTATTCTTGCCTGGAGAATCCCAGGGACGGCAGAGCCTGGTGGGCTGCCATCTATGGGGTCGCACAGAGTCGGACACGACTGAAGCGACTTAGCAGCAGCAGCACTCTCCATCAGTGGACAAAGAGAAGGAAGCAAGGCCTGGCAGAGGGAGAAGTCGGGTTGCCGATCAGTTGGTCCCTTAGGGAGCTCTGAAGCTGAGATGGCCCTTTACAGTTGTTCAAGTTGGGTTGAGGGAGCCAGGTTTTTCACCCTGCGTAGATCGGTCACTGGATGCTAGCTGCCTTGGGTAGGTGTGATCTCAGGCAAGGGCTCTCTTCAGCTAGTGGCAGGTTTGAGGTGGACGAGAAGGAATAGATCATCCTTCAATCCTGAAGGGGGATCTGGGCAGCACAGCATAACATCCACAACAGTTGGTACCTTTCAGTTCCACCAGTCAGTGTGATCTTGGCATTTACTATAAAGAGTTTTCAGTCTGGGATGGAGGGAGGGTCCAGGAACCCTGTGCGCCAGGTCCCTCACAGGACCTTGAAGGCTGATGTACTTGATTCCTGCAAATGCTCACCATTCTCTACTGATAGGAAAATGGAGGGAAAAGATGCATTTTATGATAGAATTAATTTAGTGTCTGGACAGAAGCCTCGCCAGACTGAAGGAGGAATCAGGCAATCTATCACAAGGAGCTACCTGCAGGAGATGCCTTGAGGCTGAGAGTAACAGGGAACAGGATGACATTTCCTTCTGAATCAGCCACCTGAGCACAAAATTTATCCAACAAGAAGTCTGCCCTGGTTAACTGGGTAAAGCCGCAGAAGCAGCTGAATAAGCTGGGACCTCCCAGTTTACCATGGAAATCTTTGGACAGTGCTATACCTCATAGGTGCTTGATTACTGTTTGTTGAAGACATGAACGCAAGAGACTTTGCCTTTTGGTTTTATCAGAGTCCGGATGACAGCCTGTGCGTGCGTGTTAAGTCGCTTCAGTCGTGTCTGACTCTGCAACCCTGTAGACTGTAACTTGCCAGGCTTCTCTGTCCATGGGATTCTCCAGGCAAGGATGCTGGAGTGGGTGCCAAGGGATCTTCCCAACCCAGGGATCGAACCCTTGTCTCCAGCATCTACCTGCATTGGCAGGAGAGTTCTTTACCATTAGCGCCACATGGGAAGCCCAGGGATGACAGTAGTACTGCATTATTACATTGTTTTCTATTTCTTATAGAATTTATTTTTGATAATTTATACTTTCCTAAAATTGTTCACTTCATCTGTTTTTTAAATCTAAATTCCAGGAGGATAGAGCCTATATTTTTTTGTCTACTGTTGTGTCCTTCGCCTCAGCAAAAACCATGGAGCAGGCTTCTAGTAAATATTTGTTGTGTGAGTGAATATGTGTGTAGGGGGGCGCGGGGGAATGGATTATTTTGGAAAAAAAGAAGGAAGAATTAATTCCTCTCCTAATCGTGACTCATTTTTTTCAGGCCACCCTTGGCCTTTTCTCATTCAAAACATTCATGAATGAAGTGCAGTTCCAAACCAGTTGGCACTGTTGATGTAACAGTGTTTGAAAATACCATTGTTGGGAGCTCAGCAGGACATCAGGGCTCATCTATGAACTAGTCATGATATTCTGCAGACCATTCACACCTTTGAGGCCCCCTCCTCTAGGTTTCCTCCACCCTCTCCATTTTCAGTTTCCCAAGAATGGGTGATGAACCTACTGTGAGCCAGGCACTGTGTTAGTCCCGCAGAAGTTTTTTTCTGCGGCAAAATTTTCACGTACTGCATTTTCTAGGGTCTACTGAAGCATTGGCACCCCACTCCAGTACTCTTGCCTGGAAAATCCCATGGACGGAGGAGCCTGGTAGGCTACAGTCCATGGGGTCGCTAAGAGTCGGACACGACTGAGCGACTTCACTTTCACTTTTCCCTTTCATGAATTGGAGAAGGAAATGGCAACCCACTCCAGTGTTCTTGCCTGGAGAATCCCAGGGACGGGGGAGCCTGGTGGGCTGCCGTCTATGGGGTCGCACAGAGTCGGACACGACTAAAGCGACTTAGCAGCAGCAGCAGCAGCTGAAGCATTGTGGTGACCGCACTGCCGCGCAACGTCTGGCTGGCGGCGTCGCAGCGCCCCCTGGGGGCCAGCTCGAGCTCTCCTCTCCACCGGCGATCGATCCGCAGTGCGCCGGCTCCTGGTTCGAAACAGTTGGGAGATGGACTGACTCAGCTTCCGCTCAGGGAGGCCCTCCTGAGAGGCCTGGCCTCCCAGGGCCATGAAGAAGTCCGCCCAGAAAAACGTTAAAGGTAACGGGGTATGTTTTGGAGACCAAGACTCCTTCACTTTTCCTCGTCTGTAAAATGGGGACATCACACTCTTGGCTTCTGAGATAGCGTCTCACCATCCTTTGTTTACCAAACTATAATTTACATACAGGAAGAGCCACCCCCTTTTTTTTAGTGTACAGCTCTGTGAATTTTGATAATCATATATCTGCATTTAACCCCCTACAATCCGGACGTGGTGGTTCCACAACCCCTGAAGTTACCTTATGATGCCCGTTTAGTGCCAACCCCTTTTCCACCCCAGCTCTCGACACTTCTGATCTGTTTTCTATAGTTTTGCCCTTTCTACTGAGAATGTTACAAAAATGGAAGCATACAATATGGAGTCTTTTGAATCTGGCTTCTTTCACTTAACCCTGCTGTCTTTTGTGACTGGCCTTCATAGATTATATCAGGAGCATGTTTAATTTGCAAGCTGACGTTGGAACTCAGATCCTGTCTATGATGCCAGTTCTCTGTTTGCTCAGGAGCCATAGATTTGAGGAGGGGATGATCTGTTCCAAATTGCTCCTGTAATCCTGAAAAGTCTCAAAGATGATGCCTTCTTTATACTAGGATTCTTGCCTGGAGAATCGCCATAGACAGAGGAGCCTGACGGGCTATAGTCCACAGTGTTGCCAAAAGTCAGACATGACTGAGTGACTAAGCACACACACTTAATTTTCCAGTCAGAGAGCATCTGTGGTTGTGGGGAGGGTGAGGTTGGAGACAGGCAAGGACGCTTGCTTGAAGTTGAAAGGACTGTGAAACCCCTGGAGATGTGGGAAGCCCCTCCCCCAACAGTGGGGAGGACTCCTGGACCCACTCCCCCCACCCCCAAACACTACAGTCGCATGGATTTGGCACAGGTTTGGCAAGTAGCATTTTGTCACTTCTCCTTAAGGAAAAGTGCTGGGTGTGTGAAATGCTGAAAGAGTGTGCTGAAAACAGGTTTTCCCAGAAGCTCCCTGTGAACTGAAAATGAGTCTCAGAAGCTTCCTCATGGAAAAATAACTTGTTGTTCTAAATCACTCCTCAGTCTTTGAAACTTTTCTTGTGAGATTTAGTTCTGTATAAAACATAATTCAATTCCTCACTACCCATTTTCCTGGATTTTCCTCCCAAATGCTTATTTTCTACTGTCCATTTCCACTGACATTGTCATGACATGCTTGGGTGAATGCAGTAACACTTTCTCTCTCCCAATCTGGACCCCACAATCCATATAGCAGCCTGAGGGGTTTGTTTCTTTCTTTGAATGCAGATCTTAGCTTGTCCTGCCAAGATCGCTTCTAAGCTTTTCCAGTGAGATAAAACGTCTGAGCAACCTGTCTGGGACGGCTTTGCTCCTCCTGTCTGCCCCCTGCTGGTCTCCTTTTATGTTCTTTCCTGTCTCAGAATCTTATTTGTTCCCTTCCACCATACTTTGCTTAAAGCTCTCATATTGGGCCTTTCCACCTCAATTCAAATTTTACCTCCTCGGTGAAGCCTTGACCTGTCTTCCCCACAGGAGACTTAACCTGTTGGTCACCCTCAGAGCTCTCTGTATTTTTCCTTCATAGCATGTGTTACAGTTTGTTGTTCAACGTATGTTTACACAGCTCATTGATATTTGTCTCCTCCACTAGGGTGAGGACAAGAAACACTTCAGTTTCCTAGCGCACTGCCTGTATCAATAAATATTTGTTAAGTGAATGGATACTAATAACTAACTTTAATTAAACATTTACAGTGTGCTAGGCACTGTGCAAAAGCCCTTTAACTGTCTCCTTTAATTCTCATAACAACCCTCTGAATGGGTATTTTTATTATCCTCACTTTACTGATGAGGAAACTAAGGAAGAGAGAGGTTAAGTAACTGCCCTAAGATTCTGGCGTTAGAACCCAGTTACTACTGTCATGCTGATATCTAGCAGAAAGACTAAAACAAATCTCTCCATTTTTAGGAAAACAAGTCGACCTCAAGGTCAAGCCATCCGTACACGACTTGAGCAAAACTCATCAGACCAAACTCACTGTGGGTAGTCTGGGATTAGGCCTGATCATCATCCAGCATGGGCCCTACCTTCAGATCACCCATCTCATTACGAAGGGAGCTGCAGCCAGGGATGGAACACTCCAGCCAGGTGACTGTGGTTTCCCCAGGCCTCCCAACCCCTCTACTTCTGCCTCCGTTTCATCTGCCTTCAGGGAGACTCAGGTTCTTAGGTTCCAGTGTAACAGTGATGATGGTGACATTGTTTGAGAGCTTTCAGTCGGCAAGCCAGCTGCTACTACTTGCATAACCCTCACTGTATTTATTCGATGAATTCTTTTATTTATTTTTGGCTGCACTGTTTCTGTTGCTGTGCGGGCTTTTCTGTAGTTGTGGTGAGCAGGGGCTACTCTCTTGTTGCAGTGCTTGAGCTTCTCACTGGTAGTGGCTTCTCTTGTTGTGAAGCATGGGCTCTAGGGCGCACATGCTTCAGTTGTGGCTCCAGGGCTCTAGAGCACAGGCCTCAGTAGCTGTGGCACATGAAGTTAGTTGCTTCACAGCTCAGGAATTGAACCCATGACTCCTGCTTTGGTAGGCAGATTCTTTACCACTGAGCCATCAGGGAAGCCCTATTTATTGAATTCTTATAATAACCCTTTAGGTAGGAACTATGATTATCATCCACCTTTTACAGATGAGGAAACTAAGGCTCAGTGAGACTGAGTTCCTTGTCCAGGTTCACCCCCATCTAGAAGGGATTCATATACAGGAATAGTGTCACTCCAGCGTTTATGGCTCTGTGTGGATAAGGCTTTCTTCTTTTGTAGGCAGTATGAATCATCATTAATGTTTAGATGTGTGATCTCATTTCACCTGGCTGACAGTCCCCAAGGTAGATTCTACATTAAACCGATATACAGATGAGGAATCAGATATTTAGTAACTTGTACGTTGTCACACCAAGGAGTGGAGATTTGAACACTGTCTTTGTCAGTACTGCCCTGCTTCTTTTGTCTTTAGATGAATGAATTTTCCAACCAATTCAAGACATTTTCCCAGCATCTTCTCTGGGCTGTGCTTGGGAGTCAGGGATACACAATAGGATAGTAAGGTGGTGGAAGGAAAAACCATTCAGTGCGAGCTGGCCTGAATTCAGGCCCAGGCTATACCTCTTTTTGGTTCTTTGACCTTGGACAAAGTCCATTAACTTTCCTAGCCTTTCCTCATCTCTAAATTGGGATAATACCACCTTTGTCAGAAGTTGCTAGTATTTGATGAGATAATCTTAATGAAAATGCTTGGAGAGTCACAGTGCTATGGAAATATTGGCAATCCTTTCTCTAAAGCTGTTCTTAGAGATTCTCCAGACTTGTATCTTGTTTTGTTGTTAACCAAAAATGATTGTGTATTGGCCAAAGTATTGGCTAATATTTTTGCATCAGGTCACCTGATGCAAAGAGCCGACTCATTGGAAAGGACCCTGATGCTAAGAAAAATTGAGGGCTGAAGGAGAAGGGGATGACAGAGGATGAGATATTAGGATGGCATCATCGACTCAATGGACATGAGTTTGAGCAACCTCCAGGAGATGGTGAGGGACAGGGAAGCCTGGCATGCTGCAGTCCATACAGTTGCAAAGAGTAGGACATGACTTAGTGAACAACAACAATAAAAATGATTGTGGTACCACAACTCTAGTGGATTAAACCACTGGTTTGCAACTCTGGTTACTTATTAGAATCACCTGGAGACCTTTTAAAGTAAAAATGGCTTGGCCCCATCTCCCCAGAGGTCCTGATTCAGTTGGTTTGGGGACAGGGCAGTTCATGGTTTAAAAGCTTCTCAGGTTATTCTAATTGTAGTTAGGGTTAAATGCAGTGGATTAAAGAATTAAGTGGATCAATGATGCTGTTATGAAAGTTTACCTCACCTTAAAATCCAAAACATTTTCTCCACATATCACTATTTGGTGCTAGGGAACAACCTGCCAGAAAGAAAGTTCTGGACTTTCCATCCAAAAGATCTCTAGGCCAGGCCCCATGGGGCTTTCCTGCTTGTTCTCCTTAGCTTTTCTGAAGTCAGGGGACAGACGCTGGTTGATAAGCAGAGTGCACACTCACTGGAGTGGGGTGGGAGTGTGCTTTCATGAAACAGAATCTCCTGGTGGGGTCATAGTTAGTGGGCTCCTGGAGGTCAGAGGCAGTCTTGAATTCATCTTTTAATGAATTCAAGGGACTTACCATTAGCACTGGTGCCTTTATTATGTCTGTGCTTGATAAATGAAGAGTACGTGAGCATTTATTCTAGGCATTTTTTTTTTTTTTTGTCGCTCAGTCGTGTCTGACTCTTCGCGACCCCTTGGACTGCAGCCTCCCAGGCTCCTCCATCCAGGGGATTTTCCAGGCAAGAGTACTGGAGTGGGGTGCCATTGCCTTCTCCATGTTCTAGGCATTTTGCAAGGTGTTTCCATGTCTATTATCTAATCTTTACAACACTCCTAGAAGGTAGGTAATGAAATACAGAGGCTTAGAGAGATGAAGTAAATTGTTTAGTACATAGCTAAGTGGGTAGTCAGAGCTGATTTGAACCCATGTCTGCGTAGAAAGCCCATACCTTTGACTAGAAAAGAGATTATAATATGGAGTAAGTCCAGATCCCCAGATCTCTTCATGACAAGTCAGGCACTTTTCTTCAAGGTCTGGGATTCCAAGGCTCTGTAACTCAGTCCCTTTGACAATGATTATGAGATTTTGAGAGGTGATGGTCCTAGAAACCTGATTTTTTTCTTTTACCCTGTTACCTCCCAGCCCCATTATTTCTTATGTGCTTTGACTTTCTCTCCTTTTGCTGTCTCTAAATAGGGCTTCATCTTGCTTTCCTAATTTATTTTGGCTAAACTTTAAAATCCTTTCGGCCAGCATAGTTTTAGCAAACTCTGATATCCAGAATCTTAAGAAATTAATACAGCATTTTTCTTTTCTTGGAGAAATTAATGTAGATTTGAAGGTAAACACAAGTTATGTACTGGTCACCACCCTTACTAGGCCACATTAATTCAGTAAGCGTTTCCTGAATGCCTGCTGTGTGCAGGCATCCGGCACTGGGGTGTAATGGTGAGCCAGTCATATGTGGTCTCTAACCACACAGTGCTTATGGAATTTACAGCCTAGTTGAGAGAAATGGGAGAAAAATAAAACCTACTTTTTGGTAGTGGCTTGGCTGCTGAAAAGTTGCTTAAATATAGATAACTGAGACAGTTTATACAATGTGGTTCCTACAGCCCATTAAAACAGAAAGAAATGTATAATATTAATATTCATAAATACCAAATTGGTGCTTCTTTATGAAAGGCAATGTTAATGTCTCTTGCTAGAATAATCACATTCATACAGTGACATCTTTGGTTTATAGCAGGACGGTCAGGCAATTAAGCTGTTTATTTTCTGCCCTCTTGATAAGTCACCTTTTTAACAACATAATTAAGCAGCATGTCAAGCCATAGCTTTCAGCTATAAACACCTCTTTTAACATTAGGCAAGTAAGCTTATCCTGCGAGGGTTTCTTTTTTTTTTTTTGCCATTTTAATTAACCTCTATAGGGTGAACAGCTGTTTCAGATTACACAATCTGCAGGTAGCTGGGAGAAGCCCTGTTTCATTTTGAAGTTAGCCACAGCTGTCTTTAAAGACCAAAGTAGAAGCTTTTCTCCACCCATTTCAGTATTCATTTTCTTTAAAACTGTGACCTTTTGTTTCTGATAGAATCTAGCACTATGTAAATTTGTCCTTGGTGTTCCTTGGAGGCTTCCTTTAGGGTCAGCATAATTTCCAATTATAGCAGAGTGCGGAGTAGTGCTTCCCAGGTGAGACTCAATGGTAAAGAATCCACCTGCAGATGCAGTAGACACGGGAGATGTGGGTTTGACACCTGGGTTGGGAAAAGCCCCTGGAGGAGGAAATGGCAACCCACTCCAGGATTCTTGCCTGGAAAATTCTATGGACAGAGAAGCCTGGTGGGCTACAGTCCATGGGGTTGCAAAGAGTTGGGGAGTAGTAATAGAGAAAGTACTTCATCTTGACTCCTTTCTACTCTGAGGTTAGACCTCAGCTGTCTTGGAATGAGGTTATTGAGGGATCCCTAGCTTCCCGTGCCCAGCGGGGTAAACATTCTTTGGGACTCATTAGGGTCACTTTATCTGATGTTAGCTATGATGTCCCCATGACCATTTGGCAGGACGATAGTACTTGTATGAGCTGATAACTAACATTTTTTTACCCAATGTGGATCTGTCCTTAAAAATCAATTTCTCTGTATTCCTTCTTCTCTTGCTAGATGCCCTTATAGCAGTCAGGGGTCTTAACTGCAAGCAATAAAGTTCTATTGTTGTTGTTCAGTCTCTAAAAAAAGTCATGTCCGACTCTTTGCAACCCCATGGACTGTAGCACGCCAGGCTTCCCTGTCATTTACCATCTCCCAGAGTTTGCTCAGACTCATATCCTTTGAGTCAGTGATGCCATCCAACCATCTCATCCTCTGTTGTCTCCTTCTCCTGCCTTCAATCTTTCCAAGCATCAGGGTCTTTTCAAATGAATTGGCTGTTTGCATCAGGTGGCCAAATATTGCCCTTCCAGCATCAGTCCTTCAAATGAATACTGAGGGTTGATGTCCTTTAGGATTGACTGGTTTGATTTCCTTGCTGTCCAAGGGACCCTCAAGAGTCTTCTCCAATACCACATTTCGAAAGCATCAATTCTTCAGCACTCAGCCTTCTTCATGGTCCCACTCTCACATCCATACATGACTAATGGAAAAACCTTAGCTTTGATTATACAGATCTTTGTTGGCAAACTGATGTCTCTGATTTTTAATACTCTGTGTAGCTCTGTCATAGCTTTTCTTCCCAGGAACAAGCATCTTCTAATTTCATGGCTGCAGTCACCATCTGCAGTGATTTTGGAGCCCAAGAAAATAGAGTCTGTCACTGTTTCCATTGTTTTCCCATCTATTTGCCATGAAGTGATGGAACTGGAAGCCATGATCTTAGTTTTTTGAATGTTGAGTTTTAAGCCAGCTTTTTCACTCTCCTCTTTCACTTTCATGAAGAGGCTCTTAGTTCCTCTTCACTTTCTGCCATAAGGATAGTGTCATCTGTATATCTGAGGATATTCATATTTCTCCCAGCAATCTTGATTCCAGCTTGTGATTCATCCAGCCCAATATTTCGCATGATATACTCTGCATAGAAGTTAAATAAGCAGGGTGACAATATACAGCCTTCTCGTACTCCTTAACCAATTTGGAACCAGTCTGTTGTTCCATGTCTGGTTCTAACTGTTGCTTCTTGACATGCATATAGGTTTTGGAGGAGGCAGGTAAGGTGGTCTGATATTCCCATCTCTTTAAGAATTTTCCACAATTTGTTGTGATCCACGTAGTCAGTCAAAGGCTTTGGCATAGTCAGTGAAGCAGATGTTTTTCTGGATTCTTTGGCTTTTTTATGATCCAACAGATGTTGGCAATTTGATCTCTGGTTACTCTGGCTTTTCTAAATCTAGCTTGAACATCTGGAAGTTCTCGGTTCACATACTGTTGAAGCCTAGCTTGGAGAATTTTGAGCATTACTTTGCTAGCGTGTGAGATGAGTGCAACTGTGTGATAATTTGAACATTCTTTGGCATTTCTTTTCTTTGGAATTGGAATGAAAACTGACCTTTTCCAGTCCTGTGGCCACTGCTGAGTGTTCCAAATTTGCTGGCATATTGAGTGCAGCACTTTCACAGCATCATCTTTTAGGATTTGAAATAGCTCAGCTGGAATTTCATCACCTCCACTAGCTTTGCTTGTAGTAATGCTTCCTAAGGCCCACTTGACTTTGCACTCCAAGATGTCTGGCTCTAGCTGAGTGATCACACCATCATGGGTTATCTGGGTCATTAAGATCTTTTTTGTATAGTTCTGTGTATTTTTGCCACCTCTTCTGAATCTCTTCTGCTTCTGTTAGGTCCATACCATTTCTATCCTTTATTGTGCCTGTCTTTGCATGAAATGTTCCCTTGTTATCTCTGATTTTCTTGAAGAGATTTCTAGTCTTTCCCATTCTATTGTTTTCCTCTATTTCTTTGTATTGTTCACTTAAGGCTTTGTTATCTCTCCTTGCTGTTCTTAGGAACTCTGCATTCAAATGGGTATATCTTTCCTTTTCTCCTTTTCCTTTCGCTTCACTTTTTTTCTCAGCTATTTATAAGGCCTCCTCAGACAACCATTTTGCCATTTTGCATTTATTTTTCTTGGGGATGGTTTTGGTTGCTGCCTCCTGTACAGTGTAATGAACCTCCATCCATAGTTCTTCAGGCACTCTATCAGATCTAATCCCTTGAATCTATTTGTCACTTCCACTGTATAGTCATAAGGGGTTTGATTTAATGGTTTTTCCTACTTTCTTCAAGCTCTTCCTTGAAGTTTAAAGAACTTTCTTCAAGTTCTGTAAAGGCACTGCATTTGGAACATTTAATCTGACAGAATTCCTGGAAAGCCTTGAGAACCAGGTTTGGAAAATGATGAGAGAACAAAAAGCCATGGAAACTGGATGCTCCTGTCGCTTCTCTGTATCTCCTGCTCCAGGTTTAGTGACCCAGGGAGACTGACCAATAATAGCTGGACCTAGTCTACATGTCCATGCCTTAGCTGCTGGGTACAAATGAATAAATCGGTCTATTTAACATCCAGTTCGGAGGTCCAGGGACTTGGCTGTCAAGATGTGGTTCTCTTTCCATCTGTTGGGGGCTCAGAAGCTGCATGGCTGGCCATCATACTCCCCTCCCCGTTCAGCTGTGTCCTACGATAGGGGACCTACGTGTCAAATCCCTTTGAACTTCCATACTCTCTGTATACACATCTTCAACTTAATTAAAGCATGCTAAATGTCCAGTGTTATATGTAGAATTACTTGCTCAATGAATACTGCATAAGGAAAGAATATTAAACTGAAAGGCTTGATGTTTAATATGGTCTGCTTATTGTCGAGGGCATTGTCAATGGCCAGGCAAGTATAATAGAAAGCAGGTCATTTGTTCACTTAGTGTGACTTTTTTCTTTAATAGTAGTAGTCATTTATTTTACTCGAAACAAGCACATTTTTAGAATCTTCAAGGATGGTTCAGATTATAAATCATTTTTAGCCTCTGTCACACCAAGGACTTCAGAAATGTTCTAAAAACATGCTATAATATCTACCATTACACTGACTATTAAGAAACATCTTGCATGTATTCATTATTCACTGAGGGGATCTTTTTTTTTTATTAAATAAAGTTTGAAGCCTGGTTCTGGTTTAAAATGAACCAACAATATGAACCTATAATACCTCACCAAAAAAAAAAAAAGGAAGAAACATTGCACAATGAAGACAGAAATGGCATGATCTTTTTTAAACCATTAATTTTACTGAATTTTTTCCCTTTTTCAGGTGATGTTTTGATCAGTGTTGGCTATGCAAATGTGTTAGGTTATACTCTTCGAGAATTTTTAAAGCTTCTGCAACATATCACCATAGGAACAATACTACAAATAAAAGTTTACCGAAATTTTATAGACATACCCCAAGAATGGCAAGAAATATATGATTTAATCCCTGAGACCAAATTCCCAATCACACGGTAAGTAGTTAAGTTTAGGAAATCTTTGTTATACTACAGAATTCCCCAGGGTCTATGAAGCGCAGTGTCTTACTTAAATGTGAGAATTATCAATTGGACCATGTAGGAGGAATTAATGACACTGTCACAGTTCAGTGGGTTTCTAAATCCTTTTGGAAAGTACAATCTGTAGGACCTAATATGAGGCAGAATGATAAAGGCAAGAAACAGCCTTGGACATGGAGTTTAAAAAGGACCAAGCTACCTAGTGGCAACTCTGCCTTCAAACCTAAATATGTGACTCCCCCTTTTCCAAAGTTAGCCCTTAAACATGTGCTGTGAACCCCTTTCCTCATTTGTCTCCAGCATATTCTATTCTCTCTCTGGATCCTTCTCAGTAACTGTTAAGCCTGTTTAAAACTCTTCCATCTTAGCAAAGCCCACTTTAATTCTACTCCCCTCTCCTTTCATTACCAGCCACTGTCCTGTCCCTTGACTGCAAAGCTGTTGAAAGAGTTGTATTAGACATTACTAATTCCTCAGGAGACACCATATCCCTCCTCGGTGCAGACCTTGGCTGAGAGCCCTTTACCCCAAGGTCACCTCCGGCCTTCGTACTGCTGATTCCAGTGGACTCCTCTCAGTCTCCAACTTAGCTTGGCTTCTAAGCAGCAGCAGGCACTTTACAACCTCCCACCTCTTGTTGAAATATAATTTTCCCCAGACTTCTGGAATACCATACTCCCTTATCTCCTTTTGTCACTTCCTCATGATCACCTTTTACCAAGCCTTGTCTTTGGCTTTCTTCTCTCAATCTTCTAAGCAAACTCCTTGGTTTCTATTAGTATTCATACATTAATAATTTCCAAATTGTATTATCTCCAAACTTGTATAAATACCCACTTGATATCTGTATCATAAACCCTTTAAACTCATTATGCCTAAAATTAAAAGCCAGTTTGCCATTGTCTTAGTGGGAGAGCATTTGCTTAGTCAAAAACGTCAGAAATTTAAGGGCTGGCTTGATTTCTCTTTTTCTTTAAGTGGCACATTTAGTATTCTGATCCAAGAGTTATCATTATTAATTCTGACCAGATCCCTGAGCACTAGCTGCTACAGCTGTGTACCTTTGCTTATTGGGATGTGGTCAAAGAAATATAGCTAGGGGCTCTTTACTAAGATTAAAAAATGGCCCATATTACTTCAGAGTCCAACTTGTGGCCACAGGGACTGATACAGTTCAGATATGCTTTGCTTATCTCCCTCACTGTTTTAGACAGTGTTGAGAGCAAGGAGGATATATAGGAGGGCTTTTTCCAGGAGCCAGTAATACTCTATTTTTTGACCTGGGTGGCAGCTACCAAGGTGTTTAGAATTTTTTTTCATTCAACTTATTTGCATTTTTCTGTTTCAAAAAATTTTTACTGAAAAAAAATTGAATTGCTAAATTTACAAATCTAAGATTTCATGGAAAGAATCATCATCTCTGGTTTCTCCTGAAAAACAAAAGCTGGGCTTGCATTCCCACATGGTAACAGTGGACTAGAGCTGGATAGCAGTTGTTCCCTTCAGATTAGGTACAGAATGGGGAAAAATTTTCTCAATAACTAAACCAATCCTGCTTTGATTAAAAATCATTAATGATAATAATGAACTTATTGTTTACTATGTGATGGACACCACTTTACAAGCGTTGTATCATTTAATCCTCATGACAGTTCTATTTATCCTCGTTTTACAGATAAGAAAACTGAAGCCAATAGAGGAGTATGTAAACTTGCTAGAGGCCACAGGGCTAAGTAGTCTACGTCTGTTTTCAGAGCAGCAACATCCAATAAGAATTCTCTATGCTAGTGGAAATGATCTGTATCTGTGCCATCCCATGTGGTAACCACTAGCCACAGGTGGCTACTAAGCCCCTGAAATGTGAAGATTTGTAATTGAGGAATTTTAAATTTATTCAAGTTTAATCAGTTTAAATTTAGCAGCAGCAGCATAGCTAGCTGGTGGACCCTGTACTGGAGAGTTCAGCTCCCGAAACTGAGCTCTTCACCATTTGCTTATGGAACAACTACATTCTAAGTAGAGTTTGAGATTCAGAATATTAAAAATCTAGGGTTTGCAGGTTGACCATTCAAAAGCAAATACAGAATAGCACAACTTAAGTTATGAGGCTAAAATCCACAAACTTAGGAAGAACACCAATCATATTCTGAATCCCTTAATTAAGCAAAGGGCTTATAGCTAAGGCATGTTAGCATCTTATGTGGAAAAGGGTAAGGAAGGGGCAGAAGAGGAAGGAAAAGGTTTATTTCGCAAAGTTGTAAGGCTTCTTTCAGGAGCAGATAGCATTGAGTGCACGATTTGCCATATGATGCACTGGGCAGGCCTAGTGGTATTAAAAACTGTTTCCAGCGAACCCTGACCTCTGCTGGCTTGTGGCATTTCTATCTAATGCCAGTTTAATAAGAACCTGGCTCTGCCACTTGTCTTTATGGTGATCTAGTAGAGCTACAAAGAAGGTCCTTTGAGTCTGAAGGCAAACTGTTTTAGTCCTGAGATCTTCTGAATCTCCTTGCACAGCACTACATCAAGGATTAAAGAAAATCGTACAATTTAAGACTAGTGGCTTTCAGAAAAAAATGACTCAGTACCAAATGCTATTTCCAGAAGAGAGAAACTTTACGGAAGATCTGTTCAGATCCTTAGGAGCAAGCAACCAAAGAATGATGTTCAGGGGCAAAAGTAAAAAGATTCAGAATAACAAATGATAAGCATAATGAAGATCTTTGAGTCCCATTATTTTTGGACACCTCCTTGGAAATCAGTAATATTCTATTATTGCTGACCCCACGAGACCCATAAAAACTGAGTTCCGTGGATGAGATGGCCACGTTGGCCTGCTATTCTGAGGTGCAATCAACCCACCCTTTAAGGTCTGCTAATATTCTGGTCAGTAGTCTGGCTTAAGTCTGTGCAAAACTTTTTAACGTAATGTGAAATAATTTATGGCAGAATTTGATTTCCATTTAGGAATGTAAACAAATTTAAAGGTAATTTAAACAAATTTAAAGAGGATCTTAGTTTCCTTACCAGGGACTGAACCTGTGCCCTTGGCAGTGAAAGTGTGGAGTTCTAACCACTGGACTGACAGGGAATTCCATAAAGGTAATTTTTAAAAGAGAAGATTTTCAATAACACAGACAGGTAGTGCTAAAGCTAAACTGTATTTTTTCTTTTATGAACCAAAGCAGGTTATAAGACATCTTGTTAGGTGATAGTGAATGTGTAGACATTAAGAATCCATTTCATTCACTAGTCTTTCCATTTCAGCACAACAAAAAAAACTGAGGAGGCAAAAGATGGATCTGTCACAAGCAGTGATGATGATGAAGCTTTCGATACAAGACTTAAGTACTATAGATATCCACGGTCCACTGGACATTACCCTGTAAGGAGACCGATGTCTATCTCCACAGAATGGCATGGATATAAAAAGAAGAACCATGTAATGCGTGTAGGAAAAGACATTAACTGTGACGTGATGATTCACGGAGACCACAAGAAAGAAGCGCGGGCCCCTTCTCCATACTGGACCATGGTGAAGCAAGACGACGAGACCTCCTCCTCCTCCTCAGCCTCCTCTACCTCAGATGCATTTTGGCTGGAAGACTGTACCCCTGTTGAAAAGGGCAGTGGTGAACCAGTATCACAAGTTGGTTAGGCAGCAGTTTTCAAATCTGTGATCACAGAAGCATTTATCTTGAAAACACCCATTTTTTTGGTGCACTGCCTTACTTTTGAGTGTTAGGTTGATAATTACTTGAAAGAGACAGAATAGAAACAGAAGAGAGAGAAGATGAGGGGGAAAAAAAAACACACCAAAATTGTGCCACAGTGAAGATAAACATAAAAAATGAAGCAGTGCAAATATAGGCTACGGATAACAGGTAATGTATATTTTGCACAAATAACTCTTTTGGAAAAAAGGCAAAAGGGGGTAAAACTCAGATCATTTAACTGTTCTTACCCAAGAATACAGACTTTTAACTGCTTTTATCTTTAAAAGCCAATAATAATCTGGAGATAGTTACTCTGATAGCCACTTAATCCTTAATAGTTTCTCATGCTTCTGTACTTTGTAATTAGGAAAAATGCAAGAAAAACAATTAAATAGAATGCTTTATTGACTTTAGCTCAGTTGGGAACAATTACCTACATTTATGCTTTATGATATTTCATCTCATTGGAAAAAAGATAAATGTTACATTAGAGACTTTTCACTTTCATGTATTTGCTGCTCTGGGTTGAGAAAACGTTCAGTTCTTTCCTGCAATATGGGATTCAGTATTAAAACTCATCAATGAAAGGTGTATGCCCCAAATTTCCACTTGCTGCCATTGACTTCCGGCCAGAGACAAACTTCTTTGCAGCCTTTAAGACAGAAACAAAGACAAAGTTAATATAAATAAGCAAATAGACAAACTTCTGTTACTCTGAATATTTCATCCTTTGTGTGACTGAGCAAGTGTGATGCTCTAAAGATGATAGTAGCTGTTAAAGTGGAGAAGGCAATGGCACCCCACTCCAGTACTCTTGCCTGGAAAATCCCATGGACAGAGGAGGCTGGTAGGCTACAGTCCACGGGGCTGCTTAAAGTTGGACACGACTGAGCGACTTCACTTTCACTTTTCCCTTTCATACAATGGAGAAGGAAATGGCAACCCACTCCAGTATTCTTTTTTTTTTTTAAATAAATTTATTTATTTTAGTTGGGGGCTAATTACTTTACAATATTGTAGTGGTTTTTGCCATACATTGACATGAATCAGCCATGGGTTTACATGTGTTCCCCATCCTGAACCCCCCTCCCACCTCCCTCCCCATCTCATCCCTCTGGGTCATCCCATTGCCCCAGCCCTGAGCATTTGTCTCATGCATCGAACCTGGAATGGTGTTCTGTTTCACATATGATAATATACATGTTTCAATGCTATTCTCCCAGAATGTCCCATCCTCACCTTCTCCCTCAGAGTCCATAAGACTATTCTATGCATTTGTGTCTCTCATTCTGTCTCACATATAGGGTTATCATTGCCATTTTTCAAATTCCATATATATGCATTAGTATACTGTATTGGTGTTTATCTTTCTGGCTTACTTCACTCTGTATAATGGGCTCCAGTTTCATCCATCTCAATAGAACCGATTCAAATGAATTTTTTTTAATGGCTGAGTAATATTCCATTGTGTGTATGTACCACAGCTTCCTTATCCATTCGTCTGCTGATGGACATCTAGGTTGCTTCCATGTCCTGGCTATTGTAAACAGTGCTGCGATGAACATTGGGGTACACGTGTCTCTTTCAGTTCTGGTTTCCTCAGTGTGTATGCCCAGCAGTGGGATTGCTGGGTCATATGGCAGTTCTATTCCCAGTTTTTTAAGGAATCTCCACACTGTTCTCCATACTGGCTGTACTAGTTTGCATTCCCACCAGCAGTGTAAGAGGGTTCCCTTTTCTCCACACCCTCTCCAGCATTTATTGCTTGTAGACTTTTGGATAGCAGCCATTCTGACTGGTGTGAAATGGTACCTCATTGTGGTTTTGATTTGCATTTCTCTAATAATGAGTGATGTTGAGCATCTTTTCATGTGTTTGTTAGCCATCTGTATGTCTTCTTTGGAGAAATGTCTGTTTAGTTCTTTGGCCCATTTTTTGACTGGGTCGTTTATTTTTCTGGAATTCAGCTGCAGGAGTTGCTTGTATATTTTTGAGATTAATTGTTTGTCTGTTGCTTCGTCTGCTCTTATTTTCTCCCATTCTGAAAGCTGTCTTTTCACCTTGCTTATAGTTTCCTTTGTTGTGCAAAAGCTTTTAATTTTAATTAGGTCCCATTTGTTTATTTTTGCCCTTATTTCCAATATTCTGGGAGGTGGATCATGGAGGATCCTGCTGTGATTTATGTCGGAGAGTGTTTTGCCTATGTTTTCCTCATGGAGTTTTATAGTTTCTGGTCTTACGTTTAGATCTTTAATCCATTTTGAGTTTATTTTTGTGTATGGTGTTAGGAAGTGTTCTAGTTTCATTCTTTTACAAGTGGTTGACCAGTTTTCCCAGCACCACTTGTTAAAGAGATTGTCTTTTCTCCATTGTATATTCTTGCCTCCTTTGTCGAAGATAAGGTGTCCATAGGTGCGTGGGTTTATCTTTGGGCTTTCTATTTTGTTCCATTGATCTATATTTCTATCTTTGTGCCAGTACCATACTGTCTTGATGACTGTGGCTTTGTAGTAGAGCCTGAAGTCAGGCAAGTTGATTCCTCCAGTTCCATTCTTCTTTCTCAAGATTGCTTTGGCTATTCGAGGTTTCTTATATTTCCATACAAATTGTGAAATGATTTGTTCTAGGTCTGTGAAAAATACCATTGGTAGCTTGATAGGGATTGCATTGAATCTATAGATTGCTTTGGGTAGTATACTCATTTTCACTATATTAATTCTTCCAATCCATGTGCTCGCTTCGGCAGCACATATACTAATTCTTCCAATCCATGAACATGGTATATTTTCTCCATCTGTTTGTGTCCTCTTTGATTTCTTTCATCAGTGTTTTATAGTTTTCTATATATAAGTCTTTTGTTTCTTTAGGTAGATATATTCCTAAGTATTTTATTCTTTTTGTTGCAATGGTGAATGGTATTGTTTCCTTAATTTCTCTTTCTGTTTTCTCATTATTGGAGTATAGGAATGCGAGGGATTTCTGTGTGTTAATTTTATATCCTGCAACTTTACTATATTCATTGATTAGCTCTAGTAATTTTCTGGTAGAATCTTTAGGGTTTTCTATGTAGAGGATCATATCATCTGCAAACAGTGAGAGTTTTACTTCTTCTTTTCCTATCTGTATTCCTTTTATTTCTTTTTCTGCTCTGATTGCTGTGGCCAAAACTTCCAAAACTATGTTGAATAGTAGTGGTGAAAGTGGGCATCCTTGCCTTGTTCCTGACTTTAGGGGAAATGCTTTCAGTTTTTCACCATTGAGGATAATGTTTGCTGTGGGTTTGTCATATATAGCTTTTATCATGTTGCCACTCCAGTATTCTTGCCTGGAGAATCCCAGGGACGGGGGAGCCTGGTGGACTACCGTCTATGGGGTCGCACAGAGTCGGACACGACTGAAGCGACTTAGCAGCAGCAGCAGCAGCTGTTAAAGAGGGAAAAGGAATTTCTGACACTGCAAAATAGGGTAGTCTCCTGGAGCAGGGCTGTCCACCTCTGTGTCTGTATTACAATGGCAAATAGTCTGAGTCAACTTAGGTGCCAAGTGAAATCAAGTCAGGATTGCTATCTTCCAATAGCCTGCATTTTTTTTTCTATCCACAAGGGTAGACCCTTTGGTGAGAAGATGGTTGAAACTGTGACATGAAAGGGGAGTTGGCATTTTTAATACAGAAAGGACTGATTTAGGGTTCATTTTGTAGTTCATGTACTTGTTAGGCATAGTATGGAATACAAAGAGGTATAACACATAAGTCCTTGCCCTCAAAACCACTCAATTTTATAGGAAACAATATGTGGAAAAAAAAAAATAGAACAAGGGCAGGAGAATGTCTTAGGCTGAGAAGACTAAAGAAAACCTTGAGATGGTGGACTGTGAAGGATTGGCAGGATAGAAATTTTATTTCGGAGTGAGGCGGAAAAATACCAAACTCGACAATTAGATTGAATCGTATGAAGCTGCCAATACTTGACTCTTCTTGACCTTTAAGAATTTAACATAGTTTAACCTAATGGTTGGAGAAGGTAATGGCAACCCACTCCAATCCTCTTGCCTGGAAAATCCCATGGATGGAGGAGCCTGGTAGGCTGCAGTCCATGGGGTTGCTAGGAGTCGGACATGACTGAGCGACTTCACTTTCACGCCTTGGAGAAGGAAATGGCAACCCACTCCAGTATTCTTGCCTGGAGAATCCCAGGGACGGGGGAGCCTGGTGCGTCTCTGGGGTCGCACAGAGTTGGACACGACTGAAGTGACTTAGCAGCAGCAGCAACCTAATGGTAAGTTAGCTGAATGAGGAAGGTATATAGACTTCCTGAGTTGACAAAGGAGCTATCTGCAGATCTGATGGGATTAAGCCTCTGCCTCCACACCAGGCCGATAGACACCAAATACCCTGAGAATAGCATATACAGTCCTTATGCATTCCTTCTGAAATGGCATCATTAAGGACAAGTTATATGATGTTAAACAGATTTTCATTTGCTTACATTTATGACATCAGTGTCAGCTACTTCATCAATCTGCTGAAGGATTGTGGATGGCGGCGTGTATGAACCAGCAGCTAGAGCCTGGGATCCAACTTCATCCAGGAAACCCTCAGAAGACTCCACTGACATTAAGTACCCAGCTCTCAGCTTGTTCCTGTCAAGTGAAAGGTGTGTAAGTCAGCAGAAGGCAGTTTTATGGAGCAAGTTAAAGTGTGTTCCCAAATCCTTAAACATGTTTGGGTAAATATGCAAACTAATAGCTTTGAAATTTTAAGAGTGCTAAAGGTCTCCATTCCATTTCTTCAGTTTACCAACTATTTTATTATTTACATTATCATTTTGAAAGCTGTCATTATAAGATTATACTAAAAACCCAACAGAATGCATTTTGCTTTTAGACTAGAACTCAGATCTAGTTAAAAATATTTTAATGTGAAGTCTTGATTACTGAAGGAATTCTAGCCTCCTGATACACTTTTAGTGATAATATTAGACATCTCTACTAAAGAAAACACCCGTGTAGGCTCTTCTCATTGTCCCTTTAGCAGAATGCTGTGGACTGGGATTTGTCTCATTGAGGACAGGGCAAGTGGGGAAGGAGAATATAGGTCTTTATAAGCTCCTATAGCTTCAATGTGGGCACAAAAGCATCAATTTGAAATAAAATCCAATTCATAATTATCCCAGAAAGAAACTGGTGTTCAATAAGGCACTTGAGTTATTTAACTCAAACTCTGTAGCAAGACTTCCATTTAAACATAATTACAATTTAATGTAGCAATTTTACCACACTGTCAGCTTAACTGAAAAAAGATTTTACCTGTAGTAAACTTTACCAAGAGATTATTAGTTTGTCCCTTCAGCAATGACACCTCATTTTCTCTCTTTCAATACAGGAGGACTAAGAACCTTACCAAAAAAGTATCAACTCCATCAAAATGGCAGAAAATAAACAGAACTTGGCATTAATGATCAAAATTCTACACTTATTAAGAAAATACATTTTCTTAAATAAATTAAGATTTGAGACAGATTTCTCCTAAGTTTATCCAGTGTTTCAATTTGTTATAAGCATTTGTTTCTGATGCAGTCGTAGAGCTGCATCCTATTGGTCCTTGGTTCCATGTATACAACATTTAATAAACCGTGTTGTACTTATTTGAGACATGCACTTTTCAGTGTGTACAGTATGAAAAAAGTAATAATACTAATGAAAAGAGAAATGGTAAAAGGTTGTTCCCTCCTGGGTTGTAATTCACCATCATAACTTCCTTTGTGGACAATACTAAATGATCTTGAAGACTGTCTGAGTTTTAGGATTCACATTTTGAATTGTCCTAAATGGATGAAATCAAATTTAAAATGTTTTAATCTCCTTTTGAAAATGCAAGCTGATTTGTAACTCTGTCCATAGTTTATCTCTTTTAGAGAAACTCCCAGAACTACTGAGTTAACAGGTGTTTGTTGTTAGCACAGTGAGGACAGTGGGATTTAAAAATCACCAAATAGATGGATGTTGCAATTTTTTAAACAGGTATCTTTTATTGTCTATCAAATCAGTAAAGAGGGAAAAAAAAAGCTGCTAGTGGTTATGGTGGAACAGGCATTCCTGATGATGTGATTATAAACTGGTACAACCTTTTAATACTGTGACTCCAAAATATATAAACACATATATTTTAATGCAGAGCCTTTCATTATAATATTTATAACTGTTGGCCCAGTTGCAAATCTATACCAAAAAGTAATGTGAAATACGAAATTTTTTTAAGCCCAAAGATCTCCTTTATAGTTTATAATTTCCAACTGCCAATAAGTATATTCTGACATACCAGTTAATTCAGTAATCTGAATAAATGAAAACAGCATTATAATGTTTAAATAAAGAGGAATCATTGGTTGGTAATGAAAGATACGGAGAAGGCAATGGCACCCCACTCCAGTACTCTTGCCTGGAAAATCCCATGGATGGAGGAGCCTGGTAGGCTACAGTCCATGGGGTCGCGAAGAGTCGGACACGACTGAGCGACTTCACTTTCACTTTTCCCTTTCATGCACTGGAGAAGGAAACGGCAACCCACTCCAGTATTCTTGCCTGGAGAATCCCAAGGACGGCAGAGCCTGGTGGGCTGCCGTCTATGGGGTCGCACGGAGTCGGACACGACTGAAGTGACTTAGCAGTAGCAGCAAACAGATAATTTTCATCTTTGTGTTTATAACTTTCAAATTTCTATAATAAACACTATTATTTATTAACAACTATATATGTTAATTACTTATTAACAACTATATATGCAGTAGTAACAATTATGTTTAAAAATGGTAAAGAAAATATTCAAAATGTTAACAATTATATCTCTAG
This sequence comes from Giraffa tippelskirchi, assembly GCF_054371585.1. NCBI lineage: Eukaryota > Metazoa > Chordata > Mammalia > Artiodactyla > Giraffidae > Giraffa > Giraffa tippelskirchi. The sequence goes on from NC_137287.1 coordinate 22,233,472, forward strand.
GTGGTAGGAATATATTTCCCTCTCCTTTAAATACTTTTTTATACTTTTTAATCCTATTGTACCTTTGTTACAATAGTATTGTAACTAGAAAAAAATACAACTTTCAAATAATTGAAAGTTAATATTGAAACTTACTTGGCAGCTTGGACATCTGGATTAGAAAGGTTTCCTTGAGCAATTGTTTTTACTTGGTTATAAGCAGCCTTGATAACCTAGAATAGAGAAGTACAAGCTGGTCATCTTTGATTAGTGCCAGAGTCTCCTGCAGTATTCCAGATGCTCCTCTATGAGGCAGAAATACCAGATGGAAATAGTTGTGTCCATTTGGAATTTTTAAGTCACTATGTGCTGCTTACCCTTCCAATAAAACAGCTGTTCGTACAATATCCAAGTAGCCAAGCTTCTTATAAACATTAGGGGGCAGAGGGCAGAAGATGGTAGTAGGGTTTAGGAAAAGAAAACTCAGGGATTTATAATTGCTTATGAAGAATAAGCACCTTTTAAATTTCCCCAGGCTCTCAAAGTTTATCATGTAATTAATACTGCTATCTCTTACTATTCACTAAGAAGAAAGCAGTAAACCATACCGAGCCAATCTGTAAAGACTGTCCATGAATACTGGAGTCATGAAGGAATCAACTTCTAGTGATATGAGTGGGTATAATAAACCTGGCCCATGATTTGCTCCATCCCAACCTAGGCATCATTCGGGGTCTGTTAACTTACTTTACCCTCCAAGTGAGCTGCCTATTTCCATAGCCATACCCCAGACCTGAACCCCGAAATCCTCAATTCCAAGACCTCTGGCCTGTCTTTAATCATGCTATCCGTATCTTCCATTTTTGCCAACATCTCTAGTTCCTTGATTTGTCCACTTTTCAATCTATCGGGTCCTCCTGGCTTCACTTCTTTAGCCTAAATCCATGAATTATCCTTTCAGCCACTCCTACTAGTGTTTCCAACTTCCTGCCGCCTCTTCATACGTGACCAGCCTACTTTGCAAGATTCCAACCTGGAATCAACCCTACAGCTTGCCTCCTCCATTTTTCCATTAGGCTAGACATCTGACTATACTACGCTCATTCTGTCTGCACCTAGGCACTCATCTGTCCCTAACCTCTTACTTTCTTTAAACTCTCCTCCTTTCTGTTACTCTCAAAACATGATTTAGCTTCCTACCTCACCAGGGATGTACTTCTTCATCTCTGATATCCTCTTCTCCCATCAGCCTTTATGTCCAAGGATAAAATGTCCATTTATACTTTGGATCCTGCTTGCTCTTGCAGATTTAATCCACCTATAATTTCCTATCTCTTATATTCACTCCAATTTCTTTCCTTTCAGTATGAATGTCTGTCTCTTCCTACTTACTCTCTCAGTGTAAACTCTACTAAAATCCCACCCACTCCCCTACACCTGCACCAACTTTGCATTTCTTTCTTCTCATTCATTTCTTAATATTATAAATTTTAGTTCACTTCCGATAGTCTTGTAAAAACTGATATTGTCCAAGTTTGCTAAAACTACCAGACTTCCCTGTGGTAACTACAGAGATGTTAATACAGAGTAGATCAAAAGATTGTTAACCAGTCTCTCTTTCTTGGTCTCCAAATATACCAGTTTCTCTCTTTTTGTTTTCTTGGCCATTTCCCCCAGCTTGACCTTCAGTTTTCTTCTCCTACAAACTTTCGTATGTAACCCTGATTTCAACACTTTTTCTGTTGAGGACTCCCAGTATACATCTTGGCCTTGACCTCACTTGAGTTCTCCATTTAGATATCCTAGAGGCAACTTAATGCCACATGTCCACACAGAACCAAAATACCAAGGAGGCATTTCCTCCCTCTTTCCTGGAAGGATTAGTATATACATATTACATTTTTAACTTTCTTCCATAGCACTTTAATGATATTACACTAGACAGAGATCTGACAAATCACAGTATTCAAACATTCTATGTTTTTACTAAAAAAATGTTAATAGGAGAAAAAAATCTTGTGAGAATTTTTCAGTTTGCAACTTACATCTCCAGCAGATGCAGCTTGTGAGATAGTGTAGAACCCAAAGAGTCCAGAATCTGAGTAACTGGCATTAAAAGCAGAAACCTGAAATATAATGAAACTTTACTGTATGTCATTCTACTAGGTAAAACAGGGTATAGCTTCCCTAAAGTTGTCTAGAAAAAACATGTACCTTCACAGTATAAGCAAAGAAATGAATTAATATTTCACTTAACTGGTTCTATTAAGTGTTCTGTACACAGGTTACCTTTTCCAGAACTATAATGGTTTTAACTTTTCTCATTTAACTCTTTCTAAAATGGATTGCTCACTTGCCTTGGTATTTTCTAACCTTTTGATGATACGGGTTAATGCAAACAGTAATCTGTAAACATTACTACATTACTACGGTAGATTCAGCACAGCAGAGTAATGCAGATCATGGTCCTTGACATTAGACAAACCTGCTTTCTTCCCACTGCTGCTGGTGGTAACTTCCTTTTCACCAATTCACTTTTACTTTTTCTACAGACCAAAGTCAAAGGGTTAGAAAATTTTTTCTGCTTAGTAGCAGGTGTCCAGGGGAGCAAGAAGTTTAGCCTCTGGAAAACAGGGGTATTTCTGTGTGTAGTCTGAGTAGAGTGTTAAGCTCCTTGAGGTGGATATGACATCCTAGTAAAGTGCTTTTTAGTGTTTTTGTGGACCAATAACCTAAGGATCACTTGTGTGTGTCTGAGCACTGTGTGCTCAGCTGTATCTGACTCTTTGTGACCTCATGGACTGTAGCCCGCCAGGCTCTTCTGTCCATGGGAATTTTCTAGGCAAGAACACTGGAGTGGGTTGCCATTTCCTTCTCCAGTGCATGAAAGCGAAAAGTGAAAGTGAAGTTGCTCAGTCGTGTCTGAGTCTTCACGACCCCATGGACTGCAGCCTCCGTCCATGGGATTTTCCAGGCAAGAGTACTGGAGTGGGTTGCCATTGCCTTCTCCAAAGACAAACCTAGAGAGCTATTAAAAAGTCGAGACATCACTTTGCTGAAATGGGTCCATATAGTCAAAGCTATGGTTTTTCCTGTAGTCATGTACGGATATGAGAGTTGGACCATAAAGAAAGCTGAGTGCCGAAGAATTGATGCTTTTGAATTGTGGTGCTGGGGAAGACTCTTCAGAGTCCCTTGGACTGCAAGGAGATCAAAGCAGTCAATCCTAAACTATTGCTGAAGCTTAAGTTCCAATACTTTGGCCACCTGATGTGAAGAACTGACTCACTGGAAAGATTCTGATGCTTGGAAAGATTGAAGGCAAAAGAGAAGGAGGCAGCAGAGGATGAGTCTATTAGGCAGCACCACTGACTTAATGGACACAAAGTTGAGCAAACTCCAAGAGATAGTGGGGATTTTGGATTTTTTAAGCATTCAATTCTTCTTTTTATATTAGAATAACAGTAAGTTTTTGATAGACCCACTAAGGAACTAAAATTAAGCCTGGCTGCCTCTTCAATTTTACAAAGATTTTGTGTCATCTTAAATTTTAAAAGCAGATTGACACTAAGAGCAAGTTCTCAGGACAACACTGTAAACACTTAGCCTTTGAAAACAAAAGGAAAGATGTTCACTGTTCAGACTCACATCAAATGGCTGGTGAACTCCCTTGGCAACAGCCTGGTACAGAGAGCTGGTGGCATTGCTGCCCCTCTTAACATGTGGTCCAGCACCGAGGACATGCTGGAGAACACTGAACGCATTTGCTTCCGCACTTCCTATGGCTGCACTCTCCGCTACAAGAGCAGCATGGACGAGACTGTCTCCATTCTGTTCTCTAATTTCACCTAGGGCCACGTAAAGAAAGAGCAAAGAAGGAAGTGTTTCTTGGTTTTATTCTTCAATATTCTCTCTAAGACAGTATTACTGCATTAAGATGAAGCTTTTCTCTGATCTGGTGCTCTCCTTGCTATCCTGCCCTTCCCCCAACACATTCACATCCATACTTAACACATAATACTCAAGCAATTGATACTTTCCACACTGATACTCTCTCTTTTCCACACTGATACTGTTTGGTAGTAAATAATCAGGCCTATTATACTCCAATATGCTATTGTGGGGGAGAAGCGGCATCCTGGTAAATCAACCTTAACAGAACAAAATGCTTACCTCCGCGGTACTTGGCTTTTGCACCAGATAAACCAAGGCCACCCCTTATGTTAAGAAACTGTTCAGCAACTTGCTTTAGAACAGGATGACTCACACCTATTTCAGTAGAAACAAAAAAAACTATAGAACCAGAATTTCTAAAACACAATTACAGAATACCTACTATTTTAAAAATGCTTAATTATATAATTCAAATATTATAATGCTACTCTTACAGAGATATGCATTTACAGCTTTATTATATATTCATCTAGAACCTTTTTTCTATATAAATATTAATATTATCCTTTTTATTTTTAAAATGGTATCTTCTATTGATATTGCTTCTAACTTGTCTTTTGTAATTTACATCTAAGTGTAAATCAGTGTACACCAAACATTTATGGTTATAAAGAATTCTATTATACCGATGTACCATCATTTATTTAATCAATCTCCTGATGGACATCAGTATGTTTCTAATAACTGGCTATTAAAACAATACTGCAATATACATCAAGAGGCATTTTCAAAAGGAACAAAGAGATATTCCACAAAATGGGAAAAATATTTGCAGATCATGTATCTGGTAAGGATTAGTATCCAGAATATATAAAATACTCTTACAACTCAACAATGAAGGACAAACAACCCAATTAAAAAATGGCCAAAGCACTTGAATGATTATTTCTCCAAAGGAGACACATAAACAGCCAAAAAGCACACAAAAAACATGTTCAATGTTATCAATCACTACAATCAAAAACCACAATGAGATACTACTTCATACCCATTAGGATGGCCATAATCAAAGACATATGATAGTACATATTGGTGAGGATGTGGAGAAATTGGAATTCTTATACACTGTTGGTGGGAAAATAAAATGGTTCAACTGCTTTGGAATACAGTCTGATAGTTCTTCAAATGGTTAAATAGAGAGATATCCTATATTCTAATCCTAGCAATTCTACTCCTAGGTATACACCCAGAAGAATGAAAAAGATACTTTGTTAAAAAACTTACGCATGAATGTTTATATTCTTAATAGCCAAAACATTCAGGAACAACCCAAATGTCCAACTGGTGAATGAACAAAATGTGGTAATGAAATATTTTTCACCAGAAAAGGGAATGGAACATGCTACAATACATGCTACAATTACGGATGTACCTTAAAAACATTATGCTAAGTGACTAAGTGAAAGAAGTCAGTTACAAAGGCTATTACTGTATAATTCTCTTTGTATGAAACGTCCAGAATAGGCAGCTCTCTACAGATAGAAAGTAGATTACCGGTTGCCAGATGCAATGAGGTGGAATGAGAGTGACTGCTAATGAGTGTGAGGTTTCTTTTGGGGATGATGAAAATGTTCTGAAATTAGACAGTGGCAATAGTTGCACAACTCTGTTGTGTATGCTAAAAACCACAAATTGCACACTTTAAAAGGGTGAATTTTATACCATGTGAATTATACCTCAATTATTATTTGTAAAACAAATGAACAAAGTCCAAATACTGCAAACAATATTCTCATGCAAGTATTTTGTAAACTTGACAAAATATTTCTGAAGGGTAAATTCTTAAAATAGACCTCCAAAAATGTACCAGTTTACACTCCCACCAATAATTTTTGAGTGCCTATTTCTCCATACCTTGGTGAATACTGGGTAGTGTTAATCTTTTAATTTTTGCCAACTTCACAGATTAATCTTAGTTGTTACATCTTTTACAATGATTGTATACACACATAACACACTTTCTGCATGAATTGTTTGTTCATCCCTTTGTTGAATTTTCTATTAAACTGTACTTAAAAGCTCTTTGTAAAAAGCTCTTTGCTTAGAGAAATTTGCCCTCTATCATAGGTTTTGCAAATACTGTAATGAATTTAAAAGTTAGTACTTAAAAAAAAAAAAAGACTAGCTTTTTTTCTTTTCAGAGTTGTGGAGGATTTATTTATATGCTACAAAACTGTGTTGGGGAAATTTAAAAAATTTTATTGGTGAATAGCTGATTTACAATGTTGTGTTTATTTCTGTTGTACAGTAAAGTGATTCAGTTATACATATACTTATTCATTATGGTTTATCACAGGATATTGAATATAGTTCTATGTGCTGTACAGTAGGACCTTATTGCTTATACATTCTATCTATACTAGTTTGCATCTACTAATCCCAAACTCCCAATCTTCCCTCCCTGACATCCCTCAGCAACCACAATTCTGTTCTCTATGAATCGGCTTCTGTTTCACAGATATGTTCATTAGTGTTGTATTTTAGATTCCACGTATAAGTGATATATGGTACTTCTTTCTCTGACTTACTTCACTTAGTATGATAATGTTTACATCCATTCATGTTGCTGCAAGTGGCATTATTTCATTCTCTTTAATGTCTGAATAATATTCTATTGTATATATGTACCATATCTTCCTTATCCATTCATTTGTCAGTGGATATCCAGGTTGTTTCCATGAAAGACTAGCTATTAAGATCCTAACAGCACTTCCCTGCTGGCTCAGTGATAAAGAATCTGTCTGCCAATGCAGGAGACACAGGTCTGGGATCGATCCCCAATCTGGGAAGATCCCAGACACTGTGGGGCACCTAAGCCTGTGAGCCACAACTACTGAAGCCTTAGAGCTTGTGCTCTACACGAGAAGTCACCACAGTGAGAAGCCTGTGCACTGCAACTAGAAAGTAGCCCCCGCTCTCTGCAACTAGAGAAAAGCCTACATGGCAACAAAGATCCAGCACAGCCAAATAAATAAAAAAATTATGTATATAAAAATCCTATCACATACTGACTTTCTTACATAACACAGGATAAGTTCTCAAATTTTGTTCAATCCAGTATTCACATAATTATAGCTTAAGGGACTACTCTTTTTTTAAGTAACTCATACAGAGACAGTGAAACAATACCTTTATTCTTAACTGTAAGTGCTCTTATAGTGCTCTTATACTAGGAGCACACCTTAGATTCTCTTTTTTCAATTAACCACTTTCTAAAATGAGACAGAACAACATATGGAGAGTTGTGTAATCAGAATTTAAAAAAATATCCAAGTGAGTATATTATAAATTGAGGCTGGTTACCAGTATAGTGATAGAACTATAATACACTGGAAAGGTGTCCCCTTCACTACCGCAACAATTACAAAAGGAAAAATCAGCAACCTCAGGGAATTTCCTGACTATCTACCACTTTGCCTGGAAGCCAAGAACCATGGTACTGTAAGTTATCTAGATATTGATATAACTGTAAAAGATGTATATATACATAATTACATATGATAGTATCTGATTTTATAGTTTCAAGGATAATTCTACCTTCTCATTGAATATAGTTTGCTGTGCTATAACATAGGATCTTGTTGTTTATCCATTCTATACATAATAGGTTGCATCTGCTCTTCCCAAACTCCCAAACCAACCCTTTCCCGCCCTTCCCCCTTGGCAACCGTAAGTCTGTTTTCTGTCTGTGAGTTAAAAGAACTACACTTAAAAGAAGCAAACTGACATGCAGGTAATTGCCAACTTACCAAGTCCAATCAAAGCCATTCTTGCACTTGTAAAATGATTCTGTACATAGTCATGTAACTGAAAAAGTGAAAACATTTATCAGGTTATACTGGTATAAATATAAAGAACTATAAAAATGTCAAAGTGCAGTTTAGCAGAAAATAAATAGTCAGGCTTAAAAGCTGCTGTAATGAACTATAAGGGACTACCTAGTACTGAATTAAATTGAGCTTTTAAAAACCATTTCTAGAACTGAATGTGGTGATGCTTACATAACTCTGTGAATAGAAAAAAAATCTGAATTGTGCATTTTAAATGGTGAACTGTATGGTACGTAAATTACATCTCAATGAAGCTGTTAATGAAAAAATTAGAGCACATATTGGCTTGAACTTAAAGAAATGGGACTAAGTTTATGATTTTTATTATAATGTGATTTAAGTAGTACATCAGGTTCGTCTTTATACAGGTAGCAATAAACCACTGTTGTTAACATTCTATTGTAGAGCTAATAGTTATATTACTATATTCCTCTTGCCTGTCTTTGAAGATTTTTTTGCTATTAAGTTACTGTCTATACCAGGGCTTCCAACCTGGATGATTACAGAATTATCTGGGAAGCTTAAAAAAAAATTCATCAATGCCTCCCTACTAATATAGGCTAATATAGTAGATTCAATGTGAAATCTTGGAATCTTTATATAAAAGTAGGGCTAAAACATGCATTCTCAACAGATACACTACTGCTCCAAAGAGAGTGAAAATTACTTCTTGGGTACAGAAAGAAAAATCCTTTATATATAAAGTAAAAATATACATACAGTGCATAAACAGATATACAGTACATCTGTGGTGTTAAAAATTCATGGGGAGGTGGTGGTGGTGGTGGCTAAAAAGGTTCCCTGACTAATGTTTAGACTTGCTAAAGCTCAGTTTATTTAGAATTTGTGCCCTAAAATGAATGCTGTCTCCATCTATGGAGCCATCTTGGAAAGTCATATTCTATTTTTTTCCTGGTGATGTTTTTCTACTGAATGCTGCTTTTGCTCAAAGTGTTCCAGCACCAATTTCTTTAGAATTTCCTTTAGCCTAGGGATACATTTTAAAAATGCTAGTAACTTTGATAATCATGGTTAACATCTTGGTATTTGTTTATGATACACACACCTTACTTTTTGAAAAATGGGACCCCTTAATACATCCTATTCATAAATTACTCTTCTTTCCTTGATAATATGCTATAAAAATTTCATTATTAATATTCTTGAATAGTTGAATAGTATTCCATTCTACAGATATTTAATATGTTCTTTAACTAGTTCTCTAATATTGGATATTAAACTTGTTTCTAATTTTTCGCAATTATATACAATGCCACAATAGACATTCCTGTAGGTGAATGTTCCGTTATATACATTCTTTTAGCTACCTCAATAATATATCTTCACAGAGTGAATCTGATTTCTGAAAAGCTTCAGAAGCTCACTAGAGGTCAGTCTTACGAAACATACTGGCTGTTCCAAGTTGGATGATACCAGTTCTAATTTTTTAAAAAAGTGCCATATGAATCATATGAATGGTAGGCATTAAATTGATAACTGAATCGTTTTCTTAACCAGGAAATAAGTCAAAAAAGGAAAGGGAAACAAAATTCAGTTTTCTATAGTGGATAACCAGAAATGAGAATAAAAAAACCTTAACTTCTGAGTCTCATGTACTTTGACAGTGTTGATAATTCCCAGTTTTTCTCTTAATGTGTTTCGCTAAAAAAATTATTTGGGGAGGGGGGCCGTGAGTGGTAGGAGTAGGAAATTAAGATTATATACACAAATCTACTCTTGCAGATTTAATACTTAATGTTCCGTATTTTGGAAGCAAAGTTCTAATGATATATACATGACTGTGACGTGACAAATCTGTACCGCCAGCAAAGCGAGGCAGGTATACAGGAGACGGCAAACGAGCTGGTGAGCTGGTGAGCTGGTGAGCTGGTGAGCTGGTGAGCTGGCTGATGACGGAATGGGAGGCGAGGGCGTGGAGTGAGTGGTTGGTCACACGATTATGGTATTTAGACACTGACATACTGTTTCAAAGATACATATACAAAGAAAAGGGTCCAGTAGAAAAATATACCTGGATGCTAACAATGAGTGCCTTCAGACCTCTGAGATTTTTTTTGTCTTTATTTTGCCTGTCTTTATTTTCTGAAATTTCTGTAATGAACGTGCCCCTTTCATAATAAACACTTTTTTTTTTTAGTTGAAAGACACACAAAAACTGTTCAGACAGAATTTTAGTGAAAAAGCAAGTTGATGAATGAGCAGTTCCCTAGTGGTTCAGGACTCTGCTCTTTGCTGCAGGGGACATGGGTTTGATCCCTGGTAGGGGAACTAAGATCCCAGAAGCTGCATAGTATAGCCAAAAAAAAAAAAAAAGCAGCAAAGTGATGGGAAAAAAAGCAAGCAAGAGAATCTCTTAAATTAGAAGACAAGAAAATTAGCAAGCAAAACTGAATGGTAGATGAACATTCAGATTAATGCGAAAACAAGCACATTTTAAAATGTAAGGTGTTTTATCAGTACCTCATCTGGTGTCACTTTTCCAATCCTATAATCAGGACAATATAAGGAATTAGCCAAGGCATTTCTGTAAGCGGCAGCATGCAAATTTTCAACGACGTCTGTAAAATAAGTAAAGGAGCAGTTACAGAAACATTATTTAAATAAAGACAACACCATGTAGAGAGCCTGGAAAACAACTATACAACTTTGGTCATCACATTCAAGCATCGAAAATTTATTATCATTTAACCTCTAGCAACTTCTTAAAATTCTGCCAGTTGAATGTGGTGAGAAAAATAAGATTCTCTGATAGCAGCCTGTAAATGTCAGAAACCACCTAAACATTTCTCAAACTTTAATCTACCTAGTATCATCTGGAAAGCAGAATGGCCTGGGCTTCAGATTCAGAAGTCTGAGTCTAATTACAGTTCTGTCATTGACTTGCTGTGTCACCTTGATTAAATCAGCTAATCTGGATTTTGCTTACTTCTAGGTTCCCTCTCTAGGTAATGAGGGAGTTGTCAGGATAAGAGAAAAGATATGCCAAGTGTTAGTGTTAGGTCACACTGCTAGCTTCCAGGGGTCAGATGCTACTGCCAAACTGCACTCCTCCCTGGCACTGTCCCCACTTCCCTGGTTCAGTGTCTTTGCTTGAGGTGTGTGTCTTTTATCTGCTTATTATTTGGGCAGTCCCTCTATGCCACGCACTGAGTTGGAAATACAGAGATAAGTAAGACACACACCTTCCCTCAAAATGTTGAGGGGGAAACACTATAAAAGTATTATGGGTGTGACGTTAGTAGTATATCACTAGGGAAGGGCACTGAGAACAGGAAAGGAGTAAGAGAAGTAAAATCTGGGATGAGTAGGTGTTTCCCAGGTGAAAGATCTGGGAACATTTCAGACAGAGGAAATAGACAAAGGCATAAAGTATGACAACAGTTTGAGGGGAATTGCAGCTAGGAGGGAAAGAGATAGAGCAAGAAATAAGGGAGATAGGAAGATCATTAGAGTTAACACATATGCTAAGTTAAAGACTCTGCACCTTACCTCATGGGTAATAAGAAGCCTTTAAAGGATTTTCACTGGATTTTCATGTCAGAATGATCAACTATAATGGCAACACAGAAGATGGATTGAAGAGGTATGTCCTGGCAGAGAGACACCAGCCAGGAGACTACAATAACTGTTCAGGCACAAAGGATGAGGGCTGGAACCTCACTGCTACCAGTGGGGAAGGAAGCTACTCAGGACACAGAAGTCATCTTTTCTACAATTTTACTATTCTGTCTATTTCTTTGATAAAGGTCTGGAGTAACAAAGTTATCACCATGAAATATAATATGAGCAAACAGGAGCCAAGCACTCACTATGTTCCAGACACTTGACAGGCCTGCATGTGAATGAAGTGCATGCCATTCTGAGCCCCTGCAGTTGGTCACCTGCTTATACCTCAGTGGTCTACCTGCACATTTCTGCTCCTACCACAAGTTCTATGACTTCTAAGAGTCAGTGGTGCTTTTTTTATCTTACAGATTTGTTCTGCCAGATATGCTTGTCAAGGTTATATAACCAAACATTCTATAAACACAAACATGAATACAAAAAAGTTTTTTTAAAATTGATTGCTTTGGAAAAACCCAATAAAAGGGAGTTGACTAAACAATAACAGCAATATAAAACTGTAAAAGTAGCAGCAGCAGCAATAAACTGCTGCCAGATTTGGTGTAAGTGAAACAATCATTAAAAAACACCAGGGGGTGCTCTGACACAACCTAGAAGGGTGGGATAGGGAGGGAGGTGGGAGGGAGGTTTAAGAGGGAGGGGACACAATGATTCATGTTGATTTAAGGCAGAAACCACCACAATACTGTAAAGTAATTATCCTCCAATTAAAAATAAAAGACTGTTAAAAAACAAAAAACACCAGGGAACTTCCCAGGTGGTACAGTGCTAAGAATCCATCTGCCAATGCAGGGTACATGGGTTTGATCCCTGGTCTGGGATGATTCCACACGCCGAGGAGCAACTAAGCCTGTGCGCCACATCTACTGAACCTGCGGGCCTAGAGCCCATGCTCCACAGCAGGAGAAGCCCGAGCAACGAGAAGCCCGCTTCCCCAAACTAGATAAAATCTGCGCGCAGCACTGAAGATCCAGTGCAACCAATAAATAAACAAACAAAACAAAAAAAAATCAGCGGTGGGAGGATGGGCATAAAACACAGGTGAAGGGCCTAGGATTCTATAATAAATTTACATATTAACATGATGAAAAATAACCGACGGTACAAATGCTTAGAAATGAACAATGTTTTAAAAAGTGGACAAATTTTTGGAAAGCTTATTTTCAAACCCAAGGAGAAAAAGAATTTCAACAGCAATTTTATTCCTCTACAAATTGATTTTCTTGAAATCCCAGTATCTTAGAAACAATGGAATATAATCTGAAAGTGCACTTACGAGCCTGTGGATTCTGAAAAGCCACAGCTTTGTCAATTCTTAGCTGAGACTGAAGGGCAGCTACCTCCCAGCGTCGAAATTCTGGTGCTGTGGTGACATTGAGCAGGAACTCCATTAGAATATCACTACAGAAGACATGAAGCTCAGAGTTACCAGTCAAAAATTTAAAATGAACATCCATTCTACATAACTGTAATGCTCTTTTTATTAAACTTTAGGCAGTTTGTAGATAATAATCCAAAACCAACATCAGAAGTCACGCCACATTAAAAAAAAAAGAGCAGAACTGAGCAACTAAGTATTTCTTTAAAAGCAGATCATCTAAATAAACACACACAGGTACTCACACATCATCCCGTAGGCATTCCACAGTATAGGCCATGTTTTCCCTTGTTGAAGTGACGCTGAGTCAAAAATAAATTACAGTGAATTATCTAAATCAGAAGAATAAGCTTTCACTTATATCTTCATTAAATCAATCTTTTGGAAAAAATATTTTGAAGTATTAAAAGTATAAGTAATAGTGAACAAAAATATGCACATTAAACTAAAGATTTCAATTATTTAAAAAAATCTGAAATAAGAAAACAGTTAAGTATTTCAACTTGACAAAAAGGAATAAAGTCCTGACATGTTACACATGATTAAACCTTGAAAACATTTTGCTCAGTGAAGTCAGTCAGTCATGAAAAGGTAACAAATACTGTTTGATTCCACTGATATGAGATACCTAGAGTAGTCAAAATCATGGAAACAACACAGAATGGTGCTTGCCTTGGGCTCAGGGAAGGGAAAGTAGTGTTTAACAGCTACAGTTTGGGTTGGGGAAGATTAAAACATTCTGGAGATGGGTGGTGGTGATGGTTGCTCAATGACACTTATTGTTACACAACTACACATTTTAAAGATGGTAAACTTTATCTTATGTGTATTTTACCACAACTTAAAAAAGAAAAGGCAATTTTAAAGTTGAAGATCTCTTTGTATCCTTCCCAGGCTCTCATACTTTCTCCCACTTGAGACAAACATAATCATAAGCATTACATATTATTTTGTTAAAAACCTCCTTACACCTTCAAAAAATCTTAAAACTCGTTTTCCACAAAACATTTTGTTAAGTCTGCCATGTTGATACAGACTGAATTCATTTCTTAACTGCTGTTCATTCCTAACTGTAGTAGTCCCAGCATATTATTGTATCATACTTTACTTATCCACCTCTTTAAAGATAGGCATTTAGATTGTTTCCAGTCACAATAAAGAATTCCTTTGTGCATGTGGATTAAAAACTGTTAGGTTGTAGAATATGCTCATTTTTAATATTAACTGATTATTTCTTGGGAGAAGGCGATGGCACCCCACTCCAGTACTCTTTGCCTGGAAAATCCCATGGACGGAGGAGCCTGGTGGGCTGCCATCTATGGGGTCGCACAGAGTCGGACACGACTGAAGCGACTTAGGAGCAGCAGCAGCAATTTCTTGATTCATTCCTAAGTAGCTGTATCAACTCATACTCCCATCAGCAGTATAAAATGGTATTGAACTGTTGATTATAAGTAAAGATCGTTGTTTCTGGCCTTCTCTTCTGGGAACAGCCTATTCCTATTTTTGTTCCTATCCATTTACTCTTTGGTTGTTTTCCTAATTTGCAGTTCTTTATTTTTCCAAATAATCCTCTCCATATTACATATGTTGCAAATACCTACTTTCAGTTACTTAGATTTTTACTTTAAGGCATAAAAATGTTTTACATTTATGCAGTCAAATTCATCAGTCTTTTCCTTCTTGTGCCTTAAGAAACTGTTAACCACCTTGATAACAGAGAAAAGTTCCTTTACAACTGATCATCTTCTGGTGTTTTCACTATTTCCGATTATTTATTTTTAACAAACCTTAATTTACCACCAACTGCTTCAATTCCACGGGTTATCTTGAAAGATGAAGCTCCTTTTGTAGTCTTGGAAAAGAAAAAAACAACCGTTTTTGGTAGTTTTTAATGCCAAGTTTGCCAAACATCACTTTATGTCAAAATCTAATGTTTGTCATTAAATTCAAAAGGAACACTAACTAAAAATACTGCCTCCTTTTAAGAAATACCCAACAAAGTTGACCCAAAAGCACAAGTATAGATTTTTATATAAAGTATATTTAGATAAAAATTCAATTATCAAATACATGCTTGTTGGATTCAATCTACTGTGAAAGAGATTTGCATATGGGAAAAAATAATTTTCTTTCAATTTCTGGCACTTCTTTTTAAAAATTAAAAATGTCTTTTGGTACATGATTCTTTTTTAAAAAATTAATTTAATTTAGTTACTTTAATTGGAGGCTAATTACTTAACAATATTGTGGTGGTTTTTTGCCATACATTGACATGAATCAGCCATGGATGTACACGTGTCTCACTATCCTAAAAATGTTGTCTTTTTACTGATTTCTTATGCTCTAGCACGAACATCTGGATGGACACTAATTTACTGCTTCTCTGTGATTTTTCATGCTATATTAGGGGACTGTACTTGGTTGAAAACTGGTCCCCAAAATTCACGTCCACCCAAGAACCTACAAAAGTGACCCTGTTTGGAAATAGCCTTTGCAGATGTAAATATTTAAAATGAGGTCGTGCTGGATAAGAGTGTGCCCTTCAGTAAGAGTGATATTTGGACACAGAGGCACAGACAGAGAGGGCCACGTGAGAACAGGGGCAGGTACTGGATGATGCAGCCGCAAGCCAAGGAATGAAAAGGACTGCCGGCGACCACCAGCAGCTGTGGGAGAGACAAAGGCAGGATCCTTTGCAGGAGGAGTATGGCTCTACTGACACCATGACTTTGACTTCTAGCCTCTAGAACTATGACAGGATAAACTCCTGTTGTTCAAGCCACACTGTTTGAGGTAATTTGTTATGGCAGCTCCAGGAAACTAACATAGGGGTGTTGCTTTTAGTTTTTCTTTCCTGGAGGACAAAGATATCACAGATTTCTAAACACACGGAAGTAGTAAAGATGCTTACCAAACTGGATGCAAGACGAAGCAAATGAGAAGTTCCTAAATTGTTGGAATTCTCGTATCTGCTGCCTGCTTTAATGAACAAACCAATTCTTGATGCAGGAGCATAGTTTTCGAGAGAAGCAATCACTAAACCATTTGGTAACCTGGTAAACTGTGTATAAAATAAAGCAGGGATTGTGATTAATGTCTTTATATTACCAAGAACAGTAAGGTGTATATGTGGCCAGTGAGTAACTCAGGGGGACTAACCTCAAGGTCCTGAGGATGTGGAGGCACTCCTGCAGGGGCTGCTGTGGCTTTAGCTTTAGGAGCAACTTTGAGGGAATAAAATCTCTAAACACAAAAAAAGACAGGTTACCACATTTCTCACAAGAATAGTGCATTGTATCCGAGTTGGCCCAAACAATAGAGGGTATTCAGTGGTAAAAAATTCCATGGGAGGATTCAGCTGATTAACCTATTAACTAACCCACCAGTTTACCCATGCCACTCTTAAATCTCTATTTGTGATCTGTAGAGCTTGAAGGAACGCTGAGTTGACGTGTTCATTTCTTATATAAAGATTCACTGCATTTTCTTTTACCTTTTAACTACCTTATTAGAGCTCCAAGTGGTCCTTGCTAGGCTCTAATGCTTTTTGAAAAAGTGTGGAATAGCCACATTCATATCTTTTTATAGATTTTAGCATTACCGCTTCCCTTATCTGCCTAAAGAGCCTCATCTTTTTAGTCTACTTTCCAATACGACTTCATTTCCTTAATCATTTTAGTAACCTTTAAAAAGCGTATCAAAGAAAACTTCCTCCAAGCCCCCAAATATTTCCCACAGTATCTTCACTCTCTTTTGTGCTACATTAAGACTACACAACTAAAGGGTTTTTTTCTTTTTTTAATCTTCTTTGACTAATATACCCTGAGATTAACGATAGCTTCACCCACAGCAGATTCTCAAAATGTAATATGCAGCCACGGGAAGGGATCCTCTTAAACATCAGATAATGGATCCAAAATGTGTAATTTTATTCAGTTTTTGGGCAAATTATATACAGTGCCACAGAATTAATTCTGTTTATGTCTAAGGATCATAAGGTTACTAGAGATGTTGAGAATTAAACCTTGGTACTCCCAGGATTAAACGAACATGCTGCCTGAGTTTCCCAAGGAGCCCCTCAGAGGCTGCAATGTCCCTACTTCATGTTGTCCAGGAGGGCTGCTGGTTGTGCATTCAGCTTCAATGCTGCACTATCGAAAAGTTGGTTCCTAGTTTTCATCTGCTGTTAGCGCTTTCAAATTATAAATTACAATTAGCTTTGCTTTATCATCATCAATTCCATTCGCTGGGTGTGGTACAGTTAACTCTACTAGTGATTCTAGCTTTTGATTTTTCCAGAAAGTAAAAAATTTAAGATATGTGGGCACATCAGTTGCTAAGGCAGATTTAGGTGCTCTCCTCTCAAATGTGCCTGAGCAGTGACACTTTGTTGATAATGTACTTTCTATAATCTGTTCCATTCAAACCTGTTGCAAAGAATTACCCTAGTAATTGTCCATACAATTACTATTTTGTTTTAATAACAAAAGATGTATAAATTTATTCTTATGTAAAGTAATTGTTGTAAGTAGAAACAACAATTGCTTTCAAGCTTATTGCAATTTGTTTACATTGGTCCTCTTCAACTCTATTATCTTAGAGTTCTTTTTCCTACTGAAAGGTGAAGATGGAACAAATGAGGAGGAGGTTTTGAGGTCTTTTGCCAGTCCAACTGGACTACCCTCTAAGGGTTATTAAAATCACCAGTTAGTTTAGGGGTGCTAAGAAGGCTAAGAGAATTACAGTCTAAATCATGGTCATTTGTATAACTCATAGTTTATCTATTTAAATATTAAGTACCCGGAAACCCCATTCCTTGGTTTTTTGAACCTTCTTCTAGTAGATTACTAGGTTACTTAGCAACCCAGGCTCTCTTGGTATTTTGGGCTGGATAATTCTGTTGTGGGTGGCTTTGAGCACTGAAGGATGTTCAGCAGTAGCACTCCCCCACCCCCCAGGTTGTCACAACCAAAAATGTCTCTAGATACTGCCAAATGCCCCCTGGAGGCAAAATTGGCCTCCAAGAGTTGTTTTAACCTCAGAGGTTGAGACTGTCCCCTCTTGATAACCACCAGTCCACAATGATATAACACTGATACTGGAGTTTTCCCCAAGTGACAGCTATGTGTCATTCGGACTTGGAGAAGGAGACTTAAGAAGCTCTAAAGAGAAGGCCAGGAACCCCTCTTGGATAAATATTAAAACGAGATCAAGAAAAGCACACTTCATGCAGCCAGGACACGACAGGCAATCTAGTTTCAGGTTCACTGAAAAACGCTATACAGGTATTAGCTCATTTTTTTCTTACGATTTTACTCATAAGCCCGCTTAACAGTTGGAGAAGCTGATGCTATATGATATGCCAAGAAACAAAGGCAGTAGCTGACAGGGTAGGGATGGGGGACTAGGTCTATACCGGCCTCCTGCGACCCATATCTCGCGGTCTCCTTCACCTGCACGCAACTGCAGCAATGACCTTCAAAGGTGTCTCCACCGAGTCGCTTCACCTCTGCTCTCAAGCCCTCTCTCTCTCTCTGCACGTTTTCCCGCATTAGGTCTCCTCTGCTCAGAGCATGAGCGGGCCTTCCAACGCCTGACCCACCCAGCCTGCAGCCCAGTGGGCCCGCAGGGGTTCAGCTGAAGGGCAGAACGAAGCCCAGCGCCCAGGGGCCCCAAACCAGGCAACTCCAGTCCGCATGACCTTGCTGACCATCTGCTTTCCAACCCTTCCCCAAGCCCGCCAGCTGTGCTCACCGAGAGGGACCCGGCTCTGGTTAACAGCTTCATTGCTCAAGATTGTTCTGAGCCTCGGTCACCGCCGCCTTAGAGGAAAGCAAGATGGTGGCTGACAGCTGCTGTGACCCAGCTTTCCCTGCGACACCCTTTCCCACGTCTCTTACGTGAGGGACTCTCTAGACTACCGGCTGCGCTCTACTGCTCCCTGGAGGTTGGGCCAGTCCAATTCCTCCAAGACATAGGATAGGGAGACGCATAGTTTCGTAAGGGAATATTTAGAGGATAATTTAAGTTACCGCTTTTTTAGTTCTCTTCCTGGCCTGGATATCCACTCTGTAATCTTCTGACTATTCCTGCGACAGCACATCGCAGCTTCCCCCCACCCCCGCCACTTTGGATTCTCCCGATCCAGACTGTCCAATGAAAGAGTCGCGTTCCCCGGATTCCACCCGCGTCGTCTGGGCTCAAGCCGTCTGAGCTCCAGGACTTGCCGCTCCGTAGAAGCTGGCGGCTTCAGAAGACTTTCCTGTATCTGCCGTTCTGCAGAGACTTAGGCTTCGAAACCGGGTGTGATTGCCTGTTGCTTGGTGAAGTCGTCGTTAGATCATTAGCTCCATGAGAACATAGGCTTTGTCCAATCAATTCGCTTCTCTAACTGCCAGACCACGCCGGGGATACACCTAGGTGAGACGGAAACTTAGGAAATCAGTACAACTAAGGTCTCTGCTGTCCTGGAATTAATAGTCTAGGCTGAGGTTACGTAGAAAATAAAAACTGCACTATAGTTTTGTTTCACAAAAATTTGAACGTTTTCAATAGTAGTGGTGTGTGTAAGTGGGTGAGAGAGACTTCTAAGCTGAAGCCTGCATATGGAGAGTCACGTGACTGCTGAGAAAATGAAGTGAAAGTCGCTCAGTCGTGTCAGACTCTTTGTCTTAGTCGTGTCGGACCCCATGGACTTATACAGTCCATGGAATTCTCCAGGCCAGAATCCTGGGGTGGGTAGCCTTTCCCTTCTCCAGGGGATCTTCCCAACCCAGGAATGGAACCGAGGTCTGCATTGCAGGCAGATCCTTTACCAACTGAGCTATCAGGGAAGCCTCACGTGACTGCTGGGGAAAGAAAATTCTGTGCTCCTTTCCACAAGTATTAACTAAGAAGTTGTCTGTGCCAGACACTATGCTGAAGATTAAGGCACGGTCCCTGCCCTTCAGGCACTTGCAGTCCTGTACCTTGCTACGTTGCATGGTTGGGAAACTAACATTAACATCATTTGGGAGTTTGTTACAAGTGAAGAATTTTCAGATCTCATACTGGATCAAAATCTGCATTTTTACAAGATCCCGAGGTGATTTGTATGTACATGAAAATTTCATAAGGTGTTACAGAGCAGAGAAACTAATACCCTCAGCCTGTGTCTGAGTTCTCTACACTCAAAACTCTGTAACAGGAGATTACAGGGGACACCTAAGACCCAGTAATTGAGAATACGGCAGGAATTCCCACTGCCTAGTGGTTAGGATATGGCTCTGTCGCTGCTGTGGCCCAGGTTCGATCCCTGGTTGGGAACTGAGAGCCTGTAAGCTGTGGGAGGTACAGCCAAAAAATATTTTTAAAAAATGCGAAAAAGAATCTGGCACAAAAACTGTGGAAGATTTACATAGTGGTGCATGAGATGATTTAAAGTTGGTACATAAGACTTCCCTGGTGGTACAGTGGATAAGAAGCTGCCCCCTGCCAATGCAGAGGACACAGGTTCGATCCCTGGTCCAGGAAGATTCCACATGCAGTGGAGCAACTAAGCCCCTGCCACAGCTAGTGATCCTGCTCTAGAGCCTGCACATGGCAACTACTGAAGCCCCTGCGCCTAGAGCCTGTGCTCAGCAAGAGAAACCACTGCAAGGAGAAGGCCGTGCACTACAACTAGACAGTAGCTCCCGGCACCCCTACCCTCCCCGACAACCCTACCCTCCCCGACAACGGCTCCCCTTGCCCCTCCCCCCACCCCGGCTCATTGCAGCAACTGGAGAAAGTGCACACATAGTAACAGAGACCCAGCACAAGCAAAAATGAAATAAATTAAAAAATAAAGTTGGTACATAAATGAACATGGTTCTGTTTTAATGGTTATATATTGAATATTATGACAAGCAATGCTGATAATGAGTTTCCTTTTGGCATATGTTTATAAAAGAATAAAAAATTGATGTAAACAACATTAAGTAAATTAACTATAGGTGATGTGGACATATGGAAAAAATAATGAAGGTGTTAACAAGGAGTAAAGTTTGAGAAACATTTCGGTGTTCCAGACACCCACCTGCTTAAAATTTTTCAATGATTTCCCATGTTTTTCAGGATAAAGTTTACATGGATTAACACGATATACAAACCTCTGTCTCCAGTACTTTTTAATCACTACTCTCAAATTAACTGCACCCCTGAGAGTCCAATCATTGGAACTTTATCAACCAGTTGAGGTTAGGTGGGGTATACAAATGCACATGTCCATGAACACACTGTGATTTAGAATGTTTTCCTTCTTCAGTTATAACACCACCAATGCATCAAACCATAATTGTGACCCATATTAAAAAATCTGTTAAAAATGTGGTAGTGTATGAAATACAATTCATGATAACAGCTACATAAATAATAAAATACTGTTTATTAAGTATTTTGCAACATTGCAATATTGCCTATTTAGTTTTATAGTACAAAGACTGCCATCTTGTGGAGACATCTACAACTTCCACATCATATTGTGACCTGCCTAACTGAGTGACAGCTGTTTTATATGTGGAGGAAAGGTGTGTGTGTGTGTGTGTGTGTGTAGTTGAGATGGGATACCATTGTTAACATGTATTTGTGACATTGGATGGTGTTGTGCATTTTCCACCTCACGCTTTTTTTCAGCTCCCAATCAGTCCTACAGCTAATTATATAATTATAGAGAAAGAGGAGGCTGGATCCATGAGCTCCAGTTCTCACTTAGAGTATATCAGGATGTAATTTGGGGACATCAACAACTGAAGGGGGTGGGGATAGAGGTGCAAAGAGTAGAGTTTTTGTATGTTATTGAAGATAAGCTAGTTGTTCAGTTGCTCAGTCATGTCTGACTCTTTGCGACCCCATAGACTGCAGCATGCCAGGCCTCCCTGTCCCTCTCCACCTCCCAGAGTTTGCCTGACTTCATGTCCGTTGAATTGGTGATGCCAGCCAACCACCTCATCCTCTGTTGCCCCCATCCTGCCTTCAATCTTTCCCAGCATCAAGGTCTTTTCCAATGAGTTGGCTCTTTGCATACATATTTATTTAGTAAACAATGAAAAATGCTCAACACCACTAACCATTTGTTATTGTGCAGTTTCTAAGTCATGTCTGACTCTTTCTGACTCACTGGACTGCAGCAAGACAGGCTCCCCTGTCCTTCACTGTCTCCCACAGTTTGCTCACATTTATGTTCATTGAGTCAGTGATGCTATTTTACCATCTCATCCTCTGCTGCCCCCTTCTCCTTTTACCTTCAATCTTTCCCAGCATCAGGGTCTTTTACAGTGAGTCAGCTTTTAGCATCAGGAGTCTGCAAAGTATTGGAGCTTCAGCTTCAGCAGCAGTTCTTCCATTGAATATTCAGGGTTGATTTCCTTTAGGATTGACTGGTTTGATCTTCTTGCAGTCCAAGGGACTCAATCTAGGGTCTTCTCTAGCACCACAGTTTGAAAACATCAATTCTTCAGTGCTCAGCCTTCTTTGTGGTCTAACTCTCACATCTGTACATGACTACTGGAAAAATCATAGCTTTGACTATATGGATTATTGTTGGCAAAGTGATGTCTCTGATTTTTAATACACTGTCTAGGTTTGTCATAGCTTTTCTTCCAAGGAGTAAGTGTCTTTTAATTTCATAGCTGCAGTCACCATCCACAGTGATTTTGGAGCCCAATAAAATAAAGTCTGTCACTTTCTATTTTATCCCCATCTATTTGCCATGAAGTGATGGGACCAAATGCCATGATCCTCGTTTTTTGAATGTTAAGTTTTAAGTCAACTTTTTTACTCTCCTCTTTTCACCATCATCAAGAAGCTCTTTAGTTCTTCTTTGCTTTCTGCATTAGGGAGTTGTCATCTGTATATCTGAGGTTATTGATATTTCTCTCAGAAATCTTGATTCCAACTTGTGCTTCATCCAGCCCAACATTTCTTATGATGTACTCTGATAAGCTAGTACAAATTCAAATTAGAATGTTTTAACTTTACAATTTAAATGTAGTCCCAATGATGGCCACAAAGAAAATAGCTGTAGAATATATACAAATGGAAAAGAGAAAGGAATTTAAGGATTTTACTACAAAATTCAACTAAAGACAAAAGAAAACATTAATGTAGAAAATAAGGGACCAAAATAAAGCTGTAAGGCATATAGAAAACAAAGAGCAAAATGACAGAAGTAAGTCCTTGTTAGTAATTACTTTAAATGTAAATGTAATCAAAAGAGATTAGCTGAATGGATAAAAACATAATTCAATTATATGCTGCTTACCAGAGACTGACTATAGACCTTAAATACAATGGGTTGAAAGTGAAAGGAATGGAAAAAGATACTCCATGCAAACTAACCAAGAGAGACCAGGAGCAGCTCTATTAATATCAAGGCAAACTAGACTTAAACTTTTTTTTATTTTGTATTGGGATATAGCAAATTAACAATATTGTCACAGTTTCAAGTGAACAGCAGAGACTCAGCCATACATATATCCATTCTGCCTGAAACTCCCCTCCCTTCCAGGCTGCCACATAACATTGAGCAGAGTTCCATGTGCTATTCTCTAGGTCCTTGGTTATCCATTTTAAATACAGCAGTGTATACGTGTCCATTCCAAAGTCCCTAACTATCCCTTTCCCCCATCCTTCCCTCTGGCAACCGTAAATTTGTTCTTTGTGAGTCTTTATGTTTTGTAAGTAAGTTCATTTGTATCATTTCTTTATAGATTCCACATAGAGGGGGTGTCATGTGATATTTCTCCTTATCTCCTTATCTGTCACTAAGTATGACAATCTCTAGGTCCATCCATGTTGTTGCAAATGGCATTATTTCATTCTTTTTGGTGGTTGAGTAATATTCCACTGTATATATACACCATATCTTCTTTATCCATTCCTCTATCGATGGATATTTAGGTGCTTCCATGTCTTGGTTATTGTAAACAGTGCTGCAGTAAACATTGGGGTGCATGTATCCTTTCAGATCATGTTTTTTTCCAGATATATGCCCAGGAGTAGGATTGTGGGGTCATATGGTAGCTCCATTTTTAATTCTTTAAATAACCTCCATACTCTTCTCCATAGTAGCTGTACCAATTTACATTCCTGCCAACACTGTAGGAGGTTTCCCTTTTCTCCACACCCTCTCCAGCGTTTATTGTTTGTGGATTTTTTGATGATAGCCATTATGACGGGAGTGAGGTAATATCTCATTGTAGTTTTGATTTGCATTTCTCTAATAATAAGCAATGTTGAACATCTTTTCACATGCCTCTTGGCCAGATGGCCTCTTGGCCATCTGCATGTCTTCTTTGGAGAAACGTCTACTTAAGTCTTCTGCCATTTTGTGATTGGGTTGTTTGTTTTGATGCTGTTAAGCATCATGAGCTGTTTGTAAATTTTGGAAACTAATCCTTTGTTAGTCACATTGTTTGCAAATATTTTCTCCCAATCTGTGGGTTGTTTTTTCATTTTGTTTACTCTTTTCTTCGTTATGCAAAAGCTTTTAAGTAGGTCCTATTTGTTTATTTTTATTTCAATTATTCTGGGAGGTGGATCAAAAAAGATATTGATGTGATTTATGTCAGAGTGTGTTCTGCCTATGTTTTCCTCCAGGAATTTTGTAGTGTCCTGTCTCATGTTTAAGGTCAGGAAGCAACAGTTAGAACTGGACAGGGAACAACAGACTGGTTCCAAATAGGAAAAGGAGTACGTCAAGGCTGTATATTGTCACCCTGGTTATTTAACTTACATGCAGAGTACATCATGAGAAATGCTGGGCTGGAAGAAACACAAGCTGGAGTCAAGATTGCTGGGAGAAATATCAATAACCTCAGATATGCAGATGACACCACCCTTATGGCAGAAAGCAAAGAAGAACTACAGAGCCTCTTGATGAAAGTAAAAGAGGAGAGTGAAAAAGTTGGCTTAAAGCTCAACGTTCAGAAAACTAAGATCGTGGCATCTGGTCCCATCACTTCATGGGAAGTAGATGGGAAAACAGTGGAAACAGTGTCAGACTTGATTTTTGGGGGATCCAAAATCACTGCTGATGATGATTGCAGCCATGAAATTAGAAGACGCTTACTCCTTGGAAGGAAGGTTATGGCCAACCTAGATAGCCTATTGAAAAGCAGAGACATTACTCTGCCAACAAAGGTCCGTCTAGTCAAGGCTATGGTTTCTCCAGTGGTCATGTATGGATGTGAGAGTTGAACGGTGAAGAAAGCTGAGTGCCGAAAAATTGATGCTTTTGAACTGTGGTGTTGGAGAAGACTCTTGAGAGTCCCTTGGACTGCAAGGAGATCCAACCAGTCCATCCTAAAGGAGATCAATCCTGGGTGTTCATTGGAAGGACTGATATTGAAGCTGAAACTCCAATACTTTGGCCACCTCATGCAAAGCGTTGACTCATTGGAGAAGACCCTAATGCTGGGAAGGATTGGGGGCAGGAAGAGAAGGGGATGACAGAGGATGAGATGGTTGGATGGCATCACTGACTCGATGGACATGGGTTTGGGTAAACTCCGGGAGTTGGTGATGGACAGGGAGGCCTGGCGTGCTGTGATTCATGGGGTCGCAAAGAGTCGGACATGACTGAGCGACTGAACTGAACTGAACTATCCACTGTACTTACCCACTTATCACCAGGAAAGTCTGGAGTCTCTTTTGTAAGAACATTCATCCCATTCATGAGATCCTCACCTTCATGATCTAATCACTTCCCAAAGGCCCATCCTCGTAACATCCCACCTTTGTTAGGCTTCAACATACAAATTTTGGGTGAACACATTCAGACCACAGCATACTAGATACAAATACCTTGTTGAATATATTTTCACCCAGTGCAAATATTTTCCCCCAGTCTGTGGCTTGTATTTTCCTTAACAATGTTTAATAACAGCATAAAATTTAATTTTGTTGAAGTCCAGTTTATCAGTTTTTTTTCTTTCATGGGTTATGGTTTTTTGTCATAGCCAAGAAATCTTTGACTAAGACAAGGCCATAAAAATTTTCCTCTGTTTTCTCTACATGTCTTACAGTTTGGGGTTTTATACTTAGGTCTATGATCCATCAAATAAAAACCTCTTTTAAAGAATAGTTATAGTTTCATAGAAAAATAAAAATAGTAAAAAGAGTTCTCATATACTTCATATTCAATTTCCTCTATCATTAACATGTTACAGTAGTGTGGTACCTTTTTCACAATTAGTGAACCAATGTTGTTGCATTAGCTGAAGTTCATATTTTGTTCAGATTTCCTAAGTTTTTACCTAATGTTTTTCAGTTCCAGGATCCCAACCAGAATAGCATATTACATTTAGTCTTCAATTCTCTTTTGGCTTCTCTTTTAAGTCTTATTTGAAAACTTGTCCTTCTGGTACCATCCCTTCCAAATGAGAGGTCTGACTGTGAATAGGAGATGAATGAAATTAAGGTGAAGTTATAGTTACTGGAATGACACACACCAACTTTGTGGTAGTGGAGGGAGACCAACAGCCAGGAACTTGGGAAAGGAACATCTTAGACCCTGAAGAGACTGAGGGAAAGGAGGACTTTAATGATCTTTTGTCATTCAGAACCACTGGTGGAGTATGCCTTGTGAAGGAAAATGCTATGATGCAATTCTCCCAAACAGTTCCATGCATACTAAACTTGACTATCATCTTTTAAAAGTCTTCCATCTTTTATCAGATGGTTCTTATCACAATTTAATCACCATTCTCCTTAACAAGGCAAGAATAGTGGTAGGAATACACAGAGTTCAGTTCAGTCGTATCTGACTCTTTGCAACCCCATGGACTGCAGCATGCGAGCCTTCCCTGTCTATCACCAATTCCTGGAGCTTTCTCAGACTCACGTCCATCAAGTTGATGATGTCATTCAACCATCACATCTTCTGTCATCCCTTTCTCCTCCTGCCTTCAATCTTTCCAAGCATCAGAGTCTTTTCCAATGAGTCAGTTCTTCATATCAGGTGGCGAAAGTATTGGAACTTCAGCTTCAGCATCAGTCCTTCCAATGAATAGTCAGGACTGATTTCCTTTAGGATTGACTGATTTGAGCTCCTTGCAGTCCAAGGGACTCTCAAGAGTCTTCTCCAACACCAGAGTTCAGAAGCATCAATTCTTTGGGTCTCAGCTTTCTTTATAGTCCAAACTCTCTCATCTATACATGACTACTGGAAAAACCATAGGAATACATAGAAGAACTGTACAAAGAAGCCTTAATGACCCAGATAACCATGATGGTGTGGTCACTAACCAAGAGCCAGACATCCTGGAGTGTGAAGTCAGGTGGGCCTTAGGAAGCACTACTGTGAACAAAGCTAGTGGAGGTGATGGAACTCCAGCTGAGCTATTTTGAGCCCTAAAAGATGATGCTATTAAAGTGCTGCACTCAATATGCCAGCAAATTTGGAAAACTCAGCAGTGACTATAGAACTGGAAAGATCAGTTTTCATTCCAATCCTAAAGAAGGGCAATGCCAAAGAAAGTTCAAACTACTGCACAAATGCACTCATTTCACATGCTAGCAAAGTAATGCTCAAAATCCTTCAAGCTAGGCTTCAGCAGTATGGGAACTGAGAGCTTCCAGATGTATAAGCTGGATTTAGAAAAGGCAGAGGAACCAGAGATGAAATTGCCAACAGTTGTTGGATCATAGAGAAAGCAAGAGAATTCCAGAAAAAACATCTGCTTCACCAACTACACTAAAGCCTTTGACTGTGGATCATAACAAACTGGAAAATTCTTAAAGAAATGGGACTACCAGACCACCTTACCTGCCTCCTACAAAACCTGTATGCAGGTCAAGAAGCAACAGTTAGAACCGGACATGGAACAACAGACTGGTTCCAAATTGGGAAAGGAGTATGTCAAGGCTGTATATTGTCACTCTGCTTATTTAACTTATATGCAGAGTACATCATACGAAATGCCAGGTGGATTTTTTCCAGGAAGCACAAGCTGGAATCAAGATTGCTGGGAGAAATATCAATAACTTTAGACATGTAGCTAACACCACCCTTATGGCACAAAGTAAAGAGGAACTAAAGAGCCTTTTGATGAGGGTGAAAGAAGAGAGTGAAAAGCTGGCTTAAAACTCAGTATTCAAAAACTAAGATCATGGCATCCAGTCCCATCACTTCATGGCAAATAGATGGGGAAACAATGGAAACAGTGACAGACTTTATTTTGGGGGGCTCCAAAATCACTGCAGATGGTGACTGCAACCATGAGATTAAAAGACGCTTGCTCCTTGGAAGAAAGCTATGACACACTTGGACAGAATAGTAAAAAGCAGAGACATCACTTTGCCAACAAAGGTCCATATAGTCAAAGCTATGGTTTTTTCTGTAGTCATGTATGGATGTGAGAGTTGGACCATAAAAAAGGCTAGAGCGCTGAAGAACTGATGCTTTTGAATTGTGGTGCTAGAGAAGACTCTTGAGAGTCCATAGGGCAGCAAGGAGATTAAACCAGTCAATATTCAGGTGATCAACCCTGAATGTTCATTGAAAGGACTGATGCTGAAGCTGAAGCTCCAATTCTTTGGCCACCTGATGCAAAGAGCTTACTCATTGGAAAAGACCTTGATGCTGGAAAAGATTGAGGGCATGAGAAGAAGATGACAGAGGATGAGATGATTGGAGGGCATCATTTACTCAATGGACATGAGTTTGAGCAAACTACAGGAGATAGTGAAGGACAGGGAAGCCTGGCATGCTGCAGTCCATGGGGTCGCAAAGAGTTGCAAAGGGTCAGACATGACTGAACAACAGTAACTCCTTAACATTAATGATAAGCATACTGGAAATACCAGTGGGTGGCCCCACTTCCCAGGCAGTACACTTGTCAACACTCATGTCTTACCCATCCCTTCTTTTGTAGCTATTGTTCTGTCTTTCCATGGGGGTAGCTAAATGCCTTCTGTTGTTGGTATAGACAAGTGAATGGGTTGCATTCATATTCCTCAGATAGTCTCTCAAAAGGCAAAGGCTAGATTCAATTATTTATACCAAACTGAGAATCTTAATGTTTATAAACGGGCCAGAAGGGTATGTTTGAGGCACTGTGAACCTGTGTGATGTCTGACTGAGATGGGTCCCACTGAGGGGCATGAACAATTGAAAAGCTTCCCAGGGGCACCAAGTGTACCCACATAATTGTATTATGGTATGAAATCGAGCCATTAACTTGTTTCCCTTTAAAAAACATTGCCTTGCTCCTTTGAGATGGTCATAAGAGCGCAGGCATTTAGGAAGGCGGTTAAATCAGAATCTCATGACCAAGGCGGTTTAGAGTGGTAGAACTTCCCTAGATTTTCTGTTTGCAGCCAGCGTGGAGTCAGTGTAATTACTGTTTCATTGTGCTATTCATGAATCAGTGCTTCAGTACAAGTGAAATGGTGTGTACAGAAATGTGAGAAAGCCACTTGATTTTCTAAGGTTAACTAAGTTGGTTTATAGGATTTGTTCAGCTAGTTGGCTGAGACCCAGGAGGCATGGTTAAGGTCAAATACTGTAGGTTAGCTTCATCATGTTGCTTTAAGTTCTACTGATAGTAGTCTTAACGATTGTATGAGGCAAATTAAATAAATTTGGTCCAAATCTCAGATTAATCAGAGTAACTGATGAGGCAGTATACTCAAGGGGAAATTTGCTAGAAGTCAAGATGGTAGATATTATTGGGAGACAATTTTTCATGGGTCTTTTGCATTTCTGTATGATTTTCAAGAAAATGTATTAACTGCCTTTTTGTTTTGCAAGGATTTTTTTTTTTGCAAGGATTTTGCAAGGATGATTATAGAGCAAATGGCTTTTGACAAGAGACATCTCCCTCTGGACCAGAGGAAAGGTTTACTTAATGCTCAGTGTAATAAAATTTTTACTTCCAGAGCACATGTTGGGCAGGTTTACTGACTGCCCGTTATGAAGATTTGGGTTCCAGAAGCTCAGGGTTCCTCTCCTGTAACACAACCCTCTGAATAAACAGGTAGGATTGGGGAACTGACACAAATATGATCTCTGCCTACTGTTACTGCTGTGAGTAACAAAATCTTGTGTCTTTTTTTTTTTGACTGCATAGGGTCTTTGTTGCTGTGTGTGGCCTTTCTGTAGTTGTGGTGAGTGGGGATTACTCTTGCTTGCAGTGTGAGGGCTTCTCATTGTGGTGGCTTCTCTTATTGTGTAGTAAAGGCTCTACGCACACAGGCTTCAGTCGTTGCAGCATGTAGGCTCAGTAGTAGTAGTTTGCAGGCTCTAGAGTGCAGGATCAGTAGTTGTGGTACACAGGCTTAGTTGCTTTGCAGCATGTGGAATCTTCCCAGACCAGGGATCGAACCTGTGTCCCCTGCATTGGCAGATATATTCTTATCCACTGTACCACCAGGGAAGTCTCAAGTCTTATGTCCTTGACCTAGGATTCCAGTGTCTTCTGCCAGTATTCATGTAACTGTGGTAAGCTAACTTGGCAATTTACAGGTAGGGTAAAATCTCAGACACTTCACAGTTCAGTTGTTGACAACAGGTCACTTATTCTAATCATCAAAGGTTACAAACTTTCTTCTTTGGGGTTTCAGTTTGTGTACACACACACACACAGACAGAGACACACACAGAGAGAGAAGAAGAGGCGAATGAGAAGAGAGAGAAGAAGAATGAGGAGGAGGGGAGAGAGAGAGGAGAGGAGAGAGGGAAGGAGAGGGAGAGTGAGATTGAGTAAGACAAAGAGAGGGGGAGAGAGATGCTTCTGTGTATTTAGTTGTAGGCAGCAGCCTAGAAAGGCATAGTTGACACTGGTTGGAAATGATGCTGAGCAAGGCCCTGTGGGTCTCCTGAGCACAAAGATTTTGTGTGTCCCCCATTTCTTTGATTACAGGAAACAGCCTTCATTCAGCCTCCATGACTTTCCCTGAGTTCCAGTGGGCAGATTCAAGCAGTTGTTAATTGGGGAAGGGAGGGGGGCTTGTGAGACCAGGGAGAAACAGTCAAGGGTAGCCTTGGGGCAGGGTCCTGTTTCTCCATAAGTGGACATGCACAACGATATCTTTACCTCCTCCAGATGGGAAAAGTTAACAGTTAATGATAGTATGCTGCTCACAAGCATGTAGATCCTCAGACCAGTTGGAGCCAAAGGTTGATGATGCTGACTCCTACTTACCACTAATCCATCAGAAGACTGTCCATGTACTGATCATACCCTCCTTGAACAATTACTATAAAACTTATTATCTTCTTCAAGTTGGGACATTTGAGGGCATTAGCCTGCTGTGGCCCCCTTTACCTGGCAAAGCAATAAAACTATCCTTTTCTACTTCACCCAAAACTCTGTCTGCGAGATTCAGTTTGGCACTGGGGTACAGAGAAGCTGAGCTTTCGGCATCAGAAATGAATCTCATAGCAGCTTTATTTATTGACCTTATCAACATTAGCAAAAGTCAGGAAGATTTGTTCCAATGTTATCTGACTGATGAAATAGTCTACTAGATTGAATAGTGTTTTAGCTTCCTCCATAATATGAAACACCTTTAACAGAAAAAAAAAAATCATGGTGTTACCATTGCTGTATCCTCAGATGAAACTTTTCCCCACCCAATCACTTTCCAATTCCTGCCAGGTTTATGCTTAGGAACAAAAAGATATGGAAGGGGGAAGTTAGAAAGAAGAAGGAAAAGATGGTTGAAAAATAGAGAAGAGGAGACAGCTCTTATTTCTATCCTCTTGATAGATATGGAATATTAGAGGTTAGGGTCAGAAGTATCAATCAAACTACAGGGGCCTTTGGAAAGTAACTTCAAAAGTTCTCCTCCTCTGCAAATATCATGTTCCCATTCCACATGCTTGAACCTCTGTGCTTCCCATCAGTCTCCATTAACACATAATGTTAGAAATGTATGATTTCAACAATCACCTTTCCCCAACAAATTCCCTTGCTGGGAATGTAGTAGCCAATAATTCCGTGATGATCCTGGTTTATGATATTACCTAAGAAAGGAAAGATTTGACAGATGAGTAATATAGAGGGCCCTGTTTACAAAATTCCCCAATAATTCCCTTTCCAGTTATCCCACCAATAGAGAAATAATATATGCAGCTAAAACAAAAGTGACATAATTCCATTTTTACTATATATGACTTTGTTTAGTATTCCAATAGATCTACTTCCACATGAAATATGGTCTTATTGCTCACAGTTTGTAAAAATTGCAGAGGGTAGGATGATCACTTTAAGACATGGGAAAAATAACTCACATGCTCTTTGCCAAAGCAGAATTATATGAACTCTAATGTTCTATAGGACTCAGTTTCTAAACATTGTCCTGAATCTATGTTCATAAAATTGGGTATGGTTTCTTTTTCCTGTTGTGTGTATCTGTGTGTGTGTGTGGTATTTGTGTGTGGTGTGTGTATGTGTAGTGTAGGATCTCTATAGTAGTCTTATGAGTAGGCAATCTTCATCCTAAAGGAAAGAGGAAATTCATGTCTATATAACACAAATGTGAAGGCATTCACTCAGAAATGAAATTGAGGTAGTGATACTGTAGCTACTCCTAAGATAGGATGTATTTGTATTTATTGTTACACAGTTGAAGACTATTGCAAATGGAATAAATTGGGATTAAGATATTTAAAGTAAATAATCTCTATGTCAGTTACAATAAAGGACTTACTTTTTTAATCTCTGCATAACCCCCATGAATAAGGAAAAATTTTTAAAACTTTAAAAACTGTAAACTATATCAAGCATATAAAAGTATATGGAAATAAATGTACAGTTTAGTGAATTATAATAAGGTTAACAAACATGTCCATGGAGAAGGAAATGGCAACCCACTCCAGTATTCTTGCCTGGAGAATCCCATGGACAGAGGAGACTGGCGGGCCACAGTCCATGGGGTCACAAAGAGTTGGACCCGACTGAGCGACTTTGTTGTTATTCAGTCACTCTCTGTGACCCCATAGACTGAAGCATGTCAGACTTCCCTGTCCTTCACCATCTCCTGGAGCTTGCTCAAATTCATGTCCATTGAGTCAGTGATGCCACCCAAACCTCTCATCCTCTGTTGTCTAATCCCTCGAATCTATTTGTCACCTCCACTGTATAATCATAAGGGATTTGATTTAGGTCATACCTGAATGGTCTAGTGGTTTTTCCCTACTTTCTTCAGTTTAAGTCTGAATTTGGCAATAAGCAGTTCATGATCTGAGCCACAGTCTGCTCCCAGTCTTGTTTTTGCTGACTGTATAGAGCTTCTCCATCTTTGGCTGCAAAGAATATAATCAATCTGATTTTGGTATTGACCATCTGGTGATGTCCAGGTATAGAGTCTTCTCTTGTGTTGTTGGAAGAGGGTGTTTGCTATGACTAATGCGTTCTCTTGGCCAAACTCTGTTAGCCTTTGCCCTGCTTCATTCTGTACTCCAAGGCCAAATTTGCCTGTTACTCCAGGTATTTCTTGACTTCTTACTTTTGCATTCCAGTCCCCTGTAATGAAAAGGACATCTTTTTTGGGTGTTAGTTCTAGAAGGGCTTGAAGTTCAACTTCAGCTTCTTCATCATTATTGGCCAGGGTATAGACTTGGCTTACTGTGATATTGAATGGTTTGCCTTGGAAACAAACAGAGATCATTCTGTCATTTTTGAGATTGCATCCAAGTACTGCATTTGGAACTCTTTTGTTGACTGTGAGGGCTATTTCATTTTTTCTAAGGGATTCTTGCCCACAGTAGTAGATATAATGGTCATCTGAGTTAAATTCACCCATTCCAGTCCATTTTAGTTCGCTGATTCCTAAAATGTCGATGTTCACTCTTGCCATCTCCTGTTTGACCATTTCCAATTTACCTTGATTCATGGACCTAACATTCCAGGTTCCTATGCGATATTGCTTGTTACAGCATTGGACTTTACTTCCATCACCAGTCACAGTCACAACTGGGTGTTGTTTTTGCTTTGGCTTCATCTCTTCATTCTTTCTGGAGTTATTTCTCCACTGATCTCCAGGAGCATATTGGGCACCTACCAACCTGGGGAGTTCATCTTTCAGTGTCCTATCTTTTTGCCTTTTCATACTATTTATGGGGTTCTCAAGGCAAGCATACTGAAGTGGTTTGCCATTTCCTTCTACAGTGGACCACGTTTTGTCCTCTAGCTCAGTGGTTCTTTCCTCAGCTGTGTCCAGTCTACTGAAATCCATCAAAGGCATTCTTCATTTCGGTTAGATTTTTGATCTCTAGCATTTCTTCTTGGTCCTTTCTTAGGATTTCCACTTGTCTGCCTACATTGCTCCTTTGTTCCTGAATGCTGTCTACTTTGTCCGTTATAGCCCTTGGTATATCAATTATAGTTGTTTTCAATTACAGGACTGATAATTCAAACATCCTTGTCATATCTGGTTCTAACATTGCCCTATGTCTTCAAATTGTGTTTTCTGCTTTTTTGGTGTGCTTTGTAATTTTTTTTTTTTTTTGATAGCCAGACTTCCTGGGAAGGAGGATGGCTGTAAATAGGCCTTTTGTAATGTGATGATGAGGGCTTCCCCGATGGCTTAGTGGTAAAAAATCTGCATGCCAAAGCAGCAGACATGGGTTCTATCCCTGAGTCAGGAAGACCCCCTGGAGAAGGAAATGGCAAGAATACTCCAGTATTCTTGCGTGGGGAATCCCATAGACAGAGGAGTATGGCAAGCTACAGTCCATGGGTTCACAAAGAGTTGGACACAACTTAGTGATTAAACAACAACAACAAATCTGGTGACGAGTTGTTGGGGAGAGGAAGTGTGCTATAGGTTGTGTATATCTCAATTCAGTGAGCCCATGCCTCTGCACTGTGAACTTTACAAGTGTTTTTCAGTTCTTTCTCCTCTCTTGTCCAGCAAGATGCGTAAGAGTTGGCTGGAACGTCTCTGGGGTCATTTAGGCTCTGATAATACCCTAGAACCTTGTCAAGGTCCTGGAGGTAAATATCACAATATGTAGGAAATCTCCATAATTGGCCCCTCTGGAGTGGTTACCCTTTAGAGGTGTCCACACAGTACTTTCAGCAATTCAATTGCAATTCAGGTTTTCCCACCTTGGCACTGGTTGCCCTTGGGGTTTCTGCTAGACATTTTCTGATCTGATAATCCGTGATTCCCTGTATTTGCCTATCTGTCCAATATTGGCTGCAGTGGTTTACCCTTACTTCTTTTTCAGATCCTAGAAGATTTGTTGATTTTTCAGTTTGTTCAGCTTTTTACTTGTTATTAGGACAGAATGTCAATTTTTGACCTTCTTACATTCTGGACTGGCAACTAGAGCATTTGTTCATTTTTGAAGGTCCTTGCTTAGTGGGAATCTTAGATTAAGCTTCTCACACTGCAGTGGGTCCAAAGTTATATCAGTACTGGAATTGGAATTTGTTTCAGGGAAAACCAATTTTTGCATTTTATTATTGTCTCTATCAAGTTTCAGCTTGATAATTTTTTTCTGTTCTGTTTTGGTTCTTTGAATTTTTTTCTCCCTTTTTTCTGAGTCTAAGCAAATAGTTAAAAGCATATTTACTTTATGTTTTCCAATATGTATTTTTATTTTAATAGTGGTACATTTCTGAGAGAATAATCTGCCATGCTGTAGAAAGAGGAACTATTTTCTTTGTGGCCTTTTAAAAAAAATGAATGATGTCTTAAATTCTTTGCCACTAAAGGGAAGTATTTAATTGAAATAATCTTCTAATTCCTAGAGATAATCTTAGGCTGAAATGTATATTTAAGTTGCCTTTCACATATTTTTTCTTTTCTCCTTTTCTAGATAATCTTTATGCATAAGTTCCATACATAAAGGAACCATCCTTTCTATTTTGTTATCTTTAAATGAGGAAGTTTTCTTTGCAATAGCTAATTTGCTCAAGGATAGCGTGGGGAAAGATTTCCAATTCAGTAACTTTCCATATGTAGTTTCACATCCAAGCTATTGTGTTCATCACCTCCTTTAAGACAAGTTTGGCCTCAGTTTTTTGTGTCCTCTTTCACCTTCAAGTTAAATAGGATATTGGAATGGCTCATAGTACATATATATGCTTCTGTGTGGTTAAGTATCTTCAACACTGCATACAAAAAGTGCTCCACAAATCTTTCCATATGAATGAATGGCTAAATGAATATCCAGCTGGCCTGATGGACATATTTATTAGAATATTCTAATATAATAAATACTGAATTAATGATCTTTCCTGCATTATGGTTCTTCCTCTCTAATTGATCATTCCCCCGCCCCCACCTGCCTCTTTCTCTCTCTCTCTCTGTATATATGCTGCTGCTGCTAAGTCGCTTCAGTCGTGTCCGACTCTGTGTGACCCCATAGACAGCAGCCCACCAGGCTCCCCCGTCCCTGGGATTCTCCAGGCAAGAACACTGGAGTGGGTTGCCATTTCTTTCTCCAATGCATGCATGCATGCTAAGTCGCTTCAGTCGTGTCTGACTCGGTGCGACCCTATGGACAGCAGCCCACCAGGCTCCTCCGCCCACAGGATTCTCTAGGCAAGAATATTGGAGTGGGTTGCCATTTCCTTCTCCAATGCATGAAAGTGAAAAGTGAAAGTGAAGTCGCTCAGTCGTGTCTGATCTTAGTGACCCCATGGACTGCAGCCTACCAGGCTCGTCCGTCCGTGGGATTTTCCAGGCAAGAGTACTGGAGTGGGTTGCCATTGCCTTCTCTCTCTCTCTCTCTCTCTCTCTCTATATATATATATATATATATATATATATATATTCATTTCCTATAATTTCTTCCTCTCCATGCTTACTGTCACTTCCTTAGTGCAGGCCAATACCATTTATTGCTTTATAATTGTTATAGACTCCATGCTTTTAAACATGCATCCTAACCATCTGGCTACCACACTGTTGATAGAGTGATCATTCAAGTTGAAGACTACAAATAAAGTAGTGAGAGTAGAAATAAAATGAAGCTGGCTGTAAATTTGTTTATCATGGGCACAGAGAGGCACTTGCTGAAATTAGCACACAAAGGCTGAATAAATTTTTATGTCAACCATCCAGTTCATTTCCTTGAAAGAAGAAAAGGGGATTTGCATTTCATAAGCATTGCCTGACTCAGTAATCAGGGAATGGCAGAGGAAAGATGCTCAAAAAGAAGGGAAACCTTAAAAATAATCAGGGATAAAAAATAGAGCCTTAACTTCAATAATTTAACTCTAAATGAATAAACTTGAATGGATTTATCTTACTGGTTAATTCCTACAAGAGACTGGTGAGAACCTCTGCTATTTTGAGAAAGCTTCTTAGCATAATTGGGGATAAATTCATAGAAAAATGATTTCTAAAGGAACCTAATATAAAAGCTCAATAAACATCAACTACTCATGGAAAAAAGTTATTGAGTACATGCAGCAGAACAACATATGTGACTTAAGACAATTTTCACAAGTAAGCCCTATCTGTATTACCTGGGAAATTTGTCTCAATGAATTCTTTGAACTCCTCTAGTTTATCTTCATTATCATCAATGTTAATCTTTGCTGTCAGAGTATATATATTACCAAACTTGTTCTTGAG
This sequence comes from Giraffa tippelskirchi, assembly GCF_054371585.1. Lineage (NCBI taxonomy): Eukaryota > Metazoa > Chordata > Mammalia > Artiodactyla > Giraffidae > Giraffa > Giraffa tippelskirchi. Next base: position 22,270,819 of record NC_137287.1, read on the forward strand.
GTGACGTGGGCTGCCTAGGCTCCTGAACTTCCCCTTTACCATGATGGCCAGCCTGGTACAAAGGGCCTCACATTCTTCCATGCTAAAGGCACATAGGATATATGGCTGAAGAGACTCCCTCTCAGAAGCAAAACTTTATATTTCAAAACAGAGCTATGATTATAAGGTAACACTTATAGTAAGAAGGCTTTATGTTGCAAGTGATCATTACGAGACCATATTTGGAAAGAGGAGATTTTAAAATTCAAAGCAGCTGATTTCTAAATTCACAAGAGGAACACTTCCCTGACTTCCTACTTTCTACCAGGTCTGGATTTCAGAACTTAACTGAGTAGTCTAGATTTTACCCAGGAATCAGCATTTGCTCACAGCCCCCTTATGTACTTCATGTACTTAGACAAGTTCACTGACATATCCCTGACTCAAACTAATTCTCTCTTACACACTTCTAACTCTCACCCAAGTCTCCTAATGGGTCATACCTGTGGGAAGATATGATGATAGCTTTGCCACTATTACATATCCACGTAACTGTGTCCCACATACGGCGCCTGGCTACTGGGTCTATGCCAGTAGATGGCTCATCCAGGAAAACAACTGAGGTCTTTCCCATTAGGGCAATAGCAGTATTCAATTTACGTTTGTTTCCTCCACTTTATTGTCAAAGAAGGAGAGAGAAAGTGGAGAAGAAAGAAGAAATAAGGTTATCGTTAATTCATAGAACAGAATTAGCTCATATATCCACAATGCTGTTATACACCAACTCATTTTCATTGAAATGACTTTCGGGGGGTATGTTTTTAGCATCATTATTGGTAAAATATTTTTGTTTTGAGGAGATAAATGACCATAGGGATACAGGAATGAATGTGTTCTTTTTGAAATGCAAAGGCTACAGATCATGTCTGCAAAAGGTTAACTTCATACAAATGTGATCTGCCTTATTTCTGATATCTGAACCCTGACAGGAAGTAAGGCTATGTCACAGTCATTGCTTCTGTGTGACAAGAGTTGTCAGGTTGAGTTTACAGGCATTCATTCTAAACAGCAGAAATACAGATGGGCAGTAGGTAGCTTAATAAATAAGCAGCATAATGTCTCACCTGTATGTGCAGACCAGGTTGTCAGCATGGGTTTCCATGTGCACTGATTGCAAAAAGGTTTCCACATACATGCCAATGTCTGGCTCAGGAACACCCCGCAGCCTGGCGTACATGATCAGCAATTCTCGACCTGTCATGTGGCTCAGCATGGGGTCAGATTGAGGACAATAGCCAATTCTTGACCTAATCTGAATCAAGAGGGTAATTCATAAGCAATAAACCTGAGTTGACTATTCCATTGAACATACAGTAACACAGATGAGAGAGAAAACCCGAAGTTTCTAGCCCATGCTAGCAAGAAGATGTGATACCCATAGAGCTCTGAATAAGAATTATTTCTTTTTCAGTCTAAAGAAACTTTACATCTGGAACCCACTGTAGTAAAATGGAATACTAATATCCCTCACAGTACGTATCTATCGTGCACTACAATGCACCCAAGATAACTGTTTGTTAGATGAAATTGCCTATTCAAATATCACTAGGAAAGCGCCATTCTATTAAATCTATTAAAATAATGTATAGAATTTCACTTCCAGTAGTAGCCAGTAACTTCTATTAAGCCAACTATCCCACAGATGAAAATTATCATATACATTATATATATCTTCTATGGGCATCCTTGGTGGCTCAGATGGTAAAGAATCTGCCTGCAATGTGGGAGATCCAGGTTCATTCTCTGGGTTAGGAAGATCCTATGGAGAAGGAAATGGCTACCCACTCCAGTGTTCTTGCCTGGAGAATTCCACGGACAAAGAAGCCTGGTGGGCTACTGTCTATGGGGTCACAAAGAGTCAGACATGGCTGAGAGACTAACACATATCCTTATATATTGAGTTGGCTAAAATGTTCATTCAGGTTTTTCCATACCATCTTACAGGAAAACCCAAACAAACTTTTTGACCAACTCAATATATATAAATACAAGAATAAATAAGTTTAGCTATATTAAACTAAAAAGCTTCTGTACAACAAAGGAAACCATCAATAAAACAAAAGGGCAACCTACTAAATGGAAGAAAATACTTGCAAATTATATACCTGTAAGGGGTTAATATTCAACATATAAAAGAACTCATACAACTCAACATCAAAAAGACAAACAATCTGATTTTAAAAATGGGTATAGGACCTGAATAGACATTTTTCCAAAGGAGTTGTACAGATGGCCAACAGGTACCTGAAAAGGTTCTCAACATCATTAATAATTTAGGGAAATGCAAGTTAAAACCACAATGAGTTTTCACTTCACACCTGTTAAAATGGTTATTATCAAAAAGATAAGAGAGAACATGCTGGTGAGGATGTGGAGAAAAGGGAACTCTTGTGCAGTGTTGGTGAAATGTAAATTGGTATAGCCACTATTGAAAACAGCAGGGACATTAAAAAATAGAAGTATCATATGATTCAGCAGTTCCACTTCTGGGTAGGAAAAAAATGAAGGAAAGAAATGAAAATCCTCCCTAACTCAAAAAGATATTTGCACCCCTGCGTTCAATGCAGCATTATTTACAACAGCCAAGACATAGAAACATCCTGTCTGTTGATAGATGAATGGAAAAAGAAGGTGTGGTATATCTATACAATGGAATATTGCTTTACTTCATTGAAGAATAAGTCTTTGAACCTTTCTCAGAAATTGTGATTGTTTCAGTTTTTTTCTATTTCTTCTGAGGTCAGTTTTAATAATTTGTATGTAACTAGAAAATTAGTTTTATTAAAAATTTAAATTTTATTTGCATGGAGTTGAATCAACTACTTTGTGTTTCTTTTTTTTTTTTTTAATAAATTTATTTATTTTAGTTGGGGGCTAATTACTTTACAATATTGTAATAGTTTTTGCCATACATTGACATGAATCAGCCATGGGTTTACATGTGTTCCCCTTCCTGGACCCCCCACCCACCTCCCTCCCCATCCCATCCCTCTGGGTCATCCCATTGCCCCGGCCCTGAGCCCTTGTCTCATGCATCGAACATGGAATGGTGTTCTGTTTCACATATGATAATATACATGTTTCAATGCTATTCTCCCAGAACGTCCCACCCTCACTTTCTCCCTCAGAGTCCATAAAATTGTTCTATGCATCTGTGTCTCTTATTCTGTCTCGCATATAGGGTTATCGTTACCATCTTTCAAATTCCATATATATGCATTAGTATACTGTATTGTTGTTTTTCTTTCTGGCTTACTTCACTCTGTATAATGGGCTCCAGTTTCATCCATCTCAGTAGAACCGATTCAAATGTATTTTTTTTAATACTTTTTAATACTTTGTGTTTCTTACAATTTCTTTTCAATGTATTTATGTTCCCTCTCTTTTTTAACAAGTTCATCCATTTCTATTTTTACAAAGTTCTAGTTGTTTTGACTTATTGGTTAGTTGGCTCTATATTTTTATATATTAATTTATATACTTCTCTGAATTTATACTTTTATATGCTTTCCTTCCATTTATTTTTTTTCTGAGACGTGTTTATAAGCTATTATTTTTATTCTTTTAAAAATTGAAATGCATATATATGAGATTATTTTTTTATTCAATTATTTTTTTCAATTTTTATTTTTTATTCAATTGTAATCAGAGAATATATATTTTTATATTTGGAAGTACTGTTTTTCAAATGTATGGCATAAAAATGGTCATGCTCATAAGTGAATTATTTTTGAGAGATGTAGAATTTGGTATGTATCAATCATGTTTACCATATTGACTATTGACTATGTCGCTTATGTAGTTTTTGTCCATATTTATTTTCTACTGACATGGTCTGTCTTAGACTAAAAGAAGAGAATTAAACATTTCATATATTGGGTTGGCCAAAAAGTTCCTTCTTTTTTTAAAATAAAAATAAAAGACATATTTTTCATTTTTACCAAGATCTTTATTGAACAATGTATTCACCAGTTTGTTTCACTACCTTCTGCTATTTTTCAAGCAACTTCATAATTCCATCTTCCCAAAATTTTTTATTTTTTTGGGCAAAGAACGTTTCAAGGTGCCTTTTACAGTTTCCCAGGGAACTGAAATTTTTTCCATTAAGAGAATTTTGTAAAGACTGAAATAAATGAAAATCTGAAGGTGCAAAATCTGGTGAATACCGTGGGTGAATCAGAGCTTCCCAGCCAAGCTGTAACCACTAGTTTTTGCCTGGTTATCAAAGAAACATGTGGTCTTGCATTATCCGGATGGAAGGTTATGCATTTTCGGTTGCCTAATTCTGGATGCCTTTCATGGAGTTCTGCCTTCAGTTGGTCTAATTGGGAAAACTATTTTATGGAATTAATCACTTAATTTTGCAAAAGGAGCTCATAATAGAGGACTGTCTTCCAATCCCACCATATACACATCACCTTCTTTACATCAAGACCAGCCTTTGCTGAGATTGGTGGTGGTTTCCTTCACTTGCTCCAGATCTCTTCTATCCCACATTATTGTACAGTATCCACTTTTCATTGTCTGTCACAATTTGTTTTAAAAGCAAAACGTCTTCATTACATTTTGGTAGAGAATCACATGCAGAAATATGGTCAAGAAGGTTTTTTTTCTGCTTAACTTACATGTAACCCAAACATCAAAGCGATTAATATAACCAAGCTGGTGGAAATGATTTTCAGCACTTAATTTGGTTATTTTGAGTATGTTGGCTATATCCCCCCATGGTATAACATTGATTGTTCTCAGTTAATGTCTTGATTTGATTGCTATCAACTTCAACTGGCTTACCCGACTATGGACCATTGTCCATGAGAAATCTTCAGTATGAAACTTTACAAACCACTTCTGACACTTTAAAAAAAATTCTAGAAGGCTTTTATTATTTCTGCCCAGGGAGATAGATAGGACTTAATATTTTCTGTAAAGGGGAAGACTCCCATTAAGATTAAGAAGTTGTTTTGTCACAGGAGGTAAAGATATCGGATTAGGTTTGGTGCAAAATTCTCTAGTTTTGCTAATTTACCAGGAGATAAAATTTTTGTTTTCATTTAAGATTTTTACTGCAATCATGTTTCCAGGTTGCAACATAGTTTTTGTAATTCTCACAATTTTTCCTGGTTGTTTTTTCTCTCTCCAGTCTTTATTTTTCTTTAATATACATATTTCATTGAAGTATAGTTGACTTACAATGATTCAGCCAGACATATACACATTTATTATTTTCCAGATTATTCTCCATTATTGGCTACTACAAGATACTGACTATATTTCCCTGTGCTATACAGCAAATATTCATTGCTTGTTGCTTATCTATTTTTAAAATTAGAAATCTAGCATTCTATTTATACTAAAACAAGTGAAGTCAAATGTCAAAATTTTTTAGTTAGGCAAAAATTTGTAAGTTTTCTAAAATATATGTATATTATACATACTATTTATATATATGTAAACAAAAGCTTTTCTACTACACTTGGTAAAGGTTTGAGAAAGAACATCAGAGAAAAAAAAGAGAAGAGATGAAGAAATTGGAAAACAAACTAAACAAAACAGAATATGAAACAGAAAAAGTGAAACAAACTAGATAAAAGTAAAAGATCATACAGTCCAGTTGTTTTTAAACATGGCTGCTAATTTTATATCTGAAGATTTGGAGGAAAAAATTTGTATTTTTCAAAAAATTCCAAGATAATTTTGATATGCATCTGGATTTCAAGAAATGATTGTAGGTTTTTCTATTAAATGATAGTTTTGGTTTATATAAAATTCTATTATTTTTTCTATTGGCTAGTCATGATACAATGGTAAGTGAGTAATAGTTGCACAATCACAATAGTAAAAAATGTTTATCAGTTTTCACAATCAAGAGCCAGATGAAAAATAAAAGACAATTACAGTTGCAAACCACAATGGGAACATGATTAACCTAACAATATAAAATAATTACATACAATTTGGGGGGGTGTCAAGCAGTGATGTGGTAAGTGGAAATGCATACATGCACATGTTTTCATGCACGCAGCCAGTCTATGTCTTTTGGTTGGTGTAGCTAATCCATTTACATTTAAGGTAATTATCCATATATATGACCCTATTACTGTTTTTTTAATTGTTTTGGATTTATTTTCTGTAGATCCTTTCCTTCTTTTGTGTTTCCTGCCTAGAGAGTTCCTTTAGCATTGGTTGTAAAGCTGGTTTCAGTTCAGTTCAGTCCCTCAGTCATGTCCGTCTGTTTACGACCCCATGGACAGCAGCACACCAGGCTTCCCTGTCCATCACCAACTCCTGGAGCTTGCTCAAACTTTTGTCCATCAAGTCAGTGATGCTATCCACCCATCTCATCCTCCGTTGTCCCCTTCTCCTGCCTTCAATCTTTCTCAGTGTGGTGCCGAATTCTCTTAACTTTTGCTTGTCTGGAAAGCTGTTGATTTCTCCATCAAACCCGAATGAGAGTCTTGCTGGGTAGAGTATTCTTGGTTGTTGGTTCTTCCCATTCATCAGTTTAAATGTATCATGCCATTTTCTTCTGGCTTGTAGAGTTTCTGTCGAGAAATTAGCTTGTAATCTGATTGGAGTTCCCTTGTATGTTATTTGCTGTTTTTCCCTTGTTGCTTTCAATATTTTATCTTTATCCCTAATTTTTGTCAGTTTGATTACCATGTGTCTCGGTATGGTCCTCCTTAGATTTATCTTGCCTGGGACTCTCTGTGTTTCCTGGACTTGGTTGACTACTTCCTTTCCCACGTTAGGGAAGTTTTCAGCTATTATTATCTCTTCAAATATTTTCTCAGGTCCTTTCTCTCTTTTCCTTCTGGGACCTCTATAATGCCAATGTTGGTGCATTTAATGTTGTTCCAGAAGTCTCTTAGGCTGTCTTCACGTCTTTTCACTAAAAAAAAAAAAATTCTGTTCTGCAGAATGGATTTCCACCATTCTGTCCTCCAGGTCATTTATCCATTCTTCTGCCTCAGTTATTGAGTTATTGATTCCTTTGAGTGTATTATTCATCTCTGTTCTTTAGTCCTTGTAGGTCTTTGGTAAACATTTCTTGCATCTTCTCCATTGTTTTCCTGCAATCTGGATCATCTTCAATACTATTATTCTGAATTTTTTTTCTGGAAAATTGCCTATCTCCTCTTCATTTATTTATTTTTCTTGGATTTTATCTTGTCCCTTCATCTGGGATATAACTTTCTGCTTTTTCATCCTGATTAACTTTCTGTAATACGGTTTTTGTTCTAGCCTCTGTGGGATGATGGTTCTTCTGCTTCTTCTGTCTGCCCTCTGATGGAGGAGGCTAAGAGAGTGTGTAAACTTCCTGAAGGGAGGGACTGGCAGTGGTAAAAACTGGTCTTGCTCTGGTGAGCAGGGCTTCAGCCAGTGAAGCTTTAATTCAATTATCTGCTTATGGGTGGGGTTGTTCTCCCTCCCTGGTAGTTTTTTGGCCTGAGGCAACCCAGCCCTTGGGTCTAGGGCTCTATGATCAGGTAATGGTGACCTCCAAGAGGGTTTATGCCAAGGGGACCTTTCCAGACTGCTGCCACCAGTGTGCCTGTCCCTGTGGGGAGCCCCTGCTGACCCATGCCTCAATTTAAATTTAGGTTTAAATAAACCTAAATTTGTTTGACTACAGATATGTTTCTACTGATTTTAGCTAAAGAATTTTACTATATCAATGACACATTCAAGTGGCCATGAAAGAGAAGACTGATATATATTTACCTACTTAGAAGTTTCTGCAGGACAAAAACAATGTAAGCAAAGTCAAGAGGCAAATAAAATACATTTGGAACTAGTATTACAGAAATTAATAACATATGAAGAAATAAAGAAAAATGTCACTAATTTAAAATGTATAAAGAATACAAAAAGACATCACAGGAAAGGAAATGACTTTTTAAAATACAAAATGTTGAAGTGATGTCAGAAAGATGGTGACAGAAAATGATGTCAGAAAGAAATAGGAGGATTCTGACTTTCCCTCTCTTCACAGATGCACTGAATAAACAGCTACATAGTTGAGAGATTCTTACACCCTGAGCGACAGGAAATACTCACAGTACAATAGATTGGAAAAGCCGAGACACACTAATGAAATTAACTCCATCCCTGGATTACAACTTGGATGTACTCCAAATCCCAATTTCTTCCTGAGGAGTGAAGATTTTGGATCACACATCTAATGTTCCAACTTACATGGCTTCCAATTGAAAGTCCAGCTCCCAAATCACCCAGCTATGAGACTGAAAGAAGCTTGGCATTTGTGTGTCCCCAGGACCATATGAAGCAAAGAAGTCATTCTAAACTGATGTGTAAGTACTTGCTCTGGTTATAAACACTTGCTCCCCAGGCTCAGTGTAGAAGAAGCAGGTGAAAACACTCCAGATTCTTCCTGGAAAGGGTTAGACTGCATATTTTTCAAGCTGCTGCCTGAGAATCATGTTTCTACCTAGTCTGCACCTGGGAGGTGACTGTGCAGGAAATTAACAGAATTTTAGGAGCACAAACAGCATATACAATGCCACATCTTTCCCAGCTGTTGCCTGAAGTTTGGGCTTCCAATTAGGTTTCATCTAGGAGCTGACGGGGCAGGCAATTTAGTAGTTTTCGAGGAGCTTGCGCATGTGCACATTTCCTCTCCTTCAGGGCACCAGTGGAACTTGGCATACCATAATCTCCCGAGGGCTGCTAAGAACAGAGATGGCAATCTGGACAAAAAGAAAGACTTGAGAGGCACTTAAGAATCTTTAATCAGGGTGATGGGCAAGGATCATCTCGTACATGAGGCCAGTCTGTCAAGACTAGGAGAGATGGCTGTTTTATTTAAAGTATAGAAACCATTACGAACATTCGAGGAAAATGAAGAGAGAAATAAAAGAACAAACAAAAGAAAAAGATAAACATGCAGAAAACTGACCCTAATGGGATGGAGATAGTTTACGTGACAAGAGAAGTCAAAATTGTGGTCATAAAGATTCCTGAAGAGGTCAGGAGAGCAATGTATGAAGAAAGTGAGAATTTCAACAAAGAGAAAAATCTATGTAAAAGTACTATAAAATATGTAAAAAAAAAAAAAAAATCAATCCCGAATATTCATTGGAGGGACTGATGCTGAAGCTGAACCTCCAATAATTTGGCCACCTGATGTGAACAGCTGATTCATTGGAAAAGACCTTGATGCTGGGGAAGATTGAGGGCAGGAGGAGAAGGAGGAAACAAAGGATGGGAAGGTTGGATGGCATCACCAACTCAATGGACGTGAGTTTGAACAAATTCCAGGAGATAGTAAAGAACAGGGAAGCCTGGCATGCTGCAGTCCATGGCGTCTCAAAGAGTCAGACAAGACTTAGCAAGTGAACAACAACTAAGCAAAAGCCTCTTTATAGAGGTGAAGAATACAATAACTGGACTGAATATTTCAATAGAGAAAATAACAGACTAGATCAAGTGGAAAAAAGTATCAGTTAATTCAAAGACAGGACAGGGAAATCATTCAATCAAGAGGAGCAAAATGTTTAAAAAAGAATAAAAAAGAGGCAAGGTAGTTTAAGGAACTTATGGGTTACAATCAAGTGTACCAATGTCTGTATTATGGGAGTCTGAAAAAGCTAAGAGAGAAAGAAAGGGACAGAAAGTTCACTCAGAGGAATAATGGTTGGCCATTCTTTGCTACCCAGAGAGGGGTACATTGTTCTGGGTTCTTGTCATAAATTAAAGGAAAACTTCCACCATGTCTGGAGCCTTTGATGCCCAGCAAATGAAACAGGTGTATGACTTCAAATTCCTTGCAGCAGGAACCTACTTAGGTGGCATCAACCTTAATTTTCAAGTGGAACAGTTAATCTACAAAGAAAAAGTGGTAACATATACATCATCTGAAGAGAACCTGGGAGAAGTTTCTGCTGGCAGCTCATGCCATTGTTGAAAACCTGGCTGATATCAGAGTCATATCGTCCAGGAATACTGGTCAGCAAGATGTGGTAGAGTTGCTGCCACTGCATCCACTCCTATTGCTGGCTGTTTCACTCCTGGAACATTCCCTAACCAGATTCAGGCAGCCGGCAAGGAGCTATGATTCTGGTGGTTGCTAATCCCAGGGCTTAACCACTAGCTCCTCCAGAGGTATCTCATATTAGCCTACTTACTATTGCTCTGTGTAACACAGACTCTCCTTCCCACTCTGCAGATATCACCATCTTATGTAACAAGGGAGTTCACTCTGTGGATGCTGTCCCAGGAAGTTCTTTGCATGCATGTATCATCTCCTATGAAAACTTGAAGGCATGAAGATCATGTCTGATCTCTACTTTTCCAAATTTTTGAAGAGACTGAAAAGCAAAAGCAGGCCACTTCTAAAATGGATGTAAGCATGGAGAAATTTCAAGACGGAAGGATTGCTTCAGCTTCCAAATTTATTGCTCCTCAGCCCTAGGTTGCAGACTAGTCTGAAGGTGCCCTCCATGCTTACTCAGCAGCTTCCTACTGAAAACTGGAGCACTCAGCCTTCATTACAGATGGGTCTGCAACTCCCAATGCTCAGGTCACTGAATGGGTAGGAACTACCACTGAAGCTATTCTCCCATAGACTCTTTAATAGAAAATGGAATAAGGATGTTGGAAAATAAACAATTTCAAAAAAAAAAGAAAAGAAAAGAAAGAAAAAAAAAAGTTTGAGAATGTCCCAAACTGGAGGAAGGAAAACTAAATCAAGGAATCTGAAAGAAAGCCAAAAAGATAAACCAAAGAGATCCAGACCAAGATACATTATAATCAAATTGTCAAACATTAAAGAGAAATTTTGAAAGAAGAAAGAGAAAAACCTGCCAACCAAAAATACCATATTGGGCAAATCTGTCTTCTAAAATGAAAGAGAGATAAAGACATTCTCAGACAAACAAGAGCTGAACTAATTTATCATTACTAGAAATGTTAAAGGAAATTCTTCAAGTTGAAATAAAGTATACTAAATAATAAAAGCCTTTGGACTTGAACACAGCAGAAAATTTGGAGAGGAATTATAGCTCAGAGTTTAAAATGTCCAGATCATGGGCAGAAATAAAATCCTCTAGAAATACAGAATAAATTGGGTTTACACATGGGGTCAAAACTTTCACCACTCAGCAAGTACAGAAAATCTAAAATAGAAACTGAGAAAGAAGTTTGAGAAAATGTAAACCTTTAAGACTTCAGTTCAGTTCAGTTCAGTTCAGTCGTGTCCGACTCTTTGCGACCCCATGAATTGCAGCACGCCAGGCCTCCCTGTCCATCACCAACTCCCTGAGTCCACCCAAACCCATGTCTATCGAGTCGGCGATGCCATCCAGCCATCTCATACTCTGTCGTCCCCTTCTCCTCCTGCCCCCAATCTTTCCCAGCATCAGGGTCTTTTCCAATGAGTCAGCTCTTTGCATGAGGTGGCCAAAGTATTGGAGTTTCAGCTTCAACATCAGTCCTTCCAATGAACACCTGGGACTGATCTCCTTTAGGATGGACTGGCTGGATCTCCTTGCAGTCCAAGGGACTCTCAAGAGTCTTCTCCAACAACACAGTTCAAAAGCATTAACTCTTTGGCGCTCAGCTTTCTTCACCGTCCAACTCTCACATCCATACGTGACTACTGGAAAAACCATAGCCTTGACTAGACGGACCTTTGTTGGCAGAGTAATGTCTCTTCTTTTCAATATGCTATCTAGGTTGGTCATAACCTTCCTTCCAAGGAGTAAGCGTCTTTTAATTTCATGGCTGCAATCACCATCAGCAGTGATTTTGGAGCCCCCTAAAATAAAGTCTGACACTGTTTCCACTGTTTCCCCATCTATTTCCCATGAGGTGATGGGACCAGATGTCATGATCTTAGTTTTCTGAACATTGAGCTTTAAGCCAACTTTTTCACTCTCCTCTTTCACTTTCATCAAGAGGCTCTTTAGTTCTTCTTCACTTTCTGCCATAAGGGTGGTGTCATCCGCATATCTGAGGTTATTGATATTTCTCCCGGCAATCTTGATTCCAGCTTGTGTTTCTTCCAGCCCAGCATTCCTCATGATGTACTCTGCATATAAGTTAAATAAGCAGGGTGACAATATACAGCCTTGATGTACTCCTTTTCCTATTTGGAAACAGTCTGTTGTTCCATGTCCAGTTCTAACTGTTGCTTCCTGACCTGCATCCAGGTTTCTCAAGAGACAGGTCAGATGGTCTGGTATTCCCATCTCTTTCAGAATTTTCCACAGTTTATTGTGATCCACACAGTCAAAGGCTTTGGCATAGTCAATAAAGCAGAAATAGATGTTCTTCTGGAACTCTCTTGCTTTTTCGATGATCCACCAGATGTTGGCAATTTGATCTCTGGTTCCTCTGCCTTTTCTAAAACCAGCTTGAACATCTGGAAGTTCAAGGTTCACGTACTGTTGAAGCCTGGCTTGGAGAATTTTGAGCATTACTTTACTAGCATGTGAGATGAGTGCAATTGTGCAGTAGTTTGAGCATTCATGTAAAATATATAGCTAGGGAAGTTGCTGTGTAACACAAGGAACTCAGCCTGGTGCTACTGACAACCTAGAGGGGTAGGATGGGGTGCGGATAGGGAGGTTCAAGAGGAAGGGGATATGTGTATACTTATGACTGATTCACGTTGTATAGCAGAAACCAACACAATATTGTAAAGTGATTATCTGCCAATTAAAACTAAATTTAAAAAAATAAAATGCAAAAAAAAAGACTTAGATCAAGATGGCAGAATAAAAGGAAATGGAGCTCACCTCCTCCCACATGCATCAAATACACTGTACTTGTGGAACAATTCTAACAATGTATGTTCTGAACACTGGCAGGAGAGCTCATACAAAGCTGCAAGAAAGACCACCACGTAACTGGATAGGATGAAAGAAAAATAAAACAGGAATTGAGATAGGATCTGCACCCTTGGGAGGGAGTTGTGAAAGAGGAAAGAGTCTTTCACCATTTGAACAAACTTTACTGAGTGGAAGATCAGCCAGGACAGGAAGGGAGCTTCAGAGGCTCAAAGGAGAGTGCAACAGCCAAAATGCAGCAGGAGCACAGAGAGACCAGCACAGATGGTTCTGGCCACTTTGCTGCACTCCCCAGCCTGAGACACAATAAAACCAAGAGCTGGTTTTATGAAAAGGTAAACAAAATTGACAAACTTATAGCCAGGCTGGTTTTATGAAAAGGTAAACAAAATTGACAAACTTATAGCCAGGCTTACCAAGAAAAAAAGAGGGAGGACCCAAGTAAACAAAATAAGAAATGACAAAGGAGAAATAACAACTGATCCCACAGAAACACAAAACCGTAAGAGAATACTATGAACAATTACATGCCAACAAATTCAACAACTTGGAAGAAATGGACAAGTTTCTAGAAACATACAGTGTACCAAAACTGAATCAATAAGAAATAGATAATTTGAACAGACCTAGAAGTGAAGTACAATTTTAGTTAAAAAAAAATTCCCTGCAAACAAAATTCTAGGACTAGGTGGTTTCACTATGGAATTCTATCAAGCATACAAGGAAGAAGTTTTACTGATCCTTCTCAACCTCTTCCATAAGACTGAAGAGGAACAGACACTCCCAAAGACATATTCTGAACAAAATACTAGCAAACCAAATACAACACATAAAAAAAAAAATCATACATCATAACCAAGTGGGATTCATCCCAAGTTGACAAGGATGATTCAACATTGCAAATCAATCAGCATGATACACCTCATCAACAAAAGACAAAAACCACATAATCATCTGAATGGATGCAGAAAAAGCACTGGAGCAAATTCAATATTTATTTGTGGTAAAAACTTTTTCTAAAGTGGGTATAGAGGGAATATATCTCAACATAATGAAAACCATCTATGACAAACTCACAGACAATACTCAACAGTGAAAAGCAGAAAGTCATCCTGCTAAAATCTGGAAGAAGGATGTCCACTCTCACCACTTCTGTTCAATATAGTATTAGAAATCCTAGTCACAGCAATCAGAAAAGAAAAGGAAATAACATGTATCCAAATTGGAAGAGAAGAGGTAAAACTGTCATTATATGCAGATGACAGGATACTATATATAGAAAACCCTGAAGACTCCACAGAAAAACTACTAGAACTGATAAACAATTTCAGCAAGGTAGCAGGATATGAGATTAACATACAGAAATTGGTTCTGTTTCTTTGCACTAACAACAAAATATCAGAAAGGGAAAATTTTTTAAAATCCCTTTTAAAATTGCATCACATGGTAGCTCTATTTTTAGTTTTTTAAGTAACCTCCATATTGTTCTCTGGTATTGATTCCTTTCCGAGTATTATTAATTTCAGTAATTGTGCTGTTTGTCTCTGTATGTTCACTTTTTATTTCTTCTAGGTCTTTGTTAACTGATTCTTGCATTTTCTCCATTGTATTTTCGAGGTTTTGGATCATCTTGACTATTACTATTCTGAATTCTTTTTCAGGTAGTTTGCCTATTTCTTCTTCATTTACTTGGATTTGTATGCTTCTAGGTTGTTCCTTCATTGTGTAGTATTTCTCTGCCTTTTCAATATTTTTTTTTAACTTATCATGTTTGAGGTCTCCTTTTCCCAGGCTTTGAGTTTGAATTCTTTCTTTCTTTTGGTTTCTGCCCTTGTAAGTTTGGTCCAGTGGTTTGTGTAAACTTCATGTAGGGTGTGATTTGTACTGGTGCTCTGGTGGGAGGAGGTGAGTTTTTTTTTTTTTTCCCCTCTTGTGGGCAGGGCTGAGTGAGGTGGTAATCCTGTCTGCTGATGATTGGGTTTGTATTTTTGCCTTGTTTGTTGTTTGGATAAGGTGTCCTGCACAGGGTGCTACTGGCAGATGGGCTATGCAGGGTCTTGTATAAAAGTGGTTGCCTTTATGGGAGTTCTTACTATTTGATACTCCCTAGTGTTAGGAGTTCTTAGGTAGTTTAGGGTCTTGGAGTCAATGCTCCCACTCCAAAGGCTCAGGGCCTGATCTCTGGCTGGGAATGGAGATTCCACAGGTGGTTTGTTATGGCGTTAAATGGGATTAAAACAAATACCCCAAAATGAGAAATAAAAGTCACACCCCAGACAAGTGGCAATTGCAAATGAGGAAAACAATAGCTAAAATAATGGAATATACACACATACATATATACCCATAAGCAAAAGCAAAACAGTCCAAAAAAAAAGTACAATAGACCGACCTGGTGAACAAAGGAAATCTAAAATGATATCCATCAGTTAAGAGCAAAACTAACTAAAGCACAAACTGGAAAACAAAACTAAAGCAAGGTGCCAACTGGGGAATAAAGCAATGAAAACAAAGCAAACTAACAAATATGGTGAGAAAAAGAAAGAAAAGAAAGAATAGAAATGCAAAGTTAAATAGAGGTAGATAAAGAAGATTTATATATATTAAAGGTTAACTGCAATGGGAAAAGAACAGTAGGAAAAGCAAACAAAGGAATAAATGTAGGAAAAATAATAATAAATTTAAAAAATTAGAAAATTTAAAAGAAAAGAGAAAAAAGCAAAAAAGAAAACCCTACATAATCTTATAAGGCTAACGTAGAGGCAGAAGTATATAACAGAAATAAAAAGTGTGATTAAAAAAATCCTCAAAAGCTTAAATAGATTTAATAGTATTAATAAAATTGACAACTACAACAACAAAGGGGGAAAAAAAAAGGAAAGGAAAAAAAGAAAAAAATATCCAGAAGCAACCACAGAATAAGTCAAAATATAAGAATAATAAATGTTTTTCTTGCGTCTCTGCTGTCAGCGTCCTTTCCCTCGCTGGGAGTCACAGTCCACCTCGACTCTCTAGGATGCCCTCTGGTACTGGGCTGGTCTCTGGACCTGCTGTGGGGGCAGCTCAGACTCTGATCTGGTCCTGATCCCGTGTGTTCTTGTCCTCAATTGTCACAGCTCTTAGAACTACTGCATTTTCTTTTGTGAGCACTCTCATTGTCCTTTTATATATTCCATAGCCACAGAGTCTGCCTAGTTGATCATGTGGATTTAATCTGCAGCTTGTACAGCTGGTGTGAAGGTTTTGGGTCCTCTTCCTTAGCCACACTGCCCCTGGGTTTCACTTGTGGTTTTATCTTCACCTCTGCATGTGGGTTGTCCACTGGGGTTTGCTCCTGAGGCTGCTCTGGAGGACTTGTGTCCGCCACAGTGGGGGCCAGCTGTGGAGGTGGCACAGATGCTTGGGTGGCAGTGGCCCCGGCACCACCAAGTACTCAGAGGAGCCAGTGGTTAGGGCAGCAGGAAATATCATGCTCTAGAAGGGCATGGCAACCCACTCCAGTATTCCAGCCTGGAGAATCCCCCAGACAGAGAAGCCTGGCAGGCCACAGTCCACAGGCTCTCAGAGTTGGATATGATCAAAATGACCCCATGTGCACAGATGCAGGACTTTTTCTAGCTTCTGGCAGCTCTGTCCCAGTGAAGATCATGCGTGGAAGTGGTGCAGTTGCTTGGATCATGGGGACCCTGGCAATGCTGGCTATGCAGGAGTACTGGCAGCTATTGTCACAGGAGATATGATGCTACTAGGGCTTTTTCTAGCCTGTGGCAGCTCTGCCCCAGTGATGACTGAGCATGAAGGTGGTGGAGCTGCTTGGGTTGCAGGGACCCTGGCAGTGCCAAGTGTGCAGGGACATGGACTGCCTCAGATGCAGGAGCTATGGCCTTATCAGTGTCCTTTTCTAGACTCTGACACCTCCTTCTTTTGCCTTCAGTCTTTCCAAGCACCACGGTTTTTTGCAGTGAGAGTTGGCACTTTGCATCAAGTGGCCAAAGTGTTGGAGCTTAAGCATCAGTCCTTCCAATGAATATTCAGAGTTGATCTCCTTTAGGATTGATTGGTTCGATTTCCTTGTAGTCCAAGGGACTTCTCCACCACCACAGTTGGAAAGCATCAGATCTTCAGTGCTGAGCCTTCTTTGTGGTCCAACTCTTACATGCTTACATGACTACTGGAAAAACAGTCCTTTGACTCTATGGACCTTTGTCAGCAAAGTGATGTCTCTGCCTTTTAATACACTGTCTAGGTTTGTTAGGTTTCCTTCCAAGGAGCAAGCGTCTTTTAAATTCATGGCTGCAGTCACTTTTTGCAGTGATTTTGGAGCCCAAGAAAATAAAGTCTGTCACTTCTATTTGCCATGAAATGATGGGACTGGATGCCATGATCTTAGTTTTTTGAATGTTGAGTCTTTAGCAGCTTTTTCACTCTCCTCTTTCACCTTCACCAAGAGGCTCTAGTTCCTCTTCACTTTCTGCCATTAGTGTGGTATCATCTGCTTATCTGAGGTTGTTGATATTTCTCCAGCAGTCTTGACTTCAGCTTGTGTTTCATCCAGCCCAGCATTTCACATCATGTACTCTGCATATAAGTTAAATAAGCAGAGTGACAATATACAGCCTTGATGTACTCCTTTCCCAATTTTGAACCAGTCCATTGTTCCATGTCTGGTTCTTGGACTGCATACAGTCCAACAGAACTTGTTGCTTCTTGATCTGCATACAGGTTTCTCAGGAGGCAGGTAAGGTGATCTGATAGTCCCATCTCTTGAAGAATTTTCCAAAGTTTGCTGTGATCCACACAGTCAAAAGCTTTAGTGTAGTCAATGAAGCAGAAGAAGATGTTTTTCTGGAACTCCCTTGCTTTATCCATGACTCAACAAATGTTGGCAATTTGATCTCTGATTCCTCTGCCTCTTTGAAACCCAGCTTGTACATCTGGAAGTTCTAGGTTCATGTCCTGCTAAAGCCTAGCTTGAAGGATTTTGAGCATAACCTTACTAGCATGTGAAGTGAGCACAGTTGTATGGTAGTTTGAACATTTTTTGGCATTACCTTCTTTGAGATTGGGATGAAAACTGAATTTTTCCAGTCCTGTGGCCACTGCCAAGTTTTCCAAGTTTGTTGATGTACTGAGTGCAGCATTTTAACAGCATCATCTTTTAGAATTTTAAATAGCTCAGGTGAAATTTCATCACCTCCACTAACTTTGTTTGTACTAATGCTTTTTAAGGCCCACTTGACTTCACACTGCAGGATGTCTGGCTCTAAATGAGTGACCACATCATCATGGTTATCCCAGTCATTAAGACCTTTTTGGTATAGTTCTTCTGTGCATTCTTGCCACCTCTTCTTAATCTCTTCCTCTTGTGTTAAGTCCTTACTGTTTCTGTCCTTTATCGTGCCTGTCCTTGCATGAAATGTTTCCTTGATATCTCCAATTTTCTTGAAGAGATCTGTAGTGTTTCCCATTCTGTGTTTTTCCTCTATTTCTTTGCATTGTTCATTTAAGAAGGCCTTCTTATCTCTCCTTGCTATTCTCTGGAACTCAGCATTCATTTGAATATATCTTTCCCTTTTTCCTTTGCCTTTCTCTTCTCTTTGCTCCTCAGCTATCTGTAAAGCCTCTTCAGACAACCACTTTGCCTTCTTACATTTCTTTTTTTGGGGGATGGTTTTCATCACTGCCTCCTGTATAATGGTATGAACCTCCATTATAGTTCTTCAGGTACTCCTTCTATCAGGTCTAATCTCTTGAATCCATTAATCACCTCTACTATGTAACCATAAGGGATTGATTTAGGTCATACCTGAATGGCCTAGAAGTTTTCCCTACTTTCTTCAATTTAAGCCTGAATTTTGCAATAAGGAGTTCATGGTCTGAGCCACAGTCAGCTCCTGGTCTTGTTTTTACTGACAAGTAAAAGATAGTTCTCCATCTTTGGCTACAAAGAACATAATAGATCTGATTTTAGCATTGACCACCTGGTGATGTCCATTTGTAGAGTCTCTTGTGTTGTTGGAAAATGGTGCTTGTTATGACAAGTTTGTTCTCTTGACCAAACTCTGTTAGTCTTTGCCTTGCTTCATTTTGTACTCCAAGGCCAAACTTGCCTATTATTCCAATATTTCTTGGCTTCCTACTTTGGCATTCCAATCCCTTATGATGAAAAGGACATCTTTTTTTGCTGTTCTAGAAGGTTTTGTAAGTCTTCATAGAATAGGTCAACTTCAGCTTCTTTGGCCGGAGAAGGCAATGGCAACCCACTCCAGTACTCTTGCCTGGAAAATCCCATGGACGGAGGAGCCTGGTAGGCTGCAGTCCATGGGGTCACTAAGAGTCGGACACGACTGAGCAACATCACTTTCACTTTTCACTTTCATGCATTGGAGAAGGAAATGGCAACCCACTCCAGTGTTCTTGCCTGGAGAATCCCAGGGACGGGTGAGCCTGGTGGGCTGCCGTCTATGGGGTCACACAGAGTCGGACACAACTGAAGAGACTTAGCAGCAGCAGCAGCAGCTTCTTTGGCATCAGTGGTTAGGGTGTAGATTTGAATTACTGTGATGTTGAATTGTTTGCCTTGGAAAGGAATCAAGATCATTCTGTCATTTTTGCGGTTGCACCTTTGCTTGACTCCCCTGTAGTAAAGTCTTTTCTTGTAATAGGCTGCACAGTGGTAATGAGCCCGATTGTTTGGTAACATGATCAGACCAGCTAAAGCCCAAAAGACTGATGATATGCTCTGTTGTGATCAGTGCAGGGTAATAGCCACTGTCAAACATTGCTGCTTTAGTGCAAATTTATATATCCACATATGGAAAACAATTTGGCAATGTCCAAAACATTGTATGCAGCATACTACATTTTGTGCAATAAAATGTAAAAATAGATCTTTATAATTGATTGTATGTATTAAAAAAAAACTGTAGAATTAGAAAAATGGTTACCTTCTTGTAAGACTTGGGATGGAATGAGGCAAATGGTGGGTAGGAGTGAAAATAACGTGCTACTGGAAACCATTTTATATTGCTTTGATTTATAATTTGTATGGAGGAATACTTTCTTTATAAGATAGCTTCTATTACTATGGGGCTTCCCTAGTGGCTCAGATGGTAGACAATCTGCCTGCAATGCAGGAGACCCAGGTTCAATCTCTGGGTCTGTAAGATCTCCTGGAGAAGGGAGTAGCAACTCACTCCAGTATTCTTGCCTCCATGGACAGAGGAGCCTGGCAGGCAATAGTCCATGGGGTTGCATAGAGTTGGACATGACTGAGCAACTAACACACACACACTTATCAGTATATATTTAAAATTTTCTTTTAAAACAACTTTAAAAATTGCCCCCCCCCATTTATACAAATATGTTCTAGTTGCTAAAAATTACAATTCTGTCCTTATCAACTCCTTAAGTTCTGGATGTCATTCTTTTCTCCATTTTGTTTGACATCTACTTTTCTTCTAGGTTTGGTCCACATTCATGATTCCCCTATCCTCATTGTTGATTTGTCATTCCACTGCATTCTTATTTCAGTGATGTCCACTGGACACTGTTAAGGCCTATCTTGCCTAATATCTGTTTCATTTTCTTCTTGACATTTTTCAGTCTTGTGGATTTTGTGATAAAATTTTATCCAGTGCTGGGAACTCTGAACTGCTACATGTAAAAGAATGAAATCAGAACACTCCCTAACTCCATACACAAAAATAAACTCAAAATGGATTAAAGACCCAATGTAAGACCAAACACTATAAAACTTTAGAGGAAAACAAGAAGAACACTCTTTGACATAAATCACAGCAAAATCTTTTTTGACCCACTTCCTAGAATAATAAAAATAAAGACAAAAGTAAAAAAAATGGATTTAATTACATTTAAAAGGTCTTGCACAGGCTTTCCCGGCTGGCTTAGTGGTAAAGAATCTACCTGCAATGCAGGAGACACAGGAGATGTGGGTTTGATCTCTGGGTTGGGAAGATCCCCTGGACGAAGGCATGGCAACCCATTCCAGTATTCTTGCTGGGACTATCCCGTGGACAGAGAAACCTAGTGGGATAATGTCCATGGGGTCACAAAGAGTCAGACATCAGTGAAGCAACTGAGCAAAGCACAAAAGGTTTTACACAACAAAGAAAACCATAAAAGAGATGAAAAGACCACCTTCAGAACGGAAGAAAATGTTTGCAAATGAAGCAACTGGGATTAATCTCCAAAATATACAAACAGCTCATGATACTTAACAGCATCAAAGCAAAAACCCCAATCAACAAATGGGCAGAAGACCTAAATAGACAATTCTCCAAAGAAGACATACAAATGACCAAGAGGCACATGAAAGGATGCTCAATATTACTGACTGTTAGAGAAATGCAGACTAAAACTACGGTGAGGTGTCACCTCACTCTGGGCAGAATGACCATTATCAAAAAAATCTGCAAAGAGTAAATGCTGGAGAGGGTGTGGAGAAAAGGGGACCCTCTTGTACTGTGATGAGGATGTGAACTGTTACAGCCACTATGGAGAACAGTATAGAGATTACTTAAAAAACTAAAAATAAAACCATATAATCTAGAAATCCCTCTACTTGGGCATATACCCTGAGAAAACTGTAATTCAAAAAGACACATTCACTTCAATGTTCACTGCAGCACTATTTACAGTAACCAGGACATGGGAGCAGCCTAAACATTCATTGACCTATGAGTGGATAAAGAAAACATGGTACTTTTATACAATGGGATATTCTCAGCCATAAAAAGGACTGAAATTGGATAATTTGTAGAGAAGTAAATGGACCTAGGCTCTATCACATGGAGTGAAATAAGTCAGAAAGAGGAAAACAGATTTTGTATATTAACTCATATATGTGGAATCTAGAAAATGGTACAGATGAACCTACTTGCTGGGCAGGAATAGTGATGCAGATATAGAGAACAGATGTGTGGACACAGTGTGGGGAAGGAGAGTAGAATGAATTGAGAAATTAGGATTGAAATACATACACTATCATGTGTTAAATAACTAACTATTGGGAACCTCCTCTGTAGCACAGGGAGCTCAGCTCAGTGTTCTGTGATGACCTAGATGGGTGGGATGGGTTGGAGAGAGGTCTAAGAGGGACAGAACACATGTATGCATATAGCTGATTCACTTTGTTGTACAGCAGAAACTAACACTACATTGTAAAGTGACTATACCCCAATTAAAAAATATTTATCCAGATTTTCTTTTTAACTCACTAATCTTCCTCAACTTTTTCCCCAATTATTCTCTCTCTCACTCCATGTCTCAAAAATGTTGTTGATCCTCAGGATTCAGCCCATATCCTTCTTCTCATTATTATACATACTCCAAATAGATTGTCTCACTTACTTCCACAGTTTAAATTTCACTTGTACTTTGATGAATTCCGAGAGATTTATATCTCCTATCACTACCATAGATTCCAACTGTCTATTGGATATTCTCCCATTTAAATATGTCATAAACATCTAACATTCAACATATTCTTCTCCAAATATACTCATCTCTTGTCTTTACTATCTGGACTGTCTCATTCATTGGCTCAAGATAGGTTCCTGGGCAATATCTTAGGCTCCTTTCTTTTCTTATAACCCACATTCAAATGGAGCCCAAACCTTGACAAATTTTACTTTTTCAGTATTTTTCACAATCACTTTTTAAAATCATTGTTTTATATCAAACTCCAATTATGTAAGAGCAGGTTATGTGAAATAACCATTCTTCCTCTTTTTCATTTGATCCATTTACAGGTAATCAGATTTTTTTCAGCCAGAAAGAGTAATTGCCTTTTCCCAAACTCGGGATGTTATCATGACTATTACTGTCCCTGCAGTCTGTTACATTTGAGAAAAGAATGTATATATATACATATATATACACATATATATATGTATATATACATATACATATCTATCTATCTATCTATCTATCTCAATGCTTTCTTCCATGCCCTCCGCCCATTTCTCTGGTTACCTTAGGGCATGAACTCAGTGATTAGGTCTAGAAATACCTTTCTGATATTTTCAGTGATGTTAATGCCATCAATTAACACAACTCCAGAGGTTGTGATCTCCTCTCCAGTCAACATTTTGAATGTAGCAGTTTTTCCGGCTCCATTTAATCCAAGTAATCCAAAGCACTCATACTTTAGGACTAAAAGGGAGATATTTCTCACAGCCTTTACAACTGGACACTTATAGTAAATCTGAGAAAATTAGAAGAGAACCACAATGTACTGAAGCACTGATAATGGGTCAACCACAACCATAACCCCAGACCCTGTGGACTGTTATGCATGGACAGTTTCAGAAGAGCCTTTCCCCTTTCAGTCCTCTATTTTACCAGAATGTACATAGATCCCATAGAAATCCAATGAATTAGTAATAACTACCAACAAATTCGTGGCAGGGAAGGTGGGCTAAATCTTAGTGCAAGGTTGGACATTGAATGACTTTACCTTTGTAAGTTCGTTGAAAAGCAAAGGGACAGCCCTCAACCTAGGTAACGGTTTCTGGACTCTCTTCCTTTCATTTATTACATCTTTATCCTCATATTCCTTGATTACTTGGATGGAATCTGTAGCCTATATTTTCAAGACAAAGATCACAGATTTGAATACATGTTAGACATTTTGGCTTAAAATGGGTGGCTTTTTGAAAGCTGACCTGAGGGAGTAATTTCAAAGATGTCACAAAATATTTGAGTAATTTCTATTAATGAGCCTCTCTACCAATTTCCTGAGGAGGGCATGGCAACCCACTCCAGTCTTCTTGCCTGGAGAATCGCCATGGACAGAGGACCTGGCAAGCAATAGTCCATAGGGTCACAAAGAGTTGTACACGACTGAGTGACTAAGCACAGCAACAATGTCCTGAACTCTTATGCACAAATTTATTCCTGACTTGCTTATTTTTTTCTTTTTTCTTGGTCATGTGGCATGCAGGATCTTAGTTCTCCAACTAGGGACTGAACCTGTGCTCCCTTCAGTGAAAGCCTGGAGTCTTAACCACTAGACTGCCAGGGAATTCTCACAACTTGCTTATTTTTGAAATTGTAGTCACGAACAAATTTTCTTACACGTATGAGTAAGCAGTATGTCCTTGCCAGTGACGCGGACATCTTGTGGAGAACAAGCGACAATGATACTATTACTTATTACTTAGTGCGATTTGTTACAACCAAAATATATTCAAGAGAGCATTAGGTTTAAGAGAGAAGAATGAGCTCCTTTTTTTTGATTAGGGCCCCTTATTAGTGAAGTTTGAGCTGAGTTTGGAGAATAAACAAAAATATAATGAACGAATGAAGGTAGGGCGAGGATGGAAGAAAGGCTGCTATTAGCAGTGGGAGCTTAATGAAAGTTGTGTGAGAATGAAACGACATGGTGTGTTTTGTGAATAGTAATTTGTTACTGCTTGAGCAAAATTTTGTTGTTTTGAACTGCTCATGTTTAACTCAAGTACTCACTTAATGGTAATGGTTGAGGAATGGAGCAGGAGAATATATTCAGTTCAGTAAACACGCTAATCAAAAGAGTGAGAAGAGAGCTGCTTTAATTGCTTTTTCCTTTTCCAATCTCAAAATTGATAGAATGCAAGTGGTAAGAGTGAATATCCTTGCCCAGTTTTCAGTCTCAGAGGGAAAACATTTAGTCCTTCCCAGTATGTTTACTCGGAGAAGGCAGTGGCACCCCACTCCAGTACTCTTGTCTGGAAAATCCCATGGACGGAGGAGCCTGGTAGGCTACAGTCCATGGGGTCGCTAAGAGTCGGACACAACTGAGCGACTTCACTTTCACTTTCCCTTTCATGCACTGGAGAAGGAAATGGCAACCCACTCCAGTGTTCTTGCCTGGAGAATCCCAGGGACGGGTGAGCCCGGTGGGCTGCCGTCTATGGGGTCACATAGAGTCAGACATGACTGATGCGACTTAGCAGCAGCAGCAGTATGTTTACTGCAGGCTTTACATATAAACAGATCCCACTTATAAGGTTAAGGTAGTTCCTTTCTTTCCCTTGTGTTGTAGTTTTAAAAAAAATCATAAAAGGCTGTTAAATGTCAAATGCTTTACCTGCAGTAATTGATATGAACATGTGATTTTTCTTCTTGAGATGATCAATATTGTAACATTGATTTATTTTCAAATATTAAACTAATTTTACATTCATGGAATAAACCCTACTTGTTCATTTCTTCCATATACTCCTATATTCTTTTTTTAAAAAAGATTTATTTATTTATTTTTGGTTCTATTCAAATATAGATCAGTGAGAGTTCAATTACTGAGTGAATGAACAATTAAAGTAAAAAATCCTAAGGCAAAACTCTGAGACTGTGTGAACTATGAGACCTATGTAAAGCAATAGTTAATAATCTGACTGGTAGAGACCCATCTCAGTCTAAGAATGTTAAAGTTTGAAACTAAGAAAGAGCAGGAAAAATAATCTCAACGTAATATTTATATGTTTAATCCTAGGCAATAGGAAAAAATCCTGACTGGTAGAGACCATGAAACTCTATAATTCTACACAGCTTTAAAGAAGTCAATTCTATAATTACAACCAAATACACTTCAAAAATTGTATGGACACAAAGCAGCACTTTCTATTATAGTCAGTTCATTATTATGGATTATTATCTTGTAGGCAGAGGGTTGAAAATTCAGAACTGAAAATTGAAACTAAGATGAAAGACCTGTGATTCAAATTAGTCCCAGTTAGATCTTGGTATAATTGAATGATATCTTCTTTATTAAGTAATAAAGGTAGGAATATGTTAATTTATACATTCTGACCTAATGCTGACCTTTCTTTGAGTTATATCTATAGTCTGTATTAGTTACTTACCTTCTTGTCATTCATAAATATCTTATAGACATTAAATACAATTTTATGAAAGACAAAGTTTTTCAGGTTCCAGAATGTACTTTCCAGACAAAAAAGCAAAAGCAGAAAAATTAAGCCCAAGGCAGCTGATGAAATCAAAAAGTTTGCAATCCCATGTTCTCCAAAACTGTAGACATTGTTCTTAGCTGAGGGTGATAAAAGAGATAGCCTTACTTTAAAAACTGATACAAAGTCTAAGATGACACAAAATATTAAGAAATACAGGATAAAATTAATGTTAAGTTAGAATTAGAGAAGTATAGATATGAAAAATAAGCAATTGTCTTAACATTTTTTGTCTCTCTTATTTAATCTTCCCCGATATTTATGATTATTATAACAGTTCCCCTGCAAATACTTTTTTCCTTTTTTTTTTAACCAGTTTTGATAGGCAACAACCTTACTACATGTTCAGTGAGTTTCAAAGGCTGAGCCTTGGTAAACAGAATTCTTGGCAATTAAATAAAACAAACAAAATATAGGTATTTATGGCATGTTTAGCTTTTATTGTAGGTCATGCCTACTGTCCTTAAAGTCCTTCAGAGTGAGAAGACATTTTCTTCTATAAGTGGGAAAACAGTATTGATGGCAACACTTGTGAGGAAGAAAAGAACAAAGATTAGATGTAAATAGGCAATAATTGATATTTCCCTATTTTACTACACAGAAAATTAGCTAACACAAACATCTAAATTCTAGATATGCAAATAGGAGGCATCTTTGAGATGTGAAGATAATACAATCACTCTTTTTTTAATAAGAATTGCATTTTCTGTGCCAGTATGCACACACACTATTTATTTTATTGTAATAAAATACACATAATGTAAAGTTTACATTTTAAAGTATACATTTCAGTGATACTGAGTACATTCATAATGTTGTGTGATCATCGTCACCATCTAGATCCATGATAATTTTACCATCCCAAAATAAAATTCAGAATCTATTAAGCAGTCACAGTTATCTCCCATTCCTCTAACCACTGGCAACCACCAATCTATTAATAATTTCTGTCTCTATGGTTTTTCCTATTTTGGACATTTTATATAAATGAAATCATAAAATAAATGGCCATTTGTGTCTAGATTCTTTCACTTAGCATAATGTTTTCAAAATGTTGTAGCATGTATCAGTAATTTATTTTTCTTAATTGTTGAGTAGTATTCCACTGTCTGGACATTTTGTTATCTACTTATTAGTGGATGGACATCTGGATTGCTTCCACTTTTTTATGGGAAAAAAAGTGTTATGGCTGGGTCCCCATGTTATATAGCAATTTTGTGAAGATAACACAATGGTCAGAGCAAACACACTTTTCCAACAACCTAAGAGACGGCTCTACAAATGGACATCACCAGATGGTCAATACCGAAATCAGATTGATTACATTCCTTGCAGCTGAAGATGGAGAAGCTCTATACAGTCTGCAAAAACAAGACCTGGAGCTGACTGTGGCTCAGATAATCAGCTCCTTATTGCAAAATTCAGGCTTAAATTGAAGAAAGTAGGAAAACCTCTAGGCCATTCAGGTATGACTTTAATCAAATCCCTTATGATTACACAGTGGAGATGATGAATAGATTCAAGGGATTAGATCTGGTAGACAGGGTGCCTAAAGACTATGAATGGAGGTTCATAGCATTGTACAGAAGGCAGTGATGAAAACCTTCCCAAAGAAAAAGAAATGCAAGAAGGCAAAGGGGTTGATTGAGGAGGCTTTACAAATACCTGAGGAATGAAGAGAAGTGAAAGGCAAGGGAGGAAGGCAAAGATATACCCAACCAAACACAGTGTTCTAGAGAATAGCAAGGAGAGATAAGAAGGCCTTCTTAAATGAACAATGCAAAGAAATAGAGAAAAACAGTAGAACAGGAAAGACTAGAGAGCTTTTCAAGAAAATTGGAGATATCAAGGGAACATTTCACGCATGGATGAGCACAATAAAAGACAGAAACCATAAGAATTTAACAAGAGCAGAAGAGAATAACAAGAGTGGCAAGAATGCACAGAAGAACTGTACCAAAAAGATCTCTTTGTTTGCAAGCATAATGAGAACAAGATTAACCGAACAATATAAAATAATTACATACAACCTGGAGAGTCAAGCAGAGTGATGTGGTAAGTGGAAGTGCATACATGCACATGTTTTCATGCACACAGCTAGCCTATGTCTTTTGATTGGTGCATCTAATCCATTTACATTTAAGGTAATTATCGATATGTATGATCCCATTGCCATTTTCTTAATTGTTTTGGGCTTATTTTCTGTAGATCTTTTTCTTCTCTTGTGTTTCCTGCCTAGAGAAATTCCTTTAATACTTTTGTGATGTTGGTTTGGTGGTACTGAGTTCTCTTAACTTTTGCTTGTCTGGAAAGCTGTTGATTTCTCCATCAAATCTGAATGAGAGTCTTGCTGGGTAGAGTACTCTTGGTTGTTGGTTCTTCCCATTCATCATTTTAGATATATCCTGCCATTCTCTTCTGGCTTGTAGATTTTATGTTGAGAAACTAGCTTGTAATCTTATGGGAGTTTCCTTGTATGTTATTTGTCATTTTTTCCTTGTTTTTAATATTTTGTCTTTGCCTTTAATTTTTGTCAGTTTGATTACCATGTGTCTCAGTATGTTCCTCCTTGGCTTTATCTTGCCTGGGACTTGCTGTGCTTCCTGGACTTGGTTGACTATTTCCTTTCCCATGTTAGGGAAGTTTTCAGCTATTATTCTCTCTTCAAATATTTTCTCAGGTCCTTTCTCTCTCTCTTCTCCTTCTGGGACACCTATAATGCCAATGTTGGTGCATTTAATGTTGTCCCAGAGGTCTCCTGGGCTGTCTTCACTTCTTTCACTCTTTTTTTTTTTAATATTCTGTTCTGCAGAATTGATTTCCACCATTATGTCCTCCAGGTCATTTATCCATGCTTCTGCCTCAGTTATTGAGTTATTGATTCCTTCTAGTATATTATTCATCTCTGTTTGTTTGTTTGTTAGTCCTTGTAGGTCTTTGGTAAACATTTCTTGCATCTTCTCCATTGTTTTCCTGAAGATCCTGGATCATCTTCAATATTATTATGCTGAATTATTTTTTGGAAGATTGCCTATCTCCTCTTCATTCATTTTTCTGAGGTTTTATCTTGTCCCTTGTTCTGGGACATAACTTACTGCTTTTTCATCCTGAATAACTTTCTGTAATGTGGTTTTGTTTTACCCACTGTGGGACTGTGGTTCTTCTTGCTTCTTCTGTCTGATCTCTGATGGAGGAGGCTAAGAGGCTTGTGTAAGCTTCCTGATGGGAGGGACTGGCAGTGTCAAAAACTGGGTCCTGGTCTGGTGGGCAGGGCCTTGCTCAGTAAAGATTTAATCCAATTATCTGCCGATGGATGGGGTTGTGCTCCCCCTTCGGTAGTCGTTTAACCTGAGGCAATCCAGCCCTAGGTTCTACAGGTATCCAAGAGGGCTTAGGCCAAGGAGGACCTTCCCAGACTTTTGCTGCCAGTGGCACCATCCCTGTGGTGAGCCCCTGCTGATCCATACCTCCACAGGAGACCCTCCAACACTAGCAGGTAGTTTTGTTTCAGTCTCCTGTGGGTCACTGCTCCTTTCCGCTGGGTCTTGGTATGTGCAAGATTTTTTTGTGTCCTCCACGACCGAAGTCTGTTTCCCCTAGCCCTGTGGAAGTCTTATAATCAAATTCCACTGTCCTTCAAGATCAGATCCCTGAGGATTCCCAGTCCCTTTGTAGGATCCCCAGGCTTGGAAGCCTGACATGGAGCTCAAAACCTTCACAACAATGGGAAAGCTCATTTGGTATTATTGTTCTCCAATTTGTGGATCATCCACCTGGTGGGTATGGGATTTAATTTTATCTTGATTGTACCACTTCTACCATTTTGCTGCAGCTTCTTCTTTGTCTTTGGATGTGGGATATCTTTTTGGTGGGTTCCAGGTTCCTTCTGTTGATGGTTGTTCAGAAGTTATTTGCTATTTTAGTGCTCTTGCAGTAGAAGATGAGCACACATCCTTCTACTCTGCCATTTTGAACTGGAAGGGGGAAAAAGGTCTTAATGACCTGGATAACCATGATGGTGTTCACTCACCTAGAGCCAGATATCCTGGAGTGTGAGGTCAAGTGGGCCTTTGGAAAGATTACTATGAACAAAGTTAGTGGAGGAGATGGGATTTCAGCTGAACTATTTAAAATCCTAAAAGATGATGTTGTCAAAGTGCTCCTCCACTCAATATGTCAGCAAATTTGGAAAAATCAGCAGAGGCCACAGGACTGGAAAAGGTCAGTTTTCATTCCAATTCCAAAGAATGGCAATGCTAAAAAATGTTCAAACAATTGTACAATTGGGCTCATTTCACATGCTAGTAAGGTTATGCTTAAAATCCTGCAAGCTAGGCTTCAGCAGTACATGAACTGAATGTGTTGGGTATACACACATTTACAATTGTTATATCTTCTTGCTAGATTGATCCCTTTATCATTATGTACTGCCTTTCTTTTTCTCTTTTTACACCCTTTGGCTTAAAGTCTATTTTATCTGATAAAAGTATTGCTACCCCTGCTTTCTTTTTGTTTCCATCTGCATGGAATATCTTTTTTCATCTCCTCATTTTGAGTCTTTAGATCTGAAGTGAGTCTGTTGTAGACAACATATACAGGAGTATTTTTTTTTAAATCTATTCAGCCACTCTATGTCTTTTGATTGAAGTATTTCATTCATTTTCATTTAAAGTAATTATTGATAGGTAGGTACTTATTGCCATTTTAAATTTTGTTGTTTTTATAATTCTTTTTAGCTCCTTTCTTCTTTTTCTCTCTTCCCTTGTGATTTAACTACTGTATTTAGTGTTATATTGGATTACGTTCTCTTTTTTGTGTGTCTCTATTATGGGTATTTGATTTGTGGTTACCATGAGGTTCATATATTATATAACAATATTTTATATACCTGAGCTTCCCTGGTGGCTCAGTGATAAAGAATTTGCCTGCCAATGCAGGAGACTTGGGTTCAATCCCTGGATTGGGAAGATCCCCTGGGAAAGGAAATGGCAACCCCCTTAAGAGTTCTTGCCTGAGGCAATTCCATGGACAGAGAAGACTGGTGGGCTACAGTACATGGGATTGCAGAAGAGTTGGACATGACTTAGGGACTAAACAACAACAACATGATTAAGTTGATGATCTTTTAAATTAAAACATATTCTATCACAACCCTATACTTTTACTACCACATTTAATTTTTTATCATATTTTACATCTTTTTTTAAATTATCTTTTAACTACTTATTGTGGATATAGGTGATCTCACTCATTGTTCTTTTAAGCTTCCAATTATCTTTATGAGTGATTGACCCTTATCTTTGCCTTAACCAATGAGATTTTTTTCCCTTCATAATTTTCATATATCAAATTGTGTCCTTCTTTTCCACTTACAGAAGTCCTTTTAATATTTCTCATAAGATCAGTTTAGTGGTGCTGAGCTGCTGAACTCTTTTAGTTCTTGCTTGTCTGTAAAAATCTTTATCTCTCCTTCAAGTATGAATGCCAATCTAGTGGGTAGAGCATTCTTTTTTCTTTTTCTTTCATCCCTATATGTATATCATGTCACTCCCTTCTGCAAAGTTTCTGCTCAAAAGTTAGCTGCTAGTCTTACGAGAGTTCATTTGTATGTGTCTACTTGCTTTTCTCTTGCTGCTTTTAAGATTCTCTCTTTACCTTTAATTTTTGACATTTCAATTATAATGTCTTGGTATGGACCTCTTTGGGCTTCCCAGGTGGTGTCAGTAATAAAGAATCTGCTGCCTGCTAATGCAGGAGACATAAGTGAGGCTGGTTCAATCCCTGCATTGGGAAGAACCCTTGGAGGAGGGCACAACAACCCATTAGAGTATTTTTGCTTGAAGAATCCCATGGACAGAGGAGCTGGGTGGGCTACAGTCCATAGGGTTGCAAAGAGTTGGACAGGTCTGAAGTGACTTAGCATGCACACATTCACACATGGACCTCTTTGGGTTCAACTTTTGTGGGACTGTCTGTATTTCCTGGGTCTGGATGTCTGTTTGCCCAGGTTAGCAAAGTTTTCAGCTATTTTTTTGAAGAAGTTCTTGGCTTCCCTCTCTCTTCTCCTTCTGAGACCTGTAAAACGCAATCATTAGTACTTGATGTCCCACAGGCCTCTTAAGGTATCCCCACTTTTTTCTATTCTTTTTTGTTCTGTTCAACTTTGGAGGTTTCCACTACTCTCTCTTCAAGATCACTGATCCATTCCTTTGTATCATCTAATCTATTGTTCGGAGAAGGCAATGGCACCCCACTCCAGTACTCTTGCCTGGAAAATCCCATGGATGGAGGAGCCTGGTAGGCTGCAGTCCATGGGGTCACTAAGAGTCGGACACAACTGAGCGACTTCACTTTCACTTTTCACTTTCGTGCATTAGAGAAGGAAATGGCAACCCACTCCAGTGTTCTTGCCTGGAGGATCCCAGGGACGGGGGAGCCCGGTGGGCTGCCGTCTATGGGGTCACACAGAGTCGGACACAACTGAAGTGACTTAGCAGCAGTAGCAGCAATCTATTGTTAATTCCTCTAGTGCATCTTTTATTTCAGTTATTGTATTCTTCATCTGTTTGCTTTTTCTTCTCTTTTTCCAACTGTTTGTTGAAATTCTCACTTTGTTTATCTATTCTTCTCTTGAGTTTGGTGAGTGTTTTTACAATCATCACTTTGAATTTTTCATCTGGTAGGTTGCTATCTCTACTTTGTTTTTTTCTCTAAGTTGGTTACTGTTGTTACTTCCTTTGGCATGTATTCTTCTGTTCCTCATTTTGTCCAGTTCTCTGTGTTTATGTCTATGTAATAGTCTGGTTATGTCTCCCAATCTTGGGGAAGTGGCATTATGCAGCATGTTCCATGGGGGCAGAAGCATGCTTCTCTCTGGTCACCAGAGCTACATGCTCTTGGGGTGCCTCCTGTGTGGGCTCTGTGCACTCTTCTGTTGTTTGGGGGGCAACTACTGTTGGTTGCCCTGATAGTCAGTCTTGCCCTCAACCCTGTGACTCTGCTGCCCTGTTGGAGGGCAGAGTAAACTTCCATATGGTTAGCTGTGCTGCATAGCAG
The DNA here is from genome assembly GCF_054371585.1 of Giraffa tippelskirchi. NCBI lineage: Eukaryota > Metazoa > Chordata > Mammalia > Artiodactyla > Giraffidae > Giraffa > Giraffa tippelskirchi. The sequence continues at coordinate 22,303,697 of NC_137287.1, forward strand.
TGTGTGACTACTTCAGGCTTGCTAGTAACTGGGGCAGTCTCCCTACATGGTTGACTGTGTGGCCCAGAGGTATAAGAGTTCCTGCACTGCTGGCTGAGAAGCCAATCAGTTTGCAGCTGCTGTGGGTTCACTAATGGAAGGACTCCAAAATGGTGATTTCCTGCCCTGGTGTCATTGAGGAAGATTGAACTCTATCAAATGGCTGCTGCCAGTATGTCTGTCCCAAGCACAAGTCTCAGTTGCCTCCTGTCTCTCTGAGAGACTCTCCAAGATTAGCAAGTGAATTTGAGCTAGGCTCCTTTCAAAGTACTTCCTCTGCACTGGGACTCAGAGCACTGAGATTTTTCATGTGTCCTATAAAGGTCTCTGTTGTCTGTACCCCTTCAGCTCTCTTGAATATAAGCCCCACTGGTTTTTCAAAGTCAGAATTTTTGGTGCAAGATCTCCAGGCTGAAGAGCCCAATATGGGGCTTGGACCCCCAGCTGCCTGGGGGAAGACCCCCATAATGATATTATTCCTGGGGACCCACTTAAACTCAAAAGCTTTTGCACAGCAAAGGAAACAATAAATAAAATGAAAAGACAACCCACATATTGGGAGAAAATATTTGCAAATGATGTGACTGACAGAGGATTAATCTCCAAAATTTGCAAACAGCTTATGATGCTTAATAGCATCAAAACAAACAATCTGCTGAAAAAAATGGGCAGACCTGAATAGACATTTCTCCAAAGAGGACGTACAAATGGCCAATAGGCACATGAAAAGATGTTCAACATCAATAGTTGTTAGAGAAATGCAATCAAAACTACAAGAGATATCACCTCACACTGGTCAGAATGGCTATCATCAAAAAATCCACAAACAAATGCTGGAGAGGGTGTGGAGAGAAGGAAACCCTCCTGCACTGTTGGTAGGAAATGTAAGTTGGTAGAGGCACTATGGAGAACAGTATGGAGCTTCCTTAATAAAACTAAAAGTAGAGCTACCACATGACCCTGCAATCCCACTCCTGGGCATATATCCAGAGAAATACATGGCCTGAAAAGATACACTCACCCCAGTGTTCACTGCAGCATTGTTTGCAATAGCCAAGACATGGAAGCAACCAAAATGTCCATTGACAGAGGAAAGGATAAAGAAGATGTGGTACATTTATACAATGGTATATTTGTTGTTGTTGTTCAGTTACTAAGTTGTGTCCAACTCTTTGCAACCCCATGGACTGCAGCACACCAGACCCCTGTCCCTCACCACCTCCCAGAGTTTGCCCACATTCATGGAATGGAATATTATTCAGCCATTAAAAAGAATGCAGTAATTCCATTTGCAGCAACATGGATGGACCAAGAAAGTGTCATACTGAGTGAAGTAAGTCAGACAGAGAATGAGAAATATCATATGACTTCCCTTATATGTGGAATCTAAAAAAGAAATGATACAAATGAACTTACTTACAAAACAGAAAGAGACTCACAGACTTACAAAATGAACTATGGTTGCTGGGGGTGAGGTGGGGAAGGACAGTAAGGGACTTTGGGAAGGTCATGTACACACTGCTATATTTAAAATGGATAACGAGCAAAGACCATGTGTATAGCACATGGAACTCTGCTAAATGTTATGTGCCAGCCTGGATGGTTGAGAGGCTTGTGGAGAATGGATTCATGTATATGTATGGCTGAGTCCCTTCGCTGTTCTCCTGAAACTACTACAATGTTGTTAGTCAGCTGTATCCTAATACAAAATGTTTTAAAAAAAAAAAAAAAAAAAAAAACAGTAGAAAAATAAAACAAAAATAAAAGAAGTTGGTTTTAATTTACAGCAATTTACCTTCAATTGGAGAAGGCAATGGCACCCCACTCCAGTACTCTTGCCTGGAAAATCCCATGAACGGAGGAGCTTGGTAGGCTGCAGTCCATGGGGTCGCTGAGAGTCAGACACGACTGAGAGGCTTCAATTTCACTTTACACTTTCATGCATTGGAGAAGGAAATGGCAACCCACTCCAGTGTTCTTGCCTGGAGAATCCCAGGGACGGGAGAGCCCGGTGGGCTGCCGTCTATGGGGTCGCACAGAGTCGGACACGACTGAAGCAACTTAGCAGCAGCAGCAGCAGCAATTTACCTTCAATAGTAATCAAAATCTCTGCTCCTATACATCTTCAAAACTCCTTTACCATATTGTTTACACAAATTACAACTTTAAACACTGTATGCCCATTAACATACATTTACTACTGTTATATGTGTTTGCCTTTTAAATTATATTAAAAATGAGCTCTAGATGAAAATTCAATAATAGTGGTTTTTAATATTTTCTTATGTAGTTGCCTTTAAAAGTGTTTATTTTTCCACAAAGTTTCAAACTACCATCTAATATCATTTCATTTCAGGCAAAGAATTTCCTTTTAGCTTTTTGTAAGAGCAGGTCTACTAGCATAAAACTATATCTATATCAGCAAGATAGGGATAGGGGATTAAAAGGCACAAACTACCATGTATAAAACAAATAAGCTAAAATGATATGTTGTATAACACGGAGAATATAGCCAATATTTTATAATAAATAGAAATGGAATATAACCTTTAAAAATTGTGGCTATTTTGCACACTTTAAACTTACATTATATAGGTTTATAAACTTATAATTATAAACTTATATTTTACATCAACTATACCATGATAATAAAAAACCAAGCTTTTGTTTATCTAGGAATGTTTTAATATCCCTTACATTTTTTAAACAAGAGACTAGCTGGAAATGGAATTCTTGATAGTTTTGTTTTTCTTTTGTCCACTGTCTTCTGCCTTCCATGCTTCCGACGAGAAACTGGATGCTGATGTTAATGGGGAGCCATTGTTCGTGGATGGATCTTTTGCTCTTTTGCTCTTTTCAAGGTTCTTGATTTGTCTTTGCCTTTCAACAGTTTGGTTATGTTATGTCTCAGTGTGGAATTCTGAGTTTATCCTGTTTGGAGTTAATTAACTTTCAGATGTGCTGATTTTTCACCATATGGTTCTATTCATTATTTCTTCCACTATTCTTTCTCTTCTTTCCTTCTGGGACTCCCATAATGCATTGTTGGTTCATTTAATGGAGTCCCATCAATTGCTGAGGATGTTTATTTTTCTTCATTCTATTTTATTTCTGCTCATCAATTATCCTGCTTTGAAGTTCAGTGATTTTTCTACCTGCTATTGAACAACTCTAGTAAACTTTTTATTTTAGTTATTATACTTTGTCACTCCAGGGTTTCTATTTGTTTCCTTTTTATAATTTATATCTTTTTATTGATATTGTTTTTTTGGTAAGACATTATTATCCTGATTTCCTTTAGCTCTTTACCCATAATTTCATATAACTGAAGATATTTAAGATTGTTGATTTGCAGTCTGTCAGTAAATCTAATGCTTGAACTTCCTTTGGGACATTTTCTGTTATCTTCTTTCTCTTTTTCTGTTAGAGTCTTATTTTTCTTCTTCATGTTTCTCAAAGATTTTGTCAAAAACTGGACATCTTGAGTTATGATATGGTAATTCTGGGGCTTCCCAGGTGGTGCTAGTGGTAAAGAACCCTCCTGCCAATGCAGGAGACACAAGAAATGCTGGTTCCATTCCTGGGCTGAAAAGATCCCCTGGAGGAGGGCAGCCAAACCACTTCAGTGTTCTTGCCTGGAGAATCCCATAGACAGAGGAGCCTGGCAGGCTATATAGTCCATAGGGTTGCAAACAGCTGGACACAACCAAAGTGACTTAGCACGCATGCATGCATGTAATTCTGAAAATTAGATTCTCCTCTCTCCTAGGTTTATTGTTTTTGATTTTTGTGGGTTGTACTTATTTGTTTAGTAACTTTTGTAAACTGTTTTTGTAAAGACTGTATTTTGTTGTTTTTGATCACTGGAGTTTCTGTTCTGCTAACTTATCTATTAGCTGCGATTTGATGGAAATGTCCTTAAATGTTTGGAGCAAAAAAAACACACACACAAACCAAACTTTTCCTATCCTTTTTAGATTAGCTGTGAGTTGGGGCTCTCTTAAAATGATTAACCAGTCCATGTACAATTTTTATTTAGTCCACATATCTTGCTTATGCAGGGCCTAAAGATCAGAGAGTTTATTCATAAAGTCTTATCAGGTTTCAGCCTTGAATCTGCATATAGCACTCTAAATTATCCGTTGCAAATGGGAGTTTTTGTAATTATTTATTCCCCTCACACTCAGTCACTTTCCCCAGCCTCTTACTTCTTAGGCTTTTCTTTCTTGCCACTTGCTTTCCTTTTCTTGTCACTTGCCCTAGGTGGCTGTGATTAGCATATCCCTTTAAATGTTTTTGACAAAGCTGCCCAGGAGGTGGCTCCGGCCCTCAGAAAGTTCCAAGAAGAGCTAAACAGTGCACCTCCTGAACTGATCCACTGGGTCACTGCCAGACAGATCTAAAAACAACCACAATTCTTTGAGAACAAAAATTGTTCTTTGCCCCTTCTGGTGCAAGAAAACACACCAGGAATGCAGGTTACTATCATCACAGTTACTGCTGCCTAGCTGGCAAATGGGAAGGTAGGCAGGTAAGTTAAAACTCTACATTGCTTTCTTGACAAAACTGAGCAGCTTCTTTCTTCATTTTCTACTTCTCTGCTTTTTGCAAGTTTTTGATTAAATTTCAGAGTTCCAGAAAATTGATTCTGACAGTTTTTGCCACCTTAATCCTTGTTTCAAGGGAGGGATAGATCCTTGGAGATACCTACTCTGTCACTTTCAGTTTCAATTTATTTTTATATACTGATTTTTGGTTTTAATTCAGCAATCTAGCTAAAGATTCTAAATATTCTAGTATTTTATCTGTAGAGTTTTAAATAGTTCATGCCATATATATATATAGAATTTCAAATATTACTTTATCTCAGTGTTCATACTTTAAAATTATTTAAAAATGTAACATAAAATGAGCTCTCAGGAACCTTCCACTTAACAAAATAACCTAAACATTATTAATAGCTTTCTTCTAACTATGTTCTCCTTGATTTTAGATAGTAGATAGTATCTACATTCCAGAAATACTTATTTCTTTGGAAATTTTCTAATATAATTTGACCAGAGACATGCATTTCTATAAATATTATGTTGTTTGTAATAGTCTGTTTTTGAGGTTTATAAGAAATAGCATCATGTTGTTTATAGTCATCACAGCAAGGCTTAAAAATTATTTATTGTGTTTCTAAGATTTATTCATATTGTTTACAGCTGAAGTTCACACATTTCCACTCCTCTATGATACTCCATTATGTAGGGAGAAAAGCCTTAATTTGTCATTACATTCTGCTGTTAATAGACATAAGTTATTTCCATTTCTTTTTGCAACTACAGATATTGCTGAAGAAAATATTTATTAAGGTTTTCCATCTTGGAGTAAAAATATTGGTAATTGGCATGTCAAACTTGGCTAGTGCTAACTCATTTTTCAAAGTAGGAAATTATTTTCACTCATAATATGTGAGTAGTTCCATTTCTCTACATTGTAATGCTTCTTGACCTCAGACTTGTATATTTTTGTTTAGTGATAGTTCATTGTGGTCCAAGTTCATAGTTCTTTGATCACTAATGAGGTTTATGATAACTCCATATAGGCCATTTTTGGACCACATTTTATTCTTTTTTTTTTCTGTGAAATTCTTCTTCATGTCTTTATTCTCCCATTTTATTCTAGATAGCATAATTTGTCTTAATTTATCATTCTTATTCCAGATAGTAATGCTTTGTTAATTATGTATGTGTTAACAAATATATTTGCTACTGAGGCTTTTATTTATTTAGAATGCCTTTAAATTAACAGTTTTAAATTTTAATGTTCTCAATTTATAAATCCTTTCTTTATACTTCAGGGAATTTTGTACTTATTTTCTTATCTAGATGTCATAAAACTATTTTAACATATTTTCTTATAAAATTCTTGAACTTTACCCTCTCTATTTCCTATGTCCACCTAGATTTTTTTGTGTGTGTCTGTACAGGCTTCAACAGTACATGAACCATGAAATTCCAGATGTTCAAGCTGGTTTTAGAAAAGGCAGAGGAACCAGAGATCAAATTGCCAACATCCATTGGATCATCGAAAAAGCAAGTTAGTTCCAGAAAAACATCTACTTCTGCTTTATTGACTATGCCAAAGCCTTTGACTATGTGGATCACAAGAAACTGTGGAAAATTCCTAAAGAGATTGGAATACCAGATCACCTTACCTGCCTCCTGAGAAACCAGTATGCAGGTCAGGAAGCAACAGTTAGAACCGGACGTGGAACAACAGATTGGTTCCAAATCGGGAAAGGAGTATGTCAAGGCTGTATATTGTCACCCTACTTATTTAACTTAAATGCAGAGTACATCATGCGAAATGCCAGGCTGGATGAAGCACAAGCTGGAATCAAGATTGCTGGGAGAAATATCAATAATCTCAGATACGCAGATGACATACCACCCTTATGGCAGAAAGTGAAGAAGAACTAAAGAGCCTCTTGTTGAAAGTGAAAGAGGAGAGTGAAAAAGTTGGCTTAAAGCTCATCATTCAGAAAACTAAGATCATGGCATTCAGTCCTATCATTTCATGGCAAATAGATGGGGAAACAGTGGAAACAGTGTCAGACTTTATTTTGTTGGGCTCCAAAATCACTGCAGATGGTGACTGCAGCCATGAAATTAACAGACGATTGCTCCTTGGAAGAAAAGCTGTGACAAACCTTGAGAGCCTATTAAAAAGCAGAGACATTACTTTGCCAACAAAGTCTGTCTAGTCAAAGCTATGGTTTTTCCAGTAGTCATGTATGGATGTGAGAGTTAGACTATAAAGAAAGCTGAGTGCTGAAGAATTGATGCTTTTGAACTGTGGTGTTGGAGAAGACTCTTGAGAGTCCCTTGGACTGCAAGGAGATCCAACCAGTCAATCCTGAAGGAAATCAGTCCTGATTATTCATTGGAAGGACTGATGCTGAAGCTGAAACTCCAATACTTTGGCCACCTGATGCAATGAACCGACTCACTGGAAAAGACCCTGATGCTGGGAAAGATTGAAGGTGGGAGGAGAACAGAGGATGAGAGGTTGGATGGCATCACCAACTTGATGGACATAAGTTTGAGTAAGCGAAGCCTGATGTTCTGCAGTCCATGGGGTCACAACGAGTTTGACATGACTGAGCTACTGAACTGAACTGAACTGTACAGAATATGGATCCACCTTTTTTTCCCTTTTCTGGAAATACACTATCTTACTAGCATTTATTTAATGGTGTATTTTTGCCCAATAATATATGATGCCATCTCCTTTATACATCAAAATTCCATACATGCCTTGGCATATTTGAAGGCTCCCTTTTAATCTAATTGTTCATTTACTTCTATCTCTATATATCTTTTAAGTCATTATGTTTACAAATATTTACATTTCAAATCTTAGGGAATTGAATCAATACCAGAAAAGGCACCTATCAAGAAAATATCAAGTCTTATTTTAAAAGTAAATTTTACTAAATATTGAGCAAAGGGATGTTTTACATAAGCTAGTCAGCTGAATAAAAAAACTTGAAAATACTCCACAATTCATTATCTGTTACTAGTATAAACTCCATATACAGTGCAAACATGGACACTATGAAAAACAAAATAGCAGGTCAATCTTTCTCATAAACATAGATTAAAAAATTCATAGGACTATTCATCCACTTCAGTGATGAATAATCTTGCATTTTAAAAGCTAATGAAGCAGCCTAGATGCCCATCAGCAGATGAATGGATAAGGAAGCTGTGGTACATATACACAATGGAATATTACTCAGCCATTAAAAAGAATACATTCGAATCAGTTCTAATGAGGTGGATGGAACTGGAGCCTATTATACAGAGTGAAGTAAGCCAGAAAGAAAAACACCAATACAGTATACTAGCACATACATATGGTATTTAGTCAATCGGTAAAGATAACCCTGTATGCGAGACATCACAAGAGACACAGATAAATAGAACAGTATTATGGACTCTATGGGAGAGGGCAAGGGTGGGATGATATGGGAGAATAGCATGGAAGCATGTAAATTATCATATGTGAAGCGAATCGCCAGTCCAGGTTCAATGCATGATACAGGGTGCTCGGGGCTGGTGCACCGGGATGACACGGTGCACCGGGATGACCCGGAGGGATGGGATGGGGAGGGAGGTGGAAAGGGGGGTCTGGAAGGGGAAAACATGTACACCCACGGTGGATTCATGTCAATGTATGGCAAAACAAATACAATATTGTAAAGTTAAAAAATAAAAAATTAACTAAAAAAAAAAGCTAATGAAAAACTCAATTTGAAATGATTAAAAACTGTCAAGTATTATAAGCTGGTGTTTAAGATGCTTGTAAATATTATTTATGTTTTTAATTTTGTAAAATAAAGGTAAAAAACTCATATGAAATATTAACAAGTGGAATAGACAGATACACAGACAATTGGGTTTATTTCAGGAATGCAAAGTGTTTAACATTTTAAAAATATATTAATATAGTTGTACAGCTTCCCTCATAGCTCAGTTGGCTAAGAATCTGCCTGCGATGCAGAAGACCCGGGTTTGATTCCTAGGTTGGGAAGATCCCCTGGAGAAGGAAATGCCAACCCACTCCAGTATTTTTGCCTGGAGAATCCCATGGACAGAGGAGCCTGGAAGGCTACAGTCCATGAGGTCGCAAGAGTCAGATATGACTTAGCAACTAAACCACCACCAACACCACCACAGTTCAGTTCAGTTCAGTTCAGTCGCTCAGTCTTGTCTGACTCTTTGTGACCATGTGAGCTGCAGCACGCCAGGCCTCCCTGTCCAAGATCAACTCCCGGAGCCTACCCAAATTCATGTCCATTGAGTCAGTGATGCCATCCAACCATCTCATCTTCTGTCGTCCTCTTCTCCTGCCCTCAATCTTTCCCAGCATCAGGGTCTTTTCAAATGAGTCAACTCTTCGCATCAGGTGGCCAAAGTATTGGAGTTTCAGTTTCAACATCTGTCCTTCCAATGAACACCCAGGACTGATCTCCTTTAGGATGGACTGGTTGGATCTCCTTACAGTCCAAAGGACACTCAAGAGTCTTCTCCAACACCACAGTTCAAAAGCATCAATTCTTCAGCGCTCAGCTTTCTTTATAGTCCAACTCTCACAGCTATACACGACTACTGGAAAAACCATAGCCTTGACTAGACGGACCTTTGTTGGCAAAGTAATGTCTCTGCTCTTTAATATGTTGTCTAGGTTGGTCATGACTCTCCTTCCAAGGAGTAAGCGTCTTTAATTTCATGGCTGCAATCACCATCTGCAGTGATTTTGGAGCACCAAAAAATAAAGTCTCTCACTGTTTCCACTGTTTCCCCATCTATTTGCCATGAAGTGATGGGACCATATGCCATGATCTTAGTTTTCTGAATGTTGAGCTTTAAGCCAACTTTTTCACTCTCCTCTTCCACTTTCATCAAGAGCCTCTTTAGTTCTTCTTAGCTTTATGCCATAAGGGTGGTGTCATCTGCATATCTGAGGTTATTGATATTTCTCCCAGCAATCTTGATTCCAGCTTGTGCTTCCTCCAGCCCAGCATTTCTCATGATGTACTCTGCATATAAGTTAAATAAGCAGGGTGACAATATACAGCTTTGACGCACTCCTTTTCCCATTTGGAACCAGTCTGTTGTTCCATGTCCAGTTCTAACTGTTGCTTCCTGACCTGCATACAGGTTTCTCAAGAGGCAGGTCAGTGTTCGTAGTGATGCTTCCTAAGGCCCACTTGACTTCGCATTCCAGGATGTCTGGCTCTAGGTGAGTGATCACACCATCGTGATTAACTGGGTCGTGAAGATCTTTTTGTACAGTTCTTCTGTGTATTCTTGCCAGCTCTTCTTAATATCTTCTGCTTCTGTCAGGTCCATACCATTTCTGTCTTTTATTGTGCCCATCTTTGCATGAAATGTTCCCTTGGTATCTCTAATTTTCTTGAAGAGAGCTCTAGTCTTTCCCATTCTATTGTTTTCCTCTATTTCTTTGCATTGATCGCTGAGAAAGGCTTTCTTATCTTTCCTTGCTATTCTTTGGAGCTCTGCATTCAAATGGGCATATCTTTTCTTTTCTCCTTTGCTTTTCACTTCTTTTCTTTTTACAGCTATTTGTAAGACCTCCTCAGACAGCCATTTTGCTTTTTTTGCATTTATTTTTCCTGGGGATGGTTTTAATCCCTGTCTCCTGTACAATGTCACAAACCTCTGTCCATAGTTCATCAGGCACTCTGTCTATCAGATCTAGTCCCTTAAATCTATTTGTCACTTCCACTGTATAATCATAAGAGATTTGATTAAGGTCATACCTGAATGGTTCAGTGGTTTTCCCCACTTTCTTCAATTTAAGTCTGAATTTGGCAATGAAGAGTTCATGATCTGAGCCACAGTCAGCTCCTGATGGCCAAAGCCACATGGTGATCTCATATAGTCATACAACATATTTAAAATAAAATGCCTCATACTTAGCACTCTCTAACCTAAAAAGAGAACATAACAAATATTCAAGCATCATAATCAACAGTGAAGTTACTGAGGTGTAGAGCCAACAAGTTGCAGAGCCAGTATTCATCTCAGGCCATATGACTCCAGGCCATCCTCTTACTATACTGCCTTTATATAAACATAATAGTAAATTAGTGGGAAATCAACAACACCAATTACAACGAGGGCTTCCTTGGTGGCTCAGTGGTAAAGAATCTGACTGCTAAAGCAGAAAACACAGGTTCAATCCCTGAATCATGAAGATCCCCTGCAGAAGGAAATGGCAACCCACTCCATTATTCTTGCCTGGGTAATCCCATGGACAGAGGAGCCTTGAGGGCTACAGTCCATGGGATCACAAAAGAGTCAGACAGGACTTGGTGACTAAAGAACAGCAATAATGAGATCACCATGTTTATGGTCATAAAGAAAACCTTGATAAATAGCTCCAGTATAGTTAAATGCCAAATACTGTGACCATATGCAATAAGACTAAGTAAAGCAAAAGCAAATTATAAACAGAATATCTGAAATTAACAAAGTAGAAAACTTAAACCTTAAACCAAAATATTAAATTACATATAAACTAACTTAATTAGATATATATCTTGATGTATATCTATATCAACCCACTACAGTATTCTTACCTGGAGAATCCTATCAACATACGACTCCAAGCTATAGTCCGTGGGGTCGAAAAGAGTTGGACATGACTGAAGTGACTTAGGACTCATATGCTTCAAACAAGCCTCCATTCTATTCTTTAAATATATAAGATCCTTCCCTGATTTGAGGCTTTTCTCTTGGTCTTGCATCAATATGAAATATGATTCCTGTCATTCTTCACTGGCTAGATCAATCTCATTCTTTTAGCCATCTAATCACACTCTGCAGTAATAACCTCCGTTAAGTATTCTATCTGAAGTGACATAAGTTACTCACTACTTCATTTATTTCTCTTACTGTCTTACTTCAAACTGTAACTAACTATTGTGTCTATTTACTTACTTTCATATTTAATGGAGAATAACTGAATTACCTTCCTCTTAAGGCTGGGAACAAGCAAAGGTGTTTACTGTCATGGCTACTATTCAGTACAGTACTGGAAATTCCAGTCAGTGATGTGAATGTTTCTTGTTAAAGAAAAAAGAAATCTTGATTTTGAAAAGAAGAGTATTCACACACAACATAATATTGCAAATTGAAAATCTTAAGAAATCCACATAAAAACTATTGGAATGAATGAATGAGTTAAGTTCATAAGATAGAAGATCAAAAAATCATAAAAGTTCATAGTATATAATATACAAAAAGTCATTGGATTTCTATACCTTAGCAATGAACAGCAGAAAATTAACATAATCCCATTTTCAATAGTAGCAAAAACATCTTAGAAATAAATTTAACAAAGAAATGCAAGACCTGTAAACTGAAAGCTATACAGCATTGCTGAGGGAAATGAAAGATCTAAATAAACAGACAGCCATTCCTTTTCATGGATTGTATGACTCAGTATTTTTAAGATGACTCATTTTCCCAGATTGATCAGTAGTATCAATGCAATTCTATTCAAATTCCAGGAGTCTTTTTTTTCCCCAGTAAATGACATGCCAATACCAAAAATTTGTAGAGAAATCCATTGGATCCACAAGAGCCAAAATAGTGTTAAAAAGATCAAGGATGGGGACTTCCCTGGTGGTCTAGTGGTTGAGTCCACCTTCCAAAGCAAGGGACATGGGTTTGATTCATGGTTAGGGAACTAAGATCCCACATGCCATGGAGCAACTAAGCCTGTGTGCCTCAACTAGAGAGAAGCCTGTGCTCCACAACAAAGACCCTGCACGCTGCAACAGAAGATCCCACATGCCACAACTAAGACCCAACGCAGACAAAATAAATGGTTAAATTTAAAAAAGACCAAGGATGGAGGATTATATTTCTCAATTTAAAACTTACTAAAATGCAAAAGTAACCAGAATAGTATGGTACTGGTATAGGATAGAAATATCAATCAAGGGAACAGAATTTACACTCCAGAAATAAACCCTCAGGTGAATTCGTTTTTTATAAAAGTGTTAATTTGATGGAGAAATGATATCCTTTTTGTTCAAACTATCCTGGGACAAATCACGCTGTAACCTGAATTTAGATCTAGTCATGTAGAAGGCATGGAGAAAATCTTCTTGACCCTGGTTTAGGCAGACTTTTAAAATATGATACAAAAACACCATCAATAGAAGAAAATGTTGATAAACTGGATTCCACCAACATTTAAAACTTTCAAGCTTCAAAAGACACCATTAACAACTTGTGTCCAAACAAATGTCCATCAACTAATGAACAGATAAATAAATGTGGTATATCACTACAATGGAATACTATTCAGCAACAACAAAGAATACTGAGATATGCTATAACCCGGATAAACCTCAAAAACAGTATCATAAATGAAAGAACAAAGCCACAAAATAATTCTAATGATATAAATTAATGTATAATGATGTAAAATATAAATATATGAAATATTCAGAAATACCAAATATTTTGAGGCAGTAGGTTTATTAGTGGATGTTGGGCTGGACATGGAAATGAGGCTTGACTGTAAACAGGCATGAGGGATCTTTTTCAGATGATGGAAATATTCTAATATTAGACTGTGGTAATGATTGTACAACTTTATAAATTTTTAAAAGCAATGAATATGAAATTAATGAATTAAATCTGATGACTGGTAAGTAAATAACAGCTCAATAGAGCTGTTTTTAAAAAGTAGAGAGAGGAATTTATAGTGCAAATATGATACAAACTAAAATGTGACATAATTTTTGTTATTCAGAAATTGTAAGAAAATATAGTCAATTTGTCTTTGTTGTTGTTGTTGTTCAGTAGCTAAGTCAGGTCTGACTCTTTGTGACTCCCTGGACTGAAGCATGCCAGGCTTCTGTCTTTCACTATCTCCTGGAGTTTGCTCAAAATCATGTTCATTAAGTTGATGATGCCATCCAATGGTCTTATCCTCTGTTGTCCCTTTCTCCTCCTGCCTTCCATCTTTCCCACCATCAGGGTCTTTTCCAATGAGTTGGCTCCTCTCATTAGATGACAAAGCGTTGGAGCTTCAGCTTCAGCATCAATCCTTCTGATGAATATTCAGGGTTGATTTCCTTTAGGAGTGACTGGTTTGATCTCCTTGCAGTCCAAGGGACTCTCAAGAGTATTCTCTAGCATCACAATTCAAAAACATCAGTTCTTTGGCCCTCAGCCTTCTTTATGGTCCAACTCTCACATCCATATGTGATTACTGGAAAAACCATAGTTTTGACTATACAGATCTTTGTTGGCAAAGTGATGTCTCTACTTTTTAATATACTGTCTAGGTTTGCCATAGCTTTCCTTCCAAGGAGCAAACATCTTTTAATTTCGTGACTGCAGTCACTGTCCACAGTGATTTTAATAATTATATTTAATCTTGCACTGATTTAGTCAAATACCATTACATTTCCCTTTTTCTGGCTGCATATAAGTTATTTGGTTCCAGAACAAACTGCATATACGCACAGTAAACAAACATACAAACAGGAAATATGCTAATTACTTCTCAATTTTTAGGGTAAATAGTAAATGTACTCATTATTTGTCAGTTCTTAGAATCAATCTGAAATATGAAATCATCCTAAAATATGGAAAATTTAATATAATGCTTTTATTTTTTCCTGATTTCGATCTGGCTGTGCATTTACCTTTATCTTGATACTTAAAACTTAGAGTCCCAAAGAACTATGTAATTTTCAATTTAAGTAAAGCATTCAGTTTCCTCATTATAAAATTGAGATAATAGTAGCTAACTTGTAGGGTACTGTGAACATTCAAGATAATGTACCTAAAGCTACTTTCACATCATAAGTGAATAGTAACTCATTCTAAGTTACATCTGGTGATGAAATTTATTGTGAATTTTATTTTGAGGCTTCATTCCCCTCCCCCCCAACAGTGAAAATAACTTTGGTACAGAAAACCACTCAAATCAGCAAGTCTTACTGTCTCTGTTGAAACAAGGACAGGTTTCTCTTTATCTTCCACAATCCAGGCTTGACTGTGGAAATCTGGAAAGATTTTTAAGGACTTGGGGGAACTGCATATACTCACATGAATCATTGCAGTCCACATAGATGTTTTGAAATTGCTTGGCACACAGTTTTTTCACCTCATAGTTATCAAAGAATTTGCTGATACTCATTGCAAAGTTGTAACTAGGAAGCACCATTAATGCATAATTTATGAAGGTTCTTGTGAGATCAGGAATGTCATCATCTATGATTAAACAGATGATTGATTAGCTTTCAGCTAGAAAGCAGTGACCCTCCCATAACAACAAACTTTCCTAACATGATCAGAGGATTACCAGTCTAGCAGATCATCTTTGAGAAAACACTAGTTACTAAGTCATGAAGCTTCTTCATCTTCATAGTTTGTAGTATGGATTTGTCAGTTACAGATTTTAAAAGAAGACTTTTGCTAATAGTATTTCCCTAGGATCTGTCTTCCACCATCTTTATGGGTGGGTCTGCTATTAAAATCCCTACCTTGGCTTGGCCTTAGACTTTCCCTTTGTTACCTGTGCAGCCTGAAAAATGGAAAATCATGGGATTGTGAATATTACTTTTTTGTTGGCCTCTCTCTCTGATCTTGAGAGATCAATGATGCGTTTAAAAAGTTTGAATAATTTTTTGTCCAACATACATTGTTATTTTAAGTAGGAGGGCAATTTGCCTTCCAATTTTCCTCCATCCTCCTGGACATGGCAGTCTCTATTGAATTTCTCATTGCCAAGTTCAATAGCCTCTTGGTCATATTTCTTTTATTTGTCACTTTGAACCAATACTCTACCCTTCTCCACTGTACTTTCTAACCTGGCAGGATTATCTGTGTAGAATAAATCCAAGACTTCTTCGCTCTCTGGCTCTTAGTTGGCCTAAGCAAGGCCCATAGCAAGCCCTGACTGGAGAGAGGAAGGTCTCACTAGTATGTTCAATTTGTGAAAATTTATCAAGCTATACATTTATGGTCTCTGCACTTTTCTGAATGCAAGTTATATTTCAATAAAAAGTAAATATGAGAAATACATTCTTGAAGAGCTCTCTGCTTACAGTCCTCTGCAGGGTGGATATAACGATAGAGTATGTTGTAATAGAATGTTCCCTGACACCTTTGGGAATAATGGGATTCTACAAAGTAGAAGTCAGGTGGTAGAACTTAACTATTAGAAGCAAGGTAGGAACCATTACCACAATAAGTAACAGGGACAGTCCATAAAATCATACTTCAGGAGAAGAGTCTTCATTATTAGAGATTGGAATTCACAAAACCCATATTATTGGGGAGGGCTGAGTTGATTAATATAGTTCAAAATTCATGTTTATAGAGAAATTCAACAAAGGGATATTCTAGAAGCAAACAAAACAAATCTTATTGGTGATAGTCACCACCAGCAACAGCATGTCTTTAAATTTCATAACCAGAAAAGGGAGAACCTACTCCTGATACCCTTTTGAAATCAGAGAAACTGGTTTAATGATGACTACATTTGTTGCCTATTTAATTGTTTCCTTCTGAAAAACACTCATTAGGAGGTTCAAGATTATGTACTTCATTAAATTAGGAGGAGTTATACATTAGGACCTTCCACTCTCCAGTCTCACCACCTTGCTCCAAAGTGCTCTCAAGATGTTAAAACTGAAGGATCAAGTCTCAAGAGCATGGTGTGTGTGGGGTGATCTTTCAAAGGACACAAAATTTGGCACGGGTGCACTGTAATCTTTTAATCTTCTTTTTTTTTTCATGAGGCTAGAATGATACTGAATCCATCGCCTTCAGAGGGCTTAGCGTCTCTCTTCTCTTGCCCACTTTCTCTTTCCCTTCCCCTTTCTCTCAACCTCTCTTTCTCACATATCTGTTCAATAAGTATTTGCTGATTCCAAAGAGCACAACGGGATGACCCAGAGTGATGGGATGGGGAGGGAGGTGGGTGGGGGGTCCAGGAAGGGGAACACATGTAAACCCATGGCTGATTCATGTCAATGTATGGCAAAAACTATTACAATATTGTAAAGTAATTAGCCCCCAACTAAAATAAATAAATTTATTAAAAAAAAAAATCAACTTGGCAAGCAGAAAAATAAAATGTGATTCCCAACCAAAGAGCACAAGTTTTCAGATTCCTGGAAGGTAAGTGTTTAGCAATTAATATTTTTATCCTCCAGCTCTTTCATCATCATTTATTTAATGCATTTCCTGGAGAAAGGAAAAATTGTGTGAAGTCCTTACCATAGAATTTCATTATGATGTGAATGATGATACTGAAAACAGTTGAAAAGTAGTTAAAGAGTGTGAGCTTGATGTAGGCAGCAGTACTACTAGAAAACAGGAGGCTTCCAAGATACATGAGAGGAACAACAGACCAACCGTACAGCATAAAGATCATCATTGTGTCCAGAAAATGGAAATCTGCAACAAATGCATCCACTCCGCAGTATGTGAACACTCCCTGAGACAGAGTGCAGAGGTAAAGAGCGAGGTGAAGGACACTGTATAACATGCTCTCAAGCCAGAAAACTTAGAAAACAGCAAGCACTGCCTTCATTAGTGCATAGATTCATTACTTAAACAATTTTACCCATTAAAAATGAGCCTGAAGTGAGCAATCTCTTTTCCAATAGAGGACTTTTATGAACAGAATGACTATATTTCCTTTTTCTTTTTTTTCCTTTTGGAAGAGCATCACTTTGTAGCACTATCATGAATAAAATTAAATTAACTATTTCTACAGTAAGCCCAACTCTGAATTTTCCCAGAAAAAAAGTGATCTAGTGTATAGACGATTTATTTAAAGATTTTCTCTGGATGAAAACATGTGCATGTATGCACTTTCACCCTACCACATCACTCTGCTTGACGCGCACCCCCCCAAATTGTATGTAATTATTTTATATTGTTAGGTTAATCGTGTTCCCATTATGGCTTGCAGCTGTAATTATCTTTTATTTTTTGTCTGGCTATTGATTGTGAAAACTGATAACCATCTTTTACTATTGTGATTATGTAACTATTATTCACTTAATACCATTGTATGAATGGTCAACAGAAAAATAATAGAAATTTGTATCACCAAAACTAGGATCTAATAGAAAAACCTATAATTACTTTTTAAAATCCAGATACAAATTAGAATTATCTTTAAATTTTTTGAAAAATACAAATACTCAGGTATTGCTTTTTTTCCCCAGAACTCCAGATATATTTCTAATGAGCAGTCATGTTTAAAAACAACTGGACTATATGATGATCTTTTACTTTTATCTAGTTTGTTTCACTTTCTCTATTTCATATTCAGTGCTCCCATTTCATCTACTTTATGTACTCCAGTTTCTCCATCTCTCTCTTTTTTTGATGTTCTTTCTCAGCCTTTATCAAGTGTAGTAAAAAAGCTTTTGTATACACATATAAAAATATGTATAACCTATTACATAACAATTATATATAAATATATTTTAGAAAAGATTTTCTCTGTGGCTGCTGTAGTATTATGCAATCTCTTTGCATCACACCTCACACTTAGACTGTCTCCTGGCTCTACTCTCTACCCCCATGCCCTTTACATCTATCTCAGGAACTCAAGGACATCCTCTTTCAATCAGTTCTCATTCCATTTGAGAATCAGACAGGGAAGCATAAATTTAGAGTGGGCTAGATTAGGAAGAAGGGAACCTCTGGAACTATTAAAGAAGATGATTTTCTAATAACCTATTTGGTAATCGTTGGTAACTATAATTTCTCTAAAGATAGCAAGTTTGGCCCTTTTAAGCAACTACAAAATTATTTAGCAGGGCCACTAATAAACAGAAAGAGTTAACTAAGAATAGCCACATTACAACGCTGTGATGCTCTTGGAAGTAGTTTATACTTAAGCAATAATGTTTAAAGAAAATATATGAAGAGGATCAGCAATCTTGGGTGAAAACCAGCTTTAACTATAGTTGGTTTTCCCCTAATCCAAGTAAGAGAAGTAAAAAGGGTATAGTCAGCAGGAAACCACAGGTAACCTAGAAGCAGCTTCATTCCAAGGCTTATAATGCTTAGGGACGTCTTAAATTAGAACTATTCCAAAGAAAATTTAAATTTCTACTTGGAAATATGAAGACACACCCTACTTTTAGTTAGAATCTGACCCAACATAGTAAAAAAGTAAATTCTCCCCAAATTACTCTAAATAAAAATAGCAACAGGATTTAAAAAAATTAGATAAGCTGATTTTACAGATTACATGTAAACAAACAAAACACATCAAGATAGCCAGGAAATTCTGCAGAAGGTTAATGAAGGAAGTGAGGAAGGTCAATCCATAAAAATAATTAAATATATTATAAAACTACCATAATTAAAACAGATTTCTAGTGGCATATTATAGACACATCAATGGAATACAGTAAAGAATACAAAGTGAGAGTGAAAGTGAAAGTCGCTCAGTCGTGTGTCTGACTCTTTGAGACCCGATGGACTATACAGCCCATGGAATTCTCCAGGCCAGAATACTGGAGAGGGTAGACTTTCCCTTTTCCAGGGGATCTTCCCAACCCAGGGATTGAACCCAAAACTCCTGCATTGCAGGCAGATTCTTTACCAGCTGAGCCACAAGGGAAGCCCTAAGATACTTAATATTGTTAAATTATAGGATCTTGCCTCTTCTTGTTGGGTCCAAGAACAAATCCAGCTGGTGGCATTTTACAGAACCAGAGCAGAGTGAGGGAGTGTCTCATTTAAAACAACAAAAGGATAGGCAAGTTAGATAAATAAGCAAAGCTGAGAACCCACGGAGAACTCCATCTGAGAACCATGAAGGGGAATTTTGGGAGGGTGAGAGCAAGATAGAAAGAGAAGAGGAGAGAGAGAGAGAAACACACACACACACACACACACACACACAGATAACAAGCACTACCAGGCAAAAAGGATACAGAAGATATAAAGTGAAGTATGATGCTAAGACGGAGAGAACTGCAAATATGAAAGTAAAAATAAGTTTAAAGTACATTACTCAGGATGACTTTGAATATATAAATTACAATACACTTTGAAGGAAGGCTAACCAGGGTTCTGAAATTGTACTAGCTGGGTGAAATTGGGTAAATAAATTAGATCTGTGAGTCTTCATTTCCTTCACTGTAAACATGGTGAATTAAAATCACTTCAGACTTGAATGTTTTTGAATGACATAACACACACAAAAACATATGGCAAATAACTTCTCATGAGCCATAAATGGCAATATTGCTATAAGTATTAATAATGGATGGTCTTATTTATAGATCTGTTAACCAGGAAATGACAGCTGTGTGTGCCAGTCAAGTTTAAAGAACCAGAGAAAGAATGGATCCTTGGCATGGAGATGAAAAGATGCAAGGGTTTTTGTAATTGATTTCAATATTGCATTACACAGAGGGGAGATAGTAAAGAGATTGTGCTTAGATCAACTCCCCTATTCTTGTGGCAAAAGATGAGAATTGTGGCCCTCAAAAAGGATGGTGGTCTTCCCTAGTTATGCTAGTTGGCTAGTTAGCTGTGAGAAGAAACTGGCCCTGAGACACCGGCCAGAGTCTTCCACTGTGACAAGAAAGTGCTGCTCTGCTCTTTCAACTTTGGGGCATCTCTGTAAATGCTATTTGCTCACCACTCCCATCTACGCCTCAACTGTTCCAGCTTCTGGTCCCTGCTGAGGAGCTGTTATACCTGGCGGGATGCAGCTCTCCTTCATAACTAAGCCTAGGGCTCCAAACTGATCGAAAGTTTCTCCTTTTTCCTCAAAAAACTAATTTTACCTTTCCATGGTACATATAGTTTGAATTAGGACTTGGTAGCTCATCTTTTATAGTAGAATTAGCCACCTATTTTATATGTCCATAGCTGAACAGTGAACTATTTGAGGGCTGAGACATTGTCTTACTCATATTTAAGGCCACCATACCTCTTGTCGCCACTCGCTATGGTGGCTCAGAGAGTAAACCATCTGCCTGCAGTGCAAGAGGTCCAGATTCAATCCTTGGGTAGGGAAGATCTCCTGGAGGAGAAAATGGCAACCCACTCCAGTATCTTGTCTGCAGAATTCCATGGACAGAGGAGCCTGGTGAGCTACAGTCCACAGGGTCGTAGAGTCAAACACAACTGAGCGACTAACACTTTCACTTTCTTTTATAACTTTTGTACATAAAAAAACCTTACCTCCTTTACTCATGTGTCTATCCCTTTAGTAACTATACAACTTCGTATCTACCCCACCTTCATATATGCATACAAAGTAAAAGACATTGCCAAGTTCACTAATGAGAAAATCGTTACATTAAAGGACACTGTAACATCCTTACATGCTTGGTCTTTAGTCTCAATATCTAAAATTGGGTGTCTGAGTCAAAGTTAGTTCTGCTTTGCAGATCTAGCCATTTTGGATTTGGGGCATGAATGGGAGACTGTGAATAGTAACAGAAAGCCTCGCTTAAGTCATGATTCTAAATTGTGTGCTACAGTCCAGTTTTACCAGAGAGCTCAGCATTGGGAATTAGTGGCAGTGACTTATCTATATGATTAGTGAGGGACAAGTAACACGTAATAGCCCTTTTCCCTTTAGTTTTGGGCCCTGGGCATTATGCTGAGCAATTACATGGGAAGCCAATTCAAGAGAGACTTTTCAAAGAAATTTTTTTCCAATTGAAAGAACATGAGGTAGTACGTTTCCATAATGAGGTTTTCACAATATATTCTCTGGCATAATAAGCCAAAGTAGTTTCATATTTCTTTAAGTTTTATTTCAGGATACAATTAATTGAATAGAAATTTCCTGTGGGAGACATAAAAAATATGAGCCTTTGTGCAAATTCAGCTAACACTCACCAGGAGGAAGCAGCAGGTAATGGAGAAGTAGATGAGATCCCAGAGCAAAGCAGAGAGCCAGTAAGTCAGTAAATAGACTCCACTCACAAACTGGATGTGCTTTGCGTTAGTGGCTCTCTCAGTCACCGTCTGAAGGCAAAAACTACCAATCACAACAGCCAGGGCAAAAGCCAAACATAATACTACTTGTAATCCATTTGTAGGCCTATGGAAAATGAAATAAAAGATGGAATAAATAATGAAATAAAAGTATAAAATGCTAATTTCAGTACTTATTTTCAAATATACATTGCCACTTAACAAGGGTATATATTAAGGCTCAATTCCAGTAAAAGGAAAGTCAATCATACATACACTATGTTAGTACCATAACGAGGGAGAGGTTGAGGCTTGTTGGAGACTTTAATGGAAGCATTGGGGCCAGAAAGTGACATGAAAAGAACATTGTCAAACACCGCTAGGGATGTTGCAGCTGAATGGTATGCCTCATTATTGAAAAAAATAGTAAATACTGTATTGTTTTTCTCAACCTCAATGGAAAATGCAGTCAGGGAGAAGTCACGATACTCTTTACTTTCCCTTATGTATTTCATTACATTACCTAGAATAAAGAAAGAAATTGATTAGTCAGTATGTAATAAGTCACCTACTACTTATGTCAAAGTGGAAAGACCAAAACTTTTTCCCATCATCTCTTCCCTTTCCAATTCCCACAATGGCTACCTCAAATCTCCTCAAGAATTCTGCACCATCAGTAATCCCTACTATAAGTTTACAACTTGAAAAAAACAGTAAACTACTAAGAATTTCTTGCTCTATTCTTGTCTAAAACAAACATAGTTGTTTTTTTTTCAAAATTGTTTTGGTTCTTCTAGGTCATTTACATTTCCTCATACATTTGAGGATGGACTTGTCCATTTCAGCAAAAAAGCCTGCTGAAATTTTGATAGGAATTGCGTTGACTGTATAGATCCATTTGGGGAAATTTTCTATCTTAATGATATTCAGTATTCCAATCCATGATATGGAATATCTCTTCATGTATCTAGAACTTTAATTTTCCTCAGAAGTATTTATAACTTTCAGTGTACAAGTCTTGCACCTCTCCTTACATTTATTTGTATATATATTATTCTTTTTGACGCTGTTGTGAGTTTTGATAATCTGTGTCCTCACCCCACCCCTTTAATCTTTCATCTAAGTTAGATTTTAAAAATTCCAGTCTGAAAAACCTCTGCCTTTTGATTGGATTGTTTAATGCATTTATATTTAATATAATTACTGATATTCTACTGTTTATAACTGACACTTTGCTTTGTGTTTTCTATATGTCTTATCTCCTTTTTGTTCTATTATGCAAGTATGCATTTTGTGTTAAATATATATTTTATAGTGTACCAATTGTTGGTATCAATAATATATGGACCATTGTTAGCAAAGTGATGTCACTGCTTTTTAATATGCTGTCTAGGTTATCATAGCTTTCCTTCAAGGAGCAAACGTTTTTTAATTTCAAGGCTGCAGTCACCATCCACAGTGACTTTGGAGCCCAAGAAAATAAAATCTGTCACTGCTTCCACTTTTTCTGTTTTACTATTTCACTTTTCCTATTTGCCGTGAAGTGATGAGAGAGATGCCATGATCATATTTTTTTGAATGTTGAATTCAAGCCAGCTTTTTCATTCTCCTCTTTTACCCTCTTCAAGAGGTTCTTTAGCACCTCTCAATTTCTGCCATTAGAATGGCATCACCTACATATCTGAGGTTGTTGATATTTCTCCTGGCAATCCTGATTCCAGCTTGTGATTCAGCCAGCTTGGCATTTCACATGATGTATTCTGTATAGAAGTTAAATAAGCAGTGTGACAATATACAGCCCTAACATACTCCTTTCCCAATGTGAACCAGTTAGTTGTTGTATGTCTGGTCCTAACTGTTACTTCTTGACCTGCATACAGGTTTCTTAGGAGACAGGTAAGGTGGTCTGGTACTCCAATCTCTTTAAGAATTTTCCAAAGTTTGTTGTGATCCACAGTCAAAGGCTTTAGCATAGTCAATGAACCAGAAGTTGATGTTTTTCTGGAATTCCCTTGTTTTCTCTCTGATTAAATGAATGTTGGCAATTTGATCTCTGGTTCCTCTGCCATTTCTAAACTCAGCTTGTTCACCTGGAAGTTCTTGGTTCATGTACTGCTGAAGCCTAGCTTAAAGGATTTTGAGCATTACCTTGGTCTCATGTGAGATGAGTGCAATTTTGTGGTAGTTCGAAGATTCTTTGACATTGTTCTTCTTTGGGATTGGAATGAAAGCTGATGGTTTCCAGTCCTGTGGCCACTGCTGAGTTTTCTAAATTTGCTGACATATTTCAGCAAATATGTATGAGTCTAGCATTTCAACAGCATCATCTTTCAGGATTCGAAATAGCTCAGCTGGAATTCCATCACTTCCACTAACTTTGTTTGTAGTAATTCTTCCTAAGGCCCACTTGACTTCACACTCCAAGATATCTGGCTCTAGGGGAGTGACCACACCATCGTGGTTATCTGGGTCATTAAGATCTTTTTTGTATAGTTCTTTTGTGTATTCTTGCCACCTCTTTTTAATCTCTTTTGCTTCTGTTCAATTCTTATCATTTCTGTCGTTTATTATGCCCATCTTTGCATGAAATATTCCCTTGATATCTCCAGTTTTCTTGAAGAGATCTATAGTCTTTCCCAGTCTTTTTCCTTTATTTTTTTGCATTGTTCATTTAAGGAAACCTTTTTATCTCTCCTTGCAATTCTCTGGAACTCTTCATTCAGTTGGGTTATTTTTCCCATTCTCCCTTGCCTTTGACTTCTTTCCTTTCCTCAGCTATTTGTAAAGCCTCCTCAATCAACCACTTTGACTTCTTGCATTTCTTTTCCTTTGGGATGGTTTTGATCACTGCCTCATGTACAATGTTATGAACCTCCATCCATAGTTCTTCAGGCACTCTGTCTACCAGATCTAATCCCTTAAATCGAATTAATCACCTCCACTGTGTAATCACAATGGATTTGATTTAGGTCATACCTGAATGACTTAGTGGTTTTTCCTACCTTCTTCAATTTAAGTCTGAATTTTGCAGTAAGAAGCTCATGGTCTGAGCCACAGTCAGCTCTAGGTCTTATTGCTGACTGTACAGAGCATCTCCTACTTCCACTGCAATGTGTTGTTTAGTGGTGTTTGGTTTTGAGCCTCCTGAAAAGAATATAAAATTTTAAGTAGTCTTTTTATTATTTTTTGCCAATTCAACACTCTACTTCTAATATTCATCCATGCTGTTTTGGGTAAATTTTATGTTTTTTTATTACTATATGATATGTCATCATGTGAATATATCCAAATTTAAAAATTTTCTTTTTAATGACCTTTTTTTGGTTAATATTATTTTCCTTCTTTGCTTTCAAGATTTCCTTTTTGACTTTTTACCAGTTAAATTATGTTGTGTTAGGTGTGATTATTTTTCAGTTTACCATACTTAGAATTCATTAAACTTCTTGGAGGTGAAGATTAATGTTTTCCATTATATTTGGGAAGTCTTCAGTCATTATTTTCTCAAATACTTTTCTGTCGTTTTATCAGTCTCTTTGCCTCCTGGTTCTCCCATTATGCCTATGTTGGCATGCTTGATGTTGTTCCATGTCTCAGAAGCTGTTCCTTCCCATCTTTCTGTTTTACAGATTGGATAATCTTTATTAACTATCTTCAATTTAGCAATTCATTTTTCTGCCAATTCAAATCTATCTTTGGGTCCCTCTGGTGAAATTTTCATTTCAGTTATATTTTCCAACTACAGAATTTCCATCTGAAATTTTTATTTATATTTCTTCATTAAAATTCTCTTCTTGGAGAGATGAAGTTGCCATACATTCCTTCATTTTTTAAACATATTTCCTTTAGTATGTTGAAAATATTTGTAATAGCTGATTTATAGTCTTGATGCTTTCAAAATGTGGTCCTGGAGAAGACTCTTGGGGATCCCTTGGACAGCAAGATCAAACCAGTCAGTCCTAAAGGAAATCAACTCTGAATATTCATTGGGAGGACTAATGCTGAAGCTCAAGCTCCAATACTTCAGCCACCTGATGTGACAGCCGACTCTTTGGAACAGACCCTGATACTGGGAAAGATTGAGGGCAGGAGAAGAAGGGGATGACAGAGGATAAGATGGTTGGATGGCATCATCAACTCAATGGACATGAGTTTGAGCACACTCTCAGAGATAGTGAATGTCAGGGAAGCCTGGTGTGCTGCAGTCCATGGGATCGCAAAGAGTTGGGCATGACTGACTGTACAACAAATAGTCTCTGTATACTAAGTTCAACATTTGCCTTTCCTCAAGTACATTTTCTACTGGCTCTCTTTCCCCCGGCATATGGGTACACTCTTCTGTTTCTATTTTAGTTTTCTGGGACTGTCAAAATAAAGTACCATAGCCTGGGAGACTTAGAATTGTGTTTTTTCACAGTTCTAGAGGCTAGAAGTCCAAGATCAAGGTGTTGGCAGGGTGGGTTTCTTCTGCGATCTCTCTCCTGGGGTCATAAATGGCTTTCTTGTCCTTGTGCTTTCATATGGTCTTTCCTCTATGTATGTATATCCATGTCCTTATCGGTTCTCAGCCTTTGGCTAAGATTGAGCTTAATTTCAGCCTCTTAAAAGGAGACCAATCACTTGATAAAGGTCTGCTCTAATAATCTCACTTTAAATTAATTACTTCTTTTTTTGTTCCTTAATATATATATTTTTATTGAAGTTTAGTTGACTTGCAGTGTTTCAGATTCACAGCAAAGTGATTCAGTTGTACATATACACATATATTATTTTTCATATTATTTTCCATTATAGGTTATTACAAGATATTGACTACAGTTGCTTGTGCTATACAGTAAACATTCATTGCTTGTTGTGTATCTATTTTTTTTAATTAGAAATCTACCTTTATATTCATAGTAAGGCAAACAAGTGGAATCAAAATGTTAAATTTTTTAGCTGGGCAGAAATTCATAAGTTTTATAAAATACATATATTATATTATACATACTATATATATGTGTGTATATATATATACAAGTATGCAAAAGATTTTCTACTATGCTTGATAGAGGCATAAGAAAGGACATCAAAAAAAGAGATCAGAGATCAAGAAATTGGAGAACATAAATTAAATGAAATGGG
Source organism: Giraffa tippelskirchi (assembly GCF_054371585.1). Lineage (NCBI taxonomy): Eukaryota > Metazoa > Chordata > Mammalia > Artiodactyla > Giraffidae > Giraffa > Giraffa tippelskirchi. The sequence goes on from NC_137287.1 coordinate 22,330,381, forward strand.
AGCACTGAATATGAAATAGAAAAAGTGAAACCAATTAGATAAAAGTAAAAGATAATCATATAGTCCAGTTGTTGTTATTCATGGCTGCTCATTAGAAACACATCAGGATCTTTGGAGACAAAAGCAATATCTGGGCATTTGTATTTTTCAAAAAATTCCAAGGTAATTCTGATATGCATCTGGATTTTAAAAAGTGATTACAAGTTTTTCTATTAAACGTTAGTTTTGGTGATATATAATTCTATTATTTTCTATTGACCAATCATGATACAATTGTATTAAGTGAATGATATTGCTGCTACTGCTAAGTCGCTTTAGTTGTGTCCGACTCTGTGCGACTCCATAGACGGCAGCCCACCAGGCTCCGCCGTCCCTGGGATTCTCCAGGCAAGAATACTGGAGTGGGTTGCCATTTCCTTCTCCAATCACAATAATAAAAGATGTTTATCAGCTTTCACAATCAATAGGCAGACCAAAAAATAAAAAATAATTATATTGCAAGCCATAATGGGAACATGATTAACCTAATGACATAGAATAATTACATACAATTTGGGGGGTTAAGTAGAGTGATGTGGTATGTGCTAAGCTGCTTCAATTGTGTCCAGCTCTTAGCAACCCCATGGACTGTAGCCCACCAGGCTCCTCTGTCCATGGGATTCTCCAGACAAGAACACTGGAGTGGGTTGCCATTTCCTACTCCAGGGGATCTTCCTGACCCAGGGATCAAATCCATGTCTCTTATGCCTTCTGCAGTGGCAGATGGGTTCTTTACAACTAGCATGACATTGGAAGCACTAATTATCAATAAGTATCATCCTATTACACTTTTCTTAATTGTTTTGAGTTTATTTTGTGTAAGTTTTTTCCTTCTCTTGTGTTTTCTGCCTGGAGAAGTTCCTTTAGCATTTGCTGTAAAACAGGTTTGATGATGCTGAATTCTCTTAACTTTTGCTTGTCTGGAAAGCTTTTGATTTCTCCATCAAATCTGAACAAGAGTTTTGCTGGGTAGACTATTGTTGGTTGTAGCTTCTTCTCTTTCATAACTTCATGTCATTCACTTCTGGCTTGTAGAGATTCTGCTGAGAAATCAGCTATTGACCTGATGGGAGTTCCACTGTATGCTATTTATCGTTTTTCCCTTGTTGCTTTTAATATATTATCTTTGTATTTATATTTTGTCGGTTTGACTACTATGTGTCAGAGTTTCCCTCCAGTGGTTTTATCTTGCCTGGGACTCTCTGCACTTCCTGGACTTGGTTAACTATTTCCTTTCCCATGTTAGGGAAGTGTTCAGCTACTACGCCTTCAAATATTTTCTCAAGTCCTTTCTCTCTCTCTTCTCCTTCTGGGACCCCTATAATGTGATTGCTGGTGCATTTAATGTTGTCCCAGTCATCTCAGAAGCTGTCCTCATTTCATTTTTTTCCCCCTATATTCTGTTCCGTGGCAGTGTTTTCCACCATTCTCTCCTCCAGGTCACTTCTCCATTCTTCTGCCTCAGTTAGTTCTGCTACTGATTCCTTCTAGTGTATTGTTCATCTCTATTTGTTTGTTCTTTAGTTCTTGAAGGTCTTTGGTAAGCATTTCTTGCATCTTCTCCATTCTGTTTCTGAGATCCTGGATCATCTTCACTATCACGATTCTGAATTCTTTTCCTGTAAGGTTGCTTATCTCCACTTCATTTAATTGTTGCTCTGGGGTTTTATCTTATCCCTTCATCTGGGACATAACTCTCTGCTTTTTCATCCTGATTAACCTTCTGTAATGTGGTTTTTGTTCTAATACTGTGGAATTGTGGTTCTTCTGGCTTCTTCTGTCTGCCCTTTGGTGGATGAAGCTAAGAGACTTCTGTAAGCTTTTTGATGGGAGGGACCGGTGGTAGGAAAAACTGGGTGTTGCTCTAGTGGGTGTTGATCAATAAAGCTTTAACACAATTATCTGCTGATGGGTATGGTTGTGCTCCCTTTCTGTTAGTTGTTTGACCTGAGGCAACCCAGCTCTGGGGTCTGTGGGCTCTATGGTAGGGTTAATGGTGATCTCCAGGAGTTCTTATACCAAGCAGGACCTTAAAGGACTGCTGTTGCCAGTGCCTCTGTCCTTGTGGTGAGCACTTGCTGACCCATGCTTCCACAGGAGACCCTCCAACACTAGCAGGTAGGTCTGGGTCAGTCTCCTGTGGGGTCACTGCTCCTTTCCCCTGGGTCTTGGTTACAGCAAGATTGTTTTTTCCCTCCAAGAGTGAAGTCTCTATTTCTTCCAGTCCTGTGGAAGTCCTATAACCAAATTCTTCTGGCCTTCAAGGTCAAATTCCCTGTTGATTCCCAGTTCCTTTGTCAGATTCCCAGGCTGTGAAGGCTGATGTGGGGCTCGGAACCTTTGCAACAGTGGGAAAACTTCTTTGGGATTACTGTTCTCCAGTTTGTGGGTCACCCACCTGGCAGATATGGGATTTGATTTTATTGTGATTGTGCCCCTCCTACTATCTCGTGGCTTCTTGTCTTTGGACATGGGTGACTTTTTCTGGTGGTTCCCATGCCCTCCTGTCAATGATTGTTCAACAACTAGTTGTGATTCTGGTCCTCTTAAAGGAGGAGGTGAGTGCACATCCTTCTACTCTGCAATCTTGAACCAGAAGCCCACCTTTTTCTTAATCTCTCTGTTTTTAGAGGAGCCCCCTACTTCCTCCCACATCTATGCCTGGCATCCCTGAGCCCGGAGTTCCTCTGATTCTATGGTTCTAACCTCATCTGCACATTGGAACCACTCTTGAAGACTTTTAAATTAATTACTTTTTAAAAGATCTAATATCCAAATACAGTGACATGTTGAGATATTGGAGGTAGGGCTTAGCATATGAATTTTGAAAGGACACAATTCAGCCCATTACTCTTTCTCTTCTCATTCTGTTGTTGTTAAAAACTGGGCATATAGGATAGTGTATCAACTCTGGTATCTGAACTTCCCTGTGTGTTGTTACTGTTAATTTCGTTGTTGTTGTTGCTACTCATTTGCTTAATGACTTCTGTGGACAGTTCTGTAGATTTTGTATTCTCTACAGTATGCAGCCACTTATTTCTCTGATGAACTTAAAAATAATTCTGTCCTTTAAGCCTGGCTTCTAGGGGAAGGTCTTAAATCAATATAATTTAGCAATTAGCAAAAAGATTTTTTTTAATGTCTAGAGCCAGTAAGTCTACCACCCTTGGCCAAGGAGATCTTTGAACAAAGGTACACCTTCAAATTTCAGGCAGCTTACAAGTCAGCCTCAGCTTTCATTGCTTGCCTGTGTAGGGCCTCAACATCAACTAGAAGTAAGTGACTGGATTCTTCTCATTTCCTAGTTTATTTCTGGCCATGCATACTACGATTCTGAGCTTTCTAGGTCTGCAGGAATATCAGAACTTTAAAGTCCACTGTGGTCATCTAGCTTTCCAGGTATTCCTTTAAAATTGCTTTCTGGGTAAGCTCTTATTTGGCCCAACTGAAAGCACAGCCTTAGCTACCTGTGGTGCTATTACCAGTGGATTTCTATTGCTTTAAATAATTCCCTGGGGTTAGGGATTTTCCTAAAGAGTTGAGCCCTAATTTAAATTCAGTAGGAATAATGTCTTGGGAATAGAGTTTTTCAAAGAGCTTCTATTTCAGTCAAAGTATTGACAATCCTCATAAATGGGACTTTTGGTTTTTTTTAAATAAATTTATTTATTTTAGTTGGGGGCTAATTACTTTACAATATTGTAGTGGTTTTTGCCATACATTGACATGAATCAGCCATGGGTTTACATGTGTTCCCCATTCTGAACCCCCCTCCCACCTCCCTCCTCATCCCATCCCTCTGGGTCATCCCATTGCCCCAGCCCTGAGCATTTGTCTCATGCATCGAACATGGAATGGTGTTCTGTTTCACATATGATAATATACATGTTTCAATGCTATTGTCCCAGAACGTCCCACCCTCACCTTCTCCCTCAGAGTCCATAAGACTGTTCTATGCATCTGTGTCTCTTATTCTGTCTCACATATAGGGTTATCATTACCATCTTTCAAATTCCATATATATGCATTAGTATACTGTATTGGTGTTTTTCTGGCTTACTTCACTCTGTATAATGGGCTCCAGTTTCATCCATCTCAATAGAACCGATTCAAATGTATTTTTTTTAATGGCTGAGTAATATTCCATTGTGTATATGTACCACAGCTTCCTTATCCATTCGTCTGCTGATGGACAGCTAGGTTGCTTCCATGTCCTGGCTATTGTAAACAGTGCTGCGATGAACATTGGGGTACATGCGTCTCTTTCAATTCTGGTTTCCTCAGTGTGTATGCCCAGCAGTGGGATTGCTGGGTCATATGGCAGTTCTATTCCCAGTTTTTTAAGGAATCTCCACACTGTTCTCCATAGTGGCTGTACTAGTTTGCATTCCCACCAACAGTGTAAGAGGGTTCCCTTTTCTCCACACCCTCTCCAGCATTTATTGCTTGTAGACTTTTGGATAGCAGCCATTCTGACTGGTGTGAAATGGTACCTCATTGTGGTTTTGATTTGCATTTCTCTAATAATGAGTGATGTTGAGCATCTTTTCATGTGTTTGTTAGCCATCTGTATGTCTTCTTTGGAGAAATGTCTGTTTAGTTCTTTGGCCCATTTTTTGACTGGGTCATTTATTTTTCTGGAATTCAACTGCAGGAGTTGCTTGTATATTTTTGAGATTAATTGTTTGTCTGTTGCTTCATTTGCTATTATTTTCTCCCATTCTGAAGGCTGTCTTTTCACCTTGCTTATAGTTTGCTTTGTTGTGCAAAAGCTTTTAATTTTAATTAGGTCCCATTTGTTTATTTTTGCTTTTATTTCCAATATTCTGGGAGGTGGGTCATTGAGGATCCTGCTGTGATTTATGTCGGAGAGTGTTTTGCCTATGTTTTCCTCAAGGAGTTTTATAGTTTCTGGTCTTATATTTAGATCTTTAATCCATTTTGAGTTTATTTTTGTGTATGGTGTTAGAAAGTGTTCTAGTTTCATTCTTTTACAAGTGGTTGAAATGGGACTTTTAACAGGGCTCTGAAGAGATCAGTTCTTTCCATCAACTGTGAGGTTCTAACTCTCATGGATACCACACCACTGAGGGGAGGGAGACCCATAGGAACTGTTGTTATTCAGTCACTAAGTTGTGTCCGACCCTTTGCAACCCCATGAACTGCAGCATGCCAGGATTTCCTGTCCTTCATTATCTTCCAGAGTTTGCTCAAACTCATGTCCATTGAGTCAATGATGCCATCCAACCATCTTATCATCTGTTGCCCTCATCTCTTCTTCCCCTCAGTCTTTCCCAGCATCAGAGTCTTTCCCAGTGAGTTGGCTCTTCACATCAGGTGGCCAAAGTATTGGAGCTTCACCTTCAACATCAGTCCTTCCAATGAATATTCAGGGTTGATTTCCTTTAGGACTGACTGGTCTGATCTCCTTGCTGCTGTCCAATGGACTCTCAAGAGGCTTCTCCAGCACCATAGTTTGAAAGCATCAGTTCTTCAGTGCTCAGTCTTCTTTGTGGTCTAATTCTTACATCAGTACATAACTGCTAGAAAATCCATAGCTAGGAATAGTTCTAAGTTAAAATGGCACAGATTTAACTATTATTTTTTTTTAACAGAGGTTCAGTAGTTTTTAAAATAGACACTTTTTAGCTTGTTCTGTGCTTTTGCTTAATTTCCAATAATGTAAGTTGATTGATTTTTAAGAATTATTTTCCAAGTATTTCTGTTGCTTTTGTGGAAGAGTGGACTCATTCAATCACACAAAGAATTCAAAATTCTCCATCCACTAGGTTTTGGCCTAATTTATGGGCTTCCCAGGTGGTCCCGTGGTAAAAAAAAATCTTCCTGTCAATGTAGGAGATGCAAGAGATGCGGCTTTGTATTAGGGTTCATAAGGGGCTGGCTCATACTGTATTGTTTAAAAATGGCCCATTATGGTTACCTGACAAACAAGGGATGAAGTCACAGTGGCCACATTGCCCTGGTGGCATACTGTTTTTTCCTTAAGGCGATATCCTGTTTTTCCCTGCTGGTGCCAGTTTTTCAGGACTACGTGACTACCCGACCTCGAGACCCCTCTGACTACATGATCACAAGACCCCAGCTGCATGCTAAAGATAAACAAAGGCCCCCTCCCTTCAGGGCACAATTTCCCATTGATAGGGTATAAGAAGGGTTGGCTGTAAAGGGAGAGTACTGGCTTCTCTCTAAAGCCAGTCACTCGCTTTCTTCCTATAATAAATCTTTCTCTGCCTGACTGCCCGGCTCATTCTCTTTTTCTCCACACTTGGCATACAGTTTGATCTCTGGGTTGGGAAGATTCCCTGGAATAAGAAATGGTAACCCACTATAGTGTTCTTGCCGGGAAAATTCCATGGACACAGGAGCCTGGCGCACTACAGTCCATGGGGTCACAAAGAATTGGACATGACTGAGCACATGTGCTTTACACATAAATGGACAAAAAAAGCTACATAAAAGGGTTGCTTTTAGCATTTAGAAACATAATGCAGAAAAATTGTTCAGTATATTCACAGTTCTGACCAAAAGTAAACATTGAACAAATGAGTACTATTTGTACTATCTTCAAAATAGTAGCTCTGAAAAATCAATCTATTAAGTCTTCAGCCACCTGTTTTTAGAAAATCAATATTGTAAAGGAGAACCTTCAGATCTTGGAAATATTTCACCCCGTGAGAGCTTAGAGAAACATCTTTATATTCTGGTCAGAATACAAATTTGTATGCTAAATCTTTCACAACAACATAGTATTTTGGCTCTTTTACTCATCCTTTGAAAGGTGATAGAATTAGCTGAAAGACCACTGCAGCCAGAATGCTTCCATTAATTATTAACTTTTGTGCTCAGCTGCCGTAAAGTGTGTACATTTTTGATCTTTGATTTAGCTGCCTCTAAAATACTGGTAGTTAGTAGGAAAAGAAAGAAATGGGTAGCTAGATAGCATAGTTAACTTCCTTCTTTGCAAGTGATACATATAGGTCATCATATAGCAGCGGTCTCTTTTTTCCTACAGGTCTTACCTTGTACTTCCCGAAGTTCTTGATTCTTAAGCCTTAAAAAAATCTCAAGGTTCTTTATGAAATTTAGAGTCAAAACAGAATTCCCAGAAATTGAGTAAGGCACAATTGTTCGACCATATTGACTTAAGTCCATTTCTCTGGCAGGCATAATATAATACAAGTTTAGAGTTGTTAAGAGGTAAGTAGTGACAAACAAAATTATTGATATATGTAGCAATGTCAACTTCCAACTGCGCCAATTGAATAGTGCTCTCTTTAAAAACATGGAACGAAATTGCTGGCGGTAAAGTGGAAACTAAAAAGAGAAGAACATAGCATCAGAATTACTCGTGATCCAAGGAAGATATTCAAATTGAAATTCAATTCTTAAAATTTTTATAGCAAAAGATAAACACATATTATACAAATATATTCTTGAATTTAACCAAAGAAAACAAAATGGTATAGAAAAGTTTATTTGTATAAGGTATTAAAGGAAAAGACTTAACATCTGGTTTCTTACCTAACTACACTGAAAATCTTGTCAAGGTGATTTTATTCATTAATATATTTGTGTTATTTCTGATTGGAAAAAACTATATTTATTTATTTTATTTAACATCAAACCATAATCTTTCCATCTCTCTTTTTTAAGGGAAATATCCCCATAAAACTTGTATACAACTACTATCTTTTACTTTATTTAGTATACTAACAATGGTTCATAGTGAGAAAATGCCCCTAATCTGATCAACCAATATCTTCTAAAAGTAACTCTTGGGTCTTGTTAGAACCAAACAAAGGGAAAATTTATTAGAAAATGAAGAGAAATTCTCAGTGATTCTGAGAAATAACAATGGTGCGAGTGGCATGGCTGTGATCTTTATCTAAAACCCATTTCTCCCGCATCAGGAAATTAATGGAGTTGTAGTACAGACTGTTCCATATCTGCTTGACTCTCCTATGGCCATACTCCAAACATCTTTTTAAGTTCAGGTAGTATATACACCCAAGCCAAATATACTAGTTTTACATTCTTAGTGAATATACTCACCCCAGTATTAAATTTAATGTTAGCAATTTTATCTAATCTGGGAATAACCGGTCTTTCATAATCTCTGAACACTCTCCTACTCTGATTCCTGTTTTGTCTTCTTTGGCTCAACGAAAGAGGAGACTGGATAGATTGAATCTCCGTTTCAGAATCTGCCAGCTTATTGACCCTAAATACACACATATACACACAAAAAGCACAAAATATTTTACTTTGACTATACCTTCAATCTATTTGATTTGTCAAATAGCAAACAAATTTCCAAATTTGGAGGACTCCTTGATCTTTTTTACTGATTGTTAAGTATATTGTATAAAAATAGTATGATAATGTGAAAGTGAAAGTATTAGTCACTCAGTCCTGTCGGATTCTACGTGACCCCATGGACAGTAGCCCTCTAGTCTCCTCTGTCCATGGGGTTTTCCAGACAAAAATACTGGAGTGGGTTGCCATTCCCTTCTTCAGGGGATCTTCCTGACCCAGAGATTGAACCCTGGTCTCCCACACTGCAGGCAGATTCTTTACCATTTGAGCCACCAGGGAAGCCCAAGTATGATAATAATGGCTCTCAATAAACCAGTCAGAGGACTGATGCCAATCCATGGTAAAGTTTCTACCATTCTGTGGTAAGATGAGAAAAACAATTATAACATATTGTGTTTCATTAAGCTGAATTTATTCAAGCTGAAGCACTTATCTTAAATCAAAGATAATAACTCTCCTTTGGATGTTAAGGTGTTCTTTATGTTATGAAATGATAGGGAATTTGGATAGTAGGTTTTTTTTTAATCCTTACATTTTCCATTTAGTGCCTATGTCTGAAGCTGTGTCTTTTGGTATGGATGCTTAAGAAGAATGAAAAAATATACACAAGTAATTATAACCTAAGGAAAAAAATTCTCGGTCATTTTTCTAAAATTTTTATTCTTCATATTTTATTTATTGGTAATAATTTCCATTAGGAAAACACTACAAAATATTAAAAAATGAAAGGAAAATAGTTCCAATACCTAGAGATAACCCTGATGAAAAATTTTCCCACACACATAGGCATGCTCTCTTACAAGCATATGAATTATTTTTAGTCTATTTACATGTAGTGTAATTAGTGATATATTTGAGTTTATATCTAACATCTTGCCATTTGCTTTCTATTTATCTTCTTTTTATTTTCCAATTTAAGTGTGATTGACAAGTGAAAATTATAAATATTAAAGGTATAGAATATGATTTTCAAAGTTTTTACTTGAGTATATTAGCTTTGTAGCTCAGCTTGTGAAGAATCCGCCCGCAATGAGGGAGACCTGGGTTTGATCCCTGGGTTGGGAAGATTCCCCTAAAGAAGGGAAAGGCTACCCATCCCAGTATTCTGGCCTAGAGAATTCCCTGGACTGTATAGTTTATGGGGTCGCAAAAATTCAGACATGACTGAGCGACTTTCACTTTCACAGTAGCTTTACAATGTTGTGCTAGTTTCTACTGTATAGCAAAATGAATAGATTATACATATACGTAAGTAGCAAAAGGCAAAATAGGCAAATTGTACTTCATGAAAATTAAAAACTTTCATGCATCAAAAGACAATATCCACAGAGTAAAAACACAACCTACAGTTTTAGTTCTTACATTTAGGTCTTTGATCCAGTTTGAATGGTGTTAAGTAAGTTCTACAGTTTCCCACAAGTACAGTATGGTGACTATAATTAATAATAATGTATTATAAATTTGAAATGTTGTAGAATAGTAGATCTCAAGTGTTCTCATCACCAAAAAAGAAAATGGTAACTGTATGAGGTGATGGATATATTAATTAGCTTTACTGTGGTTACTATTTCACAATGTATACACATATCAAAACATCATGTTCTATACTGTATAGCACAGGGAACTCTGCTTAATGCACTGTGGTGACCTAGACGGAAGGAGGTCCAAAAGAAAGGGAGATATAGGTATTTGGACCTTTACTTCACACCATTCAAAATGGATCAAAGACCAAAAACTATAAAACCCTTAGAAGAAAACATAGGACAAAAGATTCACAACATTGGATTTGTTAATGATTTCTTGTTTATGATACCAAACGCATAAGTAACAAAAGGCAAAATAGGCAAATTGTACTTCACAAAAATGAAAAACTTTCATGCATCAAAGACAACCTCCACAGAGTGAAAATGCAATTTATAGAAAAGGAGACAGTATCTGACAGTCATATGTCTAGTAAAGAATTAACGTCAAGAACATATTAGGGTGGTGCAAAAGTAATTGTGGTTTTGCATTGTTGAAATTTGCTGTTTGATATTAGAATACATTCTAAATAAATGTGGTTATGTTACACATCATTTTAATACACATTTCTCACTATATGCTTTTTTGCTAATGATTTATTCCTTACTGTTTACTTTATATTTATTTTGGACTATGGAAGTGATGTTAAACAAAAAGTAAATTCAAGAGCTTTTTTTATTTGAGTTGAAAATGGGTCATAAAAGCAGCGGAGACAACTCACAACATCAACAGTGCATTTGACCCACGAACTGCTAATGAATGTACAGTGCAGTTGTGGTTCAAGAAGTCTTGCAGAGGAGATGAGAGCCTTGAAGATGAGAAGCATAGTGGCAAGCCATCAGAAGTTGACAACAACAAATTGAGAGCCATCATTGAAGCTGATCCTCTTACAACTACATAAAAAGTTGCCCAAGAACTCAACATTGACCATTCTACAGTCATTCAGCATTTGAAGCAAATTGGAAAGGGAAAAAGCTCAATAAGTGGAGTGCCTCATGTGCTGACCAAAAAAAAAAAAAAAAAAAATTGTTGTTTTGAAGTGTCTTCTCTTAATCTATGCAACAGCAATGAACATTTCTTGATCAGATTGTGATGTGCAACAAAAAGTGGATTGTGTAAGACAACCAGTGAAGACCAACTCAGGGGTTGGACCAAGAAGAAGCTCCAAAGCACTTCCCAAAGAAAACTTACACCAAAAAAAGGTCATGTTCACTGTTTGGTGGTCTGCTGCCCATCTGATTCACTACAGCTTTCTTAATTTCGATGAAACCATTACATCTGAGAAGTATGCTCAGCAAATTGATGCGATGCACTGGAAACTCCAATGCCTACAACCAGCATTGGTCAACAGAAAGACTCTTAATTCTTCTCCATGGCAATGCCCAACCACACATTGCATGACCAACACTTCAAAAGTTGAAAAAATTGGGCTACAAAGTTTTGCCTCATCCGCCATATTCACCTGACCTCTTGCCAACTGACTACCATTTTTTCAAGCATCTCAACAACTTTTTGCAGAGAAAACACTTCCATAACAAGCAGGATGCGGAAAATGCTTAAGAGTTCACTGAATCCCGAAGTGTGGATTTTTATGCTACAGGAATAAACAAACTTATTTCTCATTGGCAAAAGTGTGTTGATTGTAATGGTTCCTATTTTGATTTATAAAGATGTGTTTGAGCCTAGTTATAATGATTTAAAATTCATGGTCTGAAACCAAAATTACGTTTGCACCAGCCCAATATATATAAATTATAAAACTCAAAAACAAAAAGAATCGGACTCAAAAATGGGCAAAGATCAAAAAGAATAAAATATCTAGGAATAAATCTACCTAAGGAGACAAAACAAAGACTTATAACTCCAAAATTAAAAGATGCCGATGAAAGAAATCAAAGGAGATATAAGCATATGAAAATATACACCATGTTCGTGGATTGGAAGAATCAGTAGTGTCAAAAACTTTATTATCCAAGGCAATCTACAAATTCAGTACAATCCCTATCAAATTACTAATGGCATTTTTCACAGAACTAGAACAAAAAAAATCTCAAAATTTGTATGGAGACACAAAAGACCCCATATAGCCAAGTTCATGGTTCAGTCACTCAGTCGTGTCCGACTCTTTGTGACCCCATGAATCGCAGCACGCCAGGCCTCCCTGTCCATCACGAACTCCCAGAGTTTACTCAAACTCATATACATTGAGTCAGTGATACCATCAGACCATATCATCCTCTGTCGTCCCCTTCTCCTCCTGCCCTCAATCTTTCCCCCACATCAGAGTCTTTTCAAATGAGTCAGTTCTTCCCATCAGGTGGGCAAAGTATTGGAGTTTCAGCTTCAGCATCAGTCCTTCCAATGAATATTCAGGACTGATTTCCTTTAGGATGGACTGGTATGGATCTCCTTGCTGTCCAACGGACTCTCAAAAGTCTTCTCCAACACCACAGTTCAAAAAGCATCAATTCTTCGGCATTCAGCTTTCTTTACAGTCCAACTCACATTGAGTCAGTGATACCATCAGACCATATCATCCTCTGTCGTCCCCTTCTCCTCCTGCCCTCAATCTTTCCCCCACATCAGAGTCTTTTCAAATGAGTCAGTTCTTCCCATCAGGTGGGCAAAGTATTGGAGTTTCAGCTTCAGCATCAGTCCTTCCAATGAATATTCAGGACTGATTTCCTTTAGGATGGACTGGTATGGATCTCCTTGCTGTCCAACGGACTCTCAAAAGTCTTCTCCAACACCACAGTTCAAAAAGCATCAATTCTTCGGCATTCAGCTTTCTTTACAGTCCAACTCTCACATCCATACATGACTACTGGAAAAACCATAGCTTTGACTAGAGAGACCTTTGTCAGCAAAGTAATATGTCTGCTTTTTAATATGCTGTCTAGGTTGGTCAAAACTTTTCTTCCAAGAAGCAAGCAACTTTTAATTTCATGGCTGCAGTCACTATCAGCAGTGATTTTGGAGCCCAACAAAATAAAGTCTGTAACTGCTTCCACTGTTTCCCCATCTATTTCCCATGAAGTGATGGGGCCAGATGCCATGATTTTTGTTTTTTGAATGTTGAGGTTTTTTTTTTTTAATAAATTTATTTATTTTAGTTGGGGGCTAATTACTTTACAATATTGTAGTAGTTTTTGCCATACATTGACATGAATCAGCCATGGGTTTACATGTGTTCCCCTTCCTGGACCCCCCTCCCACCTCCCTCCCCATCCCATCCCTCTGGGTCATCCCATTGCCCCAGCCCTGAGCATTTGTCTCATGCATAGAACATGGAATTGTGTTCTGTTTCACATATGATAATATACATGTTTCAGTGCTATTCTCCCAGAACGTCCCACCCTCACCTTCTCCCTCAGAGTCCATAAGACTGTTCTATGCATCTGTGTCTCTTACTTTGTCTCGCATATAGGGTTATCATTACCATCTTTCAAATTCCATATATATGCATTAGTATACTGTATTGGTGTTTTTTCTTTCTGGCTTACTTCACTCTGTATAATGGTTGAGTTTTAAGCCAACTTTTTCACTCTCCTTTTTCACTTTCATCAAGAGGTTCTTTAGTTCTTCTTCATTTTCTGCCATAAGGGTGGTGTCATCTGCATATCTGAGGTTATTGATATTTCTCGCAGCAGTCTTGATTCCAGATTGTGTTTCTTCCAGCCCGCGTTTCTCATGATGTACTCTGCATATAAGTTCAATAAGCAGGGTGACAATATACAGCCTTGACATACCCCTTTCCCAATTCGGAACCAGCCTATTGTTCCATGTCCAGTTCTAACTGTTGCTTCTTGACCTGCATACAGATTTCTCAGGAGGCAGGTCAGGTGGTCTGGTATTCCCATCTCTTTAAGAATTTTCCACAGTTTGGTGTGATCCACACAATCAAAGGCTTTGGTATAGTCAATAAAGCAGAAGTAGGTGTTTTTCTGGAACTCTCATATAGCCAAAGCAATCTTGAAAAAGAAAAACAGCTGGAGGAATCAGCCTCCTTGTCTTCAAACTATACTACTACAGTCATCAAAATAGTATGATACTGGCACAAAAATAGAAAATAGATCAATGGAATAGGATAGAAAACCCAGAAATAAGCCCATGCACTGATGACCAATTAATCTATGACAAAGGAAGCAAGATTGCGCAATGTTGGAAAGACAGTCTCTTCAACAAATGTTGCTGGAAAAACTGGGCAGCTGCATGTAAAAAAATGAATATAGATCATTATTTAACTCCAGACACAAAAATAAAATGGATTAAAAACCTAAATATGAGACCAGACACTATAAAACTCCTAGAGGAAAACATAGGTGAACATTCACTGACATAAACCACAGCAACAGTTTTTTTAATCCAGCTCCTATAATAATGGAAATAAAAACAAAATAAATAAGTTGGACCTATTTAAACTCAAAAGTTTCTGCACAGCAAAGGAAACAATAAACAAAATGAAAAGACAATCCACAGATTGGGAGAAAATATTTGCAAATGATGTGACTGACAAAGGATTAGTCTCCAAAATTTGCAAACAGCTCATGAACAGTGTAAAAACAAACAACCCACTCAAAAAATGGGCAGAAGACTTAAATAGACTTTTCTCCAAAAAAGACATACAGATGGCCAGCAGGTACAAAAACAGATGGTCAACATTGCTAATTATTAGAGAAATGCAAATCAAAACTACAATGAGATATCACCTCACATCAGTCAGAATGACTTTATCATCAAAAAAAAAATCCACAAACAATAAATGCTGGAGAGGGTGTGGAGAGAAGGAAACCTTTCTACACTGCTGGTGGGAATGTAAATTGGTAGAGTCACTATGGAGAACAGCATGGGGTTCCTTAAAAAAACTAAAAATAGAGCTATGATATGACCCTACAATCCCATTCCTGGGCATATATCCAGAGAATAACATGATCTGAAAAGATACATTCACCCCAATGTTCACTGAAGCACTGTTTACAACAGCCAAGACATGAAAGTAAACTAAATGTCCACTGATTGAGAAATGGATAAAGAAGATGTGGTACATATATGAGAGGGTAACAGGCAGGAAGGCCAGGGGTCTCCAAACAGAGGACATAGGTTGCAAGTGTCAGACATTTTTTATCTCTCTCTTAAGTGGCAGGAGGAAACCAACTAGTAATATATATATATATATATATATATATATATATATATATATATATATATATTTTCCCCTTCTCTATACAAATTTAAAAGGTTTCTCTTAGAATACTGTGCTGCCATAATGACACCTGGTTCCACCTGAAGTTAACTATTCTCAAACCTTGAGTTAACCAATGCATTCTTCTTACGGAAATGTTTGTCTTAAGCTATGTTAATGTACTATGCATTTACCCCAGACTGTCTTCAAGTCGGTTCAGTCTAATGGCTCAGAACCGACTTGACAAACCATTATGTTATACTCAGACATTGTTCCCCTAATCTATGTAAATGAAACTATTTGTATGGTAATCTGCCCTTCTACAAGATTCAAGTCAATCATTTTACAGCCCGGGATGACTCATCTGGTGCCAAGATTATCCAAAAATATATCTTATGGATGAGGGTCCTGGTGCCATTCTGAGTTTTAAGACATTCCTTTCTTTCATTAACAGACTGCTAGTGACTATATAACATCCAGCTAAAAACTAGCAGGGGAGTCCTCTTTCTGCCCCCTTCTGATGCCAATGTCAGAAGCTTTCTCTATATCCTTTGTATTTTAATAAAATTTTATTACACAAAAGCTCTGAGCGATCAAGCCCCGGCTCTGGCCCTGGATTGAATTCTTCTCCTCTGGAGGCCAAGAATCCCACCGTCTTTTCATGGGTCAACAACAACCTTTCATCTATACAATGGAATATTACTCAGCCATTAATAAGAATGAAATAATCCATTTGAAGCAACGTGGATGGACCTAGAAAGTGTCATACTGAGTGAAGTAAGTCAGATAGAGAAGGAGAAATATTGTATGACATCCCTTATATGTGGAATCTAAAAGGAAATGATACAAATAAATTTACTTACAAAACAGAAAGTCTCATAGACTTAGAAAACAAGCTTATGGTTGCCAGGGGGAAGGGACAATTAAGAAGTCTGAGATGGTCATGTACACACTGCTATATTTAAAAACTGATAACCAACAAGGAACTATTGTATAACACACAGAACTCTGCTCAATCCAGTTAACCCTAAAGGAAGTCAGTCCTGATTATTCATTGGAAGGATTGATGCTGTCACTCCAATACTTCGGCCACCTGATGCACAGAACTGACTCACTGGAAAAGACCCTGATGCTGGGAAAGAGCGAAGACAGGAGGAGAAGGGGACAACAGAGGATGCAATGGTTGTGAGAGAGTCATTTCCTAGGCAGGTTGATAGGAAGTCTAGGGATCCCCTAGGAAAGAGGGGTCTGGAATTCTCAAGGAGGAAGAAAGGAGAAACTTTATTTTCCTTCTACATTCCTTAGGATTATATAACAATAATGTATCTTGCTTGAGGACAGTCTCTGGAAAAAACCTTCTGGCTAATCCTGTTATCTTAAAATGTAAATTATGGGAGTGGGTCTGGTGAGATCTTTACAACCTCCAGACATTCTTTTGATTCAGTGTAATAACTAATTAGAGAGTATACAACTCTATTGCTAACACTAGCAAGGGGGTGCTCTTTCTGCCCCCTTCTGATGCCTATGTCAGAAGCTTTCTCTATCTCCTTTATACTTTAATAAAACTTTATTACATAAAAGCTCTGAGCGATCAAGCCTCGTCTCTGGCCCCGGGTTGGATTCTTCTCCTCTGGAGGCCAAGAATCCCAGTGTCTTTTCGTGGGTCAGCAACAAGCTTTCAGTTGGATGGCATCACCGACTCGATGGACATGAGTTCGACCAAGGTCTGGGAGTTGGTGATGGACAGGGAAGCCTGGCATGCTGCATTCCATGGGGTCGCAAAGAGTCAGACACGACTGAGTGACTGAACTGAACTGAACTGATTTATTTGAATTTTATTGTATCAAAAGAAATAACTTTTCTCCTCACTGTGAAAAAAATAGAATTACTGTATGATCCAGCATTTCCACTTCTGGGCATATTCCAAAAGGAATTGGAAGCAGGGTCTCAAAGATTATTTTATATGACATTCAAAGCAGCATTTATTCATAATACCCCAAATTTGGAAGCAACATAAGCATCCACTGACCAATGAGTGGATGAGCAAAGTGTGGTACATAATACAATGGGATACTATTCAATTTCCAAAAGGAATGAAATTCTTATATGCTACATCATGTATAAACCTTGAGGACATTAAGCCAAGTGAAATAAACCAGTGAGAAAATGAAAAATACTGTATGGTTCCACCTAGAGTAGTAAAAATCATCAAGACAGAAAGTATAATGGTTGTTTCCAGGGTAGGGGTAGGAAAGAATGGAGAGTTGTTGTTTCTTAGGTACAGATATTCAGTTTTACAAGATGAAAAGAGTTATGGTGATGAATATTGGTGATGGTTGCACAACAATGTAAAATACCACTGAACTGTATATGTAAAAGTATTCAAAATGTGAAATGGATGTATATTTTAGCACAATAAAAAAATGAAAATAAAAATGGTTGGAAAGAAGACTCTGTAACAGACTATGACATTAACCCATAGAAGAGACAACCTAGGTGTCATGGTCCAAGGTTTTAATTTGGAATTCCCAGAAGGTGATAGAGCATCCATTGTGGAGATAATGGTTTTAAACGACATTAATTAATTCATTTATTCATTCAAGAGCAGTATCAAATTCTGTGGCAGGTATTGTTTGGGACTCCAAGTATAGTTAGTGAACAAAATAGACATGGTCTCTGCCCTTATGATGCTTGATCTAATTGGGCTTACAAAATAACTTTCTCATTATCATTTTGCTCCCTATGCAGCTTGCCTAAAGACACACAAGATGACATTAAATGGCAAAGAGGCCATAATCATTATAAATCATTCTTATTATAGTTCATTATAAATTAATGAAGCAGCCTTTAATTTATATATATTAGTCTTCTGTGAACTTATTTACCCTAAGTCAGCTCGGAGACACTGACAATTTTAAATCCCTGAGTCTGAGAGAATGAAATCTAGATGTAATTATGTCATTACCCTATCAAGAAAAGGGCATTTTTTAAAACCTTTGATTGGTAACCATCTGACTTTGCTAGGTAACAGCCTGGATTCTCTGAGCATTTTCATTTTGCACTTCTGTACAGTGCAAGAAACAAACTGTGTCCAAATTAAATAAATTATAGAAATGTAGAGGAGGAAAATTTGCCACCCCAAAATGTCTCTTTCCACGTGGGCAAGCTGAAAACAATCGAGCCTTAAAAGACTCAGGAAATCTTTCTTTTTACTTCCATCTAAGCTGCCTGAAATATTTTGAAAAAGGGCCTTTTCTAGAAATGGAGCTATTATGAGAGGTATCTGCAAAGAATATAGGCTAGCTGTGTGGAGGAAACTCAGGCAGGGACTATAGATTAAAGTCTATTCTGTGTCCCATAGTTTCTGCCTGGCCCAGCAAACATATTTTTACCAAACATTTGCTTTTTTCAGCTCCATTTGAATTGTCTTCCTCCCTTTTGAATTCCAAAACCTCTATTCCCAACATCTTTTGTCTTGAGCTGAAGATGGTATTTAAGGTGAGAGTTTCAGCCATTTTAGTTAGTTACTTAGTGCTCCTGGGTCCCTCCCATGTATATATGTTATTAAACTTTTGTTTGATTTCCTCCTGCTCTATCTCACATCAAATTAATTCTTAGACCAGTCAGAAGCACTTAGAAAGGTAGAGGAAAATTTCTTTCTCCCCAACAGAAACATGCTTAGGTCAAAATTTTAAAGTCATTTCTAGTTAATTTTTAAGTCATTTAAAGTTAAAACTAGAACTTTTCCTATGATGACACAGACATATTAATCCTTTATTTTTCTTGATGGTGGTGGTTTATTTGTGACGTTGTGTCTGACTATTGTGGAGAAGGCACCCCACTCCAGTACTCTTGCCTGGGAAACCCCATGGACGGAGGAGTCTGGTAGGCTGCAGCCCATGGGGTCGCGAAGAGTCGGACACGACTGAGCGATTTCACTTTCACTTTTCACTTTCATGCACTGGCGGAGGAAATGGCAACCCACTCCAGTATTCTTGCCTGGAGAATCCCAGGGATGGTGGAGCCTGGTGGGCTGCCATCTATGGGGTCGCACAAAGTCAGACACGACTGACGCGACTTAGCAGCAGCAGCAGCAGTCTGACTATTGTGACCCCAAGGACTGTGGCCCACCAGGTTCCTCTGTCCATGGGATTTCCCAGGCAAGAATGCTGGAGTGGATTGCCATTTCCTTCTCCAGGGGATCATCCCCACCCAGGAATCAACCCAGGTCTCCTGCATTGTGGGTGGACTTTTGCATTACCAGCAGACTACTGTATTGCGTGCCAGATGCTTTACTGACTGAGCTGTAGGGGAAGATTCTTTTTTCTTGACTAACTCCTAAATCTTTTACCACAAACAACAGGACCCAAGCTCAACATCTTCATATAGGCTCACCTGAAAATAAAGAAATGCAATAGCATAAAATATATATATATATTTAAAAATCCATAACTGCAATGACTATTCCAATGCCAACTGGGTGGGGTTTGCTCTCAAACTGAGGCAAGATTTTAGAGGTGGAAGTTTTGTAAGTTTTTTTAAGGTCATTATCACTCACTTAAGGAAGACTTCTTCCATGGTAGTGATTGAAGCACCAAAGTTGGCAATGCCCAGCTCTTCTTTTTTCATTTCCAGATCATTAAACAGAGCTTCAAACCTGGAAAGAGAGAAGGAAGAGGAAAGGAAAATACTAGTACAAGTCTAGAAAATACTAGCACAGCTCCTATTAAATGGAATCAGGGAAAAAAATATGAGTACTTACTTTTCTCCCAATTAATATATAACTTTAGGGCCAATTGTATTCTTCCCTATTTTTTTTAAATTTTTTTTAATGTGGTAAAATGTATAAAATATTAAATTTACCATTTCACCATTTTAAGTGTTACATTCATTTAAGTTTAAATCCAAGCAGCATTAAATAACACTCACAATGTTGCACAATCATCACCACCATGCATTTCCAGAACTATTTTATAATCCTAAAATACAGCCTTTCCTCCATTTTCTCAACTTCACTCTACTTTCTGTCTCTATTAATTTGTCTCTTTTATGTGCCTCATGTAAGTTAGAATCATACACTATTTGTCTTTCTGTGTCTGGCTTATTTCACTTAGCATAATTTTTTTCTAGGTTCATCCATGTTGTAGCATGTATCAGAATTTAATTTCTTTTCAAGGCTGAATACTTGTTGTATGAAGATATAACATTCTGCTTATCCATTCATTCATAAGTGGGCATTTGGGTTGTTTCTACTTTTGGGATTTTGTGAATAATGCTGTGAACATTGGTGTACAAATGTCTGCTTGAGTTCCTGCTTTCAAATATTTTGGGTATACACTAGAAATGGAATTGCTGTGATCACATGGTAAGTCTATGTTTAACTTTTTGAGGAACTAGTATACTGTTTTCCATAGCAGACATGCCATTTTATATACCTAATAGCAACACATGAGTTTCCAGTTTTCCACATCGCTACCAGTATTTGTTTTTTTGTTTTGTTTTGTTTTTATTTGCCTTTCCCTAATGAGTAGTTATGTCAAGCATCTTTTCATGTGCTTGCTGGCAAATTGTACATTTCCCTTGGATAAATGTTTATTCAAATCCTTTGCCCATTTTAAAATTAGATATTAGAGCTTTTTGTTTTTAGATGTGTTTTCAATATTGTTTTGTTCCATAATAATTTCTGGTTGGCCATGGGAAAGATATTTAGTAGCTCTTTATTCTGTAATGCTTATTGTGAAACAAATGGAAATAACAAAGAGATATTTACTTTACCAAATTTCTTTCCACTATAACTTGATCTCTGATGTAAATTCTTTTGTCCTTTTAAAAAAATTATCAACTTATTTTCTATAAGTGTTAAGGACTATAGCTAGTTGATAAAAGTTAATTATTCACATGTGGTTCCTGCATCAAATGGGAAAAGAGTTCAAATTACAGGAGGTGTAAGTCACTAAATGACAAAAAATGTAGTTACTGAAGTACAAACTGGGTATCAAGAAAGAAAGATTTAATCAAATAGGTAGGTGAATTGTATGGAAGCTTTGCTACTTGTGGTGTAGTTATATCAAGGATCCTAAGGAACAGTATTACCAAGGAAGAATGAACACTATTTTAGGTTCAAAGACTTCCCTGGTGGCTCAGATAGTAAAGCGTCTGCCTACAATGCAGGAGACCTGGGTTCAATCCCTGGGTTGGGAAGATCTCCTGGAGAAGGAAAGGCAACCCACTCCAGTATTCTTGCCTGAAAAATCCCATGGACGGAGGAACCTGGTAGGCTACAGTCCATGGGGTCGCAAAGAGTCAGACATGACTTCACTTTCACTTTCTTTAAGTTCAAAAGATCTCCAAAACCCCATTCACTTCTTAAACACTCTCATTCCCAGTGAGGGACTATCAAGAATATAAATGCTCAGCCTCGGAGGTGGTGGACTAAACACTCTCCATCTGCTAAATTTCCTCTGTATTTTAGTTAAATTCCATTTCCATCTAACTTTATCCAGCTTGGATATCGGTTCTATTCTCGCCTCTCAGTTCAGTCTGACCCTGCTTCCTATGACAATTTGTCATGTGACTCCTTGTCATTTTTATTCTTTTCCTACTATAGTGACCTATTCTGTGAATTTCACAGGTTATTGACATCTAATTCTGGTAGTTTTTTTCTCTCCCTTTCAATAGTTGGTCTACAATTATCCTGTTAAAAAAAACTTCACCGTGAACAAACATAGTCTTTCCTAACTTCATGATACATATTTTATGCTATGTTAGATAAACTCACTGTCCATGGCCCAGAAACCCACATCATATATGTTGATATAAATCTGTGTGACTAGTTGTTCATTTCCCAGTAGTTAGCCAAATTAATTATAGAGGAGAGACACACAGATAGGAATCCCAGGTAGAATTATCATCAGTGTGTCTCTCCTCTATAATTAATTTGGCTAACTACTGAGATCAAATTCCTAGGTTTCTCTGTGTTAGTTTCACCCTTGCTCCAAGAGTTGCTGTTTAAGCTGCTTTTTTTCATCACCTTAATATTTCCCTAGACTTTATTTGCCACACATAAAATTTATATATCATAAGGACCATACCATTAGTTATCCCTTATTAACAAGGAAGTTATAAATACTAGGTTGTAAACCTTCCTCCCACTCTGCCCCTCGCAAAATAAAAATGGAAAGAAAAATATTAATGTCTTGAATGAACTTGAACTTACAAGGCAATCTTTTGTACAGTGAGAGAAATCTTCAGCTGTGAACTCAACTGTAGTTGACAAATGACAGCTATAAACTGGATACTTGGTTTGTTAGTAAAATACTACTGATGAAGTTTTTGTTGTTGTGTAGATGCTAAGTCATGTCTGACTCTTTGCAACTCCATGAACTGTAGCCTGATTCACTAACTTACTAAACCCTAAAAATTAAAATGATTTCTGGTCACCCAAACCATTCATCTAGGACTCTCTGAAACTATACCTGTGTGCATGCTCTTTGGGTAGGATAAATGATAATTCAGCTCCAAGAGAGTTCTCCAAAATGGCATCTTGAATGTGAGACTGAATAACTGCACAGATCTTTCCAAGATCACAGTGTGGTTCCTTCTCCATGACTATGTGATATCCAGCACCTGATAGAAACCATTTAGAAGACCAAATGAAGCAGTTTTATACTTTTTCACCTCCTTTTAAGAGCAAATTTTGCTCTCCATGATTCAGTAACCTGGATCCACAAGGAAGAAGACATGATATGTCACAGGCATTCTGTTAAGACTCTGAGGAGCCTCGCACTTAAAACTTCTAAATGTTATTCTAAGAACTAAGACTGAATAAACAGCAACTTCCTCTATAATTTCAATCACTTTCTCAGTGAATAATAATAATCTAGTGTATACAACCAGATATAGTAGATATATGAAGAAAGGCCCCTGTTATGTGGCTACTTAGTTTTGAAACTGTTATCTTGATAAATATTCTTTTATTATCACTGACTGTCCATCATGTATTAAGCACTAATCTTGAACCTGGGGATAGAGCAGTGAACAAAGCTGGTAAAAATTCCTGCCTTTATAAGAGCTACTTTTTAGTCAAAGAAAATAGACAGTAATTAAGAGGACAAAGTTGAAATATATATTGTATTATAAAAAATAAAGCAGAGAGGAAGATATGAAACGTTGAAGGAATGTTGTTAAATTCTAGACAGAGATCCATGGAAAGCCTGAGAAGACCTTAAAAAAGTCAGAGAACTATTATTCTTAATTAGTGCTTTGCCTATATAGAAAAACTATTTTTTGGAATTTGAGGAAAATACCATCACTTTTGTATGTATGCATTTCATGATACAGATGAACTTACTTACAAAACAGAGACTCATAGACAGAGAATGAACCTATGATTGCTAAGGGGAAGGGATAGTTAGGGAGTTTGGGATGGACATGTACACACTGCTATATTTAAAATGGATAACCAACAAGGACCTACTGTTTAACACATGGAACTCTGTTCAATGGGAAAGGAGTTTGGGGAGAATGGATACGTGTATGGCTGAGTCCCTTCTCTGTTCACCTGAAACCATCACAACATTGTTAATCAACTACACCCCAATACAAAATAAAAAGTTAAAAAAATAAAACAGATGAAAGGTTGCATTTAGAATAAAAAAAATAAATGTATGCATTTCAAATGGTCCTTGTATTTGCATTTTCATTTCTTATTAAGATTTTAAAAAGAATAACACTCTTCAGCATGGATCTGTTAGCTGAAATCTGACTTATTTATCTAGCTTATAATAGGAAAGACACTATTTATGATTTCATTTACAAATGAGGCAACCTCAGAGAATGAAGAGACTTATCCATTATTTACTAGCTTTAGAAACCAAAACTATTACAAAAATAATACGTAAATAATATTATTTTTCACTTCTCAAGAATCATGACACAACCAATTTCTCAATTGTCTTGTCCTCTTAGGACCTGAATCAACAGAAAATGTCTTCTTTTGACAAGATGCAAGGTAATTAGTGAGAGCTGAATGCTGATTTTTGATGGAATTTCCTATTCTATCAAAGAACTGTAGGCTTTTGAGTAAAATGTAAGTTCAGTTTAAGTTTATTTAAGGCTTAGCAGCTATAAAAAGGGGCTTCCCTGGTAGCTCAGTTGGTAAAGAATCCACCTGCAATGCAGGATTCCCCGTTCAATTCCTGGGTCAGGAAGATCTGCTGGAGAAGGGATTGGCTACCCACTCCAGTATTCTTGGGCTTCCCTTGTGACTCAGCTGGTAAAGAAGCTGCCTGCAATGTGGGAGACCTGCGGGAGACCTGGGTTTGACCCCTGGATTGGGAAGATCCCCTGGAGAAGGGAAAGGTTACCCACTCTAGTATTCTAGCTTGGAGAATTCCATGGACTGTATAGTCTACGGGGTCGCAAAGAGTCGGACATGACTGAATGATTGCACTTCATTTCACTTCACTAACTATAAGAAGGGACCTGAATGTCTCAAAGTATTATATCTTTAAAATATCTAGTTACATACTATGTATTATTTTACAATAACTAGTACAATTAGTGAATGCTATTAGAAAGCGTTATA
The DNA here is from genome assembly GCF_054371585.1 of Giraffa tippelskirchi. Taxonomy (NCBI): domain Eukaryota; kingdom Metazoa; phylum Chordata; class Mammalia; order Artiodactyla; family Giraffidae; genus Giraffa; species Giraffa tippelskirchi. Next base: position 22,355,046 of record NC_137287.1, read on the forward strand.
AATTATCAAAAGCATACTGTTTAAATCATGTGGATCTTCACTCAGGCATCCCCAATTCAAATGGCATAAATCTAATATTAGATATCTTCCCTTCCCCCACTTGTGATAAAGGTCCCTAGTGTTATTTGCTCAGTTGTGTCTGTCTCTTTGTGACCCCATAAACTGTATCCTGCCAGGCTCCTCTATCCATGAAATTCTCTAGGCAAGAATACTGGAGTGGATTGCCATTTCCTTCTCCAGGGGGTCTTCCTGACCCAGGGACTGAATCTGGGTCTCCTGCATTGGCAGGTAGATTCTTTACCATCTGAGCCACGAGGGAAGCCCCTAGATATAGAAATCCTTATAGAACTCAAACCTATAAGGTGATCATAAACTTTGAACTAAAAGGATATATAACTACGACTATCTAGGCCACAGTTTTTTATTCTATAAAATGAAGTTGTTGTTTTGAGTATTAAATATGCTGCATTAAGGGATACCATAGTAACCAGTGTAGAGGAAGTAGTTAAGGTTAGTTAAATGAATTAAAATAGTGAATAAATGAAGAAGGAATTCATCCTTAATTATTTTCATTTACATTTATACCCTACAATTTTGAATTCCTTAGACTGTAATTTTAGCCTTCATTATCAATTTTATCTCCTAAAAAAGTTTTATCAAAGTCAAGGACTGTATTATTATACTGACATGATTCTTTCATTCTATACTACATCCAGAGTTATCTCATCACACTGAGGATTTGATATCAGTTTGGCAAATGAGAAACTAGGCTTATAAACAATTGATTGCTCTAGTTTCTCTCCTCAACCAATCCATCACTCAATACAATAAATACATCTGAGCGCACAACTGCATTCCAAAGACAAAACTGTTAGTACATGCAAAATGGGAGAAATAAGCATGGCCTTTATAGGTCAATAAGAGCATTTCCTGAGTCTAAAGCTATGTATTTGAGGAAAAAGTAAGAACGTATAAGCATATGTAGATTGTAAAGGGCCTTAAAAACTAATCAGAATAGTTGCCACCTAATTAATAAGACAGAGGAAGTCATTGAAGTTTTTGGTGTTTAGACAAAATATCATTGAAATCTCATTAGAGGAATATTTTTAAGGAATCAATATCCTAAGAATAATCAAAGGGAGAAAGACCATATGTTTTTTTCAGGAAGGTTGAAGAGCCACAGCACTGCAGAGTCCCCTTGACCATGATGGCAATTCGGTCACCCAGGATGTCAGCTTCATCCATGTAGTGAGTGGTCAGTAAGATTGTACGATCATGTTTAAATTGCTGAAGGATGTCCCAAGTGGCTCTCCTTGAGACTGGGTCCATTCCAGATGATGGTTCATCAAGTATCACTACCTAAAAGCCAGAAGAACAATTTCGTAACCATTGAAAATTGTTGCTATAGTACACGTCGGATAATTTACTATTTGAGGGGAACACTTTTAAGTGAAGACAGAGAGTCTAGCCTAAAAATAGTAGTAAAAGCAATCCCAAACTAAACAATTGAGCCAGTACTGCCAATTTCCTCTGATCATTATTGCCAATGTTCCTTTAAGATTCATACCAACGCTCAGGTTTTTGTCAGCTTTCTAGATGGGTTGTCAGAAATCCATTTTTAGTGTCCCCTCTCCCTGCCCTCCCCCATTCTCTCTTCCTTAATACCTTGGAGCCCCCTAAAAGTGCTATAATGATGGAGAGTTTGCGCTTCATTCCTCCACTCAGTGACTTTGAAAATGTATCACGCTTTTCTAGCAGGTCAAAAGTAGACAGCATATGGTTAATTTCATTAGGAGACATCTTTTGATGTATACTTTTTACCTAGAAAGAGGAGCCAGAATTTACACTGTGCATTTAGCCTTATCCTTAGAAATTTCTTAGATCTTTAAGTTTTCTTATATATCTATACAGATAAATAAGGTTTCTTGTAACTATATCCTTAAAACATTTTATACTAGCTCTGTTCTGACGTTAGCTATATAGTGTCTTCTTCCCATTGCTTCCCTTTATGTCTAAAGTAGAGTTCCTAAATTAAAAAAAATTTTTTTTCATAATTAATAGACACACCTGAAGCTCATGAACAGAGGGAAAAAAGAAACACATCTCTAGCTTCCAGATATGATGAAGTAAGCACACACACCCCTTATCTCCTACTGAACTCAATTATTAAACCTGTAAAACTACTAAAAGGTAAACAGCAGCAGTTGGAACAGGAAGAACATCATAATTTAAAGTGCCACTGAACTTTAAATGGTTGAGTTTACCATTTTCACTAATGTATGCCATAGTCTGAACTGAAGAGCAATCCAAAGCATTCAACTGAGCACTGCAGAGCAGACAGAATAAGATTAAGGAAAAACTTTCTAGTTTTGGCTTGAAGAGTAGAAAAGGGAAAACCCCTAAAGCTCTGAGAAAGTGTAGAAGGGGCAATCCTAGTTTTTCCTCTGAGGAGGGGGAACTTCTCAATTCAATGGATTCATGCTTCAAAAAAGACAGAACCAAACTCAATTGCTTTTTACCAGTCTGTCTTTCTGCCACTTGGTTGTGGCTCAGTCATGGAAGTGGGTGATTTCTGGCAGAAGGACTAAAAACTGGAATCCTAGGGAACCAGAATCCTTGGGAGATATTAACAGAGAGGAGCAAGAAAGTGATACCATAAAGTTGTTCATGAACTCTCGTGTTTATCCCATTGTTTGCACATATGGATCTCATTAGTATGTGCATAGGTGAGGGCTAAGTTGCTTTAGTCGTGTTTGACTCTTTGTGACACTATGGATTGTAGCCTGCCACACTCCTCTGTCCAAGGGATTCTCCAGGCAAGAGTTCTGGTTGCCATACCCTCCTCCAGAGAATCTTCCTGACCTAGGGATTCAACCTGCATCTCTTTATGTCTCCTGCATTGGCAGGCAGGTTCTTTACCATGCTAATGAGTAAATTCCTAACCAGGTGTGAGCTGACCAATGGATAACATATACACAGGAGAGACTGGACTAGTACCGCAAAGACTTTACACCTGACATTGGACCCACAACCCACAGAGAAGATATAAATAAGATGGAGCGTCTCATGACGTATTGTTGAAAATACCAAGGATAAAAATAAAAATTAACTGGCACACAAAGAATCACAAAAGTCTCAACTTATATAGGAATATATAGTCAACAGACATTAATGATTAGGTGGCACAGATGTTGGGATTAACATAGAAAGTGTCATCAGAGATAACAGCTGGGAGCCGATCTTCCTGCTCGTCATGCTGTGATGGCTTCCCGGCTTTGCCGTCCTTGCTGAGGTCCCTGCTGCTGGACTCTGGCTCCAAATTTAACCTAAAGTAGGTTAAGATGGTGAAATAGAAGGATCCTAAGCTCACCTCCTCTCATGAACACACCAAAATCACAACAATCTGCAGAACAATCACTGTTGAAAAAGTCTGAAACCTACCAGAAAAGATCTTTTACAACTAAAGACATAAAGAAGGAAACACAGTGAGACAGGTATGAGGGGTGGTCTTGCAATATAATCAAACCCTATATCCTTCAGTGAGCAACCCAAAGACTGGAGAAAATTGTATTACAGAGGTTCTTCCACAGAAGTGAGAGTTCAGAGCCCCATGTCAAGCCCCCTAGCCAGGGGATCTGGCACAGGGAAGAGGAGCCCCCAGAGTAGTTGACTTTGAAGGCTGGCGGGCCTTGACTGCAAGAGCTCCACAGGATGGGGGAAAAGAGACTTTACTCTTAAAGGGCATACAAAAAACTCACATGCACCAGGAACAAGGACAAAAGCAGTAATTTCATAAGAGCTTGGGCCACACCTACCTGCTAGTCTTGCAAGGTCTCCTGGGAAAGCAGGGGTTGGACATGGCTCACTCTGGGGACATAGACAATGGTTATGGACATACAGGGGAGAGTATTCTTCTGCATGAATTCTCTTGGAGGCTGACATCTTGCTTGGGTCATTAGCACCAAGACCTGGCCCCACCCAACAGTCAATAGGCTCCAGTGCTAAAATGCCTCAGTCTAAACAACTAAGTCGTTAGGGATATATTCCCATTCATCAGCAGACAGTCTGCCTAAAGACTCTCTGAGCATACAGACAACTATAAACAAGCACTTGGACAGTTCTGCCCAGCAGAGGGCCAAGACTCAGCTCCACCCACCAGTGGGCAGGCAAGAGCCCCTCCCACAAGGAAGTCTGCACAAGCCTCTGGACCAGTCTCACCTACCAGGAGGCAGACACCAGAAGCAAGAAAATTATGGTCTTGAAGTCTACAAAATGAATCTGTGAATGCAGGCCAGGCACTACCCTTGGAACAGCTGGCCCCTGGCCCTTGAAAAGTGCAGTGCTGGGACAGAAGGCCAGTAAGGTTGAGAAACATAACTAATCTTCCATATACATAAACATGCAAATAACAATTTTGACAAAATTAGGTGAAAGAGGAATATGTTTCAGAGTAGGAACAATACAAAAACTCAGAAGAAAAACTAAGTGACATGGATATAGGCAATCTACCTGGGAAAGAGTTCAGAGTATTGATTGTAAAGATGATCCAAGAACTCAGGTGGAGAATGTATGCACAGAGTGAGAAATTAGTTTTTTTTTAAACAAAGAATTAGAAAATATAAAGAACAATGAAACAGAATTGAAGAATACAATAACTGAAATGAAAACTACGTTAGAAGGAATCAATAGTAGACTAAATGAGGAAGAATGGATAACTGAGCTGGAAGACAGAGTAGTAGAAATCACTATGGCTGAACAGAAAAAGAAAAAAAAAGTGAAAAGAAATGAACACAGCTTAAGAGACCTCTGGGACAACATCAAGAGTGCTAATATTCATATTATGGGGGTCCCAGAAGGAGAACAGAGAGAGAAAGGCCCTGAGAAAATATCTGAAGAAGTAATAGCTGAAAAGTTGCCCAATGGGGCAAGGAAATAGTCATCCAACTCCAAAAAGACCAGAGAGTCCCGTTCAGGTTTAACCTGCAGAGGAACACACCAAGACACACAGTAAGCAAACTGACAAGAGCGGAAAATAAAGAGAGAATATTAAAAGCAACAAGAGAAAAGAAACAAATAACATACAAGGGAACTCCCATAAAGCTATCAACTGATTTTTTAGCGTAAACTCTGCAGGCTAGAAGGGAGTGGCATGACATACTCAGAGTGAAAAACCTACAGTCTAGAATATTCTACTCAGGAAGACTCTCATTCAGATTTGATGGTGAAATCAAATGCTTTACAGACAAGCAAAAGCTAAAACAATTCAGCACCGCTAAATCAGCTTTAAAAGAAACACTAAAGGATATTCTCTAGGCAGAAAAGAAGAGGCCACAACTAGAAACAAGAAAATTATGAATGCAAACGCTCACTGGTAAAGGCAAACATACACTAAAAGTAGGAAGTCATCCATACACAAAGCTAACAGGGAGGCTAAAAGGCAAAAGTAGTAAAATCATTTATATCCACAATAAGCAGTTAAGGGATACACAAAACAGTTAGATATAAAATATAATATCGAAATAGTAATCATGAGGGGACAAGAGTACAAATGCAGGGTATCTAAAATGCATTTGAAATGAAGAGAGCAGACACCTACAACAAGTGTATATATATATATATATATATATATATATATATATATATATATATACATATACACATACATATATACACATATATGAAGTAAAGTGAAAGTGGCTCAGCCCTGTCTGACTCTTTGTGATCTCATGGACTATACAGTCCATGGAAGTCTCCAGGCCAGAATACTGGAGTGGGTAGCCTTTCCCTCCTCCAGGGGATCTTCCCAACCCAGGGATCGAACCCAGGTCTCCCGCATTGCAGGTGGATTATTTACCAACTGAGCCACAAGGGAAGATGTGTGTATACATACACACATCTATACACACACTGCTATACAAAAACCTCATGGCAACAACAAAACAAAAATCTGTAATAGATATACACACAAAAGAGTAAAAGGAATCTAAACATACACTATGGATAGTCATCAAATCACAAGAGAAGAGAACAAAAGAAGGGGAGAAAAGAACAAGAAAAACAAATTCAAAACAATTAACAAAATGGCAATAGGAACATACATAGCAATAATTAGCTTAAATGTGAACAGACTAAATGCTTCAAACAAAACACATAGGTGGCTTAACAGATACAAAAACAGGACCCACATATATGCTGCCTATAAGAAACTCTTATAGACTTCCTGGTGGCTCAGATGGTAAAGCGTCTGCCCTACAATGTGGGAGACCGGGTTCAATCCCTGGTTTGGGAAGATCTCCTGGAGAAGGAAATGGCAACCCACTCCAGTATTCTTGCCTGGAAAATCCCATGGATGGAATAACCTGCTAGGCTACAGCCCATGGGGTCACAAAGAGTTGGACACCACTGAGCAACTTCAAATATATAAGAAACTCACTTTAGATCTAGAGACACATACAGACTGAAAGTGAGGGGATGGACACATGCCAAAAACAAGATAGAGAAGGAGTGGTAGGCTTAGGCCCCTCCAGGTGTTTCTTGGGGGTCCACCTCAGTATGGTGATAGGTAGAGGGGATACCTGCGTTCTAACCTTTATAAATAGGGGAGACCTCAACCTCTAGACAGACTTTTAATTTTTATTCTGATTAGCCATTTTAAACCAACAAGTAATAAAAAAAAATCCTGATCTAAATTAAAAAGAAAGAAAATGAGAGAATGGAAAAATGTATTGCATACAAATGGAAATCAAAAGAAAGCTGGAGTAGCAATATTTATATCAGACAAATAGACTTTAAAATAAAGACTGTCACAAGAGACAAAGAAGGACATTGTATAATGATCAAAGGATCAAGAATAAGATATGATAACTTAAGATATATATGCATCTAACATAGCACTGCAACACCTAAGGTGCATGTTAAGAGATATAAACAGAGAAACTGACAGTATCACAGTTATCGGTAGTAGTAGTGAAAGTCACTCAGTCGTGTCTGACTCTTTGCAACCCCGTGGACTGTAGCCTGTCAGATTCCTCTGTCCATGGAATTCTCTAGGCCAGAATACTGGAGTGGGTAGCCATTCCCTTCTCCAGGGGATCTTCCCAACACAGGAGTCAAATCCAGGTCTCCACATTGCAGGAGGATTCTTTACCAACTGAGCCACCAGGGCAGCCCTGTTATAGTGGGAGACTTTAACACCTCATTTACATTAATGAACAGGTCATCCAAATAGAAAATCAACAAGGAATCACAGGTCTTAAATGACATATTAGATCAGATTGACTTTAGTGATAGTTATAGAGCATTCCATCCAAGAGCAGTGGAATGCACATTCTTTTCAAGTGCACGTGGGACATTCTCCCAGAGAAGGCAATCGCACCCCATTCCAGTACTCTTGCCTGGAAAATCCCATGAACGGAGGAGCCTGGTAGGCTGCAGTCCATGGGGTCGCGAAGAGTCGGACACGACTTCACTTTCACTTTCACTTTTAACTTTCATGCATTGGAGAAGGAAATGGCAACCCACTCCAGTGTTCTTGCCGGGAGAATCCCAGGGACGGAGGAGCCTGGTGGGCTGCCGTCTATGGGGTCGCACAGAGTCGGACACGACTGAAGCGACTTAGCAGCAGCAGGGACATTCTCCAGGAGAGATCACATGAGCCACAAAGCAAGCCTTGGTAAATTTAAGAAAATTTAAATTATGCTAAGCATCTTGTCTGAAAATATGAGGCTAGAAATAAACTAAAAGAGAAAAAACTGCAAAAACCCACAAATACTTGGAGGCTACACAATGGGCTAGTAAATAACAAATGGATCACTAAAAAAGTTAAGCAGGAAAAAATATCTAGAGACAAATGACAGTGAAAACATAACAACCCAAACGCTATGTATGTTTGTTTGTTTTTTTTTTAATTTTATTATTATTATTTTTTTTAGTTGGGGGCTAATTACTTTACAATATTGTAGTAGTTTTTGCCATACATTGACATGAATCAGCCATGGGTTTACATGAGTTCCCCTTCCTGGACCCCCCACCCACCTCCCTCCCCATCCCATCCCTCTGGGTCATCCCATTGCCCCGGCCCTGAGCCCTTGTCTCATGCATCGAACATGGAATGGTGTTCTGTTTCACATATGATAATATACATGTTTCAATGCTATTCTCCCAGAACGTCCCACCCTCACCTTCTCCCTCAGAGTCCATAAAATTGTTCTATGCACCTGTGTCTCTTATTCTGTCTTGCATAAAGGGTTATCGTTACCATCTTTCAAATTCCATATATATGCATTAGTATACTGTATTGGCGTTTTTCTTTCTGGCTTACTTCACTCTGTATAATGGGCTCCAGTTTCATCCATCTCAGTAGAACCGATTCAAATGTATTTTTTTTAATGGCTGAGTAATATTCCATTGTGTATATGTACCACAGCTTCCTTATCCATTCATCTGCTGATGGACATCTAGGTTGCTTCCATGTCCTGGCTATTGTAAACAGTGCTGCGATGAACATTGGGGTACACGCGTCTCTTTCAATTCTGGTTTCCTCGGTGTATATGCCCAGCAGTGGGATTGCTGGGTCATATGGCAGTTCTATTCCCAGTTTTTTAAGGAATCTCCACACTGTTCTCCATAGTGGCTGTACTAGTTTGCATTCCCACCAACAGTGTAAGAGGGTTCCCTTTTCTCCACACCCTCTCCAGCATTTATTGCTTGTAGACTTTTGGATAGCAGCCATTCTGACTGGTGTGAAATGATACCTCATTGTGGTTTTGATTTGCATTTCTCTAATAATGAGTGATACTGAGCATCTTTTCATGTGTTTATTAGCCATCTGTATTTCTTCTTTGGAGAAATGTCTGTTTAGTTCTTTGGCCCATTTTTTGATTGGGTCATTTATTTTTCTGGAATTCAGCTGCAGAAGTTGCTTGTATATTTTTGAGATTAATTGTTTGTCTGTTGCTTCGTTTGCTATGTATGTTTATGTTAGTTGCTCAGTTGTGTCCAACTCTTTGTGACCCCATGGACTGTAGCCTGCCAGTTTCCTCTGTCCATGGGATTTTCCAGGCAAGAATACTGGAGTGGGTAGCCATTCCTTCTCCAAGGGATCTTTCTGACCCAGGGACTGAATCCAGGTCTCCTGCATTACAGGCAGATTCTTTACTGTCAGCCACCAGTAAAGCCCCCACACCCTACAGGATGCAGCAAAAGCAGTTCTAAAGAGGGAAGTTTTTAGCTTACCTTGGTAAACAAGAAAAATCTCAAGTAAACAACCTAACCTTATGCCTAAAGCAACTAGAGAAAGAAGAACAAACAAAACCCAAAGTTTGTTGAAGGAAAGAATTCATAAAGATCAGAGAAGATATAAATGAGCTAAAGTTTAAGAAAAAAATAGGAAAGATAAGTAAAACTAAAGACTAGTTCTTTGAAAAGATAAACATAATTGATAAACCTTTAGCCAGGCTTATCAAGAAAAAATGGGTGGGAGCCCAAATCAATAAAATCAGAAATGAAAAATGAGAAGTTACAACAGATACTGTAAAGATACAAAGGATCGTAAAAAACTAGTTCAGGCAACTATATGTCAATAAAATGGACAGCCTAGAAGAAATGGATAAATTATTAGAAATGAACAATCTCCCAAGACGGAACAAGGAATAAATAGAAAATATGAACAGAACTACCAGAATTGAATCCATAATTTAAAAACTCCTAATAAACAAAAGTCCAGGACCAGATCTCTTCACAAGTGAATTGTACCAAACATTTAGAGAAAAGTTAGCACCTACCCTTCTGAAATTATTCCAAAGAATTGCAGAGGAAGGAACACTTCTGAATTCATTTTATGAGGCTGTGTGTGTGCTAAATTGCTTCAGTCATGTCTGACTGTTTGCAACCCTGTGAACTGTATCCCACCAGGCTCTACTGTCCAAGGGACTCTCCAGGCAAGAATACTGGAGTGGGTTGCCATGCCCTTCTCCAGGGGATCTTCCCAACCCGGGGATTGAACCTGTGTCTCCTGTGCCTCCTGCATTGCAGGTGGATTTTTATCACTGAGCCACTGGAGAAGCTCCTCTATGAAGCCATCTGATATCAAAAGCAGATGAAGATATCACAAAAAATTACAAGCCAGTATCACTGATAAACAGATGCAAAAATCTTCAACAAAATACCAGTAAAATGAGTGCAACAATACATTAAAAGGATCATACACCATGATCAAATGGGCTTTATCCCAGGAATGCAAGGATTCTTCAATATACACTAATCCATCAATGTGATACACTATATTAACAAATTTAAGTAAAAAAACCATCTGATCACCTCAATAGATGCAGAAAAACTTCTGATAAAATGCAACATCCATTTATGGTAAAAACTCTTTAGAAAGTGGGCATAGAGGGAACATAACTCAGTATAATAAAGGCCATATATGACAAACCCACAGCTAACATCATATTAAATGGTGAAATGTTGAAAACATTTCCTCTAAGATCAGGAACAAGACAGGATGTTCACTCTCCCAGCAATCAAAGAGGAGAGACAAATCAAAGCAATCCAAATTGGAACAGAAGTAAAACTGTCACTTTGCAGATGACATGATGCTATACATATAAAATTCTAAAGATGCTCCCAGAAAACTACTAGAGCTCATCAATGAATTTGCTAAAGTTGCCTGATACAAAAAATATACAGATATTTGTTGCATTTCTACACATTAACAGCAAAAGATCAGAAAGAGAAAGTACAGACATCATCCCATTTATCATCACATCAAAAAAAAAAAACCTAGAAATAAACCTACCTAATGAAGCAAAAGAGCTGTATTCCAGGAACTACAAGATGGTGATGAAAGAAACTTAAGAGGACATAAACAGATGAAACTATATATCTTGCTCTTGGATTGAAAGAATCAGTATTGTTAAAATGATCATAAAACCCAATGCAATCTACAGATTCAACGACAATCCCTTTCAAATTACCAACTACATCTTTCATCTTTCACAGAACTAGAAAAAAAATTTCATAATTTGTATGCAGACACAAAAGACCCTGAATAGTCAAAACAATCTTGAGAAAGAAGAGTGAAGCTGGAGAAATCATGCTCCTTGACTCAGACTATACTACAAAGCTCTGATAATTAAGCCACTATGGTACTGGTACAAAAACAGACACATAGATCAATGGAACAGGATAGAAAGCCCAGAAACCAACCACATACTTATTATCAATTAATCTATGATGAAAGAGGCAAGAATACAAAATGGAAAAAAGTCTCTTCAATAAGTGGTGTTGAGAATACCGAACAGGTACATATAAAAGAATGAAATTAGAACACTCTCTAATACCACATACAAAGATAAACTCAAAATGGATTGAAGATTGAAATTAAGACCATATACTGTCAAACTCCTAGAGGAAAACATAGGCAGAACACACTTTGACATAAATTATAGCAATATTTTTTTGAATCCATTACCTAGAGTAATGGAAATAAAAACAAAAATAAACAAATCAGACCCAATTAAACTTAAAGGCTTTCACTCAACAAAGGAAAACATCAACAAAAAGAAAAGACAACCTATAGATGGGGATAAATATTAGTAAACTTTGCTACTGACAAGAGATTATTAATTATTTACAAAATATAAAACACCTCATATCCTTAATACCAAGAAAAAACCCAATCAAAAAATGAGCAGAAGATCTAAATAGACATTTCTCCAAAGAAGACATACAGATGGCTAACAGCCACATGAAAAGATGCTCTATATCACTGATTATTAGAGGAATGTAAATAAAAACTACAATGAGATACCACCTCATGCAGATCAGGATAACCATCACTAAAATGCCTACCAATAGTAAATGATAGAGAATGTGTGGAGAAAAAGAACCCTTCTACACTGCTGGTGGGCATGTAAATTGGTGCAGCTTCCCTTGTGGCTCAGCTGGTAAAGAATCTGCCTGCAATGCAGGAGACCTGGGTTTGATCCCTGGGTTGGGAAGATCCCCTGGAGAAGGGAAAGGCTACCCACTCCAGTATTCTGGCCTGGAGAATTCCAAGGACTGTATAGTCCATGGGGTCACAGAGTCAGACATGACAGAGCAACTTCCACTTCACTATGGAAAAAGTATGAAGGGTCCTCAAAAAACTAAAAATAGAGTTACCATATAATCCTGCAAGCCCACTCCTGGGCACATATTCAGAGAAAACTGTAATTTGAAAAGATACATGAACCTGAAGTTTCATGCCCATTGACAGATGAATGAAGATGTGGCATATATACACAATGGAATATTAGCCACAAAAAGAATGAAATAATGCCATTTGCAACAACATGGATGGACACAGAGATTATCATATTAAGTGAAGTAAGCCACAGAAAGAAAGATAAGTGATATCACTTACATGTGGAACCTAAAAATAAGATATGAATGAACTTATTTACAAAATAGAAACAGACTCACAGACATAGAAGACAAACTGATAGTTGTAAAAGGGGATAGTGGAGGGGGAGATAAATAAAAAGTTTGCAATTAGCATGTACACACTATTATATAAAAAATAGAATAACAAGGACCTAATGTATAGCACAGGAAGCTATGTTCAAAATCTTTTATTAACCTATAAATCACTTTGCTACATACCTGAAACTAGCACAACATTACAAATTAACTATACTTCAAGATTTTGCTTCTTCAGGAAATATTTTCTAATTTCCCCTAAACTCTGTCGGGCATACACTTCACACTGTTCATACATCTCAATTACTGTTAAGTAATACTCCTGGGTGTTTTAATTATGCATTTATATCTTTTATTCTCTACATTTTCACTTCTTAAGGGAACAGATTGTTTTAGCAATCTTTGTAGTCCTGGTCCTGGCAGGTAGCTGACCTTAATAAAATGTTAAAAAAGAAAGTGCCATCAAAATAAAGAAGATATACTCAATAGTAGAATAAGTATAATAAAGAGTTAGTGAACTTGAAGATAGATCAATAGATATTATCCAATCTGAACAACTGAGAGAAAAAATGATATAAGAAAAATAAAGCCCAAAGGATCTTGGGGACAACAAAATGTCTAATGTTCATGTCTTTGAAGTTCCAGAAGGAGACAAAAAAGTACCACAAAGAAATAATGACCAAAAACTTCCCAAGTTTGACAAGAGACACAAAGCTACAGATTGAAGAAGCTGACCAAACCCCATCTAGAAAGATAAAAAGAAATCCAAACCAGACAAATCACAAACAAATTGCTAAAATGTAAAAACAAAGAAGTGGTATTGAGATCATCCAGAAAAAAAGAAAAACAACCTAATTACCTACAGGGAAACAATTCAGATGATTGTGGATTACTCATCAGAAACCATGGTGTCCAGAAAGCAGAAACAACATTTTAAGTCTTGAAAGAAAAGCACTGTCAACCCAGATTTCTATGTCAAACAAAAATATGCTTGAGGAATGTGGTGAATTAAAGATACTCTCAGGTGAAGGAAGGCTAAGAGAATTCATAGCTAAGAGTACTGATCTAAAACAACTGATTAGGAATGTTTTTCAAACATAAAAGAAATGATACTGAAAACTTGGAACATCATAAATGGTAAAAATACAACAGAAATGGTAAATAATAAAAAAAAAACTATTATTCTCTCATGGTTCTTTAAACATGCTACATGGTTTTAAGCAAAAAATATAACACTGTTTAATGATGTTTCAATATATATAGGCGTAATATATGACAACTATAGCATAAAGGAAGGAGGATAAAATACCTACAATGTGGTAAGGTTTCTACATTCCACATAAAAGTTGGAGAATATTGTTTCTACATAACTTTGAAAACTAAGTCTATGTTTTGTAAGTCCCTAGAGCAACCAGTAAAAATGTACAAAGAAATATAGTAAAAACCACAAGAGACAATTTGAATTATAATATTAAAAATGTTCAGATAACCCAAAATAAGACTGGAAAGGGGAAACAGAGGGAAAAATGCAGTGAGAACAAACAGGAAACAATTAATAAAATGGTAGATTTAAATACAAACATAAAATATAAATCCTCTAAACACATCAATGAAAAGATACATACAGATTGGCAGATTGTATTAAAAAACATGACCTAGCTATACAATGTCTATAAGAAACTCACTTTAATTTTAATTATATAGGTAGGTTTAAAGTGAAGTATTTGAAGTAGATGTACCATGCAAACAGAAATCAAAAGAAAGGTGAGGGACTTCCCTGATAGTGCAGTGGGTAAGACACAACCCTCCACAGTGCAGGGGGCTTGGGTTCAATCCCTGGCCAGGGGACTTGATCCTGCATGCTGTGACTGACAGTTTGCATGCCACAACTAAAAGATCCCACTTCCACAATGAAGATCAAAGAACCCGTGTGTCACAACTAAGATCCAGTGCAGCCAAATAAATATCTAAAATGAAAATTGGAATGGTTATATTAATGTCAGATAGTTGTTGTTGCTTAGTCGTTAAGTTGTGTCCAACTCTTTTGTGACCCCATGTACTGTAGTCTGCCAAGCTCCCCTGTCCATTGGATTTCCCACGCAAGAATACTGGAGTGGGTTGCCATTTCCTTCTCCAGGGGATCTTTCTGATCCAGGGATCAAACTTGCATCTCCTGCACTGCCTTGCAGTCAATCTCCTCTATTGCAGGTGGATGGTTTACCACTGAGCCACCTGGGAAGACCCAATGTCAGATAAAGTTGACTTCAAAGCAAAAACTAGCAGAAATAAAAGAGGGACATTACATTCTTACAGGGAAGAGCCAATTCTGACTCCATCCTGGATCTGTTTCTTTGAATTTAACCTTTGTTTTTTGTTGTTTTTGTTATAATCATACACAATGGGCTGCCTCCGGGGACCCTGCCCCTCTGTCTGACTGGTAAAATGCCTTTGTTCAGCTCACAGCAAGACAAACCCATCTCACATGTAAATGGATGCAGAAAAGAAGAAATGAACAGATCCCATTCTATTTTTCAAGATAAATGGCCTTTTTACTTTTCTTCTTTCCCTCCTCTCTTTCTCTGTTCTGTAAAAGAAACTGGTATCCAGACCCTGACAAGAAGGTTATTTTAGGACATTCTCTGCTACCTTCTCTGTCATCTGGATTTCCAAGTAAAGTTGTATTCGTTGTCTTAACACCTGATCTTTGATTTTATTGGCCGGTTGTGCAGCAAGCAAAGTGAGCTTGGATTTGGTAACAATGTTATCAAAGAATCATTTCACAAAGACTTAACAATCCTAAATGTGCTTACACCTAACAACAAAACTTAAATCAGAGAAAACAAAAATGACCAATTTAAACATGAATAGGGAAATACATAACTATAGTTGAAAATTTCAATATTTCTCACTCAATAACAGAACTACTAGGCAGAAATCAGCAAGTATACAGCAGAGCTAGACAACCATTTCAAGTTTGTTGCTGTTGTTCAGTCACTCAGTCATGTCCAACTCTTTGCAACTCCATGGACTGCAGCACATCAGGATTGCCTGTCCTTCACCGTCTCCCAGAGCTTGCTCAAACTAATGTCCATTGAGTCAGTGATGCCATCCAACCATCTTGTCCTATGTCCTCCCCTTCTCCTTCAGCCTTCAATCTTTCCCAGCATCAGGGTCTTTTCAGTGAGTCAGCTCTTTCCATCAGGTGGCCAAAGTATTGGAGCTTCAGCTTCAGTCCTTCCAATGAACACTTAGGACTGAGCTCCTTTAGGATTGACTGGTTTGATCTCCTTGCAGTCCAAGCGACTCTCAAGAGTCTTCTCCAACACCACAGTTTGAAAGCATCAATTCTCTGGTGCTCAGCTTTCTTTATGGTCCAACTCTCATATCCATACATGACTACTGGAAAAACCATAGCTTTGACTATATGGACCTTTGTTGGCAAAGTGATGCCTTTGCTTTTTAATATGCTCTCTAGGTTTGTCAAAATTTTCTTCCAAGAAGTAATTTTTTTTTTTTCATGGCTGCAGTCATCATCTGCAGTGATTTTGGAGCCCAAGTAAATGAAGTCTGTCACTGTTTCCATTGTTACTCAATGTTAATCTCAAGTTACTGAATCTAATTCACGTTTATAGGGAATTTCAACTAAAGAGTAGACAACATTCTTCTCAAGTACACATGACAGTCACCAAGACAGATCTTTTCTTGGGTCATAAAAATATAGAAATTTAAAAACATTTGAAACCACAAAAAGTATGATCTCTGACCAGAAGAGAATGAAACTAAAATAACAGGAAGCAAATAGAACAACTTTTCATCACTTGATATTAAAGAATATGCATATAAATGATCTATGCCATAGAAGAAGTCTCAAGAAACACAGAAAATATTTTGAATTGAATGTAAGTGAAAATATAACAAATCATATCAAAATTTGTGGGATGTAGCTAAAGGAGAGCTTGAAGGAAAAAATCATAGCAATAAATGCTTATATTATTAAGCATCTAATAATTCTCAAATCAATTATTAATACATATGCACTGACATAAAAAAACCAAGAAAAGGAGAATAAAAACCCCAAATGAAGTTGAAGTGTCAATATAATAAATATATAAACATTAATAAATGAAATAAAAAGCAAAATGTAGTAGAGAAGAATAAAATAAAAGCAGGTTCTTTGAAAAGTTAAAAAGGAATAAAATTTTAGTTAGAATTACAGAAAAAAAGAGGATTACAACCTGTCAATATCAGGAAGAAGAGAGACATTAAAAGGGTAATAAGAGAATCCTGCAAATGTTTGTAAGATTTCAACTTAGAAGAAATACAATAATTTCTGAAAAACCACAAAGTACCATAGCTTGCCTAATTTGAAATAGATAACCTCTGAATATTCCTGTAACTATTAAGTAAATTAAATTTGTTTTTCCCCAGTTCTATGGAGATACAATTAATAAGTTAAAACTGTAAGCATTTAAGGTGTATAATTTTACATGTATATTATGTAGAAATTATCACCACAATCAAGCTAATAATTAACATATCCACCACCTCACATAATTTCCATTTTCTTCCCTTCTTCTCCCTGTAGTGAGAAACAGTTAAGATCAAACCTCTTAGAAAATCTCAGTATACAACACAGTATTGTTAACTATAGTTGTGCATTAGATCCCCAGAAATTATTCTTTGTCCTCAACTAATACTTTGTTCAATCAATTGACCAACATCTCTGCACTGCCCCCTCCATCCCCAGCCACTGGTAACTACCATTCTATTCTCTGCTCCTACTATAAATTCCATGTATAAGTGAGATCATGCAGTATTGTCATCCTGTATCTAGCTTATTTTACTTAGCATGATGTCCTTTAGGTTTATTCATGTTGTCACAAATGTCAGGACTTTCTTCTTTTTTTAAAAGGCTGTCTTCCCTCATAGCTCAGTCAGTGAAGAATATGCCTGCAATGCAGGAGACCCAGGTTCAATTCCTGGGTCAAGAAGATCCTCTGGAGAAGGAAATGGCTACTCACTACAATATTCTTGCCTGGAGAATCCCATGAACAGAGGAGCCTGGCAGGCTACAGTCCATGGGATCGCAAGAGTGGGACATGACTAAGCGACTAAACCACCACCACATGTAGATACATCACATTTTCTCTATCCATTTATCTGTTGATGGACATTTCGGTTGTTTCTATCTTGGTTATCATGAATAAGACTGCAGGTATCTCTTCAACATCCTGATTTTGTATCCTTTGGATATATACTTGAAAGTGTAACTGTTGGATCACTGATTAGTTGTTAAAGAAACTGAATCTATAGTTTAAAACATCGAAAAGTAAATCTTCAGGTTTAGATGATTTTACTACTAAATTTTACCTAACATTTAAAGAAGAAATAAATTAAAATTAACTATTTCATTAAATAAAAATAAAAAATTCTACATAATTTCTTCCATAAAATAGAAGGGGAAGGAACACTTCTCAACTCATTTTACGAAGCCAGTACTACTCTGATACCAAAACAGACAAAGGCAAATCAAGAAGAGGGTACTGTAGGTGAATATCCCTCATAAACTTAGTTCTGAGCAAAATATTATCAATCCAATTGAATTATATGTTTAAAAAACCCATGACCAAGTGAAATTTATCCTATGAATGTAAGGCTGACTCAATATTTGAAAATCAATCTATCTACCGTATGTAAAAATAGTCTAAAAGAAGAAAAACCACATACTCATTAATAGATGCAGGAAGAGACTCTGATCAAACAATAAAAACTCTCTGCAAAATCAAAATAGAAAGAACTTTCAAGGTGATAAAGATTATATATGTAAAAAAAATCTTAATGAAGAAAGACCAAATGCTTTCCCTATGAGATCGGGAACAAGTCAAGAATGCCCCTTCTCAAGAATCATATTCAGTATCATACTGTTCCTAACCAGTGAAACATGTTAAGAAAAAGAAATAAAGGGCATACAGATTGGCACTCATAAAAGAAACCGTCCATATTCTCTGATGATCTGATTGTCTATGTATAAAACCAAGGAATCTATAAAACACTCCTAAACCTAACAAGTGAGCTTAGCAGGGTCAGAGGATAATAGGTCAACACACAAATATCAATCATTTTTCTACGTGCAATTAATAAACAACTAGAAATAAAAATTCCTTAAAGTTCCAAATCATGAAATGAAATACACACACACACACACACACACACACACACACACATACACACACACACATTTAAATAGGTATTGGATCTATATGTGCTCAGTCACTATGTTGTGTCCTACTATTTGCAAACCCATGGATTGTAGCCCGCCAGGCTCCTCTGTCCATGAGATTTTCCAGGCAAGAATACTAGAGTGGGTTGCCATTTCCTTCTCCAATGGGATCTGTAAAATGAAACCTAAAAATGGTGATAACATATACGCACTATTGTGCATAAAACAGATAGCTAGTGGGAAGCTGCTGTATCGCACATGCAGCTTAGCTTGGTGCTCTGTGATGACCTAGAGGGATGGGATGGGGAGGTGGAAGGGAGGTTCAGAGGAAAGGGATATATGTATACATAGAGCTGATTCACTTCATTGTACAGTAGAAACTAACATAACATTGTAAAGCAATTATACTACACTAGGAAAAATCAAAGATCTAATTTAATGGAAAGAGATACTCTGTCTAAGTATGTGAAATCTCAGCATAATAACAATGTTAATTCTCTCCAAAGTGATAGATTTAATGTAATATTGATAAAAATCACAGCAAATTTTTGTAGATATATAAAATATAATACAAAATATTTTCAGGAAAGGCCAAACAGCTTAATAGATAAAATGCTTTTGGAGAAGAATATACTTGGATGAATAACACTATCTATATTGAGACCTTTTGTAAAGAGATATACACGTAGGTCAATGGGACAGAAAAGAGAGTTCAGATATAAACCTACAGAAGTATGACCACTTGACCTTTGACAAATGCACAAAAGGCAATTGAAAGATGAAAGAGTAGTATTTTCAAAAAATGCTGTTAGAACAATTAGTCATCTATATGCAAAAATGAATATAGATCTAAACTTTACATCTTTATACAAAGAGTAACTCCAAATGGATCACAGATATGTGTAATATGTAAAAATACAAAAGTTTAAAAGAAAATATAAAATAAAATCATGTCTTGGGGTCAGGCACAGAGTTCCAGAAAAGATAGCAAGGGCAGGAACATTAAGAAAAATATGATGAATTTGATTTTAATATTTAAAACTTCTGCTCTGCCAAAGACATTGTCAAGAAAATGAAGAGACTAGTTGCAGTTTGAGAAAAACATTTGCAAAGAATATCCATCAAAGGACATTTATCCAGAATATATAAAGAATTCTCAAAAATTCAATAATAAGGAAACAAACAACTCATATTTTTAAAAGAAGGTAGAGGATCTGAACAAATATGTTTTCAAAAAGACTGTAAACATGCAACTAAGCACATGAAAATGATCAGCATCATTAGCTATCCATGAAATGACAATTGAAACCATGATTAAACTACACATCTATTAGAACGGTTAATTTTTTAAAAGTATTAATATCAAATTCTGGCAATTATGTGGAGCAACTGAAATTCTCTTTGCTGGTGGGAGTGCAAAATGGTACAGCCAGTCTGGAGAGCAGTTTAGCAGTTTCTTATAAAGTTAAACACTTAAAATATGATGCAGTAATCCTATTCCGAGAGAAATAAAACCTATGTTTATACATGAAACTCAGAACACATTTATTTATATTCGTTATGCTTGGAAACAACCCCCGTGCCCTTCAGTTGGTATACTGTGTTACCTGCAAACATGAAATACTATTAAGGAATTAAAAGAAACACCCTGCTGATCACGCAACAGCATAGACAGATCCCAAAGGCACTACGCTCTGTGTAAGTAGATAATCTCTAAAGGTTATATACTATTTGATTCCATTTATATAATATTCTCAACACGACAAAACAACAACAGTGATAAAGGATAGACCAGTAGATTTTCCCAGTAGTTATCGGCATGGAAAGGGGTGTGTGTGTGAGAGGGATGACTACAAAGGAATAGTGTGCGGGAGTGTTTGGAGGTGATGAAACTTCTTGTATCGTGATTGTGCTGATTCACACATCTGTATATTTAAAAAGGTAAATTTACTGTATAATTTTTTAAAATTTGACTCACCATAGAGTAGAAGAAAAGGTGTTCTGATAGTGTCAAGTCATTAAACAATAAGTCACCCTGTGGGCAAAAGCCCAGATTTTCTCGAATTTCAGTAATATTCTTTGTGATGTCATATCCATCAATAAAGACCTGTCCTCTGGTAGGAGGGTAATGACCTACAAACAAGCCAAAGACATGACAGAACTGAACTTTGGTAAGAAAGCATAAGATGTTGCAAGTTAGCATCTCAAATTCAGTCTATCTGTGAATTACTCAAAAGAATTAACACTGTCTCCTGTAAAAGAATAGTTACAGGAAAGTATCAATAGCTATACCTCAGTGGCAGGATTAGCTGTCTTAATTTTCTTTTTCTTTTCATTTTTGCTTAAATATGTTAATTTTCTACAATGGATTGGGTTATATTGGTAATAAAAACATTTAAATAATTTGCTATATTTCAATGTATTTGCATTGCAATCAGTCAATTACTATATATGTGAACCATATTAGGTACTATGTAGATGCTAAGGAAAACATAAGATTTGGAATATGTAACTTTTGTCCTGAAGAAATTTAAATGTTAATAACAATCAGTTCAGGTCTTATGGGAAATTATTTGATAATATGTTAAAAATGAAACTATAAAACCATTTAAAACACTTGAATCGTTTATCCTATTTAAGAATATATTCTTTTTTATTGAGATATTGACATATAACATTATAGTAATTTCAAGTGTACAACATGATTTGACATTTGTATATAGTGTGAAATGATGAAGAATAAAACTAGAGTTAACATCCAGCACCATACAGTTACAACTTTTTTCTTATTGTTAGAACTTTAAGGTTTACTCTCTTAGCAACCTTCAAATTTACAGTACAGTATTAGTAACTGTAGTCATCATGCTATACATTACAATCCCATGACTTGTTCATTTTATAACTGGAAGTTTGTACCTTTTGACCCCTTTCATCCATTCAGCCTAGTCCCCATCCCCTGTCTCTGAGAACTACCAATATGTTTTCTGTATTTATGAGTGGCTTAAGTTTTTTTTTTTTTTAAGATTCCACATATAAGTGAGACTATGCAGCATTTGTCTTTATCTCATTTATTTCGCTTAGTATAATGCCCTTGAGGTCCATCCATGCTATCACAAATGGTCAGATTGTTTTCTTTTTTATATCTGAATAATATTTCATTGTATAATATACTTCTTCATATATCTATTTGCACTTTGAACACATTCCCAGGTGATGCTGGTGATGCTGCTGGTCAGAGGACCAGACAGTAAATTAGGGTAAAGGCTAACTTGCTTTATAGGCTGCAAAGAATTTTAAAGGCTTCCCGGGTGCCAATGCAGGAGACACAAGAGACATGGGTTTGATGTCTGGCTCAGGAAGATCCCCTGGAGTAGGAAATGGCACACCACTCCGGCATTCTTGCCTAGAAAACTATGGGTAGAGGAGCCTGGTGTGCTATAGTCCATGGGGTCACAAAGAGTCAGACATGACTAAGCAACCAAGACTTAAGACATAAAAAAAAAAAAAGCTTAAATAAGATAGAAATTTTGCATTCATATGATAATTCCAAGATGAATTATCCAAGTAGGTAGGAAGGTCAACTCCACATTTTCCTTATCTAATCATCCATCAAAGTATATGTAGGTTTTTCATCTATGTCTTGGCTATTGTAACTAATGCTACAACAAACACTGATGTGGGGAGTGTGCATCTTTCTGAGTTAGTGTTTTCATTTCCTTCAGACATATATGAAAATTGGAATGGCTGAATGATATGGTTGTTCTATTTTTATTTTATGAGGATCCTCCATACTATTTTCCATAGTGGCTGCAGCAATTTACATTTCTACCCTGAAGGTTCCTTTTTCTCCACATCTTTGGCAATACTTGTTATTTCTTGTATTTTTAATAATAGCCATTCTAACAGATATAAAGTGATGTCATTGTGGTTTTGGTCTGCATTTCCCTGATGAGAAGTGATGTTGAGCATATTTTCATGTACCTGTTGGCCATCTGTATGTCTTTATGAAAAAATGTCTCTTCAGATCCTCTGTCCATTTTTAATTGCTTTTTTTTGGCTAATGAGTTATAGGAATTCTTTATATATTTTGGATATTAACTTTGTCAGAAATATATTTTGCAAATATTTTCATTTGGTAGGTTCCTTTTCACTTTACTATGTGAAAGTTTTTTAGTTTGACATAGATCCACTTATTTTTGATTTTGTTGCCTTTGCTTTTGGTGTCAAATTGAAAAATTATAGCCAAGACTAATGTCAAGAAACTTGCTGCCTCGTCTATCTTCTGGGAGTTTTATGGTTTCAGGTCTTATGTTCATGTCTTTAATGATTTTGAGTTGATTTTAGTGTATGATATAAAATAGTGATTTTTTCATTCTCTTGCGTGTGGCTGTCCAGTTTTTCCAACATGATTTATTGAAGAGATTGTGCTTTCTCCTTAGTTTATTGCTGGCTCCTTTGTCATAAATTAGTTGGCCATATAAATGTGGGCTTATCTATGGGCTCCCTATTCTGTTCTATTGATTTATGTGTCCGTTTTTATGCCAATACCATCCTGATTTGATGACTATATTTTTGTAATATTGTTTGAAATCAGGAAGCTTGATGTCTCCAGCTTTGTTGTTTCTCAAGACTTCTTTGGATATTTGCGATCTTTTGTGGTTCCATACAATTTTTAGTATTGTTTTGTTGCTGTTAAAAGTGTCACTGGAATTTTGATAAAATTGCAGTTAATCTGTAGATTGTTTTCGTTGATATGGTCATTTTAATGGTATTAATTCTTCCAATCCATGAGCATGAAATATCTTCCATTTATTTGTGTCTGCTTCAATCTGTTTTAATCAGGTCTCATACTTTTCATTGTACAGGTGTTCTAACTTCTTTGTTAAATGTATTCAAAAAGTATTTTATTCTTTTTGATGTGATTGTCTTTTTTCCTACATTTCCCTTTCTGATAGTCTGTTATTAATGTATAGAAACAGAACAGATTAAAAAAATATTTATTTGACTGTGCCAGGTCTTCAGTGCTGCATGCAAATTCTTAGTTCTAGCATGTGGGGTCTAGTTCCCCAACCAGGGATTGAACCCAGGCCCCTTGCATTGGGATTGTGGATCTTAGCCACTAGACCACCAGGGAGGTTCCAGAAAAGATTTTTATACGTTGATTTTGTATCTTAAAACTTAACTAAATTTGTTTGTCAGTACTAATAGTTTCTTGAGGTGTCTTTAGAGTTTTTTATATATATAACCATGTTGTCTGCAAATAGTGACAAATTTACTTCTTCTTTCATGATTTGGATGCTTTCAAATTTCCTTTTCTTGCCTAATTGCTGTAGGTAGCACTTCCAGTATTGTGCTGAATAAGAGTGGCAATGTGGGTATCCTTGTCTTGTTCCTGACATTAAAGGAAAAACTTACAGCTTTTCACTGGTGATGATGATATGACGTGTAGACTTGCAATACGTGGACTTTATTATATTGAGGTCATTTCCCTCTTATTCACTTTGTTGAGGCTACATCATAAATGGATGCTCAATGATTTTTATTCATCTATTTGGATGATTAAAAATATGTGCTCCAAAATGGAAAATTATATTCAAAGACATCTAAATAAGGCTATTTAACTGAAGACTCAAAAAAAGAAAAGAAAATGACTAAGTTAATTACAGCATATTACCATATGGCTATTAAAAGGAACATTATATAACAATTAGAAATACCATGTCACCTTGAAAAAGATAAGTATATAGACTATAGAGATATTAGAGAATTTTAATGTGAAATTATGTTCTAAAAAGCAGAACACAAACTGCCATGTCATACAATCAGTTCAGTTCGGTTGTTCAGTCGTGTCCAACTCTTTATGACACCATGGACTGCAGCATGCCAGGCTTCCCTGTCCATCACCAACTCCCAGAGCTTGCTCAAACTCATGTCCATCAAGTCAGTGATGCCATCCAACCATCTCATCCTCTGTCATCCCCTTCTCCTCCTGCCTTCAATCTTTCTCAGCATCAGGGTCTTTCCCAATGAGTCAGTTCTTCATATCAGGTGACCAAAGTATTGGAGTTTCAGCTTCAGCATCAATCCTTCCAATGAATATTCAGGACTGATTTCCTTTAGGATTGACTGGTTTGATCTCTTTGCAGTCCAAGGGACTCTCAAGAGTCTTCTCAAACACTACAGTTCAAAGCATTAATTCTTCCACACTCAGCCTTCTTTATGGTTCAACTCTCACATCTACATGACTACTGGAAAAACCATAGCTTTGACTATACAAACCTTTGTCGGTAAAGTAGTATCTCTGCTTTTTAAAATGCTGTCTAGGTTTGTCATAGTTTTTCTTCCAAGGAGCAATCGTCATTTAATTTCATGGTTGCAGTCACCATCTGCAGTGATTTTGGAGCCCAACAAAATAAAGTCTGCCACTGTTTCCATTGTTTCCCCATTTATTTGCCATGAAGTGATGGGACTGGATGCCATGATCTTGAAATGGGAGCGAGATCAAAGCCCCCAATTATAGCAACAACCTTTTGCTTTCCCTTCTGTTAGTTTGTATTAACAGCTGCTGCTCATCAATCACTGCTTCCGCTTCTGTGATCTTGCCTGCTGTTTACATCCATGGGAACTTGGACTACCAGGGGAGGAGAGGGATCTGAGCTGTTTGAGGGAAATTTACCCTGTATAAAAGATACTCAGAACAAAGCCAGGGCACTCAACTCTTGGAGATGACTCCACTGAGCCTGCACCAGTGCTGAATAAACCTTGCTGCTCTGCATCTTTGAGTGCTGCTTGTCTCTTTCCATCACCACGGTTTCTATAACATTTTCTGGTGCATTGGCCAGGAAGCCGACAACTGAGTTGGCCCCTTGCGCTACCATTGTCGGGGAACTGGAGAAAGCTGGGGCTGCCGCCTGGTGACAGACAAATAGATGCCACCCAGGCCATTTGCCAGATCCCAACTCACTCGAGATGCGCCAGCCAGCCTTGGCGCATGCCGCTTCCCCAACTGACTCAGGAGAGCAGAAGCGGGTTCCAGGACAGGACGTCAGATGAGTGAGTGTCCCGGGGATATCTGATATAGTCAGGACCCACCGTATGGTGGAAGCGGGGCTTGATCGCCTCCCAGTGACAGGAGAGTCACTCAGAATACAGTTTGTTCCCTTGGGTGGTCTGTCAATTGTGTGTGAGGAGAGTGACTGAGCTGAGAGCCAGCTCTCCACCATCTTCCAACTACGGAGCCTGAGTGGATACTAACCTGTGCTTCAATGGTGACCTCATATGGCTCAGGGCAGTGCCAGCCTCTGGGGGATTTAATCCCTCCCTGTGAGGCTGGTCTGGGTCTGGTGTTTATACTGACCTGCCAGTGCTAAGAGGTGCCTAAATCTCCATAAGGGGAGCAGCCAGGTGGGTGAAAGTGAGTGTCTCCCTTTGTTTTGTTGTGCAACACTGCCTCAGGTAGGAACTTCCACATAATAGGCAACGACATCTAAACCCACCGTCCTAGAGTGTATGGTGAAGAATTTTAAGAAAGGATTGTTGGGGCTTCCCTCATAGCTCAGCTGGTAAAGAATCCGTCTGCAATGCAGGAGACCCCTGTTCGATTCCTGGGTCGGGAAGATCTGCTGGAGAAGGGATAGGCTGCCCACTCCAGTATTCTTGGGCTTCCCTTGTGGCTCAGCTGGTAAAGAATCCACCTGCAGTGTGGGAGACCTGGCTTCGATCCCTGGGTTAGGAAGATCTCCTGGAGAAGGGAAAGGCTACTCACTCCAGTATTCTGGCCTGGAGAATTCCATGGGCTGTATAGTCCATGGGGTCACAGAGAGTTGGACAGGACTGGGTGACCTTCACTTTCACTTTTCTCTGGGGATTATGGTGTAAAATTGAGTCCTGAAAAACTGCACACTCTTTGTACCCTGGAGTGGCCCTCCTTCGGGGTTGTATGGTCCTCAGGAGGGACCTTAGATGTGCCATAGTCCGAGCAGTGCATAGTCATAATGGGAGACCCTGGCCACCTGGACCAATTCCCATATATCAATCAATGTTTGGATATTGCCCAGTTAAGGCCCCTTTGGGTTCAATTCTATGCCACAGGTCAGGGACAGTGTAAGGTCCTAGTAGCTCAACCAAAGAAAAGGACCTTGCACCAAGAAGGAACCACCTATCCTCCAGGGTGAGGCTGAGGAAATGCCTCCAGTGCCCCCACCTTAAATACTCATGTCTCCCCTGCCAAGAGCAGCAGATCTGCATTTACCAGATAGTCCACTGCCTTCCGTTTCACCTCTTCCTCCTGATGCTCCTGAAACTATTGTGTCCCCAAGGCATGCCACCCCCAAACCAACGAGTAGACGCCTCCAGTCTACCTCAGCAGTGCTACAAATGTCCACTCAAGGGCTGCAGCGCTTTGCCACTGATGGGTCCTACAAGAGGGAGGACCCATTTTTTAATATCAGCCTTTTTCCACGACTGATCTCCTTAAATGGAAACATCACCCCCCTCTTCTACTCTGAAAAGCCCCAAGCAATGGTTGATCTCTTAGAATCCATCTTCCAGACCCACCGCCCAACCTGTGTAGACTGCCAGCAGCTTCTCCTCACCCTATTCAACACAGAGGAGCACCAACGAGTCAGAAAATGGCTCCAGGCCAATGCCCCAGGGGGTCAATTAGACATGGAGAACTGGGCTCAGGAGAGGTTCCTGAAGGAAGAGCCTCACTGGTACCCCAACACTGAGAGGGTAAGAAACCAGTTGGAGATGTATCAACAGGCCCTCCTGCAGGGGGTAAAAGCTGGGGCTAAGAAGCCTACTAACATGGCTAAGACCACTGTGGTGGGGCAAAAGCCAGATGAAAGCCCAGCCGCTTTCTACGAAAGGCTGTGTGAGGCCTTTTGGGTCTTCACCCCTTTGTTCCTGAAGCCCCTGAAAATCAATGGATGATAAATTCAGTCTTTGTGGGACAGGCCCAACTGGACATCTGAAAAAAATTACAGAGTTAGAAGGGTTTGCAGGTAAAAATGCCACAGAACTGCTAGAAATAGCCATCAAAGTCTTTGTCAATTGTGACCAAAACAGCATGCTGAGAAGCAGAAAAAAAGATGAAGTGAGAAGCCACACTCTTGGCAGGTGTCCTGTCAAAGCCTGCACCCCCTGGCAGGACCACCCCATAAGGCAAGAGGTCCAGATCCGAAAAGGAGAGTTCCCCTCAGCCGAGATCAGTGTGCCTATTCCAGGGAAAAGGGACACTGGAAAAATGAGGGCCCCAGTTGCCCTGAAAAGAAAACCAAAGCTGCCGCCCCCCCAAGCCGATATCAACCTGAGCCACCCAGCACTAATCTGACTGGGCTAGCTGGAGCAGAATCCAAGTACAGGGGACTGGACTCTCTTCAACTGGGCCCCCAAGAGCCCATGGTCAGAACTAAAGAAGAGGGCTATCCAATGGACTTTATGGTGGCTACAGGTGCTGAGCATTCAGTGGTCACCCAGTAGATAGGCCCCTTCCTAGGAAAAGAAACTACCATCATCGGGGCCACAGGTGAGACCCACAGGCCGTTTTGCAGTCCACGACAATGCCAACTGGGCGACCATGAGGTAGCGCATGAATTCCTCTACCTGCCCGACTGCCCTGTCCCCTTGATGGGAAGAGACCTGCTTGCTAAGATGGGGGCCCAGATTTCCTTTTCTGTTGACAGGTCAACTCAGCTAAAGCTAGCAGGACTGCCCTCCTCCTTGATTATGACTCTCGCTGTAAGGAGAGAAGAATGACACCTGTATTCCTCCCTTCCAGGAGAAAGGATCATTCCTCCTGAATTAGAGACTGAGTACCCACTAGTTTGGGCCAAGAAAAATCCTCTAGGTCTGGCAAAACACTATGCTCCCATCCTGATTTATATGAAACGGGGAGCTCAGCCTGTAAAACTGTGACAGTATCCAATTCCCTGGGAGGCCTGATTGGGAATCCAGGCTCATAGAGACAGACTACTCCAACATAGACTTCTGATGAAATTCCAGTCACCCTGGAACACTCCATTACTACCTGTGAAGAAGACAGGGATGCATGACTACCGTCTGGTTCAGGGCTTAAGAGCTGTAAACAAGGCAACAACTAGTCTGCACCTGGCAGTGTCTAATCTGTACACTCTGCTAGGACTGATCCCTTCCACAGCTGAACGGTTTACTTGCTTGGACTTGAAAGATGCCTTCTTCTGCCTCTGGGTTGCACCTGTCAGCCAAACACTATTTGTCTTTGAATGGGACAAACCACACATGGGAAACAAGGAACAGCTCACTTGGACAAGGCTTCCTCGGGGGCTCAAGAGCTCCCCTACTCTCTTCAGTGGAGCACTGACTTGGATAAATTTACTGGACAGGAGCTAGATGAATAGACAAGATGTGATACATATATCTATATTTATACCTATCTTGTCATTTGTAACAACATGATCCATTAGAGGGTATAAAGCTAAGTGTAAAGCATAAGGAATATAGTCAGCAATACTGCAATAACTCTGTATGGCGACCTGTGGTTACTAGAATTATTGTGATGACCATTTCATAATGTATAAAAACACTGACTCACTATGTCATATGGCTGAAACTAAAATAATATTTTGTAAAAAAAAATGTTCTCATCACAAAAAAAGAAAAATAAAGTATGGCATGTATTCCAGGACAAATTATATAAAGCACATTGACTATATATATTATGCATATATTAATATTATCATGAAGGTAATGATAACTTGAATCATGACCTTGTGTTAGCTAGGCAGTCATTCTTTTAAGAAAAGTTTTAGCAGACATAGAGGGAGTCAGTTCAAATACACAAAACAGCAGAGAATATGAGTAGCGTCTGCCCCTCCTGTTAGTTTTGGCATCACTTTTGTAACAAACAGAGGCTGTTTTTATCTTGAGTACTAGGCTCAGCCCTGCTCCAGTCTCTAGGACTTATACTCAACATAGAGTTCATTGTTCTAATGGTCCCTAGTATTCTTTATCCATTCTTTCTTTTTAGTGAATGCAATATTTATAAAGTATAAACCTTCATAAAATATCCTTTCATGACTTTTCATTGCTCTCAGAATAAATCCTAAACTTTAATGCATGGCTTCCCCCAATTCTTTTATGATTTGACCTTTTGATTATTCATCCATCTTTGTCTTTTGCCATCATTTACATTCCTTTCATAGTCTAGTCATATGTCTGTTCCCTGCTCTTCAGTTTTCTAGTCTTTGCTTATATAATGTTCTTCTTTCCTTTCCATCATAGCTCTTTATATCTCCTGTTTGTCTCATATTGATGTCACTACCCTATTCATCATGCCCAAAACAGGTTAGGTGTCATTCTTTTGGATTAATAGTATTCTACATCTTCCTTTTCATTTATGGTGTGTTGTATGTTTCACATTTTTGTCAGTATCTCTACCAGAGTATAAAACTGAATGTAACAACTTTGAAATCACCACTGTGATATCTATTCCTAGAAAAAGAGCTGGCACATTTTTAACTGATTAAATTAATGTATTTTATCATGTGAGCCTCTTGGTTTTAAATAATTGAAACTGTAATAATAACACTGTAACTACAACACTGAAATGACAACATACTTTAACACTAGAAGTTGTTGATTGATTTACAGTTTGGAAGGAACCTGACTGCTGCTCTGGATAGAACCAAATACATACCTGTGAGAATAGACAAGGCTGTGGTTTTTCCTGCCCCATTTTGTCCTAGGAGAATAGTGATCTGCCCCTTATATAAATTCAAAGACATATTGTTTATTACTACTTTGTCACCTAATTCCTGTGGAATAAAGAAAAGAATAACTTGATATTTGTCACTTATCACTTATGAAAGACACTTATATGCTATTCTTAGGAGAAACATCATATCATCAAACTCACATTGTATAAAGAAGATGATACTGTGAACAAGGAACAATACATGTAGGTGCAGTGAGTTTGTATACTAGTCAAAATAAGTATGAAGTCTTGGTGGTATGTATATCTATTTACACTTGGTAAGGAAAATGGAGACTTCTTTATATTTTATGTATAAAGAATATCATATTGTAATTATGGGTTTACTCAACTGTAGCAGGATCTAGGAAAGCTCACAGAAACGGCCACCAGTGATTGGAAAAGTTGATGCCATGATTTCAGCCAGAAGTTTGCTGCTGCTGCTACTGCTGCTAAGTCACTTCAGTTGTGTCCAACCCTGCGCAACCCCATAGACGGCAGCCCACCAGGCTCCGCCATCCCTGGGATTCTCCAGGCAAGAACACTGGAGTGGGTTGCCATTTCCTTCTCCAATGCGTGAAAGTGAAAAGTGAAAATGAAGTTGCTCAGTCGTGTCCGACTATTCGCGACCCCATGGACTGCAGCCTACCAGGCTCCTCCGTCCATGGGATTTTCCAGGCAAGAGTACTGGAGTGGGTTGCCATTGGCTTCTCCAAGCCAGAAGTTTAGTTATTGATAAAAGCCTGATGGCTCAGCTGGTAAAGAATCTGTCTGCAATGCGGAAGAGCTGGGTTCAATCCCTAAGTTGGGAAGATCCCCTGGAGAAGGGAAAGGCTACCCACTCCAGTATTCTGGCTTGAAGAATTCCATGGACTGTATAGTCCATGGGGTTGCAAAGAGTCGGACATGATTGAATGACTTTCACTTCACTTCAAAAGCATGTCCAGAAATTCTTAAGATTCCAAACAGCAGCTCAAATATGGTCCATTATCTGTTTTTGTATGGCCAAAAAACTAGGAACAGCTTTTTATACTTTTAAAGACTTGGTAAAAAATACAAAAAAGAATATGTGACAGACACTCTATGTGGATCATGGAGCCTAAAATATTTATTTGATCCTTTATAAAACATGCTTGACAACTTTTCAGAAGGGTCTTTTGAAAATTCCTACTATAAGCGACTTTTGAACAACATGGGAGTTAATTCACATATAATTTATAGTTGGTCTTCCATATCTATACTTCCTGCACATCCACTGATTCAACCAACCATAGACTGTGTAGTACTACAGTATTTACTCCTGAAAAATATCCACATAGGAGAGGTTGATGTATGGCAAAAACCAACACAATATTGTAGAGCAATTATCCTCCAATTCAAGAAAATTAGAGATACCAAGGGAACATTTCATGCACAGATGGGCACAGTAAAGGACAGAAATGGTATGGACCTTACAGAAACAGAAGATATTAAGAGGTGGCAAGAATACACAGAACTATACAGAAAATGTCTTAATGACCCATATAACCACGATGGTGTGATAACTCACCTAGAGCCAGACATCTTGGAGTGCAAAGTCAAGAGAGCCTTAGGGAGCATCATTACAAATAAAGCTAGTGGAGGTGATGGAATTCCAGCTGAGCTATTTCAAATCCTAAAAGATGATGCTGTGAAAGTGCCGCCCTCAATATGCTAGCAAATTTGGAAAACTCAGAAGTGGCCACAGGACTGTAAAAGGTTGGTTTTCATTCCAATCCCAAAGAAGGGCAATGTCAAAGAATGTTCAAACTACCACACAACTGCACTCATTTCACATGCTGGCAAGATAATGCTCAAAATCCTTCAAGCCAGGCTTCAACAGTATATGAACTGAGAACTTCCTGATGTACAAGCCAGGTTTAGAAAAGGCAGAGGAACCAGAGATCAAATTGTCAACATCCACTGGATTATAGAAGAAACAAGAGAATTCCAGAAAAACATCTACTTCTGCTTCACTGACTATACTAAAGCCTTTGACTGTGTGGATCACAACAAACTTTGGAAAATTCTTCAGAGATGGGACTACCAGATCACCTTACCTATCTCCTGAGACACCTGTATCCCAGTCAAGAAACAAACAACAGTTAGAACCGGACATGGAACAATGGACTGGTTCAAAATTGGGAAAAGAGTACATCAAAGCTGTATATTGTCACTCTGCTTATTTAACTTATATGCAGAGTACGTTATGTGAAATGCTGGACTGGATGAAACACAAGCTGGAGTCAAGACTGCTGGAGAAATATCAACAACCTCAGATATGCAGATGATACCACATTAATGGCATAAAGTGAAGAGGAACTAGAGCCTCTTGGTGAAGGTGAAAGAGGAGAGTGAAAAATCTGCTAATGACTCAACATGCAAAAAACTAAGATCATGCCATCCAGTCCCATCATTTCATGGCAAATAGAAGTGGAAACAGTGACAGACTTTATTTTCTTGGGCTTCAAAATCCCTGCTGACAGTGACTGCAACCACGAAACTAAAAGACGCTTGCTTCTTGGAAGAAAAG
The DNA here is from genome assembly GCF_054371585.1 of Giraffa tippelskirchi. Lineage (NCBI taxonomy): Eukaryota > Metazoa > Chordata > Mammalia > Artiodactyla > Giraffidae > Giraffa > Giraffa tippelskirchi. The sequence goes on from NC_137287.1 coordinate 22,388,010, forward strand.
CTATGACAAATCTAGACAGCATAATAAAAAGCAGAGACATCACTTTGCCACAAAGTCTTGTATAGTCAAAGCTATGGTTTTTCCAGTAGTCATATATGGATGTGAGAGTTGATCCACAAAGAAGGCTGAGCGCTGAAGAATTGATGCTTTTGAACTGTGGTGCTGGAGAAAGTTCTTGAGAGTCCCTTGGAGAGAAGGAGATCAAACCAGTCAATTCTAAAGGAAGTCAACTCTGAATATTCATTGGAAGGATTGTTGTTTTAGGATTTCAAATCCTCAAAGATGATGCTGTGAAAGTGCTACACTCCATATGCCAGCAAATTTGCAAAACTCAGCAGTGGTCACAGGACTGGAAAAGGTCAGTTTTCATTCCAATCCCAAAGAAAGGCAATGCTAAAGAATGTTCAATTTATCACACAATTGCACTCATCTCACATGCTAGCAAACTAATGCTCAAAATTCTCCACGCCAGGCTTCAACAGTACATGAATCATGAACTTCCAGATGTTCAAGGTGGATTTACAAAAGGCAGAGGAACCAGAGATCAAATTTCCAACATCCACTGGATCATCTAAAAAGCAAGAGAATATCAGAAAAATGTCTACTCCTGCTTTACTGATTATGCCAAAGCCTTTGACTGTGTAGATCACAACAAACTGTGGAAAATTCTTCAAAAGATGGGAATACTAGACCACCTCACTTGCCTTCTGAGAAACCTGTATGCAGGTCAAGAAGCAACAGTTAGAACCGGACATGGAACAATCAACTGGTTCCAGATTGGGAAAGGAGTATGTCAAGACTGTATATTGACACCCTGCTTATTTAACTTATATGCAGAGTACATCATGTGAAATGCCGGGCTGGATGAAGCACAAACTGGAATCAAGATTACCAGGAGAAATAACAATAACCTCAGATATGTAGATGACAGCACTTTTATGGCAGAAAGCGAAGAGAAACTAAAGAGTCTCTTTATGAAAGTGAAAGAGGTGAGTGAAAAATCTGGCTTAAAACTCAACATTTAACAAATGGAGATCATGGCATCTGGTCCCATGACTTCATGGCAAATAGACGCGGGAACAATGGAAACAGTGACAGACTTTATTTTGGGGGGCTCCAAAGTAACTGCAGATGGTGGCTAAAGCCATGAAATTAAAAGAAGCTTGCTCCTTGGAAGAAAAGCTGTGACCAACCCAGACAGCATATTAAAAAGGAGAGACATTGCTTTGCCAACAAAGGTCCATCTAGTCAAAGCTATTGTTTTTCCAGTAGTCGTGTATGGATGTGAGATTTGGACTATAAAGAAAGTTGAGAACCAAAGAATTGAAGCTTTTGAACTGTGGTGTTGGACAAGACTTTTGAGAGTCCCTTGGACTGCAAGGAGATCAACCAGTCAATCCTTAAGGAAATCAGTCCCGAATATTCATTGGCAAGACTGATGCTGAAGCTGAAACTCCAATACTTTGGCCACCTGATGCAAAGAACTGACTCATTGGAAAAGACTCTGATGCTGGAAAAGATTGAAAGAAGGAGAAGAGGATAACAGAGGATGAGATGGTTGGATAGCATTGCTGACTTGATGGACATGAGTTTTAGCAAGCTCTGGGAGTTGGTGATGGCCAGGCAAGCCTGGCATGCTGCAGTCCATGGGGTCACAAAGAGTTGGACAAGACTGAGTGACTGAACTGAACTGAACTGACATGTACATTTATACATGTATGCTAAGTCACTTCAGTCGTGTCTGACTCTTTGCAACCCCACGGGCTGCAGCAGCTAGGCTCCTCTGTCCATGGGATTTTCCAGGCAAGAATACTGGAGTGAGTTGCCATGCCCTCCTGAAGGGGATCATCCCAAGCCAGGGATCAAATATGCATCTTATGTCTCCTGCATTGGCAGGTGGGTTCTTTACCTCTAATATCACCTGCAAAGCTCCCATAGTATACATGTATATTAATCAGGCAACGTTTAAGTAGGATAATTAGCTTTTTGGATGTTAATCAAACCTCAAAAGCGTGGTTTTAAAAAACATGGATATTGCCTAGTTGATACTGTTCTTTTCAAATACAATAAATTATACAAACATTCAGAAAATATTTTAATTTATTTTAATTTGCAAATTAAAACCAACAACCTGAAAGTCTTAGTGTTATAGTAAAACAGAATTCAATAATAATAATAAAAGGTAAGTGGTGTGGCTACATAAACAACAATTAGAGTAGATTTAAGAGAGAAAAATATTGCCAAAGATAAGAATGCCATTTTATAATCATAAAGAGATCAGCTTTTCAAGAAGACATAATATTAGTAAATGTTTATATACCCAATAACAGAATTCAAAATACATGAGGCAACAATCAATAGAACTACAAAGAGAAATAGAAAAATGTGGTTATTTTCAAAGACTTTGATACTTTCCTTTCAATAAGTGTTGGAATATGTAGAATCAGTAAGCATATAGAATATTTGAAGAGCTAACAACTAACTTGTCTTAATTGACATTTTTGTATCAATTCATTTAACAGCAGCAGATTACACATTATTTTCAAGTACTTATAAAATTTACTTAGACAGATGACTGACTGAAACAAATAAGAATCAACACATTTAAAAGAATTGAAGTCATACAAAGTGTCTTTCTTTGACCATCAGTTCAGTTCAGTCGCTCAGTCGTGTCTGACTCTTTGCGACCCCATGAATCGCAGCACACAGGCCTCCCTGTCCATCACCAGCTCCCGGAGTTTACCCAAACCCATGTCCATCGAGTCGGTGATGCCATCCAACCATCTCATCCTCTGTCGTCCCCTTCTCCTCCTGCCCCCAATCCTTCCCAGCATTAGGGTCTTTTCCAATGAGTCAACTCTTCGCATGAGGTGGCCAGAGTATTAGAGTTTCAGCTTCAACATCAGTCCTTCCAATGAACACCCAGGATTGATCTCCTTTAGGATGGACTGGTTGGATCTCCTTGCAGTCCAAGGGACTCTCAAGAGTCTTCTCCAACACCACAGTTCAAAAGCATCAATTCTTTGGCGCTCAGCTTTCTTCACCGTCCAACTCTCACATCCATACATGACCACTGGAAAAACCATAGCCTTGACTAGATGGACCTTTGTTGGCAAAGTAATGTCTCTGCTTTTAAATATGCCATCTAGGTTGGTCATAACCTTCCTTCCAAAGAGTAAGCGTCTTTTAATTTCATGGCTGCAATCACCATCAGCAGTGATTTTGGAGCTCCCCAAAATAAAGTCAGCCACTGTTTCCACTGTTACCCCATCTATCTGCCATGAAGTGATGGACCAGATGCCATGATCTTAGTTTTCTGAACGCTGAGCTTTAAGCCAACTTTTTCACTCTCCTCTTTCACTTTCATCAAGAGGCTCTTTAGTTCTTCTTCACTTTCTGCCATAAGGGTGGTGTCATCTGCATATCTGAGTTTATTGATATTTCTCCCGGAAATCTTGATTCCAGCTTGTGTTTCTTCCAGCCCAGTGTTTCTCATGATGTACTCTGCATATAACTATAATCACAGAAGACTAGCTAATCTGATCACGTGGACCACAGCCTTGTCTATCTCAATGAAACTAAGCCATGCTGTGTGGGGCCACCCAAGACGGATGGGTCATGGTGGAGAGGTCTGACAGAATGTGGTCCACTGGAGAAGGGCATGGCAAACCACTTCAGTATTCTTGCCTTGAGAACCCCATGAACAGTATGAAAAGGCAAAAAGATAGGACACTGAAAGATGAACTCCCCAGGTAGGTAGGTGCCCAATGTGCTACTGCAGATCAGTGGAGAAATAACTCCAGAAAGAATGATGGGATGGAGCCAAAGCAAAAACTATACCCAGCTGTGGATGTGACTGGTGATAGAAGCAAAGTCCGATGCTGTAGAGAGCAATATTGCATAGGAACCTGGAATGTTATGTCCATGAATCAAAGCAAATTGGAAGTGTTCAAACAGGAGATGGCAAGAGTGAACGTCAACATCCTAGGAATCAGCGAACTAAGATGGACTGGAATGGGTGAATTTAACTCAGATGACCATTATATCTACTACTGTGGGCAGGAATCCCTTAGAAGAAATGGAGTAGCCATCATGGTCAACAAAAGAGTCCGAAATGCAGTACTTGGATGCAATCTCAAAAACGACAGAATGATCTCTGTTCGTTTCCAAGGCAAACCATTCAATATCACAGTAATCCAAGTCTATGCCCCGACCAGTAACGCTGAAGAAGCAGAACTTGAACGGTTCTCTGAAGACCTACAAGGCCTTTTAGAACTAACACCCAAAAAAGATGTCCTTTTCATTATAGGGGACTGGAATGCAAAAGTAGGAAGTCAAGAAACACCTGGCGTAACAGGCAAATTTGGCCTTGGAGTACAGAATGAAGCAGGGCAAAGGCTAATAGAGTTTTGCCAAGAGAACGTACTGGTCATAGCAAACACCCTCTTCCAACAACACAAGAGAAGACTCTACACATGGACATCACCAGATGGTCAATACCGAAATCAGATTGATTACATTCTTTGCAGCCAAAGATGGAGAAGCTCTATACAGTCAGCAAAAACAAGACCAGGAGCAGACTGTGGCTCAGATCATGAACTCCTTATTGCCAAATTCAGACTTATATTGAAGAAAGTAGGGGAAACTACTAGACCATTCAGGTATGACCTAAATCAAATCTTTGACCATAATCAGAGTTAAATTAGAAACTAATTAGAAAAAAAAGATCTCAGGAAAATTCCCGAAGTAATTAGATACAAAATAATACATGTACAAAATCTCTTCTGGAAAATTGAAGAGGAGGAAATACTTCTCAACTCACTATATGAGGCTATCATTATCCTTGTATCAAAATGAGAGAAATACTTTACAACAAATGAAAAGAGATCAATATCTATCATAAAAAAACCTAATTAAAAACACTGTAAACAAAATTTAAGAAAATTGAATCCACTAAAAAAGACAATAAAAAGATTCATTTCTGGGAAGTAAGCATGAAGAGCTCCATAGACCCACTCCACAGTGGAACAAGAAATTCTGGTAAAAATTAAAAAAACATGTTTCATGTTGAGGTTTGACAGAAAACGACAAAATTCTGTAAGCAATTATCCTTTAGTTAAAAAATAATAATAAAAAAAGTTCAGAGCTGAAAAAAAGAAAAAAATTTAAAAAAAAACCACACACACAACACAAAAAACAACCACTTAAAGCCTCCAGAAACTGATCTGAGAAAATGCAGCAAATGGAGAAACATTTAAGAAAATTTACTATAACTTGGTAAGAACAGCAAAGGTCTATGTTATTTAACATTTAATTGTTCTATTAATAGCTTGTTATCTAGTTTCCTTCTTTTCCTTCAGTGCCCACTTATTCCCCAATATTCTCCACTCTGTGGAAAATATCTTGGATTTGTCCATTTCTTTTAATATGTATTGCTATGACCTTTGTTCAGTTAGCATTATCTCTTAAGCAAAGTACCAGTGGTCTTTGTTTCCTACACTTCTCTTTCTTAACCCCTCAATTTCCAACATCCCATTTCCCACAATCTAGTCAAAATGATCTTTAAATATATATATATATATATATATATATATATATATATATTCCTCTAGCCAAATAATGGTTTCCCAATGAAGCCATTTACTAACATTCTTTTGCTTCCAAATATTGTTTTTTTTTCTGTTCCTCAAACACATTGAGAGGGTAACAGGTAGGAAGACTAGGGGTCCCCAAGAGGCAGGAGGAAATAAACTGAAAGTGGCAGACTTTTTTTCCTAATCCTATGCTGTCATGACAACTCCTGGTTCCACTTGAACTTAACTTTCCTCAAACCTTGAGTTAACCAATGTGTTTTTCTTATGGAAATGCTTTTCTTAAGCTATCTTAATGAAACTATGCATTTGCCTTGGAATCTGTCTTTCTTCAAATCCATTTCCGCCAAGACTAACCTTTTTCTCAAACCTTGAACTGCTAATGGCTCAACAAACCAGTATGTCTTACTCATGGAAATGTTCTCTTAAGCTCTGTTAATGAAACTATGTATTTGCTTGGAAATCTGCCTTTCTTCAAGATTCATGTCAATTGTTTTATGGCTGGGGATGACTCACCTTGTGCCAATGCTATCTCAAAATGCATGCTATGGAAGAGGGGCCAGGTGCAGCTGTCTCAGTTTTGAGGTGTTTGTTTTATCTAATTAGCAACTTGCTAACAGATATGTAACTCCTTGCTAAAAACTAGCAAGGGGGCACTCTTTCTATTCCCTTTTGATGTCTATGTTGGAAGGTTTTACTATCCCTTTTATACTTTAATGAAACTTTGCTACACAAAAGCTCCTAGTGATTGGCCTCATCTCTGGCCCCAGATCAAAATCCTCTCTCTGGAGGTCACCAATCCTGATATAGCTCACGGCTCACAGCAGCAGTCTTTCAACATGAAAGTCTTTCTCCCTTCAGGGTTTTCAAATTTGTGATTTTCCTTTAGCTTTTCAAATAATTCACTCTTCTCATTCTCTAGTTCAAAGGTTATCCCTTCAGAGAGGTTTTGCTTTAACTACCTTTAATGTTATCCTCTCCAACCACACAACCAAATGTTCTTATTGCATTATCAAGTTTATTTTCTTCAGAGAATTTTATTACAAAATTCAAATATCACTTGCTGCCAAACCCATTAGAGGAGATTAAAAATAAGCACAATGGGTAGAGCAAATAAGATCACATACAGAACATATATTTATACGTTCTATGAATGCTTCAGATGAGAACTATATTAACTATGATTCTTTATTAAGCATCTCATTTGATTCCTTGGAATAGCTAGTTACAGACAATCCTAATAGTAGTATCTAGTATTCAGTCTTTGTAGGAAAAAGAGACTTTTGAAACAATACCTTGTACAAATGTTTGATCTTGATACTTGCCACCAAACCAGTAGGTTCAGCCTCAAAATACTTGCTTTGAGTTATCTCAGAGTCTTTCTTTTCTTCTTTTTTAATTTTAATTCTTGGTTTGCTGAACCAGTACGAGTGCTACAAAGAAAGCCAAAGTGAAATTACCAAAGTGAACATTAAGAAATGAAGCACTCTATCTGAATAGTCTTATAACAAGTAAATCAACTGAGTCATTGTCAAAAAATAGGTGAAGTGAGGAAAAGTCCAGGATCAGGAGACTTTGCTAGTGAATTCTATCAAACATTTAAATAAGAGTTAACAGCAGTCCTTCTCCAACTCTTCCAAAAAGTATAAGAGGAGGGAACACTCCATAATTCATTTTTATAAGGTCAGTGTTACCTTGACACCAAATCCAGATAAAGAGATCACAAAGAAAGTAACTATAATCCAATATCTCTTATGACTATAGATGCAAAAATCAACTACTAGCAAACTGAATCTAATAAGCATATCAAAAGAATTATATACATCATGATAAAGTGTGATTTATCCCAGGAATGTAGGGGTGTTTCAACAAAAGAAAGTCAATCAATGTAATATATCACATTAATAGAACAAATGGAAAAAACACACGTGGTCATCTCAATTGATGGAAATAAAGCCTTTGACAAAGTGTTTCAAGATAAAGAAGAAAACTATATCAAAATGATAAATGATAACAAAATGATATCAAAATGATATGAATTTTTATGAAAAAAATCCATAGATAACATCATACTCAATGGTAAAATACTGAAAATCTTTTCCTCTAATATCAGTAACAAGATAAGGAGGCCTACTTTCACTTTTGCTGCTCACTACTGTACTAGGAGATTCAGTCAGAACAATGAGGCAGAAAAAGAAATAAAAGGCACTCAAATTGAAAAGGAAGATGACATGATCCTACTTATTAAAAAACCCCAAAGAATACACCCCCAAACTAGTGGAGACAAACAAATTCAGCAAAGGTGCAAGGTATAAGAACAACATACAAAAATAAGCTGTAGTTTTATATACTAGCAACAAACAATACAAACAGAAAACTAACAATTCCAGTTACAATAGAATCCAAAAGAGTAAAATACTTGGGAATAAAGTTAACAAAAAGTGAAAGACTTGTACACTGAAAGCTGTAAAACTTTGCTGAAAGAATTTAAATAAGACATACAAATAATATTTTTAATATGGTAATATTAGTTAAAACAATCAACACATTCAATGTAATTCTTATAAAAAATAAGATGAAAATTCTTGGAGAAATACAAAAATTGAGCATTAAGTTCATATGGACTTGCGAGAGGCCCCTAACAGCCAAAACAATCTTGGTAACGAAGAACTAGGTTGGAGTACTCACACTTTCAAATTTCAAAATTTACTATAAATATACAATAATCAAAACAGTATGGTACTGTTATAAGGATACATATAAAGGCCAAAGGAATAAAATTAAAGGTCCAGAAATAAACCAGTACATCTGTGGTCAATCTTTTCCATCAAATGTTCTAAGGCCATTTAATGGGGAAAGAATAGACTTTTCAAATAGTGTTGTCAAGACAACAGGATATCCACATGCAAAAGACTGAAGTTGGATCCCTACCTCACACTATACAGAAATGAAATAAAAATTGACCAATGATAAAAATATAAGTGATAAAAATCACCAAACTCTTAGAAGAAAAAATAGACACTTTATATTTGTCATTGCCAAGACTTTATATTTGGCAATGGCTACTAAGATATGACACCAACTTCACAACAACAAAAGAAAAATTGGTCAATTGGATTAATCAACACTTAAAGCTTTTATGCATGAAAAGACGCTGTCAAGATAGTGAAAATACAACCCACAGAATGGAAGAAAAGATTTGAAAACCATATATCTGGTAAGAGTCTAGTGTCCAGAATATATAAAAAAACAAATAACCCAATTTTAAAATCAGCACAGAACTTACATAGACATTTTTCTAAATAATACATACAAATGGTCAATAAGTACATTAAAAGACCTCAGCATGATTAGTCCTTAGGGAAATGTAAGTCAAAACAAGATACACCTTATATCCTCAAGGGTACAATAAAAGAAAAAAAAAAGAAACAGTTCAGTGGTTTCATTAAACATAGAATTACCAAAAACCATCAAACTGAAAACATTAAACATAGAATTATCACACTTAGGTACAGTCCCAAATTCCACTCATAGATATAGTTCAAAAAGACCTGAAACAGGTACTCAAGCAAACACTTATACATAAATATTCATAGCATCACTACTCAATAGTCATAGGATATCCTGTACGTCCCCCTAAGAATGAGTAGATAAAGGAAATGCTTAGCCTCTGTGTATACTCAATAGAATATTACTCAGCAATCAAAAAGATTGAAGTACTGATACATACTATAACATGGATAAACCTCAAAAACATGGTAAGCAAAAGAAGTCAGACAGAAATGATCACATATTGACTGATTCTATTTCTATGAAACATCCAGAATTGGTAAATCCATTGAAAAAGAAAGCTGATTAGTAATTACTAGGGACTTGGGATAGGAGAAAATGGGATATGACTTCTTAATGAGTACAGAATTTTATTTTTGGGTGATGAAAACATTTTGGAACTAGATATGTGCGTGTATGGGGTTTCCTCGGTGGCTCAGTGGTAAAGAATCCAGCTGCTAATGCAGGAGACACAGGAGACGTGGGTTTTATCTCCAGGAAGATCCCTTGGAGGGGGAACTGGAAAGCCACTCCAGTATTCTTGCTGGGATAATCCCATGGACAGAGGGATACTGTCCAGGATTCTGGCACTGGCAGGCTATACTCCACTGGGTTGTAAAGAGTTGGACGTGACTGAGCAACTGAGCACACCACATATGCATGTGCATGTATACTGTAAATGTATAAAATGTCATCACCTTGTTCACTTTGAAATGGTTAATTTTAAGTTATATGAATTTCCCCTAAATTTAAACATTAAACGTGAAAAAAATGAGGCACTATAAAATTAAAAACACTTTAGCTTGGTTTACTTTCTGAGATACAGGAAATCTGCTACATACTTTCAGGGTTTATTTTGTTGTTGTTTGGTCACTAAATTGAGTCTGACTCTTTGCAACACCATGGACTGTAGCATGCCAGGCTCCTCTGTCCTTCACTATCTCCTGGAGTTTGCTTATATTCATGTCTATAGAGTCAGTGATGTTATCTAACTATCTCATCCTTGGCCACTTCCTTCTCCTTTTGCCTTCAATCTTTCCCAGTATCAGGGTTTTTTCCAGTAAGTTGGCTCTTTGCACCAGGTGGCAAAGTACTGGAGCCTAAGCTTCAGCAACAGTCCCTCCAATGAATATTCAGCATTGATTACCTTTAAGATTGACTGGTTTGATCTCCTTGCAGTCCAAGGGACTCTCAAGAGTCTTCTCCAGCAGCAGTTTGAAAGCATCAATTCTTCAATGCTCAGCCTTCTTTATGGTCCAATTCTCACATGTGTACATGACTACTGGAAAAGTTTTATCTTTGACTATATGGATCTTTGACTATACAGACCTCAGCAAAATAATGTCTCTGCTTTTAATATGCTAACTATGCTTTCCTTCCAAGGAGAAAGCATCTTTTAATTTCATGGCTGCAGTCACCATCCACAGTGATTTTGGAGCCCAAGACAATAAAAATTTGTCACTGCTTTCATTTTCCCCCTTCTATTTGCCATGAAGTGATGGGACTGGATGCTATGACCTTAGTTTTTTGAATGTTGAGTGTTAAGCCACTTTTTAACTCTACTCTTTCACTCTCATCAAGAGGTTCTTTAGTCCTCTTCACCTTCTGCTATTAGAGCAGTATAATCTTCATATCTGAGGTTGTTGCTATTTTTCCCTGTAATCTTTACACCATCTTGGATTCATTCAGTCTTGCATTTTGCATGATGTATTCTGCATATTACTTAAATAAGCAGGGCAACAATATACAGCCTTGTCATACTCCTTTCCCAATTTTGAGCCAGTCAGTTGTTCCATGTCTGGTTCTAAATGCTGCTTCTTGACCTGCATACGGATTTTTCAGGAGACAGGTAACGTGGTATGTTACTCCCATCTCTTTAAGAATTTTCCACAGTTTTTGTGATTCACACACTCAAAGGCTTTAGCATAGTCAATGAAGCAGAAGTAGATGTTTTTCTGGAACTCCCTTGCTTTCTCCAGTGACCCAATGTATGTTGGCAATTTGATCTCTGGTTCCTCTGTCTTTTCTAAACCCAGCTTATACATCTGGAAGTTCTCAGTTCATGTACCTCTGACAATGCTAAAGGATGTTCAAACTACCATACAATTGCGTTCATTTCACATACTAACAATGTTAAGCTCAAAATCCTTCAAGTTAGGCTTCAGAGGTATGGGAACTGAGAAATAGAGACAGACATCACCTGCCTGGGCTCCGAAACCACTGCTGATGGTGACTGCAGCCATGAAATTAAAAGATGTTCCTTGGAAGAAAAGCTATGATAAACCTAGACAGCATATTAAAAAGAAGAGACATTACTTAGCTGACAAAGGTCCATCTAGTCAAAGCTATGGTTTTTCCAGTAATCATGTATGGATGTGAGAGCTGGACTATAAAGAAAGTTGAGCGCCGAAGAATTGATGCTTTTGAACTGTGGTGTTGGAGAAGACTCCTGAGAGTCCCTTGGACTGCAAGGAAATCCAACCAGTCCATCCTAAAGGAGATCAGTCCTGAATATTCATTGGAAGGACTGATGTTGAAGCTGAAAATCCAATACTTTGGCCACCTGATGCAAAGAACTGACTCATTAGAAGAGACCTCGATGCTGGGAAAGATTGAAGGCAAGAGGAGAAGGGGATGACCAAGGATGAGATGGATGGTATCACTGACTCAATGGACATGAGTTTGACCAAGCTCTGGGAGTTGGTGATGGACAGGGAAGCCTGGTGACCTGCAGTCCATAGGGTCACACAGTTGGACTGAGCAACTGAACTGAACTGAACCCTCCACTCACCAGGATCTAAGAAACTATCACTTATGAACTTAACAGAGAACATAGTTTACAGACACTTTTACATTTCTTTACATTTCTTTATTCTCCAGACTAATCCATCATGTACTACTTGATTGAAGAAGGGCTACATTACACACAGTGTTTTAATATATGGGGTTTCAGTATCTTATTCATACTGTGCATCTGCATATGTGGAAGGCCTTTAAAATATACCAAGAAATGGCTAGTATTTCAGTATGGATGGTGTGCAAATAATTCTGTACATGCCCTTTCTCATAAGGACTATGGTTTTCACAACAATAGCAGCATTAGAACTCACCATAAGAAAAAAGTACCATGGTTGGGGCATGCCATACTGCCCTGGAAAGACAGTTTCTATGTACCAGGTCACAAGGCCATACAAGAAAGCATCAATTACAAGCATTCCCATCATATAGCCAAAGGTGAGCTTATCCTCAAGGCTGGCTGGTGTCCAAATGTTATTCCAGCTAACACCAGTTTCTGAAATAAAAGGAGATATATGCCATAGATGACAGCTCTGTGATTGAAACAGCAAAAAACAAAACAAAACAAAAAAGAAATGGTTGATACTCTAAATTTTACCAAGGTGAATTATCTATATGTTGATACCCTTAGTAATTAGTTCATCCAAGAAAATGATGGAATATATAATAACATTGATTTTTTTCCTCCTCGCTTGAAAATCTACAAAAATAATAGGAATGACTGAGATAAAGTCAATGACTAAAACAAAAATAAAGAGTAACAAAGAATCCAGGAAAAGAAACAGACCTGTTACAAACTATCCCTCTACTTTTCCTCTAATGTTAAGTTCCCACTGAAATAACCATTAGTATATACACGTTTGGAAAAACGTTTAATATCACTAGAGAAGGATGATTACCAAGTGCAAGAGAAAAAGAAGTTTTGCTGACAGTACTGATGGAAAGGGAAAAACATGTCACCAAAAGATGACAAGTAGCACAATTGAAAAAGCATCAGGGCTTGCGGTGAACTCCTAACGCAAATAAGAAAGATGTTAAACACAACGGCCCATGAAACCCATCCTGCCTTCAACTTTAGCCCTTCTCCTATAGCTCAGCACCATGAGAAGAATGTTCATAAACACTGTGTCTTTGAGAAAGCTATATAAGCAAAGGTACTAGCCTGAGAAAAAAGGATTTGGTCAATTAAAGGTGATTATCAAAATGAAAGCCATCTGAGAGGCAATGAACAGTGCATTAGAAAATGTAGGAAAAAAAGAATGCAGAATACAAACTTCAGGAAGTCTATCATAGCTTGAGAAAGTCTGCTACTGAAAATAAAATAGGAGTTCCTGAAAAACAAAAGTAATACAAAAAAAAAGAAAGAGCAAATGATTAATAAAATAACTTCACAAAGTGAAGTCGCTCAGTTGTGTCCAACTCGTAGCGACCCCATGGACTGCAGCCTACCAGGCTCCTCTGTCCACAGGATTCTCCAGGCAAGAGTACTGGAGTGGGTTGCCGTTGCCTTCTCCAAAAGTTACTTCACAAAAGTAACTCAGAAAACTAAAACTGTTTTAGTTTTAATTCTGTTGCAGATTAAGCCAATGAAAATTAATTAATTAAACCTAGTAAGTTTTCTAATGCTTCATGTATAAAGTAAGAATAAGTATCCACAAAGAAATCTTATATATATTCCTGTGATTGGCTTTTCATTTGGATTAGACTGTTGTTCACAGATGAGAAAACTATCTTCAATCCTCATTAATCAATAAATGCAATGAAATTCCCACTAAAGATTAACGAGATTTTTCATAGAATTTGACAAAGTTATCCTAAAGTTCAAGAGGTAAGCAAAGTGATAAGAATGACTAAAGAGCAATAAGGTATGAAGACAAGACCAACAGATATTAAGACTTATTATAAAGCTATAATGAGTAAAACCACCATGGTATTGACACAAAAAGAGACTAAAAAAGAATGGAAACTATTAATATCATTAGAACTAGATCCATCCATGTGTTGAAATGTGATGTGAAGTAGGTGAAATGAAAAAGCAATAGAGAACAATAGACATTCCAATAAATTATTGTAAAAGCTTGATTTTCATGTGAAAAATAAATAAAATTAGGTTCTTATATCAAATAGATATAGCAACTCTATGCTTATTTAAAATCCAGATGTAAAAATTAAAAAGTATAAAATTTAAAAGAAAATATAGGATTATCTTTATGATTCTGGGTATTGAAGGATTTCTTTTTTTTTTAATGTGGTTTTCCTGAACTGTGTTCTTCCCTTTGCTTTTGTTTCCAGTTTGAAAGATTTCTTGAGGATTACACAAGTGTACAAATTAAAGGAAAAGACTGACAAGCCTGATTACTTTATAGTATTTTCTTGGAAAAAAAATACCATGAACACAAGTTAAATAAATCACAGCCTAAGGATAGTTATTTACATTGTGGATAATTGTAGCCCTGAAATTAAAAGATGCTTGCTCCTTGGAAGAAAAGCTATGACAAACCTAGACAGCATATTAAAAAGCAGAGACATTACTTTGTGGACAAAGGTCTGTATAGTCAAAGCCATGGTTTTTCCAGCAGTCATGTATGGATGTGAGAGTTGAACCACAAAGAAGGCTGAGCACTGAGGAATTGATGCTTTTGAACTGTAGTGCTGGAGAAGACTCTTGAGAGTCCCACAGACAGCAAGGAGATCAAAGCAGTCAGTACTAAAGGAAATCAACCTTAAATGTTCTTGGAAAGGCTGAGGCTAAAGCTGCAATACTTTGGCCACCTGATATGAAGAACGGACTCATTGGAAAAGACCCTGATGCTGGGAAAGATTGAGGGCTGGAGGAGAAGGGGGTGACAGAGGATGAGATGGTTGGATGGCATAGCCAACTGAATGGACATGAGTTTGAGCAAACTCTGGGAGATAATGAAGGACAAAGAAGCCTGGTGTGCTGCAGTCCATGGTCGCAGAGTCAGACACGACTGAGCAACTGAACAACAACTTACAACATTTAGACAATTCAAATACTTTTATGTAGCAAGAAAGCCTTCCTTTTCTCCCTTAAAATTAAGATAGATTTAGATGCTATTTTTTACTTAGCATAAAAGATAAAATAATTCCATGGTGTTAAGGATGTAAAATTTTGAAATATTCCCCAATTTATGGTCCATTTCTCCTTATCTTCTAATGTTCTGGCGTTTTGTGTCCTGGGGAGCAGCAATGCAAATGTCCATTTGAAAAGGATGTCCCTTCTAGAAATGAAGACAAGTAGGAAAGGCAGCCCCTCACTTCACATAAGAAAAGAAGGAAAATAAGTTACAGAGGACAGGTACATGGATCCAACATTGCATGACCGGTGGCATTGTTATTGGCCGAGTAAGGCAGCTAGATAAATAAACCTGAAGTGGTGTTACTGGCCCCTCATACCTTAAAAGTCACATTCAGAGCTTGTATAACTTTCCAAGTGTTTATAAAGGCCAGAGAGTCTCAGAGAGGGCCAGAGGAAGGCAGAGAACTGAATGAGGACTTTTAAGGCTAGATCTACTAGCCAAAACCATGTTTCTAACAGATGCGGGCCATACATAAAGAGTCACACTTCAGTTTGTAAGAGTCCATAAAGCAGCTCAGGCTAGGTACTCTACTGTAGATATAAAAGATCCAGAAGATGCCACATGTATTTGAGGCCACCATGTCCCTCCATCATAAGAGATCTCATAAATTTCCATCCTTATCCATACTACTTTGAAGAATATGAGAAGGAAAGAGACGTTTGAAAAACTGACTCATTCAGAAGAACCTGAGTAAATCACTAAATTAGACTCATATTTATTTTCTTCAGCACAGTAGTACCAAGTTTGGAGGAAAATTAGTTACAGGAAATAAAGACCCTATATTTGCTTTTTACGTGAGAGTAGTATAATGTATTATTGGAACGGATGTAGAAAAACTCATGTATTACTGGTGGGAGAATAAATTGATCTACTCTTTTTGAAGATTATCATAATAGTAATTAAATTAAGCTATGAATACCATATTAGATATTGTATTTAGGAATTTATTTATTTATATATTAGTATTCACACCACATGAGAAAATATATGAATACTATTGTGGGCAGTAGCAAAAAGTTGGAAAATTCTTAAGCATACATTGATAAAGAATGGTTAATTAATTATAATACCTCTTTGTAATGGAATACTAAACAACTTTGTAAAAGAAAAGAGCCTATCTCTATGTGGGAAGAGGTCTAACATATATTATTAGGTAAATAAGGCAAGTTGTAGAATAGAAGGTTAGTTCACACAATTGCCTTCATAATAAAAAAAACAAATCTGGAAATAAATAATTTTTATAGTATGTTCTTACCTCTTTACCCACTGTCCCACCCACACTGCCTCTTTCTACATTTCTAGGAATCAAATAGAAAAGGCAAAATTTGCAAGGCAAATGCTTACGTTTTGTTTCGAACTTGACCAAGAGTTTAATCCCCAGTGCCAAAGCAATATTTGGGCTGAGACAGGCAGCTACCTTCATGGTGAGGTTTATCTGTCCATAGTGTTGAGCAATAGAATTAAATGGAAAGAAACTGGCAAAATATATGAAGCTTCCAGTAGAAGCAGCGAAACGGGCTGCAAATAAGAAGGAAATTATAAGGTCAGTTTAAAGCAATATACAAAATAATGAATTATAAATAAATTATAAATAAGTTTATAAGAATACACAAAAGGATAAGAATGTAAACTCTATGAGGGAAGAGAATTTATCTTTTTCACCCTCACATCATTGATTCTGGAACAGAGTATGTGTTCAGTAAATATTTATTAAATGAAGGAATTAATGTATAGGATGACAATGTATAGGATATTTACCACATATGATAAAAATGTGTAGTCATTTAAACAAAGAATGACCCTTACATTTGTTCCTTTCTCCTTTCTAAAGCTTATTTATTGATTATTACTTGGTTTGGAGAATTATAAATGCACAGAATTAGTATTAACATAAATTTAATATCCTAGTGTTTCTAGAGTTTGAAATTATGGGTAGAATAATAAGCCATGGATGAAGTTTTTAACACATGCTTTCAATCTAAATCACGATAGTCAAAAGAGAATAGTTAAATAAGTAGTTAATTATTGAGAGTTGGATATGATTAGGTCCATAAATACAGGCTCCTGTTAAGTTAGAAAAGAATTTTTGTCAAGATTATCACTGAGACAGGAGATCAAGATGGTGGAGTAAGAGGATGTGGCGCTCACCTCCCCTCATGAACACATAAAAAAATATACATACACATGTAGAATAATTCTCACTGAAAACTAACTGCAAACAAGTAGAAAGATTACTGTAAAATCAAGGTTCTAAGCAAGATACTCATAGAATATGATAGGATGGGAAGAAAAACAATCAGGTTGTGGAAACCGTGCCCTTGGGAGGGGAATCAGAGATTGCATGGGTGGACATTTGCCTTGGGGACTGAGCAGGTTGAGCCACAGACTGGGTGTCCCAGCCCTGGGGTCCTACATGGAGCAGACAAGCCCCTTGGCTGGTTGGAGAACCATGGAGACAGAATAAAAGGTTGGAGATGCCTGGACTCCACTTGTGAGGAATGTTCAGGTGCTCGCTTGCCCCAGGCAAGGCTGAGAAAGATCTTTTCTAGCAGCTGCAGGGTTTCCTGAGACCACCTCCCTACACTCCCAGCCCAAGCCAAGCAAAAATACTAGCACTGCTCACAGTGTGGCACTGGAGCTAGGGTGGTCAGGATTTAAAGACTCAAACTTGGGATGCAGAGACGACCCAGTTCCAGGGATGAGCCCAGGTGGGGGTGGTGGCCATTTTTGGCACCTTCTCAAGTGACGTCCTAGAAGCAGCCCAGACTTTTGACGCCAGCAAGGCTGCTGGGCTTCCCACAATTGCCTCACTGTGTGCCCTTATCCAAGCTGAAAAAACTCTTTAGCCCCACTCACAGCACACATAGTGTGGCACTAGATCTAGGACAGTCACGACCGGGGAAGAGAGGTGATTATCAGCTGCATCTGAGCAGAGTGGCCAATGCCCACACAGGCAAAACATTGGACTCCTTTTAGGTGCACGTGCCCACTTGCTTCAGCACACCCCTCCTTTGAGGCAAAAGTCCTGGTAAGGACCTTGTAAAGTGAAAAGATTACAATTATATTGTCATCCTGCTTATTTATCTGATCAACAACATCAGAGCCTCTTGTTGAAGGTGGAAGGGGAGAGTAAAAAAGGACTGATGCTGAAGCTGAAGCTCCAATACTTTGGCCACCTGATCTGAAGAGCTGACTCATTGGAAAAGACCCTGATGCTGGGAAAGACTGAAGGCAGGAGGAGAAGGGGACGACAGAGGACAAGATGCTTGGACAGCATCACCAACTCAATGGACTTGAGTTTGAGCAAACTTCAGTAGATGTTTAAGGACAGGGAAACCTGGCATGCTGCAGTCCATGGGGTTGCAAAAAATTCAGACATGACTGAATGACTGAACAACAAAGCACCTATTTATGGTAAAAAGTCTCTAAAAAGCAGCATAGAGGGAACCTAACTAAACATTGTAATGACCATTTATGACAAACCTCTGGCAAACCTCCTATACAATGGTGAGAAGCTAAGAATATTTTTTTCTAAGATCACGAACATGACAAGGATGTCCACTCTCAACAATTTTATTCAATATAGTTTTGCTATAGCAATCAGAGAAGAAAAAGAAATAAAGGGAATAAAAATTGGAAAAGAATAAGTAAAACTTTCACTGTTTGCAGATGACATGATACTATAAATAGATGATCCTAAAGATGCTACCAGAAAAACAACTAGGGCTCATCAATGAATTTGGTAAAGTTGCGGGTAACAAAATTAACAGAGAAATCTATTGCATTTCTACACACTAACAACAGAATATCAGAAAGAGAAATTCAAGAAGCAATTTCATTTACCACTGTATCAAAAAGAGTAACATACCTAGGAATAAGCCTACCTAAGGAAACAAAACACCTGTACTCTGAAAACTACAAGATGCTGATGAAAGCAATCAAAAAGACACAAACAGATGAAAGACATGCCATGGTCATGGATTGGAAGAATGAACATAGTCAAACAAGGAAATCTAAAGACTGAATGCAATCCTTATCAAATTACCAATGGCATTTTTGACAGAATTGGGAAAAAAAATCCAAAAATTCGTATGGAGACACAAAAGCCTCCATGTAGTGAAAGCAATCTTGAGACAGAAAACAGACCTGGAAGAATCAGGCTTCCTGACTTCATATTCTATTACAAAGCTATAGTCATCAAAACAGTATGGTACTTCCACAAAAATGGACATATAGACCAATGGAAAAGGATAGAAGGCCCAGAAATGAACCCACACACCTATGGTCAATTAATCTATAACAAGGGAGGCAAGACTACATGATGCTGGAAAGACACTCTCTTCAACAAATGGTGCTGGGAAAACTGGACAGTTATATGTAAAAAATGAAATTAGATCATTCTTTAACATCATACACAAAAATAAGCTCAAAATAGATTAAAGACCTAAATGTGAGACTGCACACTATAAAACTCCTAAAGGAAAACATAGGCGGAGCATTCTCTGACATAAATTGCAATATCCTTTTCAAACCATCTCCCACAATAATGGAAATAAATAAAAAAATAAACAAATGGGACCTACTTAATCTCAACTGCTTTTGCACAGCAAAGGAAACAATATACAAAATGAAAAGACAACCCAGAGACTGGGAGACAATATTTGCAAATGATGTGACCAACAAGGTATTAGCCTGCAAAAACTACAAAGAGTTCATGAGGCTTAACATCATCAAAACAAACAACACAATTAAAAAATGGACAGAACATCTAAGTAGACAATTCTTCAAAAAAGACAGATGGCCAGGAGGCACATGAAAAGATGCTTAACATCACTAGTTATTAGGTAAATGCAAATCAAAACTATAATCAGGTATCACCACCAACTAGTCAAGTGGCTATTATCAAAAAATCCACAAACAATATATATTGGAGAGGTTGTGGAGAGAAGGGAACCCTCCTACACTGTTAATAGGAATGTGGATTGGTGCAGTCACTATGCAGAACAGTATGGATGTTCCTTAAAAAACTAAAAGTAGAGCTACCATATGACCCTACAATCCCAATGCCTGGCATATATCTGGAGAAAAAACATGGTCCAAAAGTATACATGTACCGCACTGCTCAATGAAGCACTGTTTACAACAGCCAAGACAGGAAGCAAACTAAATGTCCATTGACAGAGGAATGGATAAAGAAAATGTATGTATATACAACGGAATATCACTCAGCCATTAAAAGGAATGAAATAATATTATTTGCAGCAACATAGATGGGCCTAGAGAATGTCATACTGAGTTAATAAAGTTGGACAGAGAAAGATAAATATTGTATGACATCCCTTACACAGAATCTAAAAAGAAATGATAAAAATGAACTAATTTATAGAACAGAAACAGACTCACAGACTTAGAGAATGAACTTATCATTGAAGTGGGAAGGATGGGAGGAAGGGATAATTAAGTAGTTTAGGATCAGCCTGAACACACTGCTATATTTAAAGTGGATAACCAATAAGGACCTACTGTATATCACAGGGAACTCTGCTCAATGTTATGTGGCAGACTGGATGGGAAGGGAGTTTGGGGGAGAATGGATACTTGTGTATGTATGGATGAGTCCCTTAACTGTCCACCTGAAACTATCACAAACTTGTTAATCAGCTATGAAAGTATTAGTCGCTCAGTCTTGTCTGACTCTTTGCAATCCCATGGATTAATCATAGCCCACCAGGCTCCTTTGTCCATGGAATTCTCCAGGCAAGAATACTGAAGTGGGTTGCCACTTCCTTCTCCAGGGGCATCTTCCCAACCCAGGGATCGAACCCGAGTCTCTTGCATCTCCTGCCTTGTAGGCAGATTATTTACCATCTGAGCCACCAGGGAAGCCTGTTAATCAGCTATACCTCAATACCAGAAAAAATTAAAAATAAATAAAAATTCATCTTTTGAGGTATAACTAGGTTGCTTCCATGTCTTGGCTATTTTAAATAACGCTGTAATGAATACTAGGGTACAGATATCTCTTTAAGAAGTAATTTCAATTCCTTTGGATATATACCTAGGAGTGGGATTGCTGTATCTTATGGTAACTCTATTTGTAATTTTTTGAGAAACCTGAAAACTGTTCTACAGAGTGGCTACAACAATGTATATTCCACCAACTCTATACAAAGGTTCTTTATTCTCCACATCCTCACCAACACGTGCTATATTTTGTAATCTTGGTAACAGCCAACCTAACAGTTGTGATAATTGAATATGAATTCCAGATTACCACAGTATGAAATTTAAATTTAAATGTCAAGTTTTGAAAAAATTGACAAGGAATACAGAGAAGCAAGAAAGGAGAAAATAAATCAACAGCAGTTACCCCTGAGAAAGACCAGATGGTGGACTTTCTAGATCAACAGATTTAGACAAATGTTCTAAGATGCTCATACAGCTGAAGAAAGATGAGGATAAACTCAAGAAAATGATGTATGAACAAAACAAAATATCAATAAAGAGGTGAAAAACATAGAAAGGAATAAAGATATTCTGAAGCTGAATAATACAATAAAAGCACCGACTATTCAGTGGAGTGTATCAAAATTGAATTTTCACAGGCAGGAGACTCAGTGAACTTTAAGACAATACAATTGAAAAGTTCAGTTATGAGTAATATAAAGTAATAAGACTGAATAAGATTGAAGAAAAGCAAACAGTGTAGGGATCTGCGGGATAACATTAAGTGGACCAACATAACCACTGTCAGAGTGCAAGAAAAAGAAGACAGAATAAAGGAGAAATTATTTGAAACAATAGTGGATGAAATTTTCCCAAACTTGATGAAAACATGAATATAACGATTCAAGAAGCTTATCAAGAAGCTTAACAAACTCTTAAGCAGCATGACCTTCAGAAGACTGACACTGAGATACATTATAATCAAATTGTTAAAATCTAAAGACAAAGAGTTTGGAAAGGAGCAAGAGAGGAGGATCATATGCAAAGATCCTCATATGATTATTGGAAGAATTTCTAAACAGAGTTTGAAGGTCAGGAGGCTGTGGGTGAATATATTCAGATTTCTCAAGGAAAAAAATTAGTAAAAACCAAGAATTCTTAATGCTTCAAAATGTTCTTTTAAGATGAAGGATAAATGAGTAACAAATAAATAAAAATTACCTGTCCTGGAGTCTTTCAGGTTGAAATATAGTTGAGACTATATGAACAAGCAAAGATCTCCAGTAAAAGTAAATTCATGCACAATTATTAAAGCTAGTATTACTGTATCAACTATACCTCAACTTAAAAAGAAGAATGCAGGAGAGTCTGAGTCAGAGAAGATTATGTGATGATCAAAGTAGAGGTTGGAATGATGCAATTGCCAAAAGACTTCATAAGCCAAGAAATGTTGACTGTTTTCAAAAATGGGAAAAAGGCAAGAAAATGTATTCTTCACTATAGGCTCCAAAGGAATACAGTAGTGCTTCTTTTAGCCAAGTGCATACAGGACAGTCTTCAGGATAGAGCATCTGTTAGGCCACAAATCAAATCACAAAACTTTTGAGTTAAGATAAATATCATATAAACGATCTTCAACTACAACAGGACTAGAATACTGGAAAGAAAATTGAAAAATTTACAATTTTGTGGAAGTTAAACAGTACACTCCTGAACAACCAATGGATCAAAAAAAAATAGCAAGAGAAATTAAAAGGTATATAGAGATGAATGAAAATGAAAACATAACATTAAATGGATTAAAAGCAGTACTAAGGGGCAAAATTATAGCTATAACTGCTTACTTTGAAAAAGAGATAGGATCTCCAATCAATAAATTAACTTCACAACTTCAGAAGCTTGACAAAAACAAACAAACAAAATTGAAAACTATCAATAAAAATTGAAAGCTGGAATAAAGAAGGAAATGTTAATAATAAAGATTATGGCAAAAATAAATAAAATAGAGAATTGAAAAATAGTAGAGAAAATAAACACTTATATGTGGAACTTAGAAAAATGGGACTGATGAAGTTACTTGCAAAGCAGAAGTGACTTACAGAGTTAGAATATGAAGCTATGGGTACCAGGGGAGAAGGTTAGGGTGAGGGATAAATCAGGAACTTGGGATGAACAAACACACACATATACACAAGATAGATAACCAACAAGGATATACTGTATAGCACAGGGAACTCTATTCAATATTCTGTGATAACCTAGAAAAGAATCTTAAAGAGAGTCGGTATACATATATTAATATGCATAACAGAATTACTTTGCTGTACACCTGAAACACAATATTGCAAATAAACTATACACTAATAAAATTAAAATGTTAAAAAAACACAAGAAAAAGAAAAAGTACTAAGACTTTTAATCCATAAGCACAGGATATCTTTCCCTTTATTTGTATTTGCTTTAATTTCTGGTCAATGACTTACAGTTTCAAGTAAACAAGTCTTTCACCTCCTTGGTTAATTTTATTCTTTTTGATGCTATTGTAAGAGGGAAGATTGCCTTAATTTCTTTTTTAAGTAGTTCATTGTACTTCCCTGGTGGTTGAGATGGGAAAGCGTCTGCCTACAATGTGGGAGACCTGGGTTCAATCCCTGGGTCGGGAAGATCTCCTGGAGAAGGAAATGGCAACCCACTCCAGTATTCTTGCCTGGAAAATCCCATGGATGCAGGAGCCTGGTAGGCAACAGTCAGTCTGTGGGGTCGCAAAGAGTTGGACACGACTGAGCGACTTCACTTTCTTTTTCTTTCATTGTTAATATATAAAAATATAATTGATTTTTTTAAATTAATTTATTTATTTTAGTTGGGGGCTAATTACTTTACAATATTGTAGTGGTTTTTGCCATACATTGACATGAATCAGCCATGGGTTTACATGTGTTCCTCATCCTGAACCCCTCTCCCACCTCCCTCCCCATCCCATCCCTCTGGGTCATCCCATTGCCCCAGCCCTGAGCATTTGTCTCATGCATCGAACCTGGAATGGCGTTCTGTTTCACATATGATAATATACATGTTTCAATGCTATTCTCTCAGATCGTCCCACCCTCACCTTCTCCAACAGAGCCCATAAGACTGTTTTATGCATCTGTGTCTCTTATTCTGTCTCGCATGTAGGGTTATCGTTACCATCTTCCAAATTCCATATATATGCATTAGTTTACTGTATTGGTAGTTTTCTTTCTGGCTTACTTCGCTCTGTACAATAGGCTCCAGTTTCCTCCATCTCAATAGAACTGATTCGAATGTATTCTTTTTAATGGCTGAGTAATATTCCATTGTGTATATGTACCACAGCTTTCTTATCCATTCGTCTGATGAGTCGACATGGCCTGTTGTGGGGTCAGCGGCACTGACTACAACAGTCTTGAGAAGCCCGGCATGCTCTGTAAGTCCTTTTCAAAGAGGTCAACATTACCCCTACCAGTTTGGCCTCTGGTCAAACTAAAGGGAGGGAACACAGTCCCATCCATCAGCAGAAACTTGGATTAAAGATTTCCTGAGCATGGCCTTGCCCACCAGAGCAAGGCCAAATTTTCCCCACAGCCAGTCCCTCCCATCAGGAAGGTTCCCCAAGCCTCTTATCCTCATACATCAGAGGGCACACAAAATGAAAACCACAATCGCAGGAAATAAACAAACTGGTCACATGGATCACATCCTTGTCTAACTCAATGAAATTATGAGCCATGCCATGTAGAGTCCCACAAAACGGACAGGTATGGTGGAGAGTTCTGACAAAACATGGTCCACTGGAGAAGGGAATGGCAAACCACTTCAGCATTCTTGCCTTGAGAACCCCATGAACAGTATGAAAAGGCAAAAAGAAGGGACACTGAAAGATGAACTCCCCAGGTCTGTAGGTGCCTTCTAATATGCTCCTGGACAAGAGCAGACAAATAGCTCCAGAAGGAATGAAGAGGCTGAGCCAAAGTGGAAACAGCGCCCACTTGTGGATGTGTCTGGTGGTGAAAGTAAAGTTCCATGCTGTAAAGAATATCGCGTAGGAACCTAGAATATTAAGTCCATGAATCAAGGTAAATTGGAAGTGGTCAAACAGAAGATGGCAGGAGTGAACATCAACATTTTAGGTATCAGTGAACTAAAATGGACCAAAAGGGGTGAATTTAATTCAGATGGCCATTATATCTACTACTGTGAGCAAGAATCTCTTAGAAGAAATGAAGTAGCCCTTATAGTCAACAAAAGAGTCCAAAATGCAGTGCTTGGGTGCAGTCTGAAAAACAACAGAATGATCTCTGTTCGTTTCCAACGCAAACCATTCAATATCACAGTAATCCAAGTATATACCCCAACCAGTAATACTGAGGAAGCTGAAGTTGAATGGTTGTAAGAAGACCTACAAGACCTTCTAAAACTAACACCAAAAAAGGATATCCTTTTCATCTTAGGGGATTGGAATGCAAAAGTAGGAAGTCAAGAGTTACCTGGAGTAACAGGCAAGTTTGGCCTTGGAGTACAAAATGAAGCAGGGCAAAGGCTAACAGTTTTGCCAAGAGAACGCACTAGTCATAGCAAACACCCTCTTGCAACAACACAAGAGATGACTCTACACATGGACATCACCACATGGTCAATACCGAACTCCGATTGATTATATTCCTTGCAGCAAAGATGAAGAAGCTCTATACAGTCAGCAAAAACAAGACCAGCACCTGACTGTGACCCAGATCATGAACTCCTTATTGCAAAATTCAGACTTTTGCAAAATTGAAGAAAGTAGGTAAAACCACTAGGCCATCCAGCTTTGACCTAAATCAAATCCCTTATGATCATACAGTGGAAGTAACAAACAGATTCAAGGGATTAGATCTGATAGACAGAGTGCCTGAAGAATTATGGACAGAGGTTCGTGATATTGTACGGGAGGCAGCGATCAAGACCATCCCCAAGAAAAAGAAGTGCAAAAAGGCAAAATGGTTGTCTGAGGAGGCCTTACAAATAGCTGAGAAAACAAGAGAAGCTAAAGGCAAAGGAGCAAAAGAAAGATACACCCATTTGAACATAGAGTTCCAAAGAATAGCAAGGAAAGATAAAAAAGCCTTCCTCAGTGATCAATGCAAATAGAGGAAAACAATAGGAAGGGAAAGACTAGAGATCTCTGCAAGAAAATCAGAGATACTAAGAGAACATTTCATGCAAAGATGGGCATAATAAAGGACAGAAATGGTAGGGCCTAACAGAAGCAGAAGATATTAAGAAGAGGTGGCAAGAATACACAGAAGAACTTTTTTAAAAAGATTTTATTGACCTAGATAGCCACAACGGTGTGATCACTCACCTAGAGCCAGACATCTTGGAGTGTGAAGTCAAGTGGGCCTTAGGAAGCATCACTACGAACAAAGATAGTGGAGGTGATGGAATTCCAGCTGAGCTATCTCAAATCCTAAAAGACGATGCTGTTTCAGTGCTGCACTTAATATGTCAGCAAATTTGGAAAATTTGTCAGTGGCCACAGGACTGGAACAGGTCAGTTTTCATTCCAATCCCAAAGAAAGGCAATGCCAAAGAATGTTCAAACTACCACACAATTGCACTCATTTCACATGCTAGCAAAGTAATGCTCAAAATTCTCCAAGCTAGGCTTCAACAGTGTGTGAACCGAGAACTTCCAGATGTTCAAGCTGGATTTAGAAAAGGCAGAGCAACCAGAGATCAAATTGCCAACATCTGTTGGATCATAGAAAAAGCAAGAGAATTCCAGAAAAACACCTACTTCTGCTTCATTGACTATGCTAAAGCTTTTGACTGTGTGCATCACAACAAATTGTGGAAAATTCTTGAAGAGATTGGTATACCAGACCACCTTATCTGCCTCCTGTGAAACCTGTATGCAAGTCAAGAAGCAGCATTTAGAATCAGACATGGAACTACAGACTGGTTCCAAATTGGAAACGGAGTACGTCAAAGCTGTATACTGTCACCCTGCTTATTTAACTTATGTGCAGAGTACATCATGCAAAATTCCAGCCTGGATGAAGCACAAGCTGGAATCAAGATTTCTGGGAGAAATACCAATAACTTCAGATATGCAGGTGACACCACCCTTATCGCAGAAAGTGAAGAGGAACTAAAGAACCTCTTGATGAATGTGAAAGTGCAGAGTGAAAAAGCTGGCTTAAAACTCAACATTCAAAAAACTAAGATCATGGCATCTGGTCCCATCACTTCATGGCAGATAGATGGGGAAACAATGGCAACAGTGACAGACTTTATTTTCTTGGGCCCCAAAATCACTGCGGATGGTGACTGCAGCCATGAAATTAAAAGATGTTTACTCCTTGGAAGGAAAGTTATGACCAACCTAGAGAGCATATTAAAATGCAGTGACGTTACTTTGCCAACAAAGGTCCGTTTAGTCAAAGCTATGGTTTTTCCAGTAGTCACATATGGATGTCAGAGTTGGACTATAAAGAAGGCAGAGCACTGAAGAATTGATGCTTTTGAACTGTGGTGGTGGAGAAGACTCTTGAAGAATCCCTTGGACTGCAAGGAGATCCAACCAGTCCACCCTAAAGGTCAGTCCTGGGTGTTCATTGGAAGGACTGACGTTGAAGCTGAAACTCCAATACTTTGGCCACCTGATGCAAAGAGCTGACTCATTGGAAAAGACCTTGATGCTGGGAAAGAGTGAAGGCAGGAGGAGAAAGGAATGACAGAGGATATCGTTGGATGGCATCATTGACTCAATGGACATCGTTTGGGTAAACTCTGGGAGTTGGTGATGGACAGGGAGGCCTGGCGTGCTGCAGTCCATGGGCCTGCAAAGAGTTGGACACGACTGAGCAACTGAACTGATTAAAGGTTATATTTTGATACTTTAAAGTCTTACTGCAAAAACATATTTATACACTAAAATTATTTAATAGGGGCTATACTTGTTTAATATAGAAAACACAGGAGTAATAATGCCTAATAGGTGTGGTATAAAAAAGAATTTCCTTAATTCCTCAAATTCCTTAATTTGAGGGGAAGTTATTAAAAATTGTCAATAGAAAGTTATTTCTATAAGATCTGTAGTAGGCCAATCTGGGGTTATCTGATGATATATATCTTTCTCATGTGCGCTTTCACAAAGAATCAATTTTCCTTTGTCTGTGTATGTGATACAGAGTCTTACCACATGGTAAGTACACAAAGGACATGCTGAATAAATGAATGAATGAATACCTCCTTCCCTTGATTTGCTTTCAGAAGTGATCTGAAATCAGCTTCTGCAGGAAGCACTGTTTAATTTATCCTAAGTTCCAACTGGTAACAATCTTATTTTATATATTGTTTTTACACATGCATTTGGCAGTATTAAATTTCAGTGCACCCTCTACCTTCTGTCAAATCATTTCATGTGCAATTCATCTTCTGTGTTAGAATGTATGCCAAGACTGTATGTGAGACAGCTACATGGAGCTCCCAAATATGGTCTTATTTTGGTCAATTAAAACGGTAATTCTGTTACAGGAGAAGTCTTAGACTCACCTTTATTGAAGAATGTGCTAACCATAAAGCCAAAGAATATTGAAGCAATGGCATAACACATAAGAAAGACAAAGATGAAACTATAGTCACTGTAGCAGAAGACTGGATCATTGAAAATCTACGATAAAACAATTATGACATCATGTAAAATATGCAATAAGTAGTACCATATAAACACAAGGGAAGAGGGAGAAAACAATGGCCCTAATGAAACAGATCACACTGCCCAGTGACTGAAAGTCAATGAGATGAAAAGTTAACTAATTAACTTATTTCTTACAGAAGGATTAATGTTTTTCTCAGAGATTTGGCAGTTTCTGAATTTCCATATAAGCCATTTTTCATTCTCTTGAAAACCTGAGACTAATTGGTCCATACTATGATTACTTTTTCCTTCTCAAAGGATAGCTGCAGCAAGTTGCAATCCACTGGAACCAAAATGTTAGATGTTACAGCCATATATGGCATGTAGCTATTAAACACTTGAAACATTAAGCACTTGAAACATAGCTAGTGTGACTGAGGAGCTGACTTTTTATCTTCACTGAATTTTAGTTATTTTTAACTTAAACTCGAAAGATAAAGCAGTGTCAAATACAGATGAAGTATTTCTAATGAAAATACAGTGTACAAATTGAGACGTGCTCTAAATATGAAACATACACTGGAGTTGTAAGTATTTAGTATAGAAAAGAATGTATAATACCTCAATTTTTCAATTGGTTGCATACTGAAATAATATTTTGTATATACTGGCTAAATTATATACATTATTAAAATAATTTCACCTTTTCCATTTCCTTTTTAAAATTTCTAGTAGCTACTAAAATAGCTACTAAAATCCTAATAGTACATGTATGACTCATTCTTATTGGGCAGCATGAAACTAACACTTGCCTTGGCAAAGACTAACACACAAATCAAAGAGACAATAAAGATATAAAAAAAGAAGAATGTGAAGAAATACGCAGCCCAGATAATCCAACTTCTAAGTCCAATTGTAAGCTGGTACTCCTGTAGGAAATTCAAAACAAATCAAATATTAAATATATCAGCAATTCATAACATTTCCACATACATTTAAAAATTAAATTCTCATAAAAACATATTTAAATGGACAATATCTTCATTTTATGAATGAAAAAAATCAAGGCTCAGAAAGTCATGTGTGTTGATTACACTTATGCAGTTAGTAAAGGCAGTACTGATATTCAAATCTTTTTCTCTTGAGTTCAGAAATCTTTTGTCAACATTACACCTAGTATTAAACCAAAATGGAGAGCATTTAAAATTAAACTTTGAAATATCGAGAAGATCTCTTTTCCACTATACTCCAGTTCCAGGGATATTAGATAAATGTGTTTATGGTTTCTTTCTTTTTTAAAAACTTCAATTGTAAATTAGAAGTCAGCAGTACTTCTTATACTTGTTCTTTGTAGGCAATGAGTCTTTTCCTTTCCTCTAGTTTGTCTCTGAGCTTCTTAGAACCGTGGTTTCTGTCTACCATTAATTTTGTAAAAGTCTCTGCCATTATTTCTTTAACTCTACTTTCACATCTCCTTTTTGAATTTCAATTATATACATGCTATATCATTGACAGTGTCCTATAGCTTTTCAATGTTTTCTTCTGGATCTTTACATAGTGTTTTCTTTTTGCACTTAAGTTTGTGTAATTTCAACTTTCTTGTATTCAATTTTTGATTCTTTCCTCATCAAGGTCAAGTCTACTTATGAGTCTGTCAAAGGCATTCTTCATTTTTGTCAGTACTCTTTTTTTAATTTCTAGCAATTCCATTTGACTACTTATAGCTTGCTGTTTCCAATCAGTTCAGTTCAGTTCAGTTGCTCAGTGGCGTCCGACTCTTTGCGACCCCATGGACTGCAGCACACCAGGCCTCCTGGTCCATCGCCAACTCCCAGAGTTGACTCAAACTCATGTCCACTGAGTCGGTGATGCCATCCTGTGTCATCGCCTTCTCCTCCCACCTTCAATCTTTCCCAGCATCAGGGTCTTTTCAAATGAGTCAGTTCTTCGCATCAGGTGGCCAAAGTATTGGAGTTTCAGCTTCAACATCAGTCCTTCCAATGAACCTTCAGGACTGACTTCCTTTAGGATGGACTAGTTGGATCTCCTTGCAGTCCAAGGGACTCTCAAGAGTCTTCTCCAACACTAGTTCAGTTCAGTTCAGTCGCTCAGTCATGTCCGACTCTTTGCGACCCCATGAATTGCAGCACGCCAGGCCTCTCTGTCCATCACCAACTCCCGGAGTCTACCCAAACCCATGTCCATCGAGTTGGTTACGCCATCCAACCATCTCATCCTCTGTCGTCCCCTTCTCCTTCCACCCCCAATCCTACCCAGCATTAGGGTCTTTTCCAATGAGTCAACCCTTCGCATGAGGTGGCCAAAGTAATGGAGTTTCAGCTTCGACATCAGACCTTCCAATGAACACCCAGGATTGATCTCTTTTAGGATGGACTGATTGGATCTCCTTGCAGTCCAAGGGACTCTCAAGAGTCTTCTCCAACACCACAGTTCAAAACCATCAATTCTTTGGTGCTCAGCTTTCTTCACCGTACAACTCTCACATCCATACATGACCACTGGAAAAACCATAGCCTTGACTAGACGGACTTTTGTTGGCAAAGTAATGTCTCTGCTTTTAAATACGCTATCTAGTTAAAAAGCATCAATTCTTCGGTGCTCAGCTGTTTCCAATAGCATTACCTATCTGATCGTGCATGTCATCTGTTGTGCTGAAAAGAGAAAGCTTGACACTACTATTTTTAAAGAAGTCATGTTTACAAGATTGGCCTTTGTTTGGTATATGGAAATTTGGCTGGTAAACCACTCCCTTCAGTGATATAAAACATTTCCTAAATGATAAGTGTGGCTGACTATGCCTAAACTGTTTGTACAATAATATGGTTTATGCTGGATATCTGCTGTCTAGGAGTTTGGAATTTTGGTATGTGGTAGGCCAAAGGTGCTTATATAATATAACCAGCATGCCAGTCAAAACCTTGGATGCTAAGTCTCTAATGGATTTCTCTGGACAAGAACATCACAAATATGTTGCTGGATTTTCACCACTGTTGCAAGAGTACACCCTGTGTGACCTCTTGTGAAGTTACTTGCGGAAGCCTGCAGGCTAATTCCTCCAGGTTTTGCCTGTGTCATTTTCTCTTATTATTCAGCTATCACCTACACTTACTCTACCATTAAAATAAACCTTAGCTGTTAGCATATCTTCATGCTGAGTCCCATGAATCCTTCAAGTAAATTTCAGAAAATAGGGATGGTCTTAAGGATCCTGGACACCTCTACCTTTTCCTTTAGCACCTTAAATTATTAATCACAGTATTTTAAACTGTGAGGCATGGGTCGGCAGTGGACTGTTGCAGGGGCAGAGGCACTGAATGCCCCAGTGCTGCACAGGACCTTTTGAAGGAGGTCCTTCAATTATCTTCATTACCTTCACCAGAGTTTGGCCTCAGGCCAAACAACAGGGAGGGAACACAACCTCGTCCATCAACAGGAATTTGGATTAAAGATTTACTTAGCATGGCCCCACCCATCAGAACAAGACCCAGTTTCCCAATCAGTCCGTCTCTCCCATCAGGAAGTTTCCAAAAGCCTCTTACACTTAGACAGAATGAAAACCACAATCACAGAAAAGAATCAAACTGATCACATGGACCACAGTCTTGTCTAACTCAATGAAACTATGAGCCATGCCATGTAGGGCCACCCAAGACAGACGGGTCATGGTGGAGAGTTTTTACAAAACTCTGTGGTCTACTGGAGAAGGGAATGGCAAACCACTTCAGTATTCTTGCCTTGAGAACCCCATGAACACTTTGAAAAGGCAAAAAGACAGGACACTGAAAGATGAACTCCCCAGGCTGGTAGGTGCTCAATATGCTACTGGAGAAGAGTGGAAAATTCTGAAAGAGTTGGGAATACCAGACAGCTGACCTGCCTCTTGAGAAATCTGTATGCAAGTCAGGAAGCAACAGTTAGAACTGGACATGGAATAACAGACAGGTTCCAAATAGGAAAAGGAGTACGTCAAGGTTGTATATTGTCCTTCTGCTTATTTAATTTATATGCAGAGCACATCATGAGAAACACTGGGCTGGATGAACCACAAGCTGGAATCAAGATTGCTGGGAGAAAAATCAATAACCTCAGATATGCAGATGACACCACAATTATGGCAGAAAGTGAAGAAGAACTGAAGAGCCTCTTGATGAAAGTGAAAGAGGAGAGTGAAAAAGTTGGCTTAAAGCTCAAGATTCAAAAAACTAAGATCATGGCGTCTGGTCCCATCACTTCATGGCAAATAGATGGGGATACAATGGAAACAGTGGTAGACTTTATTTTTGGGGGCTCCAAAATCACTGCAGATGGTGACTGCAGCCATGAAATTAAAAGACGCTTACTCCTTGGAAGAAAAGTTATGACCAAACTAGATAGCATATTTAAAAGCAGAGACATTACATTGCCAACAAAGGTCCATCTAGTCAAGGCTATAGTTTTTCCAGTAGTCATGTATGGATGTGAGAGTTGGACAATAAAGAAAGCAGAGCAACAAAGAATCAATGCTTTGGAACTATGGTGTTAGAGAAGACTCTTGAGAGTCCCTTGGACTGCAAGGAAATCCTTCCAGTCCATCCTAAAGAAAATCAGTCCTGAATATTCATTGGAAGGACTGATGCTGAAACTCCAATACTTTTGGCCACCTGATGCAAAGAACTACCTCACTGGAAAACTCTCTAATGCTGGGAAAGATTGAAGGAAGAAGGAGAAGGGGAAAAAGAGATGAGATGATTGGATGGTATCACTGACTTGATAGACATGAGTTTGAGTAAACTCCGGGAGTTG
This sequence comes from Giraffa tippelskirchi, assembly GCF_054371585.1. NCBI lineage: Eukaryota > Metazoa > Chordata > Mammalia > Artiodactyla > Giraffidae > Giraffa > Giraffa tippelskirchi. The sequence goes on from NC_137287.1 coordinate 22,421,438, forward strand.
GTGATGGACAGGGAAGCCTGGCATGCTGCAGTCCGTGGGGTCGCAAAGAGTCTAACACCACTGAGTGACTGAACTGAATTTAAAACTTGTCTGGTGTTTCTAACAGCTTCAACTTATCTGAGTCTGATTTTGATTACAGATTTGTCTCTTTGAAATGTTTTTTTCTTAATTTTTGCTGTGGCTTACAATCCTTTGTTGATAGTCAGATATGTTATCTAGGGGAGCATATATGAAGGTAAATAGGCCTATAGTGTTAGGCTTTATCTTAGATTAGCTAGGAGCTGAGTTGTTTGAAATTCATTGTTACTCTAGGTACTGCTGCTGCTGCTGCTGCTGTTAAGTCGCTTCAGTCATGTCCAACTCCGTGCGACCCCACAGACGGCAGCCATCAGGCTCCGCCGTCCCTGGGATTCTCCAGGCAAGAATACTGGAGTGGGGTGCCATTGCTTTCTCCGACTCTAGGTACTAGAAACATCAAATCCCTCTAGTGACCTTTTACCGTGTCCCTTCTTGCCATCAGGTTTTACTTTTATCTTTCTGCTGCTCCACACAGTTTGCTTCTGGAAATCGGCCAGCTTGGTATTCACTCTTCCTGCTCTGTATTGGTTGTTACTGGGATATAATCTGCTTCTATGGGATGCAATAACTATCCACAATGCTGAATATGCAGAAATAATCCAATCCTCTGTGTAACAGAACTCTACATGCTTAAAAATCCTTTAAAGAAGCTTTATAAGAAAATAATTTGGATTACCTTCAATCTTTTTTCTTTTTCCCATACAATAGATCGAATGATGGAAAGTACAGTTGGAGAGAACATGAGTATGAATATCAAAGGAAGGAAACTACCAGTGAGGAAAAGTAATTCGTCATCAGGATAAGCTGGATATGGAAATCTCTGTACAAAGATGCTGATATCGTCAAACAACTGTTTAGCACTGCTCTCATGATATACAATGATGGCCTTATCTAAGGCATGCTGTATAGCCAGGAATCCTTCTCTGATGTACCCTATATGATAAAATAAACATCATCATGTAAAACATGCTAAGGAACATCTAATCAGACACATGCAAAAAGCAAGGTAATTCAAATCAGTCACAGCTTATCACATATAGAACCTAAACTCAGTGTTGCATCAGGACCAACTGAACATAATAGCTCTGAGAACCTATTATAGTTCTGACACAGAAACAAGGGTTACTTCTTCAGAGGAATCTAATTCACATCTTCTAAAAATTAAATATATTTAATAAAAGTGGTAGACTTGGTAAATGCAATTCATATTTACAAAAAAATGCAGCTCTAATTAAACACTGGTGAGAAGAAGACTTGGAAATGCAAAATAAGAAATGAAAGTCAGATTGACAGATATATATAGTGAGTAATACACTTTGGACCCCAAGGAAAATTGTTTCACTGAAACCAAGTTATCCATAAAGCTAAATGGCAGTTTAGGATTTAACTTGCTTTTCTTTTACTTATTTTTTCTACTTGGAATGTGCTTTTAATTTATAAATCTAAAGTCTTATGTATTGGTAAAACAGGTGAGACTAACAAAAAATAATTACATTGGGATAGACTCAAACTGCTTTTTTAAAAACTGAAGTATAGTTGATTTACAATAATGTGATAGTTTCAAGTGTACAGCATAGTAACTCAGGTACATTTTTTCAGATTATATTCGACTACAGGTTAGTATAAGAAACTGAATATAATTCTATATACAGTAAATTCTTGTTGTTTATCTATTTTATGTATTTTGTAGTTGTTCAGTCACTCAGTCATGTTCAACTCTTTGTGACACCATGGACTGCAGCATACCAGGTTTCCCTGTCCTTAACCATCTCCCAGAGCTTGCTCAAACTCATGCCCATTGAGTTGGTGATGCCATCCAACCATCTCATTCTCTGTTGTCCCCTTCTCCACTTGCCTTCAATCTTTCCCAGCATCAGAGTCTTTTCTAAGGACTCAGCTCTTCGCATCAGGTGGCCAAAGTATTGGAGCTTCAGCTTCCACTTCACTTGGAACATTCAGGGTTGATTTCATTTAGGATTGACTGGCTAAATCTCCTTGAAGTCCAAGGGACTCTCAAAAGTCTTCTCCAACACCATGGCTCAAAAGCATCAATTCTTTGGTGCTCAGTTACCTTTATGGCCCAACTCTCAGATCCATAAACAACTACTGGAAAAGCCATAGCTTTGACTATATAGACTTTAGTTGGCAAAGTGATGTCTCTGTTTTTTAATAAACTGTCTAGGTTGGTCACAGCTTTTCTTTCAAGGAGCAAGTGTCTTTTAATTTCATGGCTGCAGTCACCATCTGTAGTGATTCTGGCGCCCAACAAAATAAAGTCTGTCACTGTTGCCATTGTTTCCCCATCTATCTGCCATGAAGTGATGGGACCAGATGCCATGAACTTAGTTTTTTGAATGTTGAGTTCTAAGCCAGCTTTTTCACTCTGCACTTTCACATTCATCAAGAGGTTCTTTAGTTCCTCTTCACTTTCTGCGATAAGGGTGGTGTCACCTGCATATCTGAAGTTATCGGTATTTCTCCCAGAAATCTTGATTCCAGCTTGTGCTTCATCCAGGCTGGAATTTTGCATGATGTACTCTGCACATAAGTTAAATAAGCAGGGTGACAGTATACAGCTTTGACGTACTCCGTTTCCAATTTGGAACCAGTCTGTAGTTCCATGTCTGATTCTAAATGTTGCTTCTTGACTTGCATACAGGTTTCACAGGAGGCAGATAAGGTGGTCTGGTATACCAATCTCTTCAAGAATTTTCCACAATTTGTTGTGATGCACACAGTCAAAAGCTTCAGCATAGTCAATGAAGCAGAAGTAGGTGTTTTTCTGGAATTCTCTTGCTTTTTCTATGATCCAACAGATGTTGGCAATTTGATCTCTGGTTGCTCTGCCTTTTCTAAATCCAGCTTGAACATCTGGAAGTTCTCGGTTCACACACTGTTGAAGCCTAGCTTGGAGAATTTTGAGCATTACTTTGCTAGCATGTGAAATGAGTGCAATTATGTGGTAGTTTGAACATTTTTGGCATTGCCTTTCTTTGGGATTGAAATGAAAAATGACCTTTTCCAGTCCTGTGGCCACTGACAAGTTTTCCAAATTTGCTGACATATTAAGTGCAGCACTGAAACAGCATCGTCTTTTAGGATTTGAGATAGCTCAGCTGGAATTCCATCACCTCCACTATCTTTGTTCGTAGTGATGCTTCCTAAGGCCCACTTGACTTCACACTCCAAGATGTCTGGCTCTAGGTGAGTGATCACACCATTGTGGCTATCTAGGTCAATAAAATCTTTTTTGAATAGTTCTTCTGTGTATTCTTGCCACTTCTTCTTAATATCTTCTGCTTCTGTTAGGCCCTACCATTTCTGTCCTTTATTATGCCCATCTTTGCATGAAATGTTCTCTTAGTATCTCTGATTTTCTTGCAGAGATCTCTAGTCTTTCCCATCCTATTGTTTTCCTCTATTTGCACTGATCACTGAGGAAGGTTTTTTTATCTTTCCTTGCTATTCTTTGGAACTCTATGTTCAAATGGGTGTATCTTTCTTTTGCTCCTTTGCCTTTAGCTTCTCTTGTTTTCTCAGCTATTTGTAAGGCCTCCTCAGACAACCATTTTGCCTTTTTGCACTTCTTTTTCTTGGGGATGGTCTTGATCGCTGCCTCCCGTACAATATCACGAACCTCTGTCCATAATTCTTCAGGCACTCTGTCTATCAGATCTAATCCCTTGAATCTGTTTGTTACTTCCACTGTATGATCATAAGGGATTTGATTTAGGTCAAAGCTGGATGGCCTAGTGGTTTTTCCTACTTTCTTCAATTTTGCAAAAGTCTGAATTTTGCAATAAGGAGTTCATGATCTGGGTCACAGTCAGGTGCTGGTCTTGTTTTTTCTGACTGTATAGAGCTTCTTCATCTTTGCTGCAAGGAATATAATCAATCGGAGTTCGGTATTGACCATGTGGTGATGTCCATGTGTAGAGTCATCTCTTGTGTTGTTGCAAGAGGGTGTTTGCTATGACTAGTGCGTTCTCTTGGCAAAACTGTTAGCCTTTGCCCTGCTTCATTTTGTACTCCAAGGCCAAACTTGCCTGTTACTCCAGGTAACTCTTGACTTCCTACTTTTGCATTCCAATCCCCTAAGATGAAAAGGATGTCCTTTTTTGGTGTTAGTTTTAGAAGGTCTTGTAGGTCTTCTTACAACCATTCAACTTCAGCTTCATCAGTATTACTGGTTGGGGCATATACTTGGATTACTGTGATATTGAATGGTTTGCGTTGGAAATGAACAGAGATCATTCTGTTGTTTTTCAGACTGCACCCAAGCACTGCATTTTGGACTCTTTTGTTGACTATAAGGGCTACTTCATTTCTTCTAAGAGATTCTTGCTCACAGTAGTAGATATAATGGCCATCTGAATTAAATTCACCCCTTTTGGTCCATTTTAGTTCACTGATTCCTAAAATGTTGATGTTCACTCCTGCCATCTTCTGTTTGACCACTTCCAATTTACCTTGATTCATGGACTTAATATTCTAGGTTCCTATGCGATATTCTTTACAGCATGGAACTTTACTTTCACCACCAGACACATCCACAAGTGGGCTCTGTTTCTGCTTTGGCTCAGCCTCTTCATTCCTTCTGGAGGTATTTGTCTGCTCTTGTCCAGGAGCATATTAGAAGGCACCTACAGACCTGGGGAGTTCATCTTTCAGTGTCCCTTCTTTCTGCCTTTTCATACTGTTCATGGGGTTCTCAAGGCAAGAATGCTGAAGTGGTTTACCATTCCCTTCTCCAGCGGACCATGTTTTGTCAGAACTCTCCACCATACCTGTCCGTTTTGCGGGACTCTACAGGGCATGGCTCATAATTTCATTGAGTTAGACAAGGATGTGATCCATGTGATCAGTTTGTTGATTTCCTGTGATTGTGGTTTTCATTGTGACCTCCTTCAAAAGGACTTACAGAGCATGCTGGGCTTCTCAGGACTGTTGTAGTCAGTGCCCCTGACCCCGCAGCAGGCCTCTGTCGACTCATGCCTCCGCCGGAGATTCAAGGACACTCACAGGCAAGTCTGGCTCAGTCTCTTATGGGGCCACTGCTCCTTTCCCCTGGGTCTTGGTGGGCACAAGGTTTTGTTTGTGCCCTCCAAGTCTTTCCCCCCAGTCCTGTGGAAGTTCTGTAATCAAATATCACTGGCTTTAAAAGTCAAATTCCCTGGGGGTTCTCAGTCCCTTTGCTGGATCCCCAGGTTTGGAAATCTCTTGTGGGCCCTAGAACTTTTGCAACAGTGCAGGAAGTTGTTTGGTATAACTGTTCTCCAGTTCATGGGTCATCTGCTCAGTGGCTCTATAGTGGAGCTAATGGCAACCTCCTCCAAGAGGACTTAGGCCACTCGCTGTGCCACCCAAGTCTGATGCAGCCAGAGCCCCTGTTCCCGTGGTAGGTCACCACTGACTCGTGCCTCTGCAGGAGACACTCAGACACCCAAAGGTAGGTCTGGCTCAGTCCCTTGTGGAGGTCATTGTTCCTTTCTCTGGTTCCTGGTGCACACAATTTTTTTTGCATCCCCTCAGCATCTGGTAGGTCTGAGATTTGATTTTAAACATGATTGCACCCCTCCTACTGTCTTGTTGGGATTTCTCCTTTATCCTTGGATGCGGGCTATTTTTTTCTGCTAGGATCCAACATTCTCCTGTTGATGGTTGTTTAGCAACTAGTTGTGATTTTGGTATTCTTACAGGAGAAGATGAGCACACATCCTTCTACTCCAGGATCTTAGAAGTTAATCAATCTAAGGCAAGGATGAGACTTTAATCAGGGAGCCAGCCAAGAAGATGGCAGGCTAACATCTCAAAATAACCATATTATCTGGGTCTGGATGCCAGGTTCTTTTATAGATCAGAGGTCAGGGGGGAGGTGAGGAAGCAGAGTAAAAAGGCCATTAATCTTGCAAACATCTCCCAGAATGGCAAGCCTCAGGCAGGGGATGTGTTAATTTCTTCCTGCCATCTACAGGTGGACAGAGTTCTGAACAAAGGCACTTTAGTTTAACAGTCAGGCAAGTGGGTAGGATTCTCTGAGGCAGAGCATTCTGTATGATTATAATAACAAAAGCAATGAAAAGCAAGTCAAAGAAACAGCTTCTGACATGGAGTCGGAATTGGCTTCTTCTCCACAACATATTCACATCCCACTCAAAGCATCTCCCTTTCTTCTGAATTCATGCCAAGATTTCTCCCCAGAAACATCCTCAAGTCCAAGACACTTGGTTTAGAGCCTCCACAGTCACTCCTTCAAGTATGGAACCTTTTGGAAACGGAGCTATGGTTCTCATTGCTGAAGCAGCACCTCAGGCTATGGGGCGCAAGCCTGGCCTGCCCTGCCTGTTCTGTGATGCCCTTGGCCTAAGAAGCTGCTTGCATATGCCTTCTGCTAGCTGTAGTTGCATGCTGCATTTTATGTATAATAGTTAATAATTTTTTAAGGTTGGAAATCAGATCATTAATTTTATACTTTTCAGTTTTTCTCATATCAACATATAAACATTATAGAGTTATTTCTAAGCATTGCTTTGCTTGAGCTGTATCCTCCTAATTTTTCTCCCAAACCTTAACATGTTATTTTTGGGATAAAAACACCCTCTGCACTTCCTAGATTTGGGTGACTATTTCCTTTCCCATGGTAGGGAATTTTTTAATATATAATCTCTTCAATTTAAGTCTGAATTTGGCAATAAGCAGTTCATGATCCGAGCCACAGTCTGCTCCCGGTCTTGTTTTTGCTGACTGTATAGAGCTTCTCCATCTTTGGCTGCAGAGAATATAATCAATCTGATTTCGGTGTTGACCATCTGGTGATGTCCACGTGTAGAGTTTTCTCTTGTGTTGTTGGAATAGGGTGTTTGCTATGACCAGTGCATTCTCGTGGCAAAACTCTATTAGCCTTTGCCCTGCTTCATTCTGTACTCCAAGGCCAAACTTGCCTGTTACGCCAGGCGTTTCTTGACTTCCTACTTTTGCATTCCAGTCCCCTATAATGAAAAGGACATCTTTTTTGGGTGTTAGTTCTAGAAGGTCTTGTAGGTCTTCATAGAATCGTTCAACTTCAGCTTCTTCGGCGTTACTGGTCGGGGCATAGACTTGGATTACCATGATATTGAATGGTTTGCCTTGGAAACGAACAGAGATCATTCTACCGTTTTTGAGATTGCATCCAAGTACTGCATTTTGGACTCTTTTGTTGACCATGATGGCTACTCCATTTCTTCTAAGGGATTCTTGCCCACAGTAGTAGATATAATGGTCATCTGAGTTAAATTCACCCATTCCAGTCCATCTTAGTTTGCTGATTCCTAGAATTTTGACGTTCACTCTTGCCATCTCCTGTTTGACCACTTCCAATTTGCCAAATTCAGACTTAAATTGAAGAAAGTAGGGAAAACCACTAGACCATTCAGGTATGACCTAGATCAAATCCCTTATGAGTATACAGTGGAAGTGACAAATAGATTTAAGGGACTAGACCTGATAGACAAAGTGCCTAATGAACTATGGACAGAGGTTCATGACATTGTACAGGAGACAGGGATCAAGAAAATCCCCATGGAAAAGAAATGCAAAAAAGCAAAATGGCTGTCTGAGGAGGCCTTACAGATAGCTGGGAAGAGAAGAGAAGCGAAAAGCAAAGGAGAAAAGGAAAGATATTCCCATCTCAATGCAGAGTTCCAAAGAATAGCAAGGAGAGATAAGAAAACCTTCCTCAGCGATCAGTGCAAAGAAATAGAGGAAAACAACAGATTGGGAAAGACTAGAGATCTCTTCAAGAAAATTAGAGATACCAAAGGAACATTTCATGCAAAGATAGGCTCAATAAAGGACAGAAATAGTAGGGACCTAACAGAAGCAGAAGATATTAAGAAGAGGTGGCAAGAATACACAGAAGAACTGTACAAAAAAGAGCTTCACAACCCAGATAATCATGATGGTGTGATCACTCACCTAGAGCCAGACATCCTGGAATGTGAAGTCAAGTGGGCCTTAGAAAGCATCACTACGAACAAAGCTAGTGGAGGTGATGGAATTCCAGTTGAGCTATTTCAAATCCTGAAAGATGATGCTGTGAAAGTGTTGCACTCAATATGCCAGCAAATTTGGAAAACTCAGCAGCGGCCACAGGACTGGAAAAGGTCAGTTTTCGTTCCAATCCCAAAGAAAGGCAATGCCAAAGAATGCTCAAACTACCGCACAATTGCACTCATCTCACATGCTAGTAAAGTAATGCTCAAAATTCTCCAAGCCAGGCTTCAGCAATACGTGAACCGTGAACTTCCAGATGTTCATGCTGGTTTTAGAAAAGGCAGAGGAACCAGAGATCAAATTGCCAATATCCACTAGATCATCGAAAAAGCAAGAGAGTTCCAAAAAAACATCTATTTCTGCTTTATTGACTATGCCAAAGCCTTTGACTGTGTGGATCACAATAAACTGTGGAAAATTCTTCAAGAGATGGGAATACCAGACCATCTGACCTATCTCTTGAGAAACCTGTATGCAGGTCAGGAAGCAACAGTTAGAACTGGACATGGAACAACAGACTGTTCCCAAATAGGAAAAGGAGTACGTCAAGGCTGTATATTGTCACCCTGCTTATTCAACTTATATGCAGAGTACATCATGAGAAACGCTGGGCTGGAAGAAACACAAGCTGGAATCAAGATTGCCGGGAGAAATATCAGTAACCTCAGATATGCGGATGACACCACCCTTATGGCAGAAAGTGAAGAAGAACTAAAGAGCCTCTTGATGAAAGTGAAAGAGGAGAGTAAAAGAGTTGGCTTAAAGCTCAACATTCAGAAAGCTAAGATTATGGCATCTGGTCCATCACTTCATGGCAGATAGATGGGGTAACAGTGGAAACAGTGTCAGACTTTATTTTTCTGGTCTCCAAAATCACTGCTGATGGTGACTGCAGCCATGAAATTAAAAGACACTTACTCCTTGGAAGGAAAGTTATGACCAACCTAGGCAGCATATTAAAAAGCAGAAACATTACTTTGCCAACAAAAGTCCGTCTAGTCAAAGCTATGGTTTTTCCAGTTGTCATTTATGGATATGAGAGTTGGACTATAAAGAAAGCTGAGTGCCGAAGAATTGATGCTTTTGAACTGTGGTGTTGGAGAAGACTCTTGAGAGTCCCTTAGACTGCAAGGAGATCCAACGAGTCCATCCTAAAGGAGATCAGTCCTGGGTGTTTATTGGAAGGACTGATGTTGAAGCTGAAACTTCAATACTTTGGCCACCTGATGCGAAGAGCTGACTCATTGGAAAAGACCGTAATGCTGGGAAAGACTGAGGTCAGGAGGAGAAGGGGACGACAGAGGATGAGATGGCTGGATGGCATCGCCGACTCGATGCACATGGGTTTGGGTGGACTCAGGGAGTTGGTGATGGACAGGGAGACCTGGCATGCTGCGGTTCATGGGGTCGCAAAGAGTCAGACACAACTGAGCGACTGAACTGAACCAGCAATAAATATATCTAGAATATACAAAGAACTTCTGAATAGTTACAAGTTTTAAAATAAATATTTATATAAATTTTGTGTTATTTGAAACTTTGTCATGTGGAGGGATTGTTGTTTTTAAATTTCCTTTTTGAATTGGCATATATTCGATTTACTATATTATATTAGTTTTAGGTGTACAGCATAGTGATTCAGTATTTTTATAGGTTATATTCCATTAAAAGTTATTACAAAATAGCTATTATGGAAAGCAGTATGGAGGTTCCCCAGAAAACTAAAGAATAGTACTCCTGGGCATATACCTGGACAAAACTGTAATTCAAAATGATACATGCATCCCTATATTCATAGCAGCAGTGTTCACAATAGCCAAAATGTGGAAACAACCAACATGTCCATCAACAGATGAAGGGATATACAAGATATCATACATGTATACAGTAGAATACCACACAGCCATAAATAATGCCATTTGGAGCACCACAGATGCAACTAGAGATTATCGTACTAAGTGAAGTAAGTTAGAAAGAGGATGATAAATACCATATATCACTTCTGTGTGGAATATAAAATATGGCACAAATGAACCTATCTACAAAACAGAAACAGATTCACAAACTTAGAAACCAGATTTGTGGTTGCCAAGTGGGTGGAGGAGAGGGAGAGAGATGGACTGGGAATCTGGGGTTATTAGGTGCAAATTATTACATTAAGAAAGGATAAACAATAAGGTCCAATGGTATAGCACAAGGAAAGAAAAAGGTGAAGTCACTGTCGTGTCTGACTTTGCGATCCCATGGACTGCAGCCTTCCAGGCTCCTCCGCCCATGGGATTTTCCAGGCAATAGTACTGGAGTGGGTTGCCATTTCCTTTTCAAGGGGTTCTTCCTGACCCAGGGATTGAACCTGGGTCTCCTGCATTGCAGGCAGACTCTTTACTGTCAGAGCCACCAGGGGAATCCATAGCGCAAGGAACTATATCCAATTTCCTGGGATAAGTCATAATGGAAAATAATATTTAAAAAAAGAATGTATATGTATGTTAAATATGTTGAGTTCACTTTGCTATATACCAGAAATTAGCACAACATTATAAATCAAATACACCTCAATTAAAAAAAAAAAAAGGACTTCCCTGGTGGTTCAGACGGTAAAGCATCTGCCTACAATGCAGGAGACCTGGGTTCGATCCCTGGGTCGGGAAGATCCCCCAGAGCAGGAAATGGCAACCCACTCCAGAATTGTTGCCTGGAGAATCCCATGGACAGAGGAGCCTGATAGTTTGCAGTCCATACGGTCCCAAAGAGTCAGATATAACTGAAGTGAATTAGCACGAAGCAGTAGCTGTCTTAATTTTCTACTCACCTACTTGTCAATCCTTCTTAATCTCTGTATCTTTGTCTTCTTTTCTTTACTATTCCTTAATTTAAATGTTACCAAACATGCTTCATCCACCTTTCTTTTCATAACATTTTCTCACTAATAATATGGTATTAAGGAAACCCAAGGGCATACTGCCCTTGCTGTCAAGTAATATAACACTCAAAATCAAGAAATGAAATAACAAAACAAAATTCAGATGTCCAACGCAATAAAAGAGTCATTCTCTGAAACACTGCAATCAATTATATAAATTGTTAAATATAGGTCACAGTCTTCTTTATTCATCAATAGAAACAAAAGTTTGTGTTCAGATCTAAACAAATACCAAAGATGAACATGAGTGCCATTACTTGGAGAGTGTCATTACTAGAAGAGATGCATCCACTACCATATCATTTCTCCTATTCATAATCAATATTGCTATGATTTTGTCTCTCATAACTTCCAGGAAGAGATTTCGTATTCCTTCACTTTACACATTAGGTATTTAATGATCTATTTACCTCTTCAGTTCAGTTCAGTTCAGTCGCTCAGTCGTGTCTGACTCTTTGCGACCCTATGAATTGCAGCACGCCAGGCCTCCCTGTCTATCACCAACTCCCGGAGTCTACCCAAGTCTATGTCCATCGAGTCGGCTATGCCATCCAACCATCTCATCCTCTGTCATCGCCTTCTCCTCCTGCCCCCAATCCTACCCAGCATTAGGGTCTTTTCCAATGAGTCAACTCTTTGCATGAGGTGGCCAAAGTATTGGAGTTTCAGCTTCAACATCAGTCCTTCCAATGAACACCCAGGACTGATCTCCTTTAGGATGGACTGGTTGGATCTCCTAGCTTCACCTTTAATAGCCTCCTGTGTAATTCTCTATTCTAGCTATAAAAAAGAAAACAAACAAAATGCCATGTAGTCCCCTGAATGTGGCATCCTATCTTGATGTGTTCATGATCTTACTTGCACTGTGTGGAACTGCTGCTGCTGCTGCTGAGTCGCGTCAGTCGTGTCCGACTCTGTGTGACCCCATAGACGGCAGCCCACCAGGGTCCGCCGTCCCTGGGATTATCCAGGCAAGAACACCGGAGTGGGTTGCCATTTCGTTCTCCAATGCATGAAAGTGAAAAGTGAAAGTGAAGTCGCTCAGTCGTGTCCGACTCTTAGCGACCCCATGGACTGCAGCCTACCAGGCTCCTCCGTCCATGGGATTTTCCAGGCAAGAGTACTGGAGCGGGGTGCCATTGCCTTCTCCAGACTGTATGGAATAGTACTCATTTATCTCCATCTAGCTAATTCATCGGAGAAGGCAATGGCACCCCACTCCAGTACTCTTGCCTGGAAAATCCCATGGACGGAGGAGCCTGGTAGGCTGCAGTCCATGGGGTCGCTAAGAGTCGGACACGACTGAGCGACTTCACTTTCACTTTTCACTTTCATGCACTGGAGAAGGAAATGGCAACCCACTCCAGTGTTCTTGCCTGGAGAATCCCAGGGACGGCAGAGCCTGGTGGGCTGCCATCTATGGGGTCGCGCAGAGTCGGACACGACTGAAGCGACTTAGCAGTTAGCAGCTAATTCATATAGTTACTTGTAGACTCAGCTTAACTTCTTTCTCAACAGACTACATAAAGATTATTTTTAATGATTGTCTAATATGTTCATCTATTCTCTTACTGGTTATGATGTTTCCAATTTTGGTTGCTAATGCTAAAATGTGCACAGGTTTTTTTCTTCTACTGAATATTTGCTAAATATAAAAAGCTCAAGGGCTTCCCTGGTAGCTCAGCTGGTAAAGAATCCACCTGCAATGCAGGAGACCCTGGTTATTCTTGGGTTTCCCTGGTAGCTCAGCTGGTATAGAATCTGCCTGCAATGTGGAAGACTTGGGTTTGATTCTTGAGTTGGGAAGATCCCCTGGAGAAGGAAACAGGTAGCCACTTCAGAATTCTGGCCTGGAGAATTCTATGGACTGTATAGTCCATGGGGTCACAAAGAGTTGGACATGACAGAGCGACTTTCACTTTCACTTTGCATAAAAATCTCAGATATAGTTGGTAAACTCATATTACACATTAAGGGCTTTTCAAGAAAATATGCAATATAAAAATTTGAATTAAAAATTATCATCACAATTTTTAAAGTTTTAGATCAAATCAATAGAATTATACATAGACATGAATATTCAAACAATATTAACAAATTAAAATATATGTATTTGGAAAGCAGACCACTAAACCACAACTAAATAAAGATAAGTTTATTGGTATAAGAATTGAAACAGTTTCCCTGTGGCTTAGTGATAAAGAATCCACCTGCCAAAGGAGACATGGGTTCGATTCCTGGGTTGGGAAGTTCCTCTGGAGAAGGAAATGGCAACCTACTCCAGTATTCTTGCCTGGGAAGTCCCCTGGACAGAGGAGCCTTGCAGGCTACTGTCCACAGGGTCATAAAAGATTCTGACATGAATTAGTGATTAAATAACAACAAAGCATAATATATATACATATATTATATATTCTCTCTCTCTACATATATATGTTAGTTTACCAAATGTATAAGATTTAGTAGGTTTTACATAATATACATTTAATTTAAAAATTACAAGTTAAGAATAAAGTGATTTATTTCATATACTTGTATATATACATATATGTATACATACACATATACACATACACACATATATATATACAACATAAGTAACATATATATTATTATGCAAATGTAATAAAACTTAAGTATGCATATGTGTAAGGATCTGCTTACCAGGACCTCCTCCATCATGATGACCTGGATTCCTGGGTCCTACAGAGGGCGTATTAGGAAAAAGTAAGGTTGTTTTCCAGCCTGTCTCGTCTGGCCATATGATAGTCCTCTGTATGGCAGCAAAACGCAGATGATATTTTACCTAGAAGTAGCAGCAGAAAACAAGCTATGTTTAAAACCAAACTAAACTGAAAAGCAAATATTAGAAAATAAAGCAAAGTTAAATCTACATAGGAAACCATGTGATTTGAAATTGAGACTCATCTGATATGAAAGTGATTCTGAATGCCTGCAAGTGACAGTGACTCCAAGCACAGCAAATATAATCCAATCATATCTGTATTTTGAGTCCTCTCCCAATGCAGACAGTTCACAAAAAGAAGATATACCCATGGCCCACAAATATATAAAAAGCTTCTCAGTGTCACATAATGGAATAAATACAAATTAAAACTACATTGATATCTTTCTTACCCGTCACACTGGAAAAGTCAAAACATACTGTGTTAACAACATACTGTGTTGGCAAGGCAGCAAACAGATACTTTAATACATTGCTTATAGTATGAAAAATGGCACAATATTGTAAAGTAATTAGCCCCCAAGTAAAATAAATAAATTTATAAAAAAAAAAATAAAAAAAATAAAAAAAAAAGAAAAATGGCACAATAATAATGGAGAATCTGACACTGTTCCACAAAAGTATATATGCATGCATTGTTTAATTCAGCAATCATACTTTCAACAACAGACTTGGAATATAAACCTCAAACAGTATGGGAAAAAACCACATACACAAAGTTGTTTGTTGTGACATTATTTGTGGTGGGAATACAGCATATTGGAATCAACCTAACTGCTCATACATAAAAGACTGCACAAATTACACAATACAGAGTTCTGTATCTGCTCAAGGTATAGTCAGAAAATAGAAACTAGATAACCTAATGGATAGGTTATACTATCTATATTAGATAACCTAATCGATAGGAGAACCCTAAGGTATCAGACAGAGACAGCAGGAAGCAGTCATTGGCCCTAGGACTAAGGAAACAAAAACGAGGGTTTGCAATTATTAAAAATAGTAAGCTTAAATGAGAGGTCATGTGGGGATGAAAAATCAAGCCTCTGAGGAGGGGCACAATTCAGCGAGTACTAGGTTACAGAGCTTGAAGAGGGGACTCTGGATGGGGACCTTGACTTCTGAAAAGGAGCTCCAGTTGCCTAGTGCTGGATATCTTTGAGAGGGTGTGATAAGGCTGACATTGAAAAGCATTGAGCAATCTTCAAACTGCATTTGTCTGCCGCTATGAGAAAGAAAATGCTACTGACAGTAAAAAAGAGATATTGCTGGGATGTCATTCACAGCAACTACAGGCAGCCAGAAAGCCAACAGAAAAGTTCAAATTACTTCTTTTTCTCCAAGTCTTGCTTTTAGTCTGCCTCTGGTGCCCTTCATTAGTTGAGTCCCATAGCTGGCTGAAACAGTGGAAATGTGGCTGTAGCATCAAAAAGCTAAGTAGAAGAATGGATTTATGGTTTAAAAAGAAAATAATTTACTGACAAGTATGCTACCTTTTTCATAAAAAAGGCAAAATTGGGTGTGCATATATAATTTATATTATATATCATGTAAGCTTAAATATATGTATCTATATAAACTTTTATATATGTAATATTTATATACTTTATCAATATACTTAAGTTTTGGATGCACTGCAAAGAAAGTTAGACTTCAGCACACTTTCACCAAATAGTTCACCATTTACTAGAGTTTAATATTTGCCTATAGTTTTTATTTGAGGTAAAATTTACACACAACAAAATGTACAAATCTTAACTGTACATTTCCTTAACTATGTAAGTTTTAACAAATGCATAGCTATTCTAACTCAACTACTATCAAGATAAACACTACCCTCATTCCAGAAAGTTTTCGTAATGCCCTTTCTCCGTTGATCCTGACCACAGTCAGAGATATAATTTTTTAAATTTCACTATAGATTAATCCTGTCTGTTATAAAATTTCATATAAATGTAATGAAATATAGTATTGTACTCTTTCATAGAAGGCTTCTCTTACTCCATATGTTTTGAAATTCATTAATGCAATTGCTATTTTCAGTAGTTAATTCCTTTTTATCACTAAGCAGTATTCTATAGGGGGCTTCCTGATGCTCAGTGGTAAAGAATACACCTGCCAATTCAGGAGCTGCAGGAGATTTGGGTTCGATCCCTGGGTCAAATTCACTACAGCATTCTGCCTGGAGAATCCCATGGATAGAGAAGCCTGGCAGGCTATAGTCCACAGGGTCACAAGGAATCAGACATGACTGAGCATGCAGAAATAGAGTAATATTCCATAGTATGACTACAACAGAGTTCATCTATTATAAATGGGTGCTGAATTTTCTCGAAACTTTTTCTACATCAGTTGAGATTAAAAAGCTGAAAATTGGCTTAAAACTCAACATTCAAAAAACTAAGATCATGGCATCTGGTACCATCATTCATGACAAATAGGGAAAAACAATGGAAATGGTGACAGACTTTATTTTCTTGGGCTCCAATTTCACTGTAGATGGTAACTGCAGCCAAGAAATTAAAAGATACTTGCTCCTTGGACATAAAGCTGTGACAAACCTATACTCCATATTAAAAAGCAGAGACATCACTTTGCCGACAAAGTTCTGCAGAGTCAAAGCTATGGTATTTCCTGTAGTCATGTATGGATGTGAGAGCTGGACCATAAAGAAAGCTGAGTGCCGAAGAATTGATGCTTTTGAACTGTGGTGTTGGAGAAGACTCTCAAAAGTCTGTTGGACAGCAAGAAGATCAAACCAGCCAATCCTAAAGGAAATCAACCCTGAATATTCACTGGAAGGACTGATGCTGAAGCTGAAGCTCCAATACTTTGGTCATGTGATGTGAAGAGCCGACTCATTGGAAAAGATCCTGTTCCTGGGAAAGACTGAGGGAGGAGAAGAGGGTGACAGAGAATGAGATGTTTGGATGGCATCACTGACTCAGTGGACATGAGTTAGAACAAACTCTGGGAGATAGTGAAGGACAGGGAAGTCTGGCACACTGCAGTCTATGGAACTGTAAAGAGCTGAACAGGACTGAGTGACTGAACACCACCAACACCACTGTGGAAAACAGTATGGAGGTTCCTTAAAAAATTAAAATATGGCTACCATATGATCCAGCAGTTCTATTCCTGAGTATTTTTCAAAGAGCAAAATACTCATTTTAAAAATATACATGCATCCTAGTGTTCACAGCCGTATTATTTACAATAGCCAATGTGGAAGCAACATTAGTGTCTATCCACAGTTGGATAAAGTGTCTATCCACAAATGGATAAAGAAGATATCATACATGGGAATATTACTAAGCCACAAAAGAATGAAAATTTGCCATTTGCAACATCATAGGTGGACACGTTGCTTAGAGAAAAGACAGAGAAAGACGGCTTGCTATTACTTAACTGTGGGATCTAAAAACAAAACGAATGATTATAACAAAGCAGACACTCACAGATACAGAGAACAAACTAATAGTTATCAGTGGGAGAGAGGGAAAGAGGGAGGGGCATATAGGGGTAGGGATTAAGGAATACAAACTATTAGTTTTAAAATAATGAGCTACAAGGACATATTGTACAGTACAGGGAATATAAACAAATTTTATAACTTTAAATGGTGTATAATCTATACAAATTTTGAAACTCCATGTTGTATACCTAAAACTATTATTGTAAATAAAAATATTTCAATAAAAAAGGGCATTGGAATTTTGAAAAGGATTGTGATGGATCTAGGTAGCTATTGGTAGTATGATATCTTAACAAATTAGGTCTTCCTACCCATGAACTTACGGCTTCCCAGATGTCGCTAGTGATAAAGAACCTGCTGGACAATGCAGGAGACATGAGAGATGCAGGTTTGATCCCTGGGTTGGGAAGATCCCCTGGAGGAGGGCACAGCAACCCACTCCAGTATTCTTGCCTGGAGAACTCCATGGACAGAGGAGCCTAGTGGGCTATGGTCCATAGCGTCGCAAAGAATCAGACATGACTGAAGCAGTTTAGCACGCATGTGCACACCCATGAACTTGGGCTGTCTTTCCATTTATTTTGGTCTTCTTTAGTTTCTTTCATCAATGTTTTGTAGTTTTCAGTGCACATTCTTTGCACCTCCTTGGATAAATTTATTCCTCAGTGTTATATCCTCTCCTCTATTATTAAGCCCATCCCAGTTCAGTTCAGTTCAGTCTCTCAGTAGTGATCGACTCTTTGTGACCCCATGGGCTGCAGCACGCCAGGCTTCCCTGTCCATCACCAACTCCCGGAGTCCACCCAAACCCATGTCCATCGAGCCGATGATGCCATCCAACCATCTCATCCTCTGTTGTCCCCTTCTCCTCCTGCCCTTTATCTCTCCCAGCATCAGGGTCTTTTCAAATGATTCATCTCTTCGCATCAGATGGCCAAAGTATTGGAGTTTCAGCTTCAACATCAGTCCTTCCAGTGAATATTCAGAACTGATTTCCTTTAGGATGGACTGGTTGAATCTCCTTGCAGTCCAAGGGACTCGCAAGAGTCTTCTCCAACACCACAGTTCAAAAGCATCAATTCTTCGGCGCTCAGCTTTCTTCACCATCCAACTCTCACATCCATACATGACTACTGGAAAAACCATAGCCTTGACTAGATGGTCCTTTGTTGTCAAAGTAATGTCTCTACTTTTTAATATGCTGTCTAGGTTGGTCATAACTTTTCTTCCAAGGAGTAAGAATCTCTTAATTTTATGGCTGCAATCACCATCTGCAGTGATTTTGGAGCCCTCCAAAATAAAGTCTGGCACTGTTTCCACTGTTTCCCCATCTATTTACCATGAAGTGATGGGACCAGATGCCATGATCTTAGTTTTCTGAATGTTGAGCTTTAAGCCAACTTTTTCCCACTAGGTTGTTATTTGTTATTGAATTTAAAGTTTATAACTTCTTGTTTATAACTTTTATTTCTCTGCTTATATTTCCTATATTTTCATTTGTTTCAAAACAGTTTTTAATTGCTGTTGAAACATGTTTTATGATGGTTGCTTTAAAATCTTTCTCAGATAATTCTCACCTCTAATTCATCTTAGTTCTCATATCAGTAAATTGGTTCTTGGTTTGACAGATGATTTTCCATTTTATTTTGTTAATTTTGTTTATTATTTTAAGAGACTCCGGATCTTATTTAAATACTTTGGTACATTAGTCAGCCTATTTTATGCAGCACTGGCTTAATTTCAATGACAATTTTATTTCCAGAGCCCTTTAAGTATTAATTTTGGTCTCACAGTTTATGTGGTTCCATTGGGGCTCACACTGGTTCCTGCTACTGCTGCCTAAAGGAACACTAGTTTTCTTTCTAGGGGTAGAGGATGCACAAGGCATAAAGACCTTCCCAGGCTAGACCTCTTCTGTGGCTGAGTTCCTCATGCTCATTCTGCCTGTTTTGCTCTGGGGGCTCCCTATGTAAGACAGGATATTCAGCTCTCAAGAAGGAAGAGGTTTTCCTGGTTGGGCACATGTGGCAGGGACCTGCCTGTATGGGACAGACAATTCTTCCTGAATGTGGGACTTCTTGTAGTGGAGTTTCCCTACCACTGTTCCTTGACTGCCCTCATGTATCTGAACAGGAAAAGAGAGTCTCTGGCCCATAGACATTGCTGTCTAATGTTAGAAATGCTTCCATTTGATGTGGAGTGGCGTGAGCCTACTTGCTGCCTTCTATTGATAGGTTGGAGGTCAGATAATGCTGGGTCTTGGCTGTCATCTGTTGCATGTGATACATTAAGATGTGTGCCCTTGTGCTGCTCCTCTAGGCATGAGGTCTTAAAACAACTTGCAGCATTCTAATCACTTTTCAGAGTTTTGCTTTGCCTTTGCATTACATCCAGCTGTGCTTAGTGAGGAATGACAGAGAGAAATGCGTCCCCACCATCTTGTCCAGACCAGAAGTCAACAGTGTCTTTTGATGATAAGTTTCTAAAAGTTTGATAAAAGTTAATCTATTAATTTTTTCTTCAATGGTTATCGCTTTCTGTGATCTGAAAAACTTTTGCTACTCCCAAGTAAAGATGATACTTGTCTTTGCTTCACTCTAAAAGCATTGGGTTTAGCTTTGACATTTAAATCTAAAATTCATGAGCTAATTTTTTGTGTGTTGTATGAGGTCAGTTCAAGGTTCATTTTTTCCATATATATATCCAATCATTACAGCACTATTTATTGAAAACATCTTTCTTTCCCCATAAGATTTCTTTGGTGCCTTTGTATTTCTATTTTTAAATATTAATTAATTAATTAATTTGGCTGCACCAGCTCTAGTTGTGGCATGTGGTATCTTTGATCTTTGTCGTGGTATGTGTTATCCTTCAGTTGTGGCATGCAGGATCTTTTAGTGAAATGAGGAATCTTTAGCTGTGGCATGAGGAATCTTTAGCTTCTGCATGGAGGATCTTAAGTTGCAGCATGTGATCTCTTAGTTGTGACATGTGCAACCCAGTTCCATGACCAAGGATTGAACCCAGGCCCTTGCATTGGGATCACAGAGTCCTAGCCACTAAACCACAATGAAGTCCCAAATGACTATATTAAAGAAAGGTTACTTCTGGGCTTTCTGTTCTGTGTCATGGATACATTTGCTGATCATACGCCAGTAATACACTTCAATGATTACTGTAGTTTTATATGTTTTATATAAGTCTTCCAACTTTGTTATTATTTTACAAAACGGTTCTATATATTTTAAGTCCTGTGAATTTTCATTTGCATTTAGACCTGATAAACAGGAAGTGACAAGCATTCTAAATGCCCTAGTAAGACATCTGCTTACCACAGGTTGAGAGATAAAGCCTATAAAGATTCAGGACCTTGCTAACTGGTGAGGTTTTTATGGGTCCAATGGTCTCTGAGGTATGCCAGGATATATCCTCAAAGAGTCGTTTTGCTGTACACTGTACTCCTTACCACTCAAGGAGTGGTATGCTGATGCTTATTAATGCGAGTGTAGCTCCTCCAATTAGGTGAATTAGTAAATGTCTGGTGGTAACTGCAAAAAGAAGTCGGCCTCTTTTTTGATGAGCCTCTTTTCCAAAATTTTGGTGATGGCATATACCACATTTGAGAGAACTGGTAAGATCTATTTATGATGTAAAAATTTTCAGTGGAGTCCAGAAAAAGAAATGGGTCTGCAATAGGGGTAAAGACACACAATATGCCTCCAGCAGGGGACCTATTTTATAGTTAAGGAGACACAATAATGGGCACCTGAACCACTGGATCTATAGTTCTTACCATATGCCATTATGACTCAGAAGCAGCAGACCTGAGAGAAGAAACTGAAAATGCCTGTTAAATTTCAGATAAGGATAACACTCTGTTAATGTGGGACACTGTTCTATAGGATGTGGCCTATTTAACAAGAATTGGTATATGGCTCTATGTTCTCAGTAAAACATAAATAAGCATAGGGGAACCAAGGCTTGGAAGTAGAACTGGCCCTTCTAATAAATTCCAGAGACCTACTTGTGAAATTTATACATCCCATCCTTACAAGCTCAAGTTCTGCTGCATTAAAGGCCTTGTTTCCTGGGGTAGCAAACTTTCAAGAGGAGATACAGTAAAGCTTCCACCAAATAGCTGTATGATTAGCTGTATGTATCACCTAGTATTACTGAGCTACTCACACTGGTACACTGGAAAATAAACAAATTACGATATGAGAGGAAGCAATTAATCATGATTAAGGTTACTGTTACATAATGAAAACAGTGAGGTACATGGGGGCACCTCTTGGTGCTTACTTTTCCACAGAAAACAGTTAAGACCATTTGCAGCAACTATGACCTGATAACTGAAGGCTCAAGAAGGGTATGGTTCATATAAACAGGTAAGCTAGATCCTCTGAAGTGTTTGTCAAGGGTGACTAAAATCTAGAATGTGACTGTGTAAATATTTCCTTATATAAATACCCTTTTGTTGAAATGCCTTCAGTAGTGTCTGTTCCCATATGGATTCTGACTAACAGAATATGCACAGGTTGTGATGAAGACAGAAAAGAAAGGGATAGGTGTGGAAGCTGAATGGGAGTTTGAATGGGAATTCACAGTAGCATTTGTACAGCAGAGAAAATGTGACCAAAGACCCAGAAACAAAAAGCAACACAGTGTTTCCAGGTAATTTCTGGAAGTTAAGTACTGCTGGAACATAAAAAGTTTGGTAAGGAATATCAGAGATAGCCAAGTACTAGGATATTGATAGCCATATATTTGTGCAAAGGACTCTGGACATCGGAAGTCACCAAAGTATTTTCATCAGGACAGTGACATGATCATATCTGAGATTTAGTTTGACCCTTTTGGATCTTTGTAGATGAACAAAAGATTTGTCAAGAAAGTCACATAAGGGACTTCCCTGGTGGTCCAGTGGTAAAGAATCCACCTTCCAATGCAGGGAATGTGGGTTTGATCCCTGGTCAGGGAACTAAGATCCTATACGCTGCAGGGCAACTAAGCCCGCAGGCTACATACCACAACTAGAGAAGCCTTTGCAATGCAAGGAAGAGCCTGCCTGGCATAATGAAGACTCAGCATAGTCAAAATAGTAATAATAAATAAAATTTAAAAAGAGAAAGTCACCTAAGATGTGGGAAAGCTGGTAGATATTAGATGGTCTAAGCTATACATGAAATCATCAATAGAGATCAAAAGGTTTTAGAAAAATCATCAAAATAGACCAAGCAGAATGTAATACATTAGATCCCCAGAACTTAAGTCATCTTAAATTGTAAGGTAGCATTTAACAGAAGGCTTCCCATATGCTGTTTTCGGTCTTGCATAAATCCTTTGTTCCTCATTAGCACCTGAATGCAGGTGTTTGAGGAACTGCACCCGGTTCGGGAATAATAGGAATTTATGCATCTCGTTCCTATGGAAAGTAGCTTCTCCATATGGTGAAAAGCAGCCAATTACAACTCTCTTCCCTTCTGATATGGAAAGTAACTTTTACAATCCCCTCCCTTGAAAATGATTCTAGCCTCAAGTTTCCTGAATAATTTGTAAGATTTTTTTATCCCTGTCTCTGCTAAAAAGGCTATCTTGTAAGAGAGTATATATATGCCCACAATATGTTGAATAAACGCCTTTGTTCCATCAGAACACTGGTCCCCGTGTCTTTCCTCATTTCGTTCTCTCTCTCTCTCCCCCTCTCCCTTTCAGGCTGCTTCCACGGAGCACAGGTGTCCACCGTGTCTACTTACTTGCCCGGGCTTTCAAGACCTTTTTGAGAGGGTGCCCTGAGCCTACGTAGATGGTGCTAGCTCTTTGTCCTAGAGTTATATTGGCATACTGTGTAAACCAGGGAATATCAGTCTCTTTTCTTCCTTCTTTCACTTTCTTATCAGTCGACTCTGTACCCCCAGGTTCCGGTCCATTAAAGGACCACAACATTAAATATTCTCACCATACACAAAACTGGTAATTCTGTGAGGTGAGGAATATATCAGCTAACCTTACTGTGGTAATCATTTTGCAATATACACATTTCAAATCATCACATTTCATATCCTAAATTTAACAGTGTTATACGTGAATTATATCTCAATACAGCCAGAAAAAAAACAAATGAACAAAAAACAAACAAACAAACAAAAAACAAACAGACCAAGCACCTGAGTATATAATCTGATGTCATAAGCCTAGATCAAACATTTGGTGACACAAGCACAGTCAATCAGCAATAAGACTGAAACTTAAAAATAGCACTGAAGACACTTTGAGCCAATGTATATTGTTGAGAATAAACCTATATCAGTATATGGATAATTTTGACTTACTAAATAGAAGTTGGCACAAAAGAAAGGTCATGGAAGGATGGGACACACACAAAGAAAATGTACTGCCCTACTAGTGGTTTTATTAATCTTGCCTTCTACTGACAAGCATCTGTTTTCTAAATACAGAATTTGGCTCCATGTGGAGGTGTTATCGGAGAAGGCACTAGCACCCCACTCCAGTACTCTTTTGCCTGGAAAATCCCATGGACGGAGGAGCCTGGTAGGCTGCAGTCCATGGGGTCGCTAAGAGTCGGACACGACTGAGCGACTTCACTTTCACTTTCATGTATTGGAGAAGTAAATGGCAACCCACTCCAGTGTTCTTGCCTGGAGGATCCCAGGGACAGGGGAGCCTGGTGGGCTGCCATCTATGGGGTTGCACAGAGTCAGACACGACTGAAGCAACTTAGCAGCAGCAGCAGGAGGTGTTATAGATTGCCCTTTATTTTCATCACTACCAGGATACAATGTTTATAAGATTTGCTAAGGAGGCACCAAGTTCAAAGCACAATCTTTTTCTTTCCTTCTCTTGGGTTATGCTATAATCTAATCTGGATGGTGATTGCAGCAATGAAATTAAAAGATGCTTACTCCTTGGAAGGAAAGTTATGACCAATCTAGACAGCATATTAAAAAGCAGAGACATTACTTTGTCAACAGAGGTTCGTCTAGCCAAAGTTATGGTTTTTCCAGTGGTCATGTATGATGTGAGAGTTGGACTGCAAAGAAAGCTGAGCACCGAAGAATTGATGCTTTTGAACTGTGGTGTTGGAGAAGACTCTTGAGAGTCCCTTGGACTGCAAGGAGATCCAACCAGTCCATCCTAAAGGAGATCAGTCCTGGGTGTTCATTGGAGGGACTGATGTTGAAGCTGAAACTCCAATACTTTGGCCACCTAATGCGAAGAGCTGACTCACTGGAAAAGACGCTGATGCTGGGAGAGATTGAGGGCAGAAGGAGAAGCAGACAACAGAGGATGAGATGGTTGGATGGCATCATTGACTAGATGGACATGGGTTTGGGTGGACTCTGGGAGTTGGTGATGGACAGGGAGGCCTGGAGTGCTGTGGTTCATGTGGTCACAAAGAGTTGGACATGACCGAGCAACTGAACTAAACTGAACTGTATCTGGATCAATGTGGGTAAGCCTTCGAGTTTTCTCTAGAGATTTATGAAAGGACTTAAATTCTATGTCTCATTCAAAGAAAAGGCTCTTTCCATGCTTGTGTTTCACTACCTTTTGCAAAACTAGAAGCATTGTATGAGTAGTCCAAGTGTCCCATGAATCAGAAGTCCTGTTCATGAAAGATATAATTCTTCCCTTATTAGCATACTTCAAAAGCTACAAACACAGACATTAAAGCTACTCAAATCTGGATTCATAGTCTTGCTTTATTTTATACAAGTAGTTTGATCTTGGGAAAATTAGTTTCTTCGCTGATAAAATGGAGTAGATAATACAAAATTCATTAAAATCATAGAAACTAAAAATCTAATTACCAGAAAACTATTTATTTAGAAAAATCAAAATACAACTTTCTCACCTGAAGTGGCAATGGATCATGCGTATTTTTGAAGTCACAGTCAAAAACAATGGCAGCCAGCACTTTATGAGATTGATAGTCATACTTAATGTACTTCTCAAACTCAATTTCTGAAGAAAAGCCTTGAACTATAGAGAAGTAAAATTGTTCACTTAAATAAAAACATATGATAATCCCTTCTGAGAGAAAATATATTAGTTTACATGGACAAAAACCTTCTATCCAAGTATGCAAATTTGAAAACACTGTTTCTTAAATACTGGTATCACAACTACTTAATGGATATTTGGGGTTCAAAATATTTTTATAAAAAAATTTATAAAATTTTATTGAAATTTTAAATAATCATTATAAAGCACATATAAAGATAACTCATTAGTGGTGAGGGAAATGCAAATTGAAATCACAATGAAATCACATTACATCCACTGAGATGACTATAGTCAAAAAGACAGAAGATAACAAGTGATGGAGAGGATGTGGAACCTTCATTCACTGCTAATCAGAATGTAAAATGGTATAACAACTTTAGATAACAGTCTGGCTTTTCCTTGAAAAGTTAAAAATAGAGTAAACATATGACACATTTATTCCGCTCTTGGTATATAACCAACAGAAATGAAAACATATGTCTACATAAAACCTATAGATGGATGTTTGCAGCAGTATTATTTATAGTAGCCAAAAGGCAGAAACAACCCAAATGTCCTTCAACTGATGAAAGATATATTGTACCAATTAAATGCAGTGTATCCATACAATGGAATATTATCTGACAATGAAAAGGAATAAAGAACTGATGCATGCATCAACATAGGTAAACCCTGAAAACATTTTAAGTATAAGAAGAGAGTCATGAAAGACCACATATTGCATTTTATAAAGTTGATATAAAAGGTTTATACGTAAACAGTTTATATTAAAAGTTTGTATGTAAACCATTTATTTATAAAAAAGATTTATAATAGGCAAATCTGTAGAGGTAAAAGGAGATTACTCTTTTTCTTATCTTGATAGGGATGGATAATTTTGGGGCCATGACCAAAGATTTTGGAATTTATTTTTGGTGATAAAAATGCTTTAAAATTAATTGTGGCAGTGGTTGCACACCTCTGTGAATATATTGAAGCCACTGAATTATACACTTCAAATGGGTGAAAGTATGGAATGTACATTATATCCCAAAAAAGTTACTTAATTAAAAGAAACAAATCAGGAGGTGATCACTTTGTGCTTTAAAAAACAATTCATTTGATGGCTCAATACCTGTATAGTTATAATACAGGAAGGAGTCATTCAAGATAGAAATTTTCTAATCTGAACAAGAGAGGAAAAAAAAAGATTAGACAAAAGTTGAACAGAGCCTAAACAACCTGTGGGACAATACAAAATGTATCATCATAGTCTTAGAGGAGGAGAAAGACGGCTGTGTTGAAAAACAATTTTAAAAATAATTATTGTAAAGTCCCCCAACTTTGTGCAACTTACAGATTCAAAATGCTCAGTGAACCCCAAAGAAAAAAGCCAAAAGAAATCCACAGACACATCATAAGCAAAGTTTTGAAAAATAAAGACAGAAAATATTTTGAAAGCAGCCAGAGAGAAATGTTAAAATTGGGCAGTGTGATTCGTCCAACTTTATTCTTATTCTTTTCTCTACACTGTTTCAGCTCCATCAAAAATGTTAATGATAAGCTTTACAGAAAACCTTAATTTCTAACCTTTTATACTGATGTTTAGATTCCTCTTCACATTCTCAGTGATCTCTTTTACCACATCAATATTAGAAGGCACATAAATCAATTCCCATGTTTCATCATTTTGGAGGAATGAAGGCAGAGTACTGATGGATTGAGAAGTAAAATTGTAAGGTCCAGTAACAGTTATATGAATAACAGCACGTAAGAGCAAAAGCATCATTGGAAACGCCAATGCAGTTAGGACTTCCAATATTAAATTAAAGAACCGCCTCCTCTAGAAGAGGAACAAAAAGATTGTGTTAATTAACTTAAGAGTACACATTCAAAGCAAACGGATAGTTCTATTATATTAAGTTTCTGCCAATTTCACCCTGGAACAGCTAAAGTTTCATATCATCCCTCCAACTCCCCTAACCAGTTTTCTTATAGGTCAGACTATACTATTGATTAATGCAGTTTCACACATTTGGAAGAGCTACCTTCAGCTCTGGAATTGATTTTTCAAGTGTGTGCATGTGTATAAATGCACCCCCACCCACACCCCAAATCCGAACTGCACCACATGGGCATTTATGGACATTTTCCAAGGATACCTTTACATACCTTTAAGGTAAAATTTTTCCAGAGGAGCACTGCAAACTGGTTGAGTATCAACAAATCCATTCTTCTACAAAAAGTGTATGTTCAATTCCAGCAATGGAGAAAAAGTATTTTTAATGTTAAGTTACCTAATAATGTGAACATCAAGCAAATAACAGTATTACTTCTTTCTCCTAATTTTCTCCTTAATCAGTCTCAAAGTTTGATAGCAGAAATGATTTTGTATTTGAAATAAAGAAAATTAAATTGTTTTATTTTTCTGTTCAATAATTTCCTTAATATTTAATAATGTTCTAGTGTGGTCAGAAAACAAAGAAGTAGCTAAACAAACAGTAAGACATGGTTCCATTTCTCAAGATGGCATAAGCAAACAGGATCTGATATTCTTATGCTACTTTCCAAGACCAGATGGCTTCACAAGTAAATTCTACTAACACCAATCTTTCTCAAACTTTTCAAAAAATAGAAGGGTAGGGGAACATGTCCAAATTCATTTTAGGAGGCCAGAATTTAGGAGGCCAGATATCAAAGCCACATAAGGACACTATGAGAAAACTACATGCAAATATTCCTGATAAATAAAGATGCAAAACTCCTCAAAATACTTGAGCAAACCAAATCCAATAGCACAATTAAAGCACCACAGATCATGATCAAGGGGATTTATTCTTGGAAGGCAAGGATGGTTCAGTATACGCAAATCAATAAATGTAATACACTAATTACTAAAATAAAAGATAAAAATCATATAATAATCTCAACACAGAAAGAGTAACAAAATTCAACACTCTTCAATAATAGAAACACTCAACAAATTGTGTACACAAACTAGGTACTTTAGCATAATAAAGGCCATATATGAAATGTCCACAGCTGACATCATACTTAACACTGAAAAACTGAAAGTCTTTTCTCTTAAAATCTAGAGCAAGACAAGGATACCCATTGTTGCCACTTCTATTCAACACAGGAATGGATGTTTTAGCCAGGACAATTATGAAACATATCCAAATTATAAGGGACGAAGTGAAACAGTCTGTATTCATAGATAGCATGATCTTACCCAAAGAAAAACCCAAAGGATTCCACACAAAAAACCCTTTGGATCAATCAAACTAATAAAAGTAATCATATGAATCCAGGAATGCTGCAGAACACAAAAATAAACATGCAAAATCAGATACGTTCCTACAGACTAATAACAAGACATCCAAAAAGGAAGTTAAGGAAACAAATCTCATTTACACTAGCATCAAAGAATAATATACTTAGGAGGCTGGAAACAGGATGCCAGAGTTTGGCCATGAGTTTGCCTCCTCTCTTGAAAACACCCAAATCATACTTAACTGCTGAACAATCATCAACAAAAATGACTAGAACCTACCAAAAAAGATACTCTACATCCAAAAACAAAGAAGCCACAACAAGACAATATGAAGCATGCATTCACAATAAAATCCCATACCACCCAGATGGGCAACCCACAAACTGGAAAATATATTACAGAGACTGCCTCACAAGATTGAGACAGAACCCCATATCAAGCTCCCCAGACTGAGGGTCTGGTTTCAGAAGAAGTCCCCAGAACATATGACTTTGAAGAACAGTGGGGCATGATTGGGGGAACTCCATAGGACTGTGAGAAGCAGAAACCCCACTCTTGGAGAGCACACACAGGGTCTTATGTATGTATGCCAGGATCCAAGAAAGAAGTAGTAACTTCATAGGAACCTGCTCCAGACCAACATGCTCATCTTGCAGGGTCTCCTGGGGAGACAGAGGACAGCTGTGGCTCACTGAGGAAACAAGGACACTGGTGGCAGAGGTTCCAGGAAATACTCATTGGTGTGAGCTCTCCTGTAGGCCACCACATTGACCATCCAATCGCCTTTGGGATGTCTCAGGCCAGCAACAATAGGGTGGGAACACAGCCCCATTCATCAGGAGACAGGCTGCCTAAAGGCTTCCCAAGGCAAGAGTCACCTCTAAACAAACCCCTAATACAGCCCTGTTCACTGGAGGGACAAGACCCAGCTCTATCCACCAGTGAGCAGGAATCAGTCCCTCCCACCAGGAAGCCTGCACAAGATTCTCAGACCAATCTCACACACCGGAGGGGAGACAACAGAATAGTAACTGCAATCCTGCACTTGGTGGAATGAAGACTGCAAACACAGAAAGTTAGATAAAATGATGTAGCAGAGGAATATGTTGCAGACGAAGGAAGAAGATATTAATAGAACTCCAAAAGAACAATTAAGTGAAGAGAAGATAGGCTAGAATCTACCCAAAAAATAACTCAGTAATGATAGTAAAGATGACCCAAAATCTCAGAAAAAGAATTGAGGAACAGACCAAAAAGATACAAGAAATCTTTAACAAAGAGCTAAAAGAAACAAAGAACAACAACAACAACAAAAGAGTTGAAGAATACAATAACTAAAATGAAACACACTAAAAGGAATCAATAGTATAGAAAATGAGACAGAACAGGTAAGTTAGCTTGAAGACTGCTGCTGCTGCTAAGTTGCTTCAGTCGTGGCCGACTCTGTGCGACCCCATAGATGGAAGCCCACCAGGCTCCTCTGCCCCTGGGATTCTCCAGGCAAGAACACTGGAGTGGGTTGCCATTTCCTTCTCCAATGCATGAAAGTGAAAAGTGTAGACAGATGGTGGCAATTATTGCCACAGAACAGAATAAAACAAAAGAATGAAAGAACTGAGGACAGTTTAAGAAACTTCTGTGGCAACATTAACACAACATTAGTCCCAATGTTAAATGTTTGGGATGCTTGCATTATAGGGGTCCCAAAAGTTGAAGAGAGAGAGAAAGGGCCTAAGCAAAAATTTAAAGATCTAAGCACTGAAAAACCACTCAAGTCCACAAAGTGCAGAGAGTCCCAAACAGGATAAACCCAAGGAGGAAAATGCCAAGACACATACTAATCAAATTGACAAAAATTAAATACAATGAAAAAATATTAAAAGCAAGAAGGGGAAAGCAACAAATAATACACAAGGAAAATCCCATAAGGTTATCAGCTGATTTTTCAGCAGAATTCTGCACACCACAAGGTTGTTGCTGTTCAGTTGCTAAGTTGTGTCCAGTTCTTTGCAACCCCATGGACTTCAGCACAGCAGGTTTCCCTGTCCTTCACTATCTCCCAGGGTTTCCTCCAACTCATGTCCCTGAATTGGAGATACCATCCATTCAGCTCATCTTCTGTCGCCTCCTTCATTTCCTGCCCTCAATCTTTCCCAGTATCAGGGGCTTTTCCAATAAGTCAGCTCTTCACATCAGGTGGCCAAGGTATTGGAGCTTCATCTTCAGCATCAGTCCTTTCAGTGAAAATTCAGGTTTGATTTCCTTTAGGGGCCAGAGACGAGGCCTGATCACTCAGAGCTTTTGTGTGGCAGAAGTTTTATTACAGTGAAAAAGGGACAGAGAAAGCTTCTGACACAGACATCAGAAGGGGTACAGAGAGTGCCCACCATGATAGTCTTATCAAGGTCTCATATACTTTTTCAGTTGGTTACTAGTAATAAAAAGGTCTTACCAGACCCACTCCCACAGCATCCATTTTAAGATTAACAGGATTAGAACTAACAATAGAAAGGTCTTACCAGACCCACTTCCACATAAGATAACAGGATTAGTCAGAAGGTTCTTGTTAAGAAAGAGAAACATGTCCTAAAGCAAGATACATTGTTGTTATATAATCATTAGTACAGAGTTTAAGGAAAAACATACCCTTCAGCAAGGTGAATTGTTTTGTTGTGAAAAATTATCTCTGGGCTTAAAGAAAGTTAGTCTTAGAAGAAATAGATTGTTGCCATAATAGATTGTTGCTTCCCTCATAGCTCAGTTGGTAAAGAATCTGCCTGCAATGCAGGAGACCTGGGTTCGATTCCTGGGTCGGAAAGATCCCCTGGAGAAGGAAATGGCAATCCACTCCAGTATTCTTGCCTGGAAAATCCCATGGACAGAGGAGCCTGGCGGGCTACAGTCCTGGGGTCACAAGAGTCGGACACGACTTAGTGACTAAACCACCACCACCACATAACAACTCAGAGTATAAGAAACAAAACACCTTATGCGATTAAGTCCAAGCAATGTAGAAGAAAAAAAGTCTGGCCCTTTCTCTTGCTCAAGAGCCCTGAACCCCTTTCTCCTCTTCGAGGGCCTTGGACCCCTTTCTCCTCCTTGAGGGCCGTGGACTCCTTAGCAACCTACCTAAGAATTAACTCTTTCAGTTCAAAAGCATCAATTCTTTGGCACTCAGTCTTCTTTACAGTCCAACTCTCACATCCACACATGACTACTGGAAAAAAATAGCTTTGACTATATGAACCCTTGTTAGCAAAGTGATGTCACTGCTTTTTAATACACCACCTAGATTTGTCATAGGTTTTCTTCCAAGGAGCAATCATCTTTTAATTTTGCTGCTGCAGTCACCATCCACAGTGATTTTGGAGCTCAAGAAAACAAAATCTGCCACTGTTTTCATATTTTCCCTATCTATTTGCCATGAAGTGATGGAACAGGATGCCATGATCTTTGTTTTTTGAATGCTGAGTTTTAAGCCAGCTTTTTCACTCTCCTCTTTCACCTTCATCAAGAGGCTCTTTAGTTCCTTTTCACTTTCTGCCATTAGGATGGTATCATCCACATATCTGAGGTTGTTGAAATTTCCCCTGGCAATCTTGATTCCAGCATGTGGTTCATCCAGCCCAGGATTTTGCATGATGTACTCTACATATAAGTTAAATAAGCAGGGTGACAATATATAGCCTAGAAGTACTCCTTTCCCAATTTTGAACCAGTCCATTGCTTCATGTTTGGTTCTAAATGTTGCTTCCTGACCTGCATACAGGTCTGGTATTCTCATCTGTTTGAGAATTTTCCAGTTTGTTGTGATCCACAGAGTAAAAGGCTTTAGCATAGTCAATGAAGCAGAAGTAGATGTTTTTCTGGAATTCCCTTGCTTTTTCTATGATCCAACAGATGCTGGTGATTTGATCTCTGGTTCCTCTGCCTTTATAAAATCCAGCTTGTACATCTGAAAGTTCTTGGTTCATGTACTGCAAGGTAGCGGCATTATATATTTGGTGATGAAAAGGAAAAATGTACAACCAAGAATATTGTACCTAATAAGATTCTTACTCAGATTTAATGAAGGAATCAGATGTTTCAGAGAGAAGGAAAGACTAAGAGAATTCAGCACCACCAAACCAGCTTCACAAAAATTCTAAAGGAATATTTCTATGCAGAAAAGAGAAGGCTACAACTAAGAAACAAGAAAATAATGCATGAATAAGCTCACTGGTAAAGGCAGACATATAATAAAGGCAGGAAATAATTCACACACAAATACAACATCAAAACAAGCAAAAATGAGAAGAGAGTACAAATGTAGGATATTAGAAATACATTTGAAATTAAGAGAATAGCAACTTAATACAATCTTGTACATATATAGACTGCTATATCAAAACCTCATGATAACTTCAAATCAAGTATCTACAATAGATACACATACACAAAAAGAAAAAACAATCCAAACACAAGATAGTCATCAAATTGCAAGAGAACAAAAGAGGACGGAAAGAAAAAAGACCTACAAAACCAAAATGATGAACAAAGTGGCAATAAGAACATACATATCGGTAGGTATCCTAAATGTAAATAGATTAAACACTCCAATCAAAAGACACAGACTGGCTGAATGGATACAAAAATAAGACCTGTATATATGGTGTGTACAGGAGACCCACTGAGACCTAGAGACACATACAGAATGGAAAGAAAGGGGATGGAAAAAGGAAAGTATTCCAAGCAAATGAAAATCAAAAGAAAGCTGAGTAGCAATATTAGTATCAGATGAAATAGACTTTAAAATAAAGACTATTACAAGAGAAAATAAAGGATACTACATAATGTTCCAGGGACCAATCCAAGAAGAAAATATTTCAATTTTAAATACATAGACACCCAACTTAGGAGTACCTGAAAACATAAGGCAAATGGTAATAGCTATTTGTTGTTCAGTTGCTAAGTTGTGTCCAACTCTTTGCGACTCCATGGACTGCAGCACACAAGACTTCCCTGTCTGCCACCATCTCCCGGGGTTTGCTCAAATTCATGTTCATTGAGTCAGTGATGCTATCTAACCACCTCATCCTCTGCCACCCTCTTCTCCTTATGCCTTCAATCATTCCCAGAAACAGGATATTTTCCAGTGAGTCAGTTCTTTGCATCATATGGCCAAAATACTGGAGCTTCTACTTCAGCATCAGTCCTTCCAATGAATATTCAGGGTTGATTTCCTTTAGGATTGACTGATTTGATCTTGCAGTCCAAGATACTCTCAAGAGTCTTCTCCAGCACAGTTTGAAAGCATTAATTCTTCAGCGCTCAGCCTTCTTTTGGAGAAGGAAATGGCAACCCACTTCAGTATTCTTACCTGGAGAATTCCATGGACAGAGTGGCCTGGCGGGTTACAAAGAGGGTTGCAAAGAGTTCATGGGGTCGCAAAGAGTCGGACACAACTGAAGTGACTTAGCGTGAACATAGCCTTCTTTATGGTCCTACTCTCACATCCATACATGACTACTGGAAAAATCATAGCTATGACTATATGGACTTTTGTTGGAAAGTGATGTCTTTGCTTTTTAATATGCTGTCTAGGTTTGTCATAGCTTTCCTTCCAAGGAGAAAGCATGTTTTAATTTCATGGCTGAAGTCACCATTTGCAGTGATTTTGGAGCACAAGAAAATAAAATTTGTCATTGCTTACAGCTATAAAAGGAGACATTTATGGTAACGCAGTGACAGAAGGGTACTCTAAACACCTCACTTACATCTATGGACAGATTATATAGACAGAAAATCCCTCCCATGCGGGCAAACTTCACAATTAAGAGGAACAATCACCTTCCTGCTTTCAGAAAGGAGACCCCAAATACATTTAAAAAAATGAAAATACAGAGAAACATGCAGCAGATGAAGGAACATGGTAAAACCCCACAAGATCAAAGAAATGAAGAGGAAATATGCAGTTTGCCCAAAAAAAGAATTCAAAGTAATCACAGTAAAGATGACCCAAAATCTTGGAAATAAAATGGAGGCACAGATAAATACTCTGGAGGCACAGATGGAGAAGATGTAAGAAATATTTTAAAAGGACCTGGAAGAAATAAAGACTAGATAATCAGCAATGAACAACACAATACGTAAGATTAAAAATACACTAGAGTGAACCAATACCAGAATAATTGAGACAGAAAAATGGATAAGTGAGCTGGAAGAGAGAATTGTCAAAGTGAAACAGAGGAGAACAAAGAAAAAAGAATGAAAATAAATGAAGACACTCTAAGAGACTTATGGGACATCACTGCACCAACATTCAAATTATAGGGATCTCAAGGAAGAAGAGAACAATAAAGCGTATAAGAAAATATTTGAGATTTTAGTCAAAAAATTTCTAACATGTGAATGGAAATAACCACTCAAGTACAGGAAACCTAGAGAGTCTCATACAAGATAAGCCCAAAGAGAAACACACCAAGGTGTATATTTACCAAACTAATGAAATTTAAACACAAAGAACAACTTATTAAAAGCATCAAAGGAAAAGAAACAATAACATAAACGTAATCCACATAAGGCTAACAGCCGATCTTTCAACAGAAACTCTGCAGGTGAGAAGGGAGTGGTAGGATATACTTAAAGCGATGAAAGCAAAAAATGTACAAAGATTACTATATCCAGCAAGGATCTCATTCAGATTTGAAGGAGAAATCAAAAGCTTTACAAAATACAAGCAAAAGCTAAGAGAATTCAGCAACACCAAACCAGCTCTTCAACAAATGCTAAAGGATCTTATCCAGGCAGGAAACACAGAAAAGGATTATACGAACAAATCCAAAACAATAAACTAAATGGTAACAGGATCATACATATCAATAATTACCTTAAATATAAATGGATTAAATTGACTCTGTCCATGGAATTCTCCAGGCCAGAATACTGGAGTGGGTAGCCTTTCCCTTCTCCAGGGGATCTTCCTGATCCAGGGATCAAACCCAGGTCTCCCACATTGCAGGCAGATTCTTTACCAGCTGAGCCACAAGGGAAGCCCAAGAACACAGGAGTGGGTAGCTTATCCTTTTCCACCAGATCTTCCCAACCCAGGAATTGAACCAGGGTCTCCTGCAGGCGGATTGAAGGCAGATTCTTTACCAACTGAGCTATCCAGGAAGCCAAAATGGATTAAAGGCTCCAAACAAAAGACATAGATTAGCTGAATGGATACAAAAACAAGACCCCTATATATGCTGTCTACAAAAGACTCAACTCACACCTAGGGAGACACACAGACTGAAAGTGAGGGGCTGGAAAAAAATATTCCATGCAAATGGAAATAAAAAGAAAGTGGAAATAGCAACAGTCATATCAGAGAAATAGACTTTAAAATAAAGTCTGTTACAAGAGACAAGGAAAGACACTACATAATGATCAAGGGATCAATCCAAAAAGATATAACAATTATAAATATATATGCACCCAGCATAGGAGCACATCAATACATAAGGAAAATGCTGACAAGTATTAAAGGGGAAAACAGACAGTAACACAGTAATAGTGGGAGACTTTAATACCCCTTTTACCAATGGACAGATCATTCAGATAGAAAATTAATAAGGAAACACAAACTTTAAACCATACATTGGACCAGTTTGACCTAACTGATATCTACAGGGCATTTCATCCAAAAACAGTAGATTTCACTTTCTCTATAAGTGCACATGGAACATTCTCCAGGACAGACCAGATCTTGGGTCATAAATCAAGCCTTGGTAAATTTTAAAAAAATGAAATTATTTCAAGCATCTTTTCTAACCACAACATTATAAGATTAGATGTCTACTACAGGGGAAAAAAAAACTATACAAAACGCAAACACATGGAGGCTAAACAGTATGCTTCTGGTCAACCCAGAGGTCACTAAAGAAACTAAAGAAGAAATCAAGAAATACCTAAAAGCAAATGACAATGAAAATACAACAATACAAAACCTATGAGATGTAATAGAAGTAGTACTAAGAAGGTAGTTTATGGTAACATGTGCCTATCTCAGAAACTAAAGAAACATCAAATAAACAACCTAACCCTACACCTAAAGCAACTAGAAAAGAACAAAACCCCCACAAAGTTAGTAGGAGGAAATCATAAAGATCAGAGCAGTTAATAAATGAAAAAGAAATGAAAGAGACAAGAGCAAAAACCAATAAAACTAAAAGCTGGTTCTTTGATAAGATAAACAAAATTGACAAACCGTTGGCCAGAACATCCAGAAAAAAAGGGAGATGACTCAAATCAATAAAATTAAAAGTGAAAAAGGAAATTTACAACAGAAAATGCAGAAATACAAAAGATCATAAAAGACTACTATGAGCAACTATATCCCAATAAAATGGACAACCTTGAAGAAACAGACAAATTCTAAGAAAAGTACTGCCTTCCAAAATAGAACCAGAAAGAAATAGAAACCATTAACACCAATCACAAGCAGGAAAATCGAAACTGTGATTAAAAAAAAAAATCTTCCAACACACAAAAGCCCAGGGCCAGATGGCTTCACATGCAAATTCTACCAAAAGTGTATTGAACAGATAACATCTATCCTGCTCAAACTTCCAGAAAATTTCAGAGGAGGGAAAACTCCCAAACTCATTCTAGGTGGCCACCATCATCCTGATTCCAAAACCAGACAACATACTACCAAAAAAGAAAATTACAGGCTAATATCACTAATGAATATAGATGCAAAAATCCTTGACAAAATTCTAGTAAACAGAATCCAACACGTTAACAGGACCAAACATCATTATCAAGTGGGCTTTAACCCAGGGATGCAAGAATTGTTCAATGCTGCTGCTGCTGCTGCTGCTGCTAAGTCGCTTCAGTCGTGTCCGACTCTGTGCGACCCCATAGACCAGGCTCCGCCGTCCCTGGGATTCTCCAGGCAAGAATACTGGAGTGGGTTGCCATTTCCTTCTCCAGTGCATGAAGGGGAAAAGTGAAAGTGAAGTCGCTCAGTTGTGTCCGACTCTTAGCGACCCCATGGACTGCAGCCTACCAGGCTCCTCTATCCACAGGATTTTCCAGGCAAGAGTACTGGAGTGGGGTGCCATTGCCTTCTCCGAGAATTGTTCAATATATGCAAATTAATCAATGTGATATACTATATTAACAAATTGAAAGATAAAAACCATATGATCATCTCAATAGATGCAGAGAAAGCTTCTGACAAAATTCAACATCCATTTATAAAAACTCTCTAGAAAGCAGGCACAGAAGGAACACACCCCAACATAGTAAAAGCCATATATGACAAACCCACAGCAAACATTATTCTCAGTGGTGAAAAACTAAAGGCGTTTCCTCTAATATTAGGAACAAGACAGGGGTGCCCACTCTTGCACAATTATTCAATATATTTTTGGATGTCCTAGCCATAGCAGTAAGAGAAGAAAAAGAAATTTAAGGAATCCAGACTGGAAAAGAAGTAAAACTTTCACTGTTTACAGATGACATGATACTATACATAGAAGACCCTAAAGATGCCACTAGAAAATTACTATGACTTTCCTGGTGGCTCAGATGGTAAAAGTGTCTGCCTACAATGCAGGAGAGCGGGGTTCGATCCCTGGGTAGGGAAGATCCACTGGAGAAGGAAATGGCAGCCCACTCCAGTATTCTCACCTGGAAAATCCCATGGACAGAGGAGCCTGGCAGGCTACAGTCCATGGGGTTGCAAAGAGTCGGACATGACTGAGCAACTTCACTTCCAATCAGTGAATAAATATTGTAAAGCTTCAGGGTATAAAATTAATACACAGAAATCCCTTATATTTCTATACATTAACAATAAAAAAAATCAGAAAGTGAAATTAAGAAAACAATCCCATTCACCACTGCAAAAAAAAGAATAAAATATCTAGAGATGAATCTACCTAAAGAGACAAAAGACCTGTATGCAGAAAACTATAAGACACTAGAAAGAAATCAAAGATGACACAAACAGTTGGAGAGACATACCATGTTGTTGGATTGAAAGAATATTGTGAAAATGACCATACTACCCAAAACAATCTACACATTCAGTGCAATCCCTTTCAAACTAACAATGGTATTTTTCACAGAACCAGAACAAAAATACACAATTTGTATGTTAACACAAAAAACACCTAATAGTCAAAGCAACCTTGAGAAAGAAAAACGGAGCTGGAAGAATCAATCTTCCTGATTTCAGACTATACTCCAAAGTTACAGTCATCAAGACAGTATGGTTATGGCACAAAAACAGAAATAAATCAATGGAACAAGATAGGAAGCCAGTGATAGGCCCACACACCTATGGACACCTTATCTTTGACAAAGGAGGTAAGAATATACAATGGAGAAAAGACAGCCTCTTCAATAAGTCTTGCTGGGAAAACTGGACAGAATGAAAAGAACATGTTTCATTCAAAACAAAAGAACAAAGAATGAAACTAGAAGATTTCTAAGACCATATACAAAAATAAACTCAACATGGATTAAAGACTTAAATGTAAGACCAGAAACTATGAAGCTCTTAGATGAAAACATAGTCAGTACACTCTTGACATAAATCCAGCAAGATCCTCTATGACCCACCTTCTAGGGTAATGGAAATAAAAACAAAAATAAACAAATGGGATCTAATTAAACTTAAAAGCTTTTGCACAGCAAACGAAAGAATAAACAAGATTAAAAGATAACCTTTAGAATGGGAGAAAATAATTACAACAAAATAACTGACAAAGGACTAATCTCCAAAATACATAGGCAGCTTCAGTTCAGTTCAGTTCAGTTGCTCAGTCGTGTCCGACTCTGTGACCCCATGAACCGCAGCATGCTAGGCCTCCCTGTCCATCACCAGCTCCTGGAGTCCACCCAAACTCATGCCCATTGAATCGGTGATGCCATCCAGCCACCTCATCCTCTGTCGTCCCCTTCTCCTCCTGCCCTCAATCTTTCCCAGCATCAGGGTCTTTTCCATTGAGGCAGCTCTTCCCATCATGTGGCCAAAGTATTGGAGTTTCAGCTTCAACATTAGTCCTTCCAATGAACACCCAGGACTGATCTCCCTTAGGATAGACTGGTTGGATCTCCTTGCAGTCCAAGGGACTCTCAAGAGTCTTCTCCAACACCACAGTTCAAAAGCATCAATTCTTCTGTGCTCAGCTTTCTTTATAGTCCAACTCTCATATCCATACATGACCACTGGAAAAACCATAGCCTTGACTAGACGGACCT
The DNA here is from genome assembly GCF_054371585.1 of Giraffa tippelskirchi. Classification (NCBI taxonomy): domain Eukaryota; kingdom Metazoa; phylum Chordata; class Mammalia; order Artiodactyla; family Giraffidae; genus Giraffa; species Giraffa tippelskirchi. The sequence goes on from NC_137287.1 coordinate 22,461,216, forward strand.
TTGTTGACAAAGTAATGTCTCTGCTTTTTAATATGCTGTCTAGGTTGGTCATAACTTTCCTTCCAAGGAATAAGCATCTTTTAATTTCACCACAGAGCTCAATATCAGGAAAACAAACAGCCCAATCAAAAAATGGCAGAAGACCTAAATCTTCAATAGATATTTCACCAGTGAAGACATAGAGATGGCCAATAAACACATGAAAACATGCTCAGTTTCACTTATTATTGTGCATGTGTGTGCAGTCACTCAGTCATGTCCAACTCTTTGCGACCCCATGGACTGTAGCCTGTCAGGCTCCTCTGTCCAGGCAGATTCTCTAGGCAAGAATATTAAAGTGAGTTGCCATGCCCTCCTCCAGGGGATCTCCCGAACCCAGGAATTGAACCCAGGTCTCGCATGTTGCAGACGGATTCTTTACTGTCTGAGCCACCAGGGAAGCAGAGAAATGCAAATCAAAATACAATGAGGCATCACATCACACCAGTCAGAATGACCATCATCAAAAAAAATCCACAAACAATAAATGCTGGAGAAGATACGGAGACAAGGCAACCCTCTCGCACTGCTGGTGGCAATTTAACTGATGCAGCCACTATGAAGAACAGTATGGAAATTCCTTAAAAAACAAAAAGCTACCATATGACCCAGCAATCCCACTACTGGGCAAATACCCTGAGAAACCCATAACTGAAGAAGACACATGTACGCCAAAGTACCAGCACTATTTACAATAGCTCATGGAAGCAACCTAAACGTTCGTAGGTGGATGAATGGATAAAGAAGTTTTGATACATATATACAATGGAATATTATTCAGCCATAAAAAAGAATTAACTCAGTCAGTTTTAGTGAGGTGGATGAATTTAAAGCCTGTTTTACATAGTGAAGTAATTCAGAAAGAGAAAAACAAACATTGTATATTCATGCACATATAGGGAATCTAGAATAAAGGTATTGATGAACCTATTTGCAGGGAAGGAATGAACATGCAAATATAGAGAATGAACTTGTGGACATGGTGGGGGAAGGAGAAAGTAGTATGAATGGTGAAGGTAGCATCGACATATATACACTACCATGTGTAAAACAGATAGCTGATGAGAAGTTGCTATATAATGCAGGGAGCCTAGTCCAGGGCTCTGTAATTACCTCAAGGGGTGGGGGCGAGCAGAGGGAAGCTCAAGAGAGGGAGGTGATATATATATATAAATATATATATATATAAATATATATATATAAATACATATATATAAAATATATATATATAAATATATATATAAATATATATATATAAATATATATAAATATATATATAAATATATATATAAATATATATATAAATATATATATATATGGCTGAATTACATAGTATTGTAAAACAATTTTCATCCAATTAAAGAATAAATTAAAAAAAAGTATTTACCCAACTTTGGAATACCTAAATACATCACTTGAATACTAACAGATATGAAAAGATAAAGAGACAATACAATAATAGTAGAGGACTTCGATACCTGACTTTCAAAAACATATATATCATCCAGAGAGAAATTTAATTAGGAAACACTATAATTGAACTCTACCTTAGAGTAAATTGACCCAACCTAACAGATATATGAAGAACATTCCACTCAACAACATCATATTCTATAGTGCACATGGAACATTCTCCACAAGAGATCATATATAGGTCACTTAACAAGCCTTAGGAAATATAAGAAGACTGAAATCATACCAAGTATCTTTCCTGACCACAATGGTAAGAAATAGAAATCAATAATAGGAAGTAAACTGAAAAATTTACAAATGTGTGGAAATTAAACAACACACTTCTGAACATTCAATGAGTCAAAGAAGAGAGGGAATTCAAAATATATCTTGAAACAAACGAAAAAGGAAACACAACATACCAAAACTTATGGGACGCAGCCAAAACAGTTCTAACAGGGAAGGCTATAATATCAATGTACACACTGAGAGAAAAGATCTCAGACAGATAACCTAACTTTAAACCTCAAGGAATTAGAAAAAGAGCAAACTAAACCCAAAGTTAGAAGAAGGAAGGAAATAACAAAGGTCAAAAGCAGAAATAAATGAAATAGGGTCCATGAATACCACATAAAAGGTTAACAAAAATAAGAACGTAAAAAAAAGATAAACTGACAAAGCTTTATTACACTAATAAAAGGAAAGAAGACTCAAAACTAAATAAAAAATGAAATAGGTGACTTTACAACTGACACTAGAGTAACACAAAGGATAAGGGAATACCATGAACCTACAAGAAACTGGTAAGTTTCTAGAAACATACAACCTACTAAGATGGAACTACAAAGAAACAGAAAATTTGTACAAATCAATAATGAATAAGGAGATTAGATTAGTATTAAAAAAATAAATCTCCCAAACAACAACAGAAAAGTCCAGGACCATGTGGTTTCACTGGTGAATTCTACCAACCTCCTTCAGCCACCACACATTTAAAGAAGAATTGACATCAATCATTTTCAAAGTCTTCCCAAAAAATGCAGAGGAGGGAACATTCCTAAACTCCTTTTACAAGGACATCAAAGACTGATAGATACACTACAAGAAAAGAAAACTAGAGGTTAATATCTCTGATAATTGTAGATGCAAATAGTTTCAACTAAATACTAGCAAAACAAACTCAATAGCATATTAAAAGGATTACTGACTATGATCAACTGAGATTTAGCCCTGGATGCAAGAATGGTTTAATATATGGAAATCAAGAAAAGTGACACACTATTAATAGGCTGAAAGACAAAATTCTCAATGGATGCAGAAAAGGCATTGCAAAATTTTTCTTTCACGATAAAAACTCTCAACAAATTGGGTACAGTAGGAATGTAACTCAACATAATAAAGGCTATATATGATCAACTTACGTAGTACTGAATGTACTAGAACATGAGGGCATTATGGTAAGTGAAATAAATCAGAGGCAGAGAAAAATATATGTGAAATCATACAAAGTTGAACTAACAGTAACAGCAGTACATCACGGTAGAAGGGGCAACACAGAGAGAGGAGGCAATATGACACTGGACCGCCATATAATATGTATATATGTGTAATATATACATATAATATGTATAATTCTTAATTATATATACAATTCTTATATAAAAAGTAATATACGTGGGCTATTTTGGAGTTGTTTTTCTGGTTTAGTTTTGTTTTGGAGGGGAGCAGAAAGAGTTGTGGACGGTTTTTTAATTTCTTTTCTTCTTTTGAGGGGGACATCGGGGTAAGGGGAAGAATGCACTTTCGGGCTGGAAGTTCTGAGTGCTGGCAATGAGGTCGGCCTCCCAGGGAGTCTTGGGAGCATTCCCCTGAGCCGGGGAACTTGGGAAGAAAGACCAAGGGCTGGGAGGTTCTGACACTCACCGTTCAAGCCTCTCAACCGCCACCACCTCCACCTTTGCCTCAGAAGCTGCTCCGCCCAACGCCCTGTCAACCGGCCCTCTCCCGCCGCCCCCGCAGGTTTGCGGCACTTGCCGCGCGCGCATGCGCCGCTTCCAGCAAAGGGGCGCCGCTTCCGCCCCCTCCCCGCGCAAGCACACACCCATCCCGGTCTCAAGCTATCCTCAACCAGCCGAGTGCCCCCCGCTCCTCCCGTCTCCTCAGCACCCGTCAGCCCTCTCCTTCCTCCCTTTTCAGCCTGCTTCAACCCATCAACCCCTCTGTCCTCAAGGCCCTACCTTGGCACCCTGTCGCTTGCTCTCCAGGTTCGTCGCCATTGGACCCTACTGGACGACCCCACAATCCACCACAACTTGCGGGCCCCCCCTCTCTTTAATATGTCAAGGTCATCTTCAGCGGAACCAGTGGCCGATGGCAGGAAGTTTAAGGAGAGTCTGTGGAGGTTAAACAGACAACTTCCAGAGGCGAGGTGCAGGTACAGGGCCCTGCAAACCCTGAGAGGCTGGCCACCCAAAAGCTTCCCTCCACCCCCATCGTCCCGCGGGCGTAAGGCACGCAGCCCTTTTCTCCAGCCTTCTCAGCCTACCCCTACCCTACCCCTACCACCCGTCGGCACGTGGCGCTCTACCCTGTGACCACCAGCAAACCTTTCTCCTGCTCCCTAGTTTCGCTGATGCTTGCTCCTCTTGGCAGACCCCACCCGATTGCCCAGTTCCAGTGTAACTTAGCGAATCACAGGTTTTGAATTCTGACTGTCCGACAGCAAATCCTCTCTCCACTGCTTTGTGAAAGTGTTAGTTGCTCAGTCGTGTTCGACTCAGCGAATCCATGGATTGTAGCCCGCCAGGCTCCTCTGTCCATGGATTTCTCCAGGCAAGAATAATGGAGTCGGTTGCCGATCCCTTCTCCAGGGCATCTTCCCGTGCCACGGATCGAATCTAGGTCTCCTGCAGTGTAAGCAGATTCTTTACCATCGGAGCCACCGGGAAAGCCAAGTATCAATTTGTTGCCTCTCAAGGGGCCAAATAGACTTTTGTTCTTGAACTGACTGACAGGTTAATCTTTGTCAGGAGAGGGCGCTGGGGGAACACTGCAGAACAAGGAGCTTCTATTCGTTAAGAGTGCTTTAGATTCTTCTTGCTCTTACCTTGCTGCTGCCAGCGGTAGACCTGGAGCACATTTCGTGACACTGGCCGCCCCCGCTCCCCGCGGCTCCCCGCTCCCCCAACCCCGCCCCTCTCTTCCCGCCCCACCATTAAGTGTGAATTTCCAGTGATTCACGGAGGTGACCACTTCTTAGCAATACCCTGCCGACAACCCTAGAGAAGAGTTTCCGGCTTGTCAGATCCAACCATTGTTGGTCCGCCTAGGCAGCCTGTACGGAGGAATAATGCCTGCTTGCTCAGCAGGTATGGGACAGCTCTAGTCTAGGGACAGTGAACTTTTCCCCACGATGAAGGGAACCACAGTTAAACCTTCTGCAAGAAGATCTGAATCCCAGCCTTAGGGAGGATCCATCTTCCAGGTTTGTTTTGGCCTTGAGAATTTTCCCTCAGCATTCTCTTTACTTCTGTATAGATAATCCTCATTGTTAAAGTGCTTGCTGGAAGATGAAGAGAGAGATAGAGAGGGACAGTGAAAAAGACAACCAGACTAAAGGAATGTTTAAAAGGGTCATTAGGGAAGCCAGATGGGAGACTGGATGCAAGTAAGAGCTTAATAAAATGAGTTGTCTCCCCTTTTTGAAGATGATCAACCTGGGAGACAAAAATTGCAATTACTGAAATCATTTGTCAAAGATCTATGGCAGGTATGGTAATGGAACCCAGAGGAAGTTATATGACAGCTAAAAAACAAAACAATAGAATAGAAAACAGCTTCTGGATATCACTTTATTACTCACAATATCCAATTGAGGGTGTAAAAACCTGGAACCATCCCCAGATAGCAGCTTCATGGACTGTTCACATTTTGCCATTCAACAAGGCTCATCCAACTTGTCTGCTTATCTCAATGATTCTGGAGGTGTTTAGATTTCTCCCGCTGCTTAAGGAAGAACTCCATCTGCCCAAACAAGAATGAAAAGAGCTCCCTGTCTGTTGTTCCACTTCATTTCTCCTTCATTCCTTCTTAGTCAGAGGTGAGGCAAGGATAGAAAAGAAAATACACTATGTTTAAAGACTGTTTCTGCTTTCTATCCTTGGATTTTAAATGTGCTTGGTAAAAAGATTCTCTTATGAATGTAGAATCTGGGCGTAAGTTTTGGAAATAATAACCCAATTTGCCCTTTAAATGTTGGTAGTTGTGGTGGTTTAGTCACTAAGTCGTGTCCGACTTTACCACCCACTGGACTGTAGCCTGCTTGGCTCCTCTGTCCATGGGATTTCCCAGGCAAGGATATTGGAGTGGGCTGCCATTTTGTTCTCCAGAGGATATTCCTGACCCAGTGATTGAACCTGCATCTCCTGCATTGCAGGAGGATTTTCTACTACTGAGCCACAGGGAAGCCCTTAAGCTTTGGGTATTTATTTTAATGATATTATTTTTGGTAAACAATTGATGTGTGTGTGTGTTTATATATGTTTATGTACATATCTCTGTGTGTGTACTTATGGGAAAGATGATTTGCTCTAGTCTTTATCCTCCTTTTATCAATACCTCAGCTTTTAAAATATTTTGTTAATAAGATCATAAACCTCTAGCTCTTCAAGCTGTCCTAGCGTCATCATTTCTGGATGTTTATGTTCAAACAATCAGAATACTCAGGAATAGTTTCTTGACCCCACACTGATAAATGCTGCTCTTTCACATTTCCAGGAGAGAAAACAGAAATTTCACCAAATGTCTTTAGATTTGCACATGCTGGATACACAGGCTGCACACGTAAATCTACAAAGAAGAGACATGTGTTCTCTTTTGGGGGCTCTTTATTACATAAACATATTTACACTAAGATACACACATAGAAATGCCCCTACATGTAGCCAGATACAGTAGAGAGTAGTCTAAAGAAGACATGATGACCTCTGGTTGGAACTGAATCTCATGGTACCTTTTAAAAATAAGTGTCTGTTTTCTGTAGGTTAGCAAAGGTCAGGAAGACTTGTTCCAGTGTTATCTGACTAATGGGATAGTCTTCTAAATTGAATTGATGTTTAGCTTCCTTCAAAATTCGGAACACCTCTAACAACAACAACAAAAATTGCAGTTACCATTGCGGTCCTGCCTTCCAGCCTCCAACCCATATGAGCCTCTCCACTTCTTTCAACTACTGCCAAGTTAATGGTGGAAGACAAAAGGTACAGAAGATGGAGATGAGATAATGCACAAATAGATAATTGAGAAACTAAAAAAAGGCAGTTTTCTGTCCTTATTCTCTTGATGAACCTGGACTAACAACAGGATTTAGGGAGCATTTCAAATTTCAAATATCTAGGGATATGTGAAAGTAACCTTTCTGCTTCTCCTACAGTGCTAGAATTCCATTGTATATGCCTAATTATCAAATACTTCTCCCATCATTAGTGCTTTCTTAACATGTAATATTACAAGGCATGATTTCAGCAATCACCTTTCCCCACGTATTGTCCTTGCTGGGAATGTAGTAGGTAAGGATCCCTTGATTCTGCTCCTTTAAAACATTATCTAAGAAAGGAAAGATAGGATGGGTGAATAATCTTACAGTTTTCTTTTTAAGTTGCCAAATATCGCTTTATCTACCTAATTATATATGATAGAAAAATGAATAGATATAACTAATAGAAAAGGGACACATTTGAATATTGCACTGTTTTTGGTATGTAGGCGTGACACAGTTAATTCTTTTGAGCACATTTATTCCTGATAAAATAATCTTATGTGGACTTTATTATTGAGGGCAGTCTTTTGGGCACAAAAAAATGATCAGTTCAATGCTCAATATAAAAAACCCGAGCCTTCTAAAATTCTAATGATATTATAAGATTTAATTTCTGAATACAGTGCTGACAGGGGAAGATTTTCACTCTTGTTGTGTGAGCAGGTATGCAGATATAATGTTTGATGAGAAGGAGAGCAGAACAAGGCCTCCTCACTATTTGCATTATTACACACCATGTGGAAGAGGAAATCATACACATAAATCACCAAAGTCAGGCCTTGTGTTCTGGTTTCTTTTACAGGAGAGGAAGAGCACACTGGTGGGGTGAAGGCGAAGAGGGTGGTATTCATTTCTAAGTTGCAACAGGTATTTTACATTTATCAATGCTCATTTGTATTTTATAAATTGGATTAACTGGATTAAAATATTTTATAGTAAAGCATATATGTTTCCAATGCTGAGTGGATTTTCTTCATATGAATTTTAATGCACCTATTGTCTCTATATTGACACAAAGCCCTTTTTTGTGTGAAATATTTTAAATATTGAGTTTAATAAATTATTCAAGGCAAACACTGATGAACCTGCCTCCCTTCCATTTAGTTCAAATGATAATGATCCTATGTGCCTTTCTTGTCTCTATCCCTCATAAAAAATAACCAATACTTTCATTGTTATTGTGTACATTTCCTTTTTTAATGTCTTTATGCATGTACCCCTACAAGTTTAGGTAGAATGTTCCTGCTTTGAAGTTTGTGTGAATGGGATCACCTAGTGTATGTATTCCTTTTTATCTTCTTTCAGTCAGTGTTTGTAAGATTCATTCATGTAGTTTCATATAGCTATAGTTCATTCATTTCCTTTTTAAATGGTAATCTGGTGTATGAATATTTCATAATTTATTTTCCATTCAGCTACTAACAGACATATGGGTTGCCTGACTGTTGTGAATATTGCTGAGTTAAATATTCTTTTACTTGTCTCCTTGCCACAGGTGGATGCAAGTAAATAAGATACCTGTGGTAGAATTGTTGGGCATTAATCTTTTTAAAAATGGTTATACCAATTTCAATTTTTACCCTGAGATTCGGCAAATTGGAAAGAATGTCACCCCCACAAGAAGGCTGAACAAATTCCAAATTAATGGCTTTTCTTAAACCCATCAGTTTTTCTGATGAGGCAAACTCAGGGCAAATAATGGACCCAATATTTGGGGAGAGAGAGGCATCTGCAGAGAGAATCAGAATGAGAGCATTTGCTTATACAAGGCAGACTCTGCTGGATGACATACAAGCATATATGCAACTCTTAAAAGTGAAACTCTTTCCTATTTTACAACCCCAAAGTGTCTTTCTTAAGGATCTAGGAGTCATCCTTTAAAATGCAGTCAAGAAAGATAGCACCCCCTATTCCCAGGAGGGTGGGAGCCAGCTTCAGTTGGTACAGATGGCCTAACCACTTTCTCTTGAAAATCTGCTCCCTGAAGTCCTCCAGCCCTTTCCCACTATTTCATTCCAGCCCTTTCCAACCCTTTTGTTTCAGCAGAGTTAAGCTCACACTGAGATCTGCCCTCATGTCCCTATTCCAGTAACTTTGCATTGAGTCTTCCTTGCCTGTTTTAACTTTGTCCTGTGCAATTTTTATTTCATATAGGAAAACTAAGATAAATGAAGCTACCTGTAGCACTTAACTGTTGCCCTAACGGTCTGGGAGCAAGCGACGAGAATGAAGACAGAACACGAAATCTGGTGCAATGGGTCAGGGGACCTGCAGCTTCTAAAGGACTGAGGTGCAGAGTCCACTCTGAGTCCAGCTTTTATTCCTGATTGTAGACTACAAGACTTTTTTGATCTTATCTTTCCCAAGACCCTACACTGACATAGTCCAGGTCTCCTTGTTTTTACCTCGGGCCATTCCCTTTTGGGCTAGTCTTGGGGACAGTCAGCAAGTGTGTAGGCAGCGTTCATGCCTGACGCTGACCCGGCGTTCCAAGGTCCATGCTTTCATGATCCCAGTCATACTCCCCTCTGGGTCTAGCCTTGGGGTTTGTAACAAGGAGATTATTCTCAAGAAAAACACGGTTTCTTAATATATGCTGTTTTCCTAGGTGCAATTTCTGTGAAATTTCTCAAGGTTGTGAAAGTACATTATTAAGAATTCCCACTACATTTAACTCCCATTCTCCTTTCTGCTGTTTACTGAAGTATGTTCTGGCAATTTATTGTAATAGCCCTCTAAGATGGGTTCAAGTAGTATCCTTTTTCTTATAGATGAGGAAACTGATGCCTAGCAAAATCAAATAATTTTCCTTAGGTTATTACGTAAACTGAATGTTTGTGTACTCCCAACACTCTTATGTTGAAATCCTAATCCCACTGTGATCCCATCAGGAGGTGGGAAATCTGGATTAGTGCTTTTATGAAACAGGCCCCTGAGAGCTCCCTTGCCCCCTCCAACCATGTGAAGATACATCAAGCAGACACCTTGTCTAGGAACTGGGCACTCACCAGACAAGGATCTTAATAGAGTCTTGAACATTCAAAACTGCTAAATAAATTTCTGTTGTTCAGAAGTCCCCCAATCTATATTATTCTTTTACAGCAGCACCAACTGACTAAGACAGTCTGCAAATAAATTATGGATTAGTCCAGATTGGCACCAAAACATTTGCTTCCAAAGCCTTTTCTTTCAAATACCTAGCACAACCAAAAGAAAATTCCTAAGAGTATGTTTTTGTTTAATTTGTCTTGGTGAGCTCTTGTGTGTATTTGAGGGTACGAGTAAGTCTTTTACTCTGGGTACTTGTCTGTCCTGTTTTTGTTGGGTGGGGACGGTGGGAGGGGGTGCGATACCTGGGCAGCTTCGCCCAAGCGATGGGACTTGGAGAGGGAAAGAAAGAGAGGGAGGTCCTGGGCACTCAGCGCTCGGACCTCAGAAGCGTCTCTGCCACACCAGGGCGCAAGTGGAACCTGCGCGGTGCCTCCTCCCAACGCCCTCCGCAACCTCCCTGGCCCAGGCTCCTTGCCACTGCCGGTTGAGGACCCGGCTGATCCGAGGAACCTGTGCGTGCTGTCCTTGCTCTGCCCACCTTCCCAGCACCCCCAGCCCTCTCCTTCCTCCTATCTTGAGCACTGCAACCCCCACCCCCAACGTCTCTGGCACACCGCCCAGACCCTGAAGGCCCTATCTCCGCACCCTTTCGCTTGCTCTTCCAGGTTCCTCGCCTCTGGACCCTACTGGACAACCCCACAAACTTGTAACTCGCCGGCTCCCCGCTCCCTCATCAAAGTCACCCTCAGCTGTATCAGTGGCTTAAGGCAGGAAGATTAAGGAGAGTCTGTCGCTGACCGTCCCCCCGCCACCCCTGGCTCTGTGGGGGTTAAACAGGCAATTTCCAGAGGCAAGGCACAGGAGCAGAGCCCTAACCCAACCCCCGCCTCGGCCCCTCGGTTGGCCACCCTAAAAGCACCCTAGTCCGCAACATCGTGCGGCAGGCGCAGGACAGGCTGCCAAGGGGCCCTTTCTCAAGAGTGCACAGCCCAGCCCAGCCCGCCCCTCCACCTTCCGCACGTTCAGCTGTGCCCTGCCCCTCTAGGCGTTGGATTCACCCCACCTCCAAACCTTTCTCCTGCTCCCCAGTTTCACTCATGCTTGCTTCTCTTGGCTGACCCCACCTAAGTGCCCAGCTCCAGTGTAGCGTCGCGAATCATAGGTTTTGAATTCTGACTGTTGGAGGGCAAATCCTCTGTCTCTCCCCTGCTGTGCCAGGTATCAATTTACTGCCTTTCAAGCGCCAAATAGATCTGGGTTCTTGAATTGACAGGTTAACTTTGTCAGGAGAGGGCGCTGGAGAAATACAGCAGGAGAAGGGACTTCTATTCATGATTACGTGTTTTCTCTTAGATTCTTCTTGCTCTTACCTTGTCGCTGCCAGCAGTGGATGTGGAGGACATTTCGTGACACTCGCCCCACCCTGCCCCAGCCATGGTATTAAGTGTGAATTCCCAGCGATTCACGGACGTGACCCTTCTTAGCACCAGCCTGCCAACAGCCCAGAGGAGAGTTTCCTGCTTGCCAGATCTAGCCATGGCTCCTGTTGGCCACCCTCAGCTGCCTGTACTGGGAGCTGTAATTCCTGCTTGCTCAGCAGGTGTGGAACAGCCCTGGTCCAGGGACAGTGAACTTCCTCATGGGATCAGCTGAGACACAGCTAAACCTTTCCTTGGGGAGGAACCATCTTCCAAGTTTATTTTATACTTGGGCTTCCCTGATGGCTCAGATAGATAAAAGAATCTGCCTGCAATGCAGGAGACCCTGGTTGGATTCCTGGGTTGAGAAGTTCCCTGGAGAAGGGATAGGCTACCCACTCCAGTATTTCTTGAGCTTCCCTGGTAACTCAGATGGTAAAGAATCCGCCTGCAATGCGGGAGACCTGGGTTTGATCCCTGGGTTGGGAAGATCCCCTGGAGGAGGGTGTGGCAACCCACTCCAGTATTCTTGCCTGGAGAATCCCATGGACAGAGGAGGCTGGCAGGCTACAGTCCTTGGGGTCGCAAAGAGTCAGATAAGACTGATCAACTAAGCAAACAGCACATTTTATCTCAGCCATAGGACAGTCTCGGGGGTTCTCTTTACATCCTTATAGCTAATCCCCATTATGGTTAACAATTCTTTTAATTTTCCCTATTCAAATTGTTGTGTGGTTTCCTGATTCTTGCTAGGGACACTGATAACCCTTCTGAGCCTCCCAATGAGGACAATAGTAGCACTTCCTATCTCAGAGGGTGTCAAGGGATTAAATGATCCAATGTATGTAAAGTGCTTAATAGAGGAACTGACACATTTTTTTTGGTTTGTTTGTTTCTTGTTGAAGGATGAAGAGATAGGATAGGTGATAAAGCCTCTCGCTTCCTATTAGACTAGAAGAATATTTTAAAGAGTCATTAATGAAGCCAACTTGAAGACAAGCTGTAAGTAAAAGGTTAAAGAAAACGAGTTCCCTTTCCCTTCTAAAGATGGCCAGTCTGGGAAACAAATTTTGTAATTACTGAAGTCACTTGTCAGAGATTAATGGTAGGTATTGGAATGGAACCGAGAGAAAGTTATATCAATTTTAAAAACAGTACAGAGAATAGCTTCTAGATATTAGTTACAATATCCAATTGAGGATATAACAACCTATACCTGGGGGACTTCCCTGGCAGTCAAGTGGTTAAGACTTCACCTTCCAGTGCAGAGGGTTCAAGTTTGATCACTGGTCTGGGAGCTAAGATCCCACATGCCTCAGGCCAAAAAACCAAAACATAAAGCAGAAACAATACAGTCACAAATTCAGCTGAAGACTAAAAAAAAAGCCCTGCACCTCCGTGCACCCGCAATAGAACAGCTTCACTGACTCTATCTTGCAGTTTGAGGAGGATCATCCTACTTGTCTATTCTCTGCCTGTGATTCTGCAGAAGTGATTAGATTTCTCATGTTGCTTATGGGGCAACTCCAACTGCCTAAACTTGAATTAGAATATGCTTTCTGCCTCTCTACACACCTCATTTCTCCTTCTTTCTTTCTAAATAAGAGGTATGTCAAGAATAGAAAAGAAAGGACACTTCTTAAAGAATGGTCTGCTTCCTTTCTTGAACTCTAAATGTTCTTAGTGCAAATGTGTGTGTGCGTGCTCATTCCCTTCAGTTGTGTCCCACTCTTTGTGACGCTATAGACCGTAGCCCACCAGGGTCCTCTGTCCACAGGATTCTCCAGGCATGAATACTGAAGTGGGTTGCCGTACCCTCCTCCAAGGGATCTTCCTGACCCAGGGATCGAACTCATGTCTCTTATGTCTCCCACATTGGCAGGCAGGTTCTTTATCTCTAGGGCAACCTGGAAAGCCCCTTAGTGCAAATATCCTTTTACAAATGTAGAATGTTGGCTTGAGTTTTGGAAATACACAATTTATCCCCATAAACTTTGATATTAATTTAAATGGACTCTTTTGGCAGAAAATTGGTGTGTCTATTTGTGTGTGTTTTTATCTATGAAAAAGGTGATTTTTGTTCCAGGCTTTATATTCTTCTTATCTATAACTCAACTGCTAAAATGTAAAGCCATTGCTCTCTAGGCTGTTCCATTCTGACAGCTCCATCATTTGTGAATGTTTCTTTTCATATATTCAAAATACTCATGACAAGGCCCTTGTCCCCACTCTGATAAGTGATGTTGTTTCATATTTCTAGGAGAGAAAATAGAAATTTCACTAAATATCTTTAGATTTGCACATGCTGGAATCACAAGCCACTCATGTAAGTCTATGAAGAAGGAACATGTGTTTCCTTTGAAGCACTCTTTATTACATAAATATATTTGTACCAAGATATACACTCACAGGGATGCCCTTCTTTGTATCCAAGTATAGTAGAGAGTAGTCTAAGGAACACGCAGGACTAGTTGCAAGTGAGTCTCAAGACGCTTTTTTCTCAACTTCTGGGTTCTGTTGGCCAGCAAAAGTCAGGAAGACTTGTTCAAGCGTTACCTGACTGATGGAATAGTCTTCTAAATTGAATTCTTCTTTAGCTTCCTCCAAAATACCAAACATCTTTAACAGCAACAACATAAAGTACAGTTAACCATTGCAGTCCTCCTTTCCAGCCCACCACCCAGATGAGTCTCTCCTGTATATACTTCCTCCAACTGTTGCCAAGCTAATGGTGGAGGACAAAAGATACAAAAGCTGGGGATGAGATAACAGACAAAGTAGATCATTGAGAATTTGAGAAGAAGCAGGTCTCTGTCCCTATTCTCTTGATGGATATAGACGGAAAGTGGGACTTAAATGTGGTAATCTGACTTAGTTAAAATTAATTCCTTGGACCACTGAGAGTAACCTAAAGTCTCTGCTCCTCCTATAGCCCATTTCATAAGACTAAATCCCAAATGCTTTAGTGCTCTCTTAACATATAATAATATTACAAGGGCATGGTTTCTACATTCACCTCTCCCCAGCTATTGTCCTTGCTGGGAATGTAGTAGTTAATGATCCTTTGATTCTCATCTGTTAATTCACTGCCTAAGAAAGAAAAGATAGGATAGATACATAATTTTGCATATTGCTTTTTAAATGTCAAAATACTGATACATCAACTTAATTATATGTATAACAGAGGGATAAATAGATATGGCTAGTAAAAAAGGGATGTAATAAAAAAGCCTACCTCTTTAGTATGCATGATACAGTTAATTTCTTCAGCAGATTTATTCCTGGTATAGTAGGCTTTGTTTTATGGGTTTATAGGAATTATTGAGGACAGACTTTCAGGCACAAAATGTTGTCAACTCACATGCCTAAAGGATGAAACTTGAGCCTTCTAAAATTCTAATGCTGTAAGATGTAATACCTAAACATAGGGCTGAGAATATAAATGGGTGGGATTTTCATTCTGGCTTTATGAACATGTATGAATGTACAACATGTTTCCTGGGGAAGAGAGAAGAGGCTTTTTTGCTATTCTCATGATCCTATGCCAGGTTAAAGAGGAAATCATACATAAAAACCACCAAAGTCAGGGTGTATGTTCTTTTTCAAGTGAATAAGAATCCTCTGGTGCAAGCTGGGGGAAGAAGTGGTATACTTTCCAGATTTAGAACAAACATATTTGTTTATGCTTATCATTGTATTTTGTAAATTATTACAATTTAGAGGAGCCTGGTGGGCTGCCGTCTGTGGGGTCGCAGAGAGTCGGATACTACTGAAGTGACTTAGCAGCAGCAGCAGCAAATTAATTGAGATTTTAAATATTTTAAAATATGTTAATATAATCAAACTAAGATTGAGGTGGCTCTAATTCCTTGATAGTCTATGTAAGGAAATCAAAACCTAAGCCAGAGCTGCTGCTGCTGCTAAGTCACGTCAGTCGTGTCTGACTCTTTGCGACCCCATGGACTGTAGCCTACCAGGCTCCTCTGTCCATGGGATTTCCCAGGCAAGAGTACTGGAGTGGGTTGCCATTGCCTTCTCCATAAGCCAGGGCAAATGTACTTGAATCTGAAGAAATCAACTCTAAGAACATCCAATCACAAAGAGCCAACTACGTTTCCCCAAATAAGGCAACTGCTTAAGCTCTAGCAAATCAAATATTTCCTTACTTTTCCCCATGTCTTCTCTATAAACATCTCTCCCCTAATTCCTGTCTGTGGAGACCTCCTAACCACCTTTGGTTTGGTGATGCCCAATTAGTATCAATGTACACTCTGATAAGCTCTTGAAAATTTTTCATATGCATCAGATGAGTAGCTCTGACATCAAAGGGAAAGTGAAAAAAGTGAAAATGTTGGTTGTTCAGACATGTCTGATTCTTTGTGACCCCTTGAACTGTAGCCTGCCAGGCTCCTCTGTCCATGGAATCCTCCAGGCAAGAATACTGGAATGAGTTGCCATTCCCTTCTACAGGAATCTTCCTGACAAAGGGATCAGTTTGGGTCTCCTGCATTGCAGGGAGATTCTTTACTGTCTGAGCCACCAGGGAAGTAAAATGGGATCCAAAAGGATGCCCAATGGTTCTATGAGCAAAGTGCAACCAGATGTAGGTACTTGCTGAGCCCTTTGTTTTCACTGCTTTCTCCCTGCACCTGAAGGTCTTAAGTAAGTCCCTCTTGGATATCTGAGCTCCTAGCTTTTCTGTCAAGAGCTCTGTAACTTGATTTGAGGTTTTTGGGTTTTTTTCTTTTTTAACCTGATTGGGTGTGCATTTGGATTGGATCTGACTTAAACGTCCTTAGCTCTCTGTCTACAACCAAACTGGGTTTAGAGTCAGACTAGGTCCAACTTAAACTGGACTGGGTTCAGTGTGAGGTCTCTGGTAGGTAAAATATTTTCTTAATGAAAGGAAAGAAGAAAATGAACTTCCTCCGTATTCAGAGAGTTTGGGACTCCAGCTAACTGTATGGACAAAAATTATGGGTCCATGTGTTTTTATCCATTTGACTAATGTCTGTCTTTTGACTGCAGAGTTTAATAAACTTTAAATGGGCTTCATCTTTTCCTGGGCTTCATCTGAAGGATAGCTCTTCCAGTTATATCACTGTTGGTTGACATTTTTTCTTTCAATATTTTGAATATATATTTTCAATTTCTCTTGGCTTGAAAATTTTCCACTGAGAAATCTGCTGATAGGTTTATGGGGTTCCCTTGTTTGACAGATTACTTTTCTCCTGCTTTTTTCTTTGACTTTTGACAGATTTATTACAGTATGCTTTAGCCCCTTTCCGGTTCAACTATTTGGAGTTCTTTGGGCTTCATGAATCTGAAAATCCATATCCCTCCCAAAGTTTGGGAAATTTTAAGCTATTATTTCTTTAAATAAACTTTCAGTCCTTTTCTCTTCTCCTTCTGGGGTTTCCATAAAATATAAATTGTTTCTGTTATAGTGCCCTGTAAATTTTGTCAGCTTTCTTCATTTTTAATCACTCTTCATTCTTTTTTGCATCTCTGATTGGATAATTTCAAATGACCTATCTCATAGTTCACTAATTCTTTCTTCTGATTGGTTGAATCTGCTGAATTTTTCAGTGTAGTCATTATATTTTCAGTTCTAGGATTTCTGTTTGGGCTTTTTTATGGTGCCTATTTTTGTTGTTGTTGTTGTATTTTTCATTTTCTTTTTGCATTGTGCAACTAATTTCACTTGGTTGTCTTTCTGTGTGTTCATGTAGTTCATTAAACATCTTTAAAAGGACTGTTCTAAATTCCTTGTCAGACAGCCCATAGATTTCCATTTCTTTAAGGAGTTTCATTAGTTTCTTTTGGTAGTGTTATGTATACCTGACTCTCTGTGGTCCTTGATTCCTTGAGTTTGTATCCACTTTCGATAAGTAGTCTCCTCTTGTAGAGTTTACAGACTCTCTTCAGCAGGGACACACCTTCACTCATCAGCTCAGCTAGAGGTTTGGACTGTTTGTGTGGCAGCATCCCGGGGCAAGCAGTCTTGCTAACAGGATCTTGGCTTGGGCAAGTATACTGCTTGTGATCTGAGGTTGAAGGTGGGTGGGTGGGCAGGGCTGTTGTCTGATTTCTGTGGCTGAACTGACCTTCCAGCTGAGCTGTTCAAGCATGGCGGCTGGATAGGCTCCCTGGATGGGCAAGACCCATGGCTACAGGCTACTACTTCACAGTCTAGTGGTGACACTAACTGAGATCTGTAATCACCTCTGGCCTGTTGAGGTACAGGCTGTGATCCCTGGCAGGATAGGGCCACTCTTTGACTCCATGATTGGGCAAGGCTACATATGGGCTGGACACAGTTGCTCTTGGGGGAGGGGATTCACATTGTGCTCCTTGACTGGATGGTGCCAATTTCTGGTCTCTATGTTCAGGTGGGGCCACAGACAGGGCTTTATAGTTAGATGAGGCCTCAGGCTGTGTTCATGATTATACTGGAAAGTAAACTGCATTCAAAGTTGGGTAGGACTGCAGGCTAGCCTTCACAATTTAGTAGGCTGTTGGTTGTGCTTCATTGCTGGCTAAGGCTACAGGCTAGGCTACTTTCAAGAGCGCCGCCAGTTATATTCCACAGTTGTATGGGCTCGAGACTATGCTCTGTGGTCAGACAGGGTCACTGTCTGGGCTCTGTCTTCAAGTCAGGCCCTAGGCTATGCTCCATGAATGGGCAGAGTCACTGACTGGCCTTTTTACATGAGTAAATCCATATGCAGTGTTCAGTAATTGAGCAAGGCTATAATTTGGGCTCTGCAGGTGGGCAATATCATAGGCTAGATTCCAAGGCCATCCTGGTGATGTAGGGCCAGAGGCTATACTTAATAGTTGGGCAAGACTGTTAGTTTGGCTCCCAACCAAGCATGTCTGTAGAATGGGCATAACAGATGCCCAAATTCACTGGACAGGCTTCTTGGTCAGGTGGGTTGGAAGCTATACTCAGCAGCTGGATAGAGCTGTGAATTAGCTTCTCTTCCTAGACAAGGCCATGGAACAGGCTCCATAGCTGATAGGGTTTGTTGGCCGGGGACCCAAATCAGGCAGACCTGCCTTTTGAGCTCTTTGGTCAGATAAGGCCAAAGTGCAGCTATAGGTTGTGTTCCATGGTTCTTCCTAAATTCTCTGGCCAAGTTTCCTGGTTGGAGGAAATTATAGGCTATACTCAGCAGATGGTCAGGGGCTTTGGATCTACTTCTCTAGTCAGCAGGGCTATAGAATGACTCTACACCTGGTACAGCTAATTGGCTAGGGACTCAAGTCTAGTAGAAGTACCCTCCAAGCTCTCACACCAGGCATGGCCACTGATTCAGCTTTGCAGATGAGCAGAGCCATTGGCCTGGAACTCTACTCCAATGCTGTTGCAAGGAAGGATGTAGTTTTGCTAAGATCTGAGTGCTCAGTGCTTGGAGCACCAGCCCTCTTCTCTGTCTTTACGTAGTCTCCAGTGGTAAAGTCTCACAGGTTCACCCAGTGATCCTTGCGAGTTAAGACCCAAGTGGGCCTCCAAAGAAGCATTCTGCAACACTGGGGGACCTGATGAACACCACTGACTCTCTTTTCCCAAGTGGAGAAACTGTAGGTCTAAGGGAGGGTTGATACAGTCAGTGTATAGCTCCTCCTCTTACCCTTCTCATATCTCTCTTGGTTTCTATTGCCTAGGAGGTTGCTTCAACCTTACCTCCAGGTTCTGGGATTTTCATAATGGTGTCTTGTCTACATATAGTTACTAGCTGGTCTTCTTATGAATATGATCTTCCCAACTGATGTTGGGAATGACCTATGTTGCCATCTTTCTATCACTCTCAATATTATAAGTTTGACTAGTGCTGTTACATACAGTTATTTCATTCATTTCCCCTTATGCACAGTGGTAATCTGGTATATGATTATTCCATAACTTATTTTCCATTCAACTGCTGGCAGGTATAATGTGAATATCATTGATTTAAATATTTCATTTATCTCATGGCACAGGTGGATGCAAATATAATAACGTAAGGAACAGCCACCTTCAGTTGAAAATGTTCTTCAAACCCACATTTCTATTAAAGCTTTTGTGTCCACATCCTCAAGGATAGGTCTCTAATGTTTAGTGTCTCTTCTTTAAGACTTGTCCTAGAGAACGTTGCTAGGACAGCACACAGTAAATGAGACTTTCTGTTCACAGCTTTTCTTTGTAGTGATTTGGGCACTATATCTCAGAAATATTTGCTGAATGAGTGCATAAATGAGTATTAAACTTCTTAATAGGCTATTAATAACAACACCGAGGTAATTCAATTTCCCATACATCTGTTCCCTAGATCTGCTCTACCTTCTATTTCTTTTTATTTTCCGCTCTCCATTCTTACTGTGTAATCAATCAGGCTATTTTCTATTGCTTGGAAGATAAACTTCCAACTCTTCAGCCTGACACACAATGGGGATGTCTGTAATATTTTGCTCAGCGTAGCAGAATGGAAACTAAGAAGAAAAAGCAGAATTAATAAAAGTCTTACCATGTTTCTTCTTTATGTTTAGGAAGGAAAGATAAGAGATAGAAAGAAATAATTGCTGTCTCTGGCATTGTACCATATAGCTAAAGAAATGCTGATTGAATATAGCATGAAGAAGTGCTATTCTTGCAAGGAGAAAAAAGCTTAGTGGTTCTTGTTTGAATTTCAGTTTCATATCCTGACTGGGACAGCAAAAGACCACAGTTATATTTTCAGCGTGAGGTACAAACCTTAAAACTTTTCATGAGTGATATTATGGAAAGAATTGTATCTTTTCCCACCCCCCACTCCCACCCCCACCAAATTCATTTGCTGAAGCCTTAACCCCAGTTGATTGTGTTTGGTCGTATGTCCTTTAAGGAAGTAGTTAATGATAAATGAGGTCATAAGGGTGGTACCTGGATCCACTATGACTGATGTCCTTATAAGAAGAGTAAGAGACACCAGGGATGGATACACACAGGAAAAAAGCTGTCTGATGACACAGCAAGAGAAGGAGGCCATCTGTGGGCCAAAAAGAGAGGCCCCAGGAGAAACCAGACCTCCTGAAATCTTGATACTGAACTTCTAATCTCAGAACTGTGAGAAAATAAATTTCTGCCATTATGCCAGTCAATCTGTGGTGTCTTATTATAGCAGCCCTAGTGGACTAATACAGATTATATTTACTAAAAATTGAGAATTAAGTTCAAACATGATTTTAGGTATGTAGGCCATATGGACAGCTCTAACGTCACAACTACCTTACTAGTTAATATACACCAAGATATTGGTGAATACTTCTGTTCTTTGTGTAAACTTCTTAGCACAACCAAACATAAAACGTTTAAAAGAACAAGCATTCCAAAAATAATTCAACATGGAAGGGCAATTAATATCAATAATTCACAATAAATAGTTACTGGAGATATGCAGCATATGGATGGTGCGAACAATAAATATGATTTAACACATCTGTATCAAAGCTAACCCAACCAACCAAATTTACCTGGGAAAGCTGTTTTAATAAAAGTTTTAAAATCCTTTAATTTGTTCTCATCTTCATCAATATTGATCTTGACTTTTAGGATGTAAACATTGCCAAATTTGTTCTTGAGATGCTGAGGGCTGCCCAGGCACACGAACTTTCCCTTCACCATGATGGCCAGCTTAGTACAAAGAGCATCGCATTCCTCCATACTAGTAAAACAAAACACCAAAATGATGTGAAACTTTAAAAAATCTCTATCAGAAGATATTCTATAGTTCAAATATCCAGTATTTTGTGACCCTCTTTGAAAAAGGAAGTTTCATCTGCCCCTCATCAACATTATGGCAAATGGAGATATTTTCAAATTCAGAGTAGTAAAATAATCTACAGGATATAATGTACAGCACATGGAATATAGCCAATATTTTTAATAACTTTAAATGGAGTATAATCTATGAAAATATTGAATCACTAAGCTGCACACTTGAAACTAATGTAATATTGTGTATCAACCGCACTTTAAATTTTTTAAAAAGTAGTGAAAGACCAAATCCTCAAATAGAACAGTTCCTGAACTTCCTGCCCTCTCCTCTCAATGAAAACTCCTTCCCATAGGTCATACCACTATAACTCTTCTAACCCTTAACCAAGCCTCTCAGTGAGCCACACCTGTGAGATGTTATGATGATTGCTTTGCCACTTTCACATGTCCGTGTCACTGCATTCCAGAGTAGGCGCCGGGCTACTGGGTCCATACCAGTTGATGGCTCATCCAGGAAGATGACTGAGGGCTTTCCCATGAGGGCAATAGCAGTACTCAGTTTACGTTTGTTTCCTCCACTTCATAGTTAAGGAAGGAAAGAGAAAGCAGAAACAGAGATGGGTATATGTGACAGTAATTTAATACATTAAAAACATATATTTAATATATATCCATTATTTATAGGAAACAAATTACTTCCAAACTGCTGAGTCATAGGAAACATCCAAGATATTAAAAACGCTGATTGCATGTCATTCAACCAAGGCATTGGGCTTCCCAAGTGGCACTAGTGATAAAGAACTGCTTGCCAATGCAGGAGATTTAAGAGACATGGATTTGATCCCTGGGGTGGGAAGATCCCCTGGAGGAGGACATGACAACCCACTCCAGTATTTTCGCCTGAAGAACCTCATGGACAGAAGAGTCTGGTGGTCTACAGTCCCTAGGGTAACGACGACCGGGACATGCACGCACGCAACCAAGGCATCAGATCCAAATGCAAATATATAAATCAAGTCATTTTCATTTGAAATGTAGAAAGGTGACTTTTGGCTACCTGAGTTCCTTTAGATTCCCAGATATATAAACCATATATTTACCAGGCCAATACAAAGAATTTCACATGGTCCGTGAGAGACAAAGAACAATAGAGAATAAGGGAGAGATATACTTTCATTTATAATTCAATGACTACATTTGCGATTGAACCAGGATTGTGTTTCATCTCTGCAAGGGGAAAATTGTGATACTAACTAGGTCTGCTTTATTGCTGATATCTCAGTTCTGGCAAGGCATTAGATTATTTCCCAGTCATTGCTTCTGTTTGTCAGTGGAACTCTGGCTAGGTTGTGGGCACTGATTCCAAAGATCAGAATCAGCAGAAGGCTCCTCAATATTAGCTGCAATGAGAGCATCAGTATAATATCTCACCTGTAAGTGTAAATATACTTGTCAGCATAGGGTTCCAGATTCAGTGCTTGCATTGACTTCTTTATATAATTGTTAATTTTGGTCTCAGGAATCCCCCACAATCTGGCATACATGATCATTATTTCTCGAGCAGTCATGTAATCCAGCAAGGCATCAAACTGTGGGCAGTAACCAATTTTTGATCTTACCTAAAATAAAAGAACAACAATGGACATAAGTCAACTATATCTCACTGAGCATATAGTATACACAAATAACATAGAAGACCTGATGCTTTCCAGCCCATGCCTCTAAGAAGGTTATAACTCAGAGTTTTAGTAAATAATTTCTTTCCCAGTGATTACAGAGTCATTGCTGTTGTAAGCTATTGTCATGTATTAAAATTAAAACTTTGACAACCCTAAAAAGTAAGCTATAAATCAATAGTGTGATGTCCAGTGTTGAAAACTGGATGCCTATTTTTGAACTTCGGTATCTTATTTTCTCTAATAAATCTTCATTAGTTTAGTCCCAAGGGATTTCAGGATTTCATAATCAAAGACTGCCATAGAAGGAGAGTCTGGGCAGTTATACCTAGGCTAGGCTCAGTGATATCCTACTTTTTGGTAGTGAAGATAAATGGGCTATAAGTGGGGTCCTCCATCTCTCTGTTATATGCAATATTACTTTGTGAGAATCATCTAAGTTGCAAATGAGCAGAATTGGGATCCTAGCTCTTATTTCAGTCATATATTAGTCATAAAAGAAATCTGAACATATTATAAAAATTTTATATTCAGAGAAAATATCTGACAACATGGAGTTAAATTAAAAATCAATAATAAAACAAATGTTTTAGAAACTCCAATATTTTTCATATTTCAAAATGAATTTCTAAGACTACATCCTTAATTCATGGGCTGAAAAGCTCAATTTTTCTTGCAAAATATTTGAACCTATGGGATATAGGCCACTTTAAACAACAGAGTAACAAACGAGCTTAAATCAATGATTAAATTATTAACATAATAACATATTTGTAAAAAACAGATTCAAAGGATTCTGGAAAGATAGCCGAGTAGGGAGCACCAAGAATTTATCTCTGCCTAATAAAATTATTTTGGGACTCTGTAGTCTATTGAAAGCTTGTAAATTCTTAGGGGAAGATTTGGACTGTAAATTGTGGTTAATTGCAGTCAATTTCAGCTGTTAGCATACTAGTGTCTACCATCCTCCATCCCCACACCAAGTCACATTTGTGCACATGTTCTTGAAGCAGCTTTTACACAGCTAGGGGGAGACAGGATGAGCAAACAAGATCCTGTCTTCCAAATAAAGGGCATCTGTGCTCTAGTTGCTTATTGCTGCTTCTGATTGTAGAGGTGCAGACCAACAAGAAAGCATGCGTCATCTAAAAATAAATAAATAATCAGAAACTATCCCTTAAAAAAAAAAAACCTGATGTAAATCTATTAGACAAATACTTTAAAGTGACTATCTTAAAGGTGTTCAAGGAATTAAAAAAAGATGTTGAGAAAGTCAAGAAAATTATTTATGAACAAAATGGAAGTATCAATACAGAGACAGAAACTATAAAGAGAAACTAAAATAAATTTTGGAGCTGTTAAGTACAACAACTAATTGAAATGAAAAATTCACTGAAAGGATTCAAAAGCAGATTAGAGTAGGCAGAATAATCAGCAGACAAAGATATGACAATGGAACATAAGAAAGCAAAAAGGATTAAAGAACAGTAAATTGAGCCTAAGGAACATTTGAAGTCATCAAGTGAATGAACACATGCACTGTAGGTGTCCTGAAGAAGAGAGTAAGAAAAGGACAGAGAGAATATTTGAATAAATGATACTAAAACTTCTCACATTTGAATACAAACATCCAAGAAGATCAATGGAATTCAAAGGAGATGAATTCAAAGAGAACCACACCAAGACACATTAAAATCAAGGTTTCCAAAACCATAGACAAAAAAGAATCTTGAAACCTGTAAAAGAAATGAGACCAATCGTATACATGGAATCCTCGATAAGATCATGAGCAGATTTCCCATCAGAAATTTTGGAGGTCAGAAGGCAGTGGGCCAAATATACTCAAAGTGCTTTAAAAAGAAATTGCCAACAGAAATCCTATATCTGGCAAAACTGCCTTTTAAAAGTAAGGGAGAAATTAAGGCATTCACAGATTAATAAAGACTGAGGAAATTTGTTACTGTTAGATCTGCCCACCAAGAAATGCTACAGGGAGTTTTGCAGGGTAAAATTAAAGGACACTAAGGTGTAACTAAAGGCAATATGAAATAATAGATATTTCAATTAAGGTAAATATATGAGCAATTACTATTAATAAGAGCTAATATAACACAAATTTATAACTCATTTTTTCCTACATGATTTAAGAGATCAATATATATTTAAATTACTCATCTAATAGTAATTATGACTATAATTACAAAACTTTGTTTTGTAAATTCACATTTTATTTTCTACATATTATTATAAAAGACTCTGGGTTGGAATGATCCCTTGGAGAAGGTCATGGCAACCCACTCCAACATTCTTGCCCGGCAATTCCATGGATAGAGGAGCCTGGTGGGCTACAGTCTTTGGGGTTGCAAAGAGTCAGACACAACTGAAGCAACTTAGCATGAACACACATGTGTAAAGATATAATTCATTGTTCACACAATGTATAAAGATATAATTTTGTGACATCAGCAAAAAAGGGGTAGAGACAGAACTATAAAGAAGCAAAATAATTGTTATTGAAGTTATGCTGCTATAAATACAATTAGTGTTATAACTTTAGATGTTAAATATAATCAATACAGTGACTACAATGAAAAATAGCTATAGAATATGCTCAAAAGGATATAAGAAAGGAATTTAAATATGTTGCTGCAAAAAATAAGCGACTTAACACAAGAGAAGAACATGATGTAGGAAGTGAAGAACAAAAAAGCAATAAGGCATATAGAAAACTAACAGCAAAATGTCAGAAATAAGTCATGTCTTACCAATAATTACTTTAAATGTATAAATTAAACTTTCCAATCCAAAGGAAGAGATTGGCAGAATGGTTAAAAATCACAATCTAATTATATGTTGTTTTGTTATAAGAGACTCACTTTAAATCCAGAACACAAATACAATGAGAGTGAAAGGATGGAAAAAAGATATTCCATGCAAATAGTAACCAAAATGTGGTGACCCAAGAAAGAGCAGATAAAACCAAGGAGGGTCTTGGAATGCAAGAATGGGAAAACCAGACCCTTATCATCCTTCCCTCCCCCATGTTGTAACTATTAGGGGATTTCAAGTCCTCCCGACCAGTATAACCTATCTCCCCTCCTACCCCATAGGGAGACGGTATTTGCCTTACTCTTCTCTCCACCCAGTATACGTGCCTCATCCAATCAGCAAACGACCCACAAGACCCCTATCCCATTCCTTGTACTCTGGGTGTAAAAGTGGACTAAAGACCCCTGTTCAATGTCGGTTCTCCCTTGAGCTGGCCCGCTGTTCTAACAACGTCGCCCGTTCTAATAAACTTTATTTCCTTCTCATTCTGACTCACGTCCGGAAATTCTTTTTCAACCAGCGCACGGACCACGACATTTTTAGTGGCCTGTATGGGGACCTTGGGGTCTCTTCCCCCACCTACTCACTTCTCCTTTCTCATAGGGACCCTCTGCAAACAGGCAAGTGCTGTGGAAGCAACTGGGGAACTCTGGCCAGGGTTTCCGTCTGGTGTGTTCCACACAGGGCTTCCCTCCGGTGTGCCCCACTGCTCACTGTGCCCCACTAGTTGCTGCTTGAACGGGTGAGGGTCTCTCCTTTATCTTCTTTCCAACTGAGGACTAGGCCAACCAACATTGTGTGGGCACAGGTCAGGCACTTAAAAGCCATTACGGCATCTGCCACATGAAGACTTTCGTGTGAGGATAAGGGGGACATGGAACAGATCAGGACACAAGGGCATTTGCCTCCAGCAAGTCAGCTTCCATGCACCATGTCAGGCATGTAGTGGTTGAAGCAAAACAGAGACCATTGTCCCCTGGCCACCGCCTCCCTGATAGGATTGTAAGGCAGATTCCTCAGCCTTCTTCCCTGTCACTTTCACTTCTTTCCCTTTCAGTCCAGATTGATTTACAGGAGTCTAGATGCTGCCTCTGAGCCAGCCTGAGTGCCTTTCACATTTCAGGGAATCGCCAAATGGTGAGTCACCCGTTTGCTCCCAGGAATTTCTGTCTTTCTCTGCCCGGGTCACGTGGTGCCTTAGCTCTGTCTTTCTTTGCCTGGGTTACATGGTGCCTTAGCCGCACAGTTCTCAGAGGTCACTTCTCACTTTTGGACGCGACTGTTGGGATGGTCGGCCATTTTTGTGCCATCAGTTGCACGGAGACGTCACTGAGACAAAAAGGGACGACTTTTTGCCAGTCGGTGATTTTCAGTTCCCCCATTCTTCGGCATACAGGCTAAGGATGGGTTCTGGTACATCTCGGGAGCCTCTCTCAGACTCACCCCTTGGCTACATTCTCAGAAACTGGAAAATTTTGACCCTGCAAAAGGCCTGGCCACAATACAAACTGGGGAACCCCCCAAAAATGGCCTCTGAATGGCACACTAGCTTTTGCCAAAAGCAGGGAAAGGACTCAGAATTTCCTCACGTTCAGTCCTTCATGGCCCTCAGTCAGAATCTGGACTTAAGGGACTCATGCTTCATGTGTCTTTCTGTTGCCTCCCTATCTCCTGTCCCCCTCTGTCTCTCTCCATCAGGTTTCCTAGACGACCCCTACTCAACCTTTCATATCGGCACAATCTCTAGGAAAGGATTCTGAGCTTCCCTTTGGCCCAGTCTTTCTCTTATATTCAAAAGCCTGAAGGATCAAATACTCTTCCTAACATTCTAAAGAATCCCCATCTAACTATGCTTCTCTCTCAGATGGAGAGGGAACCAAGTTCCCCCCACTCCTGAACATCTTAAAGAATTCCCTTCTAACTACTCCTGTTTCTCAGGGTCGGGAAGCACCAAGCTTCCCCACTCCTGCAAATTCCCTTAACCCTTCAGATTCTTCTGATGGGACAAAGACCTCACTTCCCACCAGAGGGACAATCCAAGATTTTTATCAGCTGATCTGCCCCTGATATCAAAGTCAATTTGAGCACTATTTGGTTTATATTTTAGCTATAAAACTATGACTACAGAAAGGAAAGATGACTTTTTGACACAGGGTAGCCATGATATTCTTTAGACTCCGGAGAAAACTGGTTAAAATGAATTTTTTTTTTTTCTTGGAAACTGCAAAACATTCTTTTTGTATACACAATTAAAAATGACTAGCTTGTTAAAAAGCCTGCCTAGGGAAAAGCTTGAAGTTAACCCTTTCCATGTCCCTGAAATACACAGCCCACTTTGCTTGAGATCTCAGCCTTGGGCAATTAGAACTTCAAGCCAAAAAAAAAAAAAAACAGGTTGGAGGGGAGCATCAAAGAGACATTTTAAATCTCAAGTGGAAAACTATGAGATCTCTGTCTGTCTGTCTAGATTTATGTATGTCTTAGCGTATGTCTTTTGTTTTGTTTTTTTTTATAATATTGCTGAAGTTGTAAATGAGTTCTAATTTAATTGGCCTAAAGAAAAGTAAGTGCTTACAAATCTGACAATTCTAAATACAAGAGAAATTAACCTAAATGAATTTCAGATTCATGTGAACTGGGAGATATTCAAAATTAAGTATCTAGTATTAACATTTGTTTGCTAATCTAATACAGACATGTCTAAGAATCATTAACATTAAGCATAATATTTTCTTTGTGCCTAGGTTTATTATAAGTTAAACATTGTTATATCTATTACAAATTTGTCAGCAAGGAAAATACCTCGAGTGAAGAAACTTCAAAAAAAAACGTAAGTGAGATATGAACTTTTAGATCAGCTCTATTAAGAATAATTATACTTTAGAGATGTCTGTCTAAAATGGTTTCTCCAGATTTTGGTAAACTGAATTTCTAGGGTTGTGCTAAACTAAGTGACAGAAGTTTATTGAATAGCTAGGTCATTTCCAAATAAAATAAGATTATGAAACATTCATTACTGAACACTAAATTCCTCTTACAGAGAAACTAGAGATTTTGGACTATTAATGAATAATGTTTGATGCCACCCTGAGATGTTCTCTAGAATTTTTTTTTAAAGAAATTATCACTGGTATTTATGTTCACCATCTATAGAATGCTAATATAAAGGTCAGTTCTTGGTTGCTTAAGGAAAGTAGGATGTGTGTTTTCAGTAAAGAAGGTATAAGGAATGAAATTACATTCTATAATGGGAAAAGGAAGTAGGTTTGACAGGACGGGAGAACAAAGTAATGGGTACAGAACGTGAGAAGAAGGTTTTATGGAAAGTGGACCCCAAGGGAAGAGTTTTGTGCATAAATACAAGTTTTCTTGAGATGTTGAACTGCCTTTGATAATGGATTTTAAGTTTCTTTACCTCTGAAATAATACATTCTATGTTTACCTTTGAAATCTTCTTTGTTACTTTGGCTAAGTGAATAACTATTGTTTCATAGTGACTTATATGACTGAGTGTTATAAACCCTTTTGATATTTATTGAAAACATTTCCTAAATCATTTGATTCTAGCTAACTTTGGGATGCTTCAGAGGGCCCCTGAAAGATCCCAAAGAGAGATATTAAACTACCTGAGCTCATTTGACATGTTAAATTACATGGGAAGTATTGTTGGGGGAGTGATGAATCTTCTCAGGTTGTATTGTATGGTTGATGTTACTAATATAGATACCCTAGAAATTATGTAAAATTCATGAAAATCTGATATGTCCTGGTAAAATGTTGTCAGTTATAATTCTAGTTATCATATTAAAGTGCTACATATAACAGCAATGACCAGTCTACTTTGTCAATTGCAATTTAATCAGATTTTAAACATGCCTTCTATGGTTTCACTGTGATGCCTTTGCAAGAATATTGCTACTTCAAGATTTATGGAAAAGACTTCTAAGATTAACCGATAAACAAATTTGTTTGTTTTTTATCTGGTAAGCTGGTACCAGACTGGAGTCTACTCTCTATGCCAAGAAAACAAAGTTTTCTTAGAATGAAACTTTGATAACAGATTATAAATTTCTTTGCCTTTAAATGATTTATAATATTTATTTTTAAAATCTTTTGTTACTTCGGTAAAGTAAATAAGCATTATTTAAGATTATGGTACATGATATATTTCTCCATCTATCCTAACCCTAACCCTAACCCTAATTAAACTTAAAAGCTTTTGCACAACGAAGGAAACTATAAGCAAAGTGAAAAGACAGTCTTCAGAATGGGAGAAAATAATAGCAAATGAAGCACTGAAAAAGAATTAATCTCAAAAATATACAAGCAACTACTGCAGCTCAATTCCAGAAAAATAAATGACCCCATCAGAAAATGGGCCAAAGAACTAAACAGACAGTTCTCCAAAGAAGACATACAGATGGCTAACAGACACATGAAAAGATGCTCAACATCACTCATTATCAGAAAAACGCACATCAAAACCACAATGAGGTACCATCTCACGCCAGTCAGAATGACTGCTATCCAAAAATCTACAAACAACAGATGTTGGAGAGAGTGTGGAGAAAAGGGAACCCTCTTACACTGTTGGTGGGAATGCAAACTAGTACAGCCACTATGGAGAACAGTGTGGAGACTCCTCAAAAAACTGGAAATAGAACTGCCATAGGACCCAGCAATCCCACTGCTGGGCATACACACCGAGGAAACCAGAACTGAAAGAGACACGTGTACCCCAATGTTCATCGCAGCACTGTTTACAATAGCCAGGACATGGAAGCAACCTAGGTGTCCATCGGCAGATGAATGGATGAGAAAGCTGTGGTACATATATACAATGGAATATTACTCAGCCATTAAAAAGAATACATTTGAATCAGTCTTAATGAGGTGGATGAAACTGGAGCCTATTATACAGAGTGAAGTAAGTCAGAAAGAAAAACACCAATACAGTATACTAACACATATATATGGAATTTAGAAAGATGGTAACGATAACCCTATATGTAAGACAGAAAAAGAGACACAGATGTATAGAACAGTCTTTTGGACTCTGTGGGAGAAGGTGAGGGTGGGATGATCTGAGAGAATAGCATTGAAACATGTATATTATCATATGTGAAACAGATCGCCAGTCCAGGTTCGATGCATGAGACAGGTGCTCGGGGCTGGTGCACTGGGATGACCCAGAGGGATGAGATGGGGAAGGAGGTGGGAGGGGGGGTTCAGAATGGGGAACACATGTAAACCCATGGCTGTGCAGCGATGGTGGTATAGTGGTAAGCATAGCTGCCTTCCATATCAATGTATGGCAAAAACCACTACAATATTGTAATTAGCCTCCAATGAAAATAAATAAATTTTAAAAAATTTAAAAAAGTAAATATTGAGTTAAATAAGATTAAAAAAAAAGATTATGGTATGTGTAAAATCTCATTCTGCTTCTACAAAAAAATAACCCCTCACTGTTAGACTTCTGCTATTCTGATGTCCTTAAAACATGGCAACAGTCTACTCTTAAATTAGGGAATTAAAAATGTGTGAATAATAAATAGCTGTAAATCAAAGAGTCAGGGCTATAAGAAATCCAAGACGGCTGCTTGCCTTTTCCTGGCTCCCTGACAAACCTCATTTTTACTTGATAGGTTAAAGCCTTCCCTGGCTACAGGGTTAATGTCCTCACAATGACAAAAAAATTATATTTCACTTAGTATTAAGTTCTAGTTTTGTTAATTAAGGTCTGTGTTTACTACGACTCACTTCTGAGATAGTTCCTTGTTGTTATGTTATATTGCTAAAAGGTTTAATTAATTAAGTTATTAAAAAGGACACTCTAAGTTTGCTTCTAAAGCATATCTCAGTAACCAGCCTTTGGATAAAGGTCAGGTGCTCCATGATGAACAACCAGGAGATTAACACCTGGCTATAATCATTTAACTAAGTCAGATGACCTGGGGTATACTGGGCTATCTACCTAATGAAAGTTCTTGACTTAAATTCTTGCTTGTGACCTTACTAATAAATGCTGGCTATATTATTTTCTATGTTGCTTGTTTCAGAAGATTGTTTCTCACGTTACTAAATGTGTGACTGAGCCTGTGATAAAATGCTGATATGCAGTTCCATATGAGATCAATGATTGAAATAATGTAACTCTGGATATGGGAAGAAGCAATAAGAAGGAATATTTTCCTGGACCAAGAGGCAAGTAAGACAGGTATGGTCCAGAGACTTTTGTTACTTACAAGGTTTGGTCTAGTAACAGCACACTGACTGGCCTGTCAATGGACTCTTCGGTAGACCTGGAAATGAACCTTCCCAGCACCACAGGAAACAATGGCCATGAAGTGCCCCCAAAGCGTGGTCAAATATGTGGCTATGAAGGGACCTTGCTGACTGGAAGTTGGCACTTGCCAGCTGCCTCTACAAAGATTACATCATGACCACTGCTAGCTGCTGACCTTCAACACCCCCTGAAAGGAGTTCAGGGTGGAGATCAGAGATAAGGCACTCTGTGCTCTGGAAAAACGCAGAAGAACCGGCCTTCAGATAGTCAGATGTTTTCAGGTAAAGATTTTGTGAGCCCAAATTCTTGCATCTTCTTGTACCTAGAGAAACACTAATGTCATGGACAAATGTCTGGTGCTGGTTCTCCTGGCTAGCCCCTGAGCAGCTTTTCTATTAACCTTTGGGCCATGTACCTTTAACTTTCCTGTTAAGTTTGTTTCTTCCAGAATACAACAAATTTAAAGTGGTAGTATGTCAAGAATATTCCATGACCAACACCTAGACAATGCTGAAACAAGTCACTTTATCATTCCATGGGCTCTCATCTCCCTCCGTAAATGCACCCTGACAGAGAGCAGGCAAAGGGAACCCAGAGCCCCACATGCCTCTGTACAGCCTGAAGAAGCCAGAGTGGTCATCGCCCCTTTTCCCCTGAGACTGGCTTCCCAAATGCCTTAGAAGGGAAATAGGTAGACAGACACAAGCAGGGTATCAAAAGGGGCCAAAGAATTGGCCCTAAAAATAAAGAGAGGGAGGAATGTGGTGACCCAAGGATGAAACAGCAGATAAAACCAAGGAGGGTCTTGGAATGCAGGAATGGAAAAACCAGACTCATCATCCTTCCCTCCCCCATGTCGTAACTATTAATGGTCTTCCTGACCAGTATAACTTGTCTCCCCTCCTACCCCATAGTGAGAAGGTATTTGCCTTACTCTTCTCTTCACCCAGTATACGTGCCTCATCCAATCAGCAGATGACCCACAAGACCCCATCCCATTCCTTGTACCCTGGGTATAAAAATGGACTAAAGACCCCTGTTCAATGTTGGTTCTCCCTTGAGCTGGCCCACTGTTCTAACAGCATCTCCCGTTCTAATACACTTTATTTCCTTCTCATTCTGTCTCATGTCGGGAAATTCTTTTCCAACCTGCGCACGGAACACGACACAAAACAGCAGGGTAGTTATGCTTGTATAAGACAAAAGAGACTTAAAATATGAAAAAGATTACAAAATACAAAGGGCATAATATATTCATAAGGGTTTCAGTGCAGCAAAAAATGTAATAATTATAAATAGCTATCACCTAGCAACAGACCATAAAATATATTAAAAGCAAAACTGACAAAATTGAAGGGCGAAATAAACAGTTCTATAATAACAGTGGAATACTTCAGTATTGCACTCACTAATGGATAGAACAATGAGGGGGAACATAAGTAAAGAAATAGAGGACATTAAGACACCACGAGTCAACTAGATTTAACAGACATATACAGAACACTCTAGATTTAACAGATTTACAGACACAGGCTTCCCTGGTGGCCCAGAGGGTAAAGCGTCTGCCTGCAGCGCGGGAGACCTAGGTTCGATCCCTGGGTTGGGAAGATGCCCTGGAGAAGGAAATGGCAACCCACTCCAGTATTCTTGTCTGGAAAATTCCATGGACTGAGGAGCCTGGTAGGCTACAGTCCATGGGGTCGCAAAGAGTCTGACACAACTGAGTGACTTCACTTTCACTTTCACATAATAACAGCATATTGTTTTAACATTCACATGGGACATTTTCCATAATAGAAAATATATTAAGCCATGAATTATTTCCATAGATTCAAAATGACAGCGATCATTTTACCTTCTCAACCACAAGGAGATAAATTTAGAACTCAAAGTACTTTACTTTTGCAAGAGTAAAACAGAAAAATTCACTAATTTTTGGAAATTAAACAATACACTCTTACAAATGATGGATAAAAGAAGAAATCATGGAAGATGTTGAAAAATACTTAGAGGTGAATTAAAATCAAAACAAAATATACCAAAACTTATAGGACCCAGTTAAAGAATGCTGCAGGATAAATTATAGCCTTGAACACTTATGTTAAACACCAAGAAAAATCCCAAATCCCCAATTTAAATTTATAATTCAAGAAAATAGAACAAGGATAAACTAAACACAAAACAAACAGAAGGAAGGAAGTAATAAAGATTAGAGCAGAAATAAATGCATAGACAAGAGGAAAACAATAGAGAAAAATCAGTGAAACCAGAATTTAATTACTTGAACAGTTCAACAAAATTAACAAACCTCTCGCAAAATAAACTGAAAAAAGAAAGAGGACTCAAATTACTAAAATCAAGAATTAAAGTGAGAATATTGCTACAGAAGTAAAAAGAACTATAAGAAAGTACTATGAAAAACTATAGGCCAAATAATTGAATAGAAATGGAAGAAATGTACAAATAAGTAGAAACATAAAACCTACCAAGATTAAAGCCTAAAGAAATAGAAAATCTGAAAGCACTTATAACTAGTAAGTAGACTGAAAAGTAATTTGAAAAAATCTGACAAGAAAGCTTTAGACTTAACGGCTTCACTGGGAAATACTACTGAGCATTTAAGGAAGAACAAGTATCAGCCCTCTCAAACTCTTCTAAAAATTGCAGAGAAAGGAACAGTTTCTAATTCTTTCTATAAGATCAGCATTACCTTGATAATAAAATTAGGAAAAAATGATATAATGGAAAAAAAAAAACTATAGGCCTTATGAATTTTGACACAAAAATTTTTAACAAAAGAGTAATGAACCAAGTTCACCAGCATATTAAAAGGATTATATACCATGATTGTGTGTGATAAGTCACTTCAGTCATGTCTGACTCTTTGCAACCCTATGGACTGTAGCCTGCCAGGCTCCTCTGTCTATGGGATTTTCCAGGCAAGAATACTAGAGTAGGTTGACATGCTCTCCTCCAGGGGATCTTCCCAGCCCAGGGATTGAACGCGCGTCTCTTGTGTCTCCTGCATTGGCAGGCAGGTTCTTTACCACTAGTGCCACTTGGGAATGGAATCCCATGACAAATTGAGAATAATCCCTGGAATGCAAGAATTATTCAATATATTAACATCAATCAATGTAATAGGTCATATTAATTTCAAGACTATAATTTATCCTGTAGAATTCTTTAATTGGGCATTATAATTTTTGGAATATTTTGTTTTGATTTTAATTCACCTCTAAGTATTTTTCAATATGCTCCATGATTTCTTCTTTTATTTATTTCTTCATGATTTCTTCCTCTTCCATCATTTAAGAGAGTGTATTATTTAATTTCCAAAAATTAGTGAATTTTTCTGTTTTACTCTTGTAGAAGTAAGCTACTTTGAGTTCTAACTTTATCTCATTGTGGTTGAGAAGGTAATTGACATGATATTTATAATTTTAAACCTATGGAAATAATTCATGGCTTAATACATTTTCTATTATGGAAAATGTCCCATGTGAATGTTTAAACAGTATCTGTGCTGTTGCTCGTGTGTATATGTCTGTATATATCTGCTAAATCTAGAGTGTTTTGTATATGTCTGTTAAATCTAGCTGGTTATTGTATTTTTAAGTCAATGCTAAAAAGTATTTGACAAAATTCTACACTCTTTCATGATTAAAACAATAGAATAGAAATAGAAGGAAACTGCCTCAGCATAATAAAACCATATATGAAAAACTCACAGCAAACACTCAGTAGTAAAAGGCTGGAAGTATTTCCTCTAAAATCAGGAATAAGACAAAGATGCCCGTTGTCAACTCTTCTATTCAACACATAGTACAAGAGATCATATTGAGATCAATTAGGCAAGACAAAGGAAAAAACCATGTGAAAACAAAAGAGGTAAAAAAAAATTTTAGGGTTTTCTTGCATGTAGAAAACCCTAAAGATTTCACAAAAAAAGCTATTAGAATAAATTAATCAGCAAAATATCAAGAAGTTTTCATGCAAAAATCATTTGTATTTCTATATGATACCAATAAACAATTTGAAAGGAAATTACAAAGCAATTTTATTTACAGTAGCATCAAATAAAGTAAAATGCTTAGCAATTATCAAAGGTGGAGAAATTTTTGTTCAGTGAAAAACAAACAGTTGCTGAAAGAAATGAAAGAAGACATAGATAAATAGAAGCAGCAAATGTTTGTGAATTGGAAGACTTACTACTGTTATGGAGTCAGTACTACCCAAAGTAATCTACAGATTTATACTATCTCTATCAAAACCTCAAAGGATTTTTCCCCAGAAATAGAAAAAAAAATTCATTCTAAAATTAACATGGAAATTCACAGTTCTCTGAGTAACCAAACCAGTCCTGAAGAAGAAGAACAAAGTTGGAGAATTTACACTTTTGATTTCAAAACTTACTAAAAATTCACACTAATCAAAATATCATGGTGCTGCAGAAACATTGCATGACATGTTCAAATTGCTGAAAGATGACAACCTGTAACCTGGGGACACAGTTCTAGAGGCATGAGCCCTCCCCTCTCTGCTGGCTGAGAATTAAAGCCACTTTTCTCTTTCCTCCTAACTCTATTTCTGTATTTTTTTAATTCAGCTTCAGTGGGCAGAGAAGGCCAAGATTTTGGCCAGCAACAATTCTGGGGGCTCCTCCAGGATCTGAGGGCTTCCTGGTGGTGCTAGTGGTAAAAAGCCTGCCTGCCAATGCAAGGGACTTAAGGAACGAAGGTTAGATCCCTGGGTTGGGAAGATCCCCTGGAGTAGGAAATGTCAATTCACTCCAGTATTCTTGCCAGGAGAATCCCACGGACAGGTGAGCCTGGTGGACTAGAGTCCATAGGATCACAAAGAGTCAAACACGACTGAAGCAACTTAGCATGCACCAGGATCTGATCATGGGCAGGTGGCCCTGCAGGGGGTCGAAAGCTGGGTCGAAAACTCAGGATCTCTCTCCATGCTAGCCTCCTTTGAAAGAGCAGAGGGTTGAGGGCTTTTTCTGAGGTCACAGATTCTCTGCCATAGGGCTGTGCTTGGATCACACCCAACCCACCAACTCTACTGTGGAACTCCAGGCTGTAGAAGAGAATGGGAGTGAGTTTGCCCTGTGCAGCTACCAAGGTCTCTTTTGCCTTGAGGACACTTTTTTCTTCTCTTGTC
The DNA here is from genome assembly GCF_054371585.1 of Giraffa tippelskirchi. Lineage (NCBI taxonomy): Eukaryota > Metazoa > Chordata > Mammalia > Artiodactyla > Giraffidae > Giraffa > Giraffa tippelskirchi. Next base: position 22,498,195 of record NC_137287.1, read on the forward strand.
TGTACCAACCTGAACTTCCACTCTGAGAAACACTAAATATTGGAGGATCAGAAAGAGGGTATCTGGTATGGCATGATACCCACTAGCATTTGGTAAATCCCTGAGGTGCACCTTGAAGCCTCTTGATGTTCTCCTTTTGGGGAACTAATGCAGTTCCATTTTGGGAGTTTCTCCCTATGGAAAGGGAGCCCTGTTTGTAAGGTGCTGTTTTAGAGAAGTGTCACAGGTTTAGTGGGACTTGGAAGTGACGTTTGGGACAGACTTGCCATTTGGTTTTGGATTTCTGGGCATCTCTGTCATTTGCCTTTTTTTCAGTGACTTTCCACTAACATGGTTTGGTTTGGTTTGTCTACTTCAGTTTGTGTACACAGACTTCTGACACTAACTTCTCCAGCTAGAATGGGAAGCACTTCCTCTGAAGTTTCACCTCAGAGTCCCCTGAGGAAAATTCCTAGGTGACTGGCCGACCTATAATTATGCAAGAATTTACTTAATTGGAAGTTAAAGGTGATCACATAAAAAAATTATTTTTTCCAGGTAGCTCTTTTTTATTGTTGTTTCTGCATACATAATTATGTAATTAATTAAGGTGATGAGAAGATAAAAAAACCTGGCTTAGTAACTTTATACAAAGAACTCCTAGGGGGAAACTGACATTTCTCCATTTTTTTGAGATGTAAATGTTCTATCTGATCTTCCTAAATCGCTCTATTGTGTGTTTGTTCATGTTAGGCCTGTAAGAGGTCCTTTTATAATTAATTAGTGGCCAAATGATGGCTCCTTCTAAAATCAGAGAAACTAACAAATTATTAAATCTAGAGCACTCTCATTGTAAACAATTGTTTTGTTGGTACCTATAAAACCAAAGCCAAATTAACCTGCAAACGAGAAAAACTGGTTTGGGAAGCATCATCGTGATTTTCCCCTCAAAGTCTCTTACACATGCTATTACAAACAATTAAGAATTATCAACAGAAAAAAATTGAAAGGAAAATTTCAATGAGGTAATTTTTTTAAAAAAAGATTTGCCTCAAATTAGAAAAAAATCTTTGGATGATTATTTGGAAAGGGATTAAATAGAATGGACATTTAGGTGATTAAAACAAGATTTGACATTACTGCACTACCTAAAGTTAGTGAACCAAGAGAGATTCCATTTGTTGTTTTTCAGTCACTTGGTCCTGTCCAGCTGTTTGCAGCCCCATGGACTACAGCACACCAGGCTTCCCTGTCCTTCACTGTCTCCCAGAGTTTGCTGACTCATGTACACAGGGTCAGTGATGCAATCCAACCATCTCATTCTCCATCACCCCCTTCTCCTCTTGCCCTCAATCTTTCCCAGCATCAGGGTCTTTTCCAATGGGTGGACCCTTTGCATCAGGTGGCCAAAGTATTGGAGCTTCAGTTTAGGCATCCTTCCTTCCAGCGAATATCCAGGGTTGATTTCCTTTAGGATTGACTGGTTTGGTCTCCTTGCTGTCCAGGGGACTCTTGGGAGTTTTCTTCAGTGCCACAGTTGAGAAGCATTAATATTTTTGGCACTCAACCTTCTTTACGGTCCAATTCTCACATCCATACATAACTGCTGGAGGAGTCATAGCCTTGACTATGTGGACCTTTATCAGCAGAGTGATGTCTCTAGTTTTTAATACATTATCTTGTCTCATCATGGCTTTTTTCCAAGGAGCAGGCATCTTTTAATTTCATGGTTGCAGTTACTGTCTGCAGTAATTATGGAGCCGAAGAAGATAGAGTCTGTCACTGTTTCAATTTTTTCCCCATCTATTTGCCATAAAGTGATGGGACCGGATGTCATGATCTTTGTTTTTTGAATGTTGAGTTTTAGGCCAGCTTTTTCACTCTCTTCTTTCACCTTCAGCAGTATGCTCTTTGGTTCCTTTTCACTTTCTGCTATAACGGTGGTGTCATTTGCATTTCTGAGGTTATTGATATTTCTCCCAGCAATCTTGATTCCAGCTTGTGCTTCATCCAGCCCAGGATTTCTCATGTTGTACTCTGCATATAATTTAAATAAGTAGGGTGACAATGTACAGCCTTGACATACTCCTTTCCCAATGTGGAACCAGTCCGTTGTTCCATGTCAAGTGCTAACTCTTGCTTCTTGACCTGAATACAGGTTTCTCAGGAGGCAGGTAAGGTGGTCTACAATTCCCATCTCTTTAAGGATTTTCTACAACTTGTTGTGATCCACACAAAGACTTTAGCATAATCAATGAAGCAGAAGTAGATGTTTGGCTGGAAACGCCTTGCTATTTCTATGATCTGATGGATGTTGGTAATTTGATCTCGGGTTCCTCTGCCTTTTCTAAATCTAGCTTGTGCAGCTGGAGGGTCTCAGCTCACATGTTGTTGAGGCCTGGCTTGAAAGATTTTGAGAATTGCTTTGCTGGTCAGTGGTATGAGTGCAATTGTGCAGTGGTTTGAACATTCTTTGGCACTGCCCTTCTTTGGGATTGGAATGAGGGTCCTTTCCAGTCCTATGGCCACTGCTGAAGTGACATGAAAGTCGTTCAGTTGTGTCCAACTCTTTGTGACCCTATGGACTATACAGTCCATGGAATTCTCCAGGCAGAAAACTGGAGTGGGTAACCGTTCCCTTCTCCAGGGGATCTTCCCAACCCAGGGATTGAACCCAGGTCTCTTGCATTGCAGGAGGATTCTTTACCAGCTGAGCCACAAGGGAAGCCTATCCCTTCTCCAGTGGTTGTGGCCGCTGCTGAGTTTTCTGGATTTCCTGGCATGCTGAGTGCAGTGTTTTGACAGCATCATTTTTTGAGATTTGGAGCAGCTCAGCTCCATAACCTCCACTAGCTTTGTTCTTAGTACTGCTTCCTAGGGCACACTTGGCTTTGGACTCTGAGATGTCTGGCTCTGGGTGGATGATCACACCATTGGAATTATGCGGGTCATTAGGACCTTTTTTAGGTGCAGTTCTTCTGTGTATTCTTGCTACCTCTTCTTGGTATCTTCTGCTTCTGCTGGGTCTACACTATTTCTGTCCTTTGTTATGCTCATCTTTGCATGGAGTGTTACCTTGGTATCTCTAATTTTTTGAAGAGATCTCTAGACTAGTTCCAAACATTTAAAGTCTATTCTATTTACCATAACTTTAAGTTATATATTTAAGAGACTAGAAAAATCTATACTGAGACATCTGTCCAGCAATTATTTTGGGACAGTTAGGCAAAAAGGGCCTGAGGAATCAGCTCTACCCAACTCTGGGGATCCCAGAAGCTTTTATATAAGAACAATAATTTTGCTTTGGTTCAGTTTATCAATTCAGAAAGGTCTTTGCTGAATGCCTTATAGAAAACTTTAAAGGCATGATAGCATGATAATTTCACTCTAAAGTTATAGAACATAGAACTTCATAAATTTCAGCTTGATTAAAAATCTTGTCACTGATTATAGTAAACTTAGGCAATAGAACTGTTCTTTGAAAAACTAAGCAGCTGTCTTTGTCTTGCAAATGTCTAAAGCAAAATGTAATATAGGCCTCAAGGACCTGCAACCAAAAAAAAAAAGGCGCTTTTAAATCTAAAGGCTAAAAAGTCCCTCAGCCAAACTTATAAATAATAGGCCTTGGTCATCTGAACAGACAACCTTAATGTATACCAACTACTTATAACTAGTAAGTTTATATTGAAATACCTGATTCATAACTAAACTTTTAAATGAAGCCATGAGATCTCTAGTCTGTCTCTTTATGTCTATGTACACATTATACATGAGATATCTCTACTTCTAAAAAATACTATCAAAATTAAGACCACAGAAAGAGAAAAGACATTATGGCCACAATATTCTTTAGACTCTGGAGAAAATTGGCTAAGACAAAATTTCTTTTGAAATTACAAAACCAGTTCTTTTCATATATGCACTTAAAAGCAGCTATCTTATTAAAAATATGCCTAGATAAAAACCTGAAGCTAACTCTTCCCGTGTCCTTGAGATACACAGCCCACCTTGTTTGAGATTCAAAGCCAAAAAAAGAGGTGAGGGGGAGTAGGTCTGGCTTACAGGTAACCATTTCTGAATGGAAAAAGACACAGACTGTAAAAAGAAGGCTAATGGCAATGGAACCCAAGAAAAGAATTTTGTCCATGACACAAGCTTTCTTAAGATGTTAAACTGCCTTTGAAATCTTCCATATTTACTTTGGCTAAATGAATAACTATTATTTAAATCAAATAGTCAGGGCTATGGGAAATCCAAGAGGGCCGCTTGGCTTTTTCCTACCCCCTGACAAACCTCATTTTTATTTGATGTAATACAGCCTTCCCTGGCTGGGAAGTTAATGCCCTCACAATTAAAAGTTTTTTTTGTTTGTTTGTTTCACTGAATATTAAATTCTAGTTTGGCTAATTAAGGTCTATGTTTGACAAGTCTCACTTCCCAGTTAGTCCCTTACTGCTGTGTTATATCATTAAAAAGTTTAATTAAGCTAAATTTAAACTTTAAGTTTGTTCCTAAAGCTTATCTCACTAACCTATCTCTGGATAATGATCAGATGCCACATGAACTGCAACCAGGGGATTATGCATTCTTAAAAAGACATAATTCAAAGAACTATCACCAATCTGGACAGAAGGACACTTATCAGGTACTCTTAACTAGCTTATGCATGGTGAAACTAAAAGGAATTAACTCTTGGATTAATTTCCACTCACAAAGGTTCCCTGCACTGGGCTGGCCTATGAAGAAGACTGCTGATCTCAAAATCACCTTAAAAAAATACTGTGAAAACTACACCCCCAGGAGAATAAAAAGATGACCTCAGAAGTAGCCCCATATTCTCGACCTGATTCATAGGATCCTTTATAATGTTTTCTTGAATTCTTGGACCTTTGCATATGAATCAAGTGTTTTGCTATTATAGACATGATCCTGTGCTGGTTTTCAAAATCAATCCAATTGTTGTTCAGCTCAGTTCAGTTGCTCAGTCATGTCCAACTCCTTGTGATCCCATGGACTGCAGCACAATGGGCTTCCCTGTCCATCACCAACTCCCAGAGTTTACTCAAACTCACGTCCATTGAGTTGGTGATACCATCCAACCATATCATCCTCTGTCATCCCCTTCTCCTCCTACCCTCAATCTTTGCCAGCATCAGGGTCTTTTCCAGTGAGTCAGTTCTTTGCATCAGGTGGTGAAAGGATTGAAGTTTCAGCTTCAGTATCAGTCCTTCCAATGAATATTCAGGACTGACTTCCTTTAGGATTGACTGGTTTGATCTCCAGTCCAAGGGATTCTCAAGAGTCTTCTCCAACACCACGTTCAAAAGCAACAACTCTTCAGCATTCAGCTTTCTTTACAGTCCAACTCTCACATCTACACATGACTACTGAAAAAATCATAGCTTTGACTAGATGGACCTTAGTCGGTAAGGTAATGTCTCTGCTTGTTAATATGCTGTCTAGGTTGGTTATAACCTTCCTTCCAAGGAGTAACTGTCTTTTAATTTCATGGCTGCAGTCATCATTTGCAGTGATTTTGGAGCCCCCCAAATAAAGTCTCTCACTGTTTCCATTGTTTCCCCATCTCTTTGCCATGAAGTGATGGGACCAGATGCCTTGACCTTAGTGTTTTGAATGTTGAATTTTAAGCCAACTTTTTCACTCTTCTCATTTTCATCAAGAGGCTCTTCAGTTCCTCTTCACTAATTGCCATAAGGGTGGTGTTATCTGCATATCTGAGGTTATTGATATTTCTCTTGGCAATCTTGATTCCAGCTTGGGGTTCATCCAGCCTGGCATTCGCAAGATGTACTCTGCATAGAAGTTAAATAAGCAGGATGACAATATACAGCCTTGACATACTCCTTTCCCAATTTGGAACCAGTCCGTTGTTCCATGCCTGGTTCTAACTGTTGCTTCTTTAGGATTGACTGATTTGATGTTCTTGCAGTCCAAGGGACTCTCAAGAGTCTTCTCCAACACCACAGTTCAAAAGGCATCAATTCTTTGGCAGTCGGCTTTTTTACTGTCCAACTCTCACATCCATACATGACTACTGGATAAATCATACCTTTGACTAGATGGACCTTTGTTGGTAAGGTAATGTGTCCACTTTACCTTATGGAGGCAGGTAAGGTGGTCTGGTATTCCCATCTCTTAAAGAATTTTCCACAGATTGTTGTGATCTACACAGTCAAAGGCATTGGTGTAGCCAGTAAAGCAGAAGTAGATGTTTTTCTGGAACTCTCTTGCTTTTTCTATAATCCAGCAGATGTTGGCAATTTGATCTCTGGTTCCTCTGCCTTTTCTAAATCCAGCTTGAACATCTGGAATTTCATAGTTCACATATTGTTGAAGCCTGTCTTAGAGAATTTTGAGCATAACTTTGCTAGCGTGTGAGATGAGAGCAGTTGTGCAGTAATTTGAACATTCCTTGGCATTGCCTTTCTTTGGGATTGGAATGAAAACTGACCTCTTCTAGTCTTGAGGCCACTGCTGTGTTTTCCAAATTTGCTGGCAAATTTGTGCGTCACTTTAACAGCATCATCTGTTGAAACACAAGCTGGAATCAAGATTACCAGGAGAAATACCAATAACCTCAGATATGCAGATGACATCACCCTTATGGCAGAAAGTAAAGAGGAACTAAATAGCCTCTTGATGAAAGTGAAAGAGGAGAGTGAAAAAGTTAGCTTAAAGCTCAACATTCAGAAAACTAAGATCATGGCATCCAGTCCCATCACTTCATGGTAAGTAGATGAGGAAACAATGGAAACAGTGACAGACTTTGGTTTCTTGGCTCCAAAATCACTGTAGATGGTGACTGCAGCCATAAAATTAAAAGAGGCTTGCTCCTTGGAAGAAATGCTATGACCAACCTAGACAGTATATTAAAAAGCAGAGACATTACTTTGCCAACAAAGGCCTGTCTAGTCAAAGCTATGGTTTTTCTAGTAGTCGTGTGTGCATGTGAAAGCTGGAATATAAGGATAGCTGAGCACCAAAGAATTGATGCTCTGAACTGTGGTGGTGGAGAAGACTCTTGAGAGACCCTTGGACTGCAAGAAGATCAAACCAGTCAATGCTAAAGGAAATCAGTCCTGAATATTCATTGGAAGGACTGATTCTGAAGCTGAAACTCCAATACTTTCTTTGGCCACCTGATGCGAAGAACTGACTCATTGGAAAAGACCCTGATGCTGGGAAAGATTGAAGGCAGGAGAAGGGGATGACAGAGGATGAGATGGTTGGATGGCATCAACGACTCGATGGACATGAGTTTGAGCTAACTCTGGGAGTTGGTGATGGACAGGGAAGCCTGGCAGGCTGCAGCCTATGGGGCTGCAAAGAGTTGGACATGACTGAGCAACTGAACTGAACAGATGTCTTCATTTTAGTCAATTTATACCCTTGAATCTACAGTAAGTTTCTTGTAAATAGCATATAGTTGGATCTTTGTTATTCATCTATTTAGTCCCTCTGCTTCTTTTTTATTTTCTGTGAGTATAATGAATTTAATCCATTTAGATTTATTGATAGGGAAGGATTTACTATTGTAATTTTTAAGTGTTTTATTTAATCTTATAATTCTTTTGTTCCTCTTTTTCTCTCTTGCTGTCTTCCTCTTTTTTTTTTTTTTGATAGATTTTGATTTGTTTCTCCTTTTATGAGTGAAATATCTAAAGATATTTCTTTGTAGTTACCAAGAGGCTTTTTAAAGCTAATATCAACTTAAGTTTATTAGCATGCAATAACACTCCACTTCTACCTCTTATCTCACCAGCCTTGCCAGGGATTCTTAGATCCTCCTAAACTTCTGTGCTTCTCTAAACCTTTGTGTGTGTTAGTGGCCTTAGGAGATTAAGGTGTGACAAGTCCTAACAGTGCCCTGAAGGCTGAGGAAATGATCACTTGCCCATTCAGGCTCCTAGAGGACTACTAGTTCTTACACACCTGTTGAAACTGCTGTTTGGCTCTCCACATTCCAGGGGGTTCATGAATACCACATCCCATTTGCCCTCAGAGCTAGGTGGTTTGAGAAACCGTCTTTTGGGTGGTAGACAAAAAGTTGAGGAGCTAAATGTGTGAAGCTGGGAGTTGGGAGTTCCATTCTGATTGTAATGCACTGTTTTGTGGGTGGGTTTTATGGTGCAAGTATGTCTCAGCTTATCCTACCCATCTTGATGTGGATATTTTCTCAGTTGTGTGATATATAGGAGTCTTTCAACTAGTTCTGGATTCATCTCAGAGGGAATGGATCCCTGTTTAACTGTTTATTTGGTGCATCCAAGGAGGGAAAGTCAAGGGTCTCCTATTTTACCATCTTGCTCTCCGATAGTTTTAAAGAAAGTTAAAGACACTCTTAGATTTTCATGGTAAGGCTGCTCTAATTGCCTCACCGTCTCTGACCAAAATTCTCATTTCTCTCTAGCATCCATGGGCTAAGTCAACAGTAGCGATATCAATGCCTACCATGATTCATGTCTATCATTTCCCACAAGTTGCTTCTGACCTTCATCCACAAATCATGTTTCTCACACCTCAGGCAATAAGGATGTCTTACCTTTAGGATATTTTTGGTGATGCTGAGGCGCTCAACGAACACATCCCCAGAGGAAGCAACCTCCTCTCCAGTCAAAATTTGGAAGGTAGAAGTTTTCCCAGCTCCATTTAATCCAAGCAACCCAAAGCACTCCTGCTTTTGGATTGTAACGGAGATATTTCTCACAGCTAAAACGACCGGGGTTGAAAAATACACCTTAAAAAAATACAGAAAACATAATATAGTAAAGAATACTAACAGGTCACATACAAACAATACTTCAGACTCCCATGGACCACCTCAGATAGTTTCACAAGAGTTCTTCTATTCTCTTGAGAGAGTACACATAGATTCAAAGAACCACAGTAAGCCCTTGACATTAATGACATACTCTTTAATAGAAATTAAACCATCATAAATTGTTCATTGAATAATGTTACCTTTGTGAGCTCCTTAATAAGCACTACAGAATTCAGTGACTCCTGAGGGTGCTCCAGGATTCTATCTCTTTCATTTTGAACATCTTCATCTTCAGATTCCCCAGATAGTTCCTTGGACACTCTATCCTATATTTAAAAAATAAGACCATAGATATGGATGCACTTTAGACATCTGGTCTACACTGGTTGGCTGCAGGAAGGCTAAACTGGGATAATCTCAAAAATGTCAAAACAGAAGTTTTGAGTAATTTCCAATTGACTTCCTGCATATCAACTCAGCTCTCACATATTTCCTACATCCAAAGTTTAAATCCTATACCATGAGCAAGTAGCATGTTCTTAACAAAATGGGCACTTCACAAAAAACTGCAATCACAACAAACCTATTAATTATAACAAAAAGTTATTTTTAAATAATTTATTTTTATTTTCATTAAATATAAAGTTATTTTTAATAATAAATGTATACTTATCTTATAAGATATCAGAAAGTTGAGAGTATGGAAAGAGTAACACTTTTCTTTCAGAGAAGAAGAGTGGGATCCAAGGACAGACTCACATAAGAAATGTTTAAGATGAATTTAAATAAAATAGGAGCTCATCAGGCAACTTATGATGGGAGAGAAAGAATAAGTAAGACATCCCACAGAGTGAAAAGAACATGAAAGAATACTCTATGACTTGTATGTCATTCTTTTTATTTTGAAAGAATTTAGATGTACAGAAGAGCTATAAAAACAGGACAGCTCTAGTATACATTTTAACTTTGCCTAATGACATCCTATAATAATGATACGTTGATCAAAGCTAAGAAATTAACACTGGTTCAGGTCTATTAACTACAGATCTTACTGACATTTACTGCAAAATATTTTGAATGCTTTAACACTATTTTTAGTATAAGCTATTTATTTAAGCATAATATATGTCTTTGTTGCTGATATTCAGTCACTAAGTCATGTTCAACATTTTGTGACCTCATGAATGGCAGCACACCAGGCTTCCCTGTCCTTCAATATTTCACTTAGTTTGCTCAAACTCATGTCCATTGAGTGAGTGATTCCATCCAACTATTTCATCTTCTGTTGCCCGCTTCCCCTTCTGACTTTAATATTTCCCAGCATCAGGGTGTTTTCCAATGAACTGGCTCTTCACATCAGGTGGCCAAAGTATTGGAGCTTCAGCTTCAGCATTGGTCCTTCCAGTGAATTTTCAAGATTGATTTCTTTAGGATTAACTGGTTTGATCTCCCTGCTGTCCAAAGGACCTTCAAGTGTCTTCTCCAGCACCACAGTTCAAAAGCATCAGTTCTTTGGTGCTCAGCTTTCGTTTCTTTATGGTTCAGCTTCCACATCTGTACATGACTACTAGAAAAATTGTAACCTTGACTACATGGACCTTTACAGGCAAAGTGATGTCTCTGCTTTTTAATATGCTGTCTAGGTTTGGCATAGCTTTTCTTTCAAGGAGCAAGTGTCCTTTCATTTCATGGCTGCATTCACAGTTTGCAGTGATTTTGGAGACTAAGAAAATAAAATCTGTCACTGTTTCCATTGTTTCCCCATCTATTTGTCATGAAGTGATGGGACCAGATGCCATGATATCAATTTTTTGAATGTTGAGATTTAAGCCAGCTTTTAATGATAAAAAGAGTTAGTTCCTCTTCGCTTTCTGCCATTAGAATGGTATCATTTGCATATCTGAGGTTGTTGATGTTTCTCCTGGCAATCTTGATTCCAGCTTGTGATTCTAGCCTGATATTTCACATGATGTACTCTGCATGTAAGCTAAATAAGCAGGGTGACAATATACAGCCTTGATGTAGTTCTTTCTTAATGTTGAACCAGTACATTTTTCCATAGTTTGTTGTGATTCACATAGTCAAAGGCTTTAGCATAGTCAATGAAGCAGAAGCAGGTGTTTCTCTGGAATTCTCTTGCTTTTTCTATGATCCAATGGATGTTTGCAATTTGGTCTCTGGTTCTGCGTTTTCTAAATTCAATTTGCACATCTAGAAGTTCTTGGCTAAAATAGTGTTGAAGCCTAGCTTGAGTTATTTTGAGCATTACATTAATAGCATGTGAAATTAATGCACTTGTGTGATAGTTTGAACATTCTTTGGCACTTCCCTTATTTGGAGTTGGAATGAAAACTGACCTTTTTCAGTCGTCAGAGTGTTCCAAATTTACTGACATATTGCTGAAACTTTAACAGTGTCATCTTTTAGGATTTGAAATAGCTCAGCTGGAATTCCATCATCTCCATTAGCTTTGTTACTAGTAATTCTTCCTAGGGCCAATTGACTTGACACTCTAGGAAATCTGACTCTAAGTGAGTGACCACATCATAGTTGTTATGTGGGTCATGAAGACCTTTTTTGTACAGTTCTTCAGTGTATTCTTGCAATCTCTTCTTAATCTCTTCTACTTCTGTTAGGTCCTTACTGTTTCTATCCTGTACTGTGCCAATCCTTACATGAAATGTTCCCTTGGTATCTCTAATTTTCTTGAAGAGATCTCTAATCTTTCCCATTCAATTGTTTTCCTTTATTTCTTTACATTGTTTACTTATGAGGGCTTTCTTATCTCTCCTTGCTATTGCCTGTTGTGTAAGTATTGTGTTGGCCAAAAATTTCATTCATGTTTTTCCATAAAATGCTATGGGAAAACCCAAAGGAACATTTTTGGCCAACCCAATACAATGTTTTCTCATTGATTTTCTTTCTGGATGGTCTACCTATTAAAACAAGTGGGGTGTTAAAGTCCTCTTCTAGTTTTATACAACTGGCACTATCTTGCTTTATACCTGTATCCCTTTGTTAGGTACATAGATATTTGCAAATCTTATCTTTTTTATTGTATTGATCACTCTATAATTATGCAATGACCTTTACATCTCAATGCAGTGTTTGTTTTAAAGTAAATTAAAAAAAATATATAATCATTGCTACCACAGCTTTCTTTTCATTTGCGTGGAATATCTTTTCCATCAATTCTCTTTCAGTATGTATGTGTCTTTACCTCTTAAGTAAGTCTTTGAGGGTTGCATACATATGGGTCTTTAAAAAAAAATCCAGTCAACTACTCTGTGTCTTTTGAATGGAATATTTATTCCATGTACATTCAAAGTAATTATTGATAGTATTTACTTATTGCTGTTATGTTAGTAGTTTTCTGTTTAGTTCTCTGATTCTTTCTTGTTCTCTTTCCTTGTAATTTGATGACTTTCTTTGGTGCTATGTTTATATTTCTTCTTTTTAAATTTTTTATATCTATTATAGCTTTTTTCGTTTGTGTTTACCATGAGGTTTGTATGTAACAACCTAAGTATAAAGCAGCCTAAGTTGATGATCACTTGAGTTCAAACATGTTTTAAAAGTACAATCATGCCCCACATTTTATGTTTTTGATGTCACATTTTGCATCTTTTAATTTTGTATATTGCATAATTAATTGTTTTAGATACCATTTTACTACTTGTGTATTTTAACATTCATACTATTGCTATAGGTGGTTGATCATTGTCTTTACTATATGTTTTCTTTTACTGGTGACATTTTTCCTTTCATAATTTTCCTTTTCTAGTTATGGCATTTTCTGTTTTTTCTACCTGAAGAAGTCTCTTTACTATTTCTTGTAAGGCTAGTTTAGTGGTGATAAACTCCTTTAAACTTTTGCTTCTTTGGGAAACTCTCTCCTTGAATTCTGAATGAATCCTTGCCAGGTAGAGTACTATTGGTTATTTTTTTTTTTTCTTTCAGTAATTTGAATATATGGCATCAGTCTCTACCTACCTATAAAGATTCTGCTGAAAAATCAGTTGATAATCTTATGGTGGTTCCCTTGTATGTAACTAGTCTTTCTTTTTTTTTCCTTGCTGCTTGCAAAACTCATTAGTTTTAATTTTTGTTATTTTAAGTAAAATGTATTTTGGCATGAATGTCTTTCGGTTCATCTTGTTTGGGACTCTGTGATTCTTGCACTTGGATGTCTGTTTCCTTCAATAATTTAGAAACATTTTCAGCCATTATTTCTTCAGATAGAGTTTCTGCCCCTTAATTCTCCTCCTGCAATCCCTATAATGGAAATATTATTATGCTTAATGTTTTCTCAGAGGTCCCTTAAACTGTCCTCATTTTTTAAAAATTCTTTTTTCTTTTTTGCTATTCCAATTGGGTGATTTCTACTACCCTGTCTTCTAGATTGCTGATCCACTCTTCTGCATCCTCTAATGTGCTGTTAAGTTACTCAAGTGTATTTTCATTTGTTATTGTATTCTGAAGTTCTGACTGCTTCTTTTTTATATTTTATAACTCTTTGTTGAAGTTTACTGATTTCATCCATTCTTCTGAGTTTGGTGAGGATTTTTATGACTATTTCTTTGAATTCTTTATCTAATAATTGTTCATTTTTGTTTCATCTGGTTCTTTTTATGAGGTTTTGTCTTACTCTTTTATTACTTTTGTTTTATGAGGTTTTGTCATGTTGTCTCTGCATTTTGCCTCACTCTCTGTTTGTTTGTATGTATTGGGTATATCAGATATAGCTCTAGGCCTTGAAAGAGTGATGTTATGTAGACCACTGGTGTCCAGTGAATCCCAGTGGAACAACTCCCCCTCGTCATCAGAGCCAGGTGCTCTAGGGGTGTCTTTATGTATACTTGTGTGCCTTCCTGTTGCAGTTGGGCCACAATTCCTGCAGGCGTGCTTCATGGTTTGGTAGCTGCTGCAGTGCCTTTGCAGACTGGTTGGTCCCCATCCCAACTGTCTTGAGACCTGGTCACAACTACTGTAGGTGTGCTCGTGGGCAGGATTGCCGCTCAGTATGGCTGGTTGTGAGGCCCAGCTGTGACCATTGTAGGTGTGCTGGTGTGTAGGGCTGGTCTCCAGGAAAGGGAGATGATTTGGAGGGGTTGCAGGTGGGGTGCAGTGAGATCCACTTTGAGGACTAAGCAGGGAGGGGAACTGGGTTGGGTGGGGCTGGCACTTAGCATAAGGCTGGGGTGTGGCACCCAATGTTAGTTATATATCTGGAGAATTACAGAAATGATCCATACCAACAGTGGATCAGCTAGGTAGAAAGAGACTAAACATATATGACATCTACTAGCACTTCTGTTCTTTGAGATGGTTCCACCAGATCCTACCCTTCTGGCATATGCCTTAAAACTAATCAATTAATTTCCTTCTTATATGATCCAGGTGCTTTGCAAGTCCTCAGTGCTGGGACATGGAGAAATCTGAGTTTGTATACAAGCTCTTCACAAGAAAGTGAAAGTGAAGTTGCTCAGTCGTGTCCGACTTTGTGCGACTCCATGGACTGTAGCCCATCAGGCTTCTCTGTCCATGGGATTTTCCAGGCCAAAATGCTGGAGTGGGTTGCCATTTCCTTCTCCAGGGGAGCTTCCTGACCCAGGGATCGAACCCAGGTCGCCCGCACTGCAGGCAGACGCTTTACCCTCTGAGCCACCAGGGAAGCTCTTCACAAGGGGAGTTTTGATTTTCCACAGCCAACTGGTTTTCCTGGTTATAAACCCAACAGATTCTCAGAGCCAGACATTATGGGGACTTATCTTCCCAGTGCAGGTCTTTTGGGCTGGGGAGCCTGATGTGGAGCTTGAACCCCTCCCTCCTTGAATATTACTTCTTGGGGTAATATTCCTCCTGTGGGTTCTGGCTAGCCCACATCTCTGCCCCTCCTACCCATCTTGATGTGGCCTTTTCTATATATCCTTAACTATATGAATTTTGTTTTGCTAGTCTTTTAGGTTACTATTGGAGACAGTTGTAGTTGTAGTTTTGGCATTTCTCTGGGAACAAGTAAACTCCTATTCTGCTACCTTTATCTGACTCCTGAAGATAATGCCAGATAATTTTCTAATGGAGTATCAGTTTATATTCCTAACACCAGTGTTTGATGGTTCCAATTGTACTGTTTCTTCAACACTTAGTATATTTATGTGTATATTGTGGTATCTCTCAGTGGTGTTCTTTGCATACCAGTGACTGTTGATGTTGTTACATATGCTTACTGGATGTTTGTATGTTCATTTTTGTAAAGTCAGTGTTCAAGTCTTTTGCTCATTTTAAAATCGGATTTTCTGCCAATTTTATTAGTGATTTTCAATTAAAAATATTTTTTCCTCTGTGTGACTTGCCTTTTGACTCATTTAATGATGTCTTTTGATGATTATGCCTTCACTATCATGGTTATATTTGCTATGTTTTTGTTCTGAAAGCTTTATTGCTTTATCTTTCACACTTAGATGTAGGAAAGTTGTAAACTAAAACTAACCTGTATGAAGTAAGATGGGAATCAAAGTTCATTATGTGCTTATGGAAATCCATTTGAATCAGCATCATTGAGATGAACATCCTCTCTTCACTGCATTTTGTGTCAATTCTGTCATATTTGTGCATCTATTTCTAGACATTTTGTTCCATTGTTCTCAAACTTTAGCATGCACAGAATTACTTGAGTGGCTCGTTAAAACAAGAATAATGGGTTCTAATCCCAAAATTTCCGGTTCAGTAGGTCAGGGATGGGGCCTGAAAAGTTGCATTTCTAAAAATCTGAGCTTATGCAGATAACCATACTTTAATAAAAATTATTCTTTCTGTTACATTGCTCTATTTCTCTGCCTTAATTACTATAGTTTAAAAAACACATATACGGTAGTATATGTCTACCATATTTGTTCTTTCTCAACAGTTCCTTGGAGATTCTTAACACTTTGCATTTCTGTGTACATTTTGAAATCACTTTACATTTCCATGTAAACTTTAGAATCAACTGATCAGATGATCATTCTACACACACACACGTGCACACACACACACACACAGGATTTTGATTGGGATTGCATTAAATCTTTAGATTAATCTAGGGAAAATTGTCATCTCCCCTTGATTGGGTTTTCCAAAGCAAGAACATGGTATATTTCTTCACTTATATAGGTCTTTAATATTTCAATTGTTTTTTTGTAATATTCCATGAAAATGTCTTACATAACTTCTGTTAGATTTATTCCTGGGTATTTTTTTAAATTCAAATAATACCATTTGAATGTTTTTATGCTATTCAAATGACATAATTTTATATTTAACTTTTTGTCTGTGGCTTATATATAGATATACAACTGATTTTTCTATGTAGACTTTGTATTTAGCAGTAGAACTGAGACCAAAATTTTGTACTTTAAGAAAGAGTCTGGGAGATTTTGACAAATACCAACATTTGAAAACAACTGCAATAGAGATGTGCTATTAAATATGCATTCTGTAGGCCAACAGAATCAATATCACTTGGGAGTTTATTAGAACTACCCAGGGATCAATTTAGGGTGAATGAGCAATTTTGGGAGGAAATGGTTTTCTGACACAAGAGATGTTCAAGGGAAAGCTTTCTATTATGATCAAAATGTTTTACAGTATCATGTTCTGACTGGTAGAGGTCATAATGTTTAGAAACTAAAATTCAAATTATGATAAACATCTTTGATTCATATCTATCCAAGGCAACATGGAGTGATTTATATTCCTATATCTTAGTAATGAAGTTAGGCAGATAGAGATATGCTTTTGGTCTTAGAAATATCTCTGATTCAATAAGATACTTACTTTATTGAATGTTTTGAAGATACCAAACAAAATGTAGCGAAACACAAAGGTTTTCACTTTCCACAAGGTGGTCTCCATAAGGAATATCAAGAGGAAGAAAAGAAGTCCTGTGACAGCCATTGCAATTAAGTATCTTCCAACTGCATCACGTTCCAAGGTATATATACTACGCTCAATTACTGATGACAACAACAAATAAAATATGGACTTACTTTAAAAGTTAACTCAATGAGCAAACTTTAAAAAGTCAACAAATAGGAAGTACTAAGTAGTGGTTATCAAATAAGCTCAAAATTAATGTATTTAATTGTATGTTTAAATAACTTTGTATGTCATGCAAAATATTTTCAAAATTCTTTACAGTCCAAAATCTATACAGTCCATGGAATTCTCCAGGCCAGAAGAGTGGAGTGGGTAGCCTTTCCCTTCTCCAGGGCATCTTCCCAACCCAGGGGTTGAATCCAGTTCTCCTGCACTGCAGGCAGATTCTTTACTAGCTGAGCCCTCAAAATCCATTAATGGAGGCAAAACTTTTAATTCCATGAACTTTGTCTTGCTATAGTTCTAGGCGTCCATTCCCAACATAGATAGTCAGAATCATTGGGTGAATGCCCACTCACACTAACCAGAGTACTGGATAGTAGCAGAGACTCTCCTTGCCCTCAAATATTATTTTCTCTGAAAATACTTTAGATAGAGGTTTTGAAAATTGGAGCAGGAGCAGAAGAATCACCTGGTAGTGTGCTACATATACAAACATTTTAACCTATAAGAGTTAAAGGTTAAAGTTTAAAAGTTAGTTGTAACTTAACATTTAAACTTAAGTTGTAAATGCCTAAGAGCTGGTACTTTTCCAATTACTTATGAGACAACTTTATAATTACAAGGTTTTGAATTCATGATAGTGAAAGCGGTAGATTCATAAAAGCGGTAAAGATCAAATTTCTTTTTTACTTAATAAAAGCTTCGTGTTAAAATATGATATACATACTTGGAAATCCACCTAAGTATAGGACTCAATGAATTTTTAGAAACTGAAAATAGCTATATAACAAGCAATATTTTTCACCCAGTTTTAAACTTCAACTGATCATATTTTTTCTTTTCTCTTTTACTTTCTTCCTTTCTTTCACTCTTTCCTTCTAGTTTATAATTGTGCATGCATGCATGTGTTCTGAGTCATTTCAGTCGTGCCTGACTCTGTGTGACCTTGTGGAGTGTAGCCTGCCAAGTTCCTCTGTCCATGAAGATTCTCTAGGCAAGAATACTGGAGTGGGTTGCCGTGTCCTCACCCAGGAGATCTTCCTGGCCCAGGGATCAAATCTGAGTCTCTTATGTATCATGCATCGGCAGATGGGTTCTTTACCACTAGCGCCAAGTGGGAAGCCCATTTATCACTGGACGTACTTTTTGTAGCTATCGCTCGATACATTACATTATGCATACATACCTTACAGAATCATGATGCTCTTCCTTTTATCAGTCTGAGTGAACTGTAAAAAACTTTTCCATGATTTATATCTCTGTAACATCCCCATTTACTACTGTCTTAAATATCCTCACTATATACACGGAGAACATTATCATACGCTGTTACCACTTTTGCTTTAACCACCAAACTTGAAAAAACTCAAGAGGAGAAAGTATGTAGTGTCCACCTATATTTTTACTTTTTTCATTGTTTTTTCTTGATGCTTCAAAATTCTTTCTTTAATCATTTATGTTTACAGACTCTCTAGAGCCATTCTTTCAGGACTTCTAGAGGTGAAAAATTTATATAGATATTCATCATCTGAAAATGTCTTGATTTCCCCTTCATTCTTGAAAGTTATTTCCTATCTATATGAAGTTTTGAGTAGACAGTTTTTTATTTACTTGAAAATAATGTGCTTCTTCTTCTGGTGTTTATGCTCTCTGATGAGAAATCTATAAATTAGAGGAATTGTTTTGCCTTTATGGATAAGGTATCATTTTTTTCTGTAGCTGCTTTTCTTTAGCTTTCAAAGTTTAATTATGATATCTCTTGGCATGAATTTCTTCAGTCTTTTTAGAATTGAGATATAATTAATATATAACATTAGTTTCAGGTATATAACATAATAATTTGATATTTGTATATGTTGAGAAATGATCACCACAATAAGTCTTATTAACATCCATCACCATACACACTTGTGCTTTTTTGTGTGTGATGAGAACTTTTAATATATACTCTCTTAGCAACTTTCAATTATACAATTCAGTATAAATATCTATAGTTACCATTCTGTACATTACATCCCCATGAGTTACTTATTTTATAACTGGAAGTTTGTACCTTTTAAATCCTTTCTCCCATTTGCCCAACCTCACAATCCCTGCCTCTTGGCAACCATCAGTTTGTTATCCATGAGCTTCTTTTAAAGATTCCACTTGTAAGTGAAATAATATGATATTCATCTTTCTCTATTTGACTTATAATGCTCTCAAGGTATATCTGAAATGTCTCAAATGGCAAGATTTCCTCATTTATGGATAAATAATATTCCATTACATATACACCCCATTTTCTTTATCCATTCATCCATGGCTATCATTTCTCATGAGAAAAATGCACTATGCATATGAGTGGTGAATCTTAGTTCTAACTTGCACAAGTTGTATAACAGAATAAGTTATTCAATTTTGTATAAGCTTTGGTTCAAAGAGAGAATAGCACAAAACTGGAATAACTGTGAAGATTCAAAATAATATAGCTATTCACATGCAATAATTAATTGACTCGTTTTAACTCTGATGGTTTTAGAAAAGGCAGAGGAACCAGAGGTCAAATTGCCAACATCAGATGGGTCATTGAAAAAGCAAGAGAGCTCCAGAAAAACATCTATTTCTGCTTTATTGACTATGCCAAAGCCTTTGACTGTGTGGATCACAACAAACTCTGGAAAATTCTGAAAGAGATGGGCATACCAGACCACCTGACCTGCCTCTTGAGAAACCTGTATGCAGGTCAGGAGGCAACAGTTAGAACCGGACATGGAATAACAGACTGGTTCCAAATTGGGAAAGGAGTATGTCAAGGCTGTATATTGTCACACTGCTTATTTAACTTATATGCAGAGTACATCATGAGAAACGCTGGGCTGGAAGAAGCACAAGCTGGAATCAAGATTTCCAAAGAAATATCAATAACTTCAGATATGCAGATGACACCACCCTTATGGCAGAAAGTGAAGAAGAATTAAAGAGCCTCTTGATGAAAGTGAGAGAGGAGAGTGAAAAAGTTGGCTTAAAGCTCAACATTCAGCAAACTAAGATCATGGCATCTGGTCCCATCACTTCATGGCAAATAGATGGGGAAACAGTGAGAGACTTTATTTTGGGGGACTCAAAAATCACTGCAGATGGTGATTGCAGCCATGAAATTAAAAGATGCTTACTCTTTGGAAGGAAAGTTATGACCAACCTAGACAGCATATTAAGAAGTAGAGACATTACTTTGTCAACCAAGGTCCGTCTAGTCAATGGTTTTTCCAGTAGTCACGTATGGATGTGAGAGTTGGACTATAAAGAAAGCTGAGTGCCGAAGAATTGATGCTTTTGAACTGTGGTGTTGGAGAAGACTCTTGAGAGTCCCCTGGACTGCAAGGAGATCCATCCAGTCCATCCTAAAGGAGATCAGTCCTGGGTGATCATTGGAAGGTCTGATGTTGAAGCTGAAACTCCAATACTTTGGCCACCTGATGCAAAGAGTTGACTCATTGGAAAAGACCCTAAAGCTGGGAAGGACTGGGGGCAGGAGGAGAAGGGGACGACAGAGGATGAGATGGCTGGATGGCATCATCGACTCGAAAGACATGGGTTTTGGTGGACTCCGGGAGTTGGTGATGAATAGGGAGGCCTGGTGTGCTGCGGTTCATGGGGTCGCAAAGAGTCAGACACGACTGAGCGACTGAACTGAACTGAACACTGATGAGACTTGGGTAGCCCCAGATACTTACCTGCTTTACTACAATTCATCCTGGGAGAAATATTTTCCTGTGAGGTACATACAAATTTTGTGTACTGGATATCATAATGCCGGCTGATGCTCATCCCAAAATTATGTATAGGTAACACCATCATTACCTTAAGCAGGGTGCTTTTAGAAGCAACTTCTTCACCTGTGTTTAAAAAGATCATAACATTAGCGTGATTTATATGAAATGAACTGTCCCAGGAAAGCAAAATCTCCCTAAGTTGCTCAAACTAAACTGAGAAAATTACAAAGCCATAATATTATCCTTGTAACTCTCTTGTCACTAAGTATACTCTCTCTGATGTCTTCTAGTGTAGTTTGTGTTGACAACTACAAAACTGGAAAATCCTTTTGAGAAAGTTGACGTCCATATTATCTCTTTTCCTGTCACTTGATGTGAACAGTAAACTCATACTGATTATTTCTCATATTTCTTATCCTATGTGATCAATAAAAATAGTCATAATGAGAAATTAGCCTCGTACTCAACAGTGAGAAAGAGATAGAGGAGCATTTTAAGAGTTGAAAGGAGGTATATTTTCAAAGAACCAAGCTTAAAGCTAACTGTGTGTGCATGCTTAGTTGCTCAGTCATGTCCAACTCTTTGTGATCCTGTGGACTGGAGCCCAGCAGGCTCCTCTGTCCATGGAATTCTCCAGGCAAGAATACTGGAGTGGGTAGCAATTCTCTTCTCCAGAGGATCTTTCCAACTCAGGGATCAAACCCAGATCTCCTGCACTGCAGACAGATTCCTTAATATCTGAGCCACAATGGAAGCCCTAAAACTGAGATTTCTCTAAATATTAAATTAATATGTATAATGTGCTATGTGCTTAGTGACCATTCTTTGTAACCCCATGGACTGCAGCCCACCAGGCTCCTCTGTCCATGGGGATTCTCCAGGAAAGAATACTGAAGTGGGTAGGCGTGCATTTCTCCAGGGGATCTTCCCAATCCAGGGAATGAACCCAGATCTCCTGCAGTTGCAGGTAGATTCTTTATTGACTGAGCCACCAGGGAAGCCCAAGAATACTGGAGTGGGTAGCCTATCCTTCTCCAGGGGATCTTCCTGACCCAGGAATCAAATTGGGGTCTCCTGCATTGCAGGCGGATTCTTTACCAGCTGAGCTACCTGGGAAGCCCTTATGTATAATAGCTGATGAACATACATGAGTAAATATAAAAGTTGTTATAGGTTAAGATATTAAGACTTCAAGATTGAGTCCAGATAATTGGGAATAATGATAAAATATGTCTGAGCAAAAAATATTTGTAAGATACTGACAAAAGAGAGGTGATGAGCAAAGATGATAGAGGAGAAATGAGGTTCTTAGGATGTAAATTTTCCAAGTGGTTAAGTCACACCAAGCATGTTCAAAGAGAATAAAAATTAGTTTAGACCCACATAATATGGTAGCCAGAAATAATAATTCTGGACACTGATTGGCCACTTTAGTATTGAAAAAAGGGAAAGTGTCAGTCACTCAGTCGTGTCTGACTCTTTGCAACCCCATGGAATGTAGCCTGCCAGGTTCCTCTGTCCATGAAATTCTCCAAGCAAGAAAGCATGCTAAAAGTAGTAAGTATCATTTCATCTCCTTGGTTACATTTACTCCTTATAATTTTTTTATGTGATTTTAAACAGGATACTCTGAAAACTATAAAACATTGATAAAGGGAATCAAAATTATTTAAAGAAATGAAGACATCCCCTGCTCTGGGATTAGAATAATTAATACTATTAATATAGGTATACTACCCAAAGCAATCTACAGGTTTAGTGCAATCCCTATCAAATGTCAGTTTTCACAAAACTAGAACAAATAATTCTAAAATTCATATGAAACCACTAAAGATCCCAAGTTGCCTAACCAATTTTGAGATAAAAGAATAAATCTGGAGATATAACCCTCCCAGACTTCAGACTATACTACAAAATTACACTAATCAAAACAGTGTGGTATTGGCACAAAAACAGGCAAGAAGCCCAGAAAAAAGCCCATGCACATACAGTCAATTAATCTGCTCAAAGGAGGCAAGAATGAACAAAAGAGAAAAGATAGTTTCTTCAACAAGCGGTACTGAGAAAACTGGACAGCCACAAATTAAACATTGAGATTAAAACATTTCCTCACACAATATACAAAAATAAAACCCAAAATGGTTTAAAGACCTAAATGCAAGATCTGAAACCATAAAACTCTTAGAAGAGAACATGAGCAGAACATTATGACATGAATCACTGTGGTACTTTCTTGGATCAGACTCCTGAGGCATAAGAAATAAAAAAATAAACAAATAAGATCCAGTTAAACTTAAAATATTTTGCACAGAAAAGGAAACCATCAACAAAGTGAAAATACAGCCTATGGAATGGGAGAAAATATTTACAAATGATGTGAAGGACAAGGGGTTAATATCCAAAAGATACAAACAGCTCACTCAACTCAGTATCCCCCAAAACAAGCAACTCAATTAAAAAAAAAATGGGCAGGAGATCTGTCTCATGCATCGAACCTGGAATGGTGTTCTGTTTCACATATGATAATATACATGTTTCAATGTTATTCTCTCAGAACGTCAGGAGATCTGAATAGACATTTCTCCAAAGAAGACATACAGATGGTAACAGACACTTGAAAAGATGCTCGACATTACTAATGACTAAAGAAATTCAAACCTAAACAACAATGAGATGTCACCTCACATGGGTCAGAATGGCTGTCATCAAGGTCTACAAATAACAAACGGTGGTGATAATATGGAAGAAGGGAACCCTTGTACCCTGTTGGAGGGAATGTAAATTGGTGCAGCCACTGTGGAAAACAGTGTAGAAGTTCCTCAAGAAACTTTAAATGGAACTATTGTATGATTCAGTAATTCCTCTCCCTGGTATATATCCAGAAAAAAAAGAAAATACTAATTCAAAGAGATGTATGCACCCCAACATTCAAGACAACAGTAGTTACAATAACCAAGATATAGAGGCAACCCAAACGCCCATCAACAGAGGAATTGTTATATATCTCAGTCATAAAAGGAATGGAATTCTGCCATTTGCAGCAATGTGAATGGACCTTGATAATATTATGTTAGTGAAATGTCAGAGAAAATCAAATACTACAGTATATATCTCATATGTGGAATTTGAAAAATAACACAAATTAATGTATATGCAAAAGAGAAACAGATTCATGGATACAGAAAACAAACTTGTAGTGACCAAAGTGCAGAAGGAAAAGGGGAGAGACAAACGAGGTTTATGGTATTAACAAATACCAAACTACCACATATATAAAAGACAAGTAACAATAACATACTCTAGAGCACAGAGAATTATACCCATTATCTTCTAATGACGTATAATGGAGTATGATCTGCAAAAATATTGAATCACTATGCTGTTCACCTGTAACCAACATGATATTGTAAATCACTTATTCTTCAATAAAAATGTAAGTGGCTAATGCAATAGATTAAAGTATTAGTCTCTCTCTGTATAGTACATAAATAGCCCCTCACCTTTAAGGAGCAGAGGAAAATCTTCTCAGATAAAGAAAAGTAGTATGATTCCTCAGCCCATAAACTGTTGAAACATACCATTTGAGGGAGGTGAGAAAAGAAATAAAAACTGAGAAAAATATGCTGTAATGGATAATGTTTTAAAATAATTATTTTCCAGTTCAGCATGTGTATTAATCAGCAAGGGTAGAATATCAACCAACCAGATTGGGCAGAAAGGATAAACAATCAGTGTAGCTATCCTGTGCATAATGACTGAACAGACCTTTTCTAGGATCTAGAGAAAAGCAGAATTGCTGTCTGCAGTTTGGGTTTGCATCTTTATACATTCTCAATGTCACTAATAACAATACCTTGACTTTTATGTCATGTCTGAGCAATGACAATTTAATTTCTTTCTTTCTATTTTTGTTTTTTTATTTTTATCTATTACTGCACTAATCAAGACATTAGATGTTATGTTGATTTTCAGGGAACATTTTAAATGATTTAGCATTGAATATGATATTCATTGTTTTTTGCAAATGCCTTTTATGAGGCTATGGAAATATTTACTTTGCTATTAAGAAAAGTTATAATGAATCATTGTTGGATGTTTTAATGATATTTTTGCATGTATCTATATTTTTATTCATTAATTTATTAATATTGTGAATTATATTAATACACTTTCTGAGTCTATTATTTAATGAGTATATCATTAAATCTACTTTGCATTGTTTTTGTTGTTGTTCATTTGCTCAGTTGCAGAACACCAGGCTTCCCTGTCCTTCACTATCTCCCAGAGTTTCCTCAAACTCATGTCCACTGAATCAGTGATGCCATCCAACCATCTCATCCCCTTCTTCTCCTGCCTTCAATCTTCCCAAGCATCAGGGTGTTTTCCAGTGAGTCAGGTCTTTGGATCAGGTCACCAAAGTATTGGAGTTTCAGCTTCATTATCAGTCCTTCCAATGAATACTCAGGGTTGATACTCCTTAGGATTGACTGGTTTAATCTCCTTGCTGTCCTTACTAGGAAAAATCTAGTTTGGTCAAAGTGAGTTACCTTTTCTATAGTTTACTGAATTCAGTTTCCAACATTTTGTTCAAAATATTGCGTCTGTATTTATGAGTAATTTTATCTTATAATGTTCCTTTCTTCTATTCTTTCCCATTTATGTTGTCAAACTTATACTATTTTCATATAATGGGTAGAAAAGCTGTTTCCCCCTCTTTATTCTCTAGAAGGGTCTGTATTAAATAAGAATTCCATTTTTGAATGTTTCATAAAATTTCAATATGGGTGTAATATTGTCCTTGTAGGAAGACATAATTAATAACTTAATTTTTGAATGGTTTATGGGACAATTAACATTTTATAACAACCTCAGATGTGCAGATGATACCACTTTAATGGAAGGAAGTGAAGAGGAACTAAAGAGCCCCTTGATTAGAATGAAAGAGGAGAGTAAAAAACCTGGCTTAAAATTCAACATTCAAAAAATTAAGATCATGGCATTCAGTCCCATCACTTCATGGCAAATAGATGGGGAAAAAATGGAAACAGTGACAGATTTTATTTTCTTGGGCTCCAAAATCACTGTGGATGGTGGACTGCAGCCATGAAATTAAAAGATGCTTTCTCCTTGGAAGAAAAACTATGACAAACTTAGTGCATTAAAAAGCAGAGACATCGCTTTGCTGTCAAAGGTCTGTTTGGTCAAAACTATAGTTTTCCCAGTATTCATGTACAGATGTTAGAGTTGGGCCATAAAGAAAGCTGAGTGCCAAAGAATTGATGCTTTTGAACTGTGGTGCTGAGGAAGACTCTTGAGAATCCCTTGGACAGCAAGGAGATCAAACCAGTATGCTGTTTAGATGACCATTACTTTGCAGTACAATCTGAAGTCAAGGGATCTGATTCCTCCAGCTCCATTTTTCTTTCTCAGGATTGCTTTCGCTATTTGTTTTTTGTGTTTCCATACAAATTGTAAAAATTTTTAACTTATTTTGTGCCAAACACCCCCGGAAATATGCTAGGGATTGTATTGTATCTGCAGATTGTTTTGGGTATTATAGTTATCACAATATTGGTTCTTCCAATCCAAGAACATGGTGTATCTCTCCATCAGTTTGTGTCATCTATTATTTCTTTCATCAGTGTCACAATTTTATGCATACTGGTCTTTTATCTCCTTAGGTAAGTTTATTCCTAGGTGTTTTATTCTTTTTGATGTTATGGTAAATGGAATCGGTTTCTTGATTTCTCTTTCTGGTCTTTCATTTTTAGTGTATAGGAATGCAAGAGATTTATGTGTATTAATTTTGTATACTGCAAATATACCAAGTTCATTGATAAGCTCTAGTAGTTTCATGGTGGTTTCTTTAGGGTTTTCTATGTATAGTATGTTGCTAACTGTGGTGACAGTTTTACTTCTTTTTTTAAAAAAAATCATTTATTTATTTTAATTGGAGGATAATTACTTTACAATATTGTGATGGTTTTGGCCACAAGTATACATGTGCCCTCCCTAACCTGAACCCCCCTCCCACCTTCTTCCCCATTTCGACCCCCTGGGTTGTCCCAGAGCACCAGCTTTGGGTGCCCTGCTTCATGCATCAAATTTGCACTGGTCATCTCTTTTACATATGGTAATATACATGTTTCAATGCTATTCTCTCAAATCATCCCATCCTTGCCTTCTCCCACTGAGTCCAAAAGCCTGTTCTTTATATCTGTGTCTCCTTTGCTGCCCTGCATGTAGGATTATTGGTACCATGTTTCTAAATTCCATATATATGTGTTAATACACAGTATTAGTGGCGTTGGGAAAACTGTTCAACTACATGTAAAATAATGAAACTAGAACACTTTCTAACACCATTCACACACACAAAAAAAATCAAAATGAATTGAAGATCAAAATGGAAGGCCAGAAACTATAAAACACTTAGAGGAAAACACAGGCAGAACATTCTCTGACATAAATCACAGCAAGATCCTTTAAACCCACCTCTCAGAGTAGTGGAAATAAAAATGAAAATAAACAAATGGGACCTAAATAAACTGAAAAGCTTTTGCACAATGAAGGAAACTATAAGGAAGGTGAAAATGAAAAGACAACCTTCAGAATGGGAAAAAATAATAGCAAATGAAACAACTGACAAAGAATTAATCTCCAAAATATACAAGAAGCTCATGCAGCTCAATACTAGAAAAAATGAAAAATCCAATCAGAACGTGAGCAAAAGACCTAAACAAACATTTCTCCAAAGAAGACATACTGGCAGAAAAGACGCTCAACATCACCCATTAGAGAAATGCAAATGAAAACCACAATGAGGTATCATCTCACACCAGTTAGAATGGCCATAACCAAAAAGTCTATAAATGTTACAAAGGGTGTGGAGAAAAGGGAACCCTTAACACTGTTGGTGGGAATGTGCACTGGTACAGCCACTATGGAGAACAGTGTGGAGATTCCCTAAAAAATTGGATATAGAACTGCCATCAGTTCAGTTCAGTTGCTCAGCAGTATCTGACTCTTTGTGACCCCATGGACTGCAGCTCACCAGGATTCCCTGTCCATCACCAACTCCTGGAGCTTGCTCAAGCTCATGTCCATCGAGTCGGTGATGCCATCCAACAATCTCATCCTCTGTTGTCACCTTCTCCTCCTGCCTTCAATCTTTCCCAGAATCAGGGTCTTTTCCAATGAGTCAGTTCTTCGCATCAGGTGGCCAGAGTAATGGAGTTTTAGCTTCAGCATTAGTCCTTCCAATGAATATTCAGGACTGATTTCCTTTAGGATTGATTGGTTAGATCTCCTTGCAGTCCAAGGGACTCTCAAGAGTCTTCTCCAACACTGCCGTTCAAAAGCATCAATTCTTAGGCACTCAGCTTTCTTTATGGTCCAACTCTCACATCCATACATGACTACTGGAAAACCATAGCTTTGATTAGATGGATCTTTGTTGGCAAAGTAATATCTGTGCTTTTTAATATGCTGTCTAGGTTGGTCATAACTTTTCTTCCAAGGAGCAAGTATCTTTTAATTTCATGGCTGCAGTCACCATCTGCAGTGATTTTGGAGCCAAGAAACTAAAGTCTGTCACTGTTTCCATTGTTACCCCATCTATTTGTCATGAAGCGATGGGACCGGATGCCATGATCTTAGTTTTTTGAATGTTGAGTTTTAAAGCCAGTTTTTTCACTCTCCTCTTTCATTTCCATCAGGAGGCTCTTTAGTTCCTACTCACTTTTTGTCATAAGGGTGGTGTCATCTGTATATCTGAGGTTATTGATATTTCTCCCAGCAATCTTGATTTCAGCTTGTGCTTCATCCAGCCCAGCATTTCACATCATGTACTCTACATATAAGTTATATAAGCAGAGTGACAATATACAGCCTTGACATACTCCTTTCCCAACTTGGAACCAGTCCATTGAGCCATGTCCAGGTCTAACTGTTGCTTCTTGAGCTGCATACAGATTTCTCAGGAGGCAGGTAAGGTTGCTTGGTATTCCCTTTAAGGATTTTCCACAGTTTGCTGTGATCCATACAGTCAAAGGCTTTGATATAGTCAATAAAACAGAAGTAGATATTTTTCTGGAACTCTTGCTTTTTCGATGATCCAATGGATGCTGGCAATTTGATCTCTGGTTCCTCTGCCTTTTCTAAATCCAGATTGAACATCTGGAAGTTCTCAGTTCACATACTGTTGAAGCCTGGCTTGGAGAATTTTGAGCATTACTTTTCCAGCTTGTGAGATGAGTGCAATTGGGCAGGAGCTTGAACTTTCTTTGGGATTGGAATGAAAACTGACCTTTTCCAGTCCTGTGGCCACTGCTGAGTTTTCCAAATTTGCTGGCATATTGAAGGCAGCCCTTTAACAGCGTCATCTTTAAGGATTTGAAATAGCTCAACTGGAATTCCATCACCTCCACTAGCTTTGTTCGTAGTGATGTTTCCTAAGGCCCACTTGATTTCACATTCCAGGATGTCTGGCTCTAGGTGAGTGATCACACCATCGTGGTTATCTGGGTCTTGAAGATCTTTTTTGTACAGTTCTTCTGTGTATTCTTGCCACCTCTTCTTAATATCTTCTGCTTCTGTTAGGTCCATACCATTTCTGTCCTTTATTGTGCCCATCTTTGCATGAAATGTTCCCTTGGTATCTCTAATTTTCTTGAAGAGATCTATATTCTTTCCCATTCTATTGTTTTCCTCTCTTTCTTTTCATTGATCACTGAGGAAGGCTTTCTTATCTCTCCTTGCTATTCTTTGGAACTTCCATAATAACCCAGCAATCCCACTGTGGGGCATACAACGTGAGGAAACCAGAATTGAAAGAGACATGTACCCCATTGTTCATCGGAGCACTATTTACAATAGCTAGGACATGGAAGCAACCTAGATGTCCACTGGCAGATGAGTGGATAAATAGTTGTGGTACATATGCACAATGAAATATTACTCAGCTATAAAAAAAGAACACATTTGAGTCATTTCTAATGAGGTGGATGAACATGGAACCTATTACACAGAGTGAAGTACGTCAGAAAGATAAAGACAAATACTTTTCTAATTTGTATTGCTTTTATTTATTTTTCTTCTTTGATTGCCTTGTCTAGGACTTCCAGTACTATGTTGAATATAGTGCTGAGAGTGAACATCCTTGTCTTGTTCCTGATGTTAGAGAAAATACCTTCAGTTTTTCACCGTGGGGAATGATGTTTGCTGTGCATTTGTCCTGTATATCCTTTATTATGTTTAGGTAAGTTCCCTCCAAACCCACTTCCTGGAGAGGTTTTATCATTAATGGGCTTTGAATTTTGTCAAAAGCTTTTTCTGCATCTATTGAGTGGTTTTTTATTTTTCAATTTGTTAATATGGTGTATCACATTGATTCATTTGCATATATTAAAGAATACTTGCTTTCCTAAGATCAATTCCACTTGATCATGGTGTATGATCCTTTTCATGTGCTGTTGGATTCTATCTGCTACTTTTTTGTTGAAAATTTTTGCATCTATATTCATCAGTAATATTAGCCTATTCTTTTTTGTAGTATCTTTGTCTGATTTTGGTCTCATGGTGGTATTGGCCTTGCAGAATGATCCTGTTAATATTACTTCCTGTACAATTTTTTGGAAAAGCTTCAGAAGGACAGGTGTCAATTCTCTAAATGTTCAATATAATTCACCTGTGAAACAATCTTGTCTACTTTTGTTTGTTGGAAGAATTTTAATCACATTTTCAATTTCTATACCTATTATTGATCTGTTCATATTTTCTGTTTCATCTTTGTTCAATCTTAGAAAACGTATCTTTCTAAGAATTTGTCCATTTATCCTAGGTTGTCCATTTTATTGTCGTATAGTTCCTTGTAGTAATCTCTTATCATCTTTGGTATTTCTGTGGTATCTCTTGTAACTTCTTTTCCATTTCTAATTTCATTGATTTGAATCCTGTCCCTTTTTTTCTTTCTAAAGTTTTCTCAATTTTGTTTATCTTTTCAAAGAACCAGCTTTTACTTTCATTGATCTTCACTATTGTTTTCATCATCTCTATTTCATTTATTTCTGTTGAGATCTTTATGATTTCTTTCCTTCTGCTAACTTAGGGTTTTGTACATTCTTATTTCTCTAGTTGCTTTAGCTGTAATCTCAGGTTATTTATTTGAGATTTTTCTTATTTCTTGATAAGGTTGTATTTCCATGAACTTCCCTCTCAGAACTGCGTTTGTTGTGCACCAAAGGATTTGGATAACTGTGTTTTTGTTGTCATTTGTCTCTAGATATTTTTTATTTCCTCTTTGATTTTTTCAGTGATCCATTGATTATTTAGTAAAATATTTGCTATTCATGTGTTTGTCATTTTTTTTCCCTGTAATTGATTTCTAATCTCATGCATTGTGGTCAAAAAAGATGCTTGAAACAACTTCAATTTTCTTAAATTTATTACACTTGATTTGTGACCCAAGATGTGATTTATCCTGGAGCATGTTCCTTATGCAGTTGATAAGAAAGTGTATTCTTTTGTTTACAGATAGAATATCCTATAAATATCAATGAGTCTATCTGGTCTAATATTTAATTGAAGGCTTGTGTCTCCTCATTAAATTTCTGTCTGGATGATCTGTTCATTAGTATAAGTGGGGTGTTAAAGTGCCCCATTATTACTGTGTTACTGTTGACTTTCCCTTTTATGGCTGTTAGCATTTGCCTTACATAGTGAGGTGCTCCTATGTTGGATGTATGTATATCTGTTGTTGCTGTTTAGTTACTAAGTTATGTCCAACTCTTTTGCAACCCTATGGACTATAACTTGCCAGGCTCCTCTGTCCATGGGATTTTCCAGGCAAGAATACTGGAACAGGTTGCCATTTTCCTCTTTAGGGGATCTTCCCTACCCAGGGATCAAACCTATGTCTCCTGCATTGGCAGATAGAGTCCTTAACAGTGAGTTGCATATTTATTTACAATTGCTGTATCTTCTTCTTGTGTTCCCTTGCTCATTATATAGTCTCAATCCTTTTCTCTGGTAACAGTTTTTATCTTAAAGTTTCTTTTGTCTGATATGAGTAACATTGCTCCAGCTTTTTTTTTTAATTTCCAATTTCATGGAATATCTTTACCTGTCCCCTCACTTTCAGTCTCTATGTGTTCCTAAAACTGAAGTAGGTCTCTTCTAGGAAGCATATACACAGCTTTTGCTTTTGTATCCACTCAGCTTGTCCCTGTCATTTGGTTGGGATACTTAATTCATTCACATTTAAGGTAATTATCGATATGTAAGTTCCTATTACCATTTTCTCAATTGTTTTGGGTTTGTTTTTGTAGGTCTTTTCTCTTCCCTTCCTATTTGTGTTCTTCTCTTAGGTTTTCCTTTATTGCGCCCATCTTTGCATGAAATGTTCCCTTGGTATCTCTAATTTTCTTGAAGAGATCTCTAGTCTTTCCAATTCTATTGTTTTACTCTATTTCTTTGCACTGATCACTGAGAAAGTCTTATCTCTCCTTGCTATTCTTTGGAACTCTGCATTCAAATGGGTATATCTTTCCTTTTCTCCTTTGCCTTTCACTTCTCTTCTTTTCACAGCTGTCTGTTAACGCCTCCTCAGACAACCATTTCGCTTTTTTGCATTTCTTTTTCTTTGAGATGGTCTTGATCCCTGCCTCCTGTACAATGTCACAAACTTCCATCCATAGTTCTTCAGGCACTTTATCAGATCTAATCCCTTGAACCTATCTGTAACTTCCACTGTATAATCGTAAGGGATTTGATTTAGGTCATACCTGAATGGTCTAGTGGCTTTCCCTACTTTCTTCAAGTCTGAATTTGGCAATAATGAGTTCATGGTCTGAGATCCGACCAGTCCATCCTAAAAAAATCAGTTCTGAATACTCATTGGAAGGATTGATGCTGAGGCTGAAACTTCAATACTTTGGCTACCTTTGCAAAGAACTGACTCATTTGAAAAGACCCTGATGCTGGGAAAGATTGAAGGCAGGAGGAGAAGGGGATGACAGAGGATGAGATGGTGGGATGGCATCACCAACTCAATGGACACGAGTTTGAGTAAACTCTGGGGGTTGGTGACAGACAGGGAGGCCTGGTGCACTGCATCCCATGGGGTCACAAAGAGTCAGACATGACTGAGCAACTGAACTGACTGACTGACTTATGTTTTCTACCCAGAAAAGTCCCTTTAGCATTTGTTGTAAAACTGGTTTGATGATGCCGAATTCTCTTAGCTTTTGCTTGTCTATGAAGCTTTTGATTTCTCCATCAAATCCAAATCTCTTAGAGCCTTGCTAAGTAGAACATTCTTGGTTTTAAGTTCTTTGCTGTTATCACTTAAAGTATATCCTGCCATTCCCTTCTGGCCTGCAAAGTTTCTGCTGAAATATCAGCTGATAACCTTATGAGGCTTCCCTTGTGTGTTATTTGTTGCTTTTCCCTTGCTCATTTTAATTATTTTATATTTAATTTTTGTTTAATATGCATCTCAGTGTGTTTCTCCTTGGGTTTATCCTGTATGGTACTCTCTGTGCTTCCTGGAGGTGGGTGTTAATTTTCTTTTCCATGTCAGGCAAGTTTTTGATTACAATCTTTTCAAATATTCTGTCTGCTCCTTTCTCTTACTCTTCTTCTTTCGAGACCCCCATAGTTTGAATGTTCGTGCTTTTAGTATTATTCCAGAGGTCTCTAAGACTGTTCTCTTTTCTTTATATTCTTTCTTCTTTGTTTAGTTCCATGCAGTAATTCCCACCATTCTATTTGCCAGCTCACATACCCATTCTTCTGATACAGTTAGTCAACTGATTCTTTCTAGAGTATTTTTTTCTTAGGTATTGTATTGTTCATCACAGTTTGTTTTTTAATTGGAGTTCTGTAGCTTTTCCAGGTCCTTGTTAATCATTTCTTGTATCTTCTCCATCTGTGCCTCTATTCTATTTTCAACATCTTAGATCATCTTTACTGTCATCACTCTGAATTATTTTTCAGGTATATTTCCTAGCTCCTTTTCATTTAGTTGGTCTTGTGGATTTTTACTTTGCTCCTTTGTCTGACATATTTCTTTGCCGTCTCATTTTGTCTAACCTACTGTGTTTTTTGCTTCTTTTCTGCCGGCTGCAGGGTCATAGTTGCTCCAGTTTCTACTGTCTGCCCCCTAGTGGGTGAGTGCAATCAAAGGGTTTGTGCAGGCTTCCTGTTAGAAGGAACTGGTGCATGCCTTCTGGTAGGTAGAGCTGGGTCTTATTTCTCTGGTGGGCAGAGCCATGTCAGGGGATGTGTTTTGGGGGGTTTGTGAGCTTAGTACTACTTTAGTCAGCTTGTATGCTGAAAGTGGGGATGTGTTCCTATTATGTTGGTTGTTTGCCCTTAGGTGTTCTGGCACTGGAGTTTGCAGACAGTTGGGTGCAACTAGATCTTGATGCCAAGATGAGAACCTCTGAGAGAGGTCATGCCAATCAATACTCTCTAGAGCCATCACTTGGTGGTCCTGCAGCCAGGACTTGGCACTTCACCACAGGGCCTCAAGTTAAACCCCTCAATGGGTAACCAAGACCTTGCAAGTCACGCTGAGCCAACAAAAGGAAGCAAATATAAATCAAGATAAGCAATAAAAATAAAACCAAACAAAAACAAAGACCACAAAGAAACAAGAAAACAACCAAACATACAAAAGCCATGAGACCAAAACAGAATAAAACCAACAAGAGCGAAAAACAAAATCCAAACAAACAACAACAAAACCCCAGAAAAAATCAACCTAAAAAACCTCCAAAACACAAAGAAACAAAAGACAGAAACAAAACAAAAAGCAAATTAAAATAGAAACACAAAATAGATGAAAAAATAGAAATAAGTAAAAGTAAAAAATAAATAGAATAATAACAACAAGAGCAATCATTCCTTGGGGCCTCTGCTATCAATGCCCTTGCCCTCAAAGGGTTGTTGTCGTTCAGTCCCTCAGTCATGCCTGACTCTTTGTCACCCATGGACAGCAACACACCAGGCTTCACTGTCCTTCATATCTACCAGAGTTTGCTGAAACTCAGGTCCATTGAATTGGTGATGCCATCCAACCATCTCATCTTCTGTCATCCCCTTCTCCTTTCCCTTTAATCTTCCCTAGCATCAGGATCTTTTTCAATAAGTCAGGTCTTCACATCAGTGGCCAAAGTATTGGAGCTTCAGCTTCAGCATCAGTCCTTCCAAGGAATATTCAGGATTGATTTCTTTTAAGATTGACTGGTTTGATCTCCTTGTTGTTCAAGAGACTCTCAAGAGTTTTCTCCAGCACCACAGTTCAAAAGTATCAATTTTTCAATGCTCAACCTTCTTTATGGCCCAACTCTCACATCCATACATGAGTACTGGAAAAACAATAGCTTTGACTATATGGGCCTTTGCTGGCAACGTAATGTCTCTACTTTTTAATACACTGCCTAGGTTTCTCATAGCTTTTCTTCCAAGGAGCAAGTGTCTTTTAATTTCATGGCTGTAGTCACTGTCCACAGTGATTTTGGAGCCCAAGAAAATAGTCTGTCACTGTTTCCATTGTTTCCCCATCTATTTGCCATGAAGTAATGGGACCAGTTGCCATAATCTTAGTTTTTTGAATGTTGCGTTTTAAGCCAGCTTTTTCACTCTCCTCTTTCACCTTCATCAAGAGGCTCTTTAGTTCCTCTTTGCTTTCTGCCATAAGGGTGGTGTCATCTGCATATCTGAGGTTATTGGTATTTCTCCCGGCAATCTTGATTCCAGCTTGTGCTTCATCCAGTCAGGCATTTCGCATGATGTACACTGCATATAAGTTGAATTAGCAGGGTGACAATATACAGCCTTGATGTACTCCTTTCCCAATTTTGAGCCAGGTGAGCGAGCAACAGCCAAACTCTACCCTCCTAGGAGGCCCTCCAAGACCTCTTTGTAGGTCTAGACCATGGACCAGTACCAGTCTGTGACCTGTTGGGAAGCAGGATGCATAGAAATAGGTAAGAGGTGGGTGAATGTGTGAAGCTTCATCTTCAACTCCCCATTGCTTGCATTACTGCCTGCACCATCTTCCTACCCTCAAAACATTGTCTTCCTCAATACCGTTCTCTGCTTCCAAAAAGTTTGGGGACTGCTGCTATTTGGGGCAGCTCAGACTCTGACCTAGACCAACTCCCACATGTATGTGTCCACAAAAACCACAGCTACTAAAGGTAGACCCATGTCTGATGTGAGAGCACTCATTGTCTGTTCAGATGTTCCACAGGTGTGGTATTTAAAAAAACCAATCATGGGTGTTTAATCTGTGACTTTCATAGCTATATGGAGAGATTTTAATTCTGCTTCTTTAGTCACACAGCCCCAAGAGCTCAGCTTTGGTTTTGGTCACACCTCTGCATGTGGGTCACCCTCCAACAACTGCTCCCCAACCAGGTGAGGAGGGTGATGAAGGCTGTGACTAACTGAGGCTTACTTGTTTTCTTGCTTAGGTCAGAGCCCCCTCTACTGCCTACAGTGGCAGGGTCTGGCAGGAGGTGGTGGTGGACTGGAGCATGGGGGCTTGCTCAAGCATGCGAGTGACATGGTAGCAACCCCTGGGGCATGTGCTCACTCTGGCAGGAGCCCCTCTCAGTGCCTGCAGAGGCAGGGACTGGTGTATGGGGAGAGAGGCCACAAGGCTGCCCTTTCTGCATGTGCCACTGAACAATGGTGCCTTGCTTCCATGGCAGTCTGTGCTTCCTCCAGAAGCATTCTCAGCTGCAGAGGTTCTCACTCCAATCCCCTCAGACTTTCTCCATGCAGCCAACAGCAGTCCTCTCCCTAGAGCTGCTCTCCAAGTTCCATGCTTCAGCACCCATTCCCCACCAGCACCAGTGGATACCTGTCTCAGGCTGGGGTGTGAAGGGCTATGGCACATATCATTTGTGTGAGTCTCACTCTGACCTGTCTGACATGGGCTTGCTGTTGCACTTTCCTCTGGTAGCCCCTGAATCTCCTTTTCTATTTCATCTGATCTTGCCACTAGTGAGGGGGCTTTCCTATGGGCAGTAACCTCATCTCCTTCAGCAACCCCAAAGGGTGCACGTCCCATTCTATTTCCTCTTTTCCTTGTTTTCCTCTTTTTCATCCTACCAGGTTATTAGGGGATCTTTCACAGTTATTAGGTGCCTGAGGTCCTCTAATAATGTTCAGTAGGTACTCTGTGGCAAATTATTTCACTTGTAGATGTATTCTTGATGTATTTGTGAAGAGAGGTGAACCCCAGATCCTCCTATTTTGCCATCTTGACCCAAAATCCGCTGTAACTTTGTAGAAAGTTTCAAGACCAAGAAACTTAAGAATTCCAACTTTATTCTTTTTCTACATTGTTTCGTTCATTTTGTGTGCTAAGTCACTTCAGTAGTGTCCAACTCTTTGTGACCCTATGGACTGTAGCCCGTTAGGCTCCTCTGTTCATGGGATTCTCCAGGCAAGAATATTGAAGTGAGTTGCCTTCTCCAGAGGATCTTCCTGACTCAGAGACTAAACTCCAACATTGCTGGCAGATTCTTTACTATGTGAACCACTAGGAAATCCCTGAGCCCATTCTAATTCCATATGAATTTTAGGATTTTTTTCATTTCTGTGAAAAAGGATGTTGGAATTGTGTAGAGTTTGTGTGGAATCTGTAGACTGTTTTCGGTAGTATTATCTTAACATTGTTAAGTCTTCTAATCTATGAAGATAGATATTTCCCCATTTATTTAGGTTTTATTTAATTTTTCCCAGCAAAGTTTTACAGCTCTCAGCACAAGTTTTCATCTCCTTGGTTGGGATTTTTCCTAAGTATTTAATTATTTCAGATGCTATTACAAATGAAATTGCTTTCTTTAATTCATTTTCAAATTTTTTATTGCTGGTGTACAGAAACAAAGTTGATTTTTGTGTGTTAATCCTGTAATCTGAAAGTTTGCTAGTTTTTTTCATTAGCTATAGTAACCATCTTGATGGTTCTTTGGGCTTTTTCCTATATAAATCATTCTATCTGTGAAAAGACACAGTTTTAGTTCTCTCCAATTTAAATGTTTTAAAATTTTTATTTCTCATCCAATTTCTCTGGCTACAATTACAATTCAATGTTGAATAGCAATGGTGAAAGGGAGCATTCTTGTCTTATTTATGATTTTAGAAGGAAAATTTTCAGTCTTTCACCACTGAGTATACCTGTAGTTTTTATATAAATGCCCTTTATCATTCTGAGAAAATCTTAATTGTATGGATGTATTACCATAAAAGCACACTGAATTTTGTCAAATGTCTTTTATGAATCAGTTGGGATGATCATGTGGGATTTTTTTTTCCCATTATTTTGACAATGAATGATTTGATTTTGTTTTGTTGAAATTTCCTTGCATTTCTGGTGTAATTCCACTTGGTCATGGTGTAATCATTTAAATTGCTATTGGTTTTGTTTGCTACTGCTTTGCCAGAGACTTTTGCACATATATTCACAAAGGTATTTGTTTCTAATTATCTTTTCTTGTGATATCTTTATCTGCCTTTACTACAGGAAAATGATTTCCTCTTAAAACGAGTTAGAAATTGTTCTCTCATATTCTATTTTTAAAGAATTTTAGGAAAATTCATGTTACTTCTTAAAAAGTTTGATAGAACTTACCAGTTAAACCATCTGATCGTGGGCTTCTCTTTGTTGTGAGATTTTTCATTTTTCTTTTAATCTCTTTATTTGTTAGAGGTCTACTGAGATTTTATAATTCTTCTTCAGTCAGTTTAGGTTATTTTTGTGCTCCTATGAATTGGTCCAGTCAGTTTAGATTATTTTTGTGCTCTTATGAGTTTGCCCGTTTCATCTCAGTTATCTAATTTTTGATGTGCACTCATTCAGTCTTGTACAACTTTTTATTTCTGGAAAATCAGACGTAAATTCTTCACATTTATTTCTGATTGTAGCTATTTCCTTCTCTCTTTTTCCTTAGACAATCTAGCTGAAGTTCTTAAATTTTGTTGCTCTTTTCAAAGAATTTCCTTTTAGTTTCACTGTTCCTTTTATCTCTAGTCTTTATTATTTTCTTCCTTCTGCTGCCTTTGGCTTTAGTTTTCTATTATTTTACTCATTTCTCAAGGTATGAAGTTACAAAGGAAAATAGAATAATCTTGATTTCATATTTCTTTACCTAGTTACCTTTCCTGAAGTCTTTATTTCTTCATACAACTTCAAGTTATGTTATAGCATAATTTTATTTCATCCAGAATGACTCCTTTTAACATTTCTTGTAATACAAGTTGAGTGGTAGTGTACTTACCTATCTTTTTAAAATCTGGGAGGCTCTTTTTTTCTCTACATTTTTAAAGGACAGATTTGCTGGATATAGAATTCTTGATAGATATATTTTTTTTAATTCCACAGTTTTCTGTTTTCCATGGTTTTTAATGGGAAATCCACTATTAATTTTATCAAGAACTCTTTGAACTTGGTGAGTTAATTCTGTCATGATCTTTTCAAGGTCCTCCTTTCTGTCCTTCTGGAGTTTGATTACAATGTGTCTTCATGAGGATCTTTAAATTCTTTCTAGATGGAGTCTGCTGAATTTCTTGTGTTTGTAGATTCATATTTTTCATCAAATTTGGGATGTTTTTGACTATTATTTCTTGAAATATTGTTTTTGCCTCCTTTTCTCTTTTTTCTCCTCTGGGACAAGGAGAGGATATTGCATGATTTTATATCATGTATATATATATATATATGGATACACATATATATACATATATATATGTATATGGTCTCCCTGATGATGTACCAGCAATCCCTTAAACTTTATTCACTTTTCTTCACTATTTTTTCTGCATTTTCCTTAGACTCAATTGTCCTACCTCCAAGTTCACAGAATTGGCCTGATTAAATCTGTTTTGAAACCTTCCAGTGAATTTTTTTTCATTTATTATGATTTTAATTTGTTTGGTTCACCATAATTTATTCTTTTTTTGCTCAAAGACTACCTCTTAATCTCCTCTCATTTTAAACAAATGTATAATAAGACTTTGAGTATCAGAATACTGAATTTATAATGACTGAATATTATTTTTCATTTTGGCACTCTTTAAATTTTGTATAACTTTCCTCAGAGGATATTAATAAGCAGATCACTGTCTCTGAGAAAACAAATGACCCTATAAAGTTATAGTGCTATTCTTACAATGAAATTGAATAGAAATCATGCTAAACCAACTATCCTAGAAATATTTCTTATAGTACACTTAATTACTATAAGAAGTCAGGTTAGTATCTATTTTATAATCATTTTGTGTCACATGTCATATGTAGGCATACCGAGTAAGAGCTCTTAGATATTTCACGAGGGTATTCTAATAAAAATCTAATATTTTAGGGGCTTTTAGAAATGCCTTGAATGGGACATGAACATTTTCTGTACTTCAGACGAGTAGTGATTAAGCAGAGAAGTTGTCCTAGAGTATAATTACATTTAAAAGACTGAAATATGAACTGAGATCAATTTTAGTACAAAATAAATTTAAAAAAAAATTATCACAAAAAATCCTAGAAAGTCGTCAAACATTTGGTTAAACAACATAGGAGTCAAAGTAGAAATTACAAGAAAAATTATAAAATATTCCTAACTCAATGATACTGAAAATACAACATATCTAAATGTGTGGGATACAACTAAATTAGTACTTAGAAGAAACTTTATAGCTTTAAGTGCTCATATATTCCAAAGGAGAGAGGTTTAAAATCATGTAATAATTGATCTTACAAAGGTAGAATAAGCCTAGCCAATTTAATCCAAGGTAACAGAAAAAAAGAAAAATAAATATAAGAACAGAAAATCATAAAGCAGGACATAAAAATACACAACATTAATAAAACCAAAAGGCAACATTTTGAAAAGACAAAAAAAAAAGTGGTAAATATTGATCAGACAGAAAGGGGGAGAATGTGAGTGAATACAGAATACCAGGAAAGAATG
Source organism: Giraffa tippelskirchi (assembly GCF_054371585.1). Taxonomy (NCBI): domain Eukaryota; kingdom Metazoa; phylum Chordata; class Mammalia; order Artiodactyla; family Giraffidae; genus Giraffa; species Giraffa tippelskirchi. The sequence goes on from NC_137287.1 coordinate 22,538,772, forward strand.
AGCAGTTATCAATACTTATAAATAGACCTTAAAGAATCATAAGTAAATGTTATGAATAACTTTATGCCAATAGTTTTAGATACTTAGATGAAATGCAAAAGTTCTTTGAAAAAGGTGACATCTCAAAAGTTCCACAAGGAGCTATAAGAAATCTTAATAGCCCTGTCTCATGAAGAAAATAAATTTATAATTAACAACAAAACTTCCCACAAAGAAAACTACAAGTGTGAGATGAAACCTTTCACTGGTGAGCTCTTCCTTCCTTCAGAAAGGAAAAATATCCATTTTAGAAAAAATCCATTTTTTAGGACTGTAATATAAAGGAATTGAATTTCTGCCAACAACTCAAATAAGCAAGGAAACAAATTCTCCCCTAAACCTTCCAAAAGTGAATGCAGCCTTGCAGATAGTTTGATTTTATCCCAATGAAACTTATTTGTTTAAAAGCTGTAAGATAATCTGCACAATTCACTAATTTTGTGGTAACTTACTACAGTAGCAATACAAAACAAATACAGACTAATTAATAGCAATGTGATTAAGTATCCTCCTATATGTTTCTTAGTCTGCTATTCAGAAATCAATAATTTCTCATATGGCTTAATATTCCCCCCTTGAATAGGTGTACAATGAATATTATAATAGGTCTTCAGCTAGCTCAGGGAATTAATTATTTCATGGGGAAGGCATGATCTAAGGTCAATAATGGGTTGGAAGCTTATTCTTCTCAGTCTCTGCAAATCCAAGGATAGCTGGGTTACTTGAAACAGATCACATTAATGTTTGTAGAGTGATTTAACAAAGGCATGCCAACAGTCTGTCTCCTAAGAAATTCCTATTTGATATCTTTGCCAGTCCAGTCAATTTCTCCTTAATCTCAAAATCAAAAAGAAAATAAAGAGACAAATATTCTGCAAATGCTATGCAAAATAAGCCTGAAGGAAGAGGGTTGGGTTAGCAAAAATATCAGTGTCATAATTTGTTTTGCATTGTACATAACATGATTCTTATAATTTTAGTGACACTTAATATGGTTATTAACACTAGCGTAAAACTTCCCCAGAAACCCAGAAGGAAACAACTTTGCAATGTTCCATTCTTCAAGCCAATTTTTCTTTAACTATTCCTGTGGAAAAGAGGAAATTGTTTTAAGTCCTTACCCTGAATTGAGGTTATAAATAAATCTGCTACTGCACCAAAAAACCCTGCACAGTAGTTAAACATGACGAGCTTGATGTAGGCACTGGTATGACTAGAAAACAGGAAACTTATCAGGTACATGAAGGGAATGACAGACCAGCCAAACACCATGAAGATGAGCAATGTATCCAGAATGCGGTAATCCATGACCAATATTTTCAAGTCAGAGAACGTGAACACCACCTGAGATACAGAATACAGAAATAAAGTCAAACTGAAGAAAACTATGCAATATAATACCTGAGAACACAAGTCAATAAACTCAGAGAAGGATAAATCTTCCTTGTTAGAACACAGAGCTATTTATGAATCAAATAATTTGATCTGTGATCATGGCTGTGAGGTACTTCCACATTTTCTTTATCAGTGAGAAGAACCCCTTTACTTTACTTTCTACTTGTTTTTATCTATTTGGAACAGTTTCATTTTGTTCTTGAACAAGATCAAAGTATATTCTTTATGCCTCTTCACCCAACCCCAAATAAGCTCACTATCAATATTTCCAGAAATTATATTCCTAGTAAGAAAAGCTTTGATAAGGTTTTCATTCTGGCAGCTGTAAGCTGTGATGTTAAGGGACCAACTTTTCACAACTCTCTATTTTCAGATTTTGCCTCTTGACTACTGTATTCCTAATCCTCCTCTTCCTATCTCAGCCACTCAGTTGAGAAGCACACAAGGAAGCCCAAAGTTATAGGGGATTTAAGTAAGGAAAGAGAGAACCTACAGAATTACTAAGGAAAATAAGTTTCCAGAGGTCTGGATCTTGTAAGTTATTAATTGTGGTTTTGCCAAGTATTCTAGGGTTATCTATTTTGAACTATAAATGATTATGTAGCAGGATACTTGAGAAGTGAACAGCAGTGTTATGTTGATAAGATCTACTATGTGATTGGTAGCAAGTTTTCAATGGTAATAGAAAAAGCAACAAAAAGTGAATATAACATTAGTGAAAATATTTGGGTATTATGGACATGACTACTTTGTTTCTATCAGGGCAGACTTTCAAGAGAAATAGAATGAATTCAATTGCTTGCACATGTTGTGGCATGTACGATAACTTCAGTACTTTTAAAGATTGAATTCCATTAATATTCCATTGTATGTATATACCATATTTATTTATCCATGTTTTCATCAGTGAACACTTGAGTTGGTTCCACTAGTTGGCTATTGTGAATAATGTTGCTATGAACAATGATGTACAAACGTTTTCACATTCCTGCTTTCAATTCTTTTGGAATTCCACTGTTAGTGGAAATGCTAACTCATCTGGTAATGCTGTTTATTTTTTTTGAGGAAATGCCGAGCTCTTTTCCACAGCAGCTTCACCATTTTAGATTCCCACAATTAGTGCACAGCGTTCCAGTCTCTCCACATCCTTCCTAACACTTGTCATTTTCTCTTTTTGATAGTAGCCATCTGAATAGGTATAAAGGAGTATCTCATTACTGTTTTGGAGAAGGCAATGGCAACCCACTCCAGTGTTCTTGCCTGGAGAATCCCAGGGACGGCGGAGCCTGGTGGGCTGCCGTCTATGGGGTCGCACAGAGTCGGACATGACTGAAGTGACTTAGGAGCAGCAGCAGCAGCAGCAGCACTACTGTTTTTGGTTTGCATTCCCTAATGATTACTGATGTCAAGCATCTTTATATGCTCTTATTGGCCTTCTTTGGAGAAATGTCTACTCAAGCTCTAGTTCATTTCTGAATTGGGTTTGTTGGAGTTATTGTTAACTTTGGGGAATTCCTTATTTATTCTGGGTATTAATTTCTTAGCAAGTATAAAATGTTAAATATTTTCTTCCATATTGTGGATTGCCTTTTCACTCTGTTGACAATGCCCTTTGATTTATGTGTTTTCTTAGTTTTCATGAAGTCCAAGTAATTTATCTTTTTCTTTCTTCTGCTTGTGCTTTTGCTATCACATCCAAGAAACCATTGCCAAATCCGATGTTATGAAATTTTTCCCCTTTGTTTTCTTTAAAAAATCTTACAGTATTAGCTCTTACATTTAGAACTTTATCCATTTTAACTTAAATTTTGTATACAGTTTAAGATAAGGATCCAATTTCATTCTGTTGTATGTGAATATGCAGTTTTCCCACCATCATTTGTTGAAAGGCTCTTCTGCACCCTTTGAATAGTCCTGGAACTCTTGTCAGAAATCATTTGATCATATATGAAAGAGTTTATTTCTGGGTTTTATTTCTGTCCCATTGGTTTATATACTAGTACCAGATTCTTTTGATTACTGTAGCTTTGTAGTAAGTTTTGAAATTAGGAAGAGTGAGTACTACAACTTTGTTCTTCTTTTTCAAAATTGTTTTAGCTATGTAGGGTGATTTTCTCCTTTTATCACTAGATACTACCCTTCTTTGTCTCTTGAAGCACTGTTGAACATAAAGTCTATTTTGTCTGATATTAGTAATATCTTTTTCCACTTTTTCACTTTCAGCTTTTTCTTTCTTTTATTCATTAGATCTAAATGAGTCTTTTGTAGACAACATACAGTTAAATCATTTATCTTAATCAATTTTTCATATATGCTTTTTGATTGGGAAGTTTAATCCATCTAAATTTAAAATAATTACTGATAAGTGCTTACTTTTGTCATTTTGCTATTTTTTAAGTAACTCATTTTTGTACCTCAGTTTCTCTGTTACTGTCTTCTTTTTTATTCAGTTTTCTTCTATTGACATGTTTTGAATCCCTTATCTTTTACTTTTGTGTGTATTCTATGGCTATTTCCTTTGTATCATGAGTTACATATAACATAGTAAAGTTATAATAATACAATTTGAATTGATACCACCCTAACTTCAATAACATATAAAAGTTCTACTACTATACAACTCCTTCCAACTCTTTGTTATTCATATTACAACTTACATTTTTATACATTGTAAACCACTAATATGAATTTATAACTATTTTTACACATTTGTCTTTTAAAACCTGTAGAAAAGTGGAGCAGCAAACAAAAATTTCATTCAGTGTTATGGACGAATGCTATGTCTCCCCGCCTCACATCACCAGCTTATACCTTGAAGCCCTAAGTCCCAATGCGATTATATTTGGGATGTAATTAGATTTAGATGAGGTAATGAGGGTGGGGCTTCCATGATGGGATAGTGTCCTAACAAGAAGAAGAAAGATGAGAGATTGCTCTCTCTCTCCCTCCCATGTATGGACGTAGTGAGAAGGTGGCCATCTGCAAGCCATGAAGAGAGTTCTCACTAGGAAACAAATCAATCAGTATCTTGATCTTGGAGTTCCTAGTTGTCCCTCAGCTTTCATTTATCTGAAAATGTTTTAATTTCTTCCTTGTTTTAGAAGAACAGCTTGCTGGATATAGAATTCTTCAGGGACACTTTTTCTCTTTCAATATTTCAACATATCATACCACTGCTTTCTGGCCTCTAAAATCTCTACTAAGAAATTGATTAGTAATGTTATTTATTAATATTATTCAGGATTATTTATACACAGGGAGTTACTTCTCACTTGGAATATCCTCTCCTTGTCTTTGAATTTCAGCATTACCATGTTTCTCAGTATGGGTCTTGTTTGGTTATTTCTTACATGCTGTTTTTTGAGATTCTTGGGGTTTTAGAGTCATGTCTTTCATCAAATTTGGGAAGTTTTTGGACATTATTTCTTTAAATAATATCTTTTCACCTGTTCTTTCTCTCTTTTCTCCCTGGGACTCCCATAATGTGTAATTGATCCAATTGATGGAACTCCACAATTCTCTGAGGACTGTTTTACTTTTTGCCATTTTTTTTTTCCTCCTGCTCTTTCGACTTGGTAATTCCAGTTTTCCTGAAGCTTGCTAATTCTTTATCCTGCCTGTTCAATCTTCTGTTGAAATCCTTCAAGGTTTTTCTCAACCAGTTATTATATATTTTAGCTCCAGAATTTGTGTGGTTTATTATTACAGTTTCTGTTTGTTATTATTCTTATTTTGCTCATGTATCACTTTCCTAATTTTCTTTGGTTCTTTGTATTTTCCTTTAGCTCTTTGAGCATATTTAATACAGTTTTTAATACTGGTTATTTATTTGGCTCTGTTGTGTCATGCAGTTTCTTTTGTTGTGGTGCACAGACTTTCTAGTTGTGCATGGGCTCGGTAGCTGCAGCACATACTTAGTTGTTCCACATCATGTGGGATATTAGTTCCCTAACCAGGGATTGAACCTGCATCCCCTGCATTGCAAGGCAGATTCTTAACCACTGGACCACCAGGGAAATCCCAATACATTTTTAAAAACTGAAATATAGTTGATTGACAATGCTGTGTTAATCTCTTCCATACAGCAGGGTAATTCAGTTATGCATAAATATATGTACTTTTCAATATTCTTTTTCATTATGGTTTATTACAAGATATTGAATATAGTTCCCCGTGATATACAGTAGGAATTTGTTGTTTATCCATTCTACATATAATAGTCTGCATCTACCATATGACCCAGTAATCCCACTGCTGGGCATACACACCGAGGAAACAAGAATTGAAAGAGACGCGTGTACCCCAATGTTCATCGCAGCACTGTTGACAATAGCCAGGACATGGAAGCAACCTAGATGTCCATCAGCAGACGAATGGATAAGGAAGCTGTGGTACATACACACAATGGAATATTACTCAGCCATTAAAAAAATACATTTGAATCGGTTCTATTGAGATGGATGAAACTGGAGCCCATAATACAGAGTGAAGTAAGCCAGAAAGAAAAACACCAATACAGTATACTAATGCATATATATAGAATTTGAAAAATGGTAATGATAACCCTATATGCGAGACAGAATAAGAGACACAGATGCATAGAACAGTCTTATGGACTCTGAGGGAGAAGGTGAGGGTAGGACGTTCTGGGAGAATAGCATTGAAACATGTATATTATCATATGTGAAACAGAACACCATTCCATGTTCGATGCATGAGACAAATGCTCAGGGCTGGGGAAATGGGATGACCCAGAGGGATGGGATGGGGAGGGAGATGGGAGGGGGGTCCAGGAAGGGGAACACATGTAAACCCATGGCTGATTCATGTCAATGTATGGCAAAAACTACTACAATACTGTAAAATAAATAGTCCCCAACTAAAATAAATAAATTTATTTGAAAAAAAAAAAAGATTAGTTTAAGAGTCAACAACAACAAAAAAAATAGTCTGCATCTGCTAATTCCAAACTCCCAATCTGTCCCTCCTTCATCCCTTTCCATCTGAGATCCAAGTTAGGCTAGACAGAGACCAATTCTTTTAACATTCTCAAGACAGGTCAGAATGTTGTAAATAAAGTATGTTCTACTTCTTTCACTTTGAGGGAGATAACTAACAACTGGATTGCCATCTCCTATAGACCAAGATGATGCTGCAGGGGAAGGGGCTGAGTCAAGGGCCAGTCAAAATGCAATAAAATTTCTTACTGTTTTGAATGTGACTTTTCATTTTTTGGGCATTCTCCTAAAGAGTAACTGCTATAGGTCTAAGACTGTTTCTCTGAGGTTGTATAAGGTTATTTTAAACAGTTAATTCTCACCAAAATTCCGATTTAGGAAGCTCTGAACACTCCAAGCAGGGTACATGCCAAAAAAAACCCCAGTATAGTAATAAGTATAGTAATAATGATAAAAATCTAAACAAAAATGAGAAATCTTTTTAAATATCAGTGGGGAAAACAGATATATTACATTCCAAAGAGTAGTATTAGTAAAAATAACAAAACTGACTTCTTAAAAACTGATAGAAGCAAGCCATGAGACATTGGAATATTATTAAAATATAGGAGGGGAAAATTCAGGAAAATATTCTTCAAAAGGTAAAGAAAATGAAATAACTTCCATGCAAATAAAATCTAAGCTTTTTTGTCACTGTAACTTTCTTAAAGAGACTATCATAAGAAGTTCTTTAGGAAGAGAAAACTGATATATAAAATTTCAGAATAAAAATGCAGAGCAATCAAAAAAACTCTATGAATAAGTGTGACTATTTACTGCATAAAAAGTGATAATACCTTTTGGGTATGCAGAAATGAAAATGTCTTATCAAAGTAATGCAAAAAAGTCAGAAGGAGTCATTGAAATGTTAAGGCTACAAGATCTTATCACTGTTAGGGAAGTAGTAAAAGCAATAGCTTGTAATTAACCAAATGTGTGTGTTAATTTTTAAGGCAGTCGCTAAAAGAAGCATTAACACAACTTAATAGAGAGCAGAAAAAAGGGAGAAAGAGGAAACAAAAATAGATTATTTAAATAGGAAAAAAATAAGATGATGCCATAAGCCCAAACTTCTTAGAATGCACCAAGCTAGATTGCCAGCCTGAAGAAAAAAAACACAAACTTTATATAAATACTTTAAATATAAAGACCCAGAAAACTTAAATATAAAAAGATGGTAAAAATATACCAAAAAAACAATGATCAAAGTAGCTATGCTATTGCCAAAAATGTATAATTTAAGGCTAGGATATCAGTACATTGAAAAGGGGAAAATGACAGTGATAAAGGGGTCAATCCACCAGGAAAATACAAATCTAAATATGTATGCACACATCAATATACCCATTCCACAAAGAAAATTACACGAAGCAAAATTTCAAACTATATCAAAATGTTACAGAAAATAAAAACAAGTAGGCAAATGAACTATGGTGTTGGAGAAGACTTTTGAGAGTCCCTTGGACTACAAGGAGATCCAACCAATCAATCCTAAAGGAAATCAGTCCTAAATATTCATTGGAAGGACTGATGTTGAGGCTGAAACTACAATACTTTGGCTACCTGATGTGAAGAGCTGACTCATTTGAAAAGACCCTGATGCTGGGAAAGATTGAAGGCAGAAGGAGAAGGCGACAACAGAGGATGAGTTGGCTGGATGGCATCACTGACTCAATGGACATGAGTCTGAGTAAACTCCAGGAGTTGGTGATGGACAGGAAGGCCTGGTGTGCTGCAGTCCATGGGGTCGCAAAGAGTCAGACACGACTGAGTGACTGAACCGAACTGACTGAAAATGTCAGTAACAGTAGTGAGAAGAGCACCTCGATGAGCAAAACTGACTACATAGAATAATGCCCTCAGTAACAGCAGGAGACAAAGTCTTTTTATTGAAGTATAGTTCACTTACAATATTATGTTAGTTTCAAGTGTACAGCACAGTGATTCAATATTTTTGCAGATTGTACCCCATTACAGGTTATTACCATGCCTATAATTCCCTGTGCTATACAGTATATCCTTGTTGTTTATCTCATTTGTGAATAGTAGTTTGTATCTGTTAAAATCTTAATTTTTCCTTCCCTTCTTATCTCTCCCCTTTGGAAATCACAAGTATGTTTTCTTATCAAATACACATAAAATATTTATAAATTTTTACCACATTCTGGATGATGAAATATGACTCAATAGATTTCAAATGATTGAAAATATTCATATAATCTCCAAGAAAAGTGGTATTAAGCTATGAATATATTTTCAAACTGCTTAGAAATCAAACCATACATTTCTAGAAAACCTCACAGTTCAAAGGTATTTTAGAAATTAGAAAATATTTGGAAATTAGTGATTTATAAAATAATATAGCTGTGGAATGTAGCTAAAGCAATCAGAAATTTTTTAAAATAAATTAAGTTTTAGAATTTGTGCAAGTAGCAAATGGCGGAGGAAAATCATGGAGCATGAGGTAATATCTGCATTAGCTCCTCCAGTTAGTTCATGTAGTAACAGAAGTAACTAGTGGCCTCAAAAAGTTGGTAAGTGGCTATCTGGCAAACCATGAGAGGAAGCATGAGAGGAGCATTGAGCTCCTTGGCTACAGTAGTGCATATGATAAAGAGAAAAACATTAGGTTTTCCTTTCTACCCTGGAGCTCTCCATACCACCTTAAGTCTCTAATCCTTTTACTTTTCTAATGTGTAGTAGCCTAGCTCTTCCTCAGAAGCAAAAGTTACAACATTCCAACTCTACAGCCAGTACATCTCTCTTAAGAGAAACAAATAGGTTTGTTTTAACTTTCACAGCAGTGGCTCATTGACCTTCTCATAGGATAGAAATGTGGCTGTGGAGAAGACACCAGATATAAAGAGAGAAGAAAGCAACAAGCATAAACAGACCCAAAATCCTCCTAATTTTGCTTTTAGTAATAAAAGTTTCAATAGCTCTTCATTATCTATTCAACATTCAAATATTCAAAAACAGAAACATAAAATTTAAATAATTGATGGCATAAAATTTAAAAATCTCTTGAGGGAAACTGTAAAAATTGAGCATAAGGATCTCTTTTGTAACAAATAATTACAACAGATAATAAGATGGGAAAACACTAGGACCAGAAGGAAAATAATTTTAAAGTATTTGTTTTGTTCAATATGGGACTGGTCTTTTAGTGTGCATATTATATCCTTCAATAATTGTAGAAGCTTTGGGCTGACTACATATGGGAGAGCAAGCACATAAGAAGCCAGATCAAGAGACACATTTATGTTTCAGTAGACAATAATATTTTATTAAAAAATAATAGAAAATAGAAAATTTTCACTATGAGATGCATTCCACAAAGTATTCTCTGACATAATGAGCCAAAGATTTTTTATCTTTCTTGAGAGATGTATATTTAAATTAATATTAGCCATATAAGAATCCTCTGGCGTTTAACAGAATGAACTCTTAAAATACTTCGTCTGACACTCACCAATAGTAAGCAGCAGGAAATGAAGAAGATGATGAAGTCCCACAGCAGAGCAGAGAGCCAGAAATTAAGGGCATAAACCCCACTCAAAAACTGAATGTGCTTCGCCTTAGTGACTCTCTCATTCACTGTCAGGAGACAAAAGCCACTGACAAAAATACTCACACCAAAAAACAAATTTAAGGCTATTTGTGGTCCTGTCACTGCACTACAAAAGAATGAATAAAGAGGACACATTGGTAAAGCAATAAAGTGGGAAACATTAATTTCTAACAATAACTTTAATTATTAATGTATTATAAATTATATTTATTATTAGCAGCTATTTTCTTATTTAAATTAACTTTTAAAGTTAACTTTTAATAAAAAACATGGTTGGAAAGGGAAGAAGGGATCTATTTAAAGCTTAAAGCTCAAGTTCAATGAAAAAAGTATACATACCGATGTGCAGGTCCACCAGAAGTAGAATATTTAGGCTGAGGTTTGTTCGTGACTGTAATGGAAGCATCAGGGCCAGAAAGTGCCATAAAAATAATATTGTCTAATACAGCCAGAGATAATGATGACGAATGGTATGCCTCATTGTTGAACCAAAAGTTAACTGTATTTTCACTTCCATTAACCTTAATGGAAAATGCAATAATGCATGAGTAAATGCATTTTTTACTATCTGCCAAATAGTCCTCCAGATCACCTGGAATGAGAACATAATACCAGTCAGGGGCTCAGCACACAATATAGATCATTAACTACGTATTTTAGAGCTGCTGCCAAGTCGCTTCAGTCATGTCTGACTCTGTGTGACCCCATAGATAGCAGCCCACCAGGCTCCCCCATCCCTGGGATTCTCCAGGCAAGAACACTGGAGTGGGTTGCCATTTCCTTCTCCAATGCATGAAAGTGAAAAGTGAAAGTGAAGTCGCTCAGTCGTGTCCAACTCTTAGAGATCCCATGGACTGTAGCCTACCAGGCTCCTCTGTCCATGGGATTCTCCAGGCAAGAATACTGGAGTGGGTTGCCATTTCCTTCTCCAATAAATGCTGGAGAGGGTATTGATAAAAGGGAACCCTCTTACACCGTTGGTGGGAAAGTAGATTGATGTAGCCACTATGGAATACAGTAAGGAAGTTCCTTTAAAAATTAAAAATAGAGTTGCCATATGATCCAGCAATTCCACTCCTAGGCATATATTCAGAAAAGATGAAAACTCTATTTTAAAAAGATAAATGCACCCCAATGTAAATAACAGTGCTATTCATAATAGCCAAGGCACAGAAGAAACCTAAGTGTCCATCAACAAATAAATGGATAAAGAATATTAATCCTTTATTATTCAGCCATAAAAAGAATGAAACAATGCCATTTTCAGCAACATGGATGGACCTAGTGATTATCATACTAAATGAAGTCAGACAAAAGTAAATATTATGATATCACTTATATACAAAATCTAAAAAGTACTACAAATGAACTTGCAAAACAGAAACAGACACATAGACAAAAAAAAAAAAAAAAAAGACTTATGGCTACCAAAGATGAAAGGGGGAGGAACAAACTAGGAGTATGTGATTAAGAGATACACATTATGAAATATTAAATAAACAAAAAACAAAGATATGGCACAGAAAAGTATATCCACTACCATGTAATAACCTATAACAGCAAATAATCACTTTGCTGTATACTTGAACTTAACACAATATTGTAAACCAACTATATTTAATTAAAAAATAAAAATACATGGGAAAAACTTTATTCTGTTAACAATCCACATACACCTCACACATTTTAGCTAAATTTCACTGAGAAAATGTATTTCATTCCATATTAATTCTCTCAAACTTCTTTTCCTCCTTCAAACTGTCAGTCCCCAAATTGATTTGTAAGGACTTCCACTTCTTTATTTTTTGCATTTTAAACTTTTTATTTTATATTGGAATGTATCCTATTAACAATGTTGTGACAATTTCAGGTGGACAAACAAAGGGATTCAGCCATACATATACATGTATACATTCTCCCCCAAACTCCCTTCCCATCCAGACTGCCACATAACAGTGAGCAGAGTTCCCTGTGATCGACGGTAGGATCTTGCTGGTTATCCATTTCAAATATAGCAAAGTGTACATGTCAATCCTAAACTCCTTAACTATCTCTTCTCCCCATTCTTCCCCATGGAGTAATAAGTTCATTCTCTCAGTCTATGAGTCTGTTTTTGTTTTGTAAATAAATTCATTTATATCATTTCTTTTTAGATTCTGCATATAAAGGATGTTATATGGTATTTCTCTTTTTTTGACTTCACTCAGTATGACAATCTCTAGATTCATCCATGTTGCTGCAAATGGAATTATTTCATACTTTTTAATGGCTGAGTAATATCCTGCTGTATATATCCACCACATCTTTATCCATTCCTCTGCTGAAGCAGAGGTGGCTCAGATGATAAAGCGTTTGCCTACGATGCGGAAGACCCGGGTTCAGTCCCTCGGTTGGGAAGATCTCCTGGAGAAGGAAATGGCAACCCACTCCAGTATTCTCGCCTGGAAAATCCCATGGTTGGAGGAGCCTGGGAGGCCACAGTCCATGGGGTCACAAAGAGTCGGATATGACTGAGCGACTTCACTTTTACTTTCTGCTGAAGCAACATTTAGGTTGCTTCCATATCTTGGCCATTGTAAATAGTGCTGCAACGAATATAGGGGTGCATATATCCTTTTGAAACACGTTTTTCTCTTAGTATATGCCCAAGAGTGGGATTGCAGGGTCAAATGGTAGCTCTATTTTTAGTGTTTTAAGGAACCTCTGTACTGTTCCCCATAGTGGCTATTGTTGTCGTTGTTCAGTCACTCAGTTGTGTCCATCTCTTTGTAACCCCATGGATTGTAGCATGCCAGGCTTCTCTGTCCTTCACCATCTCCTGGAGCTTGTTCAAACTCATCTCCATTGAGTAGGTGATGCCATCCAACCATCTCATTCTCTGTCGTCCCCTTCTCCTCCTGCCTTCAATCTTTCCCGGCATCAGGGTCTCTTCCAGTGAGTCAGCTCTTAGCATAAGGTCAAAGTATTGGAGCTTCAGCATCAGTCCTTTCAATAAATATAGAGGGTTGATTTCCTTTAAAATTGACTGGTTTTATATCCTTGCAGTCCAAGGGACTCTCAATAGTCTTCTCCAGCACCACAGTTCAAAACCATCAGTTCTTTGGTGCTCAGCCATTTTTATGGTCCAACTCTCACATCTGTGCATGGCTAATGGAAAAATCATATCTTTCACTATATGGATGTTTGTCTGCAAAGTGATGTCTCTACTTTCGAATATACTCTATGTGCCAAGAGTAAAGATAAATACAATAGATCAGGTCTTACAAGACTAAATCAATATTATATCCCTTCAATCCTATTAAAGTCAGCTATCCTGAATATAACTGACTGAGTAAATAAATAAATAAAGCCACTCAGAAGGATAATCATAGCTTAATCCTCTATAGACTTTAGTATTTTAACATAATGTCCAGCATTCACTAAAAATCACCAGATATCATAAATGTGATCAAGAGAAAAAAGTAATCAAAACACACCAACTATAAGGGTTAAAATATCATAATTTGGAGCAAGACCTCTGCCCTGGGTTGGGGAAAGTTTCCTGATATGGAGAACAGTGACCTGCAATGTCAATCAGTCAGGACCTCACTGATTAGCAGGACCTGGAGGGCTTTAATTAGAAAGCAGGCTGATAGTTGTGATAAATGTCCCAACAATGAGGGAGGATATAAGCCTATAAAATAATTCTATATAAACAAGACAAGATTCAAGAATATCCCTTTTTGAGGACTGGTTCAAGATGGTGAAGTAGACACATGTGCACTCATCTCCTCCTGCAAGAGTACTGAAATTGCAACTAACTGTTGAACAACTATAGACATAAATATGCTGGAACCCAACAACAACAGAATAAAGATACTCCACATTTAAAGACAAAGAACCCACAACAAAATGGTAGGAGGAGTGCAGTCATGACAAAATGAAATCATATACCTCCTGGATAGGCAACCCATAAACTGGAGAACAATAATACCACAGATGGTCTCCCATTATTGTGAAGGTTCTGAGCCCCATATCAAGCTTCCGAGCCTGGAGATCCAGCAAAGGGACTAGAAATCCCCAGAGAATCTGACTTTGAAGGCTGGCAAGTTTAAATTGCAAGACTTCTACAGAGACCCCAGTCTTGGAGGGCACACACAAAATCTCATGCACACCAGTACAGAGAGGAAAGGAGCAGTGACCCCACAGGTGGCTGAACCAGACCTACCCACTACTGTTGCAGGGTCTTTTGCAGAGATATGGGGCAGTAGTGGCTCACTGTGGGGAAAAAAGTACTGGCAGCAGCACTTCTAAGAAATACCCCTTCATGTGAGCCCCCCTGAAAGTTGCCATTAGCCCTTCCACAGAACCTGTAGACTCCAGAGATGGGCCACCACAGGCCACACAAAGAGGGGAGGAGTTCAGCCCCACCCATCAGCAAATAAATTGATTGAAGTTTTACTGAGCATGGCCCTGCTGTCCAGAGAAAGACCCAGTTCTACCCACCACCAGTCTCTCCCATCAGGAAGTTTGCATAAGCCTCTTAAATAACCTCATCCACCAAAGGGTAGACAGCAGAAGCAAGAAGACCTACAATCCAGCAGCCTCCAGAATCAAAACTGCAATCACGAAAAGTTAAACAAAATGAAAAGGCAGAGAATAATGTCCCAGTTGAAGGTACAAGATAAAAGCCCAGAAAAATGACTAAATGAAGTGGAGATAGGCAAACTCCAAGAAAAGAGGATTCAGAATAATGTTAGTGAAGATGATCCAGGACCTTGGAAAAATAACATAGAAGATGCAAGAAATGGTTACCAAATACCTAGAAGAACTAATAGCAAACAAACAGAGATGGAAAATACAATAACTGAAATGAAAAATACACTGGAAAGAATCAATTATGGAATAACTGAGGCAGAAGAATGAATAAGTGAACTGGAAAACCGAAGGTGGAAATCACTACCATGGAACACAATAAAAAAAAAGAATGAAAAAAAAAGTGAAGATAGCTTAAGAAACTTCTGGGACAGTAGTAAATGAACCAACATTCACATTATAGGGATCCTGGAAGGAAAAGAGTGAGCAAAATAAACCCAAGAAAATATTTGAAAAGATAATAGCTGAAAAATTTCATAACATGGGAAAGGGAACAGTGAACCAAGTCCAGGAAGTGCAAAGAGTCCCAGGCTGGATAAAACCAAGGAGGAATACACAGAGACGCATAGAAATCCAACTGACAAAAATTAAAGACAAAGATAAAATATTTAAAACAATAAGAGAAAAATGACAAATAACATACAAGGAAATTCCCATGAGGTCATCAGCTGATTTCTCAGCAGAAACTCTGTAAGCCATAAGTGAGGGGCATGATACACTTAGAGTGATGAAATAGGTAAACCTATTTACCTAAATAGGTAAACCTAAGAATTCTGTGCCCAGGGAGGCACTCAGATTTGACAGAGAAATCAAAACTTTACAGGCAAGCAAAAGCTAAGAGAATTCAGCAACACCAAACCAGCTTTATGACAAATGATAAAGAACTTCTCTAGGCAGGAAACACAAGAGAAAGAAAAGATCTACAAAACAAACCCAAAACAATTAAGAAAATGGTCATAGGAATATATATACTGATAATTACCTTAAATGTAAATAAATTAAATGCACCAACCTAAAGACATAGACTGACTGGGTGGATATAAAATCAAGGCCCATATATATCCTGTCTACATGAAACCCACTTCACACCTAGGGACACATACACACTGCAAGTAAGGGGGTGGGAGATGGTATACCATGAAAATGGAAATCAAAAGAAACTTGGAATAGCAATATTCATATCAGACAAAATAGACTTTAAATCAAAGACTATTATAAGAGACAAAGAAGGACACTGCACAATGATTCACAAGGATCAATTCAAGAAGATATAACAATTATAAATATATATGCACCCAACATATGAGCACTTCAATATGTAGGGAAAATATTAACAAACATAAAGGGAGAAGTTGACAGTAATATGATAATAGTGGGGGATTTTAACACCCCACTTTCATCAATGAACAGATCATTCAGACAGAAAACGGATAGGAAAACACAAGCCTTAAAATGATAGATAAGCCTAGAGGGACTTAATTCATATCTACAAGACATTCCATCCAAAAGCAGAATACATTTTCTTCTCAAGTGCAAATGGAACATTCTCCAAAATTGACCACATGCTGAGCCACAAGGTGAGCCTTAGTAAATTCAAGAACATTGAAATCATAGCAATCATTTTTTTCTGACCACAATACTATGAGATTATATATCAATTACAGGAAAAAGAAGCCTTAAAAACACAAACACATGAAGACTAAACAATATACTAGTAAATAACCAACAGATCACTGAAGAAATCAAAGAGAAAATATAAAAAGTACCTAGAAACAAATGACAACAAGAACATGATGAACTCAAGCCTATGGGATATAAGAAAGAGGGATGCTTATAGTATTACAATTGCACTTGAAGAAACAAGAAAAATCTCAAATAAACAACCTAACCTTACAACAAAAGCAATCAGAGAAACAAGAGCAAAGAAAACCCAAAGTTAATAGAAGCAAAGAAATAATAAACAGAGCAGAAATAAATGGAAAAATAACTGCTGAAGAAAAAAATAGCAAAGATTAATAAAACTACAAGTTGATTCTTTGAGAAGATAAACAAAATTGATAAACTGTTATTTAGACTCATCAAGAAAAAACAAAGAGAAGTCTCAAATCAATAAAATAGAAATGAAAAAAGAACTTAAAACTGACACCACAGAAATACAAAGGATCATGAAAGACTGTTATAAGTAATAATATTCCTATAAAAGGGACAACCTGGAAGAAATGGACAAATTCTTACAAAGACACAATCTTCCAAGATTGAACTAGGAAGAAAAGAAAATATATACAGACCAATCACAAGCACTGAAATTGAAACTGTGATTAAAAAATCTTCAAACAAGCAAACCAACAAAAGCCCAGGGACAGATGCATTCGTAGGCAAATTCTATCAAATATTTAGAGAAGAGATAACACTAGCCTCCTAAAACTCTTCCAAAAAATTGAAGAGGGACAAACACTCCCAAACTCATTCTATGAGGCCATTATCACCCTGACACCAAAACCAGGCAAAGTACCACACAAAAATAAAATTGAGACCAATATCACTGATGAAAATAGAGGTAGCAATCCTCAACAAAACATTCAGCAAACAGAGTTCAATGAGAGGGTAACAGGCAGGAAGACCAGGGGTCTCCAAATGGAGAAAACAGGCTGCAAGTGTCAGACATTTTTTACTTCTCTCTTAAGCTGCAGGCGGAGAAGGCAATAGCACCCCACTCCAGTACTCTTGCCTGGAAAATCCCATGGATGGAGGAGCCTGGTAGGCTGCAGTCCATGGGGTCGCCAAGAGTTGAACACGACTGAGCGACTTCACTTTCACTTTTCACTTTCGTGCATTGGAGAAGGAAATGGCAACCCACTCCAGTGTTCTTGCCTGGATAATCCCAGGGACGGCGGAGCCTGGTGGGCTGCCGTCTATGGGGTCGCACAGAGTCGGACATGACTGAAGCGACTTAGCAGCAGTAGCAGTAGCAGTAGCAGTACGCTGCAGGAGGACACAAACTACAAGTGTTAGATTTTTTCCCCTTCTCTATATAAATTTAAGAAGAGGTTTCTTTTAAAATTCTGTGTTGCCATGATGACACCTGGTTCCACCTGAACTTAACTTTTCTCAAACCTTGAACTAATCAATGCTTTTTTTCTTATGGAAATGTTTGTCTTAAGCTATGTTAATGAACTGCAGAAGCAGCATGGCCAAGAGGAGCTACCCCACGCCCAAGGTCAGGAGCGTCTTTATTGCCAAATTCAGATTTAAATTGAAGAAAGTAGGGAAAACTACTAGACTATTCAGGTATGACCTAAATCAAACCCCTTATGATTATACAGTGGCAGTGAGAAATAGATTTAAGGGACTAGATCTGACAGACAGAGTGCCTGATGAACTATGGACGGAGGTTTGTGACATTGTACAGGAGACAGGGATCAAGACCATCCCCATATAAAAGAAATGTAAAAAGAGCAAAATGACTGTCTGAGGAGGCCTTACAAATAGCTGTGAAAAGAAGCGAAGCAAAAAGCAAGGGAGAAAAGGAAAGATATTCCCATTTGAATGCACAGTTCCAAAGAACAGCAAGCAAGGAGAGGTAAGAAAGCCTTCCTCAGTGATCAATGCAAAGAAATAGAGGAAAACAGAATGGGAAAGACTAGAGATCTCTTCAAGAAAATTAGAGATACCAAGGGAAGATTTCATGCAAAGATGGGCTCAATAAAGGACAGAAATGGTATGGACCTAACAGAAGCAGAAGATATTAAGAAGAGGTGGCAAGAATACACAGAAGAATTGTACAAAAAAGATCTTCACAACACAGATAATCACGATGGTGTGATCACACCTAGAGCCAGACATCCTGGAATGTGAAGTCAAGTGGGCCTTAGAAAGTATCACTACGAACAAAGCTAGTGGAGGTGATGGAATTCCAGTTGAGCTATTTCAAATCCTGAAAGATGATGCTGTGAAAGTGATGCAGTCGATATGCCAGCAAATTTGGAAAACTCAGTAGTGGCCACAGGACTGGAAAAGGTCAGTTTCCAGTCCAATCCCAAAGAAAGGCAATGCCAAAGAATGCTCAAACTACCGCACAGTTGCACTCATCTCACACGCTAGTAAAGTAATGCTCAAAATTCTCCAAGCCAGGCTTCAGCAATACATGAACCGTGAACTTCCAGATGTTCAAACTGGTTTTAGAAAAGGAGGAGGAGCCAGAGATCAAATTGCCAACATTCGCTGGATCATCAAAAAAGCAAGAGAGTTTCAGAAAAACATCTATATCTGCTTTATTGACTATGCCAAAGCTTTTGACTGTGTGGATCACAATAAACTGTAGAAAATTCTGAAAGAGATGGGCGTACCAGACCACCCAACCTGCCTCTTGAGAATCCTGTATGCAGGTCAGGAAGCAACAGTTAGAACTGGACATGGAATAACAGACTGGTTCCAAATAGAAATAGGAAAGGGAGTACGTCAAGGCTGTATATTGTCATCCTGCTTATTTAACTTATATGCAGAGTACATCATGAGAAATGCTGGGCTCGAAGAAGCACAAGCTGGAATCAAGATTGCCAGGAGAAATATCAATAACCTCAGATATGCAGATGACACCATCTTATGGCAGAAAGCGAAGAGGAACTAAAGAGCCTCTTGGTGAAAGTGAAAGAGGAGAGTGAAAAAGCTGGCTTAAAACTCAACATTCAAAAACCTAAGATAATGGCATCGAGTCCCATCACTTCTTGGCAAATAGATGGGGAAAAATGGAAACAGTGACAGACTTTATTTTCTTGGGCTCCAAAATCACTTCAGACAGAAACTGAAGCCATGAAACTAAGACATTAGCTATTGAAGAAAAGCTATGGCATACTTAGACTATTACAAAGCTGAGACATTACTTTGCCGACAAACATCTGTATAGTCAAGGCTATGGCTTTTCTAGTAGTCATTTATGGGTGTGAGAGTTGAACAATAAAGGAGGCTGAGGGCCGAAGAATTGATGTTTTTGAACTGTGGTGCTAGAGAAGACTGTTGAGAGTTCCTTGGACAGCAGGGAGATCAAACCAGCTCATCCTAAAGGAGATCAATCCTGAAATTTTTTTGTATGGATTGATGCTGAAGCTGAAGCTCCAATACTTCGGCCATCTGATGCAAAGAGCAGACTCATTAGAGAAGACTCTGATGCTGGGAAAGATTGAAGGCAGGAGGAGAAGGGATGACAGTGGATGAGATGGTTGGATGGCATCACCAATTCAATAAACATGCATTTGAGCAAACTCTGGGAGAGACTGAAGGACAGGGAAGCCTGTTGTGCTGCAGTCCATGAGGTCGCAGAGAGTCAGACACGACTGACCCACTGAACAACAAATTGGACAGTCAAGGCCCCTTTTGCTTCTTGTTGACTTGATCAGGCCCTGCTGTCTGTCACAGGCCACTACCACCAAACCCACTTGTAGCTAGTCTCTCCAGGAATGCACTTGCATGCCCCTAATTCAACCCCTGTCACCAGCTTCCACTGTAGACTGCATATCCAAGTTGAGAGTGTGCCACCATAGGAGAACATGCTGACAGCTAGGGATTCCACAGGTTCCGACGAGCCCATAGTTGTTCACATCCCCTGCTACCTTCCTTGGCCACCATCACTCTGCATGTGTCCACAACTGTCCTTCACTACATGGGCAGTTGCAGGTGGCACCTACAGCCAAGAGTATGCTCTAGACTCCATGGCTGCCTGATCTGATTCCTAGTTGTTTCACAGGAGGCACTGCTTAGGACTCCAATAGCCGTTACAACCACTGAGTACCCCCAACACACACACACACACACACACACACACACACACACCGTGTTTGCCAAGCACTAAACAGATGAAAGAAAAAACATTTAATGAAATACAGCATCCTTTCATGATGAAATGTTCAGCAATTTTGTAGAAGGAATATACCACAGCAATAAAGGGCATATATTAATAACACAAATCCAAGACATCATCATACTCAACAATGAAAGGTTGAAAACTTGTGTGTTTCATAAAAATGTAAACCTTTGAATATATGTTCTGCTGCTAAGTCACTTCAGTCGTAGCCGACTCTGTGTGACCCCATAGACAGCAGCCCACCAGGCTCCGCCGTCCCTGGGATTCTCCAGGCAAGAATACTGGAGTGGGCTGCCATTTCCTTCTCCAATGCATGAAAGGGAAAAGTGAAAGTGAAGTCCCTCAGTCATATCCGACTCTTAGCGACCCCATGGGCTGCAGCCTACCAGGCTCCTCCGTCCATGGGATTTTCCAGGCAAGAGTACTGGAGTGGGATACCATTGCCTTCTCCGAATATATGTTCAAGTAATAATTAACAAGGGAGCCAAGAATATTCAATGGGAAAAAAGGCCCTCAATAAACAGTGTTGGGAAAACTAGATATCCATATGCAGAATGAATCTGGACCTCTGTTTTACAACATTCACAAAATTAACTCAAAATTGATTAAGGATTTAAAAATAAGTTGAAGTTATAAAATGCCTAGAAGAAAACAGGAGAAACCTCCCAACATTCTTCTTTATATTGGTGCTTTGGATATGACACCATAATCACAATTAACAAAACCAAAAATAAACAAGTGAGAATACATCAAACTAAAAAACTCCTACACAGCAAAGGAAACAACCAACAAAATGAAAAGCAATCTAGGGAATGGGAGAAATTATTCACAAACTATATACCTGATGAAAAGCTAAAATACCAAATATAAAAGGAATTCATACAACTCAATAGAAAAATAATACTAATTCAGTTTAAAAATACGCAAAGTACCCAAACAAGTAGTTGTTCAAAGAAGGCATACACGGCCAACAGGCATATGAAAATGTGCTCAACATCACTAGTCATCAGGGAGATATAAATCAAAACTACAGTAAACTATTACCTAACATCTGTTAGAATGGCTATCATATACAAGACAAGAGATATGTCCTGACAAGAATGTGAAGAAAAGAGAACACTTGTATACCATTGGTAGCAATATAAAGTGGTATAGCCACTATGTAAAACACTATGGAAGTTCCTCAAAAAGTTAAAAAGATAACTACCATATGATTATTACTATGGTGGATATATTACTATGGTAGATATATACACTTCTGAGTATGTATCCAAAGGAAATAAAATCACTGTCTTGAAATATCTGCACCCCTCCCTATGTTCACCACAGCATTATTAGCAATATGCAAGACATGGAAACAACCTAATTGTGTATCAACAGATTAATGAATAAAGATTTATGTCTATCTATTTATAGAGAGAAATGATAGTTTCCTGGTCCTGGGCTGGGAGGTGGGAGAAATGAGGAGATGTATGTCACAGGGTACAAATTTCCTGTTATAAGTTCTGGAATCCAATGCACAGCATAGTAACTATAGTTAACAATATTGTGTTGTATACTACTACAGAGCCGACCTTTAAAGTTATAACCGTGCAATGAAAAATTGCATGTATATTATCATATGTGAAACAGAACACCATTCCATGTTCGATGCATGTGACAAGGGGTCAGGGCCGGGGCAATGGGATGATCCAGAAGGATGGGATGGGGAGGGAGGTGGGTGGGGGGTCCAGGAAGGGGAACACATGTAAACCCATGGCTGATTTATGTCAATGTATGGCAAAAACTATTACAATATTGTAAAGTAATTAGCCCCCAACTAAAATAAATAAATTTATAAAAAAAAAAAAAAAGAAAGAAAAATTGTAACTCGCTGAGGTTATGGATTCATTAACAAACCTTTTGCAGCAGTAATTTTGCAATATGTATGTATATCAAATCATCACACTGTATACTTTGAACATACAAAATGTCATTTGTCAGTTATATCTCAATAACTATGGGAAAAATAGACTTTCTGTTCAGGTCTCTTGAGATTCAATAAGAATTTTAGGACTGATTTTTCTGTTCTCCTTCTTCCTCCAAATAATTTGGATTTTGATAGGGCCAGCACTGAATCTGAATGTTTTAGGGGGACTATTGACACCTTAGCAATATTAAATCTGCCGATCTATGAATATAGAGTATCTTCTCATTTATTTGTAACTTCTTTAATTTCTTTCAGCAAGGTTTGTCATTATACATGTCTTTCATCTCCTTGGTTAAGTTTATTCTTAAGTATTTTATTCCCTTTTTGGTAAGAAAATGTATTTTATTTATTTATTTATTTTTTAAATCGAAGGATAATTGTTTTACAGAATTTTGTTGTTTTCTGTCAAAACACAACATGAATAACCATAGGTATACATATATTCCCTCCCTCCCATCTTCCTCCCCATCCTACCCCTCTAGGTTGATCCAGAGCCCCTGTGAGTTTCCTGAGACATAAGCAAATTTCTGTTGGCTCTCTATTTTATATATGATAATGTAAGTTTCCATGTTACTCTTTCCATACATCTCACCCTCTCCCCATGTCTGTAAGTCTGTTCTCTATGTCTGTTTCTCCATTGCCGTCCTGCAAATAAATTCTTCGGTATCATCTTTCTAGATTCTGCATTTATGTGTTAGTATACAATATTTACCTTTCTCTTTCTGACATACTTCACTCTGTATAACAGGCTCTAGGTTCATCCACCTCTTTAGAAATGATTCAAATGTGTTCCTTTTTATGGCTGAGTAATATTCCATTGTGTATATGTACCACTACTTCTTTATCCATTCATCTGTCAATGGACATCTAAGTTGCTTCCATGTTCTAGCTAATATAAATAGTGCTGCAATGAACAAAGGGATACATGTGCCTTTTTCAATTTTGGTTTCGTCAGGGGATATGCCTAGGAATGGGATTGCTGTGTCATATGGTGACTTGATTCCTAGTTTTTTAAGGAATCTTGATACCATCCTCCATAGTGGCTGTATCAATTAACATTCCTACCAACAGTACAAAAAGTTCCCTTTTCTCCACACCCTCTTCAGCATTTATTGTTTGCAGACTTTTTGTTGATGGCCATTCTGACCAGTGTGAGACGATATCTCATTGTAGTTTTGATTTGCATTTCTCTAATAATGAGCAATGTTGAGCATCTTTTCATGTGTTTGTTAGCCATCTGGTCTTCTTTGGAGAAATATCTGTTTAGGTCTTTTTCCCACTTTTTGACTGGGTTGTTTGTTTTTCTGGCATTGAGTTGTATGAGCTGCTTGTATATTTTTAAAATTAATCCTTTGTCAGTTGTTTCATTTGCTATTATTTTCTCCCATTCTGAGGGTTGTCTTTTTGCCTTGCTTACAGTATTTTATTCTTTTGGTGCTATTATAAATGAAATGTTTTTCTTAATTTTGTTTTTGGATTGTTCACTGTTATGTATGGAAATGCAACTAATTCTTATGTGTTGATTTTGTACTTTGCAACTTTTCTGAATTGATAAACTCATGGTTTTTTGTGGGAATTCAGGATATTTTGTATATAAGATCATGTTGAGAACAGAGGTAATTTGAACTTACCGCTTTCCAATTTGGATGTCTTTTTCTCTCCTTCCTGCTTAAATTCTGTAGCTAGGACTCCTAGTATTATGTTGAACAGAAATGTAAAAGAAAGTATCTTCATTTTGTTCTGATCTTAGAGGAAAATCTCTCAGTGTTTCAGTATTGACCATGATTTTAGCTGTGGGCTTTTGATACAAATGTATTTATTATGTTAAGGTAGTTTCCTTCTGGTTTGTTGAGCATGTTCTATCATAAAATAATTATCATTCTGTGAATTATATTTTCTCATCAATTGAAATGATCATGTAGGTTTTTTTTTCTTTCATTCTGTTAATGAAACATATTACATGGACTGATTTTCATGTGTTCAACCATCCTTCCATTCTAGGAATAAATCCCACTCGGTCATTGTGAATAATCCTTTTAAGGTGCTTTTGCCTTGTTTGATAGTATTTTGTTACTGAGTTTTGCATTGACATTTACTAGGGATATTGGTCTGCAGTTTTCTTATAATGTCTTTGTCTGGCTTTAGTGTCAGGGTAATGCTGGACTTACTGAATGCATTTGAAAGTGTTCTGTTCCTTACAATATTTTAGAAGAGATCGAGAAAACTTGGTATTAATTGTTTTCTAAATATTTGGAAAAATTCACTTGTGAAGTCGTCTGGCCCTGACTGCTCTTTGTTGGGAGGTTTTTTTTAAAATTACTGATCCAATTACCTTACTTTTTATAGGCCTTATTAGATTTTATATTTCTTCATGATTCAGTTTTGTGCATTTCTTGGACTTTGTCGATTTCATCTAGGTTCGCCTATGTAAAATCAGCAATAGTATTCCCTCTTTCATTTCTGGTTTAGTAATTTGAGTCTTCATTTTTCTCCTTGTCACTCTTTGTAAGTTTTTCTCAAATATATTGATCTTTTCAAAGAAACAATTCAATTTTGTTCATTTTCTCTATTGGTTTCTAGTCTCTATTTTGTTCATATCTGCCCTAGTTTTTATTATTCCTTCTTCCTGTTAGCCTTGGGTTTAGTTATTCTTCTTTTTCTAGTTTCTTAAGTTGTAAAGTTAGGTGGTTGCTTTGACAGTGTTCTTTTTTTTAAATTTATTTTTAATCCGAAGATAATTGCTTGACAATGTTCTGTTGGTTTCTGCTGTATAACAATGCAAATCAGCAAAAAGTATACATATGTCCCTTCCCTCATGAGCCTTCCTCCTACCCCTAGCTCCATCCCACCCTTCTAGGTTGTCAGTTTTCTTCTTTTAATATAAGCATCACACACTGCTTTTGCCACATTCATTAATATGATATATTTTCATTTTCATTTGTCTCAAAATATTAATATTTTCTAATTTCTCTTGTTATTTCTTATTTGACCTAATGACAGTTGAACATTGTTTTTTGCGTTTCCACATTTGTTATTTTCCAGTTTTCTTCCTGCTATTCTTATCTAGTTTCATTCAGTTACGATCAGGAAGTACACTTTGTAGGATTTCCATTTTTCAAGTCTGTTAAGATTTATTCTGTGGCCTAGCATATGGTCTATCCTAAAGAATCTTTCTTGTGCATGCAAGAAAAATGTGTATTCTGCTGTTTGTTGAGGGAAATGTCCTTTTATGTCTGTTAAGTCTAGTTGATTTATGGCATTGTTCATGGTGTCTCTGTCCTTGTGGATCTTCTGTCTTAGTGTTCTATTTACTGTTTAAAAATATGATACTGAAGTTTCTGATTATTATTGTATAGTGTTTATTTCTCCATTGTGTCAATGTTTGCCTCACATATTTAGGATATTTGGTGCAATGTTTATAATTGCTATAGATACCCTTTTAGATTACATCCTCTTTGTGCCTTAGTCTTTTAACACTTTTTGGTTTAGAGTCTACTTTGCCTGATATTGGTACAGTTCATTCTGCTCTCTTTTGCTTACTATTTGTATGGAGTATCTTTTCTTATCCTCTCACTTACAACATATATGTGTCCTTGCCCAAGAAATTAAAACCTGCCACTGCTTCCACGTTTTCTCCCTCTATTTGCCATAATGTGATGGGACAGGATGCTACAATCTTAGTTGAATGCTTAATTTTAAGCCAGTTTTTTCACTCTCCTCTTTCACCCTTACTAGTTCCTCTTAACTTTCTGCAATTAGAGTGGTATCATATGCATGTCTGTGGTTGTTGCTATTTCTCCTGGTAATCTTGATTCCAGCTTGTGGAATCAAGTTTAGCATTTTGCACAATGTATTCTGCATATAAGTTAAATAAGCAGGGTGACAATATACAGCCTTGACGTATACCTTTTCTAAATTTGAATCAGTGTATTGCTTCATGTCTGGTTCTAACTGTTGCTTCTTTCCTGCATACAGGTTTCTCAGCAGACTGGTAAAGTGGTATGGTATTCCTATCTTTTTAAGAATTTTTCACAGTTTATTGTGATCCACACAGTCAAAGGCTTAGTGTAGTCAATGAAGCAGAAGTAGATGTTTTTTGGAATTACCTTGCTTTTCCTATGATTCAATGGATGTTGGCAATTTGATCTTTGGTTCCTTTGCCTTTTCTAAATGCAGCTTGTACACCTGGAATTTCTTGGTTCACGTACTGTTGAAGCCCAGCTTGAAGGACTTTGAGCATTAGCTTATAGTGTGTGAAATGAGCACAGTTGTATGGTAGTTTGAATATTCTTTGGCATTGCCTTTCTTTGGGATTGGAATGAAAACTGACCTATTCCAGTCCTTTGGCCACTGCTGAGTTTTCCAAATTTTCTGACATATTAAGTGCAGCACTTTAACACCATCATCTTTCAGGATTTTAAATAGCTCAGCTAGAATTCCATCACCTCCACTAGCTTTGTTCATAGTGATGCTTCCTAAGGTCCACTTGACTTTACACTCCAGGATGTCTGCCTCTAGGTTAGTGAACCAGTGAACCACAGCATCATGGTTATCCAGGTTATTAAGACCTTTTTATTTTTTTTATAGTTCTTCTGTGTATTCTTCTCACTTCTTTTTAATCTCTTCTGCTTCTCTTAGGTCCTTGGCATTTCTGTCTTTTATTGTGTTCATCTTTGCATGAAATGCTCCAGTGATATCTCCAATTTACTTAAAGAGATCTCTAGTTCTTCCCATTCTATTGCTTTCCTCTATTTCTTTGCATTGTTCACTTAAGAAGGCTTTCTTATCTCTTCTTGCTGTCCTCTGGAACTCTGCATTCAGTTGAGCATATCTTTCCTTTTCTCCTTTGCTTCACTTCTCTTCTTTTCTCAGCTATCTGTAAGGCCTCCTCAGACAACCATTGTGCCTTGCTGAATTTCTTTTCCTTGGTGATGTCACCAGCTCCTGTATAGTGTTACAAACCTTCACCCATAGTTCTTAAGGTACTCTGTCTACCATTTCTAATTTGTTGAATGCATTCATCACTTTCACTGTATAACCATAGGGATCTGATTTAGGTCATACCTGAATGGACTAGTGGTTTTCCCTACTTTCTTCGATTTAAGTCTGAATTTTTCAATAAGTAGTTGATGATCTGAGCCACAGTCAGCTCCAGGTCTTGTTTTTGCTGACTGCATAGAGCTTCTCCATCTTCAGCTGCAAAGAATATAATCAATCTAATTTCAGTATTGACCATCTGGTAATGTCTGTATGTAGAGTTGTCTCTTGTTTTGTTGAAAGAGAGTGCTTGCTATGACCAGTGCACTTCTCTCCACAAAACTCTGTCAGACTTTGCACTACCTCATTTTGTATTCCAAGGCCAAACTTACCTGTTACTCCAGTTATTTCTTAACTTCTTCATTTTGCATCCCAATCCCCTATGATGAAAAGGAATCCTTTTTGGTGTTAATTCTAGAAGGTCTTTTAGTTCTTCATAGAATCATTCAACTTTAGCTTCTTCGACATTAGTTGTTGGGCATATATTTGGATTACTGTGATATTGAATGGTTTGCCTTGGAAACGAAACCAAAATCATTCTGCTGTCTTTGAGATTGCACCAAAGCACTGCATTTTAGACTCTTTTGTTGGCTATGAGGGCTCCTCCATTTCTTAGGGATTCTTGCCCACAATAGTAGATATAAAGGTCAACTGAATTAAATTTACCCATTCACGCCCATTTTAGTTCACTGATTCCTAAGATGTTGATGTTCACTTTTGCCATTTCCTGCTTGACAACATCCAGTTTACCTTGATTCATGGACCTAACATTCCAGGTTCCTATGCAATATTATTCTTTGCAGCATTGAACTCTACCTTTAACACCAGATTTCAGTGATTTGCAGTTACTTTTTATTCTTTTGTCTTTCAAATCCTGTAAAAAAAGTAGGATTATAAACCAAAATTGTGATAATATTGGTTTTTACTTTTATCCATGTATTTAGCTTTACTCTAGAATTTTTATTTTCATATGGCTTTGAGTTACTGTCCAGTGTCCTTTCATATCACTTTGAAGAAGAATCTCTAAATTTTCTTTTAGGGTAGATTTCATAATGAACTCCCTCAGTTTTTATCTCTGAATATCTTAATTTTTGAAGTGCAGTTTTGCTAAATATAGACTTCTTGGTTGACCATTTTTTTTAGCTTTCATTAAATGTATCTGACCTGCAAGGTTATAACTGAGAAAATTTCTGATAATCTCATTAAAGATCTCTTGTACATGGTTGTTTTTCTCTTGTTGCTTTCAAGATTCTTTGTCTTTCAACAGTTTGATTATAATGTGCCTCACTGGGGATCTCTCTCTTGTTGTCCTACATGGAGTCTATTGAGCTTCTTGTATTAGCATATTCAAGTCTTTCCTCAAATTTGGAAAATTTCCAGCTTTGCTTTTTCAAGTATGTTTTCTGTCCCTTTCTTTTTTTGCCTTCTAGGATTTCCAGAATGTGTAGCTTGGTCTGTTTTATATTGTATCATAATTCCATTAGATTCTGTTCAGTTTTCTTTTTTTTTTTTTTCTCCTTTTTCTGCTCCTCAAACTCAATAGCTTCAAATAGTATGTCTTCACATTTGCTGACTTTTCTTCTTCCTGCTCAAGTCTGCTGATGAATTCCTATGGTGAAGTTTTCAATTCAGTTTTGTATTTTTTAGCTTCAGAATTTTTGTTTGGTTCTTTTAAAAATTTCTGTCTTTGCTGATATTCTTACCATATATGATTTTCTTGACTTCAGTATTTTGCTCATGTTTCCTTTAGCTTAGTGAACATATTTAAGAGAGTTAAAGTCTTTGTCCCATAAATCCAAAGCTTGTGTTTTTTTAGAGTTGGTTGAATGGAGTGTGTTTCTGTTTATTTGTGTAGCATGTGATTTTTTTTTTTTTTTTGACATTTGGGATTTGAAAAAAGTTACTATCCTAGTCTTGGCAGATTGTATATCAGCAGAGAGAGAATTTACTAATCTGTCTGGCATAAAGGCTTAATTTTTCTCAGAACATTTCTGGGCATATATATCCCCTGGGCCTATGTGTATGTTTTTCCTTCATCTCTTCACTATATATGGCTGCTTTAAAATGTATTAATATCCCTATGAGTTTTACTTTTGTTCCCTTTTTGGACCTTAGATGTTCTACTGTATTGTGATACCCATAATATCTTGTCCCTGGTGCCTGCATGTCTGTAATCCCCCTTGTAGTTTTCATACCCTGCCATCTATCACTGCTTTCAGCAACTTTAATATGATATCCAAACTATGGGACTGTTCTCACTTGAGCTCTGAGTCAAGCAAAACAAATTCAGTTCTTTGCACAGTTCTTGAATTGGCCTGAACGTTGAAAAAATTCTGTTTTCATCCCAAAGTAGCAACCAGTAAACGCATAGCTTTCTACCAACTCAGTGTACTGTCCCAGAGAGGTTGATGGTGTAAAGATAAGCAAAAACACCACAGATACCCTTACAGTTTGCATGTGGCTTTTTTGACTGGGCATTCACTTGATTGTTGCAGACCCTTCACCAGTTTCTATACGAAGCTATTTTAGCTAATCTGTGTGTTTTGGGGTTTGTTTTTTTTTTACTAGCTCTTTCTACAGAACAAGAATTTGAGGCTTCTTAGCCTACTGATTTTCTCAAATAGCTGCTCAAATAATTTTTAATTAAGACAACAGCAAGATGCTAGGGCTTCTCCAGTGGCTCAGGCAGTAAAGAATCTGCCTGCAGTATGGGAGACCTGGGTTCAATTCCTGGGTTGGGAAGATTCCCTGGAGAAGGGCATGGTAACCCACTTCAGTATTCTTGCCTGGAGAATCCCCATGGACAGAGGAGCATGGCGGGTTACAGTCCATGGGGTCACAAAGAGTCAGACATGACTGAGTGACTAACCACAGCACAGCAAAATGCTGAAAGAACTAACAAGAAGGAAGATTTAATTTGATTGTCTTATTGTTAACATATCTCTGAAATATAGTCTTCTAATTTTTGTATCAACAATATAATGTAGTGAAAAAGAATGACATTTTGAATCAGGTAAATTCATTTTCTCTCTCTCTCCCCACTTCTCTTCTAAACTACTGTGTCATTTTTGATTAATAAGTGTTCATTTAGTCATCCAGTAATGGAGGAGAAAAAACGTATGTTTTACTGACAGGCTTTATGCCACCCAACCTATGATATTTATCAACATACAATCAAGATAATGGTAGAATTAACCAACATCTCTGAATGCACTTTCCCCTCCCACAATAGAACCTAAAAGATAAACCTGCTAAACTGCATAGGTTATATGTTAACATGAAGTAACACTGTTAACCAGATAGCAGCTGAAGGAAATGCAAATGAAGTACCTGGAAGGAAATGGTCAGTCTTGTAAAAGGACAGACTTGCCTCTTACTGGGATGATCTAGTGTAGTGTGAGTTAATACTGCAATCTCTTAAAATCTAATCCCTGCTCTAATACATACTAGATGCATGAATTGGGGTGGCTCACTTAACATCTCCAAACCTTAGTGTCCCCAACTTTAGCAAATATTGTTATAGAAATAGACAATGCAAATACTTAGAAAAGTTCTTGCCAAAAGTACACGTTCAGTACATATAATCAGTTACTATTACTACTTTACAAGTAAGTTCTGAGTAGCCTGCCCATAAAGCTTTCAGCCATACCTGTTTATCCGTTTTTAGATATGGCCAATCTAGATACATATTTTGTGAGGAGTCTTTCAGGATTTAGGACCATCATACTACACTGTAAGACTGGTTTTACGTGAAATTCTGTGCTACATTTCACAAAAGAAAATATTCTGGTACTTGAGTCCATTCCTTAGAAGGTGAGGGCTTGCTTGATAGCTCAGTTGGTAAAGAATCTGCCTGCAATGCAGGAGACCTGGGTTTGATCCCTGGGTTGGGAAGATACCCTGGAGAAGGGAAAAGCTACCCACTCCAGTATTCTGGCCTAGAGAATTCCATGGACTGTATAGTCCATGGGGTCACAAAGAGTCAGACACGACTGAGCGACTCTCACTCACTTTCACTTAGAAGGTGTAGGAAATGGCTGGTAGATGACCCATACTCCAGCACTTCCATTAATAATAACTTTTGTAGCCAGTAATTTCAACTGATTGTTCTTGCATCTGGTTTAGTTGTCTTAATGAGATTATCAAGAAAAAAAAATAGCAAGTAACTAAATTCCAGTTAAGACCTTTTTTTGGAAGAACACAATCAGGTCTTTATCTATTAGCAGTCATTTTTTTTTTTCTGAAAGAGGCTTACCTTTTACTTCATGAAGTTTCTGTTTCTTAGCCTTTAGCAAGATCTCAAGATTTTTTACGAAATTCATAGTAAACTGAGAATTTCCAGAAATTGAGAAGGGCACAATTGTTTGACCATATTGTTCCAAATCCATTTCTCTGTCAGGTTCTTCTTCATTTCTTATAATCTGCACATCGCTCATCAGAAAATAAAAAATACCCAGGAGTGCTAGTATCTGCAGCAAGATCAAATTCCAGTTGCGCCAAGTGAACATTGCTCTTTTTATGAACATGGCAAAGAACTGCTGACTGTAAAGAGTCCACTGACAAGACAGAAGATGGCATTACAGCATCACAGTGGTCACAACATTTAATGAAATTCATTAATATTTTTAATCTTATGATAGAAGATGTATACAATTTTATAAATATACCCTTGAACAGAACATAACCATAGTTCACAGACTAAGAGACAAACAAGACTTCTTATTTGTATAATGTGTTGAATGCAAGGATTAAGGCTTCCATCTAATTACAGTGAAAACCTCAAAAGGATCACTAACACATTCATAGTGTCTCTGACCAGAGCAACATCACATCTATCTTTCTTAGCCGATATTAAATCATAATGTTTCCAGATTCTTAGCCACTGACCACCAGGGAAGTCCCATCAATCAGTATTTTCTGAATGAAACAATTAGCATTTAGATGTTGTCACTGACTGGAAAACAGGTAAAGTTTAGAAGGATTCTTTCTCACATAGTTTTCTGACTTTTAAAAGATGGGTTATTAGATATATTTCTAGGATGACAATATATTAATACAAGGATCAATTTTTCTAGACTATTCTGCAAATCTTTCATTCTCTGCATCTTTATAAGAAGAGGGAAATAAGGAAGAGTGATATAGCAGAAATGTGCAAGCAGGGAGAAGAGGAAAATTTCATTTTAAAGTATCCAATTCATGGCAAACATTCCAAAGGTCATATTTTACTTGGTGTTAACTCATTAAAATGTCTCACAGAGAATTAAATTAAAGCACAGATACGTTAAATAATTTTTTTAAAGTCAAATAGCTAGTGAATAGAGCAGGAATTCCCATTCTCTCTGGTTCAAAATTCCACGCGTTAGTTGTACAATATCAACTCTGCTTCACAACTGACTCATCAGCCCCCTCAGTGAAAGTATGCTTATGGGCAACTCTGAGAAATATATCTTCCACATCAGAATCCCTAGTGTTTTGGGGGAAAACTGTAGGAAGTATTTATTTAGTTAAGAGAACAAGGGAGGAAATGCTTGTCAGTCCAATGAAATTTCCCATGGTAATGAAGAAAGATACTGAATTGGGAGTAAATAGTTCACTAGGAAATACTGATTCATTTCAGTTCATAAATTTAAATAGTTTTATGTACATGAATAGTGATAACTTTTATAAGAAACTTTCTCAACTCTGAATGGACTAACAATTCAAAACTGTGATAAGTGACTCCGAGGAATAATAATGGGAAGAGTAAAAATCTAATTTCTACTATCACATTTACTTTTGAATTAAAAAACTAACTGAATTGTTCTACGTACTACTCCTTACCTGGATTTCTTCGGCTAAGAACTCAAACTCTACTTTTAATTCAATATTAAAATGAAATATTATAACTTTTATCCCATACAAGTATATACAAATATTATATTCTTAGTGAAGTTGCTCACCCCAGTATTAAATGTAATATTAGAGCGTTCACTCAAGTTGGAAGAAGAATATGATTTCTTAAAATTTCTAGGGACATTCATATTCTGATTTGTGTCTTCACTTTCATCTTCATTTTTTAGGATCTGCAAAGTCAGATTATCCGATTGACTGACCCTACACACATAGAAAAAGAAAATTATTTTAACCAGAATAGTGGTGTCTAAATACATAGTTCATCATAAAATTTTCAAAAATTGAGTGAAAATTTAAAAAAAAATCACTGGCTAGAAGTTGTTAAATCTGTAAAAAATGATATTGATAATATACAGCAGTTTTATTTTCATAATGTTTCTAAGCTTATTTCAGAAAAATTAATGTTTTTTTCCATTTTCTGCTCTACATAATCTAAATATTTGGAATATTTTACAAAAGCAAATGTACCCAGAGTTGATTTTTCCTACAATAGCTCTCAATACCCATGGAAGGAATAGAAATATATTTAAGTTTAATTTAAGGGGAAAAATGCTAGACAGAATAACAGAAATTATTGTAAAATGGAGAATTTGAAACTTTAAGCCCACCCACAGGAGTTCTGTAACCCTTGATGAAAAATTCATAATTTGTAAAGATGGCTTTTCTTTCCAAACCAATGAGCAAGCAATGAATTAATAAGACTTTTAACCTTTCTTTTAGCAAGACCACAAAATAAGCATCAAGCAGTTGTTTGACTTCATAACTCTGTTATGAAACCCTGTTTTTTTCTATAATGAAATATAATTGACTTACAATATTATATTATTCAAAACAGTCTATATCATGTCTGGTCACTACAACCCTATAGTAATTGATTTAACTGAAGACATATATGGACTTTTTCTTAACTTTCGTTTCTAACTTCTTTAGTAAGTTTTTAATTAATTTTTATACACTTGTAAAACATATTCAGTGGGAAAGAGTTTAAAAATAAAATAAATCAAAAGAAAAAAGAAAAAAAATAAACTCAAGATCACATTACTCAGATGTACCCAAATGACATTTTTTTCTACATCTGTATATGCACAAGCATGAATATATACATGCACACCTACTGTGAAAAATTAGGAAAATCATTAAATACATTCATTTTACTATCTATAAACATAAAATCACTACTGACTGAGTTTTATTTTATTATTCAGATTCACCATGAGTTATGGATCATTATTTAGATTAGCTTTTTATTATTATAAGCAATGATGTGATGAACACTATTCCACCTATATTATATTCACAAAGGACAAAATTTCAGATGTAGAATATTTCAAAGCTTCTTATATATGCTGATAAAATTAGTACATGTACATTTTATATATTCAAAAAAGATACAGTAATTTTTTGGATTAATTAATTTATTTTAATTGGAGGCTAATTACTTTACAATATTGTGGTGGTTTTTGCCATATACGTCACCTTATAATATCTTCCTATTTCACCACATATTCACAAAGACTGGGTATTTTTATAGTTTTCCTGTATATATTTTAATCCCTTTGAGTTGATTTGACTATTTAGATTCTTTTGTGAATTTTTTTTTACCATTTATTGAATTTTATACTGTTTTAATATTTTTGTTTTTGATTTAGTAGACATATACTTATTTATTATAATTAACCTTTCCATCATTTGTCTTTTAATGCTGTTAAAGTATTCTTTGATATACAAAATGCTTAAATTTTATATAGCCAAATATTTTCCTTTATAGTTTCTGTACAGAGAAATGAAAGAAAACATCTATTTTTCCAACTAAGAGAATTAACCACTCTTAACATTTTTTCATTTGAGCCAATTAAAAAGTGTATTACAAAGAAACTTATATCACCTCTGAACAAGATTTTCAATCCCATTTCTTCTAATTTCTTCCATCAAGACTACTGTGATGTTTGGTATATAACCTTTCAGATATATCTTTAAAATAAACTTTTAACTATAGAATAGCTTCAGATTTACAGAAAAGTAGAAAAAACAGTACAGAATTTCCTCTATTATTAACATTTTCATTACCACAGTACATGTGTCACAAATAAGAAACCAACATTGGAAACTTGCTTTATGTAAGTAAACTCCACATTTTTTTCAGGTTTTACTAGTTTTTTCACTAAAGTTCATTTTCTCTGCCAAGATCCCACCACATAGCACATTGTATTCAGTCATTTTATCTCCCTAGTCTCCTCTGGACTGTGACAGTTTCTTAGACCTTCTTTGTTTTTCATAACCTTAGAAGTTTTGAGAAGTACCCGTTAGTACTTCTAATTTGTCTTATGTTTTTGAATTTGTCTTATATTTTTCTCATGGTTAGACTGGGGCCATAGTTTGGGGAAGAAGATTACAAAGATGAAGTACACTCTTCCTCACATCATATCAGTAGGCACATAATTTTAACATGAAATATCACTGTGATGTCCTTATCACCTTGACCACTTGGTCTAGGCAGTATTATATGAGTCCATATTGATAAATGTGACTGAACAACAACAATATTGATAAAGAATAGAGGACTGAATGGACAAAGGGGAAAGATAAATTTTTCCTGTTGTTGTTCAGTTACTAAGTTCTGTCTGACTGTTCGTGACCCATTGACTGTAGCATGTCAGGCCCCCTGGTCCTTCATTATCACCCAGAGTTTGCCCAAGTTTCATGTCCACGAGCTAGGGATGGTATCTAACCATCTCATCCTCTGTTACCCTCTCTCCTTCTGCCCTCAATCTTTCCCAGCATCAGGGTCTTTTCCAATGAGTCAGATCTTCACATCAGGTGGCCTAAGTTTTGGAGCTTCAGAGTCAGCATTAGTCCTTCCAATGAATATTCAGGGCTGATTTCCTTTAGGATTGACTGCTGTGATTTCCTTGCAGTACAAGGGACTCTCAAGAGTCTTATCCAGCACCACAATTTAAAAGCATCAATTCTTTGGGCTCAGTCTTTCCTTATGGTTCAACTCTCACATCTGTATATGACTATAGCTTTGACTTATAGACCTTTGTCAGCAAAGTGATGTCTGTTTTTTAGTATGCTGTATAGGTTTGCCAGAACTTTTCTTCCAAGGAGGAAGCACCTTTTAATTTCATGGCTGCAGTCACTATCTGCAATGATGTTGGAGCCCAAGAAAATAAAATCTGGCACTGCTTCCACTTTTTCCCCTTCCATTTGCCATGAAGTGATGGGACTGGATGAAATGATCTTCGTTTTTTTAATGCTGAGTTTCAAGCCAGCTTTTTCACTCTCCTCTTTCATCCTTCATCAAGAGGCTCTTTAGTTCCTCTTCATGTTTTGCCATTAGAATAATATTATTTGCATATCTGAGATTGTTGTATGGGTAAAGCTAAATCTTTTGGTCTACACTTGTAACTAACATATCATTAATCAACCATACACCAATATAAAATAATTTTTTAAAACAATGATAAAAAAGCCTCTTTTCCTCTGCCATAGTGAGTTTAAAGATAAATGTTAAGATGATAACAACATAGATGGAAGCTCCCTGAATTGCTGACTCAGTACATGAAGGATAGATGCCCTTGTCACCCAACTTACATTGGGTTTTAGGTAACATGGTAATTTTTGTTAGTCAGTCAGTTCAGTCACTCAGTCATGTCCGACTCTTTGTGACCCCATTGGACTGCAGCACGCCAGGCTTCCCTGTCCATCACTAACTCCTGGAGCTTGCTCAAATTCATGTCCATTGAGTCAATGATGTTATCCAACCATCTCATCCTCTGTCGTCCCCTTCTCCTCCTGCCTTCAATCTTTCCCAGCCTCAGGGTCTTTTCAAATGAGTCAGGTCTTTGCATCAGGTGGCCAAAGTATTGGAGTTTCAGCTTCAGCATCAGTCCTTCCAATGAATATTCAGGACTGATTTCCTTTAAGACTGACTGGTTTGATCTCCTTGCAGTTCAAGGGACCCTCAAGAGTCTTCTCCAACACCACAGTTCAAAAGCATCAATTCTTCGGTGCTCAGCTATCTTTATAGCCCAACTCTCACATCCATACATGACTACTGGAAAAAACATAGCTTTGACTGGACGATCTTTGTCAGCAAAGTAATGTCACTCCTTTTTAATATGCTATCTAGGTTGGTCATAGCTTTTCTTCCAAGGAGCAAGAGTCTTTTGATTTCATGGCTGCAGTCACCATCTGCAGTGATTTTGGAGCCTCCCAAAATAAAGTCTGTCACTGTTTCCACTGTTTCCCCATCTATTTGCCATGAAGTGATGGGACCAGATGCCATGATCTTTGTTTCCTGAATGTTGAGTTTTAAGCCAACTTTTTCACTCTCCTCTTTCACTTTTTTCAAGAGGCTCTTTAGTTCTTCTTCACTTTCTGCCATAAGGGTGGTGTCATCTGCATATCTGAGGTTATTGATATTTCTCCCGGCAATCTTGATTCCAGCTTGTGCTTCATCCAGCCCAACATTTCTCATGATGTACTCTGCATATAAGTTAAATAAGCATGGTGACAATATACAGCCTTGACGTACTGCTTTCCCAATTTGGAACCAGTCTGTTGTTCCATGTCCAGTTCTAACTGTTGCTTCTTGACCTGCATACAGATTTCTCAGGAGACAGGTAAGGTGGTCTGGTATTCCTATCACTTTAAGAATTTTCCATAGTTTGTTGTGATCCACAATGCCAAAGGCTTTGGCATAGTCAATAAAGCAGAAGTAGATGTTTCTCTGGAACTCTCTTGCTTTTTCTATGATCCAACGGATGTTGGCAATTTGATCTCTGGTTCCTCTGCCTTTTCTAAATCCAGCTTGAACATCTGGAATTTCACATTCACATACTGTTGAAGCCTGGCTTGGAGGATTTTGAGCATTACTTTGCTAGTATGTGAGATGAGTGTAATTGTGCAGTAGTTTGAAAATTCTTTGGCATTGCCTTTCTTTGGGATTGGAATGAAAACTGACCTTTTCCAGTCCTGTGGCTACTGCTGAGTTTTCCCGATTTCATGGCATATTGAGCACAGCACTATAACAACACCATCTTTTAGGATTTTCCATCAGTTCCACTAGCTTTGTTCATGGTAATGCTTCCTAAGATCGACTTTACTTCACACTCCAGGATGTCTGACTCTAGGTGAGTGACCACACCATCATGGTTATTCAAGTCATTAAGACCTTTCTGTATATTTACTGTGTATTCTTGCCACCTCTTCTTAATCTGTTCTGCTTCTGTTAGTTTCTGTCTTTTATTGTGAACATTTTTGCATGAAATTTTTTCCTTGGTATCTCTAATTTTCTGAAGAGATCTCTAGTCTTTCCCATTCTATTGTTTTCCTCTCTATCTTTGTAATGTTCACTTAAGAAGGCTTTCTTATCTCTCCTTGCAATTCTTTGGAATACTGCATTCAGTTAGGTGTCTTTCCCTTTCTCCTTTGTCTTTCACTTCTATTCTTTTCTCAGCTATTTATAAGCCCTTCTCAGAAAACCACCTAGTCTTCTTGCATTTGTTTTTCTTTGGGATGGTTTTGGTCACCTCCTCCTGTACAATGTCACAAACCTCCGTCTATTGTTCTTCAGGTACTCTGCCTACCAGATCTAATCCCTTGAATCTATTTGTCACCTCTACTGTAATCATAAGTGATTTGATTTAGGTCTTATCTGAATAGTCTTTGTTTATCCTTACTTTCTTCAATTTAAGCTTGAATTTTGCAATAATGATCTGAGCCAGAGTCAGCTCCCGGTCTTATTTTTGCTGACTGTATATAATTTCTCCATCTTCTGCTGCAAAGTAGATAATCCATCTGATTTCAGTATTAACCACCTGGTGATATCCATGTGTGGAGTCACCTCTTGTGTTGTTGGAAGAGAGTGTTTGCTGTGACCAGTTTGTTCTTTGGGCAAAATTCTGTTAGCCTTTGCCCTACTTCATTTTGTACTCCAAGGCCAAACTTGCCTGTTACTCCAGGTACTTCTTGACTTCCTGCTTTTACATTTCAGTCCCCTATGATCAAAAATCCATGTGGTAATTTTCATTAGTTTTCTGTGATTGTGGTTTTCATTCGGGAAGCTATGAGATTGCAATTCTTGCTTTTTCTGTCTTCTCTCTTTGCTCTAGGCCAGTAGTAAGAATTCTATCCACAAAATACACAGACATTCAATTGTAATCCCAAAGCTTCAAATAATCTTATGAAATATTCCTCTGTTCTGGGTATTCAGTACCTGGATTTAGTTTTTTGTGCAGTTTCATAGTTTCATTTTTGTGTGTTGAGTATCCTGCCTCCTAACTCTCTGAACTGATATTCTCACTCTAGTTCCATGAGTCACAGCAGCCCTAGCCCATCAGGTGAGCAAGGTACATAAACTGACATGTTTGTGATTCATAGAAGATAACCATAGCTAACAATCCATTACTACTTCAATTATTCTAGCTCCAAACATGATGGGTCTTGCTTTCAAAATGAAATCTGATTTTAAAGAAAATTTTTTTTCTGCTCTGTTGCCCCATGCATCATTACTTACTTAATGAAAACCTCTTCCATGGTAGTGATGGAGATACCAAAACTAGCAATACCCAGCTCTTCCTTTCTGTCTTCCATTTCAGTAAATAGATCTTTAAACCTAGGAGAAGAAGGAGAAGGAGTTAGTATTCAGAAGGTGATTTTCACATTAATATTTTTGTTACCTTCCACAGTGGGGGGAAATGTAGCTTATTCTTCGCTGCAATGCTTATCATAGTTTCCATGGCTGGTGATAAATCAGGAATGTGGAATATTCCTGGAATATACATGTATGAAACTATCACCACCAAAGCCATAGACACACCCATCACCTCCCATAATTTCCTCCCATCCCTTTTATTATTTTTTATTTTTGTGGTAAAAATGCATAATCTGAGATCCATCCTGTTAGTAAATATCAAGTATGGAATATTGTTATATGTAGGCACTATGCTGTATAGTTGATCTCCAAA
Source organism: Giraffa tippelskirchi (assembly GCF_054371585.1). NCBI lineage: Eukaryota > Metazoa > Chordata > Mammalia > Artiodactyla > Giraffidae > Giraffa > Giraffa tippelskirchi. The sequence goes on from NC_137287.1 coordinate 22,579,135, forward strand.
ACTTATTTATCTTGCATAAACCGAAATTTTGGATAAACTGAACATCAACTCCCTGTTTTCCCCTCCTCCATTTATCAGCTCTGGCAACCACAATTCTACTCTCTGCTGTTATGAATTTGACCATTTTAGATTCCATGATACAAGTGAGATCATACAGTGCTTGTTGTTCTGTGTCTATTTTATATTACTTACATAATGTCCTCCAGGTCCATCCATTCATGCTGTCACAAAAGACAGGATTTACTTTTTTAAAGTTGAATTATATTCCATTGTATATAATTTATTTTTTATTTATTCATTTGTAGGTGGACATTTAGGTTGTTTTCATATCTTGCCTATTGTGAATAATGCTGCAATGAGCATGGGAGTACAGGTGTTCCTCTGAGATCCTGATTTCAATTCTTTTGAATAAATACCCAGAAGTGAGATTGCTGGATCATGTATGGTAGTTTTATTTTTCACTTTTTGAGAAATCTCCATGCTTTTTTCCCACACAGAAAAATCTTAAGCAATACATAGTAAATGCAACTCTTAAAAGTAATTATATAGAGAAGATTGTGAGAACAGTTTTGTGGTGTTTGTACATTTGTTCACATAGGTATAATAGCAGATTTCAGCCCCCATAAGTCTGAGGAAGTAAGAAAACAAAAATTTATAATGAATCAGTCAAGCATTATTATTAGCATTATCCTTTTTATGATTTAAAGTGTGGTAAATTCAGATGTTTGAAGCTCCAATATTTTGGCTGCTTGATGTGAAGTGCCAACTCATTGGAAAAGACCGTGATGGTGGGAAAGATTGAAGGCAAAAGGAGAAGGGGGAAGCAGAGGATGGGATGGTTAGATAGCATCACCAAGTCAATGGATATGAATTTGAGGAATATTTTAAATCAATTGTATTTCAATAAAAATATAGTAAATGAAGAAAATGTGGATAATACAAACATTTAGAGAAGAAAATAAAAATAATCTCTCATATGATCCTATACATACAAAACCCTAAAGATGCCACCAGAAAACCACTAGAACTCATCAACACATTTCTTCAAAATTGCAGGATCCAAATTTATATACAGAAATCTGTTGCATTTCTATATACCAGCAATGAGATAGCAAAAAGAGAAATTAAGGAAATGATCCAAATTAGCATTGCATCAAAAAGTATAAAATACCTAGGAATAAACCTACATAAGGAAGAAAAAGAACTGCACTTTGAAAACTATGACACTGATGAAAGAAATTGAAGATGACACAAATGAAAAGATACACTGTGTTCTTGGATTGGAAGAATCAATACTGTTAAAATAACCACACTATCCAATGCAATCTACAGATTCAGTGCAATCCCTACCAAATATTCAATGGCACTTTTCACAGAACTAGAACAAAAAATTTTTAAGTTTGTATGGAAACACAAAAGACCCCCTAGTAGCCAAAACCATCTCAAGAAAGAACAGAATTGGAAAAATCAGACTCCCTGACCTCAGATTATGTTACAAATCTATAAGCATCAAAACAGTATGGAACTGGCACATAAACAGCCACATAAATCAACAGAACAGGGTGGAAATCCCAGCAATAAACCCATACACTTGCAGTTACTTAATCTATGACAAAGAGGAAAGAATACACAATGGAGAAAAGACAGTAAAGCAATAAATGGTGCTGGGAAACGTGGACAGCTACATGTATAATAATGAAATTAGAACATTCCCTAATACCATATACAAAAATAAACTCAAAATGAATGAAAGACCTAAATTTAAGACTGGATACTATTAAAGTCTTACAGGAAAACATGCATAGAACTCTTTTTGACATAAATCACAGCAATACTTTTTTAATTCATCTCCTAGAGTAATGGAATCAAAAGCAAAACTAAACAAATGGGACCTAATTAAAATTAGAACCTTTTGCAAAGCAAAGAAAACCATTAAAAAATGAAAAGACAATCTACAGAATGGGAGAAAATATTTACAAATGATGCGACTGACAAAGAGACTAATTTCCAAAATACACAAACATCTCATACAACTCAAAATAAGAAAAAAACCAAACAAGCCGATAAAAAATGTGCAAAAGATCTAAATTGACATTTATCAAAGAAGGCATTCAGATGGCCAATAGGAACATGAAAAAATGCTCAACATTGCTAATTATCAGAAAAATATAAATCAAAACCACAATGAGTTATCAACTTACGTTAATCAGAATGGCTATAGTCAAAAAGTCTACAAGTAACAAATGTTAGAGAAGCTGATTAGAAAAAATAACCCTCCTACACTTCTGGTGGGAATGTAAATCAGTACAGCCACTATGGAGAACTATATGGAGGTCCCTTTAAAACTAAAGGTGGAATTGAGGTAGGAGATACCTACCTCTGGCCTCTGGGCCGGAAACCTGGTATTTGTCAAGTGGAGTAAAATTCAAGCTTTGTTCTAACCCAGATTCTCCAAGGACAAAGCTAGTGGTAATAGCTGAGCTCTGCTAAGGCAAAGAAATACGGTGTCCACTCCTGAGGTCAAAGAAGACTTCCTTGTTGGCACCGCACAGGAAAGCTTCTTGGAGGTCAAAAAGGGAGGGGATTCCACCCCATAGTAAGCATGGACAGGCACCCATAGTGGATGCATGGATCCTTCTGCAGTGGGATCCATCTTAAAAGGGTGCACCCGCATCTTGGGGAAGGTCCATAGTGTGGAAGATCCAGGGTTCAGGTGTGAAGAACCAAACAAGATAATTGGCCAAAGGTAGACAAAGACCCAGAAGGGCTATCCCATATGAGTGACCTATTTCACCTCCTTACTGTGCTCCTGCTCACTCAGGACACCTGCACTCTTCTCTGGATGTGTATCTCTGCCTAGTTTCTGGCGTACTGTCCTCCTCCTCATTAGAGGGGATGCCCATGTTCCCTCTCTCTGGGTGTGTATGGCTGCTCTGTTTCTGTGTTGGATAAACAAACTGTTTTCCTATGTGCTCTCCCACACATTGTGCTGTATCACTAACAAAACACTTTGCACTTGTTTTTAGTTTTTGCCTCCTTGAAATATTCTTGATTTCAAACAGGGACAAGAGCCAGAGCCTCTTTGCTTCTAGCCTCTAACCCTGGTGGTCTAGTGGCTAGGACTCTTTCTTTTCATCCAGGTTACCCAGGTTTAATTCCTGAGCAGGCAACTAAGATCTCTCTTCAGGACCTCTCACTGCTCTCCCTTCAAGATCAGAATTACCATATGGTACTGCCATTTCATTACTGGGCATGTATCCAGAGAAAGCTCTAATTTAAAAAGACATATGCACCCCAATGTTCATTGCAGCACTATTTACAATTACCAAGACATGGAAGCAACCTAACTGTCCATTAACATACGAATGGGTAAAGAAGATGTGATACATATATATTGGGTTGGCCAAAAGCTTCATTCAGATTTTTTTCTGTAAGATGTTACGGAAAGACCTAAATGAACGTTTTGGGCAATGCAACACAATGGAGTACTACTCAGCCATAAAAAGAAGGAAATAATTCTATTTGCAGAAGCATGGATGCAACTAGAATTTATCATACTAAGTAGCCAGGCAAGGAAAGACAAATATCATATATAACTTATATGTGGAATCTAAAAAATGATACAAATAAACCTATGTACAAAACAGAAACAGACCCAAAGACAGAAAACAAACTTTTGGTTCCCAAAGTGAAAAGGGGGAAGGGATAAATTAGGAGTTTGGGATTAACGTATATATACTCCTATATGTAAAACAGATAACCAACTGTGGCCTACTGTAGCACAGGGAACTATACCTAATGTTTTGTAGTAAGCTATAAGGGAAAAGAATCTGAAAAAGAATATACATACATATATACATATATAGTAGTGAAAGTAGTCCAGTTGTGTCTGACTCTTTGCGACCCCATGAACTATACAGTCCATGGAATTCTCCAGACCAAAACACTCGAGTGGGTAGCTTTTCCCTTCTCCAGGGGATCTTTCCAACCCAGGGATCGAACCCAGCCTCCCGCATTGCAGGCTGATACTTTACCAGCTGAACTACCAGGGAAGCTCCATAAACATATATATGTATAACTTCATCACTGTGCCATACACCTGAAACTGACACAATGTTGTAAATCAACTAAATTTGATTAAAAAAAACAGGAGGCCCAGAGATTGCCCAAGCTCCTTCTGCCCTGTGAGGATACAGCAAGAGGATGACTGTCTCTGAATCAGGAAACAGGCCTCATCAAACACCAAATCTGCCAATGCAATTTTCCTGGACTTCTCAGCTTTCAAACTGCAAGAAATATATTTCTATTCTTTATAACCCCACCCCCCCAAATCCTGGTTTGGATCAGCCTATTCTGAACATGTCATATAAATGGAATATACAAGGTATAGCCCTTTTTTAATGGAAGAAAATTGTTTTATAATGTTGTGTTGGTTTCTGCTGTACAATAATGTCAATCAGTCATAATTATATATAGATACCCTCCCCCTTAAGCCTCTCTCCCCTTCCCCCATTCCAACCCTCTAGGTCATCACAGAGAACCAGGCTGGGCTTATTGTGTTACATAGCAAATTCCCACTAGCTATCTATTTTACACATGATAGTGTAAATGTATATATGTAAATGCTATTTTCTCAATTTGTCTCACCTTCTCTCTCTCCCGTTGGGTCCACAAATCTGTTCTCTAAGGATATGACCTTTTCAGTCTAGCTTCTTTCACTTATTGTAGTAATTTCAAAGTTCATCCATGCTGTCAGCTCAGTTCAGCCACTCAGTCATGTTAGACTCTTTGAGACCCCATGGACGGCAGCATGCCAGGCCTCCCTGTCCGTCACCAACTCCTGGAGTTTACCCAAACCCATGTCCATCGAGTTGGTGATGCCATCCAACCATCTCATCCTCTGTCGTCCCCTTCTCCTCCTGCCCTCAATCCTTCCCAGCATTAGGATCTTTTCCAATGAGTCAACTCTTCGCATGAGGTGGCCAGAGCATTGGAGTTTCAGCTTCAACATCAGTCCTTCCAATGAACAACCAGGACTGATCTCCTTTAGGATGGACTGGTTGGATCTCCTTGCAGTCCGAGGGACTATCAGGAGTCTTCTCCAACACCTTAGTTCAAAAGCATTGATTCTTCGATGCTCAGTTTTCTTTATGGACCAACTCTCACAGCCATATATGACTACTAGAAAAGACATAGCTTTGACTAGACGGACCCTTGTTGGCAAAGTAATGTCTCTGCTTTTTAATATGCTGTCTAGTTTGGTCATAGCTTTTGTTCCAAGGAGGAAGCATCTTTTAATTTCATGGCTGCAGCCACCATCTTCAGTGATTTTGGAGCCACAAAAATAAAGTCTGTCACTGTTTCCATTGTTTCCCCGTCTATTTGCCATGAAGTGATGGGACCAGATGCCATGATCTTAGTTTTTTGAATGTTGAGTTTCAAGCCAGCTTTTTCACTCTCCTCTTTCACTTTTATCAAGAGGCTCTTCACTTCCTCTTTGCTTTCTGCCATAAGGGTGGTGTCACCTGCATCCCTGAGGTTATTGATATTTTTCCTGGCAATCTTGATTCCAGCTTGTGCTTCATCTAGCCTGGCATTTCGCTTAATGTACTCTGCACATAAGTTAAATAAGCAGAGTGACAATATACAGCCTTGACATACTCCTTTCCCAATTTGGAACCAGTCTGTTGTTCTATGTCAGGTTCTAACTGTTGCTTCCTGACCTGCATACAGATTTCTTAGGAGCCAGGTAAGGTGGTCTGATATTCCCATCTCTTTAACATTGTTCCACAGTTTATTGTGATCCACTCAGTCAAAGGCTTTGGTGTAGTCAATAAAGCAGAAGTAAAAACAGGAATTCCCTTGCTTTTTCTAGTTCTTTGTATATGCTGTGTAACTTTTTTTTTTTATCAAATGTGTCTTTTGCAAATATTTTCTTCCATTCTGTGTCTTGTCTTCTAATTCTCCTGATATTGCCAAACACAGAGTAAAAATTTAATTTCACTGAAGTCTAGCTTTTCAGTTATTCCTGTCATGAAAACTGCTGGTGGTGCTGTAATTTAAATGTCATTGCCATACCTAAGGTCATCTAGTTTTCCTCCTATGTTATCTTCTAGGAGATTTATAGCTTTTTGTTTGAATTTTAGGCTTATCACCCATTTTAAGTGTCTAGATTATTTTCTTTGCATGTGGATGTCTGTTCGTTCCATCACCATTTGTTGAAAAGTATCTTTTCTGCATTGCTTTTCCTTCTCTGTCAAAGACCAAGTGACTATATTTTTTTTTTCTGGGTTCTCTGCTATGTTCCATTGCTCTGTTTTTCTATTCTTTCACTAATACTACACCATCTTGATTATAGTAGTTTTATAGTAAGTCTTAGAGTTGGTTTCTGTCAGTCTTCTAACTTTGTTCTTGTCTTTCAATATTATGTTGATTAATTTGAATAAACTTTTTATAAACTTTGGGATCAATGTTGATATCCACAAAATAACTTACAGAGATTTTGACTAGAATTACATTGAACCTATACATCAAGTTGGGAAGAACTGACACCTTGACAGTATTGAGTCTTCCTATTCATAGAAATGGACTATCTTCATATTTATTTAGTATCTTGATTTCACTCATTAGAATTTTGGAGTTTTCCTCATATAGAACTTGTATGTATTTTATTAGCTTTATACGTAAGTATTTTGCTTTTGGCAATACTAATGTAAATAGCACTGTGCTTGTAATTTTAAGCTATATTTGCTAATTGTTGATACATAGAAAAGTTATTGACTTTTATATCAAATTTGTATCCTGCGACCTTGCTACAATCACTTACTAGTTCCAGAAGAGTTTTTTGTTTGTTTGTTTGTTTGTTTTGGTAAATTCTTTTGGACAGTATGCAAAAGATGAGTGTATCATCTGCAAAGAGTTTTATTCCTTTCTTCCCAATGTATGTACATTTCTTTGTCTTGTGTCATTGCATTAGCTAGGACTTCCAGCATGATGTTGAATGCAGTGGAGAGAAAGGACTTCCTTTCCTTGTTCCTGATCTTAACGGGAAAGCTTTGAGTTTCTCACCATTATGTATGATGTAGGCTGTCGGGATTTTGTTCATTAGAAAGTTGAAGAAGTTCCCCTCTATTCATCTTCTTTTGAGAATGCCAATTAGTTTGCTTCAAGAGAATATCAAGCTGCTAACTACAACTTGAAAGAAGATGAAATTGGCACAGTCCCTGGAAGTTTATCATAAGTATTCTCATTTTCCTCTTCCATTAATCAAGATAAACATCCCAAGTACAATTAATATTTTTTTTCTCCTTTTGGTAACTAACTTGGTTAACTGTTATGGTCAAACTGCCTGTTTCCTGTAGTTTCTAGGGCTTCTGAATCCAAGATCTTCCATATAGGCCACTTTTTTCTTATTATCTCAGCAAATCAGTTGAACAAAATTTGTGCAAATAGCTTATCATTTCTTGTCACTACTTAACACCAGACTAAGAAATAGAAATAAAGATACCAAGACAAACTAAATGAAAACTAAGTTATATGACTTCCCTCTGTGCAGAGAGTGAAATCTTTAGGAAATATATATATATATATATATATATATTTTTTTTTACCATTACTTGTCAAATGACAGCTGCACACAATCTATTTGTCAAATCAGAGGAAACTTTAAAAAGTAACATTGATTTCTTATAACCCCAAACTATGTTCTAACATTCTCTGATCCATACCTGTTTGCGTACTCCTTAGGTAGGATAAATGATAATTCAGCTGCAACATTGTTCTCCAGTCTGGCTTCTGGTATGTGATGTTTAATCAGTTTGGAGATTTCTTTAACATCACAATGAGGATCCTTTACCATAATTAAGTGGTATCCCACACCTGAAAAAATCCATTTAAAAGGTCAAAATTTTTAAAATGCAATCTGCCCCAATCAAACACATAAATACACTCTACTCTAAAAGCACAGGATCTTGTTGTTTAAAATTTCATTTTTACAAGGCATCAATACTGTGTTTAAGAGCAAGTGATCTTTAATCTTTGAGATGTACTGGTTTCATATTTTTACCAAAATTTAAACCTGTTAATTTTTATGGGAGGAGAGTTTGGAGGAGAATGGATTCATGCATATGTATGGCTGAATCCCTTTGTTGTTCACTTGAAAGTATCATAACATTGTTAATTGCTTATACTCCAATACAAAACAAAAAGTTTAAACATTTTTTTATTGTTTTATATATTTTAAAATTTCCTTCCATCATTCTTTCCATACTTAATGTTCAATGATCACATTTCACGTACATGCCATTAAAGTGGAAACTTTTACTTCACCATATTAATGAATGAAAACTTCAAAATTTCACCTCACTGTACTAGGAAGTCTTCCCTTCACCATGTGACAATGGGCTACATAGACTATTGTCACCAAGTGTCTCTGACCCTTTTAGGATTTTATATATACATACATACATCCACACACACATTTACGTATATAGACACACATAATTATTTTTCTTGTCATATTCTTATTTTAGCATTCATCACTTTAGGCTATCTTTCTATTATATTCTTGAGTGGGGCTTCTGAATTTCATGTTTCTAAATTTGTCTTATACATGCATTCACACATCAAATGCAAACCACTCTTGCTGTTTTCATTGTCCTGTCCATCAAACTTAATTTCTCACTGATTCTCCCCCAAAGACTCTTGATTCCAGGTGACTTCTTCTTTGTCCCAGGGGGAAAAATGTGCATTTTTATCTTCATACTTTCATTACTTACTTATGTAGTCTTCTAAAATAGAGGTGTTCTTTCCTTCATTACCTTTTTAAGGTCAATAACTAAAAGCATTAATATACTTGGGTAATAATTTTGTGCCTACAACTAATCTACTATAGGAATATCAACTTATATGTTCCCATCTGGAAGTGAAAAAACATTCAAAGGTATGAGTCCCTTTATTTCTGATATTCACCAAATATACTCCTTAAAACTCAACTCAATATCCTCTTTGAGATAGAGTAAAGGGAAAATGGTAGCATGTTAGAGTGCAAAATAAGGGCTTTGTTGTCAGAAGAACCCAGGTCCAAAACTCTGCCACTTAAGTCTGATTGACTCAGACTTAAGAATAAGCAGCAGTTTTCTGCTCCATAAAAATGGTGAGGTTATGAAGAGGAGATGAGATAAATGTGTGGAAACATTCAATGTAACTCACCCAAAATACATGTGAGTTGAATGAATGAATTCAAACACCAAATTAATGATTAATGGAATAATGTCAGTCTTAACTATTCTCATTGATTTGTACGCTCCAATTCTGAAGCCCTGATACACTTACTGGTTTGAACCTTGTAATTTCAGAACTCAATTATGTATGATATTATGGCTCATTTTTAATGTACTAGTCTTACTGACTAATCAGACTATATTCTTATTAAAATCAAGATTGTTTTATTTCACTATTCATTCATATCCTGTTCAATAAATTCCTATTGATCAACTACCACATTTCAAGATGATTTCATGAAAATAAACTAGAAAGTATTTTGCTAATTACACCAGAGGGGAGTGATGCTGATTTGGCAATAGAGAAAAAAGGGTCAGAGATATTGAGTCACTCATTTTCTCCCCTACCAGTTATCAATCCATGAACCGAATACCTTGGAATCATTACTTCATTCCAACAAAAACTAACTTCAGTGGAATTCAGGTGAGAGAAAGAAACATGACTTTTTTGAGGTCAATAAAAGAATGAGTTTTCTAAGTTAGAATATACTCATCATATCATAATGAAAAATAATAGGAATAGATAGATAAATTACAAATAGCCAATTTAAATAGTTTAGATTTAATGCAATAGGACACAAGAAGTTCTGTGTAGAGGAACAAAAATGATAATAAAATTATGTTCGAGAATGTTATTCAGGCATTAGCATCCAGACAGTGATCAAAGGGAGACAGACCATAAACTTTTTTCAGGAAAACTGTAGAGCCACAGCACCGCAGAGTACCCTTCACCATGATAGCTATACGGTCGCCCAGGACATCAGCTTCATCCATGTGGTGGGTTGTCAATAAGATGGTACGATTCTCTTTATGCTTCTGAAGGACATCCCAGGTGAATCTCCTTGAGACTGGGTCCATGCCAGATGTTGGCTCATCAAGTATCACCACCTACAGATTAGAAGAACAATTCCATGATCATATTTAATTCATGTTATGCTCTTTATGTGATAACTTACTATTTTAGATGGGGGACATATGCAAGCTAAAATACATAGTCCAGACTATATTAAGAACTTTGCAAAATTAACAATAAATTAAAACCCCATAACCATATTATATCAACTGGATCAATGATGGAAATATCCTCTGATTATCATTTGGGAAGCTCCTTCTAGAGAGTTAGATTCATATCAGTGCATAGGTTTGTGTCAGCTCAGTTTTATATATTAGCTGGGGCAGGGACCCATGTTAGTGGTTCTTTACCTTGGAGCCTCCTATAAGTGCTATAATAATGGAGAGTTTACGCTTCATTCCTCCACTCAGTGACCTTGAAAGGGCATCACTCTTTTCTACCAGGCCAAAAGATACCAGCATTTTGTTCATTTCTTTAGAACGTGTTTCTGGAGGTACTCCTTTTATCTAAAAAAGAAGCCAGAGTTTACATGGTGCTTCCAACTTTATCCTTAGAAAATTCTTTCATCAGGATTTTTCTTACAGAGTTATTTAGACACGAGCTTTTTCTTCTCCTTGACCCCCCTTTATAGTAAAAGAACCATGTCTCCAAAAAATGAATTCCCACTAAATAAGGATAAAGATGTTGGTTCTTTGTCATGCTGGCTGAAGCATATGAAAAGGGTGGGAAAAAAGAATATATCTCTGGCTCACCACACAGTAGAAATAGAGATGTTCTGACACTGTCAAGTGATGGAACAATATGTCATCCTGGGGGCACAAGCCCAAGTTTTTCCTGACTTGAACCATATCTTTCGAGATATCATATCCACTAATATACACCTTTCCACTGGTAGGACGATAGAAACCTGGAATTAAGCATAAGACATGATAGAAACTTAGTTTCAGTGAGAGAATCTGACAATATACTGTTCATCAGCACCTCCTTAATAGTCTATTTGTAGACTACTTAAGTACCTCTTACAAGGAAAGTGACCTGGTACCTTCTGGTAATGGGGAAAATTTTTTTTTAAATCTATATATTCTGGTTTCTAATGAGTATAAAAATATTGAGTAATAAAAATACTTGGAAGAATTTTCTGTTTCAGTGTTCTATGCTGCTGTCTATTTGACAACATATGCAAACCACAGTATAATCTTGCCAACTTGTGATTCATCTAACCTGGCATTTCACATGATGTACTCTTCATAGAAGTTAAATAAGCAGGATGGCAATATACAGCCTTGTTATATTCCTTTCCAACTTTGAACCAGTCATTTGTTCTGTGTCCAGTTCTAACTGTTGCTTCTTGACCCACATACAGGATTCTCAGGAGAAAGATAATGTGATCTGGTACTCGCATCTCTTTAAGAACTTTCCACAGTTTGTTGTGATCCATACAAAGTCTTTAGCATAGTCACTGTAGCAGAAGTAGATGTTTTTCTTGAACTCCCTTACTTTCTTCATGATCCAACGAATGTTGGCAATTTGATCTCTGGTTCCTCTGCCTCTTTGAAACCCAGCTTGCATATGTGGAAGTTCTCGATTCATGTACTGCTGAAGTCTAGCGAGAAGGATTTTGAGCATAACTTTATTAGCCTATGAAATGAGAGCAATTGTATGGTAGTTTGAACATTCTTTGGCATTGTCTTTCTTTGGGATGGAATGAAACTGACCTTTTCAGTCCTGTGATCACTGCTGAGTTTTCCAAATTTGCTGGTATATTGAAAGCAGCACTTTAACAACATCATCTTTTAGGATTTTAAATAGCTCAGGTGGAATCACTGAGCTATTGGTTTATTCACTTCCATTGGTTTATTCATGATAATGCTTCCTAAAGTCCACTTCACACTCCAGGATGTCTGGCTCTAGGTAATTAACCACACCACTATGGTTATCAGGATCATTAAGACCTTTCTTGTAGAGTTCCTCTGTATATTCTTGTCAACTCTTCTTAATCTCTTCTGCTCTTGTTAGGTCCTCACTATTTATGTCCTTTATCATGCCCATCCTTGCATGAAATATTCCCTCGATACCTCCAATTTTCTTCAAGAGATCTATAGTCTTTCCCATTCTATTGTTTTCCTCCACTTCTTTGCATTGTTCATTTCAGAAGGCCTTGTTATCTCTCCTTGCTATTCTCTGGATCTCTGTATTTAGTTGGGTATGTCTTTCCCTTTTTCCTTTTATCTTTGTTTCTCTTCTTTCCTCAGCTATTTTTAAAACTTCTTCAGACAACCACTTTGCGTTCTTGCATTTCTTTTTCTTTGGAATGATTTTGGTCACTGCATCCTGTACAATGCTACGAATGTCCATCCATAGTTCTTCAGGCTCTTTGTCTACCAGATCTAATCCCTTGAATATACTTGCCACTCCACTGTGTAGTTGCACAATATTGTAAAAGTACCACATGCTACTGAGCTGGAAACTTTAAATTGAATAATTTTATGTTATATGAATTTTGCTCAACTAAAAATTATCATTCAAGAAATTACAAGACATAACCCTTGGGCTTTGAGCTACTTTTAATTGAAGAAACAAGTGTCTCAACAACTGTGATACATGATACAATTAATTCATTCTGCAAGTATTTATCGAAAACTTACTGTGTAAGAAATTACTCTAATCCCTTGGGATATAGTCACCAAACAGAGGTAAGGGTAATTAATTCCGGTTGATGGGATCAGGAAGTAGCTTTTGAGCTGAATCTTCATGAATGAGTAGAAAGCTTCAAAATTTCACATGATGTACTCTAGTTAACGATATGCATTCTAAATTATTTATTAGGAAGCATCTTAATGTCTAAAATTGATTTTCAGATGCCTAAAAATGGGATCAATAGATATGTGACAAATATATAAAATGGTAAAATGGTAAAATCTAGGTAGTGGGTGTAAGGGTGGTCACTAAAAATCTTTCAACTTGGATGTAAGTAGAAATTTTCTTATTAAATATAAAAGTATATTCATAAGAATGTATAATACACGTTATACAATGAAACAATGTACATCAAACAAATTAGAATAGTTTCCTATGAAGGGAGCAGGGGAACAGAAAAAGTAATATAAAAGGAAATTTAAAGGAATAAATAAGTGAAAGTAGAAAGGCTCTCTAGCCTTTGCATTGACCGATGAGGATGGTGCACTACAAAGTGAGAAGTGGGATGCACCTGAGAAACAAAAATAAACATTGATTTTTAAGCTTAATAATAAATGATTTACACTTTGTAAAGAGAGCAGATTAATAAATAGCCATATGTATCATTTAAATAACAATGTCAGTGTCAAGAAGTGTACACAAAAGCTTCAAAGCTTAATCCACAGTATCTATGTCAAAGTAACCATGAATATTTACCTGTGAGGATAGATAAGGTAGTAGTCTTCCCTGCTCCATTATGACCGAGAAGGACAGTGATTTGCCCCTCATATAAATTCAAAGATAAGTCTTGAACTGCTAGTACTGTCATATTTTGCAATGTGAATTCCTGTGAAAAGAAAGAAACCCCACAAACTTTATATCTATTACTATTACTTATAAAGGGCATGCATTTATATCAATTATCTATAGAATAAGAAAATAATCTCAAAAGGTAAATCATTAATCTCAAAAAGTAAAATCAAAGTATAAAAGAAAAAAATCATAAACAATTATATCTGGAAGCAAAATGTGGATAGAAGTTCAAAGTAGGTCCATAAGACTTTTTCTGAACAATTTCATGGAGCCCCACTTTGATCCATTTACTGTCATGAAGCTGATATATTACAATCTGCTCCAGTCAACGTCTTTCTGCTAAATTCCTGAACTTAATGCAAAAACTCATTATATGTGATTGTCCTATAAGCATTTCAAACTCTACTAATTAGTCAGTTCAGTTGCTCAGTTGTGTCCAACTCTTTGCAACCCCATGGACTACAGCATGCCAGGCTTCCCTGTCCATCATCAACTCCCAGAGATTGCTCAAACTCATGTCCATCAAATCGGTGATGCCATCCAATAATCTCATCCACTGTTGTCCCCTTCTCCTCCTGCCTTCAATCTTTCCCAGCATCAGGGTCTTTTCAAATGAGTCAGTTCTTTGCATCACATGACCAAAATATTGCAGCTTCAGCCTCAGCATCAGTCCTTCCAAAGAATATTCAGGACTGATTTCCTTTAGGATGGACTGGTTGGATCTCCTTGCAGTCCAAGGGACACTCAAGAGTCTTCTCCAACACCACAGTTCAAAAGCATTAATTCTTTGGTGCTCAGTTATTTTTACAGTCCAACTCTCACTTCCATACATGACTACTGGAAAAAACATAGCTTTGACTAGATGGATCTTTGTCTGCAAAGTAATGTCTCTACTTCTTAATATGCTGCCTAGACTGGTCATAGCTTTTCTTCCAAGGAGCAAGCTTCTTTCATTTTCATGGCTGCAATCACTATCTGCAGTGATTTGGAGCCCAAGGAAATAAACTCTGCCACTGTTTCCATTGTTTCCCCATCTGTTTGCCATAAAGCGATAGGACTGGATGCCATGATCTTCGTTTTTTGAATGTTGAGGTTTAAGCCAGCTTTTTCACTCTCCTCTTTCACTTTTATCAAGAGGCTCTTTAATTCTTCTTTGCTTCCTGCCATAAGGGTGGTGTCATCTGCATCCCTGAGGTTATTGATATTTCTCCTGGCAATCTTGATTCCAGCTTGTGCTTCACCCAGCCCAGCATTTTGCTTGATGTACTCTGCATGTAAGTTAAACAAGCAGGGTGACAATATACAGCCTTGATGCACTCCTTTCCCAATTTGGAACCAGTCTGTTGTTCCATGTCCAGTTCTAACTGTTGCTTCTTGACCTACATACAGATTTCTCAGGAGGCAGGTAAGGTGGTCTGGTATTCTCATCTTCTTTAAAATGTTCCAAAGTTTGTTGTGATCCACACAGTCAAAGGCTTTGGCATAGTCAATAAAGCAGATGTTTTTCTGGAATACTCTTGCTTTTTCTATGATCCAACAGATGCTGGCAATTTGATATCTGGTTCCTCTGCCTTTTCTAAATCCAGCTTGAACCCCTGGAAGTTCTCGGTTCACACACTGTTGAAGCCTTGCTTGGAGAATTTGAGCATTACTTTGCTGGCATGTGAGATGAGTGCCATTGTGTGGCAGTTTGAACATTTTTGGCATTGCCTTTCTTTGGGATTGGGGTGAAAACTGACCTTTTCCAGTTCTGTGGCCACTGCTGAGCTTTCCAAATTTGCTGGCATATTGAGTACAGCACTTTCACAGCATCATCTTTCAGGATTTGAAATATCTTGACTACGATTTCATCACCTCCAGTAGCTTTGTTTGTAGTGATGCTTCCTAAGGCCCACCTGATTTTGCATTCCAGGATGTCTAGCTCTAGTGAGTGATCACACCACTGTGGCTATCCAGGTCATTAAGATCCCTTTCGTATAGTTCTTCTGTGCATTCTTGCAACCTGTTATTAGTATCTTCTGATTCTGTTAGATTCATATCATTTCTGTCCTTAATTGTGCCCATCTTTGCATGTAATGTTTCCTTGGTATCTCTAATGTTCTTGAAGAGCTCTCTATTCTTTCTCATTCTATTGTTTTCCTCTATTTCTTTGCATTGATCACAAGGAAGGCTTTCTTATCTCTCCTTGCTATTCTTTGGAACTCTGCATTCACATGAGTATATCTTTCCTTTTCTCCTTTGCCTTCTTTTCTCAGCTATTTGTAAGGCCTCCTCAGACAACCATTTTGCCCTTTCTCATTTTTTTTTTCTTGAAATGGTCTTAATCACCGCCTCCTGTACAATGTTATGAACCTCCATCCATAATTCTTTAGGCATTCTGTCTATCAGAAGAAATCCCTTGAATCTATTTGTCATTTCCACTGTATAATTGAAAGGGATTTGATTTAGGTCATACCTGAATCATCTAGTGGTTTTCCCTACTTTTTTCAGTTTAAGTCTGAATTTTGCAATGCTGACTCTATAGAGCTTCTCCATTTTCAGCTGAAAAGAATATAATCAATCTTATTTTGGTATTGGCCATCTGGTGATGTTCATGTGTAGAGTCGTCTCTCATGTTGTTGGAAGAGGGTGTTTGCTATGATCAGTGCTTTCTCTTGGCAAAACTCTACTAGCCTTTGCCCTGCTTCATTTTGTATTCCAAAGCCAAACTTGCCTGTTACTCCAGGTATTTCTTGACTTCCTACTTTTGTATTCCAGTCTCCTATGATGAAAAGGACACCCTTTTTTTGAGTGTTAGTTCTAGAAGGTATTGTAGGTCTTCATAGAACTTCAGCTTCTTGTGGCTCTGCTGGTGGAGAATTAGCGTGCAATGTGGAAGACCTGGGTTTGATCCCTGGGTTGGGAAGATCCCCTGGAGAAGGGAAAGGCTACCCGCTCCAGTATACTGGCCTAGAGAATCCCATGGACTGTACAGTCCATGGGTTCACAAAGAGTCAGACATGACTGAGCGATTTCACTTCACTTTACTTCACTTGAAATAACCAGAGATCAGAGAAGAATCTTACAGGAATAAGGATTAAATTACATAAGCCACTCACAGGCAGAAAAGGAGGGGAGGATTAGACAGGTAACAAAGAACAGGTGTGATAAGTATAAGAAAGTTACAGTTGGTGATGCTCAAACGCTGAGTCCTGTTGGATTCTTTTGACCCCATGGACTGTAGCCGGCCAGGCTTCTCTGTCTATGGAATCTTCCAGGTAAGAATACTGGACATGTTGTCATTTCCTACTCCAGGGGATCTTCCCCACTCAGGGATCAGACCCGCATCTCTTGCATCTCCTGCATTGGAAGGCGGATCCTTTACCAGTGTGCCACTTGTACTCTCAATTATACATATTGATTCATATTACATATTGGTGGTGGTTTAGTCACTAAGTCATGTCCAACTCTTGTGACTCCATGGACTGTAGCCCACAGGCTCCTCTGCCCATGGGATTTCCCAAGCAAGAATACTATAGTGGGTTGCCATTTCCTTCTCCAGGACCTAGGAATAGAACCCAGGTCTCCTGAATTGCAGGCGGAATCCTACATTGCAGGCAGATTCTTTACTGACTGAGCTATGAGGGAAGACTCATATTAGACTAATATTAGTTAATATTAGTTCACCCATATTAATAATAACTTTAGATAATAATGATCTAAGTGCACCAATTAAGAGGCTGAATTTTTAAAAAGATGGAACTATATACTGCCTACAAGAATTCCACTTTGGGGGCTTCCCTGGTGGTCCAGTGGTTAAGAATCTGCCTTGCAATGCAAGGGACACTGGTTCATCCCTGATCTGGGAAGATCCCATGTGCCTGGGGACAACTGAGCCCTTGCCCCACAACTACTAAGCCTGCGCTCTGGAGCCTGTGAGCTGCAACTACTGAGCCTGTGTGCTACAACTACTGAAACCTGCATGCCCTAGAGTCTATGCCCTGCAATAGGAGAAACCGCTGCAATGAGAAGCCTGTGCACCACAATGAAGGGTAGCCACTCTTCCCACAGCGAGAAAAAACCTACGCATAGCAATGGAGATCCAGCACAGCAAAAATAATAAAAATACATAAACAAAAGGATTTCAGTTTAAACACAAAGACACAGAAAAATTAAAAGTGCCTGTGACACCAAGATGTCACGCACCTCTGCTATGTCTAAGGTCTCCTGGGTTGCAGGCTCCATATTGGGGGATGGGGTTGTAAATGTGGAAAGGAAGCCGGTGTCACAGGTGCCTTTGCCACATCTGGGGTGATTGAGTTTGGGGGCAGGCAGAGTCATGGGAGCTTCCATGGCTAAAGGGATGGTGTCACAGGCCCAGCTGCTACTGCTGCTTGGTCTATTGTGGCCAGAGGTGCCACTTAACCAGGAGACTTGGTTTGTATGAGCTGCCTCTCCTGCTGCTTCTGGGTTCTCTGGAGCTGTGGGCTCAGCCCGGGGTCTGGGATTGCAGACACTTCCTTCACTGCTCCGTCTTGCCACCGCCTCTATGTGTTCCTAGTCCACTCTGTATAGTTGTACCGATGTATGGAATTCTCTGGCCACCTTGTCTGTTGCACAGAAGCAACTTTGTTGAGTTATGGATATTTTACTGGTTGTAGACTGAAGGAGAAAGACAAAGCAACCTACGCTGCTGTGATGCTGACACCATCCTAGCATTTCACATTTGTTTTTAATTGTAACACTTGTACCATATTAATATGTTAATAACAGAAAATATTGAAAATACATAAATATATGGGGACCTGTACTATCTTTCATTTTCTATAAATATAAGACTGTTCTAAAAATAAAATATAGTCTATCCCTAATTGGAAGAAAAAATCATCGACTTTCATGAATTAGAAAAATCATATCTATTTGCCTCCTTGACCTTTGCAGATTAGGATATCAAGTAGAGTGAGAGCAGGTAAGTAAAATTAAGATAACGTCATATCATTTATTGATAATAGGAAATTCAGTCTTCCCAGGACCACGGTGGAGGATCAAGTTAAATTATCCAGGGAGTTAGGTAACGATAAGATAACAGAAACAGTAAGGTTAAATATTTATTAGAGAAATATGTTCAAAACCACAGGGACAAAAATTGGTTATTTTTCAAAGATCGGTAGGTACAAGTGATGGTAGAGAGGGAGAAACAGTCAGTAAAGGAAGAAAACGAACTCTTCTAAATATCTACTATGTCCCAAGCACTGTTTGGTTTTATCTACCACATCTCACAATTAACCTGTAAAACAAACCTATATGGCAGCTACCATTCCCCACACTGCAAATGAAGAAAATTAAGCTCAGATATTTTAAGAAATAAAAAATACATGGAAGAGGTGGGAATCAAACATATTTTAGAATTCATCTCTTAAAACCTTTCTGCTAACTTGAACAGATGCTGAGAAAAGGACAAATATAGAGAGCAATGGAAAAGTAATAATACATTATAATTAAAGTGCATCGTATCTACGTTTTCTCCCTAAGCCTTCATCTTGATATTTGTTTTAAATGTCATCTCTCTGCTGATAAATTTCAAATGCATATCAGGCTTTAAATTTGCTTAAACTCTAGACTTCTAAAACTATTTGATATCTCACCCGGATGTTTGTTTAAATGGTACTTCAAACTTATATCCAAAAGAGATCTGTTAATTTCCTCAAGCCTCCATTTTTAAATTAAAAAAATTGTAATTCCTCTCCAGTCTTTTCCATATCAGTAAATATCAACACTATCCACTCAATTGTTCAAGTCAGAAACCCAAATCAAATGAGTTTCCTCCTTTTCCCTCAACCTATCGCACTCTTTACAGTTCTAATTACAGAAAACAGCCTTAAACTGTTCACTTCTCTCCCAAATTCACTGACACCACCCTAGTCCAAGCTGTTATGATTACAGAAACTTCCTTATTCATCTTCCTCTCAGTAATTCTCCATACCACAACCAGAGAATATTTTCAAAGCATAAATCAGATTATGTCCTTATAGCAATCATACTCCTTTAGTGACTTCCAAATATTTTTCAAGTCCAAAGTTTATTGAACTTTCAGTTCAGTTCAGTCGCTCAGTCGTGTCCGACTCTCTGTGACCCCATGAATTGCAGCACACCAGGCCTCCCTGTCCAACACCAACTCCCGGAGTCTACCCAAACCCATGTTCAACGAGTCGGTGATGTTGAACTTTACTGTGACCTAATGGTTCCTACCTGATCTGGCTTCTATCTCTTCAAACTTGTTTCAACCATTGCTTCTTTGTTTGCTTCTTCAAACACATGAAAATGTTTTCTCCACCTCAGAACTTGGATTTAATGTTCTGTTTTAATCTTTTATCTCTCATTTTTCAACTCCCCGATTCATCCACATCTTTCAGATTTCAACACAAAGATCACCTTCACAGAGAGGCTTTCCTTCACTATTTCATCAAAATTACTTCTCATTCTTGTTGTATGTCCAAGTTATTATCCAATCATCTTGTTTCCCTCATGATGTAATACATTCTATAATACATAATATAATCATCTTTTTCGGAGTGTTACCATTATCCCTTCAGGCAGATTTCCAGTCAGACTTCACCATTTACTCAGTGGTGGCTTCATAGAAGGTAGCACTAGCTCCTCAGCAAGCCTCACCATTACCACATCCAGTGGCTTCTCTTTCCAGGACCCAAGCAAAAAGTTTCCTGGCATGTTTCTCTGTCACCCAGTACGAGGTTCTTCTCGTTGCCAGACATAGCCTATGGTACCTCAGCAAACTTCTTACCATTCACACAACCACAGAACCACACCTTTATTAAAGTAAGCTTGACCTCATCCTTGGTAGAGAGGAAGAAATTTTTCCAAGTTTGTTCTTCCAGTGAGTACTGCCTCCTGAGCCTTCGAGGTAGTGACTATTCTCTAATTTACTATTTCTATATTCTTTAAAGTTTGATTCATTCTTATCAGTATTTTTACCTGTTTTTATTACTAAGTTCTTTGCACTAAAATTTCTGTATTACTGGGGAATAGTTTCTGTTTCCTAGTTCAACTTTGAATGATACACTGACACATAGGTTTGCGAAGTTGTTATATTGATCTGTATTGCTAGAAATATAACATCTTTCCATATCCTTGCTACAAATACTATTGTAAAATGTTTTTATTTTAGCCATTCAGGTGAGAATATCAATCTTTTAATATGTTCTTTATTTCAGTATTCATAGTTCTTGCAAAATCTTTCTCTGCTAACTCCTATATCTAGATAATCTGTGTGTCTGCTTCCATTGTATGTTCCTATTCTTAGTTACTGGTCACTATCTTGCACCTCTTCACATGTCTAGTAATTCTTTATTTGTGCTTTGCATTTTGTATAAAATAACCAAGGAGGCTCCAGCCATCTTCCATCTGAAAGTAACCCCTTTAATTAAATAGATAAGGGAAAGAGGTCATCAATTACATCTAATCTGGAATTCAGTGGAGTGAAAAACCGATCAGAAGTTTAGAAAGATTTGAGCTCTCCTAGTTTATTCTTACTCTGTAAGAACGATCCTCTTAAACTTCTGATGGAATATCTGGCAGATCTATATATCTTCAGTCCAGTAAGCCTACAGGAGATCCTATTCTGTCCTTTATAGTTCTGAATGTAGTTCTGTAGCTTTCTACTTGCTACAACCCCAAATATGCCAGGTGTCTGGGGTGGGGAGGCCAATTGTGTGCTTTTCCTCTAGTGTGACTTTGGCTTCTGAGCTTCACAGGTTTACAGATTTCATGCTGCCTTTTAGAATCCTTGATCTAGTTTCCCAGAATCCCACTTAAAGCTCTCTACATCAGTTTAAATATCTCAAAGGGAATATTGATCACATGGGACCGATTCATGCTTCCAAAATGTCATGCCAGCCAACTATAACCACCGAAATGCTCAAGCACCTCTTTATTTCAGTACAGTTCTTATTTGGAGTAGAGGGTGCAGGGAT
The DNA here is from genome assembly GCF_054371585.1 of Giraffa tippelskirchi. Classification (NCBI taxonomy): domain Eukaryota; kingdom Metazoa; phylum Chordata; class Mammalia; order Artiodactyla; family Giraffidae; genus Giraffa; species Giraffa tippelskirchi. The sequence goes on from NC_137287.1 coordinate 22,600,728, forward strand.
TGATTCTCAGTCCCTAGTTAGAAAATAGCCATAAGGGAGAAAATGGCCAGTATTTCTAAGGTCAGTTTAAAAGGATTGTTTATTCTTTGGAATTGAAAATAATCTAGTCCTTATAGCTTCTTCAGTTGTCTGATAAATATAATTTATCTGGTTTCTTCTACTGTTTTCAGTTTGAGTGTCGGGCTACCAAGAACTTCCTCATCCTACTTGGAGGCAGGAATACCCTTAACTGTTTGCTTACATTTCCTTTAAAAGGGAGATTTTATCTGAATATTTTACAACTATATTTCCAATACCAATCAGTTTCTAGAACATAATAGGTGCTAAGAAACTACTGGTTGAACTTCTGAATAAATAAATAAATAGTACATAGAAAGTCCTTGGTTCTGCTAAGTGCTCATAAGTCTGGATATGCAAGTCTGGGAGAAAGAGCTAGGAAAATATGAACTTCTACACAAATTAGAGGAAAGTCTCAGGGACAATCTTGGTGAAAAAGTGAAAACAGAGATGAGAAAGGATATGGGTGGTGAAATGGCTCATGTGGCTGTTAATACAACCCCATCATAAATCATAAATCACAAAATTGTGATTTGAATGGACTTCCTGAGAAAATACAATGAAAAGACAGTTTTACATCTACAGTGAGTGATGTGATAAAGACAGAATCATAATGCTGGAGGCAGAGAAAACCATAATAGAAAAAAGTCCTATCCTCTTCCTAATACCCACAAACGATTAGCAGAAATTTTGAACAGATATTTGAGTTTCCACAAATTGTGAGATTAGAGGTTCAAGTTAAGCTCAAGTATCTCCTTGAGGCCCAAGAGAATGCCAGCAGACATACGGGTTACCTGAAGGATACATGCATGAAGTATCACCTTGAGGCCCAAGAGAATGCCAGCAGACATACGGGTTACCTGAAGGATACATGCATGAAGTATCACCTTGAGGCCCAAGAGAATGCCAGCAGATATATGGGTTACCTGAATGATACATGCCTGCAGTTTATCCAGATAAACTGATATGTCCAAGAACATGTCCTTGCAGAACACTTCAAAAGAGGATAATGTAAACAAATGGCCTAATATATAACTTGTAGAATAAGTAAAGCCAGAGTGGTGAACAGAAATTTATATTTACAGAACAAGTCTTCACAGTTCCAATGAAAAATTAACTCCTATGATGGAAGAATTGTAGCAGACACAGTTATCATCTATACAAAGACAAATTCTATTCAGAAGTAAATGGAGGAAAACATGAATTTTTATTTCATTTGTATAAATTTCATTTTGCCTCATTAATAAGCCTGCTGACTATAACCTTTTATTAACATCATATGGGAGTAGGGTTATGGCCAGTGACAAACATTTGTTATTTTTATTTTTCAGTTGCTAAATTGTGACTCTTTGCAACCACATGGACTGCAGCACACCAGGCTTCCCTCTCCTTCACTATCTCCTGGGGTCTGCTCAAATTCATGCCCACTGAGTTGGTGATGCTATCTAACCATCTTATCCTCTGTCACCACCTTCTCCTTTTGCCTTCAGTCTTTCCCAGCATCAGAGTCTTTTCCAATGAGTCAGCTCTCTGCATCAGAAAATTAATTTACTATGTGTTGTACATTACTTTTCAATAGTACAGGGGAAAAGAGACCTGTAAATAATACCTTGTACAAATGTTGAATCCTGATACCGGCCGGCAAACCAACAGGTTCTTCTTCAAAATAAGCATTTGGAACTGTACTAATAACATGCAAATCTTCCTTTTTCCTAATGCTTGTAGGCTTTCCAAGCCAGTAGCCTTTCTAAGAAAAGAAGAAAAACAGAATCTATCATGTGACTGAAAAATAAAATGTTCCTAAACTTGAAAACATTTTGATTCATTTCACTTCAGTTTTGAGATGGGTTGCAGCAGATAACTTGAAATGAAATTTGGAAGCAAATAGCCTAAAATTTTAATTCCTACAGAATAATTACAAAATATGCTATTTAAAATGTCACTTTAATATGGCTCAGCAAAAAGCATTCTATCATTCTGAGTCAGTCTCTTTATTTGGACATGTGGTCTAAAGATCCTTAAAGATTGCTAAGACCCTTTCAATGAGTTTGTGAGTTCAAAATTGCTTTCATAAAAGCACTTTAATATATGTATTCTTTTTCATATTCTGTTCCATTATGGTCTACTCCTAGAAAATAATTCCTAGAATGTTTGGTTTTGAAGGCCAGTGGGACTTACTTTCAGAAGTCTTAGGAGGCTAGGGGGAATAGACACTTCACTTTTATTTATTTATTTATTTATTTATTTTTTATAAATTTATTTATTTTAGTTGGGGGCTAATTACTTTACAATATTGTAATAGTTTTTGCCATACATTGACATGAATCAGTCATGGGTTTACATGTGTTCCCCTTCCTGGACCCCCCACCCACCTCCCTCCCCATCCCACCCCTCTGGGTCATCCCACTGCCCCGGCCCTGAGCCCTTGTCTCATGCATCGAACATGGAATGGTGTTCTGTTTCACATATGATAATATACATGTTTCAATGCTATTCTCCCAGAACGTCCCACCCTCACCTTCTCCCTCAGAGTCCATAAAATTGTTCTATGCATCTGTGTCTCTTATTCTGTCTTGCATATAGGGTTATCGTTACCATCTTTCAAATTCCATATATATGCATTAGTATACTGTATTGTTGTTTTTCTTTCTGGCTTACTTCACTCTGTATAATGGGCTTCGCTTTTAGAGGGCACACAAAAAATATCACATTCTCCAGGACCCAGAGAAGAAGCAGTAATTTGAAAGAAGCCTGGGTAATGCTGCTGGGTCTGCTAATCTTGGAGAGACCCCTGGAAGGGCATGAGGCCACTACAGCTCACCTTGTGGATACAGACAATGGTGGCACCATTTGGGAGAGCTTATTGTACCACATCAACACTTGCTGGCAAGCACCATTTTGGAATCCTCCTTCTAGCTGATTAGCCTTAGGGCCCAGCCATGCCCTTGCCCAACAGCCTGTAGGAATCAACTAGGCAGCAGATGGTCTACCTTCAGACCTTCTGAGCCCACAGCACCAGCAGTATATCCCTGCCCAGCTAGGGGCCCAGGACCTGGCCCCACACATTCATGTGCAGGCACTACAAGCAGGACCCCCAGAAGCATGCAGCTGGGCCCAGCTGCACTCACAAGTGGGTAGGCATCACCTCCAGAATCCCTAGCTCTGCCCACCAGTGATCCTGCTCTAGCCTTGGGAATAGTCTCACCCAGCAGTGGGTGGATACTAACCACAGGAAACCACAGCCCCACACCAGTGGTCCGAGCCCAACTACCAGCAGGCCAGCACCTGCGCTAGGACTGGCTGGGCCCTGTGCCCAGTAACAGGTCAACAAGGCTTTGAGACATGCCAGATCCCACAGACAGCTGTGTCAGGAACCGGTCCCAGTCACCAACAGTCCAATAGTAACTCTGGGATCCCTGGGTCCTACAGCCAAACCATAGGACCTAACTCTGCCTACCAGTGAACCATCACTAGCTCCAGGGCCTGGCCTCACCCACCAGTGTGAGGTGATCCTGGGCAACAGCCCCAGGATCTCCCGGATCCAACTCCACTTATCAATGAACCAGCAACAGGCCCAGGGCTCCACAGAGTTCAGAATCCAGCCATGGATTCTGGCCGCAGAAACTAGTGTTCAACAGCCCTTACACAAGGAAGGGCCTGGCAACCAACCAGACCAAGGCTAACAAAGCCTGCCAGATTACCCATGGTAATCAGCCCACCACAACAGAAGGACCCACACAGCCTAAATAGGGGGCACACCTGGAACATATAGCTCTGGTAATGAAAGGTGAGCGTGCTGCTGGGATGCATTAGACTTCTCCTTCAAGGCCACTTCTCCAATGTTGAGAAATGTAACTAATATATCAAGTGAAGTGAAGTTGCTCAGTCGTGTCCAACTCTTTGCGATCCCATGGACTGTAGCACACCAGGTTCCTTCATCCATGGAATTTTCCAGGCAAGAGTACTGGAGTGGGTTGCCATTTCCTTCTCCAGGGGATCTTCTTGACCCAGGGCTCGAACCTGGGTCTCTTGCATTGCGGGCAGACGCTTTACCCTCTGAGCCAGCAGGGAAGCTGGCTCTATATCAAGTACATAGACACAAAAACAGCAAGTTAGGGAAAATTATGTGACAGAGGAATATGTTCCAAATGAAGAAACAATACAAAAACCCAGAAGAACTAGGTGAAGGGGCAATAGACAATCTACTTGAGAAAAATTTTAGAATAATGACCATAAAGATCATCAAAAAACTAAAGAGAAGAATGGATGCACAGAGAGAGAAGTTAGAAACTTTCAACAAAGAATTAGAAAATATAAAGAGCTACCAAACAGAGATGAAGGACACAATAACTGAAATGAAAAATACACTAGAAAGAATCAACAGTAGACTAAATAATATGGAGAAAAAGATCAATAAGACAGAGTATCAGAAATCATTGATGCTTAACAAAAGAAAAGAATGAAAGGCAATGTGGACAGTTTATGATACTTCTGAGACAATATCAAGCATCCTAGTATTCACATTACAGGGGTCCCTGAAGGAGAAGAGAGAGGGAAAAAGGGAATAAACATATCTGGAGACATAATAGGTAAAAAAATCCCCTAACCTGGGCAAAGAAACAGTTTTCCAAAACCAGTAAGTGCAGAGAATCTCATACAGGATGAATTCAAAGAGGAACACACCAAAACACATTGTAACTAAAATGACAAAATTAAAGATAGAAAGTATTAAAAGCAGCATGGGGAAAGCAACGCATAACATTCAAGAAAACTCCCATAAGATTATCCACAATAAGCAGAAAAGAGATACAGAAAATAATGAGATGTAAAATATAATATCAAAAACAGTAATCATGAGGGGAGGAGAGTACGATGCAGGATTTTTAAAATGCATTTGAAATTAAGCGATCAGTAATTACATGTGTGGGTTTGTGTGTGTATATATATGTATATATGAAAGTGGAAGTTATTAGCTCAGTCTTGTCCAACTCTTTGTGACCCCACCAGGTCCTCTGCCCGTGGAATTGTATATACTGATAGTGAAGTCACTCAGTCGTGTCCGACTCTTTGTGATCCCATGGGCTGTAGCCTACCAGGCTCCTCCATCCAAATTATATATATATATATATATATACATATATATACTATATATAGTATACATCTATATAAATATATATGTGCAGATGGTAACCTCATGGTAACCGCAAACCAAAAATCTATCATAAAAGAATAAAGGAAAAAAAGTCAGAAGAAAAGAACTTCAAAAACAAACCCAAAGCATTAACAAAATAGCAATAAGAACATACATATCAATGATTACCTTAAATGTAAATAGACTAGATGCTCTAACCAAAAGACACAGAGTGGCTGAATGGTAACACGAACAAGGAACAAGACCTGTATATCTTCTTATGAGACTCGCTTCAGATGTAGACACACACATAGGCTGAAAGCGAAGGAATTGAAAAAAGGTGTTCCATGCAAGTAGGTATCAAAAGAAAGCCAGAGTAGTGACATTTTATCACACAAAACAGACTCTATAATAAAGAGTGTTATGAGACAAAGAAGGATACTACATAGTGATCAAGGAATCAATCGAAGAAGATATAATTTTAAACATCGATGCACCCAATGTTGCTGAAGCTGAAGCTCCAATACTTTGCCCACCTGATGCAAAGAGCCATCTCATTAGAAAAGACCCTGAGGCTGAGAAAGGTTGAAGGCAAAAGGAAAAGGGGGCAGTAGAGGATGAGAAGGTTAGATGGCATCACTGACTCAATGGACATGAATTTGAGCAAACTGGTGTGCTACAGTGCATGGGGTCACAAAGAGTCAGATACGACTTAGCAATTGAACAACAACAACATTACCTCTATCTAGTTGATGGTTTTAGCCACCACCTCCTCATTTTCTCATCCTCCCAGACCCTGAAGCTAACAATACATTAAAAAGATCATACACAATGATCAAGTGGGATTTATCCTAGGGACATAGGTATGGTTCTATTTACACATATCAATCGATATGATACACTCCATTAACAAACTGAAAAAGAAAAAACATATAATCTCAATAAATGGAGAAAATATTTTGACAAAATTAGAATTCCATTTATGATAAAAAAAGAAAACTCTCTAGAAAATGGGTATAGTGGCAACATCAGTTCAGTTCAGTTCAGTCGCTCAGTCGTGTCTGACTCTTCGCGACCCCACGAACTGCAGCACGCCAGGCCTCCTGTCCATCACCAACTCCCAGAGTCCATCTCAACAATAATCCAGGCCATATATAAAAAGCTGACATCATATTCAACAATGAAAAGCTGAAAGCAGGAACAAGACAAGGATTCCACAATAACCACTTTTATTCTATGTAGTACTAAAAGTCCTAGCCACAGCAATCAGAGAATAAAAAGAAATGAAAAGAATCCAAATTGAAAAGAAAGAAAACTCACTATTTTCAGATTACATATTATACATAGAAAATCCTAAAGTTGCTATCAGAAAGCTACTAAGGCTCATTAATAAATTATGTAAAGTTGCCTGCTACAAAATTAACATATAGAAGCCTGTTGCAATCAATACTCAGAAAAGTAAATTAAGAAAATCAGCCCATTTACAACTGCATCAAAGACAATAAAATACCTAGGAATAAACCTATGTAAGGAGGTAAAAGATCTATCCTAATAAAACTATAATATATCATTAAAAAATTAAAGGCAACACAAATAAATGGAAAGATATCCTTTGTTCATGAGTTAGAAGAATTAATATTTTTAAAATGACCATACTCCCCAGGGCAATGTACAGATCCAATGGAATCTCTATCAAAATACCAATGACATTTTTTCACAGAACTAGAACAACAAATTTCAAATCTGTATAGAAACACAAAAACCCCTAAGAGCCAATACAATTTGAGAAAGAACAGAGATAGAACTATCATATTCCCTCACTTTAGACTAGGCTGTGAAACTACAGTTATCAAGACAGTATAGTACTGACACAAAAATGGCCATATAAATCAATCAAACAGAATAGAGAGCCTAGAAATAAACCCACACAGTTATGGTCAAATAATCTATGACAAAGGAGGTTAAGACTGTACTAGAGAGAAGTCTCTTCAATAAGTGGTACTGGGAAAACTGGAGAGCTATATGTAAAATAAATGAGATTAGAATGCTTTCTAATACCATATACAAAAAGAAACTCAAAATGGATTAAATACCTAAATATAAGACTGGAAACCATAAAACTCCTAATAGAAAATATAAGAAGAACACTTTGACATAAATGATAACAGTATTTTTTGGATCTCTTTCCCAAGCCAGAAGAAACAAATGCAAAAGTAAACAAATGGGACATAATCACTCAAAAAATTTTGTAGAGCAAAGGAAACCATCAACAAGCAAAAAGACAACCCACTGAATGGGAGAAAGTCCTTACAAATTGTATAACTAATAAAGGGTTAATATTAAAAAAAAAAAAACCAGCTCATATTACTCAACATCAGAAAAACAAGCAGCCCAAATAAAAAAATGGGCAGAAGAACTGAATACACAGTTTTGCATACAAGATATACAGATGGCCAACAGGCACATGAAAAGATGGTCAACATTGTTAATCATCAGGGAAATGCAAATCAGAACCACAATGAGATATCACCTCACATCTGTCAGAATAGCTATCATCAAAAAGAACACAAATAACAAATGTTGGTGAGGATGTGGAGGAAAGGGAACCCTCCTATTCTGTTGTCAGGAATGTAAATTGGTGCAGCCACTATGGAAAACACTGTAAAGGTTTCTCCAAAAACTAAAAATACAACTAACATACAACCCAGCATTCCACTCCTGGGTACATATCCCCACAAAAGAAAAGCACTAATTTGAAAATATACATGCACCCCCCCAATGTTCATACAGCATAATTTGCAAATACCAAGATATGGAAACAACCTAAGTATTCATCAACATGATGAATAAAGTATAGATAGTGAAGTGGAAGTCGCTCAGTCGTGTCCGACTCTTTGTGACCCCATGGACTGTCCATGGACTTCTCCAGGCCAGAATATTGGAGTGGGTAGCCTTTCCCTTCTCCAGGGGATCTTCCCAACCCAGGGATTGAACCCAGCTCTCCCGCATTGCAGGCAGATTCTTTACCAGCTGAGCAACAAGGGAAGCCGAAGAACACTGGAGTGGGTAGCCTATCCCTTTTCCAGGGAATCTTCCCAACTCAGGAATCGAACTGGGGCCTCCTGCATTGCAGGTGTATTCTTGACCAGATGAGCTATCAGGGAAGCCCTAAAGTATAGATAAAGTATTCCTATATATATACATATATGTGAATATGAAAATTTGTCATTTGTATCAACACTAATGGACTTGGAGGACACTATCTTAAGTGAAACAAATCAGAAAGAGAAATATAAACACTGTATGATATCACTTATATGTGGAATATAAAAAATACAACAAACTAGTGAATATAACATTAAAGAAGCAGGCTCACAAATATAGAGAACAAGCTAGTGGTTACCAGTGGGTAGAGGGAAGTGGAAAGGGGAAATATAGGGGTAGGGAAATAAGTGGTACACACCTTTAGTTTATAAAACAATCTACAAGATATATTGTGTAGTATATGGAATAAGACAAATATTCTATAACTATAAATGGAGTATAACTTCTAAAACTGTGAATCACTATGTTGTATATCTGAAATTTATATAATATTATACATCAATTATAACTCCATAAAAAGTAAAACAAATAAAAAATAAAATACATTATTTCCCTTTTTACACTGTTGATATTTTCATTGATGGTGTAAAAACAATATTGAGAAAAACTGTGATGCCTTAAAACAAATCAAACAGTAGTATAAAACTGTACTAAACATAATTTTTTCACAACTAGACACAGTAAAAAAAATTGTTTCATTTAATTGCATCATTGAGGAAGGAGTAAAAGTAATTTTCTAAGTCTTACTCCTTGAATATGAATTTTTATTATTCTGTGTAATGAAAGCAGAAATATACACAATGCATTTCTGTAGCAGATCAAAATATAATGGGAGCCCTAAATTTTTTGTCATTGTGTTGTGGGGTCAACTAGCCACTTTTTAAAATAGGAAGGCATTTTTACTGAGAGGATGATAGTCATAAAAATTATAGTTAATCAAGACTTGGATATCTAATAGACATCTTTCTTACAAATTAATAAAGCAGTGCTTCATTTCAAGAAAAAGAACTGACAATATTTGTCACCAATGAAAAAAATTGAGGTTTCTGCTGAAAAGTAAAATTTTTAAAAATTTTTATCCACTATTGTGTAACGTATTTCCAGTTCTGGCAAAAATACCTTGGTGACATCATATTCCTATTAATAAATGTGAACCTTTGATGATGTAATAAAGAAATGTGTCATCACTTAGAAGATATGTGTTAGTGAATGAATCTTTTCCAAATAATCAAGGTAAGTTATGACAAACTTATGCTTGGTTAAATATTTATTCAATTTGAAAGATATACTAATGGGTATTATTTTAACAGATTAAGAAATGTTCAGTAATATGTTTTCAGATTCCAACTTTAATCAATTGCTAGTAAATGATGATCAGTTAAGTTTTAGTGAACAAGCATACATAAACTCAAGGCTAACAAAATATGCCACCTTTTAAAAACTACATGCCTATGTAAGGCTGCATTTTTTTCAAATATTTTAAACAAAACAACAATGCAACAGATTGAATGCAGAGTCAGATACTCACTATCCAATGAGAATCCAGTCATCTTCAATTAAGCAAACATGAAAGATACTTGAAAAATATAAAACATGACACTATTCTCATTAATTACTTTTTAATTTTGAAAATAGTTTTTTCCACCAAAATGTTACATAGTTCAATATATAACAGGTTTATTGGGGATATATTTAAATAAATTGATAAATATTTTCTAAATTCCTCAGTTTTAATTTCTAAATATGATAAATACTAACAGATATGATCGACACTGAAGTTCCTTGGGGAGCTCAATAATTTTTAAAAGTGCAGATACATGAAGCAGGGCACTCAAAGCCGGTGCTCTGGGGCAACCCAGAGGGATAGGGTGGGGAGGGAGGTGGGAGTGGTTCAGGATGGGGGAACACATGTGTACCCATGGCTGATTCATGCTGATATGGCAAAAACCACCACAATATTGTAATTATCCTCCAGTTAAATAAATTAATTAATTTAAAAAAAGAAAAAATGCAGAGGTGTTGTGAGAATCACTTGCTTTAAACCACAGAATGATAAAGAACAGGATTGAAAATGGAGGACAGATAGAAATGTTCCCCATTTTGCTATGGCTTTCAGTTCAGTTTAGTTCAGTTCAGTTTAGTCGCTCAGTCGTGTATGACTTTTTGTGACCCCATGGAATGCAGTATGCCAGGCTTCCTGTCCATCACCAACTCCCAGAGTTTACTCAAACTCTTGTCCATTGAGTCGATGATGCCGTCCAACCATCTCATCCTCTGTCATCCCCTTCTCCTCCTGCCTTCAATCATTCCCAATATCAGGGTCTTTTCAAATGAGTCAATTCTTCGCATCAGTGGCTATGGCTTTGATTCTAAGTAATTTGGACTAATAGTAGAAAAAAAGCATACAATGGTAACCAGATATCTGACATAATTTGTAATCTCCTTACTAGGGTCTAAGGACCTTACCACACATTCCTTCAGATACAGATTTTTAATAGAAAACCATTTAACTCTATTATACATGTTACAAAGTTAACTCATAACGGCTTTAGTTGAGAATGAATTAAAGCTGTATTAGTATCATAAGACTGTGTGGAGGGTGTTAAGATGAAATAATGTTCACTCTTCAACAAATTCAGTATATAAGAACTGGAGTTTCTCTCAATAACAGAAATAATTAGAACTTACCTGCATAAAGAAATACCATGGCTTGGGCACACCGTACTTTCCTGGAAAGACAGCATCTATATACCAGGTCAGAAGGCCATATAAGAAGGCATCAAATAAAAGCATTCCCATAATATGAGCAAGAGTGAGTTCATCATCTGGGCTCACTCGTGACAAGAAGTTATTCCACTTAGCACCATATTCTGAAATATAATAGGAGATAGTTACTTCAGGTGCCCAAATGTGACTAAAACAAAATTACCCATCAGCTTTATAATTAAACAATGAAGAAAAGTGCACTGATATTCTCTAGCTATAGATACTACTTACTACTTTCTGATACTCTAAATTTTAGGTTGCTCAAAAAGATAATGAAGTAGTAGTGAAAGGAGTCTCTGCCTAGAGCCAAACATGTTGATAAAAATGTTGGTAGATGATTGAAACAAAAATAAGCAATCATCAGAAGTCCATAAAATAAGACTCAAAGCAATAAGCAGACCTATTTCTTGAGATGGTGGTCCTATCTCTCCATTCTCTCTCATGCTGATTTCCATCAAAATAACCAGCAGGATATATAAAATTGGAAAGGTATTCATCAATATAAAAAAATAAGGTTCAGCTTCCAGTTTCCGGTTTGAAAAAAGAACTTAGAAGTCACCACTCCATCCTAACAAGTAGGAAGCTGAACTGAAAAGTCTACAACTCTTCTTAGATTGATCAGATAAGTGAGGTCACAGGGCAACACACTGTCCCTAAAACTGGAGAGGCAGATAGGCAAATACAGAGAATATAATTTAATGGAGTAGAAACTCTACACAGAATCTCTAAAAGATCCAGTTCAGTTCAGTTCAGTCACTCATACGTGTCTGACTCTTTGCGACCCCATGAATCGCAGCACGCCAGGCCTCCCTGTCCATCACCAACTCCAGTACTAGATTAGATCCAGTACTAGAGTAGAAAATCCTAAACTATAATTAACAAATTGCTGGGGCCTTACTAGGACAAGTCTAAAGAATTAAAAAGTCCAGGGATGTTCAAGTCATAAGGAACTTGTGAATTCATGTTTTTGTCACTTTACCGCCAAGATCCATATCAGTTTCTCACAGCAAACATACGAGAAAACTCCCCTCGTGCTTCCAGGAATCATGGAAGAAGGGAAGAAGGAACCATTTTGAAATGTGCCAGAGCATTCTATTCTTAATCAGGCCTGATTCGTGAGAAAGGATTTTACCAGAGCATAACCTACCTAGGGGAAGAAAAAGTCCAACCTGCTCTAGTCATCTGGTCTCTTCTAAAGAGGAAAAAATCAAGAAGCACTGATGATTTCATAGATCAGCAACATAAGCTCATCGCAAGACTAAAGCCCAATCATAGTACTATGGAATGCTTTCTCTCCCCACTACACCTTACCTCTACGTCACTATTGTCCTATTTACTACATTTCCTTTTCCCTAGACTCTCATGTACACATTTTAACAAAAATTTATACAGCATACTAAAGGGAAAAAAAACATGGTTGGAAGAAACTAAAGCAGCATCAGAATCAGACTCTGATATACAAAATGTTGGAAATATTAAACCAGGACTATTATAGCATTGAAACATGTATATTATCATATGTGAAACAGATCACCAGTCCAGGTTCGATGCATGAGACAGGGTGCTCAGGGCTGGGGCACTGGGATGGGGAGGGAGGTGGGAGGAGGGTTCAGGATGGGGAACACAGGTACACCCATGGTTGATTCATGTCAATGTATGGCAAAAATCACTATAATATTATAAAGTAATTAGCCTCCAATTAAAATTAATTAATTAATTAAAAAATAAACCAGGACTATTGAAAACCATGATTAACATAAGGCCTTTAATGGAAAGAGTACACAGCATGCAAGAACAGACTGATAATGTGGAGAGATGGATAAGAAAGAATCAAAAAGAAATGCTAGAGTCCTTGGCATGGCTGTGGTGGGGAAAATCATGGGCAGGAAGGAGGGAGAAAAGCCTGAGAACCCACAGCTAGCTAAAGCCTCTGGAGTAACGGGACAAAGTGCCAGTTGAGAAGTGCTGAGAAGCAATGAGCTGAAGGAGAAACTTCATTTCTCAACAATGCTTATAAAGATCTGCAAGTTTGGATTTGGTAGTCAGACAACAGAGAAAGAAAGCATCAGCTTGTTTATGAGAGTTGTATCAAGTATGCCTGAACTAACAAAGCTGTTTCAACTCTTGCTCGAATAAATCCTTTCAGTAGCAGCAGCTTTTAAAGAAGATGAAGAGAGCAAATCAGAGGAAATACCTCCTAAAAATAAAGATGGGGAAAAATGTTAGACAAACACTAACATCAGCAGGACCAAACTCCTTCAGTAAAGGAAAACATGGGATTTCTGACAACCAGAAGCTATGAGAGGGAAATATAAAATTTCACCTTGGAAAAGTCCATGACTAAGACCTGTTAAATAAACCACAGACGAATGGATAAGGAAGCTGTGGTACATATACACAATGGAATATTACTCAGCCATTAAAAAGAATACATTTGAATCAGTTCTATTGAGATGGATGAAACTGGAGCCCATTATACAGAGTGAAGTAAGCCAGAAAGAAAAACACCAATACAGTATACTAATGCATATATATGGAATTTGAAAGATGGTAATGATAACCCTATTCGAGACAGAATAAGAGGCACAGATGCCTAGAACAGTCTTATGGACTCTGAGGGAGAAGGTGAGGGTGGGACGTTCTGAGAGAATAGCATTGAAACATGTATATTATCATATGTGAAACAGAACACTATTCCAGGTTCGATGCATGAGACAAATGCTCAGGGCTGGGGCAATGGGATGACCCAGAGGGATGGGATGGGGAGGGAGGTGGGAGGGGTGTTCAGTATGGGGAACACATGTAAACCCATGGCTGATTCATGTCAATGTATGGCAAAAACCACTACAATATTGTAAAGTAATTAGCCCCCAACTAAAATAAATAAATTTATTTAAAAAAAAGAAATCAAGCTATGAGGCAGAAGTGATTTAAAATGAGAAGTTTCCTTTTTAAAAAAATAAAATTGAATATAACTATCTTTGGAACCACTTTTAAAAAAAAGGAGCCACTTAAAAAAAAAAAACACTATCACATGAGAGCTTGAAATTAGAAGTAATTTGTACACAGATTTCAATACATTTGCTAATTTTGTAGTTCCATACTATTAATTTCCAAAGATTGCAGATAATAAAGAAACTAGAACCTTTTAAAGAATTGCCTGTTTTTAGACACAACTCATTAGATTAGCTCACTAAGCCAGAACAAAAAGTTACTATCTATTTAAACTGCAAGCAATTACTCTTTACCTTAACTCTCTCATTACCTAGAGCAGTCTAGCTCCCAGGAACTGCCTTATAGGAAAGGAGTATTGTATTAAGAGGAAAATGCTACTAGACCATGGACTAAAAGTAAATTTAGATAAAAATAACTATAGCATTTTTTCCTTAAGGGAATTTGTTTTGTTTCAAGTCATCATCAAGTAGGTATAGCATTGCTATCAGTGAATACAGCTGTTTAGCTCTTTAATAAATATATTTTAAGACTTTCCTGGTGGTCCAGCAGTTAAGAATCTGCCATACTATGTAGGGTACACAGGTTTTGCGGGGCATGGAGGGGAGGACCTAAGCCCATGTGCCACAATCGTTGAAGCCCCCATGCTCTAGAGCCTGTGCTGTGCAACTAGAGAAGGCCCATGCACCACAAAGAAGAGACAGTAGAGAAAAAATAAAATAGTAAAAATATATTTTAAAATTTTATGTAAACTATTGAGTATTTTAAATAGTACACTTCAACTTAATGGGTCATGTCTACTTTCATTGGAGAAGGCATATTGAGTATTTTAAATAGTACACTTCAACTTAATGGGTCATGTCTACTTTCACTGGAGAAGGCAATGGCAACCTACTCCAGTACTCTTGCCTGGAAAATTCCATGGACGGAGGAGCCTGGTAGGCTACAGTCCATGGGGTCACGAAGAGTTGGGCACGACTGAAGGACTTCACTTTCACTTTTCACTTTCATGCACTGGAGAAGTAAATGGCAACCCACTCCAGTATTCTTGCCTGGAGAATCCCAGGGACGGCGGAGCCTGGTGGGCTGCCATCTATGGGGTCGCACAGAGTCGGACACGACTGATGCCACTTAGCAGCAGCAGCTACTTTCATTAATCTTCAAAGAACAATCCTTCACTATCAAAGTAAATCAGTATTTTGAATGTGCTTCTCTTTATGCTGTTATTAGAGCTTGAAGCAAACAATAGGAAGCTGTTTATTTTAAAATACAAACTACAACCTAAAATTTTAATATACATATTGTTTAATATTTGGCTGCTTTTAATTTTTTAACTGTATAAACACCAAATAATTACACTGAATAAAAATGGAAAGTAAAAAGATGCACTTTCTATAACATTGTCAAAGCATTTGTAAAAGCATTTACCAACTTGTGAAATCCAATTTGAATTGATAATACAGGATTTATTATAACACTATACTATTGTATCTTAAGTGTATACATTGAACAACAGCCTCTGAAAACAATGGCCTTTCAAAACGCTTTCTACATTTTCCATAGAAGGAAAGCAAGTCCATCTTTAAATATTTTATGGAATCTCTGACCACATATACTTTGTTAGATCTATGTGTCATATGGTGGTTTGGAGGTGTTTTTGTATTTTTGAGTTATATGTAAACATTTTAATGTGCTGGTTAAATGTATAGTCAAATACAAGAGAAACATACTATATGTTGTTTCTTCATTCATACTAACAATTTCCTTGAAAACTCCTACAGCGTTTAATTTGGAGGCAGCTTTAGACTATTCTATTGGTGAAAACTACTTGCTGAGCCCTTTTAATAGGTAATAATGCCAGAGAAGCAGACTCAGCATTATATGCTGAGTATTATGAGTATATGCTCAGTATTATATGCACTTACATATAATTATCTTAAATAACTCAAAGTAAAACAATGGAAATATATATGGAACTATAAGTTCCTACTTACATGATTTAATTATATCAGGATACATAAAATGAACTTGAACTTATTTTAATGTAGACACACTATCCATTTTACTCCATTTTACTGTTAATGTTAAAATAACATTTCTTTCCTAAATATTATTTTCTTGACCATGGTGCATTGTTGGTGGGAATACAAACTGGTACCGCCACTGTGAATAATAGTATAAAGTTTCTCAAAAATTTAAAACATATGTTCCAGCGATCCAACTAAGTAGATAGATATATATATATATACACATATATACATATATATGTGTATATATATATATATACATAAAAAGAAAACAGGACTTTTAAGAGGTATCTGCACTCCCATGTTCACTGTAGCACTTTTCAAAATAGCCAAGATATAAAAACTATCTAAGTATCTATCAACAGACAAATAAAGAAATTGTGGTATATATATTCACAATGAAATATTATTCAGCCACAAAGATAAAGAAATCTTGCCATTTGCAACAACACGGATAAATCTGAAGGACACATTATATTAAGTGAAATAAGTCAGACACAGAAAGAGAAATATTGTATGATCTCACTTACATGTTAACAGTGTTTGTTAAGGGCTGTGGTTTGGGGGAAATGGAAAGATGTTTGTCAAAGGATTCAAGCTTTCAGCTATAAGATGAATAAATTCTGTGTAGCTCATGTACAGTGTAGTGAATATAGTTAATAATTTAAATATGCTTGAAATTTCCTAAGAAAGTAGTTCTTTTTTTCTACTGTAATTAATTATTTATTTTAAAATTTAAATTAATTAATTTATTTTAATTGGAGGCTAATTATTTTACAATACTGTGGTGGTTTTTGCCATACATTGACATGAAAGTTCTAAGTGTTCTTAACACACACACACAAAGTAACTATGGTAGCTCAGCTGGTAAATATTCCGCCTACAATGCAGGAGACCCCAGTTCAATTCCTGGGTCAGGAAGTTCCCCTGGAGAAGGGATAGGCTATCCACTCCAGTATTCATGGGCTTTCCTGGTGACTCAGATGGTAAAGAATCCGTCTGCATTGTGGGAGACCTGGGTTCGATCCGTGAGCTGGGAAGATCCCCTGGAGGAGGGCATGGCAACCCACTCCAGTATTCTTGCCTGTAGAATCCCCATGGACAGAGGAGCCTGGTGGGCTACTGTCCAAGGGGTCACAAAGAGTTGGACAAAACTGAGTGACTAAGCATGGCACAGCACATGGTGTTGTATGTGTTAATTAGCTTGAATATGATGATTATTTCACTTATGGATATAAAATCATCAAGTCGTATTGTTACATACTTTTAAAATATATACTTTTGTTACTCATACTTCTACAAAACAAAAAAACAGAATTTAAAAAGTGGCATGTTTATTTAATTGATGCAGAAAGAGTATTTAATAATATCCAACACTTCAATTTCAATATTGAAAATTTTAAAATCTCAACAAAATGGTAAAAAAAAAGGGCACTTTCTTAATCAAAAAAAGATCCCCTATAAAAGATCATCTATTTAAAAAAAACCCACAACTAAAAATCACACTCAGGGTGAAGGACAGAAAGCTTTCCTTAGTGATCAAGAACAAAATAAGAATGTCCACTCTCCCACTTCTATTCAACACTGATCTTATATTCATGAAAATTAGACAAGATAAAGAAATAAAAGGCAACCGCATTGGATAGGAAGAAGAAAAACTATCTTTACTCACAGATCTTATGTACAGAAAATCCAAAAGATTCCATGAAAAAAAGAAATGTTAGAGCTAATAAACATTCAACAAAGTTTCAGGATACAAAGCCAACATAACAATAATCAGTGGTATATCTACAAATCAGTAATAAATAATCAAAAAGGAAATGAAGAAAACCAAGGAATCCCTTTGAAAACCAAAAAGCACCCCAAAATCAGACAAGACACTGATGCTGATGCTGGGAAATATATATATATATTTATGTATGTATATAGGCAAATATATCTGCCTGCAATGCAGGACACCCCGGTTTGATCCCTGGGTTGGGAAGAACCCCTGGAGAAGGCAAAGGCTACCCACTCCAGTATTCTGGCCTGGAGAATTCCATGGGCTGTATAGCCCGTGGGGTTGCAAAGCGTGGGACGTGACTGAGCAACTTACACTTTCACTATTGCATTGAACCTACAGACTGTTTTAGGTATTAACAAAATACTCTTCCAATCCCTGAACATAGGATGTTTTCCTACTTACCTATCTCTTCTTTAATTTCTTTCAGCAATCTTTTGTAACAGTCAGTATACGTGTTGCACTTCTTGTTTAAATTTATTCATAAGCATTTTATTATTTTAATTCTAATGTAAATGGAATGGTTTTCTTCATTTCCTTTTTGATTGTTTATTACCAGTTTGTAGACATACCACTGATTATTGTATGTTGGCTTTGTATCCTGAAACTTTGTTGAATCTGTTTATTAGCTCTAACATTTTTGAAATATCAATAGCACTTTTTGCAGAAATAAAAAAGCTAAACTGTAAAATTTATATAGAATTGCAAAGGACCTTGAATAGCCAAAACAGCCTTGATAAAGAACTAGATTAGAACACTTATACTTCTCAATTTCAAAACTACCAAATTGTGTGGTATTAGCAAAGGATAGATATATAGAAGAATATAATACAATTGTGAGTAATGGTGAATTTATTTTTGACAAGAATTCTATGACAAATCAGGAACGAAGTCTCTTTTGCATTAGTACTGTTGAGATAACTGGATATTCACATGAAAGAGAATAAAGATGAACTCAACTTGCAATATGTAAAAAAAGTAACTTAGATTGAAAAACTCAACCTAATAGCTAAAACTATTGTTTAAAAACTGTTACAAAAAACACAGGGGCAGATACTCATGACTTTCAATTTGGCAAACAGACAATACCAAAACACAAACAATGAAAGAAGAGATAAATTGAATGTGATCAAAAATATAAACCTTTGTGTATGAAAAAGTACTATCAAGAAAGTGAAAACACAACCTACAAAACAGATGAAAATATCATATATGTAATAAAGGGCTTGTATCTAGGATATATAAAATTCTTACAACTGAACAAAATAAACAACTGACTTAAAAACGGGTAAAGGAGTTGTACCAATGTGCAATAACCACAAGAAAAGATGCTCCGTATCATTAGTCATTGTTGTTTTTGTTGTTCAGTCACTAAGTCATGTCCAACTCTTTGTGACCTCATGGACTATAGCATGCCAGGGTCCTCTGTCCTCAACTATCTCCCAGAGTTTTTTCAGACACATGCCCATTAAGTCAGTGATACTAACTAACCATCTTAGCCTCCACAGCCCCTTTCTCCTTTTGCCTTCAATATTTCCCAACATCAGGGTATTTTGCAATGAGTTGGCTATGCAAATCAGATGGCTAAAGTATTGGAGCTTCAGCAACAGTCCTTCCAATGAACATTCAGGGTTGATTTCTTTTAGTCCAAGGGAATCTCAAGAGTCTTCCACAGTACCACAGTTCAAAAGCATCAATTCTTTGGCCCTCAGACTACTTTCTGGTCCGACTCTCACATCTGTACATGACTACTGGGAAAACCATAGCTTTGACTATACTGACCTTTGTCAGCAAAATGATGTCTCTGCTTTTTAACATGCTGTCTGTGTGTGTGCTAAATTGCTTCAGTCTTTTCCGACTCTTTGCAACCCTGGACTGTAGCCCACAAAGCTCTTCTGTCCATGGGATTCTCCAGGCAAGAATATTGGAGTGGGTTGTCATGTCCTCCTCCAGGGAATCTTCCCAGTCCAGGGGTCGAACTGCCATCTCTTATATCTTCTGCATTGGCAGGAGGGTTCTTTACCACTAGCGCCACCAGGAAATCTCAATATGCTGCCTAGGTTTTTAATTTCATAGCTTTCCTTCCAAGGAGCAAGCATATTTTAATTTCATGGCTGCAGTCACCATCCGCAGTGATTTTAGAGCCCAAGAAAATAAAATCTGTCACTGCTTCCACTTTCTCCCCTTCTATTTGCAATGAAGTGGTGGGACTGGATGCCATAATTTTTAATACTGAGTTTCAAGCCAGTCTTTTCATTCTCCTCTTTCACCTCCATCAAGAGGCTGTTAAGTTCTTTTTCCCTTTCTTCCATTAGAGTGGTATCATCTGGATATCTGAGGTTGTTGATATTCCTCCCTGCAAACTTGATTCCAGGTTGTGATTCATCCAGCCTGGCATTTTTGCATGATGCTCTCTGCATAGAAGTTGAATAAGCAGGATGACAATATACAGACTTGACGTGCTCCTTTCCTAATTTGGAACCAATCAGTTGTTCCATGTCCGGTTCTAACTGTTACTTCTTGACCTGCATACAGATTTCTCAGGAGTCAGGTAAGGTGGTTTGGTATTGCTATCTCTTTAAGAATTTTCCACAGCTTTTTGTGATCTACACAGTCAAGGCTTAGTGTGGTTAATGAAGCAGAAGCAGATGTTTTTTTGAAAATCCCTTCATGATCCTATGAATGTTGGCAATTTAATCTCTAGTTCCTCTGCCTCTTTGAAACTCTGTACATCTGGAAGTTCTCGGTGCACGTACTACTGAAACCTAGCTTGAAGGATTTTGAGCATAACCTAGCTATCCTGTAAATCAGTGCAAATGTACAGCAGTTGGAATATTCTTTGTCATTGCCCTTTTTGGGGATTGAAATGAAAACTGACCTATTCCAGTCCTGTGGCCATTCCTGAGTTTCCAAATTTGCTGACATATTGAGTACAGCACTTTAACAGCATCATCTTTTGGATTTTAAATAGTTCAGCTGGAATTCTATCACCTCCATTAGCTTTGTTTGTATTAATGCTTCTTAAGGTCCACTTGACTTCACACTCCAGGATGTCTGGCCTAGGTGAGTGACCACAACATCATAGTTATTTGAGTCATTAAGAACTTCCTGACCTCCCAGGTGGCTCAATGGTAAAGAATCTGCCCGCCAATGCAGGAGATGTGCCTTTGATCCCTGGGTTAGGAAGATCCCATGGAGGAGGAAATGAGAGTTGGACCATAAAGAAAGCTGAGTACTGAGGAATTGATGCTTTTGAATTGTGGTGCTGGAGAAGACACTTGAAAATTCCTTGGACAGCAAGGACATCAAACCAGTCAATTCTGAAGGAAATCAATCCTGAATATTCATTGAAAGAGCTGATGCTGAAGCTGAAGCTCCAATAATTTGGCCACCTGATGTGAAGAGCCAACTCACTGGAAAAGACCCTGATGCTGGGAAAGATTGATGGCAGGAGGAGAAGTGGGTGACAGAGGATGAGATGGTTGGATGGTATCACTACTTTAATGGACATGAGTTTGAGCAAACTTCAAGTGATAGTGAAGGACAGGGAAGCCTCGGGTGCTGCAGTTCATGGGGTTGCAAACAGTCAGATATGACTTAGCTACTGAACAACAACAGAAGGAAAAGAGGGAGAGAAAGGAACTGAGAAAATATTTGAAGAGATAATAGTCAAAAACCTCACTAACATGGGAAAGAAAATATTCAAGGATGAGGAAGTGCTGAGAGTCCCAAACAGGGTTATGCCAAGGAGGAAACTTGCCAAGATACTTAGTAATCAAGTTGACAAAAATTAAAACAAGGAGAAAATATTACAGGCAACAGGTAACATACAAGAGAATATTCTTAAGAACATCAGATGATTTTTCAGCAGAAACTCTAAAGGCCAGAAGAGAGATATTTAAAGTGGTGAAATGGTAATGTTATCCCAGTTTTACAGTTGAGGAAATTGAGGTTTAAACAATTTAGTAAGAGGCATTCAGGAATTAGGGCTTGAAGTATTAGTGTTAATTCTCTGGTACATTTCTGATAAATTCTCTGAGAAGTTTATTGAGCTTTAAAAAAAAAAGTCACAAAACTTTGGAGTTAAGGAGCACTGATGTTTCTTGATGCTGTTAAAGTGTTGCAATCAATATGTCAGCAAATTTGGAAAAGTCAGCAATGGCCACAAGACTGGAAAAGGTCAGTTTTCATTCCAGTACCAAAGAAGAGTAATGCCAAAGAATGTTAAAACTACCATACAATTGTGCTCATTTCACATGCTATAAAGGTTATGCTCAAAATCCTTCAAGGTTGACTTCAGCAGCACATTAATTGAGAACTTCCAGATCTCAATTTATATACAAGCTGTGTTTAGAAAAGGAAGAGGAGCCAGAGATCAAATTGCCAACATCCACTGGATCATATAAAAAGCAACGGAATTCCAGAAAAACATCTCATTCTGCTTCACTGACTACGTTAAAGCTTTGATTCCATGGATGACAACAAACTGTGGAAATTCTTAAAAAGATGGGAGTACCAGACCAAATCTTGAGAAATCTGTATGCAGGTCAAGAGGCAACAGTTAGAATCTTTTAACTGACTGGTTCAAAATTGGAAAAGGAGTATGTCAAGGCTGTATATTTTCCCACTTTGCTTATTTGTCTTATATGTAGATTACATTATGGGAAATGCCAGGATGGGTGAATCACAAGCTGGAATCAAGGTTGCCAGGAGAAATATCAACAACCTCAGATATGCAGATGATACCACTATAATGGCAGAAAGTGAAGAGAAACTAAAGAGTCTCTTGATGAAGGTGAAGGAAAAGAGTGAAACGCTGGCTTGAAACTCAGTATTCAAAAAACTAAGATCATGGCATCTGGTCCCATCACTTCATGGCAAACAGAAGGGGGAAAAATGGGAACAGTGACAGATTTTATTTTCTTGGGCTCCCAAATCATGGCAGATGGTGAATGTAGCCATGAAATTAAAAGAGGCTTGTTCCTTGGAAGGAAAGCTATGACAAATCTAGACAATGTATTAAAAAGCAGACGTAATTTGACAACAAAGATCCATATAGTCAAAGCTATGGTTTTTCCAGTAGTCATATATGGATGTGAGAGTTAGCCTATAAAGAAAGTTGAGTACCAAAGAATGGATGTTTTTGAATTGTGGGGGCAGAGAAGACTCTTGAGAGTCTCTCGGACTGCAAGATCAAACCAGTCAATCCTAAAGGAAAGCAACCCTGAATATTTAATGGAAGGACTGATGCTGAAGCTGAAATTCCAAAAGTTTGGCTACCTAATGTGAAAAGCCAACTCATTGGAAAAGACCTTGATGCTAGGAAAGACTGAAGGCAAAAGGAGAAGAGGTGGTAGGGGATGAGATGATTACATAGCATCACCAAGTCAATGGACAAGAATTTGAGCAAACTCCGGGAGATAGTGTAGGAGAGAGGAGCCTTCAGTCCATGAAGTTGCAAAGAGTCAGACACAACTTAGTGACTGAACAACAAAACAACAATATTTCTTAGTCTAATTCTTACCATACAACCGTACCATCCACTGCTGGGCATACACACCAAGGAAACCAGAACTGAAAAAGACACTTGTACCCCAATGTTCATCACAGCACAGTTTACAATAACTAAGACATGGAAGCAACCTAGATGTCATCAGCAGATGAATGGATAAGAAAGCTGTGGTATATATATATATATATATATATATATATATATATATATATACACACACACATACACAATGGAATATTACTCAGCTATTAAAAGAATGCATTTAAATTAGTTTGAGAGGTGGATGAAACTGGAGCCTATGATACAGAGTGAAGTAAGTCAGAAAGAAAAACACCAATGCAGTATATTAATGTGTATATATGGAATTTAGAAAGATGGTAATGACCACCTTATAAGCAAGACAGCAAAAGAGACACAGATATAAAGAACAGACTTTTGGACTCTGTGGGAGAAGGCGAGGGTGGGATGATTTGAGAGAATAGCATTGAAACATGTATATTACCATATGTGAAATAGATCACGAGTCCAAGTTCAATGCATGAAACAGGGCACTCAAAGCTGGTGCACTGGGACAACCCTGAGGGATGGAATGGGGAGGGAAGTGGGAGGGGGATTCAGGATGGGGAACACACTACACCCATGGTTGATTCATGTCAGTTCAGTTCAGTTCAGTCACTCAGTCGTGTCCGACTCTTTGTGACCCCATGAATCGCAGCACACCAGGCCTCCCTGTCCATCACCAACTCCCAGATTTTACCCAAACTCATGTCCATCGAGTCAGTGGTGCCATCCAACCATCTCATCCTCTGTCGTCCCCTTCTCCTCCTGCCCTCAATCTTTCCCAACATCAGGGTCTTTTCCAATAATTCAGCTCTTCGCATCAGGTGGCCAAAGCATTGGAGTTTCAGCTTCAACATCAGTCCTTCCAATGAACACCCAGGACTGATCTCCTTTAGGATGGACTGGTTGGATCTCCTTGCACTCCAAGGGACTCTCAAGTCTTCTCCAACACCACAGTTGAAAAGCATCAATTCTTCGGCGCTCAGCTTTCTTTATAGCTCAACTCTCACACCCATACATGACCACTGGAAAAACCATAGACTTGACTAGACGGACCTTTGTTGACAAAGTAATGTCTTTGCTTTTTAATATGCTGTCTAGGTTGGTTATAATTTTCCTTCCAAGGAGTAACTGTCTTTTAATTTCATGGCTGCAATCACCATCTGAAGTGATTTTGGAGCTCCAAAAAATACAGTCAGCCACTGTTTCCCCATCTATTTGCCATGAAGTGATGGGACCAGATGCCATGATCTTAGTTTTCTGAATGTTGAGCTTTAAGCCAAATTTTTCACTCTCCTCTTTCACTTTC
Source organism: Giraffa tippelskirchi (assembly GCF_054371585.1). NCBI lineage: Eukaryota > Metazoa > Chordata > Mammalia > Artiodactyla > Giraffidae > Giraffa > Giraffa tippelskirchi. The sequence goes on from NC_137287.1 coordinate 22,625,427, forward strand.
ATCAAGAGGCTCTTTAGTTCTTCTTCACTTTCTGCCATAAGGGTGGTGTCATCTGCATATCTGAGGTTATTGATATTTCTTCTGGTAATCTTGATTCCAGCTTGTGCTTCTTCCAGCCCAGCGTTTCTCATGATGTACTCTGCATATAAGTTAAATAAGCAAGGTGACAATATACAGCCTTGACGTACTCCTTTTCCTATTTGGAACCAGTCTGTTGTTCCATGTCCAGTTCTAACTGTTGCTTCCTGACCTGCATACAAGATTCTCAAGAGGCAGGTCAGGTGATCTGGTATTCCCATCCCTTTCAGAATTTTCCACAGTTTATTGTGATCCACAGAGTCAAAGGCTTTGGTATAGTCAGTAAAGCAGAAATAGATGTTTTTCTGGAACTCTCTTGCTTTTTTGATGATCCAGCGGATGTTGGCAATTTGATCTCTGGTTCCTCTGCCTTTTCTAAAACCAGCTTGAACATCTAGAAGTTCATGGTTCATGTATTGCTGAAGCCTGGCTTGATTCATGTCAATGTATATCAAAAACCACTACAATACTGTAAAGTAATTAGCCTCCAACTAAAATAAATATATTAATTTAAAAAATAAAATAAAAATGAAGGAATTAGTCTATAGTGACTTGAACTTATCCAAGGCAGCAAACATCTAGCCTAAGAGTACAACTCCACTGCTCTTAATTCGATTCACTTTAACTACTATTTGACCTTCTCACAAATGATCTGAAGTTTGAATCTTATTTGAAGATTCCACTGCTTAGAAGGTGAAAACTTTATATGACTAATAATTATATAATAAATTTAGCTTGTAATTCTTCCAAATATTTCTTTTGTTACCTACTGTCTGCACCTGTCTTTCTTCAGTGTTTCTGGAGTTTGTGTATATGCTTTATCTAGATCAACAATGGCACTGAGAAACATAGATTACAGTTTTTCAGAAGACAAGAGTTAAACAACGTAATGAATGTTGTGCTATTATTTCATTTAACTCCAATTTCATAGCCAATTAATACATTTTGAATGTTTAAAACAAAGGACCTGGATTCAACACTGTGTTCTGTTCCTGTTATAAACTGAAGAATTTTAACCAATTCACTTAACCATTCAGTTTCCTTATCTCTTTAAGAAGAATGCTAAAGATAATAATAGTAACAATAATTTAAAATAACTATAGCTAATATTCGGAGAAGGCGATGGCACCCCACTCCAGTACTCTTGCCTGGAAAATCCCATGGACAGAGGAGCCTGGTAGCCTGCAGTCTATCGGGTCTCGATGAGTCGGACATGACTGAGCGACTTCACTTTCACTTTTCACTTTCATGCATTGGAGAAGGAAATGGCACCCTACTCCAGTGTTCTTGTATGGAGAATCCCAGGGACGGGGGAGCCTGGTGGGCTGCCGTCTATGGAGTCGCACAGAGTTGGACACGACTGAAGTGACTTAGCAGCAGCAGCAGCAACAGCTAATATTTGCTATATACACTTTTGTAGATTTTGTTGTAAGAAAATTTAAGAATTCACGCTTAAAAAGTTCTATGGAATCGAAAGCACATTTCAATTTAACTGTCAAAATAGAATGCTGTTAAGATGGTGACAAAGACTAGAAAACGTGATGCATTTGAATGTGGTGTTTTCTGTTCAAATGGCATGTGAGTTATGAGTTAACAATTTTGTCTACTGTTAAAGGCAAATAAAATCATATATTATTACAAATCAAAAAACAGCGATGAAAGTGAAAAACCAACTATCAAGAATCCTCTAACCAACAAGGCTCTCATTCATATTTGATGGAGAAATCAAATCTTTACAGACAAACAAAACCTAAAATAATTCAGCATTATCAAACCAACTGTATAACAAATGTTAAAGAAAGTTCTCAAGGTGGAAAAGAAAAGGCCACAGCTAGACTACAAATAACAAATATTGGTATGGATGTGGTGAAAAGGGAATTTCAGTACATTGTTGGTGGAAATGTAAATTGGTACACCCTGTATGGAAAGCAGTATGGAGGTTCCTCAAAAAACTAAAAAGAGAACTACCATATGATCCATCATCCACTTCTGAGTATATAGCCAAAGAAAACAAAAATGCTAATTTGAAAAGATACACACACCCCAATGTTTGTAGCAGCATTATCTACAATAGCCAAGATGTGGAAGCAACCTAAGTATGCATTAAAATGAATAGATAAAGAATAGTATACATATCGATACATGCAATGAAATATTAGCCACAAAAAGAATGAAATTTGACCATTTATTACAACTTGATCATGATGTATAGTCTTTTTAATATGTTGTTGGTTTCTGTTTGCTGGAATTTTGTTGAGGATTTTTGCATCTATGTTCATCAATGATATTGCTGTGCAGTTTTTTGTGTGTGTGTGTGGCATCTTTGGTTTTGGTATCAGGGTGATGGCGGCCTCATAGAATGAGTTCAGAATGGGTGAAAATAATAGCAAATGAAACAAATAACAAAGAATTAATTTCCAGAATATACAAGCAGCTCATGAAGCTCCATATTAGAAAAATGAACCACCCAATCAAAAATTGGCAAAAGAACTTAACAGACATTTCTTCAAAGAAGACACACAGATGGTTAATAAACCCATGAAAAGATGCTCAATGTCCCTTATTATTAGAGAAATTCAAATCAGAACCACAATGAGGTATCATCTCATGCTGGTCAGAATGGCCATCATCAAAGAGTCTACAAACAATAAATGCTGGAGAGGGTGTTGAGAAAAGGGAACCCTCTTGCACTGTTGGTGGGAATGCAAACTAGTACAGCCACTATGGAGAACAGTGTGGAGATTCCTTTAAAAACTGGGAATAGAACTGTAATATGACCTAGCAATCTCACTGCTGGGCAGACACATTGAGGAAACCAGAATTGAAAGAGACACATGTACCCCAATGTTCACTGCAGCACTATTTACAATAACTAGGACATGGAAGCAACCTAGATGTCCATTGGCAGATGAATGGATAAGGAAGTTGTGGTACATATACACAGTGAAATATTACCAGCTATAAAAAAGAACACATTTGAGTCAGTTCTAATGAGGTTGATAAACTGTAGCCTGTTATACAGAGTGAAGCAAGTCAGAAAAAGAAATACAAATACTGTATATTAATGCATATATATGGAATTTATAAAGATGGTACCAATGACCCAATGTGCAGAACAGCAAAGCAGATACAGATATAAAGAACAGACTTTTGATCTCAGTGGGAGAAGGTGAGGGTGGGATAATTTGAGAGAATAGCACTGAAACATGTATTTTACCATATGTAAAACAGATGACCAAAGACATTCAATGCATGAGGCAGGGTACCCAGAGCCAGAGCTCTGCAACTACTCAGATGGATAGGTTGGAGAGGGGATTGGGAGGGGGTTCAGGAAGGGGAGACACACATACACCCATGGCCAACTCATGTTGATGTATGGCAAAAATCATCACAATATTGTAATTTTCCTCCAATTAAAATAAATAAATTTTAAAAATATTGTAAATCTCCTAAATGCTCATGCATGGTTGATTGTTTGAATGAACTATGCCACATCCACACAATATATCTGTAAAAAATAATAAATATATCTGTATTCATAGGGAAAGATTTCTAGAATATATTGTTGGCTGAAAAAAAGCCCATTGTAAATGTATATACATTATACCAATAATTTTACTTAAAAGTGAGATAAATATGACAATATACAGTACTGTTGATCTTCTTAGAATATAAATCACAGAGAAGATAAAACAGAAATAAATAAGACTTACCTACAAGAGAGCAAAGTAGTGGTATGGGGAGGGAATGGTTTTTATCTGAGTATACTTTATTTTCTAGGGTTTTACTTTTAAAAATCTGTGTTAATATCTACATATTTATAAATTTATATTAAAAACAATGATGGTGAGATTAAAAATGTGGCAGAAACAGATTAAATATCCATATTTCAAAAGAATAACATAACCACACTAAAAGTAATACTTTCCTGGTAACTCAGATGGTAAAGAATCTGCCTGCAATGCAGGAGACCCAGGTTTGATCCCTGGGTTGGGAAGGTCACCTGGAGAAGGAAATGGCAACCCACTCCAGGATTCTTGCCTGGAGAATCCCATGAACAGAGGAGCCTGGTGGGCTACAGTACATGGAGTTGCAAAGAGTCAGACACAACTAAGCCACTGAAAGTAATAAGAAATACTAATCTAAATAATTTTTGAACACAGTACTTTGACTACCTAGAGTTAGATTACATGTAAAAAGATTTGCAAGCAATCACCATACTTAAAATGTTAGTTCTTTACAGTGGAGTAGATCAACATTTCTGTAAGCATTTATGAGTATTGCAAAATTGAGCAACTTAATAGTTATTTTGACAATGGTGGGGGTCAGATTTCTCATGGTTGGAAAGGGAAATAAATATAAGAAATTGAAAAAGGTAGGAAGAACTTATTTTTGGTAGGAAGAACTTATTTTGGTAGGAAGAACTATATGACTTGTGGGGTATTAGTTCCCCAGCTAGGTATTGAATCAGGCCCTCAGCAGTGAAAACGCAGAGTCCATACCATTGGGCTGCCAGGAAATTGATATTAAATTGAAACTAGATGTAACAGTGTGAACTCACATATTTTAATATACAGATATTGAACAGAATGTCTTCAGCTTTGATGCTATTGACATTTGGAGCTAGATAATTATATCAGTGGCAGTCCTGTACTTTGTGGGATGTTTAATAGCATCTCTGACTGCTACCCACTAGATATCAGTAGCACTCCTCCACTAGCTATGACAAGTAGAAACCAGAAATATCTCTAGACATTGTCAACGTTCCCTAGGTAGCAAAATTTTCCCCCAGATAATCCACTGATATAAAGGCATGAAAACAAACAAACATTTGTGTATATATATTTATGTGTACATATTTCATGTATAAATTTATATATACCGTATACATATATAGTATATAAATATCATTTTTATGATAAAAATAGTACAAACCAGGAAAAATATTTAAGAGACACTAAAGTTTCCTTTCACCCATTTTCCACTTACTATACTGCCAATCCCAGATGACCTACATTTTCTTCCTAGGAATCAAATCATCAAAGTAAATTTTTAAAAGAAAAAACCCACCCTTCATTTCCAACCTGCTTATAGTATTAATCCCCAAAGCTACTGCAACATTTGAAAGGAGACAGGAAGCCAGCTTCCCCATGTGGCTCAACATTCCATACATGGTGATGACTAGTGCAAATGGAAAGAAGGTAAGAAAATAGAGGAAACCTCCAATAGAAACAGCCAATGTAGCTGAAATGCAAGATGGAAAACATAGTCAGTACATAACATACAAAATCTTGAAGTAGAAATACCCCTATTTTACTACAAAAGAGCTCTAAAATGTAAACTCAGGAAGAGAAACTGTCTGCCTTGTTCACCACTGTGTTACCAGTGTTGTTCACTACTGTATCATCAGCATTTAAGCAGTGCTTAACAGAGAGAGTAGTTGTTTAATAAATATTTTGCTTGCTTGCTTGCTTGAATGAATGGATGAGTAGCATGAGGAAGAAATGTTTCTGGAATTTGCCCTTTCTTATACAATGATGCAGATATTTGCTTATTCAAAGAAGAATTGATCCTTACGTTTATAAAATCTTGCCTTTTTATTTTTTATTGATGACCACTTAGCTTAATAACCTCTAGAAGTCTAACATCCCTAATCACATCATAAGAATATACCTACCTAATTACCATCTATTTTGGAACTTTTGAAACTGAAAAGCTTTAGTCACTTTCTAAATACTCTCAGATTCATATTTCAAAATTTTATTTATTATATTTTATAAAAATACATTAAAAAGACTGACAACAAAATCATCAAAGAGAGTCATCTGGGTTAGATTGATTTGTAACATGAACAGTGAAAGCTAGTTGCTCAGTAGTGTCTGACTCTTTGTGATCCCATGGACTCTAGTCTGCCCGGCTCCTCTGTCCATGGAATTCCCCAGGCAAGAGTACTGGAATGGCTTGTCATTTCCTTCTCCAAGGGATCTTTCCGACCCAGGGTTATACTTGTTTTAGGCAAGTAAGTCATTCATTGATATTTGCCTACTTTATGTTACTCTTTGGCATGTTACCTTCAAGCAACACACACCAGTATTCCTGTCTGGGAAATCCCATGGACAGAGACTCCTGGCCGGCTACAGAGCATGGGTTGGCAAGAGTCAGACACAACTTAGTGACTAAACCACTGCCACTATCTTCAGGCTTACTTTGACATAATTCTCTCCACCCATAGATTTCCTGTACTCTGTGGTAGAGGGTAGTTGTTTTGCTCTGTTTTGTAAGAACAAGCCAACAGCAGTGTTCCTGCTGAAAACAATAAAAATACAAATTTCTCTATCATAAAACATTTGCTTCATGGTACTTGTGCCCTACATGGTTGAAAGAAGGCAATATTTTAATTGTTTAGCATAAAAGATAGATATAAAAGCCAAAAAATGGTGAAGGTTTGTTTCCTGAAAAACAAAATTTACTTATTTTTAAAATAAATAATAGAAAATGACCACAGAAGAAACAATTCTACAAATTCCCTAACTAGGCCAGTTTGAATTTATTCAGTCACACATTCCTCTTGTAAGTGAGAACAGGGCAGAAAATTCTCATTTGTTTTTGGTATACTTGATAATGTTCCAGGTATGTGATAAGTGATCCAAAGACTTCACTGAGTGAGTGAATGAATAAATAAATGCTTTCACATGACCCTATTTTAGTTTATATCTTCTTGTCACATGTGATCTTATATTGATTTTTATTCTCTTTTCCCATGCATCCTATGCTATTAATATATTAATTTTCACTAATTTTTGCCCTTCCTCTCAAATCATTTCACATTTATATGACATGTATATTTTTAGACAAATTTAGAATGCAAGCAGAGGCTCTATATGAAGTGGCAACTAAAACTTAGAAGAAACTACCATATAAAATCTTCTTTTAGTCAACTGAAACAGTTAAAATGTTTCACGGAAGGAGTCTTGTACTCACTTTTATTGAAGAATGTGGTAATCAGAAAGCCGAAGGTTATGGTGGCCATGACAAAACACAGGAAAAAGACAAAGATAAGGGACGGGTCGCTGTTTTTGAGGACAACTATAGGTACAACCTACAAAACAATTGTGAAGCCAGTTTAGTCACACTGGAAATGGTGTCACAGAAAAACAAGGAGGTGAAATAAAACAGCCTTAAAACATTTCCGTATCCCCAAGTGAGATGGCAAAATTGAACTAAATAACTCGTTTCCCACAGAAGGGATCAATGGTTTGTGTCTGCTGATAGACTGAGCAGCTTCTGAATTCCCAAGAGGGTCAATGATAAACACCTCTGTTCTTTTGCAAACTGAAACCCATGCAGCTCCCACCCACAATTATTTTACCCCTCTCAAAGTGTAGCTGCAGCGTGATGCATTCAAACGGATACTTGCCTTGGCACATAAAACCACGCACAGTATACAGACGATAATTAAAAACATCAGAAGGAACGTGACAAAATAAGATGTCCAGAGCATACCATTACTGAGCCCTATCATGAACTGGTACTCCTGTGGGAGAGTCAACACAGAACAAGTACCATGAAAGAGATATTTTCAAAACACACTCACGAATATTATCTGACTTAATCCCCACAAAAACTTACGAAGGTTAGATATCATCATTGCCATTCTGCAAAGAAACCAAGTCTCAGAATAGTCAAGTGACCCGATCAGAATCATTTAACCTAGTGAATGACAATGCTGTGATTTCCAAACCAGAATTTTGAGTAACTTACCAGTTATGGTTCTAATCTAAGAAACAGTTAATTAGAAATTTAAAACATAAAATCTAGGATCACTTTTCTCATTATGATGTTCTACCTCAGGACATATTGGAAGAAAGTAAATAACTTTTAATATTATTATAGATGAGAGCAGGGAAAACTACAGCCCATGGGCCAAATCCAGTCTGCCTCATATTTTTTGTAAATAAAGTTTTGTTGACCCATAACCAGGCTCATTCACTTCTGTATCGTCTGTGGCTGCTTTCATCCTACAACAGTAGAGTTGATAGTTGTGAAACGGTCTACAGAATCTAAAATATTATACTGTCTTATACGGAAAAGTTTGCAAATCTCTAATTTAAACCAAACCCTTCCAATTTTACAGATCAGAAAACCAGACCCAGAGAGGGTAAATTGCTTTTACAAATTTATACAGCAGCAAACTCTCTGTTCTGTGCTCCTCCTGTTCTATCATACGGCTTCTCCTTATTTCAGAGGCTACTCTTCCCTGGACAAGCACAGAATGGAGACAGACTCCCTGTGTTTGAATCCTGACTTGCCACTTGGCAATAAAAAGACCTTAAGCCAGCTCCTTTACCTGTCTCTGCCTCAGTGTCCTCATTTATGAATACTAAAATTTGAATAAAACTATGAGCAAGAAAGAGTTCACAGTTTTAGCAGTGAGTTTCACAAACTATAATTCATCAGAAGTCAACAGATACAGACATTTGCTATTTCAAGTTTTAACAAAGGCAGGTCAAAATTTAGTTACAAGATGATCATTTTAATTTAAGTGGCTATTTAAGAAAGCAAAATTAGTAGTACTAGTTTTCAGAGGTGATTAAAAATAGATGTTTCCTACTATATTTGATTGCTTTCTTATGTCCTTGCAATGAATTAAGGTACATTTTTATTATGCAAAGGAACCATATAAGGAAATATAAAGTATTAATTAAGAGATTGGGAAACTTTAAATTAACAGATTTACTAAGAGTCGGTGACAAAATAGTCCTTTGAAGCAAGTTTCAACAAAAAGTCAAAATGAGAAAGTTGACAGTGAAGTAATTTACAGGACACCAAAAACTCACAGGTAGCCAAACTTTAATGTGGAGATGTGTAGTGAGAGAAAGAAAAAGGAGAAAAATATACTAAATCTTAAAAGATTTTGCATCTGGGTGAGTAACACAGGGATTTATGACAGAGAGTCATGTTTTCCCTGTCCATTTTGTTTTTTATTAAACATGCACTGTAATAGCCATGATATTTTGAAAGAAAAATAATTCGGAATTCAGTGCCTGTATTTTCAACCAGTAAGGAATTGAAACTGACTAAAATAGCAGCTGGGTTTCCCTGATGACTCAGTTGTAAAGAATCTGCCTGCCAATGCAGGAGATGTGTGTTCCGTCTCTGGGTTGGGAAGATCCCCTGGAGAAGGCAATGGCAACCCAATTCAGTATTCTTGCCTGGGAAATCCCATGGACAGAGGAGACTGGTGGACTACAGTCTATGGGGTCGCAAAAGAGTCAAACACAACTTAGTGACTAAACAACAACAAAGTAGCAGCTAAGGCAACAACCAGCCAAGACCCTTAGATAGGAGGACACCGTCTCTACTGTTCCCTCATACAAGATATCTAATACAAAACAAAAAGTTCAGAGAAATGGAATGCTTCCCCTTCTGACCTAGATGGGGCAAATGGGACCAGATTTACCCTCCAGCTAGAAACAATGAGAGAGAGAGAGAGAATGGAATAATACAGTCATAGAAAAGAAGGAACTCTTGCACTTACAACAACATGAATGGACTTTGAGGGTGTTATGCCTAGGGAAATGAGTCAGATAGAGAAGGTTAAATACTGTACAATATCACTTGCATGTGAAATCTAAGAAAAAAATCTTACATTAAATATCAAGAACAGATTGGTGTTTGCCAGAGGTTTGGGGTAGGGGATGGGTGAAGGTGTTTAATAGTTACAAATTTCCAGTTACAAGATAAATATGTCCTGTGCATAGCACAATGATAACCGTTAACAATACAGTATCGTGTATTGAAAGTTGCTAAGAAAGCAATCTCAAAAAGTTCTCACCACACACACACAAATTGTATTAATATGTGGTGATGGATATTACCTAAATTTATTGTAGTAATCATTTCACAAGGCATGCATATATTAAATCATCATGTTGTATACCTAAAACAAATACAAATGTTATATATCAATTACATTTCAATTAAAAATAAAAATGATTGATGTAAAGTGACAGTTAATTTTTTAAGACATCTTGATTTCCAAGACCTGGCAATAAAGGACAGCAATCCCTTGGAGGAGAGAAACATTTAGATAAGCCCTATGCTCACCCAACTAGTTGCTAACTAGTTGCCTGGCTAACTGGAGTGAAAACCCAGGAATGTCCCTGACATGAGAAGACAGGGCTGGGGATCCAGGGAGGACAAAGTGGGTGAAGTTTGCACAGCCAAATAACAAGGTTAATCACAGACAGATTTCCAGAGATCTTTGGAAGGTGCTCTTATAGACTTCTCAGTATTCACCAGTATATATGTGTGAGGAATGTCCCAGGGTAGTGAAAAGAACCATTTTAAGGATTAGAGACAAAAATATCTAGAGCTCACATTTGCCTATAAATATTTCTTGTTTTCCCCAAAGAGTAAAACCATGTAATTTACAGGTCATAGGTAGACTATCTATAAGGATTTTGTGTTAATACTGATCCAGATTTAGCTGTAGACCTGCATTTCTTAACCTCAGTACTACTGAAAACATATTCAGTGCAAAGTATTATCCTAAGTGCCTCATATACATTGGGATTTCTCATTAGCAGTATTTCTATTTTGGAGTAATTCCTCACTGTACATTATAGAATGTTTAACAGCATCCTTAGCCTCAGCTATGGCCTTAGCTTACTAGGTGCCAGTAGCAATAGTTCTCAGTGTATTAATGTCTTCAGACATTACCAAATGTCCTCTGGGAGCAAACTTGCCCCTAGATGAGTTGCCTGCTGTCCTGGAATAAATGCCTGTCTGGTTCTACCTATCAGAAATTTAAAAGCAAGACCCCAAAGAACAATATTGTTTCCAGATTACTTAACTCAATCTCAAAATAAAACTGAGGAATATAGAATACAGAAAAATCCAAGTCTCAACAAAGTAATATTTACAATGTCTGACCTCCAATTAACAACTTACCAGGTATGACATACAGTTTCAGAGTTGGGCCTAATGTCTCAACCCTTTGGTGTTCACAAGTCTATGTGAACTTCCCTTGTATGAATAGGTCATGCAACTTGTTTTAACCAACAGAATGTGGCAAGAGTGATTAAATGTCACTTCTGTGATTATGTTACATAGGATTATGGCACTCCTATGAGTGCCTTGTCCCACTCTGAGGCTCTCTCCCTTGCTAAATTTGATGATGCTGTTGGCCATTTTAGAAGGACTTGAGGCAAATTATTGAGGGTAGTATCTGGCCAACAACTGAAAAGAAACTAAAATATTCAGTCCTACAACCATAAGGAATTGAATTCTACTAACAACTACATAAGCTTAAACGTGATTCTTCTCCTAGTTGAGGTTCAGTGAATTTACATGTGTGTGTGCTCAGCTGTGTCCAACTCTTTGCAATCCTGTGGACTGTATAGCCCACCAAGCTCCTCTGTTCATGGAATTTTCCAGACAAGAATACTGGAGTGGGTTGCCATTTCCTTCTCCAGGGAATCTTCCTAACCCAGGGACTGAACTCACATCTCTTGCATCTTCTACATTGGCAGGCGGATTCCTTACCTCTGTGCCACTTGGAAAGCCCCAGTGAATCTATATCCTTGGGTAATACCTTGATTGCAATTTTGCAGAAAACCCAGCTAAGGCTTCCTTGACTTCAACACACAAAAAGTGTGAAGTAAAGAAACGTGTGCTGTTATAAACTATTAACTTGTGTAATATTATTAAATAGCAAGAAAAACATCAAGATCTATAAATCTACACTAAAAAGTTTAAAATCTAATCTACAGATACAAAAAGCTCCAGGAAATCCAAGCACGGGAAACATGAAAAAAACAGACTAAAGCAAACCATAGTCAAATTCCTGAAAACTAGGGGAAAAAAAAGAGGAAGAAGAAGAAATCTTAAAAAGGAGATTAAAAAATGATACATTATGTACAGATGGGCAGAAACACCCATTTTATTTGAAGCAACAAGACGATAGGTCAGATATTAAAGTACTCAAGCAAAAACATTACCTTAGAATTCTTAACACAATTTAAGTATCTTTCAAAAATGATAGCAAAATAAAGACCTTACCAAACATACAAAAACTGAAATAATAAATCAACAGAGGAATAGCATTACCAAAAATAAAAAAGGAAACCCATCAGGCAGAAGGAATATATAAGAAGATATAAGATGAATCTGGACCTGCTCAAGGGAAAAACAAGACAAGAAATGAGAATGACATATTTGTTGTTCAGTAGCTAAGTTGTGTCCAACTCTTTGTGACCCCATGGACTGCAGCACAACAGGTTTCCTTCTCCTACACTGTTTTCTGGAGTTTGCTCAAACTCATGTCCATTGAGTCAGTGATGCCAACCAACCATCTCATTCTCTGTTGTTCCTGACTCCTCCTGCCCTCAATCTTTCCCAGCATCAGGGTCTTTTCAAATGAGTTGTCTCTTTGCATCAGGAGGCCAAACTATTGGAGCTTCAGCTTCAGTATCAGTCCTTCCAATGAATATTCAGGGTTGATTTCCTTTAGGAACGACTGGTTTGATCTCCTGATAGTCTAAGAGTCTTCTCCAACATCACAGTTGAAAGCATCAATTCTTCAGTGCTCAGCCTTCTTTATGGCCCAACTCTCACATTTGTACATGACTACTGGAAAAACTATAGCTTAGACTATACAGACCTTTGTTGGCAAGGTGATGTCTCTGCTTTTCAATACACTGTCTAGGTTTGTCATAGCTTTCCTTGCAAGGAGCAAGTGTCTTTTAATTTCATGGCTTCAGGCACCGTCTGCAGTGATTTTAGAGTCCAAGAAAATAAAATCTGCCACTGTTTCCACTTTTTCCCCATCTATTTGCCACGGAGTGATGGGACTGGATGCCATGATCTTAGTTTTGTGAATGTTGAGTTTTAAGCCAGCGGTTTCACTCTCTTCTTTCATCCTCAACAAGAGACTCTAGTTTCTCTTCACATTTTGCCTTTAGAGGGGTATTATCTGCATATTTGCTGGAGAGGGAAATGGCAACCCACTCCAGTACTCTTGCCTGGAAAATCCCATGGACGGAGGAGCCTGGTGGGCTGCAGTCCATGGGGTCACAAAGAGTCAGACACGACTGAGCAACTTCACTTCATTCACTTGACTTGCTTCATACTTTATCACTGGTGAAGGAGATAGCAACCCACTCCAGGATTCTTGCCTGGAGAATCCCATGGACAGAGGAGCCTGGCAGGCCATGGTCCATGGGGTCGCAGAGAGTCAGACACACCTGAGGTAACTAAGCACGCATCTGCTTATTTGAGGTTGTTGATATTTCTTCTGGCAATCTTGGTTCCTGCCTGTGATTCATCCAGCCCAGCATTTTGCCTGACGTACTCTGCATATAAGTTACATAAGCAGGGTGACAACATAAAACCTTGACATACTTCTTTCCCAATTTTGAAGAAAGTATAAAATCTTTTTCCTTACTCTTTAAATATTAAAAACTTTTACCTTATTATTCAAATGTCTTTAGACATGTAATTTTTTTTTTACAAAAAAAAAAAAGAAAAGAAAATCACTGAAAGAGGTGTGTGCAAAATTCCAGAATTTGAAGTTGATTATGTACATATACATTTTAACTGATTTCTACCTCCCAAATATTTCTTAAACGTTTCCCTCTGTATTCCTGTAGACTAAGCCACATTAGCTCAGCCCCTCTCCATTTTTTCCTGGTCTATAAAAATTAGCTCATAATTGGTTCCTCACCTCCAGCCTTGCCTTTATTGTCAAACTCTGTCAGCAAAGAAAGGTCTGTGTGCCAAATCCAGCCCACAGACTGCCTTTTGAGCTAGGACTGGTTTTTACATTTCTCAACTTAGAAAAAAAAAAAGCAGAGAAGGATATGTGACAGAGATGCATATGACCCACAAGTCTAAAGTATTTACTATCCGTATTTCCCACAAAAAGCCTGCCAAACGCTAATCTAAGCCATCCTCCAAATCCCTCTCCAGAGTCATTTTTCTGAAAGCAATACTGATAGGAGTACTACAGGATTTCAAAGCCCATTCCCCAGTGCTGTCCATTTAGTGAACTCTTGTTATTTTTCATTGCTCAGATCAAGCATCAAACTCTCAGTACTTCAAGAATAACTTTCTCCACACCCTTATTTACATATCATATTATAAAAGTAACTCAGTTTATTAATATATCAGTTCAGTTAAGTTCAGTCGCTCAGTCGTGCCCGACTCTTTGCAACCCCATGAATTGCAGCACGCCAGGTCTCCCTGCCCATCACCAACTCTCGGAGTCTACCCAAACCCATGTCCATCGAGTCGGTGATGCCATCCAACCATCTCATCCTCTGTCGTCCCCTTCTCCTCCTGCCCCCAATCCTTCAAGTAAACCTTTAACAATTTGTGAACAGGAATTATGCCTTTTTTAACAAGCATTTGTTGAATGCTAACTCTAGGTCAGAGATGGACCTAGATACATTTAAAAGTTAGCATTTCATTTAATCCCCCTGATAACCTCCGAAATTAAGTATTATTATACTATCTCCAATTTACATCTGAGGAAACAGGTTATGATCACAGAGTTAACAACTGATGGAGCCAAGACTTAAATCTAAGATCTATCAAAGTCTCTGGAACAAAGTAGGTAATTAATAAATACATGCTGAGCAAATTAATGGATAGATAGATAAATTAATGGCTTTCTCTCTGACTTTAGAGTCACTGCTCTTTATAATATGATCTTGATTTGACTTGATATTAAAAAGATTCTCAAATCTTGGAATTGAAGTATATATTAGGGTCATATAGTTTATAAGCTTATATGATTATTTCTTTTTTGTTCATTTTATTCCAAAGAAGATTCAGAATATTTAATATGTGATTTGTCTTCACAGCATTCTTATCAAATAGTCAATAAAATTACAAGCCAGTTCAAGAATTTAGATAAAAGAAAAACACCAGCAAATTGACAAATGACATAGTATATATATTCTTTGCCCAATCTATATTTGTATATTGCTATTGTGTTATAATCATTCATTACTAACAAATGTATAGACATAGTCCAACTCTGTGCATAAATCTGTTCCACAGGCCCAAAATTATACAAAGAAAGTGAATTTACCTTTAATCTGGCTTCCTTTTCCATAACAATGGTCCTGATAAGAGTAAGTTCAGTTAGAGAAAATATAAGTAAAACTGCTAAAGGGAAGAGAGATATAAAAGCAAAAAAAAATGTGTCTTTATAATAAGGAGGGTATGGAAATCTGCTAACAAAAATGGTGACATGTTGAAATAGCATTTCCGCAGCTCTGCCATTATGGTACAAAATGATGGCCTTATCTAAGGCATGCTGCACAAGAAGGAATCCTTCTTCGTAGTACCCTAAGTGAAAAAACAAAGATTGTCAAGTTCAGTATATTAGGAAACAGCAAGGCAAACACAGAAGGCAATTCAGGTAATTCTAAGTTTTTAACTCATAAAACAAAGCAAATTCACAAAACTTATAATAGTTTGGAATATAAAGAGATAATAAATAACATGGAATTGCATTACAACCTTCCCCAAACTAAAATACTTGCATCCAAATGTTACAGTTGGTTTATGTAATTTTATCAGTCAAAAGAATACAGATGCATAGAACAATTTTATGGACTCTGAGGGAGAAGGTGAGGGTGGGACGTTCTGGGAGAATAGCATTGAAACATGTATATTATCATATGTGAAACGGAACACCATTCCATGTTCGATGCATGAGACAAGGGCTCAGGGCCGGGGCAATGGGATGACCCAGAGGGATGGGATGGGGAGGGAGGTGGGTGGGGGGTCCAGGAAGGGGAACACATGTAAACCCATGGCTGATTCATGTCAATGTATGGCAAAAACTATTACAATATTGTAAAGTAATTAGCCCCCAACTAAAATAAATAAATTTATAAAAATAAAAAAAAAAAAGAAATGAGAATTCAAGGAAATACCAGATATACTTTTCTATACTGGACACATGCATAGAAATGAAGCTTAAAACAAGATATGACATAATTCCATTGACAATAGCATTGAAAAGAATAAAATACATAGGAAGAAACTTAACCAAAGAAGTAAATTACTTGTACACTGAAAACTACAAAACATTCCTGAAATTAATAAAGAAGACACAAATAAATTAAAAGACATCCTGTGCTCATGAATAGGAAGACAATATTCATACTAATCAAAAGTTATCTATAGATTCAATACAATCTCTACCAAAACCCCAAATGCATTTTTTGTAGAAATAGACAAAAATCCATATGAACTTTCAAAAGATTCTGAGTAGCCAAAATAATCCTGAGCAAGAAAAACACTTGCTCTTGTAAGCTGCAGGACTCACATGTCATGATTTTAAAATGTATTAGGAAGTTACAGTAATCAAAGAGTATGATACTGGCATAAAGACTGACATCGAGACAAATGGAAAACAACAGATGACCCAGAAATAAACTATCATATATGGTCAAATGATCTTTGCTAAGGCCATTGGGCAAAAAAATGCAGTCTCTTCAAAAGAAATGTGTTGGATAAACTGGAAAGTCCACATGCAAAAGAATGAATTTGGATCCTTACCTTATACTATAATCAAAAATTAAATGAAAATGGATTGAATATCTAAACATAAGACCTGGCACTATAAAACTCTTAGAAGAAAACAAAGGGCAAATTATTCATGACGTTGAATTTGGTTATACAGTGGAAGTGAGAAATAGATTTAAAGGACTAGATCTGATAGACAGAGTGCCTGATGAACTATGGACGGAGGTTCGTGACATTGTACAGGAGACAGGGATCAAGACCATCCCCATGGAAAAGAAATACAAAAAAGCAAAATGGCAGTCTGAGGAGACCTTACAAATAGCGGTGAAAAGAAGGGAAGCGAAAAGCAGAGAAAAGGAAAGATATTCCCATCTGAATGCAGAGTTCCAAAGAATAGCAAGGAGAGATAAGAAAGCCTTCCTCAGCGATCAATGAAAACAAATAGAGGAAATCAACAGAATGGGAAAGACTAGAGATCTCTTCAAGAAAATTAGAGATACCAAGGGAACATTGCATGCAAAGATGGGCTCGATAAAGGACAGAAATGGTAGGGACCTAACAGAAGCAGAAGATATTAAGAAGAGGTGGCAAGAATACACAGAAGAACTGTACAAAAAAGATCTTCACGACCCAGATAATCACAATGGTGTGATCACACCTAGAGCCAGACATCCTGGAATGTGAAGTCAAGTGGGCCTTAGAAAGTATCACTACGAACAAAGCTAGTGGAGGTGATGGAATTCCAGTTGAGCTATTTCAAATCCTGAAAGATGACGCTGTGAAAGTGATGCACTCAACATGCCAGCAAATTTGGAAGACTCAGCAGTGGCCACAGGACTGGAAAAGGTAAGTTTCCATTCCAATCCCAAAGAAAGGCAAGGCCAAAGAATGTTCGAACTGCCGCACAATTGCACTCATCTCACATGCTAGTAAAGCAATGCTCAAAATTCTCCAAGCCAGGCTTCAGCAATACGTGAACCGTGAATTTCCAGATGTTCAAGCTGGTTTTACAACCAGGATGAAATTGCCAACATCCACTGGATCATCGAAAAAGCAAGAGAGTTCCAGAAAAACATCTGTTTCTGCTTTGTTGACTCTGCCAAAGCCTTTGACTGTGTGGATCACAACAAACTCTGCAAAATTCTTAAAGAGATGGGAATACCAGACCACCTGACCTGTCTCTTGAGAAACCTGTATGCAGGTCAGGAAGCAACAGTTAGAACTGGACATGGAACAACAGACTGGTTCCAAATAGGAAAAGGAGTACGTCAAGGCTGTGTATGGTCATCCTGCTTATTTAACTTATATGCAGAGTACATCATGAGAAACGCTGGGCTGGAAGAAGCATAAGCTGGAATCAAGATTGCTGGGAGAAATATCAATAACTTCAGATATGCAGATGACACCACCCTTATGGCAGAAAGTGAAGAAGAACTAAAGAGCCTCTTGTTGAAAGTGAAAGAGGAGAGTGAAAAAGTTGGCTTAAAGCTCAACATTCAGAAAACTAAGATCATGGCATCTGGTCCCATCACTTCATGGCAAATAGAAGGGGAAACAGTGAAAACAGTGTCAGACTTTATTTTGGGGGGCTCCAAAATCACTGCT
This sequence comes from Giraffa tippelskirchi, assembly GCF_054371585.1. Taxonomy (NCBI): domain Eukaryota; kingdom Metazoa; phylum Chordata; class Mammalia; order Artiodactyla; family Giraffidae; genus Giraffa; species Giraffa tippelskirchi. The sequence goes on from NC_137287.1 coordinate 22,643,655, forward strand.
GATGGTGATTGCAGCCATGAAATTAAAAGACGCTTACTCCTTGGAAGGAAAGTTATGATCAACCTAGATAGCATATTAAAAAGCAGAGACATTACTTTGCCAACAAAGGTCTGTTTAGTCAAGGCTATGGTTTTTCCAATAGTCATGTATGGATGTGAGAGTTGGACGGTGAAGAAAGCTGAGCACCGCAGAATTGATGCTTTTGAACTGTGGTGTTGGAGAAGACTCTTGAGAGTCCCTTGGAGTGCAAGGAGATCCAACCAGTCCATCCTAAAGGAGATCAGTCCTGGGTGTTCATTGGAAGGACTGACATTGAAGCTGAAACTCCAATACTTAGGCCACCTCATGCAAAGAGTTGACTCACTGGAAAAGACCCTGACACTGGGAAGGATTGGGGGCAGGAAGAAAAGGGGACGACAGAGGATGAGATGGCTGGATGGCATCACCAACTCGATGGACATGAGTTTGGGTAAACTCTGGGAGTTGGTGATGGACAGGGAGGCCTGGCGTGCTGCGATTCCTTGGGTCACAAAGAGTCAGACATGACTGAGCAACTGAACTGAACTGAACTGAATTTGGTGATGATTTCTCAGACATGACATTAAAAGCCCGTGGGACAAGCAAAAATAAACAAAGTAGACTATATCAAATTTAAAAATGTTTCCACAGCAAAGGGAACAATCAACAGAATGAAAAGACAACCAATGAAATGGGAGAAAATATTTATAATACAAAATTTATAAAGGGCTAATAATCAATATATACTGCTGCTACTGCTGCTAAGTCGCTTCAGTCGTGTCTGACTCTGTGAGACCCCATAGACGGCAGCCTACCAGGCTCATCTGTCCCTGAGATTCTCCAGGCAAGAACACTGGAGTGGGTTGCCATTTCCTTCTCCAGTGCATGAAAGTGAAAATTGAAAGTGAAGTCACTCAGTAGTGTCCGACTCTTCGCGACCCCATAGACTGCAGCCTACCAGGCTCCTCCGTCCATGGGATTTTCCAGGCAAGAGTACTGGAGTAGGTTGCCATTGCCTTCTCCATCAGAATATATAAAGAACTTCTAAAACTCAACAACAACTAAACAACCGTTTTAAAAAGTATGAATGACCTGAACAGACATTTCTTCAAAAAAAATATACAAGGGGGCAAAAAGCAAATGAAAAAAGTAATCAAATTCACTAGTCATCAAGGAATAGCATATCAAAACCCCAAGATGCCACCTCACACCTGTCAGGATGGCCACTACCAAAACAGAGAAAATAACAAATTTTGGTGAAGATGTAAGGAAAATGAAATCCTTGTGAACTACTGGTGGAAATATAAAATAGTGCACTTGCAATGGAAAACAGGATGGAGGCTTCTCATAATATTACAAATAATTGCCATAAAATCCAATAATTACATTTTTTGGAATATATCCAAAAGAATTGAAAACAGGATCTCAATGAAATATCTGCACACACATATTCATTGCAGCATTATTCACAATAGCCAAGAGAGGAAAGCAACCTAAATGTTCTTTGATAGATGAAGGGATAAACCAACTGTGGTGTGTGTGTGTATATATATACATATACACACCAATGCCAAAGAAGCTGAAGTTGAACGATTCTATGATGACCTACAAGACCTTCTAGAACTAACACCAAAAAAAGATGTCCTTTTCATCATAGGAGACTGGAATGCAAAAGTAGGAAGTCAAGAGATACCTGGAGTAACAGGCAAATTTGGCCTCGGAGTACAAAATGAAGCAGGGCAAAGGCTAACAGAGTTTTGCCAAGAGAATGCACGGATAATAGCAAAAACCCTCTTCCAACAACACAAGAGACTACTCTACAAGTGGAAATTACCAGATGGTCAATACCTCAATCAGATTGATTATATTCTTACAGCCAAAGATGGAGAAGTTCTATAGAGTCAGCAAAAGCAAGACTGGGAGCTGACTGTAGCTCAGATTATGAAATTCTTATTGCAAAATTTAGACTTAAATTGAAGAACATAGGGAAAACCACTAGACCATTAGGATATGACCTAAATCAAATCCCTTATGATTATACAGTGGAAGTGACAAATAGAGTCAAAGGATTAGATCTGATAGACAGAGTGCCTAAAGAACTATGGATAGAGGTTCATGATATTGTACAGGAGGTGGTGGCCTAATACCATCCCCAAGAAAAAGAAATGCAAAAAGGCAAAATGGTTGTCTGAGGAGTCCTTATGAATAGATGAGAAAAAAAGAGAAGTGAAAGGCAAAGGAGAAAAGGAAAGATAAACCCATTTGAATGCAAAGTTCCAAAGAATAGCAAGGAGAGATAAGAAAACCTTCCTAAGTGATCAGTGCAAAGAAATAGAGGAAAACAATAGAAAGGGAAAGACGAGAGATCTCTTCAAGAAAAGTAGAGACACCAAGGAAACATTTCATGCAAAGATGGGCACAACAAAGGACAGAAATGATATGGACATAAAAGAAGCAGAAGATATTAAGAAGAGGTGGCAAGAATACACAGAAGAAAACTATACAAAAAAGATCTTGACCCATATAAGCACAATGATGTGATCACTTACTTAGAGCCAGACATCCTGGAATGTGAAGTCAAGTGGGCCTTAGGAAGCATCACTACAAACAAAGCTAGTGGAGGTGATGGAATTCCAGTTGAGCTATTTCAAATCCTGAAAGATGATGCTGTGAAAGTGCTGCACTCAATATGCCAGCAAATTTGGAAAACACAGCAGTGGCCACAGGACTGGAAAAGGTCAGTTTTCATTCCAATCCCAAAGAAAGGAAATGGAAAAGAATACTCAAACTACCGCACAATTGCACCTATCTCACAGGCTAGCAAAGTAATGCTCAAAATTCTCCAAGCCAGACTTCAACAGTACATGAACCATGAAATTCCAGAAGTTCAAGCTGGATTTAGAAAAGGCAGAGGAACCAGAGACGAAATTGGCAACATCCATTGGATCATCAAAAAGCAAGAGAGTTCCAGAAAAACATCTACTTCTGCTTTGTTGACACTGCCAAAGCCTTTGACTGTGTGGATCACAACAAACTCTGGAAAATTCTTCAAGAGATGGGACTACCAGACCACTTTACCTGCCTCCAGAGAAATCTGTATTTGGTCAAGAAGCAATAGTTAGAACAGTACATGGAACAACAGTCTGGTTCCAAATTGGGAAAGGAGTACGTCAAGGCTGCATATTGTCACCAGGCTTATTTAGCTTCTATGCAGAGTGAATCATGCAAAATGCCAGGCTGGATGAAGCAAAGCTGGAATCAAGATTGACAGGAGAAATACTAATAATCTCAGATATGCAGATGACACCACCCTTATGCAGAAAGCAAAGAGGAACTAAGAGCCTCTTGATGAAAGTGAAAGAGGAGAATGAAAAAGCTGGCTTAAAACCCAGCATTCAAAAGACTAAGATCATGGCATCCGATCCCATCACTTCATGGCAAATAGGTGGGGAAACGATGGAAAAAATGACAGACTTTATTCTGTTTTCTTGGGCTCCAAATTCACTGCAGATGGCAACAACAGCCATGAAATTAAAAGATGCTTGCTCCTTGAAAGAAAAGCTATGACCAACCTAGACAGCATATTAAAAAGCAGAGACATTACTTTGCTGACAAAGGTCAATCTAATCAAAGCTATTGTTTTTCCAGTAGTCATGTATGGATGTGAGACTTGGATTATAAAGAAAGCTGAGTGCCAAAGAACTGATGCTTTTGAATTGTGGTGTTGCAGAAGACTCTTGAGAGTCCCTTGGACTGCAAGGAGATCAAACCAGTCAATCCTAAAGGAAATCACTCCTGAATATTCGTTGGAAGGACTGATGCTAAAGCTGAAGCCCCAATACTTTGGCCACCCGATGTGAAGAACTGATTTATTTGAAAAGACCCTGATGCTGGGAAAGATTGAAGACAGGAGGAGAAGGGGACGATAGAGGATGAGATGTTTGAATGGCATCACTGATCTTCTGGACATGAGTTTGAGCAAGCTCCATGAGTTGGTGATGGACAGGGAAGCCTGGCATGCTGCAGTCCATGGGGTCACAAAGAGTCGGACACGACTGAACAACTGAAATGAACTGACCTATAATGGAATATTATTCAGCCTTGAGAAAGAAGAAAATTCTGTTATATGCTATAAGATGGATAAATCTTGAGGACATTATGCACAAAAAGACAATTAATGCATGATTCCACTTAAATGAAGTATCTAGAGTAGCCAAACTCATAGAAACAGAAAATAGAATCATGGTCTCCAAGGGCTGGAAGGAGGGGAAAATGAGGAGTTGTTGTTAATTGGTGAATGGTTTTAGTTTTGCAAGATTAAATAGTTCCAGAGATCTGCTACACAATAATATACCTTTGTTGTGCACTTAAGAAAATGGATCTCATGTTTTAAGTATTCTTATTACAATTTTTGTAAATATTACTTTCAAATTTCACTGAACTAATTCTGGTCACCTCTTCTACCACTTAGCTGATTTAACTGGTCCAGGTCCTAATAATGAATACCACAGATTTTTACTGTTGAAGGGGATTTAAAAGGTCACTTACTCCAAATACTCATTTTTCACCTTAAGAAACTAGGTCTAGAGTGTTCAAGATCATAAAAGTGCTGATTAAAAGATTCTGAGAAAGAAACATCAAATGACTTGACTCCCAGTCACTATACTATAATGTCATTTACAAGGAGAATATCTCTTCATATCAGTTTTTAATATTAATTTGCTATGCAGTATCATTCAATAGCTGAACTTTGTCTAATTTTTCCTCCTTTATAGTAGGTTTTTTAGGAAAGCCTCCCTCGAGGAAGAGCTTATATTTAAATGTTTTTAAGGGACCAAAGCTTCTTTTTGGTTTTAAACTACTATTTTTCCACTAAGATCATGCAATTTTCAATTAACTTACTCTCACAACTATACTTAGGATGCAGCACACTAATTTTAAAAGAGGCCACTTTTGATTAGGGAAATAATCAATGTTTTTGATAAAAATGACAAGACACTACACAACCCCACCAATCTAACTTTCTTTATTTTCAGACAGCCATTCTAATTTTTATACAGACTGTTATACATTGTCATAATTCTATCCATATGGCTCTGTATTTATCAGGTTTGATAATGATTATTTTTCATCACTACATAGTAGTCTGTCAAATTGATATATCATCGTGTTCTTGATAATGGTAACTGCACATAGATTTTGTCTTCTGCCGAATAATTTAGTAAAAACAAATACTCAGGATTGTTAGTTAATTCAAGTCTTCTATTGTTTTTTACCCCTAAAGTTAACCTATGTAATTTAAAAACAATTTAAAACTACCATTGCATAATGAAACATCATTCATCAAAGTAACTGCCCCAAAATAATATAGGAACCATAAGCATGCAAATAGTGTTAGTAAATGAAGATGTGTCTATGTCAGCAAAGGCAACATTTACCAAACAAGACTAAATAAACGCATGGATATACATTGATAAAAGTTCAGGAAATGATCAAAGGTAATACAAAGATACTTTACAAATGTATCAGTTCAGTTGCTCAGTCATGTCTGACTCTTTGCGACCCCATTGGACTGCAGCACGCCAGGCCTTCCTGTCCATCACCAACTCCCAGAGTTCATTCAAACTCATGTCCATTGAGTCAGTGATGCCATCTAGCCATCTCATCTTCTGTCATCCCCTTCTCTTCCCACCTTCAATCTTTCCCAGCATCAGGGTCTTTTCAAATGAGTCAGTTCTTCCCATCAGGTGGCCAAAGTATTGGAGCTTCAGCTTCAGCTTCAGCATCAGTCCTTCCAATGAATATGCAGGACTGATTTCCTTTAGGATTGACTGGTTTGATCTCTTTGCAGTTCAAGGGACTCTCAAGAGTCTGCTCCAACACCATAGTTCAAAAGCATCAATTCTTCGACGACACTCAGCTTTCTTTATAGTCCAAGTCTCACATCCATACATGACTACTGGAAAAACCATAGCTTTGACTAGATAAACCTTTGTTGGAAAAGTAATGTCTCTGCTTTTAAACATGCTGTCTAGGTTGGTCATAACTTTTCTTCCACGGAGTAAGCGTCTTTTAATTTCATGGCTGCAATCACCATCAGCAGTGATTCTGGAGCCCAAGAAAATAAAGTCGGTCACTGTTTTTTACTGTTTCCCCACCTATTTGCCATGAAGTGATGGGACCAGATGCCATGATCTTAGTTTTCTGAATGTTCAGTTTAAGCCAGCTTTTTCACTCTCCTCTTTCACTTTCATCAAGAGGCTCTTTAGTTCTTCTTCACTTTCTGCCATAAGGGTGGTGTCATCTGCATATCTGAGGTTATTGATATTTATCCCAGCAACCTCAATTCCAGCTTGTGCTTCATCCAGCCCAGTGTTTCTCATGATGTACTCTGCATATAAGTTAAAGAAGCCTGGTGACAATATACAGCCTTGACATACTCCTTTTCCTATTTGGAACCAGTTTGTTGCTCCATGTCCAGTTCTAGCTGTTGCTTCCTGACCTGCATACAGATTTCTCAAGAGGCAGGTCAGGTGGTCTGGTATTCCCATCTCTTTAAGAATTTTCCAGAGTTTGTTGTGATCCACACAGTCAAAGGCTTTGGCATAGTCAGTAAAGTAGAAGTAGATGCTTTTCTGGAACTCTGTTACTTTTTCAATGATCCAATGGATGTTGGCAATTTAGTCTCTGGTTCCTCTGCCTTTTCTAAATCCAGCTTGAACTTCTGGAAGTTCATGGTTCACGTACTGTTGAAGTCTGGCTTGGATAATTTTAAGCATTATTTTACTAGCGTGTGAGATGAGTGCAATTGTGTGGTAGTTTGAGCATTCTTTGGCATGGCCTTTCTTTGGGATTGGAATGAAAACTGATCTTTTCCAGTCCTATGGCCACTTTTGAGTTTTCCAAACATACAAGGTTTTCTATATGCTTGTTTTACCATAAAACTAAATTTAAAAAACTTACTGTCACAATTCACAAAGAAACAAATTTCTCACATGTTGAAAAAAAATGTTAAATGACTGCCAGACTGGAAAACCAAAATAATAATTAAGTGTGCTTAAGGATATGCTCACCAGGACTTCCCCCATCTGGGTAGGTCGGGTTCCTGGGTCCTAGAGAAGGATCAGCTGGAAAGAGAAGTTCTGTAAACCATGAAGTGTTTTTAGAACTGAAACGCAGACGATATTTTACCTACAATGAACAATAATAGAAAACAAATATTTTAAGACAATAAACATCAAAAAGCAAATACTAGCCATGAAAGTTACATAAAATACAAAGTTAAATGTTGTGTTTTGAGGACAAGAGAGCAATTCAGAATTCTAAATGATGAGAAATGACAGTATCACTGTCAACAGGGAACAAGTAGCAGGACTCACATCCTATAATCACAGTCATAATTTTAAATTGACTAAATTTATATGTTTCCTCTTTTATCTCCATGGCATTTTGCCTTTGAGTTTCAAAGACACAATAGTGGTACCTTCTTTGATCATTATGAATGAATTTTCTACATGGAGAACTGACATGCACACTTTCCTGGTGGGAGAAAGAAATGGCAACCCACTTCAGTATTCTTGCCTGGAGAGTCCCATGAACAGAAAAGCCTGGCGGGCTACAGTCCATGGGGTCACAAAGAGTTGGATATGACTCAGCAATTAAACAACAACTTCTCTGGTGTCTTCCCTGGTAGCTCAGTGGTGAAGAATCCACCTGCTAACATAGGAGATGCGGGTATGATCCCTGGGTTGGAAGATCCCCTGGAGGAGGAAATTGCAACTCACTCCAGTATTCTTGCCTGGGAAATCCCATAGACAGAGGAGCCTGGTGGGCTATAGTCCATGGGGTCTTAAAAAGTTGGCCACCACTTAGCGACTAAACAACATCAACAACTGGTGAGAATTCAGTTAGTTCTATTATTTCATTTCCCATCATGTTAGCCAAATATGGCAGGGCAAAAAAATACCACCCTCTTCAAAACAATGAATGACACATAAGGAAAAAACCCAGATGAAGAAGAGGAGGGATGATAACATTTAAATGTTGAATGTCACCTATTTTAAGTATTAAATGAAAAAATAATGGTTCACTGTGTCTGAGGAGCTAAGTAAACTGAAAGGGTAAATTACGGTAGAATCTGAGTAGCTCAACAAGACAAAAGATTACCACCACCAATGATCAAGGAAGCGGATCAGAGAAAGTGAGAAAGGAACAGGCAGATGCACCATGTCTAGGTAAAAATTCACATAATTCAGTCATTTATAAACCAAGTTTTAAGCAGCTACAGCATGTTTAAATATCTTAATACACAATCCTTGATCTCAGAGAACTCAAAAAGTGTTAAGGGAGTACAGAAGAGAGAAGAGGACACTTTGCACTTACAACAAGAGTTTCCTAGAATGAATGACAACTAGCCAAAGAAAATGGGGGCACTCTAAAGGACACATTCCCTCCCCAAAAGAGGATAATGTGACCAAAGGCAGAGGAGCAAGAGACAATGCAGTACATGCAAAGAACTGCTACTGGTTCAATCTTGCTATAACATAAAGTCCAAAGAAAGAAGAGACAAAAACGGGGCTGGAAGGGTATCCAGAAACAGTTCACCGATGGCCTTGTATCCTGTGCAAAGAAACTTCTGTAGTCAATGGAGCACCCCTGGTGTCTTTAACATAGTAGAGCAACCTGATCTTTTCTGTGTTCTTAATGAATCGTTGTGGTATCCATGTGGATAGATTAAGTCTTGCCTGGGAAATTCAGCTAACATATAGAGTTCAGCTACATAAGAGCCACAGGTTGAGGAAAGAAGGAGAGTATAGTAGGTCTACATTATCCATGAAGTCAGAAAGCAGAGATAAGAAATTTTGTTTGGTAAAGTGTAGAAAAAGAGAACAGGTATCTGGGAAAATAACCTGGGAGAAAAATTGTCAGGAATATATTTCAAATACTAGACACAGAGAATCAACAACAAAAATGAAGTTTGCCACTGTACCAAAGTTACTTGATATTTGGGCCAGGGGGTCCATATATACCAATGAAGTTATATAAGCACAAGCATTTTGAGGCAGTAATTAGCATAAAGTAGACATATATGAAAAGAATAAAGTGAGTTTCTTCTCTTCTCCTGGCAAATGCTTGCCTCTTAAATGCTGGATCTGGCTCTATGCACATATACTATAGTTTGATCTTTTCCCTCAACCCTAGATAGAACGTCTGTCTCTGGTAAAGAGACACACCAAGTTACCAGGTTCAAAACACTCCACCTTGAGCAATGTTATGAGAGTCTTCTTCAGTGGCTGCAGGTGTCCTAATTCTGATGCAACCTGGCTAAAGCCTAAGAGCTGTTACTAGAGATTTAGAAGAGAAATTAAGTAATTTATTCAAAAGAAAGACATCTTTCCTGTTGGAATCTCTGCCAGTGTATGCGTGCATGCTAAGTAGCTTCAGTTTTGTCTGACTGTGGCCCAACGAACTGTAGTCCACCAGACTCCTCTGTCCATGGAATTCTCCAGGTAAGAATACTGGAGTGGGTTGCCATGTCCTCCTGCAGGGGATCTTCCCCACCCAGGGATCGAACCTGCAACTCCTGTGACTACTGCATTGCAGGCAGATTCTTCACCGCTGAGCCAGTGGAAAGCCCTTGGTAGTGTATATGTATCTGCCTTTAATTTAAAGATCAAACTTAAAATATTTAAAGGACATGCAAATTAGCTATTAGTGGCATTACAGAAGCTTCCATGGCCACCAGAGAGAGAATCAAGGATTCTCAAAGTTAAAGCAATTACCTCTTTGGATATGTAGCAACAATATATTAAAGTATGACACCAAGTGCAAAAAAAAAAAGAGGTATTTAGCAGGCAACTGTCCTAACAAGAGGGCAGATAAATTCCTTCTAAAGCTCACAATCCCAGTAATTAAAGCTGCCACAGCCAAAAAAGTTCCAGACATGAGCTGGGCTGCTTTTGCGTTTGTTTAATGTTTGCATAGTAACAGCTTTATTATAAACTTGACTTCACATGCAAAGTCAGAATGGGAATTACACTTAAAATCAAGTTCAATAAAAAGTTTAAATATCATATATAGGTATGTACTATCTGAAATTCCAGAGAAATATAAACAGGTAACAGATATTGCTGCCCATCTTTTTCATGTATCTATATTATTATTTTCTTAACCACAATTTGCAGGCGTGGAGACATCTACCTGGCCGGGTAGATTGGCAAAATAAATATCCTTACTAAAGTTCCTATTACTTCATTTTTCTGAATACAAGACCTTAAGAGTGGGTGAGAGTCACTCAGTCATGTCCGACTCTTTGTGACCCCATGGACTATACAGTCCATGGAATTCTCCAGGCCAGAATACTGGAGTGGGTTGCCATGTCCTCCTCCAGGGGATCTTTCCAGCCAGGGATAGAACCCAGGTCTCCCGCATTGCAGATAGATTACCAGCTGAGCCACCAGGGAAGCCCAAGAATAGTGGAGTGGGTAGCCTATCCCTTCTCCAGCGGATCTTCCAGGCCCAGGGATCAAACAGGGGTCTCCTGCACTGCAGGCAGATTCTTTACCAATTGAACTACCAGGGAAGTCACAAGACCTTAAGGTATAGTTTTATCCTCATCAGCATAATGTAATGACTAAAAGCATAGGTATTAAAATAAGTTGGAACTATTAATAGATTCAAATTCCTGCTCTTATATACAGCAGTTATTAGCTTGAGCAAGTTATAACTTTTGCTATTTATAAAATCGTGATGTTACCTTCATTTCATTAAACCCCTGAAGCTTTGAAATATAAAGTCTTTAGATAAAACTTTCCCACCTTAAGTGGCAATCTGTCATTACTGTTTTTGAAGTCATGATCAAATATGATAGCAGCCAGAATGAGAGCAGACTTATTTTCGTATTTAATATACTTCTCAAAATCTTCTTCTGAAGGAAACCCTCGAACTGTACAGAGAAAAACAAGCATCATACAAATGCAAAATGTCTAATGATTATTCCTGTCTTCCTATCATTACCATAAATACCATAATCCTGTCATATTATTATAAAATTTAGAACATTATTACTCAAATATTGCCATCACAGATGTCCTCATGAATATCTGGGGTACACAAAATCATTATGTATTATAAACTGTATATGATATTTTGAATAATGTTTAATCATTACAATAACTCTATGTTAAGGTAAACTGGGACAGAAGAATTTTCTATTGTGTTTTGAAATCTAGTGATTTAAAGAAAACAAGGTGAAGAGAAATGACAAACTTATTTCTGTGGGAAGTATGATATTTCAGAAACTAACCTTAAGTTGTAGAATAAAACTACATTTTCAATTATATTTCTCATTCACAAATGAATATGTATGAAATTTGGAAATACACTCTCACAAAACCACTCATACACAATCACACACATACAAGTAACTTAACTGACTGAAGAATTTTCATAGGAATTAAAAAACACAAATCACTGCTAACCAAAATGATCACATGGATCACAGCCTTGGGTAGCTCAATGAAGCTATGAGCCATGCTGTGTATGGCCACCCAAGACAGATGGGTCACGGTGGAGAGTTCTGACAAAACATGGTCCCCTGAAGAAGGGAATGGCAAACTACTCCAATTTCATTGCCTTGAAAACCCCATGAACAGTATGAAAAGGCAAAAAGAAATGATACTGGAAGATGATCCCCACAAGTTGGTAGGTGCCCAATATGCTACTGAGGAAGAGTGGAGAAATGGCTCCAGAAAGAATGAAGAAGCTGGGCCACAGTGGAAATGACTCTCAGCTGTGGATGTGTCTAGTGATGAAAGTAAGTCTGATGCTATAAACAACAATATTGCATAGGAACCTGGAATGTTAGGTCACTGAATCAAGGTAAATCGGATGTGGTCAAGGAAGAGATGGCAAGAGTGAACATCGACATTTTAGGAAATCAGTGAAAACAATGGACAGTAATGGATGAATTTAATTCAGGTAATCATTATATCTAATTGTGGGCAAGAATCCCTTGGAAGAAAGGGAGTAGCTCTCACAGTCAACAAAAGAGGGTGCAATCTCAGAAAGGACAGAATGATCTCGGTTAGTTTCCAAGACAAATTTTCAACCTCACAGTAATCCAAGTCTATGTCCCAACCAATAATGCTGAAGAAGCTGAAGTTAAACAGTTCTATTAAGACCAACAAGATGTTCTAGAATTAACAAGAAAAAAGATGTCCTTTCCCTCACAGGGGACTGGAATACAAAGTAAGAAGTGAAGAGATGCCTGGGGTAACAGGCAAGTTCAGCCTTGGAGTACAATATGAAGCAGGGCAAAGGTTAACAGTGTTTTCTGAGATAACACACTGGTCATTGCAAACACTCTCTTCCAAAAACACTAAAGTCGACTCTACACACAGACATCATGAGATGGTCAAAACTGAAATCATATTGATTATATTCTTTGCATCCAAATATGGAGAAGATTTATACAGTCATCAAAAACAAGACCTTGAGATGAATGTGGCTCAAATCATGGGCTTCTTACTGCAAAATTCAGGCTTAACTTGAAGAAAGTAGGGAAAAACATTAGGCCATTCAGGTATGACCTAAATCAAATCCCTTATGATTATACAGTGGAAGTGACAAATACGTTCAAGGGATTAGGTCTGGTAGACAGAGTGCCTGAAGAACTGTGGAAGGAGGTTCATAACATTGTACATGAGGTGGTGATCAAAACCATCCCAAAGAAGAAGAAATTCAAGAAGGCAAAGTGGTTGTCTGAGGAGGCCTTAAAACTAACCGAGAAAAGAAGAAAAATGAAAGGAGAGGAGAAAACAAAAATATACATAACTGAATGCAGAGTTGCAGAGAATATCACGAGAGATAAGATAGCCTTCTTAAGTGAACAATGTAAAGAAATAAAGGAAAACAACAGAATGGGAAAGACTAAAGGTATCTTCAAGAAACCTGGAGCTACCAAAGGAATATTTCATGCAAAGATGGGCACAATAAAGGACATAAATGGCAAGGGCCTAAGAGAAGAAGAAGAGATTGAGAAAAGTTGGCAAGAATACACAGAAGAACTATGTCAAAAAAGGTCTTAATGACCTGTAAACCCAAAATGGTGTGCTCACTCACCAAGAGACAGACACCCTGCAATGTGAAGTCAAGGGGGTCTTAGGAAGAATTACTACAAACAAAGCTAGTGGAGATGATAGAATTACAGCTGAGCTATTTCAAATTCTAAAAGATGATGCAGATAAGTTCTGCATTCAATATGCCAGCAAATTTGGAAAACTCAGCAGTGGCCACAGGACTGAAAAAGGTCAGTTTTCATTCTAATTCCAAAGGCACCCAATGCCAAAGAATGTTCAGACTACCATACAATAGTGCTCATGTTATATGTTCACAAGGTAATGCTCAAAATCCTTCAAGCCAGGCTTCAACAGTATGTGAGCACAGAACTTCCAGATGTACAAGCTGGATTTAGAAAAGGAAGAGAAATCAGAGATCAAATAGCCATCATTCATTGGATAATAGAAAAAGCAAAGGAATTTAAAAAAAAAACATCTACTTCTGCTTCAGTGACTACACCAAAGCCTTTGTTTGTGTGGATCACAACAAACTGGAAAGTTCTTACAGGGATGGGAATACTAGACCACCTTACCTGCCTCCTGAGAAACCTGCATGCAAGTCAAGAAGAAACAGTTAGAATTGGATATGGAACAACAGACTGGTTCAAAATTGGTAAAGAAGTAAATCAAGGCTATAGAATGTCACTCTGCTTATTTAACTTATGCAGAGTACATCATGCAAAATGCCAGGCTCGATGAAGCACAAGCTGGAATCAGGATTGCCAGGAGAAATATCAATAACCTCAGATATGCAGATGACACCACCCTTATGGCAGAAAGAGAAGAGGAACTAAAGAGCTTCTTGATGAGGGTGAAAGAGGAGAGTGAAAAAGCTGGCTTAAAACTCAGCATTCAAAGACTAAGATCATGGCATCCGATCCCATAACTTCATGGCAAATAGATTGGGAAACAATGGAAACAGTGTCAGACTTTATTTTGTTGGGCTCCAAAATCACTGCAGATGGTGACTGCAGCCATGAAATTAAAAGATGCTTGCTCCTTGGAAGAAAAGCTATGACCAACCTAGACAGCGTATTAAAAAGCAGAGACATTACTTTGCCAACATAAGTTCATCTAGTCAAAGCTGTGGTTTTTCCAGTAGTCATGTATGACATGTGAGAGTTGGACCATAAAGAAAGGTAAGCACTGAAGAACTGGTGCTTTTGAACTGTGGTATTGGAGAAGACTCATGAGAGTCCCTTGGACTGCAAGGAGATCAAACCAGTCAATCCTAAAGGAAATCAATCGTGAATATTGATTGGAAGGACTGATGCTGAAGCTGAAGCTCCAATACTTTGGCCACCTGATGGGAAGAACTGACTCATTGGAAAATACCCTGATGCTGGGAAAAATTGAAGGCAGGAGGAGAAGGGGATGACAGAGGACAGGTTGGTTGGATGGCATCACCGACTCCATGAACATGAGTCTGAGAAAGCTCCGGGAGTTGGTGATAGAGAAGCCTAGTGTGCAACAGTGCATGGGGTTGCAAAGAGTCGGACACAACTGACCGAATGAACTGACTGACATCATGCAAAATGCCAGGCTGGATGGATCACAAGCTGGAACCAAGATCGCTGGGAGAAATACCAACAGCTTCAGATATGCAGATGATACCACTCTAATGTCCGAAAGCAAAGAAGAACTAAAGCCTCTCGAGGAAGGTGAAAGAGGAGAGTGAAAAAGCTGGCTTAAAACTCAACATTCAACAAACTAAGATCTTAGCATCCAGTTCCATCACTTCATGGCAAATAGGTGGGGAACAAGATTAAGCAGTGATAGATTTTATTTTGAGGGGCTCAAAAATCACTGTGGATGGTGACTGCAGCCATGAAATTAAAAGACATTTGCTCCTTAGAAGGAAAGCTATGAAAAACCTAGACAGCGTATTAAAAAGCAGAGACATCACTTTGCTGACAAATTGCTATACACAGTCAAAGCTATGATTTTTTCCAATAATCAAGTAGGGATGTGAGAGTTGGAACATAAAGAAGACTGCGTGCTGAAGAATTGATGCTTTTGAACTCTGGTGCTGGAGAAGACTCTTGAGGGTCTCTAGGACTGCAAGGAGATCAAACTCAGTCAATCCCAAAGGAAATCAACCCTGGATTTTCATCGGAAGGACTGAAGCTGTAGCTCCAATACTTTGGCTCTTCACTAATGTGAAGTGCTGACTCACTGGAAAAGTCCCTGATATTGGAAAGACTGAGAGCAGGAGGAAAAGGGGACAACAGAGGATGATATGGTTGGGTGGCATCATCACTTCAATGGACAGGAGTTCGAGGAAACTCGGGGAAATAGTGAAGGACAGAGAAGCCTGGCATGCTGTAGTCCATGGGGTTGCAAAGAGTCAATGGCAACTTAGCGACTGAACAACATCAATGTAAAAAAGATATTAAAGTCTTTGATAAGACACACATGTACCCCAATGTTCATCGCAGCACTGTTTACAATAGCCGGGACATGGAAGCAACCTAGATGTCCATCAGCAGACGAATGGATAAGGAAGCTGTGGTACATACACACAATGGACTATTACTCAGTCATTAAAAAAAACATTTGAATCGGTTCTATTGAGATGGATGAAACTGGAGCCCATAATACAGAGTGAAGTAAGCCAGAAAGAAAAACACCAATACAGTATACTAATGCATATATATGGAATTTGAAAAATGGTAACGATAACCCTATATGCGAGACAGAATAAGAGACACAGATGCATAGAACAGTCTTATGGACTCTGAGGGAGAAGGTGAGGGTAGGACGTTCTGGGAGAATAGCATTGAAACATGTATATTATCATATGTGAAACAGAACACCATTCCATGTTTGATGCATGAGACAAATGCTCAGGGCTGGGGCAATGGGATGACCCAGAGGGATGGGATGGGGAGGGAGGTGGGAGGGGGGTCCAGGATGGGGAACACATGTAAACCCATGGCTGATTCATGTCAATGTATGGCAAAAACTACTATAATATTGTAAAGTAAAAAAAATAATAAAAATAAAAAAAATAAAGTCTTTGATAGCCTCTATATCAAGAAACATAAATAGCATGTTGAGAAATAAGTTTTAAAAAATTTGTATCCAAGTTCAAGGATTTAAAGAAAGCCACATTGTGAAAATGTAAAAATTGACATATAGAGCCAAGGCAACTCGAATAAAATTCCAAATAGAATTTTTATGTAACGTTAGAAGCTGATTCTTAAACTTGTATAGAAATACAAGGGTGAAAAACAAGGTGAGAAGGCTTCCCCTACAGGTTATCAGAACATGATAAAATTACAGGGATTAAGATAGTATCAGACTGACACTGGATATACAAATAGACCAATGCTGCTGCTGCTGCTGCTAAGTTGCTTCAGTCGTGTCCGACTCTGTGCGACCCCATACACGGCAGCCCACCAGGCTCCGTCGTCCCTTGGATTCTCCAGACAAGAATACTTAGAACTCATAAATACATTCATGAATATACAGAAAATTAATTTATGATAAAAGTGGAAATACACAGTAGTAGGTAGAGAGTAGTCTCTTCCATTAAAAAGTAAGAAGTCAAATGAATATCCAAATAGGAATAAATGAAATCTCATATCATTAAAAAAAAAAAAGTTCCTTATATATTGTAGATATCTATGCAAAACAAAAAAAATCCCTGCAATAGCCATGTCAGGGAGGGTAAGTTTTCCAAACAGAACACAAAGAACAATAAACTCAAAAGAGAAGATTGATATATTAGGCTGTTTAAAATTAAGAATTGCTATAAAGTGGCACCAGTGGTAGAAAACTGGCTTGCCAATGCAGGAGACGTAAGAGATGTAGGTTTGATCTCTGGGTCAGAAAGATTCCCTGGAGGAGGGCATGGCAACCCAATCCAGTATTCCCAATCCAGTCCTAAATATTCATTGGAAGCACTGATGCTGAAGCTGAAACTCCAATACTTTGGCTGCCTGATGCGAAGAACTGACTCATTGGAAAAGACCCTAATGCTGGGAAAGACTGAAGGCAGGAGAAGGGGATGACAGAGGATGAGATGGTTGGATGGCATCACTGACTTGATGGACATGAGTTTGAACAAGCTCTGGGAGTTGGTGATGGGCAGGAAAGCCTGGCATGCTGCAGTCCATAGGATCGCAAAGAGCTGGACAAGACTGGAGCAATTGAACTAAACTGAACTGATTCTTTTCCATTATTGTATATCACAGTATGCTGCTGCTGCTGCTAAGTTGCTTCAGTCATGTCCGACTCTGTGCGACCCCATAGACAGAAGCCCACCAGGCTCCCCCATCCCTGGGATTCTCCAGGCAAGAACACTGGAGTGGGTTGCCATTTCCTTCTCCAATGCATGAAAGTGAAAAGTGAAAGTGAAGTTGCTCAGTCGTGTCCGACTCTTAGCGACCCCATGGACTGCAGCCTACCAGGCTCCTCCGTCCATGGGATTTTCCAGGCAAGAGTACTGGAGTGGGGATATCACAGTATACTGAATATATTTTCCTGAGCTATATGGTAGGTCCTTATTCATTTTACATTCTATATATACTAGTTTGCATCTGCTAATCCCAAATTCCCAATCCTTCCATCTTCCACCCTCCTCCCTCTTGGCAATGACAAGTCTGTTCTCTGTTTGTGAGTCTGTTTTGGTTTCCTAGATGTATTTCTTTGTGTTGTGTTTTAGATTCCACATATTATAGCATATGGTATTTGTCTTTCTCTCTCTGACTTACTTCTCTTAGTATGATAAGGTCTAAGTCCACCTATGTTGCTTCAAATGACATTATTTCGTTCTTTTTTAAGACTAACTTTGCATTATATATGTATATATATAATGACATGTGGATAATGACATATATAATGTCATATAATATATATATGACATCTTCACCCATACATATGTCAATGAACACTTAGTTTGTTTCCTCTTGGTTACTGTAAATAGTGCTACAATGAACATATGGGTGCCTGTGGCTTTTCAAATTATAGTTTTGTCTGGGTATATGCTACCAGGAGTGGAGTTGCCTACCATATGGAAACTCTGTTTTTAGTTTTTTCAGGAACCTCCATACTGTTTTCCATACTGGCTGAACCAATTTACATTTCTACCAACAGTATAAGAGAGTTTCTTTTTGTTCACAACTTCACCAATATTTATTATTTGTAGACTTTTAAATAATGTCCATTCTGACAATTGTGAGATGATAACACATTATAGTTTTGATTTGCATTCCTCTAATAATTAGCAATGTTCTGAGCATCTTTTCATGGGCTTTTAGGCCATTTGTATGTTTCCCTTGGAGAAATGTCTATTTAGATCTTCTCCCCATTTTTTGATTGACTTTTGATTTTTTGTTGTTGAATTGTATGAGCTATTAGTATATTTTGGAAATTAAGGCTTTGTCAGTTGCATTATTTGCAAACATTTCTTCCCAGCCTTTACATTTTGTTTATGATTTCCTTTGCTGTACAAAAGTTTGTAAGTTTGATTAGGTTCCATTCGTTTATTTTTGCTTTTATTTTTATTGCCTTGGGAGACTGACCTGAGAAAATATTGGTATACTTTATGTCATTTGCCTACATTCTCTTCTAGGAGTTTTATGGTGTCCTCTTACATTTAATTTTTTAAATCATTTTGAGTTTATTTTTGTGTATGGTGTGAGGATGTGTTGTAACTTCTTTGATTTACATGTGGCTGTCCAGCTTTTCCAACACCACTTGCTGAAGACAATGTCTTCTCCTTGTTGTATATTCTACCTCCTTTGTCAAGGATTAATTGTCCATAGGTGTGTGAGTTTATTTTTCTCTATTCTGTTCCAGTGATCCATAGTCTATGTTTTGGTCAATACTATGCTGTTTTCCGGAGAAGGCAATGGCACCCCACTCCAGTACTCTTGCCTGGAAAATCCCATGGACAGAGGAGCCTGGTAGGCTGCAGTCCATGGGATCGCTAAGAGTCGGACATGACTGAGCGACTTCACTTTCACTTTTCACTTTCATGCACTGGAGAAGGAAATGGCAACCCACTCCAGTGTTCTTGCCTGGAGAATCCCTGGGACGGGGAAGCCTAGTGGGCTGCCGTCTATGGGGTCGCACAGAGTCGGACACTACTGAAGCGACTTAGCAGCAGCAGCAGCAGCAGCAGCAGCATGCTGTTTTCATTACTTTAGCTTTGCAGTATTGTCTGATGACTGGAAGGGTTATGCCTCCTGCTTTGCTCTTTTCCCTCAAGATTGCATTGGTAATTCTCAGTCTGTTATGTTTCCATTTAAATTTTAAAATAATTTGTTCTAGTTCTGTGGGTAATTTGATAAGGATCACATTAAATCCATAGATTGCTTTGGGTAGTATGCCCATTTTAACAAGATTAATTCTTCCAATCCAAGAGTGTGGGATATCTTTCCCTTTCTTTCAATTATCTTCAGTTTCCTTTATTAATGTTTCATAGTTATCAGCATATAAATCTTTTACCTCCTTGGTCAGTATTTTTTATGTGATTTTAAGGGAATTGTTTATTTACACTTGCTTTTCCTAACTTTTTTGAGAATTTTTGCATATGTATTCATCAAATATAATATATTGGCCTGTAATTTTCTTTTATGCTAGTGTCTTTATCAGGTTTTGCTATCAGGGTGATGGTGTCTTCATAGAATGTCTTTGGAACCATTCCTTCCTCTTCAATCTTTTGGAAGAGTTCAAGAATGATTGGTATAAGTACTTCCTTGTATGTTTGGTAGAATTCTCCTGAAAGACATCTGACCCCTGACTTTTGTTTGGAGGGACCTTTTTTTTAAGAGTACTATTTTACTTCTAGAGATTGATCTGTTATCAGCTTCTTTTATTGATTTCATTTTGGTGGGTTGTATGTTTCTTAGAAGTTGTCCATTTCTTCTAGGTTGTAAAATTTGTTTGTTGTATAATTGCTCATAAAATTCTCTTATGGTTTTCTGTAATTCTGTGGCATCAGTTGTGATCTCTCTTCTTTCATTTCTTATTTTGTTTATTTGGGTCTTTTCTCTTTCCTTCTTGATGAGCCTGGACAGAGGTTTGTCAACTTTGTTTACTCTTCAAAGAACCAGCTCTTGCTTTTACTGACTTTTTTTAATCTCCATTTTATTTCTTTCCTCTCTAATTTTATTATCTCGTTCCTTCTGCTGACTTTAGGTTTTATTTGTTCTTTTTCTAATTATTTAAGGTGGTGAGTTAGGTTATTTATTTGAGTTTTTTCTTGTTTCTTAAAGAAAGACTGTATTGCTATGAACTTTTGCTGTAAGAACTGTTTGGCTGCATCCCATGGACATTGTATGGTTGAGTTTTCATTGTCATTTGCTTCAGGTATTTATTAATTTCCTTTTTTATTTCCTAGATGGCCCATTAGTTTTTTAGTAGCATGTTGTTAAGTCTCCATGTAACTGTTTATTCTCATTTCTTTTCCTGTGGTTGATATGCTAGTTTCTGCTGTTGTGACCAGAAAATATGCTCAAAAAATTTTTATACTTACAAATTTTTTTGCCCTAGTATGTTGGCAATCCTAGAAACTGTTTCACAAGCACTTGAAAGGAATGTGTAGTCTGCTTTTTTTTTTTTGGATGTAATGTCCTATAGATATCAAGACTAACTATTCTATTGTATCATTTCGAATCTTTGTTGCCTTATGGATCTGTCCATTGATGTGAGTGAGGTGTTAAAGTCTCCTACTATTATTGTATTCTCATCAATTTCTTCCTTCATGTCTGTTTTATGTATTTGGGTGCTTCTACATTAGGTGCACATATGTTGACAAGTGTAATATCCTCTCCTTGTATTAATCCTTTTACCATTATTTAGTGTCCTTCTTTTTCTATCGTTTCAAAGTTCATTTTGTCTGATTATGAGTATTGCAAACCCTGCTTTCTTGCTGTTTCCATGAATATCTTTTTCCATCCCCTTATTTTCAATCTATGCGTGTCCTTTGCCCTAAAGTGGGTCTATTGTGGGCAACATATTGTAGTCTCTTGGGTTTTTTTTTTTTTTTATCCAATCTGCCACTCTCTGTCTTTTGATTGGAGCATTTAGTCCACTGACTTTTAAAGTAATAATTGATAGATATGTATTTGTTGTATTTATTGAGTTTCCCTCATAGCTCAGTAGGTAAAGAGTCTGACTGCAATGCAGGAGACCTGGGTTCGATCCCTGGATCGGGAAGATCCCCTGGAGAAGGAAATGGCAACCCACCACACTATTCTTGCCTGGAGCATCCTGTGGACAGAGGAGTCTGGCAGGCTACAGGTCTATGGGGTCACAAGAGTCGGACATGACTGAGTGACTAAGCACATAGCAGCATGTGTTTATTACTATTTTAAGCTTTGTTTTTCCATTGATTTTATATTTCTTCTTATATCTTTCTTTTTTGTTTTTCCTTTTATGTTTTGGTGATTTTCTTTTGTATTAGGCTTACTTTCTCTTCTTTTTGGTTTTTATGAATCTATTGTATGCTTTTGATTTGTGGTTAAGGGTAGCTTTTTCAAGTATATTAAACTTTTCCTACATCTACTTGCTTTACACTGGTAGTCACATAGGCTCAAAGATATTCTAGGGGGAAAATAATCTACATTTCCTTACTCTCTTCCCCCACATTTTATGATTTTGATATCCTCTTTTACATCTTCATGTCCATCCTTTTGCTGTTCCTGTGGTTATTTTTGCTCATTATTGCTTCTATATAAATGTTTTCATTTTTAAATCTATATACGGGCTTATTTCAGGGCTTCCCTAGTAGTTCAGATGGTAAAGAATCTGCCTGCAAAGCAGAAACTTGGGTTCAATCCTTGGGTTGGGAAAACCTCCTGGAGAAGGAAATGGTAACTCACTCCAGTATTCTTGCCTGGAGAATTCCATGGACAGAGAAGCCTGGCAGGCTATATCCATGGGGTTGCAAAGAGTCAGACACAACGGAGCAACTAACACTTTCACTATGTACTGGCTTATTTAAGTGATTTACTTCCCAAGTATGATTTCCTCTTTCTTATAGGTTCTTATTTCTTTTTTATTTAGAGAAGACTAAATAAAAACTAAACCTTCCTTCTTCAGGTTTGGGAAGCTTTCAGCCATAATTTCTTCAAATATATTTTCAATCCTCCTTTTCTTTTTCTTCTGTGGTTCCTATTATGTGTAGATTGGCACACTATGTACTATCCCATAAGTCTCTTGTAATATTTTCATTCTTTTCAAAATTTGATTTTTTTGTCTGCTGTTCTGACTGGGTGATTTCCATTATTGTATCTTCCAGATGACTTATGCATTCTTCTGCATTATTCATTCTGCTATTCATTGCCTTTAGCTCAGCTTTCATCTTGGTGAATGAGTTCTCTAATTTTTCTTGTTTCCTTTTTATAGTTTCTATTTCCTTTTTATAGTAATCTGCATTTCTTAATTCCTTCAGAATTTTTATTATCTCCTTTTTGAACTCAGTGTCTATTAGACTAGAGAGGTCTATTGTTTTAAAGAGGTCTATTGTTCTTCCTTTCAGAGGAGTTCTCTTGATCTTTTAATTGGGAGTGGTTCCTCTGCCTCTTCATTTTACTTATACTTCTCTTGCTCAATGAGTTTAGGAGAAACAATTATCTACTGTGGTCTTTTTTTTTTTTTTTATAAATTTATTTATTTTAGTTGGGGGCTAATTACTTTACAATATTGTAATAGTTTTTGCCATACATTGACATGAATCAGCCATGGGTTTACATGTGTTCCCCTTCCCGGACCCCCCACCCACCTCCCTCCCCATCCCATCCTTCTGTGGTCTTAGAGGGCTATTTTTATGTAGGAGTCCCTCTGCATAACCTGTGTGGATTTAACCATTTTTGGTGTGAGAATTATTTTTAGTGTAGCTGTCTGCCACCTCTTTCTTCAGTGTGTGCTGGCCATTATCCTCCTGATAGAAAGTGTGACTGACGTTGTGGTGACTAGAGCCTACACTGGATACTGATCAGGTTGTCTTCTTTTACTCTGTGGTTGTCACTGCCCTGTCAAGGTTGGTTCTGTTCCCTAGTTGTTGGAGTAGAAGCCCCCGGATTCATTTCTGAGCTGTTTCTGCAGTATGAGGTATCCTGGATTAGGGCTCTCGCACTAGGATAGAACCACTGAGTATTCTGCCAGGGCCGTTCACTGGATGAGTATACTCTGTTGTGTCACCTGTCACCCATTGTGTGGGCTCACAAAGTGCACTGTTTCTGGCACTGCCCTTGACCCCATCTCAACCTTTGGAATGATGGCAATCAGCCCTGGTGTCCCTCACGTGTTGTTTTCACAAGGGCATCAATGCAGATAGGCTGAAGGCAGGTTCTAAGACCGCAGAAGTCATGCACCTAGACTTGCTTGTGGCAGCTATGCAGCCAGCCCAGACTCGATCCTGATCCTGCCCCCATATGTATGTGCCCACAAATATATAGCTGCTAAGGCCAGACCCATTGTATCCATAGGCACACCCATTGTCCATTCAGATGTCCTACAGATGCTGAATTTACAAACTGGTGATGGGCAGATATGTAAATCTGAAACTTGCACAGCTGTGGGGAGAGATTTCAGCCAAGCTTCCTAGGTCCCACTGCCCCTGCAGCTCAGCTGTGGTTTCAGCCTTGCCTCTGCAGTGGGCAAACCACGGAAGTCTATTCCCAGAGCCCGCCAAGGAGGTGGCTGGGGCGTGGGAGCCCAGAGCCCATAAAGACCAGGGCCAGCACACGGAGAAAGAAGCTGCACTGGCAACCCTACTCCTTCCGTCAAGCACCACTTAACAATGGCTTGTTGACCAGGCTTCTATAGTAGGCCCTCAAACACCCCTGGTTGCTGCCTTACCACACTCCAGATCCTTTTGGCTGTCTCTGTGGAGCCAATAGAAATCCTCTCCCTGGGTCTGTCCTGTAAACACCAAGTTCAGCACCCAGCCCTTGTCTGTACCATGGACGTGTGTCTCAAGCTGAAGAGTTCAGGACAATGGCACAACCCATCTGTTCTGGTCTCTCTCTACTCTGCCCACCTACCACAGGCTGGTTCTTGTGCTCTCCTCTGAGACTCTGATGCTCCCTTTCTGTCCCAGCTGATCTCCTCACCAGTGAGGGGGCTTCCCTTGGTATGGGAATCTTTCCAGTTTTTCAGCCCCCTTTCAGGGGCATAGGTCCTTCATCGCTGTATGTGGGCTTTCTCCGGTTGTGGTGAGCAGGGGCTACTTTCTGGTTGTAATGTGTGGGCTTCTCTTGTTGCAGTGGCTCCTCTTATTGTGGAGCATGGGCTCAAGGTTACATGGACTTCAGTAGTTGCAGTGCATGAACTCAGCAGTTGTGGCTTGCAGGCTCTAGGCAAACCAGGGATCAAACCCATGTTGCCTGCATTGGCAGGCAAATTCTTAACCACTGGACCACCAGGGAAGTCTGGTAGATGTATTTTTATTCTATCTGTGGCATGAGGTGAGCTCCATGTCCTTCTACTCCACCATCTTGATTGGAGCCCCTAGTAAGGTGTTTTTCTTAAGTTATGATTCTTCAAAATAGCAGTAAAAACTGAATGCGGACGTTTTCCAAATAAAGACTTTTACATCTATCTTCTTATAGTCATTAGGCTATTTTGCTAAGGAGTTAGTTCAACTGAGAATAAAAGAATGTATCAGAAATCATCAGGAGGAGGAAAGTTTCTCAGCTTCCTTTCTTTTAAGTTACCAGTTTATAATGAGACATTTATTAAGCTATGCCACCATGTACCTTCAACCCATCAGATCTCTACCCCAATCTTCAGCAACACTCTCTCATGATGGCCTCAATATGACTAAATGACAATGTGTCTTAAACTTTTTCAGTGACGGACCCATAATAGGAAAGGATGAGAAGTAGCAACTTGTTCTCTGTCCTCTACCTCCACAAACAGGGGTAACTTGAAAGGTAAACTAAACCAGCCCATCATAAGCACTAAAGTTCTTTGGAGAGTCATGGTTTATATTTTAAAAATTGATGGGAATTTCACATTAAGTTACATAAATGTAACACTTTAATTTTTAAAGATGGTCACTTAGATGACAAAGTATATAGCATCTACCATTCCTTCCCATCTGAAAACCCTTAAAATGAAAAAAATATGTATAATTTTAAAAACATATAACAGGATAAATCCATGAACACACATATGTAAAAGCACGAGACAAGACTGGAGGGATTCTTATCAAATTTCTGACAGCATTTTTAACAGTGGGGGACAAAGAAGAGAAACTGGGTGCAGAGTAAGGAGAGTGTAAGGACACAAGATGGAGAAGGCAATGGCACCCCACTCCAGTACTCTTGCCTGGACAATCCCATGGATGGAGGAGCCTGGTAGGCTACAGCCCATGGGGTCACAAAGAGTCGGACACGACTGAGAGACTCACTTTCACTTTTCCCTTTCATGCACTGGTGAAGGAAATGGCAACCCACTCCAGTGTTCTTGCCTGGAGAATCCAATGGACGGAGGAGCCTGGTAGGCTGTGGTCCATGGGGTCGCTAAGAGTCAGACACGACTGAGCGTCTTCACTTTCACTTTTCACTTTCTTGCATTGGAGAAGGAAATGGCAACCACTCCAGTGTTCTTGCCTGGAGAATCCCAGGGATGGGGGACCCTGATGGGCTGCCATCTATGGGGTCGCACAGAGGCGGACACAACTGCAGCGACTTAGCAACAGCAACAAGGACATAAGAATTGTGTAAGTTTTCTATAATTCTACATTGTTTTAATTTTCTCTCTAAACACAATCCTATATCACACAAGTAATATATTTAACAAAATGTAAAATCAGTGACCTCAAGTAAAGTTTATGCATCCAGGAAAAAACTACCAAATTCATTGTGAGGCTTTGTGCCCTTTTGACATACTCAGGAACTTACCCTAATTTAAGAAGTACAATCAGAAACAAAGAAGATTTCTAATTATATAACTTGTCATCTAATTCTAAATAGTATATTTTGTTTAGGTGTGTTTGATATTTTCTGACAAAGTTCATAACATTATATTTGAGATTACATGCCTTCTCTACAACAAATTGATAATTATTCTACAAAAATATTTTAAACATCGCAATTTCTAACCTGTAAGGTTGGCATTTAAATCGTCTTTCACTTTCTCAGCAATACTTTTTACCACATCACTTCCAGAAGGCACATAAACCAATTCATATTCTTTTTTCTTATTAGTGAGGAAAGTGGGACGTTCATTCAAGGGAAAAGACTGGAAAAAAATAGCTTTTGTAAATTCCCTTCTGGAATATTTGCGCAGAAGCAAAATCAATGTACAGAACAGCACTGTCATGGAAATTTCCACAATTAAAGCACCCATCTTCCGTTTCTACAAGAGAAACAAAATCACACTAATTAACTTTAGAGTATTATATGTGTGTATGTGTGTATTTACACTCGTGTACATACATGTATACAATACATATATATATCATTCCACTTCATTCTACAAAATGAATGGTTCTCTGGATTGTCTTTTTCACCCTTTTCTCATTTCACTATTGATTTTATTGGTTTACCCTATCGATATTCTTCAGATTTAGAAATCTACCTTCAGTCATGGAATGAAAGGGGAAAAATACCCATAAACTGAAATGAAATGAAGGAATTATTAAAATTTTTCTTTTCAAATTCATTAGCCTTTACAGCCATTTCTCAAAGATACCTCCACTTACCTTTAATATGAAATTTTTCCAGAGGAGGACGGCAAACTGGTTAAGCCGCAAGCTATCCATTTTATCACAAAGAATGAAAGTTCAACACTAAAAAAGAAGAAATTTTTAAAATTTAGATTACCTGCCAAAATGTTAAGTTTACTCAAGTAAAATGATTACCTTACTGTTCTACTCTTTTCATCAATCTTGAAAGATGACCTTTTAAAAAGCTTGAAATAAATACTTGTCTGTTCTTGTTTTATATTAATTCATGAAACTCACACCTAATGATCTTCGAATATGTATGAAAATATTAGACAATAGAGATGCAAAGATCAGTAAGTTGCAACTCCATGTTCACAAAGAAAAATGTAAACTGTAAACGCAAAATATCAGTTATTAAAGGAGGGGGAATGAAATGAAAGAGTAGCATTGCTATACATACACTATTACATATAAAATAGATAGCTAGTGGGAGGCTGCTGTATAGCACAGGGAGCTCAGCTTGATGCTCTGTGATGGCCTAGAGGGGTGGGATGGGAGGGTGGGTTTGGAGGGAGGTTCAAAAAGGAGGGGATACACACACACACACACACACACACACACACATTATATACATGTAGCTGATTCGCTTTGTTGTATAGCAGAAACTAACACTACATTGTAAATCAATAATATTCCAATTAAAAAAACCAAAATATCAATTATTATTTTGACAGATTCTGCGAGAAACTCTCAAAAAATATAATGTTGAATGTTTACTGTTTATTTAATACATTCTTTGTGCCTTGTTCTATATTAAGCATTATATGTTTTTAAAACAGTCATGATTTTTTCCTCATGGTGTGGATAGTAGAGCATAGTAATTAAAAATCTGAGATCAGAAGTTAGGCTTCTTGAGTTCAAATCCTAGCTTTGATCAAAATTATTAACCTATGTCTGCTTATCACAAATAAAATCAGAAAAATTATAGTACTTATTTTATAAGGTTTTTCCCTTGGTGCCATTTGCTACCATGGCAGGGGTAACTAAAAAGCTATGAACTTTTAATTATCATAAAATATACATAATATAAAATGTACCATTTTAGGTGTACACTTCAATGGCAGCAATCACATTCACACTGTGGTACAACCATCATAACCTAGTATTTCATAATCTCTAGTACTTCATATAACTGGAAACCCTTATCTGTGATAGTGACCTTTGTGACTGACTTATTTCACTTAGCATAAAGTGTCTTCAAAGTTCATTCATATTGCAGTATGTAAGAATTTCCTTCCTATGCAGTAATTTTAACAGCCTCATTGGACTATCAAAGTCAGAATTTACTTCAAGAAAAATAAAGATGTGCTGTGTGTTACACTAATACTAAGAGGTGTTTTAAGTTCCCTCACTTTGAGTGAACCAGAAAGAGTAGCCAGGGGATATAAAGACCAAAACCAGAATTGGTACTTCTGAACTTTCAGTGGCAGGCAAACAAGGAAGTGAGTGATTTCTGGCCAGAAGACAAAAAATAAGAGTGTCTCGGAGAAACTGAAGGTACTATGGAGATAGAGGAACAGGAGGAGCTCAGACTTGATCAGAGCATAAGTGATTCTCATCCTAGTTACTGTGCCAATCACTTTCATTACTGAACCATACAGACTCTGCCCAGGTCCCAGAAGGATCCAAAGAGAACAAAAGAATCTTTTAAAACTTCTTTGACATTGCAACCACAGGCGACAGAAGTGGTTTGGAATTTGTGGCTTAAACCTAACCAAGAAGGGTTGCCAGATAAAAGAGAGGATGCCCAGTTAAATTTGAATTTCAGATAAATAACATTTTTTTTGTTTGGGATATACTTATACTAAAACATTATTCATACTTTATCTAATATTCAAATTTAATTGAGCATTCTGTATTTTACTTGTTAAATCTGCCAACTCTAAAACCAGGTCAATTGCTTACTAAACAGAAGTACTGAGATTTTCCGTGGAATTTTAAATAGGACCTGGATTCTCATAGTTTAATACACAAAATATCCAGAATATAATCCAAAATTATACAGCTCACAATAAAATACAAAATCTCATTTTGCATAGGAAAAGATAATAAATGGATACCAATGATGACATGGCACAGATGTTTCAGTTATCTGAAAAAGACTTTAAAGCAGCTACTATTAAAATATTTAAGAGAGCAATTGCAGACTTGAAGCAACATTTAAAATAGAAAGCATTAGGAAACAAATGAAAGATATAAAGAAAAATCAAAGACAAATTTTAGAACCCAAAGTAATCAAAATAAAACACTCACTGGATAAACTCAATGGCAGAATGAAGATGACAGAGGAAAGAGTCAGTGAACTTGAAGATAGATCACTAGAAATTATCTAGTATGAAGAAAATGAGGGGGGTAGAAAAAATTAATAGAGCCTCAGATGTACATGAAATAACAAAAATAAAGCCTAGCATATTACTCATCAGAATTTCAGAAGACAGAAAAGTGTGATGTTGAAAACACATTTAAAGATATAATGGTTGAAAAGTTCCAAACGTGGCAAAAGATACAAACTGACATTACAAGAAGCTGAGCAAACCTTAAACAAGATAAACCAAAGAAATTTATGTCTAGATACATCATAATCATGTGATCAAAACTAAAACTCTCTTAAAAAAGACAGAGGAAAACAACACATTATCTATAAGGAGACATAAATTTGAAAAACAGCAGATTGCCATCAGAAACTGGGGGAACTAGCAGGAAAAAACCAACATTTTTAAAGTTCTGAAAAAAAAAAAAGGTTTTTAACCTGGAATTGGATATTCAGCAAAGAAATCCTTCAGAAACACAAGTTTGAAATAGACATTCACAGAAGAAGGAAAACTGAATGATTCCACTGATAGCTGGTCTAATCTACAAGAATTATTATAGGAAGCTCTTCAGAGAGAAGAGAAACGATAACAAGGAAACTTGGAACGTAAGAAATGAAAAAATAAAGCAACAGAAATGGTAAGCATCTGGACAAATAAAAAATATTATTCTTGACCTCTTGCATTCTTTAGAAGGATATAATATGGACTAATGAAGTTTACAATAAATTAAAATGTAATATGAGAAAACTATAGTATAAGGGGGAAAGGAGTAAGAGGACCTACGTGCTGTGCTGTGCTCAGTTGCTAAGTTGTGTTGGACTCTTTGCAACCCCGTGGACTACAGCCTGCCAGGCTCCTCTATCCATGGGATTTTCCAGGCAGTAATAATAGAGTAGGACTTATATGATAATTACATTTCTGTATTTCAATTGAAGTGCTAAAATGTTAGTTCTAAATAGACTACGGGTTAAGATTATATTTTGTAATTTCTAGTGCAACAATTTAAAAATGTGTAAAATCACAATGGGTAAATTGCAACAGAAAGGAAACGAGATAGTAAATTAATTCCACATGAAGAAATAAAGAACACCAGTAAAAGTTAAATTTTAAATATAAAGCAGTATTAATGGCCTGCAACTCATTTTTCCTATATGATTTAAGAAAGCCACATTAAAAACTTATAAAATTCCATGTTGATTTCACAAACAATGCAAGTCTTGAAAATAAATTTAAGGGAAAGAGAGGTAAGTATGAGCAAATCTTTGTATACTCTTGAAATTGTTGGTACTAATTAAAACTGGATTATTCTAGATCAAGACATTGGTTATAATTCACAAGACAACCACTAAGAAAATTACATATATATATATATATATATATATATAAAAAACGCAAATAAAGAAAGAAGTTAAAATGGTACATTAGAATATATCTTCCGAAAAAGAGATCAATAACAAAAGGATGTAGGTAACAAAAATAAGATAAGACATAAAGAATACAAACAGCAAAATGGAAGAAGTCTTTCTTTATTGTTAACTACATAAAATGTAAATGAATTAAACTCTCTAATTAAAAAGCAGCACCTGGCATAATATATATAACTGTTTGAGTCAACTATACATAGTATACAAGAGAGTCACTTTAGGCCCCAAAACAAAAGGAAGTTGGTTAAAGAACAGAAAAATATATTCCATGCAAATAGTATCAAAAGAAGAGCTGGGATAACTGTATTAATATCAGACAAAATAGACTTTAAAAATTATTAAGAGACAAAGAAGGACACCATATAATGATAAAAGAAATGATTCAAGAAGATATAACAACAATTCATAAGCATATATGAATCTAAAAACAGAGGCCTCAACATATATGAAGCAAAAACTGACAAAATTAGGTGACAAATAAAAATAGAAATAAAAAAAGTTCAAAAACAATCATTGGAGACTTCAATACTTCTCTTTCAATAACAAATAGGAAAACTAGAAGATTAACAAGGAATGGAAGTTAATGAACACCATAAAGCAGCTACACCTAATATTGTTCTATATAGAACAATTTAGCCAACAATGACAAAATAGACATTCTTCTCAAGTGCACATGAAACATTCTCTAGGATAGACCATTAGGCCACAAAACAAGTCTCAATAAATTTTAAGAGACTAAAATCATACAAAGTATTTTCTATGACAAAGTAATTTCAATGAAATGAAATTAGAAACCAGAAGGAATTCAAATTCCAGCATCACAAGGAAATTTGAAAAATTCACAAATATGTGGAAATTAAATGCTGTGCTGTGCTCAGTTGTATCCAACTCTTTGTGACCCCATAGATTGTAGGTCACCTGGCTCCTCTGTCCATGGGATTTTCCAGTCAAGAATACTGGAGTGGGTTGCCATTTCCTACTCCAGGGGATGTTCCTGACACAGGAATCGAACCCACATCTTTTGTGTCTCCTGCATTGGCAGGCAGATTCTTTACCACTGAACCACCTGGAAAGCCTCAGAAATTAAATAACGCACTCTTAAACAACCAATGAGTCACAGAAGAAATCACAAAAGAAATTAGAAAACAATTTGAAATAAAGGAAAACAACAATAGCATGTACTACAACTTAAGGCATGCAGTGAAATCAGTTTAGCTATAAACTCCTACATTTCAAATCAATAATGATTTCAAGTCAATAACCTACACTTCTACTTTAAGAGACTATAAAGAGAAGAGCAAAATAAAACTACAGATAACAAAAGGAAATAACAAATATTGCACCAGAAATTAAATAGAGAACATAGAGACAATATAATTTTTTTAAACCCTTGGTTCCTTTGAAAGATCAACAAAATTCACGTCAATGTACGGAAAAACCACTACAATATTGTAAAGTAATTAGCCTCCAATTAAAATAAATAAATTTTAAAAAACTGAAAAAAATAAAGCTTAAGGTGTTAGGAATGTACACAACTAAAAAAAAAAAAAGATCAACAAAAGTAACAAACTATCTTGACTAACCAAAATAAGAAAGAAGACTCAAATTACTAAAATTGGGAAAGAAAGAAAAGACAATTACTACAAATCTTATGGAAATTTAAAAAAATTTAAGAGAATACTATGAACGATTGTGAGCCAACAAATTTGATAACCTAGATAAAATGACTAACTCCTAGAAACAACCAACCAAACAAACAAATTCAAGGATAAAGATCTAAATGTAAGACCAGATACTATAAAACTCTTAAAGGAAAACATAGAACACTCTCTGACATAAATCACAGCAAGATCTTTTTGGATCCACCTCCGATAGAAATGAAAATAAATACAAATGATAACTAATTAAACCTAAAAGCTTTTGCACATTAAAGAAAAACATAAACAAAATGAAAAGACAACCCACAGAATGGGAAAAAATATTTGCAAATGAAGCAACGATAAGGGATTAATCTCTAAAACATACAAACAGCTCATGAAGCTCAATATAAAAAACAAAACAAAACATGGATGGAAGATCTACATAGACATTTCTCCAAAGAAGATATACAGATGGCCAAAAAGCATGTGAAAATATGCTCAGCATCACTAATAATTAGAGAAATGCAAATCAAAACTACAATTCTCACACAAGTCAGAACGGCCATCATCAATATCTACAAACAATAAATGCTGGAGAGGATGTGGAGAAAAGGGAACCCTCTGACACTGTTGGTGGAAATATAAATTGGTACAGCCACTACCGAGAATAGTACAGAGGTTTCTGAAGAAAATAAATAGAGCTACCATAATCCCAGCAATCCCACTACTGGGCATACAACCATAGAAAATCTTAATTAGGAAAGATGCATGCACCACAGTGTTCATTGCATGACTATTTACAATAGCCAGGACATGAAAACAACCTTAATGTCCATCAACAGAGGAACACTGATAAAGAAGACGTGGTACATACGTATAATGAAATATTACTCAGCCATTTAAAAGAACAAAATAATGCCATTTGCAGCAATATAGGCAAAGACAAATATCATATGATATCACATGATATTGCTTAAATGTGGTGCACTGGAGAAGGGAACGGCAAACCACTTCAGTATTCTTGCCTTGAGAATCCCATGAACAGTATGAAAAGGCAAAAAGATAGGACACTGAAAGATGAACTCCCCAGGTTGGTAGGTGCCCAATATGCTACTGGAGATCAGTGGAGAAATAACTCCAGGAAGAATGAAGAGACAGAGCCAAAGCAAAAACAACACCCAGCTGTGGATGTGACTGATGATGAAAGCAAGGTCCAATGCTGTAAAGAACAATATTGCATAGGAACCTGGAATGTTAGGTCCACGAATCAAGACAAATTGGAATTGCTCAAACAGGAGATGGCAAAAGTGAATGTCACCATTTTGTGAATCAGTGAACTAAAATGGACTGGAATGGGTGAATTTAACTCAGATGACCATTATATCTACTACCGTGGGCAAGAATCCCTTAGAAGAAATGGAGTAGCCATCATGGTCAACAAAAGAGTCCAAAACGCAGTACTTGGATGCAGTCTCAAAAACGACAGAATGATCTCTGTTTGTTTCCAAGGAAAACCATTCAACATCACAGTAATAAAGTCTATGCCCTGACCAGTAATGCTGAAGAAGCTGAAGTTGAACGGTTCTATGAAGACCTACAAGACCTTCTAGAATTAACAACCAAAAAAGATGTCCTTTTCATTATAGGGGACTGGAATACAAAAGTAGGAAGTCAAGAAACACCTGCAGTAACAGGCAAATTTGGCCTTGGACTACAGAATGAAGCAGGACAAAGGCTAACAGAGTTTTGCCAGGAGAATGCACTGGTCATAGCAAACACCCTCTTCCAACACAAGAGAAGAATCTACACATGGACATCACCAGATAGTCAACACCAAAATCAGACTGACTATATTATTTGCAGCCAAAGATGGAGAAGCTCTATACAGTCAGCAAAAACAAGACTGGGAGCTGACTGTGGCTCAGACCATGAACTCCTTATTGCTAAATTCAAACTTAAATTGAAGAAAGTGGAGAAAACCACTAGACCATTCAGGTATGACCTAAATCAAATCCCTTACAATTATACAGTAGAAGCGAGAAATAGAGTTAAGGGACTAGATCTGATAGACAGAGTGCCTGATGAACTATGGATGGAGGTTGGTGACATTGTACAGGAGACAGGGATCAAGACCATCCCCAAGAAAAAGAAATGCAAAAAAGCAAAATGGCTGTCTGAGGAGGCCTTACAAATAGCTGTGAAAAGAAGAGAAGCGAAAAGCAAAGGAGAAAAGGAAAGATATACCCATTTGAATGCAGAGTTCCAAAGAATAGCAAGCAGAGATAAGAAAGCCTTCCTCAGTGATGAGTGCAAAGAAATAGAGGAAAATGACAGAATGGGAAAGACTAGAGATCGCTTGAAGAAAATTAGAGATACCAACGGAACACTTCTTATGCAAAGATGGGCTCAATAAAGGACAGAAATGGTATGGACCTAAACACAAACAGAAGATATTAAGAAGAGGTGGCAAGAATACACAGGAGAACTATACAAAAAAGATCTTCATGACCCAGATAATCTCGATGGTGTGATCACTCACCTAGAGCCAGACACCCTAGAATGTGAAGTCAAGTGGACTTTAGGAAGCATCACTACAAATAAAGCTAGTGGAGGTGACAGAATTCCAGTTGAGCTTTTCAAATCCTGAAAGATGATGCTGTGAAAGTGCTGCACCCAATATGCCAGCAAATTTGGAAAACTCAGCAGTGGCCACAGGACTGGAAAAAGTCAGTTTTCATTCCAATCCCAAAGAAAGGCAATGCCAAAGTTTGCTCAAACTACCACACAATTGCATTCATCTCACACACTAGTAAAG
Source organism: Giraffa tippelskirchi (assembly GCF_054371585.1). Taxonomy (NCBI): domain Eukaryota; kingdom Metazoa; phylum Chordata; class Mammalia; order Artiodactyla; family Giraffidae; genus Giraffa; species Giraffa tippelskirchi. The sequence goes on from NC_137287.1 coordinate 22,678,672, forward strand.
TAATGCTCATCTCCAAGCCAGGCTTCAGCAATATGTGAACCATGAACTTCCAGATGTTCAAGCTGGTTTTGCAAAAGGCAGAGGAACCAGAGATCAAATTGCCAATATCCACTGGATCATCGAAAAAGCAAGAGAGTTCCAGAAAAATATCTATTTCTTCTTTATTGACTATGCCAAAGCCTTTTACTGTGTGGATCACCACAAACTGGAAAATTCTGAAAGAGATGAAAATACCAGACCACCTGATCTACCTCCAGAGAAATCTGTATGCAGGTCAGGGAACAACAGTTAGAACTGGACATGGAACAACAGACTGGTTCCTAATAGGAAAAGGAGTACATCAAGGCTGTATATTGTCATGCTGCTTATTTAACTTATATGCAGAGTACATCATGAGAAACGCTGGGCTGGATGAAGCACAAGCTGGAATCAAGATTGCCGGGAGAAATATCAATAACCTCAGATATGCAGATGACACCACCCTTATGGCAGAAAGCAAAGAAGAACTAAAGAGCCTCTTGATGAAAGTGAAATAGGAGAGTGAGAAATTTGGCTTAAAACTCAACATTCAGAAAACTAAGATCATGGCTTCCAGTCCCATCACTTCATGGCAAATAGGTGGGGAAACAGGGGAAACAGTGGCAGACTTTATTTTTGGGGCTCCAAAATCACTGCTGATGGTGATTGCAGCCATGAAATTAAAAGATGCTTACTCCTTGGAAGAAAAGCTGTGACCAATCTAGACAGCATATTAAAAAGCAGAGACATTACTTTGACAACAAAGGTCTGTCTAGTTAAGGCTATGGTTTTTCCAGTAGTCACATATAGATGTGAGAGTTGTACTATAAAGAAAGCTGAGTGCCAGAGAATTGATGCTTTTGAACTGTGGTGTTGGAGAAGACTCTTGAGAGTCCCTTGGACTGCAAGGAGATCCAACCAGTCCACCCTAAAGGAAATCGGTCCTGAATATTCATTGGAAAGACTGATGTTGAAGCTGAAACTCCAATACTTTAGCCACCTGATGTGAAGAGCTGACTTTTTTGAAAATACCCTGATGCTGGGAAAGATTAATGGCAGGAGAAGAAGGGGACAACGGAGGATGAGATGGTTGGATGGCATCACTGACTCAATGGACATGAGTTTGAGTGAACTCTGGGAGTTGGTGATGGACAGGGAGGCCTTGCATGCTGCAGTCCATGAGGTCGCAAAGAGTCGGACATGACTAAGCAACTGAACTGAACTGACATGTGGAACCAAAAAATGGTACAAATGAACATTTTTACAAAACAGAAATAATAGTTGCAGATATGGAAAACAAGCTTATGGTTACCAAGGGGAAAGGGGGGAGGCAATAAATTGGGAGATTGGGATTGACATATACACATTACTATATATAAAATTGATAACTAATAAGAACCTACTGTATAGCACAGGTAACTCTCTTCAATGCTCTGCAATTACCTATATGGGGAAAGAGTCTAAAAAAGAGTAGGTGTATATACAACTGATTCACTTTGCTGTACAGCAGAAACCTACACAACATTGTAAATCAACTACACTCCATCCAATAAAAATTAATTTTAAAAAAGAGGATACTATAAACAACTGTGAGACAACAAATTTGATAACCTACATGAAGTGACAAACTCCTAGAAACCAAGTCAACTCAAGAACAAGTAGAAAATATGAATGACTTATAATAAGAGATTGCATCTGTAATCAAAACCCTGCCAGCAAAGAAAATGCCAGAGTCAGATGGCCTTAATGTAGACTTCTATTAATGTCTAAAGAATAATTTACACAAATCCAAGTAGTGGTGAAAGTGCGCATCCTTGCCTTGTTCCTGACTTTAGGGGAAATGCTTTCAATTTTTCACCATTGAGGATAATGTTTGCTGTGGGTTTGTCATATATAGCTTTTATTATGTTGAGATATGTTCCTTCTATTCCTGCTTTCTGGGGGGTTTTTATCATAAATGGATGCTGAATTTTGTCAAAGGCTTTTTCTGCATCTATTGAGATAACCATATGGTTTTTTTCTTTCAATTTGTTAATGTGGTGTATTACATTGATTGATTTGCGGATGTTAAAAAAACCTTGCATTCCTGGGATAAAGCCCACTTGGTCATGATGTATGATCTTTTTAATATGATGTTGGATTCTGTTTGCTAGAATTTTATTAAGGATTTTTGCATCTATGTTCATCAGTGATATTGGCCTGTAGTTTTCCTTTTTTGTGACATCTTTGTCTGGTTTTGGAATTAGGGTGATGGTGGCCTCATAGAATGAGTTTGGAAGTTTACCATCTTCTGCAATTTTCTGGAAGAGTTTGAGTAGGACAGGTGTTAGCTCTTCTCTAAATTTTTGGTAGAATTCCGCTGTGAAGCCGTCTGGTCCTGGGCTTTTGTTTGCTGGAAGATTTCTGATTACAGTTTCGATTTCCGTGCTTGTGATGGGTCTGTTAAGATCTTCTATTTCTTCATGGTTCAGTTTTGGAAAGTTATACTTTTCTAAGAATTTGTCCATTTCTTCCAAGTTGTCCATTTTATTGGCATATAGCTGTTGGTAGTAGTCTCTTATGATCCTTTGTATTTCTGTGGAGTCTGTTGTGATCTCTCCATTTTCATTTCTAATTTTGTTGATCTGATTCTTCTCCCTTTGTTTCTTGATGAGTCTGGCTAATGGCTTATCAATTTTGTTTATCTTCTCGAAAAACCAGCTTTTAGTTTTGTTGATTTTTGCTATGGTCTCTTTTGTTTCTTTTGCATTTATTTCTGCCCTAATTTTTAAGATTTTTTTCCTTCTACTGACCCTGGGGTTTTTCATTTCTTCCTTCTCTAGTTGCTTTAGGTGTAGAGTTAGTTGATTTTATTTGATTTTTTTCTTGTTTCTTGAGGTACGCCTGTATTGCTATGAACCTTCCCCTTAGTATTGCTTTTACAGTGTCCCATAGGTTTTGGGTTGTTGTGTTTTCATTTTCATTCGTTTCTATGCATAATTTTATTTCTTTTTTGATTTCTTCTGTGATTTGTTGGTTATTCAGAAGCGTGTTGTTTAGCCTCCATATGTTGGAACTTTTAATAGTTTTTTTCCTGTAATTGAGATCTAATCTTACTGCATTGTGGTCAGAGAAGATGGCTGGGATGATTTCAATTTTTTTGAATTTACCAAGGCTAGATTTATGGCCCAGGATGTGATCTATCCTGGAGAAAGTTCCATGTGCACTTGAGAAAAAGGTAAAATTGATTGTTTTGGGGTGGAAACTCCTGTAAATATCAATTAAATCTGTCTATTGTATCATTTAAAGTTTGTGTTTCCTTGTTAATTTTCTGTTTAGTTGATCTATCCATATGCGTGAGTGGAGTATTAAAGTCTCCCACTATTATTGTGTTATTGTTAATTTCCCCTTTCATACTTGTTAGTATTTGCCTTATATATTGTGGTGCTCCTATGTTGGGTGCATATATATTTATGATTGTTACGTCTTCTTCTTGGATTGATCCTTTGATCTTTATGTAGTGTCCTTCTTTGTCCCTTTTCACATCCTTTATTTTAAAGTCTATTTTATCTGAAATGAGTATTGCGACTCCTGCTTTCTTTTGGTCTCCGTTTGCATGGAATATGTTTTTCCATCCTTTCACTTTCAGCCTGTGTGTGTCTCTAGTTTTGAGGTGGGTCTCTTGTAGACAGCATATATAGGGGTCTTGTTTTTGTATCCATTCAGCAACCCTTTGTCTTTTGGTTGGGGCATTCAACCCATTTACATTTAAGGTAATTATTGATAAGTATGATTCCGTTGCCATTTACTTTGTTGTTTTGAGTTCGTGTTGAAACATCCTTTCTGTGTTTCCTGTTTAGAGAAGATCCTTTAGCATTTGCTGGAGAGCTGGTTTGGTGGTGCTGAATTCCCTCAGCTCTTGCTTGTCTGTAAAGCTTTTGAATTCTCCTTCATATCTGAATGAGATCCTTGCTGGGTACAGTAATCTGGGTTGTAGATTATTCTCTTTCATTACTTTAAGTATGTCCTGCCATTCCCTTCTAGCCTGAAGGGTTTCTATTGAAAGATCAGCTGTTATCCTTATGGGGACCCCCTTGTGTGTTATTTGTTGTTTTTCCCTTGCTGCTTTTAATATTTGTTCTTTGTGTTTGATCTTTGTTAATTTGATTAATATGTGTCTTGGGGTGTTTCGCCTTGGGTTTATCCTGTTTGGAACTCTCTGGGTTTCTTGGACTTCTGTGACTATTTCTTTCCTCAATTTAGGGAAATTCTCAACTATTATCTCCTCGAGTATTTTTTCATGGCCTTTCCTTTTATCTTCTTCTTCTGGGACTCCTATGATTCGAATGTTGGGGCGTTTCATATTGTCCCAGAGGTCCCGGAGGTTTTCCTCATTTCTTTTGATTCTTTTTTCTTTTTTCCTCTCTGCTTCGTTTATTTCCATCATTCTATCTTCTACCTCACTTATCCTATCTTCTGCCTCCGTTATTCTGCTGTTGGTTCCCTCCAGAGTGTCTTTTATCTCCTTTATTTCATTATTCATTCTATATTGATTCCTTTTTATTTCTTCTAAGTCCTTGATAAACATTTCTTGCATCTTCTCAATCTTTGTCTCCAGGCTATTTATCTGTAACTCCATTTTGCTTTCAAGATTTTGGATCATTTTTATTATCCTTATTCTAAATTCTTTTTCAGATAGGTTCCCTATCTCCTCCTCTTTTGTTTGGCTTTGTGGGCATTTCTCATTTTCCTTTACTTGTTGAGTATTTCTCTGCCTTTTCATCTTGTTTAGATTGCTGTGTTAGGCGTGGCCCTTCTGTATTCTGGTAGTATGAAGTTCCTCTTTGTTGTGGAGGTTCCTCACTGCGGTTGGGGTTGGACAGGTGGCTTGTCAAGGCTTCCTGGTTGGGGGAGCTTGTGTCGGTGTTCTGGTGGGTGGAGCTGGATTTCTGCTCTCTAGAGTGTAATGGAGTGACCAGTATTAATTTTTGAGATGTCTATGGATTTGGTGTGCCTCTGGGCAGCCTGTATATTGATGCTCAGGTCTATGTTCCTGCGTTGCTGGAGAATTTGCGTGGTATGTCTTGCTCTGGAACTTATTGTCTCTTGGGTGGAGCTTGGTTTCAGTGAATTTATGGAGGCTATTGGATGGTCTCTTATTAATTAATGTTTCCCCTGGCTCTCAGTCTTATTCTTGCAGTAGCCTCAAGACTTCTCCTTCCATACAGCCTCAATAATAAAACTTTTAGGTTAATGGTGAAAAGATTCTCCACAGTGAGGGATACCCAGAAAGGTTCACTGAGTTACATGGAGAGATGAGGTGGGGGGGGTGGGTTGAGGTGACCAGGAGGGGAAGAGGGGAATTCAAATGTGGAGAGAGCAATCTAGCCAGTAAGCACTTCCCTCTGTGCTTTCCACAGTTTGGAACCCTCAGAGTGATTCACAGAGATACATAGAGAGGGGAGAGGAAGGTAACAGAGGTGAGCATGAGTAGAAAGGGAGGAATCAAGAGGGGAGAGAGAGATCTGGGCAGTATCCTGTTCCTGAAGTGTTCTCCGGTACCCAGAACACCCTCAGAGATTCACAGAATTGGGTTGAGAAGAGAAGGAGGAGGGTGAGAGATAGAGGTTCCCTGAGGGAGAAGAAAGAGCATCAATAGGGGGAGAGAGTGATCAGGCCAGTGATCACACTCCTGAGTAAAAATGGGTCCTAAAGATTGGGTTCTTAAATGTACAAAGTTGATATCAAATATGTAAAACAAAGATTAAAAATCTAGAGTAGAGGTTAGACTCTTACAAAACTTACAATCTAAAAAAAAAAAAAAAAGAAAAAAAGGAAACAGTGTAAAAAGAAAAAAAACAGTAAAACAGTAAAAAAAGAAACAGTAAAAAAATGTAGAACAGGAAAAAAACATTAAAAAAAGAAAACACAAAAGGTATAAGATATATGTATGTAGTTTGCTTCAAAAATAGGGTTGTTTTTTTTTTTTTGCAAGTTAATAGTGGGTTATGAAAATGAAAGTTAAAGGTGTAATAGAGGACTTGAAGAAAAAGGAAAGAAGAGAAAAAAAAATTTTTTTTTAATTAAAAAAAATTAAAAAAAAACAAAAAAACAAATAATAATAGTAAAAATATATATATATCCCGGACTTTCTCTGGAGCTGTTGTGAGCAGTGTGGGATCTGCTCAGTTTTAGATAGATCCTTATTCCTGCTTATACTTTTCAAGATCTATAGGTCCTTTTCAATGCAGTCGGTATTAACTACAGGGATCTTAATCTGTTGGCCTGTCCCTTCCAAAGCGCTTCCCTCTGTTTATTTGGCTTCTGTTTGGAGATCTCTTCAGTATCTAATTTCCGCCCTGCAACAAAGAGGTGGAGGTGATCTCTTTAGGTTCGCTTGTTCAATCGTGCTGTGGGGAGGAAGGAACACTGCAATTCTGGCGTGTGTGTGGTAAGCTCGCAGTGTCTCGGCCGCACTGGGTTCGCCCCCGCTCACGGCGTGTGTGCTTTCCCCGTCTACCCTGCTCAGGCTTCAGGTTACTCGGCCGGGGAGCGGGCCCTGAGCTGCGTGCACTTCCCAGGTCTAAGCCGCTCAGGTTCAGGCTCCCGGTTACTCCACAAAGGCGCAGACTCGGTTTCGCCCGCGGCTTGTGCCGTTCCCGGTCGGAGCTGCCCAGGCGGTCAGGAGTTTGGCGAGGGCGCTCTCCCCTGTTGGGGCAGTGCGGCTTATCAACTCCCTGGTCCCCGCCTCGGTTTACGGGCGCGCCCGGCTCCCGTGTGCTTTGTGTCGGTTCTGGGGAGCTGGTCTCTGGCTGCGACCCTCCCGGCGGCTGTCGACCCTCCCGGCGGCTGTCGACCCTCCGGGATCTCAGGCAGTCTTTGCTTAGAAACTGGGAGCCTGTTTGCAGTTTGGTAGGGGGTGCCCTCTCTGGAGCCGAGTTTGCCCCTTTCCGGCTCTGGCGGGCCCCGCCTGCCCGCTGTGTCCGGCGGGGGATGGGGCGGTCCGCAGCCGGCTAGCTCTCCTCTGGTATCGCTCAGTCCTTTGTTCTGTGAGCGGGCCGGCAGTGCCTTAGAGTTGGGCTTTTCGCGGGATAGTTCTCTCTCTCTCGCTGTCCCAGAGTTTAGGTTACTAGCTCACGTTAGCTCCCTCAGATTGCCCTCGGGGCACTCGGGCCCGGTCCTTACCCTAGACAATGCCGCCCGCTCCTCTCCGTTCAGCCCCCACTTGCTGGTGGCGGATGATGCGAGCGTCTGGGGTTCTTTGCTGGGAGTTGCTTTAGGCACGTAATCTGTGGATTTTATTTATTTTTTCCTCCCAGTTACGTTGCCCTCCGAGATAAAAAGTCCTCCCCCACACCCGCCGGTGAGAGGGTTTCCTGGTGCTTGGAAATTCCTCCTCTTTTACGACTCCCTCCCCGGGACGGGTCTCCGTCCCTAACTCTTTTGACTCTCTTTTTATCTTTTATAATTTCTCCTACCTCTTTTGAAGATAATGCGCAGTTTTTGTGGAAGCCTGACGTCCTCAGCCAGCCTTCAGAAGTAGTTTTGTGAAGTTTGGTCAGCGTTCAGATGTTCTTTCGATAAAATTGTGGAGGAGAGAGTGGTCTCCCCGTCCTATTCCTCCGCCATCTTAGCCCCCTACATGTGAAATCTTAAGGGAAAAAACTCACAGACACAGAACAGATTCATGGTTACCAGAAGCAGGGGATGGATGTGGGGTAATTGGATGAAGGTGGTCAAAAGGGACAAACTTCCAGTAATAAATAAATACTGGGGATGTAATGTGCAACATGCTGATTAGTTAATAACACTGTATGGTATATTTGAAAGTTAACTAAGAGAGTCAATTCTATAAGTTCTTATCACAAGGAAAAAAGATTTTATAACTATGTGAAGTGATGGATATTATCTAATCTTATTGTGGTGATCATTTTAAAGTATATATGTATGTCAAATCTTTGTGCAGTACAACTTATATAGTACTGTGTCAATTATATCTCAACAAACCTGGAAGAAAAAAATTACTTTCTGGAAAAAAAAAAGAAAACTGTATAGCAATATCTCTTACAGCTATAAATGCAAAAACCTCAACAACATGCTAGCTAACTGAATCCAGCAGAAAATCAAAAGGACTATACCAAGTGAGATTTATTCCAGGAATACAAGGTTGTTTCTCATGTGAACATATGAAACATAATACACATATCAAGAGAATGAAGAAAAATCCCACATGACCTCAAATGATACAGAAAAAGCATTTGACAAGATCCAGCATCTTTACATAATAAAAACTCTCAGTGAACTCAGAGTAGAAGGGAATTACCTCAATGTGATTAAGGGCATCTACTGAATACTCTAATATTGTAATGGTGGTATCTAGATCATTTATAACTCTAGCATAATGGTTAAAAGACAAAGGTATTAAAAATAACAACAGCTAAAATAATTTATTAATAGTACACAAAAAGATGTAAATTGTGATATTAAAAAAATAAAATGTACGAAAGAGAGTATAAAAATCTAGAACTCTTATTTGTATCAAAGTTAGGTTGTTATCAGCTTAAAATGATTGTTATAACTAAAAGATGTTTTATGTAAACCTCATGGTGACTGCAAAAAAAAAAACCTATAGTAGATACACAAAAGATACAGAACTCAAAACATACTACTATGGAAAATTACCAAGTCACAAAGGAAAAGAGCAAGAGAGGAAGAAAAGAACAAAGAACTACAAAACAGCCAAAAAAAGCAATTAACAAAATGGAAAGATTAAATCTATTTTTACCAATAATTACTTTAAATGTAAATTGATTAAATTCTCCAATGAAAAGACAAAGAGTGGCTGAATGGATGAAAAGATTCACTTCAGCTTTAAGGACATGCTATGCTATGCTATGCTAAGTCGCTTCAGTCATGTCCGACTCTGTGCGACCCCATAGACGGCAGCTCACCAGGCTCTGCCGTCCCTAGGATTCTCCAGGCAAGAATACTGGAGTGGGCTGCCATTTCTTTCTCCAGTGCATGAAAGGGAAAAGTGAAAGTGAAGTCGCTCAGTCGTGTCCGACTCTTAGCGACCCCATGGACTGTAGCCTACCAGGCTCCTCCGTCCATGGGATTTTCCAGGCAAGAGTACTGGAGTGGGGTGCCATTAAGGACATACACAGGCTCAAATCAAGGGATAGAAAAAACATATCCCAGGCAAATAGAAACCAAAAGAGAGCACTGGTAACTATAAGTTGTTGCTATTGTGTAGTCACTAAGTCACATCCAACTCTTTGGGACCCCATGGACTATAGCTCACCAGCATCCTCTGTCCATGGGATTTCCCAGGCAAGAAAATTAGAGTGGGTTGCCATTTCCTACTCCAGGGGATCTTCCAAACCCAGGGATTGAACCTGAGTTTCCTGCTTGGTAAGCAGATTCTTTACCACTGAGCCACCTGGAACACTGTAAATACATCAGATTAAATAGACTTTAAGTCCAAAAATGTAACAAGAGATGAAGAAAGTATATATTTTGATACAGGGATCAAGTAACTAAGAAGATACAACATTTATTAATATTTATGTACCCAACCTCAGAGCACCTAACTATAGAAGGCAAATATTTAAAGAACTGAGGGGAGAAGCAGACAGCCATACAATAGTAGTAGATTCCCATCACCAGTCTCTAAGGCAGTGTGCATACCTGTGAAAATATCCTGCAGTCATGGAACTGCATACTGACAACTGGGGCCCACACAACTGCTTGTGGGCCCAGCTCTGGTGATATCTCCTGTCACTGGCCTGTACCACTAAACTCACCTGCAGCTGTCCCTACCAATTGTATACCTGCACTCATCCAGCCAGGTCCCCATTAAGCCTCCATTGCTGAGCATGTCTGATGTGAGATCTTGCAGCTACAAAATGTATACCAACAGTCAGGACCTCTGTTGTCATTGGCCCTTGTTACTGACACTGGTTCCTATCACTACATGTGTATCTGCAACCAGCCTCTGCCACTATATAGGCACCAGTTGGTGGCATGCACACACCACCACCAGCTCCCCACAACTGCTGCTTGCCCTTGTATGTAGCCTCTGGACCTGGAAGCACCACTAAGGATCCCAACAGCCCTTGTAGCCATTGCAGATATCCCACTATGCTCACCAAGAACCACACAGTTGTCAATCCTGTGGGCTCCTGTGGCCTGACGCAAAGAGATATCATACCCCCTCCCCTGCCCTGGACCCAGAGCTGCCACATGCCCCTGCACTTGGCAGTCTGTGACACTAGATACAGAGTCACAACACACTCCCATGCACCGAAGATCTTTCATTACCAGAGTCAGTCCATAAAGTCTGCAAGAAGTGACTATTTCTTCAATTGTGCAAACACCTGCACAAGACTACCAGAGTCACAAAGGATTGGGGAATCATGACGCCACCAAAGGAACATATCAAACTTCCAGTAACTGACCCCAAATGAATGGAGATAATTTAATTGTCCAACAAAGAATTCAAAATAATTATTCTAAAGATTCTCAAGAGAACACAAATGAACAATATAAGAAAATCAGGAAAACAATACAGGAACAAAACGATAGGTTCAACATGGAGACAAAAAAACAATCCCATTTACAAAAGCATCAAAAATAATAGAATATTTAAGGAATAAATATAAGGAAGTGAAAGATCTATTCACTGAAATCTCTAAGACACTAAGGAAAGAGTATGAATATACAAATAAATGGAAAGCTATCCCATGTTCATAGATAAGAAAAGTTATTGTTAAAATGCTCCTACTGCCCAGTCATCTATACAATAGATGCAATCTCTAGGTTTCCATTGCCAAGGGATAAGGCAGATGGAGAGTGGTTGGCAAAAGAGCACAAACTTTCAGTTATAAGATGAATAAGTTCTGAGGATCTAATGTAAAACATGGTGACTATAGCTGATAATACTATACTGTATAATTGCAATTTGCAAAGAGAGTAAAATGTAAATGCTCTTACCAAAAATAGAGAGCAACTTTGTGAGGTGATTGACATGTTAATAAACTTGAATATGGGAATTCTTTCACAAGGTATATGTAAATCATCATGATGTATACTTCTAAATAAATGAAGAATAGCAAGGAGAGATAAGAAGGGCTTCTTAAATGAACAATGAAAAGAAATAGAGGAAAACAATAGAACGGGAAAGACTAGAGATCTTTTCAAAGAAATCAGAGATATCTCGGAAAAAATTCATGCAAGGATTGGCACAATGAAGGATATAAATGGTAAAGACCTAACAAAGCAGAAGCGATTAAGAAGAGGTGGCAAAAATACACAGAAGAACTATACAAGAAAGGTCTTCATGACTCAGATAACCATAATGCTGTGGTCGCACACCTACAGCTGGGCATCCTGGAGTGTGAAGTGGGCCTTAGGAAGCATTACTACAAACAAAGCTAGTGGAGGTGACAGAATTCCAGCTGAGCTATTTAATATCCTAAAAGATGATGCACTCAGTATGCCAGCAAATTTGGAAAACTCAGCAGGACTGGAAAAGGTCAGTTTTCATTTCAATCCCAAAGAAGGGCAATGCCAAAGAATGTTCAAACTATGTACAATTGTGTTCATTTCACATGATAGCAAGGTTATGCTCAAAATCCTTCAAGCTAGGCTTCAGCAGTATATGAACTGAGAACTTCCAGCTGGTTTCAAAGAGGCAGAGAAAGCAGAAATCAAATTGCCAACATTTGTTGGATCATTAAGAAAGCAAGGGACTTCCCCCCAAAATCTAATTCTGCTTCATTGACTATGCTGAAGCCTTTGACTCTGTGGATCACAACAAGCTGGAAAGTACTTAAAGAGATGGGAGTGCCAGACCACCTTGCTTGTCTCCTGAAAAACCTGTATGTGGGTCAAGAAGCAACAGTTAGAACCAAAGAATAACTAATAGGTTCCAAATTGGGAAAGGAGTACAAACAAGGCTGTATATTGTCACCCTGCTTATTTAACTTATATGCAGAGTACATCATGTGCAATGCTGGGCTGGATAACTCATAAGTTGACATCAAGATTGCCAGGAGATATGTCAACAACCTCAGATATGCAGATGATACCACTCTAAAGGCAGAAAGCAAAGAGGAACTAAAGAGCCTCTTGATGAAGGTGAAAGAGGAGAGTGAAAAAGCTGGCTTGAGACTCAACATTTTATTTACAGGGCAACAATGGAGAAACAGAAATACAGAACAGACTTATGGACATGGGGAGAAGGGAGGAGAGGGTGAGATCTATGGAAAGAGTAACATGGAAACTTACATTACCATATGTAAAATAGATAGCCAACGGGAATTTGCTGTATGGCTCAGGAAACTCAAACAGGGGCTCTGTATCAACCCAGAGGGGTGTGATGGGGAGGGAGATGGGAGGGAGTTTCAAAAGAGAGGGGATGTATGTATACCTATGGCTGATTCATGTTAAGGTTTGACAGAAAACAGCAAAAATCTGTAAAGCAATTGTCCTTCAATAAAAAATAAATTAATTAAAAAAACCCTAAAGATCATGGCTTCTGGTCCTATCACTTCGTGGTAAATGGAAGGGAAAAAAGTGGAAGCAGTTACTGACTTTATTTTCTTGGGCTGCAAAATCACTGTGGGTAGTGACTCAAGATGCTCGCTCCTTGGAAGGAAAGCTTTGACAAACCTAGACAGCATATTAAAAAGCAGAGACAAGATTTTGCCTACAAAGTTCTGTATAATCAAAGCTATGGTTCTTCCAGTAGTCATGTACAGATGTAAGAGTTGGACCATAAAAAAGGCTGAGCACTGAGGAAATGATCTTTTCAAACTGTGGTGCTGGAGAAGCCTCTTGAGAGTCCCTTGGACTACAAAGAGATCAAATCAGTCAATTCTTAAGGAAATCAACCCTGAATATTCATTGAAAGTTAAGCTGTGCAGCTGAAGCTCCAATACTTTGGCCACCTGATGCAAAGAGCAGACTCACTGGAATTGGAAAAGACCCTGATCCTGGGAAAAACTGAAGGCAAAAGGAGATGGGGGCAGCAGAGGATGGGATGGTTGGATAGCATTACTGACTCAATGGACATGAATTTGCACAAACTCTGGGAGATAGTAGAGGACAAAGGAGCTTGGCAAGCTGCACTCCACAGGGGTATAAAGAGTTGGACACAACTCAGGGACTGAACAACAACAACAAAATAAATGAAGACATCCGCCATTCATGTTAAATTCAATATGGTTAATATGATGTGCCTGCATGCTAAGTCACTTCAGTCATGTCCAACACTTTGCAACCCTATGGAGCCTTCCAGGCTCCTCTATCTATGGGATTCACTAGGAAAGCATGCTAAAGTGGGTTACCATGCCCTCCTCCAGGAGATCTTCCTGACCCAGAGATCAAACCCATATTTCTTATGTCTCCCGCATTGGCAGGTGGTTTCTTTATCACCAGCGCCATCTGCAAAGCCCATTAATATGGCAGTACTCTCCAAATTCATCTACAGAGTCATACAATACCCAACTGTCTTTTTGCAGAAATGAACACACTCATCCTAAAATTCATACAGAATTGCAGGGAACCCTGGATAAACAAAACTTTCCTTAAAAAGGAAGAACAAATGATGAGATCTCACATTTCTTGATTTCAATACTTTCTACAAAATGACAATAATCAAAGCAGTATGATACTGGCATAAACATAGATATATAAATCTAATGAAATAGAATTGAGAATCCAGAAATAAACCCACACATCTATGATCAGTTGATTTTCAACAATAAATAATAGTCTTTAGAACAAACAGTGCTTAAACAACCAAATAGGCATGAGACTGGAAGACAGGAGTACAGCCATTTTTTTAAAGGACCGAGGGAACAGCTTTGCACAAGCAGGCTTCACAGACCCCTTAAAATAAAGTACATAAAAGCTTAGGTCTCTGAGACAATACCCAAAGACCCACAGGAGTAAAAGATAAACTCTATCTCTGTTCCATATGCACACAGTTTCCAAAGAACAAGGTTGCGACTATAAACTTGCCACCTAGAAACCCTCAAGATGGCAGAAGAGTAAGATGTGGAGATCACCTTCTTCCCCATAAATATATCAGAAATACATCTGCATGTGGATAGCTCCTACAGAACACCTACTGAATGCTGGCAGAAGACCTCAGACTTCCAAAACATCAAGCTAATCTCCATATAATGGGGTAGGGCAATAGATATAATGGAAAAAAAGAGAGAGAGGGAGACAAAGGAATCAGGAAGGAACCTGTGCCTCAGGGAGGGAGCTCTGAAGCAAGAAAAGTTTCTGCACACTCAGTAAACATCTCAAGGATGGGGATGGGGGCGGGGAGGGGGTGGGCACTTCGGAACCTCAAAGGAGAGTGCAGCAACAGGTGTGTGGAAAGCGAATTGGAGAGACTTTTGCACACAGATCAATGCCAAGCAGCACTCTCCAGTCTGAAATGCTTGTTTGCATGCCCACTGGGGTTTGGGGCCACTGAGTGCTGAGGTTCAGAGACTCCAGGGAGAGGACTAGGGTTGATTGCCATGAAGACAGTCTGAGGGGGCCAGGATAACACAGCTGAGGGAATCCAGGAAAAAGCTTCAGCCTGTCAGAGAGAGAGAGATCACTGTCGAGGGGACCCTCTAACTCTGTGCACTCTCAGACAGTGAAACGACACTTTCACAAGTGTCAGAGGTGGGGCGAGACATGGCTGCAGTCTCCAACCCCAGAGGTGGGCGTGATGGCCATCACAGCTTCCACCAAGCTGTGAGCAGGTACAGGTCACTGCCCACACCTTCCTGGGATCCTGTGCAGTCCGGTACTGCCAAGGAACCCACGGACCTGGGGCCAATTCCCCTAGGAGAGTGCATGACCCATCTTAGGCTGTAGCAACTTCTGCAGGCCTCTGCTGCTGCAGGCACTTTTTGCACAACCCAATTGTGTCAGCCATATCCCTCCTTCTCCCCCTGAGCAGTAGCTTTCATCCATTCTGGTCTGGGAGGTGCCAGAGGGTGGCCTACAAACAGAGCGGGGGGGCAAAACCAAAACTGAGCACCAGGGGCTGTGTGACCAAAGAAGAGGAAGGAAATTCACTCTGGCAGCCATAGGAGTAGCGGATTAAATCCCTGCAATTGGCTTGAGACTGTGGACTTTGAGGTAAATTGTGGACTTTGGAAGCAAGTACAAGCTAGAATAAGGCCAGATCTAAGTCTGAGCTGGTGCCCACAGCAGATCCAGAGACCTTCCTAAAAATACTGGAGGACTTTCTGAGTAGGCAGATTGACTGGAGCTCACTATAGGAGAGAGGGCACTGACAACTGAGGCCACAGGAAAATATTCTTACTGCCACTCTCTCTATATATATTTTTGTCTTTATCTTCTTTGTTTTGTTCTATTGTTTTTCCTTTTTTATTACTCCTTTAATTTTTATTTTTATTTACTTTTTCCTTATTTATGCTTTTATATTTAAATAAATTTATTTTTTCCTATTTCTACAGGACTTTTTCATTACAAATTTTTTCACCCACGTTTTTCATTTTGTACTTTTGCTAGTCTAGTTTTTAGTGTTTGTTTTCATTTATGGGTCTGTTTATGGTTTGATTGCTTTCTCTTTTTTTTTTTTGGTTCCTCTTTGTATTCTTTTTTTTCCTCTTCTTTTCTTTTTCTAAGTGTGAGTGTGTGAGGATTTTATGTGTTTCCTCTGTTTAGTTTTACCTTTACCATCTGTCTCTGGGTTTTATCAGTTCATTCTTTTTTATAGTTTATATGTCTGATTCTTTTTTTTTTCTTTCTCTTTCTCCCCTGTGCTGTGTGGCCTGTCAAGTCTTAGTGTTACAGCCAGGGATCAACCCTGAAACACCAAGGTTGGAAACCCAAGTCCAGGATGTTGGACCAACAGAGAACTCCAACCACATGGGATAGTAACTGGTGAGAAGATTCTCAAAGGCCTTCATTTCAACAATAAGACTTGACCCCACCCAAAGGCCAGCAAACTCCAATGCCAGATGCCTCATGCCAAGCAGCTAACAAAGGAGGAACACAATACCACTCGTTAGCAGACAGGCTACCCAAAGCCATACTAAACTCCAGACACCCCAGGTGTCTGCAGTGTTGCCGGGAGCCAGCTCACGAGATCCCACCCATGACAGGGTCATGAGGAAAAGGACTGATTTGAGCAAGGCTTCTCAGGCTTCAGGGATTCTCGGAAGGCTGCCTCAGCACTCACCTTAAAGATATCTGTCTTTCTGATGTTTACTATAATAAACCTCTTCTTATTTTCTATGACTTAGGCAAAAGGCCTTTCCTGATTCCCTTCTAAAATAGATCATTCTGAAACCTCAAATCAACAAGGCCCCTGAATGGTAGCACCCTAAATAAAATTATCTGGGATATAGAGTATGCTGATCTAAATTCCTTTTGCTAACATATTGGTTTGTTTAATAAATGTACCTGTGCCTTCGGAGCTAATGTGCATAACTGCTCCCTAGTAATAAAACAGCATTGAGAGCCTCTGCACAGAAAGCCCCTATGGGCACAAAACCCTTCGCAGGAAAAAAGGCTTGTTAGGAAATACAAAAAATATTGCTTTGTGAAACTGTTACTTAATCTATATTTACTCACTATGTTTTTACTCTTAACATATTTAGCCTATATAATGAAAGCATAATAGTTAGAGATTTATATAAATAGAAGTTGAGCTTTAATACAAATAATAAGACAATTGTTGATTTAACTGATGATTCTTACTTAAAGCTGAACTTCAGCTTGCTGTTCTTTGACTTTATGGAACTACATTCTTTTCTGTTAAGCTCAAGGAATAGAGTAAATTACCAAGAACAGGTTTTACCTTGAAACTTCCTGTTGATGAATTCTTTCCTGATGTGCCCTATACAAAAGTATTCTGACTGATCAACCCTTATCAATGGAGAGTCACAAGGTGTTAGCAGGCCACCAGGCCAGAAGATGATGTAAACAAAATAAGGCTTTTTGTAACTAAAGACATGCAAACGGCTTCGATGAGGGTCGAAACTGTTGGCCCATTGAGCTAACTTGATAGGCCCATTAAGATATACCCATTAAGCTAAGTTGGTATGTCCCTTAAGCTAAGTTGGTATGTCCCTTAAGCTGAATTGGTATGACTCTATACTTTACATTTGTTTCTATATACCACTAAAAATATAAAAGCTGTTCTAAAAAACAATAAAGAGGAAGACACTTGGAAACACCGAGATTCGCTGTGTCTTCTCATTCGTATCGCCACGCGGTCCTTCCTGAGGGAACCCCTGGACCTGCTGGAGCTGGACTCCGGCACAGTGTCAAGGGCACTGCAGCACTGCCCTTCAGAGAGACGAGACTCAGCTCTACCCACCAAAACTCAGGCACCAGTCTTCCCCACCAGGAAGCCTTCAAAAGACACTAATTCAACCCCAGTCCCTGGGGGCAGTCTCCACAAGTAAGAGGAACTATGATCTTGTGGAAAGGAGACCCCAAAGAAAGTAAATTAAACAAAATGAAAAGAGAGAGGAAACAGTAGTAGGTGAAGGATCGTGGTAAACAAAAAACAAAAAACAAGACCAAACAAATAAAGAGGAATTAGGCCATTTACCTGAACAAGAATTCAGAGTAAAGATAGTAAAGCTGATCCAAAATCTCAGAAATAAGATGGAGGCACAGAAAAATAGAATGGAGACACAGATTGAGAAGATACAAGACATGTTTAAGTACCTAGAAGAAATAAAAAACAATCAGCAATGAACAACATGATAATTGAAATAAAAAACATAATAAAAGGAACCAATAGCAGAATAACTGAAGCAGAAGAATGGATGAGTGAGCTGGAAGGTAGAAAAGTGGAAATAACTGAAGCATAGCAGAATAAAGAAAAAAGAATGAAAACAAATGAGATAACAGTCTCAGAGACCTTCGGGACAAGAATAATCACATGAACATTTGCAAAATAGGAGTCCAAGAAGAAGAGAAAAAGAAAATGTATAAGAAAATATTTGAGGCGATTACAGTAAAAAATTTCCTAACATGGGAAAGGAAATACCCACCCAAGACCAGGAAGCCCAGAGAGGCCCACACAGGATACACTCAAAGAGAAACATTCCAAGACACATATTAATTAAGCTAACAAAAGTTAAACACAAAAATATTAAACATGGCGAGGGAAAAGCAAGAAACACCCGGCAAGGGAATCCCCATAAGGTTAATAGCTGATCTTTCAGCAGAAACTATGCATGCCAGAAGGGAGTGGCAGGATATACCTAAAGTGAAGAAAGGAAAAACCTGCAACCAAGATTATTCTACCCAGCAAGGGACTCATTCAGATTCAATGGGGCAGTCAAAAGCCCTACAGATAAGCTCAAGTAAAGAGAATTCAACACCACCAAGCCAGCTTTATAACAAACGCTAAAGGAACTTCTCCAGAGAGGAAACACAAGAGAAAGACCTACAAAAACAAAGGAAAATTAATAAAATAAATGGTAATAGGATCATACATATCAATAATTACCTTAAGGGTAAATAGATTCAATGCTCCAACCAAAACACACAGACTAGGTGAATGGATACAAGAACAAGACTCATATATATGTTATCTATAAGAGACACATTTCAGACCTAGAGACACATACGACTGAAAGTATGGGTAGGAAGAAGATACTTCATGCAAATGAAGATCAAAAGAAAGCTGAAGTAGCAATACTCATCATATCAGATAAAACAGACCTTAAAGTAAAGACTGTTACAAGAAAAGAGGAAGGACATACACAATGGTTAAGTGACAAATTCAGGAAGAAGATATAGCAATTATAATTATATATGCACCAAACACAGGGGCACCTCAATATATAAGGCAAATGCTAATAACGTAAAAGGAGAAATTGACAGTAGCCTGCCTGGCTCCTCTATCCACAGGATTCTCCAGGCAAGAATACTGCAGTGGGTTGCTGTGTCCTCCTCCAAGGGACCTTTCTGACCCAGGGATCAAACCCATGTCTCCTGTGGCTCCTGCACTCTTTATCACTGAGCCACCAGGGAAGCCCAAAGACCTGACAGACATTCCCAAGATTTTTTTGCAGGACATAGATCCCCACCAGATGAAAACTGCTGACTGAAAGCATGTAGACCCCACACTGGTTGAAACCAGAAGGTTGATTATGCTTGAAATTCAACCTTGATGCCAACCAATTAAAAAAATCAAACACAAGCTGATCAGGTACCTTGCAGCACCCTCCCTCACACTGTCTTTTAAACCTGTTCCTCAAAACTTATCGTGGAGTTATCGGGCAGTCTTTTCTGCCTTCTCCCTTGTGGGCAAAATATCACACAAATAAAAAACTTTGCTTGCTTAAGAGCCATGTGGTAGGAATATTCATTTCTATGGTATTGCTGCCCAAGAGTATGGAGAGGGCCTGATAACAGGCAAATGCAGGTGAATAAAGTTGGCCTCTAACCTCACAATATATACAAAAACTATTTAAAAATGGATCAAACACCCAAAAGTAAGAGCTAAAACAATAAAATTTCAAAAGGAAACATAGGAAATCTTCATAACTTGGATTCAGTAATGCATTCTCAGATATGACACCAGAAGAAAACACATTAATTGAGCTTCACCAAGTCAAAAACTTTTGAGCATCAAAGGACAAGAATGTGAAAAGACAAGTAATAGAATGGAATATTTTCAAATCATATATCGGATAAGGATTTCATATTATGAACATACAAAGAACTCTTACAACTCAACAACAAAATGACAGACTAGTAAAATAACGTGCAAAAGGAGCTATAGACATTTCTCCAAAAGAAATTATACAGATGGTCAACAAGTACATGAAAGGATGCTCAGTATAGTCATTAGGGAAATTTAAATCAAAACCACAATGGGCAAACACCCACTAAGAGCTATAACTTAAAATATTTTAATTTTTAAACAGAAAATAAATATTGGAAAGAATGTAGAAAACTGGAGCTCTCACACACTGCTAGTGGGAACATAAAGTAGTATAGCAGCTGTGGAAATGTTTGGCCATTCTTCAAAAAGTTAAACATATAATTACCATATGACCTTGCAATTTTATTCCTAAATTTCTAGGAATAGAAATCATACACCAATGCAAAAACATGTTCACTAAAGTTCATGGTAGCATTATTCATAATACTAAAAAAGTTGAAACAACCTGAAAGTCTCGGGGAATGGATAAACAGAATGTGGTATTATCCAAAATGTAGTTACATGACACAAAACTCATGAACCTTGAAAATACGTCAAGTGGAAGAAGCCAAACACAAAAGACCACATATTATATGATTCTATATTTATATACGTGTAAAGGAAGAAATTTTCACAAACTGAGTTATGAAGAAGTCATTCTCGCTTATACATGATTTAACTTGAATTTTATGCCAGCTAAAACAGCCTGTTTGTAGCCTATCAAACATAACTTTGTGCATCTGCTTTAATCACTAAAGAAAAAGGTACATTGATCTAAAGTAAAAAAGTCTTTGTTAAAAATAAAGATTAAATGCCTCCCTTCCTGAGATGTCAGTGCTGATACTTCTTGAATGATAAGACTCCTTTTCTTGGTGCCAAGGTCATACTGACAATTTGTATACATTTCTATCTATTTTTCTTTGTTTTTGTGAAACCTTAAAGGAATGTATTCCTACTTGTTTGGTGTTCTTTGTTAGGCAGGAAGTTAGCCAAGAGCAAGGAAAGGTGGCCCCCTTCAGCTAAACATCCAGTGGTCGCCTAATCCCACCAGGCAATTTACCACCTCCACCAAATATGCCCCATCAATACTCCAAAATAGTCAAGGGGCCAGAAAAATCACCCATCAGCCAACTAGTGGGACTTTTCCCTACTCTGGCACACACACACACCTCACACCATCATGTACTAAAGTAATCTTTTGGTGCCCATTGGACTCATTAACTACTTATAAATATTTCATGAATACACTCATCTAATTGTAACAGACTGAATTATGAAAAGGACATGCGCAGTAGAGCATCTTGTTATATAACCTGCACCTGTCAATCAAGTCTGTCAATCGATAATCCCCTGGATTATGCAAATGACCTTGCCTTAAAATCTCTGTTCCCCAGCCTTCCAGGGCCATTGCCTCCCTTTGCATGGCCCACCTCTCTCAAGGTATTCTCTCTGTTCTTCTTGTGTGCTCAGTCGCTCGGTGGTGTCCCACCACTTACCGATCTGTTCTTTCTTTGCTTATTGTTAAGAAACTTGCTTGCAGCAGGTAGGACCTTAGAGTCTTCTTTGCTTCCTTCCTTACCAAGAATGAGGGCCACCGGAGGAGAGGCCTCCAGACACTCCTTCACTAACATTTGCTCTGATGAGATATAAAACTATGCAGAAAACCACCATGGCTTCCCTGGAGCAGGTCCTCAGTTATCTGAAAGCCAGTCTCCCAGGCTGCAGTCCTCAGGTTGACTCAATTGAAACTGGTTTCTTTTCCTATTCTCAATTGGCTTATTGATTATTTCCACTGACATAAGAAATCTCCAGAACTGGCAAATGCATACAGACAGAAAGTCAATTTGTGGTGCCAGAGGGTGGAAATGCGGAGCCTGAAGAATGACTGTTCCTGAGTACAGGGTTTATTTTAGGGAGGATTAAAATGTTCCGCAATTAGTGGTGACAGTTTCACAACATAATGAATGTAATTAAAGTCACTGATTTCCAATAATTTAAAATAGTGAAACTGATGACTTTTATCTTGATTTTCTTAAAAAACAAAAATCCTATAGGATGGATAAAATGATATGCCTACATTATAGCTGAGATTTAGAGGTCAACTCACTTGCTTGAAGTCAAATTAAAATCAAAGCTGACTGAACCTCCCAAAACTTTCCTTCTAATCACTAAGTTACAAACAAAATACAAAATTAGAAGTTAACTCTAATTTCCTAGTCGGGTTTTTGTGCATTTGTGGCGTTTCTGAGAAGGAGGGGTGGTGGAGAGGGGGTGGCGCAGCAGGAGAGCGCTCTTGGGCTAGAAGGCCGACGACAACCACAACAACGGCAAGCAGAGCATAGTAAGTAAGAGGGTTTAGGGAAGAGAAGAAAGGGCGACAAGGTCCGTACACTCACCTCTGAGGCCTCGGCAACTGCCTCCGCCTCAACGCAGAGGGGCGCTAATCAACCGCGCACCGCGTCTCCTTCCAACGCTTTCCCCAACCGCCCCGCCTGCGGCCCGCGGACAGGTTTATAGCCTCCGCCGCGCGTACACCTCGCGAAGGCGCGTTCCGACCCCTGTATCAGGCAGGCAGGAGGACCCAGTAAGCGCCGCCTTGGCCCCTTCCCCGCCCACGGGCCCTGGAGCCCCAGTCCCCAGCTTGTCCATTCCTGGCAACCTGTATGCTCCAGGGGGGCCCAATCCACCTTTCTCGGGCTTCCCACATATTTCACCACTTGCTCCTCCTGGCCAACTGCGCAGTCCCCCACTTCCCCGAATAGAGACTAGGAGTGAGACATTTGCCTTGGCTATGATATTTAAAGGGAAACCAACTCAATAATCAAGATAAATACTTTCATATGACATTTAAAATTTTGTTTCAAAATAAAAACCTAAAAGTACTGTGAGGTACTATAGGGGAGATAAAAGGAAGAGTCAGTAATCTTGATTCTATCTTTATTTAAAAATCTGTTATTTTTCTTATGGAATTTTTTGGTGTTTTTTTCAATTTTGCATTAAAAGATTTTTTTTTTTCTTCTTAATCTTCAGTACTGAGTATTTTGAGTTCTGAGTATGTCCCTAAATTTTGCATTGAAGTGAGTACTTCAGTCACTGTGCACACAGTGACAGCCCTCCCCTACTGTCAGCTTCAGTGTGGTAGTGGCAGAAAAGCTAGGAAAGCCCAAGTGGCCACCTTCTCCTCGGAGTCTGTGGGGGGCTAGCAAGAAACTTCCAGAACTGCAAACCCTCTAGATGTGTCCCAGCACAAGGTCTCAGTGGAGGGCAGGGACAGGAGAGTTAACCAGCATTCTGGCTACTGGCTGCTACAAAACTAATAAGTTTATTAATATTCTTTCTAGTAAGTCATTCCTACTAACAGTGTTTTCACTATTTTAGTGATATAAACTAAAAAGCATGAAGAATACTTACATAATACATATTAAACACCTGACAGCTAAGTGAAAATGAAAGTCACTCAGTCATGTCTGATTCTTTGGGATCCCATGGACTGTAGCCTCCCAGGCTTCTCTGTCCATGGAATTTTCCAGGCCCGAATACTGGAGTGGGTAGCTTATCCTTTTTCGAGGGGATCTTCCCGACCCATGAATGGAACTGGGGTCTCCTGCATTGCAGGCAGATTCTTTACCAGCTAAGTTACCATGGAAGCCTGCCTGCCAGCTAAACATTTTAGAAAATGAGTTCCTTTATGCCTCACCACAACTCTGGGAGGTTGGTGCTAATATTATTATCTGATTTTACAGTGCAGGTAACAGGATCAGAGTGGTTAAGTCTTGTTTAAGGTTATCCAGCATGTACAGTGGCAGAACTAGAATTCAAATCCAAACTGGCTAACCCCACCCAGAACCCTTACTTGGGAATCACAAAATGCATTATCCTCTACCAGCAAGTGATTTGGTGGGAATTTCAGCTAAAAAGCGTTAAAATTCCAATTAAAAAAACTTAGAAACAAACTGAGATGTTAGAATATCCATTCATACAATATATCACGTCGGTGAGGAAAGAAACAATATAATTTCCATGGAAACTCCTTGTAAACTAATCCTAGAAAGGTGTTTTACTATTATAGAAAAGTATGCTAATTCCATAGCTCAGCCAAGTGGTGTGACACCAGCAATCCCCTCTCCCTCTGCGGCATTTGGACCAGTGTGTGTTGCACACTGGTTGATCTACTGTCAGTCCACACTGCGAAACCAGCTTCTAACCTATATTCTAAATCATTGCTCTACAGTTGGCCACCAGACCTGCGCTGGTCCCCTGGAATTCTAACCAGCTTCCTCAGAACCATTGCTGCTACCACCAGGCTGGAGAGGAGAAAGAAGGGTGCCCTCCCCTTTCATGAAGACTTCTTTCCAGACTCTTGAGTTTAAACCAGACCATAATGTTTGGCAGCTAAAACTAAGACCTGGGTGATATTACTCAAAGCCACATAAGGAAGATGATTTGAGGTGATTCAGAGACCTTTTGAATAATCTTTTGATTATTGTCTTTTGAATAATCATGTATTTGTGCTTAGTCGCTCAGTCATGTCCGACTCTGCGACCCATCACCTGCCAGGCTCCCCTGTCCTTGGGGATTCTCCAGGCAAGAATACTGGAATGGATTGCCATGCCCTCCTCCAGGGGATCTCCCCAACCCAGGGATCAAACCCAGGTCTCCTTCATTGCAGGCAGATTCTTACCGATTATTCTTTACTAATTCACCAGGGAAGCCCAACCATGCTTTTATTTTTAGCATCAGTAGAAACAAAATTAGCCTGCTATTGTAGTTTAATATACCATTTCAATCATTTTGAATTTGCATCAAAAATTTTTTTAAAATTATGCATTTATTTTGATGCAAATTCAAAATGATTGAAATAGTATATTAAATTACAATAGCAGGTTAATTTTGTTTCTACTGATGCTAAAAAGAGTAGTAAAAGTCTTAACACAATATATTTAAAGTAAATAATAAAAGAGCTCTCAGAAGCTATTAGAGCTTCCACAGAACCTGGCAGTTGGACTCCTAGCATATGGAATCACCTAAGAACTCTATTCCATCTGCCCAGGTTGTACAAATGCTGATCCTAATGAGATACTGCATATTGCATAACGTTAGTTTTGAAAAGGCTCTGGATTCTTGGGGCCAGTTAGTTGCCTGAGTCTCCAGTCCCAACAGAATTAATTCAGTCAAGACCAATTTCCCCAGTGCTACTTTACTGAGGACCTGGGTGATGTTACAAAAAGTTGTATAAGGAACATGATTTGAGGTAATTTACAGACTAGTCCTGTTCCTACAAGATTTGCTAGAAACAAATACAAAAGCTTTCAACTTGACCAGGGCTCAACTTTTATTCTTTTTTTAAGTTTTTTTTTTTTTAATGTGGACTGTTTTTAAAGTCTTTATTGAATTTGTTACAATATTGCTCTTGTTTTCTGTTTTGGTTTTTTGGCCATGAGGCATGTGGAATCTTAGTTCCCTGACCAGGGATTGAACCGGCACCCCCTTCATTGAAGGGTGAAATCTTACCCACTGAACCGCCAGGGAAGTCCCATGACTCAACTTTTAAATTCACAATGGCGAAGGAAAAAAAAGGCATCTGGCTTTCCTGTTTCATTTCTCTTTTAGTTGCTTTTTCTCCCTCAGAATAATGAGCCAAACTGCTGTTTTCTTTATACCTCTGTCATTTTCTAAATCCAATAAATGTTATATCATCATAGTTATAACAACACAAATAATGAATCATAAACACTTCTGTAATACCAGCAGCCCTGAGCATGCACTTCTAGAGATAGTGAACTGAAGAAACAGAATTGTGTAATTAAAAAAAGCTTTTCCCAACCACAACCTCATCTTTTTTTTTTTTTTTTAAGGATACTAGAGGTTTTCATGTATTATGTGGCTACTCTGTACCAAGCACTGTGCTAAGTACATTACATGTGTGTGGCGTGTACTCAGTGGCATCTGACTCTTTGTGACCCCATGGACTGCAGCCTGCCAGGCTCCTCTGTCCACGGGATTTTCCAGGTGAGACTACTGGAATAGTTTACCATTTCCCACTCCAAGGGATCTTACCCACTCAGGGACAGAACCCATGACTCTTGTGTCTCCTGTGTTAGTAGGCAGGTTCTTTACCACTGTGCAACCTGGGAAGCCCTAAGTATACTGCATACGATTTATTATTTCACTGATAAAATTTTATGGAATGGGGACTTCCCCAGTGGCTCAGAAGTAAAGAATCCACCTGCAATGCAGGAGATGAGGGTTCAATTCCTGGGTCAGGAAGGTCCCCTCAAGAAGGAAATGACAATTCACTCTAGCAATCTTGCCTGGAAAATCCCATGGACGGAGGAGCCTGGTAGGCTACAGTCCATGGGGTCACTAAGAGTCGGGCACGACTGAGCAACTTCACTTTCACTTTTCCCTTTCATGCACTGGAGAAGGAAATGGCAATCCACTCCAGTATTCTTGCCTGGAGAATCCCAGGGATGGCGGAGCCTGATGGGCTGCCGTCTATGGGGTCGCACAGAGTCAGACACGACTGAAGCAACTTAGCAGCAGCAGCAACACCGTCTTTCATTATGATGTGACCATTTCCTAAGAAATGCCCTAGGTAGCTCCCAATGAAAATATCAAGGGAGCACAACTTAAGCACTGGAGTCTCCTTACCCGTATCCCAAGCTACACTCCTGCTCATTTGTTTCATCCTCTGCATTGGCATAAGACCCATCTTTCTAAATATTTAATCTTTTTAACCATGTAATTCCCTTTCAAAGAATCACCCTCCTTAGCCTCTTGACTTTAAGAAGTATCCCAGTCTTATGGCTGGTGCTCCTAGATAGAACTAGTTCCTGGTTCCAGTCCTACAAGATACTGTTCTCAAGGAGTCAACATTCCTTCCACTCCTGGATTTCACCTGGCTTGAAATGCCCTCTTCCAACCTCTTTGCCAATGTAGCCTAATGGTTAAGAGTAGAGTTTTGGAGTCTCACTTCAAGGGCAGACCCCAACTCCTCTGCTGATATGACATCTGATGCATTAAAGAATTTGTAACTGAGGTCATTATATCTTGTCCTGGGAACTTTCCCCTTTTCTAAACGTGAATTAATTAGTTGAATTAATTAGCCCCAAGAGAAAACTGTGCGACAGGCTGGCAACTGGGGGTGGGGATGGGAATGGGGGTGGGAAGGAGTTTGGGATAAGAGACTCCAGATGGAGACAGAATTTAAAGGAAAATGGTTTTTAATAACCTCTATCGCCTTACATCCAAGATCTCCTAAGATGTAGGCAATAATTTAAGAAATAAGGGAGCCTGTCACTATTTACCCTCATCTCCTCTGTCTCCTCTTTCCCTGGCAGCAGGGCCTAGACAGCAAATAGTGGAGTTGGTGTAGACAAAAGTGGGGCGTCAAACTAACACATTTTGCAAGGAATATGACCACAGCTAACTACAGGAATTCAGAAAGTGGACCCAAGGTTACCAACTCCCAGCCCTCCCGCCGCCTCAACTCCAACCTAGAGGAAACCGCGACTGGAACGGATCCAATTCTCCCAATCCTGAAGCTGCGGGTGGGAGGAAAACGGCTTTGCTCCGCCCTCCGAGCTGGGCGGTGACCTGTAGGCGGCAGCGCTCCCCACTTTCCCCGGCTCTCATTTAGGGCGCAGCACTAGAAACGCGGATCGCAGTGAGCGCTCTGAGGTCAGAAGTCCGGCGGCGACATGAGCTCGAGGCCGGTGTTCCTGAGCGCGGCAGATGTACAGGACCACCTCCGCAGCTCCAGCCTGCTCATCCCGCCTCTGGAGACCGCTCTGGCCAACTTCTCCAGCGGCCCCGATGGAGGAGTCGTGCAGCCTGTACGCACCGTGGTGCCAGTGGCCAAGCACAGGGGGTAAGTGAGGAAGGCCGGTCCGGGGCTGGAGAAACGGGAATGGAGGAAGGGGAGGGGTGAGAAGGGAAGCAGCAGGAGAAAGGAAAGGAGGGCTTCTCTAATCCCTACTAATAACACCTTTCACCTCATCTGTGCAACCCCCTGTGGGCGCTTTAAAGCCGTTATCTGGTTTCATTCAACACACTCCATATGTACGTGGCTATTGATGCAGCTATTTGCTGATGGAAAAACCGAGACTCAAGAGGTGAAGTGAATGACCCAAGGTTATGCAGCTAGCAAGTGGCAGAACTGGGGTGGTTTTTCTCATCCAGAGGCAGACTCTTGAACATACTCTGCACATTGCTAAAGGGAATGGCAGAGGGATGAGGACAAAGGAGGGAGAAGGCCAGTAGGGCAATGAATGAGGAAAGAGAAAGAAAGGGACATAGGGACTTGATAGGGTGTCTCAGCATTGACGGGAAGGGGTTGAAGTTGCTCCCTCTCTTCTTGTAGTTTCCTGGGGGTCATGCCCGCCTACAGTGCAGCAGAGGACGCCCTGACCACCAAGCTGGTCACCTTCCATGAGGGCCACAGCGCCACCTCCACTGTCCCCTCCCATCAGGCTACCGTGCTGCTTTTCCAGCCGAGCAATGGCTCCCTTCTGGCGGTGAGCAACTCCCTGCCCAGGGGTTTAGCGGGGGGCCCCTGTGCACAAAGCTAGGCTCAGAATTTAGGCAGGGGGAGTATTGAATGTGACCACATATGCCCCTCTCTGAGTGACTGGATGCCAGTGACTATGAAGGTTACCTGTGACTGTGTATCTGTTTCTAGGACTGCCTGAGGATGTAACCCAGCATCAGAGACCACTGCTGCTTCCAGTGTGTGAACTTGTGGAAGTAATGATCTCGTCATTCTTGTAGTGATCTTGTCCTATACCGGTTACTGCAAATATACAGCTTGCACAAATCCGATAGCTAAGGAAACTTTTATTTAGTGAATCTGTAACATGAAGTTACATGAGTTACAGATTAGGGGCGCTCTCTAATACCTGGGAGTTTTTTTCTAAGGGGTACACAGTGACCTGTTTTAACATTTAGTGATAATATCAAAAAATAGTAGTGGTCTGTATTTGTGAATTACTTTGTGTATGTCAGACACTGTTCTAAATACTTCATATGTATTAATGCTTTTAATTCTTAACACCACTCTGTGAGGTGATTTTATTACCCCATTTTGTAGATGAGAAAATAGAGTCAGTCATAGAGCAACTATGCCAAACATTGCCAAGTTTACATAGCTATCAGGGGCATGGATGGACTTCATACCTACTCTGTGTGAGCCCAGGGCCTATACTGTCTTAGCATAGTAGACTATGCTCTTCTGCCTTTCTAATTGCCACTTACTGGGCACTTATTGTGTGCCAGGCAGGAGAAATTGATCTCATTCAATTCTGACAACTTTCCTCTATGGGAGTTTTTATTATACTATCCTCCTCCCCTCCCTTATCTCCCCATCCCCAAATACCTACTTTCTTTTGAGGTCCCTGAAGCTCCGAGTATTAGAGTCACTGTGCTTGAGGCCACACAGCTCTTTAGTAAAAGTGCTGTGTGGCCTCCAGGCAGGCTCTAACCCTAACCCTAACCCTAACCCTCATCAGAGACAGACTACTTAATTCTACCCAAATCTCCCCTGGATCCCTAGACTCTCCTTCTCAGAATTTCAGGCTCCCCAAGGAAGCTGGCCACGTATTACTCCTCTGAAAAGAGTATTTAGTTCTTGACAACTTCTGCTTACCCAATAGAAATGACATCCATATTACTTACCAAGAGTGTTTACCTAGGAAATTGGTATCATCTCAGGCTTTGGAACTAAATGACAAGGCCTGAAATTTTCCTGAATCTGACTGATAGCCAAGCAGTTCACTTCCATGTCCATAAAATGAGAATACTGATACTACTTGATGAGGACCAATTGAGATGAATAATATAACAGAGGACAGCAGAGCAAAGGATGGTGGTTATTACTAGCCAGGTGTAATTCAGAATCACCTGGGAAGATTTTAAAAACGATGTCTGGGTCCTATCCCTAGTGATCCAGATTCAGTTACCCTAAGGATAATGTCTGAGCATCAGTATCTTCACAAAACTACCCATGTGTGCAGGAGGAGTTGAGAGCCACTGAGGTAGAGTTTCAGGGCCCCTGCACAGATGTCAGGTGACTTACTTTGAGAATCCTGGGGAAAATAAAGCAAATGGGCATTTGTTGAGGGCTGGCCATATGTTAGATGTCTTCATTTTTGCCAGTGCTTTTAAACCTCACAAAAACTCTCTGAATAGTTACCATTATCTTTGTTTTTACAGGTAGGAAAAACAAAGTGCTTACAGATTAAGATACTTGTTCAAAGTTTCATTTCTTATAAGTGCAGGAATTGGTTCCAGGCAAAACACTCTCCTTGCAGACTATTATGATGGTTTCTGGTGCTTCCCAGGTACTAGTGGTTGAGGATCCACCTCCCAATGCAAGAGACACAAGAGACGCAGGAGACACAGGTTCAATCCCTGGATCAGGAAGATTCCCCGGAGTAGGAAATGGCAACCCATTCCAGCCAGTATTCCTGCCTGGAAAATTCCATAGACAGAGGAGTCTAGTGGGCTATAGTCCATGCGGTCGCAAGGAGTCAGACACAACTGAACCCACACACACATACACACACAGAATGCTTTCTAGGGCTAACTCTTTTAGAGCATCTTTTTTCTGCTTAAGTGGTGAATACAGGTGCCCCTTGCTCACTGTCTCTCCTTTCCTCCAAGGTCATGGATGGAAATGTCATAACTGCAAAGAGAACAGCTGCAGTGTCTGCCATCGCCACCAAGGTAAAATTAGTGCAAGCTGGTGGGTGGAATTGAGTATCTCAAATTTGAAGGTCTAAGTAGAAGTGAGGAACATTTTCATTTTCTATGGGCATAGCTGAAACATTGTATGGCAAATGTAGGATGTCAGGTGAGCACAGTGATTCACAAAATGTTTGGCTACCATAATGAGCCCAAGATTCTGGGTACCTTACATGTGCTATTTCTGATCATCACACCAGCCTTGGTGATCATCTCCATTTGCCAAGTATAGGAAATATGACTCAGGGAGGTTTTCAAGTTTATCAGGATCACACAGCTAATAAGTGGCAGAGCAGGAATTTAAAACTTGACCTCTCTGACTCCCAGACTGCTTTCTTGCCCCTGATCCACACTGTTCCTGGCAAATCAGTGTGGTTGCCCCGTAGGCCAGAGTCAGGACTGCACAAAAAGCAGAGGGGACAACAGATCCAAGCCCGACAAATGTATTCATTCAGCAAGTGTTGACTGAAATCCTATCATGTATCAGGCACTGTTCTAAATGTCAGAGATGTGGTAGTGAACAGAACAGAGGGTGTCATACATAGAGCTGGTAAGACAATAAATAAAATAAAAAGTGAAATACATAGTATGATTTGCCAAAAAAAAAAGATTATCCCACAACAAACCCTTTTTGAGTTTAATAATAGGTTAGGATTTGCTCCTAAACCACCCCCCACATCACCAGTTAGAAGGATGAAAATAAAGCAGAATCAAGAGTATTGGGAAGCAGTGGCATTTAAAATTATCAAGGAAAGACCTCACTGAGGTGACATTTGAGTAAAGACTGAAAAAAAAAGTGAGTGACTGAAACAGGAGGAGGGTAGGAGCCCTTGAGGCTGAAGGAATAGCAAGTGATACAGGTGATAATGTTTCTAAGCAGTGCCAGGGCATCCTACAAGAAGAACAGTATTTTTAGAGGTTAGGGTGAAGAAGAAGAGGTATCAACTGGAACAGTTAGAGTCTGGAATCTTTCACATTAAAGATCTGGCAGTGCTGACTTATGAGGCCTAAGCATAAAGGAAATGTGGGGTCCAGTGGAGGGTTGGAGTAGCAAAGACCAGATGTTCAGATTGTGAGTGTTTTAAGGTCTTCTGGACACATGATGATAAGGGAAGAATGTAGGGATAAATCTGGTAATTTTGTAGCAAGGGATTCGACTACGTACACACCTTGAGGAACTGTTTTTTTGTTTGTGTAATTATATCCAGACCCAACTCAGATTGAAGTAATCAAGGGACTCTGAGGGATGTTCCCTGGTAACTTAGAGGGACTCTAACAATATTGCCCTACATTTGAAAAGGATTTTTTCCAAAATAATTTTCAACCCATTGTCTACTTATTTTGGGGTTTGTGTGAGGAAGGCAAAGCAAGAATTACTGGCCTCATTTTGTGCAGAAAAAAATGGAGACTAGGATTTCCTGAAGTCAGCACAGGTAGCTGTAGGTCTTCTTGTCCCAGGTCAATAGTTTCCAACCCAGGTTATGCAGCAGCAGCCTCTGGAAATTTTTTTTTTTTTTAATTCAGGTTCCCAAAACCACTGAATTAAAATCGCTGAGGGTAAAGCCAAAGAAGCTAGATGTTTTAGTTTTTTATGGTTTCTAGTTAATTCTGATGATTAACCAGGTTAATTCTTCTAGACCCAGCTCTCAGTTACACTGTGCTTTTTGCATGGGTTAAAATATGCACTCCAAGAAATGTTAAGAATCAGTTGACGCTTCAGAGTTGAGGCTTAAACTACACCACTTTTTTCCTAGGGACTCAGATGGGCTATTTCAATAAGGAACAAAGATTTATTTTACTTTTCGTGCTATAGGAGTAGAATGTTTTCTTTTCCATCACTTCTATTTTATTTAGGGCTTTCGGGAGAAGGACGAGTATTATGAAGTTCTTGGGCTTGACGGACACTGTGACTTTGCATCTGGGTTGCACATACCCTGAGGTGGGGACTCAGGCATGCTTTCTCAAGGTGATGATATGTATTAGGGTTTATTCCTGACATCCAATTATTCAACAAATACTTAAGTGCCCACCGGGCACCAGGCCCTGTGCTCAGCATGGAACATAGAATGGTGACTAAAACCAAATACAGAACCTGCAGTTACAGAGCACAGGGTACATTTGAGGAGACAGATATTAATCTAAAGATCACATCAATTATGTGAAAACTACAATCCTAACAGATACATTGAATGAAAGGGGAGAAATGCTATGAAAGCAAAACAAAAAGTGGGGTGGGGGGGAAGTGTCTTGCTTCAGGCTGTGGGATTTGGGAAGGCTTATGGGCTTCCTTTGTGGCTCAGCTGGTAAAGAATCTGCCTGCAATGCAGGAGACTTGGGTTCGATCCCTGGGTTGGGAAGATTCCCCGAAGAAGGGGACAGTTACCCACTCCAGTATTCTGGCCTGGAGAATTCCATGGACTGTATGGTCCATGGGGTTGCAAAGAGTCAGACACAACTGAGCAACTTTCACTTCTTGTGTGAGGGTTAGCTGAGCTTCAGTTCAGTTCAGTTCAGTTGCTCAGTTGTGTCTGACTCTTTGGACCCCATGGACTGCCAGGCCTCCCTGTCCATCACCAACTCCTGGAGTTTACTCAAACTCATGTCCATTGAGTCGGTGATGCCATCCAACCATCTCATCCTCCGTTGTCCCCTTCTCCTCCCACCTTCAATCTTTCCCAGCATCGGAGTCTTGTCAAATGAGTCAACTTCACATCAGGTGGTCAAAGTATTGGAGCTTCCATTTCAGCATCAGTCCTTCCAATGAATATTCAGGACTGATTCCTTTAGGATTGACTGGTTTGATCTTCTTGCAGTCCAAGGGACTCTCAAGAGTCTTCTCCAACACTACAGTTCAAAGGCATCAATTGTTCGGCACTCAGCTTTCTTTATAGTACAACTCTCACATCTATATGTGACTACTGGAAAAACCATAGCCTTGACAGACAGACCTTTGTTGGCAAAGTAATGTCTCTGCTTTTTAATATGCTGTCTAGTTATAGCTTTTCTTCCAAAGAGCAAGCATCTTTTAATTTCATGACTGCATTCACCATCTGCAGTGATTTTGGAGCCCCCCAAAATAAAGTCTGTCCCTGTTTCCATTGTTTTCCCATCCATTTGCCATGAAGTGATGGGACCAGGTGCCATGATCTTAGCTTTCTGAATGTTGAGTTTTAAGCCAACTTTTTCATTCTCCTCTTTCACTTTCATCAAGAGGCTCTTTAGTTCTTCTTTGCTTTCTGCCATAAGAGTGGTGTAATCTGAATATCTGATATCTCTCCCAGCAAACTTGATTCCAGCTTGTGCTTCATCCAGCCCAGCATTTCACATGATGTACTCTGCATATAAGTTAAATAAGCAGGGTGACAATATGCAGCCTTTACGTACTCCTTTCTTGATTTGGAACTGAGATCCAAAATAGCTGAACGCGCATTAGAATAATAATAGGACTTACTTGTGAGGAACAGAGGGGTAAGTACTCCAGGCAGAGGAAAGAACTTGTGGACAGCAAAAGCCTGTGGTTGATAAAGACATATGTGCTTGGGGAGCAGCAAGGAGTCTTCTTGCCTGAAAGACCAGAGGTGCAGAGAGTGTGTCCAGATGGGAAGCTGAGCTGACCAGAGGGCCAGACCACACAAGGCCTTAGTGAATGCAAATGAAACATAGTCTTTCAAACTCTTTAAGAAACCTAGCAGATTCATATATATGTTTTTAATTATCTGCATGCTCTAGGAAAAGAATGAAGTGGCACCAATCCTATTATGATTTAATAAATATCATAAATGTTATAGCATTTAGGAAAAGAAATGTCAGTTATAACATTACTATCAGGGCAGCAATGTGTCAAGCAAGACAAGCAAGCAGAATTACAGATTTACTCTCAGAGGTTAAAGGTTACTTTTATAGGATACTGCAACAATTTCTGAAGCCCACAGGTACTTCCAAGAATAGATTCATATTAACTGAGAACAGAAAAAAAAATTTTTTAATTAAAGAAAAATTACCTAATTCTCCTTACTGAGTGGGAACAGAAGTTATTGTCATTTTGAAACCTTTTCAAATCAAATTTCTTTGAACTATAGTTGATAGCAGAAAATGGTATCTCTCCTGTGCAGCTGCAGGAGAGAGAATCTCTAATCATCTACTAATACTTGAGACTTCTTTTTGTTAATGATTAATGATTAAAAACACTTTTGTTTTTAAGGTTGCACTCCAGAATCTCAATAATGATAATTATTGATACAGAGTAGATCAAGATCAATTTTTATTAAATGAAATAGAGAAAAAGCAGAAGATGGTCTTATTTATATGGATGATTTGAGGAGCAAGTGATGTTCTTTGTCAATGCCGGTAGTTCTTAACTGGAAACAGTTAAGATCAACTGTTTCCAGAGACCAACTGCCCCAGAGACAATTAGCAATGTCTGGAGACATTTTTGGTTGTCACAACTGAGGGCATAGGGGGTGCTAATGGACAGAGGCCAAGGGTGCTGCCAAGCATCCTGCAGTGCACAGTACAGCCCTCCCACCGGTCAACTACCCAAACCCTGCCAACAATTATCCGGCCCAAATATCAGTAGTGCTGAGGTCAAGAAACCCTGCTCTATTTCTCATAGGTAATAGTAGATATGTGCCAATTCTGTGCAAATAAACCTAACTGTGTTTTAAAGGGACTTACATACCAGTACAGGAAAATAAATTTGTAAACAAACAAGTGCTATGAAGTGGTAAATTCTATCAACGAGGTCAGAAAGACTTTACTGGAGAGCTGATCATACAACCTCACTCCCAAATAAAGACACACATATACCCTGAGGAGGTCTCACAAATGCCATCTCTACATTCCTCTTTAAAGGAAGACAGAGGCTGAGACAGGATCAACACAGAGTAGGCACAGCAAATATAGCTTGAGAACCTAGGTTCACAAGGATTCATGGATTCCAAAAGCAACTCACATCTCTGAGAAGTAGGTGGCTTATCAAGTCCCTGGGATGGGGTAGCACAGGAGAAAGCATGTGGGCGTTGGAGAATAAAAGATGAGGTTTTAGAGCCCTACTGTGCTATTTAATAATTACAGGGCTCTGAGCAAGTTACATAACTTCTTTGGACCTCAATTTCTTTATCTGTAAGAAGAGGATAACTGTGGGAGCATCTAGCACATGGGGTCAATTGTCTGGACTAAAAGAGATCATGAAGGTTATATTGGTATATATTAGGTACCCAGTGAAGGCTTTTCTCTCTCTGCCACACCATACAAAGTGGAAATGGAAATACAAAACGACATCTTGATTGCCTGAGAGGTTTTGGATGAAGGTCACCTGATTCTCAAACTGTACTTGATCCTCTCCTGACTTCAAGAGTCTCTCTTGATCTTTTCTATCTCCTTTCTCTCAAATAGTTTTTGAAACCTCCCAACAGTGAAGTGTTGTGTATACTTGGAGCTGGGGTCCAGGCTTACAGCCATTATGAGATCTTCACAGAACAGTTCTTCTTTAAGGAGGTAAGTCCAGGGAGGGTTGTGGGGGATGTGGGGAGGAAGCAGCAGTGACATTTCTCTGTACTCCTTTGTTAAAATATAAGTTATGCTGAAACTGTCAGGTTGGGAGTACAACCATCTAGACCATTCTTTTAACGACTTACATGAAAGTCCCATTGGAGGTGAGTTGGGGGAAAGACCTAAGTCACTTCTAGTTTCTCAGTTTGTAGAGTACACCTAAGTACACAGAGCCTACTCAGTTACTTAGAGGATTGTATTGTATCCATTACATACATGCAGTTTTTCTTTTGGCCCCTTTCTACTGCTTATCTTAGCAGAATATGGGGTCCTTAAGTATTCAAGGGTTAGGAATACAGGAACTGGGAATGAGGTCTGGAGAGCAGGAGGCCACAGCATGCCCCTTCAAAGCCTAGACATCAGTCCACCCTTCTCCATTCTGCCTGGCTCACGTTTCCTGTTATTTTTGATACACTTGATACTGCTTATATTTGACTTTTTTTCTATGTGTGTGAGAGGAGTGGGGCAGATTCAAGGTATGGTTTTTTATGATAGAACTAGTACCTCTGCTTTGAGAAATAAAAATATAAGGAAGAAAATAAAAAGAAAAATTCCCTTGTATCTGTTTTCAAAGACAAGTAGTTAACATTTCTTGTTTCCTCTCATCTGCTTTTCAAAACATAGTTTTATGATTTTTTATGCTTTTCACCGAGGTATAATTGACATACAATATCATATTAGTTTCAGGTGTACATCATAGTGATTGGATATTTATAGGAATTTCAAAATGGTCACCATGATAAATCTGGTTACCCTTTATCACCATACAAAGTTATTATAGCATTATTAACTGTATTCTCTGTGTTGCACATTGTATCCCCATGTCTTAATTATTTTATAACTAGAAGTGTGTACTTCTTAATCCCCTTCATCTATTTCACTCACCCCCAGCTCCTCCCTCACCCTTCCGGCAATCACCACAAGTAGTTTCTTTACTTTGTTCTCTGTGTGTATATTATCAGTTTCTCAATTATTTTGTTTGTTCATTCATTTGAGGTTTTTTTTGATTCCACATGTAAGTGAGATCATATACTATTTGTCTTTCTCTGTCTGACTTATTTTGTGTAGCATAAAACCCTCAAGATCCACACATTTTTGTCTCAGATAACAAGATTTCATTATTTTTATGGATGAACAATGTTTCATTTTGTGTGTGTGTATGCACACATGACAATTGCTTTATCCATTTATTCATTGATCGACACTTAGGCTGTTTCCATATCCTGGTTATTGTAAGTAATGCTGCAGTGAACACGGGGGTACCTACAGCTTTTTGCCTTACTGTTTTGTTTTCTTCAGATAAATACCCAGAACTGGAATTCCTGGATCATATGGTAGTTTTTTCTTCCCTATTTTTTATTTAAATTAAAAAAAATTTTTTACAATGTCATGTTGGTTCCTGCCATACAACAGTGTAATTATACATCCATCCGCTCTCTCTCTAGCCTCCCTCCCCTGCCCCTATCCCATCCCTCCAGGTTGTCACAGAGAGCCAGACTGGGCTCCCTGTGCTACATAGCAACTTCTCACCAGCTATTCTTCTTACACCTGATAGTGTATGTATGTTGATGCTACTTTCTCAATTCATGCCACTCTCTCCTTCCCACACGGTGTCCACAAGTCCATTCTCTACATCTGCATCTCTATTCCTTCCCTGAAAATAGTTTCATTAGCATCATTTTTCTAGATTCCATATATATGTGTTAACATACTATATTTGTTTTTCTCTTTCTGACGTGCTTCACTCTTTATAAC
Source organism: Giraffa tippelskirchi (assembly GCF_054371585.1). Classification (NCBI taxonomy): domain Eukaryota; kingdom Metazoa; phylum Chordata; class Mammalia; order Artiodactyla; family Giraffidae; genus Giraffa; species Giraffa tippelskirchi. Next base: position 22,716,425 of record NC_137287.1, read on the forward strand.
AGGATTTAGGTTCATCCACCTCACTAGAACTGACCTGATTCAAATTTGTTCATTTTTATGGCTGAGTAAAATTCCATTGCATATATGTACCACATCTTCTTTATCCATTCATCAGCTGATGAACATCTAGGTTGCTTCCATGTCCTGGGTATTGTAAACAGTGCCGCTATGAACACTGGGCTACATGTGTCTTTTCGATAATTTTTTTCTCAGGGTATATGCCCAGTAGTGGGTTTGCTGGATCATATGGTAGTTTTATTCCTAGATTTTTAAGGAATCTCCATAATGGCTGTATCAGTTTACATTCCCACCAACAGTGTAAAAGGTTTCCCTTTTCTCCACATCCTCTCCAGCATTTATTATTTATAGATTTTTTGATGATGCCCATTTTGACTGGTATGAGGTGAAGCCTAACTGTAGTTTTGATTTGCATTTCTGTAAAAGTTAGTGATGTTGAGCATCTTTTGTCTTTGCCATCTGTAAGTCTTCTTTGGAGAAGTGTCTTTAGGTCTTCTGTCCATTTTTTCATTGGGCTGTTTGTTTTCCTAATATTGAGCTGTATGAGCTGCTTATTGGAGTACAGTTGATTCACAACGTTGTGCTAGTTTTACGTACACAGAAACATGATTTATATATATATATATATATATATATATATATATATATATATATATACACATCAATTCAGTTCAGTCGCTCAGTCGTGTCCGACTCTTTGCAACCCCATGGACTGCCAGGCCTCCCTGTCCATCACCAACTCCCAGAATTTACCCAAACTCATGTCCATCGAGTCGGTGATGCCATACAGCCATCTCATCCTCTGTTGTCCCCTTCTCCTCCTGCCCCCAATCCTTCCCAGCATCAGGGACTTTTCCAGTGAGTCAGCTCTTCGCATGAGGTGGCCAAAGTATTGGAGTTTCAGCTTCAACATCAGTCCTTCCAATGAACACCCAGGGCTGATCTCCTTTAGGATGGACTGGTTGGATCTCCTTGCACTCCAAGGAACTGTCAAGAGTCTTCTCCAACACCACAGTTCAAAAGCATCAATTCTTCGGCTCTCAGCTTTCTTCACAGTCCAACTCTCACATCCATACAAGACTACTGGAAAAACCATAGCCTTGACTACACGGACCTTTGTTGGCAAAGTAATGTCTCTGCTTTTTAATATGCTATCTAGGTTGGTCATAATTTTCCTTCCAAGGAGTAAGCATCTTTTAATTTCATGGCTGCAGTCACCATCTGCAGTGATTTTGGAGCCCAAAAAAATAAAGTCTGACACTGTTTCCCCATCTATTTGCCATGAAGTGATGGGACCGGGTGCCATGATCTTAGTTTTCTGAATGTTGAGCTTTAAGCCAACTTTTTCACTCTCCTCTCTCATTTTCATCAAGAGGCTTTTTAGTTCTTCTTCACTTTCTGCCATAAGGGTGGTGTCATCTGCATATCTGAGGTTATTGATATTTCTCCCGGCATTCTTCATTCCAGCCTGTGCTTCTTCCAGCCCAGCATTTCTCATGATGTACTCTGCATATAAGTTAAATAAGCAGGGTGACAATATACAGCCTTGACGTACTCCTTTTCCTATTTGGAACCAGTTTGTTGTTCCATGTCCAGTTCTAACTGTTGCTTCCTGACCTGCATACAGGTTTCTCAAGAGGCAGGTCAGGTGGTCTGGTATGCCCATCTCTTTCAGAATTTTCCACAGTTTATTGTGATCCACACAGCCAAACGCTTTGGCATAGTCAATAAAGCAGAAATAGATGTTTTTTGGAACTCTCTTGCTTTTTCGATGATCCAGCAGATGTTGGCAATTTGATCTCTGGTTCCTCTGCCTTTTCTAAAACCAGCTTGAAAATCCAGAAGTTCACGGTTCACATATTGCTGAAGCCTGGCTTGGAGAATTTTGAGTATTACTTTACTAGTGTGTGAGATGAGTGCAATTGTGCGGTAGTTTGAGCATTCTTTGGCATTGCCTTTCTTTGGGATTGGGATGAAAACTGACCTTTTCCAGTCCTGTGGCCACTGCTGAGTTTTCCAAATTTGCTGGTGTATGGAGTGCAGCACTTTCACAGCATCATCTTTGAGGATTTGAAATAGCTCAACTGGAATTCCATCACCTCCACTAGCTTTGTTCGTAGTGATGTTTTCTACGGCCCACTTGACTTCACATTCCAGGATGTCTGGCTCTAGGTGAGTGATCACACCATCCTGATTATCTGGGTCATGAAGATCTATTTTGTATAGTTGTTCTGTGTATTCTTGCCACCTCTTCTTAATATCTTCTGCTCTGTTAGGTCCATGCCATTTCTGTCGTTTATTGAGCCCTTCTTTGTATGAAATGTTCCCTTCATATCTCTAATTTTCTTGAAGAGATCTCTAGTCTTTCCCATTCTATCGTTTTCCTCTATTTGTTTACATTGATCTCCGAGGAAGACTTTCTTATCTCTCCTTGCTATTCTTTGGAACTCTGCATTCAAATGGGAATATCTTTCCTTTTCTCCTTTGTTTTTCGCTGCTCTTCTTTTCACAGCTATTTGTAAGGCCTCCTCAGACAGCCATTTTGCTTTTTTGCATTTCTTTTCCATGGGGATGGTCTTGATCCCTGTCTCTTGTACAATGTCACGAACCTCCGTCCATAGTTCTTCAGGCACTTTGTGTATCAGATCTAGTCCCTTAACTCTGTTTCTCACTTCTACTGTATAATTGTAAGGGATTTGATTTAGGTCATACCTGAATGGTCTAGTGGTTTTCTCCACTTTCTTCAATTTAAGTTTGAATTTAGCAATAAGGAGTTCATGGTCTGAGCCACGGTCAGCTCCCGGTCTTGTTTTTCCTGACTGCATAGAGCTTCTCCATCTTTGGCTGCAAAGAATATAATCAATCTGATCTCGGTGTTGACCATCTGGTGATGTCCCTGTGTAGAGTCTTTTCTTGTGTTGTTGCAAGAGCGTGTTTGCTATGACCAGTGCGTTCTCTTGGCAAAACTCTATTAGCCTTTGCCCTGCTTCATTCTGTACTCCAAGGCCAAATTTGCCTGTTACTCCAGGTGTTTCTTGACTTACTACTTTTGCATTCCAGCCCCTATAATGAAAAGGACATCTTTTTTGGGTATTAGTTCTAAAAGGTCTTGTAGGTCTTCATAGAACCGTTCAACTTCAGCTTCTTCAGCGTTACTGGTGGGGGCATAGGCTTGGATTACTGGGATATTGAATGATTTTCCTTGGAAACGAACAGAGATCATTCTGTCGTTTTTGAGATTGCATCCAAGTACTGCATTTCAGACTCTTTTATTGACCATGATGGCCACTCCATTTCTTCTAAGGGATTCCTGCCCACAGTAGTAGATATAATGGTCATCTGAGTTAAATTCACCCATTCCAGTCCATTTTAGTTCGCTGATACCTAGGATGTCAATGTTCACTCTTGCCATCTCCTGTTTGACCACTTCCAATTTGCCTTGATTCATGGACCTAACATTCCAGGTTCCTATGCAATACTGCTCTTTACAGCATCGGACCTTGCCTCTATCACCAGTCACATCCACAACTGGGTGTTGTTTTTGCTTTGGCTCCATCTCTTCATTCTTTCTGGAGTTATTTCTCCACTGATCTCCAGTAGCATGTTGGGCACCTCCTGACCTGGGGAGTTCCTCTTTCAGTGTCCTGTCATTTTGCCTTTTCATACTGTTCATGGGGTTCTCAAGGCAAGAATACTGATGTGGTTTGCCATGCCCTTCTCCAGTGGACTACATTCTGTCAGACCTCTCCACCATGACCCAACCATCTTGGGTGGCCCCACATGGCATGGCTTAGTTTCATTGAGTTAGACAAGGCTGTGGTCCGTGTGATCAGATTGGCTAGGTTTCTGTGATTATGGTTTCAGTATGTCTGCCCTCTGATGCCCTCTCGCAAAACCTACCGTCTTACTTGGGTTTCTCTTACCTTGGATGTGGGGTATCTCTTCACTGCTGCTCCAGCAAAGCGCAGCTGCTGCTCCTTACCTTGGACGAGGGGTATCTCATGGTCACCCCTCCTGACCTTGATCGTGGAGTAGCTCCTCTCGGCCCTCCTGCACCCACGCAGCTGCCGCTCCTTGGACCTGGGGTAGCTCGGTCGGCCACCGCCCTTGACCTCAGATGTAGAGTAGCTCCTCTCAGCCGCTGCCCCGACCTCAGACGTGGGGTAGCTTGTCTTGGCCGCTGCCCCTAACCTTGGACGTGGGGTAACTCATCTGGGCTGCCACCCCTGTGTTTATCTATTCTTTTTCAGATCCTTTTCCCATACAAATTATTACAGAATATTGAGTAGGCTTTCCCATGTAATACAGTTGGTCATTGTTGATTATCTGCTTTATATATAGTAGTGTGTATATGCTAATCCCAACCTCCAAATTTATCCTTCACCCTCAGCCTTTCCCCTATGATAACTATTAATTTGTTTTTGAAGTCTTTGAGTCTGTTTCTGTTTCATAAGTAGGCTCATTTGTATCATTTTTTTAGATTCCATATATAAGTGATATCGTATGATATTTGTCTTTCTCTGATTTACTTCACTTAGTGTGGTAATCTATAGGTCATCCATGTTGCTGCAGATGGCATTATTTCATTCTTTTTATGGCTGAGTGATATTCCATTTTATGTATGTACCACATCTTCTATATTCATTCATCTGTCTATAGACATTTAGGTTGCTTCATGTCTTGGCTGTTATAAATAGTGCTATAATGAACATTGGGGTGCATGTATCTTTTCAATTTATGGTTTTCTCTGGATATATGCCCAGGAGTGGGATTGCTGGATCATATGGTTGCTCTATTTTTACTTTTATAAGGAACTTCCATACTGTTTTCCATAGTGACTTCGCCAATTTATATTTCCATGGTGTAGGAGGGTTCCATTTTCTGCACACTTTCCTCCAGCATTTGTTCTTTGCAGACTTTTTGATTATGGCCATTCTGACCAGTGTGAAGTGATACCTCATTGTAGTTTTGATTTGCATTTCTCTAGTAATGAGTGATATTGAGCATCTTTTCATATTGACTTTTTGGCCATCTGTATGTCTTCTTTGGAGAAATGTCTATTTAGACCTTCCACCCATTTTTTCAATAGGATTGTTTTTAAATTGAGCTGCATGGGCTGTTCGAATATTTTGGAGATTAATCCCTTGTTGGTCACTTCATTTGAAAATATTTTCACCCATTTTGTGGGTTATCTTTTCATTTTGTTACAGTTTCCTTTGCTGTACAAAAGCTTTTAAGTTTAATTAGGTCCTATTTGTTTATTTTTGTTTTCACTTCCATTACTCTAGGAAGTAGACCCAAAAAGTCATTGTTATGATTTATGTCAAAGAGTGTTCTGCCAATGTTTTCTTCTAAGAGTTTTATAGTATCTAAGGTTATATTTAGGTTTTTAATCCATTTTTAGTTTATTTTTGTGTGTGATGTTAGAAAATGTTCTAATTTAATTGTTTAAATGTGAAAAGTGAAAGTCAAAGTCGCTCAGCTGTGTCCAGCTCTTTGTGACCCCACAGACTATACAGACCATGGAATTCTCCAGGCCAGAATACTGGAGTGGGTAGCCTTTCCCTTCTCCAGGGGAGCATCCCAACCCAGGGATCGAACCCAGGTCTCCCACATTGCAGGCAGATTCTTTACCAGCTGAGCCACAAGGGAAGACCAAGAATACTGGAGTGGGTAGCCTATCCCTTCTCCAGTGGATCTTCCCAACCCAGGAATCAAACCAGGGTCTCCTGCATTGCAGGTGGATTCTTACCAACTGAGCTATCAGGGAAGCCCTATGTAGCTGTCCAGTTTTCCCAGCATCACTTATTGAAGACACTGTCTTTTCTCCATTGCATTGTCTTACCCACTATGCTAGAGAGCAATTAACCATAGATGTGTGCATTTATTTCTGGGCTGTCTATCTTGTTGCATTGATCTCTATGTCTGTTTTTGAGCCAGTACCATTCTGTTTTGATTAGTATAGTCAGAAGTCAGTAACCCTAACTCCTTGAGCAACATTTTTCTTTTTTAGGATTGCTTTGGATATTCAGGTTCTTTGGTGTTTCTATACAAATTTTTTAAATTTTTTGTTCCAGTTCTATGAAAAATGCCATGAGTAATTTGTAAATTACCTTGGGTAGTATAGTTATTTTGATGATATTGATTCTTCTAATCCAAGAACATGGTATATCTTTCCATCTGTTTGTGTCATCTTTGATTTCTTTCAGCAGCATCTTATCGTTTTTGGAGTACAGGTCTTTGCCTCTTTTGGTAGGTTTATTCCTACATATTTTATTCCCTTTGATGTGATGGTAAATGGGATTGTTGCCTTAATTTCTCTTTCTGATCTTTTGTTGTTAGCCCATAGAAATGCAATAGATTCCTGTGTGTTAATTTTGTATCCTGCAACTTTACTGAATTCATTGATAAGCTCTAGTAGTTTTCTTGTAGCATCTTTAGAATTTTCTGTATCATCTGCAAAGTGACAGTTTTACCTCTTCTTTTCCAATTTGGATTCCTTTTACTTCTTTTTCTTCTCTGATTGCCGTGGCTAGGACTTCTAAAACTATGTTGAATTAAAGTAGTGAGAGTAAACATCCTTTTCTTCTTGATCTTAGAAGATAAGCTTTCAGCTTTTCAACATTGGGTTATCTGTGGGTTTGTCATATATGTCCTTTGTTAGGTTGAGGTATGCTCCTTCTATGCTCACTTTTGGAGAGTTTTTATCATAAATGGGTGTCGAATTTTGTCAAAAGCTTTTTCTGCATCTACTAAGATGCTCATATGGTTTTACTCTTCAGTTTGTTAATGTGGTGTATCACACTGATTGATTTGCGAATATTGAAAACTTCTTGCACCCCAGGGATCAGTCCTGCTCAATCATGGTGTATGATCTTTTAATATATTGTTGGGTTCAGTTTGCTAGTAGTTTGCTGAGTATTTTTGCATGTATGGTCATCAGTGATATTGGCCTGTAATTTTCTTGTTTTGTGGTATCTTTGTCTGGTTTTGGAATCAGGGTGATGACAGCCTCATAGAATGAGTTTGGGAGTGTTCTTTCCTCTGCAATTTTTGAAATAGTTTCAGAGTGATCGTGTTAGCTTTTCTCTAAATGTTTGATGAAGTTCACCCATAAAGTTGTCTGGTTATAGACTTTTGTTCGTTGGGAGTTTTTTAATCACAGTTTCAATTTCAGTGCTTGTGATTGATTTGTTCATATTTTCTACTTCTTTCTGATTCAGTTTTAGGAGATTTGTTACCTTCTCCTAGGTTGTCCATTTATTGGCATATAGTTGCTTGTAGTAGTCTCTTATGATCCTTTGTATTTATGCGGTATCAGTTGTGACTTTTCCTTTTTCACTTCTAATTTTATTACTTTGAGTCTTCTCTGTTTTTTCTTAATGAGTTTGGCTAATGGTTTCTCAATTTTGTTTATCTTTTCAAAGAACTGACTTTTAGTTTCATTGATATTTGCTGTTGTTTTCTTTGTCTCTGTTTAATTTATTTCTGTTCTGATTTTTGTGACTTATTTCCTCATACTAACTTTGGGTTTTGTTTGTTCCTCTTTCTCTAGTTGCTTTAGGTATAAGGTTAGGTTATTTATTTGAGATTTTTCTTGTTTTCTGAGGTAAGCTTGTATTGCTATAAATTTCCCTCTTAGAATTGCTTTTGCTGCATCCCAGAGGGTTTGGATCATGATGTTTTCATTTTTTATTTACCTCTAGGTGTTTTTTTCCTTCCTCTTTGATTTCTTCAGTGACCCATTGGTTGTTTAGTAACATATCATTTAGCCATCACGTTTGTGTTTTTTGCAATTTTTTCCTTGTAGTTGATTTCTAATCTCATAGCGATGTGAATGATGGACTTAATAGTTTCTTTGGAAAAATACTTATTCAGGGCTGCTGCCCATTTTTAAATAAGGTTGTTTCTTTTTATATTAAGTTTTGTAAGTTCTTAGTATTTTTTGAATATTAACTTCTTATAACATAGTTTTAATCATTAATCTTTTAATCATGGTTTTAATGCTAAGCTAAGTTGCTTCAGTTGTGTATGACTCTCTGCGACCCCAGAGATGGCAGCCCACCAGGCTCCGCCATCCCTGGGATTCTCCAGGCAAAAATACTGGAGTGGGTTGCCATTTCCTTCTCCAATGCATGAATGGGAAAAGTGAAAGTGAAGTCGTTCAGTCGTGTCTGACTCTTAGCGACCCCATGAACTGTAGCCTACCAGGCTCCTCCATCCATGGGATTTTCCAGGCAAGAGTACCGGAGTGGGGTGCCATTGCCTTCTCCGATGGTTTTAATAGTTTTCACCAAATGTTGTAATGTCAGTTTTCTAGATTACCTCATATTTGTATAGAATTTCATAGTTTTCTATCAAGAACGGTAGTGTGGTTAACCATTTTCTTATAACTAGGCTTATTATACTGTTTTCACCTTAATTAATGAACTTATTCACATATAACATTTATTTCTATATTTATTATATTTCCTTATGAGGGCTTCTTTAGGCCTTATTTTCAATTGAAGGCTGACAACTGCCACCGCAGACATTAAAATATGTTAAACAAGCTAGCAAGTCCCCACTTCCTGGTGATGCCAATGACCACCCTCTCCCTGCAAGCACTTCCCAGGAATCTAATGGTAGCTACTATTCTTGACCTTCTCCTCTGCTGCACCATTCACTGCTGTAAGTTAAGTGTTAGTTGCTCAGTCATGCCCAACTCTTTGTGACACCATGGACTCTAGCCCCCAGGCTCCTCTGTCCATGAAATTCTCTAGACAAGAATACTAGAGAGGGTAGTCATTCCTTTCTCCAGGGGATCTTCCAGACCCAGGGATCGAACCTGGGTCTCCTGCACTGCAGGCAGATTCTTTACCATTTGAGCCACCAGGCAAGTCCCAGTTTACTCCTGAAACCCTTACAATTTTTAATTCCTTAGATGTCCTTCATAGATCAAGCACAGCACTGCACATCCTGTTTGTTAATCTCATACCTGCTATGACTCCCTTACAGAGTCCCAAACATAAACTGTGAGTTTGATGCTGACCTTGTCAGTTATGATTTGCATTTACATACATGTAAACTTAGGCTGAATGAGGTTAAATAGCTTCAGAAACAGTAAGTGACAGAGCAAAGTTTGATTCTAAACCTGTCTAGCTCTAGCCTGGGGGCTAGAGTCCATGGGGTCACAAAGAGTTGGGCATGACTGAGCAACTAACACTTACTTACAGGAGTGAATGGTGCAGCAGAGGAGAAGGTCAAGAATAGTAGCTACCATTAGATTCCTGGGAAGTGCTTGCAGGGAGAGGGTGATTCTAAACCTGTATGCTAATCACTAAGCTATATAATAGCTATTACACTACTGAGGCTTTGTGTCTCAAGCTAGAATTGAACAACTTCCCCCCTTCCTGACAGGGAAATGGAGTAGAGAAAGGTCATTTTCAAATCTGGCCCAGACAAATGTTCATTCACCATAAGGAATGATTTAAATAACTGCAGCCTTAACCCTAGAGTAGTTCAACTTTTCTTTGTAATCCCTAGGTTTGATGAAACATAAACAGCCAAATAATCACAGCACCAATGTCCCTTTTATTCCCCCGAATGAAGGTGAGAATATGGAACCGCACCAAAGAAAATGCAGAGAAGTTTGTGAATACAGTGCCAGGAGAGGTGCGGGTCTGTTCATCGGTCCAGGAGGCTGTGACAGGGGCAGATGTGATCATCACAGTCACCATGGCAACAGAGCCCATTTTGTTTGGTGAATGGGTGAAGCCTGGGGCTCACATCAATGGTAAGCAGAGTGGCTTCATGAACATTGGGTGGCCAGACTCTCCCTTGACTGGACCAAGGGGCTGCATCTGCAGAGTCGTTTTACTCATGCAGAATGCCTGAGCTTTTTAATGGCCTCAGAAACATTTGAACCTTAAAGAAACTGTATGCACTCCTAAATATGAAACAAAAATCACAAACTCAAAACTAACAAATTTAATTAAAATTTTATAAAGCATAATATTATGGCAAATGATCAATTATAACTCAGTTCTTAAATGTCACGAAATTTAATTACAAAAGCCAAATGACTCACTTGTTCTTAACAACACTTGAAATTATTTTTTTTTAATTACAGCACAAAATACATTTTATGTGACTAAATGTATTTATGTGAATGCTTTTTCATATGTGGGGTAGGATAATTGGGACTTTAAACATAAGAGTTCCTTGGGCTCCTGAAGATCCTTAAATGACCCTGGGGGTTATAGCAAGATCTGGTCTATATTAAATACTTACTATAGCAGGTGCTGTTCAAAATTCTTTGTATATACTATATCACTGAATCTTGAAAACAACTTTATGAGGTAGGAGCTATTGTTATCATGACCCCTGTATGGTAGGTAAACCAAGGCATGGAAAGATTAAGTAACTTGCCCAAAGTCAAAGGTTTATAGAAGCAAAGCTGGGATGTGAACTGAGGCAATATACCCTCAAAGCCTAAGATCGTAAATGATACCCTATGTTATCTTTCAGTAAGAAAACTGCAGTCTGATTAGCAAGCAATTGAATACTAGAGAATTTAAACGCGGTACCAGCGCCCCATGTTTTAGTGACAGGCACACAGTGTGAACTCTGAGATCTCTGCACACATGTTCAGGGGCCAAGTATCATGATTATGTGTTCTTTCACAAATGTGTATTGAATCCCTATCATGGTTCAGGCACTGTTCTACATGCTGGGGAAGCCAAAGTAAACCAGCTATCAAAGGCACTGCTTTCCTGCTGTTTACATTCTAGGGAAGGGAGGTAGACAATAAACAAGTAAACAAGTAGATGAGCTAGATAGTTCCAGCTAAAGGTAAGTTCTATGAAGGAAACAAAACATGTATGATTGAGGAACGGGCCATAGAAAATTGAAGGTTTCAGCCTGTGTAGGACTGATATTATGAATGTGAATCCAGGGGATAGGTCTTATTGTTCATAAAGCCAGACTCGAACAGTAAGACCATTTCTAGAAGGACTTGGAACTTCAAGTCAGTTCTGGGTAAAATGGACAAGAGCTGAAACTTCAATAAGACTGAGTTGATTTTTTTTTCAGCTTAAAGCAGAACATATTTGTTCTTAGTTTCTGTGGTTAGGAGTCTAAACATGGGTTAGCTAAGTCCTCTGCTCATGCAGGATGAAAGCAAGGTGTTTTCCAGGCTGCAATCTCATCTAGAGCTTGGAGTCTTCTTCCCAGCTCACATGGTTGTGTCAGTTCTTTGTGTTGTAGGACAAGGATGAAAATTTCCTTGGGGCTGCGTCAGCTCCAGGAGGCTGTCCACATTTCTTTTCAGGTGGACGCTCTACCTTCAAAGACAGCAACAGAGAATCTCCCTCATGTTGTATCCCTCTCACACTTTGAATGTCTCTCTAGAAAGAGCTAACTTGATTTTGAGTTGAGGAGTCTCATATCTTTCCCTCGTCTAAAGACAAGATTGGTTTGTGTGTTCAGAGGCAGTAAATATACTGAAGAAAAGTATGTTACAAGTGTGGTTGACAGGGAAACACCAACAACGGATTTTACTTACCTTACAACTTGGCTGAGAGTTAGGCCCAATTCCTGCATGCCCCTCATTCTTTCCCGGCATCCCATCAGCCAGTGTCTGACCCTCACCCAGTGTAGCCCTACTGAAGGAAGGCCAAAGCCCAGCTGAGTCAGGCCCCTCCCTTTGCTTCCTGGACCACCTCCATTGGCTTGAGTGCCCTTATGCAACCCTTGGAGAAATCATCATGCTCCAAATTAGGGGGAACAAGTACAATCAGAAGAGGTGGCTTGAGAAGCTCGGATTTTTCCCACCAGCTTATGATTTATTTACAAGCTTCATTAGTTGGTGCTTCTGTTCTATAGAACTCCTCACACAAACAACCTTCAAGGTGGACATTTTGCATCACTGTCTTTGACAATTAGAGTGAGGGAGAACAACAGGAGAGGGAACAAATAGAGAAAACTGGATGGCAGTGAGAGAAGGCTTATAAATGCTGCCTTATATTTGTATAAAGCTTTATAGCTGTTTGCAAAGACTGGCCGCACTGGGCTGGATCCAGCCAGCAGATGTGTTTTGTTTAGGCCATAGAGTGTTAAGTGTTCTGAAAACCAAGAAAAAACACATGCAAATAGATTTCCTGCTTCTCTTTTTACAAAAGGAGCAGGGGGCCAGGGGAGGGGAGGGCTATCTAAGAGTGGCCCTGCATTCTTACATGGCAACAGTTCTGCTTGAGCAGAATAGTTAGTGTCCCCTTTAGAAGGGCCTGCTTTCTTCTCTGTACTGAGGTCTCCACCATTTCTAATCCAGTTCTTCTGGCCAGTGCTGCTCATTTTTATTACCTTCCTGGTTCTGCACGCATTTGGTTCAGTCTCAGAATTATCTTATGTCCCAATGCCAGGAGGCATGATTCCTTGGATTCATCATTATGGTTCTGGGCTCTGCAGAGGATGTGAAACCTTGGTGCTGGGGTGCAACCAGTTTTCTGTTTACTGGGGCTTCTCTGTGACCCTGACACTGGGCTTTTTTTTCTCATGAGGTGAGAGAAGTGGTTGGGAGTGAGGAATGGGAATGATTGAAGAGCAAGCAGACAGACAGACGGTAGAGGAGTGTTGGGTATGAATAAGCTCCAAGTGATGTTTCTGTTTTAGGGTTTGTGTAAGGAAGTCGCTGCTCCTGATAAGCAGAAGAAGCATGAAAGGCATGTGTTCTTTTAGAGTCATGGATGCACTTATTGGATATATAACCTTGGCACATACCTCTTCTTTGAGCCTCAGTTTGTGTACCTTTTAAATGGGACTCAGACATGAATGTACTTGTGAGGACTTTAAATAGTATGTGTGAAACATCCCAGCGATAGGAGGCTCACAGTACATGAATGCTAGGTTGCCTCAAAATATTTTTTTATTAATGAGAATGGACATGAAATGGAAAGGAGAAAATGCCAGGTGTCATTCTTACTAGTGAACTCAGTCTTGTTTGGGAGGGAGTTGGCCTGGGAAAATGAGGCATTCCACAGTTGTTTCCTTGTATCCTCTGTCGCTTCCTTTTCCCCACCCCTTTCATTCTTTGGAGCCTGCAGTATCCCCTGTGACTACTTCGAGGCTCAGGGTCTGTTTTGCTGTCATTTAGCCATCGGTGCCAGCAGACCTGACTGGAGAGAGCTGGATGACGAGCTCATGAAACAGGCAGTGCTGTATGTGGATTCCCAGGAGGCCGCCCTGAAAGAGTCTGGAGATGTCCTCTTGTCAGGGGTGAGCCATCTTTCTGTTGCTGATGTCTGACTGTCCTCACCTGGATCCCAGGGTTTCATTAATACCCCCTTCTGTCTGGCCTGCTCCAGATCTCCGTAACTCCCACCTCTTTGTGGGGTGACAACTGTCAAATATCTTTCTATCCTTCTAATTCCTTTCCAGAATAATGTGGCCATTATGTGGTGACATGTGTTTTCCTGCTCCCTTTGCCTTAAGAGATCAGCTTGATGGCCTTTTCCATTGAATTGGGCTGTCCTATAAAGCAGTAGGATTGGAAGATAGGAGCCTCTGGAAACTTCCCAGTATGGCCAACAAATCAGGACTAGTGTTGATTGCTTTCTGACCTTTTTTCATAACCAGGGCATAGCAGTAAGAAGGGGGCTGCCAAAATGAGTGTTCAGATAAGAACAGGCCTGTTTCTTCACTGATACAGTGTCCTGGCAGGACATTCCCCTGGCTGCAGATTTGTATTTCTGCAATCATGGTATCACAAAAGCAGATGTACCCACGTCTCACCCCTAAAAAAAGATTTAAGGGAGAGGCATCCTCCCTGACATCATTCAGTTTACAGAAGGTCATTTTATCAAGTTATCCCTTATCCAGGTCAGGGACACCCTGTCCTGGCTTCAGAAGCTGGTCCCGAGCCGTACTAGCTCCATGACCTGGGTCAGTGTGTGTTCATTTGACAGGCCGAGATCTTCGCTGAGCTGGGAGAAGTGGTGAAGGGAGTGAAACCAGCCCACTGTGAGAAAACTACCGTGTTCAAGTCTCTGGGTAAGAGTCATTGCTCCCAGGGCACAAACTTAACCAGAACATAAGGTAGGTTTACCCATTGGTGGGAAGAGGAATGAGTCAGCAGGCTCCGTAACTGAGTCACTGTGCAGTCTATCACTTAGGTCAATTATTTACGTCTTGGCATAGTGGTGAAGCCTGTGAACTCTGGAACTGGGCAGTCCTGGGTTGGATTCCCCTCTATGCTATTCCTTGGACATGCATCCTTGGGCAAGTGATCTCACTTCTCTGAGTCACAGTTTTCTCACCATCTGCTACCTAGAGTTTTTGTGAGAATTAAGTGAGATGTGTGTATACAATGATTTGCACATAACAAGCGTCGGCATTAGCACATTTAGACTTTGATCTAAATGAAACTCAGAAGAAGATATCCTTCAAAGGTGGAAGGGCAGGAGAAAAAGGTGTTTAAAAACAGGGAGCTTAAGAGAAATAACAGGGAGATCCAACCTGAGGGCGACCCAGACAGCAAGTACAGCCTGACCTTTCTTCCCCCTCCTTCCCTAACTTTCTGCTTGCTGATTTAAGAAGGTCTTCAATGGGGAGCCTCATTACCACCCTGAGTTAGCACAGGCAGAAGCCAATCAAAGAAGGGGCTCCCTTCTTTGGCTGGTTTGCCCCTCAGCCCAGCTCTCCCATCCCACCAGATTTAAGGAAATGGACACATATGGTAACAGAGCTAATATTCAGCGCCTACATCTAAAACACTGAAGTACTTTCAAAATGATTGCTAAATAGTTGCTGCCTGAGCCCCTCAACCTTGCCAGACTTTACATATTTTGTAATGATCAAGCAACCAAAGTGTTAATGCTTGGCAGAGTATTGAGTACTCTGCCCACCCAGCACCCATGCCAGTCAAAGTGTATCTATGCCTTACCATCTGTTAAATATATTTTTTAATCTTTCATGCATACAGAGACAGGCAAACACAGTATGAGCTTTATCTAGAGCCTGGTTCAGAGATATCACACTGATTTAATTGAGTCTGAAAGAGTTCCATTGTTCCCTAGCAGATCAGAGGTCAGCTGGCCCCACCCCCTTCAGGAGACACAGCACTGGAAACCTGATCTACACTCCTGAGCAATTTTTCCTTTCTCACTTTTGGGGGTTGGTTTATTGGCACATCCCTTCATCTAGCAGATGCATATTAAATACTATGTATCAAGCTCCATACTGTGTACAGTGGTAGTTACAAAAATAAAAGCCAGCCCCTGGCCTTTAAGAACATATTCCCATTCAAGGTTAAGGATATTTGCCCAAAACTATAAGATAAAGGGGGAATTGCTGAAGGACTTAGGGTTTGGACTAGACCAAGGGTCCAACAAACTACAGAGCATTGGCCAAACTCAACCTACCGTCTGTTTTTGTACAGCCTACAATGAAATGGTTTCTACATTTTCAAGTGATTGGGGGGGAAAGTAATATTTCATGACTCTTAAAAATTATAAGAAATTCAAACTAAAGTGTCCATAAAGAAAGTTTTCTTGGCGCACAGTCAGGCTCATCTGTTTACCTGATGTCTAAAGCCGTGCTTGTGCTACAACAGCAGAGGTGAGTAACTGCAAGTAATTGGCATGCAAAGCCTTAAATATTTATTATCTGGCTGTTTACAGAAAGTTTTCTGACCCCCTGAACTTTGGTGAGCGTTGCTTGCCTTGTTTGACCTTTCACAGACTCTTCAAGCCCGAACTCACCTCTGGGTGGTTAGTCCTTGCTACCCTGATGGACACTGTTTTAGGGAACTGCCAGTTCTGGGACCTGGGCTGTTTGGGGAAAAGTTGTTCTGACAAAAGTTAAACCAAATTTCTGTCCATTCCAGGAATGGCGGTGGAAGACATGGTTGCAGCCAAACTAGTATATGATTCCTGGTCATCTGGTAAATAAAACACAGGAACTTTGTGTCAAGTGGATGCTACAGCTCAAGGGGTGTTAACACTAGTTGTCTCACAATCTTTTCATAATCTCTAGATTAAAAGAAGGGTTCTAGCCCAGTGATCTGTAGTTTTATGCATACTGTGTCTTACCTTAAATAATGAGATCCTCTTTTGTGTTTGTAGTTAGGAAACAAAAGTAAGTGGCCATTCTGTGTCATGCCAGATTATACTAACGCTCCCTTTGCCCTGTATTCCACTACCTTTTGTAATTCCTTGAAATAAAGGTTTTTCCAATTCTGCAGTTCTTGTTTTGGTAACTTCTATCCTTCACAGCAAGGAAAGTGAGGGGATCAAGTACTCGTATTCACTCCCTGAAGGCTCTCCAAAGGCTATAGTTAATTTTTTTCTATTTTACTAATTGAGATACAATTTACAACCATAAAGTCACATTTTGAAGTGGTGGATATAATTCAGTGTTATTAGTATATTCACAGGGTCATGCAACCATCACCACTGTCTAATTTCAGAACATTTTCATCACTTCAAAAAGAAACCCAGTACCCACTAGCAGTCACTTCCCATTTGTCTCAGCTTCTAGCAATCTACTAATCTACTTTCTGTTTTTATGGATTTGCCTTTTCTGAACTTTTGTATACATGGAATCATATATCATGTAGTCTTTTGCTTGTGGCTTCTTATTATTGAAATTTCCAGGAATACAGAGCTTTCTCTATTGCTCAGAACTCCTTTGGTCACAATTGATAGAGAACACAACTCAAAGTACCTTAAGTTGAATGAATGAGTGAGGGATAGAATTTATTGGCTCTTGTAATTAAGAAGTATACAGGTAACCGATTTCAGCTATAGCTGTATCCAGGGGTTCCAGTTGTTATCAGGATCAGGACCCAGTGTTGCTCCTCTGTTCCTTGGCTCTGTTTTCTTCAGTGTTGGCTCCATTATCAAGTAAGCTGTCCCCTGATAGTGGCAGGATAGGTACCAACAACTCTTGAATTGTAGCCTGTCCTCTTCAGCAATCCTAGCAGAAATAGACATTCTCTTCCTTAACAGTTGAAAGTCTCAGAATCGAGACACACTGGACCATCTAGGGCCTATGCCCATATGCAGAACATAGTGGCTAAAGGAAATGAAATACTCTGGCCAGGTCAGATCCAGGTGACTATCATCACTTGAGGGGTCTGCTTCCCCTATTATCCAGGCCTGGGTCACATGCCCCTCCTTGAATTCAGCAGTGCAATCAGCCCATCTGACCACATAAGCTAACAAAAGGAAAGGTGTCTCTTACCAGAAAGAGGGAGGGCTGTATACTGGGTAGGCAAAATTTATAGATGTCCACTGCAGTGCCAGTGCTGAAAAGGCTGTTGAGAATCATCTAGTCCAGCCTCTTCAGCTTACAGAAGGGAAAGCTGAGGTGCAGGGGTGCTTTTCTCAGGTCCCCTGAATCACTAACAGAGCTGTGTTGTCCATGTCCTGCCAAAGACCCATTCAAATTCTCCCTCTCCAAGGCTCTCCTAGGCTGGTGCTAAGTCAGCAGAAAGAAAAGCATATTATTTTGCTTTGTTTTCTTACCCAAATTCCTCCTGGCAGCTCCTGTTTGTGCTCTATGTAGCTTAGCCAAAAGTTTGTCATGTCAGCCAGGTTGTCTAGCCTTTGCGCTAAAACAAAATACCCACATGATCTACGCTGCACACCTCAAGTGACTATGGAATCTTTGGGGGGATCTTAATGGTCACAACTCTAAGGAATGTGTAAAGAGAGTATGTGATAATGAGATTACCCAAAGCACCTTAATTCATTCATAGATTTCTTCTTTAATTTTTAAGAGTCCCTACAATAATTCGTGCTAGGCTCGAAAAGAAATAGTCCTTACCCCAAAAAGCACAGATAACTCTCTCCAGCTATTTAGAGTTAGGGCAGGAAATGGATCTAGAATAGCTTGTGCGATAAGAAGTTTTTTGCCTTTCAAGGTTATTCTTTTCCATTTCACATTGCCCACCCACATCAAATGCTTTGTGAACTACTGAGGTCGGCAAAAATCCTAGGAATCAACAGACCAGAGTAATCTGAATCCTACCTCCAGCCTAGGCATCACATCCAGTTGTTTAGCAATATTTATTGATTATCTGCTGTGTGATGGATTGGCACTTGGTACAAGGGATATCAGTGAATATAAGACAGAGAAAATTCCCTGTCCTAAAGGACCTTACATTGTAATAGGGCAGAACCTAGCTTCTCTGCCAGGGAAGTGGGCAGAGGAGAATTCCAGGAGATAGAACTCTTTAATTTGCCTCCTTTGCGCCTTCATATGTTAAGTTGTTGGTTTTGTTTAGTCACTAAGTCATGTTCAACTCTTTGCAACCCCATGGACAGTGGCCCACCAGGCTCCTCTGTCCATGGGATTTCCCAGACAAGAATACTGGAGTAGGTTGGCATTCCCTTCTCCAGGGGATCTTCCCAGCCCAAGGATTGAACTCAGGTCTTCTGCATTGCAGGCAAGTTCTTTACCGTCTGAGCCACCAGGGAAGCCCTCGTATATAGGAGCCAAAGTAATCTGTTTGGTTCATACACTTTAAACCAATTTTGCAATAATCACTGATATAGAATTTACCCTTTAAATGGAACAGGAGTTATTTATAGAAAGGTAGATGAACCTATGGAGCCTATAAGCTGGAATACTTTAATAAAAATATAATGCAGCCATTTGGGGGAAAAAAATACCTAACAACCCATGCTGGCCTCACTGTTGTATGTTATTCACTGTTACTACATAAAAGGATTATGTTTGCTCCTTCCCTTTTTTAATTCAGCAATTTGATTGAAGTTTTATGTGAGGTTTTAAAATCTACATGTTCTTCATATTCATATCCCTTTATCTCATCACAGAATTCACGTAAACTCCAATGGAATTGTCCTGGTGAGAGCTTCCAGTCCTGCTGGGCAAACATCCCCTTCCCATATTTCTGAGCAAATTGTTACCTCTCCAGTAGGGCAACATGGAAAAATTCCAATTAGAAACAATCAAATCTCATGAAGCAAGACTAAATCCTATAATGCTGAATTCCAGTAACCTTTTTGCTGGCCTATTTTTCTCATTTTCCCTAAGAGTACTTTTTGATTTCCTATGCTGTCTTCCAAGTACCAAAGCTGGTTTCCAGCCCAAAATTCTTTGTACCACCCCCATGCCACCTCTCATTTGCTATAATACATCATCAAGCTTTCTATATTATTTTTAACCTCTGACAGTGATGTACAAAGCACTGCTATAAAGCATCATTTCTGTTAACAGTAGAACTCTCCTAGTGGGTTATATTTCTCCTATATCCTAGCAATGTCTCATTGGGTAGATTCTGGCATCTACTTGGAGAGAGGATCCTGGCCTCTACCATAATGAAATACTAATAGAGAAGGACTCAGACACTACTACTTTTTTTTGAATACCTTCTAAAACTACTGCTTTCGTGTACATTATTTTGTGTACAATTGCAGTTTATTCCAGAACAATGCAATGTGATATTTGTAAACATAATAATCCGGTAGTGTAACATATTTATTCAGTGACTGACAACTTTCAGTCCATTGATTGAAGAAGAATGTGCCAGTTGTTCATCAGATTTAAACATTTGTATCCTCCATGGTTCCTCTTGAAGTAACACAAAGAGCTGTGAATCAGGAAGCACGCTGAAGCTATTTCTATGTTATACATGTAATCAGTGGTAAATTCCATTTAATGCCTGTCTGGCTATAAAAATCCAGTGGAGCTTAACTATTCAAGTAGGGTTTCATCTTGAATTTGAGATCACCATTCAAATAACAGCAGCAGTGTTAGTGTTGACAGTTTATATTGTAGAACCTGCATGTATTCAAATGTGCAGAAATGGTGATAGACAACAGTAAATAAGATATGTATATAATAAGCATACAAAAATTCAACTTTTACAATTGAATTTTCCCAATGAAGAACCTAGATTTCTTTTTCCTTTTTTAAGTTTCAGGAGGCACTTACACTTAGGAAAAAATCATCTAATCATCTAAAAATCATCTGATCTTCTTTTCTGTATTCTTATTTTCCCCTCCCTATCTCTCTTGTCTTAAGGACGATCTTATTCTGCTAGGACTGCTGTAACAAAATACCACAGACTGGGTGGCTTAAACAACAGAACTTTATTTTCTTATAGCTCTGGAGGCTGGAAATCCAAGATAAAAGCAATAAAAAGTTGGGTTTCTCCTGAGGCTTCCTTCTGCGGCTTTCAGATAACTGCCTCCTTGCTTTATCTTCACATGGCCTATTCTTTCTCTTCGCGTGGCGATGCAAGCACATCACCAGTGTGTCTGCCTGTTCACAGGATGACTGGAGCTAGAATCCCTACCCTCAAGATCAGAAATTAAGCGTATAAGTTTTGGAAGGACAAAATTTAGTCCATACAGGTACCGTGCATTCTATTTCATCTCTCTCTCTGCCTGCTGTTCTGTCTCTGTTCCCAAGTAGGAATGTTACAGACCCATTTCTATTACTTGTAAACATGTAAACAACTACTGATTAGGGTTAGACACATTCAGGTTAGGCATCAAGCCACAGGCCAATGGAGGAATTTTAGTTTCCATCAACAGGTAAAGTCATGGAGCTAAGGATCAGAAATTAGGCAGCAGCTAGTGTGATAGGAGACTATAATTTTAAGTTCAGAGTTAGGAAATAAAGTCTTTTCTGTTCTCTGTCATCCATTTAATCCTTTCTATATTCAAAAATATCAAAAAGATAATTGAAGAGAAATGTCATTTCCTTATTCCCATTTCTTACCTCCTTGAGTTTCTCACAAGTGGTTTATATGAATTTAGGTACAGAGTATTTCTCAGAGTAGAATTTGGGCTTCTTAGGTGGACACCTCCAAAACTCTAGAAACCCAGTAGTCTGGTATTGGGTACAGAGTAGGTATTGCCTGGAATATCTCCAGTGGGGCACAGCATCACCCCCACCTCTCTAGACTCACCCCGTTGACCCAACACTCCATCAGAGGTTGGTGTCAACCAACTGTCCAGGCTGTTCTAGCACCTGCTTCCTTCTATTTATGGCATTAAGAACTTTCTTCCTGGGACCCAGCTGCATTTGTATGCTCTGAAGGTCCTCATCAGAGCAAAGCAGCAGAGCTTCCAGATCAATCTGCTCTCTCATGAAAATAGGAAGGAATTCTTCCAAGTAGTGAGACTGCAAGAACACTTCCAGGGGAGTAGCATCAACCACATCTTCCTCCCATTCCACTTCATCTTCATCCCAAGGCAGATCATCTTCATGGTTGTTTTCCTCTCCCTCTTCATCAGCCTCAGCTTCTCCTTGTCTCTGAAGCAATTCACTGGGCATTGTAAACCCCAGCTCCCTCCTGCTGTCTGAGATGTCTTCAGGGCTGAATATTCTATTCCTTCCAAAAACAACATTTCCTAGACCTGGACGGTTGAGAATGGATTCTTGTTGCATACAGCTGTCCCCCTTTGCAGAGAACTGGAGCTTCTCTATGAAGTCCCCTGAGAGTTCATCTTCCTCATCTTCTCTGAACACTTCCATCACATTCTTCTGTCCACTTCTGCTCTCATTCCCTAACTGCTCTGCAGTATCTTTGTTCTTCTTGAACTTAAGCTTGAAGGTATCTTTAATACCCTTAGACAGTGACCCAAATGTGTTAGAAGCAGAAGCATTTGAAAGGGGTGACCTAGAGAAAGTTCCCTTGGAAGAAGGAAGAGTCCCAGATTCCTCCTTGCTGTATGTGCGGGCCATCTTATTTTGGTGCTTCTCCTGGAGCCTCTCACACTCTTTGATCTGCTTCTTGACATTTTTCTGAGCCTGCTCCTTCTGCCTGGTGACTTTCTTGGGGTTCATGATGTTCTGGGCAGTGGCAGCCTTATCCAGAAGAGCGACACATTCATTCTGCTCTCTGCTGGCAGCAGCATCCAGTGGAGACTGTAAGTCATTGTCCAGAGCAAAGATGTTGGCACCAAAGTTGATCAGAAATGAGACACAGTGGGCATGACCATTGGAGGCTGCATAATGCAAAGGAGTATTTCCCCAGATGTCACATCTATTAGGATCCCCTCTAGAAGAGAAAATATAAAAAATACATACTAATTTTTTCTCTGAAGATGAGGTCTAAGAAATAAAAAATTAAAATAAAGGACATAGTGCAAGTTAATCTTGCCTTGACATTGTTACAAGATAACTTCAAAAGTCCAGATGTGTCACATTTAGGCATCACATGGCCAGAAACAGTCCATATCTACCCTGTATCTCGTTTTTAGAAGCAAAAAAACTTTCTAAGAAACTCCCAAAATGTGTAAATTTCACGTCTCATTGCCCAGAATCGGATCACATACCTAGGAGAAAGGAAATAGAGCTACCTTCTTTATCTGAGATCAATTAGATTTTTCCCCTGGATAGGATTACCCCATGCTATGCTGGTAAATGTTAACAACCATTTCATTAAGGGAAGAGAATCAAACACTGATTTATATAGCATATGCCAATTTCTGTGGTGTAAATACACCACCACAACACATTTTAAGCACTAACATGACCTTACTGGACACAGAATTTGGAAGACAGGCATAGCAGCAATTGATTATAAATTATTCCCACCACGTAGATATTTAATAGATGTGCACAATCTTAACAGCAAAGATAATATTAAAATGTGGTAAAATAATTAGAAAGGAATAAGTTTTGAGTATTACCTTTTTAATATAATTTATTGAATTTAAGTTTATATAATTTTATTTTTAATAATGAATTGTTCATCTGATTCAGACTTCCTGAAAACTTAGCAATCATCTCTCCTCAGCTTGTTAGATAGAGCTGGTTCTGAAACCATACCCTGTGCCTTAAAGGATCAAGGTTCATAAGGTAGAAACAAGATGGAAACAAAAATGATAACATCAAGAACACCAAACCTGTTTCACAGAGTATCAGGGAAACCACAGATGTGGAAACAGCTTGCTAGCAGCCCCTCCCACTGAGCTTGAGCATCACACAGATGCCCTGAGGGACTTGAATGACTGATAGTGCACTTTGGATATCACAGGCTGAAAATCCACTACTTGTTACGTACTGGACCCCTTCACCTCTAAAACTGCACATATAACCCATGAAGAGGCATGAAGGACTGTCCAACCTTCACTCTTGAAACTTACATTGAAACTTACACTTACTTTCCATCATTTGTTTCTCAGCAGCCTCCCCCTCTTTTTCCTGACTTCCACAGTAAATATCCCATTCAAAAGCCAATCAAGGAGATGAATCTAAAGCAGTGCCTCTTGTCTCCTTGTTTTCCACCCTTCAATGAAGCCTTTTCTCTCTGCAAAGACCATTGCCTTGGTCTTTCCATTGCACAGTGGGCAACAAGCCCACTTGCTAAGTTACAGTTCCAGCACACAACTGTTACTCTCCTCTGAGTCATAGGTAAGGGTATAAATAACAACAAAACTGGTTTCCCAACAGAAAGAAAGAAAAGAGGAATGGGTGTTAGGCAGGAAGCAGTGTCTAATACAACTAATATTTGTACAAAGGGTCTATTGATTCCTCACTTTACTTTCACATAATAATGAGGGGTTTGGGCTTCCCTAATGGCTCAGATGTAAAAGAATCTGCCTATAATGCAGGAGACCCTGGTTTGATCCTTAGGTTGGGAAGATCCCCTGGAGAAGGGAATGGCTACCCACTCCAGTATTCTTGCCTAGAGAATTCCATGGACAGAGGAGCCTGGTGGGCTATAGTCCATGGGGTTGCAGAGTCGGACATGACTGAGCGACTAACACTACAATGGTTTAAGGTAGAATTGGGGGCAGTATTAGATAGCATTAAGAGTACGTGGCAGGTAAAGAAGATTTGTGGAATGAATGTCTACTAGAATCCTGCCCCAGGCTAAATCCCCACCCCCTTACCCTTCTCCTGTGAGGCCTTAAGTTACAAACAAGCATAAGTGAAAAGTAATAACTTACTGTTAACTATGGCTCTGACCCCAAGCCCCTGTTGAGAACTCTGATAATACAGGTACTAAAGGGCACCTTCCCTTGTCCTAGTCCAGACTCCAAAATCAGGATTTCTGCAAACTTTGGCCAGGCTAGCCCCATGGGATGGCAGGAGAGAGAGTCTGAGAAGGTGTCTTAACATTCCTGGTAAGCAGCAGGTGAAACAAGAGAAAAGGTCCATGCCCTTGCAACTGGCATGTTAATGCACTGTGATCCTTCTGTTCCTTGCTATTTAAAGTTTGGTCCCTAGACCAGAAGCAGTAATATTACCTTCAGGTTTGTTGGAAATGCAGAATCTTGGACCTCATCCCAGACTTCCCAAATCAGAATCTGAAGTTTAACAAGATCCCCAGGTTAAGTTCATTGCAGGTTAAGACCTGCACTAGTTAAGGTGACCGAATCAGTGTCCTATAATTTAGGGAATCGGGTTTGTATTATAATTCCTCCATGGGAAACTTTGGTTGCTTCATGCTTTTTTGTTTCAAAGCACTTACACATTCACTGCCTCCACCACCACTACCACCAATCACAATCTTTCTCTTTAAAAAGAAAGAGAAGAACAACTCTCAGAGGGGTAAATAAGACCAAGCACTCAATTGACTTGCCCACCAGTTCACTGCAGTACACTTTGGATCAAGCCTGCCTCCATGTCTAATGGTTTCCAACACAATATGGTCTTACGTTAACTCACCTCAGCTTTACATTTTACCTGCAATGAGGCCTCAAGTTCAACTTTTCTAGTACTCATTGTCCTCATCTATAAACTGAGGATAATATTATCTACTCATAGAACTATAATGTGAAGAAAGTCAACATACATAAAGCATTAGAAAAGTGCTTGGTACATAGTGAATACTCAATAAATTTTACCTGTTATCACTTCCCTTGACTCTAAACACTTAATTTGATATATTTTTTCTTGTACCCATCTGGTAAATTCCTGCAACACTACAATAACTCTTCTGGCCTTTCAACACTTACAATCTTAATTCGTCAAATACGCCCTGCCCCATTTAGATAATATGTCTCAGAGGGCAAAATCTGTGTCTTTTGTCCTTTGTATGGTATCTTCCATATCTCCTAGCAGATGTCTCAAACACAACCGAAAGAAGCCAAGATGGGAGGTAAGTAACTTAATGGGGCCACGTTTATTTATTTTTTTTTCCAACAAAGTCATAGTTAAATTCAAGCTCCATCTAAAAGAACAGGCATTGTTCAGCTGTGGCTAATTGCTATCCTGAATAAAAGCAGACACAATATTGCCAGGGCTTCCATTTTCCAAACAAAACCAGAAATCCAGAATTTCAGGTGAAGCTTTTTGATGTTTAAATGTTGGCTTAAATTTAAGAGAAAATTACAGTGAGGTCCAAATTAAACATGCTTGTGGGCTAGATCCAGCCAGAAGGTGACAGTTGGCAACTTCCTTCTGAGGAGAGAGAACAGTGAGTGTAAGCAGATGTACATATAGGTGACGTTACATATTTGGGACACCAGGAATATATTCAGTGTGGCCAGAGATAGAGGAAGGGAAATAAGTTCAAAGAGGAAGGAAAGAAACTGAAATTGAATCTAAGGAAAGCAAGTATTAAATAACATGGTTCTGTTGCACAACCCTTTTCAAAAGGGGTCTAGTCAGTCTGCCTGATTTAGTTGTCTTGGATCAAAGGAGACTTCTTTCAACCTTAAACAGTTGTGTATCTTAGGGAACCACAGTACCCTCAAAGATGAAGTTTCACTTTTTATTTATTTTAACCAAACACCACATTCAAAAGACTTCAAAGAGAGGTTGTAAAACATCTAAGACATTACTGCAAGTATAAACATATGGGTTAAATTTGCCTGATATTAGATTGGGTAAGTTAAAAACGAAATTATTGAGAGGAGTGAGTTTGGGTGAGGATGTTACAAGTATTAAGAGGTTGGATTAAATCCACATGCTTCAAGTCATAAAACAGTAGAATTTCCCCCACCCAAGGGAACTTAAATGATCCTTCAAAAATAGGAAGAACATGAAGAAAACCTGAGGTGACCCTTAAAGATTGTTCCTCTCTTAAGAAACACAAAATCCCAAATTTAAAGATGAAACTGTCAGTTAGCTGATTCGTGAGTTGCCCTGGAACATTTAAGCTATTTCCATTTGCAGAAATTCTACTTATAGACAACTTTCCAAATTGATGTACTACTTAAATTAAAATTTTTTCTATTGACAATTTTGGGGTTCTTCTTAACTCAATCTTTGTCTTTCAATCTCTGGTGTCCTTCACATTTTTTGATAGAACCATTATACATGCCTGTCCAGATATTCAAAAACTCATCCCCCTCATTTGTTGATCTGAATCCAGTATTGATGACATATTATTTCTGTGGTCTAAATTCATAAAATTTTTATTTGATTTTTTTCTATCCTTTTTTTTCCCAAAAGAGAAACTCAATGAAAAGATTTTAAGTAATCATATTTTGCCCTTGCTTTTTGGTAGATTAGTACATTTTGGAAATAATTTTTAAACCTAGATTTTTATTATTGTTGCAAAATAGGCAGTTTTCTTATATTAAATTACTCTGAGCATCTGTTCCATTTCAATTTCTCCTTTTGAAGTTGATTTGATTTTTTCTGGAGTTGTTCTCAGAAAAACAATCACTTATTTTTCTACATAAGAAGGAATATTTAGGCTCATTAGTAATCAAATAAATGCAGTTGAAAATAATATACCACCATCTATTTGCCTATCAGATAGGCAACAAATAAAAAGAATAATAATACTCAGTTTTGGCAGGAGTGTGAAGAAATGAATAATGCTGGAGGAAGCGTAGAGTGGTTCAAATTTCCTGGCACAGTATGTGCCCAAAGACTGTAAAACATAGTGCTCCTTTGAATCAACAATTCTGCTTTAAGGAATTTATCCTGAGGAAATATCAGACACTTGTGCAAAGATGAATGATCAAGGATGCTCATTCCATCTTATACAAAAACTGGGTTCAAATTAAATGTCATGAACAAATAACTGATTAAATAAATTGTAATGAAACTATAAAGCAGGATACCATATAGCCACTGAAAACAATGTTATGGATCTCTCCTTTTTAGTGCAGATAGTCAGTGCTGTATTATTAAATAATTAGAAGAATAATCCAGAAGAGTTTGTATACTGTGATTTCCTTTTTTCAGACTGAATATAAGTACATTTAAGTGTATGTTCTTAAAAGGAGACATCTGAAGGAATATATACCCAAATGTTAATGACTGTGAGAATTCATGTGATTTTTGCTTTATTAAGTATATTTTCCAATATGACATGAAATGTTACAAGAAGTTTGTATACTTTTGAGAATCAGAAAGGAAAAAAATTATTTTCATTTTAGAAAATGAAACAAAAATACTTTAAAAAACCCATGCATGTTTTAAAGGCAAAATTAAATTCTGTATAACTGAGGCCATCTTCCCAATGTAAAACATGTAATTATTGCTTTCCATCTTTAAAAGTAAAAAAGAAAGAAAAACAGTTTTTAACAAAGCCAGAGTTTGGATATTATTGCTTGCCACATAATCCATAGTTCAATCAGGTAGTGACAGAAAGACACTAAAATCATCAGACTGCAATAGACCTCAATAATTGATTAACATCTAAATTCAATTTTTTATTGGTTTTACTTTTTAGTCCCCTTAAATGTAATGGGAATTTTGTTCTCACACAAGTGCTTAAAGATTGGTTATGATCAAAATCTGCCTGCAATGCAGGAGACCCAGTTTTGATCCCTAAGTTGGGAAGATCCTCTGGAGAAGGAAATGGCAACTCACTCCAGTATTCTTGCCTGGAGAATTCTATGGACACAGGAGCTTATGGGGTCGCAAAAAGTCAGACACAACTGAGTGAACAGCACACACATGCAATGATCATAACGGGTGGTAACCTGTGAAAACCCTTATAAGACATTTTTATAAGTTTATACCAGCCCAACTTAACAGATCTTAAATTCTTCTGAAAAGAAGGAAAAAAATCTGGGATGTAGTAGAACTGATCCAGAAGACAAGAGTTGAGAAGGAAGGACTAACCAGGGTTAGAATGTTGATGCTCATAATCAGTTTTTAATAAATACCAAACAATGGGCTGGATTTTGACATTACACTGAGAGAAATTACCATGCCAAATAAATACATAAAGAGTTGATTATATAACAAAATCCTTAGGGACAAATGACTAGCCACTTGGAGAAGACATAGTTAGATCACAATCTCAAATCTTAATCAAAGAAATAAAATATGAGTTATTAAAAAAAAAAAACTAAAGTACTAAAGAAAATATCTGTCAATATTTAGGCATGACCTCAAAGTTTGAATTACATGGTAAAATTGATAGACTTAAGTACATAAAATACATATTTAAATTTATATTTTCACTGATATTAAATATCTGATGTCAAAAATGTGAATTATGAATTGTGAAAATATTTGGAAATACAGTGACAAAAGGCTGATATTCTAACTTTAAAAAAATCGATGAGAAATGTTGAAGATTCCATTATATAAGTAGGACAAGGTTATAAATACTTAGTTCACAAAAGTGGAAATACAATGACTTCAAAATATAAAAAAATTTTCAACCCTGCCAGTAACCAAAGAACATTAAAGGCGCATTGATATATCATTTTGAACCTACAATATTGACAGAAATCGGTGCTCATTTTCTGAAGAGCAATTTGTCAATAGACACCAAAAAAGTCTTTAAATGGTATCCATGCCAACTGATCCAGAAATTTCACTTTGAAGAATTTGTTCTGAGGAAAACATGAGCAAAGATTTACATATAAGGATAATTATCACAGCACTATTTAAACTATGGGAAACAAGTTATTTGTCCAAAAGAGAGATTGACTAAGAAATATATACTATATTCATTAACTAGAATACTAAGAAGTTCCTGAAAATTAAACTGTAAAAGAATATATGCTGACATGGAAAAAATGCTTATGATATATTGAGTCATAAAAAAAAAACATGCATACCACACAAAAAGTGTTTTACTTAGTATACTATTTCATGTATATGTACAAATACACATGCATAATTATTTATATATAATATATACATTTTAACATATTTGTGCATATATTTGTAGGTTCTCTATATATTTTAAACACACACTATATATATGACATAACAGGATATTTTATTCTTTATAATCTGTGTTCATATATATAGTTTAATTTGGGGGGCTTAGTTTATGTTAACTTTGTCCTAAGTAAAGACCAGTAGAACAATTTGTATAAGAAAATGTTTCAGGCTTACAAAGAGAGAGAGAGAGCATAGGAGAACATCTAGGCCCTCTCATTTAAATTGGACCTTAAAATGGGAAAGGGTTTTCAGCACTGGTTGTGAAATTGTAACTGACATCTTGCACTTTCTGCAGAGGTGATATACTTTGATAAGTTGAAGAAAGTTTGGAAGAAGAGGAAAGACGATACAGTGTTACAATCTGAAAGAGCTTGACTGAAAGGGTCCGGGTAGAGGGTGATGTCTGGAAATCCTGGAAAATGGGAGTTCAAAGGAATGGAGTACATCCACTCCACTCACTTCCTCATTTAGTCTTCAACTCAGGAACTCCTCCACCTTTGGTTCTTCTAACTCCTTAAAGTGCCTCTCACTTCAATAAAGGATGCCAACATCCAGCAAGCTGTCAAAGCTCAAACCTGATCCTCCTCTTCCGTCTACCCACTCAACGTTCAGTCAATTATAACCAATTCCGCATCCACGTTGCCGTCCATTCACATCTCTCTGTTCCCAGTACCACTTTTCTAATCCAGTCCGTCCCTCATCTCAACCATTAAAACAGTCCCTGAACACTTTCTTTGACTCCTATACAACTGCCTGAGGAAAATTTTGTAAACAAAAAGCTACCCTGCATAAACCCGTGACAGCACCCTTCCATGTCCTTGGGGAGAAAGTTCAATTCCTTAAGAGTCTACAAGACTCTTGTGTCTGGTCTCCTCGCTTACAACTTGGCCTCTCCCCACTCAAGCCATATCCAGCCATACTTGACCTCTTCAGCGCCTAGAATACAGTGCTTTTCCTCAGGAGAAACACTCTTCACCTTCATCTGCCCAACTCCTTATCGTTCAAACTACAGTTTAGATGCTCAAGAAAGCCTTCCCTCACTACCTAGATTGGGATCCTGTGTTATTTATTTAGTGTTCTCTCTTTTACCCCTTGATAACACATTCATGACATTTCCTCTCTCAAATCTAATCACCATTTGAAGATGGGAAGAAGCATATTTCTCTTGTTGATCTGGCAAAATGGCTGACACAGAGCAAATTATATGTATTAATAAATACATGTTGTATATTAATATGTATAAATTCACTTGCCTCCATTACTCACATTTTCATTTTTTCTTTCTTTAGTCTTCTTGGAGTTATAGTTGTCCATGGTGACTAGCCCCTCCATCAACAAGAAGACAGGAGCTAGCTAATTTCTGCTTTAGAATTTGGAGGGAGAGTATATGTACATGTATATATCTGACAGCCAGAGTGGTAAACAAGATAGGCTGAAGGTCCCTTTTATAGCTTATAAAGCAGAAATTTCATCTAAGAATCATGTGCTTGCACTTGGATTGAGTATTTTTTTTTAAGGCTGTGGCATTTGAATGGCACCAATGAAAAAATAAAAAACATATCATTTGTTCCAATTATGCCTGACATCTTAAAACCAGGTAGATCGCTGATCTTTTTTAGAGTCAAGCATTTACATGTCGTGGAAAGGAGTTTTAAAGCCACAAAATTCAAATATCTTACCCTCAAGGCAAATAATAGTGACTTCGAGATCAGGATTTCTGTATGTGTGGCTCATAAGGGATCAGCCACCCCATGGTGCCAGTTCTCAGTGTGGAAAGAGAATATCTCTGGGAAATTTTCTCGCTTCCTCTAAAAAGACAATCTTTACACAGACTAGAATGAGCGCAAAGTATTTTCACTAATTCCCTGCCTCTTGCTTCTGTCTGCAAAATCCTCCCATAAACAGTTTCCAATCAAAACCATTGGGTTGAACTTACCCTCTGCTGCAGATTATTTCTAGGGCTTCCAAGTTCCCATGGTAGGCTGCCAGGAGTGTGGGAGTCATGCCATCTTCATCAGAAAGATTCAGATCTCTCTTGGTAGCCTCCTTCAGAAGTTCCAGGTAGCTATCACTAGCAGCTTGGTGATAGCGAGTGGACATTTTTCTGCTCTCCAAAGCTTTGCCAAATATCACTCTCCAGGCGGAACAGGATGTCAGTGAAGCAGCCTTCCTACAAGCTGGTTAATCAGTGACAAGGAAGAGTGTCAGCCCAGGGCAAAGCTCACTTCAGCCTCCCTCCATGGAAAGCAGCCAGAAAAAGTCATAGCACTGAACTTAGACCTTTTCTCTCTGGAATGGCCATGACATTGAAAATTGAGGACTGCCGTGTTCATCTTGAATGTCTTAAAAGAGGCACGTTTTTCTTGTCTCTTAACAAGTTTTAAATATAATATTGGTCATCAAAGCACAGAATGAAGAAAATAATTTCAAAACAACTCAGAACTAGGCTAGCTCATTGGAGTGGTCCATTTTTCTAAAGTGCTATGTTGAGGTATAATTTACATATTATGAAATTCATCCATTTTAAGTGCAAAATTCAATGATTGTTACTAAATTTAGAGTTGTGCAATTGTCACCATGAAACCGCGCAGGCCCCTGTGGGAACTTCTTAGAGACAGACCCCCTCCTTACCAGTCTACTACCTCTTGATTGTAGAAAAACTGTAGCCTTCTAGGCCTTTCCCCAGTTCTAAAGAGCAAATTTAATCAGAGAAATGAGAAAAGGTAGAAACAAAGAAAAAGTCAAGCAAAACAAAATAATAATTGTTTAGCCATAAAACAAAGTCAAGCGCATTTAGTTCCTCCTTAATGCTTATAGACAATATCCTAAACAACATGCTTGAGCTATTTTGCAGACACTAAACCCCTCACCAGGTGGAAAAAGTTAACTGCATGCTGACCATCAACACATAGATTCCAAACCAGACTCCAAACCAGTTGGAACCAGAAGGTTGAGGACTGAGGTTTTCAAAATATCACCCTGTTACTTCACCACCAACCAACCAAGAACTGTGGATGAGCTGGTCACATACCCTGTGACCCTTTCCTTCACATTGTCTTTAAAAACACTTCCCTGAAAGCCACTGGTGAGTTTGGGTTTTTCAGGTAAAAGTTTTTGCCTGGCACCCTGTGATAAATGCTGCATTTTCCTCCACCACAACCTAATATCAGTAGATTGGCTTTGCCACACAGACAGTGAGCAGACCCAACTTCTGTTTGGTAACAACCATAATCCAGTTTTATAACATATTTGTAACCCCTCAAATATCCCTCATGCTAAGTTGTAATCACTCCTCTTTCCCACTCTCAGCCTCAGGAAACCACAAATCTGTTTTCTGTCTCTACAGATTTGCTATTTGTAGGTATTGCATGTAAATGGAACCATACAATGTACAGCCTTTTGTAGCTTCACATAAATTTTTGAGGTGCATGCATTTTACGGCACGTAACATTATTTCCTTCCCTTTTATTTCTGAATAGTATTCTACTATACTAATACACTAAATTTTCTTTATTCTTTCAACAGTTGATAGACATTTGAATTGTTCCCACATTTTGTTTTTATGAATACTGCCACCATGACTATACAAGTTTTTGTGTGGACATATACTTTCAGATATCTAAGGTATAAATCATCAAATGGAATTGCTCAATTATATGGCAATTTATATTTAACTTTTTAAGAAATTGACAAACTGTTTACCAAAGTGACTATATAGATTTTCATTCCCATCAGCAATGTATGAAACTGTTTAGTTCAGTTGCTCAGTCATGTCTGATTCTTTGTGACCCCATGGACTGCAGCACATCAGGCCTCCCTGTCCATCACCAACTCCCGGAGCTTGCTCAAACTCATGTCCATGAAGTCAGTGATGCCATTCAACCATCTCATCCTCCATCGTTCCCTTCTCCTCCTGCCTTCAATCTTTCCTAGCATCAGGGTCTTTTCCAATGAGTTCAGTTCATTACCTCAGGTGGCCAAAGTATTAGAGCTACAGCTTCAGCATCAGTCCTTCCAATGAATATTCAGGATTGATTAGTTTGATCTCCTTGCAGTCCAAGGGACTCTCAAGAGTCTTCTCCAACACCACAGTTCAAAAGCATCAATTCTTCGGCACTCAGCTTTCTTTATGGTCCGACTCTCACATCCATACATGACTACTGGAAAAACAATAGCTTTGACTGTACAGACATTTGTCTGCAAAGTATGTCTCTGCTTTTTAATATGCTGTTGAGGTTGGTCATAACTTTTCTTCCAAGGAGCAGGTATCTTTTAATTTCA
Source organism: Giraffa tippelskirchi (assembly GCF_054371585.1). NCBI lineage: Eukaryota > Metazoa > Chordata > Mammalia > Artiodactyla > Giraffidae > Giraffa > Giraffa tippelskirchi. The sequence continues at coordinate 22,749,776 of NC_137287.1, forward strand.
TGGCTGTAGTCACCACCTGCAGTGATTTCGGAGCCCAAGAAAATAAAGTCTGTCACTGTTTCCATTGTTTCCCCATCTATTCGCCATGAAGTGATGGGACCGGATGCCATGATCCTCGTTTTTTGAGTGTTGAGTTTTAAGACATCTTTTTAACTCTCCTCTTTCACCTTCATCAAGAGGCTGTTTAGTTCCTCTTCGCTTTCTGCCATAAGGGTGGTGTCATCTGCGTATCTGAGGTTATTGATATTTCTCTCCGCAATCTTGATTCCAGCTTTGCTTCATCCAGCCTGGCATTTTGCATGATGTACTCTGCATATAAGTTAAATAAGCAGGGTGACAATATACAGCCTTGCCATACTCCTTTCCCAATTTGAAACCAGTCTGTTTTTCCATGTTCAGTTCCAACTATTGCTTCTTGACCTGCATGCAGATTTCTCAGGAGGTAGGTAAGGTGGTCTGGTAGTCCCATCTCTTGAAGAATTTCCCACAGTTTGTTGTGATCTACACAGTCAAAGGCTTTAGTGTATGAGACTGTTAGGGAAATTGAAATGGAGAAAGTCTTGTTCAGTCTTCAGAAGCAGGAGAGCAGGCTTCTGACTTTGCTGCTGACCTGCTTGTACACTACCCAGACTCCATGCCTGCCTGCAAGCACAGAAAGCCAGGCAGCCCTTTAGATAAGAAAGTAAGTGGCTCTTGGAATTCTGGAGCCCCTGGAGGTCTGGCCAACCACTTGGGGTCTAAAGAAACCCTTTGACTCACAAGATAAATAGCACTGTAAAAAGATTAAAGTAAAGCGGGAACTGCATTTTAGTATGCAAACTGATGATGATATCAGTTTGCAACCTGGAATTATAAGCAGGAGCCCCTGAAAATGCAATGTGAAGTCTCACCAGTGGAGTGGACACACTGCCCAGGGTCATTTCCTAACTGGGACTCCACATTGCTGTTTACAAGGGACTTCCCAGTGCTGTTTAATTCTGGATGTTGGTCTTTGCAATTTGGTGATGTATGTGCTGTTAATTCTCTCTATTGTTTCTATTTCTTTTATTTTAATGACTGTATATTGAAGTTAAGTCAAATAATCTTCTACAAAAATTCAAATTGTTCATTTGTGTGTAATGAGTGGTTTCTTATGTTAACAAATCCTTTAAATCTAAAATGAAAGTAAAACTTTTGGCAAAACAGAGACTTCAAACTTTTTCATATCCTTGAAGCCTTTATTATTTTCCTTTCCATTTAAAGTTAGTGGATGTGAAGTGGTACCACTGCTGTTTAAATTTTTTTTTTCCTAATGAGTAACAATGTTGATAATGTTTTAAGTGCTTATTAGCTATTCTTACATTTTGTCTTTAAAAATTTTGTTTATTAGGTTGTCTTATTATTATTGAATTATAAGAGTTCTTTATATGTCCTAGATAAAAATCCTTTATCAGATATAGTTTGAACTTAATGAAAATGAAAACAAACATTTCAAAATTTACAGAACACAATTAAAACAGAACTGGGGGAACTTTGCAGTTTTTACTGCTTATGTTACTGACAGAAAAGAAGAAAAATCTCAAATCATTAACTTAAACTTTTGCCTTATGGAAAGAAGGAAAAGAACAGAAAAATTAGTGTAAATAAAGAGCACAATATAAAACCAAAACATGGTTCAAATTTATCTGTAATCAAAGTAAATGTAAACAGACCAAATTCACCAGTTAGAAGACTCAGCCATGTCTTATTTGTAATAGACACACTTAAAATATAAAATTGCAAAAAAAGTGAAAGCAACAAAGGAAAAGTTATATCAAGAAAATACTAACAACAAATTGGTATAGCTATATTTGTATCAGACAAAAAGGTAGTTTAAGCCAAACAATTACCAAGGATAAAGAGAGAGTGATGAAAGGAAAAATTTATCAAGAAAATACGATAGTTCTAAACTTCTATGTACCAAGTAATATAGCCTCAAAATAGAAAAAACAAATATTAATAGAATTTAAAGAGAAAGAACAAATCTTCTATCATAGCAAGAGATTTTAACACACTCCCTTAATATTATATATCAATCAGACTAAAGATTAGGAAAGGTATAAAAAATTTGAATACAATTAAAAAGATTTATCTAACAAGCCTATATAGAACACTGTATTCAATAGAAAATGCATGTTCTTTAAAAGCACACTGAGAATATTTATCACATTCTGTTATATAAAACAGAACTCATGCAGGCCTCAACAAACATCAAGTAGGTTTCATGTAGATCATATTCTCTGAAGACATTGCAATAAAATTAGAACCCATCATCCTTACACAACTGATTAACTGTTTGTATGTTTTTGTGATATAACTTTTGCATCATTGTCATCATCTTGGATTGTATTTTTTCCTCTCTTTAATGCACTATAAATATTTCCCACATTGTTACAAAATATCTAATATGCTTGGATAATAGTTCATGGTATTGATGTGAGGAAGGTATGTATTTGAAGTCTGTAACTGTTTATTCATCATCTATTTTTGTTCAAGTCTTTATTCTAAGATAAATTAAAACCCACTCTGAAAAAGCAAAAGCTTTCATCTGCAAATGCTTACCACAGTTAGCTCTAAAGGTCAATATTTGTTTCTTTTTTTTTTTTTTTTTGGTTTCTATGAGAACAGTGGAAGCTGTAGAAGCAAAACCTGGAAGGCAACATTAATTATTTGTTTTTTAAAAAAAAGAATCTTTTTTTACCCTAGAAAAAGTGAAATATCCAAACATGACTGTGGACCCTTTCAGAACAAGGTAACATTGTTTCTCTATCATTTTTGCTTGAACCACTCAAATTTAGACACAATTGCATTCATTAATGTACTCTGAAATAGAAAATCATATGTAACCTGAGAAAGGGCTTCTCAAAGATAAATGGATTGATAGAATACTTTGTTCTACTATACAGTATTGCATTCTATTCTGCTAATTCACTTCAGTCATGTCTGACTGTGTGCGACCCCACAGACGGCAGCCCACCAGGCTCCACCATCCCCGGGATTCTCCAGGCAAGAACACTAGAGTGGGTTGCCATTTCCTTCTCCAATGCATGAAAGCGAAAAGTGAAAGTGATAGAATGCTAAGTGCCAATCATAGAAGGAGTCTGCTGACAGATAAACATCATGACGGTGATAGTAATGATAATGATAAGAATGATGAGAAGAGGAGAATAATAATAATTAGGGTGGAAGCAAAGGAAAAGGAAGCCAGAACAATTACAGAGGAGAGGAATAAGGACTGCAAATGGAAGACAAAGAGGAGAAAGAAGAGTTTCTCAGCTCCAGCAGTACTTATGACTTGGACTTAAACTCTTTCTATGAAATGGTAAAGCAACTGAGATAAACACACACACACACACACACACACGCATGCACGCTCATATATATATTCGTTGTTGTTGTTTAGTCGCTCAGTCATGTCCAACTCTTTGCAACTCCATGGATTATAGCCTGCCAGGCCCTCTTTCCGTGGGATTTCTCAGGCAAGAAAACTGGTGTGGGTTGCCGTTTCCTTCTCCAGGGCATCTTCCTGACCCAGGGATATAACTCATTTTTCCTGCATTAGCAAGCATATTCTTTACCACTGAGCCCACCACCTATATATATAGGCTTCCCTCGGCACACTTAGGCATTTCCCTAAGAAAACTTCCTAGAGAAGATTGGATGGGGAGGGAGACGGAAAGCAGAAATAAATCTTTCTGAACTTGAAGCTCCTCCTTACCTCATTCCTTAAAGAGGGGGTTGAGAAAGAGGGTTGAACTTGGAGCTAGATAGAGTCCATATGGTCTAACGCAAGTTACTCTGTCTATTTGAGTCTCTATTTCTTTGTAGATAAAGTTGGAGGAAATTGTTCATGATCCTATCATCAATTCCTTATGGGAGGGTTGGATAAGTGTGTGGCAATTGTGACTTTTGACTATATTTTTCTTATGAAAACAAGTATTTGAGTCTGTTCCTACAGTATGCTGCTATTCTCCAGGAAGGTCAGAGAAGACCTGCCATACATACAGAGATTTTGAGGATTAGACTTAAGTGGTGATAACCATTTCTTGTATCATTCTTCTAACTAACTAGCTAGTTAAGACTCTGATCAACCTTCCTGTTGCAACCAACCCTGTACATCTCCCTACACTCCTGCAGTATTAGTATAACTTTAGTGAAACATCCTGCAAGTGACTTCTGCCTCACTCTGGTTGCTGCTTAGGTTCAGAGGAGTGGGCTCTATTCCTTTCTTTGTTTTTCTAAAACTCCGGAAACTCAACCTATTACCAGGATCCCTAAGAATGTAATTCTGAGAGCCCTTCTGCCTAGATACCACTTCTTTTTGCCAAAGACTCGTAGGAAAACAGGGTTAAAGAGCTTCCAGGGACAGCATTTGCAGAGATTCTCTCACCAATGGGTCTCCTTTTCCCCACAGAGCAATGCCATTTTCAGGTCTTCATTGTTGTGTTTGTAATTTTGTGACCTCTCTTGTTTAATAGCAGCTATCTGATAGCTGAGTGGTTTGAACAGGAGTCCCATGTACCATGAAGGCAATCCTGGCCAAGTAGCCTTTGGATGGAGGATTTATTCAGGACTCTGATCTATCTATATAAGAGAGTTGTATATGATCCTTCACTCAGGGAGAGGAAAAGAAGAGACAAAGACTAGTGGTAGTTAATACTGCCAGTCCACAGCAAGAAAAACCATGCCAGCAAAGTGGAAAACAATCTTCTTTGTTCTGAAAAACCATTCACTGCTCTTTGGGAAAGAAATTCAACAGCTTGTGCAACCCATGTTTTTGTTAATGAGATTGCCCCCTGAACCGCAAGGGATCTAGCTTTCAAAAGCACACATTGTTTGTTCTTCAAAGCTATTCACATCTAATTACAGAGGAAATTCCCTTGTCTGGTAGGGAAGCACAGTTTTTATGTAGTAAGGAAAATGAAGAGATCCAAGCAGAAAATTTACTTTTAACAAGATTATTTCATCTAATGAATATCTGATTATAAATTCTATTGAAAATAAAAGCAATAACAGAAAGAAAATGAAAATAAAGGGGATTACAAAAGCCCTGTTTTTACCCAGAAAACTTAGATGAATCAGGCAAGGGTGGAACCAGGCATCATTAACACACAACTATATGTGCTGAATGGGTTTATGATAAATATATCTGTTGCAGTTGAGACATTTTTCACATGGATTATTAAGAAATGTCACTTACATGTGTATTTTTTCTCTTCATCACAGTACTAAAACTGTTCAACCTATTTGATGTGGACTTTTTCTATTAAAAAGAGATTTCAGCAACTCTGCTTTTCATTTAAACTCATAGGTAGCTCAAAGTACAGAGAAACTTTCTTTCCCACACTGAAGATCATTGGTGGTGTTTCCCTTTGAAACATTGTTAAACACAAGCATGAAGCAATCAAAAGACCCATTGTCTTCTTTTTTGCTTTTTCTTCTTCAAATGAAAGCATTTATGAAAATATTTAGGTGGATAAATGGAGTATTGAAATTGTAATGTCCCTGAAGTATTGATGGGGTTTAATTTATTCACATAAGTTTCAAGACATTCAAAGTCCTATTTTTTTTTTTGCCAGAAAAACAGACAGAGCTGTTATTGTACCATCTGGTCTGCATGAGGCATATCTTGGCATCCCTTAACTGCACATTTTAGAAATGCTAAACTCCAGATGGCAATACATTGTAACAGTGGAGAGCTTTATAAAGGTTTCCAAAAAACGAATTCTTTAAAATGTGAATATTAGATAGTCTAAGCAGGGGCTATGAATTTAAATTTCATACTTGGATTAACTGACTTTGTTAGCTGGACAAATTTCCTTTTATCTTATGCCTTTTCCCTTTCCTAATTAATTGTGGTTTTAAGAATTGAAAAGCTCAATCAACATAAATCATATGACCTGATTCCTCACCCAAAGCTTAAGTTCTATAAAAACTTCAGAAACACTGATCACTGGGAAACCTACATTAGCTGCCATTTTGTTTCAAGATAGCAGGATTATGACACAGGGGAGGTGTGTTATAGCACTCTTAAAGCAGATTATCAAATATCATTAAAACCATTTCTCAAAGCTGATAGTTGGACTGGGAAGACAAGAAAATGTGAATGTCGAGTATTGTATTGAAATAAAGGCAGAGTACAGAAATGGTTAAGAATATAGATTCTTAAGTCAGAAAGTAAACTCTGCATTTTCTTAAATTTTTTTCTCTTTCCTCTGCATTTTTCTTTTCAAAAATAAGAACAACAACTGGGATCTGGAGTTTTCATCATCCTGTACCCAAGTGGCTCAGTGATGAAGAACGCCTGCCAAGCAGGAGGCGCAGGTTTGATCCCTGAGTCGGGAAGATTCCCTGGAAAAGGAAATGGCAATCCACTCCAATATTCTTGCCTTGGAAATTCCATCAACAGAGGAGCATGGTGGGCTACAGTCCATGGGATCACAAAAGAGTCGTACACAACTTACCAACTAAACAACAACAACATATCTTACAACATAGTAAAAAGAATATATATCTTATAGTCACACAGAGTTGTATTTCAATCTGAGAGTTTATATTGGTTCTCTAAGGCTGCCACGTGATGTGAAGAGTCAAGTCATTGGAAAAGACCCTGATGCTGGGAAAGATTGAAGGCAAAAGGAGAAGAAGGTGGCAGAGGATAAGATGGTTGGATAGCATCACCAACTCAATGGACATGAGTTTGAGCAAACTCCAGGAGATAGGGAGGGACAGTGAGGTCTGGCGTGCTGCAGTCCATGAGGTCACAAAGAGTCAGACACAACTTAGCAAAAACAACAAAGGCTGCCATAAATAGAATCTCAAACTGGGTGGCTTAAACATCAGAATTTTTTTCTTAGAGTTCTGGAAGCTAGAAATCTGAGATCAAAGTGTTGGAAGAATTGGTTTCTTCTGAGGGCAATGATGGAAAGATTTGTCCCAGGCCTCTGTCCTTGGTTGTAAAAAGTCATCTTCCCCATATCTTCACCTTGTCTTCCCCTCTATATGTCTACGCCCAAATTCCTTCTTCTCATAAGGATACAAATCATATTGTATTAGGGCCTACCCTAAAGACCTCATTTTAACTTAATCATCTCTGTAAAGACCCTAGTTCCAAATACAATCACATTCTGAGGTATCTAGGCTTTTTTGGAGTGGGGCAGGGGAGCTTCAATTTTAATTCTTGTCATTTTCATTTGTATGAAATATCTTTTTCCATCCCCTTACTTTCAATCTATGTGTGTCCATGGCCTAAAGTGGGTCTCTTATGGGCAGCATACTTTGTTTTTTTAATCCAATCTGCTATTCTGGGTCTTTTGATTGGAGCATTTAGTCCGTTGGCTTTTAAGGTATTGATAGATATGTATTTATTTTCCATTTTAAATGTTGTTTTCCTGTTGATTTTGTATTTCTTCTTTATCCCTTTGCGTTTCTGTTTTCCCTTTTGTGGTTTGATAATTTTCTTTTGTATTATCTTATGCTTATGTTCTCTTTCTTTTGGTTTTCATGAATCTATTGTATGTTTTTGATTTCCAGTTACCCTGTTATTCAAGTATATTAAGCTTCTGTGTTTCCTGTACCTGGATATCTGTTGAATTTGAGACGTTATCAGCCATCATTTCTTCAAATACATTTTCAATTTCCTTTTTACTTTCTTTTCCTTCTGGGATCCCTATTGTGTGTAGATTGGCACACTTTATATTCTCCCATAGGTCTCCTATTTTGCTTTCATTTCTTTTCATTTGGTTTTTCAGTCTGTTGTTCTGACTGGGTGATTTCCGTTATTCTATCTCCCATGTCATTTATTCATTCTTCTGCATTATTCATTCTGCTATCATTGCCTTTAGCTTAGCTTTAACCTTGGGGAATGAGTTCCCTAATTTTTCCTTTTACACTTTCTAGTTTCTTTTTATAGTGATCAGCATTTCTAATTCCTTCAGTATTTTCGTTATCTCTTTTTTTGAACTTGTGTCTATTAGACTGAAGAGATCCATTACATCATTTGTTTTTTCAGGAAAATTCTCTGGATCTCTTCACTGGGAGTGGCTGCTCTGCTTCTTCCTTTTAGTTATGTCTCTTGTTCCATGAGTTTAGGAGAAACAATTATATACTGTGGTCTTGGAGGGGCTTTTTTCTGGGGAGTGTCCCTGTGTCATTTGTATGGATTTATTTTTTGGTGTGAAAGTTATTTTTAGTGTGTCTGCCTCCTGCCTCTTTCCTCAGTGTATGGTGGCCATTACCCCTTGATAGGAGGTGTGACTGGTGTTTTGGTGACCAGAGCCTGCACTAGACATTGAGCAGGGGCACCTCTTTGCTATGTGGTTGGCACTACCCTGTCATGGGCCAGGTATGTTCCCTAGTTGTTGGAGTAGAAGCCTTCAGATCCATTTCTGAGCTGCAGTGTGAGGTAGGTGGAATTGCACTGCTCCCACTGGAAGAGGAGCTGCTGAGTATTCCTCTGTCAGAGCTGTTAACCAGGGACAGTGCTCTGTTGTGTTATCTGTCACATATTTTGCAGGCTTACAAAATACACCATGGTTGGCACTGCCCTTGGCCCCATCTCATCTTTGGAAATGCTGGCAATGAGCTCTGGTATCTATCAGATATTGTTTTTACAAGGCCACCAACACAGATTCACTGAAGTCAGGTTCAAGAACTGCAGAAGTTGTGCACCTGGACCTGCTAGGAGCACAATGGAGAGAGCTTAGACCCTGGCCCAGTCCAGCCCCCACATGCATGTGCCCACAAAGTCCACAGGTGCTAAGGCCAGAGCTGTCTCAGCCATGTGAGCACATGTTGTCCACTCAGATGTCCTGCAGGCACTGAATTTACAAAGCCAGCAGTGGAGGTGTAAATCTGCAGCTTATGCAGCCAAGGGGAGAGATTTCAGCCTTGCTTCCCAAGCCATGAAGGCCCTGGGACTCAGCTGTGCTTTTTAGCCCTGACTGCCTGTGGGCAACCCACTGGCATCTGATCCCAGAGCCTCCTGAGGCAGCTGTGGGCTGTGGGATGCCCTGAGGTGGCAGCTATGGTACAGAAGCCTGCTGAGATGGTGGCTGGGTTGTGAGAACCCACCGAGGTGGTGGCTGGGGCGGGCTCTTCCACAGCCCCTGGAGGCAGAGAGTAGCAAGTGGAGAAAAAGGCTGCCAAGGCAGCCCCACCGCTCCCTTTTTGTGTCACTCAACAATGGCACTTCAACTCTGTAGCGGCCTGGGTTTCCTTCTCCACACTATCTCAGGTGAAGCCATGGCACATCCCAGTGCCTTCAGGCATCTCCACACAGCCAACAGCACTCCTCTCTCCAGGACTGTCCTCTAAACCCCAAGTTTTAGCACCCAGCCCTCACACAGTCCAGCAACATGTGTCTAAGGCTACAATGAGCAGGGTGTTGACACAAATGTTTATGTAGGTCTCTCTCTGTTCTGTCTGCCACAAACCAGTTGCTGTGCCCTTCTCTGAGCCTCTAAAGCTCACTTTCTGTCCAGATCTCCCTGCAAGTGAGGGGGCTTCCCAGGGTACAGGAACCTTTCCTTTTTTCAGCTCCCTTCCAAGGCCACAGTTCCCATCCCACTTCCTCTTTTTTACCCTTTCATCCTACCCAGTTACATGGAGATCTTTCTTGTCCTTTTCAGATATTTGAAGTCTTCTGCCAGTGTTCTAGAGGGGTTCTGTGGGGATTGTTCCATTTGTAGATGTATTTTTGATGTATTTATGTATGTATTTATGTATGTATTATTTATGTATGTATTTTGTGGAGGAGATGAGATCCAAATACTTCTAGCCCACCAACTTGATGTAAATGGATTAAATGCTTCAACCAATAGATATAAACTGGCTGAATGGAAACCAAATCAAGATCCATACACATACTGTCTATAAGAGAACCACCTCAGACATAGGGACACATACAGGCTGAAAGTGAGTGTATGGAAGAAGATAGTCCGTGCAAATGAAAATCAAATGAAAGCTGGAGTAGCAATACTCCTATCAGGCAAAACAGACTTTAAAATAAAGATGTTACAAGAGATAAGAGTTTCCCAGGTAGTGCTAGTGGTAAAGAACCTGCCTGCCAATGCAGGAGACATAAGAGACGTAGGTTCAATCCCTGGGTCGGGAAGATTCCTTGGAGGAGAGTATGGCGATCCACTCCAGTGTTCTTGCCTGTAGAATCCCTTGGACAGAGGAACAAAGAGTCAGGCACGACTGAAGCACAAAGAGTCAGACACAACTGAAGTGACTCATGGACACACAAAAGATAAGGGACTCTCCATGAAGATCAAGGAATTGATCCAAGAAGAAGATATAACAACTACAAATGTTTATGCACCCAGCATAGGAGCACCTTGATATATAAGGCAAATGTTAACAGACTCAAAAGGGGAAATTGGCAGTAACACAATAATAGTGAGTAACTTAGCACCTCCCTGACATAGGTGGACAGATCATCCAGACAGAAAAGCAATAAGCAAGCACAGGCCTTAAATGACACATTAAACCAGATGGATGTAATTGCTATTTATAGAGCATTTAATCTGAAATCAGCAGAATACACAATCTTCTCAAGTGTAAGGAACACTCTTCAGGATAGATCACAAGCTGGGTCACAAGGCAAACCTTGGTAAATTTAAGAAAATTGAAATCATTTCAAGCATCTTTTCCAGTCACAACACTATGAGATTAGACATTAACTACAAGAAAAAATATAAAAAGCACAAACACATGGAGGCTAAACAACATGCTACTAAGCAGACAATGGATCAGTGAAGAAAACAAAATGGAAATCAAAAAGTATCTAGAGGAAAATGAAAACATAACAAACAAACAAATGACAAACCAAAAACTATGGGACACTGGAAAAGCAGTTATAAGAGGGCAGTTACAGCACTATAACTATGTTTCAGGAAACAAGAAAAATCTCAAATAAACAACCTAACCCTGCCCTGAAGCAACTAGAGAAAGAAGAACAAACAAATCAAAGTTAGCAGAAGGAAAGAAATCATAAAGATCAGAGTGGAAATAAATGAAATAGAGATGAAGAAAATGGTATAAAAGAATAATGAAACTAAAAGCAGTTCTTTGAAAAGTTGAACAAAATTGATATGTGCTTATCCAGATTCATCATGGGGAAAAAAAAAAATGAAGAGGACTCAAATTAATAAAAGGAAAAGTGGAAAAGGAGAAGTTACAATGGACACCACAGAAATACAAAGAATCATAAGAGACTACTACAAGCAGCTATATGCCAATATAATGGAGAGCCTAGAAGAAATGGAGAAATTCTTAGAAAGGTACAATCTTCCAAGACTGAACCAGGAAGAAATAGAACATATGACAAGACTGATACCAAGTACTAAAATTGAAATGGTGATTAAAAACTTCCATCACTCAAAAGTTTATGACCAGATAGCTTCACATGCAAATTATATCAAACATTAACAGTTAATACCTATTCCTCTGAAACTCAAAAAATTTCAGAGAAAGAAACACTTCCAAACTCACTCTATGAGGCCACAATCACCCTGATACCAAAACCAGACAAAGATATCACAAAAAAAGAAAGCTACAGGCCAATACCCCTGATGAAAATGTGATCCAGCAATAACTCTTCTTGGCATATATCCAGAGAAAACCATAATTCAGTAAGATACATGCACCTCAGTGTTCATTGCAGCACTATTTACAATAGCCAGATATGGAAGCAACCTAAATATCATCAACAGAGGAATGGATAAAGAAGATATGATACATATATACAATGGAATATTACTCAGCCATTGAAAAGAATGAAATAATGCCACTTGCAGCAACATGGATGAACCTAGAGATTATTATACTAAGTAAAAGTAAATCAGAAAGAAGACAAATATCATATGATATCACTTATATGTGGAATCTAAAAAAATGATACAAATGAACTTATTTACAAAAGAGAAAGAGACTCACAGACTTTGAAAACAAATTTATGGTTACAAAAGGGGAAAAGTTGTGGGGGTGAGATAAATTAGGAGTTTGGGATTGACATACACATACTACTCTATATAAACTAGATAATCAACAAAGACCTACTGTATAGTACAAAGAACTGTATTCAATATTATATAATAACCTATATAGGAAAAGAAACTGAAAAAGAAACAATATATGTTTATGTATAACTGACTCACTTTGCTGTACACCTGAAACTAACACAATAGTGCAAATCAATTATATTCCAATATAAAATAAAAATTAAATTATCAATTAAAAATGAAAAGATACATGCATCCTATACCTGTGAACAGAGGAGCCTGGTGGGCCACAGTCCATGGAGTTTCAAAAGAATCATACATGATTTAATGACCAAAAACAAAGCAACAACAACAAAAAACAATGCTCATAGCAGCACTGTTTACAATAGCCAAGACATGAAAACAACCTAAATGTCCAAGGAATGGATAAAGAAGATGTGAGATATATAATACTCAGTCATAAAAAATGAAATAATGTCTTTTGCAGGAACATGGATGGACCTACAGATTATCATACTAAGCAAAGTAAGTCAAAAAGAGAAAGACAGATACCATACAATATTACCTGTATGTGAAATATAAAATATGATACAAATAAATGTATCTACAAAATGGAAGCAAACTCACAGACATAGAGAACAGACTTGTGGTTGTCAAGGGGGAAAGTGGTGGGAAGGGAAAGATTGGGAGTTTGGGATTAGCAGGTGAAAACTAGTGTATATAGCATGGATAAACAATAAGATCCTACTGTATAGCACAGGGAACTATACTCAATATCCTGTGATAAATGACAATGGAAAAGAATATGAAAAAGAATATATATATATGTGTATGTATATATACATAACTGAATCACTTTGCTGTATGGCAGAAATTAACACTACATTGTAAATGAATTATGTTGTTGTTGTTCAGTTACCCAGTTGTGTTTGACTCTTTGCAGCCCCATGGACTGCAGCACACCAGACCTCCCTGTCCCTAACCATCTCCCAAAGATTGCCCAAGTTCATGTCCATTGCATCTGTGATGCCTTCCCACCATCTCATCCTCTGGCGCCCTCTTCTCCTTCTGCCCTCAATCTTTCCCAGCACCAGGGACTTTTCCAATGAGTTGGCTGTTCACATCAGGTGATCAAAATACTGGAGCTTCAGCTTCAGGATCAGTCCTTCCAATGAGTATTCAGGGTTGATTTCCCTTAAGATTGACTGGTTTGATCTCCTTGCTGTCCATGGGACTCTTAGGAGTCTTCTCCAGCACCCAAGTCTGAAGGCATCAATTCATTGGTGCTCTGCCTTCTTCATGGTCCAGCTCTCACAAACATACTAGACCACCAGGAAGACAACAGACCTTTGACAGCAGAGTAATATCTCTGTTTTTCAAGACCCTGTCTAGGTTTGTCATAGCTTCCTGCCAAGAAGCAATCATGTTCTGATTTCATGGCTACGGTCACCATCCACAGTGATTTTAGAGCCCAAGAAGAGGAAATCTGTCACTACTTTCACGTTTTCCTCTTCTATTACTCCCTTCTACTTACTCCCCATGAAGTAATGGGGTCAGATCTTAGTTTTTTTTAATATTTAGTTTTAAGCTGGCTCTTTCACTCTCCCCCTTCACCCTCATCAAGAGGCTCTTTAGTCCTTCTTCACTTTCTTTCATTAAAGTGGTATCATCCACATATCTGAGGTTGTTGATACTTCTGCCTATCTTGATTCCAGCTCAGCATTTCTCATTCAGCCTGGCATTTCTCATGATATGCTCAGTATATAGGTTAAATAAACAGGGTGACAACAGACAGCCCTGTCATATCATACTTCAATAAAATATTTTAAAAATTGTGGGGGACAAATTCATTTCATAACAGCTTTCTACTTGGTAGCTAATCAGCTTGGGGGAAATTCACTTAAGGAGACTTTATTTCCTTTTCTTATTCCTATCTTGAAGGTTATCCATCAGTGTCCAGCATAGGACCTATACACAAAGGGGAAAATTGCTCTTCCCTCCTTCCTACAGAGACTTACCAGAATTTCTGAGGACTATCTATTCTTTCCCATTATTCTGTGTGAAATGTGAATGATAAAGGCTTGGGTTTATAAAACCCCCCTGAGAACCAAAAGAGGAAGGGGTAGATTAGAGATTTAGTGAAAGGAGATTTAACAGAATTAAGGGTTACTTGAGTAAGAGACTTCAGGAAATAGGTGGAGCTTCAAGTCATCTTACTCTAATCGAGACCCAAATTCTACAGAGAGCTTGTTTTATAGCTTCAGTCTTGTGCCTACCTCTGGCCCAAAGGGTGATGGAAGCAGCTTGACTGGAGTCTCACCAAGACTGTATCTGATGGGAGAGTTCCCTGAAGCCCATCATGGTGTTGCTATCAAAAGAAAAGGATAATTTGTGCTCATTCTTGGTCATGTCCAACTCTTTGCAGCCCCATGGACTGTAGCCCACCAGGCTCCTCTGCCCATAGAATTTTTCAGGCAAGAATACTGGAGTGGATTTCCATTTCCTACTCCAGGGGATCTTCCTAACCAAGGGATCGAATCCATGTCTCTTGTGTCTCCTGCATGGGCAGACAGATTATCTACCACTATGCCACCTGGGAAGCCAGAGAAAAGGATACCGGACAGAAAAGAACATACATCTGTGTGTTTAAGTTTACTTAATTATGCTTAGGTTTTGTCACATACGTGGTCATTCGGTCTCTCCCATCAGAAAGCTTAGCCCTTAAAGCCTGTCTTTGTCTGCACTAGTACAAATGTGTGTGTTGCTTCTTTTGAGACTCCACAGTTTTATCATTGCTCAGTACATGCTCCCTCAGAAAATACCTGCACTTCCATAATGTAAAACTGGGTTCATTTTGAAACAGGAATTCTAAAGAGTAGAATTGTAGTCACACACAACTATTGCCACAGTCATGCTGCTTAACAAACCATCCAAATTTGAGTGGCTTAAAAGAATAAGCACTGATTTAACTCACAAGTCTCCAGTTAACTGGTCAATTCCTCTGTGCTCAGCTGACCTTGGCATGGCTCACTCATTCATCAGCAGTCAACTGGCAGGTCAGCTGGGAACTGGTTGCTCTAGCATGGCCTCAGTTTAGATGTCAAGGCTATGGTTTTTCCAGTAGTCATGTATGGATGTGAGAGTTGGATTATAAAGAAAGCTGAATTGATGCTTTTGAACTGTGGTGCTGGAGAAGACTCTTGAGGGTCCCTTGGACAGCAAGGTGATCCAACCAGTCCATCCCAAAGGAAATCAGTCCTGAATATTCATTGGAAGGACTGATGTTGAAGCTGAAACTCCAATCCTTTGGCCACCTGATGTAAAGAGCTGATTCATTGGAAAAGACCCTGATGCTGGGAAAGATTGAAGGCGAGACGAGAAGGAGATGACAGAGGATGAGATAGTTGGACGGCATCACCGTCTCAATGGACATGAGTTTGAGTAAACTCCAGGAGTCAGTGATGGACAGGGAGGCCTGGCGTGCTGCAGTCCATGGGGTCGCAAAGAGTCAGACATGACTAACGACTGAACTGAACTGAACTAAACTGAACAGCTTTAATGACCTGTCTCTGCTCCTTGTGACTCTTTATCATCTGGCAGGCTAATCTGGGTTTGTTCTCACAGTGAACGAAGAATGCTAAGAGAGAGTGCATATGTATATGGGCCTCAAAAGATCTAGCCTCAGAACTGGCACACCATCATTTCTATCACATTCTATTGGCCAAAACTAGTCACAGAGTCAGTCAGATTCGGGCAGGAGGAGGAGCGAGGAGGACCGGGCTAACTGCAAAGCACACTGCAAAGAATGGGAGTCCACGGAGGGGTGGAAGATTGGGACCTTTACAACTGATCTACCACATCATCTTAAGAGCTTAAACATTTTATGTTCTATCAACTGGAAAGACTACGCCGTATTGCCAAGGAAATCTTTATCTCTGTGGTAACCATTGTCCTAGCTACTAGGTATAGAGTAATTTGTAATGTTTATATGTAAACAAGTTTTTATTTAGAACTTCTGAGCCTTCTCTGTCATTCATTTAAGATGCCCTATCTTTCTATTAACAGATCAATGAAGACTTTTATATGCCCTTGTCCAATTTCTTTCTGAATCCATTTCTGTTACAAAGCTCATTCAATTTCAATCTAGCTAAAGATCCAAAGGGTGAAAATGACATTAACATTGTATAGTTAAAGGAGCTACCATATGTTGTTCAAGAACATTCTCATTAACATAGTTTCTCTTATGTTTACAAGTTAAAATGATATTTTATATCTGAAAGCTATGTTAAGCTATGTTAGCCCACCTGATAAAAGATTCTATATTTCTTATTAATCTAATACCACTAAATTATATGGGGCTTCCCTGATAGTTCAGTTGATAAAGAATCCACTTGCAATGCAGGAGATCCCAGTTCAATTCCTGGGTTGGGAAGATCCCCTGGAGAAGGGAAAGGCTACCCACTCCAGTATTTGCTTCCCTTGTGGCTCAGCTGGTAAAGAATCCACCTGCAATGCAGGAGACCTGGGTTCAGTCTCTGGGTTGGGCAGATCCCCTGGAGAAGGGAACAGCTACCCACTCCAGTATTCTGGCCTGGAGAATACTGGGGACTGTATAGTCCATGAGGTCGCAAAGACTTGGACACAACTGAGTGACTTTCACAACATTCCGAAGCTAAATTATAATTAGTGCCATCTTGTACTTTTAAAGCTATGTGAACTGCAAGAGAAGCATGGAGTTTTAGAACAGCCCCTCATACACACACACACACACACACACACACACACACACACACACACACACACACAACCATAATGAATTAGAATTAGCCTGGAAGTATATATCAGAAGACTTGGTTTCTCCCTGGAGCTCTGCTTTCTATATGACCTTGGGCAAGTCACAAAAACTTCTTAGGCTTATTTTCTTCATTTTATATTGAGGAGTTGGACTTTGAAAGTTGTATGAGTCAAATTCACTCACTTGGGCAATATATCTTTATATCATGAAGTTTGAATTCATGGGCCTTTCATTCTATAACCTTTACAGATCACTTATATACAAATCAGATTTACCTTTATCAATTTTAAATTACTTTACCTTGTTATTTATCAGCAAGACAATTCAATCAACTGAATGAAATTTCAGAAAAAGTACCACTCCTATCTCCCTATTCCTGTTCCAAGAATGATACATTATGTATATTTATAGCCAGTACAGCAAGAGCTCAAACAAATCAGAGCAGACAACAGTTGTGAATGTCCAGCGTAGCTGGACTGGCGGGGACTACCTGGATATCTGCACTGTCTCCTCCCTCAGGTGACTCATTGGCTCTCTGGTAAATAAATGCAGACACACACTTACATACCCACACATAAACACATAAATGGATAGGAAACACATGTGTTTCTCATTTTTCTTTTTTTAAGTAAAATATGAAAACATACTAATACAGTTCCAACAGTCCAATTTATTGTGGATGTCTTTAGCATCAATATTCACAGACCCCGTTGAATTCATATATTTTAGTATTTGAAGAGTATTTCAGAGTTTATCTAACCATCTCCTGATGATAACAATCAGAGCATCTTCAATGAATATTTTTACAGTTGTGAAAAGTAAGGCAACAGAATTGGAAATTAAGAATTATGAACTATTGTTTAAAAGAACAGCATTTCAGAAAGTAAAGAGAGCACCTGCCCAAAGGAGGCAACAATACTGCATTGTTGTTATGCATGACAACCTAAAACTCTCCTCAAGAAATGCCTAGTGATTAGCAGGTGAGACGAGGCCTCACGTCAAGTAGAGACCATGGCATTCGCAGAAGAGGAGAAGGAACAACTTACAGTTATAAACATACTTAAAATGTCTCATTGAAAAAAATGTGGAAAACATACTTTTGAAAGAGATCCTACTGCTTATTTAGTAAAATATTAAGTATCTATCTTTTTGAAAAGATTTGTTTTCCTAACTAGTGAAATGAGACACTACTTTGTTGCAGAGAGCCATGACTTCCTCATTCTCAAAATTAACTGCACCAACACATTTGTATCCTTGTGCACTTATGAAGAATGGATTCTTAGGGGGTCTGGAGCTAGTTGTTCAGTGACTGTCCCAAGTGCAGCATTGGCTGGGTGGGGTAAGGCAAATAAAATTAATCTCCGGCACACTCACCACCCTCATCACCCTCACCAGTTTTCGCAGTGGCTCTCCTTATCTCCATGCCTCCTGCTCAGGGCTTTTGTGCTGCCCATTCATCATCCAGAACCCCCAATTTAGGGATCTGAGCAGAGCTGCCCTTTCCAAGGCAACACCACACACTCTGGAGAAAAAGGTATAGCTTTGGGAGAAGCAAGCCTGGGGTGGGGCCTGGGAAGGTGGAACACATTAATCTATTACCTCTCTGACTACCTTCTTAATAGGTCTCTCTGAGTCTTGCTCCTACATTCCACCCTCTAATGGATGGAATGGTCTTCAAATCTCTCCAACAGTCTTCTTATCATAGTCTTAACCATCGTGGTAAAAAATTGTCTTCCCAGTTGTAGAAAAAGTAGCACTTTTTGGAAAATATGCCTAGGAGTAATTATTGCTATCATGCTTCTGCTCAGAATCTAAATCCTTTCACCACCTCTATCCTCAAAATCCTGCTTATCCTAAATTTTGCTCCCTCTCCTCCATTCCACTGGTATATAATCAACTGATTCCCATAAAGAAGTTAAATTAATCACCAACAATCATTCATTTTCTTGTCTACTTCCCTTCAGGTATTTCCCAGGTTTTCCTGGTCATAAGACTCACCTGCTTTCTTAAATATACAGTACCCCAGTTTCCTCCCCTGGAGAGTCTGAGTCAGCAGCTTTTGGGTGGGATGCAGGAATCTGTGATATTAACAAAGAGCCCCAGGTGATCATTTTAAAATTTTTAATTGGAGGATGATTACTTTACAATGTTTTGTTGGTTTCTGCCATACAACAAAGCGAATCAGTCATAACTATATACATATCCCCTCCCTCTTGAGTCTCCCTCCTGCTCCCCCATCACAGAGTTTCCCACCTGCTCCCTTTAGGTCATCACAGAGTGCCAGGCTGGGCTCCCTGTGTCATATAGCAGTTTCCCACTATTTTACTCGACTGAAGCGACTTAGCAGCAGCAGCAGCAGTGTATATATGTCAATGCTACTTTCGCAAATAGCCCCACCCTCTCCTTCCCTTGCTGTGTCCATTCTCTACATTTGTGTCTCCATTCCCTCCCTGAAGATAGGTTCATCAGTACCAGCTGTGAATGTTTTGATCAAGGAAGTTAGGGAAACCACTACTCTGACGAACAATATTTCAGACACCTGTAACAGGGAATGAGGATTAGTCCTCAAGAAACATCGTTAACACATAAAGACATAAAAAGCAACACATAAATAAATAATTGTAAATGCTACCCCACTAACTTGTACAGAATTTGAGCATCATCACCTGTTATGGAATGTGGTCTGCAGACATCGAGGTGTCTCAGTCTGGTCCTGGCCCTGACACCCAGTTGTTAAAGCTTGAGCAAGTTGTTTGCCTCCGTTTCCCCACCTATAAACTCCTAGTTCCTACACAGTATGACATTCTTATTTAGATCACTATTCCTTTTGACCCAGAATTTCTACTTCTAGTAATCTATCCTGAGAGTTAACCAGGGAAATGTACAAGTCCAGCAGATTGTTTATAATAATGAAAAAATTGGAAGCTATATTAATGTCCATCATTAGAGAACAGCTAAACATTGATTTATCTAGACATTGAATACTATGCAACATTAACAATGGTAATAGAGAAGAGAACTTTATGTTTGATATGGAAAATGCCCATGACATATAAAGTAGTAAAAGCAGGTTACAAACGTAACTTATACTTCAATCCCAGGTTGCTATTGTTTTTTAAAATGTGATGTTTGTAGAAAAAGACCATAGAGTTACACACCTAAGTACGAGGAGTGGATGACTTTTTCCTTTCTCTATATCCTTCTGTAACTGTCTGTATTTTTTGAAGTAAACTTAAAATCTATACTTTGGGGAAAATTATGTTTCATCCTTTTTAAAAAGGTACTTCTTCATGCACATTGCCAGGGTGATATCCACAATAGCCAGGAGACCAGGAGTAACTTAAAGGAAAGGTTTGTGATTTAAAGACAGTATAAACAAGAGATGTTCTTTCTTCCAAAAAAATCCCACCCCACTCTTTCACTCTACATTTGAGTTGTGAAGAGTTTGTCCAAAAGATCCTATTTTTCCAAGTGTTTTGGAAAAATGCACCAACTCATTCACCTGAGCCAATTTCAAGGAACTGAATTGGCTGCAGAGCAGCTGGTGGAAAACCAAGGCAAATGTCAGGAAGGGCAAAACTCTGCTTATTTTGGGTCTTCTGGAAAGGCTCTTCTTCCCAAATCCCTTCCTCTCAGCTGGGAGGGCTAGAGAAGATTCAGGTGACTCCAATGGGGAGAGGGCGGGGACCAGCCCTGCTTCCTGCTATAAAAGCTAGAGCAGCATGCCCCTCTGCCCGGTTGGTTTGGTGGTATCTTCGGTCATGGCATGCAGGCAGAGAGGAGACAGCGGGAGACGCTCAAGCTGGTTCCGTGCAGACTGGAGGTGATTCTGGGGGCAGAAGGAAGGGGACATAATGCCTTGTCTGCTGAAGTTCACTCCTCTTTAACTTTCCCCCATGCCTTTCTGCACCTACAGGTCATTTTTTCTATCCTTTGCCCTTTTGACTTTGGTGAACTCAACAGATGCTAATCAGTTGGTGGATCCTGCCTTCCCAGGTAGGCCTCTTGGGTGAGGAAAATGCCCTTAAGCATCTCTCAAACGGATTGCAACTAGGGTGTCTCAGTTCAGCTCAGTCGCTCAGTCGTGTCCAACTCTTTGCGTGCCCATGGGCCGCAGCACACCAGGCCTCCCTGTCCATCACCAACTCCCAGAGCTTACCCAAAATTTATGGCCAGAAAACGCAAAGGTGAGTTAGATGATCTCCAGTTATTCTTTTGCCTATCTTGATTAAGTCACTTCAGTTTTCCCATAGCCTACCTATAGCTTACTCTACAGCTAAATGGAAGAGCTTGGAAAAACACCTGTGCTACTTTCTATTTCCTCACTGCCTCCAGCTTTACAGCACCCAAAGAGTAGCAAACCACACACTCAGCCCTCATCTTTGGGAGCAGTCATCTTCAAACACATACTCACGCTTAAGGAAAGCATCAACATAACAGGCAAAATCACAGTTGTTTACTTGTAATGATGAGCCTCTTAAAATTTTCACCTGAGCCAGAATATGCACAGTGTCAGACTATCGGCAGATTATTCAGTCTTTAAAAATGTGTTCTTGGAATTACCTGGGGAATCTTTTAAACTTCAAATTGACAAGATCTTTAGACAAAACTTTTCCCCAATTCTTCACAGACCTACCATCTCCATTTCCATCAGGGTTCCAGGCTGGTTCTCACATGCATACTTGTTAACCCGAATCCAGGTTTATCTGGAATACTTCAGAAAGCCCTAGGTGTTTAATTGATACCTTCATTACAGTTCTTGGTATCTTACACTGTAGTTATGTATTCCCATCAAACTGTAAGCTCCCCAGGATGGGGAAAAAGCTTTGCCTCTTCCAGCTGGCATCCTCCCTGATGCCTGTTAAAGAGGAAAGTTTCGTCAATACACTTCTGTAGGAATCATGCCTCCTGTGTTCAAAGATGCCCCACGTACTTTCTTTGCTCTTCAGGTACTGTCACTTGCTATGAAAATAGAATGGTAGTGGAGTTTAAAAGAACTCTTGGCAACAAGATTCAACATGCATCTGTGGTGGGTAAGTATTGTCTCATTTTAGTCTTACTTAGTAGGAAGCCCTTGGCTCAAGGCCATCACCATTTTCCAGCAAGCAGAGTATGAAAACTCTGGAGCAGTTGGTGCTCAAATCCCGTGATGTCACAGGGTCCTTGAACTGCATGGTGACTCCTTAAGAGTAGAAGATCTTGTCTGTCTTTGGAAATCTGTCTTATCTCAGGAATCCCCTAAGAAAAGTCCAGCTTCAAATTACAGCATCTCTCAGAGCTTGGGTTATATCCCAGTTGGGAAAATAAAAAGTGAAGTGATTGAAGTACCTTAGAGATAGATTTACAGTCTTGGTTATATAGTTTTGGTTGACTCTGTCACTGAAATACAAGATGTAAATACATCTTGGCCATCTCCTATCTAAGCTGCTCTTTTTTCTATAGATTCCCTTGGTCTTAAAATGCTGAACTGCACTTATGTTCTGGAGCCAGAAAAGCTCACCCTGAAGGCCCCATATGAAAGCTGTACCCAAAGAGTGGTAAGTAATTTAGGAGTAATATGGAAAGTAGTAACCTAGGAGTTAAAGCTTTGGAGTAGAGCAGTGGTTCTCAATCAGGGTGATCTTTCTCTTTGGTCATCCCAGAGAACATCCTGCAATGTTTGGAGACACTTATCACAGCTGGTGGGAGAGGAGGGAGAGGACAGCTACTGGCCATCTGGAGGGTACAAGCCAAGGATATTGCCAAATAACCTCCATTGCATACAGGAACTCTCAATAAAGATATATTAGACTCTAAACTCCAATGCTGAGCTTATGAAACCCTTGAATTGAGGCTTTGGGCTTTACTTCTGTCTCTGCCATTATCTATATATGATTTGGAGTAAGTTAGCTAACCTTTCTAAGCCTCTACTTGCCCACTGGAAAATGGATTATGATATCTTTCCATAAGGTATCTAAAGATGAATGACACAAATGAGGGACTAGGCATAGTATGTAGACACAGCAAATGATCAAACATGAGCTATTTTGATCTACAACCCTCATGCAAAAGGGGATGCTATTTTGGTGCTGGCAAATGGAGTGCTGGTACCTCTATGTTGAAAGGGGAGCAGCAGCTAAAATATAGGATTTTCTACTGTCAAGCAATAGCGCTACCCAATCAGGGTTATTAGGAGCAGTAAAAGAAGCCTAAGTCCTTTTCAAGCTTTATGTGCAAACAATCACTTGGGGAACTTGTACAGAGTTCATTTAGTTGACTTAATAGGTCTAGGGTACATCCTACGAGTCTCAACAGTCTACTTCATCTGATTCTTCTGAAGATCTCCAGTAATTAAAACTTTCCCTTCTGAAACAGCCTTTCCCAACTTTCAGGAGCTTAGTGTTGTATTCCTTTAGAACAAAGGTCCACAGAATATGACCTGTATATGGCCATAGCCAGTCCATGAGCCACGTGTGTGATGGCCATCAAGCTAAGAATGGCTTTAGTTTTTTAAGCATTTTAAAAATGTTAGAAAGCATATGTGGCCTACAAAGTCTAAATATTTACTAACACTTTACAGAAAATTGTTAGTTGACCACTGCTTTAGACAGAGTTCCCTGAGCCAGGGGAAATGGCAAAGATGGCTCTGTCAAGCACCCAACACAATGGATGCTAAAATAGGTGCTCAATAAGTATTTCTATCTCTTGATAGAGGCAGCAAACCCAATAGGACCTTGATACTCAGACATAGGGTGAATGTAAAGGGAAAATAAAAACTGGACTCTGAGCCCTGAAACTCAAGGAACTGTTCTCTGCCAATGAATTGAGTCTTTCCTGGGATATCTAAAGAGGCTAGAGAATCTCCTGGTATAGGAATGAGGGACTTCCTAGAACTGTGGTACTGATGACTTGAAAGGGTTTTCCTAATCAGCTGAGTCAGATGGTATTTTGAAATCCCCTTTCTCACTGAAGTTCTAGCACTCGGTCTTTACTATACCATTTTCATACAGCTTGGCCAGCACCAGATGACCATCACATTCATGAACGACAATGCTGCCTTTAGACAAGGGACTGTCTTATATCACGTCAGCTGTCCGGTTATGCAAGCAGGAAGACATGAACAGCATTCGGGATCCACAATCTGTTCAAAGGATTTCATGTCTGTGAGTGAAGCAGGCTGACAGCTTCTCATCCAGCTACTACAAGGGGAATGTGGTCTAGAGAGAGCTGGACTTCAGAACAAGATCAGGATTGCAATCCTGTATTTCACTACTGACTTGCTATGTGGCTTTGGATTGATTTCTTAAGAGCAATGAGACCTTTTTTAAATCTGAAGTGGGGGACAGTAACACCACATAGGGTGACTTTAAAAACTAAGAAGGTAGATCTAAGTGCTCAGTACATCATGTTTAGCAATAAAGGATTCAGTCGGTAGCTTGACAAACTGGATATTTATGTACCAGGCCCTATACCAGATGCTAGGAAATAGTAAATGAGAAAAACAGCCTAATCATGTACTCGTGGACTTCTTAGTCTCACATGGCTAATAGCAACAGTGGACAAAAATATTCATACTTTATTATAACAATGATGAAACTGCATGGCTTGACAGGACTTAATGTCTCAACGTACAACTGGAAGGGAGCTTTAGATCTTCCAATTACATTTAGGTCTCGAAAGCTCAACGGGGAAATGATGTCTAAGGGCACTTCTAGGATTCTTGACTGGTCCTGTGTTTCTACTATATCCCACACCAGCCCTCAACATTGTAAGAACCACACAGCAGTTGCTCTGGGTGTTTCCCATGTACCATCAGATAACATGATTTCAGAGATTTTCTCCAAATCAAAGCTTCACATCATCCTTTTTTTTTCTTCCAGTTTACCTTTCACTTTTTTCCTGGCATGGCTGATGATCCTGCGGTATGAAAGCTATTTTTTTTAAATTACAAGCCTAAATAACCTTTAGTTCTATATTAAAGGCGACATAACTTCAATCCTGGTTAAAATATTAAATAGTCTTGGAGTTAAGGTGAGCACCAGCCCTCAAAATGAAACTTTTGCCTTTAGGGCCCCAAACCTCAGATGGGATGGACCATTACAGTTGGTGATGGTGAAAGAGCCCAAAATCTCACCCTGCAAGAGGCTCTGACACAAGGATATAATCTCCTGATTGAGAACCAGAAGATGAGGATCCAAGTGCTATTCCATGCCACTGGAGTGACTCAGTACTCGGTAGGTGTGAATCTGTTTGTACCACCATCCAGGCTCAGACCAGTATTTCTAAATGCAAGCAGAATCTCAACCATTTCCTCAAATTGAGGTTATAACTCATTCAACAGCCAAGCACTGTACTTAAGTACTAAAGATGGTGAGATACAATGGTGAACAAAATAAATGTTTCTTACTTCAATCAGTTTTTGTTCTCCATAGATCTAAATTCACTAAACAATGTGGAGCTACAGTAGTACTAAACTAATGAAGGTGTTCTGTTTTAACATTGCCACGTTTAGCGTTTACAGTAGGTACTGGCATTTTGGGGACCAACAATCAAGATACTACATTAAATCAGTTAATGTGCCAAAGTACTTAGAACAGGTCTTGGCACCTACACATTCAAATATCAGCCATCTTAACAGTACTGTTGTACATTGAGTAAAAACAAACTGCTGAATCTTAAACATTCTCTCTGAATACAGATACCATAAAAGAGTCATAAAACAAGAGCTCTTACTGCCGAGAAATGATCAGCTACAGGTCATGAGTAGAAATCACCTTGCCAGATGTTATAAAATATAAGCTTTTAAAACTAGAGCACCTGCATAAACTATAGGGTGAAATACCTGAACTCTACTTGGGCCAAGATGGTGCCCAATAGTTGAGTATGTTTGCCCTGACTCTTTCTAGCATTGATTAAAAATTCAAGTAACTCAGGTAAACCAATGTCTTTGAAAATGTCTCTCTTCAGCAAGGTAACAGCCATCTCTACATGGTGCCTCTGAAGCTTACGCATGTATCTCCTGGGCAGACAATCATCTTATCATCTCTACTCATTTGTGCGTCAGGTAAGACCTAGGAAAGGGCAAGTCCAGTTGTGGAAGACATTGTTCTAAGGGCTTAATCAAAGCTGACCATTCTGTCATTCCTTCTAGATCCTGTGACCTGTAATGCCACACACATGACTCTCACCATACCAGAATTTCCTGGAAAGTTAAAATCCGTGGGCTTTGAAAATAGGAATATTGCTGTGAACAAGTTGCACAACAGTGGGATTGTTATGGAAATAGCAAATGGCCTCAGGCTGCATTTCAGCAAAACTCTCCTCAAAACAAAAGTACGTTCCATTGAACCCTAGCCTTTTGGGCCATTGTGATTTGGCTGCTGACTTATCCATAAATTCTAACTGCTAGTGTAAAAAAAAACAAAATTCAAAAATTTGGGACACCTCATTTGAACAGCTTGCATAAGTAATTCTCAAGTAACTGAAATTCATTCTCAAACACCAAGTCTTTTTCAACTTCAATGGAATTTTCCTTAAGTGTCTTTGTTCATTGAATAGTACAAACTGCTATTAAGCATCTAATGGTGAACCTCTCATGGTCTATTAAAACAGGACAATTTGAGCCAAACAAGTGTCCCCTGCTATCTTCAGTGAAGCCAGTCTTGACTGATGCAATTGCCAGGGACACAGAATAATCTTTTGTTGGTGTATATGTTGCAATAACATTTTATAACTCCTGGATCTGCAGGGTACTCAGCTCTTTAGAGGTTGAATTAACAGATCGAATTCCAGTGTCGAGTACAAAGAGCATGCAGTGCTGGGTACTTGAGGGCGTGAACTTAGAGAAATTGCCTGCCTCAGGAAGAATCCAGTCTGGAGAAGTGATGGGATATCTTGCTCTGGTTTAAAGGAAAACCATATTCAGTCTGGAGTGTGCCTTGCAGATTTCAGCGTATTTCCTTACTATCTCCTGTGCCTGCTCAACAGGCTGTGGCTGCTAACTGACATTCTTTCATTTCAGTTCTCTGAAAAATGCCTACCCTATCAGTTCTACTTATCTTCACTCAAGCTGACGTTTTATTCTCAACTGGAGATGGTATCCATGGTAATTTATCCTGAGTGTCTCTGCGAGTCCACAGTTTCTATAGGTAAAGATCATTTTCTTGAATGGTTCCTACATTCTCTCTTACCTCTTACATGGGGGAAAGTGTACAGGAGTTCAGACTCTGTACTGCTTATACTTTAAGGAAACAAGACTGGTTAGACCAGAAACAGCAGTCTAAGCTGCTATGATAGGAATCTAAGGAAGACAACACTTCCAAAATACACATACAGGAAGATTTCACAGCTGTCTAATGTTTTTAAGTAACCTGAGTAGGCTTCATGTTAGGAGTCTGAGCCCACCATCTAAGTAAGATTGCTTTAAGTCTGAAACTAGAGGGACAATAAACATTTCCCCAAACTCTTAAAATTCCTCAAAGAATATGGAAGTAGGCATTTCCTCTTCTTTACTATTGCCTCTGTGCTCCTTTTATTTGCTGACCTGTATCAGGTCAAGTCAAATAGGAAAAATTAGTTGCTGCTTCAACTTCCCCTCAAACCACTAAGATCAGTGAGTCTTGAAAGTAGGGACATTAGGACAAAAGGCACTACACTTTAAGCCACATCAGGGTTTCATCATGGGTTTCTTACCCCACTTGGTGTCTCTTCTCATGACTTCTGCTCCTTCTTCCTTTGGATGAAAAATCCTTCTCAGACAGAGCAGTCTCACTGCTGTCTAGGTACCTTAGGGTCTCCCCTTGTAATGCAAGCTGCTTGTCAAGTTATTTTCCCAAATAGACTTAAGACAAATTCTGTTTCCTCCTGATGAAAATCCAAACTTCATTACATTTCAAGCTAGTAATGACAATAGTCACGTGGCAGACATTTTTTAAACTCCCACCGCTATATAGTTTCAGGGGAGCTGTGTACTCAAGATGGGTTTATGGACGTCGAGGTCTACCGCCGTCAAACAAAACCAGCTCTCAATTTGGACACCATTAGGGTGGGAGACTCCTCCTGCCAGACAACCTTGAAAGCTCCGTTTCAAGGACTGGTGAAGCTTCACATACCCCTGAATGGATGTGGAACAAGACACAAGGTTAGTATAAGATTAGTACTGGCACATAGCAAGAGATTAAGACTTACCTTTGAGATAACTAACCACTTTCTCTAACCTTACTTTAAGTTTGAGAATGACAAAGTCATCTATGAAAATGAAATACATGCTCTCTGGACGGATCTTCCTCCAAGCACAATTTCCAGAGATAGTGAGTTCAGGTGTGACACAACTGCTACTTAACTTTTTAAGTGCCAGAATAAACTCAAGCAGTCTTTTAACCTAAAATTCTCAACACCCCCACCTACCCACTCTTACAGGATGACCGTGAGGTGCTATTATAGCAGCAGTAACGTGCTAATAAATACCAACGTCGAAAGCCTTCCTCCTCCAGTAGCCTCAGTGAAGCCAGGTCCACTTGCCTTGACCCTGCAAACCTACCCAGGTGAGACATTATAACCTAAAAAATTTGCTTAAATACTTTCAGAGGACTCTTCCCTAAAATGAACTTTGCACCAGACTAGAGTAGTAGTGATGCTGAAGCTTCTGTTGCAACCATCAACTACTTGAGTACCAGAGTGGTTTCTACTCCATTTCAGATAATTCCTACCTGCAACCATACGGGGACAAGGACTACCCTGTGGTCAGATACCTCCGCCAACCAATTTACTTAGAAGTGAGAGTCCTAAACAGGACTGACCCCAACATCAAGTTGGTCTTAGATGATTGCTGGGCAACATCCACCATGGACCCAGCCTCTCTCCCTCAGTGGAATATTATCGTGGATGGGTATGTATTATCCACATAAGGTAGTACAGCTAATCAAACTGCCAGTAAAAAAGAATAAATTGCTCTTTGGCTTGAGAGGAGTACAAAGGCCCTGATTTCTGTTCTTATTTCTTACCAACCGGTCCTCGGTCTAATAAGTTGACTCATGTCTTTCCTATTACCCTTGAATCTAAAAGGATCCTTCCCAAGGAAATAATGACTTTAATATTCTAACATCTGGAAAGAGAATAGATTTCCAGTTCCTATTCATTTATTGAATAACTTTTTTGCTCATTGTTAAGTCATGTCTAATTCTTTGTGACCCCATGGACTGTAACCTATCGGGCTCTTCTGCCCATGGGATTTTCCAGGCAAGAATACTGGAGTGAGTTGCCATTTCTTCCTCCAGGGGATCTTCCCAGCTCCATTGCCAGGCAGATTCTTTACCAGTGAACCACGTGGGGAAGGTGCATTGAATGCTTGTGTATGTTACTTAATCGTGTCCGACTCTTTGTGATCCCATGAGGTATATAGCCCACCAGGCTCCTCTGTCCATGGAGTTCTCCAGGCAAGAATACTGGAGTGGATTGCCATTCCCTTCTCCAGGGGATCTTCTCGACCCAGGCATCGAACTCAGGTCTCCCACATTGCAGACAGATTCTTTATCAACTGAGCCACCAAGGAAGCCCATTGAATAACTACCATGTGCCAAAAAACAGTGCTATGTACTCCAGATGCATTATTTGAACCACAACACTCCATGAGGGACACTAGCCCCCTCTCTTTATAAAGAAACCCAAGCTTACTACTTAAATAACTAGCCCAAAGTAATATTTAGCAAGCGATAGGATGTGAATGGACTTCCCCAGTTGCTCAGTTGTAAGGAATCCACCTCCAGTGTATGATCCGCAGGAGACCTGGGTTCAGTCCCTGGGTTGGGGAAGATCCTCTGGAGGAGGAATGGCAACTCAATCGAGTTTTCTTGCCTGAAGAATTACATAGACAGAGGAGCCTGGTGGGCTACAGTCCATAGGGTTGCAAAGAGCTGGACACGACTGAAGCTACAACCCTCTGCTAGCATTTAAAATAAAAAATGGGAGAAGTTCTCTACCTTTTTTTTTATCAGCAACATATACTGCCTGGGACATAATACTCAGATTCATAAGAATTAAGCCATTGTCATCTGAAGATCTACATAATTCTTAATGAGTTTAGCTGGCATACAAATAGGTATTGACACTATATTAACACAAAGTAGAAGAAAACCTAGCACAAGTAAATTATAACTTCATGGATATTGTTGGATAGTCAAATCAGAGGTATATGAAATAGACTAAAAGTATAGGAAGAAGGTCTAAAGGAGGGCATGGCAACCTACTTCAGTATTCTTGC
Source organism: Giraffa tippelskirchi (assembly GCF_054371585.1). Taxonomy (NCBI): domain Eukaryota; kingdom Metazoa; phylum Chordata; class Mammalia; order Artiodactyla; family Giraffidae; genus Giraffa; species Giraffa tippelskirchi. Next base: position 22,779,831 of record NC_137287.1, read on the forward strand.
CTGGAGAATCCCCATGGACAGAGAAGCCTGGTGGGCTACAGTCCATGGGGTCACAAAGAGCTGGACATGACTGAGGGACTAAGCACAGTACAGATAGAAGGTATAGCAATAGTCTTGAAGGTTTTATACGTGACTGAATTTGAGCAAATGCTGAGTTTGAGTCTAAGGTGAATTCAGTTGATGTCCCACCCTGAAATATACCTTCCAGCTGTGAATACAACTTGGACAACCACAGAACCACCTTCCATCAGGTTGGCTCCTCGGTCACCTATCCTAATCACTATCAGAGGTTTGATGTGAAGACCTTTGCCTTTGTGTCAGAGGCCCCGGTGTTCTCTCACTTGGTAAGTGATTAACTAGTTAACTGGGACAGGTTGACTGAGACATCAGTTCCACTCAACTCTTGCCCTCTCTCCAGATCTACTTCCACTGCAGCGCCTTAATCTGCAATCAACTTTCTTCTAACTTCCCCCTGTGTTCTGTGTCTTGCCTTGGGTCATCCAGAAGCAGACGAGGTAAAATTTTCAAGTCTTCATTTAATGTGAGTTTACTTAAAGCAAGCCTTGTCCTTTTGGAATTGAGAGATGAGTGTTTTGTTTTTCATCTAGTCCAAGAGCCCAGGAAACCTAGGAGTCTGTGATGGACAGGTTCACAATCAGTCCCATGGACAAGTTTGTGTTTGCACATAAACTGTAGCTTGATCTTTTGAGACCCCCCAGAAGTTATTCTTCCTGAGTCTAGGTAGACTCTGAACTTTGTCTTCTGATATTCTTTGATAGTTCATCCTGCTCTTACAGTAAGGTGTATGCTCTCTCCTGTGAGGGGAGGCACGGTTACATAGGGCAGGGACTCCATACAGAGCAGCTCAAGATGTTCCCTCAAAACACTTCTTACCACTACTCGTTATCCCAGAGGTCAAACTGTCTGTCTTCAGCCACAGGGGCCACTGAGGAAGAGAAGATGATAGTGAGTCTCCCAGGCCCCATCCTCCTGTTATCAGATGGCTCTTCATTCAGAGGTATGGATTTAAAGCCTTATGTACTTTTTTAACTGAAGCTCTTGGTTTTATGTCAAACTTAAATGTGCATAGATAACATACGTGTGTGCCCAGTCGCGTTCAACTCTTTGTGGCCACATGGACTGTAGCCCACCAGGCTCCTCTGCCCATGGAATATTTCAGGCAAGAATACTGGAGAGGGGTGCCATTTCCAACTCCAGGGGATCTTCCTGACCCAGGGATCGAACCTGCGTCTCTTGTGTCTCCTGCATTGGCAGGTGGATACTTTACTATTAGTGCCACCAGGGGAGCCCACAAGATATCAAGTGCTTATGATTAAACAAGAGAATGCATCTCTTCCCAGCAACAGGTTCTGTTAAGTCTGTGTACCCTTCCCAAAATCTCTTTCCCACAAGAAGGATCATTTAGTCTACCTACTGTACAGAGACCTCTCATTGTTAATAACTTAAATTCCAGTTTTATCACTAATGCCACATTAGAATCCTTAAATCTTGGTCCTCAAATATTGGGCCTACTATAGAAGAATTTCAAGCTATGTTTCTTTAAAAAGACAAATAGGTCAGAAGACATGTGCTTGCTATTACAAAACTTTTTCAGTTTTTACTAGATTATGTTAATATGTCTTCATCCCAGATAGTCTTAATTTTAGGCTTAGAACTTGAAGTTAAGCTCTCTTAAATCACTAGCTACTAACTGCAAGAAATCATGCACTTGGGACAACTAACCATATATATCAGTGCCAGAATGTTAAACAAGCTGGGAATGAGATCCTTCCAGGTGTCAGCCCATATGATCTGCATGAAAGCAAGTAGGAAGTGGGAACAACCGTGGGAGTGGAGTAAGGCGAGGAGGAGGCTGGCTTGGGGGGAAAGACTATACTCTTTTGCAAGCTCCCAAGTGAGCCCTTTGAAGCTTATTTTCACTTCCTTCTCTGGGTAACTTTAATTGTAAAGCTTCAGCTTCAACTTAAACCAAGTATAAGTGATCTTAAGACTTGAATGTCTGTTTCCTTTCCAGATGCTGTGGATTCTAAAGGGACTACTGGATATATTGCTTTTAAAACTATGGTTGTTGTAGTTGCCTTAGCAGGTGTTGTGGCAACTCTAAGCCTAATCAGCTACCTGCACAAGAAAAGAATCACAATGCTAAACCACTAATTGTATTTTCAAATAAAATGTGGAAGTAAGCCTCTTGCTTCTTGTTTAGATGGAGTTCAAGGACTCTTTCTTGCAATCATTCTTCTTCAGAGACTATAGTACCTTGCCACAGTCCTCTTGAAAGGCTTTGTTCTGTGTGGATGTGAATAAGGGTATTCCTGACTTAATTGCTTCCTGTCACCAGCTTTTTCTGCCCTCTACCTCCAAAACTGGCAATGCCAGAGAATTCAATAATGGGACTTAGTGACAGTCCACCTCTAGGGGTACATTTAGGTGACTTTAATTCTTTTACCTTCTCCATTCATATATACAAGATGAGGGCAAGTCACTCCTAATCACGGGAATAACTTCCGTTCTCTAACAGGGAAAGGAAGCTAGGTATTCCCAAGGAAGTAATCTAGTATCATACTTAAAGTAGTATTTCCTAACTCAAATTACTTTCCAATGGGTAGACAACTTCCCTGAGAACTTAAGGGATTCAGTTATTCTCCCATGCATTCCCAATCTAATTAAAGACCTTCACTCTCTCTTTGGGGGATGGAAAGGAAGATTCAAGCTTCTTTAAGAGCAATTACAACATTCCTGGTCTCATTAAAACTACACAGCTGAACATGAGCCTCATAGCTGAGCCTGGAGAGCTGCTTTCCCACTACCCGGTACTCAATTATTACTTCCTCCTGAGGCTACCCCCTCTTAACTAGGCTGTAATTATGTCAAAATGACTAGTCTGCCTCACACTGTAGCTCTAACAAACCATATTCAAGACATCTAATATAGACATTAACTTGTATCCTTCAACTAGAAAAAAGTCTGGATCTAAGCCAGAGCCTGTGCTATGAAAAGTTGTACAGACTCCAAATCTCTGTACATAGTGGAGGTAAATAGAAATATGAACATCTTTAGTGTTTGGACTTTACCCTTCAATTGTGACTTGTCATACTCCTGGGTTTTTCAAAACCTTGAAAGAATATTATATATACTTGGTCATCTTGTGATACTGTAGGTCTTTAATGATGAATCTTCTGCCTTTTGTACAATAGAGCCTTTGATTCTAACTCCTTTTAAGAGTTAGATGATAAAATTCAACCCTGGTATAGGGAAAGAAACAACTACACTGATAGTATACAAAAAGTCTTGTCTTCCTAGAGTAATAAGGTCAAAATTCAAGTTCTCATGAAGACTATTTTTTGGACAGTGCTTTAAAAGAGAATAAGGCATTAGTCTGTCACTGATAAAAACAAATGGTCTTGGATTCAAACTTTCCTGTGGCTACATCATGTTAGTGCTACATATTAGAATCAGAAATATTGCATGTGCTACATGCACTTCTTAAAATGGCATTTAAAAACTGTTGGCTACTTAAATGGCTTCCAGATCTCATATGGTAGGCTGAATAATGACCACCCCCCAACATGTCCACATCCTAATCACCAGAAACTGAATGTTGTTACCTAGTCATGGTCCCAAAAGGACTTTGCAGGTGTGGTTAAGAGTCTTGACATAGGAAGATTATCCAAGTGCGCTCAATTACAAGGTTCCCTGTAAAACAGACATTAGAGGCAGAAAAGATGTACCAGTGGAAGCAGAAGTTAGAAGGATGTTGTCCACAAACCAAGGAATGTGAGATGCCTAAAATAGCTGGGATGGCAAAGAAATGGATTCTCCCCTAGAATCTGCAGAAGATCACAGTCCTATTGCCCCATTTTGGACTATGAATCCCAAGGATATAAAATAATGCATTTCAAACCATTACTTTGTATTAATTTGTTACAGCAACAGGAAACTAATGGATCTTCTAAGGAGCTGCTACTCACAACTTGCAAAACACTTTGCTAGAAATGCACATTTTACAGATGAGCAACTTGAGCCCTAACACATTTGTCTAAGATATCAGAGTATATTGATAATGGAACAGGAGCCTCACATCCCCAAGTTGGTCTATTTGTGTCACAGGCCAGAATCAAAGTGATCTGGGCCTGAAGACTGCCCCAGGGCAGGTTGGTTCTGATATTTTTGCAAAGACAGAAATCTAAGAAAGCCAAGTAGGCTACAGAGCAGCTGCTGGAATGAACACGTGTTGCCATGGTAGCCTGAAACAAGTATAATGAACAGTTGCCTAAAGTCGTGTTCTCAAAAAATCCCCAGATTTAGTAGAAGCAAATCATAAAGATCAGAGAGAAGCAAATGAAAAAGAGATGAAGGAGACAATAACAAAGATCAATAAAACTAAAAGCTAGTTCTTTGAGAAGTTAAACAAATGACAAACCATTAGCCAGAGTCATCAACAAAAAAAGAAGACTCAAATCAATAAAATTAGAAATGAAAAAGAAGTTACAACAGAAAACAGAAGTACAAAGGATCATCAGAGACTACTATGAGCAACTATGCCAATAAAAAGGACAACCTGGAAGAAATGGACAACTTCTTCGAAAAGTATAACCTTTCAAATGGAAACAGGAAGAAAGAAAATAAGAACAGACAAATCATAAGCACAGAAATCAAAACTGTAATAAAAAAATCTTCCAAACAAAAACCCAGAGTTAGATGACTTCACAAGCAAATTCTACTAAAAGTTTAGAGAAAAGCTAACACCTATCTTGCTCAAACTCTTCAGAAAGTTGCAGAGGAAGGAAAACTTCCAGACTCATTCTACAAGACCACTATCACCATGATACAAAAACCAGAAAAAGATGCCACAGAAAAAGAAAATTATAGGTCAATATCACTGATGAACACAGATGCAAAAATCCTCAACAAAATTTTAGCAAATAGAATCCAAGAACATATTAAAAGGATTGTATATCATGATCAAAAAAGCTAGAGAAGGTGATGGAACTCCAGCTGAGCTATTTCCGATCCTAAAAGATGATGCTGTTAAAGTGCTGCACTCATAAGCTAGCAAATTTGGAAAACTTGGCAGTAGTCACAGGACTTGAAAAGATCAGTTTTCATCCCAATCCCGAAGAAAGGCAATGCCAAAGAATGTTTAAACTACTGTACATTGCACTCATTTCACATGCTAGCAAGGAAATGCTCAAAATCCTTCAAGCTAGGCTTCAGCAGTATGTGTATACCAAGAACTTCCAGATGTACAAGCTGGATTTAGAAAAAGCAGAAGAACCAGAGATCAAATTGCCAACATGCATTGAATCATGGAAAAAAGCAAGGGAACTCTACAAAAATCATCTACTTCTGCTTCATTGACTATGCAAAAGCCTTTGACTGTGTAGATCACCACAAACTGTGTAAAATTCTTGAAGAAATGGGAATACCAGACCATCTGACCTGTCTCCTGAGAAATCTGTATACAAGTCAAGAAGCAACAGTTGGAATCAGATGTGGAACAATGGACTGGTTCAAAATTGGGAAAGGAGCACATCAAGACTGTATATTGTCACCTTGCTTATTTAACTTCTATGCAAAGTACATCATGTGAAATACTGGGCTGGATGACTCACAAGCTGGAATCAAGATTGCCCGGAGAAATAGCAACAACCTCAGATATGCAGATAACACTACCCTTATGGCAGAAAGCGAAGAACTAAAGAGCCCCTTAATTAAGGTGGAAGAGGAGAGTGAAAAAGTTGGCTTAAAACTTAACACTCAAAAAACTAAGATCATGGCATCCAGTCCCATCACTTCACGGCAAATAGATGGCAAAAAAGTGGAAACAGTGACAGATTTTATTTTCTTGGACTCCAAAATCACTGTGGACAGTGACAGCAATGACAAAATTAAAAGAAACTTGCTCCTTGGAAGAAAAGCTATGAAAAACCAAGACAGTATATTAAAAAGCAGAGACATCATTTTGCCAACAAAGATTCATCTAGTCAAAGCTATGGTTTTTCCAGCAATCATATACAGTTGGACCATAAATAAGTCTGAGTGTTGAAGAATTGATGCTTTCCAATTGCGGTGTTGGAGAAGACTCTTGAGAGTCCCTTGGACAGCAAGGAGATCAAACCAGTCAATTCTAAAGGAAATCAACTCTGAATATTCACTGGAAGAACTGATTCTGAAGCTAATGCTTCAGTACTTTGGCCCACTGATGCAAAGAGCCTACTCATTGGAAAAAGACCCTGATGTTGGGTAAGATTTAGGGCAGGAGCAGAAAGGGCAGCAGAGGATGAGATGGTTGTATGGCATAATCAATTCAATTTGAGTTTGGGCAAACTTTGAGATATGGAGAAGTACAGGGAAGGGTAGTGTGCTGCAAATCATGGCATCACAAAGAGTCAGACACAACAGTGACTGAACAACAATGATCAAGTGGGCTTTATCCCAGGAATGTAAGGATACTTCAGTGTATGCAAATCAATCAATGTGATACACTGTATTAAAAAATTGAAAGATAAAAACAATATGATCATCTCAATAGATTCAGAGAAAGCTTTGGACAAAATTCAACATCCATTTATGATAAAAACTCTCTAGAAAGTAGGCACAGAAGGAACACACCTCAACATAAAAAGGGCCATATACAACAAACCCACAACAAACATTATTCTCAATGCGAAAAACTGAAAGCATTTCCTCTCAGATCAGGAACAAGACAAGGCTGCCCACTTGCCACTATTATTCAATATAGTTTTGGAATTACTAGCCACAGCAATCAGAGAAGAAAAAGAAATAAAAGGAATCCATATTGGAAAAGAAGTAAAACTCACACTGTTTGCAGATGGCATGATACTATACATAGAAAACCCTAGAGATGCCACCAGAAAATCACTAGAGCTAATCAATGAATATAGCAAAGTCACAGGATATAAAATTAATACACAGAAATCATTTGCGTTCCTATACATTAACAATTAAAAAATCAGAAAGAGTAAGTAAGAAAATAATGCCACCCACCACTGTGACCTAAAGAATAAAATACCTAGGAATAAACCTATGTTAAGAGACAAAAGACTTGTATGCAGAAAACTATAAGACACTGATGCAAGAAATCAAAGGTGACAAAAACAGATGGAGAGATATACCATGTTTCCTGGATTGGAAGAATCAATATTGTGAAAGTGACTTTAATACCTAAAGAAATCTACAGATTCAATGAAATCTGTACCAAACCAATGGTATTGTTCACAGAACTAGAACTAAAAATTCCACAATTTGTACTGAAACACAAAATACCCTGAATAACCAAAGCAATCTTGAGAAAGAAGAATTGAACGAAAAGAATTAACCTTCCTGACTTCAGACTATATTACAAAGCTGCAATCATCAAAGCAGTATGGTACTGGCACAAAAACAGAAATATAGACCAATAGAACAAGATAAAAAAGCCTAGAGGTAAACCCACACACCTATGAGCACCTTATTTTTGATAAAGCAGGCAACAATATTGAATGGAGAAAATATAATCTCTTCAATAAGTGGTGCTAGGAAAACTGGACAGCTATGTGTAAAAGAATGAAATTAGAATACTTCCTAACACCATATTCAAAGATACTCTCAAAATGGACTAAAAACCTAAATATAAGACAAGAAACTATAAAACTCTTAGAGGAAAACATAGGCAGAACATTCTTTGACATAAATCACAGCAAGATTCTCTATGACTCACTTCCCAGACTAATTGAAATAAAAACGAAACAAACAAGCAAACAAAAAAAAAACAAATAGGATCTAATTAAACTCAATAACTTTTCATAGTGAAGGAAACTATAAACATGGTGAAAAGACAGCCCTCCAAATAGAAGAAAATAATAGCAAATGAAACAACTGACAAAGGAGCAATCTCCAAAGTATACAAGCAACCCATAAAGCTCAATACCAGAAAAACAAACAATCCAATCAAAAAGTGGGCAGAAGACCTAAAGCAGACATTTCTCCAAAGAAGACATGCAGATAGTTAATAAACACATAAAAAGATGCTCAATATCTCTTGTAATTAAAGAAATGCAAGTCAAAACTATAAGGAAGTATCACCTCACACTGGTCAGAATGGCCATCATCCAAAAATCTACAAACAATAAATGTTGGAGAGGGTATAGAGAAAAGGGAAACTTCTTGGACTGTTGATGGGAACATAAATTGATATAATCACTATGGAGAACAGTGAAGATTCCTTAAAAATCTAGGAACAAATCTACCATATGACCAAGCAATACCACCAATGGGCCTATACCCAAAAGAAACCATAATTGAAAAAGACATGTGCACCCTAATGTTCGTTGTAGAGCTATTTATAATAGCCAGGACATGGAACCAACCTAGATGCCCATCAACAGAAGAATGGATAAAGAAGTTGTGAAACATATATACAATGGAATATTACTCAGCCATAGAAAGGAACACATTTGAGCCTATTACACGGAGTGAAGTAAGTCAGAGAAAAACAAATATCATATATTAACTCATATATGGAATTTTGAGAGATAGTACTGATGAACCTATTTGTAGGGTAGCAATGGAGACACAGACATAAAGAACAGACTTGTGGACACAGTGGTGTAAGTGGTGGACACAGTAGGACGAATTGAGAGAGTAGCACTGAAACATCTACATTACCATATGTAGAATATATAGCCAGTGGGAATTTGCTGTATAATGCAGGGAGCTCAAATCCAGTGCTCTGTGACAACCAGGAGGGGTGGGATGGGATGGGAGGTGGGAGGGAGGTTCAAGAAGGAGGAGCATATGTATACTTATGGCTGATTCCTGTTGATGTATGGCAGAAACCAACACAATGTTATAAAGCAATTATCCTCCAATTAAAATAAATTAATTTTAAACAATCTCTGATGTGTGCGTCTCTATAGTAACATTTACTTAAGTTGTTAGGTTTAGGAAACATGGAGCTACTCTTGCCCAGTTAAAACTGGGCCAGGCCTGTGTGAGTGTCTGATGGGTGACCTTCTGATGTCAGAAGGCTAGAAACTCCATTTTCAAATCATGTTAGTGCCACCATTTTCTGAGTATGTGTCCCATTAAGAAGCTTGTGATTCAGACATGCCTGTGCAGAGCATTGATTATCTCACCTTTTTCCTGCCTCCAGTCATCTTCTCCTGTGCCTTCGACCACCCTATACTCTCCACACATCAATACCCCAAGTCTCTTGCCTTTGAGGAGACAGGACCTGAGACTTGTTCTTCTGTCTCCTTGCTTGGTTGCCTTGTGAATAAACCCTTTCTCTGCTGTAAACTTCAGTGTCTCAGCACTTGCTGGGCAAACAAAACCAATTCAGTAATAGCTTTGCCAGAAACTGGTGAGCAACACAGAAACTCAGGTCCTGCTCCACGCCTACAGACTCAGAGTCTACCTTTTAATCCCTTGAACACATGCACATTAACATTTAAGAAGCACGGTTTATGGCTGCCCTGAAAATCTCTGCCTTCTTCCTTAAGCCCTCTCCTTCCTTACGAGAAAAGGTGCCTTTAGAGCTTGAGCTCCCCTTCTCCATTCTCTGGCATACGAATAACAACCTGTCTTGTTTCCCTGGTGGCTCAGAGGGTAAAGCATCTGCCTGCAATGTGAGAGACCTGGGTTCAATCCCTGGGTCAGGAAGATCCCCTGGAAAAGGCAGAACTCTTGCCTAGAAAATCCCATGGACGGAGGAGCTTGGCAGGCTGCAGTCCATGGGCTTGCAAAGAGTCAGATATGACTGAGCGACTTCACTTTTGCTTGCAAAAAAATGAAAAAACAGAAAAACACAGTCTAAAATGTCTTCCAGTCCTCACGGTACTGTTGCTTCTCAGTTGAGCCACCTTCAGGTCGCCTGATGTGAGTGCCCTCTACCGGCTTGGAAATTAAGCACGTCCTTTAGGAAACACTTGTGTTGCATTTCCCTCTGCTGGTTTTTTAGGGTTTTCGAAAGGGGCTTGAAGCTCCTACACAGGGCCATAAGGACTACTAGAGCATATGTATGAGGTTTGAGTCTCCTTCTGAGTTTGGGAAAGCTGATCAATGTCTATAGCCAGAGCAGTGGAGCCCACACCCTGTCTAGCTCAGATGGCTCTGATTTCTGATTACCGAGTAGTCTGCCTTCCTGATATCTCATCCTTGCCACTTCTGCTTTAACAGAAAGCAGAGAACAAAGGAAGAGTGCCTGAGGGAGCCAGGTGATGGTGGATTCCTGGCTTAATCACTAGATCTCTCTGAGACCTTCAGAAAATGACTTGCTTGCTCACCCAGTTTCTTATGCCACCCATTGACTAGTAAGGCATGGAAATGAGAAGAGAAGGATCTCTCAGAACTCATGAAGTGTCAGAGACCACAACAGATGTGAAAACTCTTAGAAAACCTGAAATATTTCACAAATGTGAAGGTATATATATCCCTGAAACTACGAGTGTAACCAGCTGCTCGGGTGCAGAACTAGCCAACTCCAGCCCCACCCCAATCCAGAGCTGCCGTTACGTGGCCTAATGCTCTTTATATAATTCTCATTATTTGTCTAGATCAGGGATTCTCAACCTTGGCACTGACATGTGGACCCAGTAGTTCTTGGTTGTAAAGGGCTGTTCTGTACATTGTAGAATGTTGAGCAGCATCCATGGCCCTGACCCACTAGATGCCAGCAGAATTCCCCCCAAACACACACACAGTCATGTCAATCAAAAATGCCTCCAGATATTGCCAAATGTCCTGGAGTAGGGGTGGGAAAAGTCATCCCAAATAGATAACTGCTCTAGATTCAGTCTACTCAATCTTTCTAGTCAATGCAAAATATTGTGCAAGAGTTTCTATATAGTAGGTTCTGGGATACCCAAGGGGAAAGATAGATAGATACTGTTTCCATTCCCAAAGCACTAGCAGAAAAGGGGCAGGTGGGACAGGTGTGAGGAAGGAAAAATATAAGGGAATGGCAACAGACAAGGGACAATCTAGTCAAGCAAGAGTTTGATTTTTCTAGTGTTTTGTAGCACTTTTATAATTTAGAGATCACTTGCATCAGTTTCCCAATGACTCACATTGGGCAGAATTCTTGTTACAGACTGAGGATATTAATGACCAGAGAAGCTACCATTCGTTTACCATGCCTGGTCCATGAGAGCTGTAAGTGTAGTGACGGAGTACAAAAGTGAGACATGACTTCACTGAGGGATGAGCCTTGAGCTGGGTCGTGGAAGGTGGAAATGTTTGGAAACAGGAGGTGTGGAGTGGGATGTTCCAACATCACTGATCTTCGACTTCTGCCACACACACAATAGATAATAGATAATTCACCAAAAAGACATATCCAAGAGGCATGCCAGATTTGGATGTAATCCTCACCTCCTACCTCTTCCCCAAGAAGGCAAAGAAAGAGCTTCAATAATTCATAATTGTCAGAACTCTTACCAGTCATAGAGTGTGTGTGTGTGTGTGTGTGTGTGCATTTGTGCATTTGCACATATGCTTATTTGCACATATGCTTAATTACTTAGGTATATGTGTGTGCGCACACATAATAAATCACTCATGATATGTATGTGCTTGCACATGCTCATGTGTTTTGAGGGGTGCTGTGGCACAGGTAAGAAAAAGCAAGTTATTCAAGTTTCATCCCATTTCTAACGAAGTACCATTAGTCATCCTCAACTTTGTGACAACTCACACCTGATCATACCTTGCCAGGTGTCACATCTGGGCTGCATTTCCTGTTCTATTCAGAGCAGGTAGTAGAAGCCATACAGAGGTGGTGGTTGAAATAGTACTTCCATGTGCACAACTCTAGAAGGAACCACTGTTTACATTCCATTTTATGAGAACAGGGATCCCCGAAATTACTTGACACAGCAGCAAAGGTTATAGGAACTGACAAACAATGTCTATGACAGCATGGATGCAGATCCCAGGACTTAAGGCAGGTGGAGGCCTTAATATCTTACAGCACATTGGTTACAAAGGTGGGCTCTCGAGTCAGGCAAGCTGGGCATGAATCTCACTTCTGCTTCTATGTACCTTAAAAAATTTAACAACTCAATTTTTCAGCTTCCCTATTTCTAAAGTTGGCGGTAGTGAGGATTGACTAAAAACATGTATTGAAGTGGAGAGGGCTGAAGACAGCACTGACATATGGTAAAAACAAACACCTACAATTATACTGGCAAATTAACATTCTGTCTGTATAACATTAGTTTTCGCCCTCTGGGGATTAATTACCTTTTTAATTTTAATTGATTTACCTTTCCAAATAAGAACACATTGAACTGCACCTAAAAGGTCAACAATACCATTTTTACCTAAGTATAATTTATATACAATATTATATTAGTTTCAGGTGTAAATCACTAAGTCAATGTCTTTGTGCATTATAAAATGATTATCACCATAAGTCTAGTTACCATCTATAACATACAAAGCTAATTCAGTATTACTATCTTCCTGATGGTTAACCTTACATCTTCATGAATGATACATTTGGAGTAACCAGGGAGTCCTACCATTCTTCCAAGCTTGGCTACCAGTAGGGTTTTTAAATTTTCATTTGTTTTTAACTAGAGGATAATTTCCCTTCCATTAGAGGAGTGGAATAAAAACTGACCTTTTCCAGAACTGTGGCCACTGCTGGAGTTTTCCAAATTTGCTGCCATATTGAGTGCAGCACTTTAACAGCATCATCTTTTAGGATTTGAAATAGCTCAGCTGAAATTCCATCACCTCCATTAGTTTTATCAGTAGTAAGGCCTCCTAAGGCCCACTTGACTTCACAACCCAGGATGTCTGGCCTAGATGAGTGATCACACCATTGTGGTTATCCAGTTCATTAAGACCTTTTTTGTACAGCTCTTCTGTGTATCCTTGCCACCTCTTCTTAATCTCTTCTGCTTCTGTTAGGTGCATACATAACAGAAGGTTTCTGTCTTTCATTGTGCCCATCTTTGCATGAAATATTCCCTTGGTGTCTCTAATTTTCTTAATGAACCAAGAGCTTCCAGATGTACATGGTGGATTTAGAAAAGGCAGAGGAATCAGAGACCAAATTGTCAACATATGTTGGATCATAGAAAAAGCAAGGGAATACCATAAAAATATCTACTTCTGCTTCACTGACTATCCTAAATCCTTTGTGTGGATCACAAGAAAATGTGGAAAATTCTTAAAGAGATGGGAATACCACACCATGTTACCTGCCTCCTGAGAAACTTGTATGCAGGTCAAGAAGCAAGAGTTAGAACCGGACATGGACCAACAGACTGGTTCCAAATTGGGAAAGGAGTATGTCATGGCTGTATGTTATCACCCTGCTTATTTAACTTATATGTAGAGTATGTCATGTGAAATGGCGGGCTAGATGAAGCACAAAGATTATGGGGAGAAATATCAATAAACTCACATATGCATATGATACCACCCTTATGGCAGAAAGCGAAGAGGAACTAAAGAGCCTCTTGATAAAGGTGAAAGAGGAGAGTGAAAAAGCTGGCTTAAAACTCAACATTCAAAAATTGAAGGTCATGGCATCCAGTCCCATAACTTCATGGCAAATAGATGGGGAAACAATGGAAACAGTGACAGAGTTTATTTTCTTGGGCTCCAAAATCACTGCAGATGGTGACTGCAGCCATGAAATTAAAAGACACTTGCTCTTTGGAAGAAAAGCTATGACCAACCTAGACAGCATATTAAAAAGCAGAGACATTACTTTGCCAACAAAGTTCCATCTAACCAAAGCTATGGTTTTTCCATACTGTTCTCCATAGTGGCTGTATCAATTTACATTTCCACCAACAGTGCAAAAGTGTTCCCTTTGCTACACACCCTCTCCAGCATTGTAGATTTTTTGATGATAGCCATTCTGACTGGTGTGAGGTAATACCTCACTGTAGTTTTGATTTTTCTCTAATAATGAGTGATGTTGAGAATATTTCCATATGTTTATTAGTTATCTGTATGTCTTCTTTGGAGAAATGTCAGTTTAGGTCTCCCACTTTTTGATTGGGTTGTTTTTCTTGTATTGAGCTGAATGAGCTGCTTGTATATTTTGGAGATTAATCCTTTGTCAGTTGTTTCATTTGTTATTATTTTCTCCCATTCTGAGGGTTGTCTGTTCACCTTGCTCATAGTTTCCTTTCCTGTTCAAAAAACTTTAATTGGGTCCCATTTATTTTTGCTTTTATTTCATTTCTCTGGGAGGTATGTCATAGAGGATCTTGCTATGATTTACGTCAAAGAGCATTCTGCCTATGTCTTCCTCTTAAGAGTTTTACAGGCTTTGCTCTTATATTAGGTCTTTAAATCCATTTGAGTTTATTTTTGTGTAAGGTGTTAGGAAGTATTCTAATTTCATTCTTTTACACATAGCTGTCTAGTTTTCCCAGCACCACTTCTTGAAGGGGCTATCTTTTCTCCATCGTATATTCTTGCCTTCTTTTGTTAAAGATAAGGTACCCAAAGGTGTGTGGGTTTATCTCTGGGCTATTAACTATAGGTTGCCTACGTGCTTCCGTTCCACTCAGTTTTAAGTGACAGTGCACCATGCACTTTGACAACTATTCTTTAGTGGCCTATTCTGTGACCGGCACTCTGCTGGGTTCTGTATATTATTTTACTTCATTTGTTCGCCAAGGCCTCAGGCGCCAGGTAGTGTGACAGACAGAGCCTGAATTGCAAGCTTTGATTTGTATGTCACATCTTGGAAGAACTGGTAAATCATTGCAGCCCTGAACCCTGATTTCATTCACTCTAAAATGCAGAGTCTAAGGGAATATGAAGAATGAGACGTCAGCAGATATAGCCTGTGATGTAAAGGACTTAGAACTTTTAAGTGCAATGGGAAAGCACCCTGTACCTTGCAGAATTTGAAGCAAGGCTGTTTATGTGATCAGAAAAATGTCTTAAAATGATCTCTCGCCTACTCTCCGGATAGTATTCCATAAGAAGGCTGTGTAAAGCTCTCAGCACTGAAAATACTTCCAAATCTTGTATCCCCAGCCCAGACCTACTCTATAAGCCATTGTTCATTTGACATTCTCTTGGTGTCAAAAAGGCGTATTTGACTTCATATGAGAAAAGCTCAGATGCCATCTCAGAAAATAGTATCACTGTCTACCCACTGGCTCAACTTAAAAATTTAGGTGCCATCCTGTGTGCCCCTTTCCTTTCCTACCCACATGCCATCCATCACCAAATGCTGCTAGCTCTCCATGCTAGCGTAAACCATCCTCTGCTGTGGACCTCCGCAGACCTCCTAACTGGCCTTTTGACCCCCCAATCCATCGGCCACAAGTGATCTTTAAAAATCTAAGTCTAATCTACGTTTCTCTTAATGCAAAGTGTGAAATTCTTTATCATCTTCCCTTTGCTCTTTGCTGTACATTTCTTACCCTATGAGGTCTTGCATGATGGGCTCCTGTCTCTCCTCCATTTACCCGTTGCTCACCAAGTCCAGTTACATTGATATCATTATTTTTCCTTAAGCTCCTTCCAGTCTTGGGGCTTTGTGTTCCTGTGCCCTCTGCTAGGAATACCTGCCCCCCAGCTCTTGGCATGGTGACAAATTCTCATTCTGTGGTTTAAAGAGAAGACTGCTGTGGCTGACATGGCCTGCCCCTTCAACTTTCTTTAATTCACTTATCATAATCAGATATTTTGTTTACTTGTTGTAGCAGGTAGACTGTAAGGTGGAGTCCATGATTCCCATCCGTGATTTGCGTTCCCTTGTGTGATCCCTCTTCTTAGTGTGAGTGGGACCCAATTGCTTCCAACCCACAGAATGTAATGAAAGTGACAAGCTGTATGTGATTATGTGTACATGCCACTGCTAAGTCGCTTCAGTCATGTCCGACTCTGTGCGACCCCATAGACGGCAGCCCACCAGGCTCCGCCATCCCCGGGATTCTCCAGGCAAGAATACTGGAGTGGGTTGCCATTTCCTCCTCCGGTGCATGAATGGGAAAAGTGAAAGTGAAGTCGCTCAGTCGTGTCCGACTCTTAGCGACCCCATGGACTACAGCCTACCAGGCTCCTCCATCCATGGGATTTTCCAGGCAAGAGTAATGGAGTGGGGTGCCACTGCCTTCTCCGATTATGTGCTATAGAAAGTAATGTCCATCTTGCTAAGAGACCCTCTTCCTTGGTGGTTTTGAAGAAGCAGGCTGCCAGGTTATGAGTTTCATTATGACAGGGATTGAGGAACTCAGCCCCAAAGCCTACAAGGAAATGGATGCTGCCAATGACTATGTGAGCTTGGATGTGGATCCTTTCCCTGTCGAGCCTCAAGGGAGAACCCAGCCCTGACATCACTGTTATTGCAGTCGTGCAAAGAACTCAGCTTAGAGAAGGCAATGGCAACCCACTCCAGTATTCTTATCTGGAAAATTCCATTAACAGAGGAGCCTGGCAGGCTATAGTCTATGGGGTCACAAAGAGTCAGACACAACTCAGTGACTAAACAACAAAGGACTCAGCTAAGCCAGATCTGTATTTCTAACATACCAAAAATGTAGGATAACAAACATGCTCTTTGTAATCCATTATGCAACAAGAGATAATTAATACACTTGTTAAGTGACTCCTACATTAGAAAGTAAACTTCAGGAGGCCAAGGGCCTTTTCACTCTTCATTTCTGAAGCTCAGAACCCAACAGGGTATTTAGTTTAGACAGCTAATAGCGGACACTTGCATGTAAGTAGGAAACATTCAATAAATGGTAATTGTTAATATTAATATTATACCCCCATGTATTGGCAGGAATATGCAGTTCTTGTTCTCTAATAGAGTTGAAGGCACCTTTAGGGACAGGTATGGCTGACTGTCATGGGATACAGAAAAGTACCAAATTAATTAAGAGCTTTATGTACTCCTGAATCAAACAGCAAGTATTTGCTTCTGTCTGCCCTTTTTCCTTTGGGATCAGATTGTCCTCCCATCTCTAATACCCTATCATTCCCACCTATGTAAAATCAGGGGAGCTTACCTACTCCCTCTCCTGGTTCCTAAATGCACATATGTCCTAGCCCCGATTCCTGATTCGTCAGCATATTCCATCCCCCACTGTCCCCTGCACTTGGTTCGGGGTTGCCCACATGACCCAAGTCTGTCCAATCAGAGCCAAACTCAGAAAATCTGAATGTACTACTGGAAAAGAGCAGCCTCTTTGCCCCACATGGAGTGCTAACCATGAGGCTGATGTAAAATTAGAGCTGCTGGGACCTCCACACGGGGAGGGTCTGTGTAAAAGTCATTTAACACTGAGAAAAGTGGTGCTGAGAGATGAAGAGAGATGTTTGATGACATCACTTGAGCTCCTGGATCCAGCAGTGCCTAAAGACCCACCTCTTGGCTTTTTATTTCAGTGAAAGGAATCTCTTCCCCCTCTACTTCCATTTTTTAAAGCCATTTTGAGTTGAGTGTCTACCTCTAGCAACTAAAAAAGCCTTTATTACCCAGGATCTGCCATTCAACTGACACAGAAGGAATAAATGGGTATGATGTCTAGAGAGAATTCTGAAATAAAGAGTAAAGAAAAAAAGCTCATCTAAATAAATATTTATTTAATAAAATGCCATAGCAAATAAACTACTGAAGTAGAAATCCCATAGGATTTAAAAAATTTTTGTAGTTGTTTAGCATTTGCATAGGACTTTTTGAAGAAATGGCTTAACAAGACAACTTCCTTAATACAATACAAAAGTGTCAAGTGCAAATATTTTAAAGAGTAACATCACTGAACAGTATTCAGTGGTGGAAATGGTACCTTTAGACTTAGAAAAAAAGCTCTTGGCCATAAGGATAAGTTTGGACTCTATTTTCTAACTTTGTCTGAGAGGCCATTATTCCCAAATGCTGTTTATTTTTCTGATAAAGGGCTCATATGGCAGAAGAGTTTGTTCTGTTTTGGATTTTTCCCCCTACCTCTTTTTTCAAATGAGTGAAAAAATAAGCAGCTCTCATTAAAAAGAAAAAAAAAGTAAAAACAATCTAGGGTTACCCAAACTGGATTTCAGATACAAGATCTGAGCCTTTGGGAATCAGGTCGCTGGCCTGTAGAGGCTCGGGACCTTGCCAAGGTCAGGTCTGCATCTCTGGGGAGGAGATGAGAGGGTCGAAGAGCTGCCAAGCCAATGGGATTCTTTGCTGATTCTCCTTGTGAGGGTGGGTCAGCTGATGGAACTGACCCAGAGTAACAAGATCTCCAAAATGGTCTATTGTAGGACCCAACAAATAAGTGAAAAAGCTAGAGGACACCTCCAGGAAGTGTTTAACTACCCAGTCCCTTCTAAGTCATAATCCTAGGGGTCAAAGATGATCCAACAGTGTTCCAGAGCTGTTTGAATAAAACCTTTGGTTCCATTCAGCTGGTCATTCCTGGTAGAGCCCCTCTACATGTGCAGACTTCATGGCCAGCGGACAGTCACCACTGGAGTTGTGCTGTGGCAATAGTCTGTTTGGTAACAAGAGGAAATGATTAGTTCTAAGGCCTCTTTAAAGAGCAATGTTGAGTGTACATGACTGAATAAATGACATTCTTTGTTGGTTTATTTTTGGCTGCTTCTTGCAGCCACACCAGATTTGGGGCTACACTAACTTTACAGATGAGGAAAGTGTTAAAATGCCTGAGTTAGGGGTAGAGGTTATGATCCTTTTCCCTGTTCTAATTTGGATATTACATGTTCTCCAATTACTGTTTGTGTCCTCACAACAATCCAGTGAGAGAGGCAGAGCAAGGAGTAGCCCTGTTTAACCCATGAAAGAAAACTGAGAACAGAGATGTTGGATAGCTAGTTCAAGATCACACAGTTAAAAAATGGCATAGCTGGGATTCAGACCCCTATCACCAAATCCTAATTAACTGGCCATTTCTTTACATCATTAACAGAAGGGAGATGTAGTAGGGGGAGAGAAATAGGTCTGTCTTTTTTCATCCCAGTGATGATGGGTTTCAGAGGGAAGTGAGAGGGGAGGTAACACTATTGATGTTAACTTAACTGGCTCCATGGATTCTCTTTGAATTTCAAGCACCCTTCCTTACACTGATACCGCCTGGTGGGGAGCTATGGCACACACCGGAGCTTGGCTGACCAACACACATTCTTCAACTATTTTTCCTTGAGGGTTTGTACTCCGTTTCCCAGCCTCCCTCCCAGTTTAGAATGGCCATCTGCCCAAATTCCAGCCAATGAGGTCGTTTAGGGTAAGAAAGGGGGAGGTTCTAGGAAAGATTTCATTTACTTGATAAAAAAGATCATACTCAATTGGTGAGGGAGGACTCATTTATTTCTCCCTTCATCCTGCCTTGAATGTGGTTGGTGTAGCCAGGGCCACAGCAGCTTTCTTGTGGTCATGAGGTGAAAGGTCAATGGGGCAACACAGAAAAGCTGAAGGTGCCTGGTACCTTGAGGACACCAGGTCGGCTCTGTGCCAGTAGTGAGCTATCTCCAGCTTTTTGCTATGCAATAAAAACCTATTTGTTTAAGCTAATATCTATTTAGGTTTTTCATTACTTGCCACCAAAGCATTACTACCTTACCACCTGATAATTAAAAAAAAAAATTGAGAAGGAAACCTTACTTCTCCATAAGAAGAGATGTGAGGATGCTAGGCACATCCTAGCTTTGGAGACTTGAGGGTGTTGTGACCAGGGTTAGGGTGTTATTTGCGAAAATCTCCCCAAATGGTAAAGATTGAATTATTGCAGTGACATGTACTTACCTGAGAGAAAACCAGTAGTTGATGAGGCTGGACACTATCATGTAGGACACCATGATTGCCCCTGATATGACGAGTGACACAAAGCCCAAGCCACAGAGGACACAAAGCAGCGAGAGGCCGCCCACAGAGATGACCAGTCCTAGAGGAGAGCATGTCAAAAGGATCATTCATCTAAAATGGACTGAAAATGCCAAACCCTGTACCAATGGGTTTAAAACAACAGTTAATTCAGATGCTTTAAGTGAGGAGATTTCCTGTAAATATTCAGACTTCTGGCATTGCTTAAAAAAGGAGGCAATCTCAATACCCACATGAGCATCGTTGCATGGCACCAACTGACTAGCCTTCAAGTTTCCTCCAGGCCCCACTGTACCCAACTGTATCATTCTTGGACTGCTTTGCTCACTTTTGCTACCTGCCTTTGAATTTGAAACCCCCTCACGCTCAAGGTCAGGGATGGACTCCTAATGGAATCCTCCAGAAGGAGTTAGCCAAGGTAGTAATAGGGGTGGTAAATTATGTCCAATGTTTCAAAGTGCCTAACAAATACTATAATTCACACTTACCTACAACCTATGGAAATAAAGGCTATGCAGGCTAAATAAAATAAAATCTAAACATAACTTCTGATTACATCTTTTACAACCCCATCTGGCAACCATTATGCAGTAACCATAAAGTCAGAATGATCATTTTACCCATCATTATTTTTAATGGGAATATTAATGAGTTAGCATCTAATAAGTGCAGAGCAAATACATTTTTATAATATGGGATATATCGGGGTGGGGGGGAATACTAAAAGGTACTGCAGAAAGAGCATGGCTTTTTATAGTTGATATGATTGAGTTTGACCCTAGTTAAGGCATTTACAGTATGATTTCCTGGGCCTCCTTAGAGTTCTAGTTTCACTCATCTGTAAAAGGAATATAATAACTACCTCTAAGTGATGGCATGACAATTAAATTACCATCACACACGTGACAGTCTGTGGTAGTTTTTGTCTGCTCAGCACACTTTCTCTTGCCTCCCTCACAGCCAAATTTTCCCTTCCAATGTAGAATTAATAACACGGCAAATGCTGCATGGCAGACCTCCTTCCCCTTGCCTCACAAGTGGTCAAATAGCCCTCCCAGTTCTCCACAGTGACAGTTTCAGGGATGGACCATGGAAAGGAAGGAAAGTAGAGAAAGTAAACAGATGGGCTGCCTTTTCATAAAGATTCACAAAATCCTAGAACAGTATTTTTCAAAGGATGGCTAACAACCACAAAGAAATGGCAAACATCTCTTTGTGGATTGTGATCTGCTTTGAAAAGGCAAACTGAGCCAATCAGATTTACTTTCTCAGTAATTTTAACTTAGCAGCTCAGGGAGAAGCTGACAACAGGCAGTGGGACTTTGGGAGGAAAGGTGAAGGGGGACCCTCAATACACAGCAAGGCACCTGGCATGCAACAGATGCTCAATAACTGTCTGTTGAGTGAATGGTTTCTCTGTTTAATGACAATAGTTAAGCATTCATGGAGAAGCTAGTCTGTGTCAAGGACTGTACTAAGTACTTTACAGAACTGTAAGTTTCAATCCTCACAATTCTCTGAGACAGTACTATTACATACCTATTTTACATATGAGGAATTTGAGACTCAGAGAGAGTAAACAACGTATCCAAAATCACACTGGGGGAGGTGGGATTCTAGGAGACTCCAGAGTCCATGTTTTAACTACTCTGACAAGCTGCCTTGGTTGATGTGATTTTGACAAGAGTAACATTTGACAGGAGTGGCAGGTGCCCTGAGTCATTTTCCAAGAGAGTGAGTAACTGAGTAGGGTACCTTCCAGTAATATGACTCCCACAAAAGCGGCCAGGGAGGTAAGCACCACGAGGAGCAGGAAGAAGCCGACCGGGACAGCTGACACAGACACAAATACCAGCAAGGTGAGGGTCAGAAAAGGATGCCTGTCCAGGTACTGACCCACTGGAGACTTCATAAAGGAAACCACCTGTGGACAAAGGAGAAAAGCAGGTGTGAATGCCATGTCTGAACCCCAGGTTGATGAATTTGCCCAAGCTGCAGGAAGTATAAGCCAAGGTCATAAAGTTGGAAGTCCCGTTAGTAAGAAGTCAACAATAATAATCCTTCCAAGATAATAATCCTTCCAAGACATGAGTTGCCCCAGCAACAACTTAAGGCAGCTGTGGACAGGGGGTAAGTTCGAGGGCCCGCCCAGCCTCAAGTCTTGTGAAAGAAGGAAAGACCCAGGCACTACCGTTCTACCGCTTCACACACACCCTCTCAGAAGACACGCTCAGCATATGCTCTGATGTGGTGGCTCAGATGGTCCAGAATCTGCCGGTGATGCGGGGAGACCAGGGTTTGATCCCTGGTCAGGGAGATGCCCTGGAGAAGGGAATGGCAACCCACTCCAGTATTCTTGCCTGGAGAATTGCATGGGCAGAAGAGCCTGGCAGGCTACAGTCCATGGGGTCGCTAGGAGTCGGACACGACGGAGTGACTTCATTTTCATTTTCACTTTCACGCATTGGAGAAGGAAACGGCAATCCACTCCAGTATTCTTGCTTGGAGAATCCCAGGGACGGGAGAGCCTTGTGGGCTGCCGTCTATGGGGTCACACAGAGTTAGACACGACTGAACTGACTTGCAGCAGCAACAGCATCTTCTTAGGCTCCGTGCCATGTCTCTCCTCAGTGCTGGCATTCTAGTTCCCATTCCCTCGAAAGCCTCCATCATTCCAGAACTCTTCCCCATCAAACGCGGTCCTTCTTTTGGGCCATGTAGGCCAGCAGGTAAATTGAAGACATAATTTAAGCTACAGTGATTGTGGGTGCCACTAATCAAAACACATTCTCCTAAAAGACTTGTTCACCCAAGTGATTCAAATGGAGGAAGTTGGGGACAAGCTGGAAGTCATGAGGGCTCTGTAGTTCAAGTTGATGACGAAAAAGCACATGACTCACTCCGTTTAACTAGAAAAGGCTGTTTCAAGAAGCCACAGCTATCGGTCTTGGGGCTTCAGTATTGACAAACTTTACTTCCTGCTAAGCCACAAAATGGCATAATGTACACCTGCTACACTGCCTCCAGCTATTCCTTTCTGACAAAAGCTATCTAAGACTTTGCTATTCAGCTTTTCTTGTCAACCTCACCTCTGAGCTAGAAATACCCAGTGTGGATACTCCAGCATCAGATCCCAGTGAGATCTTCTGGTTAGGGCTGTTAGAGGCAGAGGGGTCATGGGAGTGGGGCTAGTCCTTCGAGCTGCCTCAGATCTTGACTGCTTTCCAGCTCTAATCCACAGACATCCTGAGTAAACCCCTAGATGTCATCTGGCAGAATAAACTATTCTCTCTGATCCTCATAAACAAGAGACCCAGTAATCACAGTGGGGAGGAGCAGATGAGGCTGGAACACCAGAATTCCAGGCTTACGACTTCATACCCAGACTGTCCCGTACAGTAGCCACATGTGGCCCTGAGCACCTGATACATGGCTAGCGTGACCAGTAAACTAGATTTTTACTCTAAATTTAAAAATCTCTGTTTGATTCAGTCATTGAAAAAAGTTAATTATATTTCAAATAAGTTGGGTATGTTTCAAACAGCTTTTCAATTATAAATTTTATGAAATCTGAATAGAGACCAAGTATTTCCAATGGAAAATTAGCATGTGAATTGAGAGGTGCACTGAGTGTATTAAAAAAAGAATGCTTCATGACCTAGAAGGGTGAGATGGGGGGAGGTGAGGGAGGCTCAGGAGGGAAGGTATACATATATATATATGTATTTATGTGTATATATATATATATATATATATATATAAAATCATGACCGATTTGCATTGTTGTATGGCAGAAACCAACATAAACTTGTAAGGCAGTTTTCCACCAATTAAAAAAATAAATAAAAATTTTTTAAAAAGTAAGATATCTCATTGATGATTTTTTAATATTGATTATATGTTGAAATTATATTGTTGTGGCTATATTGGGTTATATAAAATATATTAAAAATTAATTTTAGACAGTTCTTTTTCTGTTTCTTAATATTAACCACTTGGAAATTTTAAACTATATATGTGGCTCATATCCTATTTATATTGGAAAGTGATCACTGAATCTTTATCTAGAGAAAATTAAGAAGCAAACTGCTGGCTTTTGGGCAAAACTGTCATACAACCAAAGGAATAATTTTTTTAACTAATGTAAACATTTTAATATTTTTTATTGGAGTATAATTGCTTTACAATGATGTGCTAGTTTCTCCTGTACAACAACATGAAGTATACAAATATTCGGTCCCTCTTGAGCCTCCCCCCCACTTTTCCATCCCACTCCTCCAGGTCATCACAGAGCACTGAGCTGAGCTTCCTGTGCTGCAGAGCAGCTTCCCACTAGCTATTTTACACAGGGTAGCATATATATCCAACATGATTTTACATGTTGTAGCATATAGATCCAACCAGTCCATTCTAAAGGAAATCAGTCCTGAATATTCATTGGAAGGACTGATGTTGAAGCTGAAATTCCAATACTTTGGCCACCTGATGTGAAGAACTGACCTGATGCTGGGAAAGATTGAAGGCAGGAGAAGGGGAAGACAGAGGATGAGGTGGGTGGATGGCATCATCGACGCAATGGACATGAGTTTGAGTAGGCTCCGGGAGTTGGTGATGGACAGGGAAGCCTGGCGTGCTGCAGTACAAGGGGGCACAAAGAGTTGGACATGACTGAGCAACTGAACTGACTGAGCATATATATGTCAATGCTACTCTCTCAATTTGTCCCACTCTCTGCTTCCCCCATGTCCACATGTCCATTCTCTATGGCTGCATCTCTATCCTGCCCTGCAAACCAGTTCATATGTACCATTTTTTTAGATTCAAAGGAATTAAAAAAAAAAGATGAACCTGGCAGTCCTGTGGAAAAGGCAACAAGGAAGATTTGCAGGGAAACTAGCAAGAAATAATGATGGCCAAAACTATGTTGATGGCAGAGGAGGAGGAGATGCTGTATGAAAGAGGAATGAAAAATGAAAAATCAACAGGACCGTCTGGCATGGGGATCCAAGAAGAGAAATGCAGGAAGGGACTACTTACAGTCCCTAAGAAATCTAATTTTTTCTTAACCTCTTCTAAATCTGGGGCCTACAATCAAAAAATAGAAAGTCATTCAGATATGCACAGAGGCCAATTTGAGATGCACACAATTAAGCCCAGCAATTGTCTTCCCTTAGGGAGGATGGCCCTGCTCCGACAGTCTGTCTCAGAAGGGGAAGATATGGTTCAGTTATGCCTAATAATAATAGAGAATATTCATTAAATAATCAAGGGCCAAGTACTATTTTAAGGACTTTCAATAAACTTCCTATTTCTGTCTACAATGCTATGAGATAGATAACAAGGGAAAAATTAACATTATTTAAATTTGTGAATTAGAATATAGCAATTAACTTTTCATTCTCCCAGGCAACAGAAGGTGACACAATGGAAGGAGAGAAAGTGGGAGAGCTTATCACTCAGGAACATTTTCCATCCCTACCCTGAAATAGATCCAGGTATTCAAATCAAGATTTTACAGGCATGGTGCAGGGCTGAATAACCCAGGAATGAAAAGTTGGAACAGACTGGCACCATTAAGTGCCAGACTCTGTGCTAAGGCCTTCTCAAATAGCATCTGAGATCATCCTCACAACAAATCTATGAGCCTGGCATTGCTTATTTTAAAGAAGATGAGATGTAGAGTCAGTGAGCCCGAGCAACTTGCCCAAGGTCAGACAAAGATGACTTATTTTAAAATGCACACACGAGTATGGGAGGTTCCAAAGTAGGGACAACGTGGTCAGTGTTTAAGGACATAAAGACTCCATCTGGAACTATTTAAAAGACAGGCATTCCCTGGTCTGAGAACGAAAAAAAAATAATCAGTATCCACTGTCCTTTGCTACCAGAAGAGTGGAGGGCAGAGGGATCAGGATTATTTAAACTCACTGGTAACGACAAATCCAAGGTTCAATGCAATAGTTTCTTCTAGATTATGGTCCTATAATTCAGGATTGGGACACAGGTGCAAAAGAGGTAATTCAGAAACATCCTTTGTGGAAGGAAAGGGCCAGCATGAGAGCAAAACTATTTTGTCATAGGTAATCCACACGGAGATATCACTGACAGGGCGGTATCTGCCCAGGCCATGCTCGCTCTCTCTTCCCTGCTCTCTGTAAACTGCCCCCTCCCACAGCAGGGGTATACCCATGAAGCCATGTTTATACCCATGAAATTTAAAGTCCCAGCCCAGCTGTCATCTCCCTGGTTATAGGTGGCTTGGTCAAGCAGATTCTTGCTCCTAGGAATCAAGCACTTACAAGACCAAGTCCCACAGAGGGCTTCAGCTGGGAACTGGAGGAAATGTGGGGAATTAAATGTACCGTCTTGGGCAAGTGTGTCTGCCCAAGTGAAGAGAACAGCAAAGGAAGCCAGGCTGCAGAGAGAGGAGAATGAAGCTGATACACGAGGAAAAGTTATAATGAGGAGCAATACGGCTCAAGAGAGGGCATTGGGAGTTACCTTTGACCCCAGTGACCTGCCTGACCGTTTTAACCCCTCCTGAGGCTCCGTCCTGCTATTTCTTGCTTTTGGCTTCTGTGACAGCCTTACATTTCCCCAAAGTTCTGGCAGTTTCCACTGTTTGTTTGTTTAAGCTATTTTGGGGCAGGTTTCTGACTCCCTCAGCCTAAAAGTAAGTCATTAAGACTTGATGTTGGAGAGGTTTCCTAGAAGAGATGATGGAGTGTTTCACAAACACTCAATCTGGAAACCATCTATTCTTATCTGGAACTCAAAGGGCTTATGAACTCTAAGGATATAAACTACTTAGGGCAAAGAAATCACCTAAATATCATTGAAGCAAGGGGATGACTATGTACATCATGGTATATCAATCTGAGGGAAGGTTCTACCAACAAAAAAAAGCAATTGGTAGGAAGACCTATGCTTCAATATGGAAAAACACCAATATACAATATCAAACAAAAATATAGAACTACATCTGCTATAATTAAAAACACTATATCTAAAAATTACATACTGAAGAGGCCTAATAATAACAAAAACAATAATGATAATACCACCACTGGATTTATGAGTGATGGGTTTACAGGTGATTTCCCTTCCTTTTTCTGCCAATATTACTCTATTCAGTAAACACAATTAATACTAATTAATTCAATTAATATAATTTAAAAATTTAAAAGAAACTACTCTACCTCAGGACTATCTGAAGAACATCAAGGGTGAGCCAACTGATGACCCATCCCTCATTCTGGGAGTCAACTGCTCTGGAAGTTATCTAGTCCAAACCCAGTCCACTGACCATGGCTAAGATCGAAGGTGAAAAAATGAAGAAATGTCAAGAAGTCAGAGATCATATACTTTGAAATGGCTGCCTTAGAAGGTAGATGTGAATATTAAATAAGTTAAGACAGGCCAAGTGCCTAGCATATTGCCTGGCATATAGTAAGTGCTCAACCAAGGTTAATTAATGTACAGTCAATTCCTATTATTTGCAGAATCCTTATCTGTGAACTTGCCTACTCACTAAAATTGATTTGTAACCCCAAAATCAACACTTTGAGGTGCCTTCATGGGTGTGCACACAGCAGTGAAAAAACTGAACCACTTGAGGCACATGTGTTCCCATCTGAGGTCAAACAAGGTTAACACTCTGCCTTCTTGTTTCAGTTCTTTACACAACTGTCCTTTTCATGGTATTTTTACTGCCACCTCTTTCTGCATTTTCATGGGGTTTTGTTTGTTGTTGGTGGTGATTTTCCCATTTAAAATGTGTAGCAGTACTGTCTTATATTCCTAGGAATAAGAAGGCTGTGATGTGCCTTATAGAGAAAATGCGAATATTAGACAAACTTCACTCAGGCAAGAGATACAGCTGCCTATATAGTATAGGCTGTTGGCCTGGAGTTCAATCTTAATAAATCAACAGTATGTACAGGATAAAGGCACCTTTAAACAAAGACACACAAAACAGGTTATGGTTTTATTGGCTGATGAAAATGTTGGCACCAGAAGTTTGCCAGAACCTATTTCCCGTTTGAGCAATGGTTCAACCGGTCTGTGAGATGCAACTGGAATGGTGCAGTGTCTGAAGTGAGTCAACAGAACTAACACGGATAATGAGAATCAACTCAAGATGTAGATGAGTATGAGCACCTTTCTCACTAACATTAGTAACAAGAATCCCAGGCTGCTGACTGGAAAGTTACTTGTCTAATCCAAAAATAGCTCGCTAAATGCACAGAGAGCCAGAGGCACTTTGGGATGAGTTCAGAAAAGATCCCTATAGAGTACATTGCTCTAGACTACAAAGGGGTGGGTCCTCAAAGAGATCCTAGTGGAACTGTGGTGTCCAACACAAAACTCAGATCATCAACCAGCTCACTCTGTTACATACATATACGTATTTTATGGGTACATTGCATAGAAAAAAGTCTAGAAGGACATTCAACAAAATGTTAATAATATTATCTCTGAGAGCTGTTTCTTTCCCTGAAAAAATGCTGAAAGGTATATAGAAGAAAATAATAGATATAAAAGTTCAAGAAACCAAAATAGACTGTCTCAAGTCCCACTGCCTTTGAATGGCTACTGAGCACTTGTTAAATGGCTAGTTCAAATGGAAGTGTGCTGTAAGTGTAAAATACACACTGATTTCAAAGACTTAGTATAAAAAGAATGTAAAATATCTCAATAACTTTTTTCATTAATATTTTTATAATGATTACATGTTAAAATGATACATTTTAGATATATCAGGTTTAGTAAAATAACTATTAAAATTAATTTCACCTGCTTGTTTTTACTTTTAAAATGTGGCTACTAGATAATTTTAAGTTACATATGTGTTCTTTGTCATATTTACATTGGACACTGGGTTTCTAGTGAAACACTGGACTCTAGCAGTCTCTCATTTTTAGGGTAACAGGTCAAAATTATAACAAAAGGATGGTATCTGTGGCATAGACTGAGAGTTGCCTCTATCTTCGGCTAAAGAATTACACTTTCTATAAGGGATAATCAGAAAACTAAATTCTGGTCTGTGAGATGCAACTGGAAGTTTTGTGCATGTGTGACTTATAGGAAGTCCCCTTAAATTGGAGGTGGCTTGCAAGTCTTTTTCTCCCCACAACATCTTACTGCCTAGAATGTGGATTCAATGGCTGATACTCTAGCAGTCATCTTGGTCAGTGAGTTTGAAGGTCACAACTTAAACATGACATGGTGGTGAGTTAGAAAGATTCTGACCTATCTCCAAATTTCTCCTACTTAAGGGAGAAATAATTTTCTATGGTGTTAAGCCAGTGTTATTTTGGAACTTTCCATTATGTGCTCTGATTAGAAACTGACCTTTGAGTTACTCTGGACAGACGCTATCAGCAAAGATAGCTTCCTCTGCAGCTCCTGCAAGTCCTTTGAAGTACTTGGGGGCTCTTCTTTCGCCATCCTGAAACCCACTTCAGTCTCGTTAGGGATTAATTCTACCAGGAAGCTCTTCAATGCAGGGCACAGTCAAATCTCTCATGTCACCTTGTCTCTTGTTGTCACTGGAGAAAATGAAAAGTATCTTAAACCATTAGTGGTCTTCACTCAACTGACCCAACGAGGGCTTCCACTGTCCTCACACACTGACGCTGGGCATACAGATGAAGGGTAACCTGGCAATATTCATCAAAATATCAAAGTGTACACACCGTGATCCAAAAATTTATTTTCCAGGAACCTGAAGGAAACAGTTATATCAAAACATGCCAAAAGGATGTGCAACTATTCCTGTTTTTAATACATACTTAATAGTAAAACAATAGGAAGAAGTTGTCTACTGGTAAGAACTAGGTTAAATAATGATAAATTCATACAATGCAGTACTGTATAGCCATTAAGATGATGTTAATATTTATTTAATGAAAATATGTCTATGATGTGAAAAAAATTATAAGATACCGATTATTACATATTTTATGTATATATCCACAATATAAAATACATATACCCACAGTAAAATAAAAGATCTAGATGGACATATAACAAAATGTTAATGGTATTATCTCTGAGAGCTTATGTTTATTTTTTTAGCCTGATAAAATGCTGAAAAGAATATGGAAGAAAGTAAGGCTGAAGACACTATTTCAAGTCCCACTGCCTTTTTGCCAGAAAGCCTTTCTCAAACAAATGACAGTGGCCAATTTCTTTATTTACTACCCACACTAAACAGGTTGGCTCCCAATTACATTGGGTCATAAATTACTCTCTATTTACTTGTAAGTCTCATTTTCATACCAAGAGAGGGACAAACTTTGCCACAATTATACTCTGTGACTCAATGGCCTGGAATTTCCAGGACTGTCCCAATAATAAAAGCTATTTGTCAAATTATATGTCTATCTTTTAAACCCTTTTTAATTTTTATATAAACAAATACATTGTTATTTTACATTTCCCAGAACACTGTAAGGCTGGGCTGGACACAGAGATATCTTTTCCATTATTCCTTACAACTTATCTCCTGACCTATAGCACAAATGCTAAAAGATTCTATCACAGTGGACAAAATTAACTGAGAGATGTTCATATTTATTTACCATACTGAACATCCTACATGGTAATTACGTGAGATGGGAAGTGATGATGGTGGTTTAATTGCTAAGTTGTGTGGAATCTTGGGGCCCCATGGACTGTAGCCTGCCAGGCTTCTCTGTCCATGGGATTTCCCAGGCAAGAATACTGGAGTGGGTTTCCATTTCCTTCTCCAGGGGATCTTCCTAACCCAGGGAGGGAACCCACATCTCCCACACTGCAGGCAGATTCTTCACTACTGAGCCACCAGGGATGATGTATCTCCTAATATCTATAGGGTCTGTTCTTGTTGTTTAGTTGCTAAATCGTGTCCAACTTTTTGCGACCCCATGGACTGCAGCCGGCCAGGCTCCTCTATCCATGGGATTCTCCAGGCAAGAAGACTGGAGTGGGTTGCCATTTCCTTCTCCAATAGGGTCTAGTAGCAAATTAAAGCACATTTTTAATCACCCAGCTAGAGATTCTCTGCTAAAATCCCTTTTGTGAAACAGGAATCCCCTATATTCTGTCTCTGAAGCTGCAGCTGGCACAGATTAGAATTGGCCATGTTCCCAGCACTCAGCTCCCCTAATCTCAAATCTGCAATGGGCAGGAACAAGCCCAGCTCCCATCACTGGTTCCCAGGGCCTTGGAAACCTAAGGGCCATCCGGACCGGTTTGGGAAGTTCACCGTGGATAGCGTGGGTAGAAAGCCATCGGCCACAGCCGTAGAATGCAATCAGCTGGCCACCAATCCCCAGGCCCCCTAGTCACTCACTCCTCGGAGGGGTCTCCTCAAGCAAAGACAGGTCTCAGGAGGAGGGAAGGGGGCAACCCTTTAATCCGACGCAGCGCACAGCTCCCCCCTTCTGCCTTCTCCGCGCCTTCCGGTCTGAGCCAGGAAAACACAAGCCAACCTGCCCTTTCCCTTCCACGGCCCAGCGGCTAAAAGCCCCCCTCTCTTCCTCGCCCGCTCCTCCCGGGACAAACGGAAACCCTGAACGTTCCAACTGGGATGGAGAGACGTCGCATCTCCGGCCTGGGAAAGGGAACCGAGGGGCGCCTCGGGCCTATCCCGGCCTCCCCCTCCCCATCTGGCTCCAGTCTCTCAGCCTTCCAAGACGCGAGAGGGGGCCGGCGCCGTTTCTTGGGAAAATGGGGGTTACACAGGCAGACACGGGGCTCTGCGTCCGAGAGGGCACCGAGACTGACAAATGGAAGCGGGCGCGGGAGGGGGGGGGTCGAGTACCCCGTCATTAATTTGGGGAGGATCTACCTTTGGTACACCCTGCGGTGGCGGGGCAGGGGGACCCCCAGGGATGAGGGTATCCGTTTTGATGAATCCCAAAGAGGAGGTGTGGAGACTTCCCAACCAGGTTTCCCAAGAAAGGGAGGGGTCTTCGGGGTGGGATAGGGGTGGCAACCCTTTAGGTGGAGGAGTGTGTGTGTGTGTTGTGTGTGTCACAGGGGCCAGGGAGGGATAAGACTTCCCTTAGTAGGGGTGTGTGTGTGTGTGTGTGTGTGTCTAGCAGGAGTGTGTGTGTGTGTGTGTGTGTGTGTGTGTGTGTGTGTCTAGCAGGGGCCAGGGAGGGATAAGACTTCCCTTAGTAGGGGTGTGTGTGTGTGTGTGTCTAGCAGGGGTGTGTGTGTGTGTGTGTGTCCAGGGAGGGATGAGACTTCCCTTAGTAGGGGTGTGTGTGTGTGTCCAGGGAGGGATGAGACTTCCCTTAGTAGGGGTGTGTGTGTGTGTCCAGGGAGGGATGAGACTTCCCTTAGTAGGGGTGTGTGTGTGTGTCCAGGGAGGGATGAGACTTCCCTTAGTAGGGGTGTGTGTGTGTGTCCAGGGAGGGATGAGACTTCCCTTAGTAGGGGTGTGTGTGTGTGTGTGTGTGTGTGTGTGTGTGTGTGTGTGTGTGTGTGTGTGTAGCAGGGGCCGGGAAGGATGAGACTCCGTGTGTGTGTGTTTGTCACCGGCTCCCCTTTCAACCCACCGCCCCCGCGCTCCTCCATTTGTCCAGCCCGGCCCAGGGGTCTAGCCAGCCGGGGCCCTCGGTCCCCCACGCCCAAGTTCTCACCTGGTCCCCGGGGCCGCGGTGCAGGAGGAGCAAAGGAGATCAGACGGAGCCGCGGGGTCGAAGCGTGAGCTTCCGCCCTCGCCGGCGCCCCAGCCCGCCACCCGCCTCCGCCGCGTGGCCCCGCCCCGCTCCTCCCCTTCCTTTCCCCGCCCCTCCCCTTCGCTCGGCTCCTGCCCCCTGCCGCTCTCCCCACGCTGCCTCCTTCAGCATTTTGGAGCTTCCGGGACAAACCCGAGCGAGGAGCACGTGACGAAACTAAACCTCAGAGAGAGTTGCCGTTCCTACACTCTTGGCTTGTAGTGAGGGTGCCTGGGCCATCTCTGAGACAGGTGAACCGGCAAGGTATGAATGGGTTTTCACAGGGTCTTAGGGCTTCTGCCTTAATACCCGGAGCTACCTCTTCTGGAAGCATCTCTGGAGCTCAGGACAGACAAGTGATGAGAGGGTTCCTTGACTGGAAGATTTTCACCATTACTTCTCAAATGCAAATATGAGCCAATGAGATCCTTAAAAACTCTTTTAGATTAGTATCTCCATTTTATACATGAAAACGTCTAATCCAGAGCCAGAACGGAAGTTCCCTGACCTGAAATCCAGCCCTCTAGCAGGGTTTTTCTGGAAAAGGCAATGGCACCCCACTCCAGTACTCTTGCCTGGAAAATCCCATGGATGGAGGAGCCTGGTAGGCTACAGTCCATGGGGTCGCTGAGAGTCGGACACGGCTGAGCAACTTCACTTTCACTTTTCACTTTCACGCACTGGAGAAGGAAATGGCAACCCACTCCAGTGTTCTTTCCTGGAGAATCCCAGGGACGGAGGAGCCTGGTGGGCTTCCGTCTATGGGGTCGCACAGAGTCGGCCACGACTAAAGCGACTTAGCAGCAGCAGCAGCCAGTGTTCTTGCCTGGAGAATGTCAGGGACGGCAGAGCCTGGTGGCCTGCCGTCTATGGGGTCGCAGAGAGTCGGACACGACTGAAGCTACTTAGCAGCAGCAGCAGCAGGGTTTTTCAAGGGGCAGCGCTGTTGACATTTTGGGCAGAAAAGTTCTGTGTTGAGGGGACTGTCCTATGCATTGTAGGATGTTTAGCAGCATACCTGACCTCCAACCACTAGATGCCAGTAGTACTTTCCTTCTCTGCAAACAACCAAAAATGTCACCAAACATCAGCAAATGTTCCCTGCACAGTTGTCTATGTTAAATACAACTGCCATAGAACATACTGGTGAAGACAGTGAACTGGGGTGCAACAATCCTAGACTCTGGTCCCAAGTCAGACTCTTACTATGTGACCATGGGTGAGTTACATCTCTGAGACTGCTTCATCTGTAAAATGGAGAGAAGGATAGACTTGAGAAATTGGTCTGCTACTGCACAGTCTCAGGCTCCTTCCATCCAAGGACATGTATTGATCTACTTTCATCTGTGACTTGTGTCAATAGCCACCTGGAAAATAGCTCTTTAAGAAAGAGAAAAGCAATCACAGGGTTGTAGTGAGGACTGGTGCAATAATGGCTGTAAAGAACTTAGCACCTATCGGGAACATGAGAAGAGCCCAAAAATATTTAATGGGTTGTGCTTTTTTTTAACCTGTGTTTTTTCAAGGTTACTTGGGGTTTTTTTTTTTTTTCTTTTTTTTTTATTGCAGTATAGTTAGCATATAACATGACATATAAGTATTAGTTTCAGGTGTATGACAATGATTCGATGTTTGTTTATATTGCAAAATAATCATCACAATGAACATAGTTAACATCTGTCACCATATACAGTGACAGAATTTTTTTCTTGTGATGAGAACTTTAAAGATTTACTCTTAGCAACTTTAAATAGGTGATACAGTTTTTACTTTCACTGATTTCGCCCATCCATCAAGGATGTATTAGTTCTACCAACTACTATTTCTAGAAATAATCAGGCTGGTGGATAGAGAAATAAGCTTAGGGTATATAATAATAATAAGCTAAAGAATCCTGCTCTTAACTCCTAACTCTGCAAGAGCCAAGAAAGAGAAGCTAATAGTGAAGCTAGTAGGACTGACAGATGTGTGCCTAAATTTTTACGTTTCAGGCAGTTCTGTCTGGTTTCATGCCTTTTGTTCAGCTGCAGTGCGATGGTTGCCCCACCCAGGAAAGGGTTGGTTATTTTTTTTTTTGGAGAATTTTTTCCTTTAGAACATAACTGAACCCCTCCTTCCCTGGTGGGTGTTGCTTTGGAAAGCTGAAGGTGGGCCTCCATTGGAAATTTTGTTCAAGGGTGCCATCTGGGGGTGACTCTGTGAATCTTCTAATTCCTTCCACTCCCATTTTTGCGCAGACAGGTTTTGCTTTTCCTTGTGTGTTGGCTGACTCCTGTACAACACTATATATTCCCTGATGGTGGGAATCTTAGCATCTATTTGTAACACAAGGACTTGGCTCTTGCTGTGTTATGGGTCAATAAAATAAATCCATGTGCAGCTTCTTCTACACCTTTCCACAGTTACTTACCCTGGCTAAGCAACTATTTTCAGCCTCAGTAAAGATCTGCCAAAAGCACTGGACCCTGAATTAGAAACATGCGAAAAATTCCAGCAATAGATTGAGACTCTCAACTGTTAACAAAGATGAAGATAACCTAGAACCGAGCTGACCTCTTCTCCCGTATTGCCAGATTTAATGAATAAAAATACAGGACACCCAGTTCAGTTTGAATTTCAGGTGAACAACAGAAAACTTTTTCATATAAGTGTGTATGGGCATCCTGTATTTTATCTGGCAACCCTATATGCTTGAAGTTAAGGGATTTGAGGCCTGCATCCTCACTTGGAAATTATTGAACAGCAGATTAAGTCAACAAACAATTCTGGTACTAGTGAGGTGGTCTGGGTTAGAGGAGAAGTGATGGAATTTTCATTCTCTTTGCTGCTGCTGCTGCTGCTAAGTCGCTTCAGTTGTGTCCAACTCTGTGCGACCCCATAGACGGCAGCCCACCAGGCTCCACCGTCCCTGGGATTCTCCAGGCAAGAACACTGGAGTGGGTTGCCATTTCCTTCTCCAATGCATGAAAGTGAAAAGTGAAAGTGAAGTCGCTCAGTCGTGTCTGACTCTTCACGACCCCATGGACTGCAGCCTACCAGGCTCCTCCATCCATGGGATTTCCCAGGCAAGAATACTGGAGTAGGGTGCCATTGCCTTCTCCGTTCATTCTCTTTGGCAGATATTTTATTTATTTTCTATCTTTCTTCAGACTACATGTAGGCTTTTGGTTAAAACCATGGAGCAGATACCATAATCAAGTTCCAGCTTTGCCACTGACCTAGCTGAGTGGCTATGGGCAAATTGCTTAACCTCCCTGTTTCTCAGTTTCTTCAGTTATAAAACTTGGGATAATTGTATTTATCTTCTCAAATTGTTGAGAAGATTTGGAAAAGTGATGCTCATTAAGTGCTTGCCACAGTGCCAGCAGCTGATACATATCAAGAAATGAAAGCTATGATTATTACTTGGATGTTTTTGTATACACATAGACTTAAAGCCTTAAAGCACACAAAATTTCCGAAGGAGGCATGTTCTCTCCTCACCCACAAGGTCATGGGGTTCATGGGTGCCCTACCAGGCCCTTTCTAAAGTACTTTACTTTGTTGGGTTACAGCTGCTGGGTTTTTTTGTGAGACATGGGGTTTCATATCCTATTATAGGAGGCCTAGTAATAACCCCATTTCTGTCTAAAGTCTCACACCCTGTCACTGGCTCATTTATTCTAAACACTATTTGAAACTGTTATGTATACTTTATGGTAGAGAATGCAAGTGTAAGGAATGAGGAGCCTCAAGGTTATTTTCTAAGTATGGAAAGCCAAACTTTGAGGAAGAAGGAAGAAGAAGGAGAAGGAGAAGTACTTAGTACTATATAATGCTCATCGTAAGACCTAGAAATGTTTGTGTTCTGGGCAGGCACTTTATGGAAAGAACACTGAACTCTGGAGTCATAAGGACAGGGTACAAATTGTGTCAGCACTACTTGTGAGTCCTGGCATCTTGGATAAGTTATATATCTTTCTCAGTGTTTGTTTCATCAATCATAAAATGGCAACATCATGGAGTTTGGGGAAAAATTGAATGAAAAAACATACATAGAAGCATGTCTCCCAAAAAGAGCTCAGTAAATCGAATTTGATTTTAAAAGAATTTTGAAAATGACCACTTAACATGTGCTTTGAATGTCTGTGTACTGTGCTTGATTGTTCAGTTGTATCCGACTCTTTTCAACCAGGCACTGTAGCCCACCAGGCTCCTCTGTCCATGGGGATTCTCCAGGCAAGAATACTGAAGTGGGTTTCCATGCCCTCCTCCAGGGGATCTTCCCAACTCAGGGATTGAGTGGTGTAGCAGTTAATCATATCTTTCGTGTGTGAGCATATATGTGCATGTGTTTCTGTGTTTATCATGAGAATGATGTTTAGCCTACTGTGTTGAGTGACCAAACTGTCCCAGTCTGCCCAGGACTAAGGGAGTTCCCAGGAAACTGGGACAAGTTGGTCATCCTTCTACTATGTGCAAATTGCTTTACAGGCATTATCTCATTAAACTCTCAACCCCATGTATGAGGTAGGTTGTCACATTTTGGCATTTTACATTATAAAGGACACTTGGAGAGATCAAACAGTTTACTCAAGCCACGTAGCTAATAAATGAGAAGGGCAGAATCTGAACCCAGACCTGTATGACTCTAGGACCCAAGAATTTAACTACCACTCTGTGTGCACTGGGCTTCCCTTGTGGCTCAGCTGGTAAAGAATCCGCCTGCAATGTGGGAGACCTGGGTTTGATCCCTGGGTTGGGGAGATCCCCTGGAGAAGGGAACAGCTACCCACTCCAGTATTCTGGCCTGGAGAATTCCATGGACTGTATATAGTCCTTGGGGTTGCAAAGAGTCGGACACAACTGAGCAACTTTCACTTTCAGTTTTCTGTGTGCTTTTAGACTCCTCCAAAGGCACAGCCTCTAATTGCCTCTCACCACCTGGATCATTGCTAAACACCTTCCCACCTTCCTTTCTGTCACCAAAACTTCCTGCTGCCCAGATGGCCTCCAGCAAAGGGAGAGACCTGGACACAGAGCTGAGTCAAGCCCAATCTTGTATCTGGGCACAGCAGAGGCCCCTCCTTCCCTAGCAACAGACGCTGAAGCCTTGTGACTGGCTCCAGGACCTGGGTACAAGCTCCTCCAGTGTTAAAATAACCCAAGAGGAGGAAGAGAGAAGAATTCAGGCCCCAGAGGGATAGTTTGGTGAGTTGCTTCCTCCCTCTTCTCGGTGGTAGTGTGTAGCTCTGCTTCAGATTTTCCTCTGCAGTGAACTCAGTGTCTTCCTGGAAAAGTTCCAAGAGAAGAACCACTCAGTGGAAGGGAAGTGCGGCCTTTGCAGGAAGCCGCAGCGCAGAGCCAGCAGAACCCCAAGGCGGCTGCTTCATTCTCCAGCTTTCCTTTCTCTCCTCTTCTACCAAGAAACTGCTCAGGGGGCTGAAGTCTATGACCTCAGAGAGGCAACCCTGTGAACAGAGCTTTCAGAACATCTGTAAAGTTCCATCATCTGTGACATCCCCATTATGCTATAAGGAAGTGTGAATCTCAGAGCCACTGATAGAAGAGGAAGAAACGGAGAGAGCTTGTTGTTCCTTTTTTTTAATAGGTCCGGTTAGAATCGACAACATGAGTGACATGGATTGCTCATCTCAGAAGGTAGGCGTGAATTTTAAAGTGTGTTTTTCTTTTTTCGTTCAGTTCAGTTCGATCGCTCAGTCGTGTCCGACTCTTTGCGACCCCATGGACTGCAGCACGCCAGGCTTCCCTGTGCATCACCAACTCCTGGAGTTTACTCAAACTCATGTCCATCGCGTCAGTGATGCCATACAACCACCTCATCCTCTGTCATCCCCTTCTTCTCCCACCTTCAATCTTTCCCAGCATCAGGGTCTTTTCAAATGAGTCAGTTCTTCGCATCAGGTGGCCAAAATATTGGAGTTTCAGCCTCAGCCTCAGTCCTTCCAATGAATATTCAGGATTGATTTCCTTCAGGATGGACTGGTTTGATCTCCTTGCAGTCCAGGGGACTCTCAAGAGTCTTCTGCAACACCACAATTCAAAAGCATCAATTCTTCGGTGCTCAGCTTTCTTTATACCTGTAGTATTTTCAGCATGTAGGGAATTTGAAAGTGTGTAGGACAGCGGAGCCTGGTGGGCTTCCGTCTATGGTGTCGCACAGAGTCGGACACGACTGAAGCGACGCAGCAGCAGCAGCAGCAGCAGGAAGGAGACATTTTAATCACAAACCAATTGCCATGTTAGATCTCCTTGACCAAGCGTGTGCGTGCCTGCATGATCCATCGCTTCAGTCATGTCTGACTCTTTTCAACCCTATGGACTGTAGCCCACCAGGCTCCTTTGTCCATGGGATTCTCTAAGCAAATATACTGGAATGGGTTCCCATGCCCTCTTCCAGGGATGTTCCCAGCCCAGGGATTGGACCCATGTCTCCTGCATCTCCTGCATTGCAGGCAGATTCTTTACCCACTGGGCCACTTGGGAAGCCCCTGACCAAGCATGTGTATGAGTTATATTTTGTTGTGTCCTTGAATTATGCTTTGTGATACATTAGGCTTTTGGACATCTTCAGGTTTTGTTGAGAAAATTTCAGGAATAGACACCTTTCTTTCCCTTCCTTTCCAAGGCCATTAGACCATATATTCCATCCAACAGCTCCCAACACTGGATGTACATAAGAATATACCGGGGAGTCTCTTGAAAATATGGAGACTTGGCCTCACTCCCAAAGATTCTGATTCAGAAGGTCTGGAATAGAGCCCTGCAATCTGTATTTTTAGCTAAGATCCTGGTGGTTCTGCTGTTCCAGGTCCTCAAGTGAGCATTTGGGAACTGTTTCCATGAAAGACTTGCAAACATCATGTACAGTTAGAAATAAGGCACCTGAAAGGAACAGTTCTACCCAATCTAAATGGCAGAATCTTGGTGGAAAAGCTAAGATCCATTAAGTTGCCATATATTGAGGTGTCCAGAGGAGCATTTTAAATCAAAATTTTGTAAAAGCGGATTTGTTGAGGGAAAAAAAGTGAATTTGTTGATAATCACTGAGCCTTTCCCCGAAGTGAAAACACTCTGCAATTTACCAGAGAGAACACTTAAGCATTAATATTTTTAACAAACTGTTCTGGGTAGCCAGGTAGGTCTTACAAATCTCCGTCTCTTTCATCTTGAAGGGGCCACAGAGAGTTCTTAACCAAGTATGTTTAAGAAAACTCTTTTTGTTCTATGAATTGATTTCTAGATCTGCTGATCTTGTGTGTGTCCCATGTATGCCTGTTCCATGAACTGAGCTGTTTTCTGCTATCATGGTTTTTACAGTTCTTTATATATAAGTCTTAGTCTGTGCCTGTGAAGCAGCTCAAAGTTTAATTTGTTTTTCAGAGGTTCTGCTTCTCTCCATTATGTTCTGCAAAATGCTCTATGTTAGCTTGCTTTCTTGCAAAATGTTGTTTTGCTTCCACTCCAGTATTTTTGTCTGAGAATCCCATGGACGGAGGAGCCTGGTGGGCTACAGTCCATGGGGTCGAAAACAGTCGGACATGACTGAAAGCGACTTAGCACTAGCACTTTCTTTATTATCCCAAGAATGGCTTTTCTCTTTGTATGATGACTCAGCTGCCTCTGTGTCTATCTCTTGGCTGACCAACTCTCAATATAGAGGAACATGAATATGTCTTGACTCAAATCCAAAAAGGAACCTATGGGCTCAAGTAACTGAGAAGTCCAAGTTGGGTCCTGGGGTCCAGATGATGTCAGTGAGAGTCTTTCTCATTCTGGTGCTTTGCTTTATGATGGTTTTAGTCTAAGGGAGGCTTTTTTTTTTTTTTTCACATAAAGCAAAGGTGGCTGTTTAGACCACCTCTTTCTTAATGGCTCTAGCAAAAGTGTCAGGAACAACTATGATCAGCCCACCTTGGGTCACATGTCTATCCCTGAACCAATCATAGTGTCTGAAGCAGAGAGTATTCTGATTGGCCAGACCTGTATCGCATGCTCTGGCCTGGACACAGATGGTGGACACTGTACAACGTGGACTGAAATTGGAGTAGAGCCAGTTATGTCCACTAGGGCTATATTCTGCCTGCTTTGCTAGTGAGAGTAACTTTCCAATATGTCTGAGGGCTGAAATCAGGTTTATCCTAACCATAAGCAGAAGCATGAATACCAAGACACCTCCTGAATGTTAATATTCTCAACTGCAAAAGGTCAGGGTTTTGTGGTTTAACTACTCATTCCCTCTCTTGTAACTTAAGATGTCCAAAATCTGTTTTTGTTTATTGTTTTTTAGTGAAGACTTTTATTTGAAACAGATTTAAAAGCTAGGCCAAGGGAAATATTACCACTGACCATAAAACCTTCTTGCTTGCCAAGACAAAATGTGGGCAGCCCTAACTTATCAATCAGTATATGTTGTATATCTTAACTCCTGAAGGAAATCATGAACGACTTCATTTCCCGGAAGATACTGTTGCCGAAATCTACCTTGGATGACCAGATTCCTTTCAAGTTGATGCTGAATTTTTTCATTTTGTTCACCTTGTAAGTGCAGATCTTGATACTAACTTCAGTAGTGAAAGAACAGGCTCTTGGATGTGGTTGGTTGATTCTTAGATCCTTGAAATTGAGGTAGAGAAGAGAGACAGACACAGTGATTTAAATCAACAAAGCAAGTTCTCTAAGCAGAAAACAATAGGGTCACCTTGTTTAAGGTGGAGCCTGAGCAGCCTGATTCTGTTAGTGGGTCTGATGCACCACAATTTTTGAAACCGCTGAATTAAGCCATTAGATCAGTGAACCTATTATATGTTTTTTTAATTCTCAGGCTCAGTATGTGGTTTTTTTTAAGAGTTTTCAAGCTTTTATTTAATTTTAAAATGAACACATTCGCAAAACAATTGCCATTTCCCATGTGTTGGGATGCAAAGTAGTGTGTATTTAAAAGCACCTCTTCATGGCTAGTATGTCTTACCTTACCTTATGGTCCCATCACTCCATGGCAAACAGAAAAGGAAAAAGTGAAAGCAGTGACAGATTTTTTTTCTTCTTGGGCTCCAAAATCACTGTCGACGATCGCTGCAGCCATGAAATTAGAAGACACTTGCTTCTTGGAAGGAAAGCTATGACAAACCTTGACAGCATATTAAAAAGCAAAGACATCACTTTGCCGACATAGGTCTATATAGTCAAAGCTCTGATCTTTCTAGTAGTCATGGACGGATGTGAGAATTGGACCGTAAAGAAGACTGAGCACAGAAGAATTGATGCTTATGAATTGTGCTGCTGGAGAAGACTCTTGAGAGTCCCTTGGACAGCAAGGAGATCAAACCAGTCAGTTCTAAAGGAAATCAACCCTGAATACTCATTGGAAGGATTGATGCTGAGGCTGAAGCACCAATACTTTGGCCACCTGGTGCGAAGAGCAGATTCACTGAAAAAGTTCCTGATGCTGGGAAAGATAGAGAATGGGAGGATGAGATGGTTGGGTAATATCACTGATTCACATGAACTTGGGTGAACTCCAGGGGATGGTGAGGGACAGGGAGACTTGGAGTGCTGTAGTCCATGGGGTTGCAGAGTCAGATGTGACTTAGTGACTGAACAACAGTAACAATAATAAAATATCCTACCTATCCCCTATGAACCTTAGTTTCAGCTACAATGGGATATAAAAAATCTCATACACGCCTGGCACATAATATTTGGAATAATGGCAGATGTTATTATTGTTAATGTTATTATTTTATGAGGTTGAATCATCAGTGAGGAATTGGTTGGGGCATGGGGATGACTAACATCTGACTCATTTACCCCCTACATGTCTACCTTCTGCCAGTTACCCTGCATGACTTAATTTGCTGACCCAAATAAATCAAATCTATCTAATAATGTCTCATCTTACATAAGAGTTCAGTCCACAGTCATTGCCTAAGGTGAAAAACCACAGAGCCAAAATTGCACTGGCAGATCTCTTTAAACTACCTTTAAAGTACTGTATAGCAACATCTCTTAGTGAATCCCGCCCAGAGGTTTCCTCCGTCACAGCCCCAGATGAAGTAGTTGTCTTGCTTCTAGGGTTTGGGTGTAGGAAAGAAACACACAAGGCACCTCTCAACCCTGAAATCAGCTCTGAAGTGAAGAAGCACTGGGAACTGAGGGTGGCCATGGGAGCCACAGGTTCACCTCTGTCTGAGGCTCACTCCCAAGTACACACTCACTGAATGGAATGGTGGACTCAAACACCCACACTCTTTAAATATATTCTTTTCTTTTCGCAGGAAGCACAGAGTTATTTATACCACTGCATAAGCAAATTTCTGT
Source organism: Giraffa tippelskirchi (assembly GCF_054371585.1). Lineage (NCBI taxonomy): Eukaryota > Metazoa > Chordata > Mammalia > Artiodactyla > Giraffidae > Giraffa > Giraffa tippelskirchi. Next base: position 22,822,698 of record NC_137287.1, read on the forward strand.
TTGGAATTTTGCCAGTGTGAAATGCAAGAGTCAATTTTTTTTTAAGTTCAACCCCTTTAATTACAACTCAGGGTAGGGAAGCTGGGAATGCCCTCAGATTTGGGTTCTTCGCAGGGGAAAAATACATGAATTTGCTCATAGAAGGGTAGCCATGAGGAGATGCTAGAGAAGAGACATTAACTCTTAAGAATTGAAACCAATGGATAGTGGTGAGAAGGGTGTTTTAGGGCAGAACTTTGTGTTAAATCCTTTTCTGAGGAACTTTTTACTCCTTATGCACCTCAGAGGCTTGGAAATCTTTCCTAATTCCTGAAGAGTGGCTTTGCATCTGTTTCCCACAGATCCCCAGAAGTGACTCCATACATCACATGAGCCACTCCCAGATGTGGCCAGAGTTGCCCCCTCTGCCTGCTTCTGCTAACGAAGAACCCTCTGAACTCTATCAGGTATGTTCACCTGGCTGCTACTCTTCTGCTGGTAATGGTTGGGGGTCAAATGGACTTGACAGGTAGGATTAGAGGCCTCAGTCATTTCTGCCACTGGAAGAGGCTATAGCACAGTGGGAAAAAGAGCTATGTAGTAGCACAAATGTGGCTTTCTCACTTACCTGCTGCATTATTAAAATTCTCTGAACTTGTGCATATTCAACGGTAAAATAAGAACAATTATTTCTACCTAATAGCCACGTACATAACAATAAAGACAATAGATGTAAATTACCTGATCACAAATTTACTGCATGTTGAAAGTCAGCTGTTATCCTTGCCATCAGAAAGCATGCTCACGGGGGTCAGAGAGGTAAAATTGGTGTCCATTCCGAAAGTATTTGCACTCAGTGTGCAGAAGGTTAGGCACATGGGATGCCATGAGACTCAGTGTGAGTGGCGCCTGGCTGAGAGGAGCCCAGGCTCCCTGCGTGATGTCCCTCACATGACTCACTCTGCATTTCTCCCCTTGTAGACAGTTATGTCACACAGCTTTTATCCCCCCTTGATGCAACGCACGTCATGGACCCTGGCTGCACCCTTCAAAGAGCAGCACCACTACTGTGGACCCAGTGATTCCATTGCCAACAACTACTCCTTGACAGCTCGGAACCTGAAGCTGAAAGACCTGATGAAAGTCTACCAGCCCGTCACCATCAGTGTCCCCAGGGAAAAGATCTCTCAGGGGCTGCCATCAGGTATTTCCTGCAGAGTGTCATACCCACTTAGAATGGGGCTTTGGGAGATTTCTAATCCTGGGTTCTAGTCCTGGCTCCACCTTTACTATAGATAACTTTGGGTAACCTCATGAAACCTCAGTCTCCTCATCTATGAAATGGGAATGACTGTAATGGCTAGCATTATGTTTAACATACACCAAGCTTCTTGTTGATTGCTCAGTTCAGTTCAGTTCAGTCACTCAGTCATGTCCAACTGTTTGCGACCCCATGGACTGCAGCACGCCAGGCCTCCCTGTCCATCACAAACTCCCAGAGCTTGCTCAAACTCATGTCATTGAGTCGGTGATGCCATCTAACCTACAACCATCTCATCCTCTGTTGTCCCCTTCTTCTCCTGCCTTCAATCTTTCCCAGTATCAGGGGCTTTTCACATGAGTCAGTTCTTTGCATCAGGTGGCCAAAGTATTGGAGTTTCCGCTTCAGCATCAGTCCTCCCAATGAATATTCAGGACTGATTTCTTTTAGGATTAACTGGCTTGATCTCGTTGCAGTCCAAGGGACTCTCAAGAGTCTTCTCCAACTCCACAGTTCAAAAGGATCACTTCTTTGGCGCTCAGCTTTCTTTATAGTCCAACTCTCACATCCATCCATGACTACTGGAAAAGCCATAGCTTTGACTAGACAGACCTTTGTTGGCAAAGTAATGTCTCTGCTTTTTAATATGCTATCTAGGTTGGTCATAGCTTTTCTTCCAAGGAGCAAGTGTCTTTTAATTTCATGGCTGAAGTCACCATCAGCAGTGATTTTGGAGCCCAAAAAAATAAAGTCTGTCACTGTTTCCATTGTTTCCCCATCTATTTGCCATGAAGTGATGGAACTGGATGCCATGATGTTAGTTTTCTGAATGTTGTGTTTTAAGCCAACTTTTTTATTCTCCTCTTTCACTTTCATCAAAAGGCTTTTTAGTGCCTCTTCGCCTTCTGCCATAAGGGTGGTGTCATATGTATATCTGAGGTTATTGATATTTCTCCCAGCAATCTTGATTCCAGCTTGTGCTTCATCCAGCCCAGCATTTCTCATGATGTACTCTGCATATAAATTAAATAAGCAGGGTAACAATATACAGCCTTGACGTAATCCTTTCCCAATTTGGAACCATTCTGTTGTTCCATGTCCAATTCTGTTGCTTCTTGACCTACATACAAGTTTCTCAGGAGGCAGGTAAAGTGGTCTGGTATTCCCATCTCTTTAAGAATTTTCCACAGTTTGTTGTAGTGCACACAGTCAAAGGCTTTGGCATAGTCAATAAAGCAGTAGATGTTTTTCTGGAACTCTCTTGCTTTTTCAAACATCCAGCAGATGTTGGCAATTTGATCTCTGGTTCCTCTGACTTTTCTAAATCCAGCTTGTTCATTGCTGAGTAACAAATTACTCCCAAACTGAATAGTTTAAAATAAGCTCCATTTGTTATCTTACAGTTTCTGTCAAGCATCTGGGCATGGCTTAACTGGCTCAGAGTCTCTCACAAGTGTACAGTCAAGCTATCCAAGGGCACAGTCATCTAAAGGCAACCAAGGAAGATCCTCTTCCAAAGTCACTCACCTCCCCCACTCCCTGTTGGCCATAGACATTGGTTTCTTACCGAATGGGCCTATCCACAGGGCAGCTCACAACATGACTTCTAGTTTTCCTTGGAGGAAACAAGGGGGAGAACAAGAGATAGAAGAGAACCAGCAAGATAGAAACCACCATCTTTTGGGAGCTTAATTTTGAAAGTGACATCCTACGGTTTTTGCCATTTTCTCTGTGTTAGAAGTGAGTTGCCAAGTCCTGCCCACATTTAAGAGGACTATACAAGGGCATGATTCCAGGAAGTGGGGATCCTTGGTGGCCATCTTGGAAGTTGCTTACCGTAGTACTTTTTATGTATTAATTTGCTTAGTCTCACTGGGTGCACATATGTTGACTTAAGGATATCCATTAGTAGTTTTTGTTAGAGATATAGTGGAGATTTCCAATCTGCCTGCTGTCTCAAACTCATTTTCATGTTTTTCTTTATTCTTTCTGTGCTGTGTCTGGGTGAATTCCTCAAATATATCTTCCAACTCTCTAGTTTGCTCTTCAACTCTGTTCAGTCTTGTGTTTATCCTGTATAATAAATGGTTTTTATTTTAATAACACTGTCTTTCATTTTCAGATTTCTTAATTGGTTCTACTTATGAGTGCCACCCTTGCCAGTTTCTTATTCTGTTCTCATGGACATAGCATTTTCAGTATCACTTGGAGGATCTTAAACATTTATTTTGGAGCAATACTAGTGTTGCTATATTATTTCCATTTTGTAAATATTTCCCTCAATTGTTGAGTTTATTTGCTATCTTTCTTATATTGGTTTTTCTCATGTGTTATGGGATTTTAGTTTGCAGGCTTATGTTGAGAGCTTTTCCCCTTCTTGCTACATGAACTTCCCATTTGTTGTTTAATTCACGCACAGTAAAGTGCACAGATCTTAGTGTTCAGTTCAGTGAGTTTTGTCAGTTGTTTATACCATATTTGTATATAGCCACCACCCAAATAAGATATAGGGCATTTCCATTATTAGAGGAAGTTCTCTTGTGCTCCTTTCCCATCAGTTCCTTCCTCTCCCCAGTACCATCCAGCCCCCTTTCTGATTTCTGTCATCGTAAGTTAGTTTTGGTTGTTCATACATATAAATGTACTCAACAATGTACTCTTTTGACATACCTTTTAAAATCTTGTCTTTCTTCCTTATGCCTTCATCTGGCATCTTAGGACCCCAAATTAGTACCAGATTTTATTATTAATGGCTTAGAACTTCCGTCTTAAGGTGCTATTTTAGGGATGTTGTAGATCTGGTCCCTGAGGTTATGTTAGGCTTAGCCTAGTTATTACCAGCCTTTCTTTGCTATCTGTGGCCACTGTGTGAATTGAGGATACAGGTGCTTTATCTGCCTGACAGTGTTGCTGGCTTTTCAGCCTGTCTTCATGGGTAGGGCAGCCATGGCTTTATACTGTGAACCTAGCTTCAGTCCCCACAACCATGGTGTGTTTTGGATTTCATTATTCCCCCAGGTATGAATCACCTAACTACTTCTGCCTGCTTTTGGTGCCAGAAGCCAAGTTTAAGATTTTTACTTCACAGTGTGTTTGAGTTCACACAGAAGAGCATCTTTTTGAACCATGCATTGTCTTTTTAATTTTAAAGAATTTTTTCTGTTATTTTTATATTTGCAGTTGTTATTGTTCAGTTGCTAAGTCATGTTCTTCTCTTTGCGACCCTGAAGTGTAGCATAGCAGGCTTCCCTGTCCTTCACTGTCTCCTAGAGTTTACTCAGAATCATGTCCATTGAGTCAATGATGCCATTCAACCATCTCATCCTGTGCTACCCCTTTTCCTTTTGCCTTCAATCTTTCCAAGCATCAGGGTATTTTCCAGTGAGTCAGCTCTTTACATCAGGTACATAATATTTCCTTTAAAATAAATAAGTTTAAAAGTCTGAATCTGTTTAAAGAAAAATATTTAGCAATAACACACCTAATGTTTAGAAAATAGAGCATATAGGATTGGTGAGTGAATTGAGAATATATTAATATTTGTCCAGTGTATGAGAGGACAGAAGGTATGCTCATCCCCATTTCACAGTTGAGGAAGCTGAGGCTTGGGGTGATGGTCAGTTCTTCAGGGTCACACAGGTAATTAGTGGTATAGATGGGACCAAGGTCTGCATCACCTGCTTCATCCCACCACACCAAGTTCTTAGTGTTCTCCTGGACAGCCCTAAGACTTGCATCCCTGTGGGCAGAAGATGGCCCAAGGTCACTGCCCATCAATGATATCTTTCTTCTCCACTATTCTAGCAAATAAAAGCTCATCAGAGCCTAACAAGAAGAAAATGAAGTTCTCCCCCAAAGACAAAGAGGATCTCACTGGGTAAGGTGTTTCTATGGGCTCCGGGGATTGCAGGACACTAGAATTAACTGAAGAAGGTTATGGTCTCATGAAAGCCACACTCTGCTTCTTGACTTTAAAGCATTCCTGGATACCTAGTTACTTATGTTTTTTCCCACCAGTACTCTTAATCCAATTTATTGAGGCTCTAAATGAAAATAAATTAGCTAAGCAAAACCAGTGCTTACAAACTTATGAAGTGTTCCTGGAACCAGGCACTAAGCTGTGTCTACTTTTCAGGATGAAGTCAGCCTCAACCTCCTCACCTATGAAGAAGGAGGTTGTGACATCTTTGACTTTCCCAGGAAGCAGACCAATGAGTCCAGAAGAACAGATTGATGTGATGTTACAGCAGGAGATGGAAATAGAAAGTAAAGAAGCCAAACCATCTGAATCAGACTTGGAGGTACATTCTTATTGCCTCCTTCCTCTTAATTTGCCAAGTATTACTCTTGACATCACAGTGATTCTAAACTGAAAAGCAGTAGTCACCTGAGGAATGTTTTAAAAATACTGAAGTCCAAAGACAGGCAGGTTGATTTCCCTTCTTCTTTCTCAACATTGCTGTGGCTATTCAAGGTGAAGTCAGTCAGAAAGAGAAACACTAATATAGTATATTAACACATATATATGAAATTTAGATAGATGATAATGATGACCCTATATGCAAGACAGCAAAAAAGACACAGATGTAAAGAACAGACTTTTGGACTATGTGGGAAAAGGCGAAGGTGGGACGATATGAGAGACTAGCATTGAAGCATGTATATTGCCATATGTAAAATAGATGACCAGTGCAAGTCTGATGAATGAAGCAGGGCACTCATGAAGCTGGTGCTCTGGGACAACCCAGAGGGATGAGGTGGGGAGGGCTTTGGGAGGGGGTTTCAGGATGAGGGGACACAGGTGCACCTGTGGCTGATTCATGTCAGTGTATGGCAAAAACCGCCACAATATTGTAAAGTAATTAGCCTCCAATTAAATAAATTAATTTTAAAAATAAATAAATAAAGATACTGAAGTCCAGACCCCATGCAGACTGCTGAATGAAGGTGTGCATGCGTGAGTCTTCTGCTTTAGTAAGTCTTAGAAACTGGTGCCTTCAGGTCCTCTTAGAACATAGGTTGCAAAACGGCTGCATAGAACATAGGCTGGGATTGCCAGGTTTTGAAAAACAAAACAAAAAACATGGCACCCAATTTGAATTTCAGATAAACGATGAATAGTTTTTTAGTATATTCCAGTGCATCCTGTATTTTATCCAGCAGCCCGACCATAAGTTAAATATGGCCTACAGATGTGTTTGGAAAATGAAAGAAATCTCACATAAGCTAGATTTCTACCTCTCTTGAAAAAATTAATATATTTGAAACTGAACAATAGCTACCTCCTTTAGATGAGAAATACATTCTCTGGTTTGTCAGTCTCCTATGTCCAGCCAACTTTCAGTTATTAACATTACCTGCTTGGTCCCAGATAGACTTTTGAGCCTCTAACCCCTAACTTGAAAGAACTGCAAAGCTTTAGAGCAAAGAGCTTTTAAATTTATAGTGTATAGTAAAATGATTAACAATAAAAATTAATAGTGACTGAGAATGTACTATTAGCAAAATTCCATACTAAACCCTCTAGATGTTTGACCCCATTCAGGACCTGGAGGCTATGATTATTCCTGTTGTCCAGTTGTGGAAATTGGGGTGGGGACTGATTAATCAACTTGCTCCAAGTTATACAGTCAGTAAGAGACAAAACTAGAATTTAGACCAGTCTGGCTGATACTAACATTCTGTGCTCTTAAGAGCACAGAAGAACAACAACATTTCTCAAACTTGCCTGAAAATAAGAATCGTCTGGGGTTCTTGTTAACATATCCTAAATGCCCTAGGAGGGAGGGGCCTTTGAATCTGCATTTTAAGAGGAACCTCTCTCCTCACCCCAGGCAGTTCTTATAATGAGAGAACTTTGGAAGTTTGTCCTTTATTAAGGTTGGAGAGATGCAAGTTCAGCCTTTTCTGACCACAGACAATTGGCATAGAAGGTCAAAGCTGATTTCAAACCCTTTCCTATACTTTGTGTTCTCGTTTATCTGAAATTATTCATTTCTAGAGCCATTCAGCCATCTAGCAGCCTAGAGGCAAGCCCTAAATAAACCAAACTTCCTAATGTCACCAGGTCACATTGGGCCTTTTTGTTCAGTTTGTGTGTTTGTGTTGCTTTTCTAAACTCAAAAGTCCCATGGTTGAATTAGAATAATTATCATAAGTCTCACTCAGACTTGGGGGTTTTCCCATAAGCCACAGGATCAAGTACTTTCTTCGTACAGGGTCGTTGTTATGAAGGAGGGTGAATTGAGTCCATTTGAGGAGCTTGTCATTCCTCTTCTTAAAGCTCACCAGATATGCTATCTCCATCCCCGGGGCCTCTTTCCACTGCTCCTGTTTGCATGGCATTTGACAAATCCTTCCTTATACAGCACTGAGATCTCTCTGGCTTTGGTTGACTCCTCCAGAGCCATGGGAAATACTCACCAACAATTTATTACAATGAGTGTGATGTCATGGACCAAGAAGTGAGTGAAGGATGGAGATTAGTGCTGTATGAACAGGGTACTTTGGCAGCTGATGGGTGTGGGCAAGTGGGCACAGTTAGCCAATTGATTATGATCATTTTGTTGCTGGTTGTTTGTTTATGGAAGAGATACTACTACTATTTGACCAACGGAATCCGAAAAGACATGATTACCCCTGAGGAGGACAAAGTGATGGTTCGGATTTCAAAGCTGATTTCAAACACACTGCTGACAAGTCCCTTCCTGGAACCCCTGATGACTGCCCTTGTGGAGGAGAAGGAAAATGACTATTACAGTAGCCTCATGAAAAGCATTGGTAAGGCTGTGCATAAATGGGGCAGGGTTCCTATGTGGAGGGCAGCTTCTTTCCTTTTACTATCAGTTCTTCTCTCTATTTTCTCAGAAAAATGCCAAAAACATTGTGTAACTTTTCATTCAATTGCTCCCCCACACTGCTACCATCACTCATGTCCATACCAGTACTTATCACATGTCAATGTGCACCTGTGTAACCTAAAAATCTATTAAAGTGCAGATTCTGATTCAGTAGAGTTTGAGAGAGGCCCATGATTCTGCACCTCCAACTAACTCCCAGGTGATGCAGATGCTACTCACCCTGGGCAACAGCATAAGTAGCAGGGGCCCATGGACGTTTAAAATGTAGCTCAAGACCTCTTCCCTCAAGTATTTTGATCTCTGCAACCCTCAGGGATCACTCCATCTTCTGCATTCATAGCACTTCTCGCTTCTACTTTCAACTCATACCATTTTGGAACTTCTCCTGTGCCATTGTTTCTCTATGGCCCTTAACACTGGCCTTGTCTTTCTCATGGTTCTCAGCTCCCTTATTAGACATTTACTGATATATCATCAGTCCTCACTACCTTTCATGTTTAGCTGCATGTCTTGTGCACACAGTAGGTCATTGGGAAATGTTTGATGATGGTGAATAATGTGAAAAGTGAAAGTGAAAGTCTCTCAGTCGTGTCCGACTCCTTGTGACCCCATGATCTATACAGTCCATGGAATTCTCCAGGCCAGAATACTGGAGTGGGTAGCCTTTCCCTTCCCCAGGGGATCTTCCCAACCCAGAGATCAAACCCCGATCTCTGCATTGCAGGTGGATTCTTTACCAGCTGAGCACTGAGCCATCAGGGAAGCCCATAATAATACGAGAATAATGTGAGAAACACATCAAAGGGGCGAGGTGATCATATTAGTTCCCCACTTTCCCATTTATCTGGAAAACAGCTATACTTACTAAATTTATGGGTTTTTTTTTTTATTTCCTAATTAATCTTCTAGTGATGTCACTGTAATGGGTCCTTGTCTCCTATAGGCTAGAACCAAATTTTAAGATTAAACATCTAAAGCCCTTCAAATTTCAGCCTCAGCCTACCTCTGCAGTCTTATCACCTTGAACTCTACTGCTTGTACCTGATGTTTCTGCCACAGCATGACCCACAGCTTCTTGAGCATAGTACACAAAAATCATGGAATTGCACTTACCCTGTCAGACAAAATCCTACTCATTGTCTATGGCCCAGCTTAAATGTTACTTCCTCTATGAGGCTTTTGCCAGTCCATATCATATGAAATATTTGGCCTCTAAATTTCCATTCATAGGTATCTGGTGTCATGCATTGTGTTTATTTTTTATGTAGCTATGTTGGAGTGCTGTGTCGTAATGAGGTTTCAGCAAATACTAGTTCATTGATATGCATGATGCTAGATATCCTAACAGGACTAAACTCCAGATTCTCAGTGCTCCAGACTCTGAAGTTATATTCCTCTTCCCCCAAAATATCTCATATACCAACAGGGTGAAACTCATTTTAGTTACACCCAGGGGATTACCAATGACCTTGTAAATGAGGGAACATTTCCAAGTGTAAATGGACAGAAGCTTATTTACCTTCTAAGTGTTGAAACCAAGAGCAGAAAGTGCTCAAGGCCCCTGATTATTAACAAGTGTTCGCCATCTTGGTTATAGTTGATTACGTCCTCATGGACCCAATGGAGAGGAAGAGACTCTTCATTCAGAGCATCCCCCGAGCGTTTCCTCAAAGAGTGATCCGGGCGCCTGTGCCCTGGCACAGCGTCTACAGGAATGCCAAGAAGTGGAACGAAGAGCACCTGCATACAGTGAACCCCATGATGCTCAGCCTGAAACAGCTGTGGTTTTCGGAGTAAGAAGTGCCTCCTGTCCCTTGTTTCCCCTTTCTTTATTGCTTCCACACGTACGAGATCATCTTATGTGGCAGTAGCCTTGCCCTTGAAGTAAATGACGGAAATCCTAGACCCAGGTTGCACATGGTAAGGGCTAACTGTGCAGAGCTAAGTGGCCCTGCTTTGCGCCTCCACAGCACAGTGCCTGTGTGTAGGCGCTGGGACATACTGGTTAAGAGCACTCACATGGGGCCTGCTTGGATCCACCTACAACTCTGCAGCTTCATAAGTGACACCCTTACCTCTAAATTTGGGATAAGACTTCCTGCCTCATAGCGCTCGTAGGGGGGACAAATAATTTAGAGTACTTAGAACAATGCCCAATACAAGTATCCAGTAGGTGTTAATTAGACCTCCATTATGGGGTCTATAATACTGAATTATACTTCTGTCTTTACCAGTTTGACTCTCTCTAGCCTATGAAATGTATGGGTTGGGGGCTTGAGTCTCCTTGTTTCTTTTCCTTTGCCAATTCTTTTTTTGAATTTGTTTAGTTGAAGTGTAGTTAATTTGCAATGTTATGTTAATTTTTGCTGTACAGCAAAGTGATTGTGTACACACATTCTTTTTCATGTTCTTTTCCATTATGGTTTATTACAGGATATTTAATATAGTCCTCTGTGCTATACAGGAGGACCTTGTTGTTTATCTATTCTATATATACTAGTTTGTTGTTTATCTATTGTATATCTACTATTCTGTATATACTAGTTAGTTTCCACTAACCCAAACTCCCATTCTGTTCCTCTCCTATGCTCCCTCCCCCTTGGCAATCACAAGTCTGTTGTCTAGGTCTGTGAGTCTGTTTCTGTTTTATAGATAAGTTCATTTGTGTCATATTTTAGAATCCACATACAAGTGGTATTAGGTGGTATTTGTCTTTCTCTTTCTGACTTAAATCATTTAGTATGATAATCTCTAGGTCCATCCATGTTGTTAAGGCATTATTTCATTCTTTTTTCTGGCTGAGTAGTATTTCATTGTATAAATATACCACATCTTCTATATCCATTCATCTCTCAATGGACATTTAGGTGGTTTCCATGTCTCAGCAGTTGTAAATAGTGCTGCTATGAACAAAGGGGTACTTGCTGCTGCTGCTTAGTCACTTCAGTTGTGTCCGACTCTGTGTGATCCCATGGACTATAGCCCACTAGGTTCCTCTGTCCATGGGGATTCTCCAGGCAAGAATACTGGAGTGGGCTACCATGCCCTCCTCCAGGGGATCTTCCAGACCCAAGGATCGAACCCAGGTCTTCCACACTGCAGGCAGATTCTTTACTGTCTGAGCCACCAGGGAAACCCTGGTGCATATATCTTTTCAAATTATAGTTTTTGTGTGAATATATGCCTAGGAGTGGGATTGCTGAATCATATAACAATATATTTTTAGTTTTTTGAGCTAATTCTTTTGTGTAACTCAGGGCCAGTGCAGAGTTGGCATACAATGGTCTCACTTATATTTATCAGGGACTAAATTGGCCACAGATATTGTAGAAGTCCAGAGGAGGCAGGAGTCACTTTTTCTCTCTTTCATTTTTCTAAATTAAGATGTTATTCACATACTTTAAAATTCACCCTCTTGAAGTGTGCAATACAGTAATTTTGAGTATACTCACAAGTTTGTACAACTTTCCTGAAAATATTGGGAATGTTTTCATTATCCCCTAAAGAAACTCTGTAGCCATTAGTAGTTACCCCACTTCTCCCTTCCACTCAGCACCTAGCAGAACATAAATCTACTTCCTGTCTCCATGGATTTACCTATTCTCAATATTTTACATAAATGGAATCATATAATATGTGGCCTTTCATGTCTGGCTGCATTAAGTTAGCATCATGTTTTCAATATTTATCCATATTGAAGCATTATCAGTACTTCATTCCTTTTTATGGCTGAATAATATTCCATTTTATTGTTATACCACATTTTATTTGCCCATTAATCAATTGCACTGGGAATAATAAAGACTGATTTTTTTTTATGAGCCCCTCAAGAATGAGTGTGAATCCTGGTAGGAGAATGAGGCCACTAGAGTTCACCAAAAGATCAGGTTAATGAAATGATGTGCTACTACCATGTGGGTTTTTTATTAGAAAAATTGGAGGCAGATATGTGTATGTAATTGTGATTGGTTAAACTTAATCAGTAGCTCAAATATTTTGTTTGAGGAGGATCTATAGCTTTGTATGTGTTTCATCTTTGGGGAGCCTTATTACTTGGATAACTTACTTGTTTTTCACATTCGTAGTTTTACCTGTATTTTAAAAAGTAATTGTAGCTGGAGTCAACCTAGGATAGAGCCCATCAATGATAAGAGATGAGAACATTCCTTTCTTTGAACTGAATTTAGTTTTCTAAGGCATTAGAGGTGCTAGTTGGGACATGAGAAAAAAATAGTTTTCTAATGAGACAGAAGTATGTAATAATAATTTACAGAAAAGTAATAATGTATAGAGCAGGCTCTGAAACTAACCAGCCTAGGTTCTCATTCTTGCTCTGTCCCTGATGAACTGTGTGATTTGGGGAAGTTAATCTCTCTGGACCCCTATTACTTTATATGCAAAATGGGATTGTTGGGTGAAGTGCTTAGAACAGTGCTTGGCATACAGTAGTCGTTCAGTAAATTCTGCTTTAAGTAGAAGCATGTTTATGGCCTCAAAAAATAAATTAACCTAGAAATTAACAAGAAAGTCAGCCACAAGGCTGATAAAATTGCCAGAAGTTCAGTGCCAAGAGAATGTGCACATGAATTTAATTTGATCACATAAAGAAAATGACAAATTATTAAATGTATAGCTTTTACTATAAGAAGAATTCTTAGCACTTGCTTTTCTCCTAATCTATTCCTTCTTCTTTATATTTATTTATTTTTGATTGCTTTACAATATTGGTTTGATTTCTGTCGTACATCAACATGAATTAACCATAGATGTACATATATCCCCTCCCTCTTCAATCTCTCTTCTACCTCCTTCCATTTCCCACCCCTCTAGGTTATTACAGAGCCCCAGTTTGAGTTTCCTGAGTCATACAGCAAATTTCCATTGACTGTCTATTTACGTATGTTAGTGTATATGCTTGGGCTTCTCTGGTGACTCAGACAGTAAAGAATCCACCTGCAGTGAAGGAGACCTGGATTCAATACCTGGGTCTGGAAGATCCCCTGGAGGAGGGCATGACCTGGAGAATCCCCATGGACAGGGGAACCTGGCAGGATGCAGTCCATAGGGTCACACAGAGTCAGACATGACTGAAGTGACTCAGCAGCAGCAGCAGCAGTGTATATGCTTCCATGCTACCCTCTCCATTCATCTCACCCTCTCCTTCCTCTTCGCCACCCTTGTCCATAAGTCTGTCCTCCATGTCTACACCTCCATTCAGTTCAGTTCAGTTCAGTCACTCAGTTGTGTCCAACTCTTTTTCTGTTTTGCAAATAGGTTCATCAGTACCATCTTTCTAGATTCCATATATATGTGTTAATAGACAATATTTGTTTTTTTCTTTCTGACTTACTTCACTCTGTATAATAGGCTCTAGGTTCATCCACCTCATTAGAACTGACTCAAATGCATTCCTTTTTATGGCTGAGTAGTATTCCATTGTATGTATGTACCACAGCTTCTTTATCCATTCGTCTGTCAATGAACATCTAGGTTGCCTCCATGTGTCCTAGCTATTGTAAATAGAGCTGCAGTGAGTAGAGCTTACAGTGGGCTCTGTAATAACCCAAAGGGGTAGGAAAGTGCAGGAGGTAATAGGGAGATTCAAGAGGGAGGGGACATATGTACACCTATGATTAATTCATGTTGATGTATGGCAGAAATCAAGCCAATACTGTAAAGCAATCAATTAAAAATAAATAAATATAAAGAAGAAGGAATAGATTAGAAAAAAAGCAAGTGATAAAGAATCCTTCTTATAGTAAAAGCTATACATTTAATAATTTGTCATTTTCTTTATATGATCAAATTAAACTCACATGTACACCCTGTTGGAATACATGTGTCTTTTTCAGTTTTGGTTTCTTCAGGGTATATACCTAGAAGTGGTATTTCTGAGTTGTATGGTGGTTTTATTCCTTGTTTTTTAAGGAATCTCCATACTGTCTTCCATATTGGCTGTATCAATTGACTGCACAAGAGTGAACCAAAATCATTTAGGTTTTTGTCAGCTGAACCAAAAAATTAGCAATGAGAAAGATTTGTTAAGGAAATGCTATAGAGAAATGTTCTTATATGACCTGTAATATTTAGCTTTAGACATGTTAAGAGGTCACGTAATGATCAGTGAAGGGAAGGGCTTAAGGGCCAGAATGAGGGTCATGGTCTGAACAAAGAATAGATTTTTCTGAAAAAAAAAAAAAAAAGAATTGATTTTTCTAGCCAATGTGGGAAGTTTATTACGATTGAACTAACGATGAGTGACATAATTATCAGATGGTGACCAGGGCCATGTTGAGGTTGGATATCAAACATATATGAAGAGTGAGGTCCTCAAATTCTGTCCTCCCCAGGAGTGCTTTGTGCCTGGCCGTACACGATGAAGACTAAGTTCATCACCTCCATCAAAAAATAATAGAAATGTAGGCTGTAGGATTTTAGGAGTATGAGGGAAAGTGCCTACTGAGTCATTATAGTGGATGATGAAAATGGGAAGTGAGACTTGGGGCAAGCTAAGAAAGTGAGCAGAGATCTGGTTGGGGAAGTTGTAGGCACTGATGGTTTCAAAGAGTGATTAATAAATGAATGAATATGTGTCAGGCAGAGAAATGCTGGCCCTGTGAGCTAAAAAAAAAAAAAAAAGCCTTGGGGATTGTGGTAAAGGGCAGCACCTCCATTAACCTGAGAGAAGTAGGAGAAATAAGGTCATCAGAAAGGGCAGGAAGAGATCCCAGTGTTCATTTAACAAATATTTACTGAGTTCCTGCCCTGTGTAAGGCAGTGTCCCAGGAATGCTGTGGGTGTCTTGGTGAGCCTGCCAGCTGTCAGAGGCAGGTCTATAGGGTTTTTGGGTCCAGATCAAAGTGGTCCTCCAATTTGTCTTGAGTAGCTCACCAAGGGGCCACACTGAGGACTGAGCAGAACCCACTTGATCATGAAGGTGATGCTTTGCTTGCCCTGTTCTCTTGTGTCTTCACCTGTCTTATCCTGTATTGGAAAGAGCTTTGACTTGTCATATCCTAGTTTCCAGGCAGCCAAATGCCAAGTCAGTGTCAAAATCCCACTCCCCACGGGTTACCCAGAGAAGGACACGTAGGAAGGCTCAGTAACAGCTCCTGCGTTCCTCTACTCCTTGCAAGAGTTCTTGTGGACTATCCACTCCCTCCTCTGACTCTCAGATTTTTCGGATATAATTAGTTTTAATCTGTTTAAATCTCCTCTCATTGAAAAATGAAAATATATTTCCTCTGAATCTGTCATACAAAGTTTTTTATTAAACATCTTCTTGGCTTAGGGTGTTTTGCCCTCTCTTTTGGCAGATTTAGAGACCTCAGGTTTGTTCGAACAGCAGAATTACTGGCGGGAAAATTACCTCTGCAGCCTCATGAATATCGGGATGTCATTCAGAAACACTGCATGGAAGCACGCCAAATTCTTCTCAACAAGTCAGTATCTGGCCTCAGAATGGTGCTGTGTCACAGTATCATAAAAACCAAAAGTTCTCTGAAGTGAAAACTGGTCTCCAACCTGGGGTGCGGTGCACAGATTTTGCTGACTTCTCTCTGACACCTTCCTCTATCCTCATCCTTCCACGTTTCCATCCCTGAGAGCCTCTGCGCCTACTCACATACACTGCTCTTTGACCCTCACTCCTAGTCTTCCTCTGCCCTTTTGAAGCCTCCTCATTACCATTGCTTGTTGAGCACTTCCATTCCCTCCCTCTGAAATCCTTCAGGCCTTGCTGGGTTACACACACAGTGTTAGTCGCTCAGTCGTGTCCAACTTTTTGCGACCCTATGTACTGTAGCCCGTCAGGCTTCTCCGCCCATGGGATTTTCCAGGCAAGAATACTGGAGTGGGTTGCCATTTCCTTCTCCAGGAGATCTTCCCAACCCAGGGATTGAACCTGGGTCTCCTGCATTGCAGGCAGATTCTTTACCATCTGAGCCACCAGGAAAGGATAATGCATTTGAATGACTTGTATTCAGGTCAGACAGATAGACACCTGTAAATTTCCAGGGATGGGAGTTTTTAGTCACTTAATTCTTTTTTCCTTTGCAAATGCGTGCAGGACTGTGTCCAGAGCCAGAGAAATTCCCTTATGTGAAATGATGGTGATAATATCTACTAAGCGGATTTTATTATCAGAGAAAATGTTTATGCAATAGCTGGCATATAGTAGCTCTTAAATGTAATTATTACCTCTACAACTATGACTATTACCAGTACTTCCCTGATTGTTGGACTAATACTTTTCTAGCAGTCAGAAAAAAGACTTGATAAGATGCAAATGCCAGTAGTTCCCATTGGGAATTAGAAATTGGGGGAATAGGATGAAAGGAAAACTGAGGCATCCATTTCTTCCTTTGGTTTTCTAATTTATGCTCTCAACTTCTGAGCAGCCACCACCACACTGGAGTTTCTCCTCCCAAGTTTTCTTTCCTTTCTCCTTTTTCTTTTCCCCTGTAAAGTTTCAGTTAGAAAACAGACCTCTGCCAGGGAGAGAAATTGGACAGAACATTGCAGTTCCTTATGCCCTTTTACCCCAACCTCTGAATATAATAAACTACAGAGACCTTCATCTTTCAGCAGGACTGTCCATTTGGGTATTGCTAAATGGGAAAACAGTCTCTCAATCCAAATCTTATTACTTTCTTCCCCAGAAAGGGGTGATGGCAGGTGAAGTGGCCAGGGATATGAGAGTACCAACTTGGGGAGCTGCTTAGTGGGAAAGGAGCCATCTGCCTTGTGGTGGAGAGTGGGGAGTGGCTGAGAGGGCATCTTGGAACTTGGAAGGGATTCTCAGTCAGATGCCCTGCTTTCTTTACAGATGGGTCCCCACCTGTGCCCAGCTATTTGTCTCCCGGAAGGAGCAGTGGATGCATTTTGCTCCCAAGAGTGACTATGACTCCTCTCGTAACATTGAAGAATATTTTGCTTCCGTTGCATCCTTCATGTCCCTCCAGCTCAGGGAGTTGGTCATTAACTCTCTTAAGGACCTTGTTTCCTTCTTCATGATACACAAGGTATGTAGGGGATCAGCAGTAGACTCTTTGGAGTGGAATCAAGACTCAGTATTTAATCATGTAAGGTCCTCAGCTGTAAGCCAGGCCAAAAAGTAAAATCCTTGACTGGAACACATATGTGGTGATTATTAGCTTATAAAAATGATTTACTTAAATACATGGCAAGTTTTCCCAAGATAATTACCTATTTCTATTTAGTAAAAATTATAGAACTAGAGAAATTAATTTAAAGAAAGAGTGAATAAAATGGAATGTTTACCTCCTACTGTGGAGGAGTGGTCACTTTTTCATCCCCTCTGTTTAAAAAGAAGGGATTAAAAAGGATTTGTTATCAATCTTTTGGCTTGCTATTTAGGAAGTGTTGTGCATGTTCATTGCAGATACTGGCTTTTGTTCTTTGGTTTTGGAAAGGGTACCTCTAAAAACAAAAGACTTCATTGACCTAATTAATAACTTCTTTCATGACACTACTTAAGTGAAGTCTAGATAAAAACTAAAGCACTAAGATAACAACTAAAACACTGTGATGGTTCTCAAAGCATCATAGACTCCCTTGAATTTAGATAACATGGGAAATCAAGGAAGATTTTTTTGTATTTTATACTATGTGCCATTTTAATTTAAAAAGAGTAATAAAATTTAAAATTGCCTGGTTAGAAAAGGTTAAGTTCTAAGCATTTTGCCAAATAAAATAAAAATGAACAGTTGACCTTTTGTTCAAAAAGTATAGAACCAGTGCTGTCAAATTTAGGCTGTACTGTTAGCATTCTGCAGTAGACTAATCTGTACATATCACTGTAATCATCTGTTTGGCTAAGCAGAAGAGACTCAAACTCAACCAAGTCTCATTCTAAGATTCCAAACAAAGGGAAAACTAAAATTTGCATATATCTTAAAGAAAGAAATGTATCGGTATTTGATACATAGTAGACATTCACCTGATGCTTAGCAATAATCCTTAGACAAATCTAGAATTTCTAGATTCTAAATTGAATCTTTAGAATCAATTATTTGAGCAAATACTTTACAACTGCCTCATGCCAATGTTATTAGGCACTATGCCTTTTATGAAAGGTATCTTGTGTTACTAGCCTGTGTTGCTGCTGCTGCTGCTAAGTCGCTTCAGTCGTGTCCGACTCTGTGCGACCCCATAGACGGCAGCCCACCAGGCTCCTCCGTCCCTGGGATTCTCCAGGCAAGAACACTGGAGTGGGTTGCCATTTCCTTCTCCAATGCATGAAAGTGAAAGGTGAACGTGAAGTCGCTCAGTCGTGTCCGACTCTTAGCGACCCCACGGACTGCAGACTACTGGGCTCCTCCATCCATGGGATTTTCCAGGCAAGAGTACTGGAGTGGGGTGCCATTGCCTTCTCCAGCCTGTGTTAGGAATTAGAAATGTCTCCACATCAGTTCTTTACCAGCTGAGCTGCAGCTTCCCTGGTAGCTCAGCTGGTAAAGAATCTGCCTGCAATGCAGGAGACCCTGGTTTGATTCCTGGGTCAGGAAGATCCCCTGAAGAAAGGATAGGATACCCACTCCAGTATTCTGGCCTGGAGAATTCCATGAACTGTATAGTCCATGGGATCACAAAGAGCTGGACACTACTGAGCGACTTGCACTTCACTAAACTTCCATATCAGTATTTCTACTGCAGAAAGGTTGACATTTTGAGTGTCTAAAATATGTCATATGCTAATTAGCAACTCCATGTGGATGTACAGATAAACTCTTATACTTTTAGATTCAGTCAACAAATTTTTATTGAGCCCTTGTGCATGCATGCTAAGTCACTTCAGTCATGTTCAACTCTTTGTGATCCTGTGGACTGTAGCCTGCCAGGCTCCTCTGTCCATGGGATTCTCCAGGCAAGAATACTGCAGTGGGTTGCCATTTCCTCCTCCAGGGGATCTTCCCGACCTGAGGATCAAACCTGTGTCTGTTATGTCTCCTGCATTGATAGGCGGGTTCTTTACCCCTTGTGCCACCTGTACTTGAGTTCAGTTAAGTTCAGTCGCTCAGTTGTGTCCAACTCTGCGACCCCATGAATTGCAGCATGCCAGGCCTCCCTGTCCATCACCAACTCCCGGAGTCTACCCAAACCCATGTCCATCGAGTCAGTGATGCCATCCAACCATCTCATCCTCTGTCGTCCCCTTCTCCTCCTGCCCCCAATCCTACCCAGCATTAGGGTCTTTTCCAATGAGTCAACTCTTCGCATGAGGTAGCCAAAGTATTGGAGTTTCAGCTTCAACATCAGTCCTTCCAATGAACACCCAGGATTGATCTCCTTTAGGATGGATTGATTGGATCTCCTTGCAGTCCAAGGGACTCTCAAGAGTCTTCTCCAACACCACAGTTCAAAAGCATCAATTCTGTGGCGCTCAGCTTTCTTCACTGTCCAACTCTCACATCCATACATAACCACTGGAAAAACCATAGCCTTGACTAGACGGACTTTTGTTGGCAAAGTAATGTCTCTGCTTTTAATTACGCTATCTAGGTTGGCCATAACCTTCCTTCCAAGGAGTAAGCGTCTTTTAATTTCATGGCTGCAATTACCATCAGCAGTGATTTTGGAGCCCCCAAAAATAAAGTCTGACACTGTTTCCACTGTTTCCCCATCTATTTCCCATGAAGTGATGGGACCAGATGCCATGATCTTAGTTTTCTGAACGTTGAGCTCTAAGCCAACTTTTTCACTCTCCTCTTTCACTTTCATCAAGAGGCTCTTTAGTTCTTCTTCACTTTCTGCTATAAGGGTGGTGTCATTTGCATATCTGAGGTTATTGATATTTCTCCCGGCAATCTTGATTCCAGCTTGTGTTTCAAATCCCTTATGAGTATACAGTAAAAGTGACAAATAGATTTAAGGGACTAGATCTGATAGAGTGCCTGATGAACTATGGACAGAGGTTTGTGACATTGTACAGGAGACAGGGATCAAGACAATCCCCATGGAAAAGAAATGCAAAAAAGCAAAATGGCTGTCTGAGGAGGCCTTACAGATAGCTTGGAAGAGAAGAGAAGCGAAAAGCAAAGGAGAAAAGGAAAGATATTCCCATCTGAATGCAGAGTTCCAAAGAATAGCAAGGAGAGATAAGAAAGCCTTCCTCAGCGATCAGTGCAAAGAAATAGAGGAAAACAACAGATTGGAAAAGACTAGAGATCTCTTCAAGAAAATTAGAGATACCAAAGGAACATTTCATGCAAAGATAGGCTCGATAAAGGACAGAAATGGTATGGACCTAACAGAAGCAGAAGATATTAAGAAGAGGTGGCAAGAATACACAGAAGAACTGTACAAAAAAGATCTTCACGACCCAGATAATCACAATGGTGTGATCACTCACCTAGAGCCAGACATCCTGGAATGTGAAGTCAAGTGGGCCTTAGAAAGCATCACTACGAACAAAGCTAGTGGAGGTGATGGAATTCCAGTTGAGCTATTTCAGATCCTGAAAGATGATGCTGTGAAAGTGCTGCACTCGATATGCCAGCAAATTTGGAAAACTCATCAGTGGCCACAGGACTGGAAAAGGTCAGTTTCCGTTCCTATCCCAAAGAAAAGCAATGCCAAAGAATGCTCAAACTACCACACAATTGAACTCATCTCACATGCTAGTAAAGTAATGCTCAAAATTCTCTAAGCCAGGCTTCAGCAATGCGTGAACCGTGAACTTCCAGATGTTCAAGCTGGTTTTAGAAAAGGCAGAGGAACCAGAGATCAAATTGCCAATATCCGCTGGATCATCGAAAAAGCAAAGAGTTCCAGAAAAACATCTCTTTCTGCTTTATTGACTATGCCAAAGCCTTTGACTGTGTGGATCACAATAAACTGTGGAAAATTCTGAAAGAGATGGGAATACCAGACCACCTGACCTGCTTCTTGAGAAACCTGTATGCCGGTCAGGAAGCAACAATTAGAACTGGACATGGAACAACAGACTGGTTCCAAATAGGAAAAGGAGTACGTCAAGGCTGTATATTGTCACCCTGCTTATTTAACTTATATGCAGAGTACACCTGTACTTATGATGTACTAAATGCTATCTTGGATATTTTGGAGGACATAGATGGTTCAGACACAGATCCTGTGCATGTAAATCTCATGAGAGAAAGATAAAATACCACATGGAAGTGGAAATAGGGAAGTTCAGAGGTAGAAGATTATTTCTTGATGGGGAACAGGGAGGCTTCCCAAAGGAGGAGATTTTGGTCGGAATTTTAACAGCTGGGGAGGATTTGAAAATACTGGTAAAATAATTTCCAAGCAATATAAACATACTTTGAAGAAGGGGGAGATGGTGAACTCAGGTGGGCTAAGCCATACTTAGCTCTTATTTTAAATATGAACAGTGCATGGTACCTTTCATCTCCTTTTCTGGTGCCCCTGTAGTGCTATGAACAGGTAAAAGTCACTCCTTTGATTCTAAAAGGTTCCATTTTGTAATAATCACCATATCTTATGTCTCCTGAAGGATGGAAATGATTTTGAGGAGCCCTACCAAGAAATGGAGTTCTTCATACCTCAGCTGATTATGATCAAGCTTGAAGTCAACGAGCCAATTATTGTCTTTAATCCATCTTTTGATGACTGCTGGGAATTAATACATAACTCTTTCTTGGAAATTATTATGCACTCTAAAGGGATTCCCAAGGTATAGTACTCAATTATTTGTTTGTATTTGTATTCACATATTGAATAAAACTTATGTTTAAATGGCTGCTTGTGCAAAGTAGGGTTTTACTATGGGAGATATAGCCTGAGTATACCCTCTTGACCCCCCGAAAGAGAATTTGGGCCTTAAAGAAATTTCCCTGCATCCCATTAACAAAGACACTGAGATCTACTTTGTGAGCAAGCGGAGTTACCTGCATGATGCCAACCTCAAAAGGGCAGATGTGTCCCAAGCCATATCCATCTTGGATTAATAATTCATGATGGATCAGTTGCTATGCACTTTGCCAAGAATTTTCATAAGACTATGTATCTCATTTAGTTCTTGAAGCTCCATATGTTTGTTTTTTTATAGTTTGTTTAACTTCTAGGGGAGAGATTAAACATTCCCTTCCTGGCCTAGGGAACTTAGAAAAGGAAACCTTTTTCAAAGTTTCCTTTCCGGGGTGACTTTACTAATCAGATTTCAGACAGTTATTAGCAGACTTTAAGAACTGGGCAGGATCACCCACATGAGTGTGACTCTTTTGCATTCCATCTTCTGTCTCCTTCTGGGTGGTTGGTGTGGCGAGAGGCCAGTGTCCAGCCCCACATAGGGAAGGGACTTGTGAGATGTTTCTACCAACCTCAGCTCCACCTCCCACTCTCCCTCCCTCCCCATGCTTTATGTATGATGCTCAGGTACCCTTAAGCACTCTTCTCTTTGCAGTCCTGTACTTAAAGAGCTCTAAGATCTCATGATTAGAGTTGGAGTTTTTCGGAAAGCATGTGAAGTCGCATGTTCCAGTTGGTTTCACCAGAGAACTGTAAATTGAGGGTTTTAACCCAGCGGAGTCAGACTAACAGGGGAACTGATGTGCAGAGAGGGAAGAAACGTGGGCAGCTCTCCTACAATCAGTATCCCTAGGAAGGAAATGAAAGAGAAGACCCTATAATTTGGAAGGATAAGTGTGGGGCTTGGAGACAGATAAAGTACACACCACTCAAGTTCCCCTTCACTGCTGTTGATCAGCAATGTTTACAAGCAGCTGGGCTGGGAGAGCCCAGGGCTTATGTGGCCGCTGCTGCCAGACAGCCCAGCAGGAGCTGGTAGTCGATTTAGTGAATTATAATGCTAAGAAGACACAGTCATAGGTCACAGTTTGTACCAAGTTTGAAAGCTAGACCCAAGTAAATGCTGATGACTCTTTTAGACTAAGAAAAAGCCCAGGATCTGAGTTCTCCATCTAAAGATGCCCAGGGCACAATCTCCCTCCCTGAACCCTTCATACTGTATTGTCTCTGATCTGGGTAGTGACATTTTAGAAGAATAACCCTTCAGATTGAATATCTAAGAAGAATATCTGAGAACAGCAACAGGTGGACAGTACCCTATCTCCTCTCAGTCCTGCCTTATTATAAACATGAATTTTAAAAGTTGGAAAAAACATCAGCATGAGAGGTTTGAAAACAGTACTCAAGGTGCAAAAGAAAAGTGTATTTGTGAGAAAGTTACTAAAGAAACAAAAGTAAATATTAGAAAATATTTGTTGTAGCCAAAAGTTGAGAAAAATATGAATCTGTAATACTGACTGAAATGAAAAGAGGCATAAATAAAAGGAAGCTGGATGAGATAAGGGAAGGACTTAATATAATTGCAATAATTAGAATTTAAAACAGTATTAGCAGAAATGGCAAACCACTCCAGTGTTCTTGCCTGGAGAATCCTAGGGATGGAGGAGCCTGGTGGGCTGCCGTCTATGGGGTCACACAGAGTCGGACATGACTGAAGCGACGGAGCAGCAGCAGCAGTTGATGCATTACTTTCATAATTGTGAAATAAGATTGCTTGGGTCAGTTTCTCCTCATGGAAGAATTTTCTAATTCAAAGTGCCAGAGAAATGCCAAAGTTGGAGAAGTATACAGGAGAAAATACTGAAGGTTATGACAAAACCAAGAAGTCTGGGATCAGAGAGACAAGGAGATAAGCAGATAGTAACAATGATTACCTGGAAAGAGCACTGTTGTTCTTGGCTCAGTTTTACAGACTGCTCTGCAGGGTATAAGAGAGCCAGCCACTTTTTTAAAGGTGTGTTTTTAAAATTGAAGTATAGTTGATTTACGATGTTTCAGGTTTACATACAGTAAAATGATTCAGTTATACATATACATGTATATATATATATATATATATATATTGTTGTTCAGTTGCTAAGTTGTGTCCAACTTGTATACATATGCTTTTTCAGATTCTTTTTCATTATAGGATATTACAAGATATTGAATATAGTTTCCAGTGCTAAACCATGGCTCTTTGTTGTTTATCTATTTTATATATAGTAGTGTGTATCTGTTAATCCAAAATTTCAAATTTATCCCTCCCTCTCCTTTCCCCTTTGGTAACCATAAGTTTGTTTTCTATGTCTGTGAGTCTGTTTCTGTTTTGTAAATAAGTTCATTTATGTCATATTTTAGATTCTACATTTACGTGATATCATATGGCATTTGTCTTTCTCTTTCTGACTTATTAATACTTTACTTAGTATGATAATATCTAGATCCATTCATGTTGCTGCAGATGGCATTATTTCATTCTTTATTGTGACTGAGTAATAGTCCACTGTGTGTGTGTGTATATATATATGTGTGTATATCCCATATGTATACATATATATATGCCACATTTTCTTTATCCATTCATCTGTCAGTGGACATTTAGGTTGCTCCCATGTCTTGGCTATTATAAGTAGTGTTGCTGTGGTCATCACGGTGCATGGATCCTTTTGAATTAGACTTTTCCCTGGATATACCTCTTATGAGTGAGATTTCTAGATCATAAGGTGACTCAATTTTTAGTGTTTAAGGAACCTCCATATTGTTCTCCCTAGTGAAAATCAGCCACATTTAAAGTCTTTTTTCAATTGAAGACTTCCCCCAAGAGGCAATCTTTTTATCCTGCTCACCTGTGACCTATTGCATTGCCTGAATACTCCAGTTGTGCTGCCCTAAACCATTTCATTCATATCCTTGCTCTCAAACACTGTCTATAGTATGGCTACAGCAAAGAAGTTGCTCCTTCACTGGTTTTAAAACCTTTGGGTTGTCCAAAGAGGGAAGAGAAAGTTAAGTTGCACTTGCTTTTGCCACTTTCTAAATTGATGCATTCTCATCAACTGCATATAACCCATGTAACTCAGTAAAGCACTCAGAAGAATCTTTGCTGAGACAGATCACTAAAAGCCTTCTTAGCAGAGAGGGCAGTGGAAAGCAATGGACCCCCAACAAGGACATGTAGCCTGCGTGAGCCATGCAACTGAGAACATTCTTAGAAGTACATATGTGACATTAAGAAGTTAGAGAGTTGAATTCGCAGGAAAAATTTATTTTCTGCCTCAGATCATAAAGACATAGCTTTTTTTCCTGAACTGAGAGAAGAATTTAGTATCTCTCTCCCTTTCTTCAGATGAGAAAATGAAAGTCCTGAGAAAGTAGCTTACCTAAGGTCACATAGTCAGCTAGTGGAAGAGTTTGAATTAGAAAGCATGCTTCTAGTAGCTTTTCATTGGAGAGGAAAAGTGTTTGGTAGGGGGAAGGAGTACCACTATAATATTTATTTAGTCACACAATGTTTATTGAGCGCTTACTATGTGCCAAGCTCATTAGGCCTCTCACCATAGGGAAGAAGTCAGATATGGTCCAGGCTTTTATGGCATCGATATCCCAGAACAAACCTAGAACAGCTCATTACACACTCATCTAATTACAATTATAATGAGTGTCAAGAGGGGTAAATTTAGAGTGTGAGCTTTAAGCAGGGAAACCTAACATCTACTGGGGGCCCAGGGGGACACTTTAAGGAAATGAAAGTTTAAAGAGTAGGGATTTGAAACATGAGTAATCCAGTAAGAGGAAGAAGAGAGAGAATAAAATTAAAGGGAATAGTGGAGTGATTCCAGCACCATCTAAGGGAAAGTAGAGTTGAATGCAGCTGATGTCCCTGGAAATGAGTACATTGCTAGAGATTTTAGTTTGGTGCCATCTTCCTCCTTGTGTCTTGTGGATGTCTTATGACATATAAAAGTGATTTCTACTCTTTAGGTGGAATCTATCCTGTTCCCAGAGTTGAAAGGATATAATCTGGTACTTGGAACTGTTAATGCTGATGAAAAACTGGTTTCTGACTTTATGGATCAAACTTTCGAGGTATTTCAGAAAAATCAAGTTGGTCCCTGCAAGTAAGTTGGTTTAGTTGTAACGTAGCCATTTTGGCATTGGTTTAGAGTTCCTACCTATCATCAAATAAACAACCCCTATTCCCACAGATCTGAAACAATATGTAATAAGTAGCCAATACTTGCTTACATAGGGATTACTATTTATCCCTATTTGCAGATGAGGAAACCATAACTTTCCCACTGTAATACAGCAAATAGATAGGAGAGCCAGAATTCAAATTACAGGTTTACGCCTATTATCTGAAAGCCTTGGCACCAGATAGATTCTGGAGTTTAGAAATTCCTGAATTTTAACCAGTAGTCAGGCACCAGTCCTACCAGGAAGCCTTGAAAAACCCCTGGACCAACCTCACTCACCAGGTGGCAGACACCAGAAGCAAGAAGAACTATAGTCCTGCAGCCTGCAGAACAGAGACCACAAACACAGAACGTCTGACAAAATGAGATGGCTTATGTTCTATATGGCATATGTTCTAGGCAAAGAAAGAAGGGAAAACCCCAGAAGAACAACTGAGTGAAGTAGAGATAGACAATCTTCCAGAAAAAGAATTCAGAGTAATGACAGTGAAAATGATCCAAGATCTCAGAAACAAAATGGATGTACAGACTGAGAAGATAAAAGAAATGTTTAACAAAGAGCTAGAAGATTTAAAGAACAAGTACACAGAGATGAAAAATATAGTAACTGAAATGAAAAATCCCTAGAAGGAATCAATAGCAGAGTAAATGAGGCAGAAGAATGAATAAGTGAGCTGGAAAACAGATTGGTGGAAATCACTGCCACAGAACAGAATAAAGGAAAAAGAATGAAAAGAAGTAAGGACTGCCTCAAAGACCTCTGGCATAACATTAAACACACCAACATTCACATTATAGTGGTCCAGGGAGGAGAAGAGAGAGAAAAAAAGATCTGGGAAGATATTTGAAGAGATAATAGCCAATAACTTCCTTAACGTGAGAAGGAAACACTCAAGTCCAGGAAGTGCAGAGAGTCCCATACAGGATAAACCCAACAAGGAACACGTTGAGACACATATTAATCAAACTGAAAAAAAATTAAGGACACAGAATATATTAAAAGCAGCAAGGGAAAAGCAACAAATAATATACAAGGGAACCCCATATGGTTATCAGCTGATTTTTCAGCAGAAACTGCAGACCAGAAAGGAGTGACACAGTATATTTAAAGTGATAAAAAGGAAAAACCTACAATCAAGAATACTCTATGCAGAAAGGCTCTCATTCAGACTTGACAGAGAAATCAAAAGCTTTATAGACAAGCAAAAGCTAAGAGAATTCAGCACCACCAAATCAGCTTTACAACCAATACTAAAGGAACTTCTCTACGCAAAAACAAAAAGCCCACAAATAGAAAAAAGAAAATTACAAAAGGGAAATCTCACCAGTAAAGACAAACACAGTAAAGAAAGAAAATCATCCACACACATATATATCAAAATCAGCAATTGTGAGAGGAGGAGAGTTCAACTGCAGGATATTGGAAATGCATTTGAAATTAAGATACCGGCAACTTAAAACAGTCTTTTGTGAGTTTGTGTGTGTGTGTATATATGTAGGCTGGTATGTCAGAACCTCATGGAAAGTGCAAATCAAAAATCTACAATACATAGGCACACAGAAAAGAAAGTGCAATCCAAACACAACCCTAAAGATAGTGATCAAATCACAAGAGAAGAGAACAAAAGAGGAAGGGAAGCAAAAAAAGACTAGACCAGAAAATTCTGTATTACAAGAGGCTGTCCTTCATATGATAGGGTGTTTAGCAACATCCCTGGCTTCTTCCTGTTAATAGGACTCTCCCCACTTTTGACAACCAAAAATGTATTCAGACATGGCCAAACATCCCCTGGGGACAAACTCATCTCCAGTTGAGAACAGCTGCTTGTCTATTCTGAAAATCATGGCCTCAGATTTGGAAGCTCTGCCCTCATGAATTTAACCTACTATCATCTATTAGAAACCTCTGTTTTCCCTGTTGTTTATTCTTATACATATAGATTGTTTTTCTGGACTAACAGTTCCAGAAGCTTCTCTTTGTATCTCAGTTTCAGTCTCTGAAGTGTTGGCCAACTCTTGGAAGTATACCACTGGGCTCTGCAAAGTTAATTCTGCCTACTCCATGTCATCTTTATTTTATTTCGAAAACATTTTAAGTCAGAGCATCCCAAAACATCCTCCAATTTTGGGAAAATCTGTCCAGCCATTTTTACATCGTCTGACAACAAACAGAGAGAAACTTAATTCTGTTCAATAGACTTTAGGTTCATTAGTTCCAAATATTCATGTTAAAATTTAGACATAGAATTTTAGAACTAGAAGGAGGAATAGGAAGTATTGTTTATTGCACATTTACTGTATGTTAGGCATAGTATTAATTGCTTTATATTATAGCTTTACAACAATCCAATGAGGTGTTGTTTCCACTTAAAATTAGTGACAATAACCTTTGAAAAATAGAAATATTTTGTCTAAGTTCATGTAGCTCAGAAGTGGCAAAATTGAAATTTGAAGCCAAAGTTCTGAATTTCCAGTTCACTGTGCCTTTTGCCATGTTATGTTTCTCTGTCATAGTTTGGACTATTTTTTATATTATCTCTTTGTTTGCCACTCTGACTAATCTGATTTAGTGACCTGTATTTGTATGTTTGATTTTATGTTCTTCAATATGGAAGATACTTAAATGTATACAAAAAGTATGATGACTTATTGGATAACACGGCAGAACAAAACATCACTGCATTCCTGAAAGAAAATCATGAAATTGATGATTTTGTGACGGTAGGGGATGCCACTTGACATTTTGTATCTTGGTTACATGTGCAACAGACAGTCCAATAAGTAGTCAGTGTGTTTCATTAGTATATATACAGTGCTCAACATTGTACTGTATTGGCTGGGGATGAGGCTAGGGGCAAATGCATAGAGGCTAAAGACAAATTAAACTACTTGAATCTACTTTTTTCTACAGAGGATCAATAGCATTAAAGAGCGGAGAAATGAAATTGCATCCATGCACATAACTGTGCCTTTGGCCATGTTCTGCCTTGACACCATGACCCTAAATTATGATCTCTGTGAACGAGCCCAAAATCTTAAAGACCGTCTGATTCAATTCCAAGTGGATGTAAACCGGGACAGCAACACCAGGTATTATTGTTGCATGCAGGGAAATAGCAATAATAAGTGGCACGAACGGGAGAATGAAAAGTGGACAGAACTTGTACCTTCCAGCAATGACCAGGCTGAAGTTCCAATTCAAGTTGTTTCTGCCCCCAAAGTGAGGGTTGCAGGGACTCTAGGTTCAGGCTAGATGATAAACAATAAGGAGAAAACTATCTGGGATTTAGAGTTGTTGTTGTTCAGTTGCTCAGTCATGTCTGACTCTTTGCGATCCCATGGATTGCCGCATGCCAGGGACTTAGAGTATGAAGATGGAAAGAATCCTGAGGCAGTTAATCTCTGATCCTTCAGCCTTTGCTTTCTTGCAGACAACTTCAGAGAGATATTACTTGGCAGTCTGAGCTCTAGGCCCTCTCACTGGCCACCTGTCACACACTCGAAGACACGGTGCTTACAATCAGCCCTTAGAATCTCTTCTATGCAGACTTCTACTGTCTGGGTGTGGGGATTCTGTTATTCAATCTTAAACTCTATATCGTGCCTTCATGTTACTGATGACCATATGTTAGTCAATATGTTTTTGGTTGTAAGGGGTAGGAGGTGAGACTGGCTAATATAAAAAAGAAATTTGGAGTCTGCACGTTGAAAAGTTTAGGAGTTGCTAGCCTCAGGCCCTCAATACTACAATTAGGATGTAGTCTCCTTCCCTCTGCTTGCTGTCTGCTGTGTCAGCTTTATTCTTGGACAGGTGTTCTCCAGTTTGTGGGCCCCAGAAGCTCCAGACTTAATCCTCCCAGGTTCTCATTCACAGGGGAAAAAAGACTTCCCTTTTTTCCAACGCTGTGCCACTGGGCAGGTGTGGCACTGGCCTGACTTGGATTGTTTGGACAACACCAAGGCAAACACCATAGTCAAGAGGATGGTTTAGATCTGTGTACTATTCTCATCTCTGGAGTGGATGTCAGCCTTACCTAAACCATGAGAACCAAGAAAAGGAAAGAGAGGGTACCCCAAGAAGACGTAGGCTGTGGTTACTAGAAAAAGAAATGATGCTAAGATGCTGGGACAGTAAATATCTGCTACTCTGCTTCTATTTGAATGTTACAAAATGTGTGTTATTTCTAGCTCTCTTCCTCAGACAGCTTTAAATGACAGACTAAAATGATTTAATACTAATAATCATTATCAATATTATTCTATATATCAATATTCATTTATTTGTAGATAAGTATAAGTTTAGCATTTTATGGCACTTTTAAGATTTATAAACTACATATCAGAAACTCATCAGCAAATTAATGATAATAATAGTTACCATTTTTCCAGCACACATGGTAGTCCAGACACTGTGTAAGTGTTCTGAACATTCAATATCTAATCAGTCTTTACACCAACCCTAAGAAGTTGTTCATTATTCTCTCCTTTATGTTGATAAAGAAACTGAGCCTCCAAGAGATCCTCTAGTGGCACATCCAGGGCTTAACCTAGTTCATTTTGGCTCCAAATCCACACTCTCCACCACTGCATTCAACTTTCTGACTGAGTAATGAAATGGTGGGATTCCTGTTTTGGGAGCCAGAAGTCTTGGTTTTGAATCCAAGGCCTTCCATTTACTTGTTTGTGTTCTCTGGCTTCACCTCTTGGCTCTTCAGTTCCTTTGCCTATAGAATAAATATTTGGGACTAGGACAGTAAAACATTTTCAGCCCTCAAACTACTAGGACACTTCCTTTTGGAAAGTTTGAGCATCAGGTAGTCTTTTCTTTTTTTTTCCTTAAGTATTTGTTCCTGTCAAATCAGGGTTTCCCTGGTGGCTCAGCTGGTAAAGAATCCTGCCTGCAATGCGGAAGACCTGGGTTTGATCCCTGGGTTGGGAAGATCCCCTGGAGAAGGGAAAGGCTACCCACTCTAGTATTTTGGCCTGGAGAATTCCTTAGACTATACAGTCCATGGGGTTGCAAAGAGTTGGACATGACTGACCGACTTTCACTTGCACTTCCTGTCAAATCAAGCAACATGATGCCTTGGTTGGTCCATGCTTTCTTCCCCATCAAAATAAATGTATAATTTCCTTTGGTCTTTTTGATATAAATGAAAGTAAGGGTCCCATTACAAACCTGTGGATTTCTAAGAGCCCAGAAACAGAAACTCCTGGTCAGTGATTGAGTTCTGAAGTTTCTTCCTACCTTGAAAATAGTGACTCTGACTCATTTGTTCTTCTCAGCCATCCATTGAGGTAGGTAAAACAGATATAAAACACCCTACTGAATGGAGAAGAGGCCCAGAAAAAAAAAAAACCTAACTTGGCCAATTAGGTGAGTTTGAATCTTCTGAATCCACATCCCACCCTTGCTACTTTTTTATCCTGTGATTGCTGAGTGAAGTAAGTTCCTATTTCCAGTGATAGGTGTTCCCTGGAAAGGGATGCTCTGGCCATAAAGGCAGGAGGCACCTTGAAGTGCATTAGTGATAAAGTGGGCATGCCATCCATTTCCACTATAGGTACATTGGTATAAAGTTGCTAAAGCAATGACTTGAAATATTAATCAGGAATTCCATGGCCCTGAGAAGAGATACAAGAAATTATCCCTCTGGTCTGAATGTATGTTACCCTCGGGGTGGAAAATCTTGTCCAAAATATGACAACAAAGTAGAGAGGCCATAGATTGATGCAAAATATATTGGTCTCCCTGATGCCATCACTACACCAGACAGAGAATAGCCCTGTGATTACAGGACCCCTGGATCTTTATTTTAAATGATATTGTCAGTGCATGTAGAAAACAGTGTTTGTTGTGCTTAACTTATCCCTTGATATTGCTAAGGTGTTATTTTGGTCAGATTTCTGATATCATCAAGCCATATTCAGGACTTTTAGAGGGTCTAGTAGTTAATGGGTATAAAAGGGTATAAAAGAAAGACTCAACTCAGTCTAACTCGTGAGTAGCAAAAACCCACATCTTCCCTACTGTGTGTTTTCTGTGTGTCTCCTTTACTTTTATATAGAACTCTTCATTCTTGTCACTGCTGGTCACCAAATGTGTAGAGGACTTTCCCCACACAAATCAATTCAGCTGGGTGCCCCTGCAATTCAACTTAATTCTGACACTGTCTTCCCAGAGGTAGCATCAGCTTCCACAGGTTAAGGGCTCAGTCCTATAAGACTGTCTCTCATAATTTCAGACACCAGTCACAAGTTCGAGTTGTTACCTGTGCTTCTGACCAACCAGCTGTAAATTGAAGGTTCTAGTGACCCTTTTCTTGGGTTTAATCAATTTGTTCCAGGCTTCTAATCATGGCTCAGTCTTTCCAGTGACCAGCTCCTCATCCAAGAGTCACCCTGAGTCACCTCACTAGAATGAAAGATACTCTTATCACCCATAAAATTACATGGGTTTCATGGGCTTGATGCTAGGAACTGGGGGCAGAGACCAATATATATTTTTTGTTGAGACAGGAAGGGATAAAAATGAATTTGAAACAGAAACGGGTAGAGATTCTTTTCCCACTGAATTCTGCTCAAGGTATTTCCCCCCCAAATAAATTGTGAACCATGGTATAAAGGAGAAAAGAGACCTCAAAAACAGGGCGACTGAGCACAAGAGGAGGGAAAAAAAAAAGACTGCAACTTGCTCCCAGGGACTGGAGAAAATTAAAAAAGGTTGGAATCCATCAGTGTTCTATTAGTCATCTTTTCCTTCATCTTCTTCTCCTTCCTCCCCCTCATCATCATCTTCATCTTCACCTTCATCCTCATCCCCTTCTTCATCAATATCTTCCAATCCTTCCTCTTCATCATCGTTGTCATCCTCTTCTCCTTCCCTTTCCTCATCATCCATGTCAGGAACCAAGTAGCACTATAATGGATTTGACCAAATATTATCTTTGATGACCTCTCCTAACTCATCTGAGTCCCTTGGACTGCAAGGAGATCCAACCAGTCCATCCTAAAGAAAATCAGTCCTGAATGTTCATTGGAAGGACTGATGTTGAAGCTGAAACTCCAATACTTTGGCCACCTGATGCGAAGAGCTGACTCATTGGAAAAGACCCTGATGCTGGGAAAGATTGAGGGCAGGAGGAGAAGGGGACAACAGATGATGAGATGGTTGGATGGCATCACTGACTCAATGGACATGAGTTTGAGTAAACTCCAGGAGTTAGTGATGGACAGGGAGGCCTGGCATGCTGCAGTCCATGGGGTCGCAAAGAATTGGACACGACTGAGCGGCTGAACTGAACTGAACTCATTTGCACCTGCATCAGAATGATCAGTAAACCAGGTGAAGAAGATTTCTGGTTCCTCATGCTGTCCCTTTCTGCTGGTTTTATTCTGTGTTTGACTTGATCGTTTCGTCATATCCTTTCCAGATTTCCATTTGATTTCAGTAGACTTTGAAGATGGATCACCACTCTCATTCAGATGAAATTATTTGGAGAGAATTTTATTCTCGAAGTAAGGGTTTTCATCAAAAATAAAAAATCTATTCTGTAACCTGATTTAATGTCTTCAAATTCTATTACTTCAACTCTTGTCAAATAATGCAGCGCCTCTTCATCCTCCTCCCCAATGTTGTTACCCCAAAATTTGGGATGTTGGCGATCAATTCTGACCTCTTTTGAAAAAATAGTTGGCGGAGTTTGTTATATTTCTGTTCTACTTTCAAAATCGCCTCACTGGCTTGTTCATTAAGTCTATCTATTTCATTTTGTACTTCATCAATATGTTCAATTGCTTCTTGCTGTTCTTTTTCTGAGGTCTCCTCGGCCCCGTCGTGGTTGGAGTTGAGCTCCTTTTTACTGACGTTGGTCCCTGTAGCCGACGCGGTGGTGCTCCGCGTTCGGGGCAGGGCGGGGAGCGGGGTCGGGGAGAGAAGGGAAGGCGAAGGGGCGGGGCGGCGGCTTCCTTTCACGCCCCCCGCGCGGGCGCTCGCGGGCGCTCGCTCCGTCCGGCCGCCCCTCCCGGCGCACTTCCGCTCGCTCGCCGTGCCTCCTCTTTGCTCGCGCGCGCTGCCCTCGCGGCCTGACGACGAAGGAGGCGCTGATGCGGCGTGCCGGCCCGGCCCGGGCTGCGGGTTACGGAGGGGAGCGGGCGGCGGCGTCGGGCGGGCAGGCGACTAGGCTCCCTCCCTCAGGCTCCGTGCTCCAGCTCGCTGCTCCATCTCCCCGAGCCGCCGCCTCCTCCACCTCCTCCTCAGGGCGAGGGCAAAACTATGACAGCTATTATTTTTTTTAATTTTATTTTTTAATTGAAGGATGATTGCTTTACAGAATTTTGTTGTTTTCTGTCAAACCTCAACATGAATCAGCCATAGGTATACACATATACCCTCCCTCCTGTCTCCCTTCCCTTCCCACCGCTCTAGGTTGATACAGAGCCCCTGTTTGAGTTCACTGAGACATACAGCAAATTCCCATTGTCTATTTTACATATGGTAATTAAGTTTCCATGTTACTCTCTCCATACATTGCACCCTCTCCTCCCCTCTCCACGTGTCCATAAGTCTGTTCTCTATGTCTGTTTCTCCATTGCTGCCCTGCAAATAAATTCTTCAGTACCATCTTTCTAGATTCTGTATATATCCATGAGTGTACGGTAATTGTTTTTCTCTTTCTGACTTACTGCACTCTGTATAATTGGCTCTATGTTCATCCACCTCATTAGAACTGACTCAGATGCATTCCTTTTTAGGGCTGTGTGATATTCCATTGTATATATGTACCACTACTTCTTTATCCATTTATCTGTTGATAGACATCTAGGTTGCTTCCATGTTCTAGCTTTTGTAAATAGTGCTGCAATGAACATTGGGGTACATGTGTCTTTTTCAATTTTGTTTTCCTCAGAGTATATGGCTAGGAGTGGGATACGGTGGTTTTATTCATAGTTTTTTAAGGAATTTCCATACTGTCTTCCATAATAGCTGTATTGATTTATATTCCCACTAACAGTGCAAGAGCATTCCCTTTTCTCCACACCCTCTCAAGCATTTATTGTTTGTAGACTTTTTGATGATGGCCATTCTGACTGGTGTGAGGTGATATCTCATTGTAGTTTTGATTTGCATTTCTCTAATAATGAACTATATTGAGTATCTTTTCATGTGTTTGTTAGCCATTTGTATGTCTTCTTTGGAGAGATTTCTGTTTAGGTCTTTTCCTCATTTTTTTGATTGGGTTGTCTTTCTGGTATTGAGTTGTATGAGCTGCTTATATGTTTTGGAAATTAATCCTTTGTCAGTTGTTTCATTTGCTATTATTTTCTCCCCTTCTGAGGGTTCTCCTTTCACCTTGCTTATAGTTTCCTTTGCTGTGCAAAAGCTTTTAAGTTTAATCAGATCCCACTTGTTTACTTTTGTTTTTATTTCCATTACTCTAGGAGGTGGGTTATAGAGGATCTTGCTCTGATTTATGTCATCGAGTGTTCTGCCTATGTTTTCCTCTAAGAGTTTTATGGTTTCTGGTCTTACATTTAGGTCTTTCATCCATTTTAAGTTTATCTTTGTGTATGGTGTTAGGAAGTGTTGTAATTTCATTCTTTTACATGTAGCTGCCTAATTTTCCCAACACCACTTACTGAAGAGTGGTATCTTTGCCCCATTGTATACTCATGCCTCCTTTGTAAAAAATAAGGTACCCATGAGTGTGTGGGTTTATTTTTGGGTTTTCTATCTTATTCCATTGGCCTGTATTTCTGTTTTTGTGCCAGTATCATAGGTTTTGATGACTGGAGCTTTGTAGTATAATCTGAAGTCAGGAAGGTTGATTCCTTCAGCTCCATTTTTCTTTTTCAAGACTGCTTTGGTTATTCAGGGTCTTTTGTGTTTCCATATGAATTGTGAAATTTTTTTGTTCTAGTTCCATGAAAAATGCCATCGGTAATTTGATAGGGATCACACTGCATCTGTAAATTGCATTTGGTAGTATAGTCACTTTCACAATATTGATTCTTCTTACCTAGGAACATGGAATATCTTTCCACCTGTTAATGTAATCTTTGATTTCTTTCATCAATGTCTTATAATTTTCTGTATACAGTTATTTTGTCTCCTTAGGTAGATTTATTCCTAGATATTTTATTCTTTTTGTTGCAAGGGTGAATGGGATTGATTCCTTAATTTCTCTTTCTGATTTTTCATTGTTAGTATATAGGAATGCAAGTGATTTCTGTGTATTGATTTTGTATCCTATGACTTTGCTAAATTCACTGATTAGTACTTTTCTGATAGTATCTTTAGGGTTTTCTATGTATAGTATCATGTCATCTGCACACAGTGAGAGCTTTACTTCTTCTTTTCCAACCTGAATTCCTTTTATTTCTTTTTCTTCTCTGATTGCTGTAACTAGGACTTCCAAAACTATGTTGAATAAAATGGGTAACCTGGAAGAAATGGGCAGATTTTTAGAAAAGTTCAATCTTCCAAGACTGAACCAAATAAGACTTAACTCTTATTTGTTAAGAGTATAAGGTTTGGAATCACTTAAACCAGGTTCAGATCCTGGCTCTGACACCTAAACATCATGTTGTTTTGGATAAAGTTACTCAGCCTCATTTCTTCCGTTACAAAATGTTAATAATATTAATAGTTCCTAACTCTTAAAAATTTTGTGAAAATTAAATGAGTTAATACTCATTCAGTGATTAGAATGGGTGTGGTAAAGGGCATAGTACATGTCATATATTATTACCATTTCTACTGTTATTATTTCTAAATATGGTATGCATGTGAATATTATCCATCAAGAATTTGCAGGTAGAGAAAACTTGGAAAACCTTGTCCTAATCTCCAAATGGGAATCATGTCTGCTTAGTATAGTGGGTCTTACAAGAAAGTTATTTTAGATGTTGATGATGGCTCTTACTTTCCCTGTAGCATCTGTAATCAGTACAGCCTCATTGCCGACAAAGTCAGTGAGATTCCTATCAACACTGGGGAGCTAGTATTCCTCATTGAATTCTTAAAGAAATCCAGCGATGTGACCGTATTCAAACTCAGGAGGCAACTTAAAGATGCAGTTGAACGGCTGGAGTTCTTGATGGACTATGCAGACTTGCCCCGTAAGTCCAATGTCATGTGTGTACATGCAAATGTATGTATATATTTATATGTTTAGATATAAGGAGCCGGGAAAGAAGAGTTCACAATCCTCCCACTAAATATCTGTATCAGAAGAGCTGCTTTTTAAGTGTCTCTATATTAGAGACACTAATTCCACACTCTTATCCAGAGGAATTTGAATCAAATGAAGAAAATCTTATTGGTAGATGAAAAGAAATATCTAGAGACTTGTCTGGTTCTTAGATGCCTGTCTTTGCATCTTATGTGTGGTGTTCCTAAAAAAGTCTCTTTCAAATGCAGAGTCCTTTTATAAATGGGTAGATTTCATTCATCTATAATGTTTATACACTCCTACCTTTGAGGAAGCCAGGGCACTTTCCTTCATGCTCCTGCATATTTTAAGAGGAAAGAAATGGTCAGGGCCCCTTCATGGCTTATTGAGCCAAGTTAGGACTCAATAAGGACTTGACTTGGTAAGACCAGGTTCTGAAGGAAAATCTAATATCACCTCTACAGGTCACGTTTCAGAACCTTTTTCCATCTGGAAATACCTGTGAATTATCTGGTGTTCACTATGGTTAGGGAGGAATGGTTATGGGAGGGAGAGAGAGGGACTGGGAGTGGAAAATTGGTCCCATAACCATCCACCTGCACATTCATGAGCTGTGCTCTTGACCATGTGAACACACACTGGAATCCCTCACTGTGGTCTCTACCCCCTAGATTCCCAAGGGTACATAAGGAACCCGGGGCATTTTAACTGACCAGAGCCATAAAATGGGTAGGGTATCTGACATTGATGTTACCACTGACCTTTAACCCAGACTGAAATTCAGATGAGGTGAAATAGTTTAAAGAATAGTTCCAAACTTTAGCTAGGAGTCTACTCAGACCTAGCCTAGAGGAAGATCATGAGGTGCGTAGTGGTTAGAACATAGGCTTTGGAATTGGTTAGTCCTGGGTTTGAAATCTGCTCTGCTGTCTCCTAGCAGTGTTGACCTTGACTACTTTGTTTCCCATCTGTAAAAACAAAGATGATCCTACCATCTACCTTCTAGCCAGGCCCTTGGTAAGTGCTCAGTAAATGTTGGGTAACATTCATCAATAATGGGCCCATTCATTCATTGCCACCCCTATACTCATTTCTGTTGACCTCTTATTCTGCTGAATTAATTCGTTGCGAACTGAGCAGTGTCCTAGGGCAGACTGTGTGTGTTTTGCAGAAGAGGATATCAAACTGAACAGCACTCTGTTCCTCTGGCCAGACCAGATTGAAGATATCTTTGAAAACAGCCGGAACCTTCTCCTTAGCAAGAGGGATCAGGCAGAGATGGACCTCATTAAAAGGTACAGGAAAAGTCTGATGTTTAAGAAATGATATCCAACTTTATAATAAGCTACATGTTCCTGGTTCTGTCTAGGGCCACCCTTGATCCAGCAATGCGTGGGTGAAGGCTCATGACAATTGGTGGAGAAGGAATTTCCTTGTTTCCCGCTAAGGGATATTCTCTTTAAGCCTGCTTCACTGTAGTAACTCCAACCAGTGCCTTCCCTCCCTGCCTTGAACAATTGAAAATTAGTGCTGCAGAGAGAAAAAGGCAAAAATAGTAGCATATAAGAGCAGCCTTACAATAATAATAGCAAAATTGTCAGCCTTACATTTAAGACCATGGATCTGTGAGATAACAAGGGATAATAAAGCATGGTTGGTAGCTGAGAAATTGCCTGCTTTGCAGCTGATCTCATTCAGTGCTAATGTGCCTGTAATCATTTTTTCATTGATTTTGGCTTTTTACTATGTGCTGTACTCTATTCTAGACACATAAGTGTGTTTGACTGCTAAATAAAGATTTTAATGCAGTGACAAAACATCACATACTGAAGTCAGACGATGTCAAGTGAAGTGGGCCAAGTATCACGTATCTGGTAAAGACATGCTTGTGTACATATGCATGTGTGCATGCATGCACACACACTCACACGTACACATACCAATTTATAGCACTTTGTTTAGGGACTGCAAATTCATACCAGTTACCATCCCCATCACACATGAAACCCCTAGTACCCAACGTTAGATTCCGTAATCCTTGCTAATACTCAGGAGAAAGGAAAAGGGCAGATAAAAGGGATTTCTACACAGAATGGGAGATTGCGCTGAAGGATAATCCCAAGAGAGGAAGTTGCTATCTTCACAACAACCTTTGCCCAGAAAAACAACAAAAGAGATGTGTATGTTTGTTTCTACCTACAGCCTTCTCCTCCCTCTACCTAAATGGCTGCTGTCCCCAGAACCCAGAATTTAGCCCAATGAATAGAACTTATTTTTTAACTAATGTTTTTGTTGTTGTTCAGTTGCTAAGCTGTGTCTCTTGGTAACCCCATGGATTGCAGCATGGCAGGCTTCCCTGTCTTTCACTATCTCCCAGAATTTGCTCAAACTCATGTCCATTGAGTCGGTGATGCTATTCAACCATCTCATCCTCTGTTGTCCTCTTCCCTTCCTGCCCTTGATCTTTCTCAACATCAGTGTCTTTTCCAATGAGTTCTTCACATCAGGTGGCGAAAGTATTGGAGCTTCAGCTTCAGCATCAGTCCTTCCAATGAATATCCAGGGTTGATTTCCTTTAGGACTGACTAAAGGAAATCAGTCCAAGGGACTCTCAAGAGTGTTCTCCAATACCACAATTTGAAAGCATCAGTTCTTCAGTGCTCAGCCTCTTCATGGTCCAATTCTCACATCTGTACATGGCTACTGGAGAAACCATAGCTTTGATTATATGGACGTTTGTCAGCAAAGTGATGTCTGTGCTTTTTAATATGCTGCCTAGGTTTGTCATAACTTTCCTTCCAAGGGGCAAGCATCTTTTGTCCTTTTTAGAACAGTTTTAGGTTCACAGAAAAATTGAGCAGAAAGTATAGGGTCCTCCTATACCCCCTCACCCCTTACATATAGCCTCCCCCCTCAGCAGAACCATTTTAAAAGCTAGATGAACAAGAGCAAATTTCTTCATCTTTTTTGAGCCTCAGTGTCCTCATCCAGAAAATGGGGATAGTAGAACCAATCTAAGATCATCTGATTTTCTGAGAGGTGTCATTGTGTTAAAGGATGAAATCAGATGGTCTGAGGTGGTGCCTAAGTGATATCCAGCACATGGCAGGCATTCAGGAGCAGTCAGCTTCTTTTGCACACTCGCAATGACTTCTTTAGGGAAAAAAATGCTTCTTAACTTTTAAACAACTACCTGTGAGCAGACTTCTAGAACATTACTCTAAGACCATTCACAGTAACTGTTGAAGTTAATAGGACTGAGGGGTGGCTCTGGAAGAAATTGGAACACATGTCATTTATGGTGAGAGGA
This sequence comes from Giraffa tippelskirchi, assembly GCF_054371585.1. Lineage (NCBI taxonomy): Eukaryota > Metazoa > Chordata > Mammalia > Artiodactyla > Giraffidae > Giraffa > Giraffa tippelskirchi. Next base: position 22,863,275 of record NC_137287.1, read on the forward strand.
GAGTGCCAGACTTCTTGGAGGGGCAACTCAAGCTTGACCCATCACTTGGTATCTGAGCTCTCAATCACAGAGCTCAGCAGAGAAGCAGCTCTAGGGACACCTGCAACCCTGGGCTCAGCCCTCTCTTTAGTGAACTCTTAAACTTCCTGTCCATCATTTTTGCATAAATCCTGAGAAAACCTGCAAGGAGGGCTTAGAAACACTCATTTATTCGTTCACCTTCTATGAGAACAATCCCCTTCCCTCTCTAATAGACTTGACCTTGTTTTCCCAGGCCACAGTAATATTTTTAATTCAATGCCAATTTCCATCTGTTGTCTCCACCCCCTCTCCCAATTTCTATCCACCTTCCTCTGTCCGCTCCATGCAGGGTTGGCTGATTCCTGCAGTCTCTAGCCTTCAGCTCCTGTGTCTGTTGGATCCAGACAGGCAGGGCCAGTGGAAAGTCCTCAGGAGGTTGGAGAGTGGCTACTGTGCTGCTTCTCCTCTCCCTCCCTACTTGTTCCTGGGGTTCTGGCCAGTAGCTGCATCCCTCCTGGATGACAATTCTTTCTCCTCCGTGTTTCCAGTTCTCATTGTCCCCTCAGGCCTAGGGATCATAGTGACTTCCCTCTGAGGTTACAAGTCTCTGGATGCTTCATTCTCCTCTCTTTGTTCCTTTAACCCTACCCACATCTCACCTCTATAAGTAGTCCCTTCATTGAAGTCTCTTTCTTTGAACATCAGAGTAAATTACGTTTCTTGCCAGAATTCTTACCAATATAACATTTTTAAATTATTGCAATATTCTCCCACAGACTTCAGGTGGTCCTAGGAATAGAACTCAATTTACTTAACCAAATTTCCTGAGTGCCTACTATTTACTAATGACATACTTATATATATGTATATACTATGGATTTGAAAGCACTTTAGAAGTTGTAATGTGCTAAGCAATTATAAAAAAATTAAAACAATATAAACTATTAATTATAAAAAATATTTTACAGAGGTATAATGCACAGCATAGGGAATATAGTCAGTATTTTATAATAACTATGTCTAATGTGTGATCTATAAAGATATCAAATCACTGTGTTATACAACTGAGACCAATATAATATTGCAAGTCAACTGTACTTCAATAAAATTTGTAAAAGAGAAATTTAAAGCAATAGGTAACAGTAATATTTTACAATAATCACTGAGTTTGTATACTACTTCCCTCTGGGAAGAATTCAAAATTGCTTTTATCTGAGATATATTTTTGTGTGTAAGTCTGTATTTGGCATCTAAAAAGAATCTTAATGATGTGAAAAAGCAGTCAGCAGCATGTAATTGTGTGGACAACAGGAAAATCAGATTTCCTCCCATTTTGTTCCACTCAGTGGTAGGTTCCAAGGGCCTAAAAGCAACCTGGAATATACATGACAAACATTTCAGGAATGTGAGCTGCTCTTTGCCATGAGAGTGCATCTTGTGAATAGAGAGAAAGGTATCTTACGGAGAGTACCCCAATTGTGTTCTGGGGTCCAGGGAGAACATAGTACTTTGCAAATAGCAAGCTCTCACTCTTTTGAATGAATGAATGAGTGAGTGGATAAATGAGACTTTTTCCTAGTAAGGATATTCTCTGAGGTTAATACCTATCAGAGTATAAAATCACAAAACAAAAGCAAAAACTTAGTGCTATGTGTTTTCTATCTCTGAATCCTTAAAACTTTGGTGAAAAACAAGCATGAGAAGCAGTAGCCACCTTTCCTTCTTTCCTCTTGGACTCTTGTATCCATTTCTCTTCTCTGAGGATATAGAGAACAAAAGGGACATGGGAGGTAGAAGATAAAGCTGATAAGACAGAAGCTCTATGAAGGAAAAGAATGGGAAAATGGAGCACAGTGGTTGCTTTCAAAGGGCAAATCCAGGAAGGGCTCATGTAAATAAGACTTGAAGGATGAGAAGGAGCCCATTAAGGCAAGACTGGGGAGGGAGAGAATAGAAGGATGTCCTGTTCTGTTGCAGGTATCATGCATGACCAATGGCTCCAACTTGAGACTACCTTTGCCTATAAAATGAGGGAGTAACGTCCCATAAATTCTGCCATATTCTTTGTTAGAAGTGAGTTACCAGCTCTAGCTCAAACTCAAGAGGACGGTTATACAAGGATATAAGTACCAGGAGGTATGGCTCTTTGGGGACCTTACCAGAGGCTACTTAACACACAGTGTAGTTAGAAATAAATTCAAATCAAACCACTGAAAATTAACTCTTTTAAATTATTTTTAAGGAAAAAAAGAACATCAAAACTGCCATCACAAAATTAAGTATTTTTAAGATAATAGCCAAATTTATGTTACTATAGTTGTTCTCCATGGCAAATTCCCCTTATTCATTCAATGAATATTGATGGTATTATGCCAGATGCTTCTTCTAAGTGTTGGAGATTCAATAAGGAATTAAGGAGATTAAAACTGCATTGGTAGAGTTTAAATTCTAGTGAATGAGACTGAACACTTTTATAGTGATTATTACATACCAGGCTCAATTTGAGCATTTTGTATATGTTAGCTTATTGACTACTAGAGTAGGTACTTTATCCATCCCTGTTTTATCTGAGGCCTAAAGAGTTGAAAGGACTTGAACAAGGTCACATAGCTACTATGTAGCAATGTAGGGACTTGAACTAGTCTGTCCTGCTCTAGAACCTATCCACTTAACACTGTGCTAATCTACCTCTTATGAAAAAGGGAGAAGTAAATTTGAGAACTGCTTTGTTGATAGTATGAATGAAATAGATAAATCTCTGGAATAGTCTTCCCTGATCACTCTAACTAAAGGAGCTCTTCACGTCCGTCCACTAGGCTTTCTGCTCTGTTCTGTTTTTCTTCAGAGCATTTATCACTATCAGAAATATTTTATTTCATATTTATCTATGTATGGTTTAATCTATCCCTCCATTCATATATGTTTACTGTCTGGGTTTCCCCAAACTAAAATACAAGCTCCATAAGGGTAGGGAGCTTAAGGGTGTACTTCACAAATATAGTGGGCTTCCCAGGTGGCTCAGCTGGTAAAGAATCTGCTTGCAGTGCGGGAGACCTGGTTTGATCTCTGGGTTGGGAAGATCCCCCGGAGAAGAGAATGGCTGCCCACTCCAGTATTATGACCTGGAGAATTCCATGGACTGTATAGTCCATGGGGTTGCAAAGAGTTGGATATGACTGAGCGACTTTCAGTTTAGGACTTCCCTGATGGCTTAGACGGTAAAGCGTCTGTCTACAACGCAGGAGACCTGGGTTCAATCCCTGGGTTGGGAAGATCCCCTGGAGAAGGAAATGGCAACCCACTCCAGTACTATTGCCTGGAAAATCCCATGGATGGAAGAGCCTGGAAGGCTATAGTCCATGGGGTCGCAAAGAGTCGGACACAACTGAGCAACTTCACGTTCTTTCTTTCTTTCACAAATATATTCCTGATGCCTAGAGCAGTTCTTAGAATTAGGCATTTAATAATAAATATCTAATAGATAAATAAATAATATGTATATGCATGAATTTTATACATGTATATATTTTATTAGGGCTTCTCTGGTGGCTCAGTGATAAAGAATCCACCTGCCAATGCAGGAGAACACAGGTTTGATCCCTGGATCAGAAAGATTCACTGGAGTAGGAAATGACAACCTACACCAGTATTCTTGGCTGGGAAATCCCATGGACAACAGTAGCCTGGCATGCTACAGTCCTTGCAGTGACAAAAGAGTCAGATATGACTTAGCAACTAAACAACAGCATATATTATATAGCATATATATTATAATACATATTTTATATACATTTATCTGTATGAGAAACATCTGAAAATATTTAACCGCCAATAGGTTCACAGCAGCTGTCTCTGGGAGGTAGGATTACAAATTATATATAATAGCATATATTTGTGTTTTACATATATTGTATCAGAAGATCATATTCTCCCCAGGCTTGAATATGGCTGAGCAGTGCTGATAAATCGAAAGTCCAAATATGATTGGATTGTCTTCACTTTCAGGTGCTCAGAATTTGAAGTGAAACTTGAGGGCTACAGCAAGGAACTGGAAAGTTTTAGGAAACGTGAAGTAATGACTACAGAAGAAATGAAGAACAATGTTGAAAAGCTTAATGAACTTTCAAAGAACTTAGATCAAGCCCTGGTGGAATTTGAGGTTTGGGGTCTTGGGATGGGCACTTATGACTGTACTGCTGTGTTGGTTCTGGTCCTTGGTTATGTGTTTTCCTAACATCTCCTGTCAGGTGGACAGTATTTAGTTGATTGATTGACCAGTTCTTTCTCTGGTACTTTCAACTACCGTTTCCCATACCCCTACATTATACCAGCTTTGTTAGTCACTGAGAGTACATAAAGAAGCGTTATTAATATAAGGGAATAATTGCTGACATGTATCAAGCATGTATTATGTACACAATGTGCAAAGGACTTCGTATGTGGTATATTACTTAATATCCATAATAAATCTTTGGGGTAGGTACTATATATTCATTTATCTCTATTTAAAATGGGAGAACTTAGTCTTGGAGAAGCTAAGTAACTTGCCCTGAAGTTGTCTACAGTAGTAAGTTCTTTAATCATTAAAGTTCTTACTTTGAGGCAGTTAAGCACAAGAAGGTTAACATTGTGTTAACAGTTAAAGTACATATAAAAATTCGTGAAAATGGGGATATGTATGTGTTACAGTGGAAGCAAAGATGATGGAGTAAGTGGCCAATTATTGTAAAGTTTCACTCACTGATCTCAGGTGCCATGACCCTCAGAGGTAACAGAGAGACCTTCTTGCTTGAGTTCATACCTTATTTTCTGGTCTTACCCTCCAGACGAACATGCATCTTCCTCAACTTGGTTTCTAAAGCACTGAGGAATTTGCCATGGTGGCTTCTAGGGTTCAGGAGAACCACCCACCCAATAAACAGCATCCCCTGTTGCCCTGCAGTTGATCAATAAGGAGGAGGAGCTGTTGGAAAAGGAGAAGAGTACCTTCCCTCTTCTGCAAACTCTGATGACCAACAAAGTGCCTTACGAGCAGCTGTGGGTGACAGCCTACGAGTTTAGCATCAAGTCAGAGGAATGGATGAATGGTATGCCGCAGTTTCACTCTCATCGGGCAGGATGGGGATAGGGTAGCAGAATCAACCCAGCCAGTTCCGAAATAAGACTGGGACTTCAGATTCTGGCTGGACTTTTTATCATATTCTCATACTATGGATTAAGGCAACCCTAGTTGAATTTTTCTGATGTGATAACGATGGAAGGTGGGGATCAAAAAGCCAGACCTGTAGCTAGGATAAAATAAAATAGGCACCCACTCAAAGCCATGGATTGGGTAGTGACTCGGAGAGGCAAGTGGTAGGAGGATAAGATGGCAGTTCCCCTACTATGCTGATGCTTTATGCCAGTGATTCAATATTATAAACACAACTATGATGAACACCTTTGTTGCCAATTTTCTGGATACAATAATGATAATTTTCTTAGGATAAATTACTGAAAGTGAAATGGCTAGATCAAAGAAAGGGTTGTAATAAAAATAAAAGGATTTTAGAATTTGCTTTTATTATTGGTATTGCCTTCCAGAAAAGTTATGTTTTGATTTACTATTCTTCTAGCAGTATTTGAGTGCCCATTCCTCATACCCTCAACAAACATCAGAAGTAAGAGCTTTACTTTTTTGCTCAAAAAAAGTGTTTTTTCCTTTAATAGAAGTTGAATGTTTATTGGTCAGTTGAATCCCTTGTTTAATAAGTCTGTGTGCTCTCTCACTTTATTGTATTATAAACCACCTTATTTAAATAATTTTCAGTTTTGGATAATATTTTTAATGGTGCATTTTAGTTTTTCAAGTACTCAATCATATCTACACATTTAGAATATTTTATCTTATTTATCACTTTCACACCTCTTTTAAAATTCACTTTTCTGTGTTAACTAGCACTTCCAAATTAAATGGTAGTTATAATGAGCACCTTTGTCTTATTCCTGATTCTAATGGAATTCTTCCAGAATGTCACCTTTAAATATGGTGCTTTTTGTTGATTTGAGGCAGAAAATATTTATGGTGATAAGGAAGTATCTATAATTTAGGATGTCTTTTTGTTAAAGATAATGTATTTAAAAATTTTATATTTTGTTTATCAGTTCCAATGACTTCAATAAACTTACTTGTACTACTCCTTCATAATCACACTCTCTACAGCCTTAACACCTAGCAACTATTGATCTCGTCATTGTCACTATAGCTTTGTCTTTTTGAGACTGTTGTATAAATTCCATTTTCTTTTTCAAATTTTATTACAACTTTTACAGTACCTTTGTCTTTATATCTTTTGTATAAAATTTGAGAGTCAGCTTATTCATTTATATACAAAATATGCTGGAATTTTGATTGGAAATGTATTAAATCTAGAGATCAATCTGGAAAAAAATTGACATCTTTACCACAAAATCTTCCAATCCATGGACATTGCATATCTAATTATTTTGATCTTCTTTGACTTCGTTTTGCCAATGTTTTGTAGGTTTCAGCATATAAATTCTATACATGTTTTGTTAAATCTACATGTATTTCTTTCTATTTGTTGTTATTCAATGGCTAAGTCATGTCTGACTCTTTGTGACCCCATGAACTGCCCCACACCAGACTTCCTGTCCTTCACTGTCTCCCAGAGTTTGTTCAAACTCATGTCTGTTGAGTCAGTGATTCCATTCAACCATCTCATCCTCTATCACCCACTTCTCCTCCTGCCCTCAATCTTTCCCAGCATCAGAGTCTTTTCCAATGAGTCAGCTCTTCAACATTAGGTGACGAAACATTGGAGCTTCAGCTTCAGCATCAGTCCTTCCAATGAATATTTAGGATTGATTTCCTTTAGGATTGACTGGTTTGATCTCCTTGTAGTCCAAGGGACTCTCAAGAGTCTTCTCTAGCACCACAATTCAAAGGTATTAATTCTTCAGGGCTCAGCCTTCTTTATGGTCCAACTCTCACATCTGTGTGTGACTACTGGAAAAACCATAGTTTTGACTATTTGGACCTTTGTCAGCAAAATGATGTCTCTGCTCTTTCATACACTGTCTAGGTTTGTCATAGCTTTTCTTCGAAGGAGCAAGCATTTTTTAAGTTCGCAGCTGTAGTCACCATCTGCAGCGATTTCTGGAGTCCAAGAAAATAAAATCTGTCACTGTTTCCACTTTTCCCCCATCTATTTGCCATGAAGTGATGAGACTGGATGCCATGATTTTAGTCTTTTGAATGTTGAGTTTTAAGCCAGCTTTTTCACGCTCCTCTTTCACCCTCCTCATGAAGCTCTTTAGTTCCTTTTCACTTTCTGCCGTTAGAGTGGTATCATCTACATATCTGAGGTTATTGATTCTTCTCCTGGCAATCCTGATTCCAGCTTCATCCAGCCTGGGATTTCACATGATGTACTAAACAGGGTGACAATATACAGCCTTGACATACTCCTTTCCTAATTTTGAACCAGTCCTTTGTTCCATGCCTGGCTCTAACTGTTGCTTCTTTTCCTGCACACAAGTTTCTCAAGAGACAAGTAAGATAGTCTGGTATTCCCATCTCTTTAAGAGCTATGATGTATATTTTATATATCTTTATATAAAGCTATGATACATGTTTTTAAATTTCATTGTGTATATTAAAACAATTGGGGTTTGGGAGCATTGTTTTTACCTATTTTTAAATTAATTTTGTTTTCTCACTGTCAAGTTTTAGAGTTCTTTGTGTATTTCAGATGGCAATAATATATCAGATATATGTTGTACAGTTTTTTTTCTACTAATCTTTGGCTTATCATATCAATCTTTTGACAGTGTCTTTCACAAAGCAGAAGTTTTTAATTTTAATAAAGTTTGATTTGTCATTTCTTTCATAGATCATGCCTTTAGTATTGTATCTAAGAAGTTAGCACCAAACCCAGGCTCATCTAGATTTTTCTGCTATGTATCTCTGCTATGTATCTCCTAGAAGTTTTATAGTTTTGCATTTTACACTTAAGTCCATGATCCATTTTGATTAATTTGTGTCAAGGATATACAGTTTGCATCTGCATGCGTTTGTTTTTGCATGTGGATATCTAGTTATTCTGAAACTATTTGCTGAAAAGTTTCGTTCTCTTTTTTATTCCCTTTGCTTCTTTGTGAAAAATCAGTTGACAATGGTGGATCTTATTTCTGGGATCTCTGTTCTATACCACTGACCTAGTTGTCTATTCTTTTACCAATAATACACTTGATTATCATAGCTGTATGGTAAGTTTTAAAGCTGGATAATGACAGTCCCCCAGCCTTATTCTTCTCCTTTAATCTTATATTGGCTATTCTGGGTCTTTGATGTCTCCACATAAACTTTAGAATCAGTTTGTCAGTATCTAGAAAAAAAACTTGTTGTTTTTTTGATTGGGATTGTGTTGAATCTATAGATCAAGCTAGGAAGAACTGACATCTTGACAACACTGAATCTTCCTATCCATGAACATTAATTTTTTCTCCACTTAATTTCCTTCTTCCTTAATTTCTTTCATTAGAGTTCTGTAGTTTTCCTTATATAGATAGTGTACATATTTTGTAAGATTTATGCCTAAGTGTTTCAGTTTTGGAAGGTGCTAATGTAAATGGATATGTTTTTAATTTCAAGTCCACTCTTCATTAATAATATATGGGAAAGCAATTAACTTTTGTGTATTAACCATGTACCCTGAAAATTTGCTGTAACTGTGAATTACTTTCAGGAGGTTTCTGTTTGTTGTTGGTTCTTTCCTATTTTCTGTGTAGATGATAGTGTCATCTGCAAATAAATTTTATGTCTTCTTTCCCAGTCTGTATACTTTTATTTCCTGTCTTGTCTTATTGCATTATCTAGAACTACCACATAATGATGTTGAAAAAGGAGTGGAGAGAGGGGACATTCTTGCCGTGTTCCTGATTTTAGCAGAAAAGATTCTAGTTTCTTACCATTAGGTATGATGTTAGTTGTAGGTTTTTTTCTAGATGTTCTTTGTCAAGTTGAGGTAGTTCTCCTCTATTCCTCAACTGCTGAGAGTTTTTATTATGAATGGGTATTAGATGTCTTCAAATGCTTTTTATGAATCTATTGAGGTGATCATGTGATTTTTCTTCAATTGCCTGTTGATGTGATGAGTTATATTACTTATCTTTGAATGTGAAAACAACTTTACATATCAGGAATAAGTCCCAAATGATTATGGTGTATAATTATAGATATACATATATATATACATACACACATATATATATATAATAGTTGGATTCAGTTTGCTAACATTTTGTTGAGGATTCTTGCATCTGTGTTCATGAGAGATATTGGTCTTTAGTTTTCTTGTAACACCTTTGCCTGGTTTTGGTATTAAAGTAGTGCTGGCTATATAGAATGAGTTAGGAAGTATTTCTGCTTCTGTCTTCTGGAAGAGATTGTGGGGAAAATGGATTTAGAAAAGGCAGAGGCACCAGAGATCAAATTGCCAACATCTGTTGGATCATAGAAAAAGCAAGAGAGTTCCAGAAAAACATCTACTTCTGCTTCATTGACTACACTAAAGCCTTTGGCTGTGTGGATCACAAGTCAAAGCCTTCCACTGTGTGGAAAGTTCTTAAAGAGATGGGAATACCAGACACCTTACCTGCCTCCTGAGAAACCTGTATGCAAGTCAAGAAGCAACAGTTAGAACCGGACATGGAACAAAGGATTGGTTCCAAATTGGGAAAGGAGTACATCAAGGCTGTATATTGTCACCCTGCTTATTTAACTTATATACAGAGTACATCATGCGAAATGCCAGACTGGATGAAGCACAAGCTGAAATCAAGCTTTCAGGGGGAAATATCAGTAACCTCAGATATGCGGATGACACCACTTTTATGGCAGAAAACAAAGAGGAGCCTCTTGATGAAAGTGAAAGAGGAGAGTGAAAAATCTGGCTTAAAACTCAACATTCAAAAAACTAAGAACATGGCATCCAGTCCCATCACTTAATGGCAAATAGATGGGGAAACAATGGAAACAGTGAAAGACTTTATTTTCTTAGGTTCCCAAATCACTGCAGATGGTGATGGCAGCCATGAAATTAAAAGATGCTTGCTCCTTGGAAGAAAAGCTATAGCCAGCCTAGACAGCCTATTAAAAAGCAGAGACCTTACTTTACTGACAAAGGTCCGTCTAGTCAAAGCTATGTTTTTTCCAGTAGTCATGTAAGGATGTGAGAGTTGGACCATAAAGAAAGCTGAGCACCGAAGAATTGATGCTTTTGAACTGTGGTGTTGCAGAAGACTCTTGAGAGTCCTTTGGACTGCAAGGATATCAAACCAGTCAATCGTAAAGGAAATCAGCCCTGAATATTGGAAGGACTGATGCTGAAGCTGAAGCTCCAATACTTTGGCCACCTGATGCAAAGAACTGACTTGTTGGAAAAGACCCTGATGCTGGGGAAGATTGAAAGCGGGAGGAGAAGGGGATGACAGAGGATGAGATGGTTGGATGACATCACTGACTCAATGGACATGAGTTTGAGCAAGCTACGGGAGTTGGTGATGGATAGGGAAGCCTGGCCTGCTGCAGTCCATGGCATCACAAAAAGTCGGACACGACTGAGCAACTGAACTGATCCTGCTTTGTTGGTGGGAATGTATATTGGTACAGCCATTATGGAAAACAGCATGGAGATTCCTCAAAAAACTAAAACTAGAGTTGTCATCAGTCAGCCAGTCAGTTCAGTCGCTCAGTCATGTCTGACTGCGACCTCGTGGACTGCAGCATGCCAGGCCTCCCTGTTGATCAACTCTCAGAGTTTACTCAAACTCATGTCCATTAAAGAGATGGGTTTTTGATTGGGTTGTTTGGTTTTTTGTTGTTGAGTTGTATGAGCTGTATGTGTGCTTTGGAAATTAAGCCTTTGTCAATAATTTGTTATGGTTTCCTTTGCTATACAAAAGCTTGTAAGTTTGATTAGGCTCCATTTGTTTCTTATTGCTTTTACTAATATTTCTATTGCCTTGGGAGACAAATAAAGCTTTTGTACAATTTATGTTAGAGAACATTTTGCCTATGTTCTCTTCTGGGCGTTTTATAGTGTCATATATTTAAGTCTTTAAGCCATTTTGAGTTTATTTTTGTGTATGGTGTGAAGGTATTTTCTGTCTTCATTTATTTACATGTGGCTCTCCAACTTTCCCAACAGCACTTTCTGAAGAGATTGTCTTTTTTCCATTGTGTATTCTTGCCTCCTTTGTTGAAGATTAATTGACCATAGGTGTGTGGGTTTATTTCTGAGATCTCTGTTATGTTCCATCGATCCATGTCATTTCTGTGCCAATAATCATGCTGTTTTCATTACAATAACTTTGTAGTATTGTCTGTAGTCTGGAAGGGTTATGTGTCCACCTTATTCCTTTTCCTCAGGATTTCTTTGCCAATTCTGAGTCTTTTATGGTTCTATATAAATTTTAGTATTATTTGTTGTAGTTCTGTGGGGATAAAAGGTCATGGGTAATTTGATAGAAATCATGTTTAATCTATAGATTGCTTTGGATAGTATGGCCACTTTAGCTTCTTTCAGTCCAAGAGCATGGGACAAATTTCCATTTCTTTGAATCATCTTCCGTTTCCTTTATGAATGCTTTGTAGTTCTTAGTCTTTCACCTTCCTGGTCAGGTTTATTCCTACATATTTCATTTTTGGGGGATGAGATTTTAAAAGATATTAATATTCCTTTCCTGATATTTCATTGTTAGTTTAAAGAAATGCAACCAATTTCTGTATGTTAATCTTGTATCCTGCTACCTTGCTGAATTCATTTTTCAGTTCTAGTAGCTTTTGTGTGGAATCTTTAGGCTTTTCTATATAGAGTATCATGTCATCTGCATATAATGACAGTTTTACCTCTTCCCTTCCAATCTGGATACCCTTTATTTTTATTTTTCTTGTCTGATTGCTATGCCTAGGACTTCTAATAATATGTTGCATAAAAGTGGTAAAAATGGACATCTTTGTCTTATTCCAGATTTTAATGGAAAGGCTTTTCACTGAATATTATAATGGCTGTGACATCTCACAACTTTTGATATTAATTTTTATTTTCATTTACCTCAAAATATTTTAAAACTTCTGTTGATATTTCTTTTTTGACCATGTGTTATTTAGAAGTATGTAGTTTAATTTCCCAAGTATTTGGGGATTTTTCCAACTATCTTTTCTGTTATTAAATTATGGGGATAAAAATTCTTGCCTCATTTCCAACATTAGGGAGAAAGTATTCCATCTTTCACCATTAAGTGTAATGGGTTTTTTGCTTTTATTTTTTTAAACTACTTTTTGTAGTATGAATGACATATAAAAAGCTGTATGTACTTAATATGTATAAAAATGTAATGATAGTGTAGGTTTTCGTAGATGCTCTGTATCAAGCTATGGACATTCTCTTCTATTTCTAGTTTGTTTAGAGATTTTTATCATGAATGGATATTGGACTTTTTCAAATGCTTTTTCTGCTTCAATTTACATTATCATGTGATTTTCCTTCTTTCGACTGTTAATGTCATGTATTACATTGCTTGATTTTCAAATATTAAATCAACCTTGCATTCTGCTGATAAACTTCACTTAAACATGGTGTATGATTCTTTTTATATATTGTATCTTTATATATATATACATATATATATAAAGAAATGTGCACATTTTTCCTTCTTTTAAAAAAATTATAATATTCTATTACTTAACAAAATTGTGTGGGCTGATAAAGTATATTATTTATTAATGAAGTTATATGAATGAATCTATTTTTAGTCTCGGCAGCCCTGAAAGAAAAGTGTTTTTGAGTTAATTAGCAACATCATAATATAAGAGTTAATACTAATTTGAAATACCAAAGGAGAAGAAAGCAGCAGCGTGGAAAGACTGAATGTGAAACACAAATGTTAAAAGATACCTGTGAAAGAAAAGGAGAAGAAAATGAATGTTTTGGCAGAGTTTTTTTTTTAATGAGATGTCATTTTATGCTTTAAAGAATATCTATTTTTAAATAATTTCAACCTTGCATAAAATCTGTCAGAACTGTAGTTAACTCCCGTGTCCCTATTCACCCACATTCTCCAACTGTTAATATTTCACAGCATTTGTGGAACACCTTTTGATATTTCTATAATAGGATCTACAACTTACACTAACAATTGCTTCCATACTAACATTCTATGCCAGGCATTATATTAGCCACTTTACTTGTCTCGTATAATTTTTACAGCTACCCTCCAAGGTACCCATTATTATCCCTGTGTAAGGCTTCACTGGCTAGGTAGAGGTTTCAGACCAACTCCAAAGCTTGTGCTTGTTAACAGTGTCACACCATAGACACAATTCTAAATTCAGAGGATTAAGGTACATGTGATTAACACTGTTTGGTGATCTGACCTTTCTCCCACCCCATCTTTTCTATTTCAGGACCCCTCTTTTTACTGAATGCTGAGGAAATCGCAGAAGAAATAGGGAATATGTGGAGGACAATATACAAATTGACCAAGACCTTAGCGGACATGCCTGCACCTAGGCGCTTAGCAGAGAATGTGAAAATCAAGATTGATAAATTCAAGCAGCACATCCCTATCCTCACCATTTCCTGCAACCCAGGAATGAAAGACCGGCACTGGCAGCAGGTCCTTGTCACTGCCCACCCCACCAGACCAGCCCATTTCTGGTCCTGATAGCCCTTTGGAAGGCAGGAACCATTAATGGGTCAAGGTTCTTCTTTCTGAAAGAAGAATCTCCTTGAGGCCAAGAGAGTAGTAAAGGCAGTGATACCCTTCCTGCCTCTCCACATAAACAGGCTGATCCTTTTCTTTGGGGACCTCATTGCTGGTGGTTGAGTATTAGTCCAGCCAGTGGCCACAAAAGCTGTCCTTATCTGCTTTCCTAAGCACATGGCTGCTCAGGGTCCTAGACAGTAGTGCTCAGTGGCTCAGTTGTGTCCGACTCTTTGGGGCCCAATGGACCCACGAGGCTCCCTTGTCCATGGAATTTTCCATGCAAGAATACTGAAGTGGGTTGCCATTTCCTACTCCAGGAGATCTTTCTGACCCAGGAGTCGAACCCATGTCTCTTTTGTCTTCTGCATTGGCAGGCAAATTCTTTACCACTAGCACCACCTGGGAAGCCCCAAAAGATGATAAGGGTCTCGAATTACAATGAGAGGGGCCTGGATTTGTTCCTTGACCTAGGTTACACAAAAGAGAAAGTCTATCTCTGGGGGCTCCTAATGATGCCAGATGATTCCTACTTAGCTTCATCATCCAGCAGGCTATGTTCAGAAATAATTTTGCACTGTTTTCTTCAGCCCTTTTGAGTCTATAAATGAGAATAATAAATATTCTCCCTGAAAACGATGGGATTTTTACAAGCAATCAAGTGTGAGGGTGACAAATGTGGTGTGATTACTAATAAGAAAAAAGGAAACTCACTGTGTTTCTAAAATAATCATCACATTCAAGAGCTAGCAATGGCCTTGAAACATCTTCTACCAGGGAGTTGCTCTGTGCGGAGGCGGAGATGAGACTGGCTCTCCATACACAGATCCCTCCCTGACTGGGCCTGAAATTCCCTCTCTGAAAACCATGCACAAGACTAGAGACATTCTCTCTAGAAGCCGTCTGAGAGCACCTTTATTAGGAGTATTGAAATTCAAGACCTAAGCATAGGACATAAAGAAAAACAGAGCGAAGACATCTAGTAGACTTTGAGTCTTGAACTGCCTCAGCAGAGGGATCTGTACAGGGACAGCTGCCTCACTTGGTACTCATAGGGTGCCTCTCCCTGTGGATCTAACCTGACTAGAACTTTGACCCATTTAGAGAGTGAGGTAGCCAGATGCCCTCCAGCAGTGCTGAGTCCTTTCATGAGATGACACTATAGAAAGTATCCTCATCAATGGCATTTAAACAGTGCTATAGGGGAGGCTCAGACAGCCTTCCTCTCCATCTGCTGCTTCCCCTGTGATGGTAGTATTCTCACAGTTGGGCACTTTAAAAATCCCAACCATTCCTAGACATTAATAATTCTCACTTATAAGCCACTTAGATGGACAGATTGGGGGAGAAATTCCCTGGAATTAAAATAATAACAATAATAGCTAATGTGTACTGAGTACCAGCTATGTACTGAGTACTGTTATATACTTTATGTGGATTCTCTCATTTCATCTTCCCAACAACCCTTTGAAGAACAATAAATTGTCACATGGTCAGTGAGTGATGGAGGAAGCATTCTCAGTTCTAATTCTCAGTGCCAACTCAGGAGATCCTTGTTCACAGATTTGGCTCTGGCAGGGGGCTCTGTAGGCTTAACCATCTGTAGCTCTCAAGGCTACAAAATGGATTTCCTAGGGTTGTGAGGTGGTTGTTTTGAGATTTCTGACCATTTCCCAGAACTTAAGCAGGAAAGACTAGTCTCCATGTTTGAAACATACACTTTATTGCTACTGTGGTTTAAAACAGGATGGAACAGGTAACACTGCAGTGATATGTACCAAAGCTGACTGTCTAGGATGCTGCTGCCCAATGGAAATATAAGCATGCATATAATTTTAAAGTTTCTAGTAGCCACATTTTTAAAAGTATAAACAGGTGAAATAAATTGTGAATATGCTTAACCAAACATGTCTAGAACATTATCAGTTCAATAGATAATCAATATAAAAATGTTAATGTGATCTCTTTGAAATACGGCGTGCTTTTACAAAACTCCAGCACATTTCAATATGAATTAGTTGCATTTCAAGTTCTCAATCACTACAGGAGGTTAGTGGCTACATATTGGACAATATAACTTCAGGCTCTTAGAATTAGAAAACCAGATGCCTTTTTAACCTATATAATTAACAAAAGCAATTTAAAAATAAAACTACAAATCTCTGAGTCTTTCATAGGCCAAGTACTATGCCAAGTGCTTTACACGGCTATGTCATTTAACCCTAGAGATAATGTGTTGTTCTAAAGTCATACTTGCAGAATTAGAGGATAAATGAGAGCCCAGAGCCACCAGAAACAATTGTGCGGTTTGTTCTTGACGGAATGCTACTTTTGTACCCTACAGTTTGAATTGTACTTTCTAGAGTTAAGCAGTATATAATCTGTACAACTATACCGAGAAGACCTATAGGAAACACTAATGTATGGTGGATGAGAGATTTGATGTCAGAATTAGATCCAAGTCCCAATTCTGAAATGGCTATTATGGTCTATTATTATGATCTATTAGCTAAAGGGTCATAAACAAGATACCTAATTTCTTTGTCTCAGTTTCCTTATATTTAAGAAAGGAATATTAATGTATTAGTACCTTCCTCACCTTGTTGGGAGAATGAAGGAAGTACATAAAGTTCTTACAACAGTGCCTATCACATAGTAAGCCCTCAGTCGTATTGCTTTTGTTATTTCCATTACCTCAGTGGTCCTCCAGGTGATCTCAGAACCCAGATTGGAAGCTGTTTGAATTGGGTGATTCACTCATGCTTTCCCTGCACAAGTGCTTATTGATGCTATGTTCCAGGCCCCAGGGACACAGGGCTGAATAAGACAGAACCTGATGCAACTTTTACATCCCTTCCTGCTCTGATATTCTTTAGTCCTACTGGAGCTGGACAGATACAAAACTGGGCAATAGGGAAGGTTTTTTACAGAGCTTCATTCCCCAACCCACATGCTCTTCTTGAGCACAATAACCCTCATGCTGCCCAGATCCCTCAGTCTCTATATAAGTGTTCAAAAGCCATCATAGACTTCATCAAAGACTGTTCACAGGGATATTTTCACTTAAAAGATAAGTTTGGGTAATATTTACACCAAAGGAATGGGCATAACAAGTGCTAACATTTCCAACAAGTTAGTACACTGAGTTGGAAGGAAGATTTTCCTCTTTCCCAGCACTCTCAGATCACAGAATTTGGGAATCTGCCTGTCCCATGTCCTCATGACTTCCTCCTTTTATTCAGCAAATCCAGCAGCTTCTGACCATGAACCACATTTTGCCCTGGTTCACTGCCTGAGAGCACAAAACCAGACCTGGTTGTGAGGACTGTTACGTAGTGTGGGACCCATAAGGTGCCCACACGTTTGCATTATACCAAGTTCTGATGGGAGAACAACCCCCAGTAAACCAGACACAATGCAGGCTGGGCCCTAGGCTGCCTCCCAGATCCTTAGACCTGCACTGTCCAATTCGATAGCCACTTGCTACACTCAGCTATTTAAACATAATAAGTCAAATAAAATTTGAAAATCAGTTCCTCAGTCACATTAGCCACCATCCCAGGGCTCACCAGCTGAATGTGACTGGTGGCTCCTACACAAGATAGCACAGCTATAGAGCATTTCAGTCATCACAAGAAGTCTACTGAACAACACTACTTTGGACAACACACACTTGTTTTTTCTCTTTGCAGATCAGTGAGATAGTCGGCTATGAAATAAAGCCCACTGAAACGACTTGTCTCTCAAATATGCTGGAATTTGGATTTGGCAAATTCATTGAAAAGTAAGACCTTTCCTTTCAGAAAGTTTTTTGTTCAAGGTATCTGTAATTTCCCACAGTTGTGTGACTGAAAGGCCATATAGCAGGCTACATTTCTCATTCTGGTTTAGGATAACCTCTATTTCAGCTGACTAGCAGCTGATGAAGCTTTCATTTCCAGCTGTGGAGTTTCTGGTTTTGGTTTAATATTTATTTATTTGGCTGCATTGGTCTTAGTTGCAGGATCTTTGATCTTCGTTGTGGCATGTGGGACCTTTAGTTGCACCATGCACACTCTTAGTTGCATCATGTGGGATCTAGTTCCCTGACCAGACATTGAACCCAGCCCCTTGCATTGGGAGTGCAGAGTCTTAGCCACTGGACCACCTAGGGAAGTCCCTCCAGTTGCAGAGTTGATGTCAGACTATGACTAGAAAATTGAGTCAGAGATTTTATTTCAAAAATAAATTTTTGTAAAGAGTTCTTTGAACCTGAGCTCCAAGTCCAGCTAGACTTTGGGCAAGACCATAGAACCTTTCTGGGCCTCAGTTTCCTCCCTGTTACACAAGCAACAGCAACAAATAGGAGGGGCTCTCTGAGCTAAATGAAATATGGTCAAATGAGAGATCTCTTCACTGGCTTTCTCTCCTCCAAATGTCCCTGGAGTTTGCATGTGAGGATTGGTACTATTGGAACTGCTGTTTTTAGGACGGGAGATTCTCAGAACCCTGTTTGTTTTTTCATACTGCCTCCAGGGTGATGGGTGGGGAGATGTGTTCCTGAGACTAAAGACCCTGTTAGGCAACTGGGTTTGGGCTCACTCAACACACATGATTCTCAGACTGTAACCCAAGTCCAGCTGCATCAGCATCACCAGCGAACTTGTTAGAAATGCACATTCTCAGGCACCACCCCAGTTTGTTCAATCAGAAATTCAGGGCGTGAGCACGGCAATCTGTGTTTTAACAAATCCTCAAGGTCAGTTCTGTGCAGTACAGGAGCAGCTTGCTACATGTGGCCTCTCATCCTTTGAAATGTAGCTATTCTGAATTTGATGTGCTGAGTATGTAAATATAGGCTGAACTTCAAAGATTTATTAAGGAAAAAAAAGCAAAATACCTATTTTAAATAGTGATTATGTGTTGAAATTATAATATTTTAGATTTATTGTTGTTCAGTCGCTCAATCATGTCTGACTCTTTGTGACTCCATGGACTGCAGCATGCCAGGCTTCCCTGTCCTCCACTGTCTCCCAGAGTTTGCTCAAACACGTGTCCATTGAGTCAGTGATGCCATCCAACTATCTCATCCTCTGTCACCCGCTTCTTCTCTTGCCTTCAGTCTTTCCCAGCATCAGGGTCTTTTCCAATGAGTCAGCTCTTTGCATCAAGTAGCCACAGTATTGGAGCTTTAGCTTTGGCATCAATCCTTCCAATGAATATTCAGGACTGATTTTGTTCAGAATTGACTGGTTTGATCTCCTTGCTGTCCAAGGGACCCTCCAGAATCTTCTCCAGCACCACAGCTCTAAAGCATCAATTCTTCAATGCTCAGCCTTTTGTATGGTCCAACTCTCACATCCATACAGGACTACTGGAAAAATCATGGCTTTGACTAGACGGACCTTTGTTGGCAAAGTAATGTCTCTGCTTTTTAAATCGCTGTCTAGGTTCATCATAGCTTTTCTTCCAATGAGCAAATGTCTCTTAATTTCATGGTTGCAGTCACCATCCACAGTGATTTTGGAGCCCATGAAAAGAAAGTTCTGTCACTGTTTCCATTGTTTCCCCATCTATTTGCCATGAAGTGATGGGACCAGATGCCATGATCTTAGTTTTTTGAATGTCGAGTTTTAAGCCAGTTTTTTCACTCTCCTCTTTAACCTTCATCAAGAGGCTTTTAGTTCCTCTTCACTTTCTGCCATTAAGGTGGTCTCATCTGCATATCGGAGAAGGCAATGACACCCCACTCCAGTACTCTTGCCTGGAAAATCCCGTGGACAGAGGAGCCTGGTAGGCTGCGGTCCATGGGGTCACTAAGAGTCGGACACGACTGAGTGACTTCACTTTCACTTTTCACTTTCATGCATTGGAGAAGGAAATGGCAACCCACTCCAGTGTTCTTGCCTGGAGAATCCCAGGGATGGGGGAGCCTGGTGGGCTGCCGTCTATGGGGTCGCACAGAGTCGGACACGACTGAAGCGACTTAGCAGCAGCATCTGCATATCTGAGATTATTGATATTTCTCCTGGCAATCTTGATTTATTGAGTTAAATAAAATAGTTTCTTTTTAACTTGTGTTAAATTGAGTACCAGAAACTTTGAAATAACTTATGTGGCTCATGTTATATTGCAAATGAACAGTGCTGCTCTAGCGATAATGATGCTTGCTAGAATTTGAAAGCCCCTCCTTCAGGCTGGTTCAGAACAAGTCTACTCTAAGGTCCTTCCAGGCCCCCATATCTATCTGCCACTCAAATGCTCTGATAACTCCCTAATACCACCAGTACTAGCCCTTTGTAAGGAGCAGGCCTAGAGACACATGCTTTGTTTTTTATGTTTTTATTGGAGAATAGTTGATTTACAATGTTGTGTTACTTTCTGCTGTAGTACTTTCTGATTCTGCAAAGTGAATCAGTTATATATACACGTACGTCCACTCTCTTCTAGATTCTTTTCCCATATAGGTAATTACAGAATATTGAGTTTCCTGTGCTATATAGTAGGTTCTTACTAGTTATTTTACATATGCTGCTGCTACTGCTGCTAAGTCGCTTCAGTCGTGTCCCCATAGACGGCAGCCCATCAGGCTCTGCCGTCCCTAGGATTCTCCAGGCAAGAATACTGGAGTGGATTGCCATCTCCTTCTCCAGTGCATAAAAGGGAAAAGGGAAAGTGAAGGCGCTCGGTCATGTCCAACTCTTAGCGACCCCACGGACTGTAGCCTACCAGGCTCCTCCGTCCATGGGATTTTCCAGGCAAGAGTACTGGAGTGGGGTGCCATTGCCTTCTCCATTTTACATATAGTAGTGTGTATATCCCAGTCTCCCAATTTATCCCCTTTCCCTCTGGTAATCATAAGATTATTTTCTAAATCTGTGACTCTGTTTCTGTTTTGTAAATAAGTTCATTTGTACCATTGTTTTAGATTCCATATATTTATATAAGCAATATCATACAAGACACATGCATTTTTACCAGGTTTATGTAATTTTATTAAAGGGCATCATTATCCCCAGTAAGATGTTCCCAAGAAATAGCAGCTCTAGAACAATTATGCTGCACTGAGTATTTTATATGGAGAAGGCAATGGCACCCTACTCCAGTACTCTTGCCTGGAAAATCCCATGGACGGCAGAGCCTGGTAGGCTGCAGTCCATGGGGTCGCTGAGAGTCAGACATGACTGAGCGACTTCACTTTCACTTTTCCCTTTCATGCATTGGAGAAAGAAATGGCAACCCACTCCAGTGTTCTTGCCTGGAGAATCCCAGGGACGGCGGAGCCTGGTGGGCTGCCGTCTATGGGGTCGC
Organism: Giraffa tippelskirchi; assembly: GCF_054371585.1. Lineage (NCBI taxonomy): Eukaryota > Metazoa > Chordata > Mammalia > Artiodactyla > Giraffidae > Giraffa > Giraffa tippelskirchi. The sequence goes on from NC_137287.1 coordinate 22,884,356, forward strand.
ACAGAGTCAGCCACGACTGAAGCGACTTAGCAGCAGCAGAGTATTTTACATGTATTAGCCAACTTATCCATCACAACAACCTAATATTCTAGCTAATTTTAGTCACATTTTACAGATGAGAAAATAAATTGATTAGAGAAATTAAGTAACTATCCAGAGGTCACAAGAACCAAGACCTGAGCCCAGGCTAGCTGACTTCAGAGCCTTAATTGTTACTCTTTACTGCCTGAAAAGATAAACCCACCTTCAGAGACAGAGACTGAGCAAATACACAGCATACTACCACGCTTCTTGCCACTGTGCTCAGCTGTGACAAATCCAGAAGTGGTAATGCCTTGGCCAAGGTGTTAACCTCTGTGTGCCCAGACCTCTTATCTGTAAAATAGAAATAATAATAGTAGCTAGGTGATCAAGAGTTATTGTGAGGATTATGAGATTAGGCATGTAACCTGAACTGACTTAATTTTTAAGTTCTTAGCTACCACCTATTAGTGAGGTATGGTGCCCGCTATATTCCACTCTCTGTAGTTAAGGTAGTTTTATCACAGCCCACAGTTAGTTAGGGGGCTTCCCTGGTAGCTCAGACAGTAAAAGAATCTGCAATGCTGGAGACCTAGATTTGATTTCTGAGTCGGGAAGATCTCCTGGAGAAGGGAATGGCTACCCACTCCAGTATTCTTGCCTAGAGAATTCCATGAACAGAGAAGCCTGGCAGGCTACAGTCCATGGGGTCACAAAGAGTCAGACATGACTGAGTGACTAACAGTGCATTTGGATAAGGTTAATTTGATATACTTCATGGACTCCTAACCTTATTGATCCCCTCCTGCAAAGTCATAAGGCACATTTCCAAGCATTTTGTCATATTTAATTATACCAAAACCCTTGATATAGGCAAATGGGGACTGAAGGCCTGTCAAGTGACTTGGTCACAGCCATACATCCAGCCTATTTTTCTCATACTCATCTGGGTTGACACCTGCCTTTATTATTCTCTATTTGCTCACTCATTTTAGTTGTCTCCTGAGAAGGTCATGTTTAGGATGGTGACCATGCTGCTGAGGTGTTCATCTGGCATTATCCATGCCTCTTCTACTTCCCTACATGAGGCTAAATTTGGGTTTTCAGCTCAATTCAGTTGCCCTGTTTGGCTTACCACATGTGAGCAATTCTATTGCTCCTCTGATAGAGAAGGCAGAAAGCACATAGTTGGGGAGGAAGAAACACTGGATTAGAAGTCAGAGGAACTGGTATCTAGACCTGGTTCTGGCACTCTGCAGCTGTATATGTGGCTTTGGACATGTCACTTGCTTCCTCTGGGCTTCAGTTTGCTAAAGTGTAAGTAAAGACCAGATGGATACAATGAAAGACAGTGCTGAGGCAGAAAGACTAATCCCTCCTTTTCCTTCCAAGAACTTTGCTTCCCAGTTCTTCAGCCACACCTGGGTTTAGCTCTCCTGTGGAAACTAGAAGAAAGGAATTTATCTTCCCCTTCTCTCTTTCTATGGAACAGAGGGACTGTTCCACTGATGGGTCCAATGCATCAGGAAAATAGCAGATACGTTCTTAAAAAGTATGGACAGAAAGTGGAGAAAAAGCCATCGTATAAATTAACAGAAGTTCTAAGATCTGAATAGGAAGTCAATAACAAATCAACCTGCATCTCTTAAGTCTCCTGCACTGGCAGGCAGGTTCTTTACCACTAGTACCACCTGGGAAGCCCAATAGTTCTAAAGTAAATAGGAATAATAAGGAGTAAATGAAAATGGAAAAAAGGTCTTGTTTTAATGCTTAAAATAGTGGTTCTCAACTGCAGATGTCCACCCCCAGGGGATACTTGGAAACACCTGGAGACATTTTTGGTTGGTGCAACTGGCAAAGGGTGAGGACTAGGGGAGTCAGCTACTGGCATCTAGTGGATTGAGGCCAAGGATGCTACTAAACATCCTGCAGTGCACGGGACAGCCGCTCACAACAAAGAATTACCTCCCTGTATTAGTTTTCCAGTGTTGCTATAACAAATACCATAGTCCGATTGGCTTAAACAACACAAATTTACTTTCTCACAACTGTAGGTTTAAAGTCTAAGATCAAAGGGGGTTTTTTGGGGGGAGGGTGAGGAGGGCAGGGTATAGGGACTGAGGGCTGGGATTTGGTTTCTTCTAAGGCCTCTCTCCTTGACTTGCAAATGACTCTCTTCTCCCTGTGTCTTCACATGGTCTTCCCTCTATGTATATATCTTAATCTCCTCTTCTAATAAAGATACCAGTCATTGATCCAGTGGGTAACACTTCACACTCCCAATGCAAGAGGCCCGGATTCAATCCGTAGTTGGAGAACTAAATTCCACATGCCACAACTAAAGACCCGGCCCAGCTAAATAAATAAATACTTTTTTTTTTTATGATACCAGTCATATTGGATTGGACCCACCTTAATGACCTCATTTTAACTTAACTACGTCTTTAAAGACTTATTTGGGCTTCCCAGGTGGCACTAGTGGTAAAGAACCCACCTGCCAATGCAGGAGACGTAAGAGACATGGGCTCAATCCCGGGGTCAGGAAGATTTCCTGGAGGAGGTCATGGCAACCCACTCCAGTATTCTTGCCTGGAGAATCCCATAGACAGAGGAGCCTGGCAGGCTGCAGTCCATAGGGGTCACACAGAATCAGACACAACTGAAGTGACTTAGCATGAAAATAACTATTTATGTCCAAACAGGATAACTCACATTTTGAGGTACTGGAGATTAAGACTTCAATATGATTTTTGGAGAGATATAATTCAGCCTTTAATATAGCCCCTATAGAGTAGGAAGGTAAACTTTTTGTAAAATTAAAGGCTTTTAAAATTTTGCTGAGCTTGAAATTCTTCCTTTGATGTATTTTTGATGCCTCCTCTGTTGATGTTACTATCACTCTGTCTTCTCTTTAGACTGGAGCCCATCGGTGCAGCTGCCAGTAAGGAATACTCTCTGGAGAAAAACTTGGAGAAAATGAAGTTAGACTGGGTTAACATGACTTTCAACTTCGTGAAGTACAGGGACACTGTGAGTCTCAGTCCAACAGTTCAGCCCCCTGAGAGCAGCTCATTTATTATGTAGTAAATTATAGAAGGAATTCATTTCAAAATTGCAAGAGAACTCAAGGAAGAAGGATCTCTAATCTGTCTTAAATTTTTTTATTGATACATGATTGACATACAACATTTGTAAGTTTAAAGTATACAACATGTTGCTTAATACTTTTACATATTGCACTATGATTACCATTAACACCCCTATCATGTCACGTACCTATCCTCCCCTTTTTGTGGTAGGATAATTAAGGTCTTTTCTTAGTAGCTTTGAAGTTTTTAATACAGTATTGTTGTCTGTAACCACTATGCTGTTGCATTAGATTGTTTCCTCCTGTCTGCCTTCCTGTGCCAGTTGGCCTTTGTTCCAGACACCACGGAGGGATGCATTTTCAAATGAGAAAGGACTTTTAATTCAGAGCAACAAGCTTTCTGTTGAAAAGGAGCTGAACAGCCTCCTGAATTAGCATCTCCAGGGAAGGCACCCCAGGTCCCTCAGAAATATAACTGAGGTAGACAGTGCTCAGCACTTCTCAAGTGTTATTAAGTACAGGAATCACCTGAGAGTCTTTCTAAAATGCATGTTCTGATCCAGCAAGTTTAAGCTGGGTCCCGAGGTTCTGCAATTCCAGCAAGCTCCCAAGTAATACTGAAGCTGTGGTCTCTGGACCACATTTTGAAGAGCAAGGCTGTATACTTTCTTTTCACTGGCGCTTCTAGAAAATATATAAGTTCATAGAGTGCATAAACCTGAAGGATTTGCTCAACCATCTTCAGAGGCTGGCTTGCTCTTGGGGTGGGCCATGAGAAGGAGGGCTTGCTGCTTAGGAGAGGCAACAGGCAGAAACTCGTATAACGCAGGCCATTGGCTCTTTAAGCAGTGCATCTCAACCCTGGTACTCTTTCTGGTCACTCAATTCCAGTGTGTTTGTGTTGGAGGTGGGTGGGGAGGGTTCCCACACTACCATGCAGTATATGACACCAGCTGGGTGCCTTACAATTCAATTCAGTTGTAAGTAGACACTATCTACCCAGAGCTTCCATAGGTTAAGACTACAAGACTGCCAATTCCCCTCACCCCCCACTTCAGATGCCAGTCTGAAGCCCAGGTTATCTCCTGTGCTTCTGGTCAACCAGCTGTAGATTGGAGGTCCCTCCTTGGGTTCATTTAATTTGTTAGAACTCAGAAACAGTTTATTTAATAGATCACTGGATTATTACAAAAGGATATAGGACCCAGAAACAGATAGATGGAATAATTAGGGCAAGGTATAGGGAACTGGTGTGGCACTTCCATGCTCTTTCTGAGCATGCCACTCACCCAGATCTCATGTTCACCAACTCAGAAGCTCTCTCACCCCTCTCCTTTTGAGTTTTTTTAAAGGCTTCATTACTTTGGCATAATTGACTAAATCGTTGGCCATTGGTAATTGAACTCAGTCTCCATCCCCATTCCCCTGCCAGGAGATAAGTTGGTGGACTAAAAGTTGCAACCCTCTAATCACAGGGTTGACTCTCCTGACAACCAACTCCCCACCTTAGATGTGGTACAAAAGCCACCTCATTAAGAAAACAAAATCTCTGTCATCCCTTAGGAAATTCCAAGGGTTTTAGGAGCTGTGCCAACAACAGGGACAGAGGCCAAATAAATCACAACATCACTCTGACCTGGGGTTCTGTATTTTTAAGGCACCCCCTGACTTTTCTAAAGTGCAGTGTGGATTGAGAACTAAAACCCTAAAGGCTCTCATACTTCCCCCTCTCCCAAGCTGCATGTCATCCTTTGTGACTTCTATTCCTCTTTCTCTCAATGCCTTGATTTCACTTGATTAACAACTGTAGACAAGTCAATGGAAGGGAGGAGAACTGGGGGCCTCTCCCAGCAAGACCAGGCCAAAAGGTGTTACGTGATCTGATTGGATTAGATAGTTAGAGGCTTTGGGGCTGAGTTGAGGAGTTAAGTTGAGGAACCGGATAACAGCTCAGTTACTTCTGGCCAGTCTTCAGAGTTTTTGATTGAAGTAGCTATAGACAATGGTCAACAATGAGAATCTCATTCAAAATGAGAATCAAGGTACCACTTCATTAAATAGCTAGACACACCTCCCACTACAGAGCTACTGGTAAAAGGTGAATGAGAGAATATATTCTAGCTCCAAATTAACCACCCAGATGTAAGCCTGAAGGAAGTGAAAACAGAGTAAGAAAGACCAGACCTACCACAGGGGGACAGCCCCTTATCAGCTTGCTTGCCACATGGCCCAAGAAGAAAAGTCCATCTACAAGGGCTAACTTTTAAGACATAGTAACCCTAACTACTAGTAAAACATGCCAAATCATTATTTAGTCAGAGGTTCCCAAACATTCTTGGTTCATGGTGCTGTTGGTATCTGAGTACTTTTAAAATTGTTCCCTTCCCTAGTCCAAAAGAAATACTTAACAGCTTTGCTTATGAAATAACTGAGTTCAGAAAGCTTAAATATTTGTGCCCCATCAACTTAATAACTGAAAAAAGTACATATAAATTAAAAGAAAATATTTGTATTTTATTTTAAAATAACCAAAGTTATTTGCTGTGAGTTTGCTGTAGTGCCCCGGGGCACATGGTTTGGGAATCAAGCCTAATCTAAGCAGATTAGCAGTTGATTCTACCTGAGGGAGCCAGGAAAGCAAGTGAACAGAAAATCAGAAACACAGAGAAGAGGACAGAACTCTTTCGCCCCCAGACAACAGATACTAGTTACAGATCTAGGTTTGGACCAGTTTGATTTCTGCAAAGGAGGTAGAGACGTCTTTAAGAGTATTTTCAAAGTAGAAAATAGAAAACTCTCTCTCCTATAAGACATAGTGTCCCACAGAGTTGGAGATCTGAGCTGTGAGTCCTTTGGGGATCAGTATGAAAAGTTGTGGGAAAGAGATCTTGTGATTTTAACAGGGTGGGTCATTTTTATTTGCAGGATACAAGCATCTTGTGTGCAGTTGATGACATTCAACTGTTACTTGATGATCATGTGATAAAAACCCAGACCATGTGTGGCTCTCCATTTGTCAAACCAATAGAAACTGAATGCCGGGTAAGAGGAAATGAGATTGAATGTTTTGTGATGGCCCGTTAGCTCTGGGTTTCTTGGAGGAGCAGAAAGTTTTTGTTTTGTTTTTACTTTTTGACCATACTACGAGGCATGTAGAACCTCAGCTCCCCAGCCAGGGATCTAACCCACGCCCCCTGTAGTGGAAGCGTGGAGTCTTAACCACTGGACTGCAAGGAAGTCCTGAAAGAAGATTTCTAAGTTCAATTAAAAAGAAAACCCACTTTCTCTTGATAAAAAGCAACAACAACAAAAGACTGAAAGTGTTAGTCACTCAATCATGTCCGACTTGTTGTGATCCCATGGACTGTAGCCCAAGTAGGCTCCTCTGTCCATGGAATTCTCCAGGCAAGAATACTGGAGGGAATCTTCCCCACCCAGGGATTGAACCTGGGCCTCCCACGTTGTAGGCAGACTCTTTACCAAGTGAGCCACCAGGGAAGCTTATAAAGACTGAAATCAATAACCAAGTAATCCTTTGTAACAGTCTGGCAGACTGAGCTTTTGCGACAGTCTGCTAAAAGAGAAGATAAGTGTTTTGAGTGCACCAAACAAAAATACATTTGGAAAGTATATTATCAGTTTTAGAAATCTAGAATGTAAACTACTGGAGGTTAGCCTCCTTTGATCATTGTTTGTAGACGTGGAATAGGCTAAGGACATAGACTTGAGCCAGATTGTCTGTGTTCGAATTCTGACTCTGTCCCTTATTGGTTGTGTGACTTTGGACCAGTTACTTGAGTATGTCAGTTTCTGCATCTGTAAAGTAAGTTTTATAATAATATCTCCCTTGTGAATCTGTTGGATTAAATTGGTTTTCACATACATAAAGCACTCAGACCATCACTTGGCATAGAGTAAGCCTTAAAACTGTTATTGTTGTTGTTGTTTTTTAAGATGACCCTGAAAATCAGGATTTTTTTTATTCCGTTTTAGGCTTGTTTTTTAGATTATTATTATTCCTTTTTAGACTTTATTATTATTATTATTCCTTGTTTTTTTTATTATTCCTTTTTTTTATTATTATTCCTTAAAAAGTTAAGATGAACCTTAACTTTTTAACTATCTCTTTCAGGGTGCTTTCCAGTGTAAATTTTTTAAACAAGCTTGTAGCGGAGCTAAATGCTTTCAGTTAATTAGCAGCATTGTTGTTGTTGTTGTGATTACTCCACTAGGAACTCTATAAGGATAAGGAATCTTGTTTTCTCTTTCATTACTGTATCCACTTTGCCTAGAAAAGTGACCAGAACATAGGGGTCACTCAGTAAGTATTTGTGGAACAAGTGAATGACTGAATAAGTTAATGAATGCATCCATTTGTTTAGTCAGTGGGTCTGTGATGCACAGTGGCATATTAATGATTCAGATGTGAAATGCTACATTTGCAGAAATGGGAAGAAAAGCTAGTTCGTGTGCAGGAAATTTTGGATGCCTGGTTAAAGTGTCAAGCCACTTGGCTGTACCTGGAACCAATCTTCAGTTCAGAGGACATCATAGCCCAGATGCCAGAAGAGGGCAGGAAATTCGCCATCGTTGATAATTACTGGAAATCACTTATGTCCCAAGCTGTGAGTTTTCACTCCCTAGCACATCTCACCATCAGGAATGTGGGATGCCATATAGAAGTTCCTCATTATGCAATCCTACCATGTCCCTTGAAATCTATAAGTAAACTGGATTTTACCTAAGCTGATTTTTGCAAATTCAATATCTTTATAATTGTTTAATTTCTGGTTATTTGTTATTAAAAATGCAAACATGGGAATAGGAAATATTCAAATTAGTGGTCTTTTGAAGTCCCAACTTTGTAGAGGTAACTATTTAAATTTGGATAATTTGGCTTCTATTCCTCATGAGATATAAGACTTTATTTGTTACAGGATAATGTAATAAAGCTTATAAATCGAGAATAATTTTAGAATTCAAATAATTCACTATATTCAGTTACTCAGTTATTTAACAAATGTTCAAGGGGCCAGAGCAGACTAGTATAGAATATCATGGTCTGATTTCCACAATCCCAGCAGTTAAAATATAATAGGCTTTGTTGCTTTTAGATGCCCAACCCCAGCCCAATCAATCATGGCCAGAGCAAAAGGGTATTGTTATGAGCAGTCACCCTTGTGGGATTAGGTGATTAGGCTAGAAGGGTCATTAATTGATGCACTAGTCACACACTCATTACAGTAATCAGTCTCAGAATCTGGAAACCTCTTGATGATTATCACCTTTTTATGGAACCCAGGTGAAAGATACCAGGGTTTTGATGGCAGCGGACCAGCCACGGATGGCTGAGAGACTTCAAGAAGCCAACCTTCTGTTGGAGGACATCCAGAAAGGGCTGAATGATTACTTGGAGAAGAAGAGACTATTTTTTCCCAGGTATCTAGTATTGTTCTCTTGTTTGAATTTGCCCTCTTGACCCATATATTGGTAGAATTACATTTTTTTTATATGAGAGTTGGCTTCTACTCATCTATTCCATGAGCTTCTTTGATGGGTCAGTCGGTAAAGAATCCACCTGCAGTGTGGAGACCTGGTTCAATCTCTGGGTTGGGAAGATCTTCTGGAAGAGGTCATGGCAACTCACTTCAGTATTCTTGCCTGGAGAATCCCTGTGGACAGAGGAGCCTGCCAGGCTACCATCCATAGGGTCGCAAAGAGTTGGACACAACTGAGCGACTAAGCACACAGCACACATACACATCTATTCCATATTCTTTAGAGGTTTTCCATTCCCCAAGAGACGGCTCTCAGGGGTAAGGCATGTCTTCATAGTCACTATTTAGAGTGGGGTTGAATGGACAGCAATGGAGCCAGCATGGTCAGACACCCAATTAGGCGGGTATAGTACTCAAAAGCCTGGACTTTGGAGTTAAGCAGACCTCAGTTTGAGTCATTAGCCACATCTGGCTATCCAGCCCTTGAAATGTGGCTAGTGTAACTTAGACGGTAAAATTTTAATTTATTTAGTATTAATATTTTAAAGGTAAATAGCCATATTTGGCTAAGGGCTTCAGTGTTGGATAACACAAATATAGCACAGATAGTGAAAAAAACCTTGACTTGGAAGCACAAAACTTTGTTAAGAGAAAACCTCTGAAATATGAGCTTCCAATCATGTTGGAAGCTAATGTTTTTAGCTACCCACTAATGTTTTTCCTAATAAAAATATGAATAATAGCCAACATTAATGCAGTATTTACCATATGCCAGGTCACCACTCTAAGTGCTTACACATATTGTCTGATTTAGCCCTTACAATAATCCTATGAGGTTACTAACATTGTTTTTACCCCAATTTTACACATGAGGAAACAAAACTTGCTAAAAAGCATAAGATTGGTAAATGGACAAATTCAGGTAGTCTGGATAAGACACTCAGTTATTTAAATTCTCTGAGCTTCATCTTCTCCTAAGTTAATTAACTATGTACACAAAGTATTAGTATTTCTTTGTGCATTTTTATGGAAAAAAAGTAAGCACTCTCAGAAAAGACTTTGAAAATGTTCTTGATAGTCACATGTTTTAAATGAATTTTATCTTGAAAATATAGAGTGCTAAATAAAGATTTTAGTTTTAAATTATACAGATATACTAATTATTACTCTCATGGCCATTGAGCCTTATTCATTATCACACATGAGTCCACAGAGATCACCTATTTGAATTTCACTTGGGAGTGGGAGAAATTGACATCCTAATTAGATAACGGTTAGTCAACCAGCCAACAAATAATCATTGAGTTATTCCTATCCATTCAATGCCACAGTTACAGTGTGTTAATTTGCTTTGCTGCATAACAAGCCACCTCCAAACTTAGAAGTTTAAAACAGCAACTGTTTACTGAGCTCACAATTCTGTGGGTTGGAAAACTAGGCAGAGCTCAGCTGAGTAGTTCTTCTGGCCTCATCAGGGCTCACTCATGTTGACCATGGTCAACTGGCAGTCCGTGACCTCAATCACTTATCTGGTGGTTAGCTTCCTGTTGGCCAGAGCAGCAAGGATAATTGGGCCAAATGTCTTTCAACCTCCAGAAGGCTAGCCTGGGTTTATTCATATGGTGATGGTTGCAGTGTTCCCAAAAGCAGCAAGAGTTGAAACTTCAAGGCCTCTTGATGTCTAAGCTTGAAACTAGTACAAATTCATGTCTTCCAAAATCTATTGGCCAAAGCAGGACTCAGAGCCAGCCAAGTTTCAAGAGATGTGAAAACAGACTTCACCTCATGAACAAAGGAGTTACAAATATTGTGGCCTTTTTATAGATAGTGAAGGACAGAAAAGCCTAGTGTGCTGCAGTCCATGGGGTCACAAAGGGTTGGACATGACGTAGCGACTGAACAACAATACATACAGTGAAAACTGTCATTATATGATCCTTTCATTACTGAATTTAAAACCTAGTGGTTACTGTAGAGGTTTATCCCTAGAACATTTTCTGAAAGTTTGCTGTCCCTGCCTTTAAGATCCAAGCGAGAGAGTGAAGCTATCTTATTATCTCTAATATAAAACAGGATAAAGCCCTCTGCACATAAATAGGCTCATTATTAATGTGCACTTATTTCCCACCTGTAACATTTTCTGAGAATAAGGAAAGATGAGGAAGTTTTCTTTCCTCCTGCCCAGTAGTTCTCAACACTGGTTGTACATTAGAATCAGCGGGGATTTTTAAAAATATAAGATCCCAGATCAGTAATATTGGAATCTCTGGGCGGTGGAACCTTGGCATTGAAACTTTTTTTCTAAACTCTGCAGATGATTCTAAGCTGTAGACAAGGTTAAGAACCACTGCTCTGTTTAGATGTCTTTCAACTGATACCAACTCCTCTGCTGCTGCTGCTAAGTCGCTTCAGTCATGTCCGACTCTGTGCGACCCCATAGAGAGCAGCCCACCAGGCTCCCTGTCCCTGGGATTCTCCAGGCAAGAACACTGGAGTGGGTTGCCATTGCATTCTCCACCAACTCCTCACACACAGCCATATAAAACCCACATATACCAGCTTTCATCTTTTTTTTTTTTTTTTGGCTCTGAGTCAAAACTATCTCCAGTCTCTATGCCCTAGATGAAAAATGGTGAAGGGGAGTTGGCCTTAGATAAGGCCCTAGAAGTAGCTGGTGTTCACTAGAGTGTCATCTACCTGTTGGGGAGTATCACTTTTGTTGGGAATAGAAGCTCTTAGAAGAGATTCCAGTAGCCATCTTGCTTTGCTTTGAAATAGGTTCTTCTTTCTATCAAATGATGAGCTGCTGGAGATATTGTCAGAGACAAAGGACCCTCTCCGGGTGCAGCCACACTTGAAGAAGTGCTTTGAAGGAATTGCCAAGCTGGAGTTTACAGACAGTCTGGAGATTGTGGGCATGATCAGCTCAGAAAAAGAAATCGTTCCATTCAAACAGAAAATCTACCCAGCTCAAGCCAAAGTAATTCCATTTACCCATTTTTGAGTTCTTTTCTTTATAACAGCAAAACAGAGAGAAGCAGATTATATGTTGGTTAAGCATTTAGACTGGTTTCAGACTGAGTGTGAAACATTTATATTCCACAACTTAATGATGGGGGTAACTTTGGGGCTTCCCTGATGGTTCAGCAGGTAAAGAATCTGCCAGCAATACAGGAGACACAGGAGATGTGGGTTCGATCCCTGGGTCAGGAAGATCCTCTGGAGAAGGAAATGGAAAAAAATCCAGTATTCTTGCCTGAAAAATCCCATGGGCAGAGGAGCCTGGTGGGTCGCAGAGTCGGACATGACTGAGCGACTAAGCATACAGCACAGCAGACTTTGGGGAACTAATCTTTCTGGGTCTGCTTGTTCATCTCTAAGATGAATGCTGCTGCTGCTGCTAAGTTGCTTCAGTCGTGTCCAACTCTGTGCGACCCCATAGACGGCAGCCCACCAGGCTCCCCCGTCTCTGGGATTCTCCAGGCAAGAGCACTGGAGTGGGTTGCCATTTCCTTCTCCATCTAAGATGAATATTATACTGCAATTCACATGGCACCCTAAATTTGTGGAAAGATTTCAACAAAACTTGATGTGGAGACAGTAGCAGGAACCAGATCCAAACAACTAATACTGTTTAAATCCCCATGAGCAAATCCAAATTCAAAGAGATCCAGTTAGATCAATAAACCGTCCAGTAGGGGCAGGTGTTTTTAAAGGTCAATAATACATCATGGATTTAATGCCATTTAACTCACATTTTTTATACAGATGCCCTTATATAATGAGTAAAATGTAAGTTACTTTCACTCTTGCTGAACATGACAGCACCTCACAGTAGAAGTAGACTAGCATTCTTGGCCTTGCTTGGTAGACCGTTTCTGCCACCCACACATTTAAGTTTCAGCAGCTAGGACTCACACCTTGAAACCAGACACCAGCTAGCTTACAAGCACTTGAAGTCAGCAGGTACAGTTACCTGAAATTCTAACACTGAATAATATGCTGCAAATTCTAATTACCTGTAGAGATTTTAAAAAATCCATTTGCCCTGGTTGCATCCCATACCAATCAAATCAGAATGTCTGGGAGAGGGGTTCAGGAATCCCTAATTTTTAAAGAACACCAGATGATTCCAGTGCTCAGCAAAGTTTGAGGACCGCTGGAATAATGCAAGAATTAAAACTGTTCAATTAGAAATGAACAATTTATTTTATGAACTTGTCCACTAAAAAAATGTACCCCCTAAAAGTTGAGTTCTGTTTTATTCAGCGTTCATTCTTAGGATGTCAAGTTAGGGAGGCAGCATCTCAAGTAAGCCTGAGAAAACTGCCGGAGGTTGGAGGGGAGCCAGGATATTTAGGAGTTTTGCAACTTCTGAATGTCAAAAGATTTCGTTAATGAAAGAAAACCAGATATCACAAGTTAAGGAATTTAGTGCTTTTCTATGTATGAGAAGATGCAAGAGTCTGGGCTCACTGAAATCAGTCCTTTGATATCTACCTCAGCTATCTGGGGCCAGTATCCTGTGTTTTCACATCCTGAGTTTCCTCAACCTGCACCCTTGGGGGTGACTGCAGCTTGTAGGTAGGTATTCTTTGTCTCCTTCCTGAGTTCCCTCAAGGCTCACCTTCAGGGGATACGGGGTGGCTGCAATTGCTGGTGGCTGCAACTTCTTTTATTTACTGACATGACAGGCAATATCTTATTTCTCAATCTGAAGTATAAATGTGTCAGTTGTCTCCTGAGAAGTTGTCTTTCAGAAAATGTGAAAGAAATGCATGTTAAAAAGTCTCTATTGTCCCTTTTTTGAAACATACACTTCTGAGAATGCAGTAAATAAGTGTAACCAATAGTTACAGAATATTGGTTTGAAGGTGTACAAACCTTTGGCCTCCCTCCAGCCTTTTGCTGAGAGAAAGCTGGCTTCTGCCCATGGTCCCTCCCTCCAGGCTTGGCCAACTGTCACTGCCTCTCTGTCTGTCTCAACCTGCAGGGCATGGTGGAAAAATGGCTCCAGCAGGTGGAACAGATGATGCTTGCCAGTATGCAGGAAGTTATTAAACTTGGGATTGAAGCATATGTCCAGGTAAATGAAAACTGGGATACACATGCCAGGGTGTTGGTATACCAAGAAAAATTTGGGGGACAAGGTTAAATGGAAGCCTGTCTTCCACTAAAACCCACACCTCTCCTGATAAGTAACACCTGACCCCTCTGTGCCTCTTTTCTTTTTCCCTATAAATCCTGGGGCAGTATATATAGTTCTGAATATGAACGGTTTACAGTAATAAGCAGCCCATACCAGTATATCCTATGAGCCAGGAGCCTTTGATTGCTGTGGGCCAGTCCTTTCTGTGAAAATAATTGATGGCAAGAGGTTTATTTAGAGTCCCTTCCCGATTAAGCATCCCCTCCCCTAGGTTTTTCATTAACATTACACATGCCCTGATTACTTAAAAAAATTGCACAATGTGAAAATTGCAAGTTAAGTTTTATTTGGGGCAAAAAGAAGACTGTAGCCTGGGAAACAGCACTTCAGATAGCTCTGAGAAATTGCTCCAGAGAGGTAGGGGGAAGGTCAATATACCTGTAATTTTGGTGAAGAGGGAATATATGCAATCAAGCACATATTTTTTCAGGTTTCTGCTAGTCACAAGGAGTACTCATCACCATGAAGGGTTTTGGTGCTTTTCTAGATGTAAGGAGATATAAGAATTGAGCTAATAAAAACAGCTCCTGAAAATGTCTGTCTGAAGATCTGTGCTGCAAGTTTTTCTCAGAGCACAGAGTGCCTCATTTCTGCTCTCACCCTGAACTCCTTTTAGGGGATGTTGAAAATCAGCAACTGCAGCAGCACATGATTTAATCCATATAGAGGTAGATGGCAAGTGGCAATTTGTAGTTGACACCCCAAAGGGCACAACTCATTTAGCTCCCAAAGCTTTAGGTGACTTGTATAACAGAAGGCGTAAGGGAAAAGAACCTGTCACAATTACTCTTAAGTTTAACGTTGGCAGACTAGATCTTTCAGTTCAGTTCAGTCACTCAGTCGTGTCCAACTCTTTACGACCCCATGGACTGCAGCATGCCAGGCTTCCCTGTCCATCACCAACTCCTGGAGCTTGCTCAAACTCATGTCCATCGAGTCGGTGATGCCACCCAACCATCTCACCCTCTGTCATCCCCTTCTCCTCCTTCCTTCAGTCTTTCCCAGTATCAGGGTCTTTTCCAGTGAGTCAGTTCTTCGTATCAGATGGCCAAAGTGTTGGAGCTTCAGCTTCAGCATCAGTCCTTCCAGTGAATATTTAGGAGTGATTTCCTGTAGGATTGAGTGGTTTGATCTCCTTGCAATCCAAGGGACTCTGAAGAGTCTTCTCTAACACCACAGTTCAAAAGCATCAATTCTTTGGCACTCAGCTTTCTTTATGGTCCAACTCTCATATCCATACATGACTACTGGAAAAACCATAGCTTTGACTAGATGGACCTTTGTTGGCAAAGTAATGTCTCTGCTTTTTAAATTGCTCTCTAGGTTGGTCATAGCTCTTCTTCCAAGGAGCCTCCCATCAGGAAGCTTCCATAAGCCTCTTATCCTTATCCATCAGAGGGCAGACAGAATGAAAACCACAATCACAGAAAACTAATCAAACTGATCACATGGACCACAGCCTTGTCTAACTCAATGAAACTATGAGCCATGCCGTATAGGGCCACCCAAGACAAATGGGTCACAGTGGAGAGTTCTGACAAAACATGGTCCACTGGAGAAGGAAATGGTAAACCACTTCATTATCCTTGCCTTGAGAACCCCGTGAACCCTTATGGCAGAAAGCGAAGAAGAACTAAAGAGCCTTTTGATGAAAGTGAAAGAGGAGAGTGAAAAAGTTGACTAGATCTTTAATCTCCTCTATTTTACATGTTTCTCGCTTTGAGGCCCCCACCCCTACCCCCAGGACTTTTTCCATTAAAGAAAGGAATATTCGATTAACACCTTCCCACTGACGTACCAAGTACTGACACTGTTGCCTCTCTCAGTAGTATTTGTACTATAAATGAAAAACCAAGTCCTTTGTCCCCTGATACATTATAAATCAAAAATTAAGTTAAAGAAAAATGGCTACCTGCATGAAGTTATTTCATGCAGTTGCATCTATAGCCAGACAAGCTTTTTCTGTAAAGGGCCAAAAGGAAAATGATTTTCACTCTGCAGGCAATATACACCAGTCACAACTATTTATCTTTGCCTTTGTAGTACAAAAGCATGCTTAGATGATAGGCCTAACTGTGTTACAACCTAACTTCAGACATGGCTCTCAAGCCATAATTTGGCTATCTATGGATAATTTCTATCTATCTACAGAGAAGTTTAAAAAAGTTGGGGGGTGTCATGGCTATGAAAATTGTGAGGCAGTATTGCAATATTATGTAGCTATCAAAAAGAGTAGTTGTATAAATACTTTCTGAACAACACCTTGATTATAACTGTGTAAAATCCCTAAATGGGAGCATTAAAAAAAAAAAAGAGTTATTGATTGAAAAAAATGCAAAACATTGAAAAGAGCTCCATTACCATAGTTCTTTATGTCTCTGTAGAAAAAAACTCAGCAAGAAGCAAAGTGATAGGTAAAAAGTGATTTATTAGAATAAGATGCTTGTGAGGCTTACAAGTGGGCAGGCAAGAGGATACCATGCCCCAAGAATCTACGGGGCTATGGTTTCGTAATCAAAGAAAAAGTGGGTAAAGGAAGAACTTCTTTGTCTTTCTCAAGTAGACAGTGTGCTTCCATCATTAGCTTCTCCTTCAAGTTGGGCAGGGGAGTTTTCTTGTCCCTACGTGACCAAGCTAGCTCCACAAATTATTATTTTTCATGCATGCAGAGAGCATGTCCTAGGGGTCATTAACGTACTGAGTCACTGGGAAAGATGTGGATCTCATGCCCCCATTGTTTTACCCTGTTTTGGGGCATGTCTCATGCTTCTATTACATGGTTTTGTTGCTAAACAAGCTGCATTATCTTGTAGTTAAGCAAATCTGCCTTCTTGCATAGTCATTAACTTACAGGGATCTCCCCTATTTATCCTACTTACAATCCCCTAGTGGGATTAACTATTTAATCACCTACTTTGTCCCTGTACTCTATCCCTGTTACTGTGAGAGTTGTGAGCTAAGTTTTATTTGGGGAAAAATGAGGACTATAGCCAGGAGACAGCATTTCAGATATCTCTGAGAAACTGCTCCAAAGAGGTAAAGGAAGAAAGGTCAGTATATATGTGATTTTGGTGAAGGGGGAGTATGTGCAATCAAGCACATATTATTTACGGAAGGTTTCTTCTAGTCTCATGAAGGTTACTGCTAATCACAAGGAGCAGATACCACCATGAAGGATTTTAGTGTTTTTCTAGATAAGAGGATTTGCAAGAATTGGGCTCATAAAATCATCTCCTGAAAATATCTATCTGAAGATCTGTTCTGCCAGTTTTTCCCAGAGCATTGAGTGACTTATTTCTGATCTCCACCCTGAACTCCTTTCAGAGGGGTATTGAAGATCAGCAGCTGCAGCAGCTCATAATTAATCCTTGTAGATGTAGATGGCAAGTGCCAATTTGTAGGTGATGGAGTTAATGAAATTGTTGGTAAGAATCTTTTTCTTTTTCATAAAATTCAGGGAGGAAGACATAAATTAATAATCCCAGAAATGTTAAGACTTGTATGTAACCTTTGAGTCTGGAGATGACTTTTGTTTTTGTTGAGGGGATAAGATTGTGGTGGATATTTTAGGAAGTCAATTTAAATCACACAAGATGAACTGACCCTGCAAACTGCCCTCCTGCGCTTTCCCAGGTCCCCCGTAATGAGTGGGTCTTGCAGTGGCCTGGCCAGGTGGTTATCTGTGTCTCCTCCATCTTTTGGACCCAGGAGGTTTCCCAAGCCCTGGTTGAAAAGACCCTACCGGTAAGTGAGCCTGTCATGAAGCTTATAGAGGAGATCTGAGCTAGATTATGATTTGAATGACATATAATTAGAGTGCCATTTTTCTAAAGAAAAAATAAACAGGGCCATGGTGTCACAGAAGTCAGGGTTTTCTTCAGGACACATGTTTGGAATTAGGACTATCCTCACGACTGACGCGACTTAGCAGCAGCAGCAGCAAGTTCTGTAGTGCAGGAACTCTCACATTTCTTCCTAGATAGAAATTCTAGGCTACAGGATCTTAACTTTTATCAGCCTTTCCTTCCAAGTGCCAACCTGGCAGAATTTCTACCAACAGAGACCTCTTCATCTTTTTCCTGTGCCAAGAAGCCACCTGGTCCTTTCTCTCTTCTTTCTCCACCATATCCCTTTTCACCACCCCAAGTCCAACGCTCACCCACCTCTAGCTTTTTCTTCAGCTTTCTCTTGAAACCATGAATACTCAGGTCCTGCTTCTCTTCAGATCCAGACACACATATTTCCCTTTAACTCTGCCACTAATGCCTATACCGGAGAGTTCAGGACCTAGATGGACTTGAGTTCAACTTCTGACACTTTCACCTGTTAGCTGTGTGACCATGGGCAAGTTACCTAACCTGAGTCTCAGTCTCCTTGTCTATAAAATGAAAGGAATTATACCACCACACCTTACTACTGTGGAGAGTTAAACGAGATGCTGGTAAGTTATTCAGTATTAAGATCATAGGCTATAAACCCCACAGGGAAAAGGCCATGTCTGGTTTGCTCATTATTATATCTCAGGGGGTTATTGCAGTGCCAAGTAGTTGCTTGATAAATATTTTTTGACTGAGTAAATGGTAACTCCATTCCCAACATTTTTACCATGGTGTAATTTTCTATGATTATCGCATCAGATCTCCTGTTGTTCCCCCTATATATGATTATCTGGGAGCCAGAATATATTTTAATTTGCTGTATTTTGCTTTATACATTAAAATTAGAACATTAGTATTTGACCAAGTTGCAATATTTGGCAAGGGAAGCAGCTTTGCAGAGATCATAGGGGAGGTCGAGGCAGGAGCTGGGTAGTAACCAGCACCCCAAGTTCCTAGCCCGGTGGGGCAGGAGTCCAAGAAGCACTTCACACGCCCCTCCGGGCAGCCAGGCTTGCCGAGCCTGGATAATAATGCCAAGGAACTGGAGGAGAGGAAAGGAGGGGCCAGAGCTCGGCCAGCAGTGGGCCATACAGGAAGCAGATTGTCCCCAGATTGGCCAGCAGCAGAAGCGAGGCCCGGGAGCCCTCCACTCCTGGGTATCCTCCAACCTTGGCTCCAGCCTTCTATAGACCCCCTTCCTAGCAACTCCAGCAGGCCCTTGGCTCCACCCCCCAGGCAGCAAATTGACAGACACCCTGCCATCTGTGGAGGTCTACATACTAAACATGGACCAGCAGTGGGACAACCAGGGCACCAGGCATGTCATCCAGCTACATGGAGTGGCTGAAGGCATGTCCTTGCTAGTCAAGGCCTGATAAAATGTGGTACCTTGGAGAAAGGAATGTCAAACCACTTCAGTATTCTTGCCTTGAAAACCCCATGAACAAAATGAAAAGGCAAAAAGATGACACTGGAAGATAAGCCCCCCACCCCCCGGTCAGTAGGTGTCCAATATGCTGCTGGGGAAGAGTGGAAAAACAGCTCCATCAAGAAGGAAGAGCCTGGGCCAAAGCAGAAATGTCATTCAATTGTGGATGTGTGTGGGGGTGAAAGTAAAGTCCAGTGCTGTAAAGAACAATACTGCATAGAAACCTGAAATGTTAGGTCCACAAATCAAGGTAAAGTGAATTTTGTCAAGCAGGAGATGGCATGAGTGAACATCAACATTTTAGGAATCAGTGAACTAAAATGGATGGGAATGGGCGGATTTAATTCAGATGACTATTGTATCTACTACTGTGGGAAAGAATTCCTTAGAAGAAATGGAGTAGCCCTCATAGTCAACAAAAGAGTCCAAAATGCAGTATTTGGATGCAGTCTCAAAAATGACAGAATGACCTCAGTTCATTTCCAACAAACCGTTTAACATTACAATAATGCAAGTTTATGCATCAACCACTGATGCCGAAGAAGCTAAGTTAAAAAGTTCTATGAAGACCTACAAGACTAACACCAACTGGAATCCAAAAGTGGGAAGTCAAGTCAAGAGATACCTGGACTAACAGGCAAGTTTGGCCTTGGAGCACAAAATGAAGCAGGGCAAAGCTAACAGAGTTTTGCCAAGAGAACGCACTGGTCATAGCAAACACTCTCTTCCAACAACTCAAGAGATGACTCTACACATGGACATCACCAGATGGTCAATACCGAAATCAGATTGATTATATTCTTTGCAGCTGAAGATGGAGAAGCTCTATATAGTCAGCAAAAACATGACCGGGAGATAACTGTGGCTTGGATCATGAACTCATTGCCAAATTCAGAGTTAAATTGAAGAAAGTAGGGAAAACCACTAGCCATTCAGGTATAACCTAAATCAAATCCTTTACTGTTATACAGTGGAGGTGACAAATAGATCAAGGGATTAGTTCTGGCAGACATAGTGCCTGAAGAACTATGGATTGAGGTCGTAACATTGTATAGGAGGTGGTGACCAAAACCATCCCCAAGAAAAAGAAATGCAAGAAGGCGAAGTACTTGTCTGAGAAGGCCTTACAAATAGCTGAGAAAAGAAGAGAAGTGAAAGGCAAAGGAGAAAAGGAAAGATACAGAGTTCTAGAGAATAGTAAGGAGAGATAAGAAAGCCTTAAGTCAACAATGAAAAGAAATAGAGGTAAGCAATAGAATGGGAAGACAAGAGGATGAGATGGTTGGATGGCATCACCGACTCAATGGACATGGGTTTGGGTAGACTCCGGGAGTTGGTGATGGACAGAGAGGCCTGGCGTGCTGCAATTCATGGGGTCGCAAAGAGTCGGACACGACTGAGCGACTGAACTGAACTGAAAGATATCCTCAAGAAAATTGGAGATACCAAGGGAAAACTTCATGCAAAGATGGGCACAATAAAGGACAGAAACAGCAAGGACCTAACAGAAGGAGAAGAGATTAAGAAGTGGCATGAATACACAGAACTATACAAAAAAGATTTTAATGACTCAGATAACCACAGTGGTGTGGCCACTCAACTAGAGCCAGACATTCTGGAGTGTGAATTCAAGTGGGTCTTGGGAAGCATTACTACAAACAAAGCTAGTGGAGGTGACGAAATTCCAGCTGAGCTAGTTCAAATCCTAAAAGATGATGCTGTTGAAGTGCTGCACTCAATGTGCCAGCAAATTTGGAAAACTCAGCAGTGGCCACAGGACTGAAAAAGGTCAGTTTTCATTCAAATCCAAAAGAAAGGTGATGCCAAAGAATGTTCAAATTACTGTACAGTTGCACTCATTTCACATACTAGTAGGATTATGCACAAAATCCTTCAAGCTAGGCTTCAGCAATACATGAAGTGAGAACTTTCAGATGTACAAGCAGGGTTTAAAAAAGGCAGAGGAACCAGAGATGAAGTTGCCAACATCTGCTGGATCATAGAAAAAGCAATGCAATTCCAAAAGCAATATCTACTTCTGCTTCATTGATTATGCTAAAGCTTTTGACTGTGTGGATCACAACAAACTGTGGAAAATTCTTAAAGAGGTGGGAATACCAGGCCACTTTACCTGTCTTCTGAGAAACCTGTGTGTGGATCAGGAAGCAACACATAAAACAGGACATGGGACAACGAACTGGTTCAAAATTGAGAAAGGAGTAGGTCAAGGCTGTATATTGTCACCCTGCTTAGTTAACTTATATGCAGAGTACATCATACGAAATCCCTGGCTAGATGACTGGAATCTAGCTGGAATCAAGATTTCTGGGAGAAATATCATCAGCCCTCAGATATGCAGATACTATTTTAACAGCAGAAAGTGAATAGGAACTAAAGAGCCTCTTGATGGAGATGAAAGATGAGAGTGAAAAAGCTGGCTTAAAACTCAACATTCAAAAACTAAGATCATGACATCTAGTCCTTTCACTTCATGGCAAATAGATGGGGAAACAATGGAAACAGTGACAGACTTTATTTTTGGGGGCTCCAAAATCACTGCGGACAGTGACTGTAGTCATGAAGTTAAAAGACGCTTGTTCCTTGGAAGTTAAGCTATGGCAAATTAGACATAGACAGCATATTAAAAAGCAGAGACATCATTTTTCCAGCAAAAGTCTGCATATCAAAGCTATGATTTTTCCAGTAGTCATGTACAAATGTGAGAGTTGGACCATAAAGAAGACTGAGCGCCAAAGAATTGATGGTTTCAAATTGTGGTGTTGGAGAAGACTCTTGAGAGTCTGTTGAACTGCAAGGAGATCAAACCAGTCAATCCTGAAGGATATTAACCCTGAATATTCATTGGAAGGACTGATGCTGAAGCTGAAACTCCAGTACTTTGGCCACCTGATGCAAAGAGCTAACTCATTAGAAAAGACCCTGATGCTGGGAAAGATTGAGGGCAAGAAAAGAAGGGGATGACAGAGGACGAGATGGTTGGATGACATCACTGACTCAATGAACATGAGTTTGAGCAAACTCTGGGAGATAGTGAAGGACAGGGAAGCCTGGTGTGCTGCAGTCCACAGGGTCGCAAAGAGTTGGACATGACTGAGTGACTGAATAACAACAAGCTGCACTTTTTGCATATTTATTGTGCATAATTCCTAATAGATGTGTTGCACTTTACACTTGAAAACTGCTTTCATGTACATTATTTGAAACCTTAGAAACATTAAAAATTCTGACTTTTGCAACTGCATCTGTGTGCTGTAATTTCCTACCTGTAAAGAATAGAATGCTTCCCATCACACACTCAAGCTCTGGAGTACCATGCATGCTGAATTATGTGCCTTGGCATCCTAAAGTTGTTGGTACAGAATTTCTGTCCATCCATCTATCACCGACCCATTGTTCATTTAACAAATATTTGTTTGACATCTGCAACTGGAACTTTGCTAGGGAAAGGGAATGAGAAGTGAATCAGACAGTCATTGTCCTTGTCATGGATTTACAGTCAAGTGAGAAAGATTTTTTAAAAAGGCTCTTTTATCAAACTGTGATAAGGAAAGTACAGGGATCCAGAAATCATAGAAAGGAAGGATAAAACTAAAAGTAAGAGAGGGTAAGATGTCCCAGTAAAACAGGGTCTAAGATGAGACATAAAATATAAATAGGGAGTAGTCAAGCACAGATCAAGAGGATGAGCATGAGAGACCAAAATGTGCAAAAATCTGACAATGAAAAGCACGGTGTATTCCAGCAACTAAGGGCAATTTGATCCAGAATTGCTGTGTAATGTGTGTGGTTAAGAGAGATGTGGAGAACAGTTCTATCACCAGTGACTTTGCAGACATACCAAGGGCAACAGGGATACATCAAAAAGCTTTTTAGGGGACTTCCCTAGTGGTCCAGTGGCTAAGACTCTATGCCTCCAATGCAGGAGGTCCAGGTTCGATCCCTGGTTAGGGACCTAGATCTCCCATGCTGCAACTAAAGATCCCACATGCTTCAACTAAGACATTATGCAGCCAAACAAATAAATAAATATTTTTAAAAGACTTTTTTTTGCTATGCGTTAAGGATATTATAATTAATAATAATAACCACCACTATTTACTGGACACTATATTCATACCAGACATTGTGCCAAGTGTTTTACATTTGTTGTTGTTCAGTTGCTAAGTCCTGTCCAACTCTTTGTGACCCCATGGACTGCAGCACCCCAAGCTTCCCTGTCCTTCACAATCTTCCGGAGTTTGGTCAAACTCATGTCCATTGAGTCAGTGATGCCATCCGACCATCTCATCATTTATCACCCTCTTCTCCTTCTGCCTTCAATCTTTCCCAGCATCAGGGTCTTACTCCTCAAAACCACTTGAAGAATAGCTTTAATTATCTAGATTTGACAGATGAGGAGACTGAGACACAAAGGGTTAAAATCATTTGCCCAGAAGCACATAACAAAAAAGTAAGGAAGGTGAGATGAGCCTAGGGTGGTCTCACTTGTCCTTCATTCATTTTTATTGTTTAACTCATTTAGAAATAATGTCAGACCAGCAAATAGCGTTGCAAAAATAATACAAAGAATTCCCATACACCCTTCATCCAGGTTCCTCACATATTAACATCTTACATAACCACAGTACAATATCCAACAACATTGATACAATAGTATTATTTAACCTTTTAAACTCATCTTTTTGTCTGGTTTAGGATCCAATCCAGAATTAACATTTAGTTTTCATGTTTCCTTTGTCTACTTTAATCTAAAAGAGTGTCAGTTATTTTTGTTAATTCTGGCTTACTGCCTAATTTATATATATTGTAAAATTCATCCTTTTTAGTGTGCATTTCTGAGTTTTGACAAGCACATACATTTGTGTAACCATCATCACAGTCAAGATACAGAACAGTTCCACACACCCTAAAATTTTCCTCATGCCCTTTGTAGTCACTATTCTCAACCTTTGGCAACTACCATTGTTTTATGCCCCTATAGTTTTATCTTTTCCACAACATTATAAAAGTAAAATCATACAGTATCTAGACTTTCAAATCTGACTTCTTTCAGTTAGCATTACGCTTTTGAAATTTGTCTCGAGGTTAAAGTCTGGGGCTTAGGGAAAGGGAGATTGAGGGATGACATCTAGGAGTCTGGTTTGGACCATGGAGTGTGGATGGTGTCATTCCAGAAAAGGGATTACCAGGAGAATACAGCTTAACACGTTGTTCCCTCCTATGCCCCTGCCAGGATTTTCTGAAGAAGAACAATGATCAAATTGCACAGACTGTTCAGTTGGTGCGAGGAAAGCTGAGCAGTGGAGCTCGACTCACCCTTGGAGCCCTCACAGTCATTGATGTCCACGGTAAGCAAGGAGGCTTTCCTACCATTAGTGACTGTTTAGTAATAGCTGCAAAGCTTGCCTCTCTCCCTTCTGGATGAAATGATTCAGGTTCCTTTTTTCATTAGGGAGAGGCTTCTCCAACTGAGAATAAATGAAGGGGTAAGGAAGAGAAACCAATGCTTCTGTGTATCCCCATCTTATGTTTTCCCTCCCATCCCCAACCTTATTTCCAAGAACCCCACCACCAGCACCAACCAGTGCTCTGAGAAAGTGATGGCCACAGCCATTTCTGAGATTTACCAACTTGACGCAATTTCCTTCTACTGATCTTAACTAATATTTTTTAATACTTGCTGTCAAGCTTTGTGCTAAGTATGTGACATACACTGTCTCATTTTTATATACATTTCACAGATTAAGAGTCTGTGGTTTATAGAGGCAAATAACTTGCTGAGAGGCACACAGCTAGTAAGTAGCAGAGACTCTTGTAATTTGAACCTATGTCTGATTCCAGACCCAAAGATTGGAAATGGGCAGTGATGCAGGGAGAGAATGGGTATGAGAAGATGCATTCCAACTCTTCCTAAGAAAGAGAAAGAGGGAAGGAGGAGGAAAAACAGGAGTCTTTATATAAAACAAACCACCCCCACACCCTCACAGCATCATCACCAAGGAAACTAGGGCTAAACCAAACTGGTTGCCTGGTAACAGTATCTCTTTTGCTCATACACCCAGCTTCCTACTGGCATTTCATGCATCTTACTCTCCATAAAGTTGATGCTCATTTCTTTTTCTTTTTTTCTTTTCTTTTGGCCACATGGTTTGTGTGATCTTAGTTCCCCGACCAGGGGTTGAACCTAGGCCATAGCAGTGAAGGTCTGGAATCTTAACCACTAGGGCACCCGGGAGCTCCCTGATGCTCATTTCAATCTGATTTCATTTGGATAGACTAGCATAAAATATGGAGAAGAGAGGAAGAAGGTGCTCTTCATTTGGCTACGTATTTGACTTGTAGGAGTAATAAGTGAAGGCATAGTTACTGCCCCGGATGCCTCAGAATGGTTGAGTTTATACACATGCACACACATACACATTCATGCATGAACACATGAACATACAGTGCCTTGGAAAGGCATCCCCAACCCAATGCCTTGAGATTCAACTTGCTCTTGGATCTCTCACACACACCTGTTTTCTGGGTCCTCCCAGAAACCTGGATTGGAATTAAATTCCTCAGGAAGAATGAAAGAGTGTAATTTTGGTGTAATCTTCTGCAAGGACTCTTCAGGATTTTGGATTTCACTGTAATAAAGATTTCTCTCACAGAGAGGCGGTAGACTTACAAAATTGTCCCTTTGCAAAGTTCTATTTCTGAGATCCTGATTTGGAGCACTATAGTAGTTCTGAGGTTGAAATAACAGTTGCCTTGTGAGTTACCTAAAAAATAATGATTCTCATAAACTATGTCCACTTATCAATGTCAGGGCTCCATCACTGTGAAAATATTAAATTAAGCTCATAATCCTACTACAGAAAGGAGAAAACTTAGAAATATATCTCTTACTTAGTTTCTCAACCCCTCCCTCCCATGGAAAGACTACACCTAACATGCATTCATGAGATCCTTTCCCTTGCTAACTATATCAGTTCAGTTCAGTTCAGTTGCTCAGTCGTGTCTGACCCTTTGCGACCCCATGAACTGCAGCACTCCAGGCCTCCCTGTCCATCACCAACTCCCAGAGCCTACCCAAACTCATGTCCATTGAATCGGTGATCCCATCCAACCATCTCATCTTCTGTCATTCCCTTCTCCTCCTACCCTCAATCTTGCCCAGCATCAGGGTCTTTTCAAATGAGTCAGCTCTTCGCATCAGGTGGCCAAAGTATTGGAGTTTCAGCTTCAACATCAGTCCTTCCAATGAATACCCAGGTATCATGCCAGGCTAATTGTATTCACCTAGGATATCCTAGAGGCCTGGAACAGGGCCAGAAGGATAGCACTGGCGATGAGATAGCATTTGCACTAACTACATATTGCAAAGCCCTCAGGGTCACTTTCCCAAGAGTTTGGGAATGATAACAGTAGCTAAAATTGGGTTGGCCAAGACTTGTTCAGTATTTTCCATAAGATGGCTCTAGTAGCACTTAGTTGTCTTGAACTTCATCTGAAACATTTTTCTTAGATTGTATTGTCACAGCTGTCATATAAGTTCAGTTCAGTTCAGTCGCTCAGTCGTGTCTGACTCTTTGCGACCCCCAAGTATTGCAGCATGCCAGGCTTCCCTGTCCATCAACTTCCGGAGCTAACTCAAACTCATGTCCATCGAGTCTGTGATGCCATCCAACCATCTCATCCTCCGTCGTCCCCTTCTCCTCCTGCCTTCAACCTTTCCCAGCATCAGGGTCTTTTCAAATGAGTCAGTTCTTTGCATCAGGTGGCCAAAGGATTGGAGTTTCAGCTTCAACATCAGTCCTTCCAAAGAACATTCAGGACTGATTTCCTTTAGGATGGACTGGTTGAATCTCCTTGAAGTCCAAGGGACTCTCAAGAGTTTTCTCCCACACCACAGTTCAAAAGCATCAATTCTTTGGCTCTCAGCTTTCTTTATAGTCCAGCTCTCACATCCATATATGACTACTGGAAAAACCATTGCTTTGACTAGATGGACCTTTGTTGGCAAAGTAACGTCTCTGCTTTTTAATATCCTATCATATATGTTGGTCATAACTTTTCTTTCAAGGAGCAAGCGTCTTTTAATTTTGTGGCCGCAGTCACCATCTGCAGTGATTTTGGAGCCCAAGAAAATAAAGTCTTTCACTGTTTCCATTGTTTCCCCATGGATTTGCCATGAAGTTATGGGAATAGATGATGTCATCTTAGTTTTCTGAATGCTGAGTTTTAAGTCGACTTTTTCACTTTCATCAAGAGGCTCTTTAGTTTTTCTTCGCTTTCTGCCATAAGGGTTGTGTCATCTGCATAACTGAGGTTATTGATATCTTTCCTGGCAATCTTGATTCCAGCTTCTGCTGTATCCAGCCCGGCATTTCGCATGATGTACTCTGCATATATGTTAACTAAGCAGAATGACAATATAAGCCTTGATGTACTCCTTTCCCGATTTGGAACCAGTCTGTTGTTTCCTGTACAGTGCTAACTGTTGCTTCTTGACCTGCATACAGGTTTCTCAGGAGGCAGGTCAGGTGGTCTGGTATTCCCATCTCTTTAAGAATTTTCCACAGTTTATTGTGATCCACACAGTCAAAGGCTTTGGCATAGTCAATAAAGCAGAAGTAGATGTTTTTCTGGAACTCTCTTGCTTTTTTGATGATCCAGTGAATGTTGGCAATTTGATCTCTGGTTCCTCTGCCTTTTCTAAGTTCACCTTGAACATCTGGAAGTTCTCGGTTCACGTACTGTTGAAGCCTAGCTTGGAGAATTTTGAGCATTACTTTGCTATCGTGTGAGATGAGTGCAATTGTGCAGTAGTTTGAACATTCTTTGGCATTACCTTTCTTTGGGACTGGAATGAAAACTGACCTTTTCCAGTCCTGTGGCCACTGCTGCATTTTCCAAATTTGCTGGCATATTGGGTGCAGCACTTTCACAGCGTCATCTTTTAGGATTTGAAATAGCTCAACTGTAATTCCATCAGCTCCCCTAGCTTTGTTCATCATGATGCTTCCTAAGGCCCACTTGACTTTGCATTCCAGGATGTCTAACTCTAGGTGAGTGATCATAACATAGTGGTTATCTGGATCATGAAGATCTTTTTTGTATAGTTCTTCTGTGTATTCTTGCCGCCTCTTCATATCAGCGTACATTTTAAAAAAACTTACCAATTTGTTGAATTTCTATGTTGTTTTTCAATCACTCACTCATGTCTGACTCTTTGCAACCCCATGGACTACAGCACACCAGGTCTCCCTGTCCTTCACCATCTCCTGGAGCTTGCTCAAACTCATGTCCATTGAGTCAGTGATGCCATCCAACCATCTCATCCTCTGTCATCCCATTCTCCTGCCTTCAATCTTTCCCAGCATCAGGGTTGTTTCTAGTGAGTTGGCTCTTCTCATCAGGTGGCCAAAGTATTGGAGCTTTTGCTTCAATACATCAGTCCTTCCAATGAATATTCAGGATTGGTTTCCTTTAGGATTGACAGGTTGGATCTCCTTGCAGTCCAAGGGACTCTCAAGAGTCTTCTCCAGAACCACAGTTCACAAACATCATTTTTTCAGCATTCAGCCTTCTTTATGGTCCAACTCTCACATCCGTACATCACTGCTGGAAAAACCATAGCTTTGACTATTATGGACCTTTGTCAGCAAAATAATGTTTCTGCTTTTTAATATGCTGTCTAGGTTTGTCATAGCTTTTCTTCTAAGGAGCAAGCATCTTAAGGGCTGCAGTCACCATCTTCAATGATTTTGGAGCCCAAGAAAGTAAAGTCTGACACTGTTTTCATTGTTTCCCCATCTATTTGCATGAAGTGAAGGGGAATCTCTGCGTAGCCATTTTAATATTGAAGATGGAAGAAAAAGCAACATTTTCAGCATATGCTGCTTTACTAACTCAAGAAAGGTAAAAACACAACTGAAATGCAAAACACAAAAAGAAAAAAGGTTTGTGCAGTGTATGGAGAAGGTGCTGTGACTGATCGAATGTGTGATAGTCGTTTGTGAAATTTAATGCTAGAGATTTCTTGCTTGATGATGCTCCATGGTTGGGTAGACCTGTTGAAGTTGAGAGTGATCAAATCAAGACATTAATTGAGTACAATCAACATTACACTACGAAGATAGCTGACATACTCAAATATCCAAATCAAGCATTGAAAATCATTTATCCCAGCTTGGTTGTGGTAATCACTTTGATATTTGGGTTCTACATAAGTTAAGCAAAAAAAACTTCCTTGACCATATTCCCCTGTGATTCTCTTAAATGTAATGAAAGCGTTTCATTTTTAAAACAAATTGTGACAGGCAGTAAGAAGTGGTACTGTACAATAATATGGAATGGAAGAGATCATAGGGAAAGTGAAATGAACTATCACCAATCACACCAAAGGCCAGTTTTCATCCAAAGAGTGTGATGTTGTGTATATGGTGGGATTGGAAGGGAGTCCTCTATTAAGAGTTTCTTCCAAAAAACTAAACAATTTATTCCAACAAATACTCCTCCCAGTTAGACCAATTGAAAGCAGCACTTGACAAAGAGCATTCAGAATCAGTCAACAGAAAAAAACACATAACCTTTTATCAGGATAATGCAAGACCACATGTTTCTTCAATGACCAGGCAAAGCTGGTTAAAAACTGGTCATCAAACTGGAAGATCTGATTTGTCTGCCATATTCACCAGACATTGCACCCTCAAAAGTCCATTTATTTCAGTCTTTACAAAATTCTCTTAATGGAAAAAAAATCAATTCCCTGGAAGACTAAAAGCTACCTGGAACAACTTTTTGCTCAAAACGATAAAAATTTGAGGGAAGATGGAATTATGAAGTTGCCTGAAGATTTACAGAGAGTAGTGGAACAAAATGATGAATGCTGCTGCTGCTGTTAAGTCACTTCAGTCGTGTCTGACTCTGTGACCCATAGATGGCAGCCCACCAGGCTCCGCTGTCCCTGGGATTCTCCAGGCAAGAACACTGGAGTGGGTTTCCATTTTCTTCTCCAATGCATGAAAGTGAAGTCACTCAGTCGTGTCCGACTCTCTGCGACCCCATGGACTGCAGCCTACCAGGCTCCTCCGTCCATGGGGTTTTCCAGGCAAGACTACTGGAGTGGGGTGCCATTGCCTTTTCCAAAAATGATGAATATATTGTTCAATAAAGTTCTTGGTGAAAATGAAAAAAAATGTGTCTTTTTTTAACTTTAAAACTGAAGGAAAAAAATAAAAAATAAAACTGAAGGAACTTTTTGGCCAACCCAATACTATAAATTTATATAGTATAGAAATAAAGATGTTGCTTGAAGTTTAGAGATGGGCAGAGAGGGTAGCTGACCCTAAAATTGTTGAGGTAGAGTGGTCTTGATGACATCCTCAGACCTTTCTGAGGAATCTGTGAAGATGGGAGGATGCCGATGACTCTGCAAGTGTGTTTCCATGTCTGTGTCCCCACAGCTCGTGATGTGGTAGCCAAGTTATCTGAGGACAGCGTCTGTGATCTGAACGATTTCCAGTGGATCTCCCAACTGCGCTATTACTGGGATTCCAAGGATGTACAGGTGCAGATGATTACGACAGAAGCCTTATATGGCTATGAGTACCTGGGAAACTCCCCCCGGCTGGTGATTACACCTCTCACTGACCGCTGCTACAGGTAAACTCTGGGCCTCCCCAGACCTGAAGGGTGAATAGAGAATTCCAAAAGGAAAATCTGAGAAAGAAGTTTGGAGCAGCTTGAGTTTGTTACCTTTACCTTCTGTATTCTAGATCCTCAGATTTTAGAATTTTTCCCTTAGTCACTGTGGTCTCACAGATGGGCATTTTAGGCCTTAGGAATGAATGAGAACCCAGTAGGAGTCCTAATACAAAATATTGTGTTCAAACCAACAATTAGAACGTTGATGCCTATCCTTGAAAATGGCACAGTGCTTAAGAAAGAAAGCTCTCCAATGGCAGGAGTCAAGAAGGTGCCGGGAGATCCCATGGCCAAGAGATAGAAAAGGGGCCAGGTGAAGGACCCAGGCAAGGAGTCTCTGAGCTCTGCCACCCAGTCTGATGAAGAGATTGGGCCATTCTGTGCTCAGCAAATTGCTTTGCCACTTTCCTTGGAATTCATAACTATAGAAACTTGGACTTTGTGAACTTGTCAATTTTGTGATGTTTAGATTTTTCTTTGATTTTATATATTGTTAGAGTACAACTTTGGAGAAGGCAATGGCACCCCACTCCAGTACTCTTGCCTGGAAAATCCCATGGACGGAGGAGCCTGGTAGACTGTAGTCCATGGGGTCGCTAAGAGTCGGACACGACTAAGCAACTTCACTTTCACTTTTCCCTTTCATGCACTGGAGAAGGAAATGGCAACCCACTCCAGTATTCTTGCCTGGAGAATCCTAGGGACGGCAGAGCCTGGTGAGCTGCCGTCCATGGGGTCGCACAGAGTCGGACACGACTGAAGCGACTTAGCAGCAGAGTGCAACTTTTAAATTATAAAGGTAGTACTTGAGTATTTTTTTCTTTCAAAGTCCTCAATCACTTGTTTTCTATGTTCTATCACTTCTTCAGTCATTTGTCTCTTCTACTCACTATTCAACAACCATTTCTTGAACTTTACTGTGCATGATGTGTGACCTCCAGGAATCCTCAACCTAATGGGGTAGGGGAGAAAGACATACTCAGGTGATTATAAGAAAGTGTGTTAACTGGAATTATAGAGGCTCATACACAGGGCTGTGGAACCACAGTTGACATATCATTCATTTCTAATATTTATCTTGTGCCTCCCATATGGAACTGAACAATGGATTCTGAACTCAAGAGTTCATAATCTAGTGGAAGGAATATATTTATTTTTCCTTATTTCATTAGCATTGGTGATCTTTGGAATGCAGATGGTTTTTCACTTTCATTTGATTCATTTAGTATCAGTTCAGTTCAGTCATTCAGTCATGTCCGACTCTTTGCAACCCCATAGACTGTAGCACTCCAGGCTTCCCTGTCCATCACCAACTCCCAGAGCTTACTCACACTCATGTCCATCAAGTCAGTGATGCCATCCAACCATGTCATCCTCTGTCGTCCCCTTCTCCTCCTGCCTTCAATCTTTCCCAGCATCAGGGTCTTTTCTAGTGAGGCAGTTCTTCGCATCAGCTGGCCAAAATATTGTAGTTTCAGCTTCAGCATCAGTCCTTCCGATGAATATTCAGAACTGATTTCCTTTAGGATGGACTGGTTGGATCTCCTTGCAGTCCAAGGGATTCTCAAGAGTCTTCTCCAGAACCACAGTTCAAAAGGATCAATTCTTTGGCACTCAGCTTTCTTTATAGTCCAACTCTCACATCCATACATGACTACTAGAAAAACCATAGCTTTTACTAGACAGACCTTTGTTGGCAAAGTAATGTCTCTGCTTTTTAATATGCTGTCTAGGTTGTCATTTAGTATGTATATATTCATTTATCCATTCAATCATTCATTCAAACAAATGCTTATAGGTGCCACCCATACACCAGGCACCAACGTTACAACACTGAGCAAAATAGAATTTTTTATGATGATGATGTATTGCCCATATAATCAGGGAAAATCATGTTTAATTATTTGAGTCAAAATAAACCAAAAGCCAGTTTATTTCTTGTGCCTTATGACATGGCATTGAGTTCTTATTTTCTTCCCCTTAGGACACTGATGGGGGCTTTGAAGCTGAACCTTGGAGGAGCCCCAGAGGGTCCAGCTGGGACAGGCAAGACAGAAACCACCAAAGATCTGGCCAAAGCTTTGGCCAAGCAGGTAGGGAAATGCTGTCCATCCTCACACTCTTTTCCCATTCCTCTCTGGAGCCATATCCAGGGAAGTTGGCACGAAGTTCAAGATGGCTTAGAGTAACAGGCAGAGTTGGGGCCCCAGCTCCTCCAGTAGAATGAGAAGAGGGGAGCCCCACCTCTGTTTCAAGGTGCAGGGTGATTCAGATGGGAAGAAACCCATCCTGAATGGAGCCCACATCCTCTCTCTAGTGTGTGGTCTTCAACTGCTCTGATGGTCTGGATTACAAAGCCATGGGGAAGTTCTTCAAAGGACTAGCCCAGGCTGGAGCATGGGCCTGCTTTGATGAGTTCAACAGGATTGAGGTAACCCTGCTACTAGGCTACTGAATAAGAGGTTTGGACATGAAGGGGATTTTTTTCTGGGCTCTCAGTTCCTCAGTGACAGGGCTTATGTCTCCTCTATGGCCCCTTGCACAAAGTAAGTACTCCATGAACCAAACAAAAACAGCCCCAAGGAGACAAAATGCCTAGGGTATACATAAGCATTCTTACCAAATGCATTCACTCACTTGCTCATTCAAAAATTTATTGAGCAACTACCCTATGTCAGATATTGTGTATGTGTTTATAATACAGAGATAAGCAAGAAACAGTTTTGCCCTTTAGTCTGTTATAGTTCAGCCAAGGGAGATAAAAATTAAATGATACAAGTAGAATATAAGAGAAGTCTATATCAGTGGTACAAAGGAGTCATCACAAACGAATGAGTGGTTAATTCTATTTGGGTAGGCAGTTGAGATTAGGGAATGTAAACATGCAGTTTGAACCAATAAATACCATACATGCATACTATGGGTGAAGTGTTATGCTAGGTACAGGAACAAAGATAAAATACTATGGAAACTACTTACACACACACACACACACACATGCATGCATATGCACACCAATTTTCTGTTCTTTTCCTGAAACTCTAAATCATGCTCCTAACTTTGAATGTGAAGGTCTTATTCTCAGGTGATGGGGTTCTTTCTTCACTAGGTGAAGGATACTATGGCAGAATGGGGTGGGTGGCCGTCGGAAGCAGGAGCTCAAATCAACCAGCCATTCTCACTCCAGGTAGAAGTACTGTCTGTGGTAGCTCAACAGATTCTCAGCATTCAACAAGCCATTATCCGGAAGCTAAAGACATTCATCTTTGAAGGCACTGAGCTCTCTCTAAACCCAACTTGTGCGGTCTTCATCACCATGAACCCTGGGTATGCTGGCAGGGCTGAGCTGCCAGATAACCTCAAGGTAAACATCAGAGTGGGAAATACTGGGTGTACTTTATGGTATAGAAACCTTTGGAAGTATCCAGGCATCTCACAGAAAAGCCAAATAATAGACCATGTGACATTTTTCAACTTCGAGAAGTGAAGATGTTATTTGGTTTCAGAACTCAATCATCTCCCCGACTCTAGCTTTCTTGAGGTGGGAGGAAATATATACCATAATAACCAATGGCAAAGAGGAAACAATGAACACTGCAATAAGTGTCATTATTTCTGATGTCTACAAGGGTCAGACAGTTCATATAAATGAGAAAAGCCAAATAGGCCTGATAGGGACTCTGACAGATATCCCACCTAGAGGCAGCAGCCCCTACTTATCCCCAGCCTACTCTGGCCAAGCAGGAATTGTGGGACCTTCTCATTTTTCAAGAAAAAACAGAAATTTGGATTGTTACATAAAATCTTATTTTTAGATCCTGGCTTAATGCAAAAACTAAAATCATTGTAGGCAAAATAAAATCATTGTAGACCAAATAAAACAGATCGGCATGTAAGAGAGCATCAAAGTTCAATACAGAGAACGCTGATAAACCAAGACTAGAGCACATGGAGCTAAGCTAGTTAGGCCCAAGTGGTGTCCACACCAAAGCAGGATGTTCCAACCAGCTAGAGAGAGAACAAGAGAGCTAATATGTCCTCGAGACCTACTGCTAAACTGGCCTGAGCTACAACCATGGCGATAAGCATTGGCCCTGCTGCTATGGGAAAAGGAAAGTGCCTCTGAAGTAGGGGAGAGAGAATGCCAGCCAGGCTATCTTCAAGGGGACAGGCACTAAATGACCTTAGCCTGCTGCTCTCATAGATGAAAAAAACCCAAAGTGTAAAGTGACTGGGTCTCTACCTGTGGAGAATCTAGCACCCCAACTGCATGAAGAAAGGGAGACTTCAAGACCCACGTCTTTATGGATTTTCTTTCAAATTATTGCTCCATTCCCTCGAGTGAAAGACACAAGAGAGACCTGGACCAAAATGCATATTCACAATAGCACATGATGCTCCATCTGCTAGAATTGCATTCTGATTAGTTCCTGAAATCTAATTCAAATATACCACTCCGCCTCCTCCCTGGGAATAGAAAAGAAGTCAAGGAAATCCCTAAGAGTAACCCTTCCTCTCTAGGTCAACATAGACCAGTAGACACCAGAGTAGAATTTCAACCCACATTTCTCATTTTGTAGTGCACATTTGTCATAAGTCCCTCCTGCATCTCTCCCAGCTAACAACCATGCTAGATCTGCATAAACAACATTCATGAGACAGTGTAGCCTAGTAGAAAGCACCCAGGGTTGGTGTCAGGAAGTCTGGATTCTAGTCTTGTCTCTACCTCTAACTGCATGACTTAGGCAAGTCTCTTCTCCTCTAAGATCTAAGATACAAAGTCACTTTGGTCATGTTCAACTCTTTGCAACCCTATGGGCTGTAGCCCACCAGGATCCTCTGTCCATGGGATTCTCCAGGCAAGAACACTTGAATGGGTTGCCATGCCCTCCTCCAGGGAATCTTCCCCACCTAGGGATCAAACCCACATCTCTTATGTCTCCTGCATTGACAGGTGGGTTCTTTACCACTAGCGCCATCTGGCAAGCCCCAATAATAACAATACCTGATGTTCATTGAGCCCTTACTATGTACTACACACCTTTTTAAGCACTTCACTTATATAATATTATTTGTCCTCATGATAACTATCAAGAAGGCATAGTTGTTACACCATTTTGAGGTTAAAGACCTGAGATCTAGAGGGGTTACCTAACTTACCCATAGTTGGTATGTAGCAGAACAAGGACTTGATTTTTTAAATCAAGATCTGTCTAACTTCAGGATTCTTCTGATATGTAATTATCCTGCATCCCTGAATGACTTCTACTATCTACTTTGAACACCAGAAAGCTCCAATAATTGAATGAAACTATTGAAACTCCATTTGGCATAGGAGATGAAGTGTTGCTAGGATACCGGTACCTAAGGCCTTCCACACAACCATTGAGGGACCCAGTGTATTTGGACAAGGCTAGCGGGGAGGTTCATGGAGCAGTGGATCCATCTTGTCCTCCAGCCCTCCTTTCCTTGATTGTCACTGGGTGGTCTGAATGATCATGTTATTTTTCTTTGCCTCTTTGGATGTGCCTTTCCCAGTTTTCACCTTACACATTTCGGTTCAGAATGGTGTTTCTTTTCCAGGCCTTGTTTCGGACAGTAGCCATGATGGTGCCAGATTATGCCCTCATTGGAGAAATCTCCCTCTACTCAATGGGGTTTCTAGACTCCAGAAGGTACGTTATATTGGCTTTCTAGTGGGTTTTAAAGAAAGAGTGATGGAGTGACTTTTTGTAGGGTGGATTCAAGGTAAACTGTCCATTGGAAAACGAAAAAGAGAGACTTGAGATATATGCTTTTACTCACAAGTTTATCTGAAATTCACATAGCCCTGGTCTTGGTCTTGACCCCTTCTCTGACTAGGAAATGGCTAAGATTCCCAAGAAAGAGCCCTCCACTCCCTTTATATATATACCTGCTGCTGCTGCTGCTAAGTCGCTTCAGTTGTGTCCAACTCTGCGACTCCATAGATGGCGGCCCACCTGGACTACTTCTAAAGAAGACTCACTCAATTCTTCTCTATCCCTCACTGTTAACACACACACACATTCCTAAACGACTAAAAGACATGAAATTATTTCAAGATTGAGTTGTTATTTACCAAGATTGAAGAGGAAAAATTAATATAATTTAGAATTAACTTTGTTATCAATGTATTTATTTACTCCAATCAACTTGATTATCTCTCATTCAAGTATTACCCAGTTTTCTGAGAAACAGACATACACAAGCATCAGTGTCTTTTTCACATATAACCAGAATTGTGGATATTCACTGTAAAATGGCTTTTATTGATCTATTTCAAATTTTGCATTTGTCTTTTCACATTGCTTGGCCATAATCAATTGATTTTTTTGTTGCCACAGATATCTCCACAAGGCCCGAAGTGTCTTTGTGGTCTGTAGGTCATTGCTCTTAATGCATGGGGCTATAGATGTTCTCAACAGAATACGTCATCCTTCCTAGGCTAAGAGGCTGCCTCAGTCATAAGAGGTTTAATTTATTGTTTTCTATAGGAGACTTGGCTTACATTGATTTGCCTGTTCAATTCATTTATTCAATTGGCAAACCTTCATTGAGCCACCTACCTTATGCCCTGCCCAGTTCTAGGTGCTGATGAGCAACACAGTCTTTGCTTTTAAAGTAAATCAGTCTTGTTAGACAGGAGTCCTGCAAGGAAAACATGCATCAGTACATTAGTTAGGGTAAACCTGACCTCCAAATTCCAATGGTTTAGCATAGTAAAAGTTTTATTTTTCACTCCCTGGAAATCCAAAATGAGTGTCTGTGATCAGGGGAGTTCTTCCCCAAGGAACCCAGGTAACTTATATCTCACAGCTATAACACATCAGCATGGAGGAGCTTATGGAGGAGGTTTTTATGGACCAGCCCTCAAAGTGGCATACTTCCACTTCATTCATGTGCCACTGGCTAGGAGGATGTGGCCATCCCTGTGGGGAAGGCTGGGAAATGTGGTCCCTTATGTGCTCAGGAAGAGTAAAATATGGTAGTGCACATGAGCATGCATGTATTATGTGCTGAGTATATTAATCTTTGAGTTGATTTTCTTAAAAGATGGATATTGAAAAAAATTGTAATGTTACAGAAGTGCAAAATTGAGTGTCCCCATTGTGTCCCTTAGTAGTCCCACTCTATAGGCACTAACATTGTTAATCATTCGATGTAATCTTTCCAAATGTGTATATGTGTGGCATACACATACACTCATATATACACATAAAAGTATAAACACATACAATTTCTTATATAGTACATATTACACATGTATGTGCTTGCTATTTTTCATCCTACCTTTGAAAAAGAGTTATAGTGCTTCCTTAGCTCATTATGGTAACTCTATGAAGAAACCTTCAAATGATAAGATTTTTCTGTCATGTTCATGGGCAAGCCTGGCTTCTGAAGGGACAGGGCACAACATGTTGGGAATGTCTGCTGAGAAGGACATGGTCCTTACTGGAGGGTCTGCAGACATGTCTTTGCCCTCCCAGTCTTGCTCAGAAGATTGTTGCAACCTACCGCCTGTGTTCAGAGCAACTCTCCTCCCAGCATCACTATGACTATGGCATGCGTGCTGTCAAGTCTGTGCTCACTGCTGCTGGCAACCTGAAACTCAAGTATCCAGAGGAGAATGAGAGTGTCCTGCTGCTCCGGGCCTTGCTTGATGTCAACCTGGCCAAGTTCTTGGCTCAAGATGTCCCTCTGTTTCAGGTATGCAATGGTTTGGGACCTTGGCTAAGCACTGAGATTCTACTTCCCAAGATGAAAAAAAAAATTTGGCACCTGCTCCACTCCTCACACCCTTTCCATTCTCTAGCCAGCATCCCTATTGCCAGATACCCTCCCCCAAATATTAAGTAATAATGGTAATAGCAATATCCCTAATTCTTGATTTTTAATAAAAATAGTTTCACTGATAGGATAATATTTACTGTTGAGTATGAGTAGTTAGTTGTTTATATCAAATATAATTAGTTTTGTAAATATTTTAACACCTATCTTCCTTACTAGGCTGTAAGCTCTTAAAGACAGAAATCATGGCTATTTTGTTCATTCCTAGTGTAATGACTGAAATAGCACAGATGCTAGCTATTTGCTGACTTTTTAAATTATTAGGAAGAAACATCATGTTTAACAAATATTGTTGAAATTTGTAATTGTGGATAAGGTACATGATTTTGGTACAGGAAAACTGAGGTTTGGAATTTTCCAAGGATTCCTGCTATTTGTAGATTCCATTTTTAAAAAATATTGAGGTTATATATCTGATAATTCATCCTTTTCAAATCTTGAATTTTTGTTAACAGGGAATTATATCAGATTTGTTTCCTGGAGTTATTCTTCCAAAGCCGGACTATGAAGTTTTTATGGAAGTACTAAATGCGAACATCAAAAAGATGAAACTTCAGCCAGTACCTTGGTTTATTGGGAAAATTATCCAGGTTGGTTCCATGTACCTATGTGGAAATGTACCTGTTTATTGTTTGCTGAGGTCAGAAATCAGAAAGAACTATGGTAGATTTGAACTGATGGCAGTTGGAAATGCCTCATTAGAGCTGGAGGTAGAGATGAAGACACTTAACAATCCATTGTGCCTTCAATTTTCATTTCCAGGAGTTGACATTTAAAATTCAATATTTTTCCTATCACCATCTTCCCTGGGGTTTCTTTTTTTTTTCAATTTAGGGATGAAATAGAACCTTTCAGGGCATTGTGCTTTGAATTAGTCAGGACTTTTTTGGTTCCCAATGATAGAATGTGAATGTGAACGTTGCTCAATTGTGTCTGACTCTTTGCAACCCCATGGACTATACAGACCATGGAATTCTCCATGCCAGAATACTGGAGTGGGCAGCCTTTCCCTTCTCCAGGGGATCTTCCAAACCCAGGGATCGAACCCAGGTCTCCCACATTGCAGGCAGATTCTTTACCAGCTGAGCCACAAGGAAAGCCCAAGAATACTGGAGTGGGTAGCCTATCCCTTCTGCAGGAGATCTTCCCAACCCAGGAATCAAACTGGGGTCTCCTGTATTGCAGGAAGATTCTTTACAAACTGAGCTATGAGGGAAGCACCCTCCCAATGATAGAAATTCAATTCAAACTATCTTAGTTGATAAAAGGGGATTTACTCACCTAACTTGAAAAGTCTAGAAATATGTTGGCCTCGGGCATAGTAGGATACAGATTTTATTTAGATAATGTCATCAAGAATCCATCTCTCTTCATTTCTGGATTCTGCTTCTCTCTGCATGAAAAACTCATTCTCAGTTAGGCCCCCAGTAACCTCAGTCTTAAATTGTCTCATGTTCAAGTCCAGAAGGAAAAAGAACATCATTCTCAGAGCATCCTCGGCAAAAAGTCTCAGGATTAGCTTTGAATGGTGTTGATAAAGTCACATGACCATCCCTGAACCAATTACAAAGATAAGAAGGAGACAGCAATACCCTACCTCTGCCAGAAGTGGAGATGGAGTCAGAGCCACCCAAGTCAAGTCATGTGTACTGAAACATAAAGTGGTGTTTCCTCAGGGAAAATCAAGGTGCTGTTATTAATACATGAAAGAAGTGTCTCTACAGTCTCAATCCTGGAGAACCTTAGTGAAACTTCACCTAATTTCAGGTTTCCTTCCCTACGATCACTTTCTATGTAAAACTACCTTAAAGACATAAGCTGAATAATGTAAGTCTCAAATACACTTTTCTGCAGAATCATAGGACAGAACTACAAGGGACCTTAAATCCCATCTGGTGTTTGGCCCCATAAGAACACTGGCATCCAGAGAGGGAACAGATTTGGATTCATATAGACCTCGTTTCAAATCTCACCCTTTTCCGGTTTTTGCTGTGAGATTTTAGGCAAGTTAGTTCACCATTCTGAGCCCCAGTTTCCTCATCTATAAAATAAAGAGAATAAAACCTTTCCCATACAGTAATATTGAGACAAGAAATATGTAAATTGCCAGATACAGTGCCTGATTACTGTATCATTGTCAACCCCACCATCTCCACAGACATGCGAAGCATCATCATTTCACAAAATCATATTGTTATTTAGAATCAAAGATCAAGGTTCGGACCGAGGTCTCCAGATTCTGAATCAGAATAAAATTTCTAGGAATACAAATTTTTCCCAGGGCTTCCTTGGTGGCTCAGTGGTAAAGAATCCACCTGCCAACGCAGGAAACACAGATTCAATCCCTGATCCAGGAAGATCCCACATGCTGTAGAGCAGTTAAGCCCATGAACAACAACTATTGAGCCTGTGTTCTAGGACCCAGGAGCCAAAACTACTGAGTGCATGTGCCGCAGCTACTGAAGCCCACAAGCTCTAGAGCCTGTGCTCCACAATAGCAAAAGTCATCACAATTAGCAGCCCGCACACCACAACTAGAGAGGAGCCCCTGCTTGCCACAACTAGAGAAAAGCCCATGTAGCAACAAAGACCCAGCACAGCCAAAAACAAATTAATTTTTTAAAATTACTAAAAAAGATTTCCCCTACTCTCTCATTAAGAATAATATTTTTCCTTACTATGTCATCAAGTGTGGTAGTTTTGACACAATTCATTTAACTCAATATTGAATCCCAATTATTCATTGGGATTTTATAGATGCACTATATATCAGTTCAGTTCAGTGAGTTCAGTCGCTCAGTGGTGTCTGACTCTTTACGACCCAATGGACTGCAGCACTCCAGGCTTCCCTGTCATTCACCAACTCCTGAAGCTCACGCAAACTCATGTCCATCAAGTTGGTGATGCCATCCAACCATCTTATCCCCTGTCGTCCCCTTCTCCTCCTGCCTTCAATTTTTCCCACCATCAGGGTCTTTTCAAACGAGTCAGTTCCTTGCATCAAGTGGCCAAGTATTGGAGTTTCAGCTTCAGCATCAGTCCTTCTAATGCACGTTCAGAACAGATTTCTTTAGGACAGACTGGTTGGCTCTCCTTGCAGTCCAAGGGACTCTCAAGAGTCTTCTCCAAAACCACAGTTCCAAAGCATCAATTCTCCGGTGCTCAGCTTTCTTTATAGTCCAATTCTCACATCCATACATGACTACTGGAATACCATAGCTTTGACTAGACGGACCTTTGTTGGCAAAGTAACATTAAAAATAGCGTTTTAATATGCTGTCTAGGTTGGTCATAACTTTTCTTTCAAGGAGCAAGCTTCTTTTAATTTCATGGCTACAGTCACCATCTGCAGTGATTTTGGAGCCCAAGAAAATAAAGTCTCTCACTGTTTCCATTGTTTCCCCATCTATTTGCCATGAAGCGATGGGACTGGATGCCATGATCTTAGTTTTCTGAATGTTGAGTTTTAAGCCAAATTTTTCACTCTTCTCTTTCACTTTCATCAAGAGGCTCTTCAGTTCCTCTTCGATTTCTGCCATAAGGGTGATGTCATCTGAGGTTATTGATATTTCTCCCAGCAAATTAATTCCAACTTGTGCTTCATCCAGCCCGGCATTTCACATGATATACTCTGCATATACGTTAAATAAGCAGAGTGACCGTATACAGCCTTGATGTACTCCTTTCCCGAATTGGAACAAGTTTGTTGTTCCATGTCCAGTTCTAACTGTTGCTTCTTGACCTGCATGCAGATTTCTCAGGAGGCAGGTCAGGTAGTCTGGTATTCCTATCTCTTTAAGAATTTTCCACAGTTTACTGTGATCCACATAGTCAAAG
Source organism: Giraffa tippelskirchi (assembly GCF_054371585.1). Taxonomy (NCBI): domain Eukaryota; kingdom Metazoa; phylum Chordata; class Mammalia; order Artiodactyla; family Giraffidae; genus Giraffa; species Giraffa tippelskirchi. The sequence goes on from NC_137287.1 coordinate 22,926,900, forward strand.
ACTTTGGTGTAGTCAATAAAGCAGATGTTTTTCTGGAACCCTCTTGCTTTTTCGATGACCCAACAGATGTTGGCAATTTGATCTCTGGTTCCTCTGCCTTTTCTAAATCCAGCTTGAACATCTGGAATTTCACAGTTCACATATTGTTGAAGCCTGGCTTGGTGAATATTGAGCATTACTTTGCTAGCGTGTGAGATGAGTGCAATTGTGCAGTAGTTTGAACAGTCTTTGGCATTGCACTTCTTTGGGATGGGAATGGAAACTGACCTTTTCCAGTCCTGTGGCCACTGCTGAGTTTTCCAAATTTGCTGGCATATTGAGTGCAGCATTTTCACAGCATCATCTTTTAAAATTTGAAATGGCTCAACTGGAATTCCATCACCTTCACTAACTTTGTTCCTAGCGATGCTTCTTAAGGCCCACTAGACTTGGCATTCCAGGATGTATGGCTCTAGTGAGTGATTAACACCATCGTGGTTATCTGGGTCATGAAGATCTTTTTTGTATAGTTCTTCTGTGTATTCTTTCCACCTCTTCTTAATATCTTTTGCTTCTCTTAGGTCCATACCATTTCTATCCTTTATTGTGCCCATCTTTGCATGAAATCTTCCCTTGGTATCTCTAATTTTCTTGAAGAAATCTCTAGTCTTTCCCATTCTATTGTTTTCCTCTGTTTCTTTGCATTGATCACTGAGGAAGGCTTTCTTATCACTTCTGGTTATTCTTTGGAAATCTACATTCAAATGGGAATATCTTTCCTTTTCTCCTTTGCCTTTCATGTCTTTTTTTTTTGTCTCAGCTATTTGTAAGGCCTCCTCAGACAACCATTTTGCCTTTTTGCATTTTTTCTTGGGGATGGTCTTGATCACTGCCTCCTGTACAATGTCACTAACCTCTGTCCATAGTTCTTCAGGCACTCTATCAGAGCTAATCCCTTGAATCTATTTTTCACTTCCACTGTATAATTGTAAGGGATTTGATGTAGGTCATACATAAATGGTCTAGTGGTTTTCCCTACTTTCTTCAATTTAAGTCTGAATTTGGCAATAAGGAGTTCATGATCTGAGCCACACTCAGCTCCCGGTTTTGTTTTTCCTGACTGTATAGAGCTTCTCCATCTTTGGCTGCAAAGAATATAATCAATCTGATTTCGGTATTGATCATCTGGTGATGTCCATGTGAAGAGTCTTCTCTTGTGTTGCTGGAAGAGGGTGTTTGCTATGACCAGTGTGTTCTCTTGGCAAAACTCTGTTAGCCTTTGTCCTGCTTCATTCTGTAGTCCAAGGCCAAATTTTCCCATTCCTCCAGGTATTTCTTGACGTCCTACTTCTGCATTCCAGTCCCCTCTAATGAAAAAGACATCTTTTTAGAGTGTTAGTTCTAGAAGGTGTTGTAGGTCTTCATAGAACCGTTTAACTTCAGCTTCTTCAGCATTATTAGTTGGGGCATAAACTTGGATTACTGTGATACTGAATGGTTTGCCTTGGAAATGAACAGAGATCATTCTGTTGTTTTTGAGACTGCATCCAAATACTACATTTCGGACTCTTTTTTGACTATGATGGCTACTCCATTTCTTCTAAGGATTCTTACCCACAGCAGTAGATATAATGGCCATCTGAGTTACATTCAGCCATTCCAGTCCATTTGAGTTCGCTGGTTCCTAAAATGTCAATGTTCCCTCTTGCCATCTCCTGTTTGACCACTTCCAATTTGTCTTAATTCACGAGCTTAACATTCCAGGTCCCTATGCAATATTCCCTATGCAATATTGCTTTTTACAGCATCAGACTTTACTTCCATCACCAGTCACATCCACACCTGGGTGCTGTTTTTGCTTTGGCTCCATCTCTTCATTCTTTCTGGAGTTATTTCTCCACTGATCTTCAGTAGCATATTGGGCACCTACCGACTAGGGGAGTTCATCTTTCAGTGTCCTATCTTTTTGCCTTTTCACACTGTTCATGTGGTTCTCAAGGCAAGAATACTGAAGTGGTTTGCCATTCCCTTCTCCAGTGGACCATGTTCTGTCAGAACTCTCCACCATGACCTGTCCATCTTGGGTGGCCCTACATAGCTCTGCTCATAGTTTCATTGAGTTAGACAAGGCCGTGGTCCATGTGATCAGGTTGGTTAGTTTTCTGTGGTTTTCATTTTGTCTGCTCTCTGATGGAGAAGGATAAGAGGCTTATGGAAGCTTTCTGATGGGAGAGACTGACTGAGGGGGAAACTGGGTCTTGTTCTGATGAGTGGGGCCATGCTCAGTAAACCTTTAATCCAATTTTCTGATGATGAATGGGGCTGTGTTCCCTCCCTCTTGTTTGACCTGAGGCCAAACAGTGATGGAGGTAATGAAGATAATGGCACTGTATATATACTATCGTTTAACTAGGCATGAGTTTTTATTTTCAATATTTTATTGTGAATATTTTAAACATGCAGAAAAATTGAAAGTATTTTGCTGAGAATACCTATGTACCCACCACTGAGATTTTATAATGAACATTTTATAATACTTGCTTTATCACTTATCTGTACATCCATAATCCACTTATCTTACTTTTTATGTATTTCAAAGTAATTTTCAGACCTACAGGTAAACTTTTATATAGTTTGAATATTTTAGTACCAATTTTCAAAAACAAAACATATGAGGAGATCCCTGGTGATCCAGTAGTTGAAAATTCACCTTCCAATACAGGGGACTCGGGTCAAATCCCTGGGTGGGAAACTAAAATCCTACATGCTGCAGGGCAACTAAGCCTGTGCTTCACAATGCATGCTGCAATGAAGACCCAGCACAGCCAAAAATATATGTATGGAGTTACCATCCCTTTTGTTATATTGATACCTTAATAATTCATTTTGGGCTTTGCTTATAGCTCAGTTGGTAAAGAATCCACCTGTAATGCAGGAGCTGCTGCTAAGTTGCTGCTAAGAGTCAGACACGTCAGTCGTGTCTGACTCTGTGCGACCCCATAGACGGCAGCCCACCAGGCTCCCCTGTCCCTGGAATTCTCCAGGCAAGAACACTGGAGTGGGTTGCCATTTCCTTCTCCAATGCATGAAAGTGAAAAGTGAAAGGGAAGACGCTCAGTCATGTCCGACTCTTAACGACCCCATGGACTGCAGCCTACCAGACTCCTCCGTCCATGGGATTGTCCAGGCAAGAGTACTGGAATGGGTTGCCATTGCCTTCTCCAGTAATGCAGGAGACCCTGGTTCAATTCCCGGGTCAGGAAGATCTCCTGGAGAAGGGTTAGGCACCCACTCCAGTATTCTTGGTCTTCCCTTGTGGCTCAGCTGGTAAAGAATCTGCCTGCAATGTGGGAAACCTGGGTTCTATCCCTGAGTTGGGAAGATCCCCTGGAGAAGGGAAAAGCTGCCTACTCCAGTATTCTGGCCTGGAGAATTCCATGGGCATTCTCCCTGTATAGTCTATGGGGTTGCAAAGAGAAGGACATGACTGAGAGGCTTTCACTTTCAGTAATCCATTTAAAGGTGTGTGAGGAGGAAGGTGAGAGGCTATTGAAGCATAAGTGACTTTTTTTTTTCTAATGCACAGTCAACTCACTTATCTTTATTCTATCTGAAATGTCTTTCCTACTTGAATGTAAACCTTACTTGATGGTTGGGGATTTTTTTGTTTTATCCTCTGTGTCTATAGCATCTAGAACAGTGTCTAGCACATAGTAGGTGTTTAACAAATATTTGCTGACTCACTTTTATCAGTACCTGTACCACCCCTATTGTCTTTATTTAGACCCTCTGTATAACTGAATTCCAAGGTGAAAAATGTATGTTAGTTGCTCAGTCATGTCTGATTCTTTGCAACCCCATGGACTGTAGCCCCGCAGGCTCCTCTGTCCATGGGATTTTCCAGGCAAGAATACTGAAGTGGATTGCCATTTCCTCCTCCAGGGAAAGTGAAAAATAATGAGAACATAATCTTTAAAATAAAAAGCTTCACATACTCCCTTTTTCTGAGAGATTCATAGTTTAGAAGGAGAGAGAAAACATGTCACATTAATACAAATGACCAAAGCGTTTTCATTTCAGCTATCATAGACTACTCATCATAGACAGAACAATTAGAAAATTCAAAAAATGAGCTTCCACTTTGATATTGATTCTCAAGGGTCAGGGCTAAAATTACATGGAAGGTCATTTGTATTTTACAGCATCTCTCCTGGCTCATAAAATACATTTTAATCTATTGAGAATTCAAATTAAGTCAGAGTAGCATTTAGGCCTTGGGAAAGGAAATTTCCAATAGAAATACAATTTGCTAAAATGACCACTGTCTCCTTTTCCTCTTTAAAAGCAAGTAGAAATGGTGTAATGAAAAGATTAGCAGCATTGAAATCAGAGGCCTTGTGGTTAAATCCTGGTTGCACCACTGATGAGCTTGGGCAAGTTAGTTAACCTCTCTTGGGCTCAGTGTTCCCACCATTTGAATGGAGAAGGCAGTGGCACCCCATTCCAGTACTCTTGCCTGGAAAATCCCATGGATGGAGGAGCATGGTAGGCTGCAGTCCATGGGGTTGCTAAGAGTCAGACACGACTGAGCAACTTCACTTTCACTTTCATGCACTGGAGAAGGAAATGGCAACCCACTCCAGTGTTCTTGCCTGGAGAATCCCAGGGACGGCAGAGCCTGCTGGGCTGCCATCTGTGGGGTCGCACAGAGTCGGACATGACTGAGGTGACTTAGCAGTAGCAGCAGTAATGATGCCTGGTGGCTCAGTTGGTAAAGAATCCTCCTGCAGTGCAGACCTGGGTTCAATCCCTGGGTTGGGAAGATCCCCTGGAGGGAGGGCATGGCAACCCACTCCAGTATTCTTGCCTCAAGAATCCTCATGTACAGAGGAGCCTGGTGGGCTGCAGTCCATGGGGTCATGAAGAGTCAGACACGACTGAGTGACTAAACACAGCACACACAGCACAAGACGATGCCTGAGTGGATTAAATGAAATGACTTAGGTGAATCACTTCATGTTTAGTACATGGAGAGGTGCAGAGTAAATAGTATTTCTCATCCCTTAAATAATCTGAAATGCACATATATATTATTATTCATCCAAAACATATTTAAACAATAGATGAAAAAAAGGACTGTAGCCCTCATTCCATGTTGACTTCTGACTAATTGCAATTCTGGGAGGTTTACAATGATTAACTTCGTGCATGATTTTTCCTCCCAGATCTACGAGATGATGCTGGTAAGACATGGCTATATGATTGTTGGAGATCCCATGGGTGGCAAGACTTGTGCCTATAAAGTGTTGGCTGCAGCTCTGGGTGATTTATACGAAGGTAAAACTCACATCCCCGACTTCCAGGGAGAACAAGTGTCCCCACTTAGTTGACTGGTTCCATAGAGATGATGCTAGACTGTTAGCTTTGCCATCCTTGGATTGTGATATTAGAGCCAAAAATAGAACATGGCACACAGGGGTCTGCAGGCAGAAAATAAAGACAGGGAGAGCTTCTAACGGGGGGTTCATTCATGTGCATCATTAGGCTGGAGGAATTTTCTCAAATGCTGTGCTGTGGTTTCTCCAAAAGTTTCCCAATGAGAGGGAAACTCCTGCCACTTGCCTAAACAAAACTGTTCTAAAAACAGATCACTGCATGGTTTCTGTTTTCTTTCCATCCTTTCTTTGCCTCTCTTTCTTTGTCTTCCCTTTCCTTTTTTTCTGCCTCCCATTCTCCCTCCCTCCTATCCACTCTGCTTCCCTCCCTCCCTCCTCCTTTCCTTCTTTCCTTCCTTTCATTTAATGTAGAAGATAAGGTCTCAGACTTTTGAATCAGACACAGACCTTGGGCAAGTTACTAAACCTCTCTTTGCCTCTGTTTTCCCAGAGGCATCATTGTGATAATGGGATCATTGTGATAATTAAATGAGATTATACAGGTAAATAACCTAGTACAGTGTCTACTCAACAAATAAAAGCTATGTCTATTGCCAGAGAAACAGTTTAAGGGTTTTTCCTTTTATAAAACACAAAGCTGTGGTTTTGAAAAGCAGTACCTTGCTCTGCCTGTGTTTACACAATCCCTTCCAGTATGCTTTGTTTTAATATTTTTTGTAATAACATGGAGTTACTGTTGGATTTTTGAGATTTTTGTTTTCAGCACTGACTTGACATTAAAAACTAATTTGGGCATTTCAAACTTAAATAGTAATTTAGGTATTGAATATAGTTTAGGAAACTAAATGAAGAGAAAGGAGGCTACCCCCATCGTCTTTGCCTCAGTATTCTGCAGGAACAATTCTTTATTTAGTTCATGGTTCATGCACTCCAGTCTTTCCTTACTTTGAAGGATCATGTAAGAGTGTGGTTACTTTCTGTTATTAAATACATATGATGTACCATCCATCAGCCTGTGTATTCCAGTTAGGTCCTGGTGCTCTATTCTCAGGAAACACTTACTGATCAACTAAAGAAGAGGCTTCAGGGCTTAGTTAGCCCTTCAGATAGAGGAAAAGGAAAGTAACCATCTTTTACCTGTCAGTTGTTTCCTCATCTCAAGTCAAACCCAAGGTTCTAGGGCAGCCATGAAAGCCTTTACTGCCTGAGTTATTTTAGGCCCAGACAGACTTTATTTAGATCTGACTGGCTCATTTGACTTGTTTGAAATGAGCGTCAGAAGACAATATGGTGAGAAACTAATAGCTGTAATAACCTAACAATTTAAGGCATTGCCTGTCCAGTTATCCCAATTTTTATACAGAATGAGTATAAATTTTATAAGAACTATCCTTGGATGGCATGATGATAAATTTGTTTAACCTTTTAGATGGCATTGACTCTTGTCTAATATTCTGGTCTCACCAGAAACTTTGTAACTTGTGTTGGACCTTCTTGTCCAGCCAACCAGATGGAAGAGTTTGCTGTGGAGTATAAGATCATTAATCCCAAGGCTATCACCATGGGGCAGCTGTATGGGTGCTTTGACCAAGTGAGCCATGAATGGACAGATGGTGTCCTTGCCAATGCTTTCCGAGAGCAAGCATCTTCTTTGTCTGATGACCGCAAGTGGATTATATTTGATGGGCCAGTGGATGCTGTTTGGATTGAAAATATGAACACTGTTCTGGATGACAATAAAAAGGTACCTGTCTGATATCACTTTTACATGGATGGGGAATAAACTCTTTTATTGAAGTGAGTGATTGATCAAGACTATATAATGTATATACTTATTTACACTGAGAATAAATGCCACATAAGAAAGTAACAGTTATCAATTCATGAATTATGCTTTTGTTTTTACCTGTAGTGGGTAAGTTGAGTGTTATTTTGAAATACTGTTGTATAATGGTTAAAAGCCTTGGTTCTGGCTTCAAATTGGACTACTAGCTCTACAACTGAGCAAGTTGGGCAAGTCACATAACTTCTCTGAACCAATTTCTTCATTTGTAAAAAAGGTTGTAATAACATAGGGGTGTTTATAATGAAGATAGTCCATACAGAGCACCTGATATATGGGATGTATTTTGGTTATCCATTGCTGTATAAATAAAGATGCAAACTATCTTAATACTCAGTGGCTTAACTTTCCTCATGATACTATGGATTATAAATTTTGAAAAGGCTCAAAAGGGCTAAGCTAATCTTCATGATATCATCTGGGGTGGCTAGGGCTAGAGGAGCCACATCCATGGAGGCTTCTTCACTCAGATTTTGGGGGCTCTTTCCTCCTTGATTTGTCTATCTCTCCGTAACTCTCTGTCTCTGTCTCTCTTTGTCTCTCTCTCTGTCTCTCTCTCTGCCTCTCTTTCTCTCAAATAGCATCTTATCCTCCAGGCCTGTCCACATGATTTGGGCTTATCATTTGGTGGTCTTGGAGTAGTGGCACTCCTTACTTGGATTTGCAAGAGGCAGGAAATTAAAATCTGGGCTTGGAACTGGCACAGACAGCATTGCTGCTGCTGCTGTTGCTGCTAAGTCGCTTCAGTTGTATCCAAACTCTGTGCGACCCCATAGACGGCAGCGACCAGGCTCCCCCATCCCTGGGATTCTCCAGGCAAGAACACTGGAGTGGGTTGCCATTTCCTTCTCCAATGCATGCAAGTGAAAAGTGAAAGTGAATTTGCTCAGTCGTGTCTGACTCTTAGCGACTCCATGGACTGCAGCCTACCAGGCCCCTCCGTTCATGGGATTTTCCAAGCAAAAGTACTGGAGTGGGGTGCCATTGCCTTCTCTGGCACAGCATTACTTTCTCTGAATTTTGTTAACTCAAAGAAGTCACAGAACCTTTCCAGATTCAAGGAAGTAGAGAAATAGATGCCCTCTTTTGATGGAGGTGGGTGAGATCACACTGCAAAAGTACACGTGGGTTAGGAGACATTGCAGCAGTCTTTGGAAGATGCATTCTGCCTACTGCAGTAAGCATAGTGGCAAAGAGCTTAGTCTCTGGAGCTGGACAGCCTGGGTTCAGATACTATCTTACCACTCAGCAGTCATGTGACCTTAGGAAAGCTATACCTATACCTCATTTGCATCATCTGTAAAATGAGGATAATAGTGTCTGTGTTATAATATTGTTAGCAAGATTAGATAAATTAATATTTACAAACTGCTTATAATAGTGCCTTGCATGTAGCAAGTGCTATATAAGGGTTAAAATAAAATAAAATAATATTTATCACCTTTTCAAGGAAGAATTCTTACACTGACTATACTTCCTTATCAAATCAAAATATATTTTCCAACTGCATCTACATTTCACAAGACTAAGAGTGAGTCATGCTCAACAATGGAAAGCCTAATTATCCAAATTACACACGTACACTAATAATAGCATGTTCATAATTTTGATTATATAACATATAAATATAGAAGTGAGTTTTATTCCGTGATATGGACTATGTTATATAAACTAATTGTACACATGTATTGGTTGGTCTTGAGATCAGAAGTATAAAGAGTCAGTGAAATTCCTGATGGATGGCTCTTCTCAGCTCTGAATGAAATCAAACTACTGTCACAGCTATGGGTCTATTTTACTTTTTTTTTTATATTCAGAGATGACACTGTTAGTGGTGTTAGTCCCATAACAGTTGTGACCTTTCTGGGATTGCAAGTAATGACCTGATTACAGACATGTTTGATGTGGGTCAGGTAATTTGCAAGAAGCTCTTTAAACTCCAACTTAGGAGGAGAAACATGGAGTGGTGGAATTTCTTCTTTTCCCCTGAGAGACCAAGGCCTCAAGCCATCTTAGGACTTAAACATCTCACTTCAACCCATGTTGGGAAATGAGAAGCTGTGCCACAGACTTAGTGTATATCCTCAGAGGCCGACCTGTATATTTGAACTATTTTCTGTGGGGATATACCTGCTAAACACTAGGGCTTCTAATGATCTTTCCATTTCAAAAATGATATGGAGATATTCTTGTCACTCTAACCCTGGACCAGTCCCTGAGGGATTCCAGAAGGAGTCTTTGTGGGAAACTTGAGAAAATAAAATAGGATGCCAGTGTGCAATTAAGTTCTGTGTTAAACACTGAGGAAGGAACCATGAAACTAGCTGTAATCTGATAATTTCTAGATTCTACATCTAAGGCTGCAATTCAGTGGTTCTCTGACTTCCCTATTTAACATTACATCTCACCAGACACAGCATTTTCCAACCCTCTTCTACTTTTTATCCAAAGCATTTTCATCCTTGTATAGCCTATATATTTTGCTTACCATCTGTTTCCTCCCAGCAGAATGCAAACCTTAAGAGGACAGGAATTTTTTTGTTTATTTTATTCTGCGCAGCTAGCATCGTGCCTGGCACAGAGTAGGTGCTCAAGAAACATTTGTTGAATGAATTCAAACCGTCTCTGTCTCCACTGAGGCCTTTTATTTGCAGATAGGATTCAACACATTTGCTGCCCTCTACCCCTCTGCTTTGTACTTTCAGCTGTGTTTAATGAGCGGGGAGATTATCCAGATGAGCCCCAAGATGAGTCTGATCTTCGAGCCAGCTGACCTGGAACAGGCCTCCCCAGCCACTGTGAGCAGGTAAGTCAGCTTGCATGGGCCCCCTGAAGGAAGGCGAAGCCTTACTAACCCTAAGCGGGAGGAAAAGCTCTAAAAATCCACAAATACGATTAAATTCTAGCAGATCATCTATATTACCTTTTGTCAGACTTTGTCATAAAATCAGTCCTCAATCCACACTGCTGGTAGGAATACAAAATCAGACAAACACTTTGGATAAGATGCTTTTGAACTGTGGTGCTGGAGAAGACTCTTGAGAGTCCCATGGACAGCAAGGAGATCCAACCGGTCCATCCTAAAGGAAATCAGTCCTGAATATTCATTGGAAGGACTGAGGCTGAGGCTGAAACTCCGATACTTTGGCCACCTGATGTGAAGAACTGACTCATTTGAAAAGACCCTGATTCTGGGAAAGATTGAAGGTGGGAAGAGAAGGGGATGACAGGAGATGAGATGGTTGGATGGCATCACCGATGCGATGGACAAAAGTTTGAATAGGCTCGAGGAGTTGGTGATGGACAGGGAAGCCTGGTGTGCTGCAGTCCATGGGGTTGCAGAGTCAGACACGACTGAGTGACTGAACTGAACTACTTCCTAAACTTGAACCTTCATACGCCTCATGGCTGAGCAATTCTGCTTCTGAGTATATACTAAAAATAAACCTGTACCCATGTACAACAGGAGACATGTACCAGAATTTTCAGAGTAGCACTATTCACAATGACACTTAGAAATGACCCAAATGCTCATTAATAGAAGAGAATGAGAAAGTATAATAAAATTACAGATTGTAGTGTTTGTATGTCATTCAAAATAAGTGAACTGTACTGATAAGTGACTATATAGATAAATCTTAATAAAATTAAAGATAAAACCTTAGCAGTATTATCTATAAAAGTAAACCTGTAGGGCTTTTCTGGTGGCTTAGTAGTAAAGAATCCACCTGCCAATGCAGGAGACACGGCATTGAACCCTGATCTGGGAAGGCCTCACATGCCTCAGGGCAACTAAGCCCTTGTGCCACAACTACTGAGCCTGTGCTCTAGAGCCCAGGAGCCACAACTACTGAAGCCTGCGTGCCTAGAGCCCAAGCTCCACAGCAAGAGGGGCCACTGCAGTGAGAAGCTCATGCACCGCAACTAGAGAGTAACCCCCCACTCACCACAACTAAAGAAAAGCCTTCACGGCAACGAAGACCTAACCCAACCAAAAATAAATAGTAAATAGGTATTTTTTAAAATGCAAGAAAGGTAAGACTGTAATATTACATGCAGCATAGTATCCGCTTTTAAATTATTAAAACCAGCTAAACAACTAAATATGTATATGTGTATAAAACTATAAGAAGGTAAGAAATCAAAGGACCAGTGAATGTGAGATTCAAGATACTGTGTAATCTCAGGTGGGGAAAGCCAGGGGGCTAGGATAAGGGAGACTTTATAATTAGATAAAGGTTATTGTCAAAACCCTAGCTTCTGCCTGGGTGTTGGGTTCATGGACACTGATTACATTATTGAAAACTATTAACTAAGAAGGGTCATGCATGGACTAATGATGAGTGTGCCAAGGATAATAATTAATCCAATCATGTACCTCCAGTCCATAACAAATAAAGTAATAAAAATAAGCCCACATTCCCAAAGGCAATGTAAGGAAGTAAAAAGAGCACATGGCAAGTTAGACCAGCCTGGGCTCCCACCTTGAGCATACCACTTGCTAGCTGTGTGACCTCTTCCAAGTCAATTAGCCTCTCTGAGCTACTGTCTCCTCATGTCTAAAATGTAAACCATAAAGAGGAATATTTAGAAATGAAGGCCATTAAGACTTAGCATAGTGGCTGACACATAGTAGATGCTGAATAAATAGTAGCCAGTGTTAGTAACAAAGAGGAGTGTGCCTAGGTATAACAGAATGGGGAAAAAATTGCTAAATAAAATGTTACATGTCAGTACATGGTAATGTGCTAACGCTATGAAAATTATAATAGTAGTTTTCATTGATTAAGAGTGTTCTGTGTGCTAGACATAGTGCTTAACTCTTTATTGGCCTTTCATTTAACCATTATAATAATCTTATAAGCTACTTATTTTTTATATTCTTCAGTTTACAGACAAGGACACAAATTCAGAGACAGTAAAGAAATTTTCCCAAGGTCACTCAATTAGTAGGATCTGGGGCTGAGATTTGAATACAGGTCTCAAGACCCCACTCTTAGCACTGGTCTCTACCCTTTCCTGGCAAAATCTGTGCATCTTTCCTTTGGCTTGGAGCTGGTGAAGGTCTGTGCTCCAACCCAAGCTCCAGCTATTTACCTCACCCCTCCATGCTTGGGAGCCCAATGTGAACCAGGCTGGTCCTCTGTTTGTGCTTGCCAGGTGTGGGATGATCTACATGGAACCCCATCAGCTAGGCTGGAAGCCCCTGAAGGATTCATACATGGATACCCTGCCTTCCAGTCTCACTGAGGAACACAAGGAATTGGTGAGACCCTCTGGTCCCTTTCCTTTCTGTCCTTCCGTGTCTCCCAACTCCTCATCTCAAAGGCCTTCTAGGATCGTTTTCATGTTCATAATTACAGAAGGCAAGGAGGGGCAGGAAATTCCCTGACTGTCCCCAATTACCTTGCTTCCTGACTTCTTGCCATTATTATTTTATTTTATTTTGCGTGTGGAGCTGGAATTGTGTAGTCAATTTCTGCTTTCTCGTCCATCTTCTCCATTACTTCTTGACTCCTCAGTGGAGAATTCTGGTGCTTGAGAAATGTTCTATATGATTACTGGGATGTCACCTGTTGACCCTTTGCCCACCGGCAGAAATGCCTTTGGAAGTTGCTCTAGAGGTGTACCAGGTTAGGAAGATCTGTGTTCTTTTTCCTGCCGCTTCCCATCCCTGCTACCTAGACTCCATACCTCCTAAATCTAGGGAGCCAAAACCAATGAGAAATTCTCTTAGTGCAGCAGTAAGAGTGTCCGTTTTCTTCTTCCCTCCCTAGAAGAGGTGTGAATGTTCGGGTTAGATTAGAACACGTGCAGATGATGGAAGTAGGAAGAGAGAATGAGTGCTTATGATACTTCTTGCCTTTTGCTGCATTAACAGGGTTCCCTAGTAAAGTTTCCCATGGAAGAAGCCAAGAAGGATTTGAGTTAGATTCTCTTCTCACTGTAGAAATGCTCTGGGGATCTGCATAGGATGGCCCCTTTATATCACATTTGTATACATGTACTATATACATGTCTGTATATACATGTACGTACTGTATACATGTATATAATATACATATTATATATATATATAATGTTTATGTACAGACACATGTCCAGATGCATAGTCAGAAGCCAGTCTACACATGCACAGGAAGACTTCACAGACTTCCCAGTGGCCTGAGTAGTCTAACTTCTTACCAGGACTTCTGAGATTGTGATTCCACCCAGTCTGCCCCTCTAGCCTCATCACCTACACTCCTCTCAGCCTCAGCTTATTACCTTCCAGCTCTAGGGTCTTGTTTCCATTCCTAGAAAACCCCAGATTTTACCTCCTCAAGGATTTTGCACTTTTTATTCCTCTTTCTGGAAATCTTGCCCCATTTAGTCTCATAAGGGTTGATTCACCTTTGTCATCCAGGTGTTAGCATAAAGGCCCCCTTCTCCAAGAAGTCTTCCCTGACCACCCTATTAAACTCTTCTTGGTTTTTCCATTGTAATACATTTATTTGTTTCCTGCTAGTACATTCGGAGAAGGCAATGGCACCCCACTCCAGTACTCTTGCCTAGAAAATCCCATGGACGGAGGAGCCTGGTAGGCTACAGTCCATGGGGTCGCTAAGAGTCGGACACGACTGAGCGACTTCACTTTCACTTTTCCCTTTCATGCACTGGAGAAGGAAATGGCAACCCACTCCAGTATTCTTGCCTGGAGAATCCCAGGGACGGCGGAGCCTGGTGGGCTGCCGTCTATGGGGTCACACAGAGTCGGACACGACTGAAGTGACTTAGCAGCAGCAGCTAGTACATTCCCGAATTTGTAAATACTTACGTCATTTCCTTGCTTGTTTAATTATTTATTGTCTCCCCTCCCTGGTGGCTCAGAGGTTAGAGCTTCTGCCTGCAATGTGGGAGACCTGGGTTCGATCCCTGGGTCGGGAAGATCCCCTGGAGAAGGAAATGGCAACCCACTCCAGTATTCTTGCCTGGAGAATCCCATGGACAGAGGAGCCTGGTAGGCTACAGTCCATGGGGTCACAACGAGTCGGACACGACTGAGTGACTTCACTTTCACTTTCACTTTCTTTCACTGCCCCTGAGACTGTAAACCATGAGAACAGAGACCTTGTCTATCTTGTTCATCATTTATCCTTAGCACCTATCACTCTGCATTTAGTAGATGCACAATAAATATTTGCTGACTGAGTACCACATATCCATGTACTCATACATAGTCATTGTTGTTGCTTAGTCACTTAAATGTATCCAGCTCTTTGCAACCCCATGGACTGTAGCACACCAGGCTTCCCTGTCCTTCACTATATCCCAGAGTTTGCTCAAACTCATGTCCATTGACTCAGTAATGCCATCCAACCATCTCATCCTATGTCACCCCCTTCTCATCTTGCCCTCAATCCTTCCCAGCATCAGGATCTTTTCTAATGAGTCGGCTCTTCACATCAGGTGGCCAGAGTATTGCAACTTCAGCTTTAGCATCACTCCTTCCAATGAATATTCAGGGGATTTCCTTTAGGATTAACTGTTTTGATCTCCTTGCTGTCCTAGGGACTCTCAAGAGTCTTCTCCAACACCACGGTTCTAAAGCATCAATTCTTCGGCACTCAGTCTTCTCTATGGTCCAACTCTCACATCTGTACATGACTGCTGGAAAAACCATAGCTTTGACTGTGTGGACCTTTGTCAGCAAAGTACTGTCTCTGCTTTTTAATACACTGTCTAGGTTTATCATAGCTTTCCTCCCAAGGAGCAAGCATCTTTTAATTTCATGGCTGTAGTCACCATCTGCAGTGATTTTGGAGCCCAAGAAAATAAAGTCTGTCATTGTTTCCCCATCTATTTGCCATGAAGTGGTGAGACTGGATGCCATGATCTTAGTTTTTTGAATATTGAGGGTTTTTTAATTTATTTTTTTATTGAAAGATAATTGTTTTACAGAATTTTGTTGTTTTCTGTCAAACCTCAACCTGAATCAGCCATAGGTATACATATATCCACTCCCTTTTGAACTTTTCTCCCATCAAATGTTGAGTTTTAAGGCAGCTTTTTCACTCTCCTCTTTCACCTTCATCATGAGGCTCTTTAGTTCCTCCTCACTTTCTATCATTAGGATGGCATCATGTCCATATCTAAGGTTGATAATATTTCTCCCGACAGTCTTGATTCCAGCTTATGATTCATCCAGCCCAGCATTTCTCATGATGTACTCTGTAGATGTTAAATAAGCAGAGTGACAATATACACCCTTGATGTACTCTTTTGCCAATTTTAAACCAGTCCATTGTTTCATGTCCAGTTCTAACTGTTGCTTCTTGACCTGTACACAGGTTTCTCAGGAGACAGGTAAGGTGGTCTGGTATTCCTGTCTCTTTTTTTTTTTTTTTTTTTAATAAATTTATTTATTTTAGTTGGGGGCTAATTACTTTACAATATTGTAATAGTTTTTGCCATACATTGACATGAATCAGCCATGGGTTTACATGTGTTCCCCTTCCCGGAACCCCCACCCACCTCCCTCCCCATCCCATCCTTCTGGATCATCCCATTGCCCCGGCCCTGAGCCCTTGTCACATGCATCGAACATGGAATGGTGCTCTGTTTCACATATGACAATACACATGTCTCAATGCCATTCTCCCAGAACGTCCCACCCTCACCTTCTCCCTCAGAGTCCATAAAATTGTTCCATGCATCTGTGTCTCTTATTCTGTCTCGCATATAGGGTTATCGTTACCATCTTTCAAATTCCATATATATGCATTAGTATACTGTATTGTTGTTTTTCTTTCTGGCTTACTTCACTGTGTATAATGGGCTCCAGTTTCATCCATCTCAGTAGAACCGATTCAAATGTATTTTTTTTAATGGCTGAGTAATATTCCATTGTGTATATGTCTCTTTAAGAATTTTCCAGTTTGCTGTGATCCACACAGTCAAAGGTTTTAGCATAGTCAATGAAGCAGAAGTAGATGTTTTTCTGGAATTCTCTTGCTTTTTCTATGATCCAGCAAATATTGGCAATGTGATTCTCTGATTCCCCTGGCTTTTCTAAATCCAGCTTGTATATGGAGGTTCTCGGTTCATGTACTGCCGAAGCCTAGCCTGAAGGATTTTGAGCATTACTTCCTAGCATGTGAGATGAGTGCAACTGTGCCATAGTTTGGACATTCTTTAGCATCGCCCTTCTTTGGGATTATACATATAAGAGCATCTGTACACTTATATATGCACACATATCCACGTATAATCACCTATGAGTGTATTTAGTGATGACCTGCCTACTTACAAAAAAATAACAAGGTAATTTTCAGTAAGAGTCACAAAGTTTAAGAAAAATGAAAAAACACTAAAATAAGAGGAGAAAATCAAGTAATTTCTTTCTAAAGAGTAAGTGGGTAGGGAGCAGAGCCAAGAGAGAAGAATCATCATACCCACCAGTAAGTATGTACATACATACATATAAGTGGGGAATTACTGAAAATAAGCCCGGGCCTCTCAGTGTCCACTTTCTACAGGAGTCCTGCCTTATGAATGCCAGTCAGTCATTTCCAAATAAGTTGTTTAGAATTCCTAACATTTTTCTATAGAAAAGTCAGATACAGTGGCTCCTGGAACCTAAAACTGTTCCATGCATCCTGTAGCTGACCCATCGTGGCTCCAGACTTTTCTTCTGTATTCAGCTCAGTAGAATGGGAGGAGTGGGCATAGTCAGTGGACTGCACGTTAAATAGGAAGCTGGGGGCACAGGTCTTGTTGCCTATGGACTTTCTTCAATATACCTAGACTCAAAAGTCATCAGTAGTCTTATCTTAAGCTTCCTTGAGGTGTACCAAGTTCTTAAACACACTTGTTAATGTCAAATTTTACTTTTACTCTTAGGTCAATGACATGTTCATGTGGCTTGTCCAGCCCTGTCTTGAATTTACTCGCCTTCAGTGTAAATTTGTGGTCCAAACATCTCCCATCCACCTTGCCTTCTCAATGATGAGACTATACTCCTCTCTTCTTGGTAAGTACTTCCCTACAATTCTTAAGCCAAAACAAGGGTATGCCTTGGCTATTTTTATGCCCCCACCCATGCTAGTCCCCCCATAAATTACAATGAGACCAGCATTTTGGTCAAGAACAAACAAGTCTTTTGAGTGTACATAGTAGAGTTTGCTGGAAAGAGTCCATATATTTTGGCTTAATTTTTCATTGACTTCCTGGGTATTCTTGTGCAAATTAGCCCATTTTTCCTCAGGCTTAGATTCCTCCAGACAATGGGAATAATAATTCCTCTTCCTCTTTACCTATCAGGGACGTCCTGGAGGAAAATGAATTTAGATGGCATGTGTAAATGTGTGTCAGAAAAAAGATTCTGAAAAGATTGGAAGTTTTCCCCATGTTAAAAAATTTACATTACAAAAAATTTGAATTCACAAAGCACATAGATACACTATAAGAAAACTGATCACTTTGGTCTCCAAAACTATGGAACTACTCCAGGACATGGAGAACCACTGGTTTAAATGAATCATTGTTTTAAATGTCCTGGAGAAGTTCTCTATAGCTGTCTCACACAAATCAAATTTCACAGAATTCTACTGGAAATGATAGAATATATGTTAATTTGGGGAACTTTTCAGTTCAGTTCATTCACTCAGTCGTGTCCGACTCTTTGCGACCCCATGGACTGCAGCATGCCAGGCCTCCCTGTCCATCACCAACACCTGGAGTTTACTCAAACTCATATTCATTGAGTCAGTGATGCCATCCAACCAACTCATCCTCCGTCGTCCTCTTCTCCTCCCGCCTTAGTATCCACATATAAGTGATATCATACAGTATTGTCTTTCTCTGTCAACTTATTTCACTTTAGCATAATGCCTTCCCAGTCCATC
Source organism: Giraffa tippelskirchi (assembly GCF_054371585.1). Lineage (NCBI taxonomy): Eukaryota > Metazoa > Chordata > Mammalia > Artiodactyla > Giraffidae > Giraffa > Giraffa tippelskirchi. The sequence continues at coordinate 22,945,004 of NC_137287.1, forward strand.
CATGATGCTGCAAATGGCAGAATTTCATTCTTGTTTATGGTTGTATATTATTCCATTGTATATGTATACCACATCTTCATCTGTTCATCTTTTGATGAACACTTAGGTTGCTTTTATATCTTGGCTATTACGAATAATGCTGCTATAAACATTGGGTGCATGTATCTTTTTTAATTAGTGTTTTTGGTTTTTTCTCAGTATGTATCTAGGAGTGGAACTACTGAGTCATCAGTCAGTCAATTCAGCTGCTCAGTCGTGTCTGATTCTTTGCAGCCACATAGACTGCAGCACGTCAGGCTTCCCTGTCCATCACCAGCTCCCAGCTTGCTCAAACTCATGTCCATCAAGTTGGTGATGCCATCCAACTATCTCATCCTCTGTCATCCCCTTCTCCTCCCACCTTCAATCGTTCCCCGAATCGGGGTCTTTTCAAATGAGTCAGGTCTTCGTTTCTGGTGGCCAAAGGATTGGAGTTTCAGCTACAACATGAGTCCTTCCAATGAATATTCAGGACTGATTTTCTTTAGGATGGACTGATTGGATTTCCTTGCAGTCCAGGGGACTCTCAAGAGTCTTCTCCAACACCGCAGTTCAAACGCATCAATTCTTCAATGCTCAGCTTTATAGTCCAACTTTCACATCCATACATGACCACTGGAAAAACCATAGCTTTGACTAGATGGACCTTTGTTGACAAAGTAACGTCTTTGGTTTTTAATATGCTATCTAGCTTGGTTATAACTTTTCTTCCAAGGACCAAGTGTCTTTTAATTTCATGGCTGCAATCATCATCTGCAGTGATTTTGGAGCCCAAGAAAATAAAGGCTCTCACTGTTTCCACTGTTTCCCCATCTATTTGCCATGCAGTAATGGGACCGGATGCCATGATGTTAGTTTTCTGAATGTTGAGTTTTAAGGCAACTTTTTCACTCTCCTCTTTCACTTTCATCAAGAGGCTCTTTAGTTCTTCTTCACTTTCTGCCATAAGGGTGGTGTCATCTGCATATCGGAGGTTATTGATATTTCTCCTGGCAGTCTTGATTTCAGCTTGTGCTTCATCCAGCCCAGCGTTTCTCATGATGTACTCTGCATATAAGTTAAATAAGCAGGGTGACAATATACAGCCTTGACATACTCCTTTTCCTATTTGGAACCAGTCTGTTGTTCCATGTCCAGTTCTAACTGTTGCTTCCTGACCTGCGTACAGGTTTCTCAAGAGACAGGTCAAGTGGTCTGGTATTCCCATCTCTTGAAGAATTTCCACAGTTAGTTGTGATCCACATAGTCAATGGCTTTGGCATAGTCAATAAAGCAGAAATAGGTGTTTTTCTGGAATTCTTTTGCTTTTTCTATGATCCAATGGATGTTGGCAATTTGATCTCTGGTTCCTCTGCCATTTCTAAAACCAGCTTGAACATCTGGAAGTTCACGGTTCACGTATTGCTGAAGCCTGGCTTGAAGAATTTTGAGCATTACTTTGCAAGCGTGTGAGATGAGTGTGATTGTGTGGTAGTTTGAGCATTCTTTGGGATTGCTTTTCTTTGGGATTGGAATGAAAACTGACCTTTTCCAGTCCTGTGGCCACTGCTGAGTTTTCCAAATTTGCTGGCATATTGAGTGTAGCACTTTCACAGCATTATCTTTTAGGATTTGAAATAGCTCAGCTGAAATTCCATCACCTCCACTAGCTTTGTCCATAGTGATTCTTCCTAAGGCCCACTTGACTTCCCATTCCAGGATGTCTGGCTCTAGGTGAGTGATCACACCATCGTGATTATTTGGTTCATGAAGATCTTTTTTGTACAGTTCTTCTGTGTATTCTTGCCATCTCTTCTTAATATCTTCTGCTTCTGTTAGGTCCATACCATTTCTGTCCTTTATTTTGCCCATCTTTGCATGAAATGTTCTGTTGGTATCTCTAATTTTCTTGAAGAGATCTCTAGTCTTTCCCATTCTATTGTTTTCCTCTATTTCTTTGCACTGATCACTGAGGAAGGCTTTTTATCTCTCCTTGCTATTCTTTGGAACTCTGCATTCAGTTGGATACCATTTCTTTCTCAAGATAACACATAATTCAAAATGATGGTGAATCTTCTTATAGCTTCTGCTCCATGAACATATTTTCTCAGCCCATTTCTTCCAGAGGCACATAGGTGTAGATTTTTTTTAAAAAAGTAAATTGAAAATAATTGAGCTGAGACTCTCTTTAACCAAATATTAAAATTAAAATTACAGACAGTATTTGTAGAAGCACAGGAATTACATACATTATATATTTGTATTTTTATTTGTAAATTTTTCATACTTTCCCAAGCTCCTTTCACTGTCCTTATATAGTATTTCCTCAAGGAAAGAAGGCACCAGCATGAGAAATGGATTTACTGTCTACAGACCTGTAGCCTCAACTCTTGTCTTCCTGAATCCATAACTGTGAATCCTCTCAGGAGTGCTGAAATACTCACAACTGCTAAAAACTGGGGAATAGGGATTTCCCTGGTGGTCCAGTGCTTAAGAATTCACACTCACGATGCAGAGGGCTCAGATTCCATCCCTGGTCAGAGAACTAGATTCTGAATGCCAAACAAAGTTCTTGATGCTGCCAAAAAAAAAAACAAAAAAACTGGGGCATCCGCTTAAATTTGATTTTGGAGCTATAACATTTAACACTGTCAATGTTAAAATGCAAGAACATGGTAGCTATGATTAGCAAGAACTTGAGATAAGGAACACTGAATACAGTTTTAGCTTTTATTTTGAAATAACTTTAGAATTAAAGAAAACTTACTGAAAGAATGTAGAGTTATATATGCTCTTTACTTAGATTTCTTTAATGTTAACATCTTATATAACCAAGGAACAATTATCATAATAAGGAAATTAACATTGATACTATACTATTAACTGCATTTTATCTGAGTTTCACATTTTTCCACAAATTCTTCTGTTCCAAGATCCAATTCAAAATGCCACGTTGTACTTAATTGTTGTATCTCCTTGGTCTCCTACAAGCTATGACAGTTCTTATGCTTTTCCTGGTATTTCATAACCTTGTCACTTGGTGAATACTGCACAGTTATGTTTCTGAATGCTTCTCAATTTACATTTGCCTGTTATTGTTGTTCAGTTGCTCACTCGTGTCCTACTCTGCAGCCCCACAGACTACAGCATGCCATGCTTCCCTGTTCTTCACCATCTCCCTGAGCTTGCTCAAACTCATGTCCATTAAGTCAGTGATGCCATCGACCATCTTGTCCTCTGTCATCCCTTTCTCCTGCCTTCAGTCTTTCCCAGCATCAAGGTCTTTTCCAGTGAGTCAGCTCTTCTCATAAGGTCGCCAAAGTATTGGAGCTCCACCTTCAGCATCAGTCCTTCCAGTGCATATTCAGGGTTGATTTCCTCTAGGATTAACTGGTTGGATCTCCTTGCAGTCCAAGGGACTCTCAAGAGTCTTCTCCAACACCACAGTTCAAAAGCATCAGTTCAATGCTCAGCCTTCTTTATGGTCCAACTCTGAAATCCATACATGACTACTGCAAAAACCGTAGCTTTGATCAGACAGACCTTTATTGGCAAAGTAATGTCTCTGCTTTTTAATATGCTGTCTAGGTTGGTCATAGCTTTTCTTTCAAGGAGCAAGTGTCTTTTATTAAAAATTTCATGGCTGCAGTCATCATCTGCAGTGATTTTGGAGCCCAAGAAAATAAAGTCTGTCACTGTTTCCATTGTTTCCCCATCTATTTGTCATGAAGTGATGGGATCAGATGCCATGATCTTAGTTTTTTGAATGTTGAGTTTTAAGCAAACGTTTTCACTTTCCTCTTTCACCTTCATCAAGAGGCTCTTGAGTTCCTCTTTGCTTTCTGCCATAAGGGTGGTATCATCCACATATCTAAGGTTATTGATATTTCTCCCAGCGATCTTGCCAGTTTGCCTAGTTTTGTCATAATTAGACTAAGATTGTGGTTTTTTAAAAAAAATGAAGTATAGTTGATTTGCATTATTATATGTTTCAGGTGTACAGCTTAATGATTCACAATTTTTAAGGATTATATTTCATTTAAAGTTGTTCTAAAACATTGGCTGTATTTCCTGTGTTGTACAGTATATCATTGTAATTTATCTGTTTTATACGTAGTAGTCCAAACCTCTTAATCACCAGCTACTGTGGTGCCCCTCCCCTGCCCCTCTTCCCACTGGCAACCACTAGTTTGTTTTCTGTATCTGTAAGTCCATATCTTTTCAATAGTTTGTTGTAGTTTTAGATAAGTGATAACATAAAGTATTTGTCTGTTTGTCTGACTTATTCTACTAAGAATAATAACCTCCAAGTCCATCCATGTTGTTGTAAATGGCAAAATTTCATTCATTTTTATGACCGAGTAGTATTCCATTGTGTGTGTGTGTGTGTGTATGTATATATGTATATGTATATATAGTCTTATTTAGCAATTCATCTGTGGATAAACACTTAGGTTGCTTCCATATCTTGGCTATTGTAAGTAGTGCTGCTGTGAACATTGAGAACATGTATCATTTTGAATTAATGTTTCATTTTTCTCAGATATATACCCAGGAGTAAACCCTGGATCATATGGTAGTTCTATTTTTAGTTTTTTGAGGAACCTCCATACTATTTCCCACAGTGGCTGCACCAATAAACATACCCACTAACAGTTTACAAAGTTTCCCTTTTCTCCCCTAATCCCACTAATTTCCGCTACAGGGTTCTACACAGAAATTGCCTTGCATTTGTCTTTTAATTTTTATTCCAAATTCAGCAACCTATATTGAAAAGTGATTTTGGTGCATGGTGAGTAAGGCTCATCTGGAGTACCAGTAAGCTGATCACCAATGAAGTTGCTCAGTCATGTCCGACTCTGCGATCCCATGGACTATAGCCTACCAGGCTCCTCCATCCATGAATTTTCCAGGCAAGAGTACTGGAGTGGATTGCCATTTCCTTCTCCAGGGAATCTTCCCGACCCAGGGATCGAACCCAGGTCTCCCGCATTGCAGGCAGAGGCTTTACCATCTGAGGTAACACTAAATCCCACTGCTACTGCTGCTGCTGCTGCTGCTAAGTCGCTTCAGTCATATCCGACTCTGTGCGACCCCATAGACGGCAGCCCACCAGGCTCCACCGTCCCTGGGATTCTTCAGGCAAGAATACTGGAGTGGGTTGCCATTTCCTTCTCCAGTGCATGAAAGGGAAAAGTGAAAGTGAAGTTGCTCAGTCGGATCTGACTCTTAGCAACCCCATGGACTGCAGCCTACCAGGCTCCTCCTTCCATGGGATTTTCTAGGCAAGAGTACTGGAGTGGGGTGCCATTGCCTTCTCCACTAAATCCCACCAATCTCCACTAATTTCCACTAATCTCCACTAATTCACTAATCTCCACTAATCCACTCAGTTCAGTTCAGTTCAGTTCAGTCACTCAGTCGTGTCCGACTCTTTGCGACCCCATGAATCAAAGCACGCCAGGCCTCTCTGTCCATCACCAACTCCCAGAGTCTACCCAAACCCATGTCCATCGAGGCAGTGATGCCATCCAACCATCTCATCCTCTGTCGTCCCCTTCTCCTCCTGCCCCCAATCTTTCCCAGCACTAGGGTCTTTTCCAATGAGTCAACTCTTCGCATGAGGTGGCCAAAGTATTGGCGTTTCAGCTTCAACATCAGTCCTTCCAATGAACACCCAGGACTGATCTCCTTTAGGATGGATTGATTGGATCTCCTTGCAGTACAGGGGACTCTCAAGAGTCTTCTCCAACACCACAGTTCAAAAGCATCAATTCTGCAGCACTCAGCTTTCTTCACCGTCCAACTCTCACATCCATACATGACCATTGGAAAAACCATAGCCTTGACTAGACGGACTTTTGTTGGCAAAGTAATGTCTCTGCTTTTAAATATGCTATCTAGGTTGGCCATAACCTTCCTTCCAGGGAGTAATCGTCTTTTAATTTCATGGCTGCAATCACCATCAGCAGTGATTTTGGAGCCTAAAAAAATAAAGTCTGACACTGTTTCCACTGTTTCCCCATCTATTTCCCATGAAGTGATGGGACCAGATGCCATGATCTTAGTTTTCTGAACGTTGAGCTTTAAGCCAACTTTTTCACTCTCCTCTTTCACCTTCATCAAGAGGCTCTTTAATTCTTCTTCACTTTCTGCCATAAGGGTGGTGTCATCCGCATATCTGAGGTTATTGATATTTCTCCCGGCAATCTTGATTCCAGCTTGTGTTTCTTCCAGACCAGCGTTTCTCATGATGTACTCTGCATATAAGTTAAATAAGCAGGGTGACAATATACAGCCTTGACATACTCCTTTTCCTATTTGGAACCAGTCTGTTGTTCCATGTCCAGTTCTAACTGTTGCTTCCTGATCTGCATATAGGTTTCTCAAGAGGCAAGTCAGGTGGTCTGGTATTCCCATCTCTTTCAGAATTTTCCACAGTTTATTGTGATCCACACAGTCAAAGGCTTTGGCATAGTCAATAAAGCAGAAATAGATGTTTTTCTGGAACTCTCTTGCTTTTTCGATGATTCAGCGGATGTATAGCAATATTATTTTTGAACATAGAACTTGTGTTCGTAGCAGCATTATTCATAGTAACCAAAGGTGAAAGCAACCCAAGTGTCCACCAATCAATGAATGGATAAATAAAATGTAAAATATACATACAGTGAAATATTATTCACTTTAAAAATGAAGGAAATTATGGGGAGTTCCCTGGTGGTCTAGTGGTTAGGATTCAGTGCTTTCACTGCCCTGCCAGGGTTCAATTCCTGGTCAGGAAACTGAGATCCTTCAAGCCACGTGGCACAGTCAAAATAAAAATTCTGATACATATTCTTATACATGCTGCAATACAATTGAGAACACTATGCTAAGAGAAATAAGCCAGTCAGAAAAAGACTATATTATTTCACCTCTAAGACATATCCAGATTCATAAAGATAGAAAGTAGAATGCTATTTGTCAAGCTGTGGGGAAGAAGGTAATGAATTAATGTTTAATGAGTATAGAGTTTCAGTTTTACAGGATGAAAATAGTCCCAGATGTGAATAGCGGTGATGGTTGCAGAAAAACACGGATGAATTTAATACCACTGAACTTTAAAATGGTTAAGATAGTAATCTGTATGTTATGCATATCTTACTACAATAAAAAATTTATTTTAATATATGTAGAAAAAGGATCGGGCCACTCATTCAATATCAGTCCCCTCCCCAGGCCCTTCAAGGACAGAACTACCCAATTCATATCTATTGCACTCTGCACTTTTTTCTGATATTCTTATTCTTGCTTTTAGATGAAATCAGGGAAATAAAAGAGGAGGAAAGCGAATTATTTGAAGGCCTGACAAGCCAACAGATCTTCCTCTGGCTACAAGGTCTGTTCCTTTTTGCCTTGGTATGGACGGTGGCCGGCACCATCAACGCAGACAGCAGAAAGAAATTTGATCTGTTTTTCCGCAACCTAATCATGGGTATGGATAATAACAACCCAAGACCCAAAAGCGTCAAACTCACCAAAAACAACATCTTTCCAGAAAGAGGTAACTTGGTACCTGTTTGTTTTGTCTCCCTATAGTGGTTTGGAGCATATGTTCCAAACCCAGTCAAAATGTGAGATCCATGTAAGGCTTTTACAAAAGCCAGGAAAGATTTTGTAGGTTGCCTGAGGAGGTACACTTCTTCAGAGCTGGCCCATGTATGTACAGATGGGTGACCCTGAAGTCAGGTCTTATGAGTTAATTTAACTACTAATTGTTAACTTAGAAAAAGTCAATATGACTTTTTAAAATTATCTGTAATCTCAGCAGTATAATAGGCCCCAGGGAATAACATGAAAATACAACCACTTCTGTTTTTTTCTTGCTCCCTTCTAGTCCTGTTCCCTGTATTTACACATGTCATATCATGGTGATTATGGTTTTAACATTTCCTTTAACATTTTTCATTATAATCTAATATTGAAATGTTTATAGTTTTGCTACATACAGTATCTTCAAAATGATCGCTTTAATCATGTATTAATGTTCTATGTGTTCAGTTCAGTTGCTCAGTCGTGTTCAACTCCTTGTGACCCCATGAATCACAGCACGCCAGGCCTCCCTGTCCATCACCAACTCCTGGAGTTTACCCAAACCCATGTCCATTGAGTCAGTGACGCCATCCAGCTATCTCATCCTCTGTCGTCCCCTCCTCCTCCCACCTTCAATCTTTCCCAGCATCGGGGTCTTTTCAGATGAGTCAGATCTTCGCATGAGGTAGCCAAAGTATTGGAGTTTCAGCTTCAACATCAGTCCTTCCAATGAATACCCAGGACTGATCTCCTTTAGGATGGACTGCAGTCCCTTGCAGTCCAAGAGACTCTCAAGAGTCTTCTCCAACACCACAGTTCAAAAGCATCAATTCTTTGGTGCTCAGCTTTTTTTATAGTCCAACTCTCACATCCATACATGACCACTGGAAAAACCATAGCCTTGACTAGACAGACCTTTGTTGGCAAAGTAGTATCTCTGCTTTTTAATATGCTGTCTAGGTTGGTCATAACTTTCCTTCCAAGGAGTAAGCGTCTTTTAATTTCATGGCTGCAATCACCATCTGCAGTGATTTTGGAGCCCAGAAAAATAAAGTCAGCCACTGTTTCCACTGTTTCCCCATCTATTTCCCATGAAGTGATGGGACTGGATGCCATGATCTTAGTGTTCTGAATGTTGAGCTTTAAGCCAACTTTTTCACTCTCCTTGCTTCACTTTCATCAAGAGGCTCTTTAGTTCTTCTTCACTTTCTGCCATAAGGGGGGTGTCATCTGCATATCTGAGGTTATTGATATTTCTCCTGGAAATCTTGATTCCAGCTTGTGCTTCATCCAGCCCAGTGTTTCTCATGATGTACTCTGCATATAAGTTAAGCATTTATAAAAAGACTGAAAGATATTTGTTTTCTTTTAAGTAGCTTTTCCTTACCACCCAAATAATACAACAATTATAGAAATACGGAGAAAGAAATAGAAGAAAATTAATATCAACGATAATCTCATTATCCAGAAATAATCATTTTTTAATATTTTTCTTCCAGTTTTTCTATATTTCTATAGCAAAAGGAGGATCATACTGTATATACATTCCAAATAGTTCTACTTTTTTCTTTAATTATAAAAAAGTTATGATAGAGCCATGAAGGAACTCCCTGGGGTGGTAATGAGATTTGGTTACACAAATAGAAGTATTTGTCAAAATTCAGTGAATGAACACAAGACTTGTGCATTTTGATTGTATGCAAATTTTGTAGCAAAAGAATAAACATAAATATTGAACAGTTAATGATACACATGCTGAAGTATTTATGAAGAAGTGCATATATTTTTTTTGAAATGTGTCAAAAATTAAGATGCCTTGATGGGTAGAGAGATGAACAGAAATATTATAGAACAAGTGAAAAATTAATGGTAAAATCTATGACCTATACAAATGTTCATTATGCAGTGTTTTCAATATTTCTTTATTTTTGAAACTTTTCAGAGGTTGAATCCTGGCTCTAGTATTTACTGGTTGGGTGCCCTTGAGAAAGTTCCTTAACATCTCTCAATTTCCTCAGTTATGAAATGAGGACAACAATAGCACTAGGCATTCATGGTGCTCTTATAAGAATTAAATGTGTTAACATATATAAGACATTTATAATTAAGTATGATGCACATAAAGTGTTAAATCAATGTTGGTAACTTTTATTGCTTCCTCCTTATCATCATCTCTATTAGCTCACTCATCTACCCCCCTTTTTTATCTCATTTTGCCTTTTCATCTAAGTCTATTTTCTCTTTATGACTTTCTGTTCTTATTTCATGGAAAAATTGTCTTTTTGTACCCTATGTAGGATACCAAACACTTTGCTCAAATTTGATTATGAGTCCTGCATTAAAGAAGGTTCAGAGGTATACTTTCAAGTATAATCTCCATATTATATTCCTTTATGTAGCAGTATTTTTTTCACAGGTTCCATATGTTGTTTTCTGCTTCCCCATCATTCAAGATCAGTCTGTTCAAGCTCTGTGCCAGCAAATTGGTACATCAAGTACCCTTGACCCCATTCTTGGTCCACTTTGTGACAACACCTTTCCTTCCCTTCTGCTGCTAGACAGCTAATTATGTGCACAGCTTCCAAGTTTTCTAGGTAACTTTGCCCAACAACATCTCCTGTCTACTGTGATTCATCTCCTTCCTCCATGTCCTGTTCAACCAATGCAGTACAACAAAAACTATAATTTCCATAATGTAATGCAAACTGCTTTCTTCATATATCTTTTCTTACAACAACTACTCTACTTGAAAGTAGGTTTGGTTCTGAAAAAGCTGTTTGTAAGAGCAAAATGACACCTTACAAGTGATCAATGTGAACATATCCATGGAAAGTTAAGCTTTACTCTTGTCTCCATGGTAATCATGCATTTCTCTTCCTGCTCGTTTTCAAAACTCTTGCTACTTTTGGATATGATCAGGGTAAATGGTATTTATAACCCCCCTTAAAAACAAACCCAGATGCTGTAAACTCTCCTTTAGAGTCAGAAACAATGGGATGGCCAAGATCCAGAGACCATGTATGATCAACTAATGCCATCTGTTGGAGGCAGCCTTTTTATTTATTTCATGTGAACATTCTAAAAGAAGACATTTCTCAACAGAAGAGTGATTGTGGTTTTTCACTTTGGAAGACCTATCTCACTGAATTTAAAGCGCCGCAACTATCTTCCTTTTTCCTCATTGCAATCTGGGACCCTGCTACCCCTATCAGCTGTAGAAAGATGGCCTGGCAAGGCAAGGGTGACAAAAAAAATACGACAATTCTCCCAGAGTAGTACGTGGCAGGACAGAGGAACAGCTGCCTAATTTTCTATGTGGGATGTCACTTAGTATATCGGGAGTTGCAAGGAGGCGGGAAATTAAAAGTATACCAGTGGGCCTGTTGCAGTTCGTCATGCAGTCTCTTGAGGTAAAATTTCTCAGTCCAGCTCATTTAGTATCTAGTTAGAGGAAATTCTACCTAACTTCTTTTAGTCTTTGTGTTTTTTTTAATATTTATTTGTCTGTGCTGGGTCTTAGTTGCAGTACACTGGGTCTTGTGGCACGTGAACTCCTATTTGCAGCATGTGGGATCTAGTTCCCTGACCAGGGATCAAACTTGGGCCCCCTGCATTAGGATGCAAAGTCTTAACCATTGGACCACCAAGGAAGTCCCCTAGCTTCTTTTAGTCTTGTTTTCATTGACTTTATTCCACTCCTTTCTCTTGTGCCTTCCTAAGTATTTTAGTAGGAAATTGCCAATCTCCTAGCCAGAACCCATTGGAATCCAAAAATGTGTTTTAAGTGCCAAGTGTAAATTCTTTTTTATATAACAGCTATTGAGGTATAATCTACATATCATAAGATTCACTCATTTAAGTAAGCAATTAGTGGTTTTAGTAAATTTGCCTAGTTGTGCAACTGTTTAATCCAATTTAGAACACTGGAACATTAGAACAAATTTAAAACATTCATCGCCACAATAAGATCCTTCATTCCCATTTCCAAGGAATCTTTGTTCCCATTCTCGGTCCCAGGCAGCTGTTCATCTGCTCTCGATAGCTTTGCCATTTCTGGACGTTTAAAATTTATGGGATGGTGTTATATATGGCTTCTTGATCTGGTTTTGGTTATACTTATTACCATCTTAACAAAGCTTAAAATACCTTTCTAACCTTTTCACAGGGTTTAAAATTCTCATGGTGAGAGCTCCAGGGAGGCCTTCTCTGACCTCACGAGATGTTGTTTTCCAGGCTTTTCATGATCTAGGAGCCTTTGGGGTACATGGATCCCTCAAATGAGTGCTGAAGGAACTCTGTTAGGGAGTACACACTAAGGAAAGCCGGCATTCCTTTGGGGAATTCTCTCAAGGTTGTGTTATCATCAACTGACATTTATCTTTATTTGTCCAGAAAGTGCTAAATTTCTCTTTATTTACGCATTCATTGTGTGTCCTTTGAAAACCCACTTACTTCTCTGTTAAAGTTTATCTTATTCTCCCAAGTGAAGGACAAGAAAACAGAGGTGGGGCATGGGGTGGTAAAAGGTGATAGCATTAATTTGTCTTCCTCAATTTCTACTACTATTCTCTCATTCTGCCCCTGCACTTGCATCAGAGTTTGAGTTTAAATCACAGTGCAGAGCAAACAAAAGCCCTGATGAGAACCAAGCAGACCCCAAGTGCCTCTCTGTGTACCCACAGCTATGCTAAATGTCTGACACATATTTCTCATTCACCTTCCACGGGGATTTTTCTAAGCTTGATATAAAATCAGGCCCATTTTGCAGATATTCAAATGGTAACCTTGGCCAAGGTCACACAGCCATGAATCCACTTTTATTCAGTTGGACCTTTTCCCTTTGGCCAAAATGTTCCAAATGTTTGTTTCAAGCCACAAATTAGCTCCAGCTAATAATATCAGCAAGAGAAGGGGACAAATGCTTTTCTGAATCATGCTTTTTGTGTCTCCTTTCTTATTGTAAAAACAATTCAATTCTATTAAATAAGAATGATCAAAAAACATTTTTGTTCATACTATACTATTGTTAAATATTTCAGTTTCAAAAAAACCTTTCTCTCTCTTGTCCATCTGCTTTCATCTCTTTACATAGTTGCCATAAGGCTATATATTCTATTTTTTATTCTTCTATTTTATCTGTCATTATTTCTTGAAAGCATTTTTTGATGTTACTTAGATGTTTTAACTATCATTTTTAAGTATTTTTTTTTATAAATTTATTTATTTTAGTTGGGGGCTAATTACTTTACAATATTGTAATAGTTTTTGCCATACATTGACATGAATCAGCCATGGGTTTACATGTGTTCCCCTTCCTGGACCCCCCACCCACCTCCCTCCCCATCCCATCCCTCTGGGTCATCCCATTGCCCCGGCCCTGAGCCCTTGTCTCATTTTTAAGTATTTAATAGATAATTTATTTCAAAACTTCATTTTTTAATTTTCTATTTTACTTAAGTATTAATTGGATATATCACATTATTTTCCTTTTTGTTTAAGATAATGTGAATTCTCTTTTTACAGTCAATTCATCTCTCTTGAAGTGTATCTACTTCATTGCCCCTAGTTCTTTATTTTTAAATTGAAGTATAGTTGATTTACAATGCTTCAGGTACAGCAAAGTGATTCAGCTTTTTTCACATTTTCTGTTTTAGATTGTTGTTTTTATTGTTAAGTCACTAAGTCATGTCCAACTCCTTGAGAACCCATGGACTGTAGCCCTCCAGGCTCCACTGTCCATGGCATTTTCCAGGCAGGAATACTGTATAGGCTGCCATTTTCTTCTCCAGGGAGTCTTCCCAACCCAGGGATTGAACCTGATTCTCCTGCATTGCAGGCAGATTCTTTACTGCTGAGCCACCAGGAAAGACCATTATAGGTTATTATAAGATACTGAATATAGTTTGACATGCTAAACAGTGTGTTCTTATTGTTTATCTGTTTTAGATATAGAGATACCTGTTCATCCTAAATTCCTAATTTATCCCCCTCCCCACTTCCCTTTGGTAACCATAAGTTTGTTTTCTGTGTCTGTGTGTCTCTTTGTTTTGTAAATAGTGTAACCATTTTAATGGCTGCAAAATAGTCCATTTATCTTAGAAGACATAATTTTGACTGGTATTCTAATGTGGGGTATGTAAATTATTTTCACTTTTTGTTATCACAAATGGTGCTGTATATTCATGTATAGAGATTGTTTTTGTTGTGAATTATTTCCTTATGATAAATTCCCAGAATGGGATTTCTGACTTGAGCTAGAGAACATTTTTGTAAGCATAGTGCCAGATTGCTTTCTAAAAATATACCAGATTGACTTCTAGGTAGAGCTGCACAGTAACATAGGATAAGCTCTCCTTTAATACATAATACGATGTATTAAGCCTAAAAATTTGGTTTTTTAATTATAAGTTTAAGCCTAAACATTTCCCAGCAATAACATCAAACATAAAAGTTACAGACTGATCCTTTGAACATTGACACGTAGTGGACAGGGAGAGAAACAAAAGATCATTCATGTTGTATCGCTCAACCCACAACCCAACTGTCCTGAAAGAGATACTGGGTGGAAAGGAAGTTAGTTGACAAAATTCTGAGAGTTCTCACTGGTAATCACCAGTGTAGAAAAAAGCAGACTGCAGTGGTGACTGAGCAGCTGCAAAAAATGCCTAGGAGAAACCTTTGAGCATGAAACTTCCATAATTTGGTAAGATCTTATCAGGAGTGGGAGGAAACTACCAAGGTTTGCAGCTCCATGCTGGGTGGGGGATGTGAGCTGAATTTTTCCGGAGTGAAGCATGTTTCTAGCTGGGGTGAAAGTGGGATGCACCCATGGTTCAGGAAAATTGGCCAAATTTTAGAAAGAGACTGCAAAGCCCAGGTTTCCTGACAAAAGCAACTGAGTATTTCCTTTACTGAGCCCCTGTACCCTCAGGCTACAGAAAAGAAATCCACACACCAGTCCCTGAACTGTGACCAAAATTGGGGGGAAATAAACTCACTCCAAATAATGTTGGGGAAAATGTCAAGAAGAATTTACCTGATTATAGCAGAGCAGGAGTATCAGAAAGAGGAAGACAGAAAGACAGAGAATGAGAGTCTAAAAGAAAAACATAACTGGGGCTTCCCTGGTGGTCTAGTGGCAAAGACTCCACTCTCCCAATGCAGGGGGCCAAGGTTTGATCCCTGGTCAGGGAATGAGATCCCATATGCCACAACTAAGACTCGGCACAGCCAAATAAATAAATAAAAATAAATATATTTTTAAAAAAAGAAAAACATGACATAAGAAATATAAAATATTTGTATTACAAGAGCTTATAAATGTATAATTGATCATATAATATATTATGTAATATATAAATTTAATTTTTTAAATTAATATAAATTTAATTTTAAAATTTATAGATGAACAGCATGCTACTGGCAAAGGGGTATATTAATATATATATAGAATTGAGAGTCCAGAAATAAACTCCTCATATTTATAGTGATTTGATTTTTGACAAAGATATAAAGATAATTTTATAAGAAAAGAGTGATCCCTTCAGCACATGGTGATGGATTAAATGAATATATTCATATAAAATAATGAATTTGGCCTCTAAACTATAGTCAAAAATTAACTCAGATGAAAGATCTAAATTCAAGAGTTAAAACTATAAAAGCTTAGAAGAAAACAAAGGTGCAAATAAATGGTCATGATCTTGGACTAGGCAGCAATATCTTAGGACAACAAAAATACAAGCAACTAAAGAAAAAATAATTAAGCTGAACTTCATCAAAATTGAAAACTTTTGTGCTTCAAAGGACAACATGAAGAAAGTGAAGACACAACCTACAGAAAGGGTGAAATATTTTGCAAATCAAATATCTGATAAAAAACTTGTATCTAGAAAGTACAAAGAAGTATTATTATTCAATAATACAAAGATATAATACAATTTTAAAATAGGCAAAGTAACTGAATAAACATTTCTCCAAAGAAGATATATAAAGGGCCATATAAGCACATGACAATAACTCAACATTATTATCATTATTAGCCATCAGGAAAATGCAAATCAAAACCACAAGATACCACTTCACAACTACAATGAGGGTAATAAAAAAAATGAAGAACAAGTGTGAGAATGTGGGAAAATTGAAACCCTCACATATTATCATGGAAAAGTAAAATAGTACAGCAGCCTTGGAAAACAGCATTTGGAATTCCTCAAAAGTTAAACAAACAAACAGACAAAGTTAAAAATAGACTTACCACATGAGCAAGCCATTTCACTCACAGATATATGCCCAAGAGAAACAAAAATATATGTCCACACAAATACTTTATACACAAATGTTGATAACAGCATAATTCATAGTGGCTAAAAAGTGAAGACAATCCAAATGTCCATCAACTGATGAGTGAATAAATAAAATATAATATGTTGTTGTTGTTCAGTCGCCTAGTTGTGTCCAACTGTTTACGACCTCATGGAGTGCAGCACACCAAGCCTCCCTGTCCCTCACCATCACCCGAAGTTTTCCCAAGTTCATGTCCATTGCACTGGTGATGCCATCTAGTCATCTCGTCCTCTCACGCCCTCTTCTCCTGCCCCCAATCTTTCCCAGCATCAGGGACTTTCCCAATGAGTCAGCTGTTTGCATCAGGTGACCAAAATACTGGAGCTTCAGCTTCAGTATCAGTCCTTCCAACAAGTATTCACGGTTGCTTTCCCTTAAGATTGATTGGTTTGATCTCCTTGCTGCCCAAAGGACTTTCAGGAAGCCAGGTCCTTCCCTGACACTCTTCTTATTCCCACTCCTCATCTTGAAGTGCAAAAAAGAAAAAGACTTCCAGCAATTACAGAGGTGGTGCTTCATTGGGAAAAAGGACCATAGGAATTTTGTGTTACTTTTGTGAGGGGAGTAGGGAGTGATTTTGTATGAGTATTGTGATTGTATTTGGAAGAACGGGTGGAGTGAGAAGGTGATTCAGAATCACCACTGTGTATTGATCAGAGGCCAGAGACCAGGGGCCTTGATGCTGCCCAGCTACTTCCTTCCACACCAAGAGGATCTGGAGGGCAGCAATTCAGTTGTTCTTACCTTACACAATAGATATTGAGGGCCTACAATGTGCTTGCTTCATGTCTGGTCAGGCATTTGTTCAATAAGCACCTACTTTGTACTGTTTACTTATCACCTACTATGCACTTCCCTGGTAGCTCAGATGGTAAAAAATTTGCCTGCAGTGCAGGAGACCTGGGTTCAATACCTGGGTTGGGAAGATCCCCTAGAGAAGGAGTTGACTACCCACTCCATTATTCTTGCCTGTAGAATTCCACGGACAGAGGAGCCTGGCAGGCTACAGTTCATGGAGTCGCAACGAGTTGGACATGACTGAGCGAGTAACACTTACTGAGTTCTAGGTACTATGCTAGTTGTTGGGGATACGACAGTGAACAAAAAAGATATAATCCCCTTGCTCTCACAGAGCTCACATTCTAGTTGAGGAAGACAGACAATAAATAATTAGGCTCATAGAATAAGATAATTGGAGATATACTAAGTGCAAGGATGGAAAAACACTGGCATGTTGATGGAGACCCGGAGGAACTCTACCTGAAGTGTTCAGGGAAAGTCTCCCAGAGGAGGTGACGTCTGAGCTGAGATCTGAAAGGTAAGGAACAAGCCAGGTAGAGAGCCTGGGGAAGAGCTGCCAGGCAGAAAGAAAAGCTGATTCAAAGCCCTGAGGTGAGAGTGCATGTGGTATGTTTGAAGATCAGAAAGAAGATGCTGCAGTAAAGTAGGTGAGTAGCCTGCTTCGCACAATGTATATTAAGGGGACTTTGGAAAGTTAGCAGGAGGAACATGCAGAGCAGGTTATCTCCAGCCCACACTGAGGGAGCCCCTGAAAATGCCCAGAGATTCCATGACTTACCCAAGGTCACAAGATCACCAAGGGGCACATGTTGCCCCATAGTTTACACTTTACTACTGCTACCTGGTGCTGGACCATAGACCTCCAAACCTGGAGAGCCTGGTGTTTGAGTCTTAGGAGGCCCCAGAAACTCAACAGCTCCCTCAGTGTTGCCCAGTGGAAGGCACTGCTCTTCCTCCATGGCTTCTGGGATCAGGTTCACACAAATGTCCCCAGATGGGGGAGGCCCTGCTGGACTCCTCAGACACTCAGGTCTGTGCAGCACAAAGGCATCTCTCCAGGTCTGTGACCCCAGCTTGACCTTGAGCTGCTCCACCTCTGCAAATCCAAGTTCAGTCATCCTGACTTCTCATAAACTACCTTGTAGCCCTGTAACTCTCCAGCTCTGCTACAACTAGCTTCTGTTCCCTCCTTTCTGCTGTCTCCTTAATTACCAGTCCCTCCAGCCTACCCCTCCAGCTCGGCCCCCAAGGCCCACCTGTTCCACATTTTTCTCTCATCAGCACCTTCTCTCCCTCCTTCCCTTTTCCTCCTGCCATACAAACCTAGCAAAACCCCAACCTTGGATCAATACACCACCTCTCTTTTTTTTCCACTTATACTCCAGAGCTGTTGAACAGTACAGGAGAAAGTCAAATAAGCAGGAGGCTTAACATGACTTTCATGGTCTCCAACCTCAGCCTGGGGAATCAGAAAGACCACAGACTTTGGACTCAGATTTATTTTGGAGCACTCATCAACAAAATACTAGCAAATTGAATCCAACAATACATTAAAAGGATTATACGCCACAATCAAGTAGGATCTAACAATTTCCACAAATCAATGTGAAACACTACATCAAATTGAAGAATAAAAAGCAGATGATCATCTCAATAGATGCAGAAAAAAATGCCTCTGATAGAAATCAATATCCACTTGTGATTAAAAGCTCTTCAGAAAATGGACATACAGGGGACATGCCTCACATAATAAAAGAATATGAGACAGACCCATAGCTAACATCACATTCAATGATGAAAAGCTGAAAACATTTCCTCTAAGATCAGGAACAAGACAAAGATGCCTTCTCTTGCCACTTTTATTCAACATAGTTTTTGAAGCCCTAGTCACAGTAATCAGAAAAGAAAAATAAAAGGAATCCAGATTGGAAAAGAAGAAGTAAACAAATCCTAAAGACGTTACCAGAAAACCACTAGAGCTCATCAAAAAATTTTGTAGAGTTGCAGGAGACAAAGTTAACATACAGAACTCTGTTGCATTTCTATACACTAACAATGAAATATCAGAAAGAGAATTTAAAGAAACAATCTCACTTACCATTGCATGAAAAAGAATGAAATACCTAGGAATAAACTTAGCTAAGAAGCCAGAATACCCATACTGTGAAAGCTATAAGACACCAATGAAAAAAAGTGAAGAGAACACAAACAGATGGAAAGGTGTACCATGTTCTTGGATTGGGAAAATCAGTATTGTTAAAATACTACCCAAGGCAATCTACAGATTTATGCAATCCCTATCAAATTACCAATGAGATTTTTCACAGAACTAGAACAAATAATCCTAAATTTTATATGGAACCATAAAAGACCCAGAATTGCCAAAGCAATCCAGAGAAGGAAGAACAAAGCTGCAGGCATCATGCTCCCTGAGTTCAGACTATACCACTAAACTGCAGTAACCAAAACAGTATGGTACTGGCACAAAAACAGACATATAGATCAATGAAACAGTATGGAGAGCCCCAAAATAAACCCATGCACTTATGGTCAATTAATCTACAACAAAAGGAGGCAAGACTATACTATGACGAAAAGACAGTCTCTTCAATAAATGGTGCTGGAAAAACTGGAGAACTATGTGTAAAAGGATGAAATTGTAACATTCTCTAACACCATATACAAAAAATAAACTCAAAATTGATTAAAGACCTAAATGTAAGAGTGGATACTATAAAACTCCTAGAGGAAAACACAGGCAGAACACTCTTTAATGGGAATCGCAGCAATACTTTTTTGGATTCATCTCCTAGAATAAAGGAAACAAAAGCAAAACTAAACAAAATGGGACCTAATTAAACTTAAAAGCTTTTTGCACAGCTAAGGAAATCACAAACAAAACAAAAAGACAACCTACAGTTTAGGAGAAAGTATTTGCAAAAAAAATGCAACTGATAAGGGATTAATTTCCAAAATATGCAAACAGCTCATACAGCTTAATATCAGAAAAAAAAAAACAACCCCCCCAAAAAATGGGCAGAAGACCTAACTACACATATTTCCAAAGAAGACATACAGATGGTCAACAGACACATAAAAAGATGCTAAATATCAATTAGAGAAATTGAAATCAAAACTACAATGAGGTATCACTTCACACCAGTCAGAATGACATTCTCAAAAAGTCTACGAATAACATGCTAGAGAGGATGTGAAAGAAAAATTAACCTTCCTACACTGTTGATGGGAATGTAAATTACATTTACATGGGAATGTAAATGTAAATTGGCAGCCACTACAGAGAATAGCATGGAGGTTTCTCAAAACCCTAAAAATAGAGTTACAATATGACCCAGCAGCCCCACTCCTGGACATATTTCTGGAGAAATATAACTCAAAAACATACATGTACCCCAACAATTATGGCTGCATTATTTACGAAACAGCCAAGACATGGAAGCAACCTATTAATAAATGTTCATCGACAGATGAATAAATAAAATGTGATTTTATATATATATATGTATATCACATGTATATACAATGGAAATCTACTCAGTCAGAGGAAAGAATGAAGTGCCATTTACTGCAACATGGGTGGACCTAGAGACTATCATATTAAGTGAATTCAGACAGAGAAAGACAAATATCATATATCACTTATACGTGGAATTTTTAAAAATGATACAAATGAACTTATGTGTAAAAAAGAAATAGACTCACAGACATAGAAAACTAATTTATGGTTACCAAAGGGGAAATGGGTAAAGAGGGATAAATTGGGAGCTTGGGATTAATATACACACACTACTATAAATAAAAATAGATGAGAACAAGGACCTACTATATAGGACAGGGAACTATGTTCAATATCTCATAAAAACATACAATGAAAAAGAATCTGAAAAACTATATATTTATATGCTATATATATATTTATATACATGTGTGTATATGGTTTTATATATATGTATATAACTGAATCACTTCGCTGTACACTTGAAACTAACACAGCTTTAGTCAACGGCCATACCACCCTAAACACGCCCAGTCTCCTCTGAAACTAACACAACTTTATGAATCAACTATGCTTCAGTTTTAAAAAAGTTTTCCTCACAAGGAAAAAAATTCTAACTATGTATGATGATGGGTTTTATAAGTATAGGATCAGTTATTTTTTATTTATTTATTTTTGGCCACCCTGGGTCTTTGTTATCTTGTCTGGGTATTTCATTGCCGTGTGCCAGCTTTCTCTAGTTGTGGCAAACAGGGGCTACTCTTCACTGCAGTGCATAAGCTTCTCATTGTAGTGGCTTCTCTTGGTGCAGAGCACAGATCCTACAGTGCACGGGCTTCAGTAGTTGCGGCTCGTGGGCTCTAGAGCTCAGGCTCAGTAGTTGTGGTGCACAGGATTAGTTGCTCTGTCCTAGGTGGAATATTCCTGGACCAGGAATCGAACCAGTGTCCCTGAACTGGCAGGTGAATTCTTAACCACTGGATCCCCAGGGAAGTCCCTGGATCATTTAATATTATATGCATTATATATTAATATATACAAGCTTTATTATAATCATTTTATAATGTGATCATTTCACTATATGTAAAAATTGAATCATTATGTTTCATACCTGAAACAAATATAGTCTTTGTCAATTTATACCTCAACTGAAAAAAAAGAAACCACTTTTAGGAACCAGTATCTCCTGTAGTGAATGATGATTACCTGAAGTTCAGAAGGTCCTTCAGTTTCGCTTTAGTCTCCTAGTTTAAATAAAATTAGATTTAATGTTTTTATTTTTCAATAGTATTATATATTAAAATATATATTCTATTTTATTATGTTACATTATGTTAACATAATTCATATATATTTGTGTATATATCTATATAATATATAATATTAAATGATCCTATCCTAATAAAATTCTTTCTTTCATTTACCTATACTTCCACCTTCAATATGTTTGTATGCCTCAAGAGAGGACTGGAAGGATTGCTGTTGAAAGTAATCTCTGATTGTGAGATTTGGAGCCATTTGTTTTCTCCCTTTTTTGTTCTTTTCAATACTTCCTGTTTATAGTATATATATATTATTTATATTATAATTATTTGTATAATCAACACCTATTATTTTTATACATATAATGAAGTCATTATTCTTTAAAAGATGTTTTTCTAGCTTATACAGTTACCAATACTGATGGTCATACATTTCAGAAGCCTATGGCTGAGGTAGTTAAATATCTTAAATATGAAATGTAAACCTCTGATGTGCTAATAACTTGTTCTATTTCTTTGGGTCCAGGAAGCATCTATGATTTTTATTTCCTCAAGCAAGGTAGTGGACATTGGTACACGTGGACAGAGTATATCACCAAAGAGGAGGAAAATATCTCAGCAAATGCAAAGGTAAGAGAGAGTTAGTGGTCATAGAACCTCAGTAATGACCTGATAGTCAGCAAAGCGGAGACGTTAACATTATCTGGGTTAGTTAAAGAACTTACTTTAGAAAAAGTGGAAGAATTTACTTTAGAAAAATGTTCAAACATGAATTGGATTGAGCCTTCAAAAGCATGGACTTTAGAATCAGGGAGTCCCAGATTTCTTATTCAGTCTGCCTCAGTTTATTCAACTACACAATAGAAGAAAAAATACCTAAAGAATGGTTGCAAAGATTGAAGACATTATACATGAATTTATGGCATTCACACTGTGCTAGATCATACTGTTGCTATTCTAATTATTGTCAGTATGAACAATGCCAGGTGGTCATCAGTCCCCCTCTCAGATATCTCAGCCAAAAAGATCCTTGCCTTTTCTTTAAAATCCCCAGAGAAAGATTTCTTTAATCAGAATTCTCAGAAAAATGGATACTGATTAATAGACTTTCTGGTTAGCAGAAGATTCACTTACAACTCCTACTCATTTTCTTGTGGAAATTTTTTCCAGATGTGCACTTTCATGCCTCGACTTGAGTATCTAGTGGACAAAATTTATCTTTCTTGGGGTGATTGTAGTTTCTTCAGGCCCTAGGTAGAGTAGTAGATGGTGGATGGAAATGTGGAAATACTGAAAACAAAATCAGACACCAGACAGGACCACAGCTACTTGTGAAAAGGGTGCCATAGGCAGGAGTGAATGTGTGATGAGTTCAGGACACACATTGGAGACTGAAAAGACTGTAAAGAACCCCTCAGCACTGAGGTTCTAAACTTTCATTCTCCTTAAAAGAGCTTCATCACCTGAGCTCCAGGGGTTTGAAATCTTGCTAGATTCCTACAAATGAGTCAAATGCAGAAAATATTTTAGTTATGCTGGGGATTTTTCACTTGTCAAAAAACTGTTCTAGCCCCTGAAAATAAAAATCTATGAAATCCAACTTGCCTTAAATTCCCAGTCTTGATACTTGATTTAGCATTCAGTATCACTTACTGGCTATGTGACTTTGGCCAAGTTGGCCATCCTCCAGTCTCAATTTTTTCATCTGAAAAAGTGAGCTAATAATACAGCTGCCTCAGAGGGCTGTTGGGAAAACTGCAGGGAATAACACAGGCAAAAAATCCATAGCTCAATACCTGTTAATTGTCTTCCTTGCCACTTCAATTTCTTTGTTCTATCAGCTCCTTTTACATTGATCAAAATATTAATCAAAATAAGTCAAGCTTTGTCTAACAGTATACACATAGCCACCACATCGCGCAGTCCCTGTTGGTGCCTCTCACATTGTGGTCTAGTTTTGCTTTAGGGGCACCATTTACGTAAACCATAGTGTGGGTGGTGCTCCCTAGAGTTACACAGCACACTGGCTCCATGTTCACTAGCCTCTTCCAGTCTAGACGTATACGTAGACTTCAGCATATGATTTAGATCTTACTACCCCTTCTTCTGTGGCTACACTCCTGGCTCAGTGGTAAAGAATTTGCCTGTCAATGCAGGAGACGCAGGTTCAGTCCCTTGGTTGGGAAGATCCCCTGAAGAAAGAAACGGTAACCCACTCCAGTACTCTGGCCTGGGAAATCCCATGGGCAGAGGAGCCTCGCAGGCTAAAATCCATGGGGTCACAAAAGAACTGGACACAACTTAGTGACTAAACAACAGCAAATCCCTTCCTCTACCCATCATTGGAGGGACCAAAAGCAGCCAGATGGTTGATGATAGGGTTCAAGCTCAGAAAAGCCAATCTAAAGCAAGGTTTTCTATTCAAAGTAATAGAGATTCTAGGAATCCAAGACCAAGCCCTTAGAGCCCAGTTGGAGTCTGAATACCAGGAACAATGTTGCAATTTCCATATTGCTAAAGGGATTAATAGGAGGAACCAAGAATATGAGCCTTAGGAAAAGCAGATGAGGAATAAGCACAAGGAATGGGGGTCAAGGGTCATACCTAACCCTTCTTGGACAGGCAGTATAGATGGCATATGGAAGGTGGATCTTGCCTAGGGCAAGGCAGAAAGCTTGGATCAAAGCGAAGGTCCCAGAGGGCAGCAGCTGTAGACCCAGCCTTACTATAATTGGTGTTTATAATATGATATTTCAGTAGTTAAGAATACAATCCTTGCAATCAGACAAGTTGGAATTAAAATCTTTGCATTTCCATTTACTTGCTGTGTTAGTGAGCTCTGGATCTGTTTCCTCATCTCTATAACAGGGATAATAGACAATTATAGTCTATGTTTACATACAAGATCTCATTTAACCCTCAAAACAGCTCAGCGAACTAGATGCCATTTTTATCCCTGTTTCATAGATGAAGAAACTAGGCTGCTAAAGAGGTAAAATCTCAAATTTATAAAGATAAATAAGAGACATAGCTGAATGGATGGTAAGGGTAAAACTCAAGTCTCTTGAATACCAAGACCCACTCTCCTGGTCCCGGTATCAAGACTCACCATGTCTTTGTGGCACAGGTCTCAGAACTCATCATCCCTACCATGGAGACAGCCCGACAGTCCTTCTTCTTGAAAACCTACCTGGACCATGAGATTCCAATGCTGTTTGTAGGACCCACGGGCACAGGCAAATCAGTCATCACCAACAACTTCCTTCTTCGCCTTCCCAAAAATACTTATCTGCCCAACTGCATCAATTTCTCTGCCAGAACTTCAGCCAATCAGACGCAGGATATCATCATGTCCAAGCTGGATCGCCGGCGGAAAGGCCTTTTTGGGCCTCCCATAGGGAAGAAAGCAGTGGTATTTGTGGGTAAGGCACTGGCCTGGATCTGGACCCACCAAATTCTTCTATTTTAAGTTGCAGCAAAACAGAATCTCCCTTTGTAGGACTGCTATATATTCCTTTTACTGTGTATGGAAGATAAAATATTTCTGGTTAATATAATTCCACATTCCTTCCCTCCCCTCCTGTTTTCCTTCCTTCTTTTCTTCCATCTTTCCACCTCTTCTTCTCTCCTTCCCTCCCTTTCTTGCTTCTTTCATTTTTTGTTCCTTGTCCTTTCCTTCATTCATTTCCAAGTATTTTTAACCATGTACTGTATGCCAAATTTTCCATGTTGAGGCATGGTCCAGGCCTTTTTGCCTGAGGGAGGATCCCAGTTTCTCCTGGGATGAAGTTGAGCCCATGGATCAGGCCAAGTTACTTTGTAGGGACAGTAGTTAGGTTCAGAAGGGGATTGTAGTGTTTGCTGTCTTGTGTCTCCAGAAGCAACTCACACACTGTGATAAGCTTCTATTCCACTAAGTTCCAGATAAATATGTTATCAGTGTATGAAGAAATCTAATAGTTGCCAAATAAGTGTTTGTTAAATAAGCACATTGAATTTTTCCAGAATTTTATCTGTTTACAAAGCACCTCCTCCTTTATTTCTTTTGAGCCTCACAACCCCTTGAGTTTATTGTCCATCATGATCACTTTGTTGTTGTTGTTATTCAGTCGCTAAGTCATGTCCAACTCTTTGCGACCCCGTGGACTGCAGCAAGCCAGGCTTCCCTGTCCTCCATTATTTCCCAGAGTTTGCTCAAGTTCTTGTTCATTCATTCGATGATGCTTTCTAATCATCTCATCCTCTGCTACCCACTTCTCCTTTTGCCTTCAATCTTTCCCAGAATCAGGGTCTTTTCCAATGAGTTGGCTCTTTGCATCAGGTGGCCAAAGTATTGGAGCTTGATTTTCAGCATCAGTCTTTCCAGTGCATATTCAGGGCTGATTTCCTTTAGGACTGACTGGTTTGATTTCCTTGCAGTCCAAGGGACTCTCAAGAGTCTTCTCCAGAACCACAATTTGAAAGCATCAATTCTCCGGTGCTCAACCTTATTTATGGTCCACCTCTCACATCCATACACAACTACTGGAAAAACTATAGCTTTGACTATATGGACTTTTGTCAGCAAAAGTCAGTGTTTTTTAATACACTGTCTAGGTTTATCACAGCTTTCCTTCCAAGGAGCAAGCATCTTTTAATTTCATGGCTGCAGTCACCGTCCGCAGTGATTTTGGAGCCCAAGAAAGGAAAATCCGTCACTGCTTCTACTTTTTCCCCTTCTATTTGCCATGAAGTGATGGGGCTGGGTGCTGTGATCTTGATATTCTGAATGCTGGGTTTTAAGCGAGCTTTTTCACTTTCCTCTTTTGACCTCATCAAGAGGCTCTTGGCTCCTCGTCTCATTTTCTTCCATTAGAGTGGTATCATTTGCATATCTGAGGTTGTTGGAATTTCTCATGACAGTCTTGATTCCAGCTTGTGACTCATCCAGCTTGGCATTTCACATGATGTACTCTACATATAAGTTAAATAAACAGGGTAACAATATACAGCCTTGTCATACTATTTTCCCAATTTTGAACAATAAAATTTGAACCAATTTTGAACCAGTAAGTTGTTCCATATAAGGTCCTAACTGTTGCTTCCTGATCTGCATACAAGTTTCTCAGGACACATGTAAAGGTGGTCTGGTATTCCCATCTCTTTAAGAATTTTCCACAGTTTGTTGTGATCCACACAGTCAAAGGTTTCCTTATAGTCATTGAAGCAGCAGTTTTTCTGGAATTCCCTTGCTTTCTCTATGATCTGACAAATGTTGGCAATTTGATCTCTGGCTCCTCTGCCTTTTCTAAACTCAGCCTGTAAATCTGTAAGTTCTCAGTACATGTACTGCTGAAGCCTAGCTTGAAGGATTTTGAGTAACTTTACTAGCATAGGAAATGAGCACAATTTTCTGTTAGTTTGAACATTCTTTGGCACACCCCTTCCTTGGGATTGGAATGAAAACTGACTTTTTAAAAAAATCACTTTACTGATCAATTAAATGAGGCTCTGAAGGTTAAATTCCCTGTTCAGAGTCAAACGTCTAGAAAATTCTGGAGCCACGAGCCAAAACCAGGTTTCTTGGTGCCAAATACATTATGTTTTCTACTGTCTTAACTGCTAATTCATAGAATTCTCATTTAGTAATAGTAATGCCCTGCTCTGCTGAATTATCTCATGTTCTGTCTTTAAAATTAAGGTATTTATAGTAAATGTTGCATGTATTTATATCCTTGCCAATTATCAACAGCTCCATAAAGGCAGGGCTCATATTTTCTTTTCCCTTTCTTGTCCTCCCTCCCTCCTTTGTTCTTTCCTCTCATCTGTTCTCCCTTCCTATTTTTATGGTTTATCTAAAAGCAATTTAAGCTTTGCAGTCAAACAGACCTAGGTCCAAATCTCACCTTTTATCCCTAAGCATATTATTCCATTACCTTCAGTTCCTCACTTCTAACATAAAGGTAATACTATTTTCCTTGTAAAATCATCATCTTGAGTAGATGAGGGCAGGAGGAGAAAGGGACGACAGAGGATGAGATGGCTGGATGGCATCACCGACTCAATGGACATGGATTTGGGTGGACTCAGGGAGTTGGTGATGGACAGGGAGGCCTGGCGCGCTGCGGTTCCTGGGGTCGCAAAGAGTCGGACACAACTGAGCGACTGAACTGACTGACTTGAGTAGATGAGATAATATGTCTAAAATTACTAAAATGTTACATGACACATGGGCATTTAGTCAATGTTCATTGGAATGTATTGAGTGCCTTCTATGTGCCAGGACTGAACAATGTACTATTGGAGAAAATCAATCCCTACCCTGGAGGAAATCACAATTTATTCTTGCCTTTTTGATTTTGCTCTTCAAAAACCCTAGCTTGAAGCCTTTCTGCTATGTGAGTTCCCATTATTACCTGCTGGTAAATTAAATACTCTGTCAACTAGAAGCATGACTGTCTTTCTCACCATCATATCCCTAGAAATTAACAAAATGTCTACCACATAGTAGACAATCTATATATTTTGGGTGAAGGAATGGGAAAAATTTAAATATCTGTTTGTTAATGCCAATCTGTGCATCCTTGCACAGAGGATCTCATGCACAGAGATCTCAATAAATGCACAGAGATCTCAATAAACCAGGAAAGCCAGAACCCTGAAAAATCTCTTCCATTATGGTGAAAATGTCCACTGGCTGAGCCCTACCTAGAGTGAGGGTATAACAATTGAGTATGGACTCTCCCATGGAAAGATAGTCATCTGCTACCTCCTAAAAGAGCAAAGGATCCCATAGACTTACAATCTGTGGCCATCATTTCTTTCCCCAGATGACCTCAACATGCCAGCCAAAGAGGTATATGGAGCACAGCCCCCCATTGAGCTCCTTCGGCAATGGATTGACCATGGTTACTGGTTTGACAAGAAGGATACCAATAAGCTGGACATCGTTGATGTGCTGCTTGTGACAGCCATGGGCCCTCCTGGGGGAGGAAGGAATGACATTACTGGTATGTGAAGGAGAGAGTTCATTACTCTTTGCCCCTGCCCCTGCAGAACCAGGCCATCTTTGTGGATGGAGGGCTAGTGCAAGGCAGTCTGTCCTGATGGAAGATAGAGAAAGGTGTATTTAGGCCAGAGACACTTGAGTTAGATTCAAGGCATGGCATTTGAATATGCCATGTTGAAAGTTGTATGAAATAGGATGAGAAGATGAAAAGAGGATTTGAGGACTCTTTGGCTAGGCATAGAGGAACAGAGAGTCTCATGAAGAGATAAGTTCTGTGTGGTCAGCTTGTGTTCTAGGAGAGAGGCTAGACCAGAAGTTCTCAACTAAAGGTGAATGACAGATTCACCCGTAGTGTTTCTTACAATTCTTTGGAGCCAGATAGGCCTAAATAAAATAATAATAATAAACAAACAAGTAAATAAGATTTTCCCCCATCATCTGACACTTTAGTAGGAGTACATTTTATTTCATGTGCAACTTCATCCATCCAGGTCTACAGATTTCTATACTTTTATTCTGAGATACATCCTTGGTTAAGAATCTTAATGCCATTTTCAGACTTAACATTCTGTGACCTTGATCTCCCCTTGGCATATATTTGTAAAATAAGGGAGATAAACAAGGTGATTTTACTTGAGTACACAAACCATCACCTTCCACTTCAAGTACAGAGTCCAACGGTACCTTTGCCTTGGGTTTGAATATAGCAGGATCTCGGCTACTTAGCATCTATAAATTCAACACTTCTCTAACTACTTAGAGGAAAAGGAACTTGGTATATTACTTTTCTCTAAGACCTACTCATTCAGTGGGAGAAAATATTTGCAAACTATCTATCTGATAAAGAGTTGAAATACAAAATGGGTAAGGAATTCATACAACTCAATAGCAAAACAATAATCTGACTTGAAAATGGATAGAGAATTCGAATAGGCATTTTTCTAAAGACATACAGTGGCTAACAGGCACGTGAAAAGATGTTCAACATTGCTGGTTATTAGAGAAATGAAAATCAGAATCACATTGAGATATCACTCACACCTGATAGAATGGCTATTAACAAAAGTCAAGAGATAATAACTGCTCTTGTGCATTGTTGGTGGGAATATAAATTGATGCAGCCACTATGAAAACCAGTAGGACGTCCCTCAAAAAATTAAAAATAGCACTACCACATGATCCACTAATGCCACTTCTGGGTGTATATCTGTAGGAAATGAAATCATTGTCTTGAAGAGATATCTGTAGTCCCATGTTTGCGCTGCACGCTCAGTCACTTCAGTTGTGTCCAACTCTTTGCAGCCCTATGGACTGTACCCCACCAGGCTCCTCAGCCCATGGGACGCTCCAGGCAAGAATACTGGAGTGGGTTGCCATGCCCCCTCCAGTGGATCTTCCTAATCCAGAGATCGAACCCTCATCTCCTGTGTCTCCTGCATTGTAGGCGGATTCTTTACTGCTGAGCCACCAGGGAAGCCTAGTCCCATATTGCAACATTATTCACAATAGCCAAGTCATGGAAACATCCAAACTGTCTATTTATGGATGAATGGATAAAGAAAATGTATACACACACACACACACACCCTGGGGTATTATTTGGCTATAAAAATAATGAAACTCTATGTGACAACATGAATGGAACTTGAGAACATTAAGCTAAGTGAAATAAGTCAGACAGAAAAATAAATACTATATGATATCACTTACATGTGGAATCTAAAAAAGCCAAACTCACAGGAACAGTAGAATGATGGTTGCCAGGAGCTAAGGCATAGGGGAAATGGGGAGATGTTGGTCAGAGGGTACAAATTTCCAGTTATAAAATGAATAAGTTTTGGGGATCTGATGTACAGTATGGTGACTCTAGTTAACAACAGCTGCAGCAATAGAATTGTTACTTAACCTTAGTATGCAAGCATTTTGCAATACCTTATATGCATTAAATCATCATGTTGTAAACCTTCAGTTTATATATTTTATGTCAATTAATTCTCACTAAAACCAGTGGGGCGGGAGAGATCTATTCAAAAGGGAATGTCTGTTTCCCATACATACCAAGGAAATACTAATTGCCAACATTTGCACAGCAGTGACAGTTTTCAAGCTATGTCACAAATATGACATATTGAAAAGATCTTAAAGACCAATGCCCCAAACTGCCAGGAACACATCTGTAGTCAAGTGAAACTGGGTCTATTAATTTGCTGCACAAGGGTGTCTACATAGCATGGAGAACCATGAGAGTGCCTGGTGAAAGGGTGTTAAATGGGCTTGTGCTAGGTGATGTGAGAAAGGCTTAAGAAACCAGGGACTCTGTTCTAGATTGGGTAATCTCAGGGAGTGGGGACAATTTAAGAGTAGGTATCTTAATTTTTTTCTGTACTTAGTAAACAACTAGAGTCACTCATATTAGTTTGGGGTGAAGTTTTCATGATTTCAGAGCAAATTTGTTTCTGTCTTGTTCTATCATAGCTAGAGAGTGACCTCATTTGATGTTGATATTTAAAGAGATGTGTTCACTGGAGAACCAACAGACTAGCTGATAATTGTCAGACCAGCTGCCAGCTGTTAGGGCTCATATGGAAAAACTGAGGCTCAAGGCATTATCATATGGTGGTGGAGAGCATGGTTTGGCAGAAGGCTGATCTGAGTTTTGGTAACATGTAATAAGCATTAGCACACATTAAGTACTATTAGGATGCTTATTATCAAAAGAATACATGACTTCTTCAAGTTCATGCAACTCTCAATATTTCCCAATCAATGTGTAAAATATTATTCCAGCATTTTAAAAAAAAAAATGGTAAACCTACATATGTCAGTACATATGGATGATTAAAAAAAACAAAGAAATGCAAGATAGTAGTTACTTTAAAATTAGGATAGTGTAAGCTTTGGAGGGAGACAGGGAGAGGGATATGATTGGGATGGGATATATGGAGGGGCTTCTATGGAGGGCTGGCAAAGTTGTATTTCTTGATGTGGATGGTAGGTGTAAGGATGTTAACTTTATAAGGATTCACTTTATAATTTCAGTGATTTTCTGTATCTGTGCTGTACTTTATACAGTAAAATATTTTTTAAAAAGATATGCAGGCAAATCATAGAGACAGAAAGTCGATTATTAGTTGCCAAGGGCTGCAAGGAAATGGAAAGTGGTAAAGGTAAAGGATTTCTTTTTGGAGTGATTATTCTGCTATTGATTGTGATAATGGTTGCACAACTGAAATGCTAAATATTTATTGAATTTTGTACTTTAAATGGATGAATTTTATAGATATAAATATATGGATATCTAATATTAGATACATAGATATAGATGTAGAGCTGTAAGAATACCAAACTAACAGTGATTAATTTGGGAGGGGAGAGAAAATGGATTTGATGTGTAGGAGGCAAGAGTTACTTTCTGTAAAAGTATTTCTGAATTATTTGATTATTTTACAAAAATAACATATTGCCATTATCTAGTAACAGTCTTGAGCCCTGGCTAGCACTATTACCAGCACTTCTGCAGTCATGGAGATGTTCTATATCTATACTGTGCAATACGACATCCACTAGTCACATGTTTATCCTTGAGAAGTTGATATGTGGTTAATGAGACTAAGGAAATACATTTTAATGTTACTTAATTTTAATTAATGTAAATTTAAATAGCCACATATGGCTAGAGGCTGCCATGTTGAATAGCACAGCTCTAGAACTTAAAGGTAGAGGAAAAACCGTTCTATATCTTAGGGTTGCTACGCCCAGGAGGTAAGTGTGAGTGTGTGTGCACATTCATACCTTTGCATGTTTTCCAGGACGATTCACTCGCCATCTGAATATCATTTCCATCAATGCCTTCGAGGATGACATATTAACCAAGATTTTCAGTTCAATCGCTGACTGGCACTTTGGAAAAGGGTTTGATGTGATGTTTTTAAGGTAGGAGGTTCCTGTATTATTGGCCTGGGGTCCTCATTTCTGGCCCTTCCTTAACTGGTCTGCCTTCTCCTTCCTCCCAAGATATGGAAAGATGATGGTACAAGCAACGATGACAATTTATAAAGCTGCAGTGGAGAATTTCTTGCCAACTCCCTCCAAGTCACACTATGTCTTTAACCTGCGTGATTTCTCACGGGTCATCCAAGGGGTATTGCTCTGCCCTCACACCCACCTGCAGGTCAGCCGCTGTCATTTCTGTTATCAAGTTCATTCAGTGATATCCTTGGCTATGTGGAATATATAATGATAATAGTAATAGCTAACTTTTATTAAGCATTTAATCTGTGCTGGCATTGTGCTAAGTATTTTGTAAGCGTTATCTCATTTAATCTTCACAACAACCCAGGACTTAGAAACTGTTTGAAAACTACTGCCTCAGCCACCATGTGCCATTCATTCAAATAACTGACTGAATTTTCAGGATGTAGAGAAGTTTATCCGGCTTTGGATTCATGAGGTTTACCGGGTCTTCTATGACCGTCTGATTGATCATGAAGATAGACAGGTCTTTTTTAACATGGTAAGGGAAACTACCTCCAATTGCTTCAAGCAGTCTGTGGAAAAGGTAAGCAAGACCCTGTGACCTTTTGACCTCAGAAATTGCCCCAAATATGTGATCATGCTAATCTCAGATTTCAGGCTCCCTCCCTAGTACAGACTTTATTGTTGTTATTCAGTCACTCAGTTGTGTCCAACTCTTTTGCAACCCCATGGACTGTAGCCCACCGGCTCCTCTGTCGATGGGATTTTCCAGGCAAGAATACTGGAATGGGTTGCCATTTCCTTCTCCAGGGGATCTTCCTGACCCAGAAATCGAACCCGGGTTTGTTGCATTGGCAGGCGGATTCTTTACCACTGAGCCACCAGGAAAGCCCAAATAGAGACTTACAGCTCTGCTTTCTGAATCTCAAGAAACAGTGTATTGAGCCAATTAGTCACTTGATTTGGTGATATACTGTTGTTTTTGTTGTTCAGTCACCAAGTCATGTCCAACTCTTTGTAACACCATGGACTGTAGCCTGCCAGGCTTCCCTGTTCCAAGTAATATAATACTTGGCCCAATTTCACTTGACTTTCCAGGTAACATATAAGTTTGGATCCATTCAAACTTATCATTTATGAAAAGATGTTTTGTTTGTAATTAATGTAAAATGCATTTTTAAGGTCAATTAACTTTTGAGTTAAGAAATAAAAACACCATGAATTTTTATTGTTTGATTGATGCCCTGTGTAAAACCCAAGTGAAAGATTGCCTTGGTTTCCTATTTGTAAATATTTTCACTTTTTCATTTTGATATAAGAAAAGTTTAAACCCTATATATTCGCATCATCTAGTTCTACCTCTACTTTTAAGAAGCTATGATTTCTCCATAGAAAAAAATGCAAGTGTTTCATATTTCATCCAGAGGCCATGTACAGAAACACTCAGTTCAGTTCAGTTCAGTTGCTCAGTTGTGTCCGTCTCTTTGCGACCCCATGAATCACAGTACACCAGGCCTCCATGTCCATCACCAGCTCCCGGAGTTTACCCAGACTCATTTCCATCGAGTCAATGATGCCACACTGCTAGTTTCTAATATCAGAAAGAAGAAGCATCTAAAACATTTCTACTCTAGGTACAGAGTGGAGAACAGATTAAAGCCTGCACCTCTATTTGGTGAAGAAGCAAGTACATTACAAATGATCTCACCTTTTGACCACCTCCTCCTGGGATCTTATAATCTGTCCACCAATATTTTAATCACTTAGCAAACCGATTGACCCTTGCTTTCACACTCTTTTCTCAACTGTCCTTTCATCATAGTCTTTACAACCATCAAATACACATATTTTGTTTAAAAAAACAAAACTGTTGTGAACCGTGACTTTGAAGAATGTGCTCAGAGGAAACAAACACATCTCCTGTTCCCTCCTTCTAGCACTGGCTGAGACTTATCTTTTCCACAGGTCCTCATCCACCTATCACCCACTGGAAAGATAGTTGATGATAATATCCGTAGCCTCTTCTTTGGAGATTTCTTCAAGCCAGAAAGTGACCAAAAGATATATGATGAGATCACTGACTTAAAACAGCTCACAGTGGTCATGGAGTATTACCTGGAAGAGTTCAACAATATCAGCAAGGCCCCCATGTCCTTAGTGATGTTCAGGTTCGCCATTGAGCACATCTCTAGGATCTGCAGGGTCCTGAAGCAGGACAAAGGCCACTTGCTCCTGGTGGGCATTGGGGGCAGTGGGCGGCAAAGTGCCAGCAAACTGTCCACATTCATGAACTCATATGAGCTATACCAGATCGAGATCACAAAGAGCTACTCAGGCAGTGATTGGCGAGAGGACCTGAAGAAGATCATGCTCCAGGTTGGTGTGGCCACCAAGAGTACTGTGTTCCTCTTTGCTGATAATCAGATCAAGGATGAGTCATTCGTTGAGGACATCAACATGCTTCTGAACACCGGTGATGTGCCCAACATCTTCCCTGCTGATGAGAAGGCTGACATTGTGGAGAAGATGCAAATGGCAGCCAGGACAGAAGGAGAAAAGATCGAAGTCACCCCTCTTTCTATGTATAACCTCTTCATTGAGAAAGTGAAAAAGAACCTTCACGTTGTCCTTGGTAAGAATGAGAAAATTCATTTTGCCCTTTTCCTTGGATGTTTCAGGGTCTCCTTTCCCTAAGCCCAGTCCTCTTACAATGGTGCCAACATCGATCCAACCAAGGTACCTAACTTGCCCAATGATCAGTACCTGGAATTCCTGTGCAAACTTCCATTCTCCTGAAAAACTATTTTAAACCTGTTCCACTCTCTTCAATTCTCTGAATTCTGCTCTGAACCCTCTCCTTCCTTTTAGTACATTACCCTGGCCGACTTACAAAATAACATCTGGAGTTTTTCTCTCTGTGAATATCATCTCCAGTCTGTCCAGAAGCTTAGGGGTCATGTTGAATGCTTCTCTTCATTACCATGTCCTGTCAATTTTTGCCTTCTTATGCTCATATCAACCCACTTATCTCTATCTCTGCCACCTTCAAATTAGCTAAGCTGCTATGAATATCATCTCACCCAGACCTCACCTCTATAGCCTTCTAACTGTTCTCTCTATGTCCACTCTGTCCATTCCAGACATTTATGTTCCACTGAATCAGGATGCTTTCCACTGTCAAGATTTGTTTTTCTTGTATTGCAAATCTGTTCATTGTATATTTACATACACATACACACACAAATTAAAACACCTGAATTACTTTCTATTCAGATAAAGACCAAAATCCCTAACCTACAGTTTTATAAGACCACCTGCCAGACTGTCCCCTGCATCCTCTCCACTCTCATCTCAAACCATGCTTCCCCTTCTTTTTTAGCCACACTGACTTTCTCACACTTCCACCTATGCATTATGCTTCCTCCTAGCAAGTACCTGGTACACATTGAATCTGAATAAACAATTAACAGAATTTGGGGCATAGAATCCAAAATTTGTGGTTAGATGGAGATGAGGTCAGAAACAAGCTGATAGGGCCCCCACAGCAGCATCCATAAGTAGCTATGTATAGGGCACCATGGTTCCCTGAGGTCTGTGAGTCAGGACAAATGAAGCAAGTGGGTCAAAGGGCTTAAAACACTCTGACTATATGATCCTAAATATCTAGAATGGATAATCTAGGATAATATGAATATTGAAAACCAGACACAAACTATTGCAATAAACTGAATTCCCATCAAAGTTGCATGAAAATATCCCATGATTCCTATGCTTTCCAGGCACTCATCCTGACTGTTCCCAATTATACTCTGGAGTGCCAACAGGAAACATGACTGCTCCCTATCCCCCTCAGAATCCTTGGGATGACCTGTCTGTCCCTTTTGACCTCCTTGACTGGAAGAAAGAGAACTAATGAAATCTGCTTTTCGTTAGCCATGAGTCCAATTGGGGATGCCTTCCGGAACCGCCTGCGAATGTTCCCTTCTCTGATCAATTGCTGCACAATAGACTGGTTCCAGTCTTGGCCCACAGATGCCCTGGAGTTGGTGGCCAACAAATTTCTAGAAGATGTAGAGCTCGATGACAATATTCGGATAGAGTAAGTGCTAGCTGCATTTTAGTACCCCAAACAAATATTTCAAACAAAAATCAAAATATTGGCTCTATTCTTTTTGCTGTTTCAAGATTTATCAATTTATGTATGTTCTGTTCTGTTCAGTCACTAAGTCGTGTGTCTGACTCTTTGTGACCACATGGACTGCTGCATACTAGACTTCCCTGTCCTTCACTGTCTCCCAGAGTCTGCTCAAATTCATGGCCATTGAGTTGGGGATGCTGTCTAGCCATCTCACCCTCTGCCGCCCCCTTCTCCTTTTGCCTTCAATCTTTCCCAGAATCAAGGTCTTTTCCAATGAGAAATAAATTACAAATTATAAATACCATTTAGATATTTAATAAAACACCTTTGCTGAAAAAAGAAGAACATTTCATTGTTCAGAATTGTTCTAGAGATGTACTGTTGTCATAGCTATGAGAACCTGGATTTCAATAATCTTAGAGCATGCATTCTCAACAGGGGAGATATTGCTGCCTAAGGGATGGAAAACTGGTACTTGCCAGGGATTTTGTTGTGAAAAAAAACTATTTTTTTGTGTAAAGCACAGATACACAAAGTAAAGCACTGAATTTTACCTAGAGTAAGAGAAAGGATAAGACTGTTGACCATTCTAAGTGTCCTATGAAGGTAAGGGTCATGTCACCTGCCTTGTATAGTTCTGTATTCTTAGTACCTAGTACATACTAGGTTCGAATACTGCTTATTAAGTGAGTAAATAGAAAATGAAGAAGTAGGTAGTGGTCAGAATGTTCATTGCTTTAAATTCCATTTTAAGATCTTTGAACTTTGTTCTCTAGGCCCAGGAATGCTTAACCTGGGTCTATAGGCTCATGACCAGAACTCAGAGGGTCAGTGAATGTGAGTGGGTGGAAAGTACATCTTCATTTTCATTGACATCTAACTGGTACTTTGCATTTCTTTCAATGATGAACATAGACAATAAGCCCCCATAGGGTTGTGTAGGACCTGTGACTTTGTTACCAGTAAGAATCGCAGTTATTTTCATAACTCGTTCAGTCATTACAGATGCACCAATATATTATCCCCTTCAAAATGATGGTAGTTTTCAGACCTATTGTCCAATCTCACTGTTTAATGCTGTAGTTGGCAAACTATGATCCATGGCTGAGTCCAGTTCACAGCCTTATTTTTGCAAATATGCTTTTTTGGAAACAGCCATGCACACTACAGTGGCACAGTTGAATAGTTGCTACTTCAGACCGTGTGGCTCACAAAGCCTAAAATATTCACTATCTGGTCCTAACCAGAAAAAGTCTGCTGGCCCCTGATTTAATGTGTAAATAAAATCACACATATTGAGACTTATCTGCAGTAGTTAAGAATCTACACTTCCAGTGGATTCTTAAGCACTGCAGGGTGTATGGGTTCGATCCAGGTCAGGAAACTAAAATCCTACATGCCACGAGGTGCAGCCAAACACACACAGACACACACACAGACACACACACACATTACTGTATCATAAATTTGGTGTTTAAAATATTTAGAAAACTCTTTAACATAATTGGTTTCTTTTGTAATTCTATAATATATTATTTTATGCATTAAAACATTATTCTGAAAAGTCCAGAGGCTTCATCAGACTTCCAAAGATTAAGAACTCCTGCCTAAACCTTGGTGATTCATAAAAGCAATTAAAGCTAGAAACTGTCTGATCAAAGTTCATTCTAGTAAGAATATATACCTCCCCAATCCTTCCTGAGACTCTGTTGACATGCTTCAAAGAACTGGGGATTCTAGCTGGCCACTGTGAGTGGCTTTCTCACATCCTTACTTCTGTGAACCAAAGCTGTGTTAGATCTCTCTGCAGCAAATTGGGCCTGTCTGACCACCTCTGTGTCCTCGACAGGGTCATCTCCATGTGCAAATATTTCCAGGAGAGTGTGAAAAAGCTGTCACTTGATTATTACAACATCCTTCGCAGACACAACTATGTTACCCCCACCTCCTACCTCGAATTGATCCTAACATTCAAGACACTCCTAAATAAGAAGAGGCAAGAGGTCGATATGATGAGGAACCGATATCTGACAGGCCTGCAGAAACTTGAATTTGCAGCTTCACAGGTAAGCACAGACAAAATAGTACTGGGACAAAGAGGTCCAGGACTAATTGGATGCGGTGAAGCACTTGTTCGGATGCAGAAGTCAAGAGAGCACAAAATAAAGATAGCATCTGACCCTGCACTCACCTCACTCACTTGACCTAATCCATTACAATAAAATCCAATACTATATATAAAAATACAATAGTATATATAAAATATGAGGCTCCCCTGGTGGCTGAGAGGGTATATGGTGGCTCAGTTCAGTTCAGTTCAGTCGCTCAGTCATGTCCAACTTTTTGCAACCCCATGGACTATAGCACGCCAGGCCTCCCTGTCCATCACCAACTCCCAGAGTTTACTCAAACTCATGTCCATTGAGTCGGTGATGCCATCCAACCATCTCATCCTCTGTCGTCCCCTTCTCCTCCTGCCCTCAATCTTTC
The DNA here is from genome assembly GCF_054371585.1 of Giraffa tippelskirchi. Taxonomy (NCBI): domain Eukaryota; kingdom Metazoa; phylum Chordata; class Mammalia; order Artiodactyla; family Giraffidae; genus Giraffa; species Giraffa tippelskirchi. The sequence goes on from NC_137287.1 coordinate 22,984,114, forward strand.
CCAGCATCAGAGTCTTTTCAAATGAGTCAGCTCTTCGCATCAGGTGGCCAAAGTATTGGAGTTTCAGCTTCAACATCAGTCCTTCCAATGTACACCCAGGACTGATCTCCTTTAGGATGGACTGGTTGGATCTCCTTGCAGTCCAAGGGACTCTTGAGAGTCTTCTCCAACACCACAGTTCAAAAGCATCAATTCTTCGGCTCTCAGCTTTCTTTATAGTCCAACTCTCACATCCACACATGACCACTGGAAAAACCATAGCCTTGACTAGACGGACCTTTGCTGACAAAGTAATGTCTCTGTTTTTTAATATGCTGTCTAGGTTGGTCATAACTTTGCTTCCAAGGAGTAAGCACCTTTTAATTTCATGGCTGCAATCACCATCTGCAGTGATTTTGGAGGCAAAAAAAGTAAAGTCAGCCATTGTTTCCCCATCTATTTGCCATGAAGTGATGGGAACAGATGCCATGATCTTAGTTTTCTGAATGTTGAATTTTAAGCCAACTTTTTCACTCTCCTCTTTCACTTTTCATCAAGCGGCTCTTTAGTTCTTTATTTTCTGCCCTAAGGGTGGTGTCATCTACATATCTGAGGTTATTGATACTTCTCCCAGCAATCTTGATTCCAGCTTGCGCTTCATCCAGCTTGCGCTTCATCCAGCCCAGCGTTTCTCATGATGTACTCTGCATTTAAGTTAAATAAGCAGCGTGACAATATACAGCCTTGACGTACTCCTTTCCCAATTTGGAACCAGTCTGTTGTTCCATGTTCAGTTCTAACTGTTGTTTCCTGACCTTCCTAACTATTGCTTCCTGACCTGCATACAGATTTCTCAAGAAGCAGGTCAAGTGGTCTGGTATTCCCATCTGCTTAAGAATTTTCCAGGGTTTGTTGTGGTCCACACAGTCAAAGGCTTTGGCATAGTCAATAAGGCAGAAGTATATGTTTTCTGAAACTCTCTTGCTTTTTTGATGATCCAATGGATGTTGGCAATTTAATCTCTGGCTCCTCTGCCTTTTCTAAATCCAGCTGAACATCTGGAAGTTCACGGTTCACGTACTGTTGAAGCCTGGCTTGGAGAATTTTGAGCATTACTTCACTAGCGTGTGGAATGTGTGCAATTGTGTGGTAGTTTGAGCATTCTTTGGCATTGCTTTTCTTTGGGATTGGAATGAAAACTGACCTTTTCCAGCCCTGTGGCCACTGCTGAGGTTTCCAATTTTGCTGGCATGTTGAGTACAGCACTTTCACAGCATCATCTTTCAGGATTTGAAATAGCTCAACTGGAATTCTATCACCTCCACTAGCTTTGTTCATGGTGATGCTTCCTAAGGCCCACTTGACTTCGCATTCCAGGATGTCTTGCTCTAGGTGAGTGATCACACCATCATGTTTATCTAGGTCATGAAAATCTTTTTTGTATAGTTCTTCTGTGTATTCTTGCCATCTCTTCTTAATATCTTCTGCTTCTGTTAGGTCCATACCATTTCTGTCCTTTATTGTGCCCATCTTTGCATGAACTCTTCCCTTGGTATCTCTAATTTTCTTGAAGAGATCTCTAGACTTTCCCATTCTGTTGTTTTCCTCTGTTTCTTTGCATTGATCCTTGAGGAAAGCTTTCTTATCTCTCCTTGCAATTCTTTGGAACTCTGAATTCAAATGGGTATATCTTTCCTTTTCTCCTTTGCCTTTCCCTTCTCTTCTGTGGTGGCTCAGTCAGTAATAAATCCACCTGCAATGGAGGAGATGAAAGAGACAGAGGTTCCATCCCTTGGTCTGGAAGATCACCTGGAGAAGGAAATGGTAACCCACTCCAGTATTCTTGCCTGGGAAATCCCATGTACAGAGGAGTCATGGGGTCACAAGAGTTGGACACAACGTACTGACTAAACCACCACCACCACCATATATGAATATATATATGTATACACACACACACATATATATATATATATATATACAAAGTACAATATTGATAGTATATAAAAATATAATAGTATATATAAATAGACTGAGTTTTTTGGATCCCTCTTAAATTTTGTGCCCAATGTAAGTGCCTCACTCACCTCACCCTTGCCCCAGCCCTGGATATTCTCAGTGGAGAACTGGGCAGAATAAGGCAGTGGTTAAGAACAAGGCCCAGGCTCAAATTCCAGCTTTATAGCTTATCAGCTATAGAACCTTGAAGATTCTCTTCTATAAAAAAAAGTGATAATAAGTCTTCACTTCATAGGACTATTATGAAGATTAAATGAGCTAACACAAGTGTAACCCTTAGACAAATGCCTGGCATATGAATTAGTAATTCATTTGTGCTTGAGCCACTTGACAAAACCATGTTAAGATATGAATTTTCAGCACCAATAAAGAACTAAGGCAACCAAATGGTTTTCAGTGGGTTGGCCTGGCACTGAATACCCAGCAGATCCACCAAAACACAGCACAGGGGTGGGAAAGAACATCAGAAGTGGCCTCTGTTGCTCTCTTCCTTTAGTTGCTGGGTCCAGCTCAAGGTCCTTAAGCTTTTAGAGAGATGTTGAGAATTGGAGTCTGTCCACATAAGGGTGAGCAAACTGTTGTTCAAAGAGCAGCAAAATGACCTGAGACAGTCTAGACCAGTAAAGGGAATGATGGTGCCAGTTAACTTTCCTTGAGACCTCCCACGTGTCTGGTGCTCTATATGAGGAAAGTACAGTTATCATCACATCACACACAAAGAGATCAAACTCCCAGAGAGGACAGGCAACTTGCCCATGATCACACAGCCTCATGAGAAGCTGGTGCAAGTGATGAGGTGAAAACTGAAACTTAGGTCTGAGTGACTCCACAGTCTGTGTTCCTAATCAACCAGCTTGCTATGCTTCCTTTCTCACATGGGCTTTCTGTGGACAGTGGGTTCAAGGTTATGAGACTTTCTTCAAATAAGCATTTGAATTGCCTTAGAAGGCAGAATCAGGACCAGTGGGTAAAAACTGCATGGGGGTGGACTCTGTTTGCTAGAATTTTGTTGAGGATTTTTGCATCTATGTTCATTAGTGATATTGGCCTGTAGTATATTAACACTTCACAAATTCCATATATATGTGTTAATATACTGTATTGGTGTTTCTCTTTCTGACTTACAAAGATGCTAATGATGATCCTATATGCAAGGCAGCAAAAGCGACACAGATGTAAAGAATAGACTTTTGGACTAAGTGAGAGAAGGCGAGGGTGGGATGACTTGAGAGAATAGCATTGAAACATGTATATTACCATATATAAAATAGATGACTTGTGCAAGTTCGATGCATGAAGAAGGGCACTCAAAGTCGGTGCTCTGGGACAACCCAGAGGGATGGGGTGGAGAGGGATGTGGGAGGGGGATTCAAGATGGGAGGCCACAGGTGCACCCGTGGCTGATTCATGTTGATATATGGCAAAAGCCACCACAATATTGTAAAGTAATTATCCTCCAAGTAAAATAAATTAATTAAAAAAAATTTATTTTAATTGCATGAGGGTAAATTCCAGCCCCTTATCAGGAAAATCTAATGTGTTAAGTTGTCTGAAAAATGGTCCAACTCCCCTGAAAGGTGGTAACCTCCTCACCAGTAGAAGTGTTCAAACAGTGGCCAGAAAACTACTAGACAGGAATGTTGTAGAGGGCATCAGACTGTTGGGGGAAAAATATGACCTTTAAAGTTCTGTCCTTCCCAGCTATCTCAGCCATCTTTATTCCTTCAGAGACTTAAAAAATGTAGGGGTTTTTCCCCTAACTTACTTCTGTCTTTCCCTGCCCCCAATACTAAAGTGTAGTGTAGGCTCAATACAAGAATACCTTTTTTTAATGTTGTATCTTTTCAAAAAAATTTAAGTTTACTATTATATGTCTAGCGCCTATCATGGAGCTTGATAATTACAACACATAGCATGAACTAAATAATGAAATATTACAAGATCAAAGAGAGGAACTCCAGCCAACAAATATGTACCCAGTACTATTAACATCATTTGTATTTTCTGCATGTATTATCAGTCAGAGAATCATTTCAACTTTTGCCAACTGTTCCATTTTTGGCATTTATATGGCTGACCTGGCACCTCACCCATCCTCTCTCCTTGCTAGGTGGCCGTCATGCAAGTAGAACTGACTGCCCTCCAACCCCAACTCATTCAGACCTCTGAAGAGACTGCTAAGATGATGGTGAAAATCGAAGCAGAGACTCGAGAAGCTGATGCCAAGAAACTTCTAGTGCAAGCAGATGAAAAAGAAGCCAATGCTGCTGCTGCCATTGCTCAAGGAATCAAGGTATAACTTGCTGAGAGGAAAGAAAGGGAACCAGCATTTTCAGGGTTCATCTATTATCTCACTAGAGCCTAACAGAGTCTCACAGAATATACACGGTCATGCCTATCTTGCAGAGGGAAAAAAATGAGACTTGAAAAGTTTCCTAGCATCATATAGCTAGTAAAGGACACCTGGTTCTCTCCAGGAAGACTTATTGTTTTACAAATACTCTCTGTCTCACTCAAAGTCATATAAGCCCCAGCAGGATCTAACCCTATCTCATATTTCTTTCTTCTCGTTGACTCTTCTGGCCACAATGGCCTCCTAGCTATTCACTAAACAAACACAAGGCGTGTCCCACCTTAGGGCCCTTGCACTGGATGTTTCCTCTGGCTATCTCCTTCACCTCAATCATGTTTTTGCTCAAATGTAGCTGGTGTAAGGTGTGGAGTAAATATTTGTCAAATGACAGAATGTTGAGTCTAGAGGACTCCATCTGAAGATAATTTTCGTAACAAGGAAGAAAAGTCCTGGGAAGGGCTTCACCTGTATTCAGATATTAGAAGCAAATCTGATTAATGTTCATGTTATATATTTCTCCAAGCACTTTCAAGTATACAATTCCATTTGAGTATCACAATGACTTCAGACTTATAGTAATGACAGCCATCAAGGTTTGGAAGCCAACAACACTGGGGTTCAGTGGTAAACTGACTTTGTACGGCCTGTTGGTAGGATCCAACTCCAAGGCTCATGGCACTTAGATGAAGATACTTGTCCTTGTGCCCCACATAGCAGTTAGAAAACTCTTCTGACCATTCTTCAAACAAGAGCTTGAACAAGAATTAGTTTGTGTCTCACTTCTAGATCATGGGGCACTTTTTTCAAAAGGATAGGCCTTTTCTCCAGTGAGTCCTGACATTCCCTTGGGTCAGTCCCTGATCTCAGAGTTTCACAATGTATGTCCTGGATAAGAGAGGCATGCTCACTCATAGTCCTACTGGTATGAGCAGGATGCCAGTGGAACCATGAAAGACCATAAAAGACATTGGCCACTAGGCACATAATGTGGCAGGTAATTTGCCATTCTATAACAAGATGATAATAAGAGCTACTACTTATCAGCATCATTATGGTGTATTTGAAACTGAAGTGAAAGTCTCTCAGTCACGTCCAAATCTTTGTGACCCCATGGACTGTACAGTTCATGGAATTCTCCAGGCCAGTATACTGGAGTGGGTAGCCTTTCCGTTCTACAGGGGATCTTCCCAACCCAGGGATCAAACCCAGATCTCCGGCATTACAGGTGGATTCTTTACCAGTTGAGCCACAAGGAAAGCCCAAGAATATTGGAGTGGGTAGCCTATTTCTTCTTCAGCAGATCTTCCTGACCCAGGAATCAAACTGGGGTCTCCTGCATTGCAAGTGGATTTTTTACCAGCTGAGCTACCAGGGAAGCCCATGGTGCATTTGGTATTCCTTTATTTAACAAATATTTATCGAACACTTACTTTTTGCTGGCACTTTTCTAGGCAGTGGGGAAATAGGAATGAATAAGAGAGTTTCTTCTCTCTTCTCTCCTCTACTTGATTTACATTAACTTTCATCATTCTAACTGCCCTGCAAGGCAAATGGTATCATTCCTAGTTTACAGATGAGAAAATCATGATACAAGAACTAAAATGATTTGCCTAAGATCACACAGTAACAATGTGATTGAATCAGGATTAAAATCCACAGCTCTCTGATTCCAAAGCCCTTGCATATGACCATTATTCCAAGAGTTACAAAAATTAGCAGCTGGGCAATATAATATGCTACGACAAATACCATATTTCTTATAATTTGAAATAGTTATCAACTTTTAAAAATCAAAAGATTTCAAGTAAAAAAATTCTAAAATTTCGGCTTTCCTTAGGAAAAAATTGGGCTCTTGGGTAACACTGGACCTGCATTCCTGGGTTGTCTGCACTGGCAGCTTTAAATGAATGCTGCCCTTTGCGTGTTTCAGCTCATCAAAGTCCCAGTCAGCTTCCCTGCCACACTCATATCACTGGCCTGGCCCCTGTGCTGAGTGCTTAGTCGCTCAGTCATGTCTGACTCTTTTCAACCCCATGGACCGTAGCCCACCAGGCTCCTCTGTCCATGGGGATTCTCCAGGCAAGAATACTGGAGTGAGTTGCCATGTCCTCCTCCAGGGGATCTTCCCAACCCAGGGATCGAATCCCGGTCTCCTGCATTGCAGATGGATTCTTTACTGTCGAGCTACCAGGGAAGCCCAGTGGCTGGTCCCTAGGCATGTGAATTTGCAACTCTTCCATGGTTCTATACTAGAATCAGGCATGTCAGGGCTCAGCTTTGCTCTGTCCATTCCTAACCTGTTTCCTCACCTATAAAATGGAGATACTAAGAGAAAAACATGTAAAGCTTATGGCATGTGTCCAGCATACAATCAGAGATTAACAGCCCATGTTAACTACCCTCCAAAATTGTCATTCTTTACTCTGTACCCAGTGGACTTGCCTGTTTTATGAAGCCCAGTCTCTCACCATGTACATATAGGTTTCTGCTGTACAACGTCAGGGGAAAACAGCGACTTGCTGGAACAGGAGGGAGGCAAGAGATGACATCAGGCTTATAAGGAGATGGGCCACCACACCCATCCTGGGCAATAAACTTCCACCTATGGTTTTGGTGTGAAGGGTGAGGTCTAATGCTCTGCCATCCCATCCCCAAGTACTGGGAGCAACATCCTGGAGGTGAGCCAGGAGGTAGAAGAAACTATCCAAGGAGGAGAGGAAAACCTGTGCTTGCTCTAAGTCTTTTTTTGTAAGGACCAGAAACCCCTTCTGAACCTCTCATGGCTGATTTTCTTTAAGCTCTTCACACCCCTAGAAATGAGAGGACATGGGAGAGCACCCAGTGTGGTACTTAATGAAGTTCAGAGGCTCTGCAATGGAATGGGATTCATACTAGGAAGATCAGGAGATTGGCAAGGAAAGAGTCAGTCCTCAAACACTTTGCTCCCAAGTAAAATGGTTTGCTCAAATTGGTCGATTCTTTTTAAGCTAATGTATCATTTCTTTCCCCCATATTGAGGATAATAATGCCAGAAGTACTGCAGAGTTGATTACATTTTGTCAGCAAGCACTGTGATTCACAGCCTTGAACAGCCCTGCTGCTCTGTGCACGGCTAAGCTACAGGGGTCATTTTTAATTATAATTTCTTATATAGAAGCAAATGATATAACAGTAATAACACATACAAAATGACTTTTAAGAGCTCAGCTTTCACACTTTTCCACTTTTCCAGGCTTTCCTCTAGTTCCTGTCTGTACACATGGATAGGTTTATTATTGCAACCATAACATAATTGTGGCTTGTTTTATGGTTTTGTTTCCTTAACAGCTTATCACAAATGTTTTTCCAAAATGTCATATAATCATTTTAATGACCATTTTAAGTAGGTGCTTCACCCATCAAGTAGTCATTCCTCTATTGGGCATTGAAGTCTATTCTGTCCTGCCTTGTTCTCAGTGTTTCTAGAGTAGTATCAGCTTGAGTCTCTCAACAGAGCTGTGTACCAGAATCACCTTTGGAGTTTTAAAAATGCAGATGCCTAGACTCCCCTACCCCCACACCAGACTGAATGAATCAGAACCTCTGGGTGTGGAACTTGGATGTGGGTGCTCTAAATGCTCCTCAGTGACTCTGATGCACAGTCAAGGTTGAGAATCACTGTTAGAGATAATGTTACAATTAGAGGCCTTTTGCCCCTTCCTGGATCACAGCCTTGTCGTGGCAAAGGAGCTTGCTGTGTGAAGCAATGAAGCTATGAGCCATGCTGTGCAAGACACACAGGTCATACTTAGTGAAGCGTTCTGACAAAACATAGGCCACTGGAGGAGGAAATGGCAAATCACTCCAGTATTCCTGCCAAGAAAAACCCATGAACAGTATGAAAAGGCAATAAGATATGACACCAGAAGATGAGCCCCCCAGGTTGGAAGGTGTCCAATATGCTACTGGGAAAGAGCAGGGAAATAGCTTCAGGAGGACAGAAGATGCTGGGCCAAAGCGGAAATGACGCTCAGTTATGGATGTGTCTGGTGGTGAAAGTTAAGTCCAATGCTGTAAAGAACAATACTGCATAGAAACCTGGAATGTTAGATCCAAGAATCAAGGTAAACTGGACATGGTCAAGCAGGAGATGGCAAAAGTGAACATCGACATTTCAGGAATCAGTCAACTAAAATGGACAGGAATGGGTGAATTTAATTCAGGTAACCATTATATCAACTACTGTGGGTAAGAATCCCTTAGAAGAAATGAAGTAACCCCCATAGTCAACAAGAGTCCAAAATGCAGTACTTGAGTGTAATCTCAAAGAAGACAGAATGATCTCAGTTTATTTCCAAGGCAAACCATTCAGCATCACAATAATCCAAGTCTGTGTCCCAATAATTAATGCTAAAGAAGCCGAAGTCAAATGGTTCTATGAAGACCTACAAGACCTTCTAGAACTAACACCAAAAACATGTCCTTTTCATCACAGAAGATTGAAATGCAAAAGTAGGAAGTCAAGAGATACTGGAGTAACAGACAAGTTTGGCCTTGGAGTACAAAATGAAGTAGGGCAAATGCTAACAGAGTTTTGCCAAGAGAACACACTGGTCATAGCAAACATCTTCTTCCAACAACACAAGAGATGACTCTACACATGGACATCACCTGATGGTCAATACCGAAATCAGATTGATTATATTTTTTGCAGCTGAAGATGGAAAAGCTCTCTACAGTCAGCAAAAAGAAGACCTGGAGCTGACTGTGGCTTAGATCATGAGCTCCTTATTGCAAATTCAGCCTTAAATTAAGGAAAGTAGGGAAAACCATTAGGGCATTCATGTATGACCTAAATCAAATCCCTTATGATTATACAGTAGAGGTGACAAATAGATTCAAGGAATTAGATCTGATAGACAGAGTGCCTGAAGAACTATGGACAGAGGTTTATAACATTGTACTGAAGGCAGTGACCAAAACCATCCCAAAGAAAAAGAAATGCTAGAAGGCAAAGTGATTGTCTGAGATCTGAGATGCTGTAAAAATAGCTGAGGAAAGAAGAGAAGTAAAAGGCAAGGGAGAAGGGGACAGATTTATACAACTGAATGAAGAGCTCCAGAGAACAGCAAGGAGAGACAAGAAGACCTTCTGAAATGAACAATGCGAAGAAATGGAGGGAAACAATTGAATGGAAAAGACTAGAGATCTCTTCAAGAAAATTGGAGATAGCAGGGGAATGTTTCATGCAAGGATGGACATGATATGGCTGATTCATGTCAATGTATGGCAAAATCACTACAATATTGTAAAGTAATTAGCCTCTAATTAAAATAAATAAATTTTTAAAAAATATTTTTTAAAAAAAGATGAGCATGATAAAGGACAGAAACAGTAAGGAGCTAACAGAAAGAAAAGAGATTAAGAAGAAGTGACAAGAATACACAGAAGAACTATTTTTTAAAAAAATGTCTCATGACCCTGAAAACCGTGATGGTGTGGAAACTCACTGAGAGCTGGATATCCTGGAGTGTGAAGTCAAGTGGGCCTTAGGAAGCGTTACTACAAAAAAGCTAATGGAAGCTAATGGAAGTGATGGAATTCCAGCTGAGCTATTTCAAATCTTAAAAGATAATGCTGTTAAAATGCTGCCATCAATATGTCAGCAAATTTGGAAAATTTAGCAGTGGCCACAGAACAGGAAAAGGTCAGTTTTCATTCCAATCCCAAAGAAGGAGAATGCCAAAGAATGTTCAAACTACCATACAACTGTACTCATTTCACATACCAGTGAACTTATACTCAAAATCCGTCAAGCTATGTTTCAGCAGTATGTGAACTGAGAACTTCCAGAGGTACAAGCTGGGTTTAGAAAAGGCAGAGGAACCAGAGATCAAATTGCTGACATCTGTTGGATCACAGAGAAAGCAAGGGAATTCCAGAAAAACAGCTGCTTCTGCTTCATTGACTACACTAAAGCCTTTGTGTGGATCACAACAAACTGTGGAAAATTCTTAAAGAGATGGGAATACCAGGCCACCTTACCTGTCTCCTGAGAAACCTGTATGCAGGTCAAGAACCAACAGTTAGAACCAGACATGGAACAAGAGACTGGTTCAAAATTGGGAAAGAAGCACATCAAGGCTGTATATTGTCACCTTGCTTATTTAACTTAAATGCAGAGTTGTTCAGTCGCTAAGTCATGTCCAACTCTTTACAACCCCATGGATGGCAGCACGCCAGGCTTCACTTTTCTTCACTGTCTTCTGCAATTTGCTCAAACTCACATCCATTGAGTCGATGATGCCATCCAACCATCTTATCCTCTGTCACCTGCTTCTCCTCCTGCTCTTAATCTTTCCCAGCATCAGGATCTTTTCCAGTGAGTTGGCTCTTCTCATCAGGTGGCCAAAGTATTGGAGCTTCAGCTTCAGCATCAGTCCTTCCAACCATATTGAGGGTTGATTTCCTTTGGGATTAACTGGTTTGATACTGGAGTGGGTTGCCATTCCCTTCTCCAGAGGATCTTCCCGACCAAAGGATTGAACCTGGGTCTCCCGCACTGCAAGCAGATTCTTTGCCATCTGAGCCACCAGGAAAGCCTACTTGGCTATACATCAATACAAAAAAAAAGTTTGAAGTTAAAAAAAATGCTGGCTTTAAACTCAACATTAAAAAAACACTAAGATTATGGCATCTAGTCCAGTCAGTTCAGTTCAGTTCAGTTCAGTCGCTCAGTTGTGTCCAGCTCTTTGCGACTCCATGAATTGCAGCACGTCAGGCCTCTCTGTCCATCACCAACTCCCGGAGTCTACCCAAACCCATGTCCATCGAGTCGGTGATGCCATCCAGCCATCTCATCCTCTGTCATCCCCTTCTCCTCCCGCCCCCAATCCTACCCAGCATTAGGGTCTTTTCCAATGAGTCAGCCCTTTGCGTGAGGTGGCCAAAGTATTGGAGTTTCAGCTTCAACATCAGACCTTCCAATGAACATCCAGGATTGATCTCTTTTAGGATGGATTGATTGGATCTCCTTGGAGTCCAAGGGACTCTCAAGAGTCTTCTCCAACACCACAGTTCAAAAGCATCAATTCTTTGGCGCTCAGCTTTCTTCACCGTCCAACTCTCACATCCATACATGACCACTGGAAAAACCATAACCTTGACTAGACGGACATTTGTTGGCAAAGTAATGTCTCTGCTTTTAAACATGCTATCTAGGTTGGCCATAACCTTCCTTCCCAGGAGTAAGCATCTTTTAATTTCATGGCTGCGATCACCATCAGCAGTGATTCTGGAGCCCAAAAAAATAAAGTCTGACACTGTTTCCACTGTTTCCCCATCTATTTCCCATGAAGTGATGGGACCAGATGCCATGATCTTAGTTTTCTGAACATTGAGCTTTAAGCCAACTTTTTCACTCTCCTCTTTCACTTTCATTAAGAGGTTCTTTAGTTCTTCTTCACTTTCTGCCATAAGGGTGGTGTCATCCGCATATCTGAGGTTATTGATATTTCTCCCGGCAATCTTGATTCCAGCTTGTGTTTCTTCCAGCCCAGCGTTTCTCATGATGTACTCCGCATATAAGTTAAATAAGCAGGGTGACAATATACAGCCTTGACGTACTCCTTTTCCTGTTTGGAACCAGTCTGTTGTTCCATGTCCAGTTCTAACTGTTGCTTCCTGACCTGCATACAGGTTTCTCAAGAGACAGGTCAGATGGTCTGGTATTCCCATCTCTTTCAGAATTTTCCACAGTTTATTGTGATCCACACAGTCAAAGGCTTTGGCATAGTCAATAAAGCAGAAATAGATGTTTTTCTGGAACTCTCTTGCTTTTTCGATGATCCAGCGGATATTGGCAATTTGATCTCTGGTTCCTCTGCCTTTTCTAAAACCAGCTTGAACATCTGGAAGTTCATGGTTCGCATATTGCTGAAGCCTGGCTTGGAAAATTTTGAGCATTACTTTACTAGCGTGTGAGATGAGTGTAATTGTGCGGTAGTTTGAGCATTCTTTGGCATTGCCTTTCTTTGGGATTGGAACGAAAACTGACCTTTTCCAGTCCTGTGGCCACTGCTGAGTTTTCCAAATTTGCTGGCTAGTCCAGTCACTTCATAGCGAATAGGAGGCACAAAAGGGGAAGCAGTGACAGATTTTATTTTGGGGGTCCCTAAAATCACTGCAGACAATGACTGCAGCCATGAAATTAAAAGATGCTTGCTTCTTGGGAGGAAAGTTATGGCAAACCTAGACAGCATATTATAAAGCAGAGACATCACTTTGCCAACAAAGGTCCATGTAGTCAAAGCTGTGACTTTTTCAATAGTCATGTATAGATATGAGAGTTGGACCATAAAGAAGGCTGAGTACCGAAGAACTGATGCTTTTGAATTGAGGTGCTGGAGAAGACTCTTGAGATTCCCTTGGACAGCAGGGAGATCAAACCAGTCAACCCTAAAGGAAATGAACCCTGAATATTCATTGGAAGAACTGATGCTGAAGCTGAAGTTCCCATACTTTGACCACCTTATGTGAAGAGCCAACTCATTGGAAAAGATCTTCATGCTGGGAAAGATTGAATGCAAAAGGATAAGGGGACAGAAGAGGATGAGATGATTAGATAGCATCCTCAGCTCAATGCGCATGGATTTGAGCAAACTCCAGAACACAGTGGAGGAAAAGGGAACCTGGCATGCTGCAGTTCACAGGGTTGCAAGAGTTGAACACAACTTAGTGATTGAACAACAAAAGAGGCCTTTTGAGTCACTTGATGAACAACCTTGCTGGAACCCAGGCCTTACCCCTTAGGAAAGAAGCAGAGCCATCACAACATTGGGAGGCATAATGCGACAGTGGGCCATAAAGAAGGCTGAGTGCCAAAGAATCTTCAAATTGTAGTGCTGGAGAAGACTCCTGAAAGTCCCTTGGACATCAAGGAGAGCAAACCAATCAATCCTAAAGGAAATCAACCCTGAATCTTCATTGTAAGAACTAATGCTGAAGCTGAAGCTCCAATACACACATACATATAAGAAGGTGGAACCTCCTTTATTTTGTTTGCTTATCACAATAAACCTGCAGGACATAGATTTTGACACATGCTGCTTTTAACATTCTCTTGTGAAATTTCACTTCAATCATGGCTGTGTTATCACTTCCTTGGCTGGAAGACTATCAGAAAATTCACTGAGTGGGGAGCCAGGGGCCCAAAGTTGGAACTTGGCTCAGTGACTAACCAGTTTTGTGGCCTTGGTTATTTTTTCTCCCAAGACCTCGTAGTTTTGTTGTTGTTGTTGTTGTTGTTGAAGGAAAGGATTGGACTGCTAAATACAGTTGTATTTACAGGAGATTGGGTCCAGCCTTCCCCACCCCATCCCCGCCTCTGGCCCCACAGATACCAAAATGCTCAGATGCTCAAGCCCCCTGCCTTCTGGATCTGTGCTTCCAAATCCACAGTTACAGAGGGCCAACTGTAATGTATACAGAATTTTATAATGTTGAGATTTCCTTTTTTTAAAAAAATTGAGATATAATTCACATACCACTAATAGTCACCTTTTAAAATCATGCAATTCAGAGGGTTTTTTTAGTATATTCACAAAGTTGTACAGTCATAACCACTACGTAATTCTAGAACATCTTCATCACCCAAAAAGAAACCTATATCCATTAGTAGTCACTAGCCGTTTCTTCTATCCAGCCCCTGTCAACCACTAACCTACTTTCTGCCTATATGGATTTTCCTTTTATGCACATTTTGTGTAAATGGAATCATATAGCAGGTGCCATTTTGTGTCTATCTGGCTGGTTTCACTTAGCACAATGTTCTCAAGGTTTACCCATGTTGTTGCATGAATCATTACTTCATTTCTTTTTGTGGCTGAATAATATTCCATTGTATTAGTTTTGTTTTTAAACAAAGAAATAATGGACAAAACATATACCATTCTCTTTTTCCCAGGACTCACTACCCAAATCTAGTCTTTATCCCCGTTACTCATCCTTAAACTCTTGCCTTAAACATCACCCTGTCCCCAGGTTCACCCCATCCCATCTCTGAGCTACAGTGCATCCTAGACTCTCACCCTATCTCTGACATTCTCCCACCCCTCATGCCTTATTCTTCCCCAAACTTGCTGTAACCCCCTCTCCATCTGTCACTCACAAATAGGCTTCATTCTTTACTTCATCTCTCAGCCCATCCTTGATCAGTTGGTAGGAAGTCACTCATGCATATACCCCTTGGGAATTAGTTAAAAACCAAAAGCTTGATTTTGTAAAAGATTATAGACCAGGTAAATTCTCAAATGTCCAAGGCATACATACCACAGCTCTCAAATGCACACGTGCTTCCCTGCTGCCTTTCAGAGCCATCCTTGCATGCACACCTCCAGGAGAAGACACTGTCCTGGAAGGACACTGGGGCGGGAAGCACCTCTTCCCACTTATGCTGCTTCTTCCAGGGGCAGAACTTGCTTCATTCTCAGTATACCAGGCACCAGGCACTCACCCCTTTCTGTCCCTGTGCTGCTTACAGAATGAATGTGAAGGGGACCTGGCAGAGGCGATGCCGGCACTAGAGGCTGCACTCGCTGCACTGGACACTCTGAACCCAGCAGATATCTCACTGGTGAAGTCGATGCAGAACCCACCTGGTCCTGTCAAGCTGGTCATGGAGAGCATCTGTGTGATGAAAGGGCTGAGACCAGAGAGGAAGCCAGACCCCAGTGGGAGCGGTAACCCTCTCCAGCACCCTTCCCAACCCAGAGTCATACACAGGCTGCCCTCTCCTGACAGGAAGGGTGCCAGCATCCCCACTCATCCTGCCCCAGGCTTGCAGGCCGTATCATGGTGTCTGAGGGGAAATAAGATAGGCACCAGGATATGTGTGTACTCACTTGTGTTTCTTCACCATCCTCTCTCCTCTCAGTCAGTAAGGAAAATGCAGGTATCTTTCAGTTCAGTTCAGTTCTGTCGCTCAGTCGTGTCCGACTCTCTGCGACCCCATGAATTGCAGCAGGTATCTTTAGGTGAAGCCAAAACTCAGTCAAAGCCCCTGCCTACAAATTGTTACAAAAATGAAAGTCATGCAGACAAGAAGACGGATAGGGAGCAAGCACACAGAGTACTGTGGGCGTGAGAGGGAGGGAGAGAAACAAAAAGAGCTAGAGAGGGAAGGATAAAGGAGAAACTGAGAAAAAGAGAGACATTGAAAGAGATAAACAGTGGAAAAAGGACAATGAGACAGAGACTGAGAGATGGAGAGAAAGAGAGAGAGACTGAGAAAGAAATAGAGACCTGGACACCTAGATGCATGCATGTGGCACCCCACTCCAGTACTCTTGCCTGGAGAATCCCATGGACAGAGAAGCCTGGTGGGCTGCAGTCCATGGGGTCGCTAAGAGTCAGACACGACTGAGCGACTTCACTTTCACGTTTCACTTTCATGCACTGGAGAAGGAAATGGCAACCCACTCCAGTGTTCTTGCCTGGAGAATCCCAGGGACGGCGGAGCCTGGTGGGCTGCCGTCTATGGGGTCGCACAGAGTCGGACACGACTGAAGCAACTTAGCAGCAGCAGGCATGACAAGATCATTAACAGAGAGAGAGAGGTCGGGATGAAAAGAAATCAAGAGGAAGAAAGACAAACACAGGGAGAGGTGAATGGGGGAGTGAGAGACTCTTACAGTGTCAGATACAGATGACAGAGAGAGAAAGATATTGGCAAGAGAGAAAAGCAGAAATAAGCTAAGACACGGAAAAGCTGAAAGTGAACAATGGAGACAGAGCAGAGACCCCCAGAGATACAGAGACATACAGATACAGAGACAATAGAGAGTGAGTAGGAAGAAAATAGACCAGAAAGAAGAGCAAAGACAGGCAAACAAAGACACACACACAGAGAATGGTGGTAGGAGGTGAGGTGGAGCATGAGCTGCTGGTGAAGGATTAGAGGGAGAAAGACAGGGGTAAAGGAGGCAGAGGGTGAAACTGACAGGCCTGAGGAAGACCAGGATACAGACACTCAGAAGACAGGACGAAAGGAATAGGGGAGAGAGGGAGGAAAGTTTATATAATGGAGCCTAGAAGCATGAATAAGTGAAAACTCATTCTTAAAATTTCAATTAGATGTAGAATCTTGCACTAAAATCAGTGTCTTAAAACTGAGCAAGGACTTTAAAAACCATCTCTTGTGATATTTCTTGCCTTTTGAATCCTTGTATCCTTCAAACAGTCCTGCTATTCCTCCATTGCTTCTGAAATGTTAGAAATTCCTGATCCTTCCTTTAGGAGACTCTGGCTCCTGCTTCCCAGTGAATAGCATTCCCTCTTCCTTGGCTGGTTTCAGGACAAAAACCACATGAAGAAATGCAGAGGTGATCAGAAACAGACAAGTAGGGAGTGGATGTTACAGGAGACTCCTCTAGGGAAGCAGCTGAGGTGTAATAAGTTAATCTGAGTAAAGATGAGCTAGCCAGTGCTTTTCCACTCTGGCTGTACCCTGGCATACCTGGGAACTTAAAGAATGCTAAAGCCCCTGCCTCCACTCCTTGAGATTCTTACTCCATTAGCCTAGGGTGTGGCCTGAGCATTAGTATTTTTCTTAAAGCTCCCAGGTACAGCCAAGATTGAGAACTACTGAAATATGCAAAGCAGGGTCAGGTCTCAAAAATCAGTTCTCTTTTTCGATCATTGATGTTGGCCACAGGATGCATCATCCACCTTTCTTATTTTAAAATTGAAGTGAATTTTGTGTATTACTCACAAAATAACTCACAGAATTTAGCCAGTATATTGGGATGGAGCAAAAGCACAAATAAATTAATTTTGTACTGAGTCGCTCAGTTGTGTCCGACTCTTTGAGACCCCTGACTGTAGCCCGCAGGCTCCTTCGTCCATGGGGATTTTCCAGACAAGAATACTGGAGTGGGTTGCCATGCCCTCCTCCAGGGGATCTTCCCAACCTAGGTCTCCCGCATTGCAGGCAGATTCTTTACTGTCTGAGCCACCAGGGAAGCCCAAATTAGTTTTGGATACCTTAAATGTAAACAAAGCAGATCATTTCCTGGGATACAAACAAAAACTTTCATTGGAAGTATTTGTTTGGTGTCTAAGCTTGCTTTAGAAATAGGACATATTTGATCTCTTGTATCTAATACAATATCTCAAGTACAACTCTTTCTTTTTTTAACTTTTTATTTTGTAGTTGGGTTTAGCTGATCAGCATTGTGATAGTTTCAGGTGAACAGTGAAGTGACTAAGCCATACATATACATGTATCCTTTGCCCCTCAAGCTCCCCTCCCATCCAGACTGCCACATAACATTGAGCAGATATTTTTTGATGAGTGGAGCTTGGCAAGGGTTTATCATCAAAAAGAGTGACATTTTTCTAACACATTGACAAAAGGAGCACTTTCTGGAATGGGATCAGGGCTCACGCATTTCTTAGTCATCATGACGGGTACTAAGGTGAACAAAGGCCCTGTTTCATTTCAGGGCAGGCTGAGGACAGCCTTCTGTCTGGTTGCAAGTCTGCAAGTTGCTTCCCCCACCCTCACTCTTTCTCTGAAGATGCTCAATCACCCACTCACTCACTAGAAGGACTGATTCATCACAGGGATGACAAAACATGCTCTATCAGGCCCACCTCCCATATTTGAAAAAGAATATTCAAAATATTAATACATGCTTGTAGATCCGGTTGCCCTCTTCATATATGACTGGAGAAAAAGGCAGTTCAGTTCAGTTTAGTAGCTCAGTTGTGTCCGACTCTTTGTGACCCCATGAACTACAGCACACCAGGCCTCCCTGTCCATCACCAACTCCCGGAGTCCACCCAAACCCGTGTCCATCGAGTCGGTGATGCCATCCAACCATCTCATCCTCTGTCGTCCCCTTCTCCTCCTGCCCTCAATCTTTCCCAGCATCAGGGTCTTTTCAAATGAGTCAGCTCTTCGCATCAGGTAACCAAAGTATTGGAGTTGCAGCTTCAACATCAGTCCTTCCAATGTACACCCAGGACTGATCTCCTTTAGGATGAACTGGTTGGATCTCCTTGCAGTCCTGGGCCTCTCAAGAGTCTTCTCCAACACCACAGTTCAAAAGCATCAATTGTTCGGCTCTCAGCTTTCTTTATAGTCCAACTCTCACATCCATACATGACCACTGAAAAAACCATAGCCTTGACTAGACGGACCTTTGTTGACAAAGTAATGTCTCTGTTTTTTAATATGCTGTCTAGGTTGGTCATAACTTTCCTTCCATGGAGTAAGCGTCTTTTAATTTCATGGCTCCAATCACCATCTGCAGTGATTTTGGAGGCCAAAAAAATAAAGTCAGCCACTGTTTCCCCATCTTTTTGCCATGAAGTGATGGGACCGGATCCCATGATCTTAGTTTTCTGAATGTTGAGCTTTAGGCCAACTTTCTCACTTTCCTCTTTCACTTTCATCAAGAGGTTCTTTAGTTCTTCTTCACTTTCTGCCATAAGGGTAGTGTCATCTGCATATCTGAGGTTATTGATATTTCTCCCAGCAATCTTGATTCCAACTTGTGCTTCCTCCAGCCCAGTGTTTCTCATGATGTACTCTGCATATAAGTTAAATAAGCAGGGTGACCATATACAGCCTTTACGTACTCCTTTTCCTATTTGGAACCAGTCTGTTGTGGGGAAAAGGGCAACATTCATTAAATTCATGTTAAAAACTGATAATCAGGCACTGTGCCAGATTGTAATAAACACAGAAGGAGCACACAATTTTTGAAACATATAATTGATTTACTATATTAGTTTTAAATGTGTAACTAGTGACTCAAAATTATTATAGATTATAGATTAGGCTATAGATTATTATAGATATAATCTATTTATATAGATTATATAAAGTTATTATAAAATACTGACTATATTCCCTATGTTGTACAATATATTCTTGTAGCTTACTTTATTCATAGCAGTTTGTACTGCTAATCCCCTACCTTTATATTGCTACTCTGCCTTCCATCTCCCCACTGGTAACCACTACTTTGTTCTCTATATCTGTGAGTCTGTTTCTGTTTTGTTGTATTCGTTCATTTGTTTTATTTTTTAGATTCCACATATACGTGATAACATATAGTACTTGTCTTTCTCTGTTGGACTTATTTCACTAAGCATATTTCACTAAGCAATGTCCTCCAAGTCCATCCATGTTGCTACATGGCAGTATTTCATTCTTTTTTATAGCTCAGTAATATGCCATTGTATTCAATATCTTCTTAATCCCATCATCTCTTGATGGACACTTGGATTGTTCCCATATCTTGGCTATTATAAGTAATGGTCTGTGAACATTGGGGTGCATATATCTTTTTGAATTACTGTTTTTGCTCTTTTCCAGATATGTATCCAGGAGTAAAATTGCTGGATCAATCTTTAGGTTTTTGAGGAGCCTCTATACTGTTTTCCATAGTAGCTGCACCAATTTACATTCCCACTAACAGCATTTGAAAGTTCCCTTTTCTCTACATCCTCTCCAACATTTGTTATTTGTGGTCTTTTTGATGACAACCATTCTGACAGGTGTGACATGATACCTCATTGTGGTTTCAATTTGCATTTCTCTAATAATTAGTGATGTTAGGCATCTTTTCAGTGTGTGTTAGCTATCTGTATGTCTACTCAGGAAAAATGTCTATTCAAGTCTTCTGCCCATTTTTTGATTGGATTGTCGTTTTAAATATAGAGTTGTATGAGCTGTTTATAGATGGATATTAGCCTCTTACTGGTCATACAATTT
This sequence comes from Giraffa tippelskirchi, assembly GCF_054371585.1. Taxonomy (NCBI): domain Eukaryota; kingdom Metazoa; phylum Chordata; class Mammalia; order Artiodactyla; family Giraffidae; genus Giraffa; species Giraffa tippelskirchi. The sequence goes on from NC_137287.1 coordinate 23,004,228, forward strand.
GCAAATAATTTCTCCCATTTCAGTAGGTTGTCTTTTTTTTTTGTTCATCATTTCCTTTTCTGTGCAAAAGCTTTTAAACTTAATTAGATCTTATTTGTTTAGTTTTATTTTGCTTTTGTTTCCTTTGCCTTGGGAGAAGAATCCAAAAAATATTGTTATAATTTATATCAAAGAGTGTTCTGCCTATATTTTCTTCTAGGAGTTTTATGGTTTCTAGTCTTATATTTCGTTTTAAATCCATTTTGAGTTTATCTTTGTGTATGGTGTTAGGAAGTGTTCTGATTTCATTCTTTTACATGTAGCTGTCCAGTTTTCCCAGCACCACTTATTGAAGAGACTATCTTTTCCCTGTTGTTTATTCTTATCTCCTTTGCTGTGCTTAGTTGCTCAGTCATGTCTGACTCTTTGTGACCCCATGGACTGTAGCCTTCCAGGCTCCTTTGTCCATGGGGATTCTCTGGGCAAGAATACTGGAGTGGGTTGCCATGACCTCCTCCAGGGGACCTTCCCAACCCAGGTCTCCCACATTACAGGTGGATTCTTTACCATCTGAGTCACCAGGGAAGCCCTTTTTGTCTCCTATATCATGGATTAATTGACCATAAGTGAGTGTGTTTATTTCTGGAGTATCTATTCTGTTCCATTGATCTTCGCACCTGTTTTGCTGTATCAGTCCTATACTGTTTTGATTACTGTAGCTTTGTAATATTGTCTGAAGTCAGGGACTGTGATAACTTCAGCTTTGTTCTTTTTTCCTCAGTATTATTTTGGCTACACGGTGTCTTTTGTTGTTCTATATACATTTTAAGATTATTTTTTCTAGTTCTGTTTTTAATATTTTGAAAGGTTTTTACATTAGATTGCTTTGGGTAATATGGACATTTTAATATTCATTCTTTCAATTCATGAGCATGGGATATCTTTCCATTTATTTGTACCATCTTCAATTTCCTTCCACAGTGTTTTATAGTTTTCACAGTATAGGTCTTTCACCTCCTTGGTTAAGTTTATTCCAAGGTATTTTATTCTTTTTGATGATTTTAAGGAGATTGTTTTCTTGCTTTCTCTTTCACTATTAATGTATAGAAAAACAACAGGTTTCTGTATATTAATCTTGCATCCTGTAACATTACTGAATTTATTTTTCAATGCCAATCATTTTTCGTGGAGACTTTAGGGTTTTCTACATATAATATGTGTCATCTGGAAACAGTGACACTTTTCCTTTTTCCCTTCCAATTTGGATGCCCTTTGTTTCTTTTCCTTGACTGATTGCTGTGGCCATTACTTTGTTTCATTGATCTTTTCTACTTTTATCTCTATTTTATTTCTCTTTCTTTGATCTTTATTGTTTCCTACCCTCTGCTAACTTTGGGCTTTGTTCCTTTTCTAATTCCTTTAGTTGGCAGGTTAGGTTGTTTATCTGAGATTTTCCTTGTTTCTTGAGGTATGCCTATATCACTATAAACTTCCCTCTTAGAGCTGCTTTTGTTTTGTCCCATAGATTTTGGAAAGCTGTGTTTTTCTTTTCATTTGTCTCAAAGTATTTTCTGATTTCTTCAACTTCTTCATTGATCCATTGGTTTTTAGTAGTATGTTTTTGTGTTTTTACCGTTTTTTCTCCCTGTAATTGATTTTCTAGTTTCATATTGTTGTGATCAGAAAAAAAAAAAAGGTTTGATATAATTTCTAGCTTCTTAAATTTGTCAAGACTTGTTTCATTGCCTAGCATGTGATCTATCCTGGAGAAAATTCCATGAGCACTTGAAAAGGATGTGTATTCTGCTGGTTTGGGTTGGAATTTCCTCTAGATATTGTTAAGTCCAGTTGGTCTAATGTGTCATTTAAGACCACTGTTTCTTTATTGATTTTTCTCTTTGGATGATCTAATTATGTAAGTAAGATGTTACTAAAGTCCCCTCCTATTAGTGTATTAATGTCAATTTCTCCCCTATGTCTGTTAATATTTGCTTTATATATTTGGATGCTCCTATATTAGGTGCATATATGTTAACAGATGTTATATTTTCTTCTTGTATGGATCCCTTTATCATTATACAATGGTCTTGTTTTTCTTTTGCTATAGACTTGGTTTTAAAGTCTATTTTATCTGATATGAGTGTTGCTGCCCCCACTTTCTTTTCATTTTCATCTTGTGAAATACCTTTATCATCCCCTCACTTTTAGTCTGTGTGTCTTTAGCTCTAAGAAGAACCTCTTACTAGCAGCAATCTTGGTGTTTTTTTCTTTATCCAATCAATCATTCTATGTCTTTTTATTGGAGAATTTAGTCCATTGACATTTAAAATGATTATTGATAAGCATAAACTTATTGACATTTTGTTACTTCTTTTCTGGTTGTGTTTGTAGTTTTTCTCAGTTATTTTCTTCTTTTAGCCTCTTCCCTTATGGTTTGATCATTTTCTTTTACCCTTATGCCCTGTTCCTTTCTATTTATTGTTGTATCTATCATAGATTTTTGATTTGTGGTTACCATGGGGGTAATATGTGTTGACCTATAAAGTATATCTACTTGTTTAAAACTGGTAGTCATTTAAATTCAAACACATTCTAAAATATTTATATTTTCACTTCCCTCCTCCATGTTTTGTGCTTTTGATGTCACATTGTACATCTTCATGTTTATCCCTTAATTGTTTATTGTAGTTATAGTTGATTAAACAATTTTTGTCTTTTAATCCTCATACTAGCTTATTTAAGTGATTGATCCACAGCCTATACTATATATTTGCCTTTACTAGTGGGATTTTCCCTTTCCTATAAACTCTTACTTCTTGTTATAGCCTTTTCTTTTCCACTTAAAGAAGACACTTTAACACTTCTTTTAGATTTGGCTGGTATTGATGAAATCTTAGGTTTTTCTTGTCTGAGAAGTTTTTATCTCTCCTTCAATTCTGAATGATAGTATTGCTAGTAGAGTATCCTAGGTTGTAGGGTTTTTCCTTTCAGTACTTTAAATATATAATTTCACTGCCTTCTGGCTTGCAAAATTTCAGAAAAGTCACCTGATAGCCTTATGGGAATTCCCTTGTATGTGACTCTGTCTTTCTTTTGCTGCTTTTAGAATTCTCTCTTTATCTTTAATCTTTTGCCTTTACAATTATGATACCTCTGTATCACCTCCTAGGGGCACATGTCCCAACCTGATTGCTTCTCCTCCCTTCCTGCACAACTCCACGTGGATCTTTGTTTACAGCCTTGGTTGTCAAAGAGTCTTCTTGCCAGTCTCCAGTTGGTTTTCAGTGAGATTTGCTCCACATGTAGATGTATTTTTTATATGTTCATGGGGGGAAGTAAGCTCAGTATCATGCTACTCTGCTGTCTTGTTGCCCTCCCGCAGAAGCTTACAGCTTTGAGGGAGAAACACAGTTTGAACTAAACAAACAAACAAACAAAAAATCACAGATTGCCATTTCTGGTGATCTATAAAGCATTTATGGCTATTTTAGCCTCTGAGATGAAAGAAAATGCTCCATAGAGAGGTGGTTTTTTAAAGTGAGCCTGAAGTTTGGTCAGGAGCCAGCTAGATGCCATTTACAACCTAGATGAAGAGCTTGTGGTAGGGAAGCACTTGGGATCATTGGGAAGTTGAAGGAAGGTTCTTGTAATTAAAGACCAGGGAGCAAGGCAAAGATGAGATGGGTAAGGTTGGTGACCCAAGACCATGACAAGGAGCTTGGGATTTTTTTTTTTTTTTGAGATTTTTTTTTTTTTCAGAGCAGTTTTAAGTTCACAGAAAAATTGAGTTGAAGATACAGAAATTTCTCATATACCCCCTGCTCCCACACATACATGTTGTTCAGTCATTCAACCATGTCCAACTCTTTAAGACCCCATGGACTTTGCCTGCCAGGCTTCCCTGTCCGTCACCATCTCCCAGAGCTTGCTCAAACTCAGATCCATTGAGCCAGTGATGTCATCCAACCATCTTGTCCTCTGTCATCCCCTTCTCCTCCTCCCTTCAATCTTTCCCAGCACTGGGGTCTTTGCCAATGAGTAGGCTCTTCATATCAGGTGGCCAAAGCATTGGCACTTCAACTTCAGCATCAGTCTTTCCAATGCATATTCAGGGTTGATTTCCTTTAGGATTGACTAGTTTAAGCTTCTTGCTGTCCAAAGGACTGTCAAGAGTCTTCTCCAACACCATGGTTTGAAAGCATCAATTCTTCGGCACTCAGCGTTCTTTATGGTCCAGTTCTCACGTCCATACATGGCGACTGGAAAAACCATAACTTTGACTATGCAGACCTTTGTCACACACACATGCATAGACTCCCTTACCATCAACATCTCCCACCAGGATGGTATATTTGTTATAGTTGATGAACCTACATGGACACATCTTATCATCCAAAGTCCATAGTTTACATTAGGTTTCACTCTTGGTATTATACATTCTGTGAGCTTGAATAAATATGTAATGACATGTATATTCTCTGCCCTAAAATTCCTCTGTAGGACCTTGGGTTTTTGTTTTTTGTTGTTGTTTTTGTTTTTTTGCTAAATATGAGGAGTAGCCCCTGCAGGGCTGCAAATTTCAGGCAAGATGTCTTAATAATAGTCTTATCTCTTAGCTAGTAGGAAGTTGCTATATAACACAGGGAGCTCATCCCAGGGCTCTGTGACAACCCAAAAGGGTAGGATGGGAGGGCTTGGAGGGAGGCTCAGGAAGGAGGGGATATGTGTGCACTTCTGATTGATTCATGTTGTTGTATGGCAGTAGCCAACACAACACTGTAAAGTAATTATCCTCCAATAAAAATTTTAAAAAATAGCTTTATCTCTGCTTCTTGTCCCAAACAGGTAAAATGATAGAAGATTACTGGGGGGTATCGAGAAAGATTCTTGGAGATCTGAAATTCTTGGAAAGTCTCAAGACATATGACAAAGACAACATTCCCCCAGTGATCATGAAGCGGATCCGGGAAAGGTTTATCGATCACCCAGATTTCCAGCCTGCTGTAATTAAAAATGTATCATCTGCATGTGAGGGTCTGTGCAAGTGGGTGAGGGCCATGGAGGTGTATGATCGTGTGGCCAAAGTGGTGGCTCCCAAACGGGAGCGGCTGAAGGAAGCTGAAGGGAAGCTGGACACACAGATGCAGAAATTGAACCAGAAGCGAGCAGAGCTGAAGCTGGTGGAAGACCGCCTCCAGGCCCTGAACGATGACTTTGAAGAGATGAATACCAAGAAAAAGACATTGGAGGAAAACATTGAAATCTGTTCCCAAAAGCTGATCAGGGCAGAAAAACTGATTAGTGGTCTTGGAGGAGAGAAAGACAGATGGACAGAAGCCGCTCGGCAGCTGGGTATCCGTTACACTAATCTGACAGGGGATGTGTTGTTGTCCTCTGGGACTGTGGCTTACCTGGGGGCCTTTACTGTGGATTATCGGGCTGAGTGCCAGAAGCAGTGGTTGGCCCAGTGTAAGGACAAGGTCATCCCTGGCTCCAGTGACTTCAGTCTTAGCAACACATTAGGAGATCCTGTAAAAATTCGTGCCTGGCAGATTGCTGGGCTTCCCATTGACTCCTTCTCCATTGACAATGGCATCATTGTATCCAATTCCAGACGCTGGGCCTTAATGATTGACCCTCAGGGGCAGGCCAATAAGTGGATCAAGAATATGGAGAAAGCAAATAAGCTGTCAGTCATCAAATTCTCAGATACCAACTATGTGAGGACGCTAGAACACGCTCTGCAGTTTGGCGCCCCAGTCTTACTAGAAAACGTTGGGGAAGAGTTGGATGCCTTTATTGAACCCATCTTGCTCAAGTCCACATTCAAACAGCAAGGGGTTGAGTACATGAGGCTTGGTGAAAACATCATCGAATACAACAGAGATTTTAAGTTATATATCACAACCCGTTTGAGGAACCCACATTACCTCCCTGAGGTGGCCGTGAAAGTCTGTCTCCTCAACTTTATGATCACTCCCTTGGGCCTCCAAGATCAACTCCTTGGCATCGTGGCTGCCAAGGAGAAGCCAGAACTTGAAGAGAAAAAGAACAAGTTGATTGTGGAAAGTGCCAAGAACAAGAAACAACTAAAGGAAATTGAAGATAAGATATTGGAGGTCCTTTCCCTTTCTGAGGGCAACATACTTGAGGATGAGACTGCCATCAAAATTTTGTCTTCTTCCAAAGTGCTGTCTGAAGAAATATCTGAGAAACAGGAAATTGCTTCAATGACAGAAACACAGATCGATGAGACTCGTATGGGCTACAAGCCAGTGGCTATTCATTCTGCCACCATCTTCTTTTGTATTTCTGACCTGGCCCACATTGAACCCATGTACCAGTACTCCCTGACATGGTTCATAAACCTCTACATGCAGTCTCTGGTGCATAGCAAGAAGAGCGAGCAACTAGAGGAACGAATTGAGTGCATCATTGAACATTTCACCCTCAGCATCTACAAGAACGTCTGCCGCTCTCTGTTTGAGAAGGACAAGCTGCTTTTCTCCCTCCTCTTGACAATAGGAATCCTGAAAGAGAAAAAGCAAATTAATGAGGAAATTTGGTACTTTCTTCTAACTGGAGGCATTGCTCTGGACAACCCTTTCCCCAACCCAGTTTCTCACTGGCTGTCTGAGAAGGCGTGGGCAGAAGTGGTCCGTGCATCTGCCTTGCCAAAATTGAAAGGCCTTATGGAACATTTGGAACAAAATGGTAATGAATGGAAGTTCATCTATGACTCAGCCTGGCCCCATGAGGAAACATTCCCTGGATCTTGGAAGTTTCTTCAAGGTTTGGAGAGGATGGTGATCCTCCGATGTTTGCGGCCTGACAAAATGATTCCAGCCATTCAGGAGTTCATTGCTGAACACATGGGAAATGTATACATTGAAGCCCCTACATTTGATCTCCAGGGGTCCTACAATGATTCCAATTGCTGTGCACCATTGATATTCGTGTTGTCTCCAGGTGCAGACCCAATGGCAGGTAAGGGTAGAATGTTGTGTGAAGAATATTAAAAGATGGATAACAATAGCTTGTCCCTATTGAGCAGGAATCTCAAACTCAAATAGCTTTGAAGGTCAACCCAGTTAACAGACTAAGGCAGGGCTGGGACAACATAAGACTTCTTTTCTGGCCTAAAGAGGGCAGCTCTTTTGTATTGTGCCATTCGATAATGTGATTTTAGGATGACCAGATTATCTGCTTCTTCAGGAGAAACCAGAAAGGTAGAAATCACCCATTTTTTAAAAATATTTATGTATTTGGCTTCGTCAGGTCTTAGTTGCAGCATACAGGATCTTCCTTGCATTGTGTGGGATCTTTCATTATGGTGTACTGGCTTAGTTACTCTACAGCATGTGGGATCTCTGTTGCCTGACCAGGCATTGAACTTGTGTCCTCTGCACTGCAAGGCAGACTCTTAACCACTGGACCACCAGGAAAGTCCCAGAAATCACCCATTTTTAAATCTTGATAACTCATTCAATTTGTTTCTTAAAAATTGTAAGAGGGTTAGCCAGGGCTAGATTATAACCTTGGTCTTAGACCATTTTCTCAGACCTTTGTTTCTCTCAGCTGTGCTTTTTTCTCTTCTTTGAATCTTTAAATTTTTTGAGTAATTAATGCCTCATGTAGTGAAAAAAAAAAAAATCAAAAAGCCTAGGATTATGGCTCCATTAGGACCATTTTGTTATCTCAACGGACATTTGGCAAAGTGGGGAAACATTTTTGTTCTCACAAATAGGGGGTACCACTGGCATCTAGTAGGTAGAAGTAAAGGATGCTGCTAAATAGCCTAAAATGCCCAGGACAGCCCCCACAACAAAGGATATCCAGACCATAATGTAAATAGTACTGGGGTTGAGAAGAGTGAAAGGTACATCTTCCTCTTAACTCTCTCAGAAATAAATGCTACTGGTAGTTTGTGTAATTTTCCAGAAAGTGTGTGCATGTGAAAGGGTATGAGTTGTTGATAGAAATAGATTAGTTTTCTATTCTGTTAGGGGATCTTAAAGCTTTAGTTTTCTCTGTTTGATGTTGAATGAAAAAAGAATACCAGAAATGTAAATGACAAGATTGGCAGTTCTCCTGTGAAAACCGAGAAATTTGACATGTACTCTGATCTTGTTAGAAAGCCTGCTCTTCAAAGAAAATCAGAAGAAGGAGCTGAAATGAACGGGTGCTTTTCCAGGTTCCAACACTTAAATTATTGCTATTGTCAAAGCTCAATTCATGACCCCTTACCAGCATCTTGCTTCTTCCCCTATGTTGTTTCTATGGTAGGCTGATATAGGAAAAACGAGGGGAAACTAGGAAAAGTAAAGAAAAGAAATGGAGGAAAGAGTAGAATATGGTCTGTAAAATGATGATGTGTTGGGAGAGAACAGGCTTGTAAAATCTACTGGTGTATGTAGCTTATTCCCGTCCCTCTATACTAGAGGCTTCATCAGATTCAGCTTGGATGATGTCCCAGGCAACTGCAGACGCTGTGTCCCTAATAGTGTGTCGTATCAGGAAGTAGATACTGTCTGGTTTTCTTTTAGCATTAAGATTGATCAGTGGGTTCAGGAGTTGTCGGTGTGATTCACGTCTATACTCCCCTACTGCCTCCTTTGTAAAATTTCCCATCAGCCTTTCACCTAATATGGTGGCTCTCACTCTTGGCTGCACATTGAAATCACCTAAAGAACTTTAAGAAAATCTCCATGGAAAGACAAATACTGTATGATATCACTTATATGTGGAATCTAAAATATGGCATAAATGAACCTATCTATGAAACAAAACCAGACTCACAGACATAAAGAAAAGACTTGTGATTGCCAAGGAGGGGTTGGGAAGGGAAGCCTTAGAAGTTTGGGGTTAGTAGATGAAAATTATTATATATAGAATGGATAAATAATAAGGTCCTACTGTATAGCACAGGGAAATATATTCAGTATCCAAGGATAAACCATAATGGAAAAGAATATAATAAAGAATGTATATATAACTGAGTCACTTTGCTGTATAGAAGAAACTAACAGTACACTGTAAATCAACTATATACTTTGATAAAAATAAATTAAAAGCAGTCAGAAAAACAAGATAACCTATAAAGAACAGCAGTTAGACTAGCAACCAGTGTTTCAATAGCAACAATGCAGTTTGTGGAATAATGCCATCATTGTGCTAAAGGAAAACATGCAAACATAAAATTTATCTTTCAAGAATGAGAATGAAATAAAGAGAATATCTTAATTAACCCCACCCCCCCAAAAAAAAGAAAGAAAATCTTCATGTGCAGGTCTTGCCTTCTACCAGATAAATTAAAATCTTTGTAGGTTAGACCCAGGCATTGTGTTTTATAAAGCTTTTCAGGTAATTTCAACATGCAGCCAATGTTGGGAACCAATGACCTAATGGTTTTATTGATCTTAGAAAATCATTACCCAGATGCATTATTTCATTAGGGACTGCAAAATGATGAGAATTTAATTCTATCGTTCCTCCCTCATAAATTAGCTGGAACTCTTTTCCAGTAGTTGTGTATGGTTGTGAGAGTTGGACTATAAAGAAAGCTGAGCGTCAAAGAATTGATGCTTTTGAACTGAAGTGTTGGAGAGCTCTTGAGAGTCCCTTGGACTACAAGGAGATCCAGCCAGTCCATCTTAAAGGAGATCAGTCCTGGGTGTTCATTGGAAGGACTGATGTTGAAGCTGAAACTCCAATACTTTGACCTGATGCAAAGAGCTGATTCATTTGAAAAGACCCTGATGCTGGGAAGGATTGGGGGCAGGAGGAGAAGGGGACGACAGAGGATGAGGTGGTTGGATGGCATCACTGACTCAATGGACATGAGTTTGAGTAAACTCCGGGAGTTGGTGATGGACAGGGAGGCCTGGCGTGCTATATAGTCCATGGGGTTGCAAAGAGTTGGACACAACTGAGGAACTGAACTTCCATAAAGAAGAATTTTTCTTTATCAACTCTTTGGTTTACTCAGGCAGCAAAGGTTCTTGTCTCATACTCTAATTACCAGCTTTCAGAGTAATGAAAGCAGTAAGAAGGTGGTTTTCTGGTACATTTATTAGTGCATGAGTTTTAACATAGTGGATGCTTCACATATAGTAGTGTTTTACTCCACTCCTGTCATCATTTACTCCACTCCTGTCATCATTCTTTTTGATGTTCAGATCATTCATCCTTTGGCTTATTAGGATAGGAGTACCTCCATGGCTATATGCTTTTCACATAACCCCAGCGGTTTTTGATAACTTCCTTGCTGTATAGAACTACCATATATCTTTCAGGCTTATCTTGAACAAACATTTCTCCAAGAAACACCAATTCCTTTATTGGGTCATGGTATTTGGAAACCTAGGGTTCCTGTCACTACTGAGTACATCATTGATTGCAGACCTTACTTTACACTCATTCTCTTTTTGGCTGCATCCAACCTGCTTTTTTTTAATGCTAATTTTTAAAATGTATTTCTTTTTGGTTGCAGTGGGTCTTCATTGCTGCACATGGGCTTTCTCTAGCTGTAGTGAGCGGAAGCTACTCTTCATTGCGGTGTACTGAGGAAGCTTCTGTTGTTGTGGAGCACAGGCTCTTGTGCATGGGCTTCCGTAGTTGCAGTACATGGGGCTCAGTAGTTGTGGTGCACAGGCTTAGTTGCTCTGTGACAGTGAAATCTTCCCAAACCAAGGCTAGAACCTGTGGCTCGAAGGACTCCATGTGATCTTTGGGTTTCCCTGGTGGCTCAGATGGTAAAGAATTTGCCGGAAATGCGGAAGACCCAGGTTTGATCCCTGGGTCAGGAAGATCCCCTGGAGAAGGGAATGGCTACCCTCTCCAGTATTCTTGCCTGGAGAATCCCATGGACAGAGGAGCCTGATGGGCTACAATCCATAGGGTCACAAAGAATCAGACACGATGGGAGAGACTAACACTTCCACGATGAATTTTTATCTTCAGTGACAATGCTTTCCATTTCTAGAAGTTTTATTTGCTTTGTTCCAAATTCATGTATCTTTTTCCCATAGAAGTCTGAAATTTAGGCTACTGACTCAAGAAGCAATGCAGAAGCTTGTCACTGGCCTAGAGCCTGGGTAAAAACAAAAAAGCAACAATTGTTCAGTGAGAAATTAAAATATTAAGCCTATGCTACATGCAGATGATGGTTTTAGATTTATAGTACTCTCTGGTATGGGATTCTCAAGCTGAGAAATTTCCCATAAAACTGATCCAGAATGGGAAAACGCTGGGGACACTAGTGTTTGTATATACAAAGTTGTTCTGTTAGGGTACTCCTTAAACCCATGGTATGTCAGACTCCCACAAAATAACACAAACTTGCTGATTGTGAACTCACAATAAAAAAAAATTATAAACTACATGAGGAAACACAGCACTATAAGGGATAATTAGCACATGGAACAGTTAAGAGAATTAATACCCCCCAGGATTATGGGAATATTATGGGCTGAGTTTGTCCCTCCCAAGTCTGTATGTTAAAGACGTAATTCCTAATATCTCAGAATGTGACTGTATTTGGAGATAAGGTCTTTAAATGGTTAATTGTGCAGTCATTAGGGTAGGTCCTAATCCAATATGACTGATGTCCTTAGAAGATTAGAACACAGATACACTGACAGGGAGAAGTCCATGCAAGGACACAATGAGAAGATGATGTGAGGAGAAAATGGCCACAAACAATCCAGGAAAAGAAGCCTCAGAGGAAACCAAGCCTGCCAGCACCTTGATTTTTGATTTCTAGTCTCCAGAACAGAGAGAAAATAAATTTCTGTTGTTTAAGTCATCCAATCTTTGGTTATTTGTTATGGCAACCCTAGCAGATTAATATTGTCTCTGGGAAAGACCATAAAAGAAACACACCTAAAAATCATTAAAGAAGAAAAACTCACAAAACAATATGACACTGGCTGCCTCTGAGGAAGAGAGATGTGAAAGAGACCTACTTGAAATTTCACTGTCCAAATACCAGTTTTCCTAGTAAGTTTATAAAAGCCCAGTTCCTAAATTAACTTACTTACAAAGCAGAAATAGAGTCACAGATGTAGAAAACAAACATAGTTACCAGCGGGCAAGGAGGGTAGGGATAAACTGGGAGATTGGGACTGACCCATACACATTACTATATATAAAATATATACTAATAAGGACCTACTCTGTAGCACAGGGAACTCTTTTTAATATTCTGTAATGATCTATATGGGAAAAGAATCTAAAAAAGAGTGGATACATGTATATGTATAATTGATTCACTTTGTTGTACACTTGCAGCTAACACAACATTGTAAATCAACTATACTTCACTAAAAATGAAATGTAACACCCTTTTTTGTGTTGTTATTGTTAATATGGTCTTAAGTAGCCTGTTCTCTCTCAAAAGTCCTTTTTCTTCCTGATCTCAGGCCTGCTGAAATTTGCTGATGATCTTGGCATGGGAGGTACCAAAACACAGACCATCTCCCTTGGCCAAGGGCAAGGCCCTATTGCGGCCAAAATGATCAACAATGCCATCAAAGATGGGACCTGGGTGGTCTTACAGAATTGTCATCTGGCCACAAGCTGGATGCCTGCTCTGGAGAAGATCTGTGAGGAGGTGATTGTTCCTGAGAGCACCAACATGGGATTCAGGTGAGATGTTGTCCCACCACTGCATCTCTGGGCCCCGGTCTTGAGCTCCATATGTCATGGTAATGTCTGGGAATCCAAACAAGATACAGTTCAAGCCTTAAGAAGCTCTCAGTCTAGTAGAAGGCAGACTTTATATGAATAATGTTGATACCATGCAGTACCTGCTGTACTTGTTTGAACAAGAATGGAAAAGGAAGGAAAAGTTGAGGAAGGCCTCAAGTATTGAAAGATAAATAGGAATTTTCCAGGAAGGACATTACAGACAAAAGGGACAACATTTGTAAAAGCAAAGGAAATACCAAGAAGTTATCTTGTGATTCTGGGATATATGCTGTGAGAAACTGTTGTAGGGAGGTGATATGATATGTCTGAAAAGGTAGATTTAATACCAGCAAATTAGAGTTTTAAAACTTATTGGTCAAAAAAAAAAAAATCCTACCTGTTGTCTAGATACTTGCTCTATCTTCTATTTCTGAAGATCCGTGGAATTTTAATCGTATTGGAAGCAGCAATTTGTCTTCTATCAACTTTAAACTCCAGCAAGACTAGGCCTAAATTTTTGCATTTAGAGAATGAGGAGATGAATCAGATAGGCTTTGAAATCTTTTAACTTAGATTTTCAGTGATCTTCTTATTCTGGACCAGGGGTGAACAAACGATGGCCAAATGCAGTCTGTAGCCTGTGTTTGTACAGCTTGCAGTCTAAGAATAACTTTACATTTTTTTATGGTTGAAAAAAATTGAAAGAAGAATAATACTTCATGACATGTGAAAATTACATAACATCAAGTTTCAGTGTCTATAAATAGTTATAAAGTTTTATTGAAATATAATCATATTCATTCGCATATTGTCTACAACTGCTTCTATACTTCAAGTAGTTGTGACAGAGACCATATGGCATGCAAAGTCTAAACCATTTACTATTTGATCCTTCATAGGAAAAGTTTGCCAAATCCTGTACTAGGCAACAAAGTTTGCTAGTTATTTTTATTTTAGTTATGTCTGCCTGAAAATAGAAAAGTGTTTGGTGTTTATTTAGAAAACCAGATTAGGCCATAGTTGATTGTATTCATGTAAGGCTCATATAAGATTCATGTATGAGGGAATTCATGTATGAGAGGGAATCCATTAATTTCAAGAGTTCTATTTTGTGTGAGATCCTGAGTTGTTTCATTTATTATCAGTTACATACTCAATGAAGAAAAATTATTCATGTTGACATCTAAGACTTCTTGACCCCAAAGTTGGAGAAGGAAATGGCAACCCACTCCAGTACTCGTATGGAAAATTCCATGAATAGAGGAGCTTAGTAAGCTACAGTCCATGGGATCGCAAAGAGTCAGACACTGAGCGGCTTCACTTTCATTTTCACTTTTAACTTAACCCCAAAGTCACAAGCTTAAGTGCTTACACAAGCCAGCAATGTAATAGCCAGCAATGACTGAAGAGGACTGGGCACAAGAAATATTCCACTTTCCACGCTGTAGTGGCTGTCATCATGGGCAGTCAGCCTCAGCTGAATATCAGTAGGGAGTGGTGGGGTCTGTGGTAAACTAGAAGCACATGCCCTGTAGAGACGAGCTACTACTGCTTAATGACAGCTATCTGTTGCCAAGCAGGCATGAAGGCCTCTTGTGTCCAGATTTTCTGATTATTTTAAAGGAAAGATGGGAAACTAGAATTTTAAAAGAAAACCCTAGATTTGTAAAAGTTGGCAACTACTTCAAAAATATGTTGCAGCATTATGTTGGTTTGCATGGTAAGAGTTAAATATCAGCCAGCTGCAAACTGAGGTCAGGTCATAGGCCACCAGTTTATGGCCTCTCTTTCCCCTCTGAGCCCTGTGTCTGGACCATAGCAGGCTGCCCACCCAGCCCTTACCACATCCCCAACTTTTCTTCCTCCGTGTGTTTGCTCAGCCTGTGTCTTTAATGATTTTTCATCACCAAATCTGCCTGTTGGAAACCTTTCTAATGTCTAGCAAAAAAACCCCACAAAAATGAAACAACAGGATGCCACAGTATGCATGCAGCTTGAGCCTGAGTAAGAAAAGCAAATGAAAGACAGTATGCCAACATGTTAACCTATAGATGGTAAAATTATGTATATATATTTCTTACTAAATACTTTCACCTATGTTCTCACTTTTTTTATGGACATAGATAACATTTTATTATTTAAGGAAAAAAATCTTCCATATTCTCAAGACCCATTTCAAATGCCACTGGCCTCTATGACAGAAGTCAGCAAACTTTTCCTGTAAGGGGCCAGATAGTGAATATTTTAGGCTTTGCAGGCCATACTGTCAAATGCAACTATTCAACTCTGCTGTTGTAGCATGAAAGCATCCATAAATAATTTGTAAATAAATGGGTGTGGCCATGTTCCAATAAAACTTTATTTATAAAAATAGGTTAAGGCTAGATTTGACTCCACGGCAGTAGTTTGCAGACATTTGCTCTCCCCACTCTTTGTATCCCCACAGCCTGTTACTTCCCTCCCTCCCTGCGGTCTTGATTTTAAAACTTCGTGGCATTGTTTGCTTGTCTTTTCTCCCCTCCTCAGCTCCCATTTTCCTTCCCCTCCTCAGCCCCCTCCCCCGCCCCTGACACCCCCAGCAGCAAGACTGTGAGTAATCTGGAAGCAAGAAACAAGATGTGTCCTTGAAAACCCCGCTTGACTTTGCTCTGCCTGTTTCCTCACTGGTAAAGGGGGTGGTAAATCAGAGGGTGGCTGTGAGGATGAAAGTAAATGAAGGGACATAAATTCTTAACATTGGGTTCAACATCTATCAGAATATAAAAAAATGGTAGTTATTTTTTTGTTACTATTTTTTAGTATATGTATTACATTGCTCTAAATAATTGGATCTGTTGCTCTTCTAGGCTCTGGTTAACCAGCTATCCATCAGAGAAGTTTCCAGTCAGCATCCTCCAGAATGGGATTAAAATGACCAATGAGCCCCCTAAAGGGCTCCGGGCCAATCTTTTGCGCTCTTACCTCAATGATCCCATCTCAGACCCCATGTTCTTCCAAAGCTGTACCAAAGCAGTGATGTGGCAAAAGCTATTGTTTGGCCTTTGCTTCTTCCATGCCATCGTTCAAGAGAGGAGAAACTTTGGACCCCTAGGTGAGAGATGACAGCGTACTTGGATTGCTGGGGGAAGGATCACAGACAGATGCAGAAATGTATTCAAGTTTATACTCAGGGTTGCCAGTAAAATAAGTTGTAAGAAAAAGATAAGGTATAAGTACGTTCCATGTAATATTTGGGACATATTTACACTAAATATGATTTGTTGTTTATCTGAAATTAATTTCACTGAGTGTCCGTGTATTTTTCTTTAATAAGCCTGGCAACCTTATAACCAGATTAGGATCAGGGTCAGGGAAAGAGGTGATGCTCCAGAATCAGAGGTCTCCTAATTACTGAAGTTATGTGATAACAAGAAGATTGAAAGCCCCTTCCCTTTGGTGTGTATTTGCCTAGCTTGGGTACGTACAATGGCCACTCTCCAGGGAATTTTCACCAGGTAATTTATAACAGTTTAGGTTGCTCTCTTTACATGTGCATAACAATGAAAGAAATATAACTGGAAAATCTATCTGTGCTTCTCCTTGAAAAAATAAACATAAATTTCTTTATTAATGCAACCTATCCATGGCCTAACTTAAGTGACAGTATCCTTGTTGGAGCAGATCATCAAACT
This sequence comes from Giraffa tippelskirchi, assembly GCF_054371585.1. Taxonomy (NCBI): domain Eukaryota; kingdom Metazoa; phylum Chordata; class Mammalia; order Artiodactyla; family Giraffidae; genus Giraffa; species Giraffa tippelskirchi. The sequence goes on from NC_137287.1 coordinate 23,020,568, forward strand.
AAATACAGATCCCAAGTCACCATGGTTTTAAGGATGAATTATTTTTCTCATGGAAAAATGGATGGATATCCATGTCTTTTCTCATGGATCATTTTTCTCATTATTAATCCCATGGGCTGCCTCTGATTCTTTTCTTGAAATGACCCACCTCAAGGTATTCTTAGCAATTTTGGCGGGTTACCAAAGGAGGCAATTGTCTTCTTGATGAGTCTCTCAGAACATCCTCTTTCCTACTACCTGTCCCAGTTAGCACCACACCACCTGACTCTTCCACTTAGGGTTTCAGGGATGAGACAGCCAAAGTGGACACTCCCTCTACATTTGCATCTCACACACCACATTCTTCCATCCATGCCTGACCTCCAAAAACCCATACAACAATTTGGCTTATAGTCAACTGCCTAGTTGTGTTTTGTTTGCCAGAACACAAGGTTTTGTTTTTTTTTTTTTATTTATTAATTTATTTATTAATAATAAATAATTGTTGGCTGCACTGGCTCTTCATTGCTGCCTGAGGGTAGCGAGTGAGGGCTACTCTTCATTGCAGTGGCTTCTCTCATTGCAGAGAACCAGCTCTAAGGTATGGGCTCAGTAGTTGGGGCACACAGGCTTAGCTGCCCCGCTGCACGTGGAATCTTCCTGACCCAAGGATCAAATCTGTGTCCCCTGCATTGGCAGGCGGGTTCTTAATCACTAGACCACCAGGGAAGTCCAAGTTTTTGTCCAAGTTTTGTTTAATTTGAATGTGAATGTTTAGGAGGAAATGAAATATCTCCATTGAATGCAGGTCCCACCACACCCTACTGTCTTACATCAGGCCTGCTTCATACATTTATGTTACTTGTATAGCCCCACTGGGCATTTAGCATTATAAACTTTGGAAATACAGTGCAAGAAGGGGAATTCTCAAAGCTAATTTAGTATTGCCCAATCACAGATACTGCTCTCTAGCTACGCTTTAGTGTTATTTTTGCATTCTATGCATTACCATGGTATTCCAGCCAGGGTGAATAATTCTCATTCCACAAATCCCAGGATGGTAACATCTTCCTTAACAAATGGGGAGATCCATAAGGAAACTGACTTTAGAATGGATGTTTTTTTCAGGCAGAATATCTCCCACGCTGGCAGTAAATGTCAAAGCTAATAGTTGGCAAGGTGCTTAATATTCATGGGACTGAAAAGAGGCTCTTGATCCATAATGATGTTTAACTTCACCAGCTCAATCTCTGAGTGGGAATTAAGAACTCTCATCCCTGAAGCATCTAATTCATCTTTGCCTCGTACAGGTTGGAATATTCCTTATGAATTCAACGAATCTGACCTGAGGATAAGTATGCGACAGATCCAGATGTTTCTGAATGATTACAAGGAGGTGCCATTTGATGCTCTGACTTACCTGACAGGTATTTATGGGAGGAGGTTTTGGCAACCATTGAATTGAATTGAATTGAATTGAAAGTCGCTCAGTCATGTCCGACTCTTTGCGATCCCATGGACTATACAGTCCATGGAATTCTCCAGGTCAGAATACTGGAGTGGGTAGCCTTTCCCTTCTCCAGGGGATCTTCTCAACCCAGGGATCGAACCCAGGTCTCTCGCATTGCAGGCGGATTCTTTACCAGCTGAGCCACAAGGGAAGCCCTTGGCAACCATAAACCTCCACAATTATGCTCCACCTTCCTGCTCCTCTGCTTCCATCTCCATTCATTTACTCACTTATGCTTTCAACAAACATTGAGCTCTTACTGATGCTGGTCACCATGCTGGATATTGTAAAAAAAACCAAACCAAACAACATACCAAAAAATTAAGATCAATCCCTCCCCTTAAGTGGTGCACAGTCTACAAAGGGAGAGAAATATAACAAAATAAATGACAATACAGTGGTAAGTTCAATAAGAGAAACATTTATAAAGTAGAAAGGCAGCACAATGATTAAATTTCAGATATGGGGTGGGGATGATTAGGGATAACTCCCTGAAGGCATTAAAAATGGTTTTGAGGGATAAGTAGGAGTTTTACAACTGAAAGAAGAAAGTGGAAGTGAGTGGTGAAAAAAAGGAAGGCGAGCGCTCCCAGCAGAGATACCCTGAGGTGAAAGAGACACTTGCTGGTTTGTATTAAAGCGATTCATCAGCAGTCTTTTATTAACCATTCAATATATACCAGTACATAATATGGAAGAATGTAAATATATAAAACTTGCTCACTACCCTCAAGAAAAATACCATGTAATCCTAAAGAGAGGAGATAAGGCAGAGGAACCAGAGATCAAATTGCCAACATCCGCTGGATCATCGAAAAAGCAAGAGAGTTCCAGAAAAACATCTATTTCTGCTTTATTGACTATGCCAAAGCCTTTGACTGTGTGGATCACAACGAACTGTGGAAAATTCTGAAAGAGATGGGCATACCAGACCACCTGACCTGCCTCTTGAGAAACCTGTATGCAGGTCAGGAAGCAACAGTTAGAACTGGACATGGAACAACAGACTGGTTCCAAATAGGAAAAGAAGTACGTCAAGGCTGTATATTGTCACCCTGCTTATTTAACTTATATGCAGAGTACATCATGAGAAACGCTGGGCTGGAAGAAGCACAAGCTGGAATCAAGATTGCTGGGAGAAATATCAATAACCTCAGATATGTAGATGACACCACCCTTATGGCAGAAAGTGAAGAAGAACTAAAGAGCCTCTTGATGAAAGTGAAAGAGGAGAGTGAGAAACTTGGCGTAAAGCTCAACATTCAGAAAACTAAGATCATGGCACCCGGTCCCATCACTTCATGGCAAATAGATGGGGAAACAGTGGCTGACTTTATTTTGGGGGGCTCCAAAATCACTGCAGATGGTGATTGGAGCCATGAAATTAAAAGACGCTTACTCCATGGAAGGAAAGTTATGACCAACCTAGACAGCATATTAAAAACCAGAGACATTACTTTGTCAACAAAGGTCCGCCTAGTCAAGGCTATGGTTTTTCCAGTAGTCATGTGTGGATGTGAGAGTTGGGCTATAAACAAAGCTGAGAGCCGAAGAATTGATGCTTTTGAACTGTAGTGTTGGAGAAGACTCTCGAGAGTCCCTTGGACTGCAAGGAGATCCAACCAGTCCATCCTAAAAGAGATCAGTCCTGGGCATTCATTGGAAGGACCCATGTTGAAGCTGAAACTCCAATACTTTGGCCACCTCATGCGAAGAGCTGACTCATTTGAAAAGACCCTGATGCTGGGAAAGATTGAGGGTGGGAGGAGAAGGAGACGACAGAGAATGAGATGGTTGGATGGCATCACCGCTCGATGGACGTGGGTTTGGGTGGACTCCGGGAGTTGGTGATGGACAGGGAGGCCTGGCGTGCTGCAGCTCATGGGATCGCAAAGAGTTGGACACGACTGAGCGACTGAACTGAACCGAAGTGTCATCATAAACCTATTTACTGCTGGGACAAACTATAATGTTCAAACTAAATTTTGCTGAAGGCCTGAGAAGTCAACAGAGAGAGATCTAGGTGGTGTGGTTTAAGGTAAAACAGCTTCCGTAGGGCTCAAATTATTACTCAGTAGATATGAACGTCCCCTGTCTCTTACTTCTCCCGTTATGAGCTACCAAGATGTTCCTCTTAGGCATTTAGACCCCTCCAATGTCAAGAAAAGCTGAGGCCTCTTCAACTTGTCCTACTTCCTGCTTCATGCTCATAGACCTGCCCTTTCCTAGCATGGTTGGAATTGGAAATGAACCCACCCTTCTGGAGAGGCTTTGCATGTGCACACGCATACATGCAGACACACACAGATGTGTCTTTTCCTTGCAGACTAATGTGTTGTTCCCAACTTCCAAATACCAGGTAACATACATACTATTGAATCTGATCCAGCTAGAAAATGCATCCTGAGCTGCTGTCTCCTCAAAAGAATTACCTAATTCTTTTTGTAAAAATCGGAGTGTAGAAACCTGAGTTACAGAGAATGATGTTGATGATGGGGATGAGGGTAGGAGAGTCATATCACAAAGCAGTATCTATGGATAATCTCAATTTTCTTATACACACACACACATATATATACACACACACACACACATATATGTGTATATATATTTGTGAAAGCAGTAATTCAGTGTTTTCTATATGCCAAGCATTGTGCTAGATGTTTTGTAAGTATTGTTAACCACAACCATGTAAGATGGGTATGCAGTTATCACTTACTAACAGATGAGAAACTGCTAATAAGCAGCAAAAGTTGGAGCCTAGATACTGGCTGAAATTGGAACTTGGCACTGTCTCATGCCGCAGTTCTTACCCTGAACCACATTTCTATACTGCTTTTCACATATGTACATATATACACAAATGTCCAAACAAATATCTGGAAGATGCCTCAATGTTAACTGTTACCTTAGTTGAAATAATTGGTGACAGATATTATTGCTTTTATTTCAGTTTATTGCTATTTTCTAAATTCTAATATAGAAACATGTATTATTTTTGTAGCAACCATAATACCAAAAAGGCCTGGTCTTAAACTAAGCTGAGCATGGTTTTTAGCAACTCTGTGACTCATTGTTGGCTGGAAGAATCCTCTGTTTTAGATTAATGACCAAGTTCATTATGGATTCAACTTCTTCTGTTGGCTGTCCCCAGGGGAATGTAATTATGGAGGCAGAGTAACAGATGACAAAGATAGGAGGCTCCTGCTATCCCTTCTGTCCACGTTCTACTGTAAGGAAATCGAGCAGGACCATTACTTTCTTGCTCCCGGAGACACTTACTACAGCCCTCCTCATGGCTCCTACCAGGTAAGGGGCAGGAGGAGCTTGCCAGTCTCCATGTGGTTAGGGTTGCAGTTGTATCCAAGGAGGGCCCAGGGAGAGCTTGGGTTTCCTGACTTGTGTCCATAAGCTATTTCAAATCGTCCAAAAAGCCTACAAGATAGACATTATTACTATTTAGTGAATCCTAGGCATTTGGTAGACAAGATCTTTCAAAATATGGGGTCCATCTGGGGGGAAAAGGAAGGGATGGTTAAGATGAAGCCTTGCTGGTGAACAGGTTGGAAACTGCTACTTGAAAACAAAGGTTCAGAAGGTGGCACAGGGAGGGACAGAAAAGCTGGATGGGAGAATGATAAATGGAAGAAGAAAATAAGAGATCCTAAGGATGAAAAGGGCTTGCTTTTATTGAGTACCTGTTATATACCAAGGCCTTATTCCTTCATAACCTCATTTATCTTCCCATTTGCAGATACAGAAACTGGGCAAATAGCTCAAGGTGACACAATTAGTGTCTAGCTCAAAGTGACTAGCTCAAGGTTACACAATTAGTTTAAGATGGAGCTAGGACCCAAATGCAGTTCTATCTGAATCCAAACCAAATTTTGTCTCCAAAGCCAAGACTGCTGGGAGAGCAGGAAGGAAGCCAGCAGAGTTGGGAGGGGAGATAGCCCGTCTACCTTCATATTCATACTCACTGCTCAGAAACCTGTATGAGGGAAAGCTTGCGATGTCTTGGCCCTGGTGGTGTGTGCATGTGTGTGTGTATGGCCTGTGCTACCGAAACAGTGTGATTTCTATGTGAGTCTAGTCTGGCCAAACCCTGGGTGATCTGTGGTACCCCAAGAACCTGAACTTACATTAACTGAAGATTTTCTTTTCAGTCGTATATAGACTATATCAGGAACCTCCCTATCACAGCCCACCCAGAAGTGTTTGGCCTCCATGAGAATGCTGACATCACCAAAGACAACCAGGAAACCAACCAGCTATTTCAAGGGGTGCTCCTGACCCTCCCTAGGCAGTCAGGAGGGAGTGGCAAGTCCCCTCAGGTAACCAGGCTTGAATTCAATTTCCTGGGCAATTTTCCCTCTAGTGGGCATGCAGGATTATGGGTGATGACCAAGAAAGCAGAAAAGTGGAGGCATGGCAGATCCCTGAGGGAGGGCATGGATGCTCTGGTCTTACTGCTGAGAGCCCTTAAATACTGAGCTGGTTTCTTAAAATGTCAGTCATTCCTATATAACCTTCATGATTCATTGTTACATCCACTTATCAGCTATACTCCATTTACACAATATTTTAAACCCAATCTCTTTTGCTTAAAAACATTTAAAAAACTGCACATCAGAACTGTAAGTGAAAAACAAATCCAGTACCATTTCGATAAAGTCATGACAGCCACAAAAAGAAAATGAAGGCTAAACATTATTAAGTTCTTCCGGCTGCTGCTGCTGAGGTCTTGCTGGCTCCTTGGGAAAAGAGGAGGATCAGCAAGTGTTACAGAGCATTTAATTAGTCCTGACCTGACCTGAGACTTTTTCCTTGAAGGGAATGAAAAGAAAAAGGTGGCCAAAACTTGACAAGAGAGTGACTTTCTCACCATGTGATTCAATATTATTTCTCCAAGTCCTGGAGACACCTGGAGTCATTTTGGGTGCCTCCTATGATCTTTTCACTTGGTCTACAGATGAGGGCAAAATGAGCCATACAAGAAGTGACCCACTTCAAGGCACTCATAAACCCAGAGGCAGTGCCAGACCCAAAACCACATCTCCTGATTCTGTCCTGTTCTCTCTTTTCCTTCTCTTCCCTTCTGCAACTTCTAAGCCATCCCATGTTTAACTTTTCTCAGCTGTGGATTTTGCATACAGTGGGCTTTGCATATCTGCAGGTTCTGCTTCCTTGAGTTTGACCAAGATTGAAAATATTCAGAAAAAAATTTCCAGAAAGTTCCCAAAAGCAAAAGTTGCATTTGCCTCACTTTAGCAGCTATTACATGACGTTTACATTGTATTTACCACTATTTACATACCATGTACATTGTTTTAGATAATATAATCTAGAATGATTTAGATTATAAATCTAGAAATGATTTAAAGTATGAAGGGAGGGAGAGATGTGTGTAGGTTATTTGCAAATACTACACCATTTTATATACAAATACTACATCCTACACATAAGGGACTTTGAGCATCTGCGGATTTTGGTTCTACAACCAATTCCTAGTGGATTCCAAGGGATGATTGAATTTGGTTTCTTAATTTGGTTCATAGTACCATAAATGGTAATACATGCGAAGATAAAGCAGCCTGGTTTGTGTGTCTCAACTTAGGAAAGAAAATACCTCTCACAGTGGAAGGGGGAAAGAAGTATATATTCCAGCCTGCCAGAGTCACAGCATGGCAGAGCTGTGTGTCTCTCCCTCATCCGGATCCTACTCCTCCTCTTCCTACTCTTCCTCTAGGCCTTGTCCATTCCTTACTTGGCTAAATTCACTGGGCTACTCTTGCTCAATGCTGAGGAATGGTTTACTGCCTTCCCAGATGCCCATGTCATTCACTGGCTCTGAGCAAAGTCCCATCTGTACCAGGAGCTGGTCCTAAGAGGCTGGCTATGAGAGCCTTGGGAGATTGTCTCCCAGGAATGACCTTGAAGATGGGAGGAGTTCTGCAGGGTTCAGCACTTCCCTGAGGCTACCTGGCTGGCTGAGCAGGAATCCCCCACCCAACCCTCAGGCCTTTGCTCTGGCTATGAGAACAGGACTCTCATTGTTTGGCTTAGAGGCAATCTCCTCCCAAAGTCTGCGGCCAGCATGGGTAGCCTCCTTACCTTCAAGGCAGAATTGGCTTCTGTAGGAGAGTTCCCAAGAAGCTCCTATAGTTTAAGTTTAAAAAGACAAATGCTCACTGCCTCAGATTTACCTGGACAAAGTCACAGCCCAGCGGCCTTATTTCTCATTCACCTCTCTAATGCTTACACTTTAAGGAAGTGGTTGAGGAGCTGGCCCAGGACATACTCTCCAAGCTTCCCAATGACTTTGACTTGGAGTTGGTCATGAAGTTGTACCCTGTGGTCTATGAAGAATCCATGAACACCGTCCTAAGGCAAGAGCTCATCAGATTCAACAGGTGGGCTGTATGGTCTTACTTGGATCCTGGGAGTTAGAGTGTGAGGGGAAGGATCTAATAGGCAGTAACTAGAAAGGACACTTGATAAAGGTTGCTGTGTAGAGTTGGTTTGCCCTACCTGCAGGAAGGCCTATAAATAGGGGCATCCCAGCATGTGTTGGTCCAGGGTTAAATCATTCCTTCTGTTCATTTGCTCTTATTCATTCATGGTGACATCTGTAAAGTGGGGTTAAAACCAATAGACTAATAGTGAAAGTAATCATGAAAGCCACTTTTATTGAGCCTTTATTACCAGATATGGCTCCAAGTACCACTCAAGCCTTTGCATTCAAACCACACAACAGTCTTTTAAAATATGCACAATTAGTAATCCCTCTACCATTGTTTTACAGATGAGAACACTGAGACCCAGAAGAGCTAAGTAATTTGCTCAAGTCACATAGTCATTCAATGACTGAACTGAGTTTGAACTCAGACTGATTCCAAAGCCCCTGCATTTAGCCAGTATGTGAAATCAGGGTAAACTTATAAAGGGGTGGGGAGAAGTTCAACCCACTGCCTCTACTCCAGGTGCAAGGAGTGGCTGTTATAAGATGGCATGGGGCTAAGGGTTTCTGGCCTTCTATACTAGTCCCCTTTCACTTCTCCTCCAGAGCACAGAGCGCAGTGGGATAACCTTGATTTGATTTCTCGATAGTCAAAACTGAAAGCATTCCAAAACACCATCTAGGAGAGATGAGAACTCATCTCTTCCACCTTCAAGCTGCTCCACATACTCTATTTTTGTTTTTTCTTTTATTTTTTAATTAATAAATATTGTATTCTCATTGTTTTCCTCTCATTTTATTCATTTATTACAAACCCTTGTGTCGAGGGCTGATTTTCAATAGACTGCAGTGAGGGAGCTGCTCTGCTACCTAATAAACCCCGAACCAGAAGCAGGTCATCCAGGGAATGGTCTAGCACCAGGTTCCCCAAGAATGTGTGGCGGGGCGAGGGGGCGGCCGCCTTTCGGGCCATGCCCCGTGTCCCAGGACGAAGGGCTGTCTGCACTGGACCCCAGTCCTGATGCACAGCGGGGCGCATCACACCAAGCCCCCAGGATGCTGGTGGCAGCCCGCTGGCAGGGACGGTGGGGGACCTGCTCTCCAAGGACTGTTGATGCTACCATGGCGCTGCCGTATCCTTCCGCCTGAGCGAGATTCTGACTTAGAAGCATTCAGTCATAATCAGACAGATGGTAACTTCGCCCCATTGACTCCTCAACCAAGCACATACACCAGATGTCTGAACCTGCGATCACAGACTCTAAATGCTGCTGTCTCCATTTTTTGCTCAATGGTCATTGCTTAGTTATAGGGACAACCCTGACTCTGAAAGACAAGGGAACTTGAAGAATTTCATCTAAGAATTAATTGACCCCCTTAGTTTTAGTGTTACTCTCTAGAGCCAATAGTCAGTTGGCCATATGGGTGTCCAAGTAAAATACAGTTTGAGTCAAGGATGATGACTACTTGAGTCAATACCTTGGTATGATAGGATGCAGTCCTCATTCATCCAGATACCAGGCCAATGACTATCCTCATCTGCCACTCATTTGCCCTTAACGTCGTTGGAGCTCTTGGTGATTACAGTCACCTTCATTAGCCTTTGGGCTTTCCTAGTAGCTGAGTCGGTAAAGAATCTGCCTGTAATGCAGAAGACCTCGGTTTGAGTCCTGGGTCAGTAAGATCCCCTGGAGAAGGGATAGGCTACCCACTCCAGTATTCTGGCCTGGAGAATTCCATGGACTGTATTGTCCATGGGGTCGCAAAGACTCAGACACAACAGTGACTTTCACTAGCCTTTACCACTGGCCATTATAATAGAAGAGGGTAACAGCACTTATAGTTTAGTGATGCTCAGGATTAATTACATTGGGCAATACTGTAACATACCTTCCCATTACCCTTTTTGGGTTTTTTTTTGCCTATTCACCTAGTGGTATGAGAAGCCCAGAATGACAGTTCAGCTTCCAGTTCAGGGGACCCATTATTGTGTCTTCTAGGGCAAATTTTCCTCCTTGAGTACTAAATATGTTGAAACTAGCAGAGCTCATAGTTGCAAGAATAGAAATAGAACTTTTGCAAATAGGTCTTTGGGTGTAATAGCGGTCTGTGGTAGTTTTGCTCTTAACTCCTCAGCCAAGTGTATACATCTATAACGTGTTTGAACCTTAAATTCCTCTTAATGTTTAGTGGTTACACATTCAGGAATCTGTATCTTGGGTTTAAGCATTCTCATGTCCACTTGGCTAGGATTCCATAAATCTTTGGACATGACAAGCTCGCTCTGGTAGCAGATTCTTTGGCACTCTCAGGTCCCTCTGGACTTGGTGAGTCCTCAGAGACCAGAGACAAAGACAGGTGATCTTAGAAACTTTTAGGCTGCCCTTCAGCTGCCTTTTCTCAGGTAGGCATGAACCTCATAGTCTATAAATTGAATTTTGTTTTTAAAACATAGAAGAAACCTTAAAACTGCATTACCCTTTGACCCAGAAATTCTACTTTTACTAGGAATATCATTATAAGTCTCTGCAAAGTTTGATATAGATGGATGTCCCTATTAATGTTATTTATAGTAACAACAATCTAGAAATAATATGTTTCAGCAAGAGGAATATTTAGATAAAATAGAACACCTTGCAGTCATTAAAAAGGATGATTTTAGGTAGGTCTCTATTGAATAGGAAAGATGTTCCCTTTATGGTAAGAGAGAAAAGCAAATTACACACACACACACACACACACACACACATATATATATATATAGTATGATCCCATTAAAAATAATTTGTGTTTACATATAGAAAAATCTAGAGAGATACACATCAGCATTATCTTTAGGTGGTGAGATAATGAGTGATTTAATTTTTTCTCATCTTTACAATTCTACTCTCATGAATGTATATTATCTGACTTCTTAAAGGAAGAAAAGTAAAAGGAGACTTGGAGTCAGTGCACTTGGGGTAGAATGAGGTCAATGGAGAGCCAGGCTGAGTCTTCTCCTTTGTTCTTGCAGATTAACGGAAGTGGTTCGCAGAAGCCTCATCGATCTTGGCCGAGCAATTAAAGGGCAGGTTCTGATGTCTTCAGAGCTGGAGGATGTCTTCAGTAGCATGCTTGTGGGTAAAGTGCCAGCCATGTGGATGGCAAAGTCCTACCCATCACTGAAGCCCCTGGGAGGCTATGTGGTTGACCTACTAGCCCGCCTGGCCTTCTTCCAGGTACCTCGGAGTCAGGGTAACTGGGCACCTCGGATTCTCATTCAGGTGGAGAGGACATTCTGAAATGACAGGTTAGAGGTGGAAAGCGATAGGGTAGCCACAGAGCATCCTGGATTTAGCATCTACTGGAAACTCTTACTTGGGTTGAGGACAGGAGGGAGACTTTCAAAGTCCTTTGAAAGATTATAGCCTATAAAGGCAGGAGTAGGAACGAGAATAAATGCCACAAACCAGTGTTTCATGGGCAACATACAGCTCATGGGCTAATAGATAGACTTGGTTTGGCTACCTGGTAATTTAAACAACTACTGAAGCCCGAGCACCCTAGAGCCTGTGCTCCACAACTAGAGAGTAGAACCTGCTTGCTGCAACTAGAGGAAAGTTTGTGCAGCAATGAAAATAAATACAATTTTTAAAATATTTAAAAAAAATAAAATTCTGAGCTAGCATATAAATACTGGATTATTACATATCAAAATACAGATGTTTGTCCTGCAAAAAAAAGGAAGACCTGAATCAATGGACATGCATACCTGCATGGCAACTACTGCTGGAGTTGAGTAGCTGTTGCTTAGTTTAGACAAGACATATATTCTCTATTGCTATAGTCCCTACCACTCTCTGCTGTATCCCTGACTCCAGCTTGCACCAGTGCTTTTTACTTCAAAGTGGGAAAATATAAGATAAACTACGAAGTCTGCCAGTTTCCAGAAATATGAGAAAAAGCCTATTTCTTTATGGGACTCGTTTTTATTATTGCTTTTGAAGTATCTTTGACGTATTATTGATTTTGCATTTTTATTTCTGTGGTTCTCCAGGAATGGATTGACAATGGACCTCCCGTGGTCTTTTGGATCTCTGGATTCTACTTTACACAGTCTTTTTTGACAGGTGTCTCTCAAAATTATGCTCGGAAATACACCATCCCCATTGACTACATTGGATTTGAGTTTGAGGTAGGGGCATTTTAGGGTACAACAGCTCAAAGGGACAATCAGAGAAAGCAGTGTTGTCCATTTCCTTGAGTCCAAACATTTAGATGTGTTAAGGTTCAAATACTTCTGAGATGATACAAATGAAGTATTTAGCATGACTTAAAGTAGCTTCAAAATTATCCCCAACAGAATCAGAGGATTCCCAATGCTTTGTCTCGTTTATATAAAAAAGGAATTTTTCCAGAGGAAAACTCTGCCACAGTTGTACCAAGAACAATGAAAGCACATTCCATACTGTCTATTCAACATGGTGGACTTTTCATTTGGAAGGATGTTAAAGGTCTTGTGTAGGGCTTTACGTAAGGTCAGAGGATGCCAATAGTCAAGTATCACCCGATCCATATTTGGAGAGAAAGGAGTAAGACAGACTTTAATAGAGCATTGTAGAATTTTAAATTTTATGGAAAGATCCTATGAGATCATCTCATCCAGATGTCACAAACTAACTGCCTTAGATATTAATTTAGTTTGTAAATGAACTTGATTGGCCTTTGTTGTTGTTGTTCAGTCACTCAGTTGTGTCTGACTCTTAGGGACCCCATGGATGCACACCATGCTTCCCTGTCCTTCACCACCTCCCAGAGCTGGCTCAAACTCATGTCCATTAAGTCGGTGATGCCATCCAACCGTCTCATCCTCTGTCGTCCCCTTCTCCTGCCATCTTCAATCTTTCCCAGCATCAGGGTCTTTTCTAATGAGTCCACTCTTTGTGTCAGGTAGCCAAAGTACTGGAGCTTCAGGTTCAGCATCAGTCCTTCCAGTGAATATTCAGGGTTAATTTCCTTTTGATTTCCTTGCAGTCCAAGGGACTCTCAACAGTCTTCTCCAACACCACAGTTCAAAAGCATCAATTCTTTGGTGCTCAGCCTTCTTTATGGCCCAACTCTCACATCCATACATGACTACTGGAAAAACCATAGCCTTGACTATGTGGACCTTTGTTGGAAAGGTAATGTCTCTGCTTTTTAATATGCTGTTTAGGTTTGTCAAAGCTTTCTTCCAAGGAGCAGGAGCAAGCGTCTTTTAATTTCATGGCTGCAGTCACCATCTGCAGTGATTTTGGAGCCCAAGAAAATAAAGTCTGTCAGTTTCCATTGTTTCCCCAACTATTTGCCATGAAGTGATAGGACTGAATGCTATGATCTTATTTTTTTGAATACTGTATTTTAAGCCAGCTTTTTCACTGTCCTTTTTCACCTTCATCAAGAGGCTCTTCAGTTCCTCTTTGCTTTCTGCCATAAGGGTGGTGTCTTATCTGCTTATCTGAGGTTATTGATATTTCTCCTGGCAATCTTGATTCCAGCTTGTGCTTCATCCACCCCGGCATTTTCCATGATTTACTCTGCATATGCATTAAATAAGCATGGTGACAAAATACAGTCTTGACATACTCTTTCCCAATTTTGAACCAGTCCGTTATTCCATGTCCGGTTCTAACCGTTCCTTCTTGACCTGCATAGGTTCCTCAGGAGGCAGGTAAGGGGGTCTGGCATTATCATCTCTTTATGAATTTCCCACAGTTTGTGGTGATCCACACAAAGGCTTTAGCATAGTCAATGAAGCAGATGTTTTTCTGAAACTCTCTTGCTTTTTTGATGATCCAGTAGATGCTGGCTATTTGATCGCTGGTTCCTCTGCCATTTCTAAACCCAGCTTGAAGATCTGTAAGTTCTTGGTTCACATACTGTTGAAGCCTACCCTGGAGAATTTTGAGCATTACTTTGCTAGCATGTGAAAAGAGTGAAATTGTGCAGTAGTTTGAACATTATTTTGCATTGCACTTCTTTGGGATTGGAATGAAATTTGACCTTTTCCAATCCTGTAGCCACTGCTGAGTTATCCAAATTTGCTGGCATATTGAATGCAGCACTGTAACAGCATCATCTTTTAGGATTTGAAACAACTCATCTGGAATTCCATCACCTCCTCTAGCTTGGTTCATAGTGATGCTTCCTAAGGTCCACTTGACTTCACACTCCAGGATGTCTGGTTCTAGGTGAGTGATCACACACCATCGTGGCTATCTGGGTCCTAAAGATCTTTTTGTACAGTTCTTTTGTGTCTTCTTGCCACCACTTCTTAATATCTTCTTCTTGAGTTAGGTCCATACCGTTTCTGTCCCTTATTGTGCCCATCTTTGCATGAACTATTCCCTTGGTATCTCTAATTTTCTTGAGGAGATCTCTAGTCTTTCTCAGTCTATTGTTTTCCTCTATTTCTTTGCATTGATCACTGAGGAAGGTTTTTTTTATCTCTCCTTGATATTCTTTGGAACTCTTCATTCAGATGGGTATATCTTTCCTTTTCTCCTTTGTGTTTTGCTTCTCTTCTTTTCTCAGCTATCCATAAGGCCTCCTCAGACAACCATTTTGCCTTTTTGCATTTCTTCTTCTTGGGGATGGCTTTGATCACCACCTCCTGTACAATGTTACAAACCTCTGTCCATAGTTCTTCAGGCACTCTGTCTATCAGATCTAATCCCTTAAATTTATTTGTCATTTCCACTGTATAATTGTAAGGGATTTGATTTAGGTCATACCTGAATGGCCTTGTGGTTTTCCCTACTCTCTTCAATTTAAGCCTGAATTTTGCAATAAGTTCATGATCTGAGCCACAGTCAGCTCCTGGTCCTGTTTTTGCTGACTATATAGAGCCTCTCCATCTTTGGCTGCAAAGAATACAACCAATCTGATTTAAGTATTGACCATCTGGTGATGTCCATATGTAGAGTCTTCTCTTGTGTTGTTGAAAGAGAGTGTTTCCTATGACCAGTGAATTCTCTTGGCAAAACTGTTAGCCTTTCCCTGTTTTATTTTGTACTCCAAGGCCAAACTTGCCTGTTCCTCCAGGTTATCTCTTGACTTCCTACTTTTGCTTTCCAGTCCTGTTTGATGAAAAGGACATCTTTTTTTGGTGATAGTTCTAGAAGGTCTTGTAGGCCTTGATAGAATCATTCAACTTCAGCTTCTTTGGCATTGGTGGTGATACTGAATATATCCTGCATATATATATTGCATTACTGTGATACTGAATGGTGTGCCTTGGAAATGAACAGAAATCATTCTTTCATTCTTGAGACTGTACCCAAGTACTGCATTTTGGACTCTTTCGTTGACTATGAGGGCTATTCTATTTCTTCTAAGGAATTCTTGCCCACAGTAGTAGATATAATGGTCATCTGAATTAAATTTGCCCATTCCGGTCCATTTTAGTTCACTGATTCCTAAAATGTCAGTGTTCACTCTTGGCATCTCCTGTTTGACCACGTCCAATTTACTTTGATTCATGGACCTAACATTCCAGGTTCCTATGCAACACTGTTCTTACAGCATCAGACTTTACTTTGAACACCAGAGACATGCACAACTGGGCATTTTTTCCACTTTGGCTCAGTCTCTTCACTCCTTATGAAGCTATTTCTCTGAGCTTCTTCAGTAGCATACTGGGCACCTACCGACCTGGGGATCTCATCTTTCAGTGTCATGTCGTTTCATACACTCATGGTGTTTGAAAGGTTGTGGCTGCGAGCTATGTGTTACTCTGGGATTCATGACATCCGGAGAAGATGTCAATCCGGGGCCAGAGACAAGTCTTGACTCAGTTCAGTTCAGTTCAGTCGCTCAGTCGTGTCCAACTCTTTGTGACCCCATGAATCGCAGCACGCTGACTACTTGGAGCTTTTTGTGTAGCAAAGTTTTATTAAAGCGTAATAGGGAGATAGGGAAAGCTTCTGACATAGAGATCAGAAGGGGACAGAAAGAGTGCCTGCTTGCTAGTTTTTAGCAAGGCATTTTATGTCTATTAGCAAGTTTCTAATCAGAAGAGAGACACTTCAAGTCTGAGCGAGTTTCACCAGGCCCCTCTCCCACAATATGCATCTTGAGATAGAATGGCACAAGGTGTGTCATCCCCCAGCCATAAAGTAATTGACATGAATACTGGTTTGTTGAGTCATTATCAGCCCAAGCTTGGAAAAAAAAAAAGGTTAGACTTAGGTGGAACCAATTTGAAGAAAGGCAAATTCCAAAGCCAATACATAGTTTCATTAACATAGCTTAAGAAAAACATTTTCATAATGAAGCTCTGGTTAGCTCAAGGTCTGAGAAAAGTTAAGTTCAGGCAGAACCAGGTGTTGTCAACAGAGAAGGGAAAAAAGTCTGCCACTTGCAGTTTATTTTCTCCTACAGCTTCAGTTCAGTTCAGTTCAGTCGCTCAGTCATGTCCGACTCTTTGCGACCCCACGAATCGCAGCATGCCAGGCCTCCCTGTCCATCATCAACTCCCGGAGTTTACCCAAACCCATGTCCATCGAGTCAGTGATGCCATCCAACCATCTCATCCTCTGTCGTCCCCTTCTCCTCCTGCCCTCAATCTTTCCCAGCATCAGGGTCTTTTCCAATGAGTTAACTCTTCGCATGAGGTGGCCAAAGTATTGGAGTTTCAGCTTCAACATCAGTCCTTCCAATGAACACCCAGGACTGATCTCCTTTAGGATGGACTGGTTGGATCTCCTTGCAGTCCAAGGGACTCTCAAGAGTCTTCTCCAACACCACAGTTCAAAAGCTTCAATTCTTCAGCGCTCAGCTTTCTTCACAGTCCAACTCTCACATCCATACATGACCACTGGAAAAACCAAAACCTTTGTTGGCAAAGTAATGTCTCTGCTTTTAAAATATGCTATCTAGGTTGGTCATAACCTTCCTTCCAAGGAGTAAGCATCTTTTAATTTCATGGCTGCAATCACCATCAGCAGTGATTCTGGAGCCCAAAAAAATAAAGTCTGACACTGTTTCCACTGTTTCCCCATCTGTTTCCCGTGAAGTGATGGGGCCAGATGCCATGATCTTAGTTTTCTGAACGTTGAGCTTTAAGCCAACTTTTTCACTCTCCTCTTTCACTTTCATCAAGAGGCTCTTTAATTCTTCACTTTCTGCCATAAGGGTGGTGTCATCCGCATATCTGAGGTTATTGATATTTCTCCTGGCAGTCTTGATTCCAGCTTGTGTTTCTTCCAGCCCAGCATTTCTCATGATGTACTCTGCATATAAGTTAAATAAGCAGGGTGACAATAGCTTGGAGACCTCTTACCGAGGCTGTTAACCCTCAGGTTCTCAAGGCAAGAATACTGAAGTGGTTTACCATTCCCTTCTCCAGTGGACCATGTTTTGTCAGAACTCTCCACCATGACCCATCCGTCTTGGGTGGCCCTACACTGGCATGGTGCTTATAGAAGCTTCCTAATGGGAGGGGCTGGCTGTGGGGAAAACTGGGTCTTTCTTTGGTAGGTGGAGCCATGCTCAGTAAATCTTTAATCCAATTTTCTGCTGATGGGGGGTGGGGTGGAGATGACACACTGTGTTCCCTCCCTGTGGTTTGGCCTGAGGCCACACTATGGTAGGGGTAGTGGCAGTAATGGTGACCTCTTTCAAAAGGACTTATTGCCAGCACACCACATCTCCCGGGACTGTTGTCGTCAGTACCCCTGACCTCATGGCAGGCCACTGTCAACCCATGCCTCCGCCAGAGACTCCTGGACACTCACAGGCATGGTTGGCTCAGTCTCTCATGAGGTAACTGCTCCTTTCTCCTGGGTCCTGGTGCTTCCCCAGTCCTGGGGAAGTTCTGTAATCAAATCCCACTGGCCTTCAAAGTCGAATTCCTGGGGGTTCTCAGTCCTTTTGCTGGATCCCCAGATTGGGAAATCTGTTGTGGGCCCTAGAACTTTTACAACAGTGTGGGAACTTCTTTGGTCTAACTGTTCTACAGTTTGTGGGTTGTCTGTTCGATGGCTCTATAGTGGAGCTAATGGCGACCTCCGCCAAAAGGACTTATGCCACAGACCATGCCTCCCAGGTCTGCTGCTGCCAGACCCCCTGTCCCCGCAGCAGGCCACTGCTGACCTGTGCCTCCACAGGAGACACTCAAACACTCAAAGGCAGGTCTGGCTCAGTCTCTTGTGGGGGTCACTGCTCTGTTCCCTTGTTTCTGGTGCGCACAAGGTTGGTTGTGCCCTCCAAGCATCTCTGGCAGGTCTGAGGTTTGATTCTAAATGTGATTTTGCCCCTTCTACCATCTTGTCAGGGCTTCTCCTTTGCCCTTGGATGTGGCAGGTTTGTTTTTTTTTTTTTTTGGTGGGATACTACATTCTCCTGTTGATGGTTGTTCAGCAGCTAGTTATGATCTTGGTGTTCTCTCAAGAGAAGATGAGCACACGTCCTTCTACTCCACAATCTTAAAGAAGTTTATCAGCTCTGAATCTAAACAATGGTATGCTGGGGCTGGCTCTTACTCACTCACCAGAGCCAGTTACAGGTGGTTGTTAAATAATGTATACGCTGAAATTGATCATGGTGGGGCTCTTTACACCACAGAAATTGACAGAAACTACAAATCAACGTTTTACTTCTTCTACTAGAGAACTATTTTACCAGCATGCAGCTGAATCTAACCCCTCACTTTACATATCCATATTCAGAAAGGGGAAAGATTATACAAGGCCACTAAACTAGGTAATAGTTAATGTGGCCTCCTGGTTCTTGCTGACTGGAAATCAGACATGGCCCATGTAGCATGTAGGAATATTATCAGAGAAGTCTCAGTGTCCTGGGAGACAGACAGTAAAGCCAGTTTTTACCTTTTCAGTCTCTTAATGCTGCCTCATTTAGGAAAAAGGCAGGTAACAATGGAACTCACAGCTTCCTGTCTTTCAGGTAACCACACGAGAAACAGTCATGGAGAGTAACCCAGAAGATGGGGCCTACATAAAAGGACTCTTCTTAGAAGGTGCCCGTTGGGACAGGAAAGAGATGCAGATCGGGGAGTCTTTCCCCAAAATCCTCTATGATCCATTGCCCATCATTTGGCTGAAACCTGGGGAAAGTGCAATGTTTCGGCATCAGAACATTTATGTGTGTCCAGTCTACAAAACAAGTGCCCGGAGAGGTACCCTCTCCACAACAGGGCACTCCACCAACTATGTCCTATCCATTGAACTCCCAACTGACAGGCCTCAGAAGCACTGGATAAACCGAGGAGTAGCCTCTCTGTGCCAGCTAGATAATTGATGGCATGTGTCTCAACACAGAAAATAAAGAGAGTATCATTCTTGACTGAAATACAGCTTTCCTTTCTTGAGAGTCACATGGTATGACGATGATCATCAGGGAAGCCCCAGTGAAGATGACAATTATATTAATGGAGCACTAGTTATCATCTAGGTATTTTAGAGCAGTCCTATATAAAGTAGGTTATTATCCTTACTTTATGGGTTCAGAAACCAAGATATAGAGAAAGTAATATTCTCCAAGTCAGGTAGTTAGTAAAATAGTGGAGCCTAGTTTTGAATATAGGCAATAGGATTCTTCAGTCTAGACCTTGAGTCACATGGCTAAGCTCCCTGATTTTTTTTCCCTATTATTTTGCCATAACTGTCACTGAATTTTAATTGCTTCTCTCCTAATCTGTTAGATAGCATCACCAACTCAATGGACATGAATCTGATCAAACTCTGGAGATAGTGAAGGACAGGGAAGCCTGGTGTGCTGCAGTCCATGGTGTTGCAAAGAGTCAGACATGACTTAGTGACTGAATTATAATCACTGTTGTCTCCATTTCAGTGGTGCAAAAATGGAGGCTTAGAAAAGTAACTAGTTCAGTTTTACAGCTAGCCAGTGGTAGAACTGGGTCCCCAATTCTTCTTCACTAGCTTACACAGATGGGCAGAAACTTCAGGAAGAAAGGAGACATGGGAGAACCGTTATTTGTTGCTTGCCATGGTTTATCCTTGGGCTTTTAGATATCTTGCCTGTTCCTATGATGGACATGATTGTCTTCCCCTGTAGAGGCTCAGGAGGACTAAGTATCTTGCCTGTGATCACCCAGTTCTTTCACATTGAGAAACCAGGTTTTGAGCCAAGGTCTGTCTGGCTCTAGAACCCATTCATTTTTCACTGCTTCATGCTGCCTCCTTATTGAGGACTTGGGTATACTGTGATGTGGAATTTTAGAGGAGAGGTGTAGTTCCAACAACCATGTCCAAGAAATTTCTAGTTTATCACTGTTTCTCCCCAGGGCCAGCTGGAAGAGAATCCTGAAGGAGATAAAAACAAAATTCTTGATGTATTCTCAACTAACTCTCATGTAGCTCTTTGGCTCTAAATGGCTACTTCCAAAGCATTCCATTGGTCAGTTCATAGACGAGCAAAGACATAAGACTTCTTGAGTCTTACTGTGTCTGGCCTGGCTTACCAGCTTCTTCACTAGAAGAAACGTTCTGACTTAGACTGTTTTTCTTGAACGAAGCTTCTGAGAACCACATAAACATTTCAGAAAACTTGTTTGTTCATGGGAACATGGAGTCAATCAAATTCTGTTTGAGGATTGTGAATTCTGAGGTCAGCAAATCATCTAATTGATCCTAAGTGCAAAAGCAGGGCGGGGGGAAGGGTGGTTTTCCAAATCTTGCCAGTGGGCAATAAAGAATGAGGAGGCACTTTTTCTCAGCTCTAAGTATGTGGCTCAAAAACTATTTTTTTTTAAGAAACATAACTTTTTGAAAAAAATCAGAATTAACAGATAGCTAGAACTGCCATATTGTCTATTATTCCAAATAGATTGTTAAGTCATATGAGATGGAAAGGTGGTCAGGAAACCAAATCCCTGAAATCTTGGATGGGTTGAGGTAAGTCAGACTGCAAACTATAAGGCAGTAAAGAGGTTGCTAAAAGGACAACTGAAATTCAATTACAGTTACCTAACTCCAGCTTCAGCAGCAAAAAGCTGATAGAGGCAGGGACTGTTTCATTCCTCAGAGGTCAAGGGACAGAATGTTTGTATATGATGGATTAAATTTTTGTAATTTAAAAAAATTTCCCTCTGGGAAAGTGCAGTAGGTTCTTCAGAAGTCCTGGTGAATTAGAGGCTGGAACTCTGGAGCAGAAACGGCCAGAGATCAGCTCCATGAGAAGCTGTAGGCCCTATCTATAAATAGCTCAGCAGATGACATCAGACAAACCTTGTCACCAAGCTAGTTCTTTCTCTCTAAAAATCTGGCTCTTGAGTAAATAGTTTTCAGTCCTTGTCAGCATTGGAAGAAAATGTCATTAAAAGAGGGGGTGTAGGGGTTGCTTCCAAAAGACCAAAGAAGGAGATTTAATAGGGGGCTGAAGAGATAGTGAAAAAGTTATTATAAACAAGTAGGTTTCATGGAAAGTTTGGGAGGAAATTATGATTTTGTGTAATAGAATATGCATCTTTGCAAAGGCAGCTAGGCATATATAATGCACATTTAGCTTAAGATTCCTGGCACACAGAAAGTACTTAGAAGTTAACTAGCAATTAGATGGACTTTCATTTTGGAGGAGTCCTTCCATTTTGGAGGACGGATGATTTCTACTTCTCATAGAGTAAAATAAAAATTGCATATTCAAAATCACCTTGAATTACTTAGAAAGGGATCATGATGGGACAGCAAGTCATGTTTCACTCAGTTCAGCACAGCTAGTTTTTCCTCCATTGCAAGAACAGGTCATTGTTTCATTGACTGACCACCAGATAAAGTAGCTGGCTTGATTTCACAGGCCTTATATTGTTTTAGAAACACTTAACTTTAAACATTAGAACCACCTCTTGGTAGGGAACTACTCACAATGAGATCAGACAGAAAGAGACTGACTGATGGAACAGCATATTGATGTCTCCGAATTCAAGTTAGGCTGGGGTATGTGCTCAATGAATGGCTGTGGAGTGGCCAACATGCCAACCAGCACATTAAAATTTCCCTCTCTTCATCAAAGGCCTATAGCTCTATTTGTATTAAATATGTACATGCTCTATCTCTATTGACACAGTATTATATTTGCTCTCAATGTTACTGACAAACCCTGCAATATTTACTTAACCTGAGCATGAAAAAGCATGCTCCTGCTCACAGGAACATTTTTGAAACTGAAATATATATACTTTAAGTTAGAGAATCTGTATGACAAGGGAATCCTAAACTAGGTATGGGCAGGAAGTTATCAACTACTGCTTCTGAGGGTCACAAGGCCATCTTGGTAAATGGTACAGAGAGACCAAAATAAATAGAGATTTTTCTTTATTGGTGATTACTCATCCCCTCTGGAGGTAAGAGGGAATGACACTGATATACAAACGACCTGAAATGGGAATCTCACCTGTATCCACACATGCAAGGGTGTAAGTACTTTGTGTTTTGATCTGTATTTGTTCCATTTCTGTTTGGACATAATTTGAAAGCCAGCTTAGCTTTTGTACTTCCTAATTATGTTAAGATAAAATTCTCATAATGAATGCAGTATGAGTTTCTCATGAGCCTTTCAGGTCTTAGGTGTATCCAAAGTAATCACAGGCTTTAAAATAAACTAAATATATGCATTTACCTAAGATATGCACTTTTGTGTATGTGTACATCTAGGGCAGAGATGCGTCTCATATAAAATTTCAATGAAAAACCATGATTTTCCAAAGATGCACTTTTAAAGGGAAGTTATTTGGAAATGGGAAGTTCCAAAAGACAACAAAGCACACACAATAAGTCCACTTTTAGTAAATCTATAACTTGGAAAAAAAAAAAAAGGCCTAGAAATATTCTGAGGGGTAGTGTATAATTCTAAAGTAGCCATGAAAACTTCCATCAACTGGCTAATTTCTTCATGTCAGCTGGCATGTCTGGAGATTGGCATTTCCTTGAAAGCTTTTGTCACCCTTCAGTCTTCTGCCCACAGGCCTTAGTTTTGTTTCCAAGTGGTGCTTCAGTGAGGATATAAGGTCCATGACCTCTAAGGTTAGTGTTTGTCTCAACAGGCAGCAAGAACCTGAAAAACTGTACTGATGTGTGAGCACACATCATTCGGACAGTACCAATATTTCAGAGGCTTTAAGAAGATAATTGGATTTTTCGTTCTAATCACGAACTTTGTTAACTGGTTTATATTCAAAGCCTAGTTGGCTCATCATTCTCAGAAAAAAAAAAACTTTATTCTGAGTTAGGAAACTTCATCGTGAGATTTGAGATATATTGGTTTGGAAAATTTCCTCAGTTTCTCCTGTCTTCGAAGTCCCCGGCCTCGTAGTGGGGTAAGGCCCATGGGAGGCAGATGAATCTGAATAATAAGAATAATGATAATTATTATCATTAAATAATAATTTTAAAGAATTAAAAATTATAGGACTTCCCTGGTGGCACAGTGGATAAGAATCTGCCTGCCAATGTGAGGGACATGGGTTTGATCCCTGGTCCGGGAGCAAGTAAGCCTGTGTGCCACAACAACTGAAGCTGTGTGCCCTAGAGCCCGCACACCACAAATACTGAGCCTGTATGCTGCAACTACTGTAGCCCGAGCTCCCTATAGTCTGTGTTTCACAACAAGAGAAGTCACTGCAATGAGAAGCTGATGCACTGCAACAAAGAGGAGCCACCGCTTGCTGCAACTAGAGAAAGCCCACACAAAAGCAATGAAGACCCAGCACAACCAAAAATAAATAAAGATAATAAAAGAATTACAATCATTGCAGCAGCTTATATTCACCAAAGATTTACTAGGTCCTGTGCTCTCTGCTGAGTGTTAACTCTATGTTGTTGTTATTCAGTTGCTAAGTCATCTCCAACTCTTTGCAACCCCATGAACTGCAGCATATCAGGCTTCCCTGTCCTTCACCATCTCCCAGAGTTTGCTCAAACTCATGTTCATTGACTCATGATCCATCCAACCACCTCATCCTCTGTCACCCACTTCTCCTCCTGCCCTCAATCCTTCCCAGCATCAGAGTCTTTTCCAATGAGTCAGCTCTTTGCATCAGAGTCAAAGTATTGGAGCTTCAGCTTCAGCATCAGTCCTTCCAATGAATATTCAGCGTTGATTTCCTTTAGGATTGATTGGTTGGATCTCCTTCAGTACAAGGGACTCTCAAGAGTCTTCTCCAGCACCACAGCTCAAAAGCAACAATTCTTCGGTGCTCAGCCTTATTTATGGTCCAACTCACACATCCATACATGACTACTGGAAAAAACATAGCTTTGACTATACGGACCTTTGTTGGTAAAGTGATGTCTCTGCTTTTTAATACGCTATCTAGGTTTGTCATAGTTTTTCTTCCCAAGGAGCAAGCATCTTTTAATTTCATGGCTGCAGTCACTGTCCATAGTGATTTTAGATCCTAAGAAAATAAAATCTGCCACTGTTGTCATTTTTTTCCCCTTCTATTTGCCATGAAGTGTTGAGAAACCTGTATGCAGGTCAGGAAGCAATGGGTGTTGGCAATTTGATCTTTGGTTCCTCTGCCATTTCTAAATCCAGTTACATCCAGCTTCTAACTCTGTACTGATTCGTTATTCCTTATAGTCCTTATACATATTAATTCTCAATATAATCTCATAAAGAATATTATTCTAATATTCATAAATGAGAAAATGGGGCTCAGGAGGTTAAATAACTTGCTAGTGATTATATATTAAGTGGTAGAACCAGGATTTGAATCCTGATCTGTCTGACTCCAAAGCTTGCGCTCTTCTTTGCCCTATTTCCTGCATAGAGGGGAAAAATCACAGATCATATAGTGAAAGAAGAGTCCAAAGAAGGTGAGGGAAAAGTGTGTATACAAACTTGTTCTGTGTAGAGTGAAAAACTGGACCAACATAAATGTCCAGTGAAAGGGTACTGGTTAAATTATGGCATATTCTTACAAAAGGATACAATGCATCCATTTTTTGAAAGATGGAAGCAGAGATATGCAAAAAAGGGAAGTAAAATAAACAGGCAATAACAGTATGCCTAGGTTCCCATGTACTTTAAGTAAAGAAAATGTATGTACACGAGTATAGAAAAAAAGACTAAAAGGATATATTACCAAACTATTAGGTTGAGCCAATAAAATATAAAATTGCTGTTTTTGTAGGTCAAGAGTAGAATACTGGCAATTTCATATGGTCCAACTTAAAAGTTATAGTGGTCACTCCCACAGGGTGAGAATTTTTGACAATTTTTACTGTCTTCCGCATTCCTTTAAAGTTTGAATTTTATTTATTCTTTTAATTATTTATTTACGTTTGTCTGTGCTGGGTCTTAAATGCTGCGTGTGGGCTACTCTCTAGCTGTGGTGCACAGGCTTCTCATTGTGGTGGCATCTCCACTTGCAGAGCACGGGCTCTAGGGCACCCAGGTTTAGTAGTTGCAGCTCGAAGGCTCTTGAGTGCAGGCTCAGTAGTTGTGATGTATGGGCTTAGTCGCCTTGTGGCATGTAGAATATTCCTGGATCAGGGATTGAACCCATGTCCCCGCCACATTGGCAGGTGGATTCTTAACCACTGGGCAACCAGAGAAATCCTGAATTTTATTTTTTTATTAACAATTAACCTGTTTTTTAAAATAATAAACATCTTTCCATAAAGAAAGTAAAAGTTAGAAAACTATATAAATGTGAGCTGGATTTCCTTTCCATTTAGGGGAAAGTTGTACAAGTAGGACAAGTCAGGCATTCATTGACATTTTAGCTTGTTGTAATGGATTGGTGGCCATGCAAGGATAACTTATTTCCAACACGCCTCCTACAGGGGCTCTAGGCTTTTTGGCAAACACAAGCCCTCTTGGTATATATTCTTGGAAATAACTGGGTTGACAAGGATAGGTACACACCACATGTTAACTGAAGTCACACTTACTGGCCTTGGATAAGGAATCTGGTAATGTAGTCCAATTTCAATCCTGGCTGTGCATTCATCTATACACTCTTTAATCAGGTCTGTGTCTGTGAGCTATTAAAAGGGAAAAAGAGGTAAGATTGTTAGCGTCTTTCCAATGCTACATAAAGTAGAGTTACACATTTCCTTAAACTTTTTCAGTTCATTAGCCACTAAATTAACTATTGGTCATTTGAAAAATCAAAAACAATTTAAGATTTCCTGTGGATTAAACTTTTAAAAATCATTTAGCTAATGTAAGTACACAGTAAAAATAATTCAAATAATACAAAAGGATATAATGTAAAACAAAATCTTCTTCTTCCTGTCTCTCAATTCCCCTTCTCAGAGACAATTATCAGGTTTGTTTCTTTTTCCAGGGATATTCTATGCATCTATAAGTATACTTCTATAGACCTAGTAGTTCTTCTTACAAAAATGAAACCTCTGAACCCTGCTTTTTCACAAACAACTTCAAGTTCCTTCTATATTTACACATATAGAACTGCTTCATTCTTTTTTAACAGCTTCACAAAATACCAACATATGACTGCATTATAATTTAACCAATCTTCCACCAATGGACATTTAGGTTATTTCCAATCTTTTGCCATTTTAAACAATGGATCTCGTATTTTTAACTCTTACAGATATTCCCTGCAGATTCAAATTACCCTCTAAGAGGCTGTACCAATTTATATTCCTATGAACAATCCATAAATTATATTCGTACCAACAATCAGCGAAAGTGCTTCTTCATACCCTCCCCATGTTGATCAAGTGTTTCAGCAATTGCTGTCTAGAAACCCCCTGAGTAAGATATTGGAGAATGATCCACCTTCTATTTTGAACTGTAAACTGTTTGCTCATTACTGAGAAGAAATGATGTTTGAAATTTCCAAACAGTTAAACTGTGGTAGTCCAATTTCAAGTAAAGGAATAAAAAGTTCATTCTGAAAACAGAAAGCCAGGAGTAGATGAGGAGACAATGTTTTGAGGATGGAAAATGAGTCAACACATGACTCTACTAAGAGTCTGAAAGTGGGCTTCAAAGCAGAGCTGGGTTGCATCAGCCCCGGATGACACCCACAGTGAAGCCTGGGCTACCACGGCTTGCAAATTCCAAGAGTGTTACTGTCCTATGGTACCTCTTGGAGCACAGAAAAGTTCTAGGACCTGCAATGCATAAAAAGAACCACAGTTGAGTCCCTTGGGACAGAGGCTCAGCTTTCTGACCTCTGTATTTTTCAGAAGCTATTCTTCTGATTGTCTACCTTGGGGGTAGATTTCCATGTTCTCAATTGCCTATTGAGATTCAGAGCAATTAATGAAATACATTTGGGTTATTATAAGCTCTTATAGCATGTGAAGTTACAGGAGACTATTAGGTCTACCTGAGGGATTAGGGAGAAAAAAGTCCCTAATAAAGATATGGGGACTGAGGGCTTCTAGGGCTCCAGCTGTCCATCTAAACAAGCTGGATTAGAGTTCTCCAAATTCAGTCATTCAGAGGCTGCCTGCGTGACTTTGTCATCTTCACAACTACCTATACTAATATTAAACTTTCTCTTTAAATGGACTCCGTAAGTACAGTACTTTCAAAATTATCTGACATTATGTTTCCTTTCTAAAACATGGTAAAACAGTACATATTTTAAAATAAAAAACCCATGTACCTCCCCCAACACAACAATATTATCTCACTCATGTACTGGCACGTACACTCTGGCTCGTACCACACTGGGCCAATTCAAACAGAGGCAAATGAAGGATTATTATTGCCTTAACTGAAAGCTCAAAGGGTATTGAGTAGTCCTTAGGTGATTGAACCTGCAAAGCTTTACTGGTCATATACTACTATGATATCCCCATCCCCAGGTTAGACACCATGAGACCATGGTACCTGTCTTCAACTATCAAGGATGTTACCTGGGCAGAACAAATATGACACATGAAGCTACAGAAAAGGCACTATGGTACATAATCAACAGGGCAATGACTGCAGATTGCTATATAGGAATTCCGAGTAGGTGGTCATCATGGGTTGGTTGAGGGCAGAGGACTTGAGTAAGACTTCCTGGAGAAGATCAATTGAATCCAAGTAGTTGTAAGTGCTCATTAATTTAGTGACAACCACAGGCAGGGCCATGAGATATACCAGAAAGGTATAAGTAACTGTCTATGTGCTCAAGGAACTGACAATCTGGTTAAGGAGATCATACCAACATAAATGAAACAAATAAGGAAAAATAATTTTGACTATCTAATTAGGGAAAGGTATAGGTCAGTGGTCTACAAAGTTTTTGATCATCTACTTCTTTCAATAAAAAACTTCTGAGCCCTGAGAATCCCATGGTGGTTCAGTGGTTAGGACTTTCACTGCCGTGTCCCAGGGAACTAAGGTCCTACAAGCCACACAGTGTGGCAAAAAAAGAAAAAAAAAAAAATCCTGAGCCCATAGCTTCCATATGTGTATTTATAAATTTACTAAACTATTAATAATTCAATAATAAATATATATAATAGACATTTTTAAAGGAGCAATAAAAATAAATAGAAACAGCACTTACGATATTTTATTTCTATTTCTCAAAGGACTATTCAGGACCTCAGGGGGTACACACACACTGATGTGGTATGCATGGTCTATGCCAAAAGCCGAAAAAGTTTGGGGAAGTTGGAGGATGGTCAGAAAAGAGGAAAGGAGTTTCACAAGCAGGTTGGTATTAAAAGCATGTAGGCTTCAGGGATTACGAGAAGGGAAGGATATTATAGATTGGGAGGGTTTTTAAGGTAGCACTTAAACCCAGTGGTAATTTTACACTTCTTTCCATCTAACTGTGAAACATCTTTCAGGGACCCTGTCTTGGTTTTGCTCAGTTATATCCCTGATGTCTAATCTGATGTTTGGAACATGGTAGACACTCAGCTACTTGTTGAATAAAAGAATGAGAGGAAAGGGTCACAAAGTAGTGGCAGAAGCTATGGAAGAAATGGGAAAAATGGGAAAGGGAGGTGTTCTTGTGGAAAGATGAATGCTGCTTTGGGCTATTATGCTTGTGGTGAGTTCCTACAGGTGGCTGATGAGACACCAAGATATGGGATCTGGAGCCATGGTCTTTGGGCCTCAGTATGGAGGAGTGACCTTCAGAGGACCCTTATAGCTGGTGGGAGAGTGTGTGAAAAAGGGCAGAAAGGAGACTGAGACAGGGGTCAGAGAGGGAAAAGTAGAGTATATTGTCAGGAAGTTTCACAAAGTGAACAGTGACAACACTGAATCCATGAGCAAGAGGCAAGAAAAGTCAGGAGCTGAAAACCTCTTTCCACACTTAGAGCCAGACAGACTTCCTAAGAAGCTGACAGATAATACTTTATGGTTTGTCAAATCAAGCCTCTTAGAATGGTTTTTGGCTCCTTGGTATTTGGGTTCACCTAGCTAATGGAGGCACCATTTTACCCAGTTCTGAGATCTCAAAGGGCAAAGCCTCTCTGCTAGCCAAAGAGGCTTGAGTTCAAAGGTAAGTTATGAAGGGAACCTTTGCCTTAATCCTATTCTCTTTCCTCTGAATGGGTTCATACTTGGGAGGCTCTGAATAGCTTATGAATTGAAAAAACCAAACACAACTCAGAGCACTTCCTGTGGGAGTGACCGACAACAGGCACAGTATGTGAGGAACCGATCCTACCCTGAAAATTCTCACTGGACTGACTTAGGTCACCTGGCTCACGCAGTCTTCTGAGGATGCTGAGCCACTTACCAGCTGGACTGAGACTTGAAGAAAATGAAGAGAGAAACCCAGGCTGGGCTCTGTTTTCCAGTGGTTGGGTAAGCCAGCTAGGTTGTGCCTCTGGCCCCTTCTTGCTCCACATTCTGTCCCTCTAATTTGTGCTGCTCAGTCCTCTCAACTATAGGATAGAAAAGAAATGAACAAACGCCACCAGAATTGCTCTCCTCCTTGCAATCTCCAACGGGGCCTACTTACATTTTTGTTTTTTTGGAACAGTGTTCTGGCTTCATTTAATATGTACTGTTTTTCTTTAATGGTGTCTTCCATCTGCCCTGATGCAGCCTGCCATTTCCTCGCAAGCCTGAAAATTCTGCGGTAGAGGCCAAGAACTTCTTGTCGTGTTGCCATTGTCATCTTCCGACCCACCAAAATAGAAGGAGGATAATTTGCATAAAAATTCAGTTTGACAGTAGGCAGTACAGCAGCTGTACATTTTAAAAAATCAAGCTCTTTAATTAGTCTAGAAAATAACTGCTCTTTCTCAACAGATATGTTTGGTAACATTGCCAGAATGGTGCTGTATGAATACCAGCAATCTCTTAGACAGCCTTGTACATCATCCCTTAGTTGAAGCTTGTGCAACCTTGCTGTTTGCCATGATGACTATTTTTATGAATATGACAAAACCAAAATGCACATTTAATGTTCTTTAAACCAGTATATTCTTTCCCAGAATATCTTAGAAATGATGCTTTTAGTGTATATACTGGTAAAATTACATTACTAACTTGAGTGCACAGGAGAAGGCACATTTTGAATAACTGAATTTTCTAGTTATGTGAGAACTTGATTTTAATGCAGGCGTTGTAAACTGAAGTGCCTCTGGGGCCTAGCAGGCAACAAAATGAGGAAATTTGGCTAGTGGGGACAGTGGCCAACTAGAGAAGATGTGGCTCCTTGAAAGGGAACAGTTGCTACTCAGTACCAGCCAGCTATTCTCATGTAGAATTGAGGGCCTAAGGGTGCCAGGTTTCCTGACAGCTTAACAATAGGTGGCAGTCAAGATGTTTAAAATATGAAATTTCAAAAAATACAGTATTTATTTTTGAAAATGCAAGTACCAAGAGGGCCAAATAAAATGAGTCCGCAGGCTCAATTCCACTTGTCAGGTTTGAATCTTTTTTAGTTCATCATAATCTTGTTGAATATATTTCTCAAAATTGTTGGTCTACTTACTTCCTTCCTTGGCAACATAAGAACTGTATAATAAGTACAACTGAAAATCTTTCTAATGACTGAAGATCTTGTGGCCCCTCTGAGTTTTCACTCTGAAATACATCAGTTTTAATTTCAGAGGATTTGGCTAAGGGAACCAACCCAAGTATATTCCTGAAAGCTAGCAGTATTTTTAAAAATTAAATTTCTGTTAAAGTCATTTTTATTATAAAATATTTCAGGTATACAAAATATATAGTTAATAACATAATTAAGTCATATATTCATAAAGAATCTTAAAGAATAAATTATATATATAGTCAAAACCCCACTGTACCCCTTCCAAATCAAATTCCCTCTCCTCTCCCCTAGAAGGAATCACTATCCTGAAATTGTTTACCTTTCTCACATATTGGGCTTCCCTGATAGCTCAGTTGGTAAAACGATCCGCCTGCAATGCAGGAGACCCTGGTTTGATTCCTGGGTCAGGAAGATCTGCTGGAGAAGGGATAGGCTACCCACTCCAGTATCCTGGCCTAGAGAATTCCATGGACGATATAGCCCATGGGGTTGCAAAGAGTCAGGCACTACTGAGTGACTTTCACTTCACTTTTCACATATAGCTTTATGCTTAATATAATATTGCTTAGCCAGTTAAAACATTTATATATATGAAGTATTATATCCTTTCACTTGCCTTTTTTGCTCATACTTGTACAATTCATCCATATCCTGTAGCTGTGGCTCATATATTCTAACTACTGCAATTCAGTCCACTGCATGAAGATATCCCAACATACTTGTCTATTCTCCTACTGATGGACATTGAATTTTTTCCCCTTCCCATTCTTTTTTACTTATGCAAAACCTTCAGCCTATTTTTTTAAAATAATTTTACTTATTTATTTATGGTTGTGCTGGGTCTTTGTTGCTGTGTGGGCTTTTCTCTAGACTGGCAAACGGGGGTTACTCTCTAGTTGTGGTTCATGAGCTTCTCATCTCGTGGCTTCTCTTGTTCTGGAGCACTGGCTCTAGGCCACACAGTCTTCAATAGTTGCAGCATGTGGGCTCACTAGTTTTAGCTCCTGGGCTCTTGAGCATGGCTCAATAGTTCTGGTACACATGCTTAGTTGCTCTATGGCATGTAGGATCCTCCTGGACCAGGGATCAAACCCGTATCTCTTGCATTGGCAGGTGGACTCTACCACTGAGCCAGCAGGGAAGCCCTAGCCTATTTCCTTACTGTTAACTTATACATCTAAAAGAAATTCAGGGAGCTTGGGCAAGATGGCACAGTGGGAAGACCCTGAGCTCACCTCTACAGGCACACCAAAATTGCAACTATTGATGAGAAAGCCTGGAATATAACAGAAAAGATCTCCTACAACTAAATATATAAAGAATGAAATAGGTAGGAGGGGCGGAGCTCTGGTATAGTCAAGATCCATACCCCTAAGTGGGTGACCCACAAACAGAAGAATAATTACAATTGCAGAAGTTCTCAAGAAGCAGTAGCTCCAAGCTCCATATCAGGTTCCTCAGGTTGGGAGTCTGGCACAAGGAAGACAAGCCCCTAGAATGATTGGCTTTGAAAGTCAGAGAGGCTTACTTTTGAGAGATCCAGAGAGTGATGGGATATAGTGACTATTCTCAAAATGTACATACAGACTATCACATGGGCAGAAGCAGTAATGTGAAGGAGCCTAGGTCAGACCCACGTGCTGATCGTGAAGAGTCTTCTGGAGATACAAGGGGCAATTGGAGCTCGTCCTGGAGTCATAGAAACTGATGGCAAGTGGTTTGGGGAGCTCGTTACCACATGGACCTATTGCTGGCAAGCATCACTTTGGAATTCTTCCTCTAGCTTATTAGACATCAACCAGACATCAACAACCTGTGTGGGACGCCTCAGGCCAAGTAGCTAGCTGAGCAGAGACACACCCCACCAACCATCAAACAAGCTGCCTTAAGACTCCCTGAACCCACAGCAATCTCAGGACATGGTTCTATCCAGAAAAGGGCCAGGAACTTGCCCCACACACCACACACAGTAGACCCAGGACTTCCAAGACCCTACGGCCTACCCTGAAGGACACTTGGACTTAGCTCTGCCTACCAGTGGGGCAACACTAGCCTTAGGACCACTACAGCCCTGAAGCCTGCCATGGCAGGACCCAACCCACCTACCATCAGGCTGGCACCAGGAGCAGAATCCCTAGGCCACCACCAACAAGCCAGTATCAGCTCTGAGACATGCTGGGACCTTTAGAGCCAGCTGCCCCAGGATCAGGCCTCATCTACCAGCAGCCAACACAAGCTTTGGGACACCCTGTGCCCTGTAGCCAGCTGTGTCAGGAATCAGCTGCACCTATCAGCAGGTAGATGCTAGACTGGGGAACCATGACTCTGCAAACACCCACCCCAGAACCTAGCTTTACCCACCAGTGAGCCAGGATTAGCCCTGCAGCCCCTCATGATTTTATAGCCAGCTGTCTCGTGACCCAGTCCCACCAATCAGCAGTTGGCAGCATCAGAACAAGGCAGGGCCTAACAAGCAGTTAGACAAGGGGCCAGCCATGCCTACCAGACTGCCCACAGTAGTCAGCCCATCATAAATGAAGGACCCATGCAGCTCACATAGTGGGTACCCCTTGAGCATATAGTTCTGATGACCAGATAAGAGTGTGGTGGCAGGATGCACAGAATGTTTCCTACAAAAGACCATTTTTCCAAGGTCAGGAAATGAAATCAATCTACCAGATATATAGACATAAAAATGGCAAATTAGGCAAAATTAGGTGATAGAGGGAACACGTTCCAAATGAAGGAATAAGATAAAACCCTAGAAGAAAAACTAAGTGAAGTAGAAATAGGCATTTACCCAATAAAGAGTTCAAGGTAATAAACATAAACATGATTAAAGAACATGGGAGAGAATGGATAAACAGAGTGAGAAGTTAGATGTTTTTAACAGAGTTAGAAAATATAAAGAAAACCAAATAGAGATGAAGAGTATAATAACTGAAATAAAAGACACAGTAATGTAAATCATTGAAGGTGAATAGAAAAAAGAATTAAGAATAAAAAGAAATCTAGGAGACATTTAGGAAATGATGCAGAAAAAGCTTTTGACAAAATTCAACATCCACTTATGATAAAAACTTCCCAGAAAGTGGACACAGAGGAGATATCCCTCAAAACAATAAACACCATATATGACAAAATAACATTCAATGGTGAAAAGCTGAAAGCATTGCCTCTAAGATGAGGAACAAGACAAGGATGCCCATTCTCTCAACATAGTTTTGGCAGTCCTAGCCATAGCAATCAGAGAAGAAAAATAAAAGGAATCCAAATTTTAAAGGAAGAAGTAAAACTGTCACTGTCTCCAGATGGCATGATACCATATATAAAAAATTCTAAAGATCCCACCAGAAAACTACAAGAGCTTATCAATAAATTCAGTAGAGTTGCAGGATACAAAATTAATATATAGAAACCTGCTGCATTTGTCTCTACTAACAACAAACTATCAGACAGAGAAATAAATAATTCTATTCATCATCATATCAAAAAAAATAAAATATCTCAAAATAAACCTACTAAGGAGGTAGAAGATATCTTGGACTGGAAGAATTAATATTGTTAAACTTATCATGCTACCTAAGGCAATCTACAAATACAATGCAATCCCTGTCAAAATACTGATGGCATTGTTCACAGAACTAGGACAAATGTTTAAAAATGTGTATAGAAACACAACAGACCCTGAATAGCCAAAACATCTTCAGAAAGAACAGAGCTGGCAGTAACACACTCCCTGACTTCAGACTATACTACGAAGTTATGCTTATCATAACAGTATCATACATCACTTACAAAGATAAACTTAAAATAGATTAAAGACCTATATGTAAGACTGAAAGCTGCAGGACTCCTAGAAAACACAGACAGAACACTCTGACATAAACTGTGGCAATTTTTCTTGACTTGTTTCTAAGACAAAGGAAACAAAAGCAAAACTTAAACAAAATGGGGCCTAATTAAACTTAAAAGCTTTTTTACAGCAAACGAAACCATTGACAAAATGAAAAAACATCCTACTGAGTGGAGAAAATATTTGTAAATAATATGACTGATAAGAGGTTAATATCCAAAAATATAGAGAGAATTCATACAATTAAATATCAATAAAAACAACCTGATTAAAAAATGGGCAGAAGACCCAAATAGACGTTTTTCTGAAGAAGACATACACATGGCCACTGTCACATGAAAAGACACTCAGCATCAGTAATCATCAGTAATCCCTGGTAGCTCACACAATTTGCCTGCAATGCAGGAGACGCAGGTTTGATCCCTGGGTCAGGAAGATCCTCTGGAGAAGGAAATGGCTATCCACTCTAGTATTCTTGCCTAGAGAACTCCATGGACAGATGAGCCTGGCAGTCTACAGTCCACAGGGTTGCAAAGAGTCAGACATGACTGAGTGACTAACACTTATTCTAATCATCAAAAATATGCAAATCAAAACCATAATGAAATATTACTTCATACCTGTCAGACAGCTATCATCAAAAAAAACATAAATAGTAAATATTGGTGAGGACATGGAGGAAAGAGAATAGTTGGTGGGAATCTAACCTGGTGTAGCCACTATGGAAAACAGTATGGAGGTTCCTCGAAAGCTAAAAATGGAACTACCATCAGTTCAGTTCAGTTACATAGTTGTGTCCGATTCTTTGTGACCCCATGGACTGCAGCACGCTAGGCTTCCCTGTCCTTCACCATCTCCTGGAGCTTGCTCAAACTCACATCCATTGAGGTAGTGATGCCATCCAGCCATCTCATCCTCTGTTGTCCCTGTCTCCTCCTCCCTTCAATCTTTCCCAGCCTCGGGGTCTTTTGCAATGAGTCAGTTCTTCATATCAGATGGCCAAAAAGTATTGGGAATTTCAACTTCAGTATCAGTCCTTACAATGAATATTCAGGACCGATTTCATTTAGGATGGACTGGTTGGATCTCCTTGCAGTCCAAGGGACTCTCAAGAGTCTTCTCCAACACCACAGTTCAAAAGCATCAATTCTGCGGTGCTCAGCTTTCTTTATAGTCCAACTCTCACATCCATACATGACCACTGGAAAAACCGTAGCTTTGACTAGATGGACTTATGTCGGCAAAGTAATGTCTCTGCTTTTTAATAATGCTGTCTAGGTTGGTCATAGCTTTTCTTCCAAGGAGCAAGCATCTTTAACTTCATGTCTGCAGTCACCATCTGCAGTGATTTTGGAGCCCAACAAAAAAAATCTGTCACTGTTTCCGTTGTTTCCCCACTTATATGCATGAAGTGATGAGACTGGATGCCATGATATTAGTTTTCTGAATGTTGAGTTTTAAGCCAAATTTTTTACTCTTCTCTTTCACTTCATCAAGAAGCTCTTTAGTTCTTCTTCGCTTTCTGCCATAAGAGTGGTGTCATCTGGTATCTTCAGTTCAGTTCAGTCGCTCAGTCGTGTCCAACTCTTTGTGACCCCATGAACTGCAGCATGCCAGGCCTCCCTGTCCATCTCCAACTCCTGGAGTCCACCCAAACCCATGTCCACTGAGTCAGTGATGCCATCCAACCATCTCATCCTCTGTCATCCCCTTCTCCTCCTGCCCTCAATCTTTCCCAGCATCAGGGTCTTTTCAAATGAGTCAGCTCTTTGCATCAGGTGGCCAAAGTATTGGAGCTTCAGCTTCAACATCAGTCCTTCCAATGAACACCCAGGATTGATCTCCTTTAGGATGGACTGGTTGGATCTCCTTGCAGTCCAAGGGACTCTCAAGAGTTTTCTCCAACACCACAGTTCAAAAGCATCAATTCTGCAGCACTCAGCCTTCTTCACCGTCCAACTCTCACATCCATACATGACCACTGGAAAAACCATAGCCTTGATTAGATGGACTTTTGTTGACAAAGTGATGTCTCTGCTTTTTAATATGCTGTCTAGCTTGGTCATAACTTTCCTTCCAAGGAGTAAGTGTCTTTTAATATCGTGGCTGCAATCACCATCTGCAGTGATTTTGGAGCCCAGAAAAATAAAGTCAGCCACTGTTTCCCCACCTGTTTGCCATCTGATCTCTTTGGTTATTGATATTTCTCCTGGCAATCTTGATTCCAGCTTGTGCTTCATCGAGCCCAGCGTTTCTCATGATGTACTCTGCATATAAGTTAAATAAATAGGGTGACAATATACAGCCTTGATATACTCCTTTTCCTATTTGGAACCAGTCTGTTGTTCCATGTCTGGTTCTAACTGTTGCTTCTTGACCTGCATATTGGTTTCTCAGGAGGCATGTAAGGTGGTCTGGTATTCCCATCTCTTGAAGAATTTTCCACAGTTTGTTGTGATCCACACAGTCAAAGGCTTTGGCATAGTCAATAAAGCAGAAGTAGATGTTTTTCTGAAACTCTCTTGCTTTTTGCTTTTTTGATGATCCAGCGGATGTTGGCAATTTGATCTCTGGTTCCTCTGCCTTTTCTAAATCCAGCTTGAACATCTGGAAGTTCACGGTTCGCATACTATTTAAGCCTGGCTTGGAGAATTTTGAGTATTACTTTGCTAGTGTGTGAGATGAGTGCAATTGTGCGGTAGTTTGAACATTATTTGGCATTGCCTTTCTTTGGGATTAGAATGAAAACTGACCTTTTCCAGACCTGTGGCCACTGCTGAGTTTTCCAAATGTGCTGGCCTATTGAGTGCAACACTTTCACAGCATCATCTTTTAGGATTTGAAATAGCTCAACTGGAATTCCATCACCTCCACTAGCTTTGTTCAGAGTGATGTTTCCTAAGGCCCACTTGACTTCACACTCCAGGATGTCTGGCTCTAGGTGAGTGATCACACCATCATGGTTATCTGGGTCATGAAGATCTTTTTTTGTATAGTTCTTCTGTGTATTCTTGCCCTATGACCAAGCACTTCTATTTCTGGGTATGTATCTGGGAAAAACACTAGTTCAAAATGATAAGTGCACCCAATGTTCATAACATCATTATTTACAACACAAGATAGGGAAGTAACCTAAGTGTCTATCAACAGATGAATGGATAAAGATGTGATATACATACACAATGTGATACTACTCAGCCATAAAAAGAATGAAATTTTGCCATTTGCAACAACATGAATGGACCTGGAGGGTATTGTGCTTAGTGAGATAAATCAGACAGAGAAAGAGAAATATTCTTTATTATCACTTATATATGGAATCTAAAAAATAAAAGAAATGAACGAATAAAACAAAACAGACTCACAGATATAGAGAATGAACTACTGGTTACCAGTGGGGAGACAGTGGGGTAATAGAGAGGTAGGGGATTAAGAGCACAAAGTACGAAATATAAAATCAACAAGCTACCAGGATATATCATATAGCACAGGAGTTAGAGTCAATATTTTATAACAATTTTAAACAGAGTACAATCTATAATAATTTTGAATCACCATGTTGAAAATCTGAAACTAATATTATAAATCAACAATACCTCAATTTAAAAAATGATTTAAAAAAGAAAGTCAAAGAAGATAGGAAAAGAAAGCTCACTACTGGAGGATTGTGATTAGTCGGATTTAGGAGAATGAATACTATATTTGCCTTTAAAACAAATTAGCAGGCTGGGAAGATGAGGATTTGGCAAGTGAGTAGCAAGACCAGGCAGTGGTATACCTCATTATGAGTCCAGGACTTTCCTCAAACAGGTCATCTGCTGAGAAATATGCTGCTCATTGGCCTTTGAGAACAAGACCCATTTCCAACCTATGGTGGAGGGGTAATACATGGAGACTGCACACTTTAGGTTGGTCCTAAACTTATGAGGATTTAGGCAGCTAAAGAAAGCAGATGCGAGCTGGAAGGAGCTGTGTTCTCCAGAAATTCTGAAGGAATTCAAGGAATTCACCTGAGAGAGAATGTCTGTATGGCTATACCTCCTACTTATCCTGACACTGATGACCTTTCTTAAGCAACGAGGAATAAACCACAGCTTAACCATTTTTTCAAATGGTTAAGAAATCACTACTTCACCCAAATCCAAAAGTTAAAAGGGCTAAAGTTATATCCATTATACCTGATATTCATTTTGACATGGACTATGCTGTGCTATGCTTAGTTGCTCAGTCGTGTCCACCTCTTTATGACCCCATGTACAGTACCCGCCAGGCTCCTCTGTCCATGGGGATTCTCCAGGAAAGAAGAATACTGGAGTGGGTTGCCATGCCCTCCTCCTGGGGATCTTCCCAACCCAGGGATCGAACCCAGGTCTCTCGCATTGCAGGCAGATTCTTTACCAGCCTAGCTACCAGGGAAGCCCAACATCCATTATACCTCACAGGAAAAAACACTTAAAAGGAATTCATACAAATTAAGAGAGATCATCATGCATTGTGGCTAATCATAATGAAAACTTATAGAATTAATGATGTTTTTCCTGGTAAAAAAAAAACAGGTTTCTGAGTTTCTGGCTATCCCTAAAACTCCATGGTTTCATACAAAAATACATGAATCAGTTCCTGCGAGGAGCACAGTCTGCAACAAACTTCTATTCACAACTGCTTCACTTCCCTGTCATTAACAGATGAAACTTCCTTGACCACACAATACCAAAAGAGGAAGGTGAAGGCAAACTGGCATATTAAAACAGCAGCAACCTTCTCCAAAGTCTGACTTTCATTTCTTTCTTTCTAGTACTCTAAGAACCACAGCTTCATACTTTAACTGATCATACTATATATATCTGACACACAAGCCTTGCCACTACCATACTTGAGGTAACAAGCAGAACTAACAACCGGTATTTAAGAGGACCATTTTCAAAACACTTTAATGTTTTAAGTGTTTTGAAAACTAATCCTGGTACTTCCTTAGTAATCCAGTGATTGAGAACCCGGCTCCCAATGCAGGGGAAGCTTGTTTCATCCCTGGTCAGGGAACTAAAATCCCACAAGCCTTGGGGCAACTGCTGAGCCCTTATGCTCTAGAGCCTGTGCTCTGAAACAAGAGAGGCTCACATGCTGCAAAAAACCCTGAAAGGGAAATAAGTGATGTCTCCCTTTCCAACACTAGGTGACCCAGAAAACTCAACTCCAAAAGATTTCCACACTCAGTCTAAGCAGTATTACGTACTATTAACAAGTGGGTGTTACAAAGCTTGTGATCCTAGAACAAAATCAGTCACGTAAGTAAAAAAAAAAACAAAAATTTAAAGCTATTTTCCTTTTGGCTTATATTTCTATTCCTAGGAAGCCACGTATTTAGGAAAAGTGCCTTTTCCCTAAGAGTTTTCCTCCTTTTGGATTTAATGGCTTGAAACCAACATTTATTCCTCTATCAATTATTTCTCATGATTGATGCAGGGCTAAGTCAGCCTCTATCCTTCTTCACTAGTATCAGGGGTTGATCTGATGCAGCGGGGTCTGCTGGGATTCTCCCATGGGCGATATAAGGAATATTAAGTTGTTTAGAGGACCACAAGTGAACTGTAGTCACAAGTGCCTGTGAAATTAGTTCTTAAATTTAGAACTTTTTAAAATTTTGTAACTTTTATCCTGAGAATGATAGTTCTTCAAGTTCTGCTTTTCACTTTGAGTCGAGTCGAGTGAAGTCGCTTAGTCATGTCCAACTCTTTACGACCCCATGGACTGTAGCCTTCCAGGCTCCTCCGTCCATGGGATTTTCCAGGTAAGAGTACTGGAGTGGGTTGCCATTTCCTTAACCCTCAAATCCCAGAATGAGGAAAGATAAGAGATAGGAAGTGTGCCTGGGAGGAACTGTGACTAGAAATTAGGCTCTTTTCTTCAAGTCATACTTCATGTATAAACACAGTGCCAGGATAACACTTGTTATCAAGCACCTACCATGTGCAGCCTGTACTATTAAGAAAGGCTGATAAATGTTGCTGCTAGTACATTTTGGCCTCAGGACATACTCAGAACTTTCCCCTAAAGCAAGTGTCCCAAAGATTGGATGGTGAGGTAATTTTTGATGTATAATAGAATATTTATTTTCTTACTGTGATTCTCTTAATGTGTTTTAATAGTCCACCAAATACACGACCCAGATAATCACGATGGTGTGATCACTTACCTAGAGCCAAACATCCTGGAATGTGAAGTCAAGCGGGCTTTAGGAAGTATCACTATGAACAAAGCTAGTGGAGGTGATGGAATTCCAGTTGAGCTATTTCAAATCCTAAAAGATGATGCTGTCAAAGTGTTACACTCAATATGCCAGCACATTTGGAAAACACAGGGTGGCCACAGGACTGGAACAGGTCAGTTTTCATTCCAATCCCAAAGAAAGGCAATGCCAAAGAATGCTCAAACTACCCCACAATTGCACTCATCTCACACACTAGCAGAGTAATACTCAAAATTCTCCAAACCAGGCTTCAGCAATATGTGAACCATGAACTTCCAGATGTTCAAGCTGGTTTTAGAAAAGGCAGAGGAACCAGAGAGCAAATTGCCAACATCCGATGGATCATCAAAAAAGCAAGCGAGTCCCAGAAAAACATCTATTTCTGCTTTATTGACTATGCCAAAGCCTTTGACTGTGTGGATCACAATAAACTGTGGAAAATTCTGAAAGAGATGGGAATACCAGACCACCTGACCTGCTTCTTGAGAAACCTGTATGCCGGTCAGGAAGCAACAGTTAGAACTGGACATGGAACAACAGACTGGTTCCAAATAGGAAAAGAAGTACATCAAGGCTGTATATTGTCACCCTGCTTATTTAACTTATATGCAGAGTACATCATGAGAACTGCTGGGCTGGAAGAAGTACAAGCTGGAATCAAGATTTCTGGGAGAAATATCAATAACCTCAGATATGCAGATGACACCACCCTTATGGCAGAAAGTGAAGAACTAAAGAGCCTCTTGATGAAAGTGAGAGAGGAGAGTGAAAAAGTTGGCTTAAAGCTCAACATTCAGAAAACTAAGATCATGGCATCTGGTCCCATCACTTCATGGCAAATAGTTGGGGAAATAGTGGAAACAGTGGCTGACTTTATTTTTGGGGGCTCCAAAATCACTGCAGATGGTGACTGCAGCCATGAAATTAAAAGACGCTTACTCCTTGGAAGGAAAGTTATGACCAAGTTAGACAGCGTATTAAAAAGCAGAGACATTACTTTGTCAACAAAGGTCTGTCTAGTCAAGGCTATGGTTTTTCCAGTGGTCATGTATGGATGTGAGAGTTGGACTATAAAGAAAGCTGAGCACCGAAAAATTGATGCTTTTGAACTGTGGTGTTGGAGAATACTCTTTGAGAGTCCCTTGGACTGCAAGGAGATCCAACTGCATGGAGATCCATCCTAAAGGAGATCAGTCCTGAGTGTTCATTGAAAGAACTGATGTTGAATCTGAAACTCCAATACTTTGGCCACCTGATGTGAAGAGCTGACTCATTTGAAATGACCCTGATGCTGGGAAAAATTGAGGGCAGGAGGAGAAGGGCACGACAGAGGATGAGATGGTTGGATGGCATCACCGACTCAATGGACATGAGTTTGGGTAAATTCCGGGAGTTGGTGATGGACAGGGAGGCCTGGTGTGCTGTGGTCCACGGGGTCACAAAGAGTTGGACACGACTGAGCGACTGAACTGAACTGAAACCCACGACTTAAAGTGATTTCTATTTTGTAGTGCTACCTTTACACATATTACAGAAATTTTTAAGCTGGTTTAAAATATAGGAATATAATAGTAAAAATTATGATGTGGAGTCCCAAAAAAAGCCAAGCTTGGGAAATGGAGCTCTAACGCACTCTATTGTGGTGTTTGTTCTGGCTGAGCTTTTCACTTAGGATGCCTGTTTTGGCTGGCCATGTCAACTTGTAGACACTAGTTTACTCTCAAGCTTTTTTTTGAGTACCTCTTTCACTGCTTTTATCACATCCAGTTTCACTGTGTCTTTTTCTTCCCAGAGTGAATTCCTAGAGGGCAGGGACTGCATTTTGCTCACTAAAGGAATAAAAATAACAGTAATAGCTATCACCGATTCAGTGGACATTAATTGAGCAAACTTTGGGAGATAGTGAAGGACAGAGAAGCCTGGCATGCTTCACAAAGAATCAGACACGACTTAGTGACTGAACAACACTTATTTTGTACTTAGTCTGTGCCAGGCTTTCTAGGTACTTTATATACATATATATTAATTCCCATAACCATCACAGTTCTATAAGGTAAACACATTATCCTATTTTATAAAAGAGGATCCTGACACAAAAAGAGGTTAAGTAACCTGAGCACAGCCACAAGGAGAGGAAGAGGTGGAGCCAGGACTCAAAATCATAGGATGGAGTCAGAGTACCAACTTTTAATCACTAAATAGGCTGCTCAATCTAAGTAAATGTGGTTGAATGTTTGCTGATTGCTTTAAAGAGCTTAGCCAGTTGTGACAATGGGAACTAAATGTTATTCCCTTCCTGCACAGAGCAAAAGACCATTCTTTTTGCACCTAGATATGAATTGCAATTACCCTTTTATAAGGTCTCCACCTTATAAATATGTTATTTACCCCTCCCCTGCAACTGTCCTTCCTCAGTAATGAAGTTACACATCAGTACCTTTAGAGGAGGCCGTGCACTTGGCTGGACTGCTTTAATCTTCTGTTCCCCGTAGCAACACTGTTCCTGACACTTCAAAGGGAGCTGACATCACAGAAGAGATACCAGCACTCATTACAATACTACTACCCTGTAGGTCTTACTCTTCCCTCCCAAGAATCTATCCATCCATCCATCTAACATTTATTCAGTGCCATGTGCCAGGTACATGCAGTTCTAGGCTTATAGTGATAAACAAGCAGCCACGGTCCCTGACCCAGAGTTTATATCCAATTGGCAGAGGCAGATGATATACAAGAAAAACAATTTTTCTTGGTGATATGTGTTCTCAAAGAATGAAACAGTAATATTCATTCATCCCGCCCCCAATCCTTTCCAGCATTAGGGTCTTTTCCAATGAGTCAACTCTTCGCATGAGGTGGCCAAAGTATTGGAGTTTCAGCTTCAACATCAGTTCTTTCAATGAACACCCAGGACTGATCTCCTTTA
Source organism: Giraffa tippelskirchi (assembly GCF_054371585.1). Classification (NCBI taxonomy): domain Eukaryota; kingdom Metazoa; phylum Chordata; class Mammalia; order Artiodactyla; family Giraffidae; genus Giraffa; species Giraffa tippelskirchi. The sequence goes on from NC_137287.1 coordinate 23,064,479, forward strand.
GGATGGACTGGTTGGATCTTCTTGCAGTCCAAGGGACTCTCAAGAGTCTTCTCCAACACCACAGTTCAAAAGCATCAATTCTGCGGCGCTCAGCTTTCTTTATAGTCCAACTCTCACATCCATACATGACCACTGGAAAAACCATAGCCTTGACTACACGGACCTTTGTTGGCAAAGTAATGTCTCTGCTTTTAAATATGCTATCTAGGTTGGTCATAACCTTCCTTCCAAGGAGTAAGTGTCTTTTAATTTCATGGCTGCAATCACCATCAGCAGTGATTTTGGAGCCCCCCAAAATAAAGTCTGACACTGTTTCCACTGTTTCCCCATCTATTTGCCATGAAGTGATGGGACCAGATGCCATGATCTTAGTTTTCTGAACATTGAGCTTTAAGCCAACTTTTTCACACTCCTCTTTCACTTTCATCAAGAGGCTCTTTAGTTCTTCTTCGCTTTCTGCCATAAGGGTGGTGTCATCTGCATATCTGAGGTTATTGATATTTCTCCCAGAAATCTTGATTCCAGCTTGTGTTTCTTCCAGCCCAGTGTTTCTCATGATGTACTCTGCATATAAGTTAAATAAGCAGGGTGACAATATACAGCCTTGACGTACTTCTTTTCCTATTTGGAACCAGTCTGTTGTTCCATGTCCAGTTCTAACTGTTGCTTCCTGACCGGCATACAGGTTTCTCAAGAGGCAGGTCAGACGGTCTGGTATTCCCATCTCTTGAAGAATTTTCCACAGTTTATTGTGATCCACACAGTCAAAGGCTTTGGCATAGTCAATAAAGCAGAAATAGATGTTTTTCTGGGACTCTCTCGCTTTTTCGATGATCCAGCGGATGTGGGCAATTTGATCTCTGGTTCCTCTGCCTTTTCTAAAACCAGCTTGAACATCTGGAAGTTCATGGTTCACGTATTGCTGAAGCCTGGCTTGGAGAATTTTGAACATTACTTTACTAGTGTGTGAGATGAGTGCAATTGTGGGGTAGTTTGAGCATTCTTTGGCATTGCCTTTCTTTGGGATTGGAATGAAAACTGACCTTTTCTAGTCCTGTGGCCACTGCTGAGTTCTCCAGATTTGCTGGCATATTGAGTGCAGCACTTTCACAGCATTATCTTTCAGGATCTGAAATAGCTCAACTGGAATTCCATCACCTCCACTAGCTTTGTTCGTAGTGATGCTTTCTAAGGCCCACTTGACTTCACATTCCAGGATGTCTGGCTCTAGGTGAGTGATCACACCATTGTGATTATCTGGGTCATGAAGATCTTTTTTGTAGAGTTCTTCTGTGTATTCTTGCCACCTCTTCTTAATAGCTTCTGCTTCTGTTAGGTCCATACCATTTCTGTCCTTTATCGAGCCCATCTTTGCATGAAATGTTCCTTTGGTATCTCTAATTTTCTTGAGGAGATCTCCAGTCTTTCCCGTTCTGTTGTTTTCCTCTATTTCTTTGCACTGATCACTGAGGAAGGCTTTATCTCTCCTTGCTATTCTTTGGAGCTCTGCATTCAGATGGGAATCTCTTTCCTTTTCTCCTTTGCTTTTCACTTTTCTTCTTTTCACAGTTATTTGTAAGGCCTCCTCAGACAGCCATTTTGCTTTTTTGCATTTCTTTTCCATGGGGATGGTCTTGATCCCTGTCTCCTGTACAATGTCACGAACCTCCATCCATAGTTCATCAGGCACTCTGTCTATAGATCTAGTCCCTTAAATCTATTTGTCACTTCCACTGTATAATCATAAGGGATTTGATTTAGGTCATACCTGAATGGTCTAGTGGTTTTCCCTACTTTCTTCAATTTAAGTTTGTATTTGCCAATAAGGAGTTCATGATCTGAGCCACAGTCTGCTCCTGGTCTTGTTTTGGCTGACTCTATAGAGCTTTTCCATCTTTGGCTGCAAAGAATATAATCAATCTGATTTCGATGTTGACCATCTGGTGATGTCCATGTGTAGAGTCTTCTCTTGTGTTGTTGGAAGAGGGTGTTTGCTATGACCAGTGCGTTCTCTTGGCAGAACTCTATTAGCCTTTGCCCTGCTTCATTCTGTACTCCAAGGCCAAATTTGCCTGTTATGCCAGGTGTTTCCTGACTTCCTACTTTTGCATTCCAGTCCCTTTTAATGAAAAGGACATCTTTTTTGGGTGTTAGTTCTAAAAGGTCTTGTCAGTGATATATGAGTTGGGTCTTGAATGGTGTTAAGGAACCTATAAATGGTAAGAGCTCAGGGGAAGAAGATGCAGGAAGAAAGAACAGTAGGGACAAAGGCTATGAAGTGGGAACCAATCTCAGTGTTACCACAATTGAGAGTCTATGGGGGAAGTGAGCCGACAGGTGTACAGAATACAACACAGGTTGGGAGAGCAGGCCTTGGAAAGGAGTTTGTAGTCTAAGAGCAAAAGAAGACACTGGTAGGTTTTAGGCAAGTAACAGTATACTGGTCTGATCTGATTTACAATTTTTATAACATGCTGGATTCTAAACTATATCAGAAGTATTTGTGATTCTACCAACCTTGCAGATGGTGAAGAGTCTTGCCTAATGCTACTTAATTGACAGGAAAGCTGGGATTAAGAGCCAAAAAAGCTGGATGGTTATTTCCCTAGCTGCAACTTTTTCCCTGTTTTCATTTTGGAGTCAGTAATGGGGACTTGAGAGGAGCAGTGATCAATTTCCTTTAAAAAAAAAAGCACCACCCACTCACTCTTCCACTTGCTACTGAGAATGAAAATACATGCTAAGCACTTGGCATGTCTAGATATAGTTTTGCAGGAGGCCTATGGGAATATTGGGCTTCCCACGTGGCGCTACTGGTAAAGAACCCGCCTGCCAGTGTAGGAGACAAAAGAGATGCGGGTTCAATCCCTGGGTTGGAAAGATCCCCTGGAGGAGGGCATGACAACTCACTCCAGTATTCTTGCCTGGAGAATCTCATGGACAGAGGAGCCTGGCAGGCTACAGTCCATAGGGTGGCTGAGAGTCGGACATGACTGAAGCCACTTAGCAAGGATGTACGCGTGGGAAAATTTGCTAGGACTAGGGGCTTTATCCACTTCACCGTTTTCCCCACCCTTGGAACACTTTCTTTCACCTTTGTAAAGACATCACCGCGTGAATACTAAGGAGTTAAGAGCAGAGATGAAAATTCCCTTTTCTCAGATGAAATTTATAGAAGAATGACTTTGGTCTCAGGAATGTCACAATTTCAAATGTTGCACTACCAGGAGGCTTTGCCATCTACTGAAGAAAAGGTGTTGCAGTACAAACAAGGGACAGAAAGGCAAGGGAAGTTAACTGACTTTCAAACCCCAGGTGGAAGGAGACTCTTTCCACCCATTCTTTCACAATCTGTCCCTATGTATAAAATTGAAAAAGTCATAATCAATGAATATAATGTAGCCAAATTTCTCTCCCAACTACTTTATGATTTGCGGGGGGGGGGGGGGTGATAGTGAAACTCACCCAGAGAAATCCATTTTTATGCTCACCATGCACCAATTGTTACCTATCCTGTGTCCTGTTGCCCTATCTCCTTAGACCTGGGACTCCTTCTTTTTGCCAAATGAAAGATTCTAACTGATACAACTGAAATATTCTTTTATTTTTTGCTTAACTGATGATTCTCATGCTTTGGCTTTCATCACTTTTAACAGGCTGTCTTCTTCACACTAGGCCAATGTCTTTACACTAGGTTCTTCCTACTCTATTGTAATTTTCTGTTTGACCTGCATTTCTTCCTTCACTGTGTTTTGGGAGGGGGAGAGAGAAAAAGGTTGGAACCTTGTTTTATCCATTATACTCCCAAGCCTGGCAGAGTTGGAGCTTAAAATACTTTTGTTAGAAGAAAAAAAAATTACCCACACAGAATAATTACCAGTAATTTTCATTCTCATCCTGAGATGTATGCATTGGTATTTGGGCCAGGTTTCACAACAGAAGACCCTAAGGCATTTAAAAATACTAATTAACCCTCACAATGATGTTTCAAGAGTGGCACTGTGGGTATCAGGATGAAGAACTGAAGATTTAAGTGTTATTTGGGAAAGCAGTCTTATTACTTCCATCTAGAGCAGTCTACAGAACTATTACCTAACCCTCACTCAAGTTCTTTTAAGGCCACTTAGGGTTTGTCTACAGGGCTGAAATGATATACTATGTTTCCATGAAGCTTAGAACTGTGAAATTGAATATTTCCTGCCATATCAATAAATAAGGATGTAAAAGACATCACTGATTTTGGGCCTCCAAATGTGAATGCTGCTGCTGCTGCTAAGTCGCTTCAGTCGTGTCCGACTCTGTGTGACCCCACAGACGGCAGCCCACCAGGCTCCTCCGTCTCTGGAATTCTCCAGGCAAGCATATTGGAGTGGGTTGCCATTTCCTTCTCCAGTGCATGAAAGTGAAAAGTGAAAGTGAAGTCGCTCAGTCATGTCTGACTCTGGGCTTCCAAAAAGGGACACAATGCCTGTGATCTAGTAGATGTCGCCACTCCCCATGGTGATTGCTGAGGAGCTGTGGGGTTAGGGGGTAAGGGGAGGAGGGCAGGGTGAGAAAATTTAAAAAAAAAAAGCAGGATGCTGGCCCCAGATAGCTTAGATGCATATGAAGAAATGATTTCAATAATCTCAGATTCTTGCATCTTCCCATACGTAGAAGAGTGCTAAATTCCTTTAACTTGGTATCTGGTTTTCCTTACTTAACAATAATTGATGTTCAGTCTGCCTGCCCACTTTGTTGCAGACTTGTATATAGCCTGATTCTCTTCTGCTTCCTCAGAGAAGTCTCTTGGGGCTACCTGAAATTCTGTCTCCTGGACTTGGAGTCCTAATATTCCCACCAAGTAAAACACTACTTTCAGGTTGTGAATGTATTTGTAGTCGACAGAAACAAACACATAGAAAAATGAGGTTCTGGTATTTTTTTTCATAAAAACAATCCTTTGGGGGAATAAGGTCCATTGCACGCAAATGATCAGGGTTCAAAACCAACTCCCAAAATTATAATTTAAAGTTTTAGTCATCTGGAAAACCTGCAGGGAATTGAAGTGTTCTTATAATGTCAAAGCAAACAGATTTTCTTGCCCAGGATAGCAGAATAGAGAATGACTACCTTGATTTCAGGCATTCAGAAATTTTCCACATATGTAAAGAAGAGAGATATAATACAAATAATGAACTAATTGGAGTTTGACTACTGACTTCACCACATCAGGCAAGATACTAATCTTCCAGAGCCTCAATTTCTTAAAATGGAGTAACAATAGAACCTTCTTCAATGAGTTGCTGTAAGGATTGTTCATAATTATCCATGTAAATCACTTAGCATTGGGAGTTAAAAAAGGCAAAATGCTACCTGAAATAGGAAATAGAGGAGGAACAGTGAGGCCTCTTTTACCTATGCTAAACTTTGTCTGCAGAGGAGGGAAAAGAGATGTGTTGTCTGTTGGTGAATTTATTGCTTTGTGGTAGTAATGGATTTTCCTAAAGCTGTTTCCCTCTGATTATTAATAATCCATGTAAAGAGCTATTGTTCTTCAGTATGACTAACCAACCCTGCTGGAGGCATTGCTTATCTGCAGACCACAGCACATACTTCTTACTGGAAATACAATGCAGGTGCCAATATCAAGAGCATAGCCAAGCTTCCCTTCCTATTTTTCTTCCTTAATCTCTTACTCCTTGCTTACCCTTCAGTGCACTTTTCTCCCAGATCTGTTATCCTTCCCTTCTTTCTGATGTAGTTCCATATCCTATACAGTATCATCTTATCTAAACTGAATAACTTTCAAGATTAACTATGGGCCTCATCTCATTGCCCCACACATGCCCCATGGACTTATTTCCTGACTGGGACTCAGTTTTTGGTTATTAGAATCCCAAAAAGGAAGTGTAATACCACACACTGTTTTGCATATCTCAGGATATGCTTGTGTGGTGTACTTAATCATACTACAGCTATTCTCTGAAACAGCATCTTTTTACAAGAAATTGACAATATGGTATGTCAGAGTTAAGGGTCATGGAGGAGAATATAGATTATATATTTTTATCTTACCTAAAGGAAGAGAAATTAAGTTAGGCTCTGTAACACGGGATATCTTTAGAACAGAGGGAATAACCAAAAATATTTATGTCTGGAAGGTTTCTAAACTATCCCAAACAAGATCATATAAGGCACACATATTCATTCTAAATACATCAGCACAGGAGCACACACAAGTTTATACTTGTAAGGGGAACTCCAATCAGGCTATAGTAACCATTGAGATGTTCAGCTATTTGCCCCCTCAGGGATGGAAACTCTAAATGGACACCAAGTTTCAGTCTCTCAATTAAAAAGAAGTGGAAGCAACTGCTTCCTTATCATCATATTTTAAGAGACAAAGACAAGGTCAACAGAGAAAGGAGAACAAGTTACCAGAAGTAGGAGGTGTGTTTGGAAGTGTGTTGTATGTGTGGGCACTAGGTGGTGAGTTATTTGCTGTCGTGTGTGACTCTTTGCAACCGCCAGGCTCCTCTGTCCATGGAATTCTCCAGGCAAGAAAACTAGAGTGGGTAGCCATTCTCTTCTCCAGGGGATCTTCCTGATCCAGGGACTGAACCCAAGTTTCTTGCATTGCAGGCAGATTCCTTACCATCTGAGCCATCAGGGAACTTGGTCAATGCTAAAGATCAACCCCAGTCATTCATTCACAACTACCCAAGATTTGAACCCTTCAAAGGAACTAGGTAAGTCAGAGAACACGAAACATTTGAGACATTCAAACTCCTTCTTTGTGATAATGTCCTAAGGAATGGGATTAAGAAGCAGACAAAAAGGCTCTGGTTATAACCTTAGATAGACCTGACCCCTGATCCAACCATCTGATATATAGCCCTTACTCCGCACAGGGGGTCTCCACCTTCACGACAGTTTCCAAGTACCCTCCAACTATTTAATGAACCACTTTCCCCATCTGCAGAGGCACAGGAGCTCTTTACTAGACAAATTTCCTTCAGAGTAGGAGCAATGACTTTACTATCCATGGATATCCACACTATCCATCTTTAGTGTGCAGAATGATTAGACCTGAGCATCTTTAAGTTATTCCAGTCCAACACTGACCAACACAATTTTCTTCAATGTTGGAAATATTTCCTATGTTTGCTGTCCAACAGGGTAGCCACTGGCACTGGGCACCTGAAATACGGTGAGTACATCTGAGGAACTGCATTTTTAATTTTACTTCATTTAAATTGAAATAGTTACATGTAGCTTGTGCCTACAGACAGACAGCCGAGTTCCAAACCAAGAACTGCAAATCAAATGTCCATAGGGGTTAGGCAGGTAGAGGAAGGAAAAAGAATCTCACTGGTTCCAGCTGACTGTTACTGTGCAGGAAACTCAGGCTGGTGTTGCCAGATTGTCACTTTTTCAAATGAAGCTGAAAATTGAATTTTTTAATTTGGCAAGTAAATTTTAAAAAATAATTTAGATCAATTTATGGGTCAAACCATGTTTTCAGGCAGTTTGTAATCGGTAATGTAAGCCAATCTGTAACCCCTTAAGCTCAAAGAACAGGGCCATTCTGCTGCGCAGTAGTGACCCAAGATTGAAATCCAAGCCTTCTGATTCTTCCTTTTTCGGTATATGGGATTTTAGTTCCCAAACCAGGGATCGAACCAGCAACCCCTGCAGTGGATGCATGGAGTCTTAAACGCTGGATGGCCAGAGAAGTCCCTTCTGATTATTCTTTTGATACTCTTTCTAGATTTTATGAAATCAACCATATCTAGTGATGGAGGTGGCAGCAACATCAGGGACAAATGCTCCTTCGTTAGAAGGTGTTGAAATTCATGGTTTATACATTAAGGACACAGAGTTCCTATACACTGGGCTCTATGGGCAAAGCTCTGAACTAGTAACCAATAGGGCACAAAGAAGAAATAGTTCACAGGATAGTCAGACCCATAAACAATAAGCAAAGTAAAGTTTGTTACAGTGAACACAAACCACCTAAGCAGGAGTCCAAAAGCACTGACAGGTGGCAGAGGAAAGGAAGAAAGAGATTTGAGGCAGGACTCAGGCTGAGTCTCAATGATTATGAGGGCGGGTCCCATTATTCAAGAATATTACAGAGCCTCCTTTTATCTTCGAGGCTTTATATGTACAGTCTTCTCTGCTGGCTTTTCCTTCTCTGGATCATCTCTAAATGTAAAGAGCCCCAAGGAGTTTAGTGGCCTTCCTCTCCTCCACCCCACCAAGAATATGTTTTAATACATAAACATTTAACAGCACAATAGCTAAGCCAAAATTGCCCAATTTCAAAACTTCACCTGCATTCTTAAATTTGCTTTTTATTTCGTGATTAACAAAGAAAAACAGGGCTTCCCACAGAGGCCTTCCTCTCCATCTGCACTTTCTTCTTAGGTGATTTAGGAATAAACTGCTATATTTATTATCTCTCTTGAGTTGTCCCTTGATTTTCATATTTAACTTCTCAACATCTTTACCTGGACAGTTAACAGACTTATCAAAACTAGTACGTTTAAAAGAATAGAGTGCCTTTCAAACTATTTTCTCTGAGGAGTCATCCTTGGTTGCATCCTTTCACGTACACTTCATATCCCATTTGGCAACAAGTCCTGCAAGATCTAGTTTCAGAATACATTCTGAATTTAATTCTTCCATTTCACTGTCACCTCTCCCTTGGCCTACTGCAACATCTGCCAAACAGGTCTGACCACTTGTACCCTTCTCTATCCAGGAGCCAAGAATGATTTTCTAAAACTGTAAATGAGACCTGTCGCTCCTTCTTAAACCCTCCAGTAACCCAACAGTCAAGCTCTCACCTTGGGCTAAGCTATGCTTGATTAGGCCATGCCACTTCTCTGTCACAGACCACTCTGGCTCTTGTTCTTCCCTTTCTGATCCAAGCATCTGACCTTCTCGTTTCCTTCTTCAGATTCCTTCCCGTTGGTTCTTTTCTCCACCTAGAAAGCTTATTCTCTAGCTTCCCTCTTTTCTGGGATTTTTGCAAACCCGGCCTCCTCTGAACAGCCCTATCAGATTTATTAGAGTGGCCCTCCCCTCATCTTCTGGGTTTGCTTTGTGGCTCGGCTGGTAAAGAATCTGCCTGCAATGCGGGAGACCGGAGTTCGATCCCTGGGTTGGGAAGAGCCCCTGGAGAAGGGAACGGCTACCCACTCCATGGGGTCGGAAAGAGTCGGACATGACTGAGCGACTTTCACTTTCCCCTCATCTTCTACCACTTCACCTGATGTTACTTCCTTTGGGGCATTTCTTACTTGCTGATATCTACCCTGATTTACTCTTTAAGTTACTCCCAGACTCGAAAAAATCACGTAACAACGTCTTTTGTGGACCAAGGGATTTAAGAAGGTAGTTCTCATTATCTTAGAAAATCTCAGTATCGTGCAGGGGACTCGTTTGTGTCAACCTTCCTCGGCTAGACGCCTCGCCTCCGGATTTGCTCCTATTCATCTCCCATTCATCAATACATTGTGGGAATCCAAAGGATTCAGAGATGGGCCCCAAATCGGCATTTCGGCGTTCCCAAACCAGGCCTCCCCTTCCTGGCCCTCAAGCTGCTTCCCTTAGCAGGTTCCTGAGGCTAACGTTGGTGACACCAAGCAGCCCTCGCGAGGGTGGGGTCACACAGGCTCGTCTCCTAGCAACGTCGTACCCCCCACCCCCACCCCACCCCTGCCCCTGAGGAGTCCACCCCTTCCCCCAGTTTCCCGCGCCAGGAGTCGGCGTCTCCATCCTCAACACTCACTCTGCGTCAGTCCAGCCTTCCCCCACCCACAGAAGCACCGCAGCCTCGGGCAGGCTGGGAGGAGGCGGCGCCGGGAGCGCAGCTGAGAGGCGACGGACTGAGCTCTCTAGCAGGTCTGGTAGGCCAGACTAGACCAAACCACCGGAAGGACCTCTGTGGGAGCATTAGTCCCAAGTCGAGGGTAGGCTCGACCCTTCGTTAAACTTCAAACTCTAGATCATGCTCCGCCGTATACCCATTTAGACAGCCAAGCTCATCCTTTCCTTATTTCCCTTTTCCCTTTTCGTTCTCCTCTCGCCACCCCATTCCAGCGAAAAAAATGGTCCACTCCATCTCTTCCTAGCCCTCCCTCCGCGTTGCTAAGTCTTTGCCCTTACTTGGCGACAGCTTCGTACGTCTTTGCATACGTCGTGACGCAAACTGCCACTCGTTCCCTCCTCTCTGCTCTCCTATTCCGTCTGCCGGAGCGGGCGGCCTGCGGGGTTACCGGAAGTGATGATGCAGGAGCGATGGAGGGGGCGGGGCTTCGGGGCGGCTGCCGCTGGTGGGCGGCAGATGAAGGGGAGGCGGCGGCAGTGGTGGGAGAAGAGGCGGCGGCGGCGGCGGCGGCGGAGGGGGTAGGGAAACTGAAAACGCGAGCGGGGATGGTAGGTGTTTTGGACCCGCCGGGCCGCCGTCGTTTCCAGAAAGGGTTTGACTGGAGGAACCTCTGGAGCAGCTGTGAGTTTGAGGGGGGGTTTGAGGAAAAGGGGAGGCTTTGGGAGATGAAGGGGCGGGGGTTGGGTACCTTCGAGAAAGGGAGGGGGGGTGTGTGGAAGGGGAGGCGTGGAAATCAGCTCCTTGTCTGGACTGGTCCCGCTGGAAGGAGAGGCTGTGAGGGGAGCCTGTGGCGTGTCAGCCGCAGGGCTCAGAAAACTTACCTACTGTCCCTGCCTCCTCACCGCCAGCACCCCTCAACCCAGCGCCTGGGGCTCTGGGGGCCGGAGCTGCCCTGGAGGGGGTACAGACTCTGGTCCTCTGCGCCTTGTGAGCGCCGTGAGGTAGGAGCCCAAGCGAGAGGTGGTGGGTGAATCTCCAGCTCCCTCCGCCCTGATCTACCTCCCCACCCCCATCTTCCTCTTTAATCATTAACAGCCCTGGAATTAAGGGGCTCAGACCTGAAGTCCTTCCTGTGCACCTTTGCTATATACGATAACCATCTGTGCCTGAGGTGATGGGGCTGGAAGCTTTGCCCGTATCCTGTATAGGAAGTGGGACAGAGTGACAAATGTATTGTTTTTTTTTTCCATTCCCGCCCCCCCCCCATCTTCTCCCGTGCATAGCCCTCCTTTCCACTTTAATTCTCCGTGACTAGGTGGTAATTGTGGTTTTTTTTTTTTTTCTTTATTGCACTTGGTATCTTGGTTACCTCTTTTGAATTTGGTGTTCCGCCTCCATCCCAGGTCTTAACTGCAAGCTTTGTAATACTTCAGTTACACGCTGTCTCTCTTTGGGAGTACGTCTCAATCCCTGGTCGCTCCCGATTAAAATGAGCGTTTTATCCTCTGAATACTGGCATTCCAAAGCCCTTGCAAGGATTCCTAAATGGCATCATAGCCCAGGAATCAAGGTCTCTTGCTCTAAATACTTTATGTGTGAGGAATTTAAATGTTGTCAACTCCTTCCAAAATGATTTGATGGTAGGCTAATTCTAGATTTCTTGTTTCTCTCCACCCGCACTTCATGATGCACTTTGGAGAACAGAAAACCCCGTATTACTCTTTTGTTTCTACAATTGGACAGTAGCTCTCTTATTTTTTCTTCTGTGTGTCTGGCACACAAGTCTTCAGTGACATATTTGGCTTGTGCTGATATCCATCGTATTTATTTAGCTTATTCTTTGTGTATAGGTGATCTTACATGAGACAGCGTGATTTGCTTAGTTTTCTTTCAGGGAAGAATACAAACCAGTAACGGATGTGAAAAAATTATTTAGCAAAGAATGGTTCAAAAAGAAGGTCTCTTTGTTGATGTTTTGTTGGTTTAAGGGGAAAAAAAAAGTAGTGCTTCTTTAGTCTGTAGTAGGGATTTCAGAGTGAAGTGTAATGATTCCTACTTTGGTGTTGATATTTTCTTTGGAAATCTTCTTGAGTCTGGAGCTATGTTTTCTAAAGAACTTTAAGAGATGGTTCCCAAATTTTAGGGATCCTTTGATGATTAGAAAGTGTCTGGAAATCCCGTCCCTCTGTAACTGAGTTTATGTGCATATTGCTAGAAGAATTATCATAACAGGTTCCATCCTACTCATCAGGGCTTTCAGGCCTGATAAAACAATATTTAATGCTTTCATTGTACAAGTAACAGCATGTTGGGATGTTTCACAGAAATGCAACGAAAGAAAAAAATGACTACTGTTCTCACATCAATTGATTTGGAATCATTGAATAAAAAGTCCAAAATTCATTCATTCAACAAACATTTATTAACAGGCCAATAGTTGCTAGCCAATATTTTAGGCAGTGGGCATACAAAGAGGAACATAGCAGTAAGGTCCATGCTCTCATGGAGCATACATTGGAGTGGGGTGGGGACAGATAAATAAGCAAATTGGATTTTGATAAGAGCTGAAGAAAATCAGCTCTTATCTGTGATTGTGATTGTGAGTGTTGTGATAGGAAGTGTCTGACTGGGATACAGTCTAGACCTTTCTGAGAAGGCAACACTGAAGTTGAGCTTTAAATAAAAGGGAGCCAGCCTTGCAAAAATATGGGAGGAACCTTCCAGGTTTAGGGACTAGCTAGTGCAGAAACCAGGCTGGAGTATGGCAAGTTCCAAGGAGTGGGAAGAAAGGGATGGTGAAGAGGAGGTTGGGGAGGATTAGGGGTAGGAGAGGCAGTAATAGCTAGAGGCCTAGAGATCAAAGAGAAGAGTGAAAAGAGCCTAGGTCAGAGAGATGGAGGGCTGGGCTCAGAATAGATAGGCAAAATAAGAGCAAGAGGGAGAAGGGTATAGAAAATGATGTTCCTTTTAATTCTGTTGTTTTTCCTAGAGTCTTGCCACATACTATTTTAAGGATACTCTTAGAGTATTGTCTGGAGAAGGGAACAGCTACCCACTCCAGTATTCTGGCCTGGAGAATTCCATGGACTGTATAGAGTCGGACACGACTGAGCGACTTTCACTTTAGAGTATTGTAGGGAAAAAAAGGTCACCCTGCTGAGTGTGGGAGAGGAGGAGGCAGTGGTCATCTGGGTCTTTTCTGGCAGATGAATCTCAAGCCATGAGTTAAGAATTCAGTGGGATGTTCAATTGAGAAGTTGCCTTTTTCCTTACAGGATTTTGTCTTATATGCTTTTAAAAATTGCATAATGGGTACCCCAAATGTATTCTAGTATATGAATCCTCTTTTGCTTCTAGCTGTGAATTTAGGGCTGAAGATTGGGCAAATGATAATAATATGCCCCAATTGGTCTACAAGATGACCATTACAATCTAAGTTTGAAGTTGTTTTTCGTAGGAAGGCAGATTTTATGTTGCACTATTTCCACTTTTGTCTGGTCTGCCTAATGACTAATAACATTCAGCTGAGGTGTGTGTGTAGGTTTGTGCTAAAAGTTCACTCTGGATTACATTAGATAAATGACCATTGTGGGCATAATCCCACTCTGTCGGCATCTTTGGGCTGGCATGTAACCAAGTGATGTAACCTACTTGTGCCTTCTGTTGGGGCCATTCATCTCTAGTAGCCAGCTGTCTCTCAGCCTCACCTTGACCAGATTGTCCACTTGAGAGCCCCAATCAGGACTCCTCCTTGATTTGGCCCTGTTGAGCCAAATGTTTCAGTGGGCTGAAACAGTTAGAATATGCTGTTTTCTTCTTTTGAACATCACAACAGTGACTAGTGTGTTCTTTGAGTGAATTGGCTCTTTGAGCTAGGCAGTTGAGAGACTTAAATGTTGCTTGGGCTGTTTGTAGTAAAGTTAGTATCAGAAATGCTAAGTAAAACTTTTTCGTGTTTGTGAAAAATGAATAAGAAATTTTGGACTTGTCACCTGTTTTAAGTTCTGGCATGGGCAGATGGATTATCAAAAGTAACTTGAATAGTCCTGGGCAGTCCTGGGGTAATGAAGGGGTTGGAGTTGATCCTGAACTGACTTACTGAATCCCAACTTGAATGTAAATAGGAAGTCTTTGGTTAGCAAGCAAGTGAACAGCTAGAATTAGGCAAACAATACACTCTACCCTTTTTACTGCAGAGTAACTCAAAGAACTGAGACTTGATTATATATGGGGGCTTCCCTGGTAGCTCAGATGGTAAACAATCTGCCTGCAATGCAGGAGACCCGGATTCAATCCCTGCATCAAGAAGATCCCTTGGAGGGGGGAATGGCTACCCACTCCAGTATTCTTGCCTGGAGAATTCCATGAACAGAGGAGCCTGATGGGCTACAGTCCATGGGATTGTAAAGAATCAGACATGACTGAGTGAGTAACAGCTTCACTTACACACACACACACACAGGCTTCCCAGGTGGCTCTAGTGGTAAACAACCTGCCTGCCAGTGCAGAAGATGCAAGAGACTTGGGTTCGATCCCTGGGTCGGATCCCTCCCCTGGATCCTCCTGGAGGAGGGCATAGTAACCCACTCCAGTATTCTTGCCTGGAGAATCCCATGGACAGAGGACCCTGGTGGGCTACAGTCCATCAGGTTGCAAAGAGTTGGACAGAACTGAAGTGACAACGCACATGTACACACACACACACACACACACATGCACACATGTGGCTTTGGTCTAGGTTGTATCCTAATGTTGGCTTTTAATCTAGCTAATGGATTATTAAGCTGTCCAGTATTCATCTGCAGTTATAACTCAAGTATGAAAATACCCTGTAGGCTGAAATTTCATCAGTCAGTTTGGAGACTGGTGGCTCTTTTCTAATTTGTGAAATGGGGCGGATGGGTGGGAGGGGAACTTGAATACAGGGAGAAGCCATTGACTCCTGCATTAGCCACTAATTGTGTTTGGGGAAAGAATCTACAAACCTAAATGAATTTAGATCCTCAGAGCTGAACTGGCCTTTTAATCTAGAGTACCAGTGGGTTTGTTAAACTCCTGGGGCTTTTGGACAAACTTCTGAACAAAGAGTTGATGCCACTTACTTTTGGAGTTGTGGGTTTGCGTTGCATTAGATGACTTAAAATTAATCTGATTTTGCTACTGTTTTGTGCTGCAGTAAGAAGAGTTAATTGTACACTGGCTGCCAATTGTTTTAAGGTGAAGATGTGGTAACTATGAATGAAACAATGGTAATTACATGGTGATTCCTGTTCCTCCAGCTCTTGATTACTTACAGTTACCTCTTTGTGTCTATTTACAGATGTTGATACCAGTGAACCAGGATCAATTCTCCCTAAATGTTGGAACAGTGTTCTGAAGCTCTCTGCACAATGGACCAGAGTGTTTCATTGAGTTAGTGTCCTTCAATTCAAATCTAGTTTTACCAGTTCTTGTATCTGTTTTTCTTGGTGATGGAGGAACCTACTTATTTTGTGGGAAAAAGGAGATTACTATAGCACCTGACTTGTTTAATTAGTGAATGATGACAAGTAAGAACTTAGCATATTAATTATCTGAAGTGGCTCAAACTAATCTTTTGAAGTTGTGATATGTAGAAAGGGGAAAATGGGAGGGGAGAAATGCCAAATCCTCTTCTTTAAGATATGTGCAGATGAAGGGAAGGGAAGGGAAGTCGCTCAGTCGTGTCCGACTCTTTGCGACCCCGTGGACTGTAGCCTACCAGGCTCCTTCGTCCATGGGATTCTCCAGGCAAGAATACTGGAGTGGTTTGCCATTTCCTTCTCCAGGGGATCTTCCCGACCCAGGGATCGAACCCAGGTCTCCCGCATTGGAGGCAGACGCTTTAACCTCTGAGCCACCAGGGAAGTCCAATGTGCAGATGAAACTATTTAAATACCATACATCAGAATAGGGAAGCTCAGTAAAGTAATCTTGAGGTGGTGAATAGCCCTTGTAGCAAAATAAATCATCATGGTCAGTGAGTGCCCTGATACCAGCCTGATTATATGAAAAAAGTAGGCATCATGTTGATGACTACTGACTTCCTGAGGGCCTGTCCTTGCTCAGCAGTGTCCTTTGACCAAGGTGTGTTGTTGGGTTTTGGGCTGGATTGCATCATGGAAGCTTAGGTTGCATACTGCTGTGATGCATAATCCTTGTTCCTGTTCTCCCTGCTCTGCTAGAGGATTCAGCCTCAGGACCTGGGGACTGAAAATGATTCTGTCACCAAGGCCTGAAGATCCAGACCAGATATGACTGACCAAAGATCTTAGGTAGCATCACTGCATAGTGTAGGACTTCTCATTTTTGCCTTAATCTCTGCTGGTCAGTTTAGGATACAGTGTTTTGGAAAAACTTGCTCTCATTATTTTAAAAGTAGATCACTTCCAGCATATCAAGATCACAGAGTTTGGTTATAGCTTTTAGCTCTTGTTTGTTGATGAAGTATTTGGATTCTGCAGTGTTTGCCTAAAAGTGGGTTGGTGTGTGACCTGTAACTTTGATTCTGAACAAGACCAAGTCATAGCATTTACTATATTGAATGCATTTAATTCTTTGTCCAGCTCACAATGAGCAGGAAGAATACCCTCAAAGAATCTTAGAATATCTGGCATGATAATTTTTCAAACTGGGCTATGTAGGGGTCATTTCTGGAGTATATCTGTGGTGGACATGGAAAACTCCCTCATCTTGCTATCTAGCTTCCATTTCACTGCTCCTGCTCCCCACCAGCACACCCATGTTTGACTCTGCTAAAGTTGCTGTTGAATTGGGTTTCCTCATAAGATTTTAGTTGATCAAAATGTTTTGAGGCTGAAAACAGATCAAAAAGCAGAAGGTAAATGGAAAACTATAAAGGTTAGTAAATTTGCTTAGAGTTACAGAGAAGGTACTGGCAAGTATAGGACTTCTCTGCACTGATTTTGTTTTCTCATTTACACTGCCTTAAATATATCCCTATAGGCACTCAGTAGAGTTTGTTTGAGTTTAATTGAATCCAATTGAAAAGACCAAATTGGTCTTTTCTATATTACCGTCTCTTTACTCAAACATTTTGTCACAAACTATTATTCTTTCAGACAAAAATCCTTGTAACCAGCTTTGAAACATACGTGAAGTTATTGATAGTAATGGTACTAGTAAGAAGCTGGCCTTTCCTCTTCAGAATATTTCTGAAAGTGATGATAGTTCTTTCAGTAGGAGTTGAGGCTTTGCCACTCTTAAGTTCTTAAGCTAGTGGGCATGCTGTCCAGAATGCCTGTGCAAAATGCTGACCTGAATATTCCCTTTTCCAGTAACCTGCCTTGAAATATGAACAAGAAAATTAGGTATATCCATGGACAAAACATTTTTAGAATGGCTCTGTGAAAATATCTACAATTGCTTTATTCTTAAAAATCTGTGAAACAAATTTGTTTCCAATTAAACATCTACTTGATGACTGCCTAGTGGCTGCCTTTAAACAGGAAGGGAAGGCAAGGAATACTACTCCAGTGAGGGTCCTGGGACTCTAGCAGCATGTGTTCTGGGTGGCAGGATTATAGACATGCTAGAAGTTCCACGTTCTCAGAGTGGTGACGTTTTCTTTGTTCTAAGTGAGTACAGTTCAAAAGTGAGGAGTGATGTGTTCATTTTAAAGAATGTTTCTGTGATTCTTTTTCTCCTAGTAAATTAGTTTTTCTTTGAAATAACTAGTCACTTGTCCAGTTATTTACTCAAAACAGTTGGTTATAGTTGATGTCTATGGTAGGAGAATTTTGCTTGGGGGTTTACCAGCATTATATGAAAGAGAAAAGTCTAAAGACCTTTCCAGAAGCATTTAGATATGTGGGTTCAGTTGCTTGGGAGAAGAACATTTCAGGAAGCAGGCCTTTGGGAGTGCAGAGAGGTGGCAGTGGTAATATTGTGGGCCATATATACAGAGTGAAGAAAAATTCCATTGGTTGTCCAGCTGGGAAAAGGTGGAAATTGCTAACAATGGCACTTGATAGGAGAAGAGTGGGTCAGGAAGGAAGAGGCCCACAAGGTTGCCCAATGCTGGACAACACCATTTACAAGGAGGGGAATGGGGACTTTGGAGTTGGGTAATCCAGTGCCCCTGACCAGGTCTCTGATGACAGTACTCTCTCCCTTGATTGAAAAGTGTATTCCTGATGGGAAGGGATGAGTGCAGTGATGCAGTGTCTGGTTTGACCAGATTGGTCTTCAAGATTGACTAGTTGGTTATTGACTGCTTAGCCTAACTCCTTTGAGATCTCTCTTTTGACTTTTGTTTTTGACAAATAAGAAGTTGGCAAACAAGAGGTAACGTATTGTTCCTGGGTCCATTAGAGTTCGAGTTAAGTATATAATACTGTGTGGTGGTGATTGTCATTTAACAATGTCTATTATCCAGAGGGAACAGTTACATGTAAACTCTTGAGGTAATTCATGATTCTTTCATGGGGACTAAATGTGAATTAAATCACAACTAAAGTAATTAAAGAAAATATATTTTGACTTCATATTTCTGTAACATTACATGGTCTCTTTAGCAGATCAAATTAAATTGTTAGTCTTTTAAAAGAAATTTTATTCTACCAGGTACTTGTGAATCTGACATAAGGCCAGATTTTCTAGTGCTGAAAATGGCAAGTACTGCTCTGAATTGGTGACAGCTACAGATTTAATGATTAGATCAAGGGAGGTGGCTTCAATTAAATAAGTATCAGTTAAGTTGGTTGAAATATGGACCTCTTCTCCTGAGATTAATTATGCCGTCCCTTCAACAATTCTCTGACATCACTGAGTGTCCAACAATTCACTTCTGACACATACTGCCTGGAGTTTGTGCAGATCCCACAGGTTAATGACTCAGTCTCAGGAGACTGCCCCACTTCAAGTGCCAGCCGCAAGTATCAGGTTGTCTCAAATTCCCCCTTGCACTTTTGCCTGGCAGACCTCAAATTTAGGTCTCCCTAAATTTGACCACTCTCCCCCACGATGGATAATTTGCTAGAACATATGACTCATTTAGCTGGTAAAACATGATATTTATGAATTCAGTTTCATTATAAAGGCTATAACTCAGAAACAGCCAAATGGAAGACCTGAATAGGGCAAGATTTGAATTAGGGGCACAGAGCTTCCATATCCCCTCTGGGCATGCCAGCCTCCCAGCACATCAGTATATTCACCAACCCTGAAGCTCCCCTATGTGCTAAGTTGCTTCAGTCATGTCTGATTCTTTGCAACCCTATGGACTTGCCTGTCAGGGTCCTCTGTCCATGGGATTCTCTAGGCAATAATAGTGGAGTGGGTTGCCATGCCCTTCTCCAGGGAATCTTCCCAACCCAGGGATCAAACCTGCATCCCTTATATTTACCTGTATTGGCAAGTGGGTTCTTTACCACTAGTGCCACCTGGGAAGCCATAAGCTCCCCTCAGTTCAGTTCAGTCACTCAGTCATGTCCTACTCTTTGCAACACTGTGGACTGCAGCACACCAGGCTTCCCTGTCCATCACCAACTCCTGGAGCTTGCTCAAACTCATGTCCATCGAGTTGGTGATACCATCCAACCGTCTCATCCTCTGTCATCTCCTTCTCCTCCTGCCTTCAGTCTTTCCCAGCATCGGGGTCTTTTCCAGTGAGTCAGTTCTTCGCATCAGGTGGCCAAAGTATTGGAGCTTCAGCTTCAGCATACATCCTTCCAGTGAATATTCAGGACTGATTTCCTTTAGGATTGACTGGTTTGATCTCCTTGCTGTCCAAGGGACTCTCAAGAGTCTTCTCCAACACCACAGTTCAAAGGCATCAATTCTTCGGCGCTCAGCTTTCTTTCTGGTCCAACTCTCACATCCGTGTATGACTACTGGAAAAATCATAGCCTTGACTAGACGGAAGCTCCCCTAGCCTTGTTTCAGTTGCAGTTCATTTATGTAGGCATAATTTATTAAAGCATTGACCTTTGTTGATGAAACTTCAGTCACCCTTCCCTTCCTTAAGGGCTAAAGGTGGGACTGAGAGTTCTAGTCATATGCTTGGGCTTTCTGACAAAGGTAGCCTCTCTTCAAACTATCAAAAAGAAACTCAGGTGTGGTCCAAATTCTGCTCCTTAATGAATAACAAGAAGTCTATCTCTAAAGGAATTCCAAGGGTTTTAGGACCTCTGGTAGTAGCTGGGGACAAAGACCAAGTATATTTTTTATTCTACCGCATTAGTACTTCAGTTGTATCCCAAAAGTAGGAATAAGGTTGCGAGTGTGCTCAATCGCTCAGTCCTGTTCAACTCTTTGTAACTCTTTGTGATCCTATGGACTACAACCCAGTCTCCTCTCTCCATGGAGTTCTCCAGCCAAGAATATTGGAGTGGATTGCTGTTTCCTCCTTGAGGGTATCTTCTCCGCTGAGGGATTGAATCCCATCTCCTTGCATTGGCAGGCAAATTCTTTACCGCTGAGCCACCAGGAATAAGGTTACCTAAAGTTGATTTAGGTGATAAGTGACAATATGCATTTAGGTTTAATTTGATGGCTTTTTTTTTTTTTTTTTGGTCAAGAGAGTGCAAATTGCATAGTTTCAGATTACAGGGAGCAAACTCTTTCCTCAATCAGTTTGAAATGGCACTCAGAATGTGTTATATATATATTTAATTTAATACATGCATTCCCTAATGCATAAAGAAGCTCACTTTTAGGAAATCAGATACACAGAAATCATGTTTCCTTTCACTGTGAATTTAAAGATTGAAGTGTACATAGTGCACAGGTAAGAGCATCTGTGTAGAGTCTGGGTTTGCATCTGAACTTTACCATCTACTTGTCACTTGACCTTGGATGAGCTACTTAGCATCTCTAAGCCTTGTTTCCTTCATGTACTAAGTGAAAATAATCACAGTCAATAGTTGTGAGGAGTCAATAAGACATTTGCAGGACATGGCACAATGCCTGGCATATAGATAAACATTTAATAATGTTAGTTATTATTAACTGCCTGCAAGTCTAGTGAAACTCACACGGATTGGCAGCTCCCAACAGGCCAGGAACTATATCGTTTTGTCTTCTCTTATATGGGAAGTATGAGACAGTGTATAAAACATTGCTGGGCACATAGTCGACACAAGTTATCTATCACTTGAAAATAAAACCTGGTCTGGGTATCTGGGAAATACTGGAGTAACTCTGTAATGGAAACTTCCAGCCTGTTTCCAAAGCTAGCCTAAAACCCAGAGATGGAAAATCTTCCTCCTGAAACCATATAGAGCATGCATGAATCCAGCAATGGGAACAGGAGCTCAGTGGCTAGGATATTGTTGGATCAAAAAATGAGAAACTGATCCAGGAGACATTTTTATCATTGGCAGCATGCCTTGAGATTCAGTGAGGTTGGGAAAACCACATGAGACTTCAGGAAGGAAGCAACAGATTTATTTCAGCCCATCCAGACACTCTTTGAGAGTCCACTGACAAATACCATGATATGTGTATTGCTTCTCAGAGAAAATGAAAAACCTGGATCTACTGTCAAAGGGCTTAGAAACTGCTTGAAGTTCACTTCATGGGGAAGTCCCCAAGGACTAATTCTCCCTGTATCTTACCCATCTGTAGATTCTACTTCAGTGGACCACCACTGGACTAAGTTCTAGTCTAGACTCTGCCACCAGTTCTGTGTGTCCTTGGGCAAGTTACACCCCCTCTTTGAGCCTGTTTCCTTAGCTGCAACGAAGGATTTGGTACTAAATCACTGTTCCCCAAAGTGTGGCTTTGGTTACATTGTTAGTGTATGTGCTGCTGAAATGAGTACACAAGGGGGTGTTTTTTTATACTATTGATGGTACATGAGATGATTTTTGCCTGATGAATACTTTTTATCCTATATTTTCATTAATGTGTATTAATGAAAATGTAACTAGCATATTAGACCTATGACTTCATGGATAATGTTACTTAGGGTGATATTAAAGTGGATTTTTTTTTTTTACCCTTTCAGGAAAAACCTTAGAGGAACGGTAGTTGGGATGGTAAACGGATATAGACGATCATAAAGGTTGTGTAGGAATGGCTGATGTGTTCATAAGTTCTAAGACTAATTCTTGTGCAGTGCCATACTTTCATGAAGTCTTTGTGGTGATGGACTCAATAGACAGGTCTAAATTTGAGTGGCTTTAAAAAACTTGCCTAACTTAAGCAAATTGACAAATTTATTTTTATACATTCGTGGTGAAAATGCCCATAAGTTTCGTGGTGAAAATGCCCATAAGTTGGTTGTGTAGAATTTAAATTAGCATAGACTTTAGAAGTGGTGGCTTTTTTTAAATAACAAAGAATAAGTAATGTTGCTTCCTCTCACCTTTAGCAGATGCCTCAAAACCTGGATTGATCTTTAGTTCTTTTCATTCCTTGTTGTTGGAACTCCCTAAGACAGGAGTTAAGGGGTTCCATTTGTTCTGTTGGGGAGGAAGAAAAAGCCACCCCTGTCTCTTGAATGCATGCCTGTGCATGCGTTCTCTGTTCTGGAGATGCTGAGACTGCCCCATCCTAATGATCTATAACTTACTTCTTCCTGGTAGCTACTTTAAGGTGCAGTGTGACATGTACCCTAAGATGAACATAAATTCTGAGGCAAGGTTTTTTAAAATTTTATATTACTTTTTGTTGTGTAGGTTTTAACATAGTGGGAGTCTTGAGAAGTAAAACGAGCAGTGGTAGACAGGAAATAAACTTGTAGGAGGTACTTTCTTTTTAAGCAAAACCCAGAAAAAATAGTGAAATCTTGATTGTGTAGTAGAAGCCAAGAAATCTGCTATCAGATGCAGTCTATGGTTTAGAGTTTTTTTTAAGTATTAATTATTTGTGTTACCTTGACATCTTCTATGTATCTTAACACTGTCATCATTCATTATCTACATCTAGTTGTTGACCTCTCTTCTGTAAATGATATTGTTCTATTTTGTTCTCAACGTAAAGGGCCCTGCATCTGATGTAGCACCTTGTAATAAATTGTTGCATGTTGCAAACTGTAGTTTTTAAAAATTGCTATAAAGATGGGTTCAGGTCTTTTATTTTTCTGAGCCATGTGTTATCTAGTCAGTTCAGTTCAGTCACTGACTTGTGTCCAACTCTGCAACCCCATGGACTGCAGCATGCCAGGCTTCCCTGTCGATCACCAACTCCTGGAGCTTGCTCAGACTCATGTCCATCGAGTTGGTGATGCCATCCAATCATCTCATCCTCTGTCATCCCCTTCTCCTCCGGCCTTCAATCTTTCCCAGCATCAGGGTCTTTTCCAGTGAGTCAGATCTCCACATCAGGTGGCCAAAGCTGTAGCATCCTTCCAATGAATATTCAGGACTGATCTCCTTTAGGATTGATTGGTTTGATCTTGGAGTCCAAGGGACTGTCAAGAGTCTTCTCCAGCACCACAGTTCAAAAGCATCAGTTGTTCGGCACACAGCATACTTTATAGGCCAACTCTCACATGCATACATGACTACTGGAAAAACCACAGCTGTGACTAGATGGACCTTTGTTGGCAAAGTAATGTCTCTGCTTTTTAATATGCTATCTAGGTTGGTCATAGCTTTTCTTCCAAGGAGCAAGCGTCTTTTAATATCATGGCTGCAGTCACCATCTGCAGTGATTTTGGAGCCCAAGAAAATAAAGCCTGTCACCGTTTCCGTTGTTTCCCCATCTATTTGCCATGAAGTGATGGGACCAGATGCCATGATCTTAGTTTTTTGAATATTGAGTTTTAAGCCAACCTTTTCACTCTCCTCTTTCACTTTCATCAAGAGGCACTTCAGTTCCTCTTTGTTTTCTGCCATAAGGGTGCTTGTTTGAGGTTATTGATATTTCTCCCAGCAATCTTGATTCCAGCTTGTGCTTCATTCAGTCCAGCATTTCGCATGATGTACTCTGCAGATAACTTAAATAAGCAGAGTGACAATATACAGCCTTGACGTACTCCCTTTCCGATTTGGAACCAGTCTGTTGTTCCATGTACAGTTTTAACCGTTGCTTCCTGACCTGCATACAGATTTGTCGAGAGGCAGGTAAGGTGGTCTGCTAGTCCCATCTTTTGAAGAATTTTCCACAGTTTGTTGTGATCCACACAGTCAAAGGCTTTGGTATAGTCAGTGAAGCAGAGGTAGATGTTTTTCTTGAATTCTCATGCTTTTTCTGTGATCCAG
Organism: Giraffa tippelskirchi; assembly: GCF_054371585.1. Lineage (NCBI taxonomy): Eukaryota > Metazoa > Chordata > Mammalia > Artiodactyla > Giraffidae > Giraffa > Giraffa tippelskirchi. The sequence continues at coordinate 23,088,488 of NC_137287.1, forward strand.
TGGATGTTGGCAATTTGATCTCTGGTTCCTCTGCCTTTTCTAAATCCAGCTTGAACATCTGGAGGTTCTCAGTTCATGTACTGTTGAAGCCTGGCTTGGAGAATTTTGAGCATTACTTTACTAGCATGTGAGATGAGTGCAATTGTGCGGTAGTTTGAACATTCTTTGGCATTGCTTTTCTTTGGGGTTGGAATGAAAACTGACCTTTTCCAGTCCTGTGGGCACTGCTAAGTTTTCAAAATTTGCTGGCATATTGAATGCAGCACTTTAACAGCATCATCATTTAGGATCGTTTAGTTAGTTATCTAGTCAAGATCAGGTTAAAATAGAACAAAATGGTGACAGTGCTGTAAGTTAAGATTCTTTTCTTCCTTTATTTTTTCTCTGTCATTGGTTTAATACAAAGTTTCTACATGATTTCATAATGAGAAACTCTCAAATGTTCCCCACTTGAGGTGGCATCTAATGTTCCAAGCCACAACCTCTCAAACTTTGTAAATTTTGGTTTTGTCATCCATATTATCTTGTCTCCCGAGAAGAAGTAGTAAACTGTATTACTTAGCATATTGGAAGAACCTGTGTTCAAGACTATTTTACGGGATTAAAAAATCTCTTTTCTTATTAAAATCTATTTCATGACATGCATGATACTCATCCTTTGCACACATTCACAAGACCCACCTTACTCAGGGTAGATGTCAGGTTTTTGACAGAGTCTGTTTCCCTCAGGGCTTCCCTGATGGCTCAGTGGTAAAGAATCCGCCTGCAATGCAGGAGGTGTAGAGTCTATCCCTGGGTTGGGAAGATCCTCTGGAGAAGGAAATGGCAGCTCACTCCAGTATCTTGCTCCTTTCCTGTCTCCTGAGAAACCTGTATGAAGCAACAGTTAGAGCTGAACATGAAACAACTGACTGTTTCCAAATTTGGAAAGGAATGCGACAAGGCTGTGTATTGTCATTTTGCTTATTTAACTTATATGTAGAGTACATCATGTGAAATGCTGTGCTGCATGAAGCACAGACTGGAATTAAGATTGCTGGGAGAAATATCGATAACGTCAGATATGCAGACGATACCACTCTAATGGCAGAAAGAGCCTCTTGGGCTTCCCTTGTGGTTCAGCTGGTAAAGAATTCACCTGCAATGCAGGAGACCTGGGTTTGATCCCTGGGTTGGGAAGATCCCCTGGAGAAGGGAAAGGCTACCCACTCCAGTATTCTGACTTGGAGAATACCATGGACTGTATAGTCCATGGGGTCACAAAGAGTCAGATATGACTGAGCGACTTTCACAAAGAGCCTCTTGCTGAAGGTGAAAGAGGAGAGTGAAAAAGCTGACTTAAAACTCACCATTCAGAAAACTAAGATCATGGTATTCCATCGCTTCATAGCAAATAGAAGGGAAAAACGTAGAAGCAGTGGCAAATTTTCTTTTCTTGGGCCCCAGAATCACTGTGGACGGTGACTGCAGCCATGAAATTAAAAGACGCTTGCTCCTTGGAAGAAAAGCTATGACAAACCTAGATAGCGTATTAAAAAGCAGAGACATTACTTCGATGACAAAGGTCCGTATAGTCAGATCTATGATTTTTCCAATAGTCATGTATGTATGTGACAGTTGGATCATAAATAAGACTTGAGCACTGAAGAATTGATTCTTTCGAATTGTGGTGCTGGAGAGAAAGTTCCTGAGAGTCCCTTGGACTGCAAGGAGATGAAACCAGTCAATTGTAAAGGAAATTAACCCTGAGTATTCTTTGCAAGGAATGATGCTGAGGCTGAAGCTCCAGTACTTTGGCCATCTGATGCAAAGAGCTGACTCGTTGGAAAAGAGCCTGATGCTGGAAAAGATTGAAGACAGAGGAGAAAGGGGTGGCAGAGGGATGAGGTGGTTGGATGGCATCACCAACTCAGTGGATATGAATTTGAGCAAACCCTGGGAGATAGTGAACTCCTGGCATGGTGCAGTCCATGGGGTCACAAAGAGTCACTCACGACTTAGCAACTGAAAAACAACTATTTCCCTAGGTGCAAAAGCTAGTCATTATTTACAGATAGTTGCTGATGAGTCTGGAGAAATTCTGAAAGGAGATGTGTAGGGATTGTGACTTTTACCCTTGGTCTATAAACTAGAATTTGCAAACCTAGAGTGAGGTGGTTAATACCTTCTCTTCTTGGGAAATTGCCACTGGATCAGTAAGTCTTGGTTCAGGTCTCTTGTGGGCAGCTGAATGAGTTGGGCTTTTAAAGATGAAAGGCACATAAAATACTCTTCTTTCCTAACCATACAAATAGTTATCTCCATGATAGTATAATCTCCATCTATGGAGTGTAAGAAGTACTCAGGACCACACATTTTAAAAGATAAATTTAATACTGAGTCAGAATGAAAGATGTGCAAACATAGTGGTAGAGTTCAAAACCCTATTCAGGCCATTCTTACATGTTTCCAGAGCCACTTTGGTTTTCTCTTGGTAGACTAACCTTTTATTCATTGGGAGCCTTTTCACTTCTAAAATAAAGCCCTTTTAGGATGCTGAAACTTGAACTTTCATGGTAAGTTGAAGTAAAAAAAAAAAAGTGTACTCAGAGATTTTTTAACCCTTGACTTTAAACCTTCCTATTAGAGAACCAGAATTGCTTAATTTATTAGAGCATTTGCTTTTCTAAGTTTCCAGCTCACAACTATTCTGTGGCCTAGCAGAAAGAGATAATAAAAAGTTAAGCAACAGGTAAAAATCTTTTACAGTTGCCTTTTCCCCATTTGGAAGCAAAGTTTTTCCTTCCCTCTGGGCAGTTTGGCCTCTAAGCTCCTCCTTTTTCTGATTTGAAACTTTACTATTTGCATACAGTACTTAAATTGATTCACTCAACACCAAGTTCTGAATGTCTCCAGCATTAGTACCTTGACTCAGGCAGCTTAAGCAAAAGATTATAATAGTGGTTTAACAGGACAAAACCTTTAAAAACACACTTGAAGGTTGTTTTTACTCAAGATTTCCAAACAAATACAAACTGTTTTCTAAGAAGAGCCAGTCTATGTGGTTTTCAACTTAGACATACATGAGCAGGGAACCAGCTTTCCCAGATGGAATATGGGTCTTTCATAGAGAACTTATGAAGCTAAAAACTAGTCTTGTTAAGACTTGGCCTCCAAACTTGATTCTTTCATTGTTATATTCAAAGTGAAGTATGTGTAGCCTGAATTTTTCTTAATGGTCAACTCTAGGATTGGGTGCATAGTGCTTCAGGGAAAATATATGCTGCCAGATTTTCATTCTAGTAAATTTGAGTGTCTTTTGTGGACCTTGTTTTTAAAAGCTTTATGGTAAGAAAACAGATGTAAAAACAAGTGAAGGTGTGAAGGGACAGAGAGGCTCTGGGTCACCTTGAAGGAATCAGGAGAGGAGTCCTATAAGAAGTAAAATCTGAGCTGGGATTGAAATACCAAGACTAGAGAGTGAGGCGGCATTCCAAACACAAGTAACAGTGTGTGTAAAACTACAGCAGATTGAGAGGCGATGACTTCTTGGGAAGTGGCAGATGTCTCAGTATGCGTGAGGGATGCAGAATGAGAACAGGAGAATGGCAGTAATGGAGGCCAAATTCAAAAGAGCCTTGGATACCTTATTAAAGTTGGATTTGTAGGTGAAGGGGAGCTATTAAATAATTTTGAGGCGAGGCATGGCATATTGACATGGGCTATGTGTGTGTTAAAAAGATCACTCCAGTGGCAGTGTGGAAGAGAGATTGAAGGGAGCAGTCCCAGAAGTAGGTAAACTGTGAGAATACTGCAGTAAAGATGGCAGAGGCCTGAACTGTAAAATTACTGAGGAGGGATAGATAGATATTCAGGAGTTAGAGCTTAACAAAGTTTGGCATAATCTGTCGAAAAGTTTATTGCTTGCATGTCCCACATGGGTTTTAGGCTAAAAGGTGCTCCACTCCAGAAGTTGCTCAGAGCCCCAAGCTGATGTGGGTTCCACCATCGTATGTTGTACCATCTGTATTGTCTTGGTCACCATGGCAAGGGAAAAGATGGCCATGGGATTTCCCAGGCAAGAATACTGGAGTGGGGTGCCATTTCCTTCTCCAGGGGATTATCCCAACACAGGAGTCAAACCTGAGTCTCCTGAATCTCCTGCATTGGCAGGGAGATTCTTTACCACTGAGCCACCTGTGATTATTTACTTGGTGGATTATAACCAACAATTAAAAACCAAGTTAAAAAAAGCAGCAGCATAAATTAGAGTTCATCATCGAAGTGAGAGTAAATATTGCTTCGTAAGTTGTATGTGTGTGTGTATATATGTGCATTTGGTCAGGATGTAACTTGTTTCTCACTGAATGTTGCAATTCAAGTTGCAAAGACACTGATTTAGTTCAAGCTCTCATTTTACAGTAACTGAAAGACTTACATGTACTAAAGAAAAAAATGACTGTATTCTACTATACTTTTTTGAAAGAGTCAGTTTAAACTGCATTAATGTGTTTACTTATTTTTGGTTGCCCTGGGTCTTGGTTGCTGTGCGCAGGCTTTCTCTAGTTGTGGCAAGTGGGGGCTGCTGTCTGTTGTGGTGCGCGGGCTTCTCACTGCAGTGGCTCCTCTTGTGGAGCTCTAGGTGCCTGGGCTGCAGTAATTGTGGCACACGAACTCAATCGTTGTGGCTCACGGGCTTTAAAGAGTGTGGGCGCCAGCTGTTGTGCATACTGGCTCAGTAGTTATGGTGCAACAGGCTTTAGTTGCTCCACAGCATGTGGAATCTTCCAATATCAAGGATCAAACCCATGTCCCCTGCATTGGCAGGCGGATGTCTATCCACTGTACCACCAGGGAAGTCCATATTTTAAAACAGTAGGCTTGAGAAACATTATCCTTAACTTTGACAAAGACTAGAACATGGATTTGAATTTAGAAAGTGTTTGTTAGATGCCAGTTAGCCCTTTCCATGTTACCATATACACTTCCTGCCTTCTTGGAACTTTAATCCAAGATGTGGTCACTAAAACAGTAACATCTTTTCTGTCATTTTTGACAAACATCTTGTCATTTTTTTGCTATCTCCTTGAGAGCCATGAGTGTATATGTTCCATAGGGGTAAAATGTAGAATGCATTCAAGACTTGAATATGTATAGTGGAAATAATTGTTTATTGTAATAGAGGGTCATCATCAGTCAGTTCAGTCACTCAGTAATGTCTAACTCTTTGCAACCCCATGAATCGCAGCACGGCAGGCCTCCCTGTCCATCACCAACGCCTGGAGTTTACCCAAACTCATGTCCATTGAGTCAGTGATGCCATCCAGCCATCTCATCCTCTGTCGTCCCCTTCTCCTCCTCCCCCCAATCCTTCCCAGCATCAGGGTCTTTTCCAGTGAGTCAACTCTTCGCATGAGGTGGCCAAAGTATTGTAGTTTCATCTTCAACGTCAGTCCTTCCAATGAACACCCAGGGCTGATCTCCTTTAGGATGGACTGGTTGGATCTCCTTGCAGTCAAGGGACTCTCAAGAGTCTTTCCAACACCACAGTTCAAAAGCATCAATTCTTTGGCACTCAGCTTTCTTCACAGTCCAACTTTCACATCCATACATGACTACTGGAAAAACCATAGCCTTGACTAGATGGACCTTTGTTGGCAAAGTAATGTCTCTGTTTTTTTATATGCTGTTTAGGTTGGTCATAACTTTCCTTCCAAGGAGTAAGCGTCTTTTAATTTCGTGGCTGCAGTCACCATCTGCAGTGATTTTGGAGCCCCCAAAAATAAAGTCTGACACTGTTTCCACTGTTTCCCCATCTATTTGCCATGAAGCGATGGGACCAGATGCCATGATCTTAGTTTTCTGAATGTTGAGCTTTAAGCCAACTTTTTCACACTCCTCTTTCACTTTCATCAAGAGGCTCTTTAGTTCTTCTTCGCTTTCTGCCATAAGGGTGGTGTCATCTGCATATCTGAGGTTATTGATATTTCTCCCAGAAATCTTGATTCCAGCTTGTGCTTCCTCCAGCCCAGAGTTTCTCATGATGTACTCTGCATATGAGTTAAATAAGTAGGGTGACAATATACAGCCTTGACATACTCCTTTTCCTATTTGGAACCAGTCTGTTGTTCCATGTCCAGTTCTAACTGTTGCTTCCTGACCTGCATACAGGTTTCTCAAGAGGCAGGTCAGGTGGTCTGGTATTCCCATCTCTTTCAGAATTTTCCACAGTTTATTGTGATCCACACAGTCAAAGGCTTTGGCATAGTCAATAAAGCAGATATAGATGTTTTTCTGGAACTCTCTTGCTTTTTCGATGATCCAGGGGGTGTTGGCAATTTGATCTCTGGTTCCTCTGCCTTTTCTAAAACTAGCTAGAACATCTGGAAGTTCACGGTTCAATAAAAAATATTCAGTCAGAAGAAATTACTGAGGAAGGAGTTAATGAAATGTTTTCTTTTTCTGTTTTTTCTCTTTTTGACCTGTAAGAAACAAGTACAAAAGTTGTATTTAAGTTTAACAAAGTATTTAAGTGACTTCTCTTATAATGAATAGTGATGTCAGCAAACTGATGTGCAGTGAGCAACATGCTGTGTCTTTTTCAGAGCAGTGGTGGATAATAATGCTTCCATTTTGATTAGCCCATGCTGAGTGAATAGGAGTTAATCCTGGCTGCCCAGCAGAAGTATATTTGTTATATAATTTATGGTACCCAGAAGCCCTTTGAGGAGGTCTTTATCATCTTATTATCCAGACAGTATCCATCTAGGCCTGAAGATTAATTTTTGTTGTTCTCATATAGTTCCACCAGACTGATTTAACAGCAACTTGCTGTTGAATGCTAGCACTTGGTTTTTGCTTTTGACACATAGGTATGCTAATCAAGAATGGCTGTTAGGAATCCTGTAATGTTTCAATTAGTGATGTATTGTCGTTTAGAGGGTTTTTTCCCTCTGTTAAACTGATTTAACTTCTGAAAAATGAGTCAATTCAGGGTTTCAAATATTTCTTCAACTAGCCTCCAAAAAAGGTTTATTAATGATTCTGTCTTTTAAATGCTGCTGCAGTTCATTTGTGTCAGTCCCATCACTGCTGAAACAAATGCAGGAGGAGTGTCAGTTTAGTTTAGTTTTCCTTCGTCTGGCACATGGACTTCTTAGCTCTATTACTGGTAGATGCCTGCTGTTAAACAAGCCTGTACTATTTTTTATGACTTGCTGAGAAGTCATGTGGTAATGTGATCCCTATCCCCAACTACCAGCACTTAAACTTATAATTTTCAATGTATTGTATTAAACAGACTTCTAATTCTGGATATTTTTCTTTTCAGTTTTAAACCTAAAGGTGGAAGTTCTGTTTTTAGAAAATACTCTCCTGGAAAAGTCACCGGTGTCACTACCCCAAATACTAGGCCTAAGGGTGGGGAGAGCAAGAGCTGACTGTTTCACATGGGTAGGCAGAATGTGTGGGCTGGTCTGCCAGCCAGCAGAAGTGGAAGCTGCCCTTTGCTTTCTTGGCAAGTACATCTGGCTGTGAAGGCCCTGATTAGGACTTTAGGTTTTGGCCTTTACTTGGCAGCTATATGAAACATAGTCTATTGTCCCCAGTGGTTCTAAAGAGATGCAGGGCCTTGATGGTCCACATCCCTTATCCTCTTTGCAGGTATTTGCTTCATTCCTCAGAATCAAAAGCTAATCTGTCATCAAGCAAATTTTTAAAACTACTACAGTGGAAAAAATATCTTAAGAAGTGTAAAACTGGCTGTGAGTTCTTCATGTTCATTATATAGCATGCAAACAAGCTGCTAGCTTTTGCCCTTACATCTCTAGACACCTTAAAAGTCATTCTTTTGTTTATTGTGATAGAGAAAGAAGAAGCAGTTCGGACCAGCACCAGGTTTTTCATTGCTTGGAGAACCCTTGGAGCTTCCTACAGTGCTGCATGGCTATGGCTTGAATAAACTGTCTGGACTTTCACCCTTGCTTGAAGGACAGGCAGGAGTGATTTCCATTTTTATGTGGATTTTTTCCAGGGGACTAAGTTTCAGGTCAAAAAGAGGTATTACAGTGTGAACCTCCCAATTTTAGCTTCAGATTTTGGCTTTTGCTATATTTGAGGTGAAAATTAACTTGTGGAGTAAGGAGAAATGGGACTATATACTGCTGACTGAGAATCTGTGTTTGTATCACAATATCTGGCTAACTGATGAGGTAGGGAATAATTTGGAACAATGAGACAATTTCCTGTTTACTCTTTGAGGGTAGTGGGGTGTTGAGAGGCAAGGTGTCCAGGAATTGGATCTTAGGAACCAGCTCTTAAGTAGTGAAATTAAGGCCTACTCTACATCCTAATGGCTCCAGTACCTTGACTGTTGAGTATTTGATAACATCATAGAATTGTTATAAATAGCTATCATCTATTGAATACTAACTCTGCTAGGGACAGTGCTAAGCATGTCGTACTCACCATTTATTCAATCGTGAGTTAATACATTTAAGTGCATAGACTAGTACCTTGTACAGAGTGCTCAATAAATATCAGAGATTATTATTCAATAGATATTTATCAAAACATTTACTTACATGATAAAGCTTAGGTGTCCAGGACAAAATGCTGAATAAAATAATTTCCACTCTTCTGGAAATTGCATTCTAGCAAAGGGAGTGGACAATAAATAAGTTAACAAGAATTTCAGAGAGTGGTATTTGCTAAAGAAATAAAATAGTGTGCTGGATCAGAGGGAGATGGTACTTTAGATTGGTTGGACAAGGAATACATCTCAGCATTTGAACTGAAACCCTCTGATACGAAGGAGCCATTTATTCTTCACAGTGACCCTTTGTCCCAATTTTCAGGTGAGAAAACAGAGATGCAGGGTGAATAAGTATGTGTGGAAAGTGAATAGAGCTGGGCTGTACAGACCCTATCATTCTGCATCCAGAGCATATCATGTCCTTTCCAGAAGAGCAGCTGTAGGAGTTGAAATATATGCAGTTGGTTTTGAGTTAGAGAAATGAATGTGGTTGCAGTGCAGGTAAAACCCTCAGGCAATTCAGAAAAGTTGTGATTTCATGGACCCCTCAATCCTGGGATACAAAATTTGAGTATGAGCTTGTATATGTATGTACATTTTATTCTGGAATCCAAAGCTATCTTCAACTTTTCAAAGGTGATGACAACAACAGCCTGTGCGCCACTGCTTTTTTTTTGAAAGTAAGGCCTACTTGCTAGGACAGAGGCTTTTGGTTTTTTTTGCACTTTGGTGATTTATTATTTAAAAATTTCTGCTTCTATACAGGATAACAAGGGCACTGTTTTTTTTTGTTGTTTGTTTTTTTAATGAGCTAAAATGGTATCACTGATGTGGCCAGTGGGCCCAGGCCCCACTGCTCGGTCCTGGGAAGGAGTGCCTGGTCTGAAGCCCTCCAGCCAGAAACCTGCCAGGGGGCCGGGGGCTGATGCAGCCCCCTCCCCTCCCCACCCATCCATCTGGTGTTGCAGCCGGCCTGGCAGAATGGGGGCAGAGCTGACAGTCCTGTCCCCAGAGGTCTGGCTGCTGCAGGTGGATGCCAGTCCCCCATGTGTCCTCAGTGAGGGTCAGTCCCAGAGGGACCAGGCATGGCCGCTGTGCTCAGAGGACCTGCTCTGTGCTGGAGGCTGAGATGTCCAGGAGCCGCCAGGCCACATAGGGATTTAGTTTGTCCTTGTCTCAGCAGAGCTTCCACATGTACAGCATTTGCAGTACCTTCTCTGGGTTGCCCTTGACCACCTCGCCTTTGGGGTTCTTGATCACCATCACCATCTGGGCCTAGAAGGTGATTATCAGCACAGGCCCCTGTTCCATCATCGTGCCCATGGCCATATCAGTGCTGTCAATGTCCATGATGCAGGAGTGGAACTGAAGGCCCAGACCTTTGGCCTGCTGGATCAGGTTGGCCAGTTGGCTGTAGATAGCTTCATAGCACCAATCTTTGAGAATGTCAAGCTCCTGGGAAATCATGGCCTCCAGGATATTGGGGATGATGTCGTTCTCGCAGTGCTGCAGGAAGCAGTCCTTATCGATGGTGGGGTCCACACGCAGGATCTCTGTGAGCACCTCTGACATCTCCATCTTTGAGAACAGGCCCCCCCAGCAAGTCTGTGATCTTGTCTGTCAGCAGGCGGGACGCCCAGATGAAGGCGTTGTCCCTCTCATCATATTTCATCTTCATCTCGAAGAGCCAATTGAACACCACATTGTTGTCCCTGAAGTCTTTCCACTGCTAGTACCACTTGGAGTCCTTGTGCAGCACGACCCCCAGCGCCTCCTTGTTGCCCTCAAACATTTTCTCTTCCTTGAATTTCTCTCTGTTGAACTCCTTCCTTTTCCAGGGCCACTCAGGCCGCTGGTAGGGCTGGGTCTGTCCCAGGATGCTCGTCAATCTCCTTGACAGACTCCATGCCCTGGGAGAGGGCTTTGAAAGGCAGTGGTCCAGCCGAGCTTCTCCCAGCCTTTGGACACCAACTCAGCAGACTGCTTGGCGTTCTTGGCTGCTTCTTCCACACCCTCCTTGATATTTCTGCCAAGGTCACTTTTACTGACTTCGTCAAGACTCTCCTTGACAGTGCCCATGATCTCTCCCCTAGCTTCTTCCGGATCACCTTGCTCATCAGCTGGGTTTTCAGTTCAGTGGTTCTGTATTTGCTCCTAGCTTCCTGGAACACATCGGACTCTTCCAGCTTCTTGGCCTTGTTTCGGAACTTTTTTATACTTTCTTTCATTTCTTTGTTTTTGGGTAATTCCTCTTTGATGTTATCGAGCAAACCGGAGAGAAACCCTTTTCTGTTTCCAGAGGTATAGGATTTGGACAGGGTTAGCTTTTCTCTCAGCTGGGGCAGCTGGTAGGCACCGTGGAGTAGCGTCCCTAGATTGTGGCTGGACAGGAGATGGACTCTGCTGCCAAAATATCTCTGTGGGCAGCGGCACCAGCCTGCCCACAGCACTGCCACTGCCATGGTGGAGGATCCCCTGTGCTAGGCAGAGTTTTAATAGAGAGCATTGCAAATGACCATTCAGTTCAGTTCAGTTGCTCAGTCTATCCAACTCTTTGTGACCCCATGGTCTACAGCATGCCACACTTGCCTGCCCTTCACTATCTCACAGAGCTTGCTCCAACTCATGTCCATTGAGTTTGTGTTGCCATCCAACCATCTCCTCCTCTGTCATACCCTTCTCCTCCTGCCTTCAGTCTTTCCCAACATCAGGGTCTTTTCCAGTGGGTCAGCTCTTCTCATCAGGTGGCCAAAGTATTGGAACTTCAGCTTCAGCATTACTCCTTCCAACGAATATTCAGGACTGATTTCCTTTAGGATTGACTGGTTTGATCTCCTTGCAATCCAAGGGACTCTCAAAAAGCTCCATCACTACAGTTCAAAAGCATTAATTCTTTGGTGCTCAGCCTTTTATCCAACTCTCACATCTGTACACAGCAACTGGAAAAACCACAGCTTTGACTAGACAGACCTTTGTCAGCAAAGTAATGTCTCTGCTTTTTAATATGCTGTCTAGGTTTGTCATAGCTTTTCTTCCAAGGAGCAAGCATCTTTTAATTGCATGGCTGCAGTCACTATTTGCAATGATTTTGGAGCCCAAGAAAATAAAGTCTGTCACTGTTTCCGTTGTTTCCCCATCTATTTGCCATGAAATGATGGGACCAGATGCCATGATCTTAGTTTTCTGAATGTTGGGTTTTAAGCCACCTTTTTCACTCTCCTCTTTCACTTTCATCAGAGGCTCTTCAGTTCCTCTTGGCTTTCTGCCATAAGGGTGGTATCATCTGCATATCTGAGGTTATTGATATTTCTCTTGGCAGTCTTGATTCCAGCTTGTGCTTCATCCAGCCCCGCATTTCTCATGATGTACTCTGCATATAAGCTAAATAAGCCTGGCGACAATATAAACCTTGATGTACTCCTTTCCCAGTTTGGAACCAGTCCATTCTTGGACTGCATACAGGTTTCTCAGGAAGCAGGTAAGGTGGTCTGTTATTCCCATCTCTTGAAGAATTTTCCTCAGTTTGTTGTGATCCATAGTCAAGGACTTTAGCATAGTCAGTGAAGCAGAATTAGATGTTTTTTCTGGAATTCTCTTGCTTTTTCTATGATCCAACAGATGTTGACAATTTGATCTCTGGGTCCTCTGCCTTCTCTAAATCCAACTTGTACATCTGGAAGTTCTTGTTTCATGTACTGTTGAAGCCTTGCTTGGAGAATTTTGAGCATTACCTTACTAGCATGTACAATGAATGCAATCATGCAGTAGGGTGAACATTCTTTGGCACTGTACTTCTTTGGGATAGGAATGAAAACTGACCTTTTCCAGTCCTGTGGCCACAGTTGAGTTTTCCAAATTTGCTGGCATATTGAGTGCAGCACTTTAATAGCATCATCTTTTTGATTTTACATAGCTCAGCTGTAATTCCATCACCTCCACTCGCTTTGTTCATAGTGATGCTTCCTAAGGCCCCCTTGACTTCACACTCCAGGATGTCTGGCTCTAGGTGAGTCATCACATTAATATGGTTATCTGGGTCATGAAGATCTTTTTTGTATAGTTCTGTGTATTCTTGCCACCTCTTCTTAATATCTTCTGCTTCTGTTAGGGCCATACCATTTCTGTCCTTTATTGTGCCCATTTTTGCATGAAATATTCCCGTGGTATCTCTGATTTTCTTGAAGAGATCTCTAGTCTTTCCGATCCTGTTGCTTTCCTCTATTTCTTTGCATTGTTCACTTAGGAAGCCTTTCTTATCTCCTTGCTATTCTTAGGAACTCTGCATTCAAATGGGTATATCTTTCCTTTTCTCCTTTGCCTTTCACTTCCCTTCTTTTCTCAGCTATTTGTAAGGCCTCCTCAGACAACCATTTTGCCTTTTTGCATTTCTTCTTCTAGGGGATGGTCTTGACCACTGCCTCCTGAACCTCTCTCCATAGTTCTACAGGCAGTATGTCTATCAGATCTAATCCCTTGAATCTATTTGTCACTTCCACTGTATAATCATAACGGATTTGATTTAGGTCATACCTGAATGGTCTAGTGGTTTTCCCTACTTTTTTCAAGTCTGAATTTGGCAATAAGGAGTTCTTGATCTGAACCACAGTCAGCTCCTGGTCTTGTTTTTGCTGAGTGTATAGAGCTTCTCCATCTTTGACTGCAAAGAATATAATCAATCTGATTTCGATATTGACCATCTGGTGACGTCCATGTGTAGAGTCGTCTCTTGTGTTGCTGGAAGAGGGTGTTTGCCATGACCAGTGCCTTCTCTACCAAAACTCTGTTAGCCTTTGCCCTGCTTTATTTTGTACTCCAAGAAAAAACTTGCCTGTTACTCCAGGGATCTCTTGACTTCTTACTTTCGCATTCCAGTCCCTTATATTTTTTTAATTTAATTATCTGCTTATCTTTACCCTCATTAATGTACCCTTTGGTCTCATGCCATATGAGTGCACATTTGTGAAATAAGTAACTTGCCAGAAAAAAAAAGGTCCAAACGTTGGGGCCTCAGGTTTCAACCTACAGGGAATATATTTCCAATAAAGACACACTAACGTGAGCATTTCCTATCACTGTCTTCAAAACCTAAATACTTTCTAGATAGACTTTTTAGTACTTGACACCGAAGAGAAATTGTTTCAATAATAGTAATTGAAACCAAGAGAGTAGCAAAGTTCTGGTCAGGTATGGTCTTTCATAGGATGTGGTTTAGATACAGTAGCCTATGTTAGTCAGAAGACTGATCATGTTATTGCATAGAGAAAGACTTGCAGGAGTTTTTACTTTGCAGTCATTCACATGGTGTCTGAGTGCTAGGAGGATGTTCTTCCTTGGAAATGTGAAGATGACAGAAGTATACACAATAGAATAAAGCAGCTGAAAGTGCTCTGTGGTACTTTTGCTTGAAGGAGGCTTAAGATGGTAAGAATTGCAAGAAAGATTCTTTTTCTCTTGGTCATATCATCTTTCAAATAGCATCCTCATGGTCCACTCAGTTGTCGTGAAATTTTACAATTTGCTAAAGTTTGGGATCATTGGTCCTCGTGTTCAACGAAGAAGTCTCTTGATATATTTGGTTGAAATTGTGGCCTGCTAAGTTGGTCTCTGACCATGGTATCAGATCTTCTGTTTCTTTGCTCTGTAAGTAGATCTGAGTGACATAGTTGTGTCTTGGTCAGGACTGTTTCTATTGTGACAGGAAAACTGGCATCTGACTTATGCTAAAGGAGAATTAATTGGCTCATACAACTGTGAGGTTCAGGCTTTGATCTGACTTTAGGTACAGTTGGATTCTGGGTTCAAATAATGCCTTTAAAACTGATTTTGTCTCTTGGCACTGGCTTTATTCTTGTGTCTTATATGCATTTAAATTGTGACCCATCTGATAAGAAGAGACAGTTTAACCCTCACAGTGACCCTTGGATAGGCATTATTATTTTCTTTGGTGCTCTTTCTGATAAGAAGACCGAAGCAGCTCCAACCTCCCTTGCTTTTAGTGCTAAGAGTCACTTTGTCTGACTTAGGTCTCCTGCATATTCCTGACCCAGTTGTTGAAAGCCAAGGGCATAGGGAGACTTTGATGGGCTTGAGTCACATGGTTCATTACCAGCCCTACCCAATGTACATGACTAAGAGGGAGGGAGTTGGATCTTCTAGTGAAGAAAATTGAGTGGCCACCTGATGAAGAACCTGGATGCTGTGGGAGCAGATGAGTCTCTCCTGCAAGCCTTTGATCCAGTCTGAAGCTAAAAGGCCATATATTAAGTCTGTGGTCTGAATCCAGACTATTAACCATTTCAAGTGCACCTTAGTTCCATTTTGAATGAACTTCTTGCTCCCTGGGCATGTGATTCACTCAGGTTCAAGTCCATGGGTCAGACCCTTCAACCCCCAATGCTAAGCTTTTAATAAGGGGACTATTATTCATTAGATCTCTTATTATCATTAGACTGTTATTCATTAGATGGACTTTATCTTTTTTGAGTGTGTATGGGACATGGGGAAAGGTTCATTTTCTTTTGAAAGAATAAATCAGGGGAATTTAGATATTATTGAAACATGATTAATCTCTTTCTGTCCCCTACTCTGCACCCCACCCCCATCATTTAACAGTACTGTCTTGAAATTCTTGGAGCCAAAATTGTTGGACTTGTCAACCTTTTGATGCAATTTATAATGAAGCAAATGGTCTCTCATGTTTTCCATCCTCCTTTGGCAGTTTGATATTTTTCCTAAAATATAATGTCTAAAAGTACTTTTGGTAAGGTGTTGGGTTTTGTTTTTTTTAAGAAATTGAATTAGTTGACAAATATTACCAGGTGATGTTGGGAGAAATGCACTCTCCCAATACACTCCCAGTATGTAAGTTGACACTACTTTTTTTGAATTCAGATTGATTTTATGTGGTGACTCAGCTGATAAAGAACCTTTCTGCAATGCCAGAGAAGCAGGTTCAATCCCTGGGTCAGGGAGATCCCCTGGAGAAGGGCATGGCAACCCACTCCAGTGTTCTTGCCTGGAGAACTCTGTGGACAGAGGCACTTGGGCTGCAGTCCATGGGGTTGCAAAGAGGTGGACACTGAGTGACTAATACTTTAACTTTTCACACACACACACACACACACACACACACGTATAATATCTTTTTGCATAGTCTTTGATCTGTTGTTCCACTTCTGGGAGTTTATTCTCAGGAGCTGAATTTTAGCTGCATATTCTGTTTATTATCCCAATATTGTTTATAATAGTGAACTGTTGGAAGCAAACTAAATGTCCAACCATGAGAGTTTAAACTGACAAATTATCAATGAAAGACATATCTGGCAATTAAATAGGTTTTAACAGAGAGTCTCAACCTTTCTGCAACCCTTCTGCAGCATAGCACCAGATTTTTGACAGATTGAAGTCGTAGGCAATAAATAGTTTATGGGTTATGTGAAATAGCTGGTGTGTCAGTGGTAATACTGCCACAGTATTGATAGTACTGCCATTGAATTGCAGCTCTTTTAATGCATTTGATGAGGGAAGATTTATATGAAAAAGTGTTTAGTGGAATAGTTTGCAAATTAGGATGTACATTATGACTCAGTTTTGTTTAAAAGTTGGATATGTGTACTATGAACATGCATGTATTTATGTATGTGTGCCATCTACATGCTTATATAGACCACTGAAAGGATATATTCCAAAATACCAATTTAGGTAGAGGGATTGTGTCTCTAAGTTGTGTTCAGCTCTTTTGGGATCCCCATGAACTGTAGCCTCCCAGGCTTCTCTGTCCATGGGATTTCCCAGGCAACAATACTGGAGTGGGTTGCCATTTCTTTTTCCAGGAGATCTTCCCAAGATGGGTCAAACCAGAGTCTCTTACATTGGCAGGAGGATTCTTTACCACTGAGCCACCCGGGAAGCAGCAGCTGGTGGGGTGCTAGGGGACTTTTTCTCTCGATGCTACTCCATATTTTCTAAACTTTACAGGATAACTGTAATGTTTTTGAATTTGGCAGCGGGAAAGGAAGCTTTAGCGGTCTTACTTCTCTGGCCAGCTTACTGATGTGATTGAAAAAAGATATTCTTTTATTATACAGATCTTTTTACTGTCCCTCTTCATTTTCTTATCTACTAAGCTTTAGCAATCAGCTTCCATCATGGATCTCTGGAAAAAAATGATAAATGTGGCCTTAATGAATTTGGATTTCTTTTTAAGAATTAGCAAACATTTCAGTTCAGTGCAGTTCAGTCACTCAGTCGTGTCTGACTCTTTTCGACCCCATGATTGCAGCACGCCAGTCCTCTCTGTCCATCACCAACTCCTGGAGTCTACCCAAACCCATGTCCATCGATTCAGTGATGCCATCCAACCATATCATTCTCTGTCGTCCTCTTCTCCTCCTGCCCCCAATCCTACCCAGCATTAGGGTCTTTTCCAGTGAGTCAACTCTTCGCATGAGGTGGCCAAAGTATTGGAGTTTCAGCTTCAACATCAGTCCTTCCAATGAACACCCAGGACTGATCTCCTTTAGGATGGATTGATTGGATCTCCTTGCAGTCCAGGGGACTCTCAAGAGTCTTCTCCAACACCACAGTTCAAAAGCATCAATTCTGCGGCGCTCAGCTTTCTTCACCGTCCAACTCTCACATACATACATGACTACTGGAAAAACCATAGCCTTGACTAGGCGGACCTTTGTTGACAAAGTAATGTCTCTGCTTTTAAATATGCTATCTAGGTTGGCCATAACCTTCCTTCCAAGGAGTAAGCGTTTTTTAATTTCATGGCTGCAATCACCATCAGCGGTGATTTTGGAACCCAAAAAAATAAAGTCTGACACTGTTTCCACTGTTTCCCCATCTATTTCCCATGAAGTGATGGGACCAGATGCCATGATCTTAGTTTTCTGAACATTGAGCTTTAAGCCGACTTTTTCACTCTCCTCTTTCACTTTCACCAAGAGGCTCTTTAGTTCTTCACTTTCTGCCATAGGGGTGGTGTCATCTGCATATCTGAGGTTATTGATATTTCTCCCGGCAATCTTGATTCCAGCTTGTGCTTCTTCCAGCCCAGCATTTCTCATGATGTACTCTGCATATAAGTTGAATAAGCAGGGTGACAATATACAGCCTTGACGTACTCCTTTTCCTATTTGGAACCAGTCTGTTGTTCCATGTCCAGTTCTAACTGTTGCTTCCTGACCTGCATACAGGTTTCTCAAGAGACAGGTCAGATGGTCTGGTATTCCCATCCCTTTTAGAATTTTCCACCGTTTATTGTGATCCACACAGTCAAAGGCTTTGGCATAGTCAATAAAGCTGAAATAGATGTTTTTTTGGAACTCTCTTGCTTTTTCGATGATCCATCGGATGTTGGCAATTTGCTCTCTGGTTCCTCTGCCTTTTCTAAAACCAGCTTGAACATCTGGAAGTTCATGGTTCACGTATTGCTGAAGCTTGGCTTGGAGAATTTTGAGCATTACTTTGCTAGCATGTGAGATGAGTGCAATTGTGCGGTAGTTTGAGCATTCTTTGGCATTGCCTTTCTTTGGGATTGGAATGAAAACTGACCTTTTCCAGTCCTGTGGCTACTGCTGAGTTTTCCAAATTTGCTGGCATATCGAGTGCAGCACTTTCACAGCATCATCTTTCAGGATCTGAAATAGCTCAACTGGAATTCCATCACCTCCACTAGCTTTGTTCTTAGTGATACTTTCTAAGGCCCACTTGACTTCACATTCCAGGATGTCTGGCTCTAGGTGAGTGATCACACCATCGTGATTATCTGGGTCATGAAGATCTTTTTTGTACAGTTCTTCTGTGTATTCTTGCCACCTCTTCTTAATATCTTCTGCTTCTGTTAGGTCCATACCATTTCTGTCCTTTATCGAGCCTATCTTTGCATGAAATGTTCCTTTGGTATCTCTAATTTTCTTGAAGAGGTCTCTAGTCTTTCCCAATCTGTTGTTTTCCTCTATTTGTTTGCACTGATCGCTGAGGAAGGCTTTCTTATCTCTCCTTGCTCTTCTTTGGAACTCTGCATTCAGATGAGAATATCTTTTCTTTTCTCCTTTGCTTTTCGCTTCTCTTCTCTTCCCAGCTGTCTGTAAGGCCTCCTCAGACAGCCATTTTGTTTTTTTGCATTTCTTTTCCATGGGGATGGTCTTGATCCCTGTCTCCTGTACAGTGTCACGAACCTCTGTCCATAGTTCATCAGGCCCTCTGTCTATCAGATCTCGCCCCTTAAATCTATTTGTCACTTCTACTGTATACTCATAAGGGATTTGATCTAGGTCATACCTGAATGGACAAGTGGTTTTCCCTACTTTCTTCAATTTAAGTCTGAATTTTTAAATGTTAGCAAACATCACAGTTGTTACCATGTGATCAACCCGAGAGCTGTTTAGAAGAAATGTGGCTCTAGAAACCACATTTGTACATTTGTTGTCATTCAGATGCCCCTCTAAGAAGACATTTGCGCAGGCAAATGTCATTTATCATCTTTATATTGGATTCCTTTCTCATCTTTTGACTCATTTCATAGTTTCCTTTCTTGCCTTTCTTAGATACAAAGACCATATCTCAACTCCAGTTAACTATTTTTCGTCAGTAACTATGGAATTCCACAGGTGACTAATACGTGAACAGTTGATGTAGTGATTGGGTGTTTGAGGAATGATTATCTAGTAAATGTAAATTATCTGGTAAATGTCTAGGATGGCTGGTACCATGTGCTAATTGGAAGCAGGCAGTTGGTGCCTAACCAGTGGTTTTACCTTCAGTGTGACCTAATGAGGCCTGTATTCTGAGGATGAGTTCCAAGCTAAAACCAGAGTTAAAGAGTATAGCGGTCAGGCTATTTTTATCGTGGTACTATGGAGCAACATCAGGTCAAGAAGCAACAGTTAGAGCTGGACATGGAACAACAGACTGGTTCCAAATTGGGAAAGGAGTACGTCAAGGCTACATATTTTCACCCTGCTTATTTAACTTATATGCACAGTACATCATATGAAATGCAGGGCTGGATGAAGCACAAGCTGGAATCAAGACTGCCAGGAGAAATTTCAGTAACCTCACATATGCAGATGACACTACCCTTATGGCAGAAAGCGAAAAAGAACTAAAGAGCCTCTGATGAACGTGAAAGAGGAGAGTGAAAAAGTTGGCTTAAAACTCAACATTCAGAAAACTAAGATCATGGCATCTGGGCCCATCATTTCATGGCAAATAGATGGGGAAACAATGGAAACAGTGACAAACTTTATATCTTTGGGCTCCAAAATCACTGCAGATGGTGACTGCAGCCATGAAATTAAAAGACGCTTGCTCCTTGGAAGGAAAGCTCTGATCAACCTAGACAGCATATTAAAAAGCAGAGACATTACTTTGCCAACAAATGTCTGTCTAGTCGAAGCTATGGTTTTTCCAGTGGTGATGTATGGATGTGAGAGTTGGACTGTAAAGAAAGCTGAGCACTGAAGAATTGATGCTTTTGAACTGTGGTGTTGGAGAAGAGTCTTGAGAGAGTCCCTTGGACTGCAAGGAGATCCAACCTGTCTATCCTAAAGGAAATCAGTCTTGAATATTCATTGGAAGGACTGATGCTGAAGCTGACTCATTATTAAAGACCCTGATGCTGGGAAAGATTGAAGGTGGGAGGAGGAGATGACAGAGGATGAGATGGTTGGATGGCATCACTGACTCGATGGACATGAGTTTGAGTAAGCTCTGGGAGTCGGTGATGGACAGGGAAGTCTGGCGTGCTGCAGTCTGTGGGGTCGCAAAGTCCATGGGGACACTACTGAGTGACTGAACTGAACTGATGGAGCATAAATCCAAGATGGCCCTTTGTTTGTAAACAGTAAAGTTAGCTAATGAAAAAGCTGTTGCAGAAACATAAAGAGTAACCAGCCTAGAAATCTGATGCACCTTATGATGTCCACGTTGCACATAAGTGTACAGTCAGCCTTGTCCAGATCAATAGTGACAGCAAAAATATTCCAAGTGTGGGTCAGTAAAATAATTCAGCTCTTTTTTCGTTATTTTGAGTCATTTGGGATTAAATATGTAGCAGCTCTGGAACCCAGAGACCAAAAATGTTTAATTCTTTGGTATTTCGGAACTTTATAGTATGTATGTATTGACTTTGTTGAATTTGGCAAGTAGTATTTGTTCTGGCCAGCCCACAGTGGCCTCAGTCCTTAGACCTCAATTGCATATATATTCTCAGTATATTTGAAGTATGCAAGGTAAGGAACATAAGAATCCTTCAAAAAGAAGAAATTATTTTGTACAAAGCTGACTGGTCTTAGCCCTGTGACCTAAGATTATTTTACAGAAATATAACCAATTGGTTTATTTTCTTTTTAAAAATATTTATCTTCCCTTCCTTCCTCCCTGTTTTCCCCATCCTCCTCTTCTTTTTGTAGTTTTGAGATTGGTGGATGTAGAAAGTCATGTGTTCCTACCCATCCCTAACTGGAACTGCTGTCTTAGCTTGCTGCTTGCAGGAAGCTTTTTTGTCCTTTTTTAGGACAAAAAGTCTTAAAAGCATGAAAATAGCAGACACGCCTCATTTGCTTTGGCAGAGGGAACAGCTTTTTCTCCCAAGTAGCTCTAGGTAAGACCTAATCTCCAAAGGTGATCTTGTAAGTCCCAAGTTCCAAATGACAGAAAGCAGAAGACCTTGTATTTTAAAGTACTCCCTCCAGTCTTTCCTCCTTGTTTGTTATTTTTGCAAGTTTACTTTCTAAGAGGTAGTTTAGAAATGGATACTACCCATTTCCCGACTGTTTCTCAGGTCATGCAGCATCTACATCTGCCAGTTGGCATCAGGAGACTCTTGCGGTTTGCTTTGAGACTCCTCAGGGGGATGGCTTTTGCCACTGCTTCAGCCCCTGGCAACTGGGTGTCTGGCATATATAGGAAGAAGTAAAAACATGTGCCCAATTAGCTATACAAGTTGTTTGGATGAAAGTTGGAAAGATGGGTTTCTTACTGCTGTAATATGTAAAAGCACTAACATTTGCTAGTGGCGTCTTGCTTCTGAATAGATTCCAGGTGGGAACAGATGTGAAAGGTGGATTGGATCATTTCCTTCTTTCAAAGAAGTCATCAGAGTAGACCTCATGTGCCTTGGTGACATTGGCTTTTGGTACCAGCATTTGCCTCGTTTTTTAAGCTCCCAACCAGGTACAACAGTGAGCCAGCTTACTCTATTTTCCATATCACCTGTGCTCGTTCTTAGTCTCGTGTTTGATTCTTTGTGACCCCCTAGACTAGCTTGCCAAGGCTCCTCTGCCCATGGAATTTTCCAGACAAGAATGCTGGAGTGGGGTTCCATTTCCTATTCTAGGGGATCTTCCACACTCAGGTGTTGAACCCACGTCTCTGGCATCTCCTGCATTGGCAGGCTGTTTCTTTACCACTAACGCCACCTGGGAAGCCCATATGTTATATGTGAGGGCCTTTTTCTGAGCCTGCAGAGATCAAACTAAAATGATAAGGAGAGGAAGGCTGCAAAAACAGTGTCACCTTTCACGTCTTGTTCAAATTGGAATAGATCAACTTTCTCTCTTTATTTGTACTTCCCATTTTCCTTTGGCTCTGGTAGGCTTGGGCAAGAAGTATGAAAGCTGTTCACTGAGGAGGCAAAAGCCCTGTCCTCAGAAG
The DNA here is from genome assembly GCF_054371585.1 of Giraffa tippelskirchi. NCBI lineage: Eukaryota > Metazoa > Chordata > Mammalia > Artiodactyla > Giraffidae > Giraffa > Giraffa tippelskirchi. The sequence goes on from NC_137287.1 coordinate 23,110,665, forward strand.
GCTTGCAAATTTAGAACTTCAGCCTCTTTGCATGTCAAAAAATAAAGGTTGTCCTAGAATGTTAGACTTCAAAGGATTTTAATGTTGGGAACATAGAAACTCAGAGAGGTTAAGAGACTTGTTCAAGGGCATACATCACTTAGGGACGTGTGTATGCTCAGTTGCTCAGTTGTGTCCGACTCTTTGCAACCATGGACTATAGCCCGCCAGTCTCTTCTGTTCATGAAATTTTCCAGGGAAGCATACTGGAGTGGGTTGCCATTTCCTACTCCAGGGGATCTTCTCGACCCAGGTACTGAACCTGTGTCTCGTGTCTGCTGCATTGGCAGGCAGATTCTTTACCCCTGTGCCACCTGGAACAGCATAGTGAAGAACAATAAGTAGTGAGACCAATGATGTAATATGATGAGTTTAGAATCAGACTCCTGGGTATGAATCCCTTTTCCTTTATAGACTGGCTGTGTGACCTCAGGCCAAATCCCTTAAATTCTGTTCAGTTTACCCCACTGTAGAGTGAAGATTATATTTTCTTTCCCATAGAGTTGTAGTGGGTTAAAAGTGATAATTCATGTCTGTCCCCTCAGTACATGCAATTAACTTAAAAGATATTGCTATTAAGAAACATTTTAAAATCTTCTCTCAACCTGGGCCAACCAGATTGACCGTTTGCCTCTTTCCTTTCCACTTTATGCTCCTAGTCACTGAAGGACCAGAGCAAGATTCATCGTCTCTGTGAAACTTTCCCATTGAGTAGATTCTGGAGTCTGACAAACTGATTTTATATCCTAGTCCCATTGCTTAGTGGTTAAGGAACCTCAGTTTCCTAATCTGTAAGACCTCTGACATCATAGGTTGTTGTGAAGTTTGAAGATGATGATGTATATGAAGCATATAACAAATACCAATTCCTCTTCATCAGTCCCTCCACCTTCCTTTCCATAACGCTGGTTCACACTCCTCTCTCCTTTCCTGTCTCCATTCGTCTTTATGTGGTTTAGCCCTTCATGGTCTTTCTGTCCATAATGAGTGATTCTGTTTCAGAGGTAGACTGTAAGTCCTAGAGTACAGGGACTTGCCTGATTGTCACTTCATGGAGCTGCCTAAGAATTAGAAACACTTCCCTGATCTCCCTTCTCTGGCTGTCTGTGGAGCCAGAGCATCCACTGGGACCATGATCTCTGGGACTGCCCTTAGCCCAGCAGTGCCAGCTCCAGACCTGGGGCCAAGCAAGCAACCAAGCCCATCCCCAGGAATAGCAGCTAGGTCTGCCGCAGGAGAGGAGGGAGGCTGGAGGCTGATGCAGAGAAGGAGGGAGAGAGAGAGGCAGAAGCAGTTAGAGCTGAGATTGGAAGAGAAAAGCTGGAGGTTTATCTTGGTCCAACATAAACTGAGCAGTTACTGCCTTTGATCTTTCAAGTAAACCCCCAAAGCTATGCCTAGAACTACGTTTCCTGGTTTGTAGCTTTTTTCCTCACTTTATTCTTCTTCCTGCCTTTCTTTTCTTCCCACCCTTTCTTGTCTGTCACTCCATTTCACTCATATATGCCATTTTAGCTGAAACAGGAGACCAGAGTCACTTACTGCAAGAACAGGAGAGCTGCTGTGGGCATTTGGGGCATCAGCATTCCTGAACTGCCCCAGGAGACCTGGCCTGGCTGCTGACAAGAGCACTTTTCTAGGAAAAGAGGAGCTTGATTCTGTCACCAACTTTCTGATAATAACAATTACAATAAAGGCTAACACTTACTGAATACTTTTTATGAGCCAGGTATTAGGGCAGAGCATTTTACATGGGACATCTCATTTCCTCTATCCACCAGTCCATGAGGTACAACTGTCCCATTTTAAAGTTATATGCTGATGGTCACAAACTTGGTGCATCACCATGATTCAGATACAGGTTTGTCTGCTTGCGGAGCTCATCCTGTTAATTACTCTGCTTCAGTGTTTCCTTTTCTAGATAGCTCCTTGACCTCCGTGTACTTAAATTTTTTTTCCTATGAAATGGCAGTAATTATTTCCTAGAGTTACACTTCATTGTAGCTCTTACAATGTACTAACAATGAAAAGTGGGATTAATTAATGACGATGTTCTGTTAGTAATGAAATTTGGTTCTGGGGTGCCGAGGTTGTGCTGAGGCTATCCATTTCAGAGGGATAGCAGGAGGACCACTGGGAAGGTAGTTCCATTAAATGAGTGTAAATCAGTACCAAGTTAGAAATCCTGGCTTTTTCCAGATCTTCACACCTTGAACCTAGTGGAAAGGGAATGAAATTTGGAACTGACTGGAAGATTGCCCCAGATTAGGGACAGAATTTAGTTCAGTTCAATTGCTCAGTTGCGCCTGACTCTTGGTGACCCCATGGACTGCAGCACGCCAGGCTTCTCTGTCCCTCACCGACTCCCAGAGCTTGCTCAGATTCATGTCCATCGAGTCAGTGATGCCATCCAATCATCTCATCCTCTGTTGTCCCCTTCTCCTCCTGCCTTCAATCCTTCCCAACAGCAAGGTCTTTTCCAGTGAGTCAGTTCTTCGCATCAGGTGGCCAAAGTGTTGGAGCTTCAGCATTACTCCTTCCAAGGAATATTCAGGAATGATTTCCTTTAGGATTGATTGGCTGGATCTCCTTGCAGTCCAAGGGACTCTCAAGAGTCTTCTCCAACACCACAGTTCAAAGCATCAATTCTTTGGCACTCAGCATTCTTTATGGTCCAACTCTCACATTCATACATGACTACTGGAAAAACCATAGCTTTGACTAGACAGACTTTTGTCAGCAAAGTAATGTCTCTGCTTCTTAATATTCTGTCTAGGTTTGTCATAGCTTTTCTTCCAAGGAGTAAATGTCTTTTAATTTCATGACTGCAGTTGTCTGCAGTGATTTTTGAAACCCAAGAAAATAAAGTCTGTCGCTGTTTCCACTGTTTCCCCATCTATTTGCCTATTTGCCATGAAGTGATGGGACCCGATGGCATGATCTTTGTTTTTTGAATATTGAGTTTTAAACCAGCTTTTTCACTCTCTTCCTTCACTTTCATCAAGAGGATCTTCAGTTCCTCTTTACTTTCTGCCATAAGGGTGATGTCATCTGCATATCTGAGCTTATTGATATTTCTCCTGGCAATCTTGATTCCAGCTTGTGCTTCATCCAGCCCTGCATTTCACATGATGTTCTCTGCATATAAGTTAAATTAGCAGGGTGACAATATACAGTCTTGACGTACTCCTTTCCCAATTTGGAACTAGTCTGTTGTTCTATGTCCAGTTCTGACTGTTGCTTCTTGACCTACATACAGATTTCTCAGGAGGCAGGTAAGGTGGTCTGGTATTCCCATCTCTTTCAGAATTTTTCAGTTTGTTGTGATCTGCACAGTCAAAGGCTTTGGGTGTAGTCAATAAAGTACAAGTAGATGTTTTTCTGGATCTCTCTTGCTTTTTCAATGACCCAACGGATGTTGGCAGTTTGATCTCTGGTTCCTCTGCGTTTTCTAAATCCAGGTTGAACATCTGGAAGTTCACAGTTCACATACTGTTGAAGCTTAGCTTAGAGAATTTTGAGTATTACTTTGCTGGTGTGTGAGATGAGTGCAATTGTGCAGGAATTTGAACATTCTTTGGCATTGCCTTTCTTTGGGATTGGAATGAAAACTGACCTTTTCTAGTCCTGTGACCACTGTTGAGTTTTCCAAATTTGCTGGCATATCGAGTGCAGCGCTTTCACAGCATCATCTTTTAGGACTTGAAATAGCTCAGCTGCAATTCCATCACCTCCAAGTTTTGTTCGTAGTGATGCTTCCTAAGGCCCACTTGACTTCACATTCCAGAATCTCTGGCTCTAGGTTAGTGATCACATTAGCATAGTTATCTGGGTCATTAAGATCTTTTTTGGTATAGTTCTTCTGTATATTCTTGCCACCTTTTCTTAATATCTTCTGCCTCTGTTAGGTCCACACCATTCTGTCCTTTATTGTGCCCATCTTTGCATGAAATGTTCCCTTGGTATCTCTAATTTTCTTGAAGAGATCTCTAGTCTTTCCCATTTTATTGTTTTCCTCTATTTGTTTGCATTGATCACTGAGGAAGGCTTTCTTATCTCTCCTTGCTATTCTTAGAAACTCTGCATTCAAATGGGAATATCTTTCCTTTTCTTGTTTGCCTTTTGCTTCTCTTCTTTTCTCAGCTATTTGTAGGGCCTTCTCAGACAGCCATTTTGCCTTTTTGCTTTTCTTTTTCTTGGAGATGCTCTTGATCCCTGTCTCCTGTACAATGTCACCAACTTCCATCTGTAGTTCATCAGGCACTCTTGTCTATCAGATCTAGTCCCTTAAATCTATTTCTCACTTCCACTCTATTTGATAAGGGATTTGATTTAGGTCATACCTTAATGGTCTAGTGGTTTTCCCCACTTTCTTCAATTTAAGTCTGAATTTGGCAATAAGGAGTTCATGATCTGAGCCACAGTCAGCTCACAGTCTTGTTTTTGCTGAGTGTATAGAGCTTCTCCATCTTCGGCTGCAAAGAATATAATCAGTCAGATTTTGGTATTGACCATATGGTCAATGAGTAGAGTCTTCTCTTGTGTTGTTGGAAGATGGTGTTTGCTAAGAACAGTGTGTTCTCTTGCAAAACTCTGTTAGCCTTTGGCCTGCTTCATTTTGTACTCCAAGGCCAAACTTGCCTGTTTCTCCAGGGAAATCTTGACTACCTACTTTTGCATTCCAGTCCCCTATGATGAAAAGGACATCTTTTTCTGCTGTTAGTTCTAGAAGGTCTTGTAAGTCATCATAGAACCATTTGACTTCAGCTTCTTCAGCATTAGTGGTTGGGGCATAGACTTGGATTACTGTGATATTGAATGGTTTGTCTTGGAAACGAACCGAGGTCATTCTGTTGTAGTGCATTTCGGACTCTCTTGTTGACTGTGAGGGCTACTCCATTTCTTCTAAGGGATTCTTGCCCACAGTAGTAGATATAATGGTCATTTGAATTAAATTGGCCCATTCCTGTCCATTTTAGTTCACTGATTCTTAAAATGTCGATGTTCAAACCCTTGCTGTCTCCTGTGTGACCACTTCCAATTTACCTTAATTCATGGACCTAACATTTCAGGTTGCTATGCAATACTGTTCTTTATAGCATCGGACTTTACTTCCATCACCAGTCACATCCACAGCTGGACACAGTTTTCACTTTGACTTCATCTTTTCATTCTTTCTGGAGTTACCTCTCCACTCTTCTCCAGTAGTGTATTGGGCACCTACCGACCTGGGGAGTTCATCTTTCAGTGTCCTATGTTTCTGCCTTTTCATACTGTTCATGGGGTTCTCAAGGCAAGAATAATGAAGTGGTTTGCCATTCCCTTCTGCAGTGGACCATGTTTTGTTAGAATTCTCCACCATGACCCATCTGTCTTGGGTGGCTCTACACGGCATGTCTCATAGTTTCATTGAGTTAGACATGGCTGTTTTCCATGTGATCAGTTTGGTTAGTTTTCTGTGATTGTGGTTTTCGTTCTGTCTGCCCTCTGATGAATAAGGATAAGAGGCTTATGGCAGTTTCCTAATGGGAAAGACTGACTGTGGGGGAATCTGAGTCTTGTTCTGCTGGGTGGGGCCATGCTAAGTAAATCTTTAATCCAATTTTCTGTTGACGGGTGGGGCTGTTCCCTCCCTGTTTGGACTGAGGGCAAACTGTTGACCCATGCCTTCACAGGAGACTCCTTTCTCCTGGCTCTTGATGTGCACAAGTTTTTGTTTGTAGCCCTCCAAGAGTCTGTTTCCCCATTCCTGTTAAAGTTCTGTAATCAAATCCCACTGGTCTCCAAAGTCAAATTCTTTGGGGGTTCTCAGTCCCTTTGCCAGATCCCCAGGTGGGGGAATCTGTTGTAGGTCCTAGAACTTTCTTAACAGTGCGAGAATTTCTTTGATATAATTGTTCTGCAGTTAGGGACAGAAAGTGAGCAACAATTCAGATATCCTGAGGGCACAGCAAATAGCCAGCTTGATTTTATTCAGGATTATTCACAAATCTTATCTTATGGAGAATCTGATCCCCCCATGTATTTCTGATTGGTAGTAAATTTGAGCAGGGTTAATTCTATAGTTCAAGAGACTATTTTTGAGCAATACTCATGTGCATGACTCAAGTCAAGCAAAGGCATCCTGTCTTGTCTGGGCCTGGGGAAGCCAAAGCCTAGGCCATTGTTCAGATGGGACAAGCTGGGATTTCCATCAGGGTAAGTAGATACTACTTGGCTTTTAATAACAGCTTTCCTCTGTGGAAGTCATTGTGTGCCAGGTACTGTTTATCAGTGTATCCTGACAGAATCCTTACAACTGCTCTATGAAGTAGGTACCACTTTTCAGGTTGATGAAATTCAGGTTTTTTATCAGGGTCAAACAGCTGGTACCAGAGTTGGACTTAAAGAGCTAGAGCTTTTAGCCATGATACGGTCCTGAAACATCATGGGTTTAAGGACTCTGGACTAATTCTAGTCCCCAGCCTCTCATGAGGCTGAGCTGAAGGGCATCTTGCCTGCCTGCTTCACGGTGGTAAGGCTTGCGGGGGAGAGAGCAGTGGCTAGGACATCATTCTTAGCACTGGGCACAGACTATGTGCTGTTCTTTTTCCAGTTGTTGTTGTTGTTTAGTCTCCAAGTCGTGTCCGACTCTTTGCAATCCCATGAAGTGCACCAAGCCAGGCTCCTCTGTCCTTCACTGTCTCCCAGAGTTTGCGCAAATCTATGTGCATTGAGTCAGTGATGCTGTCTAACCATCTCATCCTCTGCTGCCCCCTTTTCCTCCTGCTCTCAATCTATCCCAGCAGCAGGGTCTTTTCCAATGACTCAGCTCTTTTGCATCAGGTGGCCAATGTATTGGAGCTTAAGCCTCAGTCCTTCCAATGACTATTCAGGGTTGGTTTCCTTTAGGATTGACTAGTTTGACCTCCTTGCAGTCCAAGGGATTCTCAAGAGTCTTCTTCAGCACCACAATTCAAAATCATCAATTCTTTGGCACTCAGCCTTCTTTATGATCCAGTTCTCATATCTGTACATGACTACTGGAAAACCATAACTTTGACTGTACGGATCTTTGTCAGAAAAATGTTTCTGCTTTTTAATATGCTGTCTAGGTTTGTCATAGCTTTCCATCCAAGAAGCAAGTGTCTTTTAATTTCATGGCTGCAGTCAGCGTCCACAGTGATTTTGGAGCCCACAAAAATAAAATCTGTCACTGTTTCCATTTTTTCCCCATCTGTTTGCCATGAGTGGTGTGACTGGATGCCATGATCTTAGTTTTTTGAATGTTGAGTTTTAAGCCAACATTTTCACTCTTCTTTCACCCTCATCAAGAAGGTCTTTAGTTTCTTTTCACTTTCTGCCATTAGGGTGGTATCATCTGCATATCTGAGGTTGTTGGTATTTCTCCCAGAAATCTTCATTCCAGCTTGTGATTTGTTCACTTCAGCGTTTTGCATGATGTATGGACGTAAGAGAAGCAGAAGATACTAAGAAGAGGTGGCAGGAATACACAGAAGAACTGTACAAAAAAGATCTTCACAACCCAGATAATCACGATGATGTGATCACTCACCTAGAGCCAGACATCCTGGAATGTGAAGTCAAGTGGGCCTTAGAAAGCATCACTGTGAACAAAGCTAGTGGAGGTGATGGAATTCCAGTTGAGCTATTTCAAATCCTGAAAGATGATGCTGTGAAAGTGCTGCACTCGATATGCCAGCAAATTTGGAAAACTCAGCAGTAGCCACAGGACTGGAAAAGGTCAGTTTTCGTTCCAATCCCAAAGAAAGGCAATGCCAGAGAATGCTCAAACTACCGCACAATTGCACTCATCTCACATGCTAGTAAAGTAATGCTCAAAATTCTCCAAGCCAGGCTTCAGCAATACATGAACCGTGAACTTCCAGATGTTCAAGCTGGTTTTAGAAAAGGCAGAGGAACCAGAGATCAAATTGCCAATATCCGCTGGATCATCGAAAAAGCAAGAGAGTTCCAGAAAAACTGGGTAGGATTGGGGGCAGGAAGAGAAGGGGACGACAGAGGATGAGATGGTTGGATGGCATCACTGACTCGATGGACATGGGTTTGTGTAGACTCTGGGAGTTGGTGATGGACAGAGAGGCCTGGCATGCTGCAATTCATGGGGTCGCAAAGAGTTGGACACGACTGAGCGACTGAACTGATTCTACATATCAGTTAAATAAGCAGTGTGACAGTATATAGCCTTGACATACTTCTTTCCCAATTTGGAACCAGTTCTTCTCCATGTCCAGTTCTAGCTGTTGCTTCTCGACTTGCATATGTTTCTTAGGAGACAGGTAAGGTGGTCTGCTCCTCCCATTTCTTTTAAGAATTTTCCAGTTTGTTGTGATGCACACAGTCAAAGGCTTTAGCATAGTCAATGAAGCAGAAGTAAATGTTTTTCTGGAATTCCCTTGCTTTTCCTGTGATCCAACAGACGTTGGCAATTTGATCTCTGTGCCCTCTGCCTTTTCTAAATCCAGCTTGTACATTTCTCGGTTCACATACTGCTGAAGCCTAGCTTGGAGAATTTTGAGCCTTACCTTGCTAGTATGTGAAATGAATGCAATTGTGCCGTAGTTTGAAAATTCTTTGGCATTGCCCTTCTTTGTGATTGGAATGAAAACTGACCTTTTCTAGTCCTGTGACCACTGCTGAGTTTTCCAAATTTGCTGACATATTGACTGTAGCACTTTAACAGCATCATCTTTTCGGAGTTTACATAGGTCTGCTGGAATTCCATCACCTCCATTAGCTTTGTTCTTAGTAATGCTTCCTAAGGTCCACTTGACTTCACACTCCAGGATGTCTGGCTCTAGGTGAGTGACTACACTCCTATCATCGTGGTTATCTGAGTCATTAACACCTTTCTTGTATAGTTCTTCTGTGTATTTTTTCCACCTTTTAATCTCTTCTGTTAGGTCCTTACGCACTCCCATTCTTGGATGAAATGTTTCCCCTGCTATCTCCAATTTTTTTTGAAGAGCAATTCTCTTTCTTAGAGAATCTTTCCCATCCTGTTGTTTTCCTCTATTTCTTAATACTCTTCATTTCAGAAAGCCTTCTCTCTCCTTGCTTTTCTCTGGAACTCTGCATTCAGTTGGGTATATTTTTCCCTTTCTCCCTTTTCAGCTATTTGTAACGCCTCCTCAGACAACCACTTTACCTTCTTGCATTTCTTTTTCCTTGGGGTGGTTTTGGTCACTGCCTCCTGTACAGTGTTATAAACCTCCATATATAGTTCTTTATACAGTCCGCCAGATCTAATCCCTTGAACCTATTCATCACCTCCACTGTATAATCATAACGGATTTGATTTAGGTCATACCTGAATGGTCTAATAGTTTTCCCTACTTTCTTCAATTTAAGTCTGAATTTGGCAATAAGAAGCTCATGATCTGAGCTATGGTCAGCTCCCAGTCTTGTTTTTGCTGACTTTATAGAACTTCTCCATCTTCGGCTGCAAAGAATATAATCAATCTGATTTCAGTAGTGATCATTTGGTGATGTCCATGTGTAGAGTCATCTCTTGTGTTGTTGGAAAAGAGTGTTTGCTATGACCAGTGTATTCTCTTGGCAAAACTCTGTTAGCCTTTGTCCTGCTTCATTTTGTACTCCAAGGCCAAACTTGCTTGCTACTGCAAGTTTCTCTTGATTTCCAACTTTTGCATTCCAATTCCTATAATGAAAAGGACATCATTTTTGCTGTTAGTTCTACAAGGTCTTATAGATCTTCATAGTCAACTTTAGCTTCTTCAGCATCAGTGGTTGAGGCAAAGTGATGTTGAATGGTTTGCCTTGGAAATGAACCGGGGTCACTGTTTTGTTGACTATGAAGGCTACTACATTTCCTCTAAGGGATTCTTGCCCATAGTAGTAGATATAATGGTTACCTGAATTAAATTCACCCATTCCTGTCCACTTTAGTTCACTGATTCCTAAAATGATATTCACTCTTGCCATCTCCTGCTTGACTGTGTCCAATTTCCTTGATTCATGGACCTAACATTCCAGGTTTCTCTGCAGCATTGTTTACAGCATCAGACTTGACTTTCACCACCAGACACATCCACAGTTGAGTGTCGTTTCCGGTTTGGCTCAGCCGATTCATTCTTCCTGGAGGTATTAGTAATTGCCCTCTGCTCTTCCCCCATAGCATATTGGACACCTTCCAACCTGGGGGCCTCATCTTCCAGTGTTATGTGTTTTTGTTTTTTCATACTGCTCATGGGGTTCTCACAGCAAGAATAGTGGTGTGTTTTGCCATTCCCTCCTCCAGTGGACCACATTTTGTCAGTACACTTCACTATGACCCACCCATCTTGGGTGGCCCTGCACAGCATGGCTTATAGCTTCATTGCATTACAAATCCCCTTCACCAAGACCATGCTGTGATCTATGAAGGGGCTTCTGATATAGGTGTGTTAAGCAGTCTAACTTAGTGGTTAAATTGAAAGTGAAAGTCGGCTCAGTTGTGTCTGATTGTTTGCAGCCCCATGGACTATACTATAGAAGTCCATGGAATTCTCCAGGCCAGAAAACTGTAGTGGGTAGCCTTTCCCTTCTGCAGGGGATCTTCCCAACCCAGGGATCAAACCCAGGTCTCCCGCATTGCACGTGAATTCTTTACCAGCTGAGCTACAAGGGAAGCCCAAGAATACTGGAGTGGGTAGGCTATCCCTTCTCCAGTGGATCTTCCCGACCCAGGAATCGAACCGGGGTCTCCTGCATCGCTGGCAGATTCTTTACCAGCTGAGCTATCAGAGGTTTTTCAAGTCAGACATATCAGGTTCTGCTTGTGATCCTGGGTAATCTCTTTGCACCCCAACTTTCCTGTCTTTGAATGGAGTTGTGGTAAGCATATATGAGTTTTATTGTCCATAAAGTGCTTTGTATAACGTGTGGTGTGATATCCAGTGCTCAGTATTTGATAATTGCTCTTATTAGGAATTAGCCAACAGCTAGTGTGTCCAGGAAAGCTTGCAACTTTAAAACACTTGAAGTGTGGCCATCCTGTGACACAGGGCTGAGCCCCTGATTGAACCTGAGAAATCTTTTGGTGCAGAACTGTTTCCCAAAGAAAGAGGTAGACAGTAAAGAAGGGAGACCATTAGGTAATCAGGGGACCACACTTACCATCAGATCTGTAAATACTTTCTTCAGGCTTGAGACCATCACTTGCTTCAAAGGAAAGGACCAGAATGGAAGGAAGGGATCCAGCCTTCTGGCACTTTCTGGCTGATCATCTGTCTAAATTGATTTCCCACTCCTTTTTTTCTTTTTATCTTTTGGGTATGTAAAATGCCTTCAGGTTTCAGCTGGTTCTGCTCTGTCACGTCATCAAAGATGCTCTCATGTGGAGGGCTTGTAAATGGGTAAATGGATTAGAACCTCTTTGGGAGATCCATCTGTTCTGTTCCTACTTGAAGGCCTTGGCACCAGGATTTGGAGGAAGCTGGTATAATATAGCATCTGTCCAATGGGAGCAGAGATGAGTGGCCTAGGGTAGGTGAGTCAGTCAGAAACCAGGAAATCCTCTTATCGTGCCAGATACCTGGGCTTTCCTCAGCAGCAAGAACTGAGCAGCAAAATCTGGTGAGTCATTGTGTCTGGGAATTAAGAGTTGCCAGTCTGTGAGCATGTGGAATTTGTGTTAAGTTTGGGCCTTTTGTTTCTGTCAGCATTTTAGTCTTAGAAACACAGATCTGGAAACCAGACCATCCACATGGTATAGTGCTGTTTGTTTTGGATAATTTAGCTTGAACAGGTTGCTTCTTGTGTATTCTGGTCTTCCAAGAATTAACCCCCTTGCCTTTTAAAATTTTAATAAGTTGTGCTATGGCTTACTAGCTATACTCTAAAAGTATAAAAAGGCTTCAGAAAACTTACTTGGGTCTGTCATTTTCCACACCAAAACCCTTCTAAAGGTGCTTAGGTTTTTGAAACCTAAGTGAAACTGCAAATCGAAAAACGGCATGTATAGTCATGTCTGTCATTTATTCTTTTTGAAGGTGGAGAATGGGACACACCCTGATACTATGTGATTCCAATAAACAAAGGAACAATTACGGTCTTCATTTTAAACTTGTACACTCAGAACATACCCTCAGAATTCCTTTTGAAGATTACTCTGAATTTATGCAAGTACTATTTGGAGGAAGTAAAGTTCTTTAGCTAAAGTTTAAAGCTCCAACTTTACATTAAAAGCACCCTTTTATCCTACTACCAGTCTCATTAGAGCTTTGAATTTGGATTGTGAAGGTCCATGACTCTAGAGCTGGTGAGACATGGGTCTGACATTGATTTGGTCCACTTTCCTGCTATACTTCCAGGTTTCTATTAACATAATTTCAGAGGCTGCAATTATTATGCTTTGCTGTGCTGTGCTTAGTCACTCAGTCATGTCCAACTCTTTGCAACCCCATGGACTGTAGCCCACCAGGCTCCTCTGTCCTTGGGGATTCTCCAGGCAAGACTACTGGAGTGGGTTGCCATGCCCTTCTCCAGGAGATCTTCCCAACCCAGAAATTGAACCCAGGTATCCCACATTGCAGATAGATTCTTTACTGTCTGAGCTACCAGGGAAGCCCAAGAATACCAGCGCAGGTAGCCTGTCCCTTCTCTAGGGGATCTTCCTGAGCCAGGAATTGAACTAGGGTCTCCTGCATTGCAGGCAGATTCTTTAGGTAGCAAAATTTTATAAGCTCTAAATTTTAGATGGATCTTCTGGTAGACTAGTTGAAGGTCAGAATGAGTCTAAGTAGATAAAGTGTCTCCAGAGAAATCACCTCCTTCCTGGCCAAGAAATTTCTAGCAATCTTCCTATAAAACACTTTTTAGTTAAGTAATAAGTAAATCACTATGATGTTTGTTATGTATCGGTGCAGACTTTTCTTTTTCATCTAGCTGTTATCATATCATTTAGAGATTGTATTTGGGTAAATCAGCCCTTTTTTTAAAATGGAGACACCTTCTTAGAAGACTAAGCCTGCAGGCCCTATAGGACATTCACATTTAGTGTGAACTTGACTTTCCTTCTACATACTACCTTTCTGAGAGGGCTATTTAGAAAAGAAGCTCAGCAGCTGGGACCCTTGGCATGGAGTACAGTCCTGGTGGGTGGCTCGCATAGGTGGATAGAGTAAGGGTGGAGAAAGGGCTTGCAAATTCTTTACCTCATCTTTAGGGGATTGTGAAACTATATATAGTTATTTTGGATGTGACCACTCTTTCTCCCTGTTCATCCTACTTAAAAAGAAAATCTGAGAATTTTGACATTAGAGACTAAAAGATGAACCTTTTATTTGTACCTTCTGTGTTAACACAGGTTCAAATAACTTTCTTATGTGATGGCAAATTGGCAAGACAAATTTCCTTTGGAATATTTCTGGCAAACCCATAGTCTTCCTGATGTATTCTGCACATGAATTCTTTGTGATCTATGTTACCTTAAGAATTTTAGGAATTTCCGTTATTGGTTCTCCATATGTGTCCTAGGCACTGCATTTCCAAGGTGAAGGTATAGGCTTGTGAGGAAGGTGATGGTGAACTTGGGGTATTTCTGCTGGTTCATGGTTGGCTCACTGCAAGAATGGTGTTGCACTTGCAGTCCCTGGCGGAGAGCTTGCATACTCTGTCTTCCTGTTCAGTGGTGATTGCTCTTTAATTTTCTTCTAGGTTGGCTGGCTCCTCTGGCTGATGGCATGTTGAGGCACATGGGCCAGTGGCAACGAGGGCATCCAATCCAGAGAGGGCCACTCTAGAGGCCAGGCCACCAGCATCATGGGCCAGTGTGTCACCAAGTGTAAGAATCCCTCATCAACTCTGGGTAGCAAGAATGGAGACCGTGACCCCAGCAGCAAGTCACATGGTAGGCGGAGTACAAGCCACCGTGAGGAACAGCTGCCAGCCTGTGGCAAGCCGGGTGGAGATATCCTTGTCAATGGGACCAAGAAGGCAGAGGCTGCTACTGAGGCCTGCCAGCTGCCAACATCCTCCGGAGATGCTGGGAGGGAGCCCAAGTCAAATGCCGAGGAGTCTTCTTTGCAGAGGTTGGAAGAACTGTTCAGGCGCTATAAGGATGAACGGGAGGATGCAATTTTGGAGGAAGGAATGGAGCGCTTTTGCAATGATCTATGTGTGGACCCCACGGAATTTCGAGTGCTGCTTTTGGCTTGGAAGTTCCAGGCTGCTACCATGTGCAAATTCACCAGGTTAGTCACAAATACTTGGTGTCACCAGGTGAACAGAGGAGGAAAGAGAGCACCACTGAGCAGTGGTGCCCAGCTAGGACAGAAGCGGGCACCAATAATCCTTGCCTGAAGTTAAATGAACAATCCGTGTTGCCAACCTGCTGTCCCACCCCACTGCTATTTCAGACTTTTGTCTTTTCTTTCACTCCTTTGTCAATCCACTTACTTCTTCACTCAGTGTTTATTCTGCACCTATCATGCGTCAGGCACTGAGTGCCACTGGGGATGTCCTTTAGTCACTTTATGAAGCTTGTTGCCCGTTGTAGCTCTCCGAACAATACCCTTAGCCACCCTATGTGCCGATAAGGATAGCTGGCCCCAGTTATCAACTAGTGTGTGCGTGCCCACTCACTCAGTCATGTCCAACTCTTTGTGACCCTGTGGACTGTAGCCTGCCAGGCTCCTCTGTCTGTGGTATTTTCTGGGTAAGAACACTGGAGTGTGTTGCCATTTCCTCCTCCAGGGGATCTTCCCAACCCAGGGATCGAATCCGTATCTCCTGCATTGGCAGGCTGAGTCTTTACCACTGAGCCACCTGGGAAGTCCTGTCAACCAGTAGTTATGTACACTGTTATGATCATGCATCCCTATGGAGATTGTTTGTGGGAGACAACATGGCAGGGTCACTACAAAGTGTGGTTTGCAGAGCACTGGATTATAAGTAAGAAGAATTGACTTTGAGAACCCCTTGATAAAACTTTTAGTCCTTGGGTAGGTTACTCAGCAGACCTCAGATGTTCTATCTTCAGAACATACAGAATCTCTAAGAACATGATCAGTGTGAGACCCTGTTGTAAGCCAGAAGTGTTAATATATAGATATTAAAAAATACACATACAATTTTTACTTTTTAGTAACAGAACTTTGATCTCTGGTGGCAGTTTCCCCAGGTTCATCCAGAATCTTTGGACTCCAAAAATTTTCCTTGGCAGTAACCAAAAATATTCCAAAAACAAACAACCCCTATAGAATCAAAAGGAAAACAGGAAGACTCCCTCCCCATCTCCAAGAAAAGTCTACATAATCACTATTGCAGAATGAGAAATGGCATGGAGCT
Source organism: Giraffa tippelskirchi (assembly GCF_054371585.1). NCBI lineage: Eukaryota > Metazoa > Chordata > Mammalia > Artiodactyla > Giraffidae > Giraffa > Giraffa tippelskirchi. Next base: position 23,126,016 of record NC_137287.1, read on the forward strand.
TAGCTTTGGAAAGATGAATAGATGAATGAATGAATAATTATCAGCTGCCTACTATGTGCCTGGCACTATTAGAAGTTGACATAATAACTTGTTTAGTTAAACCCTATGAAGTAAGGTATTTTCACCATTTGGCAGATGAAGAAATTGGATTGCAATTAGTAGAGGAGTTGGAGTTCAAATCCCGACAGCTTCATAGTTATGCTCTTAATTATGATACTATATCGCCTCGCAGTAAATGATATCATTTGCTATTACTAATTGTGCCCCCTCCTCCCTGTTGCAGGAAGGAATTTTTTGATGGCTGCAAAGCAATAAGTGCAGACAGCATTGATGGGATCTGTGCACGGTTCCCTAGCCTCTTAACAGAAGCCAAACAAGAGGATAAATTCAAGGATCTCTACCGGTTTACATTTCAGTTTGGCCTGGACTCTGAAGAAGGGCAGCGGTCACTGCATCGAGAAATAGCCATTGCCCTGTGGAAACTCGTCTTTACCCAGAACAATCCTCCGGTATTGGACCAGTGGCTAAACTTCCTAACAGAGAACCCCTCGGGGATCAAGGGCATCTCCAGGGACACTTGGAATATGTTCCTTAACTTCACTCAGGTGATTGGCCCTGACCTCAGCAACTACAGCGAAGATGAGGCCTGGCCAAGTCTCTTCGATACCTTTGTGGAGTGGGAAATGGAGCGAAGGAAACGAGAAGGGGAAGGGAGAGGTGCACTCAGCTCAGGGCCCGAGGGCTTGTGTCCCGAGGAGCAGACTTAATGGCTCTGTCTCAGGAGCAGCAGCAAGGATCTGCCTGCTGCCCTGCAGTCAACCAAGGAATTGGACCTTTCTGGAAATTACTGAAGATCCGGATATTTTCTACTTTACACCTTTCTCTGCCTTGTATCTGAAAGGGCTCTAAAATGCTGTATCATGTTTTAGGCACTTTCTTCACTTTTGGTTATTTTGGTTATTTCCCTTTTTTGGGGAGGGGTCCCCCAAAATATTTGAACCTGGCTACATGTTGTATATCTTTTTTTTTTTTTGAAGCCTTCAGATAGAATAAGCCTGCCACTTCTTGCACAAATTAGATTTTTTTGGTGGGGGAGGGTGTAGAGCAGGTAGTGGGGAATGGAACAGTTAGGTTGAATTATCATTATAAAATGATACAGTGCCAGATCTCAGTTTTGCATATTCTTGTTTTTCAGGGCAGGTCTGTACTGTGTTTAGTGCTGTTTACATGGTTGAATTTAGGTTGTAATAATTACTTTTAAAGATTTACACAGAGTTGAATTTTGAATTAACAGTGTTAACTGTTAACCACATTGCATTAATTCCCAGGCGATTTAAAGCTCTTGGAGAGCCAAGGCCAGCCAAGAGCATTTGTAGTCTGGTGACAACCCCCTTTTAAGCTAATTTATCTGAAACTCTATTTTTCTCACTTCTTGCTTATTCCTTCTTTGATCTATTGCATTTCATGTTGAGTTTATCCATCAACATGCTGCACCTGTCAGTCAAGTGAGCAGTTTTGTTAGAATACATTGTACTGAGAACCACTTAAGCATTGAATGCAGAGAAAGCAGTGCTACCTCAGTTTTGCTGGAAGTAGACTTTGATAGTTTTCTTTCTTTGATGAATTTTCTGTATTTTCATGTTGTAAGTGGAAATACTTTTTTTTTTTCATTTGCTTTGGAGCCAAAGTTTCTGTTCCTGGTGGTCGGAAAACCGTGCCTGCCGGCCAGCTGACTTGAAGGAAAACTGTGGTATGGAGCTCTGCTTGAATTTTTTTTTTTCCCCCTTAATTGATTATCATCAGCTTACTTGTCTGGCAAGTGCAGGAGCCTGGGGTTGGCCTGAACTCTGCCAAACAAATACATAAGTGTATTTAATAGTTAAACGTGTGCCCTTTCCCTTCTTGCTGCACCCGTGTTGTCACTTAACCCCCAGAAGTTATTTATTTTCTTCTTTGTTAATGTCAGGCTCATTTGGGGTAATGTGATGACTATTTAGGTTTACATGACCCTCCTCCCCTTTTCCTACCCCCAAATATGTATATATACATATATATGTATATATTTTACCTATATAATATATATATATATACACATATATGTATCTATATTCCTTTGTTTCTTTGCCTGCTAAAACTAGCTATAAAAGGGAGCTGCCTTCAATATACAAAGTATAAGAGTGTCAGGGAGCATCATAATGAAGGCTTTTGAATCTTAATTTAGATCATTTTCATTAAAGATGAATTTTCTCAGTCCTTTCCTTACAAGAGGGAGTCCCAGTTCCCTAGACACCTCCATGTGCTTGCTCTGTAAGGCCAGCTTTGGCTAAACTGCCACACAGGAGCTGACTGGTCCTACCTGGTTTTAGTAGAGGGTCCTCTTATTTTTCCATTAAAAAAAAAAAATGTCCTCATAAAACTGTACTGGAAGGATGGATGGCAGGAACTTGTACCGTTCAGCTTCCATACTTTGGAACAGATTGAAAAGGGAATTTTTAAATAAAAATTTATAAAAATATTTATACTCTTGAGGCAGTGAGAGTTTGTCTATTAAATATTTGGAGTTTTCTCCCTCAACTTACCCCCCCATCTCCCTCCCAGGTATATGTTTCTCAGCCTGGGCAGGAATTGCTTATTTTGAGTAATTACTAACGTAATGGCTCCGGACTCCCATCTTTACAAAGATGATTTAAGGAGTTTCTGCAGTCAATGTTTTTGTAAAATTGGTATTGACACAGGGAACATATATATATTTTTTAATCCGAACCCTGAGAGTTGCCCCTTCTATAGGGATGGATGGGAAACTAAAGTCAGCTACAGTAGGTTAGCAATACTGCTGGAAAGCTGATGGGTCCCAGTCCAGATATCTGGCTTTGTTCTAGCCTAAGACACAAGATCCTTGTAGACAGTTTCTAAGGGTCCTAGCAGGTTCTGTGGGCTCAGCTGAAGTCAAGGTACTTAGACTGAGGTATTGAGACTACCATCTCATCCAGTCAATTTATAACCCCGTTTTTCCTCAGTTCTGGATTGGGCAGAGGTTAAGGTTAAAATGTTAACCTAGCAAGCTGCTTCTAGCCAGGTAAGGCTTTTTCTGTCTCAGATCAGAAGGGTGTATGGAGAGGGCACAAAATGCTGAGGACTCTGGAGGAACTGGATTCCTTCCCCAGCCTACAAGAAAGCATTCCATGCATTAGGTGTGCTATGATGGATTTTTTAAAAAACACTCAGCTTCCTCATCAACAAAAGAGCCATTTAAAATATTTTTGGTTATATATTTAATGGTCTATTTGTTACACAAATGCATATTAGAAACCTGAAAAGGGAATGGTTAGGGACGGACTTAGGTTCCTTCCAGGTTTGAGTCTTTGAGGCAAGGAATTCAAGCTTATGCAGTCACATGGACCAATGCTTGACTTTCTCGTGGCTATAGGAAAAGCAGTTTTCTACAGAGGGATCCAAGATGGAGTGTGTGTGTAGGGTTTGCAGTTACACTTCTGGGAAATGAGAGGTTCCTGTTCCTCTTCACCTACAGATAGGTTTGCTGCTTAATGAGGGAGCAGTAATTGTGTTGAAGAGGTCAATGCATGCCCCTCAGGTAAGCCAGTGCACACTTCACTTTAAACAATAGGACACCAGAGTGGTGTGGTGGTGTGGTCAGGGGCAGGATGTGGATGCCATTTTAAAAACAGGCAAATACCAGAGTGACTACAACAAACTGAGTGTGTTGGGAAGTTTTTTGGCAGCAGTTTTGTGTGTGAGATTCTATGGTATTTCTTTAGCAGTTGATTAGAAAGCAATATGAGATGAAGTGTGCTTCACTGCATTGCTTTTCCCCTATACCTGCCAAATTTGAATGTATCATTCTTAACCCTGCCTCCTATAATGACACTTTGCTATACTTAGGCTAGTTGCCTCAGCAGTTCTCCCTGCCAGATATGCTCACATGTGTGAGTTTGGTTCAAGATTCCATTTCTACCCTTCTGGTAAGAAAAAAAATCTAGAGCTAGGTAAAGATCCAAATTTCAGGCAAGCCCCGAGGCTCAAGGAAATCCAACAGAAAATGTACAAGGCATTGTTTTCAATATTAAACTTCCCTAAGAAAGGCATAAAATAGCCTTCTTGGAGAGGAAGAAAGGATTAAGCCACACATTTATTAGTGGGTCTTAAAACGGTATGGATCTCCCAAGGACTGGTGGCAAAATTCAGTCCTCAGTGCTGGAGCCAGCAGGGTGTGGGACTCCACAGTTCATGTGATGGCGACATATAGTATACTATGCCAAACTGTATTAAATAGTGATGGGAAATTACTTAGATAAGGACCTGGTATAAAAGTTTAAAAACCAAAACATCTGTACTTCAGGCCATGTTTGGTTTGCATTTAAAGTCAAGTCTTCAGTGCAGTGAAGCCCAAAGGTAAACCAGTTATACAATTATAAAGGCTGGAAGACAGCTGCTGCTAGGTTTGTTTTGCTGTAGTAGCCCACTTTGCCACTCTTCTTTGTATGTCTGTTTGGTTAGTGATGACCTGAACATCTTGGTAACTGAGTAACTGACAAAGGTCTTCCCTGGGGGACTCAGCAGTATCTTGTTTAAATGTGTGTGTGTGTGCTAATTCACTTCAGTCATATCCGACTCTGTGTGACCCTGTGGACTGTAGCCAGCCAGGCTCCTCTGTCCATGGGATTCTCCAGGCAATCTACACTTCCCTTTGGAAACTGAAAAACTCATCTGAGAGAAAGTAAGGGGTTGTATTCTTTACAGAACAACCAATTTCTCTGTCCCCACGCAGCTGCACTCCCACACTCAGTGATTGAGAAGAATTAAACTGGGGTCCTGCTGGGCAGGAACACCCTAAGTCCCAAACAACAGCAGAGAGTCAAGCACTCCGACATCAAGAATACTGGAGTGGGTTGCCATGCCCTCATCCAGGAGATCTTCCCAACCCAGGGATTGAACTGGCTTTTGTCTCCTGCATTGGCAGGTGGATTCTTTACCACTAGCACCACCTGGGAAGCCCTTGTTTAAACAAGATGGACTAAAAGGACTATTAAGTCATTAAAGTTAATTGGGACTCATTTGAGAACATGTAACATTGATCCTCCTCTTACTCCACAGTTTTCTGAATCATATAGAGGGGTTTCCCGCCCACTCCCCATTAAGAGTTTACACCTTTGTTAAGTTGTAATCGTTAGCATTTATCCAGGTTAACCTTGACTAGCACTGCCTTACATTGAGGATCTGCAGGTGTTTTTCCTCACTGAAAAACAAAATTGAGTAACCATCAGATTCTGTTTCTGATTCAGGTGCTGGAGTTATCACATCCTTCTCTGTATTCCTCTCTTTGAAAACTGAGCCTGCTCTTCTACCACCCACCTTCCCTACAACTTTTAACATAAATATTGCATATTGCCAAAGGAAGCCATTCAGCAGTTGCTGTGGTTTTTTCCCCCAACACATTTATTCTGGGAGAAGTGTCTTCCTTCTGACCCTGGTCCTAGCCCCTTGAGTCTGTTATTAATTGCTCTTACCTGTTGCACTAATGAATATAATACTAGGTTTCAAAGGAGGGATTTGAAGCAATAGGCAAATGGGGGTTGGATAAACTGGTCCTACAAATAAGATACCCTGCCTTATCCCGCTGAGGTGATGAGTCCACTACTCATGTGACCCTCCACCTTTGTGGATTCCTCTTGGTTTGTGACCAGCGTGTCTGTTTCTTGAAGTTGTACAAACTTGTTGACAAAAGTCAATACTTTGATTTGTATTCTCTGCACTGTTGCACTCTCCAAATGGCTCCTTGAATATTTTTATTAACTTGTTACACACATTATTGTCTACTTTTTTATTTGGAAGGTAACCTGCTGTTGGACTTAATAAATTTGTTTACTTGACTAATGACAGTTCTGCAAGAAACAAGAAAACACCCCCCAAACAAAAAAATACCTGCGACTTCATTCTGGGGTGAGCTTTACCCACCAGGAGCCTCTTCCAACATAATGGATGGCAAATCCTGTGCTTTGGATAACCGTCCAGATCATACAGTATCCCCAGCAACAAATACGGATGTCGATCTCCCACTCACCAAGCTTAACGGCTTTTCAAGTCCCAGTACTTCTAGGCAAGAAGCAAATGCATCCTCACAAGGCCACTACCTAAACAATCTTACCACCTTATCAACTGATGTGGATTCCCATGAAGAATAAAAAGTGAATTAGAACTCTTTTAATAGTTGGCTCCTATATCTACTAGGTTGGCAGTGATTAAGGCAAAGGAGGCAAGCTGAAAACTGTCAGTGCTACTCTTCTGTGATCTTTGGCAAGTAGTGAAATTCTGAGTTTCCTTTTAGTCATCTGTAAAATCAAGAGAGACTGTTATTTCTATCAATGTTAGGATTTAAAAGAACATCCATGATTTATAAAGCACCTAAGACACAAAAGTTTAGTAAAGTTTCCAAAGGCTGTTAAAATGCAGGGAATCCAGATAATAGGAGGATTGGAATGGTCACATATGACCTTTCAAAAGTCACTGCCTCTCTTGGGGACTCAACTTCCCTATGCCAAATTGGGAGGATGGTGGGCTTAGAGTAACATGGTCCCTAATGGCTACCTCTGGCTCTTACATTCTAGAAGTCTAACTGTGGTAGACCTTGTTGTTTAGTCACTAAGTCATGTCAGACTCTTTTGCGACCCCATGGACTATAGCCCACCATGCCCCTCTGTCCATGGGATTTCCCAGGCAAGAATACTGGAGTGGGTTGCCATTTTCTTCTCCAGCGGATCTTCCCAACCCAGGGATTGAAACTGCATCTCCTGCATTGACAGGTGGATTCTTGTCCATTGAACCATCAGGAAATCTAGGGGATGACTTTTTCCTCACTTAAAAAATATGTACTTATTTTCCCAGTTGGCTCTTGGGCTTGTGTCTTCTTCGGCTTTTTGAGTTACTGAGCTCAGCCAGGGCCTTACAAATAGAGGTATGGGAAATAATAAAGTGAATATTACTGATTTGGGTGCTTGTATAGAATACGGGGCCATTTATTCAAAGTGTCATCATGGTGCTATGTGGCTAAAAACCAATTTTTAACTAGATGAGGGATAAGCAACTAACACTATTACCAGGTAAGTATGTGGAATGGTATACTGAAAGTAGTTCTGAGGGTTCAGAGTACTGTAGTCACCTCAGCACTGGCCTCTTCCTTCCTCTCAAATCCAGCTGCCAAAGTACATGGCTGGGTTAGCTTTGGTAGTCATTCTCTCTAACTCTGGATTTTGACCTAGACCCTAAAGGGTTACTCTGCCTGGGAAGTTAAGGCAAGGGAGCCAGCCTAACCTCTCCCACCTCCTTTCCTTTGCTGTGACTTCCAAGGATGCCCTCTCTTATGAAAGCTATAAGGCTCTTATGTGGGTTTAACATTCTTCCTGTGTAACATTCCTTGATTCTCTTCTTACCTTGTGGGATGCTGAGAAAGTCTTAGTGAAATATGGCAGCAATGCAGTCAGCAGCAGAGCAGCTAACTCTAATGTTCTGTAATCCATGCTGATGAGGACTCTGGGGCCATGTTTATCTGGGGTGTTGCTGCTGAGAATGCGAGTATATTACAATACAGAGCTACAAAATAATAACGGTACTAGTGTGAGACAAGACAGAATAAGACACAGACACAAGGCTCTGAATACACAGACTACAGTGCAGCCTCCTTTACTGTGTAAGTAAAGATAGGTAATTGGATAAAATCTAAACATTTGGTGGAAAGTTGCCTATGCCAAAACAAGTTCTAGGAGGAATAAAGGTATATATGTAAAAAGTCATTTAAAAAATATATGCAATATAATCAGTGGATATTAAATTATCTCTGGATCAGTCAAGACTTTTTACGCATAAAAGCAAATAGAAAAAAATCATGATAGATAAGAACAGACTTCTAAAACTGTCTTAAAAAACTAGAAACACTTTTGCAATAATTGACAAATGAACACTACATTTGTAAAGAGAACTTAAAAATTCCGAATGGAAAATCATTATGGAAAAGACAACAGAAACATGGGCAAAGGATAGGGACAACTCTAAAGAAAAACAATTGGCCAAAAGCTTCTGGAAAAAATAGTAGATGACAATCTAAAGGGTATTCGAATAAATAGGTTTTAAATCCTAAATTAAACCTATAATGAACAACTTTTAAAAATCTATCAAATTGACAAAGATTTGAAAAATCAATGCTAGCAAACAAGGTGAAAACTTCTGGAATTAAAAAAACCTTCAGTGATTCATACTCTTCAGCCCAATTAAATTCACTTCTAGGAATTTTTCCTCAAGAAATAATTATCTGCCAAAGATGTGCAAGGATATGATTGGCAGCATCATTTGGGGACAACTTGGGACTGGTTTAAAAATTATGGCACACATCAGCATGTTGGAATATTATGCAGCTATTAAAAACTGCTTTTGAATAGTGGAAAATGTATGATAGAAGATTGTAAAATAGTGGTAGTTACTGACTCTGGTGGGGTTAGATATGATTTTAACTTTTCTGGGTATTTCAAGTTTCCATTAATGGGTTTTCTTTATAATAGAGAAGAGGATTTACAAAAAGGGGGAGACAAAAGGAAATGAAAATAACATGGCTGAGTGTTTTACTAAACAACCCCATTATGGGTGAGGAGGCTAGAAAGTTTGGGAGTAGTATGTTCAAAGCCTAAACCAAGTATTCTGTGAAAATCCCTCGAGTTGCTTTTTTCCCCCACATGAGAAGTTGCTTCTCCAGCAGCTGCCTTGGCAGCTCAGCATTGGCTGCCTAGAAGGGTGTGGGAGGAAAAATGCACAAACACACTTATGAATGGAATGTGTTTTGCAAGAGGCCAAGTTGGCAGCTTTGGCTTCCAAAAGGTGGGAGCATCAGAAAGAACAATGTGTGCAGACTGGAGCCTAAAGAGACTTTATGGTCTGGGCCTATCTCTGCAGTTCTAGAGTTGGGGGCCCACTGGGAAACTTCACCCCGCCCATCGAGGAAAAGGAATAGCCTTGGCTGTCCCTAGGAGCAAAGGGAGTGCTCTTGGCACAGGGAGCCTTCATCTACTCTCTGAGTCTGCAGTTCAAAGATGATCCTCAATAAAATGTAGGCTTTCCCTAATTTAATTCTCATAACCACCTTATGAAGTAGGTCATTATGTTGCCATCTTTAAAATGAGGAAACAGAGAGTTCCCTGGTGGTCTAGTGGTTAAGATTCCACACTTTCACTGCTGTAGCCTGGGTTCAGTTCTGTTTGGGGAACTGGCAAGCTGTGTGCTGTGGCCAAAATGAAAAAAAATTTTAAATGAGAAAACTGAGGCTCAGGGAGGGAAAATAACTCATAACACATTCCACTATTCAGTCATTTTTCACAAACTGAATCTTTGAATATTCATATCCTTAAAAGTAGATACATCCTCATTTTACAGAGCTGTGGGAATGGGCTCAAACAAGGTTAAGTGACTGGCCCAGCAGCAGAGCTGAAGTGCCAACCTTTAGGCAGACATTTATTTTGTGTCTAAGGACTTGAGTCTCAAGAGATAAACAGCAGCTAACCTCCCACAGCTTTGGAGTTCTGCAGTAGGAAAGAATCCAGCAACCCTGTTTCAAGATGTTCTCAAGGCCTTGCAGCTGAGGTCAGCAGTACACCTAGGGAATTTTGCTCTTTACAAGGGAACTTCAAATGGTAGTATCTCAATCCAAAATCAAGCTCTTCAGTTTGGGCTTCTGGTTCCCAACTTCCAGATCTTGTGGAAGCTGCATTTAAAGGATTAAACATGGACTCAAATGCCCAACCTTGAGAATTAATTTTAAGTAAATTATTTTTTTCTGATTATAAAACAAATTTATGCTGATTTTAAAAAACAAACCAGCCTACTTTCAGAAAAGCATTTGGTAAAATTGAACCTGCCAATCCCACCAGCCAGAGATAAAAACTGTTCATATTTTGCCATATAGCCTTCCAGGTTTTGTTCCAAGCCTGTGCATATCTTTTTTTCTAGTCAACTATACTATACTATTCTGTAACTCTCCATGCATTATACAACCTCTGATATACTATAAATGCATAATTTCATCTTCACAACAATCCTGTAAGATGTGTACCATTGTTATGTACCAAGCACAGAGATGTTAAATAATTTATTCAAGTTCACACAACTAAAAGTAGGAAAGCTGGAATTCAGAGTCAGGTAGTCTGGATCCAGAGGTCTACTGCTGCTGCTTGTAGATCTTTCACACACACATGATTTTTAAAGAATAGAATTTCACTGAACAACCCCATGGCATCTCCTCCATACATGTTTCATTACTGTAGGATAAAACTCTAGGAGTAGAACTGCTGGGTCCCAGGGTAGGGAGCAATTTACAAAGTTTTTTGGAATGATACATACTGCTTGACAGATTAGTTCATCTTTTCAGAAGGGCAGCTAGTATCTCTATCAGTTTTGGAACTGTGTGTGCCTATGCCTATGTCCTTTCCAATACAGAATGTTGATAATTTGAAAGTTAATACTTAAAAAAGCAAAGGTTTTTTACTGAAATTGAAGCTTCTAGGTTAGGACCGCTGGTGTTGGAGGCCTACTGGTAAAGGATAACACTGCAGTCACTCTGGAAGGAAGCATTCCTAAAAATTGAACTGAAAGAGGGTTTCCTGGGTTGGTTAAGAGCTAAGAGTCTTCTACTTTCCTCTGTGGACCTACCAGATTTTCAGTCAACCTTTTTCTTTCAATTTTATAACAGTCATTCAATAGTAGTTTGCCTTACAGAAATTTGCTTCACAGATGTTACAACTTTGACAAACTACATACTGTCTGGGTTTTCTCTTCCTGGTTTCCTTACTTGTATACAGTATACCATTTAATAGGAGTGCTACATGAAATGAGCACCTGCTAGAATACTTGTATATAAACCCACTGACACCAAAGAAAGTACAAACTGGTATCCTCCCCTTACGCTAAGATGAGGTTTGAATTTTAGGTATTTATTGAAAATTTGTACATGCCATATAAATGGACTACACTCTTAAGTGAATACAATGTTTCCACAAACTGTCTGCTATATAGAAAGGTCTGGCAGCCTGACCACATTTTCTGCCATTGCCCACAAGGGATTAAGAAATGACACCTGGAAAGTGGTGGGCAGACTCACAAACACATGCTTGGAGTGGTGCTTTCCTCTTCATCTTTTATTCCCATCAGTCCTAGGCCAGAGAGCGATCCATGAGCGCTGTAATGGAGGAGGAGTAAAGACAGTTAACCATTCATTCAACCCTGTTGACAAAAAGTAAGGTAAAGGAGAAAGGGGTTTTTTTGTATGTGTATGTGCCATGGGGGGAGGGCCAGGTAGGTAGACAGACTATGGAAAGCTGCCTGCTGAAAATAGTTCAACGGAAAGAATACTGACTAGTCCCAGATGCCCAGAATCAAATCACTGCTCAGCCACTTAACAGATGTGAGGCACATCTCTACTAAGGGTGAATGACCTCAAACTCAGTTTCTTCAACTATAAAGAAATAGTAAATATTTAAATTACTATCTCACAGGGCTTTGGGAAGGACTGTAGATTGTAACAGCTAACATATTAATGTAGATGGAGCACTTACTGCAAGTCAAGCAGTAAGAACTTTATATGTGTCCTCATTTACTCCTCCCAAACAGCTTATGTACCTTGAGTAGGTACTGCTGTAGGTAACAGTCTGTCATCAGAATCCTTTTAAAATGCTGTTAGAATGTTGTTTTGCTAAAAATACTTCCGTAGCACCTATCACATGCCAGACACTGTTTAAAAACTTTACGTTAACTTTTAATTATGTTGTGAAACACCCAGCACATTGCTTAGAATTTAGGAGTCACCTGGTATATTTTAGTTTCCTGCGACCTCATAGTGAATACTCATGGAATTGAGTGAGAGGGCTGAGGTGCTCTCCAAGGCAGAGGAGGCAGAAATGAGCAAAGACAAACACAGAATCTGTCTCCACCTGATGTCTGAACTTAAGCTAACAAGCCACAGGCCTTTTGGGTATGGCGAACTGGAGTTCTGAGTGCTGGAGAGTGGCTCTGGAACTAGAGACAATCATAATTCAAATATGGTAAAGAATCCACCTGCAATGTAGGAGACCAGGGTTTGATCCCTGGGTCAGGAAGATTCTCTGGAGAACGGAATGGCAACCCACTCCAGTAATCTTGCCTGGAGAATCCCATGGACAGAGGAGCCTGGTGGGCTATAGTCCATGGGGTCACAAAGAGTCAGACATGACTGAGCGAGTAGCACTTCACACTTCATAATTCAAGTATTAATTGTGCACTTACTAGCTGTGTGACCTTAGGCAAGTTGCTTAACCTGAGCCTTTTCCTCATCTTATTAAAATGGAGATGCAATAACCTTAACCAAAACTGCACGTAAAACACTTAGCAGTACTTGACATTTATTAAGGGTTTGATGAATTACAGCAATTATTAAGAGCTGAGTCAAGCTCCCAGCATGAGGGAAAACCTTCTACTCTCCTTGCTACTCCTTCCTGAGCCACTTTTACTGTTTCCCAAATATTATCTGCTGGCATCATGGAGACACTGCACAGATGAGGGCAAAAGAAGCCAGTCACACAGCAGGCTTATAGCCTGAGGAAATAACTCCTGCTGCTGCTGCTGCTGGCTACAGATCATTATGACTACAGAAATGAGTAACTTTTGAAACAAAGGACTAACATCAGGTTTCGTTACTACAGGATTTGCTGTTTCCAGTTTTCTCCTGACTTGTCAAACATGCCTTTGGGACCTTTGCCTCAGTCAGAACTTAAGCCTTTTTGCTTCCTGACCCAGTGTTCCCGCCTCTAAGCCCTCATCCCCTGAGAACATCCCAACCACTTCTAGAAGAAGAAAGCTTTGACCCTCTCTTGGCTTAGTTTACCTACACAATGGGGAACTACAAGCTAAGTATTCTACTTGGTACATGAAGACTTGCCTATTTTACCCCAACCTCCATACCACTGGCTCTGAGAAGTTTTGTCCAGGCAAGTTTGTCCCTTTTAGAGACCACACTGTTAACCAAAAAAGCTTTTTTTTCCTTCTTTGGCAATTTTGGGTTACTTTTTAACCTCTTACTGTTAAGTCAACCTATAAGCCTGTTTAAAGTGTATCAGTCCAAGATTTTTTTTTTTTGCTGTAAATACCTAGTAATTATTTCTGTTTCTCAGAGACAGTAATTCTCTTAAGCTGCCCAGCAGGTAGCCTATTTCACTAGTAGCCCTAATGCATGTTATAAGAATTTTATGACAGGAAATTAACTTCTGATCCAGGATTCAAGGCCTGAGGCATTCATGTTTCAACACCTGGAACCCTGGGCCTGTGAAATAATCCTAGAATGTCAGAATTTTAAGGGACTTATTAGAAATAATACAATCCAGTGATTTTCAAACTGCTTATTTCAAAAGAGCCACTGCCCTCTTTCACTCCTCCCCCAATACACATGTTCATTCATATACCTACTCACCCATTTCAGAACTGCTCATCTTTATGCCTCAGTAAAGATTTAACATCAAAATTTTTCTCTTTAATAAAGGGTTTTATAGTTTAAAGAACTGATCCCTGGTGGCTCAGTGGTGAAGAATCTGCTTGGAATGCAGGAGACCCGGGTTCGCTCCCTGGGTTGGGAAGATCCCCTGGAGAAGGGAATGGCAACCCACTCCAGTATTCTTGCCTGGGAAATTCCATGGAGCCTGGTGGGCTATAGTCCATGGGGTTGCAAAGAGTCAGACATGACTGAGCTATTATTAACACTTTCACTTTCATAGTTTAAAGTATTTGAAAATTACTGATTTATTCTAAATCCCTCATCTTACCAAAGGGAAACAGATCCATAATGGGAAGGTGGCTTGGCCACTACTTGTCAGAAAAGTTAAGTGATACAGCTGGGACTAGACCCAGAGTCCTGCTCCACTATTCCTCAGGCTTAGAATCAAAAAAACAGGCCCTATCTCTTAAAAGTTAACAGAACCGGTAAAGGGGGGAAGGGCAGGGAAGACAGGAACACATTCCTTATATGTATGTGAGAAAGGTAGGCTCTGGTCACATCTGAGCCTGTGTCTTGCCTAGCACTTCTTGACCACTTTTACTCAAGTGCTTCTTGTTCTAGAGAGGCTGCAGGATCTAAGATCTCTGCCTTTAAACTGAGATGAGCTTCTCCTTGAGGGACCACAAAGTGTAGTTATAGAAGAGCAAATACATGTAAAATGGGAATACAATAACCTATCTCTTAGAACTGTGAGAGTTAAAGAGATGATTCATTTCAGTCTTCATTTATGTGCCTGGATATCAACAAAAGGCCTTTCTCCAAGAAAAGTTTAAGTACAGAGGTCAGAATCATGAAGGAACAACCCTTCAATCCTTACCTCTTGGTTCCTGGCAGCAAGATCAGGCAGAGGGTGCCTGAGCACAGGTTGTGGTACAGCTTTCCTATCTTCCGGCCCCAGCGCCAGGCGACTATCTTTGGGTGGTCCATCTTCAGCATCTAGGATCAAAGCCAGATATAGACACTCAGCCAGGGTACCCACTGCTCACTTTTGGACAGACTGCAACATTCCTCCTCTGGCTCCCAGGAAAGGCTCTGTTTAAATCCTCAGTGTGAAGCCAGAATCTATACTGTAGGGTTCCCAGTCCATCCCAGCATCCCCAGGCTTTCAAGTCAGTTTAGGACAGCTGCTGTCCATTCCTCCAGATGGATCTTCCAGGGCCCTGAGTTAGGGGAACCAAATCACTAAGGAGAGCTCTAGTCTGGTCTCTGCTATTAAGTATATTTGTGACCTGGGCAAGTCATTCACTAGCTCTCATCTCTATTTCTCATCTGCTAAATGTGGGACATGAGACTAGGGCAGGGTTTCCCAAACTTAAGCCACTCACCTTCTTTCTTCACCCTTCTGTTGGCTATTCCCTAATGGTTTTCTTTAAAGTGAATCAATTTCTTCCTTAGCTTCATCTAAGTAATACTAGGGATCCCTGGTGGCCCAGATGGTAGAGTCTGCCTGCAATGCAGGAGACACAGGTTTGATGCCTGGGTCAGGAAGATTCCCCTAAAGAAGGAAATGGCACCCCACTCCAGTATTCCTGCCTAGAAAATCCCATGGATGGAGGAGCCTGGCAGGCTACATACCATGGGGTCACAAAGAGTTGGACACGACTAAGGGACTTCACTTTCACTTTTAAAGTAATACTGTCCATGAAATCATAGGTTCAATGTGGTGGTTGTTACCATAAATAAATGTTAGAAAAATAAGTTCATAACTATAAAAAACTGAAAAAAAGAGGTCCACCTATGCCCACCAAAAATCATCTTATGTATATATATACACACTACACTTCAGGAAACCTTAGATCACTTAAGACTTGTCCAGCTCTCCAACTTCCTGTATCAGCCCCTCAAAATCCCTTGGAGAGCCACCTAGAAAACTTGATTTTAGCAAGTTTGGAGGGGACAAAGTATGAGATATCTTGGAGAAAGAAAGGTGTGTCCAGGGCTGGAAGAAGCTGGAGAGTGAAGACTAGTGCCAGGACTCTCGACTAATTTCCATAAACATCAGAAGGCCAATGCCAAGACCGAGCAAACTAAAGTAGCCAGCTACCTTTCCCCTCAAGCCCCAGGATACATTCATTAACTCACCTCCAAGGCCACCTTCTCCAAAGGGGGAGGTATGACACGAACCCCTGGTAGCCTTGATTCTCGAGGTAAGCCCCTGAGCCAGGCATGGAGGTGCCTGGGGGTTAGGGCATGCCTGCCTTTCAGCTTCCAGTCCTTGCCCGTGAGAATGTTGAGGGCCCTCTGGGCACTGTCAAATGTTTTGAATCCTGAAAACAAGAATACTCTGTTCTGTTATTAAGGACCAGAAAAACAAACCAAAAACAAAACTGATCACCATCCAAGTTGGAGTTCACCTGGAGCCAAGGAAGGACAAAATCAGGGGATGCTGACCTGATCCAGCCCAGGAGAGCCTATTTGGTGAACATTCCCTTTCTCTGACCTCACCATCGCTAATCTCCTTCCCCAAGGCTACATTTGGTGGCATAGACTTACTCAAGAAACAATATCTTTTCTTCTTTCCACTTTTAAGATCTTTAGGCAAGATCACAGCTTCCAGGCCCAGGAAGAGGCTAGACTGTTGCAACAGGTGTTCTTTGAAGGTTTCACTCACTCCAGACAGGTATATACTACCTCGGTTCTCAGAATCTTGTTCCAGCTCACTCACAAGGGTGTCACAATCAAGGGTGAGTTCTGTCACAGGCCTCTGCACCTAACCAAGGGAAGATGGCATTATTGGTAGAAAAGTCACTACTTCAATCCCCAGGCCTGTTACAAACTAGCAAGTAACTTAATTCTTCACTTTCCTTATCTAGATACAGAGGCTAGTGATAACTGACCCAAAGGACTATGGTAGAAACTTACATAATAGATGAATAAATACAAAATGTAAATATTTTTGTGTAAATAATACTCTCTTCCCCTTCCTTCTCACCCCACCACTTGCAATGGAAATCAGTTCTCTGCCTTCTACACCAATGAAATTCTGTTTAATTACATAAGAAACATCAAGATACCATTGATTCCCCTGAAAGCTAAAGGGCAACCATAAAACAAACCATTTGGATCTAAGTAGTGATAAGGAGTACAAGGAAGATGCCAATGCAGCCCAGGTTGATTTTGACAAAAATGAAAGTTATCATGTGCCAGGTCACCACTATAAGAACACCAGGCTTGATGAAGACTTTCCATAACAGAAAGTCTCATGTCTAAGCTTCTGGATGGTGCTTGTCTAAGCTGTTATGTCTGACAGCACTGTAAATATAAGGTTGAGTAAATACGGGTACAAAAAATACAGGGTTGAGTGAAGGGTACTACTTTATGCTTTCTCTGGTGACCTTACCTTGATGCAGGAACCCTCTACCAGCCTGCCATCCAAAGACTCTATGGCCAGCTGGGCAGCTTCCAGGACTTCATATTGTATACAGAGATGTGGCTGCAGAAACACCAAGAATTTCTTACTTTGGCTTTGCAGGCTCAAACTTCTGGAGAAGGGGCTGGGAATAGAGTCCCCCTAAACTACAGTAGCCAAAGTCACCAGAATGGATGTCCCTGCTGTGCTGGGCTAGACAGTGATCACAGACTGTCATTTTATGTGGAATCACCACATGCAGGACCTGGTTTCTCAGAAAATAACCTTAAATTTGTCACTTAAAATTGAAGCCTTCTCTCTCTGGGTGGTATGGGGTAAGTAACAAAGTTATTTACTGCCCAAATTGCTTTTAATATTATTTATTATTAATCACTAAAGTTATCACTGCACGTCACAGGCAGAGATTCCCATTTGTCTTATTTTAAGTAAGCAGCTTTCCCACAAACTTTGGGAGGTTAAGTTCTTCCACTGGATTTGTATCTTCAAATTTATTGCTTTTCCATTTGATTAACCAGAATAGCTAAATCTATATGATAGTGTGAGCCATAGCATCATCATAAAGATTAAAGTGCTCCCATAGAAAAGCTTCATTTTATTGGATTTGACAACGATTTCTTGAATATGACACCAAAGGCACAAGCAACAAAATAAAAAAAGGAGAGAGAGAAAACTTAATCAAAATTAAAATGTGCATCAAGGAAGAACCATCAACAATGTCAAAAGGCAGCAGAAAGAATGGGAGAAAATATTTGCAAATCACATATCTACTGAAGGAGTCAAAATATATAGGGGACTTCCCTGCTGATCCAGTGGCTAAGACTCCATGCTCCCAATGCAGGGGAGCTGGGTTTGATCCCTGGTCATGGAACTAAATCCTATATGCTGCAACTAAAAACTTTGCATGTCCCAACAAAGATCAAACTGCAAGTAAGACCTGGTATAGCCAAATAAATAAGTACTAAAAAAATTAAATATATAGAGAACTACTAAGACTCAACAACAAAAACATCAAACAAGCCAATTAAAAAATAGGCAAAGGACTTGGAGAGGCATTTCTCCAAAGAAGATATACAAATGGCCAATAAACATACACAGATACTCAACATCACTAATCATTAGGGAGGTGGAAGTCAAGAAAAACCACAAGATATTACTTCACACCCATTGATGCTGCTGCTGCTAACTCGCTTCAGTTGTGTCCGACTCTGTGTGACCCCATAGATGGCAGCCCACCAGGCTCCCCCGTCCCTGGTATTCTCCAGGTAAGAACACTGGAGTGGGTTGCCATTTCCTTCTCCAATGCATGAAAGGGAAAAGTGAAAGTGAAGTCGCTCAGTCGTGTCCGACTCTTAGCGACCCCATGGACTGCAGCCTACCAGGCTCCTCCGTCCATGGGATTTTCCAGGCAAGAGTACTGGAGTGAGTTGCCATTGCCTTCTCCCATTAGGATGGATCAAAACAAAAAATGCCCCCCAAACCAAAGACAACAAAAATAATCAAGTGTTGGGGGAATTCCCTTGTGGTCTAGTGGTTAGGATTCTGTGCTTCCAGTGCTGGGGGCACAGGTTCCATCCCTGGTCAGGGAACCAAGATCTCACATGGGGTTCCCACCCCTCCACACCCCCCCAAAAAAACCAAACACCAAGTGTCAGCTGGAATATGGAGAAGCTGAAATCCTTGGCATTGCAGGTGCAAATGTAAAATGGTACATCTGCTATAGAAAACAGTATGGTAGTTCCTCAAAAAATGAAACACAGAATTATCATTTAACCCAGAATTTCTATTTTAGTGTATATACCCAAAAGAACTGAAAACGGGGACTTAGACGCTTTTACATCCATGCTCATTTCATAGTAGCACTATTCAGAATGGCTAAAAAGAGGAAACAATTCAAATATTCATCAATGGATGAGTGGATAAACAAAATGTGGTATAATCATACAATGGTATATAATTCAGCCTTGAAAAAAACTCTGATACATACTACATCATGCGTGAACCCTGAAGATATTATGCTAAGTGAAACAAGACAGACACAAAAGGACAAATATTGTAGGATTCCACTTACATGATAACACAAGAGTAGTCAAATTTATAAGATAGGAAATATGATAGTATCTAACAGGCCTGGGGGAAAGGAGACTGGGAAGTTACTGTTTAATGGGTACAGAGTTTCAGTATGAGATGATGAAAAAGTTCTGGAGACAATGTACTTAAATAACACTGAACTATATTTAAAAATGGTTAAAAAGGCAAATTGTATGTGTATTGTACAAAAAGAAAAAAAGACAAGACTTACAGGAACGAGTTCCAGTCCCTTGACATACCCTTTCCATCCCTCAGTCCATCTTCCCAGGGATATCTTTTTATTTCTATTTTTAGATGTAGGAAAGACATTAATAAAATATTTATGGAAAGAACATTTTAAACACTTAGGATTCTGCACTTAGATCACTATAGAGACTTTAATTTTTGCTTCATTTTAATAGTTACTAAAACTAATAGTTATTATAATGTTATATTGAATAGCTATTACACGTAATAGCTTATTGCACCAGATAACAGTTGCCTATGTCAAAATTATAAAGGTACTAAAAATTTATAGTGAACAATCTTCTCCTAACCTGCTTCCAATCACCTAGTTCCTCTCTCCTTGGAGGCCCTCATTATGTCCTTCTAAAAAAGTAGGAGTTTTTAAAACCATGTATAAGTATTATTTCTTAAAAAGTAAAAGTAATTAAACTATCAGGTTTTTTTCCCCAGTGATTCAGTGGTAAAGAATCTGCCTGCAATGCAGAAGACACAAGAGACATGGATTTGATCCCTGGGTCAGGAATATCCCCTGAAGGAGGGCGTGGAAACCCATTCCAGTATTCCTGAGTGGAGAATCCCATGGACTGAGGAGCATGGTGGGCTATAGTCCATATGGTCACAAAGAGTCAGACACAACGGAAGTTGATTGAACATGTACTCACACACACAACAAACTAATAAACAAACCTTAACTCCAAGACATTAGAGAGCTAATAGCAACAAAAAAAGAGGTGGTGTTCCTCCAGTATCTTAACTCAGTTATGAGCATACTTTGGATTTTAAGCCCTACAGACTTCCAACACATGGAAGCTACTGCTCTTTTTGAAAGGGCATTTTATCATTTAAAGCTGAGGTCACAAGCAGGTACCTAATGTACATAAGGTACATTAAACCAGTAGATACAACTTTTGTCTGACCTACGTGAACTTCCAGATGTTCAAGCTGGTTTTAGAAAAGGCAGAGGAACCAGAGATCAAATTGCCAACATCTGCTGGATCATCGAAAAAGCAAGAGAGTTCCAGAAAAACATCTATTTCTGCTTCATTGACTATGCCAAAGCCTTTGACTGTGTGGATCACAATAAACTGTGAAAAATTCTGAAAGAGATGGGAATACCAGACCACCTGACCTGCCTCTTGAGAAACCTGTATGCAGGTCCAGTTAGAACTGGACATGGAACAACAGACTGGTTCCAAATAGGAAAAGGAGTACGTCAAGGCTGTATATTGTCACCCTGCTTATTTAACTTATATGCAGAGTACATCATGAGAAACACTGGGCTGGAAGAAGCACAAGCTGGAATCAAGATTGCCAGGAGAAATACCAATAACCTCAGATATGCAGATGACACCACCCTTAGGGCAGAAAATGAAGAGGAACTGAAGAGCCTCTTGATGAAAGTGAAAGAGTAGAGTGAAAAAGTTGGCTTAAAGCTCAACATTCAGAAAATTAAGATCATGGCATCCGGTCCCATCACTTCATGGCAAATAGATGGGGAAACAGTGGAAACAGTGTCAGACTTTATTTTTCTGGGCTCCAAAATTACTGCAGATGGTGACTGCAGCCATGAAATTAAAAGATGCTTACTCCTTGGAAGGAAAGTTATGACCAACCTAGACAGCATATTAAAAAGCAGAGACATTACTTTGCCAACAAAAGTCCTTCTAGTCAAGGCTATGGTTTTTCCAGTGGTCATGTATGGATGTGAAAGCTGGATTATAAAGAAAGCTGAGCGCCAAAGAATTGATGCTTTTGAACTGTGGTGTTGGAGAAGACTCTTGAGAGTCCCTTGGACTGCAAGGAGATCCAACCAGCCCATCCTAAAGGAGATCAGTCCTGGGTGTTCACTGGAAGGCCTGATGTTGAAGCTGAAACTCCAATATTTGGCCACCTGATGAGAAGAGCTGACTCATTGGAAAAGACCCTGATGCTGGGAAAGATTGAGGGCAGGAGGAGAAGCGGACAGCAGAGGATGAGATGGTTAGATAGCATCACCAACTCGATGGATGTGGGTTTGGGTACACTCTGGGAGTTGGCGATGGACAGGGAGGCCTGGCGTGCTGCAGTTCATGGGGTCACAAACAGTTGGACATGACTGAGCGACTGAACTGAACTGAACTGAACATGATATTTAAGAAAACTGGAGGCAATATGAGTATTGGCAGATTTCTTGATTCTCAAAAAAATCATATGTCAATACTGGGCACACATTCTTGTGGGTCAACACTGTTCCCATGAAACAGAGCATGTCTCACATTCCAGTTGGTGACAATCAAGCTCACTAATATCTGTGAATGGCCGTAGAAGGCATCTGAATTTACCACAATAGATTAGAAGGTCAAAAATCTAAGTTTTCTTGTCTCATTACCTGATGTGTTTCAAGAACAAGAGTCATTAACCGGACTGGACCAAAACTCTTAAACAGCCTCTTCAGAGCCCTAAGGTTACAATTTTTGTTAAATGGCCCAGCGTAGACAGTTGACATCTCTGTCCACTTGATCTTTATCTACAAGAAAAACAACAGAATACAGTGAGGAGATGGATGTGGAAAGAGAATCAAGTCAAATCAAAAGAAATCATAAGTTGAAACATGGGATAAATCCTTTCAAGGAATTTCTCAACACAAACACCTGTCAAATGTACAAGGACTTATATACAGGGATTTCATGGCATTATTATTTGGAATAGCAAAAATTTATCAAATCCAAGTATATCCTACAATAGAAAACTATGCAGCAAAAAGATTATATAGTGTTATGAACAGATGTATAAGATATAGTGTTAAGTGAAAAAATAAAGTTGTAAAATAAGTAATCTGAGTCCCATCATAAAAATGTAATTGGTAATATACCTATAGAAAAAATTTAGAGAAATATACAGTAAACTTAACATAAGTATGTATTACTTTCCTTAATTGGAGAAGACTATAATGTCATCAAATAAATCATCTAGTAGAACCCATTCACTTACCCTTTTGTTCATCTCTTCAGTGAGGCTGCATGAAAAGGGTTCAAAAGAGAACTGCACGATGCTGAAGGGAAACAGGGGGATTTCCACTCTAGCCTGCTCAAGAACCTGTAGAAAATAACACAGCCTGGATGAGGCAGGAATCTAGTAGAGGTGCAAGAGACTTTGGGGGGCAGGGAACCAAGGGGCACAGAAGGCTTGGGTGAAACAAACAAAATCAGCCCCAGAAAAAAGTACAACTAAATGCCAAAACAATGAACACAGGTCACAGCTTTGAAGGTTCAAGCCCATGACTACAAGGAAGAGACTTGACAGCCTCAGAGAAGCAGTGTTTCTGGGGAAAAATCGGATATATAGAGAAGAGGCAATACTCTATTGGAGCCACTGCAGTGAAGGAAAAGAAAGAAATAAATCAGGACAAAAATTAAGGAAAAAAGAGAAATAAAAGATAGGAAAAGATAAAACAAATACCAATCCCTCCCAAGAGCATTATAAACTTACTCTTCCTAGCACATCTTTCTCAAAAAAAACCATCAACACTTTAAAAAAAAGAAAAAAGAGAGCATGACATCAGCAAGATAAGAGTACAAGGAAGCTTTAGGCCCTCAGTTTCCCACATACACCAATTTAATACTATGTAGGCCAAAATATCTTTGCAAGAATATAAGAGACCAGTGAACTGGTCTCAGCACCCAGACACAACAACAAGGGATCCCAGCAAAAGGAAAAGGAAAATATGCAGTTTTGTATACCCATCTATACCTGTACTATCTGACCTAGAAGAGCTCAACATGAAGGAAACTTCCCATACTGGGGATCTTCCCTCTGGACAGAAACAAGAGTGGACCATGCACTCAATGTCATGGTTAGACTAGGCATTGCCTGAGGGACTAGTTTCTGTCTCACCTGACTCAAAGCACTGACAGGACTGGCAGCCTTGTTTGGAAACCACTGAAAACAGATGCAATCATATCTTAATAATGAACTTGTAATCACTGCACATTAGAGCTGCAGTTCCAAAGGCAGATGTCAGGAGGAGCAACAGATTACAAGTTCTGAAAGGAAATGGGGACAAGCTCCTCAGGGAGTATGAGACAACTAAAAGCACCTTCACAAGCCCAGTGACAACACATCCTCAAAATAGGTTTGAGAGGTCCTGAAACCTCATTCTGAGCTGATCAGTGAAAGCTTTCCTTTCCACAATGCCAGGCCCTAACAATGGGAGAGGTAGTTGACCTAAAGAAATACAGAATGAACTAAGAAGAGAACAAAGATAGATAGCTAATGAAATCAGGAACAAAATGAGAATTTCATTAAAGAGACAGCAACTATATAAAAAAGAACCAAATAAATTCTGGAGCTGAAAAACACATTAAGTGAGTTGAAAAATTCACTAAAGGGTTTCAACATCAGACTTGATTAGGCAAACTTGAAAATATATCTTTGAAATCATTAAGTTAGAGCAAAAAGAATAAGGAAAAGCAAATAGAGTCTAAGAGGCTTATGGGGCATCACCTAGAGGACTAATATACAAAAATATAGGCATCCCAGAAGAAGAGAAAAAGGGATAGAGCGCTTATCTGAAGAAATAATGGCTGAAAAACCCCCATATCTGAGCAAAGCAAAGAACATACAAATTCAATAAACTGAAAGGACTCCAAGAAGGATAAATTCAAAGAGACCGACACAAAGACACATTACAATCAAATTTGTTAAAAGACAAAATTAAAGAGAGAATCTTGACAGCAGCAAGAGAAAAGCAATTCATCACATACAAGGAAGCTTTCATAAGCTTGTCAGTGGATTTCTTTACAGAAACCTTGCAAATAAGAAGAGAGTGAAAAATTCAAAGAGCTAAAAAACAAACAAACCCCATCAACCAAGAAAACTATCCAGCAAAACTATGCTTAAAAAGTGAAGGGAAAAAAAAACACACTTGAGGAAGTTTATTATCAGTAGGCTTGCTCTTATGAGAAATGCTAAAGGGGGGGTCCTTTAAGATGAAAGGATACTAGACAACATGAAAGTATTCCATTTAAGGTAAATACATGAACACACACATACATAATACACTTGTATTAATATAATTTTGGTGCATAAATTCACTTTTAATTATCCAGAACTTAAATTGACAAAAACATGGAAAAAATAACTACATGACTATGTTAATTGTTGTTCTGATATGGAACAATGGACTGTTTCCAAATTGGGAAAGGATTACATCAAAGCTGTATACTGTCCCCCTGTTTATTTACTTACATACAGAGTACATCATGCAAAATGCCAGGGTAGATGAAGCTCAAACTGGAATCAAGATTGCCAGGAGAAATATCAATAACCTAAGATAGCGGATGACATGACCCTTATGGCAAGAAGTGAAGAGGAACCAAAGAGCTTCTTGATGAAAGTTAAAGAGAAGAATGAAAAATTTTATGGCAAATAAACGGGGAACAATGGAAACAGTGACAGACTTTATTTTCTTGGACTCCAAAATCACTGCAGATGGTGACTGCAGCCATGAAATTAAAAGATGCTTGCTCCTTGGAAGAAAAGCTCCGACAAACCTAGACAGCATATCAAAAAGTAGAGACATTACTTTACCAAAAAGGTCCGTCTAGTCAAAGCTATGATTTTTCCAGTAGTCATGTATGGATGTGAGAGTTGGACCATAAAGAAAGCTGAGTGCCAAAGAATTAATGCTTTTGAACTGTGGTGTTGGAGAAGACTCTTGAGAGTCCCTAGGAATGCTGGAATGCAAGGAAATCAGACCAGTCAATCCTAAAGGAAATCAGTCGTGAATATTCACTGGAAGGACTGATGCTAAAGCTGAAGCTCCAATACTTTGGCCACCTGATGTGAAGAACTGATCACTGGAAAAGACCCGGATACTGAGAAAGAATGAAGGCAGGAGAAGGGGACAACAGAGGATGAGATGGTTGGATGGCACCACCAACTTAATGGACATGAGTTTGAGCAAGCTCCCAGAGATGGTGATGGACAGGGATGCCTGGCATGCTACAGTGCATGTGGTTGCAAAGAGTCGGACACGACTGAGCCACTGAACAACAACAACTAGGTTTGATACAGCTTTCCTAACAAGAAACAATCGCCTTCTAATTTCATGGCTGCAGTCACCATCTGCAGTGACTCTAGAGCCTAAGAAGAGGAAATCTGTCACTGCTTCCACATTTTCCTCTTCTATTTGCCATGAAATGATGGGACCACATGCCATGATCTTAAGCTTTTTAATACTGAGTTTTAAGTCGGCTTTTTCACTCTCCTCTTCACCCTCATTGAGAGGGTCTTTAGTTCCTCTTCACTTTCTCCCATTCAAGTTGTATCATCCACATATCTGAGGTTGTTAATGTGTACATAATATATAAAAATGCAATTTATGATATCAGTTACATAAAGTTGAGTGGTGTGGAGCTTATAGGAGTAGAATTTTTGTATGCAATTAAGTTGTTATCAGTTTAAAATAGAATGTTTTAACTTTAAGGTAACTGCAATGATAACTAGAAAGAAAATATCTACAGAACATACTCAAAAGGAAATGAGAAGGGTATCAAAGTCTGTTTCTACACACCCACACACACATACAATCAGTGAAACTCAAAGGAAGACAGTAGAAATGAGAGGAGGGACAAAAAGCTGTAAAAGATACAGAAAACAACAAAATGGAAATAATCCTTCCAGTCCAGTGATTACTTTAGACAGCAAAATGTTATTAGCAAACTGAACGCAACAACACATTGAAAGTATTACACACCATGACCCAATGAAATTTATTCCTGGAATGCAAGGATGTTTCAGTGTATGAAAACAATTCCATGTAATATACCACATTAACAGAATAAAAGACTAAACCATATGATCATTCAACTGCAGAATAAGTATTTGACAAGCTTCAACACTAGTTCATAAAAACAATAAAAAACTAAAAATAGAAGGAAACTTCCCCAACATAATAAAGGCCATATATGAAAAGCCCACAGATAACATCATACTCAAAGGTGAAAGACTAAAAACTTTTTCTCTAAGATCAGGAACAAGGGTGCTTGCTCCTGCCACCTCCATTCAACACAGTATTGAGAGTCCTAACCAAAGTAATAAAATATCCTCTGAGGAGGATACCTACTAATATTTAAGTTTCATGTAAAAAAAAAAGTTCAAATTGTCCAGAAATGAAATGCCCATTTTGGCTTCACAGTATATTCTGCATAAATATATAGACATCAATAGGGTTTCCCAAAAGCTGCAGTGGTAATGAATCTAACTGCCAGTACAGGAGGTGCAAGAGATGTGAATTCAATGCCTGGGTCCAGAAGATCCCCTGGAGTAGGAAATTGGAACCCACTCCAGTATTCTTGCCTGGAAAATTCCACAGACAGAGGAGCCTGGTGGGCTAGAGTCCAACGGGTCACAAAGAGTCAGATACAACTGAGCATACTGAAATAAAACAGGAATCCACAAGTCCACATGAAATTAATGAATGAATGAACAAATAAATAAGGTAATGGGAGGACTCTTGCTCATAGAATGCTGAGTAATAACTAGTAAATAACTTGGAAGGAAGGTTATGATCAACCTAGATAGCATATTGAAAAGCAGAGACATTACTTTGCCAACAAAGGTCCGTCTAGTCAAGGCTATGGTTTTTCCAGTAGTCATGTATGGATGTGAGAGTTGGACTGTGAAGAAAGCTGAGTGCCAAAGAATTGATGCTTCTGAACTGTGGTTTTGGAGAAGACTCTTGAGAGTCCCTTGGACTGCAAGAAGATCCAACTAGTCCATCCTAAGGGAGATCAGTCCTGGGTGTTCATTGGAAGGACTGATGTTGAAGCTGAAACTCCAATACTTTGGCCACCTCATGCGAAGAGTTGACTCATTGGAAAAGACCGTGATGCTGGGAAGGATTGGGGGCAGGAGGAGAAGGGGACGACAGAGGATGAGATGGCTGGATGGCATCACCGACTCGATGGACATGGGTTTGGGTAGACTCTGGGAGTTGGTGATGGACAGGGAGGCCTGGCGTGCTGCAATTCATGGGGTCGCAAAGAGTTGGACACAACTGAGCGACTGAACTGAACTGAACTGAACTAGTAAATATGGAGGAAGTATATAGAGTTGGAAAGTCATCCTTGTACAACGATCACAGTAAAATTGGTTCAGCTAAGAATCATCAGTTTTTGCTAAATATAGGAGCAGGAGGAGATTCTGATGAAAAGCAGGGTATCTGCTGTTCTTAAAGTATATCCTCACATAGTACCTATTTGAAGTAAGGGGAAAAAGCAGTAACTCTATAACAGAGAAAGCAAACATCTTGTTAAGATCATCAAAATAAAAACAAGAGACGGACAGATGGACAAATATGCCTCTTGTTGTGGTACCTGAGAAGGACATATTACTTACATATGATCTGGCTAAAAAATAGTCTGCATAACCTGAATCTAATTATAAGGAAACCCAAAATGAAATTACCAATGTCATGAGAGACAGAAATTCAAAGGCCAAAGCCACAGGCCTGCTGGAATCTGGAAAAAGACACGGGCAGCTGACAGTTCTGCTCCTATTGGGTAACTAAGACTAAAAGTGCTCCATACAAAATTTGAGATGGAAGCAAGACTGGCTAGTGGTACACAAGGTTGCTGATGAAAAACAGCTTGGTACTGGCACAGGTTACAAAGGGTTACATTACCCTCTACTCTGAATACAACCTTCAAAGCCACAGTGGGTCACTCACCTCTTCATTTGAAAGGCACTTAATAGTTTGACAGTTTTTGGAAGAAGAAAGTGCACTAGCATCTGCCTCCTGGGTCAAGAAAAGGAGCTTCTGGCCCACTGAGTCCAGGCATTCTAAAACACTGTAAACAAGGAGAGGTTAAGGTAGGAATAACAGTTTTCCCTAACCCAAGAGTTACTACTTTATACTTGTACTGTCTAACATGGTAGCAATTAGCAACATGTGGTTATTTAAATTAAAATTAAATAAAATGAAGATTCAGTTCCTTAATCACAGTAGTCACATGTACTATAAGGTTCACACATGTGGACAGCACAGATACAGAACATTTCCACCATTATAGAAATTGTATTTGTCATTGCTGCTCTCAATTTAGAGAGAGGAAGGATAAACAAAAAATATATTCAAAGCTCTTTGTCAAAGTTTAGGTTAGATTCTTAGGATCTGATAGATTTACTATGCTGTAGAGACAAACCCCTTCTGAATCTGTTTTTTGTTTGTATTTTCCCCAATCTGAGCAAGACATCAAGGCTATAGCTGATTCCTTTAATCAAAATACTCATTAGTCTATATCTCCTCTCATGCCACTTAGTTCAGTGTATTTCAATGTCTCACTTTTTTTTGTAAAATGAGTTATTTTAAGACAAGTCAATATATTCAGAAAACTAGAAAAACATGCTATTCAGGGAAGTAGGTGGTAGTTTCCCCTCCATAGTTTTTGTGATGGAAGAATGTTACTCATATTATTGGTAAACATTTCTCAATAGACTCAAAAGGAGAAAAGAAATTGCCAGGTTTTGTTGTTAAATAAGCAATCAGATACTCCATTTATCTTTGTAACTATTTAGAACTGAAAAGTATTACCTTGTGTTTAGCTGCTGAACTACTTCTGCTGTATTTCTTGGCTCTTGGCTTTCTTGGTGACTAGATAGTGCCTCCAGATTTAGTTCTGCAATCTTAAAAGAAAATAAAGTTGTAAAAATCATTTAATATCTTGTAAAGTATTTGATGGCAAATAGATGGGGAAACAATGGAAACAGTGGCAGACTTTATTTTTGGGGGCTCCAAAATCACTGCAGATGGTGACTGCAGCCATGAAATTAAAAGATACCTGCTCCTTGGAAGGAAAATTATGACCAACCTAGATAGCATATTAAAAAAGCAGAGACATTGCCAACAAAGGTCCATCTAGTCAAGAGAGTATGGTTTTTCCAGTAGTCATGTACAGATGTAAGAGTTGGACTATAAAGAAAGCTGAGCACTGAAGAATTGATGCTTTTGAACTGTGGTGTTGGAGAAGACTCTTGAGAGTCCCTTGGAATGCAAGGAGATCCAACCAGTCCATCCTGAAGGAAATCAGTCCTGAATATTCATTGGAAGGACTGATATTGAAGCTGAAACTCCAATACTTTGGCCACCTGATGTGAAGAACTGACTCATTTGAAAAGACCCTGATGCTGGGAAAGATTGAAGGCAGGAGGAGAAGGGGATGACAGAGGATGAGATGGTTGGATGGCATCACTGACTCAATGGACATAAGTTTGGGTAAACTCCGGGAGTTGGTGATGGACAGAGAGGCCTGGCGTGTTGCAGTCCATGGGGTCACAAAGAGTCAGACATGACTGAGTGACTGAACTGAATTGAAAGTATTTGAGGCTAAAAAACAAAACAAACAAAATGCTAAAACCTGAAAAACCTACTCAAGTGGTATTCTTTGCTTCTGTAGACAGTGAACTTTACTGATGCCACAGTCCTAGACTGGGTTCAGTACTTACCAGATCGCTTCTGGCTGCTTAGCCAAGAATGGCAATCTGTTTCCAGCTGCTGATGTGACATGAATATGGGAAAGGACCAAGCAGGGCTAAGTGAAAAGCAGTGACAATTCATTCATTCCAAAGTCACTTAAAACTTACTTTTCTGTAAACATGCAACCTTTTGAAATTATAAAAGAATGGTTTTCATGGCAATATGAATAAAAAAAGACTTTATTAGATTAATACAAGTTTATTCTCTTTGCATAAAGTGAGAGCCCTTTGGGAGTTTTGGTGTATAGAGATACAAGTTTTCTTACTTAGAATCATTTTAGATTTGCAGAAAAATTATGAAGAGAGTATATAGTCCCCATACATATTCAACTGCCATTTTCAACTATTATTAATATCTTAAATTAGTATTATATATTTGACACAATTATTGATGTTATTTTTCTTTTTAAAATTTTTATCTGAGTATAGTTGATTTACAATGTTGTGTTAGTTTCTACTTATACCAAAGTGAATCAGTTACACATATC
Organism: Giraffa tippelskirchi; assembly: GCF_054371585.1. Lineage (NCBI taxonomy): Eukaryota > Metazoa > Chordata > Mammalia > Artiodactyla > Giraffidae > Giraffa > Giraffa tippelskirchi. Next base: position 23,156,275 of record NC_137287.1, read on the forward strand.
CACTCTTTTACAGATTCTTTTCCAGTGTGTTATTAACTAAAGTCCATGCTTAATTCAGATTTCCTTAGATTTTACTGAAGTGATATGCAGTTCTTCCTAGAAATCAAGTGGCAACTGCTGTTGAAACAATGCTACCCCAAGAGAGCAAAAATCTATGTAGATATTTATAATTATCACAATTATTAACATCAGTTACAGTGACTTAAAAGTAGCATGCAGGATCTTTAGTTCCCTAATCAGGGATAAAACCCATGCTCCCTGCAATGGAAGTGCAGAGTCTTAACCACTGGAAGTCTATCAGCTATAATGATTAATACCACTTTATGGTCCTTAATATATTCATGGCACTGTGCTAAGAGAATTATACTATATCTCATTTACCCTCATCAATATCCCAGAGAAGTTGTGTTCCCATTTTACAGAACTAGAAACTAAAAACTAGAAACTAAAGTTCTTCAGAGAAATTGCCTTAGATATCATATATCATTTCACCTATTGAAAAACAGATTAAGTCTAACTTCAGAGACATTTAACCACTATATTATGCTAGTGATACACATCTTAATTTCAAATATATGTTCACCTTGAATTACACTCCCATTTTTGTAAAGAAATAGGATATGGTGGTTTGTGACACTGTTCTAGTCTCATAATTTTAAGGAAAGCAAAGATACTAACCTTCTTTGGGCCATACTTGAGGAAATACCGAGCCAATTCCAGGGTTGTTCTAGCATCTTCCGTGGCATCATGACCAAGCTTATCTGGACACTGTATATCCTTCCTGGAAAGTAAAGGTAAAATTGAGATACCTGGGAGCATTCTTTTTTTCCTTTTTTAATTTTGGGGCTGTGAGGTGGAATGTGGGATTCCTCGACTAGGGATTGAACCCACACCCCCTACGTTGGAAGCATGGAGTTTTAACCACTGGAAGGCCAGCAAAGTCCTGAGAGCATTTTTAATGACAGATTCTTTCAACTACCCCAAAGTTTTAGCTACATGTAAAATTTTAGCATCCCAGTAATTAGATTTGAATCACAACAATCAAGATTCATTTATTCCTTAGTGCCAAGATCTGAGAGGTACTGAGAATACAGAATGATCAGGAATGGATTTGTCTACAGTAAGCACATCATCAATGGCTATTTAATAAAAAGTCTCTGGTTCACTCCCTGGTCAATCCCTTGTCTCATTTCTTAGATGTAGCTGTGGTTTTAAAGTTATCTTCCAGAAATTTTCTATTTGTATACAAGTGTCTAATATACAGGCTTCACAGGTGGTGCTAGTGGTAAAGAACCCTCCTGACAATGCAGGTAGAGTTAAGAGACAGAGGTTCAAACCCTGGGTTGGGAAGATCTCCTGGAAAAGGGCATGGCAACCCACTCCAGTATTCTTGACAGGAGAATGCCGTGGATAGAGGACCCTGCTGGGCTATGGTCCACAAGGTCGCAAAGAGTTGACACAACTGAAGCAACTTTGCATGCATGTATGCATGTCTATTATACACTTAAAAGTTCTTTCTTTCTTTTTTTTTAATTTTTTGACTGCACTGTGTGGCATATGGATCTTAGTTCCCTGACCAAGGATGGTGCCTATGCCCCCTGCATTGGAAGCACTGAAATGCCAGAGAAGTCTCATTATTTAAAAAAAACTTTTTAAATACATAGACTTATGTCTATAGATAGATCTAAATCTAATCTACATCATATCAATATCTAAAAATCTTTGAATCATCTTCTGAATCTCCATTTTACGGAGATTAATCTATAAATTGGAGAATAATCCCCAGATTTTGTCTCAGTAACATCTTAGACGTCTCCTTATTGCACATTTCATGACTGGAGTCACCATCTGCAGTGATTTTAGAGCCCAAAAATATAAAGTCTGTCACTGTTTCTACTGATTCCCCATCTATTTGCCATGAAGTGATGGGATCAGATGCCAAGACATTAGTTTTCTGAATGTTGAGCTTTAAGCCTACTTTTGCACTCTCCTCTTTCATCAAGAGGCTCTTTAGTTCTTCTTCACTTTCTGCCATAAGTGTGGTGTCATCTGCATCTGGTGTCTAAGGTTATTGATATTTCTCTTAGCAGTCTTGATTCCAGCTTGTGCTTCATCCAGTTCCGCATTTCTCATGATGTACTCTGCATATAACTTAAATAAGCAAGGTGACAGTATACAGCCTTGACGTACTCCTTTCCCGATTTGGAAATCAGTCTGTTGTTCGATGTCCAGTTCTAACTGTTGCTTCTTGACCTGCATACAGATTTCTCAGGAGGCAGGTCGGGTGGTGTGGTATTCCATCTCTTGAAGAATTTTCCACAGTTTGTTCTGATCCACACAGTCAAAGGCTTTGGCATAGTCAATAAAGCAGAAATAGATGTTTTTCTGGAACTCGCTTGCTTTTTCAATGATCCAATGGATGTTGGCAATTTGATCTCTGGTTCCTCTGCCTTTTCTAAATCCAGCTTGAATGTCTGGAAGTTCATGGTTCATATACTGTTGAAGCCTGGCTTGGAGAATTTTGAGCATTACTTTGCTAGCGTGTGAGATGAGTACAACTGGGCGGTAGTTTGAGCATTCTTTTGCATTGCCTTTCTTTGGGATTGGAATGAAAACTGACCTTTTCCAGTCCTGCTGAGTTTTCCAAATTTGCTGACATACTGAGTGCAGCAATTTGACAGCATCATCTTTTAGGATTTGAAATAGCTCAACTGGGATTCCATCACCTCCACTAGCTTTGTTAGTAGTGATTCTTCCTAAGGCCCACTTGACTTCACATTCCAGGATGTCTGGCTCTAGGTGAGTGATCATATGATCATGATTATCTGAGTTGTGAAGATCTTTTTTGTATAGTTCTTCAGTGTATTCTTGCTACCTCTTCTTAATATCTTCTGCTTCTGAGAGATCCATACCATTTCTGTCCTTTATTGTGGCCATATTTGCATGAAATCTTCCCTTGGTATCCCTAATTTTCTTGAAGAGATCTCTAGTCTTTCCCATTCTATTGTTTTCCTCTATTTCTTTGCATTAATCACTGGGGAAGGCTTTCTTATCTCTCCTTGCTATTCTTAGGAACTCTGCATTCAGATGGGTATATCTTTCCTTTTCTCCTTTGCCTTTTGCTTCTCTTCTTTTCATAGCTATTTATAAGGCCTCTACAGACAACCATTCTGCCTTTTTGCATTTCTTTTTCTTGGGGATGGTCTTGATCACTGCCTCCGATACAATGTCACAAACCTCCGTCCATAGTTCTTCAGGCACTCAATCAGATCTAATCCCTTGAATCTATACGTCACTTCCACTGTATAATTGTGAGAGATTTGATTTAGGTATACCTGAATGGTCTAGTGGTTTTCCCTACTTTCTTCAATTTAAGTCTGAATTTGGCAATAAGGAGTTCATGATCTGAGCCACAGTCAGCTCCCGGTCTTGTTTTTGCTGACTGGGTAGTGCTTCTCCTCTTTGGCTGCAAAGAATATAATCAATCTGATTTCGGTATTGACCAATTGGTGATGTCCATATGTAGAGTCTTCTCTTGAGTTGGTTGTAAGAGGGTGTTTGCTATGACCAGTGCGTTCTCTTGGCAAAACTCTATCAGCCTTTGCCCTGCTTCATTCTGTATTCCAAGGCCAAGTTTGCCTTTACTCCAGGTATTTCTTGACTTCCTACTTTTGCATTCCAGTCCCCTCTAATGAAAAGGACATCTTTTTTGGGTGTTAGTTCTAGAAGGTCTTATATGTCTTCATAGAACCGTTCAACTTCAGCTTCTTCAGAACTACTGGTTGGGGCTAGACTTGGGGTTACTGTGATATTGAATGGTTTGCCTTGGAAATGAACAGAGATCATTCTGTCATTTTTGAGATTGCATCCAAGTACTGCATTTCAGACTCTTCTGTGGACTATGATGGCTACTCCATTTTTTCTTACAGATTCTTGCCCACAGTAGTAGATATAACGGTCACCTGAGTTAAATTCACCCATTCTAGTCCATTTGAGTTCAGTGATTCCTAAAATGTCGATGTTCACTCTTGCTATCTCCTGTTTGACCACTTCCAATTTGCCCTGATTCATGGACCTAACATCCCACGTTCCTATGCGACACTGCTCTTTATAGCATCGGACTTTACTTCCATCACCAGTCACAGTCAAAATCACTGTAGATGGTGACTGCAGCCATGAAATTAAAAGATGCTTGCTCCTTGCAAGAAAAGTTATGACCAACCTAGACAGTGTATCAACAAGCAGAGACATTACTTTGCCACAAAAGTCTGTCTAGTCAAAGCTATGGTTTTTCCAGTAGTCATGTATGGATGTGAGAGCTGGACTATAAAGAAAGCTGAGCACTGACAAATTGATGCTTTTGAACTGTGGTGTTGGAGAAGACTTTGACAGTCCCTTGGACAGCAAGGAGTTCCAACCAGCCCATCCTAAAGGAAATCAGTCCTGACTATTCATTGGAAGGAGTAATGCTGAAGCTGAAACTCCAATACTTTGGCCACCTGCTGCAAAGAACTGACTCATCTGAAAAGACCCTGATGCTGGGAAAGACTGAAGGCGGGAGGAGAAGGGGACGACAGAGGATGAGACAGTTGGATGCCATCACCGACTCAATGGACATGAGTTTGAGTAAACTCTGGGAATTGGTGATGGACAGGGAGGCCTGGTGTGCTGCAGTCCATGGGGTCACAAAGAGTTGGACACAACTGAGCGATTGAACTGAACTATTAGGACATAATCATCACATTCATTAACAAAGCATCAGTTATATAGATAACCATAATTTATTTAACTAGTCTTGTAGAATATCTGAAGATTTGGGGGCTATTTTAAACCACACTATAATGAACATCATTATACATGTGTTTATACGTACTAGGATACATTCAATATAGGAATGTTACGTTTCAAAGTTTTGGGTAACTTTTCTGCCCCTTCTGTGCAGTTCTATCCATCAACCTTCAGCTATGAATGCAACTCCTTTTTGTATTCCCAGTTTTTTCATTTATGAGTCATACTTCTCTCTGAAGTTAGGATCTCAGAATTCCTAATAATGTTTACAAACTAAGTCAGAGGAAGAGCAGAGAGGCTGAACTTTTGCAATATGCATTAAATAAGACACAATATGCTAACTTACATGCAGTCTATCAGGATAATATTATAAAATTCAAACAAACTTACCCCAAAAGAGCTTTGGCTAAGAACTTGAGCTTAAATCTTCTGCCCTGCTCTCTGACATAAAGCAATGATGTATCAATAACATACGGATGTATCATCTGAGGAGGAAAGAGAGTAAAATGAGTAGCATCCTATGCTAAAGGAAAAAATAAGTGGCCTGGGAAACAGAAGGCTTTAGATCTAAGATAAATAAAATAGGCTCATATGCTAGAAAAACTAAGTCCTAAATCATATACTCACTTTCAGTGCTCTGAGATCTAAATCTAAGGAGTGGCCCACTAACACAGCATCAGGAGGAAGAAGCGTCTTCAACTGTCTCTGTACATCTTTGAGTTTGGTTGTCACTGGGTTAAGAATCTCCCTTGTGATTCCTGAGAAACTTTCAACAAAAAAAAACCAGAGAAATGGAAACGCCAGGATATTATTAAGTTTTCCTCCCTGGAAAATCACTTCGAAAAGAATATTTTAAAAAATTGATAAAACATTAATAAATGCTCAGTGTAATAAGGTTGAAAATAAACAAAGAAGAAATTAAAAACTGCCTATAATCCCACTACCCAGAGATCACTTTTTACACTTTAATAAATACCCTTTCACATTTTTTGACACATATATATTCATGTATGTTTCATTTTTATAAAAATGCAATGGCTAATAAGCACATGAAAAAGTGCTCAACATGCCTCATTATTTGAGAAATGCACCTGTCAGAATGGCCATCATCCAAAAATCTACAAACAATAAATGCTGGAGAGAGTATGAAGAAAAGGAACCCTTTGGCACTATTGGTAGGAATATAAATTGATACAGCTACTATGGAAGACAGTATGGAGATTCCTTAAAAAACTAGGGATAAAACTACCATAGGACTCAACAATCCTATTACTGGGCATATACCCTAAGAAAACCATAATTGAAAAAGACACATGTACCCTAAATGTTCATTGCAGCACTATTTATGATAGGACATGGAAGCAACTTAAGATGTCCATGGACAGATGAATGGATAAAGAAGTTGTGGTACATATATAGAATGGAGTATTATTCAGCCATAAAAATGAATGCATTTGAGTCAGTTCTAATGAGGTAAATGAACACAGAGTCTATTATACAGAGTGAAGTAAGTCAGAAAGAGATAACCAAATATCATATATTAATGCATATATATAAAATCTAGAAATATGGTACTGATGAACCTATTTGCAGGGCAGCAATGGAGACACAGACATAAAGAAGACTTGTGGACATGGCGAAAAGGAGAGGGTGGGTTGAATAGAGAGTAGCGTGGAAACATATATATTACCATATGTAAAATAGATAGCTGATGGGAATTTGCTGTATGATACAGGCAGTGCAAATCCAGTGCTGTGTGACTACCTAGTAGGATGGGATGGGGTAGAAGGTGGGAGAGAGATTCACGAGGAAGGGGACATATGTGTGCCTATGGCTGACTCATGTTGATGTATGGAAGAAACCAACACAATATTGTAAAGCAATTGTCCTCCGATAAAAAATAAATAAATTTAAATAAAAAAATGAAAAAATAAATAAATTTTTTAAAATGTTATCATGGGACTACCCTGGTGGTTCAAAGGTTAAGATTCCCTGCTTTCCTGCGGTAGGCCCAGATTTCACCCCTGATTGGGGAACTAAGATCCCACAAGCCACGAGGCAATCATAATGCCTACTACTATATAATACAAACATAACATTTTCTATATGTCATGAACAAGTTTTCATATCAATAAATCTATTTCAGCACATCCTTTTAAATGGTTAGAGTACTCCATTAAGTAGATATAACATTTTAACCAACTCCCTATTTTCATTTTAACCAACCCCTTATATTCATACTCCCATATTTTTGCAATACTATGACAAACACGCTTATACACACATCTTTGTCACATATGACTGTGCCCTAACAATATTGTGTAATTGTCTTGTCTACTAATAGGACAGTCTTTATCATTATCATGCCCTCTCTGTGCCTAAGTAAGCATGAACTGATAGATGTAACTACAATGGGCAACAACAGTAATATTTCCTGGCTTTTCTTTGCCTAATCACAGTACTGTGTACATTCTGAAATTGCAAGCTAATCTTTGGAATGATAAAAAAATTTTTGAACTTCAAATTTCTGCTGTGGAAAAACTTAGTTCCATTTTAGTTTCTGGGGCCAAGGCAGATTAAGGTCTAAGATCATTTGACAACCAAAAGATGATTTATAGATTTTTCAGATGGGGTCTTATCAGAGAGCCAAGATATTTGGCAGTTGCTACAACTGTCAGATTCTATGACAAGGAAGATAATAGTCTGGTGATGTAAAGTCATAGGAAAATTAGAGAGCAAGAAGGATAAGAGCATTATATACTGACATTGTACAATTTCAGTATTAAAATTTACAGTTGTGGTACCCCAGCCTTTTCTTTGATAGTAAGTAGATAATACTGAACTTAACAGAAGCTACAGGCTATTCCTGGTTAAGTCTCATTCCACTCTAGTCTGACATCTATCAAGAGCTGGAGGCAGGGTTAAAAATACCTGGTGAGGTAGTCCAAAATCTTGTTGTCAGGTTTAACAAGTTCATCCATAACACAGCCACCTCCTTCAGCAACCAGTGAGATACGTGTTAGTTCTCTTCCCTTGGATGTAAGGCACTGAAAGATTAGGATATAGTTAGGGTGCTAAACTGTGGAAGCTCTTGCTTTCTCTCATTATTTAAGACTATATCAGCTGTCATCTATTCTAATTTACTGGGGTCCCTGAGACAACAGTACAGCTGTTTGCTGACTAGAACATTCAATATGAATGAAATTAAAGCTAGGCAGGTTGCTGAACATTATTATAGTTAAAGGTAACCAACACAGTACAGTTTCTCTGGGAAGGATGTGCTTAAGAGGGACAGAAACAATAACATCAATTATAATTGTATCACTTACTGTGTACTACAACCCAGTATTATGCTAAGTATCACTACAAAGTAATTTTTATTAGCATGCACTATTATCTAATGCAATACTAGGTATTTTATATACCATCTCATAATAACCCCATGAAATAGCCTCTAATAATTATCCTCACTTCACAGAGGGAGAATTAGGGAATTAGGTTGTCCAAGGAGACAGGCAAGGCCAGGATACACACCCTGATATGACTCCAAATCCTTAGGTCTTATCCACTGTTAAGAGTTGAGAAACTATTACTTGAGCACTAAGTGAGAGGGAATATACAGCATTTGAAAGGAGGTTTAGACAAAGTAAAACACAAAGGAAGCTTAAGCAGGTAAATCCTTCTTCTAATCTTAAATGTGTAAAACCAAGTCAAATCAATGGTAATTGAGGCAAGTCTTCAAGGCAACAATGACAAAAAACCTGTGCAAAAGACAGAAGCAGACTGCAACTGGTAGTCCAGTGATTAAGAATTAGCCTGCCCTGCTATCCAAAACACTACAAACAATAAATGCTGGAGAGGGTGTGGAGAAAAGGGAACCCTCTTACACTGTTGGTGGGAATGCAAACTAGTACAGCCACTATGGAGAGCAGTGTGGAGATTCCTCAAAAAACTGGAAATAGAACTGCCATATGACCCAGCAATCCCATTGCTGGGCATACACACCGAGGAAACCAGAATTTAAAGAGACACGTGTACTCCAATGTTCATCACAGCACTGTTTATAATAGCCAGGATATGGAAGCAACCTAAATGTCCATCAGCAGACAAATGGATAAGAAAGCTGTGGTACATATACACAATGGAATATTACTCAGCCATTAAAAAGAATATATTTGAATCAGTTCTAATGAGGTTGATGAAACTGGAGCCTATTATACAGAGTGAAGTAAGCCAGAAAGAAAAACACCAATACAGTATACTAACGCATATATATCGAATTTAGAAAGGTGGTAACGATGACCCTATATGCGAGATGGAAAAAGAGACACAGATATATAGAACAGTCTTTTGGACTCTGTGGGAGAAGGCGAGGGTGGGATGATCTGAGAGAATAGCATTGAAACATGTATATTATCATATGTGAAACAGATTGCCAGTCCAGGTTTGATGCATGAGACAGGTGCTCAGGGCTGGTGCACTGGGATGACCCAGAGGGATGGGATGGGGAGGAAGGTGGGAGGGGGGTTCAGGATGGGGGACGCATGTACACCCATGGCTGATTCATGTCAATGTATGGCAAAAACCGCTACAATATTATAAAATAATTAGCCTCCAACTAAAATAAATAAATTAAAAAAAAAAAAAAAGAGTTTGCCTGCCAATGCAGGGGACATGGGTTGGGTCCATGATCTGGGAAGATTCCACATGCTGCTACAGAGTAACTAAGCCCAAGAACTTCAATTGCTGAAGCTCACGTGCCCTAGCTCACGTGCCCTAAAGTCTATGTTCTACAACAAGATAAGCCACCGCAAGAAGCCCTTGCACTGCAACTACAGAGTCCCAGTGCAGCAAAAAATAAATTAAAAAAAAAAAAAAAAACAGAAGCAATCAACTTCGAGTAATAATCAAAAATTGGATTGAATATATCAACTAGTTAGAAAACTTATGTGATATTTATTCCTCATCCTGGAGCAAAGATTCAATTTTCCTAAAATGTGATGAGATGGGTCCACTTTCAGTTATTTAAAATGAATGCTAGAACTGAACACAATCGAGACTACTAGACCCTAGTGTGCAACACTCCAGTTGAAAATCAAAAGTAGCACTTACCATTTCACAGTCAAGGCCAAAGAGAGGACTGCTGTCTGTTACAGAACCATTACATTTGGTAGGTACAAAGTTTTCACAGTCAGACAAACCTAGGAGGAAAAGGAATAAAACATCTACCTTTAGAACTAGAAATGGTAAATATCACTCCTATATTTATTCAGGGAAAACTGAGATTCCACATTTGTGGAGCATTTTCTCCATGTTAGACGCCTGAAATATGAAGATTAAATGAGATAATTTCTGTCCTTAATTCTTTGTCCATCTACTCATTTTTATACTTGGGGAGAATAATGTAGGCTGCTGTTATTGGGGATACTAGGGCCTAGACTTCCTTGCAGTTACCAAGCAACAATTTTTCCTCATTAGCAATAACAAATTGTACCTAAATCCAAAGTCACGGGACCTTTTCCATGTAGGCACTAACAGAGGATGAATAAAGTATGCAAATGACTGTATGTGGTATCTTTCTTTCCTAAACAAAACAAGAAAAAGTAGGAATGAGATTCCACCATAGCAGAGATCTAAAAGGATTTCACTGAAGGTAGAAAGTTTAACTAACATTCACCATATACACTCTAGTACTCAACCTTACCCTTAAAATTTCTCTGAGATCTCTTTTTAGAAATGTGCCACATTTTCTAGACTCTCAGCCTGAAAATTCCCTCAGAGGCTCAGATATAGGCTTAGGATACCCCTTCCTAAGTCAATAAATCAGGCACATTCATCTCAGAAGCCCAAAAGTGTCTGAATCACTGAAGACTCCTACCTTCAACTAGAGGCTGAAACACTAAAGGTAACACTTAGATTTTATCTGACAAGAAACTAAGGGGAGTATGAAAAGCTTTGACCAGTTTCTATGTCATAGTACCTTGAAATTTCCAAATGATTACAATTAAAAGAATCAAAATACAGTCTAACCAAAAAAGAATATTCTCAAATCTTGGAGACATTGTACTTGCTGACCTCCTTATCTGTAGTATTAGTATCAATAATACCACAAAATAAATTTTTTAAAGCACTCTGTGCCCCATGCTAAGCTTTTTCTGTACATTAACTCAATCTTCATGGCAATCCTATGATATATGAACTGTTAGCTCCATCTTAAAAATAGCTTTTTTACTTAAGTAAATCTATTTTAAAAGGAAATTTACGTATCCAGAATATAAAAAGAACTCCAGTAATTTAATAAAAAAAGACAGCCCAATTAAAAAATGGACAAAGGATCTGAAAAGATATACAAATGACCAATTAGCATATAATGAGATGCTCAATATCCTCAGCCATCAGAGAAATATGAACCAAAATCACAATGAGATACTAATTCACTCTTGATGAAAGCCTCTTGATGAAAGTGAAAGAGGAGAGTGAAAAAGTTGGCTTAAAGCTCAACATTCAGAAAACTAAGGTCATGGTATCTGGTCCCATCACTTCATGGCAAAGAGATGGGGAAACAGTGGAAATAGTGTCAGACTTGATTTTTTGGGGCTCCAAAATCACTGCAGATGGTGATTGCAGCCATGAAATTAAAAGATGCTTACTCCTTGGAAGGAAAGTTATGACCAATCTAGATAGCATATTAAAAAGCAGAGACATTACTTTGCCAACAAAGGTCCGTCTAGTCAAGGCTATGGTTCTTCCAGTAGTCATGTATGGATGTGATAGTTGGACTGTGAAGAAAGCTGAGCACCAAAAAATTGATGCTTTTGAACTGTAGTGTTGGGGAAGACTCTTGAGAGTCCCTTGGACTGCAAGGAGATCCAACCAGTCCGTCCTAAAGGAGAGCAGCCCTGGGTGTTCATTGGAAGGACTGATGTTCAAGCTGAAACTCCAATACTTTGGCCACATGATGAGAAGAGTTGACTCACTGGAAAAGATCCTGATGCTGGGAAGGATTGGGGGCAGGAGGAGAAAGGGACGACAGAGGATGAGATGGCTGGATGGCATCACCGACTCAATGGACATGAGTTTGGGTGCACTCCGGGAGTTAGTGATGGACAGGGAGGCCTGGCGTGCTGCGATTCATGGGGTCACAAAGAGTCAGACACGACTGAGCGACTGAACTGAACTGAACTGACTAATTCACTCTAGGATGGGTATAATCAAAAAGAGCATAACAAGTATTGGTAAGGATGTGCAGAAATTGGAAACCTTAAACATTGCTGGAGGGAATGTAAAATGGTACAGCTGCCTTGTAAAACAGTCTGGGGGTAGGCGGTCCAAAGATAGAAGAGAAATAGGATGGGAAGACTACTTTCTCCCCCACAAATTCATCAAAAGATCATTTGAATGTTGAGCAACTTCTACAAAACAACTTCTGAACACTGGCGAAGGACACCAGGTACCCACAAAGGCAGTCCAATCTCTTTGAAAGTAGGTAAGACAAAATATAAGACAGAAACAGACAGAAGATTTAGGGATGGAGACCCATCCTGGGGAGGGAGTCATGAAGGAGAAGTTTCCCAACAGTAGGAAACCCTCTCACAGGCATGTCTGTGGGGAGTTTTGGAATCTCAGAGGGCAACACGACCAAGAGAGAAAAAAAACAAAACCCACAGAATATGTGCCTAACTGCAACTACAAGTGGAGATGGAGAAGTGGCATAGAGCCTCATGATGAGGACTGGGCCTAAATGTCCTGAGGACAATCTGAGGGAGCTAATGTAAGACAGCAACCCAAACCATGGGCTGCTGCTGCTAAGTTGCTTCAGTTGTGTCCAACTCTGTGCGACCCCATAGACGGCAGCACACCAGGCTCCACCATCCCTGGGATTCTCTAGGCAAGAACACTGGAGTGGGTTGCCATTTCCTTCTCCAATGGATGAAAGTGAAAAGTGAAAGTCAAGTCGGTCAGTCATGTCCGACTCTTTGCAACCCCTTGGACTGCAGCCTACCAGGCTCCTCCGTCCATGGGATTTTCCAGGCAAGAGTACTGGAGTGGGTTGCTGTTGCCTTCTCCAAACCATGGGCTAGCCAGAGACAAAAAAAAAAAGACCTTTGCCTCAAAAGGCTCTAACACTACACGGTGACCCCTAGTGTGCTCACATAACAAAGGACTGAGCTAATACCAAAGGACAGCAAGCAGGCTGCTGTATAGGGCTCTCCCTCCCCAAAAGGCAGAGAGACAGGCATGCAACAGCCAGAGCTGGAAGGCACGGGGCTGCTGCAATCTTGGCCCCAGAGACAACATCTTCCAACAAACTGAGCAGGCTCCCAGTTGCTAATCATGTCTTCCTGGGAACCTGGACAGTTGACATCTGCCAGGAGTATCACAGCCTGAGATCAGCTCCCCAGAGGAGACACATGGCATATCTGGGACTGTGCTCTCACTGCACACCTGGGAAACCAAACAACCAGGACTGGGGAGGTGAATAAGACATACAGCCCATCTGGGACAGTGCACTCGCCAAGCACCCAGTCTCGCATAAGCTACTTGGACCTTGGAAGGACACAAAACGCACAGCCCATCTGGGTCTGTGCCCCCGCAGAGAACCCAAGAACCTGAGCAGCTTAGACTTGGGAAGTGCAAGAAATGCAGGGCCCATCTGGGACAGCACCCTTGCAGAGCACCCTGAAGCCTGAGCAGCATGGACCTGGGAAGTACGTCCACCTTGGGCTGTGGCAAACCCAGTGGGGTCCATCCACCATAAGCACTCCCCACACGTGCCAGCGGTGTTTGTTTGCAGTGTCCCTCCCTCCCCACAACATAACTGAACAAGTGAGCCTAAATAAGTGGCCACCTTTGACCCCTGTGTCAGGGTGGAAATTTTACACTGAAGAGACTTGCAAACAGAGGAAGCCAAAATAAACAAAGAAGGAGGAACCACTCTGGAAGTGACAGGTACATCAGATTAAATCCTGGCAGTTAATACTAAGACTGTGCACATAAATGGCAACCCACTCTAGAACCCTTGCCTGGACGGATCCCATGGACGGAGGAATGTGGTAGGCTACAGTCCATGGGGTCACAAAGAGATGGACACGACTGAGCGACTTCACTTTCACTTTCACTTTATGGACTTTGAGAACAAGTACAAGCTGGAACAAGGGACTGACACTGAACAGACCCCACACTGCCCACAACAGCCCCAGAGAAATTCCTAGATAAATTTTTACTATTATCACTTCTTAATTTTTTAAAAAATTTTAGTTCTTTATTACTCCTTTAACTTTCATTTTTATAGCCTCCTATTACCTTTCAAAAAAAAACCTAGTTTTTAATAACAAATTCCATATATATAATTTTTTAAATTTTTGTTACTGATTTTGTTTTGTATTTTTTATATTGTACTTATGAGAGTCTAACCTCTATTCTAAGTTTTTAATCTTTGCTTCTTGATATTTGTTAGCAATTTTGTACCTTTAAGAATCTAGTCTTCAGTATCCATTTTCACCTAGGGATTTGATTACTGGCTTGACTGCTCTCTCACCTTTTGACTCTCCCTTTTCTCCTCGAGGTCAACTCTATCTCCTTCCTCCATCTTCTCTTCTCTACATAACTCTGTGAATCTCCCTGGTATCCCTGGCTATGGAGAACTGTTTCACCATTAACCTAAGGGTTTTATCTTCTGTGCGGTATGGAAGAAGTCTTGAGGCTACAGTAAGAGAAGGACTAAAAGCCAGAGGCAGCAGGCTTAACTCCAAAACTTTAGAATATCAGAGAACTCCTGACTCCAGGGAACATTAATAGACAAGAGCTCACCCAAAAGTCTCCACAATTACACTGAAACCAAACTCCAACCAAGAGCCAGTAAGTTCCAGTCCAAGACACAGCACGCTAATTCTCCAGCAAAACAGGAACACAAAAGATTAACATTAAACATTAATGTTAAACTGAACATTAAAAGATGAGCTGCCCAAAGCCATGCCAAAACCACAGACACCACAAAACTCACTGCTGGACACTTCACTGTACTCCAGAGAAGAGATCCAGCTCCACCCACCAGAACACAGACACAAGTTCCCCAAACCAAGAAAACTTGACAAGCCCTTATTCCAACCTCATCCACAGGGAGCAGACTTCACAATTAAGAGGAACCACAAACTTCCAGCCTGCAGAAAGGGCACCCCAAACACAGTAATCTGAAGAAAACAGAAAGGCAGAGAAATATTCAGCAGGTGAAGGAACATGACAAACCAAAGAGGAGGAGATAGGGAGTCTACCTGAAAAAAAATTCAGAATGATAGTAAAGATGATCCAAAATCTTGAAAACAAAATGGAGTTACAGAAAAGTAGACTAGAGACAAGGATTGAGAAGATACAAGAAATGTTTAACAAAGACCTAGAAGAAATAAGGAAGAGTCAATTAATAATGAACAATGACTCAGATTAAAAGCACTCTGGAGGGAACGAACAGTAGAATAACTGAGGCAGAAGAGAGGATAAATGAGGTGGAAGATAGAATGGTGGAAATAAATGAAGCAGAGAGGAAAAAAGAAAAAAGAATTAAATGAGGACAACCTCAGAGACCTCTGGGACAATATTAAACACCCCAACATTCGAATCATAGGTGTCCCAGAAGAAGAAGACAAAAAGAAAGGGCATGAGAAAACATTTGAGGCTATAACAGTCAAAAACTTCCCAAAATGGGGAAGGAAATAGCCACCCAAGTCCAAAAATCCCAGAAAGTCCCAAACAGGATAAACCCAAGGTGAAACACCCCAAGACACATATTAATCAAACTAACAAAGATCAAACACAAAGAGAAAATATTAAAAGCAGAAAGGGAAAAAGCAACAAATAACACACAAGAGGATTCCCATAAGGACAGGTGATCTTTCAATAGAAACTCTTCAGGCCAGAAGGGAATGGTAGGACATACTTAAAGTTGTGAAAGAGAATAACCTACAACCAAGATTACTCTACCCAGCAAGGATCTCATTCAGATATAAAGGAGAAATCAAAAGCTTTACAGACAGGCAAAAGCTGAGAGAATTCAGCACCACCAAAACAGCTCTTCAACAAATGTTAAAGTATCTTCTCTAGACAGGAAACACAGAAGAGGTTTATAAAAATGAACCCAAAACAACAAAGTAAATGGTAATGGGATCATACTTACCAATAACTATGTTAAATGTAAATGGGTTAAATGCTCCAACCAAAAGACAAAGACTGGCCAAATGGATACAAAAACAAGACCCCTTATATATGCTGTCTACAAGGAACCCACCTCAAACCAAGGGACACATACAGACTGAAAGTGAAGGGCTGGAAAAAGTTATTTCATACCAATGGAGATCAAAAGAAAGCAGGAGTAGCAATACTCATATCAGATAAAATAGACCTTGAAATAAAGATCATGATAAGAGACAAAGAAGGACACTACATAATGATCAAAGAATCAATCCAAGAAGAAGATATATCATAAATATATATGCAGCCAACACAGGAGCACCTCAATACGGAAGGCAAATGCTAATGAGTATGAAATGGAAAATTAACAGTGACACAATAATAGTGGGGGACTTTACTACCTCACTCACACCTATGGATAGATCAACCAAACAGAAAATTATCAAGGAAACACAAGCTTTAAATGATACAATATACCAGTTAGACCTAATTGATATCTATAGGGCATTTCACCCAAAAATACTGAATTTCACCTTTTCTCAAGTGCACACGGAACATTCTCCAGGATAGATCACATCCTGGGCCATAAATCTAGCCTTGGTAAATTTTAAAAAACTGAAATCATTTCAAGCATCTTTTCTGATCACAATGCAGTAGGATTAGATGTCAACTACAAGAAAAAACTATTTAAAAATATAAACATATGGAGGCTAAACAACACACTTTTGCATACCAACAGATCATGGAAGAAATCAAAAAGGAAATCAAAATATGCATAGAAACAAATGAAAATGAAAACACAACAACTCAAAACCTATGGGATTCAGTAAAAGCAGTACTAAGAGGAGGGTTCATAGCAATACAAGCCTACCTCAAAAAAGAAGAGAAATATCAAATAAACAACCTAACTTTACACCTAAAGCAACTAGAAAAAGAAGAAAAGAAGAACCCCAAAGTTAGTAGAAGGAAAGAAATCATAAAAATCAGAGCAGAAATAAATGAAAAAGAAACGAAGGAGACTATAGGAAAGATAAACAAAACTAAAAGCTGGTTCTTTGAGAAGGTAAATAGACAAACCATTAGCCAGACTCATCAAGAAAAAAAGAAGAATCAAATCAATAAAATTAGAAATGAAAATGAAGAATCACAACAGATGACACAGAAATATAAAAGATCATAAGAGACTACCATGAGCAATTATACGCCAATAAAATGGACAATTTAGAAGAGATGGACAAATTCTTAGAAAAGTATAACCTTCCAAAACTGAACCAGGAAGAAAGAGAAATCTTAACAGACCCATCACAAGCATGGAAATCAAAACTGTAATAAAAAAATCTTCCAACAAACAAAAGCCCAGGACCAGATGGCTTCAAGGTGAATTCCACCAAAAAATTACAGAAGTGCTAAAACCTAGCCTACTCAAACTCTTCCAGACAATTGCAAAGGAAGGTAAACTCCCAAACTCATTCTATGAGGCCACCATCACCCTAATACCAAAAACAGACAAAGATGCCACAGAAAAAGAAATCTACAGCCCAATATCACTGATGAACATAGATGCAAAAATCCTCGACAAAATTCTAGCAAACAGAATCCAACAACATATTAAAAAGATCATGCATCATGACCAAGTGGGCTTTACCCCAGAGATGCAAGGATTCTTCAATATTCGCAAATCAATGTGATATACCATATTAACAAAATGAAAGATAAAAACCATATGATTATCTCAATAGATGTAGAGAAAGCCTTTGACAAAATTCAACACTCATTTATGATAAAAACTCTCCAGAAAGCAGGCATAGAAGGAAGACAACTCAACATAATAAAAGCCATATATGACAAACCCATAGTAAACATTATCCTCAATGGCAAAAAATTGAAAGCATTTCCTCTAAAATCAGGAGCAAGACAAGGGTGCCCACTCTCACCACTACTGTTCAACATAGTTTCGGAAGCCCTAGCGACAGCAATCAGAGAAGAAAAAGAAATAAAAGGAATCCAGGATGGAAAAGAAGTAAAACTCACTGTTTGCAGATGACAAGATCCTCTACATAGAAAACCCTGAAGATACTGCCAGAAAATTACTAGGGCTAATCAATGATATAGTAAAGTTGCAGGATATAAAATTATTACACAGAAATCTCTTGCATTCCTATACACTAACAATGAAGAAACAAAAAGAGAAATTAAGGAAACAATCCCATTCACTACTGCAATGAAAAGAATAAAATACTTAGGAATAAATTTACCTAAAGAAACAAAAGACCTATATACAAAACTATAAAACAATGATGAAAGAAATCAAAGATGACACAAATAGATGGAGAAATATACCATGTTCATGAATTGGAAGAATCAATATAGTGAAAATGAGTTTACTACCCAAATTAATCTATAGATTAAATGCAATCCCTATCAAGCTACCAACGGTATTTTTCACAGAGCTAAAACAAATAATATCACAATTTGCATGGAGACACAAAAAAACCTCAAATAGCCAAAGCAATCTTGAGAAAGAAGAATGGAACTGGAAGAATCAACCTGCCTGACTTCAGACTATACTAGAAAGCTACAGTCATCAAGACAGTATGGTACTGGCACAAAGACAGAAACATAGACCAATGGAACAAAATAGAAAGCCCAGAGATAAATCCACACACCTAAGGACACTTTATCTTTGACAAAGGAGGCAAAATATACAATGGAGAAAAGATAATCTCTTTAACAAGTGGTGCTGGGAAAACTGGTCAACTGCATGTAAAAGAATGAAACTAGAACACTTTCTAAAACCATACACAAAAATAAATTCAAAATGGATTCAAGATATAAATATGTAAGACCAGAAACTATAAAACTCTTGGAGGAAAACATAGGCAGAACACTCTGACATAAATCACAGCAAGATTCTCTATGACCCACCTCCCAGAGTAACAGAAATAAAAACAAAAAACAACAAATGGGACCTAATTAAACTTAAATGCTTTTGCTGAAGAAAACTATAGGCAAGGTGAAAAGGCAGCTTTCAGAATGGGAGAAAATAACAGCAAATGAAACAATTGACAAAGAATTAATCTTTAAAATATATAAGCAGTTCATGCAGCTCAATACCAGAAAAACAAATGACCCAATCAAAAAGTGGGCCAAAGAACTAAACAAGCATTTCTCCAAAGAAGACATACAGATGGCTAACAAAAATGAAAATATGAACATATGTTCAACATCGCTCGTTACTAGAGAAATGCAAATCAAAACCACAATGAGTTTCCATCTTATGTGGGTCAGAATGGCTGCCATCAAAAAGTCTACAAGCAATAAATGCTGGAGAGGGTGTGGAGAAAAGGTAACCTTTTTACACTGTTGGTGGGAATACAAACTAGTACAGTCACTATGGAGAACAGTGTGGAGATTCCTTAAAAAACTGGAAACAGAACTGCCATATGACCCAGCAATCCCACTGCTGGGCATACACACCAAAGAAACCAGAACTGAAAGAAACACATGTACCCCAATGTTCACTGCAGCACTGTTTACAATAGCTAGGACATGGAAGCAACCTAGATGTCCATCAGCAGAGAATGGATAAGAAAGTTGTGGTATGTATACAAAATGGAATTATTACTCAGCTATAAAAAAAAATGCATTTGAGTCAGTTTTAATGAGGTGGATGAAACTGGAGCCTATTATATAGAGTGAAGTAAGTCAGAAACAGAAACACCAATATAGTATATTAACACTGTATATATAGAATTTATATGGAATATATATGGAATTTATAAAGACAGTAACGACGACCCTATCTGCAAGACAGCAAAAGAGACACAGATGTAAAGAACAGACATTTGGACCATGTGGGAGAAGGCGAGGGTGGGATAATTTGAGAGAATAACATTGAAACATGTATGTTACCATATGTAAAACAGATGACCGGTACAAGTTCGAGGCATGAAGCAGGGCAGTTGAAGCCAGGTTAAACCAGAGTGATGGGGTGGGGAGGGAGGTGTGAGGGGGGTTCAGGATTGGGGGGCACATGTTCACCCATGGCTGATTCATGTTGATATTTTGGAAAAACCACCACAATATTGTAAAGTAATGAGCTTCCAATTAAAATAAATAAATTAAATTATTTAAAATTTTTAAAAAAGGGAAAAAAAAAAGACAGTCTGGTAGTTCCTTAAAAGGATAAACATAGAGTTACCATAGGATTTGGTAGGTATATACCCCTTGGTACATACTTAAGAAAAATGAAAACACATACCCATGCAAAAATTTTCATCTGGATGTAGCATTATTCACAACAGCCCCAAAGTATAAACAACTCAAACGTCATCAACTGATGACTGGATAAATAAAATGCATAAACATAAATGGAATATCATTAGAATGAAAATAAATGACATAATACATGTTACAACATGGCTAAACCATGAAAATTTTATGCTAAGCTAAAAAAGCCAGTTACAAAAGACCACATATTGTGTGATTCCATTTATATTCACAATAGGTAGATCTATTAACAGAGCACTTTCATCAGGAGGCTCTTTAGTTCTTCTTCACTTTCTGCCATAAGGGTAGTGTCATCTGCATATCTGAGGTTATTGATATTTCTCCCTGCAATCTTGATTCCAGCTTGTGTTTCTTCCAGCCCAGCGTTTCTCATGATGTACTCTGCATATAAGTTAAATAAGCAGGGTGACAATATACAGCCTTGACGTACTCCTTTTCCTATTTGGAACCAGTCTGTTGTTCCATGTCCAGTTCTAACTGTTGCTTCCTGACCTACATACAGGTTTCTCAAGAGACAGATCAGATGGTCTGGTATTCCCATCTCTTTCAGAATTTTCCACAGTTTATTGTGATCCACACAGTCAAAGGCTTTGGCATAGTCAATAAAGCAGAAATAGATGTTTTTCTGGAACTCTCTTGCTTTTTCGATGATCCAGCAGATATTGCCAATTTGATCTCTGGTTCCTCTGCCTTTTCTAAAACCACCTGGAACATCTGGAAGTTCACGGTTCACGTATTGCTGAAGCCTGGCTTGGAGAATTTTGAGCATTACTTTGCTAGCATGTGAGATGAGTGCAATTGTGCGGTAGTTTGAGCATTCTTTGGCATTGCCTTTCTTTGGGATTGGAATGAAAACTGACCTTTTTCAGTACTGTGGCCACTGCTGAGTTTTCCAGATTTGCTGGCATATTGAGTGCAGCACTTTCACAGCATCACCTCTGAGGATTTGAAATAGCTTAACTGGAATTCCATCACCTCCACTAGCTTTGTTCGTAGTGATGCTTTCTTTTTTTTTTTTTTTTTTATTTATACTTATATATTTATTCCAGTGGGATGAAACTCCTAGATCTAGAGTTACTGTTTCAAAAGCAACGCACGTTTATAAAGTGGACAGGTCATGCCACAGTGCTACTCCAAACCAGAGCAGATACCGACACAGGTAATGATGCCCAGCCTCCTGCTTTCCACACTGATACAGGTACGGCATATTAACCAGGTAAGATTTCAACCCATTAGAGCCAAGATTTGTACTAAATTTGTAACTTCCTGACCAATGGGCTTAAGAAGCTAATACGTGTTCTTCATTCGAGTTCTTCGAGCATGACACACCCATTTCCCTGCTTTGTATGTGTCACAGCTCTGTTCTTAAATGACACATTTATTCATATGCATTATTTTCTGCCAGTTGTCTATTCCATCTTTTTGGCACCTTCTGCCATGCCAAAGCTGATTTAAATCTTTGTATGGGCTGGCTTACTGTCTTCATGTCTTCCAGGGCTCCATGTCCTACTTAGTAAAGCCTTTCTCCTTTCTGTGTGTGGTGGTGGTGGTTTAGTCACTAAGTCGTGTCCGCCTCTTGCGACCTCATGGACTGTAGCCTGCCAGGCTCTCTGTCCACGGGATTCTCCAGGCAAGAATACTGGAGTGGGTTGCCATTTATTTCATAATTAGAGCTGCTAAATACAATTGTCTCATATTTCTTTGCAAGGTCTAGGTATGTTTTTTCGGAGAGTGGATAACTCACTGTTAAAACATCATTTCCCCAATGATGAAAACCTAATCTTAGTTACACGTTGTTGTTTAGTGGCTAAGTTGCATCTGACTCTTTGGGACCCCATGGACTGTAGCCCACCAGGCTCCCCTGTCTGTGGGATTCTCCAGGCAAGATACTGGAGTGGGTTGCCATTTCCTTCTCCACGTAGTGATGCTTTCTAAGGCCCACTTGACTTCACATTCCAGGATGTCTGGCTCTAGGTGAGTGATCACACCATCGTGATTATCTGGGTCGTGAAGATCTTTTTTGTACAGTTCTTCTGTGTATTCTTGCCACCCTTATGGCAGAACGTGAAGAACTAAAAAGCCTCTTGATGAAAGTGAAAGAGGAGAGTGAAAAGGTTGGCTTAAAGCTCAACGTTCAGAAAACTAAGATCATGGCATCTGGTCCCATCACTTCATGGGAAGTAGATTGGGAAACAGTGGAAACAGTGTCAGACTTTATTTTTTGGGGCTCCAAAATCACTGCTGATGGTGATTGCAGCCATGACATTAAAAGATGCTTACTCCTTGGAAGGAAGGTTATGACCAACCTAGATAGCATATTGAAAAGTAGAGACATTACTTTGCCAACAAAGGTCCGTCTAGTCAAGGCTACGGTTTTTCCAGTAGTCATGTATGGATGTGAGAGTTGGACGGTGAAGAAAGCTGAGCACTGAAGAATTGATGCTTTTGAACTGTGGTGTTGGAGAAGACTCTTGAGAGTCCCTTGGACTGCAAGAAGATCCAACCAGCCCATCCTAAAGGAGATCAGTCCTGGGTGTTCATTGGAAGGACTGATGTTGAAGCTGAAACTCCAATACTTTGGCCACCTCATGCGAAGAGTTGACTCATTGGAAAAGACCTTGATGTTGGGAAGGATTGGGGGCAGGAGGAGAAGGGGATGACAGAGGATGAGATGGTTGGATGGCATCACCGACTCGATGGACATGGGTTTGGGTGGACTCCGGGAGTTGGTGATGGACAGAGAGGCCTGGTGTGCTGCGATTCATGGGGTCGCAAAGAGTCAGACACGACTGAGCGACTGAACTGAACTGAATTAGTAGTTGCCTTGGGCTAAAGGGCATTGCAGGAAATGACAGTACAAGGTTTCTTTTGGGGTGATGAAAGTGTTCTAAACTGATTGCGGCAATAGTTGACAAAATCTGTAAACATACTAAAAACTACTGAAATTGTACACTTTCAGTGGGTGAACTGTATGGAAGGTTAATTATATCTCAGTAGGGCTTTATTTTTTTTTAAAGGAATTTTAACATCACTGCTGTGATTAAGAGGTAATAAAAAAAAGAATTTTTATTAAAGTCTTACTATATAACTGACAAAGGCTCTGAGCCTAGACCTATTTATTAAAGAAAATGGAGGTGGGGGTGGGTGGGAGGAAGATTAGACGTACTAGAGAAGTGTTAAAATGTTAAAGACATATTGACTTAAATACACTAAGAAGGAATGAAAGAAAAATAAAAAAGAAATATTTTTTATTCCCACAAAATACTTCAGTGTTATTTAAGGTCATGTTCATGTACTACCTAAAATCAGTCACAGTATATATCCTACACTTTAGGAAACATTGCACTTAAAGTATTTCCTCTTTAATAGAGGATGGAATAAGTCACTTGGAAAGCAGTCCATAAAAACAAAGTTTCAACAGTAATATTTTTAAACAAACTGACAGACATTCTTCCATTGTTGCCAACATAGGATAAAATCTATACCAACCTTGTAATGGAAAGTGATATGTTTTCATTTCCTCCTTTGTGAGAAGGCATCTAGTCAAGCCCACTTTCTTAGAGCCATACTTTTGAATGATGGGGTCTTTCCGCAAGTTGATGCTAACTTTTGAGCTGGCAGAAGGTAAAGACTCTGAAACAAAGACAATCACATATATGTTATAAAGTGAGTTTATAAGACCTCAGAGGACATGTCTTTTAATGATGTATAGGGTAAACATGGTGAAGATCAAAAGGTTTATAAGTCCCAGTCCCAACTTTAAAGGAGCTTGCACTCTAATATATTTATAGGAGCACAAAGCAAAAATAACTCTCAAATGGGTTATAACATTAAAAGCTATAAAAGGGAAAGGGAGAATACATTGGCTGAGATAGTCAGAAACTGTTCAAGAGAGGAAAAGACTAGCTGAGTCTAGTCTTAAAGAGCAGAATTCAGATATTTGCTGTATCAAACTAGCCTGTTAATGATGGACAGGGAAGCCTGGCATACTGCAGTCCATGGGGATGCAGAGTCAGACATGACTGAGCAACTAAACTGAACTGAAACTAGTCTGTTACAGTGTCTGCCACTCCTAATAAATCTACTGCACCCCTAACCACTTGCTCAAACACAAGCCTGTTCTTTAAGAAGCAGCACTTACTGACTGGATTAAGAGTGGGGACCTGGCTGAAGAGGGAGCCAACTATAAACTGACCAGTAACTCATATTCCTTGCCATGCTCAAAAGGGACAAGGGTATTAGCTAAGCTGATCAGCTTTCTTGCTTCCAAAACTGAACCAGAAATACAGAGAACAGATCAGTTAGAACAGAAAACAAAGAAGCTAAGATGCCATGAAAAGGATAAAGAAAAGGTCTTCACCAGAGCCACTTAGATTCTTGATGTCTTTCTAATCCATAGGCATCCTTCAAATAATACCATCTCACTTAAGGTGGCCTCAATGAGTATCTGGTCTTGCCAACCCAAAGAGCCAAAGTATCAGAAATAAGAAAAGAGGGCATTCCAAGTAAGAGAAATGTACAAACCAAACTTGGTAGGGTAATGATTAGACAAATCAGGGAGGAAAAAAGGTCTTTGTAAAAGAGCAGTATAAGAAACAAGTTGAAGAAGAGGAAAAAAGTGGACTGTAGACCACTATGAATTTCAGGCTCAAGAGTTTGGACTTATGGAGCAACAGAAAGCTCCTGAGAAGGAAAGTGGCATAACCAAACACTACTTTAAGAAAGATCAATCTCAAAGCTATGTAGAAAATGTAGTAGAGAGAAAAATGACTTCGCAATAATTCTGGCAAAAAAAAGTCTGGATTAAGATGGTGGAGGGATGGAAGAAAAAGGATACAAGAAACATTACAGAAGAAAAACTGATAAAGCATAGTGACAGAATAATTCAGTTCGGTCAACAAAATATTTACCGAGTACTTATTATATGCCTGGCATTGCTCTACCCAGTAGATTCCCCAATGAACAAAATCAACCAATTCTCCTAAATTCTAGTTGAGAAGATGGACAAAAATACATAATATATCAGGTGAGCATAAGGACTATGGAGAAAAGTAAAGGACGAAAGGGAGTGCTAGGGCAGGAAAAGGGTTAATGTCATATATTTTATAATCAGGGAAGGTCTCTCTTATAAAGTAACATTTGAATAGAGATTCTTAATAGCAAAGGGAAGGAGTCATGCAGATTGGGTATGGGGAGCCAAAAGAAAAGAAATTCTAAAATTCAAGACTGGTGTCTTAGAGAAAAACAATACTAACAGAAAAGAGGATTTGAAGGTGGGAGTCTATTATTTAAGGATGAGAAAAATACTTTTAATTATGCTACGATTGAAGATACAATGGAGTATCCACGTAGCAACATCCAGCAGGCAGCTGAGAAAATGTAGGCCTGGAATTTGGGACATCAAAGCTAAAGATGCAGGAGTTATCAACAGAAGAGGTGGGTAAACTGGAGAAGAATAGATGAATATTTCAAAGAAAGACTGAAGTGAAGAAAGATCAAAGTGCTATGAACTAATGGACTATAACTTAAGGACTTTGATATTTAGGTTGGGAAACTAGGACAGAGAATTAGCTATAACCCTCTAGTTCCTCAATGCTTACAGAATAAACCCAAAGTTCTTAGCATGGCATTTACAGCCTGCGAAACAAAGTTTAAACCTACCTCTAAGCCTCATCTCTCACTACTACATCCCCTCTTATTCCATCTCCACCCCTAATCACCCTCAACAATCCATATTGTTCAGTCACATCAACTTCTTTTCTCAGATTACATCCTTTCTTTTACAACTCAATGCTTTTACATGAGTTTTGAATCTCATAATGACTACTCTCGTGATTCACTCAAATATGTCAAAACACAGTGGATGTCAAATTAAATGAAGTTGCAGATCTGATATGGACATATATTAGAAAGAAGGAAAGGGGAATAATGCAAAGATAGGAAGTTAGATGCTTTTGAGATAGAAGATAATAGGAAACACAGTCATGGAGAATATGGAAAGGAATCATTGGTTTTTCCTCACCACTTTTTCATTTTCCCTCAGGGCAACTATTCAATAATTTAATTATTTCGGAATACACATACAAAAAGCATTATTGAACAATACTTACCTTACTATCTGCAATGAACTGTTAAAGTCTATTCCATCACTCACCTCCTTGCCCCTCAAAAGACAAGGTCAGCTATAACTTGCTAATGGGACACAACCCAGTCTGAAAAACACTGCTATTGTGGATATTTATACTTTAGCTGGCCAGCATCTAAACTTGCCTATTCCCCACTGTATTATTAGTGAGCATCCCCTACATTAGTAAGAGGTAAGATCTTCCTTCCCATTTGTACACTTGTGCGTACAAAGACCCAGTGACAGTTTAAAAACGATCCACAGTAATTCATAAAGAGTCCAGTGTCAGTGATAACCAGGGAGTATACCTTTCTTTTTCCTTAAAAACACACACACAAAAAATTGCTTTTCTGCTTAATTTAATTGGAATTTTGTTGTCTGCAAAAATAAACTTGACTGATAAACCTACTTGTAAACATATCCAAGGGCTTCCCCAGTGGCTCAGCAGCAATGAATCTGCCTGCAATGCAGGAGATGTGGCAGGAACCAGGGGGTTCAATCCCTGGGTCGGGAAGATCCCCCTGGAGAAGGAAATGGCAACCCACTCCAGTATTCCTGCCTGAGAAATCCCTTGGACAGAGAAGCCTGGTGGGCTACAGTCTATGGGGTGGCAGAGTTGGACATGACTTAGTGACTAAACAACAACAAAGCATATCCATAATAACCTTTAGAATGAGCAGATCATCAAACCAGAGTCATAATCATACCTTCCATTGCTTTGGGCAGATTCCCAATTATTTGTTTCTTTTGCAGCCCGATGATATCAGCTAGGAAATCAGATGAAGGGGGAGGTAAGCGGAATTTCTGAAAATACATAACAGGTTTTTACAAAAATGTTTGAAAGCAGTTAAAATATTGTCAAAGGTCTAGACTTTATCAGCTCAGTGCAATGAAAAATCTGGACCTTAACTGTCTGCATTGTAAAATGAGAACTGTTTCCTTAATGTGTAAAAATGACTGAGTAAGTGAAGCACCATTTGCCCTACCCTAGCAATTTTCTTTGCTTCCCTGACTACACATTATACTAAAGAAACAAACATTAAAAATATGTGTAACTCAGAAAAGCAAAGTACCCTTATTTTTCAAAGCACTTTCATATCCATTACTTTAGTGGATAACATGCCGGGTAAAAATGACACAGAAAAACAGTGATTGAGAGTTCAAGCCTCAGGTTCACCTGGGCTTAAATTCTAGCTCGACCACTTATTAGCTGTAACTTGGACTCATTACTCAGTTTCCTTATGAATAAAATGGGAATTTAAAAAAGTATCTCTTACAAGACTATGGTGAGAATTAAAGATGACGCATGCTAAGTATGAGTAATAAAGGGCTAAGCACATAGGTAGTATTCAATAAATTAAAGCAGAAAATAAAATGAAGACCCAAGGAGAATTAGGTTAGGGCTAACAAATTCAAATGTTCTCAAGGGTAAATGGATGAAACAGTCTGATAAAGAATAGAGGAGGCTATGGAAAACTGAAGAGTATGTGCCCTTCCTAAGGAAGACAGCTGCTATTCCGCTCCAGATACTGTTTTAAGGGAACTCAATCTTGTGATATTGTCAAGAGAGGCCAAAAAATATGGATTTTATGTAAATTTTACAATTTTTAAAAACACCAATGCCCAAATAAAATGTGACAATGTCAACTACAATCTGGGAACTATAGATTATAGCCTGGGAACTATAGATTGCAATCTGAGATTCTGCCTAGATTACCAAAGGAAAAATATCAGAGACAAATCTAATCCCAACACAAGGTATCAATCGTAACCTTTTTAGCTTTCTACAACTTCTACTTGTTCAATCAGGCTGCCAAGCAGCACAATTTGAAATATATGCACTAGTCTCGAAGTGTGAGAACCTGACTCAAGTCCAAATAAAAAGTTTTCTTGACTTACATGTTTGAATGCTTTTCGGAGACATCCAAATTCCAAATAGAACTTGTAAAAGTGTGGCTGACTCAATCCCCGCAGTATAAAAACCACCACGTTGTTCAGGTGGTTTTGGTGAAAGAGCTGGCACCAGCTGTTGAAAAATCAAACCAGTGCAGCTAAGACTGAAACTTTTAAGTCAATTACAGGCATTCAGAAGGGAAGTGTGAAAAAAGCACTGAGCAACAGCTACCAGAGTTTATCACTGCTGACTGCCTGGAAATGGAGAACAGCTATTACAGCACAGAATTTAAACAAAGATCTCTTGAGGTAATTATTTATTTCACTCAAATCAAGTAGAATACCAAGTGAAACACAATGAATTCAAATCCAAAATCCTATTAAGATTTGTTTTAAACTGGAATTAAGCTCAGTTTACAAAGGCGTATCTTCAACATCCCAATCTGCTCTACAATCCTTTCTAAGCAAGGAAGCACATGACTGGCTTCAAGAAAGCCAGTTTTAGATAAAGTGACAGAGCAATGGCAGTATCTGTTAATGCAGAGAGGGTTTTTGAGGTATTTAGCTACCCCACCCCCAGACAGAAGTATACATTTGAAAATCTCTCTATTGGTACATACACAAACACAATTTTCATTAGACATTTAATAATGGCACTAAGGATACCAGGACAGTCATATTCTCTTTGTCCTTGATTTGTAAAGAAGAATTCTTAATATATGATGTTATTTCAATCAGGTCTCCATCGGAGGTTATAAACTAAAATACCTATAGCAGCCAAACAGATACTACAAATAAGGGAAGCAGGCCACGTGGGACATTGAAGTATACATCTAAAATGAGAGGCCACTATTCATAGGGACAGTTGCCAGAATTTTTTTAAGAAATATGAATTTTTATAAAGGAACTTCCAATTTAAATTGTTGGTAATTTTGTTTAAAAAATTAGGACATTCTGGGTGGCAAATGAAAAATGTCAGGCAGATATCGTCCCCTAGATACAAATTTGAAACCTCAGGTCTATATCCACCTTTAAAGTTCATCTCATACCTGGGTTTAGGAAAACTGGATTTGCCCAGAACTGCATACTTCAGCAATTCACATAGCTGGCCATGGGTTACTTCACCGTTTTCAGCAAATAAAATGGTAGATAATCGAGCTTTCTGCAAAAGTAAATCAGAGTATAACAGATTATGATTATAAACAACAGCAACAAAAGGCAAATTTTTAAATATTCTAGTTTCTGATTATTTTACCCTAATATAAACATAAGGAGGGTTCTAATTAATTAGAAATGAAGGTCTAAAACAACCTGTGATATGACATTATTAATAAGATAGTTAATAAACACTAATACAGAACCTTATCAGTGCCGTAAGATGTTAAGAGGTTAGGGACAAGTGCTTTGACCTAAGACTAAGGTTTTTTCATTTACAAAATAATTATAATTCTACCTTATGAGATTATTGGGAAAACCAACAAGGTAAAGTACTGAGGCAAGAGTAATGTACTGAAGCCAGTGCCCAACATACCCTAAGATAAGTAAACACCAGATATTATTATTATTGTTATTTTCCCATGTGACTATTTAAACCTAATGCTGAGCACTTACTCACTTCTTACCCACATCTATTAAATCATTTAATTCTTTGTAAGTGGGCACTACTATTATCCCCATTTTACAAATAAAGAAATGGAGGAACGACAGATAAGTGCAGAACCAAAATCAGAATGCAGGCTCCAAAGCTCAAACTCTTTTCATCTCTATATTATACTCTATATTACAGTTTACACTGTTTTGTAACCAACTCCCTCCACCAAAAAAAAAAAAAAAAAAAAACCAGGGAAGGAGTTCCCTGGCAGTCTAGTGGTTAGGATTTGGCACACTGTAATTGCTGTAGCTCGTGGTTCAATCTCTGGTCAGGGAAAAGAGATCCTGTAAGCTGCTTGGTATGGGGAAAAAAAAAATCTGTAAATATCTTTCCATATCTGTTAAATATAACAAATGTAAATTTTAATAATAGTCCACTCTCTCAATTTACCTAAAAACTTACAGCTTATCTGAAAAATATTCCCTACTGATGACACTTGTTTAAATTATAAACAATATTATGATGAGGATCCTTGTATAGACATCCTTGCACACCTATTTTCTCAGGATAAATTCCTGGTCAAATAATCATGTAAACCTTACATTCTGACAATATTGCTAACTCCTGAAAGAATATACAAATTTATACTTATCAAATAAAAATATACAATATTGACAATGTATGAAGGACTCTATATATAGCAGTAAGTAATCACAGTTGCCAAACATGGGATGTCAGAGCCTGAGTAGGATGGAGAGAGCATACTAAACAGGAGAAAGTCCAGGTGAATGCAGAGTTCCAGAAAATAGCAAGGAGAGGTAAGAAAGCCTTCTTAAGTGAACAGTGAAAAGAAACAGAGGAAAATAATAGAATGGGAAAGACTATAGATCTCTTCAAGAAAACAGGAGATGTTTGCAGAGAGGAAGCCAATTCTGACTCCATGTTGGAACTGTTTCTTTGACTTGCTTTCTGTTGCTTTTGTTATTATATATAATCATACAGAATGGTTTGCTTCAGAGAATCCTGCCCCTCTGCCTGTTAAACTAAAATGTCTTTGTTCAGAACCTTGTCTACTTGTGGATGGCAGGAAGGAAGAAATTAACACATCCCCTGCCTGAGGCTTGCCATTCTAGGAGATGTATGCAAAATTAATGGCCTTTTTACTTTGCTTCTTTCCCTCTAACCTTTGAAAGAACCTGGCATCCAGACCCCAATAAAATGGTTACTTTGAGGCGCTAGTCTGCCATCTTCTCAGTGCCGGCTCTTCCTTGCCTCAACACCTCGTCTCTCGGATTCACTGGCCCATTGTGTGGTGAGTAGAGCAAGCTTGGACTCAGTAACAGAGATACCAAGGAAACATTTCATACAAAGATGGGCACAACGAAGAACAGAAACGGTAAGGACTTAACAGAAGCAGAAGATATTAAGAAGAGGTGGCAAGAATACACAGAAAAAACTGTACAAAAAATGTTTTAATGATCCAGATAACCACGATGGTGTGGTCACTCACCTAGAGCCAGACATCCTAGGAATGTGAAGTCAAGTGGGCTTTAAGAAGCATTATTATGAACAAAGCTAGTGGAGGTGATGGAATTCCAGGTGAGCTATTTCAAACCCTAAAAGATGACGCTGTTAAAGTGCTGCACTCAATATGCCAGCAAATTTGGGAAACTCAGCAATGGCCACAGGACTGGAAAAGGTCAGTTTTCATTCAAATTCCAAAGAAGGGCAGTGCCAAAGAATGTTCAAATTACCATACAATTTCACTCATTTCACATGCTAGAAAGATTATGCTCAAAATCTTTCAAGCTAGGCCTCAGCAGTACGTGAACTAAGAACTTCCAGATGTACAAGCTGTATTTAGAAAAGGTAGAGGAACCAGAGATAAAATTGCCAACATCCGCTGGATCAATAAAAAAGCAAGAGAGTTCCAGAAAAACATCTACTTCTGCTTCATTGATTATGCCAAAGCCTTTGACTGTGTGGATCACAACTAACTGCGGAAAATTCTTAAAGAGACGGGAATACCAGACCACCTTACCTGCCTCCTGAGAAACCTGTATGCTGGACAAGAAGCAACAGTTAGAATCAGACATGGAACAACAGACTAGTTCAAAATTGGGAAAGGAGTACGTCAAAGGCTGTACGTTGTTATGCTGCTTATTTAACTCATATGCAAAGTACATCATGAGAAATGCCAGCCTGGATGACTCACAAGCTGGAATCAAGATTGCTGGGAGAAATACCAACAACTTCAGATATGCAGATGATACCACTTTAGTGGCAAAAAGTGAAAAGGAACTAAAGAGCCTCTTGATGAAGGTGAAAAAGGATAGTGAAAAAGCTTGCTTAAAACTCTATGTTCAAAATACAAAGATCCTGGCACCCAGCCACTTCATGGCAAATAGATGGGGAAAAATGGAAACAGTGACAAATGTTATTTTCTTGGGCTCCAAAATCACTGTGGACGGTGACTGCAGCCATGAAATTAAAAGATGCTTGCTCCTTGAAAGAAAAGCTGTAACAAACCCAGACAGTGTATTAAAAAGCAGAGACGTCACTTTGCCAACAAAGGTCTGTATAGTCAAGCACCAAAATAAATATAGTAATGGATTATAATTAATTGAATAAAATAAGTATCCACAAACTCATACTAATAAAAAATGAATAAACTGAAAGTTTAATGAGGAAGCATTTCCCCACAAAATAACAGAGAAAAACAGTAACTTTAGAGAAATTTAGCACGTACTTTCTTAATCAAATTATCAAGGTTAATATCATCAGTACTGGGACAAGTCAAATTAGGGTACGACCTGATAAAATACAAGAGAACATAGTATCACTTCTGTGACATTTCTGTCAAAGATGTATAACCTGAATCTAATAATGAGAAAACAAACCTAACCTGAGGGACATTCTACAAAATAACTGGTACAGCTTCTTCAAAGGTAGTAAAGCCACAAATGTCAAAGACTGAACAATTGTTTGCACTGAAGGAAACATAACAACCAAAGTAACACATTTATTCTAAACTAGATCTTATTGCTAAACAGGACGTTATTAGAACTGGAGAAACCTGAATGGGATCTGAGAATTAGATGGTAGCATAAATCCATGTTATTTCCTCATTTTGCTGGTTGCATTTTAGTTATGTAGATATATGTAAACACTAAAATATGTGGGTGGAAGGTAGTTTCTGACACTGTTCTCGCAAATTTTAAGTTTGAGACGGTTTCAAAATAAAGTGATGAGATTGTGAACTTCCTTCAACTTTCTACCACGTCAACCTTTAAAAAAAAAATTGTTTTGCCAATCTGATAGGTTCCCCCAAAAGGAATCGCATTTCAAGAGACTTCATAGCACTAATTCCCTTACTATTGTTTATCCTCTCTCTCCACTAGAAAGGTAGCGATCTTTGTTTACTCACTAATGAAACATTATTAAATGCCTAGGAAGACAAGAGAAATCTGATGACTATTGGGATGAATGCCACAGAATGCTCAAGAAATGATACATTATCAGCCTTATTCCATTACTGGAATGTGAACTGCACGGGGGCAGGAAATTTTGTGCTTTTATGCACTGGTATATTTGCAGAACCTAGAACAATTCCT
This sequence comes from Giraffa tippelskirchi, assembly GCF_054371585.1. Classification (NCBI taxonomy): domain Eukaryota; kingdom Metazoa; phylum Chordata; class Mammalia; order Artiodactyla; family Giraffidae; genus Giraffa; species Giraffa tippelskirchi. Next base: position 23,189,756 of record NC_137287.1, read on the forward strand.
GCACACGGAAGACTTCAAAATATTTGTTGAACAAACATTCTTCTTGTGTGCCAGGCACAATACCGGTTTTAAACCGCCAATATCAGCCCCAAGGTAAGTGATATTGTATTATCATTTGTGTGTTCCAAACTGTCTCGGGCTGCCCACTTGGGATCCTCCATTGCTCACCTTGGCTACAGGCTGCTGCCTCTCCTCAAAATCCCAACCGGATCTCATCGCCTCGGCGGCCCCGACCAACTTGCTCGGAATCCGCCTCCTCTTTCTGCCCTTCTTGAGGGTCCTCCCGGTCCTTTTCCTCTCTGGCTCCATGAGCCTGTTGAGAAAGATCGCTTTTTAGCGCTCTGAGAAAACCCCCACGCCCTGAAGGCCCGGGCTGTCTCCCGAGTGGGGAGGAGCAAGGGCTTCGACAGCCTACCTACCACCTTCCTCAGATCCTCTCAAATCTGTTTACAGAGCGCTCCCCGCCCACCGCGGAAAGCGAGCGCGCCAACCGTCTTCCCTGTTACTCCACGCAGAAAACCACGCCGCACCAAGCCAAACGGTTTTACTGCCGACGCTAGAGGCCGAATTCGAAACGGTCCCCCAACGGCGCAAACACGCCTCCGTCAGTTTTGAAAAGGGAATGGGGCGCTTTCTAACTGCTTCTCTGCCAAAAACCACTCCCCAAACCCCGTATCCCCGAAGACGCCGAAAAGAAGCCGGGAGGGAGAGTATAGATGACCGCCTCCTCCGCCTCAGCAGAGAGGCAGCCGCAGCAGGCTCCCCAACCGAGCGGGGCGTTTGAATGGGCCGGAAGCGGGAGTACCGCGACTTCCGGCAGTTGGGCTGAAGCAAGGAAGGAACGTCAGGGATGGCGACCAAGAGACTCGCACGGTATGCAAGGCGGCTTGGGGCGGTGGCGGGGGATCGCTCCTGATCCGGCGCTGGCGTCCGCGTCAGTGTCCGCCGTGTTCAGCCTCCATTCTCTGCAGTTTGGGCTTGCACTAGCCAGCCTGAACTGGAAGGTCTCTTTTCTGGGACTTGAGTCTCGAGCCTCTGTCTGCTCTTTGTAGGAGCGTGGAAGGACCAGGGAGGCCTCTCTACTCTGTGCCCCTGAGCCAGTGTCTGCCTATTCTAGGTCTCCGGGAACATTAAGAACGGCCCTAGGGGACCATTCGGAGGTCACCGGCAGCTATCAAGATCACCCCACATATTAAGCTGTTTACCCCACCACTTACTAGTGATCTGTTTAATTCACAGTGTGAATCGTGGCCTTTTTTTGATTCTTGGACACGCTTTTCACATTTCTGATTAATAGAAACAGTGGATTGCATTCGTGAAAGCATGAGTTTCACAGTTGGATCATCCTGGTTTCACATACTAAATACGTGTTTTCTGGCAAATTGCCAAATTCCATTTCTCACCGATTAAATGTAGGTAGCAGAAGGGACTGTTTTGTACAGTTGTTGAGGATGAAATGAGATCACCATCTTAATTCAGTGCCTAGTATGTCCGGAAAGAATCTGCCTGCAGTGCAGGAGACCAGGGTTTGATCCCTGGATTGGGAAGATCCCCCGGAGAAGGAAATGGCAACCCACTCCAGTATTCTTGCCTGGAGAATTCCATGGACAGAGGATCGCAAGAGTCAGAAGACTGACTAAACTACCACCACCATTATATAGTAAACAATCAATAGATGTTAGCCATTATTCTCAACTTCGCATCACAGGTCAAACGGGGAAACTAGAACAGGGTGGTGTCTGCCTGGTTAAACTACTTAGCAAAGTATTCAATAGTTTTGTCTCAGGACACTTAAGATGTCAGTAAGCCTAAGACCTCAGTAAGCATGTAAACAGATATTTGCTGGAGAAAGAGAACCAGGCATGACTTTCTCAATATTAGAGAAGCCATGTTTGACATAAGCCATTTTGTGATCAGAGGCTGGCCACAGTGATCTTTTTTAAAAAATTTTGTTTTTGGCTGCACTGGGTCTTTGTTGCTGTGCGCAGGCTTTTCTCTAGTTGCAGCAAGCAGAGGCTACTCTCCAGTTGTGGTGTCCAGGTTTCTCATTGAGGTGGCTACTCTTTGTTACAGAGCACAGGCTCTAGGGTGCACTGGCTTTGGTAGTTGGGGAGGGCGAGCTCAGTACTTGTGCTGCATGGGCTTAGTTACCCCTCAACATGTGGAGTCATCCTGGAGCAGGGATTGAACCCATGTCCCCTGCATTGGCAAGTGGATTCCTAACCACTGGACTGCCAGAGAAGTTCAGAAATTAATGCTGTTAAAGTAACAAAAGAATGCAGAAACAAATAACTGTTACCAGGCAAGAGAAGTAACAATGGCACAGATAATATCTCAGAAGTAAAGACTCTTAGTCCTGGGAGTTGCCTGGTGGTCCAGTGGTTAGGGCTCCCAGCTTCCATTGCAGAGGGTACAAGTTTGATTCCTGCTCTGGAAACCAATATCCTGCAAGCTGCCAAAAAGAAAAAAAAAATTCCTAGTTCTGTTTCAATGGTATAAAGATTAGCCTGAAGCACTCAACCACTCGATCACCTGGAACCCAAGGGATGATGATGTTGACCTTTTTGACCCTCCTGACTTCAATCAGCTAATGTTTGAAATCTCAACCACCTAAGCCCCTACATGAAATATGCATGTACCCTTAGCTTAAACTTACACAGTTTTGCAGTTTAGGGGCGACACTGGTGTGGGAAAGATCCCTGGTGTTATACTTACTTGCTGCAAGTAATAAATCCTTCCTTCTGCTCTTTGCCTTGGTGGTCTTTTGGCTTGACACCTACCAAGAGGCTTCAGGTAACAAGCTCTTCCCTTTCTGTGGACTTAGATTATTGCCCATAAGGATGCTTTATTATATATTACCTTACACTAGTTTTCCATGAATATCTAGTTTATTCACCCAGATATTTTAAACTCCTAGAAGACTGGACCTGCCCTCTCTCTTCTCCACTGTGCTATTCACATAGCAAAGGCTTGAAAAATACAAAAGCAAAATTAACTTAGGTTATCAATGCATCTTTACAACCACTTGAGTTCCTCATTATTACTATAAAGTAATAGGAGCACAGAGAAATAGTCTGTTTGCAAATATGCACTTTGAGGCCCATGCAGGTAGAATGACTTCTTGTTGTTGTTCAGTCGCTTAGTCATGTCTGACTCTTTGTGACCACATGGACTGCAGTACGCCAGGCTTCTCTGTCTTTTACTGTCTCCTAGAGTTTGCTCAAACTCTTGTCCATTGAGTTGATGATGCCATCCAACCATCTCATCTTCTCTCACTCCCTTCTCCTCCTGCCCTCAATCTTTCCCAGCATCAGGGTCTTTTCCAATGAGTCAGCTCTTCGCATCAGGTAGCCAAAGTGTTGGAGCTTCAGTTCCAGCATCAGTCCTTCCAATGAATATTCAGGGTTGATTTCCTTTAGGGTTGACTGGTTTGATCTTGCTGTCCAAGGACCTCTCAAGAGTCTTCTCCAGCACCACAGTTTGAAAGCCTCAGTTCATCAGCATTCAGCCTTCTCTGTGGTCCAACTCTCACATCTGTACTTGACTACTGGAAAAACCATAGTTTTGACTAGACAAACCTTTGTCAGCAAAGTAGCGTCTCTGCTTTTTAATATACTGTCTAGGTTGGCCATAGCTTTTCTTCCAAGGAGCAAGCATCTTTTGATTTCATAGCTGCAGTCATCGTCCACAGTGATTTTGGAGCCCAATAAAATAAGTCTGTCACTGTTTCCATTGTTTCCCCATCTATTTGCCATGAAGTTATGGGATCAGATGCCATGATCTTCGTTTTTTGAATGTTGGGTTTTGAACCAGTTTTTTCACTCTCTTCTTTCACGTTCATCAAGAGGCCCTTTAGTTCCTCTTCGCTTTCTACCATAAGGGTGGTGTCATCTGCATATCTGAGGTTATTGATATTTCTCCCATCAGTCTTGATTCCACCTTGAGCTTCATCCATGTCGGCATTTCTCATAATGTACTCTGCATATAAGTTAGATAAGCAGGGTGACAAGATACAGCATTGACGTACTCCTTTCCCATTTGGGAACCAGTCTGTTGTTCCATGTCTGATTCTAACTGTTGCTTCTTGACCTGCTTACAGTTTCTCAGGAGGCAGGTAAGGTGGTCTGATATTCCCATCTCTTGAAGAATTTTTCACAGTTTGTTGTGTTCTACACAGTCAAAGGCTTTAGTGTAGTCATTGAAGCAGAAGTAGATATTTTTCTGGAATTCCCTTGATTTTTCTATGATTCAGCAGATGTTGGCAATTTGATCTCTGGTTGCTCTGCCTTTTTTAAATCGAACTTGTACATCTGGAATTTTTCAGTTCACATACTGTTTGAAGCCTAGCTGAAATTTTGGGCGTTACCTTGCTAGCATGTGAAATGAGTGCAGTAGTTTGTGTAGTAGTTTGAATATTCTTTGGTAGAATGACTACTAAAGTCTAGAGTGCAAAGAGCCAAAGTCTTTTGCCCTCAAAATCTAGTTCAGTTTCCTCTCAATCACAATACATTAGTACATTAATAATGAGGGTTATACCATCAGTTTGTTAACTTATGTAAACAGGAATGTGAATGATTTTGTTAAACATACCTGGATTGTTTTACATTTTTAGGCAGCTTGGATTAATTAGGAGAAAGTCAATTCCACCAGCAAATGGAAACCTAGGAAGAAGCAAATCTAGTAAGTAATGTGCCTCATTTCTTTACATTCTGTAGTCTTGCACTTTTAACACTGCTAAAACATAAGGACACTCTGATCTTTTGCAGAACAGTTGTTTAACTACTTAATCGTCATTGATTTTGAGTCAACATGTTGGAATGATGGGAAACGCCACCGGAGTCAGGAAATAAGTAAGTCTGAACTTGACTGCCAATGGCCAAAGATCCCCTGGAGAAGGGCACAGCAACCCACTCCAGTATTCTTGCCTGGAGAATCCCATGGACAGAGGAGCCTGGTGGGCTATAGTCCATAGGGTCGTTGGACATGACTGAAGCAACTTAGCACGCAGCACATGCAATGCTAAATAAGAAAACAAAATGATCTATGGATTGGTAATTTACTATGAAATCTGACTTGACAAAAAAGACCCACAAACCTAATACGTAAGTGTGTCACCATATAAAATAATTGTTTTGGGATTATTTTCAAAATCTCAACTACATAGAAACTGATTAAAAACATACCTTTGCAAAAAGAACTATGTTTCAGCTTTCATATGATCTTCTAATTATGGAAATACATTCAAGAGTTTTAAATAGATATACCTGTAACTTTAATAGTTTGATTATTCTTTGGCATAATTTTATATAACCAGTACATTACACTGCTTTGGTCATTTTAATGTGCTTTCACTAAAACAATGGTTGTTTAATAATACTATGTGAAGATAATATCAATATATACTTAATTTAAAGTGATTGCAGCATTAGTTTAACAATTATGTATTCAACTGTCAATTGATGATTCTTTCGTGTAGTTGAATTTCCAGCTGTATTACTGAACACATCAACTGGAGAGATTGAATCTGAGTTCCATGCTTATGTTCAGCCTCAGGAACATCCAATTCTTTCTGAATTTTGCATGGAACTGACAGGCATAAGGCAGGTATGCCCTCTCTTTTCCCCACTTCTCATCCTCCCATTCCAACAAAAACAAGCAGGAAAGATGTAAATATTAAAATTCAGAAATCACTTTCAGAAAGAAAATAAAAGATATATGCCGTGTGGAATTAGATTCATTCACTGTTAGAAATACAGTCCCCTCCAGAAGACCATTGGAATCTTTAAAAATCAGAAAAAACTGGACTTCCAGGGTGGTCCAATGGTTATGACTCTGCACTCCTACTGTAGAGGTTGTGGGTTTGATCCCTGGCTGAGAAATTAAGATTCCCTCATGGTGCAGCCAAAAAAAATTGGAAAGACTAGTGCTATAAAAATGTATATCAAATATATTTTATGGAAATTAAGTGATACCAAATTTCTGCCTGTCAGGATATCTTTATTGTATTTGTGTGATTTTAGATTAGTCAAAGTAATTTTTCTTATCTTGCAGAATTCTAATTGTTGTATTATCTCTTTTCTATGTGTTTTAACATCTTTTCACTAGATAAACTGCCAGCTAAAACCTCTTCTTCCTTGTTGTATATCCTCCCCATAGTGCCTAATTATGTGCGCAATAATTGTGGAATTCAGTTATTGAATTCAGATATTACGACTCTCTTTAGGCTCAAGTTGATGAAGGAGTCCCTCTGAAGATTTGTTTATCTCAGTTCTGTAAATGGATTCAGAAGATTCAGCAACAGAAGAAAATTATTTTTGCTACTACAGTTTCAGATATTTCCACTTCTGAAGTAAAATTATGTGCGTTTGTTACTTGGTCAGGTAAAAAAAATAAATTATATCTATCAGTCATTAATGAGTAGCATTGCCACTAGGTAATTCTTTATCTCTAGTAAAAATTATACTTGCTACCTTCCTGGGCCACAAAAAGAGATCTTAAATGTCTAGCATGATGTTAACCAACAAAAGTAAATTTATTCATATTTAAAAAATTTTAAACACCTTTAAAAGTTAAGCTCTAACTTTTAAGAATCTTTCTAGATTATTCTCCTGAATCTGGGCAAAGACCAGTGAAAATTTTTTTATCATGGTATTTCTACAACTTTGATAAAAAGAATCCGTATTCAACTTGCAATCTTTGCTTTTATACTTTCACGTTTCTAATGTAGACATCAAGGGGAAAATGGGCCATTTAAAGTAGATCTTTTATATGCCCCGATAGAGCATTGCCATTATTAGTCATTGTGAACAATGCTCTGTCATTGACAGCATAGCATTGATAATTGTATTTGGGTCTGTATGATCAGGCCACTCAAGATGGCTGTTCTCTTGTTCTCTGTAAACCCCTGCTTGACCTACACCCTACTCATATGACTGACCTCCCCTCTTAATACATACTTGCCCTTAGCCCCAGCTAGTGATTGTTCTACTCTTTAGATCAGAATCTTTATCTCCACCATGATAGCTTATCAAAGGGACATGAAGGGCTTTCTCCTCAGCTAGTTTCCCTGGTAACTGATGAACCAACTGATGTCAATTCCCTCTATAACTGGTAACACCTTGCCAAAGACTGCTGCCATGTCCTGCCCACCATCTGCTTCACATGATGGAGTATTGCTCCAAGACCTTGCTTCAGACATGTACAATCCCCCTGTTCATGAAACCCTTGATGTCTCTGTCACTGACTCTGGGCTCGCTCTTTGGTCTTGAGGTTGGGCAAGTACAGTGCTTGCATGGCTGTGGGGTACAGCTGAACAGGGTCCCTGTAAGATGTTTGGTTTCTCAGTTACATTAATATTTTCTAGAATGTTGAAAGCAGATAAGCTTCTCCATCTAAGCCTTGTAATGTGACACCTTACTCTTCTTTCTGAAATGTCAGTGTGTTTTACTGGACTTTTAAGAAATCATTTTGAAACTTAGTTACTGACCTAATTTCTTAATAGTAAGTTATGAATAATTGTTAAATAGTAGGGCAACGAAATATTACTCTTCTATTATATGTTGCATAGTATATAATATATACCATATGTTGTATATACTATATATAAAATATAGTGTATGTTGTTATGTGTTATTCTAAGTCCTGTTATTCTGTTTTATGTCAACTTTCAGCATTTTGTTTATAAATAATAGCATAAGTAAAAACCATTAGCATCATTGACTTTGTTCTAATATTCTTGATGCAGACTGGGACTTGGGGGTTTGCCTGGAGTATGAATGTAAAAGAAAACAACTGTTAAAACCTGTGTTCCTTAATTCTTGGATTGATCTCCGAGTAACTTACAAGGTAAGGGGGCAAGTTCACTTTCCTTCTATTGAAAAATTATTAAACTTTATCCTACACATAGGCTTCCCTGATAGCTCAGTTGGTGAAGAATCCACCTGCAATGCAGGGGACCCCAGTTTGATTCCTGGATCAGGAAGATCTGCTGGAAAAGGAATAGGCTACTCACTCCAGTATTCTTGGGCTTCCCTTGTGGTTCAGCTGGTAAAGAATCCGCCTTAAATGCAAGAGACCTGGATTTGATCCCTGGGGTGGGAAGATCCCCTGGAGAAGGGAAAGACTACCCACTCCAGTATTCTGGCCTGGAGAATTTAAGATATATTGTCTTTTATTTGACTAGATTTTCTATAGAAGAAAACCAAAAGGACTCAGTGGTGCCCTGCAGGAAGTGGGAATGCAATTCTTGGGACGAGAACATTTTGGTTAGTATATCTTGAGATTAATTTTATTATGTAAGTCATTTTGTTTTTATACAGTTTTTCATTTGAATCTCATTTTTCAGTGATGTCATTAACAAAGAATATCCTCAGCCTGAAAAAAGCCCTAGTCTATACATTCAGATTGTTTCCAAGATTTTCAAATTACCACTTCCTTAAAATATTGTAAGGTTTTATATAAGACTGTTATCCAGTGGATTTCTAGTTTCTTTAAAAAAAAAATGAAAAGAATTAGCCATATCAAATGGAAATTATAAACAAATGCCCAAATAATAGAGTAGACTAGTGAAAAAACTGAACAAAACTATTAGATTACACATAAAACATGGTCCCTACAGAATGTTGGTCATATTTTTTATATATAGTTTTATTCAAGTATAGTTGATTGACAATGTTGTATTCATTTCAGGTGTACAGTAAAATGATTCTTACATACATATACATGTATTCTTTGTTACATTCTTTTCTCATTTGGGTTATCATAGAATATTGATTAGAATTCCTTGTGGTATACAGTAGGTCCTGTTGGTTATCTATCTTATATATGGTAGTGTGTGTATAAGCTTCTGATTTATATCTCACCCCTTTTCCCCCTCATATCTGAAAGTCTGTTTTTGTTTTGTAAATAAGTTCATTTATATCTTTTTTAAAAATCAGATTTCACATGAGTGATATCATATTTGTCGTTTTCTATCTGATATACTTCATGTAGTATGATAATCTTTAGGTCAATCCATGTGACTACAAATGGCATTATTTCATTTCTTTTATGGATGAGTAATGTTAATTGTATATATGTGCCACATCGTCTATATCCATTCCTCTGTTGATGAACATTTAAATTGCTTCCATGTCTGGACTATTATAAACAGTGCTGCAGTGAACATTGGGGTGCATATATCTTCAGATTATGGTCTTCCCTGAATTTATGCCCAGGAGTGGGATTGCTGGATCATAATGGTAGTTCTATTTTTAGTTTTTTAAGGAATCTGCATACTGTTCTGTAGTGGTTGTACCAATTTACATTCCTACTGACCGTGTAGGAGGGCTTCCTTTTCTCCACAGCCTCTCCAGCATTTATTGTTTGGAGACTTTTTGATAATGGCAATTCTGACTGGCGTGAGATTATACCTCATTGTAGCTTTGATTTGCAATTCTCTGATAATTAGTGATGTTGAACATCTTTTCATGTGCTTTTGGCCATCTGTATGTCTTTGGAGAAATGTTTGTTTGGATCTTCTGTCCATTTTTCAATTGGGTGGTTTGCTTTTTTGGCATAGAGCTGCATGAGCTGTTTATTTTGTTTATTTTGAAGATTAATCCCTTGCTTGTTGCTTCATTTGCACATATTTTCTCTGATTCTGTGAGTTGTCTTTTCATTTTGTTTATTGTTTTCTTTGCTATGCAGAAGCATTTAAATTTATTTAGGTCCCAATTGTTTATTTTTATTTTCATTTTCATTACTCTTGCAAGTAAATCAAAATAAATACTGCTGTGATATATGTCAGAGACTGTGCTGCCTGTGTTTTTCTCTAAGAGTTTTATGGTGTCTGGGCTTACATTTAGGTCTTTGATCCATTTTGAGTTTATTTTTGTGTATATTGTTAAAGAATGTTCTAATTTTGCTCTTTTACATGTAGCTGTCCAGTTTTCCCAACATCACTTATTGAAGAGACTGTTTTTTTCTCCATTGTATATTCTTGCATCCTGTATCATAGATTAATTGACCATAGGTATATGAATTTATCTCTGGGTTTTCTATCTTGTTCCATTGATCTATATATCTGTTTTTGTGCCAGTATAATACTATTTTGATTACTATAGATTTGGAGCCTGTTTCCCCTAGCTTTTTTTGTCAAGATTACTTTGGCAATTCAGGGTCTTTTGTGTTTCCCTACAAATTATAACTTTTTTTGTTCTAATTCTGAGAAAAATGCCACTGATAATTTGGTAGGAATTCCATTGAATTTGTATATTGCTTTGGATAGTATAGTCACTTCACAATATTGGTTCTTCCAGTCCAAGAACACAGTATACCTTTTCATCTGTTTGTGTTATCTTTGATTTCTTTTAGCAGTATCATAAGATAGGCTGTATTTCATATAACACTGTGAAGTGTTCTGAGTATAGGTCTTTTGTCTCTTGAGGTAGGTTTATTCCTAGGTATTTTATTCTTTTTGATGCAGTGGTGAATGAGGTGGTTTCTTTAATTTCTCTTTATGCTCTTTTATTGTTGGTGTATAAGAATGCAAGATTTCTGTGTGTTGATTTTGTATCTTGAAATTTTACCAGATTTGTTGATGAACTCTAGTAGTCTTCTGGTAGCATCTTTAGGATTTTCTATGCCTAGTATCATGTCATCAGCATCCAGTATCAGTTTCACTTCTTCTTTTCCCATTTGGATTCCTTTTATTTGGTTTTTTTCTTTTCTGATTGCCGTGGCTAGGACTTCTAAAACTATGTTGAATAAAAATGGTGAGAGTGGACATCCCTGCCTTGTTCCTGATCTTAGAGGGAATGCTTTCAACTTTTCACCATAGAGAATGATGTTAGCTGTGGGTTTGTGATATATGGCCTTTATTATTTTAAGGTAAGTTCTCTCTATTCCCACTTTCTTCAGAACTTTTATCATAAATGGGTGTTGAATTTTTGTCAAAATCTTTTTCTGCATCTATTGAGATAATCATATGGTTTTATTTTTTAATCTTTTTATTTTAGAGTGTAATTGATTAATAGTGTTATTAGTTTCAGGTATACAGCAAAGTGATTCAGCTATACATATACATGTATCTATTCTTTTGCAAATCCTTTTCCCACTTAGGTTGTTACATAATATTGAGCTGAGTTCCTGTGCTATGCAGTAGTTCCTTGCTGATTATCCTTTTTTTAAAAAAATATTTATTTTTATTTATTTATTTGACTATACTGGGTTTTAGCTATGGCACATGGGATCTTTGGTCTTTGTCGCAGCATACAGAATCTTTGGTTACCAGCATGTGGAATGTAGTTCCCTAACCAGGGATCAAACCCCAGCCCCCTGCAGAGTGTTAGCCACTGAACTACCAGGGAAGTCCCCATCCATTTTATTTCTGTTTTAATTTTTATTGTTCTTTTTTTTATTAACTTTTTATTTTGTATTGGAGTATAGCCAATTAACAAACTATGTTATGATAGTTTCAGGTGAACAGTGAGGGGATTCAGCCATACATGTAAATGTATCCATTCTCCCCAAACTTCCCTCCCATCCAGACTGCCACATAACACTGAGCAGGGTTCCATGTGCTATACAGTAGGTCTGTGTTGGTTATCCATTTTAAATATAGCAGAATGTATATGTCAGTCCCAAATTCCTAACTATCCCTCCCCCCATCATTCTCCCTGTTACCGTAAGTTCTTTGTCTAAGTCTCTGAGTCTGTTACGATTGTAAATAAGTTCATTTGTATATATAGATATATATAGATAGATAGATTCTACATGTAAGTGATATAGGATATTTCTCTGTCTGACTTATTCAGTCAGTGTGGCAATCTCTAAGTCCATCCATGTTGTGGCAAAGGCATTATTTCATTCTTTTTAATGGCTGGGTAATATTCCATTGGGCTTCCCTGGTGCCTCAAGGGTAAAGAATCTGCCTGCAGTGCAAATATGAGTTTAATCCCTGTGTTGGGAAGATTCCCTGGAGGAGGAAATGACAACCCACTCCAATACTCTTGCCTGGGAAATCCCTGGTGAGCTACAGCCCATTGGGTCACAAAAGAGTCAGACATGACTTAGTGACTGTAACTACCACAAACAATATTCTGTTGTATATATGTACCACATCCTCTTTATTCATTGTTCTGTCAATGAGCATTTAGATTGTTTCGATGTCTTGGCTATTGTAAACAGCACTGAAGTGAGCATTGGGTTGCATATGTCCTTTCGGACCATGTTTTTCTCCAGATACATGCCCAGGAGTGGGATTTCAGGATCATACGGTAGCTCTGTTTTTAGTTTCTTCAGGAACTTACATATGTTTTCCATAGTGGCTGTTACCAATTTACATTCCCACCAACAATGTGGGAGGGTTTCCTCTCCAGCATTTACTGTTTCTGAATTTTTTGATGATAGCCATTCTGACTGGTGTGAGGTATCTCTAGTTTTAATTTGCATTTCTCTGATAGTTTGCATTTCTCTGATAATTAGTGATGTTGAATATCTTTTATGTGCCTCTCGGCCATCTGTATGTCTTCTTTGGAGAAATGTCTATTTAGGTCTTCTGCCCATTTTTTGATTGGGTTGTTTACTTTGATGATATTTAGCTGCATGAGTGTTTGTAAATTTTGGAGACTAATACCTTGTCTGTCACATCATCTGCAAATATTTTCTCCCATTCTGTGAGTTGTCTTTTCATTTTGTTTATGGTTTCCTTTGCTGTGCAAAAGCTTTTGAATTAATTAGGTCCCATTTATTTCTTTTGTTTTTATTTCCATTACTCTGAAACAGATCAAAAAAGATATTGCTGCAATTTATGTCAAAGAGTGTTCTGTGTTTTTCTCTAAGAATTTTATAGTGCCCAGTCTCATATCCAGATGTTCAAACTGGTTTTAGAAAAGGCAGAGGAACCAGAGATCAAATTGCCAACATTCATTGGATCATTGAAAAAGCAAGAGAGTTCCAGAAAAACATCTATTTCTCCTTTATTGACTATGCCAAAGCCTTTGACTGTGTAGATCACAATAAACTGTGGAAAATTCTGAAAGAGATGGGAATACCAGACCACCTGACCTGCCTCTTGAGAAACTTGTATGCAGGTCAGGAAGCAACAGTTAGAATTGGACATGGAACAACAGACTGGTTCCAAATAGGAAAAGGAGTATGTCAAGGCTGTATATTGTCACCCTGCTTATTTAACTTATACGCAGAGTACATCATGAGAAATGCTGGGCTGGAAGAAGCACAAGCTGGAATCAAGATTTCTGGGAGAAATATCAATAACCTCAGATATGCAGATGACACCACCCTTACGGCAGAAAGAGAAGAAGAACTAAAGAGCCTCTTGATGAAAGTGAAAGAGGAGAGTGAAAAAGTTGGCTTAAAGCTCAACATTCAGAAAACTAAGATCATGGCATCCAGTCCATGACCTATGGACCATAAGATCTATCTATAACTTCTTGGCAAATAGATGGGGAAACAGTGATTGACTTTATTTTTGGGGGCTCTGAAATCACTGCAGATGGTGACTGCAGCCATGAAATTAAAAGACGCTTACTCCTTGGAAGGAAAGTTATGGCCAACCTAGACAGCACATTAAAAAACAGAGACGTTACTTTGTCAGCAAAAGTCCGTCTAGTCAAGGCTACGGTTTTTCCAGTGGTCATGTATGGATGTGAGAGCTGGACTGTAAAGAAAGCTAAGCACCAAAGAATTGATGCTTTTGAACTGTGGTGTTGGAGAATACTCTTGAGAGTCCCTTGGACTGCAAGGAGATCCAACCAGTCCATCCTAAAGGAGATCAGCCCTGTGTGTTCATTGGAAGGACTGATGTTGAAGCTGAAACTCCAATACTTTGGCCACCCGATGCGAAGAGCTGACTCGTTTGAAAAGACCCTGATACTGGGGAAGATTGAGGGCAGGAGGAGAAGGGGACAACAGAGGATGAGATGGTGGGATGGCATCAGTGATTCAATGGACATGAGTTTGGGTAAACTCCTGGAGTTGGTGACGGACAGGGAGGCTTGGCGTGCTGCAGTTCATGGGGTCACAGAGTCGGACACGACTGAGCGACTGAATTGACTGACTGACTGAGTCTCACATCTATGTCTTAAATTCATTTTGAGCTTATTTTTATGTATGGTGTTAAAGAATGATACCTAGAGACAAAAAGAAAGCACAGTGATCTAAAACCTATGGGCTGGAGCCAAAGGAGTTCTAAGGGAAGTTTGTAGAAATACAGTCTTACCTCAAGAAACAAGAAAGTCTCAAACAACCACCTATCCCTACACCTAAAGCAACTAGAGAAAGAAGAACAAACAAAACCTAAAGTTAGTAGAAGGAAATAAATCATTAATATCAGACAGAAATAAATGAAATAGAATCAAAGAAAACAATAGCAAAGATCAGTGAACCTAAAAGCTGGTTCTGTGAACAGATAAACCAAATTGAGAAACCTTTATCCTGACTCATCCAGAAAAAAAACGGAGAGGACTCAAATCAACAAAATTAGAAATGAAAAAAGGAGAATTAAAGCTGAAATCACAGAAGTACAAAGGATCATAAGAGACTACTACCAGCCACTCTGTGGCAATAAAATGGACATCCTGGAAGAAATGAACAAAAGGTACAGTCTCCCAAGGCCAGACCAGGAAGAAATAGAAAATAATTATGAACAGACCAATCCCGAGTACTGAAATCAAAACTGATTTAAAAACTCCCAACAAATAAAAGTTCAGAACCAGATGACTTAATGTGGGAAATCTTTCATTGGTGAGGCTGCCACAGCTCTCCACAAGACCATTTTTTATGATGAAAATTAGTAGATGATCATAAAACCAACTGTATGTTCCAATTTCTGCTTAAGTGGTAGTATATTTCTTTACATAGGTACCACTAAATTCAGTCTTTGATATCTGTTTCCTCAGGGTTGGATGATTCTCGGAATACTGCCCTTCTTGCTTGGAAAATGATCAGGGATGGTTGCTTAATGAAGATTACAAGGTCTTTGAACAAGGTTAGTGTTGTTCTCTTTATTCTGTTATTTCAAACTCCAGAAGTAATCATAGGCTAACTGAAATGTAGATGTTATGTATGCTGTCATTTATAGATCAATCGGTGCTGACGTTTTTCTTTTTTGTCATATCATATAAGGTATACTAAAGAAATTATGAATGCAGAGTTTCTAAAGTTGTTGGTTTTGTCCGTGGAATCGTAGGTTTCCACTAAGAGGAATCCTAACATTTTCACCAGAAATTTGAATATGGATCAAGTTGAAGAAACATCAGCCTGTACCAATAACACTCATGATCCCAGCATATATGATAAGGAGCCTAAAAATTCAATAAAATCTTACAAGAAAATTCAAATGAAGTCAGTTGGTGTGAATTCTCCTATAAAGGTACAGCAAGATCAGTTACAACAAAAGGACAGCATAAAAGCAGGTCTTCGCAGTGTCAGAAGCTATTTATCTGTTTTTAACGCTACTAAATCCTGGACTTCTCTGGGGCAGTTGCAGTCTTCCAGCTGGAATACACCTATTCAGAAGCAAATAAACCAACATCTTGCATTTAATACCAATTCTAAGTCTTCAACAGTTGGTTCAGAACTGGTACCTGTTTCAACTACCATTTCATCTGTTAATAATGTTTCTGATATGGAAGTGAGTTCTGTTCTTGACTGTTTACCTATGTTGGCTGATTGGGAGGATGTAGCTTTACTGCCAGCATCTCAGCCTGAGCAAAATATATATTGTATACCTCCCGTCAGTGACTCAAATATAGACACTTCACTTAAATCGGGAGAAAGAGTAATGGTTTTAGAAGAACCTGAAATGTTAAGTCATGAAAACTTTGGAGGCACAGAAGAAACTCCTCAAAAATCTGTTACCTCTAAGTCTATTGTATATAAGAGTCCCCATACCACTATTTATAATATAAAGGAAGCCAAAGATCCAGGTTCAGATACTTTTGGCTTTAAATTACCTGAATGTAAATCAAGTAACTTCAACAGTGTTAATTCCAATGTGTCTCATCCTTTAGTTTTGGGGAAACATCCTTTTTGTTTAGGTGATAATAAAAGGAATCCATCCAGTCTTCCACTTTTCCCACCAGCAAAAAAACAGACCTTCACTATTCATGAAGAAAAACCTGCATCATCTAATGACTCCCCAGGAGCAATTTCTTCATGGAAGAGTCTCCCTTCTGTCTTAACTTCTACAGTTAATCTGCAAGAGCCTTGGAAGAGTGGAAAAATAACACCTCCTTTATGCACGTGTGGCCGAAGATCTAAGAGACTTACTGTTTCTGATAATGGACCAAACCATGGAAAAGTCTTCTATTGTTGTCCTGTTGGGAGGTACCAAGAAAAGAGAAAATGTTGTGGTTATTTCAAGTGGGAACAAACACTTCAAAAGGAAAGAGCGAACAGTATAGTTCTATCTCATTCCCCAGGAGGACTCACTTTTAGTTCTCTAGAAACAAACTTTATTTGTGACAGAAATGTAAATTTTTCTACTAAAAATTCATTGAGACTCAGACCTTCAATGAGAAATTGATTTTTTTTATGTCTAAACTATGTTTTTACTTCAGTGTGACTTTTAGTGCAGTAAAGAGAAAAAAAATGTGTATAGGGCTACATGTTGTGAGGACTTTGCACATCTGAGCTCTGTAAGCTACCCTGGGGCTATTCAGCACATATATACACACACACACACACACACACACACTGAAAATAAAAAAAAATAATATCACAGCCTCCTAATTTCATTCACCAGTTATCTAATTTGTCTTCTCTCCATGTAAGAATCCTGATTGTCCCCTGAATTTCCACACATGATGAGTATCCTGATAATGCCTTATACTATTTTATTTATATTTCATATATTAACTGTTACCAAACTTATCACACTTTTTGAAGAACCACAAATTAAATACTTGGTAAACTGTATTTATTAGATTAAATATAATAACAATATTAATACATGATATCCTATTTCTTTATATTGAATTATAATTGTCATACAATATTATATCAATTTCAGGTGTACAATATATGATATCCTGTTACACTTAGACCTTGAAACGAATTTTAAATTATTTTTAAATTGTTTGAATAACAATGTGACCAATAAAAATCCCTAGACTGTTTGCAGGTAGATACTTGTACTTTGAGAATTATGATAATCTATTATTCAAGCTTTTTCTAAAAACTTTATAACTTGTTTCACTTTATTTCAACCCTTAAAAACTGGTTCTGATTTATATGTCATTATCAGTAGAATTACTCAACTAAGATCTGAAATTCAATAGGTCAGAGATTTAGTTCAGAAATTACTTCTACACTATGTGTTTAAAAATTCCTCAACAACTGGTGGTATTCTTTTTATATTACCAAATTATAAAAACATTGACACTGATGCAGAGGAATTTATTGAATGTTTTATTTCGGAATCCAGCCTATGAGGTTATAACCACAGGATATTTTAAATCAATTAATTTATAAGCATACTGTCACATTTTTTACCACCTTTTCATAATCTTTGATTTTACAGAGTCTTATTTTATAGAGACCATGATAATTAATGGAATAGACTTAAATTGTTTCCCATTCTTTCTTCCTCAGTTCATTTCTTTTTATCTTCCCACTAACAGTCTTTGGCAGCTCTTGAATAAATTCTACCTGTAGATATCCAAGGGAAGAAAATTAGGCCAGAAGTTTTCATCTTTAGACAAAGTCAATTATATAACACTTCTATTATGAACTCTGGGTGAAAGAATCAGGACACCAATTGGGGGGTTTTTTGGTAACAGCCAAAAAAGGGAGAAGGGATATTATTGAGGATATTTTTTTGGTATTTAGTATTTACTATAAGTCCAGTAAGCCAAATGACCCTACAAATTAGGTTAAGAGTTTCATTTTAATCTCAAAGATTCTGTTTCCATGTTATTAGTTCAGTTTGAAATGTTTGGTATAGCACATTTCAAGAGAATGTTCATTAAAATGGAAAAAATAAACAGCTGCAAATTTCCAGAATACCAAGTAAATATTGTTCTTAATTAGAGTGCCTACCTTTCTGGGATATTTGTAAGGTGCTGTACTTCTTTTTACATGCTCCTGAATCTCCTTTTTTAGTTTTTCTTGATCATGTGACTTGTAATCAGGATTCAGAACAATAAAAGCCTTTACAACCTAAAATAAATATTTGAATGATGAGTTGCATATTTTTATGTTTTAATGTATCTTTCTCTTAACTTGGGAATCTAAATAAATACCTCATGTGGTGGGCCAAAATATTTATTAGGGTCTGGTCTTAGCTTTATGTTCCTAAGCCAGCCAGTTGACTCCCACACCTAGATTTTATATCTCATGTGTGCCCGTGTGCTCAGTTGCCCAGTCGTCTCCAACTCTTTGTGGCCCCATGGACTGTAGCCTGCCAGGCTCATCTGTCCATGGAATTTTCCAGACAAGAATACTGGAGCAGGTTGCCATTTCCTACTCCAGGGGATCTTAATACAACAGAACTTCCGGAACCCCTACTTTGATTTTGATCTATTCTTGAACTGTCTCATCTCACTACATCTTAAACTACTTTCTGACCTGTTTCTGATCATCTCTGCTCTTGACTTCTTGCCTCATCTGTTATCCCCTTCAAAACATTTTCTTTTGGAAACTTGGTAGTGTACTAAGCACAGTCTTTTATAAAACAACCCATCCTGATCTAGTCTAGCTTATAGGTCACCACCCTCAGTATGGTCCTAATAAACAATCTTCTCACTGAGTTTGCCTTATCCTTGTTAAAAGAAACAGGTCACTGAGACTGTCCACTCTTTATTCCATAGACACTTCTGTTGATGCAAGGCAGTTGTGTATGTGTGTCTATGCTTGTATATAATTTTATCCTATTCATTGTTTGACATTTCATAAAATTTATTTGTTTTATGCCTTTTTGTATTTATGCCTATGCCTACGTTCTATTGCTTATCAACATTTTTATGAATTAAAAAATTTTATCCTTGCTATGAGTGAATTGTGCAGAGACAAGTTATTTTAAGAACTAGTGTTTGTAATTACTGGTTTGCATATTGATGACTCATGCACCTTGGATAAAATCTAACTTATCTTTATAGAATTCTTTATAAACCATTACAGAAAATGATAAATTAATAAAGAACAATCTAACATGGTTAAGAGCATGAATTCTGAAGTATACAACCTGGATTTGAGTCACACTTTGCCTATAATCTCAGGCAAGTTAGGACACATCTCTGCCTCAATTTCCTTCTCTGTGAAAGGAATTTATGAGGATTAAGTAAATTAACATAGGTATAGGGCTTATAACAATACCTGGAACATACATACTAAATCATTAAAAATATTAGGTATTGGTTGTAGTAATTTCTTTTGCATAGAATTTCAGGGAAACTTTGAAGCCCAATAATACATTTTAGGTTAAAAAAATCTTATACTTCTACTACTGCAACTAATACCTAATATTTTTAATGACTTAATATGTTCTGGGTATTGTTATAAGCCCTATACCTATGTTAACTTAGTTAATCCTCACAAGCTTTTTTTTTTAAAGAAATTAAAAAACATTTTTAATTTTATTCTCCAGAGAAAACCGGCAAAGTGGTGTGAATTATTCCTACTTTTCCCAAGACATTTATACTTAAAAATGGAACCCTGCTGTACATTACAACTTTGTATCCTTCTCTCTTTTTGTAATTTTTTTGTTGAAATATAGTTGATTAACTGTTTTGTTAGTTGCAGGTATACAGCAAAGTGATTCAGATATAGATAAGATACAGTTTTTTTCTGATTCTTCTCCCTTATAGATTTATTACAAAATATGGAGTATAATTCCCCTCACAGAATCCTTTTATAGAGGAGGAAATGATGACTGATGTTAGGGGAGAGACTCATTCCACCTACTGATGGAATTCAGAGCAAAGGGACAAACTTCAGTAATCACTGAATCTTTTCCCTACTTGCATTACTGGAATGTGAAATATTATTTGACCATGTCTGGCAAAAAGGACCTGAAGAGTGGCATGGAATCTTTAAACCCAGACTACCATGTGATCAGCCCCAACAGAAGTGAGCTTTCAGGACTTCTGTCTTATTTATTATTTCCTGAAACCTCTACTTACTGATCAACCCAGCTTGCTTCTAGTTACTTAGTTTCTATCTCTGACCTTGTTCCTAGTCCTGATATCTGATGCCAGCCTATCCTCAGCTATACTAGGGGCCATGTTAGTTTCCAGATCTTCTGGGTAACAACTTAAACCTATCTAACTAGCTTCTGGCACCCTATCCTGGTGTGAACCTGGGTTGTTGGTATGCACACTGTCTTTGCCCCAGTACTCCATGGAAAGGATTCAAATTCTTTATAGTGGGTATATTTTCAGTCTCATTCTGTAGCAGTTCATTATAATTAGCATATTTCTATCTGACTAGCATATTTAATAATGAGTCTCTAAATTACATAATTAGTGAATGAATCATTTGGGTAATTCTGTTTCAATGAGCAACTGTTTAAAAGTATGTGTTGGACTGCCAACAAACTAAAGTAGAGTCGAATCAGTTACCTCTCCTCTGATGGGATCTGGACTGCTGACAACAGCTGACTCTGCAACTGCAGGATGTTCAATCAGGGCACTTTCTACCTCAAATGGACCAATTCTGTAACTGGGAGATAAAACATAAGGCAGGAATTTATAAAGGTGAGCAAAAAGTTCACTCCAGACCCCTAACAATCAGTCAACACAGACATACCCACATATGAAAATTACCCAGAAGGTGAGCCCCCAGGACCCGTCCTGACGGAAGGGAAGTTGGAGACTGAGTCGGTCCCCACTGTGGGACGCTCCGCACCAGGGAGCAGCGCAGACACGACCACATCATGAGAAATGCCAGGCTGGATGAAGCACAAGCTGGAATCAAGATTGCTGGGAGCAATATCAATCACCTGAGATATGCAGATGACACCACCCTTATGGCAGAAAGTGAAGAACTAAAGAGCCTATTGATGAAAGTAAAAGAGGAGAGTGAAAAAGTTGGTTTAAAACTCAACATTCAGGAAACTAAGATCATGACATCTGGTCCCATCACTGCATGGCAAATAGATGGGGAAACAGTGACACAGTTTATTTTGGGGGGCTCCAAAATCACTGTAGATGGTGACTGCAGCCATGAAATTAAAAGATGCTTGCTCCTTGGAAGAAAAGTTATGACCAATCTAAATGGCATATTAAAAAGAGGAGACGTTACTTTGCCAACAAAGGTCCGAAAGCTATGGTTTTTCCAGTAGTGATGTATGGATGTGAGAGTTGGACTATAAAGAGAGCTGGGCACTGGAGAATTGATGCTTTTGAACTGTGGTGTTGGAGAAGACTTTTTAGGGTCCCTCGGACTGCAATGGGATCCAACCAGTCCATCCTAAAGGAAATCAGTCCTGAATATTCGTTGGAAGGACTGATGCTGAAGCTGAAACTCCAATACTTTGGCTACCTGATGCGAAGAACTGTCTCATTGGCAAAGACCCTGCTGCTGGGAATGATTGAAGGCGGGAGGAAAAAGGGCCAACAGAGGATGAGATGCTTGGGTGGCATCACCGATTCAATGGACATGAGTTTGAGTAACCTCCGGGACTTGGTGATACACAGGGAGGCCTGGCGTTCTGCAGTCCACAGAGTTGCAAAGAGTCAGACACGACTGAGTGACTGAACTGAACTGAGCCTCATTCCTTGGCATATGGATGTCAAGTTCTCCCAGCAAAGTTTTGGGGAAGGAATACTGTCTTTCCCCCATTGAATGATCTTGCGACTCTTGTCAAAGTTCATTTGACCATATGTGTGAAGGTTTTGCTGGGCTCTCAATTCTTTTCTATTGATCTATAATTTTATCTTTATGACAGTACCAGACTGTTGTGATTACTGTAACTTTGTGTTAATGTTGAAATCAGGGAATGTGTGTCCTCCCACATTGTTTTTCTTGCTCAAAATTGGTTGGCAGTTTGGGCATTAATTAGGTATTAATTAGTGAATTTTAGGATAGGTATTTTATTTTGAATGGGTTTTTTTTTAATTTCTGTGGGTTTTGATAGGGATTGAATTACAAGTGTAAATTACAGAGGCTGATATTGATACTTAACAATGGTAAGTCTTCTAATCCATGAAAATGGAATTTGTGTCATACTGTGCAGATCTTCACCTCCTTAGTTAACCACTCAGTGCTGTGCTTAGTCGCTCAGTCACGTCCAACTCTTTGCGACCCCATGGACTGCAGCCCGCCAGGCTCCTCTGTCCATGGGGAATCTCCAGGCAAGAATACTGGAGTGGGTGGCCATGCCCTCCTCCAGGGGATCTTCCCAGCCCAGGGACCGAACTCAAGTCTCCTGCATTGCAGACAGATTCTTTACCATCTGAACACCCAGGGAAACCCGGTAATTTATTCTTTCTGATGTATTTGTAAATGCAGTTGTTTTCTTAATTTCCTTTCCAAATTGATCCTATTAATGTCCAGAAATGCGAGTGATTTTCCGTGTTAATTTTTGTACCCTGTTACTTTGCTGAATTCATTTATTGTTTATACCATTTTTGTGGCATCCTTAGGATTTCTACTTATGAAATCATGTCACATGTAACACAGATAATTCTGCTTCCATTTTTCATATTTGAATGTTGGTGATTTATGCATTGATTCACTTATTTTGTTATATGTCTTTGCTGATACCCATGTCTAAAACTACAAGTACTATTGCTTAGAAGTGGTAAAACCCAGCATTTTTACATGCTTTCTGAAGTCAAAGGAAAAATGTTCCATGTTTCACCACTGCCTGGGATGTTAGCTATGGGTTTTACATGTATGGCATTATTGTGTCATGATAATTTCCTTCAAATGTAATTTGTCAAGTGTTTTTAGCATGAAAGGGTATTGCATTTTTTCAACTGTTTTTTCTATTAACTGAGATGAACATGTTTTTTCCCCTTGATTCTGTTAATGTGTGTGCTATACTGATGCATTTTCTTAGGTTGAAGCATTCTTGCATTCCAAAAATAAATCCCACTTGTTCATGGTGAAAAAAAAAAAAAAAGAAAATTACCCAGAAGATAATATGATATCATCTGCTCTTGAAACAAACCAGAAATATCCATCCTCATCCATATAGCCCCTGTCCCCAGTGATATAGAAATTGCCTCGTAGAGTTGAAGCTGTTTTTGTAGGATTATCCTATAAAACAAATAATAATTTTATTTCGAATGTGATTCTTTGATCCAGTTGGGTTTTTAAATATTTAAGCAGAAAAAAAAAAGGTTGTTGTTTTTAAGAATTCTTAGGATGAAGAGGAGCTAACATGAGAAATAAGGATGGAAGTCTAGCATTGAGCCAGCCCAATATCAGAAAGGTAAATTATAACTACAAAGACTAAGCATGCTGAGAATTTTTTTAGATTGGTCACAAAATAAATATTGCAAGAACTCAGAGGAGTAGGCTAAATAAGTCTTTTGCTAATTGGTTAATATCTCAACATTCATAGGAAAAAAGAGAAGTCAAATACTCAGAGTTAAAGAAAGTATGCAGAAACTCAGAGGAGTAGGCTAAATAAGTCTTTTGCTAATTGGTTAATATCTCAACACTCATAGGAAAAAAGAAGTCAATACTCAGAGTTAAAGAAAGTACCAATACCTAATGAGTCAAAGAACAGAGGGATTTTATTGTGTGTTTGTTATGTATTTGGTTTGGCTTACACAAAAATAGAAAATTGCTTCTGTAAATTTGGCAGGAAGCAAAAGGAAGTGTTGTTACATTATGTAAAATTGACTGACAGAACCTGGGCCTTTGATTATAAGTATGTTTGCAAACAGGAGCTTGGGAAGCCTCTAATAAAAGATATTTACTTAAGTTCACTGCCCCATTCTTTATTTGTCTCACTCTTTCCACGAAGGGAGACCACTAATCAGATTTCAGGAAAAGTATTGGGTGCTGATTTACAGTGGAGTCGATCAATGATGTTAAGAGGGCAGTCTTCTTTCTAGGGCCCCCTTCCTTTTACTTTCATGGGCTTGGAGCAGTGATCTAGCCTGGGAGGACCAGCATGCCCTTCCTTAATAAGCATTTGGGTGTTTCTTCAGTTCCCTGTCTGAGAGATTATGGTTCAGGACAACGAATCTCTCAAGAAAAAGCCAAATACCTATCCTAGTTGTATTTTGTGGCAAATAGGGATAGTTACCAAGCACTTCTAAGAAATAAATAGCAAATGAGATGCTGTTTAGTAATAAGTCTCTTACTATATAATGGCTAAAAAGGCCAAGTGGTCGGTTAGGTCGAACTCGAATGCCAATATCGCCTTCTTTTCCAGGTGGTAGAACATTGCCATTTACATCTAAAATCTAGGATGAAACAGAGTAATTTATTTAAGGAAATTTTTATTTAATGCCACATCTGAAATCTTTGCATTGCATTTGTTGTTTCTTTTTTGCCATTTAAGAATGCAGACTTCGGAAAAATTTTAAGTTTAAAAAATTAAGCAAAATTAAAATTAAAAATTTTAAGTTCCTAAGAGAAATATAGTTATTTAAATTCTTATTGTAAATTATATTGTAAAATACAGGTTAGCAAAATGTGAAAGAAGAATAAAATTTTTCTTTAATTCTATCATCAGCAATAATCATATTCTAGTAATATCCTTTGAGATGATACAGACAGAAAAAAATAGGATCACTTTATAATATAGTGTTTTGCAACGTGCTTTTATCATTTGTCATGTATCTTATTGTCTTTTTCTTTCATAAGTATTTCATTACTGGTTTTCCAACTTTGTGAAACAAACAAAATCTTACCTCAGACGCCAAATGTGAGTTATCAGGAAAAGGGGAGTGTTTTGTGGCTGAGACAGTGGTGGGTAAGCTGAAGCCTTGCTCTCTTATCCTCTCATGTTCTCTGAAGTACCTAATAGTAGCTGGCATTTATTAAGCTCTGCTGCTGCTGCTGCTGCTGCTGCTGCTGCTGCTGCTGCTAAGTCGCTTCAGTCGTGTCTGACTCTGAGTGACCCCCATAGACGGCAGCCCACCAGGCTCTGCCGTCCCAGGGATTCTCCAGGCAAGAATACTGGAGTGGGTTGCCATTTCCTTCTCCAGTGCATGAAAAGGAAAAGTGAAAGTGAAGTCGCTCAGTCGTGTCCGACTCTTAGCGACCCCATGGACTGTAGCCTACCAGGCTCCTCTGTCCATGGGATTTTCCAGGCAAGAGTACTGGAGTGGGGTGCCACTGCCTTCTCCAGAGAACAATTCTAACCCTGAGCAGAGTGCGCTAATGGGGTAATAGGATGCCCCTGCAGGATCAAGTGATGAAAATAGTTTCTTGACTGCCAGGAACTGGCCAGGTTGCTGCAGGAAGAGGGAGAACCTATAGCCACTGTTGAATTGTAGCCTCTTTTGTCCTAGTCAACCCTTTTAGATCTGGAGCTCCCTACCAGAAGGGGCAATGTAGTGTTGCAGTTAAGAGTGTGGACGTTCATACCAGATTGTTTAGGGTTGAATTCTAGAACTAGCAGCTACTAACTATGTAACCTTGGGTGAGTCCTTTAACCTCTCTCAGCCTCATCTGTAAAATGGTTCTGATATTGCTATGTCTCTCATAGGTTCCTTCTGGAAATAAATATTTATAAAATGCATAAAACTATTTGGCACAAATAACTGCTTTGGAGAAAAAAGAGACAAACTAATGTTTCTAAACCTTTTCCATCTTTATATGGAAGTTAAGATATCATGGAAGTAGCATAATCATCACCGAAACTAATAGTGTAAGGGAGTAGAAGTGGGGTAGGGGTAAACAGATTGGGTTGTTAAATATTTTCCTGGAAAGGGATGTACAAACCTTCACATCAAAAGCAGGAGAAGGTTTTCCCATTGAGCCAGGCTTAATTTTCATTCCCTTAAAATTTCCACAGATTAGTACCTAGATAAGAATAAAAAAGAGTAAAGTAACATTATAAATAACTTATATTTATTCATTTATCCACCATGCATTCATTCAATAAATATTTATTCAGAGCTTAGTATGAACCAGGCTCACATTAAAACATATTTTCTGCTCTCAAGAGTTATAGATAGACACTAATACAGTTAAAATATTAAGTAAATTTGTAATTACTAAAATATCTATATTTATGAAAACATTTGTACTCATTTTCACATGATACTTGTTATGCTATTTCTATTTAATAAATTCATCAATTTTTGTTTATTTTATTTTTTGTATTTTAACTTTTGACCAGGTGCTACTTTTTCATGGTTCATAAATTGAAGCAGTATATAAAGACAATGAAAAATTTATTTCAGTCTTTCCCTTATCTGCTCTATCTTATCCCTCTCTTTCCTACATAACAATTTTTGTTATTTCATTTCCTCTAGAATTTGTTCTTATTTCTATGAGCTCTTTAGATAAACCTTTTTAGACTGTCCTTGTCAAGGAGTTATCCAGCAAACTTAATATTTCAAGTAACAAGGAGCTCAGATCTATAAAAGAGAAATCTTTTTATAGATCTAGTATTTTTGAATTAAAAAATTTTAATGCCCTGGTCCTAGTCAATTATATAGTGGCTTTCCTCAGTGAATGGCTATCTAAACAATTGTATCTCTTACAGAGCTCTTTTGCAACCATCTTCCCTCATTTTTTTTTAAGAAACTGTTTCTTCTAATTTCTCCATTCCCTCCCTATCCCTCAATCACAAAGCTACAATAAACAATGTTTTTTTTTTAATTGAAGGATAATTTCCTTACAATGTTGTGTTGATTTCTTCCATACAACAATGCAAATCAGTAATAATTTTATATATATATATATATATATACATATATATATATATCCCCTCCCTCTTGAACCTCCCTCAACACACACCCCCATTCCACCCCTCTAAGTCATCACAGAGCACCAGGCTGAACTCCCTGTGTTATATAGCAGCAGCTTCCCACTAGCTATTTTACACATGGTAGCACTTTGGTTTTTATTTATCTGACTGAATTGAGTTCAGCCGTGTCTTTTCAATGAAGTCTGTATACCGTTTCAGTCTGTCCATATCCTTCGTAGATATCCAGACCTGTCCTGTTTCTCCATTGTTCAGTCACTTCAGGGTTGATTGGTTCCCCAGCAGTTACACAGTGCTTTAAGCTTTTGAACTTATAGTTTCTCAGAAGACAGATAAGGAGTTAAATTTAGGAGGAAAATGGATAAAAATGGAAATTAGGATTATTTCTAGTGAAATTTCAGTACAAAACGTTTTAGTTTTTCCCCTAACTTTCCTCTCTAATACAAAATAAACAAACCATTTTATCATGAAATGAGTCCCAAACACCAAGTTTTGTTTTTTCTTTTTCTCCATTTTATTGGCAGGGGGGCGGGGGCGGGGAAGGATTGGGGTATCGTGACTTGTTGCAAAGAAAAACCATGCCATCCCTAGGGAAGGCACCACATAATATTAAATCAGTGATAAAAAGGTTCCTAATTGGTTAAATTGACTGTGGAGCATTTATACAATAGAACACTATACAGTTATTTAAAAAAAAATAAAAGGAATGAAGATGCTCCTGGGTTGTACTATCCAATAGAATTTTTTGTTATGACAGAAATCTCTATACTGAGCTGTCCACTATTGTATCCTCTAGTCCTGTGTGACTGTTGAGCACCTGAAGCATGACTAGTGTAACCAAGGCACTGAATTTTTTTTCATTGAAATATAATTGACTTATAATGTTATATTACTTTTTGGTTTACAGTGTAGTGATTAGATATTTGTACATATGGTGAAATGATTGCACCACAAGTCTAGTTAACATCTGTTACACTACATAGTTACAAGACTGTTTTTTCCTGTGATGAGCAGTTTTAAGATCTACTGTCTTAGCAACTTCAAATATGTAATACAGTATGATTAATTATAGTTTGGAACGGAATTTTAATTTAATTAAAATGTAAATAACTATATGTGGCTAGTGGTTACCAAATTGGACAGCACAGTTTCAGGATGTATTGTAGGCGAAGAAAAGAAGGGGCAGAACTGTATGCATATCATGTCTCATTTTAAAAGAGTGGGGAGAGAACATACGCATATTGGCTTGTGCATGCATAAATCTCAGGGAGAGGGAGAACTAAGACTAAAGACAAGGTATGGAGGAAGACTTTTCACTATATATTCTTATATACCTATTGAATTTTATGTCATGTGAATTGTTTCCTATTTAAAAATTAAATAAAATCAATTTAAAAGTAGTGGCCAAGTAATACTTTCAAATGGAATCAGTAATAGAGTAAAAGACATTCATTTTCTTTCCTGTTTGCTGGGATAGGGTTTTGAATAGGGGTGTCGCATATTTTCTCAGCTCATGTAACAGACAAAGGATAAACACTGGGCTCAGAGCTATACATGTGGCTTGAACCCTCTTTCCTCTGCCTGCTTGAGAGAACCCACACTGGATATAGTAGTTATCATGTACAGAATATAAGCAAGAAGGACGAGGAAGAGAAAAGATCGCTAAATACCATACCTACTGATCTGGAGATATGTTTTTAGGCAGAGAGATCTTTTATCTTGTTATCTTCCTCTTCCTTTCCTCTCTGCCCATAAGTGCCCATGTACCAACTTTGCTTACCTGGCCTTATCATTGTGTACAAGCATTCTATATGCAGTTGGTGGTGAGCAGAAGACTGTAATGGGAAACTTGGAAAGTGTCTGCAATTTAGAAGAAGTGGTCTTACACAATTTTTAATAAGTACTTAAATACCTATGGTAGACATAGTACAACTTAGACCATTATTTATTCTAATGTAAACACTCTCATGGGCTTCCCTTGTGGATCAGCTAGTAAAGAATCCACCTGCAATGTGGGAGACCTGGGTTTGATCCCTGGGTTGGGAAGATCCCCTGGAGAAGGGAAAGGCTACCCACTCCAGTATTCTGGCCTGGAGAATTCCATAGACTGTATAGTCCATGGGGTTACAAAGAGTCGGACATGACTGAGTGACTTTCACACACACACAAGCACTCTCATACCTTTCCTCTGTATATCTTGTCAGGCTTATTAATTTTCCATTGTGGAATACCTTAAATAATGTTATCTACTCTGATTCCTACAAGTTACTTTATTCACTAGTCCTGTCAGTAATAGTGCTAATTCACTTCTAAATATTGACCTCTTGTGCTTTGCCTTACTTGCAAGATGGAAGTTGGCTCAAACCGTGGCAAATAATGTGCAAATACACATGCTCCCTGGATCCATGGAGAATAAAGACTACTCCATGCAGATTTTGCCCAGCCTGTGTCAGAGGTATTCCACATGACATCCAAAGGGGTCAAATCCAGCCAGAACCTGGGTAAACAAAAAATCAGTTCAGTTTAGTCACTCAGTCGTGTCCGACAATTTCCGACCTCATGGCCTGTAGCATGCCAGGCTTCTCTGTCCATCACCAGCTCCTGGAGCTTGCTCAAATTCATGTCCATCAAGTCAATGATTTCATCCAACCATCAATTCCTCTGTCATCCCCTTCTCCTCCTGCCTTCAATCTTTCCCAGCATCAGGGTCTTTTCCAATGAGTCAGTTCTTCAAATCAGGTGGCCAAAGTATTGGAGTTTCAGCTTCAGCATCAGTCCTTCCAATGAATATTCTGGACTGTTTTCCTTCAGGATTGACTGGTTTAATCTCCTTGCAGTCCAAGGGACTCTCAAGAGTCTTCTCCAACACCACAGTTCAAAAGCATCAATTCTTTGGCACTCAGCTTTCTTTATAGTCCAACTCTCACATCCATACATGACTACTGGAAAAATCATAGCCTTGACTAGACGGACCTTTGTTGGCAAAGTAATGTCTCTGCTTTTTAATATGCTGTCTAAGTTGGTCATAGCTTTTTTCCCAAGGAGCAAGCATCTTTTGATTTCATGGCTGAGCCCAAGAAAATAAAATCTGTCACTGTTTCCATTGTTTCCCCATCTATTTGCCATGAAGTGATGGGACCAGATGTCATGATCTTAGTTTTTTGAATGTTGAATTTTAAGCCAGTTTTTTCAGTCTCCTCTTTTCTTTGCTTTCTGCCATAAAGTGGTGTCGTCTGCGTATCTGATTTTATTGATATTTCTCCCGACAATCTTGATCCCAGCTTGAGCTTCATCCAGCCCAGCATTTCTCATGATGTACTCTGCATATAAGTTAAATAAGCAGGGTGACAATATACAGCCTTGATGTACTCCTTTCCCAATTTGGAACCAGTCTGTTGTTCCATGTCCGGTTCTAACTGTTGCATCTTGACCTGCATACAGATTTCTCAGGAGGCAGGTAAGGTGGTCTGGTATTCCCATCTCTTTCAGAATTTTCCACAGTTTGTTGTGATCCACACAGTCAAAGGCTTTGGCATAGTCAATAAAGCAGAAGTAGATGTTTTTCTGGAACCCTCTTGCTTTTTCGATGTTCCAATGGATGTTAGCAATTTGATCTCTGGTTCCTCTGCCTCTTCTAAATCCAGCTTGAACATCTGGAAGTTCTTGATCCACATATTGTTGAAGCCAGGCTTGGAGAATTTTGAGCATTACTCTGCTGGTGTGTGAGATGAATACAATTGTGCGGTAGTTTGAACATTCTTTTGCATTGCCTTTATTTGGGATTGGAATGAAAACTGACCTTTTCCAGTCCTGTGGCCACTGCTGAGTTTTCCAAATTTGCTGGCATAATGAGTGCAGCACTTTCACAGCATCATCTTTTAGGATTTGAAATAGTTCAACTGGAATTCCATCACCTCCACTAGCTTTGTTCGTAGTGATGTTTCCTGAGGCCCATTTGACTTCACACTCCAGGATGTCTGGCTCTAGGTGAGTGATCACTCCATTGTGTTTATCTGGGTCCTGAAGATCTTTTTTGTAGAGTTGTTCTGTGTATTCTTGCCACCTCTTTTTAATATCTTCTCCATCTGTTAGGTTCATATTGTTTCTGTACTTTTGTTCCCATCTTTGCATGAATTGTTCCTTTGGTATCTCTAATTTTCTTGAAGAGATCTCTAGTCTTTCCCATTCTGTTGTTTTCCTCTATTTCTTTGCATTGATCACTGAGAAAGGCTTTCTTATCTCTCCTTGCTATTCTTAGGAACTCAGTATTCAGATGGGTATATCTTACCTTTTCTTTTTGCCTTTAGCTTCTCTTCTTTTCTCAGCTATTTGTAAGGCCTCCTCAGACAACCATTTTGTCTTTTTGCATTTCTTTTTTTGGGGGATCATCTTGATCACTGCCTCCTATACAGTGTCATGAACCTCTGTCCATCATTCTTCAGGCACTCTGTCTATCAGATCTAATCCCTTGAATCTATTTGCCAATTCCATTGTATCATCGTAAGGGATTTGACTTAGGTCATATGTGAATGAATGGTCTAGTGGTTTTCCCTACTTTCTTCAATTTAAGTCTAAAATTGGCAATGAGGAGTTCATGATCTGAGCTACAGTCAGCTCCCAGTCTTGTTTTTGCTGACTGTATTTTCTGTGCTATGGTTAGTCATGTCTGACTCTTTGCAACTCCATGGACTGTAGCCCGCCAGGCTCTTCTGTCCATGGGATTCTCCTGACAAGAATACTTGAGTGGGTTGTCATTTCATTCTCCAGGCGATCTTCCCGTCCCAGGGATTGAACCCAGGTCTCCCACACTGCAGGCGGATTCTTTGCTGTCTGAGCCGCTGACTGTACAAAGAATCGACTTGATATATACAACAAACTGTGAAAAATTATTAAGGAGATGGGAATACCAGACCACCTTACCTGTCTCTTGAGAAACCTGTATGTGGGTCAAGAAGCAACATTAGAACTTTATTTGGAACAACTGACTGGTTCAAAATTGGGAAAGGAGCCCAACAAGGCTGTATATTTTCACCCTGTTTATTTGCCTTATATGCAGAGTACATAATGGGAAATGCCAGGCTAGATGAATCACAAACTGGAATCAAGAATGTCTGGAGAAATATCATCAACCTCAGATATGTAAATGAAACCACGCTAATGGCAGAAAGTGAAGAGAAACTAAAGAGCCTCTTGATGAGGATGAAAGAGGAGAATGAAAAAGCTGGCTTAAAACTCAACATTTAAAAAATTAGGATCATGGCATCCAGTCCCATCACTTCATGGCAAATAGAAGGGAGAAAAGTGGAAGCAGTGACAGATTTTCTTTTCTTGGGCTCCAAAATCACTGTGGACAGTGACTACAGCCATGAAATTTAAAGACACTTGCTCCTTGGAAGGAAAGCTATTTCAAACCTAGACAGCACAGTAAAAGAGAAGACATCACTTTGCTGACAAAAGTCTGTATAGTCAAGGCTATTGTTTTTCCAGTAGTCACATGTGGATGTGAGAGCTGGACCATAAGGAAGGCAGAACGCCATAGAATTGATGTTTTCAAACTGGTGCTGGAGAAGACTCTTGACAGACTCTTGGACAGCAGGGAGATCAAACTGTTCAATTCTAAAGGAAATCAACCCTGAATATTCATTGGAAGGACTTATGCTAAACCTGAAGCTCCAATACTCTGGCCACCTGATACAAAGAGCAGACTCACTGGAAAAGACCCTGATGCTGGGAAAGATTGAAGGCAAAAGGAGAAGAAGGCAGCAGAGGATGAGATGGTTACATAGCATCACCAACTCAATGGACATGAATCTGAGCAAACTCTGGGAGATAGTGAAGGACAGGGAAGCATGGCATGCTGCAGTCCATGGGGTCACAAAGAGTTGGACACGACTGAACAACAATAACATATATACATTTGAGATATAAATGTATATGTATATATACACACACACACACACAGTTGAGATATATATATATAGACTATATATATATATATATATATATATGGAAACAAATTTAAAATACAAATAAAGGAATCATCATTTTTATAGCATTGACACTTCATTGATACTTCTGTGAAAGTACCTTCCATTTATAGATAATCCTAAACCATAACTGCTGTGGGTGTGTCCAGTCATTTTAGGAGATCCACTTGTTCCACTGGTAAAGAAAATGGCCATCATCTCATTGTGTTTTGTCGTCACACAGGTGTGGTTGTCACTGGCATGTCTATGAAGGAAGAATTGCAATGATTGTATACATTAAACACAGTATCATAAACTGTTACCACAGAAAAGGATTTACTCAGACCTCTTCATCTCGTTGATGAGGCCCCAGGGACTTAGGTGAATTCCAAGGTAAAAGCCATCTTTCTCCATCTTTTAAGGTGCTTTCTGGAAACAAGCTAAACTTTGCCATCAATAGCCCATTTATAATAGGTTGACTTCATAGCTTTTTACTGTGTGATGAAGAAGAGTTGAAGCATTAAAAAAAAACTCAAGAATTTTATCATACCTTCTACAGAATGAGTATTCTATGATCTTCTAATCTTGTATATGTGAGGTGAAATGTGATTTTTTTTTTTAAAAAATGAGTATGTTAATAGAAGTCATGGGTAATGGTATAAGGCAGGGATCATTAATCTACACGCCTATGGGCCAAATATGGCCTGCCTTTTGTTTTCACAGATAAAGTTTTACTGCAACACAACTGTGTCCATTCTTTTACATATTGCCTATGACTGCTTTCTACACTATGACGGTGAGTAGATATGATAGAGACTGCATGGCCTGCAAATCCTATATATTTACTATCCATCCCTTTTGTAAAAAACCATTTGCTGACCCCTCAAAAGTATGGTTTTTCTGTTTCCCACAAGAGAGTCTACATAGTTCTGAATGTAGTAAGCAATAAGACTGAAGAGGATCTAAGTATCCACTTAGGGAAGGAAGGGTCTCAGTTAAAGAAAGAAAACATTTTGGTTCCAAAGGATAATTGGGCTTTTATATATGTCATACATCAGGGCAGCTGAGAGGAAGTAAACTCTGCACATTTGAGTGTCTTTGAATCATACAGAATTTTATTAAGAAATATTGAGCTGAAAATGAATGAATCAGAAATATTCAGCTATGAGAACTATTTCTGTTTTTAAATCCTAACAAAGCTAAACCCAATGTTTAGGCTATGATTCCATAATTTTTTTCATTATAAAGCTAGTACCTATAACTGTGTACCTATCACTTCTATCACAGATATTATTGCTCATGAAACCTAAGGCAGGTTTATTGTACCAATCTCTGAGAAGCAGTAAATCTAGCAGGTAAGAGTGTGGGTTTAGAAGCTAAACTGCCTGAGTGTGAAACCCAGTTCTGCCAGATCCTAACATTTGACCTTATTTATCTATCTAACCAGAGAATCCACCTGCAATGCAGAAGACATGGGTTTGATCTCTGGGTCAGGAAAAACCCCTGGAGGAGGGAATGGCAACCTACTCCAGTATCCTTGCCCAGAAAATCCCATCCATAGTGTCGAAAAGAGTTGGATGCGACTACCGCACAATTGCACTCATCTCACACGCTAGTAAAGGAATGCTTCAAATCCAGGCCAGGCTTCAGCAATACGTGAACCGTGAACTTTCAGATGTTCAAGCTGGTTTTAGAAAAGGCAGAGGAACCAGAGATCAAATTGCCAACATCCACTGGATCACTGAAAAAGCAAGAGAGTTCCAGAAAAACATCTGTTTCTGCTTTATTGACTATGCCAAAGCCTTTGACTGTGTGGATCACAATAAACTGGAAAATTCTGAAAGAGATGGGAATACCAGACCATCTGACCTGTCTCTTGAGAAACCTGTATGCAGGTCAGGAAGCAACAGTTAGTACTGGACATGGAACAACAGACTGGTTCCAAATAGGTAAAGGAGTACGTCAAGGCTGTATATTGTCACCCTGCTTATTTAACTTATATGCAGAGTACATCATGAGAAATGCTGGGCTGGAGGAAGCACAAGCTGGAATCAAGATTGCAGGGAGAAATATCAATAACCTCAGATATGCAGATGACACCACCCTTATGGCAGAAAGTGAAGAAGAACTAAAGAGCCTCTTGATGAAAGTGAAAGAGGAGAGTGAAAAAGTTGGCTTAAAGCTCAGCATTCAGAAAACTAAGATCATGGCATCTGGTCCCATCACTTCATGGCAAATAGATGGGGAAACAGTGGAAACAGTGTCAGACTTTATTTTTGGGGGCTCCAAAATCACTGCAGATGGTGACTGCAGCCATGAATTAAAAGACGCTTACTTCTTGGAAGGAAAGTTATGACTAACCTAGATAGCATGTTAAAAAGCAATGACATTACTTTGCCAACAAAGGTCCGTCTAGTCAAGGCTATGATTTTTCCAGTAGTCATGTATAGATGTGAGAGTTGGACTGTGAAGAAAGCTGAGGGCTGAAGAATTGATGCTTTTGAACTGTGGTGTTGGAGAAGATTCTTGAGAGTCCCTTGGACTACAAGAAGATCCAACCAGTCCATCCTAAAGGAGATCAGCCCTGGGTGTTCATTGGAAGGACTGATGTTGAAGCTGAAACTCCAATACTTTGGCCACCTCATGCGAAGAGTTGACTCATTGGAAAAGACCCTGATGCTGGGAAGGATTGGGGGCAGGAGAAGAAGGGGACAACAGAGGATGAGATGGCTGGATGGCATCACTGACTCGATGGACATGAGTTTGGGTAAACTCTGGGAGTTGGTGATGGACAGGGAGGCCTGGCGTGCTGTGATTCATGGAGTCGCAAAGAGTTGGACACAACTGAGCAACTGAACTGAACTGAAGCGACTGAGCATTTGCATCTGTATATTTAACAGTTCCTACCCCATAGTTTGTTGTGATATTTAAATTAGTTAATATTGAATTTGCCAAAAAGTTTGTTCGAGGTTTTCCATAGTATCTTATTGAAAAACTCTTATTGAACTTTTTGGCCAACCCAATATATCCAAAGTTCAGTTTTGGGCATAAAATCAGTGCCATATAAGTGTTAGATATTTTACAATTATAACACTATTTTTATTAGAGCAGAATTTGTCCTTGGTAAGAACTCAATAGAAAGTCCACCTGCCAGTGCAGGAGACATAGGAGACATGGGTTCAATCCTTTGGTTGGGAAGATCCCCTGGAATAGGAAATGGCAATTTCAGTATGCTTCCTTGGATAATTCCATGAACAGAGGAGCTTGGTGGGCTACAGTCCATGGGGTCTCAAAGAGTGGGACACAACTGAACAACTGAGCATGTATGCACACAATAAATGTTAGCTATTTTAGAAGAGTCATAACAAGTCCCGGTGGGCTACAGTCCATGATATCACAAAGAGTTGGACACAACTTAGCAACTAAACAATGACAAAGAACAAGCCCATAGGTGCAAACTTGCTCCAAAATTGTTGATTAAAGGTAGGAAGCTCATTCCAGAGAGGGAATTTGCTGCCACCCTAAAGCTAAGATAACCAATACTTGACAAAGAGTTCCAAGTGACCCCTGGAAACACCCCATAGCAGGGCTTGAATATCTGTGTAATAGTTTTATTAATTGCATCTATTAAGTATTCTTCTTACTATAACCTGATAGACATGTCACTGTCAGCAAGGGAATAATACAGCCTCCACAGAAGGATTGATTCTGATTAGCTCCTATGGGAGATGATAATAGCTCTGTGGTTGATGCTGTGATGCACCTCCTAGATCCTGCTGCAGAATTTTAGGACATGCTTCCTTCAGGTGCTGAGATCCCTCTTTAAATATTACCTTGGCTAAAGATAGCTGCCTTGCTCAAGGTTATGCCTCCTTCTAAAGACAGTTTGTACCCAGTTACTGATTAGCATTGGACCTCTTGCTTTTGCTGGACATAGCTTTGAAGGGCTATCCAAACTCCAGTGATCTCCGTAGGTTGACTGATGGCTTTTTTGAAGTACATGGATGATAAATTTCAACCGCTGCCCAATCCCACATTGTTCCCTTTCCTTCACAGGTAATGGTCCTAAGAAAACTTCTTAATAAACTTACACAACTAATGTCTGTCTTATGGTGTGCTTCCTTGAGATTCCCAACCTATGAAAAACACCACCAGTTCCTTGCCTCAGAGCTTTGCACTATAATCACCAGTTGTTCCCTTTGTATATTATTTTAATTTTCATTTTTCTGGTTAATCCAGGGTTGACTATCTTATCAATGTTGTGTTTCTTTTTGGAAGGCTGTTCTACAACAATTATGGTTACTCACTTCATCATCTCCTTTAGGTTCTGCCAACCGTCTCTGGGGCTCTGAGACACAATTAGTTTGGAGTGCAGATTTTCACATTTAGATGCAACAGCATCAACTGCTGGAGCTAAAACTTCATTGGTAATAATGCACTTCGCTTTTGAAGATTGTAGTCGGTAGAGGATGTCTTTTTGGGTCATCTGAGTGGTTCCTGGAATTAGAACTGTCCCTACAAGAGAAGAAAATAAAGTGTTTAGAAAGGATTTCCTTCATCATGTTAATTAAGGTAGCATAGATAACCCATGTATATCCAGTGTTTCTCAGGGTGAGTTAGTCGATTTTCCAGGCAGGATATCTATTGGTCTTCTTTTCATTACTATACTTTTGCCTTTAAAGGAATCTCAAAGTCTAGGACCCTTTTGATCTAACATGAAAGGATGTTAAATCCTGGATAATTAATTATTTTCTATCTGGAGACCATTCATAACATTTAACTTGAAGAGGGTTTTGATTGAAAAGTAATATTATCCAACATTTATTGAGTACTTTGAGTGTCAGGTGCTGTGTAAGTGTTTGCATATTTTAACGTTTAATCTCTACCAAAAACACAAATGTTATTGTTAACTAGGAAATATACAACATAAAAGTTGAGAATTATGTTTTATTGGGAGGACTTTCTGAGGACTTTCTCAGATAGCTCTGAGGGACTGCTCTGAAAGGTGAAGGGAGAAGCCAGGATATACGGGGGGTTTTGCAACAAAAACCAGGTAGTTGGAACATCAAAAGATTACTGTTAGTTGAAGAAAACCAGACATCGCAAGTTAATAATTTAGTGCTTTTCTGTGTAAGGGAAGATGCAAGAGCCTAGGATCACTGATCTCATTCCTTTGATATGCACCTTAACTCTCTAGGGCTAATATTCTGTTCTTTCTCAACCTGAGTTCCCTCGGGGTTCATCACTGGAGGCAGCTGTAATAGCTGATGGCTTGATGGCCATAACATCCTTTGTTTGCAGGCAGCATTCTTAGTCCACCCTATAAATAATTTGCCTGAATCACTGAAGTAGCAGGGGCAGTGCATGGATTGAACACTGCAGCCTGACTTAAGCTGTACTTTAACCACCTTGGTTCAGTGCCTCTTTTGTTGTTGTTCTGTTGCTAAGTCGTGTCCAGCTCTTTGCGACCCCATGAACTGCACCACACCAGGGTTTTCTGTCCATCACTATCTCCCTGAAATTGCTTAAACTTTATGTCCACTGAGTCAGTGATGCCATCCAACCTTCTCATCCTCTGTCTCCCGCTTCTCCTCTTGCCCTCAGTTTTACCCAGCATCAGGGTCTTTTCCAGAGAGTCAGCTCTTTGCATCCGATGGCCAAAGTCCCTCTTAAAACATACATTAATTTTATACCTTCTTTCCAAAGAGAAGGATTGAGGCATTCATCTTTTCTATGCTTCTATTCCCATCTGCTATAAATTGCACTGTAAGGTACAGTAAGGTACAGTGTAGTGGTCAAGAGTGTGTTCTAGAGACAGATGCTCTTAGAGCTTGGTCTTGAACAAGACTACTTCACCTCTGAGAGTCTCAGATTCTGCATCTGTAGAATGGGCATTATAATAACACTACCTTCTTTATAGGAATATTAAGGATTAAATGACTTAAATTTTTCAATGAGGTAAGTTGGAAGTGGTCAAACAGGAGATGGCAAGAGTGAACATCCACATTTTAGGAATCACTGAACTAAAATGGACTAGAATGGACAAATTTAATTCAGATGACCATTATATCTACTACTGTGGGCAAGAATCCCTTAGAAGAAATGGAGTAGCCCTCAGAGTCACCAAAAGAGTCTGAGATGCAGAACTTGGGTGCAAACTCAAAAATGACAGAATGATCTCTGTTCATTTCCAAGGCAAACCATTCAATATCACAGTAATCCAAGTC
Organism: Giraffa tippelskirchi; assembly: GCF_054371585.1. Classification (NCBI taxonomy): domain Eukaryota; kingdom Metazoa; phylum Chordata; class Mammalia; order Artiodactyla; family Giraffidae; genus Giraffa; species Giraffa tippelskirchi. Next base: position 23,228,791 of record NC_137287.1, read on the forward strand.
TGTTCCCCAAACACTAATCCCAAAGAAGCTGAAGCTGAACGGTTCTATGAAGACCTACAAGAACTTCTAGAACTAACACCAAAAAACGATGCCATTTCAACATTGGGGACTGGAATGCAAAAATAGGAAGTCAAGAAATACCTGGAGTAACAGACAAGTTTGGCCTTGGAGAACAGAACGAAGCAGGGGAAAGGCTAACAGTTTTGCCAAGGCAATGCACTGGTCATAGCAAACACCCTCTTCCAACAACATGAGAGATGACTCTACACATGGACATCACCAGATGGTCGATACCAGAATCAGATTAATTATATTCTTTGAAGCCAAAGATGGAGAATTTCTACACAGTCAACAAAAACAAGACCGGAAGCTGACTATGGCTCAGAGCCTTGGTTGTACAGAAGTCCTTCTGCCAGTTTCCAATTAGTTTTCAGTGAGAATTTTCCACAAGTAAATGTATTTTTGATGTGTTCATGGAGGATATTACTGCCATGTACTCTTACTCTGCCATCTTCAAGAAGCCCTCAACATTTCCTGTAAGGCAGGTTTAGAGGTGATGAACTCCCTCAGCTTTAGTTTTTCTGCAGACGCCTGCTTATGTTGCCTTTCCTAATGGAATCAATAGATCTCTTAGAAATTCTGCATTAAAAAAAAATAAAACTTAGTTCTTCTTTCTCATCTGGATCATTTCTAGACTTCTGTATTCGTGCTTGCTAATTCTTTCTTCTTTGTGGTCTGCTGTATTTCCAGTGCTTTCTATTGCATTCTTTATATCATTTATTGAGTTCTTTGGCTCTAGAATTTCTGTTTGTATCTGTTTTAGAGATCCAATCTTTTGGTAAAATATTCCTTCTGTTCATTATTTTATTCCTGAGCTCATTGAAATGACTTTCTGAGTTTTCTTGTGCTCATTGACAGCTATTTTGAATTCTCTATCTGATTGCAATCTTCCATGAGTTTAAGTTTAGTTTCTGGAGAACTGTCACTTTCTTTTTGTGATACCTTATTACTGTGGTTTTTCACAGTGCTTGATATCTTGTTCCTCTGCCCACACATTTGAAGGAGTGAATATCTTTCTTATTAGGTAAGATTTGGTGTGTGTGTGTGTGTGTGTGTGTGTGTGTGTGTGTGTGTGTGCTCAAACATATCAAACTTTGCAACCCCATGGACTGTAGCCTACCAGGCTCCTCTGTCCATGGAATTTTCTAGGCAAGAATACTGGAGTTGGTTACCATTTCCTACTCCAGGGGATCTTCCTGACCCAGGAACTGAACCAGCATCTCTTGTGTCTCCTGAATTGGCAGGCAGATTCTTTACCACTAGGGGCCACCTGGGAAGATTTGTTTACTTTGATTCTAAAAATTCAATAGATTGGTAATTAGAGGACCTTCTTTTGTTTTCCAGCAGGTGGCACTGCGACACGAGTCTTTGTTTTCCCCTAACCTGAGCAGCCTCTGACAGTACTATGGAACCAGTACTTTCCACCTTTCATTACCTCTGGCAGGGGTGTGCCTGGAGCCCTCATTGTCACTGCTTGTGCCTCTGGAGTCTTTGGGCAGGCACCTCTGCCACATCTGGGGTTGTTGGGGTTGTCAGGTTTGCAGGCACTGCTGCCTTGTGCAGGGGTGCTGTAGCCTTAGACACCTCTGTAGCTGGTAGGGCTGGGGTTGCAGGCCTGCCGCCGCTGCTGCTGCTGCTGCCTGATTCCCTTTCACTGCAGGTACTGCTGCAGCTGGGAAGCTGGAGTTGTGTACACCACCTCCCCAGCTACCACTGAGTTCTTTCTCAGACGTGTGTTTATCCACTGTGGTCAGAGAGCCAGGATTATGGGCACTCCCCCACCTTGTTCCCTTGATTCCACCTCCTAAGTGCTGTTCCACCCACCTTCAGATGTACAGATGTGTGGATGTCTCTGGTATCCTGGTATGTTGGGCAGAGGAACCTTTGCAGAGTTATATATGTTGTACTTGTTGCACATTGAAGGGGAGAGAAAAAGGAAACATCTCACACTACCATGATGTTGAATTACCGCATCTAGATGATTTTTTTAAAAAAATTATTGAGATATAGTTGATTTTTAAAGATCTGTTCTTATTTTGAAATTTTATAAAAATTTCTAGAAAATTCTAGACGGTGCACTCGGCTCTACACTGACTTTCTGAATACCTTTGGGCAAATGACTTAATGTTTCTTTTTCCCCAACTATGAAAGCTTTCCTTCTCTGTCTATAAAATGAGATTTTCTCTTCCTAATCATAAGGCTCTTGTGATGATAAAATGAGCAAATTGAGAGGGTAACAGGCAGGAAGCCCAGGGGTCTCCAAACAAAGGAAATAGGCTGCAAGTGTCAGACATTTTTTATCTCTCTCTTAAGCGGCAGGAGGAAACAAACAAATGTCAGATTTTTTTCCCTTCTCTGTACAAAATTAAAAGGTTTCTCTTAAAATTCTGTGTTGCCATGATGACACCTGGGTCCACCTGAACTTGACTTTTCTCAACTCTTGAGCTAACCAATGCGTTTTTTCTTATGGAAATGTTTGTCTTAAGCTATGTTAATGAACTATGTATTCAACCTAGACTCTGTCTTTCTTCAAGTTGGTTCAGTTCAGTTCACTTAAGACTCAGAACGGTAAAGGCTCAACAACTGCTACTGCTAAGTCACCTCAGTTGTGTCCGACTCTGTGCGACCCCATAGATGGCAGCCCACAAGGCTCTGCCGTCCCTGGGATTCTCCAGGCAAGAACACTGGAGTGGGTTGCCATTTCCTTCTCCAATGCCTGAAAGTGAAAAGTGAAAGTGAAGTCGCTCAGTCATGTCTGACTCTTAGCAACCCCATGGACTGCAGCCTGCCAGGCTCCTCCATCCATGGTATTTTCCAGGCAAGAAAGGCTCAACAAACTTGTATGTTTTACTCATACATTGTTCTCCTAATCTGTGTTAATGAAACTATATATTTACTTGGAAACCTGTCTTTCTTCAAAATTCATGTTAATCATTTTATGGCCCAGGATGACTCACCAGGTGCCAATGTTATCTCAAAATACATGTTGTGGGTGAGGGGCCTGGTGCCACTCTGAGTTTTGGAATATCTCCTTTCTCTAACAGCTTGCTGATAGGTATATAACATACTGCTAAAGGCTAGCGGGGGTGTGGGGGTGGGGGGCACTCTTTCTGCCCCCTTCTGATGTCTATGTCAGAAGCTTTCTCTATCTCTTTTATACTTTAATAAAACTTTATTACACAAAAGCTCTGAGCGATCAAGCCTCGTCACTGACCCCAAATTGAATTCCTCTCCTCCAGAGGCCAAGAATCCTGGCATCTTTTCATGGCTCAGCAACAATCTTTCAAAACGAGTGAATGTTTGTTATAATTCCAGAGGAACCACATGTATTGTATAAACTTCTTCAAGACCTGTAGGCTGAGGTTGGGTGGTATAGTAGCTTTTTGTGGTAAATGGCACTTAAAGGAACATATTCTTGGCAATCAATATTTTTTTAATGATTATATACTGAGATTTCTGTTGTAAAGGAATTTGACCTACAATACATACAAAAGAGTTTGAAAATGAAAATATGATGAGTTTGTTGTTGGCCCTGGAGACTACAGGCGTATCTCTTTAAGAACTTGGAAATAAGGGAAATAGATTGCTTTCTAAGAGCTAAACTGTAAACTCAATATAAAATAGATCAGAACAGAGATATTCATAGTCAATATAAACAGACATAATGATTCACAGAGCAGCAAGATTAAGCCATACCCTTACATATAATATATTAATATAGAATTGGTTTCAGAAAGGGATATTGTGGCCACAGAACATAGAAAAAGGAGACTTACTAGGGCAAATCCTGATAGTACTCATCTAAGCCTATCTAGAGGAGAAGTCTCTGTTAAGGGATTTTACATATTATAGTCCCTGAGATGAGGTGGCCCCTAGCCAGTACCTATATTCACACTGCACTGTTTTCATTTTCTCAAATCTACAAATTATTTCTTGCCTCAGGACCTTTGTAGAAGCTTTTCCATTTGCTTAGAATGAATGCTCCCATCACCCATACCTTCTCCCTCTGGCTGACTCATCCCTCAGTTTCAGCTTAAATTATGCGCCTGACCTTCTCTCAGTCCATAGTAGTATCCCTCATACATTACAGTGGCTCCTGTGCTATCTCCTTTATAGCACTTGTCACACTTATCAACTCTGTGTTTACTTGACTCCTGACTCTTTCTCCCACTGGATCGTAAATTCCACAGTTCCTAAAACATAGCAAGTGACCAGTAAAGACTTATTGCTTGAAAGGATGATGGGTATAATAAGAGGAGGTGGATGAGCTGAGCTTTCAAACCCCAGTGCCAATAAATTAAATTATGAAAGTTACTTGTTTTGTCCACTAACCAAACTTCTGGCTTAATTTTGTCTTCTCATGTAGGTCTGTTAACAGGGAGAGAGGGCTACTCATGCCAGAGTCTTTTGGCCCTTCAGGCAAATTAATAAATTGGTAATTTTATATACCCTGTGTCATAAACAGGATAATGAGAGGCTTGTCCTAAGATGCAGAGCTCCACCCTCCACACACTAACATAAGCTGGTTAGTGACCAGTAGCGAGATCTGCTTAGTTTACCAAGGTCTTTCTTGTCATTCTCCAGGCCCCCGGAAAGAGAGAGGCTCACTTCTAGTTCTGTGGTTCTCAAACTTGAACATGCACCAGAATCACCTGCAGGGCTTAATAAAACAGATTTCTAGGTTTTGTATATCTCAACCCCAGTTTTAGATTCGGTAAACCTTGAATGGAGCTGAAGAACTTACATTTCTCCAAGTTCCCAGTAATTCTGATTTCGAATGCTATATTGTAACATTATCCCTCTTCAGTACTATGTACTTTTCCTTTTTTGAAAGCACAGTAACAGTTTTCTCACTACTATACCCTTTAGTAATGCATCCCTAAACATTTTAAGACTCCTCCAAAGGCACAGTTCAATTGTATATTTTTCTTATTTTATTACAAAATATACCAGCTGTGCAACAGAGCTTATGTAGTGTATCCCCGTTAAAAAATATGAAAATAAGAATTATCCACCATCTAGCTTTAAAAAGAGAGTTTAACAATATGTTTAAAGCCTTCTGTGAGCTCTGCCCCAAATTACCTGGTAGTCATGATCCAGAATATTGTGTTAACCATTCCTTTGCATTTCTTTATCATTTTGTCACATGTATATAGCCCTATGTAATACATAAATAGCTGAGGTACTTGCAAAAGTTAGTTAAGTTTTATTAAAAGGGAAAATTATTAAGAAATCCAATAACTATAAGTTCATTTTTAATTCTACTATGAAGACTAGCATTGTTAGTATATTAGATTTACCATTTATTCCTCCTCTTCCTTCTTCTAAGAGAACCTGCCTTCCTTCTGCCCACAGCCCCAGTAACCAAGCTTTATCAGTTGAAGCTGCCTCTGATCACTTCTGACTGGCCTAATCTAAACTGTGCCAATCAGATTCTGCCTTAAATTTTAAGAGACTGAGTGGATTAGTGGATGTGACATACAGTGTTAGGACCTGAGATATTTGTCTGGCAAATCAAAACCATGCACCAACCAAAATGAAGAGAAATTATTCGTTAGCGAGAAAGAAGAGGTTAAAGGAGCAGGAGCTTGAGAGAAACAGAGAGACAAGAGGCCCTGTGGCTTTGTTAGGGGAAGCACACTGACTGAAACCGCCCACCCTGGCCAGGCACCATAGTAACCATTGGCATGAGTTGTTTTACAACAGGAAGTTCTGGTAAGGAACACAGAACTAATAAGCCTTCACCAACTGGAAGAGGAGACACCACATGTCCGACCACCTCCCAGAATCCTCTCTGGCATCCATCTTGGCTGAACAAGGCAGGCACCACCAGGAAGGACTCTGAGTCAGAATGATTGGCTAAAGACAACCCGGAAACTAATCCCATCACCATAAAACCCGAGACTGCAAGCCATGTGACAGAGCTGTTCTCCTGGGTTCCCTTACCTCCTGCTCTCCACTCAGGTGGCCTTTCCCAATAAAATCTCTTGCTTTGTCAGCACATGTGTCTCCTCAGACAATTCATTTCCAAGTGTTAGACAAGAGCCCAGTTTCAGGCCCTGAAAGGGGTCCCCCTTCCTGCAACAGCTTCAGAGCAAAAAAAGTAGAGCCAGAAACTGCCTGCTGAATAGCCTGTCCTCTTACAGAGGCCAGTTTTTCTTTCTGCACTTTTTCCCTTGTAAAATTCTCCAGTAGATATTCAATAATTCTTCTTCACTATTGAACTATTTAATATGAATGTATTTCTGGTCCTGGCAATCAAACAGTCTGTTACTGGGGCTTCCCTGGTGGTTCAGTGGTTAAAAATCCATCTTGCAAGGCAGGGGACACCAGTTTGATCCCTAGTCTGGGAGGATCCCACATGCCATGGGGCAATTAGGCCCGTGTGCCACAACTACTGAGACTGCACTCTGTAGTTTATGAGCCACAACTACTGAAGACCTCGTGCCCTAGGGCCCATGCTCCACAACAAGAGAAGCCATCACACTAAGAAAGTTCACATACCACAACTAGAGAGTAGCCCCCAATCTCTGCAACTAGAGAAAGTCTGTGCAGCAAGGAAGACCTACGGCAGCCATAAATAAATAAATATAAAAAAAAATTAGTCTGTTACTAAGTTGTTGTTTAGTTGCTAAGTTGTGTCCAACACTTTTGTGACCCCATGGATTGTAGCCCGCCAGACTTCTCTGTCCATGTGATTTCCCAGGCAGGAATACTGGAATGGGTTGCAATTTCTTATCCAGGGTATCTTCCCAACCCAGATTGAGCCTGCATCTCCTGCATTGACAGGCAGATTCGTTACCACTGAGCCACCAGGGAAGCCCTGTGTTACTAAGACAGTGAGCTTAAACAGTATTCATGAAAGCAGTCATTTTGTTAAAAAACTATGCAAAAGTGGACTGTGCAACTCCAGTGAATAATTTACATGTACACATGAGATTAGAGCATATAGCTCTCCTCAAATGCAAGTAATGATTATAGTAAATTAAGAAGGTTAATATAATGATTATGATAATAAAGATAGTAATTCAAAAAATATTTCACTGAGATTTACTGTAAGCCAATCTTTGGAGTCACAGAGATGAATATATCATAGTCATTGCCTTTTAGAAGCTTTTTCACAGTCCTGTGAGAATGACTAATGATGATGTTGATTATATTCTTTACAGCCAGAGATGGAGACACTCTATACAGTCAGCAAAAACAAGACCGGAAGCTGACTGTGGCTCAGATCATGATCTCCTTATTGCAAAATTCAGACTTAAATTGAAGAAAGAAGGGAAACCACTAGAGCATTCAGGTATGACCTAAATCAAATCCCTCACGACTATACAGTGGAAGTGCCAAATAGGTTCAAGGGATTAGATCTGATAGAGTGCCTGAAGAACTATGGACAGAGGTTCGTGACATTGCACAGGAGGCAGTGATCAAGACCATCCCCAAGAAAAAGAAATGCAAAAAGGCAAAATACTTGTCTGAGGAGCTACTTACAAATAGCTGAGAAAAGAAGAGAAGCTAAAGGCAAAAAGAAAAGGAAAGAGAAACCCATTTGAATGCAGAGTTCCAAAGAATAGCAAGGAGAGATAAGAAAGCCTTCCTCAGTGATCAATGCAAAGAAATAGAGGAAAACAATAGAATGGGAAAGACTAGAGATCTCTTCAAGAGATAAAAATTAGAGATACCAAATGAACATTTCATGCAAAGATGGGTACAATAAAAGACAGGAAATGGTATGGACCTAACAGACAGAAGATTCTAAGAGAGGTAGCAAGAATACACAGAAGAACTATACAAAAAAAGATCTTCATGACCCAGATAACCATGATGGTGTGATCACTAACCTAGAGCCAGAAGTCAAGTGGGCCTTAGGGAGCATCACTAAGAACAAAGCTAGTGAAGGTGATGGAATTCCAGCTGAGCTATTTTAAATCCTAAAAGGTGATGCTGTGAAAGTGCTGCACTCAATATGCCAGCAATGGAAAACTCAGCAGTGGCCACAGGACTGGAAAAGGTCAGTTTTCATTCCAATCCCAAAGAAAGGCAATGCCAAAAAACGTTCAAACTGCTGCACAGTTGCACTCATCTCACACGCTAGCAAAGTAATGCCCAAAATTCTCTAAGCCAGGCTTCAACAGTATGTGAATCATGAACTTCCAGATGTTCAAGCTGGCTTTAGAAAAGGCAGAGGAACCAGAGATCAAATTGCCAGCATCCATTGGAACATCAAAAAAGCAAGAGAGTTCCAGAAAAACATCTACTTCTGCTTTATTGACTATGCCAAAGCCTTAGACTATGTCGATCACCACAAACTGTGGAAAATTCTTAAAATATGGGAATACCAGACCACTTTACCTGTCTCCTGAGAAATCTGTATGCAGGTCAAGATGCAACAGTTAGAACTGGACATAGAACAACAGACTGGTTCCAAATCGGGAAAGAAATACGTCAAGGCTATATATTGTCACCCTGCTTATTTAACTTATATGCAGAGTATATCATGAGAAATGCAGGGCTGGATGAAGCACAAGCTGGGATCAAGATTGTTGGGAGAAATATCAATAACTTCAGATAAGCAGATGACACCACCCTTATGGCAGAAAGCGAAAAAGAACTAAAGAGCCTCTTGATGAAAGTGAAAGAGTAGAGAGAAAAAGTAGGCTTAAAACTTAGCATTCAGAAAACTAAGATCATGGCATGAGTCTGAGCAAGCTCCAGGAGTAATGGACAGGGAAGCCTGGTGTGCTGCAGTCCATGGGGTCGCAAAGAGTCAAACATGACTGAGTGACTGAACTGAACTGAAATGATGAGAATGACAGATTTATAAACAAATAGTATGCCCAGACAATACAGTACAGGTTAAATTAGAAACACATACTATTTCTTTAGGGGAGCCCAAAAAAGAAAGCACCTAGACTGGGACATCAGGGTGGTGTTGCTGAGAAGGTGACATTAGAACTGAGACTTGTAAGTTTAATAGGAGTTGTCCAGGGGATTGGGTGTGAATGAAAGACTTTCTAAGCATAGGGAATAGTGTGCACAAAATCAAGGAGACAAGAAAGATCACAAACCTTATAGGAAACTATTTGAGATGGCCGAAGCAAAAGTAGGAGTGTGGGAAAATGAGAAAAACAAATGGAAGACAGCTAGAGCCTTCCACAATTCACCTCAGATTTTATCTGGTAGGCAACAAAGAGTTATTAAATAATATCAAGCAACAAAATAAAAGGATAAAATAAGTGTTCTAGAAAGAACACTGGCTGTGGAGGATGAATTGGATTGAGATGGGGTGCAGACACACCCAGAATCAGAAGTAGGGATTCTTTTGGGAAAATCCATTCAGGAGATGGTAAAGATGAAGTAAGGAAATGGCAATGGAGTTGGAGAAGAGGAGGTACTTTGGAGCCATGTAGAAAGTCAAATTTATAAGATGTAAGAACTGATTAGGAAGGAGGAGTAGCAGATGCCTGGCTTAGGGCACTAGATGAATGGTAATTAACCACGAGAGGAATAAAGGTTTGAAAGAAAACTAGGATGGGTTCCTTGAGTTTGTGACTGATTGAGTTGCAGATGATTGTGGATCCTATAGGAGGAGAGAAGAAGTTGGTATATAGGTGTTCGATTGTTGATTGGTATTAACTTAAACATATTTCATTATAAAAAAAACCCAACTCATAGTTAGGTCAAAAGATATGGCATGTTTCCAATACAATTCTAAGGTTCTTGAGAATGATAACATGTTGTGTATAGTTCTTCAAATAATTGGCCAAAATAAATGTCTCATGATTACTTAGATGTTTTGGAAAATCGCTCATCCACCTCACTTTAAATATTGTAACACCAACACTACTAACCTGTGCGCAGACAGGCTATATTTGCAAGCCACCATTCAGGGATCTTGGGCAGAATCACAATTACTCGATCTCCCCTTTGCAGGCCACAGGCTCCTGTAAGTATATTTGCAAATTTCCTTGATAAAGATCCTAGTTCCTCAAAACTCCACCTCACTTCTTCTCCGTTTCCATTTATCCACCAGAAGGCTGGATTGGAAGTTCTCTTCCCAGCCTGAGGAAAGACAAACCAGTCATAGGTTTAAAGGTGGTTATGCAGCTAAATTCTATTTCAACTGAATTAATGTAATATTTTCTCTGAAGAAAATTCACAGGTCATTAGTTATGACATACTTGGAGTATATGGGAGTAACTGTGGGGTCCTTATTTCTAGATTTGGGGCACCACATCACTTCTTTCAGCACATGTGATTTCTCATTTAGCCTGATTGTTTTTCTTTCCATAAAGGTAGAATTCTTGCATCCCATATTTCTCTCAATGCTCTTTGCCTCATTTCCTACCATTTTGTATTCTTGGGTTCACATTTCATTCTACTCCTTTATATTTATTGGGCCACTTCAGGTCTTCGTTGTGCACAGGATCTTCACTGCAGCACATGGGATCTTTTGTTGTGGCCTGTGGCCAGCAGGCCTAGTTGCCCCATGACATGGGAGATCCATGTTCCCTGCTTTGGAAGATGGATTCCCAACCACTGGACCAACAGGGAAGTCCCTACTACTTTTTAGTTTTTAAAAAATTAACTTATAATCATACATTTTTACAACCCAGGCTCTTTCAACCATGGAACTCTTAACATGGTGAACCAGATGTCCTGTGCATTACAGGGTATTTAGCAGCACCTTTTAGCCTCCACCCATTAGCATACACCCTCCCCCAACTCATAGCAACAGAAGTGTCTCAAGACATTGCCAAATGTCCCCTGGGGGAAAAAATCACTCTCAGTTAAGAAACTGCAGTCTGACTGGCCCTTGCTCCATACCTTTTCCATATTGGTCCATTGGTCCAGGACATCTTTGGCAAAGTTGAAATACTCTGGGATCTCTAGTTTAAAGTCCTGTTTCATGGATTCATAGTCGGAGAAATTCTGAGGGGTCACTGTTCTGTAATCTTTATGCAATGCTCTCATAGAGCCAGGAATTGCTAGGCACTGAAAATATTTGGCACGAAGTAATATCTTCATGTTGACAAGGGCTAACGGCAGTCTGGCTGAGTATTTTAGCACCCAGGATTTCTACAGACACCAACCCATCTAAAAGACAAGCAAAAAGACATGTATTTGTTTCAGCCATATCCCCAAGCAGCTAAGTTTTATTATTATTAATCATCATAATAATACTATTTTCTGAGAACTCACTATGTCCCAAACACTGTGCTCAATGCTTTACTTACATACAATTTATCATTAAATCTTCAGAGTAACCCTGTGAAGTGGATGCTATTATCGTCTCTGCAGATGGAGAATATGATGAGTAAGAGGTTGTCTCAGTCCTCTCTGGTTTAAACAACAGATAATTATTTCTTACAGCTCTAGAGGCTAGGGAGTCCTTGATCAAGCTGCTGGCTGGTTCAGTTATCCCATGAGGGCTCTGTTCCTAGCTTGCAGATGGTTGCTGTCCCCTGTGATCTCACACGATGGAGAGAGAGAGAACCCTGCTCTCTCTTCCTCTTCTTGGAAGATACTAATCCCATCAGGGGCCTCACTGTCATGACCTCATTTAAACCTAATTACCTACCAAAGGCCCCATCCCCAAATACCATCACATTGGAGGTCAAAGCTTTAACATAAGAACTGTTTTGAACTGGGATACAAACATTCAGTCTGTAACAGAGGCATTGATCGGGTTTGAAGCTAGAACTGTCTCTTCCAGTCCATTCTTCTGATGAGTAAGGGCTAGTGCCTCCCACATACATTTCTAAAAAAGAAAAGATCTGCGTCACCCAGTTACTCTCAATGAAAGCAAAGAGTTAAGCTTTTAATCTCTTTCATCTGAGGATTTCAAAAGGAGTGTAGAAATGTTAAGGAGAATTTTTCACAATAGATAATCCACAGATGAAGAAACTGAGGTAGCAAAGTACCAATTACTCATGAAAGCACTGTCAAAGGTCCTCTAGTTTATAGACTATAATTCCCACGCTCCAGATAGGAGCCACCTTTCCTCCAGGCTTGGAGCTGCATTTACCAGAGATATGAAAATAGAGTTTAGCCTTTTGTAGGAGAGGCCTCTCTGGACCATCCAGCCCTCCCTCCTTCTGTGGGAAATCATTTGATCACAATGTCATTTATTTGGCTGAGGTCTCATAATTGAGGCTATTTAAAAACAGTTTTAAGGATTTAAGGGTTTTCTTCTTTATACTTTCTGTAATCTTCCAAATTTCCTGCAATGAAACACTACTCTCACAATCATTAAATCATCATTTTTAGCTTCAATTCTAACTTTACGGTATGTAAGGCAGAGTAGCTGTGTGGAAGCATTTATGTATTGATATATTTCCAAACAATGATTAATAATGGATGCCAGCCATACATTTAACCCTAAATGGACCTGACAATTGGGCATCGTATTGTTGCACTCAATGCATCCTCATGGTTACTTAATATAATGATTTATTATGATAATAAAGATATTAATTCAACAAATATTTCACTGAGATCTACTGTAAGCCAAGGAGCCAGGGAGACCTGGGTACTTCTTCTGACCCTTTAATCTATTTGTGTGCAGACCTGACAAGGCAATGAGATTAAGCCCTTTGAGATCATCTGATTTAAATGTCCTCATTTTTCACCTGCAAAGAAAACAAGATCCCACAGAAGGGAAGCAACTTGCATTAATGTGATATGAGAATTAGAACTAGAATGTTGGTCTACAGATCAATGGGATTTCATTTGAGCAGTGCTTCTCAAACCTGGTTGTATATTTGAATCATGAGGAAAGCTTTGTAAATGTACTGATGCCTGAGTCTTAATTAAATCAGAATCTCTGGGGTTAGGGCCTGGGAATCATATTTTTAAAAATTTCCTCAGAGGATTCTACTGTGCAACCATGGCAGAGAGTCACTGGTTTGGAGGTTATGATCCATGAATAAGCAATATCAGCATCACCTGGAAACTTATTAGAAATACCCACTTTCAGACCCCAGTTTCACATTTTACCAGTGAAGAGACTAGTAGAATCATTCTCAGAGAGTTGTCCCAAAGATTAAATGAGACAAAGTGCTTATCATGGTGTCTAGCATATTACTGTCCTTTAGCTCAGGAGTCAGCAAACTTTTTCTGGACAGGGTCAAATAATAAATATTTTAGGCTTTGTGGGCCATTTGGTCTCTGTTGCAACTGCTCCACTCAATTCTAGTTGAGATAGCAGCCACTGACAATACATAAATGAATAGTCATAACTGTGTTATTAAAAATACTAATTATGTCTCATCATGAATTGTTATTCCTTTTTTGATTTTTCCAAATAGTTAAAAATTCAAAAATTATTCTTGGTTCACAGGTTGTACAAAAGCCAGTAGAGGGCTGAATTTAGCCCATGGGCCATAGTTTGCTAATCTTTGCACTAGAATATGAAGTTTATGAGGGTATGGGCATTATCTGTTATGTTCATGGGAATTATAATAGCATTTGGCCAGAGTAAGTGCTAAATAAATATTTGTTGAATAAATAAATGACTTTTTCAGAAGGCAGAAACTTTACACACAGTGGTTGTTTTTTTTTTCAATAGCTCAGAACTGTCCAGTGGGTTGCAAAGAGTCAGACAGGACTGAGCGCACACATACACACACACATACAACACAGCAGAATTATAGCAGGCCTGAGAAGTGCCTCTCCTACTTTAAGCAGAATTGTATGACTACTTGCACTGTTCATGTGGCTAATTTAGATCAATTTAAATACTATTTGAAAATTAGTTCTTTAGCCACACTAGCTACATTTCAAGTGCTTAATAGCCACATGTGGCCAGTAGCTACCATACATATGTCAGTGCAGTCACAAAACATTCCTATCATTGCAGAAAATTCTTGTTGATAGTGCTAATCTATATTGATAATAGCTCAGAACTGGAGTGATATGAAACATTAATATGCAGGAAACTTGAGAGGAAGTGTTCCCAGGATAAGATTTTTCTAAAAGTTCAGGTTTAGTTAAGTATTACTTATCACTTTTCTCTTGTCTGAAGCTGTGTGAGGAAAAGTGTTAACTATTAACCAGAGATCCCTTGGCAGTTCTCTTAGGCTCTAGAAGAGGCTGCTCTTTAGAAGAGAAATGAACCCGTGAATCTCCAAACATCATTCTGTTTGGCAGTGAGGGTTGAGTGGAAGGAACAAACATTCTCTATTTGCTGGCAAGTTACATTCTGCACATTTTGCAGCTCTCTTCCTTCTTACAGAATTAATGTTTCCTTCGACGGGAAGGAAACAGTTAAGTAGTCAACACTAAGTGTTTGGCAACCTGGTTCCAGTATTCTTGGCTGAGAAATCCTATGGATAGAGAAACTTGGCAGCTACAGTCCATTATGCCACAGAGTCGGACATGACTGAGAGATTGAGCATAGTACAACACTGTTTTTAGCGCTATAACTTTGTTTTTAATTTTGGGGGACAATACCTTCAAATGATTAAAAAAATTATAAAAAGTACACAGTGAAAAATCTGCCTTCCACCCCATCACATAGCTGCCCAGTTTCAGTTCAGTTTTGTCACTCAGTCATGTCCAACTCTTTGCGAACCGATGGACTGCAGCATGCCAGGCTTCCCTGTCCATCACCAGCTCCCGGAGCTTACCCAAAATCACGTCCATCGAGTTGGTGATGCCATCCAACCATCTCATCCTCTGTCATCCCCTTCTCCTCCCGCCATCAATCTTTTCCAGCATCAGAGTCCTTTCTAGTGAGTGAGTCAGTTGTTCACATCAGGTGGCCAAAGTATCGGAGTTTCATTTTCAGCATTAGTCCTTCCAACGAATATTCAGGACTCATTTCCTTTAGGATAGACTGGTTGAATCTCCTTGCAGTCCAAGGGACTCTCAAGAGTCTTCTCCAACACCACAGTTCAAAAGCATCAATTCTTTGGCGCGCTGCTTTCTTTATGGTCTAACTTTCACATCCATACATGACTACTGGAAAAACCATAGCTTTGACTAGATGGGCCATTGTTGGCAAAGTAACGTCTCTACTTTTTAATAAGCTCTCTAGGCTTATCATAACTTTCTTTCCAAGGAGGAAGCGTCTTTTAATTTCATGGCTGCAGTCACCATCTGCAGTGATTTTGGAGCCCCAAAAAATAAGTCTCTCACTGTTTCCAATGTTTCCCCCTCGATTTGCCATGAAGTGACAGGACTGGATGCCATGATCTTAGTTTTCTGAATGTTGAGTTTTAAGCCTACTTTTTCACTCTACTCTTTCACTTTCATCAAGAGTCTCTTTAGTTCTTCTTCACTTTCTGCCATAAGGGTGGTGTCATCTGCATATCTGAGGTTATTGATATTTCTCCCGGCAATCTTGATTCCAGCTTGTACTTCACCCAACCCACCATTTCACATGATGTACTCTGCATATAAGTTAAATAAGCAGGGTGACAATATACATCCTTGATGTACTCCTTTCCCTATTTGGATCCAGTCTGTTGTTACATGTCCAGTTCTAACTGTTGCATCTTGACCTGCATACAGATTTCTCAGGAGGCAGGTAAGGTGGTCTGGTATTCCCATCTCTTGAAGAATTTTCCAGTTTGTTGTTATCCATACAGTCAAAGGCTTTGGCGTAGTCAATAAAGCAGAAATAGATACTTTTCTGGAATTCTCTTGCTTTTTCAATGATCCAGTGGATGCTGGCAATTTGGTCTCTGGCTCCTCTGCCTTTTCTAAATCCAGCTTGAACATCTGGAAGTTCACTGTTCATGTACTGTTGAAGCCTGGCTTAGAGAATTTTGAGCATTATTTTGCTAGTGTGTGAGATGAGTACAATTGTGCGATAGTTTGAACAATCGTTTGCATTGCCTTTATTTGGGATTGGAATGAAAACTGACCTTTTCCAGTCCTGTGGCCACTGCTGAGTTTTCCAAATTTGCTGGCATATTGAGTGCAGCAGCACTTTCACAGCATCATCTTTTAGGACTTGAAATAGCTCAACTGGAATTCCATCACCTCCACTAGCTTTGTTCATAGTGATGTTTCCTAAGGCCCACTTGACTTTGCATTCCAGGATGTCTGGCTCTAGGTGAGTGATCACACCAGTGTGATTATCTGGGTCGTGAAGATCTTTTCTGTATAGTTCTGTGTATTCTTGCCACCTCTTCTTAATATCTTCTGCTTCTGTTAGGGCCATACCATTCCTGTCCTTTATTGTGCCCATCTTTGCATGAAATCCTCACTTGGTATCTCTTCTTTTCTTGAAGAGATCTCTAGTCTTTACCATTCTATTGTTTTCCTCTATTTCTTTGCACTGATCACTGAGGAAGGCTTTCTTATCTCTCCTCACTCTTCTTTGGTACTCTGCATTCAAATGGGTATATCTTTCCTTTTCTCCTTTGCCTTTAGCTTCTTTTCTCTTCTCAGCTATTTGTAAGCCTCCTCAGACAACCATTTTGCCTTTTTGCATTTCTTTTTTTGGGGGATGGTCTTTATCATCCCACCCTTATTCCCTCAGAAAACCCTATTATTATTTCTATGTATTTTTTCAAAGTTTCTTTATATATAATCAAGCAAATGACTATAGTTTCTTTTTTCTCCACCACTTTTATACCACATGTAGTCCAGAATACACATGATTTTGTCCGTTAATTTTTTTTTTTAATACAACTTTGGAGGGTTTTCCATATCTGTGCACAGATCTTCCTTATTTTGCTTTTTTTGTTTTAAATAACTATATGGCATTCCAAAACAGCTGTGCTATAATATCTTAAGCCAGTCCCCTATCAATCTTCATTTGGACTGTTTCCATTATTTTGCAATTAAAGTGAAAATTTCAAACAATTTTCTTCACTGCATTCAAAATCCTTCAAACCTATGTTGAAAAGAAAATTGGCCAGGCATTTGGAGCTTAAAATAGCCTAATCATTCTGTTTTACCAAAAAGAAAATCTCAACATCTTTGTCATCAAAACTAAGACCACCTTTTCCCCAACAAAGTTCTTTTCCTGTCTTTTCAGTGATTTTAACTTTTCATAACATCCATTTTCTAGGCTTTTAGTATTCTTTGTAGGTGATAGAGCTGAGATATGTTTCCCAGTATGAGCCTGGATTTTTATAATGGAGCCATAGAAAACTCTTGTAATAAAGACAGTACCACTTCTGGCCAAATGAACTTTTGAAAGTATTTATCATCTCATCTGCAATATAGCCTCTACATCCATATAAGCTGCAGTGCCAAGAGAGTTTCTCCACCCCACATCTCCATAACTATCTTTCCTATCTAGTAATCCAAGCAATAATGGTGGCTTGGCATATGTAGCCTGAAAGCAAAATAAAATCCCTACTATTTTCCCCAACCTAATAAGATCCTGCCTTAAAACTTCTATGCAGAGTTTTTAGATCTACGCTTGACCACGTAGCAGAGAAAAGTGGCTGCCCCCAGGTTATTTCCTTGAGTTTGCATGCATGTTTCCTAAAATTTCCCAGAAGAAGCTTACATACTTCCTGGATGACGCAGAAGATGGATTCTTATTTGCCACTGAGCAGAGCAGGGAGCTAAGCAGTACAGTGAAAAACTCAGCTGCTACTTGGACTCAATTGAATTTTTTAAAAAAACATTCTAAGAAATTAACAAATGGACATGGTTTTTAAAAAATTAAATAGCAAGAAAAGCTTAAGATGAAAAATTTAGCTGCTGTTTATAGCCTTTTTTGTGTACATACTCCTGGTCACTTACTAGATAGTATTACATGACAACTGACAAATTCTGATAGAAACACCCCAGCTGCCCAAGATGTCAGTGAGACCATTTTTGATTTGTTGGTCTTGTTTGTTTGCTATCTTTGTTTAAAACTACATGTGCCAGCCCAGCAAACCTTACTTAGAAGACAGATAAAGTGGTACTCACTAAAGAGACAGATTCCGACACAGCTGGAGATGACAGCAGACTTATTTCCTAGAAGAGGATCCCTGAAACTGAACTCTTGCATCTGCTTTGGTGGTGGTAATAACCAAAAGAAGAGAGAATAGCCTGACAATTGGAAGAGGTTAAATTATGCTCAGAAGTGTCTTGCTTGGATTGGTGAAGACCTTCTGGAGGGAGGAGCAAAGTTTCTGGGCTAAGTTTACACTGTAAGTTTACACAATCCACTAGGTTACTTATCCTTTTTATAGTCAATAATTTACACACACCACAGGCTTTTGCAGGCATGGGAAAATAATGTATTTATTAGAGGGAAAGTGTCCATGGAGTTGCTGGAGGGGTTAGTTTCATGAAGGGATTGAGGGAATTTTCTCTCAGAAGAAGGGAAGAAAAAAGGGTGGAAGAAAACGAAGGGGTTTTGAATAGACAGGAAAAAAATTGAGGTATAGATTGCTCTAGGTGTCAGTGAACCAGTTGCTGTGTTTATCTTT
This sequence comes from Giraffa tippelskirchi, assembly GCF_054371585.1. Classification (NCBI taxonomy): domain Eukaryota; kingdom Metazoa; phylum Chordata; class Mammalia; order Artiodactyla; family Giraffidae; genus Giraffa; species Giraffa tippelskirchi. The sequence continues at coordinate 23,247,240 of NC_137287.1, forward strand.
GGACCTGTTGAACCGGTTAGGAATAAGAGTAAGTAGTATCAGCTTGCTCTTCTGTTTACATCTTTCAACACTCTCTAGTTCACTCCAGGTAAAAATTCAAGTCCTTACATAGACTACAAGAAACTGCATGATCTGGCACAGTGTCCTTTCTGACCCACTGCCCTCTCCTTTTCTCCCTCACTCTGCTGCAGCCACATCAGCCCCCTTACTTTTTTTGTAACATACGTGTTCCAGCCTTTGGATTTTTGAACTTACAGTTCCCACTGCCTAGAACACTCTTCCCTGGGCTATTGCCTTCACCAAATCCCTCTTTTATGAGATGTCCTCTCAAAGAGGTCTTCCATTATCACATTTTCTAAAATAGCATCTCTCATTTTTGTCTCTTTACCCTGTTTTAACTTTTTACATCTCTTACTACCACCCTTACAAGTAAGCAATTTTTTTTTCATGGATGTATCACTGTCATCTAGAATAGTTGTTGGCAAATTATAGGCATTCAATAAATACTTGATGGGAAAATGAAAAGATAAATGACTCGGTTACACATGACAAAAACCCAAATCAAATTCACTTAAACAAAATGAGGAATTTATTTGTCCCTTTTTAGTTCTAGGAGTTTGTTGTTGTTGATTCCTTGGGATTTTCCATGTAGATAATTATATCATCTACAAGTAGGGACAGGTTTACTTCTTCCTTTCAGATCTATATGCCTTTTACTTCCCTTCTTGTCTTATTACACTGCCTAGAATTTCCAGCGCTATGTTGATAAAGAGTGTTGAGAGCAGACATCCCTGCCTTGTTCCTGATACTAATGGGAAAACATTCAGTCCTTCATATTTAACTTGATAAAGAGCATCTACAAAAAACTTTATCAAGTGTAGGAAATTCGCCTATGTATTCCTATTTTCCTGAGAGTTTTTATCATCAATAAGTCTTAAATTTGGGCAAATGTCTTTTATGCATCAATTAACACCAACATGTGATTTTTCTTCTTTACCCTGTCAATAAGGTAGATTATGTTGATTGATTTTCAAATATTAAGCAGCCTTCCTTCCTTGGAATAAACCCCACTTGGTCCTTTTGTATAATTATTTTCATATATTGCCAAATTCTATAGTTTATTTTTCTTGCCAAAGTTTAGAACTTTTTAACCATTCTTTAAAGAAGGACCTGGTCTAGTTTTCTTGACTTCTGAGATTCTGATGATACGAATGTTACATTGTTTTTTTTTTAATGATAGTCCCACAGATCTCTGGGGCCCTGATATTTTTTTTTAATTATATGCATTTCAGGTGTACAGCTTTATAGTTCAGCATCTATATACACTACAGAGTGATCACTAGTACAAGACTAGTTACCATCCATCAGCATACAGTTGACTTTTGCATTGCACCTACCCTAAACCCCCTTACCCTCTGGTAACCACTGTTTTGTTCTCTGTACCTATGAGTTTTTCATTTATTTTATTTGTTTTATATTCCTGACCCAGGGACTGAACCCATGTCTCCTGCATTGCAGGCAGATTCTTTACCATCTGAGCCACCAGGGAAGCCACCCATACTTGAATAAAAATCATATGGTATTTTTCTTTCTCTGTCTGCCTTACTTTACTTAGCATAATACCTCAAAGTTAATCCATGTTGTCACAAATGGAAGGATTACATTCCGTTCTATGATTGAGTAGTATTCTATTTAAACACACACACACACACATATATGAACATATATATGTTTATCCATTATCTGTTACCTTCTTTTTCCATTTATCTGTCAATAAGCACTTAGGTTGTTTCCATATCTTTTCTGTTGTAAGTAGTTCTGCAATGAACATAGGGATGCATATATCTTTTCAAATTAGTGGGGGGTTTTGTTCTTCAGACAAACACCCAGAAGTAAAATAGCTGAATCATATGGTAGTTCTATTCATAATTTTTTGAAAAATCTCCATACTGTTTTCCATAGGACTGTACCCTTAAACTGTGTAAAAGGGTTCCCTTTCCTCCACATCCTCTCCAACATTTGTTATTCCTCATCTTTTTGATGATAGTCTTAGGTGTCAAGATCTTGTGGTGGTTTTGATTTGAATTGACCTGAATTTAATCAGCGATATTGAACATCTTTCCCTCTTCTTTGTGTCTTCTTTGGAAAAATGTCTATTCAGATTCTGTACCCATTTTTCACCTAGTTGTTTTTTTGTTGTTGTTGTCACTGGGTTATATGAGTTCTTTCAATATTTTGGATATTAGCACTTGTCAGATATATGATTTGCAAATATCTTCTCCCATTTTAGTCTGTTGCCTTTTCATCTTGATAATGGGTTCTTTCACTGTGCAGACGCTTTTTAGTTTGATATAGTCCCATTTGTTTATTTTTGCTTTTGTTTCCCTTAGTTTGGAGTTAGAGCCACAAAAATATCATTAGGACTCATGTCAATGGGATATTGCCTATGCTTTTTGTCTAGAAATTTTATTATTTCGGTTATTACAGGTATTACAAGCCTTTCATCCCTTTTAACTTTTGTGTATGATGTATCAGCTCAGTTCAGTTGCTCAATCATGTCCAACTCTTTGCGACCCCATGGACTGCAGCATGCCAGGCTTTCCTGTCCTTCATCAATTCCGGGAGCTTGCTCAGACTCATGTCCATCGAGTTGGTGATTCCATCCAACCATCTCATCCTTTGTCGTCCCCTTCTCCTCCTGCCTTCAATCTTTCCCAGCATCAGGGTCTTTTCCAGTGAGTCAGTTCTTTGCATCAAGTGGCCAAAGTATTGGAGCTTCAGCTTCAACATCAGTCCTTCCAATGAATATTCACGGTTGATTTCCTTTAGGATTGACTGCTTTGATCTCTTTGCAGTCCAAGGGACTCTCAAGAGTCTTCTCCAACACCACAGTTCAAAAGCTTCACTTCCTCAGTGCTCAGCTTTCTTTATAGTCCAACTCTCATGTCCATACATGACTACTGGAAAAACCATAGCTTTGACTAGACAGACCTTTGTTAACAAAGTAATGTCTCTGTTTTTTAACGTGCTGTCTAAGTTGGTCATAGCTTTTCTTCCAAGTAGCAAACGTCTTTTAATTTCATGGCTGTAGTCACCATCTGCAATGATTTTGGAGCCCAAATGTAGTAGTCTAATTTCACTCTTTTGCATGTGGCTGTCCAGTTTTCCCAGCACTATTTATTGAAGAGACTGTCCTTTCTCCATAATATGTTCTTTTCTCCTTTGTTGCAAATTAGTTGTCTATATATGTGTAGGTATATTTCTGGGCTCTCACTTCTGTTCCATTGATCTATGTGTCTGTTATTGTGCCAGTACCATACTGTTTTTATTACTATAGTTTTGTGGTATAGTTTGATCAGAAAGTGTGATACTTTGAACTTTTTTCTTCTTTCTCAAGATTTTTTGGTTATTCTTTCCTGGCTCCATGTAAAATTTAGAATTATTTATTCTAGTTCTGTGAAATATGCCTTTGGCATATTGGTAGAGATTACATTGAATCTGTAGATTGTTTTAAGTAATATGAACATTTTAACAATATTATTCTTACATCTCATGAGCATTATATATCTTTGCGTTTCTTTCTATCTTCTATTTCTTTCAACAATGTCTTACAGTTTTCAGTGTACAGGTTTTTCACCTCCTTGGTTATATTTATTACCAGGTATTTTATTCTATTTCATGCAAATGTAAGTGGGATTATTTTCTTAATTTATCTTTCTGATAGTTTGTTACTAGTGTATAGATGCCACTGATTTTTATGTATTGACTTTGTATTCTTTGGTTTTACTGAATTTGTTTGTTAGTCCTAATTGTTTTCTTTTGGTGCAGTCTTTAGGGTCTATAGGATCATGTCATCTGCAAATAATGATAGTTTTACTTTTTCCTCTCTGATTTGGATGCCTTTCATTCCTTTTACTTGCCTAATTGTCAGGGCTATGACTTCAAATATTATGTTGAATAAAAATGATGAAAAAAGGGCATCCTTGTCTTTTTCCTGAGTATGATGTTAATATTTGTTTTATGTATCTTGATGTTTCTATGTTGGATACATATGAAAATTATATCTTCTTGCTGAATTGGTCACTTTATCATATGTAATGCTCTTCTTTGTCTTTTTTTGAAAATTTTTGTTTGAGAGTCTATTTTGTGTGATATGAGTATAGATATTCCAGCTTTTCATTTACATTTACATGGAATATCTTTTTATCTCTTCACTTTCAGTCTCTGTGTGTCCTTACGTCTGAAATGAGTCCCTTTTAGGCAACACATCAATGTATTTTGTTTTTTTTTATTCATTCAGCCACTTTGTGTCTTTTGATTGGTGAATTTAGTCCATTTACATTCAAAGTAATTATGAATAGGTGTGTGATTATTGCCATTGTGTTGATTTTTTTTCTGGCTCTTTTTGTGTTTCCTCTCTTTTCTTTTTTCTCCTTCTCTCTACCCTTATGTTTTGGTGGTTTTCTTTAGTGTTATATTTAGAGTCCTTTGTGTGTTTACTGTAAGTTTATTCTTTGTAGTTGCCATAAGATTCACACACAACATTCTATTAAAAAGCAATCTGTTTTATAGCAACTTAAATTTTAGCACATTCCAAAGCTTTACATTTTCACTCCCCACCCCAACATTTTATTCTTTTGATAATACATTTTATATCTTTTTATTTGATGTATTACTTAACTAATTATATTAATTTTGGTTTATTTTACTACCTTTATCTCTCAATCTTTATGCTTGCTGTATAGGTAACTGATTCACTACCTTTATTATACATTTACATTTTACAGTGAGATTTTTATTTTCATGTGTTTTCTAATTATTGTAGTGTCAGTTTAATGGTGATTAAATCCTTTAGTTTGGGTTTACCTAGGAAACTCTTAATCTATCCTTCTATTCTTTTTATTTATTTTTTTTTGCAAATAATACTTGTATTTTATTTATTTATTTATTTATTTTAATAAATTTATTTATTTTAGTTGGGGGCTAATTACTTTACAATATTGAGGTAGTTTTTGCCATACATTGACATGAATCAGCCATGGGTTTACATGTGTTCCCCATCCTGAACCCCCCTCCTACCTCCCTCCCCATCCCATCCCTCTGGGTCATCCCATTGCCCCAGCCCTGAGCATTTGTCTCATGCATCGAACATGGAATGGTGTTCTGTTTCACATATGATAATATACATGTTTCAATGCTATTCTCCCAGAACGTCCTACCCTCACCTTCTCCCTCAGAGTCCATAAGACTGTTCTATGCATCTGTGTCTCTTATTCTGTCTCGCATATAGGGTTATCGTTACCATCTTGCAAGTTCCATATATATGCATTAGTACACTGTATTGGTGTTTTTCTTTCTGGCTTACTTCACTCTGTATAATGGGCTCCAGTTTCATCCATCTCAATAGAACCAATTCAAATGTATTTTTTTTTTAATGGCTGCTATTCTTTTTAATGATAAACTTCTTAGGTAGAGAATTCTTGGTTGGAAGTTTTTTCCTTTTAGCACTTTAAATAAGTCATGCCACTCCCTTCCAGCCTATAAAGTTTCTGCTGAAAAAATCTGCTGATACCCTTATAGGGTTTCCCTTGCACATAACAAGCTGTTTTTTCTCTTGATGATTTTAGAATTTCTTCTTTATTCTTAACTTTTAACATTTTAATTATAGTGTGTCTTGATGTGTTTATCTTTACATTCAACTTTTCTTCCCCTGAGATTCATCTTATTTGTAACTCCAGAGCTTCCTGGATCCAGAAGTCTGTTTCCTTCCCCAGATTATAGATGTTTAGCCACTATTTCTTCAAATAATTTTTTCTAGACCTCTTCTCTTTCTCTCTCCCATCCTGTCACTCCTTTATTGTGAATATTAATATCCTTGATATTGTCCCAGGGGTAAATTTATCTTTACTTTTTAAAATTCTCTTTTTTATTTTTCTCTCTTGTCTGAGTTCATCACTTTGTCTTCCAGCTCACTGATTCATTCTTCTATCTTATCCAGTCTGTTGTTCAACACCTCTAGTATATTTTTCAGTTCATTATAACTTCTTTTTTTTTGTTTGTTTTTAATTGCTAAGGGAAGGGAAGTCGCTCAGTCGTGTCCGACTCTTTGCGACCCCGTGGACTCTAGCCTACCAGGCTCCTTCGTCCATGGGATTCTCCAGGCAAGAATACTGGAGTGGTTTGCCATTTCCTTCTCCAGGGGATCTTCCCGACCCAGGGATCGAACCCAGGTCTCCCGCATTGGAGGCAGACGCTTTAACCTCTGAGCCACCAGGGAAGTCCCGATTATAACTTCTATTTGAAATTTTTAGGTATTTTCTGTCTGTTTTTTAAGTTCTCGCTGTGTTTGTCCATTCATCTTCCAAGTTCAATGTACATGTTTAGAACCAATACCTTAAACTCTTTATTGGGTAGATTGCTTGTGCCTGTTTCACTTGGTTCTTTTTCTGAGGTTTCATCTTGTTCTTTCAATTGGAATATATTCCTTCATCCCCTCATTTTTCCTAATTCTATGTGTTTGTTTCTATGTAGTAGATAAAGTCATCTACCTCTCTGAATCTTGAAGGAGTGACTTATGTAGGAGACGTCCTATGGGGTTCAGAAGTGCAGTCCCACCTGGCCACAGAGCCAGGTGTTCAAGAAGTATCTTAAATGTAGGCTACGTTCACCTTCCTTTGTGTAGAGTTGCCACTGCTGCTGTGGTATGCTGGTGGGTGAGGATGGCCCCTAGCTGCAGGGCCAGGACATGGCTGCTGCCAGGTGCTGGTGGGCAGAGTTATCACTCGGCAGGCATAAGGCCCAGCTGTGCAGAGCTCTTGACAGAGTGCAGTTACAGGTGCTAGCAGGGCTAGAGGGAGAACTTCAAAATGGCACCTGCCACCTTCAATATTAGCAACTGAAGCAATATGTAGCCTGGGGTTGCAAAAATGATTTACACCAGTATCTCAATCCCCAGGGAGCATCCCAACAGGTTCTTGACTCTCCACTAGATGCTTCAAGATTAGTAGTTGCATCACATTCACCTATGATCCTTGTGCTTTTCAATCTGGTGTTCTTGTGCTGGGTTTAGGGTTGAGTGAGACTGTGAACAAGCCCTTTTAAGAGTGGATTTTAGGTTCCATTTAGTTCTATAGATTTCCTGGGTAATTTCCCCATTGGTTTTCAAAGCCAGGTGTTTTGAGGGCTTGTCTCTTTTGTGTAGGATCAGTGGATTAAGATGTCTCATGTTGAGCTCAAATTCCTAACTCCTGAGGGCAAATAAATATATTTTTGTAATCCTTCCCATCTGTGGATCACCATGGCTAGGGTGTGGTTTTCTTCTTTGGTGAGTCTGTATCTGTTTCTCCTACCATCTTGGTACTGTCCTTTTACTCTTTGATGTGAGTACTCTGCTTATCAAATTTTCAGGACCCTTTCAGAAGGAGAGTGATAAAACTGCCTTAAAACTCAACAGTGAAAAAATTAAGATCATGGCATCTGGGTCCATCACTTCATGGCAAACAGAAGGGGAAAAAGTGGAAACAGTGACATATTTTATTTTTTAGGCTCCAAAATCACTGTGGACAGTGACTACAGCCATGAAATTAAAAGGCATTTGCTCCTTGGAAGGAAAGCTATTACAAACCTAGACAATGTATTAAAAAGCAGAGATATCACTTTGCCAACAAAGGTCTGTATAGTCAAAGCTGAGGTTTTTTCAGTAGTCATGTATGGATGTGAGAATTTGACCATAAGGAGGGCTGAGCCCTGAAGAATTAATGCTTTCAAACTGTGATGCTAGAGAAGACTCTTGAGAATCTCTTGGACAGCAAGAGCATCAAACCAGTCAATCTTAAAGGAAATCAACCCTGAATATTCCTTGGAAGGACTGATGTTGAAGCTGAAGTTACATTACTTTGGCCACTTGATGCAAAGAGCCATTCTTTGGACAAGACCAATGCTGGGGAAGGTTAAATGCAAAAGAAGAAGGAGGCAGCAGAGGATAAGACTGTTAGATAGCATCACCAACTCAATGGACATGAATTTGAGCAAAATCTGGGAGGTAGTAGAGGACAAGGGAGCCTGGCAGGCTGCAGTCCATGGGGTTGCAAAGAGTCGAACTTGACTTAGCAAAAGCTATAAAAGCAAACTTTGTTGTATTCATGAGAGCCACCTTGAAACCTCCCCTTTTTTATAGTCTGTTTTCTTTCTGTCATAAATATTGGGTAATTTCTATTTTTCTACCTTCCAGGTCACTGATTTTTTTTAATGTTCCTTTCACTCTGTTTTTTAGTCCATCTAAATAGCTTTTTATTTCTCTTATTGTATTTCTTAGTTGTAAAATTTCCTTTTGATTATTCCTTTTTTTTTCATACTGTACAATTCCATTTATCTGACATGTTTGAGATGACATTACTACAGAAATGGAAAACACATTACATAATAGTTGTGGGGGCTCATTAAGGAGAGGGTCAGGGTGGAAGGTGAGGGGTGTGGGTATAATAGGTCAACATGAGGGATCCTTGAGGTTATTGAAATATTTTCTTTCTTGATTGCATCAAGTCAATATCATGGTAGTGACATTGTGCTATAAAATTTTGCACAATATGATAAAGTGGTAAAGAACAGTGGGTAAAGGATACATGGAATCTCTCTGTATTACCTTTTACAATTCATGTGACTCTACAGTTGAGTTCAGTTAAGTTGCTCAGTTGTGTCCTATGGACTGCAGCCTGCCAGGATTCCCTGTCCATCACCAACTCCCAGAGCTTGCTCAAAGTCATGTCCATCGAGTCAGTGACACTACCTAATCATCTCATCCTCTATCATCCCCTTCTCCTCCTGCCTTCAGTCTTTCCCAGCATCAGGTCTTTTCCAGTGAATCAGCTCTTCACATCAGGTGGCCAAATATTGGAGTTTCAGCTTCAGCATCAGTCCTTCCAATGAATATTCAGGGTTGATTTCCTTTAGGACTGACTGGCTTGATGTTCTTGCAGTCCAAGGGACTCTCAAGAGTCTTCTCCAATTACACAGTTCAAAAGCATCAATTCTTCGGGACTCAGCCTTCTTTATGGTCCAACTCTCATGTCCATATGTGACTACTGGAAAAACCATAGCTTTGACTGGATGGAAATTGTCGGCAAGGTAACATCTCTGCTTTTTAATATGCTGTCTAGGTTTGTCACAGCTTTTCTTCTAGGGAGCAAGCGTCTTTTAATTTCATGGCTGCAGTCACTATCTGCAGTGGTTTTGGAGCCCAAGAAAATAAAGTCTGTCACTGTTTCCATTGTTTCCCATCTATTTGCCATGAAGTGATGGGACTGGATTCCATGATCTTAGTTTTTTGATTATTGAGTTTTAAGCTAGTTTTTACACTCTCCTCTTTCACTTTCATCAGAGGCTCTTTAGTTCCTCTTCACTTTCTGCCATAAGTGTGGTGTCTTCTGCATATCTGAGGTTATTGGTATTTCTCCCAGAAATCTTGATTCCAGCTTGTGCTTCATCCAACTTGGCATTTTGCATGATGTACTCTGCATTTAAGTTAAATAAGCAGGGTGACAATATACAGCCTTGACATACTCCTTTTCCAATTTGGAATCAGTCTGTTGTTCCATGTCTGGTTCTGACTGTTGCTTCTTGACCTGCATACAGGTTTCTCAGGAGGCAGGTCAGTTGGTCTGGTATTCCCATCTCTTGAAGAATTTTCTAGAGTTTGCTGTGATCCACACAGTCAAAGGCTTTAGCGTAGTCAATGAAGCAGAAGTAGATGTTTTCTGGAATTTACTTGCTTTTTCTATGATCCAACAGATGGTGGCAATGTGTTCTCTGGTTCCTCTACCTTTTTTAAATCCAGCTTGAATATCTGGAATTTCTTAGTTCATGAACTGTTGAAGCCTAGCATGGAGAATATTGAGCATTACTTTGTTAACATGTGAGATGAGTGGAATTGTGCAGTAGTTTGATCATTCTTTGGCATAACCTATCTTTGGAATTAGCTTGAAAACTGACCTTTTCCAGTCTTTTGGCCACTGCTGAGTTTTCCAAATTTGCTGGCATATTGAGTGCAGCACTTTAACAACATCATCATTTAGGACTTGAAATAGCTCAACTGGAATTCCATCACCTTCACTAGCTTTGTTCATAGTGATACTTCCTAAGGCCCACTTGATTTCACACTCCAGGATGGCAGGCTCTAGGTGAGTGATCACACCTTCCTGGTTACCTGGGTCATTAAGATCTCATTTATACAGTTCTTCTGTGTATTCTTGCCACCTCTTCTTAATATCTTCTGCTTCTGTTAGGGCCATACCATTTCTGTCTTTTATTGTGCCCATTTTTGCATGAAACGTGTCCTTGGTATCTCTAATTTTCTTGAAGAGATCTCTAGTCATTCCCATTCTAATGTTTTCCTCTATTTCTTTGCATTGATCACTTAGGAAGCCTTTCTTGTCTCTCCTTGCTATTCCTTGAGACTCTGCATTCAAATGGATATATTTTGCCTTTACTCCTTTGCCTTTCACTTCTCTTCCTTTCTCAGCTATTTGTAAGGCCTCCTCCAACAACCATTTTGCCTTTTGCATTTCTTTTCTTTGAGATGGTGTTGATCACCACCTCCTGTACAATGTTATCAACCTCCATCCATAGTTCTTCAAGCAGTCTGTCTATCAGATCTAATGTCTTAAATCTATTTGCCACTTCCACTGTATGATCATAAGGGATTTGATTTAGGTCATACCTGAATGGTCTGGTGTCTTCCCTACTTTCTTCAGTTTAAGTCTGAATTTTGCAATAAGGAGTTCATGATCAGAGCCACAGTCAGCTCCCATTATTGTTTTTGCTGACCGTAGAGAGCTTCTCCATCTTCAGCTGCAAAGAATATGATCAATCCGATTTCACTATTGATCATCTGATGATGTCCATGAGTAGAGTCATCTCTTGTGTTGTTGGAAGAGGGTGTTTGCTGTGACCAATGCATTCTCTTGGCAAAACTCCGTTAGCCTTTACCCTGCTTCATTTTGTACTTTAAAGCTGAACTTGCCTGTTAGTGTGGGTATCTCTTGACTTTCTACTTTTGCATTCCAGTCCCCAATGATGAAATAGACATCTATTTTTTGGTGTTAGTTCTAGAAGTTCTTGTACATCTTCATAGAACCATTCAGCTTCAACTTCTTTGGCATTAGTGGTTGGGGCATAGACTTGGATTACTGTGATATTGAATGGTTTGCCTGGGAAACGAACACAGATCATTCTTTTGTTTTTGAGAGTGCATCCACGTACAGCATTGCATACTCTTTTGTTGACTCCGAGGGCTACTCCATTTCTTTTAAAGGATTCTTGCCACAGTAGTAAATATAATGGTCATCTGAATTAAATTCACCCATTCCAGTCCATTTTAGTTCGATGATTCCTAAATGTCGATGTTCACTGTTGACATCTCCTGTTTGACTACTTGCAATTTACCTTGATTCATGGACCTAACATTCCAGGTTCCTATGCAATATTGTTCTTTAAGTATTCGACTTTATTTCCATAGCCAGTCACATTCACAACTGGGTGTTGTTTTTGCTTTTGTGTCACAAGGAAGAATCAAATCTGATTCCATGTTGGAACTTTTCTTTGACTTGCTTTTCGTTGCTATTGTTATTATAATCATAATGGCCTACCTCCGAGAATCCTGATTCTCTGCCTGACTGTTAAACTCAAAGTGCCTTTGTTCAGAACCCTGTACACTTCTAGATGGTGGAAAGGAAGAAATTAATACATCCTTCTGCCTGAAGCTTGTCATTCTAGAAGATATTTGCAAGATTAAATGGCCTTTTTACTTTCTTTCCTCACCTGCGTCCATCTCTGATCTATAGAAGAACCTGACATACAGACCCCCAAAACATGGTTATTTTGAGGTAGTAGTTTGCCATCTTCTCAGTCAGTTGGCTTTCCAAATAAAGTCATATTCCTTGCCTGAACGCTTCTCTCATATTCTTGGCCTGTCTTGTGGAGAGCAGAGCAAGCTTGGATGCAGTTACAAAATCACATTAGTGATTTCTCTGGTGATCAAACCCTTCAGCCTGAGTCTTGGTAGCATAAACTCAGGTGTAACTTAAGGGATACATCAGTAATAAAGGCACTCCTATTATTCAGGAAATTCCACGCGTTTCCAAGGACTTAGGAATCAGAGACAAGCGCCGATAAATTGTTTTAAATTATTATATGGCAATGGCAACCCACTTCAGTACTTGCCTGGAGAATCCCATGGACGGAGGAGCCTGGTGGGCTGCGGTCCGTGGGGTCGCTAAGAGTCGGACACAACTGAGCGATTTCACTTTCTCTCTTCACTTTCATGCATTGGAGAAGGAAATGGCAACCCACTCCAGTGTTCTTGCCTGGAGAATCCTAGGGACGGGGGAGCCTGGTGGGCTGCCATCTATGGGGTCGCACAGAGTCGGACACGACTGAAGCAACTTAGCAGCAGTAGCAGGAGCAGCATTATATTATATAACAGGCACATACCAGAACAAATGAACTTGGTTGACCTTGAGCTTCTCCATAGTAATATTTAATGCCACATGACAGTGGAACTAGGTCTATAGTTTTCCAAGGGAAATAAAATTTAACACAAGAAATTTACACCCAGCCAAGTCGTCTCCATATAAAGTCAATGGAAAGGTACTGTCAACTAAGCAAGGAAATACAGTCATTACAAGCCCTCATGAAGGAAAAATAAATAAATACCCCTACATTTTGAATTCAAATAAAGAAGAAAAACTTTAAAGAATACATTAGGGAGAAGCTGTTTGAAAAGGACTATTGGTGAGTACTGAGTCCACTTATACATTTGATCAAGGTTTCTCAGACTCAGCACTTGTGTTTAGGGTCAGAGAATTAATTCTTTGCTGTAGAGGCTGTCTTGTGTGTTGTGTGAAATAGAATATCCATAAACAAGGATGTCACAGCTATCAGCGACTCTGAGACAGGCCATTATGTATTATTATAATAACAAAAGAGGCAAAAAAATAAGGGTTAAAGTTAGAGAAACAGATCTAGCATGGAAGAGTCAAAATAGACTCTTTCCTGTTACAATTCCCGTTGTCAATTTCCACTCCACAATATTGTGGGAAGAGGGGCAGTGACCCTTCTAACTGTTGCATCAGAAGGATCTTTCTGGGAGTGTCTGCCATTGGTGTCGGTGTTCCAAATTTGAGATTTCTCATCTTTTTTCCTCTTTGGAAAATGTCTACTTTACCTGTAGACTTAGAAATACTGAATTTCAAATCCAGGAGGCAGCATTTCAAGTTAAGAAATTTAGTGCTTCTCTATGTGTAAGGAGATGCAAGAGTCAGGGCTTTCCCATTAAATTTATTTCATTGGTATGTACTTCAGCTATCTGGGACCTGTAATCCTGTATTCTGAATTTCTTCAGAGTTTGCCATAGGAAGTAACTGCAGTCTGATTCCCCTTCCTCAGGGCCCACAAGCTCACATTGCAGGACTGCAACCACTGATGCCAGAAACTATTCCATTTCTTAGATCCTCCCATCTTGGTCAGGAATTTGACCAGTGTTTGGGAGACATTTCATGATCAAATTTTGTCCCACAGCACTGGGAGACTCATCCTAGATGAGGCGAAAAAATTCTTGATATGCCACTCTAGGTGTTAAATTTTGGACCAGGCCCTATCAATAATGAAAGATTCTCTGGATTCTAACTATATAATCCAGAAGACACTTTCCCTTGTTTGTTTCTTCCCATATCTAGAATCACACTATTGCAATTATTTTATGTTATAAATGTGATTTTCTCAAAATAGAAGTTTTGTTGGAGCCTGATTATACATTGGTTACTGTAAGAGATAATGATCTTCTAAATTAAGCAGAATTTAAGTATTGTAGCTAGTAACACTGACGATGACATAGTGTGGCAGGGAGACAACAAAGCACCATTTGGAAACAACAAATTTAAACAATGATTAGTGTCATTAGTTGTAATCCAGTTGCAATAATTGAGAGACCAAGGGGCCATAACTGGATTTAACAGGCTATTCACAGTTTCACTGTACCAGCCACGTGTATTTAGATATGCATGGCTTAATCTTTAGGACACGGGTATGTTACTGGTACGATCAACCAGGTAGAGAGAAAAAGATGAATGTTTCAGTTTTGCTCACAAAATGTATAATTTACCAAGTTACTGTAAATCATAATTAATTTAAGGATGTTTTCCTCGCACTTTGAAAACACAGATTTAAACCAGTAATGCTTTTAGATAGAAACCATTAACATTACAACCATATTTACCAGTTTACTCAATCCTATGTAACCAATCCTTTTTGTTAACAGCTTTTTGAAGTCACCAGGTTTTCCATTAGAATTCTTCACTTTCTTACTCAGTTCAGCATTATGTTCTAATACTCAGACACTTGGGCTTCCCTGATACCTCAGTTGGTAAAGAATCTGCCTGCAATGCAGGAGAGCCCAGTTCAATTCCTGGGTCGGGAAGATCCTCTGGAGAAGGGATAGGCTACCCACTCCAGTATTCTTGGGCTTCCCTTGTGGTTCAGCTGGTAAAGAATCTACCTGCAGTGTGGAAGACTTAGGTTAGATCCCTGGGTTGGAAAGATCCCCTGGAGAAGGGAAAGGCTACCCACTCCAGTATTCTGGCCTAGAGAGTTCCATGGACTGTATAATACAGTTCATGGACTCGCAAAGAGTTGGAAACGACTGAGCAACTTTCACTCACTTCACTTTAGTCAGAAACTTGTATTTATCCAAAATTCATTTTTATAAATCTTGAAGAGGAGGCCTTTTTGCAAATGCATCAGAGTGAAACTATAGAATTATGATCGATAATATTCTACAAAGAAATATCAGATTCTTAGGAACTCCATATAATCTCTAGAATACCTGTACCATTTATCATATAAATTAAAATTTATTACTCATTTGACAACAACTCCCTTACAGTTTGACATACCAAGTGAAACTAATTAATTTAATATCTCCCTTTAGGATACTTCAAGGGCCCTTTGAAGCACCCCAAAGTTTGGTGGAGGTCAAAGGAACATACTATAATTCAATTTGGGAAACTTTGTCAAAGGAACACCAAAAAAAATTTTTTTTTGTTAAATACAACAGGATCATAGGTCACTGTGAAATTTAGCCAAAGTGACAATAAAAGATTTCAAAGGCAAATACAGATTACTTAGAAGGTAAATAAACCATAGCCTTGACTAGACGGACCTTTGTTGGCAAAGTAATGTCTCTCCTTTTTAATGTGCTATCTAGGTTGGTTATAACTTTCCTTCCAAGGAGTAAGCATCTTTTAATTTCATGGCTGCTCATTAGTAAGCATGTTTAATTAATTTCATGCAGCCATGAAATTAAGACACTTGCTCCTTGGAAGAAAAGCTATGACCAACCTAGACAGCATATTAAAAAGCAGAGACATTACTTTGCCAACAAAGGTCCATCTAGTCAAAGCTATGGTTTTTCCAGTAGTCACGTATGGATGTGAGAGTTGGACTATGAAGAAAGTCAAGTGCCGAAGAATTGATGCTTTTGAACTGTGGTGCTTGAGAAGGCTCTTGAGAGTCCCTTGGACTGGAAGGAGATCAAACCAGTCAATCTTAAAGGAAATCAGTCCTTAATATTCATTGGAAGGACTGATGCTGAAGCTGAAGCTCCAGTACTTTGGCCACCTGATGCAAAGAACTGACTCATGGAACAGACCCTGATGCTGGGAATGATTGAAGGTGGGAGGAAAAGGGGATGACAGAGAATGAGATGGTTGGATGGCATCACTGACTTGATGGACTGAGTTTTGAGCAAGCTCCAGGAGTTGGTGATGGACAGGCAGGGTGAGACTCAGTCCATGGGGTCACAAAGATTTGGTCATGACTGAGCAACTGAACTGAACTGATGCTTAATTCTAGGCTGAGAAATTTTCTTCCAGAAAGTACATCTTTCTAGAAATTATTAAAAAATTTATATTTGGCAAATTATAGAATGCTGATGTAAAAAATAGTTTATGATCATGTACTTTTTAGTTTTCATTCAAAATTAAAGATTTTTAAGAGTTAAAAATTCTAATATATGTGATTAAAGCTATTGGAAATTATAAGGGAAACATTTCCATGTGCATGGGAAGTAGGATATGTGTTTTCAGTAAAAGAAGATTTGTGACAAAGAAATCTTTGGAAAGGAATATTTTTGTGTAGTCAAAACTGGTTAAGATTGGAATTTAATTAAGTATAAGGGTTTTAATACCAAAAATAAATTGCTGTAAAATTATCATTTGGTTTTCTCTCTGCTGAAAGGACAAAGTCTTTTGGGCTATTGGTTTGCTCTTGATAACAGACTGCAAAAGGTTTTTATTTACCTTGTAAAATTATCTTCCTAAAAACACAGGAATTCTGTGTTTTGTCAAATAAGTTTCTGTGTTCAGAAATCCTAATCTTCTCCATTAAAAGAGCTAAAGTTAAAAAGAAAGCTATTTAAAAAAAAAAAAGAAAGAAAGAAAGCTATTTAACTTTCTGTATTTGCCTTAACATTTTCTGTTGTCACTTTAGTTGAATGGGTAACTAAGTGCTGTTTCACAGTGACTA
This sequence comes from Giraffa tippelskirchi, assembly GCF_054371585.1. Classification (NCBI taxonomy): domain Eukaryota; kingdom Metazoa; phylum Chordata; class Mammalia; order Artiodactyla; family Giraffidae; genus Giraffa; species Giraffa tippelskirchi. The sequence goes on from NC_137287.1 coordinate 23,263,815, forward strand.
TTTAACCAAGTAACTATTTAACCAAGTATTTTAAAACCTTTGTTGCTATCTTGTGACAAACTTCCCTGAATCAAATTCTGTATGTAGTCCTTTTTGACCGCAAAGTAACTCTGAAAATTGCCAAAGGGTCTCTAAAACATTTCAAAAGATTTGTTCTCTCTCCTTATAAAAAGGTAGAGAGCTTATTTAGGCTTATTTGGTGTGTTAAGGGGCCCTCTCCTGATTCTTGGACAGCAATACCATAGAAATGAATATTGCTTCCATAAGACTTTAAGACAAGCAAAGCTTTTTATTAAAAGAGATAGCATGTGCTCAAAGGAAAAGGTGGGAACAAAAGTGCCAACTAGAGGGATAGAATGGGCAAGTTGCTTTTATAACAAAAGCGAAAGTTTGTCTCATGATCACTGATAATTTCAAGAAATGTCAGACTTCTTGATCAGTAATAGATGGCTTCAAGGTGGCTGTCAGGAATAGGGAGTGCTTCTATTAGGGGAAAGGTGTACATGAGAATTTTCTGCAAGAAAACATCAAAAGACATAAAGTTAAAGTTTATAGTTGAATTTCTAGGTACACTCCTTAGTGTAACAGAGATAAAGTTAATATTTTATTTCTGATTCTTGTCTCTGGGACTCAGACTCCAGGGCCCTGTTCATTAGCTTCTAAGGCCTGTTTTGCCCAAGCCTGTTTCCCAGTTCTTTTCCAAAATGGCTATACTCTTGTCTTCCTGTCTCAAAATTACATGGGATGTAGTGTCAAATAAGTAACACAAAGCCTTCTTTATGTTTTGTTTATATGGGTTAGATTTGTTTCAGAAATTGTATGAAATTCCTGGAAATCTGATGTGTCCTGGTAGTATCAGTCATAATTCTAGTTATTATCTTGAAATTATTATTATAATTCTAGCTGTTATCCTGGAAATCTGATGTGTCCTGGGAGTATCAGTCATAATTCTAGTTATTATCTTAAAATGCTGTTTGTCACAGATATAACCAAATTTCCTTATTAATTCCACTATAATGAACTCTCATCATAATGGGCATTTTAAACTCTTTGTCATTTGCAGGGAATTATTGTTTTAGTCTGATGCTTTTACAAAAGCCCTCCTGCAAAAGTGCTTCATTCTCAAAGAGAATTCATGGAAAAGAACTTTGACAAGTGCAGTTTTCTGCTAACTTTAAGATCATAAAACTGAACTGGTAATTCTCTTTTCTTCCTAGTTTCTTCTAGAACTAGGAGGAAAAGAGGATTCAAGAATAAGAATTAATAACATCAGAGTGAATAAGCTGAGGAAGATAATTACAGTTCTTATGACTTTTTTTTTTGGAAACATTGCCAGTTCTCAAATATTTTCCTATTCCAGATTTAAGTAAATGTTTCCTCCTAAGCTATTTGGACTTACATCAATTTGATAAAATATACCTTTGTAAACAAAGATGAAACATTTACTTTTTCTCCCTACCTGTCTCCAATATATGGAAACTGTTTAGTGTTGTTTTCTGGCAACACAGTTAGTTATTTACATAAGTTCAATAAAAATCTGCTATCCTGTAACAGGACAATTAGAAACATTGTAATTAGAAACAATGCTTTGATTGTAATAACATTTTAAATAAATATGAATAGACTCAGATATGATCAGACAGCTTTAAGGACTTGCTTGAACTTTAGTTTGGTTTCCTGGCCTTGAAAGTTTAAATTTATAAAAAGTTCTAGCAAAGCAGTCTTAAAAGGAATTTATATGGCCAATCACTATTCTTATTGTATTTATGTAAATATTTAGACCAAGTCTTATGTAAACAGATTAGTTTTACTTTAATTATCCTAGAAGAAAAAAAGAAAAAAACACCAGGAGCAATTGAAAGGGAAAAATTATGTTTGCACTTTATTGTTGCTGTTAGATTATAATCCTGTTAACCAACTTTGGGGTTTTCCTTTATACTTGCAAACTGGACTGGATTCTTTTTCTTCCTTTCTTTGGCCGTGTAGTTTGTGGGATCTTAGTTCCTTGACCAGAGATTGAACCCAGGCCACCAGAGTGAAAGTGCCAAGTCCTAACCGGACTGCCAGGGAATTCCCTGGACTGGATTGTAAATTCTTCCAGCTTCCTGAAATCTGGCTACAACTCTCCAAACTAACATTTACAGTTTTTTTCCCCATCCTCCTGATTTGGAGATAGTAAGTACCAAGACTGCTCTTAAATCTCCTTGGAAGAGACTGTTTCAGGTCTTCTTCACTATCCAGATGGCAGCCAAACTTCAGGGACTTGAACTTTGTATGTACACCTCACAGCTAAAGAAGGCTCTACCTGACACCTGATCCAATAGAAACACTGGAGAATGCCATATCAAATTGACTGGGAAGATAAGTAGCTCATATCAAAGTAGACTGCTTCCTTCCAAGATGCCAGATTAAGACTTGATACTTTAACTAGACATAAAACCCTCTCTTTTTCTCTTTCTTCTTTTAGCCTGGAAAGATAGCACCATTGACTATCTCCCAGGCCTTTGCTAAGGAGAGGGAGGGTGTAGGTAATTTCTCAGACTGATGGATTTTTCATTAAAAAAAAAAAGATCATATCTGCCCCGGCTGCCAAAGAACCCCTGATCCATTTCCCTATCTCTGCTTAACTACTGTAAACTTGGGGAATTTTGCATTCAGGATCTATACAAAGAAAGGAATATAAAGTAAGGGTAACCAGAATAAAACTACCTGTGTGGCCTACAAACCCTTATACAGATTCAAATGGAAATTACCAGGAGGCATTCAAGATTCAAAATTAGCTCCCTTTGATAGAGTCTTACTTCCCTACAAACAAGGAGCCTCTCCTTAACTCTTAAAAATGTTGCAGAATCTGCTGCTTTAGCAATAACTGTCTAACAAAATCTTTAGATTCTTTGGCCAAAGTCATTCTTGATAATAGGTTAGCCCTTGATTGCCTTTTAGGTGAACAAGGATGTGTCTGTGTTGTAGCCAACACTAACCACTGCATGTAGATGAACACTTCTGGGGAGGTTAAAATTCAGTTACATAAGACCACTGAAGTGGTCCAACTTGGCTTAAAAAGATGACTACTTCAGAGTCTTTTTTCAACTTCTTTGGTTTTGATTGGTTTTGTCCTTAGGGGCCATGGCTCCAAAGTACTCCAAATGTTGGGAATTATCCTGCTTATAATAATCACAATAATCTCCCTGGTTCATTGTAGCCTTTCAAAAGCTCACAACATTCTCCAAGAATGTAATTCTAACTGGTCAATAAGAAATTTATTGATCAGCACCAATGAGGTAATCCTTTCCATCCCCAAAAGAAAGATGAAGTCATCCGCCACCCCTTTGTCCCCCACAGATAAATCTGAAGTAATAGTTTTTGCCTGTGACTTCCTTGTCTTGCTTTTAAACACCTTTCCCTCTCTGTAGTTCTTTGGCATTCCTCTCTGTTTGCTAGATGGGACTTTTCAATTCATAAATTGTTCAATGAAACCAATTAGAGCTTTAAAATTTACCCAGTGTATTTTGTTAACACCTATATCCCTTATTTTACAGGGAGATCTGTTTTCTCTGGAAGTAGATCAGGTTTTCTTCTCAAGCACGCAACTCAAGTATAGTAACCACCCTCACTCCAAGTTTAATCCCAGAGACTAACCCATTGCACTTGAGTCTTCTTCTAAGATTATTTGAAATGAAATCTCCTGGAGAATTCTGACCTAAGTGATTGGAATCATTCTTATACCTACCTATTTTATGAAAAATCTGAATAAATAAATGCATTTCCCAGTCAACACCAGGCTTTTGAGAGATTCTTTTAACATACCTCCTTTTCCATCATAAGACAACAACAAGAAAATGAGTTTAGTGCTGGAACTGATATTTTACAGTGAATGGTGCTGCCGGATTCGTGGTTTCCGAAGAATATTTAACTCTGGGATCGAAGACAGTCTCAGTCACTCAGAGCTTTGTGTAGATTTTTATTTAAAGTGAAAGTGACAGAAAAAGCTACTGACAGAGACATTAGAAGGGGTAGTAGAGTACCTGCCTCACTAAGCAGGGCATTGCACACTTCTCAACTGGCTGCTGAGAATTGATAAAAAGAACACTTCAAGGTTGTACAAGTTCCATTAGACCCTTTCCCAAAGCACACATCCTGAGATACCTTCAGTACAAGATTAGTTAGAAGGAACAGGTTCTGGGCAACATGTTTCTGGGTGAGATAAATTGTTGCTGAGAAACAGGTTCCAAGACATTGTGCTGTGTGATTATTAGCTGGGGACCTAAAGAAAGGCCAGTTTTGGGGCAAGATACATTGTTGCACAAGGCTTAAGGAAAGCATTAGCAAGAATGCTAACCTTCTTCTTCAAGGGCCCTAAGGTTTAATTCCCTCAACATCTCTTACATGGAGTGGAAGAGGATTACCATTTCTTGAATGTTTTTCATAGGCCATATAGCATCTCTGTAAGGTAAGTAGAACTATGCCCATTTCTTAAAAAAATGAGGAAATGATGTTGAGCAGAGAACAAATAACCTTAAAATAAGTCATACAGCTTGACAGTGACTCTGTTAGAAGGGTAATAGCCTTCTACTTTAATGTCAAGTCATTTGATTACACTTAGAATCAACTTGACTGGAGCAAAGATTTTGATAATGAACATGTCGAAACAGCCCTTACGTTGCCTACCCATAAAGTTCCCAAGGAAAGCGAAGAGGGGGAAAAGCAAGGTGATATAACCAATATGTGATTAGACCTCATCTTTCCACTTTTATTCTTCCCAATAGACCCTGACTCCTATGTAGACCATCTCTGGTATACAAAAGCAGAGGGAAAATGGCAGGTTTTTTCGGAGCCCCACTGAGGTTTTCCATCACTTGCAAAGAGCTGGGTGTGTGTGCTTTGTAGAACTGGCACAATTAAGTCAAATAGGGGAAAATGTTACCTGGAATAGTCTCTATCTCTCCTGAATTCCCATCACACCAGCCAAGGTTGGCTAAATCTTTTCTCAAAATGTATTAGTAAAATAGTCTGAAGTTATGACTATATCCCCCAAATACTTCAGACAACAATAATCAAAAAATTCTTCAAAAATAAAACATTTTCATAAATGTTCTACAGGAAAAAGGAAAAATTTTTATAGAATTGTCTCAACCATTTTGTAATCTACTTCCAGACAGAAGTCTACTTCGTATGCATTTTGTAAGGAGGAAGTAAGAAGCACAGTGTGGTATTTTGGCAAGAAAACAGAGGCCTGGCTAACAGGCTAAAATTTCCCTATGAGGCTACCAAAGAAACAACAGGGCTGGGCTTTCTACTCAGGTCAGATTTCAAAGCCCACACTCTTCATTTTGTTATGAGGCCTATTCATTTAATTTATCAGAAAGAGAGTTTTCATAATCACTATAGACAATAAGACTTCAACAAGAATAGTAAAGACATTCTGAACAAACTGTAGATTCCCAGTATATTAGTTAAGGTGGGCTAGGCTGTGCTGCACACAGCCTTAGACTTCCCTGGTGGCTCAGACGGTAAAGCGTCTGTCTACAATGTGGGAGACCTGGGTTCTATCCCTGGCTCGGGAAGATCCCCTGGAGAAGGAAACAGCAACCCACTCCAGTAGTCTCGGCTGGAAAATCCATGGACACAGTCCACAGGTTCGCAAAGAGTCGGACACAACTGAGCGACTTCACTTTCTTTCTTTCAGGCTGTGCTGCAGAAACAAACTCGAAACTCAGAGGCTTAAGTCTAATGCAGAAGTTCCTGGTTGATGGACTTTCCTAGATGGCTCCCCTCTATACAGTAGTCAGAGTCCTTATATTCATAGATTTCACTCTCTCCTAGGCTTCCTAAGATTCCTATATTAGATCCTATAAAATTAGCAAGTTGACAAGTAGGAGAGTAAGAGCCAAAGCAAGGAAACATCACAAGAGTGCATTTGTGGAGGATCTCAAGAATTTAGGCCTAGAAGCATGCAGCACATCTACCCATGTTTTTCCACTCTTACCTACAGGGCCCTGAAAATCAGTCTAGCTGTATACCCAAGGAGGAAAGAGAAATGCTTTGGTGAATATCCACATAAAGAAAATGGCACTTTATTTTAACTTGTAAAAAGAACATATGCATTATACATTTTGTATAAAAGATACAGAATGACATAAAGAATAAAGTCATCACCAAATGTGTTGTGAAACAGTGTGTGTGTATGTGTGTGTTTGTAGGGAGTGCAAGGGAGATGTATATAGATATAGATATGTAAATCTATATATATTGTATATCTATAAAAATTAGTTACATATATATGTAACTATTTATATGTAGCTTTTCAAATGACTCTTAGAACTATTTCCCCCTCAATTTCCGTTTTCCTCCTCAATATTCAATATCCCTTTTCCATCACTTAATGACTTCTTCGGGGCGGGGCAGGGGGTGGTTTGAGCTCAAGATAGTGGAGTAGAAGGACATGGGCTCACCCCTTCTTACAGAAACACAAAAATCACAACTAACTGCTGAATATTTATTGACAGAAAGACAGTGAAACCTAGCAAAAAAGATACCTTACATCCAAAGATAAAGAAGCCACAACAAAATTGTAGAAGGGGTGCAATCACAATAAGATCAAATCCCATACCTGCTGGGTAGAGACCCACAGACTGGAGAGCAACTGTACCACAGAGGACCTCCCACAGGAGCGAAAGTCCTGAGCCCCACATCAGACTTCCCAGCCTGGGGGGGGTCCAACAATAGGAAAAGGAGCCCCCAAAGAATCTGGCTTTGAAAGCCGGTATCGTTTGATTATAGGAAATCCACAGGACTAAGGGAAACAGATTTTACTCTTGGATAGGATACATGCAAGGTCCCATGCACACAGGAGAAAAAAATTAGTGACCTCATAAGACACCAGGTAAGACCTACCTGTTAGTATTGGAGGGTCTCCTGAAGAGCCGGGGGATGGCTGTGGCTCATGGTGGGGACAAAGACACTGGCAGTGGTAGTTCTAGGGAGTACACACATTGCCATAAGCCCTCCCAGAGGCTGCCATTATCTATACCCAACAGCCTGTAGACTTCAGTGGTGGGATGCCTTAGGCCAAACAATCAACAGGACAGGAATACAGCCCCACCCATCAGCAGACAGGCTGCTTAAAATTTTCCTAAGCATGGCCCTGCCTTTCAGAGGGACAAGACCCAGCTCCACCTACCCGTGGAGTCCCTCCCATTAGGAAGCCTGCACAAGCCTCTTAGACAGCTTCATCCAACAGAGGGAAGACAGCAGAAGCACAAAGAACTACAATCATGCAGTCTTCAGAATAGAAACCACAATCACAGAAAGTTAGACAAAATGAGATGGCATAAGACTATGTCCTACATGAAAGAACAAGATAAAACACTAGAAGAAATGAAGACATGGGAAAAGAATTCAGAATAATGATAATGAAGATGATCCAAGACCTTGGAAAAAGAATGGAAGCAAATATTAAAGAACAAACAAACTGATGAACAATACAATATCTGAAATGAAAAATACACTAGAAGGAATCAATAGCAGAGTAACTGAGGCAGAAGAACAGACAATTGGCCCAGAAAACAAAATGGTAGAAATCAAGGCCCCAGAACAGAATAAAGAAAAAAGAATGAAAAGAAATGAAGACAGTTTAAGAGACCTCTGGGACAACATTAAATGCACCAACATTCACATTATAGGGGTCCTAGAAGGAGAAGAAAGTGAGCGATGAAGGACCTGAGAAAATATTTCAAGCAATAATAGCTGAAAACTTCCCTGACATGTGAAAGGAAACAGTTACTCATGTCTAGAAAGTGCAGAGTCCCAGGTAGATAAACCCAAGGAGTAACACACCAAAACACACAGTGATTGAACTGAGAAGAATGAAAGACTTCTTGGGATAGTCCTACAACTTTCCAGTCACTTTCAGTTACTAAAAGCTTGTCCACTCAAAATGTAAATCTCAAATACGATGTACATTGTACCTGTTCCTCTCCCTTGCTCTGTGCTTCTGAGGACCAGCAGTGGACAGGAGGGCTGACCACTCTTTCTGCTGCTCCTCTAACTCTAGTGCCTGGAATCGAAACGAGCAGTCTTGTCTATCTCTGACTTTTTCTCCCTTCCCAATTCTAAACTCTAGACACTCTCTTATCGGGGATAAGGGAAAAATACTAGGGTAAGAGGAGTTACCATGACAGTGTGATTTTAATCCTCTATCTGTTGGGTCTACCTGTTTAAGCCCAAGTACTTTCTGGGAGTCTACTTGACACAGACAACTCACACGTATTTAGAACACATTGTCTTGGGCTACAGTCCTCTCCTCTGTTGTTGTGTCCCTGCCCATTCTCCCTCTCTGTATCCTGCCACCTATCTCTCCTTCCCATTCTGGCTCATTTTCTCACTTAACCAGGTGGAAGGGGACATCAACCCAGGAATATGATGCCAGTTTCCTTTTCTCCCAAACACCTTTAACCTTTATAAGGGATTCCCTTCATGCCCGTCTCTGCAAAGGGGGTGAAAACATTCTTAGCAGCATTGACTAAAGTGGAAATGAGAAGTAGGAAAGGGAGGTGAAAGCACTCTCTTCTCTCCCCTCACCAGGCTTCTGATGTAAATTGAGAAGCAGAGTGGTGTAGATGTAGCAGGGCTCATTAAGCCACCTTTTTCCAAACTTGGAGAGACATGCCTAACTTAGTCTTTGTTTACAGTTCTTTTTACACTGGAAAGGGCTGAGACAGTGCCTCTTAATTCTTAGCTTTGAGTTTTAGTTGAGAAATGTGGAGAACAGCAAAAGTCTTACTAAGCATCATTTTGAGATATAGATAGATAGATAGATAGATAGATATACAAATGACATCTGTATATCTATATCTATATATATGTATATAGGATTGCATAAAGGGAAAATAAGATATGACACCAAAAGATGCATCCCCCAGGTCTGAAAGTGTCCAATATGCTACTGGGAAAGAGCAGAGAAGAATTACCAATAGCCTAAGAATGAATGAAGCATCTGGGCCAAAGCGGATGCAACTTTCAGCTGTGGATGTCTCTGGTGACAAAAGTAAAATCCAATGCTGCAAAGACAAGTATTTTATTGGAACCTGGAATGTTAGGTTCATAAATCAAGGAAAATTGGATGTGGTCAAACAGGAGATGGTAAGAATAAACAGTGACATCCTAGGAATCCATGAATTAAAATGGACAGGAATGGGTGAATTTAATTCAGATGACCATTATATCTACTACTGTGGGCAAAAATCCCATAGAAGAAACAGAGTAGCCCTCATAATCAACAAAAGAGTCCAAAATACAGTACTTGGGTGCAACCTCAAAAATAACAGAATGATCTAGGTTTGTTTCCAACACAAGCCATTCAACATCATAGTAATCCAAGTCTATGCCCCTTCCACTGATGCTGAAGAAGTTGAAGTTGACCAGTTTTATGAAGACCTAGAAGACCTCCTAGAACTAACACCTAAAAAAGATGTTCTATTTATCATCGGGGATTGGAATGCAAAATTAGGAAGTCAAGATACACCTCAAGTAACAGGCAAGTTTGGCCTTGGAGAACAAAATGAAGCAGGGCAAAAGGTAACTGAATTCTGCCAAGAGAATGCACTAGTTATAGCAAATACTCTTTTCCAACAACACAAGAGGCTACTTAACACACGGACATCACCTCAAATTGATTACATTCCTTGTAGCTGAAGACGGAGAAGCTGCATACAGTCAGCAAAAACAAGACCTGGAGCTGACTGTGGCTCAGATCATCAGCTGCTCATAGCAAAAAAATTCAGGCTTAAATCAAAGAAAACCAGAAAAAACACTAGGCCAGCCAGGTATCACTTAAATCAAATCCCATCTGAATTCACAGTAGAGGTAACAAACAGAATCAAGGGACTAGATCTGGTTAACAGTGTGCCTGAAGAACTATGGACAGAGGTCTGTAACGTTGTACAGGAGGCAGTGAATGAAACTATCCCAAAGAAAAAGAAAAGCAAGGAGGCAAAGTGGTTATCTGAGGAGGCTTTATGAATAGTGGAAGAATGAAGAGAAGAGAAAAGCAAGGGAGAAATGCAGAGTTTCAAAGAAGAGCTAGAAGAGACAAGAAGGCCTTCTTCAATGAACAGTGTTTAATAACAGAAGAAAACAACAAAAGGGGAAAGACTAGAGATCTCTTCAGGAAAATTAGTAACATCAAGGGAGCATCCTGCCCAAAGATGGGCACAATAAAGGACAGAAATGGTAGAGATCTAGTAGATGCTGAAGAGATCAAGAAGAGATGGAAAGAATACTTGGAAGAACTGTACAAAAAATATCTTAATGAACTGGATTATTACGATGCTGTGGTTAGTCACCCAGAGCCAGACATTCTGGAGTGCAAAGTCAAGTGGGCCTTAAGAAGCACCGCTGTTAATAAAGCTAGTGGATGCAATGAAATTCCAGGAGAACTATTCACGTACCTAAAGGAGGATGCCATCAAGGTTTTGCATTCATTATGTCAGCAAATCTGGAAGACCCAGCAGTGGTCACAGGACCAGAAAAGGTCCATTCCCATTCCAATTCCCAAGAAGGGTAGTACCAAAGAATGTGCATCAGACAATTGCACTTATCTGCCATGTTAATAAGGTCATGCTGAAAATCTTGTATGATAGGTTTCAGCATCATGTGAACAAACAACTTCCAGATGTCCAAGCTGGGTTTAGAAAAGAAAGAGGAACAGAGATCAAATTGCCAACATTCACTGGATTATAGAGAAAGCAAGGTAATTTCAGAAAAATATCTATCTCAGTTTCATTGACTATGCTAACATCTTTGAATGTATGGATCATGAACAACTGTGAAAAGCTCTTAGAGAAATGGGAATACCAGACCATCTTATCTGTCTCCTGAGAAACCTGTATATGGGTCAAGAAGCAACAGTTAGAACCCTGTATGGAACAACTGATTGGTTCAAAATTGAGAAAGGAGTATGACAGGGCTGTCTGGGGTCACCCAGTTAATTTAATCTATACTCTGAGCACATCGTGAGAAATGTTGGGCTGGATCAATTACAAGTTGGAATCAAGATAGGTGGGAGAATTATCAACAGCCTCAGATATGCAGATGATATCACTCTAATGGCAGAAAGCAAAGAGAAACTAAAGAGCCTCTTGATGAGGGTGAAGGAGGCGAGTGAAAGAGCTGATTAAGACTAAATATTAAAAAAAAAGAAAAAACTAAAATAAAAAGAAACACAAAAAACTAAGATCATGGCATCTGGCCCCATTCAGTTCAGTTGCTCAGTTGTGTCCAACTCTTTGTGACCCCGTGGACTGCAGGACGCCAGGCCTCCCTGTCCATCACTGACTCCCGGAGCTTGCTCAAACTCATGTCCATCGAGTCAGTGATGCCATCCAACCATCTCATCCTCTGTTGTCCCCTTATCCTCCTGCCTTCAATCTTTCCCAGCATCAGGGTCTTTTCCAATGAGTCAGCTCTTCGCATCAGGTGGCCAAAGTATTGGAGTTTCAGCTTCAATATCAGTCCTTCCAATGAATATTCAGGACTGATTTCCTTTAGGATGGACTGGTTGGATCTCCTTGCAGTCCAAGGGACTCTCAAGAGTCTTCTCCAACACCACAGTTCAAAAGCACCAATTCTTTGGTGCTCAGCTTTCTTTATGGTCCAACTCTCACATCCATACATGACTACGGAAAAATCATAGCTTTGACTCTATGGACCTTAGTCAGCAAAGTAATGTCTCTGCTTTTTAATATGCTGTCTAGATTGGTCACAGCCTTTCTTCCAAGGAGCAAACATCTTTTAATTTCATGGCTGCAATCACCATCTGCAGTGATTTTGCCTTGTCTCTCATGCACATACAATTTAAAAGGTTTCTTTAAGTCTGGTAGTCCTAAGGCCAGAGCTGGGACTAACTTTGCCTTTATGGTAAAAGAATTAATGATCAGGTAGGCCTCCAGGGGTCCCCAAAGGAGCAGAGGAGGCGAAGGGACAAACAGCGGATTTTTTTTTTCCTCTACATTCCTTCACTAGGCCTTAGTCATGTAGGAGGCTCCTTTAATCCTGTGTTGCTATGGCAACTACATGAAACTAACTTTTTCAAACTATGAGCTGCTAATTGCTCAATAAACCCATATATCTTGCTAATGAGAATGTCCCAATGTCTGAATGTCCTTTTTAAGCTATGTTAATGAAATGATGTATCTTGCTCTGGAGGACATGTTTCTCCTTCTTAACAGAAACGGGTTCCTTCTGGCTAATCTTGCTATGTTAAAATTTATGTTGTGGGAGTGAGTTTGGTAAGACCTTTACAACCTTGAGCTATTATTAGTAACCAACTGAAAAAGTATATGATACGTTGCTAAAAACTAGCGGGGGGGGGGGGGAGGTTCTCTCCTTTCCCCTTCCAGTGCCTCTTTCTGGATGCTTTTTTTAATTCCTATTACTTTAATAAAACTTTGCCACACAAAGCTCTGGGTGACTGAGCCTGCGCCCTCTCCTTTGGAGATCAAGAATCATCACTGCTGCATCGTAACCTATCAATGGTTTCAAAGGCTGCTTGGCACAGTAGCCCAAGTAAGGGGCTCTAAATCATGTCCCTTTAAAGCCTCATAGAGCGGCTTTACTATGAGCCTATAGTTCGGGATCCAGATCCAACAGAAACCTGACATTCCCAGAAACCTCAGTTGTCTAGGAGTCTTGGGTGTTCTCAAGCCTGCTATTGCCCATTTTCTATCAGGCAAAAGACCCCAGTGTCTTGGGAAATGGCTAAACCTAGATACTTGACTTGTTGCTTACGTACTTGGGCCTTTTCTGGGAGACCTTATATACACAACTGGCTAAATAGTTTAGGGTTCTAATGGCATTTTATAGACACTTACCATAAGTAGGGCTTGGTATAAGTGAGTTGTCCACATATTGGAGTATGAGTCTTTCATCCAATATTAAGTTTCTAAGGTGACTTGCCAAAATTTCCCCAAACAAGGTAGGAGAATTCTTAAACCCTTGAGGCAGGACTGTCCAACATAATTGTTGGATTGCTTGTGTTTCAGGGTTCTGTCATTCAAAAGCACAAAGTTGCTATTATTCTTCTGCAATAGGAATGCAGGAGAAAGCATCTTTCCAGTCCAAAACTGAGATCCAGCTGTATTCTCCCAGAATAGTTAAAAGCAAAGTGTATGGGTTAGATATGACAGGGTGCAAATCTTGGACTATTTCATTAATAGCTCTCAAATCTTGAACAGAGTGATACTCTGTTGAGTCTGGCTCTTTGACTGGGAGGATAGGGGTGTTATACGGGAAGATGCAAGGTTTAATCAGTCCTATTTTTAAAAATCTTCTCGAAAATTGGCTGTATTCCTTTTTTGGGGTCTCACGTATCAGAGAGTACTTTTTAAATTAGGTGTCCCAGCATTTTTATGGAATCTGTATTGACCGTGCATTCTCGGCCTTTCCAGGGGTGCCATCAGCCCACACTTCCTGCTTACCTTTTCATAGACTTCAGTGGGAAAAGGCCCTGTCTCCTTTCAGGGGCATCCATGAGTGCCATCTATAGGCTTACAGCTTGCTCTGGCGAGACTCTGACATCAAGTTGACCTGGTGAAAAAGTTACTTGAGCATTTAATTTACAAAGGCGATCTCTACCCAAAAGAGGGATTGGGCACACTGGGATATATAAAAAACTGTGTTTCAGGATATAGTCCCCTAACTGGTATTCTAAAGGTTGTAAGAGGGAGCAATTTTGTATTTCCCCAGTCACTCCTGTGACGGTGGGGATGGATTGAGATGTTTTCTGTGCCACCTTGGTGTTCACCACAGAGTATGTTGCACCTGTATCTATTAGAAAGTCAATTAATTTGTTCCCCACTGTCAAAGTTACCAGGGGTCCTATGGGGAAATTTGAATTGGATGTCTCAAGTTCAAGGGAGCCCTGTGGTCTCTTCATTCATCATCAGAGTGTCCTCCTCTTTTTGCCATAGGAAGGCTCCCATTTTTCTTTTATTGTTATCTTTTTTATTCCTTAACTTAGGGCACTTTTCCTTCCAATGCCCTGCCTCCTTACAGTAAGTACGTTGTTCCTTCCCCAATGGTGGCTTACCTCTCTTCTGGTTACAAGCCTTCTGGGAATCCATTGCTACTGCCAATAAGGTAGTGCTCTGCCTGCATCCTCTTGCTTCGGTCATCGTTTCCTGTTATTGAACATTTTAAAAGCAACATTTACTAACTGAGAAGGGTTCATTCCAAATGCACTATCTAATTTTTGTAATTCTCTTCTTATATCTGGGTTACTTTGCCCGGTGAAAGTCATATTCACCATTCTCATGTTTTCAGGGGCCTCAGGGTCAGCAGCACTGTACTGCCTGTAAGCTTGATAAATTCTTTCTAGAAATTCTGATGGGTTCTCATTGGGTTTTTGGTGTCTCTCCTGAATTTTGTTGAAGCTCTTTTGCCTAGGTATCCCTTTTGAAGGCCTACTAAGATACATTTCCTATAATGCTTTAGGAGCAGCATACCTCCTACACAGTATCACACAGCACCCATCATCCACAGTGATCCCACTGTGAGGATCCCAGTCAGGTTTAGCAACAGGAATTGCCAGATTTGCTTCTGGAGTTTCATCTGGATCAGCTAGATAAAGAAAGCTGGTGTGCTTCCTCCCTAGCCTTGTCAACAACCATCCTTCTTTTATCCCCTGTGAGCATCAAATTCAAAAGAGTAGGAATGTCTGCCCAAGAGGGATGGTAAGTGGCAAAGATGGAAGAGCAAAGTTCAGTCATGTGGATTGGGTCCTCTCGATATGTAGAGTTATTGTTTTTCCAATTAAACAAATCTGAAGTTGAGAATGGCTTGTGCATCCATAGATACCCAGCTGGTTGGCCATCTGCATTAAGGTCTCCTAAGGCATATTGGTGTAAGGGAAATTGCCCTGCTCCAGAAATGGCTCCCAGTCCAAATTGGGTTTCCTACAGGGTCTTGGATGGTGATGCCAAGCCAGGTTCCTGTGCCCTGGGTGTTAACATAGAAACTCCTAATTGATCTCCACAAGGAGGGGAAATAGGAGGTGATGGCTATACTGGTGGCACGGGTAGCTGGAACACCTGCCGATGCAACGTGCTTGGCCAGTGGAGGAGTTGGGTTGGTCACACGGGGTTTAAGTCCTGAAACAACGTATCTTCACTCTCACTTTCTCCCTCTCCCTCTTGTAGAATAGGTGTTTCCTTGACTTTCTTTCCAGATTGCTGCACCATAAGGCAGCAGCCATCTGACTTTTCTTCCTGATGTAATAGCATAAATGCCTCTACCTATGGAATCTCATTTTTACCTGGCCTTTCACAAAACAATTTTAATTGTGAGATCATATAATAATTAAGTGAGCCATTTAAGGGCCATTGATTCCCTCATTCTAGCGTATATTGGGACCACACACCATTACAACAGGCTATCATCTCTTTCTTAGTCATAGGCCCACAGCTATATCTTGCCCATTTATTTAGGACACAGCCCAAAGGGCTTTCCTTAGGGACAGATGGAGTATTTCCCCTATTGATAAAGTTCAAGAATCACAAAACAGAAATTTAATACCAAAGGCACGAACAGATTCCATTATGAATGGACACAAAAACAAAAGCAAAAGAACCAGTTCACAAAATCAGATAAATTCAACAATTTCCCCTTTCAAATGGGTACCCTGCAAATTGGCTTTTCCTTTAAAGGAAAAGCCCAAATTGAGAGGGGAATATGTTCCCAGCAGTACACACTAGAGCAACTTACCCTACTATATGGAGCCTATCAGCTCCCAAATGTCAATTCCTTGCTCCAACTGCCAAGCACTGGGGCAGCCTGTGACACTTCAGGAAATTTTTAAGGGAAGATCCTCAGGACAAATGTCCTGGCAGCTGCTAGGGCCTTACCTGAAAATTCCCCAAATAGGGTCAGCTCACCACGAGCAGCATGGTTCCTGGCTGGCTCGCCAAAATTTGTTACTGAGCCCCAAGCTCATTCTGCTCCCCACACGAAAGGTCGACTAGAGTCTCCAAAAACCATCTCATCTCAGTCAGGATTCAGGGTCCTTTTATATACTATAGGGAGGGGTGAGGGGCTTTCAGTGGTACCAACCAATGGCAAAACAGGGCTATAAGCTAGCTGCTGGTTAACAGTTGCTCACTTGGTTGAGTGGGAGGGGCAGTCCCACTGGGGCACCCTGACCAACTGCTGAGTGGGACTGGTACGCTGGCGTCTGTCTCAATGGAGCATGCAGGCCAGAGCCAGGGAAGGAAAGGCCCGTTATGCCTCAGGTCCCATGTGGGACCACTGCTACAACACCACAGCACGGCCAGTGTAATGCGACTGCTTTTCACAAGCGGCTCAGGATCTCCAGAAATATATGCTATGCAAACTCCACAGATGACATTCTGAAAAGTAAAGGTGGAAACAAAGGTGAAAGCAAAAAGTAAGATGATGATAAGGTTTTATCAAATAATGGTAAGTCTGGGGTTAAAAACGATTGTTTATCAATAATAAAAGATTATTGACTCTAAGTTCAGTGCCCCTTTTACAGATTACCTCCTTTACGGTTTGTAGTAACTCAAATCTGGCAACAACTTTGTACCTGAGTAGCAACTGGGGGTGAGTGTGAGGAGCACTTACTCCTCCTGAACACATCCCTCAAAAGGGTATCTTTTCAACGATTTTTAAAAGATAAATGTATAAACATGATAGTTGCTGAGCCTATGGATAAAACCACAGAGAAAGCAGTGTGACACATTTATGCAACCCACCATTCCTGGTTTTAAGTCATACAGAAACATATTCTGGCAAATTTAGGCTAAAAACGAATTTATTGGAAACTTTTGGAAAGCTGATAGAATTATAGGGAAGGCTGGAGGAACAGGTGTCAGATATGCTTGGTGACAGGGTCTACATGGGGGCTCATCGTGCTGACCTCGCCAACAAAAGGTAAAAGTCGCAGTGACCCATGAAACTGACCACATTGCTCAAGCAACATCCTATTTTCACCGCTGGCACCTACTTTCCCAAAACTGCCCCCCGATCACCCTACCGTGGGACACCTCTGGCTCTCTGACTGCCGAACTCCTCTTGCAGGCTAAAGATAAACTAACCACCCTACTTCAGGGGACCCAGTTTCCCTCTACTGGGTATAAGAAGGATCCACCGGAAGGGTGGGTTCTTTCCGAGAGCCAGTCACTCTTTCATTTCGCTTTAATAAATCTCCTTTTCTTTGCCTGACTGCCCGGCTTGTTTTCTTCTCCGCACTGGCCTTACAGTTGGGGAATGTTGGAGGCTTGAACCGGCATTAACATTCTGGAAACTGCCACTACCGCCACTTTTGAAAGGCCTGCAAATTTGCTGATACTAGATGCAGTAAGCTGCTGCCACCTGTGGCCGGCCCCTACACCAGGGAAACAGCTTCCCGAGGTGAGGCTAAAGCGAGTTCCTGTCAGTCCTGGGGAGGGGCGGGCCTCACGCCACCTCGCCACAGCCTTCCGCCTTTTAGTACCGGCATTAGGACCTGGCGTAGCCCGGAATGAGGCTCGGGGGAGGGACTAGGGGAGCTCTTCGCGCACGCTTGACGTAATCAGCCCGCGCCAGCAGTGGCCAGGGCCGTGGAGCAACACGTTTCCCGCTGGCCTCAACTCTAACCTACCATGGCGGCCCGTATACAGCAGTCTCCTCAGCCTGGCGGCGGGAAGCGTAAAGGCAAGGCTCAGTATGTGCAGGCCAAGCGGGCTCGACGCTGGGATGGCGGTGGGCCCCGCCAGCTGGAGCCCGGGCTACAGGGCATTCTCATCACCTGTAACATGAACGAGCGCAAGTGCGTGGAGGAGGCCTATAGCCTGCTCAACGAATACGGCGACGACATGTATGGACCAGAAAAGGTACCAATCCCAGGGAGGGCAGGCCTTTGAGGGAGAAGGGCAGGGTGGCAAGCTAGTTGCGTGATTTTGGCCGCCAGAGTGGCGGTAAGGAGGCGTGGCCTCGCCTAGGTATATTTACCCCCGTTCCCCCATCCCTACCAGGTCTCGTTCTAGAAATGCTTGCACCTCTTTGTTTTCCACCCCCATCGTTAATGACGGTGGCTCCCAGGTATAGATTGCTTCCTTCGGTTCAGGCGTTGTTTCTGAAGCTGTTTTAAGAAGCATGTATTTCTCATCGTAGCTTTGGGAAGTATTGCTCACCAGGACACTAGTTAAAAGTTCACACTTCATTTGTACTTAAGGTTTTTGCCACCATTTGGAACAGTATGGCTGTAATGTACAGTGTTTGTCCTAAGCAGTAACATCTCTAAAATAGTGGTTTTGGTACTAATGCTAGTTTCGTCTCAAATGCGTATAAAAATGCACTTCAAACAGTAAAAATATTTTATAACAATACTGTATGAAATCTAGTTGTTCAATTTTGGAAATAATTATATTATTGGTTTAGGATTCGGACCAATACACACACATGCACACCCCAGGGAATTAAATGGAGGAGGAGCATAGTACAAAGGGTATTTAACTTAAATTCAGGTAGGGTACTGTCATTTACTAGCTCAGAGGATGAACATGTTATTTAATTCTGCTGAGCTAGATAAAAAGAAAATTATAGGACTTTGGAAAGTTGGCTAAAAAATTGCATATATACATAAAATATCCCTGTAAACAAAAAAAGCTACATAAATGTGTAAGATTAGTGCCTGATTGGTAACCATATCATCACTAGTGGAGCAGAGAACTGGGCAACAAGTGCATGTCCTATCTACGTGGATACCTTGAGCAAGTTCTTAACTACTTCAGTAGTACAGGTGTAAAGGATTTTTAACTTCATAACTGTTTGGTTTAATCTTATGAAAGGAGAGTGTCATATCAGGCACAGAGATATCTACTGATAGGATTAAAGTCCACCCTGAAATGATTCATCTGGTGAGCACATTTCCCTCTGTCCCAGACTGTCAAGATGCTTTAGAAAACATTTTCAAATGATGTGTACCATAGTCTGAGGAAACTCCCTTCTTCACATTTTGGAGGAGGTGGTGTCTTGGTAAAAAGCTTTATTGTTAATATTGGGTCTTCTGCCCCTGGGGGCGGGGTTTACATAAGTAGTTAATTAAGAGCTTTTAACATGAGCTGTTGTGGCATTTCTGCTCATTAATTTTATGCAAGCAGTTTGCAGACAAGGATCAACAACCCTCTGGAAGTGAGGGAGAAGATGATGATGTGGAAGCTGCCTTGAAGAAAGAAGTTGGTGACATTAAGGCATCCACAGAGATGAAGCTAAGAAGATTCCAGTCAGTGGAGAGTGGAGCAAATAATGTAGTCTTCATCAGGACACTTGGGATAGGTGTGTCTGACTAATACACTTTGAGATTATTGATCCTATAATATCTGGACATCACCCTGTCTCTGAGAACACTGCCTTCAAAATGGCTTCATGGGCATGGCTCAGTTAATCATTTGATTGCATCCTCTCTGTGTTAGCACTGTGTTGGCACTAGGCATATGGAAAGGTGAAATGGGGTAGTGGACTGGCATGGGCTTAGGAGTAGAAACCTGGCTTTGCCACTTCCTTTGTATTTAACTTTAGGCAAAACAAGAGTACATGGTTCTGTCTAAAAGGAGCAGATGCTACTCAGCTCTCCCAATTTGGAATGGCTCCAGACATTTGGGAATGTAGTCCCAGAAGAGCCATATCTTCTGATTTTTCAAAAGTTGAAAATCTGGAGAAGTTTCTATGTTTTTAAATGTAGTTAACTAATTTAAAAATATTGAAAACACTGAACAGCCCCAAATAGAATTGTATGTAGTCACGACACTTCCTAAGGACTACATTATGATCTTGTGGCTCAGGAATTCCTCTGAGATCTGAAGTCTAGACTTCTGTACAAACTTAGCTAATGGATTGATTAAATCTTAAGTGACTTGAAGATTTTTGTTTTGTTTTTGTAAAACATGTTCTATTTAATGTTCATTGGTTTGACTGTTGCTGCTGTTACAGGAAAACAACAGTATGACATTGTCATTAGATAAATCAGACATTATGAATAAGTTAACTCCAGAGTTTTCATGAACAATTGTTTTTGATAAAAACGGAGTTAAAATATTAGATACAGTATTAATAGAGAGTGCACCAAAGAAGTATTAGTTGGAAGAAATGATTGGTTAAACTCGCGTAAAGTTCATTATGATAATTTTTTCTAATCTACCATCAGTTTATGTCACTGCTAATGAAAATTCTTTTTAGAGAGTTTGAAGAGTTTAAAATCTGTGAGGACTTTGAAACTTACCTGTTTGTTTTGTGCTGATTTTTTTCTTTTAGAACCTGAGAAATTGGTGCATCATATTCTCCAAGATATATACAAAACCAAGAAGAAGAAGACTCGGGTTATTCTACGAATGTTGCCCATCTCAGGCACATGCAAGGCTTTCTTAGAAGATATGAAAAAATATGCAGAAACATTTTTGGAACCATGGTTTAAAGCTCCAAATAAAGGAACATTTCAGATTGTATACAAATCTCGGAATAACAGTCATATGAATAGAGAAGAAGTTATTAAAGAATTGGCAGGTATGTTTCTCTTAGTGATTTTGCAAAGATGTGCCATGGTAAATATTTGCTTTTAAGATTTTTTTTTTTAATATTTAGGGCTTATATTTTTGAGTGAGAGCAGGTATTTTAAAATGTCATTAAATAATATCAAGCCTAACTTTTTAATATGTTGGGTCTGAGATTATTTTTGGTAGTTAGATATTGAAGTCTTTTCCAAATCAGAATTGAATTTTCTTTGAGGAAAAAGGGCTCTTACTAACTTTCTCAGGGTTTCATTTGTATTTACATATTGAAAGCATTCAGAGAACTTGATTGAAGTGCATGTAAAATAGTGGACTATTACATGCATTTATATATATAGTATAGTATAACACTACTAGTATATGTAGTATTTCAACAACTACATTTCTGATAAGGTTAGTTATAAATTTAACAAATTCAAAATAGGGGGAGGTGAAAGATTGTTTTTGTATCCACCAGGCTTGATGATATCTTTTTATGTCCCGTTTTCCTTTTTGTTACAGGAATAGTAGGCAGCCTCAATTCGGAAAATAAAGTGGATCTTACCAATCCCCAGTACACAGTGGTAGTAGAAATCATTAAAGCTGTCTGTTGCCTGAGTGTTGTGAAAGATTACATGTTGTTCAGAAAATACAATCTCCAGGAGGTGGTGAAGAGTGCTAAGGACTTGTCACAGCTTAACCCAAAGCAGGCAGCACACACAGGAAATGGGAAAGAAGCTAAATTGGAATCTGGTGACAAATCAAGTCAAAATGACCCAGCAGAAGGAAAAAATAACCAGCAAGTGGTACCAGAGAACAGTGAGGAGCTGGGTCCAACAGACTCAATATCTGAGACACATGTGGTGAATGAGGGGGTGGCTAAACCTGAACTTGCAAGTCAAGTCACAGAAGGATCTGAATGAAATGAAAATGATCTCTGATGGGAAAAGAAATCATTTGGTGTTGGAGGTGGATTTTTCAACTGCAGTTTTGTGAGATGTTGCTGGGATTCCATATAAAATTGTGACTAAAAATACTGTTTTTGATATTGTGTTCTGCATAATTGTTTACTCACAGTAGTGGAGCAGCTCTGTTAATAGTTTTGTTAGAGGTCTTTCCACCCTATATGGCAGTGTGCAGTAGGCCCACGTGCATTTGGTTGTGTTAGAAGCGACTTTGGATAAATTGGTGAACCCTACTGCACAGAGCAGAGGGTGGGAGGGGAATGATGTTGGCCTCTCCCTCATGGTTACCTTCCCCACTCTCCCCTTCTGCACTACCAGCTGACTTATGGGAGTGAACAGGCTCTGTGAAATCAAAACTCAAGAGGGAAATTTCCATTCTAAGAAAGGAATTTTTGTGTATTGCAACTCAGTTGTCTCCTGCCACTTTGTTGTAAACATTGGACAGACATGGGTTGTATAGGTTAGAAGTGAATTTTCAGATTTTTCTTGTTTTGTTTTTATCCCACTCTGCACCTTCCTTTTTTTGGCAGCACCATAGGGCATGTGGGATCTTGGTTCCCAGACCAGGGATCCTACCCATAGCCCCTACAGTGGAAATTATGCTCATTTTTATGTTTTAATAACATTTGTTACAAAAAAATCTGATGGTGCAGTGGTGCAATTTCTGAAGGCAAGGTTTGAAAGAAAAATGTTCCATTCTAGGCATAGATTTACAGACATTTCTGGTAAGGTTGGTTATAAAGAATGAGTCTTCTGAGTCACTGCAGTCTACTAGTGCAACAGGGACTCAAATTCTTTATACTGTAAGCTACTTTACAATGTGAAGGGATTTATAATCCAAGCTGTTCCACTCCATTGTATATCCTTTGTGAAATGCAACTTACAAACTGAAGATTTGTTTTAGCAGTTGTAACTATAAATCATAGCCTCTTGACAAATAAAGATGATTATTTTAATGGCTTTGGAATACCAGGACAGTAAAACTTTTGTTCAGAAAAATCACATTCAGTGAAAAGGTTTAGAAAGCAAATTATTTGGTGGTAGAATTTTTTCCAGAAGAGAAAACTTCACATAATTGATAAGAATCTAATAATATCAACATTTAGCTAGGTCAGGAAGGAGTACAAGAAGTTGAAAAGACTTTACTGTCAGTATAATAAATTGACTTACATGATGCTAAAGAGGTTTTGTATAAAAGCAGCAGCTTCTCTGTGTGAGCTGATGAAGCAACAGATTTCATGAATATTTGTCATACTGTAGCATTTGTAAGATTTGTAAATGATCAGGAAATTCAAGAAAACTCTCAGTTGCTAGGAGCCTCTCCAAGCAACGGTCAATAAAATTCAGTAGGTCTTCACATCTGAAAACCCAGTGATCTGTCATCTGTACTCCTAGTGCCCCATCAGTGGTTGGCTCCATGACAAGTTTTGCATCACTTTAGTAAAAGAATATCCTGACTTTTGTAATTACAGCACATTGCTTTCTTCACAGTGTGAAGAAAAAACTTGGAGATATAAAAAGCTTGGAGATGAAGAAAGTTCTAAATAATGCTACAAAATGGTTAACTTAATTAAAGGTATATTTATGCAAGAATGTTTTTAAAACAAAAGAACCAACTAAAACCTGAAGGAAGAGCATGTAAATCTCTTAAATACAGAAATCCAGTGCTTATCGGAGGAAGAGTTAGCCACAGGATATTTGAGCTGAAAGGTGAATTATCAGTAAGTTCTAAGTACAAGAAAACACTAGGCCAGATTTTGCTAAATGCTTTGAAGATGAAGAATGGTCTAATTAGACATTTTTTCATTGCAAGAACAAATGAGCTGTTTTATGAGAGCCTGGAGAAAAATATTTTTTCTTAAAAGTGACAGGAGTCTTGGATTAAAAGAAACTGACTCTTTGGAATAATTATGTTGCATAAGGTACTCTTGGTTTCCACAGACACTTGGGTTTGAGAATGAAGAAAGCAAGGTCTCAAGCCTTATTTAAACTCTCCTTGAAGAATTGCAAAGCCAAATTAAACAGCATTTCCCCTCCTTTTCCCAACACTATGTGATTGGGTGAGGAACCATTTCTCAAAACCTCAGCCTGAGATTTTGTCATTAAGAGGAAGAGCTGAGAGTCCTGTTCTGATGGTTGTGGATTTCTGTGAAACATGAGTATCCTTCAACTTGGTGCTCACACGCACATACTTTGAAAGTTTTTTCAAGGGTTCCTCCAGGGTAAAACTGAAAAAAGAAGAGAGATAACAAAGAGGATTGCAAAATAAAATATCTGAATTGAGAATACTGAGGGGTTGTGAAATTAGCTTTTGGAGTTGGATTTATTTTTTAACAAGTTTGGCAGTATAAATGTTAAGTCTTCCTGCACCAATGGCTGTATTTGTTTATTGGCTAGTGAACATGGAAGTGATTTTTATCCTTCTAAGCTAGCGATTCTGCTGGTTAACCAGACCAGAAGAATTTGGGATGGAGCAAAGAGAGTAGCTTCCCAGGTGGCTCAGTGGCAAAGAATCCACTTGCCAATGCAGGAGGCACAGTAGACACAGGTTCAATCCCTGGGTCAGGAATATCCCCTGGAGAACAAAATGGCAAACCACTCCAGTATTCTTGCCTGGAGAATTCTGTGGACTGGGGAGCCTGGTGTTCTACGTCCATGGGGTTGCAAAGAGTCAGAAGTGAATGAGCAGGCCAAGCCATGCTATGTGAATAAGAAAGGACCTTGCTAATGCAGATGAGGCTGGCACTTGCTTATATATCTTTAGAATGTCAACTCTTAGTAAGTTGAAGTTATCTTGAAAGGATGATAAGAGCATTCTAAGTATCATTGGGAGAACATGAATAATAGGATTTTGGTGCCTTCATCAGACTTTTTCCAAGACAAAGATACTTTTATTTTGATAGTACAAGACTCTAGGACTCTGGGAGTAAAATTGGCTGTATGCATACAATAGTATGGAACTAGGTTCATTTTATTTTGTGAAAGCTGCTACTCTACATAAAGATTTTGATTTAGTAGTTTATTTATTTATTTATTTTTTTACTTTACAATATTGTATTGGTTTTGCCATACATTGACATGAATCCGCCATGGGTGTACATGTGTTCCCCTTCCAGAACCCCCCTTCCACCTCCCTCCCCATCCCATCCCTCTGGGTCATCCCAGTGCGCCAGCCCCGAGCACCCTGTATCATGCATCGAACCTGGACTGGAGATTCGTTTCACATATGATAATTTACATGCTTCAATGCCATTCTCCCGTATCATCCCATCCTCGCCCTCTCCCATAGAGTCCAAAATACTGTTCTATACATCTGTGTCTCTTTTGCTGTCGTGCATACAGGGTTATCTTTACTGATTTACTAAATTCCATATATATGCGTTAGTATACTGTATTGGTGTTTTTCTTTCTGGCTTACTTCACACTGTATAATAGGCCCCAGTTTAATCCCCTTTTATATTTGTATTTGGTAAGGCCTAAGTGTGATAAAAGCTCTTCTGCAAATACAAGGTAGTACTGTGCTCTGTTGGAATCTGAGTTCTCTTCTATTGGAATCTGAGTTCATTCATTGAAAGATTTATTTTAAAGTTTACCAATTGCTTGTTTCCACTAACGTTTGAGCATATTATTTTATATACAAT
Organism: Giraffa tippelskirchi; assembly: GCF_054371585.1. Lineage (NCBI taxonomy): Eukaryota > Metazoa > Chordata > Mammalia > Artiodactyla > Giraffidae > Giraffa > Giraffa tippelskirchi. The sequence goes on from NC_137287.1 coordinate 23,288,958, forward strand.
GGGATTCTAGGGTGGAAATGGAGTGCTTTTTCTCTTTTAATTTTTATTTTAAAAAATAGGTTAAACTCCACTTCAGTGTTGTGGTTTAGTAAACTTGTTTTGCTTTATGGAGGAAGGTGTTAAATTTGATATTTTAAAACATTTCTCTATGATTAAACATGATTTCTGAATGTTGTTTTTACTTGTATTTTGCTTTTGATATGGCCAGATATTCGGCTTTTTTTTTTCGATAGTTCCTAATGTTTTCAGAAAAATAAAAATAAATTAGTTCCCTAAAGACTAGTGTTCTACTTTTTCTTTTGCCTCTTAGTAAAGCTCTTGCTTTATAATTATAAAGTAGTTTAATCATAAAGGATGTTTTTATGTCAAATTATGTATCAAAAGTCATGTGCGTTGTCCAAAAAGTAAAGATACAAATATTGGTTTCTTTTTAATAACTAAAAACTTTCAAGCATTTTATGTCTTAATTCAAGTGTTAGATATTTTACAGTGAGTTTGCTTCAAAATGAAGTATATAGTACAGTACTTAATTAAGTTCATTTATTGACTTTGGAATTGTTTAGAGTCCTTACTTTAACAGTAGTATTTTAATTCACCTTAAAGAATTAGTAACATATAAAAATTTTAAGTAGAAGAAATTGTGTCTTGAGCATTTCTCTTAGAATAGTTCTAATCTTTATTTTGAAATAATCAGGCACAAGATAAATTCATTGTCCATTATGTTTTTCTAATTAATCATTTGACTCCTGCTATTTTAAACACTACAAGCCATTTATCATTGCCTTTGTTGTTTGGTCATCATCATTTTCTTCCCAAATATTTTTAGATTTTTACTTACTTATTTTTTGGCAAAGTGCAAAACAAAAACTTAGTAGAGTTTTTCAACCAGGAAAAATCGTAAGCATTTTAAGAGAGTAGTCACTGAGTTATTGGGAAGCAAGGACTAAAAGAAAGCAGCCCTGTTAACTGCTTAATGCCACTGTGTTCTTGTCAGGCTATTTCCGACCCCATTCATGGTCTCTTAAAACGTTGCGTTTGATTTTCCCAGTGATTGTCTTTGGGAGTTCTTTAACAAATTCCACCTAGTTAACAGAAAAACATATTATGAGACACTTAATCTCAAGTTTACTATCCCCGCTGTCAGTATAATAGGAAAAAACTTTAATGAAACTGGCATTGACTTTCAGTGTCTGTTGTGTTAAGCTAATTGAATGTCTTGGTCACCAGGAACTGTTCTGTTTATATATAAAGATGACAGTGGAGCTCCATCATGCTGGTTTTTAATGCTGGTTTGCTTTACCGAAGAACAGTCCCTTTATTCTATTGCTTTCCTCTAGTTCAAACCAGACCTAGGTCTCTACCCCCAGGGAAATGGAGGCCACAGCTAAAAGCAAAGAGAAACATCAAGTTAATTCTTGGTTTTTTGACCTTGTAAGAACTGGGTCCTGGAAGTTCTGAGGGAGATTTTTTTAAAGATAATTTTGAGTATATACAATTTTCCACTTAGGCCCTGACTTGATAGTAAAATACTTTTTGCTCTCCCTCAAGATATGACTACTGTATTTTAAAATGTTCTCAAACATTCATGAAAAGAAACTAGGCACTGAGTAAGTGAACCGAATGGTTGCTTAGGTTGAAATTAACTACCTTTTAGCTGAAATGATGCCAATTGAAACTGAATTCTCATGTAGAAGATCAGTCAGTATCAACTAATAGGATTCTAGGACTAGAAGGAAATTGTAGTACCATCTGTGTGTCTTTATACAGAATTGTCCTTAAATCCCTCCTTTGGAGAAGGTGTCGGGAAAAATTCCACAGTTCCTTTGGATAATATTTTCTTCCTGTCCCTTGAATTTGATCCTTTGATACTTAAAGTCACATGCTTTGAATTTAGAAAGGTATAATGGCCCAAAAGTACTATGATAGATAAGTCATGTGCTGTCTTTGAAAACAATTGGCCACTATTTTTTTTCCTCACATGAAATGGGACTGACTAGTCTGATAAGGATCTTTAATAGTTACTTAGTATTGTAGAGATGACCAAAGATTCTAATTCTTCAAACATCTGTGGTGTCCTAATATAAAGTATTTTAAAGCAAGATTCTTAGAGCTAAAGTTGAAATAGGTGTCTTCTACTTATATAATGAGTTACTATAAAATCAAAAGCTAATATATGTACTTACTAGTTTAGATACTTATTTGGTAACACATTTAACTTTTGGGCACAATACTTGCCTTTCTTGGATACTTGTAAGGTGCAGTTGATTTTTTTACATGGTCCTGAAGTTCAAGAGTTAATTTCTCTGGGTCGGATGATTTAAAGGGTGCAGATAAAACAACAAAAGCTTTCACTACCTGTGGGGAAAAAAATTAATTTATATCGATATATGTCTTTTTCAGACACATCCAGGAGTTTGGAACCAATGCTGAACACCAATACTTAATTGTTAATAGTAGGTTGAGTAATGCATGTGTATGCTGGAGATCACCTATGAACAAAGCTTGAACACAACTATACAGTGAGATTTTGAGATCTAATTCCATATAAACGGTTTGAGAGTGTGAGGAATGCAGTGGTTCAATAAAGCTAAAGGCTTCATTTTATTTTCATGTCACACTAGTGTTTAACATTTCAACCAGACTAATCCTGTTTATTAAATAGGCAGTCCTTGATTGACAGGTGGCCACTTATTCCATCATACTTAAGAAGTAGTAGAGGATTATTGAAGGTTTAGAGAATATGTGTTTTGAGAGGGTTTTGAGGAGGCCTGATGGAGAAAGTGTGTGTGTTGGGAAATGAACTCAGAAAGGACTGATCTACCTATAAAAAGTCTTCCTTGCCTGACATTTTTTGCTTCTCTTTGTAATACTATTTAAAACCCACCAGCTAGATAATTACTGAGGTGAATATAAATTACTAACAATTCATACATTGATTCTAATTTATGTTAACTTCTGATGTTTAGCTGAAATCAGTTATATTGAGAGAAGGAGAATTTGGTGACAGGAGAAAAGTATTTTGGACAACAGGATCCATTGAGCATGGAGGTGATACTGGAGGTATGAGCATAGGATCCACAGAAGCTCAAGTATAATTTGATCCAGGAATACAGAAAGAGATGTGGGAGAATGCTGATAAGCAAAATGTTTTTGAAATTGCGACATAGAGTCTATAGGAAATTTCCATGAGGAAAGGAAAATTCTCTCTTCCATACTATATGACTTCCTCCTAGAACTAAGGCTGGAGCTTCCCTGGTAGCTCAGATGGTAAAGAATCTGCCTGCAATGCAGGAGACCTGGGTTTGATCCCTGGGTCAGGAAGATCCTCTGGAGAAGAAAATGGCAACCTACTCCAGCATTCTTGCCTGGAGAATTCCAGGGACAGAGGAGCCTGGTGGGCTACAGTCTATGGGGTCACAAAGAGTCGGACACAACTGAGCTGTGGAAAATTCTTAAAGAGATGGGTATACTAGACTACCTTACCTGCCTCTTGAGAACCTGTATGTAGATCAATAGGCAACAGTTAGAACCAGACATGGAGCAATGGACTGTCTCCAGATTGGGAAAGGAGTATGTCAAGGCTGTATATTGTCACCCTGCTTATTTAACTTATATGCAAAGTACATTATGGGAAATGCCAGGCTGGATGAAGCTCAACCTGGAATCAAGACTGCCGGGAGAAATATCAATAACCTCAGATATGCAGATGATATGATACTACTCTAATGACAAAAAGTGAAAAGGAACTAAAGAGCCTCTTGATGAAGTTTAAAGAGAAGAGTGAAAAAGCTGGCTTGAAACTCAACATTCAAAAAACTAAGATCATGGCATCTGGTCCCATCACTTATGTCAAATGGATGAGGAAACAATGGAAACAATGAAAGACTATTTTTTTTGGCTCCAAAATCACTGTGGACGGTGACTGCAGCCATGAAATTAAAAGACATTTGCTTCTTGGAAGGAAAGCTATGACAAACCTAGACAACATATTAAAAAGCAAAGGTCCATATAGTCAAAAATATTGTTTTTCCAGTAGTCATGTATGGATGTGAGAGTTGGACCATATAAAAGGCTGAGCACTGAGAAACTGATGCTTTCAAATTGTGGAGTGGGAGAGAACTCTTGAGAGTCCCTTGGACAGCAAGGAGATCAAACCAGTCAATCCTAAAAGATATCAACGCTGAATATTCATTGGAAGGACTGATGCTGAAGCTGAAGCTCCAAATACTTTGGCCACTTGATTGGAAGAGCCAGCTCACTGGAAAAGACCCTGATGCTGGGAAAGATTGAAGGCAGGAGAAGGAGGCGACAGAGGGTTGAGATGGTTGGATGGCATCATTGATTCAATGGATATGATTTTGAGCAAACTCTGGGAGATGGTGAAGGCCAGGGAAACCTGGCATACTGCAGTCCGTGGGGTCCCAAAGAGTCAGACACAACTGCTTGACTGGACATCAAAAACTAAGGCTACTTTTGTCATTCCCTGAAGTCCCTTTCATTGGGTCCTAATTAGGATTGTGGAATTTGTTTGGGAACTTGTTCACAATCTCTTGTTTGCATTGTTTCTGTGAGAAAGTATAGTCTGAATTCCATGACAATCATACATATAGTAAAATCTGCTTTTGCTTGTGCAGTATCTGGTCTTCCCTTTTCAGTAACAGCACCCTGATTTGCCTATGGAGGATTACTTTACCTCTCTGATAGAGGTGACACTAACTCCTACATCCAATGACTGGCATATGATCCAGGTCGAGCCAGACAGCAAAGAGTCTTTGCAAAGACAGCAAAAAGCTGTCTCCTTTCCTGGGGTTGTTAAGATGTAACTTGTTAAGTATATCTGGAGTTTGTTACCATCAGGTGGGAAGAACCTGCCCAAATAGTGCCAACATAAGGAATAGCAGAGCAAGAAATGGAGACAGACTAAGTTTTGCTAACATCACATGGACCCTTGGATGTGTGAGCCAATGGATTCTTTTTTTTAAAAGAAATATAAGTCAATTTGAGTTGAGTTTCTGTCACTTGCTACTAAAAGAATCTTAAAACATTCCCTTTGGTACACAACTCACTTGTAAAGTTGATTGCCTAGTATATATTGCCGTGTGTGTCTCATAATGAGTATTACATGACTACTTCTGATTCATTCTTTAAAGTGGTTAGATGGACAGCTTGAAAATACAAGATTGACGCTTTAATTAGTGACATTCATACTACCTCTCCTCTGACCGAATCTGGACTACTGACAACAGCTGATTCAACAACCGCCGGGTGCTCAATTAGTGCACTCTCCACTTCAAATGGCCCGATACGGTACCTAGAAGAGGAAAAGAAGCCTTCGATATCTACACCTAAGTAGGAGATTTCCCCTGGTAAATTGTGACTTTCTAAAAGTAGCAAATGTACATACCCAGAGGATATGATGACATCATCAGCTCTGCCAACAAACCAGAAATAACCATCACTGTCCATCACTCCTCTGTCTCCAGTGATGTAAAAATTCCCTCTTATGGTGGCAGCAGTTTTCTCTGGATTGTCCTATGAATCACATATGACATTGGGGATTAGTTTGATCAGAATAGAAGAAGGGGTATGGCACCCATGAAGTGACTAGTACATTTCATATTCTATTTCTAAAAATAAAATTTAAAAAGGTAGTTCCTAGTAAAGAACACACAAAAAAAAAAGTATAATAAAAAGTATTATCTATGCCACCTATGGCACCACGTATCTACCTCCCCCCACCCCCTAAAGCCTATCCAGTTTTCCTTTCTGAGTATAACCAAAGTAACTGGTTTCTTTCACATAGAGTTTAATCTTTACAAAATCCTCAGCAGAGAGATAATGGTTTTTTTTTTTCATTTTACAGATGATGAAATAGACTTGGATTTCGTGACTTGTCCAAGATTATATAGCAAAACATGTGGGATATGAAATTTGGACCCAAGTCTATATGACTCCCTATACCACCTTTTCTATTAAAGTCTGAATAGCATGTTCTACATTCCTGTACCACATATTCAGAGAAGAAACAGAAAGGTCGTGTAGATGTTAGCCTGAGGGCAATTTCCCCTTCTTTTCCAGGTGGTAGGATGTTGCCATTTTCATCTATAATCTAGAATGAAAGAAACAATTTAGGTACGTAAAACTTTCTTTTCACAAAATGAAAATGGGTTATTAATAGTTATGTAACGAATAGCAGAAATCTGAAATAGTCTCTCTTCTTTATTGAACCAGTTGGGTATTACCCACCTGGACATCGTAGGGTAGTACTCCTTTCCCCATTGAGCCTGGTTTAATTTCTTGTCCTTTCTGATTGACACAAATCATTCCCTATTAAGAGGACATATTTTATGTTACTATGTAAAAATTCATTTTCTGTAGCTATTAATATATCATGACAATGAAATCCAAGACCCAGTTTTGACTGATTTTCCAAGTATTCAAGCTCATCTTCCAAAATATATTATTTGAGGCTAGTAGTTCTCAAACTTGAGTATGTGTTAGTTAAAACACATTGCTGGGGCCCCATCCCAGTTTCTCATTCATAGGTCAGAGAGGGGCCGGGGTATTAGAATTTGTATTTCTACCAAGTTCCTGGGTTCTACTGATACTGCTCGTTTGAGGACCATACTTTGAAAATCACTTCTTTTGGCTGAGTACCATTAATTGCACCTTAAGTTCTATTAAGCCCCACTGGGACTCTCTGGGGTCCTTCCCAGTGCATTGTAAAGATGAGCTATTCAATTTTGAACCTCTTCAGTCTCTAACACCTCTGAGACTTAGCCTGTGTGAGAAGGAGGCAGGAAAGCCAAGAATACTCATAATTCCCCTTCAGTCAAACCTAGTTGGGCAGTTTAGAAGTCTTAAGAAATACCATCACAATTTAGAGCACGATGGGAACACTTCAAGGGCTCAGTTGACAGTCCTGGGGTTGAAAGGCTAAACTTTGTCCGTTAAACATACCACTTCTGTCTGTCCGTAGCCCTCATACAGCTCCAATCCAGTTTGCACTTTCCACTGTTCCAGCACCTCTGGATTGAGTGGCTCCCCTCCCGTCAGGCAATGCCGCAGCTTCTTGAATTTATATCTGGAGAGAGAGTTGCATTGGGGTCTTTGGGGAGCAAAATATGAGTGGCTTTCATTGCCAGATAACTAGGACATTGGCAACAAGCAACAAGCGAGGAAGGGCAAGTCTTAGGAAAGTTCATTCAGAGAATATTTGTTGAGCAACTACTCTTGCCAGACATTGCTCTAGGCACATGGGGTATGTTATGATTAAAACAGTTTCTTGGTGGAGTTTACATTTTAGCAGGTTATTCAAGAGAGGAAAATGTTGGAGAAAATGTTAATGATGATATTAAGCACTTATTAAGAGCTAAGAAATATGGCAGCTAATATTAATGGAACATTTATGACGTTACAAGGGCTTGTGGAGCACTCTCATAATCTTCACAAACTCTGTTTTACAGAGAAAGACATTGAGGTTGAAAAAGTTAAAGAACTTGCCCAAGCCCTCCCAAATGATAAAGAGCAGAGTTGAATAATCCGTACTCTACATTTAACACTTGTCAAGTGTCTCATTCACCGAACATGCTGCTGTTGCTGAATTGTTACCACAACCCATGAGGCGGCTCTTAAATATCTCCAATGGATGGAGTTAAGGGAGCCTTAGCAAGGTTCTCTTGAGTGATTGAGATCCACTATTAGGAGCAGAGTCTCGCCTGTTTCACTTTGTAGCTTGAGCTTTTAACCAGTGGCTTACCCAATTGCCCAACCAGGTTCAGATGAGAAAGCTTGGGACAGCCCAATTCTAACACAGTGAGGTCCATAATGGGTGGGAGGGTTTGGTAGAAAATGAACTGTGCCTATTCAGAATAGAAGTCCTTGAATTAATCTTAAAATTTGAGCGAGATGTTCACATTCTGAGGGCCACAAGGAGTTGATTAGGAAAAGAGAAGATTCATGTCTGCTTTATTGTTTCTCATAGCTATCTCCCTCCTAGACATCCACACCTTGGGGGAACAAAGGATGCCCTTTTTCTGTTTGTTTTGTTTTGCTTTGAAAGATCCAGGTTTAGGGGAGAAGCAGGTGACTGTAGTGACTTAAACTGTTTCTTCATTTCTCTCTCCTTATGTATTAAATTCATGTTAGTTAAATAAATATACTTTCCAACTTCACCTAATGTTCAGGTGATTTGGCTAAGTTGAATATAAGCTTTAAGTTATAAGACTTTATTAACTTCAAGGCAGTATAAATATAGATGTGTTTTTGTTTTTTGTTTTTTTAGGGCAGGGATGATGAAAGCGCTGGGATTACAGAACTCTTGTTGTCTCTGGAAAAGTGTTCTGTTGCTCCTAGAGGGTTTCCAAGTGATTCTTAAGCTGGGGATGTTGGGGGCCAGGGGTGGGAGGTTGCCCTCTAGGAGACTTTTGGTAACATCTGGAGACATTTTTGATCATCACCACTGGTGGAGAGGGAAGTCCTACTGATATAGATTAATAGTAGGTAGAGGCCAAGTAGAATGCTACAAAGCAAAGGACAGCACTCCATGACACAGAATTATTTGGTTCAAAATGTCAGTAATGGTGAGACTGAGAAACTATCTTGTACTGAAAAGGGGAGATCTGTGTTGCTGGATTATAACTTTTGTTTGTGGTTCAAATGGAGATTTCTGCCCAAATACCTCTTAAGGTCTTTTTGCACAAGCATCCGGTATATGGTGGGAGCACTGCAGAGGGTCGTGATGGGATAAGTGGTAAGCGTCTGGAAGATGGAGAAAGACAAAATATCAGCAGTGGTTAATTAAAGGCAATGACTGGAGCTGATGTCTACAACCTCTTCTTTTCTTTCATTGACATGTGATCATCTCATGGAAAAATATCAATAACCTCAGATATACAGATGATACCACTCTAACAGCAGAAAGCAAAAGGAACTAAAGAGCCTCTTGATGAGAGTGAAAGAGGAGAGTGAAAAAGCTGGCTTAAAACTCAACATTAAAAAAACTAAGATAGTGGGATCCGGTCCTATCACTTCATGGCAAATAGATGGGGAAACAATGGAAACAGTGAAAGACTTTATTTTCTTGGGCTCCAAAATCACTGTGGATGGTGACTGCAGCCATGAAATTAAAAGACACTTGCTTCTTAGAAAGAAAGCTATGACAAACCTAGACAATGTATTAAAAAAGCAAAGACATCACTTGGCCAACAAAGGTCCATATAGTCAAATTTATGGTTTTTCCAGTAGTCAAGTACAAATGTAAGAGTTGGACCATATAAAAGGCTAAGTGCTGAAAAACTGATGCTTTCAAATTGTGGTGCAGCCATGAAATTAAAAGACGCTTGCTTCTTGGAAGGAAAGCTATGACAAACCTAGACAACATATTAAAAAAGCAAAGACATCACTTTGCTGACAAAGGTCCATTTAGTCAAATCTATGGTTTTTCCAGTAGTCATGTATGGATCTGAGAGTTGGACCATATAAAAGGCTGAGCGCTGAAAAACTGATGCTTTCAAATTGTGGTCTCGTGAGAGTCCCTTGGACAGCAAACAGATCAAACCGGTCAAACCTAAAGGAAATCAACCTTGAATTTTCACTGGAAGGACTGATGCTAAAGCTGAAGTGCCAATACTTTGGCCATCTGATGTGAAGAGAAAACTCATTGGAAAGACCTCAATGCTGGGAAGGATGAAAGGCAAAAGGAGAAAAGGGTGTCACAGGATGAGATGGTTAGAGAGCATCACTGACTCAATGGACATGCGTTTGAGCAAACTCGGGGAGATAGTGGAGGACAGGGAAGCCTGGCATGCTGCAGTCGGTGTAGCAGCAAAGATTCGGACACAATTTAGCAACTGAATGAGAACAATTTTAATATTTGCGTTTAATATTACATGAAACAGATATATCAATATTATATTAATATATAATTTGTCAATGACATATAAGATATTTAGATATTACACATTTAATATTTTATAAAAAGAATATTTTATTTTAATAGTTATTCTCACTTTGTCTCATCTAACATACTAAAGATACTAATAATGTTATATATAATTATATGTGATGTTATATTAATATATTATTAAATATTTCTATTTACATATTATAACATTTAATACTTTATGAAAGAATATTTCATAAAGAATAAAATATTCTTATTTTATAAATGTTGGTTTTAAAACTGTAAAATTAACTTATCTACTTCAAGTCACTTTACAAATCTGATGTACAGACCCAAGTTCTTGTGTTACTCTAAATTTCTGTGAAAACTCACAAACCATCTCGTCAAACCAGTTGCCAAAATAACAGGGTGAGCATAGCTTTTAGTCACACACAGGTGTGGTGTTTTTAATAACAAGTATTTTGTTAAACTTGATTGATCATTCATGGGGTTGAAAAACAATTGGCCTTGAATCACATTTTTCTAAAGGCTAAAGAAACTGGAGCCATCTGATACCTCATTCTAGCTATTGCGAAGGATGGATGTGCCTGGTTTCAAGGAGAATACTGGGTTCTGAGAATTAGAAAAGTGAGAAGCATAGGGTGAAGGGAGAATGAAAGGCGCTGCTCTGGGAGAAAGGTGACACCACCTTCAATCTTCTCTACACAGGAGTTTGGATTTATCACCTATTGTCTTTGTTTCGCTGAAACAGAAACCAAAGATTTATTTGGACTTGAGACTTAATCTGTTATTTAGAACCAGACTCTCAGGTGGCCACTGATTTAGTGATACTAGCAAATCCTGAACAATTTGAAGCACAAGAGGGATTCTTATGCTTAAGAGTGTTGTGGGTGTTCCTTCTCCACTCTGTTAAATACATTCTAAAGCCAAGTCTCTGGAGACCTTACTTCTTAAAAAAGAAATGATTTTCATAAGCCGAAGAAGTCCTGTATTCTGAGGAATCATGTCTCTATGGTTTGGGGAAAGACAAGAGAAACCTAACTATGTGTAATTTGAAGTAGTGACTTACATCCAAGAAAGCGTCAGTGTCAAACTGGGCCATCCGATGCACAAAGACACAGGCTCCATGAAGCCAGGAGGAAAACACACTGCCAATGGCAGCCTTGACCCAGCCAGTGTCAGACATGTTCCATATGACATCTGTGGACTTCAGGTCTAGCCAATACCTAAGTGATATGGGGAAGCAACAAGACAGACCAAGCTGAAATAAAACAAAGAAACAGGAAAGCAAACAAATTTGTGTCCTTAAGGAACGGCCTTGCCTTGGAACCTCAATTGCTGTGGAGAAAGGTCACAAGAAGCCCCATGGCCAGATAAGCGGCACTACCTCTCATTCTTGTTAGAGCACTTTCCAGAATCTTAGGTAGTCTGAGAGTAGAGTGGGAGTCTAGGTTTGGCATGATTTTCCAAGTTTGTCCATTGAGGTGACAACTATCTACTGAGCAAATATTATATGATAGACATTGTTCTATAGCAGAGGGCAAGGAAGACCAGATTTCTGCCCTTGTTTTAGGGAGATAGATAGTGAATAAGTATATAAGTAAATATCCTAATTTCAAATAGTGATAAATGCTATGAGGAAAATAAAATAGGGCAATGTGATAGTTTTAGGACATCTTGGAAGGCTTTCTGGGTGGGCAAATATACTTGGCAAAAAGGAAAAGGAGCCAGACATGTTGTTGTGGGGACTGAATCGAGGTCATTCCTAAGTTCTTGCTTGACCAGTTGGTTAGATGGTACAATTTTCTGAGTTAAGACATGGAGAGTTCTATCTCATAGATGTTTCATTGGAAACAGCTAATAGCCATCTAAGTAGAGATGCCAACTAGGCAATTGGATATACATGTTGGCAGCTCAGGGGATAGTTTTAAAAAAACATTTTTCCTCCTTACCTTCCACAGAGGGTATACCCAATTCCCAGGCTGCTCTGAGAGTGCTGGGCCATCTTGGGAGAGCCTGTGGTCCCACTGGTGAAATAAATGGCCATTGGTTCTTGACTTCCCGTCTCCACACAACTGTGCTCTGCAGAGGCAGTTCTGTAAAGTATGGGCCCCAAGAAGGTGACTGGACGTGGCAGATCCATTTAGCTCTGATATTTCTTTTGCTTTGCTCCTTATGCCTTCTTGACACCAGAGCACAATCCAAAGCCTCCCTGAGAGAAATTTCTCGAGAAATCTTACAGGGACTTCGCAGCTCTGTTGCATGGCTTGTGGGATCTTAGTTCTACATCCAAAGATTGAACCTGTGCCCTCGGAAGTGAGGGGATAAAAACTTAACCACTTAACCACTAGTTCAGTTCAGTCGCTCAGTCGTGTCCGACTCTTTGCGACCCCATGAACCACAGCATGCCAGGCCTCCGTGTCCATCACCAACTCCCGGAGTCTACCCAAACCCATGTCCATCGAGTTGGTGATGCCATCCAGCCATCTCATCCTCTGTCGTCCCCTTCTCCTCCTGCCCTCAGTCTTTCCCAGCATCAGGGTCTTTTCAAATGAGTCAGCCCTTCACATCAGGTGGCCAAAGTATTGGAGTTTCAACTTCAGTATCAGTCTTTCCAATGAACACCCAGGACTGATCTCCTTTAGGATGGACCAGCCAGCAATTCCCCTGTCTCTTATTTCAAAGCTCCCATCTCCCTATAAATAGCCAAGATAACTTTCAATATCAATAACAAAAAGATATTATTTCATTTATTTAAACATTTTCCCCTAAGCACTTTTTTTAATTCATAAAATTTTAAAATAAGTATTGAATCTTTGTAAATTGTTATTAAGATTAATAGGAAGATCTTCTGGTATTTGAATTAAACTTTTTAATTGTTTTTATTCAATATCTTCAATATTGCTGGCAGACATATATAGCATCCTATTTTTCTTCCTTGAAATTGATAAAACTCTGATTTTGTTCTAGTATTAGGCAATCATGTGCTTCAGGGGAGGCTGTTTTCTATATACTTATGGGGGGTGGTGGTGGTGAATCTTGATTAGCTTAAGCCAATCATGGTAATTTCTTCCCTTAGTAGTTACTGAGTTAGGAATGGGCACATGATGCAATTATGTCAAAGGGATTTAAAGGCTTTATGAGTCATGTTTCCTTGTTCTAAAGAGTCACGAGGAGGAATACTGCCTCCCCCTACCCCATTCATCTTGTTTTTTGATCTTTGAATATTGTTGCAAGACTACATGATGTCTGGAATAGCCTAGCCATGTTGGGATCACAAGAGGGATTATCATCCACACTGAAGATGGCATGATGGAAAGATGAATGAACCTAGGTCCATGCTATCTTCAAAAAACCACTGAATTAACCAACTCTCATTCCACTCTACCTCTGTACTTATTTGTGATATAATAAACTTGTATTGTTTAAGCCATGCTTACTTGGGTCTTCTATTGCTAAAGCTAAGAGCATTTTAACTGATAGTAATATCTGTGTAATATTGTCTGCATAGACAGCCCCAACAATTATTTCCATCCAAGCATGCCTCACTGAGGGATGGAGCCTATGGCCTCTCTTCTTGAATCTGGGCTGGTCTTAAGATTTGCTTTGACCAACAGAACATGACAGAAGATGTGCAACTTCTCAGCCTAAGTCACAAAGGCTTTGCAGTTTCACTTTTCACTGGAACCCAGCCACCACATAAAAATGTTCAGACTGTCCTGCTGGAGAGACAGGGCATGTGTGGGAGAAGAGAAATGTTTATCTCACACCAAAGTCTCAGACTTATGAGTGAACCCACTTGGATCCTCCAGCTCCAGTCGAGTTGATGTGGAGCAGAGATAAATTGCTTCCTCTGAGACCTACATGAATTTCTAACCCACAGAATCTTGAGCAAATAAAATGATTGTTTTACATCACTAACTTTTGAGTTGGTTTGTTACTCAGTATTTGATATCCAATAGAACACCTATGAATTTTTGAAACTCACATATCAGATTTTTAATATCTCAGGTTGAAGGAAACAGAGTTGAGGATACCATTTTAATCCATCCTAATTAGATTAAGATTGCCACTGAAATTTTAAAACAGTAAGGATTAATGATATAAACACACACTATATGGTCAAATATAGTTTCATGAAATATTAATGTGGTTTTCTTGGTAACTTGCCTACCCCACCCTTTGTCCCCCCTCCCCAAATAAAAATAGACCATTCAATTGTATTGACTTCTTCAGTAAAATATATGGTGAAATTGGTATGTGTTGGAGTGGAGAAAGGGGAATTTCATCACAGTATCTGATACAAACAAGCAAACAGAAACAAACCAAAAAAGCCCAACTCATCTTTGAATGCTTCTTAATCTAGTATGTAAAACTTCTGATATAAAGCTTTTGATTTTTAAAACAAAGAAACATTATCATCTGTGAGTGACAAATAGATTTTCAAGCAGGGTTTCCACCATATGACTTGTGTCTTTCTTTGCATACCTGAGTTATATACATAATCAGTTTTTTGAAACTGATTATATGCTGATGATTCCAGACTTATATCTTTACCTCCTTGAGCCTGAGACTCAAGTATCTACCACCTGCTACACATTTGTTTGTTCTTAGTCCCTTCAATTGGTGACTCAGACAGTAAAGAATCCGCCTGCAGTGTGGGAGACCTGGGTTCGATCCCTGGGTTCAATCCCTGGGTTGGGAAGATCCCCTGGAGGAGGGCATGGCAACCCTCTCCAGTATTCTTGCCTGGAGAATCCCCATGGATAGAGGCGCCTGGTAGGCTACAGTCTGTGGGTCTCAAAGAGTCAGACATGACTGAGCGACTGAGCACACAACTTTAAACTCTTTCTCCAGCTGATAGTATCCCACCCACTAAGTCATCTGAGTTAAAAAGCAGAAGATTCTTGCCTTCATTCTTCATGTCCGATCAGTCTCCAAATCCTTCTAGTTCTTTCTTTAGCCTGCCTCCTTCTCTCAATACCACTCATCAGAGCTTGGACATAGAATCTCATCATTGTTCCCCTAGATAAGCCTTTCAGATGGCCTCTCTGATTCCAGTTTGGTTCTATTCAAATTTATTTTTTATGCAGTTGCCAGGGAAATCTACTTAATACTGCAAACTGACCTTGCCACTTCACTTCTTAAAACTCTTCATTGGCTTTCCTTGTTCATGTGTGTATTAGTTGCTCAGTCGTGTCCAACTCTTTGTGACCCCATGGACCGCAGCCCACCAGGCTCCTCCGTCCATGGAATTCTCCAGGCAAGAATACTGGAGTGGGTTGCCATTTCCCTCTCCAGATCCCTTGTTCATAGGGTCAAGCTAAAAATTTAGCATACATGTTCAATCTTTGGGCTTCCCTGGTAATTCAGCTGGTAAAGAATCCGCCAGCAATGCAGGAGACCCTGGTTCTATTCCTGGGTTGGGAAGATCCACTGGAGAATGGATAGTCTACCAACTCCAGTATTCTTGGGCTTTCCTGATGGCTCAGCTGGTAAAGAATATGTCTGCAATGTGGGAGACCTGGATTTGATCCCTGGGTTGGTAAGATCCCCTGGAGAAGGGAACGGCTACCCACTCCAGTATTCTGTCCTGGAGAATTCCATGAACTGTATAGTCTGTGGGATTGCAAAGAGTCAGATCTTTATATGAGAGGCCATTATCTGGCCTCTGCTTGCTCTTCTGGCCTCCACTCTGACTTCATATTTTCTTTTCTAGCCACTCCAAACTGCTTGCGGTCCTTTCTTTGCACGTTTTGGGATTTTTTTTTGCCTCCATACTTTTGTTCATACAGTTCTTCCTGGAACACTGTTTTAAGCCCCTTATAATCAGAATCCAGGGTCTTGAGCTGAAGGGAAGGGTCCTTTTTATTAGGATAGGAAAAGAGAAATATCAGTCAGGCCCATAATTTTAACTGTTTCCTCATTCTAGTATAATATTCTGGAAAATGTTCATGAATGTCTATCCATGGGAGACAGAAGTAGACTGAGAAACTTTAAAGTGAACTCCCAGAAGATTGACTCTAACCAAGTGAAATAGTCCTAATTATGGCTGTGTGTGGTTTTCTGAGAGAACGGCCAGTTGTTGGCAATTTATAGCTCTCTTTTCCTTAGCTTTTAGAGAAACAATCCATGGCAGTTGTCAAGTTATGACACTCCGAAGTTGTTGGTTTGAAATGAGGATTCCCTTTACCTTGAAAAATACTCCCCAAATGTATAAATTTCAATTTGAAATTCATAAGTGAGTTCAAAGTTCTCTGTCTCCTGTGGATTTTGTGACACTTTAAAGGTTTTCTGGGGACTCACAGAATGTTGCAGAGTTGTTTAGGACAGGAGTCTTGAAAGTGGGGGAACTTGCTGCCCAGGAGTGTATGCAAGATGACTGGGATAAGAAAATAGAATTTCAAATCATACGTATTTTAGAATTCATTATTTAAAATAA
This sequence comes from Giraffa tippelskirchi, assembly GCF_054371585.1. NCBI lineage: Eukaryota > Metazoa > Chordata > Mammalia > Artiodactyla > Giraffidae > Giraffa > Giraffa tippelskirchi. Next base: position 23,305,304 of record NC_137287.1, read on the forward strand.
TTATTTTTGATATTTGTGTGGTACACAAAAGTACATGTATATAATTTATAAATAAATAAATATATATGTATTAGGGGAGTGTGTTAAAAATATTTTACTGAGGAATATGAATATTCAATTGAATAACACTACCTTAGGGAATTACTGCACTGGTGAATGGTTTTATTAACTTGAGACTAATAATAATTATAATTACTGTAAATCTTACAGAGTGATTACTCTGTGCCAAGCATTATGCTAAAAACTTCATATGCTTCATCACATTTGATTTTTCTACAACTCAGTGGGGTAGATACTATCTTATCCTTATTTTATGGATAAGATACAGAGTTTTAGAGATGTTACTTGACTTATCCAGAGTTACTCAGTTTATGAAAGACACAAACAGCAGTCTCTGGCATAGATGTAGGAAAACGTTTTGTGTTTGACCAACAGGGTTTAGTTTTGATTACTAGTAAAATTTTATTCCAGCAATGGAAACTACTTTTATTCAACAGAGTTTATATGTCTTCTTTTTATAAGCTTCTCAAAAGTATTTTTTAAAAAACATAAGCTACTTAACAGCTCTTTGAAGGATAATACATTTAATAAACATTTTACTCCCTTTTTTTACAGTTTAGGAAGCACTTTCTTGGTTATTAGCTTATTTTATCCTCAAAACAACACTTGGGACATGTGCATCCCCATTCTACATATAAGGAAAACTGAGGTTAAGTGTGCTATCTTGTTCAGTCCTCAGTAAGCATTTCTTAGGGCCCAACTAAATGGTAGGAGCTAGAAATAGAGTGATCAGTCAAATAGATAAATAGTGCCTTTGCCTTCTTGGAGCTTACTGTTTAGAACAGGGATGGAAATTTGTTTCTGTAAAGACCTAGATAATAAATATCTTAGACTTTGGGGGTCATAGAGTCTCTGCTGTAGCTACCCAACTCTGCTCTTATAAGATGAGAGCCATTCTAGACGATATGTACACAAATGGATGTGGTCATGTTCCAATATAACTTTATAAAAGTGAGTGCCATGCCAGAATTGGGTCCTCATTTGTCAATTGCAGAGGTGAAAAACAGACAGTAAATACAGGGACAAATGAGTGGATATCATATTTGGATAGTGATGAGTACTATGAAGAAAACAACAGGATGATGTGGTAGACTGGCTTGGAACTCTACTCTAGACATGGTGGTCAGAGACAGTCTCACTGAGGATAAAACATTTGAGTTGAAATTTGACAGGAAGTCATCAACTGTGAAAAGGACTGAGGAAGAGAATTCCAGATAGAAAAAAAAAAAACAGCAAGTGCAAAGGCCCTGAGGTGGGCCACATTTAAGGAGAAAAAATGGTGGTCAGAGTCATGTCAGTGAGAGCTGTGGAAGATGTGTTCCAGGACTTAGGCAAGTGCTAAGTCAGGTAGGACATTCATCTCAGGCCCTGGTAAAAAGGAGGGAAATGGAAGCAGAGCTACATCCCTTTCTCTGTCCTTAAAATGTTTTTATTAGGAGATTCTTTCCTGAGAAGGAGCCTGGATCAACCCACAGTATGCAAGAGTCCTTGGAGGCTAGGAGACTCTGAGATGTAGTTGTGACTGGTGTTATTGCTGGCACTGCAAGTGATGTGGGGAAAATACTCACTGAAATAACTCTGGGAAGCTGAGCCATCCATTCTGGCTGTGTGGAGACACCAGGAGTTTGGTCTTCAAGTCTGGACACTCTGACACAATGGATTCCACTGCTGGGATCACCTCCTCACTGGCCACAATGCACTTGGCCTTAGATGCTCGCAGCCGATAGAGGATGTCTTTTGCTGTCAGCTGGGTTGTTCCTGGCGTGAAAACAAGCCCTAGGAAAGAGACAGGGCTCTGAATAGACTGTGGACTATGGAAACTTGGGCTTTGTGCCTGTGTGGCAAGTAGCTGCAAAGTCTAACCTTCAGCTACCCTTGTCTTGATCTCCAGGGTATTCCACAGGACCCTGATCTCTGAGAGATCCTTAGAGCACTGGCTTCAAAGTCCGACAGTCCCTGGATCTAATCCCATCCTTGCAACGTGCTTGCTTTGTGACCTTGAACTTATTCCTTCATCTCTCTGTGTCTTCCTTTCCTTCTTTGTAAAATGGGGAAACTACTAGTAAGTCTGGCATATAGTAAGCATTATGCTGTTGTTGTTTAGTTGCTAAGACATGTCTGACTCTTTTGCCATCACATGGACTGTAGCCTGCCAGGCTCCTCTGTCCACAGGATTTCCCAGATAAGAATACTGGAGTAGGTTGCTATTTCCTTCCCCAGGGGATCTTCCAGACTCAGGGATGGAACCTGGATCTCCTGCACTGGCAGATGATTCTTTACCATGAGCCATCATAATGGTGAGCTATTATTATGTACCATTTTTATGGAATGTTTGAGTCATTGTTACATAACACTTAAACAGTACTTTACATTTTATAGCACTTTACAGGTTTACATTTTCATGAACATCAACTTTTCCAATCATCTGAACCTATGGTTTCCAAATTGAGTTTGGCAAGATAATCTACTAGGGATAAGAGAAGAAATTGGAATTAAAAAAATTTATTGGAGATATGGAATTCTGTTTATGACTTTATATCATTTTTGTATATATTTTATAATATACATACTGTATTAGCAAAGTAGAACAACTTAAATAACTGTATCCAGATGGGAGTATATGTGTCCCAAGAGTTTTTATTGATAGATTGTATAGCCAAAAAAACTTGGAGACCACTGTTCTAAGCAGCCATGTAAATCAATGTAGTTGTTGCCATTTGATGGAATATGAGCCAAGCAAGTGGCAGAGTCAGCCCTCAAACCTTGGTTTTCTCAGTGGTCTGTCATCATTGACCTATGCCTGCATTACTTTGGCAATGCTCAATTTATTCCACTTTTTCACATCATTCTAAACACTGGCCTGTGATGGGCCTGATTTTAAAGTACTAGTTCCTTGTGAGAAGAACATATATGGCAGAATTAGATGAAAAACAGTGGGAAAGTGGTTTGCACTTTCTAAAGCAGATCAATGGCGAGAAAGTGGAATGTATGTAAAGCATTACAAAGAGCCACTACCATTTATTGACTATGTCATATGTGCCTGGTATCTCACTTAAAATTAATCCCAGCATACAGATGACAACTAGCCCAAGGGCTGTAAAGTAAGTGGCAGAACCAAGGTTCAAAGATACACTTCCCAGGCTCCCAAGACCTGTGTCATATACCAGACTCCTTGTTTCTTGGTGAGTTCCTTGAAGTAAGCTAAATAGGAAGATGTGGAGTTGAATTCCTAGGAAGGAGACTTTAATTACTGAATATATTTTAAAAGCTCTTACATGTCATCTCCTCTTGAGAAGATGAATAAATATTTGATGTGATTAGGAAGTTAATCAAGAAAATGTCTGATCATTCACTCAGTATAAAAATATAAGATTATTTTGCAAACCACTTGTTCTTAGTGGCTCAGAAATTATTAGTACTCTTGGTGGATTTGTGGTGTGGATGTATTCAATGGATAGCTTGGGGGTCAGGAGTAAGTTCTCTTCCAGTGGATTTCAGATTTTTACGCCTTACAGCAAAAGCAAAGTATTTAGCTATGTGTTGCATAGTACTAGTGTCTCAGTGTTTACTGAGAAGATTTAATTATTCTGAACTTGAAAACATAATCCTCAGGTGCTTGTTTAACATTTACTTAATTATATATTTTTGACCATTCTGCTTGTGGGTTTGTTTTTAATCTCAGCATTTCACAAATGGCATACATTATGTTAAGTAATATTAGTGTATTTTTATGACAAATAAAACCTTTAATCTCTTTCCAACCCACAATTGGTTTCACATTTGCAAATTCCTTTTTATAGTGAATGTAAAAAGAATTTTATATATATTGCTATTTTTATGTAATATTGGCAATGAGAGCATTTTTTAACTCTATTATGAAATCCTTATAATTATTCTTTTAATGACATTCCATCAGATTGAGGCATCATAATTTCAATTAGCAATAACCACACCTCCACTAAACCTAATTCTCAGCTAGTTTTTTAACTTATTTAATAGTTCTCATATAGTTGTTTCCATTTTTTCCTATTATTAATGATACTGCAACAAATGTTTTTGTGTTCTGTATAGTAGTATATTCTTTGGTATTCTTGTTTATTTTTGATTGACTTATAAACATTTATGTTGTGTATGCAAACTTTTTCAGTAAAAGGCCAGATAGTAAACATTTTAGGCTTTGTGAGTCATACCATCTCTGTTTCAATTAGCAATTCTGCTGTTGTAGTGCAAAAAAGAGCTATAGAAAATATGTAAATGAGTGAGCATGGCTGTGTTTCATTAAAACCTTAAAGCTTTATTTACAAAAATAAATGGCCAACTCATAGGTCGTGGTTTCTGCTGAACTCTATCCTAGAAAGGAAAAGAGTTCTGTAGAAATTTTACTAGGGTACATTATAAATTACTACTGTGGGAGAAAATGTGTCATTTAGTACATTAATTTTCTGGAAAGAGGCAAAAGTTTTCCAGCTGGAATCTACAAACTTAGTCTTAAAAGTAACTTTGTTATAAAGTCCTTTTTTCTTCCTTTTGTACTTCTATGTCAGGGAGAATCCAAATATATTCAGAAAAGTAAGTTCTGGAGCATCTGGATGAACACATCATAACCAGCACTGCAAAGAGGTATTGGTACCCACATTTACTTTTATAGAGTTTTGTGTTTAAGTCCTAATTGCATAGTTTCCTAGCTTTGTGACTCTGGGAAAACTTAACCTTTCTGAACATGAGTTTCCTTTCTTGCAAAATGGGCATCCATAATACTTATCTCTTGAGGTAGTGTTTTATTATTGCATCATGACTGATTCTAATTTCAACCCAATTTTTCTGTTCTTTGTAAGCATAACTTCAGTCAGGACTAACAATTCAGAAAAACCTCCACTTTCAATCTTTTTCTGTTTCTGCATGATTTAGAAATGTTAAATATTGGCACTGACCTGTTCTCATACAAGCCACGTTTATGAGCCACCACTCTGGGATTCGGGGAAGAATCACGGCCACTCGGTCTCCTCTCTCTAAACCACAGGGCTTGGTGAGCACATTGGCAGCCTTTCGGGACAAGAAGCCCAGTTCTCCAAAGCTCCATTTCACCTCATCCCCTTTGCCATTCACCCACCACAGGGCTGGGTTGGCTGGTCTCTCTCCTGTCTAGGTATGCATAGGCACATGGGAAAGAGGGGAGAAGGCTTGAATGAGTGGTCATCAAATAGATGGGACATCCTCAGTATCTTTCCCTCAGCACTTATGCTGGTGGAGTCCAGTAACAGCGCGCAGTTTGTCTGTGGGGGAGCCACCGTTCTCTCAAATACCGCCTTGTTGAGACAGCCCATCACGGTGCCCGTCCTTCCCCGATCAGTGTGTGGGCCTGTGACCCAAGTTGGGCCAATCACACCTTCTGTCCCTGATTTAGAGTTTTCTGAGAAGAACAAAAGGATAGAAAATGGTTGGAGCAAAATCTGTCTATTGGCGCTTGGTGCTTATGCATCTGTCCTGCTTCCGGTTCTTGTGAAAACTCCAGCTTCCAACCCAATTTTGTGAGCTCTTCTACACTCTTTTGATAAATTTCTTTCTTGTTTAAGTTAGATTCTCTTCCAACCAAAAGCCAAAATGAATGGACTAAGACTGATTAGGAACTTATCATTTTTTACCCAAAAGGCCAAGCTATGGCTTTCAGAGGCAACTGAGAACAAGATGGATGGCCTTTGTGGAAGGAGCTTGATTGCTTTCTGGAGCAAATTTCTTATACGTGATTCTAGAAGACTGTACTGTAAAATCTCTTTGCTTTATGTATTACTTGGGGGAAATATGACTCCCCTTTTCTTCCCCTATCTGGAATGCTCCCTTTACCTTCCCTAGTTGGAAAATACTTTGAAGCCCAGTTCTCATTTCACTTCTTTGGTCAAGTCTTTCTTATCTCCCACTTCTGCTCCTCTCTGACTTCCCTGTGTTCCTGCAGCTCTGTATGCACATTCCTGTTTATTCCATTAAACTTTGTGATATCATAGATGCATCCTTATCCAATGGATTAAAGCTCTGTAAGATCAGGAGCTGGTTCATTTACCTTTGAACTGGTGAACTTGGATAAGTAGCTTAACTTCTGTGAGGTTAAATTCCTTATCTGCAGCCCCCTTATCTGCAGGGTGGTGATGGGGATTTGATGAAATAATAGAGGTCAGTATTTCTCAATTGTTAGTCATTTGAGTATCACTATTTTGCCAGATCTGTCTACACTTGTGCTGTTGTTCTTTGTATTCTTCTTTACATTGTTGACTCATTTTTACTTGTATACTTTACTTAAGAAGGAAAATATGTTTAATTATTAATACCACCATAATGGGAAAATCAGTACAACTTGCTAAAAATGGGTTACTGAAAAATAAATATGTATACTGAAAACACAATATGTCCCTAAATTTTACCTAGAGATTTTCATCTTCTACTGCTCTCTGTTCAAAAGTGAGTGTATCAAATATAAGAGAGCTGCTAAAGACAATAGATTTGAAGGAAGACTGTCCATTCTATTTACTAGGAAGAATTAATTCCACATATTCAGTATCTTGTACATCTAGTATATATTCTGAAGCACGAGCCCTTGCAGTGCACTTTGGTAAGCATTGACAAGTAAAGTGTTCAGCTTAGTGCCTGGTGGGAGTGGAAGGACAATATGCAGGGACCTTGACCTGGGGATACACTAAACACTTCATAAAACTTATTGCTTTTTCCTTCTCAACCTCTGCTTCTGCACCAATGACTATTCATAAAACCAAAGCTCAAATTACTGTTTTTTGTGACCAACCCAAACAGAAGAATTGGAGAACAAAGAGCTGCTATGTGTGACTTGGAGAAAATGAGGGGAAAGAGGCATAATTCTTTGAGTAACCAGGATGAGGGGGGCTGAGGATAAAGACGGCCATACATAGCTGAGGTGCAAAGTTCTTCCCTGGAGAGAGAGAAGGGCAATTGAAAAACAAAGGAAATCAAGAGGTATGAAAGAATGGAATTAAAAATGGTCACATAACAAGGAAATGGAAGGCTGAGAGATAGGTAGACACCAAGCATTTAAAGGAAGCCCATCATCTTATACCTTCTCTTTTTGGGACCACTGGTCCAGCACATCCCCAGCAAAGTTAAAGTTCTTAGGCAATGATCTCTCACAGCGATTTATGGCTTCAAAGTCGGCCAGAGTCAGAGGCGCCCCCAGCTGGTGACTTTTGTGAAAGCGCTGGCCAGATGGCTTTGTGAGCCAGATGAATCGGAGTGTCTGGTAGCGGGAAAAAATCTTCATGGTTCCAAAGGGCTTTGTTAGCTTGTGTGGATGTGGAAATACTGCAGTCTGTGGGGAAAGATTGGTGAGGAGTGTTAGTCTCTTCCCGTGCTCTGTGGTGAGATTGGAAAGTGGACCTGTAGCTGTGTACCCTCAGGAGTTTGGGGAACACCTGAAAACACCCCATCCTTCTTTAGAGCTGAGGATTTAGCCCCTGATCAGTCCTCTACTACTAGACTCTTCCTCTTCATTCTGATGGTGACCAGGTTAATCTTAAAAATAACAGTAACAACAACAGCCCAGAACTATAGAGTTGTCAAGCTCCTATCTTCTGTTCCTACCTTCTTCCCAAACACATGATAGACAAACAGAATATTTGCTGCCTGTATTGACATTCAAGACCTCCTTCTCTCTGCCTCATACTCTGTTCTAACTCTATCCGCTAAGTCCTCTCTCGGATTTCCTCTTCCAGTAAAGCAGCCCACTCACTTTTCATAAATGTCTGTTCCCATCACTTAGATTTGACCAGTCATTCCCCTAGTTTCTGGGCCACGCTGAAACCTTTGTTTAAGTACTGAATCAGCCATTTTCAGGCTGTAGGGCTTTAGGAAAATTATCTTTCTTACACCTCAATTTCCTTATGGTGAAATGGGGAAAAATACAGCACTTCTGTCCTAGGGTTATTATGAGAATTTAATAAGATAATGTCTGTAAAACGCCCAGCCTGTAAAAAGTGTCTTCAAAGTGTTAACTAATGCTATTGTTAAGATCATTTTCATTAGCATAGTTCCATGAAACAGTCTTACAGGAATCAGGAAACTGGTGCTTTACTCTCAACTCTTTCAAAACTAGCTTTATGACAATGGTAAAGTAACCTTCCCTTTCTGCACTGCCATCTGTATTCTAACATTTTCTTTCCTAATTCTCTGATTTATTTCTTCCTGTGTATTTCCATAGCATTCATCTATACTATTCATGCAACAGTTGTCTATCTTATGTCATTAACCTTTGTTTTTAACATATGTGCCTTGTCTCCTAACCTATCCTGATGATGTGAGTAGACGCTATGCTTTGCACCCTTAGCACTTAACATGTCTCATACAGCTATCTTCAGTAATAGAAATTGGAGTACCAGATCACCTTACCTGCCTCCCAAGAAACCTGTATGCAGGTCAAGAAGCAACAATCAGAACCGGACATGGAACAACAGACTGGTTCAAAATTGGGAAAGGAGTACGTCAAGGCTGTATATTGTCACCCTGTATATTATTTATTTAAGTTATATGCAGAATACATCATGTGAAATGCTAAGCTGGATGAAGCTCACGCTGGAATCAAGATTGCCGGAAGAAATATCAATAACCTCACATATGCAGATGACACCACCCTATGGTAGAAAGCAAATAGGAACTAAAAAGCCTCTTGATGAAGGTGAAAGAGGAGAGTGAAAAGCTGGCTTAAAATTCAACACTCAAAAAACCAAGATCATGGCATCCAATACCATCACTTCATGGCATATAGATGGGGAAACAACGGAAACAGTGAAAAACTTTATTTTCTTGGGCTGCAAAATCACTGCGGATGGTGACTGCAGCCATGAAATTAAATGGTGCTTGCTCCTGGGAAGAAAAGCTGTGACAAACCTAGACAGTGTGCTAAAAAGCAGAGGCATTACATTGCCGACAAAAGTCTGTATAGTCAAAGCTATGGTTTTTCCAGTAGTCAAGTATGAATGTGAAAGCGGGACCATAAAGAAGGCTGAGCACCGAAGAATTGATGTTTTCCAATTGTGGTGCTGGAAAAGACTCCTGAGAGTCCCTTGGACTGCAAGGAGACCAAATCCAGTCAATCCTAAAAGAAATCAACCCTGAATATTCATCAGAAGGACTGATGCTGAAACTCCAATACTTTGGCCACCTGATGGGAAGAGCCGACTCATTGGAAAGGACCCTGATGCTGGGAAAGATAGAAGGCAGGAGGAGAAGGGGACAACAGAGGATGAGATGGTTGGATGGCATCACCAACTCAGTGGACATGACTTTGAGCAAGCTCTGGGAGATGGTGAAGGACAGGGAAGTCTGGTGTGCTGCAGTCCATGGGGTTGCAAAGAGTCGGATGTGACTGGGGCACTGAACAACAACAAAATGATCATGTTTACTTCTTTTTTGACTAATATTTATAGTTTTATGTATGAAAATATGAAAACTTATAAGACGTCTACGGCCACACCACCCTGAATGCGCCCGATCTCGTCTGAAAACTTATAAGAAAAGATCAGCATAATTTGATCAGCATAATTTAGCCATGCATCTGTGCAAGCTGTCGCTTCAATCATGTCTAACTCTTTGCAACTCTATGGACTGTAGCCAGCCAGGCTTCTCTGTCCATGGGTTTCTCCAGGCAAAAATACTGGAGTGGGTTGCAATGCCTTCCTCCAGGGGATCTTCCCAACCCAGGGAAACCTGGTTTTCTGGCTTGTCAGGCAGATTCTTTAGTGTCTAAGCCACCAGGGAAGCCCAGTTTAGCCATAGTTCTACAAAATTAAGCCTGGCAATATCATTGGTATTAAAAAATCTTTATTATGTCCAGGTAGAAAGGAGAAGGATCATTCTGCTGAAAGTGAGAACTCATCCCCCTCCTAAATACACACAAGCACACTTGCATATATACATGCACATATACTGTACATATACACACACGCATACCACACACTATCACGCATCCGCACTTGCCTCTCTGGATGACCTTGTCAAGCTGTTTAATATTTCTAAGTCTCGTTTTAACTGTGCAATGAGAGTAATTGTACCTTCTTCATTGGCAAGTTGTAGGGTTCAAGTGAGTGCCCTAGGATAGTACAAGGTATATGACTAGGACTCAATAGATGCTGCACATTAAAAAAAAAATCAAACCTCAGAACTATTTTTGGCAGAAGGCTTTAATTGCTTGATGTACAAAAACCCTAGAAAAGTATTGGGTTGGAGCCACTAGCATCCTGGTGCCTTATCCTATTTCTGCCTCTTTTAATGTCCTGACAGGCTCTTGGGGCTACAGTGAGCCCTGATCCATCTGAAGCATTCTGGCCTTCACTTATTAATACATCATTTTGACCTTTCTTGGTTTCATTTTAATGATGTATTGGAAAGATGCTTAAGATATGGGACACCAGGAGTATTCTTGTTTCCCAGAGAAAATAGTCCAGAAAATATAGTGAATATTTTTAATACAATTTCCTCTTCATCTTCTCCAAATTGAAAAGTAATTTTTCATGAACTGTTTTATTTTTCATATCTCTATGGGCAAATTTTCCATGTCTTAATAAGTCATCAAATTAACATATCAACAAATCTAAAACCGTGCCATAAAAAGATTGGATCTGAGTATATATTTTAGCATTCCCTATGTTATGTGAGTAAACAGAGTGAAATGGCTTTACATATGCAAACATGATCATTACTGATAAAGACAAACCAAGATATATAGAGTAGGATTTCTTAATTGAACTTAAAATATCTTTGCCAATAATTTTCTTTCTATCTCTTCTGTCTGCTTTTGATTCTCTTAAAGGTTTAGTATGGAAAAATTTTTAAGGAGACCACAAAACTCTGAAGAGCTGCCATTTTGCATTGAAGAGACCCATTTTTTGACTTTGTATTCTGTGGAAAGTTAATATGATTCCAGGATCAAATCTGAGGAATTACTGACTGTTTTGGGTCAAGACATTATGTCTGTTGAAATCTATATGTAAATGTGTTTAACAAAATGTCTCCAGAAGGTATCTGTAAAAGTGAGAGTTGAACTAGGTGATTTTTGAAGTCTTAGTTATTTCCAATGTGTTAGGGGAAACGGATAGTGAAAAACATGTATTGAGCACTGTGTTAGGTATTTCCATCCAATAACTTGTTTAATTTTCTCAATAGACCTACAAGGCAGACATTTTATTTTACATATAAGATGTCTGAGGCACTGAGAGGTGAGCAGTTTACCAAAGACCATTCATCTAGTAAGCAGCTTGCACTTGTTGTCTCCAAAGCCAATGAAAGGAAATACTATCACAGATTTTTGTAATATTTCTACTAAACTTCATTAAATAGAAGAACAGCCCATTTTTCTGTCAAAGAGACATTCTTATTCAGGGTCTGCAGTTATTCAGTTAAGACAAGACAAGTGACTTTTAGAGCTTTCTCTGGATTTAAATACACTTTCACAACTTCTCATTTACTAAAGTCACTTTCATGATCCCACATGCATTTTTTCCCTTACCAGAAAATGGTATTATTGATCCAGAAAGGCCTTCAGCTTCTTCACAAAGACTCCACACTGTATCTGCCAGAAATTTGTTTTCTTCCTTCTTTTCTCTTGGTGGTATCTACACCATTGTAGCCCCAAGTCTCTGGTGTGCAGCTGGGAGGATCACAGTCCCCTGGGAGGAGAGTTCTTATTTCTCTGAACAACCTGTGGTTAAAGGGATAGCAACTTATAAGACACAGTTTGAGGAGGAGGGAGGAAGTGCCGGTGAAACCTCCTCTCATGGTTCAGTGCCAAACAATGGCTTAACTCTACCACTTAGATTGAAAGTGAAAAGTGAAAGTTGCTCAAATGTGTCTGATTCTTTATGACCCCGTGGACTATACTGTCCATGGAATTCTCCAGGCCAAAGTACTGGAGTGGGTAGCTGTTCTCTTTTCCAGGGGATCTTCCTGACCCAGGAATCGAACCAGGGTCTCCTGCATTGAAGGCGGATTCTTTACCAGTTGAGCTACCAGGGGGGAAGCCCACTTAACAGGTTATCATCATCCATTGAACTGACAATATCAAGATTCATACTACTCAAGTGGACTATATTATCAGGACTTCTTGACATGACTATTGAATGACCCTGGAGTATTGGGGCGTAATGGATCTGGCCTGGCAAACCTGCCCAAGGAGAGTCAGAGAAATCACACTTGAACTCTCAACTCACTAATTAGAGGAGATTATGAGAAATCCTCCAAACTCTTGACTTTCATTGAGCACTGACTGTGTGCTACCACAGGACTATGTGCCTGTCCTAATGTTACCTCACTAGAAATCATTTTGAGACAATGTCATCAATAGTTTGAATGTGAACTATGCCTGCCTGTGCCTTTTTGAATGTCAATTATAGGCAACAAGGATCAGATTGCATAAAGTCTGTGCCTAAATGTTGCTTTTTGGTGGCGATGGTGGTGACAGTGATCTGACAGTGGCACTTTTCACCTTGTGTTCTTTGGTACCTCACATGATATCCAGAAGGCAGTATATCTTTTGGGTTGAGACATGAACTTTAATAAATGAACTCCAAGGCTAAGCCCATTGTGGTAGACTGAATAAAGCCTCTCCCTGAGAATAGGTGAATATGTTACTTAAGTGGCAAAAGGGACTTTGCAGATGTGATTAAGTTAAGGATCTTGAGATGGGGAAATTTTCCAGATTACCTAGGCGAGCACAAGTGTCCTTATAAGGGGAAGGCAGTACCTGGCAAGTAGCTAGGGGTAAACAATGACAATGCTCATTAGGAAGAGGCATCCTTCTCCTTTGCTCTTTCCATCTCCCCTTGGGAGCTCTGATATAACACAGCTCATTGCAGGCTGAGCTGCCTGAACAGCTTCTTAGAAGAGGTGAATCTTGAGCTGGGCTTTGGAGGATGGCAAGACTATAGGTAGAAAAGAGAGCTTTAGTGGTCAAAAGGAGACTACAACATGGAAAAAGACATGGAGGTAATAATGAGCAGGCCTAGTCAGGGATGGTAAATAGACAAGTTTCTAAAGCAAAGCTTTCTGTTAGGGAATGATGGATGACAATATTGAAAAGGTGAGTTATGTACAATACCCTGTAATGGCCTGTATGGGAAAAGAATCTTAAAAAGAATGGGTATATGTATATGTATAACAGATTCATTTTGCTGTACAGCAGAAACTAACACAATATTGTAAATCAACTATCCTCCAATAAAAAAATTTTTTTGTCCAGTTTAAAGCTAAAATTCAGTCAACATACTGACCTTCCCTTCCATCTTCCGGGGTGCAGTATAGAATTCAGAGGGCTAATGTGTCATCCTGGAATCAGAGAACAAAATCTGGTCCATAGTTATTGACATCATCCATGGTACTCCTGCTGAAAGGTGCAACCCTCACTGATCTTTAATCCTTGCACCCTTCTGCTTCATCCACTGTGAACTGTGAACTGTCCCCATCATTCTTTGCTGTATAGCTACCAGAGTTGAAAGTCCTCTTTGTAGTCCTGCCTGCAAGTCTTCCAACTCTTCTCAGCACCCCTCTTGGAACACTTTTAGAGGCTCTTCTATGCCATGTTGGGGTGCCATGGACATCTAGGTCTTCTCTTTCATACCATCATTTCCTTTTTACTCCTCTGTACATGTGGGGGCACATTTCTATATGGAGATGTACAGCACTGTGGGCTTCTCTCCAGAAATGGGTCATAAGACCTCTCAGGCTGTGGCTCCCTCAGACTTAACATGCACTATTGGAATATGTGTGTGTGTGTGTGTGTGTGTGTGTGTGGTGTTCTGTCCCTGGGTAGAGAGTCTTTTTGTGGGCAGGCACACTGCCCACCCTCTAGTTAACTTTTATCTTCTTCGGGGCAAGAATAAAGGTATTTACACATTTTTGCCATCTTTTCCCACCCTATGTTCTGAGTTATCCAGAGTCTTTAGTTGTTCATGTGCATAATTAAGCTCCTGGACACACACACCCCCCGCACAATGAATTATTAAAAAATGCACAATGATTTATAAAAGCCTGGCTCTTCAGTTGAAAACCTGTATTCAATATTACTGATGCTGATAAGGGTTTCGAACACATTTTGGAACTGAAAACAACCTCATTTAATATCTCCAAATACCATCCAATTCAATCTTTAAAAAGTTACTGAGGAAAAAGAAAATAGCTGTGAGTATATTTAAAAAAAAAAAGATTCAATAAATAAATGGGGCAAAAGTATTCCGAACAATTTATGTAAGTGTTACATGAAGGAAGTGGAGCTTAACTTCCTTCCCCTTGGGTTTGGGCTGTGCTTAGTAATGTGAGTTAAAGAGTAGAGTACAGAAAGTATCTTTATAGTGGAGAAAGTTTGGAAACGGTACCTTGGCCAGGTGATCAAGGTTAATATCATCAGTGACAAGTCAAGTTAATAGCATGCACCCTTGTTATGGTACGTTGAGAATGGCACTTTACCTCTGCAGTCTTCCTCCCCAAAACCGATAACCCCAGTCTGACCATGGAATAAACATCAGACAAATCCTGATTTGACAGACATTCTACAAAGGACTCAACCAGCACACCTCATACCTTAAAACTGTCAAGGTCATCAGAAATAAGGAAAGTCTGAAAAAATGTTACAGACCAAAAGAAACTAAGAGATATGATGACTAAATGTAATATGGTTGCACATTACTACCTTAAAGTGATCTTCGAACAGAAAAAGGACAATACAGAAAAACTAGTGAGATCATAATAAACTGTGGAGTTTAGTTGATACTAATGTGCTAAAATTGGTTTATAATGGGACAAATGTGCTAGCGTAATGTTAGACGTTAACAATGGGGAAATTGGGTGACAGGTATATGGGAACTCCCTGTACTGTTTTTGCAACTTTTCTGTAAATAAATAACTATTCTAAATAAAAATTATATTCAAGGAAATGGGATAAAGAATGTATTAGATCTCTTTCTTAAAAAGTACTGTATGGAAATCAACGTGGAAGAGAAAATGGTGTTGATTGTTTCCAGTCTGATTCCAAGGATTGAGAAGCGGTGCAGTGCCCAATAGGTGGCTACATCAGCAAGTAACTGTGATTATTGGAGAATTGCACAGAATATTTTTCTCTTAAAAAAGAGAGATGAGGAAATACAGGTAAATAAAAAATAGAGTAGGAAAGCAAGATACAAACCAGAGTGAGAGAAACACACAAAATACATGCCTCAAAGACCTATTTCATTTGCTGGAAGTGTGCCAGAAGTTTGGCAAGAGCTTTCCCTAGAGGGGAATATGATCAGGCACATGTAGTGTCCAAAAAGGTAATATAGACCAGATGTGCAGAAAAATCTCCCTTTTTCCTGATACTGAGACCACAGGGAGAATTTTCTTTGTATCTAACTGTGACCATCATCTTTACTGTCATCCCTACAGTAAATTGGAGAAGGCAATGGCACCCCACTCCAGTACTCTTGCCTGGAAAATCCCATGGACGGAGGAGCCTGGTAGGCTGCAGTCCACAGGGTCGCTGAGAGTCGAACAAGCCTGAGCGACTTCACTTTCACTTTTCACTTTCATGCATTGGAGAAGGAAATGGCAACCCACTCCAGTGTTTTTGCCTGGAGAACCCCAGGGACGGGGGAGCCTGGTGGGCTTCCGTCTATGGGGTCGCACAGAGTCGGCCATGACTGAAGTGACTTAGCAGTAGCAGCTACAGTAAATTCAACAATGAGGTTTCTCTTTAGTTCATTTCTGTACCCAATCCATAACATTTCAGCAACATACAGTAAAAGCAAATACGATGAATGTTAGGGAGTAGAGTATTAACAAACACAGACGCTAAGAGCAGGTAATCAGCTGGGGTGAGGGTTAGATTAGTATCTTTCAGAAAGTCAAGCAGCCTGGTAAGGACCATATCAACTCCACATAGAGACAGGCCAGGGAAGCAAATAATCATTGGACCCTAGAATATTTTATGCCCTGTGCTAGGAACTAGGGCGTCACAGGTGAATAAGATGTGGGTGGTACCTGTTTTGATGGGTATTACATTCTGGCTGAGAAGAGCTAGTGCACATGTGACATGTGAACAGGTTTATAGAGAGGGTAGCCCTAGTGGTGGTGGTGAAGGAGTTGTGGGAATCAGAATATATTTATGAAGAAGAGGTATTTAGGATGGTTACTCTGGTGGCGTTCAGCAAATGTGTAGGAAGTGAAGATTCCAGAGGCACACAGGAGTTGGAGGCATTCCAGATGTGAAATAGAAAGATTGCTTGGATAGTGAACTCCGTTTCCTGCCCATATGAACGTCATCTATTGGTCAAGACCTTTTTGGTTGGAAGTGACAGAACCCAAATCTATACAGCTTGCAGGAAAGGAAGTGCTTCTTATCTCATTGAATCAAGAATGCATTGATCAACCAAACGGTAGGAAGACCGGAGTACACCTGGGCCTTAGGAAACCAGAGACTCTTGAATGTCGTAGGAATCTGTACTTTCCTTTTCTTGTCTCTGTTTCTTTGTGCGGTTTTTGTTGTTGTTGTTCTGTTTCATTGTTATTTTGTGTGTGTGTGTGTGTGTTTCGTTTTTGGTTTATTATTTTTTTTTTGGCCTCACCTCTGGCTTGCGGGATCTTAGTTCCCCAACCAGGGATCAAACACAGGGCCAGGGCAGTAGATCACTGAATCCTAAACCACTGGACCACTAGGGAATTCCCTCTGTGTGGATAGATGGTTTTATTTCCCTGAAAACTGGCTTTCTCCACACTGGACACTGGCCTTTGTTAACTCTAAGGTTTTTCATCTTAAGATCTCTGCCACTCGAGAGATTGACTATTTATTTATAATTTGAAAGACTCTGGAGAAAAGATTTGGGTTTGGTTAAGAACTAATTAATAGAAGCCAAGGTGGGGATGGGGTCAAGGAAAAACATGAAAGCTATCCCGATAGACATATAGTTGAGGAGACAGGCTACTCCAGGGAGATGGTTGCTGGATAGACAGTTTTAGATATCTGTCTTGCTTATTAAATTCTTATTATAACAGCCTCAAGGCCAGAGCTGGGGATATGAGACGGTATTCAATATTCTCTCTCAGAAACACCCCTGCCCCTGCAAAAATCAGTAGTGCCTGGATAACCTGCTCCCAAACTCCACTTCTCACATGTCCCCTCCTGGTAGTGCTTTCATCCAAAATTTGAGGCAAAGTTATCCAACTGTGATCTTGGGATCCATTTGGCTCCTTGAGCCTCTCTGAGGCCTTTGAATGTTTCTTTTGGGTTGTAAGAACTGAATTCTCCCTCCAGCAAGGAGCAGCATGTATTCTGTGCTTTTCTACTTGGTTATTCAGGTGTCCTGTGGGAGCCTCTTGCAGTAACTAGGAAGGCGAGGTAATAAGTCACCATCATTAGATTGCCACCAGCCCTCTAATGATTCTTTTGGAAGGACCAATACTTCTTCCAGTGATGATAAACATCAGGGACCTTGTTATGCAGTAGACTCCAGGGAGTATATGGACATGCAGGTTGGACCATTGGCTGAAACCTTAGGGAACACACTGCATCCCTTGTGAGTGAGGAAATACAGCAATTGTAACCCATAGGATTCTAGGGGACATTGCAAATCATATCAGAATAGAAAATATTCACTTAACCCCTTAGGTAAGCTGTTTGAATCTAAGGCTAAGAGTGTTGAATCGCTCCTCAGGGATAAGCACACCAATCCAGATGCTAGGAGTCTGTTTCATCTTTAGAGACTTCTTTCATTTGGAAATGGTTCACATAGTAGTAACAGCTATTTTAACATGAATACAATACTTCATAATTTCCTGGGATCCTATGTGCTATTATTTCATTGTAATCCTTACAAAACTCTTATAAAGTAGGTACTAGTAGTACCATTATTTTACAAATGAGAACTGGAACTTTGAGAGGTTAAGTTGTTGCCGAGGGCTAAGGATTATTTTAATGCTTGATTAAAATGTGACCTTTTGACCAGACTCCATTGTGGGGGACTTCCAAGATGGCAGAGGAATAAGACAGGAAGACCACCTACCTCCCCACAAATACATCAAAAATTCATTTGCATGTGGAACAGCTCCTACAGAACACCTTCTGAATACTGGCAGAAAACCCCAGGCTTCCAAAAAGGCAAGCCAATCTCCTTAGAATGAGGTAGGGCAAAAGATAATGATAAGAAAAGAGGCAAAGGATTTCAGGACGGGGACCTGCACCCCAGGGAGGGTGTTGTGAAGGAGGAAAAATTTCCGCACGCTCAGAGTTGGGGGTAGGGGGTTAGGGGGGAGCTTCAAAACTTCAGAGGGGAATGCAGCAACAGCTGATCAGAAGGCAAAACAGAGAATTCACCATAGAGATGGCTGCTGAACAGCACTTTCCAGCTGAGAAACGGCTTGAACTCTCACATCCTTCACAGAGAGTGGGGGCTGGGTGCTGAGGCTCAGGCTCATGAGGGGTGGGGGAGGGGGGTGGGACCAAGGGAGAGGACTGGGGTTGACTGCCATGAAGATACTCTGAGGGGGCAAATACGACAGCTGAGGGAGTCCAAGGAAAATCTGGGCCTCCCAGAGACAAGAGATCATTGGCATCAGGGCCCTTTAACTCTGCCCACTCCCAGACAACAGCTGTATGCCCAGTGGAGGCCACTAAAACAGGCAGAGGTACCAGCAGTGGAGTTAGACGTGACTACAGTTTACAATCCCAGAGGGGGAAATGTAAGTCACTAGCCACTGCCAAAGCCAGGGAGAGTGCCTGAGGCAGCAGACAAAATGCCACTGCTGTGGTCTCGAACCCAGAGGTGGCAGCTGGTACCAAACTATGAGCAGGCACCTTGCTGGGAGCCTAAGCAGCTTAGCTCTTCCAGTTCAGTTCAGTTCAGTTCAATTCAGTCGCTCAGTCATGTCTGACCCTTTACGACCCATGGACTGCAGCACGTCAGGCCTCCCTGTCCATCACCAACTCCTGGAGTTTATTCAAACTCATGTCCATTGAGTCGGTGATGCCATCCAACCATCTCATCCTCTGTGATCCCCTTCTCCTCCTGCTTTCAACCTTTCCCAGCATCAGGGTCTTTTCAAATGAGTTAGCTCTTCGCATCAGGTGGCCAAAGGATTGGAGTTTCAGCTTCAACATCAGTCCTTCCAATGAATATTCAGGACTGATTTCCTTTAGGATGGACTAGTTGGATCTCCTTGCTGTCCAAGGGACTCTCAAGAGTCTTCTCCAACACCACAGCTCAAAAGCATCAATTTTTCGGTTCTCAGCTTTTTTTATACTCCAACTCTCACATCCATACTACTGGAAAAAACCATAGCTTTGACTAGATGAACATTTGTTGGCAACGTAATGTCTCTGCTTTTTAATATGCTGTCAAGGTTGGTCATAACTTTTCTTCCAAGCAGCAAGCATCTTTTAATTTCATGGCTGTAGTCACCATCTGCAGTGATTTGGGACCCCCCAAAATAAAGTCTGTCACTGTTTCCACTGTTTCCCCATCTATTTGCCATAAAGTGATTGGACCAGATGCCATGATCTTAGTTTTATGAATGTTGAGTTTTAAGCCAAATTTTCACTCTCTTCTCTCACTTTCATCAAGAGGCTCTTTAGTTCTTTTTCACTTTCTGCCATAAGGGTGATGTCATTTGCATATTTGAGGTTACTGATACTTCTTCTGGCAATCTTGATTCCAGCTTGTGCTTCATCCAGTCCAGCATTTCGCATGATGTACTCTGCATATAAGTTAAATAAGAAGGGTGACGATATATAGCCTTGACGTACTCATTTCTCGATTTGGAACCAGTCTGTTTTTCCATGTCCAGGTCTAACTGTTGCTTCTTGACCTGCACACAGATTTCTCTGAAGGCAGGTCAGGTGCCCTGATATTCCCATATTTTAAGAATTTTCCACAGTTTGTTGTGATCCACACAGTCAAAGGCTTTGGTGTAGTCAATAAAGCAGAAATAGATGTTTTTCTGGAACTCTCTCGCTTTTTCAATGATCCAACGGATGTTGGCAATTTCACCTCTGGTTCCTCTGCCTTTTCCAAATCCAGCTTGAACATCTGGAAGTTCACGGTCCACGTACTGTTGAAGCCTGGCAATTGCGGACTTTGGGTGGAGAAGGTGATGGCACCCAACTCCAGTACTCTTGCCTGGAAAATCCCATGGACGGAGGAGCCTGGTAGGCTGCAGTCTGTGGGGTCGCTAAGAGTCGGACACGAATGAGCAACTTCACTTTCACGCATTGGAGAAGGAAATGGCAACCCACTCCAGTGTTCTTGCCTGGAGAACCCCAGGGATGGGGGAGCCTGGTGGGCTGCCGTCTATGGGGTCGCACAGAGTCAGACACGACTGAAGCGACTTAGCAGCAGCAGCAGCAATGGACTTAGGGAGCAAGTTCAAGCTGGAGTAAGGCAAGATCTGAGTGTGAGCTGACCCCACACGGCCAACAATAGGGCCAGAGATCTTCCTAAAAATATTGGAGGACTTTCTGAGTAGGCAGTTTCTCTGGAGCACACTATATGAAGTGGAAAATAGAGGAATCATGAAGACATTCTTCTACTAACTCCCTGTGCTGCTGCTGCTAAGTCACTTCAGTCGTGTCCGACTCTGTGTGACCCCATAGATGGCAGCCCACCAGGCTCCCCCATCCCTGGGATTCTCCAGGCAAGAACAATATTTCCTTCCAATGCATGAAAGGGAAAAGGGAAAGTGAAGTCGCTCAGTCGTGTCTGACTCTTAGCGACCCCATGGACTGTAGCCCACCAGGCTCTCCGTCCATGGGATTTTCCAGGCAAGAGTACTGGACTGGGTTGCCAGTGCCTTTTCCAACTACCTCTCTGTATGTTTTCTATTTTCTTTTGCATATTGCTCTAATATTGTCCTTTCTTTATTATTCCTTTAATTTTTGTTTTTTGTAAACTACTTATTGCTTTTTTAAAACATCTTACTTTTAGATATTCATTTTATTTTATTTCCTTATTTTTACAGTACTCTTTAGTTATGTTGCATTTTTCCCTGTGTTTTTGATTTTGTATTTTTCCTAGTTTTGTTTCCAGTTTTCATTTTGACTTATGGCTTTGTGTATTGGCTTGAGTGCTCTCTTCCTTTTTGATTCCATTTTTATCTTTTTTTCCTCTTTCACTCTTCTCTTTGTAGGTATTGGGTTTCTTTGGGTGTACTTGGCTGTCGAATGTTGCTTTCACCATTAGTCTTTGGGTTTTGTCTTCTGTGCTGTATGGCCTGTGACATCTTAGTGCTACAGGAAGGGGTTGGGCCTCAACAACCGAGGTGAGGGACCCAAGTTCAGGACTTTGGACTACCAGAGAACTCCCAATCCCATAGAACATTAATTGGCAAGAGCTGTCCCAAAGGCCTCCATCTCAACAATAAGACCAGATGCCACCCAAAGTCCAGCAAGCTTCAGGGCCAGATGCCTGATGCTGATCCTTCAGCAAAACAGGAACACAATTCTGCCCATTAGCAGATAGGCTGCCCAAAGCAATACCAAGTGCATAGACAACCCAAAACACATTACTGGACACAGCATTGACTTTCAGAGAGGCAAGATCCAACTCTATCCACCAGAACACAGACACAAGTTCCCACAATGAGTATTGTTCAAAATG
This sequence comes from Giraffa tippelskirchi, assembly GCF_054371585.1. NCBI lineage: Eukaryota > Metazoa > Chordata > Mammalia > Artiodactyla > Giraffidae > Giraffa > Giraffa tippelskirchi. Next base: position 23,326,987 of record NC_137287.1, read on the forward strand.
CCCTAGTCCAACCCTACCTATGAGGGGCAAACCCCACAAATAAGAGAAACAATGAGCTTTCCAGCCTGCAGAAAGGAGACCACAAACACAGTAAGTTAAACAAAATGAAAAGAAGAAATGTTTAACAATGGCCTACAAGAAATAAGTTATTTGAAAGATGGAATCAAGATTTCCAGGAGAAATATCAACAAACCTCAGATATGTGGGTGATACCACTCTATTTGCAGAAAGCTAAGAGGAACTAAAGAGACTCTTGATGAAGGTGAAGGAAGAGAGTGAAACAGCTGGCTTAAAACTAAATATTAAGAAAACTAAGATCACGGCATTTGGTCCTATCACATCATGGCAAACAGAAGGGGAAAAAGGTGGAAGCAGTGACAGATTTCCTTTTCTTGGGCTCTAAAATCATGCACATGGTGACTGCAGCCATGAAATTAGAAGATGATACTTCTTGGCAGGAACACTATCACAAACCTAGACAGTGTGTTAAAAGGCAAAGATCACTTTTCCAACAAAGGTCCATAAATTCAAGTCTATGGTCCTTCCAGTAGTCATGTATGGATGTGAGAGCAGGACAAGAAAGATGGCAGAGCACTGAAGAATTGATGCTTTCTAAGTGTGGTGTTGGAGAAGACTCTTGAGAGTTCCTTGGACAGCAAGAAGATCAAGCCAGTCAACCGTAAAGAAAATCAACCCTGAATACTCATTGAAGAACTGATGCTGAAGCTGAAGCTCCAATACTTTGGCCACCTGATGCGAACAGCCAACTCATTGGGAAAGAACCTGATCCTGGGACAGATTGAATGCAAAAGGAGAAGAGGGCAACAGAGGATGAAATGGTTCGATGGCATCATCTAGTCAATGGACATGAACTTGGGAAACTTCAGGAGATGGTGAGAGACAGGGAAGCCTGGTGAGCTGCAGTCCATGTGGTCACAAAGAGTCAGACATTGTTGTTGGTGACTGAACAACAGCAACAGGAAGAAATAAAGAATAGACAATCAGCAATGAACAACATTATAACTTAGATTAAAATACACTAGAGGGAACCAATAGTAGATTCTCATGGGAGAATCTCCTCTTAAACCGTACTCTTAGATCTTCAGAGGTTCCCAAGGGGATGAAGGCAACCCTAGATGCCAGATGTAGGATCAAAACATCGATTCTACTCCTTTTTCCAGGAGAATGGCCAGGTCTCCAGGTGCAGCTAGAAGAAGAAAGAACTGTTGTTTCCTGTGAAGGGAAATAAAAAACCAGTATTTAAGAGTTTAAGACAAATTAATGACCTACATCTCAGGGCCCCAAATGATGTAGGTTACATTACCACTGGTATTGCTTCATACTTAACCCTAAATGTTGAGGCAAGAATCCAGTTGTTGGCTTTCCACGTTTCTCATTTGTTCAGATCGTATGAGAAATAAGGAGAGTTTATACTGGCACAATTAAATGCTTTTGAACCCATGCCATTATCTCCCCTCACTCCACTGTAATATAAACACCATGAAAAGAAGAATCTTTGTCTGTTCTGGCCACTATTCTATCTTTATAACTCTGAACAATACCAGAAATATAGTAACTTTGTCAATATTTGCTGAATAAATTGATGTATTTCTCCCATTGGAACATTAATATGTGTAGGTTCTTCTTTTGGGGACTTTCCTTTTACCCTTGTTTGGTTCATATGTGCGTTTTCTGTCCAAGGGAGGATTTGTGGTCTGAATGTGGCTTTTATTAATCTTCCACTCAACTGCCTTGACAACTGATTTTTTAATACTGAAAAAATATCTCAAGGAATGCTTTCCACTGGAGTTTTAAATTTCATATAGATTTGGCAACAAAATAAAACACACACACGTGCTTTGGAGTATGTGTCTTACATAAATAGAACTGGTAATTTGTCATCCCTGTAAAACACAGATAGGAGATCAAATTTGTATCAGGATAAACGATAAAGTATGCTATGCTGTATAACAATCCCACAGATCTCAGTCATTGATAAAACAACAAAAATTCCTTTATGTTTTTGCTCTTACTACTTGTCCATCACGGTTCTCCTGTGAATTGGCTGATGGGACAGCTGTTATTTGAAGGGTTGTTAGCAGATGTGGTATAGGGAGAAATTATGTGCTCTACCCTAGAAATGATGGAAATTGTTCTCACTCATTCCCATTCATTGGCCAGAACTTGTCACTTGGCTAGATTGCATTTTCTATCACTACATGGGAGGTATGGATAGTTGGATAATGACTATCACAATTATCACTTAACCAGAGTGTCTTAGATTCATTCTATATCTGGAGGTAATTCATAAGAAATTCAAAAGAATTTTCCTAGAGAGGCAGTGTTTTGAAAAAAAAAATAAGATTGACCATTTTATAACCTTCAGTTCAGTTCAGTTCAGTCACTCAGTCGTGTCTGCCTCTTTGTGACCCCATGGACTGCAGCACGCCAGGCCTCCCTGTCCATCACCAACTCCCAGAGTTTACTCAAACTCATGTCCATTGAGTCGGTGATGCCATCCAACCATCTCATCCTTTGTCGTTCCCTTCTCCTCCCACCTTCAATCTTCCCCAGCATCAGGGTCTTTTCAAATGAGTCAGTTCTTCCCATCAGGTGGTCAAAGTATTGGAGTTTCAGATTCAGCATCAGTCCTTCAATGAATATTCAGGACTGATTTCCTTTAGGATGGACTGGTTGGATCTCCTTGCAGTCCAAGGGACTCTCAAGAGTCTTCTCCAACACCACAGTTCAAAAGCATCAATTCTTTGACACTCTGCTTTCTTTATAGTCCAACTCTCACATCCATACATGGCTACTGGACAAACCATAGCTTTGACTAGATGGACTGCCAGGAGCCAGCTCACGAGATCCCCACTCATGACAGAGTCACGAGGAGAAGGACTGACGAGCAGAGCAACTCAGGCCTCAGGGATTCTCAAGAGGCTGCCTCAGTGCTCATCTTAAAAATGAGATCTCTCTTTCTGATGCTTGCTATAATAAACCTCTTCTTATTTTCTATGACTTAGGCAAAAGGCCTTTCCTGATTCCCTTCTAAAATAGATCATTCTGAAACCTCAAATCAACAAGGCCCCTGAATGGTAGCACCCTAAATAAAATTATCTGAGATATAGAGTGTGCTGATCTAAATTCCTTTTGCTAACATATTGGTTTGTTTAATAAATAAGCCTGTGCCTTTAGAGCTAATATACATGACTGCTCCTTAATAATAAAACAGCATTGAGAGCCTCTGCACGGAAAGCCCCTATGGGCACAAAACCCTTTGCAGGAAAAAAGGCTTGTTAGGAAATATAAGAAATATTGCTTTATGAAACTGTTACTTAGTCTATATTTACTCACTATATTTTTACTCTTAACGTATTTAGCCTGTATAATAAAAGCATAATAGTTAGAGATTTATATAAGTAGAAGTTTAGCTTTAATACAAATAATAAGACAATTGTTGATTTAACTGATGATTCTTACTTAAAGCTGAACTTCAGCTTGCTGTTCTTTGACTTTATGGAACTACATTCTTTTCTGTTAAGCTCAAGGCATAGAGTAAATTACCAAAAGCAGGTTTTACCTTAAAACTTCCTGTTGATGAATTCTTTCCTGATGTGCCCTATACAAAAGTGTTCTGACTGATCAACCCTTATTAATGGAGAGTCACAAGGTGTTAGCAGGCCACCAGGCCAGAAGATGATGTAAAGAAAATGAGGCTTTTTGTAACTAAAGACATGCAAACGGCTTCGATGAGGGTCGAAACTGTTGGCCCATTGAGCTAACTTGATAGGCCCATTAAGATATACCCATTAAGCTGAATTGGTATGTCCCTTAAGCTGAATTGGTATGACTCTATACTTTACATTTGTTTCTATATACCACTAAAAATATAAAAGCTGTCTTACAAAACAATAAAAAGAGGGAGACACTTGGTAACGCTGAGACTCGCTAGGCCTTATTCGCATCGCCGATGCCATCTATCCTGAGGGAACCCCGGACCTGCTGGAGCTGGACTCCGGCAATGGACCTTTGTTGGCAAAGTAATGTCTCTGCTTTTTAGTATGCTGTTTGGTTGGTCATAACTTTTCTTCCAGGGAACAAACGTCTTTTAATTTCATGGCTGCAGTCACCATCTGCAGTGATTTTGGAGCCCAAGAAAAGAAAGTCTGTCATTATTTTCACTGTTTCCCCATTTATTTGCCATGAAGTGATGGGACCAGATGCCATGATCTTGGTTTTCTGAATGTTGAGTTTTAAGCCAACTTTTTCACTCTCCTCTTTCACTTTCATCAAGAGGCTCTTTAGATCTTCTTTGCTTTCCCTTTCAGCTAAGGCTTTGTAACCTTAGCAAACTAGATCTTGCATACAGCACAGGGTGGACAATCATAGAATTTTTGGAATCAGAGAGACATAAGTTCACATTTCATCTCTGCCACTTAATGTGTGGCATTATGTAAGACACTTAATCTCTCCAAGATGAATATTATCATCTTTAAAATGGATCTACTTCATAGGTAAAATGAAATTGTTGTGAAGATAACATGAGATCCTATAAACTGCCAAGCACACAATGTCTGACACATGTTAGAAATTCAATACACGTTAGCTTGCTTGAAAGATGGCCTGTCTTGACATTTTATTAGTTGGTGTCTCTTGGGCTAAGTTTTCTTGGAAAAGGATGCTTTTATGTTCTCAGGAGGTCTAGCTATTAAGACTGCTCAGAGTTCTCTGTGGGGGAATGTTCTTGAAAGAGCAATTCTTTTGAAATGATTCTTTAGTGTACCGGGGTTAGCCTTCATTAATTCTCTGTTTCTACACACAGTCTTTCACATGCATCTTCCTACTCTAGTTTCTCTGAAAGTCTCAACATTAGAAAGTCCAAACCTTGGATATCCATTGGTATCCCCAAAAATGTTTTCACAACACCTTTGTCTCAGTCCCACCTAAGTATAATTAAATTGGTTTGTTGAAGAGAGGGGACCTAGTCATGTGTATTTTTTAAAGCACTTCTACTGATTCTAATGAGCAATAAGTATTGAGAACCATTTTCTACATATTCTGGCTCTTATTCAACTCTCCAGCTTCACCTACTACCACCCTTCTTTCCCTTGGTCCTCATGCTCCAGCCATCTTTTTGTTCACCAAACATGCCAAGGGTGTTCCTACTTCAGGACATTTGCATTCATTGTTCTGTCTTTCTAAAATGTATCTTCTCAAATTTTAATATACATTTGACTCTTGCACAGTTGAAAGTCTGTGTGTAACTTTTGTTTTTTGTTTTATAAATTTATTTATTTTAGTTGGGGGCTAATTACTTTACAATATTGTAATAGTTTTTGCCATACATTGACATGAATCATCCATGGGTTTACATGTGTTCCCCTTCCTGGACCCCCCACTCACCTCCCTCCCCATCCCATCCCTCTGGGTCATCCCACTGCCCCGGCCCTGAGCCCTTGTCTCATGCATCGAACATGGAATGGTGTTCTGTTTCACATATGATAATATACATGTTTCAATGCTATTCTCCCAGAACGTCCCACCCTCACCTTCTTATATGGAATTTGAAAGATGGTAACGATAACCCTATATGCAAGACAGAATAAGAGACACAGATGCATAGAACAATTTTATGGACTCTGAGGGAGAAGGTGAGGGTGTGTGTAACTTTTGAACCCCCTAAAACTTAACTACTATTAACCTACTGCTGACCAGACACCTTAAAGATAATATAAATGTCTATTAAAACATTTTTTGTGTTATATTTATATATATACTATATTCTTACAATAAAGTACACTAGAGAAAGAAGTTACTAAAAGCATAAGGAAGAGGAAATACATTTATAGTACTATACTGTATTTATCAATACTCTAAGTTTACATCATCTGTTTATAAGATGGTCCATCAGTTGTTGTTATAAATAGATTTATGTATATTTTGTGGATGTGTGCTATCTCAGATGTGCTTAGTCACTCAGTTGTGTCCAACTATTTGCTACATCATTGACTGTAGTCTGCCAGGCTCTTCTGTTCATGGAATTTTCCAGGTAAGAAAACTGGAGTGAGTTTCCATATTGTATTTATCAATACTTTAAGTTTATATCATCTGTTTACATGATGGTCTGTCAGTACAAGCATCAATATTATCTTACATTATACAAAATACTGTAGGTGTTATATGTATTACTAATGCTAGACATCCAAATTGAAAAAAATGATATGAAAAAGAAAATTTTATTTATATCATTACAGGTATAATGATTCATGCATTTATAATGAAGAAGCAGAAATATGATTGCTTTATGGTAGCCTAGAGTAAACCGTATGATTGCTTCACATAACCTGCTGCTGCTAAGTCACCTCAGTCGTGTCCGACTCTGTGCGACCCCATAGATGGCAGCCCACCAGGCTCTGCCGTCCCTGGGATTCTCCAGGTAAGAACACTGGAGTGGGTTGCCATTTCCTTCTCCAATGCATGAAAGTGAAAAGGGAAAGTGAAGTTGCTCAGTCGTGTCCGACTCTTAGCGACCCCATGGACTGCAGCCTACCAGGCTCCTCCGTCCATGGGATTTTCCAGGCAAGAGTACTGGAGTGGGGTGCCATTGCCTTCTCCGTCACATAACCTAGCCTATACATTAATGAATGAATCATAAAAGTTCTTGGCATATAGTATTACAGTCATATTCATAATACAATACCAGAAACATTATATTAAAAAAACCCTGCTTATTTGTGATGATAGACTGAAATGCAGTTTCTCTCCAGTTAAAAGAGAGTAAGAAGGGCACAATGTACGGTAATGTAATTCTTTGAAAGCAAAGTTATCAAACAGGGAGAATAATCATGATCATCATGAAGTGAAAGTTACTCAGTCGTGTCCAACTCTTGCAAAAAATTATAGCACATTATTAATTGCACATTAGTTATCACTCACCTTATGCTTATATAAGGACTTCAGTTTATGATTCCAGAGGGGAAAATGTAAGCCACTAGTCACTGCCAAAGCCAGGGAGAGCACATGAGGCAGCAGACAAAACGCTGTCCCTGTGGTCTTGACTCTAGAGGTGGCAGTTGCCACCAAGCTGTGAGCAGGCACAGGTTACTGGGCACCGCTTGCTGGGAGCTTAAGCAGCTTGGCTCTTCCTAGGGACCCATGATGCAGGGCCAGTTCCTCTGGGAGAGCGCATGACACACCTCAGACAATACCAGCATCCAGTAGGTCTCTACAGCTGCAGGCACTCCTAAGTCCCAATTGTGGCTACCATATCCCAGCCTGACTGACCAAGTGAGCCCTAATAAGTCTTGGACTTCACCCCCTCTTGTCTGGGCAGAGAACAGACACCAGAGGGCAGCATACAAGCAGAGCTGTGTCCAAAACCAAAGCAGAACACCAGGGGCTATGCGATGGAAGAAGAGGAAAGAAATGAGCTCTTGCTCCCCAGGTGCAGCAGATTAAATCCCCGAAATTAGCCTGAGACCATGGTCTTTGCGGAGAAGGCACTGGCACCCCACTCTAGTACTCTTGCCTGGAAAATGTCATGGACGGAGGAGCCTGGTGGGCTGCAGTCCGTGGGGTCGCTATGAGTCGGACACGACTGAGCGGCTTCACTTTCACTTTTCACTTTCACGCATTGGAGAAGGAAATGGCAACCCACTCCAGCGTTCTTGCCTGGAGAATCCCAGGACGGGGGAGCCTGGGGGGCTGCCGCCTATGGGGTCGCACAGAGTCGGACACGACTGAAGCGACTTAGCAGCAGCAGCAGCAGCGTCTTTGGGAACTTCCTTCCTTTCACAGATACACAGAAATCTGTAACTCTAAGAGATAATCCACAATAATTATCTCCTAAGTTTTTTCTGTGTATACACTGAGAAAGATAATTCAGAATTCAGCACTCTTCTCATCCTTCTATGGCCAAAAAAAAAATAGTGCTACCCCAGCCGAAGAATTGATGCTTTTGAACTGTGGTGTTGGAGAAGACTCTTGAGAGTCCCTTGGACTGCAAGAAGATCCAACCAGTCCATCCCAAAGGAGATCAATCCTGGGTGTTCATTGGAAGGTCTGATGTTGAAGCTGAAACTCCAATACTTTGGCCACCTCATGCGAAGAGTTGACTCATTGGAAAAGACCCTGATGCTGGGAAGGATTGGGGGCAGGAGGAGAAGGGGACGACAGAGGATGAGATGGCTGGATGGCATCACCAACTCGATGGACGTGGGTTTGGGTAGACTCTGAGGGTTGGTGATTGACAGGAAGGCCTGGCGTGCTGGGATTCGTGGGGTTGCAAAGAGTCAGACACGACTGAGCGACTGAACCGACTGACCCCATAAATAAGTATACCTGAGTCAGGATGCTGTACGCTGACAACAACCACAAGATTGCAAATCAAGTGTACTGCACTGCAGCATCGACAAGATGGTAAGAAAAGGAGAGAAAAGCAGTGCCTACTCTCTTATCTCTGACCTCCCTGACTTGGGATGCTATCATGTCCCTGGAGCCTGGACAGGCTTGGGTCCCACTGCTGAACTGGGGTGGTTGACACAGCCTGGCAGGGTGCCCTTGGTTGACCCTTTCAAAAGTCTACTGTTGTTGTAGCCATGCGTTCCAGGAAACAAACTCACTCAGAAGGACAATGCAGATAGTGGAGTGCAGTTTATTACACCGGTGGGCCCCAGGCAGAGTCTCCTCTTAGCCAAGGACCCTGACCAGTCTTTGTGAAAACCTAATATACCCTAAGTGTACGTGCCCAAACCCACCTCCCCAGATTCTCTGAAAGTAGTCTGAACAAAGGAAAAGAAAGATACAATCAAAGTTAGCCTGTGATTCATATGCCTTAAGGTAGTTGCTGCAGCTGCTGCTGCTAAGTCACTTCAGTCGTGTCCGACTCTGTGCAACCCCATAGACGGCAGCCCACCAGGCTCCTCTGTCCCTGGGGTTCTCCAGGCAAGAACACTGGAGTGGGTTGCCATTTCCTTTTCCAATGCATGAAAGTGAAAAGTGAAAGTGAAGTCGCTCAGTCGTGTCCGACTCTTCGATATCTCATGGACTGTAGCCACCAGGCTCCTCCGTCCATGGGATTTTCCAGGCAAGAGTACTGGAGTGGGTTGCCATTGCCTTCTCTGCTTAAGGTAGTTAACAGTGGACAATTATCAATAGGCCTGTGGTCATACCCCAATAAGCATAATAGAATTTATGACTCTATTCGGTTACACAGACAATTAGGGTATTCTTTTAGGCGAGGGAGAGTCTAGGTACGAGCCCTGGAGCTCTTCCATCCTGGGGGTCTGGTTTTCCAGTTGGTATGTCTTTTCCGTAGATACTGGACATATAGCTCAAAGTCCACAGTCTGGCCCAAGAAGGAGCCCTGCTTTCAAGATGGAGCCTGTTCTGTCTGTTTCCTCCTTCACTGTCTCCTAAGTTCTGGCTGGGATCGGAGTCCCGAATGGCATCAAGGGCCTTAAGGGACTTGAAGGCAAGGTTCAGCTAGCCTTGACCTCTCCTGGTGCTGGGGATCCTGAGAGTGCAGCCTCCTAGCACTAACACCTAAGCACCCTCAGCAGAGTACTGTGGTCCTGGAAAGATTAGCCAGGGCGGGCTGTTTGTGTGATGCTTTAGGGGGAAAGATTACTGAGACTCAAGCGCTCTGGGGTTAGCTCAGGCATACTCCTCCCTATTTCACGGCCCAAGAAGCAAACTTTCCCTAAGATTTTTGTTACCCCAGGAACCAAAGGTAGGCCCGAGTAATGCTGCCGCCGTGTGGACATTTTCTGTAACTACAACATTTTCTCAGGTGTTCACTGGCAGCTCAAATCAGGAGGGCTGGATTTCTGTTAATGAAAGAAATTAACATTACCCGCCTCAGGAAATGTCCTGGGGTGGGTAATGAGAAATAAATTCCAAACACAGCCGACTTTCAGTAACCCAATTGTCAAAGGCAAATTCTCCTGACAACCTTTTGGGGGCGGTGGGGGGGGAAGCCAAAACAAAACCAAACCTCCAAAACAGGACAAGACACTAAGGATCCCTAATTGCTGGAGGAGTGTCATTCAAAACGACAATGGGAAATGAAATCCCACCAGTCACAGTGGTCATCATCACCAATCTACAACCAATAGATGTGGAAGAGAGCCTGGAGGAAAAAGAATCCCCCTAAGCTGTCTCTGGAAATATACGTTGGCAACAGTCAATATAATGGACAGTTTCTGAATGCCTGAAAAAAAACTCTCAGAGAGATTAAAACTAGGATCTGACATTCCCACACCTTGGTCTATATCCTGAGAAAACCATTGATCAAAAGGCACAGACAGCCCAACAAAGCTTCAGCACTGCCTCCAATAGCCAAGACACACTATCAACAAAATCTCCAATGAGGGATTAAAGCTGAAACAAGCTGTGGTACATATATACAGTAGACTATTTCTCACTCAAAAAACCATCACTGAAATTAGGTAATTATGACAGTAGTAGCCACAGGAATGCTCCTTGAAGGATCATACACTAAGGGAAGTCTGTCAGGCAGAGGAAGACCACAGTTTATGAGGTACCTTCCAAGCAAAATGAAGTGAAGTGAAGTCGCTCAGTCGTGTCCGACTCTTTGCAATCCCATGAACTGTAGCCTGTCAGGCTCCTCTGTCCATGGGATTTTCCAGGCAAGAATACTGGAGTGGGTTGCCACTTCCTTCTCCAGGGGATCTTCCCAACCCAGGGATCAAACCCGGGTCTCCTGCATTGCAGGCAGACCCCTTACTGGCTGAGCCACAAGAGAAGTCCCTAAAGCAAAATAAAAGTAGACATATAAGGCAACAAACTTACAACCCTAAAAGAGACTCTGAAAATTCAAAGGAAGGATTCCAGAGAAATGTAAGCGATGGCCCAGAAATGAATTAGGATGTCCGTGCCTACATACGCAAGAAATCTGTACTGTAATAGATAATCTACAGTGATTATCCCATTTCTTCCTTTCTACCTTCCATATATAGAGAGCAGTCCGTATCTCTAAAGACAGAAATCTGTATCTCTAAGAGATAATCCACAAAAATTCTCTCCTAACTTCCTTCTTTATGTACACAGAATAGTGTATCTGAGAGGTATAATTCACAAGGACCTGATGCTTGGCACTCTTCTCGACCTTCTATGGCAAATAGTTCAAAACTGCTATAGAGATAAACCATGGATATGTTATACTTGAATCAGGTGGCTGTACACTGAGGACAAGGACAACACTGCAAATTGACTATACTCCAACATAGCATCAGCATGATGAAAAAGAAAGAAAAGCAATGCCTGCTTTATTCCCTCCGATCTCCCTGACTTGGGATGTGATGCATCCTGGAGCCTGTGCAGGCGTGGGTCTCCAGGCTAGACTGCTGTGTTTTTGAGACAGATCAACCCGTCAGGGTGTTCGTTGAGCCCTTTTTAAGCCTATACAATCCGCTGTGATCTGGTTGGGACCAGAGACCCGAGTGGGATCAAGTCCTCAAAGACCTTGGGGGCAATGGTCACCTAACCTCCAGTCTCCTGGTGCTGGAGACTCCCAGCTCAAACCTCCTTCCTGAGAAGTGCAGACTCCTTAGGCACTGAAGCACAGTCAGCAAGGTGCTGTGGCTCCCGTTGGGATTAGTCTGGAAGCCATGTATGTGTGTGTGTGTGTGTGTGTGTGTGTGAGATGCTTCAGGGGGAATAAGTAGTGAGACACAAACCCTTAAGTGTTCGCTCAGGTACATTCCACTCGATTTCATAACCCTGAAAGCCACCTTTCCCTAAAGCTCCGTTTGTCCCAGGAACCAGAGTGGTCATCAAAAGTGCTGCCACCTTGTGGACATTTTCTGCAACTACAACTTGACTAAAGGCGTTTACTGGCACCTCCAATTCACAAAGGGGCGGGGGGAGGCAGTGGGAGAGGGGTGGGGTGCTGTCAATGACAGCTTGCCTCAAGAAAGGCCCTGGGGTAAATATTAGAGAAAAAAGTTGCAAACACACCCAACTTGCAAGATGCCAATCAAAACGTAAACTTTCCACACATGCCTAAAAGAAAAAGATGAAAGGAAAAATATCTTAACCACCACAAGACAAGATGCTCAGCATCTTGATCCTCCCTAATTATTGCAGGAGGAATGCTAATCAAAACGACAACAAGAAATCAAATCCCACCAGCCAGAAAGGCCATTCTCATAAGTCAATATATGTGGGAGAGAGCAAGGAGGGATGGGGAACCCCCCACATGTTCAGCAGAAGGAACACTGGCAACAGCCGCTAGTTCTGACAGCCTCTGCACGGCAGAAAAAAATTTTTTTCAAGAAAGCTAACCCTAGGATCTGACATTCCCACATCTCAGCCTATATCCTGAGAAAGCCATTATTCAGAAAGTCATATGCACCTCAACATTCACTTCAGCACTACTTAAAAGAGCTAAGACACAGACCCAGCAAAATGTCCACTGATAGATAAAAGCTCAAAAAAGACCTGGTACTTACAGACAATGGACTATTATTCAGCAACGAAAAACTGGCACTGAAATTATTCCACTTGTAGCCATAGAATTGGATGCTGGAGGATCACATTCTAAGCAAAATCAGCCAGAGGAAGACAAGAGTATATGATGTCCCTTCTAGGCAAAATTTAAAAAGAGATACAAAGGAAGTAAATTACAACACAAAAATTGATTCTGAGAATTCAAACACAAGAATTTTTTAAAAAATAAAAGAAAGGCCAAGGAATTAATTAGGAGGTTGGGAATAACACATACACAGAAATTTGTGTCTGTACTAGATGCTCCACAAGGACTTGATGATCGGCACAGGGAACTATGCTGACCTTCTGCAAAAATCTTTATGGCAAAAGAATACAAATAGAACAGATATGCTGTATGTATATTTCATAAATGAATCAGGCAGCTGTACACTGATGACAAACAGAAAATCGCAAAATTAATATACTCCAACATAGCATAGGCATGAAATTAAAGAAAATAAAAGCATTGCCTTGTTTATTCCATCCAACCTTCCTGACTTGCACTGCTATTCCATCCCTGAAGCCTGAGCAGGCTTGGGTCCCATTGCTGGATTGAGGTGGAGTTGACACAGCCGAGCAACAAGCCCTTAATTGGAACCCCCTCTTAAACCTCTTCTGTCTGGTTTCTCTGACTGAGACCAGAGTCCCTAATGCTCCCAAAGGATGGGGATCCGACCCTCTATCTTCCAGGACCTTGGAAATGTTACCTAGCCCCCAGAACCTCTGGTGCTGGGGTTCCCAACTCAAGCTTCCTTTTTGAGAGTTCAGCCTCCTAGGCCTCTCAGCAGGGTGCTGTGGCCCCGGTTGGAATGAGTCTGGAGGGGAGTGGGGAAGCTTTAGGGGGAAGAAGTGAGACACAATTCCTTAAGGTGTTGCTCAGGCACATTCCACTTCAATTCTCAGCTCAGGAAGCCAAGTTGCCCTAGGGCTCTGGTTGCCCAAGGAACGAGGGGTGGCCCAAGGAACCAGGGGTGGCCCAGGGGAAGTGCTGCCACCTTGCGGAACGTTTCTGTAACTACAACTGCACCTCCGGCGCTTACTGGCACCTCTATTTCTCAAGCCTTAGGGTCTGTTAATGACAGCTGTCCTCAGGACATATCCTGGGGCAGGAATTGCAGAAATAAATTCCAAACACAACTGGCTTTCAGGAAGCCAACTGCCACAGGTAGATTTTCCTCACACCGTTCAGGGAAAAAACAAAGACCCAAACGTCCACCTCAGGACAAGATGCTCAGCATTCCTAATTACTGCAGAAATGCCAATCAAAATGAAAACAAGAAATCAAGTCCCATCAGAGCATCCTCAGGAGGCTACACTAAAGGCAAGGGAGCCTGAGGAAAGGGAACGCCCTTACACAGTAGGTGGGAAGGCACACTGACAACATCCAGTATCATGGACAGTCTCTGAATGCCTGAAAATACACCATCAAGAGAGGCTAGGTATAGGATCTGACATTCCTGTGTCTGGGCCTAGATCCCGAGAAATCCATCATTCAAGAAGACAACTGCACCCCAACTAGCACTATAGCACTGCTCACAATAGCTGACACAGAAGGACAGCAAAATCTTCACTCACAGATTAAGCTTAAACAAGATGTGCCACATATATACGATGGACTATTAGCCATAAAACCAAAACCGAAGTGAGGAAATTGTGCCACTGGTAGCCACAGGGATAGATGTAGACCGATCATACCCTAAAGGAACTCAGCCAAACAAAGGAAGGCAATAACAGAAGATGTCCCTTCTAGGCAAAATAACAAAAGTGAAACAAAAGAAAGAATTTACAACCCGAAGGCAGACTGAGAATTCAAATTCAAACCAAGAGTTCAAGAAAAAAGTGAAGTGCCTGGCATGAATTAGGAGGTTGGGACTAATACAGACATCTGTGTCTGTAATAATAATCCACAAGGATTATCAGATTCCTTCCTTCCTCCCTTCCACATACAGAAATCTCTGTCTCTCACCTATATACATGGAAACATGCATCTCTAAGAGATACTCCACATAGACTATTTTCTTCCTTCCTTGCTCATATGTACAGAACAGTGTATGTAAGATAGATAAACCACAAGGACCAGATGCTGAGCACTTTGCTTGACCTTCTGCAATAAACTCTATGGCAAAAGAACCCAAAAAAGACTAGATACACTCCATGGATACGTCGTACCTGAATCAGGCGACTGTACACTGACAGCAAGCACAGGGTGGCAGATTGACTCTCCTCCTACATAGCATTGGCATGAAGTCAAAGGAAAGGAGAGAAAATCAATGCCAACTTCACTCCTTCCAACCTCCCTCATTTGGGCTTCTATGGCATCCCAGGAGCCTAGGCTTGAGTCTCAAGGCTGGACTGGGGTGGGGTCCAGACAGTCTGGCAAGTTGCCCTTCACTGAGCCCCTTTTTAGTTATTATTATTATTTCTGAGCCCCTTGAAAATCACAACTATTGGCTTATCTCATCTAGGACCAGAGTCCTGAGTGGGATCAAAGCCTGGAGGCTCGTGGAGGCTTTAGTCACCTAGCCTGCACATCTCCTGGTACTGGGGTTCCCAGCTCAAGCCTACTTCCTGAGAGTGCAGCCTCCTAGTACCTAAGTACCCTCAGCTGGGTGCTATAGCCCCAGTTGGGATTAGTCTGGGGGTCATATGTGTGAAGCTTTAGGGGGAAGAAGCAGTGAGACATAAGGCTGCAGGTATTTTGCTCTGGCACATTCCACTCCAATTCACAGCCCAGGGAGCCCACTTTCCCTAAGGCTCTGGTTGTCTGAGGAACCAGAGGTGGGCAGGGGAAAGTACTGCCGCCACCTTGTGGAGACGTCCTGTCATGACAACACCACCACCTATGCTTACTGGCCCTTTCACTTCAAATGTCCTTGTTCAGTCGCTAAGTTGTGTCCGACTCTTTGTGACCCTATGGATTGCAACACGCCAGGCCTCCCTGTCCTTCACCATCTCCCAGAGCTTACTCAAACTCATGTCCGTTGAATCTGTGATGCCATCCAACCATTTCATCCTTTCGTCCCCTTCCCCTCCTGCCCTCAATCTTTCCCAGCATCAGGGTCTTTTCCAATGAGTCAGCTCTTCGCATCAGGTGAAGTATTGGAGTTTCAGCTTCAGCATCAGTCCTTCCAATGAATATTCAGGACTGATTTCCTTTAGGGTTGACAGGTTGGATCTCCTTGCAGTCCAAGAGACTCTCAAGAGTCCTCTCCAGCACCACAGTTCAAAAGCATCAATTCTTTGGCACTCAGCCTTCTTTATAGTCCAACTCTCACATCCATACATGATTACTGGAAAAACCATAGCTTTGACTAGACGGACCTTTGTCAGGAAAGTAACGTCTCTGCTTTTTAATAAGCTGTCTAGATTTGTCATAGCTTTTCTTCCAAGCAGCAAGTCCCTTTTAATTTCATGGCTGCAGTCACCATCTGCAGTGATTTTGGAACTCAAGAAAATAAAGTCTGTCACTATTTCCATTATTTCCCCATCTATTTGCCATGAAGTCATGGGACCAGATGTCAAAACCTTCGTTTTTTGAATGTTGAGTTTTAAGCCAACATTCAAATGTCCCGGCAGGTTGTTAATGATGGCTACCAGGAGGCCATTTCCTGGGGTGGGCTTTGCAGAAAGAAATTTCAAACACAGTGGACTTTTAGGAAGCCAACAGCAAAGGGAAATTTTCCACACACCCTTTAAGGAATAAACAAAACAATACAAAACCCAAATCTCCACAGGCCAAGATGCTCTGCGTCCCTAATTACTGCAGGAATGCCAATCAAAAATGACAACCAGAAATCAAACCCCACCCGTAAGGTTGGGCATCCTCATGAATCTACAAACAATAAATGCGAGAGAGAGCCTTGAGTAAAAAGAACCCCCTACACAGTCGGTGGGAAGGTCGTCAGGCAACAGGAAGGATAATTGACAGTCTCCGAATGCCTGAAAATAAACTATTGAGAGAGGCTAAGCCTAGGATCTAACATTCCCCCATCTGGTCCTAGATCCCAAGAAATTCATCATTCAAAAGACACAGGCACCTCCAACGAGCACTGCAGCGCCACCTACAGGAGCAACACCAACAAACAGCAACACCTCACCAACAGGTTAAAGCTTCAACAAGATGGGCTCAATATGTGTAATGGACTATCACTAGGTCATATCAAAACAACACTAAATGAGGAAATTGGGCCCCTGGGAGCTGATCGGGCTTATATGATCTCTTCAAGAAATTTTCTTAAAGAAATAGAGATCTCTTCAAGAAAATTCAAGATATCAAGGGAATATTTCATACAAAGATGGGCACAATTAAGGACAGAAACAATATGGACCTAACAGAAGCAGAAGATATTAAGAAGAGGTGCCAAGAAAACACAGAAGAACTGTACAAAAAAGATCTTCATGACCCAGATAACCACGATGGTGCGGACCTAGAGCCAGACATCCTGGAATGTGAAGTCAAGTGGGCCTTAGGAAGCATCACTATGACAAAGCTAGTGGAGGTGATGGAATTCCAGTTGAGCTATTTCAAATCCTGAAAGATGATGCTGTGAAAGTGCTGCACTCAATATGCCAGCAAATTTGGAAAACTCAGCAGTGGCCACAGGACTGGAAAAGGTCAGTTTTCATTCCAATCCCAAAGAAAGGCAATGCCAAAGAATGCTCAAACTACCGCACAATTGCATTCATCTCACACGCTAGCAGAGTAATGCTCAAAATTCTCTAAGCCAGGTTTCAACAGTATGTGAACTGTGAATTTCTAGATGTTCAAGCTGGATTTAGAAAAGGCAGAGGAACCAAAGATCAAATTGCCAATATCTGATGGATCACAGAAAAAGCAAAAGAGTTACATAAAAATATCTACATCTGCTTTATTGACTATGCCAAAGCCTTTGACTGCGTGGATCACAATAGTTCAGTTCAGTTCAGTCACTCAGTCGTGTCCCACTCTTCGCGACCCCATGGACTGCAGCCTACCAGGCTCCTCCATCCATGGGATTTTCCAGGCAAGAGTACTGGAGTGGGGTGCCATTGCCTTCTCCTAAATAGGCTCTAGGTTTGACATTTACAACTGGCCTCTTGTTTACACTACATGGGGCATGAAGCAGGCTGCAGGCTGAATAGTTAGAATTGTTAACATTTCCTGAGACAAGAGACAAGTCAGCTCCAATTAAGATATTTAAAATCAGCCTCCTGTTTGCCCTCCAAAATGGAAGTAACAACAGAAACAGGGTAAATAGCCAGTGTTTGCCTTTTGTTAACACGTTAAGGTAATAGTCATGGCAGTAGTCAAGGCAGGACAAAGAAGGGACAAAACCCTGTGTGGGTAAAGGATTAAGGGATCTCCCTCCCTCCTCTACACATGCACAGAAAAGCTCCTTGTGGGTCAAAAGTCAAGGAAGAATGCCAGGCCATAATGAATCTTGCTCCTCCCAGAAGCCTTCATTTCGAGATCCATCTTGACCGAGGGGTGCGTGCACATCCAGGGGAGGGTCCCAGGATAGGTCAGGTGTGGAAAAAGAAACAAGATAATTGGCCTGAAGGAAGACAAAGACCTGGAGGAACTGCCCTATATAAATGACTTGACCTCCGCTTTACTGCACTCCTCACTAGGGGGCAACACCCACACTCTTTCTCTCAGGGCATCTCTGCCTTGCTTCTGTCTTAATTAAGCAAACAGTTTATCTGGGTGCTCTCCCACTTGTTGTTGTGCTATGTCTCTAATAATAAACTTTTTACTTGCATTTATAGTTTCTGCCTCTGTGACAAATGCACTTTTCACTGAGGGCAAAGATCCAGGGAAAAATAGTCTGTAGCATCTAACCCTTGCTGGTCTGGTGGCTAGGATTCCTGGTTCTCATCCAGGCTTCCCAGGTTCAAATCTTGGGCAGGGAATTAAGATCTCCCTGCTGCATCACCAAGATCAAGAATGGCCATCTCAAAAAATCTCCAACAATAAATGTTAAAGTAGGTATGGAGAGAAGGGAACTCTCCCATACTGTTGTTGAAAATGGAAATCAGAACATCCACTGGGGAGAATAGTATGAAGTTTCTTTAAAGAACTAAACATGTAAGTTCATGGGATAGCAACCCTCTGTCTGGTTCTGGATCCTGAGGACACCAAAGTTTTAAAGGACACCTGCTGCTCTGCAATCACGGCCGCACTGGGGACTGTAGCCAAGGCACAGAAGCAACCCACGTGTGAAAGGACAGATGAATGGACAAAGAAATGGGTACATAGACACAATGCAATATTATTCAATCATCAAGAAGGATGCAATAAGGCCATTTGCAGTCACAAAGATGAAATAAAGGTGATCATGCTAAGTGAAGTAGGAAGACAGGAAAAGACCAGGATTATATGATATCACCTCTAGGTGGAATAAAAAATGGATACAAATGAACACCTTTTCTAAAGAGAAACAGCCTCACAGACATAGAAAAGAAACTTATGGTTACCAAGAAGGAAAGGAGGTGGGGAGAAATTAGCTGGTTCATATACACACTCCTAATAATAAAATAACCCAGAAGGACCCACTGTATAGCATGTGGACCCCTATTCAACATTCTGCAATAACCTACATGGGAAAAGCACCCAAAAAGAACATACAGATGTCCACACATAAGTGAATAAGTGAAAATTGCTCAGTCATGTCCGACTCTTTGCGACCTCATGGGCTGCAACTTGCCAGGCTCCTCTATCTATGGAATTCTCCAAGCAAGAACACTGGTGTGGGTTGCCATTTCCTTCTCCAATAAGTAAATAAAGTTGCTGTCTCTTGGGGGAAAAAAATCTACAACATTGTAAATCGCTTATATTCCCCAGTCCAAATGATACAATAAAAAAAAGAAATGGAAATGCTGACTCTAGTCCCCTCAGACACGGTGACCTAGGTTGGTGTTGTTGCAGAAGTCAGACCATTGAGAAACCAAGCATCACACTCAGAGGGTTGGAGAACTCAGGTTTATTGAGCCTGTGGTCCCAGACGAGCTAATGCTCTGAAATTCTGGGGCCCCTAGTTCAGGGTGGGCTTTACTCTTATAGGGTCAGTACACACAAGTACAGTTGGCACTGGTTGATTGGTTACCTGGATACTATGGGCTATGGGCAGTTACAGAGTATGCGAGTTGCTATGGGTTACATGCAGGGTATTTCCAAACAGAAACTCATAGAAGCAGGAACAGAACATTCCATTCTTATCAGAACATCTTATGGTTACAGTTGATTGCTAGGTCATCTTGTTCCTATCTTGGCACAGTAAGCGTATCATACAGAAGCAGAACAAGCATGAAATTATTTCTAGCTGAGGGTAGGTTTTCAATTTTCCTCTTCTGGCCCCCCTCTTGATGCCCCTTAAATCTTACAAGGCATCAATCGCTTGATCTTCTTGGCCCAGGAGCTGATAACCTCTCAGGGCCAGGAGGTGTGTTGTAGCCCTCCTGTCTGCGGCGGCTTCAGCTAGGCTGGAAACTATCCTCACGAATAATGGCAAGGGGCAAGGTAAGAGGAGGCAGGTCCCAAGGAGTAGGACTATTCCCACTGGAGTTTTGAATCCTCCTAGATAAGAAAACCATCCCTGAAATAGCTCTCTGGGATTCTACCCCTTCCAAGTCTGGACTGGGACATGAACTATTTTAGTCATTTCCCTGGTTATTTCTTCTATAACCTTGGCTTTATCATCTATCTGTAGACAACAGTTGCTAATATTGAACTTCCCACAGACGCCCCCTTCTGCAGCCAGTAAGTAATCTAGGGCCAGGTGATTCTGATAGATAGCATTATGCATCTTGGTTTGTTGTTCTGCCAATAAATTAAGAGCCTTGGCCATTTCATTAGTAATGATCTCAATCACCTAGAACCAGATAATTCTGTTAACCATGTAAATTGGGGTTCGGTAGCCCCAGGACCCATCTTCTGCCCAAATGGCTGGCCCACTGTATTGGATTATGCATTCAGGAGCCCATTCGTCATCTTTCCAGTTTCTAATCTGTAGAGACCTGCACTTTTTGGGGAGATCTCTGTCTTTATAAACTGTGACTCCCAGTGATTCACCTTGGGCTAGGGGAAGTAGGAAAAAGGAGGGATGGACAGTCCCCAATACCCATGCCCCTGACCAGTTGGCTGGCAAAATTGAATATGTGTTAGCCCCACAAATCCAATAAAATCCTTCTGGAGCAGACCAATGGCCTTCAGTGGACAAGTCATCCTAGCTGGTCTTTAAATTGGGGAAGCTTGCTAGAGGGCAAGGATTAGGCTTTGTATAGTTTGGGCTTCCCCATCAATCAGAAGTGTGAGTAGTTGCATTATAATATTTTTGGCCAAGACAAGAGAGGTTTCCTACTAGAACACTGAATAATGGGCCCCATTTTGCCAGACAGTTCTTGCCAATTACGGAAGTCTTTCAATACCAAATTCTGACCCTGGTTTTCTTGAATTCCCCTGAGTTGTTGAAGGGTCTCTGGGGATCTAACTCTTTAGCTTCCTAGGACCATTGTTCTCCTATATTAATTAATTCCCCCCCACACACATAGCAAGAATGGTTACATAGCAAGAAGTAACAATTAATGTCTGGGCTATGGTCTCTGCTAGAGCTAAGAACAGATTTTTAGTTTTGACTGAAATTGGAGGGGGGACTACTTTCTATGTCTTCATGAAAAGAAAGGAAGACCTTGTGTAAAGAAGGGTGGAGTGGAATAGAAACATGGCGGAACTCTAACACAGTTCCTGGGTCAGTACCTGTCCCATCGATATAAATACCAATTTTGACACCATTTTTCCATTTTGAGTCTCCGGGATGGAAGATAGTGAATCGGACAGGATTACATGTCCCTAGTTTACAATTGAAGCTAGTAATCCCCTTTCGAAGGCGAGCTATGTTGCTTTTACTTTCCCAGGTTGCCCACTTGACACAGCTCCAAGAAGGGCAGTAAAACCAATGGTCACCGTAGCAGTGGGAGTTGGGGCTTGCTAATTCACACATATATTTTTCATTTTGTGTGTACGTTTGTTCCCATGATAAGCTCCCGCAATTTGTAATACCCTTGGGGTTTTTGGCAATAGCAGCACACACATCAAAGTATACTGACACCGGACGTTGTAAATCTTCAATTCGTGTCCGGGTAATCAGAACTCCTCCTTCTTGGTGCCTAACCTCTAACCAATCTTCATTGCCGGGGTACAGGGGGTCAAAACAAATATGGTTGTCTTCTTGTAGACAAATAGAATAGGTTGTCTCATTATGTACACAGCTGTCTTGGACCTCTCCTAGACAGGAGAAGTGAGTACGGTAAAAGAAGGTCCAAGTGACCCCCTGACCTGATCTAGTCATGCGCATGCATGGAGTACATGAGGGGTCTATTTTACTTTCTAATGCACTACAGCTCAGCAGGATATAAACCGCTATTACACAAAACATTTGAGCGCACTTAATAATCCCACTACTTTTGGGTCGATTGTAGCCAAAGCGACCCCTCGTGTTTGACCCACAGAAAGCATCAAGGCCAGCAGTGCAACCAGTCCCTACTTGGCAGGGTGTCATCGTAACCCTGACTCTCAGATGTCCCTTGCTGAATTCCTCAAGCTTCTGTTGTGCGCGGACCAGCCAGCCCGGGAGTGACTGGAGCAGGGCTGAAGATCTTGGGCAGGATTCAGGTGCCTATGAAAGAAAACCACAAGTGTCTGGTTTGGATAAGCCTCAGCAGTCCAGGTCTCTTGACCTTCTAGAGGTGCTGTTCTCTTCACCCGGGTTTGGTGGATCCACAGGGTGACACCTATGACATAAACAGCAGTAGGGGTCACCAGGACGACCATAGGAAGGCCTGTCCAGACTGGCTGAAGTGGTTTCTTTTTTCAGTCTTTAACCCATACCTCATCCTCTGATGGATAAGGATGAACCCAATTGCCCAAAGGAATGGAAATCCTTCCTAAGGTTTCTCGAGTGATATCGCAGAAGACTTTTCCCAGGGTCTAGAGGTGTCAGGGCATCTCTAGGTCAGCTAGTTACTGGGGTCTCCCTTGAGCTTCCCTATCACTGGGGGTGGTCTCCCATATAAGATCTCAAAGGGAGAATAGCCTGAGGACCTCAAGGTGCACCAGGCTCAGAGCAGTGCTAGGGGTAGCATGTCGACCCAAGGTAACTGGGGGGCAGAGCTTAGCTAACATAGTCTTGAGGGTCCAATTCATGCACTCAACTCTCCCTGAGCTTTGTGGCCTGTAAGCAGTGTGGAGCTTTCAGGGTGGAGCTTTCATTTGACTCTCAGTGTCTTGGACAAAGTGTGTATTATCTCAGACACAAAGGCTAGCCTGTTGTCAGACCCTATGGAGAGGGGTAGCCCATATCTCAGGATTATGTCTCTTAGTAGGGCCTGGCCACCTCTTGTGCCCATTCAGTGGGGGGGGGGGCAGGCCTCAGCCCATCCTGAGTAGGAGAAGACTACCACAAGTAAACATCTATAGCCCCTGCAGGGCTTGACTTCAGTAGAGTCCACTTCTGATGATGGCTGTGACTGTGCCCAGGGAAGATGAATGGCTCCCCTATTCTTCAGGGAGAGAAGAAACAAATCCAACCAGCCTGCTAAAAGAGTTCCCTGCTGTCTGGGCAGAAAAGGGGGCCCCCAGGTTTGGCCAAAAACCATGCATCCATCATGGTGGACCTGAGGCCAGGGGCCATTCCTGCCTGTCAGACAGAGGCAATATCCAGTACCATAGAAAGCACACCTGGGAATTTGAGACCACATCCAAGGCTATGCAACGCTGAAATTCTGATTGAGTGTCAGTCTCCCTGGAACACTCTGCTGCTACCAGTCAAGAAGCCTGGAGGGAATGACTGTCGCCCCATCCAGGACCTCCGCACCATCAATGCAGTAATCACTATCCATCCAGTGGTCCCGAACTGAACCCAAGGAGGTAGCTGATCGGCAATTTGCAACCAGGAACCTATGTGTGGAAACTGGTCTGGGTGCCCGGGGGTCCTGTCACCACTCAATATACAGCTCTAACTATAGGAAGGTCTAGAGTACCCTTTGCAGGCCATCTCACCCGGAAGGTGGGCCATTCTGACTCACACAGGGTACGGAGCTTTCTCAAGGTCATCTTAACCCCATCTTAACCCCGGGGTCATCTTAACCCAATGGGATTAAGGAGAAACCTTTCTTAAAACGTTTATCGTACAATATAAAACAGTTGGCTTAGAGGAGCTTCACCCCATGTTGACAAATGTAATCCACCTCTTTGACTAGGAAGGAAAGGGAGACACACAGGAAGGGCCTCATCTTAGGGAGACCTAGGTAGCACTGATGTCACCAGTCCTGGAAGGCCCAGTATTCCCAGATAGCACAATTATATGCCTCTTTGAAGACGGCCCTGATCACTAAATGCCTCAGAAAGACAGGACTGAAAGGAGGTGATCCCTTGTAATGGGATTCACAGAGGAATAATTTCAGGTGGGGCTCCGGAGGGGTCTGGGGTGATTGACCCCTCTCAAGGGCGCTGAGCAGGCAGAGAGAGCAGCATTACTCCTTGCCTAAGTGAAGGGCCTGAAATCCTTGGGGAATCAGGGGATTATGAAGGAAAAGGTGACAGAGGAAGGCAGCCTTGTAATGAAAATCCAGAAGCATGCAGGAGCATGTCAGAGTGTGCCACTCCACATGGGCTGGCTCAGGGGACCAAGAGAGAGGGAGGTACAGATCTGTTTGGCAAAACGGACAAGTTTTTCGAGAAAAACCCAATTTCTCAATAAGTCAGCTCAAAGAGTCAACTGATGGAAGGGGAGAGTGAGCCTTAAAAATTTTAAGAAAGTAATTTTGGCGGAGGGCCCTAGTGCAAAAGGGCCGTTTGGACATACACAACTTCTAAATCAAATCAGTAACCAATTGTCCCCTCCTTGTGTATCCTGCCCTGTGTTGGTGGCACAAAGACAAACAAGGGTGGGTGCCCCCTCAAAAGAGGAGACCATTCAGGTGCCCACCTGGCCACGTTCCCGTGGGGAACTTAGGTATCTCTTAGCTTTGGTGGGTCAGTATAAGCCCCTGACCAGGATCTGACTTGCAGGAAGGGACTGGGTCCCCCAGAGACAGACACTGCTCTGAGCCGTATGATGTCACCACGGAACTGCAGGTTAGGGCCCACTCAGACTCTGTAGCCATGAGGGCCGTGGAGCCACACAATCACCCTGGAACGAGGACGAACCAGAGTGTCCCCTCTCACACACATTCAGATCAGAGTTTATCACAGTGCCTCCCCACTCTGGGAAGGTCCCTAACTGGTGGTCTTCTTACTGAAGACCGTAGGAGGTGATCAAGTTCCTCTTCCATCCAGAGACGGGACTTGACTGGGTTCTGTGCCCCAGGGCCTTTACCTTATTCTGTGGCCACACCTGGCTAGTTGGTCCGCCCCTCCAATGAGTCTGGTCAGGGTTCAGCTGTCCGGAGAGTCAGAACACCAGTCTGAAAGAGAACCCAGAAAACCATCAGGTGGCGTGCCTCCTCATTCGTCTCAGAGTTCCTCTGCTCTGGCCTGGCTGAACCACCGGTCTGGTGGCTCAAGGGGCCAGTGTGGTTGGAATCTCACTGAGGCCTCCAGAAATACTGCAGGAGTGGGACCATTGAGAACCCAAGCACCACACTTGGAGGGTTGGAGAACTCACGTTTATTGAGCTGGCGGTCCCAGATGAGCTAACGCTCTGAAGCTCTGGGGCCCTGAGCTCAGGGTGAGCTTTGCTCTTATAGGGTCAGTACACACAAGTACAGCTAGTTGATTGGTTACCTGGTTGCTACGGGCTATGGGCAGTTACAGAGCACAGGAATTGGTATGGCTTACATGCAGGGAATTTCCGAACAGAAACTCACAGAAGCAGGACCAGAACATTCCATGCTTATCAGAGTATCTTATGGTTACATATAGTTGATTGCTATGTTATCTTGTTCCTAGCTCAGCGCAGCAAGCATTTTACAGAAGCAGAACAAGCATGAAGTTATTTCTAGCCAAGTGTAAGTTTAAAATTTTCCTCTTAAGTGTCACATCCCTGGAACCTCAGCAGACTTGGGTCCCAGGGCTGGAGTGTCTTGGATCTGAGGGGGCTAGTGAGATGTGCCTGGCAGTGAGCCCTCTACCAAAAGACCGAGAAACTCTCCAGCTCCAGGGGTTGGGTGAGGTCCTTCTGCAGCCAACCCAAGCCTACTGCACCCAAAGGATGCTGGAATTTTAGGATGGAAGAGCTTTGAAAAGTCCTCAGGGCTCCAAGGCTCTTGGTGGTGGGGATCTCAACTCCAACCTGGTTCCTTGGGGTCACCCCACCCACGCATGACATCACCCTCTGCAGAGTGAAGTTGCAGGAATAAACACATGTCCGGGAAATGAAGGTTAAGGGACAAGAAATCAAGAGACACAATTCACCCTGGCTGTCTGTTACTTCTGAAGCATTCGCTCAAATTGACAATCCAGGAGCAAAGATTTCCTTTAGGCTCTGGTTGCCTAAGTAATCAGAGATGGGCAGGAAGAAATGCTGCTGCTTTGTCACCATTTCCCATAATAACAACTTTAAAACTGGTGCTAGTGATCTCTGAATATTCACTTGGCATGCAGGACTGGAAAGGACAACTGCCCTCAGTAAAATCCTTGGGGTAAATCACCAAAAAAAGAATTCAAAACTGGGTGGATGTTCAAGAAGCCAATTTCAACAGCAAACTATACTCACACTGTATTAGATCAAAAGGCACATGGAAACATATTCCACGTGACTAATTATCAAATCAATGCAAATCAAAGCAACACTGAGGAATCACCTCACCATGGTCAAAATGGCCATCATCAGAAAGATCCACAAAGATTACGTGCTGCAGAGCTTGGAAACAAAAGGGAATCTTCCACACTCTTAGTGAGGGCGTAAATGGGTTCAGTCACCATGGAAAACAGCATGGAGGTTCCTTAAAAAACTCAACACACAGGCACCATATGATCCAGCAATCCCACTCTTGGGCTCAGATATGGGAAAACTCATAATTTGAAATGACTTGTGCACCCCTATATTCAGACCAGCACTATTTACTAGAGCCGAGATAGAGAATCAACCAAGGCCAGAGACTGAAAAATGAAGACTAAGTGAGACAAATAGACACTGGAATACTCCTCACTCATAAAACAGAATTAAATAATGCCATTGGCAGTAGCAAAGATGGACCAAGATATTACCATGTGCAGTGAAGTAAATCAGAGAGAGAGAGAGAGAGAAATACCATCAGATATCATCTACGGGGGGAATCTGTCAATTTATACCAATGAACTACTATACAAAACAGAAACAGACTTACAAACTTTGAAAACCAACTTATGATTGCCAAAAAAAAAAATTAGAAAGAAGGATAAATTAAGACTATTGCATTATCACATACACACTAATATGTATCCATTAGATGATCAGAAAGGACATACTGAGTTGGACAGAGAATGCTACTGAACACACTTTTCAGAGCAAGAATAGATATACATCTATACATATCTGAATCAAGCTCTTGGACACCTAAAAAACACATTGGAAATCCACGCTATTCCAATATATAATAAAGAAAGGCAATGCCAAAGAATGTTCAAACTACTGTACAATTGCACTCATTTCACATGCTAGCAAAGTAATGCACAAAATTCTCCAAGCCAGGCTTCAACAGTACATGAACTGTGGAATTCCAGATGTACAGGCTGGATTTAGAAAAGGCAGAGGAACCAGAGATCAAATTGCCAACATCCACTGTATCATCGAAAAAGCAAGAGAATACCAGAAATAATCTACTTCTGCTTTATTGATTACGCTAAACCCTTTGTCTGTGTAGATCACAACAAACTGTGGAAAATTCTTCAAGAGATGGGAATACCATACCACCTTACCTGCCTCCTGAGAAATCTGTATATAGGTCAAGAAGCAACAGTTAGAACCAGACAGGGAACAACAGACTGGTTTCAAATTCAGAAAGGAGCACATCAAGGCTGTATATTGTCACCCTGCTTATTTAACTCATATGCAGAGTACATGATGCGAAATGCAGGGCTGAATGAAGCACAAGCTGGAATCAAGATTTCTGGGAGAAATATCAATAACCTCAGATATGTAGCTGACACTACTCTTATGGCAGAAAGCGAAGAATAATTAAAGAGCTTCTTGATGAAAGTGAAAGAGGAGAGTGAAAAAGTTGGCTTAACACTCAACATTCAAAAGCAAAGATCATGACATCTGGTCCCATCACGTCATGGCAAATAAATGGGGAAAGAATGGAAATAGTGACAGATTTGATTTTGGGGGGCTCCAAAATCAGTGCCTATGGGGACTGCAGCCATGAAATTAAAAGACGCTTGCTCTGCAGAAGAAAAGTTATGACCAACCTCTACAACATATTAAAAAGCAGAGATGTTACTTTGCAAACAAAGGTCCATCTACACCTACCCTCAAGTAATGTCCCTAGGAAAGTCATCCCAAAAGATTTCAGACTGGGGTCCAATTTCAAGAGGTCAATAGTATTCACAGTTTAAAGTCCAGAAGCACCTGGAAATATATTCCATATCACGAACTCCTAAAACAATGCCAATCGAAACCACCATGAGGAATCACCTCACATGGCTCAGAAAGACCCACATCAAAAAGGTCTATTAAAAGGGAGTCCTGCAGAGGGCTTAGGGAAAAAGGAATCCTCCCTCTCTCCTTGTTGGGATGTAAATGGGTATAGGAAGTATGGGAAGAGGCATGAGTTTCCTTAGAAAAAAAACAAGCAACAAAAAACTAACCACGGGGGAGTCATATGATTGGCCAATCCCACTCTCCCAGTCCTGGGCTTAGATCCAGAGAAAATGTGAATTTGAGATGACAAGTGCACCCCTGTTTTCAGGGCAGCATGATTTCTGAGAGCCAAGACAATGCAATGAAATTAAATGTGTCAGGACAGGAAAATGAGGTCTCAGTAGCACACCTCTCCACTGAAATCCTGCTATTACATAAAACAGAACAGAATAATGAACGTGGCCACAGCATGGATGGACAGAGATTGGCATGCTAAGGGAAGTGAGTCAGAGACAGAAACACAAATACCACAAGATGTCCCTAACTGGTGGAATCAAAACATTCATGCAAAGAAACTACTTTACACAAAGAAACATACTCAGAAACTTAAATAACTTCTGATTCTCAGAAAGAAAATATTAGGGCACAGGGAGCAATTAAGAGGTTGGAATAAACATCTACAGATGGATATATTTCAAATAGATAAGCGACAGAAACGTACTGAATACCACAGGAAAAGTTAAGAACACCTCACAATCATTGTTAAGGAAAAAATCACCCCAAAACTAATGAAAGTCTGGGTGGAACCCAATCAAGTTCTTGTAGATCAGAAACAAACACAACACAAAAGAATCCTCCACCGATATACAGTAACAGTGAAACTACAGCAGTGAACAGTCGAGTGGGCCTGAAGACATGCTGTCACCTTCTGGTTTTTTTTGCCATAAAACCACTTGCGATGATATGCTGATGGGCACTCAATACTCACAAAGGCCAATGGGCATCAGTAAGAAAAACCTCCCCTCAGGCAATGTCCTAGGGCTGGGCAGCCAAAATGCTTTTAACCTTGGCAGACCTTAAGCTGATTTCAAAAGGCTAGTTCAAATCACATGTTTTAACCAAGTCTCATGAAAAGTTTTCAACACCACTAAGTATTAAATAAATGGAAATCAAAACTACCACCAGTTATCACCTCACACATGTCAGAATGGTCACTGTGAAAACCTCCCCAGACAGTAAGTTGTGGAGGGGGTGTGGACAAAAGGGAACCCTCCTCCACCGCAGTTGAGGATGTAAATGGTAAGAGCCATGATGGAGGGCAGTGCAGAGGTTCCTGAAACAATGTAAGTGAGAATGAGTTGGGAAGATTTCCTAACACCATATACCAAAAGCAACTGCAAATAATTAAAAGTGTCATGTGTAGGCACCGATCCTAGGAAATCTTGGAGGAATATATCACAAAGGACGGGAGTATCTCAGGTCACATTCTATGTAAAGAACCTGCCTGACAATGCAGGAGATGTAAGAGACACAGGTTTGATCCCTGGGTGGGGAAGGTGCACTGGCAGAGGGCATTGCAACCCACTTGAGTATTCTTCCCTGGACATTATGGGCAGAGGAGCCTGCCAGGCTCCCATAGGATCCCATAGGATCGAATAGGACTGAAGTGAATAAGCACGCATGCGTGCATAATGGAAGAACATGCTTTGTCTTAAATCACATTAAGTAACTTTTTCATGCACCTCTAAGAATAATGAAAATAAATCAGAAATAAGAAAATGTGACGTAATTACCCTTAAAGCCATTTGCACAGAAAAGGAAACACTAAAAGTAAAAGACAACCCTCAGAATAGGAAAAATATTGGCAAAGACACACATAAGGAATTAGTCTCCAAAATACACAAACAACATGGGAAGCTCCATGTCAGCAATACAAACACCCTCTCCTCATTCCTAAAAAAAAAATTGGCCAGAATAGAAAATGAGATCTCTTTGAGGAACAAATACAGATTGCATTAGACATGCATTAGACATGTGGAAAATGCTCAACATCCCTGTGAATGGATACAAATGAACTTCTTTAGCAAAGAGAAACAGCCTCAGAGGATGAGAAGAAAAACCGATGTTTACCAAAAAAAGAAAGGAGGGTTGGAAGGTGAAATGAACTGGTTCAGACTAACATGTGCTCACTAGTATCAGAAAAAGAACCCAAAGAAAACCACTATGTAACACAAGAAACCCTACTCAACCTTCCATAGCAACCATCTGGAAAAAGAAGCTGAAGAAGAACGTATGTTTCTATCTATAAGTGAATCAAGTTGCTGTAGATGAAAAACAAGAAAAAAGGCAAAAATCCCCCAAAAAACAACCCACACGCAACAGCCTCCAAGCCTGTGATTAACCTGTACAGCCCAGTTCCAATCATAGAACAAAAAAAGGGAAAAAATTCAGAATATCTTTCCCACCGGCCACTCTGACATGAGCGGTGTCATATCGCTGGAGCCTGAGAGACGGAGGCCTGAGGCTGGAGTGTGGAATGCTGAGGGAGCCTGCAGCACTGGATGGCAGCGTGACCCCAGATGGACCTGGAGTGGCTCGTGCCGTTGGCATGAGCCCACCAAAGTCTGGATATTTGCTGGCCTTCCTCAAGGAAATCCAAGTGAACTGCACTCAAATGCAGTGGAACCTCTGGTCTGCAAGGGATTTCAAAACACCCTGGGCTCCGTGTGTTCCTTGGACCAAGGATTTCAACACCAGCACCTTTCTTAGTGTGACCTCAGCTATGGACTATCCCACCTTTGGCAGTGTGGTTTTGCAGGAGTTAGGATGAGTCCCGGGACTCAAGGCTAAGGGGGAAGAAGTAATGAGACACAAGCCTTGGGTGTTTCTCCTGGTTCACTGACTCTAATCGGCAGTACTTGCAAAAGGCTCTGCTTGCCCAAGGACCCAGAGTCAGGCATGAAGACATGCTGGTGCCTTGTGGTCACGTCCTGTAACAACTACTTTAAGATTCCTGCTCAAGGGCTCTTACTGGTCAAAAGGCCTCAGTTCAGTGCAGTTCAGTGGCTCAGTTGTGGCCCACTCTTTGCAACACCATGAACTGCAGCACACCAGGCTTCCCTGAGGTGGTCCATCAACAAATCCCAGAGCTCGCTCAAACTCACGTCCATCGGGTTGGTGACTCCATCCGACCATCTCATCCTCTGTCATCCACTTTCCCTCCTTCCTTTGACCTTTCCCAGCATCAAGGTCTTTTCCAAAGAGTCAATTCTCTGCATCAGGTGGCCAGAGTACTGAAGCTTCAGCTTCAGCATCAGTCATGAATATTCTTTGGAAGGAATATTTAGGACTGATTTCTTGTAGGATGGAAGGTTGGATCTCCTTGCTGTCCAAGGGACTCGCAAGAGTATTCTCCAATACTACAGTTCAAAAGCAACAATTCTTTGGCACTCAGCTTTCTTCATGGTCCAACTTTCACATCCATACACAAGTCCTGAAAATCCTTTCAAAAACCTTCCTGAAAAACTTTGATTAGACAGATCTTTGTCGGCAGAGATCTCTGCTTTTTAATATGCTGTCTAGGTTGGTCATAGCTTTTCTTCCAAGGAGCAAGCTTTTTAAAATTTCATGGCTGCGATCACCATATGCAGTGATTTTGGAGCCCAAGAAAATAAAGTCTGCCACTGTTTCCATTGTTTCCCCATTTCTTTGCCAAGAAGTGATGGGACCCAGATGCCATGATCTTCACTTTTTGAATGTTGAACTTTAAGCCAGCTTTTCCTCTCTCCTCCTTCACTTCAACAAGAGCCTCTTTAGTTCCTCTTCACTGTCTGTCATAAGGCTGATGTCATCTGCATATCTGAGGTATTGATATGATTTCTCACGGCAGTCTTAATTCCAGCTGTGCTTCATCCACCCTGGCATTTCACATAATGTATTCTGCATGTAAGTTAAATAAGTAAGGTGAGAATATACCTCCTTGATGTACTCCTTTCCCAATTTGCAACCAGTCTGCCATTCCATGTCTGGTTCTAACTGTTGCTTCATGACCTGCATACACATTTCTCAGGAGGCAGGTAAGCTGGCCAGGTATGCCCAAATCGTTAAGAAGTTTACCCAGTTTTTCTGATCCAAACAGTCAAAGACTTTAGCGTAGTCCATGAGGCAGAAGTAGAGGTTTTTCTAGAGTTCTCTTGTTTTTTGTATGATCCTTCGGATGTTGGCAATTTAATTTCTGGTTCCTTGGCCTTTTCTAAATCCACCTTGAACATCTGGGAGTTCTCAGTTCATGTACTGTTGAACCCTAGCTTGGAGAAGTTTGAGCATTACTTTGCTAGCCTGTGACATCCATGCAATTATTTGGGAGTTTGAACATCCATTGGCATTGTCCTTCGTTGGGAATGGAATGAAACCTGACCTTTTCCAGTCCTGTGGCCACTGCTGAGTTTGCCAAATATGCTGGCATATTGAGTGGCACTTTCACAGCATCATCTTCTAGGATTTCAAATAGCTCGGCTGGAATTCCATCACCTCCACTAGCGTTGTTTTTGTATTGAGGCTTCCTAAGGCCCCTTTGACTTCACACCCCAGAATGTCTGTCTCTAGGTGAATGATCACACCATCGTGCTTATCCGGGTAATTAAGATCTTTTTATAGTTCTTCTGTGAATTTTTGCCACCTCTTCTTAACATCTTCTGTTCTGTTAGGTCCATACTGTTTTGGTCCTTTATTGAGCCCATCTTTGCATGGAATGTTCCCTTGGTATCAAATGGCCTGTGCGGCTTTAAATGACACCTTCCCTCAAGTAACATCCCTAGGAAAATCCTCCCAAAAGATTTCAAAATGGGGCTCAATTTCAAGAAGCCAATTTCAAGAGGTCAGTACTATTCACACTGTCTAAGGACCAGAAGCACCTGAAAGATACGCCACATCACGAAATCCTAAAACAATGCCAATCAAAACCACCACGAGGAATCACCTCACATGGCTCAGGAAGACCCACATCAAAAAGGTCTATTAAAAGGGAGCCCTGCAGAGGGCTTAGGGAAAAACGAATCCTCCTTCCCTCCTTGTTTGGATGTAAATGGGTATAGGAAGTATGGGAAGAGGCATGAGTTTCCTTACGAAAAAAAAAAAAAAGCAACTAACCACAGGGGATCCCTGTGATTGGCAAATCCCACTCTCTCAGCCGTGGGCTTAGATCCAGAGAAAATGTGAATTTGAGATGACACATGCCCCTGTTTTCAGGGCAGCATGATTTACAAGAGCCAAGACGTTGGAAGGAAATCAAATGTGTCAGGACAGGAAAATGAGGTCTCAGTAGCACACCTCTCCATTGCAATCCTGCTATTACATAAAACAGAACAGAATAATGAACGTGGCCACAGCATGGATGGACAGAGATTGGCATGCTAGGGGAAGTGAGTCAGAGACAGAAACACAAATA
This sequence comes from Giraffa tippelskirchi, assembly GCF_054371585.1. Lineage (NCBI taxonomy): Eukaryota > Metazoa > Chordata > Mammalia > Artiodactyla > Giraffidae > Giraffa > Giraffa tippelskirchi. Next base: position 23,360,485 of record NC_137287.1, read on the forward strand.
CCACAAGATGTCCCTAACTGGTGGAATCAAAACATTCATGCAAAGAAACTACTTTACACAAAGAAACAGACTCAGAAACTTAAATAACTTCTGATTCTCAGAAAGAAAATATTAGGGCACAGGGAGCAATTAAGAGGTTGGAATAAACATCTACAGATGGATATATTTCAAATAGATAAGCTACAGAAACGTACTGAATACCACAGGAAAAGTTAAGAACACCTCACAATCATTGTAAAGGAAAAAATCACCCCAAAACTAATGAAAGTCTTGGTGGAACCCAATCAAGTTCTTGTAGATCAGAAACAAACACAACACAAAAGAATCCTCCACCCATACACAGTAACAGTGAAACTACAGCAGTGAACAGTAGAGTGGGGCTGAAGACATGCTGTCACCTTCTGTTTTTTTTTTTTTTTGCCATAAAACCACTTGCAGAGATATGCTGATGGGCACTCAATACTCACAAAGGCCAATGGGCATCAGTAAGAAAAACCTCCCCTCACAGGCAATGTCCTAGGGCTGGTCAGCCAAAATGCTTTTAACCTTGGCAGACCTTAAGCTGATTTCAAAAGGCTAGTTCAAATCACATGTTTTAAACAAGTCTCATGAAAAGTTTTCATCACCACTAAGTATTAGATAAATGGAAATCAAAACTACCACCAGTTATCACCTCACACATGTCAGAATGGTCACTGTGAAAACCTCCCCAGACAGTAAGTTGTGGAGGGAGTGTGGACAAAAGGGAACCCTCCTCCACTGCAGTTGAGGATGTAAATGGTAAGAGCCATGATGGAGGGAGTGCAGAGGTTCCTGAAACAATGTAAGTGAGAATGAGTTGGGAAGATTTCCTAACACCATATATCAAAAGCATCTACAAATAATTAAAAGTGTCATGTGTAGGCACGGATCCTTGGACATCTCGGAGGAATATATCACAAAGGGCGGAAGTATCTCAGGTTGCATTCTATGTAAAGAACCTGCCGGACGATGCAGGAGACGTAAGAGACACAGGTTCGATCCCTGGGTGGGGAAGATGCACTGGCAGAGGGCATTTCAACCCACTTGAGTATTCTTCCCTGGAACATTATGGGCAGAGGAGCCTGCCAGGCTACAGCACATAGGGTCCCATAGGGTCGAACAGGACTGAAGTGACTAAGCACGCATGTGTGCATATTTGGAAGAACACGCTTTGTCTTAAATCACATTAAGTAACTTTTTCATGCACCTCTAAGAATAATGAAAATAAATCAGAAGTAAGAAAATGTGACGTAATTACCCTTAAAGCCATTTGCACAGAAAAGGAAACACTAAAAGTAAAAGACAACCCTCAGAATAGGAAAAATATTGGCAATGACACACACAAGGAATTAGTCTCCAAAATACACAAACAGCATGGGAAGCTCCATATCAGAAATACAAACAACCTCTCCTCGTTCAAACAAAAAATTTGGCCAGAATAGAAAATGAGATCTCTTTGAGGAACAAATACAGATTGCATTAGACATGTGGATAATGCTCAACATCCCTATGAATGGATACGAATGAACTTCATTAGCAAAGAGAAAAAGCCTCAGAGAATGAGAAGAAAAACCGATGTTTACCAAAAAAAGAAAGGAGGGTTGGAAGGCGAAATGAACTGGTTCAGACTAACATGTGCTCACTAGTATCAGAAAAAGAACCCAAAGAAAACCACTACGTAACACAAGAAACCCTACTCAACCTTCCATAGCAAACATCTGGAAAAAGAAGCTGAAGAAGAACGTATGTTTCTATCTATGAGTGAACCAAGTTGCTGCAGATGAAAAACAAGAAAAAAGGCAAAAAAACCTCCAAAAACAACCGACACACAACTGCCCCCAAGCTTGTGATTAACCTGTACAGCCCAGTTCCAATCATAGAACAAAAAAAGGAAAAAATTCAGAATATCTTTCCTACAGACCACTGTGATGTGAGCGGTGTCACATCGCTGGAGCCTGAGAGACGGGGGCCCGAGGCTGGAGGGTGGAATGCTGAGGGAGCCTGCAGCAGCGTGTGGATGGCAGCGTGACCCCAAATGGACCTGGAGTTTTTTGAATATTTTTGAATGTTGCATTTTAAGCCAGCTCTCTTCTTTCACCTTCACCAAGAGGCTCTTTAGTTCCCCTTCATTTTCTGCCGTTAGGGTGGTATCATTTGCATGTCTGAAGTTATTGATATTTTCCCCAGCAATCTTGATTTCAGCTTGTGATTTATCCAGCCTGGCATGCCACATCATGTACACTACATATAAATTAAATAAGCAAGGTGACAATATGCAGCCTTGTCATACTCCTTTCCCAATTTTGAGCCAGTCCATTTTTCCATGTCTGTTTCTAACTTTTGCTTCTTGATCTGCACATAGGTTTCTCAGGAGGCAGGTATATGGTCTGGTATTCACATCTGTTTAAGAATTTTCCAAAATTTGTTGTGATCCACACAGTGAAAGTCTTTAGCATAGTCAATGAAGCAGAAGTAGATGTTTTTCTTGAATTCTGTTGCTTTTTCTATGATCCAACAGATGTTGGCAATTAGATCTCTGGTTCTTCTACCTTGTACATCTGGAAGTGGTACAACTAATTCCAGCTTGTACATCTGGAAGTTCTCTGTTCACATACTCTTGAAGCCTAGCTTGAAGGATTTTGAGGATTACCTTGCCAGCATGTGAAATGAGAGCACTTGTGTGGTAGTTTGAATGTTCTTTGGGACTGCCCTTCTTTGGGATTGGAATGAAAACTGACCTTTTTCAGTCCTGTGGCCACTGGTGAGTTTTCCAAATTTGCTGAAAGAGTGAGGGCAGCAGTTTCACAGCATCATCTTTTAGGATTTTAAGTATCCCAGCTGGAATTCCATCACCTCCACTAGCTTTGTTCCTTCTAATCCTTCCTAAGGCCCATTTGACTTCCAGGATGTCTAGATCTAGGTGAGTGACCACACTATCAAGGTTATCTGGATAACTTGGAAATTTTACAGTTTTTCTGTGTATTGTTAGCATCTCTTCTTAATCTTTTCTGCTTGTTAGGTCCATACTGTTTCTGTCCTTTATTGTGCCCATCTTTGCATGAAATGTTCCCTTGGTATCTCTAATTTTCTTGACAAGATCTCTAGTCTTTCCATTCTATTGTTTTCCTCTATTTCTTTGAGGAAATAGAGGTTTCACTTAAGAAATCTTTCTTATCTCTCTTTGCTCTACTTTGGAACTCTGTATTCAGTTGGGTATAATTTTCCTTTTCTCCTTTTCCTTTCACATCCCTTCTTTCTCAGCTGTTTGTAAGACTTCCTCAGACAACCATTTTGCCTGCTTGCATTTCTTTTTCTTGGGGATGGTTTTGGTCACCACCTTCTGTACAATGTTGAGAACCTCCAACATCGTCCTTCAGGCACTCTATCAGATTGAATCCCTTAAATCTATTTGTCGGTTCTACTGTAAAATCATAAGGGATTGACTTAGGTCATATCTGAATGGCCTAGTGGTTTTCTCTACTTTCTTCAATTTAAGTCTGAATTTTGCAATAACGAGTTCATGATCTGAGCCACAGTCAGCTCCCAGGCTTGTTTTACTGACTATATAGAGTTTCTTCATTTTCTTCTGCAAAAGAATATAATCAACCTGATTTCAGTATTGATCATCTAATGATGTCCACTCAGAACAACTATACAAAAAAGATCTTAATGACTCAGAAAATCATGATGGTGTCATCACTCACCTAGAGCCAGATATTCTGGAGTGCAAAGTCAAGTGGGCCTTAGGAAGCATCACCATGAAAAAAGCCAGGGGAGGTGATGGAATTCCAGCTGACTTATTTCAAATCCTAAAAGATGAGGCTGCAAAAGTGCTGCACTCAATATGGCAGAAAGTTTAGAAAATCCAGGAGTGGCCACAGGACTAGAAAAGCTCAGGTTTCATTCCAATCCCAAAGAATGCTCAAACTTCCACAAAATTGCTCTCATTTCACATGCTAGCATAGTAATTCTCAAAATTCTCCAAGCTGGGCTTTAATAACACATGAACCGAGAACTTCCAGATGTTCAAACTGCATTTAGAAAATGCAGAGGAACCACAGATCAAATTGCCAACATCTGTTGGATCATAGAAAAAGTAAGAGAATTTCAGAAAACATCTACTGCTTCATTGGCTACACGAAAGCCTTTGACTGTGTGAATCACAAGAAACTGTGGAAAATTGTTAAAGAGATGGGAATACCAGACCATCTTACCTGCCTCCTGAGTAAAATATATGCAGATAAAGAAGCAAGAGTTAGAATTGGACATGAAACAATGGACTGGTTACAAACTGGGAAAGGAGTATGTCAAGGCTGTGTATTCTCACCTTGCTTATTTAACTTATGTGCAGAATACATCATACAAAATGCCAGGGTGGATGAAGAGCAAGCTGGAATCAAGATTGCTGGGAGAAATATCAATAACCTCAGATATGCAGATGATACCTCCCTTACTGCAGAAATAAAAGAGAAACTAAAGAGCCTCTTGTTGAAAGTGAAAGAAGGGAGTGAAAAAGCTGGCTTAAAGCTCAACATTCAAGAAATGAAGATCATGGCATCCGGTCCCATCACCTCATGGCACATAGGTGGGGAAACAATGGAAAGAGTGACAGACTTTATTTTCTTGAGCTCCAGAATCACTGCAGATGGTGATTGCTGCCATGAAATTAAAAGACTCTTGCTCCTTGGAAGAAAAGCTATGACCAACCTAGACAGTATATTAAAAAGCAGAGATGTTACCCTGCCAACAGAGGTCCATCTAGTCAAAACTATTGTATTTCCATTAGTCTTATATGGATGTGAGATTTGGACCACAAAGAAAGCTGAGCATGAAAGAATTGATGCTTTTGAACTGTAGTGTTGGAGAAGACTCTTGAGAGTCCCTTGGACACTAAGGAGATCCAACCAGTCAATCATAAAGGAAATCAGTCCTGAATATTCACTGGAAGGACTGATGCTGAAGCTGAAGCTCCAATACTCTGGTCACCTGATGAGGAGAACTGACTCATTGTAAAAGACCTTGATGCTGGGAAAGATGGAAGGAAGGAGGAAGAGGAAGACTGAGGATGAGATGGTTGGATGGCATCACTGACTCCATGGACATGAGTTTGAGTAACCTCTGGGAGTTAGTGATAGACCAACTCAGGGAAATCTGATGTGTTGCAGTCCATGGGGTTGCACAGACTGAGAGACTGAACTGAACTGAACTGAGCTGCAACCTTTTGCCCCTTGAGCAGGAATCTTAAAGTAGTTGTTACAGGACGTGACCACAAGGCACCAGCATGTCTTCATGCCTGACTCTGGGTCCTTGGGCAAGCAGAGCCTTTTGCGAGTACTGCCGATTAGAGTCAGTGAACCAGGAGAAACACCCAAGGCTTGTGTCTCATTACTTCTTCCCCCTTAGCCTTGAGTCCCGGGACTCATCCTAACTCCTGCAAAACCACACTGCCAAAGGTGTGATAATCCATAGCTGAGGTCACACTAAGAAAGGTGCCGGTGTTGAAATCCTTGGTCCAAGGGACACACGGAGCCCAGGGTGTTTTGAAATCCCTTGCAGACCAGAGGTTCCACTGTGTTTGAGTGCAGTTCACTTGGATTTCCTTGAGGAAGGCCAGCAAATATCCAGACTTTGGTGGGCTCATGCCAACGGCATGATCAACTCCAGGTCCATCTGGGGTCACACTGCCATCCACATGCTGCAGGCTCCCTCAGCATTCCACACTCCAGCCTCGGGCTCATGCCTCTCAGGCTCCAGCGATATGTTACCACTCACGTCAGAGAGGCCTGTTGGAAAGATATTCTGAATTTTTTTGTTGTTTGTCCTACAGTTGGAATTGGGCTGCACACGTTGGTCACAAGCTTGGGGGCTGGGTTTTTTTTGTTTGTTTGTTTGATTGGTTTTTTGCCTTTTTTTCTTGTTTTTCATCTACAGCAACAAGATTTACATATAGATAGAAACATACATTCTTTTTGGCTTCTTTTTCTAGATGGGTTGCTATGGACTGTTGAGTAGGGTTTCTTGTGTTACATACTGAGTTTTTTGCTGTTTTGTTTTGGTTTGTTTTATACTAGTGAGCACATGTTAGTCTGAACCAGTTCATTTCACGCTGCCACCCACCTTCCTTTTTTTGGTAAACATAAGTTTTTCTTCTCATTCTCTCAGGCTGTTTCTATTTGATAAACAAGTTCATTTGTATCTGTTCATGGGATGCTGAATATTTTCCACATGTCGAATGCAATCTGTATTTGTTCCTCAAAGAAATCTCATTTTCTACTCTGGCCCATTGTTTTTTTGTTTTGTTTTGATCCAGGGGAGGTTGTTTGTATTTCCAAAATGTAGCTGCATGTGCTGTTTTTGTGTTTTGGAGACAAATCCCTTGTGGGTGTCTTTGTCTGCTAATATTTTTCATATTCTGAGGGTTGTCTTTGTCTTTCTTTTAGGGTTTCCTTTTCTGTGCAAATGCCTTTAAAGGTAATTAGGTCACATTTTCTTATTTCTGATTTATTTTCATTATTCTTAGAGGTGCAAGAAAAAGTTGCTTAATACGATTTAAGACAAAGCATGTTCTTCCAGTATGCATGCATGCGTGATAGTCACTTCGTCCTGTTCAATCCTGTGGGACCCTATGGGCTGGAGCCTGCGAGGCTCCTCTGTCCATAGTATTCCAGAGAAGAATACTGAAGTGGGTTGCCATGCCCTCAGCCAGTGCATCTTCCCCACCCAGGGATCGAACCTGTGTCTCTTACATCTCCTGCATCATCAGGCAGGTTCTTTACATAGAATGTGACCTGGGAAGCTCTCATCCTTTGTGATATATTATTCCAAGGTTTCCTAGGATCTGTGCCTACACTTGACACTTTCAATTATTTGTAGTTGCTTTTGGTATATGGTGTTAGGAAATCATCCCATCTCATTCTCATTTACATTGTTTCAGGAACCTCTGCACTGCCCTCCATCATGGCTCTTCCCAATTTACATCCTCAGCTGCAGTGGAGGAGGGTTCCCTTTTGTCCACACCCCCTCCACAACTTACTGTCTGGGGAGGTTTTCACAGTGACCATTCTGACATGTGTGAGGTGATAACTGGTAATTTTGATTTCCATTTATCTAATACTTAGTGGTGTTGAAAACTTTTCATGAGACTTGGTTAAAACAGTATGATTGAAACTAGCCTTTTGAAATCAGCTTAAGGTCTGCCCAGATTTAAAATCATTTTGGCTGCCCAGCCCTAGGACATTGCCTGAGGGGAGGTTTTTCTTACTGATGCCCATTGGCCTTTGAGAGTATTGAGTGCCCATAAGCATATCTTTGCAAGTGGTTTTATGGCAAAAACCAGAAGGTGACAGCATGTCTTCAGGCCCACTCGACTGTTCACTGCTGTAGTTTCACTGTTACTGTGTATGCGTGGAGGATTCTTTTGTGTTGTGTTTGTTTCTGGTCTACAAGAACTTGATTGGTTTCCATCATTAGTTTTGGGGTGACTTTTTCCTTTACAATGATTGCGAGGTGTTCTTAACTTTTCCTGTGGTATTCAGTATGTTTCTGTAGCTTATCTATTTGAAATATATTCATCTGTAGATGTTTATCCCAACCTCTTAATTGCTCCCTGTGCCCTAATATTTTCTTTCTGAGAATCAGAAGTTATTTAAGTTTCTGAGTCTGTTTCTTTGTGTAAAGTAGTTTCTTTGCATGAATGTTTTGATTCCACCAGTTAGGGACATCTTGTGGTATTTGTGTTTCTGTCTCTGACTCACTTCCCTTAGCATGCCAATCTCTGTCCATCCATGCTGTGGCCACGTTCATTATTCTGTTCTGTTTTATGTAATAGCAGGATTTCAGTGGAGAGGTGTGCTACTGAGACCTCATTTTCCTGTCCTGACACATTTGATTTCCTTCCAGGGTCTTGGCTCCTGGAAATCATGCTGCCCTGAAAACAGGGGCATGTGTCATCTCACATTCACATTTTCTCTGGATCTAAGCCCAGGACTGGGAGAGCGGGATTCGCCAATCATATGACTCCCCTGTGGTTAGTTTTTTTTTAGGGAAACTCATGCCTCTTCCCATACTTCCTATACCCATTTACATGCCAACAAGGAGAGAAGGAGGATTCGTTTTTCCCTAAGCCCTCTGTAGGACTCCCTTTTAATAGACCTTTTTGATGTGGGTCTTCCTGAGCCATGTGAGGTGATTCCTCGTGGTGGTTTTGATTGGCATTGTTTTAGGATTTCGTGATGTGGAGTATCTTTCAGGTGCTTCTGGTCCTTAGACAGTGTGAGTAGTACTGACCTCTTGAAATTGGCTTCTTGAAATTGAGCCCCACTTTGAAATCTTTTGGGAGGATTTTCCTAGGGATGTTATTTGAGGGAAGGTGTCATTTAAAGCCGCACAGGCCATTTGATACCAAGGGAACATTCCATGCAAAGATGGGCTCAATAAAGGACCAAAACAGTATGGACCTAACAGAACAGAAGATGTTAAGAAGAGGTGGCAAAAATTCGCAGAAGAACTATAAAAAGATCTTAATTACCCGGATAAGCACAATGGTGTGATCATTCACCTAGAGGCAGACATTCTGGAGTGTGAAGTCAAAGGGGCCTTAGGAAGCCTCAATATGAACAACGCTAGTGGAAGTGATGGAATTCCAGTCGAGCTATTTGAAATCCTAAAAGATGATGCTGTGACAGTGCTGCACTCAATACGCCAGCATATTTGGAAAACTCAGCAGTGGCCACAGGACTGGAAAAGGTCAGGTTTCATTCCACTCCCAACGAAGGACAATGCCAATCGATGTTCAAACTCCCAAATAATTGCATGGATGTCACAGGCTAGCAAAGTAATGCTCAAACTTCTCCAAGCTAGGGTTCAACAGTACATGAACTGAGAACTCCAAGATGTTCAAGATGGATTTAGAAAAGGCAGAGGAACCAGAGATGAAATTGCCAGCATCCGTTGGATCATAGGAAAAGCAAGAGAACTCCAGAGAAACCTCTACTTGTGCCTCATGGACTATGCTAAAACCTTTGACTGTTTGGATCACAAAAAAACTGGGTAAACTTCTTAATGATTTGGGCATACCTGTCCACCTTACCTGCCTCCTGAGAAATGCGTATGCAGGTCACAAAGCAACAGTTAGAACCAGACATGGCACGGCAGACTGGTTGCAAATTGGGAAAGGAGTACGTCAAGGCGGTGTATTCTCATTTTGCTTATTTAACTCATATGCAGAATACATTATGCAAAATGCCAGGGTGGATGAAGCACAGCTGGAATTAAGACTGTCGTGAGAAATCATATCAATACCTCAGATATGCAGATGATATCAGCCTTATGACAGACAGTGAAGAGGAACTAAAGAGGCTCTTGTTGAAGTGAAGGAGGAGAGAGGAAAAGCTGGCTTAAAGTTCAACATTCAAAAAGTGAAGATCATGGCATCTGGGTCCCATCACTTCTTGGCAAAGAAATGGGGAAACAATGGAAACAGTGGCTGACTTTATTTTCTTGAGTTCCAAAATCACTGCATATGGTGATTGCAGCCATGAAATTAAAAGACGCTTACTCCTTGGAAGAAAAGCTATGACCAACCTAGACAGCATATTAAAAAGCAGAGATCTCTGCCGACAAAGATCTGTCTAATCAAAGTTTTTCAGGAAGGTTTTTGAAAGGATTTTCAGGACTTGTGTATGGATGTGAAAGTTGGACCATGAAGAAAGCTGAGTGCCAAAGAACTGTTGCTTTTGAACTGTAGTATTGGAGAATACTCTTGCGAGTCCCTTGGACAGCAAGGAGATCCAACCTTCCATCCTACAAGAAATCAGTCCTGAATATTCTTTCTAAAGAACATTCACGACTGATGCAGACACTCTGGCCACGTGATGAGAGAATTGACTCTTTAGAAAAGAACTTGATGTTGGGAAAGATCAAAGAAGGAGGAAAAGTGGATGACAGAGGATGAGATGGTCGGATGGGGTCACCAACTCAATGGACATGAATTTGAGCGAGCTCTGGGATTTGTTGATGGACCACCTCAGAGAAGCCTGGTGTGCTGCAGTTCATGGTGTCGCAAAGAGTCGGCCACAACTGAGCCACTGAACTGCACTGAACTGAGGCCTTTTGACCAGTAAGAGCCCTTGAGCAGGAATCTTAAAGTAGTTGTTACAGGACGTGACCACAAGGCACCAGCATGTCTTCATGCCTGACTCTGGGTCCTTGGGCAAGCAGAGCCTTTTGCGAGTACTGCCAGTTAGAGTCAGTGAACCCGGAGAAGTGTGCTGAGACATGTTTGTCACTAACTGCTCTTGTAGTTTAAAAGAAAATGTCTGCACACAGAATCATCAGAGATACTCTGGAAAATAAGTTAAATTAAGCTAAGGATATAGGCTCTGAGGCCTAGAGCTTAGCAATCTGTGCTTTAAAAGACAAGGCAAAGACTCTCTTTCTCCTGTTAAAATTCATGTGCCACTAGTTAAAAAAGAAAATAAGAGAATGTGTACATTCTGACAAGAATTGTTTTCATTATGTACAGAGTCATAGATGCAGCCACACAGTAAAGTGTTCCTCAGAGATCACAGATGTGATGTGTGTGTGTCACAGTGTGTGATGTGTGTCACAGTGTGTCCCAAGGCTTGTGTCTCATTACTTCTTCTCCTTTTGCCTTGAGTCCCGAGACTCACCCCAACTCCTGCAAAACCACACTGCCAAAAAGGTGCAATAGTCCATAGCTGAGGTCACGCTAAGAAAGGTGCTGGTGTTGAAATCCTCAGTCCAAGGGACACACGGAGCCCAGGGTGTTTTGAAATCTCTTGCCGACCAGAGGTTCCACTGCGTTTGAGTGCAGCTCGCTTGGATTTCCTCAAGGAAGGCCAGCCAATATCCAGACTTTGGTGGGCTCATTCCGTTGGCTTACATGATACATGACTTAACACTAGTAGGGAGCCAATTTCCTGAGACAATGGTGCCTTACCAAGTCTTCCTTGAAACTTCACAGGAATGTTTATGTTCCAAAGGGACATTACACTTTAACCTAAATTTCACCAAGATGATGATGTGGAACAGAAACCCAGTTGACCTTCTGTGAATATGCATTTTGTGAGAGAATTAAACCTTCCTGTGGGAAGCCACTAGAATCTGAATCACAAGTGAACACACTCTAACCATGTCTGTCCTGAGTGTTGCATGACTTAATGTCTTTGGAAGAGAAATTTCCCAATATAGAGTCAACCATCTTCCTCAAAACCGCAGCCAGCAGGTCACAGAAGGGGGATTGTAGAAGGTGGAATCCTTCTCAAGGCAGACCTTGGCTCAAGGCAAAGTCATAGGACCCACCTCTCATGAGACCTTGGGAAATTCACATCCCCTCTGTATCTCTTCACCCACAAAATGGGTTATTGACAGTGTTATGTAAATGCAACACTGCATGTAAATAATTTGGTCAATTTGCACATTATACTGCTCAGTATGAATCCACAATACATTTTATCTGATACTACTCAGTAATTTATTGGTAGTCCCAGCTCCTTAGGGTTGGAAGGAATTCCGGTTGACAGTAAAGTGAAAGTGAAGTTGCTCAGTCGTGTCTGACACTTTGCGACCCCATGAACTGTGTAGCCCACCACGCTCCTGCATCCATGGAATTTTCCAGGCGAGAATACTGGAGATCTTCCTTCTCCAGGGGATCTTCCCGACACAGGCATTGAACTCGCGTCTGCCACATTGCGGGCAGACGGTTTACCATTTGAGCCACCAGGGAAGCCTGGCTGACAGTAGGAGACCCAGTATCTTTGAAGCCTGATAACCTCAGAAGGGATTCAATTCGATCTTTGCCAGTTCTAGGCAATGGATAATGGGGCCAGCACATTGTTTGAAGCCTGGTTTTGAACAATGAAGGCCCAGCTGGTGCGGTGGGAAATGCAGCATGACTATATGCATGACTATATGAGGAGTCAGGGTCAACTCCCCACAAGCTAGACTCTAGGATTTATTGCCAAAGGGAAGCTCTATTCCTGAAAGCTAATCCCTTGGAACCAGCAATCCCAAACAAAATGGAAGGTACAAATCTTTCCAAGTGTGATGATCCCTAGGAAGCTCAGCTTCCGCAAGGATGCAGCATCAGAGCTCCAGGAACTGTGATGCCCAGGAATCTTGCCTTTTCTGCCTCCTCCACTCCGGGTCTTTTCACAGAGTGGCATCAACTCTGGCCCATCGTTCCCCACCACATACACTGGACTGGCCCACTCCTTCCTTTTTGCTTCCTCATGTCTCTGCTTCTCGCTACAGTTGTTCCCCTCTGTCACTTTCTGTCACTCTATGGGACTTGACTCTTACCTGTCTCTCTCAATCACTGTTTCTCTCCCTGCTTATCCCTTCCTCTGTCTCTCTCCGCAGGCCCTCAGGCACGCTGCTCCAGTCCATCCCCATTGAGGCCCACAGGGCACCAATTCTCCCAGTCCTCCTACCCTCATTGGCAAGATTTGGCCCAGGCTCTGCTCATAGTGGGAGAGAAGCTGTTTTAGAGAGACTGCTCATGCTGGTATTTTCTGCTGCCCTGGGGCTCCCAGCTATTCCTGGGTAGCCCAGTCACACTTTGATCTGTTGGTGGCCCAGCCTTGACCCCAGAGCCGCTGGAGGACTGGGTGCCTCTGCCACTTGGAAGGAGGGGGGACCCTGCAGGCTCCAAGGGCTCCTGGGGCAGGATGGTTGGATTGGGGGACTTGAAGGGAGATAGATATTTCTACCCAATACCTTCTTCTTGACATTGATGGGGGACTCAACCATCATTGCACATTTCTCAATAAAGAGATTGTGGGAGGAATAAGGGAGCTCATGGGACCTACTAAGGAAACTTTTGCCATTACCCACCCCACTCAGGGCCACCTGGACTTGGGAACAGCTGGCAGGGTGGGGGAAGAAGAGTACAAAGCCTGGATTAGTGCAGGACCCCCGCACTAGACTCCCTCAGCCACTCCTGGCACCTCCTCCATTCCTCACAATAAGAAATGGCCACTTCGTGGGCACAGATGCCTGTCTCTCTGATGACCAGATACCCCTGTGACTGACAGGATCCATGTACTCAGTATTTATAGACGGAATAAACACAACCATCCCTAGGTCTAGACATAGGATGTGTCCAGCACCCTGGAAAGATCTATTGGGCCCCCTTGCACTCAACACTACCTCACCGGATGACCCTGCTTCTGCCCCATCACTGTAGGTCCTGCCTGTTTGTGACCTGGGTGTAAATGAATCACACCCTGTGTACACAATGGGTGTGACTGTTGGTCCTCCAGGAAGCAGACACTGACACAGAGATAGAACTGTGGAAGGTTTATTAGGGCTGACAATGGGAGAGACAGTAGTGGAAGGGGCAGGGAGGCATTCGGGCCAGAATGTAGATCTGACACCTGCTCTAAATATACAGTTGCCATAGTCTGCTTGTCATGGCTCAAGATCCTCTTCAAATTTAAACTAGTTCTCCTGTAAGGGAAAGACATTTTGATTCATTTCAATGTAATCTGATTTTTCCCTACACGCATTTTGCCTTCTCTAATACATCTGTGATCTCTGAGGAACACTTTACTGTGTGGCTGCATCTATGACTCTGTACATAATGAAAACAATTCTTGTCAGAATGTACACATTCTCTTATTTTCTTTTTTAACTAGTGGCACATGAATTTTAACAGGAGAAAGAGAGTCTTTGCCTTGTCTTTTAAAGCACAGATTGCTAAGCTCTAGGCCTCAGAGCCTATATCCTTAGCTTAATTTAACTTATTTTCCAGAGTATCTCTGATGATTCTGTGTGCAGACATTTTCTTTTAAACTACAAGAGCAGTTAGTGACAAACATGTCTCAGCCAGTCTGCAAAATTCTATATGTACTTGATCTCATCTTTCTCATGATGACATCAGAAATCAATATTATCCCTGTTTTAACGATAGAAAGCTCACATTGTCTCTAGGTCCCTCTGAGTATTAGGGACTGAACAACAGGTATACTAGCAAAGAATAATGTACAATATACTGTGAGGAAAATGTGGGAGATGCAAAGCTGACAGTCAGGGGTGAGGACTAGAGGATGCAGGAATGTGGTGACAGGGCTCCTGCAGGAGTGGCCCTGGATCAACCTTGAATTCCCTGGGAAGAGCCTGCCTTATGCTGAAGGCCAAGGCAGCTATTCAGCTCATCTAGATCTTGCCTGCATTTTCAAATCATTGGACCAAAAAAAAAAAAGCTTCAGCCACACAAAATATTCTGAAAGAACCAAGTTAAACATCCTTGTTTCCTTGATATCCAGAGCCTTCTTTCACCCATAACCAGAACTTTCAGAAATCCAACGAAAACAACAATCCTTATGAGACATTATTATTTAAGGGCTTTATGGCAACAATGGCATCTAAAGGGGATAATGCATTGCCAGCACTGTGTCATTTCAACACACGGCGGCCCTGTGTGGACATCTTACTGCCTTCAGAGTTCCTGCCCAAACTGTTTGCCCTGCTGGAAATAGCCTTCCAGTTCCATCTAAGTGACACTACCTCACTTTTTACTTTTTCTTCTAAAACATCCTATGTATTCCTGTGTGACTCACAGATCCCTCTTTTGCACTCTAGGGCCTTGAATTGGTGCTTCTGTTATGATGCTCACAAGTTCTGTGTCACTTATGTATCATTTATCTCTCTCTCTGTTTCTCTCAGGGAATATTTTAATCCTTGAAATTAGGGATGTGTCTTATCTCTCACAGAACACAACAAGTGGTTTCTGTATGAGGTAAATCTGCAAAACTGGTATTTCTCTCTTTTTCTAAAAAGCTTTTTTCCTTCTCTGCAAGGAACACCTGATGCCCAGCTCAGTTTGGGTAACCAGCCCATCGAAACATGTGAAGACCAGCCCATCACCTGTATGTCCTGAGAAACTTGAGGGATGAATGTTACAATGACCTCAGTCAGGTTTGTCTTTACAAAGCCATTGGTATACATATCTGCATTGCCTCTAAAAACTTAAAAGAAAGATAGAAGAACATGCTTCACAAGTTAGCATACTCTTCAGATCATCTTACCATCTGAAAGCTGTGGAGGCATTGGGTGGGGTCCCAGAGGACCACAGGGTGGAGGAGGTGGAAGAGGCCCATAGCCCTTGAGTGGTGATGAAGGGCAGCCCATGGGGTAGGGCATGCAAGGTGGTCTTGGGAGAGGAAAGGGCCCTGTTGCATCCATAATGACCTGTAGAACAGAAGTTTTAAATATGTTGATATGACAGACAAAAGCCCCAACATCAACAAAAGCTGAAACCCAATGAAGCAGGTGCCAGCACCTGGTACCCTCCCGTCTTCCAGGTTCCAAGAGAGCTGCCTAATGCCAGAGAACTCCACACATCTTTCTGGGTCCTGCCCACAGCATGGGTTAAAAGGGTATAAAACACTGTCAACACATGCTAATGCCTGTATCTGTAAATGTATAAAGTCAAGGGTCCTGTCTCAGAGGATTAACAGAGAAAATACCAAAGTGATAAAGTAGCATATTCCCGACAGGAAGGCCTCCGTGTGCAGAAGAACCCTCCACCACTCCATTACTACCACCAAAGAAGCTTGTTCTTTGCACACTAAGAACAGAGAGAATGAAAGGAAATGAAAAGCCCATTCTCTGCATATGGAATCATAGCTACTCCTGGGTAAAACTCTGCCTGCAAGACCATGCCCGCATCCTCTGTGCTTCCTTAATGACAAAGGAGATCTAGCCTCCTTGGAGGTGCTGCTCATGGGCACAAAGATGTCTAGGGAGAGGGGAATTCCTGGAGTCTTGCAGGGGAGTTGTGCATCTGTTTTAAGATTTCAGGGAATCCTAAATCTATAAACAGATAGGCCCAGTTCCACTTATCTTAACACACAGGAAATTCTGAACTTTACCCTATGGGATGCAGATTAAATGTGTACTATGGGGGAAAAAAAAGAGTTGAGCCCTCTGAATAACAGAACTAAGCCAAATGTGTTTTGATTTCAGGTATATAAATCCTGTGATGTAGGATGAGAGATGTATCAGCTGTAACAGCTTAAAGGACACAACACAACCTGCTTACATGAATGAACACAATGTAAGGACTTGGAAATCACCCCTGCAGGTTATTATAGACCTTCTACTCTTCACTACTCTGTTTACAGTGTACATGTTTTACTAAAAATATAACATTTCTGAAAATCGAGATTTTTAAACCTAGGTGTCACTAGAAGGATTCTGTTTAGCATATTTTCCAACAGAGATGGGACAGCAATGAATTACGAAACTTATATTACCCAAGCACATTCAATTTTCACAAAATACACAAAGGTACAAAATAATAATAGTAATAATCACATTTCAGTAATCTAGTAACATTCCCAAATAAAGGAGATCAGGAGGGACTCAACTGTGCCAGGAGACTTAAGTATGAAGCTATCTGTCATCCTCCTCACATTATTTCCAGGGGCACACAGTGAAAGTCGGGCAGGCCTCAGCCTCTAAGTACTAGTGGTTCTGGTTGTTGTTGTCTTGTCACTCATTTGTGTCTGACACTTTACAACACCATGGACTACAGCACGCCACGCTTCCCTGTCCTGCACTATCTCCCGGAGTTTGCTCAAACTCATGTCTGTTGAGTCAATATTGCCATCCAACCATCTCATTCTCTGTCACTCCCTTCTCCTCCTACCCTCAATCTTTCACACCATCAGGGTCTTTTCCAATGAGTTGACTCTTCACATTAGGCGGCCAAAGTACCGAAGCTTCATCTTCAGCCTCAGTCCTTCCAATGAATATTCAGGGTTGAGTTCCTTTAGAATTGACTGGTTGGATCTCCTTGCTGTCCAAGGGACTCTCAAAGTCTTCTCCAGCACCACAGTTCAAAAGCATCAATTCTTTGGCAACCAGCCTCCTTTATGGTCCAACTCTCACATCCAGTACATGACTCTACGGACCTTTCTTGGCAAAGTAATGTCTCTGCTTTTTAATACACTGTCTAGATTTGTCTTAACTTTTCTTCCAAGGAGGAGGCATCCTAATTTCATGGCTGCAGTCACCATCTGCAGTGATTTTAGAGCCCACTGGGTCATGCTCAGTAAATCTTTATTCCAAGTTTCTGCTGATGGGTGGGGTTGTGCTCCCTCCCTCTAGTTTGGCCTTTCACCACCTGGGTGAGTTTCACCCAGTTTTCACATCCACAACTGGGTGTCATTTCTGCTTTGGCTCAGCCTCTTCATTCCTTCTGGAGCTATTTCTCCACTCTTCTCCAGTAGCATATTGGGCAACTACCCACCTGGGGGGTTCATCTTTCAGTGTCATATATTTTTGCCTCTTTACACTGTTCGTGGGTTTCTCAAGGCAAGAGTGCTGAAGTGGTTTGTCATTCCCTTCTCCAGGGGACCATGTTTTGTCAGAACTCTCCACCATGACCCATCTGTCTTGGATGGCCCTCAACAGCGTGGTTCATAGTTTCACTGAGTTACACAAGGCTGTGATCCATTTGATCATTTTGGTTAGTTTTCTGTGATTGTGGTTTTCATTCTGTCTTCCCTCTGATGGATGTGGATAAGAGACTTGTACAAGCTTCCTGAGGTGAGGGGCTGTCTGTGGGGAAAACTGAGTCTTGCTTTGGTGGGCAGGGCCATGCTCAGTAAATCTTTAATTTTCTGCTGACGGGTGGGGTTGTGCTCTCTCCCTCTAGTTTGGCCTGAGGCGGCCCGGTCCTATGGTCTGTATTCTCTAAGGAAGGGCTATAGTCTATGGTAAGCCTAATGACAACCTCCTCTAGGAGGACTTATGCCAACATGCCACGCTTCTCAGGAATCCTGCTACCAGTGCCCCTGACCTTGTGACAGATCACTGTCAACCCATGCTTCTGACGGTTCTGGGAGTGATACCAAATGTGACTAGCTGAAAATAGAGAAGCCTGTAGATTCTTGGGGAGGAGTTTGCTTTCCCAGGTAAAAATGACATGGTAGATATATCACAATCAACCACACAATCTAGAGATGAAGTCAAGAAAGGGTGTTATACAAAAAGAAGTTTCCAGAAATAGTTTCAACTATAAATGACCACAGCATTTACCTGGCCCTTTTGTACATCCTTAGTAGGGAAAGAATTTCTGTTTCTCATGGGAACCATGCCAGGTCCTGCATCTGATAAAGGAGAAGAGATTGGAGGTTTATTCCAAATTGTACAGGTTCTGAGAAAGAAAAACAATCCTACATTCCTTCTTCCACCATCTTACACTCTTTCCCACTCTCAGGTCCATTACCAGAAGCCAAGGCTTCCCCCATGCCTCAAGTGATCCCCAGGAGGGGAGCAAGACCCTGACCTTTGAGGAAGACCACAGGGCCAGAGTTCATGTATTTTCATAACTAGTCAGCCAGCTGTGGACAGGTCTCAACTAGCTGGAAATCAACATTGAAGCAACCGTTTCCCAATACACGTCAGAGGAAATCCCAATTTAATCTCAGATTAGAAACCGAAATGAGAATATCCTTGGATAGGTAGAAAATCAACAAGCCCTCAACATGAAGAGCAGGAGTTCTTTTTTTGGCCACAGGGGGATTTTTCAATTTTCCTGTCTCTGTATAAGTTGTCTTCTATATGTGTCCAGGCATTATATAAATATTCATGATGGGAAATAGACTTAAGACTAATTTTATAATAATGAGAAAAGGAAAGCTGTGGAGATTCATCAGTGAAAGTGTCATGTCATGGCAATGATGTTAGAGGAGCAAAATTACATAGAAATTTAATTTTTGAGTGGAATACCTAACCCATTGTAAAATAATAAAACAAATAGAATAAAGGAACCTCCAAAAACAGTAAATAAATGCCTATTTTTGCTAATAAAAATAATAAATTCTCTCCCATATTTTCAAGGTGGGGAAGAAAGCTTGGACCCGCTTGCCCTCCAGGCCTATCTCTTTAGTTAGAGGAACCAAGTTTGGGGGCTAAGGGGATGGGGAGGCTCCTCAGTAAGTGGTGGGGCCTGAGCTCCACCAATCACAAGGCACAGGCCCAGAAAGTCATTCTGACTGAGGAATCTGAGGAAAACATCTCCTGTCACTCCTTGAGACAACTTCTTGTCTTCAGTAAGCACTGGTTATTGTTCCTGGGCAACACAATCATCACTCACAGGAGAAAGAATGACAGGGTGCGGTTTTGCAGCAGAAGTTAAGTTGTTGCACTTCACAATGTGCTCCCTACCTCTCCCTGGGGGGTTCTGTGTCTCAGGTCTTCCCAGCACCAGTTTCGGCATCCTATATTTCTCTTGCAGCCCCCTTTTTTCAATTATGGCCAATCTTGAATATAGAAAAAGAATCGACTTCAGTGAGAATTCCAACACCAGTCCTTGACTAGACCCTAATGGCTTAGCCCTAATACCTCAAAGACACCCTTAAAAACTGTACAAGAAATCCCATACTTGTGTCTCAGGTAGGCGGCTTCCCTGCTCTGCTCTGCCATCTCTCTCTCCAAAATCTGACCTTTGATCTGCGGGAGGAAAACCACACTCAAGTTCAGTTGGGGCAACTACAAAATGAAGGAGAGAAAGAAAGAAAAGGACTTACCCAGTTGTCCTGAGCCTTCTTCTCAAGAAGAGAAATCTGAAAAAGGCAACACATCAATAAACCCCCCAGGATTGGGAATTCTAAGGACCCCTCTTCAGCAGCCTGAGGTGCTCAGTAATTTGGGTGGAGGTAGGTCACCTTGTGTCTGAAGCTGAGCTCCTCCTGCTGCAGCTGTTCTTGCATTTGTTCAATTTGTTGCCTGTGAATTATAATACAATTGCTTTCATCACATAAAGCTTAACATTGAGCATGATTTTAATAATTGCCCAAGTTCCTGTTATCCTCATATCTGTCTCCAGATACAATTTATTAATACATATAAAGCACTTTCCACATGATTATAAAGTGACAGTACGAGCAAACCTACTGTTAACATCCTTCTCTTATTATCTTAAATAATGCCTACAGGGTTCTGAGTTGATATCATTCCCATACATTTTCAATATTTCTCTAATTTATTGTGTGATGAGTGACTGATCATAAAGCTTTTATTCTCTTTTTACTTATATTCTTACCATAATTTCCAGGGTTGCAAAAACTAGGTCCATTAGTGAGACTACTGTATTAGTGGACACAGTTCTTCCTAAAACAAGGTTCATTCTCAAGTAACTTCAACTAAGTTTCCATACAATCTGGCCAGCTTTGGGGATCAGTATATTTTTAGTGACTTAAATTGTTTGTTCTTTGTAATACTTATGTTTTCCCCATACATTCTCTATGTATGTATCTTCTGAAGTTTTGGGCTAACTGGTTCCACACATTGTACAAAAGTTAAAATCAAAAACTCAAAAACAGTTTCATGAACCACTGGTATTTAGTATTTAACCTTACTTGTAATTGTGTGCTTCTCCTGAAACTAATTTCAACTTTTCCTCTGCAGCTGACAGCTGATTCTCCCTTTCAATCAACTCGCATTGTTTCTTTTTCAGTTTTCTAAGATGGAAAAAGATATATACATTGTCCAGTAGCCAGTGTGAAATTCTGCCTTCCTTATCTCCCAAAAGCCTGAAGGTCTAGCTTCAAATTTCCCTCCCCACCTCCCCAACAGTGCATAGACTGACAACATAATATGACAAATGAATTGAAGTCCCTCATCTAAGATTAAAGAAAAACCAAACTTCAACCTGCTAGCAAGTCT
Organism: Giraffa tippelskirchi; assembly: GCF_054371585.1. Classification (NCBI taxonomy): domain Eukaryota; kingdom Metazoa; phylum Chordata; class Mammalia; order Artiodactyla; family Giraffidae; genus Giraffa; species Giraffa tippelskirchi. The sequence continues at coordinate 23,381,206 of NC_137287.1, forward strand.
CTCTGCAATCTAAGTTTCTCTTTACAGTTCTTTACTCCTATTAATTCATCATAAAGTCATATAAAAAATGTACTTGGTGCCCTCCCAGGGTCAGTCCTGCATTTGAGATGGTAAAGACTCAATTTGTTTCAATGTGGAAAATGATACCTGACCAACTCATCCCAAGTAAACACATTATGATGAAGCAGGTGATCATAATGAATTTTATGCCTCATGGGGAGCCCTGATTCTTCATCCAGGCTGTGTATTGATGCAGACAATCAGCCAAAGAGAGTCTTCCAGGATATGGCTTCATTAACACTCTCCAATAACTATCCAACATTTCTATGGTTCAAGAGTGGAATCCCTACCTCTTTTTCTAAGGGAAAAAAAAGATCCAAGAAAAAGATCCAAGAAGAAAAAGCAAATCTTACTGCTATATTAAAATGATGTGAACTGTCACACAGTCAGGGTGTTATCTCCAGGAGACAGATTTCAGATGGAAAACTAACAACTTCAGGGTATTAACCTACTTTCACAAGACTGAGTCATTGATTTTGAGAACAGTAGATGTCCTTTTCATTATAGGGGACTGGAATGCAAAAGTAGGAAGTCAAGAAACACCTGGCGTACAGGCAAGTTTGGCCTTGGAGTACAGAATGAAGCAGGGCAAAGGCTAATAGAGTTTTGCCACGAGAACGCACTGGTAATAGCAAACACCTTATTCCAACAACACAAGAGAAGACTCTACACGTGGACATCACCAGATGGTCAACACCGAAATCAGATTGATTATATTCTTTGCAGCCAAAGATGGAGAAGCTCTATACAGTCAGCAAAAACAAGACCAGGAGCAGACTGTGGCTCAGATCATGAACTGCTTATTGCCAAATTCAGACTTAAATTGAAGAAAGTAGGGAAAACCACTAGACCATTCAGGTATGACCTAGATCAGATCCCTTATGAGTATACAGTAGAAGTGACAAATAGATTTAAGGGACTAGACCTGATAGACAGAGTGCCTGATGAACTATGGACAGAGGTTCGTGACATTGTACAGGAGACAGGGATCAAGAAAATCCCCATGGAAAAGAAATGCAAAAAAGCAAAATGGCTGTCTGAGGAGGCCTTTCAGATAGCTGGGAAGAGAAGAGAAGCGAAAAGCAAAGGAGAAAAGGAAAGAGATTCCCATCTGAATGCAGAGTTCCAAAGAATAGCAAGGAGACATAAGAAAGCCTTCCTCAGCGATCAGTGCAAACAAATAGAGGAAAACAACAGATTGGGAAAGACTAGAGACCTCTTCAAGAAAATTAGAGATACCAAAGGAACATTTCATGCAAAGATAGGATCGATAAAGGACAGAAATGGTATGGACCTAACAGAAGCAGAAGATATTAAGAAGAGGTGGCAAGAATACACAGAAGAACTGTACAAAAAAGATCTTCACGACCCAGATAATCACGATGGTGTGATCACTCACCTAGAGCCAGACATCCTGGAATGTGAAGTTAAGTGGGCCTTAGAAAGCATCACTTCGAACAAAGCTAGTGGAGGTGATGGAATTCCAGTTGAGCTATTTCAAATCCTCAAAGGTGATGCTGTGAAAGTGCTGCACTCAATATGCCAGCAAATTTGGAAAACTCAGCAGTGGCCACAGGACTGGAAAAGGTCAGTTTTCGTTCCAATCCCAAAGAAAGGCAATGCCAAAGAATGCTCAAACTACCGCACAATTGCACTCATCTCACATGCTAGTAAAGTAATGCTCAAAATTCTCCAAGCCAGGCTTCAGCAATACGTGAACCGTGAACTTCCAGATGTTCAAGCTGGTTTTAGAAAAGGCAGAGGAACCAGAGATCAAATTGGCAATATCCGTTGGATCATCGAAAAAGCAAGAGAGTTCCAGAAAAACATCTATTTCTGCTTTATTGACTATGCCAAAGCCTTTGACTGTGTGGATCACAATAAACTGTGGAAAATTCTCAAAGAGATGGGAATACCAGACCATCTGACCTGTCTCTTGAGAAACCTGTATGCAGGTCAGGAAGCAACAGTTAGAACTGGACATGGAACAACAGACTGGTTCCAAATAGGAAAAGGAGTACGTCAAGGCTGTATATTGTCACCCTGCTTGTTTAACTTATATGCAGAGTACATCATGAGAAATGCTGGGCTGGAAGAAACACAAGCTGGAATCAAGATTGCCAGGAGAAATATCAATAACCTCAGATATGCGGATGATATCACCCTTATGGCAGAAAGTGAAGAAGAACTAAAGGGCCTCTTGATGAAGGTGAAGGAGGAGAGTGAAAAAGTTGGCTTAAAGCTCAACGTTCAGAAAACTAAGATCATGGCATCTGGTCCCATCACTCCATGGGAAATAGATGGGGAAACAGTGGAAACAGTGTCAGGCTTTACTTTTTTGGGCTCCAGAATCACTGCTGATGGTGACTGCAGCCATGAAATTAAAAGACGCTTACTCCTTGGAAGGAAGGTTATGGCCAACCTAGATAGCATGTTTAAAAGCAGAGACATTACTTTGCCAACAAAAGTCCGTCTAGTCAAGGCTATGGTTTTTCCAGTGGTCATGTATGCATGTGAGAGTTGGATGGTGAAGAAAGCTGAGTGCCGAAGAATTGATGCTTTTGAACTGTGGTGTTGGAGAAGACTCTTGAGAGTCCCTTGGACTGCAAGGAGATCCAATCAATCCATCCTAAAAGAGATCAATCCTGGGTGTTCATTGGAAGGTCTGATGTTGAAGCTGAAGTTCCAATACTTCGGCCACCTCATGCGAAGGGTTGACTCATTGGAAAAGACCCTAATGCTGGGTAGGATTGGGGGCGGGAGGAGAAGGGGACGACAGAGGATGAGATGGTTGGATGGCATCACTGACTCGATGAACATGGGTTTGGGTAGACTCCGGGAGTTGGTGATGGACAGAGAGGCCTGGCATGCTGCAATTCATGGGGTCGCAGAGAGTCGGACACGACTGAGCGACTGAACTGAACTGAAAGGCCAATGGCTTAACAAAGGGATGATGTGCTGTGTTTTTTTAGATTATTTTGTTCATGGTTCCAGTTCAAAGGGTTTCAATCTGATACTTTTCTATGGAATCATATGCAAAATTCAAAAATTCTGGAGACACGGATAAAAGCACTAAGGAGAAAAAGGTACCTGCATTTCTGTCTGGCCTCCCAGGCAATCTTTAAGCAAATGCTTTAGACTGGCTGTAATGTAGTAGTTGTATGGTAAGGTACTGAGTGCAGAATAAAATGTGACTTGACATAGGGTTGGGAGAACCAGACAATGTGCTGGGACTGAAACTTACAGGATAATGTAAATGGATCCAGAGGGGATCCAGGTATTAATTTAATTGATGCTGGGACAATGCCTCTACTACCCAAATAAACTATAAGAAAGAATGTGTGATGATCACTTAGAACAGAAAGAAAAATGTGGATTAAGGAAATCAAGGTAGGATGAATGTGTTGGATGAGTTTGGCAAAAATACCCTGGAACCTATTCTAAAAGAAATATGATTATCTACATCGGTTGACACATTCATTTATACAACAGTGTTTGGAACATATGAACATCTTACTCTTTTGCAGCCATTTTTCTTTGTTCATAGAATTCAACAAGGAAGGCTTCATTTCTCTTCAGCATTTTTAATTCCGCTTCCTTCTCTGCTTTCACAGACCTCAGTGCATCACAGATGTCTTTCAGGTTCTTTCCACTGTCTGTAAGGAAGGCATTTTCTTTGTGTGAGAAGTTGTTTGGGGTGAGGACAAAAGTGAGGAAGAATCCTGAAGGAAAGAATTCTGTGCCTCCCCGCAGCAAAGTTATTTCCATTATGTGGGGCCTTCCTCCCAAAAAACAACATACCTACAAATTGACGGTTTTTGTTCCTCAAGGCTCTCAGCTCTGAATCCTCAAATTCAGTATTGGCATCTTGTAACTTTAAACAGACATGGAAAAAAACCCAAAACATTCAGGAAGTAATGATCCACAATAATGTGAGTATACTTAACACAGGAGGGTTGTGCACTTAAAATGGTTAATATGGTTCATTTGATTTATGTGCATTACAGCACAATCAAAAATTGGTAAGGAAGGTATGGAAGTAAGATGGCAGAGGAGAAGGATCTTGATGTCACCTCCTCTCACAAAAACATCAGAATCAAAACTAATTACTCAACAACCATAGACAAAAATGACTGAAACCTAGCAAAAAAAAAAAAAAAAAAAAGATTCTACATCCAAAGACAAAGAAGAAGCCACAACAAGACAACATGAAGGCCGCAACTGCAAAATAATCAAATCCCATACCCGCCAGATGCCTGTCTGCCTGCATGCATGCTCAGTCATGTCAGACTCTTTGCAACTCCATGGACTGTAGCCCACCAAGCTCCTCTGTCCACGGAATTTTCCAGGCAAGAAGACAGGAGTGGGTTGTCATTTCCTTCTCCAGGGGATCTTCCTGACCCAGGGATTGAACTAGCATCTCTTGTTTCTCCTGCATTGGCAGCCAGATTCTTTACCAGCTGAGCCACTGGGGTGGGTGACCCTCAATCTAGAAAATAATTATATCACAGATGTTCTCCCATAGCAGCGATAGTTCTGAGACCCATGTCAGTCTTCCCAGCCTGGGGATCTGTCACTGGGATGAGGAACCCCTGGAGGATTTGGCTTAGAATGTCAGTGAGGCTTGATCACAGAAATGCCGCAGGACTAGGGGAAAGAGACACTACACACTTGGAAGGCGCAATCAAGGTTTTATGAGCAATGGGACCCAGGGAAGAAGTAACGACTTCATAGGAACCTGGGCCAGACCTACCTGCTGGTCTTGGATGGGGCTCCAGGAGGCAGAGGCAGCTGTGGCTCACTGTGGGGACAAGGACACTTGTGATGGAAGTACTGTGAAATACTCATTGACATCAACTCTCCTGGAGGCTGCCCTTTGGTCACTCAGACCTGGCCCCACTCAAGAGACTGTAGGCTCCAGTGTTGGGGTGCCTCAGGCCAAACAACCAGCAGGGTAGGAACACAGCCCCAGTCATCAACAGGCAGGCTGCCTAAAACCTTTCTGAGCCCAGAGCTATCTCTAAACACACTCCTTGCCTTGGCACTGCATGCCAAAGGAACAAGACCCAGCTCCACCCACCAGTGGATAGGCACAAGATGCTCCCACCATGAGGCCTGCACAAGCCTCTAGACCAGCCTCACCCAACAGAAGGCAGATTCCTGCAAGAAGAAGCAAGAGGAAGTACAACCCTGCAACCTGTGGAAAAAAGACCACAAACACAAAAAGTCAGATGACAAAAGGAGACAGCAGAAGAATATGTTCCAGACAAAGGAATAAGATAAAACCACAGATGAGCAACTAAGTGATGTGGAGGTGGGCAATCTACCCAAAAAAGAATTCACAGTAATGGTAGTAAACATGATCTAAGATCTCAGAAAAAAAATGGAAGCACAGACCCAGAAGATACAAGGAATGTTTAACAAAGAGCTAGAAGAAACAAAGAACAGAAAACAGTGTTGGAGAATACAATAACTGAAATGAAAAAGACAGTAGAAGGAATCAATAGCAGAATAAATGATGCAGTAGAGTGGATAAGTGAGCAGCTGGAAGACAGAATGTTGGAAATTACTGCCATGAAACAGATTAAAAGGGAAAAAAAGAAAAGAAATGAACACAGTCTAAGGGACCTCTGGGACAACATGAAATGCACCAACATTTGCAATATGGGGGAGGGCGAGAACAGAGAGAGAAAGAGCCTGAGAAAATACTTGAACAGATAATAGCTGAAAACTTTCCTAACATGGGAAGGCAAACAGTCACCCACATTCAGGAAGTACAGAGAGTACCACAGAGGATAAACTCAAGGAGGAATACACAGAGACACATATTAATGAAACTGACTAACCCTAACCCTAGCCCTAACCACCAAACCAGCTTTAACAAATGCTAAAGGAAATTCTCTAGGCAGGAACACAAAGCCTCCACCAGAAACATGAAAATTATGAATGAGAAAGCTTACTGGTAAAGGCAAACATACAGGGGAATTCCCTGGTGGTCCAGTGGCTAAAGGTCAGTGTTCTCAAAGCAGGGATCAGGGATCACGGATCCCTGGTCAGGGAACTAGATCCTGCATTCTCCAACTAAAGGCCTTCATACCACAACTAAATACCAAAGCAAAAATCGAAGATCCTATATGCTGCAACTAAGACCCAGTGTAGACAAATAAATACATAAAATAAATATTTTTTTTTAAAAAAGGCAAGTATATTTAGATAGCATCACTGAATCAAAGGGCATGAATTTTAGCAAACTCCTGGAGATAGTGAAGGACAAGGAAGCTGCAGACCATGGTGTAGCAAAGAGCTGGATACACCTTAGAGACTAAACAATAACATAGTAAAGGTAGGAAATCATCCACACACAAATATGATATCAAAACCAGCAATCGAGAGAAGAGAGTACAAATGCAGGATATTGGAAATGCATTTGAAATTTAGAGACAACCAACTGAAAATAACCTTGTGTATATACAGACTGCTATATCAAAACCTCATGGTAACTGTAAACCAAAAATCTTCAATAGATATAAAAACAAAAAAGAAAAAGGAATAAAAACGCACTAAAGATAGTCATCAAATCAAAATAGAAGAGAACTAAGAGGAAGGGAAGAAAAGAGACCTATGAAAAAAATCAAAGCAATTAACTAAATGGCAATAAAAACATACCTATTAAAAATTACCTTAAAAGTAACTGGATTAAATGCTTGAGCCAAAGGACACAGACTAGCAGAAAAGATATAAAAACAAGATCTGTATATATGCTGTCTATTAGAGACCTACTTCAGGTCTAGGGATACATACAGACTGCAAGTGAGAAGATGGAAAAAGTTATTCCACATAAATGGAAATCAAAAGAAAGCTGGAGTAGCAATACTCATATAAGACAAAATGGACTTTAAAATGAAGACTGTTATAACAACAAAAAAATGAAGACCATTATAAGAGAAAAAGAAGGACACTACATAATGATCAAGGGACCAATGAAAGAGGAAGATATAACAATTGTAAATATATATGCAACCAGAATAGGAGCACCTCTATATATAAGGCAAATGCTAACACCATAAAAGGAGATATTGGCAGTAGACATTGACAGTGGGGGACTTTAACACCCCGCTTACATGAAAGGACAGATCATTCAGACAGAAAATCAATAAAGAACCACAGACATTAAAGGACATGCTAGACCAGATGGACTCAGTACTTACAGAACATTCCATCTGAAAGCAGTAGAATATGGATTTTTTTTAAGTGCACATGGACATTCTCTAGAATAGATCTCATGATGGGCCAAAAAGTATGCCTTGGTAAATTTAAGAAAATTGAAATCAAATCAAACATCTTTTCTGACTGCAAAGTCATGAAATAAGAAATCAACTACAAGAAAAAAAAGTAAAAACAAGCACATGGGGGCCTAAGCAATATGCTACTGAACAACCAAAGGGTCACTGAAAAAAATCAAAGATACAACAAAAAAATATCTAGAGACAAATGAAAATGAAAAGATGATGATCCAAAATGTATGGGACACAGTAAAAGCAGTTCTAAGAGGGAAGTTTATGGCAATACAATCTTACCTCAGGAAACAAGGAAAACCTCAAATTAACAACCTGACCATATGCCTAAATCAACTAGAAAAAGAACAAACAAAACCCAATGTTAGTAGAAGGAAAGAAATCATAAAGATCACAGCAAAAAATAAATTCAATAAAGATGAAGAAAAGAATAGAAAAGATCAAAGAAACTAAGATCTGGTTCTTTGAAAAAATAAACAAAATCGATAAACCTTTGGCCAGACTCATCAAGAAAAAAAAGGAGAGTGCTTGAATCAATCAGGTTAGAAATGAAAAAGAAAAGTAGTAGTTACAACTGACATCAAAGAAATACAAAGAATTGTAAATGACTACTATAAGCAACTATATGTCAGTAAAACAGACAACCTAGAAGAAAGGAAAGCATTCTTATAAGAAAGGTACAGTCTCTAAAGAATGAACCAGAAAGAAACAGAAAATATGAAGACAAATCACAAGTACTAAAATTGAAACCATTACTAAAATAGCACCAACAAACCAGAGACCAGGACTAGATGGCTTCACAGGTGAATTCTATCAAACATTAAACACATATCCTTCTGAAATTATTTCCCAAAGTTTCAGGTAAAGGAAAACTCATAGCTCATTCTGTGAAGCCACCATCACCCTGATACCAAAAGCAGAAAAAGATACCACAAAAGAGAAAATTACAGGCCAATATCAACTATGAACATAAACACACACAAAAATCCTCAACAAAATATTAGCAAACTGAATCCAAAAATACATTAAAAAGATCACATTTATTTATCCCAGGAATGCAAGGAGTTTTCAATATCTGAAAATCAATGAGAGTGATTAGCAAATTGAAGAATAAAAACCATTATGATCACATCAATAGATAGAGAAAAGGCTTTTGACAAAATTCAACACACATTATTTAAAAAAAAAACTCTTCAGAAAGTGGGAATAAAGGGAATCTACCTTAATATAATAAAGAACATATATGACACTCACAGCTAACATCATACTCAGTGGTGAAAAGCTGAAAGCATTTCCTCTAAGATCAGGAACAACAAAGATGTCCACCCTGTTCATTTTAATTCAACATAGTTTTGGAAGTCATAATCACAGCAATCAGAGAAGGAAAAGAAAATATTCTTTTGGAAAGGAGGAAGTAAAACTGTCACTGTTTACAGATGACATACTATACATAGACAATCCTGATGATGCCACAAGGAAACTACTAGATTTTACCAATGAATTGAGTGAAGTTGTAGGATATAAAATATATACACAGAAATCTTCTGTATTGCATACAGTAAAAATGAAATAACAGAAAGAGAAAATAAAGAAACAATCTCATGTAACATCACATCAAAAAGAATAAAAAACCTAAAAATAAACCTATCTAAGGAGACAAAACAATTGCATTCCAAAAACTGTAAGATGCTGATGAAAGAAATCAAAGATGACACAAACAAATGGAAAGATATACCATGTTTTCAGATTGGAAGAATCAATATTGTCAAAATGACCATACCACCCAAGAATCAATGCAATCCTTATCAAATTATCAATGGTATTTTTTTTGAAGACCTGGGGAGAAAGCAAAAAGGAACTAAACAGCCTCTTGATGAAAGTGAAAGAGGAAAGTGAAAAAGCTGGCTTAAAACTCAACATTCAAAAATCAAAGATCATGCATCCAGCCCCATCATTTCCTGGAAAATAGATGGGGAAATAATGAAAACAGTGACAGAATTTATTTTCTTGGTCTCCAGAATCACTGCAGATGGTGACTACAGTCATGAAATTAGAAGATGCTTGCTCTTTGGAAGAAAAGCTACAATAAACCTAGACAGCATATTAAAAAGCAGAGACATTATTTTGCCAACAAAAGTCCATCTAGTCAAAGCTATGGTTTTTCCAGTAGTCATATATATGGATGTGAGAGCTGGACGATAAAGAAAGCTTAGCGCCAAAGAATTGATGCTTTTGAACTGTGATATTGGAGAAGACTCTTGAGAGTCCCTTGGACTGCAAGGAAATCAAACCAGTCAATCCTAAAGGAAATCAGTCCTGAATGTTCATTGGAAGGACTGATGTTGAAGCTGATGCTCCAATACTCTGGCCACCTGTTGTGAAGAACTGACTCATTAGAAAAGATCCTGATGCTGGGAAAGATTGAAGGAAGGAGGAGAAGGGGACAACAGAGGATGAGAAGGTTGGATGGCATCACTGACTCAATGGACATGAGTTTGAGCAAGCTCTGGGAGTTGGTGATGGACAGGGAGGCCTGGCATGCTGCAGCCCATGGGGTTGCAAAGAATCTGACATGACTGAGCGACTGAACTGAACTGAACTGACAGAGTCTAGTGAAATCCTACAACTCACAAGGAGAAGCAAACAGCATTGTAAAAGTTAAACCAGAGCTGCCTTTTTGCATACAAACTGATGATGCTATCAGTTTGCTGCCTGGGATTATAAGCTGGAGCCCCCACACTGCAATCTGAAGTCTCACTCTTGGGGTGGAGCACCTCCCAGAATCATTTCCCAGTGGGGACTTCAGATTGTGGGGCTTCCCAGATGGCGCTAGTGGTAAAGAACCCACCTGCCAATAGTAAGTGAGTGAAGTCGCTCAGTCATGTCTGACTCTTTGTGACCCCATGGTCTATACAGTCCGTGGAATTCTCCAGGGCAGAATACTGGAGTGGGTAGTCTTTTCCTTCTCCAGGGGATCTTCCCAACCCAGGGATCAAACCCAGGTCTCCCATACTGCAGGCAGATTCTTTACCAGCTGAGTCACAAGGGGAGATGAAAAGATGTGGGTTCTATCCCCGGGTTGAGAATCCCTTGGACAGAGGAGCCTGGTGGGCTACAGTCCATGGAATTGCAAAGAGTCGGACATGACTGAAGCAGCTTAGCAGGCACACTCACACTTCAAATTGATATTAACGAGGGACTTTACAATGCCATTCAAGTTTGGAGGTAGGTCAGCTCAATTTGGTGATGTGTGTGCTATTACTTTTCTCTGTTGTTTCTATTTCCTATCTTTCAATGACTGTATATTGCAATTAGGCAAACTAATCTTCTATAGAAAATTGAAACTTTATTTGTGTGTAACACGTGGTTTATTTTGTTTGAATCCATTGAATTTAAAATGAAAGTAAAAACTTTTGGCAAAACATGCCATTTGCAGCAACATGAATGGACCTAGAGATTATCGTACTAAATGAGGTAAGTCAGACAATGAAAGACAAATATATGATATCACTTATATTTGGAACTAAAAGAATGATACATGGAAACTTATTTATAAGCCAGAAACAGATTCACAGACATAGAAAACAAACTTATGGTTACCAAAGAAGAATGGTAGGGGGATTAATTAGGAATTTAAGATTAAATATATACACTACTATATTTCAAATAGATAATGAACAAGGATCTACTGTATAGCATGGGGAAATCTGCTCAATATTCTGTAATAACCTATATGGGAAAAAAAATCTGAAAAAAGGATACATGTATATGTATAACCAAATCATTTTGCTGTACATCTGAAACTAACACAACATTTTAAGTCAACTATATTCCAATATAGAATTTTAAAAAAATTGAAAAGGAAGTAACGATTTGTCAGTTCTCTGAATTAAACAGTCTATGGGAGTAAAACTTGTTACCTGATTCTTCTCAATGTTGAGCTGAACATTCTGTTTACGCAGTTCTTCAGGTTTCACTTCCACTTCATTGACACAAGCTTCATTAAAGGCACTTTCAAACTGAAGCAAAACATTCTCATCAATGACTTAATTCCCAAGAAAAACAATTCCAAGCAGATATCATTTTAATCTTCTAAGATGTGAAAATTTGTTCTTTGTAAAAGCTAATGTGTACAATGGAAATCCTGCAGCAAATATAGGTAGTTTACCTCTGAAATGCCTGAGGTGTTTGCTAAAATAGCATCTTTCATGTTCTCTGCAGAATTTTCTTTTTCCAGTGTCTGCACATAGGATAGAAACAAAAAATGTACTGAGATTCCAATGGACACACTCAGTGATATGCTGAAAAGTGGTAATATCAAACAAGCATATCCCAGGGTGATCCCTAAGTTTCATGTGATAGTAGATCCAGGGTGGGCCCAGGAAAAACATCAAGCCCATTAAGAAATGCAGAACGAAGAAAGCCATTAAGGCACAAGTATTTCATAGCTTCATAAAATATCTTGCTCACTGAATAACAGCAGAGATGACTGGATGACAAGGGTGGAAAATTGTCCATGTCAAACAGCTCATCAGTGGGTGTTCTTGATGGAAAATAAAGAAAACTTTCCCAAATTCACACTGAAAATTCTTTGTTCGGCATAAAGAAGGGTAGGGCCCATACAACTTGGCTAGATATCTTCCTTCACCTCTCATATATTTCCTGGGATTGTGAAGGCAGTGCCAAATAGTGAGAAAACTCGGAAAATAAAAAAAACTTCCTAGTCTCTGAAACTGGAAAAGTCATGGAGATATGAGTATGTGATATTCCAGATCATTGTTCAGAAGGAGGTTCAGCTCCCAAACACCCACAATCTACGGTGGTGAATAGCAAGAGCAGATGGAGCCCTCAATTCACCCAATGCACAGAAAGCCTCAGAAGTCTAACTGTGATAAACTTAGCAGCCAAATTCTTACCAAGTTCGATGTCTTGACATTCTGACACCTCACAGATTGCAACCTAGCACGAGAACTCTGAAGGAGGTCATTCAGATATTCATTAGCCGTCTCAATTGTTTCGATGTTATCCTTTAACAAAACAAATGGAATCAGTAATAATTACTCATTACTTTTACTTCTGTTTTCAGACTGTAATCCCAGGCAGAGACGAGATTGTTACCTTAAATTTTAGTGCTTTATGAGAGAGCATCTTATTTTGTGTCCTAGTTTCTTGAAGACGTTTCTTTGAGTCATTGATCTATACAGATATGTGCAAAAGGAAATCAGCGTTACAAATATTGATTATAGTGCCAGCCAAACCTATCTTTTCATTGTGAGTCCTTCCACAAATACAGAAAACAGTGCTTTACATCTATGGAGCTTGCTATGAACCTGGACTGTTTATGGAACATAAGAAATAGGATAGTAGGATGAAAGAAAACAGAAAATAACTGAACTCTCAGAGGTGGAAGAAGTTGAAGGTAAAATCATGAAAAGTAACAAAAGGAAATGATACCTTCTGTTCCATAATGGATATATTTTCTGCAAGTTGTCTGTTTTCCTTCACAAAATTATTGATTTTCTCTGATATTTGCTGCAAATTAACTAAAGAGAGACAAAACAATGTCTAAGATTTAGTAGAAAAACTCAGTGTAAGCAGCAGACATATATTATCTTTTTCTTTTCTCTTTACTATTATGTCTAAAACAAGAAAATTTTAGCTAGTAGAATTTAAAACATAAGAAACATTATTTCAATGAGATTCCTATGTAAAATGCTTTCAAAGATGAATAAAAACATTAAATCGACTTCTAAATTCTCCCCCATCTATAAGTACTATTCTCAGAAAATTCAGTCACTTCAACTAGCTGTGTCATCACCAAAGATGAAGTAGGAAAAGCAAACATCCTGTCAACTTAAAATTCTTGCCTCCAATTACTAAGGTGAATATATATGTTGCTATAAGAAAAAGAAACTCCTTATTTCATCCAGATTCAATGCACATCCAGGCCCTATTTGCAGTTCCACAGAAGGCAAGTTCAAAATGTTGACTGATAGGCTCTTGCTGCTGCTGCTGCTGCTAAGTCGCTTCAGTCATGTCTGACTCTGTGCGACCCCATAGACGGCAGCCCACCAGGCTCCGCCGTCCCTGGGATTCTCCAGGCAAGAGTACTGGAGCGGGTTGCCATTTCCTTCTCCAGTGCATGAAAGGGAAAAGTGAAAGTGAAGTTGCTCAGTCGTGTCCGACTCTTAGCGACCCCATGGACTGTAGCCTACCAGGCTCCTCCGTCCATGGAATTTTCCAGGCAAGAGTACTGGAGTGGGGTGCCATTACCTTCTCCGGGTAGGCTCTTGAAAGGCTTCCAATGTCTTCCTGATGCCCTCTAGACTGCCTTTCTCTTTGGAATTGAACACACTTGCATACAATGTGGGCTTCACTAACTTGGTGCTAGAGGACCAGGATAACTCATAGTCCCTAAAAAATAGCGTTTGCGTCCCCAGGATGGAGAATGTTACCATCACTTTTCAGGAAGACAGAATGCATAAAGCACCCAATTACAGGTGTATACACATGTATGAAACCCCTGGTGGCTCAGACGGTAAAGAATCTGCCTGCAATGCAGGAGAGCCAGGTTCCATCCCTGGGTTGGGAAGATCCCCTGGAGAAGGGAATGACAAGCCACTCCAGTATTCTTGCCTGGAAAATCCTATGGACAGAGGAGCCTGGGGGGTTAGAGTCCCATGGGGTTGCTAAGAGTTGGACGCCACTGAGTGGCTAACACTTTCACTTTCACATGTATCAAGCTCAAGAACACAGCCTGCAATTCCAGACTCCCCCAACAGACATTTAATTCCCTCATCTGACCACACAGTGCAAACTTATCTTCTGTTTGCCCAAGGTGGAAGCTTGGATGCTGAGATCACTTTTATTACTGCCACCATTCATTGTGATGAACATCAACATTTGAGGGCCTACCAAGTGCCAGCAGCCACCCTGCTCTCAACAGATAAGCCCACATAATCATCACTATCTATAAAGCCCATACAGAATTCATTATCCCTATTTTGCCTCATGTTCATTTCCACTCATTCGCCAGTGGCATGAGTGCTTTCCTCCACTTCAGACTCATAACCCAGGGCTTCATCCTTTGTTGTGACACATAATGCCTGGCAATATCTGCATTCTTCCTTAAACCTGAAGCTTCTTCAGTATTGTTTTATCATCTTTACCTTTCACCAAGAACCGGGTCATGACAGGTACTCATTTCAAACTTAAGTCTCATCATCCCTTGCTTCCTAAACATTTATATGCAAAACTAAATTCATCCTATTCTCCCCACTCCTGTGATCTTTTCCTCATGTGTTTTTTATCTCAATGGATGGCAACTCCCTCTACAATAACATTAGACTTCAACCCAGGAGGAGGAAATTTTTCAAGAGTAACCATCACAATATTGTAAAGTAATTATTCTCTAATTAAAAAATAAATAAATAAAAATAAAATTATACTTAAAAAAAGAAGTCAGACAAATACAAAAAGTCACTGTAGTTACCTCTAGCTGAATTAAAACTAACCTCAAACACCAGTACTGAGAAAATATCACAAAGGACTCTAAAGCTTAAACTCTTACCTTGATATATTGGGGGCTTTACCTAGGGAAGGAAGGAACAAAATTAAATTTGATATCAAAACATATTATTTTAACAATCTATATAGCTCCAGTAATATGGCCACTTGACGCAGAGTCGATTCATTAGAAAAGGCCCTGATGCTGGGAAAGATTGAAGGCAGGAGAAGAAGGGGATGGTAGAGGACAAGATGGTTGGCTGGCATCACTCACTCAATGGACATGAGTTTGAGCAAGAACAGGGAAACGGTGAATGACAGGGAAGCCTGGTGTGCTGCCGTCCACGGGGTCGCAAAGAGTTGGACATGACTGAGTGACTGAACAGCAACAACAAATAATTCCTGATAAAATATCAAAATAATAATCCAAAAAAATTATAATAAGCATTTTGATTCAGGATAATGATTCGTATGATTAAAAATAACAACAGAAAAAGAATTTACTATTTAAGTCAGGCTACTTCCTACACAATTTCTGATAAGGAACACAATGGTAAATAACTTATTTTTGACCAAAAGATCTTTTACATTCTATTAAATGAACACCTATCTATTTAATTTTGATAATGCAATGTATTTTGTTTTGATAATCAATCCATTTATTTTTAATAACACAATGTTATAAATATACTAAAGCATTATTATTTATTTTCTTAAATGCAATATGTACATTGCAATTCAGAACCTGGGATTATTTTAAAAGCTTCCAAAGGAAAAGGCAAAATCTTTGTACTGAGATATGCCTCTTCACTCACTAGAAGCTTTTCTGAAATCTTTCAGGGAGTTGGCTGTTTGCTGAATTGATATACACTGAAACATATCATGGTTTGAATTTTCCAGACCAATGAAAACAGAGGGTAATCTATGAGAAAGAAAGTGGGAGATGGCTAGAGGAAAAGCACAAGCAACAAAAGAAAGGACAATTAACACTTCAAGCAAGGAGAAATGTGCTTCCCAGATATGAGTTATAACCTGAGGAATTTTAGCTCAATAAAATCCAGGCAGAGCTTCATTTTAATATTATGAAAAGATACATTTTCTTCACCTTAAAACATATTTCCTCATTCAAAACCATAAGCAATATTCAGATTGAGACTGAAAGCTTTCTGAGGCTAGCCCCAAGACTTGCCAAGATATTAGAATATCATTAACTTTACACATTGCACAGGAAAACGGTGAGGTTTACTGTTCTTTCTCACCTAATCCCCCAGGCAGGGGCATGTGAAAAGAAGGATGGGGTCACCAAATACTCGATATATATGTTTTTATCATGAAGACAACGGTTTATAGATTGTCATTTTTCCACTGAGAATATAGTTATTTGGCTCACTGAGTTCTTTAATAAAAAGATTAGAGTATTTTGCAAAGGATTTTCATTTCAAAGCTAATTTCTGTTAAAGTTTATACTCTAAAAGGAAATAAAGAGGAGAGTTGGACTCCTGGATTCTGGTCCAACTTGTAAGGAACTTGGAAATTGTCACTCATCCACAAACAAGACAAAAGCCAAAAAACTGGAAAAAAACCAAAACTCTTCATAGATCACTCAGAGAACTGAAGTCACAAGGCAAACTCTTGCTAGAGAATTAGAGAAACAGAGGAACCTATACTCTAATGGATGAAGTCCTGGGGGCTCTGTGTGGACAAGCATGAAATTTAATGATGCCAGATTGCCCAGTGTTAGGGGATACCCTATCTTTCATCAGTTTTATCTTCGGGAATCCTAAAAGATGTGTAAATATTGGGGGAAAATCTCCACATTATGTTGACATGAGAGAGGGAAAATAGTCCTTTAAAAATAAACACTGTATTCTTTTCTATTTCTAAATAGACAAAATATCAAACAAAAAAGGAAATTATAGGCCAATATTACTGAACATGCAAAAATCTTCGACCACATACTCACAAACCAAATCCAACAATATATTAAAAGGATCATACACTGTGATATGGGACTGATTTCAGGGATGCAAGGATGGTTCAAAATCCACAAATCAATCAATGTAATACAACATGTTCACAAATTGAAGAATGAAATCCATATGATCACATCAATAGATGGAGAAAAATTCAGCACATATCTATTTTATATATATATATATATAAAACTATCTCAGCATAATAAAGTCCATCCATGACAAACCCACAGCTAACATCATATTCAATAGTGAAACACTGAAAGAGTTTCCTCTAAGATCAGGAACAAGACAAGGACGTCTACTCATCACTTTTATTCAACATAGTTTTGGAAATCAGCAACAGCAATCAGAGAAGAAAAAGAAAAAAGCAATCAAATTGGAAAGGAAGAAGTAAAACTCTCACTATTTGCAGATAACATGATACTGTACACAGAAAATCCTAAAGATGCCACACAAAAACAACTTGAGCTCATTAATAAATTTTGTAAATTTGAAGCATGTGAAATTAATATACAAAAATCTGTTGGTTTTCTATACAATAACAATCAACTATCAAAAAAACATTAAGGAAACAATCTCATTTACAGTTGCATTAAAAAAATTTGTGTTCAGAAACCTATGAGTTTTAAAAAAAACCTGTTCTCAGAAATCTATGAAACTGATGAAAGAAATCAAAGACATAGAAAGGTACACTGTGTTCATGGATTGGAAGAACTGATATTGTTAAAATGACCGTACTACCCAAGGCAATCTATACAATCAATGTAATCCCTTATCAAAATACCAATGGCATTTCTCACAGAACACGGGAACCACCTGAAAGTGATCCCAGTGTCCAAAGCTGGAACTATTTGAGCAACAGAATGAAAGAGGATTGCATTATTCTAGAAAAAGTAAAATATATTTCAAGAAATCCATATGGAAATATTTTCCTTAGAGGATGAAATATGCATGATTATGTAGATGTTCAGTTCTCCAAGATGTGAAATTAACTCCCCACTCCTTGTGATGTGCACACAGTAATTTCATCAAGGAGAATGGCCAGGGGAGAAACATAAGAAACACTGACTAAAGATCTTTTATAATAATTTTAATAATACTTATAAATGGAGAAGTATACCATTTAAAAATGGTGAATCACTACGCTGTACACCTGGAACTTACATAATATTGTACATCAACTATACTTCAGTAAAAGAAGTCAAGCCCTCAAGAGAAACAATTTTACTAGAGCCTAACTGGGGTTTGGCCCAAAGACGAGGTGACATAGGCAAAGGGAAACGCCCAATTCCAATGCTCTCTCTCTCTCTCCTTTCTGTCTCATCTAAGGATAAACTCAGCCTACCCTCTAGCTTACATTAAAGGCTTGTAATACCTCAGTTCCACCACAACAGGGCGCAATATGGAGCTAACAACAAATCCTTACAAGGCATACTAAAAGAAGAAATCACACAGTTTGAACTCCAAGTGCAAATATTTGAATCACACTTAATATGGAAGAGACAATCAAATCATTATCTCTGGGGATTTAAAACCACTGTGATTAACATGGTAATGGATCCAATGGTAAAAAGTAGACAATATGCAAGAATAGATGAGGAAAAAGGATCCAAAGGAAAACTGAGGAGTCAAGAACACTATAACAGAAATGAGGAACACGTTTGATGGGTTTATTAACAAACTCAACATAGCTGAGAAAGAATCAATGAACTTAAAGAAATGTCAGTAGAAACTTAAACAGATGCAAAGAAAATAATAACAAAGCACAAATTATTCAAGACAGTGGGACAATTACAAAGGATATAACCTAAACATAATAGCAATACCAGTAGAAAAAGCAAAAAACATTTGAAGCAATAATGACCAAGAAATTCTAAAATAATGATAATAATGATAATCACCGAGCCACAGATATAGGATGCTCACAGATTTCCAAGTGGGAATGAATACATACATATATATTTATATGTTGTTTATATATTTATGTAACATATAAGAGAAAGAAAAACTTATGTAGAAGCCAGGTGTGGAGGGCATTGGGGTAATAATAACACCTTACCCAGGGAAGACAAAGATAGAAATACATCACACTTTTCTATTCAGGAACCATGTAATCAAGAAGAAAGTGGAATGAAATATATTAAAAGTGTTAAAAGGAAAGAATCATCAACCTAGACTTCTGTAAACACTGAAATTAGCCTTCAAAGCACACTATGGAGTAAAGAAAATTGTCAGATAATGAAGGGCATTACTTTAATGGTAAAGAGGTCAATTCTGCAAGAAGACATAACAATCCTTCATATGTATGTATTAACAATAGTGTCAAAAATTGACAGAATTTCTAGGATAAATAGATGAACTCATTATTATAGTCAGAAATCAAAACATTTTATCAGTCATTGACAGATCCAAAATATAAAAATTCAATAAGAATACACTTGAACGGAACAACATTATCAATCAGCTGGCTGGGTCTAATGACATTTACAGAGGACTTCAACCAGTGACAGTAGAATACACATTCTTCTCAAACTCATATAGAACATTCACTAGGACCATAATTCAGAGCCATAAAACACTTAACAAATTTAAAGTAATGGCACAGAAAGGATATTCTCAGACCACAATGGATCTGAAGTAGAAATCATTAATGGAAAGATAACTGGAAAATCACATGAAAAATGGAGATTAAACAACATACTTCTAAAGAAAACATGGGTCAAGGAGGACATCTCAACAGAAATTTGAAAATATGTCCATCTAACTGAAAATAAATACAAGATGTTAAAATTTGTGGGATGCAGTGAAAGCACTGCTTGGAGGGCAATTTGTAGAACTGAATGCAAATAAAATGTCTGTGACTATAAAAATTCCCATCATGGTTGATTAAAAGTATATCTATAAGGTACTTTAGTAATACTTACAGCAAGGACAGTCCTCCAGAAGAAAATGACAAATGCACAAATTCCCAAGGAGGCAGTAATCATGGTAATCTTCCAAAGAATTTCATAAGCATCAGGCCCAAGATGGAAATGGTCAGGTAGAATATGGATCAGCTGAAATAATATTTGAGATGATGAGGAAACTTGAAGACAATTACAGTATATCCATCACAAAGAATCAACTTTAGAAAACATAAACCAACCTCCAGGAGGCACCTACATCCCTCTTATACATCCTCATGGAGGAGAGAGGGGACAGAAGGATTCTAAAGGAGCAGGAGGAAACTTTTGGGAGTGTGGGTGTGTTTACAGTCTTAATGTAGTAATGGTTTCATTGCTGCACACACATGGCAAATATCAACAGACTGTATTCATTAAAGAGGTGCTTGCTATCATAGGTAAATTATACCACACTTAAGCTGTAGAAAAAAGCCTGATACACAAACTGTTAGAGACTTTATTTTGCTAACAAACACATTGCAAATATTTTAAAAATAGTTAACAGAAACTGACTTATGAATGTAGGAGACATGTTAAAATTGAAAAATAAGTGAATGCAAACACAGTGGATGGGAAACCTATGTCTTCTGTTATATCTTCATGAAGTACCTTGAAAAACTCCTACTGAACGTTTCCTAAAATAACTCCAAAATGTATAGAAGGCTGGGAAAAATAGCAATAAAAATGTATGTTAAAGATATAAATTAGAATAATAGGGAAATATTTATAGATATGGATAGATATAGATACAGATACAGATAAGTGAGAAAGATGGGCAGCTTCTGTTATAATAAAACTGATTATTTTTTCAACCAAAATTAATTAAAAATTTCCATTTACCCCAAGTTTCTAAAAACATTGAGGTTTTCTTTCATGTGCACTTTGATTCTGAACCAGAGCACATGTCAGACTTCTGAAGTACATAATGGTTTGTACAAAAGCCTCATCTCATACATTATGATTAAAATGATAAGAATTGAATTTAGCTAAGAATACAATTCCAAACAGTCAATAAAAAGAATTCACTTTCATTTTTCATAGCATTGCACCTAAACAATTAATAGCAGGCATGCAAATTAAATTATAAAAAAAATCAAAGTTTCTGAATAATAAAAACAAGAGGAAAGCATATTTTCTTACAAAATCTAGCGATGCAAGTATTTTAGGAGGAAATAAACTCAACGTGATTCATACTAATCTACATACTAAGTTTCATTTTTGTACAAATAAAATCCCTCTACTCTAGAAAGTAGCTTCTGAAATCAATAGCATTTTCATCGTCAACCCTCACGACTGAGGTCAGTAAAATGTGTGCTGTTGGGAATCATACACTATCTTTGAGCAGACACTGTGAGAGAGAAAATGGCTCTCAGCACAAAGATTAAACACACAGATCAAATGCACAAAAAAGACAAACATCGTCTGGTCAGTAACTGGTAAAACATCTTTAGGCATGGGCACTCTTGTTCTGTATGGCAACAGTCTAAATGCTGACACCAGCAGCTGACTCTTACCTAGAATTGATCCAGTGGGGTCAATAAACTGTCACAATCAGTGGCCGTGAGCAAGAGTGGAGGTGGGAAATGCAAGACAAGTTGCTTTATCCGAGTACCCAAAGATGAGGTAGCAGAAAGAGAACTTAACTAATCTATGAGAATACAGTCTCAATCCCTTTGAGGGAAAAAAAATTCCAACAAAGATTATCTAGACATTTCTTCCTTTGTAGGCTCAAAAGAAATAGGTGGAGGTATTAACGTGGCATGACTCTATCTCAATGCAAAGGTTGTCCCAGGCACTGGGCCTTTCCAGATCCCTCAGAATCTGGTGCATGCCAAAGAGAACAAATTGATTTATCTCTTTGGGGTGTTCTCAGTTTTTATCTTTCTTTCCTGGGTCTGGAGGAACATTTTTATGGGAGTGAAAACTTTCATAGTATGGTGAACCTGGCATTTCTTTATATTTGAACAATTCTCAAGACTTGAAGGACCTTTCTGTTTTGGGTAAATCAGCACTCTGTACACAGACACTTCATTAAAGAAAGGACAATGACTCATTCACCTCCAGGTTATGTCACTCCTAAGGATTTCTCTGTTATAAACATCCCAGCAGGATGCAGCCACACTGACTGGGCTCTCAGGGCTCCCATCAGTCTGGCTGGACAGAGTCCCTGAAGGCAATATTCAAAAGCACAAGGAACAGGATGGGGAACACATGTAAACCCATGGCTGATTCATGTCAATGTATGGCAAAAACCACTACAATATTGTCAAGTAATTAGCCCCCAACTAAAATAAATAAATTTATTTAAAAAAAAACAAACAAACAAAAGCACAAGGAAAGGGATGCCTCAGAAGTTGATAAAAGTCAACAAACCAGAAAGCACAGAGCACAAATGGCATTTCACTTTTTAGCAGACTAGTACCAACCCAAAGCTTAAATACCACTGTTCGCAGGGCTGCCAAACTTCACAAATATGAAGGGTGTGCTTACGGGAAAATACACTCCATAGGGGAGGACCCTGCACTTGTGTAGCTTGAAGCGGGATCTTGACAAGCGTTTCAGGAGCTAGTCTAATTTTGAGCCCAAGACTCCTAATAAATAAGAGTTCCTTCCTTAAACAAAAACCAAAAACGCTATTGAGACATAATTCATATATCTTACAATTCATCCATTTTTGATATATGACTCAACAGCTTTTAGTACATTCCCACTTCCTTCTTTGACCAAATAAAGTTACTATTTCAGGTTTCATCCTGTCAGCCCTGCTGTGTTTGATACAGGCAGCCGCGACAGGGCCAGGAGAATGATGAGAACAGCTGCGGCAAGAGCTGGTTCAGGCTGATCAAGAAACCTGCCCTGAGGACCTTGGTCTTCACGAAGGACTGAGTTCCCATTGAGGACGCCGTGGAAAATGCAGTTATTTAAGTACAGTATGACAAAGCCCAATAAAAAGGAAGAAACCACTGGTGTTTGGGGTTTACTCACATGCATGTTTGGGTAAAGTGGAAACCTGAGTAGGAGGAGCCAGAAGAGCAGTGTCTTCACCTCCATACCCTGGTGCTCTCAGGGGCTCTGGGGTTGCCAGCTAAGAAGTAGGGTGGGAGGGTGGGGAGGGGGGAGAGTGGTTGGATTTGGAATTGGGGATGGGATTGGGGAGGGGGTGTGGCAGGAAGGGGGTATGGCAGGGAGGGGGGTGTGGTAGGAAGGGGTTGTGGCCTCCTGGGAGGAGTAGAAAGGGCTCCGGAAAAAGTATCAGGGGGTCAACCAAGTCCTAGAGGTGAGGAAGGAGGGTTCCGACTGGTCGGTAGGCCAGCAGGTCAGGAGGCAACAAAAAACAGCTAAAGTAGAATCGCAGGAGCAGTTGGAGGGGACAACGGAGCTCCGTCTTCCTCCAAGT
Source organism: Giraffa tippelskirchi (assembly GCF_054371585.1). Taxonomy (NCBI): domain Eukaryota; kingdom Metazoa; phylum Chordata; class Mammalia; order Artiodactyla; family Giraffidae; genus Giraffa; species Giraffa tippelskirchi. The sequence goes on from NC_137287.1 coordinate 23,404,382, forward strand.
CTTCTCCTGTTTGAATGATGCCGTGGCAACACGGATGCTTTATACCTTCTCTCAGCCAATCACTTGCCTTAGCCTCTGATTCGTCATAATGACATCCCTCGCGCTCCCCCTTTTAGAATGCCCCTCCCCTACCTGCTGACGCCTCCGGCGCCATTTTACCCTGGTCCTCTGGAACTTTTTCCGACCTTGTGATTTCTCGTCCTCTTGAATCCAGGTTTCCTGTCCCCCACTTCTGGGCCTCCTTTGAGAACTCCCAAGGTTTCCCATGGGCGGTGGCTAAAAATCATATAAATCAATTAATGACAGAAATACAAGAATGATCAAATACACAAGCAGAGTGGGAAGTTTTCACATCCCTCCTTCAAAAAGTCATACAATGTGCACACAGGACATCTGTAAGGTGTAGAAGATCTATTAAGATCTTCTATTAAGTAAATCGTTTTAATCATGATGGTTTCCCTAGTGGCTCAGTGGTAAAGAATCTGCCTGTCAGTGCAGGAGACATAGGTTTCATTCCTGGGTTGGGAGGATCTCCTAGAGGAGGAAATGGCAACCCACTCCAGTATTCCCCCCACTCCAGTATTCTTGCCTGGGAAATCCCATGCACAGAGGAGCCTGGTGGGCTACAGTCCATGGGGTTGCAGAAGAGTCGGATATGACTTAGCGACCAAACATTTTAATCATACAGCTGTACCCCTATATCCATCAGTATCATATAACAACTGTAAAGGAAGCATTAGTTTTAGGCACATATAGTATATTTACAAAAACTAACACTATTTATTTTGGCCACAAAACAAATTTCAATGTATTTCAGAGGAACAAAATCACATGGAGCATGTTTTTGGTAATGTAATTGTTCTAGAAGAGTCAAGGATGAAAGCTAACTAGTATTTCTCATGTTTGGAAATTGAGAAGTACCCTTACAAATAAAATATGGGTAAAAAGCAATTCCAAAGGGAAAGATGTTACAGTTGAACTGAACTACATCATCATGATAATATAGTAATAAAATTGTTTCCTTCTGGCGTGCGAATTCCACTTTGTGTGCCAAGAGGGTATGTTCTCAAAATCATCCCTAAATAATTTAGATATTTTAATACCTGAGACAGGGTTAGATACATCCCGGGTTAGCATGGGCTTTAGGTTATGGGAAAACAGGGGAAACAAATCCACTCTAAGTTCATCAACGTCTCTTCTGAGGGGATCTGAGGACAACACCCAAACAGCTTGCCAATACCAGGAGTGCTGGGTGGGGAGAGCTGAGCAGGTGGGCAGGGGCCAAAGGACCCAGGTGGTTAGACAAACCCTACTGGTGATCATCTATTCTGGGCCATGCCCTGAGGTAAACTTCCTAAAGATACTTTTCTGCATGATCTACACAGTGTTCTCCCAGTTCATTCAGGCCCGTGGCAGCTTTACAATCGTTGCTTTAAATTTATAGCTTTTTATTATTATGGAAATTTATTGTAAACAGGAAGCATTGTATTGATGTTATAATGGAAAATCAATGTATTTTACCATAAATACAAAGAAATGATTAAAAAAGCAAAACAAAAAAACAGATAACAAAACAATAGTGTTTAATTTTCTTTAGATGCATTTGCCTGCCTCCTAAGCTCCACAGTTGGGCTATCTAGTTATAAAAAGACAGACTAGGCACAGAAGGGGCTGGAAGTCAGACTAGGCCAGAAGTGAGTGGGAGGCTTATAAGGGACTGAGGAGTCACCCTAGTTCAAGCAAGGACGATAGAAAGAAGTGAACAAAGTTAAGGGGCTTGGAAACTGTGAGCCCATTTGTGCAGCTGAGGAAGCATCCCCAAAGCCCATTCAGCCTCTCATCCAAGAGAGCCCTCCTTGGCCCCTGGAGACAGGGCCAGGAGCCTAGGGCTTGAGACCCAGCTGTGCTACTTAACTGCAGCCGGACCCTGGGTGGGTTTCCTTCCCTAAAATGGGAGTGTCCACTCCTGCATCCAAAAACTGTCATGAGGATAAAGGGGGCCATGTGCTGAGCACCTGTGCATGATAGCATCATCATCTCCCCAAGGGCAACTTGACAGCTTAGGAGGTGTGAAGCCTTTAAAGGTCTCTCCTGTTACCAGCCTGTGCTAAAAACTGCACTTGGCAGGCATCTTCTTATGGTCCATACCATCTGTATCCTCATTGCACAGATACAAAATCAGATTCAGAGTGGTCAGGGAGATGTGCTTTACCCAGGCTGAGAAAAGGGTCAGAGGGGACTTAGGTCTAGGAGGGAATGTTGGGAGAAGAAGAAGCTGAGGCTGGAGTCTCCAGAGAAAGAAGGGGCCAGAAAGAAGCTTTACCTGTAGTCCAACTTTGCTCAGGGTCAGCCCTACTCTGAAGATGAAGCAAACCAGGTGGCCATGGTCATACCTGACTCTTCCACCTCGGGCTGATGGTCAGCCATTGCTGTGGTGATCATAATATTGTTATACGATAGTCTTGATGATGTCTTTACTGTTACTGTGTTTTGTAGAAGAGCACAGCCCACGCTGACACATAGCAGAGGTTCTGGGGAGTCTCCCTTCTTTCCCTCTCTTGACCCTGGGATCTGCTAAACCCCATGCAATACCCCCACTTCAAGTAAACATTGTCCTTAGAGTATGTCCTATCCCCAGAGCCACCCTATGCTGGCCACTCTTTGGCATCTCAGGACATAGGCACAGCCCTCTGAAAGACCTTGCAATGGGACAGAAGCCTAGCACAGGGTTTGAAGCCGGGAAAACACCTACTTCTGAGAGGGTAACAGGTAGGAAGGCTAGGGGTCCCCAAGCGGAGGAAATAGACTGCAAGTGTCAGACTTTTTTTTTATCTCTCTCTTAAGCGGCAGGAGGAAACAAACTACAAATGTCAGACTTTTTTTCCTTCTCTATACAAAATTAAAAGATTTCTTTCAAAATTCTGTGTTGCCATGATGGCATCTAGTTTCACCTGAACTTAACATTTCTCAAACCTTGAGCTAACCAATGTGTTTTTCTTTTGAAAATGTTTTTCTTAAGCTATATTAATGAACTATGTATTTGTTTGGAAATCTGCCTTTCTTCAAGATTCATGTCAATTGTTCTATGGCCCAGGATAACTCATGTTGCGCCAGTGCTATCTCAAAAAACATATTGTGGGTGCGGGACCTGGTGCCACTTTCTCAGTTTTGAGGCAATTCCTTTCTCAAATTAGCATCTTGCTGGTAGATAAATAACTTCTTGCTACAAACTAGGAAGGGGGCATTCTTTCTGCCCCCTTCTGAGGTCTATGTCAGAAGCTTTCTGTATCTCTTTCATACTTTAATAAAACTTGATTACACAGAAGCTCTGAGCGATCAAGCCTTGTCACTGACACCGGATCGAATTCCTCACCTCTGGAGGCCAAGAATCCTGGCGTTGTTCACGGCTCATAGGCGCAAACTTTCCCTTCCATGACAGTTTGGATGAGGCAGGTTATGCTGATCTCCAGAGTGCAGTGGCTTGAAGTGGGATCTTAGTTTCCTGACCAGGAGTCAAACCCAGCCTGCATCAGTGAAAGCACTGAATCCTAACCACTAGACCACAAGGGCTATTGGGCTTGAAACAGGAGTTCAGCCCTTGTCTTCTTTGTAGAAAAAATTCAGCAAAGAGACAGGGGGTAGTGAAGTGGGTACAGCTTATTAGAAGAAAGGTACATGTGGAAAGCTGGAGTCACGTTTTGAAGTGGCTTAAATTGCCTACGTGGGGGCAGTTTTCCAAGTTCCCTCTAGCCAGTCATCTTGCTTTGTTGTGCTTTTTTGCCCATATTTGGTCTGACTTGGGGTTCTCCCCAATGTGCCCACACATCTTTTAACCAAGATGGATTCCATCCAGCATGAGTGTGACTGTGGTTATATAAGTCTGCATGGATGGACCTGTATGTCTGAGTTTCTGTGTCTGTGAGTATTTCGATTGTGAATGTGAATTTTCCATTGCACAGCTATTATTGAGTGTCTCTCTGTTTTTCTCTCTATGCACTTGTGTGTCTGCATCTTTGTCACTAATTGAGTGTACATTGGTTGTGTAAATCTGTGTGTGTCTGTGACTCGGGCCTTACATATTAGATATGTGTGTATGTGTCTCGGGGCATGTGTGTCCTTGGAGTTTTGTTTGTATTTTATATGTATGGGAGTGTGCTGTATGTGAAGTTGCTGTTCCTTTGGATGTTCCTTTGGATGTTCCTTTTTGTATCTGTTTGTCTTCTTCTTCGTATCTATTGGCATGTGTCTGTTCTGTATTTGCATCTGTCTCTGCCTGCATGTTTGTGTTTGTGCCTCCATAAAATATGTGTGGGTCTGTCCTGTGAGATTGTTTCCCATGGCCCTGAGTATGTGCACATGTGTGTGTGTGTGTGTTTCCCTCAGAGTGTCATTGCCTTTGTTGGTCTGCGTGTGAGCCGTATATGAGCCCACCATCTGAGTCCCCAGGGGAGGCTGGGGGGATTCTGTGCCTGAGTGTCTCCATGTTTGTGGTGCCTGTATATTTCCTTGTGAGTCTGTATATCTGTGCACCTCAAAAGAGGGCAGCTGCTGAGGGGATCTGCCTATCGGTGACCCCCAGGAGTGGGTGAGAAGGGTGACAATATGTGCTTCTCTCACTCCCAGATTCAACCTCTTCTGCCTCCACCCCTTCTGCCTCCTGCTTGCTCCTTGAAAGAAAAGCTATGGCCAACCTACACAGCTTATTAAAAAGCAGAGACATTACTTTGCCGACAAAGTTCTGTCTCGTCAAAGGTATGGTTTTTCCAGGAGTCATGTATGGATATCAGAGTTGGAGTATAAAGAAAGCTGTGTGCGAAAAATTGATGCTTTTCAACTGTGGTGTTGGAGGACTCTTGAGAATCCCTTGGACTGCAAGGAGACCAAACCAGTCAACCCTAAAGGAAATCAGTCCTGAAGCTGAAGCTCCAATCCTTTGGCCATCTGATGCGAAGAACTGACTCATTAGGAAAGACCCTGATGCTGGGAAAGATTGAAGATGGGAGGAGAAGGGGACGGCAGAGAATGAGATGGTTGGGTGGCATCACCGACTTGATGGACATGAGTTTGAGCAAGCTCCAGGAGTTGGTGATGGACAGGGAAGCCTAGCGTGCTGCAGTCCACGGGGTCACAAAGAGTGGGACATGACTGAATGACTAAACTGAACTGACTCCATTCCTTTCAGTCTCTGGTGGTTCTGTCTCAGTCTGCATGGATGAATGGAGTGAAGGATTAGTTCACAGAATCACAGGCCAGGGGGATCAGAGGGCTCTGGATGGCACAATAAGGAGGAGTGTCTGGGGAGGACTCTGGGCCCCTGGGAAGAGGCTGGGGAACAAAGCTCCTGGGTCCCTTGGAAGAGCTGGTGGAGTCCTGCAGGACTCCTGGGTCCCCAGAGGGTAGGACACTCACTCACCTGTGCCGACCCCAGCTCAACCTGCAAGCGCCAACATCAACATTATTAGTCAGGGGAGAGGCAGTGGATCCACTGGATGGTGGCAGATGAGAAATGGTCTGGCAAGCAAGTGTAGTCACCAAGCTGGGCTGCCCTCCCCTCTATTCCATTCCTTAGACACCACACATGCCCTGTCTCCTGCCTCACCCTCCAGTTGTGCAGAGGCAAGCCAGACCCCTGGGGCCCCACCGATTGTCTTCCTAGACCTCCAGCTCCTGGTCATTGAATGAGTGTGAGGGAACATCCAGAGTCTCTGGAACCAGGAGGGAGAATCAGGCCCTGGGGCAATCTTTGATGGGGATTCTGGGAATTACAGAGGGCCAGCATTTAACTGTGGTGTTAGAGAAGACTCTTGTGAGTCCCTTGGACTGCAAGGAGATCAAACCAGTCAATCCTAAAGGAAATCAGTCCTGAATATTCATTGGAAGGACTGATGCTGAGGCTGAAGCCACCTGATGGAAAGAACTGACTCACTGAAAAAGACCCTGATGCTGGGAAAGATTGAAGGCAGGAGAAGAAGAGGATGACAGAGGATGAGATGGTTGGATGGCATCACTGACTTGATGGACATGAGTTTGAGCAAGCTCAGGGAGTTGGTGTTGGACAGGGGAGCCTGGCGTGCTTCAGTCCATGGGTCACAAAGAGTGGGACATGACTGAGCGACTGAACTGAACTGAAATGAGCATTTAGCACCAGATCTCTCACAAAATAAACACACAACAGAGTCACTGTTGATGCTAACTCAAATATTTTATTTCCTTTAGCCCCATTCTGAGCGCTCACCTGGGCAATCTTAGAGGAACAGGGAACTTGAAGAAAGGATAGTGACTGATATTAATTTAAAAGTACCAAAATGCTGGAATGTTGACCCTCCTGGTTCTCTTTCAAGTCATCTCTCTCAACATTCCTCTCCTCATCCTCACCATCATGAGGAAACTGAGGCAGTTAAGAATTTGGCCAAGATCACAGGATGACTTCTGAGCTTATTGCCAACTATTTCTGACCAAACTCCTTCTTCCGAAGCTCACTTCTTTTTATCTTGCCAGTGATGGTTTTGGGCAGCTCTGAGACAAACTCCACCTGGATGAAGATAAAGCAAACCCATTCCAATCGAGTTCCCCTGACCCCTGTCATTTTCTATTAACTCCCAGCAGCTCTCCTCCTTTGCCCCAGACAGGTTGACACCACGGGACCGTCTGGTGCCACGATTTTTGGGGTCCACCACTTTTGTCAAATTCTTCTCCTACTCTGTGAAGTTGGATGCAGCCCTTTGATGTACTTTGACCAATGAAATATGAGTAGGAGTGAAGTATGCCGCCTCTAATAAAAAAGTTGGGAATCATTGAGACAGGCCACCTTCTCTGTCCATCTCTTCTAGTACTCTGGTAGGTACCTACAAGGCAGTTGCTCCTTTATCCTGGTCCCAAGATGAGGAGATGTGGAACAAAGGCCCCAGGAAAGCCATGGTGGACAAGTGGCATGAGCAAGAAAGACATCGTCCTTGTTACAATCCACTACAAATTTGGGACTGTTTGTTACTCACAGTAACATCTAACCCTTCTTAACTGCTATGCATCCTATATTCTGCTCTTGAAAAAGCATCAGATCCTAATCTTAACAGCATGAACTCTGTTGTCAGGTACACGTGGTTTTAAATTCCACCTTTTATTTATTCTAATCTCAGGCAATTTACTCTGAGTGTCTGAGCCTCAGTTTCCTTTTTGTAGACTGGGAAGATTATCTCAGGTTATGGAGAGGATTAAATAAAATAATAATGCGCATCAAGCATTCAGTCCAGGGTCTGGTACACATAGTAAATGCTCAATAAATATTAGGTATATAGCTTTATAATATGTATGGGTTGTAAGCATTCAGATGATGCAGCAAAGTATTATTAACAAAAGAAGGAAATATTAACTTTTTGTTTTTAAACAAATAGTATAGTGGTATATATATTCTTTCATAGCCTGTGTTATTATCTCAATAATATATTGTCATGATATTTTTATGTTAAAAATAAAAATCACATTTTAAGTTACAGAATAATATTAAACTTCTTGAATAATTTAATCCTTTGTCTATTGTTGAACATTTTTTGTAAGTTGTTCATATGTTTAAAACAAATGAAGTTGAATAAAAAGTATCAGAATGTATTACATGTTGTTAGGATAAATATCATTTTGCTAATTTTTGTTATGTATGTATATGTATACTAGATTGCAATATAAAATGTATATCTCACTAAAAATAATGTTTTTTAAAAGTTTGGAACTTGCTGATTTGGATGTCTTTTTCATATTTTGAAAGATTATAAATAACTTACATGGATATCTTTGGACAATTGTCTAATTTTTTTTCTTTAGGTTGACATGCCAGCAATGGATGAGTTTCTGACAGAGGATAGAGGTTTCATCCAATTAAGCGGGCTCCCCCACACCCATAAGCCGAAAAGCTTCTTCTGCAGACAAAACTTTTAGTTCTCTTGGGTACTTATGCATCACCCCAGCTACACTACATCCTATGAGACTTGAGGCAGTGGAATCCCCAGAACCACTCAAAGGGACCAGACCCCATCCATCTGCTCTCACTCACTTTCCTCGGGTACTTGTATGGGGCTGTCACTGATTTCACATGCTGCTGCAGCTCCTTGGTGAGCTCATCTTGGTCACGGCATGAGAATTCTGGGTTCAGGACAATAAATGCCTTCACTACCTGTAGTGAAGAACCAGAGTGGAGACTCAGGTGAGTTCAAAAAGTAAATACTTGGCACTTCCAGTGGTTAAGACTCTCCTCTGCAGCAGAGGGCACTGTTCCATACCTGGTCAGGGAACTAAGATCCCACATACCATACCGCACTGTGTAGCCAAAAATAAAATTAAGGCTCATTAAATTAACGGAAAAACAAATTGACAATTGAGCTTTTAGAAATCCGAATACTTCTGATTTCCACTTTTTGCCCTGGAAAAATCACTTAACTTCTCTTAATCTCAATTTCCTTTTCTGTGAAATGGGGAGAGAAGAGGTTCATTCATCAGGTTTATGTAAAGATTCCATGAGATAATGCATATAAAACATGAAGCTAGTTTAAATTTATCTGCATTCCTATCATTATTACCACCATTTTCACTATTATTGTAGGTAGAGTTCAATGGACATTTAATAATTGTTAAAACTTGGCATTTAATAAATGTTGGTAATCTATTAGTTTCGTATTATTGCTTATGTCTTCATTTAATTTCACAGGGATTGTACACAGAAGGTGTTCAATGAACACTTGCTGAATCAATGAATGTATCCTCTGGGCCCCGAGTCCTCAATTTCCCGTTTGACTGTACCACTCATTAGCTGTGTAATCCAGACAAGTTATTTAACCTCTTCATGCCTCTGTTTCCTTCTCTGTGGAAAAGTATAAAAAGAGCCCTAAATTCATTGTGCTCTGTGAGGGGTAAATGAACTGGTGCATAGAAAGTGTTCATTAACTCCTAGATGACATCGGCAGCGGCATTCCCCATCAGCATCATTTCAGTCACAGATGAGGCCACAGTGCCCCCTGCTGACCACATCATGTACGTGCGCATGTACACTAACTGCCCTCCCTCCACCCAAGGCTGGGTAGGCCTGGGCCTGGACCATACACGGACATGTCTTCCCAGTCCCACACCCAACCACGATGACCCCCACGTCCTCCTCCTCACCTCCCCTCGAACTGGGTCCGGGCTGCTCACCACAGCAGACTCAGCCACCGCTGGGTGCTCTGCCAGGGCATTCTCTACTTCTGCTGGCCCAATGCGGTACCTGCAGGACCAATGGTTCCTTCTGAGAGAATTCCAGGGCTGGGGTGACCCAGGCCCTCAGATCTCACCGTTTGGAGAGACACATCTTCCCCTGGCACAGAGGGGAACTGTCACAGGGAGCCAGAGGCCTGTGCAAAGGCTGTGTAAGAGGACGGAAATGTGAATTCCTGAAAACTCTTTATCTTCAACATTTGTTGAAATTTTACATCCTGTTCCTCAACTATGTAATGTGTCATTTTATTTTCTTTATAAATTATTTAAGAGTTAGGAACAACAGAATTGGAGTCAGATCGTTTTTGTTTAAATCTGGGCTGCACCCTCTACTGTCTTTGAAACTTCAGGCAAGTTTTTTTTCACTGGTCACTGACTCAGTTTCCTCATGTAAAATGGGCATAATCAAGGGAATTCTCTGGTGGTTCAGTGGTTAGGACTCTGTGCTTCCACTGCCGAGGGCACGGGTTCGATCCCCACTCAGGGAACTAAGATCCCTCATGCTGCACAGTGTGGGCCTCCTCCCCTAAAACAAAATTAAAAAAAAAATAGAATGGGCATAATCACATCTACCTTCTAGTATTGAGAAGTGGATTGTATAAAACACTGCACAGGGTGCTGTCACATAATCCATATTCCATGAAGGTGAATTTTATTATTGCTGTTGTTATGTTTTTCTGTGGTGTGTGCTTCATCAGAGGAGCACACAGAATAAGTCCCTCAACAAAGAGGGACCAAAGTAAAGTTTTCCTTCCCAGTCCCTTTAAATTGCATGATGTCTTACCATGGTTCAGAACTAGTCTGAGAGTCCATCACCAATGCACGAAGGAATGTCTGGGCAAGCTAGATCCCGCTAGGCATATGAGAGTGATACCTTCTGACTCAGGGTCAGCTACACCTACCCGGATGCATTGATGACATCATCACTCCTCCCAAGGAACCAGAAGTAGCCCTCTTCATCAATAGTCGCTCTGTCCCCAGTGTTGTAAAAGTCCCCACATTCCACTTCAGCTGTTTTCTCTGGGTTATTCTGCAAAGAGAACAGCACTCCTTTGTTGAAAGCACTAAGTTTAGAGATGATGAGCCTCAACACAGGGTTCAGATACTGGTTTCAAATCCTGCTCTACCTGACTTAGGCAGTTTTTACATCTCTTTATTTTCATTGCATGCAAGCACTCAATGCATGCTACTGGTAAAATAGTGAATAATACTAAGCAAATTTTAAGAGCATTAAAAAAATAACAACTCAATTTTGTGTGGTACTCCAGTAGAGTAAAATTTCTACTAGAGTATAACTCCATTTATTTTATTCACTCTTATAAGCTCAGCATTCACACAGTGCCTGGACAGATGGGAGGTGTCAATAAATGTTTGGTGAATAAATTTTCTTCTCAAAATATTACCTATTTGAGCCTCACACAAAGACTATGAAAATGGTGCTTTAATTAAACTTTTAAGATAATTGTATATTTGCATGCTGTTATGAGAAATAATTGGGCTTCTCTGGTGGCTCAGATAGCAAAGGATCCACTTGCGAAGTGAGAGACCTGGGTTCGATCCCTGGGTTGGGAAGATTCTCTGGAGAAGGAAATGGCAACCAACTCCAGTATTCTTGCCTGAAGAATTCCATGGACAGACGAGCCTGGCGGGCTACAGTCCATGGGGTCCCAAAGAGTTGGACATGACCAAGCAACTAACACGTTCACTTTCATATGAAATAATAAGAGTGGTCTTACCCACCTTTTACACAGTTTCTCCTCATAGTAACATCTTGCAAAAATAATGTTCAATATCACAACTAGGACATTGACATTGATACCATCCACAAATCTTACTCAGATTTCCCTAGTTTTTTATCTGCACACATATGTGTAGAAGAAGATATTCCCTTCAATTAGGAGCCAAAAGAGAGCTGAGGTAGCTATCTAATAATATTAGACAAAGTAAACTTGAAATTAAATCTGTTACAAGTGATAAGAAAAGGATAGTATATATTGAAAAAAGGGTTAACCCACCAAGACTATATAACATTTAGAAGCAAATACACATTTAACAGCCTAGTACCAAATATTTGATGCAAACACTGACAGAATTAAAGGGAGAAATCAGAATTATATAAACTAAACATTGACAGAATTCAAGGGAGAAATACACAGTTCTATAATAAATAAAAATTGAAGAGTTCAATATATTGCTTTCAATAATGGATAGAACACATGGAAGGGGAGTAGGGAGCTACAGTTCAATGGGAACAGAATTTCTTCTGGGGATGTGAAATTTTTCTGCAGATGCATAGTGGTGATGGTTGTGCAATGTTATAAATTTTACTCAGTGCTACTGAACTGTATGCTGAAGAATAGTGAAAAGAGTAAACTGTATGTTACATGTATGTATATATTGTACTTCAAGGAAAAGGAAATGAAAGAACAGAATATAAACCAACAAATTTTAATGGAACAATGATGTTTCTTTGCCATGAGAGCATGTCAAATGGGAGAAATCGATGTGGCCACATGTGAAGACATTTTTGCAAAATAAAATAAGTCATGTACAATTTTTTTTTAAGTCATTTCTCTTGACCACCCCAGTTCAATTTAACAAGAATCTCTGTGATTGGATCCTACCATTTAAAAAATATTTCCTCATATAATTCTAACTTGTAAGCAGGATTAAGAACTGATGACTATGGTTTTTCCAGTGGTCATGTATGGATGTGAGAGTTGGACCGTGAAGAAAGCTGAGCACCGAAGAATTGATGCTTTTGAACTGTGGTGTTGGAGAAGACTCTTGAGAGTCCCTTGGACTGCAAGAAGATCCAACCAGTCCATCCTAAAGGAGATCAGTCCCGGGTGTTCATTGGAAGGACTGATGTTGAAGCTGAAGCTCCAATACTTTGGCCACCTCATGCGAAGAGTTGACTCATTGGAAAAGACCCTCATGCTGGGAAGGATTAGGGGCAGGAGGAGAAGGGGACGACAGAGGATGAGATGGTTGGATGGCATCACCGACTCGATGCACATGGGTTTGGGTAAACTCCGGGAGTTGGTGATGGACAGGGAGGCCTGGCGTGCTGCGATTCATGGGGTCGCAATGAGTCGGACACAACTGAGCAACTGAACTGAACTGAACTGATGCCTGTTACTCTGTGTTTATTTTCTCTTTTATCCAACCTTTAAATTGTGCTACTGAGAATTAAGGCTAGGACTAGCATCTTTGCTTCTCAACATAGTGCCACAAGAGAACCAGGATTCCCTTCCCACTTCAGGCCAAAGTGTGAAGACAACAGTGACGCCAGTGGCTGTGACTTTATAGAAAGGAGATGGAGTCTGAGATCAGTTTCAGGGCTTGTCTGAACTGTAGCTCCCTACTCCCCTTCCAGTCAATCTTGGAAGCTGAGACTTTCCTTTTAGTGGCCACTGCTAGCCAGAGTTTGTCTGATGAAGAGTTATAGCAGGTTTCCTTATATTTATTGTAGATTCCTTTATTGTAGATTTCTCTAATCTCTGAATTTCTCATTTAGAGTTTGGGGGCCTAAAATACATCACTTTGAATCCTAATCCTGGCATTTATTTTGTCTTGGGGAAGACATGTCAAGCTTTCAATCTGCAGTTTCTTCCTCTGAAATAGGGGATAATGACACCCCTGGAGGCTCACCAAGATTTAATAGATTTGTCTGCATCCTATTGGTAGTAGGCTGGTATGATTTGAACCCATTCAAAGCCAACATTCTTAACCATAAGAGATTGTTGGTCTTCAAGTCTGTTGGTTCTGAAGTTAAGCTGTTTTCTACTCCATTAGTCATCCTGTAAGTGTCAGATGGGTTATGATAGAAAGGGATGTGGGACCACATTATGAGCTTTGAGATTAATTAGGACAGATTTCATTGACTTGGTGTGAATAAAGGAAGATGGAAGAAGTTTCAGGATGCAGAGTTGAGTCCAGTCTGTTATCACCTACACAACTCCCTTTGAGGATTCTTGGAGCCTGTTTGGAAGCAGATGGTGTGTTCTTACCTCATAGTACATGAAGAGGCCTATGGGCCTGGTGGGCTTGATCCTGATGCCAATGTTTCCTTCTGTGTTGGGAGGCTGGATATTGCCCTTGTCATCAATTATCTGGAGCAAGAGATCTGTGAATCCCACCCTGCAAGGATCCCCAACATTCCTGCCCCACCCAAATATTGCCTGGCTTATTCATGTGACACAGTAGGGGTGACTGGGGAAAGGGCTTGTGACAGAGGAGCCCTCTCAGAAAATAATAAAACTGTCGGAAGTCTTCGAAGCCAGCAAATGGTGAAACCCAAGTCATGGGTGAATCTATTTGTTTCATAGATATATACACATCCCAAACGTGTCTTCAAGCTAGAAAACATGGATCAGGAAAGACTAAAAGCACCGGTAGTGGAGAGAGCCTCCAGTGCTACTATAAGCACTCTTTCTCCAGGCTGGGTGAGCGAGGCCTCTGGCCGTCTGGGCAAGCTGCACTCACGCCCAGGACATTGAAGTTCTCAACAGAAACCTCCCCAGGAAATTAGAGGAAATGTAGGCAGAGAGTAGAAAGGACAACTGGGAGTCAGGGCTGGTTCTGTCATCTCCTGCCACACAATGGTCTAACCTTAGCCAAACACTAACTGCTCTCTGCCAATATCTTTCCCATCAAACCTGAATGTCAAAGGGTGGGATGGCCTTTCCCATGGAACCCGGCTTGATCTTGGTCCCCCGGAGAGTGCCACAAGTTATTCCCTGTTTACAAAAGAAGAGAACTGGGGTTGGCCGAGAGTCTAGGCTGATCACAAAGCCACAAGAATCAAACACAGCATCCATGCTCACAAATGTCATTTAATGCTGTGCAAAGAGCCCTTGTGGGGAAGCTGGAAGGCATTGGCCCAACTCTAGTCAGCAGGCATTCACTGAATCTGATATGAACTGGGACTGAGTCTGATCCTGGGTCTGATTCCAGTGGGAGAGGTCAAGAAGAAGCAGAGGAGTAAGCTCCAGGCTGGGGGCATGTAATGTAGGGTGTGGAGTGCACACTGTATGCTGGATGTGTGTCAGTGTGCCAGGAGAAGGCCATGAATCCATTTAACAAACATTTACTTGGAGCCGCCTCAACTACTTTTCAGAGTTGTGTTGAAATTATTCACATTGTTTATGTTGTTCCCTCTGCCCTACTCCTTTGGTCTTCCTGATGAAGCCTTTTCCTTCTTTACAGTTCTCTAAAATATCATTCTTCCTAGAGTTAAGAGCTTTACACCCAGATAGATCACAGGTTGAATCTTGACTTCATCCTTCACTAGCCATGTACCAATTAATCCCCCTTGATCTCCTCTTCTGTCAAAGGAGGATAATTATAACATTTATCACTTTGAGTGCTTTTGAGTGTGTGTCAGGCACACACCAAGTATTCAGTAAACAACTGCTTCTAACTATCATTCAGGTCCCAAGAAAAGTAAGTTGGAAGATTCTCTTTCTGTAGTATTTTTCCCCACACTTCCATTGTTGCCAATAGGGCATTATATTTGTTTTTGTTTGTCTGTTTCCCTCAGTAGATAATGAGCATTCAGAGAATAAAGATGTCCCACCCATCTTTGCACCTCCAGCATCTAAACACAATACCTACCTCAAAGCAACAATGAAAACCATAAATGCAGAAAGAGTTGGACACTGTCCCCAGAGATGTGCATAGTTTCTTTCGTTTACCTTATCACAACCTGGCAAGATTGGCATTGCATTTCCATTTTAGAGATGGGAAAGCTTGACTCTGCAAGACTCAGTAATATGCCTACAGTCTTGAAACCTATAACTGGAAGGCTGAGATCTGGACTGGGGTCTGAGCTCCTGGAAGAAGAAGCACTTTCTCCTCTGCTGTCACTGCTCACACTACAGGCATGTAGAAAATGTTGCACAGAGGCATGGACAGGTGTGAAAATGTTTGGTGAAATAAAGCACTGTCTAGGTATAAGAGAGTATTCTGTTATCAGTCATTGAGAAAAAGGGTCAAGTGTCATGAGTGTAGTGTACAGCTCTAACCTCATTCTCCTTATCTGAATATAAACTGTAAACCAGCAAGGACATACTTAGAGTCTTAACATTTCTCAGACCCAGAAGCAGACCCCAAAACAGATTATTTAATTTTTGTTTTGGAAAATAATGTCAGACAAGTGAATTGGGTCTAGAATATCTATTTTGCTACAGGTCCTGAGATGACAGTCATCCCTCTGTCACCTAAAGGGATGATAAGGAGGTAGGGGAAAATTGCTTGGGCCAGCATGGGAAATGGATTGAGAAAGTGTTGGAAGAAAGGTACCTGCTCACACTATCATGGATAAAGTCCTTGAGGTTCAAGACACACATGATACTATGAATGCCTTGCCCACCTGACTGGTCAGTGATCCTTTTGGGGATTATATTGTGTGTGTGTATGGGGGTGTATATAGAAGTCTCTCCCCCTGCTAGTGTCTCACAATCAAAGCTGTATGTTCTCTATAAACAGGCAGAAATGAACTACTGAACTTCTAATACCAGTTCCTGCCTTCTCCTCTAGTTGCTGCCTAGGAAGGGATGGTGAAGTGGACAGGATCTGTGGTGGTGGCCTGCACATTTCTGGAGAATACCTTCTACCCCACTGCCCCTCCTGGGCTCCCTTAAACCAATTATCACAGGCACAGTGGCACCATGTCCTTAGACCCTTTTCTAAGTTTTTGTCCAGTAGTTTTCAGCACATTGGTCTTTTGACAAGTTGATGAGCTGTGAATTGTTTTTTTCTGTCAGTCTGTTTGGGATAAATTAGCTAAGAGCTCTGGAGCCTCCCATTGGCTTTGAGCAATGCTGTGCACACAGTGGGGCCTCTGCACATCCTCAGCATGATTCAGCTTATCTCCTGAGCTCAGTGGATGAGCACATCTTGACTGGTCCAGAAGGGACCTTTCACCTACCGTTTCTGACTGTCCATAGGCCTGGTAAAGCAGAACACCTGTCTGTCTTCTCCACTGTTCTTGCTCCTCGGGCAGCAGGGCTTCCCCACCAGTACAGCAGTGTTCCAGAGTGGGGAACCTAAGACTGAGGGGAAGGCAAGGTGTCAACAGAGACTCAGATTAGACTTGGATGCTCTACTTTAGGCCCAGGATGTTAACAGTACTGTCATCTGGATCATTCATCCTTCTGCTTCTTCACTTTCTTACTTGCCTCCTGGGCATTTTACTAATGGTCAAATCCAAGTGGAAGTCACTCATTTCCTTTTGGTCCCTGTTAACTCCTCTAGAAGAAGGTAAGCGGTGGTAGTGGTGAGTCTAATGGGTTAAATCACAGAGATCAGGATTGAATTTGGATGTTGATCTAATGGGGGTGGGGAGTGTGCTTAGAACTCATTCTCAGCATTCTGTGTAGCTAAAAGGGATATTTTATAAACCATAAGGACTGAGGGATAAGACCCCAAGGTTATGCTAGGATGATAATAAAACTATACTGCCTTCAGTGGACTTATAAGAATTGAAGAGTTTTTGTTTATTCTCTGGCTGGAGAACACGAATTAGGGGTTGGAAATGAATTGCTCAGGACATCAGGAAGATTGAGCTTTCTGTAAGAAAAGAAAAGGATCACAAGTAGCAGCCCTGAACGAATTCTGGACCGAACAGAAAAGTCTGCTGTGAACATTTGCAGTAGTTTGTTTGCCAGGTACGTTGTGTGTGTGAATCCTCTCATCCGTTTCTCCATGAAAATTTCCATAAATAACACAAAAACTATCACAAAATGATGGATTTCCTGAAGGAAGTGGGTAAATTTGATTGAGGTCTTAGTGCCAGTTGGCATGGTGCTGAGTTGGGACAGCTTCTAGGGAAGAGGGAGGTGGCAGACTCCATTATCACTCTCTCCTGATACAAACAGAGGCAGTAGTAATGGACAGGATGACTGGTTTCATTGAGAGTATGTTTCTCATTCTGATTGAGCTTTATCTGCAACACATAAAATGAGCAGAGTGTCCAGTGGAGTCAATAGTTAAACCCTGGTTGAATTTTCACTAGGTTGGGTCACCTTCTCAGGAATGTGACGAGAAGAGACTGTAATATAAGATTTGAAGTAAAGCTGGAAACATATTTCAACCAGATTGAGGGTTCGTGAATAAAATCAAGCTGTATTTCAGTTATCTTAATAAACTGAACTCCTTAATATTTTAACTCTTACGTCTAAAACATATTAGCTCTGATTTTGGAGTAGCCATTTCACTTTCAGAGTTATGTAAGTTATATAAGAGTTATATAAGTGACCACAAGGTTCAAAGAACAGATTTCAAGTTAGCTAAAAAACAATCCACAAACATGTGGAAATGCAAAAACAAAACCAGAGAATACAACACATTAGGTTGACAAAATTTAAAACTTTGACAATAACTAATACTACCGAAGATATGAAACAATGGGACTTCTCCTACCCTCCTAGTGGGAGCATACATTGGTTCAATACTTTGGAAAATGAAGTAGTAGGGTGCAATGTCAGTGTGACCTAACAATTCCTTTCCTGGAGAAGTTCTACAGAAATGTGTGTTTATGCATCACTATACATGTGCAAGAATTCGATGTAGCATTAATCGATAGCCCCCAAATGAAACATATCCAAATGTCCATTAATAGAATTCATTAAAAATGTGGTACTGTTATAAAATGTGATATTTTACAGTAATGAAAATTGACTCCAGTATCATGTAAAATGCAGACACATCTTAGAAACATAATGGTGAAAAACTAGGTCGTATACTATAGAATAATGCATAATTACACGAAGTTCAAAAGCAAGTAAAATAGAACAATTTTTCTGGGGATATTTCGTTAGGAGGTAAACTAAGGGGAAAAAAAGGAAATGAATGCCATAAAAGCCAAGACAGTAGATTCCTTTAGGGGAGATGGAGAGGCATGAGGAGGGCTCTGGGGTGCTGGCAATGTTCTCTTTTTGACTTGAGTGAGTAGTTACATAGGTGTTTTGTTTTCAACAACTCATTAAACTGTAAATGTGTATCTTTGTATTTTTCTGTATGTTTATTTCACAACAAAAGTGCTTAAAAAAGAAAAAGAAACAAAATGATAAAGGGTCACTGAATGTTTCATTTGGTTTTCTGAGTCCTGTGTAAAGAACTAAGTAGACTGGATGCTAATTATTGCCACCAACACTTACGATACACACACACACACACACACACACAGAGTATTCTCAAAGAACCATAGTTAAAACAGACTTCAGTGTATCAGATTACTTAAAATGGTACCCAAATATTGTTGTTACCAGCCACAGCCACTTCTACCTTACCTGGTGAAATTCTGCTGCAAAATCATTCGATATACAGAGGGTGCAGCAAGGCATTGGGTAATTGGATATTTCAAAAATGTCTAGAAAGTGAGGAGAGAAGAAACTTTATTTTTACAATTAAGATTTAAAATGCAAATCTGTTATTAGCATTTTAATTCTGATCTTTCCTCTAGGGGAGCACATTTATTCATGTTAATTCTTTCAATATATAAATTGAGCATGAATTTCATACATGGCACGTGTCAGGTACTATTGGAGGAACACAAGAAAGCCTAAGTTGAGGTGTTGGTCAGAGAATTAATGGAGGGAAAGTTTTGTTTTGTGAATTTGAATAGTAATTTTTAAATTTAACATCTTTCATTTTAGTCACTATCTCTCATCTTCAAAAAGAGAGATTGAAACTATTAATAAGTAAATTCAAAAGCTTATTATTAAAAGTTGATGACAGTAACAAGTATAAAATATAGTAAACAAACTTTCAAATGCAGAGTTTGGAGTAAACTTGTAGAATTAATACTTTGAAATAATTCAAGCCTAAAATACACTGAGACTTGAGGGACACCCCTTGTAGGGAAAGGAGACTTGGACCTGGCAGGAGAAGAGCAAAGGTATTAGGTTCAGGTCATTTGTGCAGCTTTATGCCTCAAAGACTGGTAGAATGAAGGCAGAAAATAATGAAGGAGAGGCAGATATTGATAAAGGATCAGGGAAGGAGAAACGGAAGGTGAAATTTCAGGTGATGAAGGGATGACCTAACCAACCAGCAGAAAGACGTGGTAAAACTACTTGGGAGAGAAAATACAAGATAATTTTGAGAGCCACCTGAGTAAATGCACCTGCTGGAGAAACTGAAGTGAAAGAAATTACTTGGAAGGGAGGGAAAGTTGAAGGCAGAGTCTTGGAAGAGTACAATGTTCAGGAGTAAACTGGGTAAAGAGGCCGTGGCTGTCACAAGTGGAGAATGTTCTATGGAACAATTTGACATTAAGGAAGGAAAGACGGGGTTGGTCCAATGTGTACCAAGGTGAAGGGAAGATATTTTTAGGATGAGGAGATTTGAATATGTTTATTGACTGAGGGAGTAGCGTCAGTGAAAAGTGAAAGATTGAAAATACAGGAGAAAAGGTTTAGTGAGTTTAAGATTAATAGAGAGGGGCTCCAAACAAAGGTCAGGGAAAAGAGCAAGACTGGCAGCAGGTGTCAAGCGGGAGCTGGACTTTGAGAGGTGAAAAGGCATGTCTGCCTCTGAGATATAAAGCAGGGGAGTGAATGGAGACATAATTCTCAGGTGAAGAGAAATACAGTGAAGGTGTTCATGCAGGTGACCTCGATTACTGTCATAATGTATATGACAGTATACTTAACAGCAACTGCTACCGTTTATCACCCCACTCCAGTACTCTTGCCTGGAAAATCCCATGGACAGAGGAGCCTGGTAGGCTACAGTCCATGGGGTCGCTAAGAGTTGGACACGACTGAGCGACTTCACTTCCACTTTTCCCTTTCATGCCCTGGAGAAGGAAATGGCAACCCACTCCAGTATTCTTGCCTGGAGAATCCCAGGGATGGCGGAGCCTGGTGGGCTGCCGTCTATGGGGTCGCACAGAGTCAGACATGACTGAAGCAACTTAGCAGCAGCAGCAGCAGCAGCTACCGTTTATTGAGTATTTTCTATGTGCTACTTTCAGGGCTAAGCACTTCACACATCATCTCATTAATATTCCCAACCGTTTTGGAGATAGCAACCCCTAAAACTCCCATTTTACAGATGAGGAAACTGAAGCTCAGAGTGCCACTAATAACTGTCAAACATGGGATAAGAAACTAGATCTGCCATATTCCAAGGCCTCTGTTTCTAAACACATCATTAAATTGAGTACACACACACACACACACACACACACACCCCACTACACGCACGCACACACATTCACACTCCAGCTACCTGGCCCTCGTAGAGCCAGGATCCATGAGACCTGAGCTTGCTTTCATTTCTCAGAAATTATATTCTGGTTCCCAAGTCCACAAAGTCTGATCCATAGGTCTAGGGAAAGGTTTGGAATGTGTGTTTTCTTCAAGGTTACATCTTGATGTAATTCTGATACAATGATTGATTCAGTGCTTCATACTTTAAGAAACCCAGAGCCAGGATTGTGTTAAGGGACTTCTTTGCTAAATAAAATATTTCTCAATTGGGTCCAACTTTTGAGCTTAAAATGACTTTCTTCTGGGAGTTTGTTGATGTTGAAAGGTTAATTTTCTTACCTCTGTAATGACCTTAGGGTCAAACTGAGGCAGATGATGAGCAAAGACTGTAGACCCCGCTGTCCATGGTTCAAGCAGGCATCCCAAGGTAGCCAGAACCCAGCCTGTGTCTGACAGGCACCAGAAGACATCAGACATCTTCAGCTGCAACAATTTCCTGCTAGCTCCAAAATACAGTTTTCCTGAGATACTGTTGTGACTACTATCCTCCCCTTCTTTCCACCCTCATTCCCCAGGGTTTTGCTACTCAGTTTTTATCATTAGTACAGACATCAACTGTCTCCAAAAAGCCTTCTTCCCCCTGGTTTGATTGAAAAGTTAGAAAATATATAGAACATGGTTTGGTTTGAATATTATTAGTTGGAGGAGGGGAAGAAGAGGGAGAAGAGTTTGGTTGAACATTGATTAAATAGTTATCCCAATTTCAGCGCTATGTTTGTTCCACGATAGGAAAGTGGCTTAGTGTAGCTTAGTTCCAGATATTATTTTCCTTAAGAGCTCACGATTGGGAAACTCCATGCCAAGTTTGTCCACAGTGGAGGAGGGAGAGGATCTGTCACGTAGGTCACACTGCTGGAGCATTTTATCTTTCCCACCAAACCCTGGAGCCACTGACAGGGACACGGAGGCTTGTCATTTATGTGGTTTTCAGAATGCCTTCTGATTCTACCCACTCCTTTACATCTCCTCTGAAGATGCTTAGGTAGGACCAAAAAAGTCCTCTTTTGACATTCAGAGGTCTCTGTCAGCAAACACTCATACCTAGCCTATACTCACACCCTCAGGGGTCTGAACCAAAGACAGCAAAAAGAATAAACAGGATGGGGTCAATTCCACCTAGAGTTCCTTTCCCAGCACATACACATGCACTTTCCACCCCATATCTGTGGCCCAGCTTCTAAGTTGGTACCCTCTTTCCTACCATGCAGGGAAATAGGATCGTAAAGCAAATCCATGGTTGTGCTTTGCCATCTTGGGGAAGCCTGTGGTCCCACTGGTGAAGAAGATGGCCATTGGGTCCAGGGTCTTTGACTTAATACAGATGTGATCTGGGGAGGCTGATCTGCAAAGGAATTCAATACAAAAGGACAGAAGTCATGTTTCTTATTTTTTCATTCTCTGGGACAGCAAAAGAAACAATATGAGGCTTTGAGTTAGAAAAATAGGGTTTGTAACTCCCAGTATTAGGCATCAAACAAAGTTTACTGGAGGCTCAGATAGGTGACCTGACACTTCTTTGTTTTAAAAAATGGGGAAAATATGATGGATTATTTCTTAATTTAACAAACATTGAAATGGTATTTCCTATGATTCTGGACAAGGCTCTATATGACTTACAAGTAAGAATTCATTCAATATTCAGAGCAACCTTAAGAGGTAAGTAATGCTTTTATGCACCTTTTGCAGATGAGGAAACGGAGGTTCAGAATGATTAGGTAACTTACCTAAAGATGTATAGCCAGCAAGTTGCAGAGCCAGGGTTCAAACTCAGTCTGATCCTTACACTGTGCTTTTAGTCACATTGCTAACCTTGTTTTTTACACACACTAGCTTTGCTGTTGTTTAGTCGCTAAGTCCCATGTGTGCTCAGTCAGTGTCTAACTCTTTGTGACCCCATTGACTACAGTCTGCCAGGCTCCTCTGTCCATGGGATTTCCCAGGCAAGAATATTGAAGTCAGTTGCCATTTCGTTCTCCAAGGGATCTTCCTGACCTAGGAATCGAACCCACATCTCCTGCGTCTCCTACTTCGCAGGTGATTTCTTTACCATTGAGCCACCTGAAAAGCCCCACAGACTACATTTATAGGAATTTAACCTCATAAACTTGGTGTTGAGGGGTGGGGAAGAAAAAGCTAGGGAGAATGGAAGTGATATATATATATATATATCACTTATATGTATATAAGTGTATACACACACACACACACACACACACACACACATATGACCTGGCATGAGTGTGAGGTGGTTGGGGTTAGGGCTAGGTTTAGGGTAGGCAGAATCTGTGCTGTGTGCCTAGTTGCCCAGTAATGCCCGACTCTTTACAACCCTATGGACTGTAGCCTGCCAGGCTCCTCTGTCCATGGGGATTCTCCAGGCATGAATACTGGAGTGGGTTGCCATGTCCTCCTCCAGGGGATCTTTCTGACCCAGGAATCAAACTGGGGTCTCCTGCATTGCAGGTGGATTCTTTACCAGCTGAGCTACCAGGTTCCTTCATATCCCACATATCACTGCTTTGATATGCGGGAGCTTCTCCTAGACTGAGAGTCTCTTTCTTGAGCCTATTATGATGGTAAATGAAAGTTTCCTCGCAAGTATTCAATCAGAGAGACTGCAAGTAATTCCAGTGCTGGGGGAAGCACTGGCTAATGTGGAGAAATGATACCATACTGACTTTGTGCAATTTAGAGGAGTTCAAATGAATATTCTTTGTTTAAGTTATTTTCATGTAATTTTCTTTATAATCTAGCATATGTGATTCATTAGTATATTTGCCTTTTGTGGTTGAAGTAAAGAGCTTTAAAAACTGTGGAGTTACTTCAAGAAAACAAATCCAGCATGATTTGTGTGTAATATGAAAAATGCCTGAAGGCTTGCAGAATCAGTTTTGAGGGTGTCTTTGTCATCTCCAACACTTCCCTAACTTTTCCCTCAAGGTGTCCCTATTGGTACCTACCCTAAGAGATGGAAAGTGTTTGCTCCCAAAGCTGCCTGTCAGCCACAGCCTCATTCTTCACTGTCTCAAGTTTCACCTTAAAAATTCATCTTAACTTTTCATTCAACTCCTGTAAATGTTAATTTTTATATAAAAATAATGTTTCAGATTCTTCACCTATAAGGAAAATGAAACACAATAACCCTCTGACTCTAGGTATCTCTTTTGCACAAGGGTATATATTATTAGTATATATATATGTTAATGAGAGAGGCATAGAAGCTCAATTTCCCTATTTTATAGATAAAAACACTTGCAGCTAAGAGAGGAAAATGAACTAACTGAGGGCTGCTTAGCAAATCAGTGACATAGCTGGGGAGAGAAGCTCAGACCTGGTGAGTTTCCTCCTACTGGCTGATTCTCTACCAGCACTTGGGAGTGAGTAGCCTTCTGCCATTCTTCAGAAAGTACATTTGTCAGAACAGAAACTCACTTCATCAGTGATCGGAAGTCCAGCCACCCATCACGGCTGTGGTCAGACACCAGGAGCTTGGTTTTCAGAGAAGGACACTCAGATGCCACAGAATCCACCTCTGGGGCAAGGGTATCTGTGGTCACGATGGCTTTGGCTCCAGACACTTGTAGTCGGTAGAGAATGTCCTTGGCCTTCATCTGGGTGGTCCCTGGCATGAAGAGGATCCCTAGGTATGAGAGAGAAACTGCTTGTTTTTATTTCGCTTTCACAGCTTCACAACCATGGGCTTCAGACCTGGTTTATCTGCATAGAAATCTTCTGTTAGCCTCTGTTATGCAAAGTATGGTCCAGAGCATCAATACCACCTAGGACACATAATCTGACACCCCACCCCAAACTTACTGACTCAGAATCTGCTTTTTAACATGGTCTCCAAGTGATTTCTATGCACATTAAAAATTTGAAAAACGTACCCTAAACTTTTCTACTGTAGACGGATCTAGCCAGTAGAATCCTTCTTGACACAACTTTACATGGGATCTGGGAAAGATTCAAGTAGGACAGTGTCCCTGATGCTGCATCTCTGCCCCCGTTTTTTCTCCTCTCACTTCCTTCTCTATCCATCTCTTCTGTCATCTTGAATTTCTTCTGTTTCCTTCATTCCTCATACCCTAAGTTAACCACACTCTCCTTTGAACTTTCCTGCCTTCCTTCTCCCATTACCAACAATTAATTCAAGTTTTGTGTGTTTCCATTGGATTCTAATTTTTCCACCAGGTGCCCTTTTCTGAGTCTTCCTACTACTCACCTTCCATATTACTAGCCTGTTTATGTTCCACAGAGCACTGACTTTTTCTCCTTCACAATTCTCCTCTTTGCTAACACCTGTGCCCTCTCTCCAGGAAAACCCACTTCTCGTCATCCTGACATTGGAGTGAGCACTGCTCACTCTTCACCTTTCTCTCACACAACTCTATTCTCTATTTCAAAATGACTATTCTTCATCTAGGCTACTCCTGACTCAGAATTTTTTTTCATGTACTATGCCTCTTAGAATATTCACCCTTTACTTCTACTCTTCTTTAATTCTTTTTATCCCAGAAGTCTCAGCTCATGTCTTGGATTTCTCAAATTAGCCAAGATGGAGTGTTCAGGCTCTCTTGCCCCATGTTTTGTAAATAATGACTGTACAGATCATTTATAGCATAGCGCATGCGTGTCACGAGGTACCCGCTTGGTCAGGGGTTCAGTGCTGTATGCAGATAGGAGCTCCACCTGAAAAGCAGCAGCATTACTGCTAGATCACGGCTGTGTCCAGTTGGGTCAGCCATGAGAGGAGAGAAAATGGGGTGTCTGCTGCTACAGCTGCTGTGCCAGGCAGGAGAGAGGTTGTGTTAGGTTATGTTACGGCTGCTGCGTCAGCCAGGAGAGAATAAACGTGTCTGCAGCTCCTATGGCTCCTCGAGTCTCCTTCCAGCCTCAGCTCGTGCCTTCCCTATCCTAGGTTCAAGAACAGCGTGGACAGTGTGAACAGGATCAGATATAAATCATGGAACACCTCTTGATGATACAGATGGCATGGCATCTCCATACTCACTCAGCCACTGCTGTTAATTCTTGATCTTGATGGATTAAACAACTATTTGTGAGGAAATATGAGAGAGAATATATGAACAAGAACATGACATACTGTATGAGCATGCATGACAGAACTGAAGTTGATTCAAAAAAAGAATCCATGAGTCTCATACTAATTATATAGATCAATGCATAGACAAGCATTAAAAGGAAAGGAAAATCTCTACAGAAGAGTGCCGGCTAATAAGTGTAAAGGGTATGATGTAAATAGAAATACCTAATATAAAATCACCATTAAAATATTTAATTCAGTCAAGACTCATCAATGAATTTTCAAATCATAAAGTGAAAGATAGTTGGGGAAAGGATATTCACACAGTCCCATAATATTACATGACAGATTACTTACTAACTACAAAGGGAAAATGCACCTTTACCAAGGTGGATACTACCTTTCTAAAGTGATAAAACAATGTCATTGATGTTAGGACAAACCGACTGTATATATGGTGCACCCAATGTGGTGCATCAAGAAAGACACAAGTGCTTCTAGTATTTGTGCTAAGAATGATCATCCTGAATATAATCATAAAGAAGGAGACAGAAATACAAATTTTGAGGGATATTCTGCAACACATCTGGCTTAGGCACTTTGAAACTGTCGTTGCATTGCCACATAGACAATATAGAATGTAGAGAAACATTCTATATTAAAGAAGACTGTGGAGATACAACAACTAAATGCAACACATGATCCTCAATTGGATTTTATACAGTTGTTTAAAAAAAAAGCAAAACAGTTTGCTGTGCAGTGTGGCACATGGGATCTTGGTTCCTTGAAGCCATGACCCCTGCATTGGAAGAATGGGATCTTAACCATTGGACTGCCAGGGGAAATCCTGGGTTTTTGATTTAAGCACAAAAATAATCCTGTAAAGGACATTATTGGGATAATTGAGGAATTTTGACTCTGGATGTACATCAGGTAACTATATTGAATCAGAGTGAGACTTCTTGTGCGGTTATGTGAAAGAAATGTCTCGAATCTTAGCAGATACATATTTCAGTGTTTATCTCGTGTTTATGAGCGTCACAGTGTCTGCAACTGATTCTTAAATGACTCCCTGGGAGAGAGGGGATCCAATACGGCAAAATGTTAATAACTGATAAATCTTATAAAGAAGTAAGTATGTGTGAGACTGTGTAAGAGAAAGTGTGTGTGTGTGTGTGTGTGTGTGTGTGCGCGCGCGCGCATGTGAGAGAGAGAGAGGAAGGGAGAATTATGACATTGTGCTTGATAAGGTGTGAGTATAAGGGAAAGAGTGAATGAGAAGGAGTAAACTAGTATTTGAAGGAATTTGACAGAAGGAAAGACTATTAAGAAGAAAAAAGTTAGGGGAAGGGGAAGCCCCTAATATTTCAGGACCAATTAGCTCTAGGCCTATCCTAAGGTCTATTTGGGTCACTAACCTGTTCGGATGCAGCCCACAGACACAAGCCACCACTCAGGCACGCGAGGCAAAATCAAAGCTAGACGGTCTCCCGTCTGAAGGCCGCAGGTCTGTGTGAAGACGTTGGCTGTGCGACAGGTTAAGTCTGTCATCTCTCTGAAGCTCCACTTCACTTCATCCCCTTGATTATTCACCCACCACAGGGCTGGGTTTGGACTTCTCTTGCCCTGCTGGTTAAGATCATATACTACATGTTAGTTCCTGCTTCAAAGGAAAGGGGCACTAATTTGGTCAATTCACTACCATAGTCATATTCCTGTGTGAGTGTAGCTCAAGGTCTGAGATCCCATGTTAAACATTTATACAGCCAAGAAAAGTTGGGGGGACGTGTGATCCAGCCAACTCCTGGTCTACTGTAACCCTTTCCTCTTAAATTACATAAAACCACAAATAACCTTCATGTCACTTATTGAAGATTTTAAATTTTATTCTCCCATGTGTCTGCCTTTGTTCCACATGGACAGTAGGTTACTCTCTATGCCTCAGTTTTCTCTTCTATGGAAAGGGTAGAATAATACTACCCAGAATATAGTAAACTTTAAATTAATTATTTTAGAAGGAAAAGTGCCTGGCGCAGAGTATGTGCTCAATAAAATTTGTTGTTGTTGTTTAGTCGCTAAGTTATGTCCAACTCTCTGACCCCATGGAATGCAGGGTGCCAGGCCTCCCTGTCCTTCATTATCTCCCAGAATTTGCCCAAGTTCATGTCCACTGAATTGGTGAGGCCATCCAACCAACCCTAAACTTCATTACTCCTAGACTTTCCTTATAAGAAATGCTAAGAGGAGTTTAGGTTGAGATGAAAGAACTTTAGAGAGTAACTTAAATACAAAAATATAAAATTATTTAGTAGAGATAGACAAATATAAAAAAAGTGTTGTTATAATTTTGGTTCATAGCTTTACTTTTTATTCTTTCACCATATGTAAAACACAAAAGCATAAAAATAATTATAAACTATGTTAAAGGTGCACAATATGTAAAGATGTCTTTTGTGAAATCAGTAACATAACATGGGAAGGTGTAAGGGAACTGGAAAAGAGTAGGGTTTTGGATGTGAATGAAGTTAAGTTGCCATTAGTTTAAAATAAATTGTTATAATTTAGAATGTTATATACAATCTCTACGGTAACTATAAATAAATTATCTACAGAATATACACAAAAGGAAATGAAAATCAAAACATATCACTACAAAAAAATCAGCTAAACACAGAGGAAGGCAGCAAGGGATAAACTGAGGGACACAAAAGCTGTGATATCAAGGAAACAATATAACAATAGTAAGGCACGAGAGATGCACTGGAGAAGGAAATGGCAACCCACTCCAGTATTCTTGCCTGGAGACTCCCAGGGACGGAGGAGCCTGGTGGGCTGCCGTCTATGGGGTCGCACAGAGTCGGACACGAGTGAAGCGACTTAGCAGCAGCAAGTCATCTTTATCTATAATTACTTTAAATATAATGAATGAAATGCCCCAGTCAAAAGATCTAGGTTGGTAAACTGGATAAAAAAAGCAGAATTCAACTGAATACTGTTGACAAAATTGTTATTTCTGTGTAATGGAATATGATAAAACCAACCAAAAATGCTTTCAGAATGTTTTTGCAGTAAAAATCATACAATACAATATCAATTTAGAAAAGTTAAATCATATTTACATTGAGTCTAAAGTTCTATAATAGTATCCATCCATCCATTCATTCATTCACTATATATCTGCTAAGTTCTCATTATTTCTTGGGCACTGTTCTTAAACCAACATGATACAATGGTGTACAAGACATCCATCTGCACATATAAATGAATGGTTTTAAGTGTTTATGGATAATTTTCATTTTCTTGTTTAAGTCAAATCTTTAATTTTACCTAAGTAAAATGATTTTTTAAGTTTTTTTTACATTCCCTAAAGAAAACATGTTCAGAGTAAAAGTTCAGGCAACACACAATTTTACTAACAGAAAAATTTCTTCAAATTTCTTATCACAATTTCAGTCCCTGAATGTCAACACTGAAAATTGCTCAATGTATAATCTTCCAGCAATTCTTCCCACATAAGCGCAAACATGATCATATCAGCTTTGCCTCATATACTTGGAACAATAGAGTGTGGCTCACCTGATATAAAGTTTATATACATACATGCATACACACATACCTATATAAATTTATATGTGTGTATATATATATGTATATATATATACACACATATATATATGGAAAAATCGTTGCTAAAAAAAACACTCTTGTCCATTGGATTAAGGAATGTTAGCAAATATAAATGACTAGTTGTGCATTCTCTGTATAAGGGGAACAGA
This sequence comes from Giraffa tippelskirchi, assembly GCF_054371585.1. Classification (NCBI taxonomy): domain Eukaryota; kingdom Metazoa; phylum Chordata; class Mammalia; order Artiodactyla; family Giraffidae; genus Giraffa; species Giraffa tippelskirchi. Next base: position 23,433,721 of record NC_137287.1, read on the forward strand.
GTATGTAACATTTCTGTAAGATTTTATAAAATAGGGGCGGTCCTAAGATGGCGGAGGAATAGGACTGGGAGACGACTTTCTCTCCCACAAATTCACCGAAAGAACATTTAGAACCGAGCAAACTTCAGAAAACAACTTCTGAATGCTGGCAGAGGACATCAGACACACAGAAAGGCAGCACATAATCTTCATAAGGAGGTAGGACAAAATCTAAAAGATAAAAAGAGACGCAAAAGAGGTAGGGACGGATCGCCCCGGGAAGGGAGTCTAAAAAAAGAGAGAAGTTTCCAAACACCAGGAAACACTCTCTCCAGCGGGTCTGTGGTGAGCCTTGGAATTGCAGAGGGCAAAATAACCAGGAGGAAAAATAAATATATAATTTAAACCCGCAGTTTACGTACCTAACAGCAACTCCCAGAGGGTGCGCAGCACAGACACACGCATCCCCAACTAGCAAGCGGGGGCTGTGCAGGGAGGGGCGGGCTGCATTGCTTTGGGTAAGGAGCCTGAATGCCCTGCGGGCAATCTGAGGGAACTAGGTTGAAACAGCAACTTAGACCCTGGGATAGCTTTCCTGCGAAAAGCCTTAACCTAAGACACCGCCAGGCCCGCTCACAGAACAAAGGACTGAGAAGAGCAAGCCTGCTGCGGACCGGCCCATCCCCCGCAGGAGACGGGCAGGCGAGGGCAGCCAGAGCCGGGAAGGGTGGAATCGCAGCCCCAGAGAGGCATCCTATACCAAACTACAAACAGACCTTGCTGGTAACCAGGACTTCTTGGGACTCTGGAGGGTTGACACCCGCCGAGAGGGTTGCAGCCAGAGATCCGCACCCCAGGGGAGATACATGGCACATCTGGGAAGCTGCACCCATTGTACACCCAGAAAACCGAGTGGCGGGGGTTGGGGAAGGGAAAAAGGTGCAGCCACCAACCGCGCTAGCCAAAAACCTGGTCACCAGAGCTGCTCAGACCTGGGAAGGGCACAAACCCCAGGCTCAACCAAGTCTGTGCCTTTGTGGAGTACCCGGGAACCAGAACCTGAGCGGCGTAGACCTGGGAAGTACAAGCAACCCCGGAGCTGCTTCAGACAGTTCCTGGCAGTGCAACCTAGAGCCTGAGTAGTGTAGACAGGGAAAGCACACACACTGAGTAGGGCAAACCCAGTGTGGCTAAAGCATTGTAAGCACACGCCAGTGAGATTTGTTTGCAGTGTTCCTCCCTCCCCACAGCACTAAACAAGTGAGACTAAAAAAAAAAGTGACCACCACCGCCCCCCTTGTGTCAGGGCAGAAATTAGACACTGAAGAGACCAGCAAACAGAAGAAGCTAAAAGAAACAGAACGAACCTCTTTGGAAGTGACAGATGCAACAGATTAAAACCCTGTTGTTAGCACCGACTACATAGGAAGGGGTCTAGAGACCTTGAGAAGTACAAGCTGGACTAAGGAACAATCTGAAAATGAACTGACCCCACACTGTCCGTAACAGCTCCAGAGAAAGTCCTAGATATATTTTTACTATTATCATTTTTTTAATTTTTAAAACTTTTAAAATTATTTTAAAAAATTTTTCTAAATTTTCTTTTCTTTTCTTATTTTATTTTTATTTTTAAGTCCACTATTACTCCTTCAATTTTCATTTTTATAACCTACCATTACCTTGCAAAAAAAAAAAGACCCTATTTTTATTTGTATTTTTTAAATTTTTTTTAAGAACTTATTTTTTAAGCAAACTTCATATATATATATATATTTTATAATTTTTGTGACTTTGGTGGGGTTTTTTTCCTTTCTTTTTTTTCTTTTTTCTCTTTTTTTTTATTTCTCTTTTTTTAATATGGTATTTTTGAGAAACTAACCTCTACTATCGATTTTTAATTTTTGCTTTTTAGTATTTGTTATCAACTTTGTATCTTCAAGAACCCAATCTTCAGCACCCATTTATACTTAGGAGTGAGAACACTGGCTTGATTGCTCTCTCCCACTTTTAACTCTCCTTTTTCTCCACTGGGTTGCCTCCATCTCCCAACTCCCCCTTTTCTTCTCAACCCAACTCTGGGAATCTCTTTATGTGTTCTGGGCTGTGGAGAACACTTAGAGAACTGATTACTGGCTGGATCTGTCTCTCCCCTTTTGATTCCCCCTTTTCTCCTCCTGGCCACCTCTGTCTCCTTCCTCCCTCTTCTCTTCCCTGTGGAATTCTAAGAACATCTCTGAGAGATCCAGACGGTGGAAAGCACATAAGGAAGTGATTACAGGCTAGCTTGCTCTCTCCCCTTTTGATTCCCCTATTCTCCTCCTGGTCACCTCTATCTCCCTCCTCCCTCTTCTCTTCTCCATGTAACTCTGTGAACCTCTCTGGGTGTCCCTCACAGTGGAGAAACTTTTCATCATTAACCTACATGTTTTATCATTGGTGCTGTATAGATGGAGAAGTCTTGAGGCTACTGTAAGAATAAGACTGAAAACCAGAGACAGGAAACTTAAGTTCAAATCTTGAGAACACCAGAGAACTCCTGAATCCAGGAAGCATTAACCAATAGGAGCTCATCAAATGCCTCCATACCTACACTAAAACCAAGCACCACTCAAGGGCCAACAAGTTCCAGAGTAAGATACACCATGCAAATTCTCCAGCAACACAGGAACATAGCCCTGAGCTTCAATATACAGACTGCCCAAAGTCACACCAAACCTATTGACATCTCAAAACTCATTACTGGACACTTCATTGCACTCCAGAGAGAAGAAATCCAGCTCCACCCACCAGAACACCGACACAAGCTTCCACAACCAGGAAATCTTGACAAGCCACCCATCTAACCCCACCCACAGCGAGGAACCTCCACAATAAAGAGGAACCACAAACTGCCAGAAAACAGAAAGGCCACGCCAAACACAGCAATATAAACAAGATGAAAAGGCAGAGAAATATCCAGCAGGTAAAGGAACAAGATAAATGCCCTCCAAATCAAACAAAAGAGGAAGAAATAGGGAATCTACCTGAAAAAGAATTCCGAAAATGATAGTGAAAATGATCCAAAATCTGGAAGACAGATTGGACTTACAGATAAATAACCTGGAGATAAGAATAGAGAAGATGCAGGAAAGGTTTGACAAGGACTTAGAAGAAATAAAAAAGAGTCAATATATAATGAATAATGCAATAAATGAGATCAAAAACACTCTGCAGGGAACCAACAGTAGAATAATGGAGGCAGAATATAGGATAAGTGAGGTAGATGATAGAACGATAGAAATAAATGAAACAGAGAGGAAAAAAGAAAAAAGAATTAAAAGAAATGCGGACAACCTCAGAGAACTCTGGGACAATGTTAAACACACCAACATACGAATCATAGGAGTCCCAGAAGAAGAAGACAAAAAGAAAGACCATGAGAAAATACTCGAGGAGGTAATAGTTGAAAACTTCCCTAAAGTGGGGAAGGAAATAATCAAGAAAACCAGAGAATTCCAAACAGGATAAACCCAAGGCAAAACACCCCAAGACACATAATAATCAAATTAACAAAAATCAAACAAAAAGAAAAAATATTAAAAGCAGCAAGGGGAAAACAACAAATAACACACAAGGGGATTCCCATAAGCATGACAGCTGATCTTGCAATAGAAACTCTTCAGGCCAGAAGAGAATGGCAAAACATACTTAAGGTGATGAAAGAAAATAATCTACAGCCCAGATTACTGTATCCTGCAAGAATCTCATTCAAATATGAAGGAGAAATCAAAAGATTTACAGACAAGCAAAAGCCAAGAGAATTCAGCACCACCAAACCAGCTCTCCAAGAAATGCTAAAGGATCTTCTCTAGACAGGAAACACAGAAAGGGTGTATAATCTCGAACCCAAAACAATAAAGTAAATGGCAACAGGATCGTACTTATCAATAATTACCTTACATGTAAATGAGTTGAATTCCCCAACCAAAAGACAAAGACTGGCTGAATGGATACAAAAACAAGACCCCTATATATGTTGTCTACAAGAGACCCGCCTCGAAACAAGGGACAGATACAGACTGAAAGTGAAGGGCTGGAAAAAGATATTTCATGCAAATAGAGACCAAAAGAAAGCAGGAGTAGCAATACTCATATCAGATAAAATAGACTTTAAAACAAAGGTGGTGAAAAGAGACAAAGATGGACACTACATAATGATCAAAGGATCAATCCAAGAAGAAGATATAACAATTATAAATATATATATGCACCCAACATAGGAGCACCACAATATGTAAGGCAAATACTAACAAGTATGAAAGGGGAAATGAACAATAACACAATAATAGTGGGAGACTTTAATACCCCACTCACACCTATGGACAGATCAACTAAACAGAAAATTAACAAGGAAACACAAACTTTAAATGATATAATAGACCAGTTAGACCTAGGTGATATCTATAGGTCATTTCACCCAAAACAATGAATTTGACCTTTTTCTCAAGCGCACATGGAACCTTCTCCAGAATAGATCACATCCTGGGCCATAAATCTAGTCTTGGTAAATTCAAAAAAAAATGAAATAATTCTAAGCATCTTTTCTGACTACAATGCAGTAAGATTAGATGTCAATTGCAGGAGACAAACTATTAAAAACTCCAACATGTGGAGGCTGAACAACACACTGCTGAATAACCAACAAATGACAGAAGAAATTAAAAAAAGAAATCAAAATATGCATAGAAACAAATGAAAATGAAAACACAACAACCCAAAACCTATGGGACACTGTAAAAGCAGTGCTAAGGGGAAGAACCATAGCAATACAGGCTCACTCCAGAAACAAGAAAAAACGCCAAATAAATAACCTAACTCTACACCTAAAGCAACTTTTAGTTGAAATGAAGAACCCCAGCGTTAGTGGAAGGGAAGAAATCTTAAAAATTATGGCAGAAATAAACGCAAAAGAAACGAAAGAGACCATAGCAAAAATCAACAAAGCCAAAAGCTGGCTCTTTGAGAAGATAAATAAAATTGACAAGCCATTAGCCAGACTCATCAAGAAACAAAGGGAGAAGAATCAAATCAACAAAATGAGAAATGAAAATGGAGAGATCACAACAGACAGCACAGAAATACAAAGGATCATAAGAGACAACTATCAGCAACTAGACGCCAATAAAATGGAAAGCTTGGAAGAAATGGACAAATTCATAGGAAAGTACAAATTTCCAAAACGGAACCAAGAAGAAATCGAAAATCTTAACAGACCCATCACAAGCACGGAAATTGAAACTGTAATCAGAAATCTTCCAGCAAACAAAAGCCCAGGAACAGAGGGCTTCACAGATGAATTCTACCAAAAATTTAGAGAAGAGCTAACACCTATCCTACTCAAACTCTTCCAGAAAATTGCAGAGGAAGGTAAACTTCCAAACTCATTCTATGAGGCCACCATCACCCTAATACCAAAACCTGACAAAGATGCCACAAAAAAAGAAAACTACAGGCCAATATCACTGATGAACATAGATGCAAAAATCCTTAACAAAATCCTAGCAAACAGAATCCAACAACATATTAAAAAGATCATACATCATGACCAAGTGGGCTTTATCCCAGGGATGCCAGGATTCTTCATATCCGCAAATCAATCAATGTAATACACCACATAAACAAATTGAAAAATAAAAACCATATGATTATTTCAATAGATGCAGAGAAAGCCTTTGACAAAATCCAACATCCATTTATGATTAAAACGCTCCAAAAAGCAGGAATAGAAGGAACATACCTCAACATAATAAAAGCTATATATGACAAACCCACAGCAAACATTATCTTAAATGGTGAAAAACTGAAAGCATTTCCCCTAAAGTCAGGAACAAGACAAGGGTGCCCACTCTCACCACTACTATTCAACATAGTTTTGGAAGTTTTGGCCACAGCAATCAGAGCAGAAAAAGACATAAAAGGAATCCAGATTGGAAAAGAAGAAGTAAAACTCTCACTGTTTGCAGATGACATGATCCTCTACATAGAAAACCCTAAAGACTCCACCAGAAAATTACTAGAGCTAATCAATGAATATAGTAAAGTTGCAGGATATAAAATTAACACACAGAAATCTCTTGCATTCCTATAAATTAACAATGAGGAAACAAAAAGAGAAATTAAGGAAACAATTCCATTCACCATTGCAACAAAAAGAATAAAATACTTAGGAATATATCTACCTAAAGAAACAAAAGACCTATATATAGAAAACTATAAAACACTGGTGAAAGAAATTAAAGAGAACACAAACAGATGGAGAAATATACTGTGTTCATGGATCGGAAAAATCAATATAGTGAAAATGAGTTTACTACCCAAAGCAATCTATAGATTCAATGCAATCCCTATCAAGCTATCAATGGTATTTTTCACAGAACTAGAACAAATCATTTCACAATTTGTATGGAAATACAAAAAACCTTGAATAGCCAAAGCAATCTAGAGAAAGAAGAAAGGAACTGGAGGAATCAACCTGCCTGACGTCAGACTCTACTACAAAGCCACAGTCATCAAGACAGTATGGTACTGTCATAAGGACAGAAATATAGATCAATGGAACAAAATAGAAAGCCCAGAGATAAATCCATGTACCTGTGGATACCTTATCCTCGACAAAGGAGGCAAGAATATACAATGGAGAAAAGACAATCTCTTTAACAAGTGGTGCTGGGAAAACTGGTCAACCACTTGTAAAAGAATGAAACTAGAACACTTTGTAACACCATACACAAAAATAGACTCAAAATGTATTAAAGATCTAAACGTAAGACCAGAAAGTATAAAACTCCTAGAGGAAAACATAGGCAAAACACTCTCCAGCATAAACCACAGCAGGATCCTCTATGACCCACCTCCCAGAATATTGGAAATACAAGCAAAAATAAACAAATGGGACTTAATTAAAATGAAAAGCTTTTGCACAACAAAGGAAACTATAAGCAAGGTGAAAAGACAGCCTTCAGAATGGGAGAATATAATAGCAAACGAAGCAATGGAGAAACAATTAATCTCAAAAATATATAAGCAACTCCTGCAGCTCAATTCCAGAAAAATAAACGACCCAATCAAACATTGGGCCAAAGAACTAAACAGACACTTCTCCAAAGAAGACATACAGATGGCTAACAAACACATGAAAAGATGCTCAACATCACTCATTATCAGAGAAATGCAAATGAAAACCACAATGAGGTACCATTTCTCCTCTGTCAGAATGGCTGCTATCCAAAAGACTACAAGCAATAAATGAAGGAGAGGGTGTGGAGAAAAGGGAATCCTCTTACACTGTTGGTGGGTATGCAAACTAGTACAGCCACTATGGAGAACAGTGTGGAGATTCCTCACAAAACTGGAAATAGAAGTGCCATATGACCCAGCAATCCCACTGCTGGGCATACACCCTGAGGAAACCAGAATTGAAAGAGACACGTGTACCCCAATGTTCATCACAGCACTTTTTCTAATAGCCAGGACATGGAAGCAGCCTAGATGCCCATCAGCAGATGAATGGATAAGGAAGCTGTGGTACATATACACAATGGAATATTCAGTTCAGTTAAGTCACTCAGTCGTGTCTGACTCTTTGCGACCCCATGAATTGCAGCACACCAGGCCTCTCTGTTCATCACCAACTCCCGGAGTCTACCCAAACCCATGTCCATCGAGTTGGTGATGCCATCCAACCATCTCATCCTCTGTCGTCCCCTTCTCCTCCCGCCCCCAATCCTACCCAGCATTAGGGTCTTTTCCAATGAGTCAACCCTTCGCATGAAGTGGCCAAAGTATTGGAGTTTCAGCTTCAACATCAGACCTTCCAATGAACACCCAGGATTGATCTCTTTTAGGATGGATTGGTTGGATCTCCTTGCAGTCCAAGGGACTCTCAAGAGTCTTCTCCAACACCACAGTTCAAAAGCATCAATTCTGCGGCGCTCAGCTTTCTTCACCGTCCAACTCTCACATCCATACATGACCACTGGAAAATCCATAGCCTTGACTAGATGGACTTTTGTTGGCAAAGTAATGTCTCTGCTTTTAAATATGCTATCTAGGTTGGCCATAACCTTCCTTCCAAGGAGTAAGCGTCTTTTAATTTCATGGCTGCAATCACCATCAGCAGTGATTTTGGAGCCCCAAAAAATAAAGTCTGACACTGTTGACACTGTTTCCCCATCTATTTCCCATAAAGTGATGGGACCAGATGCAAGGGTCTTAGTTTTCTGAACGTTGAGCTTTAAGCCAACTTTTTCACTCTCCTCTTTCACCTTCATCAAGAGGCTCTTTAGTTCTTCACTTTCTGCCATCAGGGTGGTGTCATCCGCATATCTGAGGTTATTGATATTTCTCCCGGCAATCTTGATTCCAGCTTGTGTTTCTTCCAGCCCAGCCTTTCTCATGATGTACTCTGCATGTAAGTTAAATAAGCAGGGTGACAATATAGAGCCTTGACGTACTCCTTTTCCTATTTGGAACCAGTCTGTTGTTCCATGTCCAGTTCTAACTGTTGCTTCCTGACCTGCATACAGGTTTCTCAAGAGACAGGTCAGATGGTGTGGTATTCCCATCTCTACTCAGCCATTAAAATGAATACATTCGAATCAGTTCTAATGAGGTGGATGAAACTGGAGCCTATTATACAGAGTGAAGTAAGCCAGAAAGAAAAACACCAATATAGTATACTAACTCATATATATGGTATTTAGTTAATTGGTAAAGATAACCCTGTATGTGAGACATCAAATGAGACACAGATAAATAGAACAGTATTATGGACTCCATGGAGAGGGCGAGGGTGGGATGATATGGGAGAATGGCACTTAAACATGTAAATTATCATATGTGAAACGAATCACCAGTTCAGTTCGAGGCATGATACAGGGTGCTCGGGGCTGGTGTACCAGAATGACCCGGAGGGATGGGATGAGGAGGGAGGTGGGAGGGGGATTCTGGAAGAGGAAAACATGTACACCCATGGTGGATTCATGTTAATGTATGGCAAAACAAATACAATATTGTAAAGTTAAAAAATAGATAAATAAACCAATTTAAAAGAAAAAAAAGAAATGCTTTCTATATAAATACAAGTGAAAAAAAAAGCTGGGATAATCATACACATATAAGGCAAAATAGACTTTAAAACAAAGTGTGTAACAAGAGACAAAGAAGAGACATCATTTCATAATGAAGGGATTGATCCAACAAGAAGATAAACATATATGCACCCAACATAAGAGTATGTAATTCATAAAGCAAATGCAGTAGACCCTTCAGCAACACAACTTTGAACTCTATGGGTCCTGTTGCATTTCTATACACTAATAACAAACTCTCAGAAAAACAAATTAAGAAAACAATCCTATTTACAACTGCATCAAAAAGAAGACCTCTAGGAATAAATTGAACCAAAGAGGTAAAAGACTTGTATCTTGAAAACTGTGGCATATTGATGAAAGAAATTGATGATAACAAAAACAAATAGAAAGATACTGTGAACATGGATTGGAAGAATTAACATTGTTAAAATGACCAGACTCCCCCCAAAATCCATAGATTTAATGCAATTCTTATCAAAACATCAGAACTTAAAAAAAATTATAAAATTTTCCAGATAGCCAAAACAACCTTGAAAAAAAAGAACAAAGCTGTAAGTATCCTACTCCTATGATTTAAAAGCATATTACAAAGCCATAGTAATCAAAACAATTATGACACTGGCACAAAAACAGACATATAGATCAATGGAATAGGATAGAGTCCAGAAACAAAACCACACTTACTTGGTCAATGAATCCACAGCAAAAGAGACAAAACTATGGAATGCAGAAAAGACAATCTGTTCAATACATGGTTTGAAAAAACAGGACTGTTATGTGCAACAGAATCAAACTAGAGCAATTTCTCATGAAATATACAAAAATAAATAGCATGGAACTAAGACTTACATATAAAGCTGAAACCAGAAAAGCCCTAGAAGAAAACACAGAACAGTATGCTCTGACACTGATCTGAGTAATATTTACTTGAATATCCTTAGGCCCATGGTAACAAAAGAAAAAGTAAATAAATGGGATTATATCAAAATAAAAACCTTTTGAACATTGAAAGAAATATTTAACAAAACAACTGGACAGTCTATTGAATGGCAAAATACATTTGCCAAAGATAAATCTGAAAAGATTGATATCTAAAATATACAAAGGGCTTATACAATTCAACAACAAAAAAGAAAACAATTAAAAATGGGCAAGTGACTTGAATAGACATTTTTAAAGAAAACATACAAATGATCAATAGATACATAAAAAGATGCTCCACATCAGTAATCATCTAGGAAATGAACATCAAAAGCACAGTAAAATATCAACTCACACCTGTCAGAATGGATATTATCAAAAAACAACAAATAACAAGTGTTGGCAAGGATGTGGAGAAAAAGGGACCCTCATGCACTGTTGATGGGAATGTAAATTTTGTGCAATCACTATGGAAAACAGTATGGCAGTTTCTCAAAAAGTTAAATAGAACTACTGTACTATCTAGCAGTTATATTTCTGAGTGTTATCTGAAGAAAAAAACACTAATTTGAAAAGATATGTACATTACAATACTATTAGCAATAGCCAAAATAAAGCAGTCACCCAGAAGTCCATCCAGAGATGAATGGACAAATACATATATATATTGTCCTTGGTTCAATCCCTGGCTCAGGAAGGGAGAAGGGAACAGTTATCCATTTCAGTATTCTGGCCTGGAGACTCCCATGGACAGAGGAGCTTGGTGGGCTATGGTCCATAGGGTCACAAAGAGTCAGACATGACTCAAGTGACTTAGCTCATGTGCATATGTAGATATAGATATACAGATGATATAGATAGATACATATAGTTGTTATCTAGTCACTAAGTCATGTTCAACTCTTTGAGACCCTATGGACATGCCAGGCTTTGCTGTCCTCCCCTATCTCCCAGAGTTTGCTCAAATTTATGTCCACTGAGTTGGTGATGTTATCAAATCATCTCATCCTCTGCCACTCCCTTCTCTTTTTGCCTTCAATCTTTCCCAGCATCGGGGTCTTTTCCATGAGTTCATCAGGTAGCCAAAGTACTGGAACTTCAGCTTCAGCATCAGTCCTTTCAATGAATATTCATGGTTTATTTCCTCTAAAACTGACTGGTTTGATCTCCTTGCAGTCCAAGAGACTCTCAAGAGTCTTCACCAGCACCACAATTCAAAAGCATCCGTTCTTTGGTACTCAGCCTTCTTTATGGTCCAACCCTCACATCCATACATGACTCCTGGAAAAATCATAGCTTTGACTATGTGTACCTTTGTTGGCACAGTCGTGTCTCTGCTTTTTAATATGCTGTCTAGATTTGCCATAGCTTTTCTTCCAAGGAGCAAGCATCTTTTAATTTCATGGCTTCAGTCACTGTCCACAGCGATACTGGAGTCCAAGAAAGTAAAATCTGTCACCACTTCCAATTTCCCCCCTTCTATTTGGCAGGAAGTGATGGGACTGGATGCTGTAATCTTAGTTTTTTAATGTTGAGTTTCAAGCTAGCTTTCTCACTCTCCTCTTTCACCCTCATCAAGAGGTTCTTTAGTTCCTCTTCACTTCTGTCATTAGAATGGTATCATCTTCATATCTGAGGTTGTTGATATTTCTCCCAGCAATCTTAATTCCTGCTTGTAATACATCCAGCCCAGCATTTCACATGATGTATTCTGCATAGAAGTTAGATAAGCAGGGTGCCAGTATAAGCAGGGTGTCATACTCTTTTCCCAATTTTGAACCAGTCAGTTGTTCCATGCCCAGTTCTAGCTGCTGCTTCTTGTACTGTATACAGGTTTCTCAGAGACAGGTAAGGTAGTCTAGTACTCCAATCTCTTTAAGAATTTTCCACAGTTTGTTATGATTCACACAGTGAAAGGCTTTAGCATAGTCAATAAAGCAGAAGTAGATTTTTTTCTGGAATTCCCTTGATTTTTTTCCATGATCCAATAAGTGAAGTGAAAGTCACTCAGTCGTCTGACACTTTGCGACCCCACAAACTGTAGCTAGCCAGGCTCTTCTGTCATGGAATTCTCCAGGCAAGAATACTGGAGTGGGTAGCTGTTCCCTTCTCCAGGGGATCTTTCCAACCCAGGGATTGAACCCAGGTCTCCCACATTGCAGGGGAGTTCTTTGCCATCTAAGCCACCAGGGAAGCCCGTCATTGGATTCCATGATCCAATGAATGTTGGCAATTTGATCTCTGGTTCCTCTGCCTTTTCTAAACCTAGCTATATGTCTGGAAGTTCTCAGTTCATGTACTGCTGAAGCCTAGCTTGAAGGCTTTTGAGCATAAACTTGCTAGCATGTGAAATGAGCACAAGCGTATGGTAGTCTAAACATTTATTGGCATTTCCTTTCTTTGGGTTTGAAATGAAAACTGATCCTTTCCTGTCCTGTGGCCATTGCTGAGTTTTCAAATTTGCTGGTATATTGAGTCCAGCTCTTTAACAGCATCATCTTTTAGGATTTGAAATAGTGCAGTTGAAATTCCATCACCTCCACTAGCTTTGTTCAAAGTAATGCTTCCTAAAGCCTAGTTGACTTCACACTCCAGGATATCTGGCTCTAGTTGAGTGACCACACCATCATGGTTAGCCAGGTCACTAAGATCTTTTTTATATAGTTCTTCTGTGTATTTTTGCCACCTCTTCTTAATCTTTTATGCTTCTGTTAGGTCCATACTGTTTCTCTCCTTTATTATGTCTATCCATGCATGAAATGTTCCCTTCATATCTCCAATTTTCTTGAAGAGATAGATCTCTAGTCTTTCCCATTCTATTATTTTCCTTTAATTCTTGGCATTGTTCATCTAAGAAGACCTTCTTATCTCTCCATGTTATTCTCTGGAACTCTACGTTCAGTTGGGTATATCTTTCTCTTTCTCCTTTGCCTTTCACTTCTCTTCTCAGCTACTTGTAAAGCTTCCTTAGACTACCACTTTGCTTTCTTGCATTTCTTTTTCTTTGGGATGGTTTTGTCACTGCCTCTATACAATGTTGCAAACCTCCATCCATAGCTCTTCAGGCCCTCTGTCTACCATATCTAATCCCTTGATTCTATTCATCACCACCACTGTGTAATCCTAAGGGATTTTACTTAGGTAATACCTGAATGGTCTAATGATTTTCAATACTTTCTTCAATTTAAGCCTGAATTTTGAAATAAAGAGCCATGGTCTGTGCCACAATAAGCTCCAGGTCTTGTTTTTACTGACTATATAGAGTTTCTCCATCTTTGGATGCAAAGAACATAATCATTCTGATTTTGGTATTGGCCATCTGGTGATGTGCATGTGTAGAATAGTCTCTTGGGTTGTTTTGAAAATGGTACTTGCTAGATTGTAGCATGTTTTCTTGACAAAATTCTCTTAAACTTTGCCTAGCTTCATTTTGTACTACAAGGCCAAACTTGCCTGTTATTTTGGGATACACACACACACATACACATGCTCACACATGGAATATTACTTACCTATAAAAAATAATGAAATCTTGGCATTTTTGACAAATAGATATCTAGGGTATCTTATGGTAGTCACAGAAAGTAAATACCATATGATTTCTCTTACCTGTGGAATCTTAAAAAAACAAGTAAATGGCCAAAAAATAACAAACATTATAAAAGCTCACTGATGAAGAAAACAAACTGATAGTTGCCAGTAGTGGGGGACGAATGAAATACTTGAAGGGGATTAAGAGGCACAAACTTCTAGGTATAAGATAAATGAATCACAGGGATGAAATGTGCAGCATAGAGAATATAGTCTATAACATTGTAATAGCTATGTATTGTGACAGGTTGTAACTAATCTTACCATGGAGATCATTTTGCAATGTATGAAAATGTTAAATCACCTATGTTGCACAGCTGAAACTAATATAATATTGTAAGTCATCTATACTGCAATATAATATCTAAATATAAGATTAGACTTTCTTTTAAAAACATGATTTTTTTAAAAAATTTCACAGCAATTAAATTTTCTGTAGGTAGATTATGGCAAATTATTTATTTTAAATATTGTTACATATCAGATTGATTGTAATTGAATATATAAAGAAGGTGGCTTAAGTATAATTTAAAATCATAAGTGCCATGTTATTCTTTTGTAAATTGTTGTTGACAATAAGTATGCAATGTGTATGCCCCTTACAGACTCATCAAATGATCAATATGTGATGTGATATGTCAAACTAGGAGACACAGTCATTGAGTATCAATTTCACATGCATTAACTAATTGATTGTTATACAGACTTTAAACAAATTTATAAAAGAGGATTTAAGTTCTGGAAGTTAAACTTTTTCATTGTTTAATTTGGAAATAATATGTATTACACCAGTAATATTTAGATAAGCTGAGACAATCATGTTTTTATCCCAGAAGTTGTAAACTCAGAGCCTATAGAAACTAAACAAATTACAAATGAGATAAGTCTGCCAGATTCCTCTGGGGCAAACTGTGTCTCCGAAGGAGGCATAACCATTAGTTCTATGCTGCTGCTGCTGCTAAGTCGCGTCAGTCGTGTCCGACTCTGTGCGACCCCATAGAAGGCAGCCCACCAGGCTCCGCCGTCCCTGGGATTCTCCAGGCAAGAACACTGGAGTGGGTTGCCATTTCCTTCTCCAGTGCATGAAAGGGAAAAGTGAAAGTGAATTCGCTCAGTCGTGTCCGACTCTTAGCGACCCCATGGACTGTAGCCTACCAGGCTCCTCCGTCCTTGGGATTTTCCAGGCAAGAGTACTGGAGTGGGGTGCCATTGCCTTCTCCGTTAGTTCTATGATTGCTGCCCTATAGGAATGAAGGCTTTGTATTGTTAAAAAAAAAAATATTGAACACTTCAATTAAATAGAGTTAAGAAACCAGGTTTTGGGCTTCCCAGGTGGCACTAGTGGTAAAGAATCCACCTGTCAATGCAGGAGACATGAGATGCGGGTTCTATTCCTGGGTCAAGAAGATACCCCTGCAGGAGGGCATGGCAACCCACTCCAGTATTCTTGCCTGGAGAATCCCTGGACAGAGGAGCCTGGTGAGCTACAGTCCACAGGGTCACAAAGAGCTGGACATGACTGAAGTGATTTAGCATGCACACAGGTAGGAGACGAGACAGGGGAGCTCTCACATGCTGCAATGATAAGAGAGTCCAAAAGGGAAAAGAAAGACTCTTCTTTCTTCACAAGGACTCAGCTAAAGCCATGGACTTTTTTTTGCTATAACCCTCCCAATATCCTTTTCCTCTCTAAAAAAGAATTTTTCTTCCCTTGCTGTATGGGGGCTTGCACACAGAATTAAATTCAAGAGCTAGAAAACATGGACCTATTGGCTCAAAAAAAAAAACCAAACAAACCAAAAAACCAAAAAAAAACTAGGCAAACATGACTATGGCATATTAAGAAAGTTAGAAAGTTCTTCAACGCTTAATTTATTTGAGGAGATATTATAGGACAAAGAGCCAGATATTATGTGGCAATGACATTCAGCTGTTGCTTTCTTAAGCTTTGTGGTTAATAGATATTTGAGTATATTTATTAAGCAATGTTCTTAGTCACTCAGTCATGTCTTTGCATCACGAGTTCGTAGGAAGAATTTGCTCCTGTCATGATTTTGCTCAAACAAACAGAGGTCAGTGTCATAGATGTTGTATTCATCTCTCCTGAGACATGATGTGGAGAGTCATACTATCAAAATAGGAATGATGGAGAGGTGTATGTTGTTTACTTTTCTATCTGAATACATGATTTTGGACATGAATGTGACCTCTCATGAATAGATTTGGGAGGCTGCTCCAGCAATCAATTGGAATGTAATATCCTAGGAACCTAGAGAAAGATAGTAACATAAGGTTTAATTTCCAAGGATAGTCAGGAGTTATAAATGGTCTGAATATGACTATATTCCATTCCTGGACCTATGTTGCCTGACTTAGGCTAAAAAAAAAATTACGTTAAAATGCTGGATTTCTAACAACATTTTTATAAATAAAATGTGCTGAAAATTCAATCAAAATAAGTTTTGCCAAAGAATTGTTGCTTTTGAACTATGGCATTGGAGAAGACAGTTGAGAGTCCCTTGGACTGAAAGGTGATCCAACCAGTCCATCCTAAAGGAGATCAGTCCTGAGTGTCCATTGGAAGGACTGATGTTGAAGCTGAAACTCCAATACTTTGGCCACCTGATACGAAGAGCTGACTCACTTGAAAATACCCTGATGCTGGGAAAGATTGAGGGCAGGAGGAGAAGGGGAAGACAGAGGATGAGATGGCTGGATGGCATCACCGACTCGATGGACATGAGTTTGGGTAAACTCCGGGAGTTGGTGATGGACAGGGAGGCCTGGCATGCTGTGGTCCATAGGGTCGCAAAGAGTTGGACATGACTGAGCAACTGAACTGAACTGAAGTTCTGTCAATTTGTTGCAGTTTGGATTGTGTTGTTGATTAGGCTATGGATCAGATTCTGAGTGATGCCTGTTAAGTTGTAAAGGGAGGCCCAGGAAGCCAGAGTGAACTGTAGTGACATGCCCTCTGGAAGGTTTTTCATAGTAGTAGCATCAGTCCCTACAGTCTTCTTTTAAGGCAAGTTTCAAAATTATTGTATTCTGCAAATATGTATTGAGGGATTGCTGGGTGATTGGCACCACAGGCCACTAGAGAGCCATTGATCATGACTGTGTGCATCACAGCAAACTGTGGAAAATTCTTAAAGAGATGGGAATACCAGACCACCTTACCTGACTCCTGAGAAATCTGTATGCAGGTCAAGAAGCAACAGTTAGAACCGGACATGGAACAATGGACTGGTTCCAAATTGGGAAAGGAGTACGTCAAGGCTGTATATTGTCACCCTGCTTATTTAACTTACATGCAGAGTACATCGTGAGAAACGCTGGGGTGGAAGAAACACAAGCTGGAATCAAGATTGCCGGGAGAAATATAAATAACCTCAGATATGCAGATGACACCATTCTTATGGCAGAAAGTGAAGAAGAACTAAAGAGCCTCTTGATGAAAGTGAAAGTGGAGAGTGAAAAAGTTGGCTTAAAGCTCAACGTTCAGAAAACTAAGATCATGGCATCTGGTCCCATCACTTCATGGCAAATAGATGGGGAAACAGTGGAAACAGTGGCTGACTTTATTTTTTGGGGCTCCAAAATCACTGCAGATGGTGACTGCAGCCATGAAATTAAAGGACGCTTACTCCTTGGAAGGAAAGTTATGACCAACCTAGACAGCATATTAAAAAGCAGAGACATTACTTTGCCAACAAAGGTCCGTCTAGTCAAGGCTATGTTTTTTCCAGTGGTCACGTATGGATGTGAGAGTTGGACTGTAAAGAAAGCTGAGTGCTGAAGAATTGATGCTTTTGAACTGTGGTGTTGGAGAAGACTCTTGAGAGTCCCTTGGACTGCAAGGTGATCCAACCAGTCCATCCTAAAGGAGATCAGTCCTGGTTGTTCATTGGAAGGACTGATGTTGAAGCTGAAACTCCAATACTTTGGCCACCTGATGCGAAGAGCTGACTCATTGGAAAAGACCCTGAGGTTGGGAAAGATTGGGGGCAGGAGGAGAAGGGGACGACAGAGGATGAGGTGGCTGGATGGCATCACCAACTCGATGGACATAGGTTTGGGTGGACTTAGGGAGTTGGTGATGGACAGGGAGGTCTGGTGTGCTGCGGTTCATGGGGTCGCAAAGAGTCGGACACGGCTGAGCAACTGAACTGAACTGAACTGAATCTCTTGCAAGAAAATAACTGGACATGATGAAGATTCAAGGTAAATGTAAATGTGATAAAAACTTTGGGATAAAGGTTTTAAAGTAATCATATTTTAGAAATGTTTACTTAAAACGATCTTTCCAGTTGTTTGGTACAAGATTCTAAAGCTGTGCCAATTCAAGCCATGTGATGTAAGTTTATTTAAAAAATACTGAGACATTAATTACTAGATAGAACAATTAAAGATATTTGAAAATATTAATGAAAATGGTATTACCTAAGAAGTTTTCTGCAAAAAAGGAATATTTTAAAAATTGTTACTGATGTTTAAGCTCACCAATTTATAAAATGCCAATGTAAAGACAGTGCATAATTGCTTACTTCTTAGTTTTACTAAAATTAAGGTTTTAAGAGTTGAGCATTCTAATTTAAATATGAAATTAAGGCTATTAGAAATTATACCCTAACTTTTCAGAATACAGTAGGAAAGGTAAGTTTTCAATAAAGAAGATATGAAAAATGGAATCACAATTTAGTGAGGAAAAAGGAAAATTGAGCTGGTTAATTTTATTTGGGTGAAAAAGGAGAGACAAGCTGGATACAAAAAAGGATGAGAGATTATGAAGAGAGCCTTGAGAAAAAGCTTTGCACATAGTCAAGAATTAACAAAATTTAGATCGAAGTTAACTAAGTGTTAGGTAGTTAGAATAGGAAAAAGGAGTCCAGAATGGTGGCGGCTAAAAGACAATGAAGGGAAAAACCCGCAAAAATAGAACAAAGGAAGGTCTAAGGACCAGAGTGAGGACTTCAGATAGAACAAATAGCACTCCTGGCTAACTCAATTTACAGAGGGCAGACCCAGGGGGAAGGAAAAAACATATAAAAAGAGGAGTCAAAGGGTAGGGGGTCTCTCTCCCACCCTCACACAAGCTCTCTGTCTATCTTTCTCTACCCCCCACCCCTTCTCTTTGTGTCTTTTGGGTCAGCATACCTTCACGCCTCGAGGATGTAATTTCCTTTTATTTTCTAAATAAAACTGAGCTGTGACATGGAGCTGTAACACTGATCTGTCCGAGGCCTATAACATGGTCTGTCTGAGAGCCAAGAGCTGTAACATGGACTGTCCGAGAGCTGTGATCTGCCGAGGGCTTTAACATCCGTCGCTTCAAATTTTTGTTGTGACGAGAGAGAACTGAGGAAATTACATGCTCCCCTGACACATGGTGCCGTGACTCTGATTTAACCTGGCTGAAACTACCTTGGCATGGCCCCCACAAGGAGGAGGCCAAGCACAGCAGGAGCCCAACTTGGTGAAAGCTCCCACGGTGGAAGTGGAATGCGAAGAAAACCCAGCACAAAGAAAGTGACAAGAAGCCCATCGTGCTGGAAACCAGGACAGCAAAAAACTAACTCAGCAGAAAGCTCACGTGGCTCAGTTTCAGATTCGAGAAGACCTCTGGTTTAGGTAGGAGGTCCTCTCTCTTATGGCTGGAGGAACATACGCCTAACGAAATTTTAATTCCTTTACAATCTCTCATTTCTTGCTTCCTCGAACACCTGGCCAACAGGTGAGTGGCAGTGGGCACAATTGAGGGACTCTGGAGAGGTTACTCCTCGGTATGTCCAAAAGGCACTATCTGCTGAGCCCCAGTAGCTGTTGCCCATGCCGGTGGGGGCTCTTCTGTCCTTAATCTTTGTACCAAGGACCAGGCCAATGAAAACTGTGAGCACAGGTCAGGTATTTAGCAGATTTTCTGGCAGGCTGTGAAGGGGATTCCTTGGCACGTTTTGCCCATTGCTTTTTCCTCCTGTCTTTCAGCTCCTCTCTCCCGGGACTTGAGCCCAGCCAAAACCTATGATGCCTGGCTTCAGGACATAGTGAAGCTCAGACTCTGATGTCTCATTGCAAAAATTCAGTGCGAGACACAGAGATAGGTAAAAAGTGGATTTCCTAGGATTCAGAGAGAAGCACACTTTGCAGGGTGTAGGCCATTGCCGAGGGCAAGGGCTTAGGCCATGGGCTTAGGCCATAGATTGTGGTCTGGCTAGGTTTTGTGAGCGGGTTGATGAATTCATATGCCAAGGAGTGGGAGGATCATCTCAACCATTGGGAAACCACCTACCCCTGTCTTTTTGACAGTGCCTTGGAGCAGTCCCTCCCACCTCTAGGTGTGTCATTTAGCTTACAGATCAGAGATTAAGGTTTCCTCTAATCTGACTTGTCATCTTGGACCCAACTGATTTTAATTGGTTTATGTTATGCCCTTGTGCTTTGTCATTCTTTCAAATGTTGTTCCCTGCCCCTTTCCCTCCTGTTTCATGCTCTTTTCCTGAGCCCTGTCCAGGCCCCCAGTGTTGCCACTACAATCTCCTGGAGGGACAACTAGAAAATAGCTGGCCCTTGGGAGTGAAATACTGTGCAATATCCAATCCCTCTAGATATTCAGGCCTTCATCTTCCATGTTTCCTACAACATGTGCAACATCAGCATCTCTCAGTGAACCCACTAGGGCGGGTGACAGGCACACAATGTCTGCTAGAAGTCCATCAGCTGGCATCCCTTCAAAGGCAATTGGGTTTCCGGGGATAATATTTGCCACTTTGGGAGTTGGCCCTGCAGGACGCTTGGGCCCAAACCCTTAGCACCCTTCTCTGAAGGTTACAAACATACCCCAGGATCAAATCTCCACTCCACTTTTATAGAACATCTGATCTGTTGCCTCTTACCAATTTGTTCTTGAGACACTTACTAACTCCTACAACCAGGACCCTGCCCCCTTGTAGGCAACATTGCTCCATCCAGCCTATAATTATAACACTTTAATGCCCCTAACAGGGCCAGATAACCCACTCCTTTGTCATTACTTCTGTTATAACCAAAAGTGTGTCTGTGACAATGAAATGTTTACCATTGGAGACATCCTAACCTGCTCTTATGGAGGACTAGATGAGGAAATCAGTGACTTACAATCCCTTAGAGCAGTAAGAGGATAAGGCTTATGACCGTTTCACCAGGTTCCCAGTCTCAGGGCACAGGCTTGGATTGGTTTACATCATGATATCTGTTTCCATCTGTGGTGAACAAACTGGCAACGAGTTAAAATTACAACCCCTTAATCCTACCCAGCACTGGTCACACTGGAGACCTTAGGGACACCCAACTCCAGTCTGGGGGGTCCCAGGAGGACAACCTGCCTTGACCTGCCTAGGGATCTGGTCCTTGAAAGTTTGTCACGCCTCAACCTGCTCAGGGATCCGCCAGTCCAGGGGTCCCAGAATGTCATCATGCCTTGACCTGCCCAGGGACCCAATTCTCGGGAGGCCGACCTGCCTCGACCTGCCTGGAGATTCGATCTCCAGGAGGCTGTCACACCTCAGCCTGGCTGGGGATGTGCACCCTGACCCGGGGATGCCTGACTCTCAGGTTGCAACAGTACTGGGTAGGATAAGCTTCAGAAAGACTCACCCTTAAGGAAGTCCACCCACGGAAATAGAAGGAAGCCTATTACTTGTGGCATCATGCCCAGTCTCAGCAATAACTCAGGAGCCCAACGAGAACCCCATTGCCTTTCTGGAAAGGCCAAAATAGGCCCTCCAAAAGTTTACCAATCTGGACTTAGACTCTTAGGAGGGACAGGTGGTTTTAAAGGGCAAATACCTGTCCCAATGTGCATCAGGTATCAGAATTAAGTTACAACAGCTACAGCAGCAGGACCCTGCTTCCTCTTCAGATGAGATGGTCCAGACAGCCCCCAATACCTTTTATAACAGAGAATAGGAGAAGGAGGCCAAGGCCCAGGAGAGAGAGAAAAGGAAAGAAACAAGGCATGCCCAGATGCTAGCCACCCTCCAGGGAAGCCATATGGCAAACCCCTAGTCCTTGAAGGACAAAGCACGAGGTAAATACCTAATCTGTAGACAGGCGGGACATTGGGCCAAAGAGTGTCCAAACCGTGACAAGTCTCCTAAAACGGCTTGCTATAAATGCCATCAACTGGGACATTGGGTGGCACCCTGCCCTCGGGACCCAAGAGCCTCAAGTTCAAGCGCCAAGCCTTCCTTCACGATGGTTCAACAGGACTGAAGCAGTCCGCTCCAGCCAGCCCACCTGTCGCACATAACCATCATGGGGCTGGAGCCAAGGGTGCAACTGGATGTGGCAGGTAGGTCCGAGAATTTCTTGGTTGACACGGGGGGTACCTACTCTGTCTTGATCACCTACTCCAGAGCCTTCTCCTCCCAAACCTGTACCATTTTGGGTGCTACAGGAAAAACAACTACTAAAAGATTCACCCAAGCACTTCTTTGTTGCTGGGATGGACAACTATTTTCCCACCAGTTTCTGGTGGTCCCTGAGTGTTCTACTCCCTTATTGGGAAGAGATATACTCACTAAACGGGACCACCCTTGTGATGGGAAGCTTTTCAGCCCCTAGAGCCCTACAGCTTCTGGTTACTACTGAAGAACTCATTACACCCTCTCCGATAGAGAGGGACCAAAAACTATGGGAGGGGAAAATTAACCCCCAGATATGGGACCAGGGGACTCCTGGACTAGCCCACCAAGCTGAACTGGTCATCACTGTCCTCCGAGATCCCACTCGGTTTCGTAACAGGAAACAATATCCCCTCAGAAGAGAGGCTCGGGAGAGACTACAGCCTTTAATAAATAAATTCCTTGCTTGTGGGCTATTGGTCCCCACCAATTCGCCCTGTAATGCCCTGATCCTCTCAGTAATGGAAAAGGACGGAAACTGGCAAGTGGTTCAGGATCTCTGGATCATAAGTGAAGCTGTAGTCCCCCTCCATCCCACAGTACCCAATCCCTATGTAATCTTGGGATAAATCCCACCCAGTGCCAAGTGGTTTACAGTCTTGGATCTCAAAGATGCATTCTTTTGCATACCACTGGCTAAAGAATCCCAATATCTTTTTGCCTTCGAGTGGGAGGTCCCAGGAGAAAGACACCAACAAATGACTTGGACAGTATTACCTCAGGGGTTTGAGAAAGTCCCCACCTGTTTGGACAGGCCCTTAGCCGGAATCTCCTAGATCTGGACCTGGGACCTAATGGGAAAGTAGTACAATATGTAGTTCAGTCCAGTTCAGTACAGTCGCTCAGTCGTGTCTGACTCTTTGCAACCCCATTAACCACAGCACGCCAGGCCTCCCTGTCCATCACCAACTGCCGAAATCTACCCAAACCCATGTCCATTGAGTCGGTGATGCCATGTAACCATCTCATCCTCTGTCGTCCCCTTCTCAATACGTAGATGACCTACTAATCTGCTCTCCAGATGAGAAAGATGCCCAACAACATGCAATTCAGGTTCTAAACTTTTTGGCAGAGAGGGGATATAAAGTCTCCCGTGCTAAGGCACAGATGGTCGAGACAAAGGTCACTTACCTGGGAGTTCAGATTACACATGGGTCCAGGGGGCTGTCCTCTGATCGGGTACAAGGAATCCTCCAGTTGCCCTCCCCCACGACTCGAAAACAATTGGGAGCTTTCCTGGGGCTAACTGGGTATTGTAGAATCTGGACAGCCAACTTATGGTCTAATTGCCCAGCTCTTAAATGAAAGCTTAAAGGGACGGGATGATTCAATCCCACTGATGTGGGGAACTCCTCAAAAGAAGGCAGAGGCTACACTGAAACAAGCCTTAACTCAAGCACCTGCCTTGAGGTTGCCAGACCCAGAAAGGGCATTCCAACTTTATGTCCACGAAAGAGAGGGAATAGCCTTGGGAATGTTAACTCAAAGGTTGGGATCTGAGCCCCAGCCTGTAGCTCACTTATTCAAGAGTCTCGACCCAGCCGCCCGAGGCTGGCCTCCCTGCCTTCGAAATCTTGCAGCTATTGCAATCCTGATAGAAGATGCTTTAAAACTGTCCTTTGGGTGCAAACTAACTATTTTTTACCAGCCACGAAGTGAAACAACTCCTAAATGGGAGAGGCCATTTATGGATGTCTGATCAAAGAATTCTCAGGTATCAAGTAGTGCTGATGGAAAATCCAGGCCTCACTGTATTCCCTTGTGAGGTTCTTAACCTAGCCACCCTCCTCCTACCCCCGAGGGCTCTCTCCCCTTTCATTCTTGCCTAGAAACCTTGGACCACTGGACAAAACCCCGAGAGGGATTGTCGGAAGATCCTCTGACCAATCTTGAGGAAATCTGGTACACTGATGGAAGCAGCTTTGTCTTGGATGGGAAAAGAAGAGCCAGATATGCAGTAGTCTCCAATTTTGAGACCATAGAGGCTAAGCCTTTGCCACCAGTTACTTCAGTCCAATTAGCTGAGCTCATAGCCCTGACTCAAGCTTTAGAGCTGGGAAAAGGAAAGAGAGTAGCCATTTACACTGACCCCAAGTCTGCCTTTCTGGTGCTACATGCACATGCTGCTATTTGGAAAGCAAGGGGCCACTTGACCACCTGAGGGTCCCCAATCAAATATGGTGATCATATCCTTAGACTCTTGGAGGCAGCCCATCTGCCCACTGAGGTTTCAGTCTCCCACTGTAAAGGACACCAAAAAGGGAGCATGGAAGTGGCACGAGGGAACCAAGCAGTTGATCAGGCAGCTAAGAGAGCAGAGTTACAGAACAATGACCTAATAGGGGTTGCCACCTTAGTTCCACAGACTAATTTGCCAGAAACTCCTTCATATACTGAAGGTGAGACTCATAAAGCTAAGAGTGAGGGCTTTCAAGAAGATCATATGGGGTGGTTCCAAAAGGAGGGACTCCTTTTTCTGCCTGGGAACTTCCAATGGAAGTTGGTTAACTCCTTACATGCCACCACTCATTTAGGGGAAAAGGCCCTCCAAAGATTACTAGAAAGATCCTTCAGAGGAACAGGTCTCCAAACGACTATAAGGCAAGTGGTCTCCTCTTGTCCCACTTGCCATTTAAACAACCCCCAAGGAGCTCAAAGACCCCAGCTGGCCCAGCCTGTTCAACGATGTGGGACTTACCCAGGAGAGGACTGGCAGATGGAATTCACCCAGATGCCAGTTTCTCAAGGGTATAAATACCTATTAGTCACGATAGATACATTTACAGGATGGATTGAAGGCTTTCCCACCTGGACCGAGAAGGCTGAGGAGGTGGTAAAAAAAAAAAAAAATTGCTCCATGAAATCATTCCGAGATTTGGTCTGCTCAGGTCATTACAAAGTGACGATGGGACATCATTTACTTCTAAGAGACACCCAAGGGGTCTCTAAAGCATTGGGCATTACTTATTATCTCCATTGTGCCTGGAGGCCTCAGTCTTCAGGAAAAGTAGAAAGAGCCACCCAATTCTTAAAATCAGCAATAAAACAGATAACCCAGGAGACCTCTCTGGGATGGAAGGAGGCTTTACCAATAGCTCTCCTCTGCACCCATATTGCCCCTAAGGAACAGGTTGGTCTTAGTCCTTATGAGATGCTATATGGGAGACCTTTTGTTTATGTCAATGACCTATTCCTAGATCCAGAGGCTCAGACCCTCCAGTTTTATACCATGGCCATTGGGCAATTCCAACAGGATATATGCTTGCAGGGTGTGAACCAGGACCCAAAAGATTCAAGGGGTCACTACTATATGCTCCAGGGACTCAAGTCCTAATTAAAGTCTGGAAAGTTGGGTCCCCAAAGGCTCAACTCCAGCCCACATGGAAGGGTCCCTACCCTGTAATACTTTCTATCCCCACAGCAGTCAAGGTACCAGGACGTGACTCCTGGATTCACTACTCATGAGTCAAGCTGTGGAAGAAAACAGAAGAAGACACTCAATACACCTGAGAGCCCCTGGAAGACCTTGGATACCTATTCAGAACTACAAATGAGTGCCATTCTAATGAACACCCCAAAATCTAGTTTCTGGGGATAAGATTTCTCAGGACAGCTCTAAAGAGCCAACACAACTTGGCAGGGGTTGTACTCCAAAACAGACAGGAGATAGATCTTCTGATCCCTGAACAAGAAGGGACTTGAACCATCCTGGTGAAGGGAATTTGGAGTTGGTTAATGCCCTACTAGTCCTTGTTATGCCATATTGATGCTGCTTATGATTGCTCCATCAATTGTCTAACCTGTTTTGTCTCTGCCCGAGTCAACAAGCTACAATATGCAGTGCCAGTTCAAGCCAGGGTATATAAAACTACAGTCGACCATGGAAAATATCACTCACTCTTAGATGGACACCGCCATAAGGACTCTACAGCCTGAGACTAGCAAGAGGGGGAGGCCCAACCCTCACCGTCCCAGATCTGTAGGAAGTAGCCAGAAAGACCTTGATGCCCCTATTCCCAAAGAATTAGGCCTCCCATCTCTTGAGGGGGGAACGTTAGGTAGTTAGAATAGGAAAAAGGAGTTCAGAATGGCAGTGGCTAAAAGACAAGGAAGGGAAAAACCTGTGAAAATAGAACAAAGGAAGGTCCAAGGACCAGAGTGAGGACCTCAGGCAGAACAAACAGCACTCCCGACTAGCCCAGTTTACATAGGGCAGACCCCGGGGGGGGTAGGTGGGTGTGGGGAGGAAAAAGCATATAAAAAGAGGAGCCAAAGGGCCAGGAGGTCTCTCTCCCATGCTCGCATGCACTCTCTGTATCTCTCTCCTACCCTCTTTCTCTTCACGTCTTTTGGGTCGGCATACCCTCACTCCTCGAGGATGTATTTTCCTTTTATTTTCTAAATAAAACTGAGCTGTAACATACAGCTGTAACACTGATCTGTCCGGGAGCTATAACACTGTCTGTCCGAGAACCAAAAGGTATAACATGGTCTGTCTGAGAGCCAAGAGCTGTCACACAGACTGTCCAAGAGCTGTGATGCGCCAAAGGATTTAACGTCTGTCGCTTAAAGTTTTGTTGTGACGAGACAGAACTGAGAAAATTACCCATTCCCCTGACAAAAGCAAATTGCTTTGTTAAGTGTGCTAATGCTAGGCTGGAAATTTTATCTGTTATAAATGTTCCTTTTGATAACAAGTTGTGTGAGTTTCTGTGCCCTTAAATGTTCTATATTTATTTTCTTTGCGACCTTCTTTAAATGAACAGGTATTGTTTCAGTGATATGTGATCCTGTGTTTTAAAATCTTTTTTTATACTTCTAACAAATTTCCCCAAATCAAAGTATAACTATGCTTTTTAGCCTCTAGCTGACTCTAGGATGGATGCTTCAAAGAAACTTCTCTGAGAAACCTCAGAGATGAACGTTAAGCTAGCTTATTTGGTATTTTTGATTGAAAAACATTGTCAAGTGATTAAAAATGAACTTTAGGCTACAATGTATAGATAAATATCACTACTACAGATATTCCAAAAAAATTTTATGGGATCCCTTACATCTGATATGTCCTGATATAATGTTATCAGCCATAATTCTAGTGATTATACTAAAATGTTATATGTTACAGAAATACCCAAGTTTCCTAATTACGTTGTACTCAAATCTTTAATCATGCAGAAGGGCCATGGCACAATTAGTAGGGAAATTTAGAAACAGTGATTTTAGAACGAGTGATTCCCTCTGGGTAATCCCTTTTAAACTGCATAGTGACAGAAGGACCAATTTTACTGGACAAATTGTTAAGCAAATTTGGCTGATTATGCACCATTCCATTGTGCCTAACACCCCTGGGTTAGTGGAAAAAACAAATGGAACAATTAAAACTCAGTTGGCTAAAATAACAGATGCTTCTTCCTTGGCCTAAGGTTCTTCCATTGGTTCTCCTCAGCATCAGATCTACTTCTTTTGGCAAACATCATTGTCTCCCTTACACAGAGACCAATGAGATTGGATAAAGGACTATATGATCCTGTATTACTTAAAGGAGACACATTATTGCAAGTGCTTAACCAAAGTATTGACAAGGCATTCTAAACTTGTTTCTGAAACTTATCACAGTAAACTATCCTCAAATGAAGATCAGATGTCCCATGACTTACAACCAGGATGTTAGGTATATACAAAAATGCATCACTAAAAGGACTCCCTCCAACCTAGATAGAAGAGCCCTTATCAGGTACTTTTAACAAGCTCATGTGTGGCAAAACTGAAGGGAATTGACTCTTGGGTTCATATTTCCAATTAAAAGGGGCTCCTCCACCAGGCTGGAGCAGTTCTCTGATGACCTCAAACTCACATTAAAGTAATGCTCTGATAATAAGAAAATACCAACACCAGGATGAGAAGACAACATCAGAAGTCTGACCTAAGATACCAGACCTGAACCCATATGATTGTTCATAACATTTTCTTCTTGGTGTCTTGGACTCTTGCCTATGAATCAAGTGTTCTTCTATCATGCCAGGATCTTATGCAAATTTTAGAAATCAGTCAAATTGTTGGGTTTGTGGTCAATTACCTGCATCCAGTACCTCTGGTTTACCTTTGTGAGTTTCTCTCCTCCAAGGCTCTGACTGGATGGCTCTTGGAAAGTTTATATATTTTAGAAGAAAGGAATTATAGTTCTGTCTGGGCTAGTACTGATGTCACTAGATGGGACCCACCTACCTGGTCAATCAAACATACTTATTCTAATTCTGGCCATAAATATGAATTTTCCCTTAAGGTTACTCTAATGGAGCAACAGGCTAAATTCCTGTAAAAAAAAAAAAAAGTAAACTCCAGACTATTAGGAGGAATGCTTCCTCAGTTATGGGATGGATTTATCTGGCTAACACCAGGCTATGGTCATCTAAGCCTAAGCCCCACCCCCATCCCCCCATGCTGGGAACAATTAAATTACATCAAAGATAATCAACCTAATAACACTAAAAAATTAGACTAAGTGTCTTATGAAAACTGCCAATATACCATTTCTTGTAAAGACAGTGGTTGGAACAGGTTGGGTCAGTTCAGTTCAGTTCAGTTCAGTTGCTCAGTCATGTCTGACTCTTTGCGACCCCATGAATTGCAGCACGCCAGGCCTCTCTGTCCATCACCAACTCCAGGAGTCTACCCAAACCCATGTCCATCAAGTCGGTGATGCCATCCAATCATCTCATTCTCTGTCATCCCCTTCTCCTCCTGCCCCCAATCCTACCCAGCATCAGGGTCTTTTCCAATGAGTCAACTCTTCGCATGAGGTGGCCAAAGTATTGGAGTTTCAGCTTCAACGTCAGTCCTTCCAATGAACACCCAGGATTGATCTCTTTTAGGATGGATTGATTGGATCTCCTTGCAGTCCAAGGGACTCTCAAGAGTCTTCTGCAACACCACAGTTCAAAAGCATCAATTTTGTGGCGCTCAGCTTTCTTCACCGTCCAACTCTCACATCCATACATAAAGATAGTGGTTAGTATGGAACAGATTGGGTCAGATGACCAGAAATATACTGGCTGGTACCTAATGGGACTCAATGGCTTTCTGGGTCCATTCTATGGCCTTGGCTTCTGGTGAGATGGCTAGGAAGGTGAACTTTAGGATTCCTTTGGGCTCAAGGCTACTTTTGTACAAACAAACTTAGATGTGACTCCAGCAAATTTATCATCAATACGAGCCTGATGGGCCAAGAGATCTGTACTTCACTGATATGATAACTTAGCAGCTATTTTTGGGCCTTCAGTAAGATTGGAAAATATTATTTCTCACATTAAAGCCTTGACAAAATTCACTCAAAAGGCCTTAAATGATAGCAACCAGGCTAATTCTGAGGTCTCTGTGATATGAAAAGCTGAATTACAAAAGCATCTCAAAGGGGCAACTGTGCTATAATTCAAACTAAATGCTGTGTTTATATACCACAGCCCTCTAATGTTATGCATTTAATGACGCATATGAAAAATCAGATTGCTGCCTTAGATGATCCACTTCCTAGACTTGGTGATCTTTTAGAAAGATGATTTGGTTGTGAGAGGGTAACAGGCAGAAAGTCTAGAGGCCCCAAATGGAAGAAATAGACTGCAAGTGTTAGATATTTTTTATCTTTCTCTTAAGTGTCAGGAGGACAAACTACAAGTGTCAGATTTTTTTTTCCCTTCTCTATACAAATTTAAAGGAGGTTTCTCTTAAAATTCTGTGTTTCCATGATGACACCTGGTTCCACCTGAACTTAACTTTTCTCAAAGTTAACCTAAGGTTTCTCAAACCTTGAGCTAACCAATGCGTTTTTCTTATGGAAACGTTTCTCTTAAGCTATGTTAATGAACTATGTGTTTACCCTAGGCTCTGTCTTTCTTCAAATTGTTCCACCTAAGACTCAAACAAATGTGTATGTTTTACTCATGCAAATAATCTCTTAAGCTATGTTAATGAGACTATGTGTTTGCTTAGTTCTTCAAGATTCATGTCAATCCTTTTATGGCCTGGGACAACTCACCTTGTGCCAATGTTATCTCAAAAAGCATGTTGTGGGTGAGGGGCCTGTTGCCAGTCTTTGAGTTTTGAGACATTTCTTTTCTCTAATTAGCAGATTGCTAGTAGTGGGCTGCCTTCTATGGGGTCACACAGAGTCAGACACGACTGAAGTGACTTAGCAGCAGCAGCAGCAGCAGTAGCTATATAACATTCGGCTAAAGACTAGCAGGGGGGCACCCTTTCTGATCCCTTCTGATTCTATGTCAGAAGCTTTCTCTATCTCTTTTATACTTTAATAAAACTTTATTACACAAAAGCTCTGAGTGATCAAGCCTCGTCACTGGCCCAGGGTTGAATTCCTCTCCTTTGGAGGCCAAGAATCCCGGTGTCTCTTTACAGCTCAGCAGCAACATTTCAGTTCTGGAAGCTCATTGCTTAAGTCTCTACTGGTAACTTTAACATTATTAGCTGAATTGCTTGTAATTTGTTTATTTTGTAAGATTGTTTTCTCTTATATTACACGATGTATAACCAGGCCCCTGGCCAAATTAAAGACAGATAAATATCTTGAAGAAATAGATCACATTTATAACTTAGAATAATTGTAATAGTATGATTCTAGGTATGAGAAGAAGCAACAAGGGAAATATCTCCTCGATCATGTTAGGTTAGAAGATAGAAGATCCAGATCCATTTATTATCCATCAATGGACTTAGTCTGGAAATTAACACCTGGAGTGACATATTGATAAAGAACTTTCAGCTGATCTGAGATGAGCCTCCAAGCACCATGGGACAAAAAAAAAAAAAGGGTCATGAAATGTCTCCCAATAAGGTTTAACTT
This sequence comes from Giraffa tippelskirchi, assembly GCF_054371585.1. NCBI lineage: Eukaryota > Metazoa > Chordata > Mammalia > Artiodactyla > Giraffidae > Giraffa > Giraffa tippelskirchi. The sequence goes on from NC_137287.1 coordinate 23,464,638, forward strand.
CTGACCACAGGGAGGGACTGTAAAATGAAATATTTTCTTCTCTGTGGTCTTCTAGTAAACAAGCCTTTTCCAAACGCAAATTTATGAGCCCTGGTGAAACAAAGCCATCTATTTGGAAGCCATCAGATATTTCTTTCCTGGTAAGTGCCGAGGAGCTAGGGGATGTGAGAGGCAGCCATCTACCACGTTCACCATCTCTTATGGTAAACAAGAAATTTGTATGTTAATAATAAAGAAAACAGGATTGACCCCAGAGAGTTAGATGCATATGAAAGAAATGATTTCAGCAAGCCTGGACACAGAGATTGCTAAAGCTCTTCCTGTGAGAGATTTAGTTTTCTCTTAATTAACAGTAATTTTTTCATATTCAAACTTATGCAAATTTATTCAGACATATGCAGACTTGTATATAGCCTGGCTCCTCCTCTGCCTCCTTGAAGTCAGCTCTTTCAGGGTCACCTGAGATACTGTCTCCTGGGCTCGAGTTCTAACATTCCCACCAAATAAAACCTAACTCCCAACTTTAGGTTGTGTGTATTTTTTTAGTTGACAATATAAAACCCAACAAAGATGGGGCATTTCCTGGGCAAATATTTACATGGTGATAATCTCCATGGGTTGATGTGTGAACTAACAAGGAATTTACGAAGATAAATGCAGAATAAAAACTATGACATTTCCAGCCCATCTTGTGATTCAAAAGATCTTAATCAGATTTTTGATCTGGACAGTGATGAAAGTCAGTTTGTAGTCTGAAAGCAGAGATGTTTTGACATCATCTCATGAGACCAGGTTAAAGAGTAGCTTATAGAGTCAGACAGCCTGAACCCAAATCCTGCTCCTCCACTTATTAGATAAGCAAATTCTGTAGGTTTTTGAACAATTGTAATCTCAGTTTCCTCATCTCAAAAATGGGGGTGATTAAAGTGTCCATCTTATCAGAATAATAAGCACAAAGTGCTTGGCATGGCACATAAACAAAAAGGGCTTTCCAAAACTGAGGGCTCTATTTTCCTTGGCGTTTTTTGGAAATTCAGAAAAAGGAAAAAGATGAAGGTAGGATAAAAGCCCCCATAAAAGGCATATAAGTTCTGAAAACTAACATATTGAGAGGGTTAACCGTCAGGTAGGAAGGCCAGGGGTCACCAAGCGATAGGAGGAAATAAATAAACTGCAAGTGGCAGCCTTTTTTTCTCTTCTAATCCTGTGTTGTCATGAGGACACTTGGTTCCGCCTGAAGGTAACCTTGAGCTGCTAATGGCTCAGCAAACCAATGCATTTTTCTTATGGAAATGGTTTTCTTAAGCTAAGTTAATGAAACTATGTATTTGCTTGGAAATCTGCCTTTCTTCAAGATTTATGCCAATTGTTTTATGGCTGGAGATGACTCTCCTTTTGCCATTCTATCTCAAAATGCATGTTGTGGGAGAGGGGCCTGGTGTAACTCTCTCAGTCTTGAAGCATTTCTTTTATCAGATTAGCAGCTTGCTAACAGGTATATAATGCCTTGCTAAAAACTAGCAAGGGAGTATCTTTTCTGCCCCTTTCTGATGTCATGCCAGAAGCTTTCTCTATCTCTTTTATACTTCAATAAAACTTTGCTACACAGAAAGTTCTGAGTGATCAAGCCTCATCTCCAGCCCCAGATCGAAATCTTCTCCTCTGGAGATCACAAATCCCAGCATCACTCACAGTAGCCTTAATCTTTGCAGCCTTAACCTTTCAGTGTGAAGGTATGCTCATGGTAAATTAAAAATACATCAACTCTTTGACTCCATATCAGGTGAATTCTTTCTTCTGAACAAATACAGTGTTGAGTGGGCTTTCACAATGTGGAAAATACCAGCTGGAATTTTGTAGCTGAAACATCCCCCATTGTCTACCCAACTCCTAGTGTCACTACTGTGCCTCTCTTGGGAAAAGAGAAACCAAGAATGTGCTTTTTTTTTTTTTGCAGAGACCACTGGAATGGGTTTCTCTGGATATGCCCTAAAGCCACGTACAAGTAGGTAGTTGATAGGGAGGACTCCAGCTATACCTGCCATCCTCATAGGAAGATAGATGACATAATTTAGTTACATGTGTCAGATGTTCATTTGCACAATCAAGGTTACACCCTCCCTCTGGGTGTAACCTAAAGTCAAGCCCATGCTTTATGAGATGAATTTTAGTTAGACTCACAGACTCATTAGTTGAAGATGAGAATTCAGACCAACATCAACTTGCTGACCTGAGATTAGAACTTGATACTTGGTCATGATTACCTCACTGAGTACCAGATACTTTCACCTGCTATCTTGTTTCTTAAATGAGATTATCCCCATTTCACAAATAAACCCACTGGGGCTTAGAGAATAGAGGAAGTGTCCAGGCTGAGAACTGAACCCCAAAACATAAGCTTTTCTCATGAAAACTGTGAGTTTATTCAAAAGCCCTTTTAGTTCTGTGCCCCTCTTCCTACTAGGAGAAGGAGGTGAATCCTATTCTTGCATCCAACACAGAGGCCTCCTTACCTTCTCCATTTGAGTCCAGTGGTCCAGTACATCACTTGCAAAGTTAAATTCCTCAGGTCTGTTGTAGTCATTCCATCTTAGGGCTCCAGCTCCTGATAAAGATTGGCAGTGCAGGTACTGAGGGGCAGGTTGGAAGCCAGGGCAGGACATGTGGATGCCCCAGAGGACCCGAAACTTCATCAGCCTTTGCATAGTGGAGCAGTCCTCAGGAAACAGACACAGAATTCTCAGGTCACTACCTGCCTTGAGAAAAGATGGTCATTGGAGCAGAAATTCCTTTCACAAAATGAAGGCACGTAGCTGGCTAATTACTAGAGTAATAGCTTTGTTTCAGTTCACTGTAATTTGGAAGGCACAACTAACTGCTCACTGAAATTTGAAGGCACAGCTAAACTGACTTAGCTGGGAATTTCTCTTCCCAAATGAAGAATCACAAGGCAAAAATTATGAGGAGGAGCAATAGCTACTAGATGAGGTAGGCACATATTCTTGAGGGTCTTCTCCTTCTCTTTTAACCCCCAGGGATGGAGGCCATGTAGCCACCCTTTTGGGGTAGAAACAGTATTTTCAAAGTCCTGTATGTCATGCTATCCTTGCTTTGGAAACATTTCTTCCTACTGAGCCCAAATATGTGGTTCTTATGAAAACTGTCATAGTTTTAGATGATCCCACCACATCCAAATTTGATTGGTCGATCATTTCCCATGATATATATTTTTTTAAATGCCAACTGGGCTAATCATAGTCCCTCTCCAAAATTGTGTGTGTGTGTGTGTGTGTGTGTGTGTGTGTTACCAAAGCCTTAATGGAAGTCATGAAATACACACTTTGGAAACTGTCAGTGGCTATAATTCCTGTAATGTGGAGATAACTGCTCTGCATAAGAGAAGAAAACTTGGAAATTTTCAGAGACATGGAAATAAGGGGTAGAGAGAATCTTAGAGGCGTGCAAGTCTCTGGTTCATAACTTTTGCTCCTGAGGCATGTTTGTATCTCTACCCCTCTCTTGTTAATATACTATTCTGAATTCTATGGACCAACAATTTTTCCTGTCTGAGATTGCATTTCTGTCACTTGATATTATAAGAATATTGACAAATATGCACCATCACACTCAGACAGAGGAGGATAATATCACAGCATTCTCCATACTAAACAGGGATCCGGCCTCAAGGTCTTCCCCAGAACAGCATTCAGGTACCTATTACCAATCCATCATATGATCTACGAAATAAAAATTTTTTGCCACTCCAGATCCAACAAATGCTTCTGACATGGGGATAGAATGCTCGTTTACTAGGATGCTTTTTGAAGTTTGATGGTGGAAATTGGCTTAAGCAAGAATTTCTATTCTATGAGCAGAAACCCACTTCATAAATAGCTTTGAGGTTTAAGCAGTTTATCCCTGCAAATAATTAAGCCCTCTCCCTCTCAGTTACAACAACAAGATAATACTATTTGATGATAGACCCATGAAAGAAATCAATAAAACATGACTCTATTTTCAATCTGTTTAGACTTGTAATAACCTAACCCCAATTAATTTTGGTGCTGCCCTCAGAACCCTGCTACTGCCTGCAGAGAAGAGTATTGACTTAAAAAATAGAGCTAAAAGTTGAGAGTTATGTTTTATTCAATGGGAATTTTTAGGGCTTCAATCCCAGGAGACAGCATCTCAAGTGACTCTGAGAGAATTGCTCTGAAGAAGTGAGAGGAGGAACCAGGTTAAAGTTTTACAACAAAGGAGAGATAGACTGAACATCAGAAGATTATTATTAATTAAAGGAAGCAAGGTAAAGTTCACATTCAATCACTTGCCAAATCTTCTGAATGACAAATAAACTTAGTTTAACATTCTTCTCTGAGATGTCTCAGAGGTTTTTCTTCAAAGAATCACAGAGTCAGCAGGAGGCTAAAATAACTTTAGTTAGATTTTGATATTTGAGAAGTTTGTTAGAAATATCAACAAAGATTTAAAACACAACAGGATCATAGGTCACTGAAACAATGCTTATTTACTTAACCAAAGTAAAAGAGAAATCAAATTCCAGTTTCGTATTAGCTTACTTAGCCAAATCCATTTAGTTACCTTCAATCTAAATTTAGTGAACCTTGACTGTGCATAAAACTTTTTCCTCCTCAGAGTTCCTTTTCACAGTCTCTCATCGTTTTCTGTATCTAGTCTCATTTTTTAACCAAATAAAATCAACAAGCTCATTCCTTCTTTTTTCTCAATAAAATGCAGTTTTATTCCTCATACCTTCTTTTCTGAAAACACACATTTTATTTCCTACTATATACTAAAACGTTACTGTATTATTTCTAATAGCTTTAACTACATATGTAAATAAGAAACTTCAACTCTTAAAACCTTAATTTTTAGTAAAAGATAAGAAGTAAGTAATTATGAACTGTTTTTTACATTGGCATTCTATAGATTGGTGAGCATAAACAGCAGTGATAATTTCTAAAAGCACTTGTTTTCTTATAGAAAACATCTTGGGGTGACATCAAACATTTTCATTAATATTCCTAAATACTTCAAGTTTTTCTATTTAGCAATTTATATCTCAGTATCTCATTAATGAAATTATCTAGTTATTCAATAAATTTTATCATTTAACTTAAATTAGCCCAACTTCAGAATTTTAAGTTACCAAATATCTGGAAAGATTATTTTAAATAGATTTTTCTAAAATAGAAAAGAGTTTACCTCAAAGCTCTTATCTCATTTACATTTATTTTAAAGTTTCATTGTATCAATAAAATATAAATCAATAGTGGTGGTTTAGTCGCTCAGCCGTGTCCGACTCTTGCGACCCCATGGACTGTAGCCAAGCAGGCTCCTCTGTCCGTGTGATTCTCCAGGCCAGAATACTGGGGTGGGTTGCCAGTTCATTCTCCAGGGGATTATCCTGAACCAGGAATCTAACCGAGGTCTCTTGCATTGCAGGCAGATTCCTTACAAACTGAGATAGTAGGAAAGCCCAAATCTGCCTGTGAATCTGCCTGCAATGCAGGAGACCTTGGTTCGATCCCTGGATTGGGACAATCCCTGGAGAAGGGAAAGGCTACCCTCTCCATTATTCTGGCCTGGAGAATTCCACGGGTTCATGGGGTCACAAAGAGTCAGACACGACTCAGTGACTTTCAATTTCACTTGTTGTCTAGTTCCCCTACTTCTTTCCTTATTTGGGGTTCCCCTGTGGCTCAGCTGGTAAATTAATAGTGATTCAAACCATAAATATGCAAGAGCCTTCCCCATAAGAGAGTGGGGAAGGATGTAACCTAAATTTGGAGAAAGTGAAAGTTGCTCAGTTGTGTCCGACTCTTTGAAACCCCATGGACTATACAGTCCATGGAATTCTATAGGCCGGAATACTGGAGTGGGTAGGCTTTCACTTCTCCAGGGGATCTTCCCAACCTAGGAATTGAACTCAGGTCTCCTGCACTGCAGGCAGATTCTTTATCAGCTGAGCCACAAGGGAAGCCCCAAGAATACTGGAGTGGATAGCCTATCCCTTTTCTAGAGGATCTTCCCAACCAAGGAATTGAATGGGGTCTCCTGCATTGCAGGTGGATTCTTTACCAACTGAGCTATCAGGGAAGCCCAAATTTAGAGAATTTACTCTCAAAAACAGTACTGTATTGTGTTACTCGATCAGTCATGTCCAATTCTTTGCAAGTCCATGGACTGTAGCCTACCAGGCTTCTCTGTCCATGGAATTCCCCAGGCAAGAATACTGGGGGTAGCCATTTCCTTCTCCAGGGGATCTTTCCCACCAGGTTCAGTCCTGGTCTCCTGTATTGCAGGTAGATTCTTTACTGTCTGAGCCACGAGAGAAACCACAAAAATAGCAGAGGCCATGTCGGGGGAGTGTGTAATTTCTTCAGTTCCATCTCACCACAGCAAAGATTTGAAACAGTGGACCAGTGCTACAGCTCAGTTAAAGCTCAGTTTTATTTGGCAAGCAAAGGAAAATACATCCTTGAGGCATGAGGGCAGGCAGATCCAAAAGAAGAGAGGCTCAATTTTGGCTCCTCTTTTTATATGGTTTTTTTCCTCCCCCTGAGCCTGCCCTATGTAAGTTGAGCTAGCCAGGAGGGCTGTTTGTTTCACCTGAGGTTCTCACTCCAGTCCTCAGATTTTCTTTAGTTCCATTTTTGTGGGTTTTTTCCTTTCTTTGTCTTTTAGCCACCACCATCTTAGACTCCTTTTTCCTATTCTAATTACCTAAAAGGACAAGTTTTTAAAAACATGAACAAACAAAACACACCAACACAGAATGTCCTAGGAAGAACAGGTAGAAAGAACATTTACATCTCAAAAACCAAGTGTCCCCCAAAGGCCTTTGTTTAAAGTCTGAAAAGATATTTTTCTAAGCTAGCTTTTAACCTTAATGTAACTTAACTGTGTAAGCAATGAAAGAGCCTCCTCAATTTTTAGGGTGAGATTTCCTTCAATTTCCACTTAAGTAAATACTTATAATTTTTGTATGTACATTTACCCAGCTGGAGTGTTAGCTGGAGGCTGGCAATCTGTTGTTCCTTTTCTTTTATTTTGAATCCTTCTCAAACAAAATCTTCCCAGTGCATTTTACATTGAAGACAACACACTAAGCACCTAAACTGAATGAAATCTTCCCAGTCTTTTGACTGAGGATAACTCACTCAATGTCTAGACTGAGCAACCCAGGTACCTTTTCTTGAAACCAAGTTTCAAGGATAACCTCTTTTCCCACTGAATAAAACTTAGGATCATCAACCAACAAACAGGAGATCCCAGAACCAGGAGACATTCTTTCAAATTTGCCTGGACTCCTCAAGAAAGCAGATGAGCACAAGGGGCCTCTGCTGCTACCAAGGCTGTGGATACTCACAGGGTTCAGGTGGAGAAGAAGAATTTGGTCAGGGTCCCTTCTTTGCAGTTACCATAACTGTCAACATAAAAAATATTCACAATCTAAAAGTCAACAGTTATGTTTTATTTGGTGGGAAAATTTAAGACTTTGATTCCAGGAGCAGTTCTCTCAGGGTCACTTGAGATGCTATCTCCTGGGCTGAAGTGCTAAAATTTTCCACCAAATAAAAAGTAACACTCAACTTTTAGATTGTGACTATTTTCTTAAGTCATCAAGAGGATAGATATATGAAAGCTTCATCTTGTAGAGTTTGTCAGAGTGGATCCTTGGGTCATGTGAACTAAAGTATGTCCTCTTCCTTTTTGGTGTCTGTCAGTCAACAATACTTGTTGAGTCCTGTCCCCAGGCCACAGGTGCAAGAAGCAACAGGTACCACAGAAGCAGAGCCCAGAACTAAGATCACCTCAGAAGCTAACTGAGCCCCTTTGTAATGTTGGCAAAAGCCCCCCTGTTCATCACCATCAGGCTTCCTGATCCATATTAGCCAAAAATGCATACCCTAGTGCTCACCCTATAAAGCCCTACCCAATTACCGAATGCCAACCTACATATTGGGGAACCAAGAAAAATGGCCTCTTAATGGCACAGTAAATTACATGATCTCTTTTGCTGTTCCTTATGGCACTCAGTCAGAATGTGGATCTAAGGGACTCATGCTACATGTACCTTTCTGTTGTCACCTTATCCCCTGTCCTCCTATGTCTCTCCCTCCATCAGATGTCCTAGCCCATGACTTTCTCCCATAATCATAAACATGAAAAGGAAAAAACTCCAAAAATTGTAAAGAATCCCCTTCTAACTCCTCCTATCTCTTGCAGAGGGTGGCGGGGGGTGGGGGGGAGAGAAGAAATTTCCCCCATTCCTTTAAGTTCCCTTACTCCTTCAGATTCTTCTGACCAAACAAAGACCCCATCTCCCCTAAGGAACAATCCCTACTAGGACAATATTTTATCAGTCAGTTTGCTCCTGTCATCAGAACCAATTTGAGCACTATTTGGTCTATATTTTAGCTCTGAAATTATGACTACAAAAAGGAGGATGATATTTTTGACACAAGAAGGCCATGATATTCTTTAGATTCTGGATAAAACTGGTTAAAATGAAATCTTTTTGAAATTTCAAGATTTGTTCTTTCTGCACATGCAATTAGACAAAACTGGCTTGTTGAAACACATTTCTTTTTGGAGCTCCAATCCTGAGAGAAGCAAAAATATGCCTAGGAAAAATTCTGAAGTTAACTCTTACCATGTCCTTGAGATACATAGCCCGCTCTGCCTAAGACATCAGCCTTATGTTAATTAGCAGAACTTAAAGCCAAGGAAAAAAGAGGCAGAGAGACATTTTAAATCTTAAGCAGAAAACTGTGAGATCTGTATCTGTGTGGATATATATGTATGTCTCAGTGTGTGTCTCTGTCTTTGGGTAATATTGCTAAGGTTAATTTGTAAATGAGCTCTAATTCAATTGGACTAAAGAAAAGTAAGCACTTACAAATCAAACAGCTGTAAATAAAAGAGAAGTAGTTCACATGAACTGGGAAAAAGTTCACTATTAACTGGTATTAATATTTTTAACCTAATTAACATAGGCATATCTTAAGAACAGCATCACTGATTCAATGAACATGAACTTGGGCAAACTCCAGGAGATGGTGAAGGACAGGGAGGCCTGGTGTGCTGCAGTCAATGGGGTTGCAGAGAGTCGGACATGACTGAGCAACTGAACAACAACATCTTAAGAACACACTGTGAAGAAACTTTTAAGAAAAGGCAAATAAGATAAGAGCTTTGGGTGATCTATGTTTTCCAATCTACAGAATGCTGTTATAAAGGACAGTTCATGGTTGCTGAAGGAAAGTAGGATGTGTGTTTTTAATAATAATAAAAAAAAAGGTATAAGGAACGGAATTACATTTTGTTAAGGGAAAAGAAAATAAGTTTGATTTATAGGTGGCAAACTTATACGTTTTTACTTATCGGTTCTCTGAATGGGCAAATAAAGTGATGAAAATAGAAAGTGAAAAAAAGATTTGTGGGACATGGACCCCAAGAAGAGAGTTTTGTGCATGGTACAAGTTTCTTAAGACGTTAAATTGCCTTTGAAATCTTTTATTACTACTTTAGCTAAATGAATAACTTTTGTTTCACAGTGACTATAAGCTGGTAGCAAACTGGAATTTGGCTTTCTCTCCTAGTTAAAAGAACAAACTTTTCTTGGAATGCTGCTTTTGATAATCGACTGTGTGAATTTCTTTGCCTTTAAGTGATTTATTTTTTAAAACATTGTTACTTTGATAAAATAAATATTACTTCACAATGATCTATGAAGGTTATGGCACACATAGAAAAAGCTCATTCTGCTTCTACAAAAACTAACCCCTCATCTACTTCTAAATCAGGGAACTTAAAATGGATAAACAACAGCTGTAAGTCAAATAGTCAGAGTCATGGGAAGTCCAAAATGGCTGCTTGACTTTTCCCGACTCCTTGATAAACTTCATTTTTTCATTTAATGGGGTAAAGCCTTTCCTGGCTGCAGGGTTGATGTTCTCACAATGGAAAAAAAAAATGTTTAAAATGTGTCTTCCACTTAGGTGTATGTTTTACAATCTCCAGTGATCAAGGCACCCGCTTCACTGAACAAATCATTCAAGTCTGAATAAAAGCTTCACAAACTTCTTAAAATTATCACTGTCACTATCATCCTCAATCATCAGGCAAGGACAGAAGAACAGAAATTAATTACATAGGATTAAATAAATAAATATAAGTTTCATGACTTTTTGTCTGACATATTACTTGGCTTCTAATCTCTGTTTTCAGATATAAAGAAACCCTTCTCCTCAAGCTACTTATGGTTCAAAATAATTTGATAATTTATACTTGTGGGTAAAATTAAAACATTTTTCTTTTCTCTCTGCCTTGTCCCTCCAGAAATTGGAGACACTTGGGTTCTGAACAGCCTTACTGCTGCTGCTGCTGAGTCGCTTCAGTCGTGTCCAACTCTGTGCGACCCCATAGACGGCAGCCCATCAGGCTCTGCCGTCCCTGGGATTCTCCAGGCAAGAATACTGGAGTGGGTTGCCATTTCCTTCTCCAGTGCATGAAAGGGAAAAGTGAAAGTGAAGTCGCTCAGTCGTGTCCGACTCTTAGCGACCCCATGGACTGTAGCCTACCAGGCTCCTCCGTCCATGGGATTTTCCAGGCAAGAGTACTGGAGTGGGGTGCCATTGCCTTCTCCAGAACAGCCTTACTAGGTAAATAAAAATACTGTCTCTTGAACGTACAGAAATCTCAAAGTATTTTGGGGACCTCCAGAAGAGAAAATAATCCACTGTAGCAAAATCTGATGACAGGCCAATGGCATCTATAGTCAATGGACCAAATTTATTTTAAAAACAAATTAGTCTTCGCTGTGTTTAATAAAAACGGGGGTAACTTAAAAAAAATTATGTTTCAGTAAATGGTAAATATTAGTTTTGTTAATTAAGGTCTGTATTTACTAAGACTCACTTCCCAGTTAGTCCCTTGCTACAAGATGTTATTCTACTACAAGATTTAACTGAATTAATAGAACAATGCTCTAAGTTTGCTTCTGAAGCCTAACTTTATAATCAATCTTTGGGTAAAGATCAGATGCTCCATGATCTACAACCAGGAGATTAACACCAGGCTACTGTCATTTAACACACTAAATCAGACAACCTGGGATATACTGGACTGCATCTGATAAAAGTTCTTAAATTTTTACTTGTAAACTTACTATTACTGCTACCTATATTGTTTGCTACACTGCCTGTTTCAGAAAATTGCTGTCTCTTACACAAAATTGTTCTCTCTTACATTACCAAATGTGTGACTGAGTCTCTAGTAAAATGATATATAGTTCCGTATGAGATCAATGATTATAATAATGTAACTCTAGATATGGGAAGAATCAACAAGAGGGAATGTTTTCCTGGACTATAAGAGACTACTAGTAAGGCAGGTATTGGCCAGAACTTTTACTATTTTCATGGTCAAGTCCAACAATAGCATATTAAGTGATCTATTAGAAAAATCTTCACTAGACCTGGGAATGAGCATTCCTATCACTGTGGGATGAAATGATCTTAAAATGCCCCCAAACCAATGATCAAATTTATAACCATGAAAGGCCCTGCTGACTGGAAACTGGAACTTTCCATCTGCCTCTACAAACATTAAATCAGGAGCCACTGGAGCTGCTGATCTTCACCACCCTCTGAAAGGAGTTCAGGGTAGAAATTAAAAATAAGGCATTTTATACTCTAGGGAAAACTGGCAGGACAGGCCTTCAGATAGATATTTTCAAGAAAATATGTTCATGAATCCCAATTCTTGCATCTTCTCATACCTAGAGAAACACTAACATCACAGGCCAATGTCCTGTCCTGGTGCTCCTGACTATCCCCTCTTCTAGACCCCTTGGCAGCCTTTCTACTTCTATTAATCTTTGGGACAAGTATCTCTAATCTTCTTGTTTGTTTCTCCTAGAATACAAATAAATCTCCAGATGATGCTACAAGGACATCAGCTGGTTGGCACATGGACTACACTGGAAAAAGCTGCCTTGTCATTCCATGGACTCTCATCTCCCTCAGCAGATAAACCTTGACAGAGAGCAGGCATTGGGGCCCAGGGCCCCATGAATCCCCTGTCCAGCAGGAAGAAGCCAGAGATGGTCTTCATCTCTTTCCCAGTGAAAGAGCCCTCATAACCTGAGATTCAGATAGGCAGCTAGTTAGACATGAGCATAGTGTTGAGGGGCTGAAGATTTGTCTTATTGATAAGAAGAGCAGGGAATGTTGAGTCCTGTCCCCAGGCCACAAGTGTGAGGCTGTGTACGAAGGCCACGGAAGTGTAGCCTAGAAGCAAGGTCATCTCCAAAGCTGACTGAGCCCCTTTGTAACATTGCCAAAGCCCCCCTGATCATCACCAGTGGGCTTCTTGACTTATATTAGGCAGAAATACCCACCCCAGTGCTCACTTTATAGTGCCCTAACCAATCATCTAATACCAACCTTCTGGCAGGAATTTTTTTTGTTTGTTTTGAGGCATAAAAATTGGCTACTAACCCACGAAAACTGTTGACTCTCCCTAGTCTGTTAGGAGTTGTTGGCCTGCTGTGCTCACAGTGCCCACTTTATCTTTGTTCTTAATAAACTCACTTCTGTGTGCTATACTCTGTGTCTAGAAATTCTTTTCCAGTCCGTACTTGTACTGCCTCAACAGCCTTTTTTTTTTTTTCCTTCTTTTTTAAACAGCACTGTCTTTTGTTTTATCAGAACACTTAAGCGAATAAAGACCCAAAGATGGCAACTGACCCAGATGTTTGACTCTCACCCTTTGGAGAAAAATAATTTGAATTGTCAATATGTGAACACAGAGAGATTTCCTTTACAACATGAATTGAAGATTTCTCTTGAAAACTTAGAAGGCCTGGAAAGCTTTTGTTTCAACCTGGCATCAACTGGAAGGAGCTGAAAATTGTCTGTGTGCATGATAAGTCACTTCAGTCATATCCAACTCTTTGAGACCATATGGACTGTAGCCTGCCAGGCTCCACTGTCCATGGGATTCTCCAGGAAAGAATACTGGAGTGCGTTGCCATACCCTCCTCCAGGGGCTCTTCTGTGCTGCCTGCATTGCAGGTGGATTCTACCCACGGAGCCACCTGAGAAGCCTGAAAATTGCCTGCTTCATTTAAATGAAAAGTTCTCCAATTCAACATAGTTTCCATCACTCTCTATTTTGCCACAGCTACCTGCTTCTCCACTGATTCTATCTATCTAGTATTATTGACACTTGAGCTTAAAAATCTCTGCCATAGGGCCAGATTCCAAGACGGATAGGGATTTCCACAAAGTTGCAAGGCAAATTTAGCAGCAGAGATAGTCCTAAAATCCTGCTCTTCCTTCCATTTTTTTTCCCAACACACACCACTCTTCACACGCATGAACCCATGGAGCAAGACCACCAGACTCAGTTGCTAATTCTATACACAGGGGTTTACATGACCACAGGATTGTCCTTAAAATACTCAAGGACAATCCATACAACCCCCTAATAAGTGGCTAAAACCAAGACAACAGAAATAGAAATAATGAGGAAATTAACTCTTTAATATGGGCTGAATTGTGCCCCCTCAAAATGTATGTGTTCAAGTCCTAACACTCAGTGCCTCAGCATGTGACTATATTTAAGACAGAATCTTTAAAAAGGTAATTCAGTTAAAATGAGGTCTTTAAAGAGGTAATTCAGTTAAAATGAACCTTAGCCTCATACGACTCGTTCCGAGTGCTTTGACAAGTTCTTACAACAGAACTTTGATTTCACAAGCATTTGGACTGAAAAAGCTGTTTACTTTACGAGGCAACATTTTTAGTGCATTATAGAGGATCCCAGCATTACAGAGCCAGGTTTGGCTCCTCTTGGCACAAGGTGAGTGATCTCTGCCATCATTTATGTCTCCAGACTTGGGGGGCATAGTAATAATACTCAGTGTGTACAGTGAGTGAAAATACTCACAATGCTTTCATAAGGATTAGTGAGATAATCAATATAATCAATTTCCCAGCGCTGTGTCTGATACAGAATAAGGGCTTAATAAGTGTTGAGGTGTCTTCTAACTCTCAGAAAATACTGAAGCCAATCCCTACCAAGTTAGATATTTTAAAAATATGTTGTTAATAAAAGTCTTTCACCTTAAGTGATTTGAACGAACTTTCACTTAATGGAACTTTCTTCTCAATGTTTTAACTTCTAGGTCTTTTTTATTCCCCTCGGCACCCTCCTCCCACAGCCTACCACATTCAAATATCTAACATTAAATCAATCACCTGTATGCTAGTCATGGTGCTGGGCATACCATGTATTCCCTCTGATCCCTCTCTCTCAGTTTCACCATCCTCACTTTGCAACAAAGGAAATGAAGTGTCAGAGAAGAGGCTTGCCCAAGGTCTGTAAGTGGCATTGCAAGAATTTGAAATTGGGGCTTCAGATTTCATGTTCAGGGCTCTATATATACTTTACTGCCCCGTGGCAGACAAACACACACAGACACATACACCCAAAGAAGTGGTCCCTTACCTGGTACTGTCTAGGAAATGCTTGAGTTGCGTCTTGGATGAGGACTTTGCAAGTTTAGTTCTCTTCTGATTAGAAGTTCAGTTCTCCCTGTGTATACAACAGAACTTGGTTCCTGATGACAACTGAGGTGGAGAACTTGGCAGGAATGGAATGATTCAAAAGGGGGAGGAGATTCCCACGTGTAACAGGGAAGAAAGCAATCACAGGCCCTCATGGAGAGAAAGCCAGTTAGAAAAACAAACTATATAACATAATATCCAATTATTGTGGGCCTGCCTTGCAGTTTGAATGAACAAATAAAGCCAAATGGAGCACTTTCACAAGTTCTCTGTGAACAACCTGCTACCCTTTCCCAGTCTCACGTCCCCAGTGAGAGCCAGATGGCAGCATCACCTAGTAGTTACACCTGTGCTTGGTTAGGGGCAGGGGGAGTAAGGCTCAAGATGGAAGGATATATATATATATATATAGTGACTGATTTGCGTTGATGTATGCCAGAAACCACCACAACATTGTAAAGCAATTATTCTCTAATAAAAGATAAATACATTTTAAGAAACCTGTGCTTGGAGGCAGAGAGATTTGGGCTTAAGGGTCAGGTCTGCCTCTTACCCTTTCTCTGACCTTTTTGGACATCCTTTTCCTACACTTCAGTTTCCTTATCTATGAAATGGGAGTGCTAATGGTGACACCTCTCTCTTATGATTTCTCTTTGTGGTTGTCATTGTTAGTATTAGATGAAATAATTCATGAAATATACACAGCACAGTGCTTGGCATAATCATTGTTGGCTGCTTTTATTAACTTAGGATTCTGAGAGAAACAGCTTAGTGTGCTAGCAAGATGTAAGGTCTTTGGAACCCCAAAGTCTTGAGCTTAAATCCTGGCACAGCCACTTATAAGATAGTCCATGGCAGCAGTTTATCTCTTCTAACATCTCAAAGGTAGAGGAGTCAGTGGTTGTCAGTAAGATTTATCCCGTGAACTCTTTGAAAGTTTTGCACAATGTAAAGTGTGTAGAGTGCCTGGTCCAGGGATGTAGACCCTGGGTTGATACTGATGTAGCACTGGATAAGCACGGATTTTCACAGGTAGTGTCTTGTTCTGTTAGTTTTCCTCTAGAGCCATTTTGGGGTGTCATTAGGGAATGAGGGATGTCTAGTATCCTGGCCCAAATTTCCTAGCACTTTTCCCTTCCCAACCTCCATTGAACCAGGGGGGAAAATACCTCTACTCAAAGCTACCACCAAAGACTGCCAGAGACAGCTAGAACACCCTGATAAGCCTGAGGGGAAAGCCTGGCTTCCGTGGGGTGGGTCTTGCTCTTTCTGGCCGATGCATTGATGATGAATCCGTGCTCAGGATAAACTCTTATTCTATGGAGAGGAGCAAACAATACTGGCCGTAGTAAGTTAAATATTATGAAGTAAAAAGTACCCTATTAATCAAGCAGAAGAGGCAGTCACTTTTGAGGATAGAATGGGGACAGGAGGATCAGAGCACAAGGCAATCTCTGGATCTCAGTATACCTCCCTAGTGGAGCTATAACACTAGTGTTGTGGTCAAAAAGACAGGTTCTGGGGCCAGGCAGTCTCAGTATGAGTCTAGCTTTAACCAGTTACCAGCTCTGGGACACTGGGTGGGTTTATTAATCCCTTTCTGCCTCAGTTTTCTCATCCTAACAATGGGTGAATGGCAGAGACAGTAGAATTCTCAAAAGATTCCATGTGCACATTTCTTCTTCTCAAGTTTCTTCTGTAGTTAGGATGAGGTGATTGAATTCCACTTTAGGACAATGAACTCCAAGTGGAAGTGACAAAAGTCACTTCTAGTCGAGGAAATTTAAGAACTGGTTTGACCAAACAGGATAAACCCAAGGTGAAATAACACAAGACACATAGTAATCAAATTAACAAAGATCAAACACAAAGAACAAATACTAAAAGCAGCAAGGGAAAAACAACAAATAAAACACAAGGGGATTCCCATAAGCATAACAGCTGATCTTTCAATAGAAACTCTTCAGGCCAGAAGGGAATTGCAGGACATAAAATGTTGAAAGAAAAAAACCTACAGCCCAGATTACTGTACCCAGCAAGGATCTCATTCAAATATGAAGGAGACAAGCAAAAGCTAAGAGAATTCAGCACCACCAAACCAGCTCTCCAAAAAATGCTAAAAGATCTTCTCTAGACAGAAAACACAGAAAGGGTGTCTAATCTAGACCTCAAAACAATAAAGTAAATGGCAAAGGGATCATACTTATCAATAATTACCTTAAATGTAAATGGGTTAAATGCCCCAACCAAAAGACAAAGACTGGCAGAATGGATAAAAAAAACATGACCCCTATATATGTTGTCTACAAGGGACCCACCTCGAAACAAGGGACACATACAGATTGAAAGTGAAGGGCTGGAAAAAGATATTCCACTGAAATAGAGACCAAAAGAAAGCAGGAGTAGCAATACTCCTATCGGATACAATAGACTATAAAATAAAGGCAGTGAAAAGAGACAAAGAAGGACACTATATAATGATCAAAGGATCAATCCAAGAAGAAGATATAACAATTATAAATATATGTGCACCCAACATAGGAGCACCACAATATGTAAGATAAATGTTAACAACTATGAAAGGGGAAATTAACAATAGCACAATAATAGTGGGAGACTTTAATACCCCACTCACACCTATGGATAGATCAACTAAACAGAAAATTAACAAGGAAACACAAACTTTAAATGATACAATAGACCAGTTAGAACTAATTGATATCTATAGGACATTTTACCCCAAAACAATGAATTTCACCTTTTTTTCAAGTGCACATGGAACCTTCTCCAGAATAGATCACATCCTGGGCCATAAACTAGCCTTGGTAAATTAAAAAAATTGAAATCATTCCAAGCATCTTTTTCTGAAGAAATCAAAAAGGAAATCAAAATATGCATAGAAATGAATGAAAATGAAAACACAACAACCCCAAACCCATGGGACACTGTAAAAGCAGTGCTAAGGGGAAGGTTCAAAGCAATACAGGCTTACCTCAAAAAACAAGAAAAAAGTCAAATAAATAGCCCAACTCTACACCTAAAGGAACTAGAAAAGGAATAAATGAAGAGCCCAAGGGTTAGTAGAAGGAAAGAAATCTTAAAAATTAGGGCAGAAATAAACGCAAAAGAAACGAAAGAGACCATAGCAAAAATCAACAAAGCCAAAAGCTGGCTCTTTGAGAAGATAAATAAAATTGACAAGCCATTAGCCAGACTCATCAAGAAACAAAGGGAGAAGAATCAAATCAACAAAATTAGAAATGAAAATGGAGAGATCACAACAGACAACACAGAAATACAAAGGATCATAAGAGACAACTATCAGCAACTAGACGCCAATAAAATGGAAAGCTTGGAAGAAATGGACAAATTCATAGGAAAGTACAACTTTTCAAAACTGAACCAAGAAGAAATCGAAAATCTTAACAGACCCATCACAAGCACGGAAATTGAAACTGTAATCAGAAATCTTCCAGCAAACAAAAGCCCAGGAACAGAGGGCTTCACAGATGAATTCTACCAAAAATTCAGAGAAGAGCTAACACCTATCCTACTCAAACTCTTCCAGAAAATTGCAGAGGAAGGTAAACTTCCAAACTCATTCTATGAGGCCACCATCACCCTAACACCAAAACCAGACAAAGATGCCACATAAAAAGAAAACTACAGGCCAATATCACTGATGAACATAGATACAAAAATCCTTAACAAAATTCTAGCAAACGGAATCCAACAACATATTAAAAAGATCATACATCATGACCAAGTGGGCTTTATCCCAGGGATGCAAGGATTCTTCGATATCCACAAATCAATCAATGTAATACATGACATGAACAAATTGAAAGATAAAAATCTTATGATTATTTCAATAGATGTAGAGAAAGCCTTTGACAAAAGTCAACATCCATTTATGATAAAAAACCCCCAGACAGCAGGAATAGAAGGAACATACCTCAACATAATAAAAGCTATATATGACAAACCCACAGCAAACATTATCTTCAATGGGGAAAAATTGAAAGCATTTCCCTTAAAGTCAGGAACAAGACAAGGGTGCCCATTCTCACCACTACTATTCAACATAGTTTTCAAAGTTTTGGCCACAGCAATCAGAGAAGAAAAAGAAATAGAAGGAATCCAGACTGGAAGACAAGAAGTAAAACTCTCACTGTTTGCAGGTGACATGATCCTCCACATAGAAAAACCTTAAGACTTCACCAGAAAATTACTAGAGCTAATCAGTGAATATAGTAAAGTTACAGGATATAAAATTAACACACAGAAATCCCTTGCATTCCTATACGCTAACAATGAGAAAACAGAAAGAAAAATTAAGGAAACAATTCCATTCACCATCACAATGAAAACAATAAAATACTTAGGAATATATCTACCTAAAGAAACAAGAGACCTATATATAGAAAACTATAAAACACTGGTGAAAGAAATCAAAGAGGACACAAATAGATGGAGACATATACCGTGTTCATGGATGGGAAGAATCAATATAGTGAAAATGAGTATACTACCCAAAGCAATCTATAGATTCAATGCAATCCCTATCAAGCTTCCAACGGTATTCTTCAGAGAACTAGAACAAATAATTTCACAATTTGTATGGAAATACAAAAAACCTCCAATAGCCAAAGCAATCTAGAGAAAGAAGAATGGAACTGGAGGAATCAACCTGCCTGACTTCAGACTCTACTACAAAGCCACAGTCATCAAGACAGTATGGTACTGGCACAAGGACAGAAATACAGAACAATGGAACAAAACAGAAAGCCCAGAGATAAATCCACGCACCTATGGACACCTTATCTTCGACAAAGGAGGCAAGAATATACAATGGAGAAAAGACAATCTCGTAAACAAGTGGTTGCAGGAAAAACTGGTCAACCCCTTGTAAAAGAATGAAACTAGAATACTTTCTAACACCATACACAAAAATAAACTCAAAATGGATTAAAGATCTAAATGGAAGACAAGAAACTATAAAACTCCTAGAGGAAAACATAGGCAAACACTCTCCGACATAAACCACAGCAAGATCCTCTATGACCCACCTCCCAGAATATTGGAAATAGAAGCAACAATAAACAAATGGGACCTAATTAAAATTAAAAGCTTTTACACAACAAAAGAAACTATAAGCAAGGTGAAAAGACAGCCTTCAGAATGGGAGAAAATAAGAACAAACAAAGCAATGGACAAACAATTAATCTCAAAAATATACAAGCAACTCCTGCAGCTCAATTCCAGATAAATAAACGACCCAATCAAAAAATGGGCCAAAGAACTAAACAGACACTTCTCCAAAGAAGACATACAGATGGCTAACAAACACATGAAAAGATGCTCAACCTCACTCATTATCAGAGAAATGCAAATCAAAACCACAATGAGATACCATTTCACGCCTATCAGAATGGCTTCTATCCAAAAGTCTACAAGCAATAAATGCTGGAGAGGGTGTGGAGAAAAGGGAATCCTCTTACACTGTTGGTGGGAATGCAAACTAGTACAGCCATTATGGAGAACAGTGTGGAGATTCCTTAAAAAACTGGAAATAGAAGTGCCATATGACCCAGCAATCCCACTGCTGGGCATACACACTGAGGAAACCAGAATTGAAAGAGACACGTGTACCCCAATGTTCATTGCAGCACTGTTTATAATAGCCAGGACCTGGAAGCAACCTAGATGTCCATCAGGAGACGAATGGATAAGGAAGCGGTGGTACATATACACAATGGAATATTACTCAGCCATTAAAAAGAATACATTTAAATCAGTTCTAATGAGGTGGATGAAACTGGAGCCTATTATCCGGAGTGAAGGAAGCCAGAAAGAAAAACATCAATACAGTATACTAACGCATATATATGGAATTTAGAAAGATGCTAATGATAACCCTATATGCAAGGCAGCATAAGAGACACTGATGTATAGAACAGTCTTTTGGACTTTGTGGGAGAGGATGAGGGTGGGATGAATAGGGAGAATGGCATTAAAACATGTATATTATCATATGAGAAGCGAATTGCCAGTCCAGGTTCTATGTATGAGACAGGGTGCTTGGGGCTGGTGCACTGGGATGACCCAGAGGGATGGGATGGGGAGGGAGGTGGAAGGGGGTTCAGAATGGGAAACACATGTACACCTGTGGCGGATCCATGTCAATGTATGGTAAAACCTCTATAATATTGTAAAGTAATTAGCCTCCAATTAAAATAAATAAATTAAAAAAATAAAATAAAATAAAACACACACACATAAAATAAATAAAAACAGGAACAACAACAACAACAAAAAGAACTGGTTTGAGTTCTCACTGAGCTTCTCCTGACTCAGTAGTCCTGGGAACCATGTGGGGAGATAGTATCAACAGCATCAAAATATGGCAGAAATTCTATCAGCCTTGTTCTCTGTAAGATTCCTTCTGCATTACATGTTTCAGATATCACATTCTCTCATATCTTCTGTGGGGCTTTTCCTGGGATATTTGGACCTCCCAAATCAATTGTGGGGCAGGCTCTAGATCCAGCTCACAGCCTCAGGGTTTGCCACTTACCCTCTCACTTACTTGCCTATTTCTCTTCTCTCAGGACCCTCTTATTTTCAGAGTACCTGGGCCCTGGAGGGACATGGACAATAGAATAGTACTCATGAGCAGGTAGAGAAGAATGACTGAAAAAAGTCATGACTTCATCAAAAAGCTAGATCTTAGATTCTGAAAATAGTCTTGCTCTTCTGAGCAAATGCCCTTTCTCTGCTCTCTTCTTCCCTCTATCTCTTCTTTTGTAGGCATACTGGTTCTTTTGGTGGACTGAAGATTTAGTTGCGGTTTAGTTGTGAAATCGTTTCTGAATCTGTGATCCCATGGGGTTACTAGGCTCCTCTGTCCACGAGGTTGTCCTGGCAGGAATACTGGAGTGTGTGGACTTTTTCTCTAGGGAATCTTTCTGACCCAGAGATCAAACTCATGTCTTCTGCGTTGCAGGCGGATTCTTTACCTTTGAGCCACCTGAGAAGCCCAAAGATTTAGTTAAAGATAGTTAAAATTAAACACTAATGCTAATCAGCTCTTGCATTATTCTCTTCTACCTTTCTGTTATCACATTCTACCTTTTCTGAGTCTTCTTTCTCAATATTGATCATAGGATTCTCTCCCTTTTCTTCTCTTAACATATTATGGTTCTCCAAGGACTCATCCACAGCTAATAGTTCTTCTCATTCCATTTATTCTCTCTCTCTCGCTGTCTCTCAGTAATTTCCTAAACACATTAAAAATGTTTACTTCCCCCTAGTTCAAATTTACATATCCAGCTGATTACTAAAATATATCTTAACCTCAGTATTTCATAGATAGCATGGGTAAATTAATATGACCACAACTGAATTCTGTGTTCCCACCTCCAAATCATTCCTCTCAGAAAACCTTACAACCACCTACCCCAGTTTACTTAATCAAAAGCTTAGACATCGTCTTTCTGTTCTCCCTTACCCTTAACCTGATCTGCCTTATTTAGTCACTAAGTTACCACGTTCTGTGAAGAAGGAACTTTTCTTCTAAGCATTTCTCAAATTCTCCTCTGATACATTTACCATTCAGCTACCACGGTAATCATTTAGGAGTAAATTGCTGACTGAGTTCATTACTGGCAAGATAAAGTCCAAACTTTTTATCATGTGATATAATGACCATCCTTTCTGATATTTTGCAACCCGAACCTGATGTTGAAATAATATTGAATTTAAGTGAGGTGACCCTATCCTTTTTCAGGTAAGTTCTTCCTTCTATCCACAGAACAGTTAATTGCAGCAATCTGGGGGCAACTTAGGCCATCAACACATACACAAGAATACTCTGTGTATTCTCTAAAGCTAATGATTGTCCAGGAAATTATGCACAATGTGTACTGGATCACAGGGACTTGATAGTTATTACTTCTTCGTTCTGAGAGTTACTGGGGCATCTTAAGGACTTTGACTAGACAAAGATATGAATGATGAGGTAGTACATTTGTATCTTATCTTGAACAAAACAAGAGATCGTGATGTCCTTGTGCACGCATATCTTGACGATATTGTAAGTTCAGTTCCAGACTACTGCAGTAAAGTAAATATTGCAATAAAGTGAGTCACACAAATTTTTCTTGGTTTCCCAGTCCATATAAAAGTTACATTTGTACTATACTGTCAGCTATTGTATGCAGTAGCAATATGTCTAAAAAAAAAGTACATAATTTATAAAAACATGTGTGTGTGTGTGTGTGTGCTCAGTTGTGTCCAGCTGTTTGCAACCCCATGGACTGTTGCCTGCTAAGCTCTTCTGCTCATGGGATTTTCCAGGCAAGAATACTAGGGTAGATTACCATTTCCTCCTCCAGGGGATCATCCCAACTCAGGAATCAAACCCGCATCTTTTGTGTCTCCTGCATTGACAGGTGGATTCTTTATTTACCACTGTGCCACCAGGGAAGCTCCAATTTAAAAATACTTTATTGCTAAAAAAAGCTAGCCATCATCTGACAATTCAGGGTTGTCCAATCCCCTCAATTTTAAAAATCACAATATCTGTGAAGCACAGTGAAGTGAAACAATAAAATGAGATATGCTTGTAGTTATAGTGAGCCAATCTGAAAGTACTGGCTTAATAATGTGATTTCTATATACAAGCCAAATGGAGAAGGAGATGACATGGAAGGAGGAGAGGCAGATTCTGTACTTTGGGTAAGTCATAGATTTACCCTAAAAGTATGAGCTCTCAACATCACTTATTCCAGAGCCTGGAGAAGCATGGGACATGCACTGAGTAAGGAGATATGATCAAAATCATTCTCACAATAGGATAAAGAACAGTAAAAGTGTCAGAATGATGAATCTACTGGATTTAAAATTTTTGGAAGCCAAGTAATATTGCTTTTTGCTCTTTGATTAGCAGGTTGTGTTTCTGTACTAGGGCAAACATAAAACTGGTGAATTTTAGGGCACTCTATGAAAGGAGTAAGTCACAATATATTCACGTTCTGGTGAATATTTTATTATTGAGTTGTAATTAAAATATAATATTAGTTTCAGGTGTACAACAGTGGATTGATATTTTTTTAAATTAGTTTATTTTCTATTTTTTAACTTTAAAATATTGCATTTGTTTTGCCATACATTGATATGAATCCACCATGAATGTACATGTTTTCCCCTTCCAGAACCCCCCTCCCACCTCCCTCCCTACCCCATCCCTCAGGGTCATCCCGGTGCACCAGCCCTGAGACCCCTGTATCATGCATCGAACCTGGACTGGCGATTCGTTTCACATATAATAATTTACATGCTTCAGTGCCATTCTCCCATATCCTCCCGCCCTCACCCTCTCTCATAGAGTCCATAATAGTGTCCTATTTATCTGTGTCTCTTTTGATGTCTCGCATACAGGGTTATCTTTACCGATTAACTAAATACCGTATATATGTGTTAGTATACTGTATTGGTGTTTTTCTTTCTGGCTTATTTCACTCTGGATAATAGGCTCCAGTTTCATCCACCTCATTAGAACTGATTCGAATGTATTCTTTTTAATGGCTGAGTAATATTCCATTGTGTATATGTACCACCGATTCCTTATCCATTCGTCTCCTGATGAGCATCTAGGCTGCTTCCATGTCCTGGCTATTATAAACAGTGCTGCAATGAACATTGGGGTACACGTGTCTCTTTCAATTCTGGTTTCCTCAGTGTGTATGCCCAGCAGTGGGATTGCTGGGTCATATGGCACTTCTATTTTCAGTTTTTTGAGGAATCTCCACACTGTTCTCCATAGTGGCTGTACTAGTTTGCATTCCCACCAACAGTGTAAGAGGATTCCCTTTTCTCCACACCCTCTCCAGCATTTATTGCTTGTAGACTTTTGGATAGCAGCCATTCTAAAGGGCATGAAATGGTATCTCATTGTGGTTTTGATTTGCATTTCTCTGATAATGAGTGAGGTTGAGCATCTTTTCATGTGTTTGTTAGCCATCTGTATGTCTTCTTTGGAGAAATGTCTGTTTAGTTCTTTGGCCCACTTTTTGATTGGGTCGTTTATTTATCTGGAATTGAGCTGCAGAAGTTGCTTGTATATTTTTGAGATTAACTGTTTGTCTGTTGCTTCGTTTGCTATTGTTTTCTCCCATCCTGAAGGCTGTCTTTTCACCTTGCTTATAGTTTCCTTTGTTGTGCAAAAGCTTTTAAGTTTAGTTAGGTCCCATTTGTTTATTTTTGCCTTTATTTCCAATATTCTGGGATGTGGGTCATAGACGATCCTGCTGTGGTTTATGTTGGAAAGTGTTTTGCCTAAGTTTTCCTCTAGGAGTTTTATAGTTTCTTGTCTTCCATTTAGATCTTTAATCCATTTTGAGTTTATTTTTGTGTATGGTGTTAGAAAGTGTTCTAGTTTCATTCTTTTACAAGGGGTTGACCAGTTTTCCCAACACCACTTGTTTACGAGATTGTCTTTTCTCCATTGTATATTCTTGCCTCCTTTGTCGAAGATAAGGTGTCCATAGGTGCGTGGATTTATCTCTGGGCTTTCTGTTTTGTTCCATTGTTCTGTATTTCTGTCCTTGTGCCAGTACCATACTGTCTTGATGACTGTGGCTTTGTAGTAGAGTCTGAAGTCAGGCAGGTTGATTCCTCCAGTTCCTTTCTTCTTTCTCTAGATTGCTTTGGCTATTGGAGGTTTTTTGTATTTCCATACAAATTGTGAAATTATTTGTTCTAGTTCTCTGAAGAATACCGTTGGAAGCTTGATAGGGATTGCATTGAATCTATAGATTGCTTTGGGTAGTATACTCATTTTCACTATATTGATTCTTGAGATCCATGAACACCGTATATTTCTCCATCTATTTGTGTCCATTTTGATTTATTACACCAGTGTTTTATAGTTTTCTATATTTAGGTCTCTTGTTTCTTTAGGTAGATATATTCCTAAGTATTTTATTGTTTTCATTGTGATGGTGAATGGAATTGTTTCCTTAATTTCTCTTTCTGTTTTCTCATTGTTAGCATATAGGAATGCAAGGGATTTCTGTGTGTTAATTTTATATCCTGCAACTTTACTATATTTATTGGTTAGCTCTAGCAATTTTCTGGTGGAGTCTTTAGGGTTTTCTATGTAGAGAATTGTGTCGTCTGCAAACAGTGAGAGTTTTACTTCTTCTTTTCCAATCTGGATTCCTTTTATGTCTTTTTCTTCTCTGATTGCTGTGGCCAAAACTTCGAAAACTATGTTGAATAGTAGTGGTGAGAGTGGGCACCCTTGTCTTGTTTCTGACTTTAGGGGAAATGCTTTCAGTTTTACACCAGGATAATGTTTGCTGTGGGTTTGTCATATATAGCTTTTATTATGTTGAGGTATGTTCCTTCTATTTCTGCTTTCTGGAGGATTTTTATCATAAATGAATGTTGACTTTTGTCAAAGGCTTTCTCTGCATCTATTGAAATAATAATATAGTTTTTATCTTTCAATTTGCTTATGTGATGTATTACATTGACTGATTTGCGGATATTGAAGAATCCTTGCATCCCTGGGATAAAGTCCACTTGGTCATGATGTATGATCTTTTTAATATGTTGTTGGATTCTGTTTGCTAGAATTTTGTTAAGGATTTTTGCATGTATGTTCATCAGTGATATTGGCCTGTAGTTTTCTTTTTTTGTGACATCTTTGTCTGGTTTTGGTGTTAGGGTGATGGTGGCCTCATAGAATGAGTTTGGAGGTTTACCTTTCTGTGCAATTTCTGGAAGAGTTTGAGTACAATAGGTGTTAGCTCTTCTCTGAATTTTTGGTAGAATTCATCTGTGAAGCCCTCTGGACCTGGGCTTTTTTTTTGCTGAAAGATTTCTGATTACTGTTTCAATTTCCATGCTTGTGATGGGTCGGTTGAGATTTTCTATTTCTTCTTGGTTCAGTTTTGGGAAGTCATACTTTCTAGAATTTATCCATTTCTTCCAAGTTGTCCATTTTATTTGCATATAGTTACTGTTAATACTCTGTTATGATCCTTTGTATTTCTGTGTTGTCTGTTGTGATCTCTCCGTTTTCATTTCTAATTTTGTTGATTTGATTCTTCTCCCTTTGTTTCTTGATGAGTCTGGCTAACGGCTTGTCAATTTTATTTATCTTCTCAAAGAGCTAGCTTTTGGCTTTGTTGATTTTTGCTATGGTCTCTTTTGTTTCTTTTGCATTTATTTCTGCCCTAATTTTTAAGATTTCTTTCCTTCTACTAACCCTGGGGTTCTTCATTTCTTCCTTATCTAGTTGCTTTAGGTGTAGAGTTAGGTTATTTATTTGACTTTTTTCTTGTTTCTTGAGGTGAGCCTGTATTGCTACGAACCTTCCCCTTAGCACTGCTTTTACCATGTCCCATAGGTTTTTGGTTGTTGTGTTTTCATTTTCATTTGTTTCGATGCATATTTTGATTGCTTTATTGATTTCTTCTGTGATTTGTTGGTTATTCAGCAGTGTGTTGTTCAGCCTCCATATGTTGGAGTTTCTAATAGTTTTTCTCCTGTAATTGACATCTAATCTTGCTGCATTGTTGTCAGAAAAAGATGCTTGGAATGATTTCAATTTTTTTGAATTTACCAAGACTAGATTTATGGCCCAGGATGTGATCTATTCTGGAGAAGATTCTGTGTGCGCTTGAGAAAAAGGTGAAATTCATTGTTTTGGGGGTGAAATCACCTATAGATATCATTTAGGTCTAACTGGTCTATTGTATCATTTAAAGTTTGTGTTTCTTTGTTAATTTTCTGTTTAGTTGATCTGTCCATAGGTGTGAGTGGGGTATTAAAGTCTCTCACTATTATTGTGTTATTGTTCATTTTCCCTTTCATATTTGTTAGCATTTGCCTTACATATTGCGGTGCTCCTATGTGGGATGCATATATGTTTATAATTGTTATATCTTCTTCTTGGATTGATCCTTTGATCATTATGTAGTGTCAATCTTTGTCTCTTTTCACATCCTTTGTTTTAAAGTCTATTTTATCTGATATGAGTATTACTAATCCTGCTTCCATTGGTCTCTATTTGCATGAAATACCTTTTTCCAGCCCTTCACTTTCAGTCTGTATCTGTCCCTTGTTTCGAGGTGGGTCTCTTGTAGACAATATATATAGGGGTCATGTTTTTGTATGTATTCAGCCAGTCTTTGTCTTTTGGCTGGGGCATTCAACCCATTTACATTCAAGGTAATTATTGATACGTATGGTCCCATTGCCATTTATTTTATTGTTTTGGGTTCAAGATTATACATCCTTTCTGTGTTTCCTGTCTAGTGTAGATCCTTTAGCATTTTTTTGAAAGCTGGTTTGGTGGTACTGAATTCTTTCAGCTTTTGCTTGTCTGTAAAGCTTTTGGTTTTTCCTTCGTTTTTGAATGAGATTCTTGCAGGATACAGTAATCTGGGCTGTAGATTATTTTCTTTCATCACTTTAAGTATGTCCTGCCATTCCCTTCTGGCCTGAAGAGTTTCTATTGAAAAATCAGCTGTTATCCCTATGGGAATCCCCTTGTGTGTTATTTGTTGTTTTTCCCTTACTGCTATTAATGTTTGTTCTTTGTGTTTGATCTTTGTTAATTTGAATATTATGTGTCTTGTGGTATTTCACCTTGGATTTATCCTGTTTGGAACTCTCTGTGTTTCTTGGACTTGGGTGATTATTTCCTTTCCCACTTTAGGGAAGTTTTCAACTATTATCTCCTCGACTATTTTCTCATTGTCTTTCTTTTTGTCTTCTTCTTCTGGGACGCCTATGATTTGTATGTTGGTGTGTTTAACATTGTCCCAGAGGTCTCTGAGGTTGTCCACATTCCTTTTAATTCTTTTCTCTTTTTTCCTCTCTGTTTCATTTATTTCTATCATTCTATTTTCCCCCTCACTTATCCTATCTTTTGCCTCCGTTATTCTACTATTGGTTCCCTCCAGAGTGTTTTTGATCTCATTTATCGCATTATTCATTATATCTTGAATCTTTTTTATTTCTTCTAAGTCCTGTTAAACCTTTCTTGCATCTTTTCTATCCTTGTCTCCAGGTTATTTATCTGTAACTCCAATTTGTTTTCCAGATTTTGGATCATATTCACTATCATTATTCAGAATTCTTTATCAGGTAGATTCCATATTTATTCCTCTTTTGTTTGATTTGGAGGACATTCATCCTGTTCCTTTACCTGCTGGGTATTTTTCTGCCTTTTTATCTTGTTTATATTGCTGTGTTTGGGGTGGCCTTTCTGTTTTCTGGCAGTTTGTGGTTCCTCTTTATTGTGGAGGTTCCTTGCTGTGGGTGGGGTTATATGGGTGGCTTGTCAAAGTTTCCTTGTTGAGGAAGCTTGTGTCAGTTTTCTGGTGGGTGGACCTTGATTTCTTCTCTCTGGAGTGCAATGAAGTGTCCAGTAATGAGTTTTGAGATGTCAATGGGTTTGGTGTGACTTTGAACAGCCTGTATATTGAAGCTCAGGGCTATGTTCCTGTGTTGTTGGAGTATTTGCATGGTATATCTTCCTCTGGGACTTTTTGGCCCTTGGGCGGTTCTTGGTGTTCGGGTAGGTATGGAGGCATTTGATGAGCTCCTATCATTTAATGCTTCCTGATTCAGGAGTTCTCTGGTGTTCTCAAGATTTGGACTTAAGTCTCCTGTCTCTGGTTTTCAGTCTTATTCTTACAGTAGCCTCAAGACTTCTCCATCTATACAGCACCGATGATAAAACATGTAGGTTAATGATGAAAAGTTTCTCCACTGTGAGGGACACCCGGAGAGGTTCACAGAGTTACATGGAGAAGAGAAGAGGGAAGAGGGAGATAGAGGTGGCCAGGAGGAGACGAGGGGAATCAAAAGGGGAGAGAGCAACCTAGCCAGTAATCACTTCCTTATGTGCTGTCCACCGTCTGGATCTCTCAGAGATGTTCACGGATTTACACAGGGAATAGAAGAAAGAGGAAGGAGACAGAGGTGGCCAGGAGGAGAAAAGGGGGAATCAAAAGGGGAGAGACAGATCCAGCCAGTAATCAGTTCTCTAAGTGTTCTCCACAGCCCGGAACACACAAAGAGATTCCCAGAGTTGGGTAGAGAAGAAAAAGGGGATTGGGGAGATGGAAGCAACTTGGTGGAGAAAAAGGAGAGTTAAAAGTGGGAGAGAGAAATGAATCCAGTGATCTCACTCCCAAGTATAAATGGGTGCTGAAGATTGGGTTCTTGAAGATACAAAGTTGATAACAAATACTAAAAAGCAAAGATTAAAAATCTAGAGTAGAGGTTAGATTCTCAAAAATACCATATTAATAAAATAGAAAAATAAAAAAACCACCAAAGTCACAAAAATTATAAAATATATATATATATATAAAGTTTACTTTAAAAATAAGGTCTTAAAAAAATTTAAAAAAATAAAAATAAAAATAAGGTGGTTTTTTTTGCAAGGTGATAG
Organism: Giraffa tippelskirchi; assembly: GCF_054371585.1. Taxonomy (NCBI): domain Eukaryota; kingdom Metazoa; phylum Chordata; class Mammalia; order Artiodactyla; family Giraffidae; genus Giraffa; species Giraffa tippelskirchi. The sequence goes on from NC_137287.1 coordinate 23,494,719, forward strand.
TAGGTTATAAAAATGAAAATTGTCTTCTTTGGAGAAATGTCTGTTTAGTTCTTTGGCCCATTTTTTGATTGGGTCGTTTATTTTTCGGGAATTCAGCTGCAGAAGTTGCTTGTATATTTTTGATATTAATTGTTTGTCTGTTGCTTCATTTGCTATTATTTTCTCCCATTCTGAAGGCTGTCTTTTCACCTTGTTTATAGTTTCCTTTGTTGTGCAAAAGCTTTTAATTTTAATTAGGTCCCATTTGTTTATTTTTGCTTTTATTTCCAATATTCTAGGAGGTGGGTCATGGAGGATCCTGCTGTGATTTATGTCGGAGAGTGTTTTGCGTATGTTTTCCTCTAGGAGTTTTATTGTTTCTGGTCTTACATTTAGATCTTTAATCCATTTTGAGTTTATTTTTGTGTACGGTGTTAGGAAATGTTCTAGTTTCATTCTTTTACAAGTGGTTGACCAGTTTTCCCAGCACCACTTGTTAAAGAGATTGTCTTTTCTCCATTGAATATTCTTGCCTCCTTTGTCGAAGATAAGGTGTCCATAGGTGCGTGGGTTTATCTCTGGGCTTTCTATTTTGTTTCATTGATCTATATTTCTATCTTTGTGCCAGTACCATACTGTCTTGATGACTGTGGCTTTGTAGTAGAGCCTGAGAAGACATACAGATGGCTAACAAACACATGAAAAGATGCTCAACATCACTCATTATTAGAGAAATGCAAATCAAAACCACAATGAGGTATCATTTCACACCAGTCAGAATGGCTGCTATCCAAAAGTCTACAAGCAATAAATGCTGGAGAGGGTGTGGAGAAAAGGGAACCCTCTTACACTGTTGGTGGGAATGCAAACTAGTACAGCCACTATGGAGAACAGTGTGGAGATTCCTTAAAAAACTGGGAATAGAACTGCCATATGACCCAGCAATCCCACTGCTGGGCATATACACCAAGGAAACCAGAATTGAAAGAGACGCGTGTACCCCAATGTTCATCGCAGCACTGTTTACAATAGCCAGGACATGGAAGCAACCTAGTTGTCCATCAGCAGACGAATGGATAAGGAAGCTGTGGTACATATACACAATGGAATATTACTCAGCCACTAAAAAAAATACATTTGAATCGGTTCTACTGAGATGGATGAAACTGGAGCCCATTATACAGAGTGAAGTAAGCCAGAAAGAAAAACAACAATACAGTATACTAATGCATATATATGGAATTTGAAAGATGGTAACGATAACCCTATATGCGAGACAGAATAAGAGACACAGATGCATGGAACAATTTTATGGACTCTGAGGGAGAAGGTGAGGGTGGGACGTTCTGGGAGAATAGCATTGAAACATGTATATTATCATATGTGAAACAGAACACCATTCCATGTTCGATGCATGAGACAAGGGCTCAGGGCCGGGGCAATGGGATGATCCAGAAGGATGGGATGGGGAGGGAGGTGGGTGGGGGGTCCAGGAGGGGGAACACATGTAAACCCATGGCTGATTCATGTCAATGTATGGCAAAAACTATTGCAATGTTGTGAAGTGATTGGCCCCCAACTAAAATAAATAAATTCATAAAAAAAAATAAAAAAAATAAAAATAAAAATAAAATGAAAATTGAAGGAATAATAGGGGACTTAAAAGTAAAAATAAAATAAGTAAATAAAATAAAATTAAAAAATTAAAAAAATAATAAAAAAATTTTAAAAATTAAAAATATGATAATGGTAAAAATATATCTAGGACTTTCTCTGGAGCTGTTATCGACAGTGTGGGGTCAGTTTATTTTCAGATAGTTCCTTGGTCCAGCTTGTAATTCTCAAGGTCTCTAGGCCCATCCAATGTAGTCGGTGCTAATTACAGGGTTTTAATCTGTTGCATCTGTCACTTCCAAAGCGATTCCCTCTGTTTCTTTTAGCTTCTTCTGTTTGCTGGTCTCTTCAATGTCTAATTTCTGCCCTGACACAAGGCGGGCGGTGGTGGTCACTTGTTTTTTTTAGTCTCACTTATTCAGTCATACTGTGGGGAGGGAGGAACTCTGCAAACAAGTTTCACTGGAGTGTGCTCACAATGTTTCAGCCACACTGGGTTTGCCCCACTCATGGCGTGTGTGCTTTCCCAGCCTACACTGTTCAGGCTCTAGGTTGCACTGCCGGCAATTGTCTGAAATTGACCCTGGGGTTGCTTGTACTTCCCAGGTCTAAGCCACTCAGGTTCTGGTTCCCGGGTACTTCACAAAGGTGCAGCCTTGACTGAGCCTGGGTTTTGTGCCCTTCCCAGGTCTGAGCAGCTCCGGTGGTCAGGTTTTTGGCTAGCGCTGTTGGGGGCTGCGCCTTTTCCCCTTCCCCCATCCCAGCCGCTCGGTTTTCTGGGTGTACAATGGGCGCAGCTTCCCAGGTGTGCCGTGCTCTCCCCTGGGGAGATGATCTCTGGCTGCGACCCTCTTGGCGGGTGTCGACTCTCCAGAGTTCCAAGAATTCCTGCTTAGCAGCATGGTCTGTTTGCAGTTCGGTATAGAATGCGTCTCTGGTGTTGCGATTCCACCCTTCTGGCTCTGGCTGCCCTCGCCTGCCTGTCTCCTGTGGGGGATGGGCCAGTCCGCAGCCGGTTTACTCTGCTCAGTCCTTTGTTCTGTGAGCGGGCCTGGGCCTGGCGGTGTCTTAGGTTAAGGCTTTTCGCAGGAAAGCTATCCTATGGTCTAGGTTGCTGTCTCAATCTAGTTCCCTCAGATTGCCCTCGGGGCATTCAGGCTCAGTCCTTACCCAGAGCAATGCAGCCCACCCCTCCCTGCCCAGCTCCAGCTTGCTAGTTGGGGATGCGCTCGTCTGGGCTGTGCGCCCGCTGGGATTTTCTGTTAGGTACGTAAACCGTGGGTTTTAATTATTTATTTATTTTTCCTCCTGGTTATTTTGCCCTTTGCAATTCCAAGGCTTGCCACAGACATGCCGGAGAGTGTTTCCTGGTGTTTGGAAACTTCTCTTTTTTAAGACTTCCTTCCCCGGGTCAGATCTCCATCCCTACCTCTTTTGTCTCTCTTTTTATCTTTTTTTTTTTTTAGGAAAGGAAAAAACACTTTTAATCATAATACAGTTTAATACTATTACCCATAATATCCCCAAATTGTTAATCAGTTAAGATATATCAAGCATAGTGCTAAATATTGTACTTTATTATTGTACTATTATTCCTCAGAAGAAACTCGAGGCCCCCTAGAAGTCAAAGACGACTTAGCAACTAAACAACAGCAACAACAAAAAGAGGTCAAGTAATTTGTCAGGTCACACAGCTACAAATGGCAGAGCCTAGTGGCAATGGCACCCCACTCCAGTACTCTTGCCTGGAAAATCCCATGGATGGAGGAGCCTGGTAGGCTTGCATTGCATTGGCAAGTGGATTCTCTTTTTATCTTTTATATTTTGTCCTACCTCCTTTTGAAGACTATGAGCTGCCTTTCTGTGTGTCTGATGTCCTCTGCCAGCATTCACAAGTTGTTTTGTGGAATTTGCTCGGCGTCTAAATGTTCTTTTGGTGAATTTGTGGGAGAGAAAGTTGTCTCCCCGTCCTATTCCTCCACCGTCTTAGGACCACCCCTCTGAATTGATATTTTTATACATTATAAAATGATCAACAGAATAAGACCAGTTAACATCATCAACATGACACACTGTTACAATATATTGATTCTGTTTCCTATATATACATCACATCCTTGTGACTTATTTATTTTATACCTGGAAGTTTGTACCTTTAATTCTCTTCACCTGTTTTGTTCATCCCCCACCAATCCCCATTCCCTCTAGCAACCATCAGTTTCTTCTCTGTATGTATGAGTCTGTTTCTGCTTTGCTTTGTTTGTTCATTTGTTTTGTTTTCTAGATTCCACATATAAGTGAGATCATGTGGAGTCTATTTTTCTCTGATTTATTTCACTTAGCATAATACCCTCTAGATCCATCCATGTTGCCACAAATGGCATGCTTTTGTGCTTTTTATGGCGAGTAATATTCCATTGTGTGTATATATATATGTATATACCACACCCACTTTATCTATTCATCTATCAGTGGATAGTTAGGTTGCTTCCATATCTTGGCTATTGTAAATAATGCTGCAAAGAACATAGGGAGTACATATATCTTTTTAAAAATTAATTAATGTATTTTAATTGGAAGATAATTATTTAACAATATTGTGATGGTTTTGCCATACATCAACATGAGTCAGTCACAGATATACATGTGTCCCTCGCATCCTGAACCCCCTTTCCACCTCCCTCCAGACGCTATCCCTCTGGGTTGTCCCAGAGCACGGGCTTTGGGTGCCCTGCTTCATGCATTGAACTTGCACTGGTCATCTATTTTATATGTGGTAATGCACATGTTTCAATGCTATTCTCTCAAATCACCCCACCTTTGCATTCTCCTGATGAGTCCAAAAGTCTGTTCTTTACATCTGTGTCTCCTTTGCTGCCCTGTATGTAGTATCATTGGGGAAGGCAATGGCAACCCACTCCAGTACTCTTGCATGGAAAATCCCATGGACGGAGGAGCCTGGTAAGCTGCAGTCCATGGGGTCAAGAAGAGTCGGATATGACTGAGCGACTTCAGTTTCACTTTTCAGTTTCATGCATTGGAGAAGGAAATGTCAACCCACTCCAGTGTTCTTGCCTGGAGAATCCCAGGGACGGCAGAGCCTGGTGGGCTGCCGTCTATGGGGTCGCACAGAGTCAGACACGACTGAAGCGACTTAGCAGCAGCAGCATGTAATATCATCTGTATCATCTTTCTAAATTCCATATATATGGAGTTAATATACAATATTTGTCTTTCTCTCTCTGACATAGTTCAGTCTGTATAACAGGCTCCAGGTTCATCCACCTCATTAGAACTGACTCAAATGCGTTCCTTTTTATAGCTGAGTAATATTACATTGTGTCAACATCCTTATCTATTCGTCTGCTGATGGACATCTAGGTTGCTTCCATGTCCTATCTATTGTAAACAGTGCTGCAATGAACACTGGGGTACATGTGTCTTTCAATTCTGTTTTCTTCTGGGTGTATGCCCAACAGTGGAGTTGCTGGGTCATATGGCAGTTCTATTCCCAGTTTCTTAAAGAATCACTGCACTGTTCTCCATAGTGGCTGTACAAGTTTGCATTCCAACTAACAGTGTAAAATAGGGTTCCCTTTTCTCCACAACCTCTCCAGCATTGATTATTTGTAGACCTTTTGATGCTGGCCATTCTGACTGGTGTGAGATGATACCTCATCATGGTTTTGATTTGCATTTCCCTAGTAATGAGTGATGTTAAGAATCTTTTTATGTGTTTACTAGCCATCTGTATGTCTTCTTTGGAGAAACGTCTGTTTAGGTCTTTTACCCACTTTTTGATTGGGTTTTTTTTCTGATATTGAGTTGCATGAACTGCTTATATATTTTGGAGATTAGATCTTTGTCAGTTGTTTCGTTTGCTATTATTTTTTTCCATTCTGAGAGCTGTCTTTTCACCTTACTTCTAGTTTCCTTTGTTGTGCAGAAGCTTTTAAGTTTAATTAGGTCCCATTTGTTTATTTTTGCTTTTATTTCCAATCCTCTGGGAGTTGGGTCATAGAGGATCTTGCTGTGATTTATGTCAGAGATTGTTCTGCCTGTGTTTTCCTCTAAGAGTTTTAGAGTTTCTGGTCTTACATGTAGACCTTTAATCCATTTTGAGTTTATTTTTGTGTATGGTGTTAGAAAATGTTCTGGTTTCATTCTTTTACACGTAGTTGGCCAGTTTTTCCAGTACCACTTGTTGAAGACACTATCTTTTCTCCATTGTATATTTTTGCTTCTTTTATCAAAGATAAGGTGTCCATAAGTGCATGAATTTATCTCTGGACATTCTGTTTTGTTCCATTGATCTATATTTCTGTCTTTGTGCCGGCACTATACTCTTGATGACTAGCTTTGTAGTATAGTCGGAAATCAGGAAGGTTGATTCCTCCAGTTCCATTCTTCTTTCTCAAGATTGTTTGGCTATTTGGGGTCTTTTGTGTTTCCATACAAATTGTGAAATTATTTGTTCTAGTTGTGTGAAAAATACCGTTTGTTGTTTGGTAGGGATTGCATTGACTCTATAGATTGCTTTGGTTAATATACTCATTTTCACTATATTGATTCTTCCAATCCAAGAACATAGTAATTGTGTTCTCCATCATTTCTCTATCTATTTGTGTCATCTTTGATTTCTTTCATCAGTGTTTTATAGTTTTCTGTATACAGTTCTTTTGTTTCTTTAGGTAAATTTATTCCTAAGTATTTTATTCTTTTCATTGCCATGGTGAATGGGATTGTTTCTTTAATTTCGCTTTCTGATTTTTTATTGTTAATGTATAGGAATGCAAGGAATTTCTGGGTATTAATTATTATATCATGCAACTTTACTATATTTATTGATTGATGAATATTCATTGATTAGTTCCAGCAATTTTCTGGTGGCATCTTTAGGGTTTTCTATATAGAGAATCATGTCATCTGCAAACAGTAAGGGTGTTACTTCTTCTTTTCCAGTCTGGATTCTTTTATTTCTTTTTCTTCTCTAATTGCTGTGGCTAAAACTTCCAAAACTATGTTGAATAGTAGTGGTGGGAGTGGGCATCCTTGTCTTGTTCTTGATTTTAGAGGAAATGTTTTGAAGTTGTCACCATTGAGGATAATGTTTGCTGTGGGTTTGTTGTATATGGCTTTTATTATGTTGAGGCATGTTTCTTCTATGCCTAGTTTCTGGAGTTTTTATCATAAATGGGCGTTGAAATTTGTCAACAGCTTTCTCTGCATCTATTGAAATAATCATGCGGTTTTTATCTTTCAATTTGTTAATATGGTGTATCACACTGGCTGATCTGAAAATATTGAGGAATCCTTGTATCCCTGGAATAAAGCTCACTTGATCATGATGTATAATCTTTTAAATATGTTGTATTCTGTTTGCTAGAATTTTGTTGAGGATTTTTGCATCTGCCTTCTTGAATCAGTGTCGTTTTCTTCAGATAAATACCCAGAAGTGGAATTGCTGGGTTGCATGGTCATTCTTCTGGCAGTCTTGATTCCAGCTTGTGATTCACCCAGCCCAGCATTTTGCATCATGTACTCTGCATATAAGTTAAATAAGTAGGGTGACAATATACAGCCTAATGTACTCCTTTCCCAATTTTGAACAAGTCATTTGTTCTACAACCAGTTCTAACTGTTGACCTGCATACAGGTTTCTCAAGAAGCAGGTAAGGTGTTCTGGTATTCCCATCTCTTTAAGAATTTTCCACAGTTTGTTGTGATTCACACAGTCAAAGGTCTTAGCATAGTCAATGAAACAGAAGTAGATGTTTTTCTGGAATTCCCTTGCTTTTTCTATGACCCAACGAATGTTGGATGCCAGGCTGGATGAATCACAAGCTGGAATCAAGATTGCCAGGAGAAATATCAATAACCTCAGATATGTAGATGATACCACCCTTATGGCAGAAAGTGAAGAAGAACTAAAGAGCCTCTTCATGAGGGTGAAAGAGAAGAGTTAAAAAGCTGGCTTAAAACTCAACATTCAAAAAACGAAGGTCATGGCGTCTTGTCTCATCACTTCCTGGCAAATAGACAGGAAAACAATGGAACAGTGACAAACTTTATTTTCTTGGGCTCCAAAATCACTGTGAATGCAGCCATGAAATTAAAGGTCCTTGCTCCTTGGGAGGAAAGCTATGACCAACCTAGATAGCATCCTAAAAAGCAGAGACATTACTTTGCTGACAAAAGTCCGTCTAGTCAAAGCTATGGTTTTCCAGTAGTCATGTATGGATGTGAGAGTCAGACCATAAAGAAGGCTGAGTGCCGAAGAATTGATACTTTCAAACTGTGGTGTTGGAGGAGACCTTTAAGAGTCCCTTGGATGGCAAGGAGATCCTACCAGTCCATCCTAAAGGAAATCAATCCTGAATATTCATTGGAAGGACTGATGCTGAAGCTCCAGTACTTTGGCCACCTGATTCAAAGAGGTGACTCATTAGAAAAGACCCTGAAGCTGGAAAAGATTGAAGCAGGAGAAAAAGGGATGACAGCAGATGAGATGGTTGGATGTCATCACCAACTCAATGGATATGAGTTTGAGTGAGCTCTGGGAGACAGTGAAGCACAGGGAAACCTAGCGTGCTGCAGTCATGGGGTCCCAAAGAGTCAGACATAACTGAGAGACTGAACAAAATCAACAACAATGGTCTTTCTATTTTTAGCTCTTTGGGGAACCACCATGTTGTTTTTCCTTAGTGGCTCTACCAATTTACCTTCCCACCAGCACTTCCTGAACATACCCTTTTCTCCACATTTTTGCCTGTTTCTTGTTTATTTGAAAATAGCCATTCTGACAGGTGTTAGGTGATATTTCATTGGAGAATTGATTTTCATTTCCCTGATGATTAGTGATATTGAGTACCTATTCATGTGACTGTTGAACATCTTTAAGTCTTCTTTGGAAAGATGTATATTAAAGTCCTCATCCCATTTTAAAATCAGGTTTAAACTTTTTTATGTTGAGTTTTATGAGTTCTTTATGTATTTCGTTTGTTAACACTTTACTGCATATATCATTTGCAAACATTTTCTCCCATTCAGTAAATTGCCTTTCTAATTTTGCTGGTGGTTTCCCTTCCTGCACAAAAGTTTTATAGTTTGATGTAGTCCTAATTGTTTGTTTTTGCTTCTATTGCACTTGCCTGAGGAGAGAGGTTCTAAAAATATCGCTAAGGTCAAAGTCAAAGAGGCCATTGCCTATGTTTTCTTCTAAGAGTTTTATGGTTTCTGATCTCACATTTGAGCCTCAAGTATACCTTGAGTATATTTTTCTATTATGGTGTAGGAAAGCTATTGAGTTTATTCTTTTGTTCTGTTCAGCTTTCCCAATGTCATTTATTGAAGATTGTCTTTCCCTGTATTGTATATTCTTGCCTCCTTTGTCATAGATTAATTGACCACATGAGAGTGGTTTTATTTTTTGACTCTATGTCTCTTCCATTGACCTCTCTTTTTGCGCCATTATCATACTATCTTTATTACTGTAGCTTTGCAATGAAGTTTCAAGTGTTGGAGTATAATATCTCTAGCAACTTTTTTTCTCAAGATTGCTCTGGCTAGTTGGGGTCTTTTGTGTTTCCATAAAAATTTTAACTTATTTATTCAAGTTCTGTGAAAAATGCCATTGGTATTTTGATAAGGATTGTATTGAATCTGTAGATTGCTCTGGATAGTATAGACTTTTTCACAACACTAATACTTTCAATCAGTGAGCACGGTATATGTTTCTATTTTTTTCAGACATCTTTAATTTCTTTGTCAAATATCATAGTTTTCAGAAAATAGGTCTTTCACCACCTTTATTAAATTTATTAAGTGAATTTAATATAATTTCATGAATTTATTATATTTATAAATATATATAATAAATATTATATTATAATATAATTTCATGAAATTATAAGCAAGATTGCTCTTTTTTCTTGCTGAAACTTTGTTATTAGTGTATAGAAAATCAAGAGATTTTGGTGCATTGTTTGTATGTTATAACTCTACTGAATTCATTTATTAGTTCTAACAGTTTTTTGATGGCATCTTTGAAGTTTTCTACATTCAGTTTCATCATCCGCAAGTGGTTAAGTTTTATTTCTTCCTTTCCAGTTTGGATATTTTTATTCCTTTTATTTTCCTAATTGTTGCAGCTAGGACTTCCTATACTATGTTGAATACAAGTGATGGGTATATGTTTTTTGTCTTGTTCCTGATCTTAAGCTTTTCCTTTAAAGGAAACGCTTTTAGATTTTCACCATTGCATCGTATATTAGCTGTGAACCATATATGGCCTTTATTATGTTAAGGTATGCTCCTTCTGTTAGGTAGGAAGTTAGGCATGAGCAATGAGGGGTACCCTGGCTGAAAGGAATGCAAACTGATCTCTAAAATCCATTCCAGACACACCTGGGAGAGATCACAGATATGCTACAAAATAACCACAGAGACTTTTCCAACACCTACACACGTGCCCTAGGCACCCAGTGGATACAAAATAACTACAGGGCCTTCTCCAAGTAACTTTAGGCATCTAGGAGCCCAGTTCAATTCAGTTCAGTTGCTCAGTTGTGTCCGACTCTGTGACCCCATGGACTGCAGCACGGACAGGCCTTCCTGTCCATCACCATCTCCCGGGGTTTACTCAAACTCTTGTCCATTGAGTCGGTGATGCCATCCAACCATCTCATCTTCTGTTGTCCCCTTCTCCTGCCTTCAATCTTTCCCAGCATCAGGGTCTTTTCCAATGAGTCAGTTCTTTGCATCAGGTGGCCAAAGTATTGGAGTTTCAGCTTCAGCATCAACCCTTCCAATGAATATTCAGGGTTGATTTCCTTTAGGATAAATTGGTTGGATCTCCTTGCAGTCCAAGGGATTCTCGCGTGTTCTCCAACACCACAGTTCAAAGGCATCAATTCTTCAGCACTCAGCTTTCTTTACAGTCCAACTCTCACATCCATACATGACTACTGGAAAAACCATAGCTTTGACTAGATGGACCTTTGTTGGCAAAGTAATGTCTGTGCTTTTTAAGATGCTGTCTAGGTTGGTCATAGCTTTTTCCCCAAGGAGCAAGGACCTTTAATTTCATGGCTGCATTCACCATTCACAGTGATTTTGGAGCCCCCCAAAATAAAGTCTGTTACTGTTTCCACTGTTTCCCCCATCTATTTGCCATGAAGTGATGGGACAGGATGCCATGATTTTAGTTTTCTGAATGTTGAGCTTTAAGCCAAAATTTTCACTCTCCTCTTTCACTTTCATCAAGAGACTCTTTAGTTCCTCTTCACTTTCTGCCATAAGGATGGTGTCATCTGCATATCTGAGGTTATTGATATAATTTCTCCAGGCAATTTTGATTTCAGTTTGTGCTTCATCCAGCCAAACGTTTCTCATGATGTACTCTGCATATAAGTTAAATAAGCAGGGTGACAATATACAGCCTTAATGTACTCCTTTCCCTATTGGAATCAGTCTGTTGTTCCATGTCCAGTTCTAACTGTTGCTTCCTGACCTGCATACAGATTTCTCAGGAGGCAAGTCAGGTGTTCTGGTATTCCCATCTCTTTCAGAATTTTCCACAGTTTGTTGTGATCCACACAGTCAAAGGCTTTGGCATAGTAAATAAAGCAAAAGTAGATGTTTTTCTGGAACTCTTTTGCTTTTTTGATGATCCAGCGAATGTTGGCAATTTGATCTCTGGTTTCTCTGCCTTTTCTAAATCCAGCTGAAACATCTGGAAGTTCACAGTTCATGTACTATTGAAGCCTGGCTTGGAGAATTTTGAGCATTACTTTGCTAGCCTGTGAGATATGTGCAATTGTGTGGTAGTTTGAGCATTCTTTGGCATTGCCTTTCTTAGGAATTGGAATGAAAACTGACCTTTTCCAGCCCCAACCATCAACAGAAAATTGAATTAGAGATTTACTGAGCATGGCCCTACCCATCAGAACAAAAACCAATTTCCACCTCAGTCAATCTCTCCCATCCAGAAGCTTCCATGAGCGTCTTATCCTTCTCCATCAGAGGGCAGACAGACTGAAAATTAAAATCACAGGAGCCCATTAAAGGTTAACAAATATTCTACATCTGATTATAACAGACTGAATTATGGGAAGACATAAATGACACAGCCTGCTGTTATATAGCTTGTCAATCAGCCTTGAGCCTATGCCCGTTTGCATTCTTTTTCATTGATTGGTGGTGGGTACAAGCCCTATTTTGCACAAGACATAACCAAAAGGAGGAGACTGGAAATATAAAAAGGGAGAAGCCAAGAGAGAGAGGGAGGACTTCTTCGGGGTCAGCCTGCTCCCATGTCTTGGGGGTATCAGTCTAATAAAAGATCTGTCTGCTTGAGCTGAGCTGAGCTGAGCTGTATCTTGTCTGTTGTTTTAAACCCTTTATTCCATCACTCCAGATTTTTATTGTGATGAGACAAGAACTGAGGAAGAGAAATAAAACAACCTGAGACATCTATACCCACCTTCTGAAAAGTTTTTTTTTTATTATAAATGAATGTTGAATTTTGTTGGATGCCTTTTTTGCATCTATTGATATAATTATATAATTTTTATTCTCAATTCATTAACATGTTTTATCACGTGGATGGACTTGCGCATGTTAAACTACCTTTGCATTGTGGAATGAATCTCACTTGATCATGGCATATCCTTATAATGCGCTGTTGAATTTTACTCACTAATATTTTGTTGAGGATTTTGTGTCTCTGTTTATCAGGGCCTGTAATTTTCTTTTTCTTTCTTATATATATATTTTTAAATAATTTTACTTATTTATTTTTTGGCTGTGCTGGGTCTTCATTGCTGCATGGGCTTTTTTTCTAGTTGGGGCGAGAGTGGAGGCTATTCCTTATTTACAGTACATGGATTTCTTGTTGAGATGGCTTCTCTTGTTGTGCAGCATGGGCTGTAGTGCGCACAGGCTTCAGTAGTTGTGGTATGGTGGTTCAGTAGTTGCAGCTCCCAGGCTCTTAGAGCACAAGTTCAATAGTTGTATAGTTGCATGTAGACTTAGTTGCTTCAGCATGTAGGATCTTCCCAGACCAGGGATTGAACCTGTGTTTCCTGCACTGGCAGATGGATTCTTTACCACTGAGCCACTGGGAAATTCCACTTTGCTGGGTTTTTGTTTTAGGGTAATGTTGGCCTCATAAAATGAGCTTGGAATTATGCCTTCCTCTTCAATTTTTTGTAATAATAGGAGAAAGGTAGGCTTTAACTCTTCTTTAAAGAGTTTATGGAATTCTCCCTTGAAGTCATCTACACTTGAACTTTTGTTTTTGGATTTTTAAAAAATTACTGATTCAATTTTGTTATTAATAATCAGCCTAATCAGTTTTTCTATTTCATCATGATTCAATCTTGGAAAATTGATATATGTTTCTAAGAATTTATCCATTTTTTCTAGACTGTCTAATCTATTGGCATATGATTATTTTAGCATTCTTTTATGATCCTTTGTATTTCTGTGGTGTCAGTTGTAATTTCTCCTCTTTCATTTCTAATATTATTTATTTGGGCTCTCTTTCTTTTTTTCTTGATAAGTCTGGCTAAAGATTTTTTGAGTTTTTTATCTTTTCCAAGAATCAACTTGTAGTTTCATTGACCATTTCTACTGTGTTTTTAGTCTCTATTGCATTTATTGCTATTCTAATCTTTCTTAATTCCTTCCTTCTACTGACTTTGGTCTTTGTTTCTTGTTTTTCTATTCCTTCAAATGTATATTTACATTCCTTATTCAGCATTTTTATTTCTTGAAAAAGTCCAGTATCACTATGAACTTCTTTTATTGTCTCTATTTTCATTTACCTCCAGGTGTTTTTAGTTGCTTTATATCTCTTCATTAACACATTGTTTACAAGCATGTCATTTATTGTCTGTGAGGTTATGTTTTTTCTCCAACATTTTCTGTAGCTGATATCTAGTTTCATACATTTATAGCCAAAAAATATGCTTGATATGATTTCAATCTTCTTAAAAGTAGCGGGATTTTTTGTGTGTGTGGTCTATCATGTCCTTGAGAATGTTCCATGTGCACTTGTATATGTATTTTTTCTGGTTTTAGAAGGAATGTTTTATATAAATATATGTGTGTACATATATATATATATATATATATATAAATCTCAAGGTCAAATGTGTCATTTAAAACCAGTATTTACTTACTTATTTTCTGTCTGAATGATCTATCCATTGATGTATGTTGGATATTAAAATCCCCACTATTATTGCATTGTTGTCTATTTCTCTCTTATTGCTATTAATATTTTTTTATTTATTAATTACAATATTGTGATGGTTTTTGCCATATATCAATATGAATTGGCCATAGGCATACATGTGTCCCCTCCCTTCTGAACACCCCTCCCCCTTCTCCCCCCGACCTCATCCCTCTAGGTTGTCACAGGGCACCAGTTTTGGGTGCCCTGTGTCATACATCAAAGTCCCACTGGCTCTCTATTTTACATACGGAAGTGTATATGTTTCAATGCTATTCTCTCAAATCATCCCACCCTCTCCTTGTCCCACTGAGGCCAAAAGTCTGTTTGTTATGTCTCAGTGTTCCCATGTTAGGTGCATGAAGATTTATAAAGTTTACATCCTTTTGTTAGAGTGACCTCTTTATCATCATGTAATGCCCTTTTTTGTTCCTTATTACTGTCTTCTTTTAAAATCTATTTTATTTAACCTTAGTATACCTATCCCAGTTTCCTTTTATTTTCCATATACATAGAATATCTTTTTCCATACCTTCACTTTCAGTCTATGTGTATCTTTATATCTGAGAGGTGAGGTTCTCATAGGCAGTATATACCTGGCTCTCATTTTTTGTTTTTGTTTTTAATATCCTTCCAGCTACCTTATGTCTTTTGATTAGAGCATTTAGTCTATTTACATTTAAAGTAATTATTGATAGACACTCCAGTACTCTTGCCTGGAAAATCCCATGGATGGAGGAGCCTGGTAGGCTGCAGTCCATGGGGTCGCAAATAGTCAGACACGACTGAGCGACTTCACTTTCACTTTTCACTTTCGAGCATTGGAGAAGGAAATGGCAACCCACTCCAGTATTCTTGCCTGGAGAATCCCAGGGACGGGGGAGCCTGATGGGGCTGCTGTCTATGGGGTCGCACAGAGTCGGACATGACTGAAGTGACTTAGCAGTAGCAGCATGTACTTATTGCCATTTTGCTAATTGTCTCTCAGTTGTTTTGTAGTTCCTGTTTCCTTTTTTTGGTCTCTTCCTTGTGGTTTGATGGATTCCTTTAGTCTTCTGTTTGGATTCCTTTCTCTCTATTTTTGTATATCCATTGTAGGTTTTTTGGTTTGTGATTACCATGAGATTCCTCTATATCAACCTGCGTATTTAACCATCTATTTTAAGCTGACAGTTGGTTAAATTCAAAAGCATTCTAAAAGCACTACATTTTTATCCCCCTCCCATACTTTATGTTTTTGATGCCATATTTTATATCTTTTTATTTTGTGTATCCATGAATTACTTACTGTAGTTATAGTTGATTGTACTACATTTTTGTCTTTTAAACTTTGTACTAGATTTTTAAGTGGCTGATCCATTGCTTTTACTATATATTTGCCTTTACCAGTGATTTTTTCCTTTTATATATTTTCTTATTTCTAGTTGTGATCTTTCTTTTCTGTTTATAGAAAACCTTTTAACACTTTTATAAGGCCAGTTTAGTGGTAAAGATTGCTTTAGATTTTGCTTCTCTGGAAAACTCTTTATCTCTCCTTTAAGTTTTAGTGCCAACCTTACCAGAGAGAGTATGCTGGGTTGAGTATTTCCCTTTCAGTACTTTAAATATATCTTGACTGTAAAGCTTCTTCTGAAAAATCCACTGATAGTCATGGGGTTTCCTTGTACATGATTAGTTGTTTTTCTTTTACTGTCTTTAAGATTCTCTCTTTATGCTTGATTTTGCCATTTTAATATGTCTTGCTATGGATCTCTTTGGATTCATTTTGTTTGGGACTCTCTATTCTTCTTATATCTGGATGTCTATTTCCTTCCCCAGGTTATGAAAGCTTTCAGTCATTATTTCTTCATATAAGTTTTCTGTCCCTTTCTCTTTCTCTTCTTCTGGGACCCCTATAATACAAATGTTAGAATGCGTGAGGCTATCTCAGAGATCCTTTAAACTCTCATCATTTAAAAATTTTCTTTCTTCTTTTTCATGTTCTAATGGAGGGATTTCCACTATTCCATCTTCCTGATTTTTTATTCATTCTTTTGTATCATCTACTTTGCTATTGATTACCTCTAGTGTATTTTAAATTTCAGTTATTGTATTCTTTGTTTCTGATTGGTTCTTTCTTATATTTTCTAAGTCTTTGTTGAAGTTCTCACTGAGGTTCTGCAATCTTTCCTAAGTTCAGTGAGCATCCTCATGATGATTTCTTTGAACACATTATCAGGTAAATAACTCGTCTCTGTTTTATTTAAGTTTTTCTGGGGTTTTATTTTGTTCTTTCATTTGGGACATATTCTTCTGTCTCCTCATTTTGTTTGACTTTTGTTTCTGTGAATTAAGCAAAAGACATACCTCTTTTGTTCTTTAAGGAGTGGCCTCGTGTGGGAATATCCCTTGTGTAGACTACTTTCACCTGGCACCTTTCCCAGGTGAGCTGGAGCTATATTTGACCTAGGCCAGAAAAGTCACTGGGGGATGCTAAACCCAAAGTCACCTTGGTAAGGTGATTAGAGCTGTAGCAGAGCATGGTTAGGTATAGTTCCTGAGTCAAGGCTGCCTTGGCAAGTGGCTGGAGCTGGAGCAGGCATGGGTCACAGGGAGTCATAGGAGCAGTGGTGCTTATCAGCACCTCTGACCTTGGAGAGGGCTCCAACTGTTTCCTGTCATTTTGGCTGGTGGCTCAGATGGTAAAGAATCCACCTGCCATAAAGGAGACTCAGGTTCAATCTCTGGATCAGGAAGATCCCCTGGAGAAGGGAATGGCTACCCACTCCAGTATTCTTGCCTGGAGAATTTCATGAACAGAGGAGCCTGGTGGGCTACATTCCATGGGGTCACTAAGAGTCAGACATGACTGAGATACTAACACTTTCATTTTTCACTAGGGTTAGCAAATGGGTTTCCTTCTTATATAGTCTAGGAGTCCTTTAAACTATTTTCACTGTGTTCCAGGGTGGATAAGTTTGCACTCGGACCCTTCAGCAATTTTTCTTCCTACTGAAGATTGCTGTGATAGGGGTGGGATCCCCGTGTATACCATGTCTCCATCTCTCCTATGTATTTCTATGTGGTCTGCCTATGTGCAGTAGTTAGTCAATCACTCCTGAAGTATTCTTCAAGAAGAATTGTTATATATGTAGGTATATATTTGGTGTGTTCCTGGGAGGATGTGAGCTCAAGATCTTCCTACACTGCTACCTCCTCTCTCTAGGGAATATTTAAAAGATTACTTTAAGAGAAGTAAGGGTTAGAGAAGAAGGCAAGCAAAGGGATATATAGACATTGTAAGCAGATAGGCCTGTGTTTGAACCCGATGAACCACATTTACCAGCTATGTGACTTTGGAGACTATCACTGAATCTCTCCAAGTCTTAGGTTATTTCCACTGTAAAATGGGAAAAAATAATAGAACTTGAATTGAAAAGTGAGATTAATATATGTGTATCTTGCCATAGGGCCTGACACTTAGCAAGTACTTTATAAATAATTGATATTGTTATTACCAAAGCCTTTGAATGTGTGGATCACAATAAACTGTGGAAAATTCTGAAAGAGATGGGCATACCAGACCATCTGACCTGTCTCTTGAGAAACCTGTATGCAGGTCAGGAAGCAACAGTTAGAACTGGACATAGAACAACAGACTGGTTCCAAATAGGAAAAGGAGTACGTCAAGGCTGTATATTGTCACCCTGCTTATTTAACTTATATGCAGAGTACATCATGAGAAACGCTGGGGTGGAAGAAACACAAGCTGGAATCAAGATTGCCAGGAGAAATATCAATAACGTCAGATATGCAGATGACACCACCCTTATGGCAGAAAGTGAAGAAAAACTAACGAGCCTCTTGATGAAAGTGAAAGAGGAGAGTGAAAAAGTTGGCTTAAAGCTCAACGTTCAGAAAACTAAGATCATGGCATCTGGTCCCATCACTTCATGGGAAAGAGATGGGGAAACAGTGTCAACACTGTCAGACTTTATTTTTTTGGGCTCCAAAATCACTGCTGATGGTGATTGCAGCCAAGAAATTAAAAGACGCTTACTCCTTGGAAGGAAGGTTATGGCCAATCTAGATAGCATATTTAAAAGCAGAGACATTACTTTGCCAACAAAAGTCCATCTAGTCAAGGCTATGGTTTTTCCAATGGTTATGTATGGATGTGAGAGTTGGACGGTGAAGAAAGCTGAGCGCCGCAGAATTGATGCTTTTGAACTGTGGTGTTGGAGAAGACTCTTGAGAGTCCCTTGGACTGCAAGGAGATCCAATCAATCTATCCTAAAAGAGCTCAATCCTGGGTGTTCATTGGAAGGTCTGATGTTGAAGCTGAAACTCCAATACTTTGGCCACCTCATGTGAAGAGTTGACTCATTGGAAAAGACCCTAATGCTGCGTAGGATTGGGGGCGGGAGGAGAAGGGGACGACAGAGGATGAGATGGTTGGATGGCATCACTGACTCGATGGACATGGGTTTGAGTAGACTCCGGGAGCTGGTGATGAACAGAGAGGCCTGGCGTGCTGCAATTCATGGGGTCTCAAAGAGTCGGACAAGACTGAGTGACTGAACTGATTCTTAAAAAGAAGAGTCATAGACTCTCAGAGACCCTTTGCTTTCTTCAACTCATTTCAAACTTTAATCTGCCAGGAAGATTCACCTTCCATCTTTTGGTTGTAGGTAAAGCCCTCATAATCCTTACCCCTCTCCTGGATCCCTGGCTCTGGGATTCAGAAGTCTCAGGAACCATTGGTTTATTCTTCAAACAAAACTTCTTTGTTTTCCCCAAAGATAATCCTTAGGGTCTTAACTTTAAAATGATTTTATTATTGATTCTAGGAAGAGTAGATAACAAAAAAAGAGAGACAAAAGCCGTAGGAGAAGGGCCACCCTTTTGAGGTGCCTGCACTACTCTCATAGCCGTGATCTGAAATCTGTAGATGCCACGTAGAGATAAGACATGATAGCATTTATGAAATGGCTTGCATAGACAGTGCTTTGCATGTGGCAAATGCTCCATAAATGGTGTTTTCCCTCCTCTGGTCATGATTGCCCCCAAATTTGAAGTTACTTGCAGGTGATTCTAATTTTCCAACCACACGCATAAGCCTCTCTGCATGGAGATTCTGTCCTAGGAGTGCGTTGGGGTGTCATAGCCTTTTGTTTCCTAGCTAAGATCCAGTTTTCCTCATGATTCTTGTCACTATCTATTTGTGGGAGAAAACTAAAAGTTTCCTTCTGTCCTCCCTTTCTCCCATTCTTCCTGTCTCTCATCATTTTTGTTTATCATTTTCTCTTATTATTAATATTTTATTGAGTTCTGTCTTTTTTTTTTCCCCTTTCCACCTCCCTACCTTCTTTCTTTCCTTCATTTCTTCCTTTCTCCTTCTATTTCTCTTCTTCCCTCTAATTATTTCCATCTTTCCTCCTGTCCTCCATCTCACGATCCCTCCCTCCTTTTCTTATTCCTCAATTTCTTTTTGTTGATATTTTAATTTCTTTTTATTTTTTCCCTCCCCTTTCCTCTGTTCTCCTCTCCTTTCCTCTTTCTCATTCCTCCTTTCTTATTCTTTTTTCAATATCTAACATGGCAAGATTTTGAAATAATAACCAAGGAAAGACAAAAATCAGATCATGTTTTGTCATAAAGAATCTCATATCCCCAGAGGAAGGCAGATGACCCAAATGGAATTAAAGGGGAAGAAGGGCAGGATCCAAAGTAAAGCATCTGGTTGGTATCACTAGACTCCGACCTGCTCAGGCTTTTTCCACTCCTTGTCTCGAAGTTTTGTCCGCTGAATTTTCCCTGTAATGGTCTTGGGCAGATCTAAGACAAACTCAATCTGTTGAGAAAAAAACCAGTCCAAAGTGGGTTATTTGTGACACCAATGGGTTGGATTTTTCAGAGGAATTACTATAGAGCGAGAGGAAACTCTTGAAGCTGAAGGCTCCAGGTGAGTGAGGACAGATCCTGGTAAGTCCCTTGGGAACACCCTTGTGTGATAAAAATCTTCAGAAAGTGTTCTGGGACAAGGACAAGAGATTAAACATAAAGATTAGTCAGCTGCTCTCTGACATTCTCTAGAAGACGCAGCATGATGAATGCAACATGACACAGTAAACAGCTATCTGAGCTTTTACCTCAGACTCTGTGGGCTCCAGCCTTTCCTTTACCATGTGCCTGGCTTTGGTCAGGTCATTTAGCTTTTCTGAGACTCAGTATTCCCACTGAGTAGACTGAAGGATAACAACTTTGTTGAGTTGTGATAAAAAAGTGCAATTACACAGACTAAATTTTTGCATGAAGAAAATTTGCCAGCTGAAAATGTGCTTCCTGGGCATGAGGATTAATTTAGGCTGATTATTTTTAAGAAATAGAAGACTCAGGATGTTTTTCTTGTTCAGTTCAGTCGCTCAGTCGTGTCCAACTCTTTACAAACCCATGAACTGCAGCACGCCAGGCCTCCCTGCCCATCACCAACTGCCAGAGTCTACCCAAACTCATGTCCATTGAGTCGGTGATGCCATCCAACCATTTCATCCTCTGTTGGCCCCTTCTCCTCCTGCCCTCAATCTTTCCCAGAATCAGGGTCTTTTCCAATGAGTCAGCTCTTCTCATCAGGTGGCCAAAGTATTGGAGTTTCAGCTTCAACATCAGTCCTTCCAATGAACACCCAGGACTGATCTCCTTTAGGATGGACTGGTTGGATCTCCTTGCAGTCCAAGGGACTCTCAAGAGTCTTCTCCAACACCACAGTTCAAAAGCATCAATTCTCCGGTGCTCAGCTTTCTTTATAGTCCAACTCTCACATCCAAACATGACTACTGGAAAAACCATAGCCTTGACTAGACAGACTTTTGTGGACCAAGTGATGGCTCTACTTTTTAATATGCTGTCTAGGTTGGTCTTTCCTTCTAAAGGAAACTTTAGAACTTTAGAAACTTTAGAACTTTCCTTCTAAAGAGTAAGCATCTTTTAATTTCATGGCTGCGATCACCATCTGCAGTGATTTTGGAGCCCCCCAAAATAAAGTCTGACACTGTTTCCCCATCTTGTTACTTACTGCTTAACTGCTTAAAATTTTTAAATAGTTTGTTCCCCAGATATCTCTGCAAAGAATATGGTCTAGGGTGTGAGGAAGATTCAGCAGGGCCTACACATCATTGTCCATCTATGACCCACTGTATCTGTATAGCTCAGAAAATATTTATTTACCAAATATTTGATTTCCCATTTCCATTAGAATTGCTTAACACCTTTTTGAGGTCCCAAAACCACTACTCCCAACATCACGTTTTGTCTTCAGCTGAACATGGTATTTAAGGTGAGGGTTCTGACTCTTCTGGTGAGTTATTGAGTTTTCCTGAGTCTCTCCCAAGAATACATGACTAAACTTGTGTTTGATTTCTCCTATTAATCTGTCTCATACTGATTTAATACTTAGACCAGCAGGAAGAACCTAGAAAAGTAGAGGAAAATTTCTTCCTCTCCAACAGGGCAAACACTCAAAAATATTAGCTATGGCTATTAATGTAGACCAGAGAGAATAGCTATCTAAGAGTTATGAAGTCTGGTTTTGAATTCCGTCTCAGTCATTTCCTGTTTGTCTGTCCTTGGAAAAGGCAAAATGGTTGCCTGAGGAGGCCTTACAAATAGCTGTGGATAGAAGAGAAGTGAAAGGCAAAGGAGAAAAGGAAAGATATACCCATTTGAATGCAGAGTTCCAAAGAACAGCAAGGAAAGATAAGAAAGGCTTCCTCAGTGATCAATGCAAAGAAATAGAGGCAAACATTAGAATGGGAAAGTCTAGAGATCTCTTAAAGAAAATTAGAGATACCAAGGGAACATTTCATGCAAAGATAGAAACAATAAAGGACAGAAACAGTATGGACCTAACGGAAGAAGAAGATATTAAGAAGAGGTGGCAAGAATACACAGAAAGACTGTACGAAAAAGACCTTCATGACCCAGATAATCACGATGGTGCAATCGCTCACCTAGAGTCAGACATCCTAGAATGCAAAGTCAAGCAAGCCTTAGGAAGCATCACTGTGAATAAAGCTAGTGGAGATGATGGAATATCAGTTGAGCTATTCCAAATCCTAAAAGATGATGCTGTGAAAGTGCTGCACTCAATATGCCAGCAAATTTGGAAAGCTCAGCAGTGGCCATAGGACTGGAAAAGGTCAGTTTTCATCCCAATCCCAAAGAAAGGCAATGCCAAAGAATGCTCAAGCTACTTCACAATTGCACTCATCTTACATGCTAGTAAAGTAATGATCAAAATTCTCCAAGCCAGGCTTCAACAGTGCATGAACCACGAACTTCCAGATGTTCAAGTTGGATTTAGAAAAGGCAGAGGAGCCAGAGATCAAATTGTGAACATCTGTTGGATCATCAAAAAAGCAAGAGAGTTCCAGAAAAACATCTACTTCTGCTTTATTGACTATGCCAAAGCCTTTGACTGTGTGGATCACAACAAACTCTGGAAAATTCTTAAAGTGATGGAAATACCAGAACACCTGACTTGCCTCCTGAGAAATCTGTATGCAGATCAGGAGGCAACAGTTAGAACCGGACATGGAACAACAGACTGGTCCGAAATAGGAAAAGGAGTATGTCAAGGCTGTATACTCTCACCCTGCTTATTTAACTTATATGCAGAGTACATCATGAGAAACGCCAGGCTGGATGAAGAATAAGCTGAAATCAGGATTGCCGGGAGAAATATCAATAACCTCAGATATGTAGGCGACACCATCATAATGGCAGAAAGCAAATAAGAATTAAAGCACTTCTTGATAAAAGTGGAAGAGGAGAGTGAAAAAGTTGGCTTAAAACTCAACATTCAAAAAACAAAGGTCATAGCAATCAGTCCCATCACTTCATGGCAAACAGATGGGGAAACAATGGAAACAGTGAGAGACTTTATTTTCTTGGGCTCCAAAATCACTGCAGATGGTGACTGCAGCTATGAAATTAAGAGACACTTGCTCCTTGGAAGGAAAGTTATGACCAACTTTGACAGCATATTAAAAAGCAGAGCCATTACTTTGTCAACAAATGTCCATCTAGTTAAAGCTATAGTTTTTCCAGTAGTCATGGTTTTTCCAGTAGTCATGTTTGAATGTGAAAGTTGGACTATAAAGAAAGCTGAGGGCCAAAGAATTGATGCTTCTGAACTATGGTGTTGGATAAGACTCTTGAGAGTCCCTTGGACTGCAAGGAGATCCAACCAGTCCATCCTAAAGGAGATCAGTCCTGGGTGTTCATTAGAAGGACTGATGTTGAAGCTGAAACTCCAATACTTTGGCCACCTCATGCGAAGAGTTGACTCATTGGAAAAGACCCTGATGCTGGGAAAGATTGAGGGCAGGAGGAGAAGGGGCCAACAGAGGATGAGATGGCTGGATGGCATCACTGAGTCAATGGACATGGGTTTGGGTAGACTCCGGCATCTGGTGATGGACAGGAAAGCCTGGAGTGCTGCGATTCATGGGGTCGCAAAGAGTCGGACACGACTGAGCGACTGAACTGAATTGAACTGAACATGTATGGATGTGAGAGTTGGATGATGAAGAAAGCTGAGCGCCGAAGAATTGATGCTTTTGAACTGTGGTGTTGGAGAAGACTCTTGAGAGTCCCTTGGACTGTAAGGAGATCCAACCTGTCCATCCTAAAGGAAATCAGTCCTGAATGTTCATTGGAAGGACTGATTTTGAAGCTAAACTCCAATTCTTTGGCAACCTGATGAGAAGAACTGACTCATTGGAAGAGACCTCGATGCTGGGAAAGATTGAAGACGGGAAGAGAAGGGGACAACAGAGGATGAGATGGTTGGATGGCATCACCAATTCAATGGACATGAGTTTGAGTAAACTCTAGGAGTTGGCGATGGACAGGGAGGCCTGGTATGCTACAGTCCATGGGGTAGCAAAGAGTCAGACATGACTGATCGACTGAACTTAACTGAACTGATTGGATCATAGAAAAAGCAAGAGAGCTCCAAAAAACATCTACTGGCTTTATTGACTACACCAAAACCTTTGACAATGTAGATCACAACAAACTGTGGAAAATTCTTCAAGAGTTGGGAATACCAGACCACCTGACCTGTCTCCTGAGAAATATGTATGCAGGTCAATAAGCAACCATTAGAACCCAACATGGAACAATGGACTGATTCCAAATTGGGAAAGCAGTAGGTCAAGGCTATATATTGTCACCCTTCTTTTTTTTTTTTTTTCTTTTTTTATAAATTTATTTATTTTAGTTGGGGGCTAATTACTTTACAATATTATAATAGTTTTTGCCATACATTGACATGAATCAGCCATGGGTTTACATGTGTTCCCCTTCCTGGACCCCCCACCCACCTCCCTCTCCATCCCATCCCTCTGGGTCATCCCATTGCCCCGGCCCTGAGCCCTTGTCTCATGCATCGAACATGGAATGGTGTTCTGTTTCACATATGATAATATACATGTTTCAATGCTATTCTCCCAGAACGTCCCACCCTCACCTTCTCCCTCAGAGTCCATAAAATTGTTCTATGCATCTGTGTCTCTTATTCTGTCTCGCATATAGGGTTATCGTTACCATCTTTCAAATTCCATATATATGCATTAGTATACTGTATTGTTGTTTTTCTTTCTGGCTTACTTCTCTCTGTATAATGGGCTCCAGTTTCATCCATCTCAGTAGAACCGATTCAAATGTATTTTTTTTAATGGCTGAGTAATATTCCATTGTGTATATGTACCACAGCTTCCTTATCCATTCGTCTGCTGATGGACATCTAGGTTGCTTCCATGTCCTGGCTATTGTAAACCCAATGTTCATCGCAGCACTGTTTACAACCTTCTTATTTAACTTATATGCAGAGTACATCAGGTGAAATGCCAGGCTGGATGAAGAACAAGCTGGAATCAGGATTGCCGGGAGAAATATCAATAACCTCAGATATGTAGGCGACACCACTATAATGGCAGAAAGCAAATAAGAATTAAAGAGCCTCTTGATGAAAGTGGAAGAGGAGAGTGAAAAAGTTGGCTTAAAACTCAACATTCAAAAAACAAAGATCATAGCAATCAGTCCCATCACTTCATGGCAAACAGATGGGGAAACAATGGAAACAGTGAGAGACTTTATTTTCTTGGGCTCCAAAATCACTGCAGATGGTGACTGCAGCTATGAAATTAAAAGATGCTTACTGCTTGGAAGAAAGTTATGACCAAACTAGATAGCATATTAAAAAGCAGAGCCATTACTTTGCCAACAAATGTCCATCTAGTCAAAGCTATGGTTTTTCCAATAGTCATGTATGGGTATAAGTGTTGAACCATAAAGAAAGCTGAGCACTGAAGAACTGATTGTTTTGAACTGTCGTGTTGGAGAAAACTCTTGAGAGTCCCTTGGACTGAAAGAAGATCAAACCAGTCAACCCTAAAGTAAATTATCCCTGAATATTCATTGGAAGGACTGATGCTGAAGCTGAAGCTCCAATACTTTGGCCACCTGATGTGAAGAACTGACTCATTGGAAAAGACCCTGATGCTGGGAAAGATTGAAGGCCAGATGAGAAGGGGATGACAGAGGATGAGATAATTGGATGGCATCACCAACTCGATGGACATGAGTTTGAGCAAGTTCTAGGAGTTTATGATGGACAGGAAGCCTGGCTTGCTGCAGTCCATGGGGTTGCAAAGAGTAGGACATGACTGAGCAATTGAACTGAATTAAACTGATCTCACACTATATGTATCAGCTTGCCAGGGCTTTGGTCTAGGAGTCAGATGGTCTTGGGTTTAATGCAAGGAATAACAAAAGGGATTGTTGTCTAGTCTCTAAGTTGTGTCTAACTCTTTTGCCACCTCCTGGACTGTAGCCCACCAGGCTCCTCTGTCCATGGGATTTCCCAGATAAGAATACTGGAGTCAGTTGCCATTTCCTTCTCCGGGTGCTCTTTCTGACCCAGGGATGAAGCCGTCTCCTGCATTGGCAGGTGGATTCTTTACCACTGAGTCACCAGAGAAGCCCCAACAACAGGGATACAGATATAGAAAAGGTATCTTACCAGCTGATATGGAAATCTTCCATAAAGTAAGACTCAACTTTGTTGAAGGAATTTGTTAAAATCACATTGGAACAGAGCAGGAGCTGGCAAACTATAGTCTTTGGGCAAAATTCAGCCTTCCTCTGTTTTTGTAAATGAAGTTTTATATAAACACATCCCCACCCATTCATTGACAATCATCTGGCTGCTTTCACACTATCAGGGCAGAGTTACAATAAAGACAGGATGACCTAAAATATTTAATGTTTGGCCCCTTGGATGTAGATGGGGTAGAAAGACGTCTCAGGGGAGATCTGGGTTTAACGGTAAGAAGAAAGCCACTCTGCATATCATAAAGAAGGAAGCAGAAGGATATAGTCACAGGAAGGAAGAAGTGGAAAAAATCTGCTGTCCAGGGCATTCTAGAGGAGAAACTCAAAAAAAGAACACATATCGATTGAATAATATAGTGTTATACTGTGGGACAGCACCACCCCACCTGATCCTCCAAGATACTGTTACAATTCAAAATTTATATTATGATTGGATTTCTAGTCTCCTTTTTAAAATACTTATGAATTGTTTACTAATGTGCTGGTCACTCTTCCAAATGCATTATGCCTTACAAATATTAATGTTAACTTGTCTTAACAACTGTGAAAGTGTAACGCCACTAGCCCACTTTACAGATAAGGAATTTGAGGCACAGAGTAATTGTTCAGAAAAGTAATGGAGATGAGTTTTGAATGGAACAGTCTGATTTCAGAGACTCTGCTGTAATGCCTCACTATCAGTTTGAAGTTGAAATTCTATGTGGTGGATTCTTTGATGTGCTACTCAGATCCCTCTGCAGGAATGAAAGACTTACTCTCCCACTGCCAAATCACCTTGGGGAGTGCAGCAGCCAAGGAGAGTTCTCTCTTCCCAGGGCAGCTTGCATCCATATCCAACCTTTGTGAGCACAGAGACCCTTCACCTTGTCTTCCCCTGGGAAAATTTGTCCTAGCTTCAGAATTCCTCATGGGGTTGGCTGAAACCCTTATTAAGACTACATAACAGTGCATCTCCACATTCTGCCCTGGAATTTGAGGATAAGTCTTTCTCTTGTGTTTGAGGTTCTCCTCTGTTTGTGTTTTGAAGCTCCTTGGGTTTTATTCAAGTTCTACTTAAAGGTTTCATCCTTTCTAGTTAAGGCCATGTTCTGTGTGAGGGTGCTTCATTGAAACTTTAGCCTGATACTAAAATTAGGCTGTCCCAGTTGGAACTGTGCTAACCTTTGGCATGATTCTCTTTGAAACCAGGACTGTTTCTCCTAGAACTGACTAGACTTGAGCCTACTTCTTTGGGAACAGGGGTTAGTTAATCAGAATTGTGCAGACTCAGCCTTTGGCTGAATTCTTTTGGAATAGGGATTGTTCTATTGGAGCTGCACTGAGCTGCTTTTGGCGTACCTCCTCTGGGACCAGACAGTTCAGTTCAGGGACCAAACTATTTCCTCAAAGCTGGCTGACACTAGGCCTCCAGGCAATTAAGGTTGTTTGAGTTGTTTCAACTGTTTGAAAATTATTCTTTCCTAGAGAAAAACCTCTGGGAAATAGAATTCTCAGTTATCTAAGTATTTTCACCTTGCCCCTCCCACACACCAAGGACCCTGGTCTAGTTTATGTTTGAAAACCACAGTCTTCATTCATGCCAATTTCTAACTATATAAACTGACTTAATCAAAGACAATTTAGAATATCAATGATTATTATGGGGAACTTTTGAAAACCCCAAACTTATTTTTCTTAAAACCAAATTGGACAAATACAGCTCTGAAATTTCCAAAACTGAATGGAACATCTTTCAGTTGGTGTTTTAAGACATTCAAATATTATCAGGAGTCTCAAATTGCCTCTTTGCAAAAACAGATTTTAAAATTAACTGAAGCAAACAAAGAAAGAAAGATAAAGTGCCCTTTGAAGCCTTCTTCCTTGACTCTTCTTCCTTGGCTTCTTTGTCTCAATCTCAGTCTATGGGACTATCTTACCTCCTCTGGCCCCACTTACAGCACCATCTTCCTCCTTCCCGTCTATGCCTTCTACACCACCTCCATATCCTCAGTTCCCCCTTGCTAATTCTCTCACCAAACTTTCCTTTTCCCCTAAAATTCTCCCTACCTTATTTTCCTCTGAGTAAATCAATCTCTTCTCCTTCAAAATTAAGCCTTCTGAGGATCCAGAAGCTAAATCCTTAATTTCTTATATTCCCTGAACTAAAGCGGAACTATAAGCCATAGTCAAAGATTTTCCCAAAGTAACTAAAGATCCTCACAAATTTGCTAAGTAATTTAATATAGTCACTCAAACTTAATCTGGTTTCTCCAACTTATATCAGCTCATCAGTAAATGCCAGGCTCAGTATTGGATGCAAACTGGTAATAGGGAAAAGCTTGAATGATATCTGGGTCAGGAAGATCCCCTGGAGAAGGGAACTGCTACTCACTCCAGTATTCTGGCCTGGAGAATGCCATAGACAGTGGAGCCTGGCAGGCTAAAATCCATGGGGTTGCAAAAAGTTGGACATGACTGAGCGACTAACACTTCCAGTCCTAACTGACACAGGAGCCATACTCTCAGTGCTCAATCACAATACTATAAACTGTCCCCTGTCTTGGAGTATTAAAAGGAATCTCTAATGAATGTCAAGAGGTTCCTCTCTCTGAATCCATTTGCTTTTGTTCAGGCTGGTTGAGAAATAACAGATACTTTTCCCCTTAGTGCCTCTGCCCCTACCCATTTATTAGGCTGATACTTCTTAGAAAAGTATCATGTCAGCATTTCCTTCTCAAAAAAGGGAACCAATAATTCTAGAATTTGACAGCAGTCATCAAAGCAGCCAACCATGTGAATTATTTATTTGCTCTGTGTCTGATGGTACTACAGCTGATTCTAGAAACACAGATCATCTGTCCCTGTTGGATTGGTTCCCAACCTCCTAATGAGCAAAATCTCCACCTGATATTGGCAAAATTCACAGTGCACCTCCCATCAAGATTCTAATAGATCCCTCAAAACCTCTTCTCAGAATTAATCAATATCTAAAAGTAAAGAAGCTCTGCAAGACATAACGTCTGAATAGAAGATTAAAATGTTCAAAGTCACATTATCCTTGGACTAACCCTTGCATATTTCTATTTTACCAGTGGAAAAACCTGAAAGTGGAGGGTAGAGATTTATCCAGGACCTCCGAATAATAAACAACATTATTATCCCAATATCCTATTGTCCTTAAGCTTCATCACTATTAATATCCATTCCCACAGGAAGCAAATTCTTCAATAGTTATGCAGTCCATTCTTTAGTATTCTAGCTGATGAAACCAGCCAATACCTTTTGTCTTACCTGGGAATAAAAGCAATTTACCTGGACTGTAATGACTCAGGATTTTATTTAGAATTTTTCACAAATCCTGAAGACTGATGTGGATGATATCAAGTTCTCTAGATGTTCTGCTATTGTGGTTCAACAGTCTTGTCCAACTTTTTGTGACTCCATGGACTGCAGCATGTCAGGCTCCTCTGTCCTGCACTATCTTCCAGAGTTTGCACAAATTCATGCTTTATTGACTATGCCAAAGCCTTTGACTGTGTGGATCACAATGCTGCTGCTGCTGCTGCTAAGTCGCTTCAGTCATGTCCGACTCTGTGTGACCCCACAGATGGATCACAATAAACTGTGGAAAATTCTCAAAGAGATGGGCATACCAGACCATCTGACCTGTCTCTTGAGAAACCTGTATGCAGGTCAGGAAGCAACAGTTAGAACTGGACATGAAACAACAGACTGGTTCCAAATAGGAAAAGGAGTACGTCAAGGCTGTATATTGTCACCCTGCTTATTTAACTTCTATGCAGAATACATCATGAGAAAGGCTGGGCTGGAAGAAACACAAGCTGGAATCAAGATTGCCAGGAGAAATATCAATAACCTCAGATATGCGGATGACACCACCCTTATGGCAGAAAGTGAAGAAGAACTAAAGAGCCTCTTGATGAAAGTGAAAGAGGAGAGTGAAAAAGTTGGCTTAAAGCTCAACATTCAGAAAACTAAGATCATGGCATCTGGTCCCATCACTTCATGGGAAATAGATGGGGAAACAGTGTCAACAATGTCAGACTTTATTTTTTTGGGCTCCAAAATCACTGCTGATGGTGATTGCAGCCAAGAAATTAAAAGACGCTTACTCCTTGGAAGGAAGGTTATGACCAACCTAGATAGCATATTTAAAAGCAGAGACATTACTTGCCAACAAAGGTCCGTCTAGTCAAGGCTATGGTTTTTTCCAGTAGTCATGTATGGATGTGAAAGTTGGACGGGGAAGAAAGCTGAGCTCCGAAGAATTGATGCTTTTGAACTGTGGTGTTGGAGAAGACTCTTGAGAGTCCCTTGCACTGCAAGGAGATCCAACCAGTCCATCCTAAAGGAGATCAGTCCTGGGTGTTCATTGGAAGGACTGATGTTGAAGCTGAAACTCCAATACTTTGGCCACCTCCTGCGAAGGGTTGACTCATTGGAAAAGACCCTGATGCTGGGAAGGATTGGGGGCAGGTGGAGAAGGGGACGACAGAGGATGAGATGGCTGGATGGCATCACCGACTCGATGGATATGGGTTTGGGTGGACTTAGGGAGTTGGTGTTGGACAGGGAGGCCTGGCGTGCTGCGATTCATGGGGTCACAAAGAGTCGGACACGACTGAGCGACTGAACTGAACTGAGTTCGTGATGCTATCTAACCATTTCATCCTCTGCCATCCTCTTCTCTTTTTGTCTTCAATCTTTCCCAGCATCAAGGTCTTTTCAAATGAGTTGGCTCTTCACGTCAAATGGCCAAAGTGTTGGAGCAGTCCTTCCAATGAACATTCAGGGTTGATATCATTTAGGATTGACTGGTTTGATCTCCTTGAAGTCCAAGGGACTCCTGAGAGTCTTCTCCAGAACCACACTTTGAAAGCACCGATTCTTTACCATGCAGCCTTCCTTGGGCTTCCTTGGTGGCTCAGATGGTAAAGAATCTGCCTGCCTTGCAAGAAACCTGGGTTCAATTCCTGGGTTAAGGAGATCCCCTGGAGAAGGGAATGGCAACCCACTCCAGTATTCTTGCCTGGAGAATTCCATGGACAGAGGAGCCTGGCTGGCTACAGTCCATGGGGTTGCACAGTCAGACACGATTGAGCAACTAACACACACATAGCCTTCTTTATGGTCCAACTCTCACATCCATACATGACTAAGGGAAAACCATAGCTTGGACTATATGGACCTTTGTCAGTTAAGTGATGTCTCTGCTTATTAATCTGCTATATAGTTTTGTCATGGGCTTCCTGGGTAGCTCAGCTGATAAAGAATCTGCCTGCAATGCAGGAGACCCTGGTTCAATTCCTGGGTTGGGAAGTTCCCCTGGAGGAGGGATCGGCTACCCACTCCAGTATTCTTGGGCTTCCCTGGTGGCTCATTTGGTAAAGAATCCACCTGCAATGCAGGAGACCCCAGTTCAATTCCTGGATTGGGAAGATCACCTGGAGGAGGGCATAACAACCCATTCCAGTATTCTTGCCTGGTGGACAGAGGAGCCTGGCAGCCTGCAGTCCATGAGGTCTCAAATAGTTGGACATGACTGAGTGACTAAGCACAGCACAGGTTTGTCACAACTTTTCTTCCAAGGAGCAAGCATCTTTTAATATCATGTCTGCAGTCCCCTTCTGCAGTGATTTTGGAGCCTAAGAAAATTAAATCTGTCACTATTTACACTTTCCCCCATCTATTTGCCATGAGGTGATGGAACTGGGTGCAATGATCTTACTTTTTTGAGTGTTGAGTTTTAAGCCAGCCTTTTCACTCTCCTCAAGAGACTCTTTAGTTCCTCTTCACTTTCTGCCATTTGAGTGGTATCATCTGCATATTTAAAGTTGTTGATATATTTCCTAGCAACCTTGATTCCAGCTTGTGATTCATCCAGCCCAGCATTTCACATGATACATTTTGCATATAACTTAAATAAGCTGGGTGACAATATACAGCCTTGTCATACTCCTTTCCCAATTTTGAACCAGTCTATTGTTCCATGTCCAGTACTAACTGTTTCTGCTTGACCAGCAAACAAGTTTCTCAGGAAACAGGTGAGGTGGTCTGGTACTCCCATCTCTTTAAGAATTTTTCACAGTTTGTTGTGATCCACACAAAGTCTTTAGCATAGTCAATGAAGCATAAGTAGTGTTTTTCTGGAACTCTCTTGTTTTCTCCATGTTCCAACAAATGTTGGCAATTTAATCTCTGGTTCTTCTGCTTTTTCTAAATGCAGATTGTACATTTGAAAGTTCTTGGTTCATGTACTGCTGAAGCCTAGCTTGAAGGTTTTTGAACATAAACTTGCTAGCATGTGAAATGAGAGCAATCGTACAGTAGTTTAAACATTCTTTGGCATTGCCCTTTTTTGGGACTGGAATGAAAACTGAACTTTTCCAGTCCTGTGGCCACTGCTGAATTTTCCAAATTTGTTGGCATATTGAGTGCAGCACTTTCACAGCATCATCTTTTAGAATTTTAAATAGCTCAGCTGAAGTTCCATAACCTCCACTAGCTTTGATTGTAGTGATGCTTCCTAAGGCCCACTTGACTTCTCATTTGAGGGTAACTGGCTCTAGGTTAGTGGCCACACCGTTGTGGTTATCTGGGTCATTACAACCTTTTTAGTATAGTTCTGTGTATTCTTGTCACCTCTCCTTAATCTCCTCTGCTGCTTCTGTTAGGTCCCTACAATTTCTGTCCTTTATCATAGCCATCCTTGCATGAAATGTTTGCTTGATCTCTCCAATTTTCTTGAAGAGATCTCTAGTCTTTCCCATTCTATGTTTTCCTCTGTTTCTTTGCGTTATTCACTTAAGAAGGCTTTCTTATCTCTCCTTGCTATTCTCCCAAAGTCTACATTCAATTACATTCATCTTTCCCTTCTCCCTTGACTTCCATTTCTCTTCTTTCCTCAGTTATTTGTAAAGCCTCCTCAGACAACAACTTTGCCTTCCTGCATTTCTTTTGCTTTGGGGTACTTTTGGTCACCGCCTCCTGTACAATGTTACAAACCTCTGTCCATAGTTATTCTTCTTCTACATCCAGTCCCCTGAATCTATTCATCACCCACTTAGAATCATAAGGGATTTGATTTAGGTCATACCTGAATGGTCTAAATGTTCCCTACTTTCTTCAACTTAAGCCTGAATTTTTCAATAAGGTGTTCATGATCTGAGTCACAGTCCACTTCAGGTCTTGTTTTTTTGACTGTATAGAGCTTCTCCATTTTTGGCTGCAAAGAATATTATTAATCTGATTTCAATATTTGCCATTTGGTGATGTCTTTGTGCAGATTTGGCTCATATGTTGGAAAATGGTATTTGCTGTGACCAACATGTTTTCATGCCAAAACTCTGTTCGCCTTTGCCTTGCTTCATTTTGTTCTCCAAGGCCATACTTGCCTGTTACTTCAGGTATCTCATGACTTCCTACTTTTGCATTCCAATCCCCTATGATGAAAAGGACATCTTGTTTGGTATCATTTCTAGAAGGTGTTGTAGGTCTTCACAGAACCGTTCAACTTCAGCTTCTTTGGCATAGTGGTTGGGACATAGACTTGGTTACTGTGATGTGGAATGGTTCGCTTTGGAAATGAAAGAAGATCATTCTGTTGTTTTTTGAGACTGCACCCAAGTGCTGCATTTTGGACTCTTTTGTTGACTATGAGGGCTACTCCATTTCTTCTAAGGGATTTTTGCCCACAGGGATAGATATAATGTTCATCTGATTTAAATTCACTCATTCCCATCCATTTTATTTCACTCATTCATAAGATGCCAATGTTCAATCTTATTGTTTCCTGCTTGACCGTATCCAATTTACCTTGATTCATGGACCTAACATTCCCGTTTCTTATGCAATATTATTCTTTAAAGCATCAGACTTAACTTTCACCACCAGACACATCCAGAGCTGAGTATCATTTCTTTTTTTGGGCCAGTCATTTCTTTCTTACTGGAGCTATTAGTAATTGCCCTCTGCTCTTCCCCAGCACCATATTGGACACCTTCCAATCTGGGGGTGCTCATCTTCTGTTGTCATATCTTTCTGCCTTTTCATACTGCTCATGGGGTTCTCCAGGCAAGAATATTGGAGTGAGTTGCCATTTCCTTCTCCAGTGGACCATGTTTTGTCAGAACACTTCACTGTGACCTACCCATCTTGGTGTCCCTACACAGCATGGCTCATAGCTTCATTGAATTATACAAGCTCTTTCACCATGGCATGGCTGCCATGGTCCAAAGATTATTTCCCCAAATGATAATTTAGAAAAACTTGCTACAGAAGCCAAATAATTGGCCTCATAAAAGGAAAACAAGATCAAAAATTCAAGAATTATTGGTTTGATAAAAAGTGATAGCTCTGATTTGAACTAAATAACAACCCAGTCCTACCAGAGCCTCTAAAGCTCTCATAATAGCTTCCCTTTCTTGTCTTTCAACTCTATTTTAATTGAGGTTTCTGTTTATTAAATCCGTATGTTATCAAGTTCATAGAAACTGAGGCTCATTTGAAATGATATGTCATCATCAAAGGTTTGGTGACAATCTTCTACCATACCTGGTCCAAATATCTTGGGAAAGCTTTCTTATCAGATGTCATTTGCTTCAATTCCAGTAAATCTTTACTTTCCACTTCTCACCAGTAAGAGATTGTCACAACTCAGCCAATGAAAAGACACTATACTTTGAACTTTCAGTTCCTCCCCTGGATACTCTGTTTACTATAGCCTTGCCAACTTCCTTTTCTCCTCATCGAAAGAGACCTCCTTTCCTTGCACATGGCTTGCCATAGTTCAAGACTCTGAATTTCAATCTTTGCTGCTGTCAAATGAACCCATTTTTGCTGGACAGTCTGTGTTAAAAAAAATGGGAAAGACTAGAGATCTCTTCAAGAAAATCAGAGATGCCAAGGGAATATTTCTTGCGAAGATTGACAAAATAAAGGACAGAAACAGTATGGACCTAACAGAAGCAGAAGATATTAAGAAGAGGTGGCAAGAATACACAGAAGAACTATACAAAAAAGCTCTTCATGATCCAGATAACCATGATGGTGTGATCACTCACCTAGAGCCAGACATCCTGGAGTGTGAGGTCAAGTGGGCCTTAGGAAGCATTAGTATGAACAAAGCTAGCTAAGGTGATGGAATTCCAGCCAAGCTATTTCAAATCTTAAAAGATGATGCTGTGAAAAGGCTGCACTCAATATGCCAGCAAATTGAGAACTCAACTGTAGCCACAGGACTGGAAAAGATCAGTTTTCATTCCAATCCCAAAGAATGGCAATGCCAAGGAATGGTCAAACTACCACACTATTGCTCTTATTTCTCATGCCAGGAAGGTAATGCTCAAAAGCCTTCAAGCTAGGCTTTAGCAGTATGTGAACTGATAAGTTCCAGACATGTAAGTTAGGTTTAGAAAAGGCAGAAGAACCAGAGATCAAATTGGCAACATCTGTTGGATCATAGAAAAAGCAAGAGAATTCCAGAAAAACAACTATTTCTGCTTCATTAACTACACTAAAGACTGACTGTGTAGATCACAACAAACTGGAAAATTCTGAAAGAGACAGGAATACCAGACCACCTTACCTGCCTCCTGAGAAACCTGAATGTGGGTCAAGAAGCAACAGTTAGAACCAGACATGAAACAACGGATTGGTTCAAAACTGGGCAAGGAGTATGAGAAGGCTGTATGTTGTCACCCTGCTTATTTAACTTATATGCAGAGTGCATCCTGTGAAATGCTGGGCTGGATGAAGCTCAAGCTGGAATCAAGATTGCCAGAAGAAATATCAATAACCTCAGATATGCAGATGACACCACCATAATGACAGAAAGCAAAGAAGAACTAAGAGCCTCCTGATGAAGGTGGAAGAGGAGGGTGAAAAAGCTGGCTTAAAACTCAACATTCAAAAAAACAAAGATCATGGTATCCGGTCCCATCACTTCAGGGCAAATAGATGGAGAAAAAATGGAAACAGTGAGAGACTTTATTTACTTGGGCTCCAAAATCACTGCAGATGGGGACTACAGTCATGAAATTAAAAAACACTCCTTGGAAGAAAAGCTATAAAAAACTTGGCCAGTGTCTTAAAAATCAGAGACATCACTTTGCTGACAAAGGTCCATATAATCAAAGCTATGATTTTTCCAGTAGTCATGTATGGATTTGAGAGTTGGACCATAAAAAAGGTTGAGTGATGAAAAATTGATGCTTTCAAACTGTGGTGCTAGAGAAGACTCTTGAGAATCCCTTGGACAGCAAGGAGATCAAACCAGTCAATCCTAAAGGAAATAGATACTGAATATTCATTGGAAGGACTGATGCTGAAGCTGAAGTTCCAATACTTTGCCCACCTGATGTGAAGAGCTGACTCATTAGAAAAGACCCTGATTCTGGGAAAGATTGAAGGCAAGAGAAGAAGGGGATATCAGAGGATGGGATGGTCGGATGGCACCACCAACTCGATGGACATGAGTTTGAGCAAACTCTGGGAGATGGTGAAGGACAGGGAAGCCTGGTGTGCTGCAGTCCATGGGGTTATAAAGAGTTGGACATGACTGAGCGACTGAACAACAACAACAGCAAACACCTCTCTCTTCCCTTCTGTTTCCTTCCCCTTGTGTTGATCCCAAAGCACTCCCTAATAAACCTCTGCATGTTAATTTCCTTCCCAGAGTTTGCCTCTCAGAAAACCCACCCATGATAATTAGCCCGTGTTGACAAAGCATCAGTGAAAATCTGTGTTACCTCAGAATCTGAGGTGTGTAAGGCTTACCACTTAAAAAGTATAGTGTCTTTGTGTGTGTGTGTGTGTCTCTATCCCAGACACAAAATGCTTTTTTGATTCCCTCCAGCAAGCTTCTATCTTGTACCCAGCTCCAAAACCTGGGATACCCATTTCTACATCAATCTCCATGCCTTAGTTTCTTGCCCCAGTGTACAAATAGCTGAAAACAGGGAGAGTGTATTCTATGTTCCTGACCTTTTCTGGTAAGAGCAGTTCCTTTTTATTGTGGTGAGCTCACTGAGTCCATATCAAGGGTGTAGGGCAGCCCTCTCGCCCATCCTTCCTGTACTTGCTCAGGGCTGATTATATGACTGAAAACTGGTAGACCAGAGTGCCCATTCCCCTGGTTACAAAGATTGGTTTAATCAGGGGCACATGACCTAAACTGATCCAATGAGAATGAACTTGAAGACTTTTTCTGGTGCCTTTGAGGGAAAAAATACTTTTTTTCTACTGAGATTATCTAAGCTGCTAAAACTGTTTGTTTGGAGCTCCTGGGGACTATCTCACAGGGAGCACAGTTCAAGAAATGAAGCCAATACAGAAAGAAGGAGAGTTAAAGGATGAAAAAAGACATCACTAACCACACCATCTGAATGATTGGTATCAGCCAAAACAAAGCTTCCTCAACCTTGGACTTTTCAACTGTGTGAGCAATACACTTCAGATTGAATTTCTGTCACTTGCAAATGAGAGAATCTTGAATCATATAGCAAGACCTCAATGCCAAGAGTGGGGATATGGGCCAGATATTGGCTAGAACTTGTTCCATGGGAGAATCTGAGTTTCAATTCAGAGTGAATTAAAGGCCAATTTTCAGGCATCTGGGCAGTTACTGGATTGTCTTTTGGATTCTCTTGGCCATAATCAGGCAGAACTTTAAAGTAAAGGCTTGGTCCTCACCCTGAAAAAGAGAATTACAAGAGGAAAACCATATCTCCATCCCTAGGTAGAGGGGGAAGGACATGGGAATCCAGAGGCCTTACCTTCCTTGGGTACTTGTATGGGGCTGTCACTGACTTCACATGCTGCTGCAGCTCCTTGGTGAGCTCATCTGGGTCATGGGACAGAAAGTGTGGGGCCAAGACCACAAATGCCTTCACTACCTACAGCAAGGATGAGGGCCCAGAGAGAATGATCAGAGTGCATCATCATCCCCTGGGATAATCAGTGTCAAGATTCCACCACAGTCACCACCTTTATATCCCCTTGTTTACACCTCCAGATATCTGGGGCAAGGGAAAAGTAGGACCTGGGGACAATCATTGCCAAGATTCCAACTTTCTCTCAAATTGTTTATTGATGAGCAGGTAGGACTGTAGATTGAGGCCAGGATTACCTCATATCCCAGGGACAATAGAGTAGGATGGGAAAAAGCTAGTTAGAAGAGAGGAAAATAAAGGCTGAGAACAATAAATCTAAAAGATTTGCTTATCCTCTCCAAACTAGTTTTCCAACCTATAAAATAGAGATCCAACTTCTATATTTAATTCATGGGAAATAAAAAGAAATCATATGCAGTATGGCTTAGCTCAGTGCTTGGCACCCAGGATTTTGAGCCTATGAGATTTCCCACACCTGCCAGGTATATGATATTATCAATTTTCACCCTGGACATCAACCCATGTCTTTCCACCTTAAATTTTCCTTCACATACACAAGCTCTTCTAGATTTCATCTGGGCTTATTTCATTAACCTTGGCATTATAGGGGCCTTTCTTCCTCTGTTACTCTCACTAAAAACTACATGCCTCAAAGGCTCTATCTTGACTTAAATTCCTCCTCTGTTCTAGTCAGGGAATAGATTCTGATTCAAATGCCAAATAGGATAGAATATCTGCAGCCCCAAATGATAGACTTTGAATAGTACTTATTACAGGTTAGACTTTGTTTCAAGCACTTTACAAATATTAACACATTTAATCTTCACAACAGCTTTGCATTTTGCATATGGTTAAACTGAGACAGAAAGGCTAAATAACACAGCTAGTAAGAAGCAGGGCTAAGGTTTAGGCCCAGACTGTCTAGCCCCAGAGTTCACACTCTTGACTACCATCTGTACACCCCCCAGGCTACAACACCCCCATCACCTCTCCTCGAATGGGATCCGGGCTGCTTACTACAGCTGTCTCAACCACAGCAGAGTGCTCCATCAGTGCGTTCTCCACTTCTGATGGCCCAATCCGGTACCTGTAGAAAAACCTGTCTTTCAGAGAAGACTGGACACTCAACCTCTAGCTCAGCTCAGAAGTCTAGAATCAGACAGAATAAAGAACTGGATTATCCTTTTCCTGCCCAGAAACCAAGCTTACCCACTGGAGTTAATGATATCATCTGTTCTTCCCATGAATCGGAAATATCCATCTTGATCCTTGATTGCCCGGTCTCCCAGGACCCAAAAATCCCCTCTAATGTTGGCTTCTGTCTTCTCAAGATTGTCCTGGTGACCACAGAAAGACAGTCATTATACCTGGAAAGCCTAAATCCTCTGCCGTAGACCTGCCATCACCAGATGTGCAGATTGTTCATTTTACAACTTGAATTACTACGCATGGTAGGACTTCCCTGAACAGGTGGAATGCACTTCCCCCTTTATTTATTCCACCCAGAGTCTCTCACTTACTCCTCTGGGGTCCAGTTTGATGGATAATATCAATGAATTCATTCACCCATGCTCTAGGGTCTTTCCGCCAATGGATTCCACCTTTCCTTTACTGATCAGCCTAACCCCTGCTCCACTCCATGACACTGTTCAAGGGAACCAAGATTTATTAGACATTTTTCTTGGGCCATATTATTACATCTAAAAGTTCTAGAGATACACCAGCAAGCTGCCTGGGCCTGGGTCAATGTGCATATTTCTGTAATGGCTGAACCCCTCTGTTGAGTTGAAGTACTTGTTTATGAGCAGAGAGAAGGATTGAGGTTTGCCCCTTGTCAGAGCATCTCTATATTTTGTTCAAAGGTAGGGGTGTGAGCTTTAGAGTAGATGTTCCATCTCTGGGTTAAGAGGTGGCATAGGGAATTCGTGGCCTAGCTCCTTCATTTGGAAGTTAGGGGTATTGAAGATCTGAAAAAGCAAGAGGAATCTGAGGAAACTGAGGTATGAGAGAGGAAACTGAGGTATGAGAGATCAGTAACTTGCCCAAGATCACACAGCAATTAGTAGAGCAGGGTTTTAAACTCAAGTAATTTGGGCCCAAGGACTTCAAGGGGTAATTGAAAGGATTAAACAAGTGTGAAGTATATAAACTGCTTTAGGAGAGTGCTTGTCATGTGATAAGCTTGCAATAAATGGCAGCAACTGTAGCTATTGGATTTATTATTTACTTTATTATTTAATCATCTTGGTGTCAGAAGGTATGTGTTTGAGATTTTCCCTGCCCTTTGTTCACTGTGGTGGACTTGAATGAGTCTTGCCATCTCTAACTTTACCATTCTCACCTATATAGTGGGGCAGTTGGATTTGAGGGTCACCTATTTTTAATATTCCAAGATCTGAAGAGAGGAATGCTTCTAACTTATGGTGAAGTCTTAGTGTAAAGCATCTTGCATGGCTCTAGAGGAGATCAGTGGCATAGAGCAGAGGCATGGTACTTGAGAGGGGGGCAGTACTGCCCTTGGAAGAATGCTGCTGTATATAATTCAGGGGTGATAAACTTTCTGTCATAAAACAACTCTTGGGAGTGGAAAAGGATTACTGTGAGAAAGACAATTCATCAAGTGGAATCTTAACCATGGGCTAAGAAAAGCAGGAGTGAATAACCAGGCTTTTTGCTAGGCAAAGTGCCCATTCCTAGACATTTTTTGTCCATTGTCCTTTTGTCCCTATTTCTTACCAATGCCTCTTGGGAGATGGGAACTCCTCTCATGCTTTTTCAGAACCCACTATTTCCCCTAGGAGACAGAGGGGGATGGGCAAGCTTTCCTCACCACATAGCCAGAAAAGATGCCTATAGGTTTGATGGGTTTGACTCTGATGCCCATGTCTCCTTCTGTGTCAGGTGGCAGGACATTGCCCTTCTCATCTATTACCTGGAGGAAGAAGCAGATTGGAAGAATGGTCTGCATAACAGTAGACAGCTTGAATGGCAACATGAAAGAGCTGATCAAATAGAAGATCCTCTTACTCTAGTGACTGAAAAGAGTTAGAAACCAAGAGAAGCCAAGAGCTTTAAGCCCAAATCTTTAATCCATTTGTCTGAAATGGTTTAGGTGCAACCCCTTAGTAAGACTGGACCAGATGCTCTTGGGAAGATTCTTGTAGTTTTAGGAGTTCATGAAGTATAATAGCACTCCATTATTTTTGAGGCTCATAGACTTGGACACCAGACAGATTAAAGTTCAAATTATGACTCTGCTACTTTATTAGTTGACTTTGTGTTACCTAAGTTCTATGTCTCAGTGTCTTCATCTGTGAAACAGAGATAATAATAGCTTATTTCACTAAATTATGTGAGAATTAATTAATATACTAAAAAGCAGCTTCATAAATGATTATCATAGATATCAGGATCAGGTAATTACACATAACACTGACTAGAATGTAAATTGTTATACTTTAAATACATATGCTTATATATACATACATACGTACATACCTACATACATACATATACATACATACATACATACATATATATATAAACACATACAGATAAGTTCTATATCTTGGACTTTAGCCCAAAGAAATAATAAGGGATAGGAGCAAAGTTTTAGCTGTGGTGTATTCACTGTAGTGTTGATTTTACTGTTGAAAATTTTAGAAATCATCTATTAACTAACAAAAGGCATAAAGAGTGGTGGAACCATACTATCTATTGCTATGTAGTAATTAAAAATTATGCTGTAGATAGGTATTAATTGACCTGAAAAGATGGCACCCAAGATTACTCAGTGATAAAATTAAGTTACAAAATGGTAGGTCAAAGTTCACCCTTATTTTTGTTTTAAAATGTGTATATTTATAAAACTAACTAACTAGCTAACTAATTTTCCAGCTATTCAAAGTGGTTTCTCCTGGATGATTAGAATAGGAATAACTTCCTTTCTGCCCCATCCCTCCCTCATCCCACCCTCCTTTTAAATATTATTTTAATATCTTTATTATTTTTGGACAATGCAAAAAGTAAATTGCTGAAAAAATATATATATATATACCCTCCCTCCTTAATACCCCTAACAAACCTGCACATCATAATGGGGAATTGCAGTTCCCAGGAAGCCAGGTTTGATTTTCATTGTCTTGGAAACTCTGCAAGTGAGTCCCTGTGGAAAGTGGTAGACAGATTGGTAAAAAAGATTCAGCAGAGCAGGTCCTGACACAGTCCTGTAGTCGGTTCATGTTTGGTAGCTCCCTCTCTCCCTTTTCCCTGGCTTCTTCCCTTTTCCTGGAACCTCCATCCTAGAGGTTTCACTAAAGTATTTGAAAAGCTTCTGATTGACCTTGCCCCAGGGAAGAGGAACTAACAACTATTAATTAATGCATTGCAATCTCTTTAGAGGGGCCATACTTTAATAAGGGACTATGGATACCCAAAGTCCTTTAATACAGTGTGGGATTAAATTCTCTCCCATAAGAAGGAGAGCTCTGCTTGAATCCTGAGATGAATTCTCCTATGGAGATCTTGGGTGTCCAAAGGAGCATCCCTAGACGTGGTCTCCTGTGAATGGCTAGAAGCCCAGCCGTAACTCCACTGTCCTCACCCACACTTCTGATGTTCTTCCACACCCAGTGCTGCCATGAGCCCTCTCAGGAACTCTAATGGGTCAGGGGACCAATCAACCATAAAAGGCTGTGGATAGAAGAGTATAGAGGAAGAAGCAGTAAGTACTGAGAGTCAAAGTAAGAACACTGGAGAAAAGAGTTTGGGGAAGTATTCCCCAGGTTGTTTTGGTAAGTGGCATAGTGTGAGCAACATGAGTCCACATTGTGCTCAAGGGACCCCAAAAGTTCCAAGAAGATATCTCAGAAGATGAGGTGGGGGGGTTCTTAGTGGGTTCTCTTCTCCATCCCTTACTTCCATCTGAGCACCTTGACATGTGCCTGCCACATGTAATAAACTCAGGTCTCTGCCAAAACATTCTCCCACTACAGAGGGCTCTCCTGATGACACCACCTGAAACACTAGGCCATTATCCCACCTCTCTTCACCTTACCTGCTTCACTTGTCTCTGTAGAACTGTAGAACTTTTCATCATCTGGCATGTCATTTATTTGTTTATATCTTTCTCCCCCATGACCGCTAGAATGTAATCTCCATGAGAGCAGGAGCTTTGTTTTATTTCTGCTGAATTGCCAATATCTCCCCCATAGTGGGTGCTTAATAAATATTTATATTTATTGAATAAATATATGATAAATGGTGGCTCATATCTTTATTATCAAAGAGCCTTTGAAACCCACGAGTTTCACCAGCCCATCCTTTCCTAGAGCAAGTTTCCTACCGTTTCTGTCTGGCCATAGAATTCTAGGATGTCCAGTCCTGTTTGGGCCTTCCATTTTTCCAGAGTGTCTGGAAGGAGGGTCTCCCCACCACTGAAGCAACACTTTAGATGTGGGAACTTGTAACTGAGGAAGAGAAGAGAGATCAGTTTTCTCCTGAACCTCCCTTGAACCAGACTCTGCCTAAGTGCTTTGACAATGAGGTTGACTTTATGGGGGCTATGCATGCTCAGAGGGTCACATAAATAAGCACATGTGTATGTCACAGAGGCAAGGTATGGCCAATAGACCAGAGGCTCTTAATCCCAAAATCCCCATCACCTGGAAAGGTCCTGTAGTAGCAACATCCGGTAAACAATGGGTGCGCCTACCATGTAGTTAATTGGATAGCTGGACAGAATCTGGAAGAAGAAAGTTGAACTTAATCAGTAGCACAGTGGTTATGGGTATGGGCTATGAAGCTGTAGACTTAAACCTTAGCTTCTTTACTGGGTCTACTTCAGGCCAAATGAGCCCAATTTTCATGAACCCTCAAGCCCAGAATAACAGATAAATGATCGCAGTTTTAATTACAGAAAAAAGGTCAAGGACAGGTTTTTTTTGTTTTTTGTCAAATCAGGATGCTTCTTCTTGCCAAATGACTGACTTGTCCCTATGAACTGGCCTCTAGAATTATATAAACCTCCAGTCACCGATGGGAGATCAGCTGCTATTGCAAACCAACTGTGTGGTCTTAACTGGTGGAGGTTAAGTCTTTAACCTCCTTAGACCAGTTTTACAATGGATTAATGATCTCTGTTCATTTCCAAGGCAAACCATTCAATATCACAGTAATCCAAGTCTATGCCCTAATCAGTAATGCTGAAGAAGCTGAAGTTGAACGGTTCTATGAAGACCTACAAGACCTTCTAGAATTAACACCCAAAAAAGATGTCTTTTCATTATAGGGGACTGGAATGCAAAAGTAGGAAGTCAAGAAACACCTGGAGTAACAGGCCAATTTGGCTTCAGAGTACAGAATGAAGCAGGGCAAAGGCTAATAGAGTTCTGCCAAGAGAACACACTGGTCATAGCAAACATCCTCTTCCAACAACACAAGAGAAGACTCTACACATGGACATCACCAGATGGTCAACACCAAAATCAGATTG
Organism: Giraffa tippelskirchi; assembly: GCF_054371585.1. NCBI lineage: Eukaryota > Metazoa > Chordata > Mammalia > Artiodactyla > Giraffidae > Giraffa > Giraffa tippelskirchi. The sequence continues at coordinate 23,539,093 of NC_137287.1, forward strand.
ATTATAGTCTTTGCAGCCAAAGATGGAGAAGCTCTATACAGTCAGCAAAAACAAGACTGGGAGCTGACTGTGGCTCAGATCATGAACTCCTTATTGCCAAATTTAGACTTAAATTGAAGAAAGTATGGAAAACCACTAGACCATTCAGGTATTACCTAAATCAAATCCCTTATGATTATACAGTGGAAGTGAGAAATAGATTTAAGGTACTAGATCTGATAGACAGAGTGCCTGACAAACTATGGACAGAGGTTCGTGACATTGTACAGGAGACAGGGAGCAAGACTATCCCCAAGAAAAAGAAATGTAAAAAAAGTAAAATGGCTGTCTGAGGAGGCCTTAAAAATAGCTATGAAAAGAAGAGAAGCCAAAAGCAAAGGAGAAAAGGAAAGATATACTCATTTGAATGCAGAGTTCCAAAGAATAGCAAGGAGAGATAAGAAAGCCTTCCTCAGTGATCAGTGCAAAGAAATAGAGGAAAACAATAGAATGGGAAGGACTAGAGATCTGTTCAAGAAAATTAGAGGTACCAAGGGAACATTTCATGCAAAGATGGGCTCAATAAAGGACAGAAATGGTAGAGACCTAACAGAAGCAGAATATATTAAGAAGAGGTGGCAAGAATACACAGAAGAACTGTACAAAAAAGATCTTCATGACCCAGATAATCATGATCGTGTGATCACTCACCTAGAGCCAGACATCCTGGAATGTGAAGTCAAGTGGGCCTTAGGAAGCGTCACTATGAACAAAGCTAGGGGAGGTGATAGAATTCTAGTTGAGCTATTTCAAATCCTAAAAGTTGATGCTGTGAAAGTGCTGCGCTCAATATGCCAGCACATTTGGAAAACTCAGCAGTGGCCACAGGACTGGAAAAGGTCAGTTTTCATTCCAATCCCTAAGAAAAGCAATGCCAAAGAATGCTTAAACTACTGCACAATTGCACTCATCTCACACGCTAGCAAAATAATGCTCAAAATTCTTCAAGCCAGGCTTCAACAATATGTGAACTGTGAACTTCCAGATGTTCAAGCTGGTTTTAGGAAAGGCAGAGGAACCAGAGATCAAATTGCCAACATCTGCTGGATGATTGAAAAAGCAAGAGAGTTCCAGAAAAGCATCTATTTCTGCTTTACTGACTATGCCAAAGCCTTTGACTGTGTGGATCACAATAAACTGTGGAAAATTCTGAAAGAGATGGGAATACCAGACCACCTGACCTGCCTCTTGAGAAACCTGTATGCAGATCAGGAAGCAACAGTTAGAAATGAGCATGGAACAACAGACTGGTTCCAAATAGGAAAAGGAGTATATTGTCTGTATATACAGAAAAGGAAAAGGCTGTGTATTGTCACCCTGTTTATTTAACTTATATGCAGAGTACATCATGAGAAATGCTGGGCTGGATGAAGCACAAGCTGGAATCAAGATTGCATCTAAAAAAATTACTAATGTTAACACACTATGTAATTATTTCCTCTGAGTGCTTTTGATGTACTGGTATAAGAGATGAAAATTATCTCACTTCCCTTATTGCCTTGCCTTACAGGAAGCTCAACATGCAATTATCTACTTACTTGCTTTACCCACTTATTTGCAATTACCTACTTATTTGCTTCCTTCTCTTAGTCTTCCCACTCACTCACCCCATATCTTCAGCCTATATTTTCCTAATAGACTATAATTTTACATTTGTTCCATGCTTTTTTTCTATTTGTGACTCTTTACAAAAGCCACTTCAAATATTTTTGTGGAAAGAGACAGAATAAGGATTTGTTTAAAACAGAAAATGGCAGAATCATATAAACAGAATCTCTTGAGACTGCAGAACTTGCCTGGTCTCTCAACCTTTGAAGATGTCATCTATGCCTCAGTTTGCTCCTGGTATCTCTACTGCCAGCAAAACAGAAATCTGAGTCACTAACTGCTACAGAGATCTGGAGGCCCCAAGGTGTTAATTGCCCACTCTCTATCACAAATGAAGTCCAAATAGGGTGTGCCTTTGCAAGCAAAATGAGCCTATTTCCATTGCTTTGTTGCTCCAGGATCATGCAGTTTGTAGATTTTATTTAATGGTTACCCCATCAAATTCCACAGGAAGAACTCATATTTATTCTTCAAAATTCCTCACAGATAATAATCCCAGACTGAAAATGACCCTAATGTCCATCAACAATAGGATGGTAAGAGAAACTGTGATAGATCCACAGAATGGAACACTATACAAACTTCTAATATGTGCAGCAATATGAGCAGTATTCGCAGAGAATCTATTGAGTGAAAGAAGCCAGACACAAAAGATTACACGAAGTTCAAGAAGAAGCAAAGTAAATGTATGGTGATAGAGGTTAATAATGAATAATCTATGGAGTGTGAACAATGACATGAGGGGTATGGCCTCTTTCTGCAATGCAGGTAATGTTTTATATCTTGATCTGATGGTGATTACATGGGTATCTGTTATGGACTGAATGTTGTGTGCCCCCACAATCCATACGTTGAAGCCCTAACCCCCAGTGTGATGGTATTTAGAAGTAAGTCCTTTAGAAGACAATTAGGTTTAGATGCAGTCATGAGGGTGGGTCCCTCATTGTGAGATTATTGTCCTTATAAGAAAAAGAAGAAATACCAGGGCTCAATCTCTTTACCATATGAGGGTATAGCAAGAAGGCAGCCAGGAAGAGAGATCTTACCAAGAACCCAACTATACCAGCACCTTGATCTCAGATTCCCAGGTTGCAGAACAATGAGAAAATAAATGCTTGTTGTTTAAACCACCCATTCTATGGAATTCTGTTATAGCAGCATGAGTGACTAATAAAACGTCTAACATAGGTATATCATTTTCAAGCTACACACTTAAAATGGTTATACTCTATACACACACATACACACACATGCACAAAGACGGCATCATCTCTAGTAGTCCATCCCTCTGTTTTACACTCAGTTCCCTGTCATCTATCTGATACTTGATACCAGAGCAAGGGCCCATTAAATATGTGTTAAATGAAGGAATGACCTATGATGCTTGTCTCTTGAATATAGTCCTTTTAATTGTGTATGTGTCTGTCTCCTTTCCCAGACCATGAATTGCATGAGGGCAGGAACCATTTTCATCTTGCTTGCTGAACACTTTCTATCCGCATGGCCAAGCTTAGTAAAAATTAGATGAATTGAAAGAAACTGCAAAATGGGCTCACTCTGACCATCCGGTGCAAACTGGATCTTCTCGTACCTTTAGAATGATCACTGGATCAAACTTGGGCAAGAGATGGATAAATGTGCATGCTCCTGACGTCCAGGGTTCCAGAAGTGAGCCCAAAAGGTTCACTATCCAAGCTGTGTCTGATATAGGCCATATTATGTCAGAGGCATGCAGGTCTGTCCATTTGCTGAGAACATAGAGGAAAAACATATGTGAGTGCATGTGGGTGTGGATGGAGCATGAGTATGTGTATATGTGGGTAGAGGTAGGTATGTGTGCACAGGAGTGTGTGTACCTAAATGTGTTTGTGTATGTGTGTAGGTATGTTAAAGTATAAGCAAACAGGGGAAAGGATAGTTGTTCTATCCACACGTCCTATCTCAAGAGCAGGTGCCTATTCAGGTGTGACTCCTGCTCCCATGACTGAACAGCTAATTGGGTCTCATTTCCATTTTAACTCCAGTACTGAGTACAGCTTTTGGCCTGAGGTAATCACTTAGGAAATGTTTACTAACAAAAGACACCCAAGTGGATATTCTAAAAAGTGGCCTTGCCTGCAAGTTGAACTTTGGCTGCACAGACCTTGGTTGGTTCTCTTTTTTTGGAGCATCATAAATTGCCTGAGCACAACTGAGGGTCTCACACAGAGTGACACTTGTACCCTTTCTCTTTTTAGGCCAGAATTTAAAGTATTAAGCTTATCTTAAAGCAAAAATAATTTAAGCTGCATAGAAAGAACTTCCTTGTGGCTGGGAATTACCATAGAACATGTCCCATTCTAAAGATGATTGCTACTTTCACCCACAGCCAGCTCTGTAGAGAAATTAGGTCTTAACCAAATGGAATCAAATTTTGGAGGGTGAGTGGGAATTTAACATATTAGCTACATTTATTTATTTTTCCATCTTTTGAAACTATGTTTTACTTACTGTAGAGCTTCTATTAAATAATTTCTATGAAATTCAATTTTCTGATGCTCATAGATAGGCTCATAGATAGGACATTTAAGTTTTTGAGGTTTTTTGCATTAAAGCATTTTTCTAGTTCTAATAATAAAATTAACATGGCAAGCAGGATCTACTGAAAAAACCCAGATCTCTTGTTATCATTGCATGACAATCTTAGCACACTATTTTCTGACTCCACTGATGGGATTGATGTAGAGTGAAAGAAAAGTCGAAATTATGAGATCCGAGATACAGAAATTCTGAGATCTCAGTTCATCTTATTAATCCAATTACAGATCCTTATTTAATGAATTTGAAAAGTAATTTACTGCTGACAAAAACAGCCTCTTGGAATGTGGACAGCATCAAAGAAAATTACTAACATTCCAGAGGACAAAATACAGATCAGTCTTGGGAAAAATGCATATTAACCTTGTGCTAAGCACTCAAGCTAGTAGATACACTGCTCAAAGCACTGAAGAGGTTTTGTGATCCCTTGTTATCTACGACAGAAATGTTCTACCACGGGTCACTGGATACCCAGCTTGCTAAGCCATGTTCCCTTTTGCCCCCCTTCCCAACTCTGTTTCTCAGAAGTGTCACATGGTAACCTATTTATTCCAAGAGAACTGAATTTGAGATCAGAAAAATCTCAAGGCCTGGTCATGTAGTTTCCAGAGAGAAAGGATTCTTCTTACCCAGCATCCATCTTGGCCTTTATTCCCAGGCTTGAGTGGGAGTGTTCCACCATTTTAGGAAGGCCACTAGTTCCGCTGGTGAAGTAGATGGCAGCTGCTTCTTGACTCCCAGTCTCCACAAAGCAATGGGTAGTAGATGCTTTCCTGACAACAGTGACACAGATTGTCACCTAATCAGATCTGCCCTGGACCCCAGATGTCCTGGTGACTCATGTCTTCCTATCTTCCCTCATGCTGGAGAGACAAGTCAGCTGACCCAGTCTAGAATGGAGGCTTATGAGTGAATAAGATCATGAGACTTTGAGTCAGTCAGACTTGGGTTTGAACATCACTCAAATTTGATACTTTGTTAACCATGTCACTCTAGATGATTTATTTAATTTCTCTGAGTCTCATTTTCCATATCTGAGATATAGGATCAATATAACACCCATCTCAGAGTTATTGAGAAAGTTAACTCTAATACAAAGGAAATGGCAACTTGCTTTGTGAACTCAGTGAATGTTAATTTGCTTGTTGTTGGAAGCCACAGCATGACAGCAGGTGCACAGGAGATGCTCAATTAGTGTAAAATTTCCCTATCTACCCTCTTCTATTCCCTAGAAGCATTTACTCCTCTTTGAAGTCTCTCAAAGCTGCTGTTATGTTGTCTATTTCCCTGACAGTTATATTAAAGACTATAACATTATAAAGAAAAAGCTTACACTCACCCTAGGGATTTCCTAAGGTATTGTCTCTAGTGTGGAGATTTCAGACATACAAAAGGGAGACTCATTCTTCTGGCCAATCATGTTATAGACTGATGGCAGCCTCACTTAGGGATGCAGAAGATGGGAAAAGGAGTCTAGAAACTCTGTGTATCAGCCATCTCCTGTGTTTTACCACATACCCTCTCAGCTTTACCTCTTATTCCACACAGCCAAAAGCTCCAGGTGAGTTCCAACACACTTGCTGTTGCTTCCACTGTGAGCCACAGGTGAAGCACTCTGTGCCTCTGGCCTTCATTCTCTGTCACCACCATGGCATGGGACTCTGAGCCTATCCTGCATGCATGTATATGCAGCCCAGAATGTGGGGTAAATAGCATCCCTGGACAGCCCTCTATGAATGGAGGTTAAGGGCTGATGGGTCAATGTTTGTCAGTCCTTTAGTAGACAATCCCGAGAGGCATTCTGTGTGCTCCTGAAAAGGTCCCTGCAGATCAAGGCCCACTTATGCTGTGCAGTGACTCAATAAAAAAGATAATAAACTCTGTATTAACTCACTTCTTTCCTGCTTAACTCTCCCTCATCTTACACACTGCTCCTCAGACTTAACCAAATAAAGAACCTGCACATAAGTGCTTGGTTCAGTTTCCATATTTGGTCAAAGCTCAGGCTAAGACATGTTGATGGGCTTCCTTGGTGCCTCAGTGGTAAAGAATCCACCTGCCAATGCAGGAGACGTGGGTTCAATCCCTGGGCTGGGAAGATCCCCTGGAGAAGGAAATGGCAACCCACTCCTGTGTTCTTGCCTAGGAAATCCAATGGACAGAGGAAACTGGTGAGCTATAGCCCATGGGGTCACAAAAGAACTGGACACAACTTAGTGACTAAACAACAAGACATGTAGATACTCACCAGTGTAGTGTCTTGAAGTCCAGCCACCCATCCCGGCTTTTCTCAGACACCAGTAGCTTTGTTTTCAGAGAAGGGCACTCAGGTGCCACAGTGTCCACTATCTCGGCCACCTCATCCCCAGCCACAATGGCCCTGGCCTTAGACACCTGCAGCCTATAGAGAATGTCTTTGGCTTTCATCTGGATGGTCCCAGGAATGAAGACAAGGCCTGGAAAAAGTCAAATGGCTTAGAGAGAGAACTGGAAGGGATGGTTGATTTCTCCCCTAGAGAATCCTGAAATGAACAGCCAGTGGGGAGCACCTGGGTTAGGGGAGGTTGGGGTGTTGATGACCAATGGGGAGTATCAATAATAAAGGAACTGGGGACCAGAGAGTGATTTAAACACAGATGTCCCTGGGGTTGTCAGAGTTGTAAGGAATCTACTGGGACTGAGAGAAACCAAATTGCCTGATGTTACACCATTGGTAGTCTTAGGCCACTAACACATACACACAGACACACACACAGACACACACACACACACACACACACACACTGCCATATAGAAGTTTGCTATGTCCAAACACTCACATATAGTAACTAAAATAATAGAGCCTTAAAAGAACTTGGAATTGTCCGTGTGATACCACGGTGCTCAAGGTCTTGACTGTCTCAAGCATGGGACACTGAATTTTCGTGAGGAAGAGCACTCTTCAGTTTTTTTTTTTTTTTGATGCTTAAGCAATGCTCAAAGTCATGGAGACTTCACTTTAATAAGTGGTAAAGCTGGAATTTGAACATACGTCTGTGTTTTCAACCCATGCTTTTTCCTTTACTCTGGAGATTCTATATAGCATAGTGGTTAGAAACTCAGACTCTAGAGGTGGACAGGCTTAAGTTTCTTTTTTTTTTGTTTTCTATCTTAATGAGACTTTTGTGACTCTGCTTTATTCTTCTGGAGAATAATTAGACTGTTTCTCACCTTTCGTAAAGCTGCTGTCACATGCTCTTCCTGGTCATTAGTCTCCACCTCTGGCTTACTCTCTCCCACTCTCAACCCTTCAGGATCCACGCTGCGGACCTGTTACCACCTCAACTGTCCCTCCATCTCCCTCTCTGAGCTCTCCTTCCCTTCAGACCATTCTCTCTCAGCGTGTCACCTTGTGTCACTTTTCTTTCTCTCATGGCCTGCTCACTCTTCTCATGGGCTACCTGCTTCTACAGTTGTGTTCAGATTCCTCTGATAACTCTTACTTCTTACCATAATCACATTTTCCTCATTATTGATGAGAATGCCTGTTGTGTGTGAAGAAGGCCAGGAAAGATAAGTTGTAAATGAGGGATACTGGTGTTTCCTGAGGCTTTTTCACTCCTCATCTCTTACACCTAAAGACTGATAATTTTAAAATTTCTGTCTGCCTCTCAGATATTATGCCCTTAAATCCCAGCTATTCACTTTGTATCCCTTCCTTTTTATGCATATATTTTAAAAATTGAGATATAACTGACATACAATAGTTTATTTGAAGTATAGAGCTTAATGATTTGATATAGCTATATACTAGAAATGAATACAACAATAAATTAACATCTATCACTATACATGATTACAATTTTTAAAAAAAATCTTGTGGTGAGAATGTTTAAAGTCTACTCTCTACAATACATATTGTTAACTATAGTCATCATGTTGGACATTTTATACCTAGGTCATGTTTATCTTGTAACTAGAACTTCTCACCCCTTCTTGAACATTACTTGGGTGCCCCTAACTCAACAGCTCCCAAATTGAACTTGTCATCTTTCCCTGATACCCCATAGCTGCTTCTCACTGTGAAAAAGACCATTGTTTCCTCTACCTTGTGTCATTCATCAAAAAAAATCTTACGATCAGTTTTCTCAAATCCAACCACTTAACTCCATTTCTACCTCCCCATCCAAATTGAAATCACTATCATTCTTTGACTCCTATTTGAATTCCCCAACCCCATTCTTTCCCTCCTTCATCCCATCCTCCATGTACCATCCAGAGTCACCATCTATACACAGAAAACAATTATGTCATGCAATCAGTTTATGGTTTCCATTCCTCACTGCATAAGGACCCAGTACCCTTCCCTTCCCATGGCTTACAAGGTTCTGCCAGTTTGGGACCTGTCCACCTTTCCAGACCCATTTGCCATTACTTTCTCTTTGCTGCTTGGGCTGTAGGCACACAGATCATCATTCCAGGTTTTTTCATAATTTTCAGGCTTCCCTCCCCTCTGCTGTTTCCTCTGCTTGGAGCACTCCTCTCTTCCTCCTTTCCTGGTCAAATACTACTTGTCCTTCAGCTCTCAGACCAAATACTACTTCTACTAGGACTTCTGTAAACCCCTCAGATTAGTCTGTTTGGGTCTCCTTTTATAGCAAAGATTAGCAAATTTTTTCTACAAAAGGCCAAGCAAATATGAAATATCTTAGGCTTTATGGGCCAGAGGCTCTCTGTCCAAACTACATTAGTCTGCTATTATAGTGCAAAAGCAATCACAGATAATATACAAACAGGGCATGACTGGGTTCCAATAAAATTTCTTATTTATAAAAACAAACTGTGGACTGGATTTGCCCTTTAGGTCGTAGTTTGACAGATATTTTTTATAGGTTCTTATAGAACTTCATGCCACTTATCAAAACTGTGATTCAATAATTATATATGCAATTAATAATTTAAAGCAGCTGTCTTTCTCCAAAGACCTGTGAGTCCCATACATAGACTCTGTTTGGTTTTCCCTGTATTAGCAACCTCCTAGCATAGTGCTTAGTGCATAGTTTGCGTAAACAAATGGAAGAAGGATGGTGTCTCTATATGGAGAGGGACCACATGATAGGTGGCTGCTGCTGCTAAGTTGCTTCAGCCGTGTCCGACACTGTGCGACCCCATAGACATCAGCCCACCAGACTCCCCCAACCCTGGGATTCTCCAGGCAAGAACACTGGAGTGGGTTGCCATTGCCTTCTCCACATGATAGGTGGAGGGGGCATCTTTTGGGAAGAATGGTTGCATTTCTCTGCCACCAGTTTCTTTCACTAGGGAGACAGTGCCCAGCTCAGGTGGTCAATCACCAACCTGCTCGCATACAGCCAAGGATCACCAGCCACCACTCGGGCACTCGGGAAAGCACCACTGTCACGCGGTCCCCACGCTGCAGATCACATGGCCCTGAGAAGACGTTGGCTGTTTGTTGACTGAGTTCACTCAGTTGGCTGAAGTTCCACATTACCTCATCCCCATTGCTACTCACCCACCACAGGGCTGGGCTAGGGGGTCGCTTGCCAGCCTGAAGAAAGAGAAGGCCTAATGATTAAGGTGGGCTGGTACACAAGCATGTAGAATAAATTCCCATCTTGGAACTGCCACAGTGTTTCTTAATAAGCTTTTTGATCCCAGGACTCCTATACACTCTTAAGAAGTATTACAACCCTAAAGAGCTTTATTTATAAGCGGTTTATTAATGTCTCTCAATGTTTATTATGTTAGAAATTAAACTGAGAAATTATATACATGTGTGAATAAATCCATTATTGTTGTTGTTGCTCAGTTGCTAAGTCATGTCCAACTCTTTGTGATCCCCTGGACTGCAGCACGCCAGGCTTCCCTGTCCCTCACTATCTCCTGGAGTTTACTCAAAGTCATGTCCAGAGTTGGTGATGCCATCCAACCATCTCACCTGCTGTCATCCCCTTCTCCTTCTGCCCTCAATCTTTCCCTGAATCAAGATCTTTTCCAAAGAATTGGCTCTTTGCATTCGGTGGCCAAAGTATTGGAGCTTTAGCTTTTAAATATAACAGTAAAAAGTCCATCATATATTAACATAAATAAGGTATGTTTTATTGAGGAAGTAAGTATACTTTCTGAAGCAAACAAAATATAATGAGAAGAGCCGCATCATTTTATATTTTTGCAAATCTTTGTAATATCTTCCTTAATACAAGACATTTGGATTTCTTTATTTTTCTGTATTTACTTCTTTGTAGCCTCTGCAAAATGACACAGTATACTTATGAGAGAATGAGAATTAAAAAGGCAAATATTATGTTAGATTTATTTATCTATCTCTATGTATTTATCTATTTTTTATTGTGGTAAAATACGCTGTGCTTAGTCACTCAGTCCTGTCCAACTCTTGAAACCCCATAGACTGTAGCCTGCCAGGCTCTTCTGTCCATGGGGGTTCTCCAGGCAAGAATACTAGAGTGAGTTGCCATGCCCTTCTCCAGGGGATCTTCCCGACCCAGGAATCCAACCGGGGTCTTCTACATTGCAGGTGGATTCTTTACCAACTGAGCTACCAGGGAATATACATAACATCAAATTTATCATTTTAGCCATTTTTAAAGTACACAATTTGGTGGCATGCATTTATACTGCTGTATAATCACAACCATCATTTGTCTCCAGAACTTTTTCATCATCTAAAACTGAATCTGTATATTCATTATACAATGACTCCCCAGTCCCTCATCTCCCAAGTCCCTGGTAGCTACTATTCTACTTTTTGCCTCCGAATTAGACTACTCTAGGTACCTCATATAAATGGAATCACACAATATTTTTCCTTCTGTATCTCACTTATTTCATTTAATGTGGTGTCTATAATGTTCATCTATGGTGTATCATATATCAGAATTTCATTCTTTTTAAAAACTGTGTGTAGATATGCCAATTTTATTTATCCACTAGTCCATTGATAGACATTGGATTGTTCCTACATTTTGGCTACTGTGAATAATACTACTATGAACATGGATGTATAAATATCTCTTCAAAACCCTGCTTCTGATTCTTTGGGGTACATACACAACTATGGAAAAACTGGATTATACAGTAACTCTATTTTAATTTTTTGAGGAAATATATTGTTTCCCACAATGGCTGTACCATTTTACATTCCCATCAGTGTTGCACAAGAGTTCCAATTTGTCTTAGTTTTGTTTTGAATTGTTTTCATTTTACATATTCCCCTGGGAAAAGTCTCAGGAATCCTCAGGGTCTCCATATCATAGTTTGAAAGCACTAATGCCAAGTCAAAGAGAAAATTTATTTGTAATTGTATTAGATATTTCAAAATTCCTCTTTATAAGAGTTGACTCATTTTGTACTTTGATCAGTACCTGTGCCTATTTCCTCATAGTTTTGTCAACAGAGTATGTTGACAAAATTTTTGTATAACTAGTAGGTAAGATATATTATTTCAGTGAAGTTTTCATTTGTGTAACTATTACTGTGAGTGAGGTTGAACATTTTTTCTTATATTTAAGGGCCTTGTGAGTTCACTTTTCTGTGAACTGTTTATATATTTGCCCATATCTATTTTTGATTGCATCTTTTTATTCTTGATTTCTAGGAGCTCTTTTTGCATTAAAGATATTAACTGTTAGTTGTCTTATGAATTGCATATCTTTACTCTGATTGTCATAATTTTAAAATTTTGCTGACAATCTTGTTTGTCAGTGTAAATTTGTTTTTTTGAAATGTACATATATTTAGTAAATCACTTATTTTATGGATTCAGGATTTTGACTCATGGTAGTAAAGACCTCCTTCATTATTCTAAAGAAGTATAACTTCAAAAGAAAAGCCAGAAGTCTAAATTTTTATTTGAAAAATTTCAACTTTAAAATGCTTACTTTTTTTTTTTTTAGAGAGCCCTGCACCATGGACCATGTTTACCCTTGAGGCCTGGCATTTGCCATTTCTGCACTAAAGTTATGTCATGATATTGAGACATCACAACATCACAACATCACAACTATGATTCCCTTTGATCATCATTCTTTAAAGCCCATGCTAACAGATCCACCTCTTCTGCTACCCTAGCCAGGATGAATCCTTTCATCTTCCACAAAGGTACACTGAACTCAAGTAAAGTCAATCAGGGTGTCAGCAATGAACGGAACAGAATTCTGGAAGTCCAGGCTAGGAAAGAAAATTTAGGAATCCTTTTGACACTCCCTGCCTAATAATCATTCTACTTGTGTATCCCTAATGACAAGGACACATAGCTTTCTGAGAAGACTGACTCAGGCTTTGGTTGATGCTGGTTTAACAAGAGAATGCTGATTTTTCTTTTATTAAATACAAATTTACTTCCTCTATGACTCCAACTCACTAGTCCTTGTTTCACCCTGGGAGGTCACAAGACAGAATGTGGAGCATGTTCAGGTCAGCTGTGTATATCAGCTGCCTGAGATGTGGCGGTTCCCAGATTGCTTCATCCTGCATCAGATTCCTGAATCCTTCTTTCTGCCAAGCTCATGTTCTCTTGTTCCTACCCTGTGCACCTTCATGGAAGATGGACATCTTGTTCACAGCTCATCATAGTGCCTGACACATAATACGTACTCAACAAATACTTATTGAATGAATGGATGAACTAGTGAACTCAGCCAAATTTTCCAACTCTGTGCCTTTTCTCCAGAGAAGGCAGTGGCACCCCACTCCAGTACTCTTGCCTGGAAAATCCCATGGGTGGAGGAGCCTGGTAGGCTGCAGTCCATGGGGTCGCTAAGAGTCGGACATGACTGAGTGACTTCACTTTCACTTTTCACTTTCCTGCATTGGAGAAGGAAATGGCAACCCACTCCAGTGTTCTTGCCTGGAGAATCCCATGGACAGAGGAGCCTGGTAGGCTACAGTCCATGGGGTCGCTAAGAGTCAGACACGACTGAGCGACTTCACTTTCACTTTTCACTTTCCTGCATTGGAGAAGGAAATGGCAACCCACTCCAGTGTTCTTGCCTGGAGAATCCCAGGGACGGCAGAGCCTGGTGGGCTGCCGTCTATGGGGTCGCACAGAGTCGGATACGACTGAAGCGACTTAGCCGCAGCAGCAGCAGCAGTGCCTCTTCTCTACCCCGTTACCTTCTCCATGCCAGCCCAGTGATCTATCACATCAGTAGCAAAGTTAAATTTGGCAGGAACTTCCTGGTGTCCCCACGGCGGGGATGCCAGTTGCCTGGTATGAATGCGGATAGTGTGATTGGACATCTGAGACCTCCACAGGATGCAAAGTGCCTGGAGTTGCCGCCGCCAATGCATGTTCAAACCTATGAAGGAAAGAAAAGACAGAGGTGAGTCTTTCTGTACAGTCAGCAGTTGCTTAAGGAGCCCCATTCCAACCTTACAGGGTTCTTCCAGAAATTAATTTGCTGTGGTTATGAGTGAACTGGAAGTCAGCATCTATCTCAGTCACCTTCTGATGTACCATTCTCTGAAAACATAGCACCTGCTCTAAATCCTGTTTCTCCAGCACCTCTGACAGTTTTGTGAACACCCTATTCCACATAATAAAACCTTTTGTGCTCAAAACACAGCAGTGTGGTAGATTGGATTGTTATTACCCGCAACTCCATGTGCATTCTGGAGAAGAGTGGGTGTGCATCTCTTGTTGACTTTGGTTTGTCCTTAGGATATGCTTTGGAGAATGAGATATGAGTGGATGTGCTTGTGTAGTTGGTCAGAGACTCTTGCATTTCTGCCCTCTGCTGTGGAAATGGCTTCCCTGGTGGCTCAGACGGTAAAGAATCCTCCTGCCAATGCCATGAGAACAGCATATCCCAAGTGAGCCTACCTCCAGCCTGGGTCCCAGAACACATGTGGACTTGAGCTGAGCCTAGCATAGCCACAGATAATTCCCAGACTCACAGGAAAATATGTATGGATATGAGCATCTGAGATGTTCAAGATGATTGCTATTATAGCAAAAGCTGACTAATACAAGCAGCATTTGTTTTCTATAACTGATTCTTGACTGAGATATCTTGAGTACTATGTATTCAGCACACAGGACCTGACAAACAGAATCACTTTAGAAATTATAACTGTTGCGATTTTCATGTCTGTCTCTGCAATGGCTCCAGGCAAAGTAGTTCAAAAGCTAATGATCTCTGATTTCCAACATGTGCACCTTGATGAGGATTGCAGAATTTAAGTGTGACAACATTTGACTCAAGGAATCCAGCCAGTAGTTCCTCCAGCTGGCCAGATTCCCATTTTCCTGTTTGAGCAGTAGCAGTCAGAATGCTCAAGGTCTCTTAAGAGACCTTCCCCTCATATTTTCTAAAAGAACGAAAAGTGAAGATTTCCTTACCAGCTCCTACGCAGGAAATTTTTTTGCCTTTTCACCTGCTGATTCCTCTCTCTTTCCATACCTGGCTCATTCTCATTGTTCTGGCCTCACCTCCTCTTAGAGGTCTCCTTCCCTGACTACCACCCAACTCCCATCCCATTTTGACCACCCTTCTCCCAGCCACCCCAGTCCTTCTCTTTTGCTGTGCTAAACACTCCTTTTTCCTTTGCCCACTACTGCCTCCTCACTAAGACCTGGCAGAACTTTCTTGGTCCCTAGAGATTGCAGACTACTTTTCCCTGTGGATTGTTATTCTCCTCACCAGTCATGACTTCTAAAGATTGGATAGTGCCATTATGAGGCATGACCCCATCTGTTCATTCCTCACAATGTGCTCACCTGCCAAGTCCTTTCAAGGAAGTCTCTCTGGAGATCTCTTGGTCTACTTCCTCCTGAAAAGAGAGTTCCAGAACCCCTGTCACCCCGGAGGATGGCACAGCTAATCAGGCAGATAGCTCGAGAATCCCTACAGCCTTCAAAGAGGGCACAGCTAATCATTAACTGAGGCTAACTTGGGATAATACCAGTCCTCCTAGTTACGTTTATGGATTTCACAGTCCTACAGCCTTGGAGCCAGCCAGGAACTAATCTTTCAATCCAGGAGATCAAAAGGAGATTTATGAACAAGACTAACAGCAGGTTCATGCTCCAACATGAACAGGAGCTCCTGACAGGAAGGCAGGAGGAGAACTCACACAGGGTTGATGTACATCCTGTGCTCTCATTTCCTTTAGCCCTTTCCTTCTTATTGTGATTTTCCTCTTATTCTTGGTCTCTATTAATGATTCCTCCTCATCTCCTTTATTCACATTTGGTGCATGATTCTATCTACTATCATAGCTTGAAACCCAGTTGCCTTGCTGATGACCATTCATGTGTCTCCAGACTAGATCTCTCTCCTGCACACTAATCAGCTTGACCTCTCTCCTCAGATGTCCAACAGGCCTGTCAAACATGCTTTGTTCAGAGCTGAGCACCTCATCTTCTCTGTCTCAGTGAAGAATCCCACTCTGCCTGCCACCTTGTCCATCCCAGTGAATGTTAGTGCTTAGGCAGCTCTATTTGAATCAGAGGGTCAGAAAAACAAAGACTTTTCCAGAACATTGAGTAGATAATATAAAAACTTGGAGTGGAACAGTTACTTGCTTAAAGCTATGCAGAAAATCAGTCTCAGGCACAGGTCTGGAACCCTAAACTCAAACACACCCAGGCTGCTGACTCACAGTGAATCCTCAGGGCCCAAGATTAGACCTGGAAATCAGAGGGCTCTAAGATGCTGAGACGGACTGTTTTCTAGGAATACCCACCAAAGGAAAAGTACCTCCAGCCACCTTGGCTTCTGTATCTTCTCAGATCTTCCCTAATGCCACAGAGCTTTCTCACCTGCTCCCCTGTATCCTATGCCCACTCTGAGTTATTCCTCCAATGTGCTGGCCATCAGCCACCCAAGAGCCCTGTGACAGGCAGGGATGGGAGTTCCCTAAATACAGATGTCTCTGTTGGAGGCTAACAGGCCAGGGGCAAGAATAGGGTGCCAGTTACCTGGCAATGCTGAGGGCACAAGTGACAGAGACCCAAATCAGGGGACAACTAGGGGAGCCAGAGGGGCTTAAATACACTCGAAGATAGGGTATAGGGTCTGGGGAGCATTGTGTGCTGTGATTAGTTGCTCAGTCATGTCCAACTCTTTACCACCTTATGGACTATAGCCCACCAGGTTCCTCTGTCCATAGGGATTCTCCAGGCAAGAATGCTGGACTGGGTTGTCATGCCCTCTTCCAGGGGATCTTACCAACATAGGGATCGAACTCAGGTCTCCCACATTGAAGGCAGATTCTTTACTCTCTGAGCCACCAAGGGAGTGTTAGGGAAATCAAATAGTAGTAGTATTGTGCAGGCTTCAGAGGCAAAAGAGCAGAGCAGGCCTCTGAACTTGCTTCTGACTTACCTGGCCGCGGCCTAGACTACTGCTGTGGGTGTCAGACACACCTGCTGGGAGTGTCAGAAGAGAGGCACAATAGATAGATAAGAAGTGGATCATGCAATTTGTTAAGCTCGTGGAGGAGGTCTGGCCAACCATTCCCTGAATTTAGCAACATTGCAAGATTTACAGAACAAAACAAACAGCATTAACATGAAACTAGAGCTGCAATTTGCTCACAGATTTATGATGATACCAGTTTGCATCCTGGGATTATATGTGGGAAACCAGAACTACAATCTGAGAACTGAGATCTCACCAGGGAGCAGACACACTGCCTGGGACCTTTGCTCAATTGGGATTCCAGACGTGCTGTGACACGGAATCTCCCAGTGCTGTTTGAGTCTGAATGTTGTCAAAATCCAATTTGGTGATGTGTCCTCGGCTGTTTCTGTTTCTCTTTTCTTTTAATGCTAGTATATTGAAAGTAAGCTAGATAAGTCTCTAATAAATATTGGTATTATTTATTTGTCTATAACAAATGGCTTATTTTGTTAACAAATTCTTTGAACCTGAGATGAATGTGAAAACTTTCAGCAAAACAGGGAGAGAAGAGGAGATATACCTTGAGAGGATACCCAAAGCAATTTGCTTTTCTCTGGGAAAGCCTAGAAATAATTCACGTAGAAAAACCTGCTAATGTAGAGAAGCAGCTGTGTCCTGGGAAGAAATACCCTTTCTGGAAAAATTCATAGAATTTCACCACCTAGCCCCCAACCCCAGTCCTGAAAGTGTCAACCCTTTCTTAAATACCCTGCAAAAAGTATTTCTGAATGTCTCAGCATCACAGTCATGAGACTCAGCTCTTCCCAGGAATTCTCCTCACTGTATGCCCTAAATCCCTCTTACTGTCACTGCTCTGTATCCTCTCACTACCTACAAACAGAGAAGTTTCAGAACACCAAGACCATGAGCACAGCTGGTTATGTCCTTCCCTTCTTTCCAGTCACTCCCTTTATTTTGACTTATTTGCTATAAAGAGTAGGAAAATACTTGGAGTGGAGACCTAGATCTTGCAGAGTAAGACACCTGAGTTGCTGTCCCTACTAAGGCTCTGTAAAGAAATAGGTGAATCTGCTTAGAAAGGGAGATAAGGCTTTCTGAAGGAATTTGATGGCAAGACATAAGGATTACTTTGTCATCAACGCTGGAAGTCTCCTGAGAATGTCAGGCTCTCTCTAGCCACCCAGAGTCTCAAAATGATCAGCTATTTCTGCTGTTGTCTTCTCTCCTTTTAAAGGCTCCCCACTCTGTCTTGCGTGTCTATCAGAGACATTGAGGCCTCTCATCCCTGCCTCATTTACTTCTGAGAACTGGGAAGGGGATGCAGACTTCACCGTAGTCCCAGTCCATTCCTGCTCACTGCTGCTTTCAGTGCTTAAATGCCTCTCTTCCTGAGACCAGATTCGTGCTTTCTTCTGAACCAGTCAACCTTTCTTCTGTGTACAAATACCCTCTGGCTCTTTATCTCCAGTGGTTGGCAATCTCTTCATTCATAACTATAGAGTAAGTTTCAAGATTAAGGATCAGGGGCCTAAAGTATGTCTGGATTTGAATTTGGGCTCCTCCATTCCTGAACTGTGTACTCTGGAAGAAGTTATGTTACCCTTGCCTCACCACAAGACTCAGTCTTCTCATCTGAAAACTGGGGATAAGGCTAAAGTACCTCCAGGGATTGAACTTGATAATGCACATCAAGCACCTAGCACATGATCATGTTTACAAAACTTCTAGTATCAGAAATTGCTAGCCTGAGCTGCTTCTGGAGAGGAGAGCTAGTCTGATTTGAAACAGGTCTAAGTGGGCCTTTAAAAAAAAAAACTTATTC
Organism: Giraffa tippelskirchi; assembly: GCF_054371585.1. Lineage (NCBI taxonomy): Eukaryota > Metazoa > Chordata > Mammalia > Artiodactyla > Giraffidae > Giraffa > Giraffa tippelskirchi. The sequence goes on from NC_137287.1 coordinate 23,557,525, forward strand.
AAATTTGAGTTTTTATTAAAAAGTTCCAATAGCTAAAAAATGAACCAAATGCATAGCACTATAGTATGCACTTAGTAAATCACAATGGGAGTGATTTGAGGGGGTCTTTAAATTCACACAGCAGCCTGGACAGGGGACCTGGGTGCATTAACTTTCCTACTGAATACACGGATGCAGCACAATTGAAGAATGAGAGTCTTGATCCTGTTGTCGTTCAGTCCCTGAGTCATATCTGCCTCTTTGTGATCTCATGGATTGCAGCATGCCAGGCTTCTCAGTCCTTCACTATCTCTCAAAGTTTGCTCAAACTCATGCCCATTGAATTGGTGATGCCATCCACCCATCTCATCCTCTGTCACCCCTTTCTCTTCTTGCCTTCAATTTTTCCCAGAATCAGGGTCTTTTCCAACAAGTCAGCTCTTCATATCAGGTGGCCAAAGTACTGGAATTTCAGCTTCAGCACCAGTCCTTCCAATGAATATTTGGGGTTGATCTCCTTTAGAATTGACTGGTTTGATCTCTTTGCAGTCCAGGGGACTCTCAAGAGTCTTCTCCAGCACCACAGTTCAAAAGTATCAATTTTTTGATGATCAGCCATCTTTTATGGTCCAACTCTCCTATCTGTACATGACGACTGGAAAAACCATTGCTTTGACTATATGAACTTTTATCAGTGAAGTAATGTCTCTGGTTTTTAATATGCTGTGTAGTTTTGTCATAGCTTTTCTTCTAAGGAGCAAGCATCTTTTAATTTCATGGCTGTAGTCACCGTCTGCAGTAATTTTGGAGGCTAAGAAAATAAAATCTGTCACTATTTCCACTTTTCCCCCTTTTATTTGCCATGAAGTGATGGGACTGGATGCCACAATTTTAATTTTTTGAATGTTGAGTTTTAAGCCAGCTTTTTCACTCTCTTCTTTCACCCTCATCAAGAGGCTCTTTATTTCCTCTTCACTTTTTGCCATTAGAGTAGTGTCATTGGTGTGTTTGATGTTATTGATATTTCTGCTGGCAATCCTGATTCCAGCTTGAGCTTCCTCCAGCCTGGCAGTTCGCATGATGTACTCTGCCTTAAGTTAAAATAAACAGGGTGATAATATACAGCCCTGATGTACTCCTTTTCCTATTTTGAACCAGTCCATTGTTCCATGCCTGGTTCTAACTGCTGCTTCTTGACCTGCATACAGATATCTCAGGAGATGTAAGAAAAGTCATTTGTCTTCCCAGAAATGGAGGCAAAAGGGCCTACAGGATCATTTGTTTTAGACATTTGTGAAACCAAATTACCCAAAATAAGCCATTCGAACCCTGTCTTCCCTGGAAATATCTGTTCCTGTCAATTAATCAACAAATATCTATTAACTGCTGCTCTCAGATGGACACAGAGTAACCTAGACAGATCCCTCCCAGTGTGGATGTGAAACAACTAATAACATGTAAAATGATTAGGATCATTTTAAATGCTGTTAAAGGTAGGTCAGAGGTCAGATAGGTGACACCTCTACTCAGCACCTACCAGTAATTTCCAGTTTCATGCAGAAGAAATTTCAGTGTTTACTACACCATCCATCAGGAAACCCTGACCCTCTGCCTGATGATTAAACTAAAGTGCCTTTGCTCAGCTTACAAAGAGGCAATCTGACCCTGCCCACTTGTGAATGATTGCAGAAAAGAAGAAATTAACACATCCCCTCCCCAGTGCTAACTAAGCAATGAGATATTTTGCAAGATAATTGGCCTTTTCATTTTCTCATTGCTTCTCCCTCTCTGATTCTATGAAAGAAATTGACATCCAGACCCCAATGAAATGGTTATCTTGAGACACTTGTCTGCCATCTTCTCAGTCAGCCAGCTTTCTGAATAGTTGGTATGAAACCATATAAGGATGCAAACCTGGTCAAAACCCAGCTTGGGACTCTAACCCATGTAGCTGGTCTTGAACCCAGCCAAAACCCATGGTCTTCCAACTGAGCTTACTCGCCTGACTTCAGGACTTAATGAAGCATAGGTTCTTGATGTCTCATTGCAGAAGGAATTCAGTGAGAGACCAAGTGATAAGTAAGAAGTGGGTTTATTTAGAGAGAAACACTCCATAGACCTGGGTTTGTTCCCTGGGTCAGGAAGATTCCCCTGGAGAAGAGAATGGCGACCCACTCCAGTATTCTTGCCAGGAGAAGTCCATGGACATAGGAGCCTGGAAAACTACAGTTCACGGGGTTGTAAAGAGTTGAATACGAATGAGTGACTAACACTTCCACTTCCATATACCATAGACAGAGTATGGGCCATCTCAAAGGGCAAGAGTAACCTTGAAATATGTATGGTATGATTAGCTTTTATGGGCTGGGTAACTTCACAGGCTAAAGAGTGGGAGGATTATTCCAACTATTTCAGGGAAGGGACAGAAATTTCCAGGAATTTGCCCACCCACCACTCATTTTTTGGTCTTTGATAGTCTACCCTGGAAGTGTCACTGTGCCTGTGGGTGTGTCATTTAGCTTTCTGATGTGTTACAATGAGCTTGTATACTGAGGCTCAAGTTCTTTATCTGCCATTTTGGACCCATTTGGTCCTAATCGGCTTATTTCATATCCTCAAGCTACATCATTCTTTTAAAGTTTGTGCCCTGCTCCTTTCTCTCCTGTTTCATTTCCACCTCAGAGATTTTACTTTCATATTCTTATGGGAAGCAAAAGGGTGATGGTCCATCTGCTTCAAGGCTGAGTAGGTTACATTGTGCTTCAAGGCTTGTGATAGGTTACATTGAACAGTGTCGAATTTGTGCTCTCAGAAGGAGAAAATTTCGCTTTGGGATCAAAGACACAGCTTCAGTCACTCAGAGATTTGTGTGGCAAAAGTTTTATTAAAGTGAGAAGGGATAGAGAAAGCTTCTGACAGATATCAGAAGAGGGCAGAAAGAGTGCCCCCCTCACTAATCTTAGCAAGACCTTGTATACTTTTCAATTGGTTACTAACAATAGATCAAAAAAAATGTCTCAAGGTTGTAAAGGTCTTACCAGACCCACTTCCACAACATACATCTTATGATAACAAGATTAGCCAGAAGGACAAGGTTCCTGTTAAGAAGGAGAAACATGTCCTTGAGCAAGATGCATTGTTGTTATACAATCATTAGTACAGAGCTTAAGGAAAAACATACCCTTGAACAAGATGTAGTTTTTTTGTGTGTAATCATTAGTGCTGGGCTTGAAGAAAGTTAGTCTTAGGTGAAATAGATTGTTACCATAACAACTTAGAGCTTAAGAAAAAATGTCTTTTATGACTAAAGAATGTAGAAAAAAACATTTGTCCCCTCCTTTTCCTCAAGAGCCCTAGACTCTTTATCAACCTACCTAAGAATTAGTTCTCTCACTTGTCAGGGAGTAAAAATCTCTGGATGCCTGATCTAGGGACCCCAGAGGTAGGACAGGTCTTTTTTTTAAGTCAGTATGGTCTGGAAGGGTCTTCCCTGGTGGCTCAGTGGTAAATAATCTGCGTACCAAAGCAGAAGATGCAGGTTAGATCTCAGTGTCAGGAAGATCCCCTGGAGATGGAAATAGCAACCCACTTTAGTATTCTTGCCTGGGAACTCTCATGGACAGTGAGAGTAGTAGTCCATGGGTCCAGGCTGTAGTCCATGGGTCCCAAAAAACTTGGACATGACTTAGTGACTAAACAATAACAATGGGCTGGAACCCTCACATGGCTGTCATCTTGATATGGAACTATTATAACTGCTTCCATAGCCTTTCTATGAATCTCTTTCATGAGGAAGCACTTTTTTTGTAACTGCACCAGAGTACAAAAATATCTATAAAGATAACAGACTTAAAAGACATGGTTAAGCATCTATTATAGTGTAATTGATAATGAAACTCTGTTACAACAGCCAGAATTATAAATGACTATATATTGTTATAGCCACGCGTTCCGGGAAACAAGCTCACTCAGAAGGACGATGCAGATAGTGAAGTGCAGTTTATTACACCGGTGGACCGAAGGCAGAGGATCCTCTTAGCCAAGGACCCCGACCAGCATTTGTGAAAACCTTTTATACCCCATGTGTACGTGTCTGAACTCACCACCCAACTTCCTTGTGACTTACATAAACAAAGGAAAGGTAAATACAATCACAATAACTCCATCATTCATGTGTTATGTGTTCAAACAGTCAATAATCAATAAGCCTGAGGTTACATTCCAAACAGTCAATAATCAATAAGCCTGAGGTTACAGATAAGAATTTATGACCTGTCCGGAGGGGGTCTTATCCTTCTATTGTCATTTCCACAGGCACTAAGCACAGAGTTCAGAGTCCATTAGAGAGGTGGCCAAGCATAATCAGCACGAACAGGCCTAAGATGGAGTCCAGGCCCTTTGAATTCCTTCTTCATTCCCCCCTCTTGATGCTCCTAGTTTCCATAACGAGCATCATTCATTGAGATATACTGTACTTTAGCCCTCTGGCCACCCACATGAGAGAAGGCTATCAACCTCTGGGTTACAATGTTCACAAGAGTTGTATACCTATTAGCAAGCTGCTACTTGGAGAAACCTGTATGCAGGTCAGGAAGCAACAGTTAGAACTGGACATGGAACAACAGACTGGTTCCAAATAGGAAAAGGAGTACGTCAAGGCTGTATATTGTCACCCTGCTTATTTAACTTCTATGCAGAGTACATCATGAGAAACGCTGGGCTGGAAGAAACACAAGCTGGAATCAAGATTGCCGGGAGAAATATCAATAACCTCAGATATGTGGATGACACCACCCTTATGGCAGAAAGTGAAGAAGAACTAAAGAGCCTCTTGATGAAGGTGAAGGAGGAGAGTGAAAAAGTTGGCTTAAAGCTCAACATTCAGAAAACTAAGATCATGGCATCTGGTCCCATCACTCCATGGGAAATAGATGGAGAAACAGTGGAAACAGTGTCAGACTTTACTTTTTTGGGCTCCAGAATCACTGCTGATGGTGATTGCAGCCATGAAATTAAAAGACGCTTACTCCTTGGAAGGAAGGTTATGGCCAACCTAGATAGCATGTTTAAAAGCAGAGACATTACTTTGCCAACAAAAGTATGTCTAGTCAAGGCTATGGTTTTTCCAGTGGTCATGTATGGATGTGAGAGTTGGACGGTGAAGAAAGCTGAGCGCCGCAGAATTGATGCTTTTGAACTGTGGTGTTGGAGAAGACTCTTGAGAGTCCCTTGGACTGCAAGGAGATCCAATCAATCCATCCTAAAAGAGATCAATCCTGGGTGTTCATTGGAAGGTTTGATGTTGAAGCTGAAGCTCCAATACTTTGGCCACCTCATGCGAAGAGTTGACTCATTGGAAAAGACCCTAATGCTGGGTAGGATTGGGGGCGGGAGGAGAAGGGGACGACAGAGGATGAGATGGTTGGATGGCATCACCGACTCGATGAACATGGGTTTGGGTGGACTCCGGGAGTTGGTGATGGACAGAGAGGCCTGGCGTGCTGCAATTCATGGGGTCACAGAGAGTCGGACACGACTGAGCGACTGAACTGAACTGAACTTGGAGAAAAGAAATGCCTCAAAACTGAGAGAGTGGCACGAGGCCCCTCACCTACAACATGCATTTTGAGATAGCATTTGCACAAGGTGAGTCATCTGGAGCCAAAAAGCTATTGACATGAATCTTGAAGAAGGCAGATTTCCAAGCAAATACATAGTTCATTAACATAGCTTAAGGAAGACATTTCCATGAGAAAAATGCATTTATCTCAAGGTTTGAGATAAAGTTAAGTTCAGGTGCACCAGGTGTCACCATGACAACACAGGGTTAGAAGAGGAAAAAAAAAAAGTCTGCCACTTGCAGTTTATTTCCTCCTGTCACTTGGGGACCTCTGTTTGGCCTCCCTACTGTAGCTATTAACACTCTCAAAACCCTTGCTCTTGCCTTTCCTTCTCCACTAAAAGATGTCCTGGTCTAAAAATAATCCTTTCTTTTCTTTCGCGAATAGCTCCCTTGCTCCTCCATTTTTCCTATAAAAACTTTCTGTTTCATGCTACCCTGGGAGCACCTTCCAGATTGCTAGATGAGATTGTGCCCTGTTCATGAATCATTGAATAAAGCCAATTGATCTTCAAGTGTACCTGGTTAAACTTTGTATTTTAACAAGAATTAAAAAAGTCTTGTTTCCCCACTGGAAAGGTTTAAAGGGATCTTGGCAGGGTTTCCCAATTCCTGACAGGAAAAGGGGTGGAAACAGTGAGGAGCTGCTATGTAACTATACAGGTTGCTACCCCTGATGCCGGGAAAGATTGAGGGCAGGAGGAGGAGAGGGTGAAAGAGAATGAGATGGTTGGATGGCATCACTAACTCAATGGACGTGAGTTTGAGCAAAACTCCAGGAGACAGCGAAGGCCAGGGAAACCTGGAATGCTGAAGTCCATGGGGTGGCAAAGAGTTGGACACTACTTAGTGACTGAACAACTGGGCTTTGGTGGCTCAGTTGGTAAAGAATCCCCCCACAGTGCAGGAGACCTGGGTTCGATCCCTGGGTTGAGAAGCTCCTATGGAGAAGGGGAAGGCTACTCACTCCAGTATTCGGGCCTGGAGAATTTCATACCTGTATAGTCCAAGAGGTCACAGAATCGGACACAACTGAGCAACTTTCACTTTCAATTTTCAGTCTTTACCTGTTAAATGGAGATTATAATACTTTCTTCTTAGGAGATTATAATACTTTTCTTTCTTTCTTCTTATAATAGTTCAAATTGGATTGGATCAGTTTTCCCAAAAGTGGGTTTCGCAATGGGAATTTAGTTGAGCAATTTTCATGGTCATGATTATTTTATTGTTGTTGGCAACTAACTACAAACTGGCACTTGCCAGGGGCATTTGCCATCTGCCCCTGGGGAGATTCAACCCTGTGTTCTTGCAGCTATTTACCTTCAACAAGACCTAGAGGGAGTCCAAAGTGGAGAATGAGGCAACTAATCCTTTTATCTTCTTATATCTAGAAATGTTGCAAAAACCAGCAATCAAGAAACCAAGCACCACACTCAGAGAGTTGGAGAACTCAGGTTTATTATGCCAGTGGGTCCAGAGGAGTTAACACTCCAAGCTCTGGACCCTGAACAAAGGGGTTACAGAGTTTTTGTAGACAGACTCTAGTGGGTCACACTAGCTGCTAATAGGCTGGTTTAAACTAAGGGGGTTTGCACATGTGGCAGCAGCAGTCAAAATGGGGAGGGGAATGCCTGAGACAGGCATGATCAAGCAGGTTTGCAGGGGCCGGGCTATTGCAAAGAGCAGGGAAAGGGTAAGTGAGATAAGCTCCAGTTCCTAGCATTGTAAGTCCCCACTTTCTGAGACTATGTGACCTATGTGATACAGACTTTGCAAGGAGCAAGCTGAGTTACAGAGGCAGAATGAGCAGGAGGCTATGTAAAATTTTAACTTTTCCTCTTCATTCCCCTCTCTTGATGCTTCTATCACCAGTTGTAGGAAACATCATCTCATGTTTTGGTAGGACATTCAGAGCTCCCCATCTTTTAGGGGGCTATATTGAGCTATTACCATTTGTAACTTTATGGATTCAATCCGAGCGGTTATGAGCTGGGTAACTGCACTGAGATTACAAGGGCCAAACAAGAGTGCTGCAAAGAGCATAAAGAGAGGACCTGTTAAAAGGAGAAGTCACGATGCCCAGCTCCAGATATTGTTCCAATTACCCCAGGAATTAGCTAGTTTCTCTCTCTTTTTTTATGATTTGTTCCCTTGGCTGTTGGACCATGTCCCTGACTATTTCTGATTGGTTTACATAAGAGCAGCATTCTTCATTTAAGAAGAGGCGGAGTCCTCTCTTTTTAGCTGTCAGTAGGTCTACCCCTCTCCTATTCTGTAAAACCACCTCAGCCAGGGAGCCTAGTTGGTCCTGTAATGAAAAGCACAGCAATAATACTGATTAGGGATAGAGACCAGAGTTGACAGTGAAAATCCATCGATATTTCGATAGCCGGATCCTCAAGCTTCCGCCATGCATAAGCCAGCCAGCTGCCAGAGTGTGGCTGGAGCAAGGCTGAAGAATCCTCAAGCTTCTGCTATGCGTTCACTAGTCAGCTTCCGGAGTGACTAGAGCAGGGCTCAGCGTCCTTTGTGTGTGAGGGCCATTGTCTTTGGAACTGGAACTTGAGGAGGTTTTTTGGGTCCCAAACTGCTTTCCAGGTGTCCTCATCACAGGAATTAGCTGCCTTCTTGACTGATGACACCTATAACTTAAACAGCAGTAGGGTTGCCAGGATGACCATGTGAGGGCCTGTCCAAAGTGGCTGAAGTGGTTTTTTTCCCCTAATTTTTACCCCAGACCTCATCTTCTGGCTGATAGGGGTGAACCCAATTGCCCAAATGACTGGGTGTCCTTTCTCAGGTTTCCCAGGTGATATGGCAGAAGACTTTTCTGGGCCTGGAGATGTTGGGACATCTCCAATTCAGCTAGTTGTTGGTGGTCTCCCTTGAGCATTTTTATTATTAAGGGTGGTCTCCCATATAAGATCTCAAAGGGAGAATAACCTGAGGACCTTTGTGTCCATTTACAGAGGGAGATGAGTGTCTACAGAATGATAAGGCAGCTTGTTCTAGCATTGTCTGGGTGTTGGCCAGGGGATATTCTCGTCGTACTACTACTTAGAGAAACAAACTTAACAAGAAAGTTAAGATTAATAGAATTAGGAAAGCTGCTGAGGGGCTAGCCAGGAGCACCAGGTCCAGACATTGGTTTGTGACGTTAGTGTTTCTCTATGTATGGGAAGATGCAAGAATTTGGACTCATAAAAATCTTTACCTGAAAACATCTGACTATCTGAAAGGCTGTTTTTCCAGGGTTTTCCCAGAGCACAGAGTGCCTTATTTTTTGTCTCCAACCTGAACTCTTTTCAAGGGGGTATTGAAGGTCAGTATCTTATAGCGGTCGTATTTAATCTTTGTAGAGGCAGCTGGCAAGGGCCAACTTCCAGTCAGCAGGGCCCCTTCATAGCCACATATTTCTGTCCCATGGTGCTGGGAAGGCTCATTCCCAGATCTAACAAATATTCCATTGAGAGGCTACTCAATGTGTTGTCACTAGACCAGGCCTTGTAAGTAGCAAAAGTCTTTGGACCATACCTGTCTTAAACTAGCCTCTTGGTGCAGGAAAATATTTCCTCTTGTTGTTTTTTCCCATATCTAGAGACACATTATTACAATTATTGATCTCATATGGAACTGCATTTCAGCATTTTATTACAGGCTCAGTCACACATTTGGTAACATAAGAAATAATCTTCTGAAGCAAGCTACATAGAAAATAATATAGCTGGCAGTTATTAGTAAGATCACAAGCAAGAATTTAAGTCAAGAAATTTCATTGGGTATAGACCAGTATATCCCAGGTCATCTGACTCAGTTAAATGATTATCAGTTCAGTTCAGTTCAGTCGCTCAGCCGTGTCCGACTCTTTGCGACCCCATGAATTGCAGCACGCCAGGCCTCTCTGTCCATCACCAACTCCCGGAGTCTACCCAAACCCATGTCCATCGAGTCGGTGATGCCATCCAACCATCTCATCCTCTGTCGTCCCCTTCTCCTCTTGCCCCTAATCCTACCCAACATCAGGGTCTTTTCCAATGAGTCAACCCTTCGCATGAGGTGGCCAAAGTATTGGAGTTTCAGCTCCAACATCAGATCTTCCAATGAACACCCAGGATTGATCTCTTTTAGGATGGATTGATTGGATCTCCTTGCAGTCCAAGGGACTCTCGAGAGTCTTCTCCAACACCACAGTTCAAAAGCATCAATTCTTCGGCACTCAGCTTTCTTCACCGTCCAACTCTCACATCCATACATGACCACTGGAAAAACCATAGCCTTGACTAGACATACTTTTGTTGGCAAAGTAATGTCTCTGCTTTTAAATATGCTATCTAGGTTGGCCATAACCTTCAGACAAGTGTTAATCTCTTGGTTGTACATCATGGAGCATCTGACCTTTATCCAAAGATTGGTTACTGAGATAAGCTTTAGAAACAATCTTACAGCGTCTTTTTTAATAACTTAATTAAGCCTTTTAGCAATATAACATAACAAGGAACTATCTCAGAAGTGAGTCTTAGTAAGCACAGACCTTAATTAACAAAACTAGAATTTAATATTCAGTGAAGCATAATTTTTGTTTTTTTTGGAGAATTCATTGTGAGGGTATTAACACTGTAGGCAAATAAGGCTTTAGCCCATCAAATAAAAATGTGGTCTGTCAGGGAGCCAGGAAAAGCCAAGTGGTTGTCTTTGATTTCCCATAGCCCTGACTCTTTGATTTTCAGCTGTTGTTTATCCATTTTTAATTTCCTGATATAGGAGCAGACTATTGCCATGTTTTAAGGACATCAGGATAGCAAAATTCTAACTGTGAGGAGTTATTTTTGTTGTTGTTCAAGCAGAATGAGCTTTGTCTACATGTACCATAATCTCACCCTGCTTATTTAACTTATATGCAGAGTACATCATGAGAAACGCTGGGCTAGAGGAAACACAAGCTGGAATCAAGTTTGCTGGGAGAAATATCAATAACCTCAAATATACAGATGACACCACTCTTATGGCAGAAAGTGAAGAAGAACTAAAGAGCCTCTTGATGAAAGTGAAAGAGGAGAGTGAAAAAGTTGGCTTAAAGCTCAACATTCAGAAAACTAAGATCATGGCATCTGGTCTCATCACTTCATGGCAGATAGATGGGCAAACAGTGGAAACAGTGGCTGACTTTATTTTGAGGGGCTCCAAAATCACTGCTGATGGTGATTGCAGCCATGAAATTAAAAGACGCTTACTCCTTGGAAGGAAAGTTATGACCAATCTAGACAGCATATTAAAAAACAGAGACATTACTTTGCCAACAAAGATCCGTCTAGTCAAGGCTATGGTTTTTCCAATGGTCATGTATGGATGTGAGAGTTGGACTATAAAGAAAGCTGAGTGCCAAAGAATTGATGCTTTTGAACTGTGGTGTTGGAGAAGACTCTTGAGAGTCCCTTGGACTGCAAGGAGATCCAACCAGTCCATCCTAAAGGAGATCAGTCCTGGGTGTTCATTGGAAGAACTGATGTTGAAGCTGAAATTCCAATACTTTGGCCACCCGATGAGAAGAGCTGACTCACTGGAAAAGACCCTGATGCTGGGAAAGATTGAGGGCAGGAGGAGAAAGGGACGACAGAGGATGAGATGGCTGGATGGCATCACTGATTCAATGGACATGGGTTTGGGTGGGCTCCAGGAGTTGGTGATGGACAGGGAGGCCTGGAGTGCTGCGGTTCATGGGATCGCGGAGAGTTGGACACGACTGAGCGACTGAACTGAACTGAACTGAACTGAACCATAATCTCAAATAATATTTATTTACTTTGCCAAAGTAACAAAAAGATTTTAAAAACAAATATAAATCACTTAAAGGCAAAGAAATTCATAATCTGTTACTGAAAGCTGTATTTTAAGAAAACTTTGTTCTTTAAACAGAGAGAAGACCAAATTTCAGTCTGGTACCAGCTTACTGTTAATAACAAAATTTGTTTATCTGCTTAATCTTAGAAAGTCTTTTTCATAAATCTTGAAGAACTAACAGTATTTTTCAAAAGGCATGAAAGTAAAACCATAGAAGGCATGTTTAAAATCTGATTCTATTGCAATTGACAAAGAAACCTGGTCATAACACTTTAACATGATAACTAGACTTATAATTGACCATATTTTGTCAGGGCATATCAGATCTATATGAATTTCACATAATTTTAAGGTATCTATATTAGTAACATCAACCATACAGTATAACGTGAAAAGATTTATCACCCATTTAACAGTACTTACCATGTAATTTAACATGTCCAATGAACCAAGCTAGCTTAATAGCTCTTTGGGATGTCTCAGGGGCCCTCTGAAGTATCCCAAAGTTAGCTAGAAGTCAAGTTATTTAGGAAGTTTTGTCAATAAATGTCAAAAGGGTTTATAACACTCAGTCAGGTAGGATTATATAACTTACTGTGAAGTAATAATTATTTACTTAGCCAAAGTTAACAAAAGATTTTAAAGATAAATATAGAACAGATCAATTAAGAGGTAAAGAAACTTAAATCTATTATTAAAAGCTGTTTAACATCTGAAGAAAGTATATCCTTTTAACAGAGAGAAAGGCCAAATTCAAGTTTTGCACCCGCTTACTTTAAACTCATTTAGGTAAACTTAATTAAATTTATTTTAAACTTAGTCAGTCCTAACCACACACAAAACTTTTTTAGGGTCCACTTTCCAGAAACCTTTTAATTACTTTCTGTAACAGCCACCTGTAAGTCAGACCTACTTTCTTTTCCCTTTATAAAATGCAATTTTGGTTTTTATATCTTCTTTATTAAAAACATGCATCTTATTTCCTTATTAGATCAGCAACAAACATTAATACTAGATATTTAATGTTGAATATTTCCCAGTTTATGTGAACCTGAAATTTATTTAGGTTAATTTTTCTTGTACTTAGAATTGTTCGATTTGTGAGGGCTTACTTTTCTTTAGGCCAATTAAATTAGAACTCATTTACAACTTCAACAATATTATCAGAAAAAAAAAAGACATACACTGAGACATAAATAAGTCCAGACAGACAGACAGAAATCTTATAGTTTTCTGTTTGAGATTTAAAATATCTCTTTGGCTCCTTTTTTTTCTTTGCTTGAAGTTCTAATTTGCCCAAGACTGAGGACTCAGGCAAAGTGAGCTGTGTATTTCAAGGACATGGAAAGGATTAACTTCAAGCTTTTTCCTAGGCAGGCCTTTTAACAAGCTAGTTGTTTTTAATTGCATATGCAAAAAGAATTGGTTTTGCAGTTTCCAAAAGGAAAAATTTCTCCCACTCTGTTCAATCAGCAATCATGCACTCACAATCATTCAGTGGTAATCACAATGCCTCCCTTCTCCTGAGTCCCTAGGCTTCCTTAACTGTTGCTCCCTTCCTGGGAGCTCCAAGGAGGTGATCACTCACAGTGCCTCCCTTCTCCCGAGTCCTCAGTTCTCCTTATCTGATGCTCCTTTCCTGGGAGCTCAGTCTCCCTCTCTGGGAGGTACCTCCTGGGAGGTATCAGTCTCCTCTTCTACCCGTTGGGGTAGGACCTAACTGGGGACTGGCCCTGGGGCCTTACCTGATCCTGCGGCCGTTCGTGGTGAGTTGGTCTGTCCCTCCAAGAGTTCAGTCAGAGCTTGGCCTTCTAGAGAGTCAGAATGCCGGTCCGAAAGAGAACCCAGAATACTGTCAGGTGGTGGGCCTCCTCGTTTGTCTCGGCGTTCCTTCACTCCAGCCTGGCTGAGCCACCAATCTGGAGGCTCAAGGGGCTGGCGTGATGGGAATCTCACTGGGGCCTCCAGAAATGTTGCATAAACCAGTAATTGGGAAACCAAGCACCACACCCGGAAAGTTGGAGAACTCAGGTTTATTACGCCTGTGGGCCCAGAGGAGTTAACACTCCAAGCTCTGAGCCCTGAACAAAGGGGTTACAGGGTTTTTGTAGACAGACTCTAGTGGGTCACACTAGCTGCTAATAGGCTGGTTTAAACTAAGGGGTTTTGCACATGTGGGAGCAGCAGTCGAGGTGGGGAGGGGGATGCCTGAGACAGGCATGATCAAGCAGGTTTGCAGGGGCCAGGCACTGGCAAAGAACAGGACAAGGGTAAGTGAGATAAGCTCCAGTTCCTAGCATTGTAAGTCCCCACTTTCTGAGACTATGTGACCTATGTGATCCATACTTTGCAAGAAGCAGGCTGAGTTACAGAGGCAGAACGAGCAGGAGGTTATGTAAAATTTTAACTTTTCCTCTTCAGAAAAGCACTAAATCATTTCATGGTGACACCAGCTCCTCTTGACTAACAGAAAAGTTTTTGTAAAAGAAACATTTGATTGCATGGAACTCCCTCACATCTTCGTGTTACCGAGTCCAAGCTCACTCTGTTCACCACAGAATAGGCCAATAAATCTGAGAGATGAGGGGTTGAGGCAAGGAAGAGACTTTATTCAAGGAGCCACTGACCAAGAAAATAGCAGACTAGTGCCTCAAAATAGTCATCTTGTTGGGATCTGGATGCCAAGTCCTTTGGTAGAGTCAGAGAGAAAGAAGCAGTATGGAACTAAAGTCCAAAGGCAGAAGAGAGAGGAAGAGGCAGTGGGGAAGTAAAGTGAAAGGGTCTTCAGTCTTGCAAAACATCTCCAAGGGAATGGCCAGTCTTTGGAAGGGGTGTCTTAATCTCCTCTATTCAAAGTTTGGCAGGGTCAGTTTATCTCCCTATAAGCTGAACATAGGCACTTTAGTTTACAAATAAGCAGAGGGGCAGGGTCCTTTTAAGCAAGCCTCTATGTGCGATTATGAAATAACAAAAGCAACAAAAAGCAAGCCAAAGAAACAAGTTCCAACGTGAACTCAGAATTGGCTTCTTCTCTGCAACATTTGGAGGAGTTTCTCAGAGCTATCTCAGGTGCTGTCACTTCAGATAGCTCTGAGAAACTGTTCCAAAGAGGTAGGCAGAGAAAGGTCAATATATATGTGATTTTGGTGAAGGAGAAGTTCATGTAATCAAACACATATTTTTGCAGAAGATTTAGTTAGTCACGAGGAGCAGATGTCACCATGAAAATGTTACCAAGTCCAAGCTCACTCTGCTCACCACAAGAATCTAAGACACAAGGCATTGGAGCAAGGAATATGACTTTGGAAAGCCAGCTGAATGAGAAGATTGAAGAGTAGTATCACAAAATAGCCATCTTACTAGAGGCTGGATACCAGTTTCTTTTATAGAACAGAGATGGGGGAGGTGAGAAAATAAAGCAAAATGGCAAAATAGAGAGAGAGACGATGAGAAAGTAAAGTAAAAAGGGCCATAAGTCTTGCAAAACATCTGTGGGAAGAGCCAGCCTCAGGAAAGGGATGTATTAATCTCTTCTTTCTTGCAGCTATTCACAGGTGGCATCGTCAGATTATTTCTGTGAGCTGAAAAAAGGCACTTTAGTTCAACAGTCAGGCAGAGGGGCAGGATTCTCTGAGGCAGGACATTTTGTATGATTATAATAACAAAAGCAAAGAAAAGCAAGTCAATGAAACAGTTCCAACATGGAGCCAGGATGGGGTTTTCCCTGCAACAAGGGAATTTAGTGCTTTTCCAGATAAGAGGAGATGCAAGAATTGGGCTCATTGAAATCTTCTCTTAAAAATATCAAACTATCTGAAGACCTGTTCTGTCAGTTTTCCAAAGCACAGAGTGTCTCAGTCTTAATCTCCACCCTAAAGTCCCTCCTCGGCTTGTTGAACGTCATCAGCCACAGCAGCACATGATTTAACCCTTGTAGAAGCAGACAGCAAATGCCAATTTGTAGTTGACAATCTGCATCAGAAAAAAGCTAACAGAACTACTGACTCCTCTTTTAATGCATAGTATATTGCTTAGGGTTTAGATGTGTGCATTGGAAGGTGAGTTGATTTCCAGCACAGATGGTGTGTGGCTAAAGCTGCAATCCTGATGGAAGAATAGGAATGAGTAAAGATTGAGGTGAGGATTTCAGCAGAGCCTCTAGCACAATGCTCAGCAGGGAATAAATTGCTGATAAGGTGATAACATTTGCTATTGCTGTCACTACCAATGATTTCTGAGTCAGTGTGCTGGTGGCTCCATATGGTAAGGCAGTTGAGAGCTTTGCTTATATTTTGGAGCTGAACTGGGCTGAGGTTACTGTGAGAAAATTGACTGAGGGGCTCCTTGTGTTGGAGGAGGGGGAGGGGGAGTGGTCCTAAGGGGAAGGGAAGGGAACTGGGTTTCCTCCACCCTTTATTTGCCTAGTTAAGACTGAAGTCTGAAAAAGGGCCTTGGGTGGAGAGCTTTGAATACAAGTGGAGAACAGACTGTTTCAGCCCAGGGTGTAGGGAAGTGGAGCCCAGAGCATCAGCCTAGCATTCAAGGCAGCTGAGGCTTAGAGAAGAAAGCAGTGTAAACACAATGACAGAAATGGTAGATGCTGCCTCCCCAGGTGTGATTTCCAGGCTTTCAGGGAACTGACATTTTGGAGCTCATTAGGAACTCCAGGAGCACCCAACCAAGACTACAAGCCTCAGTACTAGAGCACTGGCAATGTGAGTTGGACATGCGTGTTTTCTTTGCCTCTGGTGACCCCTCCTGTTAGCTGTTGTGCAAATCGTCAAAGTCCTCTGAATTTCCACCTTCATACAATAATAAAGCAAATTTGCCCAGTCCATGAATGTCATAAAGACAAGATATAAAAACAAGTTTTTTCTTTTTTAAGGACTACTGAAATTTTAGGAGGTATGTTTCTCTGCCATAAACCTTCAGTGTCTCCCTAACACTCACAGAAGAACAAAATTCCTAAACCAGGCTATCTTCAATCAATCGTGAATCAGTGAGATATTTTTTCCTCATGATTAGCAGCAATCTTATGCTGAGATGTGCACTTGTATGCACATACCCTTTAACCAAAATCGTATACGTACTGACCTCCCCCCTACCTCTTCTGAGCAGTTCCTTAGAACAATTTGAGAGACTGCCCTTGGGCTATAGTCCTAAGTAAATCTCCAAATAAAACTGAAATTTACAGCTCTCACATGTATTTTTGTTTCAATTGACATATCTATAAAATGAGAGTATTATCAATACATGCCCGACAGGATGGTTGAGAATTTAAAAATTTTGAATTGAGAGTGGCGGTCCTAAGATGGAGGAGGAATAGGATGGGGAGACGACTTCCTCTCCCACAAATTCACCGAAAGAACATTTAGATGCCGAGCAAATTCCACAAAACAACTTCTGAATGCTGGCAGAGGACACCAGACACACAAAAAGGCAGCCCATAGTCTACGAAAGGAGGTAGGACAAAATATAAAAGATAAAAAGAGAGGCAAAAGAGGTAGGGATGAAGATCCATCCTGGGAAGGGAGTCTTAAAAAAGAGAAGTTTCCAAACACCAGGAAACACTCTCTCCAGCAGGTCTGTGGTGAGACTTGGAATCTCAGATGGCAAAATAACTGGGAGGAAAAATAAATAAATAATTAAAACCCGCGGTTTACGTACCTAACAGCAACTCCCAGAGGGTGTGCAGCCCAGACGAGGGCATCCTCAACTAGCAAGCGGGGGCTGGGCAGGGAGGGGCGGGATGCATTGCTCTGGGTAAGGAATGAGTCTGAATGCCCCATGGGCAATCTGAGGGAAGTAGATTGAGACAGCAACCTAGACCAGGGGATAGCTTTCCCAAGAAAAGCATTAAATGAAGACAACGCCAGGCCCACTCACAGAACAAAGGACTGAGCAGAGCAAGTCAGCTGCGGACCAGCCCATCCCCCGCAGGAGACAGGCAGGCGAGGGCAGCCAGAGCTGGATGGGTGGAATCATGGCCCCAGAGAGGCATCCTATACCAAACTGCAAACAGACCTCGCTGCTAACCAGGACTTCGTAGGACTCTGGAGGGTCAACAACCACCAAGAGGGTCGCAGCCAGAGATCAGGTCCCCAGGGGAGAGCACGGCACACCTGGGAAGCTGCACCCATTGTACACCCAGAAAACTGAGTGGCTGGGATGGGGGAAGGGAAAAAGGCCAGCCCCAAATTGCGCTAGCCAAAAGCCCGGTCACTGGAGCAGCTCAGACCTGGGAAGGACAAAAAACCCAGGTTCAACCAAGTCTGCGTGTTTGTGAAGTACCCAGGACACAGAACCTGAGCGGCTTAGACCTGGGAAGTACAAGGGCCGCTTCAGACAGTTCCTGGCAGTGCAACCTAGAGCCTGAGCAGTGTAGACTGGGAAAGCACACACGCCGTGAGTGGGGCAACCCCAGTGTGGCTGAAACATTGTGAGCACATGCCAGTGAGATTTGTTTCCAGTGTTCCTCCCTCCCCACAGCACGACTGAACAAGTGAGACTAAAAAAAAGTGACCACCACTGCGCATCTTGTGTCAGGGTGGAAATTAGACACTGAAGAGACCAGCAAAGAGAAGAAGCTAAAAGAAACAGAGGTAACCGCTTTGGAAGTGACAGATGCAACAGATTAAAACCTTGTAGTTACCACCGACTACATAGGAAGGGGCCTAAAGACCTTGAGAAATACAAGTTGGACAAAGGAACTATCTGAAAATGAACTGACCCCAAACTGTCCATAACAGCTCCAGAGAAAGTCCTAGATATATTTTTAATATTATCTTTTTTTTAATGTTTAAAATTTTTTAAATTATTTTTAAAAATTTTTTAAATTTTATTTTATTTTCTTATTTTATTTTTATTTTTAAGTCCCCTATTACTCATTCAATCTTCCTTTTTATAACCTACTATAATCCTGCAAAAAAAAAAAGACCCTAATTTTATTTCTATATTATTTTATTTTATTTTTTTAAGAACTTATTTTTAAAGCAAACTTCATATATATATATTTTATAATTTTTGTGACTCTGGTGGTTTTTTTCTTCTTTCTCTTTTTTTACTATGGTATTTTTGAGAACCTAACCTATACTCTAGATTTTTAATCTTTGCTTTTAAGTATTTGTTATCAACTTTGTACCTTCAAGAACCCAATCTTCAGTACCCATTTTTGCTTGGGAACGAGAACACTGGCTTCATTCCTCTCTACCCCTTTTAACTCTCCTTTTTCTCCACCAGGTCGCCTCCATTTCCTCACTCCCCCTTTTCTTCTCAACCCAACTCTGTGAATCTCTTTGTATGTTCCGGGCTGTGGAGATCACACAGAGAACTGATTACTGGCTGGATCTGTCTCTCCCCTTTTGACTCCCCCTTTTCTCCTCCTGGCCACCTCTGTCTCCTCCCTCCCTCTTCTCTTCCCTGTGTAACTCCGTGAACATCTCTGAGAGATCCAGACTGTGGAGAGCACATAAGGAAGTGATTACTGGCTAGCTTGCTCTCTCCCCCTTTGATTCCCCTATTCTCCTCCTGGTCACCTCTATCTCCCTCCTCCCTCTTCTCTTCTCCATGTAACTCTGTGAACCTCTCTGGGTGTCACTCACTGTGGAGATACTTTTCATCATTAACCTACATGTTTTATCATTGGTGCTGTATAGATGGAGAAGTCTTGAGGCTACTGTAAGAATAAGACTGAAAACCAGAGACAGGAGACTTAAGTTCAAATCTTGAGAACACCAGAGAACTCCTGAATCCAGGAAGCATTAAACAATAGGAGCTCATCAAATGCCTCCATACCTACACTAAAACCAAGCACCACTCAAGGGCCAACAAGTTCCAGAGTAAGATACACCATGCAAATTCTCCAGCGACACAGGAACATAGCCCTAAACCTCAATATACAGGCTGCCCAAAGTCACACCAAACCCACTGACATTTCAAAACTCATTACTGGACACTTCATTGTACTTCAGAGAGAAGAAATCCAGCTCCACCCACCAGAACACCGACACAAGCTTCCCCAACCAGGAAACCTTGACAAGCCACCCATCTAACCCCACCCACAGCGAGGAACCTCCACAATAAACAGGAACCACAAACTGCTAGAAAACAGAAAGGCCACCCCAAACACAGCAATATAAGCAAGATGAAAATGCAAAGAAATACCCAGTAGGTAAAGGAATAGGATAAATGCCCTCCAAATCAAACAAAAGAGGAAGAGAAAGGGAATCTACCTGATAAAGAATTCCGAATAATGATAGTGAATATGATCCAAAATCTGGAGAACAAATTGGAGTTACAAATAAATAACCTGGAGACAAGGATCGAGAAGATGCAAGAAAGGTTTAACAAGGACCTAGAAGAAATAAAAAAGAGTCAATATATAATGAATAATGCAATAAATGAGATCAAAAACACTCTGGAGGGAATCAACAGTAGAATAACGGAGGCAGAAGATAGGATAAGTGAGGCAGAAAATAGAATGACAGAAATAAATGAAAAAGAGAGGAAAAAAGAAAAAAGAATTAAAAGAAATGCGGACAACCTCAGAGCCCTCTGAGACAATGTTAAACGCACCAACATACGAATCATAGGAGTCCCAGAAGACAAAAAGAAAGGCCATGAGAAAATACTCGAGGAGATAATAGTTGAAAACTTCCCTAAAGTGGGGAAGGAAATAATCACCCAATTCCAAGAAATCCAGAGAGTTCCGAACAGGATAAACCCAAGGCAAAACACCCGAAGACACATAGTAATCAAATTAACAAAGATCAAACACAAAGAGCAAATATTAAAAACAGCAAGGGAAAAACAACAAATAACCCACAAGGGGATTCCCATAAGGATAACAGCTGATCTTTCAATAGAAACTTTTCAGGCCAGAAGGGAATGGCAGGACATACTTAAAGTGATGAAAGAAAATAATCTACAACCCAGATTACTGTATCCAGCAAGGATCTCATTCATATACGAAGGAGAAATCAAAAGCTTTACAGACAAGCAAAAGCTGAGATAATTCAGCACCACCAAACCAGCTCTCCAACAAATGCTAAAGGATCTTCTCTAGACAGGAAACACAGAAAGGGTGTATAATCTCAAACCCAAAACAATAAAGTAAATGGCAACAGGATCGTACTTTTCAATAATTACCTTAAATGTAAATGGGTTGAATGCCCCAACCAAAAGACAAAGCCTGGCTGAATGGATACAAAAAGAAGACCCCTATATATGGTGTCTACAAGAGACCCACCTCGAAACAAGGGACACATACAGACTGAAAGTGAAGGGCTGGAAAAAGATATTCCAAGCAAATAGAGACCAAAAGAAAACAGGAGTAGCAATACTTGTAGCAGATAAAATAGACTATAAAATAAAGGTGGTGAAAAGAGACAAAGAAGGACACTACATAATGATCAGAGGATCAATCCAAGAAAAAGATATAACAATTATAAATATATATGCACCCAACATAGGAGCACCACAGTATGTAAGGCAAATGCTAACAAGTATGAAAGGGGAAATTAACAATAAGACAATAATAATGGGAGACTTTAATACCCCATTCACACCTATGGACAGATCAACTAAACAGAAAATTAACAAGGAAACACAAACTTTAAATGATACAATAAACCAGTTAGACCTAATTGATATCTATAGGTCATGTCACCCCAAAACAATGAATTTCCCCTTTTTCTCAAGCACACACGGAACCTTCTTCAGAATTGATCACATCCTGGGCCATAAATCTAGTCTTGGTAAATTCAAAAAATTGAAATCATTCCAAGCATCTTTTCTGACCACAATGCAGTAAGATTAGATGACAATTACAGGAGAAAAACGATTAAACATTCTAACATACAGAGGCTGAACAACACACTGCTGAATGACCAACAGATCACAGAAGAAATCAGAAAAGAAATCAAAATATGCATAGAAATGAACGAAAATGAAAACATAACAACTCAAAACCTATGGGACACCGTAAAAGCAGTGCTAAGGGGAAGATTCATAGCAATACAGGCTCACCTCAAGAAACAAGAAAAAAGCCAATTAAATAACCTAACTCTACACCTAAAGCAACTGGAAAAGGAAGAAATGAAGAACCCCAGGGTTAGTAGAAGGAAAGAAATCTTAAAAATTGGGGCAGAAATAAATGCAAAAGAAACAATGAGACCATAGCAAAAATCAACAAAGCCAAAAGCTGGTTCTTTGCGAAGATAAATAAAATTGAGAAGACATTAGCCAGACTCATCAAGAAACAAAGGGAGAAGAATCAGATCAACAAAATTAGAAATGATAATGGAGAGATCGCAACAGACAACACAGAAATACAAGGGATCATAGGAGACTTTTTTGTGTGTGTGTGATCAAAAGAGCTTTAAAAAATGCTGCATTTTATTTATTTATTTATTTTTAATAAATTTATTTATTTTAGTTGGGGGCTAATTACTTTACAATATTGTATTGGTTTTTGCCATACATTGACATGAATCAGCCATGGGTTTACATGTGTTCCCCATCCTGACATAGGAGACTATTATCAGCAACTATATGCAAATAAAATGAACAACCTGGAAGAAATGGATAAATTCTTAGAAAAGTACGACTTTCCAAAACTGAAACGGAAAGAAATAGAAAATCTCAGCAGACCCATCACAAGTACGGAAATTGAAACAGTAATCGAAATTTTCCAGCAAACAAAAGACCAGGACCAGATGGCTTCACAGCTGACTTCTACCAAAAATTTAGAGAAACGCTAACACCTATCCTACTCAAACTCTTCCAGAAAATTGCAGAGGAAGGTAAACTTCCAAACTCATTCTATGAGGCCAGCATTACCCTAATACCAAAACTTGACAAAGATGCCACACAAAAAGAAAACTACAGGCCAATATCACTGATGAACATAGATGCAAAAATCCTTAACAAAATGCTAGCAAACAGAATCCAACAACATATTAAAAAGATCATACATCATGACAAAGTGAGCTTTTCCAAGGGATGCAAGGATTCTTCAATATCCGCAAATCAATCAATGTAATACAACACATAAACAAATTGAAAAATAAAAACCATATGATTATTTCAATAGATGCAGAGAAAGCCTTTGACAAAATTCAACATCCATTGATGATAAAAAAAAACCCTCCAAAAAGCAGGAATAGAAGGAACATACCTCAACATAATAAAAGATATATATAACAAATCCACAGCAAACATTATCTAAATGGTGAAAAACTGAAAGCATTTCCGCTAAAATCAGGAACGAGACAAGGGTGCCCACTCTCACCACTACTATTCAACATAGTTTTGGAAGTTTTGGCCACAGCAATCAGAGCAGAAAAAGAAATAAAAGGAAACCAGATTGGAAAAGAAGAAGGAAAACTCTCACTGTTTACAGACGACATGATCCTCTACATAGAAAATCCTAAAGACTCCACCAGAAAATTACTAGAACTAATCAATGAATATAGTGAATTGCAGGATATAAAATTAACACAGAGAAATCCCTTGCATTCCTACACACTAACAACGAGAAAACAGAAAGAGAAATTAAGGAAACAATTCCATTCACCATTGCAATGAAAAGAATGAAATATTTAGGAATATATCTACCTAAAGAAACAAAAGACCTATATATAGAAAACTATAAAACACTGGTGAATGAAATCAAAGAGGACAGAAATAGATGGAGAAATATACCGTGTTCATGGATCGGAAGAATCGATATAGTGAAAATGAGTATACTACCCAAAGCAATCTATAGATTCAATGCAATCCCTTTCAAGCTACCAACAGTATTTTTCAGAGAACTAGAACAAAGAATTTCACAATTTGTATGGAAATACAAAAAACCTCCAATAGCCAAAGCAATCTTGAGAAAGAAGAATGGAGCTGGAGGAATCAACCTGCCTGACTTCAGGCTCTACTACAAAGCCACAGACATCAGGACAGTATGGTACTAGCACAAGGACAGAAATATAGATCAATGGAACAAAATAGAAAGCCCAGAGATAAATCCACGCACCTATGGACACCTTATCTTTGACAAAGGAGGCAAGAATATACAATGGAGAAAAGACAATCTCTTTAACAAGTGGTGCTGGGAAAACTGGTCAACCACTTGTAAAAGAATGAAACTAGAACACTTTCTAACACCATACACAAAAATAAACTCAAAATGGATTAAAGATCTAAACGTAAGATCAGAAAATATAAAACTCCTAGAGGAAAACATAGGCAAAACACTCCGACATAAACCACAGCAGGATCCTCTACGACCCACCTCCCAGAATATTGGAAATAAAAGCAAAAATAAACAAATGGGACCTAATTAAAACTAAAAGCTTTTGCACAACAAAGGAAACTATAAGCAAGGTGAAAAGACAGCCTTCAGAATGGGAGAAAATAATATCAAACGAAGCAACGGACAAACAATTAATCTCAAAAATGTACAAGCAACTTCTGCAGCTCAATCCTAGATAAATAAATGACCCAATCAAAACGTGGGCCAAAGAACTAAACAGACACTTCTCCAAAGAAGACATACAGATGGCTAACAAACACATGAAAAGATGCTCAACATCACTCATTATCAGAGAAATGCAAATCAAAACCACAATGAGGTACCATTTCACGCCCGTCAGAGTGGCTGCTATCCAAAAGTCTACAAGCAATAAATGCCGGAGAGGGTGTGGAGAAAAGGGAATCCTCTTACACTGTTGGTGGGAATGCAAACTAGTACAGCCACTATGGAGAACAGTGTGGACATTCCTCACAAAACTGGAAATAACAGTGCCATATGACCCAGCAATCCCACTGCTGGGCATACACACTGAGGAAACCAGAATTGAAAGAGACACGTGTACCCCAATGTTCATCGCAGCACTGTTTATAATAGCCAGGACATGGAAGCAACCTAGATGCCCATCAGCAGACGAATGGATAAGGAAGCTGTGGTACATATACACAATGGAATATTACTCAGCCATTAAAAAGAATACAGTTGAATCAGTTCTATTGTGATGGATGAAACTGGAGCCCATTATACAGATTGAAGTAAGCCAGAAAGAAAAACACCAATACAGTATACTAATGTATATATATGGAATTTGAAAGATGGTAACGATAACCCTATATGCGAGACATCAAAAGAGACACAGATAAATAGAACAGTTTTATGGACTCTATGGGAGAGGTCGAGGGTGGGAAGATATGGGAGAATGGCATGGAAGCATGTAAATTATCATATGTGAAAGAAATCGCCAGTCCAGGTTCGATCCATGATACAGGGTGCTCGGGGCTGATGCATCGGAATGACCTAGAGGGATGGGATGGGATTGGGAGGGAGGTGGGAGAGGGGTTCTGGAAGGGGAAAACATGTACACCCATGGTGGGTTCTTGTCAATGTATGGCAAAAAAAATACAAAAAAATAAATATACAAATAAATTTAAAAAATAAATAAAAACAAAGAAAAAAATTGCACACTGGTACTCTTTGTGCTCAGCAATCACTGAAAATAGAAAGGGGATGGTTGGCAAAAGCAAGGGTAGAGGAAAGAAATAAAACATCAAATTCTGATTCTCAAAGCTTTACAGTAAAATCTACTGTTCAGCAAGGAAAAAGAACAATTTATTGGCACACGCAGATGAATCTCAAAAACATATGCTGAGAAAAAGAAAGCAGACACACACAAATTAATACTTTGATCCTATTTACATAAAGTTCTTTTTTTAAAAAAGGGGGAAATTATTCTTCAATGATGACATGTAATTTAGCAATTGCCTGGAGTCTAGGAGTTGACTGCAAAAGGGCACAACGGAGCTTTTGGGGAAAATAAAAAATGTTCTATATCTTAATTGCCATGGTGGTTACACAGATGTATACACATGTCAAAAGTCATTGACCCATACATGTAACACAGGGCCACTTCATTGTCTATAAATTACACTTTAATTTTAAAAATGCATTCTGAAAAATAAAGAAAAAGCTAAGTTATCAATACCTAAAAATAAATCTAACACAAAATCTGTAAGAAGCATATACAGAAAATATAAAACTCTATAGAACATCAAAGAAGATATGCATAACTGGAAAGAAGATATGCATAACACTTCATATCGTAAAGATGTTAATTATCCACAGAGTGATCTATAAACAATGCAACTCCAACTAAAATGCTAACAGTTTCCACAGAACCTGACGAGTTGATTCTAAACTATGAAAGAAAAGAGAAATAAAAGTAGATAAAACATTTCTAAAGAGTTAAGTAAGGAGAAACTTGTTCTATTAGATATTGGGACTTATGGTAATGTTTTTGTGAATAAGTCTCTAACTTTCTCAGGGTAATGATGCTTGTTGTCAGGCTGGGCACAGGGATGTATTCAATGTGCTGCCATCAGAGCCAAGGCCCTCAGAGGGGAATGTGCTACACAAAGCTTAATAATCATATTACTCCCAAAGTGGGGGATCTCTAACTAGTCATAAAAAATGAATTTTTCCTAAAATACTGAGTGCCACAAAAAAGCCTCATGACATAATGTTAAAAAGTACATAATACAAAGTTGTGGTATGGTGTGGTGCCAATTATATGCAAAACTATACTTGAGGATCCTTTAATTTTAAAAAAGTTATCATTTCTGTATTATATAATCATATGTTTATTATAGAATAAACACAAAATAAAGATGAAGGATGACAAAAGATCAATCTCACTATTCAGATGACTAAGGCTAAAAATTTGATCTTGTGTATGGGACCTTTTCATGGCATATGAAAATGATAGTGATTCTGTGCATATACACATTTTTGTGAATACAAAATATTCTGTTCTATGTATTTCTGAAATCCAATTTTACTTTAGTTAACAATATATCATGAACATATTCTCAAAATAATAAAAAGTCTAATGAAATATAAGATAGTTGCATAATATTTCCCTGTGTGACTGCAATATTATTTATTTAAACAATTTCATGTTACTAGAAGTTGAATTCATATTCTTTTTAGTCCTTTCCCTTTCCTTTTTCTTCTTTTTCTATCTTTCTCTCTCTTCTTTTTCTTTTTTTTACATGCAGTGCTGTAATATCATTTATGTAACTAATTTCACACTGTTAGAAATTCAGATAGTATGTCCACAATTTTTTGTCTGTTATAAACAACACTCTAATGAACATCTGGCATTTGACAGTTTGTTTCCATAGGAAAGTAAGTAAATTCCTTATACTGGGCATAAAATTGACATAGACACATTAGTTTAGTTGACAAGTACAATCTCAGCTATTTGGAATGTACATACTAATGAAGGGGGATGAGCTTACCTGGTCAGTTCTACTTACCACTCAGCATTCACAGAGCAACTCTGGCCTGACAACCTTTATTAATTTTCAGTGTTACATGATTCTCATGAAGAGATTAAATGCTTTAAGAATTTTCTTTGCTAAAAATCACCCAGAAACAAAACTAACATCTAGTGCTAGGATGAAATGAAAAAGTTGAAGAAAGGAAATGTTCTTGTTAGGAAAAAACTTGACATTGACTCTCAATGGCATGATCACAGACTCACAAAATTCCTGTATGGAAGCCCTATGAGGACAATGGTCTTATCTTTTCTGTCCAGTGCTGTATACTTAGTGGCATGAAGTAGGTACTCAGTGAATAAGGAATAAATTCTTCAGGAAAGTCAAGGATTTACTTTTGTTTACAAAAGTGATTCGAAGGAAATACATTTAAATTTTCACATCATCTCTGCTTGATGGAATTACAATCTTGTTATTGTTGTTGTTTTGTAGGTAGCTTTCTATGACTTTAAATGGAATATCATGAAAGATTTTCCCCTTGTAATCACAGAAAAGTCACAAAATACATGCACAGCATTTCAAAAACAAATGGACTGTTTTTCAGCTGCTTCTTCTAATATTGCTGCTGACTGATGGCTTAGTATACACAGCAGATGGAGTTCCTATAAAGTTCGGCCACACATTTGGATCTCCTGGGGAGCTGACGTCCATTCTCAGAAAGCTGCCTCTCATTGACTTGGAACTTGAGTATCAGTAATGTGTGAAGCTTCCAAGGTACTACTAATGAGCATCCAGGATTGAGAACCAGGTCAGCAGAGTTTTGTAGAGAAGAGTTTGGAGAAAACAGAATCCATCATAAACACCGCCCAAGGTGGGTATAAGGGAGAATTAATTACTGGATTATCACAGAAACTTGGACTGTCAGGACACAAGCCCTGACAGCAAACCCTTATTCACACAAGACTCAAGGCAAAGATTGCTGAAAACTAGGCTCTTTTAAGAAATTTTATTTTGACCTTTGATAAGTCCCTTCCCTTATCTGAACCTTGATTTTATCATCATTAAAATGATTGAGTTGCCCTTATCTCATCATTAAAATGATGAAATGTGCCCTTAGACACACCACATTTAAATCCCATGTCCTGTACATATTAATGCTAAGTGATCGATATTGGATATTGGATCGATATTGGATAAGTCACTTCATTTTTCTATAACAGCTTCCTTATTGATAACAACATCTTATCAATATTAGTGCCAAATCATGCAGTTATTGTAAAAGCTAAAAAATAAATACTTATGAAGCATGGAGCACCATGCTTGGTACAGTGCAATTGCTGTGAAAATGGCCGTTCCCTGTTACTTACGAAATAGCAAGTGAAGAAACAGAAGGGCCTGGTGGGTCTGACACGGATAGCAACATTCCCTTCTTCTCGAGGAGGTAAGATGTTGCCCTCCTCATCCACGATCTAGCAGAGAGATCACATGATGGTGTCTTGATGTCTGTACAGCCAGGCCACCCTGCCAGCTGTCTGCTATTGCAAATCCAGATGTGTGTTTGCTCTCTTCTTCAAGCCTTACCAACAGTTGGGAGAGGCTGCCTACCTGCACATCATATGGTGGGGACGCTTTCCCCATGGATTCTGACTTGATTTTCATCCCTTTTGGATTGGCACAGATTAGAACCTGAAGAGAAACCAGAACCAATAAGGAGGAGGCTTATCTCTTTAGTCTCCTTCCTGGGCCATGCCTTTCCTTTCACTCTGCCTTCAAACTCCTCCTTCTTTCTTCTTCTACCTCTCTCCTTTCTCTCTTTCCTTTCATCTTTCCTTCCTTCCTTCCTTCAATTCTTTCCCTAGAGAACAAACACCTATTGAACACTCCAGTGGACACTCACACATAAAGAACTTAAGGTGTCACGAAGCTAAAAGACTCAACTGATCACCAAATCTGTGCCCAGGTGGCTGTAGAGAATGCTGTTTGAGACTGGGCTCTGACCAGAGATAGACATGGGCTGTCCCGGTGGAGACAAACACCTCAACCATGAGTGTTAGTTTGCTGGCTATGGTGTCATTGTGAAATTAAATTACCTTTAAAACAAAAGGGAAGAAAGGCCCATTGTGTTTCTAACAAAAGCTAGTGTTTTGTTACTAGCTTCTCCCCCTTGTGAATGGGGAATGGATTTCCCTCGTGGCTCAGATGGTAAAGCGTCTGCCTACAATGCAGGAGACCCGGGTTCAATCCCTGGGTCAGGAAGACCCCCTGGAGAAGGAAGTGGCAACCTACTCCAGTACTTTTGCCTGGAAAATCCCATGGACGGAGGAGCCTGGTAGGCTACAGTCCATGGGGTTGCAAAGAGTCAGACATGACTGAGCGGCTTCACTTCTCCTCCTTGTGGACAGGGCAGTCCCTGAAGGTGTCACAAAGACGACAGCCAGAAATGCAGGAGGCTCTGCAGACCAGATATCCCTACAGACCAGCTATACCTACTGACTGGTTGAGGGCTCAGATGGAGGTGACCTGGGCAGGGACTGGCCTGACAGCACTCACGGTTTCAGACTGGCCGTAGCCTTCGTGCAGCTCCAGGCCTGTCTGGCTCTTCCACTTTACCCTCACATCAGGAGTCAGGGCCTCCCCTCTGGTCACACAGTGTCTCAAGCTCTGAAACTGGCACCTTTCTCAGCCAAAAAACAAGGCCACATATGTCAGAATCCCCATCCCCAACCCCACACTGCTGGCAGACACCTTGAGGCACTAAAGCATAGGCTTCCATACTTATAAAGATTATAAATCTGCCCCAAGTGCCCTGACCTTGCAGGCATGGACAGAGAATTTTTTAAAAAATCTGAGTTTGAAATAAAATCAGAACCTCATACAGTAGGTTTTGGCATAACACTGGTGAATTCCACGTGAATTGGTCAAAATGATTTAGTTGCAAACAAACTGATTGATAATAAGTTGGTTAGGACAACCACCTGTGAAAAAGAGAAATCAATTAACAACTAAGAAGATAGAAAGTAGCCCTTTAGAAACCCCAAAATTCTGACAGTTATTAAATATGTTGCAAAAGTATCCCTCCATTCAACAAATTATTCAAAATGTGAAAGATCAGAGATTGTAAATAAATTTGTGATCATTTTCCCCTTTGGATTAACTTGGTTTGGTTATTACCTAGTATTACCAAGTATCTTTCAATCACTTTCTGCTTGAACAAATCATTCTAAGTCTGCTTTTGATCAAATCATGCTGTGTAAATATTCACAATAGATCAATGGATATGAAGAATTCTTCCATCATATAAGAATTAACCTTGAGAATCATGGAAGAACTCACTCTCTTAGGCACTTTATGACCAGATATATGGGATTAGGGAAGATAAGGGGGTTGGGGCAACTCCCATTATTTGGGAGAGAATAGACAAGGGAGAAGGCAATGGCAACCCACTCCAGTACTCTTGCCTGGAAAATCCCATGGACAGAGGAGCCTGGTAGGCTGCAGTCCATGGGGTTGCTAAGAATCGGATACGACTGAGCGACTTCACTTTCACTTTTCCCTTTCATGCACTGGAGAAGGAAATGGCAACCCACTCCAGTGTTCTTGCCTGGAGAATCCCAGGGACGGGGGAGCCTGGTGGGCTGCCGTCTATGGGGTCTCACAGAGTCGGACACGACTGAAGCGACTTAGCAGCAGCAGCAGCAGCAGACAAGGGAGACAGAGATGAGGGTCAGTAGGTTACCAATGGGCAGGGACCTCTCTCTACCCACCCCAGCAGTGAGACTGACTTGCCCTACCAGAAGATGTTGCTTCGCATTCACCCAAGATGTGAGCCATCTGCAGTGTCTTGTCACTTTCTGTTGGGTGACCAGTGGCATTCACTTGGGAGTGGCTGGCTGGAGTTAGTATGGGACTAGGGATGGAGCTTCTATTGTGGTGGACTTGTTAGTCCCACCAGACCTAAGGCTCTGGCCACAAACCTATTCCACAGGTGATTAACAATTATCTATCAATTTTTCTAATCTCATTGCTGAGGGAATGGCCTATGGGTATATGGGTGTAAGCACTGAAATGTCAGACTGTTTAGTTCTACTCAGTTCAGTTCCATTTGGTTGCAAATTCCTGGGGGCCAGAAGTTCATTCCTAAGAGATGTCTACGAAGGATATGGGTATATATGCTTGTGAGTATGTGTGTACATGTGTGTGTGAGAGAGAGAGAGAGAGACACTGAGAGAAAGAAAATTGGAATAAGAGGGGATACATGTTATAAGGGGTACCTCTGCTATATATTTAGCTACTTGGGTATCTAAAAGAACCAAAGCACCAAAAAGATGGGCCATACCTGGTCAGATCCTCCTGCGCAAGCAGACGGAAGATGGTGGGGACACAACAGAGTGTGGTGATTGGGAACCTGGACTGAGTCTAAACAAAAACAAAGTGTGGAGATCTTAGAGTTACAAGGGTGGGATTTCATGCAGGGGGAGTGGGTGAATCAGGTTTTTATATTCCCATTACCACAGGAGAAAAATTGAAAACTCCATGTGGTAGCCAGCCTCCAAGATGGCCTGGAATGATTTCCACCTACCAGTATTCAAACTCGGTCCCCTCCTGCAATGTGCCAAATTTGGTCTATGTGACCAATAGCCTAACACAGATGTGGCGTTAGAACTACAAGTTCCACCTTGGGCTGTCACTGTCTCTCTGTCTCTTGGCACACTCACTCTGGGAAAAACAAGCTGCTGTGTTGTGAGTACACTCCAGTAGTCCAATGGACAAGTTCATGTAGTGAGCAACTGAAGCTTCTGGCTAAGAACCAGTGAGGAATTGGAAATTTTCTAAAACCTACATAAGTGCAGTTTAAAACATAATCTCCAATCCCAGTCAAATCTCAAGATAGCTGCAGCCCTAGCTGACATCTTTTTTCTTATTATTGTAATAAACATAACAGAAAATTTACAATTTTAACTATTTTTAAGTACAGTCCAGTGGTATTAAGTAAATTCATGCTCTTTTGCAGTCATCACCACCATTCACCTCTAGAACTTTGTGTAATCTTCCCAAACTAAAACTCTCTACGTGTTACATGATAAGTCCTTGTTTCCCCTCCCCCATCCCCCGACCATCTACTTTGTTTCCATGGATTTGATTACTCTAGGCATTTATATATTATCTGTCCTTCTGTCCTATACATTATTTTGAAGAAGGAATTTATGGGGCCTGGACTCCATCTTAGGCCTATTCATGCTGATCATGCTCGGCCACCTCTCTAATGGGCTCTGAACTCTGTGCCTAGTGCCTGTGAAAACGACAATAGAAGGATAAGACCCCCTCCGGACAGGGGAACCTTGAAGATCGTATCCAGGTTACTCATCGCCTAAGAGAAAACATACACTAATCACCCCTGTCTCTGGACAGGCCATAAATTTTTCTGTACCTATCGGAGTGTAACCTCGGGCTTATTGATTATTGGCCAATTGT
Source organism: Giraffa tippelskirchi (assembly GCF_054371585.1). Lineage (NCBI taxonomy): Eukaryota > Metazoa > Chordata > Mammalia > Artiodactyla > Giraffidae > Giraffa > Giraffa tippelskirchi. The sequence goes on from NC_137287.1 coordinate 23,589,734, forward strand.
TTAACTGTTTGAACACATAACACCTAAATGATGAGATTATTGTGATTGTATTTACCCTTCCTTTGTTTATGTAAGTCTCAAAGAATTTGGGGTGGTGAGTTCGGACATGTACACATGGGGTATAAAAGATTTTCACAAACGCTGGTTGGGGTCCTTGGCTAAGAGGAGACTCTGCCTTGGGCCCGCTGGTATAATAAACTGCACTCCATTACCTGCATTGTCCTTCTGAGTGAGTTTGTTTCCCAAAACGCGTGGCTATAACAATTTCACTTAACATAATGTTTTCAAGATGATGTAGTATGTAGCAGGATTTCTTCTTTTTAAAGGCATAATAATAATCCATTGCATGTATGTACCACATTTTATCTGGGCTGATAGAATTTGGATTGCTTCCACCTTTTGACTATTATGATAATGCCACTACCAACATGAGTATAGCTTTCTGATATCTTGATTGCAACCCTTTGAGAAACCCAGATCCAGAACCACCTGGAAGCTGATCCCAGATTCCTGATCATCAGAAACTGTGAGATAATAAATATTTGTGCTTTAAATTTCTATACTGTTTATTGTTTGCAGCAACAAACAACTTTTGTCACTAAGTCATGCCTGACTCTTTTGAGGCAAGAATACTGGAATGGGTTACCATTTTCTTCTCCAGGTGATCTTCCCTACTCAGGGATTGAATCTGTGTCTCCTGCATTAGGCAGGTGGATTCTTTAGCACTGAGCCCCAGGGAAGCCCCTTTTTAATTAATATATTTTTGGGGTAATTTACTACACAGCAATAGATGACTGACACACTACTTCAGAGCTGGGGGAAGTGGAGGGAGAAGGCACACATTGGTCTATCAAGCCCTGGACAAGTAATAATGATGGTGAGTTTGATAATGATGATAAAATAATCAATATATGTTAAGAACCTACTACATGCCAGGCTATATGCCTAATATTTAGTTCTCATAACAGCTCTCTAGAACCATATTATCCCTTTCTTCTCTGCCAATGAGAAACATGAGGCTCAAGGAGATTACATGACTTTCCCAAGAAAACACAGTGAGCAAATGGAAGATGTAGGATCAAAGGCCATGTCTGACTAATGGCCCAGCCTGTTCTATAAGCCACCATGTGATACAGCTTGCCTCAATGCAAAGAGCATGGGCAGATGGTTCCTCTGATATTTCAAGAAATTGTGGTTAGGATGTGGAGGGCAGAAGAAAGATGCCCTATATCTTCACTGGGGACACTGATAATGAGAAAACCCTGGAAGGATGGGCTGGAGACTCTAGGGTTGGATGAACTATCTACGCTATGCACCATGGACAGCAGCACATAATGTTGAGGAGTAGGTTATAATTTTCCCCCAAGGTTTTGAAAAATAACTCCAGTTATGACAAGAGCACAAGGAATAAAGTGGTACCAGAAAAGGCACCCTACAAAAAATCAAATAGAACATGCAAAGGTTTGGAGATATGAAGTGGTCTTATGTCTAGGAATATAGCTAGAGGATGGGCAATGATTCAAGACAACCAGGAGGGCATGAACCAGATTATGAAAGGTTTTCGGTTAATGTCAACATCAAAGAAACATTATAGTCATGGATTCCTACCTTTTATCCTGAAAACTCAAAACCTATATCCCACTCATCTAATTTATACCCGACATAGAAGAGGTGTTTTTGTCTCTTACATTTAGGATAAATTTGGCATCAACCCGGGGCAACTCATGCACAAAAATGCAAGATCCATTAGGCCAGGCAGAGAAGAGAGTCCAGGCTGCCTTCACCCAGCCAGTGTCAGTTGTGTTCCAGAAGATATCTGATTTGGTCAAGGCCACCCACCTCCTGCCAAAAATTGGAGACAATCAGAACCCTCAGCAATGTTTTTACCTTTAAAAAGAATTACATTAGTCTGTTCTCCTATTTGGAGCCTTATTCACTCACTTACACTTGTCATATCTGTATAAGAACCATAAAGCCAAACTGCCTCCAAAGCATTTACTGAGCATCTTCTATATTCCTATGCCATAGGCTAGAATCAAAAAGACAAATGTGTTGCTTCCAAAGACTTCACAGTCTACTGAGAGTGATATATAAGGGAACAAGTAATATCAGTATAATGTGGAAGGGTACTTTATTTATTCAGTCAATATTTATCAGTATTTATTCTGCCCTTACCATTAGGGATAGAGAAATGAATGATTAGTCTTGCTTGGAGGGGCTTATAGTTCAGTAAGTATAAGCATAAACTTGGCATCATCCTTGAGGTTTGTCTCTTACCTCTCATCAAATCTTACTAGGTCCGCATTCAAAATACTTTCAGAATCACACTTCCTCTCACTCCTTCCAGTGCTATTTCTCCAGGCAAGCCTCCACCTTTGCCTCTCAATGCACTAGCCTCTTAAGTGGCCCTCTGCTTCACCTTTGCCTCCTACAGTTTATTCTTAACAGAATATTCTGAGTTACCCTTAAATATGCTTTATATGATGAGTTACCCAAATCAGATCTTGTCACTCCTCTGCTCAGAATACTCCAATGTTCCTCCAAAAATTACATAGGATCACCATATTATCCAGCAATTCTACTTCTGATTATATATCCAGAAGAACTGAACAGATATTTGTACACCCATGTTCATAGCAGCACTATTGACAACAGCTAAAAGGTGGGAGCAATCCAAGTGTCCATCAGTGAATAAGCAATGGATAAGCAATATTAGTATAGACACAATGGAACATCATTCACTTCTAAAAAAGAAGGAGATTCTTACATAGGCTACAACATGAATGAAACTTGAAGGCATTATGCTTAGTAAAATAAGTTAGACGCAAAAGGAAAAATATTGTATGATCCTACTTTTATGAGGTTCCCAGAGTAGTCAAATTCATTAAGACAGAAAGTAGAATGGTTGTTTCAGGGCTAGGGGTAGGAGGCATTAGGGAGCTTCTGTACAATGGATACAAGGTTTCAGATTTGCAAGATGAAAAAGTTTTGCAGTTGAATGGTGGGGACGATTGCACAAAAATGTGAATTTATTTAATGACACTGAACTATATACTTAAAATGGTTAAAATGGTAAATTTAATGGTACATGTAGTTTACCACACTTAAAAAAAAACAAACAACAAAAACACCTCCAATCGCTTCTCACCTCACTCAAAGTAAAGCCCAAAGCCTTCCGATCCTTACCTGATTTGCCCCATTCTTAGCGCCTAACTTCGACTCCTGCCACTTTTCCCCTCACCCATACTCCTCCAGCTATTTCCCCAGGCAAGCCTCCACCTACCCAGAAGGTATAGGTAGCCTTCTGTTCCTTGGACCCACCAGACAAGCTAACCCCTGGTACCTCCCACTGGCCACAAAACCCAGTCCGTAGCTGGCCTGGGTGTGCTCGACCATCTTGGGGGCCCGAGTTGCGCCGCTTGTAAAGTAGATGGCCACTGGGTCTTGACTCCTGGTCCTTGCACAGTTGTGTTCTGTGGATGCCTCCCTGTAAAAGATAAAAATATTACGGGGGTACTGCTAGCAGTGCCAACAGTCACCGTCACAGTAATATCTATAACAACAAGACAGACTACATTTGATAAACACCGTGTGTGAGGTACCTGCTGGAAGCTCCGGCTTGAGTTATCTCTGACCGCTACAATTACCTCATGGGTATAGGTACTAGCATTATAACCATTTGCACATAAGGAAATTGAGGCTCAGAATAATTAAATGACTCACTTAAAAAAACAATCTGTGCTTTTATCAAGGCATGAGACCTTCTAGTGGAACCAGCATTTATGAGTTCTACCTCAGTTCCTGGTAATTTAGAGCTGTTTTCTTAAGTGTTCCCTAAATTTGGAGGTTTGAGATGTGGATAATTCCTAAAAGTTTTGTGATCTGGAGAATGTTCTAACTCACTGTTTCTCAATCCTGGCTGCATCTTAGGATCACCTGATAGGTTTTTTTTGAAAGAAATACTATTGCCTGGGCCCCAAGCTGGAGAAAATGAAATCAGAATCTTTGTTGGTGGGCCTGGGCACTGTTTTTTTTTTCCTAAGTTCCTTAGGTAATTCTAATGACAGCCAAAATTGAGAGCCTGCTGATTCAGACCAACCTGACAGCTCATCAAAATCATATGGGCAAATCACTGAATATAAGGATCTGGGCCCTTGTTAAGATATGTCTGGTTAAGTAGGTCAGATGTGGGACCTTAAAATCTATATTTCAAACCTCACCCCAAAATAAATAAATAAATGGGGCTTCCCAGGTGGCACTAGTGGTAAAGAACCTGCCTGCCAATGCAGGAGACATGAGAGATGAGAATTCGATCCCTGGGTCAGGAAGATCCCCTGGAAGAGGGCATGGCAACCCACTCCAGGATTCTTGCCTGGAGAATCCCATGGACAGAAGAGCCTGGTGGGCTACAGTCCATAGGGTCACAAAGAGTCAGACACAATGGAAGTGACTAAGCACACACTCAAATAAATAAATAGATAATTTCCCATAATTTTATGGTGAAAAGTTTATATTCTAGTGTAGGAAAGGACATTCAAAAAAGCATTTACCATGTCCTCAAACTTTTAAATATATCTTTGTATTTAACTGTATTTCTTACATATATTGATTATTTTCTGTTCAAGTTTCAGCTGCTTATGATTATATTGGAATATAAGGAAAGTATAGACAATACCATGTTGGAAATACAATATTTTATAAAATACAGGACACATTATTTATAACCTATGCTTGTGAGTCTTATAGTCCTAAAAATTATAATACAATTAAATGCAAGTGACACAAAGTTTTCTTTTAAGCTAGGGACAAGAGACAAATGCTGAGATTAGTTAAAAAAAAAAAAAAAGTAAAATAGCAGGTGAATCTGATGCCCCTGATCTATGAAGACAAGCATTTGTGACTTAACAATGCAGGCCCGTGTGAGGGACCCATTTTAGTTCTGGCCTCCAGTTAAGACAAAGTCTCAAATGCCCAGTTAGATTTCCATGAGTCCTTACTGAAAGGCAAATGGCTTTGGTTCTGTCCTAACCTTGACTTCATTACTTATCATCATCTCAAACATGTCATTTTATCTTGCTAGGTCTCAGTTTCATCATCTGGAAAATTGGGGTAAAGTGCACTTTATAGGATTTTTCAAGGATTAAATAGGACAATGCTAATTCATCATTGTCCGAGTATCAAATACCATGCTTGTCACAAAACAGGTGTTTGCTAAATTTTTGTTGCAAGATTGAATGCAGGCGAATGCTAACCCAGCACTACACCTGGAATACATTCAGTTCAGTTCAGTTCAGTTCAGTTGCTCAGTCTTGTCTGACTCTTTGCGACCCCATGGACTGCCGCATGCCAGGCCTCCCTGTCCATCACCAGCTCCCAGAGTTTACTCAAACTCAGGTCCATTGACTCGGTGATGCCATCCAACCATCTCATCCTCTGTCGTCCCCTTCTCCTCCTGCCTTCAATCTTTCCCAGCATCAGGTTATTTTCTAATGAGTCAGTTCTTGGTATCAGGTGGCCAAAGTATTGGAGTTTCAGCTTCAACATCAGTCCTTTCAATGAATATTCAGGACTGATTTCCTTTAGGATGGACTGGTTGGATCTCCCTGCAGTCCAAGGGACTCTCAACAGTCTTCTCCAACACCACAGTTCAGAATACATTTAGAACTCAATATATGGAAGAAATTAGATTATGAATTGACCACCTACTATGTACTAAGTGCATCATGTAAATCATCTCATTTACTCCAGCTGATAATCTGTATTTATTACCACATCGTAGAGGCAAATGCCCAAAAAAAATCTGGTGACAATTCCAGTACTGATTAAGTGAGTAACACTGAAGGAACTTTAGGTAGTTAGCGGGATTAGGTCTCAGGTCTGTCTGGCTTCCAAAGTGATTTACCTTTCTGATTCACTCTCTCCATGTGCAATTAGAAATGCATTCTTTTTACGCAGGGGGAAATGCCTTGGCCTCATTTTTACGCTCTTCTCTAGAGAGTTCCAACTTACCAGAGGAGTTCCCTGAAGTTCATCCAGCCTGGCCAATAGCTGTCTGACACAAGCAGCTTGGTCTGAAGGGAAGGGCAGTCGGCGCTAATGGTATCCACCCATGGAGCCAAGGAGACACTGGTGATAATGGCCTTGGCTCTGGATGCCTACAGCCGAAATTTGAGGTCTTTTTCTGTCAGCTGAGAGATGCTGGGAATCATGATGGCCCCTGATACCACACAGAGAGGGGATGTTGACTGGGTGACAGGGAAGACCCCTGTGAACAGGTCCAGACCAGATATCCCCAGATAGAAGCAGGAAAGGGCCAGAGATACTTAGAATGCCTGAACTGCAAAAGGCACTATTAATGATAAAATATTGAAATTCAGAGAATATTTACAGAGTATTTACACATGCTAAGAACTTTGCATGCATTATTTCATTTAATTCTTACAACCCTGGAAAGTAGATGCTATTATTAAATCCATTTGGCAGACTCAAAACACTAAGACCTAGATCTTTATCCTTTAAATAAATTAACTAGCCCAGGATCACACAGCTAAAATGTTGTAGAGCTGTGACTGTGAACCCAGGCAGTGGTAACCTTAAGACTCCATGATGTTGAACACTGTATTACATTGTCCTAGAGATTACCTGGAGAAGGAAATGGCAACCCACTCCATTATACTTGCCTGGAGAATCCCATGGAAAGAGGAGCCTGGCAGGCTACAGTCTATAGGGTCTCAAAGAGTTGGACATAATTGAAGCAACTTAGCATGCACACACGCAGAGATTACCTAGTTCAATGGCTTTTCAGGCCTTTCAAACAAAAGGCTATAATGAATCTTAGCATTGGATGTGGGTTACTTGGGGCAGGGGCAAGGGTATAGCAGTGGGGGCTCCATGACCCCATATTACTTCAAACAAAACCACTCTACAGAAGTTGAGTTCTTCTACTCTCAAGGGGAAGTGATAAGGAAGCAGAAAGCAGGGGCAAATTTTAATCAGACACTTGAAAAACCACCTGAACATCTCAGAATGCAGGCTGTAAACACCCCACACTCCACTGAGTCCAACATTCTCATTTCACAGACGAGAAGCAAGAGATCCTAAAACAATCAGCGACCCAGCTATAGCCAGTGAGTGAAGACAGAAGACAGGAAAGGACCAATCCCCAAAAGGGTAGCATCTAAGCAAAACCCTCATTTCCCTTCTATCTCCCAAACTTTACAGGATCTAAAGCCCAGCATGAACACTTTGGGAGCGGAGCAGTTTGATTTTTCACTCCACCTCTCTGATTTAGCTGTTTCTAATACAAGTCTGTTCTATCCAGAGCTTTGGCGGCCCAGGCAGATGGTGGACAGATGGAGCTGTCAGCAAGAGAAACAAGGTGAACACCATAGACTGGAAGAAAAGTGGCAAGTGCTTATCAGGAGAACATGGGGATGTGAGAACATGAGGTCATTCAGGTTGTGTAGCCTTGCAAATGAACAGGATGCTAGACTTGATGTGCTGATGGAGAACATGGTCTTGAGCTACTTGGACAACAAAGAAATAGGGTATGTGTATAATTGGGGAAACTGGAGACATTTTCCAGAAAAAAATGATAATAATACTGCAAAGAGAAATTTTGATCATGCAAGGTGCCTAACACAGTGCCCGGAGCATAGCAGGTCCTCAGGAGCTCCCTTACCTCAATCCTCATTTACATGGACTTTATATTCATGGCAGAATATGGAGAAGTCCCCAAACCTGTGTGCCTGTTTCTTTTCTTCAGAGCTGGATACACTGTAATGGTGCTCACTTTTATTTATTATCCAAAAATATGTAAAAATAAAATTTTGGGGAGGACAACCTATTCACAAAATGGTTGGGTTAAGCTTGATCATACAGAAAGGTTAATTTTCTAACATGAGTTTGTACTGATTTGCAAACATTTGTGACAACAAATTTCAGGAAGATTGTTCTACAGATATGACTGGAAGGGAGTGGACGACATTCTAAGTGGTAGCAGATTCCTAGGGGATGGAGAAACTAGCACTCCACCGAAAGTAGATGTCTTGCTTTTGAAAAATCAGCCTAAAAACTCCAGCCCTTTCAACATCTGCATAACACAGAGCCAGCCGAGGCTTTTGGGGCTCTGAGGGCTATATCCTTTGGCCTCCCCTCCTTTGCGGAAAGAACCATCTGAAGATCAATGTTCAAGACAGCAGTCATCCCTGATGGGTGAGGCATGTGAGCTCCAGTTCACCACAGTCCTCAGCACTCCAAGCTGCCTCACACTGTTAGGGAAATTAAATGAGTAGTCTTGTTTAGGCTTCAGAGACAAAGCAGAGCAGTCCTCTGGCCTTGCTTCTAACCTTCAGGGACACTGCCCTGACTGGGAGTGACTGCCTGCTCTGAATACAAGACTAGCAGCACCAAAGATAAGATGGGGGAGAAATCTTGAGATTGTTGAGCCCCTGGAGGGGGCCTGGCCAACCAAGCCCCAGGCTTAGCAACATTCTGAGTTTTACAACACAAAACAACAGCATTAACATGAAACCAGGTATGCAATTTAGTCACAGATTGATGCTGATATCAGTAGTCCTAGGATTATAAGCGGAACACTGAACTGCAATCTTTGAAGTCTAACCCATGGAGTCGACACACTGCCTGGGACCCTTTCCCAAATGGAACTCCAAATGTGTTCTGACATGGGGCTTCCTAGTGCTGTTTAAGTCTGAATGTTGGTCAAAACCCAATTTGGTGATGTATTCTCTGCTCTTTCTATTTCTCTTTTATTTTAATGTTGGTATGTTGAAAGTAAGCTAGGTAATTCTCTAATACATATCTGTATTCTTTATTTGCATATAACGAGTGGCTTATTTTGTTAACAAATCCTTTGAACCTGAGCCGAAAGTGAAAACAAAACACTGTGTTCGGCAAAACACATACTGACCTGCCTTGATCAATTGCGGTGCTATCTGGCGCCTGTACACAATCATGTTGTGATTGGTGGGTAAAGGGGAAGTAAACAAAACTCCACATGAGGTTTGACTTGCTCCATCTCCCAGACATTGTGGATGCTGCCCAAACTCAGGCAGGTTGTATCAGCCTCAACTGGGAGTCTCAGCCTTGCTCACTGATCTGTTCGCATACAAGCCACGTTGACCAGCCACCACTCCGGGAGCCGCGGGAGCACCAGCATCATTCTGTCTCCAGGCTGCAGGCCACAGGCACCCTCCAGCACATTAGCCGCCTTCCTGGACTGCTCCCCCAGCTCTTCAAAGCTCCACTTGACCTCTGCTCCTGTACCATCAACCCACCAGAAGGCAGGAATTGGGGGCCGGTGCCCAGCCTAGAGAGTTGTATAGGCAAAAAAGAAATGGAAACCATGGGTGAGGATTTTTGTTTGCTTGCTCTTCTTTTTTAAAATTTATTTTTTTTACAATAGTTATTAAATTCACAGGGTTAAAAAATCAAAATGGTATGAAAAGTACGCGTTGAGAAGGCTTCTTCCACACTGTGCCTATCCTGCTCCCCACTTCACCTGTCTCAATGAGCAACCAACATAATTAGTTTCTTGCAAATCTTTCCAGTGAATCTTTAGGCAAACATAAGTATGTTCTTTTTTTCCATTCCATCTTTTTAATGCAAAAGATAGCCTAAGATTCACACTATTCTGTGTCCTCCCCTTTTTAAAATTGAGATGTAATTCTCCCACCATAAAATTTACCATTTTGAAGCACACAATTCAAGGGTTTTTGGTATATTCACAAAGTTATGTAACCATCACTACTATCTAACTCCAGAAAATTTTCATTATCCTAAAAAAATGTTTTACAGATTAGTAGTCACACCCTATCCTCTCCTTACCAAGCCCCTGGCAACCACTAATCTATTTTCTGTATGAATTTGCCTATTCTGGATATTTGACATGAATGGAATTATACACTATTTGGCCTTTTGTGTCTGGTTTCTTTCACTTAGCATGTTTTCAAGGTTTACCCATGTTGTAGCATGTATTGGTGTTACATTCCTTTTAATGGCCAAATAGTATTCGACTGCATGGATAGACCATATTTTGTTTATCCATTCATCAGCTGATGGACATTAGGGTTTCTTCCACTTCCATAATGTTGTTATGAACATTTATGCATAAGTTTTTGTGTGAGCATGTGCTTTCTCTTCTCTGGGATATACACCTATGAGAGTAGTGCTAGCTCATATGATAACTCTATGAGGAATTGCCAAACTGTTTTCCACAGCATCTGTACCATTTTACATTCCCACCAGTAATGTATGAGGTTTCTAATTTGTTAACACTTTGTTAACACTTCTTAGCAAACACTTTTTGTTTTTTTTCCTATTTTTTCTTTTTATTTCTTCTTGCCCAACACTTTTTTGTTTGTCTGTTTTTGTTTTTAGCCATGTCACTCTGTGTGAAATTGTATCTCTGAGGTTGGGATTGCATTCCCCTCATGAATAAAGATGTTGAGCATTTTGCCATGTGTCTGTTGGCAATTTGTTTATATTCTTTAGAGAAATGCCTATTTGAATACTTAGCCAATATTGTAATTAGGTTTTTTATACATGGCAGATATGTGCTATATATGTATATATACACACACACACGTATATACATAAATTATATACCTCAGATATGTGATTTTGTGGGCTGTCTTTTCATTTTGACCTACAAATACTAGAAATTTTCATGAAATTCAATTTATCTACTTTCTTTCATTGCTTATACTTAAGAAACCATTACCTAATCCACATATATTTTCTTCTAAGAATTTTATAGTTTTTTTCTCCTTCATTTAGGTCTTTGATCCATTTTTGAGTTAATTCTTGTATGTGGTGTGAGGTAGGGATCACATTCTTTTTTTTGCATGTGAATATCCAGTTGTGCCAGCACCATTAATTGGAAGGACAATTCTTTCCCCATTTAATTTTCTTGGCACCTTTGTTGAAAACTCATTGACCATAGATTTATGGGTATATTTTTGATTCTTAGGTTTATCCCATTCATCTATGCCTATCCTTATGCCAGTACCAGATTGTCTTCTTCTTTTTTTCCAACATAGTCTTGATTACTGTAACTTTTTTTTTTTTAATAAATTTATTTATTTTAGTTGGGGGCTAATTACTTTACAATATTGTAATAGTTTTTGCCATACATTGACATGAATCAGCCATGGGTTTACATGTGTTCCCCTTCCTGGACCCCCCACCCACCTCCCTCCCCATCCCATCCCTCTGGGTCATCCCGTTGCCCCGGCCCTGAGCCCTTGTCTCAAGCATCGAACATCGAATGGTGTTCTGTTTCACATATGGTAATATATATGTTTCAATGCTATTCTCCCAGAACGTCCCACCCTCACCTTCTCCCTCAGAGTCCATAAAATTGTTCTATGCATCTGTGTCTCTTATTCTGTCTCGCATATAGGGTTATCGTTACCATCTTTCAAATTCCATATATATGCATTAGTATACCGTATTGTTGTTTTTCTTTCTGGCTTACTTCACTCTGTATAATGGGCTCCAGTTTCATCCATCTCAGTAGATTACTCAGTAGATTACTGTAACTTTATAGTAGGTTTTGAAATAAGAAAGTCTGTGTCCACCAGGTTTGTGCTTCTTTTTCAAGATTGTTTTGGTTATTATGGGTCCCTTGCATTTCCACATGACTGTTTGGACAAGATTGTATATTTTTGCAAAGAAGTCTACTGGAACTTTGATAAAGCTTACATTGAGTATGTTGATCAATTCGGTATATATTGCCATTTTTTTGCAACTTTATAATTTCTGCCTTAGTAACAATTCAGTTTTTAAAACATACAGATCAACTTATTCATACTATTCCTTTGTAAAGAGATTTCAGGTAAGCTTTTAAATGTATGCATAATGTAATACATAATTATTTTCTGGTAGTTCTTGGCTGCTGAAAGTTAAATTTCATCAGATGTATTTTAACATTTTCAGAATAGTCACGAAGGATATGTAATTTTTGCACAATGAGGTAATATCTCTGGGGCATTCTCAATGAGATACACCCAGATGTTAACCAGGGTGTCTTTAGTATACATTCCCTGGATTACTCTAATCTTTAGTTCGTTTCTAGAGTTCTGAAAAGTTGATTATGACTAAGTTTTTTGTTTTGCTTTTATGGAGAATAAAATTTCAGAAAGTCCTTATTCTATCATTTTTGCTGACTTAACCCTCTTTGTTTGGTTTTTTCATTAGGAGCAGTCTTCTAAGGATGAGCTTGCATGCATGCATGCTAAGTTGCTTCAGTCCCATCTGACTCTTTGTGACCCCATGGACTGTAGCCTGCCAGGCTCCTCTGTCCATGGGATTCTCCAGGCAAGAATACTGGAGTGGGTTGCCAGTGCCTTCTCCAAGGCAGGAGAGAGCTGCTATCATCCCCACTATACAGGCAAGAAGCTGGGGCCACTTCAGGCCCACATAGCCTGTGGGCTTATGAAATCCAGGGGACTGTGGAGCATGGTAGGAAGGTCATTTCAGGGAAGCACTGGATGAGCTTAGTGTGGTTTTATTTTTTAAAAAAATCTTACACTTTGTATATAGTAAAGGAGCTCCCTGACCCCATCTCTTACTTCTCATTTAATTCTCACAGCTCCAGTTGGCATACCGTATGACTCCGTTTTTATAGATGAGACAACTGAGATCCAAGAAGCCTAGCGAAATGCTCAAGGTCACGCCTCAAGCAGATAAAGCACATCTATCTGACAGCAAAACTTACTTTTACATCTCAGTCATTCTCATACCACCCCCATACATTTTACCATATCCACTAACCGTAGACTATTACTACATCTACTCATAATATTGCTTATCTCATCTTTTTTCTTTAAACAAGCTCTTCTTAAAATTAACATAAATAAATTACTCTGAGATTAAGTTTATATTCTCCTACTATAAACAAAAGTTATCTTTAACATAGAGTACAAAGAGAGGCACAACAGACACACAAGGAAGGGAGGATAAAGAAGGAAGCAAATGCACTGCGACACACAAGAAAATCAAGATCATTTGAATTCAATCCTATGTATTTGCTGTAATCTGTGAAAAGCTTTGAGCCTGAGCCAAGCTCTCTGCTTATTTAAAAGGGACAGACCAATGTGAGAAAGATACGAAAAACAGATTAGTAGTAATACAAAACTTTCTCCTTCGCTTGCTCAGAATGATTTGAAGGGAATCAAATCATTGATTTGATTGGGGTGTAACTCTCTCCCTGTATAATTTGGGTTTAGGAATGTGAGAATAGTAGGGATTAGGTGTCTAAGGCTCAAAGCCTTGGTCATAATAGTTTTTCTAAGGCTTAAATGCTCATAGTTTAAATTTTAAGACTTGAGAAACTCTCAAGCCAAAATGTACATGTCTTGTAGCCTCGAGTCTCACTGAGGTTTTGAGAAGGTGGAATCTGATGCCCAAGTTGGACCCTAGGACACCGTGAGCTTCACCTTTTCCAGCCGACTCCACACGTCCAGCACATCATGGGCAAAGTTGAAATACTCAGGCACTGACTGTCTGCCCAGGCTGATGGCTTCCCAGGTGGCCACAATCTTCTCTGGGACAGGAAGAGGCGGTGGCTGACCATGAGACCCACAGATACCCCGGGCATTTCTCAGTGCCTGGAGGACCAGTTTTCTTAGCCATAGCCTCATGTTGCCTCCTGACTGTCATCAAAGAAGAGAGAGAACGTCATCATGAATTTTGGGCTTTAGGGAGATACTGAGGTTGGAGAGAAACCTGTGGTCAGCCCTAGGGTGACCACATCACATATTGGCTTGTAACGCAGAGTCTTGGGCTTTAGTCTGAGTTCCATGGTACGATTTTGATCATTTCCCCTTCCTGGGCCTGAGGTCCATCTCTTCCACCTTTCACAGCCTGTTGGATCTCTGTGGAGGGCAGGAACTCAGACCCCACTTCCCAAGGCTCAGTCCTTCAAACTGAATCCCTCAAAAAGCCTTTGGCAAATCCTGAACTGGCCTGACAAGGCTGAAGAAAGCTCCAGGGCAGCACCTTCCAAAAGAAATGTGATATGAATGACACCTCCTCCTGTAATGCACAATTCCCTGGTAGTTTCATTCAAAAAAAAATAAAAAGAAACAGATGAATATTTAACTAATGTGGAATGGAATGGAATGAAAGTGAAGTGAAAGTTGCTCAGTCGTGTCCTATTCTTTGTGACTCCATGGACTATACAGTTCATGGAATTCTCCAGGCCAGAATATTGGAGTGGGTAGCCGTTCCCTTCTCCATGGGATCTTCCCAACTCAGGCATTGAACCCAGGTCTCCCGCATTGCAGGCAGATTCTTTACCGCCTGAACCACAAGGTAAGCTCTTGTGGAATGGAATAATTCCTGCCGTATCAGTGGGCAAGAAATGCCACAACCGTCAGTGATTTGGGGCCTCCAAATGTGAACGCAGGCTCCCCAAAGGGAATGCAATGCCTGCTATCCAGCAGATGCGATGCTCCCTATGATGATTGCTGAGGAGCTGGGGGAGGGGTGGGAAATGAAGAAGCAACCATCCACTACATCTGTCATTCCTTATGTTGAACAAAGAATTAAGGATGTGAACAATCAAAAAACAGGATTTGGCCCCAGATAGCTGAGGGGCATATGAGTGAGTGAGTGAGTGAGAGTTGCTCAGTCATGCCTGACTCTTGCAACCCCATGGACTGTAGCCTGTCAGGCTCCTCTGTCCATGGAATTCTTCAGGCAAGATTACTGGAGTGGGTTGCCACTTCCTTCTCCAGAGGGACATATGAAAGGAATGAATTCAGTGAGCCCAGAGGCTTGCATCCTCCCACACATTGAAGCTAAATTTCTTAATATCTGGTTTTCCATACTTAATAATCTTTGATGTTCAGATTGCCTGCCCCCTTTGTTCCAAACTTGTATATAGCCTGACTCCCTTTCCTGCCTCCTCAGAGCGATTTTCTCAGGGCTCCTGAGATGCTGCCTCCTGGGCTGGGGGTCCTTAACATTCCCACCAAATAAAATAATTCTCTACTTTCAGGTTGTGACTAATTTTTCAGTTGACACTAGCTGTATCCTATAATTTCAAACATGTAATCAATATCAGAAGACATTATTAGAGAGATGTTTTATGTTCTGTTGTTCTTAAGTCTTTGACGTCCAGTGGGCATTTTCCATTTACAGGCACACTTCGGTTTAGACCAGCCACATTCAAATGCTCAAGAGCTACACATGGCTAGTCGCCACAGTACTGGACCGGAATAGTTTTAGTATCTGGATATTCAGAATGTGGTCTATGAACCAGTGACATCAGCATTACTTGGGAACAGGTTACAAAGGCAGAACCTTAGACCACACCCAAGACCTGTGGAATTCGAATCTGCATTTCTATAGGAACCTCAGGCCAGCTGAGCACATTAAAGTTTGAGAAGTGAAGCAGTGGTCACAGGACTCTATCCCCAGATTCATTTCCTTTCTGCCAAGTTTCTCTTAGTAATAATAATAATAGGTTAATTGTTTGTCTGTTGCTTCGTCTGCTATTATTTTCTCCCATTCTGAAGGCTGTCTTTTCACCTTGCTTATAGTTTCCTTTGTTGTGCAAAAGCTTTTAATTTTAATTAGGTCCCATTTGCTTATTTTTGCTTTTATTTTCAATATTCTGGGAGGTGGGTCATGGAGGATCCTGCTGTGATTTATGTCGGAGAGTGTTTTGCCTATGTTTTCCTCTAGGAGTTTTATACTTTCTGGTCTTACATTTAGATCTTTAATCCATTTTGAGTTTATTTTTGTGTATGGTGTTAGAAAGTGTTCTAATTTCATTCTTTTACAAGTGGTTGACCAGTTTTCCCACCACCACAATTAATCTCAAAAACATACAAGCAACTCCTGTAGCTGAATTCCAGAAAAATAAACGACCCAATCAAAAAATGGGCCAAAGAACTAAACAGACATTTCTCCAAAGAAGACATACAGATGGCTAACAAACACATGAAAAGATGCTCAACATCACTCATTATCAGAGAAATGCAAATCAAAACCACAATGAGGTACCATTTCACACCAGTCAGAATGGCTGCTATCCAAAAGTCTACAAGCAATAAATGCTGGAGAGGGTGTGCAGAAAAGGGAACCCTCTTACACTGTTGGTGGGAATGCAAACTAGTACAGCCACTATGGAGAACAGTGTGGAGATTCCTTAAAAAACTGGGAATAGAACTGCCATATGACCCAGCAATCCCACTGCTGGGCATACACACTGAGGAAACCAGAATTGAAAGAGACGCGTGTACCCCAATGTTCATCGCAGCACTGTTTACAATAGCCAGGACAGGGAAGCAACTTAGATGCCCATCAGCAGACGAATGGATAAGGAAGCTGTGGTACATATACACAATGGAATATTACTCAGCCATTAAAAAGAATACATTTGAATCAGTTCTATTGAGATGGATGAAACTGGAGCCCATTATACAGAGTGAAGTAAGCCAGAAAGAAAAACACCAATACTGTATACTAATGCATATACATGGAATTTGAAAGATGGTAACGATAACCCTATATGCGAGACAGAATAAGAGACACAGATGCATAGAACAGTCTTATGGACTCTGAGGGAGAAGGTGAGGGTGGGACGTTCTGGGAGAATAGCATTGAAACATGTATATTATCATATGTGAAACAGAACACCATTCCAGGTTCAATGCATGAGACAAATGCTCAGGGCTGGGTCAATGGGATGACCCAGAGGGATGGGATGGGGAGGGAGGTGGGAGGGGGGTTCAGGATGGGGAACACTTGTAAACCCATGGCTGATTCATGTCAATGTATGGCAAAAACCACTACAATATTGTAAAGTAATTAGCCCCCAACTAAAATAAATAAATTTATTAAAAATAATAATAATAATAGAATGCAGTAATAATAACTGTCATAGACTAAATGTTTGTGCTCCCCCAAATTCATATGTAATTTAATCCTAACCGCCAATGTAATGGTGTGAGGAGGTGAGGCTGCTAATTGGTGATTAGGTCATGAGGGTGGAGCCCTTATAAAAGAGACCCCCAGAGAACTCCCTCCTTCCTTCTGCTTGCTGAAGCTAGAACTATGAACCAGGAAACAGGCCCTCACTAGACACCACTCTGCCCACGGTGCCTTGATCTTGCACTTTCCAGCCTCTAGAAGAAACAAACGTTGTTTAAACCGCCTAGTATATGGTATTTTTGTATAGCAGCCAAAATGACTAAGACAAAAATAATAATGTGTCAGGATAACAAGAAAAGCAATAATAACTGTCATCTTAAGCATTTGAAAAGTGCTTTATAAATGTTACTTCTGTAAATCCTCATAACAACGGTGTAATGTATTATGTTCTGTATTTTACAGATAAAGAAAGCGAGGCTTGGAGAGGAAAAGTGACTTCCAGGTCTCACCTCCCAGAAAGCTAGACCTCAGCCCCTGTATGGCCCCCAGGCCCCCAGGGGCCGGGCTGGGGGTGGTGGCCGCAGCTTCAGGACTCCCTTTCTCTCACCTCCCTCCCTTACTCCTTACCTCTCCAGAACTCTGCCCCAAGCCCTTTCCTCTGCTTTTCTCTCCTGGATTCCTGAGGTCCCTTGACAGCAGATAGGTAGAATCTCAGGCTTCCTTCCTAAGTATACAAAGTCCCATTCTGGGCCCTGCCCCATTTAGGCTTAATCAGTAAAGGCCTGGGGCAGCTGACATCTCCCGCAAGAATTTCTCTTCACTGTACCTTGTTATTGAAACTAGGAAATGCGAAGACTTCTAGGTTTTGCTTCAGCTGAATGCAGGCCTTAGTGCCTGTAAACATTCAGGCTCCCAGGAACGCTGGTAAAGGCAATTTGCTAACTCATCCTCCCGTGGGAACTTTAGCCCCAAATGCAGCCAAGAAAGGGCAGAGCCTGAAGCCAGCAGAGGACACACAGCATCAGCTGGTCAGCACGCTTGAGCCAGTGAGAGTGGCCCTGCAACATTTTTTCACAGCTGGGAGATGCAATTCCAACCCCAGTGCCTGGAGGGTCCTGGACCTAGGGGATATTTTCCTTGAAAATTCAGGTCACCATCTAATCCAGAAAGAGAACAGGAACTTTATTATATTCTGGCAGAAAGGAGACAATAGTGACAATAATATAAATCAAATCATGTCCCTTTTCTGTGCAAACCCTCCAGAGACAGGAAGTAGACAAGAAGTAGATTGGCAATTGCCTAGAGCAAATGGACACAAGGGATCTCTTTGTTGGAAATGTTCTAAACTTGGATCATGGCCATGACTGCACATTCTATAAACTTCAGTTCAGTTCAGTTGTCGCTCAGTCGTGTCCGACTCTTTGTGACCCCATGGACTTTGCGACTCCATGGACTCTATTAACTTACCAAAAGAAATGAACAGTAACACAAATAATTCTACACTTGGAATGAGTGAATTTTTTGGTATGTGAATTATACCTAAATAAAGCTACTAAAAATAACTAAGCCTCTTCTGTTGCCTTGTGTCACTTAGAGTTAAAGGCAAAGTCTCAAAAACAGTTCTCACTAGGCTTATTGGGCTGCAGCCACTGTAGTCTCCTTGTGGGATTGAAGTTCTGGCTTGGGGTGGGGCTGCTGCTAAACTGGTTCTCAGAACAAAAACCGCACAAGTGACTTAGTGTTTGCCAGTACCTGTGGTTAAAAATTCCCACACAGCCAGTTTTGATTCCCACAAGTTTCAACTAGCCAGAGTTGTAAAATTTCTAAATATTAACAAGCTCTCAGGCTGGCTCCGGCCAGTGCTGCTTCAGATCTTCTTGCAGATCCTCTGCCAGGAAGCTCCATCCACATGGCTCAGCTCATGGAGCCTTCAACCCACTCCCTCATCGAAAGTGGAATCCTCTCCCTTCTGACACTTCCTACCCACTATTCTCTGCTTGATCTTCCTCCCCAGGATTTATCACTTTCTAACAGTTAAAATATGTTTTTATTTTTATTTTTCTCCAACTTCACTGAGGTATTGATTCCGGATGCATGAAGCAGTAAGTGGCAGCTTGCAGCAAGCAGTAGCTGGAAGCAGGGTCTTCGTTTCCCAGATTGAAGTCCTAACCACTGGACCACAGGGGCCAGCAGTTAGGGCTAAGTCCCCTAGTTTTGCCTGCCTAGTCAAGAACGAATTCAGGTGAGGAGGCAGAAGGTAAAGAGTAAAGTAAAAAGTTTATTGAAAGGAAAAGGACATGCAGAAAGAAGCATGGGCGAGCTCAGAGAGACAGTCAAGCCTCTGGGAAGTTTCAATCCTTTATAAGGGGCATTTCTCTGGGTCTTTGTCTTCCCTCAGGCCAATCCCCTTGCTTTGTTCCACCCTGGTTAATTTGTCTCAGGACCCTCCCCTGGGGTGCACATGTGCACCTTAGCCATTAAGGTGTGGCTAATCTCATGCACACCATTTGGAACTCAATGTGAAGTCTTCTGGGAGGAGCAAGACTCATTATGGCCTGGAATTACCCTTCAACTTTTGACTCCAGGGGGCTTTTCTGTACATGTATCAGTTCAGTTCAGTTCAGTTCAGCCACTCAGTCGTGTCCAACTCTTTGCGACCCCATGGACTACAGCACACCAGGCCTTCTTGTCCATCACCAACCCCCAGAGTTTACTCAAACTCATGTCCGTTGAGTCGGTGATGCCATCCAACCATCTCATTCTCTGTCGTCCCCTTCTCCTCCCACCTTCAATCTTTCCTAGCATTAGAGTCTTTTCCGATGAGTCAGTTCTTGGCATCAGGTGGCCAAAGTATTGGAGTTTCAGCTTCAGCATCAGTTCTTCCAATGAATATTCACGACTGATTTCTTTTAGGATTAACTAGTTGGATCTCCTTGCGGTCCAAGGGACTCTCAAGAGTCTTCAACACCATAGTTCAAAAGCATCAATTCTTTGGCGCTCAGCTTTCTTTATAGTCCAACTCTCACATCCATACATGACTGCTGGAAAAACCATAGCCTTGACTCGATGGACCTTTGTTGGAAAAGTAATGTCTCTGCTTTTTAATATGCTGTCCAGGCTGGTCATAACATTTCTTATAAGGAGTAAGCGTCTTTTAATTTCATGGCTGCAGTCACCATCTGCAGTGATTTTGGAGCCCCGAAAAATAAAGCCTGTCACTGTTTCCACTGTTTCCCCATCTATTTGCCATGAAGTGATGGGACCAGATGCCATGATCTTAGTTTTCATGTTGAGCTTTAAGCCAACTTTTTCACTCTCTTCTTTCACTTTCATTAAGAGGCTCTTTAGTTCTTCTTCACTTTCTGCCATAAGGGTGGTGTCATCTGCATATCTGAGGTTATTGATATTTCTCCCAGCAATCCTGATTTCAGCTTGTGCTTCATCCAGCCCAGCATGTCTCATGATGTACTCTGCATATAAGTTAAATAAGCAGGGTGACAATATACAGCCTTGACGTACTCCTTTTCCAATTTGGAACCAGTCTGTTGTTCCATGTCCAGTTCTAACTGTTGCTTCCTGACCTGCATACAGGTTTCTCAAGAGGCAGGTCAGGTGGTCTGGTATTCCCATCTCTTTAAGAATTTTCCACAGTCTGTGGTGATCCACATAGTCAAAGGCTTTGGCGTAGTCAATGAAGCAGAAATAGATGTTTTTCTGGAACTCTCTTGCTTTTTCGATGATCCAGTGGATGTTGGCTTCCCTTATCTTTTACTCAGACAGGGTTTGTTTCTTCTCTTTATCTTTGCCATGATTATTCCCTTGAGGTGTTTACAAGAGACTCCATTTCAGTTCAGTTGCTTAGTCATATCCAACTCTTTGTGACTCCATAGACTGTAGCACGTCAGGCTTCCCTGTCCATCATCAACTCCTGGAGCTTGCTCAAACTCATGTCCTTTGAGTCCATGATGCCATCCAACCATCTCATCCTCTGTTGTCCCCTTCTCCTGCCTTCAATCTTTCCCAGCATCAGGGTCTTTTCCAATGAGTCAGTTCTTGGCATCAGGTGGCCAAAATATTGGAGTTTCAGCTTCAGCATCAGTCCTTCCAATGAATATTCTGGACTGATTTCCCTTAGGATGGACTGGTTTGATCTCCTTGCAGTCCAAGGGATTCTTAAGAGTCTTCTCCAACACCACAGTTCAAAAACATCAATTCTTCAATGCTCAGCTTTCTTTATGGTCCAACCCTCATATCCATACACTGGGAAAACCATAGCTTTGACTAGATGGAACTTTGTTGGCAAATAATGTCTCTGCTTTTTAATATGCTCTGCAAGTCATGTTGGATCTTAGCTCCCTGTGTGTTAGTTGCTCAGTTGTGTCTGACTTTTTGCAACCCCATGGACTGTAGCCCACCAGGCTCCTCTGTCTATGGAATTCTCCAGGCAAGAATACTGGAGTGGATTGCCATTCCCTTCTCCAGAGTATCTTCCCAACCCAGGGATCAAACCATGGTCTCCTGCATTGCAGGCAGATTCTTTATCATTTGAGCTACAGGGAAGTCTCTTATTACAAGAGGCTAAGACTGGCTATTTACCAGTCAACAGGGGGCTGGTTGTAAATTCCTCAGCTGGACCCCACCTGTCTCTTAGGCTGCTACTGCTAAGTCACTTCAGTTGTGTCCGACTCTGTGTGACCCCATAGACGGCAGCCCACCAGGCTCCCCTGTCCCTGGGATTCTCCAGGCAAGAACACTGGAGTGGGTTGCCATTTCCTTCTCCAATGCATGAAAGGGAAAAGTGTAAGTGAAGTCGCTCAGTCATGTCCAACTCTTAGTGACCCCATGGACTGCAGCCCACCAGGCTCCTCTGTCCATGGGATTTTCCAGGCAGGAGTACCGGAGTGGGGTGCCATTGCCTTCTCCGCTTAGCTCAGGAGGCTGACTGATTGTAAATGTCCAGCCTGGAGCTTTCAGTATGACTGACAAATGAAATTGTATATACTTGAGGCATACAATATGATGACTTGATACACATGTACATGATTACCAGGGCAGAGTTTCCTGCCTTCCAGGTACTATCTGTAGGTATCATCTCATCTAACACTTACAACCCTTCTAGGTGTTGTATGTCATTTTGAAACAGGAAGAAAGGGGCAGGGCACAACTTTTGAAAGAATGACATAGCCCATGGATACAACATAAACCAATTAGAATCAAATGGGCCCATGATAGACAAGTCAACTTCGACTAGACTTTGATCCTCAATCAGCAAGCTAAATGACACACCCAGAGGTGCCATGACAGTTCCAAGGCACCATCAAAACCAAAAAGTGGTCAGTGGCCCAACTCCTGGAAATCCCCATGCCCTCCCCAAAGTAGTTAGAATAATCCTCCCACTCATTAGCCTATGAAATTGCCCAGCCCATAAAAACTAACCACACCACATTTTGGGGCCCGCATTTTCACCCTCTGCAATGCGCCCACACTTTGTCTATGGAGTATGTGTCTCTCTGAATAAAGCCACTTCTTAACTGTCACTTTGCCTCTCACTGAATTCTTTCTGTGATGAGACATCAAGAACCTGAACTTCATTACCGTGAGCTTTGGCTGAGTTCGAGTGCTGGTCATGTGAGTTCAAGTCCCAATCTAAGGTAAAGGGTTTTAATTTTACTGGTGAGGAAACTGAGCCTCAGAAAGCCTAAGTGACACTCCTGAAATCACACAGACGCTTAGGAACAGAGCTGGGATCCAAATTCCAATCTAAAGGCACCTCTGATGGGGACACCCAGTATCCCACAGTGTGTTTTGTTTCTGGCCCTTCTTGTGACCTTCAGTCCCCCTCCCCCAACTCAGCATGGGCAGGGGAAGGCCCCCTCTTACTCAACAATGGCCTATTCTTCTCCCAGGACACCCCTGGTCCTCCAGAACCCCAGAACTCAGAACACTGTGGCTACAGCGGCTGTGGCCTCGGTGTGTCCAGGAAGGGACTCCATTTCTGCCTCTGGATTTCTTTAGAACACTCAGCTGTTTTGGGGTCCTGCTCTGGTCACAAAGAGAAGTCAGGAACCTACTCTTCAGCCCACGACTGCCCTTCTCAAGGGCCAGAAGAGTTCACTGCCCCAGCCCTGGCTCAGCCCCAGTGGGCCTGAGAGAAACCTGGCTTCTTGCAGGTATGAACTTGAGTGAAACATGGCAATTCTGACTGAAGGGCCCTGCCCTGACAGCCTTCCTTCTGCCAAGGTGGTTATGAATTTAAGTGTGAATTTCTGCACAAATGGTTACACATTAAGATGACGAAACTGGCTTAAAAAGAAAAGATGCCCAGACTCACCCCACACCAGATCAACGAAATTGAATCCTATGTATTTGAGTTCAAGCATCAGTATTCTTTTTAAGCGCTCTGGGAGATTGAAATGCACAGTCATGGCTGAGAACCACTGAAACAGACTTGTGGGGTTTGCATGAGAATTAAATTAGCTTATTTATTCATTCATTCATTCAAATTCTTTGAGCTCCAAATTTGGGCCGGACAGCATTCTAGGAGGAGGGGAAACAGCCACAGCTGTGAACAAGGGCACTTACATTAAAAAGTTAGAAATATAAACAAGATGCAGTGGGAAATAAAAACACAAAATTTGAGGCAAGCTGTTGTGATGTGACCAAGAGTGCTCAAAGCTGGGGTTTGGGGAGACAGAGCGGCCTGCGGAGACCCTTCTGAGTTGCTGGTGCTTGCACCCGGACCCTTCAGGAAAGGTTGAATGAAGATCAGGATGAGGGATACCAGGCCAAGGCAAAGGCCCGGAAGCAGGGTGTGTTTGAGGAGAGGAAAGGAAAGCAATGTGGCTGGTGCTCTGTGAATGGGGGTGGAGAATGGAGGGCTGGTGTCAGGGGGAAAAGAGCTATGGAGGCCGGATTTCGTGCTGAGGGGCCTGAGAGGACAGATGTGCGGTGGGATTGTCTGGGACAGCAAGCCATGGACCTTTTAGTAAGAGAGCAATGTGATCTACATTATGTTTAGAAAGAAAATTGATAACTTCTGTGAGGGAACTGGATGAGGGGAAGTAAAGAGAACAAGGAGAGGGATCAGACAGGAGGCCACTGCTCCAACTGGATGAGGGCCGACAGTGCGGGGATGAGGGGCCTCTCTGGGAACGCTGGTGGGGACAACACACACCGTGCTCACGTCCGGCCGGCAGGGAGGAAGCCCCTCCGTGGTAGCTATTCCTATTCTTATTAATAAAAATTTCCTATCACAGCACTCTCCTCGAGTCGGCGATGGGGGAGGATGCTGGAATCTGTGGGCCTGGGGCAGATGGTACCTGAGGGGATACAGAGCGGGCAACAAGGGATGCCTGGTCAGAAGGACAGGTGCAGGGAGAACCGAGGTCCACAGGCCCAGAGAACAGAGGGACCTAGGTGCACAGAAGGGGACCAGTGCCTGGGGTTGAGACAGAATGGGGTCCAGAGTTTGAGGGGAGCCTTGTGATGAGGTAGGACAGAGCCACGGCCAGAGTGAGTCTCAAGAGAGAGAGCAAGAGGGGGAGAGAGAGAGAGACTACTCTCCCTGCCACCCCACAGCCTGCTCCCAGAAATGCAAATAGTTCACTTCTTTGCTTCTTTCAGTAAAATGTCAACTTCTGAGTGAAGCTTACCATGTGACCCTATTTGAAATGTCAACACCCCATTCACCTTTATCCCTTTCAGATCTTCTCTGACTGACTTTTCTCCTTAGTGCTTTACCAGCATGTGATATACTCTGTATTCTTTCTGTCTCATTCACTTTTCCCCTCTTCTAGAATATAAGCTCCATGCACGCAGGAACTATTGTCTGTTTTGCTCACTTCTGTACCTAGAACAGTACTCAGCACACATGGAGGCCTTAAAAAATATCTGATGAATGAACAAAACAAATGAATGGGTGAGTGGGTGTATGAATGAATGAACAGGGGTTGTGGCTGGTTCTGTGAGGCAGGAGGGAAGGAAGACTGAAGTGGACAAATTCTGACTGTGAAAGGCTTTCCACACAGCTCAAGGGGCTTGAGCTCCACCCTGTGAGACCTGGTGCACTGGAAGCCTTCGGGGGCTCCTGTTTCAACCTGTCCAAGGGAAACCTGACTCCTCCCTCTCGGGGCCTCCCACCTCTCCTTCACCATGAATTGATCAGGAGTCCCTGGGAATCCTGTGTCCAAGACCTGTGAGGGGGAAAGAGCAGGGCAGCCCCTACAGCCCCCACTGTCTTGGCTGCTGGGTCATCCACTGGCTTGAGAAGGGCCAGCACAGTTCTCCTGAGACCTGGAGCTGAGGTGAGACCACTGGCCCAGGCTTCCCTTCCCTTTGACAAGAGCCATCCGGATCTTTCACAGAGAGTCTAGCAACCTCGAATCTTGAGATTTCTTTCCAAAAGACCCATTGGTACTTTGGCAAATCCCTCCCACGCCTGCCAAACAAGAGATTTTGGATGCCAAGGGGCTTGGAAGGGGCCACCAATGGTCAGTCACAGAAAGGCTCTGGGTGGCTCTCACTGTCTTATGTTTACATAACAGATAAGGGGTTATTCTGGTGATTGTAAAATAAAAGTTAACCCTCTAGCACTTTAATGTCTCCATCTAGACAAAGAAATTTAGATGAGAGTTTCTCTTGCAAGCAAATTAATCAATGAACAAATAAGCAAACAGCTACCAATGAAAGAATAGAGCTTACCACCTGTTTCTATAAGAATTAAGTCATTAGTCATTGCAGTCGCTGACCTTCAATACACCCTGAAAGGAGTTCAGGGCAAAGATGAAGAATGAAGTACTCTGTGCTCTGGCAAAACTGGCAGAATAGGTCTTCAAGATAGTTAGATATTTTTAGGAGAAATTTTTATGAACCCAATTTCTTGCATTTTCTCATACTAAGAAAAGCACTGAAACCAATAACTAGGACATTGGTTCCTTGTGACCAATAGTAACCTTCTACTGAGATGTGTGTTGATTACATGTACCCCTTTGCCAGAATTATATATACACTGACCTCCTCCCTTACATCTTCTGAGCAGTTTCTCAGAGCCATCTGAGAGGCTGTCTCCCCAGGCTATAGTCTTCAACAAGACACTAAGTTCAACTCACAGCTCTTATGTTGTGTTTTTTCCCAAGGCAACAAAGGTGAATTAATACTGAAAACAAAAGCTGCATCTAATAGTCATCACCCTGTACCAGACTTCCCCAGGACTAACAAGTGGCATGTTATCTGTGGGCCCTGGGATTCTGGGGATCATTAAGCACCCTTCAGGCTGGGTGGTAGTAATGAGCTCTTTGGCTGAAATGTAGATTTGAATAATATGCATCACAACTTTCCAGAAAACCAGGCTCTCCACTCTGTCTTCATCCTTATCTCAACTCTCCTTTATTGATTTTATTTGACCATGTAGTTCTCAACCTACAGGCTGCAGGATAGAATTACCTGGAAGGCTTAAGAGATCCAACAGTCAATGACAATACACAAATCTCAGTTGGATTCTGATTCAAACAAACCTAAAACTTATGAAATAGTCAGAGTAGTTTATTGTCTAGATATTTGATGATATGAGGGATTAGAGTGAATTTTGTTGTGTGATAATGGTGTTGTAGTTATGTTTTATTATCAGATTTTCATCTTTTAGAGGTTCATGATGAAATATCTATGGATGAAATAATATGATGCATGGGACTGGCTTCAAAATAATCCAGGGTGGGGAGTTGACAGGAGTATAAACGATACAATTGGAGGTGACAACTGAGGTTGAGTGGTGAGTTACCTTGGGGGTATGCTGTACCATACCATTCTGTTTTCATGTTCAAAATTTTCCAAATAGAAAGTTAAAATAATCACCTGGAGAGCTTTAAAAACATACAGATATCTGGACCCCACCTTGAGCAATTTTGAATTAATAAAGGGTCAGAGGAGCATCAGTATCACCTTAAAAACTCCCCAGAGAATTTTAATGTGAATCCAGGTTCTCAGTTCATGTTAGTCATTCAGTCGTGTCCAACTTATTGCGACCCTATGGATTGTAGCCTGTCAGGCTCCTCTGTCCATGGGATTCTCTAGGCAAGAATACTGGAGTGGGGATGCCATTTCCTCCTCCAAGGAATTTTCTCAACCCAGGGATCAAAACTGGGTCTCCTGCATTGTGTTAATCAAGCACAATGGTAAAGGCAACCATAGGCAATAGTGATGGAATGGATGTAGCTGTGAATCCTCTAACACGGTATTTACAAGAAAGACAGCGGGCTGTAGATTGCGAGCCCTGGTTTATACCCATACGCATTAGGCTTAGATATACCTGAACTCAAGTCTTGCTCCTTCTTCTTGGGTAGGTCTCCACCTTTGTAAGTTGGGCATCATAACTGTACCTACCTCACAGACATGCTGTGAGGATTAATGAGATGATGCGTGTAAAGCTCAAATGCTAGCTTAATACACAGTGATTGATTTATTACTGTGGCCAGAGTGGGACTGGGGATGGGGACTACAGTGGTGAACAAAACGGGAAGGGACAGAGGGTCAGAACCCTTTCTCAGGACCCTAGAAGCATTAAATTAAATGGCAACACTGTCTTGCCATTCCTCCCTGCTCTCCTCCCTCCTGAAAAGAAGGCACATTTTTTTTCCTTTGGAGAAGGTAAATGTTCCTTCTGTCAATGTGTTCTTCCTTACCTAGAGTTTATAGCATAAACCTTTTGAGTAGTCAAAAACCCTTTTTTATTTTCCTGAAAAGCTTAGTTCTTGCAATTAGAACCCTGACTTGCAAGCCCCTCCTGAGTTTTAAAGGCCTGTTTTGTAACCCCAAACCAAAAATTTGATTCTGTTCTGTTGCCAGCCTCAGTCTTCCCCTTCGGAGACAGAGCCTGATTAGACGGTGGATACCAGAGATGGTGGTTGGAGTCAGGGAGCCTCAGTTACTGTCTCAAAACATTGTTCACTGCACCAGTTTTACAGGGGGCACTAGAGAGACAGTACATCATTCTGGTCACTGCACCAGTTTTACAGGGGGCACTAGAGAGACAGTACATCATTCTGGTTAAGGACATGGATTCTGTAGCTAGATTGCCTTGTTTGAAATCCTCTGTCACATGATAGCTGTATGGCCTTGGGCAAATCACTTAACCTCTATGTGCCTCATTTTATACTCACTAAATGGGGATTATAATATTACTATGTTATAGAATTGTCATAGAAGAGACGATGGCATGGAATGCATAGAACAGTCATACATGACAAGTATATTTAGCTACAGGTATTTATAAAATTTAACACTTGATACATAATTTAACAAGTATGTTTAGCTATAGATATTAAAAACATTTAACACTTGTGACCAATTATCTAATACCAATTATTTTGGTATTAGACCAAAAAATTATATTAGAAGATCTACTTTAAAAAAATCCTCAGACAGTGTGTCAAACATATTTACCAGGTACATATCAAATATCCACTCATTCATTCATGTTTATTTGCCTATCATAAATACCAAGTGCTAGGAATACAGCACTCAAAGAAATTGAGGTCCTCATAAATTTAATCTGGACCAGCTATTTGCCGTGTTCAAAACACTTGAGTAATCTGTATGCTACATAGGAAAATGGCTCTGTGCTTAAGGACAACATGCAAAGATCTGTGACACTGATCCTATGCTCTAAATTATTAGGGAAAATGTTATTGGGGAGAGTGGCACTTAAAGAGACACAACTGCTGACCCAAACCATCTGAACAGATAAGAATTGTAAAAGAAAAGATAAAAAGGAAAAGACAAAAAAATGAGGGGAAAAAAAAGAGGAAAGGAAATCATGTTATAGACCTAATATGTACTCTTATCAGAAAGGTATCCGGAATGTATTTTACATCATTGAGTAAGACAGTTGGACAATGAACAGTATTGCCTATCTAATTCCATTTATTAATATGTACATTTAAATGTACATTCATACTGGCATTTTCAACATTGGTAAAGATTCATTCCAAACTGAGTCACTTTCTCATGGGTGGGGTTATGGGAGAAATTTTTCTTTTCTACTTAACATTTTTTAATTGTGTTGCTTGGAATTTTTACATGTGTGCATTATGGTGATTACTTTTCAAAGAAATATTTACACTTGAGAAAATTTTCTCAAAAATCAATTGAGGGGGCGGTCCTAAGATGGCAGAGGAATAGGATGGGGAGACAACTTTCTCCCCCACAAATTCACCAAAAGAACATTTAGACGCCCTGCAAATTCCACAAAACAACTTCTGAATGCTGGCGGAGGACATCAGGCACCAAGAAAGGCAGCCTATAGTCTTCAATAAGAGGTAGGACAAAATATAAAAGATAAAAAGAGAGACAAAAGAGGTAGGGACGGAGATCCGTCCCGGGAAGGGAGTCTTAAAAAAGAGAGAAGTTTCTGAACACTAGGAAACACTCTCTGGCGGGTCTGTAGCGAGCCTTGGAATCTCAGAGGGCAAAATAACCAGGAAGAAAGATAAATAAATAATTAAAACCTGCGGTTTACATACCTAACAGCAACTCCCAGCGGAGCCGCAGCCCAGACGCGCGCATGCCCAACTAGCAGGCGGGGGTTGGGCAGGGACGGGCGGGCTGCACTGCTTTGGGTAAGGACTGGGCCTGAATGCCCCGGGGCAATCCGAGGGAACTAAATTGAGACAGCAACCTAGACTGTGGGATAGCTTTCTTGCGAAAAGCCTTAACCTAAGACACCGCCAGGCCCGCTCACAGAACAAAGGAATGAGCAGAGCTAGCTGGCTGCGGACCAGCCCATCCCCTGCCAGAGACGGGCTGGCGAGGGCAGCCAGAGCCAGAAGGGCGCAATCATGGCCTCAGAAGGCATCCTATACCAAACTGCAAGCAGACCTCGTTGCTAACCAGGACTTCTTGGGACTCTGGAGGGTCGACACCTGCCGAGAGGGTGGCAGCCAGAGATCAGCTCCCCAGGGGAGAGACACGGCACACCTGGGAAGCTGCGCCCATTGTACACCCAGAAAACCAAGCGGCTGGAACAAGGGAAGAGAAAAAAGCACAGCCCCACCTGGGAAGGGCAAAAAACCCAGGCTCAACCAAGTCTGCGTCTTTGTGAAGTACACAGAAACCTGAACTTGAGCGGCTTAAACCTGGGAAGTACAGGCAACCCCAGGGGCCTGCTTCAGACAGTTCCCGGCAGTGCAACCTAACGCGTGAGCAGTGTAGACTGGGAAAGCACACACGCTGTGAGTGGGGCAAACCTGGCGTGGCTGAAACATTGTGAGCACACGCCAGTGAGACTTGTTTGCAGTGTTCCTCCCTCCCCACAGCACGACTGAACAGTGAGACTAAAGAAAAGTGACCAACACCTCCCTCCTTGTGTCAGGGCGGAAATTAGACACTGAAGAGACCAGCAAACAGAAGAAACTAAAAGAAATAGAGGAAACCACTTTGGAAGTGACAGGTGCAATAGATTAAAACCCTGTAGTTAGCACCGACCACATAGGAAGGGGCCTATAGACCTTGAGAAGTACAAGCTGGACAAAGGAACTATCTGAAAATGAACTGACCCCACACTGTCTGTAACAGCTCCAGAGAAATTCTTAGATATATTTTTACTATTATCATTTTTTAAATTTTTAAAACTTTTAAATTATTTTTTAAAATTTATTTTATTATTTTATATTCATTTTTAAGTCCCCTATTACTCCTTCAATTTTCATTTTTATAACCTACTATTACCTTGCCAAAAAAATACCCTATTTTTCTAAAGCAAATTCATATATATATATTTTTTATAATTTTGTGACTCTGGTGGTTTTTTCTTTTCTTTTCTTTTTTTTGTCTTCTCTTTTTTTTAATATTGTATTTTGGAGAATCTAACCTCTACTCTAGATTTTTAATCTTTGCTTTTTAGCATTTGTTATCAACTTTGTATCTTCAAGAACCCAATCTTCAGTACCCATTTTTACTTGGGAGCGAGATCACTGACTTCATTGCTCTCTCACCCTTTTAACTCTCCTTTTTCTCCACCAGGTCGCCTCCATCTCCCCACTCCCCCTTTTCTTCTCAACCCAACTCTGTTAATCTCTTTGTGTGTTCCAGGCTGGGGAGAACACTTAGAGAACTGATTACTGACTGGATCTGTCTCTCCCCTTTTGATTCCCCCTTTTCTCCTCCTGGCCACCTCTGTCCCCTTCCTCCCTCTTCTCTTCCCTGTGTAACTCCGTGAACATCTCTGAGAGATCCAGACTGTGGAGAGCACATAAGGAAGTGATTACTGGCTAGCTCACTCTCTCCCCTTTTGATTCCCCTCTTACCCTCGTGGTCACCACTATCTCCCTCCTCCCTCTTGTCTTCTCCATGTAACTCTGTGAACCTCTCTGGGTGTCACTCACTGTGGAGAAACTTTTCAGCATTAACCTAGATGTTTTATCATCAGTGCTGTATAGATGGAGAAGTCTTGAGGCTACTGTAAGAATAAGACTAAAAACCAGAGACAGGAGACATAAGTCCAAATCCTAAGAACACCAGAGAACTCCTGAATCCAGGAAGCATTAACCAATAGGAGCTCATCAAACGCCTCCATACCTACACTGAAACCAAGCACTACTCAAGGGCCAACAAGTTCCAGGGTAAGATATACCACGCAAATTCTCGAGCAACACAGGAACATAGCCCTGAGCTTCAATATACAGGCTGCCCAAAGTCACACCAAACCCACTGACATTTCAAAACTCATTATTGGACATTTCATTGTACTCCAGAGAGAAGAAATCCAGCTCCACCCACCAGAACACTGACACAAACTTCCCCAACCAGGAAACCTTGACAAGCCACCCATCTAACCCCACCCAGAATGAGGAACCTCCACAATAAAGAGGAACCACAAACTGCCAGAAAACAGAAAGGCCACCCCAAACACAGGAATATAAACAAGATGAAAAAGCAGAGAAATACCCATCAGGTAAAGGGACAGGATAAATGCCCTCCAAATCAAGCAAAAGAGGAAGAGAAAGGGAATTTACCTGATAAAGAATTCCAACTAATGACAGTGAAAATGATCAAAAATCTGGAAAACAAATTGGAGTTACAGATAAATAACTTGGAGACAAGGGTCGAGAAGATGCAAGAAAGGTTTAACAAGGACCTAGAAGAAATAAAAAAGAGTCAATATATAATGAATAATGCAATAAATGAGATCAAAAACACTCTGGAGGGAACAAACAGTAGAAAAACGGAGGCAGAAGATAGGATAAGTGAGGTAGAAGATAGAAGGATAGAAATAAATGAAACAGAGAGGAAAAAAGAAAAAAGAATTAAAAGAAATGAGGACAACCTCAGAGACCTCTGGGACAATGTTAAACACACCAACATTCGAATCATAGGAGTCCCAGAAGAATAAGACAAAAAGAAAGGCCATGAGGAAATACTCGAGAAGATAATAGTTGAAAACTTCCCTAAAGCGGGGAAGGAAATAATCACCCAAGTCCAAGAAACCCAGAGAGTCCCAAACAGGATAAACCCAAGGCGAAACACCCCAAGACACTTAGTAATCAAATTAACAAAGATCAAACACAAAGAACAAATATTAAAACCAGCAAGGGAAAAACAACAAATAACACACAAGGGGATTCCCATAAGGATAACAGCTGAAACCCTTCAGGCCAGAAGAGAATGGCAGGACATACTTAAAGTGATGAAAGAAAATAATCTACAACCCAGATTACTGTATCCAGCAAGGATCTCATTCAAATATGAAGGAGAAATCAAGACCTTTACAGACAAGCAAAAGCCGAGAGAATTCAGCACCAGCAAACCAGCTCTCCAACAAATGCTAAAGGATATTCTCTAGACAGGAAACACAAAGGGGGTATAATCTCGAACCCAAAACAATAAAGTAAATGGCAACGGGATCATACTTATCAATAATTACCTTAAATGTAAATGGGTTGAATGCCCCAACCAAAAGACAAAGCCTGGCTGAATGGATACAAAAACAAGACCCCTATATATGTTGTCTACGAGAGACCTGCCTCGAAACAAGGGACACATACAGACTGAAAGTGAAGGGCTGGAAAAAGGTATTTCATGCAAATAGAGACCAAAAGAAAGCAGGAGTAGCAATACTCATATCAGATGAAATAGACTTGAAAACAAAGGTGGTGAAAAGAGACAAAGATGGACACTACATAATGATCAAAGGATCAATCCAAGAAGAAGATATAACGATTATAAATACATATGCACCCAACATAGGAGCACCGCAATATGTAAGGCAAATGTTAACAAATATGAAAGGGGAAATTAACAACAACACAATAATAGTGGGAGACTTTAATACCCCACTCACACCTATTGACAGATCAACTAAACAGAAAAATAACAAGGAAGCACAAACTTTAAATGATACAATAGACCAGTTAGACCTAATTGATATCTATTCAACATTTCACCCGAAAACAATGAATTTCACCTTTTTCTCAAGCGCACATGGAACCTTTTCCAGAATAGATGACATCCTGGGCCATAAATCTAGTCCTGGTAAATTCAAAAAAATTTAAATAATTCCAAGCATCTTTTCGGACCACAACGCAGTAAGATTAGATGTCAATTACAGGAGAAAAACTATTAAACATTCCAACATATGGAGGCTGAACAACACACTGCTGAATAACCAACAAATCACAGAAGAAATCAAAAAAGAAATCAAAATATGCATAGAAACGAATGAAAATGAAAACACAACAACGTAAAACCTATGGATCACTGTAAAAGCAGTGCTAAGGGAAGATTCATAGCAATACAGGCTCACCTCCAGAAACAAGAAAAAAGTCAAATAAATAACCTAACTCTACACCTAAAGCAACTAGAAAAGGAAGAAATGACAGAACCCCAGGGTTAGTAGAACAAAAGAAATCTTAAAAATTAGGACTGAAATAAATGCAAAAGAAACGAAAGAGACCATAGCAAAAATCAACAAAGCCAAAAGCTGGTTCTTTGAGAAGATAAATAAAATTGACATGTCATTAGCCAGACTCATCAAGAAACAAAGGGAGAAGAATCAAATCAACAAAATTATAAATGAAAACGGAGAGATCACAACAGACAACACAGAAATACAAAGGATCATAAGAGACTATTATCAGCAACTTATGTAAATAAAATGGACAACTTGGAAGAAATGGATAAATTCTTAGAAAAGTACTACTTTTCAAAACTGGACCATGAAGAAATAGAAAATCTCAACAGACCCTCACAAGCATGGAAATTGAAACTGTAACAGAAATCTTCCAGCAAACAAAAGCCCAGGACCAGATGGCTTTCCAGCAGAATTATACCAAAAATTTAGAGAAGAGCTAACACCTATCCTACTCAAACTCTTTCAGAAAATTGCAGAGGAAGGTAAACTTCCAAACTCATTCTATGAGGCCACCATCACCCTAATACCAAAACCTAACAAAGATGCCACACAAAAAGAAAACTACAGGCCAATATCACTGATGAATATAGATGCAAAAATCCTTAACAAAATCCTAGCAAACAGAATCCAACAACATATTAAAAAGATCATACATCATGACCAAGTGGGCTTTATCCCAGGGATGCCAGGATTCTTCAATATCCACAAATCAATCAATGTAATACACCACATAAACAAATTGAAAGATAAAAACCATATGATTATTTCAATAGATGCAGAGAAAGCCTTCAACAAAATTCAACATCCATATATGATAAAAACGCTCCAAAAAGCAGGAATAGAAGGAACATAACTCAACATAATAAAAGCTATATATGACAAACCCACAGCAAACATTATCCTAAATGGTGAAAAACTGAAAGCATTTCCTCTAAAGTTAGGAACAAGACAAGGGTACCCACTCTCACCACTACTATTCAACATAGTTTTGGAAGTTTTGGCCACAGCAATCAGAGCAGAAAAAGACATAAAAGGAATCCAGATTGGAAAAGAAGAAGGAAAACTCTCACTGTTTGCAGATGACATGATCCTCTACATATAAAACCCTAAAGACTCCACCAGAAAATTACTAGAGCT
Source organism: Giraffa tippelskirchi (assembly GCF_054371585.1). Lineage (NCBI taxonomy): Eukaryota > Metazoa > Chordata > Mammalia > Artiodactyla > Giraffidae > Giraffa > Giraffa tippelskirchi. Next base: position 23,624,676 of record NC_137287.1, read on the forward strand.
AATCAATGAATATAGTAAAGTTGCAGGATATAAAATTAACACAGAGAAATCCCTTGCATTCCTATACACTAACAACGAGAAAACAGAATGATAAATTAAGGAAACAATTCGATTCACCATCGCAACGAAAACAATAAAATACTTAGGAATAAATCTACCCAAAGAAACAAAAGATATATATATATATATATATAAGACCATAAAATACTGGCGAAAGAAATCAAAGAGGACACAAATAGATGGGAGAAGTATACCATGTTCATGTATTGGAAGAATCAATATAGTGAAAATGAGTATACTACCCAAAGCAATCTGTAGATTCAATGCAATCCCTATCAAGCTAGCAATGGTATTTTTCAGAGAACTAGAACAAAGAATTTCACAATTTGTATGGAAATACGAAAAACCTTGAATAGCCAAAGCAATCTTGTGAAAGAAGAATGGAACTGGAGGAATCAACATGCCTGACTTCAGGCTCTACTACAAAGCCACAGTCATCAAGACAGTATGGTACTGGCACAAGGACAGAAATATAGATCAATGGAACAAAATAGAAAGCCCAGAGATAAATCCACGCACCTATGGACACCTTATCTTTGACAAAGGAGGCAAGAATATACAATGGAGAAAAGACAATCTCTTTAACAAGCGGTGCTGGGAAAACTGGTCAACCACTTGTAAAAGAATGAAACTAGAACACTTTGTAACACCATACACAAAAATAAACTCAAAATGGATTAAAGATCTAAACGTAAGACCAGAAACTATAAAACTCCTAGAGGAAAACATAGGCAAAACACTCTCCGACATAAACCACATCAGGATCCTCTACGACCCATCTCCCAGAATATTGGAAATAAAAGCAAAAATAAACACATGGGACCTAATTAAAATGAAAAGCTTTTGCACAACAAAGGAAACTATAAGCAAGGTGAAAAGAGCCTTCAGAATGGGAGAAAATAATAGTAAATGAAGCAACGGACAAACAATTAATCTCAAAAATACACAAGCAACTCCTGCAGCTCAATTCCAGAAAAACAAATGACCCAATCAAAACGTGGGCCAAAGAACTAAACAGACACTTCTCCAAAGAAGACATACAGATGGCTAACAAACACATGAAAAGATGCTCAACATCACTCATTATCAGAGAAATGCCAATCAAAATCACAATGAGGTACCATTTCATGCCCGTCAGAATGGCTGCTATCCAAAAGTCTACAAGTAACAAATGCTGGAGAGGGTGTAGAGAAAAGGAAACCCTATTACACTGTTGGTGGGAATGCAAACCAGTACAGCCACTATGGAGAACAGTGTGGAGATTCCTCAAAAAACTAGAAATAGAAGTGCCATATGACCCAGCAATCCCACTGCTGGGCATACACACTGAGGAAACCAGAATTGAAAGAGACACGTGTACCCCAATGCTCATCACAGCACTGTTTATAATAGCAAGGACATGGAAGCAGTCTAGATGCCCATCAGCAGATGAATGAATATGGAAGCTGTGGTACATATACACAATGGAATATTACTCAGCCATTAAAAAATAATACATTCGGATCAGTTGTAATGAGGTGGATGAAACTCAAGCCTATTATACAGAGTAAAGTAAGCCAGAAAGAAAAACACCAATACAGTATACTAACACATATATATGGAATTTAGTAAATCGGTAAAGATAACCCTATATGAAAGACAGTAAAAGAGACACAGATATATAGAACAGTATTATGGACTCTCTGGGAGAGGGCGAGGGTGGGAGGATATGGGAGAATGGCATTAAGCATGTAAATTATCATATGTGAAACGAATCGGCAGCCCAGGTTCGATGCATGATACAAGGTGCTCAGGGCTGGTGCACCGGGATGACCTGGAGGGGTGGGATGGGGAGGGAGATGGGAGGGGGGTTCTGGAAGGGGAACACATGTGCACCCGTGGTGGATTCATGTCAATGTATGGCAAAACAAATACAATATTGTAAAGTTAAAAAATAGATAAATAAACTAATTTTAAAAAAAAGGAAAATAAAATCAAATGGGGTACACTCCCAGCAGTAAGCTTCCCATCAAAAGAGGTATTCAAGCAGGAGTTGGGAGAGCATGAAGCAGAGGCTGTGATATGGATTGGATTAGTTATCGCTGAGACCCAGAGGCTCACCTTGGGATTCTGGACTGAGTTTCATATCTAAAAATATTCTTACCTAGTGTCTGGGGAGCCAGTGGGCTTGAGTGTTGGTTTGTGATTTGGCTTTCTGTTGCTCCAGGTGAGACCCTGCTGCTCTGAGCTAATCCCATGCAGTTTCAATGGGCCCCAAGATTAACCTCACTGGCAAAGTTTGCCTCTCATTTACCAGCTTGATTTGCTGAGCTCTGGGCACTGCTAGGAAGCCAGTGGGGCATGCTCAGGCCATGTTCTCCACATCAGGAGTGACCTTTTAGGAAAGGAGATGGGGAGGGAGTGATGACATGGGTCCCCACCACCCGTGTTGATAAGAGTTCTTGTTCTTTCTCCTGCCCTTGAAGGACAGCCATGGAGCTGCTCTGTATGTCTCTGCTGCTGGTAGCCTCTTGTGTTGGCACTGTCCAGGGCTCACCAGAGATGAATGGCAAGAAGGATAGCATCAACATGTCCCAGCCCTTGCATATCCTTGTGGAGGAAAACTTGATGGTGCTAACACCTGCTGGCCTGACTCAGATGCTTAACGAGACCCGCTTCCTGATGGTGCTCTTCCGTGAGTGTCCCCCACTCCTGGGCAATGGGTGATGGGTGGGCTGAGACTTGCCACCTTTCTTCTGGCAGCCAGAAGAATTTTAAGTATTGCTAAACAGGTGGCACTAGTGGAAAAGAACCTGCCTGCCTGTGCAGGAGATGTAAGATCCTTGGGTTCGATCCCTGGGTTGGGAAGATCCCCTGGGGAAGAAAATGGCAACCCACTCCAGTATTCTGGCCTGAAAAATCCCATGGGCAGAGGAGCCTGGCAGGCTACAGTCCATGGGGTCCGCAAAGAGTCGGACACAACTGAAGCAACTTAGCACAAATACATGAGAACACATTTCAATAATAATTTTAAAAATAGCATCATCCTTAATTTCCAGATGAGAGTACTGAGGTCCAGGGAAATTAAGTCATTTGCAAGATACTATGTCGCCTCTTTGGTCTTGATTTGTATCTGGCTCCTTTATTCCACTGAAGGCGAGAAGCCAGGATTTACCTTCAGGTGTCTTTACCATTCTGAACCTTAGTTTTCTCCTCTGTAAAATGGGTATAAACACAAGTGCCACACTAGATTATTGTGAAGACAAAATAAGTTGTTAAGTGGCTAAATAATATTGTAAGTTGCCGGGAGACAGTTATGGGCACTGTCTCAAGGAAGATTTTTAGATCATCAGCTTTCTCATCTGAATTTTGCATGCCCACTTTTATTCTTCAGATTTTGCATCAGCGGGCATTTTGATGGAGGAAACAGACTTCTTTTTCCTGAGACATTGACACAGACCCATGTCTGTGCTTTGAGACAGGACGGAAGGGATGTTCATAACAACTTTCACATAGCGAGCACTTACTGTGTGCCGGGAACTGTCCTTATAGTCCCACTAAATGTTCTCACATGCTCCTCATAACCACCCAGTGTACTGCCACTGTTTATCTCCCTATTTGGGGACATTTCATAATTGAAATTCAATTTACATCTGCTCTTGAAAAACCAAAAGATCTGGAAACCCTGGCTTACATTCCTATAATGTGACGGTTGGCTGCAGCTAAATGACAATTTCCCCCTTGTGATCAGAAAACAACACACTTGTCAGTTTGCCACATTGCTATCCAGCCAACCCCACATAGTCACACCCCTGCCTCACCTCTCTAGCATCTGAGTTTGTGTCTTCTGCCTGAAATTCAGGCCTCCCAGTTCCTTCCTCAATTCTTGTCTCTTCTCATCTGATACATTCTCTCTGAGTTATGCCACTTCAGTGGGGTGGTCTTTGCATCAGCAGGCATTTTGTGATAGTGACAGTATCAGTAGCTCAGTTACCATGGATCCCATTGCTTCCTCAGCTGACTTGTGCAGCCACTTCATAGCAACATGCAACAAAAACATTCTTTTTTGTGCCCTTAACCTTGGTAGTTCCCAGGAGAGAAAATCTAATTGGGTCATTTTGCCTCCTTCCAACGTAAAGTGTGCCTATTGTGTAAAGTTCTATCAAAATAATTCTAAGCCTCTGACCTCCATCCAGTTAAGGCTGTTAGTGGTTTGTTTCCTTCAAAGTGTCAGAATGCCTATCTGATTTCACTTCAAGCTCATGGAGCAAGACCTAGGTGAGATCCAGTTTGGGCCATTTTCTTCATAGGAGCCTGTGAGCAGGACATAATTCCCACCTTACTGAACTACTCCTCCAGCTGGTTCCCTACCTCCCTCATCCACATCAAGACTTGGGTCACTACTTGAACATTTGGTTCATGGTTCTTTTCTCAGGGAAGAATTGAGAACTCTACAGCTGCTTTACCTGCTGTGGCTTGTGAGTGAATGGTTTGCACAGGTCAGCCATATAAGCCGTCTTCTCTTTTTTGCTGTAGCCTTAATCCCTGAAACCTGGACCCTCAGTGGAGATATTGAAGGATTTAGAACCACACACTTTGCATGACACAACACACACCACAACACTCATTAATGCTTCCAAAACGACACAGCAGGTGGACAAGCCTGGATAACCTATCCTGTCTGCGTGAGAATGCAAGACTCTGTCCATGACTACTCTGCTTTAATCAGGGCAGAAGGGCAAGTTCATGGCTCTTTGGGATGTTGATGTCTTATAACTTAGGGATTGACATTGAACCTGGGGCTATGAAGGGAGCCAATCCATTTTATATTCTTTAATTATACCTGATAACAACCAATTTGAATACTTTAAAGTCTTCCCACCAGAAGGCATTTCAATTCAGTGAACACCAGCAGAGATGCTATCTAAAAGACATTCAAACTCATTTCATTTGAAAATTTGATTCCTTCAAATACCCAGTTTAAATAAATATGAAGTCTTAAAAGCTGGCAGACCCTTTAAAATGACCTTTGGAAAAACGAATCACTTAGGATGAGCATTATAAAAGTTTTTTTTTTTTTTTTTTTCTCCAGGAGTAAATGGCTTTTTACAGACAGGTCTTTCCAATATTGTCCCAGGGAAATACTGTCCTGGTAACTATCAAATCCTTAGCTGCTGCCCAGTTTCTCATTTCTCCAAGGACTCTAGGTTCAAGAACCAACACTCAGAGGCATCTTTTCTCTTGGATATCTCACACATCTCAATGCCACATGTACCCAAAATAGACCTCGGCATCTTTGATTTGCTTGATTTGCTTTTTCTCACATCCTGTTTTGACTGACAGCATGGCTATCTTTATAATGTCAAAGTCAGAAATCCTAGATCATTCTTGACTCCTTTCTATTCTCATCGCTAATGTCTCACTGAGTCCTACAGAAACTACCTCCTGAAGCCCTCTGCAATCTCTAGTTCTCCCCATTTCCCCAGCCACTGCCATAGTTATGGGCTCATCATTCTCTCCGTGAACCACTGTGGCATCTTCTAGATCAGGGGTAAGAACTGGGCCACACAGCAGGAGGTGAGTGGTGGGTGAGTAAGCAAAGCTTCATATGTATTTGCAGCCACTCCTCATTATCCGCATTACTGCCTGAGCTCTGCCTTCTGTCCTGTCACTGATGGCATTAGATTCTCATAGGAGCACAAACCCTACGGTGAATTGCACATGCAAGGGGTCTAGGTTGTGTGTTCCTTCTGAGAATCTAATGCCTGATGATCTGACGTGGAGCTGAGGCAGAGATCATAATAAATCAATTGCTTGCAGACTCATCAAAACCCTATCAGTAAGTGGCAAGAGACAATTAAGCTGCATCTGGGGCAGACTTTATAGTGGCAAGTGAGGTGAATTTCTTCAATTGTGTAGTTGCACCTTGGTGGCAGGCTTTAAGTCAGAATCCGACACCTATTTTAGTCCATGCATGGCCTGCCCATGTTTTATTTACGACTTCTGTCTCTGCCTCATTTCCACACTGTGCACTTGTCTCAGTCACAGTTTTGGCAAACTTACAAGCTAACTCTAGCCAAAATGAGTAAAAAAAAAAAATGAATGTCACTGGGGAGCTTCTTTGAAAAGGGGAAAAGACTAAATTATGAGATAGCAGAGTATTCTAAGACTGCCAACAAAAAGAAAGCCGCATTTACAAGAAAATCTCAAGAGACTTAAGTTACAGGCTCATTGCAACAGGTGATTTATATTCTCTAAGCTCACTTTATATGGTGACCAGCTATCCAACGAAGCCATGAAATCTACAAAACTGCTTTGCCACACGGAGACCTAGCACGCTGCATTAAAAGACAAGCCTTTGGAGCTTTTCAAAAGAAAAAATGTGAACAGGAAGAACAAAAGCAATTATTGAAAGCCACCACACCGTCAAACATGTCTGCTCTGACAGCATCATTCTTAGAGACTAAAATGCACATCTGATTGGATCACTCCCTGATTGAAAATCCCAAAGTCTCCAAACTCCTTAACATAGCTACAGTGTCCTTTGCTTGATTTAACCCAGGCCTACTTTTCCATTCCACTTGAAGTCTGTGCTCTACACCATGAGTGTGACTACCAGGTAGGTCACAATGGCGCTGGCCTCCTGGCCTTTACACTTGAGGTTCCCTCTACCTGTAGTGTCCTTCCTGAACTTCTTCAGCTGGATTGTGAAGTTTAAGTTCATGAAGTTGCCTTGTCAAGAGGTTGTGCTCACCTCCCTCCCACCTAGGCTCTGGCATGCTCACTTAGCCCTCTGCACCCTGCTTTCCATAACATTTGCCACACTGCTTTGAAACTGCTTTTAAACTTGTGAGTTCCACAGGGGACAGGGGTCAAAACTGATTTATCTCTTGATTGCTAATATCTAAGATTGTGGCTGGAGCACAGTAAGCGTTTGGAGATGTTGATAAATAAATGATCTTTCCTTTGGCCCACAGTATTCTCCATAAATGAGACAAGAGAAAAGGAAAAGCTGCATTTAGTGGAGGAGGCCAAAATGAGACTTAATAGGAGCTGTTTCTAGGTTCATTAATTAGTAAACATCCCTAAGGCAGAGGTGGCAAGAGTCTGCCTTGGGAGCAGATTAGATGATGTAGATGGTATAGTAGATGAGGATGGTGATGAGAATGGCGATGATGGCGATGATGCGGACAATCATCATGATGAAAATGAGGAAGACCATTTACTCAGACCTGTTTTCCAGGCACCGGGCTTGTTCTCATTGTCCCTGTCTTTCTTATATTATGAAGCAAATAAAGTCTCAGGAAGGTTTAGGATTTGCCCCAAATTATACAACTGGTAAGTGATGAGGATTTCAGACCAGGTCTAACACTCCATTCTTCTTAAACTGTGCTGATAATTGAAACATTCATTCATTAAATATTTATTGAATATTTGTTATATGCCAGATCTATTCTAGGCACTGAGTGGTAAGCAAAGCAGACACCCTTGCTTTACAGATCTTTATCCTGGAGAAGGGAGTGAAAATGAAAGTGAAAGTTGCTCAGTCGTGTCTGACTCTGGGACCCCATGGACTATACAGTTCATGGAATTCTCCAGGCCAGAACACTGGAGTGGGTAGTCTTTCCCTTCTCCAGGGGATCTTTCCAACCCAGGGATTGAAGCCAGGTCTCCCGCATTGCAGGCGGATTCTTTACCAGCTGAGCCACAAGGGAAGCTCGGAGAGAGGAGACTCAAGATAAAATGATGCAGAAGTGAAAAAAATATAGCATATCTTAAGGGTAGAAGTACCATGGAGAAAAACAGAGCAGAGCCCTTAGGAAGTACAAGGAGTGGTGCAAGTGGGGCTGTGGTTATGTACAGGGTAGCCAGAGAAGGCTTTCCCGTGAAGATGAAAATTAAACAAAGACCTGCAGGCAGTAAAACAGCAACCTGAGAAAATTTCAGGCAGAAGGAATAGCAAGTGCAAAGGCCCTGAGGTGGGAATGTGCAGGGTGGCTAAGCTGAGTTGCTGAAGAGAAAAGTAGTGGGAAATAAGATCAGAAGGGTAAGGAGCAGATCTTTAGAGTTTTGTAGGCCTTTTCAATGGTCAAAGAAACTTGTTGGCTAGACCCTGAGGAGCTGGGAGTTGGAGACCATCCTGAAGTCCTTATCACCTATGAGTACTATAAAGCATCCTATGGAATGGTGAGAGTATTATACTCATAATCCTTTTCCATGCTTGATCTTGAACTTGGTCTAAAGTGGGGTTTCTCATCCTTAGCACTGTTGACATTTCTGCTGGTTAATCCTTACGCTGTCTCTCTATGTATGTGTGTGTGCGCGTGCGCGTGTGTGAGATGGGGGTGTGTGTGTCTTGTGCACTGTGGGATATTTAGTAGCATCCCTTGCTTTTACCAACTAAATGCCAGTAGCATTACAGATGTGACAACCAATAATGTCTCCAGATAGGGCCAAATGTGCCCTGTTGAGAACCACAGTCTAAAGAAAGGCAGACTCCAGCTCCCTGTGCTGGGCGCTAATCTCCAGTCCCTACACTCACACCTCCCCCATCCGTCAGCCCCTCCCCTGACCCACACTGGCTGCTGCGATAAGGGAGCATAGGGTTACCTACTAAAGGCCCAGGCAAACATTGATTCTAGGTCCATTAGCCATTAACACATTTACACACTAGGCACACTCTCAAGAGCCACTGCCAACTCCAGTGGGACCCTGGGTGCCATTTGCTCAACCCCAAAACCCATGAGAGAGCCACAGAGTAGGCCTCAGCCTTGTTTTAGATGGCTTATCTTCCTTTCCCCAGGAACCAGAAGATTTGCTGAAGATCCTGATAACTACATAGGATCCTTCCTCCCCAGAGAACATCTGGTCAGAGCAAGACCATGAATTTCCCGCATGTTATCATAATGCTTAATGTTTATTGGGCACTTCTGTAGCAGAGCTTTGCTTGTTTTCTCTTACTATGTAGGCTTATTCTAAAGTATGGAAACTATCACTATCCCCATTCTATAGGCGAGGAAGCTAAGGTTCAGAGATGTTTAAAAAAGACCTTTCCTGGACCACAGGTGCTGTAAGCCACCATAACTGTCTCTGATTTATGAAACAACCTAAGGAAATCATGTTCATTGAGTATCTAGTATGTGCCAGACAATGGACCCTAGTTAGAACCTGAGGAGAGGGCTAAAACTGAAGGAGCTCCCAGCAAAGGGCTTCTTGCCCATCCACTGTCCACTGGGCACTGCTTTGCTCAGGTTCCAATGTACAGCTGAATTGACTCCCTGCCCCATAAGACATAGTCACCAAGATCTGAGGGTGTATGCATTCATTTCACCTTTACATGCTTGGCATTCAAGGATCCAGAGGTAAACACTGATTTGCAAACTTTAAAAAGCTAGAAACTAGTAAACAGGACTGGACATAAAAGGTATATTTAGTTCTCCAGAGTCTATCTGCTCTAATATGAACCACCCAGAGCAGGGGAGATTGGAAACTTACCCCTCTAGGGAAAAAGAGCATTTTTTTGTCTGGTTTGCCTACAAGGTCAGTTAGAGCATGGATTTTGGAGTCAGCCAGCCTTGGAGCTGAGTCTTGGCCTAATGCTTACTAGCTGTGAGACTTCTGGGTTTCTGTTTCCTTGTCTAACATTCCCCACCTGTAATAGTGGATGACTATCTACAATAGTAGATGACTCCTAGGCTTATTCTGAGGACTAATCAAGATAATGCATGTAACACTTAGCAAAGTACTTGGCATAGTAAGTGTCCAATAAATGTTGTTATCTTGTTATCAATACTACCATCATCATCACAGTCATTACCATCATCATCACTATTGTCGTCCTTCTGGTTGCTCAGGTCAAAATGTCAGAGTCATCCTTGATTTCTTTCATCTACACTCCACCTCCAATCCATCAATAAACCTTGTCAATTCCTCCTTCAAGACCCCTCGAGGCTCTGACCACTTCTCACCCCCTCCATTGCCCTCCCCTGATTCAAGCCATTAACATTTCTTACTTGGATTATTACAGTGGCCTCCAGCTGGCCTCCTTTTTCCTCTGTGGTCTAATCTCCATGTAACATTCAAAACAATCCAGTAAAAGTATAAGTCATCACATCTAACACTGCTCCAAACCCTCTAGTAAATTTCCAAAAGCTTCAGAGGAAAGACCAAAGTCTATTCAGTGGTCTACAAGGCCTGTGTCATTCTACTCCAGACCCAATGGACTTCTTGTCATCCCTCAGACACATTGCATGTGCTCTTACTTCAAGGCCTTTGCTCATATGGCTCCTTTGCTTAGAACTCTCTCCCTCCTGTGAGTGAGCACACAGCTTGTTCCCATCTTCTTCAGTCTATATTAAAATGTTCCAGCCTCTTCTCACTGAGACCTCCTTTTACCTCCCTACTTAAACTCCATTCCCAGACACTCCCAACTTCCATGCCTGCTTCTTTTTTCTCCATAGCACTTAGCATCTAACATAGAATATAGCCTGTTTCTTTACTTTATTATCTGCCTTTTCCAATAAGGGCAGTGATTTTTATCAGTCTGTTCATTGTTAAGTCCTCAATACCTAAAATACTTCCTGGCACATGGGAGATTCTAAAAAAGATTTGTCAGATGAGTGAATGAATGAATCCCATTACTGTAACTAGTAGGTCTCATCCATCCAACTTTCCCAGTTGTCACAGTCTCTTTCTCTCACTTCCATGCTAGACACCAAAAAGCACTGGGCTATGTATGGAACCTCAAAAACTCCACTGTTTGGGCAATCATTCCAAGTGTTTCTCTTGTCCCAAGCTTAGAAGCTCAGATTCGGATGTTATGTCAATCAGCAGCCCTGAGCCAGGCTTGGCCAAATCTGTGAGGAAGCCAAAGGAGAGGCCCGCAGGCCAGAGCTGCTGGCAACAGGCCAACCCCTGCTGGTGGTGATAGATGGGGTATCGAAGGCAATGCTGGTGACAAAGCAGGAAGTGGAGAGGCACTGATCTACAAGGGAGGCGAAGTCACATTTTGTGTCCATTGATTGAGAGTTTAATTAAAGTGATCATTTACTTTCGGGTTCCATCACCGGAGCAATGCTGTGCTGACTGCAGCAACTGCAGTGCTGACTGGCAATGGGGCATGTGCCAGCTGTCCCAGGCCTGGCTTTCTGGGTTTTGCTTTACAAAAGCCCTCTCTCTTGTGCTTGGAACTTGCCCATGGCAGTGAAATTGACTTGCACTGGTTTCACGTGCTCCAGATGGACAAGGGAGTTTGAGAAAGATAAAGCATTCTGGCTTAAAAGGGCGTCAGTGACCCCCTACCCTGACTCATCCCACCTACTGCAGACACTGGGCTGTGAGGACCAGCGACAGGCATACAGTCTGACGACATTATCAGGAGGAAGGGAGACAAATGTGATTGCCTTTTAGCCCCTCCCGTTTAGGCCAGGAAGTCTTCTACGGCCACTGGGATCACATGCTAGGCCCCTGGGGCTCTTTCCAGAAAAGGGCACCTCACTTCTACTTCCAGCCCACCACCAGGCAATGTGAGAGGCCAAGGAATCTTGATCAATAGTGTCAGGTCTCTTCAACACTCTGGACCAAGGAGATGAGCTGGGTGGGGAGGGGTTCATCATAACCTCCTCCCATCCCCTTACCCTTCTCACATCTGGCCTCCTTTCCACAAGCATGTCTCCTGCCATATTACATGCAGATACAGGGCAAATGAAGGTGCAGAACCTGTCCTGTTAGCTCCAGGAATTTCCACCAGATGGTGCTCATTCTCTCTCTCCATGCCCGCCCACCCACTTCTCTCATTTTCTCTTCTCTCACCTCCCTCCTTCTCACTCTCTCTCCCTCTACTATGATTTCTGATAGAAATTTTTACCATAATAACAGTATTAATAAGAAGGCATTATATACTGACCAAGTGCCAGGCCTGATGCTAAGGACAGTCCCTGTGGAGGTTAGAGCACAAGCACCCAAGCCAGAGTGAGTGAGTCCCATCCTGCTACACCTCCTATTGCCATGTAGCTTTGGGCAAATAAGTCATTTCAATTGTGCAACAGTTTCCTCCTATATCACAGTGAGATAATAATAGCCATACCTACGCCATAGAGGCTTCTCTGGTGGCTCAGATGGTAAAGAATCTGCCTAGTATGTGAGAGAGCCAGGTTTGATACCTGGGTTGGGAAGATCCCCTGGAGAAGGAAATGGCAACCCACCCCAGTATTCTTACTTGGAGAATTACATGGACAGAGGGGGGGCTACAGTCCGTGGGCTTGCAAAGAGTCAGACACGATTGAGCACAACTAACACACACACACACACACACACACACACACACACACACACACATATACACACACTCCATAGGGGTACTAGGAGGATTCAATGGCTTAATCCACATAAAACTCCTAGAAAGTAATAAGCACTATATAATTGATTGTTGAATCTTTTGACTCAGCTTCACAAGACAGCCACCATTTCCCCACTTTATTGATGAGGCAAGTGGGCCTTTGAGAGATTAAACTGCCCAAAGTTGTATTGTTTCCAGGGTTGCCGAACCCCCAAAACCCTGATGCATATCTCCCAAACTGATCAGTTTCATGAACTGTGATATCCTGGCACATTTCTGAATCTACCCGTTAGCAGAGGAGCATGAGAAAAACCCAGGAGTTAAGCAGGCCTAAACTTTAAAAATAGCCTTAACAAAGGCTTAAACTTAACAAAGCCTCCTCCTTGGGAGCTGGGATGGAGGAGAGGTTCTAGTGAGTTCTGTCTTCTTATTGGCTCTTTCAGATAACCCATCCTCAAAGCAATCCAGGAGCTTAGCTGAGGAGCTGGGCAAAGCCATGGAGATCATGGGCAAAGGCAAGAACGGGATTGGCTTTGGCAAAGTGGACATCACAGTTGAGAAGGAACTTCAGAAGGAGTTTGATGTCAAGAAGGCCCCAGAGTTGAAGCTGTTTTTTGAGGGCAACAGATCAGAGCCCATCAGCTGCCAAGGTAATGGTATTTGTGTGTCAATCAAAGGAATGCTAACTATGGAAACACAAACGTCTGCATTTCAGTGGCTTAACAGAATTACAAGTTTATATCTTGCTTGCACCGAACCCAGTTGTAGCCAAGGTTGGTTGTGGGGCTTCTGGTCCACGTAATCTTTCAAGGACCCAAGTCCCTTTCAGCCTGTGGCTCTGTCCTCCCCTAGGACTTCTGATTCTCTGGCTGTTCCCTCTGTGTCTGGCCAGAAGTTGGTGCTAGGAGGCAGAGGAGTGCCACCAGTGGAGTCTATAGCCCAGACCTGGAGGTGGTGAATAATACTTCTATTCTCATCCCATTGGCCTGAATTCTGGCTCCACCTGGCCCTGTGCTATGACCATAAGGAAAAAAATAGATTTTGGTGGACATGTAGTTACTTCCACCATAGTTTGTATCTGAGCTGGTGGGCCCTGGAGGCACATGACATGGCACAGTGAGGTACACGGTTTCTAAACTACAAAGACCAGAGAGTGAGTTCCCAGCTTACCTAACTCCCCACTCCCACTGCACTCCTCCACTTTAGAATGATCTTGAAGGGGTCTCAGGCCAAGGAAACACTGATTGATCAAAAGGGGGACTGGGATGTGCTAGAACAAGATGAGTTTGGGACAGCTGCTGCTGCTGCTGCTAAGTCGCTTCAGTCATGTCCAACTCTGTGCGACCCCATAGATGGCAGCCCACCAGGCTCTGCCGTCCCTGGGATTCTCCAGGCAAGAATACTGGAGTGGGTTGCCATTTCCTTCTCCAGTGCATGAAAGGTAAAAGTGAAAGTGAAGTCACTAAGTCGTGTCCAACTGTTAGAGACCCCATGGACTGTAGCCTACCAGGCTCCTCTGTCCATGGGATTTTCCAAGCAAGAGTACTGGAGTGGGGTGCCATTGCCTTCTCTGGAGTTTGGGACAGGGTGACTACTAAACTAGAAGCTAAAGCTTCTGTCATCATCCATTTCATTAACTCATTCACCCACTTATTCCATATCTTTTTATTAAGAACCTAACATGTGTCAAGACCCACTTTTTAAAAATATTCATTTATTTTTATTCATTTATTTGGATGCACTGGGCCTTAGTTGTGGCATGTGGAATCTAGCTCCCTGATGAGGGATTGAACCCAGACTCCTTGTATTAGGAGCACGGAGTCTTAGACCCTGGACCATCTGGGAAAACCCTCAAGACCTATGTCAACACTGGGGAATTTTGAAGAATTTTGTGCCTCAGTGTGACACATAGTAGGTCCTAATTTTTTTTAAGTGTTAAATATATGGAGAAGCTAAAGGTAAAGGAGAAAAGGAAAGATATATCCATTTGAATGCAGAATTCCAAAGAATAGCAAGGAGAGATAAGAAAGCCTTCCTAAGTGAACAGTGCAAAGAAACAGAAGAAAAAAATAGAATGGGAAAGACTAGAAATCTCTTCAAGAAAATTAGAGATACCAAGGGAAGATTTCATGCAAAGATGGGCACAATAAAGGACAGAAATTATATGGACCTAACAGAAGCAGAAGATAGTAAGAAGTGGCAAGAATATACAGAAGAACTGTACAAAAAAGATCTTCATTATCCAGATAACCACTATGGAGTGATCACTCACCTAGACCCAGACATCCTGGAATGCGAAGTAAAGTGGGCCTTAGGAAGTATCACTATGAACAAAATTAGTGGAGGTGATGGAATTTCAGTCAAGCTATTTCAAATCGTAAAAGATGATGCTGTGAAAGTGTTACACTCAATATGTCAGCAAATGTGGAAAACTCAACAGTGGCCACAGACTGGAAAAGGTCAGTTTTCATTCCAATCCAAAAGAAAGGCAATGCCAAAGAATGCACAAGCTAATGCACAATTGCACTCATCTCACACACTAGCAAAGTAATGCTCAAAATTCTCCAAGACAGGTTTCAACAGTACGTGAACCGTGAACTTCCAGATGTTCAAGCTCGTTTTAGAAAAAGCAGAGGAACCAGAGATCAAATTGCCAACATCTGTTGGATCATAGAAAAAGCAAGAGAGTTCCAGGAAAACATCTACTTCGACTGTGTGGATCACAACAAACTGTGGAAAATTCGTAAAGAGATGAGAGTACCATACCACCTTACCTGCCTCGTGAGAAATCTGTATGCAGGTCAAGAAGCAACAGATAGAAACACACATGGAACAACAGACTGGTTCCAAATTGGGAAAAGATTATGTCAAGTCTGTATATAGTCACCCTGCTTATTTAACTTATATGCAGAGTACATCATGAGAAATGCCAGGCTGGAATCAATATTGCCGGGAGAAATATCAACAACCTCAGATATGCAGAATACACTATCATAACGGCAGAAAGCCAAGAAGAACTAAAGAGCCTCTTGATGAAAGTGAAAGAGGAGAGTGGAAAAGCTGGCTTAAAACTCAACATTCAACAAACCAAGATCATGGCATCTGGTCCCATCACTTCGTGGCAAATAGATGGGGAAACAATGGAAACAGTGACAGACTTCATTTTGGGGGGCTCCAAAATCACTGCAGATGGTAACTGCAGCTGTGAAATTAAAAGATGCTTGTGCCTTGTAAGAAAAGCTGTGATCAACCTAGACAGTATCTTAGAAAGCAGAGACATTACTTTACCAACAAAGGTTTGTCTAGTCAAAGCTATGGTTTTTCTAGTAGTTATGTATGGATGTGAGAGTTGGGCTATACAGAAAGCTGAGCGCCGAAGAATTGATGCTTTGGAACTGTGGTGTTGGAGAAGACTCTTGAGAGTCCCTTGAACTGCAAGATTCAACCAGTCCATCTTAAAGGAAATCAGTCCTGAATATTTATTGGAAGGGCTGACGCTGAAGTTGAAACTCCAATACTTTGGCTACCTGATGCGAAGAACTGACTCATTTGAAAAGACCTTGATGCTGGGAAATATTGAAGGCGGGAGGAGAAGGGGAGGACAGAGGATGAGATGGTTGGATGGTACCACCGACTTAATGGATATGAATTTGAGCAAGCTCCAGTAGATGGTGATAGACAGGGAAGCCTGGCATAGTGCAATTCATGGCGTTGCAAAGATTCGGACATGACTCAGCAACTGAACTGAACTGAAATATATGGATGCAAAAATGTATGCATAACGTGTAGATGAATGGACAGATGGATGGAATAAAACTGATGAACAGAGAAGTGTCCAACATAACCCTTCCTATATTAGTATAATGTTCCCATTGTGTATGCTAAATGATTGAATCACAGAAAACTGAGTTTGTCTTTTGCAGGGCCCAGCATTTAGCATATTTGCAAAAATCCTATTTGAGAGTGGTTGCAAGAACTAAAGGGGCGGAGTGGAGAGGCCCACCATGTGCAGGGGCTGCAGGCTGCCTTGCAGCTCTCAGAACGGACACAGAGTGTGAGACACACAGGCCAGACTTGCAGAAGAACCTGCCTCAGGACAGATTGCATAAAAGACTTGAAGCCTCCTCCCAGCTGGTTTGTAGGAGGGTGATGTGTGAGGGAATGAGAAGAGAAAGAGATGAGGAGAGAGGAAAGGAGTGACAGAAAGGATAAAGACTGTTGCTTCCTATGCACTGAGTGATAACCCTCAATGGCCACCCACTGACCCAAGCGAGGAGCCCTTTGTAATGTGTTGGTTTAGGGGAGGGCTGTGAAAAGAATAAAAGCCCAAGTTACTTTGTCAAAGTCCATATCTGCTCATGGAGTTACTCAGGCTCTCAGGATGACCTCACATCCTAAAGGACAGATGAGGTCCAACTCCACCTAAGGGTAAAAAGGTTGTACCATAGCAGCTTCCAGGCTGTCTGAGCCCTCTTTGTGCTGGGAGCCAGTGCCTGGAACCTCCTCGTCATTCAGGAAATGTCACCATCACCTCCTCCAGGAAGTCTCCCCGATTGCCTGGGTCATGGTGCCTGCCCTGTTTCTGTGGTTCCACAGTACCTGTCCTTCCTCCTCAAAGATCTCACCTCTCACTTGAGAACACAGGGCAGTATCCAATCTCACCTCCTTTCCTGGGGTCTCTGAAAAGGCTACCAGAGCTGGTGGACACTGTGACTTCAAATCCTCACTATGTACCTGAGGAGCAGCCACTTCCTTCCATTGAATTCTGATTGCTTCATCTGTAAAGTGTGGATGGCAAAGGTATCTACCTCTGAGGGTTCCTGGGAAGAAAGATAAGTGCACATGTCTGAAGCATTTACTGTGTTACAGATACTGTTCTAGGCCCTTCTCAGATGTCATGACACAGTGTAGGAGGTGCTTTTACAGGTGGGGAAACTGAGGTGCAGAGAGTGGAATAACTCTCAAGGCTCCCCAGCTAATAAGCAGTGAGATTCACAAACATTTTCTCTAAAGGACCAGAAAGTAAATATTTCAGGCTTTACAGGCCAATCTCTGTTGAAACAGTTTAACTCTCCTGATGCTCTGAAAAAGGAGCCATACACAAACAAACAGATGTGGCTCTGTCCCAATAAAAATAACTGATAAAATTAGATGGATGGTCAGATTTGGCCCATGGGCTATAGTTGACGGATCCTTCCTGCACATTTTTCTGTCCTCTAAGTAAAGGGCAGATGTGGTTATTATTGTTGTTGTTCAATCACTCAGTCATGTCCGACTCTGTGACCCCATGGACTGCACTACGCCAGGCTCCCCTGTCCATCACCAACTCCCGGAGCTTACTCAAATTCATGTCCATTGAGTCAGCGATGCTATCCAACCATCTCATCCTTGATCATCTCCTTCTCCTTCTGCCTTCAATCTTTACCCACATCAGGGTCTTTTCTAATGAGTTGGCTCTTTGCATCAGGTGGCCAAACTAATGGAGCTTCAACTTCAGCATCAGTCCTTCCAATGAATATTCAGGATTGATTTCCTTTAGGATTGACTGGTTGGATCTCCTTGCAGTCCAAGGGACTCTCCAGAGTCTTCTCCAAAACCACAGCTTAAAGCATCAGTGTGGTTATTATTATCCTCAAACTATTACTTTTCTGACCTTAGTCCAGTGCCTGGAATGCTTAGGTTTTTTAATGCATATTTTGTGTTTGAATGGGGTGATATTAGAAGGGGCCCACTGCAGCAGGCTTGGGGTAAGAAGCCAGCTCTTATTTGTACTAGGCTTGACCATCTCCTTCTTCCTCAGTACGACCCTCAACCATGGAAAGAGGCAATGGAATATTGGGATGGAATCAGGGCCCGGATTTTAGGATGAGCACTTGCTGTGAGAACTTGAGACAGCCTTGATCTATCACTTCCTAAAAAGAATGACTGTGCCAATTCTGCCACTTGACAGGACTTCCCTGAGCCAAGCGGGTGATGGTACTTTACCGGCCTCCTACACTGTGACTTCTATGAAAATTTCCCTCAGATGCAGGTTGGGTTTAGTCCTTGTTGAGTCAAGTCCAGGTTCGCCTCTGGTCTCCAAGGACTGATGGTGGGAGACTTGGCTTTGACCATCTCCTTTGAGGGAGGGAGACTCAGGCTGCCTCCAGGCCCTCAATTAATGATGCATTCACAGCTTGTGCCTGGAAATATGCAGCAGAGTGACGGCCCCAGTTAATTATTGACACGACATTCACACCTCAGTTGTCACTGTGTCCTCTGGCTCAGAGCTGAGCGACAGGAGAGGCACCTGCAGAGTGGGGACAGTGCCCGACACTCAGAAACAAACTGTTTGCCAAGTTCAGAGCTATCTCAGTCCCATGGGGCCCAGAGGGCCAAGTGGAGTTCATCCATCCCAGAGAAGAGGGTTCAAGATCAAGGTCCCTCAAACAGAGTTATCTAGTGATTCATTCACCTCATTCATTTATCCCATGATTTCCTGAGCACCTATTATGAACCAGACATTACAAGACGTAGGGGAGGAAAACTTTTCCGTTATTCCCTTCTAGGTTCTTTGGCTGGTCTAATAATTAAATTGACATAAGAGAGATTAACAAAAGAGAAATTAATTTCATATGTACAAGAATCCCAAAGATATGAGGCTAAAAAGAAGTGATCAAAGCAGGCAGATTTTATACCTTTTAGACAAACAATGAAGTTGTGAAGAATTGACAGGAAAGAGGACTTGGGGCTTGGGGTGGAAAATTAGTGAGGAAGTAACCAGGTTTGTTTATATAGCCTTCTTGACCTTAAATCCTTATGAGTGGTAATAAGGATGTCATCCACCCTGCTAGTATTGGGAGGGTACCGCCACTTGGGAGATTTATTTCCTGCTTTCAGAGGGATAAAGCAGAGTCAGAGCATCTTTCTTGCACCGGCTGTTTCTCAAGTAACTTTAATTCAAAATAATATGCCAAAGTAGTAGAATTTGAGGTGGCATATTCTGTTATCCCTCACGAGCTACTGAGAAAGTTAGCAAAAACTCATAACTTCAGAAACAGATTCAATGAAGAAAATACAACAGGTATTCTCTATTCATATAGAGAATGATTGAAAGGAGAGTAGGAAAAGACCAAACTGAGGATTAAATAAGCAAGATGAGATGTACTTGAGAGCTGAGAGGAAAGGACAGCCCAGGTAGAGGGACTGGTGGTTACCAAGCCCAGTGTGCTGGAAGACAAGGGCATGACTGGAGTGTGGACAGAGGGAGAGAGTAGTACAGAGGGAAATCAGAGCAATGGTTCTGATGACCTGAAATGCAAACTCATTTGGAGGGATTTTAGTCACCGTTTTTGGTATTTTCAGAATTTCTAAACTAATTCCTTTCAGGTTACTTTAAAAAATAATTTTTTCAGGCAAAGCCTTTAGGTGAAAGGGTTTGTTTTCATGATGTGTGCCTCTTTCTTCCTAAAAGATGGCTTGGACCACTGTGAAAATAGAATTTCAACCTTGGGCTGGTATCTGGGTTGGGGGGGGTGACTGCTGTGAGTGGAACCATGGTCTGAGGTCGGCATGATGCCTCCCCACCCTTGAGACCACCACATCATCATCTTATGAACCTTCAGAGGCCTGACTCACTGTGACCTTTTTAATGGCCTAATCTGTACCTACTGAAGCTGGACATTGTGTCTCCATGACCAGAAATTCTCCTGGGCATGTACCCAACAGAAGTGCACATAATGTGCCCCTAGAGACATGCCCAAGAATTAATCCTTAATAGCCCCAAACTGTAAACAAACCAATTTCCCATTAATAAGGAACGGATAAATAAGTCATAGAATATTCACACAACAGAGTGCTACACAGCAGTGGGAATGAATCTAAAAGTGCAACATGGAGGAATCTCACATGTGTAATGAAGCCAGATCCTCAAACACATACTGTGTGACTCTGTTTATATGCAGTTCAAGAACAAGTTGTTAGAAGCTAGGATAATTGTTACTTCTAGGTGAGAGTAGGGTAGAGGCTGGGAGGGGGCACATGGGGACTTCTAAGGGGCTGATAATTTTCTATTTCTTTATCTGGGCAGTATTTACACATGTTTGTTCATTTTATGAAAATTCATCAAACTGTATGTTATAATTTGTGTACCTTTCTCCCCATAAACATACTTCATTAGAAATTTTTAAAAGGCCTAATGTTCTTAGGAAAGGTAAGTAAAGAGAGTTAGTGCCCTTTCCAGTCAATTTAACAATAATGTCCTTTTCAGACAATTTAGCAACTCAGAGTGCATTCCTCAAGCCCCAGGCTGCAATTTGTCCTGCCACAGGGCCTTTGCACAGCCTGTTTTCTCTGCCTTTCCTTCTGTAGCAGCTTCCTGTTAACTCCTACGTATCCTTCAGTTTTCAGCTCATAAGTGATTTCCTCCAGGATTTCCTCCTCAACTTCACAGTCTAGGTCATGTATCTTTTCTACTGGTCCACAGAATTTTGCTTTTTAATGCTAACTTTGGGCGTGATTACATACTTGTTTGTGCAATTATTTGACAATTATCTTCCTCAACAGAATGAGAGCTACACAGCAGGGGCAACGTCCTATTTCTGTTCACCATTTTATCCCCAGGACCAAACACTAACACTCTTAACACAGCACTCCAATGCATATTTATCAAATGAATGAGTGAGTGAAGGAATGAATCATGAGAGAAGGAATAAAGGCCTTTTTATGTCGTACAAAGCTGCTCACAACTAACATTGCTCTAGCTCATAAACTCATTTTAAATGATCCGTTCTATTCTATAACAGTCTTTGACAGAAAATAATATTTTAATTACCTGCCATCATATAACATCTATGATCCTAGCAAACAGTCCATTTGTAGCCGTG
The DNA here is from genome assembly GCF_054371585.1 of Giraffa tippelskirchi. Taxonomy (NCBI): domain Eukaryota; kingdom Metazoa; phylum Chordata; class Mammalia; order Artiodactyla; family Giraffidae; genus Giraffa; species Giraffa tippelskirchi. The sequence goes on from NC_137287.1 coordinate 23,645,916, forward strand.
TGTACATTTTGGCACACTATTATGTCTCCCAGATATGGTAGATGTGCCCCAACTTTAGAAGCTTTCTGTAAGCTTGGCATTTCCTATATGATAGCTGAGAAATGGAAGTCAGGATAGATGACCTTAGAGGACATCCATGTCTCAGCTAAGGAATGGGAGACACAGGGAGATAATGGAATTTTCCTAAGGGTGCAGAACTAGCTGGTCTTTTTATTTACCTTTTAAATTTTTACGTTTTAAAAAATAAATCCATCTTCCTTTCACTTTGAACGGTGAATAAGAAAACAGCTGGGCATGCTTCCTCCTGGGTTTGATTCCCAGGTTCACTAGTGGGGTGGCCAATAGCAAGTTGAAACCTCAATATGTATCCCATAGGGTTACTATGGAGATGTAATACATGCAAAATGCTTACTTAGCACAGTGCCTGGTTCTTGGTAAGTGTTCAGTAAAGTTTAGTTGTTGTTATTAAAGTTTATAGCCTTGGGGCTCAGGTTGGGGAAGAGAGGAAGAACTAACCTTGGCTTTCAAGGGGTGGTAATCTAAGGCAAGAAGTTTCTACTCATTTAACTTGGGGAAGATAGGCCTTGCTCCAGTTCAAGAGGAAACTTCTGTGGGATCCATTTAATTGTACCTCTCTCTCCAGGAGTGGTTGAATCTACTGCCTTGGTTGTTTGGTTGAGAAGACAAATTAGCCAGAAAGCATTTCTGTTCTCTGACAGCAATGAAATAGCAGAGTTTGTGAATTCCAGGCCCTTGGTCATCATCGGTTTCTTCCAGGTACTGCATTCAAGAGGTGGGAGGTGGCTTCTCAGTTGCTAAGGATTCCTATGTCTGGGAGGGTGGGTGGGGTGAGGAGAGGTCTTCCATTTAGGTTAATTCCCTGCCCATTCTTCCTTTTTCAATGAGTGGTTTTCTGGGAAAACTGGAAGGATAAAAAATAAAGAAAAAGTGGAAGCTGAAATGGCAGGAGGAGCTAACTACAAAGGCAGACAGTAATGGGGAGAGAGAAGAGGACATTAATATATTTTGATAGTATAACTGATCTTTTTGAGGTCCACTTAGAACATCAACAAATAATAAATGATTTTCAGACTGCCCTTGCTTTTGGAGAATGAGTTTCTTACACATCTTGGCTCATTTCCTGTAACTTTGATGACTCCTCCCCTTTTTTGAGCAGAAATCAGAACTTCGGGGTTATATTTATACACGGGGAGAATTTGTACTTTTTTCTCTCCCATATTACATTTTGACATTGTTTTTGGCCGCAATTTTCTTTCAAGCTAAAGAATGAAGGCTGAAACTACAGTCATATCTTAATATGAAGTTCATATTTGCTACTACATGTGATCAAATCAATGGCCTCTTCTGAAAGCAATTAAGGACTGTGTGTGCCTGTGTGCTTAGTTGCTCATCTGTGTTCAGCTCTTTACAACCCCACTGACTGTAGCCTGCCAGGCTCTTCTGTCTATGGGGTTTCTCCAGGCAAGAATACTGGAGTAGGTTACTATGCCCTCCTCCAGGGGATCTTCCCAACCCAGGTATTGAAACCAGGTCTCCCGCCTTGCAGGCAGATTCTTTACTGTCTGAGCCACCAGGGAAGCCCATTTGAGGACTAAATGTTATTAATAAAAAGTCTCAACAACTGTGTTACTACAGCCTTCACTCTCATACTTGGAAAAGGTCAAGTTTATCAATTCTCTCTATTCATCTCGGTGGATTTGCCTATTTTGGCCTTAGTCATAGCCATAGAAGTATTCTGGGTATGAAACATCCGTGAAGGTGGATTTAGGTAGCCTACCAAAACCACAGAACTTGGAAAGGTGAAGAGATGAGTTTGTCACCATTTTCACCCTGTCCTTAAAAATTGCCAGGCATTTTGCTTTCTGTCAAAGCCTCATCAAACATCTCTCTCCAAACAGGACTTAGAGGAAGAAGTAGCAGAGTTGTTCTATGATATGATCAAAGACTTTCCAGAGCTAACGTTTGGAGTGATATCGATTGGAAATGCCATTGGGCGTTTCCATGTCACCCTTGACAGTGTTATAGTGTTCAAAAAGGTAAGTCTTGAGTTTATTGCTAGTGAGGGGTCTCCAGTTCAAAATAATGAACTATGCATGGGCTTTGGGTATAAATTCTGGTTCTGCACTTGTGAAATAAGTGGCATTGACTAGTTGGTTTCTGGGAAATCAGTCTCTAGACGTCTCTCTGATCTTTCTAGCCATTTCCCACTGGGAGCTCCTCCTTTCCTTAACCAGTAAATGTCATTAATTAAGGCTCAGTCTTCTGCCCTGCATTTTCTTCTGGTCCATCCAAGCTTTCCTATCAATCCATATACCCATGATTTACAAATCTCCATCTCCAGCCAGACTTCTCTAGTCTCCAGATCTTTAAATCCATCACCAGATGTCTCAACATGGTCAAGCCTAAAGTCACGATCTCCCTTCCAAATCCAAGTATTCTCTCTCTTTTTGTGAATAGCAGAAACATTTATTCCACCCAGCAGTCACTGAAGAAAAGTGAGTCAAAAACATTTCTTTTATTATCTTCTCAGTTATAAATAAAAATAGGCAGATTTATCAAAGAAGACATACACATGGCACATGAACACAATACAAATGTTCAACATCATGAATCATAGGGAAATGCTATCATCTCATAGTGAGATGTCACCATCACTCCCAACTCCTCTGTAAACAAAATCAGAACACCTAGGCATCATTCTAACACCTCCCTCTTTTCCATCCCTCATAACCAATCCATCAGCCCAATCCCATTGATTTTTCAATTTAAAATATTCCATGAATCTATCCACTTCTTTCTACTGCTACCATCATAGATCAAGTAACCATTCATATCCCACAGCCTAATGCAACATACATTCAACTGGTCTACCGCATTTTATCTTGTCCTCTAAAGAGATATCTTTTCAAAATTAAAATATGATGGTTACTTTCCTCCTTCCAATTGAAAGCCCTTTAACAGCTTCCTATAATTTTTAGGATAAATATGAGTCATTGATGAGGCCCACAAGGCTTTCCACAGTCTAACCTCTATTACAAATCTTCCTCCTCTCCCTCTCTGGGATCTAGATCTGAGCTGTTCAATACAGCAACCACTAGTCACATGTGACTATTTACTTTAACATTAAAATTTTAGTTCTTCAATCAAACTAGCTATTAGTAGATAGCGGCTACTATATTTAATATCATTGATTTACAGAGCAATTCCATCATCTCAGAAAATTCTACTGAAGTGTTACTTTAGACTCTGTAGTCTGGTTCCTGGACTATGCATTATTCCCTCCCCATACAAACCTAAATCCTTACAATAACCATGTTACTTAAAGACATGGCTCAGAGAGATTAGGTTACTTGCTCAAGGCCGCACAGGAAGTAGATGAAACGATCCAGATGCTGGTTGACTTTTACTTAGGCCCATGGAAGTCACTGAAAGATTCCAAGCTAGATAATAAAATAACCTGATTTGTGTTTTTGAGTGGACAACATAGACTCCAGAAGTAGATCCAAATGCATACTGAAATTTAGTATTTAATAAAGATGATATTTTAGACTAGTAGGGAAACTATGTTATTCAGTGACTACCATTGAGAGAATTGGGTAGCCATTTGAAAAATTAAAGCTTTAGCTTTAGCTAAATTTAGCTTTAGCTAAATCCATAAGTCATTCCTGCCACCAAACTATATTTCAGATTGATCCCTGATTTAAAAATATAACAATGAAACTGTGGAAAGACTAGAAGATGCCATAGGAGAATTTGCTTTCTAACCTTGGAGGGAGGGGAAAAGTCCCTTTATGAAGCAAAACAGAAACCATAGAAAATATGAAAAGAAACCACTGATAAATTTAGACCATACAAAAAAATTTTAAATTCTGAAGAATAAGTGAAGGTCGCTCAGTCGTGTCTGACTCTTTGCAACCCCATGGACTATACAGTCCATGGAATTCTACAGGCTAGAATACTGGAGTGGGTAGTCGTTCCCTTCTCCAGGGGATCTTCCCAATCCAGGGATCGAACCCAGGTCTCCTGCTTTGCAGGCAGATTCTTTATAAGATGAGCTACCAGGGAAGCCCTCTGCAGAACAAATCCAGTCACAAAATCAAAAATGAAACAGCAAACTTAGCATTGCATTTAGGAGAGATTTGGTCTATGTTAATGCTTAGAAACATGGGCGCTAGAGTCAGATTGTCTGAGCTGGAATTTTGGCTCCACATCTTATTAGCTTAGCAACCCTGGGCAAGTCACTTCACTCCTCTGTGCCTCAATTTTCTTGACTGTAAAGTGGGCAAAATAATAGTATATGGCTCAATGAGATGTTATGAGGATTAAATTAGTTAATACATACAACATGTTTAGAACTGTGGCTGGTACAACTTGAGCTCTCTGTAAGTTTAATTAGTATCATTAAACTATTATTATGACCAGACACAAGTGTAGGCTTTATCCAGAGGACAATAGGGCTTATGTTTAATCAAGAGTCATATTTTAACATCACTCTGGCTGAAGTATAGGGGATAGATTGAAGGGAAGCAGGGGGATAAATTGGAAGACTATTAGGAAACTATTGTAGGAGCCCAGGGAATATGTTTGGAGTAGAGATTGGAATTGGTACAGATGTAGAGAAGGAGATGGAGTAGAGAGAAATGAGGAGATAGCTACTTTTTTCTCTTTCCCCCATAGACTTTGATCCTGCGCTACAGAGAATTTATATAATTTCCTGTGTTAATCCAGGTCCTTCTGAGAAGCAGTCATCAAGCAGGATTAGTCATGCAAAAATTAGGGGAAATGCCTGTGAAGGAAAACAGAGAGGGAGCTGGGGAAGCTTATCAGACCATGATGCAGATCTGACCCTTGGAAGGAAGGGAGGTGAAGTGTAGTCCTAAGAATGTTCATCAAAGTCTTCCATAAGAGAAGTACTGCATCTTCCAGAAATGGGCTTGCCTTAGTATCCTTGAAAAGTTCATTGGTTAGGACCAGTGTGTGAGAAACTGCTCAGCATCAGCACAAATACATTGATGAGATTTCAGAGCAAGGTAGATGGGGCTGTCAGTCAACTATACTTCCTGCTCTGTAGACCAGAGATTTTTCATGGCTTCCCCATAGCCATATTCCATCCTCAGGCTAGTCTGCTCAGATGTCTATATTTATTAAGTATCTAGATTATATGTCACACCTGTTACCATGGTGTTTCCCTTTCATCCAAGGGGAAAATAGTGCTATTTACATTTGTTAAGTGGTTATGTCATGGATGCTACTGCCCTCTAATGTTTTTCTTCTTTTGTCCAAGGGAAGAATTGTGAACCGCCAGGAGCTTATTAATGACAATATCAACAAACAAATCCTCAATAAACTCATAAAAGAACAACTCACAGATCTTGTTATTGAATACAACACTGAGGTCAGTGAGCAAAGGGTCTCAGGAAGAGGGTAGCTGCAGTAGCTGTGTGCACAGAATGACTTGTGTTCTTTTTAATTTCAGAATAGGGATCTGATTTACGAATTGAACATCCTGAATCACATGTTGCTCTTTGTCTCCAAAAGCTCTGAGTCATTTCGTATAATAATGCAGCATTACCAGTTGGCATCGAAGATATTCCAAAACAAGGTTTGTGGAGTTGCCACTGCTTTTTGGGGTTCTTTAGATAGGAATCGGAGTCCTGTAGACTCTGATGCCATCCATCTGCTTTGCTGATTGTAAATGAATCTAAGAAGAATTGGCATCTTTGTTTGCATACCACTCTCCTGATTTGCAGTCTTCTTCCTGCCCAGTGTCTCTTTCTTTCTCACCAAAGCTTTGCTTTTTCTTCCCTCATCTTTTTAATAAGTCTACTATGGTAACATGATTGTTTGAGCTGCTTTTTTGATGGACCAGGCTCTGCTAAGAGTGGGTGACTGCACTGTGGCTAGAATTTGGCCTGGAGGAGAGGGGAAGGAAAGACCTGAGGTCAGGGACTGTGAAAAGCCTGAAGATGTGAAGCAGTACAGATAGCAGTTGCTGGAGTTCTGGGATTCAGCATCAACAGGCTTCGGTGCAAATTCTCTTCCTCTTACAAGTGATTTCATCTTAGATGAGTTTAATCTCTCAGTCTCAGTCACTTTCCGTGAAAAGTGGGGAATTAGAGCAAGAATTAGAAGTGCTTTATGTAAAGCAATGAGCAAATGTACAATAAACAGTGCTTACTTTTATTATTATCATTTGAAACACATCAGTGTTTCCTAAATATTATATCCATATTTATGTAGTTACTACCATCTGGATTGTGGATGCTATTTACTTTCTTTTTCTCTTTATTTTTATAAGAAGTAAGGTAAGAAAATTATTCTGAAATTTAAACAAAACAAGTAAAAAGTTTGAAGACTCAAATGAACACATAATAAAGCCACTACGCACGAACATATTTAAAGTCCATGCTACATCCCACCTCATTGTTCTTCAGGAAAGTTGTTCTAATTACAGAAACATCTGTTGTAAATACATTCCTGTGTGTGTGTGTGTGTGTGTGTGTGTGTGCATGCATGCACATGTGCTCAGTCATGTCCTACTCATTGTGACCCCATGGACTGCAGCCCTCCAGGCTCCTCTATCCATGGGATTTCCCAGGCAAGAATACTGGAGTGGCTTGCCAGTTCCTTCTCCAGGGAATCTTTCCAACCCAGGGATCCAACCTGCCCGTCTTATGTCTCCAGCATTGGTAGGTGGGTTCTTGATCCCTAGCACAACCTGGGAAGCAATACGTTCCTGGTTTATTCAATTTTAACCTAGATTTTTGATGTAATTAAATTGACTACAATCTGATTGCTTTCCTGTTATTTTTGTTATAATGGTCAGTTTTTTGTTGCTTAGTCACTAAGAGAAGTGAAAGACAAAGCAGAAAAAGAAAATATAACCATCTGAATGCAGAGTTTCAGAGAATAGCAAGGAGAGAAGAAAGCTTTCTTAAGTGAACAATGCAAAAAAATAGAGGAAAACGATAGAATGGGAAAGACTAGAGATCTCTTCAAGAAAATTATAGATACCAAAGGAAAATTTCATGCAAAGATAGACACAATAAAGGACAGAAATGGTATGGACCTAACAGAAGTAGCAGACAGTAAGAAGAGGCGGCAAGAATACACAAGAGCTATGCAAAAAAAGATCTTAATGATCCAGATAACTACGATGGTGTGATCACTCACCTAGAGCCAGACATGCTGGAGTGTGAAGTCAAGTGGGCCTTAGGAAGCATCACTGTGATCAAAGCTAGAGGAGGTGATGGAATTCGGGTTGAGCTATTTCAAATCCTAAAAGATGATGCTGTTAAAGTGCTGCACTCAACATGTCAGCAAATTTGGAAAACTCAGCAGTGGCCGCAGGACTGGAAAAGGTCAGTTTTCATTCCAATTCCAAAGAAGGGCAATACCAAAGAATGTTCAAACTGTTGCATAATGGCACTCATTTCACGTACTAGCAAAGTAATGCTCAAAATCCTTCAAGGTAGCCTTCAACACTATGTGAACTGAGAAATTCCAGATGTTCAAGCTGGATTTAGAAAAGGCAGATGTACCAGAGATCAAACTGCCAACATCCTCTAGATCATAGAAAAAGCAAGAGAGTTCCATAAAAACATCTATTCCTGCTTAATTAACTACGCTAAAGCTTTTGACTGTGTAGATCTCAACAAACAGTGGAAAGGGAAGGGAATACCAGACCGCCTGACCTACCTCCTGAGATACTTGTATGTAGGTCAAGGAGCAACAGTTAGAACTGTACATGGAACAACTGACTAGTTCAAAATTGAGAAAGGGGTATGTCAAGGTTGTATATTGTCACCCTGCTTATTTAACTTATATGCTGAGAGAGTACATCATGAGAAATACCAGGCTGGATGAAGCACAAGCTGGAATCAAGACTGCCAGGAGAAATATCAATAACCTCAGCTACGCAGATGACACCACCCTTATGGAAGAAACTGAAGAGGAATTAAAGAGCCTCTTGATGAAGGTGAAAGAGGAGAGTGAAAAAGCTAGCTTATCACTCAACATTCAGAAAACTAAGATCATGGCATCTGGTCCCATCACTTCATGGCAAATAGGTGGGGAAACAATGGAAACAGTGACAGACTTTATTTTCTGGGCTCCAAAATCACTGTGGATAGTGACTGCAGCCATGAAACTAAAAGACACTTGCTCCTTGGAAGAAAAGCAATGACAAACCTAGACAGTATATTAAAAAGTAGAGACATCACTTTGCTGACAAAGTCCATATAGTCAAAGCTATGGTTTTCCCTGTAGTCATGTATGGATGTGAGAGCTGGACAATAAAAAGGGCTGAGCACCAAAGAATTGATACTTTTGAACTGTGGTGTTGGAGAAGACTCTTGAGAGTCCCTTGGATTGCAAGGAGATCAAACCAGTCCATCCTAAAGGAACTCAACCCTGAATATTCATTGAAAGGACTGATGCTGAAACTGAAGCTCCAATATTCTGGCCACCTGATGTGAAGAGCTGATTCAAGACCCACTGAAAAGACCCTGATGCTGGGAAAGATAGAAGGCAGGAGGAGAAGACAACGACAGAGGATGAGATGGTTGAATGGCGTTACTGTCTAAATGGATATGAGTTTGAGCAAACTTCAGGAGATGGTGAAGGACAGGGAGGTCTGGCGTGCTGCACTCCAGGGGGTGGCAAAGAGTTGTACATGACTGAGCTACTGAACAAGAACAAGTTGCTAAGTCATGTCTGACTCTTCTTAGACCCCATGGTCAGTACCTCCAGGCTTTTCTGTCCATGAGCTCTCCCAGCAAGAATACTAGAGTAGGTTGCCATTTCCTTCTCCAGGGGAATCTTCCTGACCCAGGAATTGAATGCACATCTCCTGAATCATCAGGCGAATTCTTTACCACTGAGCCACCAGGGAAGCATAATTGCTTAGCCATAATTCTTCTAGATTAATTTTTTAATATATTTTTTTAATCTAGATAGAATTTATTTTGGCATATATCAAGAGATTGAGGTTGTTGATTGCCTTTATCCCATTTAGCAAGCTTGTTGAATGTCATTTATTGATTGTGCTCCATTTTCGAGGCAAAGATATACAGTTTGGATAAATATTATTCCAACAGGTCATGCCCCTTATCTTGTTCTCCTCTAACAAATGTTTATTGAAAATATACATGGTTTTAATATGTCTACTTTGTTTTTTACTGTCTCCCCAGCACCTGGAAGACTGTCTGACACACAGTAGTACTTTTAATATTTTGAATCATGAATGACCTGAGAATGTCCAAATCCAGGGTCTGCAGGAGCCTCTAAATGGTCTCCTTCTTCCACACTTTCTTCTTACCTACAACCAGAGTGGTCTTTTAAAATTATCACCATGTCACACCCTGGCTTATTATCCTCAGCGACTTCTCATCTCTTTCATTTCAATCCCCGGCTCCTCACTGGAGATCTGACCTCATCTCTCCCCATCTCCCATGACTCTCTCCCTCATGGAGCTGTAGCCACACTGGGCTGCCTCTCTGTTCTAGAACACTCTAAGCGTCCCCCATTCCCCCACCCAGGCCTTTTCAGTGACAGTTTTCAGTGCTTAAATAAGTGCCCCCCTGACTAGTTACTCATCACTCAGGTCCAAGTTCAGATGCCACCTCCTCAGATACGCTTCCTGACCTTCTTACGAACTATTGAGCCCGTATGTCACCCTGTCTGTGCAGTCACTCTCTCATAGCGTCCTGTCTCATTATCCAGTTGGCACTCACTCATTGCTATCTAATTTATTAATTTCTTTACTCATTTCTTGCCTGTCTTCTCCACTAGAACATGAGCTCCATGAAGGCGTGAATTTTGTCTACCTTGTATCCCTAGTACTTAGTAAAATTCCTAGTAGCCACTCCACAAATAGGTGTAGAATGCATGATTGAATGAGTTATGAATTTCCTAGATAGAAGAATAATTTAGAATAATAATGACTTGACATGTACTGAGCAATTTTCTACCTCCCAGTCACTGAACTAAGCCTTTTATATACAGTGTCCTGTTTCATTCTCACAGAAACCCTGTAATGTGGATACTATTATAATTATCACTTTACAGATAAGAAAACTAGCACATAGAGGGGAAGTTACTGTCTTGCCCAGGGAATTGAGATGAAAGCTCAGGACCTCTTGACTTCTGCAGTTGTATGAATGCTGTCTTGCACAAAGATGGTGAAACCAGGATGCTGGTTTTGCCTGCTGCTAACGCCTGTCTATCCAGTGGTGTTCAGGACTACACCTGATGAGAAGGAGCCCTTACAGAGGTGCTCCACAGACACTGCTATTTGCATCTCATTTAGTGCCTTGCTGGGCTTCCCTGGTGGCTCAGACAGTAAAGAATCTGCCTGCAGTGCAGGGGACTCAGATTCAGTCTCTGGGTCAGGAAGATCCCCTGGAGAAGGCAATGGCAACCCACTCCAGTATTCTTGCCTGGAGAATTCCATGGACAGAGGAACCTGACGGGCTATAGTCCATATGGTTACAAAGAGTCGGACATGACTGAGCAACTCAAACTACTACTACTATAACAGTTTCTCTCCCTCGCCCTTTCCATACCTCCAGTCCAGACAGACATGGGTTTCATTTGACTTGGCAGATCCTTTTCATCCTTGTGGATGCAGATGAGCCCAGAAATAGACGTGTCTTCGAATACTTCCGGATCACAGAGGTCGATGTCCCATGTATCCAAATCCTAAACTTAAGCTCTGATGCAACGTACAAAATGCCTTTCGAGGAAATAACCTACAAAAACCTCCAGAATTTCGGCAAGAGCTTCCTGAATAGAAAGGCTAAGGTAAGCCTGTCCTTGGATAACGTTTATTCAGAACCTCAACATGATTCTTTTTTGGCTATGCTGGGTCTTCATTGCTTTGCTTAGGCTTTCTCTAGTTGCAGTGAGCAGTGGCTACTCTTTGTTGTGATGCCTGGGCTTCTCATTGCACTGGCTTCTCTTGTTTCCCAACATAGGTTCTAGGCAAGCTGGGCTTCAGTAGTTGTGGTGCACCACCTTAGTTGCCCTGAAGCATGTGGAATCTTCCTTGACCAGGGATTGAACCCATGTCCCCTGCCATGGCAGGCAGATTCTTATCCACTGTGCCACCAGGGAGGTCCTCAAAAATAATTCTTTTTCTGTCATTCTGCTGGCTTGGGTCATCTGAATGGAAAGGTCAGTCTTATGGTTCTTGTGATGAAATACCCACATCTCCCCGTCTTAAATCTATTCAACTTTTGATATGTCCTGACCTTATAATTCCACCATTAATTCATTATTCTTAAAATTAAGACATTTTCTCTATAGGAATCTCCAATTGAAATGAGCACTCCCAGCCTGGCATCCTCTCAAAGTAGGTTCTTATTCTCCTTTCAGACTCTAAAGTGAGAGATTTACTTGGGCCCAGGGTAGATGCTTGCTTGAGGGAGAAGATGCGGTGGCATATATGGAGCAATCAGGGCTTAACCTCAAAGACTAGGGACTAAGGAGGAGAGGCTTCAAAAAAATGGCTACAAACACTATGTTGCCCCGTTACATAACCACCTGCTGTTTATTTAGCTCTTGCTATATCCTCAACCACCCTCTGAGTTACTTCCTGCTGAGTTAGGTAATGATATTCTTTATTTTGGACACTTTTAAGAGTAATGGGAGCATTCTTTAGAAGTATTCTAAATGGGAGGAATAAATTGGGACACTCCAGGCAAACAGGAATGTATGATCACCTTATTTTGGAGGGCTCCCTCTACTTCTGTCCATCCCCTCACAGATACTGCTTCCTCTGCAGCCTTCTCAAATGAAAGCTAATTTTTCTTTTATGTACAACATTACCACACATCAGTTGGTAAGGCTGGTGTCCTCCATGCCACTTCTAAACCATTTCTCCTCCTTTAAAAACTCCAAATTCTTTAGATTCCATGCCTTTGGACTTTAGACCACCAGCTCCTGTCTCCCATGGCTGTTCTGATCACTTATCTTTCACTCTCTGAGGATGCAGACATGCCCTCCAGCCCTATTCTGTCCTCATTTACAGAGATGTCAATATCCAAAACCCTCATCTCTTTTCCAGTTATGGTGTGTCCATGCCCTCTCAGCCACCTGCTCTTATGGCCATCCTCTAGAGATGGCAGCCCCTCTGAAAGCTTGATTTCACCCTTCCTGTCCTCTTAGTTCCCTTCTCTAATAGCCACATTGCTCCAACCCCTTACCCTTTTTGTGGCTCCAGTCTCCTGATCTCATTTCATAATCTCTTTAGTGCCTTCCTTTGTTAACTTGGATTCCATGTCCATCGCTCTGATGATGATTCCCTTAACTCCTCCATCCCTTCCACCTTCTACCTCCTCTACATCCTGTAGCATTTTCCAGGCACAATCACAACTCCAGTTGAACTCACTTAACTTTCCTACTGCTTCCAGGCCAATCCTGGAGACAAAGAACATCACCCTGACGCAGGCTGGCTTCATGGAGTCCCAAACCAAACCTCCTGTGGGCTCTTAGAAATGTTCTGACATTTATAGAAATTTCACCTAATGTGTTCATTCTCTTAATCTTGGAGTCTATTTCTCCTAAACCTCATTCCTACTTTCAGTCTGAGCTGAGTATTTCTAATATATCATTAAGAAAATAGAAGGTTTCAGACAGGGGCCCCTCATTTTCTATCACTACATCTGCAAATCTACTTGGAGTTCTGCCTGTCCTCTTTTTCTCATGCTGGTTATATCTCAGGAGGTATTTGTGTTCCTCTCAAGGACCAGCACATCCTCTTGTGTTCTTGGGACAAAGATGAGCATCTTTCATCTGACCTATAAGATGTCACGAGCCTGATCCGGCCCATTGCGAATTCTCCATCATTTTCTCCATTTCCCATCCCTCACATCCAGTCCCCATTCTTTTTATGTTCCCTCACAAAGAATCTTCAGGTCCTTTCCAGAGGTTGGGGTAGGGGATGAGGGAAGCTATTGTGGGTGACAAGGCTGGTGAGTTGGGCAAGGACCACATAGCAAAGACTTGTAAGCATATTAAGGATTTGGTATTCTAAGAGCAATGGGAAGCCTCATTTGCCTTGTGAAAGGAGAACCTGCTTTTAGGAGAATAAAGGTGTGAAGAAGATTAGGAGGAGATAAAGAGAGGACACTGTAATAACAGTGATCTAGATGAGAGACAAAAGCTACCTGGCCAAAGCAGTAGCAGTGCAGAGAGAGAAAGGTGTGAATTCAAGAGATATTCCGAGAACAATGGTTGCAAAGAAAAATATATGTTCTGAGATTTTTCATCACTTCCTTCAAAGAGAAGCAAGGACTGAGTTCATTTTTTCATTCGTTCACAATATTGACTCAGATCTCATGATGTACCAGCACTCAGTGGTACTCAATGATAAGGGAAGAAAAGTCCTTTGTGACATTCCTTCCACTGAGACAGGGACATGTTAATCAAATAACCATAAAATAAATATAAATGATAAATAAGTGATACAGGAAAAGTACCAAGTATTATGAGAATTTATGAAAGCAGGGCTGTGACCTAGTCTGGGGGAGAGTCAGGGAAATCTTCCTTTGAGATCATTCTGAAAGACCAAGCTGAGTTAGAGATAATTCTGATAGAGAAGGGAGTGTGGGAATGAGAAAGTGGCAAGAAGGCTAGCCCTTTGAGTGAATAGACCAGTGTGGCTGAAGAAAGCAAGGAAAGAATGATGAGCTTGGAGAAGATGGCAGGAAACAAAATATAATATATATTTTATAGGTCACATAAATGATCTTAGTTTGATTCTTGGGATAATTGAGCACAGCTATATTTTTGGGAGAAGGGACACAGACTAGTTTAGAGGTTAATGATGTGAAACCCACTCTCATCTAAGAATTCTAAGAATCACGTATTCAGAATTCTGGAATCCACCCTGGTTTGGGACCCTGCTGCCTCCTCAGCCTTCTGACTCCAGTGCCCTGGACAATCCAGGTTGCACATTCAGCTCATGACCTTTCTTAGCATTTCAAACACTTTCTCAAGGCCGCTGTAAAAACAAGAGAAAATTTTCCATTGTTTCTAGGCAGGGTGGAGATCCCAACTGCCAATCCATTTCTGGAGGCTGTTAAAATGTCTCAAATTTATTTCCTAGAAACATCTATCCAGTGAAGAAATTCCAAATTATTGGGACCAGGGGCCGGTTAAGCAGCTTGTTGGGAAGAACTTCAATGTCGTCGTGTTTGACAAGGAAAGGGACGTGTTTGTGATGTTCTGTGAGTATCTCTGCTGAGGCTGCTGGAGGCAGTGGCTCCAACGTTACTTTTTCAAGTGTAGGTTCCTGAATTCTTGGGTACCAAAATCTCCGAAACCTATCAAAGCACCATGCCAAGAATGGCCTTTAGACATCCATAGTTTGGATCAAGATGCTATCAGCTACAAAGCAACTCTCCCCCTAGATCAAATTCTTGAAGTGTGTGGAATACCTTTCACTTAATCGAAGCCTGTGGCTATTTGTAACAACAGTGATACTGATGGCTAACCGTGACTGAATGCTAGATCCACCAGGCCTGCGCTATCAGTCTCTACACTATCTCACTCAATCCGCACAACTCACTTTTGAAAGTAGCTACTTTATTGCTCTCATCTTACAGGTGAGTAAACAGAGTCCCAGGGAAGTGAAACTTTACCAAAGTTATGCATCTAGTGGGTGACCTTAAGTAAGTAAGGGATTGAAACCTAGTCAGCCTGAATCCAGTGGCTACACGGGTAACTGCTGTACCAGTGTAATTTAAGTAACATCAAATAGCCTATATTTAACATATCTGAGTTGGTGCAACTAAAATGAAGACTCACATCATGCATGTAAAAGACCTGAAACAGTGTCTGGCATCTTGTAAGCACATGATAAAAGGCAGGTACTATTGCCATTATTTTCCCTGTTAAGATTATTTCCAGTGTTTATCCAGCGACTGTTGCTCTTCATCCATTGTTTCTGATTTGCATGGGAAAACCAAAGTCAAGGGACCTTCTCTTTCACCCTGAGACACAGAGAAGGGTGGCAGTGCAGTGACTTCAGATACCTCTTTTAACAGGAGGAGTTAATATTTATTGAGCACTGATGAGTTTGCTGTTTATACACCTACTCCCATTCTTCCTCTAACCAAGCCTTTTAGGAAGGTCCAGTGGATTTCCCCATGATACAGATCAGGGAACCTAGCCTCAGAGAAATGAATTACTTTACCCCAGATGACATAGCCAGAGAAGGCAATGGCAACCCACTCCAGTACTCTTGCTTGGAAAATCCCATGGAGAGAGGAGCCTTGTAGGCTGCAGTCCATGGGGTCGCTAAGAGTTGGACACAACTGAGCGACTTCACTTTCACTTTTCACTTTCATGCATTGGAGAAGGAAATGGCAACCCACTCCAGTGTTCTTGCCTGGAGAATCCCAGGGACGGCAGAGCCTGGTGGGCTGCCGTCTATGGGGTCGCACAGAGTCGGACACAAGTGAAGTGACTTAGCAGCAGCAGCAGCAGCAGATCACATAGCAAATAGGCTGCAAGACAAAAAGTTCAAATCCAGATCTGATGCCATCATTTCCTAGAGGGTGAAACAAGGATTGGATTACATTATCCAGGCCTTTAAAACTCTCATTGAAATGGATATTCATCCACAGAGCCAGGTGTTTATAGTCTGCATGACTGAACAGCCATGATTTTTTGCCTTTAAGTGAGAGGCTGGGGAGGCCTTTCTTTACTCATCTGACACTGGGAGTCTTGAGAATGCTCACTCGGTTCTGGTAAAAAACCAAAGCGGTCTCATTTTCTTTGGAATCAGGGTTGTCAGATTAGCCTCGCGACCACAGCCTTTAGGCCCCATTCGGTTCCAACCCAGGGCCTGTTGATCTCCAGGGAAGCTGCCAGGATGCAGCCAGGAGAGTAGATGGTCACAGAGGCACTTGGTCTGTAAATGGAGGGATAATCATCCAAATGTAACATCCAGGGACTTTGAGCCACTCCTCTGACAAAGCCAGAATCTTTAATGGAATGACCAAGGCAAGGTTGTTTCCCTTCCATGCTGGAGCTGATACCGATCTCTCCCCATGGTTCCAGGTGTCTGGACCATACAGAGAGCTTAAGGAATTATCTGGAGGGAAGTTCAGTGTCTCTTTCCCAGGGATAGCTGTACTTAGCTCAATCTCATGTTCACATCCTGGGTGCACTCTCCTCCATGGGACTGAAAGGGGTGTGATACAATGGTCACACATTAAAACATGTCTGCTAATCCCACTCCCTCTGCTTAAATCACTAAGTGACCTTGAGCTGTAAACTTAATCGCTGTTGGAAAAATCTTGCGTTCTCTCTCACATACACAAATACACATACTTTTTGGCAGAACATAAATATTTTTTTCTTGGTTTGGTTTTCCTCTTCAGCTGGATGGAAGGAAATGTTAAAGGGAAATCAGAGAATAGAAGAAAATGTCCCAACTTGTTAATGTCTGAGTGGAAGGGGGACTAGGTTATTGTTTTTTTCCTAGTTGATTGAGTGATGATCAGATACTGTAGCTGAAATGTAAGATAACCTAGGTGACATAAGTGAAAGTGAAAGTTGCTCAGTTGTGTCTGATTCTTTGGGATCCCATGGACTATATAGTCCATGGAATTCTCCAGGCCAGAATACTGGAGTGGGTAGCCATTCCCTTCTCCAGGGGATCTTTCCAACCCAGGGATCAAACACTGGTCTCCCACATTGCAGGTGGATTCTTTACCAGCTGAGCCAGGAGAGAAGCCCAAGAATACTGGAGTGGTAGCCTATCCCTTTGGAGAAGGCAATGGCACCCCACTCCAGTACTCTTGCCTGGGAAACCCCTGGGACGGAGGAGCCTGGTAGGCTACAGCCCATGGGGTCGCGAAGAGTCAGACACGACTGAGCAACTTCACTTTCACTTTTCACTTTCATGCACTGGAGAAGGAAATGGCAACCCACTCCAATATTCTTGCCTGGAGAATCCCAGGGACAGCGGAGCCTGGTGGGCTGCCGTCTGTGGGGTCGCACAGAGTCGGACACGACTAAAGTGACTTAGCAGCAGCAGCAGCAGCCTATCCCTTCTCCAGCGGATCTTCCCGACCTAGGAGTTGAACAGGGGTCTCCTGCATTGCAGGTGGTTTCTTTACCAACTGCGCTGTTAAGAAAGCCCAAGATAACCTAACATATTATTAAAAGAGACAAGGAGTGCAATTTGCATGGCAGCAGACCATTAGTGGAGCACAGTGATGGTGTCTATGGGGGAGTGTGGCTTTCAGGGTCTTTATGAGTGTGAGCTTGAGTGACGGCCTTTCTTTTCCAGATGCACCCTGGTCCCAGAAGTGCATGAGGCTGTTCCCAGTGTTGGAAGAGTTGGGCAGAAAATATCAAAACCACTCCACAGTCACCATCGCCAAGATCGACATCACGGCAAATGACATTCAGCTGACATACCAGGACCGGTACCCCTTCTTCAGACTCTTCCCCACTGACTCTCAAAAAGTGAGGGGCTCTTGGGATTCACATAACTGGAAATGTTATATTATTGTCAAGGAGTCAGTTTCTCTCAGTCTCCATCTACCTTTTACCAAATCAACTTCATTCTCAGCTCCAACTCTAATTATCTTTTCATATTCAAGTTAGAGAATAATTTCCACTAGCTTTCAGAAAATTCCCAACTCAGTCTGATTGGGTCCCCCTGACCCAATCATTGTGGCAAAAGGGATGTGGATGTTTTGATGGTCAGGCCTAGGTCAAATCGTTCCCTCTGGTATTAGAGCTGAGCTTGACTCAGACTATATGGACTAAGGTAGGGGGAGTCACCATGTGAATATTGGAAGTGGAGTGGTACCAGAAGAAGGAAGACTGCATGATGGAGATAATTAAATACTTTACACTTTGGTTTTAGAGCCATTGAACATCACCAGTGTTCATGGAACACATACTTCATGCTACTTTGGTATGTGGAGAAGAATGCCAAAGAATCACAGGGTCCCTGGTCCCAAGAAGAGTATGATTAAGTGTTGGGTAAAGTCATGGAAAGTGAAGTCAAGTGGGCCTTAGGAAGTATCACTACAGACAAAGCTAGGGGAGGTGATGGAATTCCAGTTGAGCTATTTCAAATCCTAAAAGATGATGCTGTGAAAGTGCTGCACTCGATACGCCAGAAAATTTGGAAAACTCAGCAGTGGCCACAGGACCGGAAAAGGTCAGTTTTCATTCCAATCCCAAAGAAAGGCAATGCCAAAGAATGCTCAAACTACCGCACGATTGCACTCATCTCACACACTAGCAAAGTAATGCTCAAAATTCTCCAAGCCAGGCTTCAGCAATACGTGAACCGTGAACTTCCAGATGTTCAAGCTGCCTTAGAAAAGGCAGAGGAACCGGAGATCAAATTGCCAACATCCGCTGGATCATCAAAAAAGCAAGAGACTTCCAGAAAAACATCTCTTTCTGCTTTATTGACTATGCCAAAGCCTTTGACTGTGTGGATCACAATAAACTGTGGAAAATTCTGAAAGAGACGGGAATACCAGACCATCTGACCTGTCTCTTGAGAAGCCTGTATGCAGGTCAGGAAGCAACAGTTAGAACTGGACATGGAACAACAGACTGGTTCCAAATAGGAAAAGGAGTACATCAAGGCTGTATATTGTCACCCTGCTTATTTAACTTATATGCAGAGTACATCATGAGAAACACTGGGCTGGAAGAAACACAAGCTGGAATCAAGATTGCTGGGAGAAATATCAACAACCTCAGATATGCAGATGACACCACCCTTATGGCAGAAAGTGGAGAAGAACTAAAGAGCCTCTTGATGAAAGTGAAAGAAGAGAGTGAAAAAGTTGGCTTAAAGCTCAACATTCAGAAAACTAAGATCATGGCATCTGGTCCCATCACTTCATGGCAAATAGATGGGGAAACAGTGGAAACAGTGGCTGACTTTATTTTTGGGGGCTCCAAAATCACTGCAGATGGTGATTGCAGCAATGAAATTAAAATACGCTTACTCCTTGGAAGGAAAGTTATGACCAACCTAGACAGCATATTGAAAAGCAGAGATATTAGTTTGCCAAGAAAGGTCTGTCTAGTCAAGGCTATGGTTTTTCCAGTGGTCATGTATGGATGTGAGTTGGACTATAAAGAATGCTGAGCACAGAAGAATTGATGCTTTTGAATTGTGGTGTTGGAGAAGACTCTTGAGAGTCCCTTGGACTGCAAGGAGATCCAACCAGTGCATCCTGGAGGAAATCAGTCCTGGGTGTTCATTGGAAGGACTGATGTTGAAGCTGAAACTCCAATATTTTGGCCACCTGATGCAAAGAGCTGACTCATTTGAGAAGACACTGATGTTGGGAAAGATTGAAGGCGGGAGGACCAGGGAACGACAGAGGGTGAGATGGTTAGATGGCATCACCGACTCAATGGACATGAGTTTGGGTAAACTTTGGGAGTTGGTGATGGACAGGGAGGCCTGGCGTGCTACGGTTCATGGGGTCGCAAAGAGTCGGACACGACTGAGCGACTGAACTGAACTGAACTGAAAGTCATGATATAGCCTCATCTCCAAATGCAATTGGGATTAAATAGGGCAGATTCTGGAGGGCAGATATGGCTGGAAGTCTTCACGAAAATATGACACTTTGAAGAATGGTAGGGATTTAAATCAGAAGTGTGTGAATTATAAGTAGGGAGTATAATATAAACGAGGGGGTAGGCAGAAGGCTCACCACAGAACTTTGAAAGAGATGTCATCCTCCTGGTGTAGAAGATACACATAGAAAATGAGGCTAGATTGAAAGAGTGGACCTGGTTCAGATCTTCAGTTATCTGAAAAGGATTTTAGACAGCCAGAGGCAGTAAGCAGTTTCCTAATCTTAAAGACTGAAAAATGAAAGGAAGCTAGTGATAGCTGAGCAAGAACATATGCCAGACACTTTGTAAAACAAATATTCTTATTCTTTAGTAATAAAATAGCACATATATGTGTGTGTGTGTATATATAGTGCTCCTATGAGTCAAGCATTGTTTTAAGTGCTTTTCACATGTTGTCGGTGACCCCATGGACTGTAAGCCCACCAGGCTTCTCAGGCTTGAGATTTCTCAGGTAGGTGTACTGGAGTGGATTGCCAATTTTTTCTCCAGGGGCTCTTCCCAACCCAGGAATTGAACCCAGCTCTCCTGCACTGCAGGGAGATTTACCTCTGAGCCACCAGGGAAGCTTCCTTTTCACATAGTAACTCGTTAAATCCATATAACACCACCGTGAGAGAGGGACTGTTATTATCTTCATATTGCATCTAAGGAAAGTAAGTCATAGAGTGGTTAAGCTTCCAGACAACACTGTGAAGTGATGAAGCCAGGGTTTGAGCCCCAACAGTGTGGCCCCATAGGTCTTTCTCTGAACGACTACATCACAGCCCTATGATGGAGGATGTTTCACTATTCTTATGGTAACGAAAGCTCAGAGAAGTTAAGGAACTTGCTCACTGCACTCAGGTTGTTAGGAATTTGACTCCAGATTTGTCTGTGGAGCAATCCCTGAGTATCCTGCAGGAAGGGCTTCCATTTCAACTCTGCTCCATTTTCTTCCTAGGCTGTACTGTATAATGGTGAGCATACCCTGAACGGCTTTTCTGACTTCCTGGAAAGTCAAATCAAGATCCAGATTGAGGATGAAGATGAGGTAAGGTGAAACAGCAGTACCCTAGATCCTTCTGTCCCACATAGAACTATCAAGAGCTCAATAGATTAGGAAAGAGGGTGCCAAGAGTTCCATAATCTTGTGGGAGAGAATGGAGGATGGATCCAGGTTGGATGACTTTATATCAAGGACACATGTTACTAGAAAGGAAGAGTTGAGAAACACAGAAGGACAAGGTCTCACACAGCTTCTAGGCTGCTTCCCTAGGTCCGGTATTCTTGAGTGCTTAACCACATGTCTTGATGGGCTCCTGTGCCCTAGCACTGTTCTATAATCTCCATTCCCTCCTAATTCTGTCCATGCCTTAGTAAGGCCGTCTGCTGGAAGGGGTCATCTGTATTAGTTAGGACCCTTTCAGTTGCAAATGTCAGAAACTATAGCACTGTTTGGCTTAAGCAGCAATGGGAATTTAACCCCTATAACTGGGAGAACATCCAATGTGGGTGGATTCTGAAGCTCAGAGTCATTTTCTGTCTCCCCATCTCTGTTTCCTTCTGTTTGCTTCATTCCCAAGCAGGCACTTCCCCACGGAGGGGCAGTGACTGCTCCACAGCTCTCAGCTAACACCTTCTCAGCTTGCAAAGAAAGTATGATTAATAATACCAGGTCTTTAGTAGTCTTAGCACATGTCCTGGAATGAATCTCAGTAGCCAGGCCTGGGGCAGCGGCACCTCTGGGCTTAAAGCAGAAAGGCTGCTTGGCAATCAATACAATGACAATTACTGCATAACTCTTGCCTCTATTTATTTTTCCTCCTCCATCCCTTTCTCCCTCCCACTCTTCTTTTCTTAAATAGCTACTCTCTGTTGAGCAAAGTGAAGAGAAAGAAAAGGAGTTATTAGCAGAGGAAAAGGAGGAACCTTTTATGAAGAAAGAGATACCAGAACAGAATTTGCCTGAGTTGGAGAACGTGACCAAGCTCGAAGGGCCAGCTGAGCAGAAAGAAAGGGCTGAGGAGAAGGTAGCTGAGCTAAAGGAACCTCCAACACAGAGGAAGAAACCAAGAGTGAAGGAAGAACTGTAAGGCTCTCCAAAGCCAGGAAGAGAGGGTGCCCATTTTCCAGATCCTGGCATCATTTTCTGAGTGGATCTACTCCAAATAAAATTCTATATCATTGTGGTAGGTGGGTGGAGGCTGGATAATAAAAGCCCCTGAATGTCTTTGGCCCCGTGTTACTCCTTACCTCTTTTTTCCTGCTTGGTGTTGCCTTAGAAGAGCTGTTTGGCCTTGAATTTAGATAGAGCTGCAAGGGAAGCCATAATAGTAACAGTTAATGAGTGTTTACAACATGCTGGGCATTTGCTTAGTTCTCACAGCCTCACTGAGAGCTAGGTTTCATCATCCCCATTTGTCAGATGAGGAAACTGAGGCAAAGAGGTTGAGCAACCAAGCAGGATCACAAAACTAGAAAGCCCTTGAGATATGATTCTGGGCGAATTTACTCCACAGGTGGTGCACACATCACCATCACCAGTACCACATTGGGATCCCCAGAGAGGGTGGCTGATGCTTTCGAAGAGGTGGAATGATTTCTTTATGCTTCATTTTATCACAGTAGGAACAAGATTCAACCCAAAATCTCTCCCTAGTCTTTCACATCTCAAAATGACCCATTCTCTTAAGCAACCATATGCTAGGCTAACCCTCAAGTCCCTTCTTTCCTTTTATTACCGTGAAAGCAACTCCACCAAACCACATGACTCCTCCTATTTCCTTCCATGTGACTCCATCTGCTATTCCCCATCTCCGACCACCAGTCTCAGCCACAGAAGTCTTCTAATTGGTCCCTCTACTGCTGCTCTGTACCTCCAAGCCCAGCACACACACATACACACAATCCATATTCCCTAAAGCTGTTAAAGTGATCTTTTAAATAGCCGTATCGTGGGAGCTCACAGTACTACTCCATTTTTCTAGCTTCTAGTGGCTACCTGCCATTCATGGTTTCTTCTTCAAAGAACTCTGACCATTTGTTTCCATCCTCACTTTTCCTGCTTCCTCTGACTCTAATACTTCCTGCATCTCTCTCATAAGCACCACTGTAACTTCACTAGGCCTGCCCAGATAACCTCATCTCAAGATGCTGATCTTAATTACACCTACAAAGTCCCTTTTGCCATGTAAGGTAACAATCACAGGTTCTGGGGATTAGGACATAAACATATTACCAGGTCATTCATATTCACACTGCTGGTTTGTGACATTCACTTAATTCAGATATAATAGACCTTCTCTCGGTAAAAGGAGGGTATAATATTTTAGGGACTAAGGACTACACAGACCACCTGGGCCTCTCCACAGCCTCCCCATTATGTAACGCAAAGGCTGATTGTACTTTATCAGGCCTCAATAGCCAGTGCCCCAGTCTCTCCTTCCCCAAACCGGACCTGTCCACACCCAGACTAAGCAGGGAACAGCCTAAGGCCCTGGAACTCACCCGAACCAGTTTCCCTGACAGGAGCAGGTGTTAGTATTCAAGACACGATTCCAAGCTCACCTGCTTCAGC
Organism: Giraffa tippelskirchi; assembly: GCF_054371585.1. Lineage (NCBI taxonomy): Eukaryota > Metazoa > Chordata > Mammalia > Artiodactyla > Giraffidae > Giraffa > Giraffa tippelskirchi. The sequence continues at coordinate 23,669,137 of NC_137287.1, forward strand.
CTTGAAGCCAAGTGGCTGCCAGTTGAAGGAGGGGTCCTGGGGTGCTGCTAGGAAATCACATGGAACTAAATTACATGGAACAGAGCTGCTGACTGGCCATGAGCCAGAAATGGGTGTGCTACTTGCATGACCCCCAGATGCAACTGGGACCTTAGGAAGTGGGGTCTCAGATTGGTGAACACAGTATGGGTAGGTGGGGCAGGTGTTGACTCTCTGCTGGGAGGTCATTAGAGCATCCAGGGAGAGAAAGACCTTTTACAGAAGGATATTGTCTCTATGAAAGGAGAGGGGACATGGAAGAGGAATCCAGAGGCAGGTAGATGGAGAATATGTGGGAGACATGGCTTAATGATTCCAATGAAGTATGCCATGTCATCATTAAGTGTGTGGGGCTGGTGGAGGGGGAAGGGTAAGAAGAACAAAGAATGGAAAAATAGCCAATTAGAGAAATACCACAAGATGATCTAGCTGTGTTGAATGAAGGTGATGTTTACTGTTTTAAAATACAGATTTTATTATGATTCAGGTATGACAGGGGAAACAGATTGGGAGACAACTGTCATCAAAAGATAGTTTATTATACTCATAGATCCTAAGAGGAGGGTATATATCACGCCATGATGGGGGCACACAGGAAAGTGCTAGGGTTGGTCAGAAGGCAGAAGAAGCAAGGGGAAAATCTGACTATAATTTGAAAATGTAGCCTTTATTGTGGCTTCCATAGGAAGGAACAGAAGAGGCAAGGTAACCTGATTTAGGATTGGCTAACTGGAATAATGTCAGTAGGCTCTGGGACTTGGAAATTGTCCCTAGTTGTCTGGTACCTGGCCCTGGGGTGATTAGGGCAGGGAAAATGTGGTCCTGAGTGTGAGCCTGACAGAGGAGAGCTTGGCTGACTGGCTGTTTTGCATATGAAAGGCATGCTGTCAAGAATATGATATTCCTAGAGATAGCGAGGTATATCTCCAGTGCTACCTCTTGGCATTAGTTCACCCTCAGTGGGGAAGTCCCTCCAGAATCACCAAAGTTTCAAGATGTAAAAGCATCAAACATAAAAACTAGAATAATGCGGTTGGTTATTAGACTTATGAATAGTCTCCAGCCCAAACTCCCTATTTTCCTACCCAAGATCTCTGCCCAGACAACTTCAGGAGCTACCTGCAACTCCATCTTTAATCCTTTAAAGACGCCCAGACTTAGGTTTTGACAAAGCCTCATCACCAACCAGAAATGACATTCACCATCTAGGATTGAGAAAAAGAATATTAAGAACTTTTATTTTCTTCTTAAGTTATAGCAAAGAAAGGGAAAAAAACATTCTTATGGGGGGAAAATGGGCAAAGGATACAAACAGTTCAGAAAAGAGTAAATAGTAAACAAATGAAAAGATAACTTCCTTTTTCATCAAAAAACTGCGAAGGTAAATAACAATGAGCTATTTCTCACTTTTCCACAAAGATGAAAGTTAATGCCCAGAGTGACTGAGTACTGTGCTGGGATTGTAAACTAATTGTTATAGATCTCTCTGGGGTGCTATTTGGGAAGAAATATCGCTGAAAACTGTGCTACCTCTTTTCCTATGAAATTCCCCTGAGGAGGTGAGTGAGCTGCTGCTGCTAGTCACCCAACCACTAAGCCAGACAGAAGGAGAAAGCCCTCGGAGTCAATGTTGTGGATCACTGTCATATTTCCTGCTCAGCCTGAGTTCACACGCACCTGGTTTTTCTCAATATGGTATTGTCGTTAACATATCATCCCCACCCCATGCCTGCACATCACCAAAGCATCATTGGCAGTGACTTCCACAGATGGTACCATTGCTACGTGCCTTAACTTGCATCATCTCCTTTAATGGCCATAACAATTCTAGGACATGGGTATTCTTGTTTTACAGATGATGAAAATTACCTCAGGAAGGAAAGAAATGAGCCCACTGGCACACAAAAAATGCTGATCGGGATTCAGATAGACTGACTCCAAAGTCAGTCTGTTCAATTACAAAATTATCTACCTCTCGAGGACCTTCCTTCATGGGAATTCAAATTTCTTGATTCACAGAGAATCTGGTCCAATGATGTCTGAATTATCTTCTGGCCCTGACCTTCAGCCATTCTCAGCTCCTTTCTTGCTCACATCTGGACCCCAGGGGAGCTGGCTGAACCCATGAGGATGGAATTTGCTTTGGAATTGAGTGGCCACAAGTACACATCCCAGTGGGTACAATGAACACCCCTTTTCTCCTGGAGCAGCCTGGGCTTCAGATTCTGGCCTCTGTTTGGCTCCACTTTGTGCTTTTCAAAGACCAAGAAAAGCCCAGGGCCTTGGAATTGTTTACCCAGTTAATTTCTAACTAAAGAACCTCTTGTTGCCAAAAGATATAAAACAGAGCCCTTGTAATTGTGGGCACAACTGTGACCCCCAGTGTCAATCATTTGGGGTCTCTGCCTATTAGGGAAAAGAACAACAACCACCTCACAGCCTAAAACAGGAAAACACTGTGCCAAAAGGGAAAAATATTCCACCCCATTAAAATAATTAAGAAACAGAACCAGAGGATAATTGGAGGAGAGATTGCCAGTGGGGGACAGATGTATATATATATATACATGAAAGTCACCTACTTGTAAAAGGATTAATTCTACCTTTCTGGTTCCAGGTAAGGCTATCTGCAGCTCTCGCTTCTCCTAGCCACTTCTCCCATCTAGTCTTTGCTGACTCTCATTCTGTTTGAAGGATGGGAGTCTGGAAATGAAGAGATTAGACACTTGAATCAAACCTAGGATAAGTCATTACTCTGCTGACTATTGACTTTAAGGGCTTTGGTAAATCAAATCCGCTCTCTTTGATCTTGCGCTTCCCTAACAACAGTGACCACAATTTTTCCATTTGTTCAGTCCATATTAGTGAAGTTCCTATTATACACCAGGCGCTGGGGATAGAGCAGTGAACAAGAGCATCTGCTCTGAACCCGCTTTGCACATATCATCTTTGATAATACCGGGATGATAATATGCAGTCTGTTATTAGCCAAACTATAGTTCACAACCCATTAGTGGATTATGGGATCATCTGTGGGTTACATTCAGAATTTTCTTTTAATTAGATACAATAGGATATATCAGCAAGGAATGCATGTAGTAATGGTAAGAATTGTTTTATAAAACATTTATTTCATGTGTGTATGTGTACAAGCAACTCTACTGGATCATGGCATAAAATATTTTCCTTATAGCAGATCATGGTCACAAAGGTTTGTAAAACACTTTCCTAGGAAGTAGGTTCTTTACTAACAGGAGACTTCACACTGAGCCTGACGCATTGTAGCCACTCAGTTTGTGCACTCAATAATCTCTATTTCATAGATGAGAAAACTGAGTCTTAGTAAATTTAAATACATTGCCCAATGTCACATGTGAGTTTACCAATCATAGTGATTGGTAAAATAGGAGTTCAAATCCTTGTTGTAGCCTCCAGGTCCTATACCCTTAACCGACATGCTACCTTATTTTGCTGCTATAAAAATTGGGGTATTAGTAGATTATTTTGCCAGGTGAGTGAAATAATATCTGAGCACTCTGGAAACATTAAAATACATTATGAAGGTTAATCACCTCTCAAACTGCTTATCTCAAGCCACTTCTTTACAATATGGGAATTGCATGAAGTCAGGGATCTTGTCTGTCATTTGGTGCATAGCTTCCTGTTTGGCACGGAGTAACTACTCAATAAATGTCTGTTGAATGAATAAATGCATCTAGGAAAGTTCAGAGTTTTCCATGAGGGGATTGGAAGTTGCCTGTTAAAACCCAGGGGGGCCTCCAATAAAATGGTGAGTCCAGAACACCCCACCACCACCACCACGTCTTGCAGGTTCCTACTCCAGTTGAGAGACTCAGCTCTTTCAAATGCACTGAGACTTGGGGAGCCGAGGCTGGGATGTGGTGGGAATTAAGAGTAAGGCCACAGAGGGGAAAACTCTACCAAAGCAAGGACCACAGCACTACGCATTTTTTGTGGTTCACATAAATGGCATCTCCTGGGCTTGCACAGTGCACAATCAACGCACTTTTCCCAACTGTGGGGAAGGGAGTTCCATCACGTATTTATCCCATCTGTCTCTGTTCACAGGACTTCAGGGATCAGGGACGGGAAGGAAATCTCAAGAGGCCAGCCTTTCCTTGCCTTTGGGAAAGTCTTCCCAGACCAGAAGAAGCTGTGAGGAGCAGAAAGGATGAAGTGTCTTTTATCTCCAACCTTGATGTGGATGGCAGTGGTGGTGACCTCTTGGGTCATCATACCTGCAGCAACTGACACCTCATCAGCAAGTAGGTGCTGTGTGTGCAGAGAGCAGTGTCACCATTAGCAGAAGAGGTCTCAGTCCCTCTCCTTTTATGCTTGGGATTTGCATAGTCTTTAGTCTAAATTCATTTCTTATACTTTAATGTACATAGGACTCACCTAGGAATTTTGCTAAAATGCAGATTCTGATTCAGTAGGCCTGAGATGGGGCCTGAGACTCTGCATTCTAACAAGCTCCCAGATAATGCTGATGGTGTGACCCTTGGATCACATATTGAGAGACAAAAGTTCAGAACATCACTACGCCCCCTTGGCACTTCACTGGAAGGTTAAGAACATACTCAACCACACAAGAGATGTGAACATACCCGGGTGGTACCCAAAGACGTCCCCTTTCACACATAAGTGACCCTTCCATTGGGTTGCACATTGCTGTTAGCTTTTTCTTGGAGAAGGGAGCTAGACACCTCTACACACCCCCCACCTGGAGTTCTCCTGAACAGAGTGAACACCACTGTGTCATCATGGTTAAGAGCACACACACTGTGGTCCTGCAACCTCGATTTGTGTCCTGGCTCTGCTGCTTACCAATGAAGCAAGTAGCTTAAACCTTCTGAATCTCAAGTTTCCTCACCTTTAAAATATGGCTAAATACGAAAGTCATTCCCCAGGGGCACTGGAGAGGATTCTATTAGATAATGGATAGCAAATGCCTATCCCACTGTCTGGCATATCCTAAGTGCTTAATACAGAAAAGCTCACCACCTTTACTGTTATTATTGTCACAGAGGAACATACAAAGTGTCAGTACCACTGCCAGGTGGAGAGGGGAGCCAGGGAAGGAGATCTGAGCAAAAGGCACAGAATATATCAAGTCGGGGAAGGGGTGACAGGGTTCCCTAAATCCTTACCCAAGTGTCAAGAACTCTGCATTATTCCTCTGGTGGTGGAAAGGTGGATGTTTGAAAAGACGATACAGCTTGAATGCAATGCTTAACACAAGAATGCAGGTGGGTGTTTAGACATCAGGGGAGGTTAATTTGTTTCTTTCCAAAGGGGGTCTGCTATGTCTTAAAGAACCCCGAGTCTCTTGGTGAATAGTGGCCCCCGCTCTGAATATGACCTTTTCTGTCTGCAGAAAGCTGCTCTGAATGTCACGGCAATGCCACTTGTACGGTGGATGGGGCTGCCACGACCTGCGCTTGCCAGGAGGGCTTCACTGGCGACGGCCTCGAGTGTGCAGATCTGGACGAATGCGCCATTCCGGGGGCGCACAACTGCTCCGCCACCAGCAGCTGCGTGAACACGCTGGGCTCCTACACATGTGTCTGCCCAGAAGGTTTCCTCCTGAGCTCGGAGCTCGGCTGCGTGGACGTGGACGAGTGTGCAGAGCCAGGGCTCAGCCGCTGCCACGCCCTGGCCACCTGCGTCAATGGCGAGGGCAACTACTCGTGCGTGTGTCCCGCGGGCTACTGGGGGGACGGGAGGCACTGCGAGTGTTCCCCGGGCTCCTGCGAGCCTGGGCTAGACTGCGTGCGGGAGGGCGTCGCGCTCGTGTGCGCTGACCCGTGCCAGGCGCACCGCATCCTGGACGAATATTGGCGCAGCGCAGAGTACGGCCCCGGCTACGTCTGTGATGTCAGTCTGGGCGGCTGGTACCGCTTCGTGGGCCAGGGCGGCGTGCGCCTGCCCGAGACCTGCGTGCCAGTCCTGCACTGCAACACGGCCGCCCCTATGTGGCTCAACGGCACGCACCCATCGAGCGACGAGGGCATCGTGAACCGCGTGGCCTGTGCGCACTGGAGCGGCGACTGCTGCCTGTGGGACGCGCCCGTCCAAGTGAAGGCCTGTGCCGGCGGCTACTACGTGTACAACCTGACGGCGCCCCCTGAGTGCCATCTGGCTTACTGCACAGGTGAACGGCTGTCTCCCAGCAACCCCACCCTGGGCCCTGTGGGCGCCCCGAGAGACTGGAGCTCATCCTTGTTGACTGTATCTGTGACCCTGCAGACCCCAGCTCTGTGGAGGGGACGTGTGAGGAGTGCCGTGTGGATGAGGACTGCATATCGGATAATGGTGAATGGCACTGCCAGTGCAAACAGGACTTCAACGTCACCGGTGAGGCCGGTGGGGAGGTGGGGTGGGCTCAGAAATACCAGGGACCTGGGGAGGGACACATTCCTGGATGTGAATTAGGGGCCTGTGGGTTTGACCCAGGGAGTGCATATTAGCCAATCTGAGTGGAAAGTCAGTCCAGTAATACCCATTAAAATCAGCAAGAAGCTCTCTGGGTTCCTGGAGTCTCCCTGTAGTTGACCCATAAACTCCCAGAGCTTGAGGAACAACCCCACCCCCCAGGCTTCATTCTGAGGCCCCTCAAACCCAGATGGATAAGCAGGAGGTTGCCACCTGTTGGCCAAAGGCTAACCTGAGCTGTATTCCCGCAGCACAAGAACACAGGCGTGGCCAGCAGTCTGTGGTTTCTTGGACTGGGCCCTCCACTGACCAGCTGAGGACCCTGAGCAGGGCCCTGGCCATCTCTAAACCTGTTTCCCTGTGTACATAATGATTGAAGCAGGCTAGTGTTTCCCAAATTCCAGTCTTGGTTTTAGTCACAATCTTCTTTTAAGTAAACCTGGGCCGTTGAATTTCACTACTGTGACTTATCTGTGGCAAGAAACACCTTAGATCGGCAGTAGCTAATAATGAATACAATGAAAGTTGTTAAATTTCAGCAGCTCTGTAATGCTTTAATTTAAAAAAATCTAACTGGATTTCTTTATATGCTGCAAATACTTAACCAGAGGTCTGCTCTCTGGTTTCAAGGAAAATTAGCAAGCGTACGGTGTTAATAATAAAAACATTAGCAAATCTTGAGGATTGTCCCTTTGATATAGGAAGGATGGAAAGAAATTGCCATTAACTTATTAGCTTTGTTTGCTTGCTATTGGTTTTATTTTACTAGGATTCGATGTTATTTATTGCTGGGGCTGTGGAGTCTGGCAGGCTACAGTCTGTCCATAGAGTTGCAAAGAGTTGGACACATCTGAGCACACAGAGAGAGCAGTGAATGTCCCAAATGTGTTACTGTTCTTTGCATACAGCCTACCCTTAGGGTAACATGAGCTGGTGGTTAGTCACATGGATCTATCCAGTGATACTGGGAACCCAGTCTCATGTCTCCACCTCTCTGAGAGGGGAGACCACAGCGTGACTCTGAATACACACACCTGGTGGCCAACCCGGCTAGCTGGACCTGGGCCCTGGGGATGTGCTGAACCCTGAATTGTGGTCACAGGCCTCCAATCCTGCCTTCCCTGACCATTTCAGATCTCTCCCTCCTGGAGCGCAGGCTGGAATGTGGGGTTGATGACATTAAGTTGTCCCTGAGCAAGTGCCAGCTGAAGAGTCTGGGCTTTGAGAAGGTCTTCATGTACCTGCATGACAGCCAGTGCTCAGGCTTCACTGAGCGGGGCGACCGGGACTGGATGTCTGTGGTGACCCCAGCCAGGGATGGCCCCTGTGGGACAGTGATGACGGTACGTTCTGGCCGGTGGGGGACAGGGTCGCAGCACTGCCTGTTTCAAGCCCAGCCCCACCACTCACTAGTTGTGTGAACTGGGGGAGTTATTTAACCTGGATGTGGCTCAGCTTCCTCTGCTGAAAATGGAGTAATAGTAACTCCTTCATAGGGTTAGCAGAGTTAAAGGGGTTACTATGTGCAAAGTGATTAGGACAAGTGACTGGCACAAAGTAAGTGTTCAATAAATGTCAGTTTCAAATAAAGAGGACAATCCGTAGTGATAGTTCCCCGTTTGACAGATGGGAAAGGTAGTGCCCTAACAGGGCAATGACTGTTCTAAGCCAGTAGGTGTCAGCACTGAGTTCAGAAGCAGATCTGTTTGTCTCTGATGGTTCCTGGGAGGCAGGGTCTCTGCACTATCAGTGTTCAGAGAGCCAGGGCCTCAGCTACAGAAGCCTCCTCCAAAGGGACCCAGAGGTAAACATTTGTGTGAGTGGGTTCTGCTTCGTCGCATCTCCCTCATCCCCCCGAAGAAAAAAAAAAAGACACAAGAAACAAGGAAATAATTGTCATTTGCCAAATATGACTTTTTGACAATCTGCCATTAATGATGACTCAGAATGGGACTTTTAGTCTTTTGGCGTGTGTGAGACGAGGCATGAGGTGATGGGAAGATTCCAGACTTCTTAGACCCCCTGTACCATGAACAAGTTACCCAGTTCCCATGAACATCCATCTATATTAGGGAGGTGGTCATCCTGCCTCTCAGGGTCATTGAAGGATCCATGCAAAGATGCAGTAGGGGCATTCAGCTTGGGCGGGGGGTGCCTAGCTCATGACTCATGCTCATGGAAACTGGGAGGGTAGTTTCAGCAGTTTCAATGCCTTTGGTTTTCAATCCTACTCAGATTCTATGCCTTTTCCACCCTTCCTCCCCCCATCTTCCTACCCCAATACAGAGGAATGAGACCCACGCCACATACAGCAACACTCTCTACCTGGCAGATGAGATCATCATCCGTGACCTCAACATCAGAATCAACTTTGTGTGCTCCTATCCCCTGGACATGAAAGTCAGCCTGAAGACCTCCCTGCAGCCAATGGTCAGGTGCGGCCAGAGAGGGTCCCCAGTGTCCCTGGCCAACTCTACCCCACAAACCCTTGGCCACCAGGACCTCAGCTTCTCTGTCAGCTGCCACCCATAAGGAGTTGATTGGAGGTGGTCAGCTGGGAGGCAGTGTTGGACTCCAGAAAGAGTCCATGAGGAGCCCAGCTAGGAAATCTGGAGCCCACTTTCAAATCCTGGCTCTATCACACAAATGGCTTTGGGAAATTGATAGCCTTATTCTAGGTGTCAGTCTTCTCATATGTGAAATGGATTTAGCTGTAATGTACTGTCTTTCTTAGAAGCACAAAAGTGCTCTGCAGAGGTGAAACCAATATTAGGGTCCCTGGTTTATCTGAGGGGTAGGGTGGTTGGACCAGAGGAAAGAAGGGAGGGGCCTCAGTTCAGACCTGCTATGGGAATGGGCACATCGTACCCCATATTTGGACCTCAGTTTCTTTCTCTGTAAGTAAGAGAAATTTGAATAAAGAGAGGTTTACAAATTATGCTTCTTGGAGTGTGAAGGTCTTTAAGGAGGTGATTTGGGGGTGCGAACCAGAGAACTTTTTTAATTTTAATTTTGTTTTTTCAATTGAAGTATAGTTGATTTACAATGTTGTGTTAATTTCTATACATTATTTTTTTATATTCTTTTCCATTATGGTTTATCATAGGTTATTGATTCTAGTTTCTGGTGCTATACAGTAGGACCTTGCTGTTTATCCATTCTATGTATAATAGCTTAAATCTGCTAACCCCAACCCCCTACTCCATCCCCCCTTCCCCTGACAGAGACAAGTCTGTTCTATATATCTATGAGTCTATTTCTGTTTCATAGATTGCTTCATTTGTGCCATATTTTAGATTCTACATGTAAGTGATATCATATGATATTTATCTTTCTCTTTCTGACTTTACTTAGTATGATGATCTCTAGTTTCTTCCATGTTGCTGAAAATGGCATTATTTCATCCTTTTTATAGCTGAGTAGTATTCCATTGTGTATATGTATCACATCTTCTTTATCAGTTTTATTACTTAAAAAATAAAAGGATCCTGTTGCTAAATAAACTTGAAAATTTCTGAATAGGATAAATCACAAGCCAATGATGCAGATACTGGAAAAAAAATAATAGTTGTGATAATAACAAGTGTTTATCAAGAACTGACCACATGTCAGGCATTGTGCTAAGTGCTCTACATGGACCACCTCATTGAAATCTTAGCATGGCCTAGAAGGTGTAAGTATTATTATTGAAATTGGAGTTCAAGGAAAGTTTAGTAACTTGTCCAAAGTGGTAGAGGATAGTAAGTTACAGAGCTGGGATTCAAACCTGGGCCATCAGGCACAGAGCCTCCACTCTACCATGACCTTTTTTTGAAGCTTGTCCATGGTCACATGTTTTCTGGGCCAACCAGACTTGGGGAAGGGCACCTGACACTGATGAAGGTACTTGGCTGACTTGAAGGAAGACAGTTGCTCCTTGTCTGCCTCTGTGTGTAACATCACCTGGCCAAGAAGTGCCCTGGAGCAATGTGGCCATGTCCCAGACCTGGTAGGTTCCAGGGAACAAAACATCTGTATACAGATCTCTCTCTGCCTTAAGCTAGAAATCTCATCCCAGTCGAACACCAAGTCCAAACAAATAACCCAGTACTCACCTCTAAAATGGACTTCTGCATTACTATTTCTCATGTACCCCCTTTCCTGGGGCATCAGTCTTTCAGTGTCCTTTGTAGGATAATCCCCATGGAGTTGCCATCAGTGTGGCTGTTTTTAATGTGATTTAAAATACTGCATTTAAAAAATCTTAATCTTCTGCTGTAGGTGGAACCAGAACTCTGACTAAGGCCTGTAGGAGTCACAGCCCATCTTTTAAAACTGTTCTATATTAAGATCAGGCGATTCCCTTAAGAATGTGTTTGACGCACTTAAATGCAAGGGCCACCATGTGAGGGGGTGGACATGTTACAGAAAAACATGATCTCTGGATTTCTGACACAGCAGCGTCACCTGGGAGCTTATTAGAAATGCAGAAACTTGAGCCCCATCCCAAAGCTACAGATCCAGAATCTGCATTTCAACAAGATCCCTAAGTGACCTGTGTGTGATTTGTATTTTGCAGAGCAATGGTTGGTGGATTCCAGTCCTGTTGCTGGATAAAATTCCAAATAACTGTCAGGGACTGCCTAGGAATGCAGATCAGAAAGAGTGGCCTATCTGTTGCTGTTCTTGGTTCTGGTTCTCTCACCAGCCTCTCTCCCCCTGCAGCACCCTCAATATCAGCATGGGCGGGACTGGTACATTCACCGTGCGGATGGCACTTTTCCAGAGCCCTGCCTACACACAGCCCTACCAAGGCTCCTCCGTGACCCTGTCCACAGAGGCCTTTCTCTACGTCGGCACCATGCTGGATGGGGGCGACTTGTCCCGGTTTGCACTGCTCATGACCAACTGCTATGCCACGCCCAGCAGCAATGCTACAGACCCCTTGAAATACTTCATCATCCAGGACAGGTAAGGCCCGTTGGATGGAATTTGGGGGTGGGGAGGGTCTTTAGACTTGGATGGGTACAAAGTACATCTTTACATTCATTCACCTCTAGCTGAAATTTAGCACTGTCCTTCATTGTGATATAGACAACAAACCAGAAAAGTATTATCAGGACATTTGAAGACATTTACATAAGTCATTATTTTTAGTTACTGTATTATACTATTAGAATTTCTACTAGATCTTATTATTTGATATATATCAAATACATGTACTTGTAAATATATATATATATATATTTATATCCAGATATGTAAATATATGATGTATTAAGTTTAATATTTTAAGAATTATATTTAATTGGTTTTCTTTATTATCTTATGTGATTTAGTGTATGCATTTAAAGCATTACTTTTGACGAGGAATGCATGGGCTTCACCAGATGGCAGAGGGGGTCTAGGATTCAGAAAAGGACGAGGAACGTGATGGAAAGGCAGGCCCTGGACAAGAGCAGGCTGGCGCTTCGCTGTGTCAGCAGAGCCAGCTGTACCATGTACAGCAGAGGCATGGTTAGACAAGGGTCAACTGAAACAGAGAGGACACGGGTGGACTGCTTTTGACTACTTTTGACTCAAGCACTTTAGAGAAACATGAACCACACTGTGAGAAAGTAGTCCACATTTTCATTCATAAATCGAACAGATATTTTTGGAAGCTTATTGTGTGCCAGGTTATGTGGATAACAATGAATAGAAGAGACAAAAATCTCTGCACCCTTATAGCTGATATTCTAAGTGGGGAGATCAACAATTAAACAAAAGTGCCATCCATGGCATGTGAATGATGACGGGGCTATAGAGAAAAAAATGAAGTGGGAAAAAGGGAGGGATGTTTGCTGTTTTATTACTGCAGTCAGAGAAAGCACTCCCAGGAGACCCTGACCTATTACTGCCTCAGTTCTCTTAGAATCTGCCTGGTCACATCAAGGGGAAAAGGCTCAAATGGGTGCTCATCTGATGTTCACACTTCTATTACTTGCTAATCTCCCTTTATAACAAAAAGAAAGGAGAGCAGAAGTCTTTTGGGGGTCTTTTACAATCAACAGTGTTGAAGTAAAATGTAATAGCAGTGTCTGACTGTATTTGTATGGTCGTGTTTTATTTATGGCGAGTAATGTGCTATGTGCTCAGTCGTGTTCAATTCTTTGTGACCCCATGGACTGTAGCCTGCCAGGTTCCTCTGTCCATGGAAGTCTGCAGGCAGGAGTACTGGAGTAGGCTGCCATTTCCTACTCCAGGGGATCTTCCTGACCTCGGGATGGAACCCTCATCTCTTGCATCTCCTGCATTGGCAGGTGGAGATTCTTTATTTTGCCACCTGGGAAGCCCTTGGTTTGCTATTTGTGGTCATGATCTTTTTAAAAAAATAAATGTATTTCAACAAAAGCATATGTAGATTTAAAGAAAAATAGTAATAATAATATAATGATGTAAAATAACAGTACAAATATTGGTAAACCGGAAAACATTCAGGGAGGTGGTTTCTGTATAAGGCAAAAAGAACTGAAATTTGAAAAATGCTTATATGACCTAGGCTGGGACATTATGGAGACTTGGGCTCATAGCATGGGTTTGCTGTTTCTTAGTTCAAGACACAAGTCAGCTCATCTGTCTGGATATTCATGTTCTCATATGTGAAACAGGCATAAATAAAACCCACTGTGCAGGGATTTTTAAGTTTTTTTTTTTCCCATCTGAGTGTAAAGGTAGAGCATGTACATTGTGAAAAGCTTAAAAATTCTTAAAAAATGAAGCATGAAGAAATGCTGGCTGTGGCCCTGTGTTTCTGCTGTGGCATGGGTAGGAGCTGAGCTGAGGACTGCCAGTCTGTGAGATGCTCAGAATATCACAAGGGAGGTGCTTAGGGGTTAGGGGAGACACGTAGGCATCTTACTTGGGTTGACTGCCTGCGGCTGCCAATGGCAGTGCTGGCTGCCACTCTCTCCGCTTTTCATACAGTGGGTCCCCTTAACCACAGGGCTTTTATTTTGCCAAGTGGAGTCAGATTTGAATTGTGGGGGACAGAGAACAAAATGAACACCATCCCGAGAAATTCCCTTCTCGGTCCTCCTGTGCAGTCAGCCTTCAGCCCCTTTTCTAAGTCTGTCTTGAGCAGATAGTGTCAAAGAGCAGACATGGTACCTGATTTGTCTGCTCAGAGTGCCTGCGTACCCTGATCCAGCCCAGCACCCACATGAGTCTCTGGATGTGCAGTTTTGAGTTTCTGTCTCTGTGTTTGGGTGCGCTGGATAATAATGTGTGCTGATGAGCACACACACTCCCCAGTTTGGCCAGCAGCCTTCAGTGCTCAGATGTTTCCAATGTTAGAATTAACATCAGGCGCTAGTAGATAGCCAATAAATGGTAGGCAATGACTCCTGAATGCCATTTCCTGGGAAATCAGAAAGTGCTTACTTAAAGATAGTTTAAGCTCTGAACTGATTACATTTGTATTTTAGAGTCACATACAGGTAGCACCTATTGTACGGCACATACTGTTCTCTTTGTAATTTTAACTCATTTAATTGTTGCAACTATCTTGTGATGTAAGCTAAAAGTATTGTTCCTCACACATAGATAGGGCTACAGGCTCAGAGAGATTGAGTAAATTGCCTATAGCCACACAGCTAATAAGTGATAGAGTGAGATCAAACCTAGGAAGTCTGGCCCCAGAGTGTTTGCATAACCAACCATGTTATATGATGTACCCTTCCCAGATGTCCACGCACTGCGGACTCAACTATCCACGTGGAGGAGAATGGGGAGTCCCCTCAGGGCCGGTTTTCTGTCCAGATGTTCCGTTTTGCTGGAAACTACGACCTGGTGTACCTGCATTGTGAAGTGTATCTCTGTGACACCGTGAATGAAAAGTGCAGACCTGTGAGTCAGACCTCCCCTTTCCTCAGTCTGCTTGCCATACTCTCACACCCAACGCCCGTAACCGAAGACACTTGGCCACAAGGTTAAAAGAAAACAAACGTCTCTGCCCTATTTCCATTTTAGTACCGGGGTAGACCGAGCCATAAGATGAGGCTGGCATGGCCAGACAGGAGACTAGGCTGTGGGGAAGTTGGGTGAGATCAGGGCACTGCAGTAGGCTGGTAAACCTCTCACTCATCTGCAAGCTTGTGTTCTAATAGCAGAAACTGACATTTTTAAGCACTGTGCAACTTGTGTGTGTGAACTTTTTAATACTTCACAGAAACTCTGTAAGGGAGGTATTTTACCAGCCCCTTTTTCTATATGGGGAGAGAGGCTTAGAAAATGTAAGTGACTTTCCTAAGATCACACATCTAACAAATGGCAGAGCTGGGACACGAACCCATGCATACAGATCTAACAACCCCTGCCTCTACCATCAAGTCCCAGCCTGAGGCAAGAGGTTGCTCTTGTGATGGGGGCAGCCAGCTCTGCATGGCAGAGCCTTGTTCAGTCTCTCTTGTGGAAAGGTTTCTTTGTCACCTTCTCCCTGCAGACCTGCCCTGAGACCAGATTCCGCAGTGGGAGCATCATAGACCAAACCCGTGTCCTGAACTTGGGTCCCATTACACGGAAGGGTAAGAAGGCCACTCCCTTCCCCATGTTCCTGGTGACAAATGTTCTCTGGAGATGAGGAGAGGTGAGAGAACTTGGCACTTGGGATCTTACTGGGGTCTGAAGAACTGGAGCAAGTAAACCCTGTGAGGCGAGGTAGACTATAAGCTGCCTTCCTCCTGCAGATTCTCATTCATTGCACAGCTGTCTTCTCATGCCTGCCTTGTGCCAGGCCTTGTGTTAGTGGCTGGGGTCTCAGGATGAGCAACAATGGGTACAAGCCTGGCTCGTGTGCCACTTATGGACTGGTAGAGGAGACACCATTTAAATAATCATGTATCTCTGGAGTTGTGATAAGTGCAGGTGTGAAAATGGATCAGCAACTCTGAGCTCTTGCTGCAGGGGAAGCAGATCTAGTCCGGAGGATTGGGGGAGACAGGAAGTGAGGTTTGGAAACTGAGAAGGGATTAAGTAACAGGGGTCAGGAGAAGAGGAAAAGAGGGAGGAATCCCAGGGAGAGAGTAGATGTTGAACAAAAGACCTGTGCAGGAGGGAACCTAGGGTGCTAGAGGAACTGGCCAGATGGGCTGAAAAGAGGAGGAGAGGTTGGTGTGGGTGAGCTGATGGAGGTGGGGGACCAGACCACGTGAGGCCTTATCAGTTCAGTTCAGTCGCTCAGTCGTGTCTGACTCCTTGTGACCCCATGAACTGCAGCACGCCAGGCCTCCCTGTCCATCACCAACTCCCGGAGTTCACCCAAACTCATGTCCATTGAGTCGGTGATGCCATCCAATTATCTCATCCTCTGTCGTACCCTTCTCCTCCTGCCCTCAATCTTTCCCAGCATCAGGATCTTTTCAAATGAGTCAGCTTTCCGCATCAGGTGGCCAAAGTATTGGAATTTCAGCTTCAACATCAGTCCTTCCAATGATAGTACTTCTCTTTTTACTTCTTTTTCTTCTTCTCCTTCCCCTCCCCTTTCTCCTTCTTCTAATTGAACTATAAATGACATGTAGTTCTTGCTAAGGTTTTGGGCCCTTTCTCCTGAAAGTAGACGGCAGCCCCCGAGGGATCCAAAGCAGGGGAGTGGGATGATCAGATTGGAGTTTCAAAAAGACCACACTCTGGCTCCAAGGAAGAGCAGATGGAAGGGGCTTCTTCCAGGCTTCCCGTGTGCTGATCCTTCTGTTTCCTCCCACAGGGGGCCAGGCTGCGGTGTCAAGGGCTGCTCCCAGTAGCTTGGGTAAGTTCAGATCCTCTTTGCACCAGGACTTGACCAAAACCTCCGTCTGGGGCTTTTGTCTGTCGGCCTAGGGTGTGCTGGAGCTCCCGGTCTGCTTGGCCTGAGCTCTGAAGAGGTGACTGTGTTTGTGGAAAGTGTTGGACCTGGGGCTGCACATGTGCACACATACCTGTGCTGTCCCACGACAGTGCACATGGATGCAGGCACGCCCAGACAGGTGCACAAGAGCAAACGTCACCTAGACTTTTTCACACACACCCACGAGGTCGCATGCACATATTCACACTCACACACTAATGTCATGACATCTGCAGCTGCTTGTGTGTGAATCTGTGGCATACGCATGCTTGTTACACACCTGTACGCAGCGGACAAGCACACTGCGTTGTGATCTGCACCTTGGGCATTTCCTGGAGCCTCAAGACGTATCTCTAACACCTTTGTCAGGATGTTTAGTGCCAGGGTGAACATGGCAGACAAACCAGAAACTCTGTTTTCTGCTTCTCTGCTCCTCTGACCACAAAGGCTGGAGACCGGCAGCATTTTAATGGCCCTTGACTTTTATGGCCGCTGAATTATCTGAAAATCTGGATAAAAAGTGAATCTGTGTAACTGTTGGCTCTGCATCTGAGTGAGTTGTTACACCAACCTAGTGTGTGACATGAGCTAGTTCATCCCAGTATCAGTGAGCTCAGTCCTGGAGAGGCAAGGTACCCCCAAGAGGCTTGCCCTTTGTGACTGTCCCTCAGTGTTACCAAGATTGAGTAGGTTGGTCACTGCACAGGACTGCCCTTCGAGTGGATACCAGCTAATGCCTGCAGAAAGGCTGCCTTTTTCAGATTGGCCCACCTGGGAGGCCACCTTTTTCTAACTGGTTTTCAGGGCAGATAAAGAGAAAACTTCCTTTTTCTAACTGATCTGCTCAGAGAACATGTCCTTTCCTAATTGCTCGATTTAGAGGAGGCATTTTATGTTAGTTTTGCACATAAAATGTACACATCAGTGCTAGCAGCAACCCTGTAATCTCTTTCTTTTCAGGGCTCCTGCAGGTCTGGCTGCCTCTGCTTCTGTCAGCCACTTTGACCCTGATGTCTCCATGATCAGTGGCCGGAAACCCTGTACTGTGTGGCTACCAACTCACTTTCTACTGACTGGCGAGGTGATGCAGACTAGCACTCCACCCACAGAGAAAGGAGCCCACACTTCAGTCACTCTGCTCCTATTTTTCTCCCCTTTAATCTTTGCTACCAAAAAACAGCCTGTGTCTTTAAATGCTGCTTTCTCTCAAAATGGGACTTGTGATATGTCTGTTCATGAGGTCCCTATCTCCTTAAAGGGTATTGCAAAATAATAATTAAAAAAAAGCTCAGTCTGTGAGTCATTCATTCATTCAACAAGTATTTATTGTGCATCTGCTCCATGTAGGCACTGTCCGTGGTGCTAAGGATCTGATGGTGAGAAAAACCAGACTCCATTCCTGCCCTCATGGACTTCATGGTCTGGTCACAGACTGGGTTCAACTCTGGTTTTATGAGCTTAAATAAAATGCACACTGCCTCTGAACTTCATCCATCCATCTATCTTTTCAGTCAGTCAAGAAATATTTGCTGGTCACCTACTATGATCCAGGCAATGTACTGGGGATACAGCAGTAAACAATTTCTACCTTCCCAGAGCTTAAGGCCTGGCAGGGGAAAAGAACTTGAACAAGTAATTATAAGTCTGTCAGGCATTGCAGAAATGGAAGGTATAACAGGAGGCTGCTGCTTCTATATTATGGGGATAATAGTGATACCTCACAGGGTTCATTCAGCTTTCTGGAAACATTTATTTGAGCACCCAGTGTGTGCCAGGAACTATGCTAGGTGCTGTTAAAGGATAGTCCTGAATAGGATAGACACAGCCCCAGGCTCTGGAGTGTCACAATCCTTATATAAGGGACTTAGATGGCATGTCCTGCCATCCTTTGCACTTCTCTCCCTGCCTAATACAGGAGATGTAGACCTGTTTACAAGGACTTGGCAGCAGAAACAGGAAGCAGACTATTAACTCCATTGAGATAGGATGTTTTGCAAGGGAGACCTCTAGGAGGTTCCTTGGAGGCACAACTGGAGACTGCCCAGGAGACCCAGATATCTCAAGGGGCTCTGGACTTCTTTGACAAGTGGACCGAAGGAAGTTGATGCTCATGGGAAATGTCCACCTTGATGCCAGCTGCTTCCCTGGACCCCAGCTGTGGCTTTCAGAAGAGACCAAGGCCCTGACCCATTTTTAGAACCTCTGATCCCAGGGAAAACCACACGTGTGTATCAGCAAACAGGGGGCTGTGAGGTCAGCATATCTCGAGTTAAGGAACCTCTTATCACTCACAGACATGCACTGAATCCCCATGCCTGCTGCCTTTATGTCAGAGCTATGGCAGAACGTCCATGGTCAGATGGGCCAGCTAGATGTGTGCACAATCTATGCTTTGATTCAGGTACAAGAGAACATAAAAAAATTAAAACAAGGGTCAAAGGCCAGGAGGAAAAAATATATCAGAATTTATTCCTTTATCCCTCTGTTCCTTTTTTCCCCCTTCCCTTTACATTTCACTCTTGTTTGCTATCAGATAGTTGTTCGACTCAATATTCAACAAATATTTTGAGCATAAATTCAAGACTTGACATTTTATAGGCAGCAGGGAAATTGCCAGTGATCAGAACAGAGCCCTTGCTGATAAGGACCTTATGTTTAAAGGGGGGGATATGTTTAAACAATAGCCCTGTGATAAGCCACCTGGGGCTTCCCAGGTGGCGCTAGTGGTAAAGAACCTGCCTGCCAGTGCAGGAGACATAAAGAGATGCAGGTTCGATCCCTGGGTCAGGAAGGTCCCCTGGAGGAGGGCATGGCAACCCACTCCAGTATTCTTGCTTGGAGAATCCTCATGGGCAGAGGAGCCTGGTGGGCCACAATCCATAGGGTTGCAAAGAGTCAGACATGACTGAAGCGACTGACAGGGGGGCAGGGGGAAACAACAGTAAAAAGGTGATGAAGGTGTTAGTTTACGTAGGATGATTGGGGAAAAGCCTCACTGAGGAGCAGAAACTGAGAGAAGAAAATGAATATCTGAGGAAGACCACAGGCGGTGGGCCAGCAAGTGCAAATGCCTTGAGAACTTGTGTCTTTCTACCAAGCTTTCACTAAGACTTGGACACCAAAAGTTTGAGGCATCACTCACAAGAAAGGGTCTTAAGCATACATATTGTCATTTTTGTCCATTTGTTTACTCAACAAGTACTTACTAGGTGCTCATTAGAACTGCAAAGATAAGGCTGAAATCTGCAAAGACCTTACAACCTTCAGAGGGAGACAGATATGTTAGTGGGTAATTGAGTGAGACTGCAATCAGCCCAGAGAGGCACAGGAGCACAGAAAAGCAGCACCAGCAAACCTGTGGAATTTAGGAAAGACTTCCTGAAAGAGGCAAGCCTGAATGGTAAGCAGTAGGAAGAGGTTGGGCACAGAGTGATCCAAGCAAGCATATAGTATGTTGGGAGAAGCTGTAGATGAGGTGGGAGCTGTGAAGAGGGGTCAGATCCCAGGATACTTCGCATGCAAGTGGTGGGGAATAGTGTAGAGAGGTGACGCTGTGACATCTGGCTGCAGGGAGATAACAGAATCAAAGCGGACGAGAACATAAGAGACCCACTAGGCAGCTGTTAAAAATCACTCTTCTAAGAGATGGTGGTAGCCTGACTTAAGGTTGATGAAATGGGCATGAAGAAGGAAAGGTAGGTTCATGAATATTTGAGATATTAGTGATTACTGGAAATGTTAGACTGAGGGGTAAAGGAAGGAGCCAGGTTTCCAGCTCAGGTGACCAGTGGTGCCAATGATTAAGACTGATGCAGTGAGGAGGGTGGGATATAGAGGAAATGATGAGTTAGGATTTGGACCTGCTAAGGTTCAAGGTGCCTTGAGCATCTCAGTCCAAGTAAAGCAGTCCAGCAGGCACCTGTGAGGGTGGATCTGAAATTAAGGAAGTAGTTAGGGATGGAGGTACAGATTTGGAACTCATCAGCCTGAGGATGGTACTTGAAACCATGAGATAACTTGACACCTCCCAGGGAGAGCCCGTGGAGTAACAAAGAAAGATAAGACCCAGCAGCCTTCTCAAGGACAACTGGAGGAAGAAGGTAATTATCATGACAATGATCATGATAATTTTAGAGCACAAGCATCCAGATAGAGGAGAATAAAGAAAGCAATTGGTGCAGGGGAGTCAAGGAAGTGCAGAGTGCCTAAAGGAAGCAGCAAAAACTCCATTGACAGGAGGCCAGAAAAAATGCCCAGTGGACTTGCGTAAGAGGGGATGTTTGCAAGGCAGTCTTAGCCATATGCCTCAGATTGGAATGGAGAAGTCAGAGACAGGTGGAGGAACTGATTTTGAAAACAGGAAAGATCACCTTATCAGAAGCTGGGGAGGGAGTGGAAAGTGGAGGTAGATGTTTATGTTTCTAGAAGAAGGGGACACAAAGATGAGCGAGGTCAAGTGTGATGGCCTAAATTTTCTTGAGGTGGAACGTAAGACACCTGCTGAGAATGGAGGAAGTGGGAGAGTGAAGTGAGTAGTTATGGCTGCAGAGACTTGAAAAGAAAGAAGAAGGTTGAGAGTGGCCACTGGGGAGACTAGGGTGGGTATCCGGCTAAAAAGGAATGGACACGTGGGCTATTTTGTGGGCTCAGATGGATTTCTGAATCCAGCATTTGTAGTTGTTGTAAGTTCCACATCTAAGAGATTCTTCTCCAAATGCACTATGGTTAAGAAGGTGGCTTGTACCACCTCTTCTTTGTCCATGTTGAGTTTTTGCTGGAAGGTGTTACCAAGGCAGGACCCCCAGGCTCCCTGACCCTGTAGCCTTGGCTCCTTGAAGAGTCCCAGAGTAACACAGAAAGGCAATGGCCATTTACTCTGCTGAAGCTCTGACTCTTTTGTTAATTCCGAAATATCCATTTTGCCACAAAGCCAGGTTCAAGCCTGAAATTTAAAAGTCCAAGATCTTCAGCTTCCTCTCAGTTCTCTACCTCCCAATCTCTGGGTTAGCCCACATATCGACAGGCTCTTCAGATGCTTATTTTGTCCAAGGGTCTATGCTATCCTTTGCAAGTCTGTGATTCACACATCCCCAGGTTGGCCTTTCCCAGACTTCTCAGCATGGAATGTCTGAAGTTGGATAGATTCTATGGGCCAAAAATGAGAAACACCCATCTGCCCTTCCTTACCTAGTCCCTTGTCCTGACTTCAAGTTGAGTGGCTTCCAGACAGAAGCAGAAGTGTTCTAAGGTGATTAGCTAGGAATGCAAGATACAATTGGAAATCTGTTGTGCAAACAAGTGTCTGTTTGATTTCTCTCCACTTCCCTTTAGATATTAAGCTTCCTTTTGATTAGTGTTTGGTTTCCAGTAATGAATATGGTACTACTTCATGGGTTCATCGTGAGGATTAAATGTGAGAAATATGGGTACAAAGTTGTGCCCAGTTGTGTTCAGCGTTCAGTACATGCTGCTCTTGTTTACAGAGAAGCATTTGCATGAAGGAGAGACTGCTGGAAGGGTTACATGCAGGGGGGTGGTGGGCAGGGGGTGTGCGAACAAAAGGGACTTCCCTTCACCACCCTTTCTGGTAAATTGTTTATCTTACCTGAGCCCAACCAACCCAGTGTATGCCTGGGAGGCTAACTTCAGTCACATCTCTGCACCAATCCCAGAGAGCCACATGGGTGGGAAATGGCAATAAAAGGACCGTCCACAGCAGACGTGCATTTCCACAGCCAGAGAAGCAAGAACATTCCGTGTTCTCACCACCAGGTAAGTCCTGCTTCAAGCCCCGGAAGGCTTTCTCCTGAGCCTGGGGGCCACCTCTGATGCTTGACCCTTTCAGAACCCAACAAGGAGTTTGGACCCTGGACTTTACTGAAGACTCCAGATATCACTGTATTTCCAGTTCAACCATGACTCCAGCTACGCGCTGGCTGCTCCAGGGCAAAAAGTGCCCCCTTCCCTTGTCTCTGGACACCACCTTCCTGCCCCACCCCCCAGGAAGACAGGCGTCTACTTAGGATTTCACTTCTAAGAATTACCAGTCCCGGGCACTCTTTCATAACATAGCCATGATATCCCTTCCGGAAACAAACTTCTGTCTTCAATTGAAGTCTTTCAGAGGCTGTGGGACGTTATCCAAAGATTTTCCCATTTGAGAAAAGAATTTCCCGGAAAAGGAGGTGTTATTTGAGCGTTGGCAGGCTCTTCACAGTTCCTTGTTTCTATCCATTTCCTCCTTGCTTATTATTCACACATCCCTCCAATGTCTACCTATTGTGCTCTGGGCACTGTGTGAGGAGCCCGTGATGGGCTCAGTCTGCTATGATCTCACCCTCACAGACATCTACATACACAGAGAATGCTTCGGTCTCTCTTAGCACAGTGCGTGATGCACAGAACCGAGAAAGGGAAGCTGCTACTTTGTCTGTAGACACCTTCCCCTCCATCCAATCTCCAAAAGCCTCTACCTTGACCTGAGTAGGAACTTCCCTGAGACCTTCTAGGACATTCAGTAGTCTTGGCTGGCTCTCTGCTTGCCTTTGGTTCTCTTGCTGTCAACCTCACCCACTTGACAGATCTCCTGCTCCTGTTATAACATCTCTTTTCTGTAAGTCACAGAAAGGACTTGAAAGCAATCAATACAGGCTTCATGAAAGAAACCATCAGAACATTTCTGAGAAAATGTGCCTAAGCAAGCTATTTCACTTCCAGCATAGTACTTGCACATAGGAGGGATTCAATGAATATTTCTGGGATTAATTTACTCTGAGTCTCAGCTATTTCATCTGTAAAATGGGAACAATAAACATACCTTCTCTGGAGGGTGGTTTGGTGTCTTAAATGAGCTAAGGTATGCAAGGGGCTTGGTACAAGTCATGTGCTAACTGATGTGAGTTCCCTAGTTCCCTTCTTACCTCTGCAGTCAGGGGAACAACTCTGTCCCCCTGATCATATCTGAGTCTCCCCATAACCACTGCATGGAGAGTCTGCAGGTTGCTGAGTGACCCGCATGTCTCAGCTCCTGGAAAGGATGACTTCTGTCCTGTGGCTGGCCCTGGCCTCCTACATTCTGACCCTGTCATCTACAGAGCAGCAAGGTGAGTACTCTGCTCACCTGGCATCTCAGATGACCCGTGATACCTGGAGAGGCAGCAGGGGAGAGCAGAAAATGTCGTTCAGGGTCAGTGAGGAGACAGGGGCCTGATAAAACCTCGAGGGAAACAAGATGAGAGAAACCGGAATCTAGTCACAATCTCTCAAAGAGCCAAATCAGAAACTCCCCCTCAGAGGCAGTGGGAGCCAGTTAAAATCTCCTATGCCTGGATATGGTGGCAATCAGAGGGCTGGGGGTTCGTGAGGACATGAAGCATGAAGATGTTTTGGCAAGCATCTCTCTTTCCTCCAGATCACTCGGCTCATCTGTAAAATGAAGAGACCAAGCTTAGTGATCTCTCTCTGGTCCTTCCAAAGATCCATGGATTGGGCATCTTAGATGCTTGTAGGTAGGGTTCTCAGGCTTTGCACAAGGGTGAAAATTTCTGCCTACATCCCTGTGGAGGGGGCTGGGGCCACTCAGCTCATGGCCTCCCTTGGGAAAATAGTGTGTGCAGTAACCCGTCTAAGAATACGTGCAGTGACTTCTTTCCTTAAAACAAGCATGTACAAAAGCAAGGCTTGAAACTCTCTTTTCTAATAAGTTTCTCTAATGTGATCCCAGCTTGGTGGAGATGGACAGAGCCTCAGTAATCAGTGCATCAGTGCTGGGCACACGATCACCCATTAAATAGTTCAATGCATCAAAAGAAAAAAAGGAATGTGACCCTGGTAGAATATACTTAATTCATCATTAGAGCATTTGTACTATTCAGCATATCAGAATTAGAGGAGAGAACTAGCTTGAACTACTAGGCTCCAGGTGCTGTGCATGCCATTTTACACCTAGTACCTCATTTAACCCTCTAACAGTCCTTTAAAAGTTTATTCTCCCAACTGGGGCATGCATATCCCGAAATGAGGTTGCATGGCAAAGTCTTAACTGCTGGGGCAAGACTTCAGTCTTTGGTTGGGAAACTAAGATCCCACATGTTTCAGGGTTTGGCCAAAAAAAAGAGAGAATTTTTGGTAGCTAAGCTATATGTACTTTTCTTCATAGGTTTTAAACCATATAACTAGTACTCATACCTATGGTATCACAGATACTATTCCTTGGGATGAAATGAATCTATAAAGAGAACCACTGAAAGAAACGTATGAAATATATAATGACCTTGCTAATCAGCTATACCTCAATACAAAATAAAAGGTTTTTAAAAAATTTAAAAAATAAACTACAGGCATCAGTGCATTTTATCTGTAAATATTTCAGCATGCAAATGATTAACCTGAGTTCAATATTGCTTTCAGTTGTTTTTTTTTTTGAGATAAACTTAAATACAATAAATATACAAAATGTAAGTGTATAAATAAAGAGAAAAAACACATGAGACAAATACAAGGACAGACAGACACCTGTGTGGCAACCATGACCTGAGGTATAGGAATGGATGATATTTCTATTAGCTTACAGGTGGTGTTTTGCAGAAGAGTCACAGGGGAATTAAACCATCTGCCAAGGTCAGCTAGTCAGCAGGTGCAGAGCTGGATTTAAACCCAGACTGTCTAGCCTGTGACTTCCTCCACCCGCCACCCCACCCCTGCTTTACTTCTCCATATCTTCACATATCACAGTCCTTGAATCTGTTAAAAACTATGAGACCAGCAATGGGAAATGGCCCTATTAGACCCAATGGTTCTCAATGGCGAGGGGTGGGTTGTGATTTTGCCTTTCAGGGGACAATTGGCAATGTCTGGAAACAACTTCAGGGAGGAGTACTCTTGGCATCTAGGAAGAAAACTCAAGTGCACAGGACAGCGCCCGTCCCCGCATAGAATTATCCAGCCCAAATATCAGTAGTGCCGAGGCTGAGAAATCGTCATCTACTGATAAAGGAAAAATCTCTATGATATACTAAATAATAAATGCAAGTGGAAAGAAAGCTGTACAGCATTAAACCCATTTTCATTAAAAAAAAAAACTGTGTTTTAAACATACGCATAGGAAGGGTCTGAAAACTGTACGACAAATTTATGGTTATGTCTGGGAATGGAGTGCGCTATAACAAGTGTCATTTCTACTTCATGCATTTTAAAGACCTTTGAGTTTTCTCCCACGAGCCTATACTACATTTACAATGAGAAAAACAAATACTGGCAGGCAGAACCACAGTGTGTGGTGGCACAGGGGAGCCCTGCACAACTCCAGAGCCCAGATCACCACTCAGGCTCAGTATGAGTGACAGCCTCTGGGGCTACACAAAGAGTGTGGGGACTCTGGTGTTCTTAATGCCTATAATATACCACATAAAGCCCTCATTATTATTCTGACCCCAAGGTGATGAAGGCTGATGTGCAGCTAACGGATCGTGTGCCTCTTGCCCTCACTGGGTTCCCTAGCATTCCCAAAACAGAGTGTGCAGGGCATGAAAACCCTGTAGGCCCCAGGCTCTGCTCCGTAAACCCAAGCATACCATTATTCTCCAGGTTACACAAACTCCACCAACACCAGTTCCTATGACGAGGACTTGGATTGCGGAGCCGCTGGCACCCCAGAGGCCCAGCTCTGTTTTGACCCCTGCCAGAATTACACCCTCCTGAATGAACCTTTTCGAAGCACAGAGAACACTGAAGATGCCCAAGGTTGTGACAGTGACAAACACGGCTGGTACCGATTTGTGGGGGACGGAGGCGTGAGGATGCCGGAGGTCTGTGTCCCCGTGTTCCGATGCCAGACGTCTGCACCCCTGTGGCTGAGTGGCACCCATCCCAGCCTTGGGGAGGGCATTGTCAACCGCACGGCATGTGCCAACTGGAGTGGCAACTGCTGCCTCTGGAAGACAGAGGTGTTGGTGAAGGCCTGCCCAGGCCCATACTACGTGTACCGATTGGAGGGCACCCCTCAATGTAATCTGAGATACTGCACAGGTGAGCGGGGCAAGGTAACCTGGTGAAGTGCCCAGGGTCAGTAGAGTGGGTACAGGGGGTCAGGAGGAGACTGAACAGAACAGCCTCGATTCAGCTCCTGCAGTGGGCACAGACAGGTTAAGCAGTTCTCCCAACATCACAGAGTTGGAATGTGGTAGAGCCAGATTTGAACCTAGCACCCCAGCTCCATGATACAAATGCTACCCCCACCCCCTTGAGGTCTACACGTGAACTGAAAGAGTTAATGCATGGAAAGTTCTGGGAGTAGCATCTGCCCTGCAGTAAAAACACCAAGATGGCAGCTCCAAGGTTCTCACCCCACCGGATCGAGAGTTGGGAAATTCAAGTTCGAGGCTTGACACTTCTGCCAAATATGGCGCAATCCTTGCCAAACATGGCAAATCTTCTGTAGAATGACAAGGTTGGCCTTGGTGGCCTCAAGTCCACCCTGCTGTGCATCCTGATCCTCTTCCTCCACGCCTCACCCCAGAGCCTGCCACCTCGGAGGACAAGTGTGACGGAACCTGCCGCCCTGAGGAGGAGTGTCGCCTTGTCAGTGGCACCTGGGGCTGTGTCTGCAGACAGGACCTCAACGTCTCTGGTGAGCGCTGGGACTGTGCTGACCCAGCAGGCAGGGCAGGAGGGGAGGGAGCTCCAGAGGGTCAGGACTAGGTGTGGACCACAGTCAGTGGTGATGGAACTGAGGTCAGTGGATGAGACATGCCAAGCCAGCGAGTTGGCAAGGATGGGGCAGGGGTGGGACACATTTCCAGGCCAGCCACTGGACTATGGTCTTGGGAATGGGGGGGCTTGACTCATGAGGGACAAAGATACTGAGGATGAGGACTCTGCCAGTGTTGGAAGTTGTGTTCAGGTGTTGGCATGGTCTCCACGTGAGGAACGGGGGACAGACTCCTTTATCAGTCTTGGATTTGTTGGGTGGGGTCTGGGAGCTGGGACCAGCCACTTACCCTCTCTGAACCTTAACGTCCCTATCTGTAAAATGTGGGTGAGATAATAATTTAAAAAAAAAAATCACCATGCCGGGTTGTTATGAGACTTCAGTAAGAGCAGTCCAAATGGGCAGGCTCTGGAGGTGATGTTCCTGTCATCCCAGCAGGTAAGCAAGCACAGGCAGGTGACCCATGGCTACAGATGAGCCATAAGCCCTGGGTGGGAGCTGGAGGAGATTCCCAGAGAGACGATCTCCTTCCCTCCTAGACTCTAATGAGAGCCTCTGATTCTTGCTTTGGGCGCAAGCCTGCTTTCCTCTGTGCATACTCCTCGCCCCTAAGGAGGAGAGAGTGGTCTATGCTGAGGGGCAAGAAGGAGCTTGTGTCCCCTATCCATAGTGGCAAGCATGTCCTTCTACTCCACATGCTGGGAGAGCACCTTCCACGTGGGAGAATCATTTCCTGTTTTCAGGGCAACAGGGAGGTGTGTCAGAGTGTGGCTCTTGCATTAACTGCAACTTAAGTAACTTTAATTCAAAATAATCAATACACCATTTGGCATATTTTGAAATGATCTTCTCTGGGTCCCAATAGGGACCAGGCATGAGAGTCTTTGCCAAGCCTGCACATAGCATGCTTGGAAATCTTGCACTGGGGCATCTTGGCCAGCCTCACCTACTGCAAGCCTGAGTGTAAATCCCATGTGGGCCTCAGGCCCCTTAAGTCTCCCCAGCCTCCTAGTGGGCAAGGTGGTTTGCCAAAGGGCACAGTATGTGAGCTCTGGCCCACTCCTTCCAGACCCCTATCCACGCTACCCGCCTTCCTCTCGACTTTCCAGATGTGCACAGTTTGCAGCCTCAGCTGGACTGTGGGGACAGGGAGATCAAAGTGTCACTGGACAAGTGTCTGGTGGGAAGCCTGGGTTTCGGAGATGAGGTCCATGCCTACCTGCAGGATGGGAACTGGAACTGCAGCAGCCTCAGGCAGAGTGAAGAGGAGAACTGGATATCCGTGACCAATCCCACCGTGGCTGGTGCCTGCGGAAACATTCTGGAGGTGAGTGATGTTTATATCTCTGCTGCCAGAGTGCAGGAGCTGGACATTCGAGGTCTGTCTCAGTAACTGTGAGTCCTTGGACAAGTCACTTAGCCTCCAAGGACCTCTAGGGACATGTGAGATTACACATGTTGGTCTAGGAGGCAGCTTAGAATAGGCTTGATGCTTAAGGTCAGTAAATGAAAGCTATGATTATGATTCTTTCATTTAGGGATGATGTGGGAGGGGTTCACAAAGGAGCAAGCATGGCTGTTCCTGACTGTTCCCAAGAGTCAACAGTTTATTGTTCTAGTTTTCGATCTGGGGTCCTCATTCCGCTACCAATAAAGTGCCAGTGCCACTGGGGTAGGAGGCCCATTGCCTCCACGAGAACAGAGGACAGGATTGTCCGCTTGACTGACAGCATCAACTCTGGAGTCACACAGACCTGAATCCCAGATACACTTGTACCTGCATCCATGTCAACATATATGTGGTCTTGTTTTTATGCCAAAGAGAAACCAGACCCATGCCATCTACAAAAACATCCTCTCTTTGGTCAATGATTTCATCATCAGAGACACCATCCTCAGCATCAGCTTCCAGTGTGCCTACCCACTGGACATGAAAGTGAGCCTTCAAACTGCCCTGCAGCCCATTGTAAGGTATGGCACTGATCTTTACCCTTTGACCTATAACCCTGACCGACTTCACACACATTTTATCATGTCCACAGGATGCTACCCACCTCCCTCAGGAACTTCCATTCATTCCACAAATATTTGTTGATCATGTATTAGGATGTTCGGCATGAACAAAGCAGGCATAGAATATTTTGTGGATATTGAAGATTATTACTATGAAGCAATGCAACGACATGAAGCAGTGTTAATTAAATAAGCTAAGGAACAGAAGAGCATGACAATTTCATTTATCTTGAGGTAGAAAGGCATTAAGCAACTCATTATATCAAAAATCATTTACAAGTGAGATGCAGACAATGTAGGGGAGGCACAGGGAGCTGTGGGAGCAGGGAACAATGGTCCCTGACCTAATCTTGGTTGGGGAGGAAAGCTGGGGGCAGGAAAGCTTCCCCACACATGTGGGATTTAAGCCAGACCAGCTCTGATTGGATAAACTCATCAGATATAGAACCAAATAGCAGTTTGGGTGGAATTCAATTTGGGCAGGGGGTCTTGTTGTTTGTTCACCGCTATCTAACTGTGCCTGGAATGGTCCCTGCTGAAGGAATTCCTTGGCATTCCTAGACATGCTAGGAGACTTTCTGGGGTATTAGAAACCCAGAGTGTCTGTCCCCAATACCTTTTTGCCTCCTGGGCTCACAGAATGGCAGAATTAGGATTAGAAATTTCTGGTTTTCAGTCTGTAATATGTTGGGGCCCAAGGTTCATAAACATTAAATATTAAAGTGATTTTATTTATCTTGTTAAAATGGATGTTCCACTGAAAAGTATGGGATAGAGGGAAGAGATGTGCTGCTAAAAACTGTGAGCCCACAGAACTGGTCCCAAGCCCAGTTCTACAGGTGAGAAGACGGAGGTGTTCTTTGAGTGAAAGAGGGATGTGTGCTCTCTGATGCAGGGAGGACTGATAGGAAACCTGAACTCAGACAGCTGCTTGTTGGAGTTTAATGCCTAGAAGATAGTAGATACCTGATATAAGTAAATGAATAGTTCATTTAGGAATCAAACGTGCGCCTCTGGCTCCATAATCTTACACAAGCGTGGGACTCGATTTTGTTCTCGCTGGTCAAACCCTCACTCTCGTGGTTTTTGTGTTCTCAGTTCCCTGAACATCAGTATGGATGGGGAGGGAGAGTTCACTGTCAGGATGGCCCTCTTTCAAGACCAGGACTACACGTCTCCTTACGAAGGGACGGCAGTCATGCTGTCTGTTGAATCCATGCTCTACGTGGGCGCCATCTTGGAAAGAGGGGACACGTCCCGATTTAACCTGGTGTTGAAGAACTGCTATGCCACACCCACCGAAGACAAGACTGACCCTGTGAAATACTTCATCATCAGGAACAGGTACTGGACAATCTGGGGTTATCTTTCGGCCTAAATGAGATTTGGGGTAGAGAACAATGATCAGCTCATCCCTGCCTGGCAGTTGCGTAAATTGGCTTGCCTCTTTTGAAAAACAATTTGGTATGACATGACCATACCCTTTGACTCAGAAATATCACTCCTGAAAGAAGTTACAGTTATTTTTCATTTCAGTATCTTTTATCATTTTGGCAACAGGTTCATAGATCAAAGCGGACTTTTCTACTGATGTTGACACTGACTAAACATGAAAACAGTGTGTTATGGGACAAAATATTATTGAATATTGTTAACTTGCAAAAACAAAGGAAAATGAATATCTATAGATCATGATCCAAACTGGAGTAAAAATACTAGTTGATATTTAGCATAGAGTTTAGCTGTGTGCCAAGCACTGAGCTAAGCAGAATACAAGGATTATCTCATAAATGCTCACATCAACCCTAGGAAGTACATATTCCTGTCCCTACTTTATAGATAAGAAAACTGAGGTTCAGTAAAGTTAAGTAATCAGCTCATGATCATTTAGTTAGAAAGTGGGTTGGGTTGGACTTTGAAATCAGTCTGTCTCATTCTGGGGACTGCAGGCCCCCAAATTTAAACCATGTGAGTTTATTGGTCACATTGTGGAGAAAACCTGTAAGAATAAAAGTCTACGCTATAGGTTGGAATAAACCTTGGTGGGCGGTGAGGAGGCTCTTTAATTCTCTCCAATGCTGTTTTTATACTGAATGCAGCTTAGAAATGCAGTCAAGAGCCTCAGACCCCCTAAGTTTTTCTAGAAGTTAGATCCTTGTCCCTGTCACCCTCCCAGCTGCCCAAATCAACGTGATTCCACTGTCTCCGTGGAAGAGAATGGGATGTCAGCAGAAAGCCGGTTCTCAGTTCAGATGTTCAGGTTTGCTGGAAATTATGACCTAGTTTTCCTGCATTGTGAGGTTTCTCTCTGTGACTTCACTAAAGAAGAGTGCCAACCGGTGAGTATCTCTTTGGACTAAACTATGTGGTGCCTGACATGCAGCCTGGTACCTCCATATATGTTTATTGGAATTTTGGATGGATTGAAAGAAGGGAGGGTGGGAAGGAGAAAGGAAGGGAGAAAGGGAAAGAAAGAAAATCAGATAAATGATGAGATGGAAAGATGGATGGATGGATGAATTAATGGAAGGGAGGGAAGGAGAAACAGAGAAAGAGAGGTAAGAAAGGATGAATGGATGTACTTTAAGTCTCCAAACGCCCATGTGTAAGCAATTATAGTATCCCCAGGAAGCATATTAGATGAAAGAGCCTGTCTACTATGTTTCCTTGGTACAGAACATTTTAAATTATTTTAATAATAGTTGACTTCTTTTAGTGCTTACTCTGTGTCAGTTCAGTTCAGTTCAGTCACGCAGTCGTGTCTGACTCTTTGTGACCCCATGGACTGCAGCACACGAGGCTTCCCTGTCCATCACCAACTCCCAGAGCTTGCTCAAACTCATGTCCATCGAGTTGGTGGTACCATCCAACCATCTCATCCTCTGTCGTCCCCTTCTCCTCCCACCTTCAATCTTTCCCATCATCACAGTCCTTTCCAACGAGTCAACTCTTCGCATGAGGTGGCCAAAGTATTGGAGCATTAGCTTCAGCATCAGTCCTTCCAATGAATATTCAGGACTGATTTCCTTCAGGATTGACTGGTTGAATCTCCCTGCAGTCCAAGGGACTCTCGAGAGTCTTCTCCAACACCACGGTTCAAAAGCATCAATTCTTCAGCGCTCAGCTTTCTTTATAGTCCAACTCTCACATTCATTCATGACTACTGGAAAAACCATAGCTTTGACTAGATGGACTTTTGGCAGCAAAGTAATGTCTCTGCTTTTTAATATGCTGTCCAAGTTGGTCATAGCTTTCTTCCAAAGAGCAAGCATCTTTTCATTTCATGGCTGCAGTCACCATCTGCAGTGATTTTGGAGGCCAAGAAAATAAAGCCTGTCACTGTTTCCACTGTTTCCCCATCTATTTGCCATGAAGTGATGGGACCGGATGCCATGATCTTGGTTTTTTGAATGTTGAGTTTGAAGCCTGTGTCAAGCACCATTCTAAAACTTTTATATGCCTTATCCAATTTAATTCTCATAGTAACCTTTTAAGTAGATTCTTTTATCAACCCCATTGTACAGGTGAAGAAACTGAGCTCAGAGAGGTCAACTGCCTAAGGGCCACAGAGCTAGAAAGTACCAGGGCTGAGTATGCCCTGGCTGAGGTGTGACTTACGTGCCCACGCTCTTAACCCAGATTCAACACTGCCTACTAAGAGTTGGCATTTCTTAAGTGCTTGCTGTGTGCCTGTGTGTTGCATACATATTTCCTTTTAGCCTTCACAGCCAAGAAGATGTGATTTAATAATAGTAGACAGGTATAGTCATTTATTCCAAGTTAGACAACTGAAAGAAAAGAGAGGAGATTCAAACCCAGTTCATTTGACATGACAGTGAGAATTCTCTAGATTGAGAAAACCACAGCATCAGAGTCAGGATCATATAGTGGGTGGGGGCACATTCCTGGGCCAGAGCTGCTCATGGCAGGAGCAATTTGGATAGGAACATGCCTTTACATTTTGATATAATGAGAATTCTCCATCCCCACAGTCTTGCTCAAGAAGTCAACTCCGCAGTGAAGGAGTGGCTATCGACCCAGCCCGGGTTCTAGATCTGGGACCCATCACTCGCCAAGGTAAGAAGTAACCAAGTTCTGGTGATAGCTCCAGCTGGCCAAGTGCTGATGGTTAACCTCAGGGGCCTGGGGTCACCAACTTAACAACCAGGTCCTTTTCTGCTTCCTCAGGAAACCCACTGGTGAATGCATCTTTCCAGGAGATGTTTTGGGTAATGATAATAGCATTTGCCACGTGTGCTGGGCTTCCTGTATGCTAGATATCAGGCTAAGCTCTCAGAATGCACTGACTCAATTCTCCCCCGATTGCATCCATTTTACAGGTGAGAAACTGAAGCTCAGAGAGATTAAGTGACTCACCCAAGATAACACACTCATGAGCAGCTAGAGGTAGCATTGAACCCAGCTCAGGCTGATTCCAAGCATGTGTCTTTTGTCTTTTCCCTCCTGCCAGGTGCCCATAACTCAATCCCTTTGATGTGAGGTCTAAGTGCTAAACCAACTTTGGCTTCTGGAGAATAACCATGTTTCTCAAAATCCAGCTATGGTGTTCTGGGGCATGACGTAGGAGAAGCTTTCCAAATGCTCCTTAAATTTTCATCTGTCTATCCCGCAGGTTAGCAGTACTCTCATGGCTTTAATTTGCACTGAATTGACAGAATCAAGAAATCCAAAAAACTGAAAGCATTTTTTCTGTCCTAGAGAAATTAAAGTGCAGTAACATTAATAATGGGTTTCCTAGGTGGCCCTCGTGGGAAAGAACCCACCTGCCAATGCAGGAGACATAAAAGACTCTGGTTCCATTCCTAGAACAGGAAGATTCCCTGGAGGAGGGCACAGCAACCCACTCCAGTATTCTGGCCTGGAGAATCCCATGGACAGAGGAGCTTGGTGGGCTACAGTCCATAGGGTCGCAAAGAGTCGGACACGACTGAAGCGACTTAGCACGCATGCAACATTAAGAATATTAATAATAGTAACATTAATAATAATACCTCCTGCTTGGCAGCGTATTTATTTGCATTATCACATGGAATGTTCACAACAATCTAGGGACATAAGCACTATTACCACTACCATTCTCCAGATAAGTAAACTGAGGCTGTCTCAAGGAGAAGACTCTGCCTCTAGTTATCTTGTTCTTTTATTGAATCTTCCACTAGAAGCTCATGTGTTGTCACAGGGTAGATAGGGGAGGAGTGCAGAGGGATTGAGAACTTCCACTTTGCAATCAGGTAGACTGGGGTTCGAATCCAAACTCTTCCACTTATTGGCAGACATTGCTGAGCCTCAGTCTTCTCATCTGTCAAATGGGGATGAGAACACTCTTCAGAACTCTCTCAGGGGGATTAAGTTTCAAATGCATGAAATGTGTTTAGCAAGGTACTTGCTAAATAATAGAGGTTTCCACAATGTGGATTGCCAGTGACTGTGATGACCAGGTCCAGGAGGTCTTGGAGCAACTATGGCTACAGTGCCATAGCCAGTGGAGCATGACTGTGGAAACCCTCACCTTCTGATCTTGTCTCCAGGTGCCCAGTCTCTTGGCATCATGAGTGGAACACCCAGCACTGCAGGTACATTATTTTCTCTTGCCTTTCCCACAGCCCTCCCTCCCAACTCTCCTTCTTTTTAATTCAGTGCATATTTATTTAGCCTCTTTTATGTGCCAGGCCCCAAGAACTGTGCCAAGAACTGTGAACTCTGAAATGAACCAAACCCAAGACTGGCTCTAGAGATGCTCACAGTGCAGCAGGAGAGCCATTATTAGACAAAAAATGTTTATTGAGCACCAACTGTGTGTTAGGCATTGTTATTGGCACTAAAGTTATAATGGTGAATGGTACAGGTCAGGTGCCTGCCCTAATGGAGATTGTGTTCCAGTTTCAAAATAGATAATAAAAAAGTTAACAAGGCAATTTAGAAATAGAAGAGAATGATGTGATACAAAGTTACCAGCATTGGTAATATTGCCTTCAATAACACAGAAGTTTATTTCTCAGACATAAATGAAGTCAATAAGGCAAGCAGTCCAGGACTAATAGGCCAGCATCATGAGATTATCAAGAATCCAGACTCTCTTCTTGGGTGGGGGAAGGCTAGCTCCTAATAAAGAGAGCAAGGCTCTGAAGGCATTGGTTCAGGGCTATCAGAAGAATCACAATCCTTAGGAGCCTCTATCCAGATGATCCCATCCCACATTCCTCAGTCCCCAGGTTTTTCCAACCAGGGCTCTGACATTGTTGGAAAGCTGCCTAGACAGAGCATTCAACCATCTGTTAATCCTGGCAACTACAATGAGTCCAAATTTGCTCCTCAGGGGTATCCACTCTCCTAATGCTGGAGATAAGGGCCTCTTACAAGTTACCTACCAAAGAGACACTCTGGCTCTCTCACTTGGCCCTAACTATTAAAACCCCTCCATTTCTCATCTTTCTGCAATAGGGCATTACTATAGAGCAGTAATAATTAACCAAGTCCACTTCCCCTGTACTTAAAGACTTGAATCATTGCACTGGACAGAGCATTCCCCTCCTCAATAGGAACTTTCTCTTGAGTCACTAACTGATGAAATTTTTTAGCAATTATTTTGTTACCTTATGATGAGAACTACTCATGCCACACATATTAGTTGGGATTAGGTTCTAAAAAAAAAAGAATCCAGGCTCCTTCCATGTCACCCCACTACCATGTTTAGGATGTGGCCATTATACTCATGGTCCAAGACGGCAGACAGAACACCAGTCTTTGTATCTAGGCCAGGATGGAGGGAACTTGGAAGAAGTCAATGACTTTTAAGGAACAATCCTGGAAGCTGACACGTTATATCTTCACTTACATTTCATTGACCAGTGTTGAGTCACATGGCCACATCTGGCTGTAAAGGAAGTTGGGAAATACAGTCTTTATCCTGAATGGTCACACACCCAACCAATGTTTGACTGATCTGTTAACATGATAGGAAGGAAGAATGAATATCAGGATGGATAAATAGTCAGAAAATTTTTTGAAGGAGGTAATATTTGAACTAAATGAGACAAAGGAGCCAGGTATGCAAATATTAGCAGAACAAGCCCTGAAGGAAAAATGAACAACAGTTGCAAAAATGAGATACTCATATAAGCAAATAAATCACAAGCAAGTAGATAGTGCAGAAGAGTAATTAATTGTATTGGATAAGATCAGAAGAGAATTTCAGCTGATGTTAACATCTGAATGTGGTTTTGATGAATGAATTGGAGTTCAGTAGGGAGACAAATCTAAGAAATATATTTTGGTCCAAAGGGAAAGCAATGCTATTAAGATTTCACTATCCCCCAAAATGGCCTATATTGGTGAACCCAGACATTAAAAAGTTCTACCCATCCTCAAATCTCCAGCTAGATAACAGTCTAAATGTTTCCAATTAATCTCAGTGCTAACATTCAGACAAAGCTTAGAAAAGCAGTACTCATTGGAGAGGGTGGTTAGAGCTCAGACTGCAAGCAGCTTGAGAGCAGGGACCTCAATTTCATTCATATCTTCCAGTCCTTCAGGTTAGCATAGTGCCTAGAACAGCCTGGCTTCACAATGGACTTTGCTAAATTGACTAATTTCTTGGTGGGTACTGGTTTCTGGAGACTTTTGAAAATGGAGGGACTCACTCCAACATGATGCGGTAACAGACTACCGCAAGAGTACACTTATGGTTTTCATAGTTTGCTTTTTCCCACAGCCATTTATGATGTTTTAGAATTAATTGAACATCAACCTATGTTTCATAATTATAAACTGGTTGCCATATAATGAATGTTTCTAAAAACTGTGATATTCTTCTCTCTCTCTCCTAAGGACATCAGCAAGTTATTTTGAAATTTGGGGCTTGGGGAGCCACTATAATCTGGTATTGGGTGGAAGGGGCTTGCACATGCCTCTCCCAGGTCCTCTAATATGAGACAGCTATGATCCAGGAGACAAGCCCTTCTTTAACCCTGAGTATACAGTAACGTTCAGAAGAGATATGATTCCAACTTCTCAGATCTTAGAGTCCGATTTTCAAAACCAATACTTACATGGTGTTTACCATGTGTCAGGCACTGTTCTAAATGCTTGCCATGAGTTCACTCACTCGTCTTACAAAAATCTCATGCAGTAATAGCTGTTAGTAATGATCCTATTTTGCACACAGGAACATTCAGGCACACAGAGTTTCAGTAACTTGCCTGGGCCTGCATAGTTAGTTGCAGAGCTGGGATTCTAAACTAAGTAGTCAGGCTTCAGAGGTAATGCTTTTTTAACCTCTCTCTCTGCCTTCAGTGTCTTTCTGTCTCTTCAGTATTAGAATGAGTGATGCTAGTTACTATGACAAGCGATCCACAACTTTCCGTGCTTTTATGCAACAGTTTATTCCCCAATAAATCACTGGAAGATGCAGCTCAGTGTCCTTTACAGTCATTAGGAACTGGGGTTCTTACCTTCTGGTAAATTCTGGCAACTCTGCTGTCCCCGGAAAGTCCCCTCTTGGAGCCTCTGCACCTGGCCCCTAGATTCTGGATAAGGGAACATGGAAAATTATGTAGGAGGCTCTAAGAACCAGGCCTAGAACGGCACATGTGACTTCTACCCACATTCTACTGGCCAGATTCAGTCATACGGTCCTACCTCCTGCAATGCAGGTGGGAAAAAGTACCTTCCTGTGTGCCCACAGGGAAACAAAGTGTTTGGGGGTGGTGAGTCAGCTTTGCCTCTACGACGTGACCCTTTGCCACCTCCCAGGGGCAGAAATCTAAAATAGATATTAAGGATACTCTGTGTTTGTCATCCTTGTCCAGCAGAAGATAGGGATGCCACCTCATTTTGGCTGCTGAGTTCCAAAGCCCAGCACTGACAGTCCTCTCTTGTGTTTCAGGGTTCCTGGTGGCCTGGTCCATGGTTCTCCTGCCCGTCCTCCTGGTTGGGCTGTTCTGAGAGCTCGGCTGGGCTTCTGGCCTTGAAGCTTGGGTTTTTCCCTCTGGCGATGGCTTCCAGTCACCCTGCAGCTCTGCTGGTTCTGGCTTCAAACAAATCACGTGGTCTCCAGGCCTGACTAGTTTTGGAGAAAAAGAAGAGCTTTTCCTTGTTTAACACTCTCAGTGCCTTTGTATTCCTCTTTTTCTCATGGTGGGGGGGCTCTGACACCTGGCCTGGACTGACTTTTCTCATTCATTAGCAGGCTCTTGAAAGCAAACTTGCTAGGTATTTGTGTGTCTATAAGTATAACATATGGTCATAGCTTCAGGGAAGAGGGGCTATGTCAATGAGGGGAAGGAGCAGGGGAAGAGCTTGTAAAAGAGGTATCCTCCACGATCTTCTGAAGTACCTCCATTCTGACTGCCAATAAATTGAACAGACTGATGTTTGCTTTCACCCCACTTCCTCTGGTGTATTTCCATCATGGTTTCAACAATTTCTATGGAAACATGTGGTAACGTGGCCACTTTTGGAGACCTTGCACCAGAGAAGACTAGTCCCCATTGCTCCCCTGACCCCAGCACACTGCAGACATGCTTTGACATACCTAGAATTACACAAACTCCTACCCCTGGGACCTGGATGCTAGAAGAACTGCTCAGTTTCGGTGCAGAGATGTTGTCTCCCAAGAGCACACCTCTTGTAGTAAATAGTGATGCCCTTGCTCTGAAGGGTTCAGCAGAGAGTCCCAGTATAAAATAATGCATCAATTCTGCCCTGAGGATGTAGCAGCAGAGCCTGGAGGGTGAGTAAAATCCCTTTCTGGAAACCTTGAATGAACCTTCACAAAGACTCCACAAAGATGCCTCAGATAGAGAATGCTATTCATGAGGCCCCCCAAGCCAGCTTCAGGGAAAGGGCTTCAGGACAGGATCAAGGCTAGGAGATCAGCAGGAGTGCGTGCACAGTCATGTCTCACTCTTTGAGACCCCTCGGATTATAGCCGCCCAGTTTCCTGTCCATGGAATTTTCCAGGCAAGAATACTGGAGTGAGTTGCCATTTCCTAGTCCAGAGGATCTTCCCAACCTAGGGACTGAACCTGTGTCTCTTGCATCTCCTGCATTGGCAGGTGGATTCTTTACCACTGCATCACCTGGGAAGCCCATAAGTGACCAGGGGCAAAGCCTATTCATCTGCCAGGAGGAGACATTGCAAAGTGCCACACTGGTCAGAGATGATGTGGTTGCAAGAAACAAAAACCCACTCCAATGGACTCAGACCAAAGGGGAATTAATTATAAGGATATAGGAGCACAAAGTCCAAGGACAAAAGATACAGCCTGACTGCACAGAGAGAACCATGAGAAACAGATTTGTCTCTTTCCACCTGTCAGTCTTCCTGAA
Source organism: Giraffa tippelskirchi (assembly GCF_054371585.1). Taxonomy (NCBI): domain Eukaryota; kingdom Metazoa; phylum Chordata; class Mammalia; order Artiodactyla; family Giraffidae; genus Giraffa; species Giraffa tippelskirchi. Next base: position 23,708,544 of record NC_137287.1, read on the forward strand.
ATCACACCGCCTTTACATCTGCTTATTTTGTCCCCTTCGTTTTCCCCTCTCTCTGTGAAATTAACTTTGCCCATTCATTCACCACCATTGACTAAATATGGACATTGCAGCTTCACATCACTTCAGGGACCGCAGAGACCAACAGGCATTTTGGTATCCCACATCTAAATTGTACCTAGGGATTATGAGTCCCCTGCGTGGGTCTGAGTACTTCCCCTGGTCCAATTGTTGAGGCCATGTGAGTGGGCTCATCTAGCACAAACAGAGCTAGTAAGACTGACCTGAGGGGGCCAGTCTCAGATAAATGGGGGTGTCTCTTGGATAGAAATCCCAAAAGACCACTATGATAGTGGCTTCTTTGAAAGGGAGATTCCTGGGAGAAATTGCTTTCTTTTTCTCAGTAAGTTGGAGGATTCACAACTGCTACATTCCAACGAAGGTGGTGTGCTAGCAATGGACCTCAATGGAGGTCAGAGGTCCTAATTTTTCCCCTCTCTGAGGCTCATCTTCTCCCTTCTGTAGGGAAAAGGGGCTTGGCTATAACAAGATTCACAACGTTTATAGGGGAGCCATTTTTTTTTTTTTTAATATAAGTCTGCCTGAGCATCCAATATATAGAAGTTAACAGACTCTTGTTGATGCCAGGGTTTACCTCTTCCATTCTGTGCTTCCCTCCTCAACCCCTCAAAGAAACTCCATGATAACCCACAGGGTTACCAGGGGCAAAATTTTGGAATTCCCTGGAACATACAACCTCTAATATCTCTTCCAGTATAAATTACATGGGATTCTACTTAACTAGACTCAGTCCTATCTGTCTATCTCCTATCTATCTATCTATTTATCTATCACCTATCTATCTTTCTATCTATCCATCTGGAACCTATTCTCTCTTTCCCTCTCCGTCTGTCTACCAATCACTGATGTACTTACCTTTTGTTTTCTATGAATGGGCATGCTGAAAGAGTAATAGCCGCTGAATATTCAGTCTATGTCATTCATTCAATCAACACTAATCTGCTGAGCAATTGCTATGTGCCAAGTCTAAGGGCCTGGGTAAAATATTGAAGAAACGCAGTCCCTGCCCCTAAGACATTCAAAATCTGGTGGAATACAAACATTCACAGAGGCTCACGCATGCATATCACACTCACACACACACACACACACACTGACCCTCAGGCCTAGTCCTCACACCCATGCCAACATACACTTGCAACTGATATACACGTCAACTTTTTGTGCTCAAAGTTGCATCTCATACACAGAGATCCTGACCTGGGCCCTCAAGCTCAGTCACTTACATATTTATCGCCATAAATAACTTAGTAACAGCTAACATTTTACCCTATCCTGTGCATCATTCTCGGAGAAGGCAATGGCACCCCACTCCAGTACTCTTGCCTGGGAAACCCCTGGGACGGAGGAGCCTGGTAGGCTGCAGCCCATGGGGTCGCGAAGAGTCAGACACGACTGAGCGACTTCACTTTCACTTTTCACTTTCATGCACTGGAGGAGGAAATGGCAACCCACTCCAGTGTTCTTGCCTGGAGAATCCCAGGGATGGAGGAGCCTGGTGGGCTGCCGTCTATGGGGTCACACAGAGTCGGACACAACTGACGCGACTTAGCAGCAGTGCATCATTCTAGATGCACTGTGGACACTGTATCATTGCACCCTCACATTAGATACTGAAGATACATACTTTTATTACCCCTAATTTAGAGATGAGTAAACCAAGGAAGAACGAATTACTCACTCAAGAGCTTATAGCTTTTAAATGCTGTATTCAGGGCTTGAACCCAGGTAGCCTGAATTTGGAGCATTTGCTCTTAACTAGACACTCTTTGCTGCCTCTATACACAGAGCGCATGCACACACACACACACATACACAGACATACTCATATACCCACATGTGTATCACCATATATATACATGCACCCACTCGCGTACAGACACATGGGAACACATACGTACACAGTGACACTCACATGTGGACAGACATATACATTTGCTTACACAGAAACCCTCACACACACACAGGCATGAACATTAATGGACACACAGATGCTAAGGTGCACACTGACTTATGTGTGGCCATGTAGATGCAGACACATATACCTTAGTACAGAAATATAAATAAAACCAGAAACAGATCTTATGCTATATACGTACCCATACAAACACTTATAGATACATAAGCATATTCATACATACCTACAACACACAGGACCTGAATTCAACTCCTCAGAAGCCAGGATTCCAGCCATGTCTCCTCTCTCATTAGTTTTCCTCTCCTCCATCCCCAGTCCTGCCCAGCTGGGCATTGAGATAAGAAGTCCATCCCAAGACACGGTGAAAATAGACTCTAGACTCAGCATCTGGAAGTTCTGGAGTAGAAGGATGACGGAGACAGGGAGAAGGAACTTGACCTGTATTAGGAACACTGGTGTCTCCATTCTTGAGGGTGGGAGCATCTCCTCGTAGCAGTGATTGAGGATGCAGAGAACAGGGCAGCCCTGCCCTCTAGGACCTTGGAGTCAACTTGGGGAAGCCGGGCATGCAAACTCCAGACAACCCAAGCCAAGCAGTGTGAGACTGACACAGACGCTGCTGCAACATAGGGAGAAAGGAAAACTCGACTTACCCTGGGAGAAGAGGGAAGGATCCCATCTCAGAGAATATTTAGTCCCTTCATTTTCTGGGTGGAAACTTAGGTCTTCAAAAGAGAAAGGGTACTTAATCCACTCTTAATCCTATAAGGGATCCTAGAAGATATATTGTAACCAGCTGGGTGTGAGGCAGCAGGGAGAAAGTGGTCCCCTGAAAATGGGTCACCTGAAGGAAATTGGAATGAGGACCCTAAAGGATAAATTCCATCCACCTATGTCATTTCATGATCTCTTCTCACCCTCTCCTTCTACTTCCACCTCTTTCTCTTACAAAGGACTGGAAATCACTCTTTTCTTTTCCTTCCTCATCACAGTAGATTCTCCCTTCTAAAACACTACTACAGTAAGTCACTTTTCTTCAGCTCCTTTGACCCAGATCTTCTCTAAGTTGCTGTCTTCTCTCACCTCTGTAATAGTTCCTCAAGTGGTCTGTCTCCAGTCTCACCCCTCCCGATCACTCTCTACTCTGCAGCGAGTCAGCATTTAAAGCAACTTTACTTCTCTCTTGAAACCCCTTCACCAGGTCTTCACCTTCTATGTGATGGGATCTGCCTACTAGCTGGAAAAGTCCTCCACGGTCTGAACCCTGCCTGTCCCTTCAGCCTTAGATCTTATATATATCTGCTTTATACCCTTGTTCTGGCTGCTCTGAATTTCCCGGGTCTCTGACCTGTTCCACTTCACCTGTGCTGCCTTCGCATGTGCTGGTCTCACTGCCTGGAAGACCCTTCCCATTTGGGGGATGTGATCCTGTGATCCCAATCAGCTTTAGGGTCTTTTCTTCTGAGAAGCCTTCCTGACCCTGCTTCCCAGTCTAGAGCTGATCACACTCCACTCTGTGAGCAGTTCTCTACAGAACCTCATGCTCATGTGTGTTATCTGCCTCTAAAGTGATCTATTTACACTCATCACCCACATCCCCCACCCTGGACTGCTGGTTTTTTGAAGGCAGAGGCTTTGCCATATCTGTACATTATTAGCTGGATAAATGAAGACACAGGCTGCATCATGCTGTCATCTTCCAGGAAGGGAAGAAACAACTTATATCAAAAATAAAAAAGAACTTCTCACTTGGATAATTATGATGAAAGAACCAACTCAGAATGTGAATAGGAATTCTGGGTTCAACCCCAAACGTGCACTCCCATCCCAGGGTCAGCCAGTCTCACCGAGGATCCATTTTCTCTCCCTTTAGTTCCCATCTTCTCTGGCTTCAGGGGAAGTTGATTGGAAATCTGAGTATTTTCTTCCTCTTTTTCTCATTGAGAGGGGTTATAATGAAACTGATAAAGTGGTTATTGGTGGAGAGCAAATTGAGAGGGCTGAAGGGTGATTACTAATTAGCAGCAGCGGGGTAAACACACACAAAACCCCACAAAAACCAAGCCCATAAATTCTAGGGAGACTAAGCCCAGAACTGAATGCACACAGCAGTTGAGTGGAAAAATGGCATTCCCTCTACCCTTATAGGCCTTCCCTTGTAGCTCAGTCAGTAAAGAATCCGCCTGCAATGCAGAGGACCTGGGTTCTATTCCTGCATCGGGAAGATCCCCTGGAGAAAGAAATGGCAACCCACTCCAGTATTCTTGCCTGGAGAATCCCATGGACAGAGTCTGGCAGGCTACAGTCCATGGGGTCGCAAGAGTCAGACATGACTTAGCGACTAAACCACCACCACTACCCTTATAGGTGGAGGCTGAGACACACCCCACCATGCACGCGTGCACGCACACACACACACACACACTGTAATAAAAGACAGATTAACAGGAGAAGAGAAAACAGAAACTTAATAACATGTCTACCTCCTATATACATAAGAGATGCCCAGGAAAAGTGTGTAACTCCCTGAAAGGGTCCAAGCCATCACGTTAAATACCATCTCCAGCTAAAAGTGAAAGACAATTTGGGGGAGCTGAGTGTGGAAGAGGCCAGTTACTGGCAGTCACCAGGTAAACAAGGGTCAAGTTGTTTTGCAAAGTAGTTATACAGATTTAAGTCTTTGCCTCTCCTTTGTTAGAGGTTTCTAGAGATTTAGAGTCATCTTTCTCTTCCTGGTACAGAGAAGGAGACACCCTTACAGATGGAGTTTTCCCTCACAGATGTGAATGTCTCTTGTAAGACGTTAGACAACTTCTAATATCTTATTAGAAGTTATTAGATAACTTCTCAAGATAACTTCTACTCAGGTTTCAGAGCATCTCCTATGTCTGCCGTTTCTTAAAAATAACAGCTCAAAATGATCCTTATGTCCAAGAGTCATATTTTGGAGTGGTGAATTCTGTCCCCCTTTGTAGCCAATCAGCAAACAAATCTTAGAAAATCACAGAGAGGGACTTTCAAACAGACAAGCGTTAGAGAAAGAGTCCATTGTGCACTCCAGCCACAATACCGGATTCTGGGAGCCCTTGTCTTCAAGAAAAATTAGCTTTGTTTCATACAATACTTTGCATATGAATTGGGTTGGCAGGAAGGCAGAGGGGCCTGGTTTGTACGTACCTTATTTCAGTGCCTAAACTTGGCTCCAAACTCACTGGGAAGAGCTACAATTTTAAAGGGCAGCACACTCGGACTCTGGGTCCCAAACAACCCATGCAAGTGCTCCCACTCCTTAAATGTAAAAATGTGAGTTGCAAGGTTGCCAGAGAAGTAAAGAAGATACAAGACGTGAAGTCACTTTGCAACCATACATATGATGACTGCAGTACTGCCAACATGACTGATCATCCTCACCGTGGCTATTTCCCCATTGTGGTGTAATAAGCTGTTTCTCATGTCTCTGTTTGTACTCCTAGCTTCTAGATGGGACCAAAAGAGATTGCTCTTCATAATCTTTGTGCTTGCCAGAAATAGGACTCTTGGGAGCATGTGGAAGGGAGTACCCCCTCCCTCAGACATGGGGTAATAGTTTATGAGAACTTAATATGTACAAGATCTCTTCAAGAAAATTAGAGATACCAAGGGAACATTTCATATAAAGATGAGCACAATACAGGACAGAAATGGTAGGAACATAACAGAAGCAGAAGATATTAAGAAGAGGTGGCAAGAATACACAGAAGAACTGTACAAAAAAGATCATCATGACCCAGATAACCACGATGGTGTGATTACTCACCTAGAGCCAGACATCCTGGAATGTGAAGTCAAGTGGGGCTTAGGAAGCATCACTATGAACAAAGTGAGTGGAAGTGATGGAATTCCAGTTGAGCTATTTCAAATTCTAAAAGATGATGCTGTGAAAGTGCTGCATTCAATATGCCAGCAAATCCAGAAAACTCAGCAGTGGCCTGGAAACAGTACTGGAAAAGGTCAATTTTCATTCCAATCCCAAAGAAAGACAATGGCAAAGGATATTCAAACTACTGTACAATTGCCCTCATCTCACACACTAGCAAAGTAACACTCAAAATTCTCCAAGCCAGGCTTCAATTTCCAGATGTTCAAGCTGGATTTAGAACAGGCAGAGGAACCAGAGATCAAATTGCCAACATCCGATGGATCATCGAAAAAGCAAGAGAATTCCAGAAAAACATCTATTTCTACTTTATTGACTATGCCAAGGCCTTTGACTGTGTGGATCACAATAAACTGTGGAAAATTCTGAAAGAGGTGGGAATACCAGACCACCTGACCTGCCTCTTGAGAAACCTGAATGCAGGTCAGGAAGCAACAGTTAGAACTGGACATGGGACAACAGACTGGTTCCAAATAGGAAAAGGAGTACATCAAGGCTGTATATTGTCACCCTGCTTATTTAACTTATATGCAGAGTACATCATGAGAAACACTGGGTTGGAGGAAGCACAAGCTGGAATCAAGATTGCTGGGAGAAATATCAATAACCTCAGATATGCAGATGACACCACCCTTATGGCAGAGAGTGAAGAAGAACTAAAGAGCCTCTTGATGAAAGTGAAAGAGGAGAGTGAAAAAGTTGGCTTAAAGCTCAACATTCAGAAAACTAAGATCATGGCATCCGGTCCCATCACTTCATGGCAAATAGATGGGGAAACGGTGGAAACAGTGGCTGACTTTATTTTTCTGGGCTCCAAAATCACTGCAGATGGTGATTGCAGCCATGAAATTAAAATACGCTTACTCCTTGGAAGGAAAGTTATGACCAACCTAGATAGCATATTAAAAAGCAGAGACATTACTTTGCCAACAAAGGTCCGTCTAGTCAAGGCTATGGTTTTTCCAGTGGTCACGTATGAATGTGAGAGTTGGACTATAAACAAAGCTGAGTGCTGAAGAATTGATGCTTTTGAACTGTGGTGTTGGAGAAGACTCTTGAGAGTCCCTTGGACTGCAAGGAGATCCAACCAGTCCATCCTAAAGGAGATCAGTCCTGGGTGTTCATTGGAAGGACTGATGTTGAAGCTGAAACTCCAATACTTTGGCCACCTCATATGAAGAGCTGACTCATTGGAAAAGACCCTAATGCTGGGAAGGATTGGGGGCAGGAGGAGAAGGGGACGACAGAGTATGCGATGGCTGGATGGCATCACCAACTCAATGGACATGGGTTTGGGTAGACTCCAGGAGTTGGTGATGGACAGGGAGGCCTGGCGTGCTGCAGTTCATGCGGTTGCAAAGAGTCAGACACGACTGAGCGACTGAACTGAACTGAACGTAACTTAATCCTCACAATAATCTTTTGAGACATGTTCTATTATGCCCACTTAACTGAGGAAGAAATCGAGGTATTGGGAGATTTAAGGGACTCATCATCACATGGATAGCACACACCTGTCATTTTTTTAGTGTGCTCGATGGGTCAGCAGTTCAAATTTCACATATTACAGAGGAGGAAGCTGAGATTCTGAAACGGTGGTAACTTGTTCAAGGTTGCACAGTGAGGAAGTGACAGCCTCCAAGGCTGGAACTCAGGGTTGCTGAAATTTAAAATATGTGCTCTTGCTTCCATGCCACACTGGCCTCCCCACATGAACCTTGATGCTCTGCAACGACAGTTAAAAACCTACCTCAGAATGATGGCAAGATGTGCATATGCATGTTTGTGTATGTGTATACAAGTATGCGGGCTTCCCAGGTGGCTCGGTGGGTAAAGAATCTGCCTGCAATGCAGGAGACACGAGAGACGTGGGTTCGATCCCTGGGTCGGCAAAGGGCATGGCAACCCGCTGGAGAATCCCAAAGACAGAGGAGCCTGGCGGGTTACAGTCCAGAGGGCTGCAAAGAGTCAGACATGACTGAAGTGACTGAACACAGACACACGCATGCACGCGCTTTTTTGTGTATTTTTGTGTGTATGCATGCATGTGTATGTGCATTTTGGCAGCCACTAGATAACTAACTGTAAGCCGAATGATATAAAAACCACTTTTCCTGAGACATCCTTGAAATCCTTTCCCACTCAGTAGGAATTCAGAAGGCTCTTTCGACCTGGGAGACCTGAGGAGATTTACAGAAGATCTAATTCTACCCCCTCTTGTGTCCACAACTAAAGTGACACCCAAAATGCACTAGGGCAAGAATCAAGAAATTCAGATTTTAGACGGATATCTGCTGGTGTGAGTTCAAGAATGCCACTTAACTTCCCTCAGGCCGTCAGTAAATTAAAATAATGATATCTCCTCTGCTGCACTTAATGATCTTTGACTCTGCCATTGACAGGCTGTGGCTGTCACACATTCCAGCCCCAGCACAGTTCTCTCTGTCTAGCCTGGGGCTATCTCAAGATGCATTCTCAGTGGTAAACTTGGCCTCAGCACCCTCTATTTGCCTGAGAAACTGGGAGAAGACTTTTCTGGTCCTGAAATGCTAGGCAGGAAGGTAGTTCAGAACTCAAGAGATTCCTCCCTCCCTTGATTCCTTCGAGCTCTTTCTGAAGAGTCCAGTAGGCCAGCTCTTGTGTTAGTCTTTCTTTGCTCTTCAGGGACTCACTGGAACAGGTTTACCTTGTCAAGTGTCCCTTCCAGTTTAAACTTCTCAGGTGGGAAAATGGCACATAAAGCCTTTTTTGTCCTCAAAATAGTTGTGGCTGTGTTGCATTTTGTACGACAGTAATACAACTATGATTGAAAAGCTGATGTCACTCTGTAGCCACAGAATGCTTTTACTGGTGTATAATACACATATCTAAGATCACGGCATCCGGTCCCATCACTTCATGGCAAATAGATGGGGAAAAAAATGGAAACAGTGACAGACTTTATTTTCTTGGGCTCCAAAATCACTGCAGATGGTAACTGCAGCCATGAAATTAAAAGGCTCTTGCTCCTTGGAAGAAATTGAGAAGGGAATGGCAACCCACTCCAGTATTCTTGCCTGGAGAATTCCATGGACGGGGGAGTCTGGCGGGCTACAGTCCATGGGGTTGGACAGAGTCAGACACAACTGAGCAACTAACACCCACCTTGGAAGAAAAGCTATGACACACCTAGTTCAGTTCAGTTCAGTTCAGTCGCTCAGTCGTGTCCGACTCTTTGCGACCCCATGAACTACAGCACCCCAGGCCTCCCTGTCCATCACCAACTTCCGGAATCCACCCAAACCCATGTCCATTGAGTTGGTGATGCCATCCAACCACCTCATCCTCTGTCATCCCCTTCTCCTCCTGCCCTCAATCTTTCCCAGCATCAGGATCTTTTCAAATAAGTCAGCTCTTCGCATCATGTGGCCAAAGTATTGGAGTTTCAGCTTCAACACCAGTCCTACCAATGAACACCCAGGACTGATCTCCTTTAGGATGGACTAAAGGACACATCTAGACAGCATATTAAAAAGCAGAGTCATCAGTGTGCTGACAAAGATCCATATAGTCAAAATGGATTTTACAGTAGTCATGTATGGATGTAAGAGTGGGCCATAAAGAAGGCTGAGTGCCAAATAATTGATGCTTTTGAACTGTGGTGTTGGAGAAGATTCTTGAGAGTCCCTTGGACTGCAAGGAGATCAAACCAGTCAACCCTAAAGGAAATCAACCCTGAATATTCATTGGGAGGACTGATGCTGAAGCTGAAGCTCCAATACTTTGGCCACCTAATGTGAAGATCTCATTAGAAAAGATGCTGGGAAGACTGAAGGCAGGAGGAGAAGGGGAGGACAGAGGCCAAGATGGTTGGATGGCATTACCGACTCAATGGACATGAGTTTGAGATGGTGAAGGACAGGGAGGCCTGGCGTGCTGCAGTCCACGGGGTCCCAAAGGGTCGGACACGACTGAGTGACTGAACAACAATACACGTATCATGTGCATATCTCAAGTATATGGCTTGATGAATTTTAACAAAATGAGCACTCCAATGTAAGCACTACCCAGTTCAAAAATAGAAGCCCCCTTCCTTCCCCTCTGGTTATTACATCTCCCAAATGCAGTACCTGTGCTGGTTTCCAGAACCAGAGTAGCTCTGGCTGATTTTTAACTTAATCTAAGAGGAGTCCTACAATGTCTCTCTTGAGCCTGGCTTCTTACAGTCAGTGTCATCTTTGTGAACTTGATCCATGTTGTTGTGTTTAGTTATCGTTTGACTGATATTATTCTATGGAAAGAATGCAACCTAAATTATTCATCACTTCTACTATTGACAAGCATGTCAGTTGTTTCCAGCTCTCAGCTGTCATGAAGTGTGCTGCCTTCCTGTTCGCACAGGTACCCATTTTTGATGAAGTGTGTATATTCAACTATATTATTAACAGCTACTGTCCTTTTTCAAGGTGATTGTGCTTACATCCTACATGCTTTTTATTTTTTTTTTAAACATTCAAGATTCTTTATCCTCCAGTATCTAGTTACTATTGACTCCATTTTCTTTCATTCCTGGAGCACACCAAGGCCCTTGCCTCCCTCAGGGCCTTTGCACATGCTATCCTCTTGGCCTGTCATAATCTTTCCAGGTGAAGGATGGACAAGTGTTCACCCTAATTACTGACATGCCCCTTTCAAGCCTGTGACTGTTAGGCTCACCACTTCATGCACTGCAACCAGCCCGGCCTGGTAAATAGCCAGCAGTAAGCAAATGTTAGTTAATAGTGCTGTTGTTGCAATAAATAGTCTCTTTGCAAGAAGAAAAAAAAAACCACGTTTCTCTCTCCGAAATTCTGATTCCAGGAAGTCAGATTTCCTGACTCTTATTCTGATGTGCTGATCCATATGTACCCCCTGCTGCTGCTGCTGCTGCTGCTGCTGCTAAGTCGCTTCAGTGTTGTCAGACTCTGTGCGACCCCATAGACGGCAGCCCACCAGGCTCCGCCGTCCCTGGGATTCTCCAGGCAAGAACACTGGAGTGCGTTGCCATTTCCTTCTCCAATGCATGAAAGTGAAAAGTGAAAGTGAAGTAGCTCAGTCGTGTCTGACTCTTAGCGACCCCATGGACTACAGCCTACCAGGCTCCTCCATCCATGGGATTTTCCAGGCAAGAGTACTGGAGTGGGGTGCCATTGCCTTTTCCAATATGTACCCCCTAAGGGTTCTAAATCCTCCGAGGGGTGGCGGAGATCTCCGCAGGCCCAGGGGTAGCTCCTATCTTCTGGGAGCTGCGCAGTGCCTGTTCTCTACAGAACGGCCAGTAGAGGGCACTGTGGGAACATATCCAAAGAAAGAGGGAGGCGGTCAGAGTTAGAGCCGGAAGGGATCTTCATTCTGCAGCCCCAACCATCATTTTACAGCTGAGCAAACAGATGCCTAGACAGGAGACGTGATTGACCCAAGGTCACCCTGCTTCTGCTCGCCGAGCAGAGGTGACTCTTCACCGGTTGGCATTCTCCGCTTTGCTCTGGAGCTGCCAGCACCGAATCAGCCGGCCGCCGGTGGGCGCTGCAGCCTTGAGCCACCGAGGCCCCTTTTGCCAAGCCCCTCACAGCCCCTTCCTTGCTCCTGCTTTCCCCTTCCTTGCCCCTGTTGCATCAGAGAAAGGATCTAGATTTTGGAAGCAGGACAAAGCACACAACGCCCTTTTGATTCCACAATGATCTCTGAGGAAGTATTCTACTTTTCTTAATAATAGCTACCAATTACTGAGAACTTCCTGGGTGCCAAATACGATGCATTACCAGATTTAACCCTGAGTCCAGGAATGCTTTGCAGGTTCAATTTTTCCATCTCTTCCGGGAGTCCTTTCCTGATCATCACTCCACTGAAAGAGATTTCTCCCCACACCCATTTCCTCCCCATCACAGTGTCTGGTTTATTCCTTTACAGTTCTAACAATTATGTTTATAACAATTCTGGTTATTTACTTGTCTATTTATTTATTGTCTGTATCAACTCCTCTCCTCCTCCCAGTAGACTCTGAACTTAGTGAAAGAAGAAATCTGGAGCTAGACAGGCCTGAGTTCAAGTTCCAACTCATTAATTTACAAGCACTATGACAACCTTGCATTAGTCATTTAAACTGAGGCCCTTTTTTTTTGTAAAATAGGGATTCAAGCTTGTGTTGTACAAGTACATGGGTGGCTGTGCCAGTCATTTGTTGATTAGATCTCCTCTCTAATATTGATATTGTGGTCATCCACCCTGTATTTGGGGGGCTTCCAAGGTGGCTCAGTGGTAAAGAATCTGCCTGCTGATGCAGGAGCTGCAGGAGACATGAGTTCAATCCTTGGATCCGGAAGATCCCTTGGAGTAGGAAATGGCAAACCACTCCGGTACTCCTGCCTGGAAAATTCCATGGAAAGAGGAGTCTGGTGCGCTATAGTCTATGGGGTTGCAAAGAGTCGGACATGACTGAGCGACTGAGTGTGCAGCATGCACCCTATATTTGATTTCCTTTGGTGATGGAGGACACACTAAAAGGCCACCCAAATAAGCATAGCTGGGCATCCCAAGGTCATTCATAGCTATGCAACTTTGGAAAAGTCAGAAAACTTTTCTGAGCCTCAAGTTCTTATTCTGTAAAGTGGAGATGCTGATGATAATACCCATTTCCCAGGGTTGCTATGAGGATGCATAGGGGATGTATAAGGGGATGGCATCTGGCAGGTGCTTCCTAAATGTTAGTTTCCTCACCTTGTTACTTAGATAGTGAGAAATGACTCTGAAAAGCACATCTTATGATATCTGAAGTTTCTATAATTGATGGCATGACGTGACATAGTTTCTAGGTACTATTCTTTTATTCTTGGTGATATATACAATAATGGTGTCTTTTATAATCAAAGTAACCTTAGATTCATTGATATCTGATAGTAGGTTCCAGAGACAATGTTCAAATTCAGGTTTGCCTGACTCCCAAGGTCTATTTCTGGGGAGAAGAGTCAGGTAATGAAGGACAGGGTTGAAAAGAAAACAGACAGTAGAAGTGTGTCCCAACTAAGGGTTATTTGAGCCCAGCTGTCCAGAATGCCCCCACTGCTCAGCTGGTATTTGAATTTGGAAATGTTTTACCATGTAGATCTGTCTGAATAAGACTCTCATAACCACTGGCTCCTCTGCAACCCCAGCCCTATCCACAGTCAAGCCAAACAAAAACTTAAAACTGTTAAGGGTCATATTAAAATCCTATCCTTATGTGTCTGGGGCAAGGAGAATCTGGGGCTGAATTAAACAAAGACGTCCATCATCTGCTACAGTCAATAGATAAGTCTGGAGATTGTACCCGTGGTTGCTTAAAAGGACATGACATTTATTGAGTTTCTACTGAGTTCAAGGCATTGGGCTTCGCATTTCGACAAAGGCAAACAAATCAGCTCCTCACCACAACCCTGTGAGGTAGGTGTTATTAATTAAGCTCATTTACATATAGGGTTAAGAGACTGGTCTAAGATCATACAACTAGAAAGCGGCAGAGCACGGAATGGAGTCCAGAGTTACTTGGGCACAGAACAGCAAGGAAATTGAAAGAAATCGCTAGTTATAAATCTTAAATGGTCCAACACTCATCTTGTTTCTTGGATCACAGGGATCCCCAAATTCTGACTGTGTTACCTTTTCAAGATGTACCCTGTATTCAAGAAAAATTAGACAAAGGGATGAAAACCCCCATATATAAGCATTCATCTACTTCTCACTCTTTCAAGACTGGGTCTCTTTTTTGGGTGGACTTTGTAGCAGAATGCACCAGGTTGGTCCAAGTTCCATGTTACCCCTATAGGCCCCACTAACCACATCTAACGGTGGGTGATAACCCTTCCTTTGTTGTGGGACAAGAACCTAAAAAGATGCTCTGAAGGTTCAGGAGCAATGATCAAAGGAGAAAGTGTCAGCGTTGACCCAGCTGGGGAGCCAAAACTTTGGGCATGTGGATTTCCAGACCCAAATGAAGCATAAGAGAAAATTAGAAGATTTGAACCCAAGGAGGTAATATTCCAGGGTCCACCCTATCAGTGGACCCTCTCATTGCTTCTGTCCTCTCAGTTGCTCTGCTCCACTAACTATGGGCCTGTCACTGAACTTCAACTACCTTATTCCAGGATTCCTCAAGCTCAGCACTCTTGACCATTTTGAAGTTAAACCAACTGAAGCTCAGAGAGGTTAAATTATTTGCACAGAGCTGAGCAGTTGGAAACAAGTCTGACTCCCAAACCCAAGTTTGTTCCACTACAGTATACTTTCTGCCCTCTGGAGCATGGTGCAGGCAGATGGACAGTTGTGGGCGCAAGCGACAAACTGTTAGAAACAAGAAATAAGGTCAATGGGACAACCATTCGAAGGATGTAGATTTCCCCCCAGACGCAATACGACACTTGATAATCAGCACATTCTATGGTTACATCCTGGTATGCAGTTCCCAGGTCTCAGCCCCATAGTCTAACCCTAAACTGAAAAACTAAGACAGGGACCATCTCCTTAACAACAAACACACAGTGTTTATCGTGTTGCAGGCACTGTCCCAAGCACCATAGTAATATTAAGTACTTTAATCCTAACAGGGAAAGTACAGTTGCATTCTCCTGTAAGATGGGAAACTAAGTCACAGAGACATTAAACAACTGCCAAGTCACACAGCTAGCAGACTGCAGTGGTAAGATTTGAATCCAGGCAGTTGGGTGGTAAAGCCTGCGTCATTCGACCGTTGTGCCTATCGGAACCCATCTGCCTTTAGCCCCAAGGCTTCTCTGTCCCCAGAGCCTTGGCATCCTGGTTTGAAGGATTTGTTTTGTGCCTGGAGCAGAGACAGCCAGTCCTCCTCTCAGTGACAGCCGCTGGAGTCCAGCCAATAAATTACCAATGGGCTGTCAACAAGGAGGCTTCACACTCGTGCAGAAAGACCCCATAAGATAGATTCATGGGATGGCTCCATACTTCCTGGGTGGGTACACTTCCAAGTAGCCTCTGGGGTTTTATCTATCCCCTAAACTTCCCCTTGTCTTGCTGTTGCCCCCATATATGTTTATTTTACTCTGACCTAGAAAAGTCCTCACTCTCAGCAGCCAGAAGGGTGAATCATACTGTGGCTTTTCACCTCCCATCAGCAGTAGACAAACAGATCATCACTGATAAGAGTCTCTTCCTACACCTCTTGGAACTCACTGCTGTTATGGCCTGTTCCAAACTGTGATGGTTTGTTTATATGTCTGTCTCTACCCCTCTAACTTGTGAACTCCTACAGAGAATGAACCATCTTATCTACCCAAGAACCATCTTCTACACCCTTAGTATAGAATCTGACACTTGAAGAAACTTTATAAATATTGGTTGAATACATAGGTGGGTGGATGGGTTGGTGGATGGAAGGATGGATGGATGGATGAATATTCCAGATAACTCTCAATGAGACCACTTTTCATCACTACCCCCATCAGTTCCTATTCAGATAGATATAATAGCTTCCTGGAAGTCTCTTCACCTCCAATTTGTCCTCCGCCCCTGAAATCCATTATTCATAAACAGCCAAAGGAATGCTGTAAAGATGCAGATCTGATCAGCCTTGACTCAACCTCTATCTAAAATATGCCAATGACTTCCCATTGTCCTTAGAATAAAATCCAAATCCCTTCCCAGGGCCTATGTGGACCTACAAGCTGTGGTATCTGCTGACCACTCCATCCCCATTCTGTGTCAGCCTCCTCCTCACTGATGACGTTTGGACACCCTGGCCATCTTTCATTTCCTAGAATGAGCCCAGCTCTTTCCTGCCTCAGGGGTTGTGTCTGAACTTGCTGTTCTCTGTGTCTGGAATGCCCTTCCTCTGACTTTTTGCATCGCTGGCTCCTTCTCTTTAAGGTTTCACTTTCAAAATAAACTCTTGGGGAAATTTTCTTTGCCTCCCCCATTGAAGTTGCACTGCCTGCGTCTTCTTTAAGGCACTCATGTGTTACATCCACTTTCATTATAGTACTTTGATGAACATTTTCAGCATTATTTGTTAATATCTACCTTTTTAGCTGGGGGCTTCCCTGGTGGCTCAGATGATAAAGAAACTGCCTGCAATACAGGAAACCTGGATTTGAACACTGTGTCAGGAAGATCCCCTGGAGAAGGAAATGGCAATGCACTCTAGTATTCTTGCTTGGAGAAGTCCATGGACAGAGCAGCCTGGCAGGCTACAGTCCATGGGGCTGCAAAGAGTTGGACACGACTGAGTGACTAACACGTTCACAGACTCTTCTTAGCTAAGCTGTAAACTCTAAGAGGACAAGGAGAGCAAGGACCACCCTGTCTGATTCACTGCTGTATCCTTAGTACTAAGCAGATGGTAGGTACCCGAAAATATTTTTAATAGGTATTGTAGGTGAATGGATGGACAGGCACAGGATATATTCTGACATTTCATCAGACTGAGGACACTTGGAGGACTTCATGAGGGTAATACCCAGGCCTCTTTCCTTTCCCCTGAACATCACTGATAAGTATTAATAAGTTTAGGTTCAGAATCATGAAATCCAGTAACCTTGGAGTTGAAATGGATTTCTTTGATCATTTTGAATCATTAAGATGATAAATGAAATATCAATCTCATTTTAAATTTACAGAGATGGAGCCCAAAGGTGAAAGTCACTTGCCAGGGGTTACTATAGTTGGAATTGCCAGTTACCTGAGCAATATCATTCTCTTTGTCCTTATAAGCAGAACCCAGATTTTGGTGGCAGTGGTGATAAGCCCATAAATGAATAAATAAACAAATAAATGCTATATTTATCAGCCTCATTTTCAGGGAGAGATGATCATGTAATGGTTCTGACCAATGCGATGTAAGTGGACATTGTTGATGTGGCTTCTAGAACATCTTCTTAAAAGATGCTTAAACAGACATCCCCTTTGACTTTTCCCCCTTTCTTCTTCTATAACACAAGGATGAAGGCCAGAGCTGAGGGGACTATTTTGTGCTCAAGAGGCAATCTTAGTGACAGCAGCCAAAAGTAAGAGCAGAGCAGAAAGTTAGGGGTCTGGAATATTGATGACATCGAGATCCTAGCCCTGGATCACTTACCTCTGCATTTTACGTCACTTGAGGCAAAAACAGATCCCCATTTTGTATAAGCCATTGTTATTTGGATTTTCCATTAAACACAGCTAACTTAATCCATAACGGATATGGTCACTGACAGAGCTAGTGGCACAGCCAGGATTTGAAGCCAGGGATCCTAACTCCATACCAGATGCCACATACATAAGGATAGTCCAGCACATCTAACCACACGCACATAATAAGCAAATACCATCCTAGAGATATTACTGTGATATAGCCATTCTCAATTGGCCTCTAGACAAGCAGTATCAACATCACCCGGGAACTTGACTGAAACTGCATATTCTCAGCCCCCACCCCAGATCTACTGAATCAGAAACTCTGGAATGAGGCCCACTGAGCTGTGTTTTCACAGGTCTTCCAAATGAGTCTATAGCATTCTAAAGATTGGGAACCACTATAAGGGTAATAATGCGTATACTTTATGGGAAGTACAAGTAAAGCAAATCATTTCTCAGCCTGGGGAGGCTTCTGTGGGATGGAGTGGGGTGCAGAAGTCACTCCTAGCACAGAAAGGAGAGAGCTCTCTCCAAGTTCAGGGGTATATGGGCTCTCACAGACATAACAGGCAGTTATACTTGCTTTTGCTATGCAGAGTGTGGTCTGCAGATCAGCAGCACTTGCTTTACCTGGGACTTTGTTGGAACTGCAGAATCTCAGGCTTCATCAGACCTAGTGAATGAAAACCCACACTTTAATAATATTCCCCCGTGGTGGTGCATACAGAGGTTAAAATTTGAGTGCCCAACTCACTCAGTGAGAGCTGGGGATGGGAATGAGGTGGCCCAGGCCCTGATCCCTAGAAATACATGCAGATGTCTGTGGGAAGATGGCACGCCACCTGATGCCAAAGGAGATGGGGACACAAAGCTGACAATTAGCATAGCCACCACATGGCACTTATTACCCACCCATCCACTCACCAGCCCCTCCATCTTGCTGTCTCCACTTCCCCCTAACATTCCCCTAATACTTCCTTTCCATCTTCAGCCTAATGTTTATGAGAGTCCTAGAGTCAGTTCTGCCTTGATTTAACTTTACAACTTTGAGCTGCTTAATATCTCTGAGTCTTGGTACCAACTTGATGGAGCTGTCGTAGAGATTAAATTTCTAAAACACCTAGACCAGAGCTTCACAATCCTGGATCACCTGAGGAGCTTTTAAAACATGCTGATGGCTGGGCACCCAAGACCATTTAAATGAAAGTCTTCGGAGAAAAGGGCCCAGCATTCATATTAAAATAAATCAAGCACAAGCTTCCATAAGTCCTTCTAATGTGCATCCAGGAGAAAGAATCACTGACTTAAAGCAGCTGCAGGCACACAGTAGATACTCCATAAATGCTGCTGTTTTTATTCACACTGTTTGCCCTTCTTCACACACCCCCAGACTGTCATCATCCCAAGGCTTAATCCTTTGCCTCAAATGACCTGCCCCTCCAGGACTACCTGGCACACAGCTGTTTCTCTGAGATTCTGCAAATCTCACCACCTTCAGGAAGCCTTTCCTGATTCCTCCAGAGAGTATGGACTACCTCCTCCCTCAGGCTCCGGTGTAACTGAGTTGATAATAAACACACTGACTTAACCCTTTCATGGGGTATGAATTTATCCTAGGTGTTGTTCTGGGTCGTGTGTACATTCTCTCTCATGTCTCATAAACCTAGGAAGGTTCCGTTGAAAGCCCCATCGTATGAGTGAGGAGACAAAGCTCCAGAAAGGTGCATTCACAAGCCTAGGAGTGGCTGCTGGTACCTTTGACAGGTAGTATTTGCACTCAGGCTTAGCAGCTCCAAGGCCTGGGCTCAAACCCCTGTACCACACTGCCTGTATCTGCTTGTATGTCTCCTGCTACAGCTTCTTAAACTTTCCAAGGACAAGGATTGTGTGAAATTTATCATTGTATTTCTAACACCTGAGATATGTTGGGCACATAATAAATGATTTAATTAATTAACTGTCAAGGTAGGATGTGATATATATCTGCCACCTACTGTGAGCCAGACAGTCTGCTTGCTGCTTGCCCAATACTGGGGACAAAAAGTACAGTTTGAATGCAAGAACTGTGGTGGTGGTCGTCTCACTGGGCTCAAAGACTGGCTGCCTACAGGACTCCGCTGTGATGGTGACCTTGGTAAGTCACGTCATCTCTCACAGAACTAGCTCGTTGTCTGTAAGTGGGGACAGCGAGTGTGGCCTCTTCATGGGACTGAGTTAAACATGTGAGGTTCCTAGCCTGGTGCCTGGTACACAGCCAGGGCTCATCAGTGTGAGCGGCTATGGGCATCCCCTTTTATCCTCATAATAAGTGGTTTAGATGGATGGGGTTACCATGCTTCTATTTTCTTTTTTAGCAGAGGAAGCTGAGTCTCAGAGAAGCTGTCACTGCCAGAAGTCACACCTACTTTAAGGGGCAGAGAAGGGAGTAGAACACAGATCGGCCTGAGAGTAAGTCTGAGCTCTTTTCTAGGCTCACTCAGGCAAACAAAATGGTCTAGTGGCCTCGAGCTCTCCCCTGGAGGAGACTGCAGGCGGGGAGCAAAGGGAGGAAGAGCTCGAGAGGGGAAGAGGCTGTCTGAAGCATCCCAGCTCAGAGATTCCTCCTGTCCCCACACCTCAGGGTGTGCCCAGGAGAGAGGCAGCCCCAAGGCCTGCAGGGGTGATGGCCGGTGGGCAGAGAGCAGGGGGAGGCCAATGAGCAGGGGCCAAGTGCAGGGAGAGGACGGATGGGGAGGCCAGGACGAGAGGAGGGGCCAGGATGGGGGAGCATGATGGAGGGAGGGGGATGGTGGCGGCGCAGGACGACTGTCAGGAGCAGATGGAAAGGTGACTAGGACGGTGTGGTGGGGACGGGGTGGTACGGGGGCTGAGGAGAGGGAGAGGGGACCTGAGAAGAGGAGGGGAGGAGACTGAAGAAGGTCTCCTCTGGGGTGGTGAGCTGATCTCTTCCGAGTAGAGAGCCGTTGCCATGACAATGCTTAGAGCCAGATCGATGCTTGGCGCTGGATGGAGCTCTCAGTCACTGCCAGCTCCCTCCGTCTCTCTCTCCCCTGAAGTGGAGAGTGCGGCGGGGAGTGGGGGCTCATTTCTCACTCCTCAGAGCCTTCTGGAGTGATGACCGGGGTCCCCAGAGCCCCTCAACCGGAGTACTGCACATCCTATCCCAGAGAATGGGCCAAGTGGGCGATAAAAGGGGTGCTTATTCTTCCCTCCCAGCTCCTTTGATGATGGCATGAGGAGGGAACACAGGGTTCCCTGAGAGCTGGGGGAGCCTCCTGGCTGCTGTCACTAAGGCTCAAGGGTACAGAAGCCAAATGACAGCTCCTCCCCTCCGTCTTGCAGAAAGACCTGCAGAGGGTATCACAAGGCATGGGTTCAAAATCCTTTCTAGCCTTCCTGTTCAAAACGTGGAAAACGGCAGTAGATTTTCTCTGAGACTCCTTTCAGTCCTAAAAGCCATGACTTTTTTTCTTGTTAGCTTTCTGAGGTGGGGTCACCTGGTATGACTGCAGAACCCTGTGGAATCCTCTCCCGCCTCAATACAGGCTTTTCCACTGGCCGGTCAAGAAAATCTGAAAGGCCTTTAGAAGGTCTACTTCTTTGAACTGCTATAAAAATGCAAGTTCTCCACAGCAGGGTCATGTGTTAACTTCTTACCAGGCTCAGGCCTGGAACTCTCAGACCTTAGGTAAAATGCTGAGCCCTCCACACACTGGCTCTTTGATCCTGGCAAAAAACACAACGTCTCTGAAAGCAGTTCCTCCTCCAAAAAGTACTGTTTGTGAAACTAATAATACAAGGCAGTATGGTGAGCATGGGTATAAGTGAGATGATAGAAATTAAAATATATTTAAAAGTAGAAATCATTATGTAACTATTTTAAATTATCATCAGTCATACCTGAGTCAGCCTGATAGAAAGGTTTTCGTGAGCGTGGGGACCTGGGAACAAGCCTTGTGCAGTGCCAGGCACTCTACTATACCATTTGATCTCAACAATGCTGGTGCGCTTGTTATTGCCATTTTTCAGTTAAAGAAACTGAGTCTCAGAGAGGTTAAGTGTATCACCAAGGTCACATTAAAGGTCGGACACCATTCTGGGATTTGATCTCAGGACTCTCTGACTCCAAAGTCCTCAGCTATCCTCAGGAAGGATAGCTGTTGAGCTGAGTCTCTTGTCCAAGAAGGGCCAGGCTTAGGAGATATCTTGTAAAGACATAAGAGGTTTTGGTAAGAAAGGTAATGAAGTTGGTGAGGGACTGAAGATCAATTCTACCCACCCCCTCTGTGGGGTCGCAGAAGGAGAATTTCTGAATGAGTTCAAGTTCAGAGGATGCCTCAGGGGTGAGCAGTTTGTCATTGATATCAGCTCAGGAAGGAAGATAGAAACCAAGGAGGGAATGAGGGGGACGGGAAGAGAAGGAAGAAGGGAGGGAAGGAAGGAATGGAGAGCAAGAAATCCTGACTCCAAAGTAATGAAATTCTCCTTTCTCTAGTCCAAGGGTGACAGGATCTCATAAAGGTCCCATCTACACAGTCCAGACAAGCCCCACCCAGACACTTCCAACTTTGCCAAAGTCTGGCCCTCTGGGTTTGTGGGGAGCAAGGAAGAGGATTGCAATTGTGTGATAGTTTGAATATTCTTTGACATTGCTTTTCTTTGGGATTGGAATGAAAACTGAACTTTTCCAGTCCTGTGGCCACTACTGAGTTTTCCAAATTTGCTGGCATACGGAGTGCAGCACTTTCACAGTATCATCTTTTAGGATTTGAAATAGCTCAGCTGGAATTTCATCACCCCCACTAGCTTAGTTCGTACTAATGCTCCCTAAGGCCCATTTGACTTCACATTCCAGGATGTCTGGCTCTAGGTGAGTGATCACACCATCGTGGTTGTCTGGATCATTAAGATGTTTTCTATATAGTTCTTCTGTGTATTCTTGCCACCTCTTCTTAATATCTTCTGCTTCTGTTAGGTCCATACCATTTCTGTCCTTTATTGTGCCCATCTTTGCATGAAATCTTCCTTTGGTATCTCTAATTTTCTTGAAGAGATCTCTGGTCCTTCCCATTCTATTGTTTTCCTCTATTTCTTTGCATTGTTCCCTGAAGAAGGCCTTCTTATCGCTCCTTGCTATTCTTGGGAATTCTGCATTCAGATGAGTATATCCTTCCTTTTCTCCTTGGCCTTTCGCTTCTCTTCCTTTCTCAGCTATTTGTAAGGCCTCCTCAGACAACCATTTTGCCTTTTTGCATTTCTTTTTCTTGGAGATGATTTTGATCACTGCCTCCTGTACAATGTTACAAACCTCCGTCCATAATTCTTCAGTCACTCTCATCAGATCTAATCCCTTAAATCTACTTGTCACTTCCACTGTATAATTATAAGGGGTTTGATTTACATCATACCTGAATGGCCTAATGGTTTTCCCTACTTTCTTCAACTGAAGTCTGAATTTTGCAATAAGGAGTTCATGATCTGAGCCACAGTCAGCTCTAGGTCTTGATTGTGTTGACTGTATAGAACTTCTCCATCTTCAGCTGCAAAGAATATAATCAACAAAAGCAGTTTGTCATTGATTTCAATGAAAAGGGTGTTTACTATGACCAGCATATTCTTTTGACTCTGTTAGCTTTTGCCCTGCTTCATTTTGTACTCCAAGGCCAAACTTGCCAGTACTCCAAGTATCTCTTGAATTCCTACTTTTGTGTTCCAGTCCCCTCTGATGAAAAAGGACATCTTTTTTTTTTTTTTTTTTTTTTTTAGTGTTAGTTATAGAAAGTCTTGTAGGTCTTCATAGAACAGTTCAACTTCAACTTCTTCAGCATTAGTGGATTAGTGGTTGGGGCATAGACTTGGATTACTGTGATGTTGAAGGTTTGCCTTGGAAATGAACCAAGATCATTCTGTCATTTCTGAGATTGCACCCAAGTACTGCATTTCAGACTCTTTCATTGACTATAGGGGCTATGCCATTTCTTCTAAGGGAATCTTGCTCACAGTAGTAGATATAGAGGCCATCTGAATTAAATTCACCCATTCCAGTCCATTTTAGTTCACTGACTCCTAAATTGTTGATGTCCACTCATGTCATCTCCTGTTTGACCACTTCCCATTTACCTTGATTCATGGACCTAACATTCCAGGTTCCTATACAATATTGTTCTTTACAGCATCAAACTTTACTTTCACCACCAGACACCTCCACAGCTGGTTTTCATTTCTGCTTTAGTTCAACCTCTTCATTCCTTCTGGAGCTATTTCTCCAGTCTTCTCCAGTAATGTATTGGACACCTACCAACCTGGGGGGTTCATCTGTCAGTGTCATATCTTTTTCCATTTTCATACTGTTTGGGGGGTTCTCAAGGCAAGCATGCTGAAGGCGCTTGCCATTCTCTTCTCCATTGGATGATGTTTTGTCAGAACTCTTCACCATGATCTATCCGCCTTGCATGGCCCTTCATGGCATGGCTCATAGTTTAATTAAGTTACAAAGCTGTGGTCCATGTGATCATTTTGGTTAGTTTTCTGTGATTGTGGATTTCATTCTGTCTGTCCTCTGGTGGATGATGATAAGAGATCTGTGCAAGCATCCTGATGGAAGGAGCTGGCTTGGGAAAAACTGGGTCTTGCCCTGGTGGGCAGTGCCATGCTCAGTAAATCTTTAATCCAATTTTCTGCAGATGGTTGTTGCCTCCCTACAGTTTGTCCTGAGGCCAAACTGTGGTAGGGGTAATGGAGGTAATAGTGACCTCTTCCCAAAGGACTTATGCCAGCATACTGCGCCTCCCAGGACATGAGTTTGAGCAAACTCTGGGAGATGAGGAAGGTCAGGGAAGCCTGATGTGCTGCAGTCCATGGGGTCGCAAAGAGTTGGACATGACTGAGCAACTGAACAACAACAAAGAGAAGGGGAGCATTTCATAGTAAAGCAAGCAGGTGACACAGAGAACATGGCTTTCCAGGAGAGAAGAGGGGAGGATAGCATGACCACAGGTGCCCTGCATAATCAGGAGATTTCAAGAAACCCCCAGCCAGCAAATGCCAGTCTGGCTCTCCAGCAATCAGACCAGAGCCAGTGGCTGGGAGGCTGTGGGTGAGAGCCACCCCTGCAGGGAGGGATGGGGTCAGGGGCTTAGGTGGAAGCAGCAGATGAGAAGAGGGCAGTGAGCTCTGCTAACTAGCAGCTGCATACAGATACCAGCCTTCTGCTATCTGTTTTGTTTTGGATACTGGCTTTTTTTTTTTCTTTTAAGGAGTAAGTTTTGCTCTTACTCAGGAAGTGAGCGGATTTTTCTGCACACAGTGATCAATTTGCCTCTTAACAACATGGTCTCTGCTGTTAGGCGGTCCTGGATTCTGCTCCTGTCCAGCCCATGATGAACCATACAACTTCCAAGGACCAGGGTCTTTGGTGATGTCTAACCTGGAGGGTGGCTGTAGGGATTAAATGAGATGATGTGTGAATGGAGCTTAAAGGACCCCTGTTTTCCAACTTCAGATGTGCAAAGGGGCTAAGTGAGATTTCTCCTAGGAATTCAGGGTCCAGGGCAGGGGCTGGAATGGACTCTGAGGGCCTGAAGAGGACACATCGCTGAGGGTGTGAGGAAGCAGATGTGTGAGGTCACAGGGCTGACATGGGGTCCCGCAGGAGCAGAACGTTTCATTTTCACTGGGTGGGACACCATCAACCCCATTTTACAGTTGAGGGGCTGAGAAAGTTTACCTGGTCATCAAGTTCCACCAGGTGGCAGAAACAGAAGACAAGCCCAAGCCTTTCTTATACTGTCCCCTAAGAGGGCAGCATTGGAAGGAGGCAGCCCTGGGTCCCAGCTTCACCTCTGCCACTGGTAGGCAGAGGCCTTCGTCTCACTGAGCCTCAGTTCCTTCATCTGTAAAGTGAGAGTTATCTCTGATAATGTATTAAAAGAGCCCAGCAATTTCAGGTGAATGAAGATGCGTTGGGAAGACTGTTCTGAGAACCAGGAGTCCTGGGCTCTAGTCTTGCCTCTGCCTCTTGCTGTGTGACCTTGGGCAAATCCCACTCTCTCTGGACATTAGGATTACCAGGGAAACTTTAAACACACAAGCAATTTAGCCTGTCCTCTAGAAATTCTGATTCAGCTGATCTGGATGCCTACACACCCAGTGCTGTGGATATATAACCAGGATTGAGATGACAATGGTGCTTCTCATTTGTAGTCCTGAACCAGCAACATTACTGGGGAACTTGCTAGAAATGCAAAATCTTAGCCCTACAGGGACCCACTGCATCAGAAACTTCAATCAAAAACAGCAATCTGTTTTTATAAAACCAAGTCTGAGGGTTTCTGGGCTACAGGATCCAGCCCTAAGATCCTCTACTTTTCAGGTTGTATGCATCAGTGGAGCAAAATGAAGGGTAAGAGTAGGAGAAAGCATGGGTGAGATCAGGAAAACCAAGGGAGATGGGAGAAGAGACCCAGAGAATCAAGAGGTGACCTCAGCCTTGCCCCTGGGTGTGTTGGCATCACAGCTATGGAATCTGCTAAAAAATTTAAAAGCCTCCAAGGACATGCTTCTGAAAACAGCATGTGCAGTGTGGGTGGTGAAAGCCACAGGAGGAAGATAGTCATCTTCCTCCTGGAAAGTCAATTTACCAGAAGATGTTTTATGGGGGAAAAAAGTTAAATTATTTCATCAATGAGTAACTGAAAACAAGACCATTAGATTAAAGCAAACAGATCTATAATGGCACAGAATACACTTCTAAGATAAAAGAAAGGCCCCCCCAAACACATTGCGCTTATGTTCACGAACTTCAGACTCCAGTCTCAGGCCCAAGGAGGTCAGTTCTCTTTTCCTTGCCCTTTGGACAACTGCAGTAGAAGACAACCATTAATGAATGAATTAATGGATTGACTGATTAGACAAAAGACTGAGCCCCTACCTTTTCCCAAGCTCTCAGCTAGATACCAGAGAATTACCAGTAGCAAAAATACACAGAGTTTCTGTCTTGCAAAAGCTTATGTGTAATGAGGGTAGGAGAGGTGGACAAACACCAACATTAATCCAATTATCACACAAATAGATAGGTAATTACAATCTGTGATAAATGTTTTGAGGGGGGAAAAGGGAGAAAAAAGGAAAGGGAGCATGTGATAAGGGAGCAAATTGACAGGGAGGTCAGGAAAGACTTCTCCCAGAAAGTAACACTGGACCCCAGCCCTAAAGTCAAGAGTGGGAAGCCTGTTCCAGGAGGTCTAGAAACAGCACGCCAAATCTTTGGTTTCCCCACCTGAAACTGTCTTTCTCCTGCACCGATTTAACCCCTAGATCAAGCCCAGCCCCCTCCAGGAAACATGGCCTGACCTGGACCAACTCTGACCACTTTGACCATGCTCTGAATCTCTGTGCCCCATTTTTCCAGCACCTACTCTCATTTTTTTTTGTCATTCAGATCCCACCTTCATGATATTCTCTAGACCCAAGGTAACATCAATCCATTTTGTCTTAAAAGGTAAATGAAAAGAAACTGCTATGCCACTTCCTCTGTGATGAAGGGAAACTGGCCAAGTTTAGAAGGATGTTAAGGACATATCAGCTCTGAGACATCTTTCTCAGATCAGAAAAGCCAATGAAGACATGCAAAGGGAAATATGGTCACTTTGTGATTCACTGGTTGTCCACATAGGTCCCAAGATAACTTCCTGTCTCACTAATGATACAAGCATTGCATTTTTTGTTAGTTTGTTGTTTTGTGTTTTGTTTTTAGGAGGATGTTAGGGATCTCTAACAAAACTGTGAAATCCTCAAGGATAAGGGCTCTCCATAGCACCTGCAGTTAGTTTTCAAATGTTTCTGAATTCAGAGGAAATATTTTTACTTTTTTAAAAATTTTTTTAAAAAATAAATTTATTTATTTTAGTTGGGGGCTAATTACTTTACAATATGGTAGTAGTTTTTGCCATACATTGACATGAATCAGCCATGGGTTTACATGTGTTCCCCATCCTGAACCCCCCTCCCCCCTCCCTCCTCATCCCATCCCTCTGGGCAAACACTCTCCGACATAAATCACAGCAGGATCCTCCATGACCCACCTCCCAGAATATTGGAAATAAAAGCAAAAATAAACAAATGGGACCTAATTAAAATTAAAAGATTTTGCACAACAAAGGAAACTATAAGCAAGGCGAAAAGACAGCCTTCAGAATGGGAGAAAATAGTAGCAAACGAAGCAACAGACAAACAATTAATCTCAAAAATATACAAGCAACTCCTGCAGCTGAATTCCAGAAAAATAAACGACCCAATCAAAAAATGGGCCAAAGAACTAAACAGACATTTCTCCAAAGAAGACATACATATGGCTAACAAACACATGAAAAGATGCTCAACATCACTCATTATTAGAGAAATGCAAATCAAAACCACAATGAGGTGACCATTTCACACCAGTCAGAATGGCTGCTATCCAAAAGTCTACAAGCAATAAATGCTGGAGAGGGTGTGGAGAAAAGGGAACCGTCTTACACTGTTGGTGGGAATGCAAACTAGTACAGCCACTATGGAGAACAGTGTGGAGATTCCTTAAAAAACTGGGACTAGAACTGCCATATGACCCAGCAATCCCACTGCTGGGCATACACACCGAGGAAACCAGAATTGAAAGAGACGCGTGTACCCTAATGTTCATCGCAGCACTGTTTACAATAGCCAGGACATGGAAGCAACCTAGATGTCCATCAGCAGACGAATGGATAAGGAAGCTGTGGTACATATACACAATGGAATATTACTCAGCCATTAAAAAAATACATTTGAATCGGTTCTATTGAGATGGATGAAACTGGAGCCCATTATACAGAGTGAAGTAAGCCAGAAAGAAAAACACCAATACAGTATACTAATGCATATATATGGAATTTGAAAGATGGTAACGATAACCCTATATGCGAGACAGAATAAGAGACACAGATGCATAGAACAGTCTTATGGACTCTGAAGGAGAAGGTGAGGGTGGGACGTTCTGGGACAATAGCATTGAAACATGTATATTATCATATGTGAAACAGAACACCATTCCATGTTCGATGCATGAGACAAATGCTCAGGGCTGGGGCAATGGGATGACCCAGAGGAAATAGTTTTGACTCGCCATGACCCAGAAGAGCTGAGATTTGTTGTGTCCTTAATGTCTTCCATGAACTGTGTGAACTGCTTTACATCTATTGCTTCATTTTAGTCTCACAATAACCCTGGGACAGAGGTCGCGCGGTCATTTCTGTAAAACTGAGATTCAAGAGAAACTGAGGTTCAAGAGACAGAAGGAAATGACTCAGTTGTGTTCATCTAGGAAGAGTCAGAGCTCAGTCTGGAACCAGGCCTGGCCTGAAGAGCTTCCGGCCATGGCAGTCAGCTAGAGCATGTGGACACAACAGGGTCATTCAAGCCTGACTCACAGACATGTGTTCTGATGAACAGTCTCACTTTGGGGGAGGGGCCCCTTCCCCTGGGGGAGGGGGGGAGGGGCCCCTTCTCCTGGGGGAGGGGGGAGGGGCCCCTTCCCCTCGGATCCTTATGAAAATACAATGAGAACACAGACATGTAAGAGGACGAAAGGAAAGACATGCTGCCAAGTACTACAGACAACTGGCTAACTCTCCTCAGCCGCCCTGCTCTTCTCTGCCTTCCCATTGTCTATACATGGGTCTCAGACACATGCCTTTCTTGTACTGCCATGATGATCTTTACCATAGAGATGACTTTCACTCCTTAATGTTAAGTAATTGAGCTTAGAAAGTATTTGTGTGGTTCAAAATGCAGAAATTATCAAAGGGTATACAGCAAAAATTCTCCTACCCACCCTGTCAATTAGGTTCCTTTCCCAAAGGCGGCCACCATTGCTATGGTCTGAATGTGCATCTTCCCAAAATTTGTATGTTGGAATCCCAACCCCCATGTCATGATGTTAGAAGGTGTGGCCTTCAGGGTATTCTCCAGAAAGTGCCCATGCTGGTACTGTGACCTTGGACTTCTCAATCTCCAGAATTGTGAAAAATAAATTTGTTTTTTTATTTTTTAACTTTTTACACACATTTAATGTAAAATAATTTTTAAAATTACAAATCAATACACATTCACTGCGGAAAAACCAAAATGTAATACAGGCAGATATAACTAATGTTAACACCTCGGAGGATTAGACATTTATCAGACATGTTTTCCTATAACTGTCCACATATTTTGTAATGAAACCAAACAGAATATACTATTATAGACTATTGCATAATTTGTCATGAACATCTTTCCATGGCATTGAGTAGATGTCTAGATATTCTTATTAATGCTTCCTGCCATTTTCACGGATTTCTAGGTTCTGCCCATTTTTTTGCGTTTTTAGCATGACCACGAACAGGCTGGCACCAAAAACTTTATTCATATCCATGATTATTTTCTTAGGATGAATCTCTGGGAGTAAAATTTCCTAGTCAAATGATCTGTATCAATTCTTTTGCCATCAGAGTCAAACTGCCCTCTAGAAAGGCTAACATGCATCAGAAACAAATCAGTATGCATAATTCGCCATAAACTAAAAATATTTTTAAAAACTTGACCAACGTAATGTGAGGAAATGAATCTCACTGTCACTTTTATTTGCATTTGTCTGGAGTCGAACATGAAAGCCATTTTAAATGGCTAAGAATATCTTGGGTTAGTGAACAAATACTTTATTGGAAGTAAATAACACCTACTGGATCTTCAATCCTAAAATTTTTAACTTTCCACAGGTTACCAAAACATTTAATATTTAAGTTTAAATTTTCATTAATCAGCTATATGTCTTGCTTGTGCTGAAATCCCTAACTGTTTGATATTTTGAATGAAATAACTAGATAATGGAAGGAACTTTTCATTTTTCCATGTAGAGGTTTTGATGTGGTTTGGATTTAGCCAAAGTTGCCTTTCAAAAATCTTAATTGGTATTGAAGTCGTATTTTTTCCATATTCAAAATTTCCATGCATTTCAAAAATTATGGTGCTGGAATCACAGAACTTTATTGGTACTAGTCACATTTAAATAATATTTGAAAACATCTTGCTGTTTGGCATCATGTAGATCCTTTCCCCTTTCTCAGTATCCCCCACTCCTCCAAAAAGGAAACAGAGGAGATTTCACACAGTTACCTGTGGTAATCTATCTGCAGCCGACTGAACTGAGGTGCTAACAATGGCCAGCATGATCCACGTGAGGAATCAACACCTAAACCGGAGAGAAAAAGACCCTTGAAGCTTCATCTCCATAGCAGTTCCACCACCCTGTCTAATCCTCTACAAGAAATATCCCTCAAATTGTCTGATATGCAATCCATTTAGTACTCAGCAATACGCCAATGTTTGCAAAGGGGAGAGCACGGAATTTAAGCCTGTGCTTCAAATTCCATTCTTCAGAAAACAACTCATAGGAAAAATAAATAGACTGATAAACCAATCAAATCAATTAACCAGAACTATTAACACTTTCTACTTTGCCTGCAGTTACTGAATTTGAGTTCTCAAGACTTCTCAATCTCCAGAACTGTGAGAAATAAATTTCTGTTGTTTTTAAGCCGTTCCCTTCTCCAGGGGATCTTCCTAACCCAGGGATTGAAGCTAGGTCTCCTGCATGGCAAGGAGATTCTTTATCAGCTAAGCCACCAGGGAAGCCCAAGAATACTGGAGTGGGTAGCTTATCCCTTCTCCAATGGATCTTCCCAACCCAGGAGTCAAACTGGGGTTTCCTGCATTGCAGGCAGAGTCTTTACCAGCTTAGCTACCAGGGAAGCCCTTAAGTCACCCAGAGTATGGTATTTTGTTATAGCAGCCTGAGCAGACTAAGACAACTATTATTAGTTGCTTGTGTCCTTCTGGAGAAAATCCACTCATATATAAGCAAAGACACACACACACACACACACACACACACACACACACACACCTTTTAACGCAAAAAATCATATCAGACATGCTCTGTCAATTGCTTTTATGACTTAACAGTACACCTTAGAGCTTGTTCTAAATAAGAATACAAAAAGCTTCTTCATTTTTAAAGGTTATTTTGTATTCACTTGCCCCACTCTTTGACCAACTGATGAACATTTAAGTGGTTCCAAATATTTTCATTTTGCAAACAATGCAACGTGAATAATCCTCCAATTATATTGTTAGTGATATAATAACATCTTTCTCTCAATGAACTATTTTTTAAAACTTTGCTCCCATACTAAGCAATACCTATGAAATCATAGGTTTGATGGGCTTGCTGTTGTTGTTCAGTCACTCAGTCATGTCCAACTCTTCACGACCCCGTGGACTGCAGCACGCCAGGCCTCCCTGTCCTTCACCATCTCCCAGAGCCTGCTCAAACTCATGTCCATTGAGTCAGTGATGCCATCCAACCATCTTGTCCTCTGTCATCCCCTTCTCCTCCTGCCTTCAATCTTTCCCAGCATCAGGGT
The DNA here is from genome assembly GCF_054371585.1 of Giraffa tippelskirchi. NCBI lineage: Eukaryota > Metazoa > Chordata > Mammalia > Artiodactyla > Giraffidae > Giraffa > Giraffa tippelskirchi. Next base: position 23,740,072 of record NC_137287.1, read on the forward strand.
CTTTTCTAATGAGTCAGCTCTTTGCATCAGGTGGCCAAAGTATTGGAGCTTCAGCTTCAGCATCAGTCTTTTCAATGAATATTCAGGATTGATTTCCTTTAGGATTGACTGGTTTGATCTTACAATCCAAGGCATTCTCAAGAAACTCTCTAACATCACAGTTCAAAAGCATCAATTCTTTTGTGCTCAGTCTTCTTTATGGTCCAAATCTCACATCCATACGTGACAACTGGAAAAACCATAATTTTGACTATATGCACTTTTGTTACCAAAGTAATGCCTCTACTTTTTAATATGTCGTCTAGGTTTGTCTTAGCTTTTCTTCCAAGGAGTAAGAGCTTTTTAATTTCATGACTGCAGTCACCATCTGCAGTGATTTTGAAGCCCAAGAAAATAAAGTCTGTCACTGTTTTCATTGTTTCCCATCTATTTGCCATGAAGTGATGGACCAGATGCCATGATCTTAGTTTTCTGAATGTTCAATTTTAAGCCAGCTTTTTCACTCTCCTCTTTCATCTTCATCAAGCGGCTCTTTAGTTCCTCTTTACTTTCTGCCATAAGGGTGGTGTCATCTGCATATCTGATGTTACTGATATTTCTCCCGGCAATCCTGACTCCAGCTTGAGCTTCCTTCAGCCTGGCATTTCACATGATGTACTCTGCATGTAAGTTAACTAAGCAGGGTGACAATATACAGCCCTGACATACTCCTTCCCCAATTTTGAACCAGTCCATTGTTCCATGTCTGGTTCTAACTGTTGCTTCTTGACCTACATACAGGTTTCTCAGAAGACAGGTGATGGGCCAAACATATTTGCCAAATTTACATTAATATAAATAGATAAGAAGCCCATAATCATTTACATGAAAGAGCTTGCCTGTGTGTCACATATAATTTGCTTGTACCGTGCATTCGCTATTTAGGGAAACACGGATCCCCAGACATTCCAAATTTCTTGGCCATGATCCAATCTCTGCCTCCTTCTCCAAACTCATTTCTCAGATATTCTACGCTCCAGCCTTCTGGACTCATGTGTTCTTTTAGGCTTGTGCTTAGCTTGATCATGCCCAGTGGCTGCACATGCTGCCCCAGCCAAGAAGAGCATCTGCACCCTGTTCCCTGGAGAACTCCCATTCCTCGTTCAAGTCACAGTCCAAGTCCTCCTGCTCCAGGATGCCTTCTTCATCCAAAACCTGCATCCACACATCTTGGGCGTGCTTCCACTAGCACTCAGCGAGTGGAACTATAATAACTAAGTGATTAAGAAAGTAGGGCCTGAATTGGGTAGCTCTAGGTTCAAATCCCAGATCCACCACTTACTCTCTGTTGTGAAGTGAAAGTGAAAAAGTGTGAAAGGGTTAGTCACTCAGTCATGTCCTACTCTTTGCAACCCCATGAACTGTAGCCCACCAGGCTCCTCTGTCCATGGAATTCCCCAGGCAAGAATACTGCAGTGGGTAGCCGTTCCCTTCTCCAGGGGATCCTCCTGACTCAGGAAACGAATCCAAGTCTCCTGCATTGAAGACAAACTCTTTACTGTCTGAGCCACCAAGGAATGTGTGTGCGTGTGTGCTAAGTCGCTTCAGTTGTGTCCCACTCTTTGCAACCCTATGGACTGTAGCACACTAGGCTCCTCTGTCCATAGGATTCTCCAGGCAAGAATACTGGAGTGGGTTGCCGTGCCCTCCTCCAGGGGATCTTCCCAACCTAGGGATCAAAGCAGTGTCTGTTATGTCTGCCTGCATTGGCAGGCAGGTTCTTTACCACTAGTGCCACCTGGAAAGCTCCACCAGCGAATGGGAGGCCTCAGTTTTCCCATATGTAAGACAGTGATAATCAGAACATCTACCTCCTTGTTACAGTGAGGATTAAAAGATGTGTTTAGCAGATAAGGTGTTCACTATAGCTACTGCCCTTATGGCTGTTTCCCCCACTACATTACTAGCTCTTTTGAGCTTCTGAACTTTCTATTTGCAATCCTGTCAGGTTTATCTTCAAAACAGATCTCATTTCTCAGCACACCATAGCTCATCCACAGCTCTTGCCAAACAAGCATCCTCTCCCACCTGGATATTAACCTCCTACCAGACTTCGTGTACTGTGCCCACTCCCTCAGACTGTGCTTTACAGCAGCCAGAGGGATCCTTCAACATTGAAGTCAGATTGGGCCTTATCCTGCTCTGAACCATCTAGTGGTTTCTCATCACTACTAATGTAAAATCCAAAGTACCTACTATGGCCAAGGTGGCCCATGGGACCTGGCCCTGCTTTCTCCTTCTTTACACCCCCTTCTCCAGCCACACTGGCCTCCTTGTTCCTCTGTCTCATGTAGCAAGAACTTTGCACTGGCTGGTTGGTCCTGTGATCCGCTCTCTCCACAGGAAGCTGCACTGCACAGCTGGATCTGTCATTTCATTCAGGTTGCTGCTCAATTGCTGTTTCCAGATTTTCTCAGACCCTACCCAAAATGACCATCATCACCCCTCTCTAGTCCTCTGTTCAAAGCATCACAGCTTCCTAATATGATGTTTAAATTTGTCAGTCTGTCCCACTGAATGCATGTTCTGTTAAGGCCAGGGGATTAACTTTATTCACTGCTGTCTCCCCACTCCCCATGCCAGTGCCTGGCACATAATAGACACTCAATAAATATCTGCAGAATGAGTGGATGAATGAATGACTTCAGTACCTAGTACTGGGCCAGGCACACTTTGTGAGCAAATGTTTAGAGAGGAACAGAGAGAGGGAAAGAGAGAAGAAAGCAAGGAATAAAGGAAGGAGAGAAAGAAGTCCAGAGGATTCTTTTTAGTTGCCCTGTCTCTTTAGTGAGGCATAATTTACATCCCATAAAAATTACCCATTTCAAGTGTACAGTTCAGTAAGTCTTAGTAAATTTCCACAGTTAGGAAACCATCCCCACAATCCCATTTTAGAATTCTTTTATCACTCTCCTTGCTCATTTGCTGCCAGTCCCTACTCAGAACTCCAGTCCCAAGCGACCACTGATCAGCTTCCTCACTCCCTAATTTTTCTTTTTCTAGAAATTTCATATAAATGGAATCATACATTATGTAGTCTTTTCTGTCTGGCTTTCCCCACAAAGTTTCATAATTATTTTTAGGATCAGCCATGTCAGGCATGCATCAGTAGTTTGTTCCCTTTTATTCTGGAGTAGCATTCTAGTCCATGGATGCACCACATTTTATGGTGGCACTAGTGGTAAAGAACCCACCTGCCAAGCAAGAGACGTGGGTTCAACCCCTGGATTGGGAAGATCCCCTGGAGTAGGAAACAGAAAATGGCTCCAGTATTCTTGATTAGGAAACTCCATGGAGAGAGGAGCCTGGTGGGCTACAGTCTACGGGGCTGCCGAGAGTCAGACGTGGTTGAGTGTGCACACACACACACACACACACACACTTGCCAGTTGATGGATGTTTGTAGGGCTCCCATTTTTAGGCTGTTACGAAGAATGTGGTCATGATTTTCATGAGCAGGTTTTGGAATGGACATATACTTCCAAATGTCTGAGATGAGTGACACCCAGGAGTCAAATTGCTGGGCCACACAGAAAGCATGAGAGTCCAGAAGATTTTGATGCCCTGAAACATGGCTTACTTTTGGAGTCTCCACCTAGGCTTGTAAGAAAATGACCCAAACATGGTAAAGAAAAATGCGTGTAAAACTCAGTTTGAGCTGCCAGCTCATCTCCAAGCCCTCAATTGCTGTCCTAAGTGCGTTGCCAATTCATTACGCCTGTGTTTGAGGTCCATTTGTAACTGCATTTGATGTATTGTCTGTTGGGAGGTGGTGAAATTTGCCAGCCTCAAGACTAATGACTGAGCCTTATTTTTCACCCAGTGATTCTAAAGAAGTGTCTTCTTGGCAGAGGTTTGAGAAAGAAACAGTTGATGAAATTGATTGTGGCACAATGATGTGGGAAGAAGCCACACATTCTTTATCACTGAAAGGGACAAATAAGAGGTGAAGTGAACACAGGTGAACACAACCGTGCGGAAGCTTCTCTGGCCCCTATTAGATTTTGGCCCCTTCCAAGTGTCCTGGAATCCCTGTCATCATTTCCAACTGTAGATGTCCCCAGCACTGAGATCTCAAGTCCTGCTGAGTGCATCATGCCAGATCCTTGCTTTGGGTTTTAAACTACATTTACTATGATAATGAGGCTGCAGGTAGCATTTGCTATGGTGATGAGTGTGCAGGTAGCACTACTCCAATGGTGAGACTGCAGGTAGCATTTACACAGAGCTTTGAGGCTTTCATCTCCTGCCTTGCCACTGATACCGCACTTTGCTATGCTGCACTTCAGTTTCAAAGACTTCACCCAGGGAGGGAGTTGACCTCCAGGTAGAAACTTCAGGGGCTGGATTCTGTTGCTTCCTGACCCATCAAGAAAAACAAAAATCTCACTCACCTCTCGTCAGTGATCTTTCGTAGCATAAAATCAGAGTTGGTCCTAGGATATAATTTTGGCTTCAAAGTCAACTTCTGATGTTCATGATTGAACAATGCCCATTCAAAAGAAGAAGAGAAAAGCAGACTAAAAGCAGAAGTTCTCAGAGCCTTGGGTAAATAAATATCTTTTCTGATGGATTTCAGTCTCCCTGAAGAGAAGACATTGACAAAATGATGAGTCAAGGGAGCAGATTTCATAGGAATTTTTGTTGTTTGATGTAACAGGGGTTCTGTCTGAGAAAATGGGAATTCAAGCTATCTTGCAGGTCAGACAAGTTGGGAGGTCAGCATCCCCAAGACAATCCGTGTGCAGGTGTTGACTGACGTGGAGTAAAAATGTGGGGATCTCACTGGCCGTAAGGATGGTGTCTGAGCCCCGAGGAGAGAGATGCTGAAGGAGTATCTCTGAGCCTCAAGCTCAGACAGCTTTGGAGACCAGGGGACCAGGTAGGGACAGGTGCAGTGGCAGGGTGGTATTTGACTCACGTCAATACAGCGTGGCTTCCCCTCAGGAAAGACTGGAAATTTGATCTTCCCCAGTGGGGTAGACTTCACACTATGGACTGACCACCTGGGTTCAAACTCTGGCTCTGCTTCTTTCTAACTAACTTTGGGCAAGTTGCTTCTCCTGTCTGAGTCTTGTTTTTCTCATCTGTAAAATGGGTATATTAATTAATAATGACAGCCTCCTAAGTCTGCTGTGAGGAATATGTAAGTTCCCACATGGAGAGTGTTTATCTGGGTATACAGAGAGTGTTTGCTAAATGCTGGATAGTTTTTTGATGTTGCCGTTGTTAAGGAATTCCAGCTTTGAGAAGCACTGGGTGATACCACCCTAATGTATATATCAGTGCTGTCAAGGTGGTTCCAGCAGGAGCTGGTGAGAGGTAGCCACAGGAGAGGGGCCTGGGGCAAACACACCTTGAACAAATTATTTTAGAGCTAGTATGAAACCCCTTTGGGACTCGCAGCAAAATCTGGGTGAGACCTCACTTGGAAGGGGAGAACCCAAAGGCCTACACAGATGGGGTGTCAAACAGTGAAATAATGGTGACCCACTGTCAGTAATGACCTGTTAAATTCTCAGCTTTGGGGTCATGAGACTATCCAGGTTACCCCCAAAAGTGACTAGTAGAACCATAGAGGAAATAACTGCTGAATAGTTAACAGAGCATAGCCATCCACACTCCCTGGGCTCAAATTCTAGATCTGTCACTTCCTATCTATGTGTTCTGAGCAAGTTGAATTTCTTTGTGCCTCAGTTTCCTCAACTGCAAAGTGGGAATAAAACTAATAGTCCATATTTCATAAGTTATTTGTTAGGCTTTAAAGAGATTGTTAAAACACTTGATGTGGTATAGTGCCCAGTAAACATTAGGGAGTCAAGCTAGCAGTTTAGAAGGACAAAGTTCACATGTGCAAAGGCCCAGAGGTGCAGGAGGCAAGGTCTGAGGCTGCTCTAGGCTCACAGGGCTTCTTGTCACAATGATGAGCAAGAGAGGAATTTCTGGGGGATCAGTCAATGACCCTGTTTGTGTGTGTGTCTCACCATCTAAACTGTAAGCCTTTGACAGCAGGAACCTTGTTTTCTCTTCTTTGTTCCCAGAGAATCTACCACCACACCCAGCAGGCAGTAAGTGCTAAGCTGGCATGTTGAAGATGTTAAAAAGCACTGGAAAAAGCTCCAGACCAGGATTCTGATCCACCTTGGCCTTAACAGATTTTCTTTGGGCCTATGGCCAAGTCATACCATTGATGTCCAGGTTTTGCTGGACCAACAGAGAGCAGAGAAAGGATTTTATTATCTGTATTTTTTTTATCATCCCCGAATTATCAATTATTCATTTTATCCACACTTACTGCCAAATAAAAGATGCTTCCCCAGGTGGCACAGTGGTAAAGAATCTGCCTGCCAGTACAGGAGATGCAAGAGACTCAGGTTTGGTCCTGGAGTCAGGAAGATCCCCTGGAGTAGGACACGGCAACCCACCCCAGTATTCTTGCCTGGGAAAATCCCAAGGACAGGGGAGCCTGGTGGGCTACAGTTCATGGGGTTACAAAGGAGTCCGACACGACTGAGCACATAGCGTGAGCACAAAGCATTAAGTGTTAACTCCAAAGAAGTTAGGTGAGGCTCCTCTTTTCTCCGGGAAGGGATTTTAGAGATGAGGAAATGAAGGCCCAGAGGACCAAAAGAACACAGTTAAAGTAGACACTGAGATAGCAATAGAGTCAGGCCTGGAAGCCACTAACTCTGCTAAGTCCAGTGCCCATTCCCACTTGATATCTCACAGGGCAGATCAATGGCAGATTTTGCTGTGTAGCTGGACTTCATAGCCTCTATCAAGCTTGCATATTTATTTTCAGTGAGCTGATCAATTCACCCTGAAACTATTCTTTCAAACAAAAGTTAGGGATTAATAATATGTAGTTAAAACAGTAGTATGAAGAAATGGTATGAATCCTATGTTACAAATGAGGACAGTCAGCCTCAAGAAAGCTGAATTTACTTGTCTACGTTCTCACACTTGGTAGGGAAGTTGCAGAGTGCACTTTCAAATCAGATCTCTCTGCAGCCAAAGCCACGGACTTACCTACTGAGAGCAAATTCCAGGTATAGTTAAGGAACTTTGCCTGGGCTCAAGGGTTCTACTGAAAGTCTGGGGTTCTCCCTGCCCCACTAAGAAAGGCCTCTAGGATGGAAGGCTATAGTATGGGGTGATGGCTCAGCTATCCAGGAGGTTCAATGCCCTCTTGTTGTGCTTGGCTATTTGGGTAAATCAGTTAAAATCTTAATCCTTCCCTAATTCTCTCCCTTTCTCCTTCCCTGAGGGGCATTGAGCCTGAAGAAAAGTCTTCACTCTCACCATGCCTATTTCCCAGACAGAAAAACAGGGGTCAAGTAGAAATGTAGCTTCATAATTTGCAACTGATGGGGGAGAGCCGGGAATGCTCTGGGCGATGGTATTAGATATAGCACAAAGGATGTGGGTCACCTTCAAGTTAAACAGCCTCCAGAGACTCCACAATTTTCTCCCTCCTAGCCCTAATCCTCTTCAAGAGAATCAATGTTTTCACCTTGCTTTAACTGAAGTTAATATTTAAATCCCCATTACCACATAAAATGTCTCATGCATTCACACAGGTTTACCAGATGTTTTTTCCATTTTTTTTTCATAAAGATCTATCTTAATCCAATATTGCTCTATATCCATTAAGGCACCTCCTTTAAAGGCTATCCCCATGCTCCTTAAGTGGCTGCATTTTCACCCTCATTGTCAGCTGGAGGATTCTAAAGATAAATGATAGCTACTATTTCGTGAGCACCTACTGTGTGCCATGCCTCTTACACAATGATAGATTATATAGTTTCAGTTATAATTTTGGTTGCTAAAACTGAAATCTCCAAATTGCATTGGTTAAATGATATTAAATTTTATTTCTTTCTCATGTAACAGTCAAGGAGTAACCTGTCCAGGGTTGGTATGGGGTCTCCAGGATATCAGAAATCCCAGGTTCCTTTTATCTTGTTGTTCTGCCATCTTTACTTATTGCCCTCATTAACCTTGTTCAAGATGGTACATTGCTACATTCCAGCCAGCTTGGAAGAGAGATGGAGAAAAAGAATGCCCCTTTCCTTTAAGAATGTGAACTATGAATAGCATAGTTGTATATTTCCCATTAGCCAGCTGCAAAGGTGGCTGGAAATTGTAATCTTTAATCTCCTTGGGTGGCATAGACCCAAGGAGAAATCAGAGGTTCTAACTCCATAGACATAGGTATTCTGCACTGCAGGCAGATTCTTTACCATCTGAGCCACCAGGGAAGCCCAATTCCATAGACAAAGATAATGATATATTAATACATGCCATATCAGATGATTCTAAAGGGGATCAGGCCACAAGATTTATGAACCTATGATAAGAAAAGGCTGAAAAGAAAATGCTCTGAGAGAAGTAAGCCTCACCTGGACTGGAATGTCCATGTCTCATTTCCAACTTTACTTAATATAAAATAACCTAAAAGATGGGATGTGGGATTGTTCTGTCTGTGAGCAAGGACAGGTCACAGCCCTGTGGGTGGGAGTGGGGCTTTCCCTGAAAAGAAGGGAGGCTCATTCAGTCAGACCTCTTGGAGGGTGGTCAGTCCTGGAGCAGGAAATGAGAATTCTGAAAACAGATCTTAAATGAGAAGGATGGAAAGTGGTCTTGTCTGTGAACTGGGGGTCAGCTGGGCGTGGACTGCTCAGTGCAGAGATACCTGGAGTATTTCTGGTGAGGGAAGGAGGGGACTCTAGCCCAGTCACGATGAAGCAGGCTGAGAGAGACATACAGAGCCAGGCATTTGAGAAAAGCTGAGGACACATCTGCACCTGTTCAGTCGTGTGTGTGTGTGTGTATGTATGTGTGCGTGTGTGCACACACGTGTGTGACTGTGTGTTCAGTTGCTCAATCATGTCCAACTCTTTGTGACCCCATGGACTTGCCCCTCCAAGTTCCTCTGGCCATGGAATGTTCCAGGCAAGAAGACTGGAATGGGTTGCCATTTCCTACTCTAGGGGATCTTCCTGACCCAGGGGTTGAAACTGCATCGCTTGCATCTTCTGCATTGGCAGATGGATTCTTGACCACTACACCACCTGGGAAGCCCCTGTTCAGTCATAATTATTCTCTGTATTGTTTCCTTCTCAACTAGCTCCAGGTTGTCAGTAAATGCTTGTTAATAGCTAATATTGGTCTCTGCTCTAATGGGGGAATGAAGGCAAAGTGCCTACACCACACTTAGGGAGAAGTAGATATGTCACTCTAGCCTTCCTTCTGACCCTCAAATATGCCCCATCCCTTTCTGCCTCAGGACCTTTGCACACCTTCTCTCTGCCTAGAAGGCTGGCCTCCACCCGCTTTGTTTGCACACCCCTGCTCATTCTGACCTATCGTTGATAATGTCACTTCTTCAAGAAAACCCTTCTAATAGTCACCCTCAGACCAAGTAGATCCTTCCTATGTTCTCTCATAATCCCCTAACTATCATATTCATGATTTACAATTACATATTTATTCATGGGATTGTTTGAGCAGTATCTTTCTCCCCTGTGCTGTGCTATGCTTGGTTGCTTAGTCATGTCTGACTCTTTACAACCCCATGGACTGCAGCCTGCCAGGCTCCTCTGTCCATGGGGATTTTCCTGGCAAAAATGCTGGAGAGGGTTGCCATGCCCTCCTCCAGGGGATCTTTCCAACCCAGGGATCCCACATTGTAGGCAGATTCTTTACTATCTGAGCCACCATGGAAGCCCTCTTTCTCTCATACTAGACTGTAAGTACCACGAGGAGAGGAAGCATATTCAATTTTTCTCACTCTTCAATTTCCAGCATCTAAGACAGTTCCTGGCACATAGTAGGTACTCAGTAGATATGTGTGGAATGAATGCTGAGAATGGTGTCCCATCGCAGAGACCAGAGTACTTGGGCTCATCAGCAGAGCACAGTTTTGACCACCAGAGTATTGACCCTCAAGGGACTTTGCCCTGGTGGCATGAAGGGAAGACGGGGACAGAAACACTGCCAGTTCAGAAGGTCCCCTAAATGCTTCTCAGAAATACTTGAGGAGACACACTGGGGCATAAGGGGCTTAACCTGGCAGGCTCTTATGTTCTCATCATCTGGATTCTACACATGGAAATGATCTCATCTAATTCTCTAAGCATCCTGAGGGACAGGTGTTTTTTACCTCCAATTAACAGATGTGAAAACTGAGATCCAGAAATGTTTGAAAACCACTCAATGACATACGGAGAAGGCAATGGCACCCCACTCCAGTACTCTTGCCTGGAAAATCCCATGGACGGAGGAGCCTGGTAGGCTACAGTCCATGGGGTCGCTAAGAGTCGGACACGACTGAGCGACTTCACTTTCACTTTTCCCTTTCATGCACTGGAGAAGAAAATAGCAATCCACTCCAGTATTCTTGCCTGGAGAATCCCAGGGACGGCTGAGCCTGATGGGCTGCCGTCTATGGGGTCGCACAGAGTCAGACACGACTGAAGCGACTTAGCAGCAGCAGCAGCAGCAGCAGCAATGACATACAGTAGGTAAATGAAGTCAGGGTTCAGACTCATGTCATCTCCAAAGATCACCCTCATGCTACCCCATCCAGTTTGTTTCCCAGAAAAACAAAAGGAAATGGGAAAAAGCTACAAAGTCAACTCACTCAAACAACTCAAGTGTCAACTGTTTCCAGCTCATGGCTGCTCCAGGAGGCCTTTTCTTCTGCATGAATGTTTCTGTGGTTGAATACTCCTAGCCTACTCCCAGACCTCTGCTATTTAAGCTTGACACTTACTACTTTTCATGAAATTTGGTTCCAGTTATGCCCTTTGGCTTCTGCAAACAGACTCTCAGGTTTCCGCATCTTTGAAGGCTGCTATAGTCACTTCCCTGAACTACCTTTCTCTAAGCCTAGCTGGATTTCTCTTTCTTTCTTTCATTCTTTGGGGTCCTGTGCTCTGAACACATCTATGCTGCTTTAAGGGTAGCAACCCAAACAGATGCCTAAGTAGACCTGGTCTTTCCAAGGCACAGTTTGGACTTGTGTCTGCAAAGCTTCTGAAATCTGCATCTATTTCATCCAGCATTTCTGCTTCAAGGAGTTTATCTTAAGAACTTAATCAGACAGATGTGTAAAGATACCACATCAAGGATTTTTTATTGGCAGAAATATTTGCAACAGTAAAAATATGGAAACAACCAAATAGCCAATAATAGAGGATCAGTAAAATAAATGGAGAGACATCTATACAATGATATACATTAAAATGTGCATATATGTCATTAGAATGACATATTCAGACTTTTGCTTATGTTTAAAACATATTCACAATGAGAAAAGTAGGTTCAGAAGCAAATTGTATAATACGATTTCATTTCTGTTACAATCAGGTTCATTCATTCATTCAATAAAATGTATCGAGTGGTTGCTATTTATCAGATGCTAAAGAGTTGGGTGACTGAACTGAACTGAAAGAGTTGGGGATATAGCAGTGAACAAAATAAAGATTGTCCATCAGGAAATCACCAATCCATTGACCAGTCTCTGCTGGTGACCACTGAGGTCAAACTCTGAGCCTTCATTTTCTCATCTATCAAGAAAGAATAATAACAGTTATCTACAGAGATGTGAGGAGGTTAAACATGAGTGAAAACAAGGTTTCAATAAATGTAAGAGAGCGTATTTATCACACTAAAATCTACTACTCCCTACTACTCCCATTTACCAGGGATTATTGTGATCTTGGGGCTTCCCTGGTGACTCAGACGGTGAAGAATCTGCCTAGCAATGCAGAAGACTTGGGTTCAGTCCTTGAGTTGGGGAGATCCCTTGGAGAAGGAAATGGCAATCCACTTCAGTATTCTTGCCTGGAGAATTCCATGGACAGAGGAGCCTGGAGGGCTGCAGTCCATGGGGTCACAAAGAGTCAAACACAACTGAGCAACTAATACTTAAAAACTTACTGTGATCTTATGTAAAAACCCTGAGGCTGTGTCTCAAGTTTTAGTCTCAACAAAGCCATCAAATACCTCATGTGAAAGAAAGAAAAGGTGAAACTGTAGTCACTCAACCTATATAGTCTAGGATAAATCACTATGTTGAGTCACTTCGATCTGTTGGTTAGTCAGTCATTCAGCAAACACTTACTGAGCATCTATGATGTGTCCTCCCATAGCCTCAAAGTTTCTACACCCGTCACTCTGTGCTCTGCTCCTGCCACCAGCCTCCCAACACTGGCCTTCTCGAAGTTTCTCAAACACGGCAAGTTTGTTCCTATTTCAGGGCCTGCTGTTTCCTCTTGCTTCTGTATGTCATGACTGACACTTTCTAATCTCCCAGTCTCGGTTTGAATATCTCCTCTCAGAAAAGTCCTCAGCATCCTGGGGCATCCTAGACCCCCTTGTCACAACTCAACTCTGGTGTCTTGTTAACATTACTATGATCTTAAGGTCAAATTTATTTTCTTGTTTATTATCTGTCTTCCTCAACATAATGTAAGCTCCAGGAGAGCAGACACCTACTTTGTCTAGTTCATTGCTATACTCTAGCTCTTAAAACTGTACCTGTAATATAATAGATGTTTAATGAATCAGGTCAGAGGAAAGAATGAAAGGATGGGCCTGGCCCTTTACTAAGACAGAGGACACACCCGCGAATAGGGCACAAGTAATTTGTTTTAGTCATCACCTTGTGATGTCTAGTTTCTCAGTCCTCCAAAAGGGAACTGTTCTTGCCCCTGTCTTACCTGAGAATCCTTTATAGTTTTGAAACTGACATTCACTTAAATATGCACAGCCCCCATCAGATTCTTTCTCCAAGATTATCCTCTGCCAAAATGCTGAGTAATTATCTTTTAGGAGTTACAATGGCTCCAAATTTTGATTAAGTGTTTTCCTGGCTTTCAAGATGCCAGGCCAGACTATTAGGCTGTGTTCTGCTATGGCATTACCCAGCGCAGTGATTGACTGAGACAGACTTTGTCCTCCACTTACTTTGCAGCTATTTCCTTAGTATTTTGATCCAGGCAAGAAGTATGACATTATTGATTTGCTCTGCTCCATGCACCAACTGCCTCATCTGCAAGAGCAGGAATCTTTATGGCTTCAATAATTTCCCGGAGTGCAGAGAACTCTTTTATATTTTTGCTTGGCGCTTTGCAATTCTGTAAATTTTTTATGGACTCTGAGGTTAAGTTTTGTCCTTTGCTCTCAGGTTCATTGGTATGTCTGCTTGTGCTCTATGAAAGAACCTGACCCCTTTTGTACCCAGTTTTGTTGCACCCCGTTCTTATCATCAGACAGGGAGGGAGAGAAGAAAGAGAAATAGATTAGAATTCTAGAATAGAATAGAATTCTAGAAGAATAGAGTTCTATATTCTTTTTACTAAAAAAAAAAAGCATCTCAGTAAAGTTTAGTGATTTACCTAAAAGAACCCCTATTAGTAGTGAATAGTAAGTGGGAAACATTCTTCTGCTTCTGGGACCATCATTGGTGGTCTTCACCAATATTTTGGTTCTCCTCTTTCTGAGTACAAAATACTTTGACCCGACAAGGCCATGAGATTTGCAGGGGCCAATATAATGTGAGTGGAAGTGAGCTATGTCGCTTCAGGTGGAAGCCATCCAGAGTGGAGGCTCCAAGATGGTGGAAGCTCCATCTACCTGCATCCCTGAATGAGCTCAAGCTCATCAAGCGATGAAAGGTCCAGTTCACTAGGAAAATATTCAGATCCCTTCACAACTTGACCCTAAGCTTCCTTTCCGGGCTCAACTCTCCACTACTCCCCTACCCCTGGCGAGACACTGCTTCCATGTCATTCACCTCGTTCCCTGCACAGATTCATTAATTCTTCGTTTGCACAGTCATTCATTCAAAAAATGCCTGCTGGGTTTCTGGTATGTTCAAAACATGCTGTGGACTTCCGTGTGTCAAACTGTTGCTTGTACTTCGTTATCCATGTTTCAAGATTCAGATCAAAATCCTTTCCACTAGGAAGGCTTGTCTAACACCAGTTTTTTCCAAAGCACATTTAGCCTCTTCTTTCTCTGGGTGTTGATAACATGTTGTAGGTTTTTCTTTTACCTATTGTGTTCATGGTACTACAAATACTGTTTCATGTATTTATCTCTGTCACTAGACAGTGAACTCTTCGAAGGTAGGGATCATGCTGGAGTCATCCTGAGCTCTAATGCCTGACTCATAGTCTATGCTCAATAAATATCTAATGGATGAAGGGATGGATGATGATTCAATGTCACTATTCTATTTCTGCTTTCAACATCCCAGCAGCACCTTAGCTCTCCAAGGGGTAAAATGGCACCCAGAAATATGGTTGAGCTGGAAATCTGGGTGTGTCTGATTTATAAGCATACCAGGTAAGTTAGTGAAGATGAGGAGCTATTTAATATCTTTGCACCTCCCTGGACAAGAAGCAGCAGAGAGAGACTCCAGTGAGGAGCTAATACGTCTGCTTGATAGAAGCCACTTTGAGACTGGCTTGCTTAGGGGAGCAAATGCCACTTAATGAGCAGGAATCACTCTCTCAGAGGCCCTGGAAAATAATTATGCCAGTGGGGATGTTCTCCCTCTCTGCTTATATTTCAAACATAATAAGTCATGAACCACCCTCCTGAGTCCTGGACCCCAGTGGTAGAGTATAATGAGACTCAGGCTGTGCAGCAAGGCCTGTCATTTCTGCAACAACGTCAGCACTATTGATCTGTGGAAGTAAGCCTGAGTCAGCTGAGCCTTCAGACAGCCACCCCCTCACCCTCCAGTTACCCTCTCCTCATGCTCGTGTCAACACAGAGCCTGGGCTCTCTGGGTTAGTTTCCTCAACCACATGTGACATAATCCATAGTTTCCATTTTAAATATTTATAGAAAACTTGCAGAGAAAACATTCTCTTTTCAACAGGCCTTCTAATTTCATTTAACAGTGAAGGTCAGAGCAATGAATGCGCTGCAAAGGAATTTCTCTCTTGATTATCAGTCTATGGCAAGTAGAATGGAGAGCAGGAAACTGAGAATTCTTTTACCTAGTTTCATTCTCCATGCTCTTCACTACCAAAGATCTGAAGCCCCCTCTTAAGGGGAAAACAGCTGAGAAATCACCTTTTCATAGATTTATAGTATTTTTTGGACTGTAAAAATGTCTATCCCTTTCAATAATTTCAGGATATAGATAAAATTGAGGGCTTCCCAGGGCGTGCTAGTGGTAATGAACCTGACTGCCAATGCAGGAGACAGAAGAGACTTGGTTTCGATTCCTGGGTTGGGAAGATCCCATGGAGAAGGGCATAGCTGCCCAATTCAGTATTCTTGCCTGGAGAATCCTATGGACAGAGGAGCCTGGAGGGCTACAGTGCATAGAGTCACAAAGAGTTGGACTCTACTAAAGTGACTTAGCACGCACGCATGCATAGATAAAATTATATAGAAGAAAATAAAGGCTGCCTTTAATCCAGCACACAAAAATAATGATTATTAACAGTTTGATGTCTAATCTTTTAGATCTTCTTCCAGAAAAGGATTATATTGTTTATTACTAAAATGGGATTGTATTATGCAAACTATTTTGCTAATGTCTTTTTTCTAATTATAATTACAGTATGGAGATCTTTCTTGCATGGAAGTATGTTTTTCTAATGCACATAACTAAAAAAATTTTTTTTTAATTGAAGGATAATTGCTTTACAGAATTTTTGTTGTTTTCTGTCAAACCTCAACATGAATCAGCCATAGGTATACATATATCTCCTCCCTTTTGAACCTCCCTCTCATCTCCCTTCCCATCCCACCCTTCTAGGTTGATATAGAGCCCCTGTTTGAGTTTCCTGAGACATACAGCGAATTCCCGTTGGCTATCTATTTTACTTATGGTAATGTAAGTTTCCATGTTACTCTTTCCATATATCTCACCTTCTCCTCCCCTCTCCCCATGTCCATAAGTCTATTCTCTATGTCTATTTCTCCATTCTAATGCACATAACTTTTAATGGCTGTATGTTATTCCACTGTATAAAAGTACAAGAGATAACTAATCAATCCCCTATCACTGGACACTTAGATTGCTTCCAATTGTTCATTATTATGTAAAAATAACTTAAAAATGTAGTGAGTATCTACAGACAGATGAGTGCCTTTCTCTTACTATTTCCTTCATATAAATTTCTTGATGGGAAACTATTTTTTCAGAGGATATGGGTCTTTTAAAGACTTTGACTCCCATTACAAAAAAGAAAAAAACAGAAAATAAATGCCCAGTTTGCTTTCACAAACAGTGCATGGCACTGCTATTTCTTAGCAAACATCACATCAGTTCTGTGTATGAGCCATCCTTATATTTTTGACAATCTGGTGGCAGAAAAAAATGGTGGTAACATGACTGTCTCCTTTTTAATACATTTAATACATTTCATTAGGTTTATGAAACACATTTTTATTAATTTTATTTAAGAAAATGAGTAAATTTTATTTATTAAGTTTATTAATTCACATTTGTGAATTTGTATGTTAGGCATCTTGTTCATTTTTTCCCATTGGAGTAACTTGGTATACTGCCACTTTAAATGTTAAAAATAGATATGCTGTAAATACTGTTCTTAATGTGCCTTTTGTCCTTTAACTTTGTTCTCCTTTGCTGTGCAGGTTTTCAATTGAGTGTAATAAAGTCATTGATGTTTGTTTCTTTTTGAAAAATTTATTTTGTTCATATATAGTTGATTTACCTCTGAATAGCTGTAAATGTTGTGCTAATTTGTGCTGTATAGCAGAGTGATTCAGCTATACATATGCACACATTCTTTTACATTTTCTTTTCCGTTATGGTTTATCCCAGGATACAGAGTATAGCTCCCTGTGCTATACAGTAGGATCCTGTTGTTTATCCATCCTATATATAATACTTTGCATCTGCTAATCCTAAACTCCCAATCTATTCCTCACCCTCCCTTCCTCACTTGGCAACCACAAGCCTGTTCTCTGTGTCTGTGAGTCTGTTTTGTAGATAAGTGTGTCATATTTTAGATTCCATATATAAGTGATATCATATGGCATTTATCTTTCTCTTTCTGACTTACTTCATTTAGTATAATCATCTCTAGGCCCATCCACATGGCTGCAAATGGCATTGTTTCATTCTTTTCTATGGCTGAGTAGTATTCCATTGTATATAAGCACCACATCTTTATCCATTCATCTGTTGATAGATATATCAATGTTTTTTCTTGATGGTTCCTAACTTTGATTTCAAATTTTAAAAGGCTTTCCTCTCTCTCAAGAGAATAGAATTTTCATCTATATTTTTCCATAAGAATTTTGTGTTTATTTGCTTATTTTTATATAAATATTTAAACAATGTGAAATTTATTTTGGTATAAAGTATGAGGTAGAGGGTCTAACTTTATTCTTTCCAATAAAGTTAATTCATTTTACAATTAACCCTTCCCTCTGATCTGAAATACTTTTATGATATATAGATATTTTCTTAGAACAAATCCATTCATTGCTCTTCTTTTTTCAGAAAATCCTTGAATATTTTTCAGCTATTTATTGGTCCAGACGACTTTAGTATTTTGTCAAGTGATAAAAATTCTGCTAATATTTAATTAATAGCACATAATATTTACATCATTTGGGATAAACTGGCAAGTATTTGATACTGAAAATATAAGATTCCATTTATTTGTCTCTTACACCCTTCAATAAAGATTTTCAATTTCATACAATACAGCATATGTTTCTTTTTTTTTAATTTTAATTGTAGGCTAATTACTTTACAATATTGTGGTGGTTTTTGCCATACATTCACATGAATCAGCCATGGGTGTACATGTGTTCCCCATCCTGAATCCCCCTCCCACCTCCCTCCCCATCCCATCCCTCTGGGTCATCCCAGTGCACCGGCCCTGAGCACCCTGTCCCATGCATCGAACCTGGACTGGCAATCTATTTCATGTATGAAAATATACATGTCTCAATGCTATTCTCTCAAATCATCCCACCCTCGCCTTCTCCCACAGAGTCCAAAAGTCTGTTCTTTACATCTGTGTCTCTTTTGCTGTCTCACATATAGGGTCATCGTTACCATCTCTCTAAATTCCATATATATGAGTTAATATACTGTTACAATAGAGCATATGTTTCTTACTAAATTTTTATCTAGATATCCTGCCTTTGTGCTCAGAATTTTATTATGATTTTATTTTATTATTAACTTTTATGATCTATAAGAAAGCTACTGGGAATTTTTGTGTATATTTTATATCTACAATTGTTTATGAAGATAATTATTTGGTGGTTAAAGCCATCTCATAAAGAAGGCTGAGCACTGAAGAATTGATGCTTTTGAACTGTGGTGTTAGAGAAGACTCTTGAGAGTTCCTTGGATTGTAAGGAGATCAAACCGATCAATCCTAAAGGAAATCAACCCTGAATATTCATTGAAAGGACTGATGCTGAAGCCGAAACTCCAATACTTTGGCCACCTGATGTGAAGAGCCAACTCATTAGAAAAGACTCTAGTGCTGAGAAAGATTGAAGGCAGGAGGAAAAGGGGACAACAGAGGGTGAGATGGTTGGATGGCATCACCAACCAGATAGACATGAGTTTGAGCAAGCTCTGAGAAATGATGAAGAACAGGGAGGCCTGGAGTGCTGCAGTCCATGGGGTCACAAAAAGTTGGACACGACTGAGCGACTGGACAACAACAAAAGCCATCTCATGGTACTTCATAATTGCAATTATATAACAAATAGACATAAATCATGCAAAGTCATCTGGAAATCCAACGGATAGAATAACAGTTGCATGGCTTAGAAAGTCCACCAAGAAGAGATGTATTAATCACACTTTTTTTTCATTTTCTGTATTATTATTATGCTTTGATATTTTGAGGACTTGTTGACTTGGGAAAGACTGTCCCTCCCAGAGCTGGTTGATTCCTAGAGACAGCAAACTACTCTCTTACAAGCATGCTTCTCATATGTAAACAACCCACCCTCCAGCTACCTTCTTTACTGAGCTCTTATACTCTTGCCCATATTCTCCTGTTCTAATCACCCCACAGCCAGGTACTAGACAACTCAGGACATGAATTCCTCCTGCTCCTCTGCCTCTTGACCAACCCTAGTGCTTCCCCAGGGGTGGACCTGCATCAAGTGGCAGACCCCCTTCTCTTGGGAGCTGTAAGTAACAAACTACCTTTTCAGTCTGTTCAACATGTTTCAGTCTCCTGATCTGTTGGCATCACCAGACTTGAATAATAAGAAAAAAAAAATTACATTTTTAAACAATAGAATATCAGGAAGTCTGATACCAGAGCAAAATGCTAGATTTTAGAGTCACACAGTCCTAGGGCTGAAATAAACTCCATAACTCACTCCTCCAGTACTCAAATTCTCTTCCTAAGAAGTCATTTGGAAATGGAATGATTCACTGAATTTCGCCCAGGCAGTTGGTGGCTGAACTGGGATTCAAACACATATGAGTTTGAATGGCTCTTGCCAATTAATTACATTGTATTTCTTCTCACTGGGTTGTGTGAGGGTCTTTCAGGGTCCAGCCACAATTCTGAGCCCTTGACACCATCATCCAAGTCTAATACTAGAGTCTAAGATACAGAAGCAAAGAAGAAAAGACAGAGGCCTCTTTCTACTAACTAAAGCCTACCATTTTCATTAATAGAGCATTCTGGTAAGTTGGAGTTTTATTGATTGAATGGAGCTACTCTGAGGTCAAGACATGCTATATATGCCCAGTGAATCATGAGACACACCAGCAGCAACTTGAACAAGCAGGAAGGCAACAGTAAGAGAGGTAGCCTGGATTAAAATGACCCTCTGATAAAGAAGCCACTCCAAGGACTCAGCCTCGCCTCAGCTCTTGTGAAATGTACACTAAAGGTTCTGCTTCTTTATATGCATTTACTACTTACTTTAGAGCTTACTTTACTACATTTACTACTTGCTTTAGAGCAGACTTTCAATTGAGACTATGGTAAAGAATTCATAATCACAAATTCACATAAACCCCACAGCAGTCCTGTGAGGAAGAAACAGTCATCATCTCCATTTTACGTATTAGGAAGCTAGGATTCAGAGAATAGAATCTAACTCAGGTCATATTTCTCAGAAGTTGCAGAGACAGGATTTGAACCTAAGCTTGCCTGGCTTTTAAAGCACTTTATTCTACTGTCTTTCTTCTGATGTTCTCTGTGCCCATTCGTATTCTGGCATTGATATGTCCTAATTGACTATTTGTTGATCTTATTGATCCAATAATGAGTCACTAGTGCACATTCATAACAGTGTAGGTGGTATGATCGGTAGTTTTAGACTTCATGTTGCACATCTTTTATATTTTAACTGTCAGTTGCTCTCCTGCTTGTTAGTGTGGCTGCTGAGGTCTTATGGCACATTCCATGATGCTCTGGATATGTAAACCATGCCTTGATCTCAGAGCAATCCCACCCCAATACATAAGAGCTGATGTTGCTTTAAGGAGACATCTAACAATGTCCAATGGGTTCTGTAGATGAAATGCTTCCACACCCACACAACCCCTATAACACAGGATGAGAGAGGATGCACATTTGATATTGGCCAACAAGGGAAAGACATAATTGTGCAGAAACGTGTTGGCAAACAATCTAAAACTGAGCATTCCTCTTTGGTATTTAGGGAGCTCACTGGTATTTTCCTGGGACCTTTCACTAGAGGAGTACCTCTCACCAGCCTCAGTTTGACCACTCATAACCATTGTCCGTGGGAGGTGCTGAGGTCAGAAGAGCTGTCAGAGTCCATATATTTCCAAATGCCAGCCCCACAGAATGTCACTTCCCAGGCCTGAATTGGCTGCCTCTACATGTCTACAGTACACAGTCCTCCATGGGAGGCAGCAGAAGTGGTACTTGAGAGTGAGCAGGAACAAAACGTCTCTCTTCTGAAATGTTATGCGTTAATGTGAGAACAACTTCTAGCCTGGAAGCCAAGGACTCAAAGCCTTTGGTTGGTGTGTGACCTCAGGAACCCAGGGCTGCCTGGGCTGGGTGAGGCTTACTCATCATAGACATTGTCACAGAAATCACATCCAAAAGGACACTGTTCTCTTCTAAGAACACCAGGTCACGGAGCCTGCAGAGCGTATGGTAAAACAGATTAAGAGGGCGAGAAAAATTTCCTGTGCCAAGACATTGGCCTCATTTTACATGGATTAGTACCCATGACTGAAGTCACTTCCTCTCAGTTTTGGCTCAGGAACTTGAAGACCAGAGCAGGGACCAGGGCAAGACATCGGGAGAAGGGGCAAATTACATCTCACAACTTTCTCTGGTTGCTTGCTGATGAGCAAAAATCCATGTGTTCTGACAGTGCCAAAAAGAAAGGGATGTTTGGGGATGTCTGCAGGGCTCAGAGACGGAAGCCATCACACGGTGCACAGCCTGGTGGGAGTAACCCAGCACAGGGGTTAAGCATGCAGAATGAGCCAGATTACTCTGCCACCTACTTCCCATCTCATCTGTAAGGTGGGGTGCAGTGAGTTGAAGAGTAGCTTCCAACAATGTCAGGTCCTCATCCCTAGAACCTCTGACTGTTGCCTCATATGGTGAAGCTTTCGTAGATGTGATTAAATTAAGGACCTTGAGAAGAGGAGCTTACCCTGGATTGTCCTGGTGGGCTCTAAGGGCCATCATAAGTGTACTCATAAGGGAGCTTTTATTTGACTCAGACACAAACAGAAGAGGAGAAGGTGATGTGACCGCAGAAGCAGAAGCTAGAATGTGTGGCTATAAGCCAAGGGATGCTGGTAGCTGGAAGCCTCCAAGGCTGGAACAGAAAAGGTAAATATCCTCATCTGGAGCCTTAGCGGGAGCACAGCCCTCCAAAACCTTGATTTCAGACTCTGGCTTCCAGAACTGTGAGAGAATAAATTTCTATTGTTTTAAGCCACCAAGCGTCAGTGATTTCTTAAAGCAGTCTCAGGAAACTAATACATGGGGATTATATTTGCTACTCCTAAGGGCTATTGTAAGAATTAAATGATTCAGTATATCTACAGCATTTGTAACAGTAGCTGACACATTAAAGTGCTATAACAGCCTTTACCGGGTAAGTATCAACGCTATTATTTTTAAATGGGAAAGAAACCGAGTCTCAGGGAGGCCCGTGCAATACAAAAGTCTGAGTGCTCTTGATTGAGTTCAAGTCTCAGAACCCTAAACTCCAGCAGGAGCTTGAGGAGGTTCCAAGAGCCAAAGGTCAGAATAAAATCACACAGTCGTAGTTAAAACCAGGCTAGGGGTCAGGGGCACCAAGCACAGCTCCGACCTCCTGTTCCTATATCGTTGTTCCTTCCATGGGAGCCAGGTCAAGAGCAGGGACATTTCCGTCCTCTGAGCTCAACCACATCCTGCCATCAGCTCTACTCACATCTGAGGCCTGCCTTAGCCAGGCCCGTAACAATAATAACTACATTAATAGTAACAATAATAGCAGCCAGGCCCATAACAATAATAAAAACTTTTCAGTTCAGTTCAGTCATTCAGTCGTGTCCGACTCTTTGCGACCCCATGAACCACACCACACCAGGCCTCCCTGTCTGTCAACAACTCCTGGAGTCCATTGAGTCGGTGATGCCATCTAACCATCTCATCCTCTGTCATCCCCTTCTCCTGCCCTCAATCTTTCCCAGCATCAGGGTCTTTTCAAATGAGTCAGCTCTTCGCATCAGGTGGCCAAAGTATTGGAGTTTCAGCTTCAACATCAGTCCTTCCAATGAACACCCAGGACTGATCTCTTTTAGGATGGACTGGTTGAATCTCCCTGCAGTCCAAGGGACTCTCGAGAGTCTTCTCCAACACCACAGTTCAAAAGCATCAATTCTTCAGTGCTCAGCTTTCTTTGTAGTCCAACTCTCACATTCATACATGACTACTGGAAAAACCATAGCCTTGACTAGATGGACCTTTGTTGACAAAGTAATGTCTCTGCTTTTTAATATGCTATGTAGGTTGGTCATAACTTTCCTTCCAAGGAGTAAGCGTCTTTTAATTTCATAGCTGCAATCACCATCTGCAGTGATTTTGGAGCCCCCCAAAATAAAGTCAGCCACTGTTTCCACTGTTTCCCCATCTATTTGCCATGAAGTGATGGGACCGGATGCCATGATCTTAGTTTTCTGAATGTTGAGCTTTAAAACTTTTATTTTTACTTAAAGTGTGCCAGACTTTGAAGTAAGTACTTTAGACCTTTTAATACACCTAATCCTTAATCGCTGTACCCATTTTACAGATAACGAACTTGAGGTTCTGATGAGTTAAATGGTATGCCCAAGAGTGAATGGAATTCAAATCCAGGTTCATCTCTCCACCTGTCTTTCGGTACAGCAATCTTCCTCATCATGAGAACAGCTTAGAATATGCCAGGCATATTGCCAGGGTCTCCACTTATACTTTCTGAGTCATCTTAGGATCCCTGTTTCACAGATGGGGACACTGATGTGCTATCAATACAAGCTGCCCAAGGTCACCCAGAAAACTCCAAACCCTTGACTCTAGAGCCCCAGCTCAACCTCTGGCAGGCTCCTTCCTCCTCTATTACAGCACCGGCTCCTGTGCAAACAACCAGCAGCTCAGAATTGCAGAGGAACACTAAATTCATTCTCAAATCAGCCTTCTTCCCTCAAGATGAGTGCAGGCCAGCTAAATGGGAAGTCATAAGGCTGGGTGTGCACAGAGTATTTCTAACTTATGTTGACACTAAGTCCTTGAGATTTGCAGAACCAGGAAAGGCTTTGGAGGAACCATCGATGATGGGTCCTCATGGGGCTGGGCAGGGCTTTCTCTGTGCTTCATCATAGAGGCAGTTTGTAGTGGTTGTTTTCATAGAAGAAGGTCACCCACCATGCTCTTTTCCCAACTCTCATAAGCCCAACTCTGGTGGGGAGTCCCCAGCCCACTGGGATATCCACCCCCTTTGGACTTGAGCCTTGGGGTTTCTCTTTTCTGCAGCCCTGAATTTCTGCCTAGTGACTGAAGCATCTTTTAACCTTTCTCACACTTTTGTCTTTCCCAACTAAGACTGGAGCAGCTTAAGAGTGTGTGGCTGGGTTTTTCACTTCTTCTTCTTCTTTTTTTTTTTTCTTTTTTAATACCAGAAGAGTCTTATAGAACTAGCTGGAGAAGAGATGATGAGAGTTTGCAGATTCAGCTGCAGGGTCACTGAGCATCCGCTATGTGCTAGTGCAGCTTATGGCATTTTGCATATATCGTCTCACTTCATCCTCATAGCAAACCTGTGAAGGAAGTATTATCCCCATTTTCTAGCTCCAAGTCCTTTCAATGATGCTGAAGATGAAGATGATGATGCTAATAACAAAGCCAGTTGACACTGACCTCTGACTCTACAGCAGACACTGTTGTAAAAGTTCTTGCTACTTGGACTCATTTAATCCTCACAACTGCCTCATTGGATATTACAATTATGATGATTACTATGAGGTATTGCCAGTCCCAATTTACTGATGAGGAAACCGAGGCATAGGTAGGTTAAATAAGGTCATACAGCTGGTAACTGGAAAAGGAATGAGTCATACTCAGATGATTGACTTCTGGGATTGACTAATCATTACACACTGGCTGATTGCCTGTTTGTGTAAATAAAGTTGACTGGAACACAGCCATGCCCATTTGTTTTCTTACTGTCTATGGCTACTTTCCTGCTATAACAGCAGAGTTGAGTAGTTGAAGCAGAGATTATTGGCCTGAAAAACCTGAGTACTTACCATCTGGCCCTCTACAGAAAGTTTGCTGACCTCTGGTCTAGCACTGGAAAAGGAGGCCTGTGGCATTCTCTAAGAAAGCCGAATGCCACCTCCATCAGCATGTTTTTCCAAAACCCAGGTGGGTGGAGGCAAACCCTCAGGCCTCAGCATCAACTACATCTGCACTGAAATCCCCTAGCTGATATATTGTCTCACAGCACCTTGAGTTGATTTATAAACTGAAGGATGACTATTTCTTTCCTGGGGTAGAGGCGGGGGGTTGCTGTGTATGAAGGCCATTATACAAAATACCACAGAACAGTAGTACACAACAGATGCTCAGAAATCATCTCTGTCTCAGGCGAAGTGGGAGACTCCATCACCTCTCCTTCATCCCAACAGAAGTGTCAGCTCCATCCTCCATCATTAATGGAGAAATAACACCTGTTATGCCACTGAAGTGCAAGACATTTCCCATCTATTTCACATTCACTGGTGATTGTCAATATGCTGCTTCAGCTTGGCAGATACAGAGAGAATGCTTGGATCTCCAGCATAGCCAGCCGTCTCCCTGGTGGGCAAGGAGGACAGGGAGGAGACTGAGGAGGGAAAGAGAGTGAGGGACAAGGTGAGGGAAGAGGGGGAGGGGGAGGAGGAAGACTGAGCGAATGAAATGGAGCCTAGACCCAATGCCTCTTCTGACAACTAGGGGCCTCTTGGTTGTTCAGTCACAAAGTTATGTCCGACTCTTTGCGACCCCATGGACTGCAGTGTGCGAGGCTTCCCTGTCCTTCACTATCTCCCAGAGTTTGTTCAAAATCATATCCATTGAGTTGGTGATGCCACCCAACCATGTCATCCTCTGCTGCCCGCTTCTCCTTTTGCCTTCAACCATTCCAGCATTAGGGTCTTTTCCAATGAGTTAACTCTTCGCATCAGGTGGCCAAGATATTGGAGCTTCAGCTTCAGCATCAGTCCCTCTAATGAATATTCAGGGGTTTATTTCCTTTAGGATTGACTGGTCTGATCTCCTTGCAGTCCAAGGGACCCTCAAGAGTCTTCTCTAGCACCAAAATTCAAAATCAATTCTTCAAACTTTTTTATGGTCAAACGCTCACATTCAGTACATAACTACTAGAGAAACCATAGTTTGACTATACGGACCTTTGTTGGCAAAGGGATGTCTCTGCTTTTTAATACAGTGTCTAGGTTTGTCATAGCTTTCCGTCCAAGGAAGAGGCCTCTATCACTTTATCAAATCACTTATTATTATACAGTGGAGGTGACAAATAGATTCAAGGGATTAGATTTTGTTGACAGAGTGCCTGAAGAAATATGGACAGAAGTTAATAACATTGTACAGGAGGCAGTGACCAAAACCATCTCAAAGAAAAAGAAACGTTAAGAAGATGAAATGGTTGTCTAAGGAGGCTTTACAAATAGCTAAGGAAAGAAGAGAAGCAAAAGGCAAGGGAGAAAGGGAAAGATATACCCAACTGAATGCAGGGTTCCAGAGAATAACAAGAAGAGACAAGAAGATCTTCATAAGTGAACAATGCAAACAAACAGAGGAAAACAATAGAATGGGAAAGACTAGAGATGCCTTCAAGAAAATTGGAGATATCAAGAAAACATTTCATGCAAGGATGGGCATGATAAAGGACAGAAACAGTAAGGACATAACAGAAGCACAAGACATTAAGAAGAGGTGGCAAGAATACACAGAAGAACTGTACAAAAAAGATCTTAATGACCCAGGTAACCTTGATGGTGTGATCACTCACCTAGAGCCAGACATCCTGGAGTGTGAAGCCAAGGGGGCCTTAGGAAGCATTACTTTGAACAAAGTTAGTGGAAGTGATAGAATTCCAGCTGAGCTATTTCAAGTCCTAAGAGATGATGTCATTTCAAATCCTAAAAGTGCTGCACTCAATATGCCAGCAAATTTGGAAAAATCAGCGATGGCCACAGGATTGGAAAATGTCAGTTTTCACTCCAATCTCAAAGAAGGTAATACCAAAGAATGTTCAAACTACCATACAATTGCGCTCATTTCACATGCTGGTAAGTTTATGCTCAAAATCCTTCAAGCTAGGCTTCATCAATACATGAACTGAGAACTTGCAGATGTACAAGTTGGGTTGAAGAAGGCAGAGGAATCAGAGATCAAACTGCCAACATTCACTGGATCATGGAAAAAGCAAATAAATTCCAAGAAAACATCTACTTCTGCTTCATTGACTATGCTAAAGCCATTGACTGTGTGGATCACCACAAACTGTGGAAAATTCTTAAAGAGATGAGAGTACCAGGCCACGTTACCTGTCTCCTGAGAAATCTGTATGCAGTTCAAAAAAGCAACAGTTAGAACTGGACATAGAACAATGGACTGGTTCCAAATTGGAAAAGGAGTATGATAAGGCTGTATATTGTTATCCTGCTTATTTAACTTATATGCAGAGTACATCATGGGAAATGCCAGGCTGGATGAATCACAAGCTAGAATCTAGATTGCAGGGAGAAATATAAACAACCTCAGATATGCAATGATACCACTCTAATGGCAGAAAATTAAGAGGAACTAAAGAGCCTCTTGATGAGGGTGAAAGAGGAAAGTGAAAAAGCGGGCCTAAAACTCAACATTAAAAAAACTGAGATCATGACATCCACTCCCATCACTTTATGGCAAATAGAAGGGGAAAAAGTTGAAGTAGTGACAGAATTTATTTTGGGGGGCTCCAAAATCATTGTGGACAGTGACTGCATCCATGAAATTAAAAGACACTTGCTCTTTGGAAGTCTTTGCAACCCCATGGACTGTAGCGCTCCAGGATCCTCTGTCCATGGAATTCTGCAGGCAAGAATACTGGAATGGGTAGCCATTCCCTTCTCCAGGGGATCTTATCAACCCAGGGATCGAACCTGGGTCTCCTGCATTGCAGGCAGATTCTTTACCATCTGAGCCACTAGGGAGGCCCATGACAAACCTAGTGTGTGTGTGCAGTTGCTTCAGTTGTGTCTGACCCCTTGAGACCCTATGGACTATAGCCTACCAGGCTCCTCTGTTCATGAGATTCTCCAGGCAAGAATACAGGAGTGAGTTGCTATATCCTCCTCCAGGGGATTTTCTCCATCCAGGGATCGAATTCAGGTCTCTTACATTGCAGGCAGATTCTTTAACGCTGAGCCACTGGGGAAGCCCTGACAAACCTAGACAGCATATTCAAAAGCAGAGACATTATTTTTCCAACAAAGATCCATATAGTCAAAATCATGGTTTTTCCAGTAGTCATGTATGGATATGAGAGTTGGACCATAACGAAGGTCAAAGAATTAATGATTTTGAATTGTGGTGCTGGAGAAGACTCTTAAGAGTCCCTTGGATGCAAGATCAAACTAGTCAACCCTAAAGGAAATCAACCCTGACTCTTCATTGGAAGGACTGTTACTGACACCCGAAACTCCAATTCTTTGGCCACCTGATGTGAAGAGCTGACATGCTGGAAAAGACCCTGATTCTGATAAAGACTGAAGAAGGCAAAAGGAGAAGGGAGCGACAGAAGATGAGATGGTTGGATAGCATCACTGAGTCAATGGACATGAATCTGAGCAGACTCTGGGAGATAGTGAAGGACAGGGAAGCCTGGGGCACTGCAATCCATGGGGTTACAGAGTTGGATGTGACTTTGTGAATGAGCAACAACAATCATCCCCCTAGCTTCCTTGTTGTCTGATTGGTCCCACCTCCAAGTTCAACAAGGAGCCTTTTAGAACCTGGAGATAAAGTTCTCAGACTCCCAGAGCAAATTACTTCCCCAGAGAGTTTTAATAGTGGAAGTTCTGCACATGACAAAGACTCTAATCTGCCTGCAGGGTCCAGCTCCCATCCCTCTCTGGAACTGTCAAGGTGAGAGAAAATCAGACACGCTATTAAAGACTGACTTCCCCGAACAACTTTCCAGGGGCACCTCCAGGAGGGCAGTACCACCAAATAGTAGTAGCATAGATTTATTGAGCACTTACCATTTAATACCATAATAACCCTGTGAGGAAGGACTGTAATCTCCACTTTACAAATAAGGATGCTGAGGCATCAAAGGTAGAAGATCCAGCACTGTGAGAGAATACATTTCCATTGTTTCAAGCCACCCAATCTTACAATTTGTTATAGCAGCCACATGAAACTAGCACAAGGGCTTCACACATGATCTGGCATGTAGTAGGGAAGGCCATTAAACCTCACCACACCAGACCAATTCAGATCAATTGGTAACACTTGGAAGTACTGAGTCTGGACTCCTTGGGAAAGAAGAGCACAGCTGATTGTGTCATAGGTAAGGAAATAAGTGATCAAAGTGAAAGAAGAGAGTGAAAAAGTTATCTTAAAACTCAACATTCAGAAAGCTAAGATCATGGCATCTGGTCCCATCAGTTCATGGCAAATAGATGGGGAAACAATGGAAACAGTGACAGACTTTATTTTTGGGGGGTCCAAAATCACTGCAGATGGTGACTGCAGCCATGAAATTAAAAGATGCTTGCTCCTTGGAAGAAAAGCTATGACCAACCTAGACTGCATATTAAAAAGCAGAGACATTAT
Source organism: Giraffa tippelskirchi (assembly GCF_054371585.1). Classification (NCBI taxonomy): domain Eukaryota; kingdom Metazoa; phylum Chordata; class Mammalia; order Artiodactyla; family Giraffidae; genus Giraffa; species Giraffa tippelskirchi. Next base: position 23,769,456 of record NC_137287.1, read on the forward strand.
TTTGCTGACAAAGGTCCGTTGAGTCAAAGCTATGTTTTTCCCAGTAATCATGTATGGATGCGCGAGTTGGACTATAAAGAAAGCTGAGCACTGAAGAATTGATGCTTTTGAACTGTGGTGTTGGGGAAGACTCTTGAGAGTCCCTTGGACTGCAAGGAGATCCAACCAGTCCATCCTAAAGGAAACCGGTCCTGAATATTCATTGGAAGGACTGATGCTAAAGCTGAAACTCCAATACTTTGGCCACCTGATGCAAAGAACTGACTCAGTGGAAAAGACTGTGATGCTGGGAAAGATTGAAGGCGGGAGGAAAAGGGGATGACAGAGGATGAGATGGTTGGATGGCATCACCGACTCGATGGACATGAGTTTGAACAAGCTCCAAGAGTTGGTGATGGACAGGGAAGCCTGGCGTGCTGCAGTCCATGGGGTCACAAAGAGTCAGACACAACTGAAAAGGAACTAAGGGCTGCCATAAGTAACAAAATAAGGGCCGTTAACATGAATGCTATGTATTTATATTTCCTATAAGAATGTACAATAAAAAGCTACTAAATTAAAAAACAAACAAGACTTCTGCAAAGAGAGTCCTCCTGAGATAGAGTACTGAGATTGCCAGAGGCTCATCTCCAGTCTTTCAGTGACCCTGGGAAGCGCCACCAGAGATTAGAAGCTCAGGTCTCTTCCTGCCCCATGGTTTCTGGTGGGGGCAGGGGAGGGAGAAGAGACCAGTGCATTTCTCAGATCATTGCCTTTCTTTCACTGTCCCTACAGTCATCATCTCAGCCCATCCCCATCATCCACACCCTCACCATGGCATCAGCCCAGCCAGGCCTCCTCCTTCCAGGGTTTCCACTTCTTCCCCTTCAGCTTCTCCCACACAAGCCTGCTGCTGCTTGTGTGAAATACCACCACCCTGCTGTTACTCTGCTTGCAAACTCTTTACAGCCTACTCACTGCCTTCAGTACAAAACCTAAACCTTTCCACTTGTTATTAAATACCTTCATTCTGCCTTTATCCTAGTTCACCTCTACTTCAGACAAACTGAGCTGACAAGATGAATGACTTGGGTGAAAGAGTCCAGGTATTTGGCAAGCAATGACCCCGAGATGCCCAGTATAGTTTCTCCTGGTGTGTGTTTGGTAAAGTACCAACTATGAAGATGTCAACTGAGAGAGAATTCAGGACTCCAACTGGCTTCCAAGACTGAGAAATGTACCATCTCTCCTGCAGATTGTCTGAAGAAAGTGGGCTTCAGGAGTGCTTGATTCAGCCACTCAGAAATTTTACCAAGGACCCAGGTTCTTTTCAATTCTCCTTTCAGCCACTGTCAGGGCTGGTGTCCCCAGGTTGGTGTTATTTTATTTTCAGATGACAGACATCCAGAACAAGAAGAGAGGTCATTTCTTCTCATGTGAAGAAAGCTGAGCGCCGAAGAATTGATGCTTTTGAACTGTGGTGTTGGAGAAGACTCTTGAGAGTCCCTTGGACTGCAAGGAGATCAAATCAGTCCATCCTAAAGAAGATCAGTCCTGGGTGTTCATTGGAAGGACTGATGTTGAAGCTGAAATTCCAATACTTTGGCCACCTCATGTGAAGGGTTGACTCATTGGAAAAGACCCTAATGCTGGGAAGGATTGGGGGCAGGAGGAGAAGGGGACGACAGAGGATGAGATGGCTGGATGGCATCACCGACTCGATGGACATAGGTTTGGGTAGACTCTGGGAGTTGATGATGGATAGGGAGGCCTGGCGTGCTGTGATTCATGGGGTCGCAAAGAGTCGGACACGACTGAACGACTGAACTGAACTGAACTCTAATTTAGGAGCTTTAACCAGAAGTCCATAGCAAATTTTCTTTCACCTCCTCTTGGCTACTTTGGTGTCACAAGTTCATGCCAAACCATTCTCTGATCTGGGAGTGGGATTACACCCAGACCAATCAGATTCACTCCTTATGGTGAGGCTGGGTTCAGCTTCCCCTCAGGTTCATTCCTGGGTTGGGGAGGAGAAGGTAATCAAAAGCAGAGGTCTGTTAGGAAGGTGCAAATGAATGCTGGTGAAGGTTGAGTGGGAGTTCAGGGTAGGCGGCAGCCAGTGGTACTCATTCAGTTCAGTTCAGTTGCTGAGTCGTGTCCGACTGTTTGCGACCCCATGGACTGCAGCACGCCAGGCTTCCCTGTCCATCACCAACTTCTGGAGCTTGCTAAAACTCATGTTCATTGAGTCTGTGAGCCATCCAACCATCTCATCCTTTGCCATCCCCTTCTCCTGCCTTCAATCTTTCCCAGCATCAGGGTCTTTTCCAATGAGTCAGCTCTTCCCATCAGGTGGCCAAACTGCAGCTTCAGCATCAGTTCTTCCAATGAATATTCAGGACTGATTTCCTTTAGGATGGACTGGTGTGATTTTCTTGCAGTACAAGAGACTCTCAAGAGTCTTCTCCAACACCACAGCTCAAAAGCATCAATTCTTTGACGCTCACCTTTCCTTATGGTCCAACTCTGACATCCATACATGATTACTGGAAAAGCCATAGCTTTGACTAGATGGACATTTGTCAGCAAAGTAATGTCTGCTTTTTAATATGCTGTCTAGGTTGGTCATAACTTTTCTTCCATGAAGCAAGTGTCTTTTAATTCCATGGCTGCAGTCACCATCTGCAGTGATTTTGGAGTCCAAGAAAATAAAGTCTGTTTCCATTGTTTCCCCATCTATTTGCCATGAAGTAATGGGACCAGATGCCGTGATTTTAGTTTTCTGAATGCTGAGTTTTAAGCCAGCTTTTTCACTCTCCTCTTTCACTTTCATCAAGAGGTTCTTCAGTTCTTCTTTGCTTTCTGCCATAAGGGTGGTGTCATCTGCATATCTAAGGTTATTGATATTTCTCCCGGCAATCTGGATTCCAGCTGTGCTTCATCCAGCCTGGCATTTCGCATGATGTACTCTGAATATAAGTTAAATAAGCAGGGTGACAATATACAGCTTTGGTGTAGTCCTTTCGCAATTTGGAACCAGTCTGCTGTTCCATGTCTGGTTCTAACTGTTGCTTCTTGACCTGAATACAGATTTCTCAGGAGGCAGGTAAGGTGGTCTGGTATTCCCATCTCTTGAAGAATTTTCCACAGTTTGTTGTAATCCACACAGTAAAAGGCTTTGGCATAGTCAATAAAGCAGAAGTAGATATTTTCCTGGAACTCTCTTGCTTTCTCTATGACCCAATGGATGTAGGCAATTAATGGCACTCATTACAGAATAATTAAAGGCAGAGCCTTGTTTTACATCTTTGAGAAGATGCCCCATCTCAGCCACATCCATGCTAATCTAAGGCACCATCATCTCTCGACATAGCCATTGCAATAGCTCCTCTGTTTTCCCCACATTCTCTCTTTATGGCCCCCTACCCAATCCATTCTTTACTGGCATCAAGTCACATTCTTAAAATGTACATCTCATCTTGCCCAAAAGCTCTGCATGGTTTCCCATTGCTCTTAAGATAAAATCCAAACCTACACTGACTTAAATGGACCTAAAGGATCTGGCTTCTGCCCACTGCCAACATCAGCTTTGGTAACTTTCTTCTCTCCCTCACTTGCTGTATCTTTATGCCTTGAAATCTGTTCTCTCAACTACCTCGAACCTTGAAGGAACTCCTTTCCTTCTTGACCCGTTTCATAAGCTGTTTCTCCTCCCAGCCTGCTGTTTGCTTTACAAACTCTCACTGAATGTAATGCTTTATGTCCAGAGTCAGTTTCTTCTGGTATTTGTTCTTGGAGTATTTGTTCCTTCATCACATTGGTCACGATTGTAATTACAAAGCTTTTTGTGCAATTACTGATTGGCTTTAGAAAGTGAAAGTGTCAGTTGTTCAGTTGTGTCTGACTCTTTGTGATCCCATGGACCGTAGCCCACCAGGCTCCTCTGTCCATGGGATTCTCTAGGCAAGAATACTGGGGTGGGTTGCCATTCCCTTCCCTAGGGGATCTTTCAGACCCAGGGGTCGAATCTGGGTCTCTTGCATTGCAGGCGGATTCTTTACTGTCTGAGTCACTAGGGAAGCCCATTGTAACCATCATGAAGGCAGGCACAGGTTTATTTCCTTCTTTGCTGTATCCTCCAGAATCTCACATGCAGAAGATGCTCAATAAATAATGAAATTATTTAGGACTCTTGAGATGGTAAGCAATAGAAACTCACTGCATTATTTAGACTATAACCTCAGCTGTTATACTAGAGAGCCGTAGTACCAGAGTCTCAATAAAACAAAAACTTCTTTCTCTCACATGTCTTGGTATAAACATCCATGGGCTGACATGGCAGCTCCATGATGTTACATACCCAGGCTCTTTAGGTCTTTGCTCTACCATCCCCTTGAATGCTGCCCCTATCTTTCTGATGCAAGGGAGCTTATGGCCTCATCAATATTCCTGTAAGCAGGAAGAGAGAAAAGTAAATGGGCAGGGGAAGATTTATTCCTTTTGTTTGGGGATACCACCCAGAAGTTACAAGCTTTCTGCTTACATCCATTGACCAGAGCGTGGTCATGTCATCACTTGGTTGTAAGGAGGCAGGCAGAAATATGGTCTTTAATTTGGGGTAGCCACATGGGCAACCAAAAATCAGGGGTCATAAAGAGGAAGGGCAGAATGGATATTAGCAGAAAATTATCACTACCTCGAGCAAGGGTGGGAAATTTATTGCCGAAATCCCTAAAACTTGGTTAATAACCAAACCTCATGAAGGATGGGGACACTCCGGACCTCAGAACAAGGAGAACTAGAACAGATTCTCCTTCCATCTTCAATTCAGCTCTGTTTGCCTGTCCCTTCTTTCCTAATGTGACAGTTCCTGAATTATACACCTTACAATGTTCACAGTCAGAAAGAGACTGGATCTCTATATCAGCTCCTGGGAAAGTACAATGTCCACTTTGAATTAAGCAATTGTGGTCAAAGAGATTGGGTACTGCAAGAACATTGTGCTAAAACTAAGTGGGTAAACACGGATGCCTTAACAGGACATAAAGACAGATAAAGTGAACGAATAAGTGAATTTGCATATCCTTACCTGTCATCTGGTATTTCTGGCTAATATTCATATGTCAATTCCTTGAAGGCTAAAGCCTCCGTGTGATCCCATTCCTATTTCCCCAGATGCTGAGATCATTCAGTGAACACTTGTTGAAGCAGAGTCAAAGAATCGATACTTGACATTAATGTCAGGCAGTACCATAAAAATGATCAGTGGACTAAATACATAGTGAGGCGCAAGAGTGGGAAAACTTAGCAACTGTGCAATGGAAAAGCTAATGGTGCACTTGGAAAAGCCCCAAGGCTGTGGTTGCTGAGTTTGTGCTTTGTATCCAGCTGATAGGAGGTCTTCAGGGTACAATAAGAGCAGCACGTGCTAATTGAGGCCAGAAATCGTGTTCATTACCAGAGTGTTTCTGTTATGCTTTACATTTAAATGAGACCCAGTGGGGTAAGTTTGGAACATGATTATCATGGATTTTGCAAGATGACTTATTAACATAATTCCCCTAATTAGGAATCAAAGAAGCTCTTGTTGAAAATTTTCCACTAAATATTACAGGGCCATAATTCCTGCATCATTAGGTGTCTAGCTCTGAATTCTAATTGCAAACCTTCCCCTGTGATCTGTGAATGGCTCAGTTCTAGAGGGATTTCTTTCATTTAATCAACATTTACTGAGCTCCTACATATTTAGTAATTTAGGTGTTGAACATAACAGAGATAAGAGATAGTCCCTGACCTTAGGAAGCTCATAGTCTAATAGACAGGACAGAGAAGTAGACAGGTGATTGGAATTCCAAAGATATACGTGTGTGCATGTAAGGGGTTGCAGGTAGAGAAGGAGGGAGGGAAAGAGAGAGAATAAATGAAAAAGCTGTTTTGGAAAAACCTGACAGTTCTCAGCTTGATGGAGGGAATTGAAGTGGGGAACAAGGGTCAGAGAAAGCTTTCTGAACTAGGCTCATTATATGAAAGTAGGCAGAAAGGTATTTCTGGTTGGGGACTAGCATATACAAAGGCCTAGAGACATGAAGGACAATGTCAGGACCAGGGACCCACAGCCAGGCAGTTCAGCAATTCCGGTAATTATAGCAAAACAAGAAGTGGAGATAGACATGTCTGTATTGGTGGGTGAGGGTCAAACCACACACCTTGGAAACCATGGTAAGGCAGTGTTTTCAGGGGCTAAGAGGGAAAGTGAGAGGCGGAGGAGAATAATGATCAAAAACACTTTAGGTATGATGCCTGGAGCATTATCCTCCTAGAAAGGTCCCTTCTCACTACAGAGCCCTATCAGTCCTCCTTCCCGTACCCACCATCTTGACGTGCCATAGTCCTTGACACTGGTTACTACTTGACCTCACAGATGATTGGTTTGGAGGAAGATTACCTGATTCAAGCCAGACCAATCAGACTTCAGGAACATTCTAAAGTTGGGTGTAAAATGTTGTATGCGTTTTAGGAGGACCAAACAGTCTTTGACTTTTCTTAGGCTATCAAAGGATTCCACCAACCTCTCAATTACTGAGGCTCAAACTAGGAGATGGGGGTGAGGGAACCACACAAAAAGGCTCACCATTTGCCACTTGTGTGAACAACAGAAAAAAAAAGAATGTTTTTACAAAGCACAAACTACTCCTAGGCCCTCTGCTCCAAATTTTGCTTCTGGGCTTTTCATTATTTCAATCCCATGCCCACCTCACTTTTTTCTGTCTGACATGATACAGTGACTATCATGTGAGAAATGGTGAGATGGACTATAATAAATACATTGCTTAAGCAAGGAAAGTTGACAGGAATATAAATATGGGGCATGATATATAAAGCCCCACACATCCCAGTCGCCTCATTTATTAAAATCTTGCCATGCTAAATTTACAGAGTACTCGTGTCTATATGGGTTCTCATAAAATACTGCTTGTTGCTATTGCTCATGTTCAAACCCTCCTCAATTTCACTATTAGCTGACCTTTTTCTATGTAAACCTCAAGGCCTAGCTAGAGTTCACCAGGGACTCGGCATTTATGTGTGTTCAGGGTAGGCTTTGGATTTGGATTAAAGTGAAGATACGAAACTCTGGTCAAGGTTAGAATGGGAGTTAAATTATAGCTGCAAGAATCGTGGTCTCTGAGTAATTCCCACCACTAGCCACTCATCTAATCAATCTTGAACCAGACCCCAAATCAACAAAGTTTACTTATCTAATTAATATTTAATAAACATATGCTCTGTCCTGAGTATGCCAGTACAGAATGAATAGGCCACAGCCCTTGCCTTATAAGTACTCAGACTAGTATGAAGAAACTAAACATACAAATGCATAGTTTTAACATATTGTGATAAGTGGTGTAAGTGATTGAAAAGGCAAATAACCATAACAGTTGAGAGTCTGTGGTGGGCCAGGCACTGTGCTGTTTGTATGCCACAGTCCTGTATTTACATAAGAATCTTCACTTTAGGATTATAGAAAATGAAGCTCACAGGTGGAAGGGACTTGCCTGAGTCAAAGAGTGAGAGATTTTTTTTTTTTAATTCGAGTTGATTTACAATGTATTAATTTCTGCTGTACAGTAATGTGATAGGTTATATACACATATATATATAAACATATATATGTGTATTCTTTTTCATATTCTTTTCCATTATGGTTTATCACAGGGTATTGAATATAGTTCCCCGTGCTATACAGTAGGACCTTGTTGTTTATTCATTCTATATGTCATTTGCATCTGCTAACCGCAAACTCCCAATCCTTCCTTCCCCTAACACCCACCCCCTTGACAACCACAAGTCTGTTCTCTATGTCTGTGAGCTTGTTTCTGTTTCATTGAGAGTTTCAATTGTGTCATATTTTAGATTCCACATATAAGGGGATATTTTTCTTTCTTTTTCTGACATTTCACTTAGCATGATAATTTCTAGTTCTATCCATGGTGCTACCAATGACATTATTTTATTCTTTTTTATGGCTGAATAGTATCCCATTGTACACACGTACTGTGTCTTCTTTATCCATTCATCTGTCGATGGGCATTTAGGTTATTTCTATGCCTTGGATATTGTAAATAGTGCTACTATGGACAAAGGAGTACATGCTTCATTTTGAATTATAGTTTTGTCTGGATATAACAACAACAATGGTAATTCTATTTTTTAGTTTTTTTGAGGAACCTCCGTACTGTTTTCCACAGTGGCTGTACCAACTTCCATTCCCAACAACAGCTGAGGAGGGTTCCTTTTCTCTACTCCTTCTTTCTCCAACATTTGCTATTTGTAGATTTTAAATGATGATCATTCTGACTTGTGTGAGGTGATACCTCACTGTAGTTTTGATTCGCATTTCTCTAATAATTAGTGAGGCAGCAAATCTTCATATGCCTGTCGGCCATCAAACAATGAGATATTTGAATCCAGGTCTGTCTAAATCTAAATGCTGTGCTTTATTCTCTGGTTCCTTTTTACTGTAGCCCTCAAGATGGGTGAGGACTTTCCATGCAGGGTCAGCACCAGGTAACAGCTGATATACTTCAAGGTCCCCTCACTTACCTGCTTCAACTCCTTGTTCCTACTCTTCCCCTTCCCTAGATCACACTTAAAGGACAGTTGGCATGTCCCTTGGTCCATGCTGATGAAAATCTGTTGGCTATCACCTGCCCACCATCCATTCCCTTTTCTTCTTTTAGTGTAACCCTAGTATCCCTTCCCTTCTCTCTATCCCTGGGCTCAGATGGAGCTGATCGCACTCACATGACCCAGCCCCACGCAAGCACAGCCACGGTGACTGATTCAGGGGTGAGCATGCAATGCAGCCCAGCCCAAATGGAATGAATTTGGGGGCTATTGCTGGAATTGCTAGGAAAGAGGTACTGTTGGCTCGGGTTGGCAAGGAGATGGAGTGTAAGCCTCAAGCTGTCCTTGGCCATTTCTGCCTCTCTGAGGGGAGAACTTGCTGTAGAATTAAGTCAACAAAGAGAAAACTGAGCCAAGAAATGGAAAGAGCCTGGTCTTGATTCCCTTTTCAGTTCATTTTCAGTACTGGATATAGCCATGCCCCAAACCTGCACTACCACAGACTATCCAGGTTCATGAGACAGTAAATGCTCTTTTTAGCTTAGGCTAACTTGAATTAGATTTCATTATTTCAGTCAAAAGAGTCCTAATTAGTACATCCCACGTGTCTTATCTCTGAACTCCTAGAGGCTGGAGCTGAGACTCCGGTAAGCCTCCCTTCTACCCCCAGCTCTCCAGCTCTCCATCCAAGCAGCAGAATAAAGAATTCAGTGGGTCTCATACCCAGAATTCTCTGTCAATTCACTCCTTCATTGTCCTCTATGAACCTGGAAGACAAACTTGAGAGCTGTCTCCTTGTATGGCTTGAGGAAAAAACTAAATTGGGCATTTTAAAATTTATTCTCCTATATGAGTTTTTAGAAGAAAGGTAGATGGTGGACAGCTGACCTTGTAATAAATAAAATATCCTCTCATTATAGCACTAAATAAATAAAAGTTGATACGAAATTATATGTAAAGGATGATTAAACCATGAGCAGATACATGGGGGGTGTGGGTTTAAAACATACTGCTGACTACAAAAAGAGAAAAGAAAATTGATGGAGACTTATCACAGGCCACCATTTAAATATATTAAAATCACATGCATTATAGACATATATCAAAAAACATTAGAGCAGGTGCTTGTGAGGGAGAGGGAGGGGAATAGAGACTGGGAATAAACAGGGTGGGGCAATAAGTAAAACGAGAGGAGCATTGCATAAACCAATGATGATTCTGGAAGTAGGAGTATCTCAGCTCTTTGTATCTGAGATTATAGAGAGGAACAGAAGGGAGGAAGGAAACTAGGAGGAGATACTCTGAAATATTAACAGTTGTTGTATAGTCAGGGAGCATTTGGCTACTAGGAAGAGAAACTCATGCAAGGAAGCTAAATTAAAAGAAGACTGGTCTTATGGACACACCTGTCCAGCTGGTCTCAAAGAGCTGTAATCTTGGCTACTCTTTCACCTAGCTCTTTATCAGAGCCACATGCTCGCTCAAATCTGCCTCTTATCCTATTCTCCTGCATCACTCCCTGCAGACCAGCTCTTCGTTCATTCATCAGCCCCCACAGGACCCATCGTGGAGGCCTCGGTGGCCCACATGCCTCTGCAGTTCAGCAACTCGCACTTTCCCCAGCTAATGGTCTCTGTGGCTCTCTTCTAAATCAGGATGGGCAGATGTGACTGGCCCAGCTTGAGTCAGCTATTTACCCCTGGTCTAAATGGTGCTGGTGCTGGTGATAGTGAAGGGGAGTGGGGAGGATGGAAGGAAATGAAAATGGGCCTGGAGGCTAAGACGGTGGGAGGAAAAGATTAGTATAGCTTGTGCAGACTGTCCCTCGGTGCTGAGATTATGGGTGATTACTTTCTTTATAATTGTTAGCAGGATCCAGCTTTCCTAAAATGTATGTGTTAGATAGAATGACTAGTGTTTAAAGGGACAAGCTCTGAAGTTAGACAAAACTGGGTTCAAATTCTTGCATTTCCACCGCCTAGCCATGTGACATGAGAAGCTTCCTTTACCTCTCTCAGCCCTTCTTTCCTCCTCTGGAATGTAGGTGGAGTGGTAACCTTCTCATAAGCTCTTGTAAGCATTAAATGAGACAGCAAAGCTAAAACACTGCACACTGTCTCATTAATAACAATCACTCAAAAATATTATTCTACATTATTGTTCAGTCAGTTCAGTCGTTCAGTTATGTCTGACTCTTTGTGACCCCATGGACTGCAGCACACCAGGCCTCCCTGTCCATCTCCAACTCCCAGAATTTACTCAAATTCATGTCCATTATTGTTAGCATATATGATTTTTATAATTACAAACTCTTAACCAAAACAAAACCCCTCATGTCATATGTCAGTAATCACTGAACACTGTTGCTACTCTTATTCTCCTGCCTTCTTCCTCCTTGGAATATAGAATTTATCTGTGCTGAAAATGGTTGTTGGAAATTACCGCTGTATACCATGTCCCCCTCCCCTACACATGTAACCAATGAATCAAGCTTCCTCTTCCTAGTAGCCCTGGCTTACTCACCCTAATTGATCATTATAAGGCATGCTCAGGGGGTCCCTGGGCTCTTATGTTAATTGACTGCACACAGACCTCATGCGGAACTCCCCAGTCCCCCAAAGTGTGAGCAGACTCTACTCCCTCCCGCACCCACCGTGCATTCTGGGAGCCTTCCGAGGGGAGAAGGTCAGCAGGTGGTGCATCTGATCAATTAATTAGGAGCGTGGTGAGAGGTTTGACTCCAAGCCTAGCTAATTGCATAATTAATTCTCTACCCATCCTCCATCCCAGTTCCCAATTCAAAAGGCTCTCCCGACCCTGCCATCCCTGTTTGTTGCTGGGGAGATAAAAGCCCTGTTCAGATCTGTCCATGGCAGAGGTGGCCCCTTCCCCTCCTCCTGCCCCTCATTTCTGAGGCTGAAAAAAACGGACTAGGAAAATGTCTTTGAGAGCACCCAGGAATGAAAGTGGACCAACTTCCTCAAAATGTTGTGTGAGGATTACAGGAAATAGCAGCGTGAAAAGGAGCTTTTCAAGGGGAAAAACCTCAACCTGCTTCAATAAGCAAAGCCCGTTCACCCAGTCCTCAGAGATTGTTGTGCCAGACACACCTGGTTCTCCCTCTCCTGCCCATATCTGTTTGCCTCCTCTTTACATAGGAACCCTGCTTTTGCTTGTGGCATCCACATGTGCAACCAAAATAAAATGTCTTTCCCGGGCTTTCTTGAGTGAGGAGTGCCCCAGGACGGTGAGATGTTGGGAGTAGACCTCAGAGAGGGTGACCCTGCACCAATAATAAAGGAGGCATAGAGGAGGGAGCTTTTGCCTCCAGCCCTTCACCTCCTTTTTGCTTTCTTGATGATAGATGCAATGCCTGAAGGTGGAGCGATGATTTTGCAACCATGAAGAAAAACGCCAACTTCTAAGGATGACTGAGATGAAAAATGGAGGGAGTCTGGGTTTCTAATGGCACTGTGAACAGCCATAGCAGCCGGGACTGCCTCTCAGGATTTGTTGCTGTGTGAAAAAATAAAGCCCTTTTTGGTGATCTGCCGTGGGCAACTATTACCTGCATTTGAAAAAAACTCCTGACTGGTACAGATGTTGGCATTAGCCTAACACATAGATGAATCAATGTATAGTAGTAATAGTAGCAATAATAACAAAATTCAATGAGCATATGCTATAGACAGCATTGTCAGGAAGATTGCATGAGTTAAAGTAGTTAAAACTCTTAGTACAAATGACAAGAACGTGGCAAACATTCACATACCTTGGTTTTTATTAGAACTTGAAGTTGAGAGGGTTTACAAGACTTATCAAGAAGTCTTTAATAAGACTTATCAAGAAGTTGGAAAAGTAACCAATAACCAAGATTTGGGAACCACAGAAGTGATTACACTGATCCCAGGCTCAGGAACTTTCGCCATTAGGCAGTGTCCTGGACCTGCCTCTTATAAGCTGTGTGAGTTCAGGCAAATTACTTAATCTTTTGGAACCAGTCTCCTATTCTGCAAAATGGGGAAATTATGAGGATTAAATAATATGTGCCCATTGGTTGTTACTGGTGGTTAATTCCTCCTAGAGGTGGACAGGAATTTCAAAGAGAATCTCTCAGGGCATTGAGAAAGGTTGAAAGACAACCTCTCAGATTTTCAACAAAGGTGTTTTCCAGCAGACCCCATGAAAAACAAGAGGAGGCATGCAGCATGTTCCTTGCTTTGGTAAAAATTTCTCAGAGAGGCAGTAAATTACTGAATCCTTGTTTCGGCTAAATCAAACATACTGCAAGATTCCATTGGCATTTAATACTGATATTATAGCCCCCAGGAATAACAAGTGAAAGTAATTAAGTTTAATGATTCCAGCGAACCCAATAAGCTTGATTGCAGTGTGTATGCCTAATTATCTTCCTTTTTTGTTGTGTGTGCATGGTATAAATAAGGCCTATTTGTTAAAAAAAGAAAAGGCACTAATTTTAAGATGCAATAGGAAAAGTTGCATCTGCAGCTCCTTTTTCTGAAGGGCTCGCTGGAAACCCTGAGTGGGGAGAAAGTCACTTGGTTTGTCAAAGTAGCAAAGGAGGGATGATGTAATGCCCAAGTCTCTAAATTGTGGGACAAAACTAGCTTTCCCAGCAGCAGAGGAGGAAACCAAGGAGGCCTCTATCTTCTAGGGGCCTCTGTGTGCCCCTATCTTCTCTTCATGAAGGTAAAGGAAAAACAGAGGTGGGTAGAGGCTAGATGCATATTCTAAGGGAGGTATACAGCCCTCAGGCATTGAGTATGTTCTGCTGACCTGGAGAGATGCCCCAGCGGTAGATGAATCACCGGCCCCAATGCCTCAACACTTCCCATATCCAGGTCTTTGACATGTGACTTTCAGTGCTTTCCATTAAAAGGATGAAACATATCTCCCCATCCCTTCACTTTGAGTTCGAACACGTGACTTGCTTTGGATAACAGAATGATGTGTAAGTGACAGGCTGCCAGCTACAAGCCTAGGACTAAAGAGACCTTGAACGTTTCCATTTACCATCTTCTATTTCTGCCATTGCCATGTGACCATGCTTGGATGAACCTGCTGGACCCAGGTGGAGAAGGAGAGAGACATGGAGCAGAGACATTGAGTCAAGCCCAGCCAGACCCCAGCCAAGTCTCAAATATGAAATTTAAATAAATACTTGGTGTTGATTTATATATTAAGCGCCACTGGGATTCTGGTTTTTTTAATGGAGTATAAGGGCATCAGTACAACAGTGAAAACCTTGAAATGCTTTGAGAATTTTGTGACAACGAGCAATTTTCTGGGAAACAGTTTCTCAGATTTCGGGGGATTCTGATAACTGTGTCTGACTCAAGGGAAATTAGAACCCCCTTGAAACAATTAACCACATCTCTCTGTACTCAACCACAAGCTGAAAACTCCCAAGGCCTTCTTGACTCTTCTCTTTAATTTCCACTGTCTTTTCCCAATTCCAAGTTCAGTAACATCGTATTAGTAATGATGGGATTATTTATACCATACAAACTGATGAAAGCTACAGAACCATGGTATTCCCCCCAGAGAGCCAGTTTAGCATACCCACGCCTCCAGCAATCTGTCAATCAAGTCATCTTGCTGCTTTGGCAGCAGCAGGGTCTCTTGGAAGTAGTCTTTACCTCCTTGGTTTTGATTCCACTGTCCTTGCTCAGGGGGTTGCCTGGAGCTGCAGATCAAATGTCAGAGTCAAATGATCTGTGTTCAAATCCTGACTACTTACCAGTTGTGTGATCTTAGTTAGTTCTTAAAATATTCTAATTTTCCTTCTCCACATGTGTAAAATGGAAATAATCAAACAGCATTTAACTATTAGGGTTATTAGAAAGGGTCAAAGAGATAATCCAGACAAAGCAGACAGCAATGCATCTGACACCTCCTAAACACATAAGAACTGTAAAGAAGGCTGAGAGCTGAAGAATAAATGCTTTTAAATTGCGTTGCTGGAGAATCCTCTTCGGAGTCCCTAGGACATCAAGGAGATAAAATCAGTCAATCCTAAAGGAAATCAACCCTGAACATTCGTTGGAAGGATTGATACTGAAGCTGAAGCTCCAATAATTTGGCCACCTGATGTGAAGAGCCGACTCACTGAAAAAGTGGTGCTGGGAAAGATTGAGGGCAAGAGGAGAAGGGAGTTGACAGAGGATGAGATGGTTAGATGGCATCACTGACTCAATGGACATGAGTTTGAGCAAACTCTGGGAAATAGTGAAGGATAGGGAAACACGGCGTGCTGCAGTTCATGAGGTCGTAAAGAGTCAGACACGACTTAGTGACTGAAAAACAACAAACACAGAAGAAACGACAGCTATCACTACTTGGTTCATGTTCACACCATCTTTGCCTTGGTTATATGCAATGCCTTCCAACTGACTTCTCACTTGTTGATCTTGCCCTCTTTCACTCTATTCTCCCCAAAGCAGACAGAGCAAATTTGCAAAAACATAAATATGCTCAAAATCTTCCAGTCACTCTCCTTTGCTTTCAGGAGAAAGCCCCAAATAACAAGTGGGAAACTTGGAGTCTGGAGAGGTTAAGAAATTTTTTCAAGGTCATATAAACCATGAATAACATGGGTCTGGAATCCAGGCTCTGAATCTCCACATTCTTCCCTCTTAACCACTATGCTATCCTGAGAATGAAAGAATAGGTGGTTAGGAGGAAGGAATGGATGAACATATGGAGTAACAAAAAGAGAGAAATATCGAGGGTTGGGTGGAAGCCTAGATGGGTTGGCAGATTCTGGAATGAAAGGATGGAAGGAGGGGTAGAGAATGGCCAGATAAAGATAGAAGGATGAATGGACTGAAGGATGTATAGATGTAGGGATTCTTCTAAATTGCTTTCTCTCCTTCCTTTCAGCCTGGTCTTTCCTAGCAAGGCCTCCTCTCCATGGATATCTACCTGGGACATCTACTAGGAAAGTAGCAAATCCTCTGAACTCTTCCATCTCTTAGCTCCTAGTTCCCTTTTCCTCCTGTCAGCTCACTCTGGCCCTAAACAAATCTCCCTTGGTGATGAGCTTCTAGTGAATTGATCCCTTCTGCCTTCTTCCAGAAGCTCAGGCTTTCTTAAGACCAGGGACCAAATTTATCTTAATAGTTAATATATACTAGATACTTAATGTATGCTAGATATATAACTATCTCATTTAATTTTCATAACACCCTTACAAGGTAGGTATTATTATTTTCTCCATTTATCAAGATTAAGAAACAGAATCACAGAGATCTTAAATAATTTGCCTAAAGTTGCACAGCTGCAAAGTATTGGATCCAGGATTAAATTCAGACAGTTAGACCCCAGCGCCCATACTCATGATGACTGCACTATGCTGCTATGTCTCCTTAGCTACATCAGCTGTTAGCTCCATTCTCGATGTTTGGATAGACAAGCTCTTATCAGCCCATGAAAGTGAGATTCACATTGTCTCTTCTGACCTTACCTAGGGCATTTCTCAGGCACCTGCCAATTTATACAGTCATAAACATCTATTGAGTACAGGGCTTCCCAGGTGGCACTAGTGATAAAGAACCTGCCAGCCAACGCAGGAGACATAAGAGATTTGGGTTCTACCCCTGGGCCGGGATGATCACCTGAAGGAGGGCATGGCAACCCAATTCCAGTATGCTTGCCTGGAGAAACCCATGGACAGAGGAGCCTGAGGGTTATATAGGGTTGCAAAAAGTTGGACACGACTGAAGTAACTTAGAACGCACATATAGAATACACTGCCATTACCAAAACAGAGCAATCTGGGCCAAAGATACCTCCCACTTGGGATTAAAGGGCCTCTGACATCCTGCCTGAGAAAAACACTCCTGTAGGTGGCATGGCCAAGTTGGGACAAAAGATTCTTAGGGTCACAGAATCTGACAAGCCTGGATTCTCGCCCCATCTGCCATTCAGTTATACTGTGTGACCTTGAACAAATTATATTTCCAAGCATTGGTTTTCTTATCTGCAAAACAGGGGAAATAATAGCAGCTAGTATAAATAGTTGCAAGAATTAAACAAAATAAAGTGTACAAAGAGCTTGACATGATAAAGAATATACCCATGATAGCTCTCATGCTAGTGGTTGTCATATTCTGACTATAGCAACTTCCTTATGGGCAGATAATCTGCCTGGAAACTTTCTAACCTGTGCTAGATTGTAGAAAAATATCTCTCTGCCATTAAGACATATAATATAGTATAAATACTATCTAGGAAGGAAGACTTTGTATCTTCAATGTGCGTGTGTTTTTTAAACAAAGTGAAAAAGCTCAGTTAATTTTGACCAAAGGCCCCAGACTCTCACCTTGCTGCTACTTTTCTCTTCCCCAAAGTCTCCCCCTCTTGGCAGAGTATCAGCTGGGTGAGCGCCTCCCTCCTCCAGCTTCATTAGCTTTCCCTTGTTAACCGACAGGGTTCAATGCAATTTAATTTCATTGGGAGGAAGTGGTTCAGAAATCAAGGTCATTTAATTTCTGAAAGGCAAATAAAGGGTTGCCTTTCCCAAATGATTTTTCTGCCATTTATTCCCCTTAAAATGAAAAGTACAGTGGTTAATACAATGGCTTCAAGGTCATGCTAGATCACCTTTGCAAATAGGAGAAGAATTCTTTCTACAGGATTTTAATTAGGCCGAGTACAACTAATTCTTCCTTTGCTACTTATTCCATTTCCTCTCCTTTCTGTAATTACTGCCAGTGTAATGCTCCTCACACACACAGATGGAGCTGAAGAAAGCCATACGACTATCCTTTATTTCTCCTTCACACAAGAAAGGTGGGAGTTATCCACTGCATTTGGTCTTTGTAAATCTGAGGACTATAGTCATAATAGCCTTACACACGTGAGTGTCAGCATCATTATAAGAAGCGGGGGGAAGGAGGTGGGTGGGTTCCAAATGTGATGCTAACTCTGTGACACACAGGTCTCCCTTTTACCTGGTCCACTCAAAATGGTTAGGCATCAGAACAAAGAAAATTAACTCACGTGCATGTTGTCAATCAATAAACATGTATCTGCCTATCAAGGGCTTAGAAGGATGTTAGGTACATAGGAGTCAGGGTTGCAAGGGAGACTGAGGAGCTTAGGTTTGGTGAGACAGACAATTAGCAGGTAAATAAATCAACAATACATTACTTGGTTCTAGAATGGCAAAGGCACTGTTCAGAGACACAGCGGCAGAGCTGGGACTCAAACCCAAGTTTCTCTGACTCCAGACAAAAATGAGAGAAAAGAATAAAACTCATTGGGAAGAGAGAGATCATACGGGTTGACTGGACAGCGAAGAAAGCTGGAACAGAACTTTTAAGTGTCCCCAAACCAGGTTCTGTGATAAATGTGTCTCCTCAGACACTTGTAACACCATCTTAATTTTAGCATAGTATTTTCAGTACCTACTATTTTCCTGCTTTGATTGTCTACTCTTCTCTCTAGAATGTGAACTTCAAGAGAAGGCCATAACTGGCTTGATTACTGCAGGTTAGTACCTAGTTCCCTGACTGGCACATAGTAGGTAATCAACAAGTATATATGGAATGACAGATTATATCATATTTCCCAGGAGCCAGGGGGAGGAGGTGCTACATAGCAAACTCCAACAAGGTGCTCTCCATTCCTGCCCGGTGCCCCACTGTATCACCAGCACCTAGGACAGTGCCCTCACCAGAAGACAGCTACTCAAGGACCATTGAATAAAGGAGAGAGGGAGGAAGGAGAGAGAGAAGGGGAAGAAGAAAAAAGAGAAGGAGAAGGGGGGCAGGAAGAGGAAGAAGAAGAAGAAAGAGAAGGAGGAGGAGGAAAGGGATGAGAAAGAGAGGGAGGGAAGGAAGGAGGGAGAGCGGTCAGTGGCAGCAGGACACTCCCATATTTAGTAGTAAGCAGATTGAATTTCGGTTAAATTGTTATTTCCCCTCACTGATGGACAAAGCCATCTTGCTAGAGACTGAGCCAAAGAAAACTCACTGCTCTGAATCCATTTTCAAAAAGACCCAATTGCCTGACCAGTCCACATTCCTGATGACTATCCTCTGTGCATATCATCCTCACCTGACCCAAAAGGGAAAGGGCCCTCTGGATCTTGCAGGTGTCATCACCAACTTGGATTCCCTTTTCATTAATTTGTGTTTTCCTCAGGAATATTTATTCACATAGTTTCTGTTTAGGCAATTATTGAAATTATGTCTAATTATGTAATGATGGTAAATAATAATCACCTAGTTGCAACATGCTCTGCTTCTGTTATGGCTAAGGATTTTACGCAATTTACTAAGAAATTTTCTAAGGTAGGAATACTGATTAGGAAGAAGGGATGGTGTCATTTTGAATATTTGTTGAGTTAAGTTATCATTATTCCTACCCAATTGCTTTGAGAAAGGCCCTATATATACTTTTTAAAATCCAGCTCTAGGGCTGTACTCTTTGAATATTACCACAATTACTATTAATAATAGCTACTCTTAATTCAGTGTTTACAACGTGTCCAAACCACTTTAAATACAAATTAAAATTCAATGCAAACTTTTGTGCTTCTCAAGACCAGGAAAGTACAGTAAATGATTGCAGAAGCCTGGGTTGGGGATCCATAGGGAGCAGTGGGGTCTGTGATGAACTGCAGCAAGCTTGCACTAAAGTAGACAGCCATCACTCACCTTCAGCTGAGTATTGCCTTTGGAGATGTGGGAATGGTGCTGCTAATTCTTCTGACCTTTCAGGAGAAGCCAGAAATATGGATTTTCATGTGAAATTCCCAGATTTTTAAACTACTGTGTGCACCCACAGTCTGTGTGCTGCCCATTCATAATCCCTCAGCTTCAGGCATTTTCCATGAGAAGCTTCTGGGAGAGACTAGTCTTTGAGCAGGGCCTGTATCAACTCTGTTGATTGTGGCATGAAAGAAGGGGAGGAAAAACTGCACGGAGCCAACGCGGAGGCTCTAAGAGGCCATTCCTCACTTTTATTTAAAATCTTATGGAGGTAATTTCAGAGAACAATGAAATATCAGAAGCCTGGTCAGAGTGGAGAGGCGCGTGAAGGGGATGGATGTAATAACTGGCAGCACTGATGAGAAGAGCCAGAAACAGACAAACCAGAGGCATGAAGTCCTTCTCCAAGGTCTCCACATGTCCCTGGGGCTGGCCAAGGCAGGGTGGAGAAGAGAAGGGGTGCCCAGCTGCCCGAGTCAGAGCCCCTAGGACCAACAGGGACAGAAAGAGGTTGATCCCTCTTATGTAACAGGGCAGGAGGACATGCATGTTCTTCCCACTTCCGTTTAACTGTCATAACTCAGAGCAGTCTTATGTTCAAGTTCCAGTATCTTGATATTCCCTCCCCATAATATCCCTAAACTTCCCCTTTGTGACATTTGTTATGCATGTGGTTATCTGTTTATATCAGATCTACTTTCTCTTATGAATATGAGAGTGGGTATTTTTATCTGTTTTGTTTAGTACTATGTCTTTAGGACACACAGAGCTTGACACATAATAGGGGCTCAATAAATAAAGACTTAAAAATAAGTGAATGAATGGTTGTTTGACCTTGGGCATGGGTTACTTAATTGCACGGGTTACTCAATAATGTGAAACAGGGAGAAAAATAGTTCTTAGTATCACTGTCTTCTCTGTGCTAGAACACACAGAAAATTTATACACTGTGTTTCATCTGCTTTCCACAGCAGACATATTAGATCAGCAGGCTTTTCATCTCAAACTTGTACTAAGGAAACCCAGGCTTACAGCAGCTAAATGACTCGCTCAAGGTCACAGAGCTAGGAAGTGACACTATGGAGATTCCAATCTGGATTTTTCTGAATTTTCATCTTCTTCCTTACAGGATCTTAGAGAGTAAGAACATCATTATAGCAAACTGGTGGGAGCCAAAGCAAAACTCATAAAGAGATGCATTTGTGCTGGTCTTGAATGGTAAATGAGGATCTGAAACCCAGAGGAAACAGAAAACATATTCTAGGTGGAAGGAATGAATTGGCCAAAAGCCTAGAAATATCAGGTCCATTCAAGGAATGGTGGGTGCTCATTTTAGATAAAGGGGAGCCCTGAGTGAGGCTGAAACCACATTGTGGAATCTCTGAACTCATGCTTCCTCTCAACAGTTATTTAGTGAGTGCCTGCCTCCTGTATGGCACCATGCTGGGGGGAGGGAGACACGCACCCTGCCTTCTTGTCCCCACAGAGGTGACAGTCTAGCACTTGGCAACACTGACTCCATAGCACTGTGGCAAGGACCAAATGAAGAAACAGGCAAGAAATTACTTGGAAGAGCTACACTTTGCTATGTAAATTCTCTCCTCTGTTCTGCTGTGTCAGTTAGATGCTTCAGGGTGATTAAGTCAAAACTCAGTTCCAACTGGCTTTCACAGAAAGAGAATTCATTGACATGGGTAAGAGGGAAGCTGGAGAATAATCTGGCTCTGCTGGTGCCAGGGACTTTATCAAGAAAGTAGGCAACTTCACCATTACTCTCTGCTCAGCTCTTCTCTGTGTGGGAATTCATTCTCAGACAGCCTGGCTCCTCTCAACAGCTCCAGACCTCATACCTCAGTTTCACATCCCACTAAGTTGAAGCTTCTCTTTCCCCATAGCTGAACCTGCGTTCAACTCATATTGGCCAGAAAGTGATCACTTGATCATCTTGGAACCAATCACTGTGCCCCTAGGGATGAGATATGCTAATTGGCTTACACTAATTGGGGCCCCCTTTTTCTCCATCAACCAAACAAAAAACAGAGGATAAGAGTTAAAGAAAAGTGATTTTATGAAGAAAATCCTGGAGATAATTTTACCAGAAAAATGGTAAATTCTGGGAATCGAAAGCATAGCAGGGACTTCCCTGGTGGTCCAGTGGTTAAGAGTCCACGTTTCCACTGCAAGGGCCTCAATCCCTGGTCAAGGAACTAAGAACCCACTTTTGGGGTGGCCAAAAAGATTTTCTTAAAAAAGCATAGCAGTGCACTATTATCAGCATGAGGTTTGTGATCTTAAGAAATCTCACATTATCAAAAAATTACATTATAAGTACATCTCACTTGCAAGGCCAAATTTCTGGGGGGCTTTGGCAGAAATTTCAATAACAAGGTTGTCTTTTTTAAGATAGATGTGTTATTTTGTCATTGGAAGCTATAAAACCTATGAGACATCATTGAGTATAGCCTTGGCAGCACTTAAAATCAGATCCAAGTCAATGAGCTTCCAGAATGGTCATTCTGGAACCACGGAAGTGGTGGCTGAACGTTAAATCACTAGGAGAGCCTTTAAAATGCTGATGCCCAAGCCTCACCCACAATGATTCTGATTTAATTTGTCTCAGGTGTGGTTTGCTGGTGAATATTTTTTAAATAGTAGTTCTCAATTGTGAGACCTGGAGAGTTTTTTTAAACCCCAGTTGTGTCCAACTCTTTGCAACCCCAGTGACTGTAGCTCACCAGGCTCCTTTGTCCATGGAATTCTCCAGGCAAGAATACTGGAGTGGGTAATCACTCCCTTCTCCAGAGGGTCTTCCCAACCCAGGTCAGGAATCTCAACCCAGGGATCAAACCCAGGTCTCCTGTATTTCAGGCAAATTCTTTACCATCTGAGCAACAAGGGAAGCCCTTAAACCCCAAAGTTCAAGCTAAAACCCAAACCAATTATTGATACATCAAAATTTATGAAGGTAAGACCCAGACAGTATACATTGAAGCTTCCATGAGCATCATTTTTGGTAGCAACCAAGAGCCCTTGGAGGAGGATATGGCAACCCATTGCAGTATTTTTGCCTGGGAAATCTCATGGACAGAGGAGCCTGGAGGGCTGTAGTCAATGGAGTCACAAAGAGTCAGACACAACTTAGTAACTGAACATGCACACAAAAGGAACACAAATAACATGTCCCCAGGAAGCAGATAACAGTTCCATAAAGCAGCTGGGCATTCCTTTGCAACATATGTGGTGATTTTTCTTCTTATATCCATGCTTTTGGGTTCCAAATTTTGTTCCCATTATGCGCACTAGAAGTCCAAGTTAAACAAGTTGTGCCAATTAACTTAATTGATGACATCAGATCCATTTTCCACTACAAAAACTTGTGTGGCAGAAGCAGCTGGGACCAGAACTATTTTCATGGCTCACACATGACATATCCCAAGCCAGCATTGTCAATGAGTCAAGTCAATGATTTGCATTGAGCTAATATTTAATGAGGGCTTAGTTTGTGACAGACACTGTTCTAAGCAGTTGACATAGACATGACTTATTTAATCTTCAGAAAACCCTATCATTATCCCAATTTTACAGATAAGGAAACCCAGACACAGAGAGGTTCAGTGGCTGAACCAAGATCCCATGGATACCAAGTGGTTGAGCCAACATTTGAATCTAAGCAGCCTGGATCCAAGGAAAAGACTCTTAAGCTCTACATTAGAGGGAAACTGTCTGGAACTTAAAAGGAATGTTCAATGCCTCTTACTGCATGTGACCCTAGTGAGCACATGTGCAGCTTGAAGGGACTCTCCCCTGTGTTCTCATTAGAGACAGTGGCTGGTGGCCTCTGGACTGCTGGCCTCTTGGGTCAGGTCCACGGGGTTCTCTCTTTTATTTACTTGCTCAAATAATTTGTTGAAGTTTAAAAGATGCTGCAGGGGAAGGAGGCATAAAACAGGGGATGGGTGTTCACCACTCTCATCCTCAATGTCTTTCCTCAAGGAGAATGTTGTCTCTGCACCTGTTTCCCTATTGACTCTACCTTCGCCTTCAAAACTCAGCTCAAGACTAGTACCTCCTCGGAGAAACTTCTCCCAATCAACTTCTTCTCACTCCCAGGTTTTCCTTCTCTCTCAAATGAAGTGTATAGAAACCAGTTCTCAGATTCAACTCAGTGCAGTTCAGTCACTCAGTCGTGTCTGACTCTTTGCGACCCCATGGACTGCAGCACCCCAATCTTCCCTGTCCATCACCAACTCTTGGAGCTTGCTCAAACTCATGTCCATCAAGTCGGTGATGCTATCCAACCATCTCATCCTCCGTCATCCCCTTCTCCTCCTGCCTTCAGTCTTTCCCAGCATCAGGGTCTTTTCTACTCCGTCAGTGTTTCGCATCAGGTGGCCAAAGTATTGGAGTTTCAGCTTCAGCATCAGTCTTTCCAGTGAATATTCAGGACCGATTTCCCTTAGGACGGACTGGTTGGATCTCCTTGCAGTCCAAGAGACTCTCAAGAGTATCATCCAACACCACAGTTCAAAAGCATTGATTTTTTGGCACTCAGCTTTCTTTATAGTCCAGCTCTCACATTCATACATGACTACTGGAAAAACGATAGCCTTTGACTAGATAGACCTTTGTTGGCAAAGCAATATCTCTGCTTTTTAATACGCTGTCTAGGTTGGTCATAGCTTTCTTCCATGGAGCAAGCATCTTTTAATTTCATGGCTTCAGTCACCATCTGCAGTGATTTTGGAGCCCAGGAAAATAGTCTGTTACTGTTTCCATTGTTTCCCCATCTATTTGCCATGAAGTGATGGGACCAGATGCCATGATCTTAGTTTTCTGAATGTTGAGTTTTAAGCCAGCTTTTCACTCTCCTCTTTCACTTTCATCAAGAGGCTCTTTAGCTCTTCTTTGCTTTCTGCCATAAGGGTGATATCATCTGCATATCTGAGGTTATTGACATTTCTCCCAGCAAAACTTGATCCGAGCTTGTGTTTCATTCAGCCCAGCATTTCACATGATGTACTCTTCATATAAGTCAAATAAGCAGGGTAACAATATACAGCCTTGATGTACTCCTTTCCCAATTTGAAACAAATCCATTTTTCCATGTCTGGTTCTAACTGTTGCTTCTTGACCTGCATACAGATTTCTCAGGAGGCAGGTCAGGTGGTCTGATATTCCCGTCTCTTTACGAATTTTCCACAGTTTGCTGGAATTTTTCACAGTTCTCAGAAGAATTTTCCACAGTTCTCAGATTAAGAGCTGAGATTCAGGGAGAGGGATGCATTTGTTTAACAAAACCACGTTGATGAACAATCTTGGTTGTGGAAAGATGGTCCTTTGACTCTTAATCAGGGAAGGATTAGGATGTTCAAACTGAATATTTCTGTATAACAATGAGGAAGGCATTTGGAAGCTGCTGGGCAAAATGAATAGTGAAGAAGTGGGGAAATTCTTAGAGGTGAAAGGCCACATTATGGCTGCAGGACAGGAAACTTGAAGAATGATGTTGGCCCATGAGAATTCCCCTCATACTCTGCTAGGTCTGGCAGAGGGGTCTTACAATAAGGACGTCCTCTTTAAGCCATCAGTTGTGCTATAATTGAACCCCTTTTATTGCCTCTCTCCACCAACTCACCCACCCTCCAAAATATATTAAGCGAATCTTGACTTTTCCCATAGTTGATTGGCATTTTTCAGAGGTGAGGGAAAGAGTTTTGTTGAATATGGGATAATGGAGAGAAGAGCACGGCCACAGAAAGCAAAAGACAAATGCACCTAACCGTAATGGAAATTAGAACTGGTGACTGGAGTATAAGCCATAAAGTTTAGGAAAATCTTGGGGAAAACTAATCCAATAGCATGAGATGCAGTTAGAAATATGAGCCAATGTTATTTAATTCTCAAAAGAAAAGGCAACTTCTGCTATTATTTTGTGACACAAGGTTCTTCTTCAAGTTGGATTCATCAAAGGCACTAAACTCTCCTTTGCAAATTGCCAACATTATATAAGAAACTTCAACAAGCAACTTTTAAAAATAATCTTGATTCTGGCCATATTGAACCAATTAAATCTCTACAAACACTTTACATTTTTATTCCTATACAGATATTTGTTTGTCCATCTTCCTGAAACATGCTTGCCCATAATCTTTGCCTATTTTTAATTTCGGCTATTCTTTTGGATCTCAACCTTAGCTGTCACTTCCTGTGTTACATTAGTGAGGATGTTTTAGACTGCCAGGAGAAAAACAAAATTTAACTCAAAATGACTTAAATAACAGGATATTTACTATTAAATTACATTAGATACCTCCTAGATATCATTCTGATGCTATCAGTGCATTGAGTTCTTCATGCCCGTGGGTCAGAAAACAAAGGAAGGAGTGCCAGTGCCGGTGGGGTTAATTATTATTACATAAAGAACTAGGGCACAACTACATAGTGGGGGCAGGGAGAATTCGCTGGAGCTTCTTTTGGTGCTTCCACGCCCTGGGATTATAGAGAATTGGCAATTTCAAGAAACATGGCCCAACAAAGGCAAGGCAACAAAGGTTCAGAGTAATCCAGCATGATAGTCAAAGGTGAAGATGATGGATATGAATCAAGAGCTCAACCAGCTGCAACAGCAAGGATCATAGTTAGTTACAAAAACCCTCTTGCCTTAAGTTTTATCAGCTACCACCTTGAAAAGGACTCTGTGATTAATCAGACATATCTTTTCTCTCAGGGAAGAAGTAAGAGTATCTTGTTTTCAAAAGTGGAGGTCAAGAGGAGATCTGATTGAAGCAAGCTGTAGAATATATTAGATACCATATCACCTGAATCCTTATATCCACCACTGAGACTCCATCAAAATTAGGGGCAATCTGACTACACCTCAACTCATCCCTACACCTGCACCACACATTTCTCATCTCCTTCCGAAGTTTTCTATGTTAATGCTAAGCTGTTGGGAGCTGTAGAACCTGGCTGGTACCCATGCATGCAAAACTTAGAAGTCTGGGGCAATTAACACACCACAGGAAAATCCTTGATTGACAAGTGGTGAGAGTTGGTGGAGAAACTATCCACCCTCTCTCTCCGATGCACTGTCCTGAGATGCAGTTTACATGGCTTCTTGGAGGACCATCATGCTCAATGGCAGCCAACTTGATAATGCATTCTCATATTGACCCTTCCTCCTTCCTGGCTTCATTCTCTCTGTTCTGCACACATGTTTCCTGATATTGTACCATCTAATGAAGTGCCTATTAGCCCTTTGTCCCACGATCTGCTTTTTTGAGCAAAACAAAGATAACAATCACCCATAACAAAAAGTATGGAAGTAGGAAGTTCCCGAGTTCAGAAGGTTGGAGGTAGGAAGTTCCAGAAGGATGGGTGCCCTTTTTATCTCTCCAGTCTCTCTTTTTCAGTGCATTGGGTTTTGTGCTCACATATATCCTCTCACAGTTCAATAGAGCTCCAAGTAGTAGAACCTACTCCAAGTACCAGAACCTCTAACAAAAATATACAAATTCTGAAAGAGGGGAAGAGAGCATAGCTCTTCCTTTCTGGATGGGAGTTAAGTCTCCTAGAAGCTCCGCAGACTTCTGGGAGATATCATCTCACATCTCATTGCCAGAACTGCATCCCATTCCCACTCCTAACTGGCATGTGGAACTGAATTTCTTAGTTCAATCATGATTCATCCCTTGGGATTGAAGAGGACCCACCCTCCCCTAGGTCATGCTCCCATGAAAAAGAGATGAATAGCTGTGGGCACAGTGGTAATTATGTCAAACACTTATTAACTGACCCAGAAGCCATTTTCAACATTCCTTCACCATTGCCCACCTCCCACTGTAGAGGCTAAACAAGCAGCATATTGACTTTCCAACTTCCTTTGCAGCTAGGGAGCCATGTTAACTATTTTTAGACATTTGTATGTAAAGAGAAGTTTCGTAGGGGATTTCTTCAAGGTCCTCCTTGATAAAAGTATAATGACTTGAAAAAAAGCTTTCTCTTTCTCTCTTGCTCCTCCTTTGGTCACTTCTCTGATTCATTTCTTTAGACTTGGCCATATGAAGATATGATTCCGAGAGCTCTGGAGGCCATCTTGCCACCATGGGGCAATAAGCCTAAGCATGAAAGACTAAGAAACTAGTAAAGGTGGAGTACAATGATGGAAAGAACTTTAATACACCCTTGAGCCACTAAAACTGCTCTGGGGTTGCTTTTCTCTGGTTTTAGTTATATCAGATAACTGTCTTTCTTATTTAACCATTATTACATAAGTATTATGTTACATGCAGCTAGAAGCCATTCTAACTGATAAATCAAGCAACGTTTCTAGAAAGTTTCCCTGGACCCTATAGAGTGTGTTAGCTACCCCTTTCCCCTGATAGCTAAGATTACTGCTATCATGGCTATTACTGCTGTGCCCTTTCATTGTTCAGTTAAACAGAGATTCCTATGAGTTAGCTAAATTCTGCATGCAAAAGCTGAGCCACAGTCACAGAGAGTGTAATACAGGATTCCTACACAGGTCAGTGGGCTGGACTAAGTAGCTCCCATAGTCTCTTACAACTTTGAAATCTATGACCCCAATTCCTTTAATATAAATGTCCCTTTCCCAGGTATAAAAATATTTTTTACTTCGATTTATGTCATGGCAAATTGTCAGTTTGTATTTCAAAGTTTGAGAAAGCAACACAAAAATATGACTTGGAAAAATGTTCTTATTCTGTTTGCAATGTGGAGAACTATCAAACTAAATTCCACTTTGCAGATGATTTGGGGATTACTTGTTATTCTGAGCAGGCCTGTCCCCATTATCCTTCAGCAGTTTGGAGAATGGATATGAAAAACTGTGTGTAAACACTTCTTTCTTTTGAAATGTTATTAATAAAGTATTTCCTGTGGCTATGGCTAATAAGTCACTTGTTTCCTAATTTTTCTGTATTGATATGCTCTTCAGGGAAACTTAGAACTCCAAATCTCTTCCTATAGTGTAGTATTTATAGAGTTCATTATAGTCTATGATTAACAGAGGAATTGCCTTTAGGGAAGAACAGAAAATTGAAGATTAAATAACTGACCAAATATTTACCTGCAAAGAGAAATATTTTATAAGGAACAAGGACATTTTAAATTTCTAAATGTTTAGAAAATGTTTCCAATATTTTGTCTCTCTTCACTGAGTGATTTCTTGGTGGTCGACCAGAAAGCAGGGCAGAGAATGACACTGACTATCTCCCAACTCTATACCACGTACTCAACGAGTCACTTTATAGGTATTATCTAATTAAATGCTTTTATTCATTTAAAAAGTGCTTTTTACAATTACATAAGTAATACACAGTTGTAAAATTTTTCAGCAATTCAGGGGCATAAAGATGAAAAAGTGAAAGCTCCTCTTCACTCCCTTTACCCCTCAATTCCCTTAACATTCCTGGAAATAATCACCATGCACTTTGGTACATATCCTTCCGGAGTTTTCTGTGTGTTTTCATAATGCACATATTCTTTTTAAAAATTTATTTAATTGAAGGATAATTACAATATTGTATTGGTTTCTGCCATACATTGACATGGATCACCCATAGGTATACATATATCCCCTCTTTCTTGAGCCTCCCTCCCACCTCCCACCCCGTCCCACCCCTCTAGGTTGTCTCAGGACCCCAGTTTGAGTTCCCCATACAGTAAATTCCCACTGGCTATCTATTTTACACATTAGTGTATATGTATCTATGCTACTCTCTTCATTCATCCCACCCTCTCCTTCCTACCCACTCTCTGTGTCCATAAGTCTGTTCTCTATGTCTATGTCTCCATTGCTACCCTGCAAACACGGTCATCAATACCATTTTTTTAGATTCCATATATATATGTTAATATATGATATTTGTTGTTCTCTTCCTGACTTACTTCATTCTGTATAATAGGCTCTAGGTTCATCCATTTCATTAGCACTGACTCAAATGCATCCCTTTTATGGCTAAGTAATATTACATTGTATATATGTACCATAGCGTCTTTAGCCATTCATCTAGTGATATACATCTAGGTGTTTCCATGTCCTAGCCACTGGAAATAGTGCTGCAATGAACATTGAGGTGCACGTGTCTTTTTCAATTATGATTTCCTCAGGGTATATGGCCAGTAGTGGGATTGTTGGGTCATATGGTAGTTTTATTCCTAGTTTTTAAAGGAATCTCCATACTACCTTCCACAGTGGCTGTATCAATTTACATTCCCACTGTAAGCGCAAGAGGGTTCCCTTTTCTCCACACCCTCTCCAGCATTTGTTGTTTATAGATTTTTTTGATGATGACCATTCTGACTGGTATGAGATGATATCTCACTGTGGTTTTGATTTGCATCTGTCTAACAATGAGTGATGTTGAGCACCTTTTCATGTGTTTATTATCCATCTTTATGTCTTCTTGGAGAAATGTCTGTTTAGATATTTTGCCCACTTTTTGACTGGGTTTTTTGTTTTTCTGGTATTAAATTGTATAAGCTGCTTGTATATTTTGGAAATTAATCCTTTGTCAGTTGCTTCATTTGCTATTATTTTCTCCCATTCTGAGGGTTGGTTGTCTTTTCCCTTTGTTTATAGTTTCCTTTGCTGTGCAGAACTTTTAAGTTTAATTAGGTCCCACTTGTTTATTTTTATTTTTTTGATTAATCTAAGAGGTGGGTCATAAATGATCTTGCTGTGATTTATGTCATAGAATGTTCTGCCTATGCTTTCTTCTAAGAGTTTTATAGTTTCTGGTCTTACACTTAGGTCTGTACTCCATATTGAGTTTATCTTTGTGTATGGTGTTAGGAAGTGTTCTAGTTTCATTCTTTTACATGTAGCTGCCCAGTTTTCCCAGCAGCACTTACTGAAGAGATTATCTTTGCCCCATTGAACATTCTTGCCTCTTGCCTCCTTTGTCAAATATAAGGTGCCCATAGGTGCATGGGTTTGTCTCTGGGCTTTCTATTTTGTTTCATTGGTCTATTGCCAGCACCATACTGTCTTGATAATTGTAGGTTTATAGCATAGACTGAACTCAGGTACATTGATTCCTCCAGCTCCATTCTTCTTTCTCAAGATGACTTTGACTATTTGATGTCTTTTCTGTTTCCACACAAGTTGTGACATTTTTCTTGTTCTAGTTCTGTGAAAAATGCCACTGGTAATTTGATAGGGCTCACACTGAATCTATAGATTGCATTTGGTAGCATAGTCATTTTCACAATATTGATTCTTCCAACCCAGGAACATGGAACATCTCTCCATCTGTTTATGTTGTCTTTGTTTTCTTTTCAGCAGTGTCACAGTTTTCTGCATACAGCTCTTTTGTCTCCTTAGGTAGGTTTATTCCTAGGTATTTTATTCTCTTTGCAATGCACATGTTCTTACATGAATAAATAAACAAACCATATTTCATGTATTCTAGAATGCACTTTTTTAAAGTTTAAAATCTCTGAGATAAGGATATATCTTACAATTAAAGGCATTGTACGGTGGCCAATTTCTCTCTTTCTTACTGGCACATACAATAAAAGTGCATCTTGAAACAAGCAGCATTTGGGAGTAACATAATACCTACTGTATTTTGCTATATATACTATATAGTGCTTGTACAATTATATATTAACAGGTGTATGATTGTGTGAATTGCTATGGACAGCTTTCAGTACACATGGGTCTGCCTCATTCATGTTAATGTCTGTGTGAGCTACCATTGTATGCGTGTGTGCATGCTCAGCCCACCAGGCTACTCTGTCCCTGGGATTTCCCAGGCAAGAGTACTGGAGTGGGTTGCCATTTCCTCCTCCAGGGGATCTTCCCAACCTAGGGATCACATGCACATCTTTTATGCCTCCTGCATTGGCACACAGATTCTTTACCACTGAGCTACCTGAGAAGCCATTCTTCTCTGAGAAGAATCTGTTGAGAAGCAGTTATGTACCTGTTTTATTTGGCCATATCCCTTGTAGATGTGCTTTCAGATTATTTCCAAAGCCTCCTGGTAAAAAACAGTGCTGCACTGACCATCCTTGTCCCTAAATCTTTGTAATAATTTTTTTTTTTTTTTTTACAGAGGGATTCCTATCTCGTGAGTTTTCCTAGTTACCCTATATTGTAGGAAAACCTTAGTTATTCAGAACTCAGTGAGACACATGTTCAAATCCTGGCTCCAGGGCTACCATATTGAACAACTCAGTTCAGTTCAGTTCAGTTCAGTTCAGTCGCTCAGTCGCTTCCGACTCTTTGCAACCCCATGAATTGCAGCACGCCAGGCCTCCCTGTCCATCACCAACTCCCAGAGTTTACCCAAACCCATGACCATCGAGTCAGTGATGCCATCCAACCATCTCATCCTCTGTCGTCCCCTTCTCCTCCTGCCCCCAATCCTTCCCAGCATTAGGGTCTTTTCCAATGAGTCAACTCTTCGCATGAGGTGGCCAAAGTATTGGAGTTTCAGCTTCAACATCAGTCCTTCCAATGAACACCCAGGACTGAACAACTCAAGGGGGTTCAAACTGTCATCTGGGTAAGGAGTCAGCAAAATTTTCTATGAAGAGCCAGATAGAGCCAACACTTGAGATAGTGTGTATGACTCAGTTTCTTCACCAAGAAAATAAGTCTATGTTACAGTGTTTGTGAGAATTAATGCAATGCTACAGGTAAAGCATTTATAAGTGCTTAGCAAATGCTATAGCTATTTTAAAACTTTTATTCTTTTACTGAAGAGGAAATTCATAGGTAATAATTCACAGAGGCAAGACACAAACCAGGTAAGTCTGACTCCAAAATTTGTGGCTTTCCCACAGCACCTAGTGCCTCGAAAGGAAGGATCTTTGCTGAGAGACTCTGAATTCAGAGGGGTCAAGGCTGTTATAAAGCCCTACTGTGTCAGTGTCAGACATAGTGGACTTTGACTCTTAGAGAGTCCAGCAGCTATACTGCCCACCAGAGAAGGCAGCTTCTGTGAGACCCATCCCTTTGGGCTTGCTGACATACCCAACCAGTGAATTTTCTTGCTATTTATGCCAATTCAATTTGATCATAGTTCTATTACCTGGATGCAAATGCAGCCACAGAGGTGTTGATAAAGCTGTCCCAACAAGATGGAAATAGTAAGTCTCATTACTATTAAGAAAAGAACAAATCCATAAATAAGACATTATCAAGTGAAATAAGATAGTCTCTCCTCCAGCTTGTAACAAAGGCCGTGTGCAAAACCATGTCATTTCCCTAGGCACCCTCCCTGCCAGACAGATGTATAGAATATGAATTGTGCGGGGAGGGAAATTGACATGCAGAGCAGGAGTTGGCAAAATAATTAGAGCTGTGAGGCTCCCTGACTCTTGTGGTTTCTTTCAGAAGTCACCAAATGTACAATCAGAGGTCCAGACCAGACCGATTATGTAACATATCAGTCCTTGAAAAAAGCCTCGAGATGATGGAGAGGGGATGGTACTGTCTCCTGAGGGTGAAAGCAGAGCCAGGCCTGCCACCCTGGACAGGTAAGAGCCACCTTCCCAGGTGGGGAAAAGCCAGGACTGCCCCATTGGTGGCACAGCCTTGCTCAGGACAGTCCCAGGCTCCCTACCCACTCTGTCCACTGAGATCCCAACTTCCTGCATCCCTCTCAGTCATCCCAACCACTTCTCCTGGCTAAGGCTAAGTCCAAAATGAAAGTTGTATTAAGTTTCTAAAACCTTTTCCACTGAGAGCTACTTGCAAGCAGGGACCAGTTCGGTCCTTATCCCCAGGGGGCCTCCAGCTCAATGCCTGGCTGTGGTAGGGAGTCTAAACATGCTTATTGATTAGAATTGACTAAAGCCACCCACAAAATATCCTTGGTGGAATAGGAAAGAGATGAAAGAGAGAAGAGAAAGGCAGGAGTGAGGGGAAGAGAGGTGAAAGAAGACATGAAGGAGGAGGGCAGAGAAAGTGATGAAGATGTTGGAATGTGAATTGAGCAATTGAGGCAATAGATGAGCAGAGAGATGCAGACAGAGAGAGGAGGAGACAGACAGAGCAGAGGCAGAAGGCAGAGGAGGCTAAGGTGAGTGGAATACGAGGTGAGCAGATGGAGCAGGGAGCTGGGCAGACAGAGAGAAGAGGGAGGTGGGGGCAGTGAGACAGGCAAACAAGGACACGTGGGACAAACACATGGAAAGAAAGATAGGCACAGAGATGCTCAGACTCCACAGATAGGAACAGAGCACAGAGATGGAAAGACTACAGCCAAAGCATGAGGAGGGACAGAGAGACAGGGCAGGACCAAAGACTTTCTGGGTTGCCCAAGGGAATCTACACTCCTCTCAGTTTATCTTTTTACTGAACTAATTCCTTGATAGAGAAATGGAAGAAGATTCTGAAAACCCATTACTTGGTAGGTAAGAAATGTCCTTCAACTCCAGGCTTGCTACCAATTCTAAGGTGGTGCTGGAGACCTGGGCCTGGGGGGGTGCTCACCCTTCTGGGCTCCAGGCTCCTTGAGGTAGTAAGTTGTAACCAGGAACTCACTCTGTCTACCCTCATGGAATTTTAACAGGATCAGCTCAAATAACACCATGAACGCCCTCCAAAAAGTACATCACCCTCTGAGATAATCCAGTAATGAAGGTGGGAAGTTGGTTGAATTCTGGCTAACTCTTATGTTCATTCTCATTTCTCCCTCCCTCACCCCCCGCCCCCTGTCCTTCTCTTTCCCATTCACTGCCATTCCCACCACACACACACCAGCACATCTGATTTCTATTCCAAAGAGACCTTGACTTCAGCCCTTAGGGCATGAAATATTCAACCCACTTGGACACTTTTTAATTAATCTAGGGTTTGATTCAGGCCATTGCTCCTTGATGCCTGCCTCTGTAACCCCTTCCTGGATCCAATTAGCTGACTTTGAGCACTGCCCTGGAGACAGAGACAAGACATGAGTACCTTCTCTCCTCTCCAGGAACTGATCTATTGAGGCATCTGCAAGCTTTCTCTTTGCCATCTAGCCATTCATGCCTGGAAGAGACAGAAAGGCAATGAGATCAGTCCTACACAAGAGTCAAAGATGACTTCTAAAGAATGAGAAAAGAAAAACTGCAAACCAAAGGCTACTAACAGCTCAGGCAGCAAATATCCAGATGATTAACAGGCTGGCTGCATCAGGGATATAGATGTTTCATCCAAATTCCACGTTGTTCTCACCTGACTTTTTTCACCAACCCCACCTTCCATACAGACTCAATTATCACAAGATTCATTTGCACATGTTGACATTTTTCTCTGTTAAAAAAAGGGGGGGGGGAGCTTTTCATTGCTATTATTATATTGCGCTAGTGAGTTTTGTCTGACAGGTTGAGTCATAATAAAATTAAACAGATTGATGCACGTAAGACTTTTAGCACAGTGCCAAGCACATGTTAAGTGCTGGACGAATAACTGGTATTTTGATTAATTTTAGTCATAGTCATTATTACCATATTCATCTTGCGGACAGGCCTGGTGTTTTGTTCTGCCTGTAACAGGTCACACAATATCGAGCACCAAGGTGGTTCTTAGTAAAATTTTCCAAGAAGCTGGGGACTGTTTTGACAGTAAGCGTGGGGTTCCCAAAGAGTCTGTGTGTCCCACAGTGATCTCCCTCCTTTCCTAAATTCCTATCCAGTCATCCAACAAATAGTTACCAGGCATCTGCTGTATGTCACGCATCATACTAGGTACTGTGAAGTCCAAGTATGCAAGATAGAAAAGGTTTCTGCCTTCAAAATGGTTAAGCCACAGGACTTACCATCCATGTTAATGACCATGACAAATCTTTACACAGCACAGTCGGATATTCTCAGATCCTTACCTGCACCGACACACTTAGTCCTCACAATTTGTCTTTGGAGGAGGGACTTATCCAACCCTCTTTTTGTATTTTACATAGATAGATAGGCTGAGATCCAGAGAGGTAGATTAGCCTGTCAAAAGTCACACAGAAATAACAGCAGACCTGGCAACGTGGCTCCAGGGTCCACACAGCTAACCACAGTGCCGCTGCATCATCTGGTTCATGGTGCTTATGTCTATTAGTAACTGTTTCCCTTGGTTTCAGTAAGCAGATTAGACTATCCCTAAACTCTGTGGAGAAGGGAAGCAGATTAGTGATGACAAGGACTAGGAAGAGGGGGAATGAGAAGTGATCACTTATGGGTACGGAGTTTCCATTTGGGAACACATAAGTTCTGGAACTAGATAGTAATAATGATGCTTGCACAATATTGTGAACATACTTACCACCATTAAAATGGTCAATTTTATGTTATAGAAATTTTACCCCTCAAAGTTTTTCTTTAATGTATAAGTGTAGGGTTGTCCTCTATCTTTCATATCCCCACAACAACTCGAATGTAAAAATTCTTGGCAAACATTTTGTGATTGGTTGACTGATTGCTAGTGGTCTCAGAAATGGAACTTGCTTTGTTTTTGTTTTCATCACTCTTGTGATTATGCTGACAGAGCCCTTTTGGAGCCCAGAAATTCCCTGTCCACTTAAGAGCAACCTGACCACAGAATGTGCTGGTTCTGAGGGTGAGGGAACAGGTGTTCAGCACCAGGGGCTGGGCTGGGCTGGGCTGGGCTCGACTGGGGAAGGTGCTTCTCCAGAAACAGTGATACACAGGGGCAAGTTAACACCAAAATGAGGTTGAGAAGGCAAAGTTCAGAGCCAGAGGAACAGTACAAGTTTGAGGTCTGAGGGACAAATAGGGGCTAAAAGCAGAAAACAACCTCAGCGTTAGGAATTGAGAGAATCTGAAGCCCTTGGGGAAGAAAACAATAGTAATATAAAAATAACAGTAATAATGAATCAAACTTTTGGACAGTGCCTTCTACATGTTAGATACTGACTCAAAGCTTTTTACATATTAATTCACTTATTCCACATTATTATTATCATTATCCCCATTTTATAGGTAGAGAAATTAAGGCAGAGAAGAGAAGTAACTTGCCCAAAGTCACACAGGTAGCAAGTGGCAGAATCTGGATTCTAAGCCAAATGGTCAGGAACCACAGGAGTTAAGGAGTGAATCTTGAGTTAAGATTTTGGTCCTGCTGAGAGCTAACTGCTGGCCTGACGAGATGAAGGACCCCCTGGAGCTCGAGGTTTAAGGATACAAATTAAATGCAGCCCTCAGGGCCCTGACTCACAAGTTTGAAACTTACTCTTCTACCTTGAGCCACTGTGCAACACACGTGCCCACGGTTCCTGCTGGTCTCCTCCCTGCTTCCATCCATGGCAGGAGGGAGAGGCTACAGGTCCTCTTGCCTCAAGCTGCCCACGTGGTGATATTTAATTAATCTATTCATTTGATCTTCTGGTTTGCTCAGTGGCTCCCTTTCCCTGATGCTCCTTGAGGTTTGCATACAGTAAACTTCAGCCCTAATTAAAATTGTTGAGACACCAGCAGTCTCTGATGTTAATAAAACATCAGAATGAGACAGTATTTTTTTTTTAACAAGCTTTTCTTAAAAACTTTGAAAGGGGGATAGAATGAGCCCACGGAGGAAAGAAGAAAGTTAACAACCTCCCTCTTCAAGTGTGTGACGGTGGCATTTCTAATTCTCTTTTCTGATCTGGGACTGGAGACTAATCCTTTGTATCAGGAAGAAACCTAGGGTCTGTGTCCAGAGATCTCTTGTCCCAAACTTTCTGTTTGGGATCTAGACTCCAGCTAATTGTATCCCCTGTTAGAGTCTTAGTGTTTCTATCTGCAAGTGAAGATGCCAGACTAGATCTAGTAGTCTACAGTTTGAGAACATTAAGTTGTCAAATCCTTGTATCCTTGAGCCTGACAGGACAAAGTTACAGGACCATCTGCCTCCCCAGACACTAGCTTCCCTTCATCATCCCGAGAAAAGGGCCACAAGTTTTCCCACTCAAGTCACTGGGCTTTGAGTGATATAAGCTGCCCCTAGTCACAAGAAACTGAACTACAGATTGGAGTCCTGGTTCCAAGCAGCACTGGAAACCTAACTAAGAGGGCCAGTGAGGTGCCTTGGCTCAGAATTCTCCACTCTGGGTGGAACCAGACAGAGCTACCCAGATTCCTCTCCAGGGGCAGTTTATCTGTTCCCCTGCTCAAGCAGAGTGAAGAAGAAGCACCATGGACACTGGCCAGACCAACCTGGGTGTAAAATCCCATTGGCACCTTCCTGCCATGTAGCAGCTATGTTGTATACCCTTTCTGAGCCCGTTTCATGATCTCTATAAGGATAATAATTCCCTTCTTTATCTCATTTGACAATTTATATCACCTATATAGCACGGGGGGTGACATATATTAGCCCCCAGTTACAGGTAGTTGGTAGCAGAGGTTACCACTGATGGCAGCAGATAAACAAATAGGAGAAAGAGAGGGAGAGGGAGAGAGAGACAGAAGGCAAAAGCAGAACATACACAGGGAAGGCAAATCTCGTAATGCTTGTATGGGGTGAAGTGCCCTTATGGGCAGCTCTCAGTCCACTAGTTCTGGTGGGATTCCACCCTCTTTTTCTGCCATAAAGCATGTGACACAGGCCCGAGCCAATCAGAGCCTCACATTCTCCTGGCCATTGTGATTGGTCCAGAGGAGAGTACCGATTAAAGTTAACCCACTCCCAGATGCCTAGTTGCATCCAGCCACACCGAGACACTCAGCTGATTTTCCAGTGTCTATGAAAAGTCAAGTCCCATGGACCCTTTTGTGACTTTCAAGGACTCATAAATTTGCTGGGCAGGTCATGGGAAAGGATCACATCACAAAGCAAGTTGCTTTCCACCATATGGTCACTTTCCTCTTTTGTTGCTCCCTGCCTCCCCAGAACAACCCTGGAAATCCACCCAGGTACTTCCAAGAATAAACTTCGGCTCCAAACACCACCAAAATGTTTTCCCAACAAAGGTAGCTATTGCTTCCAAAGAGCAATTCTGGTTGAACCAAACATCCTCTGTCTCTCCTCCTAAGTCAAGTACCAAGTAAGCCCTCCATCAGCAGAGAAAATTATCATAGCAGTTCCTGGGCAGGAGATAAGATGGATATTTGCTCCCCTCATTTTTCCGGGAAGATGCTCCCATTCCTGGTTTCAATGTCCCAGGCTTACGGAGCAAAAGGCTTTCCACGCTAGTTCCCAGAGCAGAGACAATGTGATGTGCAGCCATCTCATTTAACTTTTGGTTTGCAGGTCTCACTGCCACCAGAATTGACAAGGTTAAACTTTCTGGATGAGAACTGGAATTAATAACGCAGCAATGGCCTTGAACCAACCATGGGTTCCCCCTGTTAGTTAATAGAATGATTCATTTGAACTGCTGTGAACTGCTTTCCTCTTCACAGATGGTGAGGGGCCCATTTCTCCTCCCTGCTAGTCCTTCCATTTCTAGGGAAAGAGTAGAGAGGCTTATTAAATTCTAATACATCATCATGGCAACATGGGCATCAATAGAGACCGACGTGAGAACAGAACATGGAGCCCCATATCCATCCCTCACAGCCATCCCTTCCTCCTCCTCTTCTCAGCAGATCTACTCAGCAGCCCCTGCAACCTCACCCAGGGAAGTGGAGAGTTCATTATGAACACTAGCCAAAAGTCAATAAATACATGGCTGAGATTTCAGTCACCTGGTGGCTGTCTTCACCATCAACAAAGTATTGCAAGTTCTCAACCTGGTTTGTGGGGGGTGAAGATGGATGACAGGGGGCTCAAGGGAGCTCTACAGTCAGAATGATCTTTCCATAAATCAAATTTGATCATGTAAAAGCATCTCCACCTCATTTAAAATTCACCAGTGGTTCCCTGTTGCTTCTAGGATAAAGACCAAAGCATTTACTATCATTCACAAGGTTCTGCTGACCTGTCTAGCCTTATATTCATGCCTGTGTTTTCCCACTCTGGAGTGGGTTGCACTCCAGTCACGTTGAAAGACTTTCATTCTTTCAGTGGCTTAGGGGGCCTTCAGAGCTCAGATCAAATTTCACCTACTCACTCTGGGATAAATCCTGCTTTAATACAGTCTTATAACCCCTCACACTTGCCTTTCATTGCAATTTTATGTTTCCTTATCTAATGATTTTTATTATATTATCTTATATTTCCTTATCTAACGATTAGGTTGATGCCCTGTCTACCCACTGGTAAGTAACTCCACGTTCTTTTCATCAAGTATCTCCAGCTTCTAACACAATGCCTGGTACAGAGCAAGAACTCAGTAGATATTTGCTAAATAAATGTAGGGGCAAATGAGTTATAAAGTAGGGTACATTCCAAGAGCTGGAATCCGGAAGTGGAGATAAAACTGAGAGCATGTAGAGCAAGGTGGGAGAAGAGGCAAGAGAGGTAAATGGAACAGATCACAGAATAATCATTATGCAGCACCTATTGTCTGCCAGGCCCTGTTCTACGCACTGGGGATACAGCAGTGAGTAAAGCATATAGCACCCTCTATCTTTATGAACTTCATGTTTCAGGTCATTCCTCTTTTGTGTTGCAGGATACTCATTCGTGTTGCAATATTGATCTTGGAAGTATCCCCACTTGTAGCATTATTCTAGGTTGTGGCAAGAATAAATTGCACATATAACCAGGTGTAAAGGATCTTCCACCGGCAACCTCCAGAACTGCGGGGCAGCGTGGGGCTGGGGGTCTCATTCACAGGAAGGCCAATTAAGCACTTCATCACATCTCTAAAATAAACCCCCTCCACAACCTGTTGTTAAGAAGTGAGTGGCTTCTGGATTGGGTGGAGACTTGGGGAAGGTGGGCTAAGTTGCACACAATAGGATTGTTTCCCCCTTACACACCCAAGACCCTCACCCCTACCAGGCACTTCATCTCTCGCCTCTTCCTCCCACGCTGTCTCTCAAAATTCCTTCTGCTCTGAGCAATTCAGCCTTCATTTTCAGCTTGCAAGTTTCTCTAATAGTGACCATTACCTTTTTTCAAATGTGCTCCTTGGTTTATGCTCCCATACAAACACCTTTTGAATTTGATGGCCCACCTATGAACAGTTGGAATTCACCATTGTACCACAGCCCATGTGATGTCACACATGGGGCCTTGCTCCTCACACTAAGGACTTTGGCTTCTATCCAGAGGGCCATGTGGAACATAGGAGGTTTTCAGTCAGGGAGTGACCCTGGGCAGACCCCACCCTCACCCCCGGCCACAGCACCTGAGACTTTGCCTCAGCTGCCAGGAAGAATCCAGATGTGGCTGTGGGTGTCCTTCTTCTGGCGTTAATTAAAGCTTTGCCCAGGGCCCAGCTGCAGAGGAGCTCATGGGGTGCAGCACAGACAGGGAGCAGCTGCGTAGGCAGCTTTCAGCTCAGAAGGCCTGCCCTGCCCCAGGGGTCTTCCTGCTAGAGCTAGAGTGGCCCTGGTGAGAGGTCGTCCCTGAACTGAAAGGGAAATGCTTCTGCTTCACATAGAAGAGGGAAATGGTTGTTTCCTTGAGAAAAGCCTCTAAAATGAAATCGCCCTTAGGATCCCTTCTCTCTGATTTCTTTTCAGGACTGAAGCCTGCAGTCAGCAGCTCTTTCACTGAGCACTCTGCAGAAAAACCATGGAGTTGTGCAACATGGCAGCCCCACTTCCCATCTCTTTCATCCAACCTCTCCAGTCTGAGTCTAATGGGCCCAGAGAATCGTCTGGTAAGAATCATAATTATCAAAAATAATTGCAGCTACCATTTATCAAGAATTCACCAAAGCAATCTGCTTAACATACACAGTAATCTGATGAGACTAATAATCTGATAAAATGGAGATTATTGTCACCATTTGACAGATAAGGGAACTAAGAATTACATTTACTTTCAAGTCCTGGTGTGTGCATGCTCACCTGTTCAGTTGTGTCCCACTCTTTGAGACCCTATGGAACATAGCCCGCCAGGCTCCTCTGTCCATGGGATTCTCCAGGCAAGAATACTGGTGTGAGTTGCCATTTCCTCCTTCAGGGGATTCCTGACCCAGGGATCAAACCCATGTCTCCTGAATTGGTAGGTGGATTCTTTACTACTGAGTCATCTGGGAAACCCTTCAAGCCCTGGACTTCCAGTTAAAAGCTGTGTGATGCTGAAGTTACTTGCTTAACCTTTCTGCCCCAGTGACTTCCCTGAATGGAGAAGCATACAAAAGTCTCTCACTGAGTACAGCCTCCACCCTTACCCCCAGGTCTTCTACCCAGCCTCAGAGTGACTCACAGATCATTCTCTGGGATGGGGCAGCAGTTGAGGTCTGGGCCTACAGGCACCCTAGGAGAGGGAGAGGAACTGTCCCACTCTGCAAATGATGAAGGTTTGATGCTTAGGCAAAAATACAGGGTCCTGCAGAATCCTCTCTGCCCATGTCTGGCTGCAGGGAATTCAATTCTGCATTAGATAAAGACCTACGCCACTCTCCAGGTGAAAATCCTAAAAGGTGTATCTAACCCATTTGTCATCTGGTTGAAAACTCTGCCACTGACTCCCTTTTGATTGCGGAACTCATTGGTAGCCAGCCATAAAAAAGAAAGCCCGCAAACTTGAGGGGAGAAGAGGACAGAAAGAATGTATGATGACATGGGAATTAGTAAGAACTGATAGCTCAGGAAAAGAAGAAGACCCAACTTCAATGAACCTAGTTTCAAAAGAGCAATGTTGTGAGTCACATAATGAAACAGTAGAAAGCATGATAAAGATGGGAAACCCTGGAACCAGGGGCTCAAACGCAGTCAGGCCTCTCTAGCCCTCATTTCCATTTCTCTCTGAAATTTGGACTCCTTGTTCCCATTCACATAGGCCTCCACTCAAAGGGAGCATGGCTGTGACAACTCAAGTTTTACTGCTTCTTTAAGTAACCGAGGAAGAAAAGGTGGGCTCTCTTACTTCAGGTTGACTTGAAAAATTTGCAGGAAAAAACAGATAGTCACCAGGTTAAAAAAAAAAAAAAGCCACCTGCAATAATCAAGATGTTTATAGATCTCACTAACATAATAGAGGAGAAGGCAATGGCACCCCACTCCAGTACTCTTGCCTGGAAAATCCCATGGACGGAGGAGCCTGGTAGGCTACAGCCCATGGGGTCGCTAAGAGTCGGACACGACTGAGCGACTTCATTTTCACTTTTCCCTTTCATGCACTGGAGAAGGAAATGGCAACCCACTCCAGTATTCTTGCCTGGAGAATCCCAGGGATGGCGGAGCCTGGTTGGCTGCCGTCTATGGGGTTGCACAGAGTCGGACACGACTGAAGCGACTTAGCAGTAGCAGCAGCAACATAATAGAAACCCAATATGACAGTGGTTTTAAAAAGTTAGCTCTTTTTCTCCAATACAGTAGTTCAGATATAAGCCAACCAGGGTCTGTGAGGTGATTCTGTTTTGTCCAAGACCCAGGTGCCTTTCATCTTTTTGCTCTGCCATGCCTCGGTATCATTCTCAGCTGCATGGCCTAAGAATGCTCACCACCACATCTACCACCCAGCCAGCAGAAAGAAAGAAAAAGTGAGTGAAAGAAGCAATAGTTGGTGTGAAGAGCACAACTCAGAAGTTATATATGTCAGTTCCACTGACATTTTATTGGCCAGAACATAGCCACATAGCCACATATAGTGGCAAGGAAGCTGAGAAATGTAGTCTTCTATCTGGGCAACCATGTTCCATACCCAAAACTAGAGGTTCTGTCCTTACTATAAAAGGGAGGTTATACATCCAGGATGACTCCCATTTCTGCCAGTCACCCAAGGGCAGGAAGTTTCTGGAAACAGAAGCCAGAAAATGACCTGGAACTAAGAATATATCCCCCTCTCCTTCACCCTTCTCTGCTTCTTTTCGATGTCTGATTCATTGTCCTCTCCCCCGTCAGCTCCAGCCCCTTCATGCCCAGGGATGTGAGCACTATGGCCGCCTCACCATTTCTAGGCTTCTGCATCCAGCGAAGGAAAATAAGACCAGCCAGGCTCCAACACAAATGGAACTTGGGGTGAGCATTCACTGCCAAGTTAAATGAATTTATGATTTAACTCTGGGCCAGAAAGGGGCGAATAAGAACATAATGAGGTCAGGCTATTAGCTATGAGAAATAAATATAAAGTTATGTTAACAAAGGGAATATTAAATCCTCATGCAGATCAGAAGGAGGTATATGTGGCAGGGGCGTTTTCTGGAGATAAATTAATTCTTGGGGTGATGAGATTAGTTTCATTTTAAATACTCTAGGGAACAACCAGCTCTAGAAATGCAGAGTAGAAGGAGATGTTCCCATCTATCTACAAGAAAAAAAGCAGTAACTCAGCTGGCTGGCCCTGAGTTGCAACTGCTCTCTGCAGACCTCAGTAACCAAGGCAGAAGAGAAGAGCCCTTGACAGGCAGAGCCTAAAACTGGAA
The DNA here is from genome assembly GCF_054371585.1 of Giraffa tippelskirchi. Lineage (NCBI taxonomy): Eukaryota > Metazoa > Chordata > Mammalia > Artiodactyla > Giraffidae > Giraffa > Giraffa tippelskirchi. The sequence continues at coordinate 23,813,170 of NC_137287.1, forward strand.
ACCTGCCAGACACCAGAAGATAATGATGAGTGCGGCGACTTGAATATTTGAGTGGTGTGAGGGCTGGATTCAAGAACGGGAGGGAAGATAGGAGTGTTGGGATACTCCAAGGGGGAGGGGATAAAGGGAGTGGGCTAAAAGGAAGGGTAGGCGAGAAAGGAAAACATTAGGATTGGGGACATGGGAGAACATCCATACAGTATATAAAGTCTAGGCCCTGGGGAATTCTGAGCAATGCCTATGGTCAAGATGCAAAGACCAAGGTCCAGCTGCCCCAGACATGACTAGTTTGGTACTTAGCATCTGAACATGAATCCTTGAGCAAAGAGCTGCTCAAATTTCCATCAGAGTCTAGTGTACATTCCTTCAGTTTGGAAACAGCAGGCAAGTTTGTTTCCAGAATAAGGAAGGAAATAGCACCCTCCTGAGCCACCAGGCATCAGAACATTCCTGCTGTAGACTCTGAGGTGGAAGGAGGGGCCATCATTGGGGACTACTGCGTGGATATGGGATACCCAAGCCAGATGGGATATAAAAGCCAGATACCCAAATGGTTAGGTTAGTTAGAGAGCCACCGTATGAGTTTGCTCCGGTTGCCATTGATGAAGTACCTTAGGCTGGGTAACTAGACAACAGACATTTATTTGCTCACAGTTCTGAAGGCTAAAGGACCACGATCAAGGCATCAGTAAAGTTGGTTTCTTCTGAGACCTCTCTCCTTGGCTTGTAGATGGTCATCTTTTCCCTGTGTTTTCACATGGTCTTTGCTCTGTGTATCTGTGTCCTAATATCCTCTTCTTATAAGGACACCTGTCACATTGGATTAGGGCCTGCTACAATGACCTTATTTAACTTTAATTACCTCTTTAAAGACTATCACCAGATGGTCACATCCCAAATTTAGGACTGGGGAATTAAGGTGTTCAATATATGAATTTTGGCGGGACACTTCAGCTCATAACATCACCTGTAATCACCCACCCATAAAGAGAACTTACTCTGTAATTTCACGTATCAAAGCCACAAGGGAAGATGAACTAAACCCTCATCTCTAATTACAAACTTTAGAAAAGAAGGTTTGGGGTTAGTCCAGTTTGGGACAGATGTCCATCACTGGTCCAACTGGCTAACCCCAAGGATGTGGGCTTATTCAGAACAAACATGGCTTTCAAGACTCTGCCTATGGATGGTGGCAGCAAGCTGTTGGCCTGTGGCCTTGACAGATACTCCGTGTTACCTATCAGAATAAACTCAAACTCTTCAGTAAGGCATATAGAATCCTTCACTCCCTACCCCTTTCATTGCTACCTCTCTGCCACATACTCTGTGACCCCCTGCACAAATTCTGCCCTTCATCTGCACTAAATGAACAATGCCGTGACCTTACCTCACTGTTTTCCTGCTTCCTGGCCTTTGCTCAGGCTGTTCCTTCCATCTAAAGAGCCTTCCCTCTCCACCCTCTTTGTCTACCTGACAAGCTCCCACTTATATTTGTATTTCAGAGCCCACCTGGAGTATTCCCTTTGGAAAATCTTTTCTGACTTTCTGTAGAGTCATCCTTACTCTTTTGTTTCATACTGTGCCTGGATGTACTTCTTTTAATACCTTTAGAACACTCAGTCACGATTTTTGTTAGGTTGCTTTTCTCTTGAAACAGACTCTGGATTCCAGGTTGTTAGAGAAAATTCACCTTATCTATCCCAAAGCCTAGTACAGTGCTTGCCTTATACTCAAAACCATTTGTGGAATAATGAATGAATGCATGTTTTCAACTGGGTACAATAGGATACAAATAAAGCACAAGTCTCTATCCTTTGGGAACCTCCAAGTGACTATGACAAACACTACATGGGTACTGATTATAAAAATAAATATATAAACCAAGGGCTGAGGAAGTGCAAAAGGAGTTGCCATTTAAACTGGGAGAATTATGGACAGCTTCTGGGAGGAGGTGATTTTGAGTGTCACAAAGGATTAGTAGGAGTTTGCCAAGTGGTGTTGAGAACTAGAGAGACAAGTCCGTATTGAGGAAAGAGGAGGAACAAGATATGGGTAAAAGGACCTTACCAGGCTTGTAGGTGCAGCATGGAGCAATTACAGGGATAACACAGGAATACCAAGTGGTGAAATCATCATCTGGCATTCTGAGAAAAGGTGGCCCCAGTCACACCTGGGCCTTTGGGCTGTTCTTGGAACAAGCTGAGATGATAAAACTGCTTTGTGTTGTACTCAAGGAGCCACCAGCTCCTCATGGCATCCACCTAGAATCTCTCTCCCTCCATGGATATTCTCAGGAGGAAGGGAAAGGCACCTGAAGTTGCCAACAGTCTTGAGCCAAAGAAACCAAGCCTTCGGAGTCTGGGGTCTGCATTGCCCTCCTTCACAACCTCCCTCAAATGACAGAGGGGTGGGGTGGCCCCGCTGAGCTTGGCATAAGACATTCGCTTCTCACCACCCACACATAATAGAATATTTTCTAAGCCTCTCTAATTTCACTGCTCTGCTGATCACCAGCATATCATTTCACCTCTCTGAGCCTCAAGTTGTTCATCTAAAAAAAGGTGATAATGGCCCTACAGGTTTATTTTGTGACCTATGTAGGTCAAACACCTAACCATGATTAACATCATCGAAAAAAGTACTTAAGTAACAGTGGCCATTAGAATTAATTTCTTAAATAAAAATGTCTTGCTTGTCTTTCCTTCCCTGGTCTAGAATCATAGGCTTCTGGAGAAGATTTATGCCCTATACTGTCTAGCATATATTTTTGCTCAATAAATGTATGGTATATTAGTGACTGCCTAGAATCCCAGAATTTTTAGACTAGGAGATACCTAAGAAATAGGCTATCCCAAACACTCATTTGGGCTTCTCTGGTGGCTCAGATGGTAAAGAATCCACCTGTAATGTGGGAGACCTGGGTTCTATTCCTGGGTTGGGAAGATCCCCTGGAGGAGGGCATGGCAATCCATTCCAGTATTCTTGCCTGGAGAATCCCCAAGGACAGAGGAGCCTGACAGACTACAGTCCATGAGGTCGCAAAGAGTCGCACATGACTGAGTAACTAAGCATAGCACAACAAACCCTCATTTTACACAGGGAGGAAATAGAGACTCCTAACTCCAAACCACATGTGTTTACCCACAAAAATGGAGTAGCTATTGGATTTGCATAGGGATTAAATGAGTAAATACACATGAAGCATTAAGACAGTGTCTATCACATAATAACCATTAGTAAATATAAGTACTGTTATAAGATGATTGAGATGGGCCCAAAGGCACATAATGAAGTAGTAAAGAGCCTGAAGCAGAGCCCTGTGCTCTCAGTTTATCACTGTCCCCATTACCTCTCACTGCTTCCAGAAGCTCCTTGTCACTAACTACTTCCTGAATTCACATGTGGTATGGAATTCACATGGCATTCCCATGAACCAACAGGACACAAACAAAACCTTGTGTGCACTGGGAGCCAGGAGAAAGGAGCAGTGTCCTCGCAAGACACTGAGTCAGACTTGTGAGTGTCTAGGAGTCTCCGGTGGAGTTTTGGGTCAACAGTTTGGCCTCAGGCCAAACAACAGGGAGGGAACACAACCCCACCCTTCAACAGAAAATTGGATTAAAGATTTGCTGAGCATGGCCCCACTCAGCAGAACAAGACCCACTTTCCCCAACTGGCAGTTTCTCCCATCAGGAAGCTTCCATAAGCCTCTTATCCTTATTCATCAAAGAGTAGACAAAATGAAAACCACAATCACAGGAAAGGAACGAAACTAATCACATGGACCACAGTCTTGTCTAACTCAATGAAACTATGAGATGTGCCGTGTAAGGCCACCCAAGACAGATGGGCCATGGTGGGGAGTTCTGACAAAATGTGGTCCACTGGAGAAGGGAATGGCAAAGCACTTCAGTACTCTTGCCTTGAAAACCCCATGAACAGTATGAAAAGGCAAAAAGATATGACACTGAAAGATAAACTCCCCAGGTCGGTAGGTGCCCAATATGCTACCAGAGAAGAGTGGTGAAAAAACTCCACAAACAATGGAGAGACAGAGCCAAAGCAAAAACAACACCCAGTAGTGGATGTGACTGATGGTGGAAGTAAAGTCTGATGCTATACAGAACAATATTGCATAGGAACCTGAAATGTTAAGTCCATGAATCAAAGTAAACCGGAAGTGGTCAAACAGGTGATGGCAAGAGTAAACATCTACATTTTTGGAATCAGAGAACAAAAATGGACTGGAATGGGTGAATTTAATTCAGATGAACATTATATCTACTATGATGGGCAGGAATCCCTTAGAAGAAATGCAGTAGTCCTCATAATCAGCAAACAGTCCAAAATGCAGTACTTGGGTGCAACCTCGAAAATGACAGAATGATCTCTGTTTGTTTCCAAGACAAACCATTCAATATCACAGTAATCCAAGTCTATGCCCAAACCACTAATGCCAAAGAAGCTGAAATTGGACGGTTCTATGATAACATAGAAGACATCTAGAATTAACATCAAAAAAAGATGTCCTTTTCATCTTAGGGGACTGGAATGCAAAGATACCTGGAGATACCTGGAGTAACAAGCAAGTTTGGCTTTGAAGTACAAAATGAACCAGGGCAAAGGCTAACAGCTTAGCCAAGGGAAAGCACTGGTCATTCTCTTCAACACCCTCTTTAACAACACAAGAGATTACTCTACAAGTGGACATCACTAGATGGTCAATACCAAAATCATAGTGATTATATTCTTTGCAGCCAAAGATGGAGAAGCTCTATAGTCAGCAAAAACAAGACCAGGAGCTGACAGTGGCTTAGACCATGAACTCCTTACTGTAAAATTCAGACTTCAATTGAAGACAGTAGGGAAAACCCCTAGACCATTCAGGTATGACCTAAATCAAATCCCTTAGAATTATATGGTGGGAGTGACCAATAGATTCAAGGGATTATATCTGATAGACAGAGTGCCTGAATAACTAGGGACAGAGGTTTGTGACATTGCACAGGAGGCGGTCATCAAGACCATCCCCAAGAAAAAGAAACTCAAAAAGGCAAAATGGTTGTCTGAGGAGACCTTACAAATAACTGAGAAAACAAGAGAAGTGAAAAGCAAAGGAGGAAAGGAAAGATATATTCATCTGAATGCAGAGTTCCAAAGAATAGCATGGAGAGAGAAGAAGGCCTTCTTAAGTGAACAATGCAAAGAAACAGAGGAAAATAATAGAATGGGATAGACTAGAGATCTCTTCAAGAAAATTAGAGATGCCAAGGGAACATTTTATGCAAAGATGGGCACAATAAAGGACAGAAATGATATGAACCTAACAGAAACAGAAGATATTAAGAAAAGGTGGCAAGAATACACAGAAGAACTATACAAAATATCTTCATGACTCACATAAAAAGAATGGTGTGATCACTCATCTAGAGCCAGATATCCTGGAATGTGAAATCAAGTGGGCCTTAGGAAGCATCACTACAAACAAAGCTAATGGAGGTGATAGAACTCCAGCTGAGCTATTTCAAATCCTAAAAGATGATGCTGTGAAAGTGCTGCACTCAATATGCCAGCAAATTTGGAAAACTCAGCAGTGGCCACAGGACTGGAAAAGGTCAGTTTTCATCCCCATCCCAAAGAAAGGCAATGCCAAAGAATGTTCAAGCTACCACACAATTGCACTCATCTCACACGCTAGCAAAGTAATGCTCAAAATGCTTCAAGTGAGGCTTCAACAGTTCGTGAACCAAGAACTTCCAGATGTTCAAGCTGGATTTCGAAAAGACAGAGGAACCAGAGATCAAATTGCCAACATCCGTTGGATCATAGAAAAAGAGAGAGTTCCAGAAAAACATCTATTCTGCTTTATTGACTATGCCAAAGCCTTTGACAGTATGGATCACAACAAACTGTGGAAAATTCTTCAAGAGATGGGAATACCAGACCACCTGACCTGCCTCCTGAGAAATCTGTCTGCAGGTCAAGAAGCAATAGTTAGAACCAGACATGGAATAATGGACTGATTCCAAATTGGGAAAGAAGTACATCAAGGCTGTATATTGTCACCCTGCTTATTTAACATATGCAGAGCACATCATGTGAAATGCCAGGCTGGATGAAACACAAGCTGAATCAAGATTGCCAGGAGAAATATCAATAACCTCAGATATGCAGATGACACCACCCTTATGGCAGAAAATGAAAGGAACTAAAAAGCCTCTTGATGAAAGTGAAAGAGGAGAGTGAAAAAGCTGCCTTAAAACTCAACATTCAAAAAACTAAGATTATGGCATCTGTTTCCATGACTTCATGGCAAATAGATGAGGAGCAACGGAAACAGTGACAGACTTTATTTTCTTGGGCTCCAAAATCACAGCAGATGTTGACTGCAGCCATGAAATTAAAAGACACTTGTTCATTGGAAGAAAAGCTTTGACCAACCTAGACAGCATATTAAAAAGCAGAGATATCACTTTGTCACCAAAGGTCTGTTCAGTCAAAGCTATGGTTTTTCCAGTCGTCATGTATGGATGTGAGAGTTGAACTATAGAGAAAGCTGAGTGTCAAAGAATTGATGCTTTTGAACTGTGGTGTTGAGGAGACTCTTGAGAGTCCCTTGGACTGCAAGGAGATCAAACCTGTCAATCCTAAAGAAATCAACCCTGAATATTCATTGGAAAGGCTGATGCTATAGCTGATGCTCCAATACTTTGGCCACCTGATGCAAAGAACCGACTCATCTGAAAAGACCCTGATGCTGGGCAAGATTGAAGTCAGGAGGAAAAGGGGACGTCAGAGCATAAGATGGTTGGATGATATCACTGACATGATGGACATGAGTTTGAGCAGGCTCTGGGAATTGGTGATGGACAGGGAAGCCCTGAGTGCTGCAGTCCATGGGGTCTCAAAGAGTCGGACACGACTGAGCAACTGAACTGAACTGAACTGATGGATTACTTAGAGCCAAGGAAGGCTCTAAGGCAGGAGATGGGAACCTAGCCAAGGTGAATAGGAGGAATGGAGGCAGAAATGATGCAGGAAAAAATCTATGCATGTGCTGGAAATTATCATTCATTCATTTATTTTAAAATGTTATAGGCCAAGATGTATGCTAGAGTCATAGATATCCATTTATTCAGTCAATAAAACTTTAATGAGCACCTACTATGTACTATTAGGTACATACCTACAGTATGTACTAGAGCCTACTGTACTAACATACTATCCATTTGTTCACATCTTGTTTTAAAATTTACTTATTTTTAATTGGAAGATAATTGTTTTACAACATTGTGTTGGTTTCTGCCATAATACATCAACATGAATCGGCCATAGGTATACAAATGTCCGCTCCCTCCTGAACCTTCCTCCCACATCCTACCCCTTCTCACCCCTCTAGGTTGTCATAGAGCACCAGGTTTGAGTTCCCTGCATCATACAGCACGTTCCCACTGGCTATCTATTTTATACACGGTAATATGTGTTTCAATGCTATTCTCTCTATTCATCCCACCCTCTCCTTCCCCCACTGTGTCCACCAGTCTGTTCTCTATGTCTGCATCTCCACTGTTGCCTTCCAAATAGGTTCATCGGTACCATCTTTCTAGGTTCCATATTTATGCATTATTGTTGTTCATTTGCTAAGTTGTGTTCAACTATTTGCGATGCCATGGCATGCCAGTCTTCCCTGTCCTTCACTATCTCCCAGAGTTTGCTCAAACTCATGTCCATTAAGTTGGTGATATATGTGTTAATACACAGCATTTGTTTTTCTCTTTCCGACTTACCTCAGTCTATATAATAGGCTCTAGGTTCATCCACTTCATTAGAACTGACTCAAATGTATTACTTTTTACAGCTGAGTAATATTCCATTGTATATATGCACCACAACTTCTTTATCCATTCATCTATCGATAGACATCTAGGTTGCTTCCATGTCCTAGATACCATAAATAGTGCTGCAATGAACATTGGGGTACATGTGTCTCTTTCAATTACAGTTCCCTCAGGGTATATGGCCAGTAGTGTGATTGTTGGGTCATATGGTAGTTTTATTCCTAGTTTTTTAAGGAATCCCCAAAAAATAAACTCAAAATGGATTAAAGACTTAAATGTAAGTCTAGAAACTATAAAGCTTTTAGAGGAAAACATAGGCACTACACTCCTTGACATGAAACACAGCAAGAACCTCTATGACCCACTTCCTCTAGTAGTGGAAATAAAAATAAACAAATGGAATCTAATTAGACTTAAAATTTTTGCACGGCAAAGGAAACCATAAACAAGGTGAAAAGACAGCCCTTAGAACTGGAGAAAATAACAGCAAATGAAACGATTTACCAAAGATTAATCTCCAAAATATACAAGCAGCTCATGTAGCTCGATGTGTGAGTGTGTGCATTCTTTGTCATTTCAGTTGTGTCTGACTCTTTGCAACCCTACTGACTGTAGCCTACCAGGCTCCTCAGTCTGTGGGATTCTCCAGGCAAGAATACTGGAGTAGGTTGCCATAATCTCCTCCAGGGGATCTTCCCAACCTAGGGATCGAACCTATATCTCCTGCATTACAGGTGGATTCTTTACCATTAAACCACCAGGGAAGCCCTGTAGCTCAATACCAGAAAAACAAATAACCCAACCAAAAATTGGGCAGAAGACCTAAACAGACATTTCTCTAAAGTAGACGTATAGATGGCTAATAAACACATGAAAAAATGCTCAATGTAGCTCATTATTAGAGAAATGCAAATCAAAACTACACTGAAATATTACCTATGGTCAGAAAGGCCATCATCAAAAAATCTACAATTAATGCTGGAGAGGAAGTGGAGAAAAGGGAACCCTCTTGCACTGACAGTAAGAAAGTTCATATCTTTATTTATTCTGTAGTTATTCATTGAGTGCCCACTTGGTCACAGGTATTGTGTTACCTTTTCACATGCATTGCCCCTCCCCTACTTGTTCACTCACTTCCTCATTAATTCATTATTTAATAAATTCATTCAACAGTTGTTTATAAGAATCTGTGCTATCCCAGACACTAGGTTAACTACTGATCAAAGATTAAAAGCTCTAGAAAGGGAAGAGACAGGACTTTCATCTAGGATGGGGAAACCACAAGGGAAGCAAAAAATTCTGGGCTTTATGGAATCATGATGCAACCTGCTTAGTGGTCAACATTTTGTGGAGAGAAGACTCTCCAGAGAAGCTGATAGGCAGAATCTCATCTTCCCAAGACCCAAAGGTGTCAATGGTGTGAATGTGAATGACAAAGTCTGAGGTCTGAACTAGAACTGTTATGTGATTTTCTAGTACTTGGTTGCAGAGACCTTCAGCTTTTAAAGCACAAATCTCTTGGGTTTGGGACTCTGTTAATTGTTTTGTGGAGGATGGATTTTAGAATTCTTAGGAAAATTGAAGAAACAGCTTCCAGACTGAGCTTCTTGGAATGACTCCTGAAGCCACACAGCAGAATTGAACCCCAAAGGAACCTCCACTCCCCCCATGCTAATCTACAGCTGGAGACCTGAGCCATAGCTACTATGTGCTGTACCAGCAAGGATACCTCTTAACTTGCCCCCTACTTCAGACTCAGTTCTGAATCTGAATTTCAAGCAAGAGTGTCTGATTTTCAGGAGCCTTCTTTGGGAGGTGTAGTTTTTATCTTTCCAGGAACAAAAGAAGGAAGGAAGCTAGAGTGAAAGTGGATTGAACCAATCCACAGCCTTCCTCATAGGAGATTAGTTGTAAATCAGTGATAAAATAGGTGCTGAAATGAAATCTAACCCTCTAAATTACCATCAGAATATACTGTTCTACTGGTGTTAAAAGCCTCCCCTTAAAAGGTTGGCTGAATAAAAGTATACTAATGATCCATTCATTCCGGAGTCCAGCTGAATCAGAATTTTTGTGGGTAGGGACAAGGAATCTGTATTTTTTAAAACTCTATTTAGTAATCCCTCCAATCAGCCTGATTTGAGGCCTCTGAGAATAGCTAATTCATAATGATTAATTCTTCCAAGTATATGTACATCTCAACAGAAGACAGTTTCCTCAGAAGAGTAGATTATCTAATGTCAGAGTAAGACTGTTAAAGGAAGACAGCTTTCTATTTCCATCAAATGAACCAAGTGGAAACCACTCATTTCACATATGTCAAATATTCTCCCTAAGGGGATTTTTGGAACTTCCCCCTGCATTTAAACAAAGAATGCTAATACTGTCAGTAACTAACAATAGATAGTTGCAAAGTTTCATCTATGAAACCGAAATCGGACACACATCAAATAAAGCCTCTGTCCTCATGTTGCAGGAAGGGAGACCCCTTCCAGGGCCCGAAAGTAGGCTTTTGTCTAACACTCCGAAATGAGTTGTCCAAGGAGAGACACGTGCTGACAAAGCAAGAGATTTTATTGGGAAAGGGCACCGGGGCAGAGAGCAGTAGGCTAAAGGAACCCAGGAGAACTGCCCTGCCATGTGGCTCGCAGTGTCGGGTTTTGTGATGATAGGATTCCTTTCCAGGTTGTCTTTAGCCAATCATTCTGACTCAGAGTCCTTCCTGGTGGCGCCTGCCTTGTTCAGCCAAGATGGATGCCAGAGAGAAGGATTCTGGGAGGTGGCTGGACACGTACTGTGACTTTTTAACCTTTCCTGAACTCTCCCGGTTGGTGGTGGCTTATTTGTTCTGTGTTCCTTACCAGGATCCCCTGTTGTAAAACAACTCATACAAATGGTTACTATGGTGCCTGGCCAGGGTGGGCAGTTTCAGTCAGTGTGCTCCGCCTAACACTTAATAATGCTAATCACCTAACAGACTAGACTAACAGGTAACCAGACAGTCATAATAACTAGTTAGGGGTGACAAGTGGATGTCCTGATTTGGGGCTGGGGAGGAGGTGTGTGGAGACAGAGTGAGAAGGAAATGTCGGCATGGATCCCTGCCCAGCATGAGGCATCAGAAAGTCAGGAAAGCATTGTCTCAGCCGAGATCTAAAGGATGAGGTGGCCAGACACAGAGGCCAGGAAGATGCAAGAGTGCTTCAGGTGGAGGGACACATACGTGCCAAGGCCTAGAGCCCTGAAAAAAGCCAGACGTATTTGAAGAACTGAACAGTATTCAGCATGGCTGGAGCACAGAAAATGAAATGACTGATTCTGAAAGCGGTTGCCCTGTACAAAAGGAGAGCGAGGGAAGCAACATCAGCCAAAACCTTGGAAGAGCAGAGAGACCTGGCAGAGACTGTCCAAGGATGGAGCAGCAACCATCCAGTGCCCAGCACTGGCAAGCAGCCTCTGTGTCAGCTAACTGGCTATAATTGAGCTGAACCGGCAGGAGTAAATGGTGAATCCAATAGGGCTGCAATGACATCACTATCCCAGCTTCACGCCAAAGGAGCATCTAAGAAGCAAAAGCTTTCAGTGGCCTTGCTAGAGAAGCCTGAGCACAATTCTTACTGCAGGAGTCTGTATTAGGAGCCCATAGCACAGATCATGTCCTTAAACCAAGCACATTGGTAACACAGCTGATCGTCTAGCCCATCAACACCGTATGATTCCTTTTAGTCTCCTTTCCCTTTCTTGCCTCTGATCCAGGCAAAAAGGACACTGGAGACCCATACACACAGATAGACACACACACACATGTAAATGCCCAGAAGCTCAATTATAAATGTCTTGTTCTCACTTAGTCCTCCCACTGAGCCCTGTGCTCAGCCCTCCTGACTTCTGGTTCTCCTTTCTTTCAGCTCACCTGACCATCCACATTCAGCACCAACCTCCCCAGTTATGCCTTGACCACTCCCTCTCTTACCATGATTTGACTTTTTCTTCCAGCTAGTCAGTCTTAAAAGCTGCTTTGATAGACCCTCTTCCAGTTTAATCTGGAAAGTGTTTTGTGATGAAAAAATTATGTGTCTTGGATTCCTTCCTAGCTGTATGACCTTGAGCAAGTGAAAACCTCTCGAGCCTTGATTCCCTCACCTGTTAAATGGGAACAGCAATGGCTGCATCAGCATTGCAGTGAAGATCAACTGGGAATCCATGCAATACCTTTACTGCAGTATCTGGCATACAAAAATTGCTAGAAAAGTAAAGTGCTCTTTTGTTTCCTTTTCCCTCAGCAAAAGGAGTGTTTTCTCATGGCCACTAGTCTGAAATTAGGTAATCATTATGATCATGTTTTCTTTTTTCACTTTCCCAAACTGCTGAGAAAGCAGATAAGTAGCACTTGTTTAGAGTTTCTTGCATTTTTAGCTATTCTAAGAATAAACATTGCAGCACAAAGAATAATGCATATTTGATTTCTCCCAAGCTAACTCTCAGAGAGTTTGATGTTTTAACGTAATCGGTTGTTTTGCCATTTCCTTGTTTCTTTGTTTTGCATACTTTCATTCTGCCCAGAATTTATCTTTAAATTATCACAATGGCAATGATGAATAAAAATCTAAGCGCAAAGAGTTTAAACATCACTCAGTAACACCATGACTGTAGCCCATTATTCTAGTGATTCTCCACCAGAGGTGGCACTTCCCTGACAAAGCCATTTGGAAATGTGGAGAGCATTTGGGATTGTCATAGTAATTAAGTAGACACCATTGACAGCAAAAGGAGCTGTTTGCAAAACAATCTGCAAAGCACAGGATTTGTCCAGCCCCAAATGCCTATAATAGTGACCCATTGAGAAATACCATATAAAGCCCAATGAGGCCACGCAGAGAAATTCTGGGGGACCTGGGGCTAGACACTAGGATTATTTCTGTCCAGAGCAGCTTTTCAATTGAAAAAAGTTCTTTAATATATTTAATAGACATGTAACAGATATGAATTTGGCTCTTATTCTATGAATTAAGTGGACAAAAACTGTCCTAGTACTTTATTTTCTCTAAGTCAAATTTGAACCCCAGCCTCATCCCATTGGCCAGGTGGGAAATTCAATTCCAGTCATTACCAGAGTTTCTTCTCACTCTCCAGGACTAGGAAAGGACCTCAAAGTTGTTAGAAAGAGCAGAATACTCTGGAAACCACTTCACTCTTCAGAGTCAGGAAGCTCTACTATGATGGGTCTTGCTTGCTCATGGGACCCCAAAGGATGCTGGAAGCCCAGGGTCTAAACACATCTCCATGGGTTAACCTTGACCATCACCCTGAGGTCTTGACTTCCCAAGGCCTCGTTAAGGGATCAGCTTCTAGCCTCACAGAATCTCCCCAACTTCCTCTACTTGAGATTTATTCTTCTCTCTGCCCTTCTCACTTCTGTCCCACCCCGCAAAAGAACTTGCCTCCCCATCCTCACTTTTCAGGGCCCATCAAGTATTATCTCCCCAATAAACTCTGCAATAAAGCTAGAAGGGGGTTCTTCCTCCAGGCAAAGACAAAGGAGTAGAAAACACTTTATTTTATCTATTCTAAGATGTAAATCTTTTCCTGCCTCTTAACGTCTCTGAAAGTCTGAGGCATCGCTATTGATGCCATCTTACATTGGTCATTGGCAGTCAACACACAGGTAACATTTTCTCTGCATGTCCAAATTGATTGTGGCTCCAGAAAACAGGTCTGGACACCTATAACCCTTTGACCTGTCAATCAACAAATGATTGAGGACCACCTAAGAAAAGGATATGAGTCTTGATTGTTATATGAAAACTTTCACTGCAATGACCTGATAAGACCAAGAAAATGTCAGCATCAAAACTTGTAGAATGAACGTCAGAGGTTTGGAAGAAAATCCCAGAGACAATGATGGAGCGGTCTTCTAGGAAAGGCTATATCACTCTGAACAGCACAGAAGCTGACTCTGTGTGGAAAAACATAGACACTGTTGATCACAGAGGGCTCTGAATTGAAAAATGACGCACAAGGGTTGTGCATTATGTGTGAAGAGGTTTTAAGACCATCTTAAACAATTTTTTGACAAAATTTTCTTTTTGATATATTCATTAGAACTCCGTTAGAGTGATACATGTTCAAATTGATGTCTCAAAAAGACTAACAGGCTTTTTTTTTTTAACAAATATAAAAGTAAAATTCTAATGACAAACATGCATCATAGCTTAATTAGTAGTGCGATGTTTTTTCCTTAGTGAAATAAAAAACAGTGGTACATCTTAAAATCAATCACATCTTTAATTCCAAGAGATAAGGTACCAGGAGAAGAAAACACAAATGAAGACTTCATTAGATGATCCAGCAACATGCTGCACACCAACTGAGAAAGCGCAGGCTGTAGTCTGCAATTTCTAGATTCTAAACCCCAGAACCCCTCCCTGAGCTCCCAAAGTATTGCCTAATGAAGAGCAAAAACAGGGCTGTGAGCTCCAACATGGCAAGTCCTTGGCAAGGGATGCAAGGACCTATCCATTAAGTGGCCTCAGAAACCCTGGAAAGATGTCAAGTGGACTAGCTCTCAGTCTGATGGTTATACTCTCTGAACACCACTTAATGGCTCATGCCTTCCCTGGTCATGCATCCATTTGGAACCTGCATGACTGGTGCCTGACATCCTGAAACATCTCTTGTATCTGCCTTTCTCCTAAGCTTTATGAGCAGAAGAGGCACAGACTTCCAAGAGGACCCAAACAGATCTGCTTTCACATCCCAACTTTCGGATGTATTAGTCATGTGTTGTGGACAAATTACTTAACCTTGTTGGGGCTCTCTCCCTCCCTTCTTTCCTTCCTTCCTTTTCTCTCTCCCTTCCTCCCTTCTTTCTTAAACAAATACTATGTTGCAAACACTATCTTAAGCACTTTGCAAAACGAAGTCATTTAATTCTTAGAACAAGCTATAAAGCAGAAACTACTATTTTCATCATTCTCATTTACAGACTGGGATATTTTGGCATGAGGAATTTAATAAACTCACCTATGCTCACACAGCCAGTAAGCAGCTGAGTGAGCATTCATACTCATATTCTGTGGACTTCCTTCCTACACTCTGCTACACTGCCACTCTTGTCAGCAAAAAATAATAACCAATAACCATCTCTGGGTTATTGGGGTGCTTAAATAATAGAAATAGGTCCCCTGGCACATAGTGAGGCTTTAATAAATGGCAGTCATCAATTTCATTCTCCAAGCTGCTAGTCCTTTAATTCAGATGGAGAATAATAATAAATTCTACTTGTACTGCTATACAAGTTGAGAAAATGCTTTCACCTTCATCACTCTCATTGGTCCTTATAACAGTCATACAATCCACTGTTTTGATTATAATAATGTTAACATATGGTACTTTATGTGTCCCGGGCATTATTCTGGGTGTCATGCATTTAGTCCTAAACTGACTTAGTTCTACAGCTCTGTGAAGTATTAATACTAGAATTATCCGCATCACTGACTCAGAGAGGTGAAGTAATGTGCCCAAGGTCACACAGTGGAGCTGGAATGAAGCTCAGAGTCTGGTTTCAGACTCTGAGCTCTGAACCTCTACTCTGGTAGGGGGTGGAGGAAGGTTGGGGTCCGAGTATGAGGCAATTCAAGCTCTTAAACCCTGTGATGAGTAACAGAGTTAGTAAGTGACAGAGCCAGAACTCAAACGCAGGGCTATCTGTTTCTAGTGTCCCCAGTAGTGATTTTTCTGATCCTGTTACCTGCACATCCAAGTGGCCTAACAGAAACAGCCTTGAGTTGATAGTCTGGAAACATAGGTTCTAGTCCTGCCAATAAAATAATTGGTCAACTGCTGAGTGGCCTTGGACAATCCCTTTGCCTCTATATCTTATTTAAAGCATGAGGGAGTCAGGGGACAGAGTCAAGACGTTGGAATAGGGGAACAGAGAGTTCACATCTCCTCACAACTTGGCACCTATTAGGCACTGTTCTCAGACACCTAAGGGGACAAGAGGAATGCCCATGAGACCAGGTAGGATGTGGGAGGGAGGGGTGAAAAGCGGAGACAATGGATCAGCACCCCGAAGGAGTGTCTGTGGGAGGGGAGAGGCTGTCATATTCAGAGAGGTTTACTCACTGTAGGGGGAATTGGCGGGGAAGGAGAAGGACCTCAGGGGATGGGAGAAGAACGCAGCCAGTGTCTTTGCTGCTGGCAAGCTTGCTGGGGTACCAGGCCTGAATCTCCATCCCCAGGGACCCCCTGTGACTGTGCAGATCCTGAGTGTGAGCACCCCTCCCCCAGGACCTCATTCAGCCCCATGGTGGCCTGAGCTGCCCCCTCCAGGCCTCTCCTGGCCACATGGGTCTTCTGGCCTGGGCCGTACACCCCAACCAGGCCTCTTCCAACTGAGTGGGTCCCTGGCCCTGAGCTACCCACCCCTGAACCCCACCTGCCCCCCAGGCCTATTCTGGCCATGCGAGTTCATGCTGCCCCCCCCTTCCAAGGCCTCCTCTGGCGGTTCCAGTGGAAGACTGTGCCCCGGCTGCCCCAGGCAGGCATGTATGCCCTAAACCAGCTTCAGGAGCGGATGCTGCTGAGAGGACCACACGCAGAGGTGGGGCTGGCATAGCAGGACCAGAGACCTGCCTAGAGGTCTTGGAGGCCTACGAGGGAGGCGGTATAAGCTGTAGCTCACCATGGGACAAAGACACTGATAGAGGAAGCACCAGAGAACTATTTTTTATTACTATTTTTATTTATTCTTATTTTATTTAATTTTTTACGTTTATATTGGAGTATAATTGCTTTACAATGTTGTGTTAGTTTCTGCTGTACAATGAAGTGAATCAACTGTATGTATGCATATACCCCCTCTCTATTGAACCTCCATCACACCCATCCCCTTCTCCCTGGATCTTACCCCTCTAGGTCATCACAGAGCACTTAGCTGAGCTCCCTGTGCAGCACGGCAGCTTCCCTGTAGCTACCTATTTTACACAAGGTAGTGTATATATGTCAATCCTGTGTGCTGTGCTTAGTCGCTCAGTTGTGTCTGACTCTTTGCGACCCCACGGACTGCAGCCCGCAGGATTCTCTGTCCACGGGGATTCTCCAGGCAAGAACACTGGAATGGGTTTCCATTCCCTCCTCCAGGTGATCTTCCCCACACAGGGATCGAACCCAGGTCTCTTGCATTGCGGGTGGATTATTTACCAACTGAGCCACCAGAGAAGCCCTCTCCCAATTATTCTCACCCGCCCTTTACCCACTATGTCCACGTGTCCATTCTCTACATCTATGTCTCTGTTCCTGATCTGCAAACAGGTTCATCTGTACCAACTTTCTATATTCCATGCATGTGTGCATACTAAGTCACTTCAGTTGTGTCCAACTCTTGTTGATCCTATGGACCGTAGCCCACCAGGCTCTTCTGTCCATGGAATTCTCCAGGCAAGAATACTATAGTGTGTTTCTGTGCCCTTCTCCAGGGCATCTTCCAGATGCAGGAATCAAACCTGCATCTCTTATGTCTCCTGCATTGGTAGGTGGGCTCTTTACCACTAGCGTCACCTGGGAAGGCCAACATATCTTTTAATAACCATATTTGTTTTTCTCTTTCTGACTTACTTCACTCTGAATGACAGACTCTAGGTCCATCCACATCACTATCAATGACTGAATTTCATTCATTTTTTTTAATCCTTTTTTTTTTTGTATTGAGGTATAGCCGATGAACAATATTGTGATAGTTCCAGGTGAAAGCAAAAGGACTCAGCCAAACATACACATGTATCCATTCTTCCTCAAATAACCCTCCCATCTAAGCTATCTCACATAACATTAAGCAGAGTTCCATGTGCTATACAGTAGGTCCTTGTTGGTTATCTATTTTAAATACAGCAGTGTGTACATGTCCATCCCAAATTCCCTAACTATCCCTTCCCCCATCCTTTTCCCTGGCAACCATAAGCTCATTCTCTAAGTCAGTGAGTCTGTTTCTGTTTTGTAAGTAAATTCATTTGTATCATTTCTTTTTAGATTCCACATATGAGAAATGTCTTACAATATTTTTCTTTCTCTGACTTACTTCATTCAGTATGACAATTTCTAGGTCTATCCATGTTGCTGAAAATTGCATCATTCCATTCCTTTTAATGGTTTAGTAATATTCCATTGTAAGGAATATATATATATATATATATATATTCTAATGTCTAAAGAATATATATACAGTACAGGAGATGTAAGAGATTCGGGTTCGAGCTATGGGTCAGGAAGATCCCCTGGAGAAGGGAATGGCAACTAACTGCAGTATTCTTGCTGGAGAATCCCATGGACAGAGATGCCTGGAAGGCTACAGTCCATAGGGTCACAAAGAGTTGACCACAACTGAAGCTACTTCGTATGCACACACTACATCTTCATACATTCCTCTGTCGATGGACATTTAGGTTGCTTCCACGTCGGCTATTGTAAACAGTGTTACAATGAACATTGGGGTGCCTGTGTCCTTTTGGATCATATTTTTCTCTGAATATATGCCCAAGAGTGGGATTTTAGGGTCTTGTGGTAACTCTATTTTTAGTTTTTTAAGGAACCTCCATACTGTTTTCCATAGTGGCTATATCAATGTACATTCCCACCAACAGTGCAAGAGGATTCCCTTTTCTCCACATCCTCTCTGGCATTTATTTTTTGTAGATTTTTTTAATGACAACCATTCTGACTGGTGTGAGGTAATACCTCATTGTAGTTTTGATCTGCATTTCTCTAATAATTAGTAATACTGAACATCTTTTCATGTGTCTTTTGACCACCTGTGTGTCTTCTATGGAGAAATATCTATTTAGGTCTTCCACCTATTTTTTGATTGGGTTGTTTGTTTTTTGGATTTTCTGTTTGTTTGTTTTTTGATGTTGAGTTGTATGAGCTGCTTCTAAATTTTGCATATTAATCCTTTGTCAGTTGCTTAATTTGCAAATATTTTCTCCTATACTGAAGGTTGTCTTTTCTCTTATGATGCCCTTTTCAGAGCAAAAGCTTTTAAGTTTAATTAGTTAAATTTTCATTTGTTTATTTTTATTTTCATTATTCTTGGAGGTGGGTAAAAAAATTCTTGCTGTGATTTATGTCAAAGAATGTTCTTCCTATGTTTTCCTCTAAGGGTTTTATAGTGTCTGGTCTTACATTTAGTGTTTAATCCACTTTGAGTTTATTTTTGTGTATGGTATAAGAGAGTGTTCTAATTTCATTCTTTTATGTGTAGCTGTCAAGTTTTCCCAGTGCCACTTATTGAAGAAGCTGTCTTTTCTCCATTGTATATTCTTGCCTCCTTTGTCAAAGATTAGGTGGCCATAGATATATAGGTTTATCTCTGGGCTTTTTATCCTGTTTCACTGATCTATATTTCTGTTTTTGTGCCAGTACCATACTGTCTTGATTACTATAGCTTTGTAGTATAGTCTGAAGTTGTGGAGACTGACTGATTCCTCCCGCTCTTTTCTTCTTTCTTAAGTTTGCTTTGGCTATTCTGCATCTTTTTTGTTTCCATATAAACTATAAATTTTTTTGCTGTTGTGGTTCTCTCTTGTTATTGCTGTTTCATTTTTATTGTTGTTTTTTCTAACATATATTTTTATTTTTCAAATTTTACTTTTTTAAAATTCTTTTTGTTCTGATCCTTACTGTTGCTTTTTCTTTGTTGTTGTTGCTGTTTTTGCTGTACTTGTGGAGTTGTGGTTCACAGGCCAGGCATTGGACCTGAACTCCTGTGGGGGTGGGGGAGGGTTACTGAGTACAAGGCACTAGGGAATATTTATTAGTGTGAGGTTGCACAGAGGTCCTTAACTCAGCACCAAGACCTGGCTCCACTCAACTGCCTACCAACTCCAGTGCTGGACACCTCAGGCCAAATAACCTGCAAGACAGGAACACTGCCCCACCCATCAAAAACAGTGAGATGACAAAAAAATATGTTACAGATGAAAGAGCAAGGTAGAAACCTACAAGACCAAATAAATGAAAGGAAATAGGCAACCTACCTGAAAAACAATTCAGAATAATGATAGTAAAGATAATCCAGAATATCAGAAATAGCATGGAAGCACAGATTGAGATAACACAAGAAATGTTTAACAAAGATCTAGAAGAACTAATGAACAAAAACAGTGATGAACAACACAATAATTGAAGTGAAAAATACACCAGAAGGAATCAAAGCAGAATAATTGAAACAGAAGAATGAATAAGTGAGCTGGAAGATAGGATTGTGGAAATAACTACCAAGGAGCAGAATAAAGAAGAAAGAATGAAGAGAAATGAGGATATTCTCAGAGACTCTGGGACAACGTTCAAACTATAGGATCCTAGAAGAAGAGGAAAAAGAGAAAAGATCTGAGAAAATATTTCAAGAGATTATAGTTAAAACTGACATGGGAAAGGAAATAGCCACCCAAATTCAGGAAGTACAGAGAGTCCCATACAACATAAGCTCAAGGAGAAACACACCAGGGCATATATTAACCAAACTATCAAAAAATTTAAAAGTATATTAAAAGCATCGAGGAAAAAGCAATAAATAACATACAAGGAACACCCTCCCCCCATAAAGTAGTCAGCTGATATTTCAGCAGAAACTCCATAGGCCAGAAGAGAGTTGCTGCTGCTGCTGCTGCTAAGTCGCTTCAGTCGTGTCCGACTCTGTGCGACCCCATAGACGGCAGCCAACCAGGCTCCGCCGTCCCTGGGATTCTCCAGGCAAGAATACTGGAGTGGGTTGCCATTTCCTTCTCCAGTGCATGAAAGGGAAAAGTGAAAGTGAAGTTGCTCAGTCATGTCCGACTCTTAGCGACCCCATGGACTGTAGCCTACCAGGCTTCTCCGTCCATGGGATTTTCCAGGCAAGAGTACTGGAGTGGGGTGCCATTGTCTTCTCCCCAGAAGAGAGTGGCAGGATGTAATTAGAATAATGAAAGGGAAAAAACTACAACCACGATTACTCTACCCAGCAAGGATCTCATTCAGATTCAACAGAAAAATAAAAAGCTTTACAGACAAGCAAAAGCTTAGAGAATTCAGCACCACCAATGCAGCTTTACAAGAAATGCTAAGGGAATTTCTCTAAGCAGGAAACACAAGAGAAGAAGAAAATGACCTACAAAAACAAACCCAAAACAATAAAGAAAATGGTAATAGGAACATACATATAGATAAATACCTTCAATGTAAATGGATTAGCTGTTCCAACCCAAAGATGTAGAATGGCTACTTGGATACAAAAACAAGACCCATATATATGCCATCTACAAGAGACTCACTTCAGATTCTGAACACATACAGACTGAAAGTGAGGGGATGGAAAAAGATATACCATACAAATGGAAATCAAAAGAAAGCTGGAGTAGCAATACTTATATAAGACAAGCTAAATTTTAAAACATTGTTATTGTTCAGTCATCAGGTCATGTCTGACTCTTTGCCACTCCATGGACTACAGCATGCCAGGACTGCCTGTCCTTTACTTAAAATAAAGACTGTTATAAGAGACAGAGAAGAACACTAACTAATGATCAAGGGATCAATCCAAGAAGAAGACATAACAATCATAAATATTTATGCACCCAATTTATGAGCTCCTTAATACATAAGGCAAATGCTAATAGCCATAAAAAGGGAAATTGACAGTAGCACAATCATATTGGGGGACTTTAAAACCCCACTTATGCCAATGGACAGATCATTCAGACAGAAAATTAATAAGGAAACACTAGCTTTAAATGGCACAATACACCAGGTAGACTTTATTGATATTTATAGGAAATTCCACCTGATAGCGGCAGAATACATTTTCTTCTCAAGTGTGCATGGAACATTCTCCAGGATAGGTCACATCTTGAGTAACAAAGCAAGCCTTGGAAAAGTTAAGAAAATTGAAATTGTATCAAGCATATTTTTTTACCACAGCACTATGAGATTAGAAATCAATTAAAGGAAAAAAAAAACTATAAAAAGCACAAGCACATGGAGGCTAAACAATACACTACTAAATAACCAAGAAATCAAAGGAGAAATAAAAAAATACATAGAAATAAATTACAAGAAAAACACGAGGACCCAAAACCTATTTGATGCAGCAAAATCAGTCCTAAGAGGAAAGTTTATAGCAATTCAATCCTACTTCCAGAAACAAACAAAAAAATCTCAAACAACCTAACCTTATACCTAAAGCAACTAGAGGAAGAAAACAAATAGAACCCAAAGTGAGAAGAAAGAAAGAAAGAAAAATCAGAGCAGAAATAAATGAAATAGAAGCAAAGAAAACAATAGCAAAACTCAGTGAAACTAAAAGCTGATTCTTTGAGAAAATAAACAAAATTGACAAATCTTTAGCCAAGCTCATCAGTAAAAAGTGAGAGGATTCAAATCAATAAAATTAGAAGTGAAGAAGGAAAAGTTAAAATTGACGCCACAGAGATACAAAGGATCATAAGAGACTACTACTAGCAACTATATGCCAATAAAATGGACAACCTGGAAGAAATAGACAAATTCTTGGAAAGGCACAAGCTTCCAAGATTGAGCCAGGAAGAAACAGAAAATATAAATAGACCAATCACAAATAATGAAATTGAAACTGCAATTAAAAATCTTCTAACAGGCACTTCCCTGGTGGTCCAGTGGTTAAGAACTTGCCTTGCAGTTCAGGGGACACAGATTTGACCCCTGGGAACTAAGATCCCACACACCATGGAGCAACTAAGCCTGTGTACCACAGTTAGAGAGCCCATGATTCAACTACTGAAGTCCACACAATCTGGAGCCCCTGTGCCACAAATAGAGAGCCCACATGCAGCAGCTACAGAGCCCACAAGTTCTGGAGCCTGTGTACCACAATTAGAGAGCCCAAACGCTACAACCACTGAGGCCCACATGCTCTGGAGCCTGTGTGCCACAACTAGAGAGTCCATGCACCACAACAAAAGATATGCATGATGCAACAAAGATCCTGCCTGCCGCAACTAAGACCTGATACAGCCAAAAAAATCTTCCAACAAACACAAATCCAAGACCAGACTGTTTCACAGACAAATTCTATCAAACATTTAGAGAAGAGCTAACACAATTTTTCTCAAACTCATCCAAAAAATTGCAGAGAAAGGAAGACTCCTAAGCTTACTCTATGAGGCCACCATCACCCTGATACTCATACCACAAGAAATGAAAATTATAGACCAATATTACTGATGAACACACATTCAAAAATTCTCAACAAAATATGAGCAAACAGAATTCAACAAAGCATTAAAAGATCATATATCATGATTAAGTGGAATTTATCCCAGGGATGCAAAGATTCTTCAACATACACAAATCAATCCATGTGACACATCATATTAATAAATTAAAGAATAAAAACTATATGATCATCTCAATAGATGCAGAAAAAGCTTTTGACAAAATTCAGTACTCATTTATGATTAAAAAAAAAGAACCCTCCAGAAAGTGGGCATAGAGGGAAATACCTGAACATAATAAAGGCCATTACAATAAACCCATGGCAAACATCATTCTCAGTGGTGAAAAACTGAAAGCATTTCCTCTAAGACCAGAAGCAAGACAAAGATGTACACTCTCACCACTGTTATTCAACAAAATTTTTAAGTCCTAGCCAAGGCAATCAGAAAAGAAAAAGATATAAAATGAATCCAAATTGGAAAAGAAGTAAAACTGTCACTGTTTGCAGATGACATGATAATATACATAGAAAATTCTGACAGTGACACCAGAAAAATACTAGAGCTAATCAATGAATTTGGTAAAGTGATAGGATACAAAATTAATGCACAGAAATACGTTATATTCCTATACACTAACAAAGATAGATCAGAAAGAAATTAAGAAAACAATCCCACTCACCATTGCAACAAAAAAGAATAAAATACCTAGGAATAAACCTACCTACACAGACAAAAGACCTGTATTCAGAAAACTACAAGACACTGATAAAAGAAATTAAAGGTGATTCAAACAGATGGAGAGATATACCACGTTCTTGGATTGGAAGAATCAATATTGTGAAAATGACTACACTACCCAAAGCAATCTACAGTTTCATACAATCCCTATCAAATTACCAATGGCATTTTTCAAGAACTAGAACAAAAGTGTTTACAATATGTATGGAAACACAAAAGACCCCAAATAGCCAAAGCAATCTTGAGAAAGAAAAACAGAGCTAGAATAATCAGCTCCCAGAATTCAGACTATATTACAAAGCTATAGTAATCAAGACAGTATGATACTGGCACAAAAACAGAAATAAAAATCAGTGTAACAGGATAAAAAGCCCAGAGATAAACCCACATACCTGTGGTCACCTAATCTATGACAAAGGAGGCAAAAATATATGATGGAAAAAAGACAGCTTTTTCAATAAGTGGTGCTGAGAACACTGGACAGCTACATGTAAAAGAATGAAATTAGAACACTATCTTACATCATTGTTGCTGTAAATCACAACCCCATGGACTGTAGCACTACCCCTCCCCCCCAGACCAGGCTCCTCTGTCCATGGAATTTACCAGACAAGAATACTGGAGTGGGTTGCCATTTCCTTCTCCGAGAGATCTTCCCTACCCAGAGATCAAGCCTGCATCTCCTGCATTGCAAATGTATTCTTTACTGCTGAGCCACTGGGAAAGCCTCTCTTACATCATACACAAAAGTAAACTCAAAATCAAGTAAAGACTAAATATAAGGCTAAATACTATAAAACTCTTAGAGGAAAACATAGGAAGAACACACTTTGACATAAATCAAAGCAAGAATTTTTTTGGCCCACTTCCTAGAATAATGAAAATAAAAACAGAAATAAACAAATAGAACCTAATTAAATTTAAAAGCTTTTGCACAGCAAAGAAAATCATGAATGAGATGAAAAAACAACCCCAGAATGGGAGAAAATATTTGCAAATGTAGCAATTGACAAAGAATTAATCTCCAAAATATACAAACAACTCATGAAGCTCAATGTAAACAAACAAACAACCCAATCAAAAAATAGGTGGACGACCTAAATTGACATTTCTCCAAATAAGACACACAGATGGCCAAAAAATAAAAAAAAAAAAAACCCACATGAAAAGATCTTTGCTGCTAAGCCACTTCAGTCATGTCCAACTCTGTGCGACCCCATAGACAGCAGCCCACCAGGCTCCTCCGTCCCGTAACATCCCTAATTATTAGGGAAATTCAGATTCAAACTACAATGAGGTATCGCCTCACACCAGTCAGAATGAGCATTATAAAAAAATTTATAGACAATAAATTCTGGAAAGAGTGTGGAGGAAAGAGAACCTTCCTGTACTGTTGTTGGGAATGTAGACTGATACAGCCACTATGGAGAACAGTATGGAGACTGCTTTTAAAAAGTAAAAATAAAACTATCATATGACTGAGCAATCCCACTATTCAGCATATTCCCTGAGAAAATCATAATTCCAGAAAACACATGTACCGTAATGTTCATTGCAGCACTATTCACAATAGCCAGGATATGGAAACAACCTAAATTCCCATCAACAGATGAGTCGATAAAGAAGATGTGGAACATATACACAATGGACTATTACTCAGTTATAACAATGAATGAAACTGGGTGATTTGTAGAGAAATCGATGGGCCTAACATCTATCAATACAGAGTGAAGTAAGTCAGAAAGAGAAAAACAAATATTTTATTTATATATATATATATATATATATACACACACATATATATGTGTATTTATATATACACGTATGCGTGTGGAATCTAGAAAAATGGTACAAATGGTCCTATTTGCAAGGCAGGAATAGAGACACAGATGTAGGGAACAGATGTGGGCACCCATTGTTGGGGGAGGGATGGATTGAGAGATTGGGATTGATGTAAGTGCACTGCCATGTGTAAAACAGAGAGCTAGTGCAGGGAGCTCAGCTTGGTGTTCTGTGATGACCTAGTGGAAGGGATGGGAGGTGGGAGGTGAGGAGGGCGGTCCAAGAAGGGGATATATGTATACATATAGCTGATTCACTTCATTGTACGGTGGGAACTAACACAACATTGTAAAGCAACTACACCCTCCCACCCTAAAATTAGGGATGGGGCTACAGTCCATGGGGTCCCAAAGAGTCAGACATGACTGAGCAACTAAGCACAGTACACCACCCCAAAATTAGGGAGTTATACTCACTTGCTCCTTAGTATCTTGTAATTCTGAGCAACTATTTTCTAGTATTGAAATATCTACAGCAATTCTGTTTGAAGAAAAGAAATGCAGCTTGTTTCCTTGGGCTCAATATCAATTCCACCCCTACCCCTGAGGAAAACTCTAGAAAATGCCTCTTTACCTGATGAAATCCTACGTGTCTTCTGAGGTGCAGCTCAAATACACAGCAGACAGAAATACAGCCACTTCTAGAGATGGCTCCAGCTCCCAGCCTTTTCCTCTCATCACTACTGGTAAGAATAACTCACACAACACTTCCCTGTGAACCTAAGGCAATACTTAGATTATGCCTCTATATTTGTTGCTATTGTTCAGTCCCTAAGTCATGTCTGACTCTTTGCAACCCCATGGACTTCATCATCTCCGAAATTCACTCAAACTCTTATCTGTTGAGTCAGTGATGCCATCCAACCCTCTCATCCTCTATCATCCTCTTCTCTTGCCTTCAATCTTTTCTGGCATCAGGGTATTCCAACTCCAATGAGTTGGCTCTTCACATCAGGTGGCCAAAGTATTGGAGCTTCCACATAGTAAATATTTTAGACTTTGTGTGCCATATAGTCTCTGCGCCAACTATTCAACTTTGTCATTGTTTTATCAGAGCAGTCGTGGACAATGTAAATGAATAAGTATTACTACTTTCCAGTAAAACACCCCCATTTATTTATTTATTAACAAGACGTACTCACAAAAAAACAGAAAATTTGTGTAGCCCTATAGGAAGTAAAAAGATTGAATAATCAATCAAGAAACTTCCCACAAAGAAAAGCGTAGGACCAGATGGATACACTGGTGAATTCTACTAAACATTTAATGAAGAATTAGTACCATTTCCTCACAAACACTTGGAGAAAAAACAAGAGGAAAGAATATTTTCTTTCTCTGGGGCCAATATTACCTTGATACAAAAAACAAAGACATTAAAATAAACTACACACCAGTATTTCTTAAGACTACAGATGTAAAAATACTAAAAAATGCTTAAAATTGAATCCACCAATATATGAAAAGGATTATACATCATGACCAAATCGAATTTATCCCAGAAATGCAAAGTAGTTTAACAACTGAAAATCAAGTTGTGGAATACATCACATAAATAGAACAATGCACAAAAACCTCTTGATTAGCTGAATAGACACAGAAAAGCACTTGACAAAATTCAACACCCCTTTATCCGTAAGAGCATTCAACAAATTAATTATGGAAGGGAACTTCCTTAAGCTGATAAAGGGTAGCTACGAAAAAATCACAACTCACATTATCCTTGAAGGTCAATCTTTTCTCTCTCAGATTAGGAATAAGATAAGGACATCCACTCTCAACTTTTCTTTTCAACATTGTACTGGAGGCTGTATCCAGGACATTTAGACAAGAAAATGAAATAAAAGGCATTGAAAAAAAGAGGTGAAACTGTCTCTATTGCAGATGTCATGATATTGCATATAGAAAATCTTGTATATAAGTCCTCTAAAGAGTTGTTGTGTATAAGCTGTGCGAATGAATAAATGAGTTCAACAAAGTTGCAGGATATAAGATCAATATATAAAAATCTATTGCATTTCTATATACTAGCAACAAACAATCTGAAGATGAAATTAAGAAAATAATTCCATTTATGATACCATCAATAAAACATTTAGGAATAAAATTCATCAAGAGAAGTGAAAAATTTTTCAAAACATTGGAAAAAATTAAAGACCTAAATAAATAACCTCATGTTCCTGAATTACAAGACCTAATATTGTTAAGATGATAACAGGCCCCAAACTGATCTACATAGCTAATCCAGTTCCCATAAGACAACATAGAATGCCAAAAGTAGATACATATAAGATGAAAAATAACAAAAGGAAAATCCTAAATGAGTTGGATAGAAACCACTTTCTTAGTCACACATAGCAAAAGGTAGTGAACAATTAAGGAATTCAAAATTAGTATTCATAATCATATATATTTTATGCTAAATGAGCTGTAAATTGTGTACAGGTCTCATTCCAAAATTTAAACTCATTCTTCTCAACTAACCTTTTTATCATATTCATAAAATTCAGAATTGATTTTGGGGGAATATGGTTGAGATAACTATCAGGAGTGAGTGAACCATCCTTGACAATTATGGCCACTATTTTGTGCCAAAGTGGGAAGATGGACCCATTTTGTAATAGTGCCTTAGCCCATTTCTATCCAGTAATGACAAATAGTACCCAAGTAGGGGTGACCACATGAATAACCAATATCATTACCATCTACATGATTTTTTCATGCTAAAGAAATCTTTTAGCTAAAAGAAACTGTATATTTATTCTCATTTATTCAGCTTGTATTGATTGCTTTCTATGATGCTACACACTGGGCAATGTGTTAGGATATGGCAGAGAACAAGCTTCAACTCTTGCTTCAACCCTAGAACTTGTAATCTGTTTAGACATTATCTGATTCAGTGGTTCTCAACTGGGTGCAATTTTACATCCTGGGGGAGATTTGACAATGTCTGGGAACTTCGTCATAACCAAGGGAATGCTATAGCATTTATTGAGTAGAGGCTAGGGATGCAGCTAAACATTCTAAAATATACAGGACCATCCCCCAAACAAAGAATTATCCAGCCCATAATGTCAACAGCACACCTAGTGAGAAACTCAAACTCCTTATTTTACAGAATAAACTGAGGCAAATGTAATAATGCACCCAAGATCATTGGCTCTACAGAAGCGGAGTCCAGATATCCTAGTTCTGTTCTGCATTCAATAAATTTCCACCCTCTCTTCCTTGAACTAATATTGAGGAATCATTCTGACATGTATTATTCCTTTCCTAAAAACAATGGTTTCTGCAGTGGTACCCTGATGGAGGGCTGTATTAGCCAGAAATGGAGAAGCAATCACCTTTGATATACATGATTGCTGCAGGAGGCAGACTCAACTTGAGTAACAGAGCTGCCTTGGATATGGCTTCTGGACTTTGAAAGACATTATAATGTATTGAGACAGAAACACTGGTGGAGGCAAGCACAGGATGAAACAAGATATGCCAGTTGGTCAGGGTTATTGGTTGCAAGCAACAGAAACCAATTTTGGCTTATTTCAGCAGAAAGAGTTACTGGAAAAAATACCAGGGAGCCCACAGAAGTGCCAGAGAGCCTAAAAAACAAGACTCAGAATATAGGCAGCAAAAGGGAGGCTCAGCTGTAGTTAGTACCTCAGTTTGAAAACCACTATGATGAGGACCACAACTGTAGTCAGTGAACACGGGCTGTTATAACAGCACTACTCCAGCACGGGATGCTGTAAATTTGTACTGGACTCTGCCCAATGCCCCTGGGGGCAGCATTTTGCTGGCACAGCTGTAACAGGATCGCTTCCCCACTGTCCCAGCTTTTTTAACTTTCCAGATCCTAAAGCAAAATCTTTGGCTCACTATGGTTGCAAGGCATGTTGGAAAGTGAGCATCTCACCTGTTGAGCTTCTGCAGATAGAGGCCAACTCTGTCTCCCACCACCAATTGTGGTTCAGTCACCAAGTCATTTCTGACTCTTTGTGACCACATGGACTGCAGCACGCCAGGCCTCCCTGTCCCCCAGCATCTCCCAGACTTTGCCCAAGTTCATATCCATTGCATTGGTGATACCATCCAACCATCTCATCCTCAGTTGCCCTCTTCTCCTTCTGCATTTAAGCTTTTCCAGCATCAGGTTCTTTTCCAGTGAGTCAGCTGTTCACATCAGGTGGCCAAAGTATTGGAGCTTCAGCTTCAGCATCAGTCCTTGCAATGAGTATTCAGGGTTGATTTTCTTGGTTCGATGCATGAGACAGGGCGCTCAAGGCTGGTGCACTGGGATGACCCTGAGAGATGGGATGGGTAAGGAGGTGGGAGGGGGTTTCAGGATGGGGGACACATGTACACCCATGGCTGATTCATGTCAATGTATGGCAAAAACCACTACAATATTGTAATTACCCTCCAATTAAAATAAATAAATTAAAAAAAAAGATTGACTGGTTTGATCTCCTTGCTGTCCAAGGGACTCTCAAGAATCTTCTCCAGTATCACAGTTTGAAAGCATTAATTCTTCAGCACTCTACCTTTTTTATGGTCCAGCTCTCACAACCGTATGTGACTACTGAAAAGACCATAGCCTTGACGACACAGACTTTTGTCAGCAAACTGATGTCTTTGCTTTTTAACACACTTTGTAGGTTTGTCACAGCTTTCCTGCCAAGAAGCAATCATCTTCTAATTTCATGGCTGCAGTCATCATCCACAGTGATTTTAGAGTCCAAGAAGAGGAAATCTGTCAATGTTTCCAATTTTTGCCCTTCTAGTTGCCATGAAGTGATGGGACCAGATGCCATGATCTTAGTGTTTTTAATATTTAGTTTTAAGCCAGCTTTTTCACTCTTCTCCTTCACCCTCCTCAAGAGGTTTTTTAGTTCCTCTTCACTTTCTGCCATTAGACTGGTATCATCCACATATCTGAGATTGTTGTTATTTCTCCTGGCAACCTTGACTCCAGCCTATAGCTCATCCAGCCTGGCATTTCTCATGATGTGCTCTGTGTATAAGTTAAATAAGTTGAAGAAAGAAGAGAAGTGAAAAGCTTTCTGTACTTTGTTATTCCCATCTTTGGATGAAATGTTTCTTTGATATTCCCAATTTTCTTGAAGACATCTCTAGTCTTTCCCTTTCTGCTTCTTTCTTCTATTTCTTTGCATTGTTCATTGAGGAAGGCTTCTTGTCTCTCCTTGCTAGTCTCTGAACTCTGCATTTTGTTGGGTGTATTTTTCCCTTTCTCCCTTGCTTTTTTACTTTCTTTAGCTATTTGTAAATCCTCCTCAGACAACCACTTTGCCTTCTTGCTTTTCTTTTCCTTTGGGATGGTTTTGTTTGATGCCTCTTGTACAATATTATGGATCTCCATCCATAGTTCTTCAGGCACTATGTTGACTAGATTTAAACCCTGAATCTGTTCTTCACCTCTTCTGTATGTTCATAGGGGATTTGATTTAAGCCATACCTGGCTGGCCTAGTGGTTTTCCCCACTTTCTTTAGTTTAAGCCTGAATTTTGCTATGAGAAGCTGATGATCCGAGCCACAGTCAGCTCCAGGTCTTGTTTTTGCTGACTGTATACAGCTTCTTCATCTTCAGCTACAAAGAATGTAATCAGTCTAATTTCAGTATTGACTGTTTGGTGATGTTCATGTATAAAGTTGTCTCTTGTGTTGTTGGAAAAGGGTGTTTGCTATGACCAGTGTATTCTCTTGGCAGAATTCTGTTAGCTTTTGCCCTGCTTCACTTTGTACTCCAAGGCCTAACTTGCCTGTTACTCTAGGCATCTCTTGACTTCCTACTTTTGCATTCCATTCCCCTATGATGAATAGAACATCTTTTTTTGGTGTTAGTTCTAAGAGGTCTAGACAGCATATTAAAAAGCAGAGACATTACTTTGACAACAAAGGTCCATCTAGTCAAAGCTATGGCTTTTCCAGTGGTCATGTATGGATGTGAGAGTTGGACTATAAAGAAAGCTGAGAGCCAAAGAATTGATGCTTTTGAACTGTGGTGTTGGAGAAGACTCTTGAGAGTCCCTTGGACTGCAAGGAGATTCAACCAGTCCATCCTAAAGGAAATCAGTCCTGGGTGTTCATTGGAAGGACTGATGTTGAAG
Source organism: Giraffa tippelskirchi (assembly GCF_054371585.1). Classification (NCBI taxonomy): domain Eukaryota; kingdom Metazoa; phylum Chordata; class Mammalia; order Artiodactyla; family Giraffidae; genus Giraffa; species Giraffa tippelskirchi. The sequence continues at coordinate 23,844,936 of NC_137287.1, forward strand.
CTGATGTTCCAATACTTTGGCCTCCTGATGCGAAGAACTGACTCATTAGAAAAGACCCTGATGCTGGCAAGATTGAAGGCAGGAGGAGAAGGGGACAACAGAGGATTAGATGTTTGGATGGCATCACTGACTCTATGGACATGAGTTTGAGCAAGCTCCAGGAGTTGGGGATGGACAGGGAAGCCTGACATGCTACAGTCCATGGGGTCACAAACAGTTGGGCGTGACTGAATGATTGAACTAAACTGAACTTCCATGATATATTTCCCTCATAGCTCTTATTATTATATCTATTTTTATATATACTTGTCTATTTTTTATATATACTTGTCTGCATCTCCCTTCTCATATGTAGACTCCACTTGACAGGAATCTGTGTCCAGTTCATTCACTGCTGTGTCCCCAGTGCCAAGAACAGTGTCTGAAGCACAGTAGACTCTCAATAAACATTGTTGAGCAAATGAATGAATGCATTCTTCAAACACTGGGCAATCAATGATTCCAAGGATCCAAATTTCAACAAGCACTCACTATACAGATCTTCTGGGAAAGGCACATAACATAACCTGACCTAGGGATAAGAGCTTCCTGTAAGAAGTGAAACATGAGCTGAGTCATCATAAGAGACAATGCAGAGAAATCAGGATCAAGAAGGCAAGATAAACAATCATGTGGGATTCCAAGAGTGTATTCTTTTATGTTTTGGCATGATTCTGGGATGCTCCCTGCATCATTTCTGTGTGAAGGAGGTGCTGGGTTGGACAGGTTTAGCATCAGACTTGACCTGAAAAACCCAAGATTCAGAGCTTAGTGGTGGAAGAAATCTAACCAAGAGCAACCAAGAGTGAGTTCCCTCTAGAATCAAATGGTAAGTTCCCAGGAACACCTGGAGCCTTAAACAAGACAGCATTATTCTGAACCTGATTTTGAAGAAGCAGTGAAAAATAAATCATGATCAAATCTAAAAGGCGAATGAGTTTTTCTCCAGTTTAAAGGCACTTGTATTATTACCTGGATAGCTTTTTGTTTAAATGATTATGTTTCCATAGAACTTTTTGTAATTCATCAAAATTCACAGGACATGGAGGGCCAGTAAAAAAAAAAAAAAAAGAGTAGGTGGAAGGGTTATTACTTGAAGTTCAATTCAATAAATATAATTTATTTTTCTATAGAGTCCTTTATCCGAAATATTGCCAGAGGCTTTACGGTCCAACAAGACCGAGTTTGAATGACTTAAGTTATTTGCTTTCAGATCAAATGGACTTTTATGAACATTTTGACTTCCCCCTGTACTAAATGAAGTGATATACAGCTATTCTTGACATAATTTCTGTCACCACCATTATCTTTCCTCGCTTCAGCTCTTTCACAGAGCTTCAGGATGACATAAAGTGATAATTGCTGCAGTATTTCCCTCATAGAGGGGACTGATTCTGCTTCTTTTCGTCAATCACTTCAGAAAGGGCTTTCACAAGATTCTGGGTAGTATAAGGGGATGAAGGGAGCTGATAAGGACATTATCATAATGACAGGGCACAGGATTCACTCCTCTGTCATATCCAACTGACCCAGGCACGACTGTAGACAGTTTCCTAGGTCCTGAGAATATAAACATGACCCAGATGCAGCCTTGTCACCTTGTACCTTACCTCATCTCCTTAAGACATTCACATAGATAGTAATTGAAAGGCAACTTACATATTTGGTGCAGTTTTTGCTATGAACACCAAAGGAAAAAGCCTTCATAGGGCACAGCAAAACTCAAAAATCCTTCTCCAGTCTGTCTCTCTTCTCTCTTTCCACCTTCCTAAAACTCCCTCATAAATCAATCCCTGGCAGCCTTACCACATTACCTCCTTCCCCTCTTTAGGCTCAACTCTCTGGTTTCTGCCACTTTTTCTTTTTTACCCTCACCTAGGCACTATACAAGAAAAGAAAGCAAGTAAGGTGGGCCCAGGGCAGAAACAGATTACAAAGGTTTATAGCTTAATATATTTTCTTTTATAACTGTCCTAGATTTTCCCTTCAAGGAATGCTCATTCTGAGCACAGCTGTGTTTTAGTTAAACCTAGAGTATAAAACATTATGTTATCACCTTGACTTCCTGTTTGTTAATAAAAAAAAAAAATTCCTTAGAAATGGCCAGAGAAGAAAAGGACTGGGTATAATTTAATGTGACCAAAGATTTAATTACCTCTGATACGATCCAGGAACAACAACTTCTTTGTAAGAGTGGAGAAAATCTCAGAGAAAATGGGCCAGCTTTTTTCCTAATTCTCTTAACCTATGGCCACTTGTCTAGCAGTCAAGACAATAGCTTTTTAAATTGTGGTAAAATAAATATAACATAAAATTTACCCATTTAAGTGCACAGTTAAATGGCATTAGGTACATTGATATTGTTGTATGACCATCATCACTACACATCTCCAGAAATTTTTCATCTTCTTAAACTTAAACTATAGACATTAGGCAACTCCCCGTTTTCCCCTCCAAGCACTCAGCCCCTGGCAATCAGCATTCTACTTTCTCCCTCTGTGATTGACTACTCTAGCTAACTCATAAGTGGAATCATATAATTTTTGTTTTTTTGTGGTTGGCTTAGCTCACATAGCATAATGTCCTCAAATATTCCATTGTATATATTTACCAGACTTGTTTATCCTTTCATCCACTGGTAGACATTTTGGTTGCTTCCACCTTTTGGCTATTAAGATTAATGCTGCTATGAATAGGAATGCATTCCAGCTGCCATTTTTATCCATTACAAAAGTCTGGAAGCTGTTTTGTTTCTGCTGGATTTTTACTGGGTAGAAAATTAGCAGAGTTAAACATCTAGTGCTTCAACTCCTTACTCATCATTGAAGTAGACGCTTTGTGGACATTTGCCAACCCATATCCCTGTTCTTTAACAGTTGCCTCCTCATCCATTGGTTGGGATGCTGCAACTCTTTTGTGAGTGACTCCACCCCTCCCTGGACACAAGCAATTGGATAAGGGAAAACTCTGACCAGGGGAAGCCAAGTCATTGGCTGAGATGAACCAATCAAATTCCTCTCACAAATTTGGAATTTGCACTCATGAAGAGACTGGGTCAGTAGGAGTCCACAGATATTGGACTTGTGAAGTATGTAAATTCAGGGCCATGGAGCCAGTCAGCCCGCTCTCTAAGGTGGAAAATAGAGAAAGCTAATCCCTGAGAGAAAAGAGTAAAGTATTATTACAGACTCTCAAAACCGTACATGACTACTGGAAAAACCATAGCTTTTAAAATACGACCTTTTTTGGCAAAGTGATGTCTTTGCTTTTTAATATGATGTTTAGGTTTGTCATAGGTTTTCTCTCAAGGAGTAATCATCTTTTAATTTCGTGGCTACAATCATCATCTCCAGTGATTTTGGAGCCCAAAAAAAATATCTGTCTCTGTTTCACTTTTTCCCCACATATTTGCCATGAAGTGATGGGACTGGATGCCATGATCTTTGTTTTTTGAATATTGAGCTTTAAGCCAGCCTTTTCACTCTCCTCTTTGACCTTCATCAAGATGCTCTTTAGTTCCTCTTAGCTTTCTGCTATTAAAATGGTATTATCTGCATATCTGAGGTTGTTAATACTTCCCCTGGCAATATTGATTCCAGTAGTCATGTACAGATGTGAAAGTTGGACCATAAAGAAGGCTGAGTGCTGAAGAATTGATGCTTTCAAACTGTGGTGCTGGAGAAGATTGTTGAGAGCCCCTTGGACAGCAAGATCAAATCAGTAAATCCTAAAGGAAATCAACCATGAATATTCATTGGAAGGACTGATGCTGAAGCTGAAGTTCCAATATTTTGGCCACCTGATGTGAAGAGCCAACTCTTTGGAAAAGACCCCGATGCTGGGAAATATTGAAGGCAGTAGGAGAAGAGGGCACCAGAGGGTGAGATGGTTGAATAGTATCACCAATTCAATGGATGTGAGTTTGAGCAAACTCTAGGAGATAGTGAAGGACAGGGAAGCCTGGCATGCTGTGGTCCATGGGGTCACAAAGACTCAGACACCACTTAGCGACTGAACATCAATTGAATTGGGAACCAAAAGCAAAGATAATTCCTAATAACATCAAAGGTGCCATCATGAAACCCCTGAGTTGGAAAGAATCCATAGAGATGATATAGTCCAACTCCTTTTGAATGGAAAGAAGCCATAGCCAGGATGGGAAGAAGGGAGGATTTGCTTGAGGTCATAGAAGCAGTGATCAGATCTCTAACTAGAGGCATCCCTTTTTACTTTCCATAGCTGCCCATGTACCCATACTTACACATTGACATGTTAGTTCAAATAGAAACATATACTTATATGTTAATGAATGCACATGATATCCATACTAGACATTCACACACACTCAGATATGCATTTGCTCCAACTCTATGCACGCTTGCATCTCCATTAACATGTTAGTTCATAAGACTCCAGACAAAGTACACATACCAATGTGGCTATGTCACTAATGTACACATGAACATGCAGGTACCCATGGAGAGAGAGAGAGAGACAGAGGCAGAGGCAGAGGGAGAGAAGAGACTGCAAAATCTGTCACTCCATCATCCTGCTGTTCAATGTAGTGGGAATCACATCCCAGTCCTCATGTGTCCCTTCTCATTGCAGATGCCCCCTGTTCTACGTTTGGGACACATTCTTTTTTCCTATATTCAGAAAGACATTTAGAACAAGATCAGGGGTTGTGAAATACAGCACAATGAAAAACAAAATAAAATATAATGGAAATGCCTGTAAAGAGGTCTACCCCATACTCCATACCTGTAACCACTGGGGTAACTGACACCTCACCCTCTCTATGGACAGTCTTCCTACCACATGTTTGGGGCTACCCACCTGACTAGGAGGACAGATAAGGCACTAGAGCCAAGATTAATAATATCTCTAAGACCAAGTGGTATGGGGAGTGATGCAGACTTAGAAGCAAATTTGAGATATGGTGAAATACCTAAGCATGTCACCACACATTACCTGACACATAGTAAGTATTTAGTGAATAGTTGGGTGGGTGGATGGACAAACAAGTGGACAGATGGATAAGTGGATGAGCAGATGCCTGGGCAGATAGCCCAGAACATTCTGCACCCTGCCTCCACTTTAGTCTTATAACTCAATTCCTTGACACAGTAGTAGGCACATAGTAGGTGCTCAAACAACAGTTAAGTCAGTTGGATGGCTGATTGGGTAGAGGGATAAATGATTCAGAATCTTTTCCACACTTTTGGGAAAATGAATGTTTGCCCAAACTGGCATTTTGGATTGAGGAAAGTGAGACATGGGGAGGAGAGGAACTAGCATTTACTGGTACTTACCATGTTCCAGGGGCTTCCTTGGTGGCTCAGATGGTAAAGAATCCACCTGCAATGCGGGAGGCCTGGGTTTGATCCCTGGGTTGGGAAGATTCCCCTGGAGGAGACAGTCGGACACGACTGAGCGACTAAGCACAATGCAGCACTATGTTCCAGACAGAACAGTTGCACGTGTCGTCCCATTTAATTCTCAAAAGAAGCCTGCAAGGCAGGTTCTATTATTATCTTCTCCATTTTACAGTTGATAAACCTGAGACATAGAGAGATTAAGTACTTTGCCCAAGGTCACTTGCTCAAGTTAGTGAATGGAGAGCAAGCATTTGAACCAGGGCTCTCTGACTCTTGCTTGCAACCATGCAACCATGCCATAGTGTAGAAAGATTTCCCCAGCTATACTGGGGTGTTGGAGCCTAGTTTACATAACAGATGAGGGAGAAGCAGGTCTGGCTGTTTTGACTCAGGCTCCCAGAACTCTCCTTGCTGCCTAGGGTACCTGTATAGACCACTGAAGCCCCATAAGGTGTGGTATGAAACTACTGTTCTGTGGGACATTCCAGTGCTCTTCCTGGTCCTGTGCTAAGAGGCTTCCCAGGCTACCACAAGTAGAGATAAAATTACATCCCACAAAACTTCCAACCAATAGGGAGAAAAGCAGTAAAGGGTGTGACATAATAGGAAAAAGTCTTCATGACCCTGATCTCTGTTGCCTCACCCTTCGTGAGCTTCATTTCCTCGGATGTGAAGTGGTCATAATGTTGTCACCTTCACAGGGTGGCATGTGGGTGAAATGAAATGATGCATGCTCTGCACATGGTGCATATACTATGTGCCCATAGTGCCAGTTGCTTAGTCATGTCCGACTCTTTGTGACCCCCATGGACTATACAGTCCATAGAATTCTCCAGGCCAGAATACTGGAGTGGGTAGCTTTTCCCTTCTCCAGGGGCTCTTCCCAACCCAGGGATCGAACCCAGATCTCCCACATTGCAGGTGGATTCTTTACCAGCTGAGCCACAAGGGAAGCCCAAGAATACTGGTGTGGGTAACCTATCCCTTCTCCAGTGGATCTTTCCAACCCAGAAGTCAAACCAGGGTCTCCTGCATTGCAGGCAGATTATTTACCAACTGAGCTATCAGGGAAACTCCAAGTGCCCATAGAGCATATAATAAATGTTAGATGGTGGTGTAACAGTGGGAAGACTTGTGAGTGCATGCTCAATCACTCAAACGTATTCAGCTCTTTGCAACTGCATGGACTGTTGCCCACCAGGCTCCTCTTTCCGTGAGATTTTCCATGCAAGAATACTGGAGTGGGTTGCCATTTCCTCCTCTGGGGGATCTTCCTGACACAGGTCTCCCATGGCTACTGCATTGGAAGGCAGATTCTTTACCACTGAGACACCTGGGAAGCCCCCAGAAAAAGGAAGACGCCTCAGAAGATCCTAATTTTCTAGCTCCATTGGGTGGCAACTCCTTTTCTCTGTCTCTTCTGGCAGAGTAAAATGATAAGAAAAGGAATTAGATAGATTTGAATTAGAATGTCAACTGTGCTATTAACTATAATAACTGAGTGACCTTGAGCAAGTCATTTAACCTCTCTGAGCTTCCATTACTACTTACTTAAATGTGGAGAAAATTTCTTAACTTATGCTGTAAAAGTCAAAGTAAATGAAGCATGGCACACAGGAAGGAGTACATAAACATGTTTCTTCCTTTCCTGTTTCCAGGGACCTTAGGGTTTCGCTTGAAGAGCTGACAGCCCCCAACCCCCATGAAATCCACAGATGCTTCCTTAGGACAAAGTTTCCCCAGCCATTCTTCCCCCAAAGGCTTACAGTTCTCTCCTTCCCACCAGGCTCTAAGACTTGCTAGCTTCAGCTCCTCTGCTGTGGGGTAACTTCCTCCTGGTTATTTATCTCCAAACAGCAAGGGAGAAAGCGCAGGCCACCTTCTGTCATAAGCAGACTATCCTCAGATAGAGAAATCGCTCCTCTAGGCAGCACAGATGAAGAAAGATTTGGGGCCCTAAATGAATAATCTGGGCTCCAGAGAAGTGGGGAGCACCACACTCAATCATCAGTTGGCATCACTGGAATTCCTGAAAAAATGACATGTGAGAGGTGGCTTTGGTGGCCACTGAGACAATTTACTAGTCAGCCATGCCATCTAAATAATGCCCAAATGTCAGGCTCCCAGAGGGGCGGCCAGGCAGATCCACAATGGCGAGAGGAGTTAGCTGTCATATCAGCCTTTGCCACAACCACAAGGTTTGAGTCTCTTCTCCTCCTTGGGTTTTTCACTCCAGAGTGTATGTCTGTGCTGGGCCTGGCACCGAGCATGGGTGGCATGGAGCTGAATCGATCAGGATCCTGCCTAGGAAGAGTGCTCAGAGGTGGTAGACATGTGCACAAACTGTCGCACGTAATAATCACTGTGCTGAGTGCTGAGTGTTAATTCACTTCATCTAGACCACTGCACTGCAGTCAGTGCAGTTATGATCCCCATTTCACTAACAAGGAAAGTGAGGTTCAGAGGTTCAGTGACTTGCCCAAGATTAACATTGGCACATAGCAGAGGCAAAAACAGAAGCCAGGCAGTATAGCTCTGAGACTCCCCGTCAAAAAATAGGGCCACACAGGCTTTATATTCTATTGTTTTCCTCTGAGAAAACAATAGAATGGGAAAGATGAGAGATCTCTTCAAGAAAATTAGAGAATACCAAGGGAACATTTCATGCAAACGTGGGCACAAAAAAGGACAGAAAGAGTATGGACCTAACAGAAGCAGAAGATATTAAGAAGAGTGTCAAGAATACACAGAATAACTATACAAAAAAGATCTTAATGACCCAGATAACCACGATAGTGTGATCGCTCATCTAGAGCCAGACATCCTGGAATGAGAAGTCAAGTAGGCCTTAGGAAGCATCACTACGAACAAAGATAGTGGAGGTGATGGAATTCTACCTGAGCTATTTCAAATCCTCAAAGATGATGCTGTGAAAGTGCTGCACTCAATATGCCAGGAAATTTGGAAAACTCAGTAGTGGCCACAGGACTGGAAAAGTCAGTTTTCATCTCAATCCCAAAGATAGGCAATGCCAAAGAATGTTCAAACTACTGCACAATTGCACTCATCTCACACGCTAGCAAAGTAATGTTCAAAATTCTCCAAGCAAGGCTTCAACAGTACGTGAACCAAGAAATTCCAGATGTACAAGCTGGATTTAGAAAAGGCAGAGGAACCAGAGATCAAATTGCCAACATCCATTGGATCATTGAAAAAGCAAGAGAGTTCCAGAAAAACATCTACTCCTGCTTCACTAACTTTGCTAAAGCCTTTGACTTTAGCTTGTGGAACACAACAAACAGTGGAAAATTCTTTAAGAGATGGGACTAAAAGACCATATTACCTACCTCCTGAGAAATTTGTGTGCAGGTCAAGAAGCAATGGTTAGAACCAGACATGGAGCAACAGACTTGTTCCAACTTGGGAAAGGAATACATCAAGGCTGTGTATTGTCACCCTGCTTATTTAACTTATATGCAGAGTGCATCATATGAAATGCCAGACTGGATAAAGCACAAGCTGGAATCAAGATTGCCAGGAGAAATATCAATAACCTCAGATATGCAGATGACACCACCCTTATGGCAGAAAGTGAAGAAGAACTAAAGAGCCTCTTGATGAAAGTGAAAGAGGAGAGTGAAAAAGTTGGCTTAAAGCTCAACGTTCAGGAAACTAAGATCATGGCATCTGGTCCCATCACTTCATGGGAAATAGATGGGGAAACAGTGGAAACAGTGTCAGGCTTTACTTTTTTGGGCTCCAGAATCACTGCAGATGGTGATTGCAGCCATGAAATTAAAAGACGCTTACTCCTTGGAAGGAAGGTTATGGCCAACCTAGATAGCATATTTAAAAGCAGAGACATTACTTTGCCAACAAAAGTCCGTCTAGTCAAGGCTGTGGTTTTTCCAGTGGTCATGTATGGATGTGAGAGTTGGATGGTGAAGAAAGCTGAGCACCGCAGAACTGATGCTTTTGAACTGTGGTGTTGGAGAAGACTCTCGAGAGTCCCTTGGACTGCAAGAAGATCCAATCAACCCATCCTAAAAGAGATCAATCCTGGTTGTTCATGGGAAGGACTGATGTTGAAGCTGAAACTCCAATACTTTGGCCACCTCATGCGAAGAGTTGACTCATTGGAAAAGACCCTAATGCTGGGTAGGATTGGAGGCAGGAGGAGAAGGGGACGAAAGAGGATGAGATGGTTGGATGGCATCACCGACTCAATGGACATGGGTTTGGGTAGACTCTGGGAGTTGGTAATGGACAGAGAGGCCTGGCGTGCTGCAATTCATGGGGTCGCAAAGAGTCGGACACAACTGAGTGACTCAACTGAACTGATAGGGATGCAAGAGTATGAGCATTCAGGCAGAAGAAACAGCATGAGTAAACACACAGGGGATATACCATGGGCTTGGAAACTGGACAAGCTGCCGTCCCACCTCATGTGCCAGTGGAAAGGTCCTGGAGGAGAAGGTTGGTAGGAAGGGGCTCAAGCACCAGTGGAGAAGGAAATTGCAACCCACTCTGCTATTCTTGCCTGGAAAATTCCATGGACAGAGGAGCCTGGAGGGCTATAGTCCTTGGGGTTACAAAGAGTCAGATATGACTGAGCGACTGAGCTCAAGCATGATGAGTACAAGAGCAGTTTTGAAGCCACTGGGGCTTTAGAGCAGGAGAGAGACCTGCTCAGATCTGTGTTTTAAGGGCTCAGGTGGTAACATATGCAGAGGAGCAAGGCAGGGGCTGAGCCCTACAAAGAGGGCTGGAGAGGAGGGTGCAGGCACTTAAAGACAAATCTGTAGAATTTGAGGAAGAAAGGGGAAATGGGAGGAGAAAGATGAAACCCAAAGAAAAGTAGAGTGATGCAGAGAAAAGCAAGGAGAAGAAGAAAGAAGGGGGAAAGGAAAGACACAACTCTGGCCAGAATCCAAGGCACATGCATCTCTCAGCCTTTCCCCTGAGTGTGAGGCTCACGCGTCTGGTGAGAGACCCACATAGAGATGACAAGAGGGGCTCCTGGCCATTGGATTATGTAACATCGGAGCTGCTAGTAAGAAGGATGCACCCTTTAAATGTGTTCATATCTGATTACATTGAAAGAGAGCATCAGTTCGGTGCCCTCTGATGCTTGCTAACCTTTCTCTCTAACAGAGTGTCCTTGGGCCCATAACCTTTGGTGGGCAACGGTAAAAAAAAAAAAAGCTACATTGAGAACATTACCTTGCTTTTGTTTTTGTATTAGAGTCAGATATGACAAAACCCACAAAACTGGTGCCCAATTGACCAAAGCACTGGTTTTCCAACCTGGCTGCACTTTAGAATCACCTGGGAGTTTAAAAATCCTAATGTCCAGACTGCTCCACCACAGACTTTGGTTTGATGGGGCCAAAGCATCAAATTTTTTAAAATTCTTGAAGTGATTCTAAAAGAATCCACAGCTGAGAACCACTGGCCAAAGCTTGAAAATATCCCATTATCTTATTTAAATCATCACCTATGTGTCATTACTCTGAGGATGGAGACAACAGTCCTTACCTCACACCATTGCTGAGGACCAGGAATCTGACCAATATTTGCAGTTCAGGTTCAGCTCTTCTGTGATCATGCCTCATCCACAACCTTCATTCCAATGGCAGGGCTGGACTCAGGCCCAGGATCATAGCTCTGAAAACTCCTGCAAGATCTTCTGCCTCCACCAAGATCATGTCAAAGCTTCCACATGTGAAGACACATCCACTTTTAAGCTTTTCGTCCTAAGACATGCAGTTTTCCGAGTACCCAATGGAGCTCTAGCCCTGGTAACATTCCAATTCAACCAGCCTTGCTGAGAAGACAGGGGAATCCCATGTCGTCTTCCCAGCCCAGCCCAGCCCATCCATCCTCAGTGGAGGGAAGCAGAGTCTTTTAATTAAGCCCCACATTGGTGCCAAGTGCTTCCAAAACATCGTGTGGGAGGAGTCTCTGAAGTGTGAGACAAGTTGACAAGGTGGGGGTCGTGATGGATCTTTCCACACCAGACTCAATTTGCCTCTAACGACTTGTGATCCAGCCAGCATCAATCCAGACTAGAAGGGGCCCCCGTGATGCATGCATTTTCTCTGCAAACAGAGCTAAGTTTTCACTCAAAGGAATTCCTAAGAATGCCATTGCCTGGGACACATTAATCTGCAAAATAGGAACTACATCCTTTAATGCCTTGAGGGGCCATATGAGAATCATCCACGAAGGAAGCTTGCCAGGGTGGGTGCAGTAGGGAGTAGCAGAGACTGTGGCCAACAGGAGAGGGGATGCCAAGGAGAAAGCTGATACTGAGCTCCAGTCACCTGCTGCCCTGGAGGAACTGGGCCCAGTGTAGCCTAGTCTTCTGATTTTTTTAGGAGCCCATTTCACTCAGAGTAAAAGCTAAAGTCCTGGCAAAAGCTTTAGCAACTCTCATGATCTGCTCCTCTTCCCCTGTTGCCACCATATCTGTGTCCTCTTTTCCTGTCACTCCCACCCCACTTGCTCTGTCCCATGCACGCTGTTATCCTGCTGATTCTGAAACACACCAGCCACACTCTCATCTCTGGGCCTTTGCACATGCTCCCTGGCAAGCTCTTGCCCCAGACATCCCCATGGCTCATTCTCTCACCACCTTTAGGTGTTTGCTCTAATCTACACTCTCTTAATGAGATTCACTCCAACTAACTACCCTCTTCCTATCTGCCCTCCTCATACCTCAGCCCTCTAGGACCTTCTTCTTTGCTCTGCTTCATATTCTTTCTTATAGCATATATCACCTCTCACTCATATTGCCCACAAAGGCAGGTTTTATTTTATTTACTGCTATATCCTAATCACCTGGAACCATGCCTGGCATGTAATTTGTGTTCAATAAACATTTGTTCAATGGATAACTGAAATCTGCTGTTATGAACTAAAATTATGGTGAAACCCATACATTGAAGCCCTGGCCCCTAATGTGACCATATTTGGAGACAAGGCTATTTAAGGCAGTAACTAAGGTTTAATGAGGTCATCAGGGTGACTCTAATCCAATCAGACTGATGTCCCTATAAGACGAGGAACAGATACCATGTGCAGAGGAAAGGTCACGTGAGGACACAGCAAAAAGGAAGCCTTCTGCAAGCAAAGGAGAGCGGCTGCATCAGAAACCAACCCTGCTGACACTTTGAGCTTGGACTCACAGCCTCTAGAACTGCCAGATAATAAACTGCTCTTGTTTAAACCAGCCGTTGCATGGTATTGGAGAAAGAAATGGCAACCCACTCCAGTATTCTTGCCTAGAGAATCCCGTGGACAGAGGAGCCTGGTGGGCTGCTGTCCATAGGGTCACACAGAGTTGGACACGACTGAAGTGACTTAGCAGCAGCAGCAGCAGCAGCAGCAGCAGTGGTGTGTGGTATTTTGTTATGCCAACCCAAGCAAACTGATACATCTGGATACCTGGATTTTTATGTGAGGCCTCCTAATTCATAAATGCTGTCCACAGTTTCAAATTTTTTAAATAAACTTAAAACATCTCTCTGTAGGGCATGTCTATAAGCCAGAGACTGGACATGTGCCTCTAGGTTGTGATGTCAGGCTCGCTAGAAGTCATGCGTTCAAAGGAGGCTTCGTCTCCCACTTTAGGTCACCTGTGCTCACTCAGCATCACTCAGCTAGGACAAGGAAAGGTGAGAGCTTTGTCAGCTTCCTCCTACCCTGCCCCTGTGCAACTCACCAGAGCCAAAGAGCTCTGAACTGATCACCTGATCATGCTTCCCCATTCCTGAATTCTCCTATAGCTGCCGATTTCTCATGCAGCAATGCCCTATCTCCTTAGAGGAATGTAGTCAGCCCTTCATAATCTGTCCTCTGGTCATCTCTCCCTAACCCTTCCCCACTCTCTGTACCAGCCACAATGAACCAAACATGCTCCCCAAAGGGAAGGGAACTGTTTTCTCCCTTGTTCAGGCCTTCCTGCATGCTATTCACTCCATCTGAGATTGCTTCCTCTGCCCCTCCCTCTTCACCAAGTGACTTCCTATTGTTGAAGTTTAAGCACCATCTCCAACAGGAAGCCCTCTTAGATCTCCTTATTTCTGCCAACAGCATTCCTATGCTTTGGTTATGCCCAGCCATGATTTTTCTTTGAGGAAGTACTCTATCCCACTGCACGCACTATTGGTGAGTGTGGCAGAAAATGGCTAGATATTTCCCCTCTATATTTCCTCTTCCTTGACATAAGGAGAGACTACATTTTCCAGCCTCCTTTGCTGTGAATTTGAACCCATATTACTATGTTCTATCAATGGAAGATATAGGGCACTGATGAATGCCACCTTCAAGTATAGCCCCCCCCAAAAAAACCCAAGTTGTGCCCACATTCTCTTTCCCTCTTCTATAGCAACCATTAAGGTGCCATCTTGAAGGTGGCAGGGTCACATGACAGAGGTGGGCAGGATCCCTGAATTGTTGCTTAGAAGAGAACCACCAGGAGAGCTGCCCAGTTTTTACCCAGACTGTGATATGAGTAAGAAATAAGCCTTTATTGTTTAAGGAACTGAGATTTGGGGGTGAGTGTGGTGTTAAGGGGTTGTTAGGGTAGCACAGCTAGCCTTTCCTGATTATTACAGTGCAAGCATCAATCAGACTCTTGCTCCCATTTCATTCAAACCAATGGGACTCTCTCAGGATAGAGAGAAACAAAAAACCCTTGGTTCTGATTCATCCAACAAAGGTTCCCTGAAGAGACTGCCCAGTAGTTCCTGCTTCCTGGAACCTTTGACAGAATCTGGGTTCTGTTCTTTGAAAGTCTGAGCAACATGACTCTGAATTCTCTTCCTACCATCCCAACTTTGATCCTACTCTGATCTTTGGGACTTACACCCTAAACCTGGCCTCCCCTGCCATTTACCTGTCCACTGAACCTAGAGATTCTGCATCCTGTGTGACCTTAGATAGGCAATCTGGCTCCAGATCCCAAATTCTTAACTATTGGGTTATATATGAGTTTGTTCTCATCTTGTAACTTTTAAAGATTTGTAAATGGATTTGGAAGGGAATTAACAAAAACAGCTCTCTGGCCATGTTGAATCACTGTGTCATGGACTGGATGTAGGCATGGCCTTCCTGGTGTGATCAGGGCATCTTTTAAGGGCCAGTGTTGGAGACTGGGCTCTGAGTGGCTAGGGGAAAAGAGACTTGAAGGATGAAGGCCATCCCTACACCCACTCCATGACACAGTGATTCAACATGGCCAGAGAGCTCTTTTTGTCAATTCCCTTCCAAATCCACTTACAAATCTTTAAAAGTTACAATATGAAAACAAACTCATATATAACCCAATAGTTAAGAATTTGGAATCTGGAGCCAGATTGCCTTTATTTTAAATTCAATCCCCAGTACTCACTAGCAAATGACCTTGGGCATAACTCTCGGAGCTCTAATTTCCTTATTTGTATAATGGGCCTAATAACAGCACCAAGATTTTTATGCAGATTTAATGAATTCATGGGCTTCCAAGGTGTCACTACTGGTAAACAATCCACTTGCCAATTCAGGAGATGCAAGAGTTGCGGATGGGAGGGCAAGATCCCCTGGAGTAGGAAATGGCAACCAACTCCAGTATTCTTGCCTGGAAAATTCCATGGACAGAGGAGCCTGGTGGTCTACAGTCAGTCCACGGCATCGCAAAGAGTCAGACACAGCTGTGCACACACACATTTGAGCAGCCCCTGTGTTGCAGTGTTATGTGGTGCAGAGGGAAGGAGCCAATAAATTAATATATGTAAAGTTCTTAGAATAGACTCTGGTAAAGAGTAAGCACTCAGTGAGTATGAGTGGTTCTTGCTTTGTGCCACATACTAACCATACTTTCCCATTTAATCCGTTTAATGTCATAAATGATATATTCTCCTGCTTACAGAGGAGGGGAACTAGGGCTAATCAAGGGTATATACCTGGCCATGGATTAAACAGCTCATCAGGGATATGGCCAAGATCTAAGGCTTATCTTTCTTCCTCACTCTACTACTTTGCTTCTTCAAAACTAGTAATCAAAGAAAACCAAGATTTATTAAACACCTATTAATGTTTCAGGAACCAAGCGTGATGTTTATGAATATACAGTTTCAATTATCTCCCAACAGTCCTCTAAAGTCTGATACATCATCCTTAACTAGCGCATGAAGAAATTGACTCTCAGAGAGGTTAAATCAAGCACTGAAGGTCATGGTGGTAATAAGAGCAATTGGTCTTTAAATCCAGGTCAGTTTGACTTCAAAAGCTCACTTCACTGTGCCTCACTACCTCTTCTAATAATTAAAGTTATTTGTTGAACTTTCTTTTTTTTTTTAAATAAATTTATTTATTTTAGTTGGGGGCTAATTACTTTACAATATTGTAATAGTTTTTGCCATACATTGACATGAATCAGCCATGGGTCCACATGTGCTCCCCCTCCTGGACCCCCAACCCACCTCCCTCCCCATCCCATCCTTCTGGGTCATCCCATTGCCCCAGCCCTGAGCATTTGTCTCATGCATCGAACATGGAATGGTGTTCTGTTTCACATATGATAATATACATGTTTCAATGCTATTCTCCCAGAACATCCCACCCTCACCTTCTGCCTCAGAGTCCATAAGACTGTTCTATGCATCTGTGTCTCTTATTCTGTCTCGCATATAGGGTTATCGTTACCATCTTTCAAATTCCATATATATGCATTAGTATACTGTATTGTTGTTTTTCTTTCTGGCTTACTTCACTCTGTACAATGGGCTCCAGTTTCATCCATCTCAGTAGAACCGATTCAAATGTATTTTTTTTTTAATGGCTGAGTAATATTCCATTGTGTATATGTACCACAGCTTGAACTTTCTTTTATGTCCTGGGCAAAGCACAAGTGTCATAGCATCCTTTATGCAGGGCATGTCATCCTCAGGAAACTGAGGCTTGAGAAGCTAAATGTGCAGCTCCTGAGTGGTAGAGGCAGGACTGGAACTCGGATCTGCAGTCTCCACAGTGTTTGTCCTGTCCTGATGACATCGAGCTGCAGAGGCTACAGGCCTCCTGCAATGATGAAATTATCTCAGCCTCCTCCCTGGTCACTTGGTGGCTGTGCCTTGGTGGGTCATTGATTTGGATGCTTTTACTGTAATTCAGAATTCTTAATATTTTCACCAAAATTGAAGTTTCCCTGTATGTGATAAAAAAGGTTTGGTTCAGCAAATGAGGGATGAAAATAAGATTATAGGCTCTTGTTGGCATAGGCAAGGCATGTGTTCTTACAAAAGCCCATACATCTGAAAATTGCATCTTTTTAAAGAAACAGTCCTCCAGAAAAATTGGGAAAGGACTTCGGGGGCCCAGTTTCAGCAGATGATTAATGACCTATAAAATTCTGACATCAGAAGCTAGTGAGGCTAGTTGAGTCCATCCCACAGATAAGAGATACTGCCAATCCCAAATCCCTGGATCCCCTTGGAAGGATGGCAGAGCTAACTTGCAGCCTGAGGCCAGCTTCTCCCAGATAGGGCTATCAAAGACTTCTGGGAATCCGAGCTTTCCCATATAATAGATTACTTAGAACGCTTTCTTCAAAGAGGCAAGAACAAATCACAAATTGTTAATGAAACCAAAGTAAAATGTGCAGTGAGATAAATCTCCTGGACTTTCCAATTACAGGAGCCAATAGCGCCTCTGGATAGAGACTAAAAACCCAAGGGTGCAGAAGGGAAGGTGGCCGTGGCTGGAGCAGTGCATTCCCTGGCAATGTCCTTGCATTATGGAAACGTTGATATTCCGCACACGGGTGCAGTAATATCACAGAAGAGCTGAGGAAAAAACCCCTGTTATTTCAGCATCACATAACAGGAGTAAACCAAGAAAGCCTTGATGTTTTGCCTTCTTAAGGAGACCTACTGTTTTAATTCATGTTAGCATATTAATTGCCTTTATGCAGCTGGGTGCTGCTAATTACAAATGAATGGTGTTTATTCATTATAGAAGACCCAGCAGGAAATTCTCTCTACTTAGCAACACTATGTTAATTTGAGTTTGGCTTTCAAAGGTCATAAAATTGCTTTGAATTAAAAGGGTTTGTTTTTGTTTTTTTTTTTAAGAGACAGTTGTTTCCCCTTCTCTCCTTCACCTATTGCAAGGAAGTTCTGGGTAGAGAGCTTCTGGTCTATTCCTCAGTTGCCACACTTGCTGCTCTGATGATGAATGAGATCCAATTTTCCTAGTGAGCAAGTAATGGTGTTAACAGCTGCTGCCAATGCACAATGCACAGCCCACCCTCTCTGCCTCTTTCCCTCTTTATTTGTTTTACCAAATATCAGCCCTTCAGCACTGCTGACCCATCTCTCCTCTTCTATCTACAGGTGGGAAGCACCCCTCCCTACCAGCCAGAATTTTTGTCTGTGCTCCTCGCCTGCATGCTCCAGCCTGTGTGGTAAGTCTGACTGACCTTCCCTTGACCTACTACCTGCCTTCAAGTTAGGGATTAAGGAACTAGGAACTCCCAGTTTGTGTCCTCATTCCAATTTTTATCTGAGAACCCTGAGTTTGGGGGAGGGGATGAGCAGAGTGCTTTTATATAATCAAAACATCGTTTCTCATTTGGCTGGTGATGCTCATGTACAGTATCTGCTGGACAGAGCATGCAAGATCTAGTAGGAGAGTGGCTCCCTGAAGTGGCTCTCTTGAAGTCTGTAATTTAGATATTTCCAAATTATCTTTGTCATGATTAGTCTGAAGTACTGAAGCTTGAACTTGTATGTTTATCTCCCCCATGGAAACCCCATTTTCCTTCTACAACAATCCTGAAAGCTGTACTATTATTATCCCCTTTTTTCACTTAAGGAAATTGAATCTCAGAGTGGTTGAACAGCTTACCCAAAGTCACACAACCAGTACAATGCGAAAGTAGAAACTGAATATATCTGACTCCAGAGCTCTGAATCACTTTTTTTCAGGGACTTACTAAACACTCAGGGCTTTTTAATGGAGAGAATGGAGAGATGGAGAGAATACAAACTCATACCTGGATAACCTGACAGCAAGGTCTTCCAAGCCTTCTGGGGCATCTGCTGCAAGCTGAAAGATGGCATTATTCTAGACCAAAGCATTTTAGAAACTCAGTTTTTTAAAAATCATTAAAATATAATCCATCAAACTATTGAGGAGTTGCAGTTGCTGATAGGATGAGATGTAAGCCTGGACTTGCTCATTATCATCTTACCACCATGAGGGAAGAAACTATAGACCACATTGAAGAGAGAAGATCTGAGATGAGGGGAAAGAGAGAAACTAAATGATCTCACCATTCAACACCCCAGACCTAACCATACCTGTATGTTCACCACTCTTTAGATAATTTCTTTAATCAATTGCTGTCCAATTCTTCCATGTCCTAGTACTTATAAAAATCAACTCTGAACTGTTACATTTTCTCCTGAACTTTTGCACTTACATGAGCCAATATATCTTCCTTTTCTTATTAAACTATGAGTTGGATTTTTCTGTCATTTGTATCTGCAAGAATCCTGAACACCTATTAGCTTTATATTGTTGTTGTTATTTTTCTCTTTATTATTAACATCATTATTCACAGTACATGAATAAATCATTTAATTGTGGATTTAGAGGGCCCTCAAACTTTACCTTATACCAAACACAAAACTTAATTCCAGATAAATCATAGACCTAACCAAACCTAAAAGCTAAAAATATAAAAACTTCTCAAACAAAACATAGGACAATATATTTGATTTAGACAAAGATTCCACAGACAAGACAAAAATGCAATAACTATAAAATGTTTTAAATGACAAGATGCATGAGACAAGGGCTCAGGGCCGGGGCAATGGGATGACCCAGAGGGATGGGATGGGGAGGGAGGTGGGTGGGGGGTCCAGGAAGGGGAACACATGTAAACCCATGGCTGATTCATGTCAATGTATGGCAAAAGCTATTACAATATTGTAAAGTAATTAGCCCCCAACTAAAATAAATAAATATATAAAAAAAATAAATAAATGACAAGTTAAACTTTATTGAAACTAAAAACTTCTATTCTTCAAAAGGCATCATTAAGAACACAAAAAAGCAAGTCACAGGCTGGGAGAAAATATTCACAATACATATAGCTGACAAGGAACTTGTATCCAGAATCCATAAACAAGTTATACCACCCATAATAAAAAAAAATGTTAATGGCAATAGGCTTAACCGTGTATTTCACAAAAAAGATATTCAAATAGCCAACAAGCTATATGAAAAGATGCTCTAGATTATTAATCTTCTTGGAAATGCAAGTTAAATTTGCAATGATATACCACTTCATACCTACTGGAAAGGCTAGAATTAAAGACTGGTAACCTCAAATACTGGTGAGTATAATAAACCACTGGAACTCTCATACATTATTGGTAAAATGTTAGCAACCTCTCTGGAAAACAGTTTAGCAGTTAGTTAAACACACACTTGAAATGATCCAACAATTTCACTCCTAGGTATGAAAGAGAAACAAAACCTGTGCTCACAAAAGGGCTTTCATAAGAATGTTCATAACAGCTCTATTAATAACAACCGAAACCTGGAAATTATCCAAATGTTCATCAAAAACAAATCATAATATATTTCTATAGGATAATAATATTCATCAATAAAAAAGAGCAAAGAACTAATACATACAATAACAAATATTGATCTCAGAAACATTATGTTGACTGAAAGAAGCCTAGACACAAAAGACCACATGTTGTCTGATTCCATTATGTGAAGTTCTAATGCAGGCAAAATTAAGCTATGGTGGTATAAATTTGATCAGTGGGTGCTCGGGCAAGAGTATATGATGATCCTATTAGGATTCCTTTCTTCCTGAAGAAGTGTAACAGATACACGGATTCCCTTCTTCCTGAAGAAGTGTAACAGATACATGGATATAATAGCACAATAGCAGAAAACAGCATAAGCATGGAGACCTGGAACTGGAACACACAGTTCAAATCCTATCCATGACATACCAGAGGTGTGACCTTGGACAAATAACAACCTCTCTGAACTTCCATTCCTTCACCTGTATTGACTCTGCTTACCATAAAGGAATGCTCACAAACTAAATACCATTTTAAAAAATAAGGTAAATTAAAAAAAAAAAGATAATTAAATAAAATATGATGTAATAGGATGAATAGTATCCCTCAAAATTTCATATGCACTCAGACCTTGGAATATGACCTTATTTGGAAATAGGGTCTTTGCAGGTATAATTAGGACAAGGGTCAAGATGAGATTATATTGGGCTAGGATGCGCCCTAAATCCAATGAGAATGTCCTTAAAAGAGACAGAAAAGGATACACAGAGACACAAAGAAGTGATATGATGATGAAGGCAGACACTGGAGTGGTGTGTACCCAAGCCAAGAAACGCCAAAGATGGCCAGCTGCCTCCACAAGCCGGGAGACAGTCGTGGCATAGCTGGTCTCTCAGAACCTCCAGAAGGAATCAACCGTACAAACACTTTGATTTCAGACTCTTGGCTTCCTAACTGTGAGAGGATACATTTCTATTGCTTTAAGCCACCCAGTTTGTGGTAATGTTATGGAAGCCATAGGGAAAACATATATAGTAAGGGCCCACGCTCAATAAATGGATTTTTAAAAATCAGTAAATTGTTCTCCCTGTTAATAAAGAGCAAGGCCCCTGCCCTATATCCCTGGGGATCTCATGTAGCATGTAGCTAGATGTTTGTATTAGTTTCCTAGGGCTGCTATAACGGAGTACCACACAACAGGTGGCCTAAACAACAGACGTTTCTTTTCTCGCAATTCTGGGAACTAGAAGTCCAAGGTTAAGGTATTGGTAGGGTTGATTTCTTCTGTCTCACCTTACTCTGTAGATGGCTGAATTCTCCCTGTGTCTTCATGTCATCCTTTGTATGTGTCTGTGCCCAAATTTATTCTTCTTGTAAAGCTATCCATCATATTGAATCAGGGCCCACTGATCCAATTAACATCAACTTACAGAGACAATTCTATTTACTGAACAAGGACTTACTACTGAGGCTTCCTGTAGCAATCATGGAGGTGCTCTGCTCAGACCTTCCTTCAAGAGGACTTTGTTGACATCCTCCAAACTTAGCACCTGTGTACATACCGCAGCATCCCTGCCAGGCCACGTTTCCTGGGCTGCTCCCAGTCCGCGGCTGAGCACTGAGGGAATGGGGGAAGGGCAGGGGCACAAGATCGCAGCTGTTGCTATGACTAGGCTCCTCTAACAGGCGGCTTTGGCTCTGAGTCTCCCCAGTAGCCTGACCAAGGCTCCCTGAGAACCACGCTATGACCTGAGGCTCATCCTTTCCTCTCTCCTTTCACAGATGTCATACCCGCGTCAGACTGAAGTCTCTCCCTCTGGACACCTGCTCCCACCCTTTCTCCTTCACAAGCATTTCCCCAAATAAATCTTGTGTCTCTTATTCCATCTTGGTATCTAGTTCTCAGACGATCCAAACCGACACATATGCCATGACAAGAACTTGGAATGAAACACAAAGTTGTCCTACAAACCTGGGATTCACCAAAATCACCCTAAAACACAAAATCATTTGGTGCAAAATCCAGCAGGGAGAAGGGGCTCCCTTCCTGGCCGGGTGCCATGGTGTCACTTCACTCTCACAGCCATCCAAATAAATACAAACACACTCATCATTTTATGGATCTTACATCATCACATGGAGGAGTTGGAACTCAGACCTAGGTCTCTTTTGTCCCAAAGTCTATGCTCTTCTTCACTATGTTCTTAGGGATTCCAAATGCAAATGCCTGAGAGATTAGACTGAAGGAAGGAAGGTGGAAGGATCTGGGGCAGTGGTGGGGCTTGTGGGGAACCGGAGAGACTATGCATTCATGTTTAAACCTCTTAAACTAGACAGAGAAAGCTCACCTGTGGGCAGGATTCAACCTGCTGAGGAGTTTGCAACTCTTCCTTTCCTTCTTTATTATTGTCATCATCATCGTTATGGTCATCACCTTGCCTCTTCCTCTTGGAAATCTTTTCTCTGACACTGACATGGTGAACTCCTACCCATCCCTCAAAGCCCCAAATATTACCTATTCAGAACATTCCCTTACTTCCCTAGGTCCTTCCTCCTCTCTGCTCTCCCAACATTTTCTACGTCCCTCTGTCCCAGCAAGGAGCACATTTGTTTGCAGAGCTGTCTCCCTTGCTGAATAGTCAGTTCCTCAAGGTCAGGACTTGTTCTCCTTCCTGTGTTTCAGCTACTTGGGGGCAGGAAACTTTATTTATTGGGTGCCTTCTCTGCCCCTGGTGGCTCAGACAGTAAAGAATCTGTCTGCAATGCAGGAGACCTGGCTTTGATCCCTGGGTTGGGAAGATCCCCTGGAGAACGAAATAGCTGCCCACTCCAGTATTCTGGCCTGGAGAATTCCATGGACAGAGGATCCTGGCGAGCTACAGTTCATGGGGTCACAACGGGTCAGACATGACTGAGCGACTAACACTACTCTCCCCCAGGCATTGCAATAAGCACTTAATCTTCACAACCACCCTGGGAAAGCATTTCTCTTATCTCATTTTAGAAGTGAGAATTTTGAATTTCAGAAAGGTGAAGTGATGTCCCACAACTAGCAAAAAAACTTTGGCAGAACCAGAATTCAAGCTCAGCCTGCCACGCACGGCCCCCAACCAAATCCTTTTGTCTTCTCGCACTGCTCCCTGGGCAGTCAGAAGGGCAACTGCCATAGCCAGCTGTGGGTGTAGTGGAAGGAGCCCCGGAACAACCCCTGTCCTCTCTGTGTATTGAGGGGGTTGGACCAGCTGATATTTAGCTCCTTTCCAGCACTGACATTTTATTCTAGGAGGTTTGTTATCTCTCCTTTTGACACCGCCTGAACTATTCGAGACAAGTCCCTGCTTTAAAAAATAATGATAAAACTGCCTGTCAGTGGAAATAAGCCTCACACACTATCTCACTAATAGAAGCAGGAGAATTTTTGAGATACCTCGGCGACTTCGTTAGGCATGCAAGATTAAACTCGAATTCATCTCGTCTCAGTCAGACGCTCCCTGAAACCGAATTGCAGGGAATGGAATTTTCAGCTTCTCAGATGATTGAAGACAAAGGGGAGGGAGACCTGGACAAACATGCAGAAATCTACCCATGGTAGGGGCTTCTAACTGCCAACACCCTGGGCCACTCCAACCCATTCAGGGATCTGACATACAGGGTAGACATTCAGACTCTGAAGTTAGAATTTCAAACTCAGCTCCCCCACTTGATAGATGAGTACCCTTGAGTAAGTTTCTTCATTTCACTGTTCCTTAGTTTTCTCATCTGTAAAATAGGGTGAATGGCAGAACCCATACTATTAGCTGTTATGAGGAATAAATAGCATGTAGTTAGTACAGCCCCTGGTATATAGAAAATGCTTAGTAATTGAATCAGAACTATTATACAGGGCTTTTCCAAAGGTGTCCAGAATGTTCCGTTGCTCACAGAACATGGCTCAAACTCAGTCATACTTGCAAGGTCCTGCATAATCTGCCTTCTGATTATTCCTCCAGCCTTGCCTCTTGCTTTAGACCCCATCGGCACCCCCATCCCTGTTCAACTGCTTAAAGTTTCCCAGGTGTCCCTCTTCCCTTTTTCCTTCCCCATCACTGCTGTCACATACCAATTCTCACTCACCCTTCAAAGGTCACCCTCTCCAGAACCCTCTCCTACCTCCCCATCAGGCAGGGAAGACTGGATTAGAGGCTGCAGGAGGAAGTCTCCACACAGGCGTGAGGCTCAGCCCTGCAGGGGATGACACTCCTAGGAAACTGCCCTTCAATTCCCCTCACCCTGACTGTACACACACAGGAATGTGCTGACTGTCACTTGAGACTCACCCTTGGTGGGCAGGCAGGCAATGTGTCAGCATCTTCCAGACCGTCAGGAGGGAACAGGGTACCCACAATGATGGCCAAAAGAAGTTCCTCTGAGAATCAGATGGATTCTTCTCCTCTCCCAGGCAGTATTATTGGTAGCTGAGTATCTTCATGGGGATTTGGAATCTATATGCCCTGTGCAGTTTTTTTCTTGTTCAATAAGATCTTGCATCCTTTACCTGTGACATTTGGCATTCTTTCCTCCAAGCACATCACTGTCACCTCCATTACAGCACATGGAGCCTCTCTCTTCTAAGTCCTGTGTCACCCTTGTATTTCCCCTCTTACGGTCCTTCTCAGGTTGTACATGGTTAGTACTAAAGGATATGGATTCAAGAACCAGACTACCTGAGCTCAAGTCCACATTTTCCATTTACTAGTTGTGTGATGCCAGCCAAGTTACTCAGTCTGTCTATACTTCAGTTTCCCTATCTGTGCAATGGATAATGCTAATGTTTTTCTCATAGTGTTGTTATGAGGGCTAAATGAATCAGCACTTGTACTGCTCTGGGAATAGTGCCTGGTACACAGAACTTTTCAATAAGCACTAACCATGGTTAGTATGACTACTAATCTGAATCTCCCTCCCCACTCCACTGGGTTTTAAGATGCAAGAGAATAGTGGTTACCTGTATTTATCTTTTGCCCTCAGCACAGATTATAAGCCAAAGCAGGTCCTCTGTAAATATGTGTGGAAGGAAGAAAGAGAAGAGAGGGAAGAAAGGAGGAGGGGAGGAGAGAAGAGGAGAGGGAAGAGGAGGAGAGCCTTGAAAGTTGTTTATTTGTAACATATAATGTTGTAAGTAGAAAATTACCTAGAATAAAAGAAAACCACATAAATCAGTATTCACCCAAGTGGGACCGAATCACGCTTTTCTAGTTTGCCAAAATCATGTGTGTGTGTGTTCTAGCATGCTCAGTCGTGTCTGACTTTTTGCAACTCCATAGGCTGTAGCCCCCCAGGCTCCTCTGTCCATGGAATTTTCCAGGTAAGAATCCTGGAGTGGATTCTTACCTGGAATCCATTCCAGGTGCCATTCCAGTGCCATTTCCTACTCCAGCAGATCCTCCTGACCAGGGATCAAACTCATGTCTCTTGTGTCTTCTGCATTGGCAGGAGGATGCTTTACCATTGTGCCACAGTAACTATTCTCAACCATCAAATATTTCATTATTTCTTATGTTGAGTTCACTATTTGTTATTTGTAGAGGGAGACAAGGACACATTAACCATTACTTGACATATGCATTGACTAGTACAGAATGACTTCCTACAATGGACCTGGATCCAGCTGGTCCTTCAGAGGCAGCCAGTTTCCCTCAGCCCAGGGAAAGCTGGTTGTCACCTCAATGCTCATCCTGTAGTCCCATGTGTAAAATTCAGGCTTGCAGATTGAATCCTGATTTTGCCAACAAACCAACAATGAATCTGTTTTCAGCTGCACATTCACATTATCCAAGTTCTCAAGATTAATGTTTAAAATCTAAAAGTTAACTGAATAGCTTTTAATACAAATTCATCATCACACAGGTTGGATTCTTCTAACTCCATGTGACCAGTATTTTCTCTCCTTGTCAACAGCCAAGTAATATTCAAAGATCATCTGCTGATTAGACACTCAGAGCTAGAGGAGTTAAGATGAATCAAAAGTTCAGTGGCATCAGGATAAGATGGACTGATGAATTCATCTCACAGTAACAGAAGACCTTGCCTCACAGCTCTTAAACTTCAGGCATTCTGGTACCACCTATATGACTTTTCACTATATCTACTGGTACTATTATCTACTGCCTTGATAAGGGGCTCTTAGACAATCCCCTTGTTGGGTGGGGCTGGGAGTGCTCAAGAAAACACTTTTTTATATCAAGAGTTTCTCGCTTTTACCACCAGATAGTTCCTAATAGAGCTAAAGACTATAGGTCTTTCTTAAATGTAAAACTGCTTTTGCAACCTTTTTTTTAAAATCAAATCATAATTGAGAGGAAAATTTAGCAATGGCCACAGGACTGGAAAAGGTCAGTTTTCGTTCCAATCCCAAAGAAGGGCAATGCCAAACAATGTTCAAACTATCATACAATTGTGTTCATTCCACATGCCAGCAAGATAATTCTCAAAATCCTTAAAGCTAGGCTTCAACAGTACATGAACTGAGAATGTCCAGATGTATAAACTGGATTTAGAAAAGGCAGAGGAACCAGAGATCAAATTGCCAATCTATTGGATCATTGAAAAAGCAGAATTCCAGAAAAACATCTACTTCTGCTTCATTGACTACCCTAAAGCCTTTGACTGTGTGGATCACAACAAACTGGAAAATTTTTAAAGAGATGAGAATACCAGACCACCTCACCTGCCTCCTGAGAAACCTGTATGCAGATCAAGAAGCAACAGTTACATCCAGACATGGAATAATGGACTGGCTCAAAAGTGAGGAAGGAGTACATCAAGGCTGTGTATTTTCACTCTACTTATTTAACTTATATGCAGAGTACATCATGGAAAATGCCAGGCTGGATGACTCACAAACTGGAATCAAGATTGCCAGGAGAAATATCAACAACCTCGGATGTGTAGATGATACTACCCTAATGGCAGAAAGTGAAGAGGAACTAAAGAGTCTCTTGATGAAAGTAAAAGAGGAGAGTGAAAAAGCTGGCTTAAAACTCAACATTCAAAAAACTAAGATCATGGCATCTGGTCCCATCACTTTATGGCAAATAGATGGGAAAAAAATGGAAACAGTGCCAGACTTTATTTTCTTGGGCTCCAAAATCACTGCAGATGGTGACTGCAGTCATGGAATTAAAAGATGCTTGCTCCTTGGAAGAACAGCTATGACAAACCTAGATAGCATATTGAAAAATAGAGACATCACTTTGCTGACAAAGATCCATCTAGTCAAAGCTATGGTATCCCAATAGTCATGTATTGATGTGAGAGTTGGACCATAGAGAAGGCTGAGTGCTGAAGAATTGATGCTCTCTAATTGTGATGCTGGTGAAGACTCTTGAGAGTCCCTTGGACGGCAAGGAAGTCAAACCAGTCAATCCTAAAGGAAATAAACCCTGAATATTCTTTGGAAGGACTGATGCTAAAGCTGAAGCTTCAATACTTTGGCCACCTGACTGAAGAACTTACTCACTGGAAAAGACCCTGATGCTGGGAAAGATTGAAGGCAAGAGGAGAAAGGGAAAACAGAGGATGAGATGGTTGAATGGCATCACCTACTCAATGGACATGACTTTGAGCAAACTCAGGGAGATAGTGAAGAACAGGGAAGCCTAGTGTGCAGCAGTCCATGGGGTCGCAAAGAGTCGGACATAACTCAGCGACTAAACAATGAGCAACAAATTGGGAGGAGATTTCGGTTGTATGTTGAAATGTAAGAAAGTGCTTCCTTTTCAGAATTATGAAATTCTAAGGATTGGTGGTTTTAATAGTTCCACTCTGGAAACCTTGCCACAATTAATAAAGAGTTGGACACAACTTAGCGACTGCGCAACAACAATACTCAGATGGCCAGCACTCCAGAGCAGCCAGAAACAATGGGATTCCCACCCAGTCCATTCCACTGCTATTGCTTTGCTGACAACCCCTGACAGAAATTCTGATTTTAACTGACAGGGTATAGAGAAAACAAAAGCTTCCCAAGGAACTCACAAACTGTTAGAGTGATCAGTCTGAAGATTAAAAAATTGTAGCTCTTTACTACCCTCTTTGACTAAGGACTCCCACACTTTCTTCCTCACTGGGTTTAGGGAAGTTGTAGTACTATTGAAGTTCACATCTATTAAATCTAGAGCTTGCATATCTGCATTCCCCATGCAAAACTCCATTCATTTGGAGGGAAAAGAACCAACCCCTCTTCTAACACTTTGTTTAGTACTAGAAAGTTAATCCTTAATCAAACTGATACATTTATATAACATTTTAAAGGTCAATTCTCTTTTATATTATCTGAATACACTTATTTTTAAAATAAAGCTTTATATCTCTGTGATTATTTTGAAGACATAAAATAAGTGGTGGAAAATCTGTATTACTTGCCAAAAATAGAAAGCAAAATAAATAAAGTAAAAATAAGAAATATCATTAAAATCTAAATCAATACTGTGGTTTGCTAAAGGCACCAAAACTGAATGAAGGAAATGTATTATATCTTGTTTTTGGTGGTTATGTATAACTGTCAAAGTTCATTTAATTGAACACTGAACATTTTAGCATATGTAAATTGTACCACACATGAAAAAAGAAAAATCTGTTTGTTAATATTTCCTTCTAGCTAGACAGTTCTGGGCTGAGTGTGACAGTAGTTTCTCTTCCTTTTTTTGTCTTCATAGCTGAGAAATCACTTGCTGTCTCTTTTTGACTGACACTTTCTTTATTTGACTCTGTTAACACATTCGGTCAGGTTACATTAACATTCTACAGGCCTAATACCTATTCAGTCTTTTTAAGGTGATTTTTCATATCACTTCTCTGACCCTTTATGAGGTTACCAGTCTCTCTCACAATGGCCTCCAAAAGTCAACCCTACCACAGTGATCAAGTTTTAAGGACATGCTTCACTAATAGCTTAAATACTAGAGTATGATATTATTTCCAGTATATGATTCCCAGGATTAAACAGGACAGTCCAGCATTTTAGCTTATAGTTAGATAAACTTATTAAACTGAACTATATGAAGTTGCCAATGTTTGTTTATTTTTTACCAACAAAATGGCAATTATAAATAGCTCAGAAAGTAAAATTGGATCATTCCACATGTCCCTCAACATTCTGTACAGTTACTATAAAGTAAGATGACTGTTTCTTTTGAAAAATCAGAAAAATTTAATAGACAAGCACAGATCATTAATTAAATAATTAAATGACTAATTTAATTAAATACATTAAAATTAGTTATATAATTGGTTTAAATATCAAGCATGCAAAATATTTTAACTAAATATAGTTCAGGTGCACACATTTTCAAGGTGGCCCAATATTTTCCTGAAGATCATCTTACAGCCAGCGATGAGCCTTTATGTCCTTCATGGGTACATTCCCAATAGCGAGTAGACTACTAGGAATATAGTAAGTGCTTAAGAAATATCTGCTAAAATAAGTAAATGATCAGGAATTTTGGCAAATAGATCACTCCATTCCAAAAATATATATCTCTGAATTCTTTTGTTTGTAAAAGAAATTTCCAGATTATTTTTGTTGCATTTTTCCACATTTATATTACACTCAAATCAACTTTCCTGTGTCTAACCAAAACATATGTGTATTAGTCACTCAGTTGTATCCAACTCTTTGTGACCCTGTGGACTGCAGCCCACCAGGATCCTCTGTCCATGGGATTCTTCAGGCAAGAATACTGGAGTGGGTTGCCATTCCCTTCTCCAGGGGATCTTCCTGACCCAGGGATTGAACCCAATCCTGCATTGAGGATAGATTCTTTACTGTCTGAGCCACCAGGGAAGTACCCTAACCAAGACATACAAACGCACAAATCAAAAGGAAAAAAGTGGGGCTATCAAGAATCTAAGTTTTTAAAATCATGCTTTCTATGAGATAGAATAAAAACCAGCTCAGAGGATTTTAGGTTTGACAATAACATTAGCTTCCAGAAAAGATGACAGAATGCAGCCAAAGTTTATCTTCTGCTATGGAATATGTAATTTGCTGGAGACTGTATGACAATCTGCTAAAAGGATGAAGGCCATGGACAAACCTGTTTTCAAAGCTCAGCTTTTCTCTTTTTTGGATGTGTGACTTTGAGCAAATTCTTTAACCTCCTTGAGTTCGGTAACTCATCTGTAAAATGGGGATGATAATGAATTATTCATTCATCAAATATGAATTGAGCACATTTACTATTCCAGGCCTTGGGCAAGGCTCTGGGATACAACAGTGAACAAAACAGACCAAAATTCCTGCTCTCATTCAAGAGAGAATAAGAAGCAATAAATTAAGGAAATACATTGTAGAATATGTTTGAAGACAGGGAGAATTTCAGGAGGTTGAGATTCTGCCTGAGCAGGTAGGGCAAAAACCAAATGACTTTGAGTTACTATTGGCAATGGAATGAATTACATGCACCAATGGATAGCTTAGAGCAATCACTTAAATAGATTTAAGAGAGTGTGAACACTAGCTAGATGGGTGGATGCCTGGATAGATCAGTATGATGGGTAGATCAGTAGAGTGACAGATGGATGAATTAGAGAGTCAGGCAGACAGACAGACCTAAACAGATTGTCACAAATGGCACCTTGAGTGCTCTGACAATAGCATCTGCTGCTGGAATAATTGACTGTTGATCTTGCACATCTGGCTCATGAAGCAGGCTCATCTTCCTCCCATGCTGGGCCACAGGCATCCTTGCCAAATCATCTCCGTCCCTAGGGGTGATTGGAAGAGGCTGCTCCTCTCTCAAGAGTGTAACCACATAAACCCACACTGGGCTTTCATAACTTCCCATTGCACCAGAATGAGTGTAGATTAGGTATCAAAAGCTATTAGAGAAGTGTTGTTGGTCTCCTGGGTATGCTAAGAGCTCTGTGTCCCAATAAAGAAAGGTCTCTGTCTTTGATGTTTGCAACAGAATGATATCATATCTAGGATTTACTTTGGAAGACTTTAGCCAGGAAAATATAAAAGGAATCTGGGAATTTAGATGAAACAAGCTGGGCAACCTGCTTATAGTTGTTGGGGCTGGGTGTTGGGCGCATGGGAGTTCCATATTAAGTAAGCTGGAAAGTTTTTATTGAAAAGCAAAAAGTTAAAATAAAATCTTTCTATTTATTTTCAGAAGGGAAAAAATGCACACACACACATATGCACTTGGTGTATTTTTCCAGCTTTGAGGATTAATTCTGTTTGGCAGACAAAAAGCTATTCTGTTAAATGATTTATGGTATTCAAAGAGCAATTTGGTTTCATTTAATTGCTACCTTAAATTAACTGCTGCCTGAGCCTAGAGAGATGATTGTTAGGGCCAGACTGAAGGAAGAGGTGGCAGTGGGCTTCAAGCAGTATTGGGTGGTTTCAAATGTGACCTGCTTAAGGAAAATCACCTATCCCCAGGAAAGATGCAGAATTCCCAAGTAGAAAGCAAAACTCTCCAAAAACCAGTGATGCCAGTGGCTTGTTTTCACTGCTCTCAACACTCTGGCACCATCTAAGTAAGAAGATGGTTTGAATTCTTTCCCAATTTTTCCTAAACAGTGCATTTTAACTATGAAGGAGAATTTTAAATAATTTAGCTTAAACTTACATGCCTTCAACATTCATTCACTGCATGTTTACTCAGTATTTACTCAACGGCAAGCACTGTGCCAGCCATAAGAGATAATATGGTGGTGGGTAACCCAGAGAAGGTCACTGTTCTTATGAGACTTGTAGCGCAGCTGAGAACTCAGAAATCCTCAACAACTAAGTCCACAATATAGTAATAAGTACTGTCCAGTATGATAAAGCATAATAAGTGCTAAGAGGAAGAAATATAAACCTCAAGGAGGGTGTCTTAATCCTTTTGGGGCCGCAGATGGATGACTTATCAATAGAAATTTATGTCTCATAGTTCTAGAGACTGAATATCCAAAACCAGGGTGCCACCAAGGTTGAGGGAGGGCTATCTTCTGGGTCATATTCACACACACTGGAAGAGACTAGGGAGCTCTGTGGAGTCTCTTTTAAGTTCAGTTCAGTTGCTCAGTTGTGTCCAACTCTTTGTGACCTCATGAACTGCAGCATGCCAGGCCTCCCTGTCCATCACCAACTCATGGAGTTTACTCAAACTTATGTCCATTGAGTCGGTGATGCCATCCAACCATCTCATCCTCTGTTGTCCCCTTCTCCTTCCGCCTTCAATCTTTCCCAACATCAGGGTCTTTTCCAGTGAGTCAGTTCTTCGCATCAGGTGGCCAAAGTATTGGAGCTTCAGCTGAAACGGAAGCTGAACAGAGCCAAGACTAATACCTTCCAATGAATATTCAGGACTGATTTCATTTAGGATGGACTGGTTGGATCTCCTTGAAGTCCAAGGGACTCTCAAGAGTTCTCTCCAACACCACAGTTCAAAAGTATCAGTTTTTCAGCGCTCAGCATTCTTTACAGTCCAAATCTCACATCCATACATGGGTACTGGAAAAACCATAGCCTTGACTAAACAAACCTTTGTTGGCAAAGCAATGTCTCTGCTTTTTAATAAGCTGTCTAGGTTGGTCATAACTTTTCTCCGAAGGAGCAAGTGTCTTTCAAATTCATGGCTGCAATCACCATCTGCAGTGATTTTGGAGCCCCCCAAAATAAAGTCTATCACTGTTTCCACTGTTTCCCCATCTATTTCCCATGAAGTGATGGGACCAGATGCCATGATCTTAGTTTTCTGAATGTTGAGTTTTAAGCCAACTTTTTCACTCTCCTCTTTCACTTTCATCAAGAGGCTCTTTAGTTCTTCTTCACTTTCTGCCATAAGGGTGGTGTCATCTGTGTGTCTGGGGTTATTGATATTTCTCCCAGCAATCTTGACTCCAGCTTGTGCTTCATCCAGCCCAGCATTTCTCGTGATGTACTCTGCATATAAGTTAAATAAGAAGGGTGACAATATACAGCCTTGATGTACTCCTTTCCCAATTTGGAACCAGTCTGTTTTTCTATGTCCAGTTCTAACTGTTGCTTTTTGACCTGCATACAGAGTCAAGAAGTCTCTTTTTTAAGGACAGTAATCTCATTTAAGAGCGCTACAACCTCATGACCTAATCACCTCCCAAACGCACCACCTCCTAACACCATCTCATTGGGGATTTAGGATTCATCATGTCAATTATTCAGACCATAGAGGGGGGCTTTAGCAGAGGGACTCAACATAGTTTAGGAACCAGGCAAGTCTCCTTGAAGAAATCTCAGTGATTAGTAGGGGCCAGAGGCAGAGAAATCTGTGTGTGCAGAGTTCCTGATGTGAAAGATGCAGCCTAGAAACTGAAAGTCTGATGTAACAGGAACTTCATGCTTAAAGGAGAGAGCAGTGTGAGATGAAGTAGGGGTAGATCACACAAGAAGCTTTTAGCCATTTCAAGTACTTGGGTCTGAAGTAAGGAAGGAAGGAAACTGCAACCCAAAGAGGTTAAAGTGATTTCCCCAACTCACTCACCCATGATGAGACTGGAATTCAAAAATAATAAGAGGAAACATTGAGAATTGGACCATAAAGAAGGCTGAGCGTGGAAGAATTGATGGTTTGAAACTGTGGTGCTGGAGAAGACTGTTGAGAGTCCCTTGGACAACAAGGAGATCCAACCGGTCAATCCTAAAGGGAAATAAACCCTGAATATTCATTGGAAGGACTGATGCTAAAGCTGAAGCTCCAATACTTTGGCCACCTGATATGAAGAGCTGACTCACTGGAAAAAACCCTCATGCTGGGAAAGATTGAGGGCAGAAGAAGGGGACAACAGAGGATGAGATGGTTGGATGGCATCACCAACTCAAAAGACATGAGTTTGAGCAAACTCCAAGAGATAGTAAAGAACAGGGAAGCCTGGCGTGCTGCAGTTCATGAGGTCGCAAAGAGTTGGACACAACTGAACAACAACAACAATCACTGATAAAACCCAGTAAGAATGTACTTGACACTGGTCTAAATGTTCCACAAATAGTAATTCATTTAATCCTTTCAAAAACTCTTTGGAGTATTATCATACTCTTTCTACAATGAAGAAATTGAAGTATAAAAAGGTTAAATAACTTGTCCAAGATCATTAACTATTAACCAGCAGAGCTGTGATTAAAACTCCAGGATATTTGCTGCAGAGCTTCACCTCCTAACCACCTTGCCATCCTACCTGTTAAATCAAAGTGCTTGTTACATCTTTACTGGGGAGCCACCATGTGTGAAGCACTGTTCTTGGTCCTGAGATAAAGCAGAGACAGAAACAAAATCCCTACTCTTGTGGAAATTTCCTAGGGGAGAGAAACAATGACAAACATCACCTACTCAAGGGGCATGAGTTTGAGCAAGCTCCAGGAGATTGTGAAGGACAGGGAAGCCTGGTGTTCTGCAGTCCATGGGGTTGCAAAGAGTCAGACACGACTGAGTGACTGAACAACCACAAAATATATATGTCAGAAGGTTATGAAGGTCATACAGAGAAATAGATCATGGAAGAGGGTAGAAACTGAGGAGGGTCTTGGATAAGCTAATCTTGAGCAGAGATGTAAAGAATTCTTGTGAGCAGGTCAGAGATTATCTCAGGAAGCAGTGACAGCATCCAGGCTTTGAGGTAGGAAAGTTCCTACTAAATTCAAGGCCCTTCCAAGAAAGCATTGACCTTGGAGAAGTGAGAGGATGTGGTGGGAGCTATAGTTTGAAGGTTTCAGGAGGCATATGATGCACAACCTTGTAAATAAAGGTGGAGAACTGGGATTGCCCTTTGCATAGATGAGGAGCCCCAGGGGCAGTGAGCAGAAGAGTGATGGAATGTGCCATGTTTTTAAAAAGTCTCACTCTGCCTTTAAGAAGTGAGGATGGGAGCAGAGAGAATGTTTAGAAAGCTGTTGTAACAGTCCAGGGATTCATAATGGCTTGAACCAGGAGATGATGACAGGGAAGATGAGGAGCAGTCAGATTCTGGATGTATTTGAAGGGGACACCAATAGGACTTGCTGACAGATTGGATGCAAGTTAAGAGGAGAGCACTGAGGTGTTTGGTTTAAACATCCATAAGGAGGGAGCTGCCTTTAACCAAGGGGGAGAAAGAGAGGGAGCGAGAGAAAACTGCAGGAGAGTGAAGTCTCCCTCCTGACATTTGGGGAGGGGCCTAGAGGGTGAAGGAAGGAGAATGAATGAGTCTTCTCACCTGATGGAGATACACGAACTGAGTCATATCAGGTCACAGCTGTAAACAGGGCTAGATAACAAAGGATAAGGATTAGGAAGAAAGGATGAGGAAGCAGTGGTCTGCAGGAACACTTGAGCCAAAGTGCCTGCAAGGGTATTTCACCTAGGGATGTTTAAAGAGGTAGGGTACTGAACATTTGGCATTCTGTACTGAACGATGGGGAGGGAACAGGGAAGCAGAGATAGCATCATGGCATCCATGGTAAAGGTACAGAGTGAGGCATGGCTTTGACATGTGAGTGGGACTGTCAGTGTCCCCAACGACCATCAGATGAGGTTTCCAGTGTCTAGCTTTCAGCCCTGCCCAGAGAGTAGGTGGGAGGACAGGTCCTTTATGAGTTTCCCAGGAAGACACATTAAGATTAATGGAGAAACACAGATGTGCAGCAGTAGCAACAAGCCACCCCCTTCCCAGTTTGGCTGTTTGGATTGTAAATTATTGATGGAGGCTGCATAAGTGGAACCTGCAGAGGCACAATTCAGTTTATTGATGTCTCAAGAACTTTGTCAGACACAGTGATTTAGAGAAGATGTGAACAGTCCCCCTTTACTGTGGATCCCCACGCCCCTTTCTACTCAGCCCTACTCCCCCCTCCTGCTACCCTGGGCTAGACCACAGGCTTTGGTGGAGCTGAGAAAGGGTGACAGGGACCCATGGGGAAAGCCATTCTTCCACCTGCTAGCCATGTGACCACATTGAGTGACACTCACAGGGGCTCCTCACAGGGTGCTTGTGACATCGAGTGAGTTAAGTCATGGAGAGCATACAGAGCAGGGGTTGACACGTACTAAGTACTCCATGAAAATTAATTGTCGTTAGTATTATTCAATTCTGCATCCACTGAGCTGAGTATATAGCCCAGCACATGACTGGAGTTCAAGAAATAGTTGTTTAGTAGAACTTGATGTCATTGGCATTGTCTTCATCTTCATCATCAACAATATCACTGAGTCTTTATAGTGTCCAGTTCTTTGCAAAGCAGTTTATAGACACTTAAGTGTCTTCCCTTGGGTGAAGGGAAAATTCAAGGATCTAAGGGCATGTGTCAGGCACCAATTTTCCTCAGAAACTCAGGCATCACTTTTAGAAGATTTTGGTCTTGCAGTTGAATATGGAGGATGGCAAAACAGAGGAAAAAGAGTGAATTGAGAGGAGGTCATCCTGAACACAAAGCTGAGCTTTTTTATATGTTTGGGGGAAGAGGTGTGATCATAGCACACTCTTTTATTTTTAAATTGGAGTTAGGAGTTTAAATTGGAGTTAGTCAATGTCAGTTAATTAGTTTTACTTCAGGATTGATGGTCTTTCCATCCTTCCTTTCTACTTCATCCCCCCTTTTCTCTCTCCCTCATTTCTTTCTTTAATTCTCTACTTCTTCCCTTCTTTTCATGAAAGAAAGACCAAGGGTTAACGAACTATAAGATATAGTGCAGGTCAACACACAGAAAAATTGGTACACCAAACAGCAATTCCACAACAGCCAATTCCCTGAATACTAATTTTTGAAATTTCCCACTCAGCAATTGACTTTCCTTGAATTTACCTGAATGTTGAGGTATAGCTGAAGATAAGAAAAATAGAGACAAGCGCAGGCAATGGGGCCCTTGGAGAGCATGAGCCATCAAGTATTGCTTAGAGAATTGTTCAATAAGAGGTACCTGTGACTGAGAGACAATGGGGGGATTTATCCTCAATAGGCCCAAAGGGAACTGGCTATCAGAGGCTTTAAATATTTAGGAAGAATTCTTAAGGGAAGAAGAAATCCTCAAGCAAAAGCTGGAGACTGGAAGAAGAAATCCTCAAGCAAAAGCTGGAGACTGGACGCCACCTCAAAAACCATCCACATATGACAAGAAAACCAGTGTGAATTAGATAAGTCTCACGCTCTGAAAGAGGAGGTGGGCTACAGCACAGAGTGTATTCTCCCCCAGAATAAGGAAAGCAGAGGATCACAACCTCTACATGGGAGGTTTTTCCCAACTGAACTTCAAATATGGTTCTTAAATTCTACACAACTGGTATAAAATGTCCAGCATCCAAGTGAAGCATAAGCTATGGACGTTGTCTTCATTTTCCTCCTATTTTCTGTCTCCACCTTCCCCAGATAAGACTTTAATTGACCCCTTAAAGATACAGAGATATGTAATTTAACGATCAGGATTCAGGAAATGCCTGCCATGTGACCCTGGCTAAATCACATAACCCTCAAAGGGTGGCTGTGAATATCAAATTAACATTGAAAGTGCTTAGAAGAGTTCTTGACTCATAGCAAGCGATCAGCACATGGTAGCAATGATCACTATTCCTATGACTACTACTACCACTACCATTATCACTATTAACACAGTTGAATGAAACTACTCAGACTAAGACAAATCAGAGTTAAAATTGGGAAGGGGGGGAACTGCAGACTTTAACTTCTTTGAATTCTAATTTAGACGGAGAAGGGGACAAGACATGATCACTAGGAAGCTATGCTAGAAACATCACTGGGTATAATTTGAGATGGTCATTGAAAAAGAGAATTAACTTTTAACCTCTGTGGTGCAAAGAGACTTCACTTAATGAATGAGTTGTCAGAATTTATGTCAAAGAATTCTGGTGGGCTAGAGTTGAACCACATATCCCTCAGGTTCCAGGAAAACACCCCCAGTTCTGTTGGAAGGGAATTCTCTGGAAAGTACAAGCAGAACTGCCTACTTATGTTTCCAGTCCTCCCCCAAGGAGGAAAACTCTACTCCAGTTGTCCATTGACTAAGCTTTTTAACCCAAGAGTAGAGAAGCTTTTCAAAAGTAGACAACATTTCAGAGGTGTATTTCTTCCTCTCTGCAAAACAGGGG
Source organism: Giraffa tippelskirchi (assembly GCF_054371585.1). NCBI lineage: Eukaryota > Metazoa > Chordata > Mammalia > Artiodactyla > Giraffidae > Giraffa > Giraffa tippelskirchi. The sequence goes on from NC_137287.1 coordinate 23,883,031, forward strand.
GAGAAATCACCAATCTTACATTCTCTGAGCCAAGCTTTGCTGCAGAACACAACGCTGAAAGGAAAACCGTTTTCTCCCACTATATGTGACAGATTCAGTATGGCTGGTCCTAGTAGCTCTTCCTTTGCATTTTCTTCAGCTCCCTCTGCAAGGTAGATGAAAGGTTACTTCTCAGGGTAGGCTGAATTATATGCTAGCCTCAATGAATAAGGAAGCAGATACATGCCCTATTCTTTTTTCATTTTCTTTTTCCCTATGCCTCCATACAGACAGCCAACAGGCAAAGGCAAAGCCAGCCTTCCTGCACCCAGTGTGGAAGGTAGGCCCACCATTCCCTTCCATGCAGTGTTCTGTGACTCACTTCTACCCAGCTCTCTTCCTCCAAACTGACTTTTGTTCATTGTGTGTAAAGGTACATTGTATGATGACCACATGCAGGAAAGTAGAGATAAGAGTACGGATCCAGTTACTTTGCATCTAATTTTTGTGTGTGTGCTCACTTGTCTCCAACTCTTCGTGACCCTATGGACGGTGAGATTCTCCGGGAAAGAGTGGGTGGCCTGTTCTTCCTCCAGGATCTTCCTGACCCAGGAATTGAACCTGCATCTCCTGCAAGGGCAGGTGGATTTTTTACCACTGAGCCACCTGGGAAGCCCTTGTATCTAATGATACATACCCAAAGAGCAACAGCTTGTATTGCTGTATTATATTGTATTGTAATATTATATTGTATTGCTGTATTATATTGCTTGTATAATTCCTGACTTGTAGAAGGGAAAATAGACATCCAGAAGACTTACACGTCTTAAATATAGAGAATATGAAGCAGAGCCAGGATTGTATGACTAGTCTTCAAATTCTAAATCCTCTTGCCAGTTCATCATGGCTTTTATGCACATTCATTGCATATTACTTTAATACCATAATCACCCTAGAAAAAATGTATATGGTTATATCTGTATATATGTATGTATAAAAAACTAAATTATATATGTATATATATGAAAATATAGTATGCATATGTATTATAAGATAAAATCATAAAACATGCCATCCAATGTCTAGGTGTCTGGAGGACTGTATGAAAATCAAAGTATGTTATCTACCACCTTGACTCATTGGGCTCCATGCTCCTCACTTCCTGATTCACAGTGGACTCTCAAGACAGTAGCCTCTTCCTCTCTGGCTCCCAGCCTAGCAGTCAGGTTCTGAATTCCACCGTCAGGATAGCACAGCCTCTGATGGAGGCTCCATGGAGTCCTGGATAATCAACTCTGCTGGCAGTTCCAATCAGATCGATCTGAGGGAGAGAGGCTATGCTCAGCCCAGAGTGTGGACTGTGAATAACGGAGCTGAAGGTGGACCCGACTAGGCACGGATAACAGCAGAGGTTGTCACAGAACGGGAAACTGGAGCTTCCTCCTAATGCCCGGCGTTCAGGCGGGGATCTGGGAGGAAGCAAGCCCTGTATGGGGTGTTGACTGATGGTTGCAATAATGCCAACCAGACCGCCAGGTGCTCTGGGGTCGAGTTTGTTTCAATTAACGAATTAATGCTTGTAACGCAGGGACAACGTGTGCACTGCGGTGCCTTGTGACAGAACAAGGCAGCTCTTCTCCCATTAATCCTGAGAAGGATTTTCTCCTCTTCTGGACATGAGGGCAGGGGCTGGAGGTGCCAGGGCTGGAAGCAGCACCAGCTCTGAAATCAGAAACCTGGGTTAGAGAATCCCAAATGCATTCATAACACAAGCTGCAAGACCTTGGACAAATAACTCCATTTTCCTGGGGCATAGCTTTTGCACTCTCATCCATATAGAAATAATAACTATTTTATATGACATATATTATATACTATATATTATACTATGTATAATATTTATATTACATATAAATTGTATATTTGTGTATGTATACAGTTGGCCTTCTGTGAGTGCTTATGCAGAATCTGTGGGTATGGAGGGCTGACTAAGGGACTTCAATATCTGTAGATTTTTTGTATCCACAGTGGTCCTGGAACCAATCCATTGGGGACACTGAGGGACAACCATATATGTCTATATCTATACACATACCTATGATGTGCATAAAACCATATGTCTATATAGTATGTATATGTATGTATAGACATTTATACCCCTCACATCAGGGAGACTGATGTCAAGATAAAGCAAGACTAACTCTCCTAAGATGTGGAGATACTCAAGAAGTGATACCTGTTTCCCCTTCATAGCACTTAGGATAATTGTGATTTTAGGATACATTTATCCTATTTTGTGTCTCCTTTCTGTCTCCCCTGCTGGATTTTGAGATGGATGACAGTAGGAGCTATCTCTGCCTGTTCATCACTCTACCCAAGTCCCCACCAGGGTGGGTGCTCAATAAATTGTGTGGCTTGAGCAAATGACTAAATGAAGACATTAGCGCCTACCTCCAGGAACTATTGTGGAATTAAGGAGATTGCATGCAGTAGAATGCATTATAAGCCATTAAATGCTGTGAAAACAGGAAAGATAGTATTGCCACAGTCTGTGAGATGTGAGGGAATCTGAGACCACTGGGTGGGACAGGGATGAGATAGAGGAGAATTAGAACTTAGGCAAAGAGTTGGAGGAGATACAGGGAGGAGTCTTTAGGAGGTGACTTAAGGGAATGGAAAGATGAGTGACAGAGAGAGGGACATCATAGCTGGCCCAAGCACTCTGATTCCAAGATGAGATTTCTCCACGGCTGCGAAGGTAGAAACTGAACAGATCCTGGCATGAACCCCCAGTTCAACACTTTATGTATATATAAAGGAGCCACACTCCAAAACTTTGGCCACCTCATGCGAAGAGTTGACTCATTGGAAAAGGCCCTAATGCTGGGAAGGATTAGGGGCAGGAGGAGAAGCGGACGACAGAGGATGAGATGGTTGGATAGCGTCACCGACTCGATGGACATGGGTTTGGGTAAACTCCGGGAGTTGATGACGGACAGGGAGGCCTGGCATGCTGCAATTCATGGGGTCGCAAAGAGTCGGACACAACTGAGTGACTGAACTGAACTGATATATATACATATAATTTACTTTTTTGCACATGGTATAAAATTCAAAAGTTATAGTCATTATCCCTTCAGTCTCTGTGGTTTTGGAGAAGTAGATCCACAAGAGCTACTGCACTTTAGAGGTCAGGATAAAATTAAGAACAACTTGCTTTTCATCTAAAATTTATGCGTTATACACCACCTACTTCCCAAAAGGATTTGAGACAGTTTTGCAATAACAATCATCTTTAAACCATCTGCACAGCCACAAAAAAATCATGTTTTCAGAGAATCCTTAATGGCACAAGGAAATTCTCAAAATGTAACTTTAAATGAAAAAGACCAGACAAGACGCTTTATTTACTATAATATTGTTACATAACATAAAGATGGTTGGGGAAGGGGAGAAGGAAGAGAGAGATTGAGAGAGAAGGAGACAAAATAGGGGACAAAAGGGGACAGGAGGGAAAAATAAAGTGGAAGGAAGTGTTAGCAATAGTTATTTCCCTCCTTAAAACTGTACAGAGAGACCTCATTGTTAACAGCAAAATTTTCCCCAAGATGTTGTAAATAAGATTGTTTTCAAGGGCATTTAGTGTTAATAGCTATGCATTCATAGTTCAAATGCGTATTTTTTGAAATATAACTAACGTATTAAAACTATATGTGCTGGTTCAATTTCTTTTGCCCTGATCCATTCTCCCACTTCCTCTGCCTTGCTCTGTTCAGAGGAGGCTCCTTTGTCCTCTGGCTTTGGGTTGGTTGGGGCCAACGGGGACTTCAGTTAAAACATAGAGGGCAGAGGAGAGAGGGGTGACAGTATCTGCCCTCCCCCTAACCCTTCTGGCCTTGCCCCAACTCTGAAAAAGCTGTGTCCCCCAGAGTGCCTGAGGGTCTGTCAGACAGGCTCTCTTCCAGGGCTCCAGGACACTTGGGTTCCATTTCTATTGTTCAGTTCCCCTCTGCTAGTTCCTGCTGTTTTGCTGCCCTTTGCTGCTTTTCCTAACCCTGCCCTCAACTCTACAGTACAAGTCCCTTTATTAAATTCTTTTTAGTACTAATTAAAGTTTAATGGGCACAAGAGTCCCCTGCAGGGCTAGTTAAAACACAGGTTTCTGCCTACCCCTGCACCTCTACTCCCACCCCTAGAGTCTGATTCAGTAGGTCTGGGGTGGAGCATGAGAAGTTTCATTTCTAACAAGCTCTCAGGTCTTGGGGGTTGCTTATATTGCCAGTCCAGGGTCCATGCTTTGAGAGGCAGTCTCTTGGTTAACCCTTTGGGTAAATCTTCTACTTACTGAAAGCTCCTACTAACACTTGATGAGGGCAGTTCAACAGAAGTTTTTCCAATGGTGAAAATGCTCTATAATATTCTTCACTCTCTAATGGGGTAGCTACATATGGCTTAACAAGCACTTGAAATGCACCAAGTGCACTGACGAACTGGATTTTTAATTTTATTTGGTTTTAATTAATAAAGATAATTAGCTCTGAAAGTCAGTTGGCACTCTCAACATTCTGCCTGGAAATTTCCTTAACCAGATTGACAGGTTCATTAGGTACTATTTCTGTTTCCATGTTACTGCAGGTGACATTTTGCTAATTGCTCTGGCAGTTCATTATTTGTCATTTTCTCCTGCCTCCAATAGCCTCCAAACTCACCCTTCCAGGCTCCATTAACAGTCTCCCAAAGGTGCTTCAGGCCTCCACCTGCTGCCTGGTTCCAAGGTCATCGCCAGGCATTCTAGATTTATGTTTCAGCAGCACCCTACTTCTGGCTACTGAGTTCTCTTTCAGTTATGTACTGCTGCATAACTAACTACCTGAGTGACTTAAATCAACATCCGTTTTACTATCTTTCCTGATTCTGTGGGTTGACAGGGTTCAACTAGGTGACTCTTCTGCTCAATGTGGTGTTGGCAGGGGATACACTTGTCTCAATGGGGATGCAACATCCAAGCTGGTTTACTTATTTAACTGGGAGTTGGGATCTTCTAGATGCTCAGATGAGGCTATCGACCAGAGCCTCAATTCTTACCCATGTGTCTTCTCTGTGTAGCTTGAGCAGGGCTGCTGTGTTCCAAGAGGCAAGAAGTAGAAGTAGAAGCTGCTTGGAAATCCTAGGACATCATTTCTCGTGCATTTTAGTGGTTAAAGCCAGTCATAAGAACCACACAGGTTCAAGGGAAATAAGTTTCACTCCTGAATGGAAGAAGTAGTGTATGCATTAAGGGAGGGGATGGATTCTTGGGCACCTCTTTGGAGAGTAGCTTCCACAGTGCCTCCGCAAAAGTGTCTTTCCACAGCAAAGATGGGCTATGCAGACCATTGCTTCTCAAACCTCAGGGTTCCTGCAATTCCCTGCAGATTCTGATTCAGTAAATCTAAGAGGCCACATTTTCAGGAGGCTGCTGATGCTGCTGACTCACAGATCGCAGTTTGGGTAGAAAGGATGTAGATTATACAGTGGAGTAGCAAGACTTAGATTCAAAACCCTTTTCTATCACTTTTTTTGTGGGTCCTTGAGGAAACTATCTAACACCCTCTAGCCTCAGATTTCCCATCTGTTAAAATGGAATTTGACAATTTGAAATGACAATTTGAAAATGACAATTGTGACAACCAATAGCAAGAAGTACAATATAGCAGCATTTGAGTCTCTCACTAGCTGTATGTCTTAAGACACTTTCCCTCACTGAGCTTTAGTTTCTTCGCTTAAAATTAAAGTAGGAATAGGAATGCTAATACCTTATTTTGTAGGGTGTTTGTGAACATTCGGTGAAAGAAACCTGGAGTTAACTGATGGTGATTATGTGAGAAGTCATGGGAAATATGCCTCCTGCTCAGCCTCATCAAACACCTCCCCACAATATCAGCATTTTCTGCCGTTTAGTGTAAGCATCGGCTAGATGGAAGCAAGGAAGGACTGAGCTTCTGAGTTAATTGAGGTTTGAAGCTAACTCATGGTCTGCCCCTACCAAATACTGCTCCATAGAAAGTTAGGAGTTTACTTCTTTTTCTCCCTCAGTGGGTTAGAACCAGTATAGAATCAAGAACCATATTTGTGTTAGATGCCTGGCAAGTAGCATCAGTCACACAGTTTGTAGTATCAGTGGCTGGCATGACTGATGACTCTTGCTGGGAAATTCTACCGAGGGCTTCTGACAATAAGAGGAGTCAGGAAGCACTGAGTCCCAGAAGGTTTCTGAGCTGGTTCCAATTGGGCTGGTCCCCACGGTGGGGGGAGGGGGATGGTCCTTGGACCATGCTTGGGAATCAAATGCTCTTGACTACTGAGGACAATTCAAGTCTGTTTAGTCATATTCTTGGACTTTCTTGTGTTCGTTGAGACCTGTGTAGAAAACAAATGGCTCTAAAGACTCTGGGATTATGTTAAGATGTGAACCAAAGCTGTCATACCTGGAAATAGTGCTATAGTTAACAAGGTAAGAAACAATGGTTAATGCTCATCACGCACTTGCCCCATGCTATGCTCTAAGATAAATGTATAAATATGCGTTATCTCATCCTTACAATAGCCCTAGGAAAAAGGCAGCATAATTATCCCTACTTTACATATAAAGAAACTGAGGTACACAGAGATCAGGTGTCTGCTCAAGGTCACACAGTAAAGTAGTAAGGCTCCAACTTGAATTCAGATCTGCCTAATGACAAAGAGTGTGCTGAAATGATTTTTAAGACTTGATGGAGTCTGACTGGGGTCAGAGGGGGATATCATCTCACAATAAAACAAGATTTCTTCCCTGGTTCAGTTCAAACATGAACATTCATACCCACACACATCTTGGGAAAGTGAGAGCAGTATGAATGAAGCAGGAATTTAGGAAGCTGATTCGTGTGAGCTATTGACCAAGGCAGAATTGGAAGGAATTGTGGATCTAATCTTAACCACTGCTCCATGCATGTGAGACATGGCACCGGACACTTGGTGACCAGGTGCTCCAGCTGGATGCTCTGTACAGGTGAGGCTCGGCACCATCTTTCCTTCTGTGTGGGTTCCTCTTCCCCGCTAAGTGGTGTCTTCCCTAAGGACCCAGACCTCTTCAGAGTCCATGAGACAAGATCCTCTCTCTGTGCTCACTCTGTCTGCACTGGACTCCTTCGGCCAACCCTCTTCAATGACCTCTGAAATTGTTTATGCAATTAATTAATTAGTACAGTCAGTTCAGTTCAGTCGCTCAGTCGTGTCCGACACTTTGTGACCTCATAGACTGCAGCACGCCAGGCCTCCCTGTCCATCACCAACTCCCAGGGCTTGCTCAAACTCATGTCCATTGAGTCAGTGATGCCATCCAACCATCTCATCCTCTGTCACTCCCTTCTCCTCCTGCCTTCAATCTTTCCCAGCATCAGGGTCTTTTCCAATGAGTCAGCTCTTCGCATCAGGTGGCCAAAGTATTGGAGTTTCAGCTTCAACACCAGTCCTTCCAATGAATATTCAGGACTGACTTCCCTTAGGATGGACTGGTTGGATGTCCTTGCAGTCCAAGGGGCTCTCAAGAGTCTTCTCCAACACCACAGTTCGAAAGCATCAACTCTTCAGCACTCAGCTTTCTTTATAGTTCAAATCTCACATCCATACATGACCACTGGAAAAACCATAGCTTTGACTAGACAGACCTTTGTTGACAAAGTAGTATCTCTGCTTTTTAATATGCTGTCTAGGTTGGTCATAACTTTTCTTCCAAGGAGCAAGCGTCTTTTAATTTCATGGCTGCAGTCACCATCTGCAGTGATTTTGGAACCCAAAAAAATAAAGTCTGTCACTGTTTCCATTGTTTCCCCATCTATTTCCCATGAAGTGATGGGACCAGATGCCATGATCTTAGTTTTCTGAATGTTGAGTTTTAAGCCAACTTTTCACTCTCCTCTTTCACTTTCATCAAGAGGCTCTTTAGTTCTTCTTCTCTTTGTGCCATAAGAGTGGTGTCATCTGCATATCTAAAGTTGTTGAGATTTCTCCCAGCAATCTTGATTCCAGCTTGTGCTTCATCCAGCCCAGTGTTTCTCATGATGTACTCTGCATATAAGTTAAATTAACCGGGTGACAATATACAACCTTGACGTACTCCTTCTCCTATTTGGAACCAGTCTGTTGTTCCATGTCCAGTTCTTACTATTGCTTCCTGACCTGCACACAGATTTCTCAAGAGGCAAGTCAGGTTTCTGGTATTCCCATCTCTTGAAGAATTTTCCAGAGTTTGTTGTGGTCCACACAGTCAAAGGCTTTGGTATAGTCAATAAAGCAGATGTTTTTCTGGAACTCTCTTGCTTTTTCAATGATCCAACAGATGTTGGCGATTTGATCTCTGATTCCTCTGCCTTTCTAAATCCTGCTTGAACATCTGGAAGTTCATGGTTCATGTACTGTTGAAGCCTGGCTTGGAGAATTTTGGAGATTTAAGTGATATCACTCAGCTTGACTATCCCTCGGGGTCTCCCACTGTCTTTTGGGTCAGAGCATCTAAAATCTTTCCCAAACTCATCTCTTACCCTCCTTCACCCACAGCCACTCCCCAGCCACATCCAGTTACTTGCAGCAATCCTCACTTCCCCACTTTTACTTATGCTGTTTCCTGGATGATCCTCTCCTCAACATACCAGCTTAGCAGTGTGGTTTTCAGCAGGTCACCTCCCTTCTCTGAAATTCAACTGACACCTCATTACAGTGAGCTAATAGTCATGCCTCCCTCGCAAGTGGTCAGACAATTAAGGAAAGCAAGATGGGTGAATGCCCCGAACAGGACCTGACAGCCATTAGCATCTCACCTAGCTATGGTGGGAGGAGTCTGTTCCTTGGTCAAAATCCTCCTTGCCAATACCCCTAGGAAATTATATACTTTTCCAAGGAAGCTTCTCACATCATCATTACCTCTACTGAAGGCTTTTTTTCCCAGAAAAGCTAACCCTGATGATTTATAGGGAACAAAGTAAAGTGGTACATTTTTCTCTCCTGTGGCAAAGGGAGAAGGGAGGGGGAGGGACAGAGAGCCCAGGAGGAGAGAATTTGGGGCTGGTCCCTGGAGTGCTAGAGGCTCAGGCTCAAGCTGGGGGATGGGTGACAGGAGACTGATCACATCCCTTTCTCTTTGAGAGTGACCTGGGGCATAAGGACAGTCTCATTCAAGACCATAGACTGCACTTTCTTGGCAAACTACTAGTATTTGTCACCCTTTGGGAAAAGCATGAGCAGAAGGGAAAAAATATTACAAAAGTATTTTACCCTAAAAGCCCTGCAGTCATCTGGATGAATTGTCTGCCATGACTAGAGCCACAGGGAGGTTTTGAGCAGTTACTCGCCCAAGATTCTCATAAATTGTCGGCTTCAACAGTTGAATGTTAAACTGAACTTGAGGGACAAGAAGAAGAGGCATAAACATTAAATCCATAATCATTCAAGTGTGTCCCTTCATTTCCTGACTGTTTCTTCTCTGAAGGGAACCATTTGCTCTTTTCTTTCTCTTTTTCTTTCCTGTGTAACACTGCATGGAAGAATCAGAGATCACCAGTTTGATTTCTGATTCAACACCCTGATAGTGGAGAAGAGAGACAAAGAGGTTCAAGGAAAGCAGAGGTAGGAGAAGAAGCCAGTGCCCATTCCCACTCCAACCAAGTCTCCAGCGATGTGTTCTCTGGTAAGATGTAAACCTTCCCAAGCCACAGCCTCCTCATTTGTAGAATGGTTATAATCTGCCTACCACTCAGGATTGTTGTGAAATTTAAATGGAGGCATACATATGACAAGGGAATGTGTGGTAGGCACTTAACCAATGGCTGATACTGTTGCTGTTGCTGTTATTACACTTGGACATACTTAAAATACTCCAGTAGCCACCAGTAAGAGTCCTAGGACCCTCGTCTGTGCCTCAGCCCAGTCATTTCCCTCTCCCGCTTGGTTTTTCTCTGTAGCCCTTTATCAGCACCTGAACTAAAAAAAAATTCTGTATTTGTAGTTGTCACCTTTCCTCATGGGGAATGTAAACTCCTGGGGGCAAAAGTCTAGGTCTACTTTGTCTCATTGCCAAAATTCCAGCGCTTATCAAATGCATGGCACATAGAACATACTCAATAAATATTTTCTGGATGGATAAATAAATGAACCCATATTGAACTCTGATTTCTATTCTCACTCTAGCCATCAGAAAAGGAAGAATCACATCTTCTTCTTATGTACCCTCTGCAAACTCAATGACTATCAAAGTAGACTAAACCAGGATATTGATTATAGATGTGCTTGCTGTGAAATAAACCACTCCAAGCTTAATGACCCTAAGTTTAAATTGTGCATGTATTAGTTGCTCAGTTGTATCTGACTGTCATGACCCCGTGGACTGTGGCCCACCAGGCTCCGCTGTCCATGGGATTTCCCAGGCAAGAATGCTAGAGTGGGTAGCCATTCCCTTCTCCAGGGAATATTCTCAACCCAGGGACCAAACCTGGGTTTCCTGCATTGCAGACAGATTCTCTATCATCTGAGCCACCAGGAAAGCCCCACTTTGTTTTTCTCATGACTTTTCCAGACAGGAATTCTGGTGTCACAAGCAGTTACCATCAGATGTTAGCTGGGCTGCAATCATCTGAAGGCTCAACTAGGGCTGGAGATCCAGTTCCAAGATGACTCACACACATGGCTGACAGCTGATTCTGGCCTCAGCTAAGATTTCAGCCAGGGCTGTCCCCAGGCATACCTACCATGACTTCTCCAGCATGGCAGTCTCAAGGGTAGTCAGATTTCTTACATGGCAGTTGGCTTCCCCCAAAGCAAGTGCCCCAAGGTGACAAGGCAGAAGAGCTGCCTTTTATTGATGTAAAGTCACACAGGGTCACTTCTGCCATACTCTATTTGTTGAAGTAGTCACCTGCCCATCCAGGTACAAGGGGGGACATGGATCTTATCTCTTGAAGGGAGGAGCATTAAAGAATTTGAGACCATGTTTTAAAGCTTCCACAGACATGATCTCAGACGGCTGTAGCGACTAGCCAGGTCTAAGAAGTAAGTGAGACAGACGTGGGTGAGTGCTTAACAGGAGTGATGGGAACTGTAGGGAAATAGAGCCTTTTTCTCTGTCTGAAAGGACCATCCATAATTTAGCTCAAGTGAAATGTAGAATTTTTAGCAGTTGCCCAATTTTAAAAACACTGTATGAGACAAAGCGGGAAAGTCTGAAGACCTGTGGATGTTTTTCACTCATCGACTCTTGATAAATTATGTGAAGTGCTTTGTGATAACAGATCAAGAAGTCTGCTCCTCATTCCTTCAGACTGGGTGACCTTGAAGGAACTTTTGAGCTCCCCTCCTCAGAACAGGAAACAATGGGTACCAGACAAAAGACCTCTTTGGTAGAAATGATTAGTCACCAATTGTGAGAGATGGGAATTAAGTGAAACATTCATTGACACACCTCTCATCATGTGCCAGGCATTTTACGTGTATTATTGCATCTAATTCTCACCAACAACTCCATGGCATGAGCAGTATTGCCTTCCCATCACAAGCAAATATACTGCTCCTCAGAGCAGTTAGATGCTGTGCCTAAATTCACACAGGCAGCAGGTGGTGGAGTCCAGGTGGGCAGGATCCCACAGCCCACACACACAACCATCCCCTCCAGACAAGGCCCTTGGCATTGCCAGGGCTGCATAATTAGTGTGGTGGTCCAAACTGAATCAAATCTGAGGTCACTGAGTAAGTGGCATAATGGGAACCATGGGACCTTGAAGTGGTCCAAGCTTTACCATCCTATACTTATACTTCCTGGTTGATGGTCTCTATTCCAGTAGAACTTCCTTATGATAATAAAAATGATAATAATAAAGGTATTGTTTATGGAGTGCTCCTTATGTACCATCTTCTGTTTGTATATGTGAGGGGGGGCGCGGGGGGTGGCTTCCCTGGTGGCTCAGATGGTAAAGAATCTGCCTGCAATGCCCTGGGTAGGGAAGATCCCCTGGAGAAAAGAAACGCTACATTTTTAAAATTTTATCTTTAAAATAGTCCATTTTAGAGATGAGGAAACTGAGGCACAGAGAGGTTAAACAAGCTGGCTGAGATAACACAGTAGCAAGTGACAGAGTTAATCTGTTTGATTCAAAGTTTGTTCTCTGTAAACCTAGGCTACCCTGCCCATGCAGGCTTCCTACATGCAATATTAATCAACTGAGCTTGAATGGACTGTGTCTATCAATATAAGACTACCACTGGGAGAGGATATAGAGGTGTCTCTCAAGGAGCCATGTGGGATGACCTTATCTTGGTCATTCATTCTTGGCAAGGCACAAGGACTCAGCACCCTAGAGTCACTGACGTTCAGGGTGACTGAAATGTGCTGGCAAAACTCACATGAGACAGACATATATACTAAAATGAACATATAGTAGATGCCTTCATTTATAATGATTATTAGAATTATCAAGAGGACGAGAATGCATCTGCTGGCATTAACAGAACATTCATTCCTTGTCTGGAGCCAAATTGTAATCATTTATTCATTAAACAAATATTGTGAAACAGATGCACTGGGGTGAGCAGAATCAGACATAGCAAAAAGAAGGTTTGGTTGGTGAGCATGTAATCAGCAAACTGACACAGATTCTTTGGGTTGTAGGTAAGAGAAGCCCACTTATATTTGCTTAAATGGAAAGAACAGTTTATTCCCCTCCTCCCCCCAAATATAGGAGTGTCTCATGGAATCCAAGGACAGGAATTAAACTTTGGTCTCAAGAAGGGGGGTAGGAATTAAGAACAAGAAATACTATACATTGTGTGTGTGTGTGTGTGTGTGTGTGTGTGTGTGTGCACGCGTGCACGCGCGCACGCGCACTCGCATGTTTCTCTCTCTCCTGCTCTCTGTCTCTTTGCACCCATAGTCTGTCATCCTGTCATCTCAGCTTCTCTCTGTACATCAGCTTCATTCTTTTCTTGTATCAGTCAGAAAATTTTGCTGCACAGTAACTGACTCTGGTTAATCTAAACAGAAAGAGAATATATTGAAAGGATATCAGAAGACTCAGAATCTCCAGGAAGCCCAAAGAACAAGAAAAAAGAAAAGCAAAAACAAGGAAGGGCTAGACAGCCAGACCCAGCCAAAATCATGCTACAGCCCATGCAGGGTAAGGATATACATCCTCACTGCTGAGGCTTTGGAGAAAAAGCAAATTCTCAGCTGGCATCCCTCCCCCACTGGCCTGGATATTGTGTGCTGCTGGGGCACTGCTGCCAGAGCACAGTCTCCACTACGCCTGGATCATATGTGTTAGCTTTTGTTATGAAAATATATACATGCACACACACACACACACACATATATATCTATACATATTATATATGTGGTATATACATGTGCATAGATAAATGATAGATAGATACAGACATACTCCCAAGTAGAGAGACAAGTATAATGAACTCTCTTTACCAACTTAAGTAATTCTCAACTTGTGGCCCATCTCGTTTCATCTGCACCCTATATACTTCTTTCTACCCTCTTCTCCCAATGATATCTTGAAGCAAGCACCTTGATCTTATAAAACTATAGGATCAAGGTGTAACTATGTCAACGTGTATCTCTAGAAGAAGGTTTCACAACATCAGCATTATCAACATTCTCAACCAGATCATTCTTTGTTGTCACTGTCCTGTGTGTAATAGGATGTTTAGCAGCATCTCTGGTCTCTACACACCAAGGGTCAGTACCCTCCTCACCCCTAAATATTTCTCTTGTTGTTTAGTTGCTTAGTCGTGTCCGACTCTTTGTGACTCCGTGGACTGTAGCACACGAGGCTTCCCTGTCCTTCACTATCACCCAAAATTTACTCAAACTCATATCCATTGAGTCAATTATGCCATCCAATCATCTAATCCTCTATCACCCCCTAGACATTGACAAATGTCTCCTAGAGAGCAAAAGTGCCCTTGATTGAGAAATGTATACATATATCCACAAAACTATTATCACACTTTAAAGTGTTTAAATAATTCCTCAATATCATTAAGTATCAAGTCAGATTTCAAAGTTGTCTGATAGTCTCATTAATATTTTTACAATATTTATTTGTTAAATGGTGGGTTGAAATAAGGATGATATCTTGCAGTTGATTAATATATAATATATTAATAATATTATAATATATAATAAAAGAGTCTCACAAGCCTCTTTCAACTATAGGTTTTTATTTCTCCTTTCTTTTTTTCCCTTTTCAACATGTTTGTTTAAGACATCAGTTCCTATAGAATTTCCCTCAGTCTGAATTTTACTGATTATTTCCCCATAGTTTAACTTACCATGTTCCTCTGTTTCCTGTACATCCTGAAAATCAGTTGTTAGATCCAGAGGCTTGATTCGATGCAGGCTCTATCATTCCCTGCCTCAAGGTCATGGAGCACACTTCTGTTAGAAAGCCCTGATGACCGCTTGCCTCTTTTGTTGGATACTAGCAGGAATAGGCAAATCCCTTCCTCCGTTATTTCATTAGGTATTAGCAACAGTGAACTTCTATCATTCCTTCTTCATTTATTAGCTGGAATACTTAAAAAGATAAACTTGCCTTTCAATTGTAGGGTTACCTTGACAGTTTCTAAAGGGAAAGCAGAATGCTTGACTTGTTTCCTTTATTTATCAGTTTTCAAAATAATTCATTTGGAAACCAGCATCCTCCAAAGGAAATCCGTGAGCTTTGTTGTTGTTGACACAATCTTGAATTCATGAGATAAAACAAAATAGAAACGTTTTCAGTCCCTTGAAGTTATATTCCTTTTGATGCTCAATTGTTCCAACTCTGGCCAGTGGGAGCCCCTTCAAGTTGGCTCCCGAGTCCTTTGGCAGACTCCAGTCCTGGGCAGCTCCTTTGTTTCTGATAAGAAAAAAAAAATTGCACATTCATTGTGTACATTTCCTGCCCCTGACCAAGAATCAGTCATTTCTCAAAGGAGCCTTAGTTCCTTCTAGCGTGTCACCTCTTCCTGACAACCCTGGCTCCAGACTCCAGCCCATACTGGAGCTGCTGATCCCATCTGGCCGAGCACCACTTGCCCCTGCACCAGCAACCAGGAAGTCAAGGAGCCAATGATTTGGCTTTGAGGACTTCTGTAATGGGTTTCTTTGCTCCCGCAAAGCTGACAGAAAGGGGGGCTTCCCAGACATGGGGAAGATGGTGAGACAATAGACAGCCCCCAAATGCCACTTGCCCCCCTTCTCTCTGCTCCTCTAGCCTTTCTCGTTATACAAAGCCCAATATGGTTGTCTGACAGCCCCTGAGTTCACACATCCTCCCAGCTCAAGAGCAGTAGAAATTGATTCTAAATTTCCAGAAGCTTTCATCTGATTGCTCCAATCAGGGTCAAGTATATTCAGCTTTAGCCTAAGGGCAGGATCAGGCAATACACACCTGTCCATAGGGCCTCCAAGCTGAAGAGAGAAAATAAGTCTCAAGAAAGGGAGACCTGCCTGACCCAGCACCCCAAAAACGCACCCCCTGCCTAGAACCAGAGTTGAGAACTGGATAATGATTCAGACTTTGGAGGCTCTGTGTTCTGGAATCATCAGTTCAGTTCAGTCACTCAGTCATGTCCGACTCTTTGCGACCCCATGGACTGCAGCGTGCCAGGCCTCCCTGTCCATCATCAAGTCCCAGAGTTTACTCAAACTCATGTCTATCGAGTTGGTGATGCCATTCAACCATCTCATCTTCTGTCATTCCCTTCTCCTCTTGCCTTCAATCTTTCCCAGCATCAGGGTCTTTTCCAATGAGTCAGTTCTTCACATCAGGTGGCCGAAGTATTGGAGCTTCAGCTTCAGCACCAGTCCTTCTAATGAATATCCAGGACTGATTTTCCTTTAGGATTGATTGGTTTGATTTCCCTGCATACCAAGGGACTCTCAAGAGTCTCCTCCAACACCACAGTTCAAAAGCATCAATTCTTCAGCACTCAGCTTTCTTTATGGTGCAACTCTCACATCCATACATGACTACTGGAAAAACCATAGCTTTGATTAGATGGACCTTTGTTGGCAAAGTAATGTCTCTGCTTTTTTAATATGCTATCTATGTCGTTAATAGCTTTTCTTCCAAGGAACAAATGTCTTTTAATTTCATGGCTGCAGTCACCATCTGCAGTGATTTTGGAGCCCCAAAAATAAAGCCTGTCACTGTTTCCATTGTTTTCCCATCTATTTGCCATGAAGTGATGGGACTTGATGCCGTGATCTTCATTTTCTGAATGCTGAGTTTTAAGCCAACTTTTCCACTCTCCTCTTTCACTTTTGGTTCCTCTTTCCTTTCTGTCGTAAGAGTGGTGTCATCTGCATATTTGAGGTTATTGATATTTCTCCCAGCAATCTTGATTTCAACTTGTGATTCATCCAGCCCTGCATTTCCCATGAAGTACTCTGCATAAGAGTGACAATATACAGCCTTGACGTACTCTTTTCCCAATTTGGAACCAGTCTGTTGTTCCATGTCCAGTTCTAACTATTGCTTCTTGACCTGCATACAGATTTCTCAGGGGGCAGGTAAGGTGGTCTGGTATTTCCATCTCTTGAAGAATTTTCCACAGTTCATTGTGAACCACACAGTCAAAGGCTTTGGCGTAATCAATGAAGCAGAAGTAGATGTTTTTCTGGAACTCTCTCTTTTTCTATGATCAAACAGATGTTGGCAATTTGATCTCTGGTTCCTCTGCCTTTTCTAAATCCAGCTTGAACATCTGGAAGCTCTTTGTTCATGTACTGTTGAAGCCTTGCTTGGAGAATTTTGAGCATTACTTTACTAGCATGTGAGATGAGTGCAATTGTGAGGTAGTTTGAGCATTCTTTGGCATTGCCTTTCTTTGGGATTGGAATAAAAACTGACTTTTTCCAGTCCTGTGGCCACTGCTGAGTTTCCCAAATTTGCTGACAAATTGAATGCAGAACTTAAACAGCATTAGCTTTTAGGACTTGAAATAGCTAAGCTGGAATTCCATCACATCCACTAGCTTTGTTCATAGTGATGCTGCCTAAGGCCAACTTAACTTCAGATTCCAGTATGTCTGGCTCTAGATGAGTGATCACACCATTGTGGTCATCTGGCTCATTAAGATCTTTTTAGCCCTTTCTGCAGTTCAGTATGCGAAGCTCTAAGGATCACACACTAAGCCCTCTATAAGCCTACCTCGCCTCTTGTCTTAGTAACACCAGTTAGTTATCCCTCTTTCTTCAGCTAACAATCACAGCACACACTTACAGAATCATCATTGCAGGCCTGTCAGTCTGCTACCCATCATATAAGCCTCATTTCTCTGAATCTTTGAAGCCTCTTGTGGTGGGCACTACTGTCATTGTCTTCATTGTTCTGATGGAGAAACTAAGATTTGGAGACATTAATTTCAACACACCACTAGTTAGAGGTGAAGCCAAGATTTGAATGCAGAAGGTTTAAAGCAGGAGCCTATGCTCTTCAATTGGACACCACCTTGCCTCACCAGCATCTGCGGGCATTTGAGTCTTCCCCTGTCCTATAGCCATAGAGTCTCATGAAGGTGACTATCTCTCTAGTTTCATCTAAGTATCTCCCATCTGCAGTTATCTCTTAGCGAGCCACCTGATTTTAAAGTCAGCGCTCATGCACCAACCACAAAATAGAATTCAAGAGCCAAACTGTCTACTGTGGTCTCATGTAAGAGTCTAGTTATCATAACAAACAAACAAAGCCCATAATAAAACTTGCATCCGTTAGTGTAGATAATGTGGGTTTTTACCCAACGTATACATTGAAACCTAATCCCCAATGTGATATTGTTAGGTGGTGAGCCCTTTGGGAGGTGATTAGGTCTTGAGGGCAGACTTCTCATGAATGGGATTAGTGCCTTATAAAAGAGACTCCGGAGGACTCTTTTATCCCCTCTTCCATGTGAGGCACAGCAAGAAAGCAATCTATGAACAAAGAAGAGGGACCTCACCAGACACTGAAACTGCCAGCACCTAGATCTTGGACTTCCTAGCCTTCGGAAATGTAAGAAATAAATCTCTGATGTTTATAAGCTACCCTGTTAATAGTATTATGTTATAGAAACCCAAATTGGCCAAGAAACTCATTTGATCATGTGAGAACTATTTGCTAACAACTGTTTCAGGCAAGAATATAAGAAACGTTTTAGGCAAAGAGTCGGACACGACTGAGCGACTGAACTGAGAACTGAGTTTTAGGCATGGAGTGAAGTAGTTAACAGAACAATCAAATAAAATTCTGGAGGCAGAATGAGGAAGTGAGACAGGCAGCAAACAAGAAAGACAAGTAAAGTTCTTTGGGGAAAAAAATTAAAAGGGATGATGAATGTAAAATGTTGAAGTTGTTGTTGTTGTTCAGTTGCTAGGTCGTGTCTGACTTTTTGTTATCCCATGGACTATGGCATGCCAGGCTTCCCTGTCCTTCACTATCTCCTGGAATTTGCTCAAACTTGTGTCCATTGGGTTGGCGATGCTACACAACCATCTTATCCTCTGTCACCCCCTTCTCGTCTTACTCTCTATCTTTCCCAGCATCAGGGTCTTTTCCAATGAGTCGGCTCTTTGCATCAGGTGGCCAAAGTATTCAAGCTTCAGCTTCAGCATCAGTCTTTCCAGTGTATATTCAGGGTTGATTTCCATTAGGACTGACTGGTTTGATCTCCTTGCTGTCCACGGGACTCTCAAAAGTCTTCTCCAGAACCATAATTCTAAAGCATCATTTCTTCAAACTGTTGAAGGCAAGGAGTTAAAATTTTAGATTGGGCAGGAGGAGATCTATATAAGAGTCATTTGAATAAAGTACAAAAGGAAGTGAGGTAGCATGTAACTCCCTGAAGAACAACATTCCAGGCAGAAGGAACAGCACAAGCAAAGAAACTAAGGTAGGAGCCTGACTACAGGATGCTCAAGGCCCAGTGAGAAGGCCATTGTCAGGAAGGTGAGTGGAGGAGAGGCAGAGCAGTGGAGGCGGGAGAGCCCTGAGCCAGTCCTGTAAGGCACTGATGGCCAAGGTGAAGACTTTCAGCCTTTACTCTGGTGAGGCTGAAGGCGGTAGAAGAGTGACGTGATCTGAATATGTCTTCACAGCAACATTCTGGCTATGTTGCAGCAAAAAGACACCCAGCAAGGAAGCCAGGAAACAGTTAGTAGGCTGCTGCAATAATCTAGTAGTAGCTGCTGTGGTTTGAACCTGGATGGTGGCAGAGGAGATGGATGTATTTATCTTCCTTCCTCGTAAAAGTAGAAGCAACAAAACTGATGCGGCATATAAGAGAGAGAGGTATCCAGGCAGCTCCCAGGCGTGGCCTGAGCACATCCTCTGAGCTTTGAAACTTCCAAGTGAGACAGTGCAGCTCAAGTCACCTCGAAGCTGGCCAGGCCGCCAGCCTGAAGAGAAGCTGTTCTTTCTCATTATATATTTTCTTTTTTTCTTTTTAACAAGGCCAGCTTGAAGTCAATTTGTTTATAACTTATAAACCCCAAAGGATCTTTGCAGGTCAAAATAGTGCCTCTCCTCCCTAAAAGATGCCTGCTGTATTTTCAGATCACTAATAAGATCTCTCACTGCCTGCCCAGCCCCTGCCCCAGGCGCACAAAGGTGTTATTTTCCTGAGAGCCAACTTCAGATAAAAATAAAATTTTCTGGCTCACTGTCCCAGGCAAAAATTCCAAAATACTGCTTAAATACTGTCAGTCCATTGGTCAAAGGTTTGTAAATGCACACAGGTGCTACAGGCTAGGCGCGTACATGGATGTATGTCTGTGTGTCTTTATCATACAGTTTCTCAGAGTATGCTGAAATTAGGAGAAAACTGTGGAATAGAAAGAAAAGCAGAGCTAGGATGAGAGGGGTTAGACCTATGGATTTAATACAGCAAATTAACAAGTAGTTGGGTACTGAGAAAGAGGAATTTAAAACAAAAACATCTATCTCAAATCTGCTGATACACAAACACACACCTTAAACACTTGTCTCTAGGAAAACATCTTTAGACGTTAACCCGTTAACCATCAAACTGGAATAGATTTCTCCCCCTATAGATTTGCAATGCTGTTTCACAGTATACTGAATTTATCTTTGAGACTAAAGCATTTTGACAGACACAGGCATGTCCTATCACAGAAAGAAAAATAATGTCTTCTAACCACAGCTGACCAAAAATTCTAAGCTTGATGCATAAGACTATCTATCATCTGACATACTTCCTGGCTAAGAGGAAGCTTAGTGGTGTGGTTGAAAACTCTAAACAGAACTGAGTTGAAATCGCAACACTGTCCCTATGGAAATCTTAAAAAGGACTACCTATCTAAGCCTCATTATCTGTAAAATGGGAACAATTCTACTCTAACTCATAAAGGAGCTGTGGAAAGCAAATAATGGAAAGCCAACTTCAGCTTAGCACAGTGCCGGGCATAAATCAGGACCTCAATAAAGGTTGGTTACAGCCCTGTCACTACTTATAAGAAGGCCTGGGGGTATTGATGGCTCTGTCCCCAGACTCACCATCAAGCTTCCCTCCTGGTCTGTTGTCACACCCCATCAGTGGGCCGTGAATGTTTAATGGAACACAGAAGCCTGTTCCAACCACAAGTTTTCCTTTCTTGGGCGGCAATTTCTTAATTGCTCTAAAGCAGATGTAATTGGTTTGCCAGCCAAGTTGCAGGAGATTGGTTTCAGGTTTTAGGTTTCAAAACATAACATTAGCACGTGGTTGATTCATGCTTACAAGACGGTCTCTGGGAGCAATATGAGCAGTGTTGGGGATGGGAGGTGGGAGCCAGTTACGGCATTTTCTGGCTTAATTAGGACACGCCTAGGGAAGTGACCCTTTAGTGTCCTACCTACCTATTTACCTAGACACAGACCGCAGGATGGAAGAGAAAGGGCTCTGGCAGCTATAGTAAAGTAAAGTAAGTAAAGTAGCTCAGTCGTGTCCGACTCTTTGCGACCCCACGGACTGTAGCCTACCAGGCTCCTCTGTCCATAGGATTTTCCAGGCAAGAGTACTGGAGTGGGTTGCCATTTCCTTCTCCAGCTATAAAGAGCCCCAAATAAAGTGAGAGCAGAGGAAGAAGCCTCAGGTGTCATTAAGGGCAGAGGTTGTCCAACTGTGCTCCACAGAGCTCTGGAAGGGGGTCCATGGGCCCTGTCAGCTCCCCCTCCCTTTTAATAGCATCAATTATCATCATGATCAGGGCCAGTTTACTGAGGACTCACACTGTGCCAAACATAGTTCTAAGCACTTTGCACAGGCTGAGGCATTACATCCTTACAAGAGCTCCCAGGGGCGGGTGCTCTCATAAATTCCTTTTCAAAGAAAAGGGAACCAAAGCTCAGAGAGGTTAGGTAGCAAGCTGAGTCCAAGGTCACCCAGCTTGTAAGCAGCAAGTCCAGGCCTCTAACCCAGACAGTGGGCTCTTAAACACTCAGATTTTATGTTTATTTGTGCAGACTTCTGTGTGAGATTCCATTTTATTGTTATCGGTGTGCACACACTCGAAGGCACACGTATGCACAGGCATGTGTGTACTCAACGTGAACACATATGGAAATCATTGATCTAGTCTATAACAGAAGAAACTACTTTAGACAACATTCAAGGAGTATTAGGATCCCTTGCTCTCTCAGCTCCTTCTTCCTAGATACTCAGTCCGTTGTTCATTCATTCATTCATTCAACAATTTCCACTGGGTCAAATGGGGTTACAGCCCAGGGATCACTCTGCAGGACACAGCAACAGCCTGACAAACAGAAGAGGAGTTCTTGGGGCAGAAGAGATCTCAGAACCATCCCCACCAAATGCAGTGGGAGATGCAAATGGACCTTGATTTGAAAAATCTCAAAGACTTGTTCAAGACAATGGGGAATGTGAATGCAGGTGGGTATAGATGATACTGAGGATTATTGTTAACTTAGTGAGAGTGATCCTGGTAAGCAAAAACACAGCTTTGATGGCCTGGTTTCTCTAACAAATAAATTGCAAAGGAGAAAAAGAGAAAGAGAGAGAGAGAGACGCCGTTGGTTAAAACAGATCAACTGCGACATATGGTCCTTGCTGCTACACTGACTCAGACAGACTGTAAAAAGAGAAAAGGCAAAGAGAGAGGGAGAGAAGGAAGCAGAAAGAGAGGTAGAGAGAAGAAAAACAATAAAATAGTATGAGAGGATCAGAGATATGTGAGTATCAACTGGATGTTTGATGATATAAACAAAATGATAGTAAAATGTTTAGGTGTGATAATTGTATTATGGTTATTTTTAAAGAGACCTTAAGTTTTATAGACACATGCTGAAATATTTACAGATGAAATGATAAAATATCCAAAACTTGCTTCAAAATAATTGACAGGAGAGAGAAAGCAAAATATAGATAAAGGTGTAATGCAACAAGACCAACCAATATTTGATAACTGTCAAAGCCTGTGATGTATATGAGGGAAGTTATTATATTATGGTCTCTACTTTTGCCTGGGTTTGAAATTTCCACAATAGAGTTTTCTTATGTTTGCATAAGTTACAGATACAAACTAACAAACTAATGTGAAATAATGTTATGTCTGGGATTCACTTTAAAACTTTCCAGCAAAACGATATAGAATAGAGGAAAGATGAAATGATATGGCTGTGACTTAATTTCTGGAGTTAACTGATGAAGCCATGGTTGTATGTTATTCTATTCTACTCTTCCTATTTTGTTTATGTTTGGAATTCTCCTTAATACAGAGGTGGGAGGAAGTGCTTGGGCTCTGGACTGACAGTACTTTTGTCTGCATGTGGCTTTGCCATTTATTAGCTCTGTGGCCTTAAGCGATTGACGTACCCTCTTCCTCAGTTTCCTCGTCTGTAAAAAATAGGATAAAATAAAACTTGTCTATACCATGTTTCTTTCAATAGCTCAAAACCAGAGACAACCAGCTGCCCATCAACAGGTAAATAGATCAATACGTCGTGATGCACCTGTACAATGGAATACTTGTGTTTTTGTTTAGTCGCAAAGTCATATCCGACTCTTTGTGACTCCACGGACTCCATAGCCTGCCAGGCTCCTCTGTCCATGGGATTTCCCAGGCAAGAATGCTATAGTGGGTTGCCATTTCCTTCCCCGGGGGATCGTCCCAACCCAGGGATTGGGCCTGTGTCTCCTATATTGGCAGGCAATTCTTTACTACTGATCCACCAGGGAAGTGCCACAGTGGAATACTACTCAGTAATGAAGAGGAATGGACATTGATACATGCAATAAAATGAATGAATCTCAAAATAATTACAGTCTTTAAATTAGCCAGACCAAAAAAGAATTCATATTATATGATTTCACTTACATAAAATTTTTGAAAATGCAGACCTATCTATAGTGGCAGAGAGCATACAACATTTGTCTAGTGAGGGGGCGTTCCCAACAGGGCTGGAATGGAAGGGTTATAAAGGGGAACAAGAGAAGTTCGGGGTTGATGGCAATATTCATTATCTTGATTGTGGTTTTGTTCTCATAGGTGTATGCATGTCAAAATTTATCAAAGTGTACACTGTAAATAGGTGTACTTTATCGTATGTCAAACATAGTTCAATAAAGCCATTAAAAATAAGGAAAAATCATCTCAGAAAGTTGTGAGAGTTAAACAAGTTGATACATGTGAAGTACATAGGACCACATCAGGTCCCCAGCAAGCTCTCAGGCAACCATTAGTAGGTGTCAGATTCTGTGCTAGTACTGGGAGTACAAGAGAATACAAGACAGGTGGGGTCTTAAATCCTGCCCTCGTGAGACTTTTAGGCTTCCCAGGAGAGAAAAGAAACAAATTCTAAAATATTACAATAGGAAAGAACCATGGGAAGGGAGAATATAAGTCAATGCAGGCTTCTTGGAAAAATAAACATATCAGCTAAGTAAGAGTTGTCCAGGAAAGAGCCTGGAAGAAGAATATTCCAATCAAAGAGAAAACATGTGCAAAGGCCCTGAGGCAAGAGAAAACATGGTATAGTTGGGGTGGACAAATTATCATAATGGGTAGAGTACAGAGGGCATTAAGTTCTGGGAGAGGAAGTGGCAGAGAAAAGAATGAAATGAAGAAGAGAAGAAGGAAGAGGAGGGAAGAGGAAAAGGAGAAGGAGGAGGGGGATCACTAGTATGTACAGTTTCATATGAGCCAGGCTCTGTACTAAGCATTTTACATTCATGAAATCGTTTATGTTCAATAACAAACTTATTAGGTGGATATGGTTATTCCTGTTTTACATTTGAGGAAATTGATGCACAAAATGATTAAGCCTCTTTATTCAAGATCACACAGCTATTAAGGATGGCAGGGAGATTTGAATGCAAGCCTAGATGATTCCAACTTTCAACCATACCTTAACACTCTAGCTCCCAAGAAAGTATCAGAGGGTTCTTGCAAGTATTAAAGAGGTGTTAAAGACAGCCAAACTGAGTTCAGTTCAGTTCAGTCGCTCAGTCGTGTCCGACTCTTTGCGACCCCATGAATTGCAGCACGCCAGGCCTCCCTGTTTCTCTTCAATGTAAAGAAAAGGGTTAAATGTGGGAAATATTGCCTTGCAAATATTACCAACCTCTATTTAACAAATAAGGAAACTAAGCATCTGAAAAGTCAAGTAACTTGCCCAAAGTCACAGAGTTGGTGAGCTCTGGAGTCTGACTCCAAGTCCCAGCCAGCACTCTATCTTGAAATCGTTTCTCCCTGAAGGTACCATCTCACCATTTCTCTTTTGTATCTCCCCAGCCTGTATCTCTGCAGGGCTCAGGACTTCCATTTTCCTCCCCTTTACCAATGCCTGGCATCCAGCAAAACTGTCTGAGGAAGGTCATCATGACCCATGTGGGCATGGGAGGCCATCAGACTTCTACCTCTTGAAAGTGGGTATCAGAGTCTTATGACACAGTGCTCTCAGTCAGCCCCTCTTTCCTATTGAATTAGCACTGCTTGACACAATCCCTCTTTTGCCATTTTCATGTCATAAGTGGCTAATCTGATTGGATTCAATGAGATGTAAATGATTGGATTCAATAAAGAGTCAGGGAGAGTTTCCCTCCACCCTGCTGACCTCATTTCTCATTGAAGTTACTGCTTTCTTCCCAGGAGCACTAAAGAGGAGATGGAAGCCCCTGTTTACACCTAGTTGATAAGGAAGACTTCAGGTTCCTCTCTCCTCCAGCTCCTGGGGTCCTGGGGTAGACAAACCTTGATTCTGTATAATAGGATTGTCAGGTACCCAAATCATTACCATACCTGATCTCTTTGCCTCTAAACTCTTCCCTCCTCAGGCACACTGTCCCAAAGGGTAGCCTCAAAATGTTTGTTCATGTTCCGTCACATCACTCCCAGAGTACTATCACCTACCCTATACAGAGTTGCAAAGCAACCAAGACACTCACAGGGGGATGGGAGTGGTAAGTAACTGATGTAGTGAAATCCCTTGAGGAGAGGTCCTGGGGTCCAGATAGGTTTTCCAGATAAAATATAGCCCAGGTAACTTTGAGTTTCAGATAAGCAATACATAATTTTTAATATAAGTATGCCCCAAATTTTACATGGGACATTTGAAATTCAAATTTAAATGGACATTCTATATTTTTATTTGCTAAATCTGGCAACCCTTGATCCACAAGTATGAATAGATTAATCTTCAACTGGGGATATAACATGTCTTCCATTGTAAGAGTAAAAGATGAGTTTTCTTTTTTTTTAATTAATTAATTTCTTTTAATTGGAGGCTAATTACTTTATAATTTTGTGGTGGTTTTTTCATACTAAATGCAGTGTGTCTCGTGCAAGTTACTTAACCTCTCTCTGGGCTTTATTTCCTCGTGTGTAAAAAGGAGATGATATGAGTACCTGCTGTGAGTTAATATATGTAATGTATTAAATGGGTTAATGAATGTAAATTATTTGAAACAGTCTCTGGCACATAGTTGGCATTGATAAGAGATTGTGATGATGATATTGAGGATGAAGAAGAAGAGAAGGAAGAAGATGAAGAGGATGGTGTCTATAACCATATAAATCTAAAGGTGGCTATAACCACAACTTCCTGTTAAAACAGGAAGTAAAGATATGTAGTGCCCATCTGATGGCTTGTATTTTCTCTGTGAAATTTTCAGAATGCAGGAGCCATATCCCTCTTGTTTTGGTCACTGCTGATTCTCCACGTGTGCTAAGTCACTTCAGTTGTGTCCACTTCTTTGCAACCCCATGAACTGTAGCCCTAGAGGCTCCTCTGCCCATGGAATTCTCTGTAAATATATCTGCCACATACTAGATGCTCAATAAGTATTTGGTGAAAGAAAGGACAAAAGGAAAAAGAAGTGGGAAAATGGGGAGGTTTAAGGCAAGTTTTAAAAGTTGGAAATAAGAGTGTTGACTATAGTAACAGAAAAGGAATTCTAAGCTATGCTGAAAATGGATCTCTTGAATTATAGTGGTGCCAACAAAAAACTTTATAGGATTTAATCCAAGACAGCTCACCAGAACAGATGTAACTACAGGTAGTCAGAAAGATGGGGAATTCACCAATGGTACGAAAGAGAGAATGAAGCAAGAAGTTGAAGATATTGCTAAGAAAGCAGCTCAGGGACTTCCCGGGTGGTCCAGTGGTTAAGAATATGCCTTCTAATGCAGAGGATGCAGGTTTGATCCCTGGTCAGGGAACTAAGCTCTCACATGCTGTGGGGCAACTAAGCCTGCATACCATGACTAGAGAGAAGCCCACAGGTCACAACGAAGATCCCTCGTGCCACAACTAAGACCCAACACAGTCAAATTAATGAATCTTTAAGAAAGTAGCTCAAATGATGGACTATGCTTCCTAGACTTGACAAGGGAGGAAGTGAAGACAAATGAAATTTGATAAGCATAAAAATATTGAAGAGGCAACAGCCAGCTTTAGTACGAGTAACTGAGTAAAAATGGAAGGACAAGAGGGTGCGACCTGAGTGTGAGGTGTTCACATTTATGATTTTAGTAATGGAACAATTCTGGGTGACCATGAGGCTCAGATTATGGCCAGAGAGATCTGAGTTCAACACTCTCATTTAAAATGTAACAGCTCAAACTTATTGTGGACACCTATGTTAAGAACAAGCACATTCTTTTTGGACATTATCTTTTCTATAATTACCCCATTTAATCCTCACAACACCCCTGGGAGCTATTCTAATTATCTCTGTTTTAAGGAAGGGGAAATTGACACTTATAGGGTTAAATACCTAGATTAATACCTAATACTTAGAGGGTCACAGAACTAATGAGGATAGAACCAGGATTTGCATACAGGTGAACACCAATGCCTGTGATCATAGTCTCTTCACTATGCTCCCCAGGTAGGGCTCAAGGAGAAAAACAGAGAGACAGAATGAGCCATGACTCACCCAGAGTGAGGGACTCAGAACCTAAAACATTTTCTTCTGACCTCCAAGAAAAGTACATCTGGTAAAGTATCTGGCACAAAGTATCTGGTACATGATAGGAGCCCAATCCCTGGGGCGATAGCTAACTTCTAAGATGGCATTCAATGATTCTCACTTCCAGATATTCACACCCTCTACAGTCCCCTCAGTGATCAGTGCAAAGGAATAGAGGAAAACAACAGATTGGGAAAGACTAGAGATCTCTTCAAGAAAATTAGAGATACCAAAGGAACATTTCATGCAAAGATAAGCTCAATAAAGGACAGAAATGGTATGGACCTAACAGAAGCAGAAGACATTAAGAAGAGATGGCAAGAATATACCGAAGAACTGTACAAAAAAGATCTTCACGACCCAGATAATCATGATGGTGTGATCACTCACCTAGAGCCAGACATCCTGGAATGTGAAGTCAAGTGGGCCTTAGAAAGCATCACTATGAACAAAGCTAGTGGAGGTGATGGAATTCCAGTTGAGCTATTTCAAATCCTGAAAGATGATGCTGTGAAAGTGCTGCACTCGATATGCCAGCAAATTTGGAAAACTCAGCAGTGGCCACAGGACTGGAAAAGGTCAGTTTTCGTTCCAATCCCAAAGAAAGGCAATGCCAAAGAATGCTCAAACTACCGCACAATTGCACTCATCTCACATGCTAGTAAAGTAATGCTCAAAATTCTCCAAGCCAGGCTTCGGCAATATGTGAACCGTGAACTTCCAGATGTTCAAGCTGGTTTTAGAAAAGGCAGAGGAACCAGAGATCAAATTGCCAACATCCAATGGATCATCAAAAAAGCAAGAGAGTACCAGAAAAACATCGATTTCTGCTTTATTGACTATGCCAAAGCCTTTGACTGTGTGGATCACAATAAACTGTGGAACATTCTGAAAGAGATGGGAATACCAGACCATCTGACCTGTCTCTTGAGAAACCTGTATGCAGGTCAGGAAGCAACAGTTAGAACTGGACATGGAACAACAGACTGGTTCCAAATAGGAAAAGGAGTACGTCAAGGCTGTATATTGTCACCCTGCTTATTTAACTTATATGCAGAGTACATCATGAGAAACGCTGGGCAGGAAGAAACACAAGCTGGAATCAAGATTGCCAGGAGAAATATCAATAACCTCAGATATGCAGATGACAGCACCCTTATGGCAGAAAGTGAAGAAGAACTAAAGAGCCTCTTGATGAAGGTGAAAGAGGAGAGGGAAAAGTTGACTTAAAGCTCAACGTTCAGAAAACTAAGATCATGGCATCTGGTCCCATCACTTCATGGGAAATAGAAGGGGAAACAGTGGAAACAGTGTCAGACTTTATTTTTTTGGGCTCCAAGATCACTGCAGATGGTGATTGCAGCCATGAAATTAAAAGACGCTTACTCCTTGGAAGGAAGGTTATGGCCAACCTAGATAGCATATTTAAAAGCAGAGACATTACTTTGCCAACAAAAGTCCGTCTAGTCAAGGCTATGGTTTTTCCAGTGGTCATGTATGGATGTGAGAGTTGGCTGGTGAAGAAAGCTGAGCGCCAAGGAATTGATGCTTTTGAACTGTGGTGTTGGAGAAGACTCTTGAGAGTCCCTTGGACTGCAAGGAGATCCAATCAATCCATCCTAAAGGAGATCAATCCTGGGTGTTCATTGGAAGGACTGATGCTGAAGCTGAAACTCCAATCCTTTGGCCACCTCATGCGAGAAGTTGACTCATTGGAAAAGACCCTAATGCTGGGTAGGATTGGGGTCAGGAGGAGAAGAGGACGACAGAGGATGAGATGGTTGGATGGCATCACCAACTCGATGGACATGGGTTTGGGTAGACTCCGGGAGTTGGTGATGGACAGAGAGGCCTGGCATGCTGCAATTCATGGGGTCGCAAAGAGTCGGACACAACTGAGCGATTGAACTGAACTGAACAGTCCCCTCTGATAATGTTTCAGTGTTGGTTTGTGTGGCCCACACAATGACAGAATGACAGAGTGATTGATGGTAAATGATGGTAACCTGATCACTTCCAAGATTAGATTATAGAAGATACCTGACTTTTGTCACAGGTTCCTCTTTCTCTTGGGTTACTCACTCTGAAGAGTCTGGATGCTGTACTATGAGGACACTCAGGCAACCTGTAGAGAGGTCCACACGGCAAAGGAGTGAGATTCCCATTCAATAGCCAGCTGAGAACTGAAGCTGCCAACAAACACAGGACTGAGCAGGGAAGAGAGCCTCTCTACTTAAGCCTTCAGCTGAGTGCACCCCCAGGCACAGAGGAGACCCTGAGCCAGAACCACTGACTAGCTGACCCCCAATTCCTGACACATCGAAACTAAGAGACAATAAATGTCTGTTGTTTTAAGTTGCAAAGTTTTGGGGTAACTTGTTACACAGCAATATATAACCAATACATCTAATGACTATTCTTAGAGTTCAAGTCAAGTTCATCTCTGAGGCTCTCTGACCCTCAGCTTCCTCATGATTCTTTTTTTCAAGAAGCAGACAATAAAAGGACACATTATCAAAATCCCGAATGTTCCTCAGTTTAGACCTTTCAGTCAAGAATGGGATCTGGAGCCAGTCTGTTCAGGTCTGTAACCCAACTCTAATCCCATGACCTTAAATATATTATTTAAACTTTCTGAGACTCAGTCTCCTCTTCTTCAAAATGGGGATAATATTAGAACTCTTCTCAGAGTTGTACAGATGAAACAGAATAATGACTAGCTTAAGAGCCTGGTACATAATAAGTACTTAATAAACATTGACTTTGTGGTATTAGTGTTATTGTTAGAATTAGTAGTATAAGGCTAACTAAATTAAAAAAAAAAAAACTGTAAGAATTTCTGTTACCTAAAGTAAACTGTTGGGGATTCCAAGGTGGCAGTAGTGGTAAAGAATCCAACTGCCAATGAAGGAGACATAAACTGTTTAAAGACTAAACAGAGATTTGAAATAAGATTAAAAAAAAAAAAAAACACAAAAACCTGCCAATACAATGACCTGCAAAGGGTATCAATGAATGTTGATTGTGCAAGGCATGGAAAATCACTCCAAATGATACTCCCGGTAGCTCCACCTCAAACGCCCAAAGTTGGACCAGAACATTGGGCCCAGATGTGAGCAGGTGGCTGACTTCCAGGCACTGCAGGTTTCATTGGAGCCTGACTCCTCAGGCCATAATAGAAATGAGTCAATGGCTTAGTCACTGCTTGGCATGTAACAGAGGTTAGATTAGGAGAGAAACTGAACCCAGAAGCAGAGCCTGGTCCAAAAAAAACCCCCAACTATTCCATCTTTCCCTGATTGCTAGAAATCCCCACTTGCTCCAGGGACTTCCCCTCTTCAGGGGAAGGCAGATGGGGCTAGGGTGTCCAAGATGAAATCTGCCCTGTGTTTAAAGGAATCTTAGATAAGGGCTTCTTTTTGAACACCAGTGGAAAGAACTAGAACCCTAGGGTCAAAAACAAAAGTCAATCTCAAGCCCCAGTTCAGCCACATGCCAGCTGTGTGCTCTTGGGAAAGTCACCTTACACATCTAGGCCTTAATTTTCTCAACATAAAATGGTGCAAACTGATGCCTACCTGGCAGGATTTTGTGAGGCTAAAACAAGATCAACATGTAAAATAAAGTACATAGAACACAGTAGGCCCTCAATAAACAGCTGCTAGATATTTATCAGGCTCCTCTGGTAGCTCAGATGATAAAGAATCCACCTGCAATGCAGGAGACCTGGGTTCAATCCCTGGGTCAGGAAGATCTCCTGGAGAAAGGAGTGGCTAACCACTCTAGTTTTCTTGTCTAAAGAATTCCATGGACAGAGGAATTCCAGCTGCGCTATTTAAAGTCCTAAATGATGATGCTGTTATAGTGCTGCATTCAAAATGTCAGCAAATTTGGAAAACTCAGCAGTGGTCACAGGACAGGAAAATGTCAGCTTCATTCCAATCCCAAAGAAGGACAATGCCAAAGAATGTTCAAACTACTGTACAATTGCACTTATTTTACATGCTAGCAAGGTGATGCCCAAAATCCTCCAAGCGAGGCTTCAGCAGTATGTGAATTGAGAACTTCCAGATGTACAAGTTGGATTTAGAAAAAGCAGAGGAACCAGAGAACAAATTGCCAATATGCGTTGGATCATAGAAAAAGGAAGAGAGTTCCAGAAAAACATCTACTTCTGCTTCATGTTCTCTCCCCATCCTCTGAGTGGATACAGGAGAGTCCAAGGCCCTAGATGAGAGAAAAGAGCCTGAAGATGAAAAGAACCTGGGCCAGGAACCGTCCCATGAACAATCATCCTGGTGACTAGGAATACCTATGTTGGACCAATATATGAGCAAGAAATATACTCTTGTAGTATTAACTACTGGCTTACAGGATTTGTTTCAGCATCTGGAGAATCCAATTCCTATGATAAAGTGGACCAAATGAATAAAATGAACTTGGCTGCTCCAGGGATTTGAGAGATAGATATTCCACCTGTAAAAGAAGTACCGTGACTTCAAAATTGCCATAAAGGAAAAGGTCGTGGGGAATTAACCTAGCAGGTACTGTCCATAATGACATTCACCATTTCTGAGAGCTTTCTTGTGCCACACCCTGCTCATGCCTTATCTCAGATACCCTTCATAGTAACCATACACAATAAATATTAGTAAGCCCATCTTACCATGAAGGGAACTGAGGTCAGTGAAATTAAGGAACATTTTCTCATTTTCACAGCAGAGAACTGACTCTATGTCATGAGACACTGACGGCTACATTTTGTCCAGATATGGGGGAGGAATAGGTATGCCCCAGGGTCCTCTGGGAGCTTACAGGGGACAGGAGGGTCCCCAGATCACTGAGTGCAGAAATTAGAGAATGCTATCATTTCCAGATGGCGGGGAAAAGCCAATGTTGAGACTTCAAAATATTTACCACAGGTCAGCCCTGCCCAGTGTCTCATGCTTGATTGAGATATTTTATTTATTTATGACCTGTATACCTGATGCATATTCACATCTGTGGGTTTGAAAGCCTTCCCCTACCTTTTTAAGTCAACCACTAAATGACTGTCTTTTGAACTCTGACTGCACTTCATTTGTATCTCTCACTGTGTGAACTCAGGCAAGTTATTTAACCTCTCTGAGCATCAGTGCTCCCATCCAAAGTATAAAGATAATAATAGTGCCAACTGCCTTGGGCTGTTGTAAAAATTAAACAGTGCGATACATGTAAAGTGCTTGCCTTGGCATATGCTCAATCAGCTGGGTATATGCAAGTATATATATGCATGCACAAATATGCTGTGTGCCTGCCTAAAATAGAGATAATATTAACTCTTTCGGTACTGAGAGAATTGACTAAAATAACATACTTCCAGTCAGAATAGCATCTTGCACGAAGAAAACTTTCAAATAATCTTAGCTGTTATTGTTATTTCAAGTCACCCGCCATCGGCATTGAACGGGGATGAAGAAGTTCCTGGTTTGAGTTCTGGGTCTCCTGGGTAGCAGCCTCAGCCAGGGCAGCTAAACTATCTATGTCTTAGTCAACAACATGGAGATAATAATGGTCACAGCAGAGGATTTTTCTAAAAGCATTGAATAATGTATAAAAATACTCTACAGGTGGCAATAAACTTTTAAAAGGTATGTAATTAGGGTTACTTGGGGACATGTCCTCTATTCTTCTTATTAAGGGGAAGCAGAGCTTGCTTTGTTAGTAGTCCCCCAGTACCCAACACAATGACTCGCACATAGTAGGTACTCAATAAATGCTGAACAACCGAATGAATGAACAAATGTATGAATGAATGGGTTGCATGTCTGGGACTATTTTAAGCTTCCAGAACTTAGGGTTTCTGTTTCTGATGCAAATTTCTTTTGAAATAATTATCTATATAATCCACTGACCCAGGGCCACTAGCTTGGTTTTCGATAACAATGATGAGGACTTTCCAGCCCTTTCCGATAAACATAACAACAATAATAATTGAATGCTTTACTTTGAAAAGGTCTTAACATCTATCATTGCATTTTATTTTGTCAGCACCCTTATAAAAGCAAGAGTTATTATTTTCATTTTGCAAATGGAAAAAAAAATTGAGGCTGAGAAAGGAAATTCAGTTTTTCCAATTCTGCAAGCCAGTGGCCTGTCTGGAATTTCTAGAAGAAACTTCATTTCAGTTTTTCTTTCCCTTCCTCAGAAATCTGGCATCTTGATTTAGGGATTTGGAAAAATGCCATCATTGTCAGTGTTCCTCAGTGTTCATTCCAGGTTGGATATTTGCTCTACTATAAGAGGTAAATGGCATCATCTTCTACACCATTGTCCAATCTAGAAATCTGGAAATTATCCTGGGTTCCTCCTTGTGTCTTATGCCCCTCCAGTCCATACCCCACACACTATTCCACTCTGGCATGTGCATTCACAAATCAGTCACCTGGTTTTGTCCATTCTTCCTCTAGGTCATCTGTAGAACCTTTTTGTCCACTCTACCATTCCCGCAGTAGCAGAGGCCACCATCACTTCCCATCTGGATGACTACAATTTTCTGATTGACCACTTTTTTTCCATCCTAGCCACCCTGACTATTCCCCACATTCTCAGTGGTCTTTTAAATATATATATTCCATTTCATCACCTTGAGATAGAATATAGACTCTTCTCATAGCCTTGGAGAAAATCCAAACTCTTCACCATGACCCACTGACCCTTCAAGATATGCCCTCTGCCCTCCTGACTTCCTCTCTGACTACCATCCTCTCATACTCACATTCCCACCATAGAGAAGTCCTTGAAATTTCTAGAGTGCCCTGTGCCTTCCTTACTTCTGACCCTTCACACACATTGTCCCCTCCTCTCTATATCCTTCTGTTCCCCAAGACCTGCCTCTCTTCTATATCATCCTGTTCTCCAAGACTCATCACGAATATCTCAGACCCAAGTAACTCTCCCTTGTTCTTGCAATCCCCTTATTCATGCATTCAACACTTGTTGCTATTTACATGGTCCCATCACCAGCTGTGAGAGCTAAATAAGGTTGCATTGAGCCACTATTTCTCAATGAATTTTACTCCTTCCCAAAGCACTTCCAAACACTCTGTGAATTCCAAGGCAATAGAACTTCATAGGTTCCTCTGACAGACCACGTTGTGCCCACTGGGAAACTCAAGATTTTCTCCAGTTTTCACATTAGAAAACCAGTCTCACTGATACAAAAGGGATTGTTTGACTGTCCTATAATATTTGGAGATTCCCAGAGAGGGAGTTTGGGGCCTGTGACACAGATGGTAAAGAATCTATCTGCAGTCCAGGAGACCCGGATTTGATCCCTGGGTCAGGAAGATCCTCTGGAGAAGGGAATGACAACTCACACTAGTATTCTTGCCTGGATAATTCCATGGACAGAGGAGCCTTGCAGGCTACAGTCCATGGGTTCGCAAAGAGTCGAACACAACTGCGCAACTAACACATACACTAAGAGAGGTATTTCAAGATGCTGTGTAGAAGCACATATCTTTCTGCCACTTTTCTGGAACATTCTCCATTTAGATGCCCTTCACACACACACACACACACCCTTATATCTTGCCAAACAGCCTAACAAATCCCTCATCCAATATGTTAACCAGTAGCCACGTACAACTACCAAACATTTGAAATGTGGCTAGTCCAAATGAAAATTTGCCATAAATGTAAAATGCACACTAAATTTCAAAAACTTCATACACAAAAAGAATGCAAAAATATCATTGATAATTTTAATATGATAACATTTAGATAAATTAAATTATTTCACTTATTTTTAATTTTTGATGTGGTTACTAGAAAATTTAAAACTTTGTATGTAACTTAAATTGTATTTCTATTAGACAGCATTTATCTAAACCACTGGGCTCACCAACGGCAGTTGTTTTCTCAGGAGAAATTCCAATGCCAGGTTTTAAAATGATGTTTAATATCTTTCTCCCCTTCATACACTATACAGTGAAGATACTATAACACAAAAGTTCTTCTTCTTGTAGTTTATTTTCCTAGTGATAAATTAAGAGGGGGTTGTTCATTTGACCAACAGTTCTGGAACATCACAATAGGGATATAGGGGTGAATGAAATGACATAGAACCCACACTCAGGGCTGGATCAAGAAGAACTTTATGATCCCTTCTATTTCTAAAATATTCATGTCACCTCAAATCTTCAATTTTCAGTTGCACAATCTAGGATTCCTCCACTTGTGGTCCAAACATGAAGAAGTCAGAGTCTTGGAACTTGAGAGATATTTTTCCATAGAAGCTCCATTATAAAACATGAAATATAAAGCCCTGGACTACTCACACAAATATTTATTTAATTGATGATTACAGTAATATATTATTATTCTGTAAACACTGTACATTTTTAGGAGTTATCTCATTTAATTTTCAAATCAACCATGAGAGTTCAACATTAATATATTGGCTTTTCAGATAAAGGAACTGACATTCAAAGAAGTTTAGCAACTGTCCAAGTTCACACAGCCATAAAATACTAAAACTGGTCTTGAAGAAAGGTTTGTACAGGTGTGGAGGAGAGGGGGGATGAAAACCATAGCATGTGTCATTAAACCAAGGTAGAATTGGAGACAAAAACTCTTCTTCCTTTCCCTCTACCAGACACTCCATTAGATTTTCTTGCCCTCTCTGTTGGAATTTGATCCAGAGCATGAAAGCTGTAAGAATCCTGAAACAAATGGGACTTTTTCTCTTACAACTTGTAGCTTACAAGGGATGGAAAAGCCAACATACCCTGATTTAAGCCAAACAAAGATGGAGACAGAGTCAGAATTATTGGCTCAGCAATTACAAAGTTTATGGATATTTGGCTTCCAGCATAGCTTGCAGTAGTTCAACCCATGTCATCAGGCCCTGGTTATCTATCCATTTCTTGGCATCTTGTTCTACTGATTCCCTCTCCTATGCTCTAAGATCCTACAGCTTCTATCCTTCAGAGCAGTAAGATTTCCCTTCCCTAGCTGCTGCTGGGTGTGTGCTCAATAGTGTCTGACTCTCTGTGACCTCCAGCTTCCTCTGTCCATGGGATTTTCCAGGCAAGAATACTGGAGTGGGTTGCCACTTCCTACTCCAGGGAATCTTCCTGACCTAGGAGTCAAACTCGTGTCTCTTGGGTCTTCTATACTGCAGGTGGATTTTTTTTTACCACTGCGCCACCTGGCAGATCTCCCTTCCTTAGAGATGCTGCCAAGAGCTTCATAATTAGCTCTGATTGGTTGTGAGTCATGTGCTCATTTATGAACCAGTCTTTGTGGCAAGCAGAATGAAATGCTCTGACTGGCCAAACTAGATCACATGTTCACTCTTGGACCTGGGGAATATGATCAGTTCCACTCAAACCACTGGCCTGAGTTGAGGGAGGAGTAATTCCTCAAAGGAAATCTGCTGTTACCAAGGGAGGCAAAGGAACAGACAAAACCCACAAACATCAACTGTAGGTGTAATGACCAGTATGCAGGTAAACTGGCAGTCAGAAAACAAATAGACCCTGATTTATAACATTTGAAGATGTCATTGATGTAAATAATCTCACCATGGCTAATTTTAAGCTACCAACAGTTTAACAACTTCTTCTAAAATTCCCTAATATTTAACAGTGTGTTCTCTTAAGTAAGTCAGAGCTGACTTCATCATACCACTACATCCTCCAAAGGAAGAAGAGAAGAACCCTTCAGAAAGGAGGTATTTATAATAGGAAAGAGATTTCTTAATCTCCTTTATATTTGATATTTTTTTAAATAAAAGTGTAAGTCTCACACTCTGAGAAGATGTCCTTCCTCTAATCCCTAGAGCTCAGGGAGAAGCAGGTGACAGCTCCAGTGACCTCAGGGTAGCCAGCTCTAATTCTTCAGATACTGTCAGAAGCTCCACCATCCATTTATGCAGAATCTCTCCACAACAACACTTATTGCCCAAACTAAAGCTCCTCTTTCTTCCTTAGAATTTGGGTTTTATGTTATTATCAAAGCACCAACTCAAAGAAAATTCTGCTTTCTGTGAACATCTGTTGTCACTGATTAGAAACCACTCAGATCCAAGCCATTTTCCATCTTACCCAATATTAACGGCAAAGAGACACCATGGCCAAGTTCTTCTAAACAACATTTAACAAACTGGGATGTTTCCATAAATGGACAGGCAGATGAGAACTCACCATAACAACTATGAGTGCCAGGAAGTGCAATACATATTGCAAACATGGAGGTAGCTGTATTAGTCTGGGTTCTCAGAGAAATAGAATCAATAAGAGATAGATATGGATATAGCTATTTATGATAAAGAATTGGCTCACATGATTATGAAAGATAAAAATTTTAAGATAAGCCATTGGCAAACTGGAGATCCATAAGACTTAGTGATCTAAGTTCCAGTCCAAGTCTGAGGGTTGATGGTATAATTTTTAATCTGAATCCAGAGGCAGAAGACTAGTGTCCCAGCTTAAAGTCAGCCCAGTAGGAAAGACGGTTTCTTTCTTACTCAACTATTTATTCAGGCTTTCAGCAGATTGGATGAGGCCCACCTACTTTGAGGAGGGCATTCTGCTCTACTGTCTTATTATTCAAATGCTAATCTCATACAAAAACACCTTCACAGACTCACCCAGAAATGTTTAACGTAATGTCTGGGCACCCCCATGGCTCAGTCAAGTTGACACATAAGATTAAGTATCAAAGAAGCTACTTCCCCTATATTCCAAGTGTCCAGCAACAGTATATTAGTCTGAGACCTTATATTATACATTTTATAATGGAGTTTCTATAAAGAAATATCCCAAAGTTCAGTCCTCCTGACTTCCTCATGTTTGATTCCAAATGAGTGAGTGATTCTTAGGTTGCACCATTGAATATTGGAAATTTGATGTTTTCATGCTGGATGTCTTCATCCAGAGGATTAGCATAACAAAATAAGAACTCAGCTTTTGGGTTTGGATCAGTTCAGTTCAGTCGCTCAGTTGTGTCCAACTCTTTGCAACCCCATGAGCTGCAGCACACCAGGCTTCCCTGTCCATCACCAACTCCCAGAGTCTGCTCAAACATGTCCATCAAGTCGGTGATGCCATCCAACTATCTCATCTTCTCTCGTCCCCTTCTCCTCCTGCCTTCAATCTTTCCCAACATCACGGTCTTTTCCAATGAGTCAGCTCTTCGCATCAGGTGGCCAAAGTATCAGAGCTTCAGCTAAAGCTGAACAGAATCCAGACTAAAACCTTCCAATGAATATTTAGGACTAATTTCCTTTAGGATTGACTGGTTTAATCTCCTTGCAGTCCTTGGGTTCGGATAGACCTGGGTATACATCCCATCACTATCACTTTCTGGCTGAGTGGCTCTGAGCATATCTCTTTCAACTTCTCTGAACTTAAGTTTCATAATCTATGTGCTGGGAATAATAACAGCACTTCTTCCCAGAGAATAACAGTTTGCGAAAATACCAAGAATTTTAGCACTGGGGCTCCCAGTTGATAGGCTCCCAAATAGTAATAAATAATTCTTAAATCTCAATATTATTCCCTTATTGAAAGTGCCCCCATGACTTAGGTGTTAAGTC
Source organism: Giraffa tippelskirchi (assembly GCF_054371585.1). Lineage (NCBI taxonomy): Eukaryota > Metazoa > Chordata > Mammalia > Artiodactyla > Giraffidae > Giraffa > Giraffa tippelskirchi. Next base: position 23,922,059 of record NC_137287.1, read on the forward strand.
ACTGAAGAGAAGGTTGATAAACACATGAGCTGTGTCTAAGGGGGTCTATAAAAGACGCTGTCTCATAGCCTGTTTGCTTTAAAGAAGGCAAGACTTCAACTAGGTGAGTTTTAAACTTCTTTTGCTGTGAAGTGCTTCTTTCTGCCAGCATTTATTATAATCTATTACACTAGGTGCTGTAGGGGTCACAAAACAAACCGAAGAGATGGAAGATGAGGAAATGTAGTGATCACTGTGGATTCAAAGCCCAGCTCTATCACTTTTTTTTCCCCCAGCTCTACTACTTTTTTTTTTTTAAATAAATTTATTTATTTTAGTTGGGGGCTAATTACTTTACAACATTGTAGTCGTTTTTGCCATACATTGACACGAATCAGCCGTGGGTCCACATGTGTTGTTGGGCAGGTTATCTAACCTCATCAAGAAAATGAAAATTGTCCCTATCTAACAGTATGATTTTGAAGATTCAATGAGACAACGCTTGATAATATCTAGAATTTAGTTAAGAACAATGTTAGAACTCCTCTGCCCACAGGTGGGAGCTGATTTTCTAGGAGAGAAAATAAGAGACACAGAGGAGCCGTTTGTATTATGTTTACAATGGATCGGAATTTGCATGCTGATTTATCGTGTTCTTCACGTTGTTATTGTCATAGCAAAAAAAAAAAAAAAGGTACTTTCCCTGCCTCCACTCATGCTGGAATAAAGGGACTTTGTTGGGGGAAAAAATGCAGCCCCATCAAGGAAGCAAGCTGAAGTGATCTTAGAGAGGTGTAAGGAGAGTGAAGGGAGCGCTGGGAGCAGAGAGGGACGTATCCTAAGACTGGGAGCACCTGATGAGGGGAGGGGAGGCTATCCTCAAGAGAAGAGTCCTGGACCCTAAAGACTCAAGTCACTCCACCCCAAGGAATCAAGACCCCACCCAGAAAAAACAACTTCCGGAGTCTCTTCCTTTGAGCCTGGGCAAGCCAGGTGAGCACGGCTAATTCCCGAGTGCCTCCAGCGATCAGAGGACCAACTCTCAGCTAGGGTACCCGCAAAAGCAACCTCAGATGGAGATCTCTGAGGACCAAGGATGAGCCTTTCTTCAATTTTCTTTAGCCTGTGGGGTTCTTTTAAAATCCCAGTGGGAAGACAGACTGAACTCCACCAACCAAATAGATGAGCTTTGAGGACTAATTTGATTTGTTGCAGTAATAATAATATATTTCTTGAATCTGAATGCCATTTATAGGCAAGGCTTTGCTAAACATATTCACTCATATTCTGTCTAGCAAACATTAATCAGGCATCGAATTGTCCAAATCACCCTATGAGATAGGCTTCAATACTTCCACCTAACAGAGAAAGAAACTGAGACTACAAGATTACAACAAACTGTTTTAGATCACAGTTAGTGAGAAACGGTTAAAGAATATTTATAGCACCAACTATATATTTGACACAGGGTAGGTGGTTAATACATATCGGTTGAATTGATGACTGAATGAACAGAATAGATAACTTCTCAGTAAAATCCAATTGAAATAAAACTGGGTAACAATAATAACTGGCATGTGCCAAAATTATTTTAGAACTAGACACATCTAATCCCCAGACAACCCTAAGAGATGTATTGTCTCTGTTTTACAGATGAAAAAGCCAAAGCCGGAAAAGTTCAGACGTTTGCTCCGTTACTTGCTTAGGAAGTGGCAAAGTCAGCATTTAAACTCAGTGTGTCTGGCTCCACAGGCCAAATGTTTAAGTAGTGTATTACCTGGCACGTGGGTGGGATACAGAGTGAAGGAAGAAGCCTAGGAATTGGCACAATAGGACCTCACTTTTTCTTTCTACGATTGGGAAACAGGTAACATGAAGGTTAAGAGCAAGAGCTCTAGGGAGAGAAAAACTTAACCCCAAATCCCAGCTCCAACATTTTCTAACTCTGTGATCTCAGTCAAGTGACTTTGTCCTTCTGAGACCCACTAAAATAGAGGTAACAGTCAACTGTGGAGAGAGGCAAATGTTACAGCCCCTAACTCAGTACACAGGACCTGGTGTAATGGCAATGAATTGTATTAATCATAGTAATAAAAGCAGTAACTGATAGACAGAATGCCTGAGGAACTATGGATGGAGGTTCGTGACATTGTACAGGAGACAGGAATCAAGGCCATCCCCAAGAAAAAGAAATGCAAAAAAGCAAAATGGCTGTCTGAGGAGGCCTTACAAATAGCTGTGAAAAGACAGGAAGCAAAAAGCAAAGGAGAAAGGGAAAGATATACCCATTTGAATGCAGAGTTCCAAAGAATAGCAAGGAGAGATAAGAAAGCCTTCCTCAGTGATCAATGCAAAGAAATAGAGGAAAACAATAGAATGGGAAAGACTAGAGATCTCTTCAAGAAAATTAAAGATAACAAAGGAATATTTCATGCAAAGATGGGCTCAATAAAGGACAGAAATGGTAGGGATCTAACAGAAGCAGAAGATATTAAGAAGAGGTGGCAAGAATACACAGGAGAACTGTACAAAAAAGATCTTCACGACCCAGATAATCGTGATGATGTGATCACTCACCTAGAGCCAGACATCCTGGAATGTGAAGTCAAGTGGGCCTTAGGAAGCAACACTGTGAACAAAGCTAGTGGAGGTTATGGAATTCCAGTAGAGTTACTTCAAATCCTGAAAAATGACCCTGTGAAAGTGCTGCACTCAATATGCCAGCAAATCTGGAAAACTCAGCAGTGGCCACAGGACTGGAAAAGGTCAGTTTTCATTCCAATCCCAAAGAAACGCAATGCCAAAGAATGCTCAAACTACCGCACAATTGCCCTCATCTCACACGCTAGTAAAGTAATGCTTAGAATTCTCCAAGCCAGGCTTCAGCAATATGTGAACCGTGAAATTCCATATGTTCAAGCTGGTTTTAGAAAAGGCAGAGGAACCAGAGATCAAATTGCCAACATCTGATGGATTGTTGAAAAAGCAAAAGAGTACCAGAAAAACATCTATTTCTGCTTTATTGACTATGCCAAAGCCTTTGACTGTGTGGATCACAATAAACTGTGGAAAATTCTGAAAGAGATGGGAATGCCAGAACATCAGACCTGCCTCTTGAGAAACCTGTGTGCAGGTCAGGAAGCAACAGTTAGAACTGGACATGGAACAACAGACTGGTTCCAAATAGGAAAAGGAGCACATCAAGGCTGTATATTGTCACCCTGCTTATTTAACTTCTATGCAGAGTACATCATGAGAAACGCTGGAGGAAGCACAAGCTGGAATCAAGATTGCAGGGGGAAATACCAATAACCTCAAATATACAGATGACACCACCCTTATAACAGAAAGTGAAGAAGAACTGAAGAGCCTCTTGATGAAAATGAAAGAGGAGAGTGAAAAATTTGGCTTAAAGCTCAACATTCAGAAAACTAAGATCATGGCATCTGGTCCCATCACTTCATGGCAGATAGATGGGGAAACAGTGGAAACAGTGGCTGATTTTCTTTTTCTGGGCTCCAAAATCACTGCACATGGTGATTACAGCCATGAAATTAAAAAACACTTACTCCTTGGAAGGAAAGTTATGACCAACCTAGACAGCATATTTAAAAGCAGAGACATTACTTTGCCAACAAAGGTCCATCTAGTCAAGGCTATGGTTTTTCCAGTGGTCATGTATGGATGTGCGAGTTACGCTATAAAAAGTGCTGAGCACCAAGAATTGATGCTTTTGAACTGTGGTGTTGGAGAAGACTCTTGAGAGTCCCTTGGACTGCAAGGAGATCCAACCAGTCCATCCCAAAGGAGATCAGTCCCGGGTGTTCATTGGAAGGACTGATGTTGAAGCTGAAACTCCAATACTTTGGCCACCTGATGCGGAGAGCTGACTCATTGGAAAAGACCCTGATGCTGGGAAAGATTGAAGGCAGGAGGAAAAGGGGATGACGGAGGATGAGATGGCTGGATGGCATCACCGACTCCATGGACATGGGTTTGGGTGGACTCAGGGAGTTGATGATGAACAGGGAGGCCTGGCTTGCTATGGTTCATGGGGTCACAAAGAGTCGGACATGACTGAGCGACTGAATTGAACAGAACTGAACTAGAAAGGCAGTTATGATAATGATGTTGATGATACCAGTGATGAGTAAGGAGAAGGAGGAAAGGGTGGAGGGGGGGAAGAGGAGCCCCTTCCAGGAAGAAGGGACTTCTAGGATGGATTTCGAAGATAGGGAGGGATACAAGGTCAGAGAAGAGAATATTCCCCAAATTGGGCAGGGGCGTCAGAGAGGATAGTATAGCAAAAGACACAGACATGAACTTTGGAACCCACTCTTTGCCAAGCATGTGTTAGACACCAGGGAGAGGAGAGCCCCAGACAGGCAGATGAAGAGGCAGCTCCTGCCAACCCAAGGCCCAGCAGCTTAGCCCCTACAGCCTACAGACGTTCTTCAGCAAGTCTGTTATTACAGCCCAGATGACTTCACTCAGGGACATTGGATGGCACACACGACAAGACTGAATTTCCAGCCACATCCTCCACATGCATTTTGGCATAGATGTTATTTACAGGGACCAATCAGAAGTGTCATCTTAAATGCAACTCCCTTGATTGAAGTAACATCCTCCTAGGACCTTGAGTGCCTCAGTACACGCAGACAGACACTGCTTGCGCTTGAAGTGTTAGGTTTGCCTGAAGCAGTTGAGCAGAGACCCAAATTCAGAGAACAATTTGCCGCTCATAAGGAGCTGTCACTCAGAAATGCACTGACCAGGTTTGAAGAATCATCACCTGTGGCTCCTGTATTGCTCGACTTAGATTGGATGACCTTGAGACATGGGGCTTCCAAGATTCAGAGTCTAATAACATTTTTGTTAACTAAACAAGGACCCCATCCACTGGGGCTAGGAACCAGAGAAGCCAGCATAAGAATCAAAAAGCCAGGAGCAGACAGATTGAATCTCATGCTTCCTCCTCCCTCTCTGTCAGTGGGATTTCCACTTGTTGCAATTGTAGACCTTGGTTGTTCAAATCATGGTCCATGGACAAACAGTGGTAGCATCATCTAGGAGCTTGTTAGAAATGCAGAATCTTAGGCCTTATCCCAGCCTTGCTGAATCAAAATTTGTATTATAACAAGATCCCAGGTGATTCTTGGGCACGTGGCAATGTGAGAGGCATGGTTTGGGGTGAATCATAGCCTCTGAACTCATGTACATAGCTGGAAACACATCACTCTAAATTTAAAGACAAAGCAGCCATACTTTTATGAAAGAATCAGGACAGCTACCATTTCCAAGGGCCCCTGGCATGTCAAAGACCTTCCACTTCTCTTCTCCCACTTTCTAGACTCAGCACTGAGACTCAGAGAAGTAATGCAACTTACCAAGGTTATCTGTCTAGTAAGTGACAGAGCTGGGCCAATTCTGATTTATCCCCAGACCAGAGGATATGGCTCACTTTCCCAGAGCACATGGCCATAGGCTTTACTATTAAGGAAGATGGAAATGGTTCTTGGATGGAACACCAACAGTGTCAGCCACATCTGGACTGGAAGACTAGACTTTATTCACAAAGCCCTGACACTCATGAAATGAGGGACATGTCTCTCAAGAGAGAGCAGTCATTGCCTCAAAGAAGTGAGGGTCTAGAGCAGGAAGTGATTCCTCTGCTAGTGCCTAGGTACCCAAGTGCTAGTTCTGAATTATTGCCTGTCCTCATAATAGCACAGGAAGGAAGGGAACTGACTTTGCTCAGTGCTTGAACCATGTGATCTTACTTCTTCCTCAAATAGGTCCTGTCATTGTTCTCACCATAAAGATGAGTAAAGTGTGGTTTTTAAAGTGAAAGTTAAAGTTGCTCAGTCGTGTCCGGCTCTTTGCAACCCCACAGACTATACAGTCCATGGAATTCTGCAGGCCAGAATACTGGAGTGGGTAGCCTTTCCCTTCTCCAGGGGATCAAGGTGATATGAATTCCCCAGAGACAGCTGAGACTCGGATCCCCTCTGGTACAACAGCAGAACCCAAGCCCATCTTACAGTATGACACAAAAGATGATAATGTCCTGAACTAAGAGAGCAACAAAAGAAAAGAAAGGAGATAAACAGAGGAGACTTCACAGAAGGAGAATCTGCCAGTCTGGGTCTTTCTTCAGCAAAGGCAATATTAAAGGTCATTCTGAAATTTAAAGTTGACCACTGTTAAGCATGGTCAAGTGACTAATCATCTTTGTCAAAGTTAATTGTTTAGCATTGAATTTCCAAGGGTTTGAGAAAGAACACTTTCAATCACACGGGATCCTGTTCAATTACAGAGCATCCTCTTCCTCCATGTCCTTCTCCCTGGTGCTTACAATAATTTCCAGAAGGAATATAAGTGAGATCAGAGACAACCACCTCCAAATAAAATACCCCATGTCCATGGGAAGACGTGGCCAAAAGAGCCTGCAACATCTTTTACCCACTGGAGAGGCCTGGGAAACACACCCCACTCCCACCCCATTTCCCGGATGCTCTTACTCACCTGACATCCACACACACTCTCTTTTCATCTCACCATCTTTTCTGCCATTTCATCTCATGGAATTGACCATTCTTCTTAGGGCGTAACACAATTCCTCCCACCTCAACTCCCTATCTCCTCCAAAGCTGGAGAATCCTTTGGACCAAAAATTTGAATATTAAGGAGGGGCTTTTCTCTCATGTAAAACTGCTAAGCCTATTTCCCAACTGAAAACAAATCCAGAATGAAAGTTAACATGTCCTCCCACGTATAGAACCCCAATCAAAGTTGATGCATCTACAGAAAAGCAGAATCTTGAATGCAAGAAACTGTGGTGATGGCCTCCTAACTGCTCATTCGGTTCTCTGTTGATAGAGAATTCACATCTACGCTCACCTCACTCAAACTGATCTTCCACACCACCTTCAGAGTGATGCTTTTAAAAAATCCAAATCGAGTTATGTCCTTATTCTGCTTAAAAGCTTTCAATGACCTCCCACTGCATTATGATAAATTTCAAACTTGTTAACGTGGCCTGTGTTTGGGTCCCTGGCTGCTTCTTACATACTCTCTGATGCTTCTTTGTAAGTAAGTATCACCCTTAGATCTGGAAAAAGAGGAGTCCTCATCTTAGGCCCTCACAATGTATACAGCCCACAAACACAGAAAAAATAAAATTTTAAAGGCCGCTAGGACAACTCTTAAAACCACTTGAGATCTGTCATTCAAGTTCAGCACAAGGGGAGCTAAACCCCTAAACATGCGCTCTTATGACTAACACCATTCAAGCCCCTGGGACATGCTCCCTGCATCCTTTGCTCTGTATCTTTAAAGAGACAATTGCTTCCAAATGCCTTGAAGGATTGTCTCTGATGCCCCTGCTGATTTTGGAAACAAACACTGCTTGGAAGTCAGAGATTTCAGCATTTCACTTAGGTAAGAGATAATACGAATTAATTGACTCGTCACATCCTTCCTCTCAGATAACACAAATGCAATACATTCTTACAAAATGAAGCAGTGTTTCCTAATAATGTCAAGCAGCCATTTTCTTGCTTCCCTTCGTGTTTCAATTCATGAATCCAGAGGTGTTCACAGATTAGGACAGTATTGGCAATGGTTGGACATGATAGCTCAGAAATATTTAGCAATATTAAATGATTTCTATTACCCTGAAGTTTATATGTAGGTCTAGATTCTATTCAAGGCAAGCAGAAAGCATGATATCTAACCTTTACATTGATAACTAGCTGAACTTTGAATGCTAAAATTAGTTAATGAGTTTGAATTTAAGTTCTTTTTAAATAATCTTATTTATTTTATTTTCTTAGCTGTGCTGGATCTTCATTGCTGCACTGGCTTTTCTCTACCTGTGGCAAGTGGGGACTACTTTTCATTATGGTATGCTGGCTACTCACTGTGGTGGCTTCTCTTGTTGTGGAGCACCGGCTCTAGGGCACATGGGCTTCAGTATGTGTGACACACACGCTCAGGAGTTGCAGTTCCTGGGATCTAGAGCAGAGTCGATAGTTGTGGTGCGTGGGTTTACTTGCTCCGCAGCATGCGGGGTCTTCCCAGACCGGGGACCGAACCCTTGTCTCCTGCATTGACAGGCAAATTCTTTACTGCCGAGCCACCAGGGAAGCCCTTCTATTTAAGTTCTTAAAGCATTGATTTGCTTTATTTAAATCATTTTGAGTTGTATTTTGATATTCATATAATATCAATCTCAGTAGAATTCCTTGAGTTCCTCAAGTGCAATGTCCTCTTTCTTACCTCAGGGCCTTCACACATGTAGCTTCCCTCACTTGGGTCATACTTCCCCTCAGTACACTTCTGGACAACTCCTCTCACGGTTTATGAGCGAGTGGGTGAAAGTCGCTCAGTCATGTCCCACTCTTTGCAACCCCATGGACCGTAACCACGCAGGCTTCTCTGTCCATGGAATTCTCCAGGCAAAAATATTGGAGTGGGTAGGCATTCCCTTCTCCAAGGGAGCTTTCTGACTCAGAGATTGAACCCGGGTCTCCTCCATTTCAGGCAGACTCCTTACCATCTAAGCCACCAGGGAAGCCCCTCACACTTTGTATGTCACCTTAAGCTTCTCACTCTCTAGGAAGCCTCCTTGGTTCCCCTGGCTGTGTTCCTTTATCATGTATACCCACAACCTGTTCTTCTCTTTTGTGTGTTTTGGTTCAATATCTGCCTTCTCCAGTAGACTGTAAGCTACTTGAAGGTAGAGACTGTGTCTGTCTTGTTCACACCTTTCTCTCTAGCACCTGGAAGAGAACACAGTATACATCAGATTCTCAGGAAATGTCATGGGACTAAACAAATAACTGGGCAGAGCACCAGCTCCAGTCAAACCGAATTTAGGTCTTTCCAGTCATATCATGAGCCTGAGGCCAAACACTGGCAAACCCTGGGCTACAATTGGCCTGCAGTTTGATTAGTTTGTCCTGCAAAATACTGCCAACACCATGCCTTTAAATTTTTGAATTAACTGCCAGTGTTTACAAACTGGGAAATTACAGTTTAAAAATCCAAGCTTCTGTCTTGTCCTGAAAAAACTAAAGATTTGATAACATTTCTCACATGACAATGCTCCTCTGAGCTGAGATGCATCTGCTCCTAGAGTGCTCAGTTGTTCTGCCCGCCACCATCCTGATCTACTCTGTCTCACTCCTTCCATTACGTGCCTATGGCTTAGAGTAACATTCCATCTCCAAACATTTCTCCTCTTCTCCCTGAGCTCAGAGTTATATTACATTTTGCTGCCTACCTTGCAGGTAGGTATGGTCACGTGACTGAGTACTAGCCAATGAATTCTTCTTTTTTTTTTTTTTAGCCAGTGGATTCTGGTAACACGTGATGAGAATCACTTCTGATCCCAGCCCGTAAAAAACTCCCATGCAGGTTTGTCTTTCTCTTCCCTCATCTGTCAGCTGAATATTGATATGCAGGGCAATTCTGGAAGGCACATGTTAAAGATGGAAAAACCTCATCAGCCTACATTTCTGAAAGATTGGGTAGAAATTTCCCCAGCTACCTGCTGCCCACCAGGAACATCCATTTGGGACTGTTTCATTAGAGGGTAAAACATTCTTATTGTGTGAAAGCCACGGAAATGTTGGATTTTATTTTTCACAGCAGTTAATGTTACTCTAATACAGCCTCCATAAGGCATTTTGAATTTGGTGTCCCTGCATAGGGCTTCCCTGGTAGCTCAGATGGTAAAGAACCTACTTGCAATGCTGGAGACCCAGGTTCAATCCCTGGATCAGGAAGATCCCCTGGAGAAGGGAATGGATACTGACTCCAGTACTCTTGCCAGGAGAATTCCATGGATAGAGGAGCCTGGTGGGCTACAGTCCATGGGATTCCAGAGTTGGACACAACTGAGTGACTAACACACACATATGTACATATGTGTACATATGTGCACACACTTATGCACATATCTGTGCATAAGCTTCTGCAAAAGAGATAATATCTTTCTCACTCCTTTATCTGCAGGGCCTACCATAGAGCTGGGCCCATGGTGGATGTTCAAAACATGTTTTGAGCATGTTTGCTCATGAATGAATTACAGGAATAGAAAGAATCCATGTAAATTTCAAGCAGAGCTGAGACAGGCCAACTCTACCCCACCACACTCATTAATGGCAGAACCATCTCTACCTATCACCAACTCCTAGCCTTGCAGTCCAGATTTCTCCTACAATACCCTCTCCAGTTGGCCTCAGAGCTCCCTTATCTCCTGTGCTCTCATGGCCCATATCTGTGCAAGGGACAGTAGGAAGTGACATGTGGAATTGGCAGAAAGAGATAGTCACACAGTTGAAGAAGCTGCTTGAAAAGTAAATTACAAGGAACAACTGCTACTCCTACTCAGATCTCACCTGGAAACTACTCTTGCAGTCCCTGCTTCTGCTTCCTTCTCTTGGTTGCAGAATGCCCTGGAAACAGAGTTCTACTGGCAGGAGGAGAACAAAACAAAATCTACCTTCAAAATCAAGCATCACCAAATATTTATTACATGACCAGCTTAGATAACAGTGGATGCTGAGCAATTTCTATGTATGCCTTCTTGTCCAGGAATTGTGATCACAGGAATTGTGTAAGGAATTTAGATCACATCTTGAAAATCCCATTTGATATTGAAACACCCATCTGATAATATGCAGACAGGATAGGGATAGATGCGTTACACAGATGCAAAAAATTCTCAGATTTTTGGTTTATATGTGCCAGGCACCATGCTATAAACTTTGCATGCATTATTTCATTCAAAGCTCAAAACTACTCTGAGGCATTTTATATACCATTGTGTCTATTTTACTACTGAGGACTTTGAGGCCTAAAAAGATGAAAAGTGACTTGCTCTGACCCATAAGATAGTAAGGCTTAGAGCCACAAATTGAACCCCTGTCTGTCTGACTCTAAGGTACTATATATCCCTTAGCTTAGTAGAATTTGAGTAGTAACTGAGTTATTTTTGTTATGCATATGTCTGTCTTTTCTACTAGATTATGAGCTCCTCTAGGCAAAGACCGAGCCATAACACTCTCCCCAGCAAGCACCATGCCTAACACTTCCAACATATGTGATGGATGACACATAAAAAAGGAAGAGTGAGTGAGACTTTAAAAGACCTGTCCACAGTCAAAGACCCAGTAGCTCCCTGACTTGAGACTCAGAGTTTTGAATCCGAAAACTTTTCAATAATAGTAATAGGAATAACAATAATAATAGCTATCATTTATTGAGAACTCACATCAAGCATTTTTATGCCTACACTGTTTCATTTAATTATTGAAATAACCTTGTGAAATGGGTGTAATAATACCCTCATTTTGAAACAAGCTCAATGAGATTAAATAACTTGCCCAAGATCACCCAGCTAACGAAAATCAAAGACTCAGTTTTTCATATCTGGATGACTTAACACTTCACACCTTACTTCTCTGAGAGTTGCACCCAGTCTCTGTAACCGTTCCAAGCTGATTGAATCCTTCCAAACCATGACTCCCCACATCTGACTATAAGAACCCCACTGCTCAGATGGAGCTGTGATGGAGCTCCACCTCCAGAGGAAGCCTCTTAGATAAGAAGAACACTCCTCAGAATTATACCGGGGGGGCTGGAAGCATGAGCTTCTGCACCAGGCAGACCATGTTCCAATGCTCTGCTGCTTTCTAGCTGCATAAATAGTTAGAAGAAAGAAAGGACTTATTGCAGGCTGTTATTTTTCTATTTAGTGTGGCCTGGGATCCCTAACACATCTTATATCCTGACTATATATTTCAAGGTGTTCCATCCATCCGTCCATTCATCTATGCACCCATTCCTTTTTAAATCCATCAATCAATCCATCAAACGTGCATCCTTTTCTTTCTTTCATCCATCCTTTTAACAATGTACCATTCCATCATCTTTCCTTCTTCCTTCGTTCATTGCTTCCTTTCTTCCTTCAATCCATCTACTCAACAAACAGTTGTCAACTGAAAACAAAAATGCACAACCTAAAAGTTGAGAACTATCTCTTACTCAGCAGACAGATTGAGGACTAAAGCCTGGCGGAAGCCTCTCAGATACCTCTGAGGGACTCTTCTGAAGAGGTAAGGGAAGAGCTAATAGGTTTTGCAAAAAAAAAAAAAAAAATCCAGGTAGTCAGAACATCAAAACATTGCTGTTAATTAAATAAAACCATATATCTTAAGTTAATGAATTTAGCACTTTTCTATGTATGGGAAAATACAAGAATCTGGGCTCATTGAAATCATTCCTTTGATATACGCCTTAACTATCTAGGACCAGTATCCTGCTGTTGTCCATCCTAAAGCTCTTCAGGGTGCAGTCTGGGGCAGGTGCAGTGGCTGGCAGCTTGATGGGCACAACCTCCTTTGATTACTGGTGTGGCAAGTAACGTTTTTCACCCACACATGATTCGGAGCCCCGCGCTCGGCGCCGGCCGCGCCATGGGGGAGGGGCGGGGCGGGCCGCGCGAGACCCGGGAAACATGGCTGCTCGTCCTATTTCGGCGTCGCGGCGTGGCCACCAGCCCCCGGATCAGAGTTGGGAGAGGCTCCCAAGGTGGGTGTGACACAGCCTACTACTGTGTCCCCAGCATTGTACTGGGCTCTAGGTTTACAAGGATAAAACACAGCACATGACATAGTATGGTAGTCAAGAAAGGGGTGAGCAAACAGAGAGAACTGAGTTAACATCTGGGCTCTCTCACAATCTGAATTGTAAGTGACAATTACAATTGTCTGAGCCTCTCTGAATCTCAGCTTCCGCTTATATAAAATGGGGGGAGGTAGTTCATGACACCTAAAGTTACTTGTGAGGAGAAGATAAGATGAAGCACACAGTGAGTGCACAAACGCCCTCAGCTGGCATTGTTTATTATTATAAAGCCAGTTCCTGCCCTGGAGGAACTCACAGGAAGGCACACTTGTAAATAAGTTAAGACTTGTGATAAGAGACCAAGTGGCGGGAAGTAAATAAAGTCAGCCTGAGGCATTAAGGCATCAAGAAAGAGAAAGATCCCAGCTTTTTTTCTAATAAAAAGGCACCTCTTCCAAGAGAACATACATCCTGAATTATTTGATGACCTTGAGGCATTTAAAATGACTTTACAAGTAATCACCTCTCCTCCCCTTAACCAAGGTCTCTGCCAAAGTATTTTCAACACCCTGGTTCTGTGCTGATATCCTGTGTCTGTTTTTGAGTTTAACAGCTTCATTCTTCCATATACTGCATCTAGAATGTACTTGGATCTTAATATATCTTAGAAACATCATAAAATTACAGCAGTGAAAAGTACCTTAGGTACCATCTACCTTACACTTCTGCACTCACTAGAAGAAAAGCCCCAGAGAGGTTAAGTGAGTTGTCTGAGATCACACAACTAGCCTTGTGACTCAATTGAGATCTGATCCAAGGTACTGCAAAGCCTACTCCAAGGTTACTTCCAGCCTACCATGACGTCTACTCCTGTAATTTCTTATGCCATGTAACACCAAACTGCCACCCTATAGTTCTGTTTCTGTGTATTACTTTATCTCTTCCTCACCCTTCGTGGGGTGGCAAGTTGAGGGCCAAATTATTTGAGAAAACTACTTTGTCTTGTGTCACTGAATCTATTTTCCCATCTGTAAATTATCTTGACAAGGCCAACTTCATGGATTTGATGTAAAGACCAAAGGAGAGAATTTAAGTGAAAGTATTTCAAGAAATGCTATAGATTGCCTGTGACTCTCAGAACAGTCTATAAGTGGTAGAATCAGGACTCAGACTTAACTGGATCTGATGGCAATGTATATGTGCTTTGCACTACCTTTCTGGCACTTGGATGCTTAACAAAGAAGCTAGTTTCCAAGAAGGTCAAGTAGATGTACTTTTCTCTATTCCTCCTGCTAAGTCTAACTGAAATCCCTGGACATTATATATAAAACAAATGTAAGTACAACTTCTACTTCTACCTGAAAGTAGCAAGGCAGCACCACTTCTTTCCCCTGCCAGAACAGTGTCAGAACAAGAAAAAAAAAAAGCTCAACCCAAAGGCTTTAGGAAGATCCAGTGTCTCACAACATAATACAAAAATGTACACACGTCAGTTAAAAATCACTCATAAAACCAAAAACTAGGGTTTTTTCAAGATGGCAGAGGAGTAGGTGGATATAGAGTCCTTCTCTCTCCACAGATGCATCAGAAAAATACATCTACAGATGCAACAGTTCTCACAGAACACTGACTGAATACTAGCAGGAGTCCTGATCACCAGAAAGGACCATATTGATCCATGCATAACCGGCTATGATAAAAGAAAGAAGGAATGAGGGGAGCAAGCAGGACCAATCCATACCCTGGGGTGAGGGAGCTTAATCAAGGGAGAGATTCCTGCATCTGAGGAAATTGGTTGAGACAGAAGGGAAGCATTTAAGGTATCAGAGAAGGGTGAAGCAGCTGACCTGTGACAGTCTGAATAGAGTGAGAAACACAGACAATCTATGCCACGGCCCTAAGTGCTCCAGACTGGCTTGTGTCCACTGGTGCATGTGGGGACTGGGAAGAACACGAGGAGAGAGAGAGAGTTAATTCTGAGGTAGGTTGAAAAGGAGTCCAGGGCTCTCAAGGAGGATGAAGGGGTCCAGAGCCCTCAAGGAGGAGAAAGGGGCCCAAGGCTCTCAAGGAAGAGAAAGGGACAAATGTTTTTTTCTACATTCCTTTGTTTTAGTCACATAAGACATTTTTTCTTAAACTCTGAGTTGTTATGACAACAGTCTTTAAGACTAACTTTCTATAAGCCCAGAGCTAATGACTAAAGGGTATGTTTTTCCTTAAGCTCTGTACTAATGACTTAGTTGAGTTCAGTCACTCAGTCGTGTCCGACTCTTTGCGACTCCATGGACTGCAGCACGCCAGGCTTCTGTGTCCATCACCAACTCCCGGAGTTTACTCAAACTCATGTCCACTGAGTCAGTGATGCCATCCAACTATCTCTGTCATCCCCTTCTCCTCCTACCCTCAATCTTTCCCAGCATCAGGGTCTTTTCCAATGAGTCAGTTCTTCATATCAGGTGGGCAAAGTATTGGAGTTTCAGCTTCAGCATCAGTCCTTCCAATGAATATTCAGGACTGATTTCCTTTAGGATGGACTGGTTGGATCTCCTTGCTGTTCAAGGGACTCTCAAGAGTCTTCTCCAACACCACAGTTCGAAAGCATCAATTCTTCGGCACTCAGCTTTCTTTATAGTCCAACTCTCACATCCATACACGACTACTGGAAAAATCACAGCTTTGCCTAGCCTAGACAGACCTTGTTGTCTCTGCTTTTTAATATGCTGTCTAGGCTTGTCATAACTTTTCTTCCAAGGAGCAAGCATCTTTTAATTTCATGGCTGCTGTCACCATCCGCAGTTTTAGAGGAAAACATAGGCAGAACACTCTTTGACATAAATCCAACAGGATCCTCTTTGATCCACCTTCTAGAGTAATGGAAATAAAAGCAAAAATAAGCAAATGGGCCCTAATCAAACTTAAAGGCTTTTATACAGCAAAGGAAGCAATAAACAAAATGAAAAGACAACTCTCAGAATGGGAGAAAATAATTGCAAACAAAGCAACTGACAAAAGATTTATCTCCAAAATATACAAGCAGCTCATGCAACTCAATATCAAAAAAACAAGCAACCCAGCCCCCCAAAAATAAAAAAGAGCAGACCAGACATTTCTCCAAAGAAGACGACATACAGACAGCAAACAAACACATGAAAAGATATTCAGCAGTGCTCATTATTACAGAAATGCAAATCAAAACTAGAATGAGTTATCACCTCACACCAGTCAGAATGGCCATCATCAAAAAATTTACAAACAATAAATGCTGAAGAGGATATGGAGAAAGGTGAACCCTCTTGCACTGTTGGTGGTAATGTGAATTGATATAGTCACTATGCAGGATGGTATGGAGATTCCTTAAGAGACTAGGAATAAAACTACCTTATGACCCAGCAATCCCACTACTGGGGCATACACACTGAGGAAACCATAATGCAAAACAACACATGTACCCTAATGTTCACAGCAGCACTATTTACAATAGTCAGAACATGGAAGTAACTGTTTTGTCGAAAGTTTTCACTTTCATTTCAGGTTCAAAGGATTTGTTAACAAAATAAGACACTCATTATAAACAAATAAATAATACAAATATTTATTAAAGAATTTCCTATCTTACTTTCAATATACTAACATTAAAAGAAAAGAGAAATAGAAAGAGCAGAGAGTACATCACCAAATTGGGTTTTGACCAACATCCAGACTTAAACAGCACTGGGAAGTCCCGTGTCTGGAGTCCCAGTTGGGAAAGGGACATTCATTCATCAACAGATGAATGAATAAAGAAGTTTTGGTGCATATATACAATGGAATATTAGCCATAAAAAGGAATTAAATTGATTCAGTTGTAGTGAGTTGGATAAACCTAGAGTCTATCACGCAGAGTGAAGTAAGTCAGAAAGAGAAAAATAAATATTATATATTAATGCATATGTATGGAATCTAGAAAATGGTACTGATGAACTTATTTGCAGGGCAAGAATAGAGACACAGATGTAGTGAACATATTTACAGGAGATAGTGGGACAAATTGAGAGAGCACTATTGACTTATACACACTACCTTGTGTAAAATAGATAGCTGGTGGGAAGCTGCTATATAACACAGGGAGCTCAGCTTGGTACTCTGTGATGACATAGAGGGATGGGATAAGGGGTTGGAAGGGAAGCTCCAGAGGGAGGAGATATATATATATATATATATATATACTTATAGTTGATTCATGTTGTTCAGCAAAAACTAAAACAACATTGTAAAGCAATTATCTTCCAATCAAAAATTTAAAAAATTAAAATTAGGAAAAAATACAACTGAGAATATCTTAAATTGAATGAAAAATGCAATTAATAGATGCCAACACCAAGACATCAGAGATGCTAAAATGATCTGACAAGAAATTTAAAGCAACCATTGTAAAACTGCTTTAATGAGCGATTACAAACACATGAGACAAATGAAAAGGTTGAAAATCTCCATTAATAAGTAGAAAGTATTTATAGAAATATAATAGAAACTATCAGAAACAAGTAGAAGATATGAAAAAGAACCAAATGATATTTTAAAAAATGAAAAATACAATAACAAAAATTTTAAAATTCAGTGAATGTGATCAGTAACATAATGGATGGGAGAGAGGAAATAATCAGTGGACTGGAAGATAGAATAATAGCAATTACTCAATCTAAATAATAGAGAAAATATGCTGAAAAAAAGAAAAGTGGGAAAAAAAGGCCTCATGGACCTATGGAACTCTAAAAGGTCTAAGACTCAAGTCATTAGAGTCTGAAAAGGAGAAAGAGGTTGAGTTTGAAAAAGTACTCAAAGAAATAATGGCCAAGACTTCCCAAATTTGGCCAGAGAAAGAGACCTTCAGATTTAAGAAGTTAAGCTACTCCCAAACCCAAAGAGAATCACACATCATGAACAACCCTCTGGAAACTAAAGAAGAACAAATAAAAAAATTCTGAAAACAACCAGTAAAAGAAAAATGACACCTTACCAATAGGGAAGAAACAGTTCAGATAACATCAGATTTACTATCAGAAATCATGGAAGCTGAAAGGAAATGGCACAATATATTCAGGTGCTGAAAGAAAGAACTGTCAGTCCAGAATCCTATACTCAGTGAAAATGTCCTTTAGGAATAAAGAGGAAATCAGCATATCCTCAGGTGAAAAAAATAAGAGACTTTGTCACCAGAAACCTAAAGAGTGGCTAAAGAAAGCTCTCTGAACAGAAAGGTAATACTTTTTTTAGGTAATAATTTTTAAATTATTACCTTGGACCACCAAGAAGGAAGGAAGAACACAATAAATAAAATATAAATAAATATAATAGTTTTTCCTTTTCCTATTGTGTTTTCTAAACAATGTTTAATGGTTGGAGAAAATTAGATAAATCATCATTATAAGAAGAGAAAAAATACTTGGAACTAATAAAAATTTTGGAAAATTTTTAATATCTTAATATGTGCATTATTTAGAATATCCAAAAACTTAATTTTTCATTTTCCCTCTAAAAACTCCAAATGCCAAGAAGATCTATCTGTCATACTTCACTCCTTCCTAATCAAAATTCCACCCAGGTAAGGCACAATGTGCCTAGCACCCAGAAAATTCTCCTTTGTCTCTCTAAAATCTTTCCTTAAGCATAGCTAAATTAGAACTCTTTGATTGCAAATAACATATACTCAGTTTGAACTTTTTTAAGTCAGACAATAGGAAGGTCAGGCCTAGTGCTAAAAAATGACTAGAATAGGTGTCTCCAATGCCATCAACGTACCTTCTATCTCTGTCTCTTGTACTTCTTTCTGCGTACCAATTTCATGATCTCCTGTCTGGGTTTTCTTGAGTTTACATCCTAAGAGCCCTGGACCAGAGTAGAAAAATAGTTTTTCCTCTGCCTCTCATTTAAGAAAAAATATCTTGGGAAATCTCTTGCAGCCTAGTGATTAGGACTCAATGCTTTCACTGTCAGGGCCCAGGTTCAATCCATGGTCAAGAAACTAAGATCTTGCAAGCTGCCCAGCATGGCCAAAAAGTAAAAAAGCAAAGTCTTAGGGAAGAACTCTTGTTATTCCTGAGAATTTTCTTCCCTTTTGACCAATTTCTTAAACCTATGCCTAGAGGGTGGGATCTTTTACCAAAAGAGAGTTGTGATGCTTGTGAAACACTTAAAAAACATTAAATCAAAGCAAGGGTTGACTGTTCTCCTCCCACTAAATGTATCTTCCCCAGTTAGGAATCCTTAAGGAATCTGATCATAGCGAGGCAGGGTTTCTCTGCCTCAGCTCTACTGATGTTAGTTGCCAAATAAGCCTTTGTTGTAGGGGACTGTCCTGTGCACGGTAGGATGTTGGATAGCATCCCTGGTCTCTCTACTCACTAGATGCCAGGAGCAGTGCTCCATCTCCCATTTGTAACAACCAAAAATATCTCCAGATGTTGCCAAGTGTACCCTGGGAAACACAACTGCTCCCAGCACAGTCACTGCGGTAAAGGAATGTGACATGGGAGAACAGAGGGCATTTTCCCAGACGCTGTTACCAAAATGTGCATCTTGAGGGGTGAGGGGGAGATAAGGAGAATAACATGGAAGAAGGCAAGGAAGAAGGGTTGAGATGGCAGTGCTTCCAGCACCTTCCATTTCATTTTCCATTTTCCCATTAGCCCCTTGGAAGCAATTAATTTATCATGTTAGCTAGCTGTCACCTTGGAAGAAGAGCTAGGATCCCAGGGCCTATGAAACAGAATGAAGCATATAAATACTTCAACCTGGGAGTGTGGGGAGGAAAGAATGGACTAAAGATTCAGACTCCTTAATTAAGTAGACGGTGATAATTCAGCATCAGTGACCACAACCTGAGGGTCCTGGACTGTGCTTCTTATGAAGGGACTGGATTTTTTCTTGTGTCTACTGCCAACTGTTATCCATACTAACAAAAGAGATCACTTGTAATTTAGAGTTTTCATTGCGCTTTTCAGACCCAATCTTCTTTGATTCTCCTCTAAACCCTATGAAGTGGGCAAGGTAATATCTTGTTACGCCCATTTTCATATGAGAAAACTAATATCCATTATATAGGAAATAGAGACACTATCACATGGGCACTAAAAGTATGGGGCTTTTAATACAGAAAAATCAGACTTCAATTCTTGGTTCCACAACATACTAGTAATTTGATCTTGTCATGTTACTCAATATTTCATCTGTAAAATGTAATCAATGCCTAGGAAATACAGAGAGAACTAGGTCAATTAATGCAGGTAAAGTATCTACTATGGTACCTGACACTTAGTAAGCACATAATGAAAGATAGCAGGTATTATTATCATAGTTATCAATATCCTCACTGAAATTCCAAGAAAAATTAAAATTTAGCAATATAACCAGGGTCTCACAGCCTTTAAAGGATGGGTCATGTCCTTAAAATCAACTTTTGAACATCTGGTATCATTTTAATATTCTGTGATAACTGGGATTGAGTAAGGGGATAAAGACTGATTATTCGTGAAAACTGATTATTCACTATTTACATTACCTTACTTAACCTCACTGTATTAGAGAATCAGTCAATGGTATCTGCACTTCACAGGAAACAAAATTTGAGATTTAGAGAAATAACTTGCCCCTGTCACCCAGGTTGAGAGTAGGGTTGGATTATCAGTTTTGTAGTACTGTTGCAAGAAGAGGGACCCCTTCCAGAACGTAATTCTAATACCTTGATTTAGATCAGGTGGGGAGAGCCTTCTCCTCTATTAGGCAGGACAGCACCCACTCCCAGAAAGAAGTAGTTACAGAAGAAAGAGATGTCTACCACAATTCCCAAGATGTATCTTGAATGAAGTCTCTCCGGGTTGGGGGGAGAGGAGCAGTTATTAGGGAACTGTTGACCAAAACTACTTGCCTTGGCCAGGCTGGTTTGCCTTAGTTGTCACAATAGAAGGTTCCTATAAGGAACATGGTGCTGACACTGAAAATTAACTGGGAGAATTCAAGAGGCCAAAAGTTTCTGGACCACCTGTCTTACGAGTCTAGGAAATATTCCCTCTTGTTGCTTATTCTTGTATCTAGAGTTACACTATTACAATTATTGATCTCATATAGAACTGTATATCATCGTTTTATCGGAGGCTCAGTCACACACTTGGTAATTCAAGAAACAACAATTTTGTAAAACAGGCAATGTAAAAAATAGCACAGCTAGGAGTATTAGTAAGGTCATAAGCAAGAATTTAAGTCAAGAACTTCCATGGCTATAGCCCACTATATTCTAGGTCATCTGACAGTCTGTTCTGTACCAGTTTTTGTATTTTAGGAAAATTACATATTGGTATTTTCCATAAAGCACCCAGCCCAATTTCCTCGTGCTACTAGTATGGCTATTCCTAGTACAGTTTGATTGTTCCCAACATAAGTGAGCCTTTACATTTAAATGACCATAGCCTAATGTTAATCTCCTGGTTGCAGATCATGAAGCATCTGATCTTCATCCAAAGACAGATTACTGAGTTAAGCTTCAGAAACAAACTTAGAGTGGCCTTTTAATAATTCAATTAAACTTTACAACAATATAACCTAACAACAAAGAACTATCTGGGAAGTGAGTCAGTAAATAGAGACACCAAAAAACAGAATTAGAATTTGATATCCATTGAAGCCCATTGGGGCTTCCCTGGTGGCTCAGTCAGTAAAGAGTCTGCCTCCAATGTTGGAGACCCAGGTTCAGTCCCTGGGTCAGAAAGATCCTCTGGAGAAGGAAATGGCAACCCACTTCAGTATTCTTGCCTGGAGAATCCCATGGACAGAGGAGCCTGGCAAGCTACAGTCCATGGGGTCACAAGAGTCGGACACGACTTAGTGACTAAACCACCACCATCCATTGACATGTCTCTTTCTCTCTAAAATTATGTTCTTTTTTTTATCAGATATCGTCAAATCAAGATTACTTTGTCTGCGAATTGTCTGATTAATTGATAAAAGATTCCCTATGAGCAGGAAAGCCATGTCAGGGGTTTGTCACCAATTTTGCCTTGCAGATTTAAGTGAATTCCTCCTTTTTTGAGATCCACAACATACCTTCAGACTCCTACACCTGTTAGAGGGTGGCCTTCCTTATTTATCTTATAATGCTGCTGGGAACCTAAGAATTTTCAATCTCTGGAAGGAGCAAGTAGAAAGAAAAGAGAAAAGTTCCCATTTTACTCACAGTGGTGTCATTTACCAAATTGTTGTAAGTCATAAGTAACTTGAGGGGAAAAGTTTCCCCATATTTGGAAGACACAATTCAAAATCAGTAATACTCCAAGATGAAACCCGTAAAAATCATAACCATATTCACCAGTTCACTCAGTAAACAATCCTGTTGTTAGTTCTTCATGAAGCCTTCCTGGTGGCATGCCCATCTCTCAACCAAGATGGATTCCAGCAAGGACTCCCTAGGAAGTTGGTCATCTCCTCTCTCTTTTGATCCCTCCCGAATTCTCCCAGTTAGCTTTTGGTGGCAGCATTATGCTCCTTATAACTCAGGCAACTCAGGCAAGCAGGCAAGCAGGCCTGGTCAAGGTGGGTGGTTTTGATCAATAGTTCCCTAACAGTCCCTTGGACTGCAAGGAGATCAAACCAGTCAATCCTAAAGGAAATCAGTCCTGAATATTCATTGGAAGGACTGATGCTGAAGCTGAAACTCCAATACTTTGGCCACCTGATGTGAAGAACTGACTCATTGGAAAAGGCCCTGATGCTGGGAAAGATTGAAGGCAGGAGGAGAAGACGATGACAGAGGATGAGATGGTTGGATGGCATCACCAACTCGATGGACATGAGTTTGAGCAAGCTCCAGGAGTTGATGATGGACAGGGAAGCCTGGCGTGCTGCAGTCCGTGGGGTCACAAAGAGTCGGACACGACTGAGTGACTGAACTTTCTTTCTCCCTAAACCATGAAGCCCTACCACTCATTCTTTTGCAGTTCTAGTGACCGATTGAAGTGTGGAATGGCAACACAATCCTGCCCATGAAAATCTGAAATGTCTCAGAGACTAGGGGACCTTTTAAAAAAGCTTTTCTTCATTAAAAAATAAAGATGCATAGGGGAGGAAATGGGCCTTCTTTTGTGTGATATGCACAGAATGAATAACTGCCACCATCTTGCTAGCATAAGAACAAATCAGAGAGGAAATATGAAACATCAAAGACAGCAGAGCAGATGACAAAGACATCTGGGCCATTGCTGATGTCACTCAAGTAAGCACTGATTTAACAGATCTGGGAGCTCTATATCAGCTTTGTTTTCATGGGAGAAAATTAATTTCTATTTTGTTTTAACCATTTGAATCAGAATTTCTGTTATTTGCAGTGAAATGCCTGATAAAATGAGCCATAATGATATCTGTATCTTATTATGATAATTGATGTCTTATTACTACTAATAAGATTTATTGTACACTTACTACATTTCAGATACAGTACTAAGCTTTTCAGGTATTTCCTTTGAAATATTTCATGTTTCATTCTTATGACAAATTCATAAAGTAGATACTATTATTAATTCCATTTTGCAGATACATAATAAAGTAGAAGAAAAGAAACTAGCATTTGTAGGTTACAAACATACCTATGTAACCTCTAGGGACATTGGGAACATGACTCAGAGTCCAGACTCCTTAGTCAGACCATCTATGTTCAAACAGTTTTCAATCTCTTACCAGCTCTGTGATCTTGGCACGTACTTACAAAATATTCTCTTTGAGCCTGTTCCCTCATCCTTAAAATGGACATGATAATTGCATCCATCTGAAAGTGTTGTTGGATGAAATGAAATTCATTGAATCAACAAATATTGTGTGTATGATTTAATATTTCCCTTAATTTTGCAAGGTGGGAAAATACTACCTCCATTTACATAAATGAGGAAACAGGTTTAAAGAGGTAAAATTATTTGCCAAACTCTATTGTTACTGTTAATAAGCAGGGTGCTGAGATCCAACTCCAATTAGGTTTCTTTTAGTTTCAAAAAAATGGGTGTAGTTACATGATAAAGGCTGTTTGGGTCCAAGGTGGGGATAGAGAGCTGGGGGATGAACTAAACACAGGTTGTGAAGAACTCTTTGTGCTTTTTCAAGAAAAGTGGGGGAACACATTGGTGAACTGAGGCTGTGGGACTGTGAGAAGAAGGAGGCAGCAAGGTCTAGATCTGGCAGTGGAGAGCAGGAGAAGGTAAGAGCTGCCAGATGGTGACACTCCATCTACAGATATGCAGCCAGTCTCTGGGGATACACTCTCCAAGGATGGCTATGGGATCACCTCATTCATTATTAGATTTGCCTTGTGCATTGTGATATTGTGAATTTTTATAAGACATATGTATTTGTCTGTCCTATTTCTGGCACAGAGCTCCTAAAATGTTTAGAATTTTCTAAGTGTTGGGAGTGATTTCAGTGTCCTCTGTTATGTAAATGAGGTGAGTTTTGGACCACGCCCAGATGAGAGCTGACTGTCCAAGGAACCAACTCCATGATTAGAGGGTTGGAACTTTCAGCCCCACAGCAAGAGGAGAGAGGTGCTAGAGACTGAATCAATGGCCAATGGCTTAAGCAATCATGATTATGCAATGAAGCCTCCAATAAAAATCCAAAAGAAGGATGTCCAGAGTGCTGCCATGTTGGCAAACATATGGAGGTACTGAGCTCCATCTCCCCTCTCCCCATACCTTGCTCTTTGTATTTCTTCTACCTGGCTATTCCTGAGCTATATTCTTTTATAGTAAACTGGTAATCTAGTAAGTAAAATGTTGCTCTGATTTTTTTGAGTCACCCTAGCAAATTAATTGAGCCTGAAGAGGGGGTTGTTGGAACCTCTGATCTATAGTCAGTTGGTCAGAAGCACAGGTAACAACCTGGGTGAGCAATGGACATCTGAAGTAGGACAGAATAGGAGCTGGGGACATCCTTGTGGGACTGAGGCCATAGCCTGTGGGACCTGACATTGTCTCCAAGTAGATGGTGTCAGAATTGAGTTGAACTGTTGGACACCCAACTGGTATTGTAGAATTGCTTGATGTGGAGAAAAAAACTCACATATTGGAACAGTGTCAGAACATTATGCACTTTTGTTGCCAAAAATCCTTGAGATGTTGCCGATGGTTACAGTTCAGTCACCTCTCCATCAGCCAAAATGGGCACAAACTCACCTGAAGAATTTGGGCAATCAGGGCTATGAAGTCTCAAACTTGTTGTTCAGCTGCTCAGTCCTGTCTAACTCTTTGCGACCCCATGGACTGCAGCACGCCAGGCTTCCCTTCTCCCTAAGCTTGCACAAACTCATGTCCATTCAGTCAGTGATGCCATCCAACCATCTCATCCTCTGTCATCCCCTTCTCCTCCTGCCTTCAATCTTTCCCAGCATCAGGGTCTTTTCCAGTGAGTCAGTTCTTCACATCAGGTGGCCAAAGTATTGGAGTTTCAGCTTCAGCATCAGTCCTTCCAAAAAAATATTCAAGGTTGATCTCCTTTAGGACTGACTGGTTTGATCTCCTTGCAATCTGAGGGACTCTCAAGAGTCTCCTGCAACACCAGTTGGAGGAAAGCATCTATTTGAAAGCATCAATTCTCGAAAGCGTCAGTTCTTCAGTATTCAGCCTTATTTATGATCCACCTGTCACATCCATACATGACTACTGGAAAAACCATAGCTTTGACTATAGAGACTTTTGTCGGCAAAGTAGTATCTCTGCTTTTTAATATGCTATCTAAGCTGGTCATAGCTTTTCTTCCAAGGAACCAGGGTCTTTTAATTTCATGGCTGCAGTCACTATCTGCAGTGATCTTGGAGCCCAAGAAAAGTCTGTCACTGTTTCCATTGTTTCCCCATCTATTTGCCACGAAGTGATGGAACCATATGCCATTATTTTAGTCTTTTGAATGTTGAGTTTTAAGCAAGCTTTTTCACTCTCCTCTTTCACTTTCATCAAGAGGCTCTTTAGTTCTTCTTCACTTTCTGCCATAAGAGTGGTATCATCTGCATATCTGAGGTTATTGGTTTTCTCCCGGCAATCCTGATTCCAGCTTGTGCTTCATCCAGTCTGGCATTTCGCACGATGTACTCTGCATATAAGTTAAATAAGCAGGGTGACAATATACAGCCTTGACGTACTCCTTTCCCAATTTGGAACCAGTCCATTGTTTCATGTCCGGTTCTAACTGTTGCTTCTTGACCTGCATACAGATTTCTCAGGGGGCAAGTCAGGTGGTCTGGTATTACCATCTCTTGAAGAATTTTCCACAGTTTGTTGTGACCCACACAGTCAAAGGCTTTAGTGTAGTTAACCAAGAAGAAGTGGATATTTTTCTGGAATTGTCTTGCTTTTTCTGTGATCCAACAGATGTTGACAAATTGATTTCTGGTTCCTCTGCCTTTTCTAAATCCAGCTTGTACATCTGGAAGTTCTTTGTTCATGTACTGTTGAAGCCTAGCTTGGAGGATTTTGAGCATGATCTTGCTAACATATGAAATGAGTCCAATTGTGCAGTAATTTGCACATTCTTTGGCATTGTCTTTCTTTGGAAGTAGAATGAAAACTGACCTTTTCCAGTCTTGTGGCCACTGCTGAGTTTTCCAAACGTGCTGGCATATTGCATGCAGCACTTTAACAACATCATGTTTTAGGATTTGAAATAGCTCAGCTGGAATTCCATCACCTCCACTAGCTGTTCATTGTGATGCTTCCTACAGCCCACTTGGCTTCACATTGCAGGATATCTGGCTCTAGGTGAGTGATCACACCGTTATGGTTATCTGGGTCATTAAGATCTTTTTTGTATAGTTCTGTGTATCCTTGCCACCTCTTCTTAATATCTTCTGCTTCTGCTAGGTCCATACCATTTTTGTTCTTTATCGTGCCCATCTTTGCATGAAATGTTCCCTTGGTATCTCTAATTTTCTTGAGGAGATCTCTAGTCTTTCTCATTCTATTGTTTTTCTCTATCTCTTTGCATTGTTCCCTTAAGAAAGCTTTCTTGTCTCTCCTTGTTAGTCTCTGGAACTCTGCATTCAGATGGGTATATTTTTCCTTTGCCTTTCACTTCTCTTGTTTTCTCAGCTACTTGTAAGTCCTCTTCAGACAACCATTTTGCCTTTTTGCATTTCTTTTTCTTAGAGATGGTTGTGATCTCTGCCTCCAATATGATGTTATGAACCTCCATCCATGGTTCTTCAGGTACTCTGTCTATCAGATCTAATCCCTTGAATCTATTTGTCACTTCTACTGTATAATCATAAGGGATTTGATTTATTTCATACATGGATGGCCTAGTGGTTTTTCCAACTTTCTCCAATTTAAGTCTGAATTTTGCAAGAAGCAATTCATGATCTGAGCCACAGTCACCTCCCGGTCTTATTTTTGCTGACTGTATAGAGTTTCTCCATCTTCAGCTGCAAAGAATATAATCAATCTGATTTCAATATTGACCATCTGGTTATGTCCAAGGGTAGAGTCATCTCATGTCCAAGTGTAGAGACACATGTTTGATGTCTCAAACTGTCTTATTCTAAAAAGAAAAAACAAAAAAAACATGATCAAGTGGCTACAGTAGGAAGTTTGGGGCCAGGCAGAGCTGGTCTGGAATCTTTCTTACTAGGTGATCTTAAGCACAATGCTCAACTCTTGGGCCTTCAGTATAATGGTTTGAGAGTCAGACTATCTGTATTCAAATCTTGGGTTGCCACCTACTGGCTGTGTAACCTGAAATAAAGCACTGATAAAGTCTCTGAAGCTGTTTCCTCATCTGTAAAATGGGGAAGATAATTTTACCTACCTGTTAGAGAGGTTTAGATGAAATTATGTAAGTCATATCTTCAATGAGGAGTTACTGAGAACCTTCTAAATGCCAGTCAGGGTCTGGTGGAGGCAAGATCCCTGTTCTTACGGAGCTCACACTGGAGTGAGAATGAAGAGATGATACAGAGATAATTGAAATAAGAAAATAATATTAAGCAGCGATCAAAGGAGAGCTGCTCTGGACACAGAAAGGGAAGCCTGGACCAAAGTTGAGTATTGGTTGATGAGGGGCAACAGCAGGTACAAAGACCCAGAGACAAAGCAGAGTTTGGAACAATCATGGAGGAAAGTAAGGACCAGAGTGTCTGGAATGAGCAAAGGGAAGGGCAGTGCAAGAGGTAGTCAAGGGTTGGACCCTGGGAAGCCTCGTTACTCTTTATTTTGGGGTTTACTTGTGAAAGGAAGACATTGGTGGAGATTTTATTTTTTTAAATTAGTTTATTTATCTATTTTTTAACTTTACAATATTGCATTGGTTTTGCCATACATTGATATGAATCCACCATGGGTGTACATGTGTTCCCCTTCCAGAACCCCCCTCCCACCTCCCTCCCCATCCCATCCTTCTGGGTCATCCTGATGCACCAGCCCCGAGCACCCTGTATCATGCATCGAACCTGGACTGGCGATTCGTTTCACAGATGATAATTTACATACTTCAGTGCCATTCTCCTAAATCATCCCACCCTCGTCCTCTCCCATAAAGTCCATAATACTGTTCTATTTATCTGTGTCTCTTCTGATGTCTCGCATACAGAGTTATCTTTACCGATTAACGAAATACCGTATATATGTGTTAGTATACTGTATTGGTGTTTTTCTTTCTGGCTTACTTCACTCTGTATAATAGGCTCCAGTTTCATCCACCTCATTAGAACTGATTCGAATGTATTCTTTTTAATGGCTGAGTAATATTCCATTGTGCATATGTACCACAACAAAACAATTCTTAGCAGAGTGTCATCTATTCTAAAATTCATTCCCAGGATTTGTTTGAATGAGGTATGGTTAGACACGCAGACATGGAAGTGACTGTCAAGAGGGAAGAAGTTCATACTCACAGATCCCTAGAAGGAGGGACCCTTCAGAGGAGGCAGGCCAACACAGTGAAGCACCAGGTTCATCCAGGAGGCAGAGGTGGGTTAGGGCAGAATGTGGCCCAGAGCCTCTGTTGGTGTGCTAGCAGGAAAGAAAGGGTGAGGCTGGGTATGCTTGTTGAGTAACTTTAAAGCTGGATGGTTTGAATAATTCTGATGGGCTCTGGACTATAGTGGCAGTCCCTAGCTGTCTAGTACCTGGCCCTGGGGTGATTTAGGGCAGGGGAAACATTGGTTCGGTGTGTGAGAGTTTGATAAAGGAAATAATTGGAGAGTATGGGATCTTTACTAGTTGGTTTATACATCAAAAGCACACTCAAAGAGAGCTGTTGGCCATTTCTAGGAATTAGCTAGCCCTGAGAAGGGCCATCTCTCTAGCATCAAGGCCCTAGATGTCAGAACATCAAGATTACAGAAAATAAGGAAGATATATCCAAAACACTATCATATAACAAGTTTTTCATAATTGATATTCATTAGTATTATCTAATAGTGATGAGGGCAATGCATCCTATTTTGAAAAATTGTGAGAAATTATTATACAATGTATGCAAAGATCCTAAAACATAGGAAGTACTCAAAATTTTTATTTCTTTCCCTTTCCTGCTACAACACATTTTGACCTCTAATGATTTATTTAGACCAGAAAATACCCTAGCAGAAGGATTCTGACCTGTATTTTAAAATGATAACAAAGTTTCACCTTCCACATAACAAATCAGCCCTGACATCTGATTTTTGGATTATTGGATATTGCCACCACATTGGAACCTCTGACAGTTATTTAAAAAGAGGGTGGGATGATTTGAGAGAATACAATTGAGACATGTATATTACCATATGTGAAATAGATAACCAGTCCAAGTTTGATGCATGAAACAGGGCACTCAAAACCAGTTATTGGGACAACCCAGAGGGATGGGATGGGGAGGGGGGTGGGAAGCGGTTTCGGGATGGGGAACACATGTATACCCGTGACTGATTCATGTTGATGCATGGCAAAAACCACCACAATATTGTAAAGTAATTAGCCTCCAATTAAAAGAAATAAATTATTTTTTTAAGTAGTGAGAACAAAAGGGCAAGGGAAAGAGAATAAACATTTTTGAATGTATCCTATAGGCCAAGCACTGTGTAAGATGTCCATCATCACAATGTTTCCCCAAATATAGTCACAAAAGATGCTATGGTCTGACCATTGTACCCATACTTCAAATCTTGTGTTGAAATCCTAACCTTAAAAGATGAAGGAATTAGAAAGTAGGAGCTTTGACATTGATTAGATCAAGGGTGGAAACCTCATGAATGAAATTAGTGCCCTTATAAAAAAGGCCCCACAGAGCTTCCTAGCCCCTTTCCATTGGATAAAGACACAATGACAGGGCTCTGTCATGAACCAGGAAGTGAGGTCTCACCAGCCACCACACCATTCTGCTGGCACCATGATCTTAGGCTTCTCAGCCTCCAGAGCTATGAGAAATAAATTTCTGTGGTTTATAAGCCACCCACACTGTGGTATTCTATTATAGCAGTCTGACAAAGCAAGGCACCATGGAAAAGATAATTTTAGAGATCCCTAGACCCAATATTAAATGACATTGATGCACCTGAAGGGAGAATTAATCCCTTTCCCATCTTTCCAACTGCAGCAAGAAAAAGTCCCAAGTGGGCACTAGCATTCCTTTAATGCCTCCCTAACACTAATCTCCCCTTTCAACAAAGAAGACTTGGAGCCTTGGCAGGCTATAATACTAGCTAGAACTCTAATGATATTGGTGTTTCCCCCTTGATTTCTTAAATGACTTCCTTCTTTACGAAGCAAGAGAGACTAGTGTGACTACATGTGATAAAAATTAATTTAAAAATTAATTTTAAATATCTAATTTTTAAATAGAAGTATTTCTAAACGAATTAGCTTAAAAAGAAACACTATGTTAATAATAGTACAAGCAGCAAAAATCATGCACATGGTATACACGCACGGGAAATACTAGATTCTCTCCTTTATCTCAATGACATCCTCATGAAGCAGATCTCTGCTTTACCTATAGGAAACTGGGACACAGAAAGGGGAAATGACTCGGCCAAGGTCACATAAGCCTCTGCAACCCAATTCCGTCTGGCTCCAGAGTTTGAAATCTCACCACACTGATAGATCATGGTGTTTGTTTCCAGAAACAGAAGTTATCAATTTGGGAAAGCCTCATGTGTCTCTCTCAAGGAAGCTAAGGGACCCGCTATCTTTAGAAATTAGCGGTCAGGTGTCTGGGTAACCCTCACCTGGGAAGCCTGGGCAAAGCACTTGATTCTCTCTTCAAGTCTCCAGCAGCTTCTCCTCCCATAGCACAGCTAAAGAGAAACACAGAGCAACACCAGAACCAGACGTTTCATTACGAACTGATCTCTTAGATCAGTAATGCCGAGTCCCTGGGATGACAACCTTGTTCCAGAGAAAGTAGCCTTCAGTGCTCAGGTATTCAGGACACTACGAAATTTTCCTGAACAGGACAGATCATTCTTCTGCCCTACCTAGCCTGGTCCAGCCATTAGATGGCCTGCCTGCTGTCCTTTCTAGCTGTTCTTCTTCTGTCCCCATTGCTGCCTAGTGGAACTAGCCTTATCTAGACATTGATGAGTCATGCTTCTGTACATTTCAATGTTTTATCCCTGCGGGGAAGATTTTGGTAAGTATCTTCACTCTCACTGCTCTTAATACCCCATGTCTCCCTCTTAGGACTATTTCTAAGGCTCTTAAAGAAAATTGAACTTTTTGGCAATGATTGGGAATGGAAAAAGCTCAAGGTTTTGGGGGGTGGGGGTGGGGGCAGGCGGTGGTCTCATGATTAGCTGGCTGGAAAGAATATTCAAACCATCTCTCCTCTTTTAGTTTCATAACTTAAGTACCTAGAATGTTCTAGGCATTACACAGTATGTGAGAATTCTTGGTCTCTGAAATTCCACAAATCAAAGGAAAATGACATTTGGTAACTTTTTATTCATACAACACACAGACGTGATGGTAACTCTACTGTTACTGTCTCTTTTGGAGCCAATTCTCAATTGTGATGAGAATGGCTTTAGCTTTGAGTTGTACAGGCTGTGTTTATGTTCCAGCTCTGATGCTAATGCAGTGTGTGGTCATGGACATATCACTTAACTTCTCTGGCTCTCAATTCTCTCATCTGTAAAGTGGGGCAATTGGATAGAATTCTCTCTGTGGGTCCCACAGCTCCCAAACACTAGGTCATTGTGGGTACATTGCTTCCTCTCTCTGAGCCACAGATTTCCCATATGCAAAATGAGCTAATTAAGCCCTGGTCACTTCACAGAATAATGATGATTAAAATAGAATGGTCTATGTGGCTATGCAGGTATACCTTGAAGATATTGTGGATTTGGTTCCAGACTATAGCAGTAAAGTAAATATTGCAATAAAGTGAGTCACTCAAATGTTTTTATTTCCCAGTGCACATGAAAGTTATGTTTACACTATACTGCAATCTATCAGGTGTGCAATAGCATTATATCTAAAAAAAACACATTAAATAAAAGATACTTTAGCTAAAAGATGCCAACCATTGCCTGAGCCTTCAACTAGTCATAATCTTTTTGCTTGGTGGAGGATTTGAAATATTTTGAGAATTACCACAATGCGACACAGAGACATAAAGTGACAAAATGCAGTTGGAAAGAGTGCCCTGATGGACTTGCTTAATGCAGAGTTGCCACAAACTTTCAATCTGTTAAAAACACAGTATCTGCAAAGCCCAATAAAACAAGATATGCCTGTACTTTGTTAAAAGTCCTATCAATTGTGAAGTGTTGCTGTAATGAGAATAAATATCTTTGGCGGATCAATGTGTGTCTTTTAAATGAAAGGGAGAGTCTTACGGGTGTTTTTGAGAAGTACTCCTCACATTATTACAGAGCTTTATCTAGGCCATCTTTATCTTTAGGAGATTATTTTTAAATTGTAGGAAGAACATTTGGGCTTCCCAGGTGGCACTAGTGGCAAAGAACCCATCTACCAATGCAGGAGACATAAGACACATGGGTTTGATCCCTGGGTTGGGAAGATCCCCTGGAGGAGGGTGTGGCAACCCACTCCAACATTTTTGCCCGGAAAATCCCATGGACAGAGGAGCCTGGCAAGCGACAGTCCATAGGGTCTCAAAGAGTCGGGCACAACTGAAGCGACTTTGCACATAAGAACATTTAACATAAGATCTGCCCTTCAATAAATTTTAAGTGTATAATACAATATTGTTAACTATAGGCACGATGTTAAAGATAAGATCTCTAGGATTTATCTGTCTGGCATAACTAAAAGTTTATGCCCTTTGAGTAGCAACTCTCCCTTCCCATCCACTCCCCAGCCCCTGGCAACCACCATTCTACTTCTGCTTTAATGAGTTTGCTTTGTTTATATAAGGAGAATCCATAAAGTGTTTGTCTCTCCAGGACTAGCTTATTTCATTCAGCCTAATGTCCTCCAGATTCATCCATGTTGTCACAATGACAGGAATATCTTCTTTTTTAAAAGCTGAATAACATTCCATTATTATATATATATATATAGTATATATGTATGTGTGTATGTATATATGTGTATATATGTGTGTGTGTGTGTATATATAACATTTTCTTTGTCCATTTACCCATCAATGAACATTAGGTTGTGGCCACATCTTGGAGATTGTGAATAATGCTGCCATAAACATGGGAGTGAGGAGTTACTAGAGGATTCAAGGGGAAGCAAGAAGTCATAGATCTGGAATGGGCAGGAAACATGAATCACAGAAATGTCCTCAGAGCAGATGAGTCCTATTGGGCTGTCCCCACAGAGATGAGTAAAACCCATCTCTCCTGCCCATGTTCCACTCATTCAAGATTCTAAGCCCCAGCAGACAGAATCT
This sequence comes from Giraffa tippelskirchi, assembly GCF_054371585.1. Classification (NCBI taxonomy): domain Eukaryota; kingdom Metazoa; phylum Chordata; class Mammalia; order Artiodactyla; family Giraffidae; genus Giraffa; species Giraffa tippelskirchi. The sequence goes on from NC_137287.1 coordinate 23,955,521, forward strand.
AACTGACCCACTTTAGGGTACCTGACCAGCCCCCACTGTCCCAATTCAAAGGATCTGGCCTCTTCTGCTTCTGTAAAGGGGTGACAAGTTCCTGAATTCACTCTCCTTCTGAGAACACATCCGGCGGGGAGGATCACTCTTCAAAAGGAAATCAGGATCTGTTAGGAAGGGGAATAAGATTTTGTGCAGCCTCTGAATGCGAAATAGCCACTTCCCAGAGATCACTTAAATGCTTAAGTATTGATAATTACAACATGTCACCCTCAGATATGACTTCTTTTTTTACCTTTTGCTGTTGCATGTTTCCCCACCTGATAAGAAAGAGGTCATTTGATGAGACAGATGGGTGGTTTCTTACCTCCATCTCCTCTCTCTTTTCGCCTCTCCTCACTCCTCCCCTTGCTTCCTGTCCTTCCCCTCCTCTTTTCTGTCTCTCCCTCACCTCACTTCTGTCAGTTAAGGTGACAGAAGCAAAATGAGCCTTAAAGACTATTTAGTAGTCTTGTAGGGCTCTCTAAATAAGAGAAAAGACTGTTCTCCTGTTTCAACGTTCTGATCAATTACACCCTCCCTCATTCTACCACAAACACATGCGCACATGCCCTCCCTCAATCTAACAAGCACAATCTAACGTACACCTGTGTGTGCACACATACACACTTGAACACACATATATATGAAGAAATACACAAATACACATGTGCAGGTACATCTCATAGGCATGCACACACATGCATGCACATACAAATGCTTGTGCTTATATATACATGTTCACGCACACAAGGACAAATACACACACACACACACACACACACACCCCTAACTCTCACCTCCCTTCCTCTCAGACAAAGGCCCATTTCCTTTCCGTCACCCACAGCCACTCTTCTCCTGTTGATGAAATTTACCTTTTCCCCCCACAGAGCCATAGGGGAGAGAGAGGCACACAATTGTGGAAATATTCTCTTCCTGCTCTATGGCAGCCCCTGACCACTTGACAGGTCAATGACAAGAAACAAAAGACTTTATCCAAATTCCATGAGAATTAACATGCCCCTCAAGGAACTTAGTGCATGGCTGTTGCAAGCAGTGTTGTAATGAATCCTCAGCAGCTCACCAGGATGTCCTCAACCATAAGCCATGCCTGTGGAGTAAAACCGACACTGCTTAGAAACTCAAGGAAAGCAAACAAGGGGCTGCAGACAAAGACAAACTGGTAAGGGATCTATCAGAGCTGGCCAAGGGCAGCAGAGAACCAGGATAGTCAGGGGGAAACACCAGGTACCATTCTGACAGCCTAATAGCAGGGAAGGAATGGCCTTCTGTAACATGTCTGAAGGCTGGATGTCTAAAGAGCTGCAACACCACCAGGAGATGTTGATTTCAACAATAGCTTGTAATGACCTGCTTGGCCAAGAGACTTTACACAAGGTATTTTTTCCTATGTATTACTATAAGAATTTTCAAGGATACATAAAAATTGAAAGAGTTTCACAGTTAAAACTCATATACCCATGACCTAGACTCCACTGTTAATATCTTCTTGCTTAAACACATATCCACCCATCCTTCTCTCTAGTCATCAACGCATTTCAATTTTTGGTGTATGTTACAGTGATGCACTGAGTGGCTCTCACTCCAGAACTTCAGCAGGCATGTCACTAACTAGAGTTCAGTGTTTGTTTATGGTTCGTACACAAGATACTTTTGACATTAAAAAGGAGGGTTAAGCAAAATTGAAAAAGACACATATAGCCCCATGTTCATTGCATCGTTATTTACAACAACTGGGACATGGAAGCAACCTAGATGTCCATTGACAGATGAATGGATAAAGAAGTTGTGGTACATTATAATACAAAGGAATATTACTCGGCCATAAAAAGGAACTTATTTGACTCAGTTCTAATGAGGTGGATGAGCCTAGAGCCTATTCTACAGAGTGAGGTAAGTTAGAAAGAGAAAGACAAGTATTTTGTATTAACACATTTACATACATGGACTCTAGAAAGAGAATACTGACAAACCTGTCTACAGAGTAGCAATGGAGACACAGATGTAGAGAACAGACTTGTGGGCATGAGGGGAAGGAGAGGAGGGATGAGTTGAGAGAGTTGCATTAAAACATATACATAACCATAGTTAAAATTTGATAGCTGGTGGAAATTTGCTGTATGACGCAGGGACCTCAAATCCAGTGCTCTGTGATGACCTAAAGGGGTGGGACAGGGTGGCAGGTGGGAGGGAGGTTCAAGATGGAGGGGACATGCATGTACCTATGGCTGATTCATGTTGTGATATGACAGAAACCAACAAAATATTGTAAAGCAATTATCCTCCAATTAAAAATAAATAAAATTTTTAAAAAGGGGGGCTAGGAGAAGGAAAGGATGAATAGGTGAGGCACAGAGGATTTTTAGGGCAAGGAAAATACTCTTTATGAGGCTATAATGCCAGGCTTCAGCAATATGTGAACCGTGAACTTCCAGATGTTCAAGCTAGTTTTAGAAAAGGCAGAGGAACCAGAGATCAAATTGCCAATATCCGCTGGATCATCAAAAAAGCAAGAGAGTTTCAGAAAAACATCTATTTCTGCTTTATTGACTATGCCAAAGCCTTTGACTGTGTGGATCACAATAAACTGTGGAACATTCTGAAAGAGATGGGAATACCAGACCATCTGACCTGTCTCTTGAGAAACCTGTATGCAGGTCAGGAAGCAACAGTTAGAACTGGACATGGAACAACAGACTGGTTCCAAATAGGAAAAGGAGTACGTCAAGGCTGTATATTGTCACCCTGCTTATATAACTTATATGCAGAGTACATCATGAGAAACGCTGAGCTGGAAGAAACACAAGCTGGAATCAAGATTGCCGGGAGAAATATCAATAACCTCAGATATGTGGATGACACCACCCTTATGGCAGAGAGTGAAGAAGAACTAAAGAGCCTCTTGATGAAGGTGAAGGAGGAGAGTGAAAAAGTTGGCTTAAAGCTCAACGTTCAGAAAACTAAGATCATGGCATCTGGTCCCATCACTCCATGGGAAATAGATGGGGAAACAGTGGAAACAGTGTCAGACTTTATTTTTTGGGCTCCAGAATCACTGCTGATGGTGACTGCAGCCATGAAATTAAAAGCCGCTTACTCCTTGGAAGGAAGGTTATGGCCAACCTAGATAGCATATTTAAAAGCGGAGACATTACTTTGCCAACCAAAGTCCGTCTAGTCAAGGCTATGGTTTTTCCAGTGGTCATGTATGGATGTGAGAGTTGGACAGTGAAGAAAGCTGAGCGCTGCAGAATTGATGCTTTTGAACTGTGGTGTTGGAGAAGACTCTTGAGAGTCCCTTGGACTGCAAGGAGATCCAATCAATCCATCCTAAAAGAGATCAATCCTGGGTGTTCATTGGAAGGTCTGATGTTGAAGCTGAAACTCCAATACTTTGGCCACCTCATGCGAAGAGTTGACTCATTGGAAAAGACCCTAATGCTGGGTAGGATTGGGGGCGGGAGGAGAAGGGGACGACAGAGGATGAGATGGTTGGATGGCATCACCGACTCAACGAACATGGGTTTGGGTAGACTCCGGGAGTTGATGGGCAGAGAGGCCTGGTGTGCTGCAATTCATGGGGTCGCAAAGAGTCGGACACTACTGAGCGACTGAACTGAACTGAACTGAATGATGGATCATGTCCTTAAATATTTGTATAAACCCATAGAATGTGCACCACCAAGAGTGAAGGCTAATGTAAAATATGAACTTTGGATGATAATAATGTGTATGCATGTTCATCAGATGTAACAAATGTACAAACATTCCTCACTCTGGTGAGGAATGGGGGAGGATCCACTCATGTAAGGGCAGAAGAGATATGGGAAATCTCCCTACTTTATGCACAATTTTACTGTGAACCAAAAACTGCTCTAAAAAATTGAGTCTGGTTTTTAAATTACATAAATAATTTTAAAATGAAACAAAACATATGACTTAGTTCTAAGAGAGGACTAACAGACTGGCATCCCATGGGCTGAATTCAGCTTCCAGATGTGCTGGCTTTACCTGCCCAGCATCTATTCCTATTCCTCCTGTTACAGGATCTCAAGTTTCCATTTGGATAAATGATCTACCTTATTTCACAGTCCAAGTGGTTAGGGAGGAATTGACTCCTTCTCTTGGCTCCATTGCTGGACCCTGAGCCCCAGATGACCAATGGGTACATTTTTGGCTGACTTCAGAAATCCAATGCAAACTGGTGAGTTTGGTTGAGATGGGTACACAAGAAGGGCTGGTCCACCAAGAGCCAAACTTCTCTTTTAGCTCAGGTTAGTAACCTGTTAGGATACATCCAAGGGTGCTGGTGTCCATCTTTTTATGGTGTTGTAGGAGCCTATATGAGAATGCAGCTAATCCAAAGCAAAGCAGAGTCCATTGGTGGAAAGGGACAGGTACTTTTTGCTTTTGGATCCAGCCAGGCCTAAAGTTCAGCAAACTTCCATACTTTCCAGTTATGACTCAATACATTCTTTCAAAAAAATTAAGCTGGTTTGAAGGGGCTCTGTAACAACTTAGAGGGTTAGGAAGGGGTGGGAGGTGGGAGGGTGGTTCAAGATTGAGGGGACATATGTATACCTATGATTGATTCATATTGACATATGGCCAAAACCAATGTAATATTGTAAAGCAATTATCATTCAATTAAAAATAATAAAATTATAAAAATTAAGCTAGTTTGAAATTTTTACATTGATTTCACTAAAAAGATTCCTGATGAATACACAGTAGTGAGCTGATCTGCGATGTGCATCCAGGTCTGGGTTCAAGGACCCACTACACACCCAGCTGTGAGGTCTTAATGAAAGATTGAGACTTCCTTCCTCTTCCTCTGTGAGGAAGAAAACTGACCCTGCCAATGAGATAATCCAAGTCCAGAACTGCAGGTGACAGGTCATGCCTGAGCGGCAGCAGGCAGCACAACATGATAGGTGTTGCAGAGGAGGAGTGTCAGTCAGGGAGCTGCAAGGGGTGTGCTGGGCAGGAAAGGCTTTGGGGATAAAGAGTCTCGAAAAGTGAGGAGGGACCAGCGGACAAGTTACACTCTTTTGGGAGGTGGGGGAGAGCAGCTGAGGCCAGTGGGCCTCGGGTGCTCCAAGCCCTCTTTCGCCAACCCTCCCAGCCTGAGCAATCTCTGTCATAATCACTGTGGGTCTCTCTGTCTGTCTGTCTGTCTGTCTATACATCCATCCCTTGTCTCTCCATGCCTCTCTCCGCATCTTTGTCTCTCCCTCACTGTCTCTTTCTTCTTTTCCAATCAGCCTCTCCCTCCCTCTCCCTCTCTGTCTGGTGTGGCCCCCTTTCCCTCTCCCTCCTCCTCCTCCCTCTCCTTCACACACTCTCTCCTAACTTCCAGGAGGCAGTCAGCTCCATCACCATCACCGCTGGAGTTCAACTGAGCATCATTTCTCATGTGTCCAACTCAACAGCCTCATAACTTGTCTTCCCGCCCTCATTCTTGCCTCCCTTCCATCAATCCTCCACCTCCCTGACAAAGCAATGTTTTAAAATGCAAATCTAACTCTGGCACTCCCCTGCTTACAACCAGGGATAAAGACCGAACTTCTCAGCACAGGCCACAAGGCCCTTCCCACTCTCCACGTACAGTCAGGTCCATACACACTGGCTCACTGCACCCCAGTCTCTCACCTCTTCTCAAAGGGTCCGTCTCACTCCCACCCCAGGACCTTTGCTCTTGTTCTTCTTTCTCCCTTTAGATACTCTCCTCACTCCCAACCCACCATCTCTTTCCTAATTAACTATTATTCATCCTTCTCATCTTCTTTCAGGTCCAAATAACACTTCCTCAGAGAAGCCTTCCCTGATTGCCAAGCCATTTCAAATATCACTATTATATATGTTCTCTCATTCCTTACTTTTTCTTCAAAGCATTTATCCAAGTTTATTATTATATGTGTGAGTGTGTATGTGTCTGTCTGTTTCTTTATGGTATTAAATAGAGTAATTCATGCCTATCTTTTGCACTTAAGATCCAGGAAAGCAGAGACCAACTTTTTAAAACAACTGTATACCCTGAACTCAGTACAGTGGCTGGCACATACCTTTAGTTTTTTACAGTCTCCACCTCTTCCTATTGCTTTCCCAACACTGAAAAAGTGTTAGTTACAATATATATTATATTTTTGCAACAGTTTTTCTCAGAGTAAAGAATCATTACTTCATACTTCTGTACCTGTAAAAGGGAGGCGAAATGAAAGCTAGACCAAGAGGGCCAGGGGTCACCAGGAAAATGGGAAATAGCACATTTCCTTATGGAAGTGTAGAATATACTATAGTTCTGCTCCACTCATGTTTGTTACCTGCCCAGGCTTATAGGCATTTGAGTTTGCAACTCTCTCCCCTAACATTCTCCATATATTTCTATTATATTATTTAAGATTTGTTGCTGTACACCTACCTGGCACTGTATACTGTGATACAGCAGAGGACAATACAGATGAAATCACTGCCCTGGTGTCACATGGAGCCCACATTACATTGTGTGACAGTTTTCTGTTGGATACTTGTCCTTCCACTAAACTAAGCTCCTCCCAATGGTTATAGCACAGGCTCTGAAGCCAGACTACCTTAAACCTAATCCCAGCCAGGTAGCCTTGGCAAGTTACTAAACTTCTCTGTGCCTTAGTTTGCTCACCTGTGAAATGTGGCTAATAATTGTACCTTCCTTCCGGTGTTACCATGAGGATAAAATGGGTTAAGACATAGCTGTTTCATAAACCCCCAATCACTGTTAATTTTCATTACTCACCTCTGTATCCTAAGCAGTACCAGCTTCACGGGCATGCTGTCACATAGGCCCCTTGCTTAGAAGAGCTCCTTATTTAGTTTAATGCTCTGCTGTCTTTAGTTAAAATTAAATAATTTTAATAACCTTAAAATTCTTAATTTTTGAACAAGGGCCCTATTCATTTTTTGCATCAGGCTGTGCAATTATGTGGTCAGTCCTGGTCGGCATACATCAAATGTCCAGCAAATGTCTGTTGAAAAATGAATAAGTATATGATTTTCACCAACCACAGTTGTCAGCTCACATAGACCATTGTCTTAGAGAACCAGTCAAGTGGGTCAGCGGTTGAACAAAGTGGGTCAGACTTTGTTGTTGACTCATCACATCCCTCTCCCAGAACCAAGAACACCCAAGGCCTGACCTAGGACTTAAAGGTTTTCTCATCCAATCCACCCATTTCCCAGGAAACTTGGACCTTGACAAGCTGCCAAGGTTCTTGATAGAGCCACAGAGAACCCAGTCCAATTCTCTGTTCTCCAAAATTGTAGTCTGCACTGTCTCTGCTGTTTCACACCCTCTCTCCCTCCTCAGCATCCTTAGAATGAGGCATACCTGGTTTCCTTCATTCCCAGTTTATAGATGGAGAGAGGCAGGCTCAGAAACAAGCCCCATTAAAATTCCCCATGTAGCCCAGTTTCTCTGCCCAGTCAAGTTTCTAGTTTTATAAAGAGTCTCTAACTAGAGTCCTAGTCCTTCTAGTCAAGGCTACGGTTTTTCCAGTAGTCATATATGGATGTGAGAGTTGGACTATAAAGAAAGCTGAGCACCAAAGAATTGATGCTTTTGAATGTGGTGTTGGAGAAGACTCTTGAGAGTCCCTTGGACTTCAAGGAGATCAAACCAGTTCATCCTAAAGGAGATCAGTCCTGAGTGTTCACTGGAAGGAGTGATGCTGAAGCTGAAACTCCAATACTTTGGCCACCTGATGCAAAGAGCTGACTCATTTGAAAAGACCCTGATGCTGGGAAAGATTGAGGGCAGGAGGAGAAGGGGACGACAGAGAGTGAGATGGTTGGATGGCATCACTGACTCAATGGATATGAGTTTGGGTGAACTCCAAGAGTTGGTGATGGACAGGGAGGCCTGGTGCGCTGCGGTTCATGGGGTCGTAGAGTCGCACATGACTGAGCGAATGAACTGAACTGAATTGGAGTCCCAGAATCAAACCACATAAATTATTTTTTAAAAGTAACAGTCATATATGATAATTACATGCTAAACCTGAGCTTATGCCCTCCCCCAACCCTACCAGCATCCAATATTCTGACCCTCTATTCCACAAAGACAAACCCATTTCCCTATACCCCACATGCCCCAGGTCAGTGCTGCCAGGGCTCTCCATTCTTTCAATGTTTGTTGAGAACCTGCAAAACGCAAGCGCTGTGTAGAAGCGCAGATAAGAAACAAACTAAAAAACAAATTGCATACAGTATGTCCATGGTGCCAAACTTATAGAGAAAATCAAGCAGGGGAGGGGCAGAGGAAGTAAGCATTTTGGCCAGGAGTTGGATGGAGATCTCAATTTTAAATAGGATTATTAGGGAAGGCTTCAATGAGAAGGATACATATAAGCAAAGACCTAAAGAAGGTGAAGAAGCAGGTTAATACAGTTTTCTGGAGAAAGAGCACTACAAGCTGAGGAAAGAGCCAGTGCAAAAGCCTTGCGGCATTATCCACGGGTCACAAGGTAAGGAAATCTCTGAATAGCCTGGAAGCTTTGTCAAATCGCACACACCTGCCCTTCCCCAACCCCAGTTTCTCATCTCAGTCTGGTCGCCTACAGACAAATCTAAGCTATAGGTTCTTGAACAATTATTTGCCAAACCTCTATGATGGCACTGCTTTATTTATTAACAACCTGGAGAGTTTTGTTTTGTTTTGTTTTTATTTGGGGTAATCACATTTAAATGGGAGAGTTCACAGAAAAGTTTCAATATCCAACTTGGCTTGAGTTATCAGACCTGGCCTCACCAGGCCCGCATGACTCTGTAATAATCTAATAATGACATGTAATGATCTAACAATTCTAACGATGGGAACTGGACACAGGTCCCTTGTTGGGCAGGGGAGGGGCAAGACAGAGGGCCAGGGGCCTCTCTGTCTTGGGTGACCTGGAGCCCACCCAATTCCCTTCCCCCTTGCAATGAATGTTGAAGGAGGGTGGGACACAGAGGGGAGACTTAGTCTTCTCTCAGCTCATCACATGCTCCTGCCATGGCAGCTGCTCAACCCCACCTCTCCTTGGGATTTCTACAGAATCTCTAACTCTCTCTCACACACACACTGTCTTGAGCCCGGGACAGGCATATCTCCTTTACCAACTCTGTTGTGGCCCACTGAAGAGCTGCGTGGAGAACTCTCCCTCTGCCTACTGTGAGAAGGGAGTGCCTGTTCACCCCAACTCTCCAAGATTGCTGATATCCCCATCTGCTTCATCTCTCTCATCCTTCACTCAAACTTCAAACATTAGTCCACCCCCCAGATAGTTCCCATGTGCATCTGTTTGTGTGCCCTCTGAGTGTGGTCATTGTGCATGTTGATGAGGGTGCCGCTCCATTTTTACGTGTCTTGATGTAGGATGAAAGGGCTTCCATGTGCTGGCTTGAGTGTATGAGTGTGCCCCCATGATGGGGTATTACGTTTGTGAGTGTGGATGAGTCTGCCTGTGTGGCTGCCATCCTATCGCTGGCAGGAGGGCTCCTGCGTGGAGGGCTTCTGCTACCCTGCCCATATCCCATTCAAAGGCACTCAGCTCAGGTACAGCTCAAGTACCTCCAGCCTCCCCCAGAACCCCCAGGCTTCTCACACACCCACAGCCACGCACACTCTTCTTTTTAAGCTCGGGTCCTCTGGACCAGGAAAACAGAGAATTCTAGAGCATCCTCATCTATGGATGTGAGAGTTGGACTATAAAGAAAGTTGAGCGCCAAACAATTGATGCTTTTGAACTGTGGTGTTGGAGAAGACCCTGGAGAGTCCTTTGGATGGCAAGGAGATCAAACCAGTCAATACTAAAGGAGATCAGTCCTGAATATTCATTGGAAGGACTGATGATGAAGCTGAAACTCCAATACTTTGGCCACCTGATGCGAAGAACTGACTCATTGGAAAAGACCCTGATGCAGGGAATGATTGAAGTCGGGAAGAGAAGTGAATGACAGAAGATGAGATGGTTGGATGGCATCACCGAGCCAATGGACACGAGTTTGAGCAAGCTCCGGAAGTTGGTGATGGACAGGGAAGCCTGGCGTGGTGCAGTCCATGGGGTCGCAAAGAATCGGACATGTCTGAGCGACTGAACTGAGTTGAACTGAGAGCATCCTTCCTCCTACAGCCTCCTCTTCTCACCCCCTGCCCTGGGTGGAGAATCTTCTGTAGGAGATGGACTTGAAGCGCGGGCGGAATGGGGGAGGGGGAGGGGGAGGTAAAGGGGGGGGAAGAGAGCTGGATGAGGGGAAGGTCAAGAAAGGCAAACTGAGGACACGCCGGAGGAGTACAGAACCTTTGCTGAAGAAGCAGGTCCCACCCACACCACGCCCCTCCCACTCAGGGCGGGGGACGGAGGGTTGGAGATGAAGGTAGTCTGTTTCCATCCAGTCTTCCTTTGGGGTTCTCAGGTCTAAGTTCATGTCTCCTCCAGAATCTGGAGCAGAGAGGGGCAGCTGGGACCCCCTCCTCCAGAGCATCTCACCCCCCCACCCCCACCCCTTCTTTCCACGGGTCCAGGCAGTTGCTGATTGGCTGCGGGGACCGGCGTCCCAGCCCCCCGGCTCCGAGGCGGGAGCCGAGCGAGCCCGAGGTGGGAGGCGCACAAATGGGCTCCGGGAGCCCCTCCCGAGTCCCAGCGCCCAGCGCCCTGCGACCTGCGGGAGGGCTGAGCCGGGTTTCCAGGCGGGCAGGTGCGGAGGGAGCGGAGGGGACCGCGGCCAAGGGTAGAAGCAAGTCCTGCGGGGAGAGAGGCGCTGCTGCTCCGGCTGCTGCCTAAGCGGTCGCCACCACCGAGCCGGCGTCCGGAGCGGGGCTGGCAGGCCGGGCGCCGAGCCGCGGGGAGCGAGGGGCGCGCTCATGGAGCACACGCACGCCCACCTCGTAGCCAACAGCTCGCTGTCGTGGTCCCCCGGCTCGGCCTGCGGCTTGGGCTTCGTGCCCGTGGTCTACTACAGCCTCTTGCTGTGCCTCGGTTTACCAGGTGAGGGGCGTGGGGGAGAGGGAGGGAAGCCGGGAGCCCAGAGAGTGCGGGGCGAACCCTGCCCAGGGCCCCCAGGCCTGGCCACCTTCTCGGTGAAATCCCTGGCGCCCCCTCTGCAAAAAGTTTACGCCTTTCCGGGCAACTGCGGACATTTCCAGACTCTGCGGGGTGAGAGGAAGTTGCGGTGGCCTGGCGGGGACGGTGCGTGTGTGTGTGTGTGTGTGTGTGTGTGTGTGCGCGCGCGTCTCAAGAGTGTGCGCGGCGGGCGATGGGCCAGGGTGTGTATGGGGTCGGTGCGAGCGAGCGGGGTTTGAGCTCCTCGGTGTGTATTTGTGTGCGCGACTGAAGGGCTCGGTCGGGCGTCCGTGAGGGGCTGCAGGGAGGGCTGTGTGTGTGTGTGTGTGTGACTCCACTGCAAGTCCGGACAGATGGTGTCATGGGGGCCTCCTCTCTCCCGTCGCCCCCCACGTCCACCCAGACTAGGGGCACCTCTGCCCCGCGCCGCCTGACCCCAGAGGACGCTGGAAATCCTGAACCTGGGCACTCTCTTGTTCCGGGGGGTTCTGGGATGGGGCAAGGGATGAGCCCCCCGCTGCCACCCTGAGGAAGGCGAGGCCGGCTAGGAAGAGTCAGGGTGGCTCCAGGACCATGCCCTGGACAGGGCAACGGTGCGGAGGGACATGCGGGCTACCGAGGCCGCCATCGCAGGGGGTCACAGTCTCCTTCAGGACCTGCCTCACCCCTTGGCTTTGCCTCCCAGTCCACCGACCCTGGGCAGCTCATTGCCGCTGCAGGTGTCTGTTTGGTTCCACATCTTAGCCTGGTGTCCAAAGTGTAGCTGAGACTTGTACTGAATTCCTGAAGAGAGCTTGGAGGGGCGGGGGGCGTTGTCGACGCAGGGAAGTGAGGAATTGGTGTTTGCCAGGGCACCTGAGGCAAGGATGGGTTTCCGGGGCTCCAGCTGGAGATGGACATTTCTTCCAGATAGTCCCTGCGACAGCCCCTGAATCTCTGTGGCAGAAATGTTCCTAAAGATCACTTGCGGGCAGGTGGGAGAGAGGGACAGAAAGAAACAGGAAAAAAAAAAAAAAAATCCAGTCCTAGCTAAAGCCTAGAATCATAGCATCATCTACCCTGCTGCTTTCAGGATCCTGGGAACTTGGGAGCTGGATTTCTGAAGAGCCTGGGTGAGATTTCCTTTCCAAAACATTCAACTTGGTAGCCACGGCCTCTGCCATATTTAAATAACTGCCCCCTCTCCCAAATTTGGCAGGTAGGAGAAAGCCTAAGTTTGCTAAGACTGAGCCTCTCTGCAGATGAGTGATGAGGCTTTTATTACTAACTAATCGCTCTGGCTGCCCTGGCAGAGAGCTAGCCTGATTCTCGCCCTGTTGGGGTGGCGGGCATGTGTCCTGTAATTACCCCAAGCTGGGATCAATTTAGGCCCAGCTCCCACCTCCCCGCCCCCACCCCCTGGCCCTCCTGAATCTCTCCAGAGCTCTCCTTTGGGGAGTATTTTTGAGAAGGTTGCTTATTTGCTGAACCACAGAAATGACAGAGCCCCCTTTCCTTTTAGCCCTCATACCAGAGTATATCTAACTCCCACCAGTCACTCCTCCATCTCCTCTTTAGACTGAAGTGACCACACTCTCAGGCTTTTCTTCTGAAAACCCCTTAAAGCACAGAACCATAAAGACAAGGAAAGGCTTCAAGGATCCAGAGCAGGGAAATGGGGATGGGGAGAATGAGGGAAAGCTCATATCTTCAAATCCCTCAGGGTGGGAGTCAAGGTACTACACACATTTACAGATTAACTCCCATGCCTGCTAGGACCTTCCTGGCCCATTGGCATTGGCACCTGTCTTATGCCAGGCACAGACTCTTCCAGGCTGAGCCCAGGGCTTGGAGATTTAAGAGTGAGGAGTTTTTATTAGAACTTGGAGGACATTGATGTTTTCATACATTCAGAGTTATGACCACCTACTGTTGTGCCAAGAGCTGAGGAGGTATGAAAAGGTGACTCAGAGACCCCTAAGATACAGTCTCTGAGATCAGGGAGCTCAGAGACGGACGCAGAAGGACCAAACATCCTGTAGAAGAACCACTGGAGAGGCCAGGCTTGTGGGAAGATCATGGGCTGGTAACAGCTTGGTTAATGACTTGCAAGGTAGTTCAAGGGTAACATCCTTAAGTGATTCTCTTAAAACCATAAGGACAAAAAATATGTCCTAGTGACTAAGAATGCAGACTATAGAATGAAGCAGTGTTGGCTGTTAATCTACGAACTGTTCATGTCTCTGTGCCGCAGTTTCCCCTTCTGTGAAATGGGCATTATGAGAGTAGCTACCCTTGAAATTGTGGTGAGAAGTAAAGATGTTGATGGAGATGAGGGTGCAAGTCAAACGCTCAGCTCAGCGGCCAACACACCACACATTGATTGCTGCTGTGTGCTGCTGCAGTTGTGGTTATCATGAAGCTGATTCAGTTGTAGGAACGACGCGGACTGCTTAGCCCTGCCTGAGCCGGAGGAAGGACTTGGAGGCATGCTGAGAAGAGCACTGGGCTCAGCGCCGATTCTCCTGCAGAGCTCACTTCAGTATTCCCCGCCCTGCCCCCAGCCCCCAACAATTCGCAAACCCTCACTACCCTGCCTCCAAGGCTCAGCTATGCTGGGTGTGAAGTAACAGACCGAAGAGCTTGGTAATATTGTTGAAAACTGAGATTTTAATTGAATCACTTTTCCTGGCAGTGGACTCACCCCAATTTCAAATTCTCACTGTGGTGGTAGAGGGTTAAGGAGTGGCTGAGTGTTGGCAACAGGGGAGCCAGTAACTAGGGGAAAGCAAGGCTGTTTCTCAGCCCCTTCAGCCTCTGGATTGAGAGGAAGAGCTTGGGAAAGGCCATATGGTCCAATCCCCTGCCTCTAGAAATTGCCCCCAGACAGTCCATAATTTAACTGGTCTGGTGGGGAATACAGGGGTTTGTAACATGAAGTATAGGCAAAGCTCTGCCACTTGAGAATTCTTACCCTCTGCACCACAGTTTTCCCCACCCATAAAATGGGTGGAGCACACAGGCAGTTTATGTTAAGTAAGATAACCTATGTTAAAATGCCTTACCACGGTGCCCAGACTGTGGAAAGCGCTGTCATCCAATGCCTTCTCCACACTGGATTTTTTTCTTGTATTAAATGCTTATATTGTTGCACTGAATCCCCCCATGACGTGTACATATCCTGAACACGTTTTACAGAGAAGCAAACAGATTCAGAGAAGTGGAGCATCTCGTCTACAGTTGAGCAGTCCAACCAGCATGCAAACACCTGCCCTTTCCATTGCACCCAGTACCTTCGTTACTGAAAAGTTATTTAACTTCAGTCCTTCTTGCTATGTGCTCAGTGGAGAAAACTGGTGTCCCAGCTGTTTCTAAAACTCCGTCTCTTTCCTCCTCCTTTTAAAATAAGCGAGATATTCCCAACTTTTCAAATCACATACAATAAGCCAACAAAATCAGTTGGGGACCCTGATTGGGCCAGCTGGGACAAGACAGTGCAAAGCAGAAGGCAATGCAGGAGGAAAAGATGAGGCTGAATGCTTGAGGAAAGAGAGCAGGAGAGAGGACCTGGTGAGCCTGCCTGATAAGGAAGGAGTCGCGCAAAATTATACTGAGATTTGAAAGAGATATTTTTAAAACTTTTCCTTCTAAAAGGCACAATGAATGTTAAGGGAGACAAAGTGAGGGAGATGAAGCCTGATGAAGCCACACGCCACACAGCAGAAGGGAGTGTTTGCCCAATTGCCTGTCTGCGTCTGAGGGTTGGTGCAGGATGAAAGGAGATGATGAGGCTGTAGCCTATCAGGTAGTAAGTGCTTTGACATGTGCTAGTTACTGTTGTTGTTAAACCAAAGGTGGAAGAATAGTGGCTGCTAAACTTGTCTGAGCCCTCTAGATGTGTTCTCTTTTGCCTGTAAACATCTTTGGAGAAAGTGTAGTAAACAGATTAAAAGTACCCAGTCTGAAGCTGGACTTCTAGAGTTTGAGTCTTGGCTTTGGTACTTAGAAGCTGTGTGACTTTAGGCAAGTGACTTTAACTCCTCTGTGCCTCAGTTTCCCCATTTGTAACGTGAGGATGATGACAATAATGGAGTCATAGAGTCCCTGTAAGGATTAAATAAGCACTTAACAAAATGCCTGGCACACAGCAAGCACTCTATAAGTCATTTTTTCATCATTTAAAAATTACAGAAATCAAGGGAAAATTCCTGACTTGTTTTATGACATCAACTTTACCCTAATATCAAAACCAGACAAAGACATTATAAGAAAACTAGCAACCAATAGTCCTCATGAACATAAACATAAAAATCCTTAACAAAATATTAGCAACTCTAATCCACCAATATATAAGAAGGATAATATTGAGTTGGCCAAAAAGTTTGTTCAGGTTTTTCCGTAACACCTTATGGAAAACCCAAATGAACATGTTAGGCAGCATAATACACAAGACCAAACTGGATTTATCCCAGGAACATAATAGTTATATATAATTATAAAAGTTAAATATTTGAAAACCATTCACCATATTAACAATGTGATTCACCATACTGACAAACTTAAAAAGAAATTCTGTATTATCATTTTAATAGATGCAGGAAATATTTGACAAAATTCAGTATCCATCCATTTGATAAAAAACTTACCAAACTAGGGACAGAGAGAGAACTTCTTTGATCTGATAAAGAGCCTACAGCTAACATCACATTTAATGATGAAAGATGGAATGCTTTCCCCCTAAGATCTAGAATAAGGCAAGGATGTTCTCATCACTCCTATTCAGCATAATACTGGATGTTTTAGCCAGTGCAATAAGGCAAGAAAAAGGGAGAAAAAGGTGTACATGGAGGAAGAAATTAAATCGTTTCTATTCACAGATGACATAATTGCCTTCATAGAAAATTACAAAGACTCCACAATAGAAGCTCCTAAGGACAAAATTAATGAGTTTAGTATGTTTGCACACTGTTAATATGCAAAAACCCTATTGTATTTCTACATAGTAGCAATGGACAATTTGAAATTAAAAACTGGAATTGGGGGCTTCCTTGGTGGCTCAGTGGTAAAGAATCCACAGGCCAATGCAGGAGACACGGGTTCAATCCCTGGTCCAGGAAAATCCCACATCCCGCAGAACAACTAAGCCTGTAGACAACAACTATTGAGCCTGTGCTCTAGAGAGCAAGAGCCACAGCTACTGAGCCCATGCTGCAACCCCTGAAGCCCACATGCTTAAAGCCTGTGCTCTGCAACAAGAGAAGCCACCGCAATGAGAAGCCCAAGCTCCACAACTAGAGAGTAGCCCTGGCTGACTGCAACTAGGGAAAGCTCTCTCACAGCAATGAAGACCTGGTACAGCCAAAAATAAATAAATAAATAAAACTGAAAAAAAAAAAAAAAGACTTAATTTCAACTCTCTATTGTAAAAAAAAATGGGATTAAAAAAATATATTTCCAGGTTCCCTTAAAAAAACAGAACTGAAAACATTAGACTCCTGTTCCCAGAAAGTAGCAGTCAGCTAGAGCTGAGCAATAGTCTGCTTTGCCTTTCCTATGCAACTGTGTGTGTGTGTGTGTGTGTGTATACACGCACATTAACAGGTAATAACATTCATAGTACTTGAAAACCTAATAGTATAGAAAAGGCACACATTGCAAAGTTTCCCTCCCATTTCCTTTCCCCCGCTTGTCAATACCCAAAACCATCCCATCATCACCACCACACATAAGTAATCACTGTATTAGTGTCTTTGTTGTTGTTGTTCAGTCACTAAGTCCTGACTCTTTGCAACCCCATGAACTGCAGCACGCCAGGCCTCCCTGTGTTTTGCTATCTCCCGGAGCTTGCTCAAATTCATGTCCACTGAGTCCGTGATGCCATCAAACCATCTCATCCTCTGTCATTCCCTTTTCCTCTTGCCCTCGATCTTTTCCAGCCTCAGGGTCTTTTTCAATGAGTCGGCTCTTCACATCAGGTGGCCAAAGTATTGGAGCTTCAGCTTCAGCCTCAGTCCTTCCAATGAATAGTCAGGATTGATTTCCTTTAGGAGTGACTGGTTTGGTCTTGCTGTCCAAAGAACTCTCACAAGTCTTCTCTAGCACCATGACTCGAAAGCATCAATTCTGCAGTGCTCAGCCTACTTTATGGTCCAACTCTTACATCTGTACATGACTGCTGGGAAAACCATAGCTTTGACTATACGGACCTTTGTCAGCAAAGTGATGTGTCTGCTTTTTTAATTTAAAAAAAAGTGTCTAGTTTCCAATTTATTTCAGGGTTTTTTAGTGTATATATACAAGCAAATATGAACAGGGGATTTCAAGTCTCCCTTTTTTTTTTAATTCTCTTGAGCACGTAATACACACCATCCTATATCTTGCTGTTTTTCTCACTTCATATATCAATAACCCAAAACAGTATATACAATGCTTTTTCCTTCTTTAATGAAGCGATGTAGAATTATATTGTATATTTGTACAATCTATTTAATGATTACCCCTTCAAAAGAACACACGCACCCCAGTTCGAGACAGTCCCTATGTGATGCACCTAATTCTCTGTAACCTGTCTGGCCCCTCTTAATTCTCATTCGGCCTTAGGATCCTTGTTATAACAAGGGAGAAAGAGCATTGCATGAGGAGTCCTGAATTCCAGGCTTGGTTCTGGTAATAACCCACTGTGTGACCTTGGACAAGTCATTCTTAATGAGTTTGTTAAAGGCCCAGGAGAGCTGAACTCTGCTTATGTTGCTCAGTTGGAGTCATGGCCCATTGATGGGATTTAAGTACAAACCAACGAGGTAGCTATGCTGGAGGCTGGCTGGGCTAGCCTTGGGCTGGAGTCCAGAAGAGTAGCTTTGTAATCCTTGCCTCTGACTAAGAGTTCAATAAATGTTATTAACCTTCTGTTCCCTGCATTGTTTTGTGGCAGTTTGAAGTAAAACATGCAAAGGCTTCACATGGTCCCTCACACATTGTAGAAGCTCAATAAATAGTAGCTCACATTGTTTTTATTGCTGAACATGTCAGTATGTTCAAGCATTGTAAATTCCCTAAGCCACAGACTGCTTTGTACATAGGTCTTTTCCATAAATGCACAATTCCACTCCAAGTGTACCCACTGGACATGAAGCTCCATGTCCTGGCAAACTAGGAGAGAATGATCCAATGGATTAAGCAATCAGTGCCATCATAAGCCTAGGGAGTTTGTACCCCTAAGAGAGTTGCCTGTGGCTCAGTGAAGCCTCCAGAAATAATATCAGTCCAGGTCATGAAATGGTCTTCAGCTAAAACTAGTGAAGAGAATGACAAGCACCACCAGCAAGTTCACACTATGTGCTGCAGCTAGGATGGTGAACAGAAGAGGGAAGAGAGGTGAACACAGATCCTGCCACTGAGCCTCTATGTGGATCTGAAATGTGTGGATGATGTTTATAGGAGATGCAGCTCTGCAGTGCTAGGGGTGGGGCAGTGCAGGTGTCTTGAATTCAGATAACTGCATGGGGCAGCCCGACAGTATAAATAAACAAAATGGGCCAGTTTTAAGAACTGTTTCGCTTATCCAAAGAATTGTGCTTCCCTGCTGCTTTGCTGAAAACATGTGACTCTTTCAGTCTATTTCATTTTTCCTCAATGATAGAGACATATGTAACAAAAACATTGCCCTTTCCTCTTAATGATTGCTAACACTTATGTAGCACTTACTATGTGCTGGAGATTTTTCAAAGCACTGTACATACATTCAGTTCAGTTCAGTCACTCAGTCGTGTCCGACTCTTTGCGACCCCGTGGACTGCAGCTCACCCGGCTTCCCTGTCCATCACCAGCTCCCAGAGCTTACTCAAACTCATGCCTATTGAGTCGGTGATGCCATCCAACCATATCATCCTCTGTCGTCCCCTTCTCCTCCTGCCTTCAATCTTTCCCAGCATCAGGGTCTTTTCAAATGAGTCAGTGCTTCACATCAGGTAACCAAAGTATTGTAATTTCAGCTTCCAACATCAGTCCTTCCAATGAACATTCAGGACTGACTTCCTTTAGGATGGACTAGCTGGATCTCCTTGCAGTCCAAGGGACTGTCAAGAGTCTTCTCCAACACCACAGTTCAAAAGCATCAATTCTTCGGTGCTCAGCTTTCTTTAAAGTCCAACTCTCACATTCACACATGACTACTGGAAAAACCAAAGCTTTGACTAGATGGACCTTTGTTGGCAAAGTAATGTCTCTGCTTTTTAATATGCTGTCTAGGTTGGTCTTAATTTTTCTTCCAAGGAGCAAGCGTCTTTTAATTTCATGGCTGCATTCACCATCTGCAGTGATTTTGGAGCCCCCCCAAAATAAAGTCTGTCACTGTTTCCATTGTTTCTCCATCTATTTGCCATGAAGTGATGGGACCAGATGCCATGATCTTAGTTTTCTGAATGTTGAGTTTTAAGCCAACTTTTTCACTCTCCTCTTTCACTTTCATCAAGAGGCTCTTTAGTTCTTCTTCACTTTCTGCCACAAGGGTGGTGTCATCTGCATATCTAAGGTTATTGATATTTCTCCCGGCAATCTTGATTCCAGCCTATGCTTCATCCAGTCCAGCATTTCTCGTGATGTACTCTGCATATAAGTTAAATAACAATATACAGCCTTGACATACTCCTTTCTCAATTTGGAACCAGTCTAGCTTATTTAATTCTCATGACAACCCCTTGAGGCATGGACAATTATTAGCCCATTTTCAGATAAGAACATTGAGACACTTACCCAAGGTCACATAAGTAGAAAATGACAGAGCAGTATCTGGAATTGCTGTCCAGCTTCATTATAAGAAAATGGCAGCACGTGTGCAATGACAGCTGACAGTTGACACTCAGTCTGGACTGAGAGGTGGGGGTGATAGACGATAGGGAGGAGGAGGACCTGGGGGAGTTAGAAAGTGCTACCACCACTCAGCTTTCCAGCCAATTGTCCAGTGTTGTAAATTGTTCTAAAAACTCTAGAAATCCAGATATTTACATGAAATGCCCAATGTTTCAATGTTGGCACTGAAATTCAAAAATATTTAAATCACTATGTGAGCCAGCACCACCTGAGCCAAATCGAACATGTCTGCAGGCTTGATGCAGCCCACCAGGCTGCCAATTCACAAACTCCAAAGTGGGCAGAACTTCAAGAAGGACCAAGAAACATCAAGCGGGTCGCAGTGAGTCGAGAATAAAAACAAGCTGAAGGGAGGAGCAAGAAATAATAGAGATGGAGACCAAAAGAAAGTGTGGGTAAATCAGAAAAGCATACCAACTCAGAAAACCAGGGACTTGGCATAAACTGGAAGGAAAAGTTCCAAGAAATCCACAAACTTTATGCTGACAGTGTCTTGAAAGCCTACCATTTAGGGAGAAGGGAATTGCCCTGCGAATCTGACAATGATTGCTCAGTGGTCCCCAGACATGGATTCAGCTTCTAAATTTGTGGCTTCTATTGGTGGGGCTCTAGCAGGTTGCTCAAAGCTCTCTGAGCCTCCACATTCCTCTCTGCAGAGAGAGGGGAACAGTTCCTTTCTCACAGGATTGATGGTGTGGACAAAATGAGATAATTCGAGACTAGCCAGGGCCCAGAGCCTGCCAATCCATGGTTGCTGGGTTTTGGTGAATCTAAACACTCCCATTTCCCAAAATCAGGAAACTGAGACCTCACCCAAAATCACAGAGCTGGGAATGGCCAAGTCTGAACCGGAACTTAGTTTTTCCAAGACTTGCTTAGTTCACTTTTTACAAGATCACATGCTAGTGGTCTCTGAAGAGGAAACAAAGGGGTAAGAGTAAAGGAGCAAAAGGCTCCTTAGAGCTAAGAGTGATCATCTAGATGCTGGTGGGGGGTGGGGGTGGGGAGAGCGGGTCCTGTTGTTGTTTTATGAAGGATTATTTTAGGGGGTACAAGGCTGCAGCATCAAAATCCCTTTTCAGTTTTCTTAATCCTTCTAATTCCATCAAAGAGAGAGTCTCAGCTAGGTGCCACTGTGTCTTTAACACCTTTTCACATGTGCTAAAAATCTCCCTTTCTAGCAGACACAGAGCAGACCTAGAGCTCAGCACCTCGGCAGGAAGCAGTATCTAGCGAGAATTTAATGTCACTCTTGTATTGTCATTGTATTTATTTTTAAGGCTACCTTCTGTTTACAACAGGGAGGTGGGTTTGTTTGTGACATGTACGATTGTCACATGTCCATGCTGTCCAGTATAGTCACCGCCAGCCACATGTGGCTATTGAGCACTTGACATTTAACTAGTACAACTTGCAAAACTGAGTTTTTTATTTCATTTCATTTCAATTAATTTACAATTAAAATCTTATACTCTACTCAGTTATTAGAAAATAACTACTTGGAACAACGTGAGTACGTGAGTCTATTCTTTCAACTGTACATTTCATGACATCTAAACAGAGATCAAGGTTTTTCAGTGAAAATTTAGCATCCATAGAGAGATGTGCAGGAAGTATAAAAAATACAGCAGACTTTGGACATTTAGTACGAAAAAAGAGTTAAATATCTGGATAATTTCTATTGATTACATTTTGGATGAACAAGGTTAAATAAAATATACTGTTAAAATTAATGTCACTTGTTTCTTCTTATTTTTTTCTAATGTGGCTTCTAGAAACAATGAGAGTGCATACGTGGTTCACATTACATTTATATTGGAGAGTAGTATTGTATAAAGTATAAATTCAAGAAAAAAGGCATATCACTTTAAAACAAGATGTTAAATAAATAATAGTACACAGGACACAGAATATGGCAAAAGTCACAACATTAATGGGTTAGTTACTAAAATCTGGGGAACACTGATCTAATAGAATGCTCTTGATGAAGAAACTGAGACCCAGAGAGGGCAAGTTCCCCCAAAGTTTCACAGCTAATTAGGGGTGACCTTGACCCCAAACCCTCCAGATTCCAAATTAAGTGAGCTTTGGCCACAGCAAGGGGAATAGCCCTGCCATCTCCACCTCCACCAAAGGAAACGTAAGGAAAGTAGGATCACTGTGTGGGGAGGAGGTGGCTACCCTGGGTCCCAGTGGATTTCAAAGGGAAGGAACCTCTCTGTATGGATGACTTAGGAGCTTAGCCTTCCTACCAAGTGGAAGCAGAATAACTGGGACTTCTCTTGACGAAAGGCATGACCAGCTGAACTACATTTAGGGGAAGGCAGGCTTTTATCCCAAAGCTATGTATTCATTTTGCCCCATGACAAAGAAGGATGAGATGAGAAACCAGAGAGCCCAGTTCCATTCAGAGAGCATCAGCACTCACTGATTCACTAATCCACCCATTCCTCTATCCATCCACCTGTCCATGTAACTGACAGTGCCAAGTGCCAGGCACTGTACCAGCATGCAGTAAACCAAAAGAGACCCCCGCCTTGCCTTTGTGCACATGAGCACACAACCACACACACACACACACACACACACACACACGCGTACATACAGAGATGGGGGAAACCAGCATGATCAGAAATCCTAATAAATGTAAACAGGCACCTGTGAAAAGATCATGAAGCAGAGAAGGGCACATGGGGACCTGCACATATAGGGAGCCTCAAGGGGAACAGCTGAAACCTGAGGCTGAAGAAAAGGATGGAAGGATGCGGGCAACGGGAGCAGGCTGTGAAGCCAACCTTCAGGAGGGGACCCGGTGCCCGCACAGCTGAACAGAAAAGGCACCCAAGTCTGGGAGTAAGGTGGCTGAGGCAGGGGGAGAGCACAGTGTGAGGTGCAAGCAGAGGGGAACAGAAAGCCAGAGCTTCATTAAAAGCATGCACACCGATCCTGAGCTGGGACAACACACTCTGCAGTGTGAGGACTGATATGTCCACCAGCAACTTCTTTCCTTCCCCCTCGTTTGCTCTTCATAGAGCTCAGGGCATTGCTTTTCTGCCACAGACATTTCTTATCATTTTCAGCTAAGTGCAGACCAAGCTATCAGCCATATCTCTTCAACTGAGGGCCTCTACACACACACACTCGCAAACAGACACATAGACACACACACACAGACAGACATGCACACATACACACACCCCCCACACAAACACATACTCCATAGTCAAAGCAAGAGAATGGCCCATGATTCTCTTCTGGCTGCAACCCTTGCTGTTAGTATTCCTGGCCTCACCCCACGGTTCAGCTCCACAGAACCTGCTGACAAGGGCCATCATCTGCCTCTTGAAAGAAAAGCAGCACCATCCCTGGAAGGTGGTAGAACAGAGCGGTGATTGCAGGGGCCAGTGCTGTGAGGAGGGTGGAGATGGATGTTCTTTAAAGGAATCACAGACCCCCACGAGCTCTTGACCTTCACAGAGCATGGTTCCCCCACATGTCCGCCCTCCACACCCAGGATCCTTCCAGAACTCCACTGCTCATGGCCGGAGGGATCACGGAAGTAACACTGGTTTAGGAATTAAGTGCCATTTTGCCAGCCGTGAGGTGTTTCCCCATCTTCAAGCCTCAGTCTCCCATTTAGCATGTGTCTGTGGAGACCCTGTCAAGTGCCAGGCACCCATGTGGGCACTGAGGGAGGCAGCAGGCCCTCCAGGAGGCAGTCAGCGTTGAGTGAGTAAACAGTGCAGCCACAAAGTCAAGTTAGATGCTGATACAGTCTGAGAGGGTAAGAAGACGTGGTAGAGGGAGGGGTGCAGGACAGGGCTCCCCGGAGAACCGATGTCTGAGCGGAGGCTGGCATGACAAGAAGGAGGGGCGTGGCAGCGGGGAAGGAAGGGGCGGGCAGAGTGTGAAAGCAGGAGAGGGGGTGCGCTGCTCAAGCAGGGCTGGGGGGCTGGGATGCGACACCGAGAGGTGGGGACCGGGGAGTCGCAGGCTGGGTGGTGTGGGCCTTTAGGGCCAATGAGGAGCTTGGGTTTTACTCTAAGTGTTGCAAGACACACTAAGCAGGTGACATGAACTAATTTGAGTTTTTCAAAGACCTGTCTGGCTGCTGTGAGAAGAATCAAGGGAAGGTGGTGGGATGGGAGAGGCTGAGGAGGTGGCTGCCGTGGAAAAGGGTGTGAAGGGCCTGCAGGGGCTGGCACAGGGCAGGGCACGCGGTGGGAGTGTGGGTCAAAGGTCACGTGTACAGCCCACCCCATATCCCACTCCTGCCACAGCAAGTAAAACAGGCAGCCAAGAGAAGTGAGCCAACTGAGGATGTCTTCGGACATGTGCCTGCTCCGGGGCAGTGGGGGACCCTGCGCTGGAAGAGCCCTGATTGGGGTCGTGGCCCCAGGCAAGTCCCGCTGATGACCCAGCAGTCAATTGCGGAGAGTTCTGATCAGAGAGGAGGCGACCGCCTGGGCGAGAACAGTAAGTCACCTTCAGCTCTGTCACTTGACAAAGGAACGGGAGTGAGTTGTGGCCGGAGTGGCAGCAGGACGTCATCACCATGGCTGCACTCAGCTCTGAGGACTAGGGTCCAGTAGGAGGAAGGGAGTAATGTCCCCAGGACTGTGGTGGAGACGCTGAAGACATCTTGACCACGGACGGAGAGGTGTGTGGAAGAGGGAAGAAAGGGATCTTGGATCTTCTCAGAGGAGACTTTCTGGCCAGAAGAGGTGGACTCTGAGAAATGAGATGACCTGTTTTTTCTTAATCACTGCCAGCACTAAATGCTGGTCAGATGCTTACTGGTTAACACCCTCCTCAAGCCCCTTGTTTCACTTCCGGAAGAGGTCTACACCGGGGGTCACAGCTTCCGGCGGCCGACTGGAAACTCAGACCTTTCAGAATATGAGAGAAGCCTATTCAAGGTTTTCCTAAAAAGCAGCACCTTCCCTATTAACTTTCAGAGAGAAGTTCATAACAATTCACATTTCTCATGACTCGAGAAATTTCAAAGTCTGGCCAAACTGAGCTTTCCCTGACTGTCGTCAAGCGACCAGAACCAGGAAGCCGGGGCCACCTTTGCAGGGAGCTGGTGCTGTGCAGTTCACCTCAGCCCCACCTCTCCTTACTCATACCCAATACAAAGATTTTTTTTTTTCTTCTACCTGGCCTGCGTCTCTCACTTATGTCCTCTGCCTGGCCCCTCTAGGATTTTGAATTTTCTGTGTTAATGCCTTTCCTCAAATGTAACTATGTATACACTACACACACACACCCCATGTCCATTTACGCCCTCACACTTTTGGCCTCATAACCACTTTCCGAACATTCTAAATGCTTTATTGCAAGAAAAGAAGTTGCTAAGACCTGGATTTGAGACCCACTGGACTTTCTAGGTGTATGTAGTTAACTTCTCTGAGCCTCTATTTCCAGATCTATTGCATAAGGTTAAGAGTACCCACCTTGCTGAGAATACATGAGATCATGTACATCAAAGGTGTAGCAGGTGCTTAATAAATAAGGCTGACAAGGATTTCCTATTTGATCCCCACTTGGGCTCTTAGGCTGCATAAAGTACCAGGCTCCATTTCATGAGGCCCTAATTTGTGTCGAAAGTTATAGGGGATAACGATGGAGGGAAAGAAAAAGATACAGTGAAATGGTCCCTTAAAGCACTCACACTCTAGTTAGGTAAAAAGGCAAATCAATAATCATAATACAATGTGACACATTCTTTAACAGAAGTTAGGGCAAGGCATTGAAATTCATGTAGGAACCAAAACTTACCTCTGCCTGGAAGCAGCAAAAAGATACTGAATTAGGCAATGTGCCCTTGACAGTAGGCACAGAGTCTGAGTCCTCTCTTTGATTCCAGTGCCCTCTGGTATTGGCACATGCCAATGGGTTTGGTAAGTATTGGGTGGGTGGATGGATAGGTGGATGGATGGATGAATAAACAGACGACTGCCTTCTCAATTCCATAAGTGTAACTTTCTTAATAATCTTGAAGAGACTGAAAATACGTCTTGATCATAACATTGTCATCACCACCACTACCAATACTGAGCACTTACTCTGAGACAAACACCAGATCAAACATTTTGTTCCACAGTGCCTCATTTAATCCTCACAGCAATGGCTATGAGGTTGGAACTTCTGTGGCAGGTGGGGGAAACTGAGGCTCTGAGAAATACAGTGAGCCACCCAAGAGAATTCAGCCACTGAGCAGCAGATCTGAGCTGTAACAATCCTGTGCACCCCTGCTTGTGCCTGAGCTGCCGCTGGGCCTACTGTGGACATTGGTATTCAGAGTATAAGAGAGGACAAATGCTGTGTCCACAGACCTCTTCCTTGGTTCACCCTCCCAGTCTGGTCTTTGCAGGCATTTGAGGGACTGTCTTCCTTTCTGACTGAGGACACTTCCTGGTGTCCCTATTGCCCTTTCCCCAAGCAGATGCTTTAATTACTTGAAATTATTTTTAAGCAAGGATGGGAAGGTGAATTCCCTCTCCACCCCACACCTAACCTACAAAATGGAAATTGAGTTGCTTTTTTTTTTTAAGTAGCATATTGTGATGAAACGACTCCCTGAAAAACTCTGCCATCTTCCAGAGACTTCCAAGGTGTCCTTTATCAGCCAGAAGCAAACTCACTTTCAGTCAAGTGCTCAGAATTCCAAATCCAATTCATGTGGTGAATGTTTATTGACCACCTATTATGTGCCAGGCTCTGTTCCTAATCCTTAAAAAAAGTCATCAGTAATAGCTATTAATGTTAATATAGTGTTGGCCAATATACAAAGTGAATTAAAATTTACAGAGGGCTTGCTCATCCATTATGAAACTGAAGTTAGGAGTCAAAGAGCTTTCCCAAGTTACTCCCAATAGGCAGGCCTGAAAAAAATAAAATTACATCCTTGGACCTCAAACCTAGGGCTCCGTGCTCCACTAAATGCACAAAGCTAAGCAAGACAGGAATGACCCCTACCCAAAATGGAGCCACCCCTCTGAATCTTGCTAGGACTGTCCAGTATTAATTCATTTGAAAACAGAGTGTTCCCTATTGGTGCCACAAATAGATCTGGGTTCCTGTCCTTGGGGAGGAACACTAATTGAAGAGATGAAAAAGCAGGTACATCTGTGTGAAGATTGGGGTGTGGTATACCATGGGACACAGAGGAAGGTATCAACTGCAGTCCTGAGATGGGGGATGGCAGTGCTGGAGATGGCGTGGGGCTGTCAGGGCAGAAATTTACCACTACTATCTGGAAGTCCCCTTCTTCCCCTCTGGGATCTGACATGCTACATATGTTCTGATCACAAGTCTGTTTCTTCATCACACACACACTGAGCGTCTCCTTCAGCATCAGAACCACTGCCGAGGATTGGGGATAAGAAAGGAGAATGAACTTTTCCCATGCTTTCAAGACAAACACTACACTGTCCAGTACACAAAACAAGTAAATTGAAAATGATTAGGTTGTATCATGTGAAATTGTCAATATTTGGCCACTTCTTACCTTTTAAAAAGTCCATTCTGTATGGTTCAATCGATTACCCAATAATGTAATAACTTGCTGTACTAAAGAAAAACTTAGGATGACGTGAAAGTCCCAAAGCCTCAGCACACTCCTTCCTCCACTATCTCCCTGGGGCAGTATCCACAGCTGCAGCTTGGAAAGCAGGACCGCGGAAACCTTGATGGTAGAATCATAATAAACGTTAAGTGCCTGCTACCCGTTGGACACTGTTTCAAGCACTTTCCATGAATTAACTAATTTAATCCTAATCAAGTAGGTGCTGTTATTACCCCTCATTTTACAGATAAGGAAATTGAGGCACAAGGTAAGTGATGAAGTGGCTCGGGGTCACGCAGTCAGTGCTACTGCAAAGACAGACTTCTGACCCAGACACCAGGAGCCAGAGCCTGTGTGCCCATCTGTCAGCTGCAGCAAGAGATGGAGATTTCCATGGGACTTTCCATCAGTTTTGTGAGAGATTTAGGGAGATTTCAGGCACAAGCAGGGCTGCTTGGGGACCCAAGAGACAAAGTACAAACCAGAGTTAGAAAGGAGACCATTCTCCCCACCGTTGGGAGCTTAGAATGCTGTGGATAGAATCTTCTTCCTGTTCCATTTTCTAATCAACTATTGTTATTACATTTGACTTTGGTCCTCTTGAGGTCTCAGCTGCTGGTTCCAGTAATGTTTTGACTACTTTCTTGAGTTCTCTAAGCGTACTATTGTATCATCTGCAAATAAGAATAATAACAGTTATGCTTTCTTGAATAGTTTCACCTCTTTGTTTAGTTTCCTACCTTAGCATTTTGTTTAAACTGTAGATTTGGATTCTATTGGTAGTAGTATTAGTATGTAACATAAGTTAAGTTAGTTTTACCAATTTCATTAGACTGAGGAAAATGGATTCAGGTTTTGAGCGAATGTAGACAAATGGCTTCAGGAACAGAAGGGCAGGAGCCAGAGTGGAGCTGAGAAGTCCTGCAGTAACTCAGGTATAATATGATGCCATCTAGATGTGGATGCTGCACTAAACAATTATTTGTCAAGTGTCTACTGTCTGTCAGAAACTGTGCTAGAGACACAAAACGAGGCAGACACACACCTGTCCCCTACCCCAGAGCTCCCAGTGTCAGGCTGCCTGAGGAAAGAGAAAAGACAGGGTGCATCTAGGAAGTATTTGGATAAAGAATTAGCTGGATGTGGTCTTATGGGTGAGCAACAAAAATTATTTAAAGTCTCAAAACCTGGTAGTATAATTGATATTCACTAGGAAATAAACTGATATTTTTATTAGCTTCCAAAATCTATTACAATCTACTCACCTGAGAAAAAGAAAGAAAAAAAAAAGATGAGAACAAGGAAATGGGAATTTTTCATTTATGAATGCTTTTGAAAATGTGGATTCAAGAGAAATTAACAGGCATTTTAATTTTCTGCTATCTCATTCCTGATACCAATGAGGCTCCTCTGAAATATCTCGTGATAATTAACATTTGCCTAGTGCTTTTCCAGTTTGCAAAGCCTCTTCCCATGCATTGTCTCCTTCAATCCCCACAACAACCTTGGGAGTTTGCAAAGCAATTTCACTGAGGTTATCACCCTGCAGTCTTGAATTCTCAAACCTCATTTCCCCATGGTCCATATGCTAGCCACGCCTGTCATTTGACAGTTCTGCAAACACAGCCTGGTTTCACACTTGCTTGATTTTGTACTTGTGGTTTCCTCTGCCAAGAAAGAAGCCCATCCCTTCTCTGTCCAACCAAGGAGGGCCCTCTGCATTCTGGGAAACCCTGGGCAGGTAGGGAAAGGCTTTTTCCCCTGGGGCAGCAAGGAAGGTCCAGTACCTTGGAGTTGGGAGCACCCAAGGATAGTGCCCATGTCAGTGACAGACTGGCAGACTAGTGAGCACAGAGTCTGTCCTGCAGCTAATTTGGTGTCAGTAGAAGCAACAGTCCCAAGGCCCTCTGACTTCTTAAAGAGTTAGCAGTTAACACTTTGCAGTTGGACAGACCTGAGTTCAAATCCTGGCTTTGTGACTTACTTGCTGTGTAACCTTGGGCAAATCTCTAAATCCAGTCCAAATAGCCTCTTCTACAAGATAGATCTGATAACACCCACCTGTAAAGTGAGGGGAGCAGCAATGAAAATTGAATGTAAAACACTTATCATAAGTTTTTAGTATATGAGATTGCTAAGTAGAAGTTATCCTTTTTATTATTAAGACCACTTCCAGGCATTCCCTGGCAGTCCAGTGGTTAAGACTCTGCACTTTCACTGCCAAGGACCTGGATTCAATCCCTGGTCCCACAAGCCATGTGATGTGGCCAACCAAAAAAAAAAGAAAATGCAAACAGTGTGGAAACCTGGAGAAATATAGTAATATTATTTTTAAAAAAGACCACTTCCTTCATGACAGAAAAATGTATAGAATCATTCATCGTCATCACCATCATCATCATCATCATCACTATTACTACTACTGCTATTATTACTTACATTTTCTCTTATTTCTAAAGGGGAAAAAAACACTTGCCTTTTTTACTGACATTTTCCCTATCCTCTCTTGGAAATGGTATTTCTGCTAAGAAAAGAAAGAGAGGCAGAGGCAGATTATTTTGTCATTGGGAGACCATAGGGGCATCAGTGGAGGGAGGGGTGGACTAGACCAGCTGGCTCCTGAAGGGTCAAGGACAAGGGTCATCCTAATGAAATGGATGAGGAACGTTACAGGAAGGGAGAAGTCCATAGACAAAGGCTCAAAGCTGGAGACAATGGGCTTGTCTGGGGAGCTGCAGATGCCACGGTTCCTCTGAACTGGGAAGCAGGGAAGGAAGGAATGGTGAGTGAAATGGGATGGGCAAGGGAGCTGAGGTCATGATTCCAGTGATGTCTACTATGCAGTCCTAACTTTTCTAAGCACTTTCGATGCACTAACTTATTTGGTCGTCACAATTGTCTCCATTTCAAGATGTGCACATGGAGGCACAGAGAAATTAAGTAACTTGCCCAGGGTCACACAGCAAGTAGGAGTCAGATCTGGATCCTGTGCCCATGCTCATCATCACAGCACTAGTAAGGGCACTACTGCTTTCTTTTCTTCTGTGATGTTCAGGCAGATGTCCCCAAACCATAAAAGGTACAGGCCCCCTCAAAATCACAAAGAAGCAAACTGTCCTTCACCTGCTGAACCCAGCTTGGGCAGAATGGTAGCTAATCTCTCTCTCTGCCACCTCCCAGTGTGCAGAGGTGGGTCTTTAGAAGTTCCCAAACATAAATCCATTTCCATATAATTATAGCTCCTTGACCTACATGTCATTCAGCTGTGTGCATGGGCTGGAGGCACAAAAACCAATTTCTCCAAGCAGAGAAAATTGCTTCCTGAGGCCCCCGGGTAATTAGATATTGTCTTCCGGGCATGGCCTGTTCCCTGTCCATCCACGTCCCCTGGCACAGGTGCTGCTACTTCAACCCCACATCTGCTGGGGGGATGCAGGTCCCATTGTGGAACAGAACGTCCACCAGGACGGTGGCCTTGAAGAGCGTGCAGCACGGGGGGTGTGCATCAGAGAATTTCCGATGTTCTTGAACATCCAGATCCTGTGGAAGTTTCCCCTGCCAGCCTAAGAGGAGAAGGGGACACGTTATGCAGGAAGATGGTACCTCTAATCATTTCTGCTGCTGCTGTCAATTTGTATATAGGAGGAGAGTTATTGCATATATGGTGAGAGTAACATGGAAACTTACAATACCATATGTAAAATAGATAGCCAGTGGAAATTTGCTGTATGACTCAGGGAACTCAAACGTGGGCTCTGTGACAGTCTAGAGGGGTAGGGTAGGGAGGGAGATGAGAGGGAGGTTCAGGAGGGAGGGGGACATGGGAAGAAAAAAAACTTGTCTATAGGAGGAAGCTGCAATGCCAACCCATGTTTGAAAGTATCAACAGGGTATGTAAAGGAAACTCTTTTCTCTACCACCCCCTCGTCTACCTTCATGGATGTCTGTGGTTAGGTACAGAAATAACTGGCATCTTCCTTAGTAAAACCCTTTAGTGCTTAAAGCCCTTCAGTGAATCTCCATTGCCTCAGGACATATTCAACTCAAACCCAGTTTAAATCATTAGAATCAAGTGCTATTACTTCTCTACCTCTTCTCCCACCAGGGCTCCCTCCAGCTCCCACTCCAGCTCTGGGCTGGGGCAGGCAGATGGCAGATATGAGTGAGGCCCATGGGGACTTGCTGAGCTGGAGGCTAGCCCAGTCTGTGATTCTCTAGGTCAGACTCATCACCCCTTCCTAAGCACAGCCAAAGCATGCTTCCTCCTGCTGTTGTGGAGCTTGTCTCTGGGGATCGATCTGGCTTCTGCCAAGCTAGAAGCTCCAGGAAGGATGAAACCATTTCCTCTGATTTACTAGGACGTCCATGGCTGTAGCAAGGTGCCTGAATCCAGCAGGAAGTCAATATCTCTAAGGGTTGGCCAAAAGGTTCGTTTGGTTTTCCTCCATGTGTGCATGCGTGCAAAGTCACTTCAGTTGTGTCTGACTCTTTGCAACCCTATGGACTGTAGCCCACCAGGCTCCTCTGTTCATGGGATTCTCCAGGCAAGAATACTGGAGTGGGTTGCAGTTTCCTTCTCCAGGGGATCTTCCCCACCCAGGGATCAAACCCACATCTCCTGTGGCTCCTGCATTGCAGATGGATTCTTTACCACTGAACCACCAGGGAAGCCCACTTTCTTCTGTAAGATGGCTCTAAGAGAACTTAGTTGTCTTTAACTTCATTCAGAACAATTTTCTTAGATAGTATTGTGACAGCTGTCATATCAGCATGCATTTTTTTAAAACGTATCAAAATTGGTGAATTTTTGTGTAGCCATTTTAATGCTGAAGATGGAAGGGGAAAAAGCAACATTTTTGGCATATTATACTTTATTATTTCCAGAAAGGTAAAAACACAATTGAAATGCAAAAAGAATTGTGCAGTGTATGGAGAAGAGGTTATGACTGATTGAATGTGTCAAAAATGGTTTATGAATTTTCTTGCTGAAGACCTTGATAGAACAGTTGAAGTTGATAGTGATCAAACTGAGATATTAATGAGAACAATCAACATTATACTACACAGGAGATAGCTAATATACTCAAAATATGCAATTCAAGTATTGAAAACCATTTGCACCAGTTTGGCTATATTAATCACTTTGATGTTTGGGTTCCACATAAGTTAAATGAAAAAAAACAAAAAAACAAAACTCCTTGACTGTATTTCCACATGTAATTCTCTACTTAAACATAACAAAAATGTTCTATTTTTAAGACAAATTGTAATAGGCAATGAACAGTGGATACTGTACAATAATGTGGAATGGAACATGGGGCAAGTGAAATGAACCACCACCAACCACACCAAAGACAGGTCTTCATTCAAAGAAGGTGATGTTGTATATATGGTGGGATTGGAAGTGAGTCCTCTATTACGAGCTCCTTCTTGAAAACCAAACAACTACTTCCAACAGTACTGCTCCCAATTAGACCAACTGTAGGCAGCACTTGATGAAAACCATGCAGAATTAGTCAACAGAAAATACATAATCTTCCATCAGGATAACACAAGACCACATGTTTCTTTGATGACCAGGCAAAAACTGTTACAGCTTGGCTGGGAAGTTCTGATTCATCTGCTGTATTCACCAGACATTACATCTTCAGCTTTTCATTTATTTTGGCCTTTACAAAATTCTCTTAATGGAAAAAATTTCAATTCCCTAGAAGACTGTAAAAGGCACTTAGAACAGTTCTTTGCTCAAAAAAAATAAAAGTATTGGGAAGATGGAATTATGAAGTTGCCTGAAAAATAGCAGAAGGTAGTGGAACAAAATGGTAAATATGTTGTTTAGTAAAGTTCTTGGTGAAAATGGAAAATGTGTCTTTTATTTTTACTTAAAAAACTAAAGGAACTTTTTGGCCAACCCAGAGGTAGGAAGGGGCAGGAAGTTGGACTGAGTAAGGAGTCCTGGTGACCACACAAAGTCCTCTTCACCCCTGAGTCTCTTGGGTTGAGCTGGCGAGCAACAAAATGACCACTTACTGAGCACTAACTATGTGCCAAACACGCTTCTTAGCCCTTGATTTAATTCCCACAAGAACCCTAGGAGACAGGAATTATTATCCCCATTTTACAAATGAGGAACTTTAAGGCACAGAGTATTTAAGTAACTTAGCCAAGACCACAAAGCTAGGAATTGACAAACTTGGGATTTAAGTCCACAAAGTCTGGTTTCCGTATTGCTGCTCCCCGCTTTCCAACAAGGGAAAGAGTTGATGCTCTAAGAAAGAAGCTATCACATCCAATGTACAAATGTGTGTGCATGCTCAGTCGTGTCAACTCTTTGTGACCCATGGACTATATCCCACCAGGCTCCACTGTTCACAGAATTTTCTAGGCAAGAATACTGCAGTGGGTTGCCATTTCCTCCTCCCAGGTATCTTTCCTACCCAGGGATCAAACCTATGTCTCTTGCATCTCCTGCCTTGACAGGCAGATTCTTTACCACTGAGCCACATGGCAGGAACAGTACTTTTGAGCACCTACTAAATGCTAGGCATAGTATTAATGCTCTACTGTATGAGGTCACTCAGTCTTCTTTTTTTTTAATTTTTTTTATTTATTTTTGGCTGCATTGAGCCTTCATTGCTGCACATGGGCTTTCTCTAGTTGCAGCAAGTGGGGACTACTCTCTAGTTGCGGTGCACAGGCTTCTCATTGTGGTAGCTTCTCTTGTTGGGGAGCACGGGCTCTAGAATGCAGGCTTAGTAATTGTGACACATGGGCTTAGTTGACCCATGGCATGTGAAATCTTCCTGGAACAGAAATTGAATCCATGTTGTATGCATTGGCAGCCAGATTTCTATCCACTGAACTACCAGGGAAGTCCTACTCCGTCTTCTCAAGAAGCCCTTTGGGAAATAGTATTGTGCCCATTGCACAGATGAGGAAACTGAGTTAAGATCATGCCTGGACAAGTAAATGGGTAATTTGAACCCAGATCCATCAACCATCCATCTTAGGAGGAAACAGGAAAACTTTCCCAAGCGGCTACCTAGACAGACCGGGTTTAGAGAGAAGACAGAGGGATGGGATAAGATCATGTCATCGTGGACAGAATGGAGTACCTCAGAAGTGACAGCCAGCAGATGAATGCTCCACAGAGAGTGCCTTGGGAAATCCATTCATCCACCCGTCCATCCATCCATCTGTCACCCTTTTATTTCTCTAACATTGACAGAGTGCATACTCTTTGTCTGCCCTGTGATAGGCCCCTGAGGTTCACAGAAAAAAAATATATATAGTCTCTGCCTCCCAGGGACTCCCAGTTAATGGATGATAAAGACTTTGAAGGAGATCATTATAACAAGGTTCTAAATACTCTATCCAATAAGGTGCTCACCTCAGTGCATTGAGATTAGGAAAGCTTTAAAAATAAAAAGTCTGCCAGGCAAAGTGGTACAGGCGGGGAAAGGATTCGAGGCAGAAGAAGTAGCCCATAGTGTGCTACAAAGCTAGGAAAGAGCACTGCGCACTGGGACAACAGCTCATAAAGTGAAGAGCATTTGCATGGGATGCAGAAGGGAGCTAGTGATATGGCAGGTATCTGGCTATCTGTGCAAAGACACGGGATTTTGCTATAGAGCAGAGGTCTCAAATATGAGACCTATGGGTCACTCTGTGTGTTTGTAGGTGTGTGTTGCAAGTCTCTCTTGAAATATTGGATGACCCAGCCACAGTTGGCTTCCCTGGTGGCTCGATGGTAAAGAATCCACCTGCAATTCGATCCCTGGGTCAGGAGGATCCCCTGGAAACAGAAGTGGCAGCCCACTCCAGTATTCTTGCCTGGAAAATCCCACGGACAGAGGAGCCTGGCGTGCTGCAGTCCATGGGGTTGCAAAGAGTCGGACACAACTGAGCAACTGAGCACAGCCACAGTTGGTTGTCACTCTCTTCTGGGAAACCACTCGCTGTTGTTGTTCAGTTTCTCAGTCGTGTCTGACTCTTTGCAACCCCATGGACTGAAGCACGCCAGGCTTTCCTGTCCTTTACTATCTCCCAGAGTTTATTCAAACTAATGTCCATTGAGTCGACAATGTCCTCCAACCATCTCATCTTCTGTCTCCCCACTCTCCTGCCTGCAATCTTTCCCAGCATCAGGGAAACCACTAGGTGGAACTGAACAGTGGCTGCTCTCTTGAAAAGGGATATAAGTTAGGGAGCCGACTAAAGGCCCCTGCAGGCTCACCTCACACATTGATGTCACCTGCCTGGTATCTTGTGCCATCTCAGTTTATAAGCCATGGCATAGTCCTTGAAGGGAGCAAGGAGTTTGAATGACTCCTCATGCTGCCTTGGGATGACTTATTCAGTAAGATCTCAGCACCCTGAGCCCAGGGTCTTATACTCCTTGAGAGACTGATCCAGGCTTGGCACATAGGTCAGTTCAGTTCAGTTCAGTCACTCAGTCATGTCTGACTCTTTGTGACCCCATGAACCGCAGCACGCCAGGCCTCCCTGTCCATCACCAACTCCCGGAGTCCACCCAAATCCATGTCCATTGAGTCAGTGATGCCATCCAACCATCTCATCCTCTGTCATCCCCTTCTCCTCCTTCCCTCAATCTTTCCCAGCATCAGGATCTTTTCAAATGAGTCAGCTCTTCGCATCAGGTGGCCAAAGTATTGGAGTTTCAGCTTCAGCATCAGTCCTTCCAATGAATATTCAGGACTGATATCCTTTAGGATGGACTGGTTGGATCTTCTTGCAGTCCAAGGGACTCTCAAGAGTCTTCTCCAACACCACAGTTCGAAAGCATCAATTCTTCAGCGCTCAGCTTTCTTCACCGTCCAATTCTCACATCCACACATGACCACTGGAAAAACCCTAGCCTTGACTAGAAGGACCTTTGTTGGCAAAGTAATGTCTCTGCTTTTAAATATGCTATCTAGGTTGGTCATAACTTTCCTTCCAAGGAATAACCGTCTTTTAATTTCATGGCTGCAATCACCATCAGCAGTGATTCTGGAGCCCAGAAAAATAAAGTTAGCCACTGTTTCCCCATCTATTTCCCATGAAGTGATGGGACCAGATGCCATGATCTTAGTTTTCTGAATGTTGAGCTTTAAGCCAACTTTTTCACTCTCCTCTTTCACTTTCATCAAGAGGCTCTTTAGTTCTTCCTCACTTTCTGCCATAAGGGTGGTGTCATCTGCATATCTGAGGTTATTGATATTTATCCCAGCAATCTTGATTCCAGCTTGTGCTTCCTCCAGCCCAGTGTTTCTCATGATGTACTCTGCATATAAGTTAAATAAGCAGTGTGACAATATACAGCCTTGACGTACTCCTTTTCCTGTTTGGAACCAGTCTGTTGTTTCACATCCAGTTCTAACTGTTGCTTCCTGACCTGCATACAGGTTTCTCAAGAGGCAGGTCAGGTGGTCTGGTATTCCCATCTCTTTCAGAATTTTCCACAGTTTATTGTGATCCACACAGTCAAAGGCTTTGGCATATAGTTAGGCATCACTAAATTTATACTGAACTGAAATTGGATTCACATGGAGGATTCTGGCACAAAACGTGGAGAAGCTGATAGTCTTTAAAAGATCTTTCTCCCACTGAACACTAAATTAATTTCCAATTACCCTTGATCACATCACCTGACTTATTTTCCACAGTAAACACTTAGCAATGTTCCAGTCTATTCAAAACTATGACAAAGCCCTTTACTGCATGTCTACAATGCCACATTAATCTATATTCATAATCATTCATTCATTCATTCATTCAACAGATATTTAGAGCACCTACTATAGGCCTAGGGCTTCTTTCAAGGCTCAGTGGTAAAGAATCCACCTGCCAATGCAGGAGATGCGGGTTAGATCCCCAGGTTGGGAAGATCCCCTGGAAAAGGAAATGGCAACCCACTTGTGTATTCTTGCCTGGGAAATCCCATCGACAGAGGAGCCTAGTGGGTTAGAGTACATGCTTGCTAAGTCGCTGCAGTTGTGTCCAAATCTTTGTGACTCCATGGCCTGTAGCCCACCAGGCTCCTCTGTCCATGGGGATTCTCCAGGTAAGAATACTGGAGTGGGTTGCCATGCACTCCTCCAGGGGATCTTCCCTACCAGGGGACTGAACCCGTGTCTCTTATGTCTCCTGCATAGGCAGGTGGGTTCTTTACCCACTGAGTCACCTGGGAAGCCCAAGTTACAGTACATGGGGGTTGCAAAAGAGTCAGACACAACTTAGTGGCTAAACAACAACAACCATATGCCTGGGACTGTGTAAGAGGTTGGCAATATGTTAATAGTAATAAGCAAATACACTTCCCACCCCTCTGGATTTCTAACCTAATACTTATGGTGTTA
This sequence comes from Giraffa tippelskirchi, assembly GCF_054371585.1. Lineage (NCBI taxonomy): Eukaryota > Metazoa > Chordata > Mammalia > Artiodactyla > Giraffidae > Giraffa > Giraffa tippelskirchi. The sequence continues at coordinate 23,993,425 of NC_137287.1, forward strand.
AAATTATATAGCCTGTATGGTGCCATGCACTGTCCTTGGCACTTTCCATGTATTAATGCACTTAATGCTCACAAAAGCCTATATTGTATCATTATCTTTTACATAGATGTGCCAACTGAAGCACAGAGAGGTTAAGTAAATTGTCCAAGGTCACACAGCTAGAAAGTGGTAGACGCAGGCTTGCACCCTAGCAGCAAGTCTCCAGAATCTTTACTCTTTGCCTCTTTTCATTCTGGAATGACACTGGGAGTCCCCGAAGTGCCTCCCAAATCATCAAAGAAGTGGTCGTGAGAGTTGTGGTCAGTGTTGGTGGTGTCTATAGGAATGGAACCCTGGGTAAGTAGATTAACCTTTACAACATGTCCTTGGACTTTTGTTAACCTAGTGAGTGAGATTTGTTTCTTGGCATCGCATGGTATAGCTTTTTCTTCTTTTAACTTGGAGACATTTGATGCAGACCTTATACTAGAAAGCAGCTGGAGGTGCGAAGTTGACAGCTAATTGCTACAGGTTATACCTGGCTTTAGCTGCAGGGCAGTCAGCTGTCCCTAGGAAATGGCCCCTGGGAAGAGAGCCTTCAGGCTAGAAAGACAGCTTGGGTTATTAGCTGAAGAATTATTTGTTTAATTTATCTATTATGTTCCTAGTGCTTGACTATGTCACCTACGCTTTCCTTTGCTCATGCAGGTCCTGAATCCCAGTTCCTCTTCACACTTTCATGCAGCTTTCCCAGGCCCCCAGATCAGAATTCATTCCCACTTTCTCCCTGTGGGCCCAAGAAAATGCCTGGGCCCCCTGAGTCACACTCACTTCTCAGTCATGCAACCTCTTTCCCTCTCTGCCTTCCTTGCCAGTGGAGAGAGACTTGCCTCCTCACTCCAGCAGCCTCAGAATGCCACATAGCACCTTCCCAGCACATGCTTTTTGAATGGAAAAAGGTCCAGAGAAATGTGTGATTCATCCAAGGCCTCAGAGCTAGTAGGTAGCAGAACAGACCTCTACTCGGTTAAAATAGATCGTAAGCCCCCTGTGGACTCACTCCACCTACGTGTTTGCACAGCACTGCATCTGCGGTGCGTGGCCCAGTGCCTGGTGCAGCGTGAGTTACTCAGTAAATGTTTGTGAAATAAGTACATGAATGTCAGCCTCCTTTAATTGTTCCATTGTCCTTGACTGCATGGAAGAAGACAGGCAACAGGAATGAAGGTTTCATACTGGCTGTTTTATATGCATGATTGATAAGAAATTTGCCCATAGCTGCAAATACCTACCCCCAGCAGCCACTGGGAGACAGATGGATGGTGCTTAGTGCAAGATGTTTAATCAAACAGTGACAACCTGAGCGGAGACACAATTAGCCTCTGACACCTGAGTGAACTCCAGATGAAGAGCCCAGAAGCCTCTGATTTCCTGTTGGTCCCCTGACACCCAGTGACCATCACTCTGGGTCCACAAAACTGTCAAGCAAATGAGCATCCTGCGCACATGGCAGCCACCAGCAGCAAGCACCTGGGGTGAACTCCAGGGAGGATTAGCCGGTGTGAGCACCATTCCATATCCAGAGGAGCCATGGAGAGGGCCCCAGTCATAAGTCTTGTACTTGAAGGAAGAAATAAGACCCTCAGAGGCAGAGATGAACCCTCTGTCTCTTTATCCTTGCTTGTTCCCAGGGGCTGGGAGTGGTAGGTGTTCTTTTTTTAAAAAACTTCTTACTTTATATTGGGATATAGCCAATTAACAATGTTGTGATAGTTTCAAGAGAACAGTGAAAGGATTCAGCTATATGTATACCTGTTTCCATTCTCCCCCAAACTCCCTTCCCACAGGCTACTACATATCGTTGGGCAGAGTTCCATGTGCTATGCAGTATGTCCTTATTTGTTATACATTTTAAATACAGCAGTGAGTACATGTCCATCCCAAACTCCCTATCCCTCCCTCCCCATCTTTCCCCCTGGCAACCATGTTTGTTCCCTACGTCTATGAGTCCCTTTCTATTTTGTAAGTTCATTTGTATCATTTCTTTTTAGATTCCACATATAAGGGATATCATATGATATTTTGCCTTCTCTGTCTGATTTACTTCACTCAGTATGACAATCTCAGGACTTCCCAGGTGGCGTTAGGGGTAAAGAACCCACCTGCCAATGCAGGAGATGTAAGAGACCTGGATTCAATCTCTGGGTTTGGAAGATCCCCTGGAGGAGGAAATGGCAGCTCACTCCAGTATTGTTGCCTGAAAAATCCCATGGGCAAAGGAGCCTCCTGGGCTACAGTCCACAGGGTCACAAAGAGTCAGACATGACTGAAGTGACTTAGCACTTAGTATGACAATCTCTAATCTCTAGGTCCATCCATGTTGGCTCTATTTCATCCTTTTTAATGGCAGAGTAATAGTTCATTGTATATATGTACCACATCTTCTTTATCCATTCTTCTGTGGATGGACATTTAGGTTGCGTCCATGTCGTGGCTATTGTAAACAGTACTGCAATGAACACTGGGGTGCATGTACCCTTTTGGATCATGTTTTTCTCTGGATATATGCCCAGAAGTGGGACTGCTGGGTCACATGGTAGCTCTATTTTTAGTTTTTTAAGGAACCTCCATACCATTCTCCATAGTGGCTATACCAATTGGTGAGTATTCTTGACGGACTTACAAATCCTCTGTAGGGAATTTTTCCCTCAGATACCTCATGCCATATACATGCCAGCTGATACCCACTGTTTAAAAAAAAAAGGAACAGAGAAAGAATTGACCCACTTCTACTTAATGATCAGTTCCCTCAAGCTAATGATGGAAGAAACTGGATGAGCAGGTCCATCAAATGGACTGTAAAGTCTAATAAATTGTTTTTGAGTCCTAGGTCCAGCACACATTTGATATCTAATCTGGGCCAGTCTCTTAACCCACTGAGCCTCAGTATTCTCAATTCTATAACAAATAGTATCTATTTATTAATAGATTAATAAATAGTATCAATAAATAGTATCTATCTCCTAATGTTGTGTGAGGATTAAATTTGATTCCAGTAAAACCTCTAGCAAGTGAGCCACAATATCAAGTGCCTAGTAAAGGGAATCATTATTAATAAACGTCCCAATTATTACTGCATATGCTCAGCCCTTGTATTACAGATCTGTGTGAATGGAAGAACTGGAAGAGGCATTTGACACTTTTGCATCCAACTTCAGTCAACTTCTTCACCCTCTGAGCCTCAGTCTCTCTCATCTATAACAAAGGGATGAAAATCAGTTCAGTTCAGTTCAGTTTAGTCGCTCAGTCGTGTCCGACTTTTTGCGACCCCATGAATCATAGCACGCCAGGCCTCCCTGTCCATTACCAACTCCTGGAGTCTACCCAAACCCATGTCCATCGAGTCGGTGATGCCATCCAGCCATCTCATCCTCTGTCATCCCCTTCTCCTCCTGCCCCCAATCCTTCCCAGCATCAGGGTCTTTTCCAATGAGTCAACATTTCGCATGAGGTGGCCAAAGTATTGGAGTTTCAGCTTCAACATCAGTCCTTCCAATGAATACCCAGGATTGATCTCCTTTAGGATGGACTGGTTGGATCTTCTCACAGCCCAAGGGACTCTCAAGAGTCTTCTCCAACACCACAGTTCAAAAGCATCAATTCTTCGGCGCTCAGCTTTCTTCACCGTCCAACTCTTACATCCATACATGACCACTGGAAAAACCATAGCCTTGACTAGACGGACCTTTGTTGGCAGAGTAATGTCTCTGCTTTTCAATATGCTCTCTACGTTGGTCATAACCTTCCTTCCAAGGAGTAAGTGTCTTTTAATTTCATGGCTGCAATCACCATCAGCAGTGATTTTGGATCCCCAAAAAATAAAGTTTGACACTGTTTCCACTGTTTCCCCATCTATTTCCCATGAAGTGATGGGATGAAAATAGTACCTACTTTATTAGCAAATATTGTATATTGGATACTTGAAAGTGAAAGTGTTAGTTGCTCAGTCATGTCTGAGTCTTTGCAATCCCATGGACTGTAGCCTGCCAGGATCCTCTGTCCATAAAATTTTCCAGGCAAGAATACTGGAGTGGGTTGCCATTCTGTTCTCCAGGGGATCTTCCCGACCCACGAATCGAACCCAGGTTTCCTACATTGTGGGCAGATTCTTTACTATCTGAGCCACTAGGGAAGCCCTTTTGGATATTTAATATTAGATAATATTTGATATTATAGACATGAAATATGCTTCATGTATATGAAAAACTGAGTTCAGGGCCTGACACACAGTAAACACTCAATAACTGTTAGCTGCCCTGAGAGGATGGTAAGGGATCTTCCTTTTTCCTTCTCTTTGCCTTGGTACATACTGGTCACACTCTCTGGGAACCCTTCCTTTTCTTGTGTGGTGTTAAACCTCTGCTCACCTTTACTAGATGAGAGCTATGATACTATTTTTTAAATTATTGCTTTATTAACTGACTCACTTTGCAGATCTGGAAATTGAGGCTCTGAGAAGGCAAGCGACTTATCCAGAAGCACACAAGTGTCTATGTGATAACTCAGTCTAATCCCAAGGGGTCTCCTAACAAAATTGGAAAGGCTAAGGATACTTTCTTTTTTCAGTTTTATCAAGATATCATTGGCATACATCACTGCATAAGTGTAAGGTGTACAGTATGATGATTGACTTATGTATATTATGAAATGATTACTGCAATAAGTTTAGTTGACATCCATCATCTCATACAGATGCAATACAAGAAAAAGAGAAAGCAGAAAAGGAAACAAAACTAGTTTTCCTTGTGATGAGAACTCTTAGGATTTACACTCTTAACAACTTTCATATGTAACATACAGCAGCCTGAAGGACACTTTCACTGACCATGTATGAAAAATAAGTCAGAGGTCTCTTCTAGAGCCAGTTCTCCAAACCTCAAGAACTATACCAGGAGAAGCCCCACCTAGATTTGTGCTGTTGCCTCTGCATCAGGCTTTTGCCTGGTTCAGTTTGTCACCTTCACAGGACTGGTCATCACACTCAAAGACACTAACTGAGATCACTTACCACATGCTCTCCCTGTACCAGGCACCATGCCAAGAGCTTTATCTGTGTGTGATTCCCTCTATTCCTCAAAATAGCCCTCTGAACCAGATACCACTGTTACCCTCATTTATAAAATTTCCCCTGCATGTACTTGCCCAAGAGTGCCAGTGAGAAATGTGAGGATCTGCGGGCGCTAACCCAGCTCCTCCAGTCTCCAAAATTCATGCCTCTCACTTTAACCCAAGCCCGTCCTTCCTGATAACTGTTTTGTTCTGTGTCTTCTGGCGAGTCACCTCAAGCCCTGCCCACAACTGTCTCTGTGACAAAAGCCCCAGAGATGAGAAAACACAGCTGCATCCCTCCCTTGGTACAAAACTTGACCCAGAATGGCACCATCAAGTGCTCTCGAAACGCTTCTTGACTTCCCAGCTGGGCCATCTTGGGCAGGTGGCTCACCCTTTCTGAATATTAGTTTCTCCTCATTTGTAAAATGAAGATCAGAGAATGCTTGCACTGACATTGTATATACTTCTTTAAATCAACTCACTTTTTAAATAAAGTTATTTTATACACAGGCTTTTATCACTGCCCTAAATGGAAAAATAACATTCCTCTAATATCATTTAAATTAAATGCATGACTTTGAAAGTAGAAATGTTCATCAGCAAATCTCATAAAATCATCTCATCTATACAAAGCCACTCAGCACATAGTAGATGCTCAATATATGGCAGTCGTAAGAAAATGAAGCTTGGCACTGAGAAGTGTGGTTTGGAAACATTTGAGTCGTTGGCCAACTTGAATATGGTTTCCCAGTTGAGACTCTAGTAGTTGTCATGGTTACCCAAAGATGCTGCCCCTGGTCAAAAAGCCAGAATCAGTTTTACTGTCAAGAGAGGGCCAACTGATTGGCCCTTGGCCTAGATGCTGACTTCCTTCTCCCCATTGCCCTGAGTCAGACTGGCCTGGGGTGGCAGCCATCTTAGCTCTTGCTGACTACACAACTGTAAAGGCAGGCTTGCTAGGTCTCAGCTAGTCCTGGTCAACACCGGAAACCACTATTTCCTTAAGTTCTAAAGAAAAGGAAAGCTGCACCATGGATCCAGGTCCTAAGACTTTCTCATGGCAAATCCCCATAGCGTTTTTTTCCCATGATGGCAGACATCACCAATCCATCACAGCACTAACGAACACAGATGTGGTTTTGGAAAAAGTTTCAAAATGGTGCCCAGCAGCCCCTACCAATCAATTGAAGATTTAACGTTTTTGTCATCCCTGCCTCAAGCTGTGCTCTCACTCTAGCCATGAGATCCTAGAGCGATTCAAAGAAAGTGGGAAACACTGATCCTACTTTGAAAAGAATACATTCAAATGCTAAATGTGGCAACAAGTAGTATAACAGTGAAGGGCGATACTAAAGTTACAAAGAAAATTAAAGGGCTACCAAAATAAGAACTAGAATTTAAAAAGAACAAAGACTGTTTCAGAGAACTTAAGAGACAATTGAATCGTCAAGTAGTAAATCACAAGGTTTTTTCTTCACCAGAGGAACAAAGAGGAGGCTGGAGGCGAAATACAAATGCAGCTAGAGGGATTGGGAATGAAGAATTTTCAGATAAGGTGACAGGATTGTAATGCCTGGAATGATCCATAGAGATAAATGGGACTCTTCTATGGATTCATTGAGAGCTCAGACTCTCCTATTCAGCTCTGCTTCCGGCCCGGGGTCTGGCCTGTAGCTCAATATTTTCTGCTGAACTGAACTGTGTGTTCAGGCCAGGTGTGAAAAGTAACAACAACTAGCATTTACAGAGTGCTCACCATGTTCTGGGAGCATTTTACACACTTTATTTCCTCTGTCTTTCTATCAGTCTATGATGGTACCCCAAATTCACAGATGTAGAAACTGAGGTTCAGGGAGATTAGTCACGCTACTTCATAACTTCTTCCACTATGATTTGCAACTTTTAGCCTGAAAAGAGCAAAAGGAACAAACAGCCCTTCCAGGAACCTTGAAGGCATCTCTCAGGGATTACCTTCCTATGAGGTGGGGCCCCACCGCCTGACCTCCACTCCACCAGCCACAGTCAGTTTCATGCCTCTAATAACCAACTTCAGGAAGGACATTCCACATTCCCTGGCTTCTGCCCTGGAGCAAGTGAAACAATAGGAAACAAGGATGCCCACTGGCCAGCAGGCAGGGCCTGGGGTTGGGAAACACTTCCCTGCTCCTCTCCTAGGAGCTCTCAGAGCACAGTCTCCTGAAGACCTCCTGACACCATCCACAGAGATCAAAAAAACTGAATACCAAGTCTTGTCAGCATCCTCTTCCCTCACCACCCTGCCCCCACTGGAGACAGGAGATTTTCTTGATGCTGATGGGGTAGGAAAGGCCCAGAGTGAGTGGGGGCAGAATCAGTCAGCAAGATGCAGAAGCAGCCTGGGCACGTGGGGGTAGGTTAGGGTGCATTTGTTTTCCTTGGGTTCTGTGGCTCCTTCTTTGGGGAAAGGAGAGAGCATCTTGAGCGGGGAACAGTTTGAAGAGCAGTGAGGGAGCCGTTAAGGACAGGACAGCTGAGAGCTCTTAACCTGAGAGGACACAGCACCCAGGCAGCAGTGTCTATGTGGGAAAACGGGGATGGGCACAGGGCTGCTTCTTGAGGAGGGGTACAGCCTTGAGCTCTCAAGAATACCTGGTGTTCCCAAGCAGAGGGGGGCAGAGCCCAAAGCCCCTTTCCTGTGCGCCTCTTTTAGAGGCATTCAGAAAACACCCCCAGGGGTTTCAGAATTGTCCTTAAGGCTCAGCTAGGGCACTCAAGGGCACAGCTAGTCAGAGGCGGGGGGGTGTCCCAAGCTGAGTGCTGTCCTGCCACCACGTTGAGCCCTCCTCATAGCACACAGCGTGGGTCTGTTCTGCTCCTTGAGGAGCCACAGGTATCAGGCTGGGCTCTCAGGTCTTCCCTGATGTCCACCAGGAGGCTGGGCACCTCCGGGTGGTGGTAACACACTTCTGGATGCCACTGATGCCACACGTTCTCTGCAATGGAGGCACAGATGACAAAGACATTGGCCTAAGGGTGGGAGAGTGTGCAAGAGGGTCATACTCCTCCTGGCTCTGCATCCCACAGGTTTGGGCCCACCATGCACTCAGGGCACTGTAATCAGCAAACACTGCAGAGCCGTACTCCTTGGGGAAGGCATCAGTTGTGTAGCTCTGAGCCCCATCGCCCACCACCACACACCTGATGCTCTGCATCGTGGGTGGGGCAGCTGCAATGGAAACAATGCCTCCTTCCACTTCTGGCCCCTCTAGATGTAGCAACCTGGTGCCCTCCCCACCACAGGGGAACTGGGGCAGTAGCAGCAGCCTGGTTCAGGATTCCAGAGCTAGCATCATTTTGTTTCCCTTTCTCCACTCCAAGATCTGTAATTGAAAAGGTAACAGTAAGGAAAGTGACAGCCCCAAAGAGGCAATGTCCCATCACACAATTCAGCTCCCACAGCTGATCTAAACAAGGATAGTGCTGATTTCTTGCTTGTGGAACTTGGAAATTGCTTTTCCTAAAAATCTGTCCTTGAGGTACCTTCCAGCAGCCACATAAATAACACCACTGGAATTGCTCACAATGTCAGGGGTCCTGCTGTATCTATAGGACATGAGGACTACCTCTTCTAGTGCAAAAGATGGGCATCTGAAGGAGGGAGGGATTCATTTAAGTCACGGGGGGGGGGGGGTGGCTGAAAGGGACGAATGGTTCTCTTTTTGGAAATTCACAAGAACATGATTTAGGATGCAGAGAGAGAGAGGATTTGCAGAAGGTAATCCCAGGAATTTAATCAGCCCCAATACACAACTTTCTATTCTTTTTGGAAGACCTGCATGGACCAAACGGCCTTGGTATCAGTGGCCTGCTCTAGTTCACATAACTGTCACTGCAGTCAGAAAGTGCTCCTTGATGTCTAACTTAAATCTTTTTGTAGCTTCAACTTGACCTCTTTTTCTTCTTACGAATTCTATTAGCTGTCTTGAGGAAGAGAGGAGGGAGACAGGGAGGGAAGGAGGCAGGAAGGAAGGAAAAAGGGAGAAAGGGAGGGAGGGAGAGAGAGGGGAAGAGAAAAAAATGTGTTATCCTTTAAACTAGCCACTTCTACTTTGGAGAACTTAGTCTACATACATATGCAAAGATGTTTAATGAAGCTCTGCCAAAATAATAAAATAAGTAATTTCCAGCCATAGGTGAATAGTTCATGAATATTGTTGACATAGGAAAATTCTAATTTCTAATTTAAGAAAAACAGCTTTGCACAACAGTATTAGTGTATGATCTCATTTTGTGGTGATGATCATCACTAATAATTATATTTATAATTATAGGCATACAAATATCCTGGAGAAACAAACACCAAATGGTTAACCTCTGTTCTGGTTGCAGCATCGTAAACTATTGTAAACCAGTACTTAGAGCCTTAACACAATAGTTTAGGATTATTTGTCCTGGTTCTTAGGCTGCCTGGGCTCAACTGGATGGTTCTTGCTCGAGGTCTCTCGCAGTTGCAGCAGAGGGGCAGCTGGGACTGCAGTTATCGGGGGTTCCATTGAGCTGGACATCCAAGAGTTCTCCCTCACGTGACAACTGATGTCGGATGTCAGCTATGAGCTCACCTGGGGCTTTCAGTCAGAGTCCCTACACACGGCCTCTGCAAGTGACATGGACTTCTCACAGTTGAACTCCAAGATAGAGCTTCCCAAAGCAAGTTTTCTTTTGAAAAACTTACAGTCTGGTTGTACAATGTCACTCCCACAATAGTCTACTGGTTAAAAGTGAGTCATAGGACCAACTCCGAATTAAAAGGAATAGACTACACAAAGGCATGAATACCAGGAGATGGTTCATTGAGGGCCATCTGAGCAAATATTGTAATATTTCTAGAAAATGGGATTTGGACAGACTTTCACTTTCCAGTGTCTGATGTAATGGTTAATTGTACAAACTCAGGAGACAAAAAGCCTGACTGTCCTGGCTCACCACTCACTTTCTGTGTGACCTCAAACAAGTTACTTATAACCTCTCTGAGCCTCAAAGCTTTCAGATAATTGTTATGACCTCATAGGGTGGTCGTAAAGACTAAATTGAAGTATTGTGTGTAAGATGCTTAAAAATAAATGCTCGATAAAAGTGAGATAATAATATTATTATACACTGATTTGTTTAATTTTTACAAGTATATTTTGCTTTTATAACTGAAAAAACTAATTTTCAAAGACCAAAAAAAAGAGACATGTAGCAGAATTAAGAGATGTAAACTCAGAACTCCCAGTCAGGGCTCTTCTGAGGACTCTGAAGGGACTCTTAGTCCTCATAGACATAGAAAATACCTCGGGAAGACCTTGACCCTTCCCCTCTGCTCTTGTCAACCATCCAGTGGTGGGGTCTGACAGCCCTAACTGTATTGTTCTTTTAGCTGTTCCCCAAATCCTCTCAAATTTGAGCACGGTAAGCTGCAAAGTATAGGAAATGAATTCCCCCAATAATAAAACCAAGAAGCTTTGCAATCACAAAACGTGGGCTTTATATTACCCAGGAGCTTAAACCTGTCCAAAGACAACATTGACATAAAAGGATTTGTTTTTTAGAAGTATTGACATTTTGATCATGAAGTTCACAGGGACTTGCTTGGATGGGATTGGTTGGGTTTCCACACAACAGATTCTGGGGCCAGTTAGTTTGAGAAAAAAACTAAGAAATGGAATTTCAGGCGGTGATGACTCGGGTTCCTTTGCTTATTCAACCTTTATAAATACACACAGGCCCTGTCAGCCCCACTCCTTTCCTCTGGGGAAAAAACTGTCACAGTGGAAATGAAAGGATTTTTCAGTGTGAGGAATTATAGCAAATGTCAAACTTTAAGAGTTGAAAATTCTACCTTCTCATTTCTTTTTCAGAAAATCAATACACAGGCACTGTTCCATTCCCCTCTGGGTCTCTGTGGCTCACACATCTCTCTCATCCCAAGGATGTCTTAAGTGTTCTTGATGTTGCCTTGGGGGCAAATCTACCTGTATGAAAGAAACGGAAAACTCAATGGCTGCGGGTTAGTTTCTCAAGAGACGCAATTATAGGAACTTAAGGAAATGTCAAATATGGATAGCTGGCAATTTGGTTTGGATTTGATGACTTGCTTGGCTTAAAGCATTAATTAGATGGAGTTTGAATATTTTTAAAGAGTTTGGTTATGGAAAATTTTTAGCACCACACTACAAATAGGTTTCGACAAGGAAGTAAGAGATGGTGGTGAAGAGTCACTCTCTGCAGAATGTATACAGTCAGCCCTCTGTATTTGTGAATGGGAACCCAGAGTCAGAGAGCCATCTGTACTCTACAATTTTATACACAGGACTTGAGCACTGGCAGACTTTGCTATCACAGGAGGGTCCTGGAACCAATACTCCGTGGATACAAAAGGATGACTCTATAGCATTTTTTTCTGGGGAGACCTCAGCATTTATTCATTCTGTCCCCCCTTATAAGTTGAAAGCAGGGCAGGGACATGAGAGAAAGTGTGGGCATTGTTTAATGAATGGAAAAAAAGAGGTTCTGAGAAATAATGGCACTTTTCTAAGTCAAAGGCAAACTAAAGAATAGGAATCACTTTTCTCCGGCTGGAAACAAAGTAGAACTTGATATGCCATAAAGTCAGACAAAGCTGGATAGGTAACTTTTTGAAATTTCAAGATTAATAATACAAAGAGTTTTGCTTTAATGGGCCCTCTTTTCTTAGGTGTTGATTTAAAGTTTACTTATATTTTTTCTTTATTATACAGGGTGTAACATTCCTGCATGATACTCCCACCCCTGCTTACAAGTATTGATACTATCACGTGGTTTCAAGCTTGGGTATTAGTCCTGGGTTTGACTACTGGATAATTAATATAATTAGTACCTTAACTCTCCACCACTTCAAAATGTTATTTCAGAGTGCTTTGAACAAGAACAAGGACCGCACAGACTTAATCAAACAAATGAAAAACCTGACAGTGCCAAGTACAAAAAGTTTATGGAGCAACTGGAACTCTCATACTCTACTGCTGGGAGTGCAGATTAGTAAAACCACCCTACAGAGCAGTTCAGCAATATCTGGTAAAGGTGAAGGTGCACATACTCTGAAACATAGTAAACACACTTCTAATACGTATACACCACCTGAGGGAAACTCTCAAACCTAGCTACTTCTCGTGGAGAATCATATCAAGGTATTAACTATAGCAGATTATAAGAGCAAAATCCTGAAACCAGTTTAAATGTGTGTATGTATATATATACACATATTGATGTCTATATAATACATCACTATATATATACACTGTAGACAGCTAGATGTATGTCTATGTAATATGTGTATATATGCATGGAGACATATAGACATAAGTTTGTATATGCATAAATATGTCTATGTATAAGTGAATAAAAAAATTGTGGCGAATTTATTAATGAAATTGCTCTATAGTAATTCATATGAGTGAAACAGATCTACATGTATCAATAAAAATAGATCTCAAAAGCATCTTGTTGACTGAAAAACAGTAGCATGTAAAGTGGCAGATTCTGCACAAAAGAAAGTTAAGATTAGGCAAACATGGCCCTAGAGACTACAGCACTGTGGCTGCCTCTAGGGAGGGAATGGGAGAAGGAAAGGATGAGCTGGAACAATTTCAAAGAAGACTTTGACTGCATCTATAGCGTCATTTCTTCTTTTAAAAAAAATTAAAGCATACGTGGCAAGATGTTAACATTTGTTTAATCTGAGTGATGAATATACTAGGGTGTATATATTAAAGACATTTTCACTTGTGAACTATTGTGAAATAATTTTAAAGATGCATGCAAGAAAGACAGCCCTGGGATACCAGCCCTGCTACTGCACTTCAAACAAGGGACATAAATTCTCTGGGACCCTTGTTTGCAAACTGATTAACAATGTTCAAATTTCAGAGTTGCTTGTGAGTTAATGAGAGTAAATGTGTAGAATGACTTTCAGATGTTATCCATTGGGATAGCCTTTTAGAATGAGTCCCTAATGACTTTCCAGATGTATCTTATTCAGAGAGACATTTGCTTCTTAAAATTGATCAGAAATTATGTGGATGCATTTCAAAACAATTCTGATCCCCAGAAAAATAATGTATTGCTATTCTTTTTGCAAAACTATATACACACGTATTACACAGACATGTAAAGCACTAATTATTTAACTATGATTGCCCTGAGAGAGGGGTAATTGGGTGGTTGGAGAATAAGAGTGGAAGGAAATTTTACATTTCTCTGCTTTTAATTTTAATTATGTACCATGTGTGTAGACTACTTATTCTAAATATAAATATAATTTATTTTAAAAATAATCTAAAGATCATAATCTTCTCCATTCTAAACCCACTTACAAAGGAAAGGCCTTAAAATCTAAGTTCTAAAGATTTTTAAGAGGTCAAATAGTCCAATCTCCTACCTGAGCACAGGAAACGCCATTCCAGCCCCATATCCTCCTTGCAGTCAGACAAAAGAAAGCACAGGATTAAGGATTAGGGGATCTGAGTTTGGTTCCTGTCACCATGAATTACTAACTCTTGACTCTAAGCAGTTCCTTAAGTTCTCTGAGCCTCAGTTTCATTTCTGAAGTGACGACAACAGCAGCACCACTGTCATGACTGTGTGAGGACAGATAGAGTGCAATGTGAACATGAAATTTTGTCAAAATAGTATCAAGATGTTTGTATGAGATGCAACTGCAGTGCAGAAGTTTCCCTCAAGAACATGGGTTCAGTCCCTTTGATTTCCAATGCACTATTCCTAAGGGGCCCCTAGTAACCAATAAAGTCATCTTGCTTCAGATGTAAACCAGATTCTCTTCTCTCCACAGCAAATATCCTAACTGTGATCATCCTCTCTCAGCTGGTGGCTAGGAGACAGAAGTCTTCTTACAACTATCTCTTGGCACTTGCTGCCGCTGACATCTTGGTCCTCTTTTTCATCGTGTTCGTGGACTTCCTATTGGAAGATTTCATCTTGAACGTGCAGATGCCTCAGGTACCCGACAAGATCATAGAAGTGCTGGAATTCTCATCCATCCACACTTCCATTTGGATTACCGTTCCATTAACTATTGACCGGTATATCGCAGTATGCCACCCGCTCAAGTACTACACGGTCTCCTATCCAGCCCGCACCCGGAAAGTCATCGTAAGTGTTTACGTCACCTGCTTCCTGACTAGTATCCCCTACTACTGGTGGCCCAACCTCTGGACTGAAGACTACATCAGCACCTCCATGCATCATGTCCTCATCTGGATTCACTGCTTCACTGTGTACTTGGTACCCTGTTCCATCTTCTTCATCTTGAACTCAATCATTGTGTACAAGCTCAGGAGGAAGAGCAATTTCCGCCTCCGTGGCTACTCCACAGGGAAAACCACTGCCATCTTGTTTACCATCACCTCCATCTTTGCCACCCTCTGGGCCCCACGCATCGTCATGATCCTCTACCACCTTTACGGGGCGCCCATCCAGAACCGCTGGCTGGTGCACATCATGTCCGATGTTGCCAACATGCTGGCCCTTCTGAACACGGCCATCAACTTCTTCCTCTATTGCTTCATCAGCAAGCGGTTCCGCACCATGGCAGCCGCTACTCTCAAGGCCTTCTTCAAGTGCCAGAAGCAACCCGTCCAGTTCTACACCAACCATAACTTTTCCATAACAAGTAGCCCCTGGATCTCACCGGCCAACTCACACTGTATCAAGATGCTGGTGTACCAGTATGACAAAAATGGAAAACCTGTAAAAGTATCCCCATGACCCCGTAGGTTTGGCACCTTGTGCCTCTGCATAATCCATTTCCAGATGGGAATGTGGCCCATCCTGTGGTTGAAGAGCTCTCCTTAAGAGTGCTAACCTGATTTCTTGTCTCCACAGACTGAGCAACTTTCAGACTGGTAGATGAGAAAAGATGGAGGAGAAAAACAACAAAAGCTTGAATCTTGTTTTCATTTATGCATTTGTTTCCACCAAGTCATGTAGACGGCAAAAGTCTCTACCAGTTTGAAGATGTCATTGGAGGTTGCGTCATTTTCCAGTGGCCTGTAAGGACACACCAGAGAGAAATAGTCTATGGACTTAGGCTTGGCATCATCCACAGCCACTGGGAACTGCTCATTTATGTGACACATCAAGCCACAGTAGCACATAGCTGAGTCCACACTCTTCTTCCAAGAACTGAGGTCATTCATCATTTCCCTGTGTTGTTACCAGCAGCTAACAATGCAGACCAATTTGGGAATTTTCCAAGGCTCCCTTTGTCCTAGGGAGGGTTTTGGTCTTGAAGTGGCCCTGACATACCTATCTGTAGGATGACACTGAGGGGGCAGAGGAGGATTGAATCCTGCACAAACTCTGGCCAGAGTTTCTGTGAAAATGTTCCAAACCAACATAACCATGACCCTCAGGCCCTCAGGGGCCTAAGATGCAGTCTTTCTATTTGCCATGATGTATAGATTTTATCTAATGCCTCCAAAACAAAGACCCTGCCTAGTGTGCAGGGGCATAGGAGGAATTCTTGAGCCCAGAAAAACAAAAAATTAGCCCACTCTTGCCATTGTTTCAATCCACCCTTGAGTCAGCTGTGTATGATCTCTTTACTGAAATAGCTTCTTGTTGCCATGCCACTCAAGCTTCCTGGAGAAGCCTCTATGTGTAGAGTTGCCAACCCTGCCACCTTGCTTGCTGAAGCCCTCACCAAACTGTTTTATTTGAAGTGACTTTTTAATTGGATTTAATTTTCGAGGGTCAGGAACTGTAGCTCTCCAGGTGTGAAGGGAGGTAGTCTCAGCTCCACCCCGCAGTCCAGCTGGCATTGCCATTTGGCCGCAAATGGTGATTGGAAGGTGCCCATGTTGTCTGCATGTCTGCCCTTTTATGCACGTGGCTCAAAAGGGTGGTGCCAGTTTTCAATGATGCTATTTAACCCAGATCCTTTGCAAAATAATAAAATATGAATTTATTTATTCTAGCCTTGCCTATACAAGGCAAGAACAGTTCTGGGGTATAATTAATGGAGGCTTCCCGGGGAATTACCACTCATGTGTGCATACACACAGACTTGAATACATTAGGCTCCTGTGTACCCCATGACGTGTTTTGAAAGAAAAATCTATGCTGGAGTTTTTCTCAGTTTTTTTTTTAACCTTCTCCCAGATTCCCAGTATTTGAAGTTATCCCTGTTCTGAAAGAAGTATTCCAACATGAGTTTGGAATTGTATGATATTTTTGGTGACCCAACAAAATGCAGAGTCCACTTGAAACACTTGGTTCCTCATGCTGGATTTTTACTGTGCTTTTGTCCCTAAATTGGAAGACACATCTATCCTTTTAACGGGAACTTGCAATAAATGAGCAGGGTAGAAAAGGCTCCAATGCCACATAATCCCGAAACTTCAGCCAATGCTCTCAGCATTAAATCAGACAACTTTAGGTTACGTTCACCCTAAAGATCCTAACTCCTACTCGGTTTAAATGATTGCAGAAGAGTCTTGACTCACCCAAAGATTAGTTCTGAAGTCAGTGCAAATGGAAAAAATCTGGCAGAGCCAAAGTTACCTCTGCAAAGTTCTCAGGAAGGATCCATGTTGGAGACCATATTCTATCCCTTAAAATTCCTAACTCAGATAAGTTTTTTCCCAGCATTGGAACAGTTTGCTGTTTCTTCCACTGAAGACAAGACAGAACTGACTTACATTTAGAGACTGTATTGTGTGACTCCATGGTATTCGAGAACTTTAGGATCACACTGGTGCAGCAAGGTGCTCCCACTAAAAGATGTTCATGGAAGTTTGAATGAGGGAAGAGCAGATTTGTATCTCCCAGGTCACACTCCCCCCAGGGCAGTGTGCATTGTGTGGGAGGATGGGCAGATTTCCCCTTAAGTTGCATTTCTGTTTCTTTTTTGCCAAGCATGTGTAGTCGGGTACTTGTTCATTAACTGTGTGTATGATATGACTCCATCACACCCCTTTGTGAATGAACCAAAGGCTACCTACACCTAATATATATAAATATTTATTTGATTATTTATTTTTAAACAATAGGCTGAAAAATGCTAGTTTGAGCTATACATGAATGAGTCACTGTGCAATATCTATAACGGTTAAGCAATTTCTTTTTGAGAATGAATGTAAGATGAAAAATATGTATGTGGATCTCAATGCTCTCTGCTCCACATTTTTAGGTGTGTGTAAAAATTAATTATTGATGTTTAAAAAGTAAAAGCTGAGTGTGTATTTGGAATGTTTTCCCCATACACTCATTTATTACTTCTCTTAATAATAGAGGCTATACCAATTAGTATTTGATCTCTTGTCCTTCTGACTGTATTTTATATTTTGATACAATTATGTTTAAAAGAGGTCTGATTTTTGAAGGCAGTCCATGAGGTGTTGTCTCCTGGTTCTAATGCATACAAATGCCTGTTGGCTTAGGTTGATACGTATCTCCTAAAATTTATCTCAAATAATATAAGGACTTTTAATTTATTCTTATTTATAGTAATAATTGTGGACAAAATTTAAAAGCTTTTTAAAGAGAAAACAAACTTTTAACCCTTTTCTTTCAAGCCAGTTTTGGAAATATAGCTTTGAATCTTGAAACCTGTCACATAAACAGCTGCTGTTGATGGCACATAAGCAATTGCCTTATATCAGGTTTTTGTGATGCCCCTTTCAAAGACTGTTAACTAGCATCCCTCCTGTATGATTTGTGCCCTTGGTTGGACATGCAGTGATGCTACACATGTACACACTGTGTCTTTCTCTTGAACAACTCAAGGACTGAACTGCCTAATGGGAAGGAAATAAGGAGGATGACAAACACATCGTAAAAGACAGACCATGAGAAGGCATGAAGTTTCATTCTGCAAACACTCTGCAAGTGGAAAATGTTACTTTGCACAGTTGGTGCCTACTGGTCCAACCTGAGGGGCCTATCTGAAGTGAATAAGAGACTCTAATGTTGGTTATTCCAGTTCAAAGAATGGGAAAAATGTTACCATAAAAAAATAGTAAATGTTCATATTTTCTTAATTAGATATTATATTGTGTTTGGACTTGTTTGTATTATAATAAATTCTAATATGGTGCACAATTGGGGTTTCGTATATGCATATATGCTCAAGAAATGGCAGAACTCCAATTAAAATTTTTAAATAAGTATCTTCCTTATACTTTGTGCTGGTGCTAGAATGAAATCTGCATCCCACCTGCCCCTGGTTATCCAGGTATATTCCAGGATTGAAGACTATTGAACTCTGCTTTCTATAATCCTAAATTAGGGATTTCCCAGGTAGTCCAGTGGTTGAGAATCCACCTTGTACTGCAGGGAACACAGGTTCAGAGAACTAAGACCCCAGATGCCATGAAGCAACTAAGCCCAAAAGCTGCAACTGCTGAGCCTGCATACTCCAGAACCTGAGCACTGCAACTACTGACCCAGCATGTGGCACAACAAAAGATTCCCTGTGTCACAACTAAGCCCAATGCAGCCAAATAAATAAATAAACAAACCTTTTTTTTTTTTAATCCTAAATTAGGTATCCTACTGGGAGTAAATCTGAATTCTCTCTGACTACATCCTCTAGGCATCTTTGAGATAGTGAGGGCTGTAACCATAGTGGAAATCTAGCATAACGGCTAGGAATTTAGGCTCTGAAGTCAGATGGTCACAAGTTCAAGTCCTTGTTTCTCCATGTACTAGCTGGGTTGCCTTGAACAAGTCCTTGAAGATCTCTGAAATATCGTCCTCATGCAAAAGTGGTGTAAAAGTTAACTTTTCCCAGGTAAATGCAAGGTAAGCAGACACTCTCAAGGTCAGGAAACCAAGGTTTGGAGTGAGTTATTGTTGGCTATAACTTTGCAGGCTCTCCCACTTTCTAGCTGTGTAGCCTTGGGCAATGTTTTCAATCTTTTGGAGTCTCAGTTTCCTCTCCATAAAACAGGGCTAATAGTAATTCTAGTACATACTTCATGGGGTGGTAATTATTAATAATACAGTTAAAAAGAGCCTCCATTGTACATTCTCTTACAGGTAAGGATGCTAGGCCCAAAGATGTTAATGATTTGTCCAGAGTAGAACCCAAGTCACCCAACACTTCATCCTTTCCACTCTACCTCATTGCATCTCTGCAAGATTCTGATTTATACCTTCCAAAGCTCACATTATTTTTGTACCCTTTTTAGAGTTGGATATATTGCCGAGTTTTCCAGCTCTTCAAATACATGTCATCCAAGCATGAGATATATTATAACAGCATCATAATTAAAACACTTGATTTGACCTTTCCCTGTGAGGTAGAATTTTTTTCATTGACTCCATCAGGAATCCTAACCACAAGTCTCAAACTAGCTATGCATTTCCCACACAAACCACCATCAATTCTGACAGCCACTGAAAAACTATTGTCATAACCTATCTCTGCATCAACTTGGAGAATGAAAGTAACTTACAAGTTGAGAGGGGAGTACAGAAAAGCAAAGATTTTGCTAAGAAGGTTGCAAACAGAAGCTGGTAGGCATGGCCACATTATTCGCATTAATTTTGTTCACCAACTCGGAGAGGCAGGATAAAAGTGAGTTGAAGGAGGTTGAACTGCTAAATAATAATCCTTTTAGTAGTACACTTGGCTAAATGTGATGGCTCAAACTCTGTGAGGGTGTGCAATTAATCTGAGTACTTGCCAGACACAACAAGGGGGATAAGAGTTTCATGTCTATGGGATAAATAGACACTGCGAATTTCCTGGGTTTATTGAGAGAATATGTCAACCTCATGCCAAAAAAAGAGAAAGAAAACTTTTCTGATTCAAAAAGAGCACAACAAGTCCACAGGAAAGAAAGATGCCATCTGACCAACTCTGCATGAGGTGTTACCATGTCTATGGGGCTTTGTTACCTAGTGAATGGCAGAAACATAATATTTTTCTCTACTGGAGATAGAATAAGGGGGAATGAGACCTAAAATGCAGTACAAGGGATCCAGAGCAAACCAAAGAAGAAATTTTTGCAGTGATGTCTATTAACTCCACAAATGGTTTTCCATGGGGATTCTTAGAATCTGCGTCTCTGGATATATTTCTAAATGAATTGTATAATAATTAGAGTCTTGGAGAAAAGTAAATCTCATTCAAATGATTTCAATAAAAAGACTTTAACAAAGAGGACTTCCCTGGTGGCTAAGACAGTAAAGTGTCTGCCTACAATATGGGAGACCCGGGTTTGATCCCTGGATCAGGAAGATCCTCTGGAGAAGGAAATGACAACCCACTCCAGTACTCTTGCCTGCAAAATCCCATGGACGGAGGAACCTGGTAGGCTACAGTCCATGGGGTTGCAAAGAGTTGGACACGACTGAGTGAATAAACTAAACTAAACTTTAACAAACAGACAATTAAATAATGGTCTGAGCAAGATCATGGGAACTCTAAAAAGAGCTATTGTGGAACCCAGGAACTAGAGATAATAGGAAGCCTTACCTTCCTAGGCCTGATGGGGTAACGAAAGGAAGTAGTTGTTATTGCAGCTCAAAGTAGGCTGTGTGTTGTAGAAGGGGCCCTCCTGCAAGCAGGTGTCATGTTGCTGCCAGAGATATAATGCCAGAGAGGAAGGAAGTGACACCCCAACCTCTTTCTTCCTTCCTGCTGATATCATACAGATGACTCCACTGGCTGATCTCAAAAGAAGTCAGCCAGGAAAAGTGCAGGCGATATAGTCCATAGTGGCCAGATCCCAAGGCACAAGGCAGTGAACAATCAAAGGTGAAGTGAGATAGGAAACAATTACAGAATAACCAGCAAAGGTTAAATTCTTATTTTACTATCATTGGATGCTGGACAAGATGTTAAGAGATTACTTCACTCAAATATCAAAGCTAAGAGGTCCCTTTGTCCAAGATTACATGACCTAGATGTTTGGCAGGTCCAGTATCCAATGATTTCCTAGCACACTCCCAGAAATATATGTTATAGACCTTTACAGGCTTGCTTTCTAAACTTCATCATTAGAAATTTCTTTCATTAATCTTCAGCATCTCCAATGACTAGACTGTCAACTTGAATATGTCTAGGAATGCAAATGAAGAGTGTCAAGAGAGTGGGCATTTATTCAATATCCATGTGTCCCAGGCACTCCCATGGTCATTGATTTATTTGACTAATGTTTATTGAAATACACTGTGTGCCAAGATCTATTCTAGGCATAGTGATTCAAGGCAGATTCAGTGAACAAGACAGATAGGGTCCCTGCCCTAGCAGGCGAGACAATACACAAGGAAGCCAATAAAATAATTTCAGATAGTGATATAGTCTAAGAAATAAATACAAGTAAGTGACTTGGGTCACACAGAAAGAACAGCAGACAAGTTAATCTGGGAAGGTCTTTTTGAGAAGGTAACAGAACTAAAATCCAAATTAAAAGGAAGCAGCCATATAAAGAGCATTCCAGGCTAAGGGAGAAAGGACAAGTCCTTGAAATGGGAATAACTTTGAATACCCAAGGAACAAACAGAAGACTAGTATTGCTGAAGCATAGTGATCCAGTAGAGAACAGTATTGAACAAGACAAGGAGGGGCAGGCAGGAGCAAAATCACGTAGAGCTCTGTGGGCCCCAGTAAGGAATTTGTGGGAAGAAAAGGGAGAATTTTAATCAAGAACTTGATGTGATCTTATTTCATTTAATCAGCATAACTCTGAAAATGTTGTGACCTCCATTTTTCAGATGAGAAAGCTAAATCTCATGGGGATCAAATTAAGCTTGTTTTAATACAAGGTCACAGTGAGTAACTTATGAATTGTTATTTAAGTCCAGTCCTGTCTGGTTCCATGAAACACTTCACCAGGCCACTGTGACACATTTTTCCTGACATCCCAACACTCTCCTGAATTAGCAGTTTGTTCCCATTAGCCTTTTCACCATCCAAGGTTGCTATTTCAGCTAAAGTCATCCTCTAATTCCAGTAATGAGGATTCAAAAACCACCAGGTCATATTATTATATGGTTCTATTTCATGATCCAAATCATGTGTCTCACGAAATCTGACAGAGTATCAGCCAAACAAAATTATGGATGAAATGATACAGGCTCTACTAGCAGGCAAGGCATTAAGTATATACTTTTTAAAACTTTCTTGCACCACTTTCAGTAATATTTTCAATGTCATTGTTTTGTAAATGGTTTTGTGTGCAGATTTCAACTCTTAGTCTTTCCCTAGTTTAAGCACTGGTCTTTCCAAAACAAAACAAAACAAAACAATGCTTCTGTCCAAGATGCTGACGTTATTGGGCCACAAATTTGATTTAAGTATTAAAGGTAATGTATGTTAAGATTTTATGTATGAAGATTCAGATTTTTGTGCCCCCTTCATAAAAAAAAAAATGGTATTGAAACAGCATTATTTACTTTATGAAACAATTTTAAATCAGATTTCTTACAGAAACAAAATCCACTGTGGTCTTGCTCGTCTACCTCACAGGAGCATTGCATGGGCAGAGTGTGTAAAAAATGTAGAATCTCAGACCTCAATGGGCCTGCTGAACCAGAATCTGAAATTCAATATAATCCCCAGGTGATTCATACACATATTAAAGTTTGGGGAGCACTGCATTGTTGCACTTTTAAACAGTGGTTTCACACCATTGGGAAGCTTTTGAAAAATCCTAATCCCAAGATGAAATCTAGAGAGTGGTATTTTTTTAAAGTCCTTCAGATGATTCTAGTGTTCAGCCAAGAAGGAGATTCTCTTTTACTGAAGTATAGTTGATGTACGATTATTATATAAGTTACAGGTATACAATATAGTGATTCACAATTTTTTAAGTTTACACTCCACTTATAAAGTGTTGGCTGTATTCCCTGTGTTGTACTCATATTGTATTGTATTCTTGCAGCTTATTTTATACAAAATAGTTTATACCTCTTATTCTTCTACCCCTATCTTGCCCCTACCCTCTTTCTTCTCCCCACCAGTAGCCACTAGTTCGTTCTCTATACCTGTGAGTCTATTTCTTTTTTTGTTACATTTATTAATTTGTTTTATATTTTAGATTCTTCATATGAGTGCTATCATAACTATTTGTCTTTCTTTGTCTGACATATTTCACTTAACGCAATATCCTCCAAGGTCATCCATATTGTTGCAAATGGCATGTTTTCATCCTTTTTATGACTGAGTAATATTCCACTTGTGTATGTATGTGCATATACATATATGGCACATCTTCTTTATCCATTCATCATGAACACTTCCATATCTTGGCACTTGTAAATAATGCTGCTATGAAAATTAAGGTGCGTGTATATTTTTAAATTAGGTTTTTGGATATATCCCCAGGAGTCGAATTGTTGGATCATATGATAGTTATATTTTTAGGGTTTTTTTTGAGAAATCTCTATACTGTTTTCAACAGATGCTGCACAAATTTACATTCCCACCAACAGTGTACAAGAGTTTCCTTTTCTCAGTGGAAGATTCTTTCCAAAGAAAACTTCATGTCACTATCATAAATGAAAACTGGTATCGCCTGCCATAAATAGATAGCCACCATTAAAGAAAAAGATCAAAGGCTGTCAGCACTTCTTACCTTACATAATTATCAGAAACTGACATCTACTCTCTATTTTAAAAAAAAGTTAGATGTTAAGGGCCTACTACCACCATATTGAGAATTTTCTTCAACCTAAGCAGGAGAATTAATAGCAAAATAGAAAGGTAGAATTTTTTTCACAGTGTGCTTCAGTGTAATGGCCATCTCAGTCCACTCACACACCCTTTGGGTTATGAACACTAAACTTTGATATACATGGGAGTCTGCAGCAGTTTCTTTATTTTAGTGATTCCCACCATCAGGTGCACTTTAGACTCACCTAGAGTTTTTTAAGCCTATGTCCTGAACTCTACCTCCAGATGCATTAAATCAGAACCTCTGGGAATGGGCCCAAGGCATCAAAATGTTCTAAAACATTTCCAGGTGCTTCTGATGTACATCCAGAATTGAGAACCTGCTTGTCTACTTGGTAACACTTGAAGAACTATAAGAACTGAGAAATTACAACATAGCTTTACCAAATAATCTGTCACCAAGCCAGTTCCCTCATTCAAACTCTCCACAGTTTGTTGAGGTTTCATGGCATTTGCACTTCTCACTGTTGAAGAATAAGGGGGCTGACAAGTCATATCCATCTATCCCCTCACTCTCATTGCGGAACCAACTGAGAAATAGATTCAAGAAATATACTAGTGAAGATCAATTATCAGCTCTATTACTGGAAGGGTATGTTGGAAAACCTCAGTTGAATTCAGGATCAACAAACTTCCTACCCAACCAGTTTAGATCTTGGCTCAAACATCCCTGAGGGAGTCTGAAACAATGTAAAAGACAGTTACCCAGATGACTGCAGGCAGAGTTTCTGTTCCCCAAGTAGAACCCTACTGCTGCTGCTGCTGCTAAGTCGCTTCAGTTATGTCTGGCTCTGTGTGACCCCATAGACAGCAGCCCACCAGGCTCCGCTGTCCCTGGGATTCTCCAGGCAAGAACACTGGAGCAGGTTGCCATTTCCCTCTCCAATGCATGAAAAGTGAAAAGTGAAAGTGAAGTCACTCAGTCGTATCCGACTCTTCGAGACCCCATGGACTGCAGCCCACCAGGCTCCTCCATCCATGGGATTTTCCAGGCAAGAGTACTGGAGTGGGGTGCCATTACCTTCTCTGAGAACCCTACTAGTGGGGACAATTGGAGATGGACATCTATACCCTCCTCTGGAAGCCAAGCCTGGATCACAACCCAGTTAGGGTTCCAATATGGGAGATGGGGGCACAGAAAGAATTTTTCCTTTCTAGAGGCCTGAGATAGAGGGAAGGGGGCTTTCTCACATATGTTGTGTTCCTTCTTCCAGTCCTACAAATCAGTCAAGATTTTCCTTCCCCATCAAGGATGGAATGAAAGAGAAGGGTTGAGAGATGTTATAATCCAAATACTTCTGACTGTAAGATTGCTGTGCTGTGCTAAGTCGCTTCAGTCGTGTCCGACTCTTTGCAACCCTATGGACTGTAGCCCACCAGGCTCCTCTGTCCATGGGGATTCTCCAGGCAACAATACTGGAATGGGTTGCCATGCCCTTCTAAGGGCACTGTAAGATTAAGAATTCCTAAATTATGGGCTAAAATAGAACTATTAGAGAAAACCGTTCCACCTATACACACTTCCTCATGACCTAGGGAATTTTACAGTTGTGACTCAGGGAATTTCACAACCCTCAAGGAGACAGACAGTCAGGTGTGCTGTACTGTTAAAATACTTAGAGAAAAGGCAAAAAAAAAAAAAAAAAAAAAAATCCTTCTGATCTACCTAGGGCTTCACTGTCTTCAAATTAGGACTATTGGGTGCTTCCAAAGGCATGATTCAATCTTCAGGGTCTGAGATTCCAGGCCCTGGTATATCTGTCTCTCAGAGCTGGCACACAGGTACCTAAAAACTCTGAAATCAAAAATAATTTTAATTGACTTTGATTAAAATAAGGATACCAAATAGCACTTTTAGGAGTGAAAAAAGATGGTGTCAGAACCAGACATCTTCATAACATTGCAACCCCTAAACCACCAGATTTCTGGTTTGCAAGGATATGGATTGTGCAGATCTGGATTCAAATCCTGAATCCATCACTTTCTAGATGAGTGACATTGGACAAGTTACTCTCAGTCTCTGAGCTAGTGTTGGATAGTGTGTCAAATGAAATAACAATAGTGGGAAATATTGAAATATTTATAATATTATTAAGTGTCTAGAACATATTTGTATTATTAATAAACTATATTATTATCATTATTATTTAGTTCCCTTTGATAAGGACAAGAAGAACATGGCATATTCCAGGACTTCCCTGGGAAACTTGGTTACCTTTACAGTGATGAGGACTCTTCCAGGAAAAAAGGGTTTAGCTGTGTTATTTTCCAGCTCTCTCTCTTTTCCAATGTAGAAAAAGCATATCATTCATTGCAGTCATCCAGTGACAGTCCCTGAAAAAGATACATCATCAAAGATTTGGAAGACTAGAGGCAGGCCATCAGTCACTCCATGCAAGCTCGTCCTCAGTCACTTCAGTAATGTCCAACTCTTTGTGACCCTGTGGACTGTAACCCACCAGGCTTCTCTGTCCATGGGATTCTCCAGGCAAGAATACCGGAGTGGGTTGCCATGCCCTCCTCCAGGGGATCTTCCTGACTCAGCGATTGAACCTACACCTCCTGTGTCTTCTGCATCACAGGTGGATTCTTTACCACTGAGCCATCAGGGAAGCCCCAGTTACTCCTTGGTAGTTTAGTCACTTAGTCATGTCTGATTCTTTGCGACCCTATGGGCTTTAGCCTGCCAAGTTTCTCTGTCCATGGGATTTTCCAGGCAAGAATACTAGAATGGGTTACCATTTCCTTCTCCAGGGGAACTTCCCAACCCAGGGATTGAACCCAGGTCCATTGCAGGCATTCTCCTGCACTGCAGGTGGATTCTTTACCAACCAAGCCATCAGGGAAGCCCATACTCACTCCATACTCAGTTCCAATTTTCAATGAAATGTGGCCTCTAGTTTTACCGTAATTCCTTCTCTCAGACAGTTTGCATCCACTGCCAATCTCTAGAGCAAAACTTCAGCCTTTGGGGCAATATGATGGCAGTTGCATAAAGACCACTTGTCCATCTTATTAGAATTGCTATCATTTGGTTCTAATGATGAGAAAAATGGAAATAGTCCTTCCTCTTGGTGGGTGGAGGTTGGTTCAGATGACCTGTATGTCCCCACTGTGTCAAGTACGTCTCTAGCGCTCTGCGAGAGGATACAAATATTCCTCAGCTGGAGACGAGGGCTTCTTGTTATTGTAAATTAATCTTGTAAGTAGCTGATTTCTAAGAATTTGTAAGGAAATGACTCCCTACTGCCATACGTGTGTGCCTCTTAGTGTATCTGATTTCTGGGGCATGGTGATATTTCTGACATTGCTGTGCCAGTGAGGTCTGCAAGGAAAAGGCCACAACCATGAGGAGAAAGGACAGGGTCATCATAGCATCAGTTATCTGGGGAAGAAGCAGGTCATCACACAGGGAGAAAGGAAATGTGCCTGGGAAGGTAGGAGAAAGGGCTCAGATTCTCTCTGTCTTCACTTGGACAGTTTAGATATCAGCAGTAGTTTTCCTGGGGCAGAGATGTCAAAGATAAGGGGTGAAGCCAGAAGGAAAAGGACTGGGATGGGCCATTTTTCCTGAGGCCCCGTTGATGAGAAAGGTACACTTGGAGCAGCAACTCTACTTAAAGCTTGGCCAGCGCCTTGTGGTTCTCTTGGTTAATTTCCTGCTATAATCCCAGGATTTTAGCAAAGCCCTGTTTAAATATTCCATCTTGTCTCAGTTGAACTGAAATGTCAAACAAGAATATACTCTCAAACAAGGCCAACACAGCTATAGACCTCCTCCCCTCCCAAAGAGAAAGTGAGCAGGATCAGATCTTTATGATAAGAGAAGCCCTGCCTGGGGAAGCAGCAGTATCTTTGAGAGATTAGCTTCTCCCTTTGGTTTACATACATGCTCTTAGGGGTATAAAAGGATTTGATGGGTGCCATATTATCTGCAGCCAAGAAAAGGCTAACATGCTTAATAATCCAAATATGTTCCTGCTTCATCATCTAGACACACAAAGACATACACTGAGATGCTCCATGAATCATAATGTTCCAAAATGTTTATATCTTTCTTGTCTGTGTTCACACAGGTCCCTCCTTCAATATTCTGAGAGTCTCTGTAGTCACTTCTCATATTCTCAATCTGTCAGTTATCATGTCCATGTGGGGTCCTGGCTAATTATCTCCAGCTCCTCACCTCCTCCTCCCTTCTCAACCCATTGCCACCCAGCCTCCGACACACCCATTCCTCTTCTCGTACCTCGGGTCCTCCTTGTTGATGTCTCCCAATAACAAAGAACTTCAGGGACCTCATTGCTGCCACTGCTGACAGAGGCCACGTGAAAAGGCCACCAAGGAGCTGGAACAGGGCCCCTTCCGAGCAGAGGAGGGAAGTGGTCCCTCTTCCTGGTCAAGTCACATAGGCACATATTTGGGGGAAAAAAATTTATGAAAGTTCTAACTATGAATAGGCAGTTAATAAAACAGAAACTCAGATGGCTAATAAAAAAAGCAAGCCCTAGTTCAGTAAAAATCAGAAATGTGAATATTAAAGCATCAACAATGTTCACACCTATCAATTGATAATAATTAAAAGAAATAGACAGCCTTAAGTATTGGGTGGATATAGAAAAGACAAAGGCTTTTGGTGAGAGTGAAAATGGATACAGCCACTTGGAACAGAAACTCGGCAACATTTAGAAAAATAAATGATGCATTACCTTGCAACCAAGTGATTCTATTTCCATGTGTATGCTGAAAGGAAAAAACCTCATATGAGCTTGAAGAGATGGATACAGCAATGTTTATTTTCCTTTATTGCATTAGCAACAAACTAGAAGCAACCTATTGGAGAAGGCAATGGCACTCCACTCCAGTAGTCTTGCCTGGAAAATCCCATGGATGGAGGAGCCTGGTAGGCTGCGAAGAGTCAGACACGACTGAGCGGCTTCGCTTTCACTTTTCACTTTCATGCATTGGAGAAGGAAATGGCAACCCGCTCCAGTGTTCTTGCCTGGAGAATCTCAGGACGGGGGAGCCTGGGGGGCTGCCGTCTACGGGGTCACACAGCGTCGGATGCGACTGAAGCGGCTTAGCAGCAGCAGAAGCAACCTATATGCCCATGAAGAGGAGAACAGATAAACAGAATACTATACCGCAGAGCAAACGGATGTACTAAGGCTACATGTGTTAATAAGGATAGGCTTCAAAAAGGGAATGTTGAAAGTTGACACCTATGTACCATATGATTCCATTTATATAAAGTTTCTCTGCATACATACATACTTTTATAGAAACAGTATAAAAAATCATGAACAGAGATGGGAAATTACCAATTTCTGAGACAGAGTACTACTTGGATAAGAGAAAGAAATTAAGAAGGGGACACACATTTCCAGGGACTGAAACTCTATCTGTTTCATTACTTTAAAAAACTCTGAAACAAACAAGGCAAGCTATCAAGATATATAGATGAGTATCCTTTCTGTTACTTCCTTTGATTTTCTGTGCATTTATCATATTTTATAATAATGTGGCAGATACATCCTAAAGTAAACTTCAGTGAGTCAAGTCCTTATATGATAGCCTCCCTATGAGTTCAAGCAGAACCTGTGACTTAATTATAATCAATAGACTACAGTAAAGAGGATGGATTGCCAGTCTCATGATTGGGTTATGTCTTATGGCAAAGGTGATAGGATGTCACTGTTATGATTTCATTACATTATATAAGACTCTGCCTTAGAGGATGAGAGTGAGAGACTCTTGCTGGCTTTGACAAATAAGCTGCCATGTTGTGGGAAAGCCACATGATAAGGAACTGTGAGTGGACCTAAGATCTGCCCTAACTAGGACCTAAGAGCTGCCCGTGGTGGCACCCTGCAGGAAGCATGGACCTTCAGTGATACAGTCACAAGGAAATGGCAGTGGCTTGACTGACTGCAGGTCTGACTTTTTCCAAATCAGGACTCTAGGTGAGAACACATCCAGCCAGTCTTTTGATTCCAGCATTTTGGGATCCAAGCAGAGGACCCAGAAGAGCTGTACCTGCACTCCTGACCCACAGAAAAAGAGACCATAAGGCTGTGTTGGTTTAAACCTAATTACTAAACTACTAGATTTGAAATAACTTGTTACACAGTGGTAAAAAGCTAATAGAAATAAAATATTCATGAAAAGAAACAGTAAGGAGTTTAGAGGAAAACCATAAAACTGTTATGTCACGATGCTCAAGTCTCAAGAAGAAGGATGTGATTAGCTAAACAAATGCTGTCAGGCTAAAGTAGGGGATGACCAAGATGTTTCCTTGGCTTTAGTTTCAAAGCAGTGGGTGGGTCAGAGGCTGAGTGCCAGTGGGTTGAGAAGTGAGTAGGAGGTGAGGAGTTAGAGACAGCTAACTAAGAAGTGTGTTAGGAAGGAAGACTGAGAGGGAGGGAGCCTCTTGCTGCATAGAGGAGTGAGGCTGAAGGAAGTTTGCTGGGTTTAGTTTTTTTTTTTTATAGACCAGGAAAGGTTTCTAATTTATATGGGATGGTATATACAGGTATATCTCATTTTATTTCACTTTGCTTTATTACACTTTGCAGTTTCATTTTTGTAAATTGAAGGTTTGTGGCAGCTCTGCATTAAGTAAATCTATCCACGTTATTTTCCTCACTTTGTGCGTCTGCTCACTTTGTGTGTCTGAGTCACATTTTGGTATTTCTCAAAATACTTCAAACTTTTTCATTACTATATTTGTTATGGTGACCTGTGATCAGTGATCTTTGATGTTACTACTATGACTTATGGAAGGCTCAGAGGATGGTTAGCATTTTTTTAGCAATAAAGTATTTTTTATCCAAGCTATGTACATTTTTAGACATAATTGCTACTGTACACTTTAATATAATATAAGCATAACTTATATCTGCATTGTGAAACAAAAGGTTCATGTAAATCCTTTTATGGAGATATTGGCTTTAGTACAGTGATCTTGAACCAAAGCCACAATGTCTCCAAAATCTGCCCATATCTAATGTATATCCATGCTATAAAATACTACTATTAATAAAATATGAATATATGCTACAACATGGATGAACTTCACAAATGTTATGTCAAATGAAGGAAACCAGACACAAAAGACCACGTACTGTTTGATCTTATTTATATAAAATGTCATACTCAAAAAGGCAGTTTTATAGAGACAGAAAGTAGACTAATGGTTACCTGAGACTGAAAGTGGAAGTGGATATCAACCATAAATTTTTTCTTACCACTGTTCCATTAAAGAAATTTTTTCACCTCATTTGTCCCCAGGTCCTGGCTCCTGGGAGTCTATCCTTCTACTGGGGTAACATCCTCTCTCTGGATGATCCTCACGTGTGACATGCCTTTGAGGACGACTCACAGCCAGCTCTCTTCCATGAATAAGGTAAGGTGACCTTGGCTGCGAGACTGGGGGAATACAAAGGAAATCTCATCTCATACTCTGTTTTGAACCAGCATCTTGGCTCTGGATTGTTAAGAATGCAACAGTTAAGGGTTACTCTATTTCTCAAGTTTCAGGGGATTTAATTCAACCTATCCAAGCAGATATCTTTAATTCTACTATCACCCCCTGCTGCCCCATGGTTGAAGAGGAGGGGTAAATTAATCAACAGCCTAAAAATTCTCTCCAAAAACATCTTAACTCTTTGGTGTCTTCACCCTCTACTGTCTTTAACTTCTGAATGAAACTTTAGCCTCTTCGCCTGGAGGCTGGGGATGAGATAATACTAGAAAACTCTATCTGGGGGCCTACCAAGTTCCTCTCAAAAGAGTCTAGCACCTCACTTTAAAATATAAGGATCCTTGGCTCCCATTTATTTCAGCTTTGGGCACTCATCCAAAAATCTGAAATGAGATGACTGAACCATATGAACCATCTATTATTTCATCTTTGTTGGCTGTCTGAAGCAACCAGGATGTGTAATGACCCAGTTGTGATTTGAGGGTGTATGTTACTTCCAGGTAAAGGCACAAGTAAAGGGATGTGTTACATTAAAGGGGAAGGCATGCTCGAGGTGTTAAGGCATTGGGTTTTAGCTTGGACATCATTCAGATGGCTGTGCTGTGATTATCATGCTTAGTGGGTGTGGGCTGTTATGAAATATCATCAACCTCACCCAGGTTTTCTCATTCAAAATGGCACACTGCTGCAGCTCACTAACACAGGCAAAAGTCTAAAAATTGGATGGGCCAAACTCCACATCCAGTGCACGATCCAGCCCTTGAGCCATCAAGCTATGGTTGTTCTGGCCTGTGGCCTCATTTCTATACAGGTGACCGTTCCAAACCTGTGACAAATTTGACATGTTATCATGTCAGTTATCATGCAGCTCATATAAGTTATTCACCTTGAAATACACATTGGTTCTTCTCTAGCCTAAGAGTCAACAAACTTTTCCTGTAAAAGGCCAGATGATGGTTTTGACTTTGAGGATCACACCACTTTCATCCCAGTTACTCAACTCTGCCATAGTAGCATGAAAGCAGCCATAGACAGTACATAAATCAATGAGTATGGCTGTGTGCCAATAAACCTTTATTTATAAAAATAGCTAGAAGCTATACTTGGATCACGGGCTGTAGTTTACCAAAACCCTGTTTCAGCAGATTGAACTATTTGTCAAAAGGTAGGTAATCAGTGATGAAAAAACATAGGAGGGGACTTCCCTGGTGGTCTAGTGCAGGGGGCCTGGGTTCCATCCCTGGTCAGGGAACGAGATCCCAAGTGCCACAATTTAAAGTTCATATGCTGCAACTACAGAGCTCACAGGCTGCAACGAAGACTGAAGATTCCACATGCCACAACTAAGACCCAGCTCAGCCAAATAAATAAACAAATATGCAACAACATGGATGGACCTAGAGACTGTCATACCGAATGAAGTAAGTCAGACAGACAAGCAGAGGTATCATATGATATCCTTTATATGTGGAATCTAAAAAGAAATTATACAAATAAACTTACAAAACAGAAATAGATGTACATACTTGAGAGAATGAATTTATGGTTACTGAGGGGAAGGGAAATTAGGGAGTTTGGGATGGACATGTATACAGTGCTATATGGTGGCTCAGATGATAAAGAATCTGCCTGATGTGGGAGACCTGGTTCGATCCCTGGGTTGGGAAGATCCCCTGAAGAAAGGAATGGCAACCCACTCCGGTATTCCTGCCTGGAGAATCCCCATGGACAGAGGAGCCTGGCGGGCTACAGTCCATGGGGTCACGAAGAGTCGGACAGGTCTAAGCACAGCACAGCACATATTTCAAGTGGATAATCAATGAGGACCTACTGTACAGCATATGAAACTCTGTTCAGTGTTATGTGCTATGTAGCAGCCTGGATAGGAGGGGAGTTTGGGGGAGAATGGATATATGTGTTTGTATGGCTGAGTCCCTTTGTTGTTCACCTGAAACTATCACAACATTGTTAATCGACTATACTCCAAAACAAAATAAAAAGATTTTAGAAATATTTTTAAAAACATAGAAAATATTTTTCCAAGTAATCTGGTTTCTTTGGAGTCTTATTTATTGCCCAATAAATTGTACATTTATGGGAAACAACTTTTGAGATACTCTAATAGATGTTGGTGGAAAGAAATCAATACAGGACAGAAGTTGAAACTACTGGAAAGATTGGGGTAATTGATGGAGCAAAGACCCTGAGAACCCAAAAGGGGGGATTCCAGAGCACAGGTGAGTCACCTCTTGGACCCTAAGGAGAAGGAGAAAATGCTCAGTTAGAAAGGAGAACCTCCCCGATGACTTTACCCACTGATGAGGGTAGAGACTGGTTTTTCCTGGTGCCCAACCATGACAATAAATAATACCAATTCATATAGTGGGGCAGTACTTTCTTTCCCTGTTCTTTTCCTACTTTCCTAATCACCTCACATAAAAAGTCCCCATCTGTACTGGCATGTCTGTAACACCTCTCTTAACACGTGCTATTTTCCTATTTAACAAATCATGATTTGAATCACCTGATTCAGAGCTTGCACTGGATAACAGCACCCGAATAAAATTTAATAGTGGGTTTGTTTACCTCCTATTTATTTTCATGACTATCTTCTACTTATAGCAACTGATTGGCTTTTCATTCATGATATAAATATTATGTAACTTTTCCTTTTAAAGTAAACTTATGATGAGTCCTTTTAATAGAAAAAATCAAATAACTGAATCTTGAGGTAGTACACAGATAGGGAAAAACAATGAAGTTGTTGAAAGAATCAGACATCACAGATAGGGTCCCCCCAGAGAAGGAAAGGAATTTTCCCCAGATCACGCAGCATGCTAGAGGCTGAGTTGGAATCAGACACCAGACTTCTCCATACCCAGTTTCTTAGTCTTTCTGGTAAACCAGGCCTCAGTCTCACTGAACAGCTTCCATTGCTTGTACTGTACAGCCCAAAGCTGAAACCCCATCAGTAACTCTTTCACTCTCTCTTCTCAGAGGCACACCTTGCTAGGATGCAGTCACCAGTCAACATCGTGGACAAAAACATTCCTGTCCATCCACTCTGCTTTTTATGCAGGAAAGTGGAGCTGCACGCTGACACTCGTGGGGAAGCAGCTAGTCAGGGGCCAGAGCTCAGGGAGTTGCCTGCAGCTTTATCCCAGAGTCTCAGGAAGAATCAAGATGCTCCAGTAGATACTGGTGCTGATGAGAAAATGTAAGGGAGATTTGAAGGGAATGCTGAGGGTCTGGAAAGGGCAGTGAAATTTGATCCAGGTAGTAGGGGTTTCTGGAGACCAAGGGGCCAGGCCCACTCAGAACTCAAGGACAGAGCCCACTGCCCACCTCTTAAATGAAAATCGCTGATGTGCTGTTGGGCATGGGTGTTCTTGTTTTGTTCTCTACTATATCCCTATGTCTTAGCAGATAGTAGACACTCAATGAAAATCTGCTAAATGTCTAATGAAAGTGAGCCTTGAGTAAGAAAGAAAGGAAAAGGGGAGGGAGAAAGGAGAGGAAGAAACACAAAGGGGAGGAGAAGTGAGAAAGCAGAGGCCGTTATTTCCATGCACGCAAGAGCTGTTTCTAACATCTTTCCCAATATTTCCACAACGGGTAAGATAGTACATGGCACAGGGATGACTCTCCTTGGGTATCTTTTCAAGAAATGAATGAAAGGAAGAGCGATAAGAAGTATTCATAAATAACAATGATATGATTAAAAAGTGGGAATAGTCAAAACCACTCCATTAGACAGCATTTATTAAGAACTTACTATAAGCACTCAGTGGATATTAATGATGTTAACTGTTGCTACTATCACCAGTTTTACTGACCACCAGGCACAATGCTAAGAGCTTTACATGGGTTATCCCATGTAATCCTCAGTATGCCTCAAAGCAGGACCTCTCATCAATCCCACTTTACAGGTGAGATAACTAAAACCTAGAGAGGCTGAGAATCTTACTCAGAATCGCTGATCTAACAAAGAGAACTGTGGAGCCAAGACCCTTGTCCAAATCTATTTGTCCCCAAAATCTGAGGTCTGTCCCTTATATGTTGCTATTGTTCAGTTGCCAAGTCATGTCCAACTCTTTGCAACCCCATGGATGGCAGCACGCCAGGTTTCCCTGTCCTTCACTATCTTCCAGTGAAAGTGAAAGTCGCTCAGTCATGTCCGACTCTTTGGGACCCCATGGACTATACAGTCCAGGGAATTCTCCAGGCCAGAATACTGGAGTGGGTGACCTTTCCCTTCTCCAGGGGATCTTCCCAACCCAGGGATCGAACCCAGGTCTCCCACATTGCAGGCGGATTCTTTACCAGCTGAGCCACCAGGGAAGCCCCACTATCTTCCGGAGTTTGCTCAAACTCATGCCCATTGAGTCAGTGATGCCATCCAACCATCTCATCTCTTATATGATTGTGATTAATAATACATAATAAATAATACTAAGAAGGCTGAGTAGATTTGAAAGGTGTTTGAAAATAATCAATCAGACACAGAAAGTAGAAAGAGGGAAAGAGAGAAGAGACATTGTGGGAGATATTACTAGGACTCACCAAGATTTGGGGCAAGGAGCCCCAAATCTTGGCATAAACATATGACTTTCTTTGGCCAGTGGAATGTGAACACAAGTTACATATACCACTTTTCGATATTTTAGAGCTATTCAGTAGTTGTCTGCACTCTCTCTCCCTGCCAAGTCATTGTTGAAAAAATCTTGGCCAAGCCAATACATAGAGGTCAGGCACCCAAACCCACAGTGAATTTTGAATGAATAATGAATTTGTATTAAGCAACTATACTTTTGAGGACATTTGTTACTGCGGCATCATTTTTCCCTCCCCTGTATAATAGGAAGATAGCTATGAAAGTGTTACAAAGCAGGGGTACTTACAAAAACTGAAATGTAGGAAACAATGTTTGCATTGAAGAATCTATTCATGGACCTTAAATCAAAGAGAGCATTTTTCAGTCTGCTTAAAAAAAAAAGCAGCAATATCAAACCTTTTGAAAGGGTGGCAAAATGTGGTAGAGGAGTGTTGTCTGACCAACCTGGGATTAATTCTGGTCCTGGAAACTCTCCACCTGGGTAGACCCAGCCTCTCTGAGTCCATTTTCTCATCAGCAACATGGGATTGACAGTAACACTAACCTCATAGAGTGGTTACAAGTTTTAAATGATACTTTACACATAAACTACTTGACATTGCACCAGGCACAGGGTAAGCCCTCAAGAAACATAACTATTATTACTGAAGGAGGAGGCCAGAGTCATTGGCAGGGATGAAAAGCCTGAGTTTCCCCCTCCCAACAATGCCCTGTGAGTCCTTCAGGGTTAGCCCAAGACATGCACGCATGCACATGGTCACAAGCGCAGGCACACGCAGCCCCACGCACTGCCCTATGATTCGTCTCCCAAGGCAGGAATGGAGATGGAGTCTGCCAACTGTGCAGCCCTAATTGCATTTCCTTCCTGAAAGAGGGTCTGGTGCAGAACACCTGCGGTCCAGCGCTACGTGACACCAAGGCTGTCGTGCAGGCAGCAGTGGCACAGGCAGCCTGCAAATTCAGGGGCTCTGGGAGCTGAGATGTAGCCAGACCCCTGGATGCCCTCCCAACTGCTGTCCCCACCACGGAAACACGGCTTCCTGCACAAGGCTTGGGGCAGTCTGGAATTTTACAACTAATCCCCTTTTCAAGGGCCCCCAGGGGCTGAAGGCGGAGGTGGGGGAAGGGAGTGCAAACATTTTCCCAACACAGTGGAAGGCAGAATGCAAGCATGGTGCAGAGAGCAGAGGGCTTTAAAAAGGAGGAGGCAAATTCCAAATCAAGCTCTGACATCACTAGCAGTGCAACTTAAGCAGGAGTGACACACTCTTCAGAGAACCACTTTCCTCAGCTGTAAGACCTGAGATGATAACATTTGCAGGCCTGTGTGGGGTGATGTATCTAAGGTGCTCAGCCAATACCTGACATGTAGCAGGTGCCTGATTAACTGTAGCCATTATAATCAGGACAAACCATTCATTTATTGGGCAAACATTTGTTCAGCTTTTGCCATGTGTCAGATACAGCTTTTGCCATGTGTCAGATACAGCTTTTGCCAAGTGTCAGTTCCAGAGACCAAATCTCTGCCCGTGCAGAGCTTATATTCTTGTAGGGCAGAGGAAAATAAGCATGCAAACCAACTAGATAAATTTAGCCTAGGATAAGTTCTCTGAAGGAAATAACACAGGATGTTCATGAAAGTGGTCTCTGGGCCCCTGAAGGAGAACATGTTTGGCAACCATGAGAAGACAGACTGTAGTGTATTTCAAGCAGAGGGAACAGCTAGTACAAAGGCCCTGAGGCAGTCTCTCAGTCAGCTGGTGGAGAGGCGGCAAAGAACATCCTATAAACCACAGCCACTACCACTCATTCAGGTTCACAAGAACCGGGATCAGTCTTGAAGGTCTTCAAATGTTTCAAGGTTCTGATGCAGAGGGAGCAGATTAATTTTCCATAAAAGGTAGTCTAAGACTGCTTCATCCACTCTACCAACATTTTCTGAGCATCTCCGTGCAGCAGGAAGTAGGCTGGATACTGGGAAACACAAAAGGTAAAACGAGATGGCTGTTGCCTTCTATGCCTGGGACCTCCCTGTATCCCAAGCTCCAAGCCCAGGGTCTGGAAAGTAGAATGTAATCAGCAAATATCTGTTGACAGAAGGAACAAGAACAATTACATTTGTGAAGTTCTTACTCAGCTCTTCTACACCATTAACATATTAACTCATGCAAGAGTATTTATACTATTATTACCCCCATTTTACAGAAAGGGAAAGTGAAGATATCAGAGTGATCAAGTAACTTGCCCAAGGATCACACAGCTAGTAAGTAGCAGAGCCAGGATGGGCTTCCCTGATCACTCAGTTGGTCAATAATCCACCTGCAATGCAGGAGACCCTAGCTCGATCCCTGGGTCCGGAAGATCAACTGGAGAAGGGAAAGGCTACCCATTCCACTATTCTGGTGTGGAGAATTCCATGGAATGTATAGTCCATGGAGTCACAAAGTGTCAGACACAACTGAGCGACTTTCACTCACTCACAGGATTCAAGCCTTGACAGCTTGGTTCTGCAGCTCATGATCTTAACTGACAGCAGTGTGCCCACTCACCCGATTAGCCTGGAGCAGTCCTTGATTTAGTGTTGGAGGCCTCAGGTCTTCGGAAAGCCCCTCAGACCTGGGCAAACCAGGACAGTTGATCACTCTACCTAGTACTAACTTTCTAACAAGATATATTGCCATGAAATCGAGTAAATTTCAACATGGTGAGCTAAGTAGAACTATAAATGCATGCAAACCTCCAGACTAGCAAAGAGAGGGAGCCTAGACTCTTTCTGGAGAGAAGGGAAATTTCATATAAGACTCCTGGAGGAAATGATGTCCAAAATGGGTGTTGAAGGATGAAAACAAATTTTTCCTGTTGCCTAAGATACAGATGACTTTGTGGGCAGAAAAGGAAAGTCAGTGAAACGGTGCTGGGGAGAGACTCAAACCAGTAGAGATTACTGAAGTAAAAAAATTTAAGGACAGAAAATGTAAGAGCAAAGAGTAAGGAAATAACCATTAACTCAGAACTTGGAAACCTGAAGTTCAGATTTATCCTACAGTCAATAAGGGGCCATAAAGGACTTGAGGTCAGAGAAGGACATAGATTTGCATTTTAGAAGGACCACCTGGGGCAGTTTGTGGAGGAAGACCTGGAGGGCTATGAGGCTATTTCTCATAGTGGTGGGCTTGACTGAGAAGTGGTGGCTCTGAGATTAGAGAAGAAATTAAGTGATGCCTCCATCACTCTTGAATAGGAGTCAAAACCTTCAGTAGTGACCCAAAAGTAAAGGAAATATTTAGAAACAAGGACTCTGGAACTGTGGGGAGTAGTTCCATAATCCCACCTGATATCCAGTTTGCTCCAGTCAGGTGCCTCTTCTCTGTGTTTGAAGGACAGCATCGTTCACCAAAACCAACCATTCCCAACTTGACTCATACAGTCATTTAATGAGCAGAGCTGGCTCTTTGCTAGGCTCTGTACCAGTCGAGGGCATTGAGGATTTCCAGCTAACCACACAGATTTCACCCTCCTGTCGCTCTTAGTCTAGTAGGGACACAGGTACTATTAATAAACTATCAAAGACAATGGACGAATTCTAAATAGTCAGAAACCATGAAGTAAACCAATACCAATGAAGTACCTAAGGAGAGCCTAGTTCTGGTTTAAACTAAGAAATAAGGAAAATTCCTCCTGGGCCCAACAATGGTCAGCAGTTAGCCAGCTAACAGTCATGCAGGTAAATATTCTCGGTAGAGGAAGCTGTGTATGCAAAGGCCCTGAGGTAGGAAAATGATTTGCTTGGCTAGAAACTTCAAGAAGACACATGGAGTGGAAGCAAAGTGAACGAACTGGTGAGAGACACAAGATGAGCTGGAGAGAGGGGGCAGGAGCCAAATCATTAAGAGCAGTGAGTTTGGATTTCATTCTAAATGCAAAGGGAAAAGCCGCTGGAGGATTTGGCTAGAAGAATAAAGGGTCAGGTTCACATTTTACAAACATCTCTCTGACTGTAAGATGCAGAACAGATTGAAGATGAGCAAAAGTGGCTGCAGGAATGTAGATGAAGAGGCAATTACAGGGGTCCAGACAAGAGATGATTCAGGTTGAACCAGGCTGGTGAGTATAAACACAGACATCTGGGTGCAGTGGAGAGTTCTTTAGAGGAAGGTAGACTCTATCTTTATTTCAGTCACCTCAGTCGCTCAGTCATGTCCAACTCTTTGTGACCCCATGGACTGCAGCATGCCAGGCTTCCCTGTCCATCACCAACTCCCGGAGCTTGCTCAAACTCAAGTCCATCAAGTCAGTGGTGCCATCCAACCATCTCATCCTCTTTTATCCCCTTCTCCTCCTCCTTCAATCTTTCCCAGCATCAGGGTCTTTTCTAATGAGTCAGTTCTTCACATCAGGTGGCCAAAGTATTGGAGCTTCAGCTTCAGCATCAGTCCTTCCAATGAATATTCAGGACTGATCTCATTTAGGATGAACTGGTTGGATCTCCTTGCAGTCCAAGGGACTCTCAAGAGTCTTCTCCAACACCACAGTTCAAAAGCATCAATTCTTTGGTGCTCTGCTTTCTTTATGGTCTTTCTATCTTTATTTATTTATCTTAATTAGAGGATAATTACAATATTGTGATGGCCTCTGTCATACATCAACATGAATCAGCCATAGGCATACATGTGACCCCTCCCTCCCGAACCCCCTTCCCCACCCTATCCTTCCAGGTTGTCACAGTGTACCAGCTTTGGGTTCCCTGCATCATACATCAAACTCCCACTGGCTATGTGTTTTACATATGATAATGTATATGTTTCAATGCTACTCTCTCAAATCATCCCATCTTCTCATTCTCCTGCTGTATCCAAATGTCTGTCCTTTGTGTCTGTGTCTCCTTTGCTGCCCTGTACGTAAGATTATCGGTACTATTTTTCTAAATTCCATATATATGCATTAATATATGATATCTGTCTTTCTCTTTCTGACTCACTTCACTCTGTATAATAGGCTCTAGGTTCATCCACCTCATTAGAACTGACTCAAATTGTTCCTTTTTATAGCTGAGCAACATTTCATTGTGTATATGTACCACAACTTCCTTATCCATTCATCTGAGGATGGACATCTGGGTTGCTTCCATGTCCTAGCTATTGTAAACAGTGCTACAATGAACACTGTGTCTTTTTCAATTCTGGTTTCCCACTACTATATGCCCAGTAGTGGGATTGTTGGGTTGTATGGTAGTTTTATTCCTAGTTTTTTAAAGAGTCTCCATACTGTTCTCCACAGTGGTTATATCACTTTGCATTCCCATCAACAGTGTAAGAGGGTTCCCTTTTATCCATACCCTCTCCAGCATTTGTCGTTTGTAGACTTTTTGATGATGGCCATCACTTCGAAAGGAAGACCTTAGCATCTACCCAGTTTCTTAAACTGGGACCTTAGGTTATCTTTCCCTTGAGAAATGGCACTCCACTCATGGGGAATTAATCATGGCTCACATTCCCCTGTAACTGTGCTTTCTCATGGAAAATAAAACCATCTCCTAACACATTGATCTTCCTCTGCTCCTTTGATGGGTTGAATTTTGTCTCCTGAAAAGATATGCCCTAAACTCTGTGTGTGAGTGCGCTCAGTTGCTCAATTGTGTCCAACTATTTGCTTCCCTGGTAGCTCAGTTGGTGAAGAATCCACCTGCAATGCAGGAGACCCCTGTTCAATTCCTGGGTTAGGAAGATCCCCTGAAGAAGGGATAGGCTACCCACTCCAGTATTCTTGGACTTCCCTTGTGGCTCAGCTGGTAAAGAATCAGCTTGCAGTGTGGAAGACCTGGGTTCGATTCCTGGGTTGGAAAGATCCCCTGGAGAAGAGAAAGGCTATCCACTCCAGTATTCTGGCCTGGAGAATACCATGGACTGGAGAAGTCCATGGGGTCCCAAAGAGTCAGACACCACTGAATGACTTTCACTTTCACTTTCTTTGGACTGCAACTCTATGGACTGTAGCCCCCAGG
The DNA here is from genome assembly GCF_054371585.1 of Giraffa tippelskirchi. NCBI lineage: Eukaryota > Metazoa > Chordata > Mammalia > Artiodactyla > Giraffidae > Giraffa > Giraffa tippelskirchi. The sequence continues at coordinate 24,035,315 of NC_137287.1, forward strand.
CTCCTCTGTCTATGGATTTTCCAGGCAAGAACACTGGAGTGTGCCCCCATTTCCTCCTCCAGGGGTCTTCCCAATCCAGGGATCGAACCCATGTCTTCTGCATTGGTAGGCAGATTCTTTACCACCTGGGAAGCCCAAGTCCTACACCCTAGTATCCATGAATGTGACCTTGTTGGGAAATAGGATCTTTACAGATGTCATCAAGATGTGAATTAAGACAAAATTATACTGGATAGGGTGGACCCGAAGTCTACACACTGGTGTCCTAAGAAGAGACACATAAGAAGAATGTCTTGCGATTATAGGGGTACAGATGTATTTACAAGCCGAGAAACATGAAGGATTTCAAGCCAGAAGAGACCGCCCCATCACCCTCTGTTAGTTTGCAAACTGGCCTCTGTACACAGAGGACAAGAAAACACCAAAGAAAGAGACAGCCTCTCCAGATTGGCAGGAGGCAGGTTTAACCAGCAAGGGGAACTTACAATAATCTAAGGCTTGTCCTAGGCAGCACAAGATGAGCAGATCTCCGCATGTGCCCATCAGAATCTTAATAGCTTATAGAGGCCTTAATGTAGTTCAGTCACATATACAGTCCAGATGGTCTCATCAACACATTACTCTCTGAAGGCTGCATCCTTGAAAACAGCTCCCACTGTGGGAACAGTAGGTGGAGTATACATTCCAAGGACAGGGAAGGACTGAGGAGCCTCTCATTGCCTGGGTCTATCTCAAGGGTCAGCTTGTGATCACGTCCTCTCAATGACCTCCTCCAACACACTCTAGAGCTCAGGAAGCCCCCCAACCCCCCGCTTTTTCACTACTTTAAAAACAAAGAAACTGAGGCAGAAAAAAAATCTCTCATTAGACATCACTCTGTCTCAGAAGTCCATGACAGGATATACGGCAACAGTTGCTACCAGTAAGAGTCAGGGGCTGGCAAACAACAGCCAAATCAGCAGGCTGCCTGTTTCTGTAAACAAAGCTTTATTGGCGCGCAGCCAGGGGAGATATAGTTTAAAGGCACAAACTTGCAACTAGCAGATAAATAAGTTCTGGAGCTCTAATTTAAATGCACAGCAGAATGACTACACTCAACAATTCTGTATTATAAACTTCAAAGTTCCTAAGAGACTAGGTCTTAACTGTTCTCACCACAAAAAAGAAAGGATAATTACGTGGTATGATCAAGGTGTTGGCTAACATCCTGTAATAATCATATTGCAATATATAAATGTGCAACTGTATGCTGCACACTTTAAACTTACACAGTATTACACACCACCTATATTTAAATTTAAAAATAAAAATAAATAAACTGCAGGGTCCTTCTTTTTCCTCTTTCCCGTCTGGGATGTACAGTTTCTCACACAGCCCTCAAATAATTTTCTACACACAAATATCCTTTAAATACACACATACACATGTACACACACACAATGGTATCATACTGCACCTGCTGGCATAAACTTGCTTTTTTCACAGAGTGTATCCTGGATTCTTTCTATGCCAGCACATACCAGGCAAACAAAGTATTCTGTAGTAAGAAGATACCCTGCCGTGCTCTGCTTAGTCATTTCAGTCATGTCCACCTCTTTGCAACCCCAGGCTCCTCTGTCCATGGAATTCTCCAGGCAAGGAATACGGAGTGTGGGCCATGCCCTCCTCCAGAGGATGTACCATAATTTATTGCTAAACTTTCAGTGACATTCAGTATTTTACTTTCCAAAATGATATACCAGATGGACTGGTTTATCCCATGGCCTTCATTGAACATCATTCAGACAACAGTTGATCTAACGCCTGAAATGAACCATGCACTGTATTAGGTGCTGGGCTACATGGCCCCTGTCCTCAAAGAGCCCACAGTATCTTCCAATGATAATGTTGATAAATTTAATGAGCATCTACTATGAGCCATTCAGTGTAATGATATTGGCATGCATTACCTGAGCCAACCTTCACAAAAAGCACTTTATGAGGCAAGCACAACTATGAGCCCCACTTTACAGATGAGACTGAGGCTCAGAGAGGTTAAGCAACTCATCTGAATTCACACAGCTAGCAACAGCTTGAGCTGGAATTCAAAACCAGGCTCTTTAGCGTTCAGCCTATACTTAGGAGTGTGTGTGTGTGTGCTCAGTCTCTTAGATGTGCCCAATTCTTTGTGACCCTATGGACTATAGCCCACCAGGCTCCTCTGTTCAGGAGACAGGATTAAAATTACTGCAATGGTATCTTTGAGGAAAGAGCCCAGTATTCAACTGAGGAGCTCAGGAAAGACTCCACAAGGAAGTGACAACTGAGTGGCATCTAAAAGAACGAACAATTTCCAGTGGACAAGGAGGAAGAGGGAGTTCCAACCAAAGAGATTAGGATGAACAAAGCCAGGGCGCAGTGACAACATGAAATTTCTGGGAACCAGTGTATGTAACCCTGCATGATTTAGGTGCAAAATGAGGCAGATGAGACTGGAGAGGGGCATGGCAGGATCACGACAGTTCCTCATCTAAGCTGAGACTCTAAACTCTATCCTAAAAGTGATGAGGAGCCATTGAAGGGCTTTTAAGCAGGAAATCCAAGATCAAAGTTGCTACTGGTTGCAGCATGGAGGATAGATTATAGAGAGGAAGGAGGAGGGGTGGGGGAGCAAGGAGACTGATTAAGAGATTGCTGCCATCATTCCAGGCAGACATGGAGAGTTTGTCTTCTTGGGGTCAGCTTTTGCCAGTAACAAGACAACAGGGTGGCATCAAGGGCAGGACATGCCAATGCAGGGAGACCAGGAGCTCAGGGGCTCCTGATAGTGTTAAAGCAGACTTCAGTCCCTGCTATTTTCTTTAACATTGATTTACGTACTTTTTATTTGGCTGCATCAGGTCTTGGTTGTGGCAAACAGGGTCTTTGATCTTCTTTGCGGCGGGTGAGTTCTTTAGTTGCTGCAGGAGGGATCTTTAATCATGGCATGTGAACTCTTAGTTGTGATGGGTTTCCCTCTAGTTGCGGTGGGCAGGCTCTAGAGTATGCATGCTCAGTAGCTGGCTCTCTAGTTAGGGCACGCGGGTTCAGTAGTTGCGGCACGTGGGGCTTAGTTAGTTGCTCCACACGTGTGGGATCCTAGTTCCCTGACCAGGGATGAAACCAGTGCCCCCTACACTGGAAGGCAGATTCTAAACCACTGGACCCCCAGAGAGGTTCCCAGTCCCTGCTTCTGCCCAGAATGTGAGAGCTGACGGCTGACTGCCCAGTGGGGGAATTTAACCTAGATCTGGACTATTTCATTTCACGTTCAGAAAGCTTCCAGCAGCTGAGAGACATCCTCGGGTCATGCAGTCCTGGTGAGAGGAGGATGTCTTGAGCAATGACCAGTCCACTTCCACCACACCCCAGTGGCACCTCACAGCTGTGGGCCTGCAGAGAGCTGAGCCAGGAGGCTGTAGCATCATGAGTCATCCCAGCAGGTTCTGGCTATTTTCCCTGGGATGCAAGGGGGCCAGCGGAAGCATGTCCTGGCGAGGCCAGGCAGGAGACCAATGGCCAGCCTGCCAGGGGCTGCCAGGCGTGGCTGTGGCCCGAGGGCAAGATGAATGCCTACAGCCTCCCGCTGACCTTGTGGGGAGGAGGAGAGCCACCGGAAGGGCCTTGCTCACTTCCACAAGGCAGTCAGAGCAGCCAGAAGCTCTGGGTCTGAGACACACCACCAAAGGAGTGCGAGGCAGTGGTGTAGGGGGGTGAAGTTGGCAAGTAATACAGCAAACTATTTACTGAGCCCAGACTCTGGTCCAGGAGCTGTGCTAAGCACTTTACATCATCATCATGTCTGCTAAAATACTTTATAGCTATTATCTCACTGAATCCCCTACAACAGGAGTCAGCCAAATCCAGCTTGTGACCTGTCTTTTTACGGCTCACGAATTAATAAGATGGTTTTTACCTTTTTAAAGGGTTTTCGATAAAACAATAAAAAATATGTGATGGAAACATATTCTGTGGCCATCAAAGTCTAAAAATTTACTATCTGGTCCTTTAATGAAAATGTATGCCAACTCCTGCCCTAGAATATAAGCTCCAGGTGGGCACGCAGGGTGTGTGTTGTACGTACGTGTTCCGCTTCTATATTCCCCAAGGCCTAGAGGAGTTCTTAGCATATAGGAAACGCTCAATAAATGTCAAATGAGCAAATGAATGCACGAGTGTATAAATTCTTATTATATCCTAGTCAGATAGAAACTGTCAGCCTCATTTTACTGATAAGGAAAGCTCACCATGCTGAATCAACTTGCCCAAGTGAAAGAGATTGGTCAATAGCTTGGGGAAAAGTGGATTGAAAGCTAGGAAGTCAGAGAGGGGAGAAGTGATTCCTGGTCATGCTGCTGCTACTGCTAAGTCGCTCAGTCGTGTCCGACTCTTAGCGACCCCATGGGCTGTAGCCTACCCGGCTCCTCCGTCCATGGGATTTTCCAGGCAAGAGTACTGGAGTGGGGTGCCATTGCCTTCTCCGATTCCTGGTCATATTGCAGTGGAAATCCAGACCATACGAATCCAAGGCTCAGACACACCTAAAATAGAGTTTGAGCATCTCGGTGCAGAAGATCTCCACTGGGGCGCAGAACTTTGCCTTACTGAAAACATTAGGGGCAAAAATCACAACAATGAGCCACACTCCCACTTAAAAGCATTTAACTTTGTTTATCATTTTTTTCTTCTTAAGTCTCTTGATTTTTAAATCAACAACAGATTTAAGTCATTCAGTCAACATAATCATTACAGTTAAGCGTCTCTTGTTTTTGTAGCAAAAACAGTAAAAGTAAAGAAGGGAAAGGGAATCTAGAAAAGAAAGCAGACTGGGGCAGAGAGCAGAGAAGCCAACAGAGAAAAGGCAGACAAGCCCACCCAGCTAGTGGTGACACACAAGGAGATCAGAGAGAGTGAAACCAGGGAAGCACAAGGCCTTCGAGGCCACACAGACCTCTTTCCACCACTGGCCAGCTCTGCCTCCTTGAGCTGGGCTCTGATGAGCACGCATGCACACACACACAGCCCGTAAGAACTTTCTTCTGTTTTGGGAGCTAGGATGTAAGGAGAGGAGCTGAGCTGTCGTTCCTCTCTTTATGAAATGGAATAAAAATAGCACAAATGTTAAAAGATAATGTTTTTAAAACAAGTGAAATATTGACTCTCATACAAACATAAACACATGTCAAAGATTTTATTTAACTCATTCATCAACGAGAGTCAGAAATATGTTAGCATTGGTTCAAAGGAGAAGCCAAAGAACAGACACTTAGGCATAATCAGGATTCCAGAAATAAAATTTGCTTAATAAATGCAAAACTGGTCAATATTCACATAATCATAATCAGTTGCATTCTACTAGACACAGCTCATTTGCATTCCTATGGACAAGAAGCGTTTGCATTATTATCAGTTTTCTGCAAGTTGCAAAGTTGTAAAATAGCTCAAAGACAGTGAAAGTTGGGCATCATGCTTGAGTGTGTGCTTAATCACGGCCAACTCTTTGAGGCTCCATGGACTATACAGGCTCCTCTGTCCACGGGATTTTCTGAGCAAGAATACTGAAGTGGATTGCCATTTCCTCCACCAGGGGATCTTCCTTACTCAGGAATCGAACCTGCATCTCCTGCGTCTCCTGCACTGGCAGGTGAATTCTTTACCACTTGAGCCACCTGGGAAGCCTATGAAAGGTCAATACAACCCAGAAAAGTACACTATAGAGGAAACCCCGTCTTAACAACATATGTTAAGTGCTTACTATTAATGACAGTTCCAAGCAAATGGCAGGCATAACTTGTATAAAGCTACCAACAACGCCTGAAGTTGTACAGCATTCAATTCACAAGTTCTGTGAAGTGGTGTAACTCACCCAAGGTCACAACAGCCAGTAAACACTGAAGCTGGGATTCAAGCCTGGCTGTCCCACCCTAGATGTAAAAATTTTCCCTTCTTGTATACCTAGCTCTCAATCTACTTTGTAGCAGTAGTTGCATGTGGGGAAGGGAAACTATTTTATCACGGACATTGTTTAAAATTTCTGGCCAATGCTTGTCAATAATAAAAAAGGAAAAAGGATGCCCATCATAGTTTCAATATTGATTTGAATTCTCTGCTGACAATGACACCCCCTCCCATTTCCTACTGATGCTGAGAAGTCCCTGTGGGGCACCTGGGCATGGAGGCTTTTTTGTCTTTCATTTCTTTTTTAAAAAAATTAATTTATTTATTTTAATTGGAGGCTAATTACTTTACAATATTGTGGTGGTTTTTGCCATACATCAACATGAATCAGCCGTGGGTGTACATGTTATAGGCAACCCTCTCCAGTAATCCCACCTGGAGAATCCCATGGACAGAGGAGCCTGACAGGCTACAGTCCATGGAGTTGCAAAGGGATGGACATGACTGAGCCACTGTCACTTTCACTTTTCTTATAGGCGAGATGCCAGCCTCCCTGACCTTCTCTGAGATCCTAAGGGTAGAAGACTTGCTAATCAAGGGAGGAGCAGCCACCTGAGGCAAAATTAAAGGGACCAGAGTGGCTCATCAAGATTAGGAGGCTGGACCAACTAAGGCCTGTGGTTGTTGTTCAGTCATCGAGTCATGTCTGACTCTGCAACCCCATGGACTGCAACACACCAGGCTTCCTTGTCCTTCATTACTCCTGGAGTTCGCTCAAATTCATGTCCATTGAATCAGCGATGCTACCTAACCATCTCATCCACTGCTGCCCTCTTTTCCTTTTGCCTTCAATTTTTCCCAGTATCAAAGTCTTTTCCAATGAGTCAGCTCTTTGTATCAGGTGGCCAAAGTATTGGAGTTTCAGCTTCAACATCAGTCCTTCCAATGAATATTCAGGGTTGATTTCCTTTAGGATTGACTGGTTTGACCTTCTTGCTGTCTAAGTGACTCTCAAGAATCTTCTTCAGCATCACAATTTGAAAGTATTGATTCTTTGGCACTCAGCCTTCTTTACAGTCCAACTCTCACATCAGTACATGACTACTGGAAAGACCATAGCTTTGAATATATGGACCTTTGTCAGCAAAGTGATGTCTTTGCTTTTTAATATGCTGTCCTGGTTTGTCATAGCTTTCCTTCAAAAAACAAGCATCTTTTAACTTCATGGCTACAGTCACCATCTGCAGTGATTTTGAAGCCCAAAAAGAGAAAATCTGTCACTGTTTCCATTGTTTCCCCATCTATTTGCCATGAAGTGATGGGACTAGATGCCATGATCCTAGTTTTTTGAATGTACAGTTTTAAACCAGCTTTTTCACTCTCCTCTTTCACCCTCATCAAGAGGCTCTTTAGTTTCTCTTCACTTCCAGCCTTTAGAGTGGTGTCATCTGCATATCTGAGGTTGTTGATATTTGTTCCCAGAACCTTGATTCCAGCCTGTGATTCATCCATCCTGGCATGTCACATGATGTACTCTGCATATAAATTAAATAAACAGGGTGACTTTATACAGCCTTGTCTCACTCCGTTCCCAATTTTGAACCAGTTTGTTGTCCCATGTAAGGTTCTAATTGTCATTTCTTGACCTGCATACAGGTTTTTCAAGAGACAGATAAGGTGGTCTGGTATTCCCATCTCTTTAAGAATGTTCCACAGTTTATTGTGATCCACACAGTAAAAGGTTTGGCGCAGAAGCAGTAGTAGATGTTTTTGTCCAGAATTCCCTTACTTTATGATCCAACGGATGTTGGCAATTTGATCTTTGGTTCTTCTGCCTTTTCTAAATCCAGCTTGTACATTTGGAAGTTCTCAGTTCATGTTCATGTACTACTAAATCCTAGCTTGAAATATGTTTTTTTTTTTTACATTTTAATTAGTTTATTTTCTATTTTTTAACTTTACAATATTGTATTTGTTTTGCCATACATTGACATGAATCCACCATGGGTGTACATGTTTTCCTTGAGCATAACCTTACTAGCATGCAAAATGAGCACAGTTATATGGTAGTTTGAACATTCTTTGGCAATGCCCTACTTTGGGATTGGAATGAAATCTGATCCTTTCCAGTCCCATGGCCACTGCTGAGTTTTCCAAATTTGCTGATATATTGAGTGCAGCCCTTTAACAGCATTGTCTTTTAGGATTTGAAATAGATCAGCTGGAATTCCATCACTTCCACTAGCTTTTTTTGTAGCAATGCTTCCTAAAACCCACTAACGTCACACTCCAGGATGTCTGGCTCTAGCTGAGTGACCACACCATTGTGGTTATCTGGGTCATGAAGATCTTTTTCATATAGTTCTTCTGTGTATTCTCGCCACCTCTTCTTAATCTCTTCTGCGTCTGTTACATCCTTACTGTTTGTCCTTTATCTTGCCCATCCTTGCATAAAATGTTCCCTTGATCTTTCCAGTCTTCTTGAAAAGATCTTATCTTTCCCATTCAACTGTTTTCTTCTATTATTTTGCATTGTTCATTGAAGAAAGCCTTCTTATCTCTCCTTACTGTTCTCTGGAACTCTGCATTCAGTTGGTTATATCTTTTCTTTTCTCCCTTGCTTTTCACTTCTCTTCTTTGCTCAGCTATTTGTAAAGCCTCCTCAGAAAACCACTTTGCCTACTTGCATTTCTTTTTCTTGGGGATGGTCTTGGTCACTGCCTCCTGTACAATGTTATGAATCTCCATCCATAGTTCTTCAGGCACTCTGTCTATCAGATCTAATCCCTTGAATCTATTCAGTACGTTCACTGAATAATCATAAGGGATTTGACTTGGGTCATACCTGAATGGCCTAGTGGTTTCCCCTACTTTCTTCAATTTAAGCCTGAATTTTGCAATAAGGAGCTGATGATCTGAGCCATAATCAGCTCCAGGTCTTGTTTTTGCTAACTATATAGAGCTTCTCCATCTTTGACTGCAAAGAATGTAATCAACCTGATTCCACTATTGGCTACTTGGTGATGTTCATGTGTAGAGTCGTCTCTCATGTTGGAAAATCTTGTTAGCAACTCCACCACCTTGAAACTTTGCAGAAGGAAGAATACAAGACTGTTACTGCCTTGATCCTTATCATATGCCCCTGCTTGACTATATAATCTCTTTCTATTCACCAGGGTGTGGGTCTCAGTTCTTAAGGTGCTACTGGTTCCAAATAGGAAAAGGAGTACGTCAAGGCTCTATATTGTCACCCTGGTTATTTAACTTATATGCAGAGTACATCATGAGAAACACTGGGCTGGAAGAAGCACAAGCTGGAATCAAGATTGCCAGGAGAAATATCAATAACCTCAGATATGCAGATGACACCACCCTTATGGCAGAAAGTGAAGAAGAACTAAAGAGCCTCTTGATGAAAGTGAAAGAGGAGAGTGAAAAAGTTGGCTTAAAGCTCAACGTTCAGAAAACTAAGACCATGGCATCTGGTCCCATCACTTCATGGGAAATAGATGGGGAAACAGTGGCTAACTTTATTTTTCTGGGCTCCAAAATCCCTGCAGATGGTGATTGCAGCCATGAAATTAAAAGACGCTTACTCCTTGGAAGGAAGGTTATGACCAACCTAGATAGCATATTTAAAAACAGAGACATTACTTTGCCAACAAAGGTCCGTCTAGTCAAGGCTATGGTTTTTCCAGTGGTCATGTATGGATGTGAGAGTTGGACTATAAAGAAAGCTTGAGCGCTGAAGAATTGATCTTAAAGCTCAAATAAAACCACACTAGAAAAGGGACTTCCCTGGCCATCCAGTGGCTAAGATTGTGCTTCCAATGCAGGGGCCTGGGTTTGATCCCTATATCAGGGAACTAGATCCCACATGCCACAATAAAAGATTCTGCACACCATAATGAAGATCAAAGGTCCCGCATGTCATAACTAAGACCTGGCACAGCCAAATAAATAAGTTTGCTCTTGTTTAGTTGCTAAGTCGTGACCAACTCTTTTGCAACCCTGTGGATTGTAGCCTTCCATGTCCATGGGATTTCCCAGGCAAGAATACTCAAGTGGGTTGCCATTTTCTTCTCCAAGGGATTTTCCCCATGCAGGGATTGAACCTGGTTCTCTTGTATTGGCAAGGGGATTCTTTACCACTGAGTCATCAGAGAAGCCCAAACAAATAAATAAAAATTATAATAAACTACAGTACCAACAAAGGTCTGTCTAGTCAAAGCTATGGTTTTTCCAGTAGTCACGTATGGATGTGAGAGTTGGACTGTAAAGAAAGCTGAGCACCGAAGAATTGATGGTTTTGAACTGTGGTGTTGGAGAAGACTCTTAAGAGTCACTTGGACTGCAAGGAGATCCAACCAGTCCATCCTAAAGGAGATCAGTCCTGGGTGTTCATTGGAAGGACTGATGTTGAAGCTGAAACTTCAATACTTTGGCCACCTCATGCGAAGAGTTGACTCATTGGAAAAGACCCTAATGCTGGGAAGGATTGGGGGCAGGAGGAGAAGGGGACGACAGAGGATGAGATGGTTGGATGGCATCACTAACTCGATGGACATGGGTTTGGGTGGACTCCGGGAGTTGGTGATGGACAGGGAGGCCTGGCATACTGCGATTTATGGGGTCGCAAAGAGTCGGACACGACTGAGCGACTGAACTGAACTGAACTGAACTACTGTGCTTCTCCTTTCCTGGAAAAGAAATAAAGCCACTCTTTCTTTCTCCTCCATAACTCTGTCTCCATATTTCTCTTTGGCATTAGTGCACAGAGAGCCAAGCTTTTGGCAGTACTACTGGGGCAAACTGCTCCCATCACCCCTCCCTTTGATAAGTCATCTTCACCTTTAGCCCTATCCTCACCCCTACCCCTGCCAAGGCTGGCCTTTGTAGCTAATCTCCAGCTTCTCTCCTGCTTTAAAAGGGATGCTGAGTGTGGGAGTAGAATTCCTTAACACACTTGAGGGGCTTTTGGAGGCTGTAGAATGGGATAGGAAAAGGGGGGAGAGAAAGGGGAAAGAAGAGAATACAGGCAGAGAGAGATAAGACCCCCTGTTGGGAAGAAAATTTGGTGGGCAAAACTACAGATGTTTAAGGCAGAATCTAGTTCGGTTTCTGCAGAATGGAGTGCAATGTGAATCACATTCCCCACATCCATGAAATCTCCAGGAAAAAAGAGGATGAAAAACTCAACCCCGAATCCTGGGAGCAAAAAAAAAGAGAGAGAGAAAGGGAGGAAAGAGGGAAAGAAAAGAAAGAGGGAGGCTGGATGGCTGTCAGATAGCTGTTAAATGAATGACAAATTCTATCTACCAAGAATGATGATTGGCTGCAGGGATAAGGTGGGCTGAGACAGTCTCTTGAAGTCTTGACGTAAGATTAAGAGTTGGCCAAGGAGAAAGGCAAGCCAGTACTGTCAGCTGCCTCAAAGAATCTTGAGGCCCCACTGAGACAAATAGGGACCTCGGTGTCTATGAAACCAAGGCCCCTAAAACCAAGTTTCCCTGCCTTTATAATTAACCTGCCTGGAGGCTGAGATTCCTGAAACATCACCCTATTACCTCACCACCAGCCAATCAGAAGAATGTTAACAGCTGATGACCAGCCTACAGCCCTCACCCCTAACAGTCTTTAAAAACTCCTGCCTGAAAGGAGTTTGCCTGGGGAGCATGAGCTTCCCATTCTCCTTGCCTGCTGTCCTGCAAATAAGCCCTTGCTTTGCTGCAAACACCTACTGTCAAGAGTTTGGCTTTTTGTGATGCTTGTACCCTGAGCCCATGCTAGGTAACATCTAGAGGACACAATAGAAGGGAGGCTTGTCATTGAAAACCTTTTCAAGCCTTTTGAATTTTGATCTATGTGGAAATGTTGCCCATTCAAATATAAAAATAAACATTTTTTTAAAAGTTGGCCAGGTTAATAACTATTAGGGAAGAGGATCTCCAATCATAAATATATTCCCTCCCTTGCAAACACTTAAGAAATTCTATTTTCTCTCCTTTAAGGAATCTGAAGGCCAGTGCTTGCTTCCTTCCCAGCCCCGGAAGTAATTAGTTGAGGATTCAGTCCTCTCCTGGGCACCTACATAAGGGCTGCTGCATAAAACCATTCCAGTTGAACACTGCACAGCCCTGGGGGCTGTCAACTCCATCAGTTATAATGTGAATGAGTTGTTCAGTGCCCAACCTACACAACCTTATATGGTGACACTCTCCTCCTCCCACAGCCTAGCCTGCTCCAAGGTACAAAGGTTTCATCAAATTCAAAATCCAAAACAGTCTCCACCAAGAATCTTTTTTCTTTCATCCAAGAAGGATTTTGTGGCTGTTGTTTGCTTATTGGTTTTAAAAAGTGCAGAAGGAGCAAGCAAGGTCTCCTCCCCATCAGCTCACTTCCCTCTGGCCCAGCACTTGAGTTCCTCGCCCTTGCTAATGATCCCTCACCACAAGTGAATTGACTCTGCCCACAATAGCTAACAATGAGCTGATGGTTTGTTTGCCTGCTCCAGGAATCCAATTTGAGGAGTCTATTGTATTCTCCAAATAAGGGAGTTTGCAGCATCCTGACCGCTCAGGATGTGAGGGTTTTATGAAAGGGTCAGACAAAAGCTGTTTCTCCGGAGGCAACTAGGCAAGCAGCACATTATCCTCTTGCCCTGCCTTCTGTCTCCAGCATAAAAGACTCAAGAATCAAGACTAGCCTGACCCTAATGTGTCCCCAAGAAGACTCCTTTTTCTGATAAAAATCTGTCCTAGACCCAGTAGTCTACTGTCTGCAGCTCTATCAGAGAAAGGCATTGTCCACTAGGACCACCAACCACGGGGCAAAGCCCAAACCTTAGCCAAAGGCTTACAGGGTCTGATTCTGCTCTCCTCCATCAATTTCCCCCACACTAAATCAATTTCAGATCCACATGCTCTTTAGCCTCCTGGCCTTTGCATATGCTGATCTCTATACCAAGAATGTCCTTGCATGATAGGTGATCAATTCAATAAACTATGGTACACTCTTACAACAGAGTGTCATGAAGCCATTAACTACAATGATAGAGAAAAATATTAGGTGCCATGGAAAATGATACAATATATTGAAAAAAAACAGTTATGAAAATCATAGTAGCAACTAACATGTACTGACGAATCACTCTATTCTATAGTTCTAAGCACTTTACATATATTAACTCATTGATTCCTCAAAACAACCTTAGAAACAGGGTATATTATTATCTACCATTTTACAGATGAGGAGACTAAGGTTCAGAGAGATTACATAATGTGTCCAAGATGACAAGCCCAGGCCATGGCAGAGCTGGAATTTGAACCCAAGCCATTGGTCTTTAGCGTCTACATTCTTCACCATCATACAGCCCTGTATCAGACAGAAGCATTTGTGACCCCGGTTTTATAAAAACAAAGCAAAAATATACACATGAAAGATGGAGACTTTTAAAGCATCACGTTGATATGGCCAGAATGGTCACAATGGTTATCTCCTGAGCATGTGGTTGATGAAGTGCAATGTTGCTGTGGGTTCCCCAGGAAGCAGCCTCTGAAATGCAGTTTAGCACAAAGCATGCTTATTGAGAAGGACTCTTAGGACCAACACCTTTGGGAGAAAGAGGAAGCAGGAAGCAGGCAGAAAGAGAGCTTGGGCTTTGCTACAGGGAGTTATAGATCTAGAACAGTCCTTCAGAGGGTTCCAAGTTGGGCTGAGACCTTTATGCCTCTGTATTCATCAGTCACTGGATGGTACCAGAAGGCTGGCCACCAGGAGCATGCCCAGCATCTGGGCAACACATGGTTCTTTAGGAGAATCTGAGGGGTGGGTGCAGCGTATGCCCCTTCAGTTCAGTTCAGTCACTCAATCGTGTCCGACTCTTTGCGTCCCCATGAATCACAGCACGCCAGGCCTCCCTGTCCATCACCAACTCCCGGAGTTTACCCAAATCCATGTCCATCTAGTCGGTGATGCCATCCAGCCATCTCATCCTCTGTAATCCCCTTCTCCTCCTGCCCCCAATCCTTCCCAGCATTAGGGTCTTTTCCAATGAGTCAACTCTTCACATGAGGTGGCCAAAGTATTGGAGTTTCAGCTTCAACATCAGTCCTTCCAATGAACACCCAGGACTGATCTCCTTTAGGATGGACTGGTTGAATCTTCTTGCAGTCCAAGGGACTCTCAAGAGTCTTCTCCAACACCACAGTTCAAGGTGATTTTAATTCTCTTCCTTTTGTTTGTCTATGTGAGTTATGATTAATCCATATCACTTGTACAGCAAGGGGAAAAGCTACCAGAAGAAATCATCAGTCCTTAATCACATCAAGGCCAGAGGCAAGTCTATCTCTGGCATTAGAAGTAAACAAGGCCAAAGTGGTGGATCGTGCCCACATCAGACAGGTTGGCCTTCTGGGATTGCTTGAGTGTGAATAATAGTTCAAATACTACACATGAATTAATTGGTAGGTCTTCAAACACAGAAAGCTGACCACTGAGTGAGAAAGACTTTGGCCAAGAGATTGACTGATTATCAGGCCTTAGGGAAGCATGTAGCAGCTGCCGACTCACCCCAAAATGCAAGGCTCATAAACTATTCCATTGTGGCCACCAGTGCCTTTTGGTGTGTATTGGCTCTGAAATTGAACAATGAGACCAAAGCAAGTGTAATGCAAAGATGTTTAATAAGCATTTAAACAATGGGCTTACCTTCTTGCAACACTCCTCTTGGAACCTAGCCACCATGCTGTAAGGAGGTCCAGGCTGTCCTCCACATGGAGAGGGCCTAAAAGGTGAGAAATGTGCTGAGAGAGTCCAGGTACAAAAGAGCTCCCAACTGAACACACCAGCATGAGTGACGCAATCAACAATATGTAAACAGCTTTGCCTAGTCAATTCACAGAATCATGAGAAATAAGAGACTGTTATTGGTTTAAGCCACTAAGTTTGGACTTAATAGCAATAGAAAAGTGAAACAACAGGGCTGTGCTGAAAAAGAGGTCATTAGATAAGTCCAGTCACCCAGCTTGCCACAGCCTGTCCTACGCTATGAGTCACATGCTCAGTGTCTACTTTTAAACCAGTTCAATCTGCCCACCAAGTACACAGCCACTGACACATATTCAGACAAGGATACCTCAAGGATATTCAGGACAATATCCTTGAGGTCTCTTTCTGTGTCCCAGAAAGGCAGCAGAGAACATGAGCTCTGGACTGAGCCTGCCTTGATTTGAACCCCAGCACCCCTACCTACGGGCTTCTCAGGTGGCACTAGTGGTAAAGAACCCACCTGCCAATGCAGGAGACATAAAAGATGCAGGTTCAACCCCTGGGTCGGGAAGATCCCCTGGAGGAGGGCATGGCAACCCACTCCAGTATTCTTGCCTGGGAAATCCCATGGACGGAGGAGCCTGGCGGGCTACCATCCATAGGGTTACAAAGAGTCAGATACGACTGGAGAGACTGAGCGTGCATGCACGCAACCCTACCTACAAGCTGAATGATCTCTCTAAGCCTACATTTACCCCTACGTAAAGTGGGTTAATAATAGTCTATATTGGGTTGAATACTATTCTCCTTAATTTCCTGATTGGAAACAGTCTTTGCAGATGTAATCAAGCTACAATGAAATTATACTGAATTGAGTTGGGTCCTAAGTCTAATATGATTGGTGTCCTTCTGAGAAGAGGCACATATAGACACAAAGACACAGACAGACAGAAGGAAGATGGCCATGTGAAGGCAGAGACAGAGATTGAAGTTACGCTGCCCCAGGTCAAGAAGTATCAAGGATTGCTGGCAACTACCAGCAAGGCAAGGAAGGATTTTTCCCTGGAGTCTTTGGAGGGAGCAGGACCCTGACAATATCTTGATTTCAGACTTCTGATTTCCAAGACTTTGAGAGAATAAATTTCTGTTGTTTTAAGCCATCACTTTGTGGTCATTTGTTGTGGCAACCCCAGGAAACTAATATAGAGCCCTAGCTGAGTGGTGACTGAATGAGTTCATATAGGCAACCTTCTCTAGCAGAACTCTCACTATGGAAAATAAGGAAATAAATAGGTTTGAATAGTGGGGGACACCTATAAGGTGCACTTACTTTCATGGTTGACAAGAAATGGCAATCGTTACTACTGTAGTGATTCTAGTTATTATCTTAGGCAGTCTCTGATTAGTGACTGTCCTATATCAGTGATTCTAACTTTTGGGTATTCAAAACCACCTGGAGGATTTCAATAAAAACACAGCTAATGGGACCCACAACTCTAGAGTCTGATTTAGTTGATTGGGGTTGGGCCCATGAATAGTCATTTTTTAACAGTACCCCAATACTATACAAAAGGGCAGTCCATAGATCACACTTTGAGAAATGCTGCCTTAGGACTGAGAGTATACACTTAGTCTCTGGATTTGCCTGTTGGTTTGTCCTAAAGGACTCCAATGTGGACCCACCCCTCTGGCTCCAGCCCATCAAAAGTAGAATGTTCTACTGTGGCTCTAGCTAGATGCCAGCAGCTTGGCCAAACCTTCACTCCCTGACACCATCCTAACCCTAGGACATCAGAATTGCTAACACTTGGGCAAAAGGTTTAAGGCTGTTGAAAAATAACTACAATAATACTTACCATTTATTGAGCATCTACTATATGTTAGGCTTTCACATACATTATTCCTAATTCTCAAATTAACTCTGAAACTTAAGTTTTAGATATAGTGTTGTACATTTGAGAAGACAATCTTTTATAAATTCAAAACTGATTTTTGTGTATACTGTTGTATATACTGGATATGCAGCCAGTAACCATGTCTGACCCAAAGACCACATCTTGTCCTAGACACCATAATTCCTGCTTACTTGGCCTCTCTTTCTCCTGCCCTCATCCTTCTAGGGGACAGAGAATACCTGGCTGTATCAGTCAAGGTAGTTGACAATAGCTGCTATAACAAATATCTCCAAAATCCCAGGGCCTTAACAAACAAAGATTCATGTCTTATACACATCACAGTCCGATGAAGGTTGAGAAGCTCTCCTGGAAATCTCCTTTTCACAAGTCATGGTTCATTGCATAGTATAGTGTATAAACTTCAAAATGGGGCCTGAATAGTCACTACAAAAGTCAAAGAGAGATCATGAACAATTTATAGCGGAGTTTGTGGCCAAGCCCATATGAATGCAGAATTCCAAAGAACAGCAGGAGAGAGAAAAAAGCCTTCCTAAGTGAACAACGCAAAGAAATAGAGGAAAATAATAGAATGCGAAAGACTAGAGATCTCTTCAAGAAAATTAGAGATACCAAGGGAACATTTCATGCAAAAATGGGCACAATAAACGACAGAAATGGTATACATCTAACAGAACAAAAAATACTAAGAAGAGGTGACAAGAATACACAGAAGAGCTGTACAAAAAAGGTCTTAATGACCTGGATAACCATGATGGTGTGATCATTCACCTAGAGCCAGACATCCTGGAATGTGAAGCCAAGTGGGCCTTAGGAAGCATCATGATG
Organism: Giraffa tippelskirchi; assembly: GCF_054371585.1. Taxonomy (NCBI): domain Eukaryota; kingdom Metazoa; phylum Chordata; class Mammalia; order Artiodactyla; family Giraffidae; genus Giraffa; species Giraffa tippelskirchi. The sequence goes on from NC_137287.1 coordinate 24,052,741, forward strand.
AACAAAGCTAGTGGAGGTGATGAAATTCCAGCTGAGCTATTTCAAATCCTAAAAGATGATGCTGTTAAAGGGCTGCACTCAATATGCCAGCAAATTTGGAAAACTCGGCAGTGGCCACAGGACTGGAAAAGCTCAGTTTTCATTCCAATCCCAAGGAAAGGCAATGCCAAAGAATGTTCAAACTCCACACAATCCCATTCAATTCACATGCTAGCAAGGTAATTCTCAAATTCCTTCAACTGTACATGAACTGAGAATTTCCAGATGTAGAAGCTGGATTAAGAAAAGGCAGAGGAACCGGAGATCAAATTGCCAACATCTGCTAGATCAGAGAAAAAGCAAGAGAATGCCAGAAAAACATCTGCTTCATTGACTACACTAAAGCCTTTGACTGTATGAATTACAACAAACTGTGGAAAACTCTTAAAAAAATGGGAACACCAGACCAGCTTACTTCCCTCCTGAGAAAACCTGTACACAGGTCAAGAAACAACAGAACCAGACATGGAATAACAAACTAGTTCAAAACTGGGAAAGGAGTATGCCAAGGCTATATACTGTCACCCTGCTTATTTAACTTATATGCAGAGTACATCATGCAACATCCCAGGCTGGATGATGCTCAAGCTGTAATCAAGATTATCTGGAGAAATATCAATAACCTCAGATATGCAGATGACACTACCCTAATAGCAGAAAGTGAAGAGGAACTAAAGATCCACTTGATGAAGGTGAAAGAGGAGAGGGAAAAAGCTGGCTTAAAACTCAACGTAAAAAAAACTAAGATCATGGTATCCAGTCCCATCACTTAATAGCAAATAGATGGAGAAACAATGGAAACCGTGATGGACTTTATTTTGGGGGGCTCCAAAATCACTGCAGATGGTGACTGCAGCCATGAAATTAAAAGATGCTTGCTCCTTGAAAGAAAAGCTATGACAAACCTAGACAGCATATTAAAAAGCAGAGACATTACTTTGCTGACAAAGTAATAAGTCAAAGTAAATAAGTCAAAGCTATAGTTTTTCCAGTACTCGTGTACAGATGTGAGAGTTGGACCATAAAGATGGTTGAGCACCAAAGAATTGATACTTTCTAACTGTGGTGCTGGAGAAGACTCTTGAGAGTACCTTGGAAAGCAAGGAGGTCAAACCAGTCAATCCTAAAGGAAATCAGTCCTGAATATTCATTGGAAGGAATGATGCTGAAACTGAAGCTCCAATATTTCAGCCACCTGATGTGAAGAGCTGACTTGTTGGAAAAGACCCTGATGCTGGGAAAGATTGAGGGCAGGAGGAGACAAGGGCAACAGAGGATGAGATGTTTAGATGGCATCATTGACTCAACGGATTTGAGTTTGAGCAAACTCTAGGAGACAGTGAAGGACAGGGAAGTCTGGCATGCTGCAGTCCATGGAGTCACAAAGAGTCAGACACGACTGAGCAACTGAATAACAACAACTAGAAGAGGGTCATATCACTTTAATCCATTTCCACTGACAGAATCCAGTCATATGGCCCTAATCTCACTGTATAGAATATGGAACACCTTCTTCCTATATTCCCAGGAAGAGGAAATGAGATGGGTATCCAGCCAGATTAAATCATACTTTTCAGGAACTCCCATTTTTTAAGTCATGTGCCAGGTAGTATGAACCATGTGCCAGACAAATGCTTAACATGCAGTTAATCCCCACAGCATTATTAGGTAAGTACTATTATTATTCCCTGATATCGTTGAGGAAACAAAGCTTTGGGGCAGTCAAGTGACTTACTCAGTGTTACATAGCTAGCAACTATATAAACCTTGATTTGGACCCAGATCTAACTGCAGAATCCATGCTGTTAATCACTGCTCTACACTGTCTCCTACCGGCCAATAAAAGAAACTGCATCTGTCCCAGTTATCAACTTAGATTCCCAAAGCTAACTATCCCCCATGGGGAAAAAATTTTAACTGAAAAAAGTAAATAAGTAAAACTATTGAAATCAGAGTTAAATTAGGTCCAATGGGAGGGTAGGAAGTTGTAATATACAGAACACATTCAAGCATAGATCCAAATGAATAGAAAGAATCCAAGTACATCCCCAGTGAATGCAAATCTATGCAAATGAATGTATTCAACTATGCCGGTCTATGTAAATAGTTATGTACTGAAAAGCAAAAGTGGGGGGTGGGGGTCAGCTTTTCAGAAGGCAGTGCCCCTTTTCTTATGCTCTGTTGGTATAAAGATCACCACTGTGCAAAAGGAAAAAAACCTCTATATTGAATATTGTAAAGAAAAGATATATAAGGAGTGACATCCAGACCTTTGCATGAGTTCAGATATCTAAGAGGAGGGAGGCTGAGCTTATCCAGCTCCCAGTGAGCTGCCAGATTCAATAAATTAGTAAAAATCAGTAAGGAAAGATTCTCTTTGCAAACAACTACCCATTTTCTTATCCCAAAGGTAAATTAGCAAAAGCTGAATTGGAAATCCATCCTTCCAGTGCAATCATAGTCAAATTTTGGTGTGCATTAGAATCACCAAGCGTCCTTGCTTAAAGTGCACATCCCTGTGCTAGTCCTCAAGACCTCCTGAGTCAGGCAGGCTGGAAATCTGCACTTTTTAAACACATCCTGATGATTCTGAGTCAGGAAGCACATGGACCATCTTTCTAGAAACTGCCATTTTAAAAACACAGATTTCAGAGCAGATAGATACGGATTTGGTTCTCAGTTTGACATTTACTTGCTGTGGGACCTTGGCTAGTTGACAAGGTGTCACAGTCCCAGTGACACCCTCACTTATAAAATGGGTCTAATTTTATTCTCCCTTTCAAAGGATTGCTGTGAGGACTAAAAGAGATAATTCATTTAAAAGACTTGGCATAATGCCTGACACATAGTAAAAACTCAGTAAATATTTGGTATAATTACAATGATCATTCTCTGATGAAAGGGGGGAACCAGAGCCTCCTTCACGAAGTGTCTAGACTAATTCATAAAATAGAGAGCTGTACCATCACTGGGTGAATAAGCCTTTACCTTCCCTTCTGCCTCTCACTGACTCCTCCTCCTGAGAGGCGGAACAATGATCTTATTGGTTACTTGACAAGCATCTGAGCTCCACTGGCCATTGTTACCTTTTGACCTTTAGTATCTCCCTCCTCCTTCCCTTCCTCCTCTCTCTCTTCTTCTCTTTGCCTCCATTTCCCCTTCCCTTACCGTTTCATCATCCCCCTACGCTTTCTTTACACACCACCCTGCCCCCACCCTGCCCCTGCTTCGTTCCCTGCTCTCCCTTTAAGAAGGTTTCAAGTTCTAGACCAGAAGAGGAGTATTAAGAAAATTGATTAGAGTCACAAGTCCAAGCTATATTCTTCAATCTAGATGAGCCAGCAACAAGTATGATATTTGTATCTCTGTCTCACTCCTATGTCTATCAATTTCTCAGTTGGCCTGAAACCCATCGTACCAAAGGGTGACCGTCTGCCTAAAACCCAACCACTTAAAACCCCACCACCTAAAACCCCACCACCTTCTGGGGGCTGTCCTCAGTGCAGAGTGGGTAAGTTCTCTTGATATTCGTTGTCTAATGTGGCAGTTTCCCACTGAGGCCAGTTATTCAGTCATGATTAACCATGGCAACCATACTCATGCACTAACTTCATGGTTGTCACGATTTCCTCTCATGGAACATCCTTTCATTCGCTTGAATTAGTAATTTTTTCACCAGTTCTTAATCCAGTGGGTTTGTGTGTGCAAAATCAACAAACAGAAAACAGCCATCATAAATGACACCTCAGAAGGAGTGCCCCAGACTGAGACCATTAATAGTTAATAACTGGGTTTTGAAGAATCTCTCAAAAGCGTGTAATATGTATTTATAAACAATGCCATTGCCCAGCCAGCGTCCATGAAAATAGCAGCTGCATCCATGGGGTGCAGACTGCTTGCTGAGCATTCTGAGCAGGGCTTTACATCCGTTTATGATCATGTTTAACCTTCACAACAATCCCATTTGCAGATCAGAAAACTGAGACTCAGTAAGGGTCACTGAAGGCAGTGCCTAGAGTCATAGAGCAAGAAGTTGCATGGCTAGGATTCAAACTTAGGTCTCTTGCTGCTAACATCCTCTTCTCTTTCCACTACACCAGGGTGCCTCTTTATAACACTGCCATCATGGCCCCTTGTATTTGAGAATATGTCAAGCAAACCTTAGGTCCTAATGGCCTGTTTTAATGCTTAAACTCAGGATAATTCCTAGATTCAAATCCTGGCTCTTCCTCTTGCTGGCTGTGTGATTTTAAGCAAATCACTTAACCTCTCTGAGTGATTCACACTTCCTGGTATTCATCCCATATGTAAACTCCTCCCTTTGAGTGTACATAGGACTGCGACTTGCTTCTGATCAATAGAACACAACAAAAGTGATGGGAAAGTCACTCCTGTGATTAGATTACAGAAGATTGTAACTCCTGTTCTGCCCAAAGACTCTGTTATCCTCCCAGCTTGCACACTTTGATAAGGCAAATGGCCATGATGGAGAGGCCTATGTGTCAATAGACAAGAGGAACTGAAGCTCTCGCTCCACCAGTCATGAGGAATTTAATTCTACCAACAGCAACACGAGTTTGAAAGCAGATGCTTCACCAGTTGAGACTTGAGACCTGTGAGCCCCCACTGACACCATGATTGCAAGCCAGGAGAGACCGTGAGACCCAAGACCTGAACTCTGCTTGAATTCCTGATCCACCAAAACTGTGTGATAATAAACATGTGCTCTTCTAATTCACTAAGTTTCATGATAGCTTATTAAGCAATAATAGAACTAATACATCATTCAGTCATCGATTCATTCAGTCACTAAGCCCCTACTACACACCAGGCACAGTTCTAGCACGGGGATAAAGAAAGAACTAGGTCATGGTCTGCATCCTGATGCTGCTCAGCCTAGTACAGGATCAGATGTGCCTCTACATGAGGCCAGATACACAGACCCAAGAAAAACTGCACAGTCAATATGCATCCTTTGTCGAAATGTAAATCCTGTCTTTAAAAATGTAAAATTATAACATAAAGATAAAATTTAGATTAAAATAAAGAAGAAAGAAAAAATCTAAATGTGTTCAAAAGCAGGGTAATGACAAAAAAAAAAATCCATGATTATTTTTTGTAATCCATGAAGTCCATGAAGTGCTTAACAGACATCAAAGATAATGCGGTAAGTCTATTTCTATCGACATGGCAAAAATTCCAAGACATATTGCTAGTTGAATTTGGGGGAAAAAAGATGAAATAGCAGAACAGTTCAATAGGTAAATGATACCACATATGTTTTAAAAATAATCCACTCTGCCCACACATTCACATGGACACACACACAGCATTTATCTTCAATGAACATAGAAACAAGTATGTAGAAGATAGTGCAACACAATGGTAAAGGGCAAGACTCTAGACTCATACTTCCAGGACTCACCTTCCAATTATCCCATTTATTGGTTGTACAACCTTGGGAACATTTCTGGGATCCTTTGAGCCTTAGTTTCCTCATCTGTAAAATGGGGTTGTTGTGAAGATTAAATGAGTTAATATAAGACTGGTACATAGTCAGTGTTCAATGGATGTTTGCTAGTATCAATACTAATGCAATAATAATTATTATTACTATTATTCATCTGGAAAGATATACACATGAGTAAAAATAATGACTACCTCAGAAGGGTACTGGATTGAGAATGGAAGACAAAGTGGTCTTGAGATCTATCTGTAATTTTCTATTTTTTTCAAGGACAGTGTTTCAAGTATCATGTAACCAACCATCCCCATGAATAGTCAATTAGGTACAGTGAAGCAGGACAGGCCCACAGCAGGAAGTAGTCTGTGCCCCTGAAGGTGGGGATGGTATCAAGGCAGGCTGCATGGAGAACATGGCATACTCTTTCATTGACATTTTCTCCATAAACAAGTTTTCCTCTGTCAATTTTTTCCTGATGATCAGGATACTTTCCCAGACTCCCCCTGCCTAGATAGATGAAGATCCTCCTGGGAGACTAGGCAACGGGCCCAGGGGAACTTTCAAAGTTCCCCAGGGACCCAGTGGGATGACTGAGGCCACTTGCCAGCCTGATCTGGCTGGCCTTCCAGAATGCCCAGTGAGCTCTTCCAGCCCCGCTAAACCTTCCATAATAAACTGATGATAAGGAACTATCTTCCCATTTAAGGATGCACTGCTGATTGCTGCTGAGAGAAACCTGTGTCCTATGAAGGGGGTTGGCCAGTACTGGTGATGGATGACCTCCTCCCTTGCCTGCCCTCCCTTGTCTACCCTCATCTGCCAGCTCTCCAGGTTGGCAGGGGCTGCTGGCCGGAATGAGGAAACCCACTATGGGTGAGGGGAACTTCTGAATAGAAACAATGAAATCCCCCAACACCTTAGGGATCAAACCACAATTGGGATCTCATTAACTCCACATCTTAACTGACTGAGCTAAATGCATACTGTGAATGAACATCTCTTTTGAAAGCGATAAATTCACCCAGAGGAAGCAATTAACTGGACCAATATAGGTAGGAGGGAGCAGAGAAGAAACATTTATCAACAGTCTCTTGATCACCTATTTCCCCTTCCCTCCCATTTAATCCCCCCAATAGTCTTTTTGTAAATTATTTTTTATTATTTAATAAAATATATTATTATTTGTTATATAATAAAACAATTTTATTATACAACCTCATAATGTCTTCACTATTATTATTGACCATTTTATTGATGAGAAAACTGAGGTTCAGAGAGGTTCTATGATGTTCTCAATACTACATAGCTAAGAAGCTAATGAATTTGGTTCTTGTCACATTATTATGTCCACTTTACAGATGAAGAAACTTATGAGTCCAAGCCTGAGAGATTAAGTGGCTTCCCCAAGCAGGGGCATGTGGCTGGGAAGTGGTGTCGTCACTATTCTGATCTCAAATGCAGAGTTCTTTTCTTGATTTGATGCTTAGAGACAGAAGCAGAATCTCACCTTCTTAATCACTCACTTGGAGGCTGGATCAGAACTTTCCTGATCCCCTGTATTGCACTGCTTTTTGAAAGGCAGTCCTGGATTCATTCACAGTGGAATCAAACAGAAGTGCATGCTAAAATGCATATTCCTGGGCCCTGTCCTGGTCTTTGAATCAAATGCTCTCACCACAAGATCAGGAATCTGCATTTGCCATTTCCTTCTCCAGGGTATCTTGCCAAACCAGGGATCGAACCCGGGTCTCCCACATTGCAGGCAGATGCTATTGCAGGCAGACGCTTTACTGTCTGAGCCACCAGGGAAGCCTCTCTGCCTCCTCCCAAAGAAGGAGGAGGTTAAAAAACATCCTAGGAAAGGTCTTATGCACACTGAAGCTTGAGAACCATATCACAGGCATCCTTGCCTAATGCCTGGTACATCTTGACTTAAGAAGGGACAAGGCAGCTTTTGAAAGAGCAATGTTTCAAATTTTTTAATCCATCATCATTTTACATTTATGAAGTTCATTTTCATCCCCTTAATCAGAGGTCTAAATCTGGCAGCCTAGAGTCTTTCTTTTGCCAGCTGTTTCGTCTCCCCACCCCCACTCCTCGCCTAGGGTTTTGTAAAGAATCCAGTCAGGGCTCCTGGATTCAATTCCTGGCTCCAGCTGTGCCTCTTACATACTCTGGATCTCAGTTTCCTCAAATGCCAGATGTGCTTGATACTTCATTCCTCACAGGTATGTGAGGGAATTAAATATACTCACTAACAGAAAGCTTATAGAAGAGTGTCTCAGTTCAGTTCAGTCGCTCAGTCGTGTCCGACTCTCTGCGACCTCATGAATTGCAGCACGCCAGGCCTCCCTGTCCATCACCAACTCCCGGAGTCCACCCAAACCCATGTCCATCGAGTCAGTGATGCCATCCAGCCATCTCATCCTCTGTCATCCCCTTCTCCTCCTGCCCCCAATCCTTCCCAGCATTAGGGTCTTTTCCAATGAGTCAACTCTTCGCATGAGGTGGCCAAAGTATTGAAGTTTCAGCTTCAACATCAGTCCTTCCAATGAACACCCAGGATTGATCTCCTTTAGGATGGACTGGTTGGATCTCCTTGCAGTCCAAGGGACTCTCAAGAGTCTTCTCCAACACCACAGTTCAAAAGCATCAATTCTTCGGCCCTCAGCTTTCTTCACCATCCAACACTCACATCCATACATGACCACTGGAAAAACCATAGCCTTGACTAGACAGACCTTTGTTGGCAAAGTAATGTCTCTGCTTTTAAATATGCTATCTAGGTTGGTCATAACCTTCCTTCCAAGGAGTAAGCGTCTTTTAATTTCATGGCTGCAATCACCATCTGCAGGGATTTTGGAGCTCAAAAAAATAAAGTCTGACACTGTTTCCACTGTTTCCCCATCTACTTCCCAGGAAGTGATAGGACCAGATGCCATGATCTTAGTTTTCTGAACGTTGAGCTTTAAGCCAACTTTTTCACTCTCCTCTTTCACTTTCATCAAGAGGCTCTTTAGTTCTTCTTCACTTTCTGCCATAAGGGTGGTGTCATCTGCATATCTGAGGTTACTGATATTTCTCCCAGCAATCTTGATTCCAGCTTGTGCTTCTTCCAGCCCAGCGTTTCTCATGATGTACTCTGCATATAAGTTAAATAAGCAGGGTGACAATATACAGCCTTGATGTACTCCTTTTCCTATTTGGAACCAGTCTGTTGTTCCATGTCCAGTTCTAACTGTTGCTTCCTGACCTGCATACAGGTTTCTCAAGAGACAGGTCAGATGGTCTGGTATTCCCATCTCTTTCAGAATTTTCCACAGTTTATTGTCATCCACACAGTCAAAGGCTTTGGCATAGTCAATAAAGCAGAAATCGATGTTTTTCTGGAACTCTCTTGCTTTTTCGATGATCCAGCGGATGTTGGCAATTTGATCTCTGGTTCCTCTGCCTTTTCTAAAACCAGCTTGAACATCTGGAAGTTCACGGTTCACGCATTGCTGAAGCCTGGCTTGGAGAATTTTGAGCATTACTTTACTAGCGTGTGAGATGAGTGTAATTGTGCGGTAGTTTGAGCATTCTTTGGCATTGCCTTTCTTTGGAATTGGAATGAAAACTGAGCTTTTCCAGTCCTAACAGAGAGTAAATGCTCAATGAAGATTAGCTGTCAATATCCAAATGCAGTTGTCTATGTTTTCTTGATTTACCCATGTAACACATAGCTGGATCCAGCTGCTGGACTTGGGGGGAGGGTGCAGTCACCCCAAACAGCACTTAGTCACCTGGTCATCCCCCACGAGGACTCTTCAGCTGTCCCTGCAGGCTCTTGCATTGGTGACCCTGAAGTCTTATGGAAAACACTTGTCCATTATTGCTCACCCCACCCCCAGAAGTCGGGGCTCCAAACTCCTCATCCCATAGCACCAACCCAAGCCACACCCAGCCAGGGACCACCCTGGGACTCAGCACCCACATTCCTGGGGATGGACCTAGAGCAACAGACTTCTTCAAGACAAACTCCTGCTTTCCTGCCCAGCCTCATGGCTCACTGCTCTCCGTCCGTAGCTTCGTCTCCAGGGGGACTGATGTGGTTATCCAGTCGTCACACCATCATGGAAGGACAAGCATAGTGATAATTCCGGGACTGGTGTTTCTAAGGTCTCTTCCCCTGGCTAACCCACCTTCTCTTCTTCAGGTTCCAGCTTAACCATCACTTCCTCTGGGATGTCTCCTAGGCCCACAGAAGCTGCTCTCATTTCCCCAGGTTCCTGCTCTCCAGCAGTTATCACGCTGGCGTTGGGTTACCTGTTTATTTTCTCCCCTCATAGATCAGGAGATCCCTGAGGCCAGAGTCTGTGTCTTGTTGTCCACTGAATCCTCTAACAAATACTTAGCACATAGTTGGTGCTTAATAACTATTTGTTGGATAAGTGACTACAAATGGGAGTTCTGTTGAGAATCCAGAATAGGGACCAGAATTCTCTTTACAAAAAAAGAGAGAGAAAAAAAAAGCAAAAATTTATTGAACTACCATATGTGAACCTTCACAACCATCTTATGAAGCGGGTATCATAAATTCTTTTACAAATAAGAAATCTGAGTTTCTGAAAGTCTGAAACTATTTGTTCAAGGCTATTAAGCCAAAGCAGGGATAACCAAAGTCTTTCTGTAAAGTCTCAGTTCACAGATATTTTACATCGATGGGTCATATGGTCTCTGTGGCAGCTATTCCACTCCACCATGACAGCACAAAATCTACAGCATGGAAACAAACAGCCTCGACTGGGTCCCAGCAAAGTTTCATTTACATAGCAGGCAGTAGGCAATAGTTGTAAACCCCTGAGTTAAGTATCGATCTATGGAAGCTTTGTCCATTACATACCCAAATCTTCCAGACAAAAAGTTGAAGAGGAGTAGTAGAAATGGTGATGGTCCAGGAAGAAGTGTTTGCTTTGGAAAAGGCCGGAACAAATTGAGCAAATATGATGATGGAAGCTCATGTGATTTTTTTCCTCAAGTAGGTCCTCACTGAGCACTGATTATGTGCTAGGGTTTTGCTAAGTACCCAGGGGATCTATGCATGAATAAGTCTGGTCCCTGGCCTCACTTCGCCTGCCGAGTAGTAAATGAAGTGATATGTATGCACTTTCCTTTGGTAATTAAATATCGAGCACCTACTATGTGCTGGGAGTGATACAACAGCAGTGGACAAAATCAACGTTTGGTCCCCTGCTTTTAGGCAGGTTACAGCTCAGCTGCAAAAAAGAACATGAAATAATAATCACACAGATAAATATTTAATTACAAATTGGGATAAATGCCATGAAGGGAAAGAACATGATGCTGTAAGAGAGAATAACAAGAGAAAATACATTGAGGTTGAGGGGTAGGGGATAGTCAGGGAAGAACTCTCTGGAGAAATGGTAAATGTCCCAAAATTGAGACAGCAAAAAATAGAGGCAGTTCAGAGGAGAACTGAGGGGTTAGGAGAGGTTTCTGAAGGCCATGATATTTGAACTCCACTTGGATGGATGAGTAGGACTTGGTGGTGCAAGACCCTGGCTGCATGGGCATCTGTGTAGACCGTACACAGCACAAAAGTCCTGGGGATACCTTCCACATAGACATGGTAGAAATGGCACCCACTATGGTTATGCAGTTGCACAACGTGTACAGCAACCTGTGCTGGGATAAGGAGAAAACATTCCAATAGGAAGGGCTAGGAAGCAAGGTGATGGCTGGGAGCCCCTTAATTTCACCAGGACCGCTGGTAAATTGGCCTGGCTTGAACACTTGGCATTCTGTATTCTGCCTCCCTTCCTCCTCCTCCGGTGCCGGGTGGGGTGTTCTTGGCCTCCTCACAGCTGTGATGAATATCCTCTCATCGCCTGTATCAATTCCCCCAGTGAGGCCCTTGTCTGGTTCCTCATCAACCCTCCTTCTGGCTGCAGTATGTGAAGTGGGTCCTCAGCCCCACACTTACTACTCCAGTTTAATAAGCTTGGTGGCAAAAACTTGCTGACATAAAATTCATATGTATTGAATTTGATTGTCCCTGAGGCTGCCCCTGCATGTCTAACCTGCTTGTCCTGGTGGTTGGGACCACCCTGGATTATTGTGTTAGAGTTTTATTGATGAGCAGTCTATTTGCTCATTTCTTTGGACATGAAGTCACACACACACACACACACCCTGACCAACACCTATCTCTGTTGGTTGCGCACTGGAGAGTTTCTGATTAGCAGCTCTCTGAGTATGGGAGAGTTAGGGCAGAGTCTAAATTCATATGCTGTCAGGACCTGCAGGTGTGACAGATGAGGGTATTTGGCTGGTGGGCAGAGCACAGGAGGGGATAAGGAAGCACCATCAAAGGGGATGACCCAACTCAGCCCCCATCCCTTGCTGCCATTTGCAAATGGGACCCCAGTGTGAGCAGATCTTCAGTGTTCCAGGAATGCAGAAAAGGGGTTTGTGTGTGTGTCTGTGTGTGCATGTATGAAATGTCTCAATTTTAAATATCTGCAATTAATCTTTAGGAATGTTTTTAACACCATGAAAGCCAAACAAGTTACATCTAGAGGTCAAATACAGCTTTTAAGCCACCAGCTTGCAATTTTTAAGCAAGGAGAAGCTGAGAGCCTGAAAATCTGCCTAGTGGAACCACAAGCCATTTTGCAAGGCAGTGGACTTACTAGTTAAGAATACAGGCTTTGAAGTCAGACAGACCTGAGTTCAATGCAAGATCCAACATGTGACTTGCTTTGACTAATGAAACGTGAGCACAGTGACGCGTATCGCCATCGCCTCAAGGCAGACGTTTTAAGAGCCAATGCACCATTTGCTGTATGCTGTTTCCTGTACTATGGCTACATGCCAAAATTGGAACCTCCATCATTCTGGGACCCTCAGTAACTATAAGGAACAGTTTCCCCTGCTGAACATTAGCAGACACATGGCATGAGTCAAAAATAATTTCTTAACTGGAAAAAAAAATAGTTCTTGGGGAGCCATTGAGTATTTGGGGGGTTTTGTTACTGTAGCAAAACCTACCTTATCCTGACTGGTATGTATTTCATAAAGCCATTGTGAGAGTTAAACTAATTAAGAGATACATGTAGAAGAGTGGGCTTCCCAGATGGCACAGTGGTTAAGAGTCCGCCTGCCAATAGAGGAGACACGGGTTTGATCCCTGGGTCAGGAAGATCCCCTGGAGAAGGGAACGGCAACTCACTCCAGTATTCTTGCCTGGGAAATCCTGTGGACAGAGGATCCTGGTGGGCTATAGTCCATAGGGTCTTAAAGAGTCGGATACGAGTGAGCACGCACGGTGGAGGGGTGGGGGGTGCGGGGTGGGTGGCGTAGAACAGTACCTAGAAGTTGGTAAGCTTTTGCATTAGCCAGCTTTGTGAGATAGCAAATAAACCCCAAACTTCAGTGGTACAACCACAAAAGTTTACTTCCCAGTCTCATGATGAAGAGCAACACTATCTGAGATAAGCCCTGAGATGAGCCATTCCTCGGGCAGAAGGAAAAGAACAAGACAGCTGGTAGAAACAGGCAATAGCTTTAAAGCGTCACCTCCACCCACATGCCATTAGCCAAAGCAAGTCACATGGCCAAGCCCAAAATCAGTGGGGCAGGAATATCATTCCAGTGGGAGAAGCAAATAATCGGGGGAAAAAAATGTATAAATTCTAATACAGCTTTCAGTAAAAGTTAGCCATTAAGATTTTCAGACACAGCAGAAGGGGACAGCAAGGAGAGGCTGGGCTCTTAAGGGCAAAGATACAGGGAAGGAGGATGAGGATGGTTTGGGGTCTGTCCCCACCTGCCACATGGAGATCAGGGCCGGAGGCAGCAGCCACAGAAGCCGGTTTCAAATGAGGTCTTAGATACAGAGACCCAAGCACAGTTTTATGTCCACAAAATTGCATATGTTCCCGAGCACTGAGAAAGAACCTCTCTCTGCACTGTGACCAGGATTCAGCAAGAATGGACTGAGATGCTGTGTTATTTCAGCATCTCAAGGATCTGTCTTTTGGGGGAGGATGGGCAACACCTCCATGATGGGGGACTGGCATTATTAAAGGTACAGGCTCAGCTGCCACAGTCAACGTCCCCTTCTCTCATGTCCTGTCAGACAGCCGAGATAAGCCAGAGGACACAGAGAGGCAACCAAGAGGACGGGTCAGGGTCATGTGAGGTGCCCCGGGACTGCAGGAAGGCTGGGAGACTCAGGGAAAGACCCAGGGGAATTCTGTGCTATGCAGGTAAAGCCGTGAGTCAGCAAAAGCAACACTGTCTCAGAAAATAAGGCCCCATTGATCCCCAAAGTCTGCTGAGCCCTGTAAAATCAGGTAGCTCAGTGGGTAAAGGATCCGCCTACAATGCAGGAGACCCCAGTTCGACTTCTGGGCTGGGAAGATCCCCTGGAGAAGGGATAGGCTACCCACTCCAGTATTCTTGGGCTTCCCTAGTGGCTCAGATGGTAAAGAATCCGCCAGCAATGTGGGAGACCTGGATTCAACCCCTGGGTTGGGAAAATCCACTGCAGAAGGGAACAGCTACCCACTCCAGTATTCTGGCCTGGAGAATTCCATGGACAGAGGAGACTGGCAGGCTATAGTCCATAGGATTGCACAGAGTCGGACACGACTAAGCGACTTTCACTTCACTTCACAGGAAAACTATACATAGGTAAGGACAGATACATACACAAATGAAAAAAATCTCTACACAGAAAAATGCAGAAAGCATCACTTGATACTCACAAGCTTTTCCTCACCTTGGCAGGCTTGAGAAGAGGGCACACTGCAAAATGTAGGCCCAAGTGGCAGCTGCAACTGCTGGCTAGGGTCAGATGAGGTGGCAAAAGAAATAAGGGGATGATGACTTTTACCCAAGGGAGCCCTCTGAAGACAACTCATGTCTTCATGAGTAAGGAGATGAGTACTATAGTTTGGAGATGAGAGTTAACATAAATATTATTCAATAACTGTAATTAAAACCATACTAAGAGCTTGCTTTTAGGTTGAACCATACAAAATATGTGATATCTAACCAGTTCTAACCTGTCAAAATGGCAGTCTCTTATGGTTCAACCTAATATATGCCAGGCATCATACTAAAAATTAACATGTATCATCTCATTTAATGCTCATTCCAACTTTCTAAAAGGGTAGATTATCATCTCCATTTTACAAAGGAAGAAACTAAGATGAATGAAGTTAAATTATTTGCCCAAGGTGCCAACCTAAGATATAAAGCCAGGGTTTTTGTTGTTGTTTTTTTTTTTGGGGGGGGGGGTTGACATCCTTTTTTAAATTTTATTTATTTTTAATTGAAGGATAATTGCTTTACAATATTGTGTTGGTTTCTGCCATATATCAACATGAATCAGCCAAATGTGTAGGTATGTCCCCTCCTACTTGAAACTCCCTCCTGCCTCCCGCCCCATTCCACCCCTCTAGGTTATCACAGAGCATCAGATTTGAGCTCCCTGTGTCATATAATAAATTTCCACTGGCTATCTAATTTTATATATGGCAACGTATATGTTTCAATGCTACTCTCTCAATTCATCCTGGGGGTCTTAACCCAAGAACTAGGCCCTTAGCCAGTGGCCACTCAAAGTGAGGTTCAAGAACCAGCAGCAATAGCACCTCCTAGGGATTTGTTTAAAATGCAGTCTCGTTTGCCTACCCATGTTCATAACTACATTATCTATAAGAGCCAAGAAAGATGAGAAGAACCTAAAAGCCCATCGACAGATAAATGGACAAACAAATGTGGTAGACAAGGGAATATTATTTGGCCTTTAATAGGAAGGAAATTTTGACACATACTACCAACTCAGTTCAGTTCAGTCGCTCAGTCGTGTCCGACTCTTTGCGACCCCATGAATTGCAGCACGCCAAGCCTCTCTGTCCATCACCAACTCAATGAACCTTTAAAACATTATGCCAAGTGAAATGTCAGTTGGACACAAAAGTACAAATACTGTGTGATTCCATTTACATGAGGTTCCTAGAGTTGTCAGTTCACAGAGACAGGAAGCAGAATGGTGGTTTCCAAAAGCTGGGGGTGGGGAAAGGGAAGAGTTGTTGTCTGATGAGTGTTGGATATCCCTAGTGGCTCAGGCAGTAAAGAATCTGCCTGCAATGTGGGAGACCTGGGTTCAATCCCTGGGTTGGGAAGATCCCCTGGAGAAGGGAATGGCTACCCATGCCAGTATAAGTACAGAGTTTCCATTTGGGAAGAGGAAAAAGTTCTGTAGATGACTGGTGGTAACGGTTGCATAACAATATGAAGGTACTTAATGCCACTGAACTGTACACTTAAAAATGGTAAATTCTATGTTATGTATATTTTACCACAATAAAAAATTAATACTTAATTATTCCCCCAAAAAATGCAGTTTGGGGCCACGTCCAAGACCAGCCCAGGCCCTGCCTTTTTAACAAGTTCCCCAGGTACATGCCTGCACATTAAAGTTGGAGAAGCCCAGCCAGCAGACTGCACAGCCACCAGATACAAAGAAGCACTTACAGGCACAGCTGAGAACAGGGAAAAGTATGACATCGGCCTAAAAGCAAAAAATAAGTGGGAGGAGCTCTGATCACTGCTTCCTGCTCCATAGGCCCCCCTCGCACCCTCAGAATGCTGTGTCTGTTCAGCAGCCTCCCAGTCCTGCCCAGCACCAGGGAAGGTGCTTGTGACTAATGGGGTCCTGGCATGCTGGCCGTCGGGAGGGACAACAGAGTTCACCTCCCCACCATGTTTAGCTTGGCTGTTTTGAGCCCCTTGGCCGCCAGTAGAAATCACTGTGGTGCCTGAGCTCTGCTACAGATGAAATTAATTCCTCCAGAGCCGAGGGAGCTGAGCGGGCAGGCAGTGCTCGCAAGGCTGGTGGAGCAACTGCTTTGGCAGCAGCTGTTCCATTTGGGGAACTAATGAGACTCAAGGAAAAACCTGCCAAGGGATGCCAAGTACTTGTTTGCTTGTGGAGCTGAAACAGCCTTGGCCAAATTGGACAGTGATGCAAAAGTGTCCATCATTTTTTTGGTTCAATTTTGCAACTCTGTCTTGCATTTCAAAAAGAGGAGTATTAAAACTGTATCTGTCCCAGACTACCCCTGTTCTACAAAGATTCAGGAAAAGACGGCCACTTTACCATGCTGGGTGCTCCTGGAGTCATTTGTCAGGACCCTCAACTGATTCACTCACCATCAGGCCCTGACCCATTCCTACTTTCAAATTGTGCGCGTCTGGGCTGCCTTTTGTAGCCAATGTATGTCTCTTGGTAGCTGGTATAACACTTAAAAGTGACAAGCCCCGGTGAGCAAAAATATAATCTTTCTTATTTCCTTATAACTGGATTTTACTGTTTCCCAGTGTCCCCACTCTATCTGGCTGCAGTAAACCTTATCCTGTTCAATTGAGGATAAACTTGGACAATTCAGGAAGAACTCAGCAAATTTAAGGTTTCATTGGTTATTTCATGATCTATTCCCTTCTGCCTTCTCCTTCCAGTTACATCTAATTTCTGGGAGGTATATTGGTGGGAGAATTATCTGACCCTCGGTTATCCCTTTGGTATCCACAAAGGAGCACCTTGTCTTGTCTGGTGTTTAATCAGCATTGTTACTCCTTGTTGACATCTACTGGGGCTTAATGTTGTCTGGTATCAGTCACTGATGATCATTCTCCCTCACTCCCACTGCAAGGCTCTCAGTGCCTTAACCATGCTGACCTTGGATAACTGTGGGTACAGAAAGTGTGTTCTATGCTCCCTGGGAGAGGCTGCGGATGTTGAGGACTCAATGAGCCTGCCACTAACCAGTCTGCTCAGACAACACCTATAGCCACCCCTTATCCACCATTCCAAGCTGGGCTGCGTGGGAGCTTCTATTAGGCTGAACAGATGAGGTTCAGGTCCCCTAAACCTACCTAGAATTTGTTCAACATCCTCCCCCTTGAGGATCAGTGTGGAGGAGGCAGGAGACAAGGTCCCTTCTCTAAAACACTTGTGATAGTTTGACTTTCCAAAAGGGAGGCAACAATGTCTCTCATCCCATATCTCTGCTTACAGTATGATCTTGACAATCCATCTACTGAGCAGTAGATCTGCATCCCCTTCCCTTGAACCTGAGCAGAAATCTATGACTGCCTCAGCCAACAGTAAGGGTAGACAAGACCTTATGTGACTCCCAAGATCAGATCACTTCAATGCTATGCGTTTCTACCTTATTCGCTTGGTGGAGCCACTTGGGTTCCACTTGGCTCTTGGAACCCAAACCCCATTCTATGAAAAGTTTAAATCGCCCAAGAAGGGCCTCTTGAAGAGGAACCAGATCCATGGACACTGCCCCAGCTGAGCTCTCCACCAGCAGCGAGCACCAACCTGCCAGCCAAATGAATAAACCATCTTGAAAATGGATCCTCCTCACCGCTCCACCCACCATCCACCCACGCCATTTCAGCTGAGGCGCTTTCTACATCACACTCAGCCAAAATTGCAGAATACTGGCCAAAATAGATGAGTACTATTGCTTTAAACCACTCAGTTTTGGGATGATTTGCTATGCAGCAATAAATAACTGATTCAATATTTATCAGCACCTATTTCTCTTATTTTTCTTTGTTTCTCTCTCTTCCCAAGGAGATTTTTTATCACTTCTATAGTGATAAAACTGACTCTTCATCTATGCTTTCCAATTGTTTTATTATGGAATAAAACTTACACCTCAAGTTGTTTGGGACAGAGGCTCTTGAAACTGTAAAAAAAAAAGAACCCTGGCTCTTCTAAACCAAGCCTTTGCTTTCAAAATCACTGTCAAGTGCCAGGAGTTTCAAAAGCCTGTTTGGAAACTCAAAAGCTAAGCATTGTCTTTTTTCTTCTTCCTCCATGCATTCCTGCTGTTATAACCATTCTCTGAGGGTGACAAGGATGGAATGAGAATGGAATGAGATGAGGAAGACAGTGATACAAGGAATTTTCAGAAGTGGTGGAAAGCACTGAAAAGTGGTTTATAATATTATCATACCATTTTAACCAAAGCAGAGGCAAATCTTCGGCATGCAAGATCATCCCATTCCTTTGTTTTCCTTAAATCAACTTAAATCCAACTCTGGGTCCCCATCCTTATTGTACTGGTAGGAAAGTTGACCTCAGTCATTATCAGAACACCTTTCCTGAGCATCACAGTCTACTATCCCTGACGGTCATACAAAAAAATCCCAAAGTCTTAGTCCAAATTCTTCAGGTAGTACGTGTGAGTTTTTTTTTTTTGGCCCACGCTATCATTGCTGACATGTACATTGTTCAAGCCAGTCAGCAAGGACTTTTGTAAAGGGCTGGATAATAAATATTTTGACCTTTCAGACCATACAGCCTCTGTTGCAACTACTCAGCTCTGCTGCTGTGTTACAAAAGCAGCCATAGGCTGTACAAATGTATGGTCATGGCTGTACTTCAGTTAAATTTTATTTACATAAAACAGGTAGCAAGTCAGAGTTTGCAGACTCTGGGTTTAAATCAACACAAGACCTTTGAATTCCTGGGTTTCTCTGATTCTGCCCAAGAGAGGGGCATGGAAATCTTTGCCAAAGCTGGAATCCCATACCCTTAGGGTTCAGAATCCCAAGCGAATTGTATATCCATGAGACATTGCTTCTGAGCAAGCTGGGAGTACCAACTGTATGGGTTTCTCCAGAAATATAGAACCATTAGGACATATAGAGATACACAGAAAGAGATTTATTATGCAAAATTGGCTTGCATAATTATGGGAGGCTGAGAAGGCCCTTGATTTGCTGTCTGCAAGCTGGAAGCCCAGGAAAGCCGGTGCTCTTGTATATAGTTCCAGCCCAGACCAAAAGGCCTGAAACCCAAGACTGCTGAAGTCCAAGGACAGGAGAAGATGGACGTATCAGCTCAAACCAAATTCACCCTTCCTCTGACTCTTTGTCCCACACAGGCCCTCAGTAGACTGGATGATGCACACACACAGAGGTGAGGGCCACCTTTCAAACTGAAGCCACAGAGTCAAAGGCTAATCTCTTCTTGGAAACACCCTCACAGACACACTCAGAAGTAATGTTTGACCAGCTCTCTGGGCCTTCTTCCCAGGTGGTGCTAGTGGTAAAGAACCTGCCCGCCAATGCAGGAGACATAAGAGACTGGGGATCTATCCCTGGGTCAGCAAGATCTCCCCTGGAGAAGGGCATAGCAACCACTCCAGTGTTCTTGGCTGGGAAATCCCACTGACAGAGGAGCCTGACAGGCTATAGTCTATAGTGTTGCCAAGAGTCAGACATGACTGAAGCGACTTAGCATGCACACTGGGCCTCCTAGTCCAGTCAAGCTGACACACAACCATCACATCAACTCATCAAGTGACCTACCAGCCTTCAGCCTTCCCAGACACCAGGATCATGGCCTTCCTATGACCTTGCCCTCCCTTCCCCTCTTCTTCCTTCATCTCTTCAGTGAGTTTAGGCAGTTTACAAAAAGAAGAACCACTGACTTTGAGCAGATTCGTCTTTTAATCCAGTAAACACTCCCCAGGGTTAGAAATGCATGCCTAGCAATTCACTTGAAACATCAAAAGAGAAAAACATAAAGGTACAGTGAACACAAATTAACATACCACATATTATCCTGCCAAATGTTGTATCACACTTATCTGTTTCCTTGACTTTCTCTCACACACACTGTGAGATTCTAGAGAGCAGAGACCAAATCTCACTCAATGCTGTCATTCAGCTCACCCCCAGCACATCATAAGTGCTCCATAAATATTTTTGGAATTGAATAAAGCACATTCTGCCGAAATATGTCACAGTTGAGTTCCCGGAGACCTTCTCAATAGCTTATTTAACAGCGAAGTAGCTGAAGTCCTCTGTGTTTGCAATCTCTAAAATGGTATAAAGCAGTTCTGGTGAGTGCTGATAATTAAAATATTAAATAAGGAAGTGTTAGGTTAGAGGCAGATGCCCTGTACACAGTGTTAAGTAGTTAGTCAAATATCAGCAAGTCCTCACCTAGTCCTGGACGGGGTCATTCTTCCCTCCTCCACCTGGAGATTGGTCATCAGAACACTCCCAGAGATCCTCCTTCCTGTGGTCAAGGACCTCTTCTAGGTTTCACTTTATCAGGACCAAGCAAGATAAGATTGACAGCACAGGTAGATGCAGGCACGCCAAGACCTAAAAGGTGACTCAAGATAACCTAGGGTTTATTTTGCCACATTTAATTTAATAAATTAACATTGCAGTTTTTGCCCCACACGTGTGGGTTTCACTTGGGTGCTTCTGGCTAAATGTCTGTGCACTAGGAGAAAAGTATATATAACCTAAAGCTGTCAATCAACTTGTCAGTCAAATAACACAGGACATAGGGAGGGACCACCACTCTAAAAACCCAGCCCTACCCCCATTACAGGGCTGCTTCTGGTTTCCAGACAGCCTGCTCTCATCTTTTCTCAGGAGCGCACTTTCTCTCTGCTTAATAAAACTCTTGCTACTTAAAACTGTGTATACCTCTCAACTGAATTCTTTCTCTTCAAGAGGACAAGAACTGCACGACCGCTGTTCTGCTGGTGACAACAGTAGGATGTGCATCAGGGAGGAGGACGAAAAACAGGTTTAATTCCCAAGATGACAGAGAAATCAAGGGAGACATTCATTAGATCTTGACTCAACCCTGGGCCTTTCAATGGCTTTTGAGGTTGACAAGGTGGTTCTCCGTGATGCTGCTACTGTCAGTGAAACACTGGAGCTTTTCTTCAAACTCAGAGAAACAGAGTGTAGAACAGAGGGTGGGAGAGGTAGGAGACGCTGGTCTAAGGGGCAAGGCTTCAGTGCCATGACAAATAAGCTCTGGGGAATCTCAGGCATGGTAGCTGTCTTGGATAATACCAAGTGCTTGAAGTCTGAACTTTGATAAGAGAGCAAATCTTGAGCATTCTCACAATCAAAAAACAAAAACTGAAGTTCTTCCTTCACCCTAATATAGACATATCACCCAAAAGTCTACCACTTTAGCAAGCCTGTTTATGACTCTTTGAGGCTTAGAGATCTTCCTAAAGCAGATGAGTTGGGAGAATGGAAGACAGAGTGGTGGTTAAAGGAGCACTTGTATGTTGTGAACACCAAGGAAATTCCTGAACTAGAACTGAGATCTGTGGTTCAAAGGCAGAGGGCAAGATTGTACAAAATCCCCTTGTAGAAGAAAAGAGAAACTTGTAAGAAAAAAAGTCAGACAATCCCAGGGCAGCTGCTAGGAGGTGCTGTGGGCTAACACAGCCTGGCTGCTGTCCAGAGTTCTGTTGGGAGACAAGGGTACATCATGGTCAGCATCAGGAATCATCCAGCCACTGTCGCCTGGTGTACCATCTTGTCTCACTGAATGGCTCAGGCTATAAGCATTTTGTCCAGTAGTGGCCCTAGTCAGGAAATCCATGAGAGTCTCCAACCCTGAAGGACAGTCTTAAGGTCAATGCTCTATTATTAATGCCTGCTTTTCATCTCTGTGTCCACTCTGCCCCCTCTCCATTCCTTGATTAGGCCAAGTGAGTTCTCTCTGCCTGGAAGGCTCTTGTCCAGATCTCTTCATTCAGTCTGAGCTCAAATGTGACCTGACCTTCTTGTCTATGGTCACTTCCTCAGTCACTCTCTATCCCGTTATCATGCTTTGGTTTCTTCATAATCCTCACCAGTATCAGGAAATATCTCCTTTATTTACTCGATTATTTATTATTTGACTCCAAGAATGTGAACCCAAGAGGACAAGTTCCTTTTCTGTCTTGTGTGTTTGCACTCAGTTACTCAGTCATGCCCGACTCTTTGTAAACCTGTCGATGGTAGACCTCCAGGCTCCTCTGTCCTTGGGATTTTTCAGGCAAGTATACTGGATTGGGTTGCCATTTTATCCCTCGGGGATTGAACCCACGTTTCCTGTAGCTCTGGCATTGCAGGCAGATTCTTTACCTGCAAGCCATCGGAGAAGTCCCCTTTCTGTCTTGTTCAATGCCATGTGCCTGGATACAGCCCCTAGAGCAATATTTGGCCCTGAAAATGATCTGTTGAAGGTGATTTAGCTACCAGGACCATCTGAAAGTAACAGAATCAACATCTCCTATTTATCCAGTGAACGTGCAATCGGCAGATACTGGAAACCCGTCACATTATGCAAAACAGCACACCATTGGACCATGAGTCAAGCTTGGCCCTGGACGTTACTTGACTCCTATAAGACACATTGTTGGCCTAATAAAATCTCCTATGGTCTCCATAGTATTAATAAGTTAGTACCTTGCCCCAAGGACCCTGGAAGACCCACTGGAAGACAGTGTCCTTGGGAATGGAGACTGATTTGGAAACCAATAATCATGCACCTGGCTGAACCCCTAGTGCCTTCTCTTTGAGTTACTAGGCAAATTCAATCACTGCACCTCTACCCTTGGCTTTAAGGAAACATAAATCAGTGGCCTGAATCCACCACTTCCACTCTTTTGAGTATATTCATCACGTTGATGTGTGTCAAATCTTTCAGTACCACTCAGTTAGGAAGGAGAGAAGACAAGAAATTAGATGGTGGGGATGAGGGGCAGCAGTAAATCAAGGAGAGATGAAATTACAGGTCCTGTCCAGAGTTCTTTCTCCTGTGCTCCAGGAAATGTTTACCAGCTCATCCTGCCCAGCTCTGTCTTTGTGCCACCTGGGCATGAACTTTTTCCAGGGGAGGGACTGAAGTGGAGAGACAAGAGGGAACAGGAAAGAAAGAGACCCCCCCACACACACCCTACAATAAAGGTCCAGGGAACACACTACTATTTGACCTTCTGCCCTTTGAATGACCTTTACTGCTATGACCTATTAGCCTGGTGGAAGGAGTATTGGTTGCTCAGTCCCTTGTCTTCTTTCGGACACAAAGACCTCATCATTTTAGAAACCACACCTCCATCTGAAACTCATTCCCTTTACAAGAACCTAAAGCCAAGGAGCCTAAACTTTCTTACTGCACATCCCATTAATAAAATGTTTTTGAGCATATGCCCCCAGTATACATACATGTATACATAGATTATACATATGTCTTATTACAGGAAAGTGTGGGATGATTATGAAATATCCATGGTGGAAGAGGGCAGTTAAGGATGAAATGAGAAATAATCAGAAAGTGAAGTCCAATTTTTCTCCCTACACTCCAAGAGATGTGTCAGTTTAGAAGTCCATTGTCCTAAAAGATGAAGGTAGCTTAAAGAAGAGTTGAATATGACATTGTCATCTATGTAAAACAATATACCTTAAGGGGATTCTGAACTACCTAATCCCCAATAAATAATCTATGCAAATCATCAGCTTCTTAAATCTCTTAAGCAAACTGTTATAAAGACCCAACAGTTTAGCAGATGCAGCTGCGTAAGTGTGGTCTGTGAGCCAGCAGCATGGGCAACAACTGGGACCACATTAGAAATACAGAGGGAAGTAAGTCAGAAAGTCAAATATTGTATGCTGTTGCTGCTGCTAAGTTGCTTCAGTCGTGTCCGACTCGGTGCGACCCCATAGACAGCAGCTCACCAGGCTCCGCCGTCCCTAGGATTCTCCAGGCAAGAATACTGGAGTGGGTTGCCATTTCCTTCTCCAGTGCATGAAAGGGAAAAGGGAAAGTGAAGTCGTTCAGTCATGTCCGACTCTTAGCGACCCCATGGACTGTAGCCTACCAGGCTCCTCCTTCCATGGGATTTTCCAGGCAAGAGTACTGGAGTGGGGTGCCATTGCCTTCTCCCAAATATTGTATATTAATGCATATATATGAAATCTAGAAAGATGATACCAAGATCCTATATACAGGCAGCAAAGGAGACACAGATGTAAAGAACAGACTTCTGAACTCAGTGGGAGAAGGAGAGGGTGGGATGATTTGAGAGAATAGCATTGAAACATATACACTGCCATATGTAAAATAGATAACCAGCGCAAGCTTGATGCATGAAGCAGGACACATAAAGTTGGTGCTCTGTGACAACCTAGAGGGATAGGATGGGGAGGGAGGTGAGAGGGGGGGTTCAGGATGGGAAGACACATGTATACCTAAGGCAAATTCATATTGATGTATGGCAAAAACCATCACAATATTGTAAAGTAATTATACTCCAATTAAAATAAGTAAATTAAAAAAAAGAAAAGAAACACAGGATCTCAGGCCCCATTCCAGATCTGCAGAGTCAGCATCTGCACATGAAGAGGTACTCAGGTGAGTCTTCACAAACATTGAACTAAAACATTGTTTCTCAGTGAGAGAGTAGCATTGAAACCTATACATTACCATGTATAAAACAGATAGCTAATGGGAAGTTGCTGTACAACATGGGGAGCTCAAATTGGTACTCTGTGACAACCTAGAGGGGTGGAATGGTGTAGGGGGATGAGAGGGAGGTTCAAGAGGGAGGGGACATATGTATACTTATGGCTGATTTGCGTTGTTTTATGGCAGAAACCAATATGACATTGCAAAGCAGTATCCTCCAATTAAAAATAATTTTTTAAAGAAAGAACAACAACAAAAAAACCCGATCATAAGAATCACCTGTGATGGTGAATAAATTTACATCTTTCTGTCCTACTCTGGACCTCCTGAGCCAGAGCCCTCTGGGACAGGGCCTATCTGCATTTTTGTAAGAGCCAGCTAATTCTCAAATCAGGCAAGTTGGGGACTGCTGCTTTAAGGGAGTTCTAGCTGGGTGGCTCAATGGTTAAAGAATCTATCTGTCATGCAGGAGTTGCAGGTTCGATCCCTGGGTCAGGAAGATCCCTTAGAGGAGGAGATGGCAACCCACTCCAGTATTCCTCCCAGGAAAAATCCCATGGACGGAGGAGCCTGGTAGACTACAGTACCTACGGTCACAAAGAGTGAGACAAGACGGAGCACAGCACGGCGCAACATCTAGCTATAGGAAAGCCTCTTCCTTTCTGAAAACGAAGAGTCTAAAGGAAGCAGGTGTACATTGGAAGGCAAGTATCCAGCCAGAGAGGTAACAACCACCCTCTGACCTGTGCACACACCTCGCAAAGCTCAAGGTTACAGGGTGGGAAAGGATGGTGGGCAGCGTGAACACCATCTAACCTGGGCACTGGGCATTCACCATCAATAAGTGGAGGCTCACTTCAGTGACTACCTTCACTTCCAAAGGGGAACAAAGGTTATTTTTTTTCCACGATCATTGATTAATAGAGTGAATGTGATATTTTTTTATGTAAAGCATCAGTCCTATCTCAAATGTAATGAAATCACAAACAGGAAGATGGAACAAATTATTCACAAGGGAAGCTTCGGCTTTAGAAGCGTGAACTGGGGTCTGCCATTCACTGGGCCTGATTAGTGAGCGTGTGCTGCTCGTTTGCTCTAATTGGATCCAAACTGCCCTGGAAAGACTGCTTTGTAGACGAACATCATTTAAGTGGATAACGTGAAATCCAAGTAAGCCACTATCTGACATACTGTTGCCCCAAAGAACTTCAAGATTCCCAACAAGTGAGTTGTGAAGTTATGGGGAAAGGTTTCCTCTGAAGAATTCTTTTGTTTGGTTTATTGCCTCAGTTTTACCATTCGGGAGCATCTTTATTTCATAGAAAAGAAAACAATGAGGACGGGTTAGCTACCTGGCAACCATAATATCTGCCATTTGTTGAGTGCTTACTATCCGCCACTGTGTGTTGCCTGAAGATACTATTATTACATCATCATCCCTGTTTTAACCTCTGAGGCTCAAAGAAATTAAGTAACTTGCCCAAGTTCTTGCAGCCAGAGCTGGAATTCACACATTGATTCCAAAGTTTGGGTTTTTAACCCCTGTGTTATGCTGCCTCCTCTTCTAAAGCTCGCACAAATGGCAATGCCAGGGACTGTCTTCATGTGATGACATCTCTCCGGAAGCCCTCCTTCAATCAGCAAAGATGCACTGAATGTTTACCAAATGCTATGCACGTGCCAATTGCTGGGCACCCATAATCTCTACCCTCAAATATTCATAGGGTTCACAGCTACATAGGCACACAAGTACATTAAATGTGTAGGCACATAAGTATAAATTAAATGTCAACACACAAAGAAGAAAGCTAACAACTCTTTTCAGAGTGGAGAGCTTGGGACAGCCCCACAGAGGACACATGTCTGAAAGTTGAGAGAGTGAGTGCTCGGTAGAGCACAGACAACACTTGGGATCAACTATGCCAAAGTCTAAGCCTCACAATGGTCCAAGAAACTGTTTTTGCTGCAAAGTCTGGGTAGGAGGACCAGCATTGAGCATGACAGATAAACCAGTTGTAGAGGGAATCTATTATTTCATCTTCCCCAGAGTTCTCTCTCCTGGTCATTGTTCCTTTCCCAACACTATCCATAACATTTCCACAAGACCTGCCAAGTTCTTTGGCCTCCAGCTACAATCAATTGGTGGGACGGGAACTTGACCCAAGGAGGGGTCAATCAGAAGCCAAGCATGGCCTCTCTCTAGCTGGTACAACCATGATTTGAAAAAGTCAGCACCTGTGACTACCATGTTTCCTGCCACATGGAGTAAACTCATCCATCACAAGAGAGGAAAGCGAACACTTTCAGAGGAACAGTGGTCCTGCTTGCAATAATTCATCATGCCCAGCTGCCTCGTAACCCTTCCTGTGGTTGTTTAACCCTTACTTGGATTCCATGTGCCAAAACCCCCTACTGTCCTAGGTAACTTCTAGTTGGGCTTCTGTCACTTTCAACCAAACCAAGGCATTCATGCTTCTTGGTTTCCAACAAATCATCAATTAGTGTCAGTTATGGCTTCTCCTGTTCCCTCTAGATCTGAATCCATTCTGAAATATCTGCAGAGTACCTAGCATGTGTCAGTCCAAGTTATAACTACAATGAGGTGATTGAGACATGCTCCAGGGCACTGAAATTTAGATCTGAATTTCAGTGGATTGAGAGGGCCTTGAAAAGCTGTGTGAAGCTCTCAAACTTTCCAAAATAAAATAATAATAATCTCTATACTCATATTGTCAGTCAGATATGAACAGAAGGATGTCACATCATGCTGTCACTTAATTTTGGTTGAAAAATATGTGCTAAAAAAGGTTATTCATTTTTTGTTCATCCTAAGATTTAGTGCAGAGTTGTTAGCAAAACTGAAATTATATTAAATACATCAAACCCAATATAAAAACTTAACTTTTCCAATGTTATAACTCTATCTTTCCATATTTTTCCTTCATTTTTTCCCCTTCGTCTACAATGAAATCTTGGTCCCCTTTTAAAGGAGATTAACTTTCAGCAGGCTGTGAAGTGAAAGTCACTCAGTCGTGTTCAACTCTTGGCAATCCCATGAACAGTCCATGGAAATCTCCAGGCCAGAATACTGGAGTGGTTAGCCATTTCCTTCTCCAGGGGATCTTTCCACCCCAGGGATCAAATCCAGGTCTCCCTGCAATCTCCCGCATTGCAGACGGATTCTTTACCAGCTGAGCCACCAGGGAAGCCCACGAATACTGGAGTGGGCAGGCTGACCCTCGTGTAAATTATCTTTGGATAACTAGGGCCTCCTGCAGTTAAAAGAAGCAGTTACCAGATGGTGCATGATGGGAACATTTTGCTGCTTTTCAAGGATGAGAATTGACCATTTTCAACCAGTACTAATGGATCCTGGGGTTCCAGAGTCCCTACCCTCATGGAACTCTCAATCTAGCTGGAAGACTCAAACCCCTTCCAATCAAATCACAGCTTCTGTGCCCAGAGCTAGTGAGAGAGGGAGAGATTCTCCAGGACCCCCATTCATCCTCTCTCTGCCTTCTCCTGCAAGCCCCTAGGCCCAAGCAGATGCCCTCCCTGAGGAGGCATTTTTACCATAGCTGTGCATTCCCCTAAAGTAGAGATCTGCAAACTTTTTCTGTAAAGGGCCAGATAGTAACTATTTTAGGCTTTTCAGACCATATGTTACACCTGTTCAACTCTGCTGTTGTAGCACAAAGGCAGTCAAAGACAATATATAAACATATGGGCGTGGCTGCATGACAATAAAACTTTATTTACAAAGACATGCTGCAGGCTGGATTTGGCCCCTGGGCCATAGAGTGCCAGCCCTTGCTCTAGGGCATTCGAGGGAACAGGGGTGGGCTGGTCTTAGACACTTGTCCCCTTCCCCGGCAGGCTGTGCTTTCCAGGCTCCTGAATCAGTCAGCAGCCAGCAGGTTAGCAGGACGTTTGATGGTGGGAGAAAGAGCAAAGCCAGAAAATTTCCCTCTCCCTGTCCCCAGATTCAGTCAACCTCTCAGACACCATCTTTGCCTTCTCCGAGGCTTCAGCCCCTACAAGACATGTGTGCCACAGTTCCAGCTTCTTCTAGAAGCCCCCAGCCCTGGACTCTGCCAACCCCAGTCCCTCCCTTTATCCTTCCAGCCTTCCTGCTTTGGGTTTCAGCACAGTCCTCCACTTGGCTTTCAAAGCTTTTCCTTCTCCTGTGTTACCAAACCTCTGTGTATATAAACTCCCTCAGTTTAAAAAACTTGGAGTCGTTTCTTTTCTATTTCTCACCCCGCATCCCAGTTGGATCTGGCTGATCCAGGAGGCAATGATTATGCCTTTGCTCTCCAAAAGCAAAGAGTGCTGAGAAACATTGCTGGCTAGGCCTGAGCAGGTTTTAAAGATGCTATCCTTTCCTGGCTCTGTTGGAAGAAATAATGAGTTTAGCAGAGAAAGCACTTTGCTTTGAGAGTGAACCTTTCAGCAGTGCTTGACCTGAGCTGATGGATGGTGTGTGCATAGAAAACTGCACCATTTGGTTACCGTGGAAAGGACACAGGAAGGGAGTGAGGAGGGAGGGCAGATGGGGGAAGGAGTGCTATCCTTAGAGGCTGCATGGACACCCCCCACAGCCAGGTTCTGTTCAACGCAAAAAAAGAAAAAAAAAAAATGTAACTACAGTAACACTGTGTGTCATGGAGCTATAATTAACAAAATGATCATAAATACAAAGAAAGCTAAGCACTTTGCATACTTATCTTGGTGTTTCCCAAACTTGTTTATTAAAATTACAATTCTTGAACCCCGTTGCAGTTTTATTGACTCAGAGATAAAGCCAAGAAGTTGCGTTTTGAAAAACAGCCAAGTGACCAGCTGACCAAGTAATCTCACATTACATCAAATCTGTGAAGCCTGTACTCTTTCCCCCATATTATAAATGAGGAAACTAAAATGCATGGAGGAAAGGGGGCTTCAGAAAGGCCACACAGCTAGGGAATAACAGCTGCTGCTAAATCGCTTCAGTCGTGTCCAACTCGGTGCAACCCCATAGACACCAGCCCACCAGGCTCCCCCGTCCTTGGGAATAACAGAGTTTGATTCAAACCCAGGTCTGTTTCACTCCAAAGCCCAGAGGATTCATCCCCGATCATTGGCCGCATCAGACCAGCTGGATGCTTTCTGTGCTTCTTTGTCCTCACAATAACCCTTTGGGGTGGGGGGTTATCATCCCAGGAATAATGAGGAGGTAGAATGGGGGTTTGACCCAGCTCCATCCAGCCTCCTGCCCCTACCTTCACTCATCCTCCTTTTGGTCCCTATTTCTCACCTGAATTTCTGCTTCTCTACACTTTCAGGTCCACACCCAGCATCCAGTGGAATGTGGGCCAGCTGGCATCATCCAAGCTCCACCATCTCCAGGCCCATGTCCTGGGGAAGAAGATGAAGCAAATGAGAGGCCTGTGAGTGCTAAATCTGCCCCCTGTGTGTGCATGATCACATCCATTCTACCCAAGCCCATGAAGGAAGTACTATCAGGTGTCTCATTTCACAGATAAGGAAACAGAGGCACAAAATTTAAGTCACTTGGGCACAAAGCCCAAGGTCACACAGGTGGGACAGAATCCCAGACAGAGCAACTGCCAAGCTCACTGCTAGCACTACAGTGTGATGCCTTGGTGGAGTGGAAGCAGTGTCAAGCCAAGTGTTCGAGAACATCATTCTGAAGTGAAGGAAACCAAGGTCAGTTTGCAAGTTCCTTCTGTGTCTCTCTGCTTTTATAGTGGTTCCTGAGCCTTTTCATAAAATCTCTCCTAAAGAGTCCAGCCTCATCTCAGCCCCACTACTGAGGCTATAAGGAATAGGGTCTCCAAGGTAGAAACTCAAAAGAAATGAAGATATTCACCCACAGATTTCCCATGAATGTTTACAGCAGTGCTACTTATAATGATCAAGAAGAGGAGGTGATGTAAGTGCCCATCAAGTGGTGAATAGAGACACAAATAGGTAAGTTACATACACACACTGGGAAACTACTCACAATGAAAAGGTACAAAACACTAAGACATGCTACCGCATGGATGAATCCTGAAAACATTATGCTAAGTGAAAAAAACAAAAAACCACATAACTGTGTGATTTCATTTATCTGAAATGTCCAGAAAACTATGGCTACACACCAGTGGTGGCTGAGGCTGGAGGTGATGATGAAGATTAACTGTAAATGCATGTAAAGGATCTTTGGGGATTGTAAAAATGAACCCTGATGAAGGTGTCAATGCTATACATTTGTTAAAAACCATTGAATTGTACACTTAAAATGGGTAAACTTTGTAGCATATAGATGATGCCGCAATAAAACTGCTTTTAAAAAAGGCTAAAAGGAGACCATTGTCACCCTTGAATCCAGCCACGTGGCAACAGCCTCTAGAAGCCACCCTGATCCTTCCCCCATGAAGCCCCTCCCTCCAATGAGGGTCTGGGATTTGTTTTCTTAAAGGAAGTAACATGTTCTTTAGTCCCCTCCAGACCCTCTCCCCTGGGCATTCTCCAAGGTTCCAAACAAGCAATGTATTGGAAGTCTCTCTCCAGGTGGATCAGACAGTCCCTAGAAAACAAGGTCCCAGAAGTGCTTTCAGTGTGTGTCTAGAGGCTTTTGTGCTCACTGTGGGGGAAGCTGGCCAACCAGGCAGGGACCCAGGCCTGGTATTGGGGGGGAGCAGTTCTGTCATGCAAGGTCAAGCAGAAGACATATCTATTGGATTTCAGACACTAAGGTCACAAGCAAACTTAACAAGAATGTGGAGCTTACATCCTAGGAAAGGGGTTTATTCCTTATCTGTTGCTATGTAACAAATTACCATAAAATGTAGCAGCTTGAAACATCACACATTTCAGTTTCTGTGGGTCAAGGAGTCTGGACATAGTTTAGCTAGCTCCTCTGCTCAGAGTCTCTCACAAGCTGTATTGAGGTGTTGGCCAGACTGGGGGTTTCATCTGAAGACTCGACCGGGGAAGGATGTGATTCCAACCCCACATGGTTGTTGGCAGAATTCAGTTCCATGAAAGGCTGTTAAACTGAGGGTCTCAGCTCCTTGTGGAGTGTTGGGTGCAGTTCTCTCTCAATTCCTTGCCACTGGGCCTCTCCATATGGCTGCTGGCTTCATCAAAACATGCCAACAATAGGGAAAGAGTTGGCTACCAAGATAGAAGTCACAGTTCAATCCTGTGATTAGATCTGTGGTCATGATCTATTGGCTTGTTGTTGTTGTTCAGTCACTAGTCATGTCTGACTCTTTGCAACCCCATGGACTGGAGCACACCAGGCTTTCCTGTCCTTCACTATCTCCCAGAGCCTGTGCAAACTCATGTCCACTGTGTCAGTGATGCCATCCAACCATCTCATCCTCTGTTGCCCCCTTCTTCTCCTGCCCTTAATCTTTCCCAGCATCAGGGTCTTTTCCACTGAGTCGGCTCTTCGCATCAGGTGACCGAAGTATTGGAGCTTCAGCTTCAGCATCAGTCCTTCCAATGAATATTCAGAGTTGATTTCCCTTAGGTTTGACTGGTTTAACCTCCTTGCTGTCCAAGGGGCTCTCAAGAGTCTTCTTCAGCAACACAATTTGAAAGCATCAATTTGGCACTCAGCCTTCTTTATGATCCAGTTCTCACACCCATACATGACTACTGCTTTGACTACAGGACTTTTGTCAGCAAAGAAAGTAATTTGCTTCTAGCCCTGATCTATTGGCTAGAAGCAAGTTACTCCCTGGGAGGACATGCTCTTCGCATCAGGTGGTCAAAGTATTGGAGCTTCAGCTTCAGCATCAGCCCTTCCAATGAATATTCAGGGTTGATATCGTTTAGGACTGACTGGTTTGATCTCTTTGCTGTCCAAGGCATAAGCCTGGCTAGAATCTGGGCACAGATCCTTCTAAGCAGAGAGAACAGCAAGTGCAATAGCCCTGAGGTAGAAGTAGGACTGGAGTATTGAGGACCAGGAGGGAGCCTGGACTGAAGTGCAGAGAAGGTGAAAAGTGATGACTCCAAGGAGGCAAAGGGAGGCTGGACCAAGCAAGTCTTGTGGGTGAGATGGGAGCCACTGCAGGGTTTTAAGTAGAGGAGTGAGCAGGCACTGAATGAAACCTTGTCACAGGGAACACCTGAATTCTCCTGCTACACTCTGTCTACTACTCCTGCCAGGAAGGCTGGCCAGGGTCCAAACAGCCAGCTGGGTCCAGACAGACAGGAGCACGAGCAGGACCAGGCACTTCCAGAGGTGGCCTGGGTTGCCATGGCAACAGGGGCTTCCAAAAACCTCCCCAGGGACTCCCGGGGCAGCAGCTGGCTGGGCTCATTTCTTGTAATCCAGCAGCATGAGGACATAAAGCAATCAATTTATTGGCACAAAGAATCCTTTGGGCTCACGCAGTCACTCTACCTAGAACTCAGAGCTCCCCATACCTCAGAGTGGAATAGATTTGTGAGAGCTAACTTGGTGGAAGTGGGTTGCTCTGAAGGAGACTGGGTGGTCTCCCTGACACTCCATGGAGTAGAGCTGAGGCTCTGTGGGCATAGCTCTGGGTTCAAATCCAGCTGTCACCTGCTACCTGTATGACCTCAGGCACAAGTCACTTAACTTCTCTGATCTGCATGCTCTTCTCGGTCCACTGTTTGGAAGGATTGAAGAAGTTGATGCACATCTTGTGCCCACCTCCTCCTCCCATGTAGGACCAAAGCCTCTGTGTCCCCGGACCCTGACACACCCTCCCTCCTGAACCCTCTCCCTCATGTCTTTCATATCTGTGCCCAGGTGTCACCTCCTGGTGTGGCTCTCCCTTCACCCCACATTTAAACTGCAATGTCTGGAATATACAAATATCTTATCAGTCATGAAGAAGAGGCTACGCTTCATCAGTGACTAGGGAATGGCCAATTAAAACCACAAGGTACTTGGCCCCTTTGCAATCTATACATTTTCCTTTTTCTCCCCTCTCATCCACTCCTCAGCCCCCTGCAGTCCCACTGCAGGCTCTAAAGCAGCCCTTCAAGAAGACCACCAGTGACCTCAAGGTCAGCCAAGGTTACTGAGCCAGATTTGAATCCAGTTTAGGTCCTGCCTTTTCCATATCCTCACACACAGAATGAGATTTAAGCTCTACGAATGCTTTGCAAGGGATCTCTTCCCAAGGCAAAAGTGAATGTCATGTCATGGTCATAAGCAAACTCCTTTGGGACCATCCAAGATCTTTCTCTGCATGCACATACACACACACACACACACAGACACCCTGCCCCCCAGACCTCCAAGAGGCCAAACATCTCTGGATGTGAGAGACAACCCCAAATGTCCTCAAGCTGGGCTCACTCTTGATCAGACACTTGAGGGTGAGCTTCACAAATCACTACTGTGCTGTCTGGTTGGGTTTCTTCAGACAGTTGCCCACCAGGACTCACAGGCTGTGAGACGGAACCCACAGCCTCCCCAGCCAGCCTCTCCAGGGCTCCCCTAACTGTGTTCCTCTCAAAATCCCACTCAGCTCTTCCCCCCCAGCATCCCACGCTGGATGAAACAGAATACATATTAGTCCCAGAAGCCAAAGTCATCTTTCATTCAGCAAACAGTTATTCTCAACAAACTCAGGATGGACACAGGACTTCAGAAGTGGATGAGACACAAGCCTCTGTGCTTCAATTTCTCTATATGGAAGTGGGACTAATGACAGTGCCTGCTTCAGAGTACAGTGAAAAAGGTTAAATGAGATTTGGCACAAAGCCCTGTAAATAGAAGGTGTTAAATAAACTTAAGTTCTGATATATATCCTTAGAAGGAACAGGCTTATACATTCTCAGAGGGTGTCAGCTGAAGCTAAAGGCTCACATGGGCTGCAGAGCTGGCTCCGTGGCTGTGGACCATGACCCCTGCATCACTACCAAGTTCAAATGCACTACCAGGTACCAAATGCATCACACAAGGTTTGGCACTAGTCGTCATTTTATTACTACTACTATGAATTTTAATGAACATTTATTAAGCACAGTGGCTCATCACTCTTCTAAGTACTTTATTAACACACCTAATTCTCAAACAATCCTATGAGATGAGTGTTATTATAATTTATTTTATTTTTATTACTATTATCATAATCTTTCCCATTTACAAATATGGAAATGAACGGAGGTTAATTTCTCTGTGGTATCTCAGAGAGTTACATAACAGAGTTGGGGTTTGAACCCAGGCACTCAGACTCCCAAACTCTCAGTCATAGTTATTATGTTTACACACCCTGCTTCTCTCGTTAGGTTGGGCAAGGATCAAATAGTAAAGTACAAAAGCACAAGGACATTCAGTTGAAAACCAGAAAAATCAGTATTCAAGCAAAACTCATATTTAATCCAAAATTCACCTGGAAAATCCCTTATATCATCCATAAGGCATGGTTGTAAATACTACTGTACGACCTCACCCAGCCAGTTTATCCTCCAGCATTGAAACAGAATGCTGATCCCTTAGCTAAACACCGAAAAAGCACCTGGTTGGGGGTTGTTTGGCTGGGTGCTATCTGGGCCAAGCTTGCACGGTTTAATTCCACTAAATTAAGTGGGTGCGTAATGTGGTTCCACCATTCTGTGTGTGGATTTGCTGCATCATGACAATCCTGCCTAAGCCTTACCTGTCTCTTACCATGTGTCAGCCACCACACTGTGTGTTTCACACGGGTGGAGGCACTTAATCCGTCAGCCCCGGGAGGCAGGTACTGTTATTGTCATTCTCATCTTACAGATGGGGAAACCGAGGCACAAGATTTCAAACATTTGCCTGACATCGTCCAGCTAGATTTGACCCCAGACACTCTGGCTCCAGGGGACGTGTGACAAGCTGTCTCTCCAAGGATCCCCAGGTGAAGAGCCCCCCTCCCCCAGCTCCTTCCTCCCTGCCCCAGCTGCCTCCAAAGAGCCTGTTGGTCTCTGGGAAGAAGCAGTCTTGTTGAATCCTCTCTGAAAGCTAATTCAGCCATTTACTCTCAATTTGTAGCGGATGCTGTCGTCTCTCAGATTTCAAAGAAGATGAATGCATGGGTCAAATTGAATTAAAAAATTTAATTGAATAAGACAGAACCAGACAGCTTGATGGAAGACTTTGATCCGATAAAGGGAGAGTAGAAATACGTGCTCCTAAGGCTGGGGTGTGATGGGGAGCTGTCTGGACCTCGTCTAGCCTCTTCTCATCTGCAGGAAAACCGGTTATGCCAATTAAGGGTGAGATTGCCCTGGGGTGGTGTGGGGAAGACTGTTCCCAAGGCATCTACCAGATTACATGTCCCAAAACAGACTGGCAGCTCGCCCACCTTCCCGTCCACCCCTGTCTCCAGATGAACCCAATTCTGAGCCCCTGCAAGTCAGGGACCTCATCTCAGACCTCACAAGACCCCTGTGTCCTGGCCACTACAGGACCCTACAAAAGAGGTATTAAGAAACAGAGAAAGATTAAACCAGCAGCCCATAGGGAGATCCCAGCCTACAGGTTGGCTATTTTAATTAGGAGATTTCCCATTTTAAAACCTATACTGCTATTTATAGAATATATTAATATATTAACTAGTTAATATATTAATAAATAATTAATATAAAGAATATTAAAGAAACTACCAGGGGCTTCCCTGGTAGCTCTGCTGGTAAAGAATCCACCTGCAATGAGGGAGACCTCGGTTTGATTCTGGGGTTGGGAAGATTCCCTGAAGAAGGGATAGGCTAACCACTCCAGTATCCTTGGGCTTCCCTGGTGGCTCAGACAGTAAAGAATCTGCCTGCAATGTGGGAGACCTGGGTTCAATCCCTGGGTCAAGAAGATCCCCTGGAGAAGGCAATGGCAACCTACTCCAGTATTCTTGTCTAGAAAATTCCATGGATAGAGGAGGCTGGCAGGCTATAGTCCTTGGGGTCGCAAAGAGTTGAACATGACTGAGCAACTCACACTTTTAAAGACTGGTACTCAAAGTGAGGCCTATGGAACAGAAGCAATAGCACCAAGTGGGAGCTTATCAGAAATGCAGAACCTCAGATCCCACCCCGGACATTCTGGGCCAGAATTAATATTCTAATGTTAAAGTTTGACAAAACTTGTTTTGAACCAGTGGTTTTCACCCCTGACTGCACATCAGACTCATCCGAAGAGTTTTTTAAAAACCCAGATATTCAACCACACTCCATCCTTTTCATTCAGAATCTCTGGGGATCAGACCAAGGCATCTGTATTTTTAAAGCTCCCAGGTGAGTCCAGTGGGTGACCAAGGTCAAGAACCAGTAGATTAAATCAGAATGTCCAGCAATACTGAATTCCTGTTCCCAGAAGGCAAAAGGGACCAGGGCTGAGGAGGCCTTCCCCAACCTCAGCTGGCCTTGCCATGCATTTTCATAATCTGCCAGGTACCACGTGCCTGTGTTGTCTGACCTATTTACATACTTGATGTCCCTGAAGCTCATCTACTCCTGGGACCCTCTCCCTACCTTCCTCATCTCTCCCTCTTTTAGGAAGGCCATTAACAAGATGCAGCAAGCAATTTCTAATGAAGTAAATATGCATGCAGTACATGCCCCAGCAATTCCACTCCTAGATTTACATCCAACAGAAGCAAATGAACAGGCCTACAAAAAGATTTGTATGAAAACACTCAAAACATCATTTTTTATAATAGCTCAAGCCAGAAACAACTCAAATAACCATCAGCAGAAGAAAGGATAAGCAAATTATGGTACACCCATTCAGTGGAATACATCTCAGTAATAAAAGGGAACAAACTACTGATCTATGAAAAACATGGATGAATCTCAAAAATTTTATTTATGCTGAGGAAAAAAAAGCTGAACACAAAAGCATACATGCTGGAAGTTTCTATGAAACTCCTTTAAATGCAAAACAAAGATATGGTGAAATAATCTAGAATGGTGGTTGTCTCTGTGGTGGAAGGAGGATGTTGACTGGAAAGGATCCTGACAGAACTTTCTGGAGTGGTGTGAATGTTCTGCACCTTAACTTGGTTATGGCTGCATGGATATACACATTTGTCAGAACTCATCAAGCTATACTGTTAAGATCTGTGAATTTTACTCTATGGGAATTTTACTTCAATAAAGAAAATTTTTAACCACTAATTTTTCTTAAAAAGTTGTCAAGAGGCAGTGTGAGGTGGTGGAATGTGTGTGAGCTTAGGAATTTGAGTCTTGACTCCTCTACTTTCAGCCTGAGAGATCTTAGGCAAGGGGGCAAGAGGTCTGTGGAATTGGAAACAATATCACCATAGTGAACACAATTGCTGAGCTGCCCCATTTCTTTCTCCCAAGCTGACTCTGACTGAAGAGGGATGAAAACCAAATATTCACTTTCCCAGCCTCCCTCATAGCTGGGAGTGATCATATGATCAGATACCAAAATATATAGATAGATGTCAGAGATACTTTACATTTCTAGCTAAAAATAAAGAAACAGTTGTAGCTGGTTACATCCTTCTCTCTCCCTCCTTCCTACACTGAAAACAGATATGATGCCTGGAGCAGGGGCAGCCCTCTTTTGACCATGAGGCAACAAGCAATTAGAAAAAGTTAAAGAAACTCAGAAATACTGTCCCTGACACTGCTGAAGAAATACTGTCCCTGACACATTGGTTTGGCTAAACCAAACTCAGGAGCTGCCTACCTCCAGACTTCTATGAGAGAAATAACTCCCTGTTTGCTTGGGCCTCTGCAAGTCAGGCTCTAAGTTCCTTATAGCTGAGAGCATCCCTAGCTACCCACCAGCACAGACTTCTAGGAGGAGTGAGATAGATAATCTGTGTGAAATCACAAAACTAAACTATGTGCCAGACACACATGTGGTGGTCAGTGCATATAAGTGCTGTCCTCCCAAGGCCCCTTACAGGAATCTGGACCCTTTAACAGTGAAAACAGTATGATGGATTGAAGTGGATTTTTCCTCTTAATTAATGAATGGTAACATATGTATTTATAGTAGCCAGAATAATGTTCCTCCTCCCAAAGATGGCCATATTCGAGTCCCTAGAACTTGTAAATATATGCTCATGACAAGAGAGGATTAAGATTGCAGATGGATCTTTTTTTTTTAAGTTGCTCAGTCATGTCTGACTCTTTGTGACCCCATGGACTATACAGTCCATGGAACTCTCCAGGCCAGAATACTGGAGGGGGTAGCCTTTCCCTTCTCCAAGGGATCTTCCCAAACCAGGGACTGAACCGAGGTCTCCTGCATTGCAGGCGGATTCTTTACCAGCTGAGCCACAAGGGAAGCCCAAGAATACTGGGAGTGGGTAGCCTATCCCTTCTCCAGGGGATCTTCCCAACCCAGGAGTCGAACCAGGGTCTCCTGCATTGCAGGCGGATTCTTTACCAACTGAGCTATGAAGGGAGCAGATGGAATTAAGTTTGCTCAATAGCTGACCTTGAGGTGGGAGATTAATCTGGATTACCTGGGTGGGCCCACTGGAATCACAGTGGTCTTTAAGTGTGGAAGAGGAAGGAGGGAAAGTGAGTGTCAGAAGGATGCTACGAGAGGAAGAGTCACGTGAGCATTGCTGGTTTGAAGAAGGAAGGGGGCACAACCAAGGGAAGTGGGCAGCCGATCTGGAAAAGGCAGGAAAACAGTTTCTCTCATAGAGCTTCCAGAATGCAGCCCTGCCAGCACCTTGACTTCAGCTCTGTGAGACCCTTTTCAGATGTCTGACCTCCATAACTGTAAGTTAATAAATCTGTGTTGTTTTGGTGGTAACTTGTTACAGCAGCCACAGGAAACTAAGGTAGCATAATTTGGAGGCCGAAGTGAACACAACAAACAACTCCTGCTCCCAGCAGGATGGAGGAACTTCAAATGTTCCAGACAGAAAAACTTCTAAATCTTGATCTGGCTGGTAGTGTAGATACATGTTAACATACGTAAAATTCTCTTTACTACATTTGTATTACACATCAATTAAAAAGTCAAAAAGTCGCGGTGAACGTCCTAACCATACCTTTTCAAACAGTTCCTCCTAAATCCTGCAGACATGTCCACAGCCTAGAAGAGGGCAGGATGCTGCTTATGGAAGAGAAATGGCCAAATTGCACCATGAGGCAATAGGGACCTGGCAGGAGCCAGCTCAGTTAAGAGGCCGCCACCCTCTGACTCTGCTCTCTACATGCCTGTCAGTCTGACCTTTATCTCACTTCTGCTAACATCTTTTCACAAGCATGTTGCCACTATTACCTAGGATGATAATACAACTGTGTTTGCCCAGAAAAGTCTTCAATTTGTACCTGTCGTCTCAGTGTAATTACTAACAGTGTGTCCCGGTTTGGCAGACGAATCGTATAACCACCTACCTTTAGCAAATTGTTGAAAAAGTGGCATCTGGGGAGAACCTACCCAGGGGAAGAAATCACAGCCCCTGCTACACACCCCATCTCAGCGCTTCTAGGTTATGGTGAAAGACGGAGGAACACGAAATCCCACTCACTGTTTGAATCTGACCATGCTCACACACTCTGCCCCACTGACCACACCGGCCGCATCAGCACAAGGATGAGCTCAGAACAGCCGAGGATGTGGATCTATAAAACCTCACTCACGTCCTGCCCCTGGCCCAAACCAAACTGCTCACTCCATCCTCCCTGGGCAAAATCCGCCTGCTTAAAAGCATCACGTGGGACCCATTCAAGGTAATTAACAACTTGCTCGATGTCTAAACCAGCTCCCCTCCCCGGATCTTTCCCCAACCTTGGGACTTACATGAAAGGTGGACAAATTTAGTTTCCATTTGTCTTTGGGCTGAACTTTTTTTCTTGAGCTGGCTAAATGACATCCTGCTTTCTCAGGATCAGAAAACACAGTCTATTTTGTGTTCAGCGACTCTGAGTCCCTGTGAGAGTCACCTTGCAGGAGTGGTCTGCTGAATCTGGCCCCATGAGGGCTGGTTTCCCAGTGGCATGAAGGTGATTAGACTTCGATCTGTGGCTCAGCCACCTCCAAAGGCGAGAGGCATACAATAGTAGTCTGTTAGGCTCAGCCGACAGGAGGAATCAAAAACCAAACATACAGGGGGATGAGTCCAAATGATTCTGGTCTCCAGCCTTCAAGTTTTCCAGCCAAAGACACAGACATCATAGAATAAGGACAATTCATCCCATTCATTGTGCCCTGTCTAAAGTCCTGACCTACAGAAACTGTGAGGGATAATAAAAATTAATGCTATTGAAGCATTGTGTTCTGGAATGATTTGCAACAGTTGATAACTAATAGAGAAAGAACCTAAATGATGCCATCTCACACAGCATCTAGATACAAAATCTTCTGGAAGGACTGGGATTGGTACTCTCTGAGGTGTGTGTGCCTCTGGACAAATCACTGAATCCAGGAGAAAGCTATTTCATGATGGGCCCAGTCAGTAACCCAAATAGGGCACCGTGCTGACAGCTCCACTTGCAAAGGAAGGAGATGGAGAGAGGTCCTCCCAAGAAAATAACACTGGCAGACAAAAGCAATGTCAAATGCAGTGACCTCAGTGCTTATCGAACTCCCACTCCTGTTAGCTGCAGTGATGTCTTCTGCTGATGTCAAAATAGTTAGCCCATTACTATTAAAGATATATGCCCTGATAATTCCCATGGATGACTGTGCTAGGACAGTGGGTACCAATGCCATTGCCAAGGTCAGTCTCCCACTGAAGCTAAAACCCTTAATCGATGCCTTGAGCTCCATTTTACCTTTTTATGGCCATTTTATTTCATTTCTGGCCTTAGAAATCAAGTATCATTCTAAATGGGATGCATGACAGACTGTCCCATGAACAGTACCATGAAACTAATCAGCTTCTGCTCCATTTACTGTGTTGGAACCCAGCACATGCTCCTTGGAGTCCTCTGATTTAGAAAGGTGGTTCTCAGCCTTGACTGCACTTTAGAATTACCTGAGGAGCTTTTCCAAACAATACAGATGTCCAGAGTTCACTCCAAGCCTAACCCTAACCCTCATATGAGTCCTGGAGAGAAGAGATTGATTTGTATTTTTAAAGCTCCTGCAGAAGATTCTAGAGGTACATTCAGGGTTGTGAGCACTGTTTGGAGTGAGGTCAGTCCCTGAATCAGTTACACTCCCTGAAGTTCAGCAAGACCACTCTCACACTACCACAGCTGCCTTCCTACCATCACCAATAGCAAGTTCTGCCATTCTGCCTTCTAAACATCTCCATGACCTGTCCATCTGAGTCCAGCTTCATGGCTACCACTCAGCACGAAGCACCACCACCTCGTGCCCCAACCACTCTGGAAGCCTCCTCATTAGACCTCCCCTTCTCTCCTAGCCCTACTCCCCACTTCCTTTTGTCCCCCTCTGGATGCTTCTATACACAGCAGCCAGTGATCCTTTTTTTCTTTTTAATTGAAGGATAATTGCTTTACAGAATTTTGTTGTTTTCTGTCAAACAACCAGTGATCCTTTTAATGCACAAAACAGACACTGTGTGCCTTGAATTAAAAACCGTCAATGACTTCCAACTGGACTTGGAATCCAAACTCCTCATCATCAAGACATCGAGAGGGTCAACATGGTCTCATTCCTGCTCCCACCTCCAGCCTCCTCTCCTGACGTTGGTCACTGATCTCCAGTCCTCCTAGACCAGCCCCATGCAGCAGAAGTTCCTGTGCTGGCGAAAATGTTCAGTATCAACACTAGCAACAGGGGTCCACTCAGCCACACGTGGTTACCGAAGACTTCAAATGTGAGTAACGCAAAAGCAAGTGAGAGGCCAATTTTTTTTTAATTTTATGTAATTTTCATTCATTTAAACTTAAATAGCCGTGTGTGCTTAGTAGCTATCCTATTAGCATAGCACTTGGATTTCAAGCACGCCAAGTTCTCTACCTCCCAGGGGTTTAGAACAACAGCTCTCTCTGCTTGGAATTAGACATTAGTGAGAAGTGTTTCCCCAGAGGCAATCAGGGGCAGGTACGCCCATACTAGGAGGGTGGAGAGGTAAGAGTCACAGGGGTCACCTAACTGAGGGGGCAATCAGGGATGACTCAGACAGCAAATGACAAGGAACAGTAAGGGGAGAGCCCCAGGTGCAGAGTTCAAGTCAGAGCAGTGCACAGATATGAATGGGCCATAGCGTAAAATGGAAAAGCAAGTTGTGGATAAATGCATACACTTGGAGTCCACTGATACAAACTCAGAATTCAGCACAACCGGGACTCCCATTGTAGTCCAGTGGCTAAGACTCCAAGCTCCCAGCACAGGGAGCCTGGATTCAATCCCTGGTCAGAGAACTAGACTCCATGAGCCACAACTAAAGGTCCCACATGCCATAACTTAGACTCAGTCAGCCGAATAAATTAAAAAAAAAAAAACAAAAAACTACACAAAATTCAAATTTTAAAAAAAGAAATCAGCACAGCTAAACAATATATTGTTTATAGCTACAAACACACTAGGTAAAACCAAAATAAAAAAAAAAAGCAACAGAATGATAAACAGAAAGGTGACTTCTGAGGGAAGAGAAGGAAGTAAGGGAGGGAGAGTGCAGCCCACCCGGGGTGCAGGCATGCAGTGCATTGCTGCAGAGAACTTTAAAACATTAAAACAAGCTAAAACTCAGTCTGTTTTTTACTTTC
This sequence comes from Giraffa tippelskirchi, assembly GCF_054371585.1. Taxonomy (NCBI): domain Eukaryota; kingdom Metazoa; phylum Chordata; class Mammalia; order Artiodactyla; family Giraffidae; genus Giraffa; species Giraffa tippelskirchi. Next base: position 24,096,180 of record NC_137287.1, read on the forward strand.
ACCAAGCTCCAGCGATTGTAAACAAGGTCAGCGTAACATAATCTTCCCCTAGAAAAGCTTTCGTTGGTTTAAGTTCTAAAACTTGCTGCAATTACTAGACAGATAGATATAGATACAAATACAGATGTATAGATGTATATATCTGTATACATACATACATATATATATGTAAACTTCAAATTGTCACATTTTAGCCCTCATACTTTGTGCCAGTTATCAACTACTTTTAGTTGTTTTTTTTTTTTAATTTTGGTCTCTCAGCTCCAAATTCGTTCTTCTCTCACCTGCTTTGGGATTTTGGAGCTGGGACTGGAAACATTTCTCAGCTGACACAATGTTGCCTGTCCGTAGAAGGTGCTGGAGGGATACTGCAGAAGAAAGGAGCTTGCTTCCCTTCCCTGGTTCCAGCAGGAGGCATCCCAGGGGATTTCAGGAGGACTCCAGGAGGCTTCCCTGTGAGTTCTGCTTGCATCCTAACTTATCATTTGCTGCCACCAGCCCTGTCATGCAAGTACATCAGTGAACTGTGTAGTGAACCTCAGCCCTTCCTCTCCCCCAGAGTCTAAAAGCCGCATCTTCCAATCTGTTCCTTCCCTGCTGTGGTAGGTGGAATTCTAAGGATTCCCCCTTGTGTACCTGCCCTGTATAATCCTTATGATAAATCCTGTGGTTAGATAATGTTTTATGGCATAAACCATAATTGCCTGACCTAATCACATGAGCCCTTTTAAGTCTGAGTCTATAGGTCAGAGACAGGGAAAAATAAACATTCAAAGCACAGAGGATCTAACCTGCTATTGCTGGCTTGAGGATAGATGGGGCCACTTGGCAAGGAATGTGAGTGGCAGCTAGGAGCTGAAGGTGGTCCCCGGCTGACAGCCAGCAGGAAATAAAGACCTCAGTCCTACAAACAACTACGAGGAATTGAACTCAGCCGAGAAGGAGAATGAGCCTCCATGTGAGAACTCAGTCCTGTAGACACCTTGATGCACTCTTGCAATATCCTAGGCAAAGAACTGATAAACTTCAGAATTGTGAGCTAACAAATAAGTGCTGTTTTTTTTAATATTCTTTATTGTGGTAAAATACACGTAAGATAAAATTTACCATTGTAACCATTTTTAAGTGTACAGACCAGTGGTATTAAGTACATTCACATTGTTGTACAACCATCTCCCCATTCACCTCCAAAATTTTTCATCATCCCAAACTGAAACTCTGAACCTATTAAATAATAAATCCTCATGCCTTCTCCTTCTAGCCTCTGGCAACCAATATTCTTTCTGTCACTATGAATCTGACTATTAGATACTTCATATCAGTGGGATCATACTGTATTTGTCCTTCTACAACTGAACTTATTTCACTTAACATATTTTCAAAGTTGCTGTATCATGAGTCCAATGTAACAGGCTTCCTTTTGAAGGCTGAAGAATATTCCATTGTACAGTTCATTATTCACATCTTGTTTAGCCATCCATCTATTGATGGATACTGGGGTTGCCTTCACTTTTTGGCTACTGTGAATAATGCTGCTATGAAAATAGGTACACAAATATCTCTAAGTCTCTATTTTCAATTATTTGGGGTATACATCCAGAAGGAGAGTTGCTGGATTATATGGTAATTCTATGTCTAATTTTTTGAAGAATCACCATACTGTTTTCCATGGCAGCTAAAGAGGTATTGTTTTAAACTGCTGCTGCTGCTGCTAAGTCACTTCAGTCATGACTGACTCTGTGCAACCCCATAGACGGCAGCCCACCAGGCTCCTCCATCCCTGGGACTCTCCAGGCAAGAATATTGGAGAGGGTTGCCATTTCCTTCTCCAATGCATGAAAGTGAAAAGTGAAAGTGAAGTCGCTCAGCCGTGCCCAACTCTTAGCAACCCTATGGACTGTAGCCTACCAGGCTCCTCCGTCCATGGGATTTTCCAGGCAAGAGTATTGGAGTGGGTTGCCATTTCCTTCTTGCTAATTTGTTATTCAGCAATAGAAAACTAATATACTTGAGTATTCTCTCTCAGCTCGAGAAATCATAACTGCTTCCATTTACTAGTTCCCTATTGTTTAGAGTTTCTTTACCTCTCTTTGTAGTTAATCCCTTCTTCTAGTTAATAATTTTTAATAAAATTTTCCCTATACAAATTACTGATGTGGTATTTGTCATCTGAGTGGTCCCTGATGGGCAGAATCTTTAATAAACTTTGTGTTCTACAGGGAAGTTAATTTGTTTATTTTTTATTGAGGTATAATTGATGTAAAATGTTTGGTTAGTTTCTGATATACAGCAAAGTGAATCAGTTATACATATATATTCTTTTTCATATTCTTTTCCATTATGGTTTATTACAAGATATCGAATATAGTTCCCTGTGCTCTGCAGTAGGATTTTGTTGTTTATCTATTTTATATATATTAATAGTAGTTTGTATCTGTTAATCCCAAACTCCTAATTTATTCCTCCCCTCTCCACTTCCCTCTTTGGCCCTTTGATAACCATAGTTTGTTTCCTATGTCTGTAAATCTGTTTTTGTTTTGTAAGTATGTTCCTTCGTATCATTTTTTTAGATTCCACATATAAGTTACATCATATCATATTTGTGTTTGTCTGACTTACTTCACTTAGTATGATAATCTCTAGGTCCATCCTTATTGCTGCAAATGGCATTATTTCACTCCTTTTTATGGCTGAGTAGTATTGCATTTATACACACACACACACACACATATATATATAAAACATATTTTCTTTATCCATTCATCTGTTGCTGGGCACTTAGGTTGCTTCCTCATCTGGAATATTGTAAATAGTGCTGTTATGACCACTGTGGCGCATGTGTCTTTTACATGGAAGTTAATTTGAAAAACTAGTTGTACAGTCTCTAACACACACAGCAGATTCAGTGACATCTTCTCATTTTCAGTTGTAAATTAGTAACAGTTTAAATTAGTTTGGGTTTGTTTCAGGTACATTTCATATCTCTAATCTTCCTGAGTTTTGTCACTTCTGTCCTTCTATCTGACAATTTGGAGTTTTTATTTGTGTTTAAAATTTAAACAGTGAAAAAATTTTTTGGAAAAAAAATTTACAAACTGTAAATTTTTTAGTATTTCCAATTTCTGATAAACATATTTAATGCTTTTTCATTTGAATAATGCATTTAAAATAGAAATATATTTCTTTTTAAATTGTTTATTTTAAATCTAAATATGAATCAGGAAAATTTTTACTGATTAGTAAATGATCCTTACTCAAAGTAGCTTTGTTGTACACAAGAGGGAAGTAGTATAAAATAATATACCCTGAGTGTAAAATATTAGGTGTGCCACTGAGGAGTACAGTCAGTGATGGTAACATTAGATTGTCCTCATTCTATTGTTTATTCAATATATTAAGGCAATTTTAAGTCAAACAGCACAAATAAATACAGAATAGGTCTAATTTTAGTTTCAAAGTTCCCTTCTCTAATCGTGTCCTCTCTAACTTAATTTCCTTCAACCTTTCTGTGCAGACTTTATTTCGAGGTTTCCTCTTAAGACAAAACAGCAATACTGGGAATTTAAGTTCCTTAAACCTTCTCTTTTTGGCTGCTTCTTCTAAAATAAAATGATGAAGGCACTAAATTCCCCCAAAGAGAAAGAGATGAGGAGTGTAGGGGGACCTTTTCCTTCACAGAGCTTCCAGCCATGGTCCTTGTGACTGGGACTTGCCCTTCCTGTGTCTATCTTCCAAGATCTTTCTGAAGACCCACTATCTGTCAACCACATGCTTATCAGGCCATGAACCCCAGGGTGGGCACACAGGGACACTGATTCCCAAACAAAGTGCCACATATTGACCAGCTACCATGGCAACAAGAGCTGAGCCACACCTGCTGGACTCCACAGGGAGGAGGGTTATCAACTCTCTCCCTGCAGAACTCGCCTTCCTGCCATTGCTGCATACTTACTCCACAGCCATACCGAGCAGAAAAGGGCCCCTGAATCATCGATGCCTGGATTCATAACTAAGGGAGCACTTCGGTGTCAGCTCAGGTGCTCTTTAGAATTGCCCTGACCTATGGCATGAAAGGGCTTCCCAGGTGGTGCTTGTGGTAAAGAACCCTCCTGCCAATGCAGGAGACACAAGAGACGCAGGTTCAATCCCTGGGTCGGGAAGATTCCCTGGAGGATGGCATGGCAACCAACTCCAGTGTCCTTGCCTGGAGATTCCCCATGGACAGAGGAGCTTGGTAGGCTACAGCCCATAGGGTCTCAGAGTAGGACAGCTGAAGCAACATAGCAGACACACGCGTGTGCGTGAAAATACCCAAGGCTAGGACTGCATCCATGTATTTCAAAGATGTCCCGCCAGGTGAGTTTCATGCAGTTCAGAACCACTTAAGTGATAAAGTTAAGAAACTGTTAAGATCCACTGCTGTATACAGCACGAGCAGAGTTTACTGGAGGACGGCCAAAGGATTTCAGACACAAGAGGCTAATCTCACCCAGGGACAGGAACACCGCGATGCAATCATATTTTTCACCTATCAGATTGGCAAAGATCAAAAGTTTGATACTTTTAGACAAAGGGCTAATCCCTCTGGGTTATAAAGTACTTCTACAGATAGATAATCAAAAGACCAATAATCCAATTCAATAGAAAAAGGACAGAGGAAACAGATAGCTGACACAAAGGGAAATACGAATGACTCTTAAGCATATGAAAAGATGATCTTTTCATTTGTAACAAAAAAAATCTAATCAAATAGTTTGGTAATAGACTGATAAGGTCATCTAGGAGCAGGCTGGTGAGAAGACGAACAGATAGGGCCCTATGCAGACAATATCTATAACATGACAAGTGCTATTACTCTTTGAGCCATCAATGCCTTTCCTAGGAATCTAACCATCTGATGTAATTGCACATATGTGAAAAGATTTCAGTACAAGAATATTCATTTTTTCAGTGCTGTCTGTAGCAGCAAAAGATCAGAAATAACCCATTTCCCAACAGAAGTGAAGTGAAGTGAAAGTCAGTCAGTCATGTCCGACTCTTTGCGACCCCATGGACTGTAGCCAACCAGGCTTCTCTGTTTGGAGATTCTCCAGGAAAGAATGCTGGAGTGGTTTGCCATGTCCTCCTCCAGGGGATCTTCTCAACCCAGAGATCAAACCTCAGTCTCCTGCATTGCAGGCGGATTCTTTACCATCTGAGCCACCAGGGAAACCCATTTCCCAACAGAAGACCAGTTAAATCAGAGTAGAGCTGTATAGTAGAATACTGTACTAGACAACCATTTAAATAAAAGAAAGGTCTAATCCATGAAATAATTCCAAGACATTTTATTAATTGAAAAAAAATTACAAGGTGAAAAATAGTGTATGACTAATGACAAAATTATTTTCAGTAATAATCATTTAATACCCACTACTAATCACTCTTTTCTCAATTTATATTTTAGATTTTAAAATAAATATTTAACTATTATAAAATAATAAACTTCTATTTTAAAGGTTGTTGATCTTGTTATTGTTCAGTCACTAAATGGAGTCTGACTCTTTGCGACCCCATGGACTGCAGCACACCAGGCTCCTCTATCCTCCACTCTCTCCCAGAATTTGTTCAAATTCATATCCATTGAGTCGACGATGCTATCTAACCATTTCATCCTCTGCCGCCCCCTTCTCCTTTTGCCCTCAATATTTCCCAGCATAGGGGTCTATTCCAATGAGTCGTCTCTTTGTATCAGGTGGCCAAAGTATTGGAGCTTCAGCTTCAGAATCAATACTTCCAATGAATATTCAGGGTTGACTTCCTTTAAAATTGACTCATTTAATCTTCTTGCAGTCCAAGGGACTCTCAAAAGTCCTCCAGCACCACAATTCAAAAGCATCAATTCTTTGGCTCTCAGCCTTCTTTATGGTCCAACTCTCACATGACTACTGGGTAAACCATAGCTTTGACTATACGGACCTTTGTAGCAAAGCAATGTCTCTGCTTTTCAATACACTGTCTAGGTTTGTTACAGCTTTCCTTCCTAGGAGTGAGCATCTTCTAATTTCATGGCTTCAGTCACTGTCCACAGTGATTTTGGAGCCCAAGGAAAGAAAATCTGTCACTGCTTCCAAGATTTCTCCTTATATTTGCCATGAAGTAATAGTATTTTTAATGTTGAATTTCAAGCTTTTCACTCTCCTTTTTCACCTTCATCAAGAGGCTCTGTAGTTCTTCTTCACTGTCATTAGAGTGGGATCATCTGCATATCTGAGTTTGTTGGTATTTCTCCCAGCAATCTTGATTCCAGCTTGTGCTTCATCCAGCCCAGCATTTCGCATAATGTACTCTGCATATAAGTTAAGTAAGCAAAGTGACAACATACAGCTTTGTCATACGACTTTCCCAATTTTGAACCAGTCGTTGTTCCATGTCCAGTTCTAACTGTTGCTTCTTGACTCACATACAGGTTACTCAGGAGACAGGAAAGGTGATCTGATACTCTCATCTCTTTAAGAATTTTCCAAGGCAAGTTGTGATTCACACAGTCAAAGGTTTTAACACAGTCGATGAAGAAGAGGTTGATCTTTTTCTGGAACTCCTTTGCTTTCTCCACGATCCAACAGATGTTGGCAATTTGATCTCTGGTTCCACTGCCTTTTCGAAACCCAGCTTGTGCATCTGAAAGTTCTTGGTTCACGTACTGCTGAAATTTAGCTTGAAGGATTTTGAGCATAATCTTGCTAGTATGTGCAATGAGCACAACTGTATGGTAGTTTGAACACTCTTTGGCATTGCCCTTCTTTGGAATTGGAATGAAAACTGACCTTTTCCAGTCCTGTGGCCACCGTTGAGTTTTCCAATTTGCTGACATATTCAGTGGGGCACCTTAACAGGAACATCTTTGGGGATTTTAAATAGCTCATCTGAAATTCCATCACCTCCACTAGGTTTGTTCATAGTAATGCTTCCTAAGGCCCACTTGACCTCACACTCCAGGATGTCCAGCTCTAGATGAGTGACCACACCATTGTGGTTTTCCTATTCATTAAGGCCTTTCTTGTATTAATTAAGAAGCTCTGTGTGTTCTCGCCACCTCTTCTTAATCTCTTCTACTTCTGTTGGTTTTTATCATTTATGTTCTTTATCATGCACATCCTTCCATGAAATATTCCCTTGAAATCTCCAATTTTCTTGAAGAGATCTCTAAGTCTTTCCAATTCTATTATTTCCCTTTATTTCTTTGCATTGTTCATTGAAGAAGGCCTTTTTATCACTCTTTGCTGTTCTCTGGAATTCTGTATTCAGTTGGGTATATCTTTCCCTTTCTCGCTTGCCTTTCACTTCTCTTCTTTCCTCAGCTATATTTGTAAAGCCTCCTCAGACAATCATTTTGCCTTCTTCTATTTCATTTCCTTTGGGATGGTTTTAGCCAAACTCCTGTACAATATTATGAACCTCTGTCCATAGTTCTTCTCTGTCTACTGGATCTACTCTCTTTATTTTTTTTTTTAATAAATTTATTTATTTTAGTTGGGGGCTAATTACTTTACAATATCTACTCTCTTTAAACTATTCATTACCTTCACTGTATAATCATAAGGGATTTCATTTAGGTCATAACTGAATGGTCTAGTGGTTTTCCCTACTTTGTTCAATTTAAGCCTCAATTTTGTAGTGAGGAGTTCATGATCTGAGCCACAGTGAGCTCTCAGTCTTGTTTTTGCTGACTGTACGGAGCTTCTCCATCTTTGGCTGTAAAGAACATAATCAATCTGATTTTGGTATTGACCGTCTGGTGATGTCCATGTGTAGAGTCATCTCTTGGGTTGTTGGAAAACAATGTTTACTATGACCAGTGTATTCCCTTGACAAAATTCTGTTAGCCTTTGCCCTGCTTCATTTTGTACTCCAAGGCCAAACTTGCCTGTTATTCCAATTATCTCTTGACTTTTTACTTTTGCATTCTAATCTCCCATGATGAAAAGGACATCTTTTTTTTTTCTTTTTACGTTAGTGAAGATTCCCTGCAGAAGGTAATCATAATCTACTCCAATATTCTTGCCTTGGAAACCCCATGGATAGAAGAGCTGGCAGGCTACAGTCCATGGGGTTGCAAAAGAGTTGGGACACAACTTAGTGACTAAACAACAAAAGCATAGAAGGTGTTTTAGGTCTTCATAGAATTGGTCAACTTCAGCTTCTTCAGCATCAATGGTTGGGGCATAAACTTGGATTACAGTGATTTTGAATGGTTTGCCTTGGAAATGAGATGAGATCATTCTGTCATTTTTGAGAATGCACCTGAGTACTGCATTTCAGACTCTTTTGTTGACTATGAGGGCTACTCCATTTCTTCTAAGGGATTCTTGCCCACAGTAGTAAATATAATGGTCACCTGAATTAAATTCACCCATTCCTGTCCATTTTAGTTCATTGATTTCTCAGATGTCAGTATTCACTAGTGCCATCTCCTGCTTGACCATGTCCAATTTACCTTGATTCATGGACCTAACATTCCAAGTTTCTATGCAATATTGTTCTTTACAGCATCAGACTTTATTTTCACCAGCAGACATATCCATGGCTGAGCATTGTTTCTGCTTTGGCCCAACCACTTCTTTCTTTCTAGATCTATTAGTAATTACCCTCTGTTCTTCCCTAGTAGCATATTGGACGCCTTCCGACCTGGGAGCAGGAAGGGTGGCTCATCTTCTAGTGTCATACCTTTTTGCCTTTTCATACTGTCCATGGGGTTCTCCAGGCAAGAATACTGGAATGGGTTGCCGTTTCACTCTCCACCAGTGGACCACATTTTGTCAGAACCCTTTGCTATGCCCTGTCAGTCTTGGGTGACCCAGTATGGCATGACTCATAGTTTCATTGAGTTACGCAAGCCCTATTGCCATGACAAGGCTGTGATCCATGAAGGGGATACTCTAATTCAATATATACATGTATAGCATATGTATACTTGCATTATACACATAACTCTGGAAAGATACAAACACAAAAATAATTGGTTATGGGGCAGAGGATCTGAATAGACACTTTTACAAAGAAGAGATACAATTTTAAATCAATGTAAAATTTGAAAATAAAACAGAAAGTTAACAAGCATAACCGGAGGAACATATAAGTACTTGGAAGCAAGGTGATTAATTTTCCAGATTCTACAGGAATGAGCTGTAATGGCAATGTAGAAGAAAAATGTCTCTCAAAGAAGGACATGACAGAATGGAGATGCTGGGGATTGAACCCAGAACCTCGTGCTTGCTGAGCATGTGGTTTACCACTGAGCTACATCCTCACCTCACACACTGTTCCTCTTTAAAAACACCTTCATGAAATAAAATGAATGCGTTCCCTTTTTTAAAAAACTGATTACAGTGGTGACCAGTTCTTTTTAAGAAAAAGCAAGCACAGAGGGTATGTAGGGGGCAGATTTTGGGAATTTGGAGTGAAAAGAAATTTACTTTTCTTCCTATGCCTTTTGTACTATTCGCATCTTTTATCATGCAAGCATGGCCTACTTAAAACAAATAAAGATGTAAAATAAAATAAAAGAGAAAATTAAATGTTAAACAGAGCCACTTTTATGCAACAAGGCCTAGATTTTACAGATGGAAATCTGAGGCCTAAAAGGAAGGGCCTCCTCTGCCCACAAAGCTTCCAGCCCTTCTCCCGGCCCCCTCTGTCCCCCCCAAGCTCCCTCAGAGCCCAGAATCCTTTGTTCTTCCCTGGGTTAAAGCAGTGACCACATCTTGTGGCCATCATTTCCATGCTTTGCCCATCTCTGTGCCCTCAGTGCTCAGGTCAAGGCATGCATCACTTTTATTCATCTTGCAACCAATACCTGTTGAGACATTCTGGTTAAGGGCCAAGAGTTCACTGAATAAACTCATGGTCAAATTCCCTCCTGGCCTTGTAGACAGAGCTGCCATATACAGCCACAGAGGCTGTGCATTTTACAATTTCAGGAAGTTCCATTCACATAGACTGTTACTTAACTGGTACCCCCCTGGATTTGTGCAGTACACAACCTATCTATGTCTAGTGGCACTCCCCTTGTGTCCAATAGTCCAGGGGAGAAGATAAGTTAAATAAAGCAGCATATATTTATTTTTATTTGAATCAGGGCAATGAAGGAAAAAAAACTAGGTGTATGAGAGAAAACAAAAAGAGGGAGCTATTTTGAGTTTCACATAAGTCATTCTGAGAAAGTCATTTTTAAACTAGAAATTAAATTAGTGGGGAATTTTATTTAGTTGCTAGGAACAACTTAGTAGCTTTAAAAAAAAAAAAAAGAGTTTCCTTTTTCTCTCATTCCATGAGAAGCCAGAATAAGCACAGGACTGATTTGATAACTCCACCAATTATCAGGAGTCCAGCTTCCTTCTGTCTTTTTGCTTCACATTCCTTAACATGTGGCTTTCATTCTCAAGGTTGCCTCACAGTCTAAAATGATTGCTAGAGCTCCAGCCACCAAATCTATATCATAGACAACAGGACAGGACAAGGACATTAAAAAATTAAGGGACTACACCCCCACCTACTTAAGGAGCTGTGTCTTACAGAACATTCCATTTCTATCTCATTGGCCAAAAGTTGGCCATATGAACATATCATACTGCAAGAGAGGCTGGGAAATGTAGCCTCTAAGGTGTTGCCCAGAGTTGTTACTAAAAAGGGGGAATTGTTATTCAGAGGCAACGAGCACCCCCTGCTATTGACTCAGGAATAACAGGAGTTAATTAAGTGAAAGAGTTTGTGGGGAACAGATTCCAGGTAGAAGGAATAGTAAGTACAAAGACCCTAAGAAGAGAAGGATGTTGGTGTGTTCTCAAAACTGAAAGGAGGCCAGGGTGGAGCACAGTGAATGGGAGGAGATGAGGAACCAGGAGAAGGAGAAGGACCCAGCCCCCTTACACACATCTGCAAACCCAGGTGCCTACCTCCCTCTCTGGGCAAAGCCCTGGAGTCAAACAGACCCATGCTCCTATTCTAACTTCACTTATTACTCACTGAGAACCCTTGAGTAAGTCATTTATCTTGTCTGAGCCTCTGTTTCATTATCTGCAAAACATGAATTGCACAGAAACAATCTACAGATTCATTATGTGAATTAAATGAGAAAATGCATGTAAGGAAGCTAGCACAGTACCTAACACATATTTATCACACATTACTATTTGTTACTTACATCCTTGACCAAAAAGACTTGTGTAATTGTGACAGTCAACAGTCAAGGTTTTATCTCCAGATTTCAGCCAATCAGCTGGCACATAGTTACTGCTCAGAAAATGATAGCTGTTCCTATTGTGACTATTGCCAAGGACAGTAGACAGCTCATCAGAATTCCTTCCTGCCTCTTTCTTGACTGCTTCCCCTATGCCAGCCGATCATAGATCTATCCAGTCTTCTGTTACCCACCTAGCAAACCAGAAGTGAGGGTGCCAGGGTTGAAAGTTGCCACCCCAGGGACCTAATAGACCCTCAGGTGCCTGGGTAGAGCCCAGTCTCTCCCTTCTGCTCAAGCTTTGAGACTGAATTGGCTCAGCCCTTCTGCATAAATGCTTACTGCACTGAACTTTAATAAAACCTTTGTTTAGACTCCAGGAACCATTGCCATTTATATCCCCATCGATTTTCTAAGCCTATTTTTATTATTCCTCTTCCCGGTGAGGGTTGTATATATTTGGGGACTGTGTTCCTTTCATAAATAAGTAAATATGTTGGTAAATACTAATACTAAGATTTAACATTCATTAAGTGACTGGTGAAGGGCCAGGGATGATGCTGGAGGACTCGGCCTACAATATTTCATTCCATCACGAGAACCCAATAAGGCTGGCATTCTAATGATCTCCATTTGACAGAAGAGGAGACCAACATGCAAAGAGGTGATGAGCAGAGTTGATGCTATGGAAACACTCTGGTAGTTCCGAAAAAAAGTTAAACATGTAGTTGCCGTATGACCCAGCAATTTCAGTCCTAGGTATCTACACAAAAGAAATGAAGACATATAGCTACACAAAAAAGTGCCCATGAATGTTCACAGCAGCACCAGTAACAATAGTCAAAAAGGAGGAAAAGTCCAAATATATATCACCAGGCAAATGGGTAAACAAAATGTTATATATCTGCACAATGGGATATCATTCAGCCATAAAAATGAATGAGATACTGATGCAGGTTGCAACATGGATGAATCTTGCAAACATGATGCTCAGTGAAAAAAGGCCACACATTGTATGAGTCCATTGATATGAAATGTAGAACAGGAAAACCCATTGGGACAGAAAGCAGGTTGGTGGTTGCCAAGGGATGAGGGATAGAAGGGAATGGGGAGGGGCTACATGGGGAGATGGGGTTTCTCTGGGGGTGACAAAATTGTTCTGGAATAGATAGTGGAGGAGGAAATGGCAACCCACTCCAGTATACTTGCCTGAAAAATCCCACGGATAGAAGAGCCGGCAGCCTGGGCGCCTACGGTCCAAACGGTCACAAAGAGTTGGACACGGTGAGCAGCGTAGCATAGATAGTGGTCAAGGCTATACGATTCTATGAATATACTAAAATCCACTAAATTGTGTACTTTAATATGTTGATTGTATGCTAAATGAATTATATCTCAATTTTTTAAGAAAGAGGCAGAGCAGAGATTTAACGTCATGCTCCCTGATCCAAAGTCTTAATTACCACATTCAAAGCAGCTCATGTGGTTACAAACCCAAACTCCACTTCACGTCCCAAATGCCTTGCTTCCCTCAGCCTCCATTAATCAAGCTTCTGGAGCTGATGCCAGGCCAGGCAAGGAAACGCTAACAGCCGACAGTTTGCACATGCCAACAGGCCTTCATTTCTGCTGACCACCCAAGCCTGGGGCTGGCTCTTCCCAACCCTGAGACCCAGGGCAGCATAACAGACACGCCGCATTAAACAATGCTTTATGGCATTCTCAGCAGTCAGCGAGTTAATCACAACTGCCTGAGTGAGGCCCAGTCACCCTTTAATACCGCCGAGCCAGTTCCAAAAGAAAGAGGCAAGATGGCTGGCGCTTATGCATTTTAACTTCGTTGATACAAAATAATTTGTTCTCCTGCAAGTCTCCCCAATTTCCATTCCACTCCTGCACAAAGAAGACCCCAAGGAGAAGGCGAGAAGGCTTAGCACAAAGGACATAGACACTAAAGCTGGAGAAATCTGAGGTCATATCCTGGCTCTGCCATTAATGACAAGTGGCCTCAAGGGGACACTTCATTTCTCTGAGCCACAGTTTACCCACTTCTCAAGTGGAGCTAATAACTTCCACCTCTTTCACGGTTATCCTGGGAACTAGGAGATGCTGAATTTGAATGTTCTGGCTTGCACTGAGGCTCAGCACATGGCAGCTGTTATTGTTAACTGTCTTCTTAGATGAGTTGGGTCATTTCCATCGCATTTCACCAGTGGTGACCATGGGACCCGAGAAATGTCTTAAAATTTCAGTGCATTGTGGGAGACTGGATACACGTTTATGTATGGCTGAGTCCCTTTGCTGTCCACCTGAAACTATCACAAAATTGTTCATCAGTTATACTCCAATATAAAATAAAGTAAAAAAAAGATATGCAAAAAATATTCAGTACACCTGGACACTTGTTAACACAAGGACCCAGCCCCAGCGTTTTGGGTTCAGCAGGGAGACTGACGATGCTGCATTTTTGATAACCAATTCAGGGTTTAAGACTTTCAAAAACACAATTTTCAGTCCTTGCTACACGTTGGAATCACCTGGAAAAGGTTAGGGTTTTTTTTGTTTTGTTTTGTTTTTCCTTTTTTTATAATGCTAGACCCTACCCCCAGAGATTCTGATTTCTTGAGGCCTTCGTGTGGCCAGAACATTAGGATTTTTTTTCAAGCTCCCAGTTAATTGCAATGTGCAGCCAGGGTTGAGAACCCCTGCTATGAGCCAGTGCTTTTCAACGTGGTCCAGAGACCCCACAGCATCAGCATCACTAGGAACTCATTAAAAACACAAATTCTCGGTCTGTCCTTCCCCAACCTACGAGTCAGAAACTCTGAGGGTGGGACCAGCACACGGAGGTGGTTCAATAAGCCCTCTAGCAGATTCTGAAACAGATTCAAGTGTAAGACCCTCTACTATGAGGCACGGTCTCCCCTAACTTGCATGATGATAAGAATCACTTCGGGGAGGTGGGGGGCGGTGCTTATCATTCCTAGACACCTCCCCACCCAGATTCTGATTCTCAGAGGCTGGACTGGGGCCTGGGAGTGTGCATTTTTACCAAGTACCCTTTACTCTCCTGCTCAAACTGCCAATAACTCCCATTTAATTTTGAATTACATCCAAAATCCTCTCCTCAGCCCACTCCTTTCTGAGCCTCAGGCAAGTCAGGGCAACACTGGTTAAAAGAAATGCCATGTAGGGAACCAAAAACCCCACCCCCTACCTCCACCACCAGGCTCTCACCCTCCTGGGTTTTACTGTTCCTTTCCAGATGCTGCTTGAGGAACCACAGAACATGGCACACAGTTTCCCTGAAGAGCTTCTCTAACTAATTACATCCAAACAAACATTACCACTGTCACCTGTTTATTTAGATAATCACCTAAATCAGAGAATATTAAAATATATATACATACCACAAATATATATTTACATACAACACATGCATATACATACTACATATGCATAGGTATGTAACATACACATTTATACGATACACGCATATCATTGTTGTGGTTCAGTCACTGAGTTGTGTCTGATTCTTTGTGACTCTATGGACTGCAGCATCCCAGGCTCCTCTGTCTTTCATTATCTCCCAGAGTTTGCTCAAAATCATGTCCACTGAGTCAGTGATGATATCTAACCATCTCATCCTCTGCTACCTCCTTCTCTTTTTGCCTTATATTTCCCAGTACCAGTATCTTTTCCAATGAGTCAGTTCTTCGCATCAGGTGGCCAAAGTATTGGAGTTTCAGCTTCAACATCAGTCCTTCCAATGAATATTCAGGACTGGTTTCCTTTAGGATGGACTGGTTGGAACTCCTTGCTGCCCAAGGGATTCTCAAGAGTCTTCTCCAACACCACAGTTCAAAAGCATCAATTCTTCGGGGCTCAGCTTTCTTTATGGTCCAACTCTCACACCCATAGATGACTACTGGAGAAACCATAGCTTTGGCTAGATGGACCTTTATTGGCAAAGTAATGTCTCTGCTTTTTAATATGCATCTAGGTTGGTCATAACTTTTCTTCCAAGGAGCAAGCGTCTTTTAACTTCATGGCTGCAGTCCCCATCTGCAATGATTTTGGAGCCCCCATAAATAGAGTCTGTCGCTGCTTTCATTGTTTCTCCATCTATTTGCCATGAAGTGATAGGACCAGATGCCATGATCTTAGTTTCCTGAATGTTGAGTTTTAAGCCAGCTTTTTCACTCTCCTCTTTCACTTTCATCAAGAGGCTCTTTAGTTCTTCTTCTCTTTCTGCCATAAGGGTGGGGTATACATTGTACAGGAGGCAGTGATCAAGACCATCCCCAAGAAAAAAGCACCATAGTTCAAAAGCATCAATTCTTCAGTGCTCAGCCTCCATTATGGTCCAACTGTCATATCCATACATGACTTATGGACATTTGTCAGCAAAGTGATATCTCTGCTTTCTAATATGCTGTTTAATGTTGTCATAGCTTTCATTCCAAAGAGAAGCATCTTCTAATTTCATACCTGCAGTAACCATCCACAGTGATTTTGGAGCCCAAGAAAAAAATCTGTCATTACTAACACTTCTTCCCCTTCTATTTGCCATGAGGTGATGAGACCAAATGCCATGATCTTAGTCTTTTGAATGTTGAGTTTCAAGACAGCTTTTTCACTCTCTTCTTTCACCTTCATCAAGAGACACTTTAGTTCCTCTTCACTTTCTGCCTTTAGGGTGGTATCATCTGCATATCTGAGGTTGTTGATATACCTGGGGATCCATCTCCCAGAGTAAGGAAAATAAAAACAAAAATAAACAATTGGGACCTAATTAAGATTCAAATCTTTTGCACCACAAAAGAGACCATAAACAAAAAGAAAAGACAACCTACAGAATGGGAGAAAATATTTGCAAATGATGCAACCAACAAGGGCTTAATTTCCAAAGTATACAAAAAGCTAATACAACTCAATAACAAAAAACAAACAATCCCATCACAAAAATGGACAGAGGATCTAAATAGACATTTCCCCAAAGAAGATATACTGATTGACAAAAATCACATGAAAAGATGCTCAACATCACTAATTATTGGAGAAATGCAAATCAAAACTGCAGTGAGGTATCACTTCACACCAATTAGAATGGCCATCATCATAAAGTCTATAAACAATAAATTCTGAAGAGGTTGTGCCCTTCTGCACTGTTGGTGGGAATGTAAATTGGTACAGCCACGGTAGAGAACGGTATGGAGATTCCTTAAAACACTAAATATCAAGAGTGGGGAACCTTCAAGATGGTGGAGGAACAGGATGGGGAGACCACCTCCTCCCACACAAATGTATCAAAATATCACCTGCTTGTGGAAAATTTCCACAGAACATCTTCTGAACACTGGCAGAGGATCCCGGACTTCCAGGAAGGCAAACCGAACTCCTCAAAATGAGGTAGGGCAAAAGATACAAAGGGAGACAAAGAAGTTTGGGACAGGGACCTGCGCGGGGGAAGGGAGTCATGAAGGAGGAAGTTTTCTCACACTAGCAAACCCCCTCACGGGCAGAGTCAAGGGGGAGAATCTTCAGAATCTCAGAGGGGAGTGCAGCGAGACAGGTGCTCCCAAGGCAAAACAGCGAAAATTGACCACAGAGGTCACACTGAATGGCATTTCCCAGCCAAGAAGCAGCTCACATGCTCACATCTGCCCACAGCAAGCGGGGGCCGGATATGGAGGCTCAGGCCTTTGGTGGGGCGGAGGGGTCAGTCCTCAGGGAAAGGACCAAGGTTGACTGCCATGAAAATACTCTGAGGGGAGCTAATGTGACGCTGCAGAGACAGGCCAGGAAAAACCCTGGGACTGCCAGAGAAGCAAAAGATCTTTCATGCGGGAAGGCTCTAGCACCGAGCTCTAACCCCACTCGCTCACAGAACAAAGAAGCGCAGCCTAGCGAATGCTGAAGACGGGGCGAGCCAACTGTGGTCTACAGCCCCAGAGACAAGAGAAGCAGGTGCAAGCACCAGAGGCGGAAGGCAGGGGGCCCCCACGGTCCCGACTCCAGAGATTGCAACTACCACCAAGCTGCGAGCAGCCATAGGTTGCTGCCCGTGTCTTTCCGGGAGCCTGGGTGGCTTGGCTCTGCCAAGGGTCCCACAACCCAAGACCAACTCCCTGGGGAAATGTGCAGCCTGCCTCAGGCCGGCGGCAACCTCCTCCAGTGACCAGACACAGCGAGCACTCCCCACACACCCTAGCGGTGTCTGCTGTGCCACTCGCCCTGCTGAGCACAGCGGAGCAAGTGAGCCCTAATAAGTAGCTATTTTCGCCCCCTCGTGTCTGGGTAGAGAACAGACACTGGAGAGAGACTTAAAAGCAGCTGCTGCTGCTGCTAAGTCGCTTCAGTCGTGTCTGACTCTGTGCAACCCCATAGACGGCAGCCCTCCAGGCTCCCCCGTCCCTGGGATTCTCCAGGCAAGAACACTGGAGTGGGTTGCCGTTTCCTTCTCCAATGCATGAAAGTGAAAAGTGAAAGGGAAGTCACTCAGTCGTGTCCGACTCCTAGCGACCCCATTGACTGCAGCCTACCAGGCTCCTCCGTCCATGAGCAAAGGCAGACCCAAAACCAAAGCAGAATGCCAGGGGCTATGAACACAAAGGAAAGAAGGGAAAACTGCCCCAGAAGTGGCAGGTGCAAGGGTTTACACTCCCACAATTAGCCTGAGACTATGTACTTTAGGGGTAATTATATACTTTGAGAGCAAGTACAGTCTGGAGCAAGGGAAGATCTGAGTCTGAGCTGATCTCACACTGCCATAACAGATCCAGAGACCTTTCTAGATATACTGGAGGACTTTCTGTCCATCAATTGGACTTTCTGTCCATCAATTGGAGCAGGAAAAATGGAAGAATTACGGACATTCCTCTCACTACCACTCTATATATTGTCTCTCTCTTTTTCCCCTCATATTGTATAACATGGTTATTTGTTACTCTTTTAATTTTTTATTTTTTATAACCTACTTTTTCCTTTTCTAAAAAAATTCTATTTTAAATGAATTCCATGTTTTTTATTTTTGCTTTTGATTTCATATTTTTGAGGGTCTAATCTTTCCCCCATGTTTTTGATTTTGTTTTTTGATCCTTTGTTTTTAATTTTGTATTTTTGAGAGTCTAAATTTTAGTATTGGTTTTCACTTAGGGGTTTGATTATTAGCTTGATTGCTCTCTTCTCTTTTGACCCCTCTTCTTGTCCTTTTTTATTCTGTTTTCTCCTTCTTTTCCCTGTATAAGTGTGTGAATCTCTTTGGGTGATCTTGGCTGTTGACAGTTGCTTCACCATTAGTCTAGGGGTTTTGTTTTCTGTGCTGTGTGGCCTCTAAAGTCTTGATGCTACTGTAAGAGGTCAGGCCTGAACCCCAGATACAGGAGGCTCAACTCCAGGACTTTGTACCACCAAAGAACTCCCAACCCCACAGAGCATTAGTAGGAGAAAGCCCTCCCAAAAGCCTCCATCTCAACAATAAGACCAAGCCCCACCTAAAAGCCAGTAAGCTTCAGTGTCAGATGCCCCACAACAATCCCTCAGCAAAACAAGAGTACAACCCTGCATATTAGCATATAGGCTGGCCAAAGCCATACCAAACCCATAGACACCCCAAAACACACCACCAGACACAGCACTGCCTTCAAGGAGGCAAGACCCAAGCATCCACCAGAATACAAGCACAAGTCCTTCCCACCCCCACAACCAGGAAACCTTCACAAGGCACTGGCCCAACCCCACCAACAAGGGGCAGACTCCACAGTTAAGAGGAACTACGACCTTCCAGCCTGCAGAAAGGACCCCAAACACAGTAAATTGAATGAAATGAAAAAACAGAGAAATATGCAGCACATGAAGGAACATGGTAAAAAAAAAAAAAAAAACAACCCACAAGACCAAACAAATGAAGAGGAAATAGGCAGTCTACCTGAAAAAGAATTCAGAGTAATGATAGTAAAGATGATCCAAAATCTTGAAAATAAAATGGACACACGGATAAATAGACTAGAGGCATGGATAGAGAAGATGTGAGAGATGTTTAACAAGGACCTAGAAGAATTAAAGAATAAACAATCAACAATGAGCAATGCAATAACTGAGATTAAAAATATACTGGAGAGAACCAATGGTAGAGTAACTGAAGCAGAAGAGGGATAAGTGAGCTGGAAGGTAGAATGGTGGAAATAACTGAGGCAGAACACAATAAAGAAAAAAGAATAAAAAGCAATGAGGAGAATCTCAGAGACCTCTGGGACAATATTAAGTGCCCCAACATTCACATCATAGGTGTCCCAGAAGGAGAGACAAAAGAAAAGGGCAGGAGAAAATATTTGAAGTTGTTATAGTTGAAAACTTCCCGAAAATGGGAAAGGAAATAGCCACCCAAGTCCAGGAAGCCCAGAAAGTCCCATACAAGGATAAATTCAAGGGAAAACATGCCAAGACACGTATTAATCAAGCTAACAAAAATTAAACACAAAGACCAAATGCCAAAAGTAGCAAGGGAAAAGCAACAAATAACATACAAGGTGGTCCCCATAAGTCTAACAGTTTGATCTTTCAACAGAAACTCTACAGGCCAGAAGAGAATGGCAAGATACACTTAAAGTGATAACAGAGAAAATCTACAACCAGGACTACTCTATCCAGCAAGGATCTCATTCAGACTCAAAGGGTAAATCAAAAGCTTTACAGAGAAGCAAAAATTTTAAGAGAATTCAGTACCACCAAACTAGCTCTTCAACAAATGCTAAAGGAACTTCTCTAGACAGGAAACATAAAAAGAAAAGGCCTGAAACAATAAAGTAAATAATGAGATCATAAATATCAATAATTACCTTATATATAAATGGGCTAAAAGCTCCAACCAAAAGACACAGATTGACTGAATAGATACAAAAACAAGACCCATCTCAGATCTAGGAATACATACAGACTAAAAGTGAGGGACTGGAAGAAGACATTCCATGCAAACAAAAATCAAAAGAAAGCAGAAGTAGCAATACTCATATCAGATAAAATAGACTTTAAAATAAAGACCGTTAAAAGAGACAAAGAAGGATACTACATAATGATCAAGAAATCAATCCAAGAAGATGATGTAACAATTATAAATGCACCCAACATAGGAGCATGTCAATACATAAGGGAAATGCTAACAACTGTTAAAGGGGAAATTGATGGTAACACAGTAGTAGTGGGAAGCTTTAATACCCCACTCACATCAAAGGGCAGATCATTTAGACAGAAAATTAATAAGGAAACACAAGCTTTAAACAACACATTGGACCAGTTGGACCCAACTGATATCTACAGGGCATTTCATCCAAAAACATTAGTTTTCACTTTTTTCTCACGTGCACATGAAACATTCTCCAGGAAAGACCACATCTTGGGCCACAAATTAAACCCTGGTAAAAAAAATTTTTAATTGAAATCATTTCAAGCATCTTTTCTGACCACAATGCTATAAGATTAGATATCAACTACAGGGAAAAAAGCTATTAAAAAACACAAACATGTGAAGCCTAAACAACATGTCTCTGAATAACCAACAGATCACTGAAGAAATAAAAAAAGGAAATCAAAATATGCCTAGAAACAAACGACAACTCAAAACCTATGGGATGCAATAAAAGCAGTCCTAAAAGGGAAGTTTATAGCAATACAAGCCTACCTCAAAAAATAAGAGTGACATCAAATAAAGCTAACCTTACTCCTAAAGCAACTAGAAACAGAAGATCAAAAAAACTCCAAAGTTAGTAGAAGGAAAGAAATCATAACGATCAGAGCAGAAATAAGTGAAAAAGAAATGAAGAAGAGCTTAGCAAAAATCAATAAAACTAAAAGCTGATTCTTTGAGAAGATAAACAAAATCCACAAACCGTTAGCTATACTCATCAAGAAAAAAGGAAGAAAACTGAAATCAATAAAATTAGAAATGAAAAAGAGAAGTTACAACAGACAATACAGAAATACAAAAGATATCATAAGAGACCACTATTAGCAACTATATGCCAATAAAATGGACAATCTGCAAGAAATGTACAAGTTCTTAGAAGAGTATAACCTTCCAAAACTGAACCAGCAAGAAACAGAAAATATGAACAGACAAATCACAAACACAGAAATCAAAACTGTAATCAAAAATCTTCAAATAAATGAAAGCCCAGGGTCAGATGGCCTCACAGGAGAATTCTACCAAAAGTATAGTGAAGAGCTAATACCTATCCTCCTCAAAATCTTCCAGAAAATTGCAGAGGAAGGAAAACTCCCAAATTAATTCTATGAGATCACCATCACCTTGATACCAAAACCAGACAAAGATGACACAAAAAAAGAAAATTATAGGCCAACATCACTGATGAACGTAAATGCAAAAATCCTCAACAAAATTCTAATTTTGAATCCAACAACACATTAAAAACATCATGCATTATGATCAAGCTGACTTTATCCCAGGGATGCAAAATTCTTCAATATATGCAAAGCTGTAAATGCGATACACCGTATTAACAAATGGAAAGATAAAAACCACATGACCATCTCAAAGATGCAGAGAAAGCTTTGACAAAATTCAACACCCATTTATATTAAAAACTCTCCAAAAGTAGGCATAGAAGGAACATACTTCAACATAATAAAGGCATACATAACAAACCCACAGGAAATATTATTCTCAGTGGTGAAAAATTGAAGGCATTTCCTCCAAAATCAGGAACAAAACAATGATGCCCACTCTTGCCACTATTATTCAACATAGTTTTGGAAGTCCTAGCCACAGCAATCAGAGAAGAAAATTAAATAAAAGGAATTCAGATGGAAAAGAAAAGGTAAAACTCTCATTGTTTGAAGATGACATGATTCTTTGTATCAGTTCAGTTTAGTTCAGTCGCTCAGTCATGCCCAACTCTTTGCAACACCATGAACTGCAGCACGCCAGGTCTCCTTTCCCATCCAACTCCCAGAGTTTACCCAAATTCATGTCCATTGAGTCAGTAATGCCATCCAACCATCTCATCCTCTGTTGTCCCCTTCTCCTCCTGCCCTCAATCTTTCCCAGCATCAGGGTCTTTTCAAATGACCCTGATTTGACCTTTTCAAATGACTCATTTGACCTTTTCAAATGAGTCAGCTCTTCGCATCAGGTGGCCAAAGTATTGCAGATTCAGCTTCAGCATCAGTCCCTCCAATGAATAGTCAGGGTTGATTTCCTTTAGGATTGACTGGCTTGATCTCCTTGCAGTCCAAGGGACTCTCAAGAGTCTTCTCCAACACCACAGTTCAAAAGCATCAATTCTTGCAGCACTCAGCTTTCTTTATAGTCCAACTCTCACAACCATACATGACCACTGGAAAAACCATAGCCTTGACTAGATGGACCTTTGTTGACAAATTAAAATAAAATTAAATTTAAAAAAATAAAAATCAGAACTTCCCTGGTGGTCCAGTAGTTAAGAATCTGCATTCCAATGCAGGGAACATGGGTTCCATCCCTGATCAGGAAACTAAGGTCCCACATGCTGTGGCACAGCTAAGCCCATGAGCCACAACTACAGAGCCCACAAGCTCTACAGCCCACTCGCTACAACTAGAGAGAAGCCTGTGCTGCAAAGAAGAGCCAACACGCCACAACTAAGGTCCAATGCATCCAAATAAGTAATTTTTTTAATTATAAAAAAATCTAAAAATCGAGTTGCCATTATGATCCAACAACCCCACTCCTGGGCATATATCCAGAGAAAGCCATAATTCAAAAAGATCCATGCACCCCAGTGTTCACTGCAGCACTGTTTACAACAGCCAAGACATGGAAGCAACCTAGATGTCCATCGACAGATGAATGGATTAGAAAGATGTGGTACATAAATACAGTGGAATGCTGCTGCTGCTGCTAAGTCGCTTCAGTCGTGTCCAACTCTGTGCGACCCCATAGACGGCAGCCTACCAGGCTCCCCCGTCCCTGGGATTCTCCAGGCAAGAACACTGGAGTTGGTTGCCATTTCCTTCTTCAATGCATGAAAGTGAAAAGTGAAAGGGAAGTCACTCAGTCGTGTCCGACTCCTAGTCACCCCATAGACGGCAGCCCACCAGGCTCCCCCATCCTGGGATTTTCCAGGCAAGAGTACTGGAGTGGGGTGCCATTGCCTTCTCTGACAGTGGAATACTACTCAGCCATAAAAAGAATGAAATAATGCCATTTGCAATAACATGGATGGACCTAGAGTTTATCATACTAGGTGAAGTAAGCCAGACAGAGAAAGACAATCATCATATGATAGCACTTATATGTGGAATCTAAGAAAAATGATACAAATGCATCTATTTACAAAACAGAAACAGACTCACAGACATAGAAAGCAAATTATGATTACCGAAGGGGAAAAGTTGGGAAAACTGATAAATTAGGAGTTTGGGGTTAACATATACACTCTAATACATATAAAATAGATAATCAGTAAGAACCTACTATAAAGCACAAGAAAGTCTCCTCAATATTCTGTAATAGCCTAATTGGAGAAGAATCTGGAAAAGAATAGATATATGTATATGTATAACTGAATCTCTTTGCTATACACTGGAAACTAACACAACATTGTCAATCAACTATACTTCAACATATAATAAAAATTTTAATAAATAATAAAATAAAAATATATACATGCAACATATATACATTTATATACCACACATTCATATGCATGCCACATATACAGGTGCACACCACATACATATATACATACAATACACACATATACATACTGCATACATATATATATACCTATATATATACCACATACACATATACATACCACAAATGCATATACATGTGTACACATGCCATGTATACAGGTACATGGCACACATACATATACATACCATGTACACCTACACACTTACCCACTCATAACACTTCCTGAATACTACCTCCTGCCCCTGCCCTGCACACATGCACTCCTCTCTTCCCAGCTGCTGCTCCTACTCAGCTGTTAGGAGCTTTGTTCTTTCTGAGCCACCCTGACCCCAGGAAACTTGCTGAGACTCTGCAGCCCATGGTCAGTGAAGGATAGACACCGATGGTCTCCTCCCAACAGCCACCACTTCTTCCTTGCCAGCTGCTCCCCAGTCTTGTGCAGGATGGAATGGCCAAGCTCTCAGGGAAGATGGCTCAACTCCAGGAGAAACTTCCAAGCTGAGGGGCCACAACCTTTCAGACCCAATAGTCCTTTATTATAACAAAAATGTTTGTTGTCCCCATATTACCCCCCTGAAGGGAAATTCAAGGATACCTACACACATAATTTTTTCATTAAATCAGAACAATAAGTTACTTGCAATACAAAGAAAAAAATTAAAGGATATCTATAATAAAAAAATAATAGGCATTTTGATATATTAATACCCAGACACCACCACTTGGAAGTCATCAGGATGAAGCAACCATGTGCTTATAGCAAGACTTAAAATCACTGTAAAGGGAATGACCACAAACACCACAAACATGGACAGGCATGGGCCTGTGGGGAGTCCCTCAAACACCACTGAGCCGGTTGCCACAGTAATGTGAGCTCCTGAAGTAGACAGGGAGCAATTCTTGTTAACATTCTCAATAAAACGAAGTCCAGGCTATCTCTGTGACAGTCTGTAGCTGCATCCCTGGAAAAATTGGTCAACATTAAAACCCTCAAAGCGTGTTGTGTTTACATGCAAAGTAGAGTTAAGTTCTAGTTTAAGATGATTATAATGAATGTCCAGTAGGAACATTCTTCACTAGGGGGACTGCCTCAAGCATTGCAGGATAACGTAACATCTCTGGCCCCCATGCTCTAAATGCCCTTGGCACCCTCAGGACATTGTGACAATATCAATGTTTCCATACACTTTTCAAAAACACTCTGTGGGATCAGTACTATTCCTGCAGGTTCCAACAAGAAAATATCCCTCTTGATCTCTTCCTCCTACCCTTTGTGTTTTGAATGCTATTGTGTGAGGACATGATGCTTAGAGCTTCGGCAGCCATCTTGGGGCCATGAGGTAAAGACCGAGACTTCACAGAAATAACGCTCTAGTGCCTAACAATCAATGAGTCACTTCCCCAATCCTTTAACTGCCTACTTCCAGACTTCACATGATACAAATCAATCAAATGCCTTTATTGTTTAAGCTCTATTATTTGAATCTTCTCTTTCTTGCAGTGGAACACACCTTTACTGTTAGAGGTAGACCCCCACAGGCCAGCATGAGTCAATAAAACAAATATAAAAGATCCAGGCCATAAAATGATATGATGCCTCAGATTTTAAATACTCCCAGCAAAAACAAACAAAACGACTTCCAGTTATAAGATGAATAAGTTTTGAGGCTGTAATATATAGCATTGTGACTATATAATCCTGTACTGTACATTTGAAAGTTGCTAAGAAAGTAGATTTTTAAAGTTCTCCTCTCCCACAAAAAAAAACAAACCTGTAACTACGTGAAGTGATGAATGTGTCAACTAACCTTATTGTGGCAATAACTTTTCAATATTAACATATATAAAATCATTACATTACACTTGACACTTAGACAATGTCATATATCAATAATATCACAATAAGGTTGAGGGGGAAATTGTGCTGCAGGAGGAATAGGGTGGAGTTGACAAGATTTTCTTTTAAGATAAATCTTGAAAAATCCCTCTTGAAGAAAAAATAATTGAATTTCGGCTGTGGGGATAAATGAAACAAGATGGCAAATGTTGATAGGCATTGGAGTTGGGCAATGAATCTACTACACATAATATTTGCATACCATTGTAAAAATTATCATAATAGAAAGGTGAAAATAAGTAAAATTTTAAAAGGGTAATTGGTTTTTAAAAGTTGATTCACTTCTCTCCTGGAGCTAGGCTACAATTCTTATTGGGTTTTTTTAACAAATATTGCAAACTATCCTGGAGGGTTGGAACCTGCATCATAAAGTAGGTTCCTGTAGATTTTACCATCCCAAGAGTATAGATGAGGGTAGTGGAATACTAGAGAAGCTAAGAGACGTTACAGCCCCATGGCTGAGCCCAGTGATTTGACAGCTAAAACTTCAGGCTCTGCTATTTATCAAGTGTGTGACCTTAGGCAAGTTACTAACCTCTTTAAGCCTCAGTCACCACCTCTATAAATGAGTTTAATAACAGTGCCCTCCTCTTGTATGATTGATGTTCAGTTGCTAAGTCCCCATCTATTTGCCATGAAGTGATGGGACTGGATTCCATGATCTTAGCTTTCTGAATGTTGAGTTTTAAGCCAGCTTTTTCCTCTCCACTTTCAACTTCATCAACAGGCTCTTTAGTAGTTCCTCTTCACTTTCTGCCATTAGTGTAGTGTCATCTGCATATCTGAGGTTGTTATTTCTTCTGGCAATCCTGATTCCAGCTTGTGATTCATCCAGCCCTGCATTTTGCATGAAGTACTCTGCATAGAAGTTAAATAAGCAGGGTGACAATATACAGCCTTGACGTACTCCTTTCCCAATTTTGAACCAATCCATTGTTCCATGTCCAGTTCTAACTTGTTTCTTGACCTGCACACAGGTTTATCAGCAGGCAGGTAAGGTGGTCTGGTATTCTTTTCTCTTTAAGACAAGCGCAATTGTATGGTAGTTTGAAAATTCTTTGGCATTGCCCTTCTTTGGGATTGGAAAGAGAAGTGACCTTTTCCAGTCCTGTGGCCATTGCTGAGTTTTCCGATTTGCTGGCATATGGAGTGCAGCACTTTAACAGCATGATTATACGTGATTGTAAGAAACAAACAAAGTTACATGTGTGCTTAACAAACAGTAGATACTGTGGCTATTTTATCTTTACTTTAAGTCTAAAACCTGGACTCTCAGCCTCCCCTTGCCACCCAGCAAAATGACTAGGTGTTCTCAAGCTTTTATCCTGACTATATTTCTGAGCATCCTCACCTCCATTCTGCTCTTAGCTGCCCTCCCCTCCCAAACCAACCCCAGGATTAATACAGAGTGAACATTTATAATGTTAAAGACTGGGCTGAGCTCTTTACCTGGATTATCTCATTTAATCCATGATATTATTAGATCCATTTTACAGAGGAGGGAACTGAGGCTCAGAGAAGTTAAGGTTGTAAACCTACCAGATGGCCTCTGAAACCAGGTGTACCTGATTCCCCAAAGGTGGAGTCATTTTAAAAGTCCTCCTACCATAGGTATTGAAAATTCAGAATAAAGATCTCATCCCAAAGACTGGCCCACATTTGGTCTCTGCACAGAGGTATCACCCAATTTTTTATTCCCATTCTGCAAATAAGAAAGCTGACTCCTACAGTCTATCCCAGCAGCAGAGATGGATCTCCTCTCTGATGCCACATCCCATGAGCTGAGTGTGAAGCTCACATCTCTGGACTCTCCATCCAGTGCTCATTCTACTCCTCTCCCCACTCAGCCTTGAAACCCCCCAGCACTGAGCCAATACTGAGCCCCAGGCCTAGGGAAGCAAGCGGAGTGACACACTGGAGAACTGGTCCAGGGATCAGAAGATGCAGTTCTGGCACCAATCAGCTGTGCGATCTTGGGTCACTAACTTCCCCTCTCTAAGCCCCAAATTCCTCATCTCACCCTATATCTGTGGTCATCTCAACAGTCCCCTGGGAGAGTCCCACTCTCCTCTCATACCCTGACCCTTCATTCCTCACCCTCACCTTCAGAAGGGGTAGACACAAGGAGCCATAAGACACAAAGAAGCCTGCTCATTGGAGCCCAAAGTTGCCGTCCTTTCAAGGACAAAGAGAAACAGATTTACATTAACCGCTGGGTGAGGAGCCATATCTGTGGGAAGCTCTGCCACCCTGTGGCCACTGGGCTCCACTGCAAGCCACTTTCAGGGATTTGCAAGTGGTCCACCAGACACTCAAGGGCTGCATTTCAAATAGTGGAGAGGAAGGCATTTTGACCCTTAGGCGTGGCAAAATTCAACCTGGCCCAGAGGAGAGAGAAGGCAACACGGCATGCTGGGAAGTGCAAAGGCTGTTTCCCTGGAATGCTCTTCCCCATATAAATACAGGCTTCCTCTCGCTCCTTGGAGGGTCTTTCAATGCCCTGTTTAGAATAGCAACATCAGCACATCCCACGGCCCTGTGCTCTGTATTTCACTGTAGCACTCGCTCCAACTAAGGGGCTACATGCCTTAGACCACTGCTGCTGCTGCTGCTAAGTTGCTTCAGTCGTGTCCGACTCTGTGTGACCCCATAGACGGCAGCCCACCAGGCTCCCCCGTCCCTGGGATTCTCCAGGCAAGAACACTGGAGTGGGTTGCCATTTCCTTCTCCAATGCGTGAAAGTGAAGTTGCTCATTCGTGTCCGACTCTTAGCGACCCCACAGACTGCAGCCTACCAGGCTCCTCCGTCCATGGGATTTTCCAGGCAAGAGTACTGGAGTGGGTTGCCATTGCCTTCTCTGCTTTAGACTACAGGTCTTGCCAATTGTCTCTCCCTAGCTAGAAAGTGTGTTCTAACAGGACAGGAAGTTTTTCTGTCTTGCTGGCAGCTGTGTTCCCAGGACCTAGGACAGTGCCTGGTTTCTATGACATTTATTTTTTAATTGAATGAATGGGTTCAGTGCCTAAGGCAAGCTGCTAAGGCTCTCTGAACCTCGGTTTCCTCAACTGTAAAATAAGGACAAAACAATCCCTTCTTAATTTGCATCACAGGATTGCAGTGAAGATCAAATGAGTTCCTATTCCATGGATTCTATAGTGAGTTGGCTTAAAATTCAACATTCAAAAAATTAAGATCATGGCATCCAGTCCCATCACTTCATGGCAAATAGATGGTGAAATGATGGAAACAGTGACAGTTTTTATTTACTTGGGCTCTAAAATCACTGCAGATGGTGACTGCAGCCATGAAATTAAAAGACGTTTGCTCCTTGGGAGAAAAGCTATGATCAACCTAGACAACCTACTAAAAAGCAGAGACATTACTTTGCCAACAAAGGTCCATCTAGTCAAAGCTATGGTTTTTCCAGTAGTCATGTATGGTTGTGAGAGTTGGACCATAAAGAAGGCTGAGTGCCGAAGAATTGATGCTTTTGAATTGTGGTGTTGAAGAAGACTCTTGAGAGTCCCTTGGACTGCAAGGAGATCAAACCAGTCAATCCTAAAAGAAATCAACCCTGAATATTCATTGGAAGGACTGATGCTGAAGCTGAATCTGCAATACTTTGGCCACCTGATGCAAAGAACAGACTCATTGGAAAAGACCCTGACTCTGGAAAAGACTGAAGGCAGGAGGAGAAGGGGATGACAGAAGATGAGATGGTTGGGGCATCACCGAGTCAATGGACATGAGTTTAAGCAAGCTCCGGGAGTTGGTGATGGACAGGGAAGCCGGGCGTGCTACAGTCCATGAGGTTGCAAAGAGTTGGACACAGCTGAGCAACTGAACTAATGAGTTGAACATGTCCCTCAAAAATTCATGTCCACTCAGAACC
Source organism: Giraffa tippelskirchi (assembly GCF_054371585.1). NCBI lineage: Eukaryota > Metazoa > Chordata > Mammalia > Artiodactyla > Giraffidae > Giraffa > Giraffa tippelskirchi. Next base: position 24,125,885 of record NC_137287.1, read on the forward strand.
TCAGAATATGATCTTACTTGGAAATTTGTAGATGTGATTCTTTAACAGGGGGTCACCCTAGGTTAGAATGAGCCCTAAGTCCAATGGCACACAGGGAAGAAGGCTGTGTGAAGATGGAGGCAGAGATGGCAGTGGTGCTGTCTCCAGACAAGGACCACCTGGACCCACCAAGAGCTGGAAGAGGCAAGAACAGTCTCCCCTTCAGCAGGGGCATGGCTCCACCAACACCTTGATTTTGCCTAGTCACCTCCAGAACTGTGAGAGAACAAGTGTCTGCCATGTTAAGCCACCTATTTTGTGGTACTTTGTTGTGGCAGCCACAGGAAACTAAGCAGCTTCCTATTTAACACACTGGAAGGCTCGAAGCAGATGCTTGTGGTTGAACTACACACATACTCTTCACCAGAGTCCAGCCAGCACAGATTCTTTATATGTATTTTTTCTCTGAAATGTTTTCTTTTAAAACTAAATGCCTTTGCATTAGTTATTTATCCATGCTGAATACAAATGTGCACATAGCCAGTGAGCTTGGGCATCAGGCGGGGCTCCACCATCTTAAACAAGGCGCTTGAGCAGCTGTTGCTGCAAGTGGTCTCCAAAGAGGAGGCTCCAGGGACGCTCCTGAGGTAGGGGTTCCCCACTGGGTATGGCTCATTCTGCACTCCCACTCCAGTCCTCTTGCCTGGAAAATCCCATGGATGGAGGAGCCTGGTAGGCTGCAGTCCGTGGGGTCGCGAAGAGTCGGACATGACGGAGCGACTTCACTTTCACTTTCATGCATTGGAGAAGGAAATGGCAACCCACTCCAGTGTTCTTGCCTGGAGAATCCCAGGGACGGCGGAGCCTGGTGGGCTGCCGTCTATGGGGTCGCACAGAGTCGGACACGACTGAAGCGACTGAGCAGCAGCAGCAGCAGCATTCTGCACCCACCTCTCCTTCTCCTGCTTCTCTTGGGTTTGGTGGGCGATTCATGACCTGTCATGATGTCATATCTGAGCATCAGAGGTACACTGGTGAGAAAGCCAGACCTGCTGGTGAAGTAGTTTTCTACCAGCTCCAGGGTTCTCCAAGGAAATGGGTGTGTCAGTTTCCTACTGCTGCTATGACAAGTTATCAGAAATTTATGACTTGAAACCACACTTAGGCTTCCCTGGTGGCTCAGTGGTAGAGTCTGCCTGCCAGTGTAGGAAATACAGGTTTGATCCTTGGTCTGGGAAGATTCTATATGTCACAAAGCAGCTAAAGCCCATGCGCTGCACAGAGCAACTAAAGCCTGTGTTCTGAAGCCCAGGAGCCACACCTACTGAGCCCACGTGTGGCAACTACTGAAGCCCACATGCCCTAGAGCCTGTGCGCCACAATAAGAGAAGCCACCGCAATGAGAAGCCTGCACACCACAACTAGCAAGTAGCCCCCACTTGTCACAACCAGAGAAAAGCCTGCACAGCAACAAAGATCCAGCATGGCCAAAAATAATGATCATGAAATAAATAAATAAGTAAACAAATAAAATTATTAAAAAAATAATCTGAAAAAAATTAATAAAACCACATTTATCGTCTCACAGTTCTGGAGGTCAGGAGTCTTAAACAGGTTTCAATGGGCTAGAAGTCAACATGTTGGTAGAGCTGGATCTTTGTGGAGCTTCTAGGGGACAATCTGTTGCCTTGACTTTTCTAGCTTCTAGAGGCTGCCCACATTCCTTGGCTTGTGGCCCCTTCCGGTGAGCAGCCTGCACACTCCAACCTCTGCTCCCATTGTTACATCTCCTTCTCTGACTCTGGCCCTCCTGTCTCCCTCTTTCCCTTATAAGGACCTTTGATGAGTCTGTGGTCTCCATCTGGATAATGCAGGATCATCTCCCATATCAAGATCCTCAACTTAATTATGTCTGCAAAGTTCCTTTGCCATGTAAGGTAACATTCTAGAGATTAGGACGTTGGCATCCTTGGAGATGGAGGACATTATTTTGCTGACCTCAGTAGTGCAAGGACAAAGAAGGTCAAGACAAGCAAGCAGTCTGGGTCAGACAGAAGCCCTCTGACATTTCCCATGGTCCCCCAAACCATTCTCTCTCTGGCCCAGCTGCCAGAAGGAGTTCCTCAATTCACAGAACAGATCATGCCTCTGCCTTATTGTCAACCTCCCAGATCCTCTCACCACTCAGAATAAAATCCAAACTTCTGACTACGAGGTTCTATGGATCTGACGTTGGCCACTTCACTTGACATCATGGCCCCAACACTCTCCAGCTTGCTTACTGTGTTCCAACCATTCTTTCCTTCTTTCTGTTCCTCAAATGTAGAAAGCCATTCCCACCTCAGGCCCTTTGCACCTGCTGTTTCCACTGTATGAACCACTCTTCCCTCTCACTTTCCCCCCATGGCTCCTTCTTGTGTGGCAGGTCTCCACTCCAGAGGCTCACTCTGACCACCATATCCAAAGGAGCCCCCATCGTGCCCATTATTTTCCATCACATGATTTTATTATTTTTTCTTCACAGCACTGATCACTATCTGAAGTCATCTCAACTATTTTATTTACTTGTTTACCTTCTATCTGTACAAAAGGTAAGCTCCGGGAGACTGGGAACCTCCCCTGCCTTCTTTGCTGCAGCACCCCCAATGCTGACTACTGTGTTTGGCAAGTGGGAGGTGCTTGTTCATCGCCTGTTGTATCAACAAGTCTCAAAGGTAATAATACTTACAAGTACTATTACTACTCATGTCTTACTAAGGAGAAAACTGAAGTACAGAGAAGTTCTGTAACTTGTCCAAGGTCGCAGAGCTATGTAGTAGTTTCCTATAGCTGCCAGAACAAAGTACCATAACCTGGGTTTAAACTCTGGAAGTTCTGGAAGCTACGAGTCCAAGATCACAGTGTCAGCAGGCGCGGTTCCTCCTGCAAGCTGTGAGAAAGCAGGCGTCCCTGACCTCTCTCCTCAGCTTGTGGATGCCGCATCTACCTGTGTGTCTTCATTTGTTCCGTCTTGTGTGTCCCTGTCCAAATTTCCCCCTTTTATTAGGACACCTGTCAGGTTGGATTAGGGCCCCTGATGACCTCACTTCAACCTGATCACCTCTGTAAAGACCCTGTCTTCAAATGGGCCACATTCTGCAGTCTTGGGTGTTAGGACTTCAGCATATGAATTTAGGAGTGTGGGAGGATGTCAACCCACACTATCTAGCATGTAGCAAAGGCAGGATTCAAACCCAGGGCTGTGGGACACAACATCCCTGCAAGAAAGATGAAAGTGATATAGCCTTGGTGGCCCCCACTGCTATGCCCTTGTGCAGTTCCTTCCACACTCACTGGACGTGGTCATGGGACTCACTTCCGCCAATAGGATGTTGGCAAGCTTGATGCTTGCTTTGTGGGAACTTTGGGCTGGTTCCTCTGGGAACCCAGCCTCATGGTAAGAAACAGAGCAACTGCTCTACTAGGGAGAAAATCCATGTGAACAGAGCCCCGGAGCTCCAGAGGCCACCTCGGACCCTCCAGCCCAGAGCACAGACAAGCCCTGTCCTGTGACACAGCTGTGAGCAAATGAATGGCTGTATTTTAAGCCACTGTGTTTTGTAGTAGTTTATTATGCAACTCTGACAGTTCAGACCCCAAGCAAATTCAGCTGCAAGCAGTCTTGTATTTATGATGCTGTTTACAAAGCTGCTGGATAAGTAATAGACTTACCTTGGTTCTTGGAAGAATAGGACCAAGAATGAATGAATAATTGAATGAATTAACAAACAAGTACATATACACACACGTTGTGAATAACATCATTAATCCTCAGAAGACAAAGTTCTCACACACCTTTAAGAATGGGTCCCATGCCGTGTGTCAGATTCCAGGGGTCCGAGGGCCACAGGGGCCCCTGGGAGGTGCAGAGCTGTCAGTTTGGAAAGCTGTCAGGGTACTCGGACTTCTTTATAACAAAGCTCAAAGCACGGGGCAGTCCAGAGACCGTGTCAGGATCAAAACATGTCTGGCCAGAGACAAATGTAACAGGATGAAGAGACGTCTCCCCCTAGTGGAAGTCTCAGGAAATGCCGTCGGGAGGAAGGAAGAAAGGGAGCCTTGTCCAAACTCTTCTGAGTGAGAACTTGAAAGTGAAGCGGGAAAACAGTCATGATCAAGTTGCAAACTCAGGTGACCCCGGGGCAGGTGAGGGGGTGGATCCTGGGAGCCCTCTGGGTGAAACCTGGGGGGCAGGGCGGCTCCCCCACTCAGCTCCAGCTCTGGGCTCTGCAGGATGGCAGGGCCTTGATCTCAGAAAGGACATCTCCACCAGGGGACAGCAAAGGTCCCATTAAATTTCAAGCTACAGCTGCCATCTGGTCCCTTTGAGCTCCTCGTGATGAGAGATGAGCAGGCAAAGAAAGGAGCCGCCATCTGGACAGGAGGAATCACCTCGGATTAGTGGGAGAGGCAGGGTGCCTTCCCACCAAGGGGTCAGGGGCAAGTATGTTTAGCGTCCCCATGACTACAGGTGGGCACCTCGTGCCAGCTTCTGATAGTGTCTTAGTTAGTTCAGCTGTGGTAACAAAGTACTACAGACTGGCTTTTCACCAACAGAAATTTTTTTCTCACAGTTTCGGAGCCTGGAAATGCAAGATCAGGTTTAGAGCGAGGTTGTGGTCTAATAAGGGCCTCTCTTGATTGCAGATGTCAACTGTTCATTGTATCCTCACACGACAGAAAGAGGGAGGTCTCTGGGGCCGTTTTATAAAGGGCACTAATTCCATCCCTGAGGACTCCATCCTCATGACTTAATCACCTCCTAATATCTTCACATTGGGATTTAGGATGTCAGCGTACGAATCTAGGGGGACACAAATACTCCGTCCGTGGCACATGGGAAACGGTCAAGTGCAGTAGCCACAGCCTAGGTAGGGAGTGGAGACCTTGAAAATGAAGATCTTCATCAGCCCCCAAGTAAATCCTTGAGACCAGCAAGGGACATCGCCCAGACAAGGAGATGGAGAGTGGATAAGAAAGAACAGAGACAGTGAATGCCTGCTGGAAGCTGAGTCTCCCTCCCAGCCTCTTCCCTTCAGGAAGCAGGTAGGCAGATGCACCGAGTCTGCAGTCAGCCAGCTGACATGGGGTGCAGAGGCCCAGTCCCTGGCCCCAGCATGGGACAGCTCTGCTCCTGTGACGTGGGCTGGGGCCCCCGTTAAAGCACAGAAGCCCCAGTTCTCCTTCTGTCTGGTGCTCCCTCCTTGTTCCCTGGGCGGTGCCCCCAAGAACACCCCCCCCCAACTTCCTAGGTGCTAGTTGCCACCTGGGGGTATTTGCCTGAACACACTCACCTCTGCCCCTCTCACACCTAACTCTCCCCAGTGTACAGCCCTCTCCTCTTGCCCAGCCAGGGTCCTCCGCATACGGACTGTGGTCCTTCTGTTATGGATTAAATGTTTATGTCCTTCCCCCAGATTCATACATTTAAGTCCTAACCTCCTATGTGATGGTGTTTGGAGGTGGAGCCTTGGGGAGGTAATGAGGTCATGAGGGTGGAGCCCCCTCATGAGAGATTAGTACCCCTATAAAGAGCTGAAGGGACCATAGCCCTCTCTTTCTCTCTGTGTGCAGGTGGCTATCTGCAAGCCAGGAAGAGATCTCTCCAGGAGCCCAATCTGCTGACATCCTAATCTCAAACTTCCCAGCCTCCAGAACTGTGAGAAATAAATGTTGTTTAAGACACCCAGTCTGTGGTATTTTAGCAACCCCAGCTGACTAAGACACCTTTCATACAATTGAACTGTTTCTGAACGGGCTCTGAAGTCTAGAAGTCTGCTCAGACACCATTGCCTTCACCCCTGTGCTTCATACAACCTCCCAAGAGACACAGAGGAGGGCAAAGTGCCTCCCCAGGGGACATAGGCTGCTGTCAGGGAGGCCTTCCCCTCACATAGCTCTTCCCTCTACCAAAGGGAAGGTTAATATCTCTTCTGTTAGCCTGCAATCAAGGGAAGTGGGATGATTAAGCAAGGACAGTTTATGGGCGATGGAGGAGGTGGAAGGAATTTTGCTTCTGTTTTGTGTTCTGAGTCAAGAGAGAAAACTCATCAAGGACTCTTGCCCCCACCCCCCACCACCACACCTGAGGGGTGACCCTTCCTCACCCCATTCCCTTCACCCATGCCGCTACCTGATCAGCCACTGCTTCCCCAGGTACTGCACCAGCCAGGGGAGCTGAGTCCAGAGGGGCTCCCAGCTTCAGCCACTCACTGGGTCAGAAGAACCCCCCGCCCCAGCTCAAAATCCCAGCCCTGACACAGAACCCAGGACACAACTGACTCCAGTTTCATGGAAGACCATTCCGATACATGGGAGAATTTTTCATCTCTTGCAATCATGCAGAAAGGACATATTAGGTGGAAAGTGTGACTCATCATATTTGCTTGTAGTGATTCTGCACCAATTACAATGTTTTTTCTCACACCACCAAGCAACGCTTTTGACACCAGCTGCATGTCCTACAATTCAACTTAATTCTGACACAACCTACCTGGAGATAGCACCAGGTCCCACAGGCTGTGGGCTCAGTCCTACAAGACCCCCACCCCCATCCTATGCCAAGATACCAATAGTATATCCAGGTTGTCTCCTTGCTTCTGACTGACCTACTAGAAATTGGGGCTTCCTCGTGTTTGATTTATTTGCTAGAGCAGCTCACAGAACTCAAACATTTTGGGCTTATTACAAAAGCATACAACTCAGGAACAGCCAGATGGAAGATATGCAGGGCAAGGAATGGAGGAAGGGGTGTGGAGCTTCCATGCCCTCTCCATGGACACTTCTCTCTCCAATCTCCCTATGTTCAGCATCCCAGAAGCTCTCTGAAACCCATCCTTTTGGGGTTTCTATGGAGACTTTATTATAGAGGCATGGTTGATTAAATCACTGGACACTGGCGATTGATTCAATCCAGCCCCTCTCCCCTCAGAAAGGTGGGACCGAAAGTTTCTGTCCTCTAACATTCCCCTGACCACCAGCCCCCTCCTTAGGTGCCCTAACGTAACAAAAGACTTCTTTCTCCTCTCATCACAGGAAAAGCCAAGGGTTTTTAGGAGCTCTGTGCCAGGAACAGAGATGACGACCAAATACATATTTCTTATTACCAATCACAACATCACACCTTGAACCTGAATTTTTAAAAATGAAAACTTCTGGAAGCCTGCAGAAGACACGAAGAGCAGTGGTTACCTGTGCGGAAGATGGCCTGGGTGCATGGCTGGAGGAAGAAGGACAGGCTGAGGGGAGGGAGGGGTTGACATGGAGGCTGGAGGGCACCCACCATGCCAGAGTCACTGACCCAGGAGGAAGAAATGCCACTTTCCTCTCACTGAGCCCCTGGCTGCAACCAGCCGAGGTGGCACCTGTCCTCATCCATGGAAAGCTCCCTGCAGGCCCCTGCCAATGGGCTTTTACACTGGGTATCATTTTGTGTAACCGGAAAGGGTCAATTTTGACCCCATGTTGGATCTACTTCTGTGACTTGAACTCATATTTTGCTGCTTTTGTTACTACAGGCATTCATAGTGCCTGCCTCAGAGAGCCCTTGCCCTCCTCCACCTGATCCTTAAACTAAAGTGCTTTATGTTTACCTCACAGGGAGATAATCTGACCCTGCCCACCTGTGAGGGTCTTGAGTTCTTTGTGTGGGAAATGGTGCCTCCTTGTCTGTTGCTTACCAACATGGCTCAGAAATTCACACGTAGGGGGAATCGCAGGTAACTGTGGCATCCTTTTTTATTAATATGGCAGGAGATATTCCATTTCACACCACCAGCCCCTGGTAACTACCAACTGACTCTGCTCTCACAATTTTGGCTTTTTTTGATCCCACATATAAGTGACATCATGCAGTATCTGTCTTTCTCCGTCTGACTTACCTCCCTGAATATAATGCCCTCAAGGTTGCTAATCCACTACAAATGTTTGTTCACAAAGGGCCTGTTACATAAGTGTAGGTGCAAGGGCGCCCCCCAAGGTTAGTGGTCATGGGGAAAGAGTGGTTACCAGAATTCAAAGGAGAGAGATTTGCATGGAAATGGTGGCCTCACAAAGAAGAGTGCCTTTCAGTTAAGGGCCATCACCAGCCCAAAGCCCTGGGATAAATACCCTGGCCTTTGGTGCCAATCTCTTTCCAATGTCCTGCTGGGGCACCCACTTAAACAAACCCAATCAGAAGCCAGATGACAGGGAGCCCATTGAGGAAGCTACACAACTCAACCTCCTGGAACAAAAAAAAAAGGGTGGAGAGTGGATCTGGGGGAACAGACAGAGACGCAGCATATGTGTCCACTTTGCCTACCAGACTGTAAACTCCTGGAAGACCAGCATATTTAATCAGTCAGGTGAGGCCAGGCTGTTTGCAGAAACACACAACGTTGGACATTCAGTTGCATGAAAGAGTGAAGTTTATTTCTTATTCATTCTTATGTACCTCATGGGTGTCTGCTCACCGAGGTCACCCAGGCACCCAGAGACCCCAGAGGTCCCAAGGCTGGCACGGAAGCCACAGTTTTGTAGTGTTAAAGGGAAGAAAGCCTGGGAGGGCCTCGTAACAACCATGGCAGCTTTCTCCTGGAAGTGACACCGGTCATTCCCACTACAAACTCACTGGCCAGGAATGATCAGGACCACCACACACCCACCCACAAAGAGACTGATGTGCAAATTCCACCATGCGTGCAGAATGCAGCAAGCTGGAAATACTGGGTCAACAGTTCTAGCATCCTATCTCATCTGCCTCCTTGGCTCCCAGTGCAGTACCTGGGTAATGTTTGTCCATGGACGAAATGCCTGTCAGAGTGGGACGGTTGTCCTGTTGGTGGCAGAGAAGAGATAGGTGAGAATAACCTACTGGGCTACTTGAACACCAAAGTGACATTCAGGGTGAAAAAATATGACAGGAAAACTATTACAAGAGAATGTATTAAGTAGCCATTGTTCACTTATTCACTTAACATGCATATTGAGTAACTACCATGTGGCTAGAAGTTTCTAGACCCCCTTGGATTCTGGTATTTGGAGGAAAGGGCTCTGTGTCGCTCAAGCAACAGAACCTGGCTCTGGTTAATTAAGCAATAAAGGTGTTTGGTCAAAAGTTATTGAAGGGGTTTTGGAATCATCTGGCCCCCAGTGGGGCCCAGACAGGAGAAGTTGGGGTCTCCCCAGGCAGAGGAACTGGGGAAGGGACAGGCCAGAGGAAAGTCCATCCTGGTGTCCCCCTTGCAAGGCAGCTGCCCAGCCAGTGATGGACACGTTTCGTCTGCTCTGTCCTCTTTCCTCTCCCTCTGCTCCTGGCGTCTTCCTCTGCCCTAACTCACTTTCGTCCCTGCCTGCCTCCCCCTTATGTAACGTCCCCTGTCCCAGGGGCTCTTATGTAACCAAGTCACCTCGGGCTCCCATCCCCACCTCGAAGCTCCCACCTCGGCCTCGCCTGTCAGGTACAATCCTTCACAGTTGGCTGGGCCAAGCCCTCAAGAGGAATGTGGAGAGAGGGAGGGGGTGAGAGGGAGCGAGAGGACACTCCTCACCCAGCAGGGGCTGGACAAGGCTCCCTGGGAAGAAGGAGCTCTGGAGGGGCTGGTTCTGCAGGGGAAGCCCTGGCCCATGGCCCACTCTCAGGAGACTCAAGCTGGCTTTCTGTGCCTCAGCTTCCACCTCTGTAAAATGAGGATAGTGATGTGTTTAATGACACTGAATTGTATACTTAAAATTTACTAAGAGAATATATCTCAAGTGATTTTACCACACACCCTCAAGAAGAAATGATAACTGCAAGGTGATATGTAAGGTGACAGAGTGTTAGTTTGCTTCATTATGGTAATCATTTCACAATGTATACATATATCAAGTCATCATGTTATATGCCTCAAATGCAATTTTCTTTGCCAACTGTACCTCAAAAAAGCTGCGAAAATTTTTTGACAAAGTTAAATGTGGATAAAGTTTGCTTCATAAGATGTCCACAGGATCAGAAAACTGTATGTGTGTGTGTATGCATCTATATCAGTTCAGTTCAGTTCAGTTGCTCAGTCGTGTCAGACTCTTTGCAACCCCATGGATTGCAGCATGCCAGGCTTCCCTGTCCATCACCAGCTCCCAGAGATGCTCAAACTCATGTCTATCAAGTTGGTGATGCCATCCAACCATCTCATCCTCTATCGTCCCCTTCTCCTCCTATCTTCAATCCTTCCCAGCATCAGGGTCTTTTCCAATGACTCAGTTCCTCGCATCAGGTGGCCAAAGTATTGGAGCTTCAGCTTTATCATCAGTCCTTCGAATGAATATTCAGGACTGATTTCCTTTAGGACTGACTGGTTTGATGTGAGCAAAACCGTATACATACATACATATATACGTGTGTGTGTGATTTATGCCCTCCAAGAGTTTGATTACAGAACCTCCCCAGGACTGGGGAAACAGACTCTTGCAGGGCACAAACAAAACCTTGTGCCCACCAGGACCCAGAAGAAAGGAGCAGTGATCCCACAAGAGACTGACCCAGACATGCCTGCGAGTGCCAGGAGTCTACAGTGGGGGCGTGGGTCAACAGTGGCCTGCTGCTGGGTCAGGAGCATTGAATACTTCAAGTCCTTTTGAAGGAGGTCACCAGTATCTTCATTACCCCTACCACAGTTTGGTCTCAGGTCAAACAATAGGAAGGGAACACACATCCCAGCCCCCATCAACAGAAAATTGGATTAAAGATATATTGAGCATGGCCACGCCCATCAGAACAAGACTCAGTTTCCCCCAGAGTCATCTTTCCCATCAGGAAGCTTCCATAAGCCTCTTATCCTTATCTGTCAGAGGGCAGACAGAATGAAAACCACAAACACAGAAAACTAATCAAACTGATCACATGGACCACAGCCCTGTCTAACTCAATGGAACTATGAGCCATGCCATGTAGGGCCACCCAAGATGGATGGATCATAGAGGAGTGTTCTGACAAAACGTGGTCCACTGGAGAAGGTAATGGCAAACCACTTCAGTATTCTTACCTTGAGAATGCCATGAACAGTATGAGGCAAAAACATATAACACTGAAAGATGAACTCTCCAGGTCGGTAGGTGCCTAATATGCTACTGGAGAAGAGTGGAGAAATAACTCCAGAAAGAATGAAGAAACGGAGCCAAAGCCAAAACAACACCCAGTTGTGGATGTAACTGGTGGTGGAAGCAAAGTCCGATGCTGTAAAGAACAATATTGCATATGAACCTGGAATGTTAGGTCCATGAATCAAGGTAAATTAGAAGTGCTCAAACAGGAGATGGCAAGAGTGAATGTCAACATTCTAGGAATCAGTGAATTAAAATGGACTGGAATGGTTGAATTTAATTCAGATGATCATTATATCTATTACTGTGGGCAAGAATCCCTTAGAAGAAACGGAATAGCTCTCATAGTCAAAAAAAGAGTCCAAAATGCAGTACTTGGGTGCAATCTCAAAAATTACTGAATCACCTCTATTCATTTCTAAGGCAAACCTTTCAACATCACAGTAATCCAAGTCTATGCCCCAACCAGTAATGCTAAAGAAGCTGAAGTTGAACAATTCTATGAAGACCTACAAGAACTTCTAGAACTAACAACAACAACAAAAAATGTTCTCTTCATCATAGGGGATTGGATGCAAAAGTAGGAAGTCAAGAGATACCTGGAGTAACAGACTAGTTTGGGGTTAGATCTGATAGAGTGCCTGAAGAACTATGGAGGCAGGTTCGTGACATTGTACAGGAGGCAGTGATCAATGCCATCCCCAAGAAAAAGAAATGAAAAAAGGCAAAATGGCTGTCCAAGGAGGCCTTAAATAGCTGAGAAAAGAAGAGACATGAAACAAAAGGAGAAAAGGAAAGATACAGCCATCTAAAGGCAGAGTTCCAAAGAATAGCAAGGAGTGTTAAGAAAGCCTTCTTCAGTGATCAATGCAAAGAAATAAAGGAAAATAATAGAATGGGAAGGACTAGAGATCTCTTCAAGAAAATTAGAGATACCAAAGGAACATTTCATGCAAAGATGGGCACAATAAAGGACAGAAATGGTATGGACCTAACAGAAGCAGAAGATATTAAGAAGAGGTGGCAAGAATACACAGAAGAAATATACAAAAAAGATCTTCATGACCCAGATAACCACGATGGTGTGATCACTTACCTAGAGCCAGACATCCTGGAGTCCAAAGTCAAGTGGTCCTTAGGAAGCATCACTATGAACAAAGTTAGTAGAGGTGATGGAATTCTAGTTGAGCTATTTCAAATCCTAAAAGATGATGCTATTAAAGTGTTGCACTCAATATGCCAGCAAGTGTGGAAAACTCAGCAGTAGCCACAGGACTGGAAAAGGTCAGTTTTCATTCCAATCCCAAAGAAAGGCAATGTCAAACAATGTTCAAACTACCATCCAATTGTACTCATCTCACAGGGTAGCAAAGTAATGCTCAAAATTCTCCAAGGGAGACTTCAACAGTACGTAGACAAAGAAATTCCAGATGTTCAAGCAGGATTTAGAAAAGGCAGAGGAACCAGAGGTCAAATTGTCAACATCCGTTGGATTATGGAAAAAGCAAGAAAGTTCCAGAAAAAACATCTACTTCTGCCTTATTGACTATGCCAAAGCCTTTGACTGTGTGGATCAGAGCAAACTGCAGAAAATTCTTAAAGAGATGGGAATACCAGAACACCTGACCTGCCTCCTGATAAATCTGTATTCAGGTCAAGAAACAACAGTTAGAACCAGACATGGAACAATAGACTGGCTCCAAATCGGGAAAGGAGTACGTCAAGGCTGTATATTGTCACCCTGCTAATTTAACTTATATGTAGAGTACATCATGAGAAACGCTGGGCTGGAGGAAGCATAAGCTGGAATCAAGATTGTTGGGAGAAATATCAACAACCTCAAATATGCAGATGACACTACCCTTGTGGCAGAAAGCGAAGAAGAACTGAAGAAACTCTTGATGAAAGTGAAAGAGGAGAGTGAAAAAGCTGGCTTAAAATTAAACATTCAGAAAACTAAGATCCTGGCATCTGGTCCCACCACTTCATGGCAAATAGATGGGGAAAGAATGAAAACAGTGACAGACTTTATTTTCATGGGCTCCAAAAATCATTGTGGATGGTGACTGCAGCCATGAAATCAAAAGACGCTTGCTCCTTGGAAGAAAGGCTATGACCAAAGTAGACAGCATATTAAAAAACAGAGACATTACTTTGCTGACAAAGGTCCGTCTAGTCAAAGCTATGGTTTTTCCAGTAGTCATGTATGGATGTGAGAGTTGGACTATAAAGAAAGCTGAGCACCTAAGAATTGATGCTTTTGAACTGTGGTGTTGGAGAAGACTCTTGAGAGTCCCTTGGACTGCAAGGAGATCAAACCAGTCCATCCTAAAGGAAATCAGTCCTGAATATTCATTCAAAGGACTGATGCTGAAGCTGAAGCTCCAATACTTTGGCCACCTGATGCGAAGGACTGACTCTTTGGAAAAGACCCTGAGGCTAGGAAAGATTGAAAGCAGGAGGAGAAGGGGACGACAGAAGGGATGAGATGGTTGGATGGCATCACTGACTCGATGGACATGAGTTTGAGTAAGCTCCAGGAATTGGCGATGGACAGGGAAGCATGGGGTTGCACAGAGTAGAACACGACTGAACAACTGAACTGAACTGAACTAATATACGTAATTAATTTAGAACATGGCCTGGCACTCCATAAAATACTTAAGAACTATTTGCTTTTGCGGGGAGGGGAGAGATGGATTCTAAATAATTGTGTCTTGATCAGTGGTTCTCAAACTTCATGTTCTCAGAACTCCTCTACACTCTTAAAATTGATAGAAGACTTCTAAGAGTTTTTGTCTAGGTGGGTTTTACCTACCAGCATTTATCATATTTTAAATTAAAGCCAAGCAGTTTTTTAAAATACTTACTCATTCATCTAAAAATAACAATAATAAATTCATTACATGTTAACACAAAATCTTACAACAACAAAAAAACTCCTATATTTTCCAAAACAAAAAGCACTAGTGAAAAGCATAGTGATATTATATGTTTTTGAAAATCTGTTAGATCTGACTTAATAGAAGGCAGCTGAATGCCACATCTGCCACTGCATTCAGCCTATTGCAATATCACACGTCTTGAAGATGCTAGGAGATTCCGCTATATACTTGTGAGAGAGTGACAATGAAAAGGACAAATAAGATCTTAGTACTATTATGAAGCTCCGGGAGTTGGTGATGGACGGGGAAGCCTGGCGTGCTGCAGTTCATGGGGTCGTAGAGTCGGACACGACTGAGCAACTGAACTGACTGACTATTATGAATACAGTTTTGATCTGGCAGACCCCCTGAGAGGTTACCTGGAATTCATTTTGGGAACCACCTGGTATATTGAGGAGAGGAAGAAAGCAGAGAAAACGGGCATATTTTCATGTCTTCTCCCAATCTGTGAAGGCTCACTGGGCACCAGCTCTGACAAGGCAATGATACAAAGCCCTTGACAGGCATCAGCTCAGTTACTGCTCATTCAGCTTCAATCAGTGGGACCTGTTATGATCAGAAAACAACCTAGACACAGAGATACTAAGTGACTTTTCCAAGGTTGCACAGTGATCTGGATATTCAGTGCCCAGTATTTCTGATTCAGGAGCTCCTGCTCTTAAACTCGAAATTCTAATGTCTCCTCCCACCTAGCTTAGGCCATTTCTAGCCAATGAAATGGAAGGGCAAGTCTATAGTTGGAAGGGCAAGTCTATAGTTGAAAGGAAAAAGGGAGAGGGGCATTTCTAGGACTGATTTCTTTCCTGGTTAACAGGAGGCTCATAAGGAGAGCTCTCTCCTGATCATCTCTTTCCTACATTTGGAGACTATCAAGTGAAGACTTGAAGGGGCTGTGGCAACCATCTTGTGACCATGAGGTGCCAACCTGAGTATGGCAGAACAGAAGACTGGGGAGAGTCTGGGCCATTGTTGACATTGTTGAGCTGTGAACCAACTAAGAGATCAATCATCCTAATTTACTGTTGTGTGATAACAAGTATCTCTATCATTTAGGCCATTTTTTAATTCTGTATTAATACTTGAATACAGCCTAACTGACACCTTTAGGGGCATTTGGAGAATGTCCCCGTGTTGACCTCACAGGGAACCACAGGGGCCATGATGAGACTATCCCAAGTAGTTTGTGGACCACAGACAAGGACCTGTGGGAGCCAGTGCAGGAAAGGAAGAGCAGGTGGTTGCCATATGGTGATGCAGCTGATATCCCGGTTTGTGGACACCTGTGAGGCACCCTGATCGGGACTCCAGAAATAACTGAGGAGCACTTTGCAAGAGTGACCGAATCTTCTAACAAATAAGCAGTATAAGTTACACTGAGATAAGAAAGAGTGTGATGATTGATTAGTGATGTCTGTCACAGGCACAAACCCACAGCGTGATGTATCCCACACTCGCTTACTCCTGAATGCTCACTCCAAAAAATGCATCCAGACATGACAATGGCCTCAAAGTCCCTCATTCCCACTCTGGAGGGAAAGTCAAGTTCTGAAGTCTCTGGGGAAGCTGATCTCCCAAACAAGGGTTCCCAGGACTCCATTAATTGGAGGTACTCCCACGTGCTTTGGACTAACCACCTCTCTCTCACACTCTAGTGAGACACCTGCCTCCTCTGCTCACCGGAGCTCCCTGAGGTAGGATTCACCTCGTGTCCATCTGTGAATCACAATAGGATCAGGTACAAAGCCTGGCACTTAGTCAGCAAACACCCAAGGGAAGTGTTAGTGATCCATCAAGGTCTGATATTCAGGAAGTCACCTGGTGTCTGCCTCCACATTGTTCAAATTCACTTCTTCATGGAGTTAACTGATGTTTCCAGGATTCTCACCTGGGAGGCAGTGCAGTGGCTGGGAAGAGCATGTGTAGCTAAGTTCACATCCTACCTCTGCTCACTTACCAGCCATAAGACCTCAGAGAAGTCATTCAATCTTTCCAAGACTCACTGCTGTCACAGCAAGACATCAATATCTACCTCAGAAGGTTCCATGGTTAGAGTCAGACGATCCACAGAAGTGGACGTGGTGACTCCAGAATCCTGAGTGGCAGCTTCCTCTGGAAAATGATCTATTTAGCAGAGAAAAGAGGTTCCTTATGGGTTTGGATGCAGAATAGACATACCTCCACGGGGAAAGCAAAGCTGGAATTGATTCATTTAGCCAACAAATATCTAATGAACAATGCTCTGTACTGGGCAGGGGATACAGGGATGAACAATGGACATCGTTCCTGTTTTCTTTGGGCTTAGAGCCTCTAGTCACATGAGGTTATTGAAATTTAAATTAATTAAGAACATGTAAAACTGCAAGTTGAGTTCTACAGTCACACCAGTCACATACAAAGTGCTCAATGGCCACATGTGGCTGGTGGCTACCATACCAGATAGCACAGCTAGAGAACACTCCCATCATTGTAGCAGGTTCTTACTGGAAAGTACAGTCTAGAAGGCAAACAGACACTAAAAAAAAAAGCCACACAAACACCTGATTACGCACCAGAACATTTGTCAGAAGAAAAGCCACAGGCAGTGCTCTTGCCATTTTTCAGTTGAAAAATAGAGCCTGGCAAGCAATTAGCTCAAAGTGGACTGAGCATCCGAGAGCCTGACGCAGCTCTCAGCACCTCCTAGGGCTGTTCTCTCTGGGGCTGGAGCCTAGGGAAGCCCTCCAGAGACATGAGGCTTGTCTAGGATGATATCTGACTTTGCAGCAAATGACTCAAGTTTAGCCACTGGTTGAGAGGAAGGGCCTAGGTGGAATCCTAGCTCTGCCAACTGTATGACTGTGGGAGGTAATTAACACCCTGGGCCTCTGTGCCTCCATTTATAACATGGGTGAACAACAGTATCTGGCATAGAGAGTTGCTGGGAGGATTAAGTACTCTAAAGAGTATAAAGCACTTAGAAGAGTTCCTGGTTCACAGTGATGATGGGTCCTTGGGACCTTTCAGCTTTTTTAGGGGGATGCACCTACCTCTCAACAGCCACCTTCATTTTCACCCTTTACTTCCCAAAGTATCATCACTCAAAGCTAAATTGATAATCATGGTCAGATTCCTCTGTAAAATGAGCCAGGAAGGGGAATATAACCGTAATTGTAATATTAACCAACTCATACTAACAGCTTTCCAGGCCGGGCTCAGTGTGAAGCCCTTTTTGCTTACGTGTGGTGTTTTGTTTTTTTCTTGGCCACTGGGCAAGTCTTGTGGGATTTTAGTTCCCTGACCAGTGATAGAACCTGGGCCCTTGACAGTGGTCATGCTGAGACCTAGACACTGGACCACTAAAGAATTCCCTGTATTATGTGTTTAACCTTCACAATAACACCAATAGGTATGCATTGCTAAAATTAACCTCCATTTTGCATATGAGGAAATTGAAACTTACAAAGCTGAATTTCCTCACCTTTACAGAGGGAAAGAGGAGCTTCCAAGGTGGCGCTAGTGGTAAAGAATCCGCCTGCCAACGCAGGAGACGTTAGAGATGCAGGTTCGATCCCTGGGTCGGGAGGATCCCCTGGAGGAGGGCATGGCAACCCACTCCAGAGTTCTTGCCTGGAGAATCCCATGACAGAGTAGCCTGGTGGGCTACGGTCCATGAGGTGGGAAAGAGATCGGACTGAAGGGATTTAGCGTGCAGGCAGAGGGAGAGAAAAGCATCTTGGCGTCAGTTCCACTACAAAACCGCCAGGTGGCAGTGCCCACCCATTTTCAGTTCCACAGAAAGGGGGCCCACTGAGGCGGGGTTGTCTCACACACATTTGAAGATGGCCTACAGAGGGCCAGGCGCCGTTCTAGGCTCTGAGAATACGTCTGCCAATGAAACTGGGAACGTTTTCTGTCTCTGTGCTTCCTCTCCTCCATTTTTTCTTAAAATTAATATAAAGTATTTGGAGAGAGGCCTACCCAAAGATATGTGGCCTGCCTGGGAGAAAATAGTCTTGGCCGGGCAAGAGGATACTAGGAGGCCGGGCAGGAGGCTCACGGGAAGGGGTGAGAATATCTGAAAGTTCCATGATCCCCAAAGATCAGGGCCTGCAGCTTCCCCCAGAAGGACGTGCTATTCCACAACCCATCTTGCTTGCCTCTCCATCCCCCCTTTCCCCACACAGAGAAGAGGGGGAACAGGAGTCATCTCTCTGTCATGTCTTGTAGGGCTGGGATGGGGCGAAGGGTCTTATCCACACCTCAGAGGGGTCCTCAAAGTTCTGGGGAGGGGAGGATTGCAGAGAGACGACCGGGAAAAGGCAACCTGAAGCTGGAGTGAAGCCCCCAGGCAGCGTCGAGGCAATGCCGACCCCAGACAGCTCAGGTGGACTAGGAGCCACACTCAGGTACGAGGTACGAGGTGGCCCAGACCGTTTCCCTAAGGAGCGTCTCACAGTTGCGCTGTGGGTGGGTGAGCAGCCTGAGCTCTGAGTGTTGGCTGAGCACCAGACTGGTAGCCCCGGGGCCCCAAGCGTGTGCTCAGGGCAATCATGGAAATGTGCGTATGTATGTGAGTGATGAGGGCGGCAGCAGTGGTGGGATCCTGCATGTGGATCCATGTGAGGGGTGAGTGGACTTGTGAATATGTTTGTAGTGGATGTGTGAGTATGTTTGGGGTGGCCCTGTTGGGCTCAGGGTCCATAAAGGGACAAAGACATGTGGCGGGAGGTGGCAGGACTGGAGTGTGCCCAGGCAGGAGGGGCTGCCTGGCTGAAATTGAGGTGTTAGTGATTCTGGAACAGTCTCAGTGGAATCCTTTCTGCACCCTAGATCCGACACTGGTATATTGTGGGGAAGTAACTGTTTAGAATTCAAGATTAAGAAAGGAGTGCGACAGGGCTGTCTGCTGTCACCCTGTTTGTTTGACCTATACGCTGAGCACATCATGAGAAATGCCGGGCTGGATAAGATACAAGCTGGAATCAGATAGGCGGGAGAAACATCAACAACCTCAGATATGTGGATGATACCACTCTAATGGCAGAAAGTGAAGAGGAACTAAAAAGCCTCTTGATGAGGGTGAAGGGGGAGAGTGAAAGAGCCAGTTTAAAACTAAATATTAAAAAAAATAAACTAAGACCATGGCATCGGGCCCCATTAACTTCATGGCAAATAGAAGGGGAAAAGGTGGAAGTAGTGACCGATTTCCTCTTCTTGAGCTCTAAAATCACTGTGGATGGTAACTGCAGCCATGAAATCAGATGATTACTTCCCGGCAGGAAAGCTATGGCAAACTTAGACAGTATGTTGAAAAGCAGAAACACTCCTCTGCCGACAAAGGTCGTGTAGTCAAGGCTATGGTCTTCCTAGTGGTCAGGTACTGTTGTGACAACTGGACCATAAAGAAGGCGGAATGGCAAAGAAATGATGCCTTCGAAATGTGGTGCTGGAGAAAACTTCTGAAAGACCCTTGGACAGCAAGGAGATCAAACCAGTCAATCTTAAGGGAAATCATCCCTGAATACTCCTGGAAAGACTGATGCTGAAGCTGAAGCTCCAGTAGTTTGGTCACCTGATGCGAACAGCGGACTCATTGGAAAAGTCCCTGATGCTGGGAACGATTGAAGGCAGAAGGAGAAGAGGGCGTCAGAGGATGAGACGGCTGGATGGCAACACCGATGCAATGGACATGAACTTGGGCAAACTCAAGGAGATGGTGAGGGACAGGGAGGAGGGAGGTCTGGTGTGCTGCAGTCCAGGGGGTCGCAAAGAGTCGGACACGACTGGGCGACAGAACAACAGCTGTTTAGGAAACCACAGTTTACAAAGCCCCTCTATGTGTGTGTTTCTGCAAGTGGATCAACGGAGGAAAGTGTCCGGTGCGTCCAGAGTGCTTTTGGACGCACTGTGGATGTGAGAGTGGTGTTCCCTAAATGCGGGCACTGGAGGGGGCTCGTCTCGGCGCTGCAAGCGGGGAGTGAGGAGTGTACGCCGGGTTCCGCTTGGAACAATCAGCCCCTGCCGGGACGGGGGCGGGGTTCGGAGGCTCTGGGGGCGGGGCCTCAGGGGGCGGGGCCGCGGCGGCTGCAGCAGCGCGGGCCGGGCCAGGGGGCGCCTCGCGCGGCGGCTGCGGGCGAGTGAGATGCAGTGAGGCCGGACCGGCGGGCGGGCGGGATCGCTGGGCTGGGGCCACGGCGGCACTGCAGAGATGTGACTCGGGCCGAGGGCCAGCGGGAGCGTCGGCGCTTCGGGGCCGCGGGGGTCGGTGAGTGCCAGCCGCGCCGGCGGGGTGGAGGGCCCTGTGGCGACCCCAGAAACTTTTCCTGCGGTGGACTTGGGAGAGCAGGGATGGGGTCTGCTTCTTGAGCTTTTCTGAGTCCCCCACCCCCACCCCGCCTTTTCCCCAAGGGGTTAGTCTGCTGGGGGAGTTGGGGTTTCCGGGCTGGAGGAACCACAGTTCGGCGGGAGAGAGGACCCCGCAGAGCGCGGGGCAGGGAGCGCAGAAGGTTGGGACCTTTATGGGGCGGGGGCGGTGTACCTGGACCAGGCGGAGATCAAAGTCTCAGAGGAGGGTCTGGAGGAGATCGGAGATCAAGCACAGGGCCACTGGAACTGTAAGGGACTCCAGGCGTGCCCGAGTGACTCGTGTGAGGGCAGCCGCGGACAGGTCTGGGGGCTGCGTGGCAGGCGCGGGGCCTGACCACAGACAGGGCAGGCGGAGCCGGGGGCGCAAAGGGCGAGCTTTGGAGGTGAGCTGCCGCACCTGCCGTTGAGACTGCGGGTCAAGCTCTCGGCCGGCCGCGGCTACGCACTACCGGACAAGGAGGGGACACTGCGGGCGAAAAGAGGCAGAGCTGGGACCTGGAGCTGGGGTACAAGTGAGGGGCGTCTGCATACAATGGCGGGGGGTTAGCGTTCCTGTTCCGGCCAGGCTCGAAGCGATGATCAGCCCTGTGCTGCGTCCCCACCCTTTGGGGGACACAGGCTTTCAGTCCCAAGCATCCCGGGACCCCTACCGCCCGCACCCGCCTCGGCCGGAGGGCTGGTTAACTAGCCAGGGAGGGGGTACCGTTGCCACCGAGGACGGCTCCAGCGCAGCCCGGGGGTTCATTCCCCAACTATGTCACTCCCAGGCCTAGCCAATCGCCCCCCACCCCCCACCCCGCAACGCAACTTGTCCCCAGTTCGCTAAGGGGGCGGCTCCTTGGAGCGCGGACAAAGGCCCCTGGAGTGTGGCGGGCAGCGGCGTCCCCGCCTGGGGCCCCGGGCCACGCGCCACATTGGCTGCCCAACTGCGCCAGTATGGGGGGGGGAACCCCGAGCAGAGCCCAGGAGGAACTGGGGGTCTTCGCAAAGAGGCCAGAAGTGGGGGAGGGGCTTGGCACAAAAGCTTTGGAACTTCTGCCGAGGAACCTTGATTCATAAGTTTCCCCAGGGATGGAGGCTTTCTGGAGGACTCAGACGTTGAGTTAAACTGCATGCAAATAGGATGTAAATAGAATGCAAATCGGTGTCTGTTGGTTGGGAGCCCTCCACCCAGCCAGTTTTGTATCTGGACTGTGGAGTGAACCGTTTCCTATCTGTTCCTGCTCTGTCTGAAAAGGGGTCAACTGAGTTGGGAAGGGAAAAATGGAAGTGGGAAGGAGTCGCCATTTAGGGCACAGGCAGCAAGACAAACAGTCTTGTTAGAGAGAGAAGCTTAAAATATTGATCAGTTCATGTATTATTTCAGTAAATGTGCCAGCTACACAACTGGCAGTTAAGCCCCTGCTCTCAGAGCACTGGGGAGTTGGGTGAACACTAAATAAGTAAATAAATAGTAAGTGGATAGAACTTCCAATTGGGATAAGGGCTGCCAGGAAAATAAAGCAGGGTGATGTAAAATAAAGTGACAAGAGTTCTGCGCAGTGACATTTTAGTGGAGCTTTGCAAGATAGGGCCACCCCCCCCACCCCTCCGCAACTCCCCCGCCACTGGCAGATGTTGGGGGAAGACTGAACCAGGCAGAGGGCACTGCAAGTGCAAAGGCTGGGAGGTGGGAATGAGCTTAGAGAAACTGAACAAAGGCCATTGTGGCTGGAGCTCGTAGGCAGATGTAGAGAGTGGGGGTCTGAAAGGGGATGGCAGGGACCAGCCAAACCACGATTTGGGGGGCCATGGAAAGGAGCTTAGGTTTTATTCTCCTAAATGAATCCTTGGACAGAGGGTTTGGAGTGGAAAGCCACGAGATCTGATTTTTAAAAGCTCTGACCTCAACAAGGAGAGGAAAAGCAGCTCCCCTTTCATTCTGCCTCTGGGGATGGCGAGGCACCGGGAGCCTCCGAAGGGGACCTGGGGGGACTGCTTTGAATGAGCCTATGCCAGGGAGCGGTCAGGTTTTAAAACCCGCTTCTCACTTTTAGGCAGTTTCTGTCCACCGTAAGCAGCCCCCACCCAGAGCCCACGGCTCCATAAGCACTTCCACGCAAGAGCTTCCTGGGGGTTCTGA
Source organism: Giraffa tippelskirchi (assembly GCF_054371585.1). Taxonomy (NCBI): domain Eukaryota; kingdom Metazoa; phylum Chordata; class Mammalia; order Artiodactyla; family Giraffidae; genus Giraffa; species Giraffa tippelskirchi. The sequence continues at coordinate 24,148,376 of NC_137287.1, forward strand.
GTTAGTCACATTTTCTCGGAATTACAGCCTGAGAGGAACCGTCCACCCTGGAACGGGCAGCCAAGGATGCAATTTGCATTTAAATGATTGCTTTTATTTACAGGATTGGAGCTGCTTTGCATATTCATGGATCAGGGAGCCTGTGTTCTGACAACCCTGTTTACTAACGTGTGAGGGTTATTAAATTCAAGGGCCCCCAGATAGTCTAGTGGTTTGGATAGTGCTGGGAACTAAAGATTATGAGATGGTATAACTTGGAAAAGATATCAAAGGGTAAGATTGCAGGTCTGGGAAAGAGTTTTAATGTCAGGAAAACTTGTAACAGTTTAATTCTTCAGGAGCAGGAAATGCACCAGCGGCTCTAAGGGGAGTGGGCAGGGACAGAGTGTGGTATTGGGGTGCATGGGGAGACAGGCTCCGCAGCCTCATCCTGGCCCTCTGCTGAATATGGGGGAATCTAACCAGGGTGCAGCAGCCTTGAGGTCAGGAGTCCGGAGCAGCGGGTTCTAGTCCCAGCTCATCCCGTCACTTCCAGGAAGCCTCTGGCCAAGTCACAATACCACTTCCGATTCCCAACAGGATACTGAGAATTGTCATTGTTTTTGTAACAAGTCAGGACCCAGTGCTCCCTGTCTGCCAGGCACCAGGCTGAGTCCTTTCTAAGTACATGTCACGTCAGCTTTGAGAAAGCGGCACTATTACTATCATTGTTTTACAGAAGAAGAGACTGAAGGTCAGAGAGGTTAAGTAATGCCCTATGACACTCAGTTCTGTCTGACTTCCTCTAGCTGAGGTCTTCCACTCTTGAGGACGTGGAAGGGAGTGTAAATTCTGTGCCAGGTATTCATTGGTACTTTAGACATGCCCAGGGCTAGGAAAGGCCCTCCAGACCTGCTTTAGTTTTTCTTTCCCGTCCATGCTCCAGCGCCTCCTCCCCCCTTCTTTAGAGAAGGTGGGTTAAAGGTGCCTCTGCTGGCAGTAGCCGAGGGGAAGCAGGTCAGAATGGCATGTTCCAGAGCAGTTTTGTACGTCTTGTATCTCCTGTCATCTGGGTGGGTGGGAAGGTGAGGACGCTGATTCCCAGGAGAATGGCTGGTGTCTAGTTTCTGGGTGTCTGCCTCTGACTCCTCAGCAGGGGCACCCGGTTTTAGGGCACGCAGACTGGCCTCCCATCCTCCAGCACCCATTCCCCTCTGGAAAACCACCTTTGCAGGGAGGCCGCCATTTAGAGCACCTGCTGTGGGAATCAGGAGAGTTTGGGAGTTTCCAAGGTAGACCACATGAGTTTGAGTAGGCTCCGGGAGTTGGTGATGGACAGGGAAGCCTGGCGTACTGAAGTCCATGGGGTCGCAAAGAGTCGGACACGACTGAGCAACTGAACTGAACTGACTGAAGGTAGACCACCCCAAAGGCTTCTCCCCTTCACACCCCCTCGGGGACTTCTTTTCTCGGTGTGTGATGGTGGAGGCTGGAAACCAGTGGTGGACCAACACTTGGGTGAGCTTATTTCAGTCCCATCTCCATGGCAACTGCCCCTCCTGGAAAAGGAAAGTCAGACAAGTTCATAACCTCAGGGCATTTGCCAGTCTGTTATTTATTTAACAGACACTTTATATAAGTGCTTCAGTTCAGTTCAGTTCAGTCGCTCAGTCGTGTCCGACTCTTTGTGACCCCATGAACTGCAGCACGCCAGGCCTCTCTGTCCATCACCAACTCCCGGAGTCTACCCAAACCCATGTCCATCGAGTCGGTGATGCCATCCAGCCATCTCATCCTCTGTCGTCCCCTTCTCCTCCCACCCCCAATCCTACCCAGCATCAGGGTCTTTTCCAGTGAGTCAACCCTTCGCATGAGGTGCACAAAGTATTGGAGTTTCAGCTTCAACATCAGACCTTCCAATGAACACCCAGGATTGATCTCTTTTAGGATAGATTGATTGGATCTCCTTGCAGTCCAAGGGACTCTCAAGAGTCTTCTCCAACACCACAGTTCAAAAGCATCAATTCTTCGGCGCTCAGCTTTCTTCACCGTCCAACTCTCACATCCATACATGACCACTGGAAAAACCATAGCCTTGACTAGACAGACTTTTGTTGGCAAAGTAATGTCTCTGCGTTTAAATATGCTATCTAGGTTGGCCATAACCTTCCTTCCAAGAAGTAAGCGTCTTTTAATTTCATGGCTGCAGTCACCATCAGCAGTGATTCTGGAGCCCAAAAAAATAAAGTCTGACACTGTTTCCACTGTTTCCCCATCTATTTCCCATGAAGTGATGGCACCAGATGCCATGATCTTAGTTTTCTGAACGTTGAGCTTTAAGCCAACTTTTTCAGTCTCCTCTTTCACCTTCATAAAGAGGCTCTTTAGTTCTTCTTCACTTTCTGCCATAAGGGTGGTGTCATCCGCATATCTGAGGTTATTGATATTTCTCCTGGCAATCTTGATTCCAGCTTGTGTTTCTTCCAGCCCAGCGTTTCTCATGATGTACTCTGCATATAAGTTAAATAAGCAGGGTGACAATATACAGCCTTGACGTACTCCTTTTCCTATTTGGAACCAGTCTGTTGTTCCATGTCCAGTTCTAACTGTTGCTTCCTGACCTGCATACAGGTTTCTCAAGAGACAGGTCAGATGGTCTGGTATTCCCATCTCTTTCAGAATTTTCCACAGTTTATTGTGATCCACACAGTCAAAAGCTTTGGCATAGTCAATAAAGCAGAAATAGATGTTTTTCTGGAACTCTCTTGCTTTTTCGATGATCCAGCGGATATTGGCAATTTGATCTCTGGTTCCTCTGCCTTTTCTAAAACCAGCTTGAACATCTGGAAGTTCACGGTTCACGTATTGCTGAAGCCTGGCTTGGAGAATTTTGAGCATTACTTTACTAGCATGTGAGATGAGTGCAATTGTGCGGTAGTTTGAGCATTCTTTGGCATTGCCTTTCTTTGGGATTGGAACGAAGACTGACCTTTTCCAGTCCTGTGGCCACTGCTGAGTTTTCCACATACCCCATGTTAACTATAGTCTAAACCCTACTTATTATTTCAATCCTCACAAGAACCCTGCAAGATGGGTGTTATCACCCCCATTTTGCAGATGAAGAAACTGAGGCAAGTAAGGTTAAGTCTGCTGCCCCAGGTCACAAGGTCCTAGCAAATGCCAGGGGCAGAATCGGAAACCCAAAGTTCATGCTGCTTGGTGAGGATCAAGGCTGGGAGAACCAGCCCTGCTTGTGGCCTGCAGGCAGGCAGCAGCACTGTCCTTGCACAAGGAATCTTGCCTGCATTCCTTCCAGCCTCTGCAGGCCCCAGCTTGTGAGAAATGGAGCGTGCTGCTCCACCACCTGCCGGCAGCTTCTGGCCCCTCTGTGGGGAGAGAGAGTATGTGTGCGCGTGCGTGTGCGACGCAGTGTATTTAAGAGCATCTGAATGAGTCACATTTCTGAGAGCCTTGCCGGCAGCAAAGTAATTAGTATGTGAGCCGAGTCTTGCACATTCGTCACTTTATTCATTACTTCTTTTGAGGAGCTGCATGCCTACATCCCACGGGTTTGTTGCCATATATTCATTCTGCCTCAGTCAGCCTTGCCTTGGGGCTGACTCCAAACCTTTAATCAGGTTTTGTGCAGCTTGGGGATCCTGGAGAGCTCCCTCCTTGGCAGGGGGAGGCCTCAGGTGGCTGATGGGGCTGGATGGGGCTTACCTGACAGTGGGTGCGATGGAGCCTGAGTGGGGTCTGGGGAAGCAGCAGTAAGGTAGAAGGTGCAGGGCTATGGTTCCGGCTCCCCAGCTGCATATGTTCGTGCTTCTCAACCTCAGTGCACGAAACCATCTGACCACACCTGGAGCTTATTGGAGGGCTGTGGAAACACGCCAGGCCCACTCTGGAGAGTCTGCATTTCTTACAAGCTCCCAGGCAATGCTGCTGCTATTACCAGCCTGAGGATCAAACTTTGACTTAAGCCTCAGTCCCCTCCTCTATAAGATGATTGTGAGAGCATCTTCCCGCCCTGTGACATGAGGGTTGGAGACCATATTTAGTCAGTTCATTCATTCAGCAACTGGGCCGTGAGCACTGCCCATGTGCCAGGTGCTGGGGAATCGATGCAGAACAAAATAGACAGGAGCCTGGGTGTGGGGGAGGCAGATCAAATGAGTAATAAAATAAAACAATTGAAAATTGTGGTATATGCTACAAAGATAAAGATCAGGAGTATTGGTATAGAACATAAAGGGGCAAAAGGAACCTAATTTAGATAGACTGGCTAGCAAAGGGCTCACCCGGTGACATTTCCAGAGCCCTGGTCTGTCGGAAAAGCCTAGTAACAATAGTACGTTTGTCTCCTGATTCCACGACTTTCTAGCTGTATGACCTTGGACAAGCCAACTGGCCTCTCTGTTTTATTTCCTGTAAAATGCAGATAGTGCTAGCACTTGCCTCATGGTGTCATTGTCCAGATGATTAGGTATTAATGTATGTGAAGTGCATAGCAGAGGGCCTAGAACATAGTTAACAGTCATTATTGCATTCACTATGGCAGTAATAGAGAACACTACAGGGCAATTCTGAATCCCCCAGAAAGCCTAGATGAGCTGGACTCAGCTTCATTCTCTGAGGTGGTATAACCCTCCTTCCGATCATCCCGGACAGAGTTCTGCAGAACAATGACTGTCACCTCATGGGCATCCCTTGCAGTGATAATGACCTACTTGGCACAGCTGAACCCTTCCAAAGCCCCTGCTGCCTAGATGTTGATTAACGAGGACTTCCTGGAAGAAGAGGGCCACATCATGTGGGATACATCATAGAACTTCTTTGTTAACAAGTTACATAAACCCATCTCAAAATGGCTTAATCCAAAAAAGAGAAGTTGATTGGCTGCTGAAGCTGCAAAGACCAGGGTATCTGGCTTCAGGCATAACTGAATCCAGTTTTGCAGTGTATTGGGACTCCTGTCCATCACGTGATGATTTCCTGTGGGCCAGCTTTATTCTCAGACAGGTTCTTTCCCTGTGATGGTAAATATGCCCTCTCCAGCTCCAGGTTTATATCCTTTTAGCTGGTTGTTGTTGTTTAGTTGCTCAGTTGTGTCCAACTCTGCGACCCCATGGACTGCAGCACGCCAGGCCTCCCTCTCCCTCACTGTCTCCCGGAGTTTGCCGAAATTCATGTCCATTTTGTCGGTGATGTCATCCAACCATCTGATCCTCTGCTGCCCTCTTCTCCTTATTGCCTTCCTTTCAGCTTATTAACCCCAGTAACAGGAGAAAACCTCTTTCCAGTTAATTCTAGCAAAAATCCTAAGACTGATTCTCATGGGTCTGGTTGAGGCCAAGTGGCTGTCCCTGAGCCTATCGGTGCGGCCAAGGGGTGGGATAAATGCTTCGATTGGCCAGGCTGGCTCATAGCTGAGGCTGAAGGGGGCTCTCCAGAGGAAAATCAGGAGCTCTTTTCAGAACTGGAGGAAGGAGAGGGTTCCACCCTCAGGAATGAAAGCAGAAAGCAAGAGTGCATCTATTTCCCATGTCAGAAAGGAGTGGGAGCTAGAGACAGGGACCATAGCCAGAAGAACCCACACAATTTCAGAAGCTTGGTTGCCATCTTTATTTTTTCTTCACATTGGTTTCCTGTTGTTGTTGGAAGGTCGGTCAGGAAGAGAGATGAGCCAGCAGAACCGAGGGATGAACCGGCAGAACCAAGTTCCAACTTGTAGGCAGGTCTGAAGAGAGGAGATTCCTCCGAGAGAGTGAGTGGAGGCAGCTAAAGAAAGTCTAGTTCTTGCAAGGAAAGGACCTGGGGTGCAGGCATGAGGCTGAGAGGCCTGGCTGGTTTCTTGGCTTCTTCCTCCTCAAGTCTGTTCTCAAATATATAAACCAGGCTTTCTCATCCTCAGCACTGCTGACATGTGCGGGCAGATCATTAGTGTTGAGGGCCATCTCAGGCATGTTGTTCCGTCACTCAGTCACGTCCAACTCTTTGTGACCGCATGGACTGCAGCACACATGGCTTCCCTATCCTTCACTATCTCCCGGAGCTTGCTCAAACTCATGTCCGTTGAATCGATGATGCTACCCAACCATCTCATTCTCTGTCATCCCCTTATCCTCCTGTCTTCAGTCTTTGCCAGCATCAGGGTCTTTTCCAATGAGTCAGCTCTTCGCATCAGGTGGCCAAAGTATTGGAGCTTCAGCTTTAGCATCAGTCCTTCCAATGAATATTCAGGGTTGATTTCCTTTAGGATTGACTGGTTTGATCTCCTTGCAGTCCAAGGGACTCTCAAGAGTCTTCTCCAGCACTGGATGCTTAGCGGCTTCCCTGGACTCTGTTGCACTTCCCTCCCCAGTTGTGACAGGCAGAACTGTCCCTACATGTGGCCCAGTGTTCCCTGGGATCACAGTCACCCTGGTTGAGAATCACGGGCCTGGAGGTGTGGGGGGAGAGTTGGGGAGAGGGCTGATGGTCAAGACTCCAGAAGCACCTTCCTCCCTGTCTCCTCCCAGCCGCCCTGGGGATTGTTGGCCGCTGTGTGAACTAGAGAGGCTGCCTGGGGTGTGTTCTGTTGTCACTTGCTGAGAAGTCTCTTAATCACATTTGCCATTGATGAGAGGTCTAGAGGAAATCCACTACAACGTGTCAGGGGCCAATGGCATTTTGTTCCAGCATATCCAGTTCTTAAATTTTTTTTCTGGGCTTGTTGGTTCTTAAATTTTGATTCCGAGTGTGTTCTTGTGATAAGCAGCTCTGACTAGGACAGCATTTTTTTCCAAAAGTGGTACATTAGGATATGGCAATGGGAATGCGAGCGTGAGTTCCATCAACAGGTATTCCGATGTGTTGAGCTTTCTTCTGAGTCAATTTCAAGACCGTGGTGAGTCAGTTGTAAGTAACTTACAGGGAGTGTATAGACAAGGCATAAATAGCTGAGGTGGCCCTCTCGTGACTGACACGGCACAAAGAGTGGTGGGACCAGGGGCCTGATTACCAATGTCTGAGTGCTTGTTTCAGGAGCATCTCTTGTCAGATACCCTCTGTTCCTGCCTTCTCTCATCTCTGGGCAAAGGAAGAATCACCCTGTAGCACCAGGCTCCTTCTCATTCTGTGGCATCAATAATTTATCCCAGTCGATGGCCTCGCGGCCAAGGCAGGATCAGAACTGCTCACTATTGCCCATCAAGTAGCTGAGAGAGAGAAGTGGTCGATACCGCATTTACTTAAGAAAGCCCCAGGGATGTGCTGAACTGCCTGGGAGGTGGCTGGTGACAGCCTCACTGTGGGCGGAGCTAAGTCTGGCTTAAGATGCCCAGAAACGCAGCACAGCAGAGCTGGGCAGGCACGGCTTTCCCAAGGCCAGGCTCCCTCCAAAAGCAAGGACCTGGTGGCAGTGGGTAGAGGAGAGCCCTGTTGAGAAGTCTCATTCCCGCGGTATTTAAGAAGCATCTACTTGGTGCTAGTTCTTCACCAGTGGTGCTCATTCTGTGACTTCCCACCCGCCAGGGAATGTTGGCAGTGTCTAAGACTTTGAGGGGTTTTCACTGCTAGGGGAGAGGGTGTGCTTCAGTCACCTAATTGGTGGAGGCCAGGGGTGCTGCTCCACCTCCTGCAATGCACAGGACAGACCCCTACACAAGGGAGGCTCAGGCCCAAAGTGTCCGTTATCCTGGGGCTGAGAAACCCTGGTTTGTGCTGATGAACAAGACAGTGTCCCTGTCCTCCTGCAGCTGGTGGTGAAGAATGACAGGAAGGGAGGAGAGGAAGAAGGGACTGGAGAAACAAAGTAAACAGGCTAAAGGATGACAGATGTGATTAGACCTAAGAAATAGACAAGACGCGCTGGGGGAGGGGGCGGGGGTGTGACCTTGGCCAAGGTCTGAGTGGATGACATGAGCGCTGAGACCAGGGTGCGGAGGAGCAGTTTTCCATGAAAGCGGGGGTGGGAGGGGTCTAAGCAGAGGAAGCAGCGGGGGGTGGGGGTGGGGAGACTCGGGTTAATAAGCTCTGGCTGCTGGGTGCAGTCCTTGGGGGTGTCCTGCAGGCATCTCCAGGAGAGGCGGGGCTCCCTGGAGCAAGAGGATGGATTCTCAGGAGATCTTTGTGAGAATGCTAGGATGTGCGAGGAGAGAGGGAAAGGGTAGAACCCAGGAAGACAGTTGACACTGTGTTTGATATGCTGGGAAGCTTCTAAGAGGGGATGCTTCTAGGAGCTGAGTGTGTGACCTTGGGCAAGTGTCCCAGCCTCCTCAAGACTGTTGTCACCGGTGTGAGGACTGGCTGTGTCGGGTGCCTGGCCGAGGCTGAGTCATCGGTGAGTGTCAGCTGTTAGCACTGAGGGGCCGAAACCACAAGGCATGTTCTTCTCCCAGCGAGCGCTCAGCCCAGGAGCATCTCTTCAAGTCTCATTTCACTCCCTTATTTTTAAAGAGGTCAGACACGGCCTCATGTTCAAAGAAGATGACAGGGTATTCAGAGAAGGGAGTCTCCCTCCCACCCTCTCCTCCAGCCACTAGCGCTGACGGTTCATGGTTGTTCACCAAGCCCGGCCAAGGGGGCAGATGAGGACTGAAATCCTCACCCACTCCCGGTGCCAGGCTGTGCCGCCTGGAGAAAGGGGCTGGTGGTGGGTTTGAAGGGACGTAGGGTCTCCTTAAAGAAGTCAGGAGAGTGGACGTCTCACCATGAATTGGTCTTCTCCCCCCAACTTTTCTGGAACTTCCGTGGCATCAGAGAGAAAGATGAGAACCCACCAGGCACTCGCCTTCCTCCTGCTCTTCGTGATTGCCTCCGGGGCCTCTGAGAACGCCAGCACGTCCCGGGGCTGTGGGCTGGACCTTCTCCCTCAGTACGTGTCCCTGTGCGACCTGGACACCATCTGGGGCATCGTGGTGGAGGCGGTGGCCGGGGCGGGCGCCCTGATCACGCTGCTCCTGATGCTCATCCTGCTGGTGCGGCTGCCGTTCATCAAGGACAAGGAGAAAAAGGACCCCGTGGGCCTCCACTTCCTCTTCCTCTTGGGGACCCTGGGTCTCTTTGGGCTGACCTTCGCCTTTATCATCCGGGAGGATGAGACCATCTGCTCGGTCCGCCGGTTCCTCTGGGGTGTCCTCTTCGCGCTCTGCTTCTCCTGCCTGCTGAGCCAGGCATGGCGAGTGAGGAAGCTGGTGCGCCACGGCAAGAGCCCCTCAGGCTGGCAGCTGGTGGGCATGGCCCTGTGCCTGATGCTTGTGCAGGTCATCATCGCCATTGAGTGGCTGGTGCTGACCGTGCTTCGAGACGCGAAGCCAGCCTGTGCCTACGAGCCCATGGACTTCACAATGGCCCTCATCTACGACATGGTACTGCTGGTGGCCACCCTGGGGCTGGCCTTTTTCTCACTGTGTGGCAAGTTCAAGAAGTGGAAGCAGAACGGAGTCTGCATCCTGGTCACGGCCTTCCTCTCCGTGCTCATCTGGGTGGCTTGGATGACCATGTACCTCTTCGGCAACGCCGAGCTACGACAGGGAGACGCCTGGGGTGACCCCACCTTGGCCATCACGCTGGTGGCCAGTGGCTGGGTCTTCGTCATCTTCCACGCCATCCCGGAGATCCACTGCACCATTCTGCCAGCCCCGCAGGAGAACACGCCCAACTACTTCGACACGTCACAGCCAAGGATGCGGGAGACGGCGTTTGAGGAGGACGTGCAGCTGCCGCGGACCTACATGGAGAACAAAGCCTTCTCGATGGATGAACACAATGCAGGTAAAGGGGGCATTGTCCCGCTGGGTTAGGCTGTTCCTCCCAAAAGAGCTCCTTTTCCCCCACTGGGGATCGGGGGTCCTGAGGGTAATCCTGGCAGATCAGAGCCCGCAAACATTGACCCCTGTGCTGAAACTGGCCCCCAGAGATTCAGCATTATCAGTTTATTTAGCATGCGTGCCTGTATGTGTGTTCAGTCATATCTGACTCTTTGCAACCTCATGGACTGTAGCCCTCCAAGTTCCTCTGTCCATGGGATTCTCCAGGCAAGAATACTGGAGTGGGTTGCTATTTCCTTCTCCAGGGCATCTTCCCTAGCCAGGGATCGAACCCGTGTCTCCTACATTGGCAGGCAGATTCTTTACCACTGAGCGCCACCTGGGAAGAGACTTGGTTAGCACTGTCAACTAATTTAATGTAAAAAGTCAGGTTCCTGGCCTTTTTTGAAAAGTTGGATCTGACAATGCTGGGCTGCTGTTCCCACCTGGCAGCAGTTGTCTGAAGTTGGCTGGAAGCCCCTGTCTCTTACCCTCCCCAGGTGGTGGTGGCCTTTTAGGTGGGCATCCATTTTCTCTTCACTACATTTGCCTTGGGCTTCCCTAGTGGCTCAGCTGGTAAAGAATCTGCCCACAATGCAGGAGACCTGGGTTCGATCCCTGAGTTGGGAAGATCCCCTGGAGTAGAGAGAGCATAGCTACCCACGCCAGTATTCTGGCCTGGAGAATTCCATGGACTGTATAGTACAAGGGGTCACAAAGAGTCAGACATGACTAAGCGACTTTCACTTTTCACACTTCCCGTGGCTCCCTCTCCCAGCCACTCTAGCATATCAACATCAACTCCCTGCTTCCTGGAAGTGTTTGAGTTTGCAGCCCATGTGCTAGCTGGATGCAGGGGATGGTGAGAGGCAATGCTTGTGTTCCCTCCTCTACCCCTGTCTGCAGGAGTGGATGAATTTGGGCCCTGGAGTCCGAGTCTGGGTTGGGATCCTGCCCCTTCCCACATGTAGGGTTTATGTACCCCATAAAGCTGCTGTGAGTCCTGATGTACCGAGGGGCCCCCACAACACCTGGCTTGTTGGATGTGCATCTTGGTTGGGCTCCCCTGAAAACAGAGCCTGAGACTTGTTGCAGGTAGTTTACTTAGGAGGTCGCCCCTGCCAGGGAGAATGAGACCGGGAAGGCAGAAACGCCAGAACAAGAGCGTCAAGAGCTGGTTACCACCATGGGCAGCTGGGGCTCATTCCTGCCAGGGACACGTGTAGAAAGGGTCTCAGAATTGATCCTTGGAGGACAGGAGGCTGCAGCATCTGTCCATCAACTCCTATCTCCCACTGCCATGAATGTCCCCCAGGGCTCCCATAAATGGGCTAACCAAGTTCTGTTAGCTCCGCCAACAGAAAAGCAGAGATTTGGCGGGTTTGTGTGAAACCCAGGTTGTGTGCCACTACTGCGGTGGGGTCCCCAGGTGAGCCGAGAAGAAACGGCCCAGGCCCCAGGTACCCCTGCTAGAGATGCTGGAGGAGTGTCTCTTACAGTTGTTGCTTAAAGCAAGTCGGCTGGGTTCCAGTACTTGAGATTAATTAAAAGTGCCTTTTCTCAGTTACCTAAAGATTTATCAGGAGCTATAATAATAGTAGTAGCAGTAGCAGCAGCAGTAGTAATAATTACCTAGTATAATCGTCATTTTTTGAACACTAGCTACATGCCAGACCCTACTCCTTAACCTGCATTATCTCATTAGTCCATCCCTCCAGCTGACAAGGTAGGATCTGTTATTATCCCCATCTCACAGAGGAAAAGTAGAAGCTGTAAGAGATTCAGTCTTGCCCAGTGGCATAGGAGGTAGTCCCTTCCGAATGGTTGAGTGCCCTTTTCTGTGACGCTCACCCAGGTGCCTGGGCGGTGGTCTGGTCATACTGCAGAGTCAGCCTTTTTGGGTTCAGCACAGCCGCCCACCCCCACTGGCAGGGGGAAACACATCAAGCCCCCAGGTCCTCCAAGGCCACCCGCAGCCCTCCTCCCACCAGGAGGTGCCCAGCTGCCTCTGCACTCTGCTCCTGATCAGACCCCCAGGAGAATGACAGACCTGCCCCGCCTTGTCCCCCCCTCCATGGGTAGAATCACAGTCCTGGTGTGGCCTTTATCAGAGTGGTCTCCTTCTTACTGGAAGCCCCAGACCAGTGAGCCTGTGTTTGTAAAGAGATTTGTCAGGGATGAGCCACAGCTCTGGTGGGGCTGACTCCCCTGGTTGCCAGGAGATGGGGGTCATTATTGGGAGCCCAGAGGGTCCTTGGCGTATGATAAGCAGAGGCCATGCACCTGACCAGTTCTTGGGGTCCTGGTGTAGCCACCTCTTCCCTGGCCTCTCCTGGAATAGGATCCTTTTTATCTGACACTCACAAATTCCCCTTGGACCTTAAAGGTAACAGGAACTCCTGAAATGGTTGTAGATCTTTATACAGTCACTGGGCAATTAGTCTATTGCTTTGTCAAATTCTCAAAGCCATTTGTGATCCCTAGAAGGTTAAGAATCAGTGTTGTTGAACCTGATGGTCTAGTTTACCTGCAGTGCAAGGAGTGGGGTGCTAGAACTACCTAAGTATTAGGGGCATCAGAAGTTAAGGATGGCTAACCTTTACTGGGTGATGGACAGGTACCATTCTGAGCATTTTAGTGACTAATCTCATTTAATCCGTGCAATAACCCAGTGAGGTGCATTTTGCAAACAGGAAACTGCGGCATGGAGAGGCTGAACAATTTGCCTAAGAGGCAGAGCCAGGGTTTGAACCCGGCAGCCTGGCTCCAGAGCCCACTCTGACCACTCTGCCACAGAACTTCTCTTCTTAAAGCCCTTTGGTGTCCCTCATCTCACAGCTGTGTCAGAGCTACTCTGTGCCTTGAGAAGACAGGGATTATCAGTCCCATTTTACAGAGCAGGAAACTGAGTCTAGGGGTGTCCGGCAACTTGTTCAGGCTCACAGTGGAGCAGGGAGAGGGAAGGTTGGTTTTCTGAATGCCCTGCATTCTTTCTTGCAAAAATGCAGCCAGTATGTCATATCCATGTAAGATCCAAAGATCAAAGCGATTTGGGACTCACGTCAGAACCAGCAGTGCCTGAACTGGCACAGGGGGTGATGGGGCTTCAGAGGTGCCCACACACCCATCTGTTTCATACTCTGGGTTCCAGAGCCAAGGACATTGTCCCTCATTCCCCTCTTTCTTTTCCAACACAAAAATAACTTTTTTATTCCTTTCTGATGACAGAGATCAACAATAATCAGGAGTTCAACAAGTGAAAATAATAAAAATTGCTCAGAATCCCATTGCCCAAAGACAACTACTGCTGAGTGTTTGCTCCCGTCTTGCCAAACACAGTACCCCCGCCTCCCCCGCCCCCCCCACCTCCCACCCACCCCACCGCCCCGCCACACACACCCAGCAATCCAGCAGAGCGGCTCTTAACCTGCCTGCACATTAGAGTCTCTTGGGCAGCTTTAAACAAATTACCAGCGCCTGACCCCTCAATCTGGTTGAGTAAGTCTGTTTGGGCTCAAGTATTGTAGGCCCTCCAAGTGCTTCTAAGATGTAACCAGGTTGAAAGCACTGGTTGTCTAAGAGGCTGTCTGCAATGCGCTTGCTTAAATCGACAGTGTATCATGGAGGGAAGCCTTTCCCGGTCAACAACTGCAGTGCTGTCCTTTTCACGAGACAGAGCTTTCCGGGAGGCACCATAATTTATTTTCCTGATCTTGGTGGTGGTTTAGTCGCTAAGTCGTGTCCGACTCTTGCAATCCCATGGACTGTAGCCTATCAGGCTCCTCTGTCTCTGGGATTCTCCAGGCAAGCATACTGGAGTGGGTTGCCATTTCCTCCTGCAGGGGATCTTCCCGACCCAGCAATTGAACCCGGGTCTCCTGCATTGCAGGCAGATGATTTACCAACTGAGCTATTTCTGATCTTAGCTGGAGAATATTCTGCTTGCTTCTGGCTTTCCATACACATTATGCTGCAATGACCATTCTTATCCATTCATCTTTGTGTCCTTGATCAATTACCTCCTTGTAAAAAAATTCCTAGACATGCATTAAAATCTGCACCTTTCAATCCTGATATATACTGCCAGATTCCACCCCACAGAAAGGTGGACTGATTTAGTCTTCCCTGAATAATTGTATGAGAGCCCCCATCCCCACTTCTTCACCAACCTTGGATATTGTCCAACTTGTTTTTAATAGCCCTATTTTGCATTCTCCCAAATGTGTGTCCACCAAAATTCACGTGGGCACCAGGCAAAGTCAGTTCCCTCAGAAGGCTCACAGAGAGAGAATGAATAGTCATCCTGGCTAGGATTGCCTTTGTTCTAGAAATCCTACTTTGCTGGCTGGGGAATGCCTGGGCACCCTTCCTGGCCATGGTGAGAACAGCTGTTGTCATCTTTGGTCTGACCTCAGCCAGCTGTATTTTAGGGAACCAGGCCCTACAGGGGGCCTTACCTGGGAACTACAGCTGGCACTGTTTCTCCTGCATTTTAACCAGCCAGCCTTTCGGGCTCTCTACGCTTGAGAGTCCAGCCCTGAGGTCAAGAGATGGGAGGGGTATGCCCCAGGCTGGCCTGCGGCCCAGCCTCTGCTGTCTTGTTTCCTTCCCCCAGTGGGACCCCAGATATGTAGGACTTCACCAGCCTGCTGTTTCTTAATAAGTATCAACAAGGCATGAGGTATGTGACAGAAGATGAAAATACACTGAAGGATATAGCACTTCAGATCACATTTTGGAAAGCGCTAACAAGGCGCATTAAATGTTCACCTTCCAAAGGAGCAGCAGGAAAAAGTGTTCTTTCCTCTGGGAGGGGATTTGGGCTTTCTGATCGTATTAGGTCAAGGGTGATTTAAACTCTGCCCGTTCACTGCCCTGTGTCAGCTTTGGGGGCAGGACCCAATCTCGCCTCACTTGTGGTCTCCGCAGGAGAGGGCTGGCATTTAGCCTATGCTCTTAGATTCCTCTTGGGACCTCCTTGTGGGTGAGCCCTGCTTGCCTTTCAGAGGGCTCACCTCTGGGTCAGAGTGGGCTGTCAGTTGGGATTCTTGAAGATGCACGTTAATAAAAAAAAAAATCTTATCTGAAGCAATTTAAGTAAACAAAACAACAACAAAACTAACGTACTGGGGATCGGGCTTCAGAAATGGATAGATCCAGGAGGATCAAGTGATGCCAAGATTTGGTCTCTCTCCATCTCTTGGCTCTGTTAGAATCACAGCAGCTCTGGACTCACACAGAGTCCCACTAGAGAAAAGGAACGTTTCCCAGGATGCTTAAGTATAAAATCCCAGCGTTAGCTCCGACCGGACCTGATTGGCCAGGCCTAAATCACATGCCCACCTCAAGGCCCGGGGAGGAGACAGTTGTAGCCAGTACTCGGGGACCCAGAATGTGGGAGGGATGTTTACCAGAGGAGAACCACTCCAAATAACCACTACACAGAGGGATTGCTGGGCCAGGGCACCCCACAGACACTGATCCGGTTGAGCCTTTGTTTCTTTGAAGAGAGTGTTAGAGCCGCATTCCCCCACTGCAGCTGGCCAGCCTCTGCTTTATGAGGAAGGCCGTACTGTTGGGTTTTCCCTCTCTTTGAGGAGGTCTTGGCTAGGAATTGGGACTAGTGAGAGTGAGAGTCCAGGGACTCTCTGTCCCCTGGACCCTGTTCCCTCTTCTCAGCTCCCCAGGAAGGGCATCTCCTTGTCAGTGAGTGAGTGGGAGCTATTGAAGGCTTGGAGGTGCTAAAGCAAAGAGGTTTTCACAAGTCTTTTAGAACATGCGTTCCCCACTCTGCCTATGTCTTCTTGGTTCAGTCTGGGCCGTTCTGCCCCAAATGTCACTTAAATTCAAATTGCTCCTCAGTAACTAAGTGTAGTCGTTAAAAACATCATATTTGGACCCAAAATAGTGTGATGGTCAAGGAAACCGATTCTACTTGGATTCAAATGCTGGTTCTTACCAACTGTGTGTCTTCAGGCAAGTTACCTAATCACTCTGTGCCCCAGGTAAAATGGAAATAATAAAAGACCCTACTATGCTATGAAAATTAAATAAGATAATACATATAAAGTATTTTTATAACCAGCCCTGGCTCTTGGTTGGCACTCTGTGAAGGTTAACTGTACTCTCAAGGTGATTTTGGTCCCTTCCCCAAGTAATTTAATTTGTAAAAATCCCAAGTCCTCTTACTACTTTTTAGTCAGGAAAAAAAAAAAGTGATTCTCTTCAGGGAGGACTTTAATTGAGGTTTTTCTTAGCAAAGTAAGATAAGTGCCTTCAGTGAGAAGGAAGATAATGAAGGCGACAGCTCACAATTGAGACAGACTTGTTTTGTTTTGATTTTTTTTATAGTGCTTCTTCTGTCTCTGTTATCTTTTAATAGACTATTTTTTAGAGCAGTTTTAGGTACAGAAAAATTGAACAGGAAGTACATGGAGCTCCCACCTGCCCCATCCCCTCTGGTTTTCCCTGTTATTAACAACTTGCCTTGGTGTTACATTTGTCGCAATGGATGAATCAATATTAATACATTATTATTAACTCAAGTCCATAATTTGCTTTCTAGAGGTCCTCTGTACAGTTCTGTGGGGTTGGACAAATCCATGATGTCATGTCTCCACTGTTACAGTATCACCCAGAGTAGTTCCAATGCCCTAAAAATGTCCTGTGCTCCCCCCAAACCCTTGCCAATCACTACTTTTATCACTACCTCTATAGTTTATTCTTTTGCAAAATATTATAATTGGAATCATATTAATGTGAGATTTTATAGCCCACTGCTTTCACTTAGTAATACACATTCATGGTTCACCCAAGACTTCTTGTGTCATTTGATTTTTCTTCACCAAAAGAGGAAATTCAGATATATAAAAACACACTGCAAATAAGAAACATCATCTACTGTTCAGAGGTAAAAAGAGCAGACCTATTTTGCTGCCTTTGCTTCAGATCTCCCTTTTTTCCTGTCTAGAAATGACCCACCCATATGCCTGGGGCCCCTCCGTCCTCTCCCGCGTCACTTTCCCAGGAAGATGTCCGACCTCTACCATGTACCTGTGGTCCAGCATCTCAGGCTTGCCCACCTCTGTGTGTATCCAGAAAGCGTGTTGCACAGTATGGTGTTGAACTTGACATGGATGGTACTCAGCAGTGAGCAGGTCTTTTGTCAGAAGAGACCTTGTGAGAGATACAGGCGCTGCCTTTGTCACCCATGGCCCACTGGGGGTGCGGAGAGAGGCTCCACCCCGGGTCCCCTCCCCGAGAGCTGCTTGCGCCCTGGATTCTGCAGACTCCCCAACCCCACTGAGATGGGTCAGGCTCCAAGAGAACCTGAGAACAAAGCGCCTTTGTGACTCGTGTTTTGAATTTGGCTTGTGACAAAGGGGAGGAGCGGGGAGGGGGCGTGTGCCTGGAGCATGGTGTTGATGCAGGGGAAGAAAACAAAACTCAAAACTGTGTCTTTTTTTTTTTTTTTTTTTTTTGTGGTGTTGCCTTTGCCTCCCTCAGCTCTCCGAACTGCAGGATTTCGCAACGGCAGCTTGGGAAACAGACCCAGCGCTCCGTTCAGAAGCAATGTGTATCAGCCAACTGAGATGGCCGTTGTGCTCAACGGGGGGACTGTAAGTATCAAGAGGTGATGTTCTGGCAGGAAGCCTTGGAGTGGTCAGCGTTGGGGGGCAGCTTCGACAGGGACACACCGCTCTGTGGAGGCTGCTCACGGAGCTGCAAAGAGAGCAGCTCACGTCAACACCCCTTGCAGCTAGGATGCATGCAGTGTTCCATGTCTCTCCTTTCCTCTCCACCCCCTTTCTCCATGCATGAGACATCTCCCTGTAGTTAGTTGACCATCTGTAGATCGTTTGAATGAGTCCCTGTTTCTTGGGGCTCTTGCACCCAGTGAATTCTCTATTTTTCATTGTACAGGAGGGGCCCCCACCCACGCTCTCCTTGGGAAGTGACTTTTAGGAAAAGCCCAGAGTTACGAAACCCTGGCAGATTTTGCTGGCATCCAACCTAGTTGAGCCTCCTGCCCCATGCCCTAGCTGGGTACCAGGTTCCCCCACCCCACCCCCACTCCTTAAAAGATTTAAGAAATTGAAGTGATTATCATTTCTCTTCCACAAACACAAAAACAGATACTATCTGATGCCAAACAGACCTTCAGCAGAATTGTCATCATTTACATTTTCCCTCCGTGGAATTACATCATTTTGTTTCTCTAGCGATCCAAAATTGCACTCTCATTCCCACATTCGATTTTCAAACATAGCTACATGCTTCTTTCACAAACAACACATGAACCAGTTTACACGTGTAAATTGGATTTCCATTCTTTATATCATGTGCCAATTCCATAACTCAACCTGAACTTTTTATTTTCAATGTGAGTCAAAGATGGTCTTTGATCTCTAGAGGAAACTTGGGTTTTCCTGGCCTTTGACTGGTATGAGAGGCATCATTTGCACTGGTATGGACGGGGCTCAAAGCAATAGGCTCACGGGTTGCATTCATGAAGAGCACCAGCCATCTGTAGGCCTGTTTGTTGTTGGGTACCAAGAAAAGCCTGAATTTCAAGCATTTAACCTGTGGGTTTTAATAAATTTAGTTAGAAAACAGCCCCACCAGTCATTCTTAAACCCTCTGTGTCCAGTCAAGGCCACTGTGCATAAAAACACCTTGGACTTAGAAAGTGATGTGGGTTCTGGGTAAGGAAACACATTTGTTCGGGTGCACGATTATAGAAAAGGGGCAGACAGCCTTCCCAAGAGCAGAGGATTGTAGGTAACACACAGTGGTTGGTGCTTTTCTTGGGAATTATTCAGCCCTTTAGGAAAAGACAAGCTAACTTAGCTTTGGTACATTGTTAACAAACGGGTTTCTGACATTGACTTTGCAAAGCTGAGTTCTTAGTGTGTTATTCCTATTTCCAGATCCCAACCGCTCCGCCAAGTTACACTGGAAGACACCTCTGGTGAAAGACTTTAAGTTCCAGAGAATAAGAGTCTCTCTTACCGATTTTATTCCCTGGTCGTGTCTTTCTTGAGGGAGAAATCAGTAACAGTAGCTGAACAAGGCCGCCTCGCAGCCAGGAGATTTGGAAATCCTAGACAAGGGGATTTCGTGTAAATGTGAACACTGCTGAACTGAAAAGCTAACACCAACTGCCCTCCCCACCCCTGCCACACACACACACATACACACACACACGTAATACCAAACCAACCTCAAACCCCGCAAACTAAAGCAAAGCTAATTGCAAATAGGATTAGGCTCACTTGAAAATGTGGCTGGGAAGACTGTTTCATCCTCTGGGAGTAAGAGCAGAACCACGTACACAGCCAGCAGGCCAGACCGGTGTTGGTTGAGCATGGAGAGCCCCACACCATCGGCCCCCCCCAGCAAGTGCTGGACCCCAGGTGGCCTCTTGGAGACGGTCATTTCACTGAGGAAGGCGAATAGCGGCTTTCCCACCGGCCTGCCTGTGGGTTTCACATTTCAGGGGGGGTCAGGAGCAGTGGAGATTGTAGATGTGATTCCAAGGCCCAGCCCAACTGCATCCGGGGAAGAGCTTTATGAGCAGTGGTGGAGGAAGCCTGGCACGTGCCAAAGAAGAGAAGGCAGTCTGGGAGTTGAAGGGACCGTCACACTTAGAAAGGAGCACCCAGCCGTTGTTCCTTCTCTGGGCCTCTTGCGCTGGCGTCACTGCCAGGAAGCAAGCCTGCCTGCCTCCAAGGGGCAGTTTCCGACTGGAGCAGCTGTCTCTCCCCTGGTCACCCCTCCCTCTTCCCACCTCATGAGTGTTCCTCCAGCCCTTCCCCTCCTCTCCCGCCATGTCCATTTCAAAAGCTCACATGGAGCCACCAGCTGAAAGCACCGATGCTGGGGTGGATTTTCCACGATGCTGTCACGTGGCAGGGGTACCCCAGGGTGGAGAGGCGATGCCTGCTGCCTAGTAAGCAGTGAGTTCTTGGGTCTTCTCTGCGGACGTAGTGAAAGGTCCAGGGTTGGGTGGAGCACATGAGGGTTTCTTGCTGTTTTGGGAGGGTGTGGGGGACATTTTTGTCTCGGTTTTTGGCAAGTTCCATGAAAATGGTTCTCTTCCAAGCTCTTCCATTGTTTCTGTCATGGTTTCCATCTGTCCTAAGCAAGTCATTCCTTTATTTGGCATTTCAGACATCTCGGCCATTAAAAGCCCCATGTTCTCTGCACTGTTTGGCCAGCATAATCGCAGGCAATGATTCAAAGCAAAGAGTTTTAACCTGACGGCATGGAATGTATAAACGAGGGTGGGTCTTTTTGCATATACTCTAGTCACTGTATTGCTTTTTCTTTTCTATAAAACAACCCATAAGCCTTTAACCTTTACAGAAAATGAAAAAGGTTAGTGTTTGGGGGGAAACTGACCTCTTCAAAAGCCAATATGTCTGAGCTGAGTATGTTTTAATAAACCTTCTGATTTTTCTTGAGGCCCTAGTCTGCTGTGTCCCATCCTCGCCCTCCACAGCCCCCATCCTTGCAGAGCACCCAGGTAGGGAGGCCAATCTGGCCCCCATGTGGCCCTCCTCCAAGGTAGCCCATTTCCACGTGTTGCCAGCACGGGGAAGAGGGGGCATACCCAACCCAGGGAAGGACCCGTCCACCAGGAGCACGTGCTTGCTTCTAGAGAGAGTCACATCCGAGACCTCTGTGCCAGGAACACCCCCGGTGGGGGGGGGGGACTGCCACGGGGAGTATTGGGGTGGGGGGGAGAAGCTAAGACCTGGGCTGGGGTTGGGGGTGCGGGCGGATGCATGTGGACCTAGAATTCTGAAAATCACAGAAATCTCCGAACACCTTGGTCCAGTCCGGTGAAAAGCGGCCGCGTTACACGTTCTCGTGCCAGGAAACAGTGGCTCACCCCCGCTCCCTGGAGTCCTTCAGAGCTCTCTGATCCCATCAGGGACTCAGGCTGCAAGAGCCACACACACCCCCCCCTCCACTTGCAGAGCGGAGAACTCACACGATCATGTTCTAAGTTCTTGGTGGTCTAAGCATGCACGGTGAACACAGCAGAAGATGGCTCCAAGCGGAAAACAATGTTTCACCATGACAAAAATAGAACTGGCTTTGAGCCACAGGAAACCTCATTTGATGAGACCTTTTTCTTTTCTTTTTAAGTTTCTGATAGATTTTTGCGCTTCTGGGTTTTATTTTATTTTGGCTTTAAGATCAAGAGGGGGCTGAATGCTCTCCCAGTGGAGGTGGGTGGGAGGCATGGAGTGAGGCGGAGGGCAGTGAACTGTTCTTTTTCCAAGGACTTCACCTGAAGGGTACGACGAGACATTTTTGCCAAGAGATTGTGGCAGCCCCCGCCCCCACTGAGTGAAGTTTAAATACAAAATTAAATGGCACCGCTGTTTCAGATGTGTTGTAAACAAGACATTGGGGGAGAATGACCAGGAAGAAGAGCTTCTGTGATCAAAACATCTCGTTGTAAGCACAACTCTTTCCAGGTCCAGTTATCAAAATCACTTTGGGACTATAACAGCCACTCTTTCTCCCCTTTAATAGGAAATGGTTATTCTGTGCTGGATTCCTCCCCTGGAGATGGAAGCGGGGAGGGAGGGAGGGAATGACAAACTGGGAAGTTCTGTGTGTCTCAAGGGTTACAGATTTGGTTGTTGCAAGCTGGGGATCCATTGTTTTAGCAGTTTCTGTCAGGGTCCAGGAAACATGGGCGAAGTGGATGTGGTCTTCCTGGTCAGGCAAGGCCGAGTTGAACCCTGAACCGAAAGGGAGCATTGTGGCTTTTATAATCCAATGATGCAATGATTATACCAGCTTACAGAAGTTCTCAGCAGGTGCTTTTTATTAATTGATAAAGAGCTAAGGCTCGTTTTTGATAGATAATATATATTTATTAAATGTATTAATGTGTGTTTTATAATGTACCTTTATCCTCCCCTGGCTGACTGTTGCATACTTAAAAAACATCGTTAAAGAAATTTTAAGACAATCAACATGTATCATAAATGACTGTATATAATAAATATTACAGATTTAAAAGGTTGTAAAGCATGGGCAGACAGGTTTTATTTTCAAAATGCTGTTCTTAACACAAAAAATAAAGGCTTTACTATTTACTTAAGATGTGTAGTAGCTTGTCAAAACAACCCCATACAACTGCTTGGCTTTTAGACCGCCTGGAGGCTAAGACTGTGGCATTTTGAATGGGAAAATCCATTCAAAAATGGGTAACAGCAAACTGTGGAACAATTGAAGATAATAAGTCAGTTTACCCATGAAATGAGGAACTTTCTATAATGTTTTGGGGCATAGACAACAAAACTTATTTATCTGTTATAGTTGCCTGTGTTTAAGCATCTCATCTTGCTAAATTTGCAGTCAAAGTTCAGGGTCAACCTCCTTGTGAAAGGATCACAGGCAATGATGTCTTTTTTTTTTTTTTTTTTTTTAAGCATGCTCAGTGGATAAACTTAAACCCACTGCAGAGGTTTGGGACTTTGTTTTAAACATGGATCTTTGCAAAGACGACCAAAAGTGGGAAGCTGGTAGCTAGAACATTTCAACATCCTTTGGAACTAGAGTTCACTGTACATTTTAGCAGTGGGTGATGTAGAAGTATATTCCTGAAGCGCTGAAGAAATTGACAGATGAAAGAATAAAATTGGGGGATAATGCAGAAAGTTAAAACTACTACTTTTTTATGATACACTATTTGCACTACAATATGCTTGCAACAAAAAGATCCTTATCCGAATGTACCAGATCTAGTCCTTCTAGAAGACACAATAGAAGAAGCATAGCTAGAACCCCGTCCTCCAGTTGGGTAGTTGGAGCTTAGAGCGGGAGAGATACTGACAGCTGTTAAGGTTATGGAGTCTTAGCTGAAGCCTCTTCCTCATTCTCCATTTTGCATTTCACTGCAAAGAAATGAAAGAGAAAGTCAGGGCTGATTTATCAACACACACCTAGACAGAAGTGGCACCTGGACACCGCAAACTTTGATACATGGAAGTCAGTTGCTTCGAATCCCACTGAGCGCCTGCGATGGTTCTGATCCCACAGATCCACCGGGGAAGAACACAGGGCCGTTGTCCTCCACTGGCAGCACCTGAGTTTCAAAGGAACTGTACGAAATGCTCACAGCTCTTCTGAGTTCAGTTCAGAAGAAGGTCAAAAGTATGCTTTGCAGGTCAGGGGCACTGAGGGAAGTTTCACTAAAGATGATGAGAGATTCGAAGCTCTCCATTCAACCGAATCTATCACCACTCACCCTGTTCCCCCACCACCACCCAAAATTAAAAACTCAGGACAATGCAGCCAGAAGAGAACCTTCTCTTGTCTTTCATGGACCGGTCGAGAATGTGATCCGGGTGATTTCCTGAGTTGGCCAAACAGGAAAGTTAGGTGGACACACAACAGGGCACTGTTTGTAAGGGAAATCGTCCCAATAGATAAAAACCCCTCCCCCAAGATGTATGGAAATCCAGTCTCCTGGGGGGTGGGGGATCCATTTGGAAAGACCCTCTCTTTTTAATAAATCTTTGCTTCTAGTGTCCAAGTGCTTGCCCCCGATGTTAATGCCTAAAGGGTTATTCAGAACAAGGCCACAGGCTCTGGTCATTTGTGGAGAGCAGTGTTTGAGTTGGAAAGGGTTTCTGGGGCTTGGTACCATGTAGAGCAGAGATTTCAATTGAGCCTGACCTCCCAGTGACGGAGGGCATATGCTGGCCATGGACCCCATCACACGCAGTGCGGTGGGCTAGACAGGCTAGCCCAGCAGTCTTCAGACTGGGGCTACATGAAGACTTCCCAAGAGTTCTTGGTCATGTTTTATTCAAAGACAGTCAATTTCCAAATCTTGGCTTCCTTGAGTGGACCTACCGTGCTAGTTTCCCCATCCTGGCACTGCTCAAGGTGTCAAAAATCCCCAGGGCCAAACAGGGATGCAGTTTGAAATGCTGGTGTCCCCCACAGTCTTCTTCACTTTCTATATTTAATAACTAGCAAATTTCAGAATGTATTTAATTGGCTTTGTGAACTACTATTAGTTGTATTAATAACTCAAACCAGAAAAATATTTTTAATGCTAGAAACCTATAGGTAAGGGAAAATTATCCTGTGGGCCCTGACAGCTGAACATGAACTAGGATAGGAAATGTTTAGCAACAGACTGGGATGGCAGAGTTTTGATTTGTAGCATTTGCCAGTTTCCATGGCTGATTTCAAGCTACCAGCCTGATAACATAATACTGAGGTAGAAGGAGGCTCACACAGCCGGATGGAGCAGCTCAGCACATGGCAGCCCTGGATCCCCACGAAGAGATGTGCAGGGAAACCCTTGGTGCACAATGGTTTTCCACATGTGGTTGGGGGACCAGCAATGTTTGCATCACCAGGAATCTACTAGAAATGCACATCCAGGCCCCTACCCCAGGCAAGTGGAGCCCAGTCTTGTATGTTCTTAACAAGCCCCCAGGTGATTCTGTTGGACACTGGATAAAGCTGAGACCCACTTGTTCTCTAATCCTCGATGCATTTAAGAATTACCTGGGTAGCTTCTGAAGCCTGTTGGTACCTAGGTCTCTCCCCAGACATTCTGATGTAATTGGTCTGGAGCCTGGGCATCAGTATTCATTCAAAGCTCTTGTATATTGCTAAGATTCAGGCAGGGTCAAGAAACCCAAACCGTGGTTTCTTTAAGGAAACATGACTACAAAGACCCTCAGAGCAGTTCACAGGAGTCTGAATGTCTCAATATATAAGCCATATGAATGACATTCTCTCTGGCCTGCAAGTGGCAGACAGACATGTAAGGCTACTGGTAGCATGGGAGGAAGGAGGAATTGGCTGACAGGTGGAGTTTCCAGCCCTTGGGTTTTCTTTAATTCCTCAACCCTGCTAGAAAAGTTCACTTGCATGCCTTTCCTTTGTCCCAGGATTTTAACCAGTCCTGTCATGCCTTGAGATGCTCTTCCCCAACTCTACATTTTGACCTTGCCTGGGTAAAGCTCTTCTCTCTTTCAGATAATTATACAAAAATCTTGAGGGAGAAGAGTCAAAAGGGATGCTAGGGACACTCCTTCCAAGTTGGAGTGTCAAGACACTAACTTGAGTTGATGGGCTGGAAGTAAAGGTGTTGTGAAGACTCGTGATGGAATCACCTGGAACTCAGAACACTCTCACGCCGGCCAATCAAGTCAGAATCTCTGGAGGTAGGGACTGTCCATTGGTGCAAACACACTGGAAAACTGACATTTTAAAGTGAAACAGTGTGTACATTCCCCACAATGCAGTGATTCCACGCCTTTATCTAGGCCCTGGAGAAGCCCTTGCTCACGTGTACTGGCACACATGAAGGAGGATGTTCATGACAGCAGAAAACTGGAAACAGCCCAAAAGTCCATCACCAGCTGACTGCATCAATAAATGCTGATTTACTGGAACGGTGAAAATACAGCAGTGAACCTGAATGAACCACAACTACTCATGTCAGCCTGTGTTAGCTTACAGTATTGAAGGAAAGGTGCAAGGCACAGAATAACATGCATAGTGTGACCCTACTTTTAACACATCTGAATGTTAAGGGATACATATAAAGATGAGAAGAACGCTAAAGAAAAGCAAGGTAATGATCATCACTGAAGTTAGGGTGAGTGCCTTCGTGGGGGGGAAGGGAGCCTTAAAAGTGTCCACAGAGTTCCCCTTCCTTAACTGGGATGATGGTTACATGAGTATTTGCTTTATAAGTTATATGTGTTTTATGGTAGCTACTATATGTATATGTCTCCCCCCTCAAATAAACGGTAAAAAGATGGCAGTGTATTACTTGAAATTACAAAGTCAACTAATAAAGGAATGGAAAGGAGCAATTTAAGTCTTTTGGGAGGGCGGGAATGGGATGGAAGCGAGCTGATTCTCATGTGTCACAGCAGGAAACCAGGAGATAGTGTCTAAATGCCTCCCAACCCTAGCTTACCCTTAACCACCCAGAGAGACAGCTGAGAGCTCAAAGTGACTGCCAAAGAAGACGGTGACAGCGCTGATGCTCATTCAGCCTCCTGCTTTATCCTATATACCCGTAACCAGGGGAACCATGTTCGAGGATGACTTCGCTAAAAAATTAAGAAACATAAAACCTCTCCCTAGTGGTTCTTCTCCTCCTGGTCTTGACAGAACAGAACCTTGCACAGATAGGTTATTCGGAAGAAGGACAGAGGAAGGGAGGAGGCAGCGGGGAGGAGCAGGCGGGGAGATGAGAGATCCCAGTTTCCACCTTAGTTTAGAGACATCATTGAGGTTGGCTTCCATCACGAACGGACGGCTGCCTCCGTGCCCCTGCGCTGTCCTTGTCCCCCCTTGGCAGGCTGGTGAGCAGCCAGTTCCGGAAGGGCTTGAGAGAGTGGAAAATCCCGGGGTGATGCGCCAGCCCTTCAGCTTCAGTCAAAGGAAGTGTGACAAGAAAGGCCTCGCATATAAATGAGACCCGCTTACACTCTCCGCCTCTCGATCGCCCCCCCACACTCTCCGGTTCCAGCCAGTCACAGAGCTGAGAAGCCCAGACGTGGTTAGAGAAGCTGCCTAAGACACAGGGAGGAAATTCAGGGACCACGGGGGTCACCCAGCTGCTCATTCACTGTTGCCCATGTGTGGCCTCTGTGCAAAGGGTCCCAGACCTTGACAATTAGAATCTCAGAGAGTGAGACCTGGGAATCAGGACCGATCCCCACCACTGTGCTTTGAGTGATCCTTCTGGATGTGACAAGTTTGGGAAAGAGTACGGTATCGCTCAGCCATCACTCCGTGCCTGTTTTCTGAGGGCCCACGTTTGAGAGGTGCCCTGCCTCCTAAGGGCCTGGGAGAGGCAGTCGAGACAAGACCCGCAAAGTGCTCACTCAGTACTGAGTCGGATCCACAGAAGCACGCACTGCACATTAGCCATTACTATTTTCAGGGCCCAGTCTCTGACCTCAAGGAGCTCACAGTCTAGAGGGAGAGGCAGGAAAATTAACAGGGAATTAAAGATGCTTCCCTGGTAGCTCAGCTGGTAAAGAATCCACCTGCAATGCAGGAGAGCCCAGTTCGATTCCTGGGTCAGGAAGATCCCCTGGAGAAGGGATGGGCTACCCACTCCAGTATTCATGGGCTTCCCTGGTGGCTCAGTAAAAAATCTGCCTGCAATGTGGGAGACCTGGGTTCGATCCCTGGATGGGAAAGATCCCCTGGAGGAGCGCACAGCAACCCACTCCAGTATTCTTGCCTGGAGAATCCCGTCGACAGAGGAGCCTGGCAGGATACAGTCCATAGGGTTGCGACGAGTCGGACACAACTGAGCGACTAAGCACAGTACACAATACAGCACAGAGATGCTTACAAACCAAAGAGAGAAGCTGCTTCAGTAAATGTGCATCCATCGCAGAGATGGGCCCTGAGGTTACAAAGTGGAGACTGGTTCATACTCTCAAGTCAGAAGTATGAGTATAAGGATTAAAATTTTGTTTTTTTAATCCGGTTAGCACTCAGTTTTTAGGATTTCAGGTAAATAATAAAACAGCACTTCTATGGTGCTCATTGGGCCCTTTGTGCATACAAAGGAGCAGTGAGGTACATGCTATTCTTTTCCCAGTGATCATACAGATGAGGAAATGGAGGCATGCAGGTTACATGAGGGGCCTGGGGTCACACTGTGGGCTCCCTGGCTCCTGCATTCATGCCCTTACCCTCTTCAGGGTCTTGGTCTCTGCCTAAGGAGATGATTTCTGTAATAAAGATTCACTTCCTGCAGAGACAGTTTAAGAACAACCGCAATGCCCAACCCCTGGGGAATGAATAGGTATCTGATAATTTATAAACTTCATAAAACAGGAGGCTGCCATAACAAATGTGCTTCTGCAAAGTATAAAGGAACAGGGAGACAAGCCAGGGGCAAAATACAGTGGAATTTATAAAATTCCTGTACATTTTGATTATGCAAATTTCTTGCTCCATTCCCAAAGTTAACAATGTCTCCAGAGGGGACACTGTGGCTTCTGTCTGGTGGTGTTGAAAGCCAACCGAGCTGATTCCTCTGAAAGTAAAGTACAATTTAGTTTCTTCCACTCAGTCATTTCTGCCCCAGTTTTCCCTCTTGCCTTTCTGAAAAAAAATTTTTTTAAAAAACAAGTGAAAAAAAATTAAAACAAGTGACTTGTAGTTTACGTTTGTCCCTGAGTGAGCTATTCATAGTACATCCTTTAAATGTGACTGCCCTGTTAAAAAAGTTACATTCATAACTAAGTTGTAGCCCAGCTTTTTAACTGTCTAAACAACAAAAACAAACAAACAAAAAAACTAAACATAGATAAAATGATTCAAAAAAATGGGTGAATTTTTGTTTTCCCAAATGTCTACAATATACATGCATTGCTATACTATTGGTAAAATTTTTCTAAAAAAATTATCAGAAAATATACCAGACAGAAGAAAAACAGACTGTCAGAGCATCAGCAGGTACATGGTGTTACTGCAATCAGGCAGAGCGCAGAGGTGGGGAGAGGAAAGGAGGAGGAGGGGTCAGGGGCTGGGGAGTCTGGAGGGGGGGCAGTGCTGGCCTCCTGGTATCAGCAGACTCGGTGTTAGGATGTTGGGAGACCCCCAGGGAGAGCTTTACCCAGGGTGGAGTTGCCTTGGTAGAGTGGTGATGGTGGTTTAGTTGCTAAGTCGTGTCCAGCTCTTGCAACCCCATGGACTGTAGCCTACTAGGCTCCTCTGTTCATGGGATTTCCAAGGCAAGATTACTGAAGTGCGTTGCCATTTCCTTCTCCAAGGGATCTTCCCAACCCAGGGACTGAACCTGGGTCCCCAACATTGCAGACAGATTCTTTACCAACTGAGTCTCCATGGAAGCCTTAGTAGAAGTGACCATTCAAAAAATATTAATGAAATGTATGCTATGAACAGTTTGCTTGTTCACAGAAGGGAAGATTTTGGAGACAAGTAGACCCAGTGTTCAAATCCTGGCTCTTCCATTTAATAGCTGGGTGACCCAGTCCCAGCCTCATTTCCTCATTTGAAGTAAGTGAAGTAAGCTTGCCCTCACAGAGTCCTTAGGAAGATTAGGGAGATAATGTACCTAAAGTGCCTGGTGCAGGAACTGATATGTAGTAGGTACTCAACAAATGTGACTTCTTCTCCCCTGAGTGGCCTGTAGAAATACAAGCTGAAGTGCTGCTAAAGAGTTCACTTAGCATCATTAAAACTCATGTCACTCGTTTGAAGGTTATTTATCTTCAAGTTCAGCTATCAAACACAGTCAAGGACTTGAAAGTAAGCAGAAGAAGCCAGTGTAGATGTTTTGGAATATGTTCCCCAAACTCTGGTGTATTAGTCACAGGGGAATCTCTGAGACATCTCTCAGAGCTTGTGTGCCCATTCTTAAAGCATCATACTGGTGAGCTGAGTAATTCTCAGAGCATAACTGAATTTAGAAATGAATTAGTTTCCCAATGGGCTTCCCTGGTGGCTCAGACAGTTAAGAATCTGCCTGCAATGCAGGAGACCCAGGTTCAATCCTTGGGTCGGGAAGATTCCCTGGAGAAGGGAATGGCAACCCACTCCAGTATTCTTGACTGGAGAATTCCATGGACAGAGGAGGCTAGCAGGTTACAGCCCATGGGGTTGCAAAGAGTTGGACACGACTGAACCACTAACACACACACACACACACACACACACACACACACACACACACACACACACACACACAGTGTCCCAGTGACTGATAAGTACATGAAAACATGAGGGTCCACAGTGGGCCAGCCACTACACACCCACCAGAATGATTACAATGAAAATGACTCATCACACTAACTGTTGACAAGGATGCAGGACAACTTAATGCTCAGGCATCGCTAGTGGGGATGGGAAACAGTCCCACCACTTTAGCAAACTATTTGAAAGTATCTTGCCAAATTAAATATTATTTATACACTCTCAGGCCCATCAATTCCACTCCTGGCTAACCCTCAACTGAAGTGAGTATTTACACCCACCAAAAAATATATGGGCTTCCCTGGTGGCTCAGACGGTAAAGAATCTGCCTGCAATGCAGGAGACGCGGGTTAGAATGTTCGTAAAAGCTGGATACATCTCAACTGTCTATCAATAAGTGATACACAAACTGTGATGATATTCAAGGGAAAGAATACTACAGTTTTAGGGAAAAAGAGCAAACTACTGCTGCCCTCAACAATTTGGTTGAGTCTCCCAGATGTAATGTCCAGCAAAAGAAACCAGACACAGAGTCCATATTGAGTTTCCATTTATATGAAGTTTGACAATAAGCAAAACCTTTCCACAGAAATCCAAATCCAGTTTGCCTTGGGATCAGCTGCTGTCTGGGTGGGGGCCTAAGAGAGGCCCCTGGAAGGTGGGGCCCATTCTTCAACCATCTGGGTGCTGTTATGTGGTATGTACATGCAGACGAGTTCATGGCGCTGTACGCTAAGAATCAGTACACCCTGCTGAATTTCACCTCAACAAAAAATAAAACAAAATAGGAAAACAGGGAGGAAGAGAATAGGCACCAGAATCTGAGGACTTTTTCATTCAGATCCAGGGCTGAGTCTGAGGTGCCTCGGCAGTCCCTGAGGGCTTGCACACTTGCAACAGATTATTAACAATATCACAGAATTAATTAAAAAATTTGCGTTTAGTGAATGCTAGACATTATGTTCAGGCTTTACACAAATTTATCACCTCACTTAATATTCCTAGTCACTCTGGGAGATAGATTTCTAGCATTATGTCCATTTACTGATGAGAAAATTAAGGCCCAGAGACACTAAGCAACTTGCCCAAGGTCACAGAGCTAAAACAAATGGCCCTGCCAGGACTCTAAGCCTGGTCTATCTGAGTCCAAAATCCATGGTCTTAACCACCATTCATACCAGTGCAGAGTAAGAACTTGGGCCCCTGATCATGACCCAGAATCATCCAACAGAGCTTAAAGTCATGTTCCAGACTTTCCAGTTAGGAAGGCAGGGGACTGTACAATATATATTACCAAGGTTCTATTTCTTTTCTGTTTTACTGGACTGAATTTTTAAAATAAGATTAGTTTTTGATTATAAAAGCAGTTCACAGTCATTATAGAAAGTCTGAAAAATACAGAAAAAAATGTGAAAAAAAAACCTCCACATGTCCCCACTGGAAGATGTTGACATGCAGAGGGTAATGTGAGTACTCTGGTACGTTTCCCTCCCTTTCCTAATGATGCCAGATGTTGGGTTGTGTTATTTTTGAGGAAAGTTGAGCCAACTTGGAAGCCGCAAGGGACTGGGGTGGACAGTCTTGAATGTGTAGTAATTACTGGTGTTGACTTGTAAACAGTGTAAACTCAGGACGAAGTCTCCTGGAAGGCAGCATTTTTAGTGGAAATATTTGGTGCTGGAAGTGACAATATTAGTTATCTTGAGACAGTATCTCAATATCAAGTTTTGACCCTGGAAAGGATCTTGATTTCTGGAAAGGGAGACCACCAATAAAACACTTGTTTTTCATAAATAACAGAAACTGAGGCTCCAACAGGGGAAGGAATGGGGCCATCGGAGCACAGCTTAGTTGTTCGGGGCACAGCTTCTGAAACCAGGGGACCTGGCTTTGAATCCCACCATCGTTTACCAACTGAGTCACCTGAGCAAGTCTCTTAACCTCTCTGAAGCTCCAGCTCCCTCACTTGTAAAATGGGGCCAGTGATAGAGTGCAAAGGGTGAAATGAGATGGAACCCGCCTGGCACATGGCTGATGCTCAATAAAATTATTTCTTAATTATACAGGTAACACACACTCCAGGCAAACTCCGGGAGATGGAGAGGAACAAGGAGGCCTGGCGCGCTACAGTCCGTGGGGTCGCAAAGAGTAGGACCCGACTGGGCGACTGAACAACAACAATGCAGTGACTTTAGAAAAACTGGAAAATAAATATTTAAACAAAGTTTCTTTAAATTATGTAGGTGAGCTTCTGTGTTACTCATATGTATTTATATATCAATTAGCACTTCCTTTCTACATCAGAACTTACAAAGGTAGTTCCATTTTGAAGTTATCAAGACTGGAGATTTAGCACAGCAGTTTAAACAGCCCCTATGTAGTAGGCTGTCCTTCGAAATTCTGCATCTTCAAAAGCCTAATGAGTCCGGGGTGTGAATGAACACAGACGAACCCTGTCAGCCGTGTCGCATGACTTTTTTATTTATCTCTGCATTCTCAGCTGCCGCCGCCAAGACTGAACCTTTAGAAATATCCAAGGCATTCTGAATGAGCTTGGGGTATAAACAGTTCTCATCCAGTTCAGACTGGCAGAAGCTCTGTATATTGAATGCTGTCTTTAAGTGAAATGGAAACAGATCCTCCAGTTTATTTTTACACAGCTCCTCTGTAAGTATAACACGTTAATAACTAACTGAGAAACTATTTCAGTCCGTACTTAGGCACCATGACAGTATTCACTTATTATCTGGTGGTTAGTCCAGAACCCTGGGCTGACACAGCTCTAGTCAAGAAACATCCAGGGCTATGAAGACAGTTTTATCAAACCTTAAAAGAAGGAGGTGGGAAGTAGCATTCCCAGAGTTTCAGCACAGAGTTCTAAAAGGAAGCTCTCTGGTGTACTGAAAAGAAAAAATCAAATATTCTCAAACCCTGACCTTAGAGAGAAACATACTGACTCCTAAATAAAGCTACTTTTTAGAAAGGATCGCTCATATCACCTATGTCATTTTCACCCTCTAAACATCTCCTAAACCCATCCACTTCTGTCCAATTCCACTGCCACCAGGTCATCCGATCCAGCCCTGACCTCCAGCCATGCTCATCCTTCTATCAAGTCCATCTGATGATGCCACTGCCCTGCTAAAGCCCTTTACATGCTGCCTGCTGCCCCTAGGATCAAGTCCAAAGTCCTTAACCAGGCCCCTGAGGCCACTGCTCTCTCCCAGCTCCCCATCACCTCGCACCTGCTTTCATCACTCAAGCCTTCTTTCAGTCCCCCTTCCAGGCTCAAGGTCTTTGCCTCCATCCTTTCCTCATCTGAAAGCCCTCACTGCCACTCATGTCTAGTTAATTACTAGGGGAACCTATTCAAACCTCCTGCTAAAGTCTCTCAAGGCATCCATCTGATGCCTCAGAACTTCTTCAGAGCACTGGTCACAGTCTGTAATCAAGGATTCATGTGATTATTGGAATAGCATCCAGCTTCCCCAATCAGCTTAAGTTTGAGTGAGTGAAGTCGCTCAGTCGTGCCCAACTCTTTGCGACCCCATGGACTGTAGCCCACCAGGCTCCTCCGTCCATGGGATTCTCCAGGCAAGAATACTGGAGTGGGGTGCCATTGCCTTCTCCAGGGGATCTTCCCGACCCAGGGATCGAACCCGGGTCTCCTGCATTGGAGGCAGACGCTTTAACCTCTGAGCCACCAGGGAAGTCCTAATCCTAAGCTTAAGTTTACAGGAGAGCAAAGTGTTGGCTTCTGTTTGCCACTGAACCTCCAGCGTCGGGCAGGTCCAGTCCTGCACCCAGAGCAGGCGCTCAGTCAATTGGAAGCCCCCAGGCCTTTCTCTCTCAGCCTCCCTCCAGACTGTCGAAAGGAACACATGCTTACCAGCAACGTAAAGGACGCTCCAGTTCAAGGGGGATACCCAGACTTTAGTATCGGAGAGGCAAGCATTTGAAGTATTTGCATCCAGGTTCCAGCTCTTACTACCAGCATGCCCTTGGCCTAGTCACTACCCCTCTCGACGCTTGTTTCCTCACCTATAAAAACTGGGGGTTTTGTGGATCATATTGCGCAAGGTCATCTTGATATTTAAAAATCTTAACTGAGATTACATACACAAATCCACCAGAAGAGTGCCTGGCACACAGCAGATGCGATAGGTGCTTAATAAATGACGGTTCTTCCCGGGATTCAGATGGCTAGTTTTCTGGTTTTCTAGGCAACATATAACAAAACGTAACCTGGGGGCCTGCTGCCTCCCTTCTTACGTTCCTCTGCCAGCACCTATCGTGTGTTTGTTGATGCAAGACATAAAATGACGAACGTGCCAGACAGAGCCATGCTCTCTTGGAGCTAATCTATGTTTCAACTGAAAGATAAGTGTTTTCAATATGCAAACAATATCTTCAACAGTTACATGAATTGGGTTAAACCCTCTCACAGCTGTTGCTGGGAAATGACCCAAAGAAACTGATCTTAGATACATACAAAGATTCAGGAGTGTGGACACTTATCTGGTGTGTGATACCAAAACACTTCTGTTTGGCTGAGGTGAGAAAACATTTCATGTCTACTTATTCTGATTGCAGTTCCCAGGCGGATAGGAAAGACCTGCACGGCCCCCCACCATTTCCTCACATGTGTACTCCTCTGTTCCCACTGCCTGTTGCAAATTGAATACTGCTCGCATCAATAACAACAATAATGGTGAAAATAATGATAACCATTATAAGTACTATTTATTGAGTTCTTACAATATGTGCAAGCACATATATCCCTATATGGTCTTTAATCCTGAAAACAACTCTCTGAAGGTATCATTATCTCCATTTTTCAGATGAGAACACTGAGGCTCTGAAAGGCAAGTGACTTTCCTAAGGTGCAAATGTGGGATTTGACACCTCACTTGCCTGTCCCTGTTCTACTGCTTTTAAGAAAATCATCTCAAAGTCTGAATTAAAAGATTCAAGTTTTCAATATGCAAAAATATCTTCAATAGCTGCACAAATGAAATTAAACTCTTAGGAATGAAGGCACCCATGGCAGCAATAGTTATAATGGTGAAACTGAGAAAGAAGTGTCCAATTAGAAAATAATTAAATTAAGTAGCTAATGATGTAAAACAACTTTATAATATAGGGGGATAGGTCTACCATATAAACTTAGGTGAAAAAAGCAGAGATACATGAAACAGGTGCTGTGAATTATCTCACTGGTATAGACTTAGAGCCTTTGTGCTCTAGAGCCTGTGCTGCACAACTAGAGAAGCCCACACACTGCAATAAAAAGCCCTTGTGTCACAATCAGAGAAAACCCGTAGGCCGCAACAAAGAAGCAGCACAGCCAAAAAGGTTTTTTAATTAAAAAAATAAAACACATAAAAAATCCTTACTATTCAACAAAAGACAATCTAATTTAAAAAGGTGGAGGATCTGAATAGACATTTCTCCAAAGAAGCTACACAAACAGCCAATAAATACCTGAAAAGACACTCAATCATTTCATTAGGCATGTTGTTATTGTTCAGTCGCTCAGTCGTGTTCAACTCTTTGCAACCCCATGGACTGCAGCACGCCAGGCTTCCCTATGCATCACCATCTTCCAGAGCTTGCTCAAACTCATGTCCATTGAGTCAGTGATGCCATCCAACCATCTCATCCCCTGTTGTCCCCTTCTCCTCCTGCCTTCAGTCTTGCTCAGCATCAGTTCAGTTCAGTCGCTCAGTCGTGTCTGACCCTTTGTGACCCCATGAGCTGCAGCACGCCAGGCCTCCCTGTCCATCACCAATTCCCGGAGCCCACCCAAACTCATGTTCATTGAGTCGGTGATACCATCCAACCATCTCATCCTCTGTTGTCCCCGTCTCCTCCTGCCCTCAATCTTTCCCAGCATCAGGGTCTTTTCAAATGAGTCAGCTCTTCACATCAGGTGGCCAAAGTATTGGAGTTTCAGCTTCAGCATCAGTCCTTCCAATGAATACCCAGGACTGATCTCCTTTAGGATGGACTGGTTGGATCTCCTTGCAGTCCAAGGGACTCTCAACAGTCTTCTCCAACACCACAGTTCAAAAGCATCGATTCTTTGATGCTCAGCCTTCTTTATGGTCCAACTCTCACATCCATACATGACTACTGGAAAAACCATAGCTTTGACTA
This sequence comes from Giraffa tippelskirchi, assembly GCF_054371585.1. Classification (NCBI taxonomy): domain Eukaryota; kingdom Metazoa; phylum Chordata; class Mammalia; order Artiodactyla; family Giraffidae; genus Giraffa; species Giraffa tippelskirchi. The sequence goes on from NC_137287.1 coordinate 24,184,057, forward strand.
AACAGACCTTTGTTGGCAATGTAATGTCTCTGCTTTTTAATATGCTGTCTAGGTTTGTCATAGCCTTTTCTTCCAAGGAGCAAGCATCTTTTAATTTCATGGCTGCAGTCACCATCTGCAATGATTTTGGAGCCCAAGAAAATTAAATCTGTCACTGTTTCCATTGTTTTCCCATCTATTTGCCATGAAGTGATGGGACCAGATGCCATGATCTTTGTTTTTTGAATGTTGAGTTTTAAGCCAGGTTTTTCACTCTCCTCTTCCACCTTCATCAAGAGCTCTTCTCTTCCTCTTTTCTTTCTGCCATTAGGGTGATGTCATCTGCATATCTGAGGTTGTTGATATTTCTCCCAGCAATCTTGATTCCAGTATGTGCTTCATCCAGCCTGGCATTTCACATGATGTACTCTGCATATAAGTTAAATAAGCAGGGTGACAATATACAGCCTTGATGTACTCCTTTCCCAATTTGGAACTAGTCCGCTGTTCCATGTCCAGTTCTAACTGTTGCTTCTTGACCTGCCTACAGATTTCTCAGGAGGCAGGTCACGTGTTCTGGTATTCCCATCTCTTTAAGAATTTTCCACAATTAGGCATGAGGAAAACATAATTCAAACCACACTGAGATACCACTTCACATCCACAAGGATGACTATAATACAACACACAGTTAACAGCATGTATTGGTGAGGATGTGCAAAACTGGAACCCTGATCCATTGCTGGTGGGAATATAAAATGGTGCAACCACTGTGAAAATAATCTGGCAGTTCCTCAACCAATTGAATCTAGAGTTACCATATGACCCAGCAATTCCACTCCTAGTTATACACCCAAGAGAAATGAAAACATATGTCCACATAAAATCTTGTACATGAATGTTTATAGCAGCATTACTCATAAAAGCCAAAATATGGAAAAAATTCAGATTTCTGGCCACTGATAAATGGGTGCAAAGGTATGTTACGTCCATATACTGGAATACTATTTGGAAACATGAGTTTTGTCCTCCTCAGATTCACATGTTGAAGCCCTAATCCCCCACGTTACTGAATTGAAGATAGGGCTTTTAAGGAGGTGATTAAAGTTAAATAAGGTCATAAGATGTTAACTGAAAGAACAGGTACCCTTATAAGAAGAGGAGAAGATACCAGAACTCTCCCTACACTATGCAGGTACACAGCTAGAAGGCAGCTTCTGCAAGCCAGGAGAGCTCTCACCAGACCCAGTCATGCTGGCACCTTGATCTTGGAAATCCAGCCTCCAGAACTGTGGGGAGAAAGATGTCTGCTGTTTGAGTCCCCCAGTCTACAGTATTTCGCAGCCATGTAATCAAGCCATAAAGAGAAATGATGTATTAATATGTGTTACTACATGGATGAAGCTTGAGGACAATGTGCAAAGTGAAGAAGCCTGTCACAAGGGCAAATCTATAGAGATAGAAAGTCCGTTAGTGGTTGTCTGGGGCTGGGAAGAATGGGAGTCTTGCAGGACTATGGTTAAGTGGAGTAGGGTTTCCTTTGGGGGTGATGAAGATGTGCTGAAATTGATTGTAGTAATGGTTGCAAATTCTGTGAATTATACTAAAAATCACTGAATTGTATGATACATGAATTATATCTGTGTTGTGTGTTAGTTGCTAAGTCACGTCTGACTCTTTTCGACCCCAGAGACTGTAGCCCATGAGGATCCTCTGTCCTAGAGCTTGCCAGAATTCTCCAGTCAAGAATACTGGAGTGGGTAGCCATTCCCTTCTCCAGGGTACCTTCCCAACTCAGGATTGAACCTGGGTCTCTTGCATTACAGGCAGATTCTTTACCATCTGAGCCATCAAGGAAGCCCCTGAATTATATCTAAAGTTATTTTTAAAAAAGAAAGATGACATTTTAATAGCAATCATCTCTGGATGGTGAGACTTAATTTAGAATGATCTATTGGCTTGGTTAAAAAGTTTCTTTGGTTTTCAAGTAAAAAATAAAAAACACATTTTTCATTTTCACCAGAACTTTACTGAACAACATATTTACTGTTTTGTTCTATTGCCTTCTGCCATTTTTCAGGCAACTTCATAATTTCATCTTCCCAAAACTTTTATTTTTTTGAGCAAAGAATTCACTTGTTCCAGGTGCCTTGTATAGTCTTCCAGGGAATTGAAATTTTTTTCATTAAGAGAATTTTGTAAAGACTGAAATGAATGGAAATCCGAAAGTGTGGTGTCTGGTGAATACAGTGGATTAATCAGAACTTCCCAGTCAAACCGTAACAGTTTTTGCCTGGTCATCAAAGAAACATACTGTCCTGTGTTACCCTGATGGAAGATAATGCGTTTTTTGTTGACTAATTCTGGATTCTTTTCATCAAGTGCTACCTACAGTTGGTCTAAGTGGGAGCAGTCCTTGTTGGAATTGACTGTTTGGTGTTCCAGAAGGAGCTCACAACAGAGGACTCCCTTCAATCCCACGATATACACAACATCACTGTCTTTGGATGAAGACCCACCTTTGGTGTGGTTAGTGGTGGTTCATTTCACATTACTGTATAGTATCTACTTTTCATCACCCAGCCCAGTTTGTTTTAAAAACAAAACATTTTCATTACCTTTAAGTAGAAAATCACATGCGGAAATATGGTCAAGAAGGCTTTTTTTGCTTCACTCATGTGGAACCCAAACATCAAAGTGACTAACATTACCAAGCTGGTGCAAATGATTTTCAACAGTTGATTTGGATATTTTGAGTATGTTGGCTCTCTCCTGCATGGTATAATGTTGATTGCTTTCAATTAATGTCTCGATTTGATCACCATCAACTTGTCTACACAACTGCGGAGCGTCATCCAGCAAGAAATCTCTAGCACAAAACTTTGCAAAACACTTTTGACACATTCTGTCAGTCACAGCACCTTCTCAATTTGTTGTTGTTGTTGTTGTTCAGTCGCTAAGTTATGTCTGACTCTTTGGGACCCCACGGACTACAGCACACCAGGCTCCTCTGTCCTCCACTATCTCACAGAGTCTGCTCAAATTCATGTCCATTGAGTCAGTAATGCTATCTTACCATCTCATCCTCTGCTGCCCCCTTCTCCTTTTGCCTTCAATCTTTCCCAGCGTCAGGGTCTTTTCCAATGAGTCAGCTCTTCGCATCAGGTGGCCAAAGTATTGGAGCTTCAGCTTCAGCATTGGTCCTTCCAATGAGTATTCAGGGCTGATTCCCTTTAGGATTGACTGGTTTGATCTCTTTGCTGTCCAAGGGACTCTCAAGATTCTTCTCCAGCACCACAATTAGAAAGAATTGATTCTTCAGTGCTCAGCCTTCTTTATGGTCCAATTCTCACATCTGTACATGACTACTGAAAAAAACTATAGCTTTGACCTTTGACCTATAGATCTTTGTTAGCTAAGTGATGTTTCTGCTTTTTCATGTGCTGTCTAGGTTTGTCATAGCTTTCCTTCCAAAGAGTCAGCACCTTTTAACTTCATGACTGCAGTCACCATCTGCAGTGATTTTGGAGCCCAAGAAAATAAAAGCTGCAGAAATCTCTTTTTGTGTTTCAGTTGTGCTTTTACCTTTCTTGAAATAATAAAGCATATTATGCCAAAATGTTTTCTTCTTTCTTCTTCAGTATTAAAATGGCTACACAAAATTCACCAATTTTGATACTTTTTTTTTTTTTAATGCACACTGATATGACAGCTGTCACAGTACAGTATAATGAAATCACTTCAAATGAAGTTAAAGACAAAGCTGGACCATAAAGAAGGCCAACCAACTGCCAAAGAATTGATGCTTTCAAACTGTGGTGCTGGAGAAGACTCTTGACAGTCCCTTGGACAGCAAGGAGATCAAACCAGTCGATCTTAAAGGAAATAAACTCTGAATACTCATTAGAAGGACTGATGCTGAAGCTGAAGCTCCAATACTTTGGCCACCAGATGCAAAGAGCTGATTTATTGGAAAAGACTCTAGTACTGGGAAAGATTGAGGGCAGGAAGAGAAGGAGGTGACAGAGAACGAGATGGTTGGATGTCACCACCAGTTCAATGGACATGAACTTGGGCAAACTCCAGGAGATGGTGAGGGGCAGAGAGGCCTGGTGAGCTGCTGTCCCTGGGGTGGCAGAGTCGGACACAACTTGGAGACTAAACGAGCACCACTAGAGCCATCTTATGGGAAAAAAACCGAACGAACTTTCTGGCCAACCCAATACTCTTTTTGTTCAACTTTCCAGAAAGAAAGTTAAGAAGAAAGTTATTTTTAGAAATTCTGTTAGAACAAGTGCTAGCAGTATTCATATCCCTTTTCTACGAAGCTGATAAAGCTCACACCTCTGCAAGAGTTGAATGCACACTAATGATAACTCCTCCAGGTCAGGCTTCTCAGGGTTTAATGTTCTCTCATGTACATTACATTATCTCATGTGAGATTCACAACTTCTCTGCATTGTAAGCAAGGCAAATACCTATTTTCTTCCTGAATCTATTTATGTCCTGTTTCCTCCCTAAAAGGATTTCAGATAATTTTGGGGGTTGGCCAAAATGTTCTTTCATTTCATCTGAATGAAAATTTTGGCCAACCCAATACAATAAAATATAGTTAACAAAAACAGAAAAGAAAAAGGCAGATCTGAAGAGAAATGGAGAACTTTGATATGTTAGCCAGGAAGAGTCAATAAGTTGCTATAAATGAGCTTTAAATTGAACTCTGAGCTTCCTGGCAGATGAGGCAAAAAGGAAAATTAGGGTATAAAGAACCATTTCCCCAAGGGGAGCTACATTTTTCCTGGCACTGTTTGCTGGATAACATTTCTCATGTGGAAACTTATTTTTGTAAAAAGATTTTATGGCCCATGACCCAGGAATACTGCTCCTAGGTATACACTCAAGAGATACTCTTAGATATATACCAAAAATGTTCATAGCAGTTATATTCATCATAGCTAAAAGCTGGAAACAACTCAAATATCCTTCAAGAGTAGAGTGATAAACAACTGTAATATGTTTATACAACAGAAAACTATACCACCAGTGAAAAAGAACAAATTACTGATACATCCAAGATGGCTGAATCACACAAAATATGGAGTGAGGAAGCCAGATATAAAAGAGAACATACTATAAGATTTTTATTTAAATGATAATCAAAACACAGGTAAAACTAGTTGAGGATGATAAAAATCAAAACAGTGATTATCTAGGGGGGTCAGAGAGGTGAGAGGTTAGGAAGGTGGGTGGGGTGGATTGACTGGGATGGGGCATGGAAAACCTTTCACAAATAATAGTAATGTTGGCGCTAAGCTGGTTGGTTGGTGGTTACCTGAGGGGAAATATCTATTCAGATCCTTTGCCCGTTTTTAAATGTTTGAGGTGTTTTTTTTTTTTTTGATGTTGAGTTATATGAATTATTGGTATATTTTAGATACTAATCCCTTAACAGATTCAGTAGGTGGCGTTTTCATTTTTTCAATAGTTTCCTTCTCTGTGCAAAAGCTTTTTAGTTTGAAGTGGTCTCATTTGTTTATTTTTGCTTTTATTTCCCTTGCCTGAGGAGACATACCACCCCCTCCCAAGTCACTTAGACTGATGTCAAAGAATGTACTGCCTATGTTTTCTCCTAGTAGTTTTGTGGTTCCAGGTCTTACATTTAAAAGAATAAAACTGGACTACTTTGTCACACCATATGCAAAAATAAATCCAAAATGGATTAAAGACTTAAGACCTAAAATTATTTCATTTTTTAAAATGCATGTGCTGCTGCTGCTAATTTGCTTCAGTCGTGTCCGACTCTGTGTGACCCCATAGACGGCAGCCCATCAGGCTCTGCCATCCCTGGGATTCTCCAGGCAAGAACACTGGAGTGGGTTGCCATTTCCTTCTCCAATGCATGAAAGTGAAAAGTGAAAGTGAAGTCGCTCAGTCATGTCCGACTCTGAGCGACCCCATGGACTGCTGCCTACCAGGCTCCTCCGCCCATAGGATTTTCCAGGCAACAGTGCTGGAGTGGGGTGCCATTGCCTTCTCTGAAAATGCATGTGATAACCCACTAATTGATTTCACCATCCACAGTGGGAGAAACACTGCTCTAACAGGAGTCAAAAACTGTATGATTTACAGTAGTCACTGATTATCACTGAACCCCTACTGTCTGTGAGGCCTTGGACTAAAAGTGTTACATGCACTATTTCATTTGAGTTTCTCTAGGATCCATTGAAGGGAGTACTTTTATCATTTCTATTGTACAGAGGAAGAAACTAAAGGTCAGAGAGGTTAAATAACTTTCTCAACATCCCACAGTCAGTGAGAATTTATGGATGAGCATTAGCTCAAGTCTTTTTAACTCAAATAACCTTGTCTCTAAGTTGGACCTTTAGGAGGATGTTAGTTTCATTTTATAGTTAAAAGATGGAAGATCAGGAGGGTTAAGTGCTTTGCTCAAGGATACACAGCTAGGACACTTCCAATCAGGGTTTGAATATAAAGCTTGGGATTCCAGGCCCAGGACTTTTTCTGCTGTTATAAGCTGCTCACTCTGGAACAGCTTCAAATACATTCCAAAGCCTCTTAAATGACAAGTCTTCAGATGCCACAAAAAGCAAATGAGGGCAACTCCAATACACATGGCAAAAGTAAAATACATGCAAAAGACTCAGTCTCCTCTCCCTCCCACCTGCTCAGATGGGATGAAATGAAGCACTTTCTAAAAAGTCTTTCTAAGTCTTCCTATACACCAAAATATTGTCAGTGACAGCATGGTGGGTAGTCGTTTTTGGGTTTTTTTTTATCTCTTGATACTTTTCTGTATTTTTCAGAATGAGAATACAGAACAGTTTTTAAATTATTAAAAGGGGACAGTTTTTAAGTTATAGTTCTAAAAAAAAATCAGATTAGCCTCCATAGCTCTATACCTTTAAATTTCTCCATGTCCTGGACTAATGAGAGTTGAATCTAAAAACTGGGAAGACATTTTAGCTGCTCAGATCCTAAATTTAGATCCTCAGGGTGAATACCATGCATCAACCAGGGTTGGACTTGTGCTTACAGAGAGAAGGCGGGACAATTAGGTGGGTGGAACCATTGCCCTTTAAACCAGGCTAAGGGGCGTAAAGGAACATGTGCTTCATGCCCTCAGCAGTTTAATCAGAGGTTGGGTCCCGACGGATTTCGCAAAAAACCAAACACCAGCAGATTTCTCCCGAGCTTAACTCCACAAATAACACCCGTGCGTCGCAGCATAAGGAGGTGGGGAAGAGGAAGGACTTCCAAGCCCTCTTCCTTTCTGGGTGACCCTGGGTTCATGGTTCAACCTCTCTGTTCCTCAGTTTCTTCTCTATAAAATGGAGACCATACAGTACCTACGTCAAATGGCTGCTGAGAAGACTGAGTTCCTACTAAGGATGTGCTTAGAACAGTGGTTGCTTCATAGTAAGCACATGGGAATGTGAATAGTTCTTCTTATTATTTTAGAAAAGATGGATAATATATTTCCTTTTATTTATTTGTTTGGTTGGTTGCTTGGAAACAATTCTGATTAACTTAGATTGACCTTGTCCATAGGGTGTTTACCAAGCTGGATGATTAGGGAAGGGGATTGTGTAACACAGATTCATTCACTGAATCAACAAATACTTCTTGAACATCTATCACATGTATGCTGGGCACTGTGCTAGGAGCTGGGATAGAGCAGTGAATGCCACAGAAAGGAAAAAATCTCCAAGCTGCCGCAGGAAGCTTCCATGTTCCAGTGCAGTCACAATAAGCAAACAATAACCAATAAACAAAATAAATTATTAAAATCCTGGGCAAGCCAAAAGAATTAAAAACTTTAAAAATTATTAACCAGTGACTAAATATAATTAAATACATCGCATAGTCAAAGACAATTTGTAGAGGAAATACAGTGATTACAATATAACCGATCCTCTATGGTGCAGCCCCCAGAACATACACAGGACTCAGGGCACCCTGCCATCCTGGAGCTGGCTTTGTTCTGTATCCTTCATCACAATAAGAGTTGAAGGGCAATCACTTTATTTCTCCAAAGTGGCAAAGAAGAAATGGCACCAACACTAAGTTCTTCATCTATGTCCATGCGTGTTTTAATAGAAGTCTGGAAGTGGCCACTTCCTTTTGAATCACCCTATAGATAACATGTTAGATGGAGATGAGGAGGAAGAGGGATGGGGGTGGTCAGGGAGGATGCGCTGAGAAGGTAACAATTAAGCAGAGTCTGACGGAGGTGAGGGAGAGAGCCAGGAGGGAATCTGAGGTCTGCGCCTTCACTTTTTTCCTAATTTTTTTACTGTGATAAAACACACATAAGATAAAATTTACCATCCTAACCATCTTAAAGTATACCATTTGGTGGTATTAAGTACACTCATACCATCACCACGATCCATCTCTAGAACTCCTCATCTTGCAAAACAGAAACTCGGCACTCATTAAATAAGAACATTCCTTTCTCCCCTCCACTCACCTTGTGGAAACAGCCATCTTACTTTTGGTCTCTATGGATATTACTGTTCTAAGTATCTGATTTAAGTGGGATCATTCAGCATTTATCTTGTCGTGACTGGCTTATTTCACTTAGTGAAATGTCTTCAAGGCTCATCCACGTTATGGCACATGTCAGAATGTCCTTCTTAAGGCTAAACAATATTCTACTGTATGGACATACCATATATTTCTTATCCATTGATGGACACTTGGGTTACTTCTACCTTTTGGCTATTGTGACCAATGCTGCCATTAACATGTGTGTACAAACATCTCATCGAGTCTCTGCTTTCTTTCTTGTATATGCCCCAAAGTGGAATTGTTGGCTCATGGGTAATTCCTTTTTAAACATTTTTAAGGAACCACTTTATATCATTTTACATTCCTACTAATAATGCAAAATGGTCCAATTTTTCCACATTCTCATCAATACTTGTTATTTTCTATTTTTTTATAGTATCCATCTTAATGGGTATAAGGTAGTCTGTGCCTTCATTTTTATTTATATAACAGCTCTATGAAAATATCTCACATGCCATACAATTCACTCATTTAAAGTACACAATTCAATGATTTTTTAGTATATTCACAGACAGGTGCAACCATCACCACAATCAACTTCACTACATCATCATATTCCCCTAAAGAATCCCCTTACCTTTCAGCTATCACCCCCGTTCCCTCAGCCTCCCAGGCCCAGGCAAGCACTGATCTGCTTTCTGTCTCTACAGACTTTCCTATTCTGGACATTTCACATAAAGGGAATCACATAATATGTGGTCTTTTGTGTCTGGCTTCTTGTACTTAGCAAGTTTTCAAGTTTTCAAGGTTCATCCACATTCAAGCATGTATCAGTCCTTCATTGCTTTTTATGGGGTGGCCTTCATGTCTGCACTGAACATCTGTTGCACTTTTGAGAGCATGAATTCCAGACCTCTCCCTCAGCCTACTTGTTCAAGCACTGACAGAAAGGAAGGGTATGAGAACAGCAAGGCAGTATGATGCTGCTGAAGTCTAAATGTCCTCAGTTCTGCTCCTTAGCAGCTGTCGACCAAAAGCAAGTGACTTAACATCTGAGATAAGAGATGGGGTGACAATAGGTTATTCTCATTACATTTGTTATGAAGATAAAAAATAATATATTTAAGGCATGTGGTAGGCACTCACAAGGACCATGGATCTTTGCGGAAACCAAGGCGTGGCAGTGAAGGGTAAAGGCAACGCTATCCTGTAGGCTGGACACCACAGCAGGAGCAGTTTCCCATGGCCCTCCCTCTGCGAGCTCGATTTTCACTCAGGAAGTCACCCCTGGGTGTGACAGAAATCCCTCAGCCTAGGAGACATGCTTCCTACTCTTCAAGTATATGACCAAACAGAAATTGCCTTTAAACATCTCTACTCTTTCCCCTCAAATTCTCTTAAACTGCCAAACACCCCAAATACCCTTTCCTCTTCTCCCCTCCACAGTTACTCTCTGGTCCTCACTATCTCAACTCACTCTTCGCAGCAAAACCCAGAATGTTCCTCATATATTGTTCCTGGCTTCAATCTGAAGACCAAACTCCCTAAACCAACAACCACCACCAAGACAACAGCAATAGTTTTCCACGCTTTGGATTTGCTCAACAATAGGTCTCTTAGCCCAGGAGGCAGGAGATTCTACAGCAAACACCTATTGGATATCCTGTTTTATAGAGATTTCCTTGCTCATTCCTTCCACTTTTCAAAGGAGAAAGCAAAGTCCAGCTAGTTGGTAAACTGAAGGAACTCAGATCCCCTGAATTTCAATCCAAACGAAATTGCATTAGTGAGAAGAGCCCTGCAAAGGAAGATTTTTGAATCCAAAGCTATTACTGGGATCCTCCAGCTAATCCACAGTATTAGGATTGTGCTGATGTGGTTACAACACATTCTCTTCTAAGAATAAACCCATGTAATCGCTTTCTCTGGCCTCTGGCCTGACACATCCTTGTAAATTTCCCCCAGGGGTTCTAACCTGCAGCTAAGATTGAGAACCACTGCTGCAGGTAAATTACCTGGAATACATTTTGTTTCTCTTTCTTGACAGTTCAAAAAATATTACAGCAACCAGCCACCAGTTATTTATCATTCCCTGTGTACCAAGGATCTATTTAATAGCATACATGATATTAAATATTATTTACTTCTCACAAGAGCTCTGTGTGATGGGCCCTAAGTGTCTCCACATAACAGAGGAGGAAACTGGGCTTCAAGAGAACAAGCACCTTGCCCTGCCCTTGCTGATGTTAGAGGCAGGACTCGGTTCATTCAGACCCCAGAGCAAGTATTATTAATAACAATATATATTAGCCATATGTTGGGCATTTATATTACTAATAATAGTTATCATTTATTGATCACTTTTTTTTTGAGCCAAGCACTAGTCCAGTTCATTTAATCCTTATAAAAACCCTATGGAGTGGTTACTAACATTAGTGTTTCTATTTTACTGCCAGGCAAACTGAGTCACAGAGAGGTTATACAACCAGCACAAGGTTATACAGCCGATTAATGGGAAACTTTATCCAGTCTGGTTCCTTGAGCCTTCCAGATGTTTGTGGATACATCTAGATCCTTCAGAAGCATTCTGCATCTATATAACTGCAAAGAATGCTGAAAAGTCAGATGATAGAATGAAGCTACTGTTGGAAGCATCCATTTACAAAAGCTTAAACTGGGGACTAAAACTTTAGGAGCAGATCATTTAATAAAGGAAGTCATCTTTTATTTTACTTTAGATTTCAGTGGAATAGTAGGGGAATGTTAGGCATTTTAAGCAAACACACGTCCTAGTTGTGCAGACTTTTGCAAATTTTAAATGAAAGGATATGTATGAACGTTGATGTCATCCTAATATCCTCACCCACTGGTGAGTCTTAAAAATAGAACTGATGAAAGTAATCTCAAGGCGTGAAGTCACTAGACTTCTTTTAATCAAATTTTTATTTCTCCTTCTGGTTAAAATAGAAAAGGAACTAAGGTTTGAGGAGATATGGGAGAAAAAATTAAAATGAAAACGACACCTTAGATTTCCCAATAGTGTATTTCTTCTTAAAGACCCATGGTGATATCAAAGCAATGACCTCATTTAGAATTATTCCTGAGGCATAATCATTCTCATTTTACAAGTAGGGAAAATGAAACACAAAGATTACATCACCCATCAAAAGTTCCAAAGTGACTTGGTGGCATTAAGCATAAATTGTTGTAGTGTTTTTGGATGACAGTATGGTGATCACCGTCTAAACTTAATATATTTATATCCTTTGACCCAGCAACTTCATTTCTAGGAATTTATCCTATAGGAATACTTTTATAAATAAGCAGGAATATATCTACAAAATGCCTATCAATACATTGGTCATGCTGTGCTGCATTATGCTTAGTCGCTCAACGTATCTGACTCTTTGTGACCCCATGCACTGTAGCCCACCAGGCTCCTATGTCCATGGGGATTCTTCAGGCAAGAATATCAGAGTGGGTTGCCATGCCATCCTCCAGGGGATCTTCCAAACCCAGGGATCAAACCAAGGTCTCCTGCAATGCAGGCATATTCTTTACCATCTGAGCCAACAGGAAAGCCAAGAATACTGGAATGGGTAGCCTATCCCTTCTCCAGGGGATCTTCCAGACCCAGGAATCGAACCGAGCTTTCCTGCGTTGAGGAGGATTCTTTACCAGCTGAGCTACCAGGGAAGCCCCTACACTGTTCATAATACAAGCCAAATATCCATTCATTGAGAATTGTTTTTTAAAAAAAATATGGTACAGATTTATCAGTGGGCTTCCCAGGTGGCTCAGTGGTAAAGAATTTGCCTGCCAATGCAAGGAGATCAGGAGATGCAGGTTTGGTCCCTGGGTTGGGAAGATCCTCTGGAGCAGGGCATGGCACCCCACTCCAGTATTTTTGCCTGGAGAATCCCGCAGACAGAGAATCCTGGCAGACTGCAGTTCAAAGTCACAAAGAGTCAGACACGAATAAGCAACAGAGCATGCAGCACAGATTTATCATTTTTATGGAACCACAAAAAATCATGAGACAGATCTCTGTATATGTGGCATGAAAAGATGTCACTGATATGTTGTCAAGTGAAGAAAAAAGCAAGTTACAGGATACTATATATATAACATGGCTCATGTTTATAAACACAAATATGTGTATATATATTTACATATTAATAGATGAAGAAACTCTATGAGCTGACACACTCAACAGCGGTTGTCTCTGGAAAATAAGCCACTGAAAATTTGCCCCTTTCTGTTATACGATAGATCACGTTTGTCAGTCACAGAAGGTCACACCTAATGCCAGAACCCACCTCCTGAGCCTCAGGCTAGAGAGTTCTCTGCATCTGGGCCCCTCTTTTGTGGTCAAGGCCTTCTCTGTTCATCTATAGATGGGCAGGGAGTATGGAAGGAGGGAGACAAAGCCTCCTCATCCTCATCTTCTCACCCCTGGCTTTCTGCTCTAATGGAAATGTCTCCCAGAAACGTGGTTATAGATCCTGCATCTTTGGACTGGGGACTAGGCCTCCCCTACCCTCAGACCTCCCCTATTCCAGCGGCCTGCCATCACTTCAGCTAGTGTCAGGTGGAAGGTACAGCCAGATGCTGCCTGCTGTCCAGCCTGGGGGTCCTGCTGGTACCCTGATGGGAAGATTTGCAGGGGGCCGATGAGCCCTACTGGACACACAGCTTAAGGGATTAATAACTGGACACTATGGCAGGAGATGACCAGAGATTCCCTGGCATCAGGCAGATCTGGGTTCAAAGCCCTGGTCTCTAGCCTTCCTGGCTGTGTGACCTGTGTGAGTCATGTAACCTCCAGCCTCGGTTTCCTCACCGGTTCGATGGAGATAATATCCTCCCTCTGGGAGAGAAGTATGAGGGCTACATGGGAACACGGGTGCTTAGTACAGGGCCTGGCACAGAGTGTATGCTCGCCAACTCATAGCTGATCCTGAGCTCCAGACAGCCTTCTCTGCTCTCAGAACCAAGTTCCAGGGTGTGACCAAGACAAGGTGTTCATTTTCAGAATATCCTAAAACCCCAGTCCTAATAGTTAAGATTTCTCATTACAATCTAAACTTAAATACTAGATTTAAAATCAAGAAAAGAAATTTCTCTGGTTTCTACCCCACCCTACCCTCAGGCTTTTATCTTTTTCCTCCAGAAGAAATGCCCTACTAAGAAACTCATTATATTTAGGGGAAGGATAACACTCTTCTCGTTATTGAGTCTTCTTTATGAGAGAAAAATTAGCTCCAGGAATAAGCGTGCTTTCAAGAAACTTTTTAAATCTGAGGACAGTGAACAATGTAATGATCCTATTTCGTTCATTGCTGTGGCTTCAAGGAAGCTCAGACATTTCTACTTATTGTAGGAACATTTTTGAGGTTATTATTCACGTTGCATAATGTATAGGGAAGGACCCAGTATTTCCTGAACCACTAGCTCACATTTTTTTTTCTTGTGGATACTATGAATTATGTAACAGACCTTATTTTCCTCTTTACTTTGTCCCTAAGAAATCTCTAGCAAACACAGACCTTGGAGTAAGTATTTTGCTTACTATATTTAATGGCTTTATTTTTTCTCTACTTTTAATTTTTCCTTAATCCAACTACACATTTACCTAAAAAATGTTATGTGTTTCTGTAAGTGACTATAAACCACTCGTGGATTGACATAGGGAATAAAATGGTGAGCAAACCAAAGTAAAGAATCTGTTTCCTTTGACAGGTCAGCTTCCCCCACCCCTTTCTTTTAAAATATCAAGAAGTGATATTTAAAATAGCAAAACTTCCAAAAAGAAAGTTACAGGTAAATGACTATTTTTTAAAATTGGAGTATGGTCGCTTTCCAATGTTGTTAGTTTCTGCCCTACAGCAAAGTGAATCAGCTATATGTATATATATCCTCTCTTTTTTGGATTCCCTTTCCATCTGGGTCACCACAGAGCATTGGGTAGAGTTCCCTGTGCTACACAGCAGGTTCTAATTAGTCATCTATTTTATACATAGTAGTGTATATATGTCAATCCCAACCTCCCAATTCATCACACCCCCGTTAAATGACTCTTAAAGATTAAAATACTGTCAATCTTACAGTGATAGAAATAAAACCGCATAAAATCACAAAAAAATAACAAGAAGTGATAAAAGTCATTCAAAGAATATTTACACAAATATACAGAACACACACACATATGAAAATTGTTATCAGATGATGTATATATATGTAATCTGATGTTGTATACATAAAAAATGTAATCTGATGTTATGGAACAGTTTCTATGGTTTCTTTCTCCTTACTCATACCAGATTTCCAAATAAAATATGAATATTCAGTTACAAAGCACATTTGAAAACAATTAACAATTATACAAAGCTAAAAATATGCTATTAATCTAGAAGAGATTTTTTACCACATCTCAAAAATGACTTTGGCATCTTCTTTTGGATTATGTTGGTTATAATTCTTGTCACATACACTTTAAAAATAATTCCTGCAACTGTCCCGATGGATAGAGACTTAAGGATAACTTCACACCACTTCTGTCCTAGTAGAAAATCCTGCAGGACGGCCTCTGACTCAGTGTAACATGAGATAGGCTATAAATGACCACAGTTCTACCCTGACAGCTGACGCTCCTCTCCTTCAGACCTCCTGTCTGCACCAAGGTTGCTCCAAGGAATGAACTTGGCAAAACTCATTCATACTATAAATACCAGAGCACAATATGGATAAAATGGCATCCACTAAAAAAAAAAATCTTATGCTTGTATGCTGGATTTGTACATAGATGAGTCTGTAGGTTTTTTTACATGAAGGTGAAATTCATTTTTATTTGCAGTCACTCCACTTTTTTTCTTTATCACAAATCTAAAGGAGAACTACATGTGTTTAACATTCATTTTCAAATTGCTTCATCAGAGCTCTTTGGGGGTCTAATTACTGTGTCACCTTGGCTGGAGGGAGCTGATTTTTGAAACCTCCACACTACCCAGATTCATAAGGTTTTCAACAGGAATAACTCTGTTGTACATGAACTTAACAAAGTAAATCAGCTCAGTGACACTTGAAGGGGACAAAAAGTTTTACTTCACTTTATGGGCAGCAGGTTGTACCCTGCTTCTGGCAGTTCAGCCCCTACACAAGGGCTTCAGTCAATGCAAACACAAACAGCAAGACACCATGCTGCTGCTGCTGCTAAGTCGCTTCAGTCGTGTCCGACTCTGTGCGACCCCATAGATGGCAGCCCACCAGGCTCCGCCGTCCCTGGGATTCTCCAGGCAAGAATACTGGAGCGGGTTGCCATTTCCTTCTCCAGTGCATGAAAGGGAAAAGTGAAAGTGAAGTCGCTCAGTCATGTCCGACTCCTAGCGACCCCATGGGTCTGCAGCCTACCAGGCTCCTCCACCCATGGGATTTTCCAGGCAAGAGTACTGGAGTGGGGTGCCATTGCCTTCTCCGGCAAGACACCATAGGTCATAAGAAATCAGACAAGCCGTGTATCATATTCAGGAGGATTCCTTAGAGCTTTGAGTCTGATGGTAGAATCCAAGAGAGTGTCTTGTCTCTGCATCGCTCTTCTGGGATGTGTCAAAACACAGGACGAAGAAAAGGCATGCCCGAGTCCCAGCCCTAGGGCCTCCCAGGCTGTGTAACCTTGGCAAGCCCTCAGTCTTCCAGGCCCTCTACTTATTCATCTATAAAATGAAAACCAGAGCTCCATCCACCAAATATGTACAGACTGTCTGCTCTGTGCCAGGCTCTGTGCTAAATGATGAATAAGACACTCAGTCCCTGCACGGAACCCCTTTGAGCTTAGAGTCTAGTAGAGGAAATCAATGCAAAACTGCTTGAAGCACAGACATATTTTAAAATGACAATAACCAACATGTATGGGAACTATGTGCCAAGACTTATTCCAAAGATCATCTCTTGCAATCCTTTAACAACTGTATGAGACAGGACTATTAATAGTTCCATCTTGCACGTGGGAATACTGAGGTTGAATGAAGTTAACTACATCAGGGTCACACAGATAAAAGCAAAAAGATTCCAAGGGCAAGTCTTGCCAACTACAAAACTCCACTGTGCTGTACTGACTTCCTTCTGAACTGACCACAGATCTGGGGACGGTGTTTAGAACGCTTTTCTTTCCCAAGAGCCATTTCTACAGTTTCATTGCAAATGAGAAATTTACCCACAAGTTCACAATGGGGCGTTTACTGAAAACCTCATCTTGTTTGGAAAGCACTGCTCCTTTTGGAACCCTCAGAAGGTGGAAAGGCAGCAAGGGACATGGGCAGCAGGTGGCCGAGATGGGACCAGTCATTCTGCCCTCTGCTGCTGGCTGGATCACTGCATTAAGTCCAGTCTGTGCTCGCTGCCGCATAGCAAGCCAAACCAATCAGTGAGCCAGTGGCAAATCAACTCAAATTAAAAAAAAAAAAAGTAAAAACAGAAATAAATAGGCACACTGCTGCATGTTCCTTGATCTTTAATCTGATTACAGTCCTGATTGTCTTCTAGTTTTGAAATGAAAGGAACCAGCATTGTACAGAGATGAGCCTGTCAAACAGTTACAGCTCAAGCTACTTCTTAACAAGGAACACTAAGAACACCAATGTGATGAGCCCCTGCTCTGCACCAGGCTCTGTATGTGGACTCATACAAGGCTCAGAACTCCACCCATCTGCCCATTCATTCACAATCATAATAATCATCCAAAGAACTCTCAGATTCACCACTGTTTATACTTGATCACTTTCTATGTGTATGTATATGTGTGCATGTGTGTTATTATTTTTTTCTGGATCATTGGAGTTTAAGTTGCATAAAACCTTTAGCATGCATGTTAAGAATAGGTTTCTGGGACTTTCCTTGTGGTCCAGTGGTTCAGTTCAGTCGCTCAGTCATGTCCAACTCTTTGTGACCCCATGGATTGCAGCATGCCAGGCTTCCCTGTCCATCACCAACTCCCGGAGCTTGTGCAAACTCAAGCCCATCAAGTCGGTGATGCCATCCAACCATCTCATCCTCTTTCATCCTCTTCTCCTCCTCCTTCAATCTTTCCCAGCATCAAGGTCTTTTCCAATGAGTCAGTTCTTCGCATCAGGTGGCCAAAATGTTGGTGTTTCAGTTTCAGCATCAGTCCTTCCAATGAATATGCAGGACTGATTTCCTTTAGGATGGACTGGTTGGATCTCCTTGTAGTCCAAGGGACTCTCACGAGTCTTCTCCAACACCACAGTTCAAAAGCATCAATTCTTCAGAGCTCAGCTTTCTTTATAGTCCAACTCTCATATCCATACATAACCGGAAAAACCACAGCTTTGACTAGATGGACCTTCGTTGGCAAAGTAATGTCTTCGCTTTTTAATATGCTGTCTAGGTTGGTCACAGCTTTTCTTCCAAGGAGCAAGCGTCATTTAATTTCATGGCTGCAGTCACCATCTGCAGTGATTTTGGAGCCCCCCAAAATAAAGTCTCTCACTGTTTCCATTGTTTCCCCATCTACTTGCCATGAAATAGCATGGCAAATAGATGGTCCAGTGGTTAAGTGATTAAGACATGGTTCCATGGTTAAGACTTCACTTTCCAACGTAGTGGGTATGGATTTGATCCCTGGTTGAGCAGCTAAGATCCCACATCCCTCACAGCAAAAAAAAAAAAAATCAAAATATAAAACAGAAGCAATATTGTAGCAAATTCAATAAAGACTCAAAAAAAATGATCCACATCCGAAAAAAGAGGAAAAAACACCCAACGAGAATAGGAGGTTTCTGATATTGGCCAAGAACACTGATCAACATCAGGAAACTTAATAATACTATGTACCATTATCTAATATAAAGCCCATACTCAAAGTTTGCTGTTTCAGTCATGTCATTTATAGAATTTTCCCTCATCCAAGATCCAACCTAAGATCATGCACAGCATTCAGCTGTCATATCTCTTTGGGATCCTTTAATTTTTGTTTTTCTTAACATCGGCATTTTTGAAGAGTCCAAATCAGTTATTTTGGAGCACGTCCTCAGTCTGGGTTGATCTGACATTCCCTCGCAATTAGACAGGTTCAAGTTATGCATTTTGACAGGAGTTGTGTATAAGAATGTGTGATGGATGTCTTCCTCAGTACATCACATCAGGAGGCACATGATGTCAGTTTGTCCCAATATTGGTAACATTAATCTTCATCGCTTGGTTAAGGTGGGTCTGCCAGGCTTCTCTAGTGCAAAGTTATTATTTTCTTAGATATTTTAAAAAACGTTTTATTTTGAATTGAGGCATAGCCAATTAACAATGTTGTGATACTTTCAGGTAAATAGCAAAGGGACTCAGCCATATATATATATACATGTATCCATTCTCCCCCAGACTCCCCTCCTATCTAGGCTGCCGCATAACGTTGAGCAGAGTAGCATGTGCTGTACAGTAGGTCTTTGTTGGTTATCCATTTTAAATACAGCAGCGTGTACACGTCTATCCTAAATTCCCTAACTATTCCTTCCCCCCATCCTTCCACTTGGCAACCAAAAGTTTGTTCTTGAAGTCTGTGAGTTTCTTTCTGCTTTATAAGTTCATTTGTATCATTTGCTTTCAGATTCTACATACAAGGGATGTCATATGATATTTCTCTTTCTCTGACTTACTTCACTTAGTATGGCAACCTTTAGGTCCATCCATGTTGCTGCAAATGCATTATTTCATTCTTTTTAATGGCTGAGTAATATTCCATTGTATATATGCACCACACCTTCTTTATCCCTTCCTCTGTCAGTGGGCATTTAGGCTGCTTCCATGGCTTGACTATTGTAAACAGTGCTGCAGTGAACACTGGGGTGCACGTATCCTTTCAGATCATGTTTTTCTTCAGATATATGCCCAGGAGTGGGATTTCAGGGACATATGGCAGCTCTGTTTTTTTTTAAGGAACCTCCATACTGTTTTCCATAAAGGCTGTACCAGTTTGCATTCTCAACAACAGTGTAGGAGGTTCCATTCTCTTGTGGAGAGATATTTTAAGACTATGACTATCATGTCCCTCAACAAACTTTCACTCAGTGGTTTAGCATCCACTGATGATTCTTGCTTTAGTCAATTTATTCATTAATATGGTTACAAAATGGTGACTTTTAAATTCCATGATACCTTCTAAATGTGTTAGTTGTCATTCAAAAGTGGGAGAAAGCCTCCTCTTCTCCCACATTTATTTATTTGGTTATTTTGTATCCCTATGGACATTTGGATATTTATTTTAGTCAATGAGTTCATTACTGTCAGTTAATTTTGATGCTTAAATTAAAAACTCAAGAGACTAGAAAATACCAGAGGGTATTACATATAATTAAAAGGCGCTTACTCCTTGGAAGGAAAGTTATGACCAACCTAGATAGCATATTAAAAAGCAGAGACATTACTTTGCCAACAAAGGTCCGTCTAGTTAAGGCTATGGTTTTTCCAGTGGTCATGTATGGATGTGAGAGTTGGACTGTGAAGAAAGCTGAGCGCCAAAGAATTGATGCTTTTGAACTGTGGTGTTGGAGAAGACTCTTGAGAGTCCCTTGGACTGCAAGGAGATCCAACCAGTCCATCCTAAAGGAGATCAGTCCTGGGTGTTCATCGGAAGGACTGATGTTGAAGCTGAAACTCCAATACTTTGGCCACCTCATGTGAAGAGTTTACTCATTGGAAAAGACCCTGATGCTGGGAAGGATTGGGGGCAGGAAGAGAAGGGGATGACAGAGGATGAGATGGCTGGATGGCATCACCGACTCGATGGACATGGGTTTGGGTAAACTCCGGGAGTTGGTGATGGACAGGGAGGCCTGGCGTGCTGTGATTCATGGGGTCGCAAAGAGTCAGCCACAACTGAGCTACTGAACTGAACCGAAATTACATATAATAGGTATGTATGTGGAAGTCACTCAGTCGTGTTGAACTTTTTGGAACCTCATGGGCTATACAGTCCATGGAATTCTCCAGGCCGGAATACTAGAATGGGTAGCCATTCCCTTCTCCAGGGGATCTTTTCAACCCAGGGATTGAACCCAGGCCTCCCACATTGCAGGCAGATTCTTTACCAGCTGAGCCACCTGGGAAGCTCAAGAATACTGGAGTAGGTAGTCTATCCATCTCCAGGGGATCTTCCTGACCAAGAGTTGAACTGAGGTCTCCTGCATTGCAGGCAGACTCTTTACCAACTGAGCTACCAGGTAAGCCCATATAATAAGGTCAATTTTCATAAAACTTTTGTTTTAGCTATGTATATATGAAACCATCAATATATTCATATGTCATAGATTGTGACATAAAACTATTTCTTTCCGGTTCACAATCCAAAAATGTTGAGACTTGCTGGCCTAAAGGAGAATGCTGTATTTTTCTATCCTCCCTTAGACAGACATGGGTGCTTCCCCCATCCAAGCCTAAGGCAGGGGAGGGAAGATCCAAGAGAACAACTCAGAAAGATTAGGGGCCCCTCATTATCTGATTGGTCATCTCCTTTAAGGGTAGATTTACACACACTTCAATCTACTGTGCCTGTGAGAGCAAGTTCAGTGTGAACTGGGGAGACATGCGAGGTGGAGAAAAGGGGGCAGTATAGAAATCTGTGTGTCCACTACTGGTTTCCTCTGTGTCAAGTGAACACTGTTCCATTGGGTTCAAGAGGGCTGGCCACTGGATAAGGAGATCCCAGGAGCAAAAGGCTGGGAGAGCGCTGGCAGAAGTGGGGTCTGAGTAGAAGCAGAAGAGGGAGAATCAGAACCATATTCCCCAAGGATCCTGCCACATGAGCTCTGAGGAAGCGCTCATATGAAACGTAGGAGTCAGAGAGCCAGCATGGGGATGCCTGCCCACAGGACACGGATGGCCACACGGTCTCAGCCAGAGAAGCAACAGCAGCCAAGAGAGGACCACACAGGGAGTGAGGGGACGAGGCCCCCTGGATCTCCCTCCCACTCCCAACCCCACTGAGTCAGAGCATTAAATCGGATCTGAGATGTCTAAGTAGGCTGGACTTCATGAAATCAGAACATACTTCAAAGACATGAAATCCATGTTATGAAGGAACTGGAAAGAAAGATTTGAGAGAACAGGATTGAAGACAGTTTCTGGGCAAGAAAAGAAAACTTTTTCTAGATTCCACCGTGTTGAGATTGCTCCATATTGTTCCTGGTCCCCTCAGGTAAGGCAAGTGGGGGTGGCCCCTCTGAGGCATTAATGCCCCTAGGCCGAAGGGTCAGGAGCAGCGGCCACAGAGGGGCCTGGAGAGGACGATTTGGCAGAAAAGGGATTGAAAGTGCAGTCCCTGAGGGGAGGAAGGTGTTGGCGTACAGCAGAACAAGAGAGACTGGAGGGACTGCAGTCTAGTGAGAAGGGACAAGGAACGGGAAGGATAGGGAGGTCAGAGCATGGACGGTGAGAGAACAGTGGCCTGTAGC
Organism: Giraffa tippelskirchi; assembly: GCF_054371585.1. Taxonomy (NCBI): domain Eukaryota; kingdom Metazoa; phylum Chordata; class Mammalia; order Artiodactyla; family Giraffidae; genus Giraffa; species Giraffa tippelskirchi. Next base: position 24,206,025 of record NC_137287.1, read on the forward strand.
CTGCTGAGGGAGGTATGATCATTTTTCCCCGTTGGTTTTCATCATTTAAAAAAATTCCAAAAGTGCAAGATTTTCCCCAGTCCTGATTCCTAAAGGAACCTACCACTAATGTATTCTCCAGGCTTTTTAGACATCTCTCTGTTTCTAAGCATATATTTTAGTTAGTGAGAGTTAGTCAGTCACTCGTGTCCGACTCTGCGACCCCATGGACTGTAGCCCACCAGGCTCCTCTGTCCATAGGATTTTCCAGGCAAAAAAACTGGAGTGAGTAGCCCTTCCCTTCTCCAGCAGATCTTCCCAACCCAGGGATGGAACCCTGGTCTCCTGCTTTGCAAGGGGATTCTTAACATTGATGAAAATTTACTGTCCTGCAGGTTTTTTCCACTTGATAATCCATCATGAATCTCATTCCATGTTGTTGGTTAAATAAATGATGCTAAATCAATACCACACAACAATTAAACATCACAATACCACTCTCTAGTCCTGACCAGAATGACATTCTGAGTATGTTCAGTGACAGGGTAGATGACATAATAGAATGAACAGATATATGGGTAGTAGAATGTAAAAACCCATATTTAATAATATACAAATGGATATTTATTTGCATCATTTTGTACTGGAAAAAGTATACCAGGAGGTGCACCAAAATTTTAACAGTGGTGACATTTCTGACTTTTCTCTTTTTTTGGTTATTTTTTTTTAATTTTTCTACCACGAATGTGTAGTAACAAAGTTTAAAAATAAACAAAAAGAAGGGAAGCAAATAGGACAAAATCGTGACAGGTACAAGACAGGTGAAGGGCGCTTGCTCTGTTATTCTTGGTGCTTCACTCTGCACATGTGCTTCATTTCTCAGAAAAGGGGAGAGGGTGGCATAGAACAGCACTTAAGTTCAGACACACAAGCAACAGCTTAGAAGAATAACTACCCATCACACTGATGGGCACTGTGTTTCCAAAATGATGGGTTATTCTTTTTGTTTGTAGCTAAAAAAGAGAGAGCTGCAAACACGGGATGACACTGACGTGTCCCTGAGTGAGGGCAACGGCTGGGTCAGTTACATCGCGCACCACGGTCATCCCGGAGCCGACTCTTAACAAGCCGCCACCTGCCTTACCCCAGTGGAGTCCCGTGCAGAACAAGGACCCTAGGAAACCGCACAGGGCTTCCTTCTTGAGCCTGGAGTAAGACTCAGGCTTTTCCTGAACAAACCAAGGGTTGTGCATCAAACAACTGACCTTTGTGTTCTTGTTTGGCCCAGAAGATTTTGACTCGCTGGCGAATGTGCTTGTCCTCCCGCAGCTTCTTCTGCCACTGACGCAATTCTTGAATCTCAGGATCGCAGCGAACCTGGAAAATTCCCGCAAAGCTTTAGTTCCCTTTCTACATACTTCTACACATTAACTTGCTAACCCTGCAAGGAAAATCCTTTACAAATCACCTGGATTACTTTTGATTCCAAATGAATCATTGTTCTAAATGAATTAACTATACTCCTAAAGCTTTTGTAATATTCAAGAGTAAATGAGGCTGGATGAAGGTTTGCTATACTAATGGCAGGCTGAGAACTTTCTAGATCTGTGCTGTTCAACAGAAATATAATGAAACTACATGTGTAACTATAAATTTCCTTGCAGTCTCTTCTTATTGTTAAAAAATATTTCTTTATTTATTGAAGTATAATTGATACACAATATGTTAGTTCCAGGTGATTTGACATTTAAATACATTATGAAATGATCACCATGATAAGTCTAGTAAACATCTGTCACATACAAAATTGTTATAGTATTATTGGCTATATGCCTTAGGCTGTAAGTTACACCCCCATGACATTTATTTTATAACTGGAAGTTTTGTGCCTCTCAATCACCTTCACCTATTTGCACATCCTCCTACTCACCTCCCCTCTGGCAGCCACCAGTTTGCTCTCCCTATCTGTGAGTCTGTTTTATTTGTTCATTTGTTTTTTTAGATTTCACATGTAAGTGAAATTTTACAGTATTTGTCTTTTTTGGACTTATTTCACTTAGCCTAATAGCCTCTAGAACTATCCATGTTGTCACAAATAGCAAGATTTTATTCTTTTTATGACTCAGTAATATTCTGTTGTATTGACATACCTTGGAGGTATTTCTGATTCAGTTCTAAACTACCACAATACAGGAAATATTGAAATAAAATGAACAGCACAATTTTTTTGGCTTCCTAGAGCATATAAACATCTATTTCTGCTTTATTGACTATGCCAAAGCTTTTGACTGTTTGGATCACAATAAACTGGGAAATTCTGAAAGAGATGGGAATACCAGACCACCTGACCAACCTCTTGAGAAATCTGTATGCAGGTCAGGAAGCAATAGTTAGAACTGGACATGGAACAAGACTGATTACAAATAGGAAAAGGAGTACGTCAAGGCTGTATATTATCACCCTGCTTATTTAACTTCTATGCAGAGTACATCATGAGAAACGCTGGGATGGATGAAGCACAAGCTGGAATCAAGATTGCCGGGAGAAATATCAATAACCTCAGATATGCAGATGACACCACCCTTATGGCAAAAAGCGAAGAACTAAAGAGCCTCTTGATAAAAGTGAAAGAAGAGAGTGAAAAAGTTGGCTTAAAGCTCAACATTCAGAAAACGAAGATCATGGCATCCGGTCCTATCACTTCGTGGCAAATAGATGGAGAAACAGTGGAAATAGTGGCAGACTTTATTTTTTTGGGCTCCAAAATCACTGCAGATGGTGATTGCAGCCATGAAATTAAAAAACGCTTGCTCCTTGGAAGAAAAGTTATGACCAACCTAGACAGCATATTAAAAAGCAGAGACATTATTTTGCCAACAAAGGTTCATCTAGTCAAGGCTATGGTTTTTCCAATAGTCATGTATGGATGTGAGAGTTGGACTATAAAGAAAGCTGAGCGCCGAAGAATTGATGCTTTTGAACTGTGGTATTGGAGAAGACTCTTGAAAGTCCCTTGGACTGTAAGGAGATACAACCAGTTCATCCTAAAGGAGATCAGTCCTGGGTGTTCATTGGAAAGACTGATGTTGAAGCTGAAACTCCAATACTTTGGTCACCTGATGCGAAGAGCTGACTCATTTGAAAAGATCCTGATGCTGGGAAAGATTGAAGAAAGGAGGAGAAGGGGACAACAGAGGATGAGATGGTTGGATGGCATCACCGACTCAATGGACATGAGTTTGGGTAAGCTCCAGGAGTGGTGATGGACAGGGAGGCCTGGTGTGCTGCAGTCCATGGGGTCACAAAGAATTGGACACGACTGAGGGACTGAACTGAACTGAACTGAAGTGCATATAAAAGTTATGTTTACACTATACTGTAGCCCATCAAGTGTGTAAGATTATGTCTAAAAAAATGTACATCCCTTAATTTAAAATATGAAACAAAAAACAATAATAATAATAATGTCAAAGATCACCGATCATGGATCACCATTATAAAAAATAATGAAAAAGCTGAAATGTTCCAAGAATTACCAAAATGTGACACTGAGACACAAAGTGAGCAAATGCTATTGGAGAAATGAAACTGATACACTTGCTTGATGCAGGATTGTCACAAACCTTCAGTTTGTAAAAAAAAAATCTGTGAAGTGCAATAAAGCAAGGCGTGCCTTTCCGTGTGTGTGTATATATAGATATACACATATACATATATATAGAAATAAAACACATCTTTATTCATTAAGCCAGCTTCCATAATCTTAGCGATTGTAAATAATGCTGCAGTGAACATAATTCCCCAACCAGGGATCAAACCCAGGCCCTTGGCAGTGAAAACACAAGTCCTAACCATTGGAGCACCAGGAATTCCTGTATCTTTTTGAATTAGTGTTTTTGTGTTCTTAGGGTAAATACCCAGAAGTGAAATTGCTGGATTACATGGTAGTTCTATTGCAATCTCATTTCAAAAAGTGAAAATAAACTGGCAAGATTATTTTTAAGAATACATTTTATTGGACTTCCCTCGTGGTCCAGTGGCTAAAACTCTACATTCCCAATGCAAGGGCCCTGGGTTTGATTCCTGGTCGGGGAACTAGATCCCACACAGCTCAACTAAATATCCCGCATGCTGCAATGAAGATCAAAGATTCTGAGTGCTGCAACTAAGACCTGGTGCAGCCAAATAAATAAATATATTTTGAAAAGAATACATGTTATCTAACTTGAAAGATCCAAAATAATATCAACACGTAACGGATATAAAATATTATTTATGAAATATTTTACTGTTTTCTATACTAAGTCTTCAACCTCTGATATGTATTTTACTTACAGAACATTTAAATTTGGACATTTTTAAGTGCTCAATAGCTGCATGTAGCTGGTGGCTATTGTACAGGACAGCAGAGTTCTAGACAAATCATAGTTAATGTATTAACCACAGTTCTATTTGATTGAGTGCCTACTGCATACTGGGCTTTGTACAAGACATTGGGAATAAAGAAATAATTAGTGGTAATTGTAATAATAATAATAACTATTAAACCATTAATATAACTCATATTTATTAAACATTTATGTCTCAGTCATTATTTAGGTTTTTATACATTTTAACCATCAAAAGCAAATTATCCCCATCTTACAGATAAGGAAACCAAGTTTAAGTGGCTTGTGTAGTCTTAGAGCTAGGAAATGGTGGATTCAAACATAGGCAGGCTGTTCCAGTTTCCCTTGAGAGACACAGGATTCACAGGAGCAAGATCAATAAGGCGTGGTAAGAGTAAGGATATCGGTGAGTACAAGGGGACACAGAGCGGGAAGCAAACTCAGCCTGGAGAGGTCGGGAAACCCTCCGTGGAGGAGATGGCCTCTGGGCTGAGTGTGGAAGGGTGAGCTGGAGTTGGCCATGGAGAGGAGGCGAGTGGAGCGTCACAGTGTCCTGGGGACCCGGCGTTTAAGGAAAATGAGTAAAGAAAGCCCAGGAAGGGGGCAAGTGGGAGAGCACAGGCTCCTCTAAAGGGCAGCTGCCCCCAGCTCTGCTGATCCAGGCGACGCCTCCAAGCCAGGGCCCAACCTCCTGATTTTCCCGGACACCACTGGGTCTTAGGACTTCCTACTCTGATCATTGAAACCCAGGCTTCCTACTGTGATCACTGCAATCCTTTGATTTGAACTGTTCAAAGTCACTCACACATCCGCCTTCCCAGGGCAAAAACACAGTCCTTGAAAGAGCTACACGGAGTCCCAGCTCACAGTATCAGCCACCTCACTGTCCCAGAATCACTGCCATTCCTCTTTGTTTCTCCCCCATCAGGAGAGTCTACCTCTTACTTCTCTCATAGTAACTTGACTTTGGGAGCCTGTTGCCCTTCCCTCCCACTAGGTTTTCAGTTGAGTCACCAGTAACTCCAGTACTTATAAATTATGGTAAAATGCACATAACATAAAATCTATCATTTTAACCTAAGAGTAAAATTCAGTGGCATGAGTATATTTACAATATTGTACAAACATCACCACTACTTAATTCCAGAAGATCTTCATCATCCAAAAAAGAAATCACAAATGCATTAAGCAGTCTCTTGCAGTTCTCCCCTCTCCCCAGCCCCTGGCATCCACTAATCTGCTGTAGTCTCCATGTGTGGTGCTGTGCTTAGTCACTCAGTCGTGTCCAACTCTTGTGACCCCATGGACTGCAGCCAGCCAGGCTCCTCTGTCCATGGGGATTCTCCAGGCAAGAATACTGGAGTGGGTTACCATTGCCTCCTCCAGGGGATCTTCCCAGCCCAGGGACCGAACCCAGGTCTCCCACATTGCAGGCGGATTCTTTACCAACTGAGCCACAAGGGAAGCCCAAGAATATTGGAGTGGGTAGCCTATCCCTTCTCCAGAGGATCTTCCCAACCCAGGAATCAAACCGGGGTCTCCTGCATTGCAGGCAGATTCTTTACCAGCTGAGCTACCAGGGAAGCCCGTAGTCTTCATAGTCTCATCTTAATCTGTAGATTCACAGTCTCTATGGGTTTCCTATTCTGGCTGTTTCATATGAACAAACTCATTAGTATATAGCATTTCGTGTCTGGATTCTTTCATTTGTTGTTGTTGTTCAACCACTAACTCTGTTCAACTCTTTGCAACCTCATGAACTGCAGCACGCCAGGCTCTTCTGTCCTCCACTATCTCCCCGAGTTTGCTCAAATTCATGTCCTTTGAGTTGGTGATGCCATCTAACCATCTCATCCTCTGCTTGCCCCCTTCAAAGGCTCTAGCATGGTCAATGAAGCAGAAGTAGATGTTTTTCTGGAACTCCTTTGCTTTCTCCATGATCCAATGAATGCTGGCAATTTGATCTCTGGTTCCTCTGTCTCTTTGAAACCCAGCTTTTACATCTGGAAGCTCTCGGTTCATGTACTGCTGAAGCATAGCTTGAAGGATTTTGAGCATTATCTTCCTTGCATGTGAAATGAGCGCAACTGTGCAGTAGTTTGAACATTCTTTGGCATTGCCTGTCTTTGGGATTGCAATGAAAACTGACCTTTTCCAGTCCTGGGGCTACCGCTGAGTTTTCCAAATTTTCTGGCATATTAACTGTAACACTTTAACAGCACCATCTTTTAGGACTTGAAATAGCTCAGCTGAAATTTCATCACCTCCACTAGCTTTGTTCATACTAATGTTTCCTAAGGCCCACCTGACTTCACATCCAGGATGTCTGGCTCTAGGTGAGTGACCACTGACCATACCATTGTGGTTATCTGGGTCATTAAGACCATTTTTGTATAGTTCTTCTACATATTCTTGCCACCTCTTCTTAATCTCTTCTGCTTCTGTTAGGTCCTTATCTTTCCTGTCCTTTATTATTCCCATTCATGCATGAAATGTTCCATTGATATCTCCAATTTTCTTGAAGAGATCTCTAGTCGTTCCCATTCTATTGTTTTCTTTTACTTTTTTGCATTGTTCATTTAAGAAGGCCTTCTTATCCCTCCTCGCTGTTCTCTGGAATTCTGCATTCAGTTGGATATATCTTTCCCTTTCTCCCTTGCCTTTCTTTTCTTCTTTCCTCAGCTATTTGTAAAGCCTCCTCAGACAACCACTTTGCCTTCTTGCATTTATTTTTCTTTGGGATAATTTTGGTCACTGCCTCCTGCACAATGTTATGAACCTCTTTTCATTGTTCTTCAGGGTCTCTGTCTACCAGATTTAATTCCTTGAGTTTATTTATTATCTTCACTGTATAATTATAAGAGATTTGATTTAGGCCATACCTGAATGGCCTAGTGCTTTCCTTACTTTCTTCAGTTTAAACCTGAATTTTGCAATAAGGAGGCTGTGATCTGAGCCACAGTCAGCTCCAGGTCTTGTGTTTATTGACTGTACAGAGCTTCTCTATTTTTGGCTGTAAAGAACATAATCAATCTGATTTTGGTGTAGACCATCTGGTGATGTACATGTGTAGATTCATCTCTTGTGCTGTTGGAAGAGGGTGTTTGTTATGATGAGTGTGTTCTTTTGACAAAATTTTGTTAGCCTTTGACCTGCTTCATTTTGTACTCCAAGACCAAACTTGCCTGTTATTCCTAGTATCTCTTCATTTCCTACTTTTGCATTCCAATCCCCTAAAGTGAAAAGGACACCTTTTTTTTTTTTTTGGTGTTAGTTCTAGAAGGTCTTGTCAGTCTTCATAGAACCATTAAACTTCATTTTCTTTGGCATCAGTGGTTGGGGCATAGACTTGGATTACTGTGATGTCGAATGGGTTGCCTTGGAAATGAACCAAGATCATTCGGTTGTTTTTGAGAGTGTACCAAAATACTGTATTTTGGACTCTTTTGTTGACTTTGAGGGTTACTGCATTTCTTCTAAGGGATTCTTGCCCACAGTAGTAGATATAATGGTCATATGAATTAAATTAATCCATTTTAATTCACTGATTCCTAAGACGTCAATGTTCAGTCTCACCATCTCCTGCTTGACCACATCCAATTTACCTTGATTCATGGACCTAACATTCCATGTTCCTATGCAATACTGTTATTTACAGCATCAGGTTTACTTTCACCAGCAGACACATCCACAGCTGAGCATCATTTTCACTTTGGTCCAGCCACTTCTTCCTTTCTGGAGCTGTTAGTAATTGCTCTCCACTCTTCCCCAGTAGCATACTGCACATCTTCCAACCTGGGGAGGCTCCTCTTCCAGTGTCATATCTTTTTTGCCTTTTCATTCTGTCCATGGGGTTCTCCAGGCAAGAGTACTGGAGTGGTTTTCCATTTCCTCCTCCAGGGGACCACATTTTGCCAGAACTCTTCACTACGACCCATCTGTCTTGTGTGGCCCTGCCCAGCTTGGCTCATAGCTTATTTGAGTTACATAAGCCCCTTTGCCATGACAAGGCTGTGATCCATGAAGGGGATTCTTTCACTTAGTATTTAATATTTTCAAGGTTCATCCACTTTGTAACATGTTCAGTACTTCTTTCCTGAAAAATATTCCATGGCATACTCATGCCACATTTTGTTTATCCATTCATTAGCTGATGAACATCTGAGTTGTTTCTACCTTTTGGCTATTCTTAATAGAGCTGCTACAAACATATGTTTATGAGTTTTTGCTTGAGCATCTATTTTCAATTTTTTTTAGTATATACCTAGGAGTGAAATTGCTGGGTCATATGGTAGGTTTATGATGAATTTATTTAGAAGCCATCAATTGTTTTTCACAGTGGCTACATCATTTTATATTCTCATCAGCAATGTATGAGGGTTCTAATTTCTCCACATCCTTGCCAACACTTATTTTCCATTTTTAAAATTTTTATTATCATACCTATCCTAGTGGATGTAAAATGGTATCTCACTTTGGTTTTGATTTGCTTTTCCTAATGACTATGACATTGAGCATCTTTTCATGTGTTTGTTGGCCAATGGTATGTCTTCTTCAGAGAAATATCTATTGAAGTTCTTTGCCCTTTATAAAATGGAATTGTCTTTTTATTGTCGAATTATAAATATTTTTTATATATTCTGGATATTAGACTCTTACTTGATACATGCTTGTTAATATTTTCTCCCATTTTGTAAAATGTCTTTTCACTCTCTTGATAGTGTCCTTTGATGCACAACATTTTTAATTTTGATGAAGTCCAATTTAATATTTTTCCTTTGTTGCTAGTGCGTTGGGTGTCACATCTAAGAAATCTCTGTTGAATTCAAGGCTTTAAAGGTTTACTTCTATGTTTTCTTACAAGAGTTGTATAGCTTTAGACCTTATATTTAGCTCTATGATCCATTCTGAGTTAATTTTTTACACAGTATAATATTAGGAAGTGAAAGAAAGTGAAGTCGCTCAGTTGTGTCTGACTCTTTGCAACCTCATGGACTGTAGCCTGCCAGGATCCTCCATCCATGGGATTTTCCAGGCAGGAATACTGGAGTAGGTTGCCACTTCCTTCTCCAGGGATCAAAGCTGGGTCTCTTGCACTGCAGGCAGATTCTTTGGCATCTCAGCCACCAGGGAAGCCCATAAAATTAGAGTCCAACTTAATTCTTCTCCATGTAGACATTCAGTTTTCCCAGCATCATTTGTTAAAGAGACAATTATTTCCCCCATTGAATAGTCTTGGTATCCTTGTTAGAAATCATCTGACCACAGTTGTATGGGTTCATTTCTGACCTCACAATTCTAGTCCCCTAATGCTTTTTTCTTTAAGTTAAAGTTTATTCACCTCCTAAATAAGGTACAGGGATTGTGAATAAAGCTTAGTATACACTTATTAAATCCTGACGTATTTAATGCTGCTTACAATTTAGCATATGGATTTCTTCCCAAAATGCTCATCACAGCTGGATTGAAAGAGTATTTTTTAAATGTAGCAATGTGGTTTAGTTGAGTATAGCACATTATAAGTCTCCTAGATATCCAAAGAGATTTGCATACCTCTTACAAATTGGGGGATTATGTTCTATGACATAAATATAGGGTCATTTTTATTCTCTGAAATTTGCATAACTTTACAATTTATAGGTAGATACATATATAGTACTTTGCGTATATATATAATATTTAAAATATATATTTATAGACAAATTGTATTTTTTTAAGCAAAAGTAGTTTTCATTTATAAATTCAACTGGAAATGGTCAGTCTTCTTTATTTTGGAAAAATAAAAGTTGAAGAAGTTGAAACAAAAGAACAAGTAGCAAAATCTATTCAGATCCAGATCCACCACTAAAATATGGAAGTACAGTTGACCCATGAGGAACATGGGTTTGAACTGCGTGTATCCACTTACATGGTTCAGTACTACACAATCCACAGTAGGTTGAATCCATACATGTGGAACTTCAGATACCAAGCAGCATACGTGGGACTTGAGTTTCCTCCCATTTTGGTATCTATGCAGGTTCTGGAGCAATCCTCTGTAGGTACTGAGGGATGACTATATATATATATATTTTTTTTCAGTTTCAAAGCAAGAACAACCACTTTAAAGTGGCAGGGAGCCTAGTCATGGCAAACTTGCAGTCATGAACATCCTTTAACCTTTTACCTTCCTGGATTGGTTTCCCAACAGTCCTGCTGTCTTCCAGAAGGATTCTCCCATGGATTTTTATAACTAGGAATCTTGAGAAATGTTGGGGCCGGGATGATCTCTATCCCTTCCCTTCCAGAAAGTTTCTAGTTTCTTTACACAGATCAATCCAATGCCCCCCATAGCTCTACTCACCAGGAGGAATTTGGAGAACTGCCCTGATCAAATTCAAGAAAAATAAAATTCTTCCTGTTACTTCCTCTCCCAGGGCATGTGGTATAGCATGCCTTACTTGTTTTAAGACAACTACTCAAGTAATTTTCTTTTTCCAAAATAAAGAAGAGTGACTATTTTCAGTTGAATTTATAAATGAAAACTATTCTTGCTTAAACAAATACAATTTGTCTATAAATGTATATTTAAAAATTATGTATACATATAAAGTATATATATGTATCTACCTATAAATTATAAAGTGATGCAAATTTCAGAGAATAAAAATGACCCAATATTTATGTCATAGAAATAATCCCCCAAATCTTTTAAGTTATAAGCCAACACTTTTATAGTATTTCCTAAAGTCTTATTTCATAAAGTTAGGTACCTTCAGCATCTTCGTTCTGGATAGGAAGGTTATCAGCTGTGGTCTGAGCAAGCCCAAATTCTTCCAGAAGGCCAAAAAAGAGGGTTATCCACAACTTTCCCACAAGCTTCTGTTTATCAGGATCCAAGAACACAGATATCCTCACATTTCTTCCCTGTGACAACTGATACCCTAAACGAGAATAAACTCGGAGAATCTTCTAAATCACTAAAGAAGAGTTAGTATTAATTATAATCAGCAAGTTGCTTTACTATAGTCAAATTATTTCTTTACAATTGGTTTATTCTTAAAATTTGGAAGGAGTTGTGGGTTCCTCTAGGGAGAAAGTGAAATCGGTGGGGAGAGGGACTTTCATTTTTCACTACATGTTTTTCTGGATTGAATTGTTTGGGATGTTTACAATGACCATATATTGTTTCAGGAATATATGTGTTTTAATTTTAAATAACAGGCTGCTGAGAGGGAAACAAGAGTTCTTTAACTTAAAAATCACTGATGGATTCTTGCTATGATCCCTTCAATTCTCAATCACTTAAGTACTCAACAAACAGAAACACCCATTTGCCCATCACTCAGGAAGCCTGGCAGTTGTTCTCAGGGTTCTGCTGACCAGGTTAGGATGATTTTCCTCTGTTTGGCTCGAGACCTCATCTTTTCTCTGATTTCTATCATTTTCAGTCAAGGACTGCTGTTTACCAATGCAGAACACAGCAGCCTTGTAGTTAACTTATTACCAGGAAAGCCTGGATCCCTAGAGAAGGCTTTTGTAAGCCCTGGGGAAAGTATGCACCCATTGAACTGGGCTAATCCTGGTCATTATTGTCATGATTAGGGAATCAATTTAAACGGCAGTGGTTGCACCAATCAGCAAATACCACAAAGTGCAGAGTGATGTTTAACACAGAAACAATTTCATTGCAAACAAAGGCTCCCTTTCCAGTGGCTTTCTACTTTTACTTCTTCAAATTACCGTGTGGAGTCTGTCTGCTCTTCCAGGATAGGCACACTGAGTTTTATACACATTATTGTGTAGTTGACTTTGGGGTAAGACTAGGAAGAAAACACCATTATGTGGATGTGAATTTTTTTTAAATGCCCATTAAAAGAGCAAATCCTGAGTTCTCATCACAATGAAAAAAATTTTTTCTATTTAATTTTGTATCTATATGAGATAATGTATGTTCACTAAACTTATTGTGGTCATCATTCTACAATGTATGTAAGTCAAATCATTATACTATACACCTTAAACTTATTCAATGTTTTATGTCAATGATACCTCAATAAAACTGGAAGAAAAAAAGAAAAGAAACAGAAATAAAATCCCCCCTCCCAAATGCCCATGAAGCAATCAAATTCTCTTAATTATATATTATTCCAATGAAAGCCAATATAGGGTGAAGACAGCCAATTCTGGACCAGAAACTTGAAGTTGAATCTCAGCTCTGCAAATTATAAATTGAAACATCTTTGAATACGTTGTTTAAACTCTCTGAGCCTCCATTTCCTCATTTATAAAACAGAGTAATGCAAATATTTCCCTCATTGGGTCAGTATGAAAACAAGAATGTCTGGCACATAGTAAGCTCTCAAGGTATTAGCAATTTCTTAAATCAATTAATAAGGTAATGAGAATAATCTGAATTCAACTCTGAGGTTGCATCATACAATTGCTGTTTAGGAGCCAAGAGATTGAAGAGCCAATGATTCATAAAATTGAAAGTGAGACCTTCTCCCAAGGGTTTACAACATATTGAGTACATAAAGGATTGCATAATTGCATCACTTTAGGCATTGGTCAGCTGGTAGACGGGTAGTAGGACTGTGAGGTGGTGACTGCGGGCAGAGAGAGAGAGGCTGTGTGAGACGGACACTACCCTTCATAACTATACTTCTTAATTCCTCTTAGCTCAGTTGTTTTCCTTGCTTCTTGGCAAAAACATGGCAATAACGATCCTCTCTGGATGATTCCCTGGAGATTTTCTAATTACTTTGGAGGAAGATAATGCATTACAGTTGCTGCTAAGATGCCATAGAAGTAGTACGGTGGATAACACTTCCATGGTGCTCATAAGTTCTTACTACATCTTTGCCATGACGTGACATACTAATGACTATATTGAAAGGTTTTATGCTCTAGAAAGACAGGTTTCAACATAAAGGAAACATATATTTTTGAAATCGCTTTCAATTACCTACTGAAATATTCAGAGTTCCCAACTCTCTCATGCAGGTAAGTTTTGTGGTTTCTTCTCAGGTATTTGGCAAAACAAAACAGATTTGGTTTCATTCTGGTGGTTATGAGTGTTACTTATTGTCTTTAGGAACTAGCTATAAAAACCCACAGATTTCACATATTTTCTGGTATTGTAGAAATACAGAGTCGGACATGACTGAAGTGACTTAGCAGCAGCAGCAGAAATACAGATATTCATTTGTGGTATGACAATATGCTTCTTAGGAGTTAATTGGGCTTTCAGGGAGAATTAGAAGTGTGTTTAAAGCAGCATTTTTATTTAAAAATTGTTCTCTTTCAGTTTTGTTGAAATACAATTGACCTATAGTACTGTATAAGTTTAAGGCATACAGCACAATGGTTTGACTTACGTACATCATGAACTGATTACCGTGATAAGTTCAGTGAGCATCCATCATCTCATATTAACACAAAATAAAAGAAACAGAAAAAAAGTTTTTTCCTTATGATGAGAACTCAGGATTTACTCTCTTCACTCTCATACAGAATATACAGCAGTGTTATTTATATTTATCGTGTCGTACACACCATCCCTAGTGCTTATTTAATCTTATATCTGGAGTTTGAACCTTTTGAGAGCCTTCATCCAACTCCCTCTCTCCCCACCCCCACCTCTGGTAACCACAAATCTGATCTCCTTTTCTATGAGTTGGTTTTTGAAGTATAATTGATCTACAACACTATGTTAGTTCCTGTTACATAGTGATTCAATATTTCTATACATTTCAAACTAATCATGATAAGTTTATATTATGATCTGTCATCACAGATATTACATAATTATTGATTACATACCAATAACCTCAGATATGCAGATGACACCACCCTTATGGCAGAAAGCAAAGAGGAACTAAGAAAGTGAAAGAAGACAGTGAAAAAGCTGGCTTAAAATTCAACATTCAGAAAACTAAAATCATGGCATCCAGTCCCATTACTTCATGGCAAATAGATGGGGAAACAATGGAAACAATGACAGACTTTACTTTCTTGGCTCCAAAACTACTGCAGATGGTGACTGCAGCCATGAAATTAAAAGACACTTGCTCCTTGGAAGAAAAGCTATGACCAACCTAGGCAGGCATATTGAAAAGCAGAGACATTACTACTTTACTGACAAAGGTCCATATTGTCAAAGTTATGGTTTTTCCAGTAGTCACGTACTGATGTGAGAGTTGGACCATAAAGAAAGCTGAGCACCAAAGAACTGATGCTTTTGAACTGTGGTGTTGAAGAAGACTCTTGAGAGTCCCTTGGACTGCAAGGAGATCAAACCAGTCAATCCTAGAGGAAATCAGTCCTGAATATTCATTGGAAGGACTGATGCTGAAGCTGAAACTCCAATACTTTGGCCACCTCATGCGAAGAACTGATTCATTGGAAAAGACCCTGATGCTGGGAAAGATTGAAGGTAGGAGGAGAAGGGGACAACAGAGGATGAAATGGTTGGATGGCATCACCAACTCAATGGACGTGAGTTTGAGCAAACTCCGGGAGTTGGTGATGGATAGGGAGGCCTGGCGTGCTGCAGTCCATAGGATCGCAAAGAGTTGGACACAACTGAGTGACTGAACTGAACTGAATGATTGATTACATTCCCCAGACTATACATTCATATCCCTAATTTATTTACTTTGCAACTGGAAGCTTGTACCTCCTAATCTCCTTCAGCTATTTCTCTCCTCTGGCCACCCACCTCCCCTCTGGCAACCACCTGCCTGTTCTCTGTACCTATGACTCTCTTTCCATTTTGTTTATTCATGTATTTTGTTTTCTTAGATTCCATATATAAGTGAAATTATATGGTATTTGTCTTTCCCTGACTTAATTCACTTAATATTCTCTAGGTCCATCCATGTTGTTGCACATGGAAAGATTCCATTCTTTTTCATGGCTGAGTAATATTCCACTGTATATATGTATATACACATTTTCTTCATCCATTCATCTTTAGATGGGCCCTTAGATTGCTTCCATTAAAGAATTATTTTTTAAATGGTGTGTGAGTAGCACATTAGTGAGTAGTAAATTCAATTTAATGGGTTGAATAGCATTTTTACACATCAGTCTAATCTGATCAGTTCAGTTCAGTCGCTCAGTCGTGTCCAACTCTTTGCAACCCCATGAATTGCAGCACGCCAGGCCTCTCTGTCCATCACCAACTCCCGGAGTCTACCCAAACCCATGTCCATCGAGTTGGTGATACCATCCAACCATCTCATCCTCTGTCGTCCCCTTCTCCTCCTGCCCCCAATCCTACCCAGCATTAGGGTCTTTTCCAATGAGTCAACTCTTCGCATGAGGTGGCCAAAGTATTGGAGTTTCAGCTTCAACATCAGTCCTTCCAATGAACACCCAGGATTGATCTCTTTTAGGATGGATTGACTGGATCTCCTTGCAGTCCAAGGGACTCTCAAGAGTCTTCTCCAACACCACAGCTCAAAAGCATCAATTCTTCGGCACTCAGCCTTCTTCACCGTCCAACTCTCACATCCATACATGACCACTGGAAAAACCATAGCCTTGACTAGACGGACCTTTGTTGGCAAAGTAATGTCTCTGCTTTTAAATATGCTATCTAGGTTGGCCATAACCTTCCTTCCAAGGAGTAAGTGTCTTTTAATTTCATGGTTGCAGTCACCATCAGCAGTGATTCTGGAGCCCAAAAAAATAAAGTCTGACACTTTCCACTGTTTCCCCATCTCTTTCCCATGAAGTGATGGGACCAGATGCCATGATCTTAGTTTTCTGAACGTTGAGCTTTAGGCCAACTTTTTCACTCTCCTCTTTCTAATCTGATAGAAAACTAATTTTCCTTTATCATTAAGGACACTCTTTAGAACTTTAGAACACTTTAACTCCAATCTTTCTACTCTCAACTTTCTTACGATTGTTGTCTAGAATTTCCATTTCCTCTCACTTATCCCTCATTGGGGTCTGTGTGTGTGTGTGTGAGTGTGTGTGTGTGTATGTGTATTTTATATATTACATTGTGTATAAATGTTGTATTACACATATATGCATATATAATAGTCAGTGCCTATTTAGATTTAACAGCTTTTTCATTCACCATTGTTTCTTGCATCCCATTCTCTCTCCTTCCTTATGGGTTCAATTTTCTTCTAACTGAAGAACCTCATTTAGCAGTTTTTTCAGTGAGAGATGTGTCTGAAAATGTATTTACTCTTGCTCTTGAATGATAATTTCACGGGGCATGTAATTCTAGGTTGAATGTTACTTTCCTTTAGGATTAGATGATAATACACTTCACTGTCTTCTGGCACATACTACTGCTGATTAGAAATCTCAGTGTCATTGTTTTTCCCTCGTAGGTAATTCTTCCTTCAAGATGGCTTTAAGGCTTCTTTGCTTTTGGTATTCTAGTTTCACCGCGAAACATTTTGATGTGGTTTTGTCATTTTCTATCCAGTCCAAGATTCACTTTCCTTCAACTTTGTAATATTCTCACTCAGTATCTCAACTCAGAATGTTGCCTCTTTCCATTCATTCTGTTGTCACCCTCTGAAACTTCTATTAGACTTATGTTGAACCTTTTCTCACTCTATCTCTGTCTCAATGCTTTTCCACATTTCCCACCTCTCTCTGTGCTACATTCTGTCTCCCCGATCTATCCCCCAGCTTACTAATTACTTCACCAGCTGTGTTTATCTGCTACTTAACTCATACCCAAAATACGGTTCATGGATCAGCAACATCAGCATCACCTAGGATTTATTAGAAATGTAAATTCATGGGCTCCACCTGAAACCTATGAAGTCAGAATTGAATTAGCAATTGGGGCCCAGAAATCAGTGTTTTAATAAACACTCCAGGTGATTCTGACGCTCACTGAAGTTTGAGAGGCACTGCTTTAGCTCATTCACTAAATTATTTTCATTTCTACAGGAGGTACTTAGTTCTTTTTCCAACCTGATCTATTTTTTTTCCCCTTATAGCCCTATTCTTTCAGCAAAGTTTACATTCTTTTAAAAATAATTTTGTAGCTCTCTATAATCATCTTAAACATATTATTTCATGTTTCAAATTGCCACTCGTGGGGGCGTGGATTCTGCAGTTGGTTTTATTTACTATCTCCTTCCTTGTTGGTTTATTTTTTTATATGAGTTCATAATCACTGAGGGCCGTAGTTTCAGTTCCAAGTTTGCTCAGGTCTGAGGTCATGTCTTTTATCTAGAGATCAGTAAACTTTTTTTGGTTAAAGGTCAGATAGTAAATATTTTTTGGCTTTATAGACAATATAGTCTCTGTCCTAGTGACTCAACTCTGCCATTATACACAAAAGCAGCCATAGCCAACTTGTTTTAAAAACATGGGCATGACTGTTTCAATAAAACTTTATAAAAATAGAAAATGGGCCAGATTTGGTCCATAGGCTATGGTTTGCCCATCGCTGCTCTTATCCTTGAGTGGCATGTTTTAATGTAGCCCCCTAATTACTTCTTCTGTGTAGTTCATAAATATTATTGTTTTAAGATTATTTCTTTAACTACCCAGATTGTTGCCCTGTAGGTTCTGATTCAGTCCGTGTGAGGTGGAAAAAAACATGAATATATTTAGTAAGAACCCCAGGTGATCTAATGATTCAAAAAGTTTGCGAAACCCACTCTAATGGAAGAGAACATGAAGAATGAACTTAATGTTACAAGACTGTACAACTTAGTCTCAGTTCTTACTCACATAATGCCGCGTTGATTACTGCAAGTCCTTAAACTCAGAGTCAGGAAGGACAGTTCAGACTCTCAGTGTGTGGTCAGGAGGCAGGATCTGTGTGACTCATGATTAGCAGCTGCTTTTTGCAGGATAATCCTTTCAGTGCAATTCTAGAAAGTCCTTCTCTCAGGAAGCCACACCTATATCTTTTTAAATCAAGTTCCTTTAATAATAAAGCCATATCACAGTACATACTTGGAAAAATGGAATTTCCCCCAACAGCTCGTTGATGACAGTTGAGATAAAGTTCATCCAACTTTTCTTGGTACTTGTTTACTCAAATAATCAGAGAATGAGTAAGTTGCAAAAGCATTTAAGGTATTTGATGAACCTGCCAATGATTTATAGGGTAAAATTACAGCATAGTTTGCTATGCTATGGACTACATTATTACACAAAGCTTTGATCTCTTTCCTTCCATCAACACCCAGATCTGACATTTATGCTGCCCAGATGCCTCTAACGTGCAGTCAAAGTTGAGGACCACTGCTCCCCTCCACAAGTGGCTCTCAAAGTGCCATCCCCACAGCAGCAGCAGCAGCATTTGAGGACTCGTTTGAAATGTCTCACTCAAATCTTACTGACCCATGTATTCTGGGCTTGGGGCCCAGCACGCCATGTGTTAACAAGCCTTCCAGGTAATTCTGATGCAGGCTAATGATTGAGAATTGTTGCACTGTGCCCCTAGTGAGTCCCTGCCCCTTTGAAAACTTGGCCACTCTCCTTATTAAGTGGGGAGTTTATTCCCCCCGCTCTTGAATCTGGGTGAGCCTTGTGACTTGTTTTGACCAATAGCAGGGAACTGAAGTGCTGCTCTGCCAATTCCAGAGTCTAGGTCTCAAGAAGGCCTGAAGCTCCCATTTTCTGCCCTCTTACAATGTTCCATGATGCAAGGAAGCTGGTCTGGCCGACGTAGGCCACGTGGAGGAGAACTAAAGTGCCCTAGCCAAGAGTGGCACCGACATCCCAAACACATGCATGAGACCACCCTGGACCTTCTAGGGCAGCCGGCAGACCTTCCAGGGAAGAATATCATCCTGCTAAAGGGGGTGCAGAGGAAGCTGAACCCACAGCCCAGCATGGATACCCTGCAGCTGAGGCTCCTGAACACGGTACCCATCATCAAACACACTGACTGAATGCAGTCACATGAGTGAGCCAAGGAGAAACCAGCAGAGGAACCACACGGCTGACCCACAGAATCACGAAAGATAATCAACTGCTGGATTTTAAGTCACTGGGACTAAGTTGCTGCTGTGCAATTTACCCCTAAACCTTGCCTTGAAAGGAACTCAAGTCAGCCCTTTAGAACAAAAGTCTCTAGGAAAGTGGGGAATGCGGCCGGTCCTGACTGCCCAGCAGGGTACTGGGTGCCTCAGCACAGAGCTGGCTCCTGGGCACTTCCCTGCACGGTTGTCACAACGGGCTTCGAAGGGCTTCACACTTGTTCTAAGACTCCGCTGTTGCCATCTGGAAATTCATAATAACTTTGAACAAAGGGCCCTGCAGATTATGTAACCAGTCCTGCTAAATGCAGCCTTTTCATCTATTCCTCACAAAAATCCTAGGAATTGGGTTTATCAGCTTTCATCACATATTTAGGATACGCTGTGAGCAAATAAAAGAGGGGCTTTGCAGATAGTCTGGCAAGTTGGCAAAGCATTTACGGGGCATATTAAGGAGAAACCCCTTGCTGATAAAATCCAGAGTATATTTAAACAACTACAGGGCCAGGCAGGGGGAAGGGGAAGGGCCTGGCCTGGGAAGCTAGGCTCTGAGCAGCCCAGACTCCCTATTTATAGTGCTGTGGCCTATTTTGGCCTGCTGGGTGGCCCTGAAAATTGCCCTGAGAACTGGGCCTGGAACTGATGCTGGAAACCAGGCGCCTTCATTCTGGGATGTGGCTGGAATCACACTGGGCACAGACAAAGGCCTTTCTGATGAGCTCAAGGACATTGTGAAAAACAGGACTTTCGTTGAAAGAGAATTTTTTAAAAATTAAGGAAAGGCGTCAGGCCATGACCAGGAACATAATCTTAGGGAAGAAAATGCATGGATCTCATCAAGTCAATAAAGACCTAACAGTTCATCAGGCATTGTGCAAAGTGGCTGACATGTACCATCTCGTTTACATCCTCACATACAACCTTATGAGGGCAGCACTATTATTATCCCCATTTTACAGGAAAGGAAATTGAGGCTTGGGAAAATTAAGTAATTGACTGAAGGTCACAGGGTTGGTAAGCCAGGATTCAAACCCACATCACAGCATTCCATATGCCCAGGCTATCACCTACGGCACTGCTTCGCCAACGTTGACGTGTAAGACTCACCTGGGAGTCTTGTAAAGATACAGATTCTGATTCAGGAGGTCTGGGGTGGGGCCTAAATTCTGCGTTTCCAACCAGTTGCCATGTGAAGATGATACCACAGGTCCAAGGACCACACTTTGAGTAGCAAGGATGAGTGTTCCTGTTTCTGCTTTCAACCTCCTACAATCTGCTTTCTCTACAGCAACCTGAACTATTGGGTTAGTTTCCATTGTGCATAATAAATGAAAATGAACCCCAAAACTGAGTGGTTTAAAACAACAAGCACACACACACACGTGTGTGTGTGTGTGTGTGTATATATATATATATATACATATATTTCTGTTGATAGTCAATGGCACCAGTGCAACCTCCAGGAGGATAGGGTCTTGATCTTATTCCCTGCAACATGTCCAGCATCTAGAACAGTGTCCGCCTTCTACATAGTAGGTACTCAGTAAACAAGAGTGAACAAATATCAGTGAGTGAATTGATCTCATTGTAGAGCCTGCTTGCTTAACCTTTATGCTAGATTGCTTTCAGAGTAGTCCAAAAATTTGCCAATTATTTTTTTTTAAATTGTCTTGAATAGGAGTTCTAAGCAACATATCCGTCATGAGGAGAATGTGGCTCACCCTGAGGTGTCAGCCTTGTCTCTGTGCCACATGCCATCCCTCTTCACCTGGGCCACATCTGAAGCCATCCAGAAATGACAACCCGCCCCTGCCTGAGAACGGAAGTGCTGCTTTAAACAACACTCGCTCACCTGGTTGGGCCGCTGTCCCCAGAGGCAGGCCAGGGAGACAGCTAGCAGCACACACAAAGGGAGGAAATGCCTTCCACCCCCAGAACAGCTGCACCAGGAGACACCCCTTTCTGGAGAGGAGGAAGAGGAAGTCACCAAAGCTACAAAGCTGACCGACAATCTGGGGAAGCCAACACTCACAAGAAAGCAGAAGGAAAAAAGAAGCTGGTCCTTAGATCACTCATTGTTGGGACTTGCTGCGGAAATAAAAACCAACACTAACCCAAAAGTTTTCTTCAGTCCTGCCATCTCAGAACACTTTGAATCGGGAGTATTTTGAATGAGAAAGTGTTTGGCCAAATTCCTACCTGCCAACTACATCAGAAGTGTGTTTTCCTTAAAACACAAATGCTCTGCATAGATCTATGCGTGCTCTTGTGGAAAGCTAGCCTCGATGCTAAATGAAAGGTCAAGATGCAGGCTGTGGAGTGCGAGCCCATATTTATAAAAATATCCCATATTTGTAAAAATTGCAATAAATATACAGAAATGTTCACATACACAGTGGAAAAACACTGAAAATACACACACAAAACTGTCAACAATGGTTTCATCTGGGAAACAGGTTTAGAGTAGGACAGGACAGGAGATTTCACATTTTATTTTAAATTATTTGTTATAGACTGAATATTTATGTCCCTCCAAAATTCCTCTGTTGAAGTCCTAGTTTCCAACATGATGGTATTAGGGGATGGCGCCTTTGGGAGGTGATTAAGGTTAGATGAGCTCACAAGGGTGGTGTTTTCATGGTGTGATTAGTGACCTTATAAGAAGAAACCAGTGCTGGTTCTTCCTCTCTGCCATGCGGGGACACAGTGAGAAGGCAGCCATCTGCAAGTCTAGAAGAGGGCTCTTAGCAGACTCCGCATCTGCCAGCAGCTAGATCGCGGACCTCTCAGCCTCCAGAACTGTGGGCAATAAATGTTTGTTGTTAGAGCAGCCTGAACAAAGACATTATTTCTATATGGCTTCAATTTTTCTTGCAAGGAGTATTGGCCCTTTTACAATAAAAATACCAATAAAAGAATTTTTCATCCAAAGATGGCCGTTTTTTTTCTGTACCAGCGGTGACATGCCACTCCTTGCAATATTTTCAAAGGTGGTCAGATGTGGTTGTAAAAGGATTCTTGCTTCTTATGATGTTTGCCAGCGACAAGGGGCCCTTCTCTGAGAAGCAGACCTCCTCTCACTTGCCTTGAGGTAAGGACTGGATCATGAGCTGCTCTGTAATTGTATCCTTGCAACACATATCTGCTTGCCTGTCCTTCCAGTTACATCAGTGTTTACTTTCTGCAAACACACTGACTTGATCTATCCAGCCAAGGATTCGTGGTCTACAGTGGTACCCAGTTCTGCCAACATCACCACAGTCTCAAGAAGGAGTGTATTTATCCCACTCTTCTCTCCATCTGTGTGTTGGCATTACACTTACTCTCATACATCAAGCAATCATCTAAGACACACACGGAAGTGACAGAGAAAGACTTCTCTTTCCCTTTGGTCTTTAAAACCTCTCATTTGTTTCAGAACTAGAACTTCTGGTATTTTTCCAAGAGGAAAGACACTGATATGTAATTACATCCCTATTTACGCATCTACAGTTCACAGAACACTTTCTCAAGCATTGCCACTAAAAATCATTTTGATCTTTCTGATAACCTAGTGAAATAGACTGGGCAGCTACTATTATTCTCAACTTAAAGAGAAAGAAATCGAGATTCTGAGTTCAGTGACTCATCCTGGACCATTCAACTAGTAGGTAGCAAAGATGATTCCAGTTCATCATGGGTCTAAACCCTGGGTGCTTTAAACAAATGCCCATCTCCTGTTCTCACCATGGCCAACTGAACAAGAATCTCAGAGAATGAGGCCTTGAGTATTAGAATTTTAAAACAAAATCTTTCCACAGATGACTCTGATGCATAGGGAGCTTGAGACCACTGCAATCCATAGGTATAAATAAGCCAGTCTCACGTTACTCACACGTGTTTATTCATTGCCAGTTGAAGGCCTCCCTCATGATGGGATACTGCACAGTAATAAAAAGGAAGGGGCTGCTGATACATGCAACCACTTGAAAGACCTTCAAGTGAATCAGGCCAAGTGACAGAAGTCAGACTCAAGGGCTATACTTTATGGTTCCATTTGTATGCAATTCTGGAAAGGCAGAATCATAGGGGTAGAAAATAGAATAGCTAGGGCCAGCCCTGGGAATGGAAGCAGAGGTTAACTACAAAGGGGCAGCATGCAGGAATGTGGGGGATGACATTTCTATATCTTGATTATGGGAGCAATTAGGCTGTATAGGTGTGGCGAAATTGAGAGACTGTACACAACCAGTCAATCTTAAAGGAAATCAACCCTGAATACTCACTGGAAGGACTGTTGCTAAAGCTGAAGCTCCAATACTTTGGCCACCTGATGCGAAGAGCTGACTCATTGGAAAAGACCCTGTTGCTGGGAAAGACTGAGGCGGCAGAAGATGAGATGGTTAGATAGCATCACTGACTCAGTGGACATCAATATGGGCAAACTCTGGGAGATAGCAGGGAACAGAAGGGCCCAGTGTGCTACAATCCATGGGGTCACAAAGAGGTGGACATGACTTAGTAACTGAACAACACTGAAAAGGGTAAATTTTATTGTATGTAATTTATATATATATATCTCAGTAAGCTTGACTGAAACACACACACACACACACACACACACACACACACACACAATGCAATACCACTATACATGCACTAAAATGGCTAAAACTAAAAAGGCTGACCATACCAAGATCAATAGATCAGGACATGGAGCAATGAAAACACTCAGACATTGCTGGTAGGAATAGTTTTTTTAAAAAAAAAAAAAAAGAAAGAAAGAAAAGAAAAGGAGAGATAGGGTTCTGAGGACAGTCAGACTCTGTCATTTATCACTGTATGATGTTGGCCAAATCACTACAGGATTTTAGGCCTTGGTTGGTTCATCTACATATGGGATAACAGAAGTACATTCCTACCTATTTTATAGAATCAGCATAAGGCATAAAGGAGATGTTGTTTGTGAAATGTTTAGCGCAGTGCCTGGCATATAGCAACTGACCAAAAATATTAGATTTGGCTACTCTTAATATTTTTATCATTTTCCTTGGTATAGCTGTCTCTGAGTTCCTCCAGCAGTGGATGAACTCTGTGTCTCCAGTTCTTGGCAAGTAGAAAGCCCTCAACATGTTTGTCAAATGAAAGAATGAACAAATGAAGTTGCATGCAATGGAAGACATAAGGTCTCTATCTGAGCGGAATGGCAGGAGAGTTGGCACCAGCTGTCCTTGGGAGCATTCCACTTCAAGTGTTCCAGGTCTAGTGTCTGAAGCCCCAGCCAAAACCAGGACCTCTACATCACTGAGAAGATCAGGAGTTTTATTCTACCTGTTCAGTGGGACTTGTATAGGTGGTCTCAGCTTCCCTAATAGCTTATAAATACTTTCCACACGTTAGGAAATGCTCAAAATCAATTTCAAATATGGGGGTTTCACAAATTACTCTAGGATGGCCTAACAAAAAGACTCTTGGGGGATTAAATCTTTTGCTTGGTAATGTGGAAGTAAAAAGTGGACTAAACCTGGATTCATGAGCCAACGAACAAGAAGAAGATTCCAAAGAGAAGACGAAACTTTCCACATGGAAGCTCCCCCTAGGAGAGACCTGGGAGCTCTCATCAAATCACAAGGGGCACAGCCAACCCCTCTGAGGATAACTGGAAGTGACTGTGTACCGCCAAGAGGGGGAACTGGTGATAATCTGATGCAATGCCCCATTTCTAGCTTTCCTTTTGTACAAAACAATGTCTGACTTTTCCTGGCAAAGTCTGCTCACTGCCATCAGATATCAGCAATTGGAAGAGAAATTCCAAATGAAGAAAATCTTTTCTGTCAATTCTCAGATGAATTAGACATGCCCAGTATGCCTTTGGGCTTCCTGATGGCTCAGTTGGTAAAGAATCTGCCTGCAGTGTAGGCAATGTGGGAGACCTGGATTCAATCCCTGGGTTGGGAAGATCCTCTGGAGAAGGGAATGGTTACCTACTCCAGTATTCTGGCCTGAAGAATTCCACGGACTGTGTAGTCCATGGGGTCGCAAAGAGTCGGACACGACTGAGCAACTTTCACTGTCAGTATGCCTTCAGCTGGGCTTCCCTGGGGCTCAGTGGTAAAGAGTCTGCCTGCCAATGCAGGAAAATCCCATGGACTGAGGAATCGGGAGGGCTACAGTCCATGGGGTCACAAACAGTCAGTCACATCTTAGCAACTAAGCACAGAACATAACTTCAGCTGATGCTCTCCTTTAAAAACCCTGCTTGGGGGACTTCCCTGGTGGTCCAGTGGTTAAGAATCTGCCTGCTAATGCAAGGTACATGAGTTCGATCCCTGCTCCAGGAAGATTCCACTTGCCATGGGGAAGCTAAGCTTGTGTGCTACAACTACTGAGCCAGTGTGTCTTAGAGCCTGTGTTCCACAACAAAGAAGCCACTGCAATGAGAAGCTTGCACACCACAGCTAGAGAGTACCCCTCACTCACTGAAGCTAAAGAAAGCCCATGAGCAGCAACAAAGACCTAGAGCAGCCAGAAAAACATTTTCAACTAAAATAAATAAAATAAAAAGTCTGCTTGGGGATCATAATTTCTCACTGTTGTATCCAACTCTTGGCGACCCCATGGACTGCAGCACACAGGCTTCTCTGTCCTTCCCTATCTCAAGAAGTTTACTCAAACTAATGTCCATTGAGTCAATGATGCCATCCAACCATCTCTTTCTCTGTTGCCCCCTTCTCTTTCAGCCCTCAATCTTTTCCAGCATCAAGGTCTTGATTTCAGCTTGTGATTCATCCAGACCAGCATCTCACATGATATACTCTGCATATAAGTTAAGTTAAGTTAAATAAGCAGGATGACAATATACAGCCTGACGTACTCCTTGAACACAGTTGTATGTTAGTTTGAACATTATTCGGCATTGCTTGTCTTTGGGATTGGAATGAAAACTGACCTTTCCCAGACCTGTGCCCACTGCTAAGTTTTCCAAATTTGCTGGTATATTAAGTGTAGCATTTTAACAGCATCATCTTTTAGGATTTGAAATAGCTGAGCTGAAATTCCATCGCCTCCACTAGCTTTGTTCATAGTATTGCTTCCTAATGCCTACTTGACTTCACATTCTAGGGTGTCTGGCTCTAGGTAAGTGACCACACCATTGTGGTTATTCGGGTCACTAAGACCTTTTGTGTATAGTTCTGTGTATTCTTGCCACCTCTTCTTAATGTCTTCTGCTTCTGTTAGGTCCTTGCCATTTCTGTCATTTATTGTGCCCATCTTTGCATGAAATGTTCCCTTAGTATCTCTAATTTTCTTGAAGAGATCTCTAGTCTTTCCCATTCTATTGTTTTCCTCTTTTTTTTTTTTGCATTGTTCACTTAAGAAAGCTTTCTTATATCTCCTTGCTATCCTCTGGAACTCTGCATTCAGTTGGGTGTATCTTTCTCTTTCTCCTTTGCCTTTTGCCTCTCTTCTTTTCTCAGCTATTTGGAGAAGCTGAGAAGCCCTCCTTAGACAACCACTTTTCCTTCTTGCATATCTTTTGCTTGGGGATGGTTTTGGTCACCGCCTCCTATACAATGTTACAAGCCTCTGTCCATAGTCCTGCAGGCACTCTGTCTACCAGATCTAATTCCTTAAATCTATTCATCACTTCCACTGTATAATCATAAGAGATTTGATTTAGGTCATACCTGAATGGTCTAGTGGTCTACTTTCTTCAATTTAAGCCTGAATTTTGTAATAAGAAGCTCATGATCTGAACCACAGTCAGCTCCAGGTCTTGTTTTTGCTGACTATGGCTAACAGGGAGAGATCAAAGCTCCACCCATCAGCAGAAAATTGAATTAAAGATTTACTAAGCAGTGAAAAAGTTGGCTTAAAGCTCAACGTTCAGAAAACTAAGATCATGGCATCTGGTCCTATCACTTCATGGGAAGTAGATGGGGAAACAGTGGAAACAGTGTCAGACTTTATTTTTTTGAGCTCCAAAATCACTGCTGATGGTGATTGCAGCCATGATATTAAAAGATGCTTACTCCTTGGAAGGAAGGTTATGACCAACCTAGATAGCATATTTAAAAGCAGAGACATTACTTTGCCAACAAAGGTCCGTCTAGTCAAGGCTATGGTTTTTCCAGTGGTCATGTATGGATGTGAGAGTTGGACGGTGAAGAAAGCTGAGCACCGAAGAATTGATGCTTTTGAACTGTGGTGCTGGAGAAGACTCTTGAGAGTCCCTTGGACTGCAAGAAGATCCAACCAGTCCATCCTAAAGGAGATCAGTCCTGGTTGTTCATTGGAAGGACTGATGTTGAAGCTGAAACTTCAATACTTTGGCCACCTCATGCGAAGAGTTGACTCATTGGAAAAGACCCTAATGCTGGGAGGGATTGCGGGCAGGAGGAGAAGGGGACGACAGAGGATGAGATGGTTGGATGGCATCACCGACTCGATGGACATGGGTTTGGGTAGACTCCGGGAGTTGGTGATGGACAGGGAGGCCTGCCATGCTGCGATCCATGGGTCAGAGAGTCATGACGTAACTGAGTGACTGAACGGAACAGAAGCGTGGTCCTGCCCACCAGAGCAAGACTGTTTTCCCCACAGCCAGTCCTTCCCATCAGGAAGCTTGCACAAGCCTCTTATCCTCACCCATCAGAAAGCAGACAGAAGCAAGAACTACAATCCTACAGACTCCAGAATGAAAACCACAATCACCGAAAGCTAACCAAAATGATCACATAGATCACAGCCTTGTGTAACTCAATGAAGCTAATGCCTTGCAGGGCCACTGAAGACAGATGGGTCGTAGAGGAGAGTTCTGACAAAACGTAGTCCACTGGAGAAGGAAATGGCAAACCACTCCAGTATTCTTGCCTTGAGAACCCCATGGACAGTATGAAAAGGCAAAAAGATATGACACCAGAAGATGAGCCCCCCAGGTCAGTAGGTGCCCAATATGCTCCAGAAAGAACGAAGAGGCTGGGCCAAAATGGAAACAATATTTGCTTGTGGATGTTCTTGATAGTGAACGTAAATCTGATGCTGTAAAGAACAATATTGCATAGGAACATGGAATGTTAGGTCCACGAATCAAGGTAAATTGGACATGGTCAAGCAAGAGACGGCAAGAATGAACATCGATATTTTAGGAATCAGTGAATTAAAATGGACTGGAATGGGCAAATTTAATTCTGATGATCTTTTTATCTACTACTGTGGGCAAGAATTCCTTAGAAGAAATTCAATAGCCCTCATAGCCAACAAAAGAGTCCAAAATGCAGTACTTGGGTGCAATCTCAAAAATGACTGAAAGATCTCTATTCATTTTCAAGGCAAACCACTCAATATCACAGTAATCCAAGTCTATGCCCCAACCACTAATGCTGAAGAAGCTGAAGTTGACTGGTTCTATGAAGACCTACAAGACCTTCTAGAACTAACACCAAAAAAAAGATGTTCTCTTCATCATAGGGGATTAGAATGCAAAAGTAGGAAGTCAAGAGATACCTGGAGTACTAGGCAAGTTTGTTCTTGGAGTACAAAATGATTCAGGGCAAAGGCTAACAGTTTTGCCAAGAGAACATACTGGTCATAGCAAACACCCTCTTCCAACAACACAAGAGATGACTCCGCACATAGACATCACCGGATAGTCAATACTGAAATCAGATTGATTATATTCTTTGCAGCCGAAGGTGGAAAAGCCCTATACAATTAGCAAAAACAAGACCTGGGGCTGACTGTGCCTAGATCATGAGCTCTTTACTGTAATAATTTCTCATAGCAAACTTCATTTCTTCACATTACAAGGCTTAGTGAAGGGGTAATTCATGAAGGTCAAAGATAAAATGAATACATTTTTCTCAAGTATAACCTCTGGGAAATTATTAATAAGAAGCAATCTTTGAGTTCCAGGATTCTGATACGTAAGCAACTCCCCCAAAAGTCCACATTTAAGTGCCTGCTTAAGCCCCCGAGAAAGGCTTATAAAACAACAATCCAGTTTGCTCCCCTTTGTTTTCAGATATCCTGGTTAGAGAGATCATTTAAGGGATTCAGTTAGTCACTAAAATATTTATGAAGTGCCTAATATATGTTCTAGACAGTGTTCTAGGGGCTTGGGATACAAGTTTAATAAGTCAAGCAACTTCTACCCTCCTGGAACTCACATTCTAGTCAAGGTGACAGGCAGTAGATAAGTGAATACCCAACACAATCTCATAGCTGGTAAGTGAACAGCAGGAAATAAAGAATAGGAAGAGGCTACAGAGTGATGATGGGGTGCTATCTGGGAAATGGTGATGGGGAGAGACATCCAAGAAGAACCCTGAATGAGGCAGGGAGGGTACTGTGATTGACAGCTATTGATGCAATGAATATGCAGCAAGTGCTAAGGCCCTGAGCCAGGAGCATGTAGCTCCCCGAGGAGCTACAGGGAGGCCACCAGCTGGCTTTTCTGAATGATTCTCTAATAAGGAAAACAGAACCACCACCACCACCACCACCACCAGCTAATATTGGTTGTGTATTTATTATGTACCTGGCACAACGTGAACCTCTCCCATGTGGAGAAATCATCTGATTCAATCTTCATAAGCAGGAGCTGCTATTATTATTATCATTTGGCAGACAGGAAACTGTGGCCCAGAAGTTAAATAACCTACATTATTAATTAATAATCTGACAACACATACCAGGAGAGCCCACATGTTTAACAAGTTGCCATAGGACATGTTTTACACTGAAAGATAAATCAAGTCCTTCCATTCAGCCATTATATTCAAGAATAAAAAAGTTAAGGTTAATAATGAGAACTTCAGGTGATCTTTCAAAAACAGTTTGTCATGCCTAAAAGCCCAGCCAGCTGTCTGGAGTGGAGAAAACTTTCTCTTCCTTCAAGTACAAAGACTCAAGTTGGAATTTCTGCAGAAAAATATAGGAGGAACTACAAAACCATTTCTTTGAAGTCTTTGAAGAGCCTTTTCATAGTTGTTTGGTTTTTATCTTGGGCTGTTTTCATCATTCATTTTCTATCTAACTCTATAGGTCATCTCTAAACAGAAGGAAGTGTTTCCTTAGGGGAAAAAGTCAAGGTAAATCAAATTAAAACACTCTGGAACAGCCATATCTTTTGTTTGTTTGTTTCCTTTTCTTTACTATGGTAAAATATACATTACGTAACATTTACCATCTTAACCATTTTTATGAAGTGTACAGTGCAGTGATATTAAATACCATATAATATTGTGCAACCATCACTGCCATCACCCTCATAATCCTTTCATCTTGTAAAAATTAAACTCTGTACTCACTAAACAGTAACTCTCCATTCACCCCTCCTTCTAGACCTTGGCAATTACCATCATATTTTTCTGTCTTTGGGATTTTGACTATTCTAAGCACCTCTTATAAATGGAATCTTACAGTATTTGTCCTTTTGTGACTGGCTTATTTCACTCAGCATAACGTCCTCAAGGCTCACCCGTGTTGTAGCATATATCAGAACTTCCTTCCTTTTTAAGTCTGAGTAACATTCCATTGTAAGTATAGTACCGTACCACATTTTGCTTATTCATTTATCCACCAATGGGCACTTGCATTGCTTCCACATTTTAGCAACTGTGAATAATGCTACACACAGGGGTGTACAAATGTGACTTCAAGACCTTGCTTTCAACGCTGAAACATATACATTACCATATGTATAATAGATAGCCAGTGGGAATTTTCTGTAGGATGCAGGGAGCTCAAACCCAGTGCTCTGTGACAGCCTAGAGGGGTGGGATGGGATGGGAGGTGGGAGAGAGGCTCCAGAGGGAGGGGACATATGTATACCTACGGCTCATTCATGTTGATATATGGCAGAAACCAACATAACATAACATTATAAGGCAATTATCCTCCAATTAAAAATAAATTAATTAATAAAAAAGAGCTCACTTCCAATTCTTTTGGATACATACCTGGAAATGGAATTGCTGGGTTATATGGTAATTCTATTTTTAATTTTTTAAGGACCCTCCATACTCTTTTTCCATAGTGACTGTACCATCTTGAGTTCCCACCAATAGTGCACAGGATTCCAATTTCTCTATATCCTTGCCAACATTTATTGTTTTCCATATTTCTAATAATGGCCATCCTAATGAGTGTGAGATTGCTTTTCACTGTGGTTTTGAATTGCATTTCTCTAATGATTAGTGATGTTGAGAATCTTTTCATGTACCCGTTGGCCATTCATATATCTTCTTTGGAGAAAAGTCCATTCAAGTTGTTTGCCCATTTTTGAATCAGGTTGTTCTTTTGGTTGCTGCTATTGTTGAGTTTTGTGAGTCCTCTATATATTCTAAATATTAATTCCTTATCAGACATATGATTTTGAAGTATTTTCTTCCAGCACAGTAGCCATGCAATGCTATCCATCTCAGGAGTGCTTCATGCTCCCAATATCCTTCTTCTTCCTCTCTCTACTCTGTCATCAAAACCTATGCTTAGGACATACTTGTATACATTGTTGCTGCATGAAAGTAGGTCTAGAGGCTAATAAAACTCTAGCCTCTCTAGAGAATAATTTAGCAATAATTATCAAAATTCCTTAAAAAGGTGCTTATTTTTGGAGCCATCTAATCCACTTCAAGTAATTATTCTTACAGAGAAAATCAGATATGTATGCAAAGACATATGAGGAAGGATGTTTTTCATAACATATTTAATAAATGAGAGAAAACTAGAATGTCCAAACAACCTTGGTTAAATCATGGTTTGGTGCATTCATAGAAAGGACTATCACAGAGTCATTTAAATGTGTGCAATAGAACTTGGTGCAATGACAAATATATTCCCAATATGTTTTTAAAGGAAGAAAGCAGGCACAAAACAGTGTTTATCAGCACAGTTTTTTTTTTTAAAAAAACTTTTTATATGGATAGGAAAAATCCTAAAAGGATGAATGAATAATAATTTTTAAAAGTTTAAGTATTACCTTTTTCCACAATAGCAAAGTATTACTTATACAGTAAAAAAATACACAGGTTTTCCTTGGGATAAGTGTTCCCTCTCCAGTGGAGCCTCCCATTGATACAGGCCACAGTCTTTTCCTGGGACAAATTGGGATGGTTGTTCTGCACAAGTGAACCCAGATTTTTATTTTGTGCTAATAACCTCTTTCATGTGCAAGTAATCAAGATTCTACAAATTTTATATTGAAATTGTAACTGTGAGGACTTTAGCTGTGACAGAAATCCATCTGGGAGAGGATTCAGTGGCACAGCTGAATCTAGGTGCTCTAGCCACATCCTCCAGACTCAACCCCCTTCCTTGGTCTCTCAGCTCTGCTTGCCTCTGCAGTCACTTCTGCAGGCTCTTCACACAGTGGTGAGATGGTTGTTGATAGCCTAGCCTCTTAGCAGGCTATCAAGCTGCTCTGTCCCAGCAACTCCTAGTAGAATCCAGAATGGCGTTTCACTCGGTGTGACTGGCATTCCCCTGCTTATCATGAACTAACCTCTGTAGCCAGAGGAATGCAATACTTGAGTGTCCATGTTCCTGAATGAATTGCATCCAAGCTGGCTCAGGCCAGAGGGGAAGGGGGACCCTGTACAACTCTAAATTTTGTATGCTTTGTTTACACCAAGATGTTTCTCTTTCGGGGCACCTCATTTGCCCCAAGTCAGTCCACTATTGACAAAGGAATAACTGCACAGATTCTCATTGTTCTCTGCAGGATCTCTGATTTTTTTTAACTTTGCAAAGCCACAAAGGCAGCTGCTGGAGCAAATTTGCATTGTATTGTTCACCAAATAATGTTAATGATTGATGACCTCTGTGATTCTCAGTTGTCACAATGGAGGGGGAATTGATGTTGGGATGAAGGGAAGACTACCAGCCACGCTGGTGTCTAGGCTAAGTTAGACAGAATAAAATAAAACAAATGGGCAGAAGGCGTGACACCAAGAGCTTATTTAGGCAGAATAAATACTCAGTGGATTTATCTGGTCTCTGCCTCCTAAATCATTAAAGAAATTTCAGTCATTATGGCCCATGAGAACCTCATATGAACATCTCAAAAGAGCAGTTTTCTCTATCAGTTGGTACCTACTCTATCCAATATTTCATAAGCAGAAGGGCACCATTGATGTGGTAGTTTGGCTTATCACTGAACACACTTCAGAAAGAAGACTATGAGAGGACCAGATTTCATTCACAATATCCAAATGGATTTTTAAAAACTCCAGTTTTGCATGTTGAACCAATCTGGCTTTCTAACCATTAATGTAATATTTTGAAAGAAGAAAGAAGAAAATGTCTGCTTCTACAGAAGTGCCTAATTTCAAGAAGTTCAACTATCAGAACCTATTTATAATGCTAATTATATCATCACAACTTTCAAGAATGGTTTACTACAAATAGCTCTTCATACCAGGTGACATTTCTGTTCATGTGGTCAGTTTAAAAATATTTCATGAATGTCTGGATGGTTTTATGACAACAAGTGAGGGTGTCAGATTTCTGGATTTTAAAACTTCCCAGCAAGAATATTATTCAGATTTTCAAAAGGGAGGAGGTTCTGACACATGCTACAATATAGATGAAACTTGAGGACATTTTGCCAAGTGAAATAAGCCAAAAGGGTAAATTCTGTATGATTCCACTTTTACATGAGGTTCTTAGAGTAGTCATAGAGACAGAAAGTAGAAAGGTGGTTGCCAGAGGCTGGGAGAGGGAAGAATAGAAAGTTAATGGATACAGAGTTTCAGTTTAGAAAGATGAATGGTAGTGATGATTGCAAAACAATGCAACTGTACTTAATGCCCTTGAACTGTACACAAAATTGGTTAAAATGGTAAATCTTATGTACACTGTACTACACACAAATTTTTTTTACTTCCTATAGTGGGAGACTATATTTTTCCCGTGGAGTGTTTAAGGAATTAAAGGTTTTTGTTAATTTTAAGAAAAAATTAATATTAAATGTAGTAAAAACTAGACCCCCACCAGGTTAAAACCACTGGCCCTATACCCATAGACCCTAGACCAGTTGGAGTTGGAAAACTGATGATGGAGCTTCCCAAAATACTACCCTATCACCTCACTGTCTACTAATCAGAAATTGTCTATGAGCTGATTAGGTTCCCTGAAACTTTCACCTCTAACATTGTCTCTATAAATGTTTCCCAGGGAGTTTGGGTCTTTTGAGCATTAGCTGCCCATTCCCCTTGCTTGGAATCCTGCAATAAATACTGTACCTTCCTTCACCACAACCCAGTGCCAGTAGATTGGTTTTGATGTGCGTCTGGTGAGCAGACCTGAGTTTGGATTAGTAACACTTCCCCTCTAAGATCAAGAATGAGACAAGGATGCCCACTCTCACCACTTTTATTCAACATAGTATTAGAAGTCCTAACCCAAGCAACTAGGCAAGAAAAAGAAATAAGACATTCAAATTGAAAAGAATGAAGTAAAACTGTCACAATATGAGGATGGCATAATTTTATATATAGAAAATTCTTAAGATTCTACCAAAAAAATCATTAAAAATAATACATGAATATAGTAAAGTTACAGGGTACAAAATCAATATACAAAAATCTATTGCATTTCTACATGCTAACAATTAGCTAGCAGGAAGAGAAATTAAGAAAACAATCCCATTTATGGTCACAACAAAAAGGATAAAATATCTTGGAATAAATTTAACTAAAGAGGCAAAAGACTTGTACACTAAAAACTATAAGATGTTGAAAGAAATTGAATAATACACAAATAAATGGACAGATATTTCATGCTCATGGATTGGAAACATTAACATTGTTAAAATGTCAATATTACCTACGCAGACAGATTCAATATGATCCTTATCAAAATTCCAAGGACATTTCTCACAGAAATATAATTTAAAATTCTAAAATTTATACGGAATCACAAAAGACTCCAAATAACCAAAGCAATTCTGAGAAAAATGAACAAAGCTGATTTCAAGCTATATTACAAAGTTATAGTGGTCAAAACAGCATGGTGTTGTCAAAAAGACAGTTAAACAGATCAGTGGAACATAAGTGAGAGCCCAGAAATAAAACCACACATATATGGATAACTAATTTACAACAAAGGAGCAAAGAACATTCAGTGGAGAAAGGATAATCTCTTCAATAAAAGTTGTTGGGAAAACTGAACAGACACATGCAAAAAAATGAAAGTGGTCCAATATTCACCACACACAAAAATCAACTCAAAATGAACTAAATACTTGAATGAATGCAAGACTTGAAACGATAAAACTCCTAGGAAGAAAAATATAGGAAGTATGATCTTTGACTTTGGTCTTAGCAATGTATTTTTAGATATGTCTCCTCAGGCAAGGGAGACAAAAAAGAAAAACAAAATGGTCCTATATCAAACTAAAAAGCTTCTGCTCAGAGAAGGAAACTATCAACAAAACAAAAAGACAATCTACCGAATGAGATGGTATTTGCAAATCATATATCTGATAAGGGGTTAATATCTAAAATATACAAAGAACTTACACCATTCAACAACAACAGCAAAACTCTTTAAAAAGACAGAAGAGATGAATAGATATTCTACAAAGAAGACATAAATATGGCCAATAGGCTCATGAAAAGATGTTCAGCATCCTTATTATAATGGCTATTATCAAAAAGTCAAGAAATAATGAGTGCTGATAAGGATGTGGTGAAAAGGGAAACCTTGTGCGATGTCGGTGGGAATGTAAACTGGTGAAACCACTACGGAAAACATGGAGCTCCCTCAGAAAAATAAAAATAGAACTGCCATATGATCCAGCTATTCCACTTCTGGGTAATTATCCAAAGAATATGGAAACACTAATTTGAGGGGGGGGGAATATATATATATATATATATATTTACACCTCTATTTTCACCACAGCATTGTTCACAATAGCCAAGATAGGGAAACAAAATAAGTGCCCATCAGTGGATGAATGGGTAAAGATGTAATACACACACACAATAAAATATTACTCAGTCACACAAAAAAAGAAATCCTGCCACTTGCAACAACATGGTTAGATCTTGAGGGTATTACGCTAAGATGGAGAAAGACAGATTCTGTATAATTTCACTTATATGTGGAATATTAAAAAAAAAAAAACAGACAAACTAAAACACAAAATAAATGAACCAAACCAAACCAATATGAAGATATAGATTACCAGAGAGGAAGAGACTGGGGAAGGGTGAAATGGGTAAAAGAGATCAACTGTAGGGTGATGGATGGAAACAAAATTTCTGTTGGTGAGCATGCTATAGTGCATACAGGGCAGAAACATGTTGTACACACAAAACCTAGAAAGTGTTTTAAACTAAAATTACCTCAATAAAAAGTAAATTTTAAAAAGGTTGCAGGGTAGTTTTAATGACAATTGTGAAATAAGTTTTGGTAGAAATTCTAAATCACTCTTTAAGACCTGTTTTATAGAGAATCCTATTTCCAAGGTCTGGATGTTAGCTGTCCTAACTTGTGTTTCAAATTCATTTACAGGTTTTCCCTTGAGTCCTTCACAGTACACAAATTCCCCATCAGATGAAATGCCAAAATTGCACATGACGCTTACCAGATAGGCTCTCCAGAAGGACTGAATACAGAGTGCCGCTTCCGATGCTGTCAGCAGAAGGGAGAGTGGGATTGCTGGCCGTGGGCTGAAAGGCAATAAAATGGTCATAAGCCCATGAGAATCCGTCTTACAGCCTCAGCAGAGGCTTTGACAATATAATGGCCTCTCTGATTAAGTGCCTCATCCAGTCCCATTCTTAGAAAGCAACAATGTCATTTTTCATAGAAAAGTTTAGGCTTGAGTTAGCATTTCTTTGTTTTAAAATCTTGGATGTAATTTTTTTTTTTTCAACCAGCATACTCTTAAATCACTATTAGCCTGCTCTGCTTTGAAGGCCTCAGGTTGGAAAGCTGCATATGTGACCATAAAGCAAAAGAAAAAGCAGAAGCCACCTTTAGATACAGCATTATGACTGAGACATAACAAAGGGCTCTTTTTTAGAGGGAAATTAAGTAGCTCATTTCTTTCCTGAAATATTGCAATTTTCTCTGATTGGTGTACATTACAGTTTAATGTGGTTTAAAGTCAAACACATTTTAAAGTTAAGTTCTTCTATTACATCTTAAGGAGCAATAAAATATCTCAAGTGCTGGGTAAATTGACAGTGTCTGCTCTTGTGGGATTCTTAGATTATGATGGGATTTCTGATCATGGTTACCACATTTAAAATGACTAAATGCTCTTTTTTTGTTGTTGATTTCCTAAAAGCTGTTTAGAGATTACTAACTGCTGACAAGATTTTACAAGTCTGACTTAATTCTGATTCCTTATGTTTCCTCAAAGCACTGCTATCTCTGTAAGACCAAAAGTCAAGACTTTCCAGATATAATGCAAAGAAACAAATCCCTGAAAGAATGTGGGTCACATGGAGGCTGCTCTCTGGGCAGGATCCCCAGAATTAACTTTGCATGTGGGGGATCCCCGAGAGTCTTGGCTGCAAGGCTCTCCCTAATGACAGCCATCAATTGAGTTTACAGCCACTCTCACTGTGAACAGAGAGAGGTTGACTAATCTGCCCAGGGTGACACAGCTTCTAAGTGGCCTCATCAGCATCTGGATCCAGACTGATCCAATTCCCCAAGCCCAGACTTCCCTCACAATTTGTGCTGACACCAGCCCTTCGCTGGGCCACCGCTTGCAGATGTCCAGCGCGACAGACTCCAGAGCTAACCGGCAACAACACACAACTCTCTAGGATCTGGGGTTGTATTTCCCACTACACTCAGACTTAAAAACAACAACAACAACAAAAAATTCCCCTCTTGATACAGAATATTTGTGTGAATTAATGAATACTCTTTTGGATTACTCCAAAATCAAAGAAATCAAAGCTGGAAAGAACCTGAGGGGTGATCAGGACCATTTCTAGCAAGTGCAGTGTTGCCAGGTCCTGGGTCTCAAGCTGGGCAGGTCTTTTTTAAGAGACCAAGGAGAGTCTACTTCTTCGGAAAGAAAATTATAACCTCCAAGTGATAGTGTTGTTAGAAACCTTTCCCTAATGTTGTGCTTTTATTTTTATTTGCTTTTTTGTTTGTTCTGTTGTTCCCACTTCTTTTTGCCTAATATCTAATTTTCTGGGCTTTAAGAGAGCATTTGTGTTTTTCTGGAGCCACATGGTCTCCCTCCTTTCCCATTAAATGTCTCTCCTCGTACATTGCCCTTATTCTGTAAATCTCAGTTGTGTGACACCAGCAAATCACATCCCTGAAGGAATTTTCCTGCACGAGTTAAAAATCAACAGCGTCTGAAGAAACCTTGGTGTTTCTGAGGAGACCTTGGTGTGCTGGCAGTGACTTCATGAGAATAATGCTATCACGCATCAATACCAGCTGACATGTGCTCAGAGCACCCTGACTCCCCTCCCACCCGCCTTGCTCCTTGGCTCCAACCAGAGGGGCCCTTTTCATCTCCTCCAATGTGCCCCCCACCTCAGGGCCTTGGCAGAGGGGCTTTCTTCTGTCTCCAGTATCCTCTTACTTCCAGCCGGATGACTGCATACAGTTGTACAAGTTGTTTTCTGCTCAAGGGCTCCTGGCAGATGGGCCAGAGGGCACTGAAACCCCAGCACATGCCTGCCACTTCTGCTCTAGGGCAGAGGCCCTTTTTTCTAACTTGCTCAAAGCGTGTTGGGGCTGAAACCTCTTTCTCCCAGTTTACTCGTATTCTTTCTTCTGATCTCCACTCAAACGTTATGAAACGGTGTGCTTTGATTAGATCAGGGCCACTGTATAATTTTCCTTCCTAGTCCTTGGCCCAATGTGGAGGTACAAATCTGTGAGATAATCTAATTAACACCCAAATCTTCAACTGAAAGCTCCATGAGAGCAGAAACTGGGCCTGCGTTTGCTCCTCTGGCATTTCCAGGAGTTGGGAGCACGTCTGGCACATAGAAGACACTCAATAAATCTTCATGGGATGAGCCTAGGCTTGGCCCAGTGCGCTAAGCTCTTTCCACGCATTGTTTCATTAAATCCTCACAACTTTAGCAATGAGCTGTTGTTGTCCTTCTTTTAGAGTGAAGAAACTCGGGCATAGAGGGGTGACACAGGTCATTCAAGGTCACTTTCCTGCTGAGAATGCAAACTGCCCAGGAAAGTGACCACAGGAAGTGTCCCACAAAGAAGAGGAGGGCAACTCAAAAGTTCATTCACAAGGAATTCAGGGTCTAGCAGCTGTGAGTGTCCAACATAGGAAAGCACAGCCATTTGCCTGGAAGGAAAAAATGAGCAGGGAGAAGTCTTAATCATTGAAAATGCCCTCTTGATTAATCCCTACAGCAATAACTTGGCAGGTGTTCATTTGCCTGATGCTCCACAGAGAAACCCAGTGTCAGGACAGCAGAACAAAGTAGAGTGTGTCATGAGTATCTGAGGGGAGGCTTGCTGGGGCCTTTTTGTGGAGCTGCAATTTTCCTGTTTTCAGTATGTTTCTCTGTACTGATATCATGAAATCCTCAAAGGATCAGTATCCCCGTTTTGGAACAGCCGTAGGATAGGAGAGGAGATGGTGAATCTGGGGACACGACAGGTCCGGTCAGCCCAACAAGGACTTCCGGTAGTAATGAGACCCCAAATCACTTTGCATCACAATGGCATCTCCAAAAAGCGAAATGAGATTTCTACTAGGCCTCTAAGCAGTAATGTGAGGCCACCTTTAATGACACCCCGGCTTTCATGGTGAAATAATGGGGCTCTGTCTAGTTCTTGATGAAAGTGAAAGAGGAGAGTGAAAAAGTTGGCTTACAACTCAACATTCAGAAAACTGAGATCATGGCATCCGGTCCCATCACTTCATGGCAAATAGATGGGGAAACAATGGAAACAGTGAGAGACTTTATTTTTTGGGCTCCAAAATCACTGCAGATGGTGACCACAGCCATGAAATTAAAAAACGCTTGATCCTTGGAAGAAAAACTATGACCAACCTAGACAGATATTAAAAAGCAGAAACATTTCTTTGCCAATAAAGGTCTGTCTAGTCAAAGCTATGGTTTTTCCAGCAGTCATGTATGGATGTGAGAGTTGGACTATAAAGAAAGCTGAGCGCCAAAGAATTGATGCTTTTGAACTGTGGTGTTGGAGAAGACTCCTGAGAGTCCCTTGGACTGCAAGGAGATCCAACCAGTCCATCCTAAAGGAGATCAGTCCTGAATATTCATTGGAAGGACTGATGCTGAAGCTGAAACTCCAATACTTTGGCCACCTGATGCGAAGAACCGACTCATTAGAAAAGACCCTGATGCTGGGAAAGATTGAAGGCAGGAGGAGAAGGGGATGACAGAGGATGAGATGGTTGGATGGCATCACCAACACGATGGACATGATTTTGAGTAGGCTCCAGGAGTTGGTGAAGGATAGGGAAGCCTGGTGTGCTGCAGTCCATGGGGTCGCAAAGAGTCAGACACAACTGAGCGACTGAACTGAACTGTCTAGTTCCCAAACCAAGAATAAGTGTGAATCAGGGCAGATGAAGAGAACTTAATCTTTGTAGAGGAGTCCCTGGGAATTATCAATCGTTTCGGCAGCCCAGCTCAAAAGGATAGAAGCCATGCCAAGCCCTTTTCTCTCTCTTGGAATCAGTGCAACTGGCTTCAGGTCAAATAAAAATTGAGATTGAGTACAGGCAACTGTTCATCTTTGGGGAACTGGAGAGGGGAGGGGAAACAAGAGTGTCAATCGCAGGAGAAGGCAGCTGAGGCTCCCAGGGGCTTAAACTGGACCCCCCACCCCACCCCCAAGCAACTAGGTTTGAGCATTCCAACGGCACAACAGTACTGCTGAGTGTTTCCAAGAATTGTCTTAGTGCAGATTTGTCAGGTCCTCTTTTTTTTTTTCTCAAACCTGAATTAAATCTATTTGAATCACAACAATTGATCCTGTAATTTTGAGAAGGAACAAGAATTTATTCTTCTAACTGCGTACACGTGTATGTATAAATACGCATATGTGCATATGCACACACACACAATTCTTCCCCCACTCCCCACAATTTTTGGAGGATCAGTAAAATATTTCAGGACCTAGAGAAGTTATAGCATACTCACAAAATACATAAGAGAATCTGAGAAGTTAGTCTTTATTAATTTCTCCATACAGTTGCAAGATGAAAGTTACCGTCTGAAACGGCATTTATGGTCTATGGCCATACCACTAGAGTGGTATAACACGCCCAATCTTGTCTGAAATGGTATTTATGAAGAAGAAAGCAGAAAGGAGAATGGCTTGCTTTATATTGAAAACTGAATCTTGAAATCCAAATTTGTTCCACTTTTCATTAGGTAAAAGATTAAGTTGTTTTCTTGTAACATGAAAGAACAAGCTAGATGCAAAGCCATTTACAAAATGACACAGGCCTTAAATCAACCATCATTCAGGAAACCTTTCACCAGTTCATAGGGCTGGCATTTGAAAACCTCTACTCATGGTATTCAGCAAAGGAGATTACCCAGCCCCTGCCCTCGGCCTTAATTGGTTTCCCAAACATTCTATGTTGGAGGCATCACCGTCTTGAGTAATGAACCTCAAATACTTGGAAGAAGTACAATAGAGTAGTGGTCCCTAACTTTTTTGTCACCAGAGACTGGTTTCGTGGATGACAATATTTCCATGGGCCAGAGGGGGTGGTTTGATTCAAGCGCATTACATTTATTGTGCACTTTATTTTTACTATTATTACAACAGCTCCACTTCAGATTAGTGATTAGTAATGCTTCCAGGCATTAGATCCTGGAGGTTGGGGACCCCTGCAGTAGAAGCTGTCTGGAATGGGACTTCCAGACTAGTCATTAGGTCAGAATCTCCTAGGATTCTTTTAATCCAGCCTTCCATGACACGAGGAATGGCTCCAAGAAACCTCTTGCTTACCCGCCCACCAACTCCACTCTGAGAGACCAAGAAAACAGTTATTACCCAGCATTGGGCTGAATCATTCTCCCACATAAACACCGGGTCAAGTCCCATTTTACCAACCCTCTCATCGGAAGCCACATAAGGGTCCAGTCAACAGTGCTCCCTAAACAATACACTGCAAGACCTTGTGCTCACCCTTGGGCTGCAGGTTTAACCATCTTCAAAACTAGGGCTGGTTATTTTATGCTGTTCGATAAACATACCCAGCTTGCTGTGTTACTTAGTCTCTGTATCTGAGTACATGTCTCCTCTAAACTGGTTTAAGGAGAACCTTAAGGAGACCTGCCTCTTCCCCAGCGTCCTTCTCCCTGCTCCAGGGTGTCTGGGAAGAGCAGACCGCCTCCTTCCTCACCTCTTCCAAACTTCTCACGGCGGATCTTAACTTGTTTTGTGCCATAATCCCTTTACATTTTGGAAATCTGGATTTCTTCTCTGAATAATATTTAAAAAAAAAAACAATAGTAAATACATAAGATTTTTAAGCAAACCAATTATATTAAACTACAGTTATCAAAATGGGA
This sequence comes from Giraffa tippelskirchi, assembly GCF_054371585.1. NCBI lineage: Eukaryota > Metazoa > Chordata > Mammalia > Artiodactyla > Giraffidae > Giraffa > Giraffa tippelskirchi. Next base: position 24,248,859 of record NC_137287.1, read on the forward strand.
TTCCCAGACGGTGCAGTGGTAAAGAATCAGCCTGCCAATGCAGGATACACAGAGGACACAGTTTCAATCTCTGGATGGGGAAGATTACCTGGAGGAGGAAATGACAACCCACTCCAGTATTCTTGTCTGGAAAATCCCATGGACAGAGAGGAGCCTGGTGGGCTACACTTCATGGGGTTGCAGAGAGTCGAACACGACTGAGTGACTGAACACAACAACAACCACAGTTATCAAAATATTTTTTAAAACTGTTGGTAAAATACTAATGCACTTGCTTCTAAATCATACTGTAAATAAAAGAGCTAATGGCAGTTCCATTAACTAACATAATTTGAAAAAAGAGACAAGTGTAAATGATATTTTAAGATCACTGTAACTACCATAGTGGGATGTGGAAACATCTGATTGTTGCTATTAGAGACAAAGTTACAGTTACTGTGGATACTATTGAAGTTTGTGTACCACATTGGTAAGTAAAAGAGAGGCTAAATTTCAGTTAGAGACCAGTGAAAATAAAGAGGTAATTTCCCTATCTTCCAAGGTCAGGGACCCCTGAATCATAGACAATTGTGGCTGGAGCTGGGAACTGGAGAAGATGAGTTTTGCATCCAGGATGAGATTAAAGACTCAGGATTTAAAAATAAACAAGATGAACCCAAACAGTGAAATCAGACCATCTAAAAACAGTGACTAGGAAGTTATGAAATTTGGCCAAAAGGTTATTAAAGGGCTACTTCCTAGATGGAAGAGAGAGTCAATGTAATATGGTGATGTAGTTACTGTAGAAAAAAAGGAAAAAAAGTTTCATGTTTTTATTCCCAGTAAGTTGTGATTCTTCAGTAAACCCATTAACCTTTAATATCTAACTCTAATTTTCCCCAAAGCATTTCAGTAAATGGCTCCCCATTCAGCTACTTGCTTTGGCCTGAAATCTCCAAGTCATTCCTGCCTTAGCTCTCTGTCTCCCCGCATCCAACATCAGAATAGATCCCAAATCCGACCTCTTCTCACCTTCCCCACTGCAAGCCACAATCATCTCCTGCCTGCAAGCGCCTGCTCACTGGCCTCCCTGTTTGCACTAGGAGTGCAGACCTTCGGTCAACTCCCCCATCCAGCTGCCAGAGTGACCTTTTTAAAAGATAAATTGGATTACCTCACTCTTCTTCTGCTCAGAACCCTCCAATGGTTTCCTATCGTGCTCAAAAGGAAAAAAGAAAAATCCAAACTCTTCATCATAGCATCCAAGGCCCCACCAAAGAGGCAGCCTCGCCTGCCTCTTTGTCTTCATTTCCCGCCACTCTCTCGGCCTCCCTCGTCTCTTCGTGCCTCACTGGCCATGTTCCTGTCTCTGGGACTTCACAGTGTCTGTTCCCTCTGCCTGGAACACCCTTCCTTTCAGTCTTCATCAAGTTGGCTTCCCCCGTGTGTCATTCAGCTGCCAGTGTCACCTCCTTGGAGAAGTGAGCTTCCCTGCCGTCCCTAAAAACACCAGGACCTCTTACCCCAGGCCTGTGACTCCCAGTCCACTTACTCGGCTTTATTTTTCTTCCAAGCTCTTGGGTCTTCTTTACATTGTACAATATGTTTATTTGTGAGTTTGGTTATTGTCTGTCTTTACAAGGTAAATTCCACAGGAGCCAAGACTTTCTGTCTCTTGTACCTGTGGTACCTTGTTATCTATGGTACCGAGAAAAAGTGCCTGGAAAAAGGTAGGCATTCAATAAGAATTTTTTGAGTGAATAAGTATTATTATAGATAAGAAAATAGAGGACTTCCCTTAATGTCAGAATGTATCAGTGGCAGAGCTGAGGTTAAATGCAGATACTCTGTCTTTCTCTTGCCTGGTCATGCTCCTCCCCCGTGTTTCATCTTGCCAAAGCAACAGTTACTATTCTCTTAAGATTAAGGATAAGATAAAAGCTATCATTCTTTGAATACCTACTGTGAGCCCTCCGCAGTGAGAATATCTTTCATTTTTATCTGTCTTTCATACCCTCCCCTTTCTGTGGTATCAGCCCTCAGACTTTGTTCTGACTGCGCCCCACCCCGTGTCAGGGGTAACGTGGGTTACGGTGCCTTGCCCTCCCCAGGCCAAGGTGTGCATCTGAAACCCAAGCTTAGCCAAGCAGATGCCCTTTCCCTGGAGCAGGAATCTTGAGTGGAATGTCAAAGACTAGCAGAGTTTGTGCACCCTGGGTCCCTAAACCTGCTTCTTAGGCCAGATCTTTACATTTCCTTTTATGTCTGTGAGATACCTTTTTACCTTCAATACATACCCTTCTTCTCAAGTAGCCTTTAACTTTCTGTTGCTTGCGACAAAAAAACTCTGATGCCATCTTTAACTGTCACAGCAACCCTACGATGTAGGTTTTATTACCATCCCCATAGTACAGAAGAGAGGAGTAAGGTCCAGAGATGTGAAGGGATAGCTCCAGGTCACCTAACGTCATACATTATGTTGGCTGCATAAAGGCCGCAAGGTGTCCACCTCCAATCCCCAGACTCTGTGAATATATATACATATATGTATGTATAGGAGAAGGCGATGGCACCCCACTCCAGTACTCTTGCCTGGAAAATCCCATGGACAGAGGAGCCTGGTAAGCTACAGTCCATGGGGTCGCTAAGAGTCGGACACGACTGAGCAACTTCACTTTCACTTTTCCCTTTCATGCACTGGAGAAGGAAATGGCAACCCACTCCAGTATACTTGCCTGGAGAATCCCAGGGACGGCAGACCCTGGTGGGCTGCCGTCTATGGGGTCGCACAGAGTCGGACACGACTGAAGTGACTTAGCAGCAGCAGCAGCAGCTGCATATGTATGTATATAGATATTCCCTTATATGGCAAAAAAAGGATTTGTAGCTGTGATTAAATGAATGGTCTTGAGATTATCCTGGATTATCTAGGTGGGCCTAATGATATAATCACAAGGGTACTTATGAGAGGGAAGCAGATGGAGACACTACTGCAGAAGCAGGCCCTGTGACAACAGGAACAAGAGGTCAGAGTGATCCGAGGAAAGGGTCAGGAGGCTTCCAGGATATAGGCAGCCTCCAGATACCAGAAAAGACAAGAAAAGAATTCTCCCCGAGAGTCTCGAGAAGGGACCAGCCTTGTCAACACAGACCTGAGCCCTGTGAAACTGATTTTGGGCTTCTAGTCTCCAGAACTGTAAGAAAATAAATCTGCATTGCTTTAAGCCACCAAAGTTGTGGTAATTTACTTAGCAGTCATAGGAAACTAATACTCCAACTACTAAATGTCAGAGCTCAGATGGGAACCCAGAGGTATCTGCCATGCTACCTCAAGCAGGCTCCCGGAGCTTGTCCCCAAAGAGCCACATAGAAACAACAGGAAGAAGGAGAGGAAGCAGGCTGTGTGCCCCAGGGAAAGGGCCACCCACACGACACACCTCCAGTGAGAGGGAGGCACTCAGCATGTCCGGAATTCAGGAAACAGCCCTCTTTCCTTCCTGTTTGAAGACGAAAGTTAACATAAAGAGCAAAAAAAAAAAAAAAGATTAATTATCAGGATACTCTGGCCTTTGGAATTACTGAGACAGAGATCTTCTATAAGACAAAATGAATCTAACAGATTTTTTCCTCTCAATAGGGCATGACAACAAATTTTCTGCCAGGCTACCATCTATGACCTTTACTGCAGAATGGGTGCCATTTCCTGTGCGTTTGGGGTCTCACAAAACGCTTAAGCTCAGCACAGACCATCATACAGACGCTGGCGCTTGTCCTCAAACGGCACAGAGCCTCTTCTGTTTGCATCTCGGGTTTTGGTCATAAGATACCTTTCACCGACCTGAAAGCATTGAGGATTTTTTTTTCTTTTATCCAACGGTAGAACTTAGATGAGAAGACATTTCGCCCAAAGCAAACTTTTCTTTTCTCTCCTATAACATAATCTTTGTTTCATTGAAGGTCTCAGTTTTAATGATGTTTTTCGTGAGCCTTTTCCCCAGGGACACAGGGCCAGAGAGGCAGCAGTGTGCTTTTTGTTTCTTGTATTTATTTAGTGATTTATTTGTGCAAGCCAATTGGACTAATACTTTTTGGTCAAAATAAAAAGCTAAACGTTTCCTATTCTTAGTATGATAGCAAATAATTTCACTGTTTCTTATGGGTTGGTTAAGTCAGGACTACATTCAACAAAAGAAGACAGTACTGGATTCACAAACAGGAGCAAGGAAAAGAGGAGAAATGATGTAATCTGCTGCTGCTGAAAGGTGGGGATGAAGACCCCCCTCCTCAGGCTGATTGGAACATGCGCAGATTGTTTTATTTGTCCAAACTATCACTCCTTTCCCTAGAAGAGAATCGTGCATCCCTGCTCTTCCATTCGCCTGTGGTTTTTCTGGAAGTGGGTGGTGTCAACTCCCTATAACACCGATACTGAGCTTGCTCACAGGCCCTGTACTGAACAGTGAAGTGTGAGCAGAAGTAATATTGGCCTGGGTTGCTCCTTGCCCTTCTCCCTCTGCCGTGGGACTGAGGAAGGTGTTGTTCCTCCTTCCTGAGCCCCAGAATGAAAAGAGACTTGGAGCAGGGCCAAAGGGGACACATAGCTGACAAAACAGGGTAAAGAATAAATCTTTGTTGTCATAAGGTATTGAGATGTAAGGGTTGTTTGTTACTGCAGCAAACCTAGAGAGAGCCGACTAATACGGAATACAAGAGGGTAGCTGGGTCAATATCATGTAGGAGAACATATCAGGGCTCTTTCACTTGCTAGTATTCATAACCCTTACTCAGAATGGCTTGAGCAAAAACAGAAAAAAAAAGGGGGGGTATTTATCTTTAAAAAGGAAAAGAAAAAAAGGTATTTATTAATTCACTTTACTAATAGAGGTAGAGTTGGCTTTAGATGAGGTCAGAGAGGTTCCAAATAGTGCCGTAGGGACGCAGACTCTGGCCGCCTTGCAGTTCTGCTGTTACCCTAGGGACAATCTCTTTAGATAATCGCCCTTAGCTGCTCAAAGCTTATAACCTCAAAATTCTAAGTCTAGAGGAAAAGACAGAAGAGTTTTCCTGGTTGCTTCTTGAAAAACCTTGGGTTGTTCTCTGGGGTAGTATCTCATTTAACCACGGTGGTCAGGGGAATTCACTGCTCTGGTCATATACTGAGTCACAAACTCAGCCCAGAGCCAGAGGTGGAGTCAGTTCACTTTGTGCTCGAACTGAGAAGGGGAGAGGGATGATCCTTCCAAAAACACAGGGAGTACTGTAACCAAAAGAAGGGGCAATTTAGTGCAGGGCTGGAAAAAACATAAATGTCTAAAACAACAGCAAGAAAATGGAATGAAATTAAACAGAATAAATACCCTTTCATTTTGCAATTCTTTTTAGTTCTTAATGTAACTCTGTAGACAATATGAAAACTACAAAATAATGTAGAGGGGAAAACAAAAGCCACAGTCTTGCATTTGGAGTGAAATATCGTTTTGAAAGAACTTAGGTCTAGAGTTATTTAATTCTATGATAATCCTTGACTTAAAATGTTTCCTTTCACTGTATAGTTTAACAGATATGTATAGATTATATATTGTAAAACTTCATTATTTGTATAAACCTAAGAATTTTTAAAGGGTGGTCAATGTTTATATAAAACAGCTACATAAAAGTGCAGTTCTTAAGGCAAAGAGTCATGGAAAAGAAATGAGTAGCTGAAAAGGGATGGGCAGAGTAAAGAGTGTGTTAAATTATTGGGACCTATGGGACAAGGACCCATCACTTATGTGATAAGCAATAGGCAGCCGCCGTTCTGCCAGTGACAAATGATCGCGACCTCCCAGCTGTGATCTGACAATATGATGATGTCGAGCCTCAAAGCCAGCTGGACTTAGTAGAATTTATTTTAAGAAGAACATTAAAATAAATCCAAACTCATATTTTAGATGGCTCCCTCAGCTGGTAGTTAAGATTATTTGAGGCAATAAATGATAGTGAGTGAGTGAGTGAAGTCGCTCAGCCATGTCCGATTCTTTGTGACCCCATGGACTGTAACATACCAAGCTCCTCTGTCCATGGGATTTTCCAGGCCAGGGTACTGGAGTGGGTTGCCATTTCCTTCTCCAGAGGATCTTCCTGACACAGGGATCGAACCCAGGTCTCCCATATTGCAGGCAGACGCTTTACCGTCTGAGCTACCAGGGAAGCCTTAATAAATGCTAGTAATAAATAAATGCTATAATAATAAATGCTAGTAATAATAAATGCTAGTACACATAATACAGACAAAGGAGCGGCATCTGACACAGAAGCAGACTCTAAAATGAGCACATAAGATGAAAATCACACTGAGCCAAAATTTTCCCTTGGCACACCTTAAATTACCCATATAAAGACATAGTATCTTTCCAGTCATCTCAGGTAGCCTGTGTTTTCCATCTTAGTACTGATCACTAAGTACCAGAGTCGTGCTCCAACAAGCACTGACTCTGGAGCCAGGCAGCCTGGATCCGAATCCTACCCCTGCTATTTCCTAGCTTGCGACCTTGGGAAGTAACTTACATCGCTGTGCCTCAACTCTTTGTAGGACATATGGCTGTTGCCTGCACAGCTAGAACCCATGGGCTATGAAGTGTTTCCTTATATATTTCACCCTCCCTTACAGCTGTTTTGAGGCCTTGCTCTGTGAGGAGAGGTGAGATGATTAAGAACGAGGGTGGTTCCTCCATTCTTTTCTTCTTTTTGTTTTAGTGACTTCAAAAATGAGATGCTCCAAATAGCTATAATTTATAAAAGACTGTCCAACCTGTATCAGTCTTTGCATAAGTATGAAATAAACTGTTATTTCTGCTGCTGTTTGTAACTGCAACCTAGTCTAGGCTAACTTGATTAACACAATGGGTGAATAATAGTTCCCACTTTGTAGGGTTGTCATGGGAGTTAAATTAGGTAATATTTATAAACCCATCAGACGGTAAAGAAACTGTCTGCAATGCAAGAGACTCAGGTTTGACCTTTGGGTGAGGAAGATCCCCTGGAGAAAGGAATGGCTACCCACTCCAGTATTCTTGCCTGGAAAATTCCATGGACATTGGAGCCTGGTGGGCTACAGTCCATGGGGTTGCAACGAATAGGACGTGACTGAGCGACTAACACTTTCACTTCATTTCAAACACTATATATATACTGGCAACCCACTCCAGTATTCTTGCCTGGAAAATTCCATGGACAGAGGAGCCTGACAGGCTACAGTCCGTGGGGCCACAAAGAGTCTGACATGACCAAGCCACACATAAACATTATATAAATGCTTGGTTGGTAGGTAGGTAGGTAGGTAGGTTATATAGGCAGACAGACAGACACAGAAGGATGCAGTTGCCTTACAGGCTGCTCATATGGTAAGTGTCACATAAAACTGAAAACAACTAAAGACAGAGCTAAGTCCTGTGTCCCATTTTATGCTTCACCTCCAGAGTATAATGCAGGGGAAATCGCCTGCATTTTCAAAAAAATCTTGTTTCTCTCCCTCTCCCTCTCTTTCCTTCCCCCCAAGAGCACACTGAATTAGCATAAATAAGTCCATATACATTGCAGTTCCAACTGTGCATAAAATCTGTCTGTCCATGAAGACAAAGGACCATGTTTGTCTGTGTCATGGTTCCATGACACATAGTAGGCATCCAGTAAATGGTAGCCAGCCAATTTATGAGTATGTCTGCTTCATGATTTTAGAGCACAATTAAGCATATAATAAATATTAGCTGAATAGATAAACAAATAAATTAAAAATAACTCCCTTTAAATAACTGAAACATACCCATTCATATATGTGTCATTAGTGAGGAAAGATGTATTTCCTTAATAGCTGGCACCAGAATTTCTCTTAGGTAAGGAACTAGTTTTGTTTAGAGGAAAGAACATTTTACAGATGGAAAAACTGAGGCTCTGAAAGCTTAAGTCATGTGTGCTGAGTCACAGGGCTGGAAATGGTAGAGCATGGTTTAGTATGCAGAACTGTGATTCCAGAGCCCAGAGTCCCAACCCCTACACTGCACTATCTCCACTTTGACTTCCAGAACATTATTACTCCACCTTTGGCAGCTCCTAGATTTCACAGGCATCATCTTCAACCCACCCCACAAACCTCTCAGATATTTCATTATTCATACTGATGACACCTCCGACACCAAGGCCTCCAGGCCATGTGATTCCATGACCCCCATCTTCCTTTGTGACAGTCACCCAGTAGAACAGTCACATCTCAGAATGGGTCATCCCTGAAGACCGTCACATCTCAACTTCCCAAATTCCTGATCTGCTCCTAAGCTTCTCTGTCCTTTCATCTTTCCCACCCACTCACTTCTATTTATATTGTTTGTCGCCCCTGCATGAGACTATGACTTGGGTTTATTGGTGTCCATCTAGAACAGGGCTCAGCAAACTAGAGCCCAGGGGCCAAATGCGGCCCAGCACCTACTTTTGCAAATAGAGCTGTGTTGGAACACAGCCATGCCCCTGTGTCACATATTGCCTACGGCTGCTTTCATGCTACGACTCTGGAGTTGAGTTGTTGCAACAGGGACCCTATGATGTGGCCTGCAAAGCCTAAAAGATTTACTATGCTGACCTGACCTAGAAAGTCATTTCCTTGTTCCCCAGGAGCCATGTTTTTAGGGCAAGCCCACAGCTCTGATTATATTAATCCTCCTCCTTGTCACTGGGAAGATTGGATTTGGCACTGGAGGGCCGCAGGGAGGGAGAATGAGGCTGATGTAAGGGAACCGGCTGGTGAGCTGTGTCTGTTCGGAGCCAGGTCTCAACCTGGGTAACCGGGGCCTCCTCACACAGTGAGGCTTCTCACTGGGGCTCACACTTGTCACTCTCCCCCTCCCCCACCCCAGGGCCATTTTCCTCCCACATAACTTGAGCCTCTTGTCGTAATCATGTGAAAACTCAGTCTCCTCTGCCATCACTCCAGCCATCTCTGGTGGAGAAAAGCCCACAGCCCTCCCGGTTCACCGCCAGTCAATAGATGCCTCCTTGATACAGCCCATCCGCTATTCAATCAGCTGCTCACGAGGAGCTTTGAAGCATCTTGTTATTTCTCTCCCTTTTAGTGTGTTATTATCAAACATTTCAGATATACAAAGTAGGCAGAAGGACTTCCTTGCTGGTCCGGTGGCTGGGACTGCCCTGTTCTCAGCATGGGTTCGATCCCTGGTTGAGGAACTAGGATCCCACATACCACATGGTGAGGCCAAATAAATAAATATATTTAAAGTAGGCAGGAAAAAAATGAACCCAGGTCACCGTCCAGACTTAATGATATTCTTCTCCATTTCAGTCACTCAGTGTAACTTCCCCCAGCTCTATCCATTGACATCATAAGGTTACATATTTCATTCATAAGTTCATAAGTATTTCAGCATGTTTCTCTAAAAAGTAAACTTTTTAATCATGACTATGAAATCATCGTGTGTAACCATTCTCTATATCATCAATTATTTATTAAGTGTTCAAATTTCCAATTGCCTCCTAATTTTTCTTTCTAATTTGTTTCTTTGAATCAGGGTTCAAATAAGATCCACTGAAATTTCTAAAACTGTATGGACCCCACCATTTCCATTTTAGTGCTTCCAACTAGTTACTTCCAATGTGGACACATCATGTAGTGTTCTTTCTCTTTCTGAAAATTGATTGTTAAACATTAACATAATTCAAAAAATATGGTACTTCATGAGAACACTGTAAGACGTTATTCTTAGAAAAGTTAACAATATTTTCCCATCCCTAAGATCCTGTAGGCAAACAAGATTTGCAGCCCCAAAATGTCTCTTTGCCGTGTGCCTTGAGGATTATTCTGAGCTCAAAACAACCAAGGCCCAGAAACCTCAGGAAGAAACTTCAGTCTTCCCCCTAACTGCTGAAAGAATTTAGATAGAGGGCCTGTGCCTGGAATAGTTATCCCCAGAGAACTGTGCAGAGAACGTGGGTGAGGTGTGGTAGGGAAATGTGGAGATCAGAGGTCACTCTCTGTCCCATTGTCTCTGCAGGGCCCCTGCAACATTTATTTACCAAACATTTGCTTTTCCAGCTTCGTGTCAATTGCCTTCCTCCCCTTTGAAGTCCCAGATCCCTACCCTTAACATCTTCTTTTGTCTTTAGCTGAAGATGGTATTTAAGGTGACAGTCTCAGCCATTTCAGTAAGTTACTCAGTTCTCCTAGGTCTCTCCCGTGAACACATGTTATGAAACTTGTGTCTGATTTTCTCCTGATAATCTGTCTCCTGTCAATTTAATTCTTACACCAGTGAGAAGAACCTAGAAGGGTAGGGGGAAATTTCTCCCTCCCGGATGATCCTCTGGGCCTAGTCTAGACCTTTTGCTATATTAGCTTTGCCAGTCTTCAACCCTGATTCTTCCCAACCATCTGTTTCCTCACCCGCTTTCCAGGGTTGCTGGAAATAATCTCCTAAACAGGCTGTTATATGCACCACAAATTCAGGCCATCAGCTGGGCCATCCCTATTTATCCTAGTTGGTTCCCTATCAGTTTCACCCTAGCAGCTGCTGCCGTCTCCTCCCCAACCCCACAAGCCTCAGAACCTGCCTGGGCCTCCCTCTCAGCAGATGCCTTCACATCCACACACGACCAGGACAGCACCGACCATGAACTTTCTTAGCTTTTCTCTGTTCCCCCCTCAGATTTCCTCTCACTTTTCCCTCTGGATTCAATCACAAGTTCTCAGCCAGGGGCCCTTCTGTCTCCCCCCATCCCACATTTGGCAGCATATGGAGACAGGTGTGATGGTGATGACTGCAGGGGGTGCTACTAGGATGTGGGGGGGGTGCTGGAGATGCTGTGAAACACGCTACCGTGTACAGGCCACCCCTCCCCCCACCAAAGAAGAATTACCCAGTGCTAAATGTCAACAGGGCTGCCCAGGTGGCTCAGTGGTAAAGAATCTGCCTGGTGATGCAGGTTTGATCCCTGGGTTGGGAATATCCCTTGGAGTAGGAAATGGCAACCCACTCCAGTATTTTTGCCTGGAGAATCCCATCGACAGAGGAGCCTGGTGGCCCATAGAGTCACAAAGAGTCCAACAGGACTGAGCGATTGAGCATGCTCGTGTGTGCGCGCGCGCGCGCGCGCGCACACACACACACACACACACACACACACACACATATGCAAATGTTAACAACAACAACAAATGTCAGTAGGGCCAAGGCTGGGGAAACCTGGATTAGAGATCATCTCCTACCTTACCTGCCTCTTTCCTCTCCCTGCTCATGAGCATTCCCAAGAAGGATGTAGCCCCTGAGGTCTGGCCTCTTCAAGACCAAATCTGGGCACCAACCAGCTTGACCACTGGCCCCACCTGACTGGTGCCAGGCCTGTTGGGGGATGGAGTGGGTGGAGCATAGATGGTCTTAAACATCCGCATTTCCCTTTAATGCTTTGTTAACATCTGTTTTACAACACTCACTTACAGAATCTATAGCTAGTTGTAAACCCATCTCTCTTACCCCAAGGGTCGGAGCCATATTTTATTCATCTCTGTTTCTCCACAGCATCAAGCTCTGCATTGCATTTGGGAGGTGTTCAATAAATATTTATTGCACCAAATTAGATTAGTATCATTTAAATTTTTATCATGCTCTAGGCATCCTTTTGTAAAGCAAAAGACAAACACCATTTAAATCAAGAGCTCTTATGTTTTTGTTCCTGTGGAGTCCAGTTGATATGCTTGCAATTGCTACTTTGCAGTATATTTATATGAGCTGCCAGCGGAAGTTAGCAACAATTTTAAATTTAGGTATTTGTACAGTAAATGACTAGGGATTTGAGAGAACTTATTTGGAGAAATCCTCTTATTTTTCAGATTCTTTTTCATTGGTTATTGCAAGTGAAAAAATGTTTCATTTTCAACTTGGAGAATGATATCAAAAAACCTTGTCTTAGAAAAACATATGCAAATCCTTCACTTACTGATCATTCATAGTCAACAAAGGCTTTTCATTTTCAAGTGGACTAAATTAGGTACAAGCTTAGAAGCTTAATAGGAAACAAAATCTTCTAGAATCATCTTCCTTTCAATGTATAGTCTCAGATTTTTAAAAAATTAGTAATACCTGGAGTCTTTCAAACTCTCAAAATTGAGAAAGGCAGCCAAGAATCTATTCAATTTAGCATTCCCCAGAAGAGCAGATTTAAGCATAAGATGTGATATTTGAGGGCTAAGTGTCTAATTTCGTGTTTCATACTCTGTTTAATATGGGATTTTACAAGTCTTGCTTAATTTCCTGGTGCCTCAGTTTCCTGACATTATTCTTGTAAAGGGCTGATGTGAAAACATTTCCAAAGAATAGGTTAAATATTCTCTCTAAACTGAGTAGTCGTTCTTCCACTTTGGGCTAAAAATTTTGGATCACTACTTAAACATCATCTTCCAAGTAAGGTCTTTCCTGACCACATGATATAAAATTAGGTCCCCCTCAACACTTTATACTCCCCCCTCTCTGCTTTATTTTTCCCTATAAGCTAATATTTATAGTGCACTTATTTATTTGCTTATTTTCTATCATCCTCCACCAGAATATAAGCTCCATTAAGGCAGGAGTTTTAGCTGCTTTGTTCACCACTCTTATCTCCAGCACCTAGAATGATGTTTGGCACACAGTCGTACTCAATAAACATGTATTGTATGAATGATCAAATAATGCAAATCTAGAAATGACATACACTATAAAGATATCAAAGGCATGAATCAGATGTAATTAAATAAACATGGCTAGATCTCAAAATGTATTTTAGTCAAATAAAAGCAAGTTGCAGGATAATGCATAAATTTCCTCATCTGCAAAATAGGGCTGGTAATAGCATTGTTATAAGGGTCAAGTTAGTTCATTGGCATTAAATGCTGAGACCAGTGATATAGCACTCAATAAATGTTAGTTGTCATCATTATTAGGGCTTCCCTGGTGGTTCAGATAGCAAAAAATCTGCCTGCAATGCAAGAGACCTGGGTTCGATCCCTGGGTTGGGAGTATCCCCTGGATAAGGGAATGGCAACTTACTGCAGTATTTTTGCCTGGAGAATTCCATGGACAGAGCAACTTTGCAGGTTACAATCCATGGGGTCACAGAGTCAGACATAAATGAGCAACTAACACTTTCACTTCACACTTTTGTCATTATTGCTTTATCATTGATGATAAACGGGTCCCATAAAATATTACTACTAATTTTGTATGATATAATCTGTTTATATAGTTAAATAACTAATTTTAAGAACTATGGAGGGATGAAATATAGACCAAACAATAATTCTGTGATAAGACTCAGATTAGAATAATGGTCAAAGAGAGTGTTAACTTTATCTGTCATGTTCTAATATTTTAAATGTAGAATTGATGCATATAACTAAAAGTTAAAATTTAGAGAAGTTTGGTTATAGGACATAATGACCTTTGGGGCTAGGTGGAGAGCAAGAGAAAATGGAAAGATTAATTATTTAGGATAAGAAATGTTTTAGGTTTTCTATTTTATTTCTTAAGTGCTTCTTGAATAATCACTGCCTGGATAGGATGCCCTTTGCTAAAAGTAACCAGAGAAAAGACCCACATGCATGACTGACCCCGGGGTCCTGGATGGATTATATATGTTAGTTCTCTTAGGAGAATTATCATTAAGGAGGAAACGATCATTAACACAATCTTAAAGTTAGAAATAAATTATTCAAAGCCTTGTGCCATTACTTACTGCAGTTTTAGCCACTCTTCCACAAATGGAATGGAGAAGAATTCTGTGAACGGCTCCCCTGTCCTCTTTGGATTTTGACTGGTGACGACACCATATGTTTGATTGACAAGAAAACAATAAGCAAGAACTCAAGTCAGTTGTTGCTATTCTGCTGGCAAATTAACACTATTGAATTCTTAGGGTCATTGAATATTCAAAGACCAAAAAACTTACTTGTATAACCATTCAGTCAGAAAATCACAGGCAATGAATTTGGTTCTTTTCCTCTAAAGAGAGAAGAGAGAATTAAATTATATTCTTTGCCTACATATTTAAGTAGGACAAAGGAATAGGGGTTAATTTATTGCTTGTGTTAGATGAAATATGCATAAGTCCTTGATGAGACTTATAAGTACATCAAGAAACTCAGGCAAAGTAAAGAATACTGATGACATTTCTCCAGTCATCTTGGGGTAAGCATCTTTTCTGACTATATTAGCAGGAACTAATAAAATACAAGGCACATAGTAGGAGCCTTATTACATGTATTTTGGACTTTCCTCAGAAGGATTTATTTAAGTCTAGACATTGTCTTGGAGTAAATATATTTATTGCTTTCCCCATTCCACTCAAACCCTCAGAAGTCAGTACATCAGGTCCGGGTGCCACTGACCAGTGCATTGACCCTGCCTTGCTGCCCACCCAGTAGCCCCTCTCCACTTTATCCCTATTACCAGAAGCCTAATAACAATCAGTCCAGGGGGAAAACTACATTTCCCAGCCTCCCATGAAGCTCCAATACTTTGGCCACCTGATGTGAAGAGCTGACTCATTGGAAAAGACCCTGATGCTGGAAAAGATTGAGGGCAAGAGGAGAAAGGGGCGACAGAGGATGAGAGGACTGGATGGCATCACTGACTCAATGAACATGAGTTTCAGCAAACTCAGGGAGATAGTGAAGGACAGGGAAGTCTGGCCTGCTGCAGTTCATGGGGTCACAGAGTCAGATAACAGAACAACAACAGCATGTAGCAAGGGACATCCATAAGACGTAGTTCTGCTACTTGAGATAGATATTGACATGCCCCATAGATTTCTGAGACAATGTTACTTTCCCAGTTTCTGCTGCTCCCTTCCTTCAAGTTTCCTTCTGCTTCTTTCCATCTGGAACACAGATGTGGGGCTGGAAGCAAAGCAGCACTTACAAGCCAAGAGGCCAAAAACAGGAGATTAGAAAGAACCTGGGCCTCTGATGACTTCCTTAAGTCAGTGTACCAGCTTGCAGCTGACCTACTCTGGATATCTTGATATGTAAAGAAAAATCAACTTCATTTGGATTATTGCCACTGTTCTTGATTTTTCATAACATGCAGCTCAATGTGGTTCCTAGGTGATAGGTACCTAACAAGCCACAAGGGAAAAAATATCCTGGAGTAACAGGGCTGAAGGCTCATAGGACAGATACGGGGTAGAAGAGCATGGCTTGCCCTGCCTCCTAGTCCCATTTAAAATGTCCTATAACCCAAAGAGAACTACTTAATCCCTTTTAGAAGATTATTATGGAAACTGGGAGATAGAAGGCCCATTTGCTTCTCCTTTAAATAGCAAGGGCTAAGACCCAATTGTTAGTTACCAGGTGAAAAGATCCTTTCCAAGAGTGAAGGCAAGACAGGCTCTGATGGAAATTCTCTCTTTTCCCTTCCCAGGTATACCCTTCTCCACCTCACTCTGTGCCTTATGAAGCTGATTTTACGGTTCGTATCAACCAGGCTTGTTTACTCTTTTTTGGGTCCAGTTATTGGAGATACCAGCAAGAAATCCCAGAGGGGAAAGAGAGAAGGGCAGGGGGTAATGAGTTGAACTGTGTCTCCTCCCCCACCCTCTGCCCCATGTTCATATATTGAAGTCCGAACCTCCAACACTTCAGAACGTGACCTTGTTTCGAAATTGGATCAGTACAAATAAAATTAGTTAAGCCCTGCTACTCCTGAAGGGCACAACAAGTCTAATGAGAGTGAACAAATTTGGGGTTTTATTAGTAAGGAAGAAGAATAGACCACCAATGGCAGATTCCTAATGACATTGTACCAGACCCTTGATCCAACTATGCCTGAAGCCTTTCATAAGCCAATATACTCCCCCTTTCTTACTCAGCCAGTTTGTTTTGTTTATAGCTTCCAACAGAAAGAGTTTTAACTAATTTCTTAACTAATTCCTTTCTTCTCCCATTGGCTAACTCCATTTGTCTTTCAAGATGCCTCCTGGAAGTCTTTCTGAGCATTCTTACCCTATTCAACTTAGAGTAAGCTCTCCTCTCCCTGCCACCACTGGTTCTATGTGCCGCTCTGTTATAGCACCTCAGATGTAACTGTAACATAACTGCTAGCCCACATGCCCAACTCCTGTACCAAACTATAAACTCTCTGAGCACAGGGCATGTGTCTTCTTTATCTTCCCAGTGCTTAACTGAGTGTCTGGCACAGAGCAGGTGATCAATGACTGGTGAGTAAGTGAATGAATGCATTCCCCATTCAACTCAAGCCACAAAGCAAGAAAAAACTGTACAAGAATTCTGACATTTATAAGTAGGCATTGCTAATAAATTCTGAACAGTTCCTCTTCACTTTCTTCTTCTAATAGTTTATTTATTAGGAAAAATATTTTTCTTCTGTTTTTCTCCCCCCCCTACTTTGAAATAGCCAAATTAGCTTTATAAGCTTAGATGAGGTTTAAAAGATTGCTGTGTAATTGATTCCCACCAAAAAGGAAAGTGTTACTTAAAATTTTTCACTGAAATCTTTACTACAGCTGTTAGTAAATAAAATATAGAGGTGCCTGAGTTACTGGAGATTGTCTGCAGTCTTTTACCTCACTGCTGATAGACTTTTATTAAAAAATTGAAACACTGCTGGCCACAATAATAAAATTAAATGCACTAGACCATGTAATGAGGTCTTCTAAGTTTGTACTGCAAGAGTAGGATTCCCTTTGAAAAGCCATCTTTCACCAAAATAAGAAAATACTTGTACAACAATGCAAATATGTATCTAGCATGAATTGCCATCTAATAATTTAAACAATCCAGCAATTGTAGGATGGCAGCGTCCCTCCCTCTCTCCCTACAAAAGATACATTGTTCCCTTGGCATTTAGTATACCGTTTGGTGGTAAAGATTCTTTCTATGAAGGGAATGCAGCTTGACTTACTCAATTAAAAAGACTTTTAAAATAGCCAAATGGCCTGATGTATGAAGGTCATGCAGACAGATTTAATCATTTTGATGCAAAGAAATAAAATGGAAGAAATTGTGTTTTCCTTCTGTCCTGGGCAAGTGTGGACGTGCTGTGCATACTCAGACACATGAAACAGTGGGGATATTGTTCAGCTGTTGTTTAGTTTAAAAATTATCTTCGGGGAGCTGAAAGGGAGAAGGGAAAGCAAATGAAAAGTTGTGGTGAGTGAAGAGATAAGAGAGGACGTAATAGAGAGAAAAATTAAAGAGTGAGATTAAGAAAATATGGGGACTCAGGGTTAATGTAATGTAGACAAATGCACGGAGTTCATGATTGTTAAAGGGTAAAAAATGTTCAGGTTTGGGCAAAGCAGGGTGATCAGTTAAGGGAACCTTATACAAAGTTAAAAAACAACTTTTAAAAAAAGTCTAGAATTAAAAGGAAAAAGACTAAGTGTCAAGGGATAAGACATCATCATGCCATCATGAACCTGCGAGTTACTTTGTTGTACATCCAAGAAAATAAGATGGATGGAAAATGGGATGAGTTGATGGACTGGTGCACAGATAGTGATGAAACACAAAGCAAAGTGGTAACCATGAAATCTAAGTGGTAAACACCCGGGTGTTTACTCTGAAATTCTTCCAATTCTTCTACCTGCTGGAAAAATGTTTGTAACAAAATTGAGGGGAGGGGCAATGGAGGAGGAGAACAAGTCATAAAAGACTCAAACCCCAAAGAGAAAAAGGCAGAAATCATACAGGATTTTGTACCAGTTTTTACTAGAGGACTGAAGACAGGGACGAGGAACAACTCGCATTAGAAAGTCACTGACTCTCTTCCAGTAATGAATGCAACTTCACTCCACCAAGGTCAAAAGAATAGGCTGTGAGGTTAGTGAAGCATAGCTGGCTGTAGCATTGTGTTGAGGCTCTTTGGGTTTGCAAGAGAGAGAAAGATGCTTGGGTTACTTTGGTTACTTGGCTTGGTTAAAAAAAAAAGAAAAGAAAACCTATTTTATTTATTTATTTTAGATATTTATATTTCTTCTGTAATTTTTATTTATTTATTTATTTTTGGCTTGCTGAGTTTTCATTGCTCTGGGAGGGCTTTCCCTAGTTGCTGTGAGTGGGGGCTACTCTTCGTTGGGGTGCACAGGCTTCTCATTATGGTGGATTCTCTTGTTGCAGCTTGTGGGCCCTAGAGTGTGGGCTCAGTAGCTGTGGCACATGAGCTTAGTTGCTCCTCTGTATGTGGAATCTTGCCGGACCAAGGATAGAACCCAAGTCCTCTGCATTGGCAGGTGGATTCTTATCTACTGTGCCACCAGGGAAGTCCTAGGCTTTAAAAAAAAAGTCAGTTTAGGCTGTAATAAACACCCCTCAAGTCTGAGAAGCTTGTAACACTGATGATTTCTCACTTGTGTTACATGAACAACGGACATTTCCACCAGCTGTGGCTCTCTGCTCATGTGGTCTTTGCTACGGGCTTCAGGCTGACAGCAGCCTTTCTCTGAGATGTTGCTGATTGTCATGGCAAATGGAACAAATATGATGAACTATGTTTTAACCCTTAAAGCAAGTTTGAAATGACATATGCGTTCATTCCACTGACCAAAGCAGTGATGTCCAGATCCCCTAAGGGAGTTGTTGTTCAGTCACTCGGTCTTGTCTGACTCTTTTCGACCCCATGGACTGCAGCACACCAGGCTTCCCTGTCCTTCATTGTCTCCCAGAGTTTGCTCAAACTCATGTCTTTTGAGTTGATGATGCCATCCAACCATCTCATCCTCTGTCGTCCCCTCCTCCTCCTGCCTTCAATCTTTCCCAACATCTGGGTCTTTTCCAATGAGTCGGCTCTTCGCATCAGGTGGCCAAAGTATCGGAGCTTCAGTTTCAGCATCAGTTCTTCCAGTGAATATTCAGGGTTGATTTCCTTTAGGATTGACAGGTTTGAACTCCTTACTGTCCAAGGGACTCTCAAGAGTTCCTTTTTGACTGTGGCTTCTTTTTCAACTTGCTGCTGCTTTTTCTGCTGCTCTCTCCTAGGTGGGTCTTTCTCCTTTCTCTGCTTCAGGGTCTGCTGACTTATGGATTTTCAAGCTTTCTCCTCTTCTCTGGTATCTCTCTCCTTCTACCCACACTGTGAGCTGCCCTTTCTCTCTTTGTCTGACATCCTCACTCCCCAGACTGGAGAATCTGATTGGACCGGTTAGACACCACCCAGGATGGGCCATCCCTGTTGGGCAGTGCAACGCCAGGCCATTTCAACACCACTTGCCATCCCTGAGTGGCTTCCCAAAGGGCCTGACACTTGTTCCTGGCTCATTCATTTGTGGCCGGAGTGATGGGGATGCGGACAAAGTAGGGGCAAGGGGCTGCAGTTAAGGCTGTGGGCATGGTACCCACTTAGAATGTCTCACATAGATATTCTCCACAGGAAACTTCCAAATATCTGAGACCCTCTCCAAATACGACAAAACTGAACAATAACTATAATCCTAGAAATGCACACACATGAACTATAACCAGCTGCCAAAATGCTTATCACAGCAAACTTCAAACAGGGATTCTTTATTTCTCCCATCGTATTAGAATTTCATTAGCAAAAATTAATACTTCTCAAAAGAAGTTAAAATTATGTACTTGTAACACAAAATATTAACCAAGACTTCCAGCACAGGCCACATGATCATTTCTAAAAGTGTTTTAGATTTTAAAATTTAGGAACACGAAAATAATTCTACCACACCTTTCCTGCAAGAATCTATTTTTTCCACTGCTTAGAAATGTTTTCAAACAAAAGCTAATGGTATGTCTAATTTCCCTTATTAGTCAAGGCCAGGAAATGGAGTTTCTTCCTTCAGTGACCAGAGTCCTTGCACTTTTAAAAAGATATTCAGGTATTTTATTTTTAAAAAATACTAGAATAAATGACTACTACATAAGCAAGGAATATAAAAAGAAAAAAAAAAGGTTTTGTTTTACTGAATTATTCATAGTAACAAATTTTAATGTCATGAGATCATCAGAGGACTTATCAGGAGTTAGAAATAGTTTCCTGATACCAACGATTGTTTACAATTCTCTTCACCGTAATGGAATTTGATGAGCAACCAAAAGCCAAAAGGGAAAATCTTACGTTGTGTGGCATAGGATGGGGAAAGAGGCGGAAAGTCTTATCACCTCTATCCAGACTCTGCATGTAATCTGTATTTAAAGCTGAGATAAGATTTATTTTCAGCCATCATTTTATTCATGTATTAAACTCCCGATTTCTTTCCAAATTAAGCAAGGTATGCTGTTCCAGTTCGGCCCTGTTCAGTAAATATTTAGTGAGGTCCTACTATGTGCTTCCCTGGTGGCTCAGATGGTAAAAAGTCTGCCTGCAATGTGGAAGACCAGGGTTCAATCCCTGGGTCAGGAAGATCCCCTGGAGAAGGGAATGGCAACCCACTCCAATATTCTTGCCTGAAGAATTCCACAGACATAGGAGCCTGGTGGGCTACAATCCAAGGGTCATAAAGAGTCAGACACGACTGAGCTACTAACACTAACACTATGTTCTAGGCCCCACGCTAAATCCTTGAGATGAAGAAATGAGTAGGCCACAGCCCCACTGTGGTTATGAATTCAATGTCCAGCAACCCACCCTCCCTTCCCAAGGTGAGCGGTGACTGCAGTGAGTATACAGGATGAACCCCTCTCCAGCTCCAGGTATGAACCCTGATAAAGCGGTACAGGTAATCCCACCTCACCTGCCACCTGCACCTAAACTAGTGAGGTCCACATTTATCCTGTCCGAAGGGATTCACTGACTCAGGATGGGCATGTAATCAATTCCATAGTGATAAGAGATGTGTTGGGGCTCCTGGGAAACCATTTTGTTTGCTTTTCTGAAAGAATTTGAGCGTTCTCTCCTTCTGGCTGAGGCAAAACCTAGGCCAGTGGCCATTGCTGTGCTACTATATTCACAGAAGCCAACTTATTTATAAAACTGACTCTAAAAGACCAAGCAGAGAGACAGAGGAGGACCAAGAAGAGAACCAAGTTTTCGATTACATCATTGAGCACCTGAATCAATCCAATCCTGAAGCCTTCCTTCATCTCAGAAACTTCTAGCTTCTAATTTCCTGAGCCAATAAATCCCCTTTATTATTTAAGCCACTTTCCTGCTAGTTACAACATAATGGACCATAGCTAAGATAGCTGCCCACTATCCCTTCTGCTTTCTTTGTCTAACAGGGCCCCGAGTTCCTACCCTTCTCAACTCTAAAGCTGTGTGCCTTGGATAAGTCTCCTTCCATTTGCCTAATATCCCACTGAATCCCCCTAGTTCTAAGGGCTGATTCCAAACTAGGTCATTGACCTGAGCCAGTGTGATGAGAGAAACTCTGGGAGAGACTTTCTCTTCTCCTGCTACCCTCAAACCTTATGAAACGTGGGCTGGCGCCACAAGGAAAGGGAAGGTTTGAGGATTGAGCGAAGCCAGAGGAAACAGAATCAAGAGATGGAGGGGGAACTAAGTCAGGAAGACCTCACTGGGACCCCAGATCAAGTTGTAAAGGAACGTCTCCCCATGGGCCTCTTGTCTATATAAATGAACAACAAAAGAAATCCTTTTCTACCTAAGTCAGTTTGGATGGGGGCTTTGTTTCACTTGCATGAGCTACCTCAGGGAGCTTTCGTTGTTCTTGCTCAGTCTCAGCAAATACGGGAATATTAGATTTGCATTCTTCACACGTCCAGCTGAAATAAACTCTTGAGTTCATACTACTTTTTACTGCTAACAGAAAACCTCATATCAAAAATTGCTTACAGTAAAAATCATTATGTTTTTTCCACTATGGTTTTTCCAGTAGTTATGTATGGATGTGAGAGTTGGACCATAAAGAGAGCTGGGTGCCAGAGAATTGATGCTTTTGAACTGTGGTGTTGGAGAAGACTCTTGAGAGTCCCTTAGACTGCAAGGAGATCAAACCAGTCAATCCTGGAGGAGATCATTCCTGAATATTCACTGGAAGGACTGGTGCTGAAGCTGAAACTCCAATACTTTGGCCACCTGATGCAAAGAACTGACTCATTGGAAAAGACCCTGATGCTGGGAAATATCGAAGGCAGGAGGAGAAGGGGACAGAGGATGAGATGGTTGGATGGCATCACCGACTCGATGGACATGAGTTTGAATGAGCTCTGGGAGTTGGTGAGGACAGGGACGCCTGGTGTGCTGTAGTCCATGGGGCTGTAAAGAGTCGGACACGACTGAGCGACTGAACTGAACTGAACTGAAAAAAACATTAACTTTATTCTGAGTACCCAAAATATACTTAGAGAAGCATTGGAAAGAATTTCCAAGTGTAGTTTACAACACAGCCACTAAGCCAGTTATGTTTAATATAGCAGTCCAATTAAGCTCTAATTAAGTTCTGACCTCTCATGTTCCAATTATGCTAATCCAAAGGCATGGCTGAATGTCAGGGGATCAGTTAAGAACATCATCAACAGTAATGTCTAATCTTTATAATGATATTTACATGTCTCAAACTTAATTTGCTCCAGCAGAATACAACCCACTTCAGGAGAGAACAGGACTGGTGTTATAGCCTATTAATCTGTCTAAAGAGACTGCTGAAGATCTATCTTAACAATTGCCCAGTTGATCTCCTGCCTTAAAACCTTTCTCCTTCTTACTCACAGAGACTGTGGCAGCCCAGAGGAACCAGGGAAGGCAGTTATCACTATTAAGTGGAGGATCAGGAAGTTCAAGGTCAACAGAGACTCCGTGAGGAACAGGCAGGTCTTCATGAAAACTCTGCTCCCATGAAAACTCCTGTCTTAGTACCAAAATTATTTGCAAACCTAGCTTCACAGTCATATCTCCAAGAGACCAAAGGGTCTGGAATAGTCTCTTCAAGATATGCCCTCTGCTCAGAGAAGATGGAGAAGGTGTGTCAGGGCCTGTGCAAAAGGAAGCTTCCAGCGAGGCTCTGATGGTATGTCTGTCCTGGTCTCACTATTCCTGCCTGAAACTGGATTTATTTTTTCTTTCATCATCCACCTGGACCCAACTCTCCTCTCTCTGGCTTTTCACTTGCTGACATCTGCCTCTCTTCTGAATTCCTCCTTCAAGCACAATTCTTAGTAACAACAGCTAACCCTTTATGTGCTAAATGCGGTACCTACATCATCTCACGCAATCCTCCAACTGCCATGGGGAGGTGGGCACTATGATCGTCACCCTCCCATTTAACAGATAAGAAAACTGAGGCTCACAGAATAAGGAATCTCTCTAGGGGTCCAGAGGGTGATTCAGCACCCTGTCCTGCCAGAGCACCCACCTTTCTCAGCCTAATCTTCCACCATACAAGCCCCACGTGGCCTGATTTGGCCCACCTCTTCCTTACACACTGCCCTCAGTCCTCCATTACAGGTCTAGAAACTTTTCCCCAATTTAATTTTGTTCTTATTTTATTGCTACTTTTCACTATAGCTATACCAGTTACTGGGCTAAATGCTTAAATGCATTGTCTTTATAATTCTCATAAATTCCCTATATGAAGCAATTACTGTTATCATTATTTCCACTTTACAAGGGGAGAAACTGAGGCTTGGGAAGGTTGAGGTTACAAGGCTGCAATGCTAGCAAGGTCCAAGGCCACATATCTGGGAGGAGGTAGAGTTGGGTCCTAAATTCAGGTGAGCGTGGCCCTAAACTCTATGCTAAGCTTCCTGTAGACTGCCTTCCATGTGACAACAGCAGCTATTACATAAAAAAAAAAAAAAGAAATCTGATTAGTTCCAGGATTTCAGAACAGAGGTCAGCAAACTTTTTCTGAAAGAGTCAGATAGTAAATATTTTAGCCTTGTGTTATACTCTTCAGCTTTGCCACCATAGTACAAATTTGGCCATAGAGTATGGAAAGCAATGGGTGAGAATGTGTTCCAATCAAAGTTCACTTACACAAACAGAGGGTGGACCCCAAGGGCTGTAGTTTTCAGCCCCGTGCTTCAGAACATTATCAGTTATAGGTAAATACTCTTTCACATGGATGCATGGAAAAATTCATCGTACTTGGTTTCTGACACAGATGTTTGACTTCAGGAGACCTCTGTTTTGGGACTTGCCTGGTGGTCCAGTGGTTAAGACTCTGTGCTTCCACTCCAGGGGGCGTGGCTTCGATCCCTGGTCTGGGAATTAAGATCTCACATGCTGTGCGATTAGTTAATTAGGCTGACTAACTCATTTATCCTCACAACAAGTTCATATTATTAAGTACTTATTATTACAACTAAAACAAACAAACAAAAAAGCTCTGTTTCACCTCTTCTATTTCCTGAATAACCCATTTATTCTAAGGGACTAACAGTTTAAACATCTTTTAAGTCTAAGACTAGTTTATGACTTGGGTTTTCTGTTCCTAAAAAGTGGCAGCAAAAATGCAGCTCTCTATAAAATCAAGAGAGTCAACGACTTATTTTAAGATATGTTCTTGTGAAAAACTAAGTAACTGAATCCTAATGGCTTCAGTTCTTTAAGACATAAGTTCTCAAGAGAAGTCTGGGATACTTGATGGTTGTCTTCCTTCCTTCCTTTCCCTTCCCTTCTTCCTTTCTCTCTTTCTTTCTTTCTCACTAACTGTGATTCTAGCATCTCTTTAATTCTTGGAAGTCTCTTTATATTGCACTGTCAGGTTCTGAGCCCACCATAATTTCTAAGAGTTATGTTTAGATTTTTACATATAAATATCATTTCTTTAAGGTACTGGTATTTTAAGGATGAGGAAGTCCCTCCTTTGCCATGTGTAGTATCCAGAAAGTAGTAACAAGGGTACTACTCCATTCATTCAAAAGCAACAGTTGGTGATCCTGAAGGGGCCATGGAGAATGACATTCCTTTTATAGACTTGCTGTTTTCCAAGATAATGTTAATAGTGTCAACAACAGTTAACACATAATGAATGCCTTCTAAGTGCCAGACACCCTTTTAAATTTTACTTAACTCATTTATCCTCACAACAAGTACATATTATTAAGTTTTTTTTTTTATTTTTATTCCCACTTTACAGATTAGGAAATGGAGGCACAGAAAGGCTTAATACTGTACTCAAAATCATTTAAGAGTAAACGGAACAGGGACTTCCCTGGTGGTGCAGTGGATAAGAATCTGCCTCCCAACGTAGGGGACATGGGTTCGATCCCCGGTCCAGGAAGATACCACATGCCAAGGAGGAACTAAGCCCATGCCCCACAGTTACTAAGCCCACATGCTGCAACTACCAAAGCCCACGTGCCTAGAGGCTGTGCTCCACAACGAGAAGCCACTACAATGAGAAGCTCGAGCACCAAAATGAAGAGCATCCTCTGCTCACTTCAACTCGAGAAAACTTGCACAGCAATGAAGGCTACTGCAACCAACAATAATAAATAAAAAATAAATAAAGTATTGCATTCTAAAAATATATTTTAAAAAAAGAGTAAATGGAAGTATAAGAATTTGAACCCAGCTGGACTCTAGAGCTAAATTCTTCACCTATTACCTCATGTCATCCCCTCAGTCATCCTGCCTGTGGTTTACAGATGAGGAGAGGAGGAAGTTTAAGACACTAGGCTAGAGTCAGAAGCCAAATCTGCCATCTGCTGCCAAACGCATTTTATTTCTAATATAGTGTAAAAGGTAAATTGCAAAAAAGGCCACCATTCCCATGTCTCCCTGTATATATGTCTTCCCACCAAGAGATGGACTCAATTTTCTCACTCCTGAATCTGGGCTGCTTTTCATGCCTTGCTTTGGCCAATGTGACACAGCAAGAGTGACACTGTGCCAAATCCAGGCCTCAGATTCAAGATCTTGAGGACTGTGACTCAAATTCTTGCAACCCTGCCAGGCTGCCATGTGAGCAACCCTACCAGGCTGCCATGTGAGCAATCCAGGGTTAATCTGATGGAGGATAAGAAACCAAGTGGGACAGAGATGATCCATCCCAGCTGAGGCCATTCTAGACCAGCCAACATCCAGCCTGCCTGGTAGCTGAGCACAGACAAATGAACAAACCCAGCCAAAGACAGAAGAACCTCCCAGCTGAGCCCAGTCCAAATCGCTGACTTGCAAAACAATGAGCTAAATAAACTGTTGTTTCAAGACACTAGCTTTTGAGGTAGTTTGTTATGTAACAAAAAGTTAACTGATGCCAGAGTATAAAAAATGATATACTTATGGTCAATAAGTATATGAAAATTTATGGTCAAGTGATAATGTTCTCCCTATCAAGCAACCAGTCAAGACTGCTACCACAGCCGCCTGGCACAGAACCATGCTTTCAGGCAAGAGGACAAAGTTTTAGAGCAAAGAAGGAAAATTCTGTCACAAAGCCACAGCCTTTATTTTGAGGACAACCATGGGGTCACCCTCAGGTCAGAGTCTGTCGACTTTGTTTTTAAAGTCTCGTCTTTTGAGGGTAACTTTGATCTTTAGAAACAAAAGCAACTCCTAGCCAAGCTTGAAGAATGAAGAGATCAATGCCGCTTTTGTTAAAAAGAAGGAAAGAAGCATGACTATAAAGCTATAAGATTTTCTTGCATGGTTTACAAACTGGATCTGACAGCAATTCCAAGAGTCGCAAAGGGAAGTCTTTTCAGAACCAGCAGCCTTATTGACATAGTAGAACTGGGTGCCAACCTCTGAAGCCCAACTCCTTATTCAAACTTGGGCTCTTCCTTTTAGGAGTCACATGAGCTTCTCAGTCTCAAGTTTCCTCAGCAACAAGATGGAACAATAAAAGCATCTGCTCAAAGTGTTACTGTGATGATTAAGTGAGATCTCAAGGTAAAGTAATGTCTGGCATTTAAGAAGTATTCTATCAGTGACTGGGGGCTTCCTAGGTGGCTCAGTGGTGAAGAATACACCTGCCAATGTTGGAGACAGACTCGGGTTTGGTCCCTGGATTGGAAGATACCCTGGAGAAAGAAATGGCAACCCACTCCAGTATTCTTGCTTGGGAAATCCCACGGACAGAGTAGCCTGTTAGGCTATAGTCCATGGGGTCACAACGAGTCGGACACGACTGAGCACACACATGAGCATGCTCTCTATCAGTAATTGCCATCAATCACTATTGATTAATCACATAGACGGGCACTGTTTGGTAACAATAGGTCATTATGAAACAGCCCTTAACTTAGAGCCATATTTCCTATTTAGGTTCTAAATTCCAAAATGTGAAATTGAGATCTGCTGTCTGAACCTATTAAATGTCATGACATTCAATCAAATGTAATAAGATCAGGTTTAAAACTCAGTTTCCTCCACTCCTAGGTACCTATCAAAGAGAAATGAAAACATATGTCCACACAAAGATTTGTATGCACATGTTCATAGCAGCTTTATTCGTAATAGCCAAAAAAGTAAAAACACCAAAATAAAATCCATGCAATAAAAAAGTATTCAACAACAACAAAGAAATGAATGGCATGCTACTATCTGCTATAACAAAAATGGACCTCAAAAAAAACTACTGAATAGCACTGAAACATGTATATTACCATATGTGAAATAGATCGCCAGTCCAGGTTTGATGCATGAGACAGGGTGCTCAGAGCTGGTGCACTGGGATGACCCTGAGGGATGGGATGGGGAGGGAGGTGGGAGGGGGGTTCAGGATGGGGAACACATGTACACCCATGGCTGATTCATGTCAATGTATGGCAAAAACCACTACAATATTGTAAAGTAATTAGCCTCCAATTAAAATAAATTAATTTAAAAAAACACTACTAAATGAAATAGACCAGATGCAAAAGACTTTATTGTGTGTGATTCTTTTTACGTGAAACCTCCAAAAAGGTAAATCTATAGCGATAAAGAACAGAGTAGTGGTTGCCTGAAGGCAGGAGTAGGAATGAGAAATGACGGCAAATGATCACTCAGAGGTCTTTTTGTGACAATGAGAATGTTCTAAAATTAGGTGGTGGTGATGGCTGCACAGCTCTTTAAATTTGCTCCACTTAAAATAAGTGGACTTTTTCAAAGGTATGGTGAAACACACAACATAAAATTTATCATCCGAACCATTTTTTAGTGTATAATTCACTAGCGTTGAGTACATTCACATCATTGTGTAACCAATCTCCAGAATTCCTTTCATTTTGCAACTCTAGGTGTCTCATATAAGCAGAATCATACTATGATTGTCTCTTCCTGTGACTGGCTTACTTCACTCAGGACTTTGCAGGTGGTACAGTGGTAAAGAATCCACCAGCCAATGCAGGAGATGCAAGGGACGTGAGTTTGATTCCTGGGTCAGGATGATCCTCTGGAGTAGGAAATGGCAACCCGTTCCAATATTCTTGCCTGGAAAATTTCAAGGACAGAGGAGCTGGGTGGGCTACAGTCCTTGGGGTTGAAAAGGGTTGGACATGACTGAGCATTACACTGCACTATTTCACTCAGCATAATATCCTCAAGTTTCATCTATATAGTAGCATGTGACAGAATTTCCTTTTCATTTAAGACTGAATTATATTACATTGTATGGATAAATATTTTGTTTATCCATTCATCTATGATGGATACCTACGGAAATAGTGGATTTTATGGTATGTAAATTGTACTTCAATAAAGCTGTTCCAAAAAGTTTTATTTATATCACTTCAGTTCAGTTCAGTTGCTCAATCGTGTCCGACTCTTTGCGACCCCATGGACTACAGCATGCCAGGCTTTCCTGTCTATCACCAACTCCTGGAGCTTCCTCAAACTCATGTCTATCGAATCAGTGATGCCATCCAACCATCTCATCTTCTTTCATCCCCTTCTCCGCCTATCTTCAAGCTTTCCCAGCATCAGGGTCTTTTCTAATGAGTCAGTTTTTCACATCAGATGGCCAAAGTATTGGAGTTTCAGCTTCAGCATCAGTCCCTCCAATGAATATTCAGGACTGATTTCCTTTAGGATTGACTGGATCTCCTTGCAGTCCAAGGGACTTCTTGAGTCTTCAAGACTTCAAGAGCCTTCTCCAGCACCACAGTTCAAAGGCATCAATTCTTTGGCGCTCAGTTTTCTTTATTTATATATTATCCTGTTAAAGCATCTTAAGGTCAATTTCATTTCTTTATATTTCAAACAATGCTGCATTTAATATCCTTCCTCAGAGCTCTTTGTATACAACTACTGAGAGTTTCTGTAATAGCATACAACCTTAGAAGAGAAGTGTCTAGGCCAAAGAGTACATTTATTTTCTGTTTTATTAGGTTCTGCCGGCTTTCTCTCCAGAAGCGGGGGATACCAGTTATGCATTGGTACATGAAAATTCTCTCTGCTCCAGGTTCATCCATTTCTTATATTGCCAAACATTTATATTTTTGCTAATCTATGAGACATGTTGAGCTTCCCTGGTAACTCAGTGGCAAAAAGAATCCACCTGCCAATGCAGGAGACTCAGGTCTACTAGACCCCTGCGTCAGGAAGATCTCCTGGAGTAGAAGATGGCAACCCACTCCAGTATTCTTGCCTGAGAAATGACATAGACAGAGGAGCCTGGCAGGCTACAGTCCATGGGGTCACAAAGAGTCAGATGAGACTAAACAACAATGAGACATGATATCGCTGTGGTTTTACTTTTATTTCCTTCAACATTAGTGAGACTGAGCATCTTTTGATTTGCTGTTGGCTCTCTGGGCCTCCTTTTTTGTGAACTTCCTGATCTTATCCTTGTTTATTTTTCTATTTCATAGTTGCAGTGTGCTGTTCTCTTTTTTCTTATTGATTTGTAGGAATTCCTTATAGCCTGGATACTAACCTGTTGTCTATGTTGCAAGTAGGTAGCAAACATTAAGAGATAAGAGTCAAGTCACTAAGAGCAGAGATCAATATGAGATGGGAAGTGGATAGATAGCCTGACATCAGAGCCACTTGGATATCCATTGCTGTTATTCTCCATGTGCTTCCCCTAGGGCCCAAGAGTAATCATGACAATATTAAGTTATTTACTGAGCACTTGCTATGTTCCGGGTATTGCTGCTAAGTCGCTTCAGTCGTGTCCAACTCTGTGCGACCCCATAGACGGCAGTCCACCAGGCTCCCTTGTCCTTGGGATTATCCAGGCAAGAACACTGGAGTGGGTTGCCATTTCCTTCCTAATGCATGAAAGTGAAAAGTGAAAGTGAAGTTGCTCAGTCCTGTCTGACTCTTTGCGACCCCATGGACTGCAGCCTACCAGGCTCCTCCATTCATGGGATTTTCCAGGCAAGAGTACTAGCCACATTAATATGTACTAAATATGTAAGTATGAGTTTATATGAATTTTAAAAAGCCCACAAAGATATTTAACACTAACAGGGCTAGAATTACGACTGATGCAAGGTTTCTGTTTGTTTGCTTTTCTTATTGGTAGCTTCTAATTTTTCTACACAGAGCAAGTATCACTTGCACAAGAACCATTCCCTTCTTTTCTCTTTTTTAAAAAAGGCAAAGGCTTAAGAGTCCTTTAAAGGAGTTAGGTTTCAAAGCAAGAGATCTCAAGAACAAATTCCAGATCCAAAGGGCAGGTGAGGCAAGCTCAGGGCCTGAATCCAGACCAAGTTGATGCAGTCCAGTCTGATGGGAGGGCAGGAGCCCCAGGGGCACTGCAAACAGCCTGGGGGCGGGGGAGGGTGTACTTGAGCCTTCATCATTTGGGTCAAGAGTTGACTTCCTGGAGTGGTTAAGGGCTAAGCCTTAGAGTCAGAAGGACAGATTGGCATCCTGGCTCTGCCTCTAACTAGCTCAGCGACCTTGTGTGTGTAAGTGAATTTTGTTCTTTCTAGTCTGCAGTTTCCACATTTATAAAATGATGAAGACCACTACCTACAGCAGAAGACTGTTCTTAAAAATCAGTGAGCCCTTGTAAACAAATGTTGAGCATCACAGAGCCTGGCATAAAGGGGACATCCTAAAGGGATGTACTTATATTCCTATGGGTGGGGTCAGAGGGTGGGGTTCAGTATGTCCTGATGGGCCCAAGGCAGGGTGATAGTAAATAGGGAAGAAATGCAGACCAGGAACTCATAGGAGAAGTTAAGGGTACAAACCAGAGGTCACCGGTTGTTGAGATCCAGCTCACAAATGTGCTCTGTTTGGCATGCTGTGTCTAATCTTTTTGAAAACTGTCAACAGTTTTATTAAAAATTGATCAGGACAGTTCGTGGCAAAGTCTGAATTGGGGGCTTCTGTTGAAAACTCAGGAGATATGGCCACACTGAGCCCACAGTCAGCATGGAGACAATCAGTGGACAATGAGAAATGGAGCAGCCACCCCTGTAGTGGGTGAGTTTCTGTGGTCACCACCACTCCCTGGTGTCCCCTTATTGTTATTCTATGCCTGTTTCAATATCTATCTGGCCCTGCAGCCCTTTGAATGTTTTTCCCTTAAGATAAGCTGTGTTGATGCGCTGGGTACAGTAGGTTGAATAATTACCCCACAAAGATGTCCATGTCCTAATCCCTCAAAGCCTTACATGGCAAAAGAACTTTGCAGATGTGATTAAATTAAGGCTCTTGAGATGGGAAGCTTATCCAGGTGGGATCAATGTAATCACAAGAATTTTTGTAAGGGAGGAGAGAGGGTGAGTCAGACCAGGAGATGTGAAGATGGGAGCAGAGGTAAGAATTATACTATCGCAGGCTTTGAAGATAGACGAAGGCCACAAGCCCAGGAATGCGGCGGCCTCTAGAAGCTGAAAAAGGCACAAAAACAGATCCTCCCAGAGGCCCTCTAGAAGGAACACAGTCCTGCAGATCCAGTTTAGATTTCTCAACCAGAGACACTCTATACCCTGTGATTATGAGTCCTATATTAAACAACAACAACCAAAAAAACCTGTCCTAAAGCCTAAATATTTTCAGATATCTCACTGCTGCTGCTGCTGCTAAGTTGCTTCAGTCGTGTCCGACTCTGCGCAACCCCATAGACGGCAGCCCACCAGGCTCCGCCGTCCCTGGGATTATCCAGGCAAGAACACTGGAGTGGGTTGCCATTTCCTTCTCCAATGTATGAAAGTGAAAAGTGAAAGTGAAGTCACTCAGTCGTGTCCAACTCTGTGCGACTCCATGGACTGCAGCCTACCAGGCTCCTCTGTCCATCAGATTTTCCAGGCAAGAGTACTGGAGATATCTCACTGGATGCTTATTAAATAAAAAACTGTTACAGTGATCTGAATCTGGAACTTAGTTCCACTTAGTATGTAAACACCAAGACTTTCTGCATGGTTTTAATAAAAAACATTGATTTTTTTTCCAGAAGAGCAGCTACTATGTATATTGAGAGAAAATTGTACTTTTTTTTTTTTTTTTAAATGGTGAGTTTCTCACCATTTCAGAAAATTTTATCACCAGGGAAAACATCACTTACATTATTTGAGTGACTGATAGAACACACGTGACTCTGCTTTCTGTAGCTGTTGTGTTCATGGTGATTCTCTGAACAGGTACAAGCAACTACCATCTCACAGTATCTTCTGGTGTTCAGTTCAGTTCAGTTGCTCAGTCGTGTCAGACTCTTTGCGACCCCATGGACTGCAGCATGCCGGGCTTCCCTGTCCATCACCAACTCCTGGAGTTTACTCAAACTCATGTCCATTGAGTCGGTGATGCCATCCAACCATCTCATCCTCTGTCGTCCCCTTCTTCTTCTGCTCTCAATCTTTCCCAGCATCAGGGTCTTTTCCAATGTGTCGGTTCTTCCCATCAGGTGGCCAAAGTATTGGAGTTTCAGCTTCAGCATCAGTCCCTCCAATGAACACTCACGACTGATTTCCTTTAGGATGGACTGCTTGGATCTCCTTGCAGTCCAAGGGACTCTCAAGAGTCTTCTACAACACCACAGTTCAAAAGCATCAATTCTTCAGCATTCAGCTTTCTTTATAGTCCAACTCTCACATCCATATGTGACTACTGGAAAAACCATAGCTTTGACTAGACGGACCTTTGTTGGTACTGTAGTTTATTATAATTTTTATTTATTTGTTTGGGCTTCTCTGGTGACTCCATGGTGAAGAATCCCCCTGCCAATGCAAGAGAACCAGGTTCAATCCCTGCATGGGGAAATCCCTTGGAGAAGAAAATGGCAACCCACTGAGTATTCTTGCCTGGGAAATCCCATGGGCATGGAGCTACAATCCACAGGGTAGCAAAAGAGTTGGTCACGACTTAGCAACTAAACAAGAGCAAACTTATTTATTTGGCTGTGCCAGGTCTTAGTTGTGGCATGCGGGACCTTTGGTCTTCATTATGGTGTGCAGGATCTTTTATTGTGGCATGTGGGATCTAGTTCCCTGACATAGGGATCAAACCCAGACCTCCTGCATTGGAAGCACAATCTTAGCCACTGGACCACCAGGGAAGCCCCTTTTCTAGTGTAGTTTTATTTGAGCTTTAAAAAAGGAAATACATATTACCTATATTATAAATAATTTTTTTAATTTCTCCTTTATATTATAGTCCATGATAATTAAATGACCACTATATATACATGTTTGAATTTATTGTATGAATAGATCATGATGACAATGGCCCCTAACGGATCATGCCTCCTGGGACCATGCCCCTTAGCAATGTGAGTTTGCTACTTCTACATGGAGTCCATTTCTCACCCACTTCTGAGCTGCTTTGTGAGTTGCTGGCCTTGTAAGCTGTTTTGACCAACAGAATGCTGTGGAAGTGATATTGTTGGAGTTTCGGAGCCTAGGCCTTAGGCTTTAGCCTTTGTCCTCTTGGAAGGTGGCCCTGAAACCAGCAGGCTGGTCTGGCCCCCTCGAGGATGAGAGCCATGTGGAGGGGAGCTGAAGAGCCGCAGCCCAAGGCCCAGAAGAGAGGCCCCGGATAGGTGAGTGAGGGCAGCCTGGACCTCCCAGCACAGCCCCAACACCAGCTGAGAGCAGCCCCATTTGAGGTGAGACCAACAGAGGAACTGCCCAGTCAGCCCACAGAAATAATAAATCATTGTTTGTTTGTTTTTTAACCTATGGGGTTTTCAGGTAGTTTACTGTCAGTAATACATCAATCAGGTAATTGATAAATAAGCAGTATTACTAACCATTTCATTTCAGAATAGTAAGGAGAGCACCATGAAATATGATGACAAGGGGATGGGGGCCCCAACAAGGTTGATTTCCCACGAGGATTTCCCATGTTCTTAAAGTAAAACTCACACTCTTCACTGGCCATATGATAAGGCTGCTGCAGAGCAATCTTGCCATGACAATACTGGAATATAATATAGGGGAGCAAAGGCTCCAAAGGTGTCATCTCTCCCCCAACTTACATGTGATTTTTCACTTACTGGCTAACAGATTTGGATACTATTATCTAAATTCAGAAAGTGCCTGTACAATATCTATTGTTGGCCCACAGATATGCTTCCACCAGCTATTTGTACAAACTAATCATTTCCAGTCATTATCTTTCACAGAGTATAGTTGTTTAACAACATATAAAGCACCATTTATATAGAGGATGAAATGGTTGGATGGCATCACCGACTCAACGGACATGAGTTTGAGCAAACTCTGAGAGATAGTGAAGGACAGGGAAGCCTGGTGTGCTGTAGTCTATGGGGTCACAAAGAGTCAGACACCACTGAGTGACTGAAGAACAAAACCACTGCTAGTACCCAGCCAATTTCACAGAAAAACTAAAAGACTCATTGACTTTATTTACAGGTGCCACTTAAATTTTCTCTATGATCTTTTTAAGCTGTATATTTTCACCAGGTTTATTTAACTTATATGCAGAGTACATCATGCGAAATGCCGGGCTGGATGAATCACAAGCTAGTATCAAGACTGCCAGGAAAAATACAAACAGTCTCAGATATGCAGATGATAACACTCTAATGTCAGAAAGTGAAGAGGAACTAAAGAGCCTCTTGATGAAGGTGAAAGAGGAGAGTGAAAAAGTTGGCTTAAAACTCAACATTCAAAAAACTAAGATCATGGCATCTGGTCTCACCCCTTCATGGCAAAGAGACAGGGAAACAATGGAAACAATGACAGACTTTATTTTCTTAGGCTCCAAAATCACTGCAGATGGGTGACTGCAGCCATGAAATTAAAAGATGCTTGCTCCTTGGAAGGAAAGTTGTGAGAGACCTAGACAGCATATTAAAAAGCAGAGACATCACTTTTTTGACAAAGGTCCCACTAGTCAAAGGTATGCTTTTCCCAGTAGTCGTGTACAGATGTGAGAGTAGGACCATATATAAGGATGAGCACCAAAGAACTGATGCTATTGAACTGTGGTGCTGGAGAAGACTCTTGAGAGTCTCTTGGACTGCAGGGAGATCAAACCAGTTCTTTTTTTTTTTTTTACAAAATCATAACAACATAAACATTTTATTGACTTTAAACTTTTAGAATGACCTTTTGGCGAAGTGTGGATGATTTAATTTTAAACGAGTCAATTCTAAAGGAAACCAACACTGAATATTCATTGGAAGGACTGATGCTGAAGCTCCAATACTTTGGCCACCTGATGCGAAGAGCTGACTCATTGGAAAAGACCCTGATGCTGGGAAAGATTGAAGGCAAAAGGAGAAGAGGGCAGCAGAGGGTGAGATGGTTAGATAGCATCATCAACTCAGTGGACATGAATTTGAGCAAACTTTGGGAGACAGTGAAGGGCAGAGGAGCCTGGCATGTTGCAGTCCATGAGGTTACAACAGGTGGGACATGACTTAACGACTGAACAACAAAAACAACAATGATAGCATGATCTTTTTAGACATAGTTGAAAACAACTATCTGGGAAAGGATTAAAGAAATCTATTTCACTTGCTAAATTCATATCATGAAATGAGCAGGGTCTTCATCTAATTCTAAGGCTGAGATAATTGATGGAAATCATAAATTTATGGTTTAGTCCCCCCAGCTATGTTCTCCAAAAGTTAAAGAATAGAGAAATATCTGCTTATTAAATAATCTGGATCTTATTCTGAGCATTTGAAAGATTTAAACATCTAATGATGAGCAAACTATTTGGTTATGAAATCCATCAGCCTAACTGATGATATCTAAAATGCTGTAGAGACTTCCTGGAGGTCCATTGGCTAAGACTCTGCACTCCCAGTGCAGGGGGGGCCAGGTTCGATTAGGAAATTAGATTGCACAAGCCACAACTAAGAGTTTGCATGCCATAACTAAAAGTTTCCACATGCCACAGTTAAGACCCGATGCAGCCAAATAAAAATAAGTACATATTTTTAAAAATTAAAATTTTAAATGACATATATAAAAGAATTTGGGTTATTATGAAACAAAATCAAAATTATCACACTTACACCCTCTGTCCCAGGCAGAGTCTGTTTGATTCCGTCGGCCAGGTCCTGAACTGCTCAACCATGTACCACAGACCTCATTACTCACGTAGACACACACACAAGCACCAGGCATGTGTGTAATTGGCCAAATGCTCTATGGCCTAGTCTTCGGGTGCGCCTCTTGCTGTCTCTTTCTCGCCCCATATCCCTTTCTCTGCTTTACTCTGGTTTCTGTCGAAGTGTCCTGGTGCTCACAGGACAATCTAATCAAGGGCTCTGCCCCACGAGGTGCCTGCCCCAGGCCTGTCTATTGCCTCAGTCTCCTTCTCCAGAGCCTCCAGGTCATCTTTCCTATTTGAACCTGGCCTCTGCTTTTGGAAGCCGTTAGAGTGGCTAGCAGTGTGGTTCAGGGTCAAACTCCTAGACCCAGGACACAGGCTGCTCAGTTTGAACCTTGGCTCTGCCACTTACGTAGTTGTGCACTTGGTTTGTTGATTAACCCTGGTGCTGCATGGCCCTCATCTGTAAGACAGTGAGAATAGCACCCACATCAGCAGACTATTGGGAGGATTAAATGAACTTCTGTGGCTAAAGTGCCTAGAACAATATCTGGCACAAAGTACTGGCTCTCAGTGTGCTAGAAACTACTGTTCTTGAATTCCAGCCTCTTTTTCAACTCTGGCTCTCTACTGGCTATGAGGCTTCTTCAATTTCAGAGGCTTTGCTCCTTACTCAGCTCTAGCTCCAGGGCACTGGACAGATCAGAGCAGCCTCCCCATGGTCTGCCTCCCTCCAGAGGTGGCAAATCCAGACAGAGCAGGTATAATTAGTAAACAACCTCTTGCATGTAACAGCTATGTGCTCCTATAACTTAATTATGATCTGAAAAGTAGACTCTTGACTTTTGCAGAATCAGTGGTGCAGTGGCAAAGAACACTCCTGCCGAAGCAGGAGACATAAGAGATATGGGTTTGATCTCCAGGTTGGGAAGATCCTCTAGAGGAATGCCTGGCAACCCACTCCAGTAGTCTTGCTCAGAGAATTCCATGGACAGAGGAGCCTGCTGGGCTACAGTCCAAAGAGTTGCAGAGACAGACATGACTGAAGTGACTTAGCATGCTCGCATATTTATATGTTCATCTAACAAATATTTAGTGAGTCCCTACATTTCTGGGTTCCAAAATCACTGCAGATGGTGACTGCAGCCATGAAATTAAAAGATGTTTGCTCCTTGGAAGAAAAGTTATGACAAACCTAGATAGCATATTAAAAAGCAGAAACATCACTTTGCTGACAAAGGTCTGTATAGTCAAAGCTATGGTTTTTCCAGTAGATGTGTACAGACATGAGAACTGGACCATAAAGAAGGCTGAGCACTGGAGAACTGATGCTTTCAAACTGTGGTGCTGAAGAAGACTGAGAGTCCCTTTGACAGCAAGGAAACCAAACCAGTCAATCCTAAAGGAAATCAACCCTGAATATTCATTGGAAGGACAGATGCTGAAGCTGAAGCTCTAATACTTCGGCCTGATGCAAAGAGCTGACTCATTGGTAAAGACCCTGATGCTGGGAAAGACCAAGGAGAGGAGAAGGGGGCGACAGAGAATGAGATGGTTGGATGGCATCACTGACTCAATGGACATGAGTTTGAGCAAACTCCAGGAGATAGTGAAGGACGGGGAAGCCTGGCATGCTTCAGTCCATGGGGACGCAAAGAGTCGGACATGACTTAGCGACTGAACAACTATGTTCCAGGCACTGCTGAAACAATATCATAGAACAAAACGGAGAATAAGGAAAGCAAGAAGAAATAACTAGAACTCAGCATTTTAAGGGCAAAACACAAATCAGCAATTTCTTATAAGCTGCTGTTTCAAGATATAATTTGAATGGCCGTAATAAACAATGAATTATGCTGCTGTTTGAGAGTCATTTGGAGGCAAGTTCAACTGTAGGTGACAGATTAAGAATGCTCCAGTTATGTAATTCTGGCTGGAGGCTGGTTATCATTCAGTTTAAGCATCTATTCCCAACGACAGGATGTGAGGAACAGCTGAATGGAGAAAATGCAAATAT
The DNA here is from genome assembly GCF_054371585.1 of Giraffa tippelskirchi. NCBI lineage: Eukaryota > Metazoa > Chordata > Mammalia > Artiodactyla > Giraffidae > Giraffa > Giraffa tippelskirchi. The sequence goes on from NC_137287.1 coordinate 24,287,157, forward strand.
GTTGTGCATATCTGGATAAGAGGAGCTCCACTAGGATCTGACAAATGTTGAGATGGCAATAATGTAATTTTTAAGCCTGCAAAAATAACCCACAAAAGACTATGTGACATGAGGGTGGGGAGGGAAGGGAATTAAATTTAATTAAGAAATTCTAAAATCTTGAATCAAGAAATGAAAGAAGTAATCCAATTCACCCGTCTTGCCTATTTGAGATACCAAGCTTCCAGGTAAAGACTGCAGGAAGGTGGGGTAGGAAGTTGACATTCAATAGTGTCATGACCTGGATGAATACGGATAGTCAGTACTGAATTGCCGACATTCGTTTTACCAGCTTTTTCTGTTTATAGACCCTTCAGCAGAGCAGCTTCTCAAGTTAATTAAAATAGGGATCTGATCATTGCAGTTTTTTCTGGTTCAGTCAGGGCAACTGGTCTCTGTACCAGCATATCAGAAGAATGAGGCAGGATCAAAGTTTCCCAGATTGGAATTCACTAGGCCTGTGTTTCACAACTAAGCATTTCTGCCAGAGCAATATGAAGAAAACCTTACATTTCTGTCTTTGTTTGGGTGAGAGGTGAGAAGCCCCTTTCCACCACCCTACCCACCAAAGGCTCCAAGAATCGGTTTAATTGCATTTCGAGGAAAGAAGGGTAAGCCAGATGTTGGACTTTTTTTTGCTGAGTGAGTCAAGCAGGCTGACATGACATGGTCACGCAGCCAGATCTGAATTGTTCAGGATCCAAGGGGTCTGGAGAGGCTTGCGTGGGAGGAGGTGACTGGAGAGAACAGACATGGCTTTAGAGAGGATTAAAGAAGAATTGCTTAATAGATGCCAACAAAGCCCTCTTCCCACCTCCCTATGAAATTACCAGCAAAATAAACCTTCTTCTTGAAGTCCTTGTGTAATTAGATGTTTGGGGGAAGCTGGGACCAAGTACTAAATAAGGCCTCAGGGTAGCCAAGGAATAAAAGCAAGCCCACTCAGGTAACAGGTAACGTGTATAACACATCCTACCTGGGGAGCACCTGTAGCCCAGTAATACCAATGATCTGTCAGTTAACATTTACTGAGTTCTTCCCACATTGCTGGGACTGCTCTAAGCACTTTGTATGGGCTACCTCATTTCATCAGCATGATATCCCATTGAAACCGTGCTCCATAGGGTTAACAGAAACTGTGACTAACAGAAATTCTTGAGCTTGTCTTGAGCAGATAAGGGAACTACTTGTTAAAAGCTCCTCTGCTTAGAACCTGCTTTCACTGATCAAGCTTGACTTAATTATTTTTGCAGATTGCATACCTTCCGAGCTTCATGTAGCCTAAATAATATATCAGAAGACTCCATCACCGCTCCCTGTAGATAACACCTCTGACGTACGAGTTGCTATAATAACAGTGGCTTAAGCTGTTTTTCAGAAATTTGGAGTCAAGTTTTTGTCCAGTTCAAGCCGACCCTAAAACTGCACAGGTGTCCAATGAACGACGTTTTGATGTCAGAGAGCCAAAAACTCTACCCTCAGATCAGGCTAGCACCTCTATTTTTTGAATATGTGTCCCATGAAGAAGAATATAACTCAGATATACCTGTGTAGAACAGTGATTGTCTTTTGTCTTGTTCTTGTTTAGTCACTAAGTTGTGTCCGACTCTTTTGCAATCCCATGGACATAGCCCACCAGGCTCCTCTGTCCATAGGGTTCTCCAGGCAAGAATACTAGAGTAGGTTGCTATTTCCTTCTCCAGTGGATCTTCCTGGCCGAAGATCAAACCCAAGTTTGATCAGGCGCTTCCTGATCAAACCCAAGTCTCCTGCTTGACAGGTGGATTCTTTATCACTGAGCCACCAGGGAAGCCCAGCATGGTCTTACTAAAATTAAAAATACCATTTAACAAAGTTAGTAGGCCAAAGTTTAAGAGTCTAAACTGGAGTGGGTAGTCTTGTCTGGGTTAAAATTGGCTCCATGATTTACTGGCTATGATTTTAGGCAAGGGACTTAAACTCTCTGAATTTCATTGTCTTATTTGTGAAAGAGAGGTAAATACTCTTAATCCTGTTAGGGAAAACTAAGACTGACATTATGCATGGAAAGCACTTACACTGCCTAGCACATAGTCAGTGCCCAATGTTAGCATTAATATTACTATGGGATGGAAAGTCAAATCCAGTGTTTGCAAAATGTCTACACTGTGTCGAATATCAAAGAAGTAAAAATTCAATTTCCCTTTTCCTGCCTCCAGTCACCTGCCCCGTATCTCTGACCCTATACTCTTCACCAATAAATATCCCAAGCCCCTTGCCTTTGGGAAGGTGAATCTGAGACTTGTTCTCCCATCTCTGTGCTTGGCTGCCTTGTGAAGAAACCTCTTCTCTGCTGCAAACACTGGCATCTTACTGTTTGCCTTGCTGTGCATCAGGCAAGTGGACCTGGTTCAGTGATACCATGAGCTAGTGCTATTCTTCAGTTTACGTGTAAGGAAAAGATGGTGACTCGGAAAGATGTAATGACTTGCCCAAATCTGTACAGCCAGCTAAGGTGGAGGTAAATGTCAAAACCAGGTAACCCTGACTCCAGAGACATGTTCTGAGCCATGATGCTATAAACCAAAGCCCAATTTACTTGTTAACTGCATAATTAATATATAATGAGGATTAGGTAGTGCAATTTGTCACCCACTGCTTTCTTATATTGACTAAATTCACAAAGTGGATGGAAGTCTTCTTTTCTCACTCCCACTTCATGGTGTCCCCTCAGGGATGTGCCCAAGAGAACAGCCTTCCTAGGTAGAAGAGAGCTGACTTTTGGTCAAGGACATAGTAGTGGAGGTGCTCCTGTGATGTCCAACCATGCACTCATTTGTTGAGGGCCAACTACATGTTCACCAGGGGCTACGTACAGGGTAGAATATACTAGGCACTAAATAGAGATACAAAAATAAATCAGAGTATCTGTCCTCAAGGAACTTAAAATGCTGGGGAAACAGACATTTAAAAAATGAAGTGCATTTATGGATCAAGAATGTCTTAATTAAGGATGTCTTAATTTTCCACAAGAAGAGAAATAGATGAAATACTCTGAAATCTGAGGGTTGGGTTCAATTGCTTCCAGTTTTGGAACAGTAGGCCTGAAAGAGAAGCCACAGTACTGAGTTTGGAAAAACAAGCTGAACTTAAATATGCAGAAAATAAGAACTCAAGGATTTTTTCCTAAAAAAAGAAGAAGAAGGAACATATTCACAGAAGTGTGTGACTGGTACAGGGACCTCCAAGTGGTCCTATCTGCTGGAAAGGAGGGTATCATCCAGGAAGGAGAAGAGAGAGCGATAAGGCTAGAAGGAAAGAGGGGAAACACTGTGGAGGGTCCTGAAAAACAGGCTGAGGGGTCTTGGCCTCCTTATGTGGAACCATGGTTCTCAAATGGTGTACCATGGCCCAGTTCAGTCAGTTCAGCTCAGTTCAGTCGCTCAGTCATGTCCGACTCTTTGCGACCTCATGAATCGCAGCACTCCAGGCCTCCCTGTCCATCACCAACTCCCGGAGTTTACCCAAACCCATGTCCATTGAGTCGGTGATGGCATCCAACCATCTCATCCTCTGTCGTCCCCTTCTTCTCCTGCCCTCAATCCTTCCCAGAATTAGGGTCTTTTCCAATGAGTCAACTCTTCGCATGAGGTGGCCAAAGTATTGGAGTTTCAGCTCCAACATCAGTCCTTCCAATGAACACCCAGGATTGATCTCCTTTAGGATGGACTGGTTGGATCTTCTTGCAGTCCAAGGGACTCTCAAGAGTCTTCTCCAACACCACAGTTCAAAAGCATCAATTCTTTGGTGCTCAGCTTTCTTCACCGTCCAACTCTCACATCCATACATGACCACTGGAAAAACCATAGCCTTGACTAGATGGACCTTTGTTGGCAAAGTAATGTCTCTGCTTTTAAATATGCTATCTAGGTTGGTCATAACCTTCCTTCCAAGGAGTAAGCATCTTTTAATTTCATGGCTGCAATCACCATCAGCAGTGATTTTGGAGCAAAATAATAAAAGCAAAAAAAAGCAAAAAACGTCGGACATGACTGAGCGACTGAACTGAGCTGAACTGACTGAACTGGGCCATGGTACACCATTTGAGAACCATAGTTCCACATAAGGAGGCCAAGACCCCTCAGCCTGTTTTTCAGGACCCTCCACAGTGTTTCCCCTCTTTCCTTCTAGTCTTATCGCTCTCTCTTCTCCTTCCTGGATGATACCCTCCTTTCCAGCAGATAGGACCACTTGGAGGTCCCTGTACCAGTCCCACACTTCTGTGAATATGTTCCTTCTTCTTCTTTTTGGAGCAAAAAAATAAAGTCTGACACTGTTTCCACTGTTTCCCCATCTATTTCCCATGAAGTGATGGGACTAGATGCCATGATCTTAGTTTTCTGAACGTTGAGCTTTAAGCCAACTTTTTCACTCTCCTCTTTCACTTTCATCAAGAGGCTCTTTAGTTCCTCTTCGCTTTCTGCCATAAGGGTGGTGTCATCTGCATATCTGAGGTTATTGATATTTCTCCCAGAAGGCTTTAGTGTGCCCTAAACTCTCCCTTCACGGGTATGCTGCCTGGTTTCAGATCAATGCCTCATAATTCATTTCTTCTCCTATTAAAGACACAACTGTCATGGTGAGACCTGTCAGAAGAAATATTATACTGAACAGATCAAGTTGTAGTGAATTAGGCTAAGGAATGAAGACAAGGAGGGGCAGTGCTAAAGCAAAATTGAGTGTTTGCTAAAGCATGTGAAAATGTTATCTCTTCAGCATATAAAATCATCAGGACAGTATATCTCCTATTCTCACAGAGATCCCATGCTGAAGGGCAATCAAGCAGATGATAATATTAACTGTGAATGCTTTAAAGACATCTGTCCAGCAGATTGGGGATTGCATTGTAGTTATAGCCAATATTTTAAAACATCGTTTTGAATCATTTGATCTGGATCTGAATCCTAGCTCTGCTATTCACCCTTGATCACCTTTCTGAATCTCTCCATGCCTCTGTTTTCTCATCTGGAAATATGCAGATGATATGAATTGGAGGAACTTCAAAGGACTGTTGAGAGAGGTAAATGAGGTCATTGATGATCAAGCTCTTAGCAGAGTTCCCAGCATAGAGCAAGCACTTGATCAACGTTAAATGTTGTTTTACTCTCTGCACGCAGGCCATCCAAAATTCTAGTCCTGTGCAGCGAACACACACACCCAATGTATCCTGTCAACTGCAGAAAACAGTATTCACTTTGGGGTATTCACGTGGGGGTGTGCCAGAATTGGAACTTGATTCATACAGAGAGCTAACTACAGTGTGATAATGACTGGTCACCGAGGACTTGCTGTGCGCCAGGTGGAGCATGGCAAGAAGCAAGTACATTCATGGCATCTGGCATGAAGTGGAGTAGGGAGAGGCCCAAGCTGGGAAGGTCAATCCAGAGCCAGATAAGAGGGAAGGACAGCTATAATGTGGGCTTGTCCTAACAGAAGCAGGCGACTCAAGAAACCTGGCAGATGCCAAATGCCCAGGAGAAGGGCAGGCAGGGAGGCCAAGCAAAGCAGAAAACCTCCCCATAGCCAGGCAGCCAGACAGATGGCAGTGCGTGTGTATGCTTGGCTGGAGCTGGGTCAGTGACCAAAACACAGGCTTTCTCTCCCAAAGGGATTGTTTTGAAAACAACCACCTGATAGTATAATGAGCTACCATCTGATAAAAATGAATTATTATTTAGAAATAAACAAAACAACTGACCTCAAAACATTTTTCTTTCTTTGCTTGGTGAAGCAGGCTAGCCATTCCGGGCAGCAGAACTGGAAAGATGAACGTTTCCAAATACTCTTTGGGGGAACCTAAGAGAAACAAAACATTCCCATCCCAAATCCCAAATGGCTCAAGTTAATCTGGGAGGAACATTTGCTTCTGAACCAAAAAAAGGTACTCTCCATTAAACAACATGACCATAAATGTTACATTTGACTCCAGACTGCTGAGTTGGGCTCTATTACTGAAGAAACTTAAAATATCCCCCTGAGTCTGGTGGGGCTGTAGACCGGGTCCCACTCAGGGTTGAGGTCACAGGCACAGCCAGGGACCCAGCTCAGCTGGAGGGAAATATGCAAGGGGAGTATGGTGGGAACTGAGGCCACAGGGGAACAGGGCGGGGTACGAGGTTTGGATCCTCAGGGCACGGTGATGGTGGTTGCCAAGGCCCAAAGTACACTGGCTGAGAGAACAGAACAAGCCAGCAGGAGAGGGCCTGGCACCAGGGCGACAAGGAAAGGGAACTCAAGGAGGAAGACGAGGACACCTACGTCTCTGGCTTCTGCACACCAAGCAAGACAGCACGATATTTTCTTTTACTCTGTACGTCTTCCACCTTTGTATTTAATGTAGAACCTAGGTATGCTTGTTATTGATCATCTTTATTATTAATAGCTTTCAACCTTAAAGATACATCAGTGGAATAAAGGACACTTAAATTAAAACAAGAACACATTCTTTCTTATTACGTGGTCTCCCTGAGTTCTATCTGTCCACCCGGTCCCCACCCCATGATTTTGCAAAGTTACAAGTCCCAAACCATAGATCTGAGATCTCACTTCCTTACGTACATGTTTTTGGGTCAACTGTTGTCTGTTTCACTTGAGAACAGGATACTTGTGAGACCATGGCTAAACGAGGAACTGGATAAAGGTGTTCTGCGTTGAAGCCATGGAAAACCATTTCCTCCAATGGCGACACCTGGGGTGGTAGTGCGAGAGAGAATCAATTCATATTGTTTAAATAACTGTATTTTCTTTTATAATCTAATAAAGAATAAAATTCTGTGTCAGACTTTAGATTCGAGGGGGCATACTGAGCACAAATCTTTCTCTCTCTTCTCTCCCAAGATACCTATAAATGACAACCAAGAAATAAACCCCTAACAAAGAACAAAAAAGCAGAAACATCACTTTGCTGACAAAGGTCTCTCTAATCAAAGCTATGGTTTTTCCAGTAGTCATGTATGGATGTGAGAGTTGGACCATAAAGAAGGCTGAGTGCCGAAGAATTGATGCTTTCAAATTGTGGTGCTGGAGAAGACTCCTGAGAGTCCCTTGGACTGCAAGGAGATCAAACCAGTCCACCCTAAAGGAAATCAATCCATATCTTCATTGGAAGGACTGATGCTGAAGCTGAAGCTCCAATACTTTGGCCACCTGATGCAAAGAACTGACTCATTGGGAAAGACCCTGATGCTGGGAAAGATTGAAGGCAGGAGGAGAAAGGGGTGACAGAGAATGAGATGGTTGGATGGCATCACCGACCTGATGGACATGAGTTTGATCAAACTCTGGAAGATGGTGAAGGACAGAGAAGCCTGGTGTGGTGCAGTCCATGGGGTCGCAAAGCGTCGGACATGACTTAGCAACTAAACTATAAGAAAGAATAGGAGGGCTGTCAGTGGGTGAGAGATCTTCAAACATTCCCAAAAGAAGCTGGATAAAGCCTGTTGTCAGATAATAGAGAGGAGTGGCAGCTCAGAATCCACAGGAGGAAACTGCCCTCAGAAGGCAAGAGTCCATGTTCCCACTAGAATGTTCAAGGGCTTCAGTGCTCAGAGATTCAATTCCACAGAGTGTGGAGATGAATACAGGCGAGGTTACGTGAAAATCCGGCTGGGGTTCCCTTGGCCTGCTACCCCGTCACCCCTTCTCCTGCCCCTGTCAGCATACATAAAGCTACATTCACAGCAGCCCGTTGTATTTTGGCTCTCCCTCCTTTCCAATGAATTTTTTGTAAACAAATTAAACAAACAGCTTGGGAAAGAGTACAACTACTCAGTGTGCCAGGTCGGCAGTTAAAAGATAAAAAAAAAACACAAACCTCAACACTGATTTGGAGGCTCCCAGCTCAGTTCCCAAATAGGGACTCCCTGCCTGCCAACCCCGAAGAAAAGTCCTCCAGGGGGCAATCACCTGCCATGAGCTCCCAGTCAGTGTTTCTATTCATAGAAGTGACCCATCCAGAAAACAAACCTACGTGTACGGCAGGAGAAAAAAACCACGCCTGCTTTGTAGAGAAATCCACTAAGGCCTGCATCTTAAATTTTGAATAAAAAAATCAGAACTTTCTACTTAGGTGAGGAACATCAACAGCACAAAAGACAAAGATCAAGATCTATAAAGAATAACTGACCCTCAAGAGGCACAAATAATTCAGAGAAGAGAACTGTAATTAGTATCTGCGGAGAAACTTGAAAAAGCACTGCATCCATAAAGCAAGAACAGGATGCTAGGAAAAAGGAAAAATCACAGGCCATGGAAGTTCTTAGACACAGAATGTCTAACAGGGGCAGCTGCAGTGAGATACTAGAAGTCTAGAGACTTAGGTTTTGGACCCATTCCAGTGACACTGCTCATCCCTCAGAGCCTTACCTTTTTATTTTAAACTCCATTAAGACCTATTTTATTCCCAAGTATATTGCCTTAAGTATGTGTTAGTCGCTAAGTTGTTCCCGACTCTTTGCGACCCCATGGACTGCAGCCCACGAAGCTCCTCTGTACATGAGACTTTCCAGGCAAGGATACTGGAGTGGGTTGCCATTTCCTTCTCCAGGGGATCTTCCCAACGCAGGGGTTGAACCCGGGTCTCCTGCACTGCAGGCAGGAGTCTTTACCGACTGAGTCTTTACCGACTGCAGTCTTTACCTACTGAGCTACAAGGGAAGCATCAATATTGCCTTAGGGCCTCCCTTTCTGATGCCCTGTCCTTGGCCCTGTCTCTTCCTTAGTACAGTCTTAGCTCACCCAGCTATGCAAAAAGAAATCTGCTCCATCTGCAAAACTGTCCCCAACATGGAAGCGACACTGAATATACTGGAAAGGTCTTCCTCATTTAGGATCTCATTTGAGCCCTACAGAGGCCCTGTGAGTCACTCAAGGATGACCTGCTCCATTTAATGGATGCAGAAACTGAGACTCAGAGTGGTTGTGTGATGCCCTTTAAGCAGCAGAGGTAGGACTGGCCACTTCTGGTTCTGGTTCCAGGGTCTTTCCTTTCCCCAATTCCCTATTCATGACACTGTCTGAATCAGCTCACCAGTAGTCAGTGCTGTTCTTCAGTTAGAACCTTTCAGTTAGGTTGGGGCCCAGGTGATACTCACAGTAACCACAGCGTCTTGTTTGACTTTATATCCTTCAGGGAATGGAGGAAGCTCAGCTTCATACTCTGCAGGAAGTGGACGGAAAAAAAAAAAAGACTCTCAATTCCATACTTCATTAAAGATGTAATTCCCTTTCCTCTGAATACAATATTCTTAAATTTTATTTTGGTTAGTGGTTTACAAAAGTGAAAAAACAACAAACAGAGTGTTTATTTAAATGGGTGAGAGATCATTCTTCTCTTGCATGAAAGAGTCTAGGCTTTATGTAAGAGTTTGAGACTCTTCCTAAGCAGGTAGATTTACATTTTGCCCCCCAGATTATGCTAACGACAAGGGATAAAAGAGGAAGAAAATGAAGAGCATGGCTCAGGGAAGATACCAACGGCATATAGGAAGGAGAGGGGAGAAAAGGAAAAAGAGAATGTGTATAGGAGGGCAGAATAAAAGAGACAGAAGCAAGATGAGCCATCTCAGGCAGTCCTGGAGATGGGCATCAAGTTAACATTGCCAGATCGGGGCACATGGCTAGAAAAGCAATCCCATAAACCCTTACTAGTCAAAGCATTGCCCACAGACCAGCAGCATTGGCATTCTTGGGGAGTTAAAAACGCAGCTAAGGGGCTTCCCTGATGGCTTGGTGGTAAAGAATCTGCCTGCCAGGGCGGGAGACAGAGGTTTGATCCCTGATCTGGGGGGATTCCACACACCTTGAGGCAACTAAGCCTTTGTGCCACAATTATTAAGTTTGTGTCCTAGAGCCTGTGCAACTGCAACTGGGGAGTAGCCCCTGCTCCCTGCAAGTAGAGAAAGCCCTGAGGTAACAACGAAGACCAGCACAGCCAAAAGTAAATAAATAAAAATTATATATATATGTATACATAAAATATATATATAATGAAACTAAAGTTGGAGAGGTCCTACTGTAAGCTCCATTAAGTTTCCCTCGTTGCTGTACATTAGATTCACCTGGTAGTTCTTTGAAAATGCCAATGTCTTGGCCCAACCCCAGAAATTTTTATTCCAATAGGTCTGAGGCAAGAATCAGAAAATCAGTATTTTTAAAGTCGTCAGCTGATTCTAACATGCAGTGAGATGGAGAACAACTGCCAGGTTTCAAGACTGATCGCAGTTAACCTGCTGCGGAGCTCAATGCAAAGAACATTCCGCACAAGTTCTATGACAGCTATTGCTGAGAGAAACAGAAAGTGCCCATGGCTATATTAGTCACGCCCCTAAGGGAAAGACTGGTAAAATATTTCTGGAAAGGTCAGCGTTTCAAAAGCAATCGCATAGTTGCTCTGTAGTGATGAGGGAAAACAAAATTTCTGGGTAAGATGGAACTGATGCAGTTGTACTGGAGGCAAACTTTATTCCATCATCTAGTTCCTTATCAGGTAGTAAAGAAATGCTCAACTTTTTTTTTTTTTAACTCTTAGGTATCAGACTAGGAACAAGTACGTCAGGATGCAGGTTATTAGCAATTTAATAGGTTTCTAGTGCTGTGTAACAAACTACCACAAACTTGGCAACTTAAAATAACGCAGATTTATTATCTCACACTTCCCGAGGGTCAGGGTTTCATCAGGTTGAAATCAAGGTGTGAGCCATGGCTGTGATCTCATCTGACAGCTGGAGTCCTCTTCCAAGTTCACTGACGGTGGGATTCAGTTTCTTGTGGATGTAGGTCTGAAGTCCCCATTTTCTTTTGGGTTGTTATGAAAACTGCTCTCAGCTTCTAGAGGCTGACTACCCTCAGATCCTTGCCACAATAGCTCACTCATGGGGTTATTTGCTTCTTCAAAGCAAGCAGGAGTCTCTTCTGCTTGAATCTGACTTCAAGGACTCACCTGATTAAGCCAGGCCCACCTACAATAATCTCCCCAATTTAGAGTCAATTGAGGGAATTCCCTGGTGGTTCAGTGGTGAGAACTCTGAGCTTCCGGTGCCAGGGCTCTGGGTTCAGTCCCTGGCCAGGGGAACTAAGAGTCCATAAGCTCACGGTGCAGTCAAAAACAAAACAAAGCTACAGATTCAATTTAGAAAAAAAAAGATAATGTCGATAGATTATACACTTAAATTAGATCTAGAAAATCCTTTGACACCCATCCCTGGATTAGTATCTGATTGGACAACCGGGAGGTATATGCACTAGGGGCAGGAATCTTGGGGACCATCTGAGAATTCTGCCCACCATAGTAGCTCTAGTTCTACCACTTTATTTTTTCCTCTCAAGCAAAAATGTAAATTCACTGTCGTCCCCCAACACGTTGAGAATCACCACTGTGGTGCCAATGTGGTGTAAAAACTGTTTATTTGGATTTAAGATACATATACATTTATGGGCTTCCCGGTAGCTCAGCTGGTAAAGAATCCGCCTGCAGTGTGGGAGACCTGGGTTCAGTCCTTGGGTTGGGAAGATCCCCTGGAGGAGGGCATGGCAACCCAGTCCAGTATTCTTGCCTGGAGAATCCCCATGGGCAGAGGAGCCTGGCTGGCTTCAGTCCATGGGGTCACAAAGAGACAGACACAGCTGAGTAACAAAGCGCAGCATAGCATACATTTAGAGCTTTGATTACAAAAGCAATACATGCTTATTTTGAGAAAAATTCCAAACAACACAGAGATGTCTTATCACACCTAATCCCATTACAACTCATTAACTATTGTTGGAATTGGCATAGATTCCTCCAAGTCTTTTTCAATGCATTTACTAACATTTGTACATATTTCACAAATACATTCATTTACTTTAGATCTCCCAGACTAGGTCAAATCATCCAAGCATAAAACCTGATAAACAGTGTCCTTATTCTGCAAAGCTCATATCAAGTCTTATTCTTATTTGAAATTTATAAAAATTATTGAGTATCTCTTCTAATAGACTGGTTTTCTTTGGGGGGGGGCGGGGATGTACCTGGTCTGTTTGTGCTCACCATCATATTCCCAAAGAATACGAAGCTGAAAAAATATACTTTTTTTTTTAAAGAAAAAGTGTTGACCACTCTGTACAGCATGTGGGGTCTTAGTTCCCCTATGCTATGCTATGCTATGCTATGCTATGCTATGCTAAGTCGCTTCAGTCGTGTCCGACTCTGTGCGACCCCATAGACGGCAGCTCACCAGGCTCTGCCGTCCCTAGGATTCTCCAGGCAAGAATACTGGAGTGGGTTGCCATTTCTTTCTCCAGTGCATGAAAGGGAAAAGTGAAAGTGAAGTCGCTCAGTCGGGTCCGACTCTTAGCGACCCCATGGACTGTAGCCTACCAGGCTCCTCCGTCCATGGGATTTTCATGGTGAATATAAACTCTTTAGGTGAATATAAACTCTTTAACTTAACATCTAAGCCCCTTTAATAGTTGAGTCTCAGACTTCCCTGGTGGCTCAGTGGTAAGGAATCCACCAGCCAGTGCAGGAGGCACAGGTTCAATCCCTGATCTGGAAAGATCCCACATGCAACTTTCCCCTACCAGGCATCAAACACACGCCCCTGCATTGGAAGTGCCAAGTCTTAACCACTGGACTACCAGGGAATTCTGAAACTGAATGAATGACGCAATCAATGAATACATGAACAAAGCAAATATTACAGCAAGTTACTTCTGACTCTTTGTCAATTCACTGTATTTATGAGAGCCCACTGAGTGCCAGGTTCCATTCTAGGCCCTGAATCGTGGAATTCTTTCAGTGCTGCTACCGATGTGCCTCATTTATTCAACCAGTATACTTAGTGGGTTTTAGATTGCTTCCAATTTTTCATTATTACAAACAATGCTGCTGTGAGCATCTTTATACATTACACCATTGATCAGAAAGGAGGTACTTTTGTAGGATTAACTCTTAGATGTGAAATTGTTCTTTCAAATGAAAAAACGATTTAAATTTTGTGCCAAATTACCCTCCAAAAGGTTTACAATAATTCATACTCCTAAGTCTGTCTGTTCCTCTCAGGTATAATCTTACACATATTTAAAATTATATTTTACTTTTATCTATATTTCTTTATTACTTATCTGCTATTTATATTTTTCCCACACAGAAATTTGATGGAAAATATACAAACTGCTTCATCATACAACCACGAAAGATAAAGTTATGATTCTGCATATGATTCTGCAGAAGCATGGGAAAATAATTACGTTCAGGACAATCTGATGTGTGTTTTATTTCAAGCCTCTGTAATGTTTAAGAGAATTTGGCGTATTTGAGAATTTAACACTGCCATCACCTTGTGATTTCAATTAAAACGTATAATTGATTAAAGACTGATGCTTTTTACATTGAAAGCTTGTATGAATTTGATTAACTTTGTAAAGAGAACTGAAGAAAAGTTTTCTGGTTTGGCATTATAAATTCTTAAGAAAATCAGGTGTATTACATGTATGAATGTTTACAATCTTTTAGTTACTTAAGCTTGTAAACTGGATTCCAGGTCTCTTCCACTTTTCTTAAGTTTGTTTTATGCACTTCACTTTGACAAAAGACCCACCTGTGTTCACTAACCAAAATTAGTCCAAACAGCATTGTTGCTTTTATGTGAAAAGATGAAAAGTGAAAAAGAACATTCAGTTTGTTGTGCAGTGAACTGTTGTAGAGGAAGTGTGTACCCCAAGCAGTGGAGTGGGTACCGCCAAACTCCGTCCCTGGGACTACACTGAACAACTCAGCATCAAGCTGCCATAGCTTTGAGTTCTCTGTGAACACTGTGCTTTTTCTAGATTTATTTAATGCATCCTTTAGCAAGATGTGTCCTAAGGTATAACTGCTTCTTCACTTTATGTCATTTTGGCATCTGAAAGGTTGCATAGGAACTCTCTACTTTTGGATAGCAGGGGGAACCTGAAATTGGTTAGGGGAATTTGATGTTACACGTTTGTTAAACAAACAGTAATCCACGAACAAGTAAAAGTAAAAGTTCATTTTACACAACAAAGGCAATATTATGCAAGAGGCAGAGCAGAAACAGCCTGTAACCCTGTTGGTGGAACAGAACCCTTGTGCTCAAACTGGAACCCGCTCCCTATCCCACCATGCTCCAGGGATGTGAGGTAATGAAATGTCTTTATTGCTCAGGCCACTATTGGTGGGGCTTTCTGTGATTTGCAGCTGAACATGTTTCTAACTGAAACAGCCATTAAAATGCAAGTGGCCTACTGCAAAGGGATGAACCAGGAAGGTGGAGGCTGGAAGTGAATCCAGTGAACACTTGGCTAGCATACACTATGGTGAGGGGCTGTGCCAGGTGCTGGAGGGACAGATGAAGAGAGCAGATGAGCCCGTTTGGTGAGGAGATGGATAGGAAGAGCCAGTGGTTACGAGGTGTGAAAGCAATGTTGTACAGGGCTGCACTCAGGAAGCACCAAGAAGAGGCTTCAAAATCAGTGTGAAGAATAATAGAAGGCTTTCCAGAAGAGAGGTCACTTGGGCTTGAGTCTTAAAAGATAAAGACAGAAGAAAGCAGAGATTGTCCAGTGAGAGGCAAAGCTTGTGCAAAGGCTCGGAGGACTGGAACAGCATGGTGTGTTGGAAGGCATGGTTTCTTGTGGCTCAGGGTACACAGCACAGGACAGTGGTACTGGGGCTTAGTCACTTGCCAAGAGAGCTTATTTAAAATGTAGAGCTTAGGGACTCACCCCCAAGGAACAGAGCAAGTCATCACACCAAAGGAATCTGCACTTTAGCAAGTATCTGGGATATTGTGACATACGTGCCCCAGGTCTATACTTTGAACCACGCTGGCCTGTTGCTTAAGGGCTTGAACTTGCGAGTCGCACATATCTGAGTTGGAGTCTGATTCTACCACTTATTCGGGGCAAGTTTAAGCTCTCTATGCCTCAATTTCCTTATCTGTTTAAACCACCAAGTTGTTATGAGGTTTAGACAAGAGGAAAATCAAGCACCTAGCACAGTGCCTGGCACATAAAGGGCATCTCTGTAAGTGTTAACCATTAGGATGATTTGGATAAATGGTAGGTGATGAACCTAAAAAAAAAGAGGCAGAGACCAAATTATTGGTTTTTTATTTTATTTATTTATTTTTGGCTGGGTCTTTGTTGCTTCAAGAGCTTTTCTCTGGCTGCAGTGAGCAGGGGCTACCCTCTAGTTGCTGTGCGCCGGCTTCTCACTGTGGTGGCTTCTCCTGTTGTGGAGCTCGGGCTCTCGGGCACATGTGCTTCGGTAGTCACGGCACGTGGGCTCAGTAGTTGTGGCTCCCCGGGTCTAGAGCACAGGCTCAATAGTTGTGGCTCATGGGCTTAGTTGCTCCAAGCATGTGGGATCTTTCCAGATCAGGGATTGAACCTGTGCCTCCTGCACTGGCTGGTGGATTCCTTACCACTGAGCCACCAGGGAAGTCTGAGACTCAACTATTAAAGGGGCTTAGATGTTAAGTTAAAGAGTTTATATTCACCATGAAAGCTGTGAAAATCATTCTAGGTCATCGGATGATGTGATCAGATTTTAATTTGAGAGAGCTTCTTATGGAAAGATAGTCTGGAAGGAAGCCCTTCCCAATTAGAAAGCTACAGTAGCAATCTAAACAGGGTAAGGGCCATGAGAACCAGGGGGTGGGGAGTTGGAGCTCACAGGAGATGTGGAGCCAGTAGGATCCATAGGGATTGGAGAATCAATGTAGGGACCATGAAAAGTGAAAGGGACGCATATAAGATGCTGATTTCTGGACTGGCAGTCTATGATGGAAAATAATTGTCAGTGTCTTGAACAGTGCCTGGGGTCAAAGCCTGGCCCAACATGGGCAGATATGATGACTGACGTATGAGAATGATTTCATCAGAGCCGTGAAATAGGAGCTTATGGGTTTATAAAGGAATGGGAATGACAGCGGTGTTGAAATCAAGCAGGACCCTATGGTCCTAGCCCACCATGTCCTCCACATGCCTTCTGTTTGTGGAAAAACTTTAGCCAAAGAATAATCAGAGAAGTGAGAAAATGCAGAAACAGAGGAAAGCAGTCCAACAAAACTAAATAATAATACTTTAGTCATTAAGCATAGTCAGGGACCTTTAGTTCCATCTCAAGAAGGACTATAGATAATACTCTGAGCCATATCCTGTGAGCTGTCTTACAAGTACTGAAATACCCACCAGGTAGGGGAAGAAGTTAACTATATGATGACCAGACTGTAGCCATAACATAAGCTGCCACAATTCCAAGAACTGACCTCAAGCAAATGGGAACAAACCAACCCTGGAACTGAAGATGAACTGTACCCTAAACAGTCAAGATGATCCTGGCCTGACCACCGATGACCAATTTCAAGATGACTGTCACAGCTGATTGTGCTATTTCTGCATGTAGCCCTCTTCCTCAGCCTACTGGTTGGGCAGGAGTGGGCGGTAGAGGCAGGGAGTTGGCCTTTGGACAGGAGTCTGCCTCTCCCACCCATCCCACCCCCTGCCCACAGGTTGCCAGCATCCAAAATAAAGCATACTTTCCTTTCCACCAAACTTGCCTCTTTATTGGCTTTTGCTGCTGCTGCTGCTGCTGCTAAGTCGCTTCAGTCGTGTCCGACTCTGTGCGACCCCATAGACGGCAGCCCACCAGGCTCCCTCGTCCCTGGGATTCTCTAGGCAAGAACACTGGAGTGGGTTGCCATTTCCTTCTCCAATGCATGAAAGTGAAAAGTGAAAGTGAAGATGCTCAGTCGTGTCTGACTCTTAGCAACCCCATGGACTACAGCCTACCAGGCTCCTCCGTCCATGGGATTCTCCAGGCAAGAGTACTGGAGTGGGTTGCCAGTGCATTGGCTTTTGAGTGATGGGTAGCCAGACACCACTTCCGGTTGCAGTGCAAACAAGAGTTCTTTTTGGAAGTTTAGCTGACAGACAAGAGCTAGAAGATGACAGGGGTCAAGGGAAAGGCTTTCCCCAAGCTAGCTGACTACAGGATGCTTGGAGGGAAAAGCCAGCAGAGAAGTTAAAGATGTAGGAGAGATGAGCGATAGGGCAGGATCCGAGGATACCAAGAGGATGGCACCAAAGCACAGATGCAGGGCTGAGCTGTGTGGGTAGCGAGATAAAATACTTCTTCCATGTATGCGGACACAAATATGTTTGCTGGTATTTGCAAGTTGGAGGATTCTCTCCCTACTCCTGAGCACCTGCCTAGTCTCAGTGAATGCCTCCTCCATCTGTCAAATGGTTTCACCAAGTCAGAGGAGTGGAGGAAAAACCTGGGACCAGCACACGTACGCAACGTGAGAAGGCGCTGATGGATGCTGCCTGATAGGCACTGCTGACAAGCCATCTGCTGCCACTTTTCTCCAGCTGCTTAGCTGCTGTGCTGGGAGAACAAGCACTGACTCAGAACTGGTCCATGTTGTTACCTAGCGGACGACATGAAGGGACCTGGTTTCACAACAGCATTGAGAGCTGAGGCCAGAGACTGGCTTTGGAGTGACGAACTAATGGCAATAATGAGGATGCCAATGGCAATGATAATAACAGCAGTATCTGAATAGAAGACTGTAAGCTCCAAATAATTTGACTCTGTCTTGGTTAAAACCATAGCTAAAAATCATTAAGTCATAAGCAATCACAAGGTTTAATTAGAAGCCTTAGGGGGAAAGACGTTTGTTGATACTAATACAGGTGCTTTTGAGAATAAAAAATTAGCTGTCACTGGAAAGATGAGAAAACTGAAGAATATTCACAAGTCATCATACAGACACACACACGCACAGGACTAGCCAGATAGAATAAAGGTCTTAACACCTATTCTCATTTTCTTGAAACTGAGTTTCTGACAGGTCTGTTAGCTGTGATGATTTGCTTTTTAAATGGAGGTATCCTAATAAAATATAATACTTAACCTCAAACACAGGATCATTACCAAGCCTGCTATTTGCTGCGAGAAACTGAATTTACTATGTTTGTTATAGAAAATCACATTTGTTAGAATGTTTGTTTTAAGAAACTGGATCTATCATACACATTATAACAATCATTTCAGGGTCTGTGTGTATAAACTCACCATCTTTCACCTCATTAACTTATATTTGTAACTCTACCACTTTGTAAGTGACATCAATTTAGCTGCTTTTCAGAGCAACAAAATACTTGTGTCTTGACCTTCTTGCTACAGGCCTGTTTGACAAAAATAAATTTCACGATTCTAAAACAAACGCAAAGCATGCTTCTTTGTCAACATCAGAATATTTATTGAGCACTTTCTAAATGCCAGGCACTGTGCCAAGCACCTTTGCATATGTCATCTTAAGCCATCCTCACAACAGCCCTGTGAGGTAGGTACAAGGATTATCCCCTCTTTGGGTTGTTGAGCAGTTCCCCAACAAAACACCACTGCTGCAAAGAGCTGTTTGCCCTGGAGAAGTGCACACTCCTGGGAAAAGACAGCCGCAATAACAACCTTCTACTGACATGTGTTTTCATAATGGTACTGTGATTAGCAACTTGGATCACAGCACCAGGAGGGTAAGGACCAAGAGGTAGCCGTTACAAGGAAAACATCCAAGATGAAAAAGATTTTTCTAGGTATAATGCAATATGGCAGAAGGAATTCAAGCACTGGGCAGGAGTTGAAATAGATGGTCATTGAGGATATCTATCACCTCTGAGTCCATTATTCTCTTCTTTCTTTCAATTTTCCACTTCTCTCAACTCATTACTCTCTCCTGCTACCTAGTCCAACATACCGACATATTCAGTCTTTTCTCCATTCAACATTTACTGACCTGCACTGTCCAATATAGTGGCCATTAGCCACATGCAGCTGTGTTAGCTTATCAGAACTTATTAGAAGCAAAACAAAAAATTCAGTTCCAAGGTTGCACTAATCACATTTCAATTGCTCAATACCCATCTGTGAAAGTTCTACCGGACAGCACTCTTTCAGACAGTTGAGGTAATGATGGTAGCCACAAGAATGACAAATGTGAGTTCCTGACCTTGAGGAGTACACAACCTTAGGGAGGAAAACAAAACATCCAGCATTATTTATTAAGAGTAATACACACTGAGCCCTTGCTGTAAATGGGCACTTTGCTAAGCCCTTTCGGAAGTGACCCTTTAGCTGCATCCTCCTAACACTACGAAATAGGTGCCATTATTATGCTTACTTTACTGACAGGATGAGATGCAAGCACACCCTGTTTTATTGTGCTTCACTTTATTGCACTTAGAAGCTATAGAGTTTTTCTTTTTTTACAAGATGAAGATTTGTGGCAATCCCACCCACGTCAAGCAAGTCATTTCTCAACAGTATTTGCTCACTTTGTGTCTGCGTCACATTTTGGGAATTCTCACAATATTTCTAACTTTTTTCTTTATTTTGTATCTGTCATGGTGATATGTGCTCTTTGACATTAGTATTGCAAAAAGACCATAACTCATGGAATACTCAGATGACGGTGACGGCATTTTTTTTTTAGCAATAAAGTATTTTTCCTTTTGGCCACCCTGGCTTGTGGGACTTTATAGTTTCCCTACCAGGATTGGAACCTGGGCCCTCTGCAGTGAAAGCTCAGAGTCCTAACCACTGGACCACCAGAGAATTCCTCAGCAATAAAGTATTTTAAATTAAGGCATATACAGAGTTTTTTTAGACACAATGCTATCACGCACTTAATAGACTACAGGATTGTGTAAACAAACTTTTATGGGTACTAGGAAGCCAAAAATTCCTGTGAGTTCATTTATTGCTGTGGTCTGGAATCCAGTAACTCGGAAATATGCCAGGTATACCTAACTTGTCCAAGGTGGTGATGAGTAATATGGGGCAGCAAGACCAAGGGTACATTGCAGGCCAACAAAGGAAGGTGAGCTAAATGCCATTTGTGGATTTTAAGGAACGTTAGAAGTAGACAGGGCTTCCCTCATAACTCAGTCGGTAAAGAATCTGACTGCAGTGCGGGAGATCTGGGTTCGATTCCTGGGTCGGGAAAATCCCCTAGAGAAGGGAATGGCAATCCACTTCAGTATTCTTGCCTGGAAAATCCCATGGACAGAGAAGCCTGGCGGGCTACAGCCCATGGGGTCTCAAGAGTAGGACACGACTTATCGACTAAACCACCACCACCACAGAAGTAGAGAAGGATTAAAGCCAAATCTATCTAGACTGTGGTTGCTCAACACGTGGGCCACAGACTATCAACATCAGAATTACCTGGGGTGTTCCTTAAAAGTGCAAACCCCCTACACCCCATTACGAGCCCTGTGGGCAGGGCCTGGGAATCTATGTTTTAAACAAGCTTTCCATCTCCATCTCAGTGCTTCTCTCCTGCTCACTAAAGGAGGTTTCATTCTTTCTGGAGTTTTTTTCTCCACTCTTCTCCAGGAGCATATTGGACACCTATCGACCTGGGGAGTTCATCTTTCAGTGTTGTATCTTTTTGCCTTTTCATACTGTTCGTGAGGTTCTCAAGCCAAGAATACTGAAGTGGTTTGCCATTCCCTTCTCCAGTGGACCACATTTTGTCAGAACTCTCCATCATGACCCGTCTGTCTTGGGTGGCCCTACATGGCATGGTTCATAGTTTCATTGAGTTAGACAAGGCTGTGGTCCATGTGATCAGTTTGATTAGTTTTCTGTGATTGTGGGTTTCATTCTGTCTGCCCTCTGAGGGATAAGGATACAAGGCTTATGGAAGTTTCCTAATGGGATAGACTGAGGGGGAAACTGGGTCTTGTACTTAAGGGTGGGGCCATGCTCAGTAAATCTTAAATCCAATTTTCTGTTGCTGGGCGGGGCTGTGTTCCCTCCCTGTTGTTTGATCTGAGACCAAACTACCGTGGAGGTAATGAATAATGGCAACTTCCTTCATTGCTGTAAAGAACAATATTGCATAGGAACCTGGAATGCTGGGTCCATGAATCAAGGTAAATTGGAAGTGGTCAAACAGGAGATGGCAAGAGTGAACAGTGAACAGTGACATTTTAGGAATCAGTGAACTAAAATGGACTGAAATGGGCGAATTTAACTCAGATGACCATTATATCTATTACTGTGGGCAAGAATCCCTTAGAAGAAATGGAGTAGCACTCATAGTCAACAAAAGAGTTCGAAACGCAATTCTTGGATGCAATCTCAAAAACGACAGAATGATCTCTGTTAGTTTCCAAGGCAAACCATTCAATATCACAGTAATCCAAGTCTACGCCCTAACCAGTACTGCTGAAGAAGCTGAACAGTTCTGTGAAGACCTACAAGACCTTTTAGAACTGACACTCAAAAAAGATGTCCTTTTCATCACAGGTGACTGGAATGCAAAAGCAGGAAGTCAAGAGATACCTGGAGTAACAGGCAAATTTGGCCTTGGAGTACAGAACGAAGCAGGGCAAAGGCTAACAGAGTTTTGCCAACAGAATGCACAGGTCATACCAAACACCCTCTTCCAACAACACAAGAGACAGCTCTACACACAGACATCACCAGATGGTTAATACTGAAATCAGACTGATTCTATTCTTTACAGCCAAAGATGGAGAAGCTCTATACAGTCAGGAAAAACAAGACTGGGAGCTGACTGTGGCTCCAATCATGAACTCCTTATTGCCAAATTCAGACTTAAATTGAAGTAAGGAAAACCACTAGACCATTCAGGTATGACCTAAATCAAATCCCTTATGATTATAAAGTGGACGTGACAAATAGATTCAGGGGATTAGATCTGATAGACAGTGTGCCTGAAGAACTATGGAGGGATGTTCGTGACACTGTGCAGGAGGCAGGGATCAAGACCATCCCCAAGAAAAAGAAATGCATAAAGGCAAAACGGTTGTCTGACCTAGACTTACAAATAGCTGAGAAAAGAAGAGAAGTGAAAGGCAAAGGAGAAAAGGAAAGATATTCTCATCTGAATGCAGAGTTCCAAAGAATAGCAAGGAGAGATAAAAAAGCCTTCCTCAGCGATCAGTGCAAAGAAATAGAGGAAAATAATAGACTGGGAAAGACTAGAGCTCTCTTCAAGAAAATTAGAGATATCAAGGGAACATTTCATGCAAAGATGGGCTCAATAAAGGACAGAAATGGTATGGACCTAACAGAAGCAGAAGATATTAAGAAGAGGTGGCAAGAATACACAGAAGAACTAGACAAAAAAGATCTTCACGACCCAGATAATCACGATGGTGTGATTACTCACCTAGAGCCAGACATCCTGGAATGTGAAGTCAAGTGGGGCTTAGGAAGCATCACTACAAACAAAGCTAGTGGAGGCGATGGACTTCCAGTTGAGCTATTTCAAATCCTAAAAGATGATACTGTGAAAGTGCTGCACTCAATATGCCAGCAAATTTGGAAAACTCAGCAGTGGCTGCAGGACTGGAAAAGGTCAGTTTTCATTCCAATCCCAAAGAAAGGCAATGTCAAAGAATGTTCAAACTACCGCACAGTTGCACTCATCTCACAAGCTAGCAAAGTAATGCTCAAAATTCTCCAAGCGGGGCTTCAAGAGCCCTTGAACTGTGAACTTCCAGATGTTCAAGCTGGATTTAGAAAAGGCAGAGGAACCAGAGATCAAATTGACAACATCCACTGGAACATCAAAAAAGCAAGAGAGTTCCAGAAAAACATCTACTTCTGCTTTATTGACTATGCCAAAGCCTTCAACTGTGTGGATCACAACAAACTGTGGGAAATTCTTAAAGAGATGGGAATACCAGATCACCTTACCTGCCTCCTGAGAAACGTGTATGCAGGTCAAGAACCAACAGTTAGCACTGGACATGGAAAAACAGGCTGGTTCCAAATTGGGAAAGGAGTATGTCAAGGCTATATATTGTCGCCCTGCTTATTTAACTTACATGCAGAGTACATCATGCAAAATGCCGGCTAGATGAAGCACAAGCTGGAATCAAGACTGCTGAGACAAGTATCAATAACCTCAAATACACAGATGACACAACCCTTAGGGCAGAAAGAGAAGAACTAAAGAGCCTCTTGGTGAAAGTGAAAGAGGAGAGTGAAAAAGTTGGCTTAAAACTCAACATTCAGAAAACTAAGATCCTGGCGTCTGGTCCCATCACTTCATGGCAAATAGATGGGGAAACAGTGGAAACAGTGAAAGACTTTATTTTCTTGCACTACAAAGTCACTGCAGATAGTGACTGCAGCCATGAAATTAAAAGCTGCTTGCTCCTTGGAAGAAAAGCTATGATCAACCTAGACAGCATATTAAAAAGCAGAGACAATACTTTGCTGGCAAAGGTCCATCTAGTCAAAGCTACGGTTTTTCCAGTAGTCATGTATGGATGTGAGAGTTAGACTATAAAGAAAGCTGAGAACTGAAGAATTGATGCTTTTGAACTGTGGTGTTGGAGAAGACTCTTGAGAGTCCCCTGGACTACGAGGAGATCAAACCTGTCAATTCTAAAGGAAATCAGTCCTGAATGTTCATTGGAAGGACTGCTGCTGAAGCTGAATCTCCAATACTTTGGCCACCTGATGCAAAGAACCGAGTCACTGGAAAAGACCCTGATGCTGGGAATGACTGAAGGCAGGAGAAGAAGGGGGCGACAGAGGATGAGATGGTTGGATGGCATCACCAACTCGATGGACATGTGCTTCAGGAAGCTCCAGGAGTTGGTGATGGACAGGGAAGCCTGCCGTGCTGCGGTCCACGGGGTCACCAAGAGTCGGACACGACTGAGCGACTGAACTGAAAGGAGGTTTCAGCATCACTGGTTCACTCCAAGGTCCCGTTTATTCCCCTTTCTTTCCCTTGCCTTCGACCTGACTATGGACTTAGGCTGAAGGCTGCACTGCGTAACCTCCGGCAAGCCTCTCAAGAGTCTCCGTTTCCCCGCACGTAACATGGGGAGCCCGGCGGTCCCGCGGCGAGGCTGCCTGGAGGCCTAGCACATCAGCCGCCTGGCGCACAGGAGGCGCCCAGCAAGCGCGGGTCCCGCCGGGCCGCCCGAGTCCCGTCCCTCTCGGCCGGCGCGGGCTGCCTACCCTCGCAGATCTGCTCCCACAGGTTCTTGCTAGGTAGCTCCGAAACCTGCACCGGCGAGACGGGCAGATCGAGGGATTCGGGAGACACTACGGGCACTGGCGTTCTGGCGGTGATGGACGACTCGTTGGAGACTGTCCCTTCCAAGCGCTGGGCGGTGCGGCCCACAGGTCCGGACGCCGCCATAGCCGCGGTCAGGGCCGCCGTTTCTACGGCAACCGCTTGCCGCAAAAGGCCGCGACCCGGAAGAAACCGTATCTTGCGGGGACGAGATGACGAGTCGAGATTGACTTCCGGGTCACGGCGGCGCGGGCTCTCACGTGGAGGCGGGGAACTTTGGCCTTTGGGTGAGTTCGCGGAGCGAGTCGTAGGCGGGACGGATCCGGGACTGGAGAGTGGGTCTGGGAACTTGCGCGGCGAGCGGAGGGACCGGAGGAGGATGATTTGCACCTTCAGATCCACGTACCCCTCGTCGCCGGTCTGAGGCGCCATCTTCAGGAAGTTCTCCCGCCTTGGAACTGGATCTGGGACCTGCCATAATCCCGCCCTCTGTGCAGAAGCCTTGGTGCAGTCGGGCATTTGAGGGGGCAGTCTCCCTTCGCGGCTCCCTTGCTTCCTGTTAGTGAGCCTGCGGTGGGAGTTGGGTTTTGGAGCACAGGCTCCGAAGTTCTGCGGGCTGGGTTCGAATCCCTGTTTTACCCCTTGCTGGCTTTGGGACCCAGGGCCCAAATTAAAGTCTCCAAGTCTCAGTTTGCACGTCTCTGAGATGGGTTATTTACACCGATCTTCACGAGGCTACTGCGAGAATTTAAAAGCGCTTTTGGAGGCAGCATTTTGCGTTCGCAGGAGACGCTGTAAGGTTTATTTCCTCTTCCCTTCTTGAAGGAATGAGTACACTTGGGATGTCGGGTTTGAAGGGAAGGCTTTTCTTCACTGCGGAAGAGGAAAGTGCTGCAGTGTTTAAACGGTGGAGATAGGCAGAGAAGGAGATTAAGTTGGCGACAAACTCCCTTTGACTTCGTTGTTATGAGATCTCTAGACCACTCCTCCATTTGAGGCGCCCTTGACTCCACCCTCTCCGGTTTGGCACCTTCTCCCTCTTTGCAGGCCCCTCTTCCTCTGCCCACCCATTTAAACATTAGTATTCTCTGAGGTTCTGTCTCATGCTCCTTCTGTTCAAAGCTTACATACCATCCATATATTTTTAAATTTATTTCACCCATATAAGCCCTGTCACCCCCGAGCCTCAGACCATACAGCCAGCTGTCCATCAACATCTCCCCATGGATATCTCAAGATGTCTATTCCAACCAGCCTGTTGCTTCAGTCACCCCTCCGCAGTCACCTTACACTTCAGTTTTTTTGTCTTAGGGCTTAGCATTTCCATCCTGTGCTTGCCCAAGCTGGAAACCTCTTCAGAAAGTTTTCCGACAACTGGTAGGCCAGCTTTGGTGACCTCTCTTATTCTAACCTTACCACTGTGTTTGCTTTTATCACATGTATCACTGTTAACACAACTCTTTCTCATCCACACCTACTTGCTTCTTGATGGCAGGGTCATCTTTTGTTCATCTCTGTATCTCTAGCATCCCTTCCTTCGTTCAGTGAGCATTTATTGAGCACCCACTCTGCTAGGTACAAAGCTGGGCCCTGGGAATACAGCAGAAAGCCAGAGAGCCAGGAGGAAGCATGTGATTGATCCCTCAGATCTCCAGGGGCTATAGGAGCCAGTTATGAGTGAGCTTGAGCTACAGCTCAGGCCTGGCCTGGCTTTTTGAAACAGCTTAGAGTGAGGCACGTCCAGCCTCTGGGCTCTAAGGCTGAGGAACACTGCCAGATGAAGCAGCTCCTGGCCTTTCCTGCCCACTGTCCAAAGCTCCTGTGAGGAGCCATTTGTTTCTGGATTCCCTGAGTGTCTCCATGTCATCTAGTCCAGGTAGCAGGACCTGGGCTGATGACTAGAGTGAGAGACTAGTCCAACTGGAAGGTGAAACGTACTTGAGGGCCCACCCAGCGCCTTCTCATAGGCGCCTCCATGACCGCCTCCCTCCAAAAAAAAAAAAAAGCTGAGCATTCAAGGTCATTAAATGTTACCAATTTGTTTGAAAAATTAAAAACATTGAAACAGGCTCATAGACTAGATATGGCTCCCACCACCACCTGTGAGCCTATGATCTGATCTGGTTCAGTGCCTCTTATGGATGGGGATACTGAGGCCCAGAGAAGCCACTGCTGGGTGGCAAGACTATATAAGTCACCATTTGAACACAGCCATTCTCAGCCCCAGCTGGGGCTCCTCACCATACCTCACTGTTGCTTTCATTCTTTGGAAGGTAATTAGAGAGTTACCCTAGGTATAGGCTGGAGCAGTTAATTTCCAGATGCAAAGCAACAGAGCTCTTCAGATGAAGCAAGGGTTAATTATATTACAGTTACTACCTCTGGTGAGAATCAGCAAGAAGAGTTAACCTAAGATTTCTGTCCCCATCATCCAATAAAAGGTAAGCCCCTGGGGGCAGTACCTTGCCTGCAGCTTGAGTGCAGTTGTTTCAGTGGCTGGCACAGGGTACATTTCTGTGGAATGAATGATTAGACTTAAGAAGTTTGTGGAAGGGGGTTAGGAAAGCAATTAACAATCTACCAAGCACTTTCCATGGATTATTGTTTATTCTTTCCAACAGTTCTCTAAGAAAGGATGTGTTATCTCCCCCCATTTTCATATGGGGAAGTTAAGGCCCGAGGAGGATAGGTGATTGACTTAAGATGAGGGAGCAACTTGGATTTATTTGAACCTGAGGCTGTCAGGATTTAAACTCGGGGGGCTTCCTAGGTTGCAGTAGTGGTAAAGAACCCACCTGCCAATGCAGGAGATGTAAGAGACTCACGTTGATCCCTGGGTTGGGAAGATCCCCTGGAGAAGTGCATGGCAACCCACCCCAGTATTCTTGCCTGGAGAATCACATGGACTGAGGAGCCTGGTGGGCTACACTTCATAGGGTCACAGAGTCGGACACGACTGAAGCCACTTAGCATGAACTACTTCTTTCATCATATTTCCCTTTGCTCCCCAGGAACCGTGCACATTTTCCCAGCCCCTAACCTTTCAGACCATCCACTCCAAGAAGCGTGACTCTTGGTCATACCTAGTGGAGTTGTACTCAAGGCCACTTCACATGGGATAATTAGTACCATTTCTTTTTTCAGGAATGATCACTAAGGCTCACAAAGGAGAGGTGGGCCTTGGGCTCCCAGAGAAGAAGAAGAAGAAAAAGAAGGTGGTTAAAGAGCCAGAGACTCAATACTTGGTTTTAAACAGTGACAATTATTTCACAGAGGTTTGTCCAAGAGCCACACCACCCTTGAAGAATGTGATCCAAGAGCAGGTACCCAAAATGCCTCTTGTGAAGAAAAAGAAGAAAAAGAAGGGTCACAGCACCATCTGTGAGGAGCACCTTGACCCTGAGATCACACTACGTGCTGGACGGACTGAGCGGTCACGCAGCCCCAGGACACAGGCACTTGATCTGTCTGAGTCCCTCAGTGCAGAGAAGAAGAAGAGGAAGTCCATGTCCCCTGGCTCAAGGGTGAAGACCTTTCCAGACCCCGGACAGGACGAGGAAGTGACCAGAGTTGGCAAGAAGCTCAAAAAACACAAGAAGGAGAAAAAGGCCAAGGAAGCTACAGCCTTCTCAGGCAGGGATCCTTGGTTCTGCGAGGCCAGGAATGCATTGTATACTCACTCACATGGGAAGGATGGCGTCCAGGAGCAGGCAGCCCCAAGACAGAAACAGAAGCAAGGGAGTCCCAGGGAACACAGCGTGAAGATGAAGAAGAAGAAGAAAATCCACTGGGAGGGAGATCCCCTGCTGGGGCACCCTGAGTGCTCCTGGTCTGTGGCGAGCAGCCCCACGAAAGGAAGTAAAAAGAAGCCAGTCAGAGTTGAAGCTCCAGAATATATCCCCATAGGAGATGGCCCCAGGGTAAAGAAGAAAGTGAAGTCCAAGAAAAGGGTGGAGCAGGCAGACACCGGGGAGCCAGCTCTGAAGAGAAAGAAGAAGAAGAGGCTGGAGAGCGAAGTAGCAGAGGAGCTTTGGGAAGAGGTAGGCTTTCCTTCTGAAGCCCACTGCTTGGGGAGAACAAGGGTGGAAGTTGGGAGTGGGTAATCAGTCAGAAAAGGGGGATTTACTGACACATAACTAGAAAGTTTGATAGCTGTCTAGTTTCAGGTATGGCTGGATCTGGGCACTAGTGTAATATCCTCAGTAGTAGAGGTGTATATCCTTTGCTATCGAAACTTGACCCAAGTTTTCACTATTCTGCACTCAGGGTCTGGATTAATAGGATTAAGTTTTTGAATTATTAATAGGATTTAATATTAATAATTATTTTTAATTATTAAAAATTTATTAATAGGAATACGTTTTTCAGATAAATTCCTCTTTCTAAACTCTGAACCACTTGCTATCTAAAGTGCAAATAGTTCCTGAGATAATACGATAATACGAATGTCCAGAGCTATCTGAGCTCAAGATAGACAGTTTAGGGATCAAATTAAATTTGGATCACAGAAGATGCCTATGTGGCTTTTCCTAGCTCCAGGCTTTGTATCTTTCAATGCTGGTTTTAGTCTCAGGCTCCTCCCTACCCCAACCCCGAGGTAAGATGGTCCCAGCATCTCCAGGCTTTCATCATAGTAGTTAAGCCACCCCCAAAGGGAGAAGGGCAGCCCCTCCAAAACGATTACAGGAAGCGTCTGGCACTGCTCTCCCAGCTCTCCTTTGGGTCACACAAACCAGAAGCCCTGGTCTCAAGCCAGGGGCAGGGGCTGACAGCGTCCATCCCACTGGCACCCTACTGTCCGAAGCTGGGGGGAGGTGGTGGTCCTGTTACCAGGAGGAAGGGAAGGGATGGCCGCCTGGTGGAGACGGCAGAGATGGGCTGTCCATCCAGACCAGCTTCCGGGATGGGGGAGGGGAGGGAGGAGATGGGCTGAGCACGGGAGCCAGGGGTTGATGTGAGCGAACAGAGCCCTCCAGGGCTCAGCACATGGGACTCGTGGTGCCAGGTGGAACACACCTGAAGCGCAGAAGTGGCAGTCGTCACTGCTGAAGACCTCGAGGAAAGTGGCCGCCCTGAATCTCACTGTCACAGGGTCCTGCAAGGGGCTGAGGTCACTGAGAGAGCATGGCCCGTGCAGGCCCAGCAAGGACACCGCGTGGGAGCTGAGACCTCCCGGGGAGCAGCAGGTGCAGAGACCTGGGAGGAGCAAAGGGGCGGGGGTGGCAGGGGCTGGGCCTGCTGGGGCCTGGCAGAGACTAGCGGCTGCAGGGGTGTGGATTGTCATGTAAATGAGATGGGATCCCGCGGAGGGTTTGGGGGGATAGGGTGGTGTGGTCCAGGTGTGGTGGTTTTACTATTTTTTGAGATAGAACTGACCTAGGGCATTCTGTAAGTTCAGGATGTCCCCAAGCTGCTGTGTGGCATGGACCGGTGTTGTGGGTGGGGAAGCAGCGGTAGAGCCTGTCCCGGTGGTTCAGGCAGGAGTGAAGGTACTGACCGGAACTCTGGAGTTGGGGGGCGTGGGGCATGGTGTGGAAGAGGGAACTAGGGGGATTCAGGTTCGCTGCAGGGCGGCCAGCCCCTGCCTCTGCCCTCCCTGGCCCCTGCCTGCCCCTCCCCCACCATCAGTGGGGCCCTGGCCTTGCTCCTGGCTGGTTTGCCGTCACCTGGGAAGTGAGGTGGCGTCTGGCAGGGAAGGTCATGCTCTCAGCCTGAGTCGGGAGATCTGGGTTAGTGTGAGCCCTGTCTCTGAGCTGTGCGGTGACCTCGTGATAGCCCCTTCACTGCTCTGAGCCTTAGATTCCTCATCTGGCAAATAGATCAGTGCCACAGTTCTGAGGACAGAATTGGGGAGCGTGGTGGAAGAGAAGGGCTTCGCAGGTAGCTGAGTGGTAAAGAATCCACCTGCCAATGTAGGAGACGTGGGTTTGATCCCTGGGTTGGGAAGATCCCCTGGAGTAGGAAATGGCAACCCACTGTAGTATTCTTGTCTGGAAAATTCCATGGACAGGGAGCCTGGTGGGCTACAGCTCATAGGGTTGCAAAGAGTCCACTATGGCTTAGCACTAGTGGGAGAGGGGTTGGCAGGTGTTCTGTGGTGGGTGGGGTGGGAGAGGGGTGGTGCTGCAGTTTTGCGTCTTTTCTGAACTCCGTCACAATCTCACCTGCTGGGCTGCTCCAGTGGAGGCCATTGTCCATTTGAGCCTTACTCCCCCTGCCTTCTTTGCAGGAGCCCGACACGGACTTGGAGGTGGTGTTGGAAAAGAAGGGCAACATGGACGAAGCGCACATAGACCAGGTATGGCCGGTCCTCATCATCCACCACCTTCCCCAGCCCCCCAAGAAACATGTTCGCCTCCTAACCGGCCACAGGATCCTGGTCCCAGAGGCGTCGGGAGCTCCACAGGCCCCCAGGCCAGCCTCTGCCCCACCTCCAGGGGCAGGGAGCCTGTGGCCGCCCTCACTTAATGCTGGGAGAGCCCTTCACTGCCACGGCCTTGGGTGAGGGGCCGTCGGGTCTTGCAGCATCCCAGGCTGAGGTTGTCCTACTCCTAACTGCTGCAGGGGGAGGAGGGGACATGTCCCCAGAACCCGCAGGCTGGGCAGGGGAGACGAGCCCCTCCTGGCCCATGTGCCATCTCCTGGGCTCCTTGCAGCAGCATTTTTTTTTTTTTGTCTTTTTCAACTTTACTTAAATATAATTGACATACAATAATTATGCATATTTATGATGTACAGTTTGATGAGTTTAACATATGTATGCATCTAGGAAGCCAGCTAAGCAATTAAGATAACGAACATACCCACCATTTCCAGAAGTTTCCTTGCGCCCCTTTGTAATGCATCCCACCCTTCCCCATCCCCGGGTAACTGCTTCTACTCTGTCACTGTGAATTAGTTTATATTTTCTAGAATTTGTGTATAATTGGGATTATACAGTAGTGCTCTTTTTTAAATGGGCTTCTTTCACTTAACATAATCATTTTGAGATTTAGCTATATTGTTGCATGTATCAATAATTTATTCGTTGTTATTGGCTGTCCAGTATTCCTAGTATTATTTGTTTTGATGTTAAAAACATTTTCAGTTTTCAACTGAACTGCCTAGATTGCCTTTGGAAAAAATCAGTTGACTCTGTGTGTGTGTGATGTGTGGTGTGGGTCTATTTCTGGGCTCTCTGTTGAGTTTCACTGATCTGTATGTCTGTCTTTACACTAGTACCTCGTTGTCTAGATTACTGTAACTATATAATAAGTCTTAAATCAGGTAGTGTAAGTCTCTAGCATCATTCTTTTTTAAGAACTTTGGCTATTTCACGGCCTTTGTGATTCTATATAAATTTTAAAATTAACTTGTTGATTGCTACCAAAAAAATACTTCTGGGGTTTTGATTAGGATTGCCTTGAATCTCTAGACCAATTTAGGGGGAATTAATATCTAAACAGTGTGAAGCCCTCTGATCTCTAAGCATGGCATCTCTGTCCATTTATTTAGGTCTTCTTTAATTTCTCTCAGTAATGTTTTATAATTTTCAGTGTATAGGTCCTACACATCTTTTGTCAGATTTTCCTTAATTATATTTTTATGCTATTGTAAATAGTATTTTAGTTCAATTTTTCATTGTTGCATATATTGCTAGTCTGTAGAAATATAACTGTTGTACAGAAGCCTTAGGAGGGGTGGTTCTATTTGTGGACCAGCTTCTGCTTCTGTCATGCCTGGATCCTACGTGGGAGCCAGACTTTTGGAATTGGGATATTTTGTGATCCTGGACCCCAGGGCTTATTAGGACAGCATAGTAAATAACCACATAAATGTGGCCTTGGGCCATTTCTGATGAGGTGACCCTGGCAGTCACTAGCCTCACGATCCCATGTAAGGGGGCTGTGATGACCAGACGAGGCTGCACTGGGGAGGCGCTCAGCAAGGGCCTGCCCAAGATCTGTGCTTAGTAAGCGGGAGCCATTCACCTGCCTGTGCCCTCAGGCTGCGTCAGGGAGGGACTGCTGGACAGAAGCCGCAGGGTGTGATGTGGGCACGGCCCGGGGGTGGCCCCGCTGCTCCAGAAGAGAGAAATGGGGGAGTGCTTGCAAGTCAGCCGTGTACGAGGAGGGAGGCCTACCAGATGTTTCATGTCTCCATGATTCCCTACCTGATGCCTTTGGGGCCCTTCTCCCTGGAGGAGGGGCTGAGAGGATCAGTAGGATGATGCTGCCAGAGCCCCGTCCAAGGCCTGGCACAGAGCACAGGCCTCCCAGAACAGGGAGCTCCCCAGCTTTCTGCAGGGCATCATCACTGGGGGCGGGGAGGGCTGGGCTGCAGGGGCTGGTGGGCCTCAGAGAAGACAGGTGGGCACTGACTCTTATAGGCCCAGCCCCTGCCCTCCTCTCTCCCAGGTGTCCCAGCCACTCACATGCCACCTGCCCATGCAAGGCTCACCAGCCACATCTTTTCTTCCTATGGATTTGTGCCTATTAAGTACTTCACAGTTTCTAAGAAAACCGTTTTGGGTGACAGATAACTTCAGTGTAAGTGAAGCTTTCTGCCTCACCTCTCTATTTTTCCTGTAAAAAAGTTCATTATGTTAAAAGGTGGGGGAAGCAACCTGAAATCCTACTACCTAATAATAATCGCTGTTAACCCTTTGTTGTTACATTCTTCTAGACTTTTCCTTCTAACAGTATACCTGTGATTTCAGAGCAGCATGCAGTCATACGCTGTATACAGTTCTTTTCACTTTTATCACTTAGCCGGTGAACTGCTTTCCGCTTCACTGAGTGCACATCCACTGAAGTTCCACATGGTTCCCCACTGGCAGCTTGACCCCCCTGTAGGAATCTGCCATCACTTTCTCTTTCATCCCTGCAGCTGCCACTCGACTTTGTTTTATGTAGTTTTGAACCATATAAACAGTCACCTCAACTCAGCCGGTGGCAGATGAGAAGAGAGGAGGAAAGGCCGCAAACTGGGGGCAGCTAAATTACAACTGAACCCTTGGGAGGAAGGGTCAGGCCCTCAAAGCCTCTGTATCCAACTGCAGCGTCATTAGTGCGCTGACTGTGGCCTTGAGCTGCTCTGGTCACAGCGTGTGAGGTCCCTGCTGTGCTGGGGGCTGACAGTCTTACATTCCGTACCACAGTTCATTGTGAGAGCAGGGGACTTTCTCACACCAACCCGTGAGTCCCTGACACACTCAGTGTCCTACAGTTCAGCTCAGTCTGCCGCTGTCTGCCTGGAGATACTGTCAGATCCCTCAGCCGAAGGGCTCAGTCCCACCAGACTGCTCCCCACCCCCACCCCCCACATTCAGATGTCAGTCTTAAGCCAGGTTGTCAGCTGCGCTTCAGAGCAACCAGCTATAGAAGAGAGGTTCCAAAGACTTCCTCCTCGGGTTCAATTAATGTGCCAGAGCAACTCACAGGACTCAGAGCGGCACTTTACTCGACAGATGACTGGTTTATTCTAAAAGGATATAACTCAAGGGCAGCCCAAAGAATGAGATGCACGGGACAGGGGGCTTGGAGCTGCATGCCCTCCTGGAGAGCTCCAGTCTCGCCAGATATCCAGGGTTCACCAGCCGGGAAGCTCTCCAAAACCCTGGCCTTTTGGGTTTTATGGAGACCTCATTACTGGGCTTCCTTGGTGGCTCAGACAGTAAAGCATCTGCCTGCAATGCAGGAGACCCGAGTTCGATCTCTGGGTTGGGAAGATCCCCTGGAGAAGGAAATGGCAACCCACTCTAGAACTCTTGCCTGGAAAATTCCATGGACTGAGGAACCTGGTAGGCTACAGTCCATGGGGTCACAAAGAGTCGGACACGACTGAGCAACTTCACACTCATTACTGATACAGTTAATTGAATCATTGGCCATTTGGTGGTTGAGCTCAATCTCCACCTCCCGGCCTCTCCCCAGAGGGGAGACCTGAAGGTTTCAACCCTTTAATCTGGTAGTTGGTTCTCCTGGCAACCAGCCCCCATCCGCAGGTGCTTCCCAGAGTCACCTAATTAACGTTAACAACTTGAATTGTTCTTCTCTGGAAATTCCTGGAGAAGGCAATGGCACCCCACTCCAGTACTCTTGCCTGGAAAATCCCATGGACGGAGGAGCCTGGTAGGCTGCAGTCCATGGGGTCGCTAAGAGTCGGACACGACTGAGCGACTTCGCTTTCACTTTTCCCTTTTCATGCACTGGAGAAGGAAATGGCAACCCACTCCAGTATTCTTGCCTGGAGAATCCTAGGGACGGCGGAGCCTGGTGAGCTGCCGTCTGTGGGGTCGCAGAGTCGGACACAACTGAAGTGACTTAGCAGCAGCGGAAATTCCTAGGGTTTTTAGAACTCCATGCCAGGAATGGGGATGAGTCTTGTTATATATTTCTTACTATAGATTATAGTATCACAGTTTTCTGTCTCCCAGTTATCCTCTGAGGTAGAGGTATTCATCTGTTTGCAGATAAATAGACCATGATACAGAAAGATTAATTGACTCACCCAAAACCACACAACTAGTTAAAGGCGGTGCTAGGAGTCAAACTAGCCAACGCCTGACTCAACAGTCTGTGTTCTTTCTAGAAGATGCTGTCCGCAAGAGAGTTAACTACAATATCCTTTGTACAGCCAGGGCTGTGGGCAGTATATTTTGGGAAAATTTCAACCCCAAATGGCTCTTACAGGCAAAAAAGGTTCTAATGCTACAGGTAGACAAGCTTCTTCTAGTCTAGAAAGATTCATCCTTTTTTTTTTGGCCACATCTGTGGCTTCTGGGATCTTAGCTCCTCCATCAGGGATTGAACCCAGGTTCCAGCAGTGGAAGTGCTGAGCCCTAACCACTGGACCACTGGGGGATTCCCTGGAAGATTCATCCTTAAGGAGTGGAAAGCAAGGGTGAAGGAGGCCTGCACATTTTAGGCCAAGGGATTGCGCCTTCAGGTGATCAGAGGGTATTTTTAACAAATGCCTCCCACAGTCTGCAGCAGAACAAAGCTGCCTGAGATAGCATCAGACCCCTCAGGTGAAGAGCCCTTCAGTCTCCCCCCTACTCCCACCGCATCTCTGTCCTGGCTTTGAAGCTCAAAGGAAACTGCCTGCCTCACTGCCCTCTTCCCTTTCCTTTCGCTTGCTCAGGTGAGGCGAAAAGCCTTGCAAGAAGAGATTGATCGTGAGTCGGGTAAAACGGAAGCTTCTGACACCAAGAAGTGGACAGTAAGTTTGCCGGTGGGCTCTTTGAGGCGTGCTCCAGCGTCCCACCCCCTTCTCACCTTGAGGAGTGAAGGGGCAGGAGGGCGAGTCCATCTGGCCCAGAGGCAGCCCCAGCCCACCAGCTGGCTCCCTTCTCCACAGAGTTCGTCCTGAGCTCATTTCCTTCCTTCTGGAAGAGGTGCTTGCCTCCCTCCTGGAGAGCTGGCTGCTTGAGATAAGCTGCCTGGACCTTTGTCTCCTCCTCTGGACGGGCAGGGTGTCCTGGGCACCAGTTTCTTGGGGCACATGATGACGAGCCCTTCCCAGCAGTGGGCGGTGCCTTCAAAAGGCTGCTGGCACAGGGGGAGGGGGCCGAGGTGGGGGCGTGTGTGGCAGGCCTCTGGTCCAGTTGGAATAGGAAATTTCCAAAGCAGGGCCGAGGAGATGGGACAGGAGAGCGTATAGCATGGGGCCCGTGATCTGGCTGAAGGGGGATGGGAGGGTGTGGTGGGCACTGCTGGAGGGTGTGTGTGGGGGGAGCAGGGAGCTGGGGTAGAAGGCTCAGTCTGCAGGCCTGAGGCTTAGGAGGGGGCAGAGGGGAGAGAAGAGAGCTTGTTAATAGACATGGATCTGGGGGAAGAGGATCCAGATGACGGGAAGGCGTGTCTGCTTGTGCTGTTCGAAGCTTTCATAGTGTAACACAGAAAAGAACAGTTGATTTGAATCTAAAGATCTGAGATCCATTCTGAGTTCGGCCACTTTCTATAGCTATGAGACTTGAGCAAGTAACTTCCCTCCTGTGAACTTCAGTTTCCACGCCTGTAAAATGGGAGTCGTGCTCTGGCCCACTGGAGTATGGAATGCGGCCTGTTGCATGTTGTTCCTCTAGGGTCTCCTTTCTCTCCACCCGCTGGAGCTGGGCAGAGCTGATAAGATTCCATGATTGAGTGAGGAAGGCCAGAAACAGGCTGGCAGCAGCCCAGCAGCTTTACTGGTGGACCCGAGAGCAGGGGGCTGCTCGGGGGCTGGGGTCTTCCGGAACTGCTTTAGGGGGCACTGCCCCCGGGCCCAGGACCACTTGACTGCTGAGGCACACGGTGGGCATGTAAGACCGGGTCCCCTCCGGGAGCTGGCTCCCAGGACTGGTCAGCCTCTGGTAACTCTTTCCTCTAGACCGAGCCCAAGGTTGTCAGACGTGGCCTCTCATTCTAGAAATTGAAGGCCTGGGAAGCTGTCTTTGGTCCTGTATTGGAGCCACTGTGAAGCTGGGGGAACTTGTCACCAGTTCACTCAGGGCAGCTGTAGTAATGACTGGTTCCTATTATTCCAAAGCCGACCTAGAATTAAGAGCTCTGCTAGCGTTTGGCTTACAAGCGGAAAGTTCCTGGGCGGCACGGAGGTCAGCAATCCTGGTGGGGTGGGTGGGTAGGAGGAGGGGTAGAACAGCCAGTTCTTGAGGATTTAAAACCAACCGGGCATCGTGCTCTGGGTTACTGGGATCAAGTGGCGGAGGCGTGTTACACCCCCTCTTTGCAAATGAGGACATTAAGGCTCAGCGAGGTTAAGTAACTTGACCATGGTAAGACAGGTGTGGTTTGATCCTGAGTCTTCAAAGTCAGTCTTCATGGGGAGCTAGGTTTCTCACCTCTGCCACAGACTTGGGAGGGGAGTCTTTTGGGCCACTTCTCTGAGGGGCTCTTTTGCATTTTCTCAAACATGGGTGATTAGTGCATGGGTGGTAGAGTGCTCTGGACAGGAATTGGAACCCTGAGTTCCTAGGCTGACTCTGCCTCCAACTCCTGTGACCCTTTACCTCTCCTGGCCTCCATGCCTTTCCTGCTAGACAATGCAGTGCTCCTGCAAAGAGAAGTGCATTTCAGACTCCCACTTGCGCTCTCCACCTCCACCTCAGGCTGACGGATGAGTAGCCAGCTGGCGAGGTGTGTCGTACTGACTGCCATGAACCGGGGGAGAAGGAGTTTAGCAGACGGGCAGCTCGGTGTGAAAGGTGGCTCTGGTGAGGGCCAGGCCCGACACGCAGTTCCAGCAGGATTACTGAGGAGGCCTGAGCCCCCTCCAGCTGCAGACCTCCATTTCCTCCTCAGCGGAGTGGGAACCAACAGCACTCCTCACAGGGCTCTGGTTGGAATTAAGAATTCCAGTAAGCCTTTGATCATCTAGATCCTCCCTGGCTGGGGGCTGGGGAAAGACCAGGGCTTTGGAAGCCAGGAGAGTAACCACCTGTTTTCTCTTACCACAGGGAACCCAGTTTGGCCAATGGGATACTGCTGGTTTTGAAAATGAGGACCAGAAAATGAAATTTCTCAAACTCATGGGTGGCTTTAAAAATCTGTCCCCTTCCTTCAGTCACCCCTCTACCACGGCGGCCAGGCCCAACATGGCGCTCAGCAAGAAGGCGGCCGACACCCTTCAGCGGAACCTGCAGCAGGACTACGACCGGGCCATGAGCTGGAAGTACAGCCGGGGGGCCGGGCTCGGCTTCACCCCCCCGGCCAAAGTCTTTTACATTGACAGGAACGCATCCAAGTCAATCAAGTTTGAAGATTAAACTCTTCTGTCGCGTCCCCCAAAACACCCAACGTTGCTTTTATTGTTCTATCAGGCAGATGAAAGCCATAGGACAGTTGTCTCGAATCGAACTCCTGTGAAGATTAAGGACAACTGTGTTGATGTGCTTGGACAGACTGGGGTGAGGGCAGCTCCTTTCAAGAGCCAGGAGAACGTGTTGAGTGGCTACTGTTTTCTGTGTGACACTTCCATTCCTGTTGCAGACAGTGCGTATAACTGGCAGCAGCTCACACTTGT
Source organism: Giraffa tippelskirchi (assembly GCF_054371585.1). Lineage (NCBI taxonomy): Eukaryota > Metazoa > Chordata > Mammalia > Artiodactyla > Giraffidae > Giraffa > Giraffa tippelskirchi. The sequence continues at coordinate 24,325,316 of NC_137287.1, forward strand.
TGAGTGCTTCCTGTATGCCAGGCTCTTACATGTCTCCCCTGCATTCGTGTATTTAATCTCCATGATTCTGAAACAGGTGCTATTATTATCCTCATCTTAGGGAATGGGGTTCTGGGGTGAGGAAACTGGGGTTTTGGGATCAAGTAATAACATTGCCTGGGGTCACTCAACAAGTAAGTGCCAAGTGTACTTTTGCGTCCCAAGGCCTATGTCAACTATTCACTACATTGAATATCCCCTCTAGGGAATTTCACCCAAAATACTCATTGGGATTAAAATGTCTTTTGATTGAAGAAACAGAGGCTTATTACATGTCTACATCTCAAACAGGAAGTGGGATTAATGTAAACGGGCAAGAGCAAGCTTGTTTCTCCTCCCCCTTGTTGGAGTAGCCACAGGCAGAGAGGCGTCTGGATTCCCACCAAACAGATGTGGCTGAGTTGCCTCTGCTGCTGGGAAACTGTTTCTAAACCCATCTTGCCTTTTGCAGTCTGTGTTCCTTCCATCCCCAGGGCTGTGCTGGGATTTAATCTTTCTGCTTTAACTGGATTCTGAGCAAGGCATTTAAGAGAGCAATTGGCTAATCCTCCACACGCACAAATGGCACGTTCATTCCCAGGGACGTGTTTATTGGATTCTTTCCAACCACAAGAAAGAGAATCCTAGGTGACTTCTATGGAGGAAGTCAAATGTCAGGAGGCACAGACGTGGGGGTGACAGAGCGCTGCCTCATCGGCCCGGGGACAGTTTCCAAAGCCTTCATGCTGCAGCCTTACAAACTCCCGGTACCCCCCCCCCCCAGTGACATGTGACCACCTTCTCTCTATTCACCTAGCATTTTGCTTCCCAGAATATGAGTTCTCTGTGGGCCTTTTTCACACCACTTGGCTTGAACTCCCCCTCCAGACATGCTATCTCCGGCAGGCCTGGACAGCCAGGAAATTCAGTCTCATGGGAGGGAGTCCTGTGTAGGGGGTTGATTCAGCTTTGCATGAAGGAAACAAATGTTTCCTCTCTGCTCCACCATCCTACCTTGGCTTCATCAGCTTGGTGGCAAGATGGCTGTAGCAATTGCATGCAGCAAATCAAGACACTAGACCATTCCAGAGGGAGAAAAGAAAGCTGCTTGTGGTTCAAAGAAACTTTCAGAAGCCCTTTTGTCATAACTCGCCCAGCAGTGTTGCCCACCCATTCTCGAGCCAGCCCCTGGCATGTGGAGGGAAATTCTCAAGCAGTCAGGAAGAAGACTGAGGTTCAGATGCTGACGAGGTGAACATGGGTCCACTACTGCCCCACCGGGCAGAAGTGAGGCAGGTCTGCCTGGGCCCTGACCAACAGCCATTGTCCAGGTCTAGATTCCTACATACCTGTGTTAGCCGTGATTCTGGTGGGCCACTTCCCTCATAACCTGAATGTGGCCCTCCATGGATTCAATCTTGAGACACATAACCGAAGAGGCCTTACAAGGTAAGGTTCTGCACTTGAGTTAGCTCTGCAGGGCATGTCCTCTTCTGACAGGGGTGGTCTTGATTCACACTCCAGGAACTTGCCCAGTGTGAAAGGAACCAACCACGTCTGTGATCCCTGTGTCTTGCTGAGAGCTCACGTCACAGTTTGGGCCTGCTTGGCTGTCAGGGAGGACTGTGCTCACCCATCTACTGTGTGATTCTGGAGAGCGGGTGAGCAGTTGTCCCCCACCTGTCCCATTATTGTCCCTCTTGTTAGGGATGTGACGGTCAGGCCTCTCCCCTCTTGCCGTTCAGTGTATACAGTCTCTCTGTGATAGGATTTGACTTTCTAGCACAGTGTGGCTGAAGAGTTCCACTTGGCTTGGGAAGGTTTATTAAAGTCTGTTCCTGAAGCAGGGCCTAAGCAGAGAAGGTTGGACAGCCAAGACGGCAGGACGCCAGGTGTCCTCAGATTGAACTGAGCCTTGCCTCGGCTGCTCACGTAGGTGCAGACCATGCTGCTCTAGTGACGGCTCCAGCCCGTTAACTGGACCTCTCTGTCCTTCTGTAAATTGAACAACATTGTCTTGAGTCACCCCTCTCCGCTTGGCCCCATGTCCTGGGTCCTGCTCAAGCTGTCTGCAAGGTTTTTTTTGGTGTGATTTCCCATGTTGTTCATTTGTTGATTCTGTGTAGCACACAGCCTGTCTCCACTGGAACAAGGCAGTTTTGGGATTTTTACTCAGAATCTGGGAGAGGTGGGTGGGGGTGTCTGGTTTATAAGCACAGCCAAGGTCTCAGTTGAATATATAACCACCCTGCTCTCAAACCCCTTGGGGATTTCTCACAGACTGATCCTCCTTCTATGTATGGCAAAGGCCTTCCCTCCTTACAATGGCCTTTATCCAGCTGTCCCCCAAACCTCATGATTCTTAACCACTTTATTCCCTGAGGTGATTTCCTGCTATTTCCCACTAAGCTCCTCCCTGAGGCCACCCTTCTGCAACTAGATTGGCCCCATCACAAGTATTTGCCAGATTAGAGTTCTTCCCTTAAAAATTGTGTGTTCAGCTCTACAAACAGAACTGTTGAGGTTCTGTGCCGCCCCTCAACCCCCCACCCATCCCAGTCCTCATCACTGGAACCTGTTAACATGTGATACAAAACAAACAGGAGTTTAAGGTAGCAGATTGAATTAAGGTTGCTAATCAGTAGTAGGATTTGACTGGGCCTACCCAGATAATCCAGGATTAAAAGTATCAGTAGAAGACAGAAGAATCCAGAGATCTGTAAGAAACACTCAACAAGCTGTCACTAGTTTAAAGATGAGGGGACCCCATGCCAAGGCATGCAGGCAGCCTCTAGAAGCTGGGAAAGGCAGGAAAACCGATTCTCCGCTAGAGACTCCGGAAGAATGCAGCCCGGCCAACACCTTCATTTTGAAGGAAAGCCCACTGGACTTCAGACCAGTAGAGCTGTAAGGTGATAAAACTGTGACATTTTAAACCCCTAAGTGTGGCAATTTAAAGCAGCAGTAAAAAATTAATACAGGTCTCATGCAGAAGTTTTCATTTTTACCTTATTTCCTAAAAATTTTCTTTTTCTTCTGGTTCCATCATTCTTCACGATCGTAGACCTCACGCCATGTAGACCACAGTCTTTAGCGACTGACTAATTTAGTTAACAGGCTGGGGAACCCACACGAGAACACTGAAAATCTCAGCTTTCACCTGGGCCAGGGTGACGTGTGATTCAGAAGCTGCTTTGGTGGATCGTCTACCTGACCTAATGTGAAAGTCCAAGTCCAGGTTAATGGAAGAACAGTAGGAATTGACTGACTCAGGCTTGGGCAGATGCCGTCGGCTGTATAGACTCAAAGTAGAAGAAATGACTTAAAAGTGAATAATTTGAATTTGCCAATTGATTTTCATTTGAACAGTATCATATAGTAAAAGTGGCATAGGAAATTCTTTTAATGGAATAATCTTGTGTAATAAAGGCCACTTGGGAATATTTGAGCAACGCCACCATGCTTTCTCAATGTTTTGTTCAGTACACGCTGTTCTTCAATGGAGGCCATTTTCTCAGCAGAATTCTTGGGTTGGGGGTGGGGTGGGGTTCACTGTTAAGCTGGCCAGAAAATCCACAGCATATTCTTGGTCCCAAACTATTCAGTTAAAACATGAGTTTACATAAATTTTTTAAAATTATTTTAGCTACTTCTGTGCAAACTGTAATTCAGGCTTTTCACAGAGTAGAAGTAAAATGTGGTCTGCTCAGTGGATACCTTCCAAAAATACAATGGTTTGGGGGCACTTTTAATCCACAACTTGGATGCATTTTCCTGCACAAAGGTTCTAGGCTGTGAGTCACCACTACGACCAATATTCATGACCTCACTGATTCAAAATAAAATGTCAGTGGAAGCTCATTAGTGGTAATACAAGAATCAAACTCCACCAAACTAGTAAAAAAAGCAGACTGAATCATATGCTGTTTAGGGTCACGGCTGCAAGAAAACCAGGCAGTGTGTTCAGACACATACTGAGGATGTTTAGACACATTCTCTTCTGGATGAGTGAGAGTCAGTGGTAATTAAATGAACAGTCATGAACATAAATATTCCTTCAGGGAACATTCAGTTACAGTATATTTTTCAGTTATATTTCAGTATATTTATTCAGTTACAGTATATTTTCCATCGAAGCCCCAGAGAATCTTAAATCTGACTTGTTTTCTCCTTTAATCTATAAGCATATTTAAAATCCAATCAAGAGCCGGTATTGACATAAAGCAAAATCAGGGAAAGGGCACAGCGGCTCTTTCAAAGTGGACTGCTTTTCAAGGTTCTTTTTTCAGTTAACTTTCAATTAAACCTTCCCGAAGAGAGAGATGTTACTCGCACTCTTCTGTTCTTCTCTGAAGGCCCATCTGCAGGCCAGAAACAGACGCTGCGCTCAATGAGCAGGACTAGACTCGAATCCTCATGACAGCTCCCACTTCACTCCACCGGCAGAACAGCAGAGAAACCAATCTGTACGTGTGTAAAAATGAAAACAAAAGTACAAAACAGGTCTTTCTGGCTTGGCATCAGAGACCCTGGAGTCAGGTCCTCGTCTGCAGAGGGAGCCTGAGGGCCAGCTCAGTCAGATGCCCCATGTCTGGCTGCTTGCTTTGCTTCTTGATGTATTCCAGAGTTTTCACCTAGGAGGAAAGAGAAAGACTCATCTCCTTTGTGGTTCATAATTCTCAAGGCTCCGACAAATCAGCCATATTGTGAACTTAGGCTTTTTTTCTTAGAGAGGAGAAGAAGCCAGCAGCTTTTAAATAAGACTCCTTAGATTACAACTTGCTCTTAAAATCACCAAGAATTACTGATGTTTCCATACGTGCGGCTTTTATTTACAGGGAATTAATACTGCTCAGTGATCCCTTGGTTCCAGGACCCCCAGCTGATACCAAACCAAGGGTACACAATCCTTTACAGAAATTGGTGTAGTATTTGCATGTAACCTTCATACACCCTCCTGTATATGAAATCCTTTCCAGATTACTGATAATACCTACTATAATGTAAACGCTATGTCAGTAGTTGCGTATACATGACAAATTCAGGGTTTGGAAACTTCCTGAAGCTTTTTTCCCCCTGAATATTTCTGAGCCATGGTTGTTGAATCTGAGGGTGCTGAACCTGTAGGTATGGAGAGCCATTTGTCCTTTGTAGGGCTTGGCACCTTTCTAGAAGGGGAGATGGGGGCTGTTTGATGTCCAGGCCCTGAGGCTGCACTGAGACCGCCTGTGCCTGCCCAGCGGGCTTGCATCACTCGCCAGGACAGCCGTGCTTGCTGGGTCTGTTGAGGGCCGCCTTGCCCCACCCCGTGCCTCACCATGGTCCTGGTGTCCACACAGCCGTGCCTCTGTGCCAGGTGCCACAGGTTGACGGACAGCTGGTTGAGCCTGTTGTTGCGCAGGTCCCCATGGGCCAAGATGCTGTTAAAGAAGGAAAGGCCCAACGAGCTCTGGCGTTTTAAGGCCTGAAATAGAAAAAAGAGGTTACTATCTGGCACTGGGCTCAGACTTGTCCCAGTGTTGACGCTGCTGGGGTGCCAAGGCCAGCTCTGCCACGGATCTTCTGGAGAGCAAGCTACTTAACCTCCCGGCTTCATCTGTAGGAGAATTAAGGTAATACCAGCTCATAGGGTAAGTGAGACTAAAACGAGATGCTGTGTGTGAAGCCCACCTGGGCATTACTCATGGAGTGGAAGCAGAAGGCAGTGATGTTCTCATGAGACTCAGTGCTCAGCAGGATAGAGGGATGACATAGGCCAGCAGAGACCAGTCTTCCTGCTTTTAATGCCAGTACAGGAGGTAAAATATGTCTCTCACAGATGTGTCCTCAAGCCACCCAAAGTTTCTGTCATTATTGCTACCCTCTGGGTGCCAGGAATAAAGACAAAAGACCTCAGCTCCCCATGAACAATGCTCCCTGATACCCAGCTCTTATAAGAACAGGCAAGAATACTAGAGTGGGTTGCCATTCCCTTCTCCAGGGAATCTTCCCAACCCAGGGATCAAACCTGGGTCTCTCGCACTGCAGGCAGATTCTTAACTGTCTGAGCCACCAGGGAAGCCCATAAGAACCACTGAATACGCTTAACACCAGATCTTTCCCCTCTTGCTCAATGATCTGATGTGAGAGGTACTCAAACAAGGAAAGTCTAGCCAAAATGTCAGAGTAGACCAGGCCTGAACCCCAGCTTTAAATAGTAAAAGGAAAAAGGGAAACTAAATCTCCAAAATGCAGCAGGCCCAGGACAAAGGAGGCCAGCTCCTAAAGGTAAACAGAGGCACCTGGGAAGGCCCAAGTCAGCAGGTGGGCCTGAATAGGGACCAGGTCAGATCACAGGTCTGTGTGGGCCCTGGAGAGCTGATGCCCGGGCCTTTGCTGGGTGCTCTTGGCTGGCACTGCAAACATCAGTGCTGCCAGGAGCCTTGAGGGTCTGCAAAGCCTTGAGGGTCTGCTCTGTAGGGTATAGGGCCCTACACTGTGCCGGGTATGAGCTCTGTGCTTTACACAACTTATTTCATCTTCACAACAACTCTTTGTAGGTAGGTAAGATTCTAGAGCTGTCCTCCAGGATCCCACCCCCTGGTTATTCAAACAGTAATCTAGGTGCTACTGTGAAAAGACTTTGCAGGTGTAATTAAAGTTATGGACCTTAGGGAGATAATCCTGGATTATCTGGGTGGGCCCAGTCTAATCATTAGAGCCCTAAAAAGCAGAAAAATTTCTCAGGTTGAAGTCAGAGACAAGTTAGCAGAAGAGGAAAGCAGAGGAAAGGTGCTACAGAAAGGGAGACTAGAGATTTGAAGCTTGAGAAGGACATGACCACCATTGCTGGCTTTTAGGATGAACTGAGGTGGCCAACTCAAATGAGCTGGGAAGTAGATTCTTCCCACTGCCTCCTGGTTAGAGCCCAGCCAGTCAACACCTTAATTTTGGCCTTGTGAAACCAGGAGCACAGAAACTGGCCCAGGCAATGCTGACTTCTGACCTTCCAAACTGTGAGATAATAAACAGGGGTTTAAAGTTTGGGGTGACTCAAAGCCATAACAGGAAACCACTACATTCCCATCTTGCTGATGAGGTCAGAAAGCTTCAGGAACTTGTTCAAGGACTGCAGCTAGCAAATGCAGAGTGAGGCTCTGAGCTCCAGTCGTCCAGTTCTGAGCCTGTGCAATTCACACCGGCCCCAGATTATAAGATATTCCCAAAGACCCATGGCTAGCATCACATTATGGATGCAAAGAGCTTCCCAGGTGGCACAATGGTAAAGAATCCACCTGTCAATGCAGGAGATGTAAAGATGCGGGCTTGATCCCTGGGGCGGGAAGGAAGATCCCCTGAAGAAGGGAATGGCAACCCACACCAGTATTCTTGCCTGGAAAATTCCATGGACAGAGGAGCCTGGTGGGCTACAGTCCATAGGGTTGCAAAGAGTCAACATGACTGCGCACAGCACAGATCAGGGTTCAAACTCTGAAGAGGCCAAGAGATTTGCCCAGCAGAGCTATAGATTTATCCAGGGAAGTAGGAATGGTTTGAGGTGGTTTAGAACAATACATATCTTTCCTGCTTTCTTCAACCTATTAACTGTCCATCCTTCCATGTGTGGAGGCTACAGAGCAGCAGACTCTATGTTAACTGCTGAGCCAACTTAGTCATCTCCTCCTGCAGCCCTCTCCCAGGTGAGAATTTCAAATCTAGTGGAGAAAAAAATAAGACAGTAGAACTGCCAAGGAGCAGCTAAGAATGCAGTTGGGCAAGGGTGTCTGTATTACAGTGAAGAGACTCAGGCCCCCCAAAATTGAGCCTGCCTTGGCCACAGTCTGGACCAGGTGACCATCACAGAAGCAGCTGAGCCAACTGAACAACACTGCCGTCAAGAGGTGGGGTCGTGCTGTGGGGACCCAAGCTTGCAGGTGTGGAGGGAAGGCGGCAACCACCTGGCCAGCAGATCACTAACTGGCTGGCCACTGCCTACTTTGGCCTCCTTTGTTTAATCAGACAGTGAGCTTGCCCCAGCCGGGAACTGGGCAGAGATCATCCAGTGGGTTCCAGCCTATCCTGCTCTCCCTTTAAACTGGAGATGCCTGGAAACGAGGGCCCTGATTTCTACTCAGATCCAGAGGACCAACCTCATAGAAAGCTCTCAAATAAGACTCTTCTGAAAGGTGCCTTTTAACTACATTTCCTTGAAGCAGGGCAGAGTTTTAAAAAGTCAAACAAAGAAAACAGTATCTCACTGGCTTTTTCTCTGTGCTGTATCTCCTCAAGCATTTTACCCTAAAAGCCCAGTTTGTGTGTGTTTTAAACGCACCGCCCATTAAAAATGAAATCATTAGAGAAGGGTCTGGGAATGAGCAGGCATGCCGGCTGACGTGCAGAGAGACCCAAGAAACTGAACACAGGAGAGAACCAAACCCAGGCCTCAAGCCCCTCCTATCTCCACAGAGCTTTTCAATAGAAAGGGGCTGCTTTTGAGTCTTTGCCTAGGGGAACTGTCACTTCCAGGAAGTTGTAAGGGTCTGGCGTGGTTCCCAGCTTCACCACACCCAAACAAACAGCTTCGTGAAGCTCGTGACTAGAGCAGGGCTGGCTCCTTCACGTGCGGGTAGAGGGCAGTTTGGAGGCAGGGCTGACACCAGTCAGTGCTGAGAGGTGAGACACTCAGCTCGGGCGCCAGTGCGGGGCTTTCATGGCACCGAGCTTGGCTCCCCCGCAGCGGAGAGAGCTCACAGCACTTCTGCTCCAGGCTCTAGAAGCCTCCGCCCCCCACGGCCGCCTGTGCCGAATCTCACAGCACATTGTTAAAATGAAGGATGACATGTTCCGTCTTAGCTTGGTCCACCCATGTTTTTCCTAATAAATGCGCATATATGGACAGACACTTTCAGTGAGCATCCCTGGTATTTATATGAGTTGAAACATCCTTCGGAAACATTCCAGCCCTGCTATTCCTTCAGAAGTATTTCAGCTGTTATCACCATCAATGCCTCCTCCCCCAAGAGAAAAAGAGACAAACGTGAAAATAGTTCCAGGTTACATGGTTCTGGGCTCATTTTTATTGTGAGCCTGGAGGTCCTAGACTATGGTCGTTTATGCTGTCAGCAGCCACCTCTGATTAGACCCAGCCTGTGGTATCAGAGTGAAGAAAGGCATTTTCAATCAAATACACAGCCCTGCTCTGGCAGGAAGTAAGAGCCAGAGCCCATGTTTGCAGGGATTGGGGAAGGTGCTAAGGATCCTTCAGAGCAGGGGAGCAGAAGGGATGTGATCAGTGTGGTCAGTGCAGACTGAAGGTGAAGAACTCCCCTTTCTTCTGCAGGGTGGTGAGAGCTCTCTCTGAAAGCAGCCAAGTGCAGAGACCAAGTTGACACCCATTCAAAATAAGGCCTTGTGGTTGGAGGAGGGGAGTTCCTCTTCTAACTGGGGTTATAATGCTGCCCGCTCCACTGACAGCCAACACCCTCCGTGCATGAACTTCCCCAGAGCTCTCCAGCTCTGCACCCAGCGGGTCCCGGGTCAGTGGGACCCACCTACAACCCTCCCCTCCCTAGAGAGGGCACTAGGAGGCACTCAGGGACCCCAGGGTGGCAGTGGTTCTGGGTTTTCCATCTGCCCTCTGGACTGCTAACCTTAAGGTTGGTCCTTTATGCTGTGCCCTTGACCTTTGGCAGTGGGGGCGGCAGTGGGCACCTACCTCATCCTTGGCCAGGGTTTTCAGATGCTCCAGGATCTGAGCCATCACCGTCTCGCATAGTTTGTTGTTCTCAGCCAGAAACTTGGAGTCTCCCCCATAGAGGCTGTCATTGGAGTCGACTGATGGAAGAAACGAGAGCTGTGAGACATTCCCAAGGCCAGGGAGAGGCAGCCACGTGGCACCGGTATCAGCACATGGCAGGAACGCATGGCAGGGCAAATGGAAATAGCCAGAATCTCCTGCAGACTTGGGGCCTTGGGAATCACAGAGAAAATACCTGCCCTTCTGGATGACTGAGCCAGACAGCAGGAGCATGGAAGACTGTCCCCTCTGGCCTGGCATTGCAGTGACCATCAGAATGGTTGTCAATACTGAGCACTGTGTGCCAGGCACTGGGCTCAGGACTTCACAGGCATTACTAGAGGGTCCTCATAACTAGCACGTGCAAGAGATAACGGATGGGGACATGGAGGCTCAGAGCCCACCCTGGCCAAGATCCCAAAGGGGGAGGCTCCTTTCAAGCTAAGCACCGCCCCCAGCCCCCTGTCCAGTCACTAATCCTCAAAACTCCTGCAGGTGGCATGGAAGGTTCTCTTATGTCTTCCTGCAAACCTGAATCTTCTCATCAAAGTCCCCTCTCTCCTTGGGCACCTCCCATCACAGCTGCTGTCTGTAGAAAGAAAGACCAGACGCAAGAACAGCCTGAGTTTGACCTCCCTCTCCCTCTTTCCTGTCGACCTTTACACGAAGCATGACCTCTGGGTCAGGAAGGAAAGAGAGAGACTCTACACGGTGCTGTTTTGCAGGGTTTTTTTTTTTTCATTTAACAATTCTTGGAGCTATTTTCGTATCAGCACAAATGGATGTCACAACAAACTGTGGAAAATTCTTAAAGAGATGGGAATACCAGACCACCTGACCTGTCTCCTGAGAAATCTGTATGCAGGTCAAGAACCAACAGTTAGAACTGGACATGGAACAGCAGACTGGTTCCAAATCGGGAAAAGAGTATGTCAAGGCTATATATTGTCATCCTGCTTATTTAACTTATATGCAGAGTACATCATGCAAAATGCCAGGCTGGATGGAGCACAAGCTGGAATCAAGATTGCCGGGAGAAATAACAATAACCTCAGATACGCAGATGACACCACCCTTATGGAAGAAAGCGAAGAACTAAAGAGCCTCTTGATGAAAGTGAAAGAGGAGAGTGAAAAAGTTGGTTTAAAACTCAATGTTCAGAAAATTAAGATCATGGCATCCAGTCCCATCGCTTCATGGCAAAAAGATGGGGAAACAATGGAAACAGTGAGAGACATTATTTTTGGGGGGCTCCAAAATCACTGCAGATGGTGACTGCAGCCATGAAATTAGAAGACGCTTGCTCCTTGGAATAAAAGCTATGACCAACCTAGACAGCATATTAAAAAGCAGAGAATTACTTTGCCAACAAAGGTCCATCCACTCAAAGCTATGGTTTTTCCAGTAGTCATGTATGGATGTGAGAGTTGGACTATAAAGAAAGCTGAGTGCCGAAGAATTGATGCTTTTGAACTGTGGTGTTGGAGAAGACTCTTGAGAATCCCTTGGGCAGCAAGGAGATCCAACCAGTCAATCCTACAGGAAATCAGTCCTGAATATTCATTGGAAGGATTGATGCTGAAGCTGAAACTCCAATACTTTGACCACCTGATGCGAAGAACCAACTCACTGGAAAAGACCCTGATGCAGGGAAAGATTGAAGGTGGGAGGAGAAGGGGACAGAGAATGGGATGGTTGGATAGCATCACCAACGCAATGGACATGAGTTTGAGTAGACTCTGGGAGTTGGTGATAAGACAGGGAAGCCTGGCATGCTGCAGTCTATGGGGCCACAAAGAGTCGGACATGACTGAGCAACTGAACTGAGCTGATAAGTGGATGTGCTGTTTTGCTTGTACCACCTGAGCAGGAGTTCATCATGTGACTGACCAGACATATTTGGCTCGTCTCTCCTATAGACACTTCATTTGTTCTCTTTCCTTTCTTTTTTGGTGGGGGTGGGGGTGGGGCCAGGCTGCTGCAAAGTCTTACCATCTGTAATGAAACCACAACCTCTGCCTTGCAGAGTCATTTCTTCCCCCCCAAGCCTTTTTCTTGCCAGATCATTTTTTAACAGCTTTCACCCCAATTCCCAAATGTATGTGGCTGAGCAAAGTTATTTCCACCTGGTGTGAATAAGTGGTGGTGCTTAGTACATGGAGCACCCTTGGTGCTAAGTAGTCAAGGAGAGGGAAAGTGCAGTGGCAGCTTTTAGATGTTTCTGATCCATGTGCACATGTCTGTTAAGTCGCTTCAGTTGTGTCTGACTCTTTGTAACTGCCCGCAAGGCTCCTCTGTCCATGGGATTTCCCAGGCAAGAATACTGGAGTGGGTTGCCATGCCCTCCTCCAGAGGATCTTTCAGACCCAGGGATCGAACCTGCACCTCCGGCAATTCTTTACTAACTGAACCACGGGGGGAAGCTCCATCCATTCTGATCTGATGGAGGCCTAAAATCTGGGCCACCATGCCAGGTGCAGGGACATCTGATAAAGCAGAGCCATGCAGGTGCCTGGGTGGGGAGGGCTGTGTGTGGCTGTGCTTACACGGCTATGTACACACAGTGTTAATCCAGTTCAGAGTTTACAGATGTTTTCAATAAACCAGTTCAGCTTAGCTCATCTGGCAGAATGCAATTTGCTGTGCTCTTCTCGGCCCAACTCATCACTGGCCCTATCCAAGGGCCCAGTGAGAAAGATCCTGTCTCAGAGGCATATACAAATCCAAAAGGGGTGAAACATATGAGATCACAGTAAAGCCCATGAGGTTGTGTGACGCAAATACGAGGTGACATAGGGCACTCGGCTTAGCTTGCAGATGGGTGAGGCTGAGAATAAGAGCCACAGGGGAGAGTCCCATCATGGTCAAAGTCACCAGCTGTCGACAGGACAGGGTCTGCAAAGAACTCTTCCCTGGACTGCTGACAATAGGCTACAGAACCAAGGGATCACGTTCAACAGGCACTGGCCATGAAGACAAGAAAAGTCAAGGTACAATGTGCAGGGATGGCTTCTGAACTTTTAAAACAGTGACCCCTACTAGGGTCACTTACAGGAAAATTGGCAATACATCAATAGTCAATGTATCAGAAATACATCTAAATGGTCTACAATTTTATGGAAAAAAGTATGATTTCACTAGAAATCAAAGAACAGAAAACTAATACCACAGAAGAACTTAAAAAAATCACCTATCAGATGAACAAAGGTGAGAAAGACTACCTAGCTTTGAGGTAGGCCTGGGGAAGCTACTGGTGGGAGTATCATAGTTTGGAAATCAGTAAGAAAAGCCTTAAGAAATGTCTAGTACCACTTTGCACCTATTAGGATTGCTACTATTTAAAAACAACAACAACGGCAAAAAGGAAGATACAAAGTGTTGATGAAGGTGTTGAGAAACTAGAAGCCTCCTACGCTGCTGCTGGGGGTGTAAAATGGTACAGCTGCTGTGGAAAAGCTCAGTAGTTCCTCAAAAAGTTAAAGAGAACTGCCCAGGATCTGGCAATTCCAATGCTAGATATGCTCAAAGGAATTGAAAACACAGACTCAAACAGATACTTGTACATGAATGTTCATAGCAGCATTATTCACAAGAGCCAAAAGGTGGAAGCAACCCAAGTATCCACAGATGGATGAATGGGTAAGCAAAATGTGGTTTATCCGTACAACGTAATATTATCCAATCATAAAAAGGAATGAAATTCTAATACATATTACAACATGGATAAACTTTGAAAGCATTATGGTAAGGGAAATGTACCGGATACAAAAGGACATCTACTGTTATGACTCCACTTGTATGAAGTACCTAGAAGAGGCAAATTCATAAAGACAGGAACAGAGGTCACCAGAGGCTGGGTGAAGGGGAGGTGGGCAGTTATTGTTCACTGGGTACAGAGTTGTTTGGGGGAGATGAAAAAATTCTGAAAATGTATGATGGTGATGGTTGCACAACACTGAAAATATGCTTAATAAAATGGAATTGTCCATTTCAGTTCAGTTCAGTCACTCAGTCGTGTCCGACTCTTTGCGACCCCATGAATTGCAGCACGCCAGGCCTCTCTGTCCATCACCAACTCCCGGAGTCTACCCAAACCCATGTCCATCGAGTCAGTGATGCCATCCAACCATCTCATATGTTATCAATAAAGTGACAAAATAGTATACATAGTGGAGCCCCATATATATCACACATAGACATATAAAGCCATGTATTTCCTAATTTATAACTTCTGAAGAACCAATTTTTTCAATTAAAAACAATTATATTTCATTATTTTATATATTTCCTGTAATCTGTCTTGACTCTTTTGGGGACTGGGACAGGTGTATAGTGATTAACTAATTGGTAAAATAACTTCAGAGATGCTTCATGTACATTTCTGGTTGCTACTTCAAGAATAATAACTCCTTTTATCCCCAGATTCTTACTTGGATGTCAAGGCTGTAGCACGGGGGGATAACAGGCCTCTCACCCAGCACCCCTTGATGTCATCCTGCCCTTCTGTGAAGCTCTCACTTGCTCTCTCCACACTCTCACATACACACAGACATATATGCCATTTTTTTGGCTGAACCTTTTGTAAGCAGGCTGCAGACATATTGCCTGCAAATAAGGAGAACAGCTGGTCTTTTTTCCCCCTGCTTCTCTGTCTGCATGAAACCTCCACTCCAGTTCTGAACTGCCCGTTGGTGGGGACTGTCCTGGGGTGCTCTCCTAGGCCGGCTGCTGGCTCTGCAGCCGTTACTGTAACACAGGTTGGTAGTGAACTGCCCTGGGCTGCAGGCAACCAACCGTCCTAGGATTTCTGAGTTGGCTCTGGCTGCTGTGTCTCAACAGTCCATGATGTGGAAGATGGCAGTTATTCTTGTAAGAAGAGAAAGAATTTGATTCAGCCATTTACCACCATCAGATTTTGCGGGATGGCAAGACTGCAGCTGGTGAAGGAATTTCTCACACCTGCTGCTGAGGACTAGGATGGTTCCTGGCATAAACTCCCCGTCTTCACTCCGAGCTGGAACCTCCTCTCATTCAGATTAGCCCAGTAGCAGCGGAGAAGACAGAAGGCCTAGGACCACCTGTGGCCAACCACCCAAGCTGCAGGCACCCTGCCCAGAGGGGCCGGAGGCGTGCTCGGAGCAGGCCGCTCACACACACAGAGACGGACTGGGCGAGAACCCACTCTGCGCCAGGTTCCAGGAGCTGGAGACCCGGTGGGTGGCAGTGGGCCAACCTGGCCCTGCTCTCACAGAGCACACAGCCCATAACGAGATGCAGACGAGCAAACGGACGATCACCACCATATGCACTGCAGATCAGGAGACAGCAACCCTGGGTGCCCCAGATCCTAAAATCCAGGCTTGGGATGGAATTATAGAATCAGTGAGATCTAGGCTGACCCCTGAAGGTAGAAAATGCACAGAGAAAGTGAAAAAAAAGGGGTCAGGAGTGCTGAGAGTGCCACATCTGAACTCGGACCTTCTCTGCACTCTAGCTAAGTAGCTCCTGACTCTCCACTTCACCCTCCTCTCCCTCCCTCTGTTTCTGTTCTAACACTTGCAGAGTCCAGACATGGTGCTTGCAATGGGGAGAAATGAAATCCCTGGCAAATGGCCACTAAAAATAGCCCAGGATCTCTGCATCTGTCTGGCCTTGGGGTCACAACCCCGAATGCTTCAAGGGCTGGCAGGCGACGTGGAGGAGTGAAAGGGCTGCGATGACCTCCCATGGGCCCCTGGGTTGTACTCTTCCAACTAGATGTCTATACGCATGTTAAATACATCAACATCAGTGTCAGGAGTGCCCTGCCTTTCCACAGCAAGCACGCTCTCTCATTCGCTCGCATGAAAGCACTGGAGTTATGGCTCCAGGTAATTTCAGAACATTCTCTTCTTATTCATCCGGAAAGAAAACAGCCTAGGCATCCTTCATACGCAAAAGAAAAAATATCTGACCGCAGTTTTTCAAAAGTTTGAACATTTGTTAACCCTGTCTATAAAGGCTGCCTCTAATTCGAGAGAGACAGGAAAATGGGGCCCCCATCTTGCGGGTGTCCTGTGGCTCCCCCAGGACTCACTCTCCTAAGACAACTGTCAGGTCACAACTGTGCACCCAGAGTGAACAGAGCTGGGCCAAGAAGGCAGCAGAGAAAACCCACCCTTCTGTTTTCCTCTGTAAAAGCTAGAAAAAAAAGATTCCTCCTGTGTTGGCGCTCCAGCTCCTACAGTCTGCCCTGCTGTATTCTGTAGAGACAGGATTCAGTGAATCTGCTGAAGGAAGCAAAAAGCGAGGAGAGGGCTTGCTCCTCTGACAGGGCCCAGGATTTCCAGACCTACTTCCATGGCAGCGTCTGGTCCTCAAAAGTTTCTCTACTGTTTTGAGTCCTCCATGAACCTTTCACAAGAGAGAAGATAAAAGTGCCAAGAAATACAGGAAAAGCTCAACCTCATTAGCCATGAAAGAAACGCAAATTACGCTCATCAGAAGAGCCGAAATGAACAAGACAGACCACATCAAGGAAACAAATGGAAACCTCATTCATGCCTGGTGAGAGTGTAAACTGGTGTAAATATTTTGGAAAACTGTGAGACAGTACCAACCAGAGCTGAACACAAGGAAATCCCACAGGCCAGCAATTTCACCCCAGGCATATCCCAACAGACATTAACCCCGAGAGTTACATATTCAGGAATGTTCACAGCAGCACTCCTCGTAACAGCCCCTAACTCCATCCACAGGGGAAGGAATAAATTCTGGTATATTCATACAGTGGAATACTATGCAGCAAAGAAAAAGGATGAACAACAGCTATACACAACACAGAAGAATCTCACAGCCATAACATTGAGTGAAAGAAGCCAGACACTCATTGAGAATGCTTTCTAAATGAGTCCATTTATGGAAAAGTAAAAAACTAACAAACTAATTTGTAATATTAGTCAGGAGAGCAGTATACCTGTAGAGAGGCAAGTGGTGGTGCTGACTAGATGGGGGCATACAGGGAACTTTTGGAGAGCTAGTAATGGTTGATTTCTTGATCTGAGTGGTGGTTACCAGGTGGTATTCATTACATGATAATTCACAGCTTTATGGTTTACTGCATGTGTATGCAACAATTGCTGTTGTTTAGTTGCTAAGTTGGGTCTGCTAAGTGACCTACGGTCTGCCCTCTCTATAAGAGAGAGGATTCAGTGAATCCACTTAAGGAAGCAAAAAGTGAGGAGAGGGCTTGTTTCTCTGACAACCCCATGAACTGCAGGCCACCAGGCTCTTCTGTCCATGGGATTTCCCAGGCAAGAACACTGGAGTGGGTTGCCATTTCCTTCTCCAGGGGATCTTCCTGACCCAGGGGTCAAACCTGTGTCTCCTGAATTGGCAGGCAGATTCTTTACCACTGAGCCACCAGGGAAGCTGTGTACAACCATATGCTTTAATAAAAACAATGTTATTTTGTAATTAAAGAGGCAGCATAAAACATGCATCACAGTGAATTTCACTCACAGCACCAACGGGCCCTGAGCACTGGAAACCACATGGTTGGTAAAATCATGTTGTCTTTTGGAGTCTCCCCTTGCTCGAATGTAAAATGGGGACACAAATGCCCATTCTCCTCACAACGCTGTCAGGATCAGAGGAGAAAGAGGCCCACCGAGTCTGGCTGCTGTATCTGGCATGCAGTAGGAGCTCAGACCATGGAAACTATCATCTCCAACGTTAACCAGCCTCCTCAAGTTACATCCTTACATAACCTCATCCCCTAAATCCCAGCCAGAGGAACCCCCTGAAAGTTATGACAGGAGGCCACCCTCAGCACTACAAACCCATTTGCTAAGATTTCCAAGTGTAGAGATAGTTGCTTAAACCCTAAAGTATACATGTATTGGCCAAAGCACTTTTAACAATAGGGCCGTTTTTTTGGAAACCAAAAATAGGAACTGAGGCTCTGACAAATAGGAAGATGCTGAGGCTCAGTGGGTAGCAGTCTGGAATTGGGACTGTTTCCCATGTTATCTCAAGGACATGAAGAGGCTGCCTCCAAACCTGCAGCAGCAAGCTCAAAACGGCTGGCTGCACATGGGGGAACAAGGCCACCTCCTTCCTCCAAGCACCTGCTCTAAGGCCAGGACCCATGTGAGACTGGAAAGGAACAGGCCTGGGGTGAAGGTCACACATGTGCATACGTAACAACCGTTCTAGAAATTCTGTGGCACACCCAAGGCATCACCGATCCGAAAGAGTGCTTCTCCAAACTCATCTGTTTGTCAAAATGATCTTGGATGCTCATGAAAGATATAAATTCTCAGGTCTCTTCCTGGGCAATCTAATTTAGAAGAGATACACGGGACCCAAGAATCTGCGTTTTTAAGAGTTGCCCCAGGTAATTCTTACATTGGACAAATTTATCAAGACCCTGGACTAGAAGTTCATGGTGGGTAAAACACAAGAGAAAATGAAAACTATGCACTTGCCACTCAGGAGTTCAAACACAGTGCAGTCTGGCAGGGGGACCCCGCTACCTTTGTCTACGTGATAGAGATAGGTCTCCTGGCTCATGGCGGACAGCAGGTGCAGAACGCAGGTGTAGATGCGGATTTTCTCATCGCTGTTCTCCTCCCAGGTGTAGTCCTGGATCACGTTGAGCAGCTCTCGAACAAGAAACAGGACTCCGTGTTCAGGATGGTCCTAGAGGAGGATCAAAACAAAAGAATAAATAATCCTAAATGTGAAGCAGAAGGGGAAAAAAAAATCAAGACAGAACCCTAGGCTCCTCGCTTTAGCAGCTATAGAGAAACTGAAGTGCCAGCTGTGGTTAAACAATAGAGAGAAAAGTGGCAAAATGCTGTTAACCTCACTAATCAACACACTCTAGTCTGGGGAGACAAGCTTTGAGAGCCTAGGGTCCGAGAAAAGAAAGCAAAGTTACCTGTCAGTTTAATGGCCTGTTTCCAAAATTACAACCTTGCTCTTGTGTGCGTAACAGTAAAAAGCCCTGTTTTTCCAACTATAAAAGCTAGATTGCAGGTCTTGTAGCAGATAGCACAGTAGAAGCCACCTACCTCGGGTAAACCCCCAAATGATCACTGTCACCACCAAAGGCGTCGACTTTAAATACAGCCTTGCTCTTTAGGCTGTTCAGCAACATTAATAGCTAAATTGAGGATCCTCTCTTGGGAGATCATGCTTGTGCTGAGTTGCTTAACTCTCTGTGTCCAACTCTCTCTGACCTCATGCACTGCAGCCCCCCAGGCTACTTTGTCCACAGGATTTTCCGGGCAAGGATACTGGAGTGGGTTGCCACTTCCTCCTCCTGGGAATCTCCCCAACCCAGGAATTGAACCCGCGTCTTCTGAGTCTCCTGCATTTGCAGGTGGATTCTTTTCCACTGAGCTACCAGGGAAGCCCCATCTCTTGGGAGCGGAAAAATCTGAGAGATAGTCACACAGAGCTTATAACAGTGTTTCTCAGAGGCTAAACTGAATTAATGGCGGGATGTAAAAAAAAAAAAAGTCAGCAGCTTCAATTCAGTTCCAAAATGCTGTGGCTCCCCTGCTGAACACTCTCCAAAGACTCCCCCTCCCCCAGCTCCTGCCACCATCGCCCCACTGACCCAGCTGGTGCATCCTGCCCATCACTCAGTCCAGCACCACCTTTATTGCTCCTGGGACCAGGCTCCACTGCTCAGGGGCCTGGCAGGACACAGAGGGCACACTCACAAGGGTTAAATGAGGATCTTTTAATGAAGGATTCTCAGGATGAAGGCAATCAGTGAGGAAAGTGAGGCACCCGGGGCCTGGCAACAGAGGAAGCCGGTACCATCCTTAGGTGGAAAGCACACGGTGGGCAGCAAGGAACTGCAGCTGGAGCCCGCAGCCTTGGATGGAAGAACAAAGCCCCTGCTGAACCATGGCCCAGCAAGCCTCCTCCTGCCTCGCAGTCCATGTGGGTGCCTCCCAAGGACTGAATCAGTTGGAAGCCAGGAGGAAGGAAGCCCCGATGCCTCGGTGCCCAGAGGCCAGTTTCCCACACAGACCAGACAGAAGGGCAGAGGATGCTCCAGAGGGCAGGCATAGGCCAAGGGGGTTCTGGCCTCCCAGCTCTGCTGCTCTCCCTGCTGCAATCTTTATCTGCGAGACTTGGCCACACTGGTTCCTTTGACAGCTGCCATACCTCACCTTACACGTTAGCTCCTCCTGGGATAGTCAATCCAGAGCCCCTAGCACCTTCTCCTAGTCTCTGTCAAGTCAACCATCTCATATTTTCAGAGCAGCTCTCAGCATCTGATTTTATCTACTCATTTAGTGAACTACCCAATGATATCTCTTGATCTTTTTTGCATCTTGGCCTAAAAACCTCTAGGAGGGCAGGTACTTTATCTTCTGTGTTTGCCGGTAATACAGTTCTAGGACAGCCCAGGGGACACACTGTGAATGGTGCCCTTATTCCTGTCTTTGCTTGCTGGGACAGTGCTGGGCACATAGCAGGCACTTGGTAAGTAAATGATGTTGAAAGGATAACATTTTTTGAGCACCTTCCATATACTAGGTACTGAGGTGGCTATAAAAACAATAGCTAACTTTTATGGTAGCTATCATGGCTACCATAGCTTTTCTCTGTTTCAGAAAGATACTTTTATGACCCACCCTCCCACCCCATTTCACAGATGGGAAATGAGCCACCCTGTGGGAACATGGGGGAACCAGGATTTGAGCCCTGGGAGTCTGGCTGCAGAGCGGACATTCCTAAGTGTTAATACTCTATAATGCCTCTCTACAGATGACTTAGGCATGAAATAGACTTTAAGGAGCTGGCTAGTTGGGGAAAGGCATGCACGTAGTCAGCTCTCTTAAATTCAGGCCTGGGGTAGAAGTATGATATCCGAAGTGGGCAGGAGTTCACAGCTTCATAATACAAAGAGTGTATACACAGCAGAAATACTTCCAGCGGAGGGGCGTGAGATGATTTGCACAGCTGATAACAGCTACAGGAATTGCTGTTACGGTATCCGCACGAAAGAAGACACACGATGCTCCAAAATCTGAATACTTCAAACGATACACAGTGAAATTGCCCACGCTGTGGTCCGCCTTCCATTGCCAGAGTCAGGCTCTACTGGCAGCTTACTACTGCCTTTCTTTGCCAGCAGCTGTTTCTAACTAGGCTATTTTGTTCTGCTATGTGGATGCTCAAAATGTATTTTATTTCAGGATCTGCCCTGGAAAGAGACAACAATGTGAACGGTCCAGTAACTTTCAATACCAACTGCCATAACTATCGTGAGAGAGCATTCGACACACCTTCAAAAAGGTGGAAGACGGGGTAACAGAGACGTGAAGGTTTGTAGGAAGCTGTTCCCGCGAGCTTTAAACCAAAGAGAAGAAGAGATTATTTCCAACCTTCTCTACAAGGAAAACATTTTCCACACGATACCCATGCTTCAGTGGTTATAACATTTTCAAAAGAAATTGTACCAGTGCCAGCAACTGAAGCAAGGCAAACACAGATTTTAAAAGGAAAATAAGAAAAGATCCTGGATTCAGTAGGCAATCTGAGCGGGAAAAGGTTTTCCTGGGGTCTCTGCCAAGGCTGCCTCCCTGGCACCAAGCAAATGCCCAGGAGGCGGCTCCCAAGGGGCACCTGGGAGGGACGCAGCCCCCTCTCTCTCTGAGCTGGAGGAAAGGGGGCCTGGCTCCCACCATTCGCAGTGTCCCTCCGGGTCCTTGGTCTGCGAGAATCCTTCCATAAACGTCACTGTTTGGGAGAAAGAATACCCTGGAAACAACTAACTTCCCAGGAGAGCTGAGAGGCAGTGAAGACAGCGCTGAGCACACACATCCTGGCTTTGACTTCTATCTTGGCTGCTCACCGGCTGGTGACTCTGGGCGAGTCACTTGACCTCTCTGTGCCAGGGTCTGCTTCTGTGAGAAGAGGATAATTACAGGGTTGTTGGGAGTGAATACTGGTGAACTGCTGGCTGGCTCTCTGTGTGTTAAATATTCAAGTCCTTTACAAAAGGAGCCAGAACACAGAGGGGCTGGGAGGAAGTGCAGGAAAGAGCAGAAGAGAAGTGGAGCATTGGTGGGGTGGGGGCAGGGGGACACAGAGCCGGTGGAGGGCAGGAGACAGATCACTGTGGAGACGAGAGGCTGTGGGTGAGTCTGGGGTCTGGGGCGCTCCCTGGTCTCGCTGCTGCCAGCCCCTGCCTGTCCTGAAAGCTCGTGCCCCTCTAGCCTCTCATCACCTCGCTCATCACCGCGGCTCTCTTCCAGTCCCTCCAGTGCTGCTGGGTGACCCTTCCCACCTCAAGGCCTTACCCATGCTCTTCCCTCCACCCCGAATGTCACCTACCCCCCGCACTTAGAGAACTACTAGTCTTCCTCTGAGCTCAGCTCAAATCACACATTCTCAGGGCACTTCCCTGACCCACTTCCCTTCAAAATTTGAGGCTCTCAGAAGTGCCTGTAGTTCTTTATGACACTTTACACAACTGGAGTTAAGTATTGGTTTGCTTGGAGTCTGTCTCCTTGAGTGGGAGCACACATTTCTGTTCACTCCTCCATTCCCAGATCAACAAATATTTGCAGGGTAGACGGAATGAATGAAGCTTAGCATCTGGATACCATGTTATGCTGACGGCTGGACCTTTTCACTAAGATAAGAAGGAGAAAAGACATTTCCCTGCTGTGTCCTGGTGATCAGTGCCAGAAAACTGAAGGGGAACATTTCCATTGCCTACAAATTTCAACTGAATCAAAATTAGGCATCTGCAGTGGCTAACACCAAACCTGTTCAATTCATTCTAGTTTCCTTGTCCTACCAAATGCTGTTAAAAGAAATATATTAAAGATTATGGAGAAAACTGTTCTGCAGTTCACCAAGAGGCTGACCACTGCTAACACCAGAGCAGACTGCTCCAAAAGCAGTGCTGCTTGCTAAGGAGAGAGGGCTGTCCTGGGGGAATGTTTACCTCTGTATTCATAAGTATGAATAAAGTGGACCAGTTATTTTATTTGGTCTAAAATGGCATCCATTTTTTTCTCTCAACAAATAAAATGAGTCAAAGCTTTTCAAACCCATTCTTTAAAAAAGTTTTGTGCTCTGGAGTGGGAATGCAAAATGGTGTAGCCACTATAGAAAACGGTACACAGGTACCTCAGAGAATTACAAGTGGAACTATGATGTAATCCAGCAATTCCCTCCTCTGGGTACTTATTCAAAACATTTGAAATCACTAATACCTCAAAGAGATACTAGTGCTCTCGTGTTCACTGTAGCACCATCACAACAGCCAAGAGGTAGAAACAAACAAAATGTCCATCAGTAGATAAACAGATAAAGAAAATGTGGCATACACATACAACGGACTGTTATTCAGCTGTATGAAAAAGAAGGAAAAGGCATCATATACGACAGCATGGGTGAACCTGAGGACATTATGCTGAGTTAAACAGGCCAGGAAGACAAATACACTATGACCCCACTCATCTAAGACACCTAGAACAGTCCTTTCGAAGAGTGGAATTCAAGGGCTGGAGGGGGAGGAAACAGGGAGTCACTGATCAACGAGTTTAAAGGTTCAGTTAAGCAAGATGAATAAGCTGTAGGGATCTGCTGTACGGTATTGGGCCTTGAGTCAACAGAGCTGTATCATACACTTAACAAATGTGTTAAGAGGGCAGACATGGTAAGTGTCCTAACAATGAAAAAATTAAATTTTAAAAGTAAAATAGCAAAAGTTATGACAAGAAAGGTAACAACGTGAACCAGGTAACAGAGGGATACGGGAGTCGTCTCCTGCTGAACCTACTGACCACAGTGGGGCTCACACATGGCCCACCCTCTGGCCTCTGAGCTGGGTGAGCACTCAACCTTGGCTCTTTAGACTGAACATCTCATGGCACCCGGAGAGCCAGCCAGCAGTTACTATGCTGTGTCCCATAGGAGGGATGTAGGGTTGTGAAGTCCCACCTATCTTGAGTGATAAAGCCTCCTGCAAATGTTTCAGGCAGGATAGGCTCTGGGGTAGCACAGACTTCCCAGCTCTGCTTCTCACCAGCGGTGCAACCCCAGGCAAGCCTCCCAGGTCCTGCTTTGCAGGGCTTGGGGGCATTTTCCTAGAGACTGGATATTGACAGAGGGAGCCAGTATGGCACAGGGCACCTAGTAAGAAGTCCCGAACGGTGGCTAGAACCATCTTAACATCTTGAGAATTCCTGGCAAAAGCCACAGCACTGTGAGGAAAAATAGTCTGGCAGGGGTGGGGTTGCCTGAATGCCTAAGGGAACAGGTAAGCAACAGAAAAGGATTTAATGGACCCAGAGGTGCCCAGGGACCTGGAGAGAGTACACGTGCCCCCCTAGGACAGGCAGCTGCTCTCCAGCTGAGGATAACTGGCCAGGCGGGGTATGTGGGCCTCATAGGGCTGGACCTGATTTTTTCTCAAGGAACTGAAAATCTGGGTTTCTCTGTGATCTGCAAATTATAAATGGGGGTAATTCGTTCCAAATGTTTTCCATCATGATGCAGCCAACAAGTGTGTCTCCAGGCTAGATTCTACCCAACTGGTCATCAGTTTGTGATCCCAGGGACCAAGCTTCTGGTTCATGAAGCACTTTCATAGCGATCTTTTCAGTCGACCCTCCCAGCAGCTCTGCTAGGTGTGTATCTGGATATTTTAGAAAGGTGACAGTGGAGATTTTGAAAGTTACAAAACTTTCTCAAGGCCACAAGGCTGTTGAGTCATTGGGTCAGGACTAACACAAGTTTCTGACTCCAAGCACAAGGCTCCAGTGATTTTTAACAGAGAAAACCCCATATGCAGAAGGAAAAGGCAACCCAATTAATCAATAAACAATGACACTGATCCACTTCCTCATTAGAAACCCTGATTTTATCACCTGACAATAACTAGAACATCAAAAACGAGAGATTGATTATAAACTACTAAGGATACCAGAACGCACTGAAGTTGAGCATCGAGCCTGCCTCCTGAACATCCCAGGCTCGCTTCAAAAAATTTGGGATTTGAACTTGGCAAGTTGGGAGCAACTCAAGTGTTGTTTTCTCAGCTTCACTGAGATGATTCACACACCCAACAATTCACCCACTTAAAATGCACAATTCACCGGTTGTTCGTATATTCATAGAGTTCATATATTCACAATCATCATCACAATTTTAGAACATTTTCATCACCCCAAAGTAACCCCATACCTGTGGGAGCTAAATGGTTCATGGCCTGAGACTAGAGGGACGTTTCTTGAAGTGTAGTCCTAGGACCACCTATACTTGACTCAAGGGAGCTTTCAAAAATGCTGATTCCAGGGCCAATCTCACCTACTGAATGAGACTCTCAGTAAGGAAGTGGGGATGGAACAAAGCAAGACTGTATTTTAAAAAGCATCCATGGTTCCTACGCACATTTGGCTTCACCATGAGCCAACCCATTTTGTGCCTGGACTTTGTTAAGACCTGGTGAAGCCTACACACAACTCAGAGTTCTATTTCTAACGCAGAAAATAAAATACATAAGACCACAAAGGAAACCAATTATGCTAAAATACAGTTGTCAAAATATTTTTTCAATGTATTTGCTATACTGTAATATTACTTCTTGGTGAATACACTTAAATAACAGACCTAGCCAATAGGCCTAATAACTATTGCACTTGTGAAGGAAGGAAACATGTAGATAGTCTTCTGAAATATCTCTCACACCTGAAATGGGATATAAACATACTGCTGATTATTTTGTTGACAAAGTCCTAGTTACTACAACTGGTACTGTGGCTCATTGCCTGTGGTTCGTAATGAAGCGAAAGGCTAAATTTCACTGAGGTTTGTTAAAAAAAAAAATGGTGTGTTTTTTTTTTCTCTCATCTGAATTCATGGTTACTCTGCCAGATCCCCATGGGTTAGGTAGACCCCAAGTCAAGAAGCCCAACTAGGGTGAGGGCCCTAATGCTGGATCCTGGGAGTGGCCATGATTCCTTCCAGCCCAAGCCTGACTACTCATTCCTTATATTCCACAAGAAACCCCAGCATCTTCCAGCAATAGCCCTTTGACTTTCACTATCTTGTTGTGGATTCTGTTATTTGCCATCAAAATAACATCACCATTACCTCTTCAAGTGCTTACTGTTTGGAGAAGGGAGATGGCAACCCACTCCAGCATTCTTGCCTGGAGAATCCCCATGGACAGAGGAGCCCGGCAGGCTACAGTCCATGGTGTCACCAAGAGTTGGACATGACGTAGTGACTAAGCACGCACAAGGCACTGTTCTAACCACCTACGTATATTTGCTCACTTAATCCTCACCACAACCTAGACATGTAGATACTATTATTATGCCCATTTTGTAAATGAGGAAACTGCAGCCTGGTGATGTTACACAATCACCTAAAACTACGTGCATTAGGGTAGATTCAGACAAACCAGAGCTTGACCCGGGCTCCAGAGCTGAAAGGAGAGGAAGGGATTCACCCCAGATGTCTTGGTCCAGTGGCTTGAGCCCTGAACAAGTAGTACCTCCTTCGCCATATAGAGAGCCTTGACTATATACCCTGGACACAGAAGAATAGAAATGCATTGAGAAATTCAAATATCTGACTACAAAACCAACAAAGATATAGACAGAACATCCCTGCACTTCTAGGGCAAAGAATGTGTATAAAACAGGTCAAAGAAAGATATCACCTACAGGTCTTCTGGGGAAACGTACCGGAACTATTAATAATGTAGAAAAGAAATTGCAGAGGAATTCCAGAAGGAATGATTCTGAGGGCCGCATCTTTCCATCAATATTAATCATCTTGGGAACTTCTGGAACGAGGCTTATGGCGGCTTTGAAAAAGGCATCAGCTGCAAGACAGAAGAGAAATCCACATATGAGAATGTCGAAAAATTCAGGGTCTGCTTTCTTCTTCACACGGCCCAGAAGCCAAGCCTGAGAGGTATGTGGAAGTCAGGCCACACCGAGGGCCCGAGACAGCTGGTGGGTCCTCGAAGAGGGTTTCTGCACTGTGACTGACGCAGTGGAACAGTTGGGTGAGAGGCGCTGCTGCTACCTTCCAGCTCTTCTCTTCTACTCCTTCTTGGAGCAATTTGGCTCCAAGAACCTCAGTCAAACTGGCTTTAGATAGTAAATGGAAAAAGCGCACAGCAAATTATCACAGAGAGCACAGAAGTCAGTTGCCAGGACTGAAGGCTCCATCTTAA
Organism: Giraffa tippelskirchi; assembly: GCF_054371585.1. Lineage (NCBI taxonomy): Eukaryota > Metazoa > Chordata > Mammalia > Artiodactyla > Giraffidae > Giraffa > Giraffa tippelskirchi. The sequence continues at coordinate 24,352,324 of NC_137287.1, forward strand.
CTGGCTCGGAGAACCCTCCTGTCCACCCCAGGAAGAAAATGCTGTCCGAGGGCCCACTCCACAGCTGCGGAAAGAAACATGCCTGGTCCTACAACAGAGCCAGTGCATGCAGGAGGGTCCAGCTGCACTGGTGGAGCCCGGGTCAAGCTCTGGTTTGTCTGAATCTACCCTAATGCACGCTGCATTTGTTAAATAACAATGGAAATGTCTGAAGGAAAGTGTGTGTGTGTGTGCAAGCACACACACACGTGCACACATGCACATATGGCTTTAAAGACTTCTGAGTAGGTGACAGTTCCAGGGAGTCATCTGGAAAATGAAGGCATTTTAAGAAATATGTAACAGTCTGTAAACCAAGAAGACCTTCAAGGGTGAGAGGAAGGAAGGAAGGGGAGGCGGGAAGAGAGGAGGAGGGACGAAGAGGAAGTGGGGTGCTGAGAAAGAGGGAGCGACAGGAGGACACAGAGAGGGAGAAACGGGGTGGAGGGGGAGGACTGGAGGTGTGGGGGGGTGAGATGGGGGGCTGTGAGATGGAGAGAGAGAGAGAGAGATCCTTCTAGATCTGCTGAAGTATTAACCATGAGAAAGAGCCTCAGGGTCAAAGCAGACAGAACACTGACCCGACAAATGAAATTTTAAACTACCCGACAAGATCAAACGTTTGCATGGTCCAAATACACTTCCACTTTGAAATGGCCTGCAGTGATGCAGAGAGAACAGCTCTGGTCGGCAGCACCCCGAGTTCAACCTGCAGCCCTGCCAGAGCAGCAGAGGGGCAGATACAACGACAGACGCCCAGGCCGGCCAGGGACAGAGGCCGGCCGTTAACGAGAAGAGTCTGAGTCTGAAGCTGGAGAGTGGGGTTTTGCCTTGTCTTCCTTCTTCCAAAGAAAAAGACCACGATATGGAAAGACACCAGGTTTACTACATGAAGTTCCCTCTGCTCCAGAAGCTTGCCTCCCAGGCTGCTTCTGGGACCCCACAGTGGCACCCTTACCACGTTCACCGATACAGAGGAGTAAAGAGTTGACAACATGAAGTGTGGTGATGAGCCTAGCGTGATCACACTCATTAACACCTATCCACTGGTAACCTGCTCTGTGCTCCGCTCTAAGGGGGACGCAGAGCAGCTGATCTCATCTTAATATAGGGGTTCTGGTAGATTAACCTCCCAGAAAGAGTCAGAAGCTGCAGGGTCTTCTGACTTGGCCTCCAGACAGTAGTAAGCGGCACCATGCATGGAAACCAGAGGAACTCCTAGGCGGTGTCTTATGGCAACTTACATTCCCAGTCCTCAAGCAGGCCTACGGGTAAGGTGCCATTATTTCCACACCCAGATGACAAGCCAAGCTCAAACAGTGAGTGGCCAGGTGGAAGTAGCCCATGCATGGTAAGACTGAGCTGAGCAGAATATAAAGGCCGTCACCAGCACTAGCACTGAGTGACACAATCAGATTTGTGTTTTTTTACCAGAAACACAAGTCAGCAAATGATAGCTGTCATAAAGAGTTTATATTCAGAACACAAAAAGAAATTCTACAACAATGAAAAAACAAGTAACGTGACTGAAGGTTACCCTGAATAGACCTTTTTTCCAAAGAAAATACACGAATAGTCACCAAGCATATGAAAAGATGCTCAAATCATTCATTACGAGAAGTGCAAATCAAAACCACAGTGAGACATCATCTCACACCCATGAGAATGCCCACTATGACAAAAAACAAAAGCGAAAACGAAAGCCAGGAAATAACAAGTGTTGGCAAAGAAACTGGAGTCTCTTGTATACTGCTGGTGGGAATCAAAACTGGTGCAGTTGCTGTGGAAAATAGTCTGGTGGTTCCTCAAAAAGGTAAACATAGAATTACCATCTACTAGCAATGCCACTTCTAGGTGTCTACCCCAAAGAAATGAAAGCAGGGACTCAAACAGATATTTATACATGAATGCTCACAGCAGCAATATTCACAAGAACCAAAAGGTGGAAACAACCCAATGAACACATAAACAAAACACAGTACGTGTGCGTGCATCCCAAGTCCCATCAGTCATGTCCGACTCTTTGCAACCCTTTGTAGCCTGCCAGACTCCTCTGTCCGTGGGATTCTCCAGGCAAGAATACTGGGGTGGGTTGCCATGTCCTCCTCCAGGGGATCTTTCTGATTCAGGTATAGAACCTGAGTCTCTTAATGGCTCCTGCACTGGCTGGCAGGTTCTTTACCACTAGTGCCACCTGGGAAGTCCAACAAAACATGGTACATATACACAAAGGGGGTATTCAGTTCAGTTCAGTCACTCAGTCGTGTCCGACTCTCTGCGACCCCATGAATTGCAGCACGCCAGGCCTCTCTGTCCATCACCAACACCCGGAGTCTACCAAAACCCATGTTCATCGAGTCGGTGATGCCATCCAACCATCTCATCCTCTGTCGTCCCCTTCTCCTCTTGCCCCCAATCCTACCCAGCATCAGGGTCTTTTCCAATGAGTCAACACTTCGCATGAGGTGGCCAAAGTATTGGAGCTTCAGCTTCAACATCAGACCTTCCAATGAACACCCAGGATTGATCTCTTTTAGGATGGATTGATTGGATCTCCTTGCAGTCAAAGGGACTCTCAAGAGTCTTCTCCAACACCACAGTTCAAAAGCATCAATTCTTCGGCGCTCAGCCTTCTTCACCGTCCAACTCTCACATCCATACATGACCACTGGAAAAACCATAGCCTTGACTAGACGGACTTTTGTTGGCAAAGGAATGTCTCTGCTTTTAAACATGCTATCTAGGTTGGCCATAACCTTCCTTCCAAGGAGTAAGCGTCTTTTAATTTCATGGCTGCAGTCACCATCAGCAGTGATTCTGGAGCCCAAAAAAGTAAAGTCTGACACTGTTTCCACTGTTTCCCCATCTATTTCCCATGGAGTGATGGGACCAGATGCCATGATCTTAGCTTTCTGAACGTTGAGCTTTAAGCCAACTTTTTCACTCTCCTCCTTCACCTTCATCAAGAGGCTCTTTAGTTCTTCTTCACTTTCTGCCATAAGGGTGGTGTCATCCGCATATCTGAGGTTATTGATATTTCTCCCAGCAATCTTGATTCCAGCTTGTGTTTCTTCCAGCCCAGCATTTCTCATGATGTACTCTGCATGTAAGTTAAATAAGCAGGGTGACAATATACAGCCTTGACATACTCCTTTTCCTATTTGGAACCAGTCTGTTGTTCCATGTCCAGTTCTAACTGTTGCTTCCTGACCTGCATACAGGTTTCTCAAGAGACAGGTCAGATGGTCTGGTATTCCCATCTCTTTCAGAATTTTCCACAGTTTATTGTGATCCACACAGTCAAAGGCTTTGGCATAGTCAATAAAGCAGAAATAGATGTTTTTCTGGAACTCTCTTGCTTTTTCAATGATCCAGCAGATATTGGCAATTTGATTTCTGGTTCCTCTGCCTTTTCTAAAACCAGCTTGAACATCTGGAAGTTCACGGTTCATGTATTGCTGAAGCCTGGCTTGGAGAATTTTGAGCATTACTTTACTAGCATGTGAGATGAGTGCAATTGTGCGGTAGTTTGAGCATTCTTTGGCATTGCCTTTCTTTGGGATTGGAACAAAAACTGACCTTTTCCAGTCCTGTGGCCACTGCTGAGTTTTCCAAATTTGCTGGCATATCGAGTGCAGCACTTTCACAGCATCACCTTTGAGGATTTGAAATAGCTCAACTGGAATTCCATCACCTCCACTAGCTTTGTTCGTAGTGATGCTTTCTAAGGCCCACTTGACTTCACATTCCAGGATGTCTGCCTCTAGGTGAGTGATCACACCATCGTGATTATCTGGGTCGTGAAGATCTTTTTTGTACAGTTCTTCTGTGTATTCTTGCCACCTCTTCTTAATATCTTCTGCTTCTGTTAGGTCCATACCATTTCTGTCCTTTATCGAGCCTATCTTTGCATGAAATGTTCCTTTGGTATCTCTAATTTTCTTGAAGAGGTCTCTAGTCTTTCCCAATCTGTTGTTTTCCTCTATTTGTTTGCACTGATCGCTGAGGAAGGCTTTCTTATCTCTCCTTGCTATTCTTTGGAACTCTGCATTCAGATGAGAATATCTTTCCTTTTCTCCTTTGCTTTTCGCTTCTCTTCTCTTCCCAGCTATCTGTAAGGCCTCCTCAGACAGCCATTTTGCTTTTTTGCATTTCTTTTCCATGGGGAAACTACAGAAAACTACAGAAAACTAGCTAATCTCAATACACGGACCACAGCCTTGTCTATCTCAATGAAACTAAGCCATGCCGTGTGGGGCCACCCAAGACGGATGGGTCATGGTGGAGAGGTCTGACAGATTGTGGTCCACTGGAGAAGGGCATGGCAAACCACTTCAGTATTCTTGCCTTGAGAACCCCATGAACAGTATGAAAAGGCAAAAGGATAGGACACTGAAAGATGAACTCCCCACGTCAGTAGGTGCCCAATATGCTAATGGAGATCAGTGGAGAAATAACTCCAGAAAGAATGATGGGATGGTGCCAAAGCAAACGATACCCAACTGTGGATGTGACTGGTGATAGACACAAAGTCCGATGCTGTAAAGAGCAATATTGCATAGGAACCTGGAATGTTAGGTCCATGAATCAAGGCAAACTGGAAGTGGTCAAACAGGAGATGGCAAGAGTGAACGTTGACATTCTAGGAATCAGCGAACTAAGATGGACTGGAATGGGTGAATTTAACTCAGATGACCATTATATCTACTACTGTGGGCAAGAATCCCTTAGAAGAAATGGAGTAGCCATCATGGTCAACAAATGCAGTCCAAAATGCAGTACTTGGATGCAATCTCAAAAACGACAGAATGATCACTGTTCGTTTCCAAGGCAAACCATTCAATATCAACGGTAATCCAAGTCTATGCCCCGACCAGTAACGCCGAAGAAGCTGAAGTTGAACGGTTCTATGAAGACCTACAAGACCTTCTAGAACTAACACCCAAAAAAGATGTCCTTTTCATTATAGGGGACTGGAATGCAAAAGTAGGAAGTCAAGAAACACCTGGCGTAACAGGCAAGTTTGGCCTTGGAGTACAGAATGAAGCAGGGCAAAGGCTAATAGAGTTTTGCCACGAGAACGCACTGGTAATAGCAAACACCCTATTTCAACAACACAAGAGAAGACTCTACACATGGACATCACCAGATGGTCAACACCGAAATCAGATTGATTATATTCTTTGCAGCCAAAGATGGAGAAGCTCTATACAGTCAGCAAAAACAAGACCAGGAGCAGACTGTGGCTCAGATCATGAACTACTTATTGCCAAATTCAGACTTAAACTGAAGAAAGTAGGGAAAACCACTAGACCATTCAGGTATGACCTAGATCAAATCCCTTATGAGTATACAGTAGAAATGACAAATAGATTTAAGGGACTAGACCTGATAGACAGAGTGCCTGATGAACTATGGACAGAGGTTCGTGACATTGTACAGGAGACAGGGATCAAGAAAATCCCCATGGAAAAGAAATGCAAAAAAAAAAAAGGGGGGTATTACAAGGTCTTAAAAAGGAAGGAAATTCTTACATGTGCTAGAAATATGGACAAAGTTTGAAAATGTTCCAAATTGGGAAAGGAGTATGTCAAGGCTATATATTGTCACCCTGCATATTTAACTTATAGGCAGAGTACATCATGAGAAACGCTGGGCTGGAGGAAGCACAAGCTGAAATCAAGATTGCTGGGAGAAATATCAATAACCTCAGATATGCAGATGACACCACCCTTATGGCAGGATGTGAAGAAGAACTAAAGAGCCTCTTGATGAAAGTGAAAGAGGAGAGTGAAAAAGTTGGCTTAAAGCTCAACATTCAGAAAACTAAGGTCATGGCATCATAGTCCCATCACTTCATGGCAAATAGATGGGGAAACAATGGAAACAGTGACAGACTATTTTCTTGGGCTCCAACATCACTGCAGATGGTGACTGCAGTCATGAAATTAAAAGACGCTTGCTCCTTGGAAGAAAAGCTGTGACCAACCTAGACAGCATATGAAAAAGCAAAGTCATTACTTTGCTGACAAAGGTCTGTCTAATCAAAGCTATGGTTTTTCCAATAGTCATGTATGGATGTGAGAGCTGGACCATAAAGAAAGCTGAGTGTTGAAGAATTGCTGCTTTTGAACTGTGGTGTTGGAGAAGACTCTTCAAAGTCCCTTGGACTGCAAGGAGATCCAACCAGTCAATCCTAAAGAAGTCAGTCCTGAATATTCATTGCAAGGGCTGATGCTGAAGGTGACGCTCCAATACTTTGGCCACCTGATGCGAAGAGCCAACTCATTAGAAAAGACCGTGATGCTGGGAAAGACTGAGGGCAGGAGGAGAAGGGGACCACAGAGGACGAGATGAGATGGCTGGATGGCATCACCGACTCGATAGACATGAGTTTGAGCAAGCTCCAGGAGTTGGTGATGGACAGGTGTGCTGTAGCCCATGGGGTCGCCAAGAGTTGGACACAACTGAGTGACTGAACTGAACTGAAATGAATAGATCAGGCGAAAGGATGAACAGTATCTGATTTCACTTGTATCACGTATTCGGAGTGGTCAAATTCAGAGAGGTAAAGTAGAATGGGAAGGAGGGAACAGACTTATCACTTAACGGGTACAGAGTTTCATTTTCTTTGGGATGATGAAATAGTTCTAGAAATGGATAGTGGTGATGGTTGCACAGGGTTGTGAACGTACCTAAAGCCACTGAATTGTACACTCAAAAATAGTTACAATGGTAAATTTCATGTTGTGTAAACTTAACCACAGTACAAAAATTTAAAAAAAGAGCTGAGCCTACCCTTGACATTACCCCCTGAGAGCACAGGCAGGCCTGGACTCCACCACATCTGGCATTTTCCTCCTGGCTCCACAGGCGCCACTTTCCGGTGAGGACATTAAGTCCATTAGAAAACAAGGTGATTTATAAAAAAAAAAAAAAAAAAGAAAACAAGGTGAAGAGCTTCTCTTGGCAGGAACTAAAATTCTGCTCAGAACAACTTGAAAGACTATTTATTCTATTTATGTGCTTGTTACCAAGTGGCCCTGAGAAAAGTGCCCGTTATTATGGCTCATTATGGAAGAAGCCACTATGGGCTGGGTGCTCTGCTCCTCAACCCGCCCCACTGAAGCCCCATTCCAGAAAAGGGGGCTACAAGAAATAGTTACTTGAGGGCTGAGGCAGGAAATGTTCCAAAGCAGATTTTTAACCTCAGAAGACTTGCCCCATATATAAAGTCTTGTCTCGGATACTTCTTAATTTTGTCTTAGTAATTAGAACTCAAATGCTACTGTGTATGAAAACAGTTTTTTCTCACAGAGTTCAGAATAATCATAACATTTAAAAAACTGAAGTTTGTTTATAACATTATATAAGTTTCATGTATACAACATATCTCTATTTCTATATAACCTACAGCATACAGTAACACTTGACTCATTGTGGCTATTAAAAGTCAGAGAAGACAATTACAGATAAAATGGGTTAAAATTTTTTTTTAAAGACCTCTAGGAAAAGGAGAAATAGATTCCAATTCATAAAGACTATTACCCGTGTTCCACTGGGGGAAGGAAAAGCATGCACTGGGTTGGCCAAAAGGTTCATTCGGGTTTTTCCATAAGATCTTACAGAAAAACTCAAACAAACTTTTTGGCCAACTCAATACATGCACTGGCTCCCCCATGCTATGCCTTCCCCCATCTGAATCTTCTGAGGTTTCAAGGGATAGTCAGATTTCTTTTCCATATTTCATCTTCAAAAAGCAATTAAAACAAACAAAAAAAATAGACTCGGGCCTGGCTGATCTCACTCTAGAGTTCATTCTGTTTGAGATCCTTTTTCTTGGGGTGCTGACTGCTCTGCAGACAGGCATTCTGCTGTAGTTCTCTGCGCAGCAATCAACATGCCCTTCAAGCACTGCAGGGCACTGGTGGAGGACAAACACAGCCACTGTCCCTGCAGTCACAGTAAGAGCGACCGTGCTACTCTCAGAGACGGTGTTTTCCAAAACTGCTTATCATAAGAATCGTCAAGATCCTTGTAAAAAAAAATAAATAAATACAGCTCCCAGGCCCCCAAAAATCCATCCTCAAATTGAGGGGAATGGAACATGGTAAAAGCACTGGCGGCTCCTCCAGTTCTACATGGATGCTGCGTATATACGGACATACGTGCTACCATGTGCATGACTCTTGAAAATCATTATGCTAAATGAATGGAGCCAGTCATAAAAGATCTGCATTGTAAGACTCTATTTATATGAAATGACTGGAATGAGCAAATCCATCAAAACAAAAAGGAGACTGGTGGTTGGCAGAGTGGGGAATGACACTTAATGGATTTGGGGTTTTCTTTTGGGGAGATGGAAGTGTTCTAGAATTAGCGACCATGATCACAAAATTCCAAATATACTAAAAACCACTGAATCGTACACCTTAAGAGGATGGATTTTATGCTACACGAATCAATTCTCAGTAAAGCTATTATTCAAAATACACATATGGGTTCCCAGGCTCCACCTTAAATGTATGATATTAAACCAGAGAATCCAAGACAGAGACTCAGAAATTTAACTTTAAAAAAAATATTTATCTTTGAATAACTAACAGAGTCATGTAATTCTCCTCTCACTCCCGCCTCTGGCCATCCAGTTTCCCTTCCCAGAGGCAAAGAGTATTATCTGCTGCTCCGGTATACTTCCAAGTATACAGAAACAAATACGTTTTCCTTTTATTTTTTCTTTCTTTCTTCCTCTTTTTACAGAGTTAACATACAGTAGACACCATTTTGCAACTCCTCACCCACTACTTAACAATAGTCTTGGAGATTAATCCTTCATGTATATAAAGCATATCTTTGTTCTCTTTTATAGCCACAAAATGGAATTTGGTCCATTTCCTTTTTTCCTCCACTATTTTTTTAAAAGAGATAAAAGGCACACAACATCAAATTTACCATCCTGATCATTTGATTCATCATGTTTTTAAAGAAACAAGTTTCTCCAGTGAATTTTATGACTCAACAGGTTTGGAAAAAATTGTTCTAAATCCTTCAGCTAAATGCAGAATATGACTTTCTAACAGCAAATGGCACATTTTGAAAGGTTTAATCCGGAGACATTCTGCCAGAAGCAAATAGAAGTAGTAAGCAACAATGAAATTCAGCCAGGGCAGGCTACCTCTTCATTTCCCAGGGAGGCCTAGCATTGAACTTTTGATAATTTTCTGTTTGAAGTTTCAAGTTTTTGTGTCCCAGCCAGGGGAGTTTCAAAGGGTTTGCAGAATACCAAAGGAGGATGATATTCTAGAACCCTCTACCAGGACAAGGAGAAATCAAACACACAGCCACTGAAACTACAGAATGGTCACCAAAATGTACGCCACTAGCAAACCCTGGGAGAAGCTGAAAATAAGGGCTCAGCTGAAGGTACTAAGTAAACTAGGTATGTCAGGATTACCTGTACTACCCATGCTGACTAGCTACTGAGAATAACTCAGTCAATGGTTCTCCATGCATGAAGGTTTTTTTATATCAATTCAGCTTGACTGGAGAAAAACTGAAAACAATTCAACCATAAGGGACTAGTTAAAGAAATTACTGCACTGCCACACTGTGGAAATGATATCGCTAATAAAGAAAATAGTACATTGGTATGTTTTGAAGTATAATACATTATACCTATGACATATTAAGGACAAAACGTTATACAACTGTTTATAGTGTGATACATCTTTACAAGAAAAGAAATACATACACATATATATTTTTGTTGTTTTTGTGTTTAGTCACTAAGTCATGTCCAATTCCTTCCAATCCCATGGACTATAGCCCGCCAAGCTCCTCTGCCCATGGGATTTCCCAGGCAAGATTCCTGGAAGGGGTTGCCATTTCCTTCTCCAAGGGATCGTCCCGACCCAGGGATCAAACACAAGTCTCCTGCTTGGCAGGTGGATTCGTTACCACTCAGCTATCTAGGAAGCCCCATAAATATACTCAGCTGGCTGCATAAAGAAAGGGAGGCAAGATAATGCCAAACTACAAAGTGTTATCCAGGAGTGTTGGCTGAGAGTGAAGACAACCAGGATCTTTCATGTACTGCTAGGTTACTGTTTTGGAATTTTTATTTACAGACTTCCAAAAATAATTTTTCTTTAGCAAAGTCAATACAAATTTATTACAAAATTTTCAATCACAGCAATGTACACAACAGAAGGGGTAGTGACAGGCAAGACGGTCAAAGGGCGTTCTGAAGAGTAGTCCCCCTTCCTTCTTTACTAGAGCAGGGCATGCTGAGGACAGAGCTGGGGAAGGATCACTGTGGACTCTAGCACTCCTGCCGCACCCTGAGGGTTGCCCACTCCCTTCGTCTGCATAAGGCCACGGACTAAGCTGAGGGTGACACATATGTTCCAGGGCTAGGGGTGCTGCACTGCACTTCACAGTCAATGATTCTCGGCTCTACAAAGGGAGTTAGAGCATGCTCACTAGACAGCTTCATTTCTTCTCAAGGCTTGAAAAGGCTTTGTTCACCCTATGCTTTCAGGCATCTTCCAGCTCCTGCAGAAACTGAGGGGCCAGCAGCCTCCCACACACATGCCCGCCTGAGGAGCCCCAGTGCTATCTGTTCTGTGCACTGAAGCTCTGCATAGGACTCTGTCTGAACAAGGTTCCAGGTTAGGAGTTCGGGGGAAAAAAATGGAGGCGGGGTTTGGGGAAATAATATATAGCCCACCCTGCCCTGCCAAAAAAAAGAAAGAAAGAAAAGAAATAGAATACTGAATAGTTATTACAAAGAATGGGGTGGATCTACATGTATTAACATGGTGGGCAGGAAGAAGGTGTGAGGACAGAGGCCAAAATTTATTGATCAACAAAAAAAGCAAGTTGAAAAACATTGGGGAAGTCACATTCCCATTTCTAAGGTGGGAGTTGGTGGGACTGCATGTTTATATAAGAATATAGATAGATGAGAAAGCATATAGGGAGAAGAGTAGAGGAGAGAGGCAGAGAGCATATGAGAATAAAAGGGCATTTTTAAAGGATATATAGAAGGAAAAAATCAAGACAAATATACAAACTGTAAACAGTGGACTTTTCAGAAGTGAGGAGAACGAGTAAAGTAACAGGTGACTTTTATCCGGGGGCTTTTTACTTTCTTTAAGATCTGCAATTCTGTATTGTAAGAATTTTTTTCAAATGAGCATGGAATATTAAAATAAAAATCATTAAGATTTAAAATAAAGTACAGGCTGTCTATTTTTCAACAGGATACAGGACAGTCTCCTCAAACACGTCATACATGATAAAACTCAAGTTTAACTGCGATCTCTGACAGTAAGTTCATCCTCTATGTCCTGGGCATTGTCAATACAGAATAGGACTCAGTACCTGAGTCATGAGAGAGGATCAGGAAGTGATAACGCAGGCCACCTTCAGAGGTGGCGTTTTATTTTTTAAACAATGCAGTAGGTCAGTGCTAATGGAAATCTTTACTGCTTATCAGGGCCATAAACTCCCAGGCTAAACAAGACCTCAGAGTAATCCACCCCACTCCATTCCCAGACCTTCAGCTATCACATGCCCTCCTGGACAACTCAGAAGGACAGCTGTCCTAGTTCAGGGAATGCCAAGAAAGGAAACATCACATTTCTTAAGGAAAAATGTCACAATTGGTTGAAAGACTCCCGTGACTTGAATATACCTTATTAAAGCAGGGCTCAGGCTACAAGAACTGTTCACTCTCTTTCAAGTCCTATCAACTCCACTGCTGAACATCTTCACGAGTCTTCAGCATTTTCCATCTCTGGATAAGTTTAGGTTTGGATTGGACAATATCTATATAGTGGAAACTACTGTATAAAATACAAATATAGGGCATAATCTATTCTCTCATAATCTGTTATAGGACTAAATGTTTATCCCCCACCAATTCATATGCTGAAATTCTAAACCCCGAGGTGATGGTATCAGAAGGTGGGAACTTTGGGAGATGATTAGGTCATGAAGGTATTGTCCTCATGAATGGGATTAGTGCCCTTACAAAAGGACCCCAGAGAGCTCCTTCCTCCCTTCTGCCATGTGAGGACACAGTGAGATCACAGTCTCTGAATGAGGAAGTCCTCACCAGACAATGAATCAGTCAGTAGCCTGATCTTGGACTTCCAGTCTCCAGAACTGTGAGAAACAAACTGTTTGTTGATTAAGCCACCTGGTCCCTGGTATTTTTGCTGCAGCAGCCCAAACAGACTAAGGCAGTCTGCCATGAAGGTGTGCCATCATCAAGTGACAGGGGTGTCTTTGGGTAAACCCTCATAGTCCAAATGGCCGAGTTATTATCCATAGGCAAGTTATTTATAGAGATTCAATATCATTTATTACTAAACTAGATCACTCACCTAGAACCAGACATCCTGGAATGTGAAGTCAAGTGGGCCTTAGAAAGCATCACTATGAACAAAACTAGTGGAGGTGATGGAATTCCAGTTGAGCCGTTTCAAATCCTAAATAATGCTGTGAAAGTGCTGCACTCGATATGCCAGCAAATGTGGAAAACTCAGCAGTGGCCACAGGACTGGAAGAGGTCAGTCTTCGTTCCAATCCCAAAGAAAGGCAATGCCAAAGAATGCTCAAACTACTGCACAATTGCACTCATCTCACACGCTAGCAAAATCATGCTCAAAATTCTCTAAGCCAGGCTTTAACAATACGTGAATGGTGAACTTCCAGATGTTCGAGCTGGATTTAGAAAAGGCAGAGGAACCAGAGATCAAATTGCCAACATCCTCTGGATCATCGAAAAAGCAAGAGAGTTCCAGAAAAACATCTATTTCTGCTTTACTGACTATGCCAAAGCCTTTGACTGTGTGGATCACAATAAACTGTGGAAAATTCTGAAAGAGATGGGAATACCAGACCATCTGACCTGCCTCTTGAGAAACCTGTATGCAGGTCAGGAAGCAACAGTTAGAACTGGACATGGCACAACAGACTGGTTCCAAATAGGAAAAGGAGTATGTCAAGGCTGTATATTGTCACCTTGCTTATCTAACTTATATGCAGAGTACATCATGAGAAATGCTGGGCTGGAGGAAGCACAAGTTGGAATCAAGATTGCTGGGAGAAATATCAATAACCTCAGATATGCAGATGACACCACCCTTATGGCAGAAAGTGAAGAAGAACTAAAGAGCCTCTTGATGAGGGTGAAAGAGGAGAGTGAAAAAGTTGTCTTGAGGCTCAACATTCAGAAGACTAAGATCATGGCATCTGGTCCCATCACTTCACGGCAAATAGATGGGGAAGCAGAGGAAACAGTGGCTGACTTTATTTTGAGGGGCTCCAAAATCACTGCAGATGGTGACTGCAGCCATGAAATTAAAAGATGCTTACTCCTTGGAAGTAAAGTTATGACCAACCTAGATAGCATATTAAAAAGCAGAGATGTTAACTTTGCCAACAAATGTCCATCTAGTCAAGGCTATGGTGTTTTCCAATAGTCATGTATGGATGTGAGACTTGGACAATAAAGAAAGCTGAGTGCCAAAGAATTGATGCTTTTGAACCTGGTGTTGGAGAAGACTCTTGAGAGTCCCTTGAACTGCAAGGAGATGCAACCAATCCATCCTAAAGGAGATCAATCCTGAGTGTTCACTGGAAGGACTGATATTGAAGCTTAAACTCCAATACTTTGGCCACCTGATGTGAAGAACTGACTCATTGGAAAAGACCCTGATGCTGGGAAAGACTGAAGGCAGGAGGAGAAGGGGACAACAGAGGATGAGATGGTTGGATGGCATCATCGACTCAATGGACATGAGTTTGGGTAATCTCCGGGAATTGGTGATGGACAGGGAAGCCTGGCGTGCTGCAATCCATAGGGTTGCAAAGAGTTGGACATGACTGAGCAACTGAACTGATGTTTTTATAACAGAACTTGTTATTATAGGAATTAGGTTTGAGGATTTAAGGACCACTGTTTTGATGATATGTGTAAAGAGCAAAATTTAAAGAAATAATGAATGCCGAAGGACAATTAAATACCTTATACATGAAACTGTCAGTGATAACAATTAAGCATTAATTTAATCTTGACTTTGCCACCTGGTTTATGCAGAATGTCAACTCTTAATGTGAGAAGTCCACTCAGACATACAGATGACTTCTCAGTTTCGGCAGCACCATAGGAGGTGCCTGTATGTTCTCTCTTCTATCTCTGATAGGCAAGGCCTCTCTCCAATTCAAGCACACTCAGCCCATGTTTCACCTGAGTCACACCTCTGGGTCCTCTAAGAGTAACACACCTTACTGCTGACTCTGCAGGAGCTCACAAGAGGCTGTGAAGGACTTTCTATGGACATTCAGCTTGGGTTTCCCTAAGCAGAAAGGATTAGGCATTCCTTATCTTAATTCTGACTGTCTCCTAAATAAGTTATCTGACATTCAGCCTAGTCTCTAGTAACCACACACACCAAGGGTTAGAAATAAAACACTAGATTAGGGGGTTACCTGGTGGTCCAGTGGTTGAGAATCTGCCTTGCAATGCAGCAGAGAGCAGTTCAATCCCTGATCTGTGAAGATCCCACATGCTGCCAAGAAACTAAGCCCATGTACCACAACTACTGAGCCTGCGCTCTAGAGCCCAAGAGCCGCAACTACTGAACCCATGTGCTCAACTACTAAAGCCCGCGTGCCCTAGAGCCCATGTTCCACGACAAGAGAAACCACTGCAATGAAAAGCCTGCATGCTCTGCAACTAGAGAAAGCCCACGTGCAGCAAAGACCTAGTGCAGCCAAAAATAAATAAATATTTTAAAAAACCAACAGAAAAAACCCCACCAGATTATGTTCAGAGGAACTAACCTAACTATAGAGAAACACAGTGGTGGAAAGAGCACTTGAAGTCACTTATTAGCTAGATGCTCCTGGGCAAGTCATGTCACACCTCTGAGCTTCAGTTTCCTCTTTTGTAAAAAGATCAGCCACCCAGCAAATAATATGTACTGGATAAAACTAAACTGCTTTGCTTGGAATTCAGTTCTCTCAAAAATTAGTCCCCAAGCCATTTTCCTAACTTGACCTCCCACTCAGTCCTTCCAGAGGCACCATTTTTCCAACCTCTAGGCCTCTGCTCTTGCTGTTGCCTAGGCCAGAATGCCCCCCTCCCACCCCCCTGCCTCACTCCAGATATATAAAGAAGGCTGAGTGCCAAAGAATTGATGCTTTCAAATCCTGGTGCTGGAGAAGACTCTTGAGAGACCCATGGACAGCAAGGAAATCAATCCAGTCTATCCCAAAGGAAGTCAACCTTGAATATTCATTGGAAGGACCGAAGCTGAAGCTCCAATACTATGGCCACCTGATGCGAAGAGGTGAATTATTGGAAAAGACCCTGATGCTGGACAAGACTGAGGACAGGAGGAGAAGGGAATGACAGAGGATGAGATGATTAGATGGTATCACTGATTCAATGGACATGAGTTTGGGCAAACTCAGGGACACAGTGAAGGACAGGGAAGCCTGATGTGCTACAGTTTATGGGGTCACAGAGAGTCAGACATGACTTGGCGACTGAACAACATGATGTGTTGTAAGTCAATTATAGTTTTAAAAAAACAAAAACAAAAAACTCCTAGAAAAGTAGGTCAGATTTGGGGTTACCAGAAGTGAGGGATGGGGGAGGAGGAACTGGATGAAGGCAGTCAAAAGGAATAAACATCCAGTTACAAGGTAAGAACTACGGATGTAATGTACTACATGATAAATACAATTAACACTGCTGTATGTTATATATGAAAGTTGTTAAGAGAGTAAATTTTTTTTTTTTTTTTTTATATGGAACGCTTCACGAATTTGCATGTCATCCTTGCGCAGGGGCCATGCTAATCTTCTCTGTATCGTTCCAATTTTAGTATATGTGCTGCCGAAGCGAGCACGAGAGTAAATTTTAAGAGTTCTCATCACAAATAAAAAATAGTTTCTTTAATTTTGTACTTGTATGAGCTGACAGGTGTTCACTAAACTTACTGTGGTAAGCAGTTCATGCTGTATGTAAGTCAAATCATTATGCCGCTGTGTACACCTTAAACTTACATAGTGCTGTATGTCAATCATATCTCAAAAAAAAACTAGAAGGAAAAAATGTTTTCAAATAAAGGAGGGGGAAAGAATTCTATAGGAGGGAAAAGCATTATTATTAATGATAAGAACAAAAATCATTCTTTTTACCACTATTTTGCTCTAATTGTTCTCACTACTGTTTCATCTTTGGAGGAACTGCAGATTTGTTATTTTCAGGATAATTCAGCAGGTCAATCTTGAAATGAACAGCTTTCCTGCAGATTTCTCAAGTTCCTAAGTATGAGAGTTGGCTTTCAGAATTCTGAAACTGCAGAGCTGCACTGTACACAGTTAGCTCCTAAACCCCACGGCGTACTTCCATCTTTTGAGAGACGGTTATACTAAGTTAACATTTACTGAGCCGCTACTACGTGCCAGTGGACCGACTGCCCGAGTACCTTCTCTCATTTAATCTACCACAGGGACTTCCCTGTGGTGCAGTGGTTAAGACTTGTGCTCCCAATACAGGAGGTCTGGATTCAAACCCTAGGCAGGGAAAGATTAACCGCCCCCCCCACCACCCCAGCCCCATGCCTCAATTAAAGATCCCAGATGCTGTAATGAAGACAAAAGATCCTGCATGCCACAACTAAGACATGGCACAGCCAAATAAATGAAATAAATAAATATTTTTTTTTTTAAATTAAGAGTCTGCCTGCTATGTAGGGGACATGGGTTGGATCCCTGGTCCAGGAAGATTCCACATGCCACGGGGCAACTAAACCCATACACCACAACCACTGAAGCCCTCGCACCTAGAGCCTGTGCTCTGCAACAAGCGAAGCAACCACAATGAGACGCATGCACACTGCAGCTAGAGAGTAGCCTCTGATTGCTGCAGCTAGAGAAAAGCCCTTGCACAGTGAGGAAAACCCAGTACAGCCAAGAATTAAAAAAAAAAAAATCCAACACGGGAACCACCGCCATCATCTCCACTTTACAGATGGAGAAACTGAGGCACCATACAGCCAATCAGTCCAACAGCATACTACTCATAATCAGCAGAATCAGGATTGGGACCAGCACACTCAGGAGGTTTGAAACTCACCAGTCATTAGGGCCTCATCCCTAACACATCATGTGATCCCACACATCCTCTCTTTTGCTCAGGCCAGCTCCTCTACCTGGAATGCTAACTATTCCTTCTTCCCTTCCCCACAGCCCTTCCCTGATAAACAAATGCTCTTCTTTCAAGACCCACCTTTAACATTTGTTGTTGCTGTTTAGTCTATTAGTTGTGTCCGACTCCTGCAACCCCATGGACTCTAGCCCAGTAGGCTTCTTTGTCCAAGGGATCTTCCAGGCAAGAATACTAGAACGGGTTGCCATTTCCTTCTCCAGGGGATCTTCCTGACCCAGGGATCAAACCCGTGGCTCCTGCATTGGCAGGTGGATCCTTTACCACTGAGCCACCAGGGAAGTCACCTTTAATAATACTTTCATTATAAAACATCCTCCTTTCTGAGGTGAGGAATTGTAAAGATAAAGGAACCAAGATAAAGAGAAAAAAACTCATTCTTGCTGTGGCTTGGTGATAACCTTCCAGAAAGAATCACTGACTAACAAGGACAAGGAGCTATCCCCAGTGACAGTGAACAGGCCTCTCTGGGTCAGAAGATGTGACCGACAACTGATTTGCAAGTCCTTCATTTCTCCTAAAGATCTGGGGGCAATGGGTGACCCTAGACCAACCCCCAGCATGATCCAGCCTACATGCTGAACCAACGTGTCCAAAGGACCAGAAGGGGGCCTCCCTGTAACAAGCCTTTGTCAGCACTCCACACTGGCCTGGCTCAGGGTTCAACTGGAGTTTACTTGTTGGGCTGAGCCAGCCCTGGCAAAGCTGCAGCTGATAAAGAAGGTACAGCAGAGGCTGGATCAAGGGAGGCCAGAAAATGAATAGGGGGGAGGGGATGTTTTATAACCAGCTGAGGGGGGGATGTTTAAGGAGGCAAACAAACCAAATCAGCCCACTTCCACAAGCTTCATTTTATTTATATTTAGCCTTCCCCTTCTCAGTAATTGAATATATTATTTATTTTGGCCAGCAACTGCCACATGTGGCTTTCAGAACAACAACAATAAGCTTTTAAGGTTTATCACCGCAGCATTTAGAGACTTGAGCAAAATCATCAGATAAATTATTAAGCATGAAGTGGACACTGCATTCCTGCCCCCCTGTAGCAGTTTAAAGTATAGAGGAGGCAGAGGAGGAGGCCAGAGCTCTAACACAGGGGCGCTGAGTTTGTTTGGAATCTGTAACATTCAAGACGTGGCTCTGAGCTTATCAAGCTGGGAGAAGAAAGATCTAGACTTCTGGGGCCTCTACATGCAGCTCACAGCTCTGGTATCTGCAGCTCACAACCCATTCCTAATGCTACAGGTGACATCAAACTCAAGGGTCCCCACACAGGGGTCCCCACACACTATTCCTGATCTTTTTAAGAGGGAACCAGTTCATAACATCAATAACCAGTTCCTAACATCAATTTAATCTAATTAATTTAAACTAACCTTCATTTTGCACATCACTGGGTTATTGGCAGAGGCTATTAATTTTTGCTTTGTTTCCTGCAAACCCATCATCCTTACCAAAGCGGACATTAGGAGTAAGCTCTGCGTCTGCTGATGAGTAATGAGGACATACCTGCTCTTGTGGGATTTGCAGTCCTCGTGGGGGAAGGGAGTGTCCAGACAATAAGCAAACAAACACACACAGTAAGAAAGCATCAGATGATGGCAAGTGCAATGAAGACATGAGGATGGTACAGAGTGTGACTGGGGAGGTGGGGTTACTTTAGCGAGGGTGGACAGGAAAGGACCTCAAAAGAGGCAAGGCTTGATTCTCATCTCTGGCCTAGTAATTTTAGAAAATGCAAATATCTGGGGGGAAGATCATTCTGGAAAGAGGGAACAGCAAGGGCAAAGGCTCTGAACTGGTAGATGGCTTAGTATGTTCAAAGGACAGAAAAAAGCCAGCGTAGCTAAAGCGTGGTGTGAGTTGAGGACAGAAGGCCGCCGCCAGACACCAGATTGTGTGGGGACTTCAGGCCAGGTGCCTGGCGTCTTTGTCTGGTGTCTTTGGTTTGATCCTAAAGGCGCTGAGAGGCTACTGGAGCACCCAGGAGTTGAGAACAAAACCAAGCAGAGTCTGAAAAGGTTCTTGGACAGCAATCATGTTTGAAGACTTCGGTGACACCGAGGGTCCGATGGGAAGGACCCAGCTGCCCACAACCCTAACCCTCCACCAGCACACCCTTCACTGGCATCTTTCCCTTCCAGGTCTCACCTCATCTCACCCTCCTGACACTCCCTGGGACCGCCTCCCAAATCAACCACTTGCACAACCCTGGTTCCCGGACAGCTCTGTACCTCTTACAGAAATAGGTTTGGGGCAGAATTTTTCTCCCTAACAGCAAATTGAAGAGCATATTCATTCTATACTGCTTAGACGCTACTCCCGTGTCTCTGGAATTTCAAACCCTGACAACAATAAATAAACTTGAATCTGCTGTGGATGAGCAGTCCTAAGTTCTAAAACTCTCTAGGGATGTCTGAGCCACCTGACCTGATACGCCTGAGACAGATTTAGGAAGGTACTTACAGGAAATAACCCAGGCTTGGTAATCTGCCTGACTCTATAAATGTGTATGTGTCCAAGGTGCTTCCTACTAAAGAAAAAATTCATCCCTTATTGATCCCTTTTTCTTTTCTTTCCTCCTTAAAGGAATCTCTCTATATGCATTCACACACTGCTGAGTCAGCTTTCCTAAGGAGCCAGGGAGAGTCGGAGAGAAGAAGAGAGTGAGTGATGGGCTCACCTTGGGAGAGGCACTGGTTGGCCAGGGCCACCTGCCCAGAATGCAGGTAGAGATTGAGGCGGGTGAAGATCCCCACCAGGGAGGGAATGGTAATGAAGCAGTAGGCAACGCAGGCCTAGAAGAAAGGGGAGAAACAGCAGGTTATGTGGCAATGCCATCACAGTGGATTAATATTCTCATTTTAATCCATCATATATTTTCAAGTAAAAACACTTGAAACAATTAATCTCCCCATTATGAACCGCAATTTCTCCTCCTTGCCTCTGCTGTATTTGCCTTTTTGGGAGGAACAGGAGGGGCAACCAAGGACAGTAATGGTGTACAAAAATAAATCTTCACCTGTCATCACAGGAAGTGAATAGATAACACCTAATATTGATCATTTAAAGAAGCAGTTGTTAAAACCAGTTAGTTAAAAGTGAAATAATTGGTAATTTGAAGAAGAAACTGCTAAAGAGAGACTGTGAGGAGAGAGGTATATGGTGAGAAAGGGCAGGGCTGGGAAGTTTATTTTACTATAATCTTTTCAGTATGATTTTATTTTTAAAGCATGGATGTGTATTGCTTTGATAAAGTTTTGAGCAGCTTACTCAAGAAACAAATTTCTTCCAAAGCTGGGAACTTGACAAGAGGAAAGAAGGTCCTAGGCTTTCCAGTTACTGGCACGAACCAGAGATAATTCAGCTGGCATACAAAAATGCAAATCCATCTCAACCACCTCCCCTAATATGTATCAAAATTCAGACTCCTTTGATTGTTTCTTTTGAAAACATTAAGAAAATCGGTCAGTCCATGAATATGTAAGGAAAAATCTGTAAAGTTAATATTAAATCACCTCTAATCTTTTTCTGGGAGTAACAATTCAGAAACTTGTATAAGAAACAGCCCACTGGAGTTCAAAGTTAAGTCTTATCTTTAAAACATACCCGGACAAATGCAGCGGTCTTTCTAGAATGATTTCCCTTCATTACTTTCCTTGTTTCCATTGTCAACCGGTTCACACTCTAGATTAAAAAGTAAAACAGAAACAGGAAAGAAATAATGGTTAATTCAGATTGAACATCTTCCAAAGAGATTTGAACATTGACTGTATACAAGTCAATGAGAACAAGCTAACCAGAACCAAGACTGGCTCCAGAACCAAGACTGGTGAGCACCAAACCTTGAAATGGCAAAGGGGTCATCAGGCCAGATTCAATCTCGGCTTGAGCAAACATCTCCAAGGGGCACTCACTGAGTTAAGTCATGCCTATCAACTGGCATGATAAATGACCATTTTCTGGCTTAATGAATAGCCAGGGTTCACTTACTCTATTTCCAGAAATCCCACACACTAAGCTTAAGATCTTAGAGATCTCAAGAGAAACGTCCAAACCTGAACACAGACATACAAAATACCTCTGTAACACTAACACTAACCCATAAGAACAGTAACAGCAGCCATGTTATCACTTCTAGCACACCAGGTGCCCTTCTAGGAGCTGTACATTCTTAAGCTCATTTACTCCTCATGACCTTACACACTGAGTACTATTAACTCCCCTGACTTATAAGTCTCTACATTTAGGTCTTAAGTTTACTAATGCTACAAAATCTGATAACCAGCAAATAAATATATAAAAAGGTCCTTTTCCTTAAATTTACATGAAGCAATTCAAGAGCCTTAGGGAATCTTTTCACAAAAATAAAAAGGTTGGACCTATGGTTCCCAAAATGTGTACCATGACACCCCAGGGTGTTACAGGAAAATCAGAGGGGCATCCCATGTTTTGGACAACCACAGAAGGGCTCAACTGTTGAACACTATACAAAGCTCTTGTGTGAGGTAGCTCACAGACATGGTACCTTCCTTGCAATGATGGCATATTTTTGCAAAACTGGGTTTTTAGCAACTGCCGTGACAAAAAGTACTGTGCAAACGTTAATGTAGGGGAAAAAGAATCTATCTGGAACAGGAAATAGGGTAGTGGTGTCCCATCTGATTCCAAGGTTTGAGAAGTCAAGCAATGCCTAGAGGTACATATACTTCATTAGTAAGTAATTATGATGATTTTAAATGGAATGAAAATATACAATTTTTCTTTCAATTTACATAAATTGTTGGTTCAGAGAGCAAGCTATTGGGACACAAATTCTTAAGTTGCTTGAGCCTAATTTCTTAATAAATAGCACTGTTATCTCTTCCTTTTTGCCTAAGGGCATCATGAGAAGTTACTGAAAGGCACTGTGAACCAAGAAAGCTGGGACTCTGGTTAGGGAACAACGAATTCTAACTAGGTTAATAATTTCTATAACTAAATAATCACTACAACTCACTCAACTCTTTGCTGTTGACATGCAGGAGTGAGAATATGCAAATTTCAGTGAAAAAGAGGCCAATTAAACCACGTTAAGGCTCAAGCAAAGTTGTAGATTTTATTAACCTTTGAGAAAACATCTTTCATGCCTTGGGAACAGAAGCAATATGGGGCCAGAAGAATCTCAGATTAAAACTGGTGCGTGGCATATCAATGATCAATAAACAAGTATTGAGAGAATAAATGAATGAGTGAAAATCCTTACGTGAATCAACTGCACAAGAACAGGTTCCAGATTGCAAAACATTGACCTGGCCTCAACATAAAAACTCAGCTGTTGTTCAAAATCACGGCCAAAGGACACCTAGAATCAAGGAGAAAGAAGTGGTAATGTTATCTCTAGGCAGTTGTGAGCACACAATTGGAAAAGTTCCTCCTGCGTTCTGTGGGGACAGGTGAGATGCTGCGATGACAAGACACCAAAAATTCCACAGATATAGATGGGTGGTATCTCAAGGGTATGTAAGCAAACACACACATCCGTGAACTGGAATACACTTTAACTAGATGTTACATTACTTTACCCAGCATATAGCAGAAATGTTACTATTACCACCTCATCTTCATGACGTGGGCACTGGAGTAGAACATAAAAAGACCAAAGGGTATAAAACAGAATCTCAAAATAAAAAGAGGATTACCTAGGCAAGAAGGAAACCACTGGAAAGGAAATGGTGCCATTTTTGCATGTCAGCTGCGGCGTTTTCACATAGATTTGGTGATCAGGAGTCATTTGTCAGAGGGATTCCCTAATAAGGGCCACACATTTCTGCTTCTTGATGGGAATTCCAGCCTTTAGCAGCTCACTGGTGGCTGCCGGAGCCATCGATGGATGTTATTCCACCATTAAAAACCTCTTCTCCTATTTCTTCAAATTTATGAACAGCTGGTTGGTAGGACAAACTTGACTGCTACAACAATCATTTTTGTCCAGAAGAGGTTTAAAGTCATAATTTCCACTACAGCTATCAAGTTTCACATCTTATTTTCTCATATATTCTTTTCCATTAAAACTTAGTGGTTTTCAGACAAACCCATAAAAGGATAAATATCACGAGAACAGCATATAAATTAAGGGAACAAGAGAGGCACCTAGTATCAATCATAGGTACATTTCCTAACATGGGAATTAAACGGCTTATCCTGAATTTTCATCAACACTGGTATTTTACCATAGTTAAATCAACCTCTGTTACTGAATGAGTCACATTGTTCAAGGTGATTTTCAAAGTGACCTAGTTATTTTCATCTCAGGGAGCTTTCGTCTTGACATTTCTAACAGCAGATACTGGCTGAAGTGGGTATTCTAGTTTCGTGCACCGAGATTTAAGGCAAAGGTTGTTCTGGCTAGGATGGAAACGTGGTTGTTCCTGATGAAACCTGCAACAATGCCGCCCACTTTGCTCGTCCCTCCCGTGTCCCTGTGGACTCTTCCCAGCTGGGGGTGGGGGTGGGGTGTGGGTCTGCTGTCCCTCCCCTCCAGACAGCTGGCCCTGGGACTTGCTTTGACTAACAGAATGAAGCAGGCGGCAGCACTGGTCACCATGTGATTTCTAAACCTCCAAAGGCCCGGCAGCTTCTGATTCTGCCCTCACCAGGCAAGAGCCCAGACGTGAGCAAATGATGGGAGAGTGGTGGAGAGAAAGAGGTCATATGACTGAGACATGAGCTGCCCCAGTCAACAGCCAGCACCAAGACCCCAAGCACATGCTCAAGATGTCCTGGATCCTCCAGCCCCAGTTCTGCCACACTTCTGACATCACACAGAGCGGCCTGGTTACCCAGTCAACCCACGGACTCGTAAGAAGAAAACACTGTCATGTTAAGCCACTAAGTTTGGGGTGAGCTGTCATGTAGCACAGAGTAACGAGGATGAATGGAGAGTGGACACTTGACATTTCACCCCCACCCACCCCCCAAATCGTTTTCAGCAGCATCTAAAGAGCAGCACATCCGGTGCTTCAGAAAGCCCCTTCTCCGCGGGTCCCCCAGTATCCTAAAGCTTAGAATTCTGGGCTCTCACTGCCATGGCCCAGGTTCAATCCCTGGTCAGGGAACTGAGGATTCTGCAAGCCATATGGCACAGCCAAAAGACGTAACAATAATTTAAAAAATAAAAATGAAAGAATTTAAATTGGCTTCATTGAAAAAAGAAAAAAAGGAAGTCTCTTCTCCCACTCCAGATCCACGTGGTTTGGCTGCCCAGGGGTGCCCGTCTCCCTGGTCTGGCCGGTGTGTTCCTGCCTTCTCACAGCAGCAATTTGCTCAGGGACGAGCCGGTGACCCAAATTAATCCAAAAACTCGGTCCTAGAACTTCTGCTGGAGCTCTTCCTCCTGGGCTGCAGAGCTGGAAGGAATGGAAACCCGGGTCTCCCGTGGGGAGTGAGCCTGCCTGGGAGGGATGCCAGGAGAGAAGAGCCATGAGCCAAAGACACACACAGCAGTTCTTGATGACACTACGGAGACCCCGAGTCCAGCTGCTCCTTCCGAGAGGTCCACCCCTGGACTTCATGTCACATCAGCCAGTAAGTCACTCTCCCACCGTCCCCTTTTTATTTTTTCCTTAAGCCAGTTTGTCTTGGCTCTCCTTGCCCCCAGGGGAGTGCTGGGTAATATAAGTTGTTTTCTAATTTCATCTTATCTCCATAAAAATGAAAAGCACCAGGGAACATAATGTTAACTGCTTTCACCAGAGAAAGGATAAACAATTACATCACATTTCCAAGTACACTGAAACTTCTTCCCCAATACTTACCATTTTTATAAATCCATTAATCAAATATGCCAGCATTCTTTTCTCATCTTCAAGAGTGAGTGCACTAGAATCAATAATTGTACATAATTGACATGGAGGTAATAAATGAAAGTTTCCAAAGGAAAAAAATAAATGAGAAATAAGTAATTTAACAGATAAGAAATTTTACATTTTCTAGATTTAAAGAACTCCCATATTTGTGCTTCTTTTGATGAAAATATGTAACCTAAATTAACATAATTTAAATGTGTTTCTCATCTCTCTTAGAGACACTGGTCTCAAGATATATTCATTAACAGCAAAAGAGACAGTAATTCTCCCTTCTTTGGAATTTGGATAGCAAAGCTCAACTTCAAATTTTGTATTTCAGAGAACTTTCATTCCACATTTTACTATAAAAAGGTTTAAATGTAGCAAAGTTGAAAATTATACAGTCAACACCAATACACCTATAGAGTTTTGCCACGAGAACGCACTGGTAATAGCAAACACCCTATTCCAACAACACAAGAGAAGACTCTACATGTGGACATCACCAGATGGTCAACACCGAAATCAGACTGATTATATTCTTTGCAACCAAAGATGGAGAAGCTCTATACAGTCAGCAAAAACAAGACCGGGAGTAGACTGTGGCTCAGATCATGAACTGCTTATTGCCAAATTCAGACTTAAATTGAAGAAAGTAGGGAAAACCACTAGTCCATTCAGGTATGACCTAGATCAAATCCCTTATGAGTATACAGTGGAAGTGACAAATAGATTTAAGGGACTAGACCTGATAGACACAGTGCCTGATGAACTATGGACAGAGGTTCGTGACATTGTACAGGAGACAGAGATCAAGAAAATCCCCTTGGAAAAGAAATGCAAAAAAGCAATATGGCTGTCTGAGGAGGCCTTACAGATAGCTGGGAAGAGAAGAGAAGCAAAAAGCAAAGGAGAAAAGGAAAGATATTCTCATCTGAATGCAGAGTTCCAAAGAATAGCAAGGAGAGATAAGAAAGCCTTCCTCAGTGATCAGTGCAAACAAATAGAGGAAAACAACAGATTGGGAAAGACTAGAGATCTCTTCAAGAAAATTAGACATACCAAAGGAACATTTCATGCAAAGATAGGCTCAATAAAGGACAGAAATGGTATGGACCTAACAGAAGCAGAAGATATTAAGAAGAAGTGGCAAGAATACACAGAAGAACTGTACAAAAAAGATCTTCATGACCCAGATAATCACGATGGTGTGATCACTCACCCAGAGACAGACATCCTGGAATGTGAAGTCAAGTGGGCCTTAGAAAGCATCACTACGAACAAAGCTAGTGGAGGTGATGGAATTCCAGTTGAGCTATTGCAAATCCTCAAAGGTGATGCTGTGAAAGTGCTGCACTCGATATGCCAGCAAATTTGGAAAACTCAGCAGTGGCCACAGGACTGGAAAAGGTCAGTTTTCGTTCCAATCCCAAAGAAAGGCAATGCCAAAGAATGCTCAAACTACTGCACAATTGCACTCATCTCACATGCTAGTAAAGTAATGCTCAAAATTCTCCAAGCCAGGCTTCAGCAATACGTGAACCATGAATTCCAGATGTTCAAGCTGGTTTTAGAAAAGGCAGAGGAACCAGAGATCAAATTGCCAATATCCGCTGGATCATCGAAAAAGCAAGAGAGTTCTAGAAAAACATCTATTTCTGCTTTATTGACTATGCCAAAGCCTTTGACTGTGTGGATCACAAGAAACTGTGGACAATTCTGAAAGAGATGGGAATACCAGACCATCTGACCTGTCTCTTGAGAAACCTGTATGCAAGTCAGGAAGCAACAGTTAGAACTGGACATGGAACAACAGACTGGTTCCAAATAGGAAAAGGAGTATGTCAAGGCTGTATATTGTCACCCTGCTTATTTAACTTATATGCAGAGTACATCATGAGAAACGCTGGGCTGGAAGAAACACAAGCTGGAATCAAGATTGCTGGGAGAAATATCAATAACCTCAGATATGCGGATGACACCACCCTTATGGCAGAAAGTGAAGAAGAACTAAAGAGCCTCTTGATGAAGGTGAAAGAGGAGAGTGAAAAAGTTGGCTTAAAGCTCAACGTTCGGAAAACTAAGATCATGGCATCTGGTCCCATCACTTCATGGGAAATAGATGGGGAAACAGTGGAAACAGTGTCAGACTTTACTTTTTTGGGCTCCAGAATCACTGCTGATGGTGACTGCAGCCATGAAATTAAAAGACGCTTACTCCTTGGAAGGAAGGTTATGGCCAACCTAGATAGCATATTTAAGACATTACTTTGCCAACAAAAGTCCGTCTACTCAAGGCTATGGTTTTTCCAGTGGTCATGTATGGATGTGAGAGTTGGACGGTGAAGAAAGCTGAGCACTGAAGAATTGATGCTTTTGAGCTGTGGTGTTGGAGAAGACTCTTGAGAGTCCCTTGGACTGCAAGGAGATCCAATCAATCCATCCTAGAAGAGATCAGTCCTGGGTGTTCATTGGAAGGACTGATGTTGAAGCTGAAACTCCAATACTTTGGCCACCTCGTGCGAAGAGTTGACTCATTGGAAAAGACCCTAATGCTGGGTAGGATTGGGGGCGCGAGGAGAAGGGGACGAAAGAGGATGAGATGGTTGGATGGCATCACCGACTCCATGGACATGGGTTTGGGTAGACTCCGGGAGTTGGTGATGGACAGAGAGGCCTGGCGTGCTGCAATTCATGGGGTCGCAAAGAGTCGGACATGACTGAGCGTCTGAACTGAACTGAACTGATTATCATTTTATAATATTTGCTTTATCACATAACTCTCCATTCTACCCTCCATTCATCAATCTACCTTATTTTGGAAATACAGCTTAAAATAAACCACAGATCTCAGTTGCTTCTGTTTAATAGCAAAGTTAGTATAAATATAAATGAAAAAATGTCAAGTCTTTATAATTTCAGTAATACATGTGAAGGTTTATAAATGGTTTCCCAAATTTATTTATTTATTTTTAATGTAACAGTCAAAGACCAAGGTTCTTGTTCTAAGAGAAAACAAGTCTGTACTGGCAAAATCAGCATGCTGCTGCTGCTGCTAAGTCACTTCAGTCGTGTCTGACTCTGTGCGACCCCACAGACGGCAGCCCACCAGCTCCCCCGTCCCTGGGATTCTCCAGGCAAGAACACTGGAGTGGGTTGCCATTTCCTTCTCCAATGCATGAAAGGTAAAGTGAAAGTGAAGTCGGTCAGTCGTGTCTGACTCTGTGCGACCCCATGGACTGCAGCCTACCAGGCTCCTCTGTCCATGGGATTTTCCAGGTGAGAGTACTGGAGTGGGGTGCCATTGCCTTCTCCACAAAATGAGCATACTGTCCTCCAATATGCAGTGTCCTCTTCATTCTTTGCGACTACATTTCCCACTTCCCAAAGCTCCTTTGAGGCTAGGAGTAGCCACAGGACACTTCTGGTCAACGGGATGTGAATGCAAGTGATGTACAAAGCCTCCCAAACTGTGTCCCTAAAAGGAAGCTGCTGTCCTCTGATGCCTGCAGGCTGCAACATAAACATGGTTGAGGTAAGCCATCTCTACCAGGAAGACAAGGACCACACCCTAGAGGGACAGGAGAGCTGGAAGACAAGAAACCTGGGCTCCTGGCTGATGTTCTAGAGCAGAGCTACCCTACCCTGACCTTCTGGCTCCACTTCTCACAAGAGAAATACATCTGCTATTTTATTTAGGCCAAAAACTAATGTCCTACTAATACAAGTACTTTTCTAAATGTCTCTTGGGTCTTTATGTATTTTTGTGCAACGAGAGTCTATCAGTTCTATTTATTATGAAAAGTCTTGATATTTTGATTTTGATAACTAATGAAGTTGAAAGCACAGGTCATGAAAATAAAGATTCTACAATTCAGGAGAAAAAAAACAAAACAAAAGAAACACAATTCATCTAGTTGATGGTTAAGTTCCAAAACAATTTTCTCAGTTCTTGTAACATTTTCCAGCGAATCAAGCTGCTGTGTTTAAAAATTCTTTAGGGATCAAAATTTCAGCCACAGAGAAGCAGGAATTGCCTCAAGCACAGTCAAATGGAAACATGTAATGAAAAAGAAAAAAAAAAGATAAATACATCAAACTAGAAAGCAAAGGAGATAATCTGGCTTTTGACCCAAAGGTAAGGCTCAGACCAGGTCTGAGCCTCAAGTATACAGAACAAATAAGGTCCTTCATGTAAGGAATATAGGCAACTTCATTTGAATTTCAAATAACTGGCTAATAATGAGAAAAAATTTAAAGGCTATGTTACTGGATGAGTGAACTCATTATTATACTATCTGCTGCTCTCAGAAATCTCCAGGAGACACGTAGCATGAGTTCACTTGGATGAAACCAGCCTTTTCCTCCCAACAGAAATCCCTTTGTAAAAACATCTGCCATCTCATTTTCTCAGGAAGATTACCCTCAGCTCAGCCTCCCTCCTCCCCTGGATTGGAATGTCCTTGTTAACAAGAATCTTAATAGACCCCATAAAATAATATTATTCACAGCAGCCGCTTAAAGCAGTAATTCCCTAATGCACTATTATGTGGCATTAAGACTCAATCCAGGCTCGTTTCAGCCTTAAGTATGGCTTACTTCACAGAGTCGTGCATGGTCTTGCAAACGTGCAAAAGGGCGTTCAGAATCACGGGGTCCTTGGTGGGCTCCTGCTGATGCCTAGGAGACATTTGAGGATAAGGGTGAAAGCCATCTACACCGAGCACTAAAAGCATGGATTTCGTTCTCATCTACAGGACATATGTGAGAAGCAGTAAATTATCTGGTTGGCATTTAACATAGCCCGGCTCACCAGCAATGGGCAATGTTCTAGTTTTCTCTGAATTTTTCTTTAGCTAACAAGTTTGCTCTTCTAACATAACTTCTCCCAACTGCAAAATTATGGTAAAACTGCTACATTTCCTATGCCAGGCAAAGGGCAAATCTGTTTTCTTACCATGTTTCTTGAACCCCTGAAGCTGTCTACAACTGTGTTAAGTGCAGACAAAATTATTAATTTAGTTTCTCAAAAGACAAGCTCTTACAACAAATTTTTGTGAAAGTAAAGTAGGTATATTCATTTTAAGCATATGGAATTAATCTTTTAGAAAGAAAACACAAGGAAAGCTTAAAACATATACTCAACCAACTTCTAACTCAATTTTCCAAACTCTGCTATTTGAGCTTCATTTTTACACACATATTTTTTTAATCATATCTATATACTTAATGTTTAAAGTCAATTTAACTTTTAACTTAACCCTGTTCTAAAGAAAAATACATTAGAAGTCACTGATTAAACTAGTCATATATTATCTAATATACTTTAAAATAAATATACATTTTTAAAACAAAAATTTCTCTTCCATGTACTATCAAAGTATTTCACGTACCACCAGCAATTGACAGTTTTGGGAAACAGATTTAATCAATAAAAGGAAAGGAATTACATTGAAAACCCATCATAAATCTACACATTGAAGATAGAAATCTTTCAAGCTCTGGTATGAGAGAAGATAAGAATGACTATCTTAAAATCTTAAAACTCCCTAAATAAATAGTATATCAATAGATTGCTCCTTCCCAAAACTCATAGGAGTGAGATGTGGGTGATGGTCAGCCCATCTAATATTTATATTTATTACTTTGTCTTCTTAAGAGCTAATTATAAACTTTTATCATGACTGCTCCTTTTAATGTGGTTCTCCTCTCAATGTTATTTTAGGTATAAATACATCATTACATCACAGGGCCTCAAAGTGCATAAATTGATTTCTTATCTACAGGTTTCACAAGGGCAGTGGGAATCGAAGCTTCTGATTACTTTGTGTTATACTTACTTGATAAAAACTTCCATGATGCATTTGCAAACCTCCACCCGGACACTCTCTTTTTGGAACATGTCCAGAAATGGCAGAAATTTTTCCTAAAAAAAAACAAAAAACAAAAAAACAGCATTTTACCTGCAATTTGCGCAAGTTTACTAGAAGAAAATTTTGGGTTACTTTTTTCTTTGAAGGTCAAAACAGAGGAAGAGATTTTTGTCTTTCTGAGGCTGGTCTGATCAGGACTCTTGTGAAAGCAAGGAGAAGACTCTGAGGTGTTTTTGGGTGTTTTTTTCCTAACGTAACATGGGCCTTTTTAAAAAAAAAAAAAAAAAAATTTATTTTTCACTGAAGGATAATTGCTTACAATAGCGTGTTGGTTTCTGCCGTACATCAACATGAGTCAGGCACAGGTGCACCTGTGTCCCCTTCCTCTTAGACCTCTCTCTCACCTCCCAGCCCATCCCACCCTTCCAGGTTGTCACATTTTAATCATTTTTTATTTTTTACGTGTACACACTGCTTTATTTATTTATTCATTTTCGGCTATACTGGGTCTTCGTTGCGGCACATGGGCTTTCTCTACTTGCGGAAAGTGGGGAGCTACTATCTAGCTGTGGTGGGCAGGCTTCTCATTGTGGTGGCTTTTCTTGCTGTGGAACACAGGCTTCAGTAGTTGTGACTTGCTGGCCCTAGGGCTTGGGCGTTCAGCAGTTGCAGCACAGGAGCTCATTAGTTGGCAGCTCGAGGGCCCTAGAGAATGCAGGCTTCAGTACCCATGGCACATAGGCTCAGTAGTTGAAGCTAGAGGGCTCTAGTCAGTAGTTGTGGCACACAGGCTTAGCTGCTCTGTGGCATGTGGGATCTTCCCGGACCAGGGATTGAATCTGTGTTCCCTGCACTGACAGGTGGAGTCTTAACCACTGTACCACCAGGGAAGTCCCAGACCCTGAGCTTTTTTAAAACGATTACTATTAAAATAAATTACATGTGCCCAGGGATCAGGGCTGGGACCAGTTACTATTTCGGTGAATCACCTGGGCAACCCTTTTAAAAAAATTATTTATTTTTTCATTTTTGGTTGTGCTGCATTTTCATTGCTGCCATGGGCTTTCTCTAGTTGCAGAGAGCAGAAGCTACTCTTTGTTGCAGTGTACAGGCTTCTCATTAAAGTGGCATCTCTTGTTGTGGAGAACAGGCTCTATGTGTTCAGGCTTCAGTAGTTACAGCACAAGGGCTCAGTAGTTGTGGCATACAACTCAGGCTTCAGTTGTTCCATAGTATGTGCTGTGGTCTAGGGATTGAACTTGTGTCCCCTGCATTGGTAGGCTGAATTTGATCCACTGTACCACCAGGGAAGTCCTAGAAAACCTTTAGGTAAGTATAAGCTCATACTGTTCACAGGGTTCTCACAGCAAGAATACCTGCAGTGGGTTTGCCGTTTCCTCCTCCAGTGGACCACATTTTGTCAGAACTCTTCACTATGACCTGTCCATCTTGGGCGACCCTGCACAGCATGACTCATAGATTCACTGAGTTATGCAAGCCCCTTCACCATGACAAGGCTGTGATCCATGAAAGAGAACCAAAGAGCCTCCTGATGAGGCTGAAAGAGGGTAAAAACTGACTGAAAACTCAACATTCAAAAAACTAAGATCATGGCATCCAGTCCCATCACTTCATGGCAAAAAGAAGGACAAAAAGTGGAGGCAGTGACAGATTTTATTTTCTTTGGGCTCCAAAATCACTGCAGATGGTGACTGTAGCCATGAAATTAAAAGATACTTGCTCTTTGGAAGGAAAGCTATAACAAACCTAGACAGTGTATTAAAAGCACAGACATAACTTTTTTGACAAAGGTCTGTCTAATCAAAGCTATGGTTTTTCCAGTAGTCATGTATGGATATAAGAGTTGGATTATAAAGAACGCTGACTGCTGAAGAATTGATGCTTTCAACTGTGGTGCTGGAGAAGACTCTTGAGATCCCTGGACAACAAGGAGATCAAATCAGTCAATCAATCCTAAAGGAAACCAGCCCTGAACATTCATTGGAAGGATTGATGCTGAAGCTGAAGCTCCAATACTTTGGTCACCTGATGTGAAGAGTTGACTCATTGGAAAAGACCCTGATGCTGGGAAAGATTAAGGGCAGGAGAAGAAGGGGGCGACAGAGGATGAAATGGTTGAATGGCATTACCGACTCAATGGACATGAATTTGAGCAAACTCCAACAGACAGTGAAGGACAGAGGAGCCTGGCGTGCTGCAGTCCATGGGGTTGCAAAGAGTTGGACACAACTTAGTGACTAAACAACAACAAAGCTCTTCTTGGTACCCGAAGGCAAGGCAGGCTTCAGTCTTTTTACGATTGTATAGAGGAACAGAGAAAGCAGAGTCAGAGTTGTTCAAACAGTGGCTTCTGCATCCCGACTCTACATTCAGTGCCTGTACCCTTAAGCAAGGTTCTCCACCCCTTCTTGCATTAGTTTCCTCATTTGTAAAGTGGGACTCATCACTACTCTTGCTTCCCAGTGCTGTTTTAAAAATGACCTGAGGCAATGCATAAAAGTAAATAGAAAAGATCAATAAAACCAAAAGCTGGTTCTTTGAAAAAGATAAACAAAACTGACAAACTTTTAGTTAGACTCATCAAAAAAAAAAAGTGGGAGAGGGTCTAAATAAAATTAGGAATGAAAAAGTGAGGTTACAACCAACACCACAGAAATACAAAGGACTGTAAGAGACTACTATAAGCAATTATATACCAACATAATGGACAACCTAGAAGAAATGGAGAAATTCTTAGAAAGGTGCAATCTCCCAAGACCGAACCAGGAAGAAATAGAAATATGAACAGACCAATCACAAGCACTGAAACTGAATCTGTGATGAAGAAACTCCCAAGAAACAAAAGTCCAGGACCAGATGGCTTCACAGGTGAATTCTATCCAATGTTTAGATAAAACATTTAGATAAAACACCTATTCTTCTGAAGCTATTCCAAAAAATTGCAAAGGAAGGAACACTTCCAAACTCATTCTATGAGGTCACCATCACCCTGATACCAAAACCAGATAAAGATACAACACACACACAAAAATTACAGGCCAATATCACTGATGAACATAGATGCAAAAATCCTTAACAAAATACTAGCAAACTGAATCCAATAATACATTAAAAGGATCATACACCATGATCAACTGAGATTTATTCCAAGGATGCCAGGATTTTTCAATATCCATAAATCAATCAGTGTGATACACCACGTTAGCAAATGGAAAAATAAAACCCATATGATCATTTCAACAGACGAAGAAAAAGCTTTTGATAAAATTCACCATCCATTTATGATAAAAAAAAAAACTATCCAGAAAGTGGGCAGAGGGAGCCTACCTCAACCTAATAAAGGCCATGTGTGACAAAAGCACAGCTAACATCATACTCAACAGGGAAAAGCTGAAAGTATTTCCTCTAAGTTCAGGAGCAAAACAAGGATGTCCATTCTTATCACTTCTATGCAACACAGTTTTGCAAGTCCTAACACAGCAATCAGAAAAGTAAAAAGAAAAAAAAAAAGAATCCAAACTGGAAAAGAAGTAAAACTGTCACTGTTTGTAGATGACACAATACTACAGAAAGAAAATCCTAAAGACACTGTAGAAAACTACTGGAGCTCATCAACGAATTTGGTAAAGTTGCAGAATAAAAAATTATACACAGAAATCTGTTGTATTTCTATACACAATGAAAGGTCAGAAAGAGAAATTAAGGAAACAATCTCATTTACCAATGCATCAAAAAGAATAAAATACCTAGGAATAAACCTACCTAAGAAGGCAAAAGACTATACTCCAAAAACTATAAGATGCTAATGAAAGAAATCAAAAATGACACAAAAGAAAAGGAAAGATAGGCCATATTCTTGGACTAGAAGAATCAATATTGTCAGAATGACTATACTACCCAAGGCAACCTACAGACTCAATGGAATTTCTATCAAATTACCAACTGCATTTTTCACAGAACTAGAACCAAAAAATTTTTTAATTTGTATGGAAACACAAAAGGACCGCAAATAGCCAAAGCAAGCTTGAGAAAGAAAAACAGAGCTGGAGGAAACAGGCTTCCTGACTTCAGACTACACACAAAGCTACAGTCTTCAAAAAAGTATGGTTCTGGCACAGAGACAGAAATACAGATCAATGGAACAGTATAGAAAGCCCAGAAATAAAGCTAAGCACATATGGTCAGTTAATCTACAACAAAGAAGGCAATATACAATGGAGAAAAGACAGTCTCTTCAATAAGTGGTGCTGGGAAAATTGGACAGCTACATGTAAAAGAATGAAATTAGAACACTCTAATGATGCTTTTGAACTGTGGTGTTGGAGAAGACTCTTGAGAGTCCCTTGGACTGCAGAGATCAAACCAGTCAATCATAAAGGAAATCAATCCTGAATATTCACTGGAAGGACTGATGCTGAAGCTGAAGCTCCAATACTTTGGTCACCTGATACGAAGAGCTGACTCATTAGAAAAGACCCTGATGCTGGGAAAGGGAGGAGTAGAAGGGGATGACAGAAGATGACATGGTTGGATGGCATCATGGATACAATGGACATGAGTCTGAGCAAGCTCTGGGAGTTGGTGATGGACAGGGAAGCCTGGCAAGCTGCAGTCCATGGGGTCACAAAGAGTCGGACACCGAGAGACTGAACTGAAATGAAAACACTATACACACAAAAAAACTCCAAATCGATTAAAGACCTAAAGGTAAGACTAAGTACTATAAAATTCCTAGAGAAGAATACAGGCAGAATACTCTTTGACATAAATTGCAGCAATATCTTCTTGGATCTGTTTCCAGAGTAATGGATAAAAGCAAAAATAAACAAATGAGACCTAACTAAACTTAAAAGTTTTTGCACAGCAAAGAAAACCAGAGACAAAATGAAAAGACAACCTACAGAATGGGAGGAAATATTTGCAAACAATGCGACTGATAAGGGATTAATCTCCAAAATATACAAAACAGCTCATATAGCTCAGCATCAAAAAACAAACAATCCAATTTAAAAATGGGCAGAAAATCTAAAAAGATATTTCTCTAAAGACATACAGATGGCCAAAAAGCACATGAAAAGATGTTTAACACTGCTAATTATTAGAGAAATGCTAATCAAAACTACAATGAGCCATCACCTCACAATGGTCAGACTGGCCATCATCAAAAAGCCTAAAAGTAATAAATGCTGGAGAGAGTGTGGAGAAAAAGGAATCCTCCTAAACTGTTAGGAATGTAAATTGGTATAGCCACTATAGAGAACGGTATGGAGGTTCCTTAAAAAACTAAAAATAAAACTACCATATGACCCAGCAATCCCACTGCTGGGCATATAACCTGAGAAAACCATAATTCAGAAAACACATGTACCCCAATATGTTCATTGCAGCACTATTTACAACACCCAAGAAATGGGGTCAACCTAAATGCCCATCAACAGATGAATGGATAAAGAAGCGGTGGTACATATATATAATGGAATATTACTCAGCCACAAAAAGGAATGAAATAATGCCATTTGCAGCAACATGGATGGACCTAAAGTAAAGTAAGCCAGAAAGACAAAGACAAATATCACTTGATATCACTTTTACCTGGAATCTAAAAAAAGATAAAAATGAACTTATTTACAAACAGAAATAGACTCACAGAGAAAACAAACTATAGGTACCAAAGGGAAGGAGGTGAGAGGGATAAATTAGGAGTTTGGGATTAAAACATACACATTACTATATATAAAATAGATAACCAACAAGGATCTACTGTACAGCAATGGAACTCCGCTCAATATTCTATAATAAACGACATGGGAAAAGAAATCTGAAAAAGAATGAATATGTGTATATGTACATCTCAATCACTTTACCATACACCCGAAACAAACACAACACTGTAAACCAACTATATTTCAATTAAAAAAAATTTATAAAAGCTCTAGCATAGGGCTTGGAGTGTGGCAAAAATCCAATAAGTAACAATTTCTATTATTTAATAAACAAAAGCTTACAGCCCTGTGAGAGAACAGAAGTGGAAACAGGAAGAAGGAAGAGGGAAGCTGAGGGAAGGGGCAGAGAATGTTACTGCAGAGAAGCACATAACTAGATTGGTACATACCCAGGGCATTGCAGCAAATGAGAAGGGTGTCATAGGGTATTTTAAATTTCTAAGGAAATACAATAAATCTCAACTCTGTCAAGACACTGAGACAACTATAAGCTTGATATACTTCCCAGTTTCAACGTTAAATTGGGTGATAAAAAGCAGATACCATGCAAAAAAAAAAAATCAATGTCCAGTTTAGTTCCAAGGTTTCAGAATTTGTATGATACCCAGTAGGCACACACATCCCATAAAAAAGTCATGAATGAAATAAAAACAAAATTTTCCATCAGGCTATGCTTATTATTTTCTCAATAACAGAAATATTATTGCTTAAGCTGCTTAAGTCATTATGATATAAATATTTAAATTGTTTAGACCTACTTTTTTTTAAAATAAAAAAAGGAACTGTTAAGTATTTTTTTTGGTCAAGGACACCATGAAAAATTTACCGAGACATTAAAGGAACCTCTGACTCAGATACAAATTTTCAAAAATAGTTCAAGATAGTTACTTACCACTGAGAAAAGAACTGAGAAATCGTGAAAGTGTGCAATTACTTTCTTAATTATTGACTGAAGCTGCAAAACAAAATGAAAAACACATCTTTAATAAAACTTGGATATTTTGAAAAAGGCAACCCTGTCTCATAACATGCAATGACAATTACAATAAGGGAAATCCGGAGTGCACAAGAGCCGGAAATTACTCGGTTAGGTTAAGTCTTGTCTCAGTCTGAGTTTGCCCATTTTACTCTAGACTTAGAGGAAGAACTCCTCAGCCTCAACCTCCTCTTCTCCAAAGCAGTATCATGCTCACTGGGAGGATTAAATGGGATGGCTCAGCTACAGTGCTTAGAGCAGTGCCTGCCCTTCCAAGTTCTCTGATCAAGTCAGCTATGAATATTCAAGAGGTGGGCAAACTTTTTCTATAAAGGGCCATATAAGTCATCACAACTACTCAATTCTGCTACTATAGCTGGAAAGCAGCCATTGACAATATGTAAACAAATGGGTGTGTGTGAGTTCCGATAAAACTATTTGGGCTACAAGGGCCGTGATTTATAGATCCCTATTCTAGCCAATAAAGAAGGCTGAGTGCCAAAGAATTGATGCTTTTGAACTGTGGTGTTAAAGACTCTTGAGAGTCCCTTGGACACAAGGAGATCAAATCAGTCAATCCTAAAGGAACTCAACCCTGAATATTCATCAGAAGGGCTAGTGCTAAAGCTAAAGCTCCAATACTTTGGGCACCTGATGTGAAGAACTGACTCCTTAGAAAAGACCTTGATGCTGGGAAAGACTGAAGGCAGGAGGAGAAGGGTACGACAGAGGATGAGATGGTTGGACAGCATCACGGATGCAATGGACATGAGTTTGAGCAAACGGGGAGATGGTGAAGGACAGGGAAGCCTGGGGTGTTGCAGTTTATAGGGTCGCAGAAAAGTTGGCTACGACTTAGCAACTGAACAACAACAATTCTAGCCCATGGTAGTCCTGGGTTTTTTGACTACTTCAGTGGAAAGACACTGGTCTGAGTCTGACAGCGGGGTCAAAGGCCATGGCACTACCCACGGATAATGGCACAGTCTGTGAGGCCTGTCCTGGCTACCCAGATACTGATGTCCACCACCCCACACCCTGACACGCGCAGAGTCTATTGACACAGCCTTGGCATGGGAGAACCAAGAAGGTACTTTTTCTAAATGAAATATAAACCCCTATCCCTGGTTGCTGTCAAAAAGGGAAAGTTTACTGACAACTACTCTGCTTATACTAAAAACACTGATGTTCAAATCATCTGCAAAGTAAATGGCTCACGGTCAAAAATACAGAATACTAATAGTACACACCCTGTTTCATAATTAAGTACTTGACTAGATCATCAACCAAAAGGACTTCAAAACGTCATGACAAACAATGTTCTGACACAGAGCATTCAAAGACAGTGCAATATGGTCCGGTTGAAATAGCTCCTGAAACCCTCTCCACAGCAACTAACCCTTTATAACAAGAAATCTTTTTTTTACTACTTAGGTACACTTACAAATGAGCTTCCCTAGTGGCTCAGATGGTAAAGAATTTGCCTGCAATGCAGGAAAACTGGGTTCTATTCCTGGGTCTGGAAGATCCCCTGGAGAAGGGAATGTCTACCCACTTCAGTATTCTTGCCTGTAGAGTTACATGGACAAAGGAGCTTGGCAGGCTATATATCCCATGGGGATCACAGAGTCAGACACAACACTAACACACTTACAAATAATGCTTTAAAAGATTTTTTTTTCCCTTCAACATTTCATTATGAAATACTGAAACATAAAGAAAATTCAATGAAAATACAGAAAACACCCACTTACCACTGAGATCCTACAAGGCTAACGTTTTGCTCTACTTGCTTTATCTCCTCGCCTATCTATTGATCCAATGGTAGAATTTTTAAAATATGTGTAGATTGTGTATTTATAACTTTTTACCGTGAAATCATTTCAAATTTACAGAGATGCTGAAAGAACAGTATAAAAAAACTTGCAAATTCTCTAAAGAAATACTACATCGTAAAAAAAAAAAAAAACTACAAACAGGAAACTAACATGTAATATAGTATTATTAACTAAAATACAGATTTTGTTCAAATTTTACAAAATTTTATGCTAGTGTCAAATTATTTGTTTTCATAATACCTTATTCATGATTCCACATTGTATTTAGCTGCATCGAGCAACTTCAGCTGCATGCAACAAATTCTGATAAATTCTCTTTTCACTTTTATTCTGTTAAAATATTTTCTTATTTTCCTTGTTATAGCCTCTTAGATACATCCACTATCTAAAAGTGGACATTTAATTTCCAAATTCGTGGGTTTTTTTTTTAAGTATCCTTTGATATTAACTTCTCATTTTGATGTATATTTCTCATTTAAGTGCTTTCTTCTCTGCAATCACCTTCTGTATTTTTTCATTCTTTTTTTTTTTTTTTGAGCCTTTCAGTGGCTAAGCTAAAGATCTCTCTTGGTAAATGTTACATTATACTTTTTCAAGTATATGTGGGTTATTTTCAAATATTTTTTGATACTGATTTCTAACATAATTCCACAGTGATTAGAGAACAGACTCTGTATGATTTCAATACCTTTAGACTATGAAATTTTTGCACTTTGTTTTACGTTCCTGGATATGTTCCAGTGTCTCCTGATTTACAGTCTATGGGAACTTGAATTTGCATCCTGATGTTGTGTGAAAATTGTATACATCTTAATTATGTTGAATTGGTTCATAGTGTTTTTCAGGTCTATTATATCCTTCTACTTTTCTGTGTATTCATTCTACTAATTTTTGAGAGTTTGATATTAAAACTCCAACTAAAAATCTTAATTTATCTACTTAAAAAAATAACTGTAATATATAGTGGAACTATATGTAACTTTGTTCTGCATTTTCCAAGTTTCCTGTAAATGTGTTTTTATACTTTAATAATTTTAAAAAATGCTTTAAAAAAACTCCCATGCCCTCTTTATCCAAAGTCACCAATTTTTAGTATTTTGCCAACTTTGTTTTATTATCCTCTCTATGTAGTAAGACATATTATATTTTCCCTGAACCATGTTGAAGTAGTTTGCATGTATCATGTCCCTCACCCCTGAATACTTCATTTGTATTTCCCAAGAATAAACATATTCTCTGATATTTCCATTTTGTCATTATCAAATTCAGAAAAGTTAATACTGATATAACTTTAATACTTTAATCTATCATTTGTATTCCAGTCTTGTCAGCTGTCTCAGTCCATTCTTTACAGCGTTTTTTTTTCCACTCTGCACTACAGGATTCGGTTCAGGATCATGCAATGCATTCTGTTTTCATGTCTCTATAGTCTGTGTTGATTTGAAACAGTTCCTTAACCTTTGTAACACTGATGGCAATGATTTGGCTATTACTTTTTAGCATGCAACTCAATTTGGACGTGACTAGTGTTACCTCCTGATTCGAGTCAGCCATGCATTCTCGACTGGAATGTTACATGGATGATGCTATGTCTTTCTCAGGGTACCATATCTGCAGGCTCGCGATATCCCACTTGCTGATATGGATTTTGACTGTCAATGGCTGTCCAAATTCTCTACCATAGAGTCACTATTTTTCCCCTTACAATTAACACTCATTCTACGGGAAGAGATACGAAAATATCCTGCTCCTCATCGAACATCCCCTCCAGATTTAGCATTCATTGATGATTTTTGCCTGAGGATGAAGAATGATTCTTGTCTTTACTATGATGGCTGCAAACAGTGATTTTTCAACTCTACCATTTCTTTCACATTTCGCTGATGGTACCCCTATCCGCCTTCAGTCAGTTCAATTCAGTCGCTCAGTCGTATCCGACTCTTTGGGATCCCATGAATTGTAGCACGCCAGGCCTCTCTGTCCATCACCAACTCCCGGAGTCTACCCAAACCCATGTCCATCGAGTCAGTGATGCCATCCAGCCATCTCATCCTCTGTTGTCCCCTTCTCCTCCTGCCCCCAATCCTTTCCAGTATTAGGGTCTTTTCCAATGAGTCAACTCTTCGCATGAGTTGGCCCAAGTATTGGAGTTTCAGCTTCAACATCAGTCCTTCCAATGAACACCCAGGATTGATCTCCTTTAGGATGGATTGACTGGATCTCCTTGCAGTCCAAGGGACTCTCAAGAGTCTTCTCCAACACCAAAGTTCAAAAGCATCCGCCTTACCCCTCATTTATTTATTTATTTACCTATTCATCATAAAGGCCAACTCCTGGATTCCTATTTTATTCAATGGATTATAATCCGTTATTGTATTTATTTCTTTTGATTTTCAAATCAGGGCCCATGACAGCCCCTTTAAAGCTGCTCCTGTGCTCATTTCACCTGCCTGCAGCAGTTCTTCCTTACTTCCTGGCACAAGAAAATGTTTCAGGCTCACCTTGCACCTTCCCTATCCTAGACCTGGAGTAAGCTAATTCTTCACAGACTCTTGCAGTTTTATTCTCCTGATGTGGACCCCGCTTAAGACAAAGAGCTCACAACCAATATGGGCAGCTGTCTGGAACACAGGCTGACCCCTGGGCATCTTTTATAAGTTGCTTTTGCATATAACAGAGTCACAGTATAGTATAATTCCCTTGTCTCTTAGGAATGAACGGCATTAAAATTATTATGTTCAAGTTTTCAGTGAATTGGGTCACTGGAAGTCAAGGTCTTATCTGAATTCCCCAACTAAAATTCTAACGCACATCAGTCTTCATATGAGCCCGAGACTTAGACCACCCACAAAGGCGTGACCTATCTTTACACATTTTATTTACTCTACTGTACTGACCAAGAGCATGCTGTGCACAACTATGTCATTTTTATTCCATTAAGAAATAGCTAGTGGCTGCTCAATAAATTGTATTAGTGAGCCATTTTAATTAGCAAGTGGTGAACAATTCTTAAATGAGTAAAATGTAAGAATTCTAAAATTTATACAAGAATATGGAACTAATTTTCTTATACTAAGTGAGTCAGAAAACCAACCAATAATAGGCGATAAGTGCCAGAACATCATGTTATCAAATAAAAAATAAAATCTTAATTAGGTTTGAAGTTACTTTACAGTAAGTGATCCTAAGCTGGATTCTGTACTAGAGGGGAAACAAAAGCCTGCTATTAAAGACACTGAACCCACTGACAAAATTGGAATATGGACTGTGGAGAGGCAAAAGTAAGATATTAATGTTAAATTCCCTGAAGTTGATAAACTAAACTGTGGTTATAAAGGAGGATGTCCTTGTTCTTAGGAAATACTCATTGAACTCTTTAGAGGCAAAAATGGCATGACGTATGCAATTTACCCTCAACTGGTTTTTAAAAAATTTACATACACATGTAGGAATACATGTGCATATCTGTACATACAATGATTATGATAAAGTAAACATGGAAAATATTCACAGTCAGTGAATCTGGGTAAAAAATAATGGGAGCTTTCTGAGCTATTCTTTTAACTTCCCAGTAAAGTTTGAATTTATTTCCAAATAAAAAGTTAGCTTAACTGAAGAACATAGCCATGTTACTTACTCATGCCAAGCAACTGTACATCCCACATCACACCTCACTCACTTCTCACAATCACTCGGATAGGACTATTATTTTTCCCATTTTACAGGTAAGAAAACTCAGGCACAGAAAGACAAAGTAACTGATTAAAGGGCACACGGCTGGGACATGGCAAAGCTAGGACTCAAACCCAGGATTACCTGACCTGACAGCCTGACCCCCATGCAAAATACTTATTTAATGCAACAGAATAAAATTCCTAACAATGTGGAAATGAGAAATACAAAGCTGTCACCTGAGGATAAGAGTCTTCAAAGGCACGATCTGGAGTCATGTGCTTGATGACATCAGCCAAAACGGTGTTCACCTCTCGTTTCTAAGAGGGGAAAAAATCAGACTTGTATTAGACACTGAATGACAGTTGTTGATCATTTTTCTGGTAGAAAGAACTAACATTTTCAGAGTATAGCACACACCTTCCAGGGAACAGTTTCAACTACTCTGCTACAAGTAATGTCAGAGGGAAAATTCCACCCATACCACAGACCTAAAGACAGCTATGTCTGCACCAAGTCAGGACTGAAACACCGATCTCAAGGTTCTGGAGTACTGCTGTCCCAGCTTTCCCTGAGTGCTGGTGAAATCCAACATGCCACTTTCTGCCCGCCCACCCTAGGCCCCTCCCCAGGTGCTGCAGAGAGCAGCGAGGCTCTGTGAGAAGAGCACAGACTGGACCCTTACAGGCTGGGTGACCCAATGCCCACTGCACCGCACTTTTGTCAGCTGTATGAGGGGCCAGCCAACTACAGCTTAAATCCACCCTGGTGCCTGTTTTCATTCAGCCCAGGAGCAAAGAATGATTTTTACA
This sequence comes from Giraffa tippelskirchi, assembly GCF_054371585.1. Lineage (NCBI taxonomy): Eukaryota > Metazoa > Chordata > Mammalia > Artiodactyla > Giraffidae > Giraffa > Giraffa tippelskirchi. The sequence goes on from NC_137287.1 coordinate 24,396,355, forward strand.
TTCACACTAAAAGAATAATATTTGGTGACAAGGAAAATTATATGAGCTTCAAATTTCAGTGTGCATAAATAAAACTTACTAGAACACAGTCACACTCACTCATATATGGTCTACGTTGCTTTATGTACAGTGGCAATGACGGACACGTGTATCATAACAGAGATCACATGGTCCACAGACCATGTATTTGAATACAGGAATAATGGCCTTCTACAGAAAAAGCAAAGACAGTTCCGGTCTGGATAACTGGAACAGTGAAGTTTACTGACAAGGTCAATATGAAGCTGTGCAGCGTAGAGGTAAAACGCCTGGCACACATAGCACACCATCTAAATAGTTGCCAGTATGTGCTCGTTTAATGCTCATTAAACTCCCCAGCATGGACATCATTATCCCCATTTTACAGATGAGGAAGTTAAGGCTCAGAGAAGTTAAATGGCTTAGCCAGTGTCATAGCACTAAAAAAAAAAATCTGACAGTGGCACTGAAAGGAACCAAAGCTTCTTAGAGAAAGGGCTGATTCCAAATGTGGGATAAGAAAGTACAAGGGAGGCTGGAGCATCTTGTATAGAAAGCAAAGAAGGTATCAAGAACTACAGAGAATATGTCAGGACTCAGAAGCCAACCTAATAGAGCACTCAATGGATAAAGATGGGACCACTGAGCATCAGGAAGAATAATATAATTGCAAGAATTGATACACAGCAAATATATTTCAACCCATGAATCCCTAAAGATACCAACAGCAACTACTACTCACTGGTCACCTTTGGGGATGCTAGGGGATTGACTCATTCTAAATACTAGTAATAACAAGGACAAAAATGAGCATCTTGCCTTTCTGTACAAACTGTACCTCAGGGTAACCAAATATGTGGCGTGAAAAGTTTCTCTTCATATCAATACAAGTATTCCAGCTAACAAATACAGGAGAAATGATAATAACTCTGAAAATCACTACTTTGCAACCCATGATAAACCATGAGATGAATGCACTTTGGTGGCTGCTCATGACATGGAGAAACAAGCAGATACCATGAGCCTTCCAGGAGAAGCACCACACCGGCACTCATGGTGTCAGAAAGTCAAAAATAAGGCTGATGAAGTCTCCTGTCTCCAGAACTAACAGCCGATTTACAGGAAACACTGGAGGCAGAAGAACATGTTAACACCACCACAGGGATGCCTCTGGCCAGTCCAGACTGGGAAACTCTATAGGACAAAGGACTTGATTTCTTCAATAAATAAATAACAGAAGAAAAAAAGAAGGGGAACAGGGAGGGAAGGAGAGACAGAGGGGAAGAGAGGGGAACTTAAAGGTTAAAAGGACTCAAATTAAAGTGTTTTACAACATATGTGCTTAACCACTCAGTCATGTCCGACTCTTTGCTACCCCATGGACTTCAGCCTGCGAGGCTCCTCTGTCCATGGCGATTTTTCAGGCAAGAATACTGGAGTGGGTTGCCATGTCCTCCTCCAGAGGATCTTCCCAACCCAGGGATCGAACCCAGGTCTCCCTCATTGCAGGTGGATTCTTTACCAACTGAGCCACCAGGGAAGCCCATTTTAATCCTGACTGAACAAATAAAGTACAAAAAACTTATGAGACACCTGGGGAAATCTGAATATTTATCAAGTTTCAATGGTATTAAAAGATTATTAATTTTCTCAGTTAGGATAATATATTGAGATTTTGTTTCAGAAAATGAAATTCTGTATCAGAGATATACACTGAGACACTGACTGGTGAAACATGATGATTAAGCTGTGTGTCAAAATAATCCAGGGGTGGGGAGAAGGAGTAAGGCACAAAGAAAACAACATTTGCATAAGTTGGTCACTCCTGGGTAACGAGTACAAGGGAGATTATATGCTAGAATTTTCCATAAAACAAAAATTGGATGAAAGAAAGAAAATTAACAGACCAACATTTACAATAATGCTCAAAATGAGGCAAAACCCATTTCTGGAGTTAAGAGGCCAGATGGTGTTTATGTTCAACTTCCAAGGCCATGACTGAGAGGGAAGCATGGGGGGCTTCAGGTTGGGGTGGGGATGGGGAGTTATTTCTTTATCTGGACCATGATTCCTTGGGTGTATTTTGTGAAGATTCACTGAACAGCAAACTTACTGTTTCTGTAAGCTCTCTTCATGTAGGTTAAACTTCAATATTTTTTTAAGTTGATTAAAACAAACATCTGGCAACAGGATTTGAAACCACTTCTACCTGCTTCTAAAGTCTCTGCTCATTGACAAGACCAGTATCTCCCAAACTGGGCTTCTAGTCTGGGCCTAGGGAAAGAAGCATCTTTGTTTGCTTAGAAAAAAATTAAATTACAAGCAAATCAAATATGTTTGGGAAATACTGCTGACTAGCCCTCCACGGAAAGTCACAATGAACTTCAGCAATAAGCATCTAGTATTGTGGTGAAAAAAAAAAAAAAATCTGCTTAACTTTGTAAAATGCAGTATTTCCCAAACTTACATATAAGTGTGAACCCTTTTGTTACAGCTCACATATTAATGCTTCATTACATTATACTATAAAAGGTGCAATTTTCATAAATTAAGGATAATTAGCATCACAAAATGCATAAAGGTCTATGCTAGACTTATTCACAATTATGAACATGAAAAAAATATACAACACATACTATCACAAAAACAATACCACAGCACACATACCGTGAAATGCTTGCACGTGTACTCCACCCACACTTCAGCACAATTAATGTAGTCCTACAAAGAAAAAGCAAAGATGGCTTTACAACTGACTGTATGGCAAAAACTCATAATGTACCAATAGGGCTCTGAAACTATTGATAGGGAAACTATTGATAGATTCTACCCCTGAGAGGTGAGATAAGAAAATATAAGTTGCCTGAAACTAATTAGACTTTCATTCCAGAATTGCTACTTGGGCCAAAACAGAAATCTGGGAAGCTCTGCCCCGCCTGGAGAACGGGAAGAACCACAGGGCAGCAGAGACAACAGTGGGGAATCCTTATCACATCTCAAGGACCATGGATCTGGATGAAAATTTAAGCATTGTTTAAGATGTGACACTTGAACGTCCTGAGAAAAAACAGGCCTCCTGCCTTTAAAAACAAACTATTTGCCCTAGAGAGGGGTGATGTATATATGTTGTAAAAGGATTAAGAAAGCACAAAGGTTTTAGGTAAGAAAGGATGTGTTAGATTCAAGTAGGAAAGATGATGAGAGGGCTACGGAAATGGCGATGGCCAATTTAGTAAAGCTGTCTGCTCCAGAAAACATGCAAATGGGAAAAAATGGCCAAGGGAAAATAGAATCTGGGACTTCCCTGGTGGTCCAGTGGTTAAGACTCCATGTTCCCAATGCAGGGGCCATGCATTCGAACCCTGGTCAGAGAACTAAGATCCCATGTGTCACAAGGCGCGGCCAAGAAAAAACAAAGGAAAAATAGAATCTGCAAAGATACCTCTTCTGTTCTGACACTCCACAGAAAAGAAAAAAGAAAGGGGAGGGGAAAAAACACTCATTCACACAAGAAAAGACAAACATTCTAAGGTCTAACGGGAATGCTAAGAAGGACTTAATGAGGAGAGTATGAAATTAAAGACTGGAGAAAATTGTTATTATGAGCTTTTGATGCAAGGTTGTTTTGAAGTCCTGAAGTACAGGAAACAGAGGCCCAGAGGTTTTTGACTTAAATGTCCTAAATAAGCTGTTTTCATTAGCCAACCAGTTAGGTTAAACAGCTATTTCAATAGCTGGAGTTTTGCAAGGATTTTGCTGAACATAGGTATAGGAAATGGCAACCCACTCCAGTATTCTTGCCTGGAAAATTCCATGAACAGAAGAGCCTGGCAGGCTATACTCCATGGGGCAATCAGACATGACTGAGTGACTGAGCACAACATAGGTACACAATTTTGTAAATAAGCTCCTACTTTTTCTAAATTATACCACTTTTCTTAATACACTTTCATACATGTGGTGATTAACAAGGGCTTATTTTAAAATTTATTTATTTGACCAGGTCCTAGTTGCAGCATGTGGATCTTTTAATTGTGGAATGTGGGATTTAGTTCCCCGACCAAGGATCAAACCCAGGCCCCCTACATTGGGAGCACATAGTCTTAGCCACTGGACCACCAGGGAAGTCCCCAGCAAGGGGTTTATAACTGGGTTCATCTTATATTTCCTTCTCAACAAATGATCTGATCAAATGCTACATTCATATTCACTTACTCGTTGTGTTATGGTCTGAATGTCTGTATCCCCCTTGAATGTATATGTTGAAATCTTAGCCCTTGATGTGATGATATTAGGAGGTAAGGCTTTTGGGCAGTGGTTAGGTCATAAGGGTGGAGACCCTGGGAATAGAATTAGTGCCCTTGTAAAAGAGACCCTAGAGAGGTCTTCTCCCCTCTTTTCTGCCATGTGAGAAGAAGCTGGCAGTCTGCATCCTGGAAGAGGATCGTCATCAGAGCTCAATCATTCCTTGTTGTTGTCGTTGATTCGCTACGTCATGGCTGACTCTTTGCAACTCCATAGACTATAGCCCGCCAGGCTCCTCTGTCCACAGAATTTCCCAGGCAAGAATCCTGGAGTGGGCTGCCATTTCCTTCTCCAACCAACCATGCTGGCCCCCTGATTTTGTACTTCTAGCCTCCAAATCTGTGAGAAATAAATTTCTATTGTATAGAAGCCACACGGTCTATTATATGCTGTTCAGTTCAGTTGCTCAGTCGTGTCCGACTCTCTGCAACCCCATGAATTGCAGCATGCCAGGCCTCTCTGTCCATCACCAACTCTCGGAGGCTTCCCAAACCCGTGTCCATCGAGTCGGTGATGCCATCCAACCATCTCATCCTCTGTCGTCCCCTTCTCCTCCCGCCCCCCAATCCTACCCAGCATTAGGGTCTTTTCTAATGAGTCAACCCTTCGCATGAGGTGGCCAAAGTACTGGAGTTTCAGCTTCAACATCAGTCCTTCCAATGAACACCCAGGACTGATCTCTTCTAGGATGGATTGATTGGATCTCCTTGCAGTCCAAGGGACTCTCAAGAGTCTTCTCCAACACCACAGTTCAAAAGCATCAATTCTTCGGCGCTCAGCTTTCTTCACCGTCCAACTCTCACATCCATACATGACCACTGGAAAAACCATAGCCTTGACTAGACGTACTTTTGTTGGCAAAGTAATGTCTCTGCTTTTAAATATGCTATCTAGGTTGGCCATAACCTTCCTTCCAAGGAGTAAGTGTCTTTTAATTTCATGGCTGCAATCACCATCAGCAGTGATTCTGGAGCCAAAAAAAGTAAAATCTGACACTGTTTCCACTGTTTCCCCATCTATTTCCCATGAAGTGATGGGACCAGATGCCATGATCTTAGTTTTCTGAACGTTGAGCTTTAAGCCAACTTTTTCACTCTCCTCTTTCACTTTCATCAAGAGGCTTTTAAGTTCCTCTTCACTTTCTGCCATAAGGGTGGTGTCATCTGCATATCTGAGGTTATTGATATTTCTCCTGGCAATCTTGATTCCAGCTTGTGTTTCTTCCAGCCCAGCGTTTCTCATGATGTAATCTGCATATAAGTTAAATAAGCAGGGTGACAATATACAGCCTTGACGTACTCCTTTTCCTATTTGGAACCAGTCTGTTGTTCCATGTCCAGTTCTAACTGTTGCTTCCTGACCTGCATACAGGTTTCTCAAGAGGCAGGTCAGGTGGTCTGGTATTCCCATCTCTTTCAGAATTGTCCACAGTTTATTGTGATCCACACAGTCAAAGGCTTTGGCATAGTCAATAAAGCAGAAATAGATGTTTTTCTGGAACTCTCTTGCGTTTTCATTGATCCAGCGGATGTTGGCAATTTGATCTCTGGTTCCTCTGCCTTTTCTAAAACCAGCTTGAACATCTGGAAGTTCCCGGTTCACGTATTGCTGAAGCCTGGCTTGGAGAATTTTGAGCATTACTTTACTAGCATGTGAGATGAGTGCAATTGTGCGGTAGTTTGAGCCTTCTTTGGCATTGCCTTTCTTTGGGATTGGAACGAACACTGACCTTTTCCAGTCCTGTGGCCACGTATATGCTGTTACAACAAACTAAATGAACAAGGACGTAGGAGAGAAGTGCAGAGTATGGTGAAGTCTGGCCACAAAGACAGCCAATAGCATTCCTTAGTGGCAGCCACATCAATTGCTGGCATGCTTCCTAAAAGGAAGTGAGGCATAAAACCCAAACCTACAAAATGATGACCAGCACTACATGCATTATAGCAACTAAAATCAGTTGGTTCATCTTCCTAAGACTTCCCATGTCAGAAGTATGGGAAGAAAGATGCTTTAGCTGTCCATTCAAGGGATGGAAACTGGAATTCCCTTCTGCTAATTACTGGTTTAACTGCTGATCTTCAATTTAGAGTTATCTCAATAAACTGTTTTTTTCAAATCCAAATACAACTTGATCTTTAAACAGCACAGGGTTTAGGGACACTGATCCTCTATGCAGTCAAAAATTATGCATAACTTATAGTCAGCCCTCTGTATCCATGATTCCTCTGTATTTGCAATTTCGCTTCCGTGGATTTAACCAACCAAAGGTTATATAGTATCATGGTATTTACCATTGAGAAAAAAAATCCACATATACATGGATCTGTGCAGTCCAAACCCATGTTGTTCAAGGGTCAACTATGCTATAGACTGCTGCACTTAGAATGCTCTTTGCAGAGCTATGGGTCTTTTCAAGTTTCAGGTATTCATAATTTTACACTTCTCGCTCATCTAAGGCCACAAGAATAAGACAAAATAGTGACACAAAAATCAAGAAATACATCTTTAAAGTTGTAAGTTCTCCAGTATAGGTTGACAAACAATACAATTAAAAGAAGCAGATTTCTTCTTAAAAAAACATAAGGATGATTAGTTGAAAGAGAAATTTTTTAAAAGAAAGAGCATACTACATGACTTGGGCACAAAGCAGTCAAAACAAGGTCTAAATTGTCACCCACCTGTGGATTCTTCAATTTAGTGATAACTTTCCAAGCTTCATTGAGAATATGAAGTCGATCACTCTCAGGAGGATCAGCCAAGGCCAAGTTTAACCCCAGGGAGCGAAAAAGGAGATGCTAAGAAATATAGCAAACATCATGATCCCGGAAATTCAAAATCAGAGTAACTTAAGAAAATAAAGGAAAAGGCTGTCATAGTCAGCCTATCTCAAGGTTAATCTTCCAACGACCATTTTCTGAAGTTCTACCACAAACTTATGCAAGTCAGACTGAGAAGGTCGGAACAAAGAGCTGGTCTGTGTACTGGTCAAATCTGTGGGCCATACTATTCTCCTAAACAAAGTGTTTCATAATTAATGGATGAAGACATAGTTTCAAAGACGTAAGACCAAAGTTTTTCATATTTCATAAATATTTCATAGTGAGCTAACTGGATAGATTCAGGACTCACAGAGGCCTGACTCTCGGCAATTACACGTGTCTCACAATCCCAGTCACTAACTCAGTCTTCCTCTGCACTCTTCAGAAACTCAGCCTTCACCTGTTTTCCTGTTGGCCCAAGCTGCACCCGACACCAGACTCCCTCTCCCTGGAGAGCTGTCAGGCAAACACCACCTCTCTGTTCCCCACCAAGCATTTAGTCAAGAGCCTACCTTGGGGAAACCGGACTCGTCGCACTCCTTAATCATGCCAATGAAATCCATGGACCTTGCAGCAATGAACTCGGCCCGGAAAGCCGACATCACAGAGTTCAACAGCAAGGCACTGCAAGACATATATGCCCCACGTCAGCAGAGCTTCCCTTTAAGAAAGTCGCTTTCATTTTAGGATGTATGCTGTTAGAAAAGATGACTGACAGCCCTTTAATGGTAGCGTTGGGGGAAAAAAAAAGACTGCAGTTAAAAGGCAACCTCTAGAGACTAACACAGTGTTTTGTGCATATTCAGAGCTTGATAAATATTCAATTGGCTGGAAGAATGGAAGATGGGTGGATGGATGAGTGAATGGGTGCACAGATCAATGGATGGATAGTAAATAAGAAAGTAATCAAATCCATTTAAACAGAAGAAACGGAGGAAGCCTTCAGTGCACTAATAAAACTAAACATTAAGTAACAATACTGATCCAAGCTGCAAATATATATCCACATCTCCTATGAAAAGCACAGTTCTAGGACCTAGGGACACAGTGGTGAACAAAACCCACTCCAGGCTCCTCATCTACCACTGAAAGGAGAGGAGAGGAGAAACCTCTTATGCCTAAAAGACAAGAATTTAGGTTCATCCTGACTCTACCACTTATCACAGCCCCACAGGGAAAGCACTGCTATTATACCCATTTTACAGATGAAGAGATGGAGACACAGAAAGGTCAAAGCAAGTGCCCCAAGGTCATAAAGCCAAGAGTGGAGCCAATATCAGAAGCCAGGCAACTGGACTCCAGCATTCTTGAGGTCAGGTGCTATCCTGCTGCTATGGAGGCCTCTTGCCCATGCAAGCACGCCAAGCTCAAAAAAAAAGCAACTGACTCTATTTTCAAACACAGGCTTCATGAATTTCAAAATACTTACTTGTTTCCTAGCTTCTTACATCTCTCCATCATCTCTGTTAGCAGAGCCTAATTAAAAAAATAATAATAAACACCATCAAGTTGGGGGATCTAAAGCAACACTCCTCATGAGCAGATTTGCAAAGTAATACTCTAAAATAAATGTAGTCATTTACATACCCATTTCTATAATTCTCAGTGCTTGGTAGGATGGGGAGGATGGAGGAGAAAACAAGTTCACTCTTGTGGCATTTAGTATAATGGGTAAGAGCTAGGGCTCTGGTCACATGCACCGCTGGGTTCAAATCCAATCTCACCAACTACTTTTCTTCATCTGTAGGCAGATGACACAGCTGGTACCATGCCACCTGAAGATTCCTACAGGACAATGAGAGTGGTACCACCTGTGCTCTAGGGTACCAATGAGAATGAAATTTGCTTTACTCCCCACCTCTCCTAAGACCCCCTGGAAAAGGGAACAGCTTATCCACTCCAGTCTTCTGGCCTGGAGAATTCCATGGACTGTATAGTCCATGGGGTTGCACCAAGTCGGACACGACTGAGCAACTTTCACTTTCACTTTCCACCTCTTCTAGACCCCCAGTGTTCCTCCTGTTTCACGAGGTGTCTGTGGAATTCTAAGTAAACTGAATAACCAACACTGGGCCAGTACTTGGTGCTGGCCAGTCACCGGGGGAAGCACTTGACAGTCATGCTGCCACTTCTCACAACCCCTATGAGGCAGGCTCTCAATTCTCCCATTTCACAGATGAGAAACCAAGCTACTGAACAGTGACATGGCTGGGCCAAGATGACATGGCTAGTTATGGTGGGCTGGACATGACCTGGGAAGCCTGGCATCAAAGGCCATGCTCTTCACTACACTTCCTCTCAAGTACATTTTGAAGCATTTTTTTCCCCAAAAGAAAATAAATGTTTTACTCATTGGAATACTATTAATGGCTTTAGAGCTATCTTAAGACAATTATGCATCTTTAAAAGAGCTTTTGTTGTTAAGAAAATCAATAGAAAGAAGTATCCCATAGTGCAGTGGTTTGGGGAAAGTTTCAAACGGTACAGACAAGGTCAATCCCAAGACAAAAGAGTTGATAACAACAGCCTTGGCACTGAGCACTCCAAACACTCAGCACTAGGCACTGGGCTTTCCTGGTAGCTTAACAGGTAAGGAATCCATCTGCAGGAGACCCCGGTTCAATTCCTGGGTTGGGAAGATCCCCTGGAGAAGGGATAGGCTACCCAATCCAACATTCTGGCCTGGAGAATTCTATGGACTGTATAGTCCATGGGGTCACAAAGAGTCGGACACAACCGAGCGACTTTCACTTTCACTTGAGCGCTTTATATACCTTTTCCCCAGTCACTCTTCACCACGGCCTTTGAGACCATGTCTGTTATCCCTACTTTACAGATGAGGAAGCCAAAACTCAGCTGGGTTGAGCCACTTCCTACTAAGTGGCAGAAATGAGATTTATACCTAAGTTTGGCCTGGACATCAAAAAATAAAATGAGTCTTTTTTAGTGCAATTCCACTCTTTTCAGCTGTGTCCTTCTGTGTCCTGGGTGTCCCTGAATAATTAAGGTGATTGTTGATTGTGCTGATACTATCAATACCCTAGAACCCCTATTTTATTCAGATTTCTGTCTTTGTCCAACAAATTTCAGGTTGGGTCCTGTTCTGGAGTGAATTATGTTCTCTCCATTCATATGTTGAAGCCCTAACCCCCAATGTGACTGTGTTTGGAGATAGGGCTTTTAAAGGAGTTAATTAATACTAGGTGAGCTCATAAGGGTGCAGCCCTAATTCAACAGGACTGTTGTCCTTATAAGAAGAGGAAGACAGGCTAGGGACACACATGTACAGATGAGAAGACCAGGCAAGGACACAGTGAGAAGACTGGTCTGCAAGCCAAGGAGAAAAGTCTCGCCACAAACCAACCCTGCTAGCACCTTGATCTTGGACTTTCCAGCCTCCAAAACTGTGAGAAGATAAATTTCTGTTGTTTAAAGCCACTCAGTCTATCATGTAGACCTGCTAATATCTGAATTGCCAGTTAATGGTGGTGATCTTGGGATCTTGGGATCGATCAAGAAATCTTCAGATCACGTGGGATCTGAATCCCAAGTTAATGGTGTTAGAAGGTGGAGCCTTTGGAGGTGATTAGGTCTTAAGGGTGGAGTCCTCATAAATGGAATCAGTGCCCTTATAAAAGCGGCCCAAGAAAGTTCTCTTGTCCCTTCTGCCATGTGAACACACAGCCAGAAGATAAATCTATGAACCAGGAAGTAGGCCCTCACCAGATACTGTATCTGCCAGCATCTTGATCTTGGACTTCCTAGCCTCCAGAACCATTAGAAATAAATTTCTGTTATTTATAATCTACCCACTATGTGGTGTTTTGTTACAGCTGCCTGAATATACTAAGCAAACTAACACAGGCCCAAGTCAATCATGGTCTCATTCCCCTTGCAAGTGGTGGGTTTAGACAGGGCACATGACCGATTTCTTGCTACTGAGATGGGGGCTTAGAGGAAAGTTTTCTTGTTCTTAAATAGGAACTGGAGGAACTGAAGACTCCCCATCTTCCTGCCTTTGGATTCTGCCATGTCTGGGTGTGATGCCTGAAATGGCTACAGACACCTTGCTGCCATCTGATGATGGCAGAGAAGAGAGGACAGAACCTGCCTGGCCCAGGGCCCTCATTTGTTATTCAAGAGAACACACTGAGTTATCTTTGTAGGGCCAGTTAAGTGTTCCTTGCAGCCAGAGCATCCCAACTGATGATAAAATTGACAATGTCACAAAAGGCCTCCCTAACCCATTCATAGGGGACTCAATATTTGAAAAGTCATTCATGAAGAACAGTATCATAGTGGTTCCTGGGAAGGCTGAAAAAGAGATGTTCTTATAACGATCACATTGACACTCCTCAACACACACAAATAATCACTCATTCAACACCTGCCTGTGAAGCAACAGCAATGTTATTGCTGCTGTTCAGTCACTAAGTTGTGTCCGACTCTTTGCAACCCCATGGACTGCAACACACCAGGCTTCCCTGTCCTTCACCACTCCCACAGTTTGCTCAAACTCATGTTCATCACATCAGTGATGCCATCCAACCATCTCATCCTCTGTTGTCCCCTTCTCCTCCTGCCCTCACTCTTTTCCAGCATCAGGGTCTCTGACAATAAGCCACTATTCTAGGCACTGGGAATAGGGCAGTGAGGAAATCAAGACGGAAATCCATGCCCTTGGACGGCTTATTCTCTCATATACACACAGGCATACACACATATACACACACACAAATGAATGATACAACTTTGGTCCAGCACTTCTGAAAAGACAAAATAGGACAAATGCTAACATATGGACAAAATGTTCTGGCCATTAAGACAAATGCCTTAAAAGCTCTCTTTTCACAGGGGATGAACACATTAAAAATGCATCCAAGAATATAACTTAAAAAAGGCTCCATTGTCATTACCCTAAGTGCCCAAAGAGCCAAATGGTTATAGACCCCAGGAAGATCTATTAGTGGTTATTAATTTTTTGGTTTTTTTTTCCAGGGAAGTGACAGGATTGACTACTTTTGGCAAGAACAAGAGGAACAACAGTTCAAACCAGCCTGTTGTTGGCTGAGATAAAACACTGAAAAACTTGCAGCTCAGAATATATATTTACAGACACATCAGAACTTGAAGTTTCATTAGGACCCTACACTTATTTGGTTATATATTTGCTTTTTATAAAAATTATAAAAATAAGAAGTGCCTTTGGACAGAAGTTCAAACAACACCTTCATGTATCAAATTAAATATGCATGCTCTCGCTCCCAACTCCCTCTTCCTAGGGATGATCAGTGTCAACATTTGGTGTCTAATCTTTCAAGGCCTTTGTCTATGTTCTATGAATATATAGCTTGTGTTGTAGAAGACTTTTGTTTTACAAAAATGGATACTCGCTATATGGACTATCAATATGGAGAGACAATTTGCCTTCTTTGCTCAAGAATCTGGCATGGGCCTCCCTCCTCCCATGTTAGTACTCATAAATCCATCTCTTTAATGCCTGAGAAATCCACACCATGTTTATAACATTATTTTTCAAACTGCTCCAAATTGATGAAGTTTTTGAAATGTTTTATTTGTAATCAACTATAGACTCATGGGAGAAGGAAATGGCAACCCCCTCCAGTACTGGAAAATTCCATGGATGGAGGAGCCTGGTAGGCTAGAGTCCATGGGGTTGCAGAGTCAGACACGACTGAGCGACTTCACTTTCTTTCTTCCTATAGTTCCTTTTGGAGAAGGAAATGGCAACCCACTCCAGTGTTCTTGCCTGGAGAAGCCCATGGATGGAGGGGCCTGGTGGGCTACAGTCAATCGGGTTGCAAAGAGTCGCACACGACTAAGCAACTAACATATACACACACACAGACTCATGAGAAACTGCAAAAATAGTACAGGTGCTGGTTACGCATCAATAAGCTTCCTCCAATGGTGACATCTTACATAACTACAGTGTACTGTCAAAGTTGAGAAACTGACATTGGTATAATATTAATATAATTAACTAGACCGGTTCACCAGATTCTTCATGTACCTTTTTTTGTGGGGGAAAGGATACATCTTTGTGATATTTCATTAACGTATTTCACTTTGCATAGCCACAACATCTAAGGTTGTCTCCATATGAGGGTTATTCACCCACTCCAGAAGTACAGGAAAAGAAAAAAGAAGTTGGGTCAATAACACATTTCTGTTTTCTAACAGGGGAGGAACTTGTGGTTAGAACTCTGCACTTCCAACTGCAGGGGCTATGGGTTTGATCCCTGATCTGGGAACTAGGATCCCACACGCCACAACAAAGCAAAAAAGAAAATAATAATAAATAATTAAAATAATCTTGAAAAAATAACATATTTCTGATTTCTAAGCTAAGATTAGCTCATATGCAGCCCAGACTGCTCTAGAGATGTGTAATTCTCCTTTTAATAAGTAAATATGCTTACAATCAGTCTTTACAATTACTGCTCCATTAAAAAGTAAACTAAATAATACATATATCATATTTTCATTGTTTCTCTAGATGAAACAAACATGTAAACAATAGGGAAAATCATAAACTAATCTTAAAAGATAAAACCTTTCCTCTAATCCAGAGTTAATGTGGCTTAAGTCTCAAAGGAATAAAATATGTCAATGTGAATAAAAAGAATTTTTATACCACAGGCATTAAAAGGAGAATTTTTTGTTCTTTTTCCTATTATTTATCTTTCTCTGGGGTTTCTGCCCTAATTCAAAAGAATGAAAATGACACACATGTATGCTTGAGAGGGATTTATCAATGACCAACACTGGTCTTAGATTTGCATTGCTAGTTGAATTGTATTTTACAATGTTTAAAGAGCAGTTTATATTAATAGTTAACAAAACAGTCCAAAATGCAGTACTTGGGTGCAATCTCAAAAATGACTTAATGATCCCTGTTCATTTCCAACGCAAACCATTCAATATCACAGTGATCCAACTCTATGCCCCAACCAGTATGAAGAAGCTGAAGCTGAACGGTTCTATGAACACCTACAAGACCTCCTAGAACTAACACCCAAAAAAGATGCCCTTTTCATCATAGGGGACAGGAATGCAAAAGTAGGAAGTCAAGAGATACCTGGAGTAACAGGCAAATTTGGCCTTGGAGTACAAAATGAAGCAGGGCAAAGGCAGAGTTTTGCCAAGAGAATGCACTGGTCACAGCAAACACCCTCTCCCAACAACACAAGAGAAGACTCTACACGTGGACGTCACCAGATAGTCAACACCGAAATCAGACTGATTATATGCTTTGCACCCAAAGATGGAGAAGCTCTATCCAGCCAGCAAAAACAAGATTGGGAGCTGACTATGGCTCCGATCATGAACTCCTTATTGCGAAATTCAGACTTAAATTGAAGAAAGTAGGGAAAACTACTAGATCATTCAGGTATGACCTAAATCAAATCCCTTATGATTATACAGTGGAAGTGACAAACAGATTCAAAAGATTAGATCTGATAGACAGAGTGCCTGAAGAACTATGGATAGAGGTTTGTGACATTGTACAGGAGGCAGTGATAAAGACCATCCCCAAGAAAAAGAAATGCAAAAAGGCAAAATGGTTGTCTGAGGAGGCCTTACAAATAGTTGAGAAAAGAAGAGAAGCAAAAGGAAATGGAGAAAAGGAAAGATATACCCATCTGAATGCAGAATTGCAAAGAATAGCAAGAAGAGATAAGAAAGACTTCCTCAGTGATCAATGCAAAGAAATAGAGCAAAACAATAGAATGGGAAAGACTAGAGATCTCTTCAAGAAAATTAGAGATACCAAGGGAACATTTCATGCAATAATGGGCACAATAAACGACAGAAATGGTAGAGATCTAACAGAAGCAGAAGATATTAAGAAGAGGTGGCAAGAATACACAGAAGAACTGTACAAAAAAGATCTTCACAACCCAGATAACCATGATAGTATGATCATTCATCTAGAGCCAGACATCCTGGAGTGCAAAGTCAAGTGGGCCTTAGGAAGCATCACTACGAACAAAGTTAGTGGAGGTGATGGAATTCTAGTCGAGCTATTTCAAATCCTAAAAGATGATGCTGTGAAAGTGCTGCACTCAATATGCCAGCAAATGTGGAAAACTCAGCAGTGGCCATAGGACTGAAAAAGGTCAGTTTTCATTCCTATTCCAAACAAAGGCAATGCCAAAGAATGTTCAAACTACCACACAATTGCACTCATCTCACATGCTAGCAAAGTAATGTTCAAAATTCTCCAAGTCAGGCTTCAACAGTATGTGAACCCTGAACTTCCAGATGTTCAAGCTGGATTTGGAAAAAGCAGAGGAACCAGAGATCAAATTGCCAACATCCACTGGATCAAAGACAAAGCACGAGAGTTTCAGAAAAACATCTACTTCTGCTTTACTGATTAGGCCAAAGCCTTTGACTTGTAGATCACAACAAATTGTGGAAAATTCTTCAAGAGATGGGAATATCAGACCACCTTACCTGCCTCCTGAGAAATCTGTATTCAGGTCAAGGAACAACAATTAGAACCAGACAGGGAACAACAGACTGGTTCCAAATCAGGAAAGGAGTACATCAAGGCTGTATACTGTCACCCTGCTTATTTAACTTATATGCAGAGTACATCATGTGAAATGCTGGGCTGGATGAAGTACAAGCTGGAATCAAGATTGCCGGGAGAAATATCAATAACCTCAGATACGCAGATGACACCATCTTTGTGACAGAAAGTGAAGAGGAACTAAAGAGCCTCTTGATGAAAGTGAAATAGGAGAGTCAAAAAGTTGGCTTAAAACTCAACATTCAAAAAACTAAGATCCTGGCATCCGGTCCCACCACTTTATGGCAAACAGATGGGAAAACAATGCAAACAGTGATGGACTTTATTTTCTTGGGCTCCAAAATCACTGCAGATGGTGACTGCAGCCATGAAATTAAAAGACGCTTGCTCCTTGGAAGAAAAGCTATGATCAACCTAGACAACATATTAAAAAGCAGAGTCATTACTTTGCCGACAAAGGTCCATATAGTCAAGGCTATGGTTTTTCCAGTAGCCATGTATGGTTGTGTGAGTTGGACCATCAAGAAAGCTGAATGCTGAAGAACTGATGCTTTTGAACTGTGGTGTTGGAGAAGATTCTTGAGAGTCCCTTGGACTGCAAGGAGATCAAACCAGTCAATCCTAAGGAAAATCAGTCCTGAATATTCATTGGAAGGACTGAGCTGATATTGAACCTCCAATACTTGGGCCACTTGATGTGAAGAACTGACTGACTACAGAAGACCCTGATGCTGGGAAAGATCGAAGGCAGGAGAAGGGGATGACAGAGGATGAGATAGCTGGATGGCATTACTGACTCGATGGACATGAGTTTAAGCAAGCTCCGGGAGTTGGTGAAGGACAGGGAAGCCTGGAGTGCTACAGTCCATGGAGTCACAAAGAGTCAGATACGACTGAGCCACTGAACTGAACTGAACTGAACTGAACTTATATTAATAGTAAGACCACTGGAGGAGCAGTCCCATGGGTCAATTTGTTTAAGTCTCACTTTAACAGTATAGCAGTTAACAGGAGAGACCTAGAAAGAAAGTCTAAAGCAAAGTAGTCAAGGGAACAAATATGCTGGTTTCAGAGTCACTCTCAAAACGGCTACACAACTTCTTTCTAATTGTGACTGTAACAAGTTTCTAAGCCTCAGGTGCCTCATCTGTAAATGGGGATAATAGCAACACCTAGCTTGGGAAAGCTCTGACAGTGAATTAACATAGCCCAAGCAAAGGAACTGGGTTTCCCCAATGGCTCAACAGTAAAGAATCCACCTGCACTGCAGGAGATGCAAGAGACTCAGGTTCAATCCCTGGGTCAGGACAATCACCTAGAGGAGGAAATGGCAGCCCACTCCAGTATTCTTGCCTGAAAAATCCCATGGACAGAGGAGCTTGGAGAGCTACAGTCCATGGGGTCGCAAAGACTCAGACACGACTGAACAACTGAGCACGGACACAAGTAAAGTAACTAACACAGGCAGACATCAGAGATATCGCAGGTTCTGTTCCAGAGCACTGCAATGAAGTAAATATCTCAACAAAGCAAGTCACACAAGTTTTTTGGTTTCTCAGTACATATGAAAATTATGCTTTATACTATTCTGTACACTATTAAATGTGCAATGGCATTATGTCTAAAAATAAGTGTATATATATATATACACACACACACACACCCCATAATTAAAAAACACTTTATTGCTAAAAAATAATAACCATCATCGGAACCTTCAATGAGCCGTAATTTTTTTTTGCAACAGTAACATCAAAGATCACTGATCACTGGTCACCCTAACAAATAAAACGAAAAAGTCTGAAATGTTGTGAGAATTACCACAATGACACAGAGACATGAAGTGAGCAAATGCTGTTGGAAAAATGACACCAACAGACTTGCTTAACACAGAGTCGGAAAAAATGAACCATCTGCAAAGTGCAACACAGCACAGTGCTACAAAACTGGGGCTGCCTGTGGGGCGCAGCGCAGAGGGAGCCTCAGAAAGAGGCAGTTGTGTTAAGGGCTCCAAGCTCAGCAGCATCTCTGACCCAACTCTATGCTCCATTTCTCCACAGCTAACCAACACTGCCTTCTACTCTTTTCCTGAAAGGTGACAAAACTCTCCCAACACCCGGCATTTGCTATAATGTTAAGTGAGGGAAAAGCATCATAAAGGCATACGGGAAAAATTTCTCATGTGCAAAACACAATTGTAGTAACAGAGCAAGAGTGGAAGTGGAGAGAGAAGTATTAAAAAGAAGATGCACCAGAATGTTAACAACGACCAGCTTACTCATGACAGAATTTTAGGTGGCTCTTTTTCTCCTTTTAACCTATCTTTTCCAAAGTCTTTCCAATGAATGTGTACTTATTAAAGACTGTTTTCTGATTACGAAAATTCTCTCCTATCCAGTCTGCCTCTTGGTTTTTCCATGGCTGCCAACTGGTACTCTTCTAATCCATCTGATATGCTTCTGCCAGTCTGATCTTCAAGCACCACTTTTTTTCAAATCATCTTCCATCAAAAATCTTCAAGAGCTGCCTGGTCTCCACGACACAATGATCAAAAACCTCTGCAGCCTGGGCCACTCCCAGGCGGCCTAGTTGCTCACTCTTCTCCAGTAATGCTCGTCTCCTTACTAGGCCTCTTACCTGTCGGTCTACACAGGTCCCTTCCCTCAACCCCTCCTTACTGCCCCCTGACTCATCTCCGGGCCTTCAAATCAGTCCAGGCCCCATCTACTGTTAAGATCAAAGACAACGATGATAACCACCCCCATCTGCCTGGTGCCTTTCACACCAATCTTGGTCATGTGCTGACGTGCACTATTACAGTCATCTCATGACAGCCCTTTGAGGAAGGCTCCATTTGTTAGCCCCATTTTACAGCTGATAAAACTGAGGCACAAAGAGGTCAAGCAGCCCAAGGCAACACAGTCACAATCTGAACTCAGTTCTACCTCACTACCTGCCTCGGCCTCTACCACCTTCCTCTTCTTTCCTTCAACAGTGACAACCTGCATCACACCGCTGAGCATGGCATTATAGGATTCCAGACCAGACCAGACAACAAGCTGCTGAAAATGCTAAGTTTACCAAGGGGTTTGTTTTCATTGCCCAAAGCACATTTTATGAAACAGTTGCTTTCTCTGCAAAGTGTCCCTAAAATTGGGGGCATAAAAATTTTTTTACTTATTTTAATTTTAATGGTATTAGTGGTGTGTGGGGGGGTGAATCTTATCTTTAAACAACAACAACAAAAAGCCTTTTTGAATAATCATTCCCTGATTTTGGGAGGGAGGGAGCTGGGGATTTCAATATGAAATTTCTTATGTCAGGTATTTGCAGCTCAAGGCATTTCTCCCTTCTCTCATCTAGATGATTCTCCCATCCCCCTCTCACTTACCTGTTCTGTGTGTTGCTAACTGCTGCATACAAATGCCTACATTCTGGAGGTGTGACCCCTTAAAGACACACACAGCTCCAACTCCCTGGGGGACACATCCCAGCCATCGTCAAAGAGCTTTTTAGGTATCACTATCTCACACACATTTTCAACATCACCCTCCACACTGACATTAATTCTTCCACATTTTGAAACTGATTTCTTTTTTTATGAGACACTGCAAGTTTCTTATTTAAATGCCCCAAGAATCAGAGTTTGTTATTATTCAGGTGACCTAATTTTTTTAATCACTTCTTCTGGTACAATAATGATTTCCTAGAGTTTCACTCCCCAGGAAAGCTCTATTCCCAGCTTCTGCCATCCTCTGAGATTATTGCCACTTAAAATAAAAGGAAGAACGCCTTATGACATGTACTTTTTGTTTTTAATCCAATTTTGCTGTTCTTTAAGGAGAAAAAGAATAAGTGTTCTTATTTTCAAATCCATCAGTTTTGCTCATAGGTTTCAGTCATTCAGCTGAATCAGTCAAGTTCATGGTTCTTCTTCCTGGGAGCCTCGGAGAGCATATGGTGGCTGAGACTACCCTTACGATCAGAGAGAATGGCCACAAGTTTTCAAAGAATCTTCTATCAAACAGATTTGATTTAAAATCAATTTAGACAATAAAAAATTCACCTATTTTTTAGGTGAATACAAGATGTTCCTATTTTTCTCCTCATACTTCAGGATTTGCAAAAATTAAAATATAAGCAAGGCATTATACTTGCTGAAAAGTTAAAAAACAGATTGGGCAATAAAAATAAGTTAAAACGATCCAAACTCTGCCCTCCAGAGACACTTTGTCGTATCTCTTTCCTGGTTCTCTTGTGCAGATATAAAAACCACATTTGCAATCCCAATGACACAACAAACATTTAAGCACCGTGTGTGGGGCCCTCCTCCACCAAGCACTGTACATGAACCGTCTTGTTTGATCCACACAATAGACTAGAAAACGGGAATTACTACTGCTCCCATTTCACCGATAAAGAAAAAAAGCTGAGCGGTTAGGGACAAGTGACTTGAGCTCTGCTTTAGTAACAACAGCTGCAAGCAACAGAGCTGAGGTTCAGACTCAGGCACCCTGAGTCCAGGGCTCACACGTGAACAGCAGGCCACACAACCACTTAGGATACACATAACGCAGGACAAGTGCTGAGCACAGAACCAGACCCAACAGTGAATCACTGTGAAAGGGCCCGGATTATGACATTACTGGGCACTCAGGTGTTAGGGTCCTTATGACACAGAAGAGAAGAGTGAACTTCACATGGAAGCCACTGGGCAGTTACCTCGGGGGCATGGTAGGAAACACACTGGAAGACCCAGTCCATGGCAGGCGAGTACAAGGGGAGGTAGGATGGAAGCTCCACGCCCTGGAGCACCAGCTGGTTCTGGACCGTATCCCCGTGAATCTATAGAAGACCAAATAAACACTTAGAAAAGGAGGGGAAGTCAAATAACAAACAAAGAACATGTGAGCATATCTGCAAGCATCTGAATGGCCTCGAGAGAAACTTCCTGGTTGCTCAGGTTTTTTAAACTAGAAAAAAACACACACAGTTTCCCATGTCACCAGGCTGAGCTGTTCTGGGAATGTGTGCTGTGTGCTGTGAAGAGAAGTAACCAGATAAAAATGGACCCAGCAGACGCTAAGAAGAAAGTCTGATCAACCGGAGACGTTTCTTATTAACACATGCATATTAATCCTCTCTGCTTGTTCAGTACAATCAACACATTTTAATTGTAACAGATGCGAGTGCAATTTTCCAGGGTTTACACATCTAAAGAGCTTTAAGGCAATCTCAACTTGGAAAACCAACTGGGTTTTATGAATCTGTGATCATGTAACTATTACATCAATTGGCCGTTCTGATAGTGTTCTCTTACCTGTTTGAATGTGAGGAGGAAGTCAAAAAAGTTCTTATTTAGGCTTTCTTTGAGATGTGGAGCCACTTCCATGCCCACCTGTAGCCAAACAAAATGAAATAACCTTGACGGTGGAAAACCAGGTTGCAAATAACATATACAGTGTGATGTATTTTTGTAAATTAAAAATATACATATAGGAAGATATAGGCATAGAGAGATCCAGAAAGTTAACTTTCATTCTTCTTGTTTATTTATTTTCTTATTCAACAAGCATATCTTGCTTTTATAAGAAAAACCACAGGAGCTATTTTTAATGAAAAAAAGGGCAACATTTGCAGTAATCATCTTCACAATTTCCCAAAGGTAATGAAAATATTTCTGAACAGATGACCAAGGGAACAAATCAATACAGCACTAAGGAGAAATGTACTCTCAAGACAGCGTATACGACATTCTTTTCCTCTCTAAAAAATGATAAACACACATGTGGCTGTACTTATTAAATGAAGCAAAAAGATTCTGGTATGTAAGAGAGTCAGCTGGGACTTCACTGTTGCATTGTTAAAATATACAGATTCATTCTTTGCTGGGCAGTCAGGGAAGCAGACATAAATTTTGATATATTTTAAGCAAATTTTTTATTACACAAGCATGAAGCCTAACAAAGCTATAACCCATCGACTCCTTCATTCATTGTTTTAAAAAGATATGTTAACATTTTCAGTTGAAAAAAACTTGCTAATCACAGAGAAGGTGGCCAGGGCTCTAGAGTCAGATGGAAAAGTAAAGGTTGCAAAGATGGCTGGGACTACATGGATTTGAAACAAAGCATCATAAGGTTCCTTAAACTGAGTTCCTCAAATACACCTCAATTCCACACAGTTGCTTTAGCACCAAAACAACTTTGTAAGAGGAGTTGCTTTCTGGGACCTGGTTTCTTCCAGGGAAGACAGATTTCTACCACTCACCTCCCCCGACAGCTACTCAGAGGTCATGAAGATTAACGATAACGGCGTTTTTTAGATGTCTGTAAGGAATTCCTTTGAGGAAAATTATGCAAGATCCACTGGGACAGTAAATTCCAGGGGCAGCTCTCCATAGCTGTTGGAGATGCTTCCAAGGACAAGTACAGGGATTTAAAAAAAATACTAACAATAAATGTCAGATCCACTTTTACTGTGTTCTGATTCTATTGTTTCCTTCTACCAATCATTTAGTAGAAAAAGCAATAATTACCTGTTAGGCGACAGCAAAGAAAGGCCCAGTGGACAAGCAGTGGAGATGAACTGAAGGGGTTGTGACTTAGAAGAGGAGTTAATCATACATTCTTTTAATAAACAGCTCTGAGCACCCCCTACGCCCTGCCTACTCACTGCCTTTGTGTTTTGTTTATCTCTTTCCATAAAACCAAATGAGCAGCCTGGAAATCTGCTCAGGTCAAAAGAATTTCTACCTAGAGTAGCAAGGGTAGTTACTCACGATATCCATCTGTTGTTTCTGCCTGCCTGGCACTCATTCTCTCTGTTTCTGGAATCAGCAAGTGGATTTGTCTTTGGGGACTCAAACTTACCTCTCAGATAAAGAGGTTTGTGGCAGCTGGACCCAGCCAACCCTGGGTTGCAGGGGTGGGTGCATGACCCAGGCTCAGTCAGCACGCATATCCCACCCCCCGGTCACAGTGACTGGTGTATCTATGGACTAAGGACCCAAGGTGGTTCTGTGAGATTCTGCCTGGAAACTCTGGCTAGAACCACTGGGGAAAAGATAATCTTTTCACTGGGGTTCCTAAGTTGAGAGGATGGAAGCCTTTCCACCATATGGAAAGAGAAAGCTGCAGACTGAAGTCACCCAGAGGAGAGCAGAGCTGAGCCACGAGGGAGGAGACAACTCCTGACACGGTTCGGGGCCCCTGGGTCTGCCATGCCGGGACTACCCTAGGCTCTTCAGATGCCAAGCGCCAACAAATCCCCACCTTTGCTTCAGAGTACTATGAGTTGGGGTTTTGCCACTTGGAATTGAACGAGTCGTTACTAATGCACACTGTCCCTTATTCTTTTTATATCAAAAGATTTTCAGTAACTACCCAACCAGAGGAAAGGGTGCTCTGCCTGAATTGGCACAAATGATTTCAGATACAGGGCATCTCATCCAGCTTTCCTGGGATGTGTCTGTAATCTCTCTTCATTGCCACTGAGTTTTAGAGCTGCATCTGCCATGCAAAGACACTTTGAAAGTGAAAGTGAATGAAAGTGTTAGTAGCTCAGCCGTGTCCAATTCTCTTGCGATCCCATGGACTGCAGCCTGCCAGGCTCCTCTGTCCATGGGATTCTCCAGGCAAGAATACTGGAGTGGGTTGCCATTCCCTTCTCCCGGGGATCTTCTCAACCCAGGGATCAAACCCAGTTTCTCCTGCATTGCAGGCTGATTCTTTACCATCTGAGCCACCAGGGGAGGCACTTTATATGCAACAAGGATCATCTTTCACTAGCTTGTGTACCTGCCTTCAAACTTTAAAACTGAGCAGGTTTGCAGGGAATGAATATTTCCCTCACTTTCTGATTTCTATATAATAATTGTATGTCATTAGACACACTAAGATTCTAGATCTTTATTACTGATGTGAAGGTAAATTCAAAGAATGTGATGTATGCTACAAGGGGAAAGGCAGCAGAGCACAAATACACAAATAAGGCTATCTTTACATCCCCCCTACCCCACCCCACAGGATCCAGTCGAATTTTGCACATAATAGGCCCTCAGCAAACTTTGACAAGGGAGGAGCATTCAAACTTCGTGATACTACAGAGTTGAAGCTGGAGAAAATATATCTGATATTCTTGTATGAAAAATCTATGCCAAATACTTTGGCCTCAGTTACTACAAGGGAGCAGGTGCCCTTAATTGGAAAGCTTTTTCTTTTTTCTTTTCTCCCTTATTAGGGAACGGACCCATAAAAAGTATTCTTCCCAAGGATGTCTGCTTCTCACTCTGAGGGAAATGACTGATTTCTTTGAGACACTGGAGACCACAGGGCTTCTATCATATGCTAGATGTCACGTAAAAGAAGCTGATCAAAGGCTACAGTCCTCACCTTCTAATTTCATAGTACTGATGATCACTAGTAGCTCAGCTGGTAAAGAATCCACCTGCAATGCAGGAGACCCTGGTTCAATTCCTGGGTCAGGAAGATCCCCTGGAGAAGGGATAGGCTACCCACTGCAGCATTCTTGGGCTTCCCTGGTGGCTCAGCTGGTAAAGAATACACCTGCAATGCGGGAGACCTAGGTTTGATCCCTGGATTAGGAAGATCCCCTGGAGAAGGGAATGGCACCCCACTCCAGTATTCTGGCCTGGAGAACTCCATGGACTGTATGGGGTCACAAAGAGCTGGACACGACTGAATGACTTTCATTTTCACAGTAGGGGAGGGGTAGGTCTCTAACAGTAGTTTTGTCTTCAACAAATCTGGGGTTCACCAGGACCCTATAGAATAGGGGAAATAACCCCTTTGAAGGTAAACGATGCCGAAGGAACCAGTAAGGGGCACTCCCATGAAAGCTGACAGAGGCAACGGCCCCATGTGAGTTGAAGAAAAATGACTGTAAACTCTCCACAGGGTGCATTTTTCATAAATGAAAACTTACTAGTTTTAAGCAGGAGCTTCATGGTGCTTTGAGGCGAGAAAGGCTGAGTGACCTACAATCTGAACCCATCAGAGCAGCCCTCCAAGGCCAGGCGACACAGACCCTGATGCCTGCCCTCGCCAGGAGTGCCTCTCCCTGCCAGACAGCCCTCACCAACTCGCGCTCTGAGCCAGCTCTTTAATACAGAGACCACAAATCTGACAAAACAACCAAATTCAAAAACAAAGGGAAAGCACATTTTGAGTCAATGAGAAGTAACCTATCAACCGAAAGGCCTTGGGAGCCTCCTTCCCAGCAAGAAGGGAGAAACAATTAGTTCTGAAACCCAGTTCATTTGTGAGATGATGACCCTAATTAGAGTTACGGGTAAGTGGGTCTACTTCAAAATTAATTTTAAACAGGAATCCTACAGCCCTGCTTTCTCTGGACAAGCTGTGCTCTAAAATTAGCAGCTAATAAAGTCCTGCGTCCAGTGACTCGTGAGGTGGCAGGGAGAGAGAAGCATGAACGTTAGAGGAGACAGGACGCGCTCGGCTCACCCTGCACAAGTAGGCCCTGGCGTACACCGACACCAGCGGGTCCCCGATCCCCCGGACCATGCACGTCAGCCGGGGCAGACACTCTGAAATCCCCCTGTGAGAGACGAAAAGACAGCAGTGTTTACACCCCACAGGAGAACTCTCTCTTCTCTTATTTTCTGAGTAAAAATAAAAGTCTCCATTTAGACTTCCTAAATGTAGGGGGGCAATATCAGGTTTCAGAAACGAACCAAGGTCAAAGTTGACGTTCTCTAAGGCCATGTACCAAGTCTTTCTCTCTTGCCATAATTCATTTTTCGAAATGTTTCTTTCATCTCTACTATCTGCTCAGTGTTGGAATCTAATCTTCACTTTTTTCCTGTTTGAGGTCACTTTTACTAATTTAACAATTTTTGTCCCCGCCTCTGCCAACTTATGGTCCACTGACAGGTCACTAGGTCACTCCCCGCCCTTCTTGATATTTTGGCTGTTATCTATATCCCTTTGGCACAGATTTACTGCCCTGTGCTCCACCCACTCTTAACATCTGACACCAGCATCTCCCTCAAAGTGAACTGTGACTTACTCATTCCTCCGGCCACATGGGACTTCCTCTGCCTCAAGCCTTATTCTCCCCCAACTGGTGAATGAAAAGAACTGTTTCTTCAGCACCACATGACACCCCCCACCCCAGAACTTCCCCAGGCATCCCCAGATCTCAAACACACTTGGTACATGTTCTAAATCCAACTCGGAGCACGAGTCAGCCTGTGACTCTGAGGAGTTGATTATCTTGATGGTGTCTAACACCACTCAGAAAGTGGATCTGGTTTCTCCTGGCTCTGCAAAACTGCTCTCAAAACAACGTCCGAGGTGACCCAGAGTAGCATGGGGCTCAGAAGCAAGGGCTTTTCCTTCTGACACCTCTGTCCTCTTCATCATCTTGACAGCAGCCACAAAGACACCGAGCAAGGGCCCATGGGTGCCGCTCCCAGTGCGGTGTGTGCAGCTTGGTGAACGCTCACAGACCGCGGGGCTTGTTCACCGAGGAGACCGGGGGTCGGAGACGCTAAGTAACTTTCTTGGGACCACACAGCCGGTAACAGGAGAGCTAGGCTGTCAAATCCAGTTGATCCTCCATGAGTTAGTTGGCCAAGCTCTCCCAGCTTGAGTTTTCTTCTCCATAAAACGGAGATTAAAAAGTGATCTCTACTTTATTTGGATTAAATGAGAAAATGGATGGAAGGTGCTTAACACCAGATCTGCTACATACTAAGCAGTCAAAGAATGATAGCTACTATTGCAGCGCCATCCGCAAGGGCGTGTGCGAGAGAGAAATTTTTTGGAAATGTATCGCTCTGGACATTTAAGAAGAGCCTTACGTTTTGGAGAGGAACTTGTTACACTTCAGGATGGAAGCTTCCACGTAGCTACAAAAATATTCCGTTAAGGAAGACATTTTCCAGACAGCCTGTTCCCTACGGGGAAAAGCCTAACTGTTCACGCAGAGAATTAGGTGTGTCTTCAGGAGAGGGGCCACAACAGCTCTCGACAATCCAAAGAATTAAATCAGCGAGTGCCTTGTGGTTTCTACATTTGGTTTTCAAGGTTTTATTCTTATTTAAAATAAAATTTGGAAAACATTATACGCTGACTTATGATTACGTGCTGAAATTCAAACTGGGTTTTGAGCACTTCCCACTGAGGCTTTATGGGGAAAGGATGAAACTCAGAGAACTAAGATTCCCTTTGTGTATAAGTCAGACTGTCTGTCCTTCAACACTGGTGTTTGTGCAGAGAAGCTGGACCCTGTTCCTTTCAAGGTCTTGGGACCAGAGAAAACATACACAAAAAAACAAAGCTTTTTAATTGAGAAAATTAATGTGGGAATGTTCCTCAGGGAAACAAAAGCCTGGTACACAGCACCATAGTCAAAGTTTAAAAACAAGAGAATTGGAGAGAGCCAGAGGCCAAGGGCTTCTTGGACAATGTGGCTGGCGCTGTGCTTCCAGGCGAGTGACCCTAACAGGACCCCATTTTCAACAGGAATTTCAGGGCAGCCCATCACATGGCCTCTATTAACAGTGCAACCCTTGCAGCCTATCTTTAAAATCATCAGACAGAAAAAAAGGATACAATCTTGGAATGAGTTCCCTGATGGAAGCAATCTTGAAAAACCAATTTAAGCATGTTTCTTTGGCTGTGTCATTTACATTCTCTGGAGAGAAGTGATCTGTAAAACAAAAATAATACCCATCAGCCTTCCTAATTCTTAGGATCTGTTACAGCTGCTCTGAGTCCTGGGACAGAAAACAGTTACAGTGCAGCAGGAGGGGTGGGGCGCCCAGTCCTCCCATGGCTTTCCTTTCAAATATCACTATTACTAGGAAACAACTAGTGACGATGATAGCTGACACAGAGGCTTTCTAAGGGCCAGGCGCCATTCAGAGCACTTTGCAGAGATCAGCTCACTCAGGCCCCACAAGAGCCCTCCAAGTCATGTACTCTTATGGTCCTCTTTCACAGACACAGAGAGTGAGGCACTGCAAAGTTCAGGGAGTCGCCCAGGGCACACAGCAAGCAGACGTAAGAGCTAGAATTCAACTCAGGCCGTCTGGCTCCACAGCCTATATTCTTAGCCACTGCCTCCAATTTAATCCAGAGGCCCTTGGTGTACCCACCAGTAACTACGGTGATACCGCTGAGAATTCCAGATGCTTGAGGAACCTGCATCTGTAACATGAAATGCGATGGAAGTTTGTGCTCTAAACATCACATGGACCTGACATGTATGGTAAGTCAAGACCCTGAGGTGAGAAATCAGTCAGTTAGGCTGCCAGGTCAATAATATCACTAGAAGATTGTGACAAAAATGCCACTTTCCCCTACTATCTGCTCTCTCCCCCTTTAATAACAGGACTCTCATTTCCCACTGGGCATACGGCCATCCTTGCAGTTCAATGTGGCCGTGTGACCAAGTTCAGGTCCCAGGATATACACAGGACTGCAAGGAATTAGCTCCAGGGGAAGGGGAGCTTCACTGCTTCTTCCTTCCTGCTGGCAAGAATGCAGATACAAAGGCTGGAACCTCCATAACCAAGGCAAGACAAAAGTCAGGACAGCTGGTACCACAGGCGGGCTGCCAGCTGTGATTCTCTTTACTGTGATTTTGAGTTTTCTGGCACTGATGACCAAGCCCAATCAATGACATACATCTTAGTAAGAAATGGAAAAGGGTACAGAAAAATGAAAACAAAAACAAACAAAAAACTATTCAACACCAAGAAGGCTACTGTTGAACTCTCACATTTGAATGATTTCTGCACAAATTGGAGCCCAATCCCACCCCTGGGTGTGCTTTACCCTTTTAGGATTCAACCAAAAGGGGAGAAACTGATCACTACAGAACATAAGAAATGAACGTTAGCCTGTCGCCCTCATCATGTTGCTCAGTGAGTCATTTTTCATCCCTGGTTCTACTTTCTGCTACTTGGTGGTACACCATTAAAGTGATCAAAATATCTATGGAACCAGTAAAAAATGAAATTCTAGATACTTCACTAGCAGAGAACAGTCAGTAATCACAACTGTAGATATTTCAGAACTGCAATCTCAAGTATTTATCTATTTTTGGATGTTCTAGCATGCTTCATTCATTGGAGAATTATTCAGTTGCCATTTTCTAAGAGAAGGGAAATTACCATTTTTCCTTTCCTGGCCTGAATCCATGTACTTAAAAGTAACTTTTTTTCAAGTTCCAAGAGACCTAGATAGGAAAAGATAAGGGCTATTCTTAAATTCATTTGTCAATCTTGCCTTTTGGAAAACAGAGGAGGGGTGGGGTTAATTTCCCTTAATGTGACTGAATCATGTGACTTGAGACACAAAAGCAAAAATAAGTCCCTGAGGTCATCTAATAAAAACTCTTGCTTTCCAGTTGAGGGAATGGAGGCGCAGCAAAGGGTGGGATGACATGGAATCGGGCTGCCAGGGAGAGTGGGACATCACACCAAGGCAAGTTGCCCTGTGTGTACACACCAACAGCCAGCTATGCAATAATCCACATAAGCAATACAAAGACTTTAGATTTTCCTTCCACTTCAAGAGATCATTTAGGAAAAGGATTCTGTTATGCAGGACTTTAAAATCTTACAGAGAAAAGTAAATAAATAAAATGGGAAGAAAAAAATGTTATAGCAAGCTCAATAGTACATTTCATTACTTCATCTGCTCACGACGAACGTCTCAGGAACCAGCTAGAAGTGGTATTCTAAACTCCAGGGAGATAAGAGAGCACAGCACAGAAGAGAGACCCTGCCCTCCTGAAGCTTACATTCCAGTGGGTCTGGTCAAAGAACCAGAAAGTGAGTCAAAGAGATGCAAGAGGAAAGGGAGAAGCAGTCAGGTCATGAGGGGCTGCAGCCTTGGCGAGGAGCCTGGGAATTCTTCTAAGTGTGATGGAAGCTTCCTGAAGAGCTCTAAGCAAAGGAATGACATGACATTAATTATACTTCAGCGCCTGGGCTGCTACAGGGAGAATGAATTTAGAATCTGGAAATTAATTCAGAAGAGGCTTCAATGTAAAGAAGAGCGGAGATATTTTCTTCTAGTTCCCATTTATTTTTCCTTTATGGGCTCCTTTTTTCAACCCTGAACTTGTGTGGATATTTTAGGAGAAGGGAAGAGACTGGTTCTCTTCCATTTGCCAAGACTCGACCCTGGCAGTGAGAGGTCTTTTTACATAACAGGACTCATAGAGGTGCCATGTCATCTTAATATGACGACCCGAAAGGCCAGGTCAGCTAAGGACACCACTTATCCAGAGGTGGCTGTATCAGCCACAGGGAAAACCAAAGATAGGAATGCCCATGGCTAATGAGGAGAGCCACAACACAAAGAACCCAAGTTACTCATCCCAAGATGGAAATGAAAGTGTTTTACCACTTACTCTCTTCACTCATATGCTGAAGAAATGTTGGGGAAAAATTACCGTATCTAGCAGCATGCACTATCTGTGAACCCAAAGGACATCAGGATCTTTCTGAACTGGTAAGAGCTATGCTTTAGTTAAAGCTCCTGAAGGTAAAGGGCTCACATACTAAGAGCACAGTCTGAACTTGATTCAAATGGAAAGAATCAGTACACAGGCCACCAGACTTCTCTCTACACATAATTTCTTTAGGCAGAATTCTGCATAGTAGATTTCAAAAGTTTTGTTCATAACTTTTGTTACGAGTCATCCCCAAGATTAAAGGCATTTTTGAGAAAAGTTTGCCTCTCTCCTTTTCAGGTTCTAGGATACAGAAGATACATGGAGATCAAGATTTTAATTGAAAGGGGAGAGATGAAATTATTTTCAAGAAAACAAAAGCCCAATTCAAGGTTAAAAAACAACAAGTATTTGGGGAGGCAAGAATTTAGTAATAAACATGCTAATTCGCACATTTAGACAAGAACTAAAAGTGAATATGAAAATAGCCTTTTATTTTGAGTTTTTATAGTTTTATAGTTCAAGTAGGGAGAAAGCTACTAGTAATTTTTCCTTGGGTGAATTCGTACTAAGTTGCTTTAGTTGTGTTGGACTCTTTGGGACCCTATGGACCCACCAGGCTCCTCTGTCCATGAGATTTTCCAGGCAAGAATACTGGAGTGGGTTGCCATGCCCTCCTCCAGAGGATCTTCCCAACCCAGGGATCGAACCTGCATTTCTTACATCCCCTGTATTGGCAGGCGGGCTTTTACCACTAGAGCCACCTGGGAAGCCCAGTTTTTCCTTAAATAGCCCTAAAATGTTGTTTGTATAGTTAGTGAAAACTGACAGGAAGGAAAATTATTGCAGCAGGTATGAACATAAATGCCCCTTAGCGGCCATGCAGGTGATATAAATATTTCTAATCAGTTAGGTATACAACAACAGGAAGAAGTAGAAACTATACCAAATAGCATTTTAAAAAATACTCTTGTAGCCAAAGAAAACACCTCACTGGATTTAATTCGGCCTGCAGGCTGAGAGTTTACTGCTGCTGATATAGCACATGGAAGAAACACTGGCAAGTGTAAAATAAATGCACCAGATTTGCCAAATCCTTAAGCTGACAGAGAAGGCCTTTCCATCAGGCTGCCCCTGCCTCCCAGTCCTGAGAAGCCTAGAATGTGTGAGCAGCTGTTAAAAAGCATTGCAGGTGGGAATGTGGAGAAGGGGAGGGTGTAGTGCAGTGCTGTCCAATGGAAATGCCATGTGAGCCCCATTCAAAGAGCTAAAACAAAATGGTGTAATTTTAAAATATACTTCATTTAATCTAATTCATCTAAATATCATTTCAACATGTAAACACATAAACTTAAAAATTAGTAAGATACTTCAGGGTCTTGTATTTGCAATAAGCCTCTGAAATCCAGCATTTTTTTTTTTTTATACTCACAGCATATCTCAGTGTGGACTGGTCAATCTCTAGTGCACAAGAGCCTCACGTGACCAAGTGGCCGCCATACTGGATGGCGCAGGTCCAGCACTTAAAGCCAGGCTCTCACTGGCTGGTGGCAGGGCTGTGCCAAGTTCCTGGCTCCTTCCCACTGGGTCAGCCCCCCCTAAAATGAGATGAGGTGATTCCAAAGAGCTTTTCTAGCCCTAAAGGTCTGTAGAGTTCTGTCTTGCTTTCTGAGAAATGTGTGTATTAACTAGTTTTAACAACACAGATGATCGAACGAAGGAAACGAAGGAAACAGAAAGAGAAAAAAAGAGACAATGAAAGAAACAGCAAAAGAGAAAGAGACACAGAGAGAGAAAGACAAAAAAAAAGAAAAAGAAAACTAGAAAGACAAGACAAGACAGATTAATAGACAAAAAGAAAAGTCAAATTACAGGTCTGTCTGATGCCATCTCTTCATCCTCCAGGGAAGCAGGAGCAGGAAGAGGTGGGATGAAAGTGAAGACAGCCTGTTGTTCTAACTTGAACAGATGAGCACGCTTCCTCCCAGCAGCGCTAGGAACTCAGAAGGAGGAGTAAGAGAGAATGGATGCTGTTGCTGAGAGTGCCATACTGCTAGCCTCATTGTCATCTTTCATTTATGTGACAAAATAAATTTGTGATCTCATTGTCCCATTATAACCTCCTGAGAGTTTAAAATTGAGCAGCAATAAATTTAATGCAAACATCACTTGGGCATATACTGTAGATTCAAAGCATCTGTTATTATTGATTTACTTGACATTGTTCTTTAATATAAAATTAGCTCTATAAAGCAATTTGCTTCTTAGGAAAGATATATAGGAAAAATATTAAAATGTCAAGCAGCTGAGAAATTTAAGTTGGTATAAAAGTTCAGTTGAATCTAATCATAGGACCTTTTCATTCTTGCAGGTTCAAATTACTTGCTCAAATTCCTAGCTGGGCTGTTGGAAAAGTCTGCTTTTCAAAGACTGAGATAATCAGAAAACTATAACAGTGTTTCTTTAACTTTTAACACACAAAAAATTTCAGGTCTCAATAAATCCTGACTTGAGGGCAAAATGAAACCGGTTGGAACAGCTATGACATTACCTGGCAAGACGCTGCGGTTATCCACACACATGGAAAAGATGCGTTCGTACACCAGCTTCCCTGGGGAGAAAAGGACATATGGTGTCAGCATCATGCCCTTCAGGTGCAAACACTAAATTAACATTTCTTAATTAGGGACAGAGATGGTGACATCGCCAGGATGAGCTTCAACTTGTGATAGTCTGCTGCCACCTAGTGGGCAAAATTTTTAAGCCATGATTCTTTTAGATTTTAATTAAAACAGGGAACTCAGACTTTCTGTGAAGAGGTAGAAAAGTGATCCTTCACTTATGCCAGGCAAAATAAGTCAGACAGAGAAAAACAAATACTGTCCTTCACTTACATGATTTCACTTATATATGAAATCTAAAAACAAACAGAAAAAACATAACAGAGAGTAATAGATACAAAGAACAAACAGGTGGTTGCCAGGGAGGAGGGGAAGGAGAGAAACAGTGAGAGAGATAAACGACTCATGGGTATGAAATGTAGTTATGGGGAATGTAGTCAATAACTACATATTATCTTTATATCATGACAAATACTAATGACTTACTGTGGTGATCATTTTGAAATCACTATGTTATATAACAGGAACTAACACAGGTCAGTCATATTTCAAAAAGAAACAAGCAAAGCCTGGGATCTACGGGCTCTGTGGTGGGGTCAATGGCGATCTCCAAGAGGGCTTATGCCAAGGGGCACCTTCCAGGACTGCTGCGGCCAGTACCCATCCCCAAGGCGAGCCACCTTCTCCAAGGTCTCCACAGGAGACTCTCCAACACTAGCAAGCATATCTGATAGGCTGAATGTGAAAGCATTAGTCACTTAGTTGTGTCCAACTCTTTGCAACCCCATGGACTGTAGCCCACCAGGCTCCTCTGTCCATGCAATTCTCCAGATAAGAATACTGGAGTGGGTTGCCATTTCCTTCTCCAAGGCATCTTCCGAACCCAGGGATCGAACCCAAGTCTCCCGAATCTTCTGCACTGCAGGCGGATTCTTTACCACTGAGCCACCAGGGAAGCCCCTGAGGCACTTGAAAATACGCTCATACGAAGTCTGTCCTCAGAGGTTACAATGTAAATGGTCTGGGGCACAGCTTGACCATTGAAGTGTTCTTAAAGCTCTCCAGGTATGTAACTGAAGATGAGAACCACAGCCCCAAACCATGCATTCAATTTAGAAGTTCCCAGGAAGCCTCAGGGATTGAGCCCGGGTTCTCAAAGCTACCTGCCTTTGACCTCCTGGCAGGAAGCGTTTGGTTACCTGCAGTCACAGGCTCTCCAAGGCAGCCACACCTGATGCCGAGAGAGGCCTCCTGAGAGGAGCACAGAACTCCGAGCACTGGGACTGCATGCGCACAGTGCAGCAGGCCAGACTGGGCAGCCGGATGACTTCTCACACCTCCTCAGGTGTGGACCCGACTTCAGAAAACCCAATGCCTTTACTCCTCCACAAAAAGCTTACCATCTCTCCAAAACCGGCCTTCTTTAAAAAAAAAAAGACACTTTTGTATTTCACCGTCATATTCTAAGGGGCCTTTAACTACTAAACCATTTCTGGCCAAAAGAGCTTGGTGAATATTTGTTTTCTTTGTTAAAGTTCAGTTCAGTCGCTCAGTCGTGTCCAACTCTTTGCGACCCCATGAACCACAGCAAGCCAGGCCTCCCTGTCCATCACCAACTCCCAGAGTTCACCCAAACCCATGTCCATTGAGTCGGTGATGCCATCCAACCATCTTATCCTCTGTCGTCCCCTTCTCCTCCTGCCCTCAATCTTTCCCAGCATCAGGGTCTTTTCAAATGCGTCAACTCTTCGCATTAGGTGCCCAAAGTATTGAAGTTTCAGCTTCAACATCATTGTTAAGTTAGTGGACAACTATTTGGAGAAATAACACCTGATCCTAGATTCCTTTCCTTTCTTGATTCACTTTCTTATAAATCAAGGACACTGAAATACAAGAGATCAGTAACAACAGTGACCAACAGTTAACATTTTCTGAGCACCTTACTTTGACACTGACTCTGCCAGTTCCTAGAGGGGGACAGACATCATGTGTTTCCGGCACATTCTCCCAATTAAAATTCTCCCCAGAAGTTCCCAGGGGCAAGGTCTACGTTCCACAGGTGAAGTTGTGGGAACTTCACAATGGGAAGTTCCACTTCCCATTCCACAAGTGAAGAGACCAAGGCTCAGGTTCACACCACCCTGGAGGAGCTGCAAGGAATGCAGGCAGAGAGACTCCAGAGCCCAGGTCGCAGCTCGGCGTTCACTGCCTCCGGGGAAGTCCCAGCGAAAGTACCGCCGCGCCTGCGCACTGCAGACGCCCAGGGCCGTGTCCCGCATCCCTGCCCAGCGAGATGCTCCCGCGCTCCCGCGCTCCGTCAGCCTCGTCCACCACCACAAACCACCTGCCCCCCAGCAGTAGCACGTGTTCCTGTGGAGCCGAGGGTAACAGTGACAAGCACAGCAGACCTCAGCACTCCGAGCTGCCACTCAAGCAAGGCCAGTCTTATACCCTTTGTAAAAGGTGGGAGCGGCTCTCTAGCCCCGAAGTGTAACACAGTGTCCTTCGGCCCCTGCTCACGCAGGCTGCCTCGCAGGCCTGAGGAAAGCTCTTCACAAGATTCAGCCAAGGGTGCCTCCAGGAACCCTTTGAATAGGTGAAACATGCCCACCCTTCCAAATTCAAAAAGGCTACAGGAGGTACCGAATGAGGCTTCTGTCTCAGCCCCTCCCGTCCAGCTCACTGCCAGGACCACCCTCGTTTCGGGGGGAGGGGGGCACTTTTACTAGTTTCTCGAGTATACTTCTAATGTTTCTTTAGGCAAACACAAGTGACAACAAGCAAGTGTTCTAACTTTTCCTGCTTTCTTACACAAAAAGGAACATACTCTCATAGCTGTTCTGCATCTGGAGTTTTTCACCCAGTGACATAACCTGGGTACTTTCCACACCGGGACACAGCATGGCTTCACTCCTTCTCAGAGCCTCCTAGTGCTGCAGTGTAGACGTGTCATCTTCTGTTTAACTGGTCCCCTCTGGACGGTCACTCGGGTTGCTGGGATGAATTCTCAGAGGTGAGCTGCTGGGTCAAAGCTACACGCACTTGTAGTTTTCATAGAGAGAATTTCCCCCATAAACCAAGTGTAAGAGAAATAAAGCAAGTGGTCTGACTGCTCAGAGAGAACTCAATTTGAGTCCCAGCTCTGCCACTCATTACCTTGGGGAAGGGACGTTGCTTTACTTCCTTATGCCTCAACCTCCTCATCTGTGAAGTGGGGATAATCACAGACCCTACCTCACAGAGCTGTTACAAAGATGGCATGACTGAGTATCACTCAAGAACCTAAAACAGTCAGGCCCAAAGAAAACCCTTATTTACTGAGGATTTCTCACCGTTATTCTCAATCCCCATCCCAGCTAATTCCTAGGATACAGCAAGGACAGCAGGCATCTTCACCATACCTCAGTCCTGCTGGCTGAGGTATGGGGTTGGGCCGCCACCACAGAGGCTGACTGAATGACTATCCCAAATTCTCACAGAGTTAATGTCTGAATCTGGCCAGGCTTGCGGGCTCATCAGCCTCTTGGAACTTGTCTCGCCCAGGGATGCTGATTCAGGCAAAAGAGACTTGCAGGAGGCTGGTGAGGGAAACCAGAAGGTCAATGTGTCAATTCGCCATGAGAACAGAACCATCAGGAGAAATAGACATAGCCACCAGCCTCTCTGGCTGACTGACACCCTCGCTCCCTGAAGGCAAGCTGGGCATAAGGACAAGCTGAGGCCCAAGGGATGTGTAATTGATGTCTATTCTGAGAGCCTAAAGCACCCATCTGTTCTGGATCACTTCCCCCCCCATCCCCACTGCCTCCCCAGGTCCCTGCCACCCTCATTTTTCACCTGAAAAGTTGCATTGGACTCACAACTGGGCCCCTTGCTCCACCCTTGCCCAACAATCTAGTCTCTACACAGCAGTCAGAGGAAGCACATTAAAACCTAAATCAGAACTTGCACTGCCTCTACCTAACACCCCAGTGGCTCCTCATGTCCTCCAGGTCAAAGCCCAAGTCGTCTCAGTGGCCTACATGGCCCACCAGGTTTCTGGCCATGTTCCCATCCCCACTCAGCACCACTCCACACTGCCTGCAGCCACCCTGGCCTCAGTTCTCCAGACCTGCCAGGACTGCTCCTACCCCAGGGCCTTTGCACTGGCTGTTCCTTGGTCCTAACTGCCCCCACATTGCCAGCATGTGGTTCATCTCTCACATCCTTCAAATACTTGCTCACACATCAACTTCTCAGTGAGGCCTCCTCCAACCACCCTATTTAAAAGTGCAGCCCACCCCACCCACTACACTGGTTTAGGGTGTTTTTCCCTCCATAGCACCAGTCCTCATCTAGCATACAACCGGGTTTACTTATGTATTCTGTGAGTCTCTTTGTGGCACAGCCCACAAATGCATGGATTTTTGTTTCCTATTTGCTGACATCCTCAGCGCCCAGCAGAGCGTCTGACACCACCTCCCCAGATCATCTGAACCCAAAGACCCTAGATGTCTCTTCAGTTAGCTCCCATTCCCTTTTCTCCTGGAAAGAGCATCACCCTTTCTTCTTTGGGATATCCCAGCTCTGGATTATCTGCATATTCCCTCCTCCAGATCCCATAGCTGGCTCAGGGACTGACAAGTGATCCAAGCCAGACTAGTGAGGTGAATTCTAAGACTTCTGCTGGAAAGTGTGGATAGAATTTCCTTCCTTCTCCTGGAACTACTAGCAGCAAAGCTGATAGATGCTGGGGACACCTTGTGGAGCTTGAAAATGAAGTCAACCCAAGAAAAAGTACTAGGAAAAGCCACGGTCCTGAAGATGTTCGAGTTCTTAAATCCAGCTGTACCTGAAGCCAGAAATGACCCCTGGACATTTCAACATAAGCCAATAAGTACCCTCCCTTCTCTAAGACTAGTATGAGTTAGTTTCTCTATCACTTGTTCTTAATACACTCAGGTCCTCGGTCTCCTACACAGAACTATATGGTCTCTTTGAATGATATTTTGTTTTCTAACACATTTGACCTTTCAATGGGTTACAGGCTAGACTTGCCAGGTTGGGAGACCACTGGCAAGACAGCCAAGGTTATGTGCCAACCTCCTCTGCGTTCAGTTCTCAAAAGGAGACTGTCTCGTAGTTCTTGCAGGGCACCTCACTGCTGAACATCACGTATGGCCCACGGGCTGCATGGTCTGGGCAAACTGCTAATGGCATGATGTCTTGGCCACTGACCATCACAAGCAGCATGGAGACGACCTGTTTCTCCATGGGACTCCTGGTTAATCTCTTCCGTCTAGACCTCTCTGCTGGGCTCGCCAAGATCATTTGGCTTGAGGGGTGAAGCACGCGACAAGGGGCTACCACAATGATGCAGGAAGACCTCACAGGAGCTGCAGCCATCATCCACAGGGCAGAGAATGGAGGCTTAGACTACGGTTTTAACAGAGAAGACAGAAAAATGGAGTACTGGGGAGAAACTGAGGAGGCTGAAGTGAAGAACCTGGTGACGGACTGTACGTGGGGCCTGGGCAGAAGATGTTCAGATTTCCAGAGTGGGCAACAGGGTGCATGGTGCCGCCGCTCCCTAGGACAGAAACCCAGCATGGGTGGGGAAGGGCTGGGAAGAGATGCCAGGCTCAGTTCTGAACAAAGTGGGTTCCAGATGCCATGAGCTGGCTGGCAACGGATCAGGGCCTGGATAGGACGTGTGCTCCCCAGCCTGCCCCACTTCGCTTGCTCACCTTACCAGCCTATCAGAAGTTTAGAAACAAGAAATCTAAAATTCTTTCTGGAGGAGGAAATGGCAACCCACTCCAGTATTCTTGCCTGGGAAATGACCTGGGCAGAGAAGCCGGGCGGGCCACAGTCCACCCATGGGGTCACAAGGAGTCAGACACAACTGAGCAAATGAGTGCATGAGCACCCAAGTGTGCATGCACACACACACACACACACACGCCTATATATAAAACAGACAGCTAATGAGAACCTGCTGCGTAGCACAGGGCCTCTACTCACTGCTCTGTGGTGACTTAAATCGGAAGGAAATCTGGGAAAGAGTGGATATATGTATATGTGTAGCTGATTTGCTTTGCCGCACAGCAGAAACAAGCAGAACATTGTGAAGCAGCGATACTCCAATAAAAATTAAGTTAAAAAAATACAATTATTTCAAAAACAGCACTTATTAATGAGCAGGGGAGCAAGGGTAAGGGTGGGGGCTATGATTTCCCTCATGACTTACCTCATAACCGAAACCACAGCAGAACCTATTTTAAAGCCACTCGACCGTCCAACTGCTGGCAAAACAAACCACTTCTTACATTTAAGATGAATAAGACTAGTACTTACCAAATGTATCAAGTATGTCGGTGATAAGGACAAATTTGCTTGGGTAGAACTGAATAACACTTGTGTCTGAAAGAAGCTTTGAGCACTAGAAAAAGAGAAGAGTCACTCTGTCATGTCTGACTGGGTTGAAACACTCCAAGCCTGCAAAGTAAAGGATTTCTACAGACAAGCACAAGTTTTTACCATGGGCCAGGCCTAGTGCTAGTCTCTGGAGGTATAGTGACAAGAAATACCACTGTGCTTTTGACAAAGGCAGTCGACTCTGCTCATAACACAGCCTCTAAAGGAAAGGCACCATCATCTCCCTCCAGAAAAGCCACAACTCAGGAATCTTATCCAGAGGGTCTGAACTAGGATCAGTATGCAGTCACCAGGAAAGTCAACCAGCATCCTTGTAGGTGACTCCATCTTTTCAGTATGGCCTCCTCTGGTTTATTTCAGAATAGTCTTGATTTTTAAATGTTCTTTTCTATGAAATGACCTCATAGGTAAATCTTCAGGGCTTCTTGAACTAGCATCTATTATTTATACTCACTCTTAAATTTCCTTCTAAAAAGAAACTTGACAAGTTTCAAAGAGTAACATGTTTCTCTGGAACTGTGCTCTGTAACACCAGGAACATTTTGGGTTTGCAGGAAATTGCTCAATCCCTCCACCATCACCTACGCCAGAAGGCCACTGACATGTTCAGCACTCAAAACCGAAGACTACAGCCACACAGTGTGGCCCTGAACACCTCAGATGAAGTCATCTCGTATAATCAAAAACAAAAGTATATCTCTACTTTGAAGAATTCAAAGTAATACCCTGAAGTCTTTACAGATTCAAAAGTCTGGATAAGGAACTAGATGACCTTGCCATAGTTTATCAGAGATAAAAAATGTCATGTAAAAACCAAAACTATTTGGACATTTAGAAAGAGTCCTTTCATATGTATGCACCTTCAGTGTGCAGTGAATGGCTAGAAAGTTCATCTTATCAAGATGTACACTGACATGTATTTTCAGTTTGGCTTTGTTACCCAATATCTAAATTATTAGATTTATCAAGTTTCTCTTTAGCATTATATAATTAAAAGTAAACAATGTGTCCAATTTGTGAAGGAACCTCTCATAGCCCAGATGTTATTTGGGGGTTGGAGGTGAGGGGAACGTAAGCTGTGAAAACAATGGCATTGACACCAAGTGTGGCATTTGGATATACACAGAACTCCATTTCCTGACACCTTGCTTTATGTTTTTCACATGCCCTTTATGAGAGCTCCAACTTAAACAATTACCCCATGAGACTTCAGGGCTTGGAAAAAACAAACAGCTCTGAATCTTAGAGACTGTTTACAGTACACAGCGCTTAGTTCCTAGGGATGTGACATCTCCTGAGTTTCTACCAGAGCCCCTAAGAGATGAGTTACTGCCCGTGGTGAGGAGGGAGGGAGAGGGAATTCAAACAGAAGATTTCAAATTAAACACAGCTGGCGATTCCCAACACTGCTTTGATTTTGTCTCCCAAGCTGGTGTCACAGAATATAAGGTTTTTTTAATCCAAAGTTAAAGTCATAATAATGCTATAAATTGAAGTTACTATTTTGAAGATTCCACAGTTATTTTTTTTAAAGCTTTGCTGCAGTTTCCTAAACTAATAAAAATCAGGCACCCCATGGTATGTATTGAAAACAGAGTCCCTGCTCCTCTCCAAACCTACTTGTCAAAACCACTCATGGAGGCACCGGGGAATCAGCATTTTAAACAAGGGCTCCAGGTGCTGTACTGACACAGCCTGGGATACACTGGGCTCGTGAAATCCACAATATGGACCACCCTCCGAATGGAATAAGCATTCTACAAACCAGGGGTTCTCAGCTTCAGAATAATCTGGGGAACTCTGTGAAATAACAGTGCCTGGGATTCTGATCAAGCAGCTCCAGTGTTCAGCTTGGAAAACAGGATTTCTTAAAGCTCCCAAGTGATTCTAATATGCAGCCAAGGTTGAGAACCATTGTTACCAACATTTCCTGAGCAACTGACTGGTCAATTACCTGCCTGAAATACTTGCTATCGAATTTATCAACACCACAGAAAAAATACTAAAGGAATGTTTTCCATTTGTTGCCAATTAGTGATATTCTAGAAGGAAACTAACAATTTCAAAAACTAAGTTGGAATTAAAAGACAAAAATTTGAACCAAAGCAAATGAATAAATTAAAAGATAACCTATGATTGAGTACTAAAAAAGTATGACTATATGGATGGATGGATAGGAGGAAAGAAGGAAGGAAGCAGACTAATCAGAGGACAATTATTGCCTAGAACATATATTTTTTAAATCCTAAAAATCAATAAGAAAGATGCAAATAACATAATGGAAAAATGAGCAAAAGAAAATCAGCAAAAGGCATCTTACAGAAAAAGAAACCCCAGTGGCCAATAAACATTTGAAGAGATGTTCAATCTTATTATAATCAGGGAATTGCAAATTAAAATCACAATAAAATATGATTTTATTACCTCCTAAATTGGAAAAATTAAAATAGGAAGTCTACTCATACCAAATGCTGATAGGCTGCCGAACAGCACAGACTCTCACACTTTGCCACTACAGTGCAGGCTGGCACAGCTACTGCAGAACATAACTTGGCATCATCTGGAAAAGTGGATAAGGCACACACCATACACCTGAGCTATTCTACTTTTCGGTATGGGCCTTCATTAGAGAAACACTTTATATGGTCACCAGCAGACATGACTAGTGTTCACATGGTTCATAATAATGAAAAAGGAAAAAGAAAAGGGAAGAACTGGAAACTCACCAACAGAATGAATGATACATAATTTATGCCTCAGTAGATTAATTCTCCTGGAGAAGGAAATGGCAAATCTCTCCATCTAATCTATAGGGTCAGCACAATCCCTATCAAAATCTCAGAAGGTTTTGTTTTTGTTTTTGTTTTTGTTTTGTAGAAATTGATCCTAAAATTCATACAGATACACAAAAGACCCAGAAGAGCCAAAATAATTTTGAAAAAGAAGAAAAAATTAAAAGACTTACACTACCTAGTTCCAAAACTTACCATAAGGCTAGCTATAGATCAAGACAGGTGGTACTGACTTAAGGACATACTTAGAGATCTATGGAATAGAATTGAGAGTTCAGAAATAAACCCTTACATTTATGGCCAACTGACCTGACAATGATGCCAAGATAAGTCAACAGGAAAAAGTCTTTTCAGCAAATGCTGCTGAGACAACTGGCTATCCATAAGCAAAAAAATGATAATAAATTTAGACACTCACACTATACATACAAAATAGTAATTCAAAATGGACCATAAACCTAGATGTAAGAGCTAAAACTATAAAACTTTGTAGAAGAAAATAGGAAGAAATTCTCATGACCCTGGGTTACGCAAACAGTTCTTGGATACAACTCCAAAAGCATGAAAACTGATAAACTAAATTTCATTAAAATTAAAAACTTCCACATTTCAAAAGATACCATTATGAACTGGAATCCTCACACACTGCTGCTGGAAATGCAAATAGTGCCGCTATTTTGGAAAGGAAACTGGCTATTCCTCAAAAAGGTAAACATAAACTTACCATACTATTTAGCAATTCCATTCCTAGGAATCTATCCAAGAAAAATGAAAATATATGTCCATATGAAGACTTGTATTCAACTGTGAACAGCAGCATTATTCATAATGGCCAGAGTGGAAACAACCTAAATGGCCACCAACTTACTAGTAGATAAGAAAAATGTGGTTATGCCTGCGGTGGAATACTATTCTGCAGTAAAAAAAAAAAAAAAAGTGCTGATATAACAACACGGATGAACATCAAAAACATGGTAAGGGAAAGAAGCCAGAGGCAAAAAGATTACATCCTGAATGACCCCACATACATGAAATGTCCAGGAAAGGTAAATTCACAGAATCAGAAAGCAGATCAGTGGTTTTTCTGGAGCTTAAAGTGGAAGTAGCTATGAAAATGTTCTAAAATTGGATTGTGGAATAGCTGTGCAACTCTATAAACTTACTAAAAATTACTGAATTGTACATTTACAATGGTGAATTTTAGGACATGTAAATTATCTCAATAAAGTTGAAAAAACAAAACAAAGTAAAATCTTACTACAGAGCAAATAAGGGCAACTGTGCTCATTTCTCGATACTCTGTGCCTTCACTAGCTTTTTTGGATAAAGAAGCTAGTCTTTAAAGTACTGAAAGTCAAATAATTACTATTAACCAGATGTGGAGTTAATTAAACACTTTTATGGTTCTTTTCTTTGGGAAGACATGAATCAAATCTCCTCCAGATGTAAAACTCTTAGAAGTCACAGTTCTGTATTACAAAACTCTATGGAGAGATGTTGCCAAAGAAAATATTTTGAAGAAACTCTTGTTAGTGTAGATATTTTCTCACTTGAGCCACTCAGCAAGCAACCTCCACCATGTGCCTCCAGGATGAGAGAAACCTTCAGATATTTACTTTGTCAGCTAACAACTGTGATAGAAGGGAAATGGGCTTGGCTTTGCCTCTATCATGAACACCAAAATAAATAGTACCTGCCATACAAAGTGTTATCCTAAACGCTTTCAAGTACCCAGTGTAAAGACTCTCAGACTCTCCTAACCCTGCTCCAGGAAAAAAGGTAAGAAAACAAATGTCACATTCCCAGGACAATAAACAAGAACGAGAGCTTGTCCTTCTGAACTAAAATGGCTGTTCGGCAATTCTGTTACCTCTGCATATCGTATCATATCATAATGCATACATCATTCCTTGTATAGTGTACTTCTGGACATGTTTTGCCAAGACAGGATGTTCTTATGATTCAAGAGACAGGATAAGCTGTTTTCCCTGCAGAACTTGCTTTTGTGATCCAAAAGTTGTCATGGATCAACAAAGAGGACTCAACAAATGTACCTCTGACGCTATAAACACATTGTCTGTGCCACATCATTATACAGAAGATGACCCCAAAATGCATACATCAGGAACATACAACCATTGGTCCCAAAGATACAAAGACAATCTGGTCAAGAAAACCCAAAACACAGTTGCTCAATCTTTAGTGTATACAGATCATAAATGTGTCAGGGGCTGTAACAGGGCCAACGAACTGCACAACCCTGGGGGACATCAGTAATTCTGTAATCTAGGGTGAAGTTTCCTGGAATTGCACGGTGCATAATCTATACAGCTGCACGTGGTGGCCCTGGGATTAGCCAGCTCATAAAAAACACTGATTCATAATCATGGACTTTCACAGGAGGTAGGTGAAAATGGAACAGGTGAAAAAATTAGGGTAAGACCCTGAAGGCAGGCCTCTGAAAACCCTAATTATCCACAAAGGAGTTTTACAAAGGAAATTCTGGGAAAAAAAAAAACATCACTCAACCTGACCTGGATGACTATTTTTAGAGCCTTCACTTTCTGGTCTGAGGCCCAGGCATCCTTCAGGGACTGGTTGAGCTCCTCTATGCGGTTCACATAATCCTGTTGAGTCAAATTCAACAGCTCCTTTTGGGATCCCTGTGGGCAGAAAGTAGAAAGATATAAGCACAGAAGAAAAACATTTTGGACTCCCCACCCCCATGAATATTAGCTGAGTTTTGATCTGTAGGTTGTCCTCATATCCCAAGCAAGATCGATAGTTCTGTCTTGTGATCA
Organism: Giraffa tippelskirchi; assembly: GCF_054371585.1. Classification (NCBI taxonomy): domain Eukaryota; kingdom Metazoa; phylum Chordata; class Mammalia; order Artiodactyla; family Giraffidae; genus Giraffa; species Giraffa tippelskirchi. The sequence continues at coordinate 24,441,145 of NC_137287.1, forward strand.
AAGAAGTTCTTTGAGTTTTCTGCAAAGATGGGCAGAGGGTAATGACTGGGAGACTGGCCTGGAACATAAGTCGGACCTGAGCCCACTCCCAGCTTAGTCACATTCTAGCCATATGACTCGAGATCAGCTGTTTTCCTCTCGGAGTCTCCTCTGTGAACAATGATAACAGGACTTACCTTTATTCAACACATAGTTAATGGGACATGGTGTACACTAGGCAAGTATGGTATACTAGATGTCCCAGATGCAATGTTGTACAAAAAGACATTACTTCAAGACTAATGGAGTTTAAGGTACAGGCAACAAGATGGACCCTAATACAGAAACAAATATTCAGGGAAACCAATTCTATGAAGATACATATCACAGTGTATCTAAATCTGAGGTGTCCATTCTAAGAAGCACAACTATTTCATGTATCACTAAGGAAGACAAAATGCTGATGGTAGACATCCACCAGTTGAGAGACACAGCTCAATTTCAGGGATACGCAAATGTTGGGGAAAAGGTTCACCTTAGTCTAGGCTGGTGGTCAAGAATGGCTTCCTGGAGCAAGTGATGCTTGAAACAAATTCTCAGTGGGGTGCAGGTATTAACTAGGCGATGGAGGGGTATCAACTAGACCAAGAAGAGTGCATTCAGGACAGAGAGCAGACTCAGCAAAAACCCACGGCAGAAGCGGGTGAGGTCATCACATGGATGAAATAACAACATATGTAAAGCCCAGTACCACTGGCACATAGTACATGCTTATTAATCCTTGGCTTCTTGTTAAGATGCTGATTACACACTTCACAGGAGTGAAGGTCATGCTAACACCCCACATGAGGAGACCGGAAACCAAATCCTTTTTATATGAATGTTCCCTGGAATCCAAAGTGAAGAACTTTTTTTTTTTTTTTAATTGAAGTATAGTTAATTTACAACATGGAGTTCATTTCTGGCAAGGGTTCCGTAGTGTAGTGGTTATCACGTCTGCTTTACAACACGGAGTTCATTTCTGGTGTACAGTAAAGTGATTTAGTTATATCACATATGTATATATATTCTTTTCCATTATAGTTTATTATAAGATACTGAGTATAGTTGCTTACCATGCTGTACAGTAAGTCCTTGTTGTTTCTCTATGTTATACATAGTAGTTTGTATCTGCTAATCCTAAACTTCTAATTTATCCCCCCACCCTTTTCCCTTTCATAACCATAAGGGGGAAAAAAAAGTTTTCTAAGTCTAGAGCTTGTTTTTGTTTTGCAAATAAGTTCATTTGTATCAGATTTTAGATTCCATATATAGGTGGTATCATATGATATTTATCTTTTTCTGCCTGATTTACTTCACTGAGTATGATCATCTTTCTGTCCATCCATGTTGCTGCAAATGGTATTGTTTCATTCTTTTTATGGCTGAGTAGTATGCCATTGTGTATATGTACCTCATTTTCTTTATCCATTCATCTGCTGGTGGATATTTACATTGCTTGCATGTCTTGGATATTGTAAATAGTGTTGTTATGAACGCTGGGGTGTATGTATCTTTTCGAATTAAGAGTTTTCCCCAGATACATGCCCAGGAGTGGGATTGCTAGAACAACTCTTTATTAAAGAAATACAAGTAGGAGGTTCGGGAAATGTGAACTGATCCCAACTGGTCACTTGAACAGTGAGACAGGATTCTCCCTGCCACCCGGCTACAGGAGGAGCCACAGGACTCGTTTGGACAAACGGGTGGTGAGCCGAGTTGCATGTGTCCCTTCTGGGCTAGGCAGTGAGAAGTGACCCTGTCTCCAGCTCTGCTGTTGACAACCCTGGAACCATCTGTTGAGATGGCAGCACCATGAGATGGTGGTATGCCTGTCACCTACACTGGATGAGTACTGCGAGAAGAAAATAAACCTTTGTTATATTAAGCCACTGAGATATTGGGGTTCATTTGTTTACAACCTTGCCTTGTCCTGACAAATATGCTATGTTAACCTGGAAGCCACGGGGCAGCCATCTGCTGCTGTGAGCAGGGAGAAGGTAAGCAGTCAGCAGAAAAACAAAGGCAAAAACAAAAACAAAAAAAAGGAGAACTAGGAAGAGTCTGGAGGCTACACAGAACCGAGAGAGACGGAAGACGGCTGCTGGGGTTGCGGGTGGTTTCTCAGTTCCTGGTTCCAGGCCTGTGTGCCCTTGGATCAGTGTATCCTTCAATACGGTCCTTATTTTCCACATAAACCAGTTCAAGTGAGTTTCAGATACTCAACAGACAACAGAGCTTTCATAAAACCCTTGGCATTTCCCCACCAGCCAAGGTTGGCTGGTGACATGCAGACTGGGGTTCTCAGGTACCCTAATTCAAAATGTCATTACTAAATTGAGAAATAAAATATTGGCTATTAGACTCTGCTGAGCAGCTAACAATTCTGGTCTCAGGGCTAGAAGGACCGGGAAACCAGAGGGAAAACGTAGAACAGAGCAATGGCAACTGCTATTACATGGAAAGAAAAAGCGAAAGTGAAGTTGCTCAGTCGTGTCCGCCTCTTTGCGACCCCATGAACTGTAACCTATCAGGTTCCTCTGTCCATGGGATTTTCCAGGCAAGAGTACTGGAGTACTTCTCCAGGGGATCTTCCCAACCCAGGGATTGAACCCGGGTCTCTCACATTGCAGGCAGACGCTTTACCATCTGAGCCACCAGGGAAGCCGCTATTACATGGAGCTTTGTGATTTCAAGGCATTCCCATTCAGCCCACACAACTGTATTATCTCCATTTTACAGATGAGGAAATGAGAATAGTAAGATGAATGCCCAAGGCTACCCTGTTAATAAGCAGTCAAACTAAGGCCTCTAGACTCAGAATGGTGGTGACATCAGCTAACACTTGCAAAGCATGTACAACGTGCTAGGCGCTGGTCTAAGCACTTCACATGCATTAACTCATGTAATCCTCTGTATTTACCCTAAGAGGCAGATACTAGGTAGCACCTCCACTTTACAGATTAGTGAACTGAGGCACAGAGCTCAAGTTCTTAAGCACCGTGTCCCAAATTACAGAATTACCAAATAGTAGAGCCAGGACTCAAACCCAAGGTCGGCCTCCAGAGTTTGCCCTCTTACCTACCAGTCTCACCCCTCCCCAGGAACCAGGCTAGTAATGTTTATGAGTGAACTGTGCCAGGGAGAAGTACACAATCTGGATGGTGCACATCCACATTAAACATGAGACTGTGAGCCCACAGTTGGGTGGAATTTAAGAGAATCCAGAAATCTAGTTTCATACGTTAAATTTACTAATTTTTATGAGTTGGCAGAGGAGTCGTGTTCTTTAAAAGCACGTGCAGGCTAATGAAAGATTCCAGCAGCAGAGCAGCTGCGAGCAGCCTCTGCAGCAGGCATGACCATGTCACACTACGCAAAGCAGCTTCCCGGGAGATGGTTCTAGTTGGCTTCCACAGTTAACCTCTGTCCTCAGACGCCCTGGGTTTGCTCAAGGATCACAGTGAGAAGGACGCCTTCGGAAAACCAACCCGAGGCAGACTCCTGCAAGCTCGGCCAACTGCACCGTTGGCATCTTTCCCCGGATCGGTCGGTGCCTCAGGAGGACTGAACACAATTCGCAGCTCGAGGATTAATCAGAGAGCAGCCAACAAGATTGACTTCGCTTGGCAGAAGCACCGGAAGCATCACTGCTCCCGGGATTCAGCAAATGACTCGCTCACCTCCTCAAAGTCATCCAGCTCCTCCAGCCTGGTCCGAACCTTCTCCGACATTGCAGATGTGGCAGTCCCAGCTTTGCCTAGACAGAACGGATTTATGTCACATGGGTGGCTTTCCCCTGTCACCAATACCCCCAAAGGAAGGCATCGGTCACTCTACGCTTCATCATGAATAAAGAAGCTGGGGAACAATTTTATTACAGACAACTCCCTGAGATTTTGAAAGCAACATCCTTACATAACCCAAGTTTCATTGCTGTTCATGGGAGCGCAGCGGGCCAGCCTCAAAAGGGTTCCATGACATTTGATATTTACAAACTTTTCACTAAATCATTTGTTTATTCCTAAAGAAAGGCAGTCCAGATAAGGATGCCAAGAATCCATCATTTAGTTGTTTTCCTCAAACAAAAGGCCCTCTCAGGCTTTACTCACAGTGTAGAATTGTACTAACAACTAACAGAACAACAATCCCACTGTCCAGAAGTGGAAACACTAGAGCTTCAAAGGCCTCTCTTCAAGCAAACAGGACTTGTGAGCCACCTTCCCTCGTCCATCAGCACAATTCTCATCAGCAGGGACTGGAGGGAAGAGAAGGAAAGGACCCCAGGCCGTGGGCTAGTCACAGGGCAGGGTGCTCTGTCCAGCTGCCTGTTGTCCTCCAGAGCCTTCTATTTCAGAACCCTTTCTCCATCTTAAAGGGGTTTCTGTTCTAGACCAGGGGCCTGCTTGCTCCTGCCTACTGAACTCACTCTCAAGAACTAAATTTTACTCTTTTAAGGCACTGGTTTCACAGCTCTGGTGTTAATGCACAGATTTGCTGGGATCAGCTGAGAGCATGGTAAAATTATTCAATTATTAACAACTACTAAGATTCCAAATAATTTGATTTTTTGACCTGGTTTCTACTTTCCCCTTCACTTTGAAATAATATCACAGAACGTGCATATATGTACATTTTAGCAGGCCATCATAAAACCTTTGTTGAGAGTCCCTTGGACAGCAAGCAGATCAAACCAGTCAATCCTAAAGGAAATCAACCCTTCACTGGGAGGACTGATGCTGAAGTTGAAGCTCCAATACTTTGGCCACCTGATGTGAAGAACTGACTCATTGGAAAAGATCCTGATGCTGGGAAAGATTGAGGGTAAGAGGAGAAAGAGGTGACAGAGGATGAGACGGTTGCATGGCATCACTGACTCAGTGGACATGAGTTTGAGCAAACTCCAGGAGATAGGGAAGGACAGGTTAAGCCTAGCGTGCTGCAGTTCTTGGCGTCGCAAAGCGTTGGACACAACTTAGCGACTGAACAATAACAACATAAAACCTTTGCAGCCACCACCCAGATGGTATATTTTCCTGCTTCTTTCACTCACCACTAACTTTAGTTCATAAAGTTTACCCATGTTGTTGCACAGAACTGCAGCTCACTCATTTTCATTGCTGTTTAGTATTTTCCATGGTGTGACTATATCACAAATTATTTCTTATTTTACCATCAACGGATGTTTGGATTGTATCCTGTTCGGGGCTACTGTGAACAACACTGCTATGAACATTTCTGTGCATATCTCCTGGTTCCTATATGCATGCGTTTCCTCAGGGCAGTACTGCTCAAACTCTTACAATAATCACTTAAGAATGTGTTAACATACAGGTTCTGATTTTTAGTAGGTCCAGTAGGGCCTGCGACTCGGCATATCTAATAAGCTCCCAGGTAATGTCACTGACCAAACTTTAAGAAACGTGGACTTGGGCAGAGTTGGAAAAAAGCATTCTCTAGAAGGCCATATGTAAGTATTTTAGGTTTTGTGAGCCATACAGTCTCTGCCACAACTACTTAACTATGACATTAGCGTACAAAAGCAGCCATAGACAATATGTACACAAACTGGCATGGTTTTGTTACAATAAAACATAATTTACAAAATTAAACCAGATTTGGGCCAGGTTTGGCCTTGAGAATACAGTTTGCCAATTTCTGATCTAGGGTATATTCTAACAGTGGAACTGCTAAGGAAAAAGGTTGGGCCGTCTTCAATTTTACCAGATAACACAAAAGTGCTTTACACGGTGGTTGTGTCATTTTATACTCCCATCAGCATCACATGGCAGTTTCTGTTGCTCTACACTCTCACCAGCTAGTAATATGGTCACTTTCCAATCTCTCCAAACTGGTAGACATGCAATGCTATGATTCACTTTTTTTAAGGTTTGGGGTCAAAGTTACGCCTATAACAAAGGTGCCCCCACTCTCTTGATTTCTAATGTGCTGTCTCAATCTGCAGAGAACACAGAGAGTTGCAGCTGCCATACCAGCAGTTTGCAATACAGCACGCCTGTGCTCCTCTGCACCCCAGTGATACAGGAGCTCAGTCAGTGGCTTCAGAATCACCCAGAAGCTTCAAAATTGGAATTCCTGGGATCCATTCCACAAGATTACTTTGATAAGCAGAGTAGGATCCAGTGGTCTATATTTTAGGAAATATATATATTCTCCAGATGACCCTGGTGCAAAGCTAGTATGAGATGCTCTGGTCTAGACCATGTCTCCTGGCAGAAAAAATTGAGAACTGCTGTGTTCAGGGACCAGCGGCTGGTAAAACTGAATGTGTGATTCCCCTTATTGGCGGATCTGTGTTTTCACAAGGGATAAAGATGTAAAACAAAGGAAAGAATCTCTAAAAAGGAGAAATTCAACCATTTCCCAGCCAGCGACGAGGCATACAAGAGGGGTGACTACTGCTCTGTAACCCCAAAATCAAGGTTTCTGTTTTACTCCTAGCAGTAGACTCTTTGGTCTTTTTTTCTTTCATTCATCATCTAAGTATGTATTTCAATTCTACTAAGTCTATATATAATCTAGGAAATAATAGCTTCAACTGAATTAAACATCAGGATTGGATACTACAAACTTTTTTTCTTTGGAAAGCTATTTTAAAGGTAATGGGAGAATTCTCCACCAAAACAGTAACAGCAACAAAAACTCACCTTTTTCAGATCCCATAAAAAGATTCTGCAGAGGCAAAAAAAAAAAAGTATTAATATTTTTTAAAACTTACTGAATTCTATGTTAAAAACTTATCTTTACATTATTATCCAAGTAGCAATAAGACCACATGAGCCATCATTTTGCCACAAAGCCATTTACTTATCCAAATGAAAAACAGAAATATTTATTCAAAGGAAGAAAATACAGCTCACCAGAAACTAGCAGAGATTCAAATTTCTACTCAATTCAAGACTTTCAAAGTGAGCCAACAAATAGCAAGATTTTGAGAACAATGGTGGCATGTGAAAGCCTTCAGCGTACTCTAGTAAATCAAGGTTTCATAACCTTGGCAATACTGATGCTATGGGGTGAAAAACTGTTGTGGGGGGCTGTCCTGTGCACTGCAGGATGTTTAGCATGATCTCTGGTCTCTCCACATTAGATACAGTAGCACTCCCATGGCTGTGACAACCAAAATGTCTCCAGACATTGCCACATGTCGCCTCGGGAGTAAACTCACTCCTGGTTGAGAATCACGGCTCTATATTACCTTAATGCAATCAGAAAACAGTAAGAAAAAATTTTAAACAGGCCAGCAATTCTGCCACCATTCTTTTTAACAAGTACAGACTCTGGAAGAAGGGACTAGAACCTTCCTAGCTGCTACTGAGCTCATCCCTTCCTCCCTGCTCTCAGACCCAATTTCTGATGGATGCACTGTGAACAGCCCGTGACGACCTTCAAGACAAATGTAACTGGATGCGTTGAGTGAACTCCAGGAAGTGTTCTTGAATGTGAGAGGCTGCATCCCACTTCTCCCCTCCCACCGTCTAACAATTTGGACGTGAGGTGACACTGAACAAGCCAGAGCAAGACAGAAATGATGACTTCAGAGGTGCCACACAGCCCTGGACCACCAGCCTCTAGGCATCTTTCCAGTGTGAAGAGAGATGAAGCCTTAGGGAAGGCTTCAGTTACAAGCTAGTCCTCAAGTACATAAGCATTAACCTGCTTACCCCAGTTGAGCAACTTGCAGAGTATGGGGTAAGCCCCAGCCATGAGCCAACAACTTGACCTAGTGGCCATCATTTAAGACACAGTGAACTTCTGGCCTTGGCAGAAAATCCACCAGTGGGTCTCTCTGAACAACAGTAAGAAGTTAACCTTCTTCAGGATGGCTCTCTCCTCCCCTCATAACTCTCACCTCCCCCAGACATGGGACTGTGTGACTCCAATTCTTTTTCTGAACTGTGCCTGATACCTGATTCTTGACACATTTTTTGAGCAACCAATCAACGTGTCTTATCCCAACTAATACTGACATACCAACTGAAAAATAAACTAGGCAACACAATTGTGATACTATGATTTTTAATAAGAAATACATGATCAGTCTTTGTCTAGATACCTGGCACAAAACTCCTAATACTTGGAATTTCCTAGATGAGAACAATCCAGGAGTCTTTTGTTATGTTAATGAGGTGAATTTTTCGCAGCACCAAAGGATGAGGGCTGTTTGTCAGGGGAACCAACCTTTCAGTCCCACCTCCCTGATTTCCCAAGAGGAGAGAGGGACTAGGGGCAATTACCAGTGGCCCACAACTTAACGAATCCTCCTATGTAATGATGCCTCCATAGAAGCCCAGAAAGATGGGGTTCAGAGAGCTTCCAGGTTGGTGAACCAGAACACATCCACATGCTGCCATGCTGCACCCCGAAATCCATGTGAACAGACGCTCCTTCGTTCAGGACCTCACTCTAGGTATCTCCTCGTCTGGTTATTGGTTCACATCCTTTAATATCCTTAGTAATAAACCAGTAACCTAGTGAGTCAACTGATTTCTCAGTTCTGTGAGCCATTCTAACAAATTATTATGTGCTTAGTCATTCAGTTGTGTTTGGGTCTTTGCGACCCTTTGGACCCTTTGGACGGTAGCCCACCAGGCTCTTCTTGTCCATGGGATTTTTCAGGCAAGAACACAAGAATGGGTTGGCATTTCCCTCCTCCAGGGGATCTTCCCAACCAAGGGATCAAACCCACCACTCCTGTATCTTCTGCACTGCGGGTAGATTCTTTACCCACTGAGCCATCGGGGAAGCCCAAAATGTTAGTTGCTCAGTTGTGTCCAACTCTTTGCAACTCCATGGACTTTAGCCCAACCAGGCTCCTCTGTCCATGGAATTCTCCAGGCAAGAAAACTGGAGTGGGTTGCCAATCCCTTCGCCAGTGGATCTTCCCAACCCAGGAATCGAACCTGGGTCTCCTGCACTGCAGGCAGATTCTTTACCATCTGAGTCACTAGGGAATTAATAATAAGTGAACCCAAAGAGGTGGTCACGGGAACCTCTGACTTATAGCTAGTTGGTCAGAAGCAGACTAACAACATGGACTTTTGACTGGCATCTGATGTGGGGCTGAGCCCTTAACCTGTGGGATCTGATGCTTTCTCCAGTATCACAACTGAGTTGATTTACAGGACACTGAGCTGCTGTTGAAGAATTGCTGGGGGGGGTGGGCAGCGGGCCAGGAACCTATATGCTGGAATCAGGCGCAGAATCATAATAACAAAAAGAAATGACTACTACATCCGAAGCAGACACTGGGAGAAAAGTGTACTGGTACTTACAATAGAGAGCTTTTCCGTGGTAGTGTACCGGGCAAGGATTTCTCCTCGTTTGCTGGCCCAAGGCTCAAAATCTGATCCTACGATGGAGTTATCATCCCTGTCACGTTTCTTTCTGGAGTTGTCCTAAGGAAAGGCAAGATAATAAATTCAGCAGCAATTGTTTTAAAAAGTATAAGTAACCCATGGTGATGTAGTTGATAACAGTATTGGATAACTGAAATTTGCTAAAACGGTAGAACTTAAATGTTCTCATAAAAAAAAAAAGGGTAAATATGTGAGGTGATAGACAAGTTAACTCAATGTATGGAATATTTTCACAATGTATATGTGTATCAAACCATCACATCGGACCTTTTAAATACATTTCAATTTTATTAGTCAATTATACCTCAACAAGATTAAAAAAAAAAGGCATGAGCAGAAGGCATATAGTCCTTCACTGTATGATATAATAGATCCTTACAAGGAGGAGACCTTGTAAGGTCTCCTTATTTGTAAGGAGGCCTTACAAATAGCTGAGAAAAGAAGAGAAGCGAAAGGTAAAGGAGAAAAGGAAAGATATACCCATTTGAATGCAGAGTTTCAAAGAGTAGTAAGGAGAGAGAAGAAAGCCTTCCTCAGTGATCAATGCAAAAAAATAGAGGAAAACAACAGAATGGGAAAGACTAGAGATCTCTTCAAGAAAATTAGAGATACCAAAAGAATATTTCATGCAAACACGGGCACAATAAAGGACAGAAACGGTATGGACCTAACAGAAGCAGAAGATATTAAGAAAAAGTGGCAAGAATACACAGAAGAACTAGACAAAAAAGAACTTCATGGCCCAGATAATCACAATAGCATGATCACCGACCTAGAGCCAGACATCCTGGGATGCAAAGGCAAATGGGCCTTGGGAAGCATCACAATGAACAAAGCTAGTGGAGGTGATGGAATTCCAGTTGAGCTATTTCAAATCCTAAAAGATGATGCTGTGGAAGTGCTGCACTCAATATGCCAGCAAATTTGGAAAACTCAGAGGTGGCCACAGGACTGGAAAAGGTCAGTTTTCATTCCAATCCCAAAGAAAGGCAATGCCAAAGAATGTTCAAACTACCACACAATTGCACTCATCTCACACGCTAGCAAAGTAATGCTCAAAATTCTTCAAGTCAGGCTTCAAAAGTACATAAACAGTGAATTTCCAAACGCTCAAGCTAGATTTAGAAAAGGCAGAGGAACCAGAGATTAAATTGCCAACATCTGTTGGATCACCGAAAAAGCAAGAGAGTTCCAAAAAAACATCAACTTCTGCTTTATTGACTACACCAAAGCCTTTAACTGTGTGCATCACAACAAATTGTGGAAAATTCATCAAGAGATGGGAATACCAGACCACCTGACCTGTTTCTTGAGAAATCTGTATGCAGGTCAAGAAGAAATCATTAGAACCAGACATGGAACAACAGACTGGTTCCAAATTGGGAAAGGAGTACATCAAGGCTGTATATTGTCACCCTACTTATTTAACTTATATGCAGAGTACATCATGCGAAATGCCAGGCTGGATGAAGCACAAGCTGGATCAAGATTGCTGGGAGAAGTATCAATAACCTCAGATATGCAGATGACACCACCTTGATGGCAGAAAGCAAAGAAGAACTAAACAGTCTCTTGATGAAAGTGAAGAGAGTCAAAAAGTTGGCTTAAAATTCAGCATTCAGAAAACTAAGATCATGGCATCTGGTCCCATCACTTCATGGCAGATATGGGGAAACAATGGAAACAGTGACACACTTTATTTTTGGGGGGCTCCAAAATCACTGCAGATGGTGACTGCAGTCATGAAGTTAAAAGACACTTGCTCCTTGGAAGAAAAGCTCTGACCAACCTCTCAGTTCAGTTCAGTTCAGTTCAGTCGCTCAGTCGTGTCCGACTCTTTCCGACCCCATGAATTGCAGCACGCCAGGCCTCTCTGTCCATCACCAACTCCCGGAGGCTACCCAAACCCATGTCCATCGAGTCGGTGATGCCATCCAACCATCTCATCCTCTGTCATCTCCTTCTCCTCCCGCCCCCAATCCTACCCAGCATTAGGGTCTTTTCCAATGAGTCAACCCTTCGCATGAGGTGGCCAAAGTATTGGAGTTTCAACTTCAACATCAGACCTTCCAATGAACACCCAGGACTGATCTCTTTCAGGATGGATTGATTGGATCTCCTTGCAGTCCAAGGGACTCTCAAGAGTCTTCTCCAACACCACAGTTCAAAAGCATCAATTCTTTGGTACTCAGCTTTCTTCATCGTCCAACTCTCACATCCATACATGATCACTGGAAAAACCATAGCCTTGACTAGACGGACCTTTGTTGGCAAAGTAATGTCTCTGCTTTTAAATATGCTATCTAGGTTGGTCATAATCTTCCTTCCAAGGAGTAAGCGTCTTTTAATTTCATGGCTGCAGTCACCATCAGCAGTGATTCTGGAGCCCAAAAAAATAAAGTCTGACACTGTTTCCACTGTTTCCCCATCTATTTCCCATGAAGTGATGGGACCAGATGCCATGATCTTAGTTTTCTGAATGTTGAGCTTTAAGCCAACTTTTTCACTCTCCTCTTTCACCTTCATCAAGAGGCTCTTTAGTTCTTCTTCACTCTCTGCCATAAGGGTGGTGTCAACCGCATATCTGAGGTTATTGATATTTCTCCCGGCAATCTTGATTCCAGCTTGTGTTTCTTCCAGCCCAGCGTTTCTCATGATGTACTCTGCATATAAGTTAAATAAGCAGGGTGACAATATACAGCCTTGACGTACTCCTTTTCCTATTTGGAACCAGTCTGTTGTTCCATGTCCAGTTCTAACTGTTGCTTCCTGACCAACCTCTACAGCATATTAAAAAGCAGGGACATTACTTTGTCAACAAAGGTCCCTACAGTCAAAGCTATGGCTTTTTCAGTAGTCATGTGTGGCTATAAGAGTTGGACTATAAAGAAAGCTGTGCTCCGAAGAATTGATGCTTTTGAACTGTGGTGTTGGAGAAGACTCTTGAGAATCCCTTGGGCTGCAAGGAGATCCAACCAGTCCATCCTAAAGGAAATCAGTCCTGAATATTCATTGGAAGGACAGATGCTCAAGCTGAAGCTCCAATCCTTTGACCACCTGATGGGAAGAACTGACTCATTGGAAAAGACCCTGATGCTGGGAAAGACTGAAGGCAGGAAGAGAAGGGGACCACAGAGGATGAGAAGATTGGATGGCATCACTGACTCGATGGACATGAGTTTGAGAAGCTCCAGGAGTTGGCGAAGGACAGGGAAGCCTGGCGTGCTGCAGTCCAAGGGGTCGCAAAGAGTCGGACACGACTGAGCAACTGAACTGATAATAGGTATGTCTAACGGTTTACTATGATAAAAAATTTTCAATCCAATTCACCACAAAAGGCCAACAAACCTATCAAAAGATGCTCAAACTCATTAAGAATCAAGGAAAGGCAAAGTAAAAGAGATTATTTTTCAACAATCAGAATGGCAAGATTTAGGACTTCGCAGGTGGTCCAGGGGTTAAGACTGCACATTTCCATGGCAGAAGGTACAGGTTTGATCCCTGGTCAGGGAAGGTCCACATGCCACAAGGTGTGGCCTAAGATAAAGAAAAAAAAAAGGTTTTCAATGACTCATAATTGTCCTAGTTGGCAAGGATGCAGGGGACAGGCACTCCAAAATACTGCTATGCTGATGAAAGTGTAAACTAATTAGCTGTTTCTGGAGAACAATCTGGCAGAAGCCATCAAACTCTTACACACACATTGCCTTAAGCCAGTAATCAACTCCTAAGAAGTTACCCTATAGAAACCCTTGTGTGTGGGCACCAAGATCTATGTACGTTCAAGGACCAATGCACCACTGCCGATACCACCAAACCCCACATGCACACAGTTTATGTGTCCATCATGGCAAATGAGAGCATGTCCTGTTCCTTATGATACAATGCAAGATTCAAAATAAGAAAGCTGTTCTATAAGTACTAATATAGAATGTTCTCCAAGACATATGGTCAAGTTAAAAAAAAATGTATATACGTTAAAAAAGAAAAAGAAAGTAAACAGATGTATGCAATGCCAGCAAAGAATGATGGTGAAGTCAAGACAGGACATGAATTCTAGCTTGGAAGTGACTTAACATATTTGTTCCTCCGTGTGGTCCTCTTTAAATGAGGCTTATAATATCTCTTGCACAAGGCAGCATGGGAACTAAACTTGGAATTTACTGTAAAACACCTGCCATGCTGTTAGCTGATACTGTTATTACTGTTGTTGCTATTATTTATATATGAGTATGTATGTAAATCTTCAGAAATTGTTGTCATAAATATCTATGAAAATATAAACAAAAATTTAAATGATATGCATTTACACTGATAATACTGCTGACCTCCAGAGTGGAGAACAGAGTGAGGATGGGTTGACTTCATTGATATTTGATTTTTCAAATGAAAAATTAGCGAATTGCTTATGTAATTACATAAAATCCAAAGGAAAGAACATAAAAAGAGTGAAATGAAAAATTTTTAAACGCTTAAAAAAAAAAAAGCAGCTGCAGTAGTTTCCAGGATCTACTCCGGCCTCTCAGCAGCAGTGCCATCAGACTGCACTGCACATTACTTGTTCAATGAAAACCCCCATCCCGGCACCCACAGGACCGATCCAGCTGACAGCGTTACCATGGCAGCCGCCAGGGTTGCAGGGTCAGCAGAGGCTGCGAACATGGAGAGGGGGTCGGTCCCATCCAGGACGCTGCTCAGAGGGTCCACCACGGAGCTGGAGGATGAAGAGGACGTGGAAGAAGTGCTTCCCTTCCGGCTCACTTTCTTTGTCTTTGACTCTGTGACCTGTGGGGAAACATTGTGGAGGTAAAATGGAAGTCTCCTATGACTTCTCCCAATGAGACACTCAAATGGGTTTTCCCTCGTTTCATTATGAACTGACCATTCCTTTGCAGCTGGGACCCTTATTTTTCGTGAAAAGCTGACATGACTCAGAATCCCAGCTGTTGAGGAAGAGAAGCTGAGAAACTAGGATTAGGAAGGGAGAGACGGGGCCTCTGTGGATTAGGAGGTGATGATATAACTGATTTTTCATGGGGCCTTCTTACTCAAAGTGTGGTCTCTGGACAAGCAGCATCCATTGCACCTGGTGGCTTATAAATACGTAGACTCCCAAGCCCCACCCCAGACCCACTGCATCAGAGTTTACATTTACAGCAATGGTCCCAGTAGGGTAACGAACCAGAATATGAGAGATCCCAGTGTCAGTGGCTCTGCATGGCCATCTCACCATCACAAAGCAGTGAGTGCCTGGCTCCTCCCTTTTAGGAGAACTGTGTATGTGCTGAAGGACATGTTTTTGCTCCACTAGCCCCTCATCCTTCCCCAACTTCAGAGGACTGACCAGGGTCCGAGCCAAGAGGATCCAACCAGAGTTTGTCTGCTGAAAATTGAGAGTCAACATTCAGGAGGGCTAGTTAGGTTCTGCTCCTTTTCAAAAGGAAGCTATGAAAACCCAGAACCAATCTTCAGAAAGAGGGAACAGGATGCAACAGAATGAAGAAGAGAGGGTGTTGGATAAACAAGAATTTGACTGGCCTCTGTCCCCGGTTCCTGAAAAGGAGATTCCTTGTCCTTGGAGCATCATTCACTCATGAGCCTCTTGATCACAGCTGAGTTTATGCTAATGAGAAGATGCTACATAGGGGCATGAGAAAGATTAAACATGTGCTAAGAGGGTCAAGACTTTCAGCCAAGTGATAAGAGCTTCACTTCAGTGGAGGCTGGGGGAAGCTGGAGACAAAGTTTGATCATGCGGCCAAGGAATCAGTCAATGATTGACTGATCAGTCGTGCCTATGTAAACAAAACCCCGACAGAAAGTTTGCACACCAAAGCTCAGTGGAGCTTCCCAGTCAAACAGATGATGTGCTGGGAGGCGATGCACCCTGATTCCACAGGCAGAAGGCACGGAAGCTCTGTGTTTGGGACCCTCCCAGATCTTGCCCTATTTGGCTGGTCCTCATGTGCATCCTTTATAACAAAACTATAAGCATAAGTACTGTACTTGTCTCAGTTCTGTGAGTTGTTCCAGTAAATTATCAAACCTGAGGGATACGGGGCTCACAGAGCTGAATCTCCAATAGGCATCCAGTTTGAGTCTAGGTTGGAGTTGGAGTTGTGGAGATGAGGAAGGAAACCTCATCCCCCAACACCCAGACGGAGGCCGGAGTGACTGGCCTCACTTGGGTACAGGACAGAGGTATCCTAGTGGCTTCCGATTCAGGCACTGTTGAACTGGAGGAGCTGGATGAGAAGGAGACACTTATTGTCAGCAAGTTCTGCAAGTGTGAGCACGATGACATTGTGTCTACAGTCAGTGCCCTGAGTTCTAGCACACAAGCTGTCCGCAGTAGAAAAGATTTCTGCATCAAGGTTTTGAATTCATTCTGAGCTCACTCTGGGCAGTCACCTGTGCCGCTGCCTCTCCCCACAAGGATTCTTCCATGTGGTGAGGACAATGGAATTTTACTGCAGGACACCGGCTGTCTCAAGCCAGCATCACAGAAGGACTGCAGTGCCTCCGGCTACCTTCCTACCTCGCTGGCTGTGCCTCCTCAGCAGAATGAAGTTGTCTTCGGTGCTGAGAGTGGGACTGTCTCCCTTGTGGACACCAAGAGTGCGAGCTGTGCCCTCAGCTGGCTGCGTACTCCCAGCGTGTCACTGGGCTGGTGTTCTCCCCACTCAGAGCTCCCTTCCTAGCCTTTGTCAGTGAGGATTGCTCACTCGCTGTGGACTGAGGCCTTTCCAGAGTGTTTAGAAGCCAAGTCCACAGAGATTTTGTGAGAGATGCTACTTGGTCCCCACTCAATCACCAACTTCTTTCACAGTGGGCTGGGACCATCAGGTCATCCACCATCTCATGCCCACAGAACCTCTCCCAGAGCCTGGAGTGTTGCTGAGCAGATTGGATTTCAGACCAAAAGCAAATCCCCCAGAAGTATCCACTCTCTTTGCCCCTCTCCTCTCAGTTGTGAGGAGCCATATACAGTATATCAGTTTATCGGATCTGTGCAGTTAATAGGCAGTGTCTCTCAGCCTGGGGGAGGCAGGATTCTGGAGTCCTGAACTCATGGAAGAAAACCTTCCTTGAACATGGATATGTATGTGTCTGAGTGTGTGTGTGGATGCCTGATTTTTGTTGGCGGGGGGAATAAAAAAATCCTTCCTGCAGGGACTTCCCTGGTGGTCCAGTGGCGAGGACTCCATGCTTCCAATGCAGAGGGCCTGGTGTTCAATCCCTGGTCAGGGAACTAGATTCCACATGCTGCAACTAAAGATAAAAGATCCCATATGCCGAAACTAAGACCCAGTACCGCTAACTAAATAAGTAAACTAAAAAAAAAATCTATATCCCTCAAAAGTTAACAAAATGTTTTTATGCTTCCCATGTAGCTTTGCCTGAGGAACTGGCCACGTCTGGATGAGGAATGAGATATGACATCCCTGGATTCTTAGAAGCAGCTCACAGAGACAGCAGCAACTTTATTTTATTTTATTTTTTATAGAGCCTAATTCGCCTTTATCGTGGGTAGTGCTTCCATTCACACTGAGCTCTAGCTCGAGGAAGAGCCAGGACACTCACCACAGTTTTGCACATCTTCTTATTAATAAATTGAACCAGAAGTCCAGTTTCCGGCTGAATAAGAACTTTGGCCAGTACTGATGTAATGTCCCCACCTCACCCCCACCCCCACGGAGCTGTGCATATGCAGATAAGTGTATGTCTGTTATAGATGCCATAGAAGACTTCTGGGATGGAGAACTTAAAGGCATTTCAGTTAAAAGCTGACACAGACTTACACAGGAATGTCTGCCACTGTCCCATCTGAAAACAGCCTGGAGCCCAACCATTTTTGCCTCTGGGTCCCTGTCTCTGGATACAGGAAGCCTGAATGCTGTTTTGGGGGACTTGGAAGATTTTAAATATAGCATCAGAGACACAACTGGAAGTACTGGTCAGGGAAATAAAAAGTTGACTCATTAAATAAAGGGAGATCTCCAGAAACCATGGATTTGGAGCCAGTTGATCAGAAGTGCGGGTGGCCTAGGGACCCCCAAATTTGCTGCTGGAGTCTGAAGCTAGCTTTATAGAAGCTGCTTTATGGAAGGTCCTGCCCTAAACCTGTGGGGTTTGACACTAACTGCAGGGACCTGGGTGAAGTGCCTCCCCTGGTGCATGCTTGTTGTTCCTGCCTGCCTGGCATCCATTCCTCCATCTCCCAGGATCAACAGTCACGAGTTTCTTTGGGAATGAAAGGAGCCCTACCTGACTTTCAGCTCTCACAGGCCTGGTGGAGTGGACTCTGCTCCCGGTTCCCATGGTGGGCATGAGCCCCAACCCAATCAATCAGTATATTCTACACCCCAGTCACCAGGGTTGATTCACGGAAGGACATGTAACCCAAGTGAGCATGCGGAAAGTGCAGAGAAGAGACTCTCCTTGCTGCTGGGTTTGAGTTCCTGAGATTGGAACCAACTCACTGGTGGGTCAGCCGCAGCCACATAAGCCCATGGGGATTTGAGGGGACCTGTGAGGTTGAAGCTCGGTCTTATGATCGCCTGCTTTATGGAATCACCTCTACATTTTCAGGTTTCCTGTCATTCAAAAACATTACGTACTTGGTATCCACTGGCATCTGTCAACTTTATCCCACCCAAGATGACAACCACGCGGCATCTATTACTTGCTAATAAAAAAAGTGCTAACCCAAGAGGGACCATCTATATCTCTTGCCTGCTTTTTGTTTTGTTTTTAAATAAACTCACAGATAGACTAAGATGCTATTTAGCACAGCACCCCATATTAGTAATTAGTGTTTGTGCTAAGTCACTTCAGTCATGTCCCACTCTTTGTGACCCTATGGACTGTAGCCTGCCAGGGGATTCTCCAGGCAAGAATACTGGAGCGGGTTGCCATGCCCTCTTCCAGGGATCTTCCCGATCCAGGGTTTGACCTACACCTCTAACGTCTCCTGCATTGACAGGCAGGTTCTTTACCACTAGCGTCACCTGGGAAGTCGTTATATAATGAATTAATTCATCAAGTATTACACCAAACCTAAATGCCAAGTACTGCTAGGAAGGGCGGAAACTCAGTACTGTACAACCCCTTAAAAATTTAAAAATTTTCATCTTTGAGGCTTAGCCACCATAAATCAAATATTCTTTCTCTTCATGTTCATGCATAAATGAAACCACCTCATTTTCTCAAACATTTAATTACTTTGTAGTCCTCAGATCCTGAAGCTCCCCATTTTTGCTTACTTGACTTATGTTTCTGCTTTCTTTTATTCTTCCACTTTCATGCAAAAACCTTTGAGGCTCATGCCATTCTCCTATACTGTTCTCCATCATTTTTATGCAGCAGTTATCAATTTATTGTGTATCAGTTCCAAATCCACCCTTTGCTGTACGTTGTGATACTAGCACTAGACCTTATAAACACTCCTCCTTGCCAGCTAGCACAATGTTAGATTTTGTGAATAGAGGGCACTCAAAGGCAACAGCAGCAGGAAGATATTCTCATCAGGGTTCCAGTCCTCCATTTTAAAATTCAGTGTAGAAGCCCAGTGGTCCTCAAAGACCAGCTGCAGCTGTACCCTCAGGCCATGCTCTTCCCATCTGACGGCTCTATCAAGTTTCTTTGCCATAGGCAATCTGTGTGTTCCTGAGATAGTCATACCCTCTTGGGTTGGGGGAGAGGCTCTATCATAAGTCCTTAAAGTTCCTTCACTTGCCACTGTTCCTCAACCTGGAGTTGATGTCTGCATCTTTGTACCTGGTACTTTTGGACCTCTTAGAGCAAGGTTGGCACTGTTATAAGGCCTAACAGCAAATATTTTAGGCTTTGTGGGCCAAACAGTCTGTCCCAATTCAACTGTGCATGAAAACAGGCATAGATAATATCTAAACGAATGAGTATGGTTGTGTTCCAATAAAACTTTATTTACAAAACTGGGCTACTGGCCATAATAATGCCAACTCCTGCTTTAGCCCTGTTTCATCCTTTATAGTAATCAACTACCTTTTACTAATTAACAATTCTTTAAATTTCCCTATTCAAAAATCTTCTATAGTTTCTGTTGCCTGACTTGGCCCCTGACTGACCTGCCTTGTCAATGACATGTGGTTATTTCCTCTACTACCTGCCTTATTTTTGCTTTGGGCATTTATCTAACTTTCCTACACTTTGCGACTCTTTGCAAAAAGAAGCCTCAGTTAAATGTCCATATGACAAATTCACAACATTTCCAACCCCAAAACTGTTCCCTATCACAATCTTAACAACAATATAATATTCTTATCACAATCTCCTTTGCTTCCAGCCCTCACACTCTCACTCTCACCATATCTGTTCTCAGAGCTCAGAGACTTCCCTGCTTCTTCCACCAGGCAGCTAGTGCATCTAAAAATATCTCATAACCATAAAGATCCAATGGTCTCCAACTTCAGCAGGCATCTGTATGCCACTTAACATTCCTTTTGCCAGCCCTTGGTCTGCTCTCTTTTCCATTTCCCTTGGAATATGAAGCCTAACCATATTCCTTGCCTCAAAACCCCTACTGCCACCCTAGGTTCATTTAGTGAAATCAATTAACAACTTATCCCTTGAAAACTAAGACCAGGAGGAATCAAAACTTTTACAACTTTCTGACCTCTCCCATAAACCTGCCTGAGAGAAATTAAGACATACATCTACAGAAAAACTTATACATGAATGTTTACAGCAGCATTATTCATAATAATCAAAAATTATAAAGATGAACTTCCCTGGTAGTACAAGTAGTACAGAATCCGCCTGCCAATGCCGGGGACGTGGGCTCAATCCCTGGTCCGGGAAGATTCCACGTGCTGCAGAGCGCCAAAGCCTGTCACCAAAACTACTGAGCCCATGTGCTGCAACTCCTGAAGCCTGTGCACCGAGAGCCTGTGCCCCACAACAAGAGAAACCACTGCAATAAGAGACCCATGCACCAAAACTAGAGAGTAGCCCCCGCTCACCACAACTAGAGAAAGCTGGCACAGAGCAATGAAAATGCAGTGCAACCAAAAATTAAATAAACATTTTAAAAAAAAGCAAAAAGTACAAATAGTCAAAAACGTCAGTTATTGGGTGACTGGATAAACAAAATATGGTACAGCCATACAACGGAGGTAACAGTAATTAAAGTGACCTCAATACTTCAAATAGGCAAATTAAGAAGTATTTTCTTTACATCTCCAAATCAGGAACAAAGGCATCCCCCACTTATGACCACCTCACTAATATAACAAAGGGAATCAAAATGATGGCAGATGAAGTCAACATCACAAAAAATGGGGTAGAGAACAAACTGGTTGATTTACAAATCCAAAATCAGCTACTGCTGACAAAATGAGAAAGACTCAGGAATACTGTCTATAATTTTATGGAATAGGAATGTCACAGAGGGACCCTTGACAAAACTTACAGTTATTGGTTTCAGTGGGTGATAGTCCCCAAACTCCAGCGGTACAGCCTCCAATCGGCATGACGCAAACTCAGCCTTGTAGTTCCTATTCCTGGAATGCCTGGTAAACAGCAAAATCCAGAAACCAATTTAGTTGGAGATGCATACACATTAAAAACTTTTTGCTAAAACAAAAAAAAAAATTGTTTTTGATGAGACAGTTGACAGTGGAACAGTATTTCCACCAAGACCAGTTAAGTAATGGTAAATTTTTTAAAAAATTTTTTAATGGTTTGAAGGTATAAAGAGCTGCCAAGGCAAACAAAACCTGTGAGGCCAGACACCATAACAAAGGGAAGCTCACTGAGGTGAAGCCAACTTCTTGCTGGCTATCTCTGGCCGGGCACGGTGATTCTTGACATGGGACAAGAGGCTGAAGCCAGGCAGAGGATGGCTGCCAGAAGGCAGGGCAGCCAAAGGAGCTTTAAGGAAAACTCACAAGGCTGGAGAGAGAAACTAGGGTTCAGGGCTACGGAGACAGCCAGGGCTTGACGGAAGAGCTTCTGAAGAAAAGGGAATGCTGAAAAGCGAGAGATTTGGTCCTGGTTTCCCTTCAAAGTATCCACCAATTAGCTGTATAGAGCAAGAGGAAGAAGCCAAATAGATGAAGAGCAGACAGTTTCATCAGTCTTGTGGAGAACTAACAAGTGAAGGGATTAGTGAAAAGAAAAATAAAAGGGGAGAGATTATTCACATTGAGGCATAGAAAGGAGAAAACATGAAAAGCACGGAAGAGTGGAAAAGACAAAAAGGACACGAAGAAACGCCTAACACACATATCTGAATCTTGAAGAAGAGAGAAGGAACAGGCAGAAGCAGTATTCAAAGAGATAATAACCTAAAAAATTCCCCAAACTAAAGAAAGACATCAATTCACAGATTGAAGAAACACTTGTGCCCCAAGCAAAATGAGTATAAAAACAAAACAAAAAACAACCATACTTAGGGCCTTCATAGTAAAATGGCTAAAAACTAAAACGAGAATCTCTTAAAAGAAATAAAGATACGTTATTGCCAAAGGACAACACTAAGATTATTATCTCTGCATAAAATGAGATCCAGAAGACAAAGGAATACTGGAGTATTAGAGTACTGAAAGAAAATAACTGCTAACCAAGAATTTTAGACCTAGTTAAACTATCCTGCAAACATTATAGCAAAACAAAGAAGTTTCCAGTCAAAGAAAAGGGAGAACAGCAGCAGTAGCAGAACCACACATTAAATTTTTTTAAATGCTGAAAGTAGAAGGAAAACAATCCCAGCTGAAAGCAAAAAATATGTATGTATATATGTATTTCAGTTCACTTCACTCACTGAGTCATGTCCAACTCTTTACGATCCCATGGACTGCATCCATACGTGACTACTGGAAAAACCATAGCTTTGACTAGATGGATCTTTGTTGGCAAAGTAATATCTCTGCTTTTTAATGTGCTGTCTAGGTTGGTCATAGCTTTTCTTCCAAGGAGCGTGCATCTTTTAATTTCATAGCTGCAGTCACCATCTGCAGTGATTTTGCAGCCCAAGAAAATAGTCTGTCATTGTTTCCATTGTTTCCCCATTTATTTGCCATGAAGTGATGGGACTGGATGCCATTATCTTAGTTTACTGAATGTTGAGTTTTAAGCCAGCTTTCTCTCTCTCGTCTTTCACCTTCAAGAAACTCTTTAGTTTCTCTTCGCGTTCTGCTATAAGGGTGGTGTTATCTGCATATCTGATATATATGCCTATGTATTTATATATATATGTATTTTATATCAGTCCTGAATAGTCATTGGAAGGACTGATGTTTAAGCTGAAACTCCAATACTTTGGCCACCTGATGCGAAGAACCGACTCATTGGAAGACCCTGATGCTGGGAAAGATTGAAGGCAGGAGGAGAAAGGGGACAACAGAGGACGAGATGGTTGGGTGGCATCACTGACTTGATGGACATGAGTTTAAGCAAGCTCCAGGAGATGGTGAAGGACAGGGAGGCCTGGCGTGCTGCAGTCCATGGGGTTGCAAAGAGTTGGACACGACTGAGCGACTGAGCAACAACAACAATGCATATATGCAATATGTACAGTACAGAGCACAAAAGATAAAGGTGTAGGTAAAACTAAATCAACTACAAAAAATAACTTCTTATGGTGTTTAAAATATAGAGTAAGAATGCATGACGACTTGAACATAAAAGGCAGGGGAGATACTACTTAAAAACTCAAAATTCTCACAGCACAGGAAGCTGGCCCCTTTGTTTCCTTGGCCTCCAAATGCCTGCAATTCATCCCTCCCCCCTCACACCCACCCCCATTCACAGCTTCTTAACTTTATTAATATTTGTATGAACCCCAAATCTAGTCAGCAGTTAATTGGCTTTACTCAGTAAGCCCCACCAACCCAGAAATCTAACACAGTACCAAAGAACTGAAATCCCATGTAATTTCACTTCCATCCCTTTCCAAATAAATTTCACTTTGGGTGTAGGAAAGGAGAAAAACTAATGAACAATTTGGACCAGGCTCTGCTTGTTTTTGTTTTTAAATGAAAACTCCTACCACAATATACTGCCTAGTTCCTTTGGGTCACATTTACTAAATATATACTGCCTTCATCTTCCAAAAATATTGCAGCTGAATTCACTGCTGAAATATTCTTCCAAGCTCCTTTTAATATGTCACCAATCAACTCTTGACTAATAAAACAAACAAAACCCTGAAGAATAAATTGGAAGATTAGTCATCAACAGCCCTAATGGAGTTTTAAAAATCAATTATACTTTTCCTTCTTTCAGATCATTCTTAACTTTATCAATAGAATTCTGAAAGGCTAATTGAATGAGTAGAAATATAATCTGACCTGAAATTTAACTGCAAATGTGTTTTTCACCTCTATAATAATTACTAGCAAATCAACAGCTGTGAAAAGCATAAAGTCAAAACAACAAGATGATTTGATATGCAACCAAGTATCTGTTCTCATTTATTACGTGCATATTAATGTTGGGGCCCACAGTAGGCCACCCCCAAATATGGCATATTGATTATTTTGAATAAGTTACTTAAGAAAAAGCTGATGTAAAAAGGGACACTTTGACCCTCCTCTCTGTCTTCCTGAAAGCAGGAAATAAGTCTCCCATGTGAGAGGTGCTCTCCCTGAATCTGAAGGTAGAAGGACATCCTTGTCACCAGAGACAGGGAATTCAGGGCCAAGAAGTGTATCAAAATGAACCTCGTTATCTCTTTACTACCACAAGTCTGCTGTTTAGATTATTCACCCAAAAGCACCCAAAGCCAACTTGGAAAGACTAGAGAACTAATCCTTCTTCCTTCCTAACTAGGAAAGACTAGAGATCTCTTCAAGAAAATTAAAGATGCCAAGGGAATATTTCATGCAAAGATGAGCACAATAAAGGAGAGAAATGGTATGGACCTAACAGAAGCAGAAGGTATCAAGAAGAGTGGCAACAATACACAGAAGAAGTGTACAAAAAAGATTTTCATGATCCAGATAATCACGATGGTGTGATCACTCACCTAGAGCCAGACATCCAGAATGTGAAGTCAAGTGGGCCTTAGAAAGCATCACTATGAACAACGCTAATGGAGGTGATGGAATTCCAGTTGAGCTATTTCAAATCCTAAAAGATGATGCTGTGAAAGTGCTGCATTCAATATGTCAGCAAATTTGCAAAACTCAAAGAGGGGGCCACAGGACAGGAAAAGATTAGTTTTCATTCTAATCCCAAAGAAAGGCAATGCCAAAGAATGCTCAAACTACAGGAACAACTGCACTCATCTTGCATGCTAACAAAGTAATGCTCAAAATTCTCCAAGCCAGGTTTCAACAGTACCTGAACCATGCAATTCCAAATGTTCAAGCTGGATTTAGAAAAGCCAGAGGAACCAGAGATCAAATTGCCAACATCCACTGGAACATCGAAAAAGCAAGAAGAGTTCCAGAAAAACATCTACTTCTTCTTTACTGACTATGCCAAGCCTTTGACTGTGTAGATCACAACAAACTGTGGAAAATTCTTAAAGAGATGGGAATACCAGACCACCTGACCTGCCTCTTGAGAATCTGTATTCAGGTCAAGAAGCAACAGTTAGAACTGGACATGGAACAACAGACTGGTTCCAAATCGGGAAAGGAGTAGGTCAAGGCTGTATATTGTTACCCTACTTATTTAACTTCTGTGCAGTGTACATCATGTGAAATGCTGGGCTGGATGAAGCACAAGCTGGAATCAAGATTGCTGAGAGAAATATCAATAACCTTAGATGCACAGATGACATCATCCTTATGGCAGAAAGCAAAGAAGAACTAAAGAGCCTCTTGATGAAAGTGAAAGAAGAACGTGAAAAAGTTGGCTTAAAACTCAACATTCAATAAACTAAGATAGTGACATCTGGTCCCATCATTTCATGGCAAATAGATGGGGAAACAATGGAAACAGTGACAGATTTTATTTTCTTGGGCTCCAAAATCACTGTAGATGGTGACTGCAGCCATGAAATTAAAAGATGTTTGCTCCTTGGAAGAAAAGCTGTGACCAACCTAGGCAGCATATTAAAAAACAGAGACATTACTTTGCCAACAAAGGTCCGTCTAGTCAAGGCTATGGTTTTTCTAGTAGTCATGGTTTTTTCTCAGATGTGAGAGTTGGACTATAAAGAAAGCTGAGTGATGAAGAATTGATGCTTTTGAACTGTGGTGTTGGAGAAGACCCTTTAGAGTCTCTTGAAATGCAAGGAGATCCAATCAGTCAATCCTAAAGGAAATCAGTACTGAATATTCATTGGAAGGACTGATGCTGAAGCTTAAACTCCAATACTTTGGCCACCTGAGAAGAACCAACTCATTGGAAAAGACCCTGATGCTGGTAAAGACTGAAGGCGGGAAGAGAAGGGGACGACAGAGGATGAGATGGATGGATGGCATCACCAACACAATGGAAATGAGTTTGAGTAGGCTCCAGGAGTTGGTGATGGACAGGGATGCCTGGCATGCTGCAGTTCATGGGGTCGAAAAGAGTCTGACAAGACTGAGCAACTGAACTGAACTGAACTGACTAAAAGCCTAACTTTCTTTGTTCTGTCAATTCCTCACAAGTTTATAGTTTCTTTGTCTAAAAAAGTATAAGAGCTGCCTATTGTGACCACTTCTTAGGTCTCATTTCTATGAGACCTCCAAGACACATAAATTAAAACTTGCTTCTTTTCTCCCATTGATTTATCTTGTGTCAGTTTTATTATTAGTCCAGCCACAAGAAATCAAGAGAGTGGGAGCAGAGGGGGATTTCCCCTCCCTGACACTATATATCAGGTTGTAGGCCAAGGCCTTTAACCTCTATTACCACAGTTAATCAACTTTATGAGGTAGACACTATGATTATGCCCATTTCTCAGATGGAGAAGCTGATGCTGCTGGTTAACTTGAGACAGGTGAGTATGTGACAGAGACAGATGCATATTGAGGCAGCTTGCCTCTAGGATTCAGCAGTTCTATAGATCATCCACAGGTCACCTTGAGAATTTGAAAAAGCAATTGTCATTTTAAGGATTGAGCTTTGAAATGATTTTTTTTTAAAGTTTGAGGGGAGGATTCTTTCAGGAAAGAGTACTGCTTCTGATAAAAACAAAACCTTTTAAAAAAAAAAAGGAAAAGAAACATTTACCCTTTCTAAAAATCCATGTCAAGTTGCTATTTTGATTTTTCAATCACATCTTCTATTATTTACATTATTTCCTCAGCTTTGCTCTCAGTTCCTTGTATGTGTGTGTGCGCATGCACGTGTGCATGTACACTTAGCCATGTGTGACTCTCTGCTGCCCCACGGACTGCAGCCCATCAGGCGCCTCTGTTCACGGAATTTTCCAGGCAAGAGTACTGGAGTGGGTTGCCATTTCCTATAAAAGCATTTTCTTCAAAGCCTGGGCCTTTGATAAGGCTAACAGTGACCTCTAGTGGGCATTTTCTCAAAAAGCCTTATTTTCCTTCTTCCTGTGAATGCACCTGATAAACTGGTAAAAATCCCCCCAAATCCCAGCTCCCAGCAATGCAAAAGGTTGGTCAGGTTCCTTGGCAGCTGCCACAGAAAAAAGGCCAACATTTCATACCTCCACTCTGAGCTTGGTCTGACCTCTGGCTACTCCAAGTATGGCCCACAGATCATCAGCACGGGCTTCCCTGGGGAGTGTTGAAATATCCCGACCTACAGAATCAGGGTCTGTATTTCACCAAAATCCCCAAGGGACTGAAATACACATAAAAGATTAACGCTGCCCTATTTTTAAATTATTTACAATGGATAATATGAATGCATATCAATCCTATTACTAGTTACTAAATGAATACTCCTTATACTGGAAATACTAAAATCCACTAACTGCTTTTTTTTTAATAATTTTATTTAATTATTTATTTTTGGCTGTGCTGGGTCTTTGATGCTGCTTGGGCTTTTCTCTAGTTGCAGCAAGCAGGGGCTACACTCTAGTTTTGGTGCTCAGGATTCTCAATGTGGTGGCTTCTCTTTTCACGGGCTTGGGTAGTTGCAGCACATGGGCTCAGTAGTTGCAGCTCCAGGGCTCTAGAGCACAGGCTCAACTGCTGTGATGCAGAGGCTTAGTTGCTCCAATCTATGTGGGATCTTCCCGGATCTGGGATTGAACCCGTGTCTCCTGCACTGGCAGGTGGATTCTTCAACACTGAGACACCACGGAAGCTCCAACTAACTGCTTTTTAATTCTCAAGTGATTTTTTAATTGCTAATGACATAATCTGGCCACACAGCTTTTTATCCCCCAATCACAATGTACTCCCCTTCCCTAACAGTCTTAAAGTGATGTAGAACTTCTGACTCCAAGGAACAGTATTTTTGACAGTGCTATGACCACAAGATTGAACAGGAAATGCCATCCACAGTGCACTGGACATCTCACAAGTCAGTGACAACAAAAAGTGTGGGTGAAAAGAGGTATTTTGGGGAGACCCAGAACAACACAGCAGGACTCAAGAGCCGCGCAACCCAAGAACCTCAGCCCACGACCTAGGCTGAAGGACCAGCTGATGATAATGATTAAGATCACAGGATTGATAAACCTACCATATGACGCAGCAATCCCACTACTGGGCATACACCCTGAGGAAACCAAAATTGAAAAAGACACATGTACCCCAATGTTCACTGCAGCACTATTTACAGTAGCTAGTACATGGAAGCAACATAGATGTCCACTGGCAGATGAATGGAAAAGGAAGTTGTGGTACATATACACAATGGAATAATACTCAGGTATAAAAAGGAAAGTATTTGAGTCAGTTCTAATGAAGTGGATGAACCTAGAGCCTATTATACAGAGTAAAGTAAGTCAGAAAGAGAAAGACAAATATCATATACTAACACATATATATGGAGTCTAGAAAGATGGTACCAATGATCCTATGTGCAGGGCAGCAAAGGAGACACAGACATAAAGAACAGACTTTGGACTCAGTGGGAGAAGGAGACGGTGGGATGATTTGAGAGAATTGCATTGAAATATAAACATTAGCATATGTATATGTAAAATAGATAGCCAGGGGGAGCTTGATGTATGACTCAGAGCACCCAAAGTCAGTGCTCTGTGACAACCTGAAGGGATGGGTAGGGAGGGAGGGGGAAGGGGGGTTCAGGAGGGAGGGGACACATGTATGCCTATGGCCGATTCATGTTGATGTATAACAAAAACCATCACAATATTGTAAAGTAATTATCCTCCAATTAAAATTTTTTAAAAATCACAGGCTTGAGCTCCAAACCTCAGTGCTCCTTGCAGGCTGTAAAACTAACTGAACTGCTTCATCTTTCTGTCTCCATTTTTTCATCTGAAAAATGGGATTTTTAGGAGATAAGATGTTGCACGTTCAGCTCTAAGCACAGCATCCAGCACAAAATAAAAGCTCAATGAATTTCTCAGTTAATGTCACAAACACTTTTCTCCTCTGAGGGCCTTCTGAGTTTCCTCATTCATTCCATAATATTATTCAACACCTACTATCTGCCAAGCTCTATGCCAACCACTGTAAATACAATGATGGTTAAAACTCAGTCCCTTTAACTTGAAGAGCATCAAGTCTCGTGAGCAAACTGAAAGATGAACACATGCTACCACAGACAGAAATGTTTAGAGTAGAGTCAGACTAGGAACCCACTCCAGTACTCTTGCCTGGAAAATCCCATGGACGGAGGAGCCTGGTAGGCAGCAGTCCATGGGGTTGCCAAGAGTCAGACACGACTGAGCGACTTCACTTTCACTTTTCACTTTCATGCATTGGAGAAGGAAATGGCAACCCACTCCAGTGTTCTTGCCTGGAGAATCCCAGGGACAGGGGAGCCTGGTGGGCTGCCGTCTATCGGGTCACACAGAGGCGGACACGACTGAAGCAACTTAGCAGCAGCAGCAGCAGACTAGGAACTGTGGAAACCCTTGATGCTAAAAGCCTTATGGCTCCTCTCTCTGTAAAGTAAAATATATATATATATATATATATAGTCGTCGTTTGGTCACTAAGTCTAAACAATTCTTTGCGTCCTTCTGTCCATGGGATTTCCCAGGCAAGAATACTGGAACGGGCTGCTATTTCCCTCTCCAAGGGATCTTCCTGATCCAGGGATCAAACCCTAGTCTCTTGCATTGGCAGGCGGATTCTTTACCACTGAGCCACCTGGGAAGCCCCAAAGTAAAATATACCAAAGGTAAAAATGCTCTGAAATTTAACAGCATCTTCCTGGATCTTCTCATTACAAAATTCCAGCCAGCTATGGCAACCCACTCCAGTACTCTTGCCTGGAAAATTCCATGGACGGAGGAGCCTGGTAGGAGCCTGCAGTCCAGGGGGTCGCTAAGAGTCGGACACGACTGAGCGACTTTACTTTCACTTTTCACTTTCATGCATTGGAGCAGGAAATGGCAACCCACTCCAGTGTTCTTGCCTGGAGAATCCCAGGGACGGGGGAGCCTTGTGGGCTGCCGTCTATGGGGTCGCACAGAGTCGGGCACGACTGAAGCGACTTAGCAGCAGCAGCAGCAAGTTCACTGAAGCCATGTGTTTTGGCATTTAAGGCTTAGTAATTTCCTAAAAGGACTTTTGCGTGACCAGATCAAAGAAAACTCAGGGCAGGACATATAAGAACTCACTGTTATCTACTCCTAATTTAGTGTACCGAGGCTTTGAAGGAAGACTCTTTAAAGAGTTAGCCAGGTGAAGGAAATACAAACCAGAAGCATGTATCTGATTATTTCTAAGGTCCAGGGCTGTATATTTTTTCATTTGTTCACTTACTCACTCATTTAACGTAAACCACTTCACATCACCTGCAGAGAAAGATTAAAAAATAATTTCCCTTTCTGAGATGTAGAGAGCTCACGTGCCCAAATGATTCCACTATTATCACAACTTGCTCCGGTTCTTCACACAACTGTTCTGGGAAATCCCATGGACAGAGGCATGCAAAGAGCTGTTCAGACTTAGCGACTAAACAACAACTCTCTCTCTCTCTCTCTCTCTCTCTCTCTCTCTATATATATATATATATATATATATATATATATATATATATTTAACTTTACAGAGAGAGGAGCCGTAAGTCTTCAGCAGTAGCTGAAGCCTGAAGCGCCCATCTCTCCAAGCTACTCCAGTAGGAGGGACCCTACACACCCATTAGCCTCGGCACACACCCATTAGCCTCGGCACACGCCCGCAGCTCCTTCTCCATGAACTCCTATTCATCCTCCAAAACTCAATTTAAGACTCTTCCTTTCTCAAGCCTTCCCCAAGCCGTCAGGTGTGCCTCATCCCAAAGCCTTCTTTGATCATTCTTCTCTTCTGCCTATCTGCTGCGCTAAACAACAGCTCCTTGAATCCAAGGAGTATGTCTAAGGGTTCTGTATCCTCAAGTTCTGCACCCGCCCGGCGCAGGGAGGGCCCTGCACGGAGTAGGATGAATGGCAAGTCTCCTCTACAAGAAGCCAGTCATTCAGAATACA
Source organism: Giraffa tippelskirchi (assembly GCF_054371585.1). Classification (NCBI taxonomy): domain Eukaryota; kingdom Metazoa; phylum Chordata; class Mammalia; order Artiodactyla; family Giraffidae; genus Giraffa; species Giraffa tippelskirchi. The sequence continues at coordinate 24,472,048 of NC_137287.1, forward strand.
GCCAGGTCCTACGAGTTATCCAGACCAGAGCTGAGTCCACCATTCTCTGCATCCGCGCCCCCAGAACCCACGCCAACTTCTGGGAAAGCGGAAGCCGGGGAACTTGCACTTTTTTGGAGAAAACGAATGGATAAAAGAGCGTGAAAGGCGCGAGGAGGGCGATAGGAGGAGAGGACCAAGATCCCACCGGTCCGGCATCAGGAATGTCCTCTGAATCCGGTTAGCAGCCCCACCCGGAGACTGGGTGGGAGACTTCACCAAACCCAACGGAGAACAGTTCATACACTCCCTCGCAGAGACACACACCCACAAACAAGAGTCCCAAAGACAACTAAGGACACTACCTCCCTAAAGCCCACTCGCCGCTTCTTCCTTACCAGGGAAAGGCGGCCATCTTCCCAGTCACATGACCGCTAGGTCTGGGACCGCCCGCCCAATTCACCCTCTCAGACCCCGCCCCGCCTGGCCGCCATGTTTGCGAGGGGCGGGCTCACTCCTGCCGCGCCGGGGCAGAAGTAGTTGTCAGTGGCGCCGTAGGCGGCCGCCGCAGTAACGCCGCCGTCAGTGGGGACTTTTGTGGCAGGGGAACGTCTGGTCTGCAGCGCCCTCTGGAGGCGGTGAAGAATCCAGACGCCTACTGAGGGAAAGGGACGACAGAGGACTAGATGGTTGGATGGCATCAGGGATTCAATCAATGGACGTGAGTTTGAGCCTACTTTGGGAGATGGTGGAGGACAGGGGAGCCTGGCGTGCTGCAGTCCATGGGGTCGCAGAGAGTCAGACACGACTGAGCGACTGACCAACAACTGAGGGAAGACGCTAACCCCAGCAGAGGGTGGGAAGAAGGTGCCCCTGGGCTTGCTTTTGAGGCTAATTCTCAGTTTGGCTGGCTAAGCCACGCCCCTTCTGCCAGCCAACCACGCCCCGCTCCGTGCACCTAAAAAGTTAGGCACTTCCGGTATTCTGCTTCCTTGAATAATAACGTGAGTCTCTAAGGGCTGCCCTAGATCCAAATGGACAGCTCTCGACTGGAACTAAACTGGAAAAAAGCGGGTTAGCATTTCACCCCACTTAACAGAGCCGTACGTTTCTATGAAGGTGGTTGTTCGTTTCCACTACAGAACTTCCCGTGCTCTGGTGTTTTCTGATTTAAAAAAAAAAAAAAGAATTCAGGATATTTTAACAAATGCTTACCATTGTAGCTTCCCTTGTGTCTCAGCTGGTAACGAATCCGTCTGCGATGCAGGAGACCTGGGTTCAGTCCCTGGGTTGGGAAGATCCCCTGGAGAAGGGGACTGACAGTATCTCCAGTATTTTGGCCTGGAGAATTCCCGGGGTCGCAAATAGTCGGACAGGCAAAGTTATGGTTTTTCCAGTAGCCATGTAAGGATGTGAGAGTTGGACCATAAAGCTAAGCACTGAAGAATTGATGCTTTTGAACTGTGGTGTTGGAGAAGACTCTTGAGAATCGGTCCCTTGGACAGCAACATCAAACCTGTCAATCCTAAAGGAAATCAACCCTGAATACTCATTGGAAGGACTGATGCTGAAGCTGAAACTAATCCTTGGCCACCTGATGGGAAGAACTGACTCATCGCAAAAGACCTTGATTCTGGGAAAGATTGAAGGCAGGACAAGGGGATGACAGAGATGGATGGATGGCATCACCAACTTGACGGACATGAGTCTGAGCAAGTTCCAGGAGTTGGTGATGGACAGGGAATTCTGGAGTGCGGCAGTCCACGGGGTTGCAAAGAGTCGAACACGACTGAGTGACTGAATTTTTTCACACCTAGCATGGCTAGTCGGAGAAGGCAATGGCACCCCACTCCAGTACTCTTGCCTGGAAAATCCCATGGATGGAGGAGCCTGGTAGGCTGCGGTCCATGGGGTCGCTAAGAGTCGGACATGACTGATCGACTTCACTTTCACTTTTCACTTTCATGCATTGGAGAGGGAAATGGCAACCCACTCCGGTACTCTTGCCTGGAGAATCCCAGGGACAGCAGAGCCTGGTGGGCTGCCGTCTATGGGGTCGCACAGAGTCGGACACGACTGAAGTGACTTAGCAGCAGCAGCATGGCTAGTAAGTGCCCCAACTGGGATTTGACCTGACTCCAAACCTGACTACTAGTTTAATCTAGCGGAGATCTAATGGGGGAGACTGTTGGTTAACAGTTGGTTAATCACAAGGCAGCAACCGATCCTCACTTCCCCTTTTCAAGAGTTTTTGTCTTTTTCTGACATAAAGAGGTAAGAAAACTACATTCTCAAAAACCTCCTCAGGAAAAGGCAATAGAACATACCCCTAACCCTCTAATGGAATATGTTGTTTACCATGCAGAGTCCTAGTTTCTTCATCTTTGAAATTAGGATAATTCTGATGGAGGTGAAGGGAAATGATTATAAAATGCCCAGCAAATAAATGATCAGCACTCAGTTAAGCAGTACATCACTCACTTGGAGGCTAAAAAATCTTATTGTACCTTCTGTGACCTTCCTGTCTTCAGAGCTTTACTTTTCGTGGCAACCGACTATGCAGTATATCATAAAGCAGGGCTTCTCCCATGTGAATTGCAGATTCACCTGGGCATCTTGTTAAGTGCAGGTTCTGATTCAGGTCTGGGGCAGTGCCTGGGCTTCTACATTTCTAACAAGTCCCACATGGCACTCCCGCTGGTCTCTGGATACAGAAGGGGCTGTAAGTTGCAGGGTAGGGGGGCTGAGGGGGGCAGCATATAACTCAGGAGGCAGTAGAGCAGACCAACATCATTCGCTCCTTAGCATATTCAGTCACTGAATCTGAACTCTGATTTATCAAGTGTATTACACAAATAATGGAAGTAATCCTGAAACAGGCTGTTATGTAAAATGTGAATGAGGGGTTTTTCCCACTGTAGGCTGAGAAGAACCATAATTCTGGCGGCAACGCTGTCAACCGCCTCAAGAAACTGACCAAAAACAAACCCAGATTAAACAAATGAAAAGGTATTATTATTTTACTGGCAAGTATAATTTTGGATAGATGTGTTTGTTCTCAGACCTGTTTTTAAAACCTAACAAATGTGACACCACTGTACCATATCCCAATCTGATTTGCCATATTCCATGACTGAAAGTCTCCTTTGTTTTTCAAAATTATTTTTATATCTATATGTATGCTCACTATGGTCTGTTAGGGATAGCTTTCCAACTTCACTTTTTTTTTAACTACTACTCTTCATTTCAGGGAAAGAAGGGGAGTTGTGTGTGGTTGTTCATGGGACAGTGACACCTAACAAAAAAAAAGATCTTCATCTCCAAAATGGATCCTTGTTTTCAGCTCAATATGAATAATAAAGAGTTCCCAGTCATACTCATTATTCCCAACATATGAAATAAACAAGAATAAAGGGTAGCCATAGGAAAAGGGAGGGGCTCTTCTCACACTGCCTTGCAGATTATCAAATACAGTATCTCAATAAGAGGTAAAAACGAGGACCATTGGGCTATCCTCACATTAGACAGTCAGGCAGCATCAAGAGTTGGATTCTTAACAGTGCAAAATTAGCAGCTTGATGTGAGCTTCAACCTTAGCATTCTCTCCCATTCACTCAGCTCCAGCTGAAGACATTTCCAGCTCCACTGAACTTCTGCCCTCTGAGAAGTCCAGTTCATGTAAAATCAGATGCTGGGCTAAGCACTGTTACAGGTTACATATTAAACAGTGGGACATATTTTTCACAGGCCTTGTAAAAAATAATCATATTAAAGTATTAATGTCTTGGTCACATACTTTTCAATCAAAAGTCCTTTCTTTGGTAAATAAAAAAAAAATCACACTAAATTTCTTTTACAATGAAAAATTTATTTTGCCTTTTGCCTAGAAGCAAAACTAGTGAAAATTAAAGTATAAAAATAAATATAATTTACATTAATGGACATTCCACTCAAAGTAAAAATAATAAAAATAATATATATAAATAAAAAGCACATTAAAAGCACAAAACAATGTCTGACACTTTTATGAGAAAAAGCTGTGAACATTAAAAAATTTGTAAAACATGCAAGCTTTACCCTTAAAAAAAAAAACTCAAGCTCTGCATCCTTAATCCAAAACTAGTTTTAACTTTCTCTGAAACATACTATTTGTTATAGCCAATTTGCATTACTGTACACAAAACATTTAGCATCTATCTTTCATACTGGAAAGGCCCACAATGGTAATAAGTAATCTGTATCCTGAGTTTTCAGAATGATAAAGCACAATTTATCATATTAAGATCATTTTGATATACTTTGCCCAAAAATATAAATTGGTAATTCAGACATTTTTGACTGTGTTCTATTTCTAATTTTCTGATTCACTCCTTAAATAAATGATACATCTCAATAAAGAAAATCAAGTTTACACCCAGAGTAGATACAATTTTCTGTCTACAGTTGGATGGAAAAGTTAAATTTTAAAAGGAGTGGAAAATCGAAGAAAACCATCCTTATCTCAACATCCTTAAGAGAATATTAAGAATATATACAGTCTGCATTTTCAAAATACCAGTATCTTTTTAATATTCAAGTTAGAAAGATTAAATGCACACATAAATGTTCCCAATTTTACGTGAGAAGCACAAGCCCTTTTGGAAATGGATTGATAAATTAACATGACATTCTTTTTTATAAAGTCATGTTCCCTTGGTAACTTTTGGTTTATATTTTAAATGAATACGTTAGTGATGAAAAACCTTAAATATTAGTGTCTCATGTAGTGCAGCCTTTCAACTAGAGTATTATCATCCCATTTGAAAATTTGAATTTATCATATTAGATAGCCCTTTATCCTCTCCTAAATCAAGCATGCTAAAAAATAAAGCAGAGTATGAAGAAATAAACAGACTAAATAGAAAATGTAACTGCATGCAACATGTTATTCTATTTTACAGAAATAGATTTAATAATGCATTCATTCCTAAGCACTACTATAACCCCAAATTTGTTACCCTTGACAGATTTCATAATTTAGTAGAAATGTTTCTGATATTACTGGGGTAACGTACATTAAGCCTAACATTTCTGTGAGACAACTAGTTTTTGAGAAGAATGTACACTTGTGACCAAAATGATGACAATCAGCTACTTCTGTGGTACATTTTAGGTAGACCACAATAGGCAGGCAAGTGTTTTATCCTATGAGATGACATCATAAATCCAAGAATATGAGAGATTAATCAGAGTTTTTTCAGTAATAAAAGAAAAACATTCTTCTGCAATAATTTCCTCTCAAACAGAACAGTATCTAATTTATCAAATAGTGTGCTAAGATGAGTGAACTTTATATTTCAGAACTTACTTATAATTTATCACACCTTTTCAATATTTTATAGAAATAAACCCAAATGTCAAGTTTACAAAAAGGTTCTCAACAGACACCTGAGTAATAAAACAAACTTATACAGGTTAAGGACAAAAATGAGTCTAAGCACTAATTTGTCTTCACCCAAAACTGAACAGCGACTCATTGGAAAAGACCCTGATGCTGGAAAAAACGGAGGGCAGGAGGAGGAGACAGAGGGTAAGATGGTTGGATGGCATCACTGACTCAATGGACATGAATGTGAGCAAACTCCAGGAGACAGTGAAGGACAGGGAAGCCTGAGGGCTATATTCCATAGGGTCTCAAAGAGCCAGACACAACTTTGTCCCTGAACAACAACAAAAAACTGATACTAAGAGGAAAATCTGAGGCGGGGGAAGGTGGTTAGAAAGAGACCAAAATATCCAGATGATTTCTCAGCCCTTTGATATCACTTTGCCTGTGTAAACAAAGTCCAGAGTTAAATAAAAAGTCATGAGCAGGGAAACTAATATGGATCCTAACCTTTCCCCCAGCTTTTATCCTAATGAATGTTGTCTTCTTAAATTGTCGCAACATTTGGCCGCTTTCTTTGGATTTTTCCTGCATATACTCCTAGAAAGAAAGCAAAACTAATATTATTTCTCAATGTCGGTTTTTCTATAATGATAACATTTAATGACTGCTCACTATGTACCAGGCACTGAACTAAGCAAAACACATTAACATATTTAATCCTTATGTAAAATAATCACGAGGTCAAAATTGTTACACTATTTAAGGTAATAGTCACTTGTATAAATAACAGTAAGTAGAAACTCTTGAGAACCCAGTTCCACTTGATTCATTATTTTACTTAACCATTTTGCATTCCTGTGTCCTACTCTAATCAGTAGTGTCTGAATTTCACTATAAACTCTTAAGCACAAGACATAAAACAAATGTTTTAAAATATGTGAGATCAGAGATTGCAATTTAGTTTGTAAAAACTATAAACAACTTTAACTGCTTTGCAGCAAACTTTGCAGTTCAAACACCTTAGAACTCTACTTCAAGCTGAGAGATTGATATTGTTGTAACAAAACTGAACTTTCTGTAAAATGCTTAATAAAAGGTATGTTCTTTTATTAGAACATGTAAGGTAGGTAAAATCAATGCATAATTTCAAATTTGTGTGAAACATAATCCAGGCCATTACAAATTTAAGGAAGACAGAATAATCTTATCAAAAGCAACTATGGATCCCTGTGTTGAGATTCATAGTCAGAATTTTAGTCAGTCAACCGAAATTTTCAATTTAGGTAACACAGTAAAATTCTTTATAGTCTTTTTCAATTGTCTAAATACACACTCACGTATAAATAAATCTTTAGCAAAAAATAGGAAAGAATTTTTCTACTTGTTAGATATATATTAATTATACATGTTTGAATGAACATATATAATTAAGGGTTAGTATATTTTTATTAATAATTATGTTGCAATGCATTTAAACCACAATAGTTCTAAGTACTGAACTTCATTGTACACATTAACTGCAATGACTTTCCCTTATACTGTTGCGTATTACTGAAAAGAAAACAGTAGTTGCTATTTTTCTTATAGGTTCACAAGTGACAAATAGTGGAGATGAAATGCATGAGAAAAGAATATGGAAAGTAGTCACTGTGGGAATAGATAATATTAAGCAAAACAAAAACTTATTCTTCAATGACTTGCCAACTAGCTAGGATTCATCACATTATATAACACAAACATGATAAAAAACTGAAAATGGAGGGATTCCCTGGTGGTCCAGTGGCTAAGACTCTGAGCTCCCAATGGAGGGAGCATGGGTTCGATCCCTGGTTGGGAAACTAAGATCCCACATGCTGTGTGTCCAATAAATAAAATAAAATAATTTTTAAAAAAAACTGAAAATGTCTTAAAATTTCACATAACTTCACAAGCAACAGATCTGGTGTTTGGTCCAAATGGTTATCTTTCAAACAAGCTGATCCAACCTCTGGAATAAGCAGGATTTTCAGCTCTCTAATCCCTTTACAACAACTCCATTGACTGTCACTCACAGTGAACTCCAAAAGATGACCTTTCAAATTATCTACATAGTCAACATTATGAATTAAACTCACTATGTATAAATGCAAAAGGTGAGCAATCAATTCAAAGTTGTGATCAATATCTTATTCCTTCTCTGAACTTATATGAATAACATGAAAAAATTTGTTGCTTGTTCCCTCCTAATTTAGAGGAAATCACTTAGTAATGAAAGCTCCAAAATATATTAATAGGAAGATTAGAACTGTTAAAGATTTAATTTTCATTGCCTGGTGATTAGGTTTCTTTTAAAAGTTTAGAAAGCAGTCTAGTTAAAGCAAAACAGTTTCGAAGTATTTTTAATGGATCACATAATTTTTGGTGAGCTTATCATAGTGTCTTAACAAATGTACCTAAAAACATTAAAACGTTAGCTGAAAGGTTTTGCATTAGCTCAACAATGAATTTGTCTTTCTGCCACCATAAATAGGACTTCAAAATACATTGTTTGGTTTAATCCTTAAATAATTATCAAATAATGAATATAAAGACATTTAGCTCAAGCTTCTTATTGAGCAAAAGATTAAGCCCTTATCCCCTCGCACTTGGCATATTCACATGTGACCCTGTAGTCAAAGGGAAAAATTCTTCCCCTTATGTGTAGATACAAATATTCCTGGGGGATGCACTGCCCCAAAACTGCACAGATTTAGACAGATCATTATATTTTACTCATTTATAAAAACTCTTCTGAATTAAGTGTGTATAATTCTACAAATTTTTGAAATTAAAAAATACATAGTATCTCCATGGAATTTACACCGAACCACAATTTTACTAAGATCTCATGACTGCCATAAGATACCAGTACAAATCATCACCAGTAGGAATGACTGTGAATATGCCAAAATTATGGTGGCAAGGAAAGACACCGTATCCCCCTGGTATGGCCTGCGTTATGGGGTAGCTTGTGCACGTCTTTCTATCGAACAGGTTTCAGGAATTTGTTACACACCTGAAACAGGCGCTCTGCTAGGCACTCTGCTCTGTGAAGACTTCTGTCTATTTTGCACAACCCCCTTCACTGATGTCTTAGGGGTTCTAATTGAATATAAAAAAATTAATAAGTCACTTGCATTAAGTTCTAAATGTTCAACATTCAAAAAAAGCAACCATACTGCATCAACCATTCAAAGCACAAATAAGCTCGAAGACAATTTAAGTCTCATGCATGTGCACAGTAAGAAAACTATACTTTTGCTTCAGCAGGAGACTATAACCACTAAACTATAGCTTATGCTTTGTTGGAGAATCACTTTGGTGATGCTGAACGTACTATATGGATGTTTACAATATTTAATGAGCAAAATGGTATGAAATGAAAAGTAAAAACACACCAACAAAAGATGATAATACACAACAGTACACCAAAGGGTTATCTTTGAACAAAACATTAAAAGCTCTTCCTAATGCTATAAAAAGATCACATTTTAAAATAATTATCTTTTACATAAAAAGCACTAAATTATTTTTCCCTCTCAAAGCTAATCTTGATTTGAGTATTTTTAAATACTCATGTGTGTTGAATTCTTACCCTTGTCTACTTAGTAGCCTATGAACAGGTGCATTCTGTCCTTGATTTGGCTGAAGGACTCTGTTGACAAAGTAAATAAAAAATTAATTCAACAGGATAAATTCAGTTTTTCCCCTATTGTCTTTCAATAGATGAAAGAAACAGTGAGGAGGAAGTCAACTATGCATTGATTTGGCCTATACATTACCACAGAGGAAAATGAAGTGATTAAAGCATATTAGTATGGTGCTTAAATCACTTCGTTTTCCTCTGTGGAAACGAGGAAGGTCTTGGCTCACCAAGAGGCCAAACCTTGGTTTTTTTATCAGGAGATATCTAACATAAGTATTAACCCTTGTGCTTTTAGATAATTTATTTATGTACTTTACAAAAGCCAATTTTTCCTTTCAAACATCTCAGAAACAAAACATTCTTGTAAGAGCACAAAACAAGTCAGAAACATTAAGTTTAACCTTCTAAGGTTTTTAAGTAAATATCCAAGACCCCCGAGACTGCAAACTGAACTCAAAGACATATGGGGCTCAAATTTCCATGTCCTACAGGAACATCTGGTCTGACACATGACCTTGTACATGACCAGGTATTACTGTGGATTCTGACCCTCTCAGCCTCCAACTCAACAGGGAGAGATTTACTGATGTAAAGGAGAACAAAACTAATAAAAAGCTTGGGATTTATAAAATTTTCTTTTCCTTAAAAGTTAAAAAATAGTCTCTCAGTGAGACTGTGATTTTTCTCACCTTGTTTCAGAAGGATTTTGCTTAACCAGAAATTTCTTACTTGGCATTCCCATTTCTGCAGCCCTAACACAATATAAAAGTAAGGACATACAAATGTTTTTAGAAAGGGAGAAAACACGTGATTACAAATGTGATACAGGATGACAGAAACAAATCATTTCAAAGTTGGTACACTACTGGAAGACCTGTAGTAAGCATACTAAAGACAAATTTCAAGAAGAGTTTTAATAGGATAGTTACAGAATATTCTTTGCATTAAGTTTTTCCCACTATGAAGTCTTTAGAATATTTGAAAAAGAATATATTTAAAAGATAAAATTAACACTGAACATAACCATTAAGTATTTTTAAGATTATTAGCTACCAATTACACAAGCTGCCGTTGACATATTTATTAATAAATTTATCTACAGATAAAACCAGATTTTACCACCTGATTTTAATAAAACTCTTTGTATAAGGGAACTTCTATCATCCTAGTTGAAGAAGAGTTAACTGTTCTGTATTTCTAATTTGAAAATACAAACCAACAGATGCTTAAAATCAATTGGCTTGATAACTAAATTAGAATGTGACAAGGCATGAAAAACTTACTTCATGTACTTCTTCCTATCAAGAGACTTCTGTGTTGCAGCTGAAAGAGCCACTCGTGGACTTTTCATTTTATCCTTTAAGACAAAAGTAACATGAAGCTCTAGTGGTATCAGTAACACCACTATAGTATAGTATAGGATGATCTCAAATTGTATGGAAAGACTTCTCTTAACTAACATTTTGAACTTTAACCTAGTCTTTACAATTGAAACAGTCTGATTTTTAAAAATTAATTAAAATTATTTTTCCCAATAATATAAATTTGGCTTTTCTTTTGCCAACCACACTAAGATCACTGATTCAAACCACAGGTTTCCAACACTCTGATATACAGTTGACCCTTGAACAACACAAGTTTAAACTACCCGGGTGACATATATGCAGATTTTTTTCAACAAATATATTGGAAATTTTTTTGAGATTTGTGACAATTTTTTTGAAACTCACAGACGAACTGTATAACCTAGAAATATCCAAAAAAAATTATGTCATGAATGCATAAAATATATGTATCTACTGGTCTACCCTTATAAGCATAAGGTGTGAATATTTCACATAAAATTAATGTGTATTTTCTTACTGTTTTATAACTTTGCTTACCATATAATATGGCAGCCTCTCTCTCCCTCCCTCCCTCCTACTCTCTTCTCTTTCAACTGCAGCCTATCGTAACAGGTATAAATGGTGTTAAAAAAAAAAAAAAAAGCTAAGTTTCCAATACTGTATTATGAATATAACCATAACACTGTAGGTCATAATTATAATGATTTATTCTTTAGTGTGGGCTTCCCAGGTGGCGCTAGTCGTAAAGAACCCGCCTGCCATTGCAGGAGACATAAGAGACACATGTTTGATCCCTGGGTTGAGAAGATCCCCTGGAGGACAGCAAAGGCAACCCCCTCCAGTATTCTGGCCTGGAGAATCCCAGGGACAGAGGAGCCTGGTGGATTCTAGTCCATGGGGTCGCGAAGAGTCGGACACGACTGAAGCGACCTAGCACAGCACAGCAGCACGTTATTTGGTGCACAGGCTACTCTGCTATGAAGTCATCACAGGAATTATACTAGGCTCCCATAAATCAAACACACTGCTGTCTCTTCACTGTCAATGCATGAATCATTATACCTGTAAATAAACATGAATTTCTTCTTCATGTTATCTTTTCATTTTTTATGTCTGGTGTTAGTAATACATATAGCATCTTCAGTGTTTTCTATCATAAAAGACAATACTGCTGTAGGTACTGTTAAGACAAGATTCATCTTGTAAACAAACAACATAAATTTATGGTATTGATACAGTACAGTACTGTAAATATATTTTCTCTTTATTATTTTCTTTAGCTTATTTTATTGTAAGGATACAGTATATAAGACATATAATATACAAAATATGTGTTAATTGTTCATGCTATTGGTGAGGCTTCTGGTCAACAGTAGGCTATTAGTAGTCAAGCTGTTGGGAAGTCAAAAGTTATACTCAGACTTTTGACAGTGGGCCACCCCTAATCCCCCACATTGTTCAAGGAGCAACTGTATTTCAAATTAATTTAGAGCCTGTTTTCTAATTCTCATTTATAAAAGAGGAATTATGCACATGATAGTTTCAAAGATATTTAATCAGGAACAGTCAATAGTTTTTTAATGAGTCATCCAAGCAGCATTCAATGCTTAATTCAAAAACCTAATCACAGAACAGTATGTAATCCTTCTACCAGTGTCTTTTCAATTTGTCTACAGATTTAAATATTTTTGGTAATCCTTATTTTATTTTTCTGGACTCCAAAATCACTGCAGATGGTGACTGCAGCCATGAAATTAAAAGACGCTTACTCCTTGGAAGGAAAGTTACGACCACCCTAGACAACATATTAAAAAGCAAAGACATTACTTTGCTAACAAAGGTCCGTCTAGTCAAGGCTATGGTTTTTCCAGTGGTCATGTATGGATGTGAGAGTTGGACTATAAAGAAAGCTGAGCGCTGAAGAATTGATGCTTTTGAACTGTGGTGTTGGAGAAGACTCTTGAGAGTCCCTTGGACTGCAAGGAGATCCAACCAGTCCATCCTAAAGGAGATCAGTCCTGGGTGCTCACTGGAAGGACTGATGAAGCTAAAACTCCAGTACTTTGGCCACCTGATGCGAAGAGCTGACTCATTGGAAAAGACCCTGATGCTGGGAAAGATTGAGGGCAGGAGAAGGGGACGACAGAGGATGAGATGGCTGGATGGCATCATCGACTCGATGGACATGGGTTTGGGTGGACTCCGGGAGTTGGTGATGGACAGGCCTGGCGTGCTGCAGTTCATGGGGTCGAAAAGAGTCAGACATGACTGACTGACTGAAAACTATGTTTTAAGAATTGTAGGCAGGGTGCTAAAATCAAGAATGATATTTAGTATCAATTACTCCAAACCCAGAAGAACCTCATTGTGAATTATAGATAAATAAATCTGGCCCTGTTTCCTATTAATATTTGGTCTTTGAACCCAGTTCCTGACACAAAGCTCCTAAAACTCTTGTAATCAAATCTCCTGAGGGACAGGATCATCTTTTTTCCTAAAGTTCGATCTTGGACCTCAGTTCTTGACACAAAGCTCCTAAATCTTTTGGAATTTCCTGGGTGACAGAAGCATCTTCTTTTTTTTTTTCCAAACCTGGGCTCTGACAGTAAAAGCACCGAGCCCTAACCACTGGATTGCCAGGGAATTTCCCAAAGCACCTTTTATTCTAATAAAACAAACCTGGGGGTCTCTGGATAAGGGCTAGTCACTAGAAAGACCAAGCATGATTAGAGCCTTAGAACTTTCAGTCTCACCCCCTATCATCTGGAGCAGGACTGAGGCTCGAAATTGAGTCAAAAATCAATCATACAATCATGCCTACATGATGAACCCTCTATAAAAACCCCAAATACACATCCCTATGCTGACAAGATGGCACACACCCTCCACAGGACAGAAACTCCTGCTCTCAAGACCCTTCCACACCACACCCTGTGCATCTCTCCTTCTGGCTCTTCATCTGTATGTTACTGTATTCTTTATTAATATAATAAACCATTAAATGTAAGCTAAAGTTTCTCTGCGTTCAAGCCATTCTTGAAAAATTTTCAAACCAGAGTAGAGAGTCATGAGAACCCCAATTTATAGCCAGTTGGTCAGAAATACAACATGGAACCTGAGATTGGCATCTCAAGTGGGGTGCAGTCTTATATGAATGCCTCCCTATCTTGTAGCATCTGACACTGACTCCAAGTAGATGGTATCAGAACTGAACTGAATCGTAGGACACCCAGCTGGTGTCAGAGATCTGGTGTGGGAGGAAAACCCACACATTTGCTATGAGAAGTATTTTGTGAGTGAAAAAAAAATAAATGTGTTTTTCATCATTCACTAAGTTAAAAATCATGTAACATACCATTTGCCTGAGCATTTTCTCTTTGCGAACTTCTCGATCATGATGTAGAATAGACATTCTTTCAGCTGCGTCCATTACAAAGAATATGTCATGAATGCCATACAGGGCAGCTCGCAACTAAGTTCAAAAGAAGAAAATATTATACCCATTTAAAAAGATGAGGTTAGAGGTCAGTAATATTATGTACTCTTATTTAAAGAAAAAGGTTAAAGTTTTAATTGAAACCTACTTTCAGTGGTTCAATCAAGGGAGAGAAATAAAACATTTCCATTTCCTAAGAGCCTTGAGGACACATGCATTACCTGAGCTAACACTCTTTCCTGAAGGGAAGCATCTTGTGCTGAAACAACTCCTCTCTTTAAAGGTGCTTCTGACTGAAAACTTCTTATAAATTCCATAGTATCCTGAAAAAAGAAATGCTCCTTCATTTTTCTAGAAAGATTTCATGATCACTGGAGTTTCCTTGTGTTCTTTTTCTTAGTCAAAACAAATGTAAGTATACAAATAAAACTACTACATTAGAAGTCAAACAGCACTCACCTTAAAGTGAGACAAAAAAATGCACAACCTACTTCATTTACCTATTTTTAAAAATTATCTGAATGAGATTAATCAATTTATAAAATTTAAGCCTTTAAAGGGACTAAAAGTATTTGATCTGCCTAAGTACTGAACTAATTTGTCAACTATGTCAGAACACTAATGGAAACTGAGATGGAAATGCAATACAATTTACACAATCCTCTTACTTTTACAGTTTGTTGAAGTTGTTTCAGCTTATCTGTCTGCATAAGCCTACGAGTAAGGAATCCTTTTGCCACTGCAGTTACTTTGTTAAATTTTGCTTGTACTTCTGGACTGAAAACCTAGAAGAAACAGTACAGACACAACATTTTAAGAGCCTGAACATTATACTCAAGATTGTTTTCTTATCTATTACAATGAATAGTCTGTACATATGAAATTCTTTTATATGTGTTTGCTCTGTGTTGTTTAATATCTAATAAAAGCTAAGCTTTTAATGTATCACAAAATATTTATGGTTCATTTGTAGAACCTAAGATAATGTAGCTCTTTAAAAAAGACAGATTAGGGACTTCCCTGGCGGCCCAGTTAACATTCTGTGCCTCCACTGCAGGAGGCCTGGGTTCAGTCCCTGGTCAGGGAAACAAGATCCTGCATGCCAGATCCCACATGCCATATGGTACAGCAAAAAATAAAATAAAATTAAAAAGACAGGAAGAGAGACATGCATGCATATATCATTAAGTTTGCCCACCTGAGGCCACTTAGTTTTGGACCTTCCAAAAGGCCTTGTTACTGCGAGTTTGGTCAAGCTACTAGTTGATGATCCCCAGAGGTAGAACGGTACTTCATTTGCAGAACCAAAGCTATGTTGTAGGGCAGAACTTGTGAAACCTTGAGAAACATACACGTAGTATTGTATTTGATGTCAAAATAGTTAGAATACACAGAACATCCAAATAAACATGACACTCATTAAGCATAAAAACTCCTCTGAAACTGATCCACATGCAGACTTAAAATATTTATGGACTTTAAGCTTATACACCAGATGGATCTTTTCAACACAAACAGCATCTCAGGATAATTGAAGATAAGCTCTTATTGGGGCTGGGAAATTAGATGTAATTCAACATCACCCAGGAGATAGCAAACTTGAGTTTTCCCTTGAAGAATATCACCTGCTGCATGAGTGAACAAAGACTGGGCTCTGAGTCAAATTTCCTGATATTTTCCTTGCTAAGGTGGCTTTCTTCATGAACACCTGCTCACTGGTCTTTGCTGCTATCATTTCATTTTTCATCAGTTAGTAAGCAGCTGGCAAATAGCAGCGGGTTGGACATGCAATGACTAATAGAAAAGAGGTACAATTTTAAAGTGTGCCAAACAAAATATCTTAATAAAGGATAATTTTTTAAAATGTTAAGTGATTTTTTAATACTTACCAGAACTATTTGAATTCGAAGTATGGAGTGAGTCCACTTGAGACAGCATTGTTTCTAGTAAACCAGAGTCACTTATCTTTCTCCATTCTAAGTCCACAGCATTGCTAATGTCCAATTCAGAGGCTTCTGCTGTAATTACCTTCTTCTCTTTTAACATTTTCTCCTGTTCTTCTATGTCCTGCAGATTAAGTTTATTACAATGTAGTAGGCTCTTTTGTTTAATTATATCTCCAAATAGTATCATTTTAGGCTCAGCTAAAAGTATGTATGATTATTAGCAAATTATTATTTCAGGTTTTCCTCCCTCAAATAAAATTGACAATTTGTTTAACTGATTCTAAAATGTGATCTTAAAACAAGTGTCCTTCCTCTTCTAATATACTCTTACAGAAGGCATATTTCAGCATCTACTTATAAGATACCTTTTAAAATATTAAAAATTTTGAATCAAGGATTCAATTAAGTATCCTTTTGATAAATTATGCATTTACTTTTAGATAAGGATCTAAATATTGTAACTCACACTTTGGCAATAAAAATACCATCCGTGTAACAAAATCAGTGACCCCTTTAGAGTAAGATACACATAAGTAACAATAACACGTATCCTCTGAATGACCAAAATTCCACTCACCAGCCCTATATCCCTACATTTTAATTCCTCACCTTCTGCAGTCTTTCCTGTTCCCTTTCCTGCTCAGCTATGAGTAGTGATAACTGCTGGGCGTGCTGTTCCTCTAGTCTCTTCCGCATTTCTTCAAAAGCTAACATCTTGCTTTTTAGTATCTCCTCGCCTTCTGAAAAAAAACATGTCCCCTCAAATATAGAAAATTTAGTAATATCTGATGATTTATACCATCAATTTAAATTATGCTTCTGACCAGAGAATATTCCTGGATCCAATATAGTACAATCAAGATACAGCCAGATCGCCATTCTGAACCACATTTTCTTTTGCTCTCCTTCTATTTCAGGCTACTAAAGGTCTGTATCTTATCACCCTCACCCAGTTATTCAACAGATCCCTTCATGATCTGAACTGATAGAGACAAGACTATATGTTCCATCCAGACTCTCCTTACTCCAATTAACTTCAAGATGTGGTTCTCGTGTACATCTCACCTCCATTTATTCTCTTCACTCTTGTCCTTTTCCAGGGTCTCTAGTATTATAGCTTAGCCTGTGCTTTTGTCTTATTTTTCTTTTAAATAAATGCTTTGATAGTGTAAAGCTACTCAGTATAAAGTTCCAAAAAAGATTAAATACTAAAATTCCAGATATTTTAATTACTAAAAAATGTATTAAATCAGTATGACTATGCAACTTACTGAACAGAAAGTGGTGAGATACTTTGAAATGTTGAAATACCAAGTATTACACAAACGTAGCACAGATATTCAGGGATCCACTGTAATTCCCCTAAATTCAAAGAATCCTTCTTTCCAAATACACAATGATTTTCACTGAAAATACTTGTATTTGTCATACATCCTATAGTATTCCGATAATCTGTTCCTAAATCTATTTTATTCAGCTGCAACAATTTGCATTTGTACATGGGCAATTTTTTATAGACGGGGGGGGGCTGGAAAAGCAGTAGAATAGTAACACTCAGCAAGAAAGAAAAAAGGCTCTCCACTTAACCACTCAGCCAATAGCAGGAGTCCATTCAGCTCTACCTTAAAAACTTATAAATGAGCGCCTGTCGAGGGGCTCCCTCTTTGGGAAGTGTGCCCACAGTAGGCAGCCAAGCTATGGGCAGCTCTCAGCACTGCGCTGCCTCCCATGCCCACCATGACAGCAACCTGGCTGCCTCCATGACCAGCCTCATCTCCCACACATGGCCTTCCTCTTGGGGAAGCACTGCCAGAATTGCCACTTAGTTAGTTCCTGTACTTTCTGTATTCACCAAGACAGCCTTAGCCTGTTGTATCATCTATTTGGAGAAGCCAAGCCAGCTCCTCAGGTATCAACTGTTTTCTTTACTAGAGTTGTAACAAAGCTGCACATGCATTAAACGATTAAACGTCTGCCCCAACCCAACCCTATTTTTCCAATAAACTTTGTTATTTTTAGTGTGCAATTTTATATAGTTTTTTTTCAGGAGGCTATATATCACATTAGAGTTAAAATGTCTGTGTCTAAAAACTTAGATTTACTTGATTTGTATGTCTTTACTATCAGTAATGAAGAATTATAAACCACAACAACAAAGTAAGGTGTAATAAAGACTTGTTTTAACAAGTTTCTGTTAATACAACACTAGATGCAACAGAAATTTTGAAATAATTTTCACTAATAAAAATCTTGAAACACTACTCACAGAGCCTTATCAGTGCTATTTTCTCTAATAATTTGATGTTAAAGTGTTTACTAAAGGGCCAACTTGTGGCTCAGACAGTAAAGAATCTGCCTGCAAGGCGGGAGACCCAGGCTCAATCCCTGGGTCAGGAAGATCCCCTGGAGAAGGAAATGACAATCCACTCCAGTATTCTTGCCTACAGAATTCCATGAAGAGAGGAGCCTGATGGGATACAGTCCATATGGGGTCACCAAGAGTCCGAGACGACTGAGCAACTACACTTTCACTTTTCAAAGGGCCAACTGCATGAGCATCTCATTACAAATCAAAGGGCAAACTGGTGAAAATACTGGAAGGAATATTGGTGAAAATAAAGGAAGACATAACAGCAATACAGTGGATTAAAACTATGAATGATGCTTCATGCAAGAACTTTTTCCTCCAGTCATTAACAATATTCTCTATTAATACCAAATGGACTGTGAAAGATTCATAATTTAAATAAGAAAATCCTTTAAGAAAGCCTATCAAGTGGCAACACACTGTACCTAATTATGCTCTCTGATAAATCAAAGTAACCTGAACAGGTGAAGACAATTATTATTATTCTGCAAATTGTCAATTAGAAGTATTAAATACAGATGCCATCTGTTTGGCAGATATTACACACTTCAAAGCTTTCTTACCTTTGTAACTACTTTCTAACATCTTATTCTTGATGTAGACAGATCCTTTAGAATATCTTTTTTCTGGCAAATGCTGCCTTTCCTGCTCAGCTATTCCAGTTGTTACAACATAAGGGTAGTTTTCTTTTTGCAAATTATCAATATCTAAATCAAGTCTCCGTTTAACTTTCTCAAAACTGTTATCCAAAAATTGTTCTTTTCCACAGGACACTGTAGGGGTATCCATCTGCTGTCTGGTATTCTGCATCAGTAAAGGAGATGGGTTTTTTACATCATAAGACTTGTTCAGTTCCATCTGTGAGTTGCAGGAGTTTTTCTCTAACACATTGGCTGACTTGACTCCACTCACAGTACCAAAGTTTTGACTCAGAACACACTCTCTGGCGGCATATGGCTCATGCAATCTTTCCCCTGCAGTACATGTACTGTCCATCCTGTGCGGTCCTCTCGCGTCAGATATTAACTGACCTTCCATGATAGCAAGTCCATGAATAACTTTATTTTCTAATTGATTTCCTGAAGGTTGACATACCTGATTTGATTTACCTAAAACCATTTCCTGTATGGCTTCTGTATTTTTGCTGGCATAAACCTTGCTTGAACAAACTCCTGCTAAATCAACTGGTAACTTTGGCACAGTTTCAGGTACATTTGTTTTTTCATCAGTTTCTTGAACAACTAACTCTACTGCCTGTTCTTTCCCTTTAGGACTTAATTCTGAAGCATTTACTGGGTTATTTATAAGAATATGACATGCTGATGGCGGCCTAGAACGCCTTCGATGCATTTTAGGACTTAGGCTTGGCTCTGGGCTAGGTATTTTGGCATATGAACCAGTAAGACTTTTGATAACATTATTTTCAGTAATAAAAGTGGGAATGCCTTTAAAATTAGAATCAGGCTCTAAAACAGTGGAATGGCCAGTTCGTATAGATATGTCCACTTTAGAAAAGTTACCTAAAACAGACGTATTCGTGCTGCTTGCTTGAGTGAAAGCACCTTGGAGAAGAACATTTGATTTATTAAGGCTTGGTTTGTCAGGAATAACTGAACCACAGTGTTTGCCTATCAACTGGGCCTTCTCCTTTCCATAGTCAGTCACTTTAACAGCATCATTTTCTTTGTCTGAATGACTCTCATTAACACTCCTCTTTACACTACTTCTCAGACTGCGTCTAGACTGCTCCCTTTCTATATATTCCTTTGACTTTTTCATCAGGTTCTGCAGACTCATTATGTAAGGATCCGGAGTAACTTCCTCCAAAAGTGATGGATCTTGTTCTTCATTTGTTGGAAAGAGAATATCAGAAGTAAGTGTCTCTTGTGCAGCTGTGGAGGAAGTCTTTAAAGAAGCTTCATTTTCTGCATGGCTAATATTTGAACTATCACATTGCTTCAGATAACTGAATTCTTCTGAGTCCCTAGCTAAGTCTACCCCATTAGATTTAAATCGATCCTCATTATTCAATGGCAAAACTCCAGTCACCTTTTCAAACTCTGCTAAAGTAGAGTGTTCAGTAGGGCTTGGCAAGATATTTGGAAGTGCAGCAGGAACATTCAAGTTTCTGACTTCTGAATTAGAGTAAACTGTTTCAGTCTCCCACTGATGAAAATCACTGGCATTAGGTGCTTTTCTAACCTGAAAAAGGAAAGCTAAAAATTAACATTTCATCGCTACACAAAAAGCCTTCAATTTCATTGTTTTCTAAAGCAAAACTGAAATTGTTTTCATTTATGTAAGAAATAAAATAAAAGGGATACATATTCAGGACACGTGTTCACAGGTTTAAGAACTTTCAAAAACTGAAGATTCAGAATTCTAATATTTAAAAACACAAAAACTCAGATGACCTTTTCCACGGTATTCTGTATCATATGGAGCACAAATTACTATAAAAAGCATCTATTGGTCATGCTGGACTATTTATTAAAAGATTAAAAGAAAAAAAGTAACTTATCTAAATAATTTGATACAGTTATGAACATATACACATGTCTACACACACACACATATATATTCATATACCAATGTGCAATTTAATCTTAGAAGTATTTTCCATAACTTTCTTCTGGTTATATGTTATTAACATCACCAACTGCTCCTCCTATGAGAACTATCATCTAAGGGTAAGAATGTATAAGATAAATACCAAGTAATTAAATTTCTTACATAAATGATTCCTCTTTAAGAAAGACTAACTTGCCCAGGATATTGATTAAGCAACAGTAATCCAGTACCAAGACTCTTGCCTCCCACATGCTTGCTCCAAATTTTAACTAAAACCCTCTGTATGATGAGACAAATTTGTGGTAAATGACAGCTCAGCTATGTAGCTTAATACTTGAAAAATAAAAACTTTAACTTAAAACCCAATACATTAAAGCAAATTTCAATTTGATTAACTGATGACTACTTAAAACAGCTGCCTGCTCATGAGTTTTTGAACAAGTAAAGTAAGTTAAAAACTTACTAAAAAAGAAACTTAAAGAGAACAATTGTATACACAAAAGATTCAACAGAAAAAAAATAAGATTACATTTTGGATCTATTATTTTTAAATAAAAAGTCAACTAGAATGTTTTCTAAAGATTCAGTTCAGTTCAGTCGCTCAGTCGTGTCCAACTCTTTGTGACCCCATGGACTGCAGCACATCAGGCTTCTCTGTCCATCACCAACTCCCAGAGCACATTTCTAAAGATTATACAAGCATACATGAAACTGGAACAAATCATCACCATATTATCTTACGAATACAGACTCCAGAATCCTGAATTTTAAAAGATTTTGAAGTTTTGTGTTTTTTTTTCTTAGACAACATGGCACTCCTATTTTAGCTTACAAATCCCAAGATATGCAATTGTTTCCAGGTACTCTGCAATAAACAATACAATGAGATATACTTACAACTTCACAACTGAAATAAAATAAAAGGGATACATACTCAGGACACGTGTTCACAGGTTTAAGTAAAATTATTTCCTCAAAATAGCTAAACGCTACACATCTGTGATATTCAGCACCCATCTTTTTATACATCACTAAAATAAGCCCTTGATTATACAATGTAAATAACAACAACAAAAACAATCTACCACAAAATCACAGATTTTACAGGTAAAACAGACCTTAGGAAAGCTACTTGTGTAAGATAAAATTTCTCTAACTGCATAATTAATTCATTACTCTATATTGTACATGCAGAGAAAGTTTTTAAACTCAACGATAATCCCATTAGCAATATACGTGAATTATTCCCTCAGTGGACTAAGAATAATATGCCAGTTTTGTTCCAAAAATAGGAAATATGTAATAAATCAAAAACCCACCCTTGTGCTACTCATTATAGTTTTTAAATTCAATATGAGAAGTAATTATACTTTACAAATTAAGATCAACTACCTACAGAAAAAGGAAGGTAGCAGTTAGTGGGAAATATCATTTAGTATGAATTACATGAACCACAAACCTCTAAGATTATAAAAGAATTAAAAGATGTAACCAGTAAAACAGTGCTACATATGGCAGAAACTATTTAACTTACTCACTGTTTTTCTTTTTAGTATGAAATGATCCAGAACTTAAATTGTTTATACAAATCTAAAGTAACTGCAAAAGGTAAAGATGTGTGGTTTAAACAGTTTCAATTTATATCTAAACTGCATCAAGAAAATTCTGTTATGTAATCTAAATGGCATTTGTATATCTAAGATCAGAATTTTCACCAAAAAATATTGGAAGCAGTTATTTACTTTAGCAGAGAATGAGAATAAGGTCACTGAGTCAATAGACTGATTAGTTCAGAAGTAAACTACAATAGCCAATTCTATCACTTTGTCACTGAGAATTCAATGTTTTTAGAGTCATAAGACACAGACAATAAGCAGTTATACTCAGTGTATGGGTCCACTGTCTAAATACCCTCTGATTCAAGTACTGAGCATCACTAACAAGCAAGTGAATTTTCTTTGGAGTAACTGAAATGGAATATCACAAATCACGAAGCTTTTCAAACACAACTGCATATTGGTAATTAACTACTAAAGCAACTATATTTCTGAAAAATTATCATCAATGCTTACCTCATGACTTCTTAATTATAATTTAAAAGAGCTTATATTACACACCTGAACATTTTCAAGAATCTCCTGGACACGAGTCAGTAAAGCTTTCTTCCTATTAACCTGCCTTCTTGCTTCGACATCAAGTGCTTTCTGCTTTTCTTGTTGCATTTCCTTTCTTTTCTCAATATTAAGCTGAAAAACATCATAAATATGTAATTACTTCTCATAAATGTAAAATTATCATAAAATCAGGAAGTTCTGAACCAGAATGATTAAAGATGTGTGCAACAGGTAAAACTATCTATAGTGAAAGAAATCTGAACAGTGGTTGGGGTTGATAACTGGGATGAAGGATGTGAGATCTTTCTGTGGTGATGAAAATGTTCTGTATTGGTGTGAGTTCTAAATGGAAGCCATATAGGGTTAAGCATCTTTTAGGTATTTATAAGCCTTTCTTTTATTTTTTTGTGAACATGTCTCTCCTTTTGAAAAGGGTTAGGCATCTTTTAGGTATTTATAAGCCTTTCTTTTATTTTTCTGTGAACAACTTTACTGATTCACTACTAAAAAAAAAAGATTATTTAAAATCAAAGAACATTTACCAGTGGAGAAAGCACAGCCACTCCATGGAAGCAAATAAGTGAGATGCTTTCAGACTGGACAGGTAGAAAGCTCTCTGTGGATAATGATGCTTCTTGGATTCTGGAGAGACTTTTCTCACAAAACTTCTCATACTCCTCCATCTTCCCACAATCACACTACAGCAGGGGAAAAAAGCCATTTTTAATGTGCTGATCTTAAGTTTATTTGGCAAATCTGTAGGGCACTGAAATATTCCTAGAATTCACAATTTCTAGAACTGGCCTCCCCAGAATTGTTTTCCTGATCAGGAGCTAATTAAGATTAGCTCAGGCAAAATCTCAAGACCCTGCCCAATTAAGCCTGGCTTCACATACTAAATATTTCTGAAGATTTGTATATAGTCAATCTTTAAATGTGACTAACTTAGAAAGGCACAAAGAATTCAGCAATGAAACCTTCTGAAAAGAAACGAAGTTCTATACAACCTAACTAACTTCAGATTGTAAAACAATATTATCTTTTCTTCAGCAGGACTTATCTATACATCACAGGAAAATCTATATAATACAAAGGTAGGAATCTTTCTCAGCAAAACAAAAAAGGGGGGGTGGGGGCTAAATAAATAAGAAAGATATTTACTTTCAAAAATTCTTCTTCCACAAAGTCCAGTCTATCACTTGCATATCTTAAAGAATATAATTTGACTCCATGATAACTGGTCAAATCAGAATATATTGGCCCTCATATTAATTCTACTTTGTAGCTGAAAAATGGAACCATCACCAAACTACTTACAATGATCAGTCCAGTAATTTCACCATTTCTGGAAAACTGTGATGGCGGCTAGGAAAATATAAGGTAACCAGGAAGGATTAGCTACGAATTCATTCATCTAGCATGTGTTAAATATTTGATTGCCTGTTTTCACAGTATTATGTCTGGCATTGTTTCCTTTAAATAAGCAAGGGAAAGGGAAAGAGAGCTATCACTGGACTCATAACCAACAAGGATATGAACTGTGAAAACAGAAAAACTAATATGATAATATTCCTTTAAGTGTTCATTTTAAAACAATTAATTAACAAAAAAAAGAGAGAGGGAAGTGAAATTCAATTCATGACGTGGGATATGCAAAGATGAAATAAGATACAATATGATACTGCCCTAAGCCTCAAGGTACTTAAAAATTTAGTACTCTAATGTATCAGGGACAAACAATACCACAACTGAAAATGAAGGAAAATCATATATGAAATTATGATTACATTATGAGAAAATAAGATCTATTGCTACTTTTGACAAACTGGTAGTCTTATTAATAACAAAACTTCTTCCTACCATCCCATCAATTCTAGTTATTTCTATATTTATTTATGCAAATTGAGAGCTTAATTTCAAAGAAATGTTCCCTAGCATATAAATGAGATTATCTTGCAAACTTACATTCATAAAACAAGAAAATAAAGTGCAAAACAGCTTACTGCATGATAACCAAAGCAGGCCTCATCTAGTCTAGGCTTCAACCCACATTATATATTAAAAATTAGAATAGGCAGATGCTAAGATATAAGAAAAAGTCAAATGATCCCCTCTCTACTAAAACACTTCAAAAGAATTTTTAACACAGCCCACGCATCCAGCATTACAAGAAACAAAAATAGTTTACTCATACAATTAATGTAATATACTTCCAATGGATACACCTGCAAAGCATGGAAGGTCTGGGAAATTGAAGGAAATAAAATATCTTTATGGTAATAGCTTTATATTTCTTTCAACATCATATAAATATGCCTCATTGCTTCAGAAAGTTAAATTCACATCCCTTAAACAGTATATGTTTGCCATACACACTTACAGCAATATATTATTACCGCATAACTTATGGCCTATGATAATGCATTAAACATCCAAATACAAGTCTAATATGATTATGAAAATAACCAAGTGACCCTATAGCATGAACCCTGCGTCATTCACTATCACACTATCCTGCCGTTTCCCAACTTTCATAGCACTTACCACTATCTGAAATTATCTTGTTTATTTCCTTGGGTTTTGTCTGTGTTCCTCCACCAAAATGTAATCTGCATAAGCACAGGTACATTCTCAGTCTTGCTCACCACTGAATCCCCATTGCTGCTGCTGCTAAGTCGCTTCAGTCGTGTCCGACCCTGTGCGACCCCATAGACGGAAGCCCACCAGGCTCCCCCGTCCCTGGGATTCTCCAGGCAAGAACACTGGAGTGGGTTGCCATTTCCTTCTCCAATGCATGAAAGGGAAAAGTGAAAGTGAAGTCGGTCAGTC
The DNA here is from genome assembly GCF_054371585.1 of Giraffa tippelskirchi. Taxonomy (NCBI): domain Eukaryota; kingdom Metazoa; phylum Chordata; class Mammalia; order Artiodactyla; family Giraffidae; genus Giraffa; species Giraffa tippelskirchi. The sequence goes on from NC_137287.1 coordinate 24,497,669, forward strand.
GTGTCCATCTCTCAGTGACCCCATGGACTGCAGCCTACCAGGCTCCTCTGTCCATGGGATTATCCAGGCAAGAGTACTGGAGTGGGGTGCCACTGCCTTCTCCGGAATCCCCATTACATAGCGCAATGTCTGTACACAGGAGGCACTTTATAAAAATCTTGAATAAACAAATTAGAATAGTTAGCTCAAACAATAAAGTAAATCAGAAAAAAGAAGACAGTGGACTACATTGCAAAGAAGCTAGCAAGGAAGAATGGAATTTAGAGAACAGCAGTTTCATAGATGACCCTATTAGCAGAGAAAATGGTACCTCTAAACTGCAAAGGCAACCATTTAAAAATCAAGAGCCAGTATCCTATATAATTAAGAAACAGGGAACTCCATTTGTCATGCCACAATTACCTCTGTCAACAGGGTTTTATTTTAAGGGAGCATTGACTACATGGCCACTGCAACCACAAATCTACTGCCCCAGACTTTACCATTAGGCATTTACTGGTCCACTTGAATTAATAATTTGTTGGCTGCATCAAGTTCAGACATGGCTTGTCTCCTCCATTTAAACTAGGATCCTTCTCCAAATGAGCCTCTTTGCAAACTCCATAGACTCACAACTCTGCTACCTGCTCCTCATCGGTGCTCTATCAGAAATGTCACTGAAGGGAATGTTAAAAGAACACAGAACAAGTCCTGTTTACATACCCTAGCTACTTGTTTACCCATCAGTCTTTTCAAAGTGGCAAAAAAAGGGGGAAGCTTTCTTTTTCAGGCACACACTAGTTGTATGCTCTTGGCAATTCACTTACCATCTCTATGCCTCAGTTTCCTGTAAAATAAGTGTAATCATAGTATCTGCCTTGAAGAGATTCTGTGAGGATTCATTAGTATACTGCAAGACATGCAGAAAGCAACGAATGGGAGGAGCAACTTTCATTAGGAAGAGAATGATGACTATTTTTTTTCACTAGTTTATGAATTCCTGGAGGGCAGTGACAGTGCTTGGTTTCTGGTAAGATTCAAATTTAACTTAAAAACGTGGAGGTTCAAGAGGGAGGGGACATATATATACCTATGACTAATTCATGCTGAGTTTGACAGAAAACAACAACATTCTGTAAAGCAATTATCCTTCAATTAAAAACTAAATAAATTAAAAGTAAAAAAAAAAACGTGGAAAGGGGGACCACAGCTTCCTCATTTTGCTGCGTTAATACCCCTCCCCATTAAGCCAAACTCTAGGCGCCTGCCATTTGCTTAAATTGGGGGTAGGGAGCTGGGGTTGTAACCAGGTAGAAGCAAAGGGTGGAAACCACCTAGCAGCATGACGGCCAATAAAGAGAATTTGCTTTTTTATCCTTCTCCTTATGCCCCCAGAGAGTCACAAACGCAGAGTGAAGAACGCGCCTAGGGCCTTTAGCTGGTGATAACTGGCATTCAGAAATGGCCAGTGCACACCCTGGGACGCTCCCCTTGCCAGGAAAAAAAAAAAAAAAATGGCCCAACCAATTCTATCAACAGGAGATGGTTCCCTAGTTCTGGTCCGAGTTTATTTACTGGGGACCCTCCACCGTTTCCCCAGCGCCCCAAGCCCACCTTCCCCAGCTCCTCTGATAAAGCTCCATCCCGAGGACCCACCAGGCGGTGCCAGCATCTGAACATCACCTCCGCGACCGAAGCCGCCGGCCCCCGGGGCACCCGCCTCCACACAGCCTGAGCCTTTCCAGGGGCTCGAGGTCCGGAAGCCCCCGCGCTCCGGTTCCTTTCAGCTCCTCAGCGCGCCAATTCCGCCCGCCCTGTGGCCTCCCAGCCGAGACCCGCTGAGTCAAGCCCACTCTCTGGCACACACCTGTTCTCCCACGGCCCCGGCAGCTTTCCTCCCCTAGCTCCTGGCCTCGGTAGGAAGCAAACTGCTCAATTGGTACTGACTGAAAACAGCTCCGTTCGCCGCCGCCTTCTCCTCCTCCTCCCCGCCATATTACGGTACTCTGGCGGCAACGCGGGTTCCTGGCAACCGCCGCCGCCGCCGCCGCCACACCCCCACCCCCACCTCCGGACTCCACCTCCTAGGGCGGGACCTTCCGGTGGTTGCTTCCGGGTCCGTTGGCCGCCCCCCACCACCTCCCAACACCTGTTGGGCCTCCAGAAAACTACAATCCCCGAGTTGCTGTGCGCGCCTGGGTACGCGTCCCGGCCCAGCGATGGAAGGCGTTGTTCTTACGGGAGGCGCGGTGCACGCCGGGAAGCGTAGTCTTCACTGACAACTTTCAAATTTTATTTCGTTAGGAACTGAAACCTTGAGAAATGTTCTCTGAAGCTGCTATTTTTCACTTACCTGTATAGAGATAACTTCTTTCTGTACAATCGTTGGAATACATACAGTAGACACCACATTTTTTTTCTCCCTAAATAAAAAAATGATTGACTCCTAGATGCCACAACTTTAAGCTTGAACACTTCCCTGCTCTTTTGCAAATCACAGGGAAAATACCTCCAAGAAAGGAAGGCAGCAGGTTCAGATGGCAGGAAAAGCTCAGAATGTTTTGCCAAAGTTCTCTGTCCAAACATATTGCTAGTTTTCTGTCAACTTAAAAAAAAAATCCATGAGAGTTGTAGGTTAAGTTTTATTTGGGACAAAAATGAGGACTATTGCTCAGGAGACAGCAATTCAGATAGTTCTGAGAAACTGCCCCCAGAGAGGCAGGGAGAGAGGTCAGTATTACATTCGATTTTAGCGAAGAGGGATATGTGAAGTCAAGCACACGTTTTGCCAGAGGCTTCCAGCTGGCCACGAGGAGCTGATGTCACCGTTAATGATTTTAGTGCTTTTCTATATAGGAGGAGATGTAACAATTGGGCTCATAAAATCTTCTGAAAATACCCAGTTTTTCCCAGAGCACAAAGCGCCTCATTCCTGATCTCCACCCTGAACTCCTTTCAGGATGTGTTGAAGGTCAGTGGCTGCAGTGGCTAACAATTTAATCCTTACAGAGGCAGATGGCAACTGCCAATTTTTTGTTGGCATTTTCAAAATATGATTTAGCAGCTAGCCCCTTTCCTAAATTGGCCTTACCGTCTGTCTCTCTTACCCTCTTTCCCATGCCAATTTTCTCATGTATAAAATAAGAGATTTAGGCACTCGGCGGCGGCCACAGCGCAGACCAGACTTCACTCACTCGCTCGCAGCTTGCTCCGCGCCTTCTGCAACCATGTCTGACAAACCCGATATGGCTGAGATTGAGACGTTCGATAAGTCGAAATTGAAGAAAATGGAAACGCAAGAGAAAAATCCACTGCCTTCGAAAGAAACGATTGAACAGGAGAAGCAAGCAGGCGAGTCGTAATGAAGCGTGCGCCGCCAGTATGCACTGTACATTCCACAAGCATTGCCTTCTTATTTTACTTCTTTTAGCTGTTTAACTTTGTAAGATGCAAAGAGGTTGGATTGAGTTTAAATGACTGTGCTACCCCTTTTCACATCAAAGAATGGAGAACTACTGACAACGTAGGCCGCGCCTGCCTCTCCCATCTGCCTGTGTGGCTGGCAGGGAAGGAAAAGAACTTGCATGTTGGTGAAGGAGGAAGCTGGGTGGGACGACAGTGAAATCTAGAGTAAAAAGCTGATCCAAGGTGTTCTGCGGGCTGTAAAATGCAGTTTAATCAGAGTGCCATTTTTTGTTGTTGTTGTTCAAATGATTTTAATTATTGGAATGCACAATTTTTTTAATATGCAAATAAAAAGTTTTAAAACCTGAAAAAACAAAAAAGAGATTTAAACGTGTCTATTACAAGAGTATGTCATGTATGGATGTGAGAGTTGGACGGTGAAGAAAGCTGAGCACCGCAGAATTGATGCTTTTGAACTGTGGTGTTGGAGAAGACTCTTGAGAGTCCCTTGGACTGCAAGGAGATCCAATCAATCCATCCTAAAAGAGATCAATCCTGGGTGTTCATTAGAAGGTCTGATGTTGAAGCTGAAACTCCAATACTTTGGCCACCTCATGCGAAGGGTTGACTCATTGGAAAAGACCCTAATGCTGGGTAGGATTGGGGGCGGGAGGAGAAGGGGACGACAGAGGATGAGATGGTTGGATGGCATCACCGACTCGATGAACATGGGTTTGGGTAGACTCCGGGAGTTGGTGATGGACAGGGAGGCCTGGCGTGCTGCAATTCATGGGGTCGCAAAGAGTCGGACACGACTGAGCGACTGAACTGAACTGATTACAAGAGTAGTTGTAAGGAATATTTGAGATAATTCTTGCAGTTCCTTGTACAGAAGCCCCATTATTAGACCTTAGCAGGAGGAGAAGTAAGGTTAGGAGTTGTAGCGGTAGAAATTTCATGGCATAAAACTGGGCAGCATGATGTTAGTCCTGACTCTGCCATTATCAGCTCATTTCATTTCAGTTCTCCTGGCCTCAGTTTCCTTGTCTATCTAACGAGGGCATTATTGAAATCCCTTCCAGCTTTACAATCTGATTATACCTGCTTTACTGTTTTGTTGTTGTTCAGTCCTTGAATCATGCCCAACTCTTTGCAGCCCCATGCACTGCAGCACACCAGGATCCTCTGTCCTTCACCATCTCCCAGAGTTTGCTCAAATTCATGTTCATTGAATTGGTGATGCATATCTAACCATTTCATCTGCTGCCCCCTTCTCCTTTTGCCTAGTCTTTCCCAGAAACAGAGACTTTTCCAATGAGTCGGCTCTTCGCATCAGGTGGCCAAAAATTGGAGTTTCAGCTTTAGCATCAGTCCTTCCAATGAATATTCAGGGTTGATTTCCTTTTGGATGGACTGGTTTGATCTCCTTGCTGTCCAAGACACCGTCAAGAGTCTTTGCCAGCACCACAGTTTGAAAGCATCAACTCTTCGGGGCTCAACCTTCTTTGTGAGAAGAAACTCTCACTTCTGTACAGGACTATGGAAAAACCATAGCTTTGACTATTCAGACCTTTGTCAGCAAAGTGATGCCTCTGCTTTTTAATATACTGTCCAGGTTTGTCATAGTTTTCCTTCCAAGGAGCAAGAATCTTTTAATTTCATGGCTGCAGTCACCATCTGCAGTGATTTTGGAGCCCAAGAAAACAAAAATCTGTCACCATTTCTACTTTTTCCCCTTCTATTTGACTTCAAATAATGGGACCAGATGCCGTGATCTTAGTTTTTTGAATGTTGAGTTTTAAGCCAACTTTTTCACTCTCTGCTTTTACCCTCATTAAGAGGCTCTTTAGTTCTTCTTCACTTCCTGCCATTAGAGTGTCATCTGCATATCTAAGGTTGTTGATGTTTCTCCTGGTAATCTTGATTCCAGCTTGTGCTTCATCCAGCCTGGCATTTTTTATGATATACTTTTCATATAAGTTAAATAAGGGTGACAATATACAGCCTTGATGTACTCCTTTCCCAATTTGGAACCAGTCCGTTGTCCTATATCCAGTTTTAACTGTTGCTTCTTGTCCTGCATACAGGTTTCTCAAGGGACAGGTAAGGTTTTCTGGTATACCCACCTCTTTAAGACTTTTCCACAGCTTGTCGTGATCCACACAGTCAAAGGCTTTAACATAGTCAATGAAGCAGAAGTACATGGTTTTCTGGAATTACCTTGCTTTCTCTATGATCCAACAGATGTTGACAATTTGCTCTCTGGTTCCTCTACCTTTTCTAAGCCCAGTTTGTATACCTGGAAGTTCTCAGTTCACATACTGCTGAAGCCTAGCTTGAAGGATTTTGAGCATAACCTCATGAGCATATGAAATGAGTGCAACTTTACAGTAATTTGCTTTGCTATGTTCTTTTATTCCCTCTGAATCTGAAACACCCTTCTAAAGTCGACTGAATTCAGTCTCCAGAGAAAATACGCAACTGAAGCTGTTGTGAGAATAAATAATACATAAAGCACTTGCAGGAATGGAACTTGTAACATGGTTATGTGCTCTATAAATGTTAGCTGTACACTCTAACACTATTCTTTTCCCCCACGAGAATGGAAGCACCATGAGAGCAAGGACCCTGTTGGTCCTGTTCACTTGCTGTTGCCCTGAGCATCTGGACTGGTGTTTGTATGAAGTGTAGTGAAAGTCACTCAGTCGTGTCTGGCTCTTTGCGACCCCATGGACTATGCTGCTGCTGCTGCTGCTAAGTCGCTTCAGTCGTGTCCTACTCTGTGCGACCCCATAGACGGCAGCCCACCAGGCTCCTCCATCCCTGGCAGTCCATGGAATTCTCCAAGGGCAGAGTGGGTACCCTTTCCCTTCTCCAGGGGATCTTCCCAACTCAGGGATGGAACCCAGGTCTCCCGCATTGCAGGCGGATTCTTTACCAGCTGAGTCACAAGGGAAGCCCAGGTGTTTGCACACCTTAAACTAATAAATAGTCTAAGCGTCGTGCCCCTTCAAAGGAACCCTGGGCAGGTCCCTTGATGGCAAAATGGAGTCATTAAGATCTTTTCTAGTCTTACGACCTTAAGACTGCTCTTCTTTCTCTCCCCTTCTTTCTAGAGTTTGAAAGCCCTGGTAAAAGTCCAGACCGCAGGTTAACCCAAAGCCACTTTGGAATGCCAGCCGGGAACCTGAGCCCGCCTCCGTTGCCTTGGCAGCGGCTCCGCCCCCTAGCTCTGGAGATCCTCGGCCCTGATTGGCTGGGCCTCGGTCTCCTTCTCCGGAAGTAGCGGCCGCCGCCATTGTGCGGCGCTGGTCCACTAAAGGGTGCTAGCTGCCACCGGCGTTTTGGGCTCTCGTCCTAGCTTCTCGATCTCCTGTCCTGGGAGCCCGGCGGGTCCGGGCCTCCCGTCCGTGCCGGTGCGGGCGCCGGCATGTGGCTGTGGGAGGAGCAGGGGGGCCTCATGGGCCCCTTCTCCTTCCTATTGCTGGTGCTGCTGCTGCTGACGCGCAGTCCCTTCAATGCCTGCCTCTTCACTGGCAGCCTCTACCTCCTGTTGCGCCTCTTCAGCTTTGAGCCGGTGCCATCCCGCAGGGCTATGCAGGTGCTCAAGCCCCGGGACCGCGTTTCCGCTATCGCCCACCGCGGAGGCAGCCACGACGCTCCCGAGAACACGTTGGCGGCCATTCGGCAGGTGAGTCCCCTACGCCTCCCGCCCTTGCGCCCCTCCTGGGAGATTGGACTTTTGCCTGCCTTTCCGAAGGTTCCCCAGCCTTTTCATGATGGCCTTGCCATTCCCCATTCGTCCACAAAGAATACATTCAAGTGGCCATCAATCCGTCTGAATTCCGGAAAGTCTCCGGACTTCCAAGTATTTATGGAACACTGCAAATACCTATGTATTTGCTATGTGCCAGGTACTGAGGATAGTCATGAACAGAAAGGGTCCCTGCTTTCACAGAGCTTTCGTTGGAGTAGGGGAGACAGGCCTTAAACAAGTAAGCACGTAAGTGAGATACTTTTAAGAGAGTAATGAGTGCAATGAAGAAATAGGCTAACGCAATAAGGAATGACTAGAGAGAGAAATCATGCTACTGCAGACAGAAATCCTGTTGAAAAGTGACCTTTGAACCGAAACTGTAATTATTAAGAGCCACCCATGAATCTGGGGGAAAAGTGCTCCAGGAAAGGGAAACAGCAAGTGCAAAGGTACTGAGGTGGGAATGATGTTGGGATCCTCAGGTAACAGAATAGACAGTATATGGCCTGACTTCAAGGGGCTAAACAAAGGCTGGTGTGTGAATGAAGCAGGAAATCTGCCCTGGTTAAGGACAGTCTTGCTCAGTGGTTAGCTTACATATTCTAAGTGGATCACTTTCACAGGGGCTGTCTTTATCTGTCCTCCAAACTATCCAGGTCGTCTCCCTATCAGGATCCCCATGGTCAGACAACCCTGACAGCAAGACTCCTGATGATTTCTGCCTCCCCTTTTCACAAGGCTCTCTTGACAGTCTCCAGACTTCATCATAATGATCACTTGCTTAGTAAGAGAGCTTTGCAGTTTTCTAGGCACTACTGCATCTGTGAAAATATATCTGATCCTCTCATTTCTCTGAAAAACTATTTTAACATTGAGTCAGTAGGAAAACTGGCTCAAACACACACAGCTCCTTCTCGAATTCAGCCTTTGATTCTGTAAGCTCAGCTTCTCTGTACACCGGTGCCAAGTCGAATCTCAGAGACAGAGTTTTGGGTGAAGTAGAAAAAGATAGCTTTATTAAGCTTTGCCAGGGAAAGGGGGCCACAATGGGCTAATGCCCTCAAAATGAGGTGTCCCCACTTTGGGAAGATAGAAGTTTTATAGTAATTGTTCAAAGAGGGCATGATCAGCTCATAGACATTCTTCTGACGGATTGGTGGTGAGGTAAGTGGGAGTCAACATCTTCAACCTTCAGGTCCAACTGGTCTGGGGTCTACATGCTTCTGGACAGCATACCATCCTTAATCATAAATTCTCCCACCTGGAGGGGGTTTCAGTACCTGTAAAATAGCTCAAAGATATTTCTGTGTTTATCTGTTGATAGGGAAACAGGACCTTGCCCCAAGACTGCTCTTGACTGTTTCTCCCTGGTCTCACATCCACTCCCTTCCCTGATTAACAACTGCTTGAATCTGCCCTTTGGAACTCAGGGAAGGTCATGGAGGCTGACTGAAAGCTGTTTCCTATAATATAAGAAGTGGGGGGACACAGATAAGTCTTTGAGCCCACGAGCTCCACAGGGCCCTGCGCGGTAGCACCTTCTGATTCCAAGCCCCAGTGCTCTTTGTTGTAGATTAGAATATTCATGTTCCAGGATGTTGAATTTGGACTGACCTTTTTTGTCCAGCTAGGGGACAGACAGTTTTGTGTGGTGAGCGAGTTGCTTAAGTGCTCTGTATCCCAGTCAGAGTCATGGGTAGGATGTAGCAAGCATAGCATACCTTGCCTCACTCTGATCCTAGCTCTGACCTTAGTTTCCTCATTTATAAAGTGGACATAATGTTAATATTCGCCTAATCAGTTGTGATTCAGTAAAGTAGTCTACATAAAGTGCTCGGCCCAAGATAAGATTCCACAAATGTTAGCTCTTTGGGCCAAGAATCTAAAGACAGAGTAAAGGTAAAAAGTTTTAAGTCTGACGAAGGAAGAGGGTCAGAAGGCAGTTTTAATTTGGTGAAGGGCATCTGACTGTTTATAAACCAAGTTATGTCTTTCATGCTTCTTTCCCTTTAGTTCTTTGTGACAGAAGGGAGACAGAGCAGCTCTTCCAGCATTCTGCTTAAAAATAAGTCTAAAAAACATAAAGAACAAAATAAAACAATAAAAAAACAAACAAGCAAAAATAATAAAAGAAAAACATCAAGAACAGACTTTTGGGCATAGTGGGAGAAGGAGAAGGTGGATGATTTGAGAAAATAGCATTGAAACATATACATTGCCATATGTGAAACAGAAAGCTAGTGGAAGTTTGATGTATAATGCAGGGAACCCAAAGCCAGAGCTCTAACAACCTGGCAGAATGAGGTAGGGAGTGAGGTGGGAGGGGCGTTCAGCAGGAAGGGGACACATGTATACCTGTGGCCAATTCATGCTGATGTATGGCAAAAACCATCACAATATTGTAAAGTAATTATTCTCCAGCTGAAATAAATCTTAAAAATAAGTCTAAAGATAGTGAAGAATGTAGTTCTTATTCTAAACAAACTGAAAGATTGGATGAAGTAACATAACTACACAGGAGAAAAAATTGTCATGAAAAAGAATAATTACTAGAGAAAAAAACATAAATTGTTATTGGCTTTCATTTCAACTTACCTTTATATAAATTGCCTTAAAAGTATGTTGTTCTTCAGTCGCCAAGTCATAGCTGACTCTTCACAACCCCATGGACTACAGCACAACAAGCTTCCCTGTCCCTCACCATCTCCCAGAGTTTGCCCAAGTTCATGTCCATGCCTTAAAGTATAACTCAATGTTAATTGAGCACAGAAGGTATTCATAAGTATTTACCAATGGATGTTGTGGTTTGGCCAAGAACCTGTCAACTAAATATAAACCATATTAAATGTGGAAGTATATGTATGCAAAATACACATGCACAGATAGAGTGTGTCATATCCTGTTGTGTTGCAAGGGAATTATAGCTAAATTCCATTCATATCTTATGTGTTTAGGTTGAACATGTCTTTATGTAATTATGATTAAATAACATGGTTCCAAGCTGATTCCTGGTTTTAAGAGGAAATGAGATGTCATTTAGCTTGAGGTCATTGTCAGTGAATGGTTTAGCTGTGACAGAATTTAGCTGCTGAAGACAGCGAATACAGACTGCAGAAGACATCCCTCTTGATTTCAAAAGAAGTATGTAGTTTATTCCCTTTAGAGTTTGTCTTTTGTCCTGTTCTTCCTCCCTTTGCTTGTTTGCAGCTCATGATTTATATTAAACATCCCATTATGTAAAAATTCAGGGAAGACATTTTGACAGTGGTAGAATTTCTGGCAGGTTACAGAATAGCTACAGAAGGAGAAACTTGAGAGAGGTGAAATGAATGCATTCCAGAAAGATTCACAGTTACAACCAGTGACTGAAGCATGAAATTAAACCTGCAGTTCACTCTCCACAGAGGGGCCGGAGTGCAGCTTTAAAAGTATAATTCAGATTAAATCCTGCCAATTTTGAAAACCCTCCAGTTGTTTTTCTGTTGCACTTAGGTAAAATTAAAACAGCTTTCTGTTTTGGACCTTTCTCAAAGCCCCCACTCTCTCTGGTTAAACTACCTTGGGTGTTTATTAATGATGCTTTTAGCTTCATGCAATAGAAAATCTGACTTCAAATATTTCAAACAATAAGCGGACTATATTCCATAAGAGGTACGTGTGGGAGAGGTAACTTCTAGAATGGTTTATTCAGCTGTGCAACTTGTGATTGTGGAGGACTCGGTTTCTACTGATCTTTCTGCTCTGCCACCTGTGGCATATTTGTTCTATATTGATAGCCCTCATTGTATTGATAGTTGCCAGGTGACCATTGCAACCCCAGGGCTCATATTCTTGTGTATCAGCATCTGACCTCAAGAAAAGACTCCACTCCCTCTTCCATAAGTCTTTCCAGAAGTCAGTCTCTCTCTGTCAGTCTTGCTCTCTCCCACACGCACGCACACACTCAAGGAGGGATTGGTAATGGTCCGCTTACAGCACAGGAGAAAACTGAACACAGGCGAAAGCAGCTCTCTGCCAGCAGGGAAGAAGAAAAGGAATAGATCCCTGTAGGCAGTCGGTACTTTGTGGCTCCTTTCTACCTTGTGGCATTTGTATCATACTCGCTATTTCTTTTACTTAGAAAACTTTTCTTCTGGATCTTTGTATTGTTGACTCCCTTTATCACTCAAGTCTCAGCTCAGATGTCATATTCTTTTTTTTCTTAATTTATTTATTTTTAATTGAAGGATAATTGCTTTACAGCATTGTGTGGGTTTCTGCCATACATCAACAAGAATCAGCGGTAGGTATACACATGTCCCCTCCCTCTTGAACACCCCTCCCACCTCCCATCCCATCCCACCCTTCTAGGTTGTCACAGAGCCCTGGTTGGAGCTCCCTGAGTCATACAGTAAATTCCCATTGGCTATCTATCTTACATATGGTAGTGTATATGTTTCCATGCTACTCGCTCCATTCATCCCACCCTCTTCCTTCCCCCCACCACCCAGAGTGTCCATAAGTCTCTTCTCTATGTCTGCGTCTCCATTGCTGCCCTGCAAATAGGTTCATCTGTACCATTTTTCTAGTTTCCACATACATGTATTAATATATGGTAATTGCTTTTCTCTTTCTGACTTGGTTCGAGGTGGGAACCCTCACCTGGAATACCAACCCCCATCGAGAATAACAGCTTTCTGCCTTCTGCCTGTTATCTTGCTTAAACAGCTTTTGCTTACTCCTCACCACCTCTGCTTCTGTAATCTTGCTTGCTCATTGCTTCTGTGAAACTTAAGCTGCCTGGGGCAGGGTCCGTGTAGGGGGTTGGGGGGAGGCTGAGCTCCTTGAGCAGGAAAGTCCTAAAGACAACTTTCTGCCTTCTGCCAGTTATCTTGCTTAAACAGCTTTTGCTCACCCCTCACCACCTCTGCTTCTGTAATCTTGCTTGCCCATTGCTTCTGCCTGGGGCGGAGCCCAGGGTTGGAGGGGTGGGGGGGCAGTCTGGAGGCGACTCCGCTGAGCCCACGCTGGTGCTAAATAAACCCTGTTCTGCATCTCCAAGTGCCGCTTGTCTCTTTCCACCACCATGGTTTCTATAACAGCTTCAGTTTGTATAATAGGCTCTAGGTTCATCCACCTCATTAGCACTGACTCAAATCATTCCTTTTATGGCTGAGGGGTAGTCCATTGTATATGTGTACCACAGCTGCTTTATCCATTCATCTGTCGGTGGACATCTAGGTTGCTTCTGTGTCCTAGTACGCCTAGTAAATAGTACTGCAGTGAACTTTGGGGTACATGTATTTTTTTCAGTTACGGTTTTCTCAGGGTATAGGCCTGGGGAAACAGTGGAAACAGTGTCAGACTTTACTTTTTTGGGCTCCAGAATCACTGCTGATGGTGACTGCAGCCATGAAATTAAAAGACACTTACTCCTTGGAAGGAAGGTTATGGCCAACCTAGATAGCATATTTAAAAGCAGAGACATTATTTTGCCAACAAAAGTCCGTCTAGTCAAGGCTATGATTTTTCCAGTGGTCATGTATGGATGTGAGAGTTGGACGGTGAAGAAAGCTGAGCGCCGCAGAATTGATGCTTTTGAACTGTGGTGTTGGAGAAGACTCTTGAGAGTCTCTTGGACTGCAAGGAGATCCAATCAATCCATCCTAAAAGAGATCAATCCTGGGTGTTCATTGGAAGGTCTGATGTTGAAGCTGAAACTCCAATACTTTGGCCACCTCATGCGAAGGGTTGACTCATTGGAAAAGACCCTAATGCTGGGTAGGATTGGGGGCGGGAGGAGAAGGGGATGACAGAGGATGAGATGGTTGGATGGCATCACCGACTCGATGGACATGGGTTTGGGTAGACTCCGGGAGTTGGTGATGGACAGAGAGGCCTGGCGTGCTGCAATTCATGGGGTCGCCGAGAGTCGGACACGAATGAGCGACTGAACTGGCTGAACTGAACTGAACTGATAGGCCTAGTAGTGGGATTATTGGGTCATATAGTAGTTTTATTCCTAGTTTTTTTAAGGAATCTCCATGCTGTTTTGCATTTTGGCTGTATCAGTTTACATTTCCCACCAATAGTGCGGGAGAGTTCCCTTATCTCCACACCCCCTCTCCAGCATTTGTTCTTTGTAGATTTTTTTTGATGATGGCCGTACTGACCGATGGGAAGTGATATCTCATTGTAGTTTTGATTTGCATTTCTCTAATAGTGATGTTCAGCATCTTTTCATGTGTTTTCATGTGTTTAATTGCCAGCAGTCTTCTCCGGAGAAACGTCTGTTTAGGTCCTTTGCCCATTTTTGATTGGGTTGTTTGTTTTTCTGGTATTGAGTTGCATGACCTGCTTATCTATTTTGGAAATTAATCCTTTGTCAGTTGTTTCCTTTGCTATTATTTTTTCTCATTCTGAAGATTGTCTTTTCACCTTGTTTATAGTTTCCTTTGCTGTGTAAAGCTTTTAAGTTTAACTAGGTCCCACCTGTTTGTTTTTGTTTTTATTTCCATTACTGTAGAAGGTGGGTCATAGAAGATCGTGCTGTTATTTATGTCGTAGAATGTTTTGCCTGTGAGTTTTATAGTTTCTGATCATACATTTAGGTCTTTAATCCATTTTGATTTATCTAATTTCATTCTTTTGCATGTAGCTGTCTAGTTTTCCCAGTACCACTTATTGAAAAGACTTATCTTTGCCCCATTGTATATTCTCGCCTCCTTTGTCAAAGATAAGATGCCTATAGGTGTGTGGGTTTATCTCTGGGCTTTCTATGGTGGTCTCAGATACCATATTCTTAAACAGGCCTTCCCTGATTGCCTTGTCTAGTGACTCCTACCTGCCTTAACTTTCACATTACCCTCCATTTTCTTTTTCAAACTTTTATCACTACCATAGTACATGTAACATGTTTATAATCTCTTTCTCCCCACTAAAATGTGAGATCCATGTTCCGTTTTTTCATTGCTCACCTATCTCCTCACTACTTAGAACAGTGACTGATACATAGTAGGCACTCAATAAATATTGATATTTGTTGGAAGAATTGTGGTGTACAAGTAGCCCATCAGAAAAGATAATCAACACTGTCAGCCATCAGAAAAATGCAAATCAAAAACACAGTGAAATACTACTTCATACACCTTTGTTGTTCTCGTTCAGTCACCAAGTCATGTCCAACTCTTTGTGACCTCATGGACTGCAGCATACCAGGTTTCTCTGTCCCTCACCATCTGGAATTTGCCCAAGTTGATGTCCATTGAATCGGTGATGCCATCCAACCATCTCATCCTCTGTTGCCCTCTTTTCCTCCTGCCTTCAATCTTTGCCAGTGTTAGGGTCTTTATCAGTGCCTCAGCTGGATGACCAAAATACTGGAGTTTCAGCTTCAGTATCTCCTTCCAATGAATATTCAGGGTTGATTTCCTTTAAGATCAACTGGTTTGATCTTCTTGCTGTCCAAGGGACTCTCAAGTGTCTCCCAGCACCACAGTTCGAAAGCATCAATTCTTTGGTGCTCTGCCTTCTTCATGGCCCAGCTCTCGCATCCATACATGACTACTGGAAAGACCATAGCCTTGACTATATGGACCTTTGTTGGCAAAGTGATGTCTGCTTTTTAACACACTGTCTGGGTCTGTCATAGATTTCTTGCCAAGAAGCAATCGTCTTCTAATTTCATGTCTGCAGTCACCATCCATGGTGATTTTAGAGCTCAAGAAGAGGAAATGTGTCACTGACTGCTTCCACCTTTTCCCCTTCTGTTTGTCATGAAGTGATGGGACCAGATGCCATGATCTTAGTTTTTCTAATACTGAGTTTTAAGCCATATTTTTCACTCTCCCCTTTCACTTTCATCAAGAGGCTCTTTAGTTCCTCTTTGCTTTCTGCCATTAGGGTGGTGTCATCTGCATATCCAAGGTTATTGATACTTCTCCCTGCAATCTTGATTCCAGCTTGTGCTTCATCCAGCCCGGCATTTCACATGATGTACTTTGTATATAAGTTAAATAAGCTAGGTGACAATATACAGCCTTGACATACTCCTTTCCCAATTTGGAGTCAGTCCGTTGTTCCACGTCCAGTTCTAACTGTTGCTTCTTGACCTGCATGCAGATTTCTCAGGAGGCAGGTAAGATGGTCTGGTATTCCCGTCTCTTCAAGAATTTTCCACAGTGTGTTATGATCCACACAGTCAAAGGCTTGAGTGTAGTCAGTGAAGCAGAAGTAGATGTTTTTTTGGGGGTTCCCTTGCTTTTTCTATGACCCAGCAGATGTCGGCAACTTGACCTCTGGTTCCTCTGCCTTTTCTAAATCCAGAGTGTATATCTGGAAGTTCTCTGTTCACATACTGCTAAAGCCTAGCTTGAAGGATTTTGATCATAATCTTGCTAGCATGTGAAATGAGTGCAGTTGTAGGGTAATTTGAATATTCTTTGGCATTGCCTTTCTTTGCAGTTGGATTGAAAACTGACCTTTTCCAGTCCTGTGGCCACTACTGGGTTTTCCAAATTTGCTGCAATATTGAGTGCAGCACTTTAATAGCATCATCTTTTAGGATTTTTATTTTATTTATTTATTTGCTTTGCAAACTTCTAATTTTTTTTTAATTTTCCCTGGTGGCTCAGACAGTAAAAGCCTCTCTCTGCAATGCGGGAGAACTGGATTTGATCCCTGGGTCAGGAAGATCCCCTGGAGAAGGAAATGGCATCATCTTTTAGGATTTTTATTTTATTTATTTATTTATTCGCTTTGCAAAGTTCTAATTTTTAGTAGCAGAATTATGTATTCCATAGAAACCAATATTACAAAACAGCCCTCCTGGCTTAACCTTCCCCATCCTGCCTTGCTATGAACCACAGCTTGAAAACCAGAGGCAGCTTCACCCCCTGGGTCCTTCCAGCTCTAACTTTCTACAGTATTGTTTTCACCTTGAGAAGTTATCGTGGATCCTTCAAAACAAGTAAACCGAAGGCAAGGTATCATGTAAAGAGAGTCAGTTCAGACACCATTGTTTTAATAAGGCAAATGGAAAATTGGCAGCAGGTCCCACTGGAATCTTTCAGCGACCAAGAGTTTTTTTTCTGATAAAAAATATAGAAATAGTGGGTATTCTCAGAGGACCTATGGTTTGGTTCTGGACCTCCCCATGGAGCCAGTTGGTGTCCCTGAGGGTGAGGAGGGCAGAGGACTCTGCTCAGAGCCTCTGTGAGCTCATCCGCAAGTTTCTCATCTCCAGTTCCAGCTGTTTGGCCTGGACCTTGTCCTGTGTCACCAGCTTCCAGAGCCTTTGGATCTCATCTTGAAGCCAATAGGACATCTGCAGCAGCTCGTTCTCTGTCTTTGGTGGGGGGCATTCGAAGATGTCAGAGCTATCTGTGAGCCAGGTTTTCTTCTCCAGTCTGTGTTCTGCCGCCCACCTTGGCGCCTTCTCCTCTAGCAGGGAGAAGGGCCTCCGGCCATCCTCTGCAACCAGCCTTTCTGCCTGGTTGAAGAGGATAGGTGGAGGCTGTGGGGACAGAGAGGGGTCTCTCTGAGGGCAGAGGCTGCGGGCTCAGTGGCTCGGCACCAGGCCTAAGGGACATCAGGATGGGCTCTATTCATCCCACTGAGCCACTCCTGGGCTGTCAGAGAGGGCTGGGCACTGGCCATGGGCAGGTAGATGTCCTCTTGGTAGGATTCTGACCGCTGGGGTACAATCATGGATAGGGATGCGATGAGGCTTTTGGTTGTGATCAGCTTGTAGAAATGGAAGATCTCACAAGACACGTAGAGACCTCTCTTTGGCATAACCCCCCTCCTGTGGGTTATAAGAGTGGTATTCCGTCAGGTAGTTCAGGTGAGGTTTGTTGGCACTGATCTCATAGTAGCGGATGTTCCTATCTCCCTTCGCCACCACGTAGAGCATGTTGGTGTCCACATCATAGAAGGGAAATAGCATGCCCAAGGAGCCATCGAGGTCCACCTCTGTGACAGGCACAGAGAGGTTGTCCTAGTCCCATAGGGCCATCTGCCAGCTGTTCTATGGGGATGTGCCTATGGACAGCAGCTTCTTCAGGTTCCTCAGAAACAGCACTTTGTTGGCCCAGTGCCCTTTATACTTGGCTTCCTGGAGGATGGCCCCTGCTCGGGGGTCCCGAACCCGAATCTTGCGGTCTTTACAGGCAGTGGTCAGCAGGCTGCCATTAGTGTTGAAAGACATGGAGAGGATCACGTCTTGGTGGCAGTTAATTGTCTTCACGGGGCTCATGATTACAGACTCCTTTGAATCCAAGTTCCAGACCATCACCTTGTAGTCGTAGCCGGAGCTGAAGAGGATGTTGGCAGCCGTAGGGTGCCACTCCACCAGGCCCACTCTGCAAGCGTGGGCCACCAGCTCCTTCCTGAAGGCTGTGAGGTTCTTAGTCAGCAGCTGCCTGGGGATGTCCCAGATTTTAATCGTGGCATCTTCAGAGCAGGAGGCGATCTCAGAATCATTGAAAGGGTTCCATTTGACATCTAAGACATCCCCTCTGTGCCCGCAGGCCTTTGGGTAGTGGGGATCCAACTTTCCTGTCTGGTGCAAGGGGATGACAAGGAAGGCACCCCCACCAGTACACTCAGTCACGGCTGCAATGAAGTGGGGGTTCAGAGCGCAGAAATGATTGTCTGGGACCCTGTGGGTGATGGGCACAGAGTCGTAGCAGTTCTTGCTGGCTGGTTTGCCAAAGATGTGGTGGGACTTGGAGCTCCAGTACTGGGGGTGCTATGATATCTTAAAGTCACTCCAGGGCTGCGCAGCCGCTGCTCCCATCTTTTAGGATTTTAAATAGCTCTGCTGGAATCCCATCATCTCCACTAGCTTTATTGGCAGCAGTGCTTCCTCAGGCCCACTTGACTTCACACTCCAGGATATCTGTCTCTGGGTGAGTGACCACACCATCGTGGTTATCTGGGTCATTACAGTCTTTTTTGTACAGTTCTTCTGTGTATTCTTTCCATTTCTTCTTGATCTCTTCTGCCTCTGTTAGATCTTTACCATTTCTGTCCTCTATTGTGCCCATCTTTGGATGAAATTTTCCTTTGATTTTTCCAGTTTTCTTGAAGAAATCTCTGGTCTTTCCCCCTTTGTTGTTTTCGTCTATTTCTTTGCATTGCTCATGGAAGAATGCCTTCTTGTCTCTCCCTGCTATTCTCTGGAACTCTGCATTTAGTTGGGTGCACCTTTCCCTGTCATACCCACTAGGACAGCTATAAGCAAAAAGACAAGAAGAAGTATTGACAAGATTATGGAGAAATTGGAACCTTCATACACTGATGATGGGAAACTAGTCTGGCAGTTCCTCAAAAGGTTAGGTATAGAATTACCATCTGAACCGGTGGTTCCACTCCTAGGTATATATTCAAAGAATTGCAAACATGCACCGTGTAAAACGTGCATCATATGAGAATGTTCACACAGAAAAAGAATGTTCTCAGCATTATTCATAACAGCCAAAACATGGAAACAACAGGAATATCCATCAGCTGATGAAAGGGTGAGTAAAATGTGCTATATCCACACAATGGAATATTATTTAGCAGGGAAGAGGAATGAAGTCCTCATACCTGTATTCCATGAATGAACCTTGAAAACAGTATGCTGAGTAAAAGAACCTAGTCACAGAAGATTGCATATTATAGAATTCTATTTTTTTAAAATGTCTAGAATAGGCAGAGCCACAGAGAGAGAAGTAGATTAGTAGTTGCCAGGGACTGGGAGGGTTGGAGGGGGAGGTGGGGACTGACTACTAATGGGTATGGGTTTTTTTGGGGGGGGCGATGATGATGTTCAGAAATTCATTGTGGTGATGGTTGCACAACTGCAAATATGCTTTAAAAAATTGAATTGTATACTTTAAATGGATTAATTTTATGGTATGTGAATAGTATCTCAAAAGCCATATGAATATAATAACTTTGGAACTTCCCTGGCAGTCCAGTGGTTAAGACTCCAGGCTTCCAATGCAGGAGGTTGGGGAACTAAGATTACACAAGCCACACAGCATGGTCAATAAAAAAATACAATGACTTTGTTAAAGCAGATACTTTATAAAGTCAGTTTTGTCAAAGTATAATTTACGTATAATTAAAGGTATATTTCAGTATACACTTTGATGAGTTTTGATAAACATAAACCTGGATAGCCACCACTTCAGTTCATTTCCGTCACCCTAGAATGTTCATATGTGTTCTCTTTGGAGTCAACCTCTACTCCTGCCTCTGCCCTAAGGCAATCATTGATCTGATTTCTATTACTATACTGTGCTGTACTATTCTATTACTAATTGTTTTTGCTAAAATACAAGAATTTGTATTATATGGTTATTTATCAATTACTATACTACACTGTACTATTTTCTCACCATTGTTATTTTTTGTGTGGTAGCCAAATAAAGATGACCATAATGAATAAAAGTATAATTGAACCTAATTACTAGCCTCAAAGAATGAGGTTAACATTTGTGTTACAGTGAGAGAGATGCACTGTGAATACTGGAAATGTGATCTTGTTTTATGTTATAAAATATATAACCAGTGTTGATTACCAGTGCATAATTAATATCTTTAACTTAGAAAAGGTACACTTTTACTCTTATCAAAAGATGTACCTTTAATTAGTGTAGATGGAAGCATTACATCTTATATAATGACTTTTTCACTGAGGCATAAGTGTTTTTCTAGTCATAATAGCTTATATTGAGTACTGTCTATGAGCCAGGCACCAAGCTTGGTTATTTTCATGCATTATTTCTAAATTCTCGCAACAACTCTTAAGATTCTTAGAAAAGCGTCAGTTTAAAAATGATGAAACAGGCCAGAGTAATATAAGTAATTAGATGACATAGCCGATTAGTGTTGGGATTGGAATTTTTAGAGTGGGAAATCTTAGTAATATATGTGAAAATCAACCTTTGAAGCCTAGAAAAAAATAGTTATGTATCTTTATAAGTGAGGTTAAGAAAGGATTTAAGTAAAATAGACAAATCTCCACCTATAAAGGACATAATAAATTTGACTATTAGAATTAAAGTCATTAAAAAGAGCATAATAACAATACCTAATATTTATTGAATGTCTACTATACACTGCAGTGTCGTATATTTTTATTGATACTTAAGTGTGTAGTAAATATATAAAGACCTAGCTGTATGTGTAGTGTGATAGTAAGGTCATGTGGTTAAGAGTGTAGCCTCGGAACTTCGCTGGTAGTCCAGTGGTTAAGACTACATGCTCCCAATTCAAGGGGCTCAGGTTCGATCACTGGTCAGGAAACTAGATCCCACATGCCTCACAGCTAAGAGTTAACATTGCCACAATGAGGATGAAGATTCCACATGCCACATCTAAGACCTGGTGGAGTCAAATAAATAAATATTTTTATTTAAAGAAAGAAAGTGCATCCTCTACCACATCCTTGTTTGTGTAACCCAGAGCCAGTTTCTTAATCTCTCTCAGTTTTCCTCATCTGAAAATGAGCCTATTGATCAGTTCAGTTGCTCAGTCATGTCCGACTCTTTGCAACCCCATGGACCACAGCACGCCAGGCTTCCTTGTCCATCAGCAATTCTCAGAGCTTGCACAAACTCATGTCCACCAAGTCGGTGATGCTCTCCAACTATCTCATCCTCTGTCATCCCCTTCTCCTCCCGCCTTCGGTCTTTCCCAGCATCAGGGTCTTTTCCAATGAGTCAGTTCTTTGCAACAGGTGGCTAAAGCATTGGAGTTTCAGCTTCAGCATCAATCCTTCCAGTGAATATTCAGGGTTGATTTCCTTTAGGATTGACTGGTTGGATCTCCTTGCAGTCCAAGGGACTCTCAAGAGTCTTCTCCAACAACACAGTTCAAAAGCATCAATTCCACAGCACTCAGCTTTCTTTATAGTCCAGCTCTCACATCCATACATGACTATTGGAAGAATCATAGCTTTGACTATACGGACCTTTGTCAGGATAGTAATGTCTCTGCTTTTTAATATGCCGTCTAGGTTTGTCATAGCTTTTCTTCCAAGGAGCAAGCATCTTTTAATTTCATGGCTGCAGCCACCATCTGCAGTGATTTTGAAGCTCAAGAAAATAACGTCTGTCACTGTTTCCATTTTTCCCCATCTATTTGCCATGAAGTGATGGGACCAGATGCCATGATCTTAGTTTCTTGAATGTTGAGTTTTCAGCCAGCTTTTTCACTCTCCTCTTTGACTTTCATCAAGAGGTTCTTTAGTTCCTCTTCAGTTAATGCCTTAAGGGTGGTGTCATCTGCATGTCTGAGGTTATTGATATTTCTCCCAGCCATCTTGATTCCAGCTTGTGCTTCATCCAGCCCAGCACTGCACATGAAGTACTCTGCATATAAGTTAAATAACATATTAATAGTACCTCCTAAAGGGTTGTGATGATCAAATGAGTTAATACATTTAAAGCAGTTAGAATAGTGACTGAAAATAATACATACTGTTTTAGGGCAGCAAGAAGTTGAAGCAAATATGGCAAAATGTTAACATCCAGTAAGTCTTTGCCTAATTAAAAAAAATATTTCATGTTCTTGCATAATTACAAAAATTTATTTTTTTTAAGGTCTTTATCATAATGAGCATTTCATATCTTCATTGTCTCAAAAAAGCCAAGGAAGCAAATGTTGGACAGTATGTCTCAGAGGAGCGTGGCCCCTCAAACTTGATGTTCATGTTCTATTTTTAGATAAATCCTTCTGTGCCTTATTGGGCTCACCAACTTGTTGGCCAACAGCCAATGCTGCTCACGTTAACAAATGTAGTGTCTCCTAGAGGCAGGCTTGGTGTTTCTGCTCTAGAGGATGGAGTTAAACCAACAAAAACCTGACTTATCCAGTTTATGCCAAAGTATTGCAGTGGCCAGCTAATCAACAAACACAGAGGAGTCATCAGAGATTGTGTACCAGAGAGTGTGGGTAAACAGTGAAATTTGACTAAACGTTTGCAATTGTAAGCCGTTAATGGCCCATATAGTTAAAGCAACCAGAGAAAACAAATTCCAAAAGTCTCCCCATTTGCCAGTCTTGAGTATGAGAAAAGCGGGGAAGTCAGAGTTTTTATGGAATTACTTATATTGACGTTTTTAACCTTGTGCTGTGCCGTACTAAGTCATTTAGTTGTGTCTGACTCTGTGTGACCCTATGAACTGTAGCCCGCCAGGCTCCTCTGTCCTTGAGAGCCTGCAGGCAAGAATACTGGAGTGGGTTGCCATGCCCTCGGTCAGGGGATCTTCCTGACCCAGAGATCAAACTCTGGTCTTGTAAGTCTCCTGCCTTGGCAGGCAGGTTCTTTACCACTAGCACCACCTAACCTTACTTGTATTGAAGTCAGATTAACATCCATGACAAAAAGAAACAGGTTGGGTTGCTATTTTGTATAGGAAGGGAATAGAATCAGTAAAAGAAACAGTCGGCTTAGCCAGCTCTGATGGTCATCTTGAGTGCTTAGATTGCAGAATGACATCTGTGGCCACTTGACAGTAAAATCATCGGTGTTTTTGTTAAGGCAGCTAAGAATGGAGCAGCAGGCGTGGAACTGGACCTTGAGTTTACTTCTGACGGGATTCCTGTCTTAATGCACGATAACACAGTAGATAGGACGACTGATGGCACCGGTCGATTGTGTGATTTGACGTTTGAACAAATTAGGAAGCTTAATCCTGCAGCAAATCACAGATTAAGGTAAGTGGTGTATTGTCGCCTAAACATATCTTTCAGCTTGTGTTGGAGATCACAGAAAGACACTGGCACCTTCTAATTCTCTCCAGGAGAGTTGTTTTGTTATGTTTTGTTTTCTACTATATACAGGTTTCCCAAGTAACAAGCACGTGCCCAGAACAACAGAAATAAGATGTTTTTTATCTTTTCCCACTGAGGCCAGATTTGATTCAGAATTGTTCTCAAGACAATATTCTAACATGGCAATTACTTTGTACTGTCATAAATTTGTATGTGTGTGTGTGTGTGTGTGTTTGTGTATGTTTATCAGAGCTAGTTCTATAAGATGTTCCCAAAGAAAAGAGTTCTATGATCAAATAAGATCAAACACTGTATACTTTAGATGTTTCCCTTAGGGATACATCTGTCAGTGTATCCCTGTCAATCAATTCTTACCTTTAATTTAGTGTTTCTCAAACGTGTATGACCACAGAACCCATACCCATCCCACCATTAACAGCTATAAAAACCTTGGAATTGGTATACTGGATAATACACTTTGTGATGTGACTATTTAAATCCTTCTCTTCTTGTCTTTGTAATACTGAAAAATGTGTTCTTACTGTAATTCATGTTATATCAGTTCTCTGGTCAATTTATCTGACCCAGTGATTAAGTTATAGTCCTCCCCACAAGATGACTTGGACTTTCTTCTTTGGAACTAAAAGAAAAAGTCAGCCAAAGGAGGTCATACTTTAGAAAGGATATTGATAACATTTGAAAGTTATGAGTCAAGGCTGCTGAAATTGCTCTCTACTATTACAGTTACTTTATTGCTCTGCTATAGAGGAGGGAAAGGCTGGTTTTCATATTACAGTGATGTAGCTATTAAGATATAAAGTTCAAAGTCAACACTTAAAGCAAAAATGCTTAGAGTCAGCATCACCCTTAAAATACTTAAGAAGGCATCTATTGGAGCCAGTATACCATCTTAATGTCTTTAACCCAACCAATCTTTGTTCCATAACTGAAAGGCTGCATTTTCTTTTCTTGAATACCAAATAATTAACTTGTATTTAGAGACCATGTTGTAGGAAATACAATATTAATAGAGTGGCTGGCAAAATTTACTGTACTATTTAAGTTATCTATCTTTTTTAAAACCAGGATCTTAACGCTGGAATAATGTGGTTGAATTAGCAAATGTTAAATCATGTAGACTGAAATTTCATTATGTGAGAAAAGCTGGTTTCTTGTGTGAAAGACACTTAACTTTCGTTTTCTTATTAAAAAATTTATGTATTAGAAAATTATTTTTAAAAGTTGCACTTAAATGTACAACAATACAGTTAACAGATGTATATGTATTGCTAGGAAGTTCTCCTGCATAAGACTCTATTAGAAAAGTCACAATCTTAAAATTAAGTCTCTTGAGTTCTCCAAAGATGGCATATACTCTGCCCTTTAAAGTTACTAATTATAAATCCAGTGAATGCCTGAAAAGTAAATGATTTTTATTGTTGCTGTTCTTTGGCCTAGAATATCTTTAATTAGGTTTAAGAAGATATAGTAAATTGTCCTTGGACTTTGGGATGGTTAGAGAAAGGAAGTTGGTGAAAACACTCTTCCTTTGGTTGGGAGACATTTGTCAGATGTCTGTTTCTTATCTTTTCTTTTTTCCTACATTGTACTGTTCCTTTTCCCTCTCTTGTAGGAATGATTTCCCTAATGAAAAGATCCCTACCCTGAGAGAAGCCGTTGCAGAGTGCCTAAACCATAACCTCACAATCTTCTTTGATGTCAAGGGCCATGCATATAAGGTACAGTTTATTCCATAGGCTTCTCTTTTGAAAATACCTCTTTATTTGCTAGTCTGTTTCAAAATTAATTGTATATTTTCTTATTAAATTATTTTTACAAATTATATTTGCATAATGGAAGTTTTACAAAGCAGAAATCCACATCTTTAAGGAAGCAGTAAAGTATGGAATCTTTTAATCTTTTAAACTTTGATGGAACTGTTTAATTCCTAATTTTCAACAACTAGCATGAAATAGAAGAGTCAGGTTTCTCTTATTTGGATAAAACATTCACAAAAGATATTAAATAAACAGTAAAGAGGCACTTCTTGAATAGACCACTCTAGTAACCTCACAAAAAGAACTTCAGAAGTTGAACACAAGACTTGGTTGGATCTGGCTGATAAGAGTCTTAGATAGAGAGCTGTGGACTGAATTTAAAGAAAGCTGTATTTAAAGCTCCTGATAGCTAAGAGGATATTTATCTTCTACAGAGATTTGCCCCTTTTGTATGATTTCTGTCCCTTATTGTATAGGTTTTATTTATTTATTTTTTTAATTGGCTGTTCTGGGTCTTCGTTACTGCGTACAGGCTTTCTCTAGTTGCAGCAAGCGGGGGCTACTCTTCATTGCAGTACTCGGACTTCTCATTGCAGTGGCTTCTCTTGTTGCAGAGCACAGGTTCTGGGTGCACAGGCTTAGTTGCTCAGTGGCATGTGGGATCTTCCTGGACCAGGGAAGATGGTGGACTATGTCCCCTGCATTGACAGACGGTCTTAACCTCTGGACCACCAGGGAAGTCCCCCTTACATATAGTTTTTTATTCTATGACCTGAATAGTTATACTTTTATTCACTATAATTTTTTTAAAATATGGTATTATATTTCAAATAAGATTTTGCATAACTTTTAGAACATATACTTTTATACATAAAAACACATTATTGCAGTGGAAATCAATGGGAAAATCTGGTTCATGTTATGTTTGTTCTCTTAACTTTTCAAGTACAAATACATTTTTATGCATTTATACAACTAGGGTATTTTCCCCCAGTGATAATTATGATCAGTTATGACCAGCTAGGGGCTTCCCAGGTGGCTCAGTGGTAAAGAATCCACCTGCCAAAGCAGGAGACACAGGTTCGATCACTGGGTCAGGAAGATCCCCTGGAGAAGGAAATGGCAACCCACTCCATTATCCTTGCCTGTGAAATCCTGGAGAGTTCTAATGATACCAACTTTTATTAAAAATAAAAAATGTTGAAAAAAATTTTTTATTTAAAATTGAAAACAATTGTTAAAACCTGAAATATGAACCTCTAAGTTAAGTACAATAAACTCCCATTTTTGAAGAAAGAGGAGAAGGGTGCTCTGGCTTACTTATTATTCTGGTAAACTGATGGTTCTCTATATCTAGGTTTTTCAGTCAGTCTGCCTCAGAATCACCAGGAATACATATTGAAAATACAAATTCCTAGGCCACCCCACTCAGAGATTAAATCCTAAAAATGGCTCAGGTCATGGGCTCAAGGAACGTGTATTTTTAATGGGCACCTAAGGTTTTATTGATGATATGGCCCATGTTTGGAAACCCTGATAGGCCCTACGTTTCACCCACAGTGTACTGACCTTCTTGCTTATTTTCTTAGAATAAGGAGGGGTGAGGGAGGAGAAGAAATTTTGCTTTTTAATCCAGGTATTGCTATTTGAGCTTCCTGGTTGGGTGTTCATTGATGGTTTGGGCAGCTTTGGATAGAGCATAGTGATCTAATTCACCAAGATGGGACTATAAAGAAACAGGTGTCAGCAGCAAATTGGAGATGCGGTACAGGAGCGAGATCACAGGCGTTGGAGATCATGACTAAACTGTCACTTACTACAGTGTAATGTTAACCTTGATCAGGTTCAGTGTCCTTGTGGGCAAAGAGGGAACAACGTAAGAAATGACCATGTAAGGTCATTGTGAGAATTAGATAAAGAATCCAGATGAAATACCACACACAGTGCATGTTGGTTGAAAATGACTTCAACTCTCTAGCGCATACTTTGTGATATTAATGAAGGGGAGCATGACATGAATAATTCCTTTCTTATTTTTTGGATTGCATTTCATTGCTTCTATTTGGTTATAGGTTAAATGTGATTTTCCAAAAATTAGGGGTATTTCAAGAATTATGATGTAACAACATTATAGTCCACTTAACATCTAGACACCTCTGTTGTTAGCTGCTACTGTGGTTCGATGGCCAGATCTCTTAATTCAGTAAAGGTTACACAGTGCCAGTATTTTAATTGTGTCATTTCTTCTCATTAGGTAGCTGGACTGCTACAAAAAGAAACCTCTGCTCATCCTGGGACGAGTTGGGAGACTTCCAGCTCTCCCCACTTTCTCCCTGTCCCATTACTTCTCCCGCCATGCTGGTGTTGGGTGGCCTTTCCTCTCAGACATTTCCTCTCTCTCTGGACTGAGAAAATCTATCCTTTCTAGTTCCCAGACTGGTTGACTGCTGCTTCAGCTAGGAAAGGCAGAGAGTGATAGAGTTGTAGGAATAAAAGGACCTTTCCTAGTGGCTAAACTGGGATATAAGGAAAAGACTTTAAAATTTTGCTTGCAGCCTCCACTGGCCTGTAGTCTGCCATACTTTTCCAAAGTATGACAGGAGGGGAGCTTCTCAGCAAAATAGTAAAGCAGCAGTACCCCAGCTGCTTACATACCTGCTGCTATGAGTTTAAAAGGCATCCTAGTGGATAATGCAACCTACCAAGACTCCTTTGAACATCCCCATATATTAGTAAACTTCTGATGTATTTAATAGAGTTGTATACTTTTGAACTGTGGTGTTGGAGAAGACTCTTGAGAGTCCCTTGGACTGCAAGAAGATCCAACCAGTCCATCCTAAAGGAGATCAGTCCTGGGTGTTCATTGGAAGGACTGATGTTGAAGCTGAAACTCCAAAACTTTGGCCACCTGATGCGAAGAGTTGACTCATTGGAAAAGACCCTGATGCTGGGAAGGATTGGGGGCAGGAGGAGAAGGGGACGACAGAGGATGAGATGGTTGGATGGCATCACCAACTCGATGGACATGGGTTTGGGTGGACTCCGGGAATTGGTGATGGACAGGGAGGCCTGGCAGAGAAGGCAATGGCACCCCACTCCAGTACTCTTGCCTGGAAAATCCCATGGACGGAGGAGCCTGGTAGGCTGCAGTCCATGGGGTCGCTAAGAGTCGGACACGACTGAGCGACTTCACTTTCACTTTTCGCTTTCATGCATTGGAGAAGGAAATGGCAACCCACTCCAGTGTTCTTGCCTGGAGAATCGCAGGGACGGCGGAGCCTGCTGGGCTGCCATCTATGGGGTCGCATAGAGTCGGACACGACTGAGGTGACTTAGCAGCAGGGAGGCCTGGCGTGCTGCGGTTCATGGGGTCGCAAAGAGTCGGACACGACTGAGCGACTGAACTGAACTGAACTGAACTTAATAATACAGTAGTTACTGGCTGGGACTACATTTTAATAGATTTTAAATACATGAATCTCTCTGTTTTACAGGCTACTGATGCTCTAAAAAAAGTATATATGGAGTTTCCTCAACTATACAATAATAGTATCGTCTGCTCTTTCTTGCCAGAAGTTATCTATAAGGTAAAATTCTGGGGTTTTGTTGTATGTAATATTATGTTAGTTGGTGGTGATAATAGCAATGGACTAAATAAACATAAGATAGATGCCTATTATACTGAACTGAATCAATTAAAGAGACCCCTCTTTTAAATTAACAAAAATTTGGGAAGGGGGAGGGTACTTGGACCCTGTTTTAAAGTACCTTGATTCCTTTTTAGCTCCTTTTATGTTTATAGCTCATTCAGATTACTTTGGTAAGCATTCTCAGAACAGAAAGAATTATATATCTCTACATCTTACTAAGTAACAGCAGAATAGACCTTTTTAAAAAATAAGTCTTATAACAGACAATTTAAAATATGCCTTAATTTGAAATATGTAGATAGTAGAGCAAGCCCACCTTTAACAATAATCCTTGTTTCATCTATAATCCCATTTATCCCCAGTGTTATTTTGAAGCAGATTCCAGACATTTCATCCATAAAAATTGCATTAAGTATCTTAAAAAAACATAATCACAATATCATTATCCCATCTAAAACCATTAACGGGAAGTCCTTAAGATTATAAAATATCCAATGTATAAATTTTCATTTGTCTCACAAATATCATAGTTTTTGGGTTTTGACTTTTACAAATTATTCATTTGAATCAGGACCCAAATAAGAACTTCATGTTAGAATTTAAATCTTAAAACCTGTAAATTTTGTCCACACCCCCCCATCCTTGTGATATATTTATTGAAGAAACCAGACTGTTTGGTAGAGTTTATTTACCAAAGTCTGGATTTTGCTAATTATACAATTGAACACATTGTCTCCTCTGTATATTTCCTATAAGTTGGTAGTGACAGCTATAAATCAGATTAGGTTTAATTATTCTTGGCAAGGTAATTTCTTAAGTGAGGGTCTTTTTCCATCAGGAGGTACATAATGTCATACTGACTTGAGTTTTCAGCAGTTGCTATTGATGCCAGTGGCCAGTTCTGGCATTTACTAGCAGTTGTAAAATATCAATATTTTAAGTCTAGCATTTATTCTTCATGTATTAGCTAGATTAGGGGCTTCCCAGTTAGCTCAGCTGGTAAAGAATTTGCCTGCAATGCAGGAGACCCCGGTTCGATTCCTGTGGTGGGAAGACCCCCTGGAGAATGGATAGACTACCCACTCCAGTATTAATGGGCTTCCCTGGTGGCACCTGCAATGCAGAAGACCTGGGTTCGATCCCTGGATTGTGAAGATGCCCTGGAGGAGGGCATGGCAACCCACTTCAGTATTCTTGCCTGGAGAATCCCCATGGACAGAGGAGCCTGGTGGGCCACACAGCATTGCAACGAGTCAGATATGGCTGAGCAACTAAGCACATTAGCTAGGTAGAATTCTTCTACAGAAAGGAACTCTCATCTATGATTTAGCTACTCAGTAGCAAATAAATGCTTAATTTAAAAACTTTGTTCACCAGTTTCCAAAGCAATGAGTTGGTTCCTCAACAATGGCCAACATAGCATATATTTAAAATTTTACAATAAAAGTGTAGAGCCTACTGAGATATAAAGTGTCATTGAGATGAATAGTGTAATGGGGCTTTCAGACATTTGAATCAGCATTTCCCAAACTTCCTTAACCACAGACCTTTAAAATGTGTGATACGTTTTCCAGAGCAGCATAGAGCACAGACTGAAAGAATTCCATCCACATCCCCCATCTCTCCATTGCTTTGTCTTCATCCCTGCCCCCACTTCTCTCTTCTCACTTCTCTCAGCACATTTCCCCACCCCCACACCTTTTTTTAGCCATTTTCTCTAAAAAGGATCAAAAGCTAACCAGCCCATCTTGAAATGGTCATGGTTTCATCCTAATTGCATTCTAATTATCTCTAGCCATAATTTAAATCCATATCAAATTAAAAGTTACCCTTTGTGACATTGTTAAAATTTGACCCTGAAATTATAATGTTCTCATTTTAAAGATAGGATTGCAATTCTTTTAGGATTGTGGAGGAAGTGTTCTTGTTTATACTGTATATTTACATCTTTATATCTAACACGTTATTTTCTCAAAGGATTTATGATAGAGTATTTAGTAGACATGGGGCAGCATACCACCTATGACCTCCTCATTCAGAATGAGTACATTGGCTAAATCTAAAGAGCAAATGAGAGGTATTAGAGTTAAGTGATTATGGCTTTCTTTCCCCAAATTTCTTTTCAGATGAGACAAACAGATCAGAATGTAGTAACAGCTTTAATTCATAGACCTTGGAGCCTTAGCCACACAGGAGATGGGAAACCACGCTTTGATACTTTCTGGAAACAGTCCATGTTTGTGGCATTGGACATTTTGCTCGATTGGAGTATGCATAATATCTTGTGGTACCTGTGTGGAATTTCAGCTTTCCTCGCACAAAAGGATTTTATATCCCCGTAAGTTGGAAGATTTTATCTTCTCCTGACACATTTCCTGAATGTTCTTCTTGGAAAAAGAGGATCAACTGTGGACACCTGCATTGGTTCCCACCCACAGAGCCGGCCATGCCTTTATTAATTTGGAATGCCATTAGCTGCTTAGGTGGGAAGAGTTCAGGCCTATTTCACTGTCTCCAAAAGATACTGATCAATTATTCTTGTTTTTTAGTGCATTTTAAAGAAATAGTGTCAAACTGTGACAACAGAAACAGAGAAATTGTATTTCCTTATGATTGACTCCCTTCAAAAACCAACACAGGATCCAGGGAAGACGTCTTGTGGGCGCCTGCCTCATCTCTCCTAGCTTTCCTACAGGCTCCACTCCATTGCTTCTGAGAAACTTTCCATTTCCTAAACTGTTAGCATTCTCTGAATCTGTTTTGGTAATTTTATAGCTGTGTATTGCAGGTGGTTATAGTTTTTAAGTTATATTATTTCAGGCATGCATGCATTGAGTTCAGTAGATATTTGATGTCTGCTTATGGTATTGCAAGGTTCTGTATTAAGAAGTTGATGATGGCCATGGTGAAAAAAAGGAAGCCATGGCCTGCCCTCATGGAGTTTATAGTCAAGAGGAAGAGAGAGATGCTAATCAAAAAGCGATCCAATAAATATTAAATTACAGCTAAGATAAATGCTTTATAGGAGAGAAGAGTGCATGTATACTGTTTAATTTCTCCTAGTAAAGGAGTCAGGGAAAACATCCCTATGGAAGTAACAGCTAAACAACTAAGCTAAGATCTGAAGGGAACTGAGGACGGTAGGGATCAAGATCCAAGTCAGAGGGGAAAACACGTGCCAAAGTGTTGTGGCAGGAAAGAGCCTATTTCTTGCAAGGAATTGCACGAAAAATTGGTTCACACACAGAAAAGAATACAGCACAGAAAAGAAAGGGAATGTGGCATAAGATGAGGCCAAAGAAACTGTTGGGGTTAGGCCACTGCTTACAGCCTCCAGGAGGGGCACGTGGCAGCAAGGGATTGTTTTTAGGAGGTAGCTGTTTAAAGTGTTTAAAGTGAAGTGTCTAAAGACGCAGCAGTGGAGGGGAAGCGCTCATGCTGGGCTTGGAGCAGTCTGGCTGCAGTGCAGAGGCCGGTTAAGAGGCTCCTCCTGGGTGCTGTTAGTCTTCAGTAAATATACTTAGTGACCATTAGATATTTCTGGGACAGTTGGCATTATTCTAATGGTTGATTTTTCCTCTTTCTCCAGGGACTACTTGAAGAAGTGGTCAGCTAAAGGCATTCAGGTTGTTGCTTGGACTGTTAATACTTTTGATGAAAAAAGTTACTATGAATCTCATCTTGGTTCCAGCTATATCACTGACAGCATGTTGGAAGACTGCACACCTCAATTCTAGACACCTCCCCCCCTCCCCGGGAGGAAACACAGCTACAGAAACTGTCTGTGGGCCTCACGCAGGGACATCAATAAGCCCAAGTCCTTGAGGGATCGGGTGGCTCACATAAGCAATAGTCGTACCTGGGTTTTCACCTGAACCAAAGCAAAACCCAGTGTAGCCACCGTGCTCCATGGAATGCCTGAGTTCAAAATGGATGCTCTTCAAAGTCTGGGTCTGCAAAAAGGCACAACACTCCTGCCCTGACTTAGAGGAGGCACACTTCAAGGCCCAGTGAAGATAAGCACAGATTGTATTGTGCAATTTGGGGGTGCAGATGCAAATGCATGGGAAATGCATGATCACTCGGAGTAGACATTTTAAAACTTGACACACGTAATTTACTTATTTAAGATGTTTGTATCTAGCTACATTATCAATGTACTGTAGACATCAAACCTGTGACCATACTAATAAAATCATTAAAAGGAGCACTAAGGGAAAACCGTGTACCAAGCATCATATCCTGACCTTGAAAATTAGGGGAGCTGCTGTTGTCAGTCCAGTGACCAGGGCTGCTGATGAGACGTTGTTCGGTTGCTGAGTCGTGTCTGACTCTTTGTGACATGAGACATTGATGTGAAGCAAAGAAAATGGTGGTGGTGGTTTAGTCATGTCAGACTCTTGCAACCCCGTTGACTGTAGCCTGCCAGGCTCTTTTGTCCGTGGGATTCTCCAGGCAAGAATACTAGAGTGGGTTGCCATTTCCTTCTCTAGGGAATCTTCCCAACCCAGGAATCGAACCCAGGTCTCCTGCATTGCAGGCGGATTCTTTACCCCCTGAGCTACAAGGGAAGCTAAATGATAGGGAAGAAAATGAAAATGGTGGGGAAGTCTTGACACCAGTCTGAGGGATTGTTGATGGTATCTAGAAATAAGAGCTTCAAGCCACTAGGGGGCAGAGTTGTACCCTTTCGAGCTACTCAACAACAATTGTTCCGACAGAACTGGAAGAGACTTCAGGAACATCTAGGTTTAGCCTCATTTTACAGATGAGGAAAGTAAAATCTCTTGAAGGGAAGGGTCCCAGAAATGACAGCTGGTGACGTACAGCCTGATCTCATGATAAAATTTCTTGTTTACTATTTATGAGTAATTTTAGTGGTTTAATGTGCATCATTTTAATTAGCCTTCACAAAAATCTTAAGAGATATTTAACCTCTTTTTACTGATAAGGAAATTGAGGCACTGCGAAGTTAAAAAACTGAGGCACTTACCCAGGATCTCACATTCCTTGGTGTAACTGGTATTCAAATCCAGGTCAGTCAGTTCAGAGAACCACTCACTCTGTCTATAACATAGAGCCCTGATTCCCAGGCCTGCACTTTGCCACCTGAGCTCCCAGGCACCACATTGTGAACTTAAGTAGCAATATTTAAAATGAAGTTAAGTAAAAATTGCAAAGTTCTCTCTCCTCTACCTCCCTCCCCCACTCCACCCCCAGCTCCGTCAGCCTTGATCACAGGCCCACAGCTTCTCATGACTTCCCTCCTGAATCCTAATGGTCACACATGCAGCAGCAAGGCCATCAGCCCACACAGCTAGATGGTGGTGACAAGCAGACTGATTATTGCTATAGTTGGTGTTGGCAGGAGGGCAATAAATCACACTTGGGATGTTTACAAATGAGTTTTCTTGAATTTTAAAATAACAAAGATCCAATGACTGGAACATACCTAAGCTGCATGACCTGCATGCCATGTTACGACTGGACTGACAAGGGGAAGAGAAAGGGGCCAAAGAAGACATCTGTGGGCTGAATTTCCCCTTTAGCCTACCTGCAGAGACTACACAGCAACTGACAGGGAAGGAATATCTTGGGGCAGTACAGAGTTCACAGCATCCCTTCTGTGGTGTGAAGACCCTTTGAGAGCCAGAGTTTCCTGTCTTGACCTTTGTTCCAAATCCATATTGCACTTGACTCAGCCAGGCCCAATTAAGGTGCTCATGGGCCTTGAAGAATGGAGAATTCAGATGAAGAAAGAAGGTGTTAAGTTTGGCTTAGTAAAGGGGTTAACAGGATTTGGCATCAGATAAAGTTAAATCTGAATTCCTGGTCACTGGTTATATGACCTCTGCAAGTTATATAGCTAGTGTCTTAATTCATCTCTAAAATAGGGGCAGTATTATTACCGTGCCAGGGAGTAGGTGTGATTAAAGAGTGCAAGTAAAGTGCTGATGACTAGGATTTATTGACTTACCATCTACTAGACACTGTTTCAGATCCTTTCTGTGTGTCTATTAGAAGACCATGAGGTCGGTACCATTATAATCCCGTTTTGCAGTGAAGAAACCCAGGGAAGTTAAGTAACTTGCTTAAAGTCATGCAACAGTACTAGGAAAAGGATTCGGGCTCAGATTATATAATTCCAGAGCCCACACTCTAAACCCAGGCTTATCATCCTGTCTGGCCCTTAGCAAGAGCTCAATCATGAGAAACATTCCCAGCACTCTGACAGTGCCTATCGCAGTAGACAATAAAAGTTGAAAGGTTTGTGAAATGTCCCAAGTGGAAACTTCCTTGAGGAAACTCGATACAGACCTAGAGTTAGGTAAAGATTTGGGAGTGTAATGATTCATCAGGGTCGACAATGAGCCATCAAAAGATAGCATTCTTTGCAAGAAAATCAATAGGGATAAAAATCACATCCTCTGCTGAATCACATTCACTGGCCTGCCTTGGATGCTGTAGACAGATAACATTGAAGGATTACTTCAAAAGACTTGAGAAACACACTGCTTATTTCATTAAACTACTCATTTTCTTATTTGGAAATTAGTGTCTTCAGTCATCTTGACAAGAATTTCACTAAGTCATAAATACTCTTTATTAGACATGAATTTCTAAATAACATTGTTTCCTAAAGTGGGACTAATGCTTCAATAGGACAATCAACTACAGCTTTGAGGACAAAGAAGAGTGGGAGTTAATGGAGTTCACTCAAGCTTTTAGCATGGAGTGATGTATTATTGAGTCGCTAAGTTGTCATGTCTGGTTCTTTTGCCACCCCATGGGCTGTAGCCCTCCAGACTCCTCTGTCCGTGGGTTTTCCCAGGCAAGAATACTGGAGTGGGCTGCCATGACCCTCTCCAGGGGATCTTCCTGACCGACAGATAGAACCTGCATCTCCTGCATTGGCAGGTGGATTCTTTACCACTGACCCACTTGTGGGTCAAAGTTATTTGATTTCTTTGACCAAAAATACTGAAGATTAATGACCCTGTGTGTTCCTTTATCTTAACTTCATTCTCAAAATCGTAACAGCAGAAACCAGGTGTTAAGAGGATGGTTATCAGCTGGACAGAGGATTCTCAAAGAATGCTGTCCTCTGAGACTGAAAAGGGTTCCTGGATCCAAATCCAGTGGGTTATGTGTGTGGAGGGTTTCCCACATCAGCAACAGTTTTCAGTCATAGGCAGGATCCTCCAGAATTCAACTCAGTTCCGACACTGTCTACCCAGAGACAGAATCAGATTCCACAGATAAAGGGCTCAGTCCCAGAAGACCACCCTCCACTTCAGACACCAGTTGCAAGCATAGATTG
Organism: Giraffa tippelskirchi; assembly: GCF_054371585.1. Classification (NCBI taxonomy): domain Eukaryota; kingdom Metazoa; phylum Chordata; class Mammalia; order Artiodactyla; family Giraffidae; genus Giraffa; species Giraffa tippelskirchi. The sequence continues at coordinate 24,533,309 of NC_137287.1, forward strand.
TTACCTGCACTTCTGACTGACTGGCTATAAGTGAGGTATTCCCAGGATCCCCTCCTTGGGTTTGATTAATTTGCTTGAATGGTTCACATGACTCAGGAAAACCTGCTTACTCATTAGATCACTGATTTATTATGGAAGGATATTAAAGGATACAGATGAAGAGCTACATCGGGCAAGGTCCTCCACAAAAGAGCTTCTGTCCTCGCAGAGCTTGGGGCCAGGCATGGGGGCACACAGAAGTGTTCTGTTTCCCTCACACGGAAGCACTCCAAAAAGAAGGGCAAAAAGCTGTCCTTTTGGGTTTCTAAGACAAGCTCATTACATAGTTGCACGTGGGTGTGTGGTCAGTTGCTTTAGTCGTGTTTGACTCTTTACAACCCTATGGACTGTAGCCCTCCAGGCTTCTCTGTCCATGGGAATCTCCAGACAAGGATACTGGAGTAGGTTGCCATGACCTCATCCAGGGACTCTTCCCAGCCCAGGATCAAACCTGAGTCTCCTGCACTGCAGGCAGATTCTTTACCGCTGAGCCACCTGGGAAGCCCAATGTTTGACTAAATCACTGGCCAATACAATTGATTCAACCTCAAGTTCCTCTCCCCTCCCCAGACATCAAGGGGGTCAGGAGTAAAAATTCCAACTCTCTAATCATGTGGTTGGCTCCACTGACAACTGACCCCCAACCTTAAGGTGCTTTCCAGAAGTCACCTCATTCACAGAACAAAAAGATACTTTTATTACTCAGTGCTCAGGAGATTCCAAGAGTTTGGGGAGATTGAAGCCAGAAACTGTAGACCAAGGCCAAATGTTGTTGTTCAATCACTAAGTCATGTCCGACTCTTTGTGACCCCATGAACTGCAGCATGCCAGGCTTTCCTGTCCTTCACTATCTCTCTTAGTTTGCTCAAACTCATGTCCATTGAGTCAGTGATGCCATCCAACCATCTCATTCTCTGTTGCCCTCTTCTCCTCCTGCCCTCAATCTTTCCCAGTATTAGGGTCTTTTCCAGTGAGTCAGCTCTTCAAATCAGGTGACCAAAATATTGGAGTTTCAGCTTCAGCGTCAGTCCTTCCAGTGAATATTAAGGATTGATATCCTTTAGGATTGACTGGTTTGATCTCCTTGCTGTCCAAGGGCCTCTCAAAAGTCTTATCCAGCACCACAATTCAAAAGTATTAATTCTTCAGTGCTCGGCCTTCTTTATGGTCCAACTCACATCCATACATGACTAAACTACTGGAAAACCATAGCTTTGACTATATGGACATGAGACTTAAATTTTGGTCATCTGAATGACCAAGTATATATATTGGTCATTCAGATGATATATAGTTATGTATTTCTTATAAATCACAATATCATGGAGACAGTTATTCAACATCAGCATAAGGGGAATCTTGTTAGAAATGCAAATTCTTAGAGTCCATTCCAGAGGTAATGAATCTGAAACTCTGGGTCAGGCTCACGATCTGTGGTTCTGATCTTTGCTGAAGTCTGAGGACCACTGATCTTTGCTGAAGTCTGAGGACCACTGGGCCAAAGAAAATAAAAAGTGTTCAATTCTGCCAGTAACTTGCTATGAGACGTCAGACAAATCACTGAACCTGTGTGTGCCTAAGTTCCCATATGTCAAATGGAGATTATAAAACTTGTACCAATTGTCTTATGGCAATAATGTTAAGAGATTTGAATGAGGAAAAAAATGTCGATGTGTTCTGAGAAATGTGTTAACAGTATAATACTGTTGTTATGAAGATAAAAAATTTTAAAGTATGGAGGAGCCATAAAACCATACTACTCAGGGTGTAGTCCTCAGACCCACAGCACTAGATAGAAATGCAGGCTCTTGGGCCTCATCCCTGAACTCACAGATTAGAATCTGTTTTTTTTTTGCCACACGGCAAGGCGTGTGGGATCTCAGTTTTCCAACCAAGGACAGAACCTAGGGCCCTGCAGTGAGAGTGCCAAGTCCCAACCGAGTCCCTAGGGACCACCAGGGGATTCCCTAGAATCTGCTGTATAACAAGATCCCCGGGTGATTGAAATGGGGAAAGCACTGAATGGATCGGAACACCACACAGGTGTAAGGTGTTACCCGCGTCAGGCAGGTATAGTCATGAAGGAAATAGAGGGCCCCCCTGCTCCACGCCTGAGCTCCTCCCAGTGGTCTGTCTCACCGTTGATCAGACATGGGTGTGTGTTAAGTTGCTCAGTGGTGTCTGACTCTTTGCGACCCCATCAACTGTAGCTCACCAGGCTCCTCTGTCCATGGATTTTCCAGGCAAGAAAACTGGAGTGGGTTTCCATTTCCTACTCCAGGGGATCTTCCTCACCCAGGGATCGAACCAGGATCTCCTGCATTGCAGACAGATTCTTTACCATCTGAGACACCAGGGAAGCCCTGATCAGATACATAAATGCTATGAAAAAGTTCACACTGTGGGAATTTAAGGAGGTACCATTAAATGCTACCTACTGAGACAATCCCTATTTATGAGCGTAATTCTTACCACCTGTCCTCAATTCAAAGATTATAAAAACATGTCAGTCATATGATTTTTTTAATCCTTATAATTGAACTTCACACAAAGTCATCTCATTGCCTTATAAAAAATGAATTGGGTGATTCACTGTGGACATTTGAAGGATCAGAACCTCCAGAAATTCAAGACAGATCATCTTTTGAATACTTAAAACCTCAGAGATTATCCAGCTTTCAGGTAACTCTTGGAAAGCATATGTTACTTTGATCATTTTGAGCTAATTAAGACAAGTTTTGAAAGAGGAAGATGGGCAATGTTCCCAGAAATATTGGATGCAATAGTCTTGAGTTCACTATTTAAATGTTTGATAGGTGCCTCAGGTGACTTCTATGGTCAATCGAGTTCAGAAAGAACCACTCTAGATCCTAGCTCAGTTGCTCGCAGCCCTGGCTTCCCACTGACGCCATCTGGAGAGCTTTAAGGGAAAAATGGGGACGATCCCCTGGAAGAGGGCATGGCAACCCTCTCCAGTACGCTTGCCTGGAGAATCCTATGGCAGAGGAGCCTGGCAGGATACAGTCCATAGGGTCACACAGAGTCGGATACGACTGAGCGACTTACCACAGCACACAATGATGCCTGATTGAGCTGGTCTAGCACAGGGCCTGGGCCCGGCTGTTGGAACAGCCAGCTCCCTGTGTGACCCTTAGCGCAGCCAGCATTGAGAGCCCAGCTGCCGGAGAATTCCTGATCGGCCTAGGGGTGAGTTGCCCCATGAGGGCTGAATTGTGTTAATGAAAGATTCAAATGGTGAAGACCTAACCTCCAGTGCCTCAGAATGGAACTGCATTTGGAGAGAAGTCCTTTAAATGTGTGAGTTAATTAAAATGAAGCCATTAGAGTGGGTCCTCATCCCATCTGACTGGTGTCCTTATAAGAGGAGGAAATTGGGACACAAAGTTACACTAGGATATGTGTGCACAGAGGAAAGACCATGTGAGGACAGAGCAAGAAGGCGGCCATCTACAGGCCAAGGAGAGAGGCCTCAGAGGGAAACCCAAGCTGTGGACACCAACTATGGACACCTTGATCTTAGACTTCCAGCCTCTGGAACTGTGAAAAAAATGTATGTGTGTTGTTGAAGCCTCCAGTCTGTGGTGCAGGTGATGGCAGCCCTAGCAAACTAATGTATCCCTGCTATGTATCTTGAGACCATGCGTGTGAGGATGTTGCACACTCAACTCCGTGTGTGAGACCTGCATACACAACACTCCTGGGCTTGTATCTCCAGGAGAAGTGGGGCTGCACTGAAGTGGAGACAAGAGGTGGATGGAGAAGCAATCCCGATACAAGCCCCGAGCATATGGGAAGTGAGCAAAAATGATGCTTCCGAGGGAGTTCACATTTCACTGTAGAAGCCAAAGAGGCACAAACAGCATTAGAAATAACACACAGAGGGAAAATCCCTTTAAATATCAATTCCACAGACTGCCTTCACTGACCCCACGGAAAATTGTCTCCCATAATTCCCTGGTCTTCTCCTTCATGATACCTGCTATAATTATTGTTTAATTAAGTTCCTGCCTAAAGTGATCTGCTAGAGAATAAGCACATGAGGGTGGAGACTGTGTCTTGACTTGTGCAGCATCTTGTTCACCACCACTTGGCACATCCTTGTGGATCAAATGAATGAACACTTTCAGCAACCACTAGCAAAGATGATACTAAAAGAGCTTAATTAAGCTGATGAATGACTTAATGAACAAATAAGTCAATGACGTGAACCAATAATTGAGCATTCACTGGATGTTTTGTCTCAAATTCATCTTAAATGATTTCTAAATTCAGTTCCAATTAGATTTCATGACAGTGATCACTCAGGAGGAGATCACTCTTCTGGAGTAATTTGGTAATTGCTCTTTTCTCCTGGACTCTTCAGTTTTAGGTAAAGTCAGATGGCTTGTGAATCATTTGGCAAATATGCAAAAGAATATGCATTCATTCAGTTCAGTTCAGTTCAGTCGCTCAGTCGTGTCTGACTCTTTGCTACCCCATGGACTGCAGCACATCAGGCTTCCCTGTCCATCACCAACTCCTAGAGCTTGCTCAAACTCATGTCCATCAGGTCAGTGATGCCATCCAACCGTCTCATCCTCTGTCATCCCCGTCTCCTCCTGCCTTCAATCTTTCCCAGCATCAGGGTCTTTTCCAATGAGTCAGTTCTTCGCATCAGGTGGCCAAAGTATTGGAGTTTCAGCTTCAGCATCAGTCCTTCCAATGAATATGCATTCAGATGTATAACACATATACATACACATATATATTCCACACATCACCACTGATTTCATGTTTGGTTCAACCTAAGACTCTGATGATAAAACCTCACGGGGCAGAGTCCCAGTCCACACATCCCCCCCCAGTCCAATCTGAAAGACTCATGTACTCAATACGCAACAAGATTCATAGATGAGACTTCTGGTTGTCTTTCACTTTGGGGTAACATGGGGTTATTTTGAGTTCTAAGTCATGAAAAAATGCAGGTTCCACAATTCAGAGGCTTCACATCCTTGATTGAGGATCACATTTTTATTCAGGCTGGACCATTTTTATTCAGTCTTAGCACCAGTCTCCAAACCAAGTCTGAGAGTACCAGGAGGGGAGATTTCTAAGGACCAATAATTCATTACATAGCTCTTAAAGATAAACTATAACTCTTCCCAGGTTTTAGTGAACTAGTTCAAATACTACAACCGTCTTTATTGGAAAATCTCCAATATTCTGTCTGGAAAAATCAGCAATTCAGGTATAAATAACCCAACAGGGAAAGCCCAATTTTATTTCAGTATTTACATTGTAGTCAGTTTCCACTTCTGGCTAAAGGTTTGAATTTCCCATCTGGGAAGCTCCTAAAGGCCCAGGTGGCATGGAGGAAGATGCTCCATCTTTATCTTCTTTCCTTCTTTGGTTGGCGTCTGGGTGCCATGATAATTATCAGGCCTTTGGATTATCTTCTTGAAATGGTCGCCTGAATCGCAGGTCTGGGTTTGATACAAGAGAAGAGATGTTAGCACAGATGCACACTGCCCCATATCTCCAAGGGAAAGACCAAAGTGGCTTTCAGGATCCCACAGCTTCTCAGGCTTTCCCTGCCTCCACCTTCTAAGTTTCTTCAACTTTCCCCCTTGAATTCCCACCATTGGAGGTATCAGAAATGCTATTCCAAAAAGATGAGTGGGTTTATTTGTTTGTCTGTTTCCTCCCCAATATTCATTCCCCTTCTGGCATCAGTCACAGGTTTTCTTTGGAAAACTACCTTTCTCCAGTCTCTCAGTCCCTGTGGTCTCTATGTTGTACCGCCTATATCTAAAGATGAGGCCTGTGACTCAGATCTGGCCAATGAAGTCATCACAGTCTCTTGGTCACAGCAACTGATTCATGGATGAGTACATCACCCAATCAGATCAAATGAAACATAAAGAGAATTCTGGGTCTCCTGACCACTAGACTTGAATCTGAGAAGATACAGGAAGCTAATAAAGTTGTCTTGTAATTATCAAGAGGTCATTTGAGAAAGGAGATAACATGGAGAAGAATTGAACAGAAAGAAACCAGGTCTTGTGACATCCTGTGAGTCCGTGCTTCTGGGCATGCCTAAGGCAAGAAGTATTCTCAAGTTTTTGCTGAAGCCAGCTTGGGCCAGTTCTTATAACTGAATGACTGAATCTAGGAGCAGTTTTGACCCTCTGTCTTGGGATCTATCATCTGGATGAATCAGACCTTCTTCGGTGCCGGTCAGGTACTCACCTAGAGCAGCATCATGTTGCCTGACACGCAGAGGGCCCCATTGCTAAAAAAGAAGAAAACAAGAAATCTCATCACTAGAAAATTGTGTAGACCTCAGATCCTTTGCATAGATGATAAGACTTGCAAGCCCCACCATTTTAAATTTAAGAAGTAACAGATTAAGGTCAAGATTCAGTCACAGAAATATCACACATGTTCTGTTTTCATTTAATCTTTCATTTCACAGATATTTATTGAACATTTACAACACGCCAGGTAATATATTAGGACCTGTGGCTGCAAAGGTACAGTCATGGTCCCTGCCTTGATAGGATTTTGAGCTGGGCCTCTAAGTCCCTTACCCATATCATGCTGATGGTATTAATTTGTACAGACAATAAACAACATGGCAGTCTCTTCAGACAAGATCATAACTTCTAAAAGTAGTAGCATTTGAATTAACATGGGTTTACTGTTTATCCACATTTTCTAGGATACCAGTGAAGTCAGTGCAGGCTTTGGTACTGGAGCAGGGTTCTAGAGATCTCTCAAACCTTTTTGGTAAGAATAAAATTCGCAAAACCTTTTTAAGAACATGATATGGCAATATATGTTAACATTATCATGCATATGCCTGAGGAAAATAAAACACTCACATACAAACACTATAACATAAATGTTTCATTACACATTGTCTTTAGTATTAAAAAAAACTGGGAACAACCCAAATGTCCAAGTATGTACAAACCAAAAGAATGTCTGAGATACAGTATTAAGAAGGGAGAGGGGAAATTATGTGTAAAATATAGCCCATTTTTGTAATGAATAAATAAACAAGAACGTTAGTAGATGTGTGGATGTGCACAGATGCCTGGGGGAAAGATCTGAAAGACTATACACTGAAGCATTAACCTAGTGGGGTGAGATTTCAAGGCATTTTTCATCCCAGTGGGACACACTTCTGTATGGTTGGGTAATGGAAGGATGCGTGCAAGGTCCAGGAGGGAAGGGCCTTATTGTGTTACCATGATATTACCATGATATTACATTACCTAGAACATGGGTAGGCATAGAATATGGTGAATGCATACTATATTTTAAAATAAAAATAAAGAAATGTTAAAACACAGAAAGTGAAGGGCCCAGATGTGATTCTAGCTCCTGATGCACTTTTCACAGGAGGGCACACCCATGTCACAGGGATCCCAAGGCAGCCTGCAGCCTCACCTCCAAATCTCTCCTTTCCAGCGTAAATAAAGTGGGGTTTGCTCTCTTCTCCATACCTTGCAGCTTGATCAACTTATCTATCAGGAACATTTTGTCTTTGCCCTCCTGCCAAGAAGGAAAACAAAACCAAAAATATGGTGAGTGAATGATGGTGTGGGGTTGAGAAGCAAATGATAGAAAGGTTGATTTTTAGGCAGGTAGGGTCCTGGATGGGCTTCCCTGGTAGATCAGCTGGTAAAGAATCCACCTGCAATGCAGGAGACCCCAGTTTGGTTCCTGGACTGGGAAGATTCCCCGGAGAAGGGATAGGCTACCCACTCCAGTATTCTTGGGCTTCCCTGGTGGCTCAGACAGTCAAGAATCCACCTGCAATGTGGGAGACATGGGTTTGATCCCTGAGTTGGGAAGATCCCCTTGAGGAGACACGGCAACCCACTCCAGTATTCTTGCCTGGAGAATTCCCATGGACAGAGGAGCCTGGCAGGCTACAATCAATGGGGTCGCAAGGAGTCGGATGCAACTGAGCGACTAAGCACAGCACAGCACAGGGTCCTGGACCCTGTGGAGGCTGGAAACCGCTGTCATGTTTACTACTGATGAGAGAAAAGTAACATCTCACAGCAAAACCAAATTAACCCCCATAGCCTTCCTAAACTGTTATAGTCTCCTCTAAAGCAATATCCTAGCAGGCTGAGTAGTAGCTTTCTCTAGTCTGCTGTGAGAAGCAACCTACACATCATTGTCAGAGGGCCCAGGACAAATGGTTTATAGTATCCCTCCTCTTGGCATGCCCTTTGCCCTGGAGCACCCTCTGGGCGCCCAGCATTGCCTGGATCTGCCCTGTCCTTCCGCTGAGAATGTCAAAGCTTATAGCTCTGCATTGAACATCAAATATATTTCATTTGTTAAAGTTATCTGTGTTAGGGTGTCCCTGGTGGCTCAGTGATAAAGAATTCACCTGCCAATGCAGGAGATGCAGGTTCAATCCTCGATCTGGGAATATCCCACATGCCATGGAGTAACTAAGCCCACGCGCCACAACTACTGAGCCTGTGCTCTAGAGCCTGGTGAGAGAGTCAATTCCTAGGAAGGTTGATAAGAAGTCCAGGGGTCCCCAAGGAGAGAGGGGTCAAGGAGGAAGAAAGGACAAACTTTTTTCCTCTACATTCCTTCAGTTCAGTTCAGTTCAGTTGCTCAGTTGTGTCCGACTCTTTGTGACCCCAGGCCTCCCTGTCCATCACCAACTCCTGGAGTCTACCCAAACTCATGTCCATCGAGTCGGTGATGCCATCCAACCATTTCATCCTCTGTGGTCCCCTTCTCCTCCTACCCCCAATCTTTCCCAGCATCAGGGTCTTTTCCAGTGAGTCAGCTCTTCGCATCAGGTGGCCAAAGCATTGGAGTTTCAGCTTCAACATCAGTCCTTCCAGTGAACACCCAGGACTGATCTCCTTTAGGATGGACTGGTTGGATCTCCTTGCAGTCCAAGGGACTCTCAAGAGTCTTCTCCAACACCACAGTTCAAAAGCATCAATTCTTCGGCACTCAGCTTTCTTTATAGTCCAACTCTCACACCCATACATGACCAATGGAAAAACCATAGCCTTGACTAGATGGACCTTTGTTGACAAAGTAATGTCTCTGCTTTTTAATATGCTATCTAGGTTGGTCATAACTTTCCTTCCAAGGAGTAAGCGTCTTTTAATTTCATGGCTGCAATTACCATATGCAGTGATTTTGGAGCCCCTAAAAATAAAGTCAGCCACTGTTTCCACTGTTTCCCCATCTATTTGCCATATAACAATAATGTATCCTGCTTGAAGGCAGTCTCTGGAAAAAACCTTCTGGCTAATCCTGTTTTCTTAAAATGTAAATTATGGGAGTGGGTCTAGTAAGGTCTTTACAACCTCCAGACATTCTTTTGATTCACTGTAATAAGTAATTATAAAAAGTATATAACTCCATTGCTAACACTAGCGGGGGGGCACTCTTTCTGCCCCCTTCTGATGTCTATGTCAGAAGCTTTTTATATCCCTTTTATACTTTAATAAAACTCTATTACACAAAAGCTCTGAGTGATCAAGCCTTATCTCTGGCCCCGGATTGAATTCTCCTCTGGAGGCCAAAAATCCTAGCATCTTTTGTGGTTCAGCAACAACCTTTCACTGGGAATCACAAAAAGAGAACCCACCGCAATGAGAAGCCCATACGCAAGAGGATAGCCCCTGCTTGCTGCAACTAGAGAAAATTCCACACATCAATGATGACCCAGCACAGCCATAAATAAATAAATATATAAAAATTTTTTAAATTTGTCTGTGTTAATGAAGTAGACCCTGACAAATAATTCCTGAATTGGGAAAGAGAACAAAGGAATGGGGTATGTCTTCCTCAGGAGGGGGAATCACTTTCCTGGAGTCTATTACAGATAAGAGAGTGCTGAGGTGAGCTAGCAAGCACCACTCATGGTCTGTCCAGTCTAGGTCAATCCTATTTTCCATGCTCTTGTTTCTTCCTAAACTTTCACCCACTAATTTTAGCATCCACCAGTAGATCTTGCTTGCAACAATTATTGCTATGGTATTTGGTTCATAATGACCTTCTAGTTCCCTCATTCCTTCTACATTTAGTAACTGAAATTCTTCCGTAAGAAAGAGCTGTCCATGGTAATTGGTATTTTTAACAAGTTCCCCAGCTGTCTTGGATGTGGCCAACTTGTTTGAAAATCTCTGGTCTGTAGCAACTGTTTGCATATACCAGTGTGAATTAGAATTACCTGGAGAGATTGCAAGACTACAAACGCACAGGCTTTGCCCAACAGAATTTTGACTCAGGAGTCAATGCTGCACTGTAGCTGAGAGCATAAACTTTGGAGCTGCCTGATTCAAATCCCACTATTACTAGCCCTGTGACTTTGGGTAGGTTGCTTCACTCTATAAGAATCCATTTCCTTAATTTTAAAATAGAGGTAAAGAAATGAATGTGCTATAGAGTGAGTAGTAAAAATTAAATAAGAATCTTTGTTCACCACTTAGCACAATGGCACGCATCAATAAGCGCTCAACAAAATGTTATCTGTTGCCACTATTGCCTGGAGGAGGGAAGGGTAATAAGAATTTGCATTTTTAACAAGGAACCAGGGGGTTTTGGCACAGAATATCATACTTTGAGAAGGACAGTTCCTGAGCCTATTCCCTGTCTCTTTGAGTTCTTTTAGAGACAGCAACCCCATCTTTGTGGCCCACATTCCAGGCAAGACTCCCAAGCAGGCAGGTCTGCATGATGCTTATGGTGCCTTCCTGAAATGATGTCAGCCCAGTAACTCCTGAGTTTACCTGACACTACTCTTACAACAGAAAGCTTTAACATCAAATCCCTCCCACGTTGAAATCTTCATAAGACTTGCCCCAAACATTCAATGTTGCATCAGAAAACTATGGGTAATGCTTCTGGGGATAGGTGGGATAGCTAACTAACCCATCAAAAATACTAAGATCCTTGCATCTGGTCCCATCACTTCATAGCAAATAGAAGGTGAAAAAGTGGAAACAGTGACAGATTTCATTTTCTTGGGCTCCAAAATGACTGTGGATGTTGGCTGCAGCCATGAAATTAAAAGATGCTTGCTCCTTGGAAGGAAAGCTATGACAAATCTAGCATGTGTGCAGGCTCAGTTGTGACTGACTCTGTGTAATCCTATGGACCATAGCCCACCAGGCTCCTCTGTCCATGGGATTCTCCAGGCAAGACTACTGGAGTGGGTTGCCATTCCCTCCTCCAGGGGATCTTCCTGACCCAGGGATTGAACCTCGATCTCTTATGTCTCTCCTGCATTGGCAGGCAGGTTCTTTACCACTACAGCCAGCTGGGAAGCCCCAAGACAAACTTAGACAGCATATTAAAAAGCAGAGACATCATTTTGCCAACAAAGGTCCACATAGTCAAAGTTATGGTTTTTCTAGTAATCATGTATAGATGTGAGATGTGAGAGTTGGACCATGAAGAAGGCTGAGCCCCTAAGAACTGATGCTTTCAAATTGTGGTGCTGGAGAAGACTCTTGAGAGTCCCTTGGATCACAAGTCTTCTTGCAAACCAGCCAGTCCTAAAGGAAAATCAACCCTGAATATTCATTGGAAGGACTGATGCTGAAGTTTAAGCTCCAATACTTTGGCCACCTGGTATGAAAAGCCAACTCATTGGAAAAGACCCTGATGCTGGGAAAGATTGAAGGCAAAAGGAGAAGAGAGCAGCAGAAGATGAGATGGTTAGAGAGCATCAGTGAGTCAATAGACAAGAATCTGAGCAAACCCCAGGAGATAGTGAAAGGCAGGGAAGCCTAGTGTGCTGCAGTTCATGGGGTTGCAAGGAGTAGGACACAACTTATTGACTGGCCAACATCAACAACTAACTAATGCTCTTTCTTTACGATACAAAATGTGCCAACTCAAGTGATCTGAAGCCCCAAAGGTTCAAGCAGATAGACTCCAATAGTGTCCTGCTTCTTCCTCATGTTTTCAGACATAAGTGCTCATGTCACAGTTACGTTGGTATTTAGAAGAAAGGGGAACTAGCCCAGTAGCAATGACCATCTCTCTGTGTCCAGACTTTGATCTCTAAATACCATTTGATCAGGACTCCTTGAAGAAATGCCTAATTCCTATTCTGAGACAGGAAATGAACAATCTGAGTCCAGACCATCTTATCTTTCCAGAGAACAAGGAAGCAACCAAAGGCTCCCGGGATCATGTCAAAAGAACTGAGGAGCTAATTCAAAAGGATTTCCTCTAGCAAAGGATGAGACTATTTTAAGCACAAACAAATGATTACAGTTGAAAGATGCCAACATACACTTAAATCTATGAACTCATAATGATAAATTCTCATTGGCCACATTTGGAGGTTCTAGGTTTAGTGAGTCGAATAATGTCTCCCTTTTTAAAAGATATGTTTAAGTTATTTCATTCTAACCCCACCACCTGTGAATATAGCTTTATTGGAAATAGAGTCTTTGCAGATATAATTAATATAAAGGTTTTTTTTTTTTCATATGAGATCATCATGGATGAGGATGAACCTTAAATTCAATGAGAAGTCCTTAGACAAGGAAGAGAAACAGACAAAGAGAGAAAAAGACCCTGTGAAGATGAACACAGAGATGGGAGTTACTAAGTTCCAAGCCAAGAAAAACAAAGGTTAGTCAGCAGCCACCAGAAAAAATGCGAGAGGTAGGGAGGAAACTCTTGCTCTGAGCTTCAGAAGGAAGCAACCCTGCTGACAACTTGGCTTTGGACTTCCAGCCTCCAGAACTGTGAGGCAATACATCTCTGTCATTTTAAGCTGCCACATTTGTGGTACTTTGCTTTGCAGCCCTAGCAAACGAATACACTGGAGGACCAAATCATCATTTTGAAAACAGGTGAATAAAGGGAGTCATGTATTTAATCTCATCTTTCCTCTCCTGAAGGTATTTGAAGGTGCTCTAACAGTTGATGAGTAAAAATTCTTCTTTTATAGAAGAATTCCAGCTAATAAATTGCAGAAGACATTCTAGAATTAGAGTACCACTATTTTGCAATCCCTAATGAAATAAAATTGGAGAAGGAAATGGCAATCCACTCCAGTGTTCTTGCCTGGAGAATCCCAGGGGTGGGGGAGCCTGGTAGGCTGCCATCTATGGGGTTGCACAGAGTCGGACATGACTGAGGTGACTTAGCAGCAGCAATGAAATAAATGGACACTGAATAAAAAGGTGTGTGAGCATGCTGAGTCACTTCGGTCGTGTCTGACTCTTTTCGACCCTATGGACTATACTCATCATAGGCTGCTAAATCCATTAGGTGAAAGACTGCTGGGAAGCTTTATGATATGGATGGGTTAGCTGACCAAGCATGGACCCACTGATCATTCTTAACATAACAAAAAAGGAGACAATCAGACATTTTATGTTATGAGGTAATGCTATGAGAAATATTTACTTAAAGTATCACCTATGAATTATTCTGGCTAAAAAGTTTAGTCCGGACTTAGTCAGGTCTCTAAATTTCACCGTTAGTTTACAGGAAAAAAAAAAAAAACCTATTAAACACCACTGCAGGGTTGAAAATCAGATATATCCAGAATGAGGGAACTACTGCATGACAAATGACCTGGTTTCTTCAACAATAAGTGGCAAGAGAAGAGGGAGGCGAGAACAGTTAGAGCTTGAAAGAAACGTTAAAGACACATCAACCAAATGCAACATGTGACACTTTTCCAGATTTTTTACTTGAGTAATCCTGCTGTAAAAAGACATTAACTGGACAACTGGGGAAATTTGGCCTTTGACTGACTATAAGATGATAGTAAGGAATTATTAATTTTTTTAGGTGTGATGATTGGTACTGTGGTTATGTTTTTTAAAAGTATATGGAAGAGTCTATAGATAAAGTGATATAAAGGCCAGGATTTGCTTGAAAATAATCCAGAGATTTACAGCAAAGGGACAGTGTAGAGGACATAAGAGTACACAAATGTTGATGGTGGTCAGGGCTGGGTGGTGGGAAGGTTCATTCTAATATCCTCTATATTGGATGATGTTTGAAAATTTTCATTACAGAATGTTAAAGGTGGGGAGGGTAACAAAGGGGTCCAATGGGACTTACATTAATGATCTGTTCATGGAGCAGTCTTATCATAATCTTCCTTCCCTCTGTGATCTGCCAGTAAAGGTAAGTGATGATTCTGGAAGAGAAGCAAAGAAAGAATGGCAGATGCTATCTTCAATGCTTTGCAGGCTCCTAATTTCAACTGGGTACATAGGAACTCATATATTTGCTTACAGATGGATGTTGGCCCAGCCAGTGTTCCTGCAAAGTTATATCTGGGTGACTTAGAGGTTAACTTCATTATAGCAATAGTTCTCAGGATTCTACACATAAATCACCTGAGAGGTGGAGAAAAGACTCCTGCCATGGGCCCTCCTCAGATTAATTAATTGAGCTTTTTTGAGCACGAGGGCAGGCATCAGTATATTTTCTTTTTATATCTTTATTGAGGCATGGTTGACATACTATAAAATGTACTCATTTTGAGTGTAATTCAATGAGTTTTAGGTAATTCATATAGTTATGCAAACTTTACCCCAATCTAGTTTTACTTTAACTTTTTTAATTGAGATAGAAATGACATATAACATTGAGTAAGCTCCAGGTGTTGATTTGACACATTTATATATTGCAATATGATTACCACCATAGTGTTAGCTAACACTCCCTCATGTCACATGATTATTATTTCTTTTTCTGTGGTGAAAACATTTAACAGTATTTTTATTATTATTTATTTATTTGGGGGCTTCCCTGGTGGCTCAGTGGTAAAGAGTCCGCTGGTCAAGCAGGAGACCTGGGTTCAATCCCTGGATCCAGACAATCCCCTGGGGAAGGAAATTGCAACCCACTCCAGTATTCTTGTCTGGGAAACCCATGGACAGAGAAGCCTGATGGGCTACCATCCCTGGGGTCACAAAAGAGTCAGACACAACTTAGAGACTAAACAACAACAAACAACAACAAATTTATTTATTTTTGGCTGTGTTAGGTCTTGGTTGCTGCACAAAGCCTTTCTCTCTAGTTGCAGTGCACGAGCTTCTCATTGCAATGGCTTCTCATTGCAGAGTACAGATTTCAGTAGTTGTAGTCCATAGGCTTAGTTGCCCCAAGGCATTTGGAATGTTCCCACACCAGGGATCAAACGTGTGTCCCCTGAATTGGCAGGCAGATTCCCAACCACTGGACCACCAGGGAAGTCTTTAACAGTATTTGTAACTTATTTTATTTATTTATTTTTTGGCCGCATCGCTTGGCTTGTGGGATTTCAGTTCTCAGACCAGGGATTGAACCTGGGCATAGCAGTGAAAGCCCAGAATTCATACCACTAGGCCACCAGGGAACTCCCAAGCAGTATTTTTTCAGTGTATATGATTCTAATGTGTAGCCAGAGTTTGTGAATCTGGACAGTGCTATTCAAATTTCCCTGTGATACAGATTTCCTGGGATTTTTTTAAAAATGCAGATGCTATAGGTCAGGGTAGGGTCTGAGAGTTTGCATTTCTCACAAGCTTCCCAGGTAATTAGAAGTTTGGAAGAGCAAGACAGAACTTCCGATTTTGAGCAAGGAGGCCAAAGCCAAACCAGTGTTGGGAGGGAGAGCATGACCAAGAGCTAGGAGACCCAGGTTCCAGCCTCCTCTACAATAAATAGACTCTACAGCCTCAGAATTATCCCTGTCTCTGCAAGTCTTATCACTTCCACTGTAAAATCCAGGGGTCACTCAACAATTGGCATCAGCTGGCTCCGCTAGTCTGTGCTGCTGAATTGTGTCTCTATATGAAGACAGACAAGTTCAGCCATCAGAATTTGGCTTCCAAAGAGGAGCAGCCGTCAGCAGACCAACTGTTCCTGCAGGAAAATGAGTCCAGTCTTGGCAGACCTTCCGCTTTTCCACAAGAAGTTAGAAATCATTTTAAAATTTGAAAATGAAAGTACACTAACCCATATATCAATAACGCCCAACCCACTTTAAGATAGTCACAGCCTCAGAAAGAATCACATAGTGATTTCCCTAAGCATTCTCACACCCAGTTTTTTTCTTTTTGTTTTCATGTTAATTCTTAAGAGGGAGCCAGAGCAGCTGTTCCTTTCTTCATAAAATGGACCTCAAAAAAGGACAAGATATTAAATAACTTCTAGAAAAACGCCATATGCCACGCTGCAGTCTTCGCCTTCCCACCAAACACGGGCCCTGCCCAAGCCTAGCTGCCCGCATGCTGAGTTGATAGGGTGTTTCTCCCTCGAGTTTTCCAAAGAACCCGGCTTACAAGACAATGAGGGTGAGGATGAAGAAGAAGTGCACGCTCCCGATGAGGTTCTGGTAGATCCAAACGACCCACAGGTAGCTGGGCCTGTTACCCAGGGTGTCGATCCAGCTGTAGATGGACTCGATGAAGAAGGGCAGACCTCGAAACGGACCGCAGTCAGCGGAAGGTTTCAATCTGATAAAACAAGGGACAGGGAAGCGTATCTAGTGCCAGGCTCAGGTATAGCTTTTCTAGAATAGCCCGGTCCTTCCTGGGCTCTTAACCAGTGATCCTCACCTGCTCCACCCATACCCCCTTCCAAAGGAAACCCTCTCGCTCACAGGCCCGGCCGGTGTGTTTCGTACTCATGACCTGTATTCTGAGGACCAGCTTTTGGACAGCAGTGTCACTTGATCCGACTGTCACCAATCCAAAGACCGGGCTGTGACCTCAGCCATGTCCTGGCACAAAGAAATGAACTGGGGCAATAGGACTCTCTTCCTTAGGAACTTGAACTAAGAAATACGAAGAGGGGAGGCTGTAATCTAGGGCAGCTAGAGCTGTAATAATGGCCACATGAAGTCAGTTGTGAACAAGCAGAGACTAGAAGGCACCAAGAACTGGTTAGGAAGAGAGAAGAGAGAGCCAACACGGTGAGACAACTGAGAACATCACGTAACAGAGGGGCGTGCCCTGAAGCTGCCAAGTTCCCGTTCTACAAATGTCCTAAAAAATCAACTCCCTTGTGCATTCATTTGCTCATTCATTTGACAAAGGCCCACTGCACTTGTAACTGAGGCAGAAGATAGATGGGCTCCAGGCTAGACATTTACAACTAGCCTCCTGTTTATATTTCTCGAGGCAAGACATAGATAGACTCCAGGTGAGTCATTTACACTCAGCCTTCTGTTTACACATCCAGATAGAAATAACAACAGGAACAGGATAAATAGCTGGACTTTGTCTCCAGTGGACACTTTAAGAGAACAATAATGGTAAGGGCTGGAAAAGAAAATGGCAACCCAACTCCAGTCCTCTCACCTGGAGAATCCCCACGGATGGAGGAGCCTGGCAGGCTACAGAGTCCATGGGGTCCCAAAAGAGTTGGACATGACTGAAGCGACTTAGCACTCACGCAATGGAAAAGGCAGAGAGGAGCTGAGTTTTGCCCAGATGAAAAATAAAGAGATCATATTTTCTCATTCTTGAGGTCAAGGAGACCTCCCCAACTATACATCTGCAGAAGGCTCCTTGGGGTTAAAAAGGAGGGGGTACCACCCCATAATAGGTGATGCCAAGCCTCCCACAGGCCTTTGTGCTAGAATCCATCTTGGCTAAAAGGTGTGCACGCAGGTTGGAGAAAGTTCCCAGGGCAGGTAAGGTGTGGAAAAACAAGATAATTGGCCAAAGATAAACAAAGACCCAGAAAAAATGCCCTAGATAAATGATTTAACCTCCTCTTTACCAGAGGAAGCTCGCACCCTTTCTCTCCGTGTGTATATCTCTGCCTTGCCTTTCTCTTAAATTGAAAAAACCGTTTCTCTGTGTGCTTTCCCACTTACTGTACTGCATCTCTTATAATAAACTTTGTACAGTTTGTTTTTGTAGAAAAAAACTGTGTTTTTACAGTTTTTGCCTCCTTAAACCATTCTTGCTTTCAAGCACGGCAAGAGCCAGGGGAACTTTGCTTCTAGCCTCTAGCCCTTGCTGGTCTAGCAGCTAGGATTCCTGCTTTTCACCCAGATTCCTGCTTTTCACCCAGGCTGAGTGAAGTTGCTCAGTCATGTCCGACTCTTTGCAACCCCGTGGACTGTAACTCACCAGGCTCCTCTGTCCATGGGATTCTCCAGGCAAGAATACTGGAGTGGGTTGCCATTCCCTTCTCCAGGGGATCTTCCTGACCCAGGGATCGAACCCAGGTCTCTCGCATTGCAGGCAGACGCTTTAACCTCTGAGCCACCAGGGAAGCCTTCACCCAGGCTACCCAGGTTCAATTCCTGGGCAGGGAACTACGATCCTGCTTCAAGCCACCACTCACTGCTGTCTCCTTGAGATCAGTAGCAGGCACTGTGCTAGATACTAAGCCCTGGCGAGGCCACAGTAAACAGGACAGACATGATATCTGCCCTCCCAGGTTCTAATGGGAAAGATGGTCAAGCAGTGAGGGTACAATTAAACAAAGATTCAAAGGCATTTCTGGCGTGAACTAGGAAATGAAGAAAGGAAACCGCCTTGAGAGAAAGGGAGGAGGAGGGAACGCACAGAAGATGGGGATGGTCATGAAGGTCAGATCTTCAACAGGACTTTTGAGCTGAGAGAGGAAAGAAGGTCAAGCAAAGAGAGCAGGGAGAGTGCTTCAAAGAGATGACCCTGAACAGACTGAGAGGTTGGGGAAGGATGGAGCCATGGGAAGTGAGGTTGGAGGGGTAAGAGGGAGCCTGACCAGACGGGGCCTTTCAGTTCATTAGAGGACGTTCTGTTCTCTTTGTGGAGACCAGGCTTCTCCCCAGCTGGGAACCTACAGGACTTGGAGGAAGCGAGGGGTCTGTGCCATTCAAGACGGGGCACCTGACAGGTGGCGACCAAACTTGGATGTATTCTTCCCTTGGTCATAGCATCTGTTGGTTACCAAGGGAACTTGGGCTAAACACTGAATGAAGCATGTCTTTTTATTCTGATCTGTACCATCTGGGGCCTTACTAATGCTAGAGAGACTGCCTTTCCCAGGGCTAGCCTACAAAGCACGTCTTTCATATGCAAACCAATGAGTCCAGAGCCCACATCCCACCCCACCTCCTCTCTCAAGCTCTCACACTCTGGGCCATTGTTCCTCTGCCCCCACCACCCCAGCGCCAGGTACCAGACAACCCCAGATGGCCCCTACACCCCAGAGCCCGATGAGATTATTCACATATGCCCCTCCCAAGCCTGCTGACTCTGCCTTGCCCTCTCCTCCCACTGAAACCACAGTAAAGACTTCTGCCCACATTTACTACTCTCTCTCTCTGCCTCTGACAGATGCCAGTGCCTCCTCCCCACATGGCCCCCATGGTGAGACAGGTGCCCTCCTTTCGGGGTCTGTATTTATTGTTGCTGTTGTTCAGCGACTTGGCCACATCCGATTCTTTGCAACCCCATGGACTGCAGCATGCCAGGCTTCCCTGTCCTTCATTATCTCCTGGAGTTTGCTCAAACTCATGTCCATTAAGTCAGTGATGCCATCCAACCGTTTCATCCTCTGTCATCCCCTTCTCCTACTGCTGTCAATCTTTCTCAGCATCAGGGTCTTTTCCAAAGAGTCAGCTCTTCACATCAGATGGCCAAAGTATTGGAGCTTCTGCTTAAGCATCAGTCCTTCCAATGAATATTCAGAGTTGATTTCCTTTAGGATTGACTGGTTTGACTCTTTGCTGTCCAGTCAGTCAGTTCAGTCACTCAGTCATGTCCGACTCTTTACAACCCCATGGACTGCAGCACGCCAGGCTTCCCTGTCCTTCACTAGCTCCCAGAGCATGCTCACACTCATGTCCATCAGGTCGGTAATGCCATCCAACCGTCTCATCCTCTGTCGTCCCTTTCTCCCCCTGCCTCCAATCTTTCCTAGCATCAAGGTCTTTACCGATGAGTCAGTTCTTCACATCAGGTGGCCAAAGTATTGGAGTTTCAGCTTCAGCATCAGTCCTTCCAATGAATATTCAGGACTGATCTCCTTTAGGATTGACTGGTTTGATCTCCTTCCAGTCCAAGAGACTCATTGTTTGCTGTCTAAACAATGGAAACAGTGAAAGACTTTATTTTGGGGGGGCTCCAAAATCACTGCAGATGGTGACTGCAGCCATGAAATTAAAAGATGCTTGCTCTTTGGAAGAAAAACTATAACAAAACTAGAAAGCATATTAAAAAGCAGAGACATTACTTTGCCGACAAAGGTCGGTCTAGTCAAAGCTTTGGGTTTTCCAGTAGTCATGTATGAATGTGAGAGTTGGATTATAAAGAAAGCTGAACACTGAAGAACTGATGCTTTTGAACTGTGGTGTTGAAGAAGACTCTTGAGAGTCCCTTGGATATCAAGGAGATCAAACCAGTCAATCCTAAAGGAAATCAGTCCTGAATATTCATTGGAAGGACTGATGCTGAAGCTGAAACTCCAATACTCTGGCCACCTGATGTGAAGAACTGACTCATCGGTAAAGACCTTGATACTAGGAAAGATTGGAGGCAGGAGGAGAAAGGGACGACAGAGGATGAAACGGTTGGATGGCATCACCGACCCGATGAACATGAGTGTGAGCAAGCTCTGAAAGTTGGTGATGGACAGAGAAGCCTGGCGTGCTGCATGCAGTCCATGGGGTCGCAAAGAGTTGGACATGACTGAGTGACTGAACTGGACTGAACTGAGGTTGGTTATAGCTCTCATCAAGAAAGTGAAAGTGAGGTTGGAGGGGTAAGAGGGAGCCTGACAAGACGGACTTTTCAGTTCTTTAGAGGACGTTCTGTTCTCTGTATGGAGACCTGGCTTCTCCCTAACTGGGAAACTGCACGACCTAGAGGAAGTGAGGGGGCTGTGCCAGTCAAGACTGGGCACCTGTCAGGTGGTGACCAAACTCAGCTGTATTAATCCCCAGGTCATAGCATCTGTTGGTTACCAAGGGAACTTGGTATGCAGATGACACCACCCTAGTGGCAGAAAAAGAGGCTGTCCAAGGGACTCTCAAGAGTCTTCTTCAGCACCACAGTTCAAAATCATCAATTCTTCAGTGTTCAACCCTCTTTATGGTCCAACTCCCACATCTATACATGACTACTGGAAAAACTATAGCTTTGATTATATGGACTTTTGTCGCAAAGTGATATCTCTGCTTTTTAATATGCTGTCTAGGTTTGTCATAGCTTTTCTTCCAAGGAGCAACTGTCTTTTAATTTCATGGCTGCAGTCACCATCTGCAGTGATGTTGGAGCCCAAGAAAATAAAGTCTGTCACTGTTTCCATTGTTTCCCCATTATTTGCCATGAAGTGATGGGACCAGATGCCATGATCTTAGTTTTTTGAATGCTGAGTTTTAAGCCAACTTTTTCACTTTCCGCTTTCACCTTCATCAAGAGGCTCTTTAGTTCCTCTCCGCTTTCTGCCATAAGGGTGGTGTCATCTGCATATCTGAGGTTATTGATATTTCTCCCGGCAATCTTGATTCCAGCTTGTTTCATCCAGTCCGGCATTTCACATGATGTACTCTGCACATAAGTTAAATAAGCAAGGTGACAATATACAGCCTTGATGGACTCATTTCCCAATTTTGAACCAGTTTGTTGTTCCATGTCTGGTTCTAACTGTTGCTTCTTGACCAATTACTTTTTCAGTGGCAGTCGTCTTCTGACCTGTTGCTCTCACTATACCTGAAGAATGATAAAACCTACATTTTAAAACACCCCCTCCTCCAAGGCTGCCATCTCCTACCTCCAGATGGTGATGGCCAGGGTGCACAGGACCCCAGTGAAGGATGGGAAGAAGAGCAGAAAGATGAAGAAAGTCATCATCTGTGAGGCCCGCCATGCTTTGCTCGGAGGCTGGAAATTCATCATCAGGCTGATCTGAAGAAAGAGATGCAGTCACCTCCCTTGTGTGGTCAGAGGAGCAGGCCAAGGGGACTCCAGCTAAACACCAGTTCCCTGACACCCTTCCCAGTACCCACCCCCCACCCAATTCCAACCACCACTGGGTCATATGGGACTGCAAAGCCAATTGGCTCCAACTTCAGATTGACTCACATTTTTGACGTAAAACATGATGAAAAGAGTAACCATTTGGATAAAGGGCAGCAGAGGACAGAAGAAGGTTCCAATCCTATGAGAGAGTGGGGATGAACATCAGAGATCAGGGAAGGCACAGGGAATGGGTTAATGACGGGTGTGGGGGAAAGGGCGAGGGTGTTACGGGCTGCATTTTGTCCCCTCCAAATCCATATGTTGAAGTCATAACCCCAATACCTGAGAATGTGTTTGGAGATAGGGCCTTGAAAGAGGTAATTAAGGTAAAATGAGATCACTAACCTCATGCGGGCCCTAACAGACACACAGAGGGAAGAAGACCATGTGAGGGTACAGAGAGAAGGCGCCATCTACAGGCCAAGGATGGAGACCTCAGGCGAAGTCAATAATGTCAACACCTTGATCTTGGATTTCAAGCCTCCGGAATTGTGAGAAAATAAATTTGTGTGGTTTATTATTTAATAGATAGCCACCATGTAAAGTATCTGTGGCACTTTATTACAAAGCCCTAGAAAACTCATACAGAGGGGGACTGCTTCCAACAGGGCAAACCCGGCAAATCCCCACCATATCCAGAATCCACAGTTCTAGGAAAGAGATTCTGCAGAGAACGTTACCCTACCCACATGGCCATTAGTTAAACCACCAGATGGCCTTCGGGCAGCCCTCGCCCAGGTGTCCCAAATGCGGGACATGAACTCTGCCTCCTCCTATGGCATTCAAGAAGGGCTGAAGTCCTGCCAGGACAGGCATTAAACTGCATTGTTGCAAATGAGAAGGGCCCTCCCTCTTTAACTCTCCCCAATGCTGCTGAGGCCAAAGGAAGAAAATCTCAGCTTGGGTGCTAGTGCTTTAAGTCCTAACACTTGCCAACCTCCTTAAAAAAAATAAAGGAGGCAGTCTTTAGATTGAGAGCCTTGACAGAAGCATCTAGCTAGAATTTTCCTTTTTATGATGGGTTTGATTTTATTTTTCAAATTACTTGCAATTTAAGTCAAATGATATGATTTTCCATTGATGATGATAAAATAAAGACTCATTAAAATGTATTTAAGTTTATAAAAAGTGAACAACATAAAAGAGAATATGAAGTCAAAAATAGTCCAGTGATAGACAAGCCAAACAAAATAGGAAGGCTGGTTAAGATGGTAAATTTTAGGTTATGTGTTTTGTACCACAGATTTTAAAATAGAGCCCTTAAAAGGATAACAACAGTCATATAATATCCCTACTTATAAACTTTTCTGAGTCAGTTACTCGCCAAGCACTTAATGCACACATTTTCTCATTTAATCCTCACCAAAATTCTATAAAGTAGGTGCTACCATTTCCCCCATTAACAGATTAGAAAACTAAAGTTTAGAGAGAGTTTATATATAACTTGCCCAGTGGCATCCTGTTCACTGGGTAAAAGGACTTTATAAACTGTCCAGTTGCCAGTGGTGTACCGGCAGTAAGCAAATGCACCACCTAAACTACATAAAGAAAAAGTCTTCACCACCTCCGAAAATAAATTCATTGACATTACTGAGTTATTTGCAGATAGCCAAATCACCCAGGAGAACTTTAAAGAGTTGGGAAATAAAGTGCTTTACAGTTGAATGGCCTATTTGAGATTGCAGAGCAGATTTCTTATATCATCTGACTTAATCGTCAGCTAAGTCAAAGGCAGCTCTTATTATCTGCATTTGACAGGTGAGGAGACTGAGGCTCAGAGAAGTTCAGTGACCCCAATGAGTAGAAGAGTCAGCCCCACAATCCAAGTTTATCCAGGTTGCCCTTCAGCCTGGGGTCCCTACTCCATGTCAATTCTTGGCTGAAGTCCTCATAAAGGAAGAGAATAATCTGGGACATGAATGCATGGTTGGATTTGGTATCACCTGCGCAACTTTGAAAAAACAACAGATTCTGGGCATTGCCACCAACACTCCAAGTTCACAGGCAGGTGAGAACCACTGAGCAAACCAAAGGTTTCAAAGCTTACCACACCAGAGTTTGTGCATAGATGAGTTCTAACACATTTCTGGCAATGTCAAACTCCTGTAAGCCAAGACTTGTGATAAGCCGCATCCCAATGATTCTGTGAAAATATGATAAGGTTAGTACACAAACCATCAATTCCCTCCTTCAAAAGATTCCCCACAATCAACAAAGCAGGGCAAACTTTCACCAGTTTGGAATAAAGTTATGACTACCCTTGCAAGTTTTTGAAAAGTTCCAAGTATAAGCATGTTTTAGAAGAAATAATTGAGGCAATCAAGGGAAAATGGAATTAACACAAAGGACTCAAATGGAGATACTGCTAAATGGTTAAAAAATTTCTAGAGAACATTATTTAAATTATCCCACCTGCTACTTAGACAAATAACTAATTATTAATAGGTTTACTAAAATAGGTATTATTTAAATGAGATTATTTAAATTACCCCACCTATTATCTTCTTTATATCACTTTTTTGCTTTTAAATCTTTATTTCTTTTAAACCTTTATTTTAATATAGTTTAAATCTATATTTAAACTCAGCACCACTCAACCCAAATAAACTGAAAAATTCTCAACTTTCAGTTACTACTGCTATTGAGTTAATGGTGTTTCCCTGTTTTATAAATCCACAAGGAGGAAACCTAGCTCCCCATTTATTCTTAAGAAAGTTGAGACCATTTTGATTTTTTTTCATACAGAAGAATTGCCAAAAAAAAAAATGCTATAAAAGACAAACAAACAAAATAACAACAACAAAAACTTTCTCACCTTTATGTCCAGACTCTGGACAGAGGCTGAACTAAAAGTGAGTTAGGGTGGACTGAGTGAGGAAATTTTGCACTCACCCACTGAGGAAAGAATCAGCATTACGTCATGCCATCTTATTACTAAGGCAGCTTGTGAAATAAGTAAATGTCTATTAGGAATGAGATGCTCATAATATTATTATAAAATAAATGAGTAAACAAATAAAAGAGGACCATACATGGGCCAATGATGATATTGCCCCAATCCTGCACACTTGGGGTCTAAATTAAAAATTAATGCATTAATTAAATTCAGTGAAAACAATGAGATAAATCTATAGGTACAAGCATGGAAAGATGACAAGGCATTCTCACTCTGCAAACTCCATGGCAGTTTTGCAACTTAGCATGCACACACGCACACACACACAAAGCAGGATTGCACAGAAAATCTAGAAGAATATACAAACACTAGAGGATTAAAATGATCTATGGTGGATACGATTTCAAACGACTCAGTTTCTGTGTTTCATTTATAGAGCTTGCTTTCTCAGGAGGTTATAAAGGGCCAACTGAACTAAATGAACTTTGACAACAGAACTGTCAAGGTGAATTTCATTTAATTCAGAAGAAAACAATATTCCTAAGGACAATAGGCAGACTTAAGACAATGTACACTTATGAGTACAGAAGGGAGCCATACTTCCTGCTCAGCCAATGCTATGGCTCCAGTTACAACAGCAGGTACTAATGACTCAAGACAGACAAATATTTACCTCCTCAGGAACTCCCCCAGGAAGGAATCAGCTAAAGAGAACACAAAATCCATCAGAAGGAGCCGGTAGATTTCTTGGCCAATGAGGGTTTCCCAACACTGGAAGACAAAGAAGAGTTAGGATATGGGAGGAAGATGTTGCCATCTGTTCCTGCCTCCCTGGTCTCATAAGAATGGAGTTGGCAGGTTAGTTTGATTGAGCCTTGGAGTGCCCAGAAAAGCAGACCCACTCTCATCAGAAATGCATCTCTAGGCTGAGTTTATTTTTGAGTGTTTATTCTCTTTCTGTGTGCCTTCTTCCTCCATTAAGGCTTCCCTTCTCATGTACCCTGACTTTCCCATCTCACTACCTCTCCTCTTTAACACTTTTCATCTTTGTTCTACGCCTTCTGGATCCTGTTTTTTTAGCCAGGAAGAGCAGGAGGTGTCAACAGCTAATAATGCCTCCATTCCTTTTGCTTATTAACCTTGTGAAAAATCAATATCTTTTAAAATTTTTTTAAATTTTATTTTACTTTTATTTATACTTTCTCTGACATGTTTCTTTTCTTTATTTATATTGAAGCTTCTGATTTATATCATTTTTTCTCTGTCTAAAGGACTTCTTTAAACCTTTCTTGTATGGAAATTCTGCTGGAAATGATTTCCCACAGTGTTTGTTTTTTCTGAGAAAGTCTTTATTTATCTTTCACTTTTAAGGGATAATTTAACCAGATATGGAAATCTTGGCTGGTGAATTTTTATTTCAACACTTAAGAATTGTCCTTGACTCTCAAAAAATAATTTTTGAGTACTATGAAAAGTAACCCCCTGCATTTTCCTATTCTTTATCCTCTATAGGTAAAGTTTTAAAAAATATTCTAGTTTTTTTAAGGTTTACTCTTTGTTTATAGTTTTCTGTAATGATATATGACATGCCAAGTTGGAGTTTTTAAAAATTTTTAATTTAATTTCTTTCTTTCTTTCTTTGGGTGTTTTCTTGCTCAGTGTTCTTTGAGCTTCCTGTTTCTATGGTTTTGTGTCTTTCAATAATTTTAAAATAATTTATATCTTCTTGATTAAGAAAGTGACTTAGAGGTTTAGCAGACTGGCACAAACAGAAAGGTCGAAATGGGTAGTTTTTGAAATTAGTGACTTCTGTAGGAAGCCCAAGGATGGACGGAAGGATGGAAGGGTGAATGGATGGATGGATGGACAGATGAATCGATGGATAAGTAGATGGACAGATGGATGGGAAAAATAACATGGTATCTACTCTAATATCATTGGCATAAACCGTTGAGAAACTCACTTCCTCCCTGATGGTCAAAGCCAAGCTTAAAGCAAAACGGCATAGAAATCTTACCTCTTCACTATCCAGGGCCACACTGTTGAGCCAATAGTAACACAGAATTCCAATGATTGATATTTTCAGAAAGATATTTCTAAAAAATGAAGAGAAAACAACTATCATTACTTCCATGGCAGTCATGGAAGATGTTTGCTAATATTTCATTTGGGGCACATGGTAGGATGAAAATTCCTGCCCCCTGTGGTTATGTGCTTTTAGTTGCTTGGTTGTGCCCAACTCTTTGCGACCCCATGAACTGCAGCCCACCAGGCTCCTCTGTCCATGGGGATTCTCCAGGCAAGAATACTGGAATGGGTTGCCATTTTCTCCTCCAGGGGATCTTACCAACCCAGGGATTGAACCCAGGTATCCCATGTTGCAGGCAGATTCTTTACTCTCTGAGCCACCAGGGAAGCCCCCTGTGTATGACGGGGGCACATATGGCTAGTTCTGACAAATGAGCTGTGAGCATAAACAATGTGTGTCACCTTGTGTCATTTCTAGATTAGAGTATTTAAATACCAGTGAGATTCACCATCTTCCCTCTGGAATGACAATCAGCCTGAATCCCTGAGTAACTAACATAAGCAGAATTTCCCTGACAATCCACAAGGGCATGCAACATAAACAAGAGATAAATACTTGTGTTCTAAACCACTGTGAGCTTGGAGTGGGGGCGGGGGGTTGCAGGGATATTTGTTACCACAGTTTAACCTCATTTATTCTGACTGATACATTCTCTTTTGGACATATCCAAACTATCTGATTTCACTTCTCACTGTAATAGTAGTACACATACATACTATTCATCAGGTGCCACCAGAGACAGTAAACATGCTTCACACTTTATCGAATCATCTCTCTTAATCATTCCAGCTCTATCATCAGGTAGATAGTATTTTATGCCTATCTTATTGATGAGGAAACTGAAGCACAGAGAGACGAAATAACTTGTCCAAGATCACACGGATTGCTTAGGGGCACGACAAAGGTTGAAAACAAGCACCGCCTGATTTAACAGCAAGTTCTTAAACCTAGTCACTTTGCCTAAATCAATAACTGCTGGTTTTAAGAGGTCTTCAGCATCGATGTGTCAAGAACCATGTACCACTACACCAGTCGTTTTCAAAGTATGGTCTGCAGACCAGCAGAAGCATCTGTAATCTTCTTAGAAAGGCAAATTTTCTAGCCCTATCCCAGACCTTCTGAATCAGACACTCTGGTATAGGGCCCAGAAATCCCTCCAGGTAATTCTGGTGCAGGTTAAAGGTTGAGAACCATTAGACAAAACAACACAGTGAAGGAAGGGACAGGATTTGCGTTTTTCAACACTAGATCCCAAATCTCTTATCCAGCGCCTAGCCTATAGTAGACTCTTAATATCTACTGGATTAATGCCTTACGGTACAGTGACATTGTCATTTATGATAAGAAATATGCATTTACATTGTCATTTATGATAAGAAATATGCATTTTGTCTTCTTGTCCTTTTCTGGCACTAAGCTCCTAAAACCTTTGGAATTTCCTAAGTGAGGAGAGCTATCAAGGTGTCTTTTGTTATATTAATGTGACTGTTGGGAAGCCCCTAGGTCTACTAAGGTTAGGGGCTGGTTGCGTGACAACCAATCCTGTGATTTAGAGGATCTGAACTCAGCGTACCTATTGCAGACTCCAGGGAGGAGAGAGGGGCTGGAGATTGAATTTATTGGGTTTCTCTGACAGCTCAGTGGGTAAAGAATCTGCCTGCAATGCAGGAGACCTGGGTTCGATCCCTGGGTTGGGAAGATGCCCTGGAGGAGGGCAGGGCAACCCACTCCAGTATTCTTGCCTGGAGAATCCCCATAGACAGAGAAGCCTGGCAGGCTACAGTCCATGGGGTTGCAAAGAGTCAGACACGACTGAGCTACTAAGCACAGAACAGAACCAGTGGCCATTTAATCAGCCACGCATACCTGATGAAGCCTCCACAGAAACTCAAAAGGAGGGGGTTTGGTGAGCTTCTGGCTTGGTGACAGGATGGTATTTGGGAGACTGAAAAATCTCAGAAAGGGCAAGGAAGCTCCACATTCCACCGAGTTTGCCCTACACATCTCTTCTACCTGACTGTTCTTGAATTATAGCTTTTTATAATAAAGCAGTAATCTCATAAGTAAAATGTTTCTCTGAGTCATGTAAGCTGTTCTAGCAAATTCTCAAACCTGAGAAGGGTGTCACTGGAACCTCCGATCTATAGTTGGTCGGTCAGAAGCCCCGATGACAATGTGGATTTGCGACTGGTATCAGAAGCAGGGGTGGGGGCAGTCCTGTGGGGCTAAGCCCTTACCCTGTGGGATTCTGACACTATTTTCAGGTACATAGTGTCAGAGTTGAATTAAATTGTAGGACACCCATCTGTGTGTATTGGAGAATGGCTTGGTGGTGTGGGAAAGCCCCACATGTCAGAACTGGTGTCAGAACTTAAATAGATTAACTACAGTGTAACTCCAGGTTAAACCTATTTCTGAGCTTTCTTATTTTCTCTGCATATAGAGAAGATTTTGAATATTTTGTGGAACAATACATAGGGCTAATATATATTAAAAGATAATGAATCTCTCTTGGGATCAGAAAAATTCAAATTAAATAAAGTGATTAGATCAAAATGACATACTGAGCATTGGAGCCTATTACCTATCATACTGAACCTATCACCTCTACATCCAAATTGTATTGAAATGATAAAAAAAAAAGTCAAAAGCTAAAAGATCCATAAAGCTGCTGCTGCTGCTAAGTCGCTTCAGTCGTGTCTGACTCTGTGCGACCCCATAGATGGCAGCCCACCAGGCTCCTCTGTCCATGGGATTTTCCAGGCAAGAGTACTGGCGTGGGGTGCCATTGCCTTCTCCAAAAAGCAGTGGGAAACAAAAAAGTCATCATGAACAGACCAGAAATACAGAGGAATTTATGGAAAATAGAAAGCAGAAATAAAGGACACAAAGATTAAAATATGAAAAGGGGCCAGTGAAGAAGACTGGAGAAAACTCAACTTAAAACATATTTGGGAGAAGATTGCCTCAGAGGTGGTGATAGCTCTGAAGATGCCTGGAACTTAGAGACAGCAGATACAAAGGGTCTGAAAAGAACAACAGGGTGATTGTTTGGTGATGCCAGATGTCAGAAACCCTCAAAACCATACCTGTAGGCCTCAGAAGAGGTAGTTAGAGTACAGAGTCTTTGGCCCATGCAAATCCACATTCAAATAGAAAGGCAAAATAAAAAACATGTGGGAACCTGGAAGTACTTAAAAAGTTGACCACCCCAAGATCTACTCTAAAATAACGTCTTATCTTCTCTCACAAAAGGAGGACATTGTAAGTAGGATACGTTTAACAGACACTGGTGAGCAAAGGAGCCAGTGTGCTTCTGAACTGTACACTGAAAATGGTTTAAATGTTTTTTTTAAACCAGAATAAAAAAAATCCCAATTGTTTCTAACCATTGACAGGAGGCACCCAGAGATGTAGTGGGGGTAGAAAGGAAGGCTTTCTAAAATTTTTTTCTTCAGGAAAATAATACTTGTATCTATATGTGCTCAGTGGCCCTGTCATGTTCGACTCTGCAACCCTAAGGGCTGTAGTCCATCAGGCTCCTCCATCCATGGAATTTTCCAGGCAAGAATATACTGGAATGGAGTGCCATTTCCTACATGCCCTTGAGGAAAGGCGAGGCAACCTACTCCGGTATTCTTGCCTGGAGAATCTCATGGACAGAGAAGCCTGATGGGCTACAATCCATAGGGTTGCAAAGAGTCAGACATGAATATGGTGACTTAGCACATGCACATCATCTTCGATTCCTTACGTCTAATATTTAATCTATTTAATCATAATATTTAATATTTAATCTATTTAATCATAATATTTAATATTTAATCTATTCCTTGTGTTCAAATAAAAGTGAACTCCGGACCTATCTATCTAATACATATACAGATAACTCTAAACATTAGCCTGAAGTCAGTCAACATTTTCTGTGAAGGTCCAGGCAGCAAATATTTTTGGCCTTGCAAACCATACATTTTGTGTCCCAACTCTGCAGTTATAGCAGGAAAGGAGTCATAGATGATATGTCACCAGTGGACATGGTTGCATTCCAGTGAGACTTTATTTATGAAAATGAGAGGCAAGCTGGGCCTGCAGGCTGTTGTTTGCCGACTCCTGATCTAAAATAATAAGTATATATCTGTGTGTGTATGTGTTTTAAAATATGCTTGTTACAAATTTAAGGGTAATGGAAATGTTTAAGATTTGTATGAAGAAACTATAAACATAAACATAAGTATAAATTTGCTGTTCCAGGAAGAAGAAATGGCCAGTGCAAAAGTGCTGAGGTGGGCATACAGTTTGTGAACAATGAGAAGGCGAGTGAGGCTGGGGTCACTGAGGAAGGGGAAAAAGTAGAAAATACAACTGAAGAACTGACCAGGAGCCAGATCTCAGAGGCAATAGTAAAGTAAGGACTCTGAAATTGATCAGTAAAAAAAAAGTCAATCTGATAGTTCAGCCTCATCACTATAAACACCACCATAACCAGGAAATGGTCAGGGTACTAGCCAGGAAGAAGCAATAAAGAAAACAATTTGGGTAGCCTTATACTTTATCAAGACTGTGGGGTCACCTCTAGCACATACAATGCCTTTCTGGGAATCACAAAAAAGGATCCTTTCCCAGCCAATGAATTGCCAAAAGCATCCCCTCAACTTCAACCTCCCCCTCCAACCAACCATTTGGATGGTTAAATGACAGAAATGAACCTGTTCCTCCTGGCTAATTCAGTGGGTACTCAGCCCCACAGTCGGACTCATGGAAACTTTGGATGATCAGTTCCCACATGACTTCTTAGCCAAGAACATTTGTGCAGTGCACAACCTACCCACCCATACATCTCATAACTGAGAACCATGCTCCTCAAGCTGGCAGCAACTGGAAAAGATAAGCCATTAGTTTAAGCAAAGGGCAGATGTACCCAAATACTGTATTTCTTCAGGGCTCTTTAGATTTTATGGCTAGTAACTCACACCATTAAAACATAATCTACTCTTGAAATTCTTTCTGGAAAACAGAACTTTGATACTTGTGTGTAACCCTTTCTAGTTTCCATCCCATTTCCCTCCATGAAAATGGAGGCTGGAGTAAGGAGTGACAGCCACACCTACCGGATCAGGAGGGTATAGACTTCGTGCCTTGGCATCTCGTAGTGCTCCACCAGCCTGAACATGGAGTAGAAGCGAGGCATGACCAGATTGATGCAGGACACAACGAAAGGCAGTAAAAGCACTGCCCCAGGATTACTGTGGTTCTCCAGGAACTGCAGGGGATGGAGGGAGAGAATCAAGTTGCTGACCGTACACTGGACCCCTCTCTGCCTGACTCAGAAGATCCCCCAAAGTGGGAAAACCTCAGAAGTAGCTCCTCTGAGATAAGCTATTAAAGTACCACTTACCAAACACTTGTCCTTGCCCGAGAATTACTCACATGATGCTTTAATTTCCACTATAGCCCAACAGGTGGGTGTTAATAGACTTAACTGATGGACAACCTGAGGCTCAGAGAGGCAAAGATGCTTGCCCAGGGTTTCCCAGCTAGGAATTGGCAGATTTGAACCCAGGTCTATCAGACTCAGTGACCTATGGCCCAACAGCCATTCTGTGACTTTACTTTCCTTACCAAGAGGTTTGGAAAAATGAGAATGTGCTCCGGGCTGCTGGAAGAAAAGCTTGACATACCTTGTCGTACCAAAGCTACGCTACAAGGGAATTTCTCCTCTGCTCTCCTGCGTGCCCTTGCTCATTTCACCAGGCTTGGCCTGTCCTCGGGGGCTGAATTAAGGCAAGGGGAGCCTCTGTTAGCCCATGCTGCTCTTTTCTATGAGGGTCACAGGGGCACCTCTGCCTTTGTGTGGACACCACCCTGGCATTTGGCTGGAGTGAAGCCTTTGCTGCCCCCTCTGCCAGGCACCCTAGAATCCCACTAAGAGATTCTAGTGGATTTATCTGATGTCTGAAAGTTCCCCCATTTCCCTCCCACCCTGCAGCCTGACTCTGCCTGTATTTACCTCTGGATAGCTTTGAAAACACCACTTGCACTTCCACAGTATCTTTGGAGCCAGAGTAACTTAGGGTCAAATGCTGCACCCCTTCCTGTGCTTATAAGCTGAAGCTTTGGAACCACAAGCATAGCGTCTCTGAGCCTCTTTCCTAGTCTGCCTGATGGGGAGATTATCATATAACCCACAGAAACACTGTAAGAATTAAGTGAGACCACATAAGGGGCTTCCCTGGTAGCTCAGTTGGAAAAGAATCCTCTTGCAATGCAGGAGACCCCAGTTCGATTCCTGGGTTGGGAAGATCCGCTGGAGAAGAGATAGGCTACCCACTCCAGTATTCTTGGTTTCTCTGGTGGCTCAGCTGATAAAGAATCTGCCTGCAATGCGGGAGACCTGGGTTCAATCCCTGGGTTGGGAAGATCCCCTGGAGAAGGGAAAGGCTATCCACTCCAATATTCTGGCCTAGAAAATTCCATGGACTGCATAGTCCGTGGGGTTGCAAAGAGTCGGGTGGACATGACTGAGTCACTTTCACTTTACTTTCACTTTCGAATAAGAAAAGGTCCAGCTGCAGAGCTGCTAAATGACACAGCTGGGGGCATCATTCATGTGAAATTGTAGCTGCCGATGAATGTGCCTCCTCGAGTTGTCCAGAGGGTTGATCCTGCCTGGCACAGATGTTCAAACAATGGAAATGATTATTCTTCTCCTCCTTCACTACCTCCTTCACTTCACGTGAGTGTGAAGAAAACCTTCGGAGTCAAGGAGAAACTCAGAAATCTTCTTTATACTTACAGCTGCCCTGCCACAGCTTCCAACTCAGGGAGGCAGTGCCAGACCCTGGAGGACTGGGACTCAGTTTCATCTCTTTCAGGGCAAGCCTTAATATGAACCCTTAGGTTTGTATCATTTCACACCCATTTCTTGATGGCTCCTTCTCCACTGGGTTAAGCACCTGCTATGTACGAGGTGTTGGGCCAGGTGCTTGGCTATTCTTTTGAAGAAATAAATGAGTAAACAAGCATCTTCAATGCTGCATGTGACAAGCACACAGGGAAAGACTGCAGAGTCAGGCACACCTAACTCAATCTAGTAAGGGAGGTGATGGGGAGAAAAGATTTCCTGGAGGATGTGTCACTCATGCTGAGGTCTAGAGGGAGAAAAGGAGGGGTTTGCCAGATGAAGGGGAAGGGTGGCAGTGTAGAACGAACTGCATGTTTCCCATCTAGAGATAAGGGAAAACATGGTGTGTTCAGTGAACTAGGGGCACATCATTTAGTGTTGCTGGTGTGGTATGTAAGTGGTTGTGGGGTATTGAGACTAAAGATGTGTGCAGGGGCCACATCACAAAAGATCTATCAATTGTGCCATGGAGGATACGTTTTATATTTAGAGTACTGGGAAGACAATAAAGAAAGAGACACAATCAGACCAACCTGTACCACAATTCTAGGGGTCCACAAAATCAGCTACAATTAGCCCCATTTCCAGAAGAGAAGCTGAAACACACAGAGAAACAGTACTTTGTCCACCCAGCTAATTAGTCTCAGAGTTCATATCATTAAAAAAAAAAAGTTAACATTCCTTTATCACCCACAGTACCAGGTACTAAGTAGACTCTTCACATAACTTTTCTCTAGTCCAGACCACACATCTACAAAGCAGGTATTGCAGTTTATAGGTAAGGAATTAGGGGCTTGGCAAGTGAAAGTGTTAGTTACTCAGTCGTGTTCAACTCTTTGCAACCCTGTGGACTGTAGCCCACCAGGCTCCTCTGTCCATGGGATTCTCCAGGCAAGAATACTGGAGTGGGTTGCCATTCCCTTCTCCAGGGGATCTTTCAGACCCACGGATCGAACCTCAGTCTCCTGCGTTGCCGGCAGATTCTTCACCATCTGAGCCACCAGGGAAGCCCATGGGAAGAGTAAATCACAAGCCAAATTCCATTGGTTCATAATACTTATTAAGTGTCTACTTGGTGCCCAAGAGGCATTAGGAATATAATATATAATAAAGGAGGACACCAAAACCTGATCCCAGGTCTGTGGCCAAAGTTCCCATCTCTCCACTAGCCCAGAGCTTCCACCCTGAGGTGTGCACACACATCCCCTGGGGATGTTCTTATGATGCAGATTCTGGGTCTGTGAGCCAAGAGAGGGATCCAGGTTTTGCACTTTTAAACAAACTTCCTCCTGGTGTCGATGCTGCTGGCCACAACCTCGTTTTGAGTGGTGACCAGGACCCCACCCTCCCCCTCCTGCATCCTGTCCCTTCACCTGCTTCTCTGTGCTCTGGACCCTGGATCTCCTGCCTCTCTGGTTACCTGTAAATTGTTCTCAGCCAGGTAATAAACGGCTATACAGCAGATGATGGCCACTCCGGAAGAGACAACCCAGGCTGCCACATGGGCAGAGAAGCGGATAAACTGCTGATTGAATGTTAACTTGACATTCTCCTGACGGATTTCTGACAGGTTCTCCTGTAAACACAAGGAAGTCAAGTTCACTCGCAGAACCCCTACACTGTCAGAAAAGATCCCCACCCCCCAGGGTTTGGTGCTCTCAGAGACACAGACCCACCGGCGAGAGAGTGGGAAAATGTACCATGAACTTGGATTAGGAGACCTGTGGGGAAATCTCTAATGGGCAAGAACCCCCCATCTCTTCACTGAATACCTTTTCCATCTCAGAGGGAAAGAGATTGGGATCATGATCTTGGGAGAATACACTGAGGCCATAGGGCCTTCTTGAAGAATAAGGCTGAGGAACCCTCTGCAACCCTCTTGTCAAAGGCCCTTAGTTTACAAATTCCGCTTGCTCTTTTTTGCTCTTAAATATTTTTCTATAGATCATGGTTTGTCAACCTTAGCTCTATTGTAATTCAGAGTTGATAAATCTGTGTTGAGGGCTTGTTCTGTGCATTGTGGGATGTTGAGCAGCATCTTGGCCACTACCCACTAGATGCTGGTAATACATACTCCTCCACTGCAACAATCAAAAAAGCCTCCAGACATTGCCCTGTGTCTCCGGGGCAAATCTGCTCCAAGTCAAAAACCACTGAATAAAATTTTAAACCTGAAACTGTGAGGTTGAGAAGCATTTAACATCTTTTTGTAAATTGTGAAACTGCCCTCCAGCAAGCTTATATCAATAACAAAGTCACCACGTTGTGTGAAAATGTTCATTTCCCTACACCATCACCAGCACTGGGCATTTAAAATAGTTTTAGGGTTGTTTTTTTTTTTCCTGCCAGTATCATGGAGAATAAAAAATAATACATTATTACTTTAAGAAAAGTCACAGGCATGTTGAAGGAGGAAAGAGGACTGGCCATGGGAAGGGGTGTAAAGCTAGCTCTCCTTACCCTTATCTCAGTGCTCAGATTCTTCTGTTTCAGCTTTACTGCACTTTCATGAGTGACGGTGAAGTCCCAGCAAAAAATGAGCTTAGCAATCCCTCTGGAGTAAATGTGGGGATTAATGAAGTTGTTCCGGAAATACCTGGCCATACTAGGAAAGGCATAAACCAAAATACCCAAGCATTACTAGGACAGACATTGAGGGTGCAGGGATTATAACAAAGAACAGTTACATCATTAGTGGTGAAAGGCAACATGAAAGAGTTAGCCTGAAGTTCTGGAACAGGGCAACAGCAAACATAATAGTCAGGAGCATTGGCTTTGGAATCTGACTTTGTAATCTTTGATTGCCAGCTGGGGGATTTTGTCATTTTAAGGGTCCTAACCCTCAGTTTCCACATCTGTATAATGGGGATAATACTAGTTCACTATGAGAGTTGTATTAGTTTCCTCTTGCTGCTATAACAAATTGCCCTAAATTTCTTACTGGCTTAAAACAACCTGTATTCTTACTAGAGGTCAGAAATCAGAAAATGGGTCAACAATCAAGGTATTGGCAGAGTTGTATTACTTCTGGAAGCTTTAGAGGAGAATCTCTTTCCCTGCCTTTTCCAGATTCTAGACCTTGCCTGCATTCCCTGGCTTGTGGCCCCTTCATCTTCAAAGCCGGAAGAGTAGCATCTTTCGCTCTTTCCCTGACTTTGACTCTCCTGCCTCCCTCTTTAAAGGACACTTGTGATTGCATCGGCCCATTTTAAGATATTTAAATTAATCACTTCTGGAAAATCCCTTTTGACAGATAAGGTACCATAGTCACAGTTTCTGGGGATTAGGTCATGGACATCTTTGAAGAGGGGGGCATTATTCAGCCCACAGCAAGAGTCAGTGTAGCCCTTAGCAGAGTAAGCACTCAATAAAGGCAGCTGTAATTATCATGGAGATGTCTAGGATTCATTGAAATTGGGTCAAGGAAGCACTTAGCGCTAAGCCTGGCATATGAAAACATGCGGAGCAAAATGGACACTACCTTTCTAAAGTTTGCCACCATCAAGTAATAACAGCTTAAGAAACAGAAACATTTCCTAGTTCGATAGGACAAAACAAAACCTTGTTTTATTTTGTATTATCATGCTGGCAGTGAGGTTGTTATGGGCTGAACTGTACTCCTTAAAAATTAATATTTTGAAGTCCTATGACTACAATGCTAGAGACCAAGGTTTGATCCTCGGGTCATGAAGATCCCCCTGGAGAAGGGAATGGCTACCCACTACAATATTCTTGCCTGGAAAATCCCATGGACAGAGGAGCCTGGTGGGCTAAAGTCCATGGGTTCGCAAAGAGTCAGACATGACTGAGAGACTAACACACACATATATACAACCCCTAGCACCTGAGAAATTGACTGTGTTTGAGATAGGGTCTGTACAGAGGTAATTAAATTAAAGTGAGATCATTTAAGTGGGCCCAATCCAACTTGGCTGGTGTCCTTATAAGAAGGGGATATTAGGATTCAGATATGCATGCAGGGTAGATCATATGAGGACAGAGTGGGAAGGTGGCTGTCAGCAAGCTGACGAGAGAAGCCTCAGGAGAAGCCAACCCTGCTGAAACATCTTGAACCTGGACTTCTAGCATCCTGAATTTGAGAAAAAAAAATGTTGTTGATTAAGCCCCCCAGTCTGTGTTACTTTGTTACAAAGACCTAGCAAACTAACAGGTTTAACAGATTGAACATTTGACAACTGTCAACTGACAACAGTTCATCAAAACTACCTGAGTGATTGCATGCTTATTTTCAGACTGACCAATTTCTTTAAAAGCACATGAAAACTTCTCTTCCTCTGTCCAAACTTATACTTTATGTTCTAGGACAAGAAAGGATTAGATAGGAGTAGAAAGTTGAAATTGCAGAGCAACTGTTTCCCCAGTAACTTTTGAGCCTTTAAAATTTTTCCTAAAACCATAAAGAGCTTAGAATCTGAAAATGCAAACATTCCATACCTGAAGAGCAAACTGAAAAAGCAGACAACCAAACACCCTCCGACTGTGAAGATGTAGGCCAGCTGCATGTTGTAGGAGGCCCCGCCGTTGCCATGCTGGATGGTAGAATTGGTGTAAAAGCCATAGTACATCACTGTGTCAGTAAAATAACCCTGAAAAGGACAGTAAACCCCAGGTCAGGTGGATCTCTCGAGAAAACAATGAAGGACTATCGTCAGCAGAGTTGACTTCTTCCATATACAAGAAGCCTGCACTGGTCAGTTTAGACATTTTGTTTGCCAGGAAAGAGGCAAAACAAGGACACTGAGAACCTACACGTCTTATCACTAGGTGCTTAGAGGTGGAAAGGATCGCAAAGCAACACAACTTTACACCGGAGGGACCCAGTAATCAGCACCTGGACCCGATGACCAAGCCAAGCATGACTAAAAGCAGGACAGCCAGCTGTTACGTGCCTCTGTCATCTATTAAGTATTATGGTCAAACATGCTTAAAATGAAACAAACCAAGTCTTTAGGTCTAAACTTCAGTTTATAGGAAATAAGGGG
Organism: Giraffa tippelskirchi; assembly: GCF_054371585.1. NCBI lineage: Eukaryota > Metazoa > Chordata > Mammalia > Artiodactyla > Giraffidae > Giraffa > Giraffa tippelskirchi. The sequence continues at coordinate 24,572,229 of NC_137287.1, forward strand.
CTTGTATAAATCAGAGAAACAAATTAGAGAGACCTGGAGGAAACAAGTCTACAATTACATGTGCATTCCAATGTTCTGCCTTCCACAATTATCTAACTGTTTCCTCCGGGTCTCTCTAATTTGTTCCTCCAATTTACACAGGCCCCTTATTTCCTTAAAAAACTAAAAATAGAACTACCATATGACCTAGCAATCCCACTACTGGGCGCATAACCTATGAAAACAATAATTCAAAAAGATACATGTACCCCATTGTTCAGTGCAGCACTATTTACAATAACCAGAACATGGAAATAACCTGAATGTCCATCAACAGATGAATGATAAAGATGTAGTACATATATACAATGGCATATTACTCAGCCAGAAAAAGGAACAAAATTGGGTCACTTGTACAGATGTGGATTAGTATAGTCTGTCATACAGAGTGAAGTACGTCAGAAAGAGAAAAACAAATATTGTATACTAATGCATATATGTGGAATCTAGAAAAAATGGTAGAGATGAACTTATTAGTAGCATAGGAATACAGATGCAGATATACAGAACAGACATGCGGACATGAGGGTAGAGGAGAGGAAGGTGAGATGAAATGGGAGAGTACAATTGACAGGTATACACTACGATATATAAAACAGATCGCTAGTGGGGACCTGCTATATAGCCCAGGGAGCTCACCTCAGTGCTCTGTGATAACCTAGATGAGGAGGATGGATGGGGGTGAGCGGGAAGTCCACGGGGAAGGGGATATATGTATATATATAACTGAGTCACTTCACTGTATAGCAGAAACTAACACATTGTAAAGCAACTATATTCCAATTAAAAATGTTATCCTTTGACCAGCATGGCCCCTGCGCAAGGATGACACGCAAATTCGTGAAGCATTCCGTATTTTTGCTGAACTGAGTTACTGGGCAAGATTCTTTTTTCATGCTGTCATTTGTAATATGTTTTGTGAGAATCCTTGGGATTAAAGTTTTGGTTACAAAAAAAAAATGTTATCATTTTTATTTTTTTTCTGACCATTAAAAAATGTGGAAATCAATCTTATTTTGCAGGCTATATAGAAACAGGTGGTGAGCCAGATTTGGCTCTTGAGCTATTTGTCTATCCATACAGCCTCAGTGGCAGAAACCTCTTGTTGAAGGTAAACTCACAAGGTGGGAGCTATGTGCTCCAATAGAGAGCTGGGTATATACACTGTGGTTGTTAATAAAGAGAATAACATGGATGTATATCCATGCTCAACATATGCAGTAAAGCAAAAAAAGTTGCAAAGCAAAACTTGGATTATCTCACCCTCTTTTTATTTAAAAAAATATTTTAGTGTTATTGACTTGTGTATCTATGTATCTATGACTGTATAGGAAGAAAAACGGTGGATAAAGATACACTCCAAACTAGAGAGGTAGACAAAAGAGCGAGGGTAAAATAGACTTTTTCTTAATTTGTTCTCTTCTATACTAGGAATTTTTTTTTTTTAAAGAAGCACTGTATTTGTAGAAAGAAAATAAAAAAAGAAAGAAAAGGTAGATCTCTGAACACCAATATGAGATGGTGGAAGGAAGCAAGTCACAGGAAGTCTATATGAATAATTCATCTTTTGTTTAAAAAGAAAGATGTGTATGTCCATGCATAACATGCCCATAGGTGTGCAGAGAAGAGGATTCCGCACAACAGAAACTGTTAACATGGTCACCTCGGGAGACAGAAATTCTCCCGAAATTGTGTGTGTGTTACTTTGGAGAAAAAGAGAAAACATTTTAAACACCCACTTTTGCATCAGTTGACTCTCAGGCAAATGAGAGGCCTGGAAGGGCGCCAGCAGGCATGTCCTGGGTTTCCAAGTATGAATTCCAGGTGTGGGGGAGCACTTACCGCCCCGGTTAAAAATTCCAGTCCAGTGAACTGGAGGTGGTTCTTCTCCATCACAGTTAGCTGAGGGATTATGATGAAACTGAAGGTCACAATGAAGGAGAAAATGTTGAACTTCAAAAGCCACCTCAGAAAGTTGAAATAGGAGAGCACACTGGTGCCGAACTTGCCTCCGATGACCTTGAGCGTCTTCTGCCACAGGCTGATGGAACTGAGCAGTTCCGACAGGTTGTTCCTGAACCTCCGGTATGCCTGGGGGCAGACACAAAGTGCACGGCTGGACGGCTCCTCAACAAATACCTACTGAGCAGGCCTGACAATAGCAACAGGCCAGTGCTTCTAAGTCCCTTGGACATCAAGCCCATCAATCCTAAAGGAAATCAACCCTGAATATTCATTGGAAGGACAGATGCTGATGCTGAAGCTCCAGTTCTTTGACCACCTGATGGAAAGAGCCAACTCATTGGAAAAGACCCTGATGCTGGGAAAGACTGAAGGCAGGAGGAGAAGAGGGGGCGACAGGATGAGATGATTGGATGGCATCACCATCACCGTCTTTCCCCTGGACATACCCCTAATCTCACCCCATATTAGGAACCAGCCTGTCCTTACCTTGGGGAGCAAGCAAGAGAATCTGCTACTTGTTTTTGCAGGACCTTAGTAAAGACTTGCCTGAATTTCTTGTCTGGCCTCTTATCAGTTTCTATTGATTAAGGAAGACCAAGAACCCGGGTCTGTATCACTATTATTTATTACCTTCCTAGGTTTGCTGTTGAAGGTGACACTCACAGTAGCTAGGATGCCCAAACAATAACTAAATAACTCTGCAGCTCCTTAGACCTTCCTATGCCCACATGTTTTCCCCACACCTAAACTGACCCAATTTCTACGTCTTTCAAGGAAACGGCCGTGAATTTTGGTTTCTCCTTCCTGTGGGTCCTCCCTCCTCCCTGCTCTCCCGCCCCCTGGTTTCACCCTACTCCGTGCCCATTTACTGACCTCAGTAAAGACCAACTTACCAGTGAAATGGAGTTCAGACATTGAGCGCAGCAGTTGAGCTCCAGGATACGACGGCACTGCTTACTTTTCTCTTTGTCAACCATTTTCCTGTGGGAAAGGGCAGGAGAAAGTGAGACACCTCTGCGGTAATGCATTCATCCCCTTGACATTTCCTGAGTGCCTGCCACGTGCCAGGCACAGTCCCAGCTGGTGAGACACAGACAGATCTCCCCAGCTCATGGAGCAGACACCTTAGCTGGAAGAGAAAGAAAAATAAATAAGAAATGTAATCATAAAGTAGGTAAACAATATAAGATGATAGAAGGTGAGTGGTACTATGGGAAAAAGAAGGGGAACCAGAGCAGAGGAAGGAGGTGGGAAACACTGGGCTGAAGACCCTGTTATGGTTTGAATAGCTTCTTATTTGCACAAAGTCTGGAAGGAGAAGAGGGGGTTAGTCTGTAGATAAGGGACTATCCGAGCACAGGAAAGAGCCAACTCGAAGCCCCGGGGAGGCCAGGATGGGCAGGAATGAGCAGCGGAAGGGTGGAGAGTGTGAGTGATAACCGTGGGTAGGTGGCTGGGGTCTTAGAAGACAGTGGTTCTCAACCAGGAAGATTTTTGGCCTCGAGGGATATTTGGGTATATCTGGAGACTTTTTTTGGCTGTCAGACTGGGGGTTGGGAGGGCCACTGACATCTAGAAACCAGGGATGCTGCTTGCATACCCTACAGTGAACAGGACAGCCCCCCAGACATAGAATAATCCAGACTCAAATGTCAGATTGAAAATCCTGCTGTAAAGTCTTTTGGGTCACCACAAGGCCCTCACTGTGTGACAGACAGAGCCAAGCAGAGTTTGAAACGGGAGAGTGTTTTCAAGAAGATCCAGCTGCAGTTGTTCTCTTTACTTTTCCATGAACTCATTACATCTCCTTTGCTGTGGGCTCTTTCCTTTGGCCCAGCCAAAGGCCCACCCCCACAACACCATCTTCCAAAGCTCAGTTCACAGACGTCTTCTACTTTGCCCAAGTGGACTGTTATCTCTAGCCCTGTTATCTTCTAGTCCTCCCCCGCAATCTCCTTCTACCTTGATTTGGCTTGATATTCTATCATTTATAAGTTACTTGTTGACCAATCTACTTCTACTGCCAGACTCTGAACCTCAGAACAATTACATCATTTATTTACATACATACAATTATCTATTAGCAATTGCGTCTACTCTACTACCAGCTCCTTGCACTTGTGCTCCGTCATGTCCAACTCTTTGCGACCCCATAGACTGTAGCCCGCCAGCCTCCTCTATCCATGAAATTTTCCAGGCAAGAATACTGGAGTGGGTTGCCATTTCCTTCTCCAAAGGATCTTCCCAATCCAGGGAATGAAATTTTCATCTCTTGTGTGTCTTGTATTGGCCGGCGAATTCTTTACTACTGTGCCACCTGGGAAGCCCTGTCAACTCCTACAAATTACAAAAAGAAAAATGCTGAGGAATGATTAATGCAAGAAGGGCTGAAGGGTTAAACAGCCCTCACTCTTGTTTTTGAATTCCTGGGCTTAGAAAGCCTCTGAGGTTTTGTTTGTTTTGGTTTTGTGTCCCTGCCCCCTGCCACCGCCCCTGCCTGGTACAGCATGGCTTGCAGGATCTTAGTTCCCCTACCAGGCACTGAACCCAGGTCACAGCAGTGAAAGTGCCAAGTCCTAACTACTGGATCACCAGGGAACTCTCCCCTTACACACACCTTTTTTCTAAGAGGAGTTTAAAATTTATAGAGAAGTTACAAAAACAATACAGAAAATCCCCATCTCCCACTCACCATTTCCTCTACTAACATCTTACATTTCCATGGTAGGTTAGTTGCAACTAAGGAACCAACATCGGTGTGTAACTTTTACCTAAACTCCAGACTATCCTGACTTGACCAGTTTTTCCATAGATGCTCATTTTCTATTCCAGGACCCATCCAGGACACCACATCGCATCACTAGTCATGTCTCTTTAGAACCCCATGTCCCAAACTTTCCTTCTTTTTGATGATCTTGACAGTTTTGAAGAATACCACTCGGGTATGATGAAAACCGTCCCTTGATTATGGTTTCTCTGCTTTTTTTCTCTGGTTAGACTAGGGTTGTGGGTTTTAGGAGAGAGTACACAGGGGTGAGGGGCTTCCCAGATGGCTCAGCTGGTAAAGAACATGCCTGCCAATTCAGGAGATGCAAGAGACACAGGCTCAGTCCCTGGGTTGGAAAGATCCTCTGGAGAAGGAAATGGCAACCCACTCCAGTATTCTTGCCTGGGGAATTTCATGGACAGAGGAGCCTGGTGGGCTATAGTCCATGGGGTTGCAAAGAGTCAGACATGACTAAGCATGCGTGCACACACACACACAGAGGGGACTCTGTGATCACACAACTTATCTCTGGAGATATTAGCCTTGAGCACCTGGCCCAGGCAGGATTAGCCAGACTTCACCCCAGGAAGCGATGTCCCCCTCTTTCCATGCTCCACTCTCTGGAAGCAGGTCACTAAGCACTGCCCACAGTCCTGGTGACCAACACATATTATGTGGAATTCTTCAGCAGAAAGATGGCTTCTTCCCTTGCATTTATTTCTTATCTTTCTGACACGAGACAAAAGTAGAAGACTGAGGTTTCTAGGAAATGTGTGCAAGAAAAAAACCTTTCAGTCCATACCTAAGGTTCCTTTTCTCTTCCATAGTCCTTGGCTGATTCCTGATGGCTTTAATTCTGTCTCTAGATGTCATGGGTATCAGAGACTCGATTAACTTTTGTCCTGCAGAAAAAAAAGGAGATTAATTTTTTATTTTAACATAATAATAGCATTTGAAAATATGGTGCTAAAGATCTAGAGCATGTTTTTATGAGTGCACAGGAAAGAATATGCAGATTCAGTGAGCCGAAAAGTCACAAATAAAAACAAAAAGATGGTGCATACACATGTAACATCTCAAAGCCAAAGCATGTGACAGTTTGTATGCAATTCCAACTCCATGTTTTCCTTTTTCTATGACACAGCACATACAACAAAGCCAGAACGTGTGGTCAGCCTGGTTCTTTTCTCTCTGTAATTTTCTGCATGGCTTTCTCTCGACCCTCTGAGCTCCAGGCCCAGGCATCTTCTTTACTTTTCTTGACTGTCGTCTTCTGCTCTTCCACCCCTGGAATGACTCCCCCTCCCTTCTCCCGAGAACTCAGATTCACACTTCGGGTCCGCGTGGCAGATGCTGTGATCACCTACCCCACAGTCATCTCTCCTTTTTAATAAGATCCCAATTCAGTTTAGGCATCTACCCGCCTCCTTCCCAAGGTCCTGGGCTTCTGCAAGGTGGCGTCCATCTCCAGATTCTCATCTCCAGAGCCCATCTCCAGCGGGCAGGTCCCTGTGAGTCTGAGCCTATCTCGATGGCCCCACACCCAGCAGGTGACCTCTTTAGCTCCAGGCATGTGATACACTGGCTAACGTGAGAGGTGGTCTGCTGAGGGGTTGCACGAAAAAAGTTTCTTCCTTCTCAAAAAAGCAGGACTCAAAAAAAAAAAACAAGGAAAAGGCAGTGCCTTCTTCCTCTGGGTGGGTTGTGTCTGCATGGCACTGTGGCCCCATCCATAATGGGGGGAGCAGTGGGGACCACTGGGCCCATGGCAGGTGTGGCTGGCTCCCAGCCCTGTTGTCAAGCTGCATGGAACCCCTCCTCTCAGCGACACAGCTGAGGCAGAGCGAGAATTCCCAGAACAGGGCCTCCAAATCACTTGGCTGAAGATGAGGAATTTGAGCATCTCCTAAGAGAGAAGTGGGGACAGACAGAGGAATAAAGGTGAAGGAGGAAAAAAAGCCCAGAAATTCGGGGAGACAGCAATGTGACAAGAGACGCCCCATCTTTCAACAAAGGAGCTAAACTCATAAAATGCTTTGGTGTGAATAGATCCCCCTCCCCCTCCCCCCTTAGAAGTCACTGAGAATGGCTGGACTTCATGCCTGGAGTATTAAGGAGTGAAAGAGAAACAACATTGGAGAAATCAGTGTTTGATGACAGGAGCTGCGAGGCAAGGGAGGGTCTCAGTTAAGACCTGGTTTCACGGAGGACTTGACAAATGGAGGCATCCCATGATACTCGAACCTAGGAATTGGGTCCAAAGCACTTCGGGACGGTGGTTAAGGTGTCAGGCTTGGGAATCAGGCAGACCTGCATTTGATCCCAGAACTGCTATGTCATTTAATTTCCTTGAGCCTCAGTTTCTCAGCAAATGGAAATGACAGGCGTGCCTGTATTACACGTGCAGAGAGTGGCAGGTAAGTAAAACTAAATTCGATGGATAACAAAAAGGCAGAACACCAGGTATGTGAAATGAGCTTGATCAAGGTAAAACTCCTTATTAGCTGTCAGATCCTCTCAAAGGGACCCCTTCCAAGTCCCAAGCATCCTCAAGCCTTCACCCTATTCGATGTTTTAAAACCACAGCCCTGTGGGCAACTCGGAAGCGGTTGCTCCCATTCTAACTCCTCTGCCCCAGGGTCTCACCTTGGATGTTCTCGTGTGAAGTACGAGGGGTGTCTAAGCCTGTGTTTTCTGAGTTATGAAGGGTCAGAGAAAACGATTCCTTCAAAGGTGTTACAAACCGTAATAACTGCTTGCCCTTTTTGTCATTCTGATTGCTGGAAATCTGAGAGTCTGTCACATCGCTCTCAGAAATGGAGGAGACCAGGATGGAGTTTGAGTTCACCGGTGTCTTTTCTGGAACAATCTGACTTGAAGATGGACGGCTTTGGACCCCAGATGGGTCATGCTCAACCTCGACAATGATTTCATTCACTTGACCACCAGAAAGCATCTCTCGTTCCCCCAAGCCTTAGGTCCCACCAAGGTGAGCTTCCCAAGACCTCATATAGCAGTCACACTGGCATTGTTGGGAACCGCCCAGAAAAGTGATGAGTCACAGAGACCTGCCCCATTCACAGTTTTTAATGCCAAGATGAGGTGGACAAAACCAGTCCCCCACAAATCACAGTACAGCTCCTCACATCTACGCCAGAGGGGGATCCCTGAGAAGAGGAGTGTTTTCCTGTGGCGATTCTGTCCCAGTAGCTAGGTAAAAGGCCAGAAACAGAATTCTTTATTAAAGCGATAGGATTCTAGAAATAGAAGGCAGAGATTCTTCTAAATGACTGATCATCAAAGGGCATGGTCTTCTTTTTAATTGGTGCCTCTGGTCTAAGACTTATGTTTTATTGGTAGTTTTATGTGCCTGTGTAAGTCCAGATGGGTTTACAGTGAAACAGTTGCCATCTCCTGACTGCCTGGGTGGCCCCTCTGCTGTCTGTCTGCTTCCCACACCCATTCTCTCTTTCTCTCACATCAGCAGATGCCTCCTTTCCTGTGCAGCCACGGTGCTCAGTTAAAACTCTCCCAGCTTCCTTCGTGGCAAAGCGTGGCTCCTTTTGCAGCCTAGGATGGACTTGTGACCCCATTCTAGCCAACGAGATTGTGGCTTCCATTAATGCTCTTCAGTGGGTGAAAGTTTGCCTGATTTAACCCTTTGCATTTCACCATTTCACATTGTTCCTGACCAGATACAGCCATTTGGAAAACAAGAGGGTAAAATGTTCACCAGCCGAGGGTGGTGGGAAAAGACGCTTCAGAAGGAGCCTCGGGTGTTGAGAGTATCATGGGAAGAGGTGCCATAAAAACTCTGGACTCACTCCTGGCCTACTTCTTGTCACAAGAGGAAAATAAATCCCTTTATCGCTAAACCACTGTCTTGTGTCAATGCTGGGCACCTGGACACAGTCCCTACCCAGCAGACCTGATCTGGAAATCACCTTGGCTGTGCTGTTTATTTAATAGTTGGAGAAACTGAGGTGCAGAGGAATGAACTAAACACCCTCTGAATCATACTCTCATTAAATGTCAGGACTGGACTAATAATAGAACTCTTTACTTCTCCCCACACCAACGATAATTACTAGTATTGGGAATCTGCCTGCTAATGCAGGGGACATAGGTTCAATCCCTAGTCTAGGAAGATTCCACATGCCATAGAGCAACTAAGCCTGTGCACCACAACTAGAGAGTCGTGCCTCGCTGGCCGCAACTAGAGAAAGCCTGCACACAGCAACAAAGACCCAGCCCAGCCGAAAAAAAAGGTTCATGTAAAAAACAATAAATGATAACTATCAGTAACAAGACCTGAAGGCCAACTACTTTAAATAAAATGTATTGTTTGATTTTCACAACCACCCTATGAAGTAAGTACTGTAAGAAACCCCATTTTGTAACTAAGAAAACTGAGGCCCAAAAAGGTAATTTGCTTAAGGCCACAAAACCAGCAAGTACAAGAGCTCAGGATCAAACCGAAGTCTGTCTGGTCCCAAAGCACGGTGCCTTAATTACTTTACCCTGGTCCTTTACTGTAAGCAGATGCTGATGTATCATTCACTACTTCCTTCATTCATAAATGAATATTTATGAGTACCTACTATGTGCCAGGCACTTCCTAGCTGCTAGCATGATCCACCAAAGTGACACTCTATCAGAAGACTGTCCATCAATTAATTGTAAATGATTTGAGAATCAGAACTAGTAAAGCAAAATGGTAGAGAAAGCCAGGTTCATCTCTGGGTCCTCTATTTCTTTACTTCTCTCTGCCTTCTGGGGACTCCTCTTCCACCTAGAGGCCCTAATCTTCATATTGGCCACTGAGCATCTTAAGAGGTTTGAAGGCATTTCTTTTCCCCAGTAGTTAAAGCCATTCCCTGCTCTTGTGGAAGACAGACAGAGAGCATGATTGTTTACATCCCCACGGTTTTCTCTCCCCAGTGGCAACAGCTATTTCTTGAAAGATACAAGCCTCTAAGAAAGCTCTTAAAGAGTAAAGCTACAGGGTCGGATGTCAGAAGGTGAGAGATAGTTTCAAGTCACGGGGCCCCACAATATGTGCTGTTACACAGAGGATATCTTCGATTTATTCCTTGGTATTCACAGGTTTGCCTCTAGCTTCCAGCATTCCCCAGCCTCTCTCCTCTGATGCTTTTTTATTTCCTCGGCTTCTGCTTCTGATCAGACCTTCCTCACAGCACACACCGATCCTTACAGAGCTTCCTAACTGATTTCAAAGCCTTCTTCAAACTGATTGCTCGTATCCTCCACTATCATCATAATTCTATGATTATTCAGAAAAATTTTGATCAAGGCAATGCCACCTCACCAACACATGTAATAGCCATGGGATGGACATGTGGCCCAGCCTTCTTTCCTATGTAAAAATGACTGGTTCATGTGTAGGCATGTGTCCCACATGGGGCTGGAGAGAGGTTCCTCAGTAATGACCAACAGGCCTAGAAAGAAAGGAAGATTTGCCATGAGATTGCTGAGCTGTGTGTGTGTCTGCTGTCAAGCTCTCTGGCCTGCAGAGAAGGCCTGACTAGTTGAGATGAATGAGGTGAAGCTTAAAGAGAAGCTTCCTGTGAAATAGATGGAGAAAAAGAGAGTCTGAGCTCCTGGCTTCAGACTCAGAGGCCCTGGTTCCTGTAACTCATCCAACAAATATCTCTGAGCACCTACTATGTGCCATGTCAGGCTCTGTACTAAAGTTCTGGAAGGTAATTCTATCTTCTGTTCTTTGTTTACCCACATCCTTCCCACAGTGCAGGCCTTGGGCCTGGGTGAGCTGGGTTTCTTTCATTTGCAACCAGAAGAGTCCTAGCGAAGACACCTTGATATCCAAAGGAGAAAAAAACTCTCCATGTTTAGAATAAAACCTGTTGTGATAAATTAAGGAAGTGCTGCATCAGTTACTATACCAGAGGCCAAGAGGCAGTGGCAACACCTGCATTGCCTTGAACAGGCTCCCTCTGCAGGACAGATGCTTTCGGTCACTGTCCATTGAAGCCTTACCTTGGGGTGACCTGAGCCAATCATGTCCAGACAAGGGTGGGTCTCCATAAGCTGGGCCAGGACCATCATCACCCACATAAGCAGGATTCACTGGAATGAAGAGACAAAACAATTAATCCCACACTTGTTACTACTGAGCACACAGTGGTCAGCAGGACCTTGTTAATGGGCCATAACTCAGAGTTTGAAAAATACTTGTCTGGAGAGGAAGGGATGAATAGATGGAGCTCAGAGGGGTTTGTGTGCTAAGTTGCTTCAGTTATGTCCCACTCTTTGTGACCCCACGGACTGTAGCCCACTAGGCTCCTCTGTCTATAGGATTCTCCAGGCAAAGATACTGGAGTGGGTTGCCATTTCCTCCTACAGGGAATCTTCCTGACCCAGGGATCAAACCCACGTCTTATATCTCCAGCATTAGTAGACAGGTTCTTTACCACTAGCGCCACCTGGGAAGCTTCAGCAAGGTTTGCTGCTGCTGCTGCTGCTGCTAAGTCGCTTCAGTCGTGTCCGACTCTGTGCGACCCCATAGACAGCAGCCCACCAGGCTCCGCCGTCCCTGGGATTCTCCAGGCAAGAATACTGGAGTGGGTTGCCATTTCCTTCTCCAGTGCATGAAAGGGAAAAGTGAAAGTGAAGTCGCTCAGTCGTGTCTGACTCTTAGCGACCCCATGGACTATAGCCTACCAGGCTCCTCCGTCCATGGGATTTTCCAGGCAAGAGTACTGGTTTAGGACAGTAAAAATACTCTGTAGGATACCATTATGATGGATACAAGTCATTATATATTTATTGAAACCCATAGACTGTACCACCCAAGGTGACAATGTAAACCAAGCACTTTGGGTGATAATGATATGTCAATGTAGGTTCAGTTGTAACAAATGTCCCACAGTGGTGGGGGACCCTGATAATGAGAGAGGCCATGCACGTGTTCCCTGGAGTAGGAAATAGCAACCCATTCCAGTGTTCTTGCCTGGAGGGTTCCATGGACGGAGGGGCCTGGCGGGCTATGATCCAAGGAGTCTCAGGGCGTCAGACACAACTGAGTGGCTGAGCACACACGTATGCATCTGTGGGGCACAGGGTTTTGGAGAAATCTGTCACCTTTCCCTCGATTTTACTGTGAACCTAAAACTAATGTTAAAAAAAATGTCCTACTTTTAAAAATTAAACAAAAGAAAGTTTGTTGAGATGATTACAAAGCTTCCTTCTAGTTGTAGCCTTTTATGATGACACGTGAATGTGAAATTTGGTATGATTTTCATAGGGATAGAGTCCACTTTCAATATCTACATGACAAGCGTCACATTTTGATATATTTTTATTCAACTCATGATAAACAATGAAGTCTAAACACCTCAATAGAAAAAAATGGAGCACATTTTGACAGAGACGTACGAAATTATACTGCGGGAGGTTCTGGAACTTCTTGCCAAGGATCAGTTCCCAGCTTTGCTGCTTTATTAACTGTGTGCTCTCTGGTGTATGTTACTTAATAGTCTAAGTTTCAATATCTTAGTCTGTAAATCAGGGATAATAACAGGCCTTCACATAGGATTGTTGGGGAAACTGAAGCAGTTAATTTTTGTTGGGGAAACTGAAGCAGTTAATATGTGTAACTGATGTAACTATGTATAAAAGTGCTTGAAAAAAATCCCAGAACACCACAAATTCCTCATATTTACTATTGTGGTAAATGAGTTGTTTTTCAGCAAATATTATACTTCTTCCACTTGGGACACTTCCATTGAGGTTGGACTTGGTCATGTGACTTGCCTTTGCCAGTGGAACATAGCAGAAATGACAGTTTGCTAGTTCCAAACCAAGGACTCAGAGACATCATATGTTTCTGCTCGCCTCTCTGTGTGCTTCCAGCTTATGCCACGGGATGAAAGTGGCCCAGGTTAGTTCACTGGGTCAAGAAGGACACTATACCTAAACAGAATCTGTGAACTCAAATCAGACACAACCAAACCCAATCTGGTTCAGTCAGACTCCAAGCAAACCCACAGATGTGTGGGTGAGAAATAAATGATGGTTATTGTGTAGCACTGGGTTTTAGAGTTGTTTGTTACGCAGCATTCCTGTGGCAACAGCTAACTGGCACATCCCTTACAGCTGTTGCTTTTAATTCAGTTAGCATTGCTCAAGCACCTACTGTGTGCCAACCATTAGGAAAACCACATGGAGCCTTGGAAGATATATAGATGAAATGGGTTCTCCTTAAGAAGTGCATAGTCTAACAAGATGGTCTAGCACTGGACAAGAGAATGCTGGGCTACAACTTTGGGCCTAAAAGGAGCCCAGAGAAGGAAGCCACACTTTATGTGGCCACTTTTTAAAATAGCTTTTTAATTCCTGTGTTCTGTGGAGCTTGGTGGTCGGCAATCCATATTTTCCCTGCTTCTACCCAGCAGTAAAGTGGAGTCAGGGAGAGTGGCTGATACAGGTTCTTTTGATTTATTAGCTAGGTGACCTTGAGCACGTTTCTCTCTGAACCTCAGTTTTTCCCTCTGTAAACAGGGAGAACAGTAGTGTCTGCTGCAGACGAAACAAGACTGTAAAAGTAAAAAAGTGCTTAGCAGAGTCTCCAGGGCATGGGAAACACTCCAAAACAGTTATTAGCTCTGCTTGCATTGGAGTGGGGCAGTGTTTCTCAATCTAATATTTTTTTTTTCATTACCAGCCACCTAAGGAGTCTTTTAAGATATTTCTTCCTCATTGCCCTCCCTCACGACATTATTTATTTCTTTATTTTTGGCTGCACTGGGTCTTCGTTGCTGCTATAGTTGGCTTTCTATAGCTGTGGCAAGTGGGGGCTACTCTAGTTGCAATATATAGGCTTCTCATTGCAGTGGCTTCTTTTGTGGCAGAGCATGGGCTCTCGGTGCACGTGTTTCAGTATCGTGGCACCTGGGCTTAGTTGCCCAGTGGAATGTGGGATCTTCACGGGCCAGGGATTGAACCCGTGTCTAATGTACTGGCAGGTGGATTCTTAAACACTGGACCAACAAGGAAGTCTCCCCATGACATTTTAAGATCACAGTTGTACTGTATAACTACGTGTTTGTGTATCTTCTTTATACATAAAAAGAGGAAATTTTTTCCAGTCCTTTTCAATAAATTTTCACCCCTTGAGCTACATATGCCCCACTGAGAATGCCTGGCATAAAGGTTTGGAATAGCCCAACTCAATGTTTTCTCTGCAAATGTGAAACAGTCCGCATTTTTCCTGAGTGTGTGGCAATGCACCCCATCTCCTCCTCCCTGTCTTCTTCAATCTCTTCCCTACCAGTCTCCTCAGGGCTGAGCAGTCTTTCATCTGCACCAACCAGCACTTCAGCCCCTTGCTCTGCTCAAGGCTGAACACTCCCTTCCCCAGCTCTGAATTCCTATAACATCGACTTGTGCCACGAGCTGGCTTTCTCTATCAGAAAAGTCCCCCTGTTTCTTTCTCAGAAGATGAGAACTGGTAGACTCTTCTTCACCTCCCAGAGCTAAACCTTTACACACAGCAGATTCTGAGAATGATGTGATTTTTCACATATTATCCATCTGTTTGCTCGTTTTCTTTAGTCTTCATGTGCTCCTGTCACCTCCTCACCTAGGCTCTAAGTACCACGAGGACAGAGCTGCTTCTAACTCCCTGCGTCCCCAGTAGGTTCCAAATATACAAATGCTGACCGTCTGAACACCTTTAGGAGGTGCTTAACTAAAGCTGGCCACTGGCAGCCACGCGAACTTAATCTAGTCTACCAGTTGTTTTGTTTGCCCAGCACAGGGATTTTATTTATTTTAAAAATTATTTTGGAACATGTAAAAACCCAGACTTCTGGCTTCTCTAGAAAAATCTGAGGATCTGGCCACACTAAGACCCTCTTTCTCACATAACCACCATGGGTTTGAACCTGACCATCAGCCTCCACACACAGGCACCACTCCTGCCAAATTTGCTCAGATAAATGATGACACAGCTTCTCTTCTCTACACTCTCAGGGTTCAGCCCTTGTAAAGTGGGTGTTTGAAGGAGGAGGGGTAAATCACTTCTCTTGCTGATCTTTAATGACTGGTCCCAAGCCCACTGAATTTTATTTTCTTCCCAGGAAATGATCCTCTTCTTAACAAATGCTTACCATAGCCATTGCCAGGAGCATCTGGATGTGGATTTGCCATCCCCACAGATTTCATTTCAATGCTTTCAGGATAATCAACATCCTCTCTCCCAAGGGTGCCCAACAGGCTGACACCCTCATAGTGAAACGAGGGCTGGACTGAAGATGTTCTGCCGAGCATTCTGCAATCCCAAAATGATGAATCAGTATTCATCTGGTAGCACAGTAAGGACAGTCATCCCTCCATCAATCCACTCATCCATTCATTCATTCCACTGAATGCCAATCATGCATGGGCAAGGGGAAGCGAACACAAAGACAAAGACATGGGTTGTTGACCCTCAAGGAACTTTCCATACAGTCTGGTCAAGCTTCTTAAACACAACCATAAGCAATTATAATACAAGTAGTAACTGGTGAATATTAGAAGACAGATCCAATGAGTTCACAGGAAAGAGAAAATTTGGGCTGGGAGTTTGAAGGGAAATCTACATGAAAAAGAGACATATGAGCTGGGATTGGAAGGATAAATCCATCCATTAAGAGTTAGGAGTAGGGCATCCAAGGATGAAGAACAGAACAGGTAAACCTGTGGGACCAGAAAGTGCTGAATATATAAAAGGAATGCTATGAAAATCAATTAACTTGGAGCAAAGATTCTCAATTTTATGTACATATCAATTCCCAGGCCTCACCCCAAACAACTAAATAGAAGCTCTGAAAGTTGGGCCCAGGTATTTGTATGATTTTTAAGGCCCCCCAGGTATTTAGGTAATTATAAGCATCGGCCAAGGTTAAGAACCACTGACCTATAGTATAGGGTTGGGGTAGGGAGAAGATGGGCTTCCCAGGTGGCTCAGTGGTAAAGAACCCACCTACCAATGCAGGAGATGTGGGTTCGATCCCTGGGTTGGGGAGATTCCCTGGACAAGATATGGCAACCCACTCCAGTATTCTTGCCTGGGAAATCCCATAGATAGAGGAGTCTGGCAGGCTAGAGTCCATGGGGTCGCAAAAGAGTCAGACATGACTTAGCAACTAAACAACAACAGGGAGGGGATAGCAGAAGTGGGAGAAGGTCAGTCAGTCTGGGCTTTGGCTGGCATCTTACATTAGCCCAGCACATCCTCATTCTTAAGGTATCATAAGTGAAGTGGTGGGGTCTTTCTCCCAAAGGTTATGGAGAACCATGGAAGATAACAAACAAGGGAGTGACAAGGTCAAAGGTATATTTTCAATGATGAATCAAGCAGTGAGGAATAAGACCAAGGAGGACATTTTGACCTGGTCCTTTTAATCCTCCTATTTAGGTTCCGAAGACATTTGATCCCACTACACACCCAAATCCCACATTTTTTTTCTTGTTGTTCAGTCACTAAGTTGTGTCCAACTGTTTGCAACCTTATGGAGTGCAGCATTACAGGCTTTCCTATCCTTTATTATCTCCCAGAGTTTGCTCAAATTCATGTCCATTGAGACAGTCATGCCATCCAACCATCTCATCCTCTGTCATCCCTTCTCCTCCTGTCCTCAATATATCCCAGCATAAGGGTCTTTTCCAATGAGTCGGCTCTTCACATCAGGTGGCCAAAGTATTGGAGCTTCAGCTTCAGCATCAGTTCTTCCAATGACTATTTAGGGTTGATTTTCTTTAGGATCGACTGGTTAGATCTCCCTGCAGTCCAAGGGACTCTCATGAGTCTTCTCCAACACCACAATTCAAAAGCATCAATTCTTTGGTGCTCATCCTTCTTTATGGTCCAACTCTCACATCCATACATGAGTACTGGAAAAACCATAGCTTTGACTAGATGGACCTTTGTCAGCAAAGTGATGTCTTTGCTTTTTAATATTCTGTCTAGATTTGTCATAGCTTTCCTTCCAAGGAGCAAGTGTCTTTTAATTTCGTAGCTGCAGCCACCATCTGCAGTGATTTTGGAGTCCAAGAAAATAAAATCTGTCACTATTTTCACTTTTTCCCCTTCTATTTGCCAGAAAGTGATGGGACCAGATGCCATGGTCTTAGTTTTTTGAATGTTGAATATCTTTTTAAAGTATTTATTGAATTTGTTACAATATTGCTTCTGTTTTTTTTTTTTATGTTTTGGTTTTTGGGCCTCTTCATCAAGAAGCTCATTAGTTCCTCTTTGCTTTCTGCCATAAGAGTGGTGTCATCTGCATATCTGAGGTTATTGATATTTCTCCTGGCAATCTTGATTCCAGCTTGTGCTTCATCCAGCCCAGCATTTTGCATGATGTACTCTGAATATAAGTTAAATAAGCAGGGTGACAGTATACAGCCATGACGTGCTCCTTTCCTGATTTGGAACCAGTCCCTTGTTCCATGTCCGGTTCTAACTGTTGCTTCTTGACCTGATACAGGTTTCTCAGGAGAAGGTGGTCTGGTATTCCCATCTCTTTAAGAATTTTCTACAGTGTGCTGTGATGCACGCAGTCAAAGGCTTTAGCATAGTCAATGAAGCAGAAGTAGATGTTCTTCTGGAATTCCCTTGCTTTTTCTATGATTCAATGGATGTTGGCAATTTGATCTCTGGCACTTCTGCCTTTTCTAAATCCAGCTTGTATATCTGGAAGCTCTCAGTTACATACTGTTGAAGCCTACCCTGAAGGATTTATGCTGAATTCATAAATATTACTAGTAGAAATAGTACATACAAAATAAAACTCACATTGGTTAGAATTTCACATAGTAAATTTGTTACAGGTTAAAAATAGCCTGAAAAATAAATAAATAATCACTTGCTGTTGGCAACATGAACACTGAGAAACTTAACACAGGAAAAATTAGATTTGGTAGAACTGTCACCCAAGGTTAACACTGTCAATGACCCAAACTGTACCTAATAAAATTTGTCAATGACTAAAACTGATAGAAGATTAAAATCTTTTTGACAAAATTTAGATCTATAGGATCTGAATCAGGAAAAAATAGACTTAAAAAAACCTCTTTAGAGGAATCCCAACAATGGCAAAAACTATAATCAATAAAACTTGATGAAAACAACAACAATGGAGAAGATCAATGAGTCAGATCTGCTCTAAACATGAAAAGTGGTCAATTCTGGCAGTAATTTCAGCAAAATAAAGATGAAAGTGGAAAAAGTCAGGAGTGGCTCAATCACCTTGTATAAAAGTAATTGAGGAATTAAATGGATTCCATGGTGTTAGGTCTTCAAAAGATTTTCTTGATTAAAGTGCATTCCTGTTGATATAGTTCTGGTTAAAAGGTTTGGGTTCATAATTATCATCTTAACCTTAATCTCATTGGACGTAGCAGGGTCAAAACAGTGTGATCTAAATGTCTTGCAGGGACTAGGCAGGAAGAGATAAGAGAATGGGAAGGATGTTATTCAAGCAAGAAGTGATGAAAGATTATAATCAGTTAAGAGCATGAAGCCTCAGGCTGAGAATCCAAGACCCAGGTGAGGTATACAGGTAGGCGTGAAAGTTTCACCATAAATCCAGGTCATGAAAATCATCATATGTGTCCTTATCCAAATTAAGTTAAACATTAATTGACTTAATGATCTAACCTTCATCTCCCATCCCCACTGGAGGGAGATTCCAGCACTTACTTCCTGGCCATTTCCGGGTCCTCTGAAGAGCCATAATCATGACCATTCTCAGCACCTGGATAATCAGGCTCTCCCCAAAAGTTTGTAGAGTTCCGATAGTCCTCAGCACCCAGATAGTCTGGTTCTCCAAAAAAGTGTGGACGGTTAGATTGACTCTCAGCACCTGGATAATCAGGTTCTCCCAGAGAGTCTATGTATGCCTTGACTCTGGGGCTAGCATGTTCTGGATTCCTTCTGGAGCCTGGATGGTTTGAACTGGCTCTGGGACCAGAAGAGTTCAAGTTTTCCTGAGCTCCAGGGTAGTCTGGTTCTCCCAAGGAGTCAAGATAATCTGGATTTGTTCTGGAGCTTGTGTAGTTTCCACTGCCTTGGGAACCAGGAAAATCAGGATTTCGTTGAGACTGAGAGTAGTCTGGCTCTCCAGATGAGCCTGGCTGGTATGGATTCCTCTGAGATCCAATATTCTCTGGTTCTGCCAAAGGTTTGGGATAGTCTGTCCCTGCAGAGTATGGATGACTCTTGGTGCCAGGGTAGTCTGGATTACTCCAAGATCTAGGATAATCTGGTTCTGCTAGAGACCCAAGATAGTCTGGACTTGTTCTGGATCCTGCTGGGTATGGGTTGCTCCTGGTGCTGGGGTCATCTGAGTTGTTCAGAGGACCTGGAGTTTTCAAATACCCCTGAGCATGATTCCGAGACGCAGAAGAGTCAGGATAATCTGGGTCCTCCTTATAAGCACCATTCCTGTAGGCAGACATGTTTACTCTGGAGTGTTAAAATGCATCTGCAGTTATTCGGTGATCTCTTTCTTTATCTGAAAAACAAAAGGAAGGAAACATCAGATTTTTTCCCCTTTCTTCCCTGCAATAATTGATAGTTACCTTGCAGTATCTGTTCTTTCTTCCTTCCTAAATATGTACTGCTGCTGCTGCTAAGTCACCTCAGTCGTGTCCGACTCTGTGCGACCCCATAGATGGCAGACCAGCAGGCTCCGTCATCCCTGGGATTCTCCAGGCAAGAACAGTGGAGTGGGTTGCACAACTGTCCAAAATAGAGACTATATCTCCCAGCCTCCTGTGCCTCTAAGTGCAGCCATGAGAGTGGGCAATGAGATGCGGGCAGAATCGGTATATACTACTTCTAGGCTGTGCTGTTAAAGGGAAGAGGTACTCCTCCCTTTCTCAGTCTTCTCACATCCGTGGACTGGAATGTGGAAATGATGGGGTGCCATCTGGGCCATCTGTGGATGGTGACTGCAGCCATGAAATTAAAAGATGGTTGCTCCTTGAAAGGAAAGCTATGACAAACCTAGACAGCGTATTAAAAACAGAGACATCACTTTGCCGACAAAGGTCCATCTAGTCAAAGCTGTGGTTTTTTTCCAGTAGTCATGTATGGATGTGAAGCCTGAGTGCCAAAGAATTGATGCTTTCAAATTGTGGTGTTGGAGAAGACTCTTGAGAGTCCCTTGGATGGCAAGGAGGTCAAGTCAGTCAATCCTAAAGGAAATCAACCCTGAATATTCATTGGAAGGACTGATGCTGAAGCTGAAGCTCCAATATTTTGGCCACCTGATGAGAAGAAATGACTCATTGGAAAAGACCCTGATGTTGGGAAAGAGTGAAGGTAAAAGGAGAAGAGGGCA
Source organism: Giraffa tippelskirchi (assembly GCF_054371585.1). Lineage (NCBI taxonomy): Eukaryota > Metazoa > Chordata > Mammalia > Artiodactyla > Giraffidae > Giraffa > Giraffa tippelskirchi. Next base: position 24,592,371 of record NC_137287.1, read on the forward strand.
GCAGACGATGAGATGGTTAGATAGCATCACTGTCTCAATGGACATGCTGCTGCTGCTGCTAAGTCGCTTCAGTCGTGTCCAACTCTGTGCAACCCCATAGACAGCAGCCCACCAGGCTCTGCCATCCCTGGGAGTCTCCAGGTAAGAATACTGGAGTGGGTTGCCATTTCCTTCTCCAGTGCATGAAAGGGAAAAGGGAAAGTGAAGTCGCTCAGTCGTGTCTGACTCTTAGTGACCCCATGGACTGTAGCCTACCAGGCTCCTCCATCCATGGGATTTTCCAGGCAAGAGTACTGGAGTGGGTTGCCATTGCCTTCTCCCTCTAAGTGAGCTGTCTATTGCTTTTACTTGCCTTTAACTTGTTTCTCCTTCTTTTGGCATCAAGGCCCTGATTTCCCTCTGAGCACCTTCCCCTGCCACACTCATGGTCTAAGGAAAGGCTAATTGCATTCTTGACTGCAAAGATGGTCACATGACCAACTCTGGCCAATCAGTGTCCACCATACCCTTTGCCACAGGGTTTAGTTCAGGAATGGGCACATAACCCAGGTCAGTCTTCCAGGACCTTGACGGGACTAAGCGGGAAAGTTATGCTCTTATTTCACTAGTTTACTACAGCAATAGGCTAGTTCCAGGCTTATGCCTGGAACTTCTGGTGTAGTATCAGTCAGAACAGAGAAGAATATAAGGAGGGGACAAAATTTAAAGAAAGAATTAACAGGATTTGTGGACTGACATGATATGGGAAGGGTGAGAGCTAAAGAAAAGAAAAGTCAGAAATAGCTCCACAGTTTGAGCCAGTATGATTAGATAAATGATGGTGCTTTTGAAAGAATCAAGTAGACCACTTTTAAAGTTGAGCCAATGTTTACAGATTTATATCTATGTAAACAAAAAGGGTTAGGCTTTTTGTTGAGTAATCAGAGCTAAAGAATTAATCTTCTGCCACTGTCATCTACAACCTTTTCAGCATAGCAGAAAGTTTTTCATTATTTGTGTCCCTGTCCAGCATCCACTTCTCTCTTTTGTAGTAGCATTTTTCCTCTCAATTCATGTCAGCCAGGTGTAAATGTGTGACCCAATCAGAATTATTTACTTCCTGGCCACAGTGATTGAGTCAGAGCCAGTGAGACTCAATTCTGGGAGTTTTATCAGAAATGTTGAAAAAGAGAAGCTCTCTCTTTTGGTCGGACTTGGGACTTAGGAAGTTATAAGCCTGAAGATGCCAGAGGTCACCAAGGAAGGAGGCCTGCCTGAGAGTAGTGCCAACAGCAAAGAGAATGGAACCAAGAGATAAACAGAAAGAAGGATCAAATGCTATGATGTTGTTTAAGCACCTGAATCCAGCCATGCCTGAAGGCAGCCAGCCACTGGATGCTTGAGTCATTACATTCCCCTTTTGACTTACAGTTGTTTGAGTTGAGTTTTTGTCATACACAAATGAAAGAGAATTTCAACTAATATGCTGAGTTTTACAAACAGAAACATCCACACAAACTGAGTGCTAGAAAGACTAAATGCTGGGCTTTATGGCAACTTATTTTTCGTAACATGGAAAATGAACTCATTCATTTACTTATATTGTAAGACTAGAAATTAATATATATTTAAGGTTTAGGATTTCCACGGCCTACTAAAACCTTAGCTATTACTATTACATCTAACAAACTAAGCGATGCCTACTAAGTCTAGGAAAATAAAACCTGGTACAATACCAGCCTAAGAGAAAAAAGTATGTCTACCAAAAGGCAATAAGAGTGCTCATAGATGCTTTTCTTACATAAGAGCCAGAAATTGGAAACAAGCTAACAGTAGAATAAGTAAATAAATTGTGGCATATTCATACAATGAAATACTACACAGCAGTAACAAAGACCAAAATTCTGTGACGTGCAATGACATGGATTCATCTCACAGAGGCAGTGATGATTGAAATTCAGATACAAAAGACTACAGACTGTATAATATTTATACAAAGTTCAAGAACACGCAAACTAAATAATGGAGCTAGAAGTCAGAATAGGGATTACCTTGGGGAAGGGAGGAGATGGGAAACAATATGAGCGAGCAAGCCTCTGGGATTCTAGAAATGTTCTCCTCTTGATCTGGGTGGTGGTTACATGGTGGCATGTGTGTACACATCAAGTACACTTAAGAATTGTGTGGGTACGTGCTCAGTTGCTCAGTTGTGCCCTACCCTACTACATCATGGACTGTAGTAAGAACTGTGTACCTCTCTATAAAGGCTCAATACCTGAGCCACCTGATGCAAAGAACTGACTCATCTGAAAAGACCCTGATGCTGGAAAAATTGAAGGCGAGAGGAGAAGGGGACGACAGAGGATGAGATGGTTGGGTTGCATCACTGACTCAATGGACAATGGAGTTTGAGTCAACTCTGGGAGTTGGTGATGGACAGGGAGGCTTGGCGTGCTGCAGTCCACGGGGTTGCAAAGAGTTGGACATGACTGAGCAACTGAACTGAACTGAACTGATGTGTGTATGTGTGTGTGTGTAAATTCATATATAGAAACTAATACAACGTTGTAAAGCAACTTATACGTCAATTTTTAAAAAATCAGGCACTCAACTAGGACATAACTCTAAAAAATAGAAATCCTTTATAATAAAGTAGAAGGAAAAGAAACTCTACCAAATTCCTCAGCTGACATAGTGAGTGTAAATGAGAAGTAAATTTTGCTGTGAGCGTCTTCTTAGTCCAGACTGAAAGAGAATCATACAAGTTACGTGATACTCATTTCTTGTGAAAAAACGGAAGTATATCAGTTTTTCAAGAAGTCCATGCTTCTCCCCAGGATGAATTTCTGAAAAAAAAAAAATGGGTCACGAGGACCTTCTAAAGGGATCAGATGACCACATAATACAGCTCAGGGTCACCAGCAAAGAGCTCAGACCCTCCAGCAACTCCAGGACAAGCTGTTGAGGCTGGGGGTGGAGAGTGTTGGGGGGAGCTCTGGAGTCCCTGCAGGTCATTGTGAGATGAGCAACCCCCTTCCATAAAGGCAGTGGCATTGGGCTATTTTTGGCCAGTGGGCTGTGAGCGTGTGTTACTTCCAAGCAAAAGAATTTAAGAGTCAAAAACACAACCTTCTAGTGCCTTTCCCCTGCCATGGCAACCAGTGACATTTCAGATGGAGACCCATTCTTCACCCATAGACCGCACGACTCAATGGAGCACAACCCACCCCTGATAACACATAATAGCATTTCATGAGCAAGAAATAAACTTTCAGGAGTTAAGCCATTGAGATTTTGAGTTTGTTTCTTAATGCAGCAGAATCTAGCCTAGCCTGACATTACAAGATCATTTAGAATCTTTGACAAATATATCTTTGGGTATTATATGAATATATGTATTTGTGAATATATTCATGAGTGAATGAACTGTTGGCTGATCACATATAACATCTGTCTACTTATCTATCAATCATCTACTTATTTACCTGTTTATCTATGTGTGTTTATGTGTGTGTATTGTATGAACATACCTATTCACAGAACACACACATATAATATACGTATTCATGAACATATTTATGAATATATATGTTCATGAATATATTCACATAACACAAATATGGATAGATAGATGCTATATGTGATCAGCCAACAGTGAGTTTCAATCTGCTGGCACAATTCTCTGTTCTACTGATGTCATCTGACAGGAGTTTGTATAGTGCACTTATCTTTTTCACAGACCAGGCACAAATGTGCTCCAACCACTACCATCTAGTGGGACAAATTCCTAAGTAACCAAAGAGATAAGCCCACAGAAAATGACTGAAAGAGGAGGAAACAGCTACAAGGAAATAGTCTTGAGCTGACAGGGAAATTAAATGGGAGTGGTGTTCTGAGAAATTTACTCATAGTTTCCTACTAACTATTAGAGGTACAAATATCCTGTCCTTTCCAAGGAAAAATTTCTCTTTGTGCCTTGGAAGAAGCTCAAATACATATATATTTTCCTTTTTATCGAAACATAGTTGATGTACAATATTATATAAGTTACAGGTGTACAATATAGTGATTAACAATTTTTAAAAGTTATACTTCATTTATAGTTATTATAAAATATGGGTTCTATATTTTATAGAGTGTATTATATATTTTTTTGCCTCTAAATTTTGTTGCTCTAGTATCTTCCCAATAGGGCCATTGAATCATCTATTCTGAGTCCTCCTTTTGACATCCATTCAAGGTTTCCTACTTCACTGTTTCATTGTTTTTCAGTCACATTCCCACACAATTATATGTCTTTTGAATCTGTTAATTGCAGGCTCCCTATTTGATCTTGCAAGTCTCCTGGTTTGAATGGGTGATCATAACAACCTTGCATTTAGCTAGCCCAATAATGTTCAAGGGATAAATTACATCCTAGAATCTCAATAAGGTCACAGTCAGGCTATTTATCTGGATCTCTACTGCCTCTTAGGTTTCCTAGACTTAAGCCAGCATAAGCCAAAGCAAGCCACTCACGATCTTTGCTCTGCAGTCACCAAAATCACCTCACAAAACAGCGACATGGAGTCATTAAGGCCAAGCTTTATGTGTAATGAGAAAAAACGGAAACAATCCAAAAACCTATCAACAAGGGATGGATCAAATCAGTGATAGCACACCTGCATAATGGAATATCATGGAGCTAAAAAAGAACGCTCTAAATCTCCATGTTCCAGCAGAAGACGGCCAGCTTTGTATGGCTCTTCTTTCTAATCTCCTTTTCCTATCTCCTGCCCAATCCCACGTTAGAATCACGAGGCAGCTGTAAACTGCACAAAGGTTAATTTTGCTAATCAAGGCCAGTTATTACCTGAAAGACAAGGGAAGAGAAGCCAGAGCCTTGTAAAAGCTAACCTGACCACCGCCAAATGCAGGACATCACCCCATAAGAGCCAAAATGAGGCCACAGGTTCTAATTTCAGCTGTTATATTTTATCTTCTAATGGGGTGAGCTTTGTTGTTTCAACACAAGACAACCTTTCAACCTAAATGAAACCAACGTGTTTATAAATGGTATACAGTACATACATATTTAAGATCCACAGTCAAAATTATCAAAGTGACTCTATAGAAATTTTTAATTAGTTCCAAAGAGCCACCATCATTTTGATTTAGACCAACCAAATTTTTTAGGTGTTATTTGGGGGGAGGGGGTGCTACATTTTATTTTGCTATGTAAAGACATTAAAAGCAACAACAGCTACCATGACCTACTATCACTGTTATTTCATAAAACATTTTATAGACATTTTTTAAAAGGAAAAATTCCCAATCTAAAAAGGAAGAACAGTCCATTTAATTGAAGAAAAACTTACATCTCTATCCTCGTTTTTCTCACTTTGTCCCAAACAAATGCAAACTTCACACAAACTGACTTGGCCGGCAGATGCTGTTGGAACTACAGAGTCGGACTGATGTGTGTTTTCTCTCCCACTGGCTGTTGATAGAAGCTGGATCAGGGACGATTTCCAGAAGGTTCTAGTCCTTAACGTGGATCTGAAGTCTGAAAATTCCCAGCTGCTGATTGTGGGCCACACATCCTGAAAATCAGATGACAGAGGACTTTGATTTCTATAAGAGATGGTGTCACACCACACCCCTTACCGGTGACTATGAAGGAGGGACACGCTAGTTCAATGCCTTCTTATTTTCTTCCCTCTTAAGATTTTTAAAAAATGGACAACAATCAAGTACAGAGGGTAAAAAGAATAAATATTACCAAATACTAATCTTTTTGATGTTAATTCCAGATTTGTGCTTATTTTCTCAAGGAAATAAAACATGACTGGTAAAATGGAAACTCTCAAGCTTGCCCTCAACCCAGTTTTCCACCACTGCCTGTCCCCCTTCTCTGTCCAGAAGCCAGCACGATTCTGAATTTGGTTGGTGATTTTCCACTGCGTATTGTTTATATGTTGACCACTGTTAGGGGTTGAATTATGTCCCCAGTTAAAAGATATATGGAAGTACTTAACCTCTGGTATCCCAGTTTGTGACCTTATTAGGACATAGGATCTTCCAACAGGTAATCAAGTTAGAATGAGGTCATTAAGGTCCAGTATGACTGTTGTCCTTGTTAGCAGGGGAACTTTGGACACAGCCGTGCACACAGGGAGGAGTGTGTGAAGAGACTCTGGGAGAATACCATGAAGACTGACGTTCTCCTGCCTCGGGCCAAGGATCACTAGAAGTTTGAAGAGGCAAGCAAGGATCCTTCCACTACAAGCATTGGAGGGACCATTACCCTCCCAACACCTTGATTTCAGACTTCCAGCCCACAGAGCTGTGAGACAATACATTTCTTGTAAGCCACCCAGTCTGTGGTACCTTGTCAGGCATTGTCAAAGTCCACTGGGAAATAAATCAGCCATTCCCCCGCCCCTCCTTACCCCTGCCTTTGACACTGGCTGAGTTAAACTGAGATTAACACAAGAGATCTAAAAAAGGGCTTTTCCAGCTCTCTAAGTTCATGATAAAAAGAAACATTTGCAAGAAAAAAGGAACGGAAAGGGAAACAGAGGTGAAATCTTTTCATTAAAGAGAAAGAAGTGGACATTTTGTATGATTAGGAAGTGAAAGGGATGTATCAATACTTCTGAGGCATAATGCCGCCTGCCTACTCAGAACCAGGCAGCAGGGGCACACGCTCGCTCAGTCTCCACTCGTTTTGGCGGGAGTACGCTTCATGCCCTGATTTTGTCGTTGTTCACACTAAGTCGTGTCAGACTCTTTGCGACCCCATGAACTACAGCACACCAGGCTTCCCTGTCTTTCACTATCTCCCTGAGTTTGTTCAAACTCATGTCTGTTAGTCAGCGATGCCATCCAACCATCTCATCCTCTCTTGCCCCCTTTTTCCTCTTGCCCTCAGTCTTGCCCAGCTTCAGAGTCTTTTCCAGTGAGTCAGCTCTTCACATCAGGTGGCCAAAGTACCGGAGCTTCAGCTTCAGCATCAGTCCTTCCCATGAACACTCAGGATGATTTCCTTTAGGATTGACTGGTTTGATCTCCTTGCTGTCCAAGGGACTCTCGAGAGTCTTCTCCAGCACCACAGTTCAAAAGCATCAATTCTTCAGTGCTCAAACTTCCTTTTTTTTCAATAATTTAAAACCTTCCTCAGTTACAGGAGTTGCATTTATGGAGGGAAGTTTGCCAAAACTTGTATAAACACACTGGTCTGTTTCCCTGGGTCATGACCTTTGTACATGCTGTTCCTTCCACCTAGAATGCTTTTCCCTCTACTCCTGGTCTGGTTAACTCCTCATCCTTAAGGAGTCAGCTTCAACTCCGCCTTCACAGAGAGGCCTCCCTTATTCGTCCACATCCAAACAATTCTCCTTGCGTTTCTCTCATAGCATCCTGCCCCCTTTTCCACAGGACTTACCAATTTGTAATTATATATCAATTTTGTGCACTTATTGTTCAAAATGTGTCTTCCATTGACTGAGAGCTCTGTGAGGGTAGGAGTCCTTCTATTTTGCTCAGTATCTCCCCAGGATCTGGCACCATGCTTGACACATAGGAAACAAAGGAGACACTCAATATTTGTTGAAGGAATGAAGGAATGTTGTCTCACAAAGTTCTCATTCATCACATGCATCGCCTGGAGCCTATCTTGTTGGCAGCCAGTGGGAGGGCAAACCAATCTAACTGGGGTCTGCTGGACCATCCTGGGAGAGTGGGGGATGGGGAAAGGTTCACTCAGACCTTCTCAGGCCTGGGTCCACTGTGGCCACAAACACATCCCATTTATAAACTGAGGGTTTCAGATCATCACAGGGATCCTTGGAAGGAGAAATTTCCTCACGGAAAATAATAAGAAATCTCCCAGCGATAGCTCCTTCCTTTTTATTTCTTGTTCAATGATTCAAGTTAATAACTACATCATCTCCATTAGTGCTAATGGTTCTTCAACAACTCTCTCAATGGGCCACTGTCTCTTTTTCAATGAGGAGAGAGCAAAATTCAAGTTGAGAACCTTCATGAGGCCACAACTCATGACTAGACTCTAACAATTTCACTTTTAAATTAACATGCAACAAAATATTTGGGATATATAGTTCTGTGAGCACACGTACAACCACTACCACAATCAGGACACAGTTTCATCACCTTAAACTCCCCTCTGCCATTCCCTGAAATCACCCCCCTCCCATCCTTAGCCCAAGAAGGATCTGTTTTCCATCCCAATAGCTTTGCATTTTTCAAAATGTCATATAAATGAAATCATACAGAATGTAGCCCTTGAGATGCTTCTTTCACAATCTAGCTGGAATTTAATAACATGGTTTGGTTTTCCCTGTGGGTATGTATGTCTATGGGCTTCCCTGGTGGCTCAGACAGTAAAGAATCAGCTTGTAATGCAGGAGACCTGGGTTTGATCCCTGGGTCAGAAAGATTCACTGGAGAAGGGAATGACTTCCCCCTCTAGTACTCTTGCCTGGAGAATTCTATGGACAAAGGAGCCTGGCAGGCTACAGTCCATGGGGTTGCAAAGAGTTGGACACGACTGAGTGACTAACACTTTTCACTTTTTTCATATATGTCTATAAATATATATAAAGATAAATAAATATAAAAATAATGTTTATAAAACAAATATGACTATATAGTCACCTATATCTATAAGCAACTGATACAAATTTTCCATTTACAATAATGACATGTTTCCTTTTAAAATAAATCTCTAGTACTTTTGTACTGGATTAATGGGAGGTGTGCGCATGTGCTAGAGTAGGGAAAGTCTCCACAGTCCGCTGGTAGGGGGTTTTTACAGCCCCCTGACTATTTTTGGAGTAGTGGTGGGGGCCTGTGAGGACTGGGCTCATACATTGCCTGGTGGGATTGGGTGGCTATTGGGCGTTTAGCTGAAGGGGTGGCCACTCATTGCTTTCAGCCAGCTTCCTTGCTGTCACTTAGGTTTATCATTTTTCCCTGCTCTGGGCAGGATTCCGAGCACATTGACTGTCGGGGAGGGGAAGAGGTGGGGTCTCCAAGAAGTGGGGTCCCTCCTTGGGCAGCAGAATCATCCACTCCTCCCAGCGAGTCTTTGCAGGTATAGGAGCCATTGTGGCTCCTTGTATTGGGTCCAGCTCTCCCAGAAAGGGATCCTTGTTCTTCTGGGAGGGGCTGGGGCAGTCAGCCAGGCAGGAAGGCATGCACATCTCTTCTCCTTCCACCTCTCTGCCTGCTCCTTGCTGATCCATTCCCTGGCTAATTCGCAGTGATTCTCAAACCTTTGTGCACGGAACCTGGTAAAAAGTCAGCTTCTCAGGTCCCACGCCAGACCCACTGAATCAAAACTTCTGGGGATGGGACTTGAACTAGGGTGGTTTTTCTGGGACTGGCAGGTTTCCAGGACATGGACCTTTCAGTGCTAAAACTGAGAATGTCCTGGGGAAACTGGGACAAGTTGGTCACCTGATGGTCCACGGGTCCCCATCTCCCTTAGACTCCTGGGTGACTCTCCTGGGCATATCCAGCTTGATGGTCCCCAAAACACACAGATCAGTGATGCTTTAAATGTTGAAGTTCCTTTAGGCTCTATGCTTCACTCTCTTTTCCTTCCCTAGACTTGCACTGGTGGTCCCATAATCACTCATGGTTATCTACATTAAAGTTAATGAAGTGTTAGTTGCTCAGTCATGTCTCTTTTCGACCCCATGGATGGTAGCCTGCCAGGCTCCTCAGTCCATGGAATTCTCCAGGCAAGAATACTGGAGTGAGTTGCCATTCCCTTCTCCAGAGGATCTTCCCGACCCAGGGATTGAACCCAGGTCTCCTGCATTGCAGGCATATTCTTTACCATCTGAATAAAATTCAAAATTCAGTCCCTCAGTTGCACAGTTGCACTAGCCACATTTTAAGTACTTGCTAGATACATGTGGTCAGTCATTGCTGTATTTGACGGTGTGATATAGAACTATTCCATCATCATAAAAAGTTCTACAGGCACACCTCAATTTACATTGTGTTTTTTTACAGATTGAAGGTTTGTGACCACGCAGTACCAAGCAAGTCTATTGGTGCTGTTTTTCCAACAGCATTTGCTGACTTTGTGTCTCTGTGTCACATTTTGGTAATTATTGCATATTTTAAACTTTTTCGCTGTTATTTTGTTATGGTGATCTGTGAACCGTGATCTTTGATGTTACTATTGCTAAAAGATTGGCTCCTTGGAGGTTCAGGTAACAGTTCCCATTTTTAGCAATTAAATGTTTTTAAACTAAGGTATATCCATTGTTTTTTAAAGACATAATACTATTGCATACTTCAGTTCAGTTCTGTTCAACCTCTCAGTCATGTCCGACTCTTTGCGACCTCATGAATCACAGCACGCCAGGCCTCCCTGTCCATCACCAACTTCCGGTGTTTACCCAAACCCATGTCCATCGAGTCGGTGATCCCATCCAACCATCTCCTCCTCTGTCGTCTCCTTCTCCTCCTGCCCCCAATCCTTCCCAGCTTTAGGGTCTTTTCCAATGAGTCAACTCTTCGCATGAGGTAGCCAAAGTATTAGAGTTTCATCTTCAACTTCAGTCCTTCCAATGAACACCCAGGACTGAACTCCTTTAGGATGGACTGGTTGGATCTTCTTGCAGTCCAAGGGACTCTCAAGAGTCTTCTCCAACACCACAGTTCAAAAGCATCAATTCCTCAGCACTCAGCTTTCTTCACCGTCCAACTCGCACATCCATACATGACCACTGGAAAAACCACAGCCTTGACTAGACGGACCTTTGTTGGCAAAGTGATGTCTCTGCTTTTCAATATGCTATCTTAGGTTGGTCATAACCTTCCTTCCAAGGAGTAAGCGTCTTTTAATTTCATGGCTGCAGTCACCATCAGCAGTGATTTTGGAGCCCAAAAAAATAAAGTTTGACACTGTTTCCACTGTTTCCCCATCTATTTCCCATGAAGTGATGGGACCAGATGCCATGATCTTAGTTTTCTGAACGTTGAGCTTTAAGCCAACTTTTTCACTCTCCTCTTTCACTTTCATCAAGAGGCTCTTTAGTTCTTCTTCACTTTCTGCCATAAGGGTGCTGTCATCTGCATATCTAAGGTTATTGATATTTCTCCTGGCAATCTTGATTCCAGCTTGTGTTTCTTCCAGCCCAGCATTTCTCATGATGTACTCTGCATATAAGTTAAATAAGCAAGGTGACAATATACAGCCTTGACGTACTCCTTTTCCTATTTGGAACCAGTCTGTTGTTCCATGTCCAGTTCTAACTGTTGCTTGCTGACCTGTATACAGGTTTCTCAAGAGACAGGTCAGATGGTCTGGTATTCCCATCTCTTTCAGAATTTTCCACAGTTTATTGTGATCCACACAGTCAAAGGCTTTGGCATAGTCAATAAAATAGAAATAGATGTTCTTCTGGAACTCTCTTGCTTTTTTGATGATCTATCGGATGTTGGCAATTTGATCTTTGGTACCTCTGCCTTTTCTAAAACCAGCTTGAACATCTGGAAGTTCACGGTTCATGTATTGCTGAAGCCTGGCTTGGAGAATTTTGAGCATTACTTTACTAGCATGTGAGATGAGTGCAATTGTGCGGTAGTTTGAGCATTCTTTGGCATTGCCTTTCTTTGGGATTGGAAGGAAAACGGACCTTTTCCAGTCCTGTGGCCACTGCTGAGTTTTCCAGATTTGCTGACATATTGAGTGCAGCACTTTCACAGCATCATCTTTGAGGATTTGAAATAGCTCAACTGGAATTCCATCACCTCCACTAACTTTGTTTGTAGTGATGCTTTCTAAGGCCCACTTGACTTCACATTCCAGGATGTCTGTCTCTGGGTGAGTGATCACACCATCGTGATTATCTGGGTCGAGAAGATCTTTTTTGTACAGTTCTTCTGTGTATTCTTGCCACCTCTTCTTAATATCTTCTGCTTCTGTTAGGTTCCTACCATTTCTGTCCTTTATCGAGCCCATCTTTGCATGATATGTTCCCTTGGTATCTCTAATTTTCTTGAAGAGATCTCTAGTCTTTCCCATTCTGTTGTTTTCCTCTATTTCTTTGCATTGATCGCTGAGGAAGGCTTTCTTATCTCTCCTTGCTATTCTTTGGAACTCTGCATTCAGATGGGAATATCTTTCCTTTTCTCCTTTGCTTTTCGCTTCTCTTCTTTTCACAGCTATTTGTAAGGCCTCCTCAGACAGGCATTTTGCTTTTTTGCATTTGTTTTCCATTGGTATGGTCTTGATCCCTATCTCCTGTACAATGTCATGAACCTCTGTCCATAGTTCATCAAGCACTCTGTCTATCAGATCTAGTCCCTTAAATCTATTTGTCACTTCCACTGTATAATCATAAGGGATTTGACTTAGGTCATACCTGAATGGTCTAGTGGTTTTCCCTACTTTCTTCAATTTAAGTCTGAATTTGGCAACAAGGAGTTCATGGTCTGAGCCACAGTCCGCTCCTGGTCTTATTTTTGCTGACTGTATAGAGCTTCTCCATCTTTGGCTGCAAAGAATATAATCAATGTGATTTCGGTGTTGACCATCTGGTGATGTCCATGTGTACAGTCTTCTCTTGTGTTGTTGATTAGGTTAAAAAAGATAAATAATAGCACTCATAGTACAAAAGGGGGATAACAAGTATGAAGGTGGAATGCAAATGACAATATTTGGGGAAGCAATGGACATGATACAATAATATAATTACATACTCTTCCCTTCCCCTCCACATACATTTGAAATACCAGTTGTAATTCTAAGAATTCCTGAAAGGGAAGGAAAAGGAATTTAAAAAGAAGACATTACTCGTTCCCACGCATCTCATTTGAGCCAAACCCTCATAATCACAGTTCTAGAAGCTTCAATTCCTTTCAGGCACCTGATCTTGGAAAGACAATTCCCACACAAAGAACAAAGACCACCACATGTCTGAGAGCGGTTGCCCAGGCATGAGGCCACACGCTCAAACACATCCATGTATCACCGGAGACGTAGATTTTATTTGGTCACAAGTGCCTTGTTGTTCTTCTGGGCTGGTCATGTTAGCTTAATGATTACTTTGGCTGTCATCATTGAAGGCACTGTAAACAAATACCTTAGAATCCTTTATCTGGGGGGAAAGTGCAGAACAAGGAAATAAAACCAAGGAAATCAATCTCTTTAAAGCATGTGAGAGAAAATCCTTCAATCACCCATTTAACTAATTCATCCCAGAACTAAACATTTGTTAGCTCGCACCCCATGAGAGACTTCTCCGGGAACTAAATTGTTTTAGAAACTGTTTCTGCCTTTGCCTCAGGTACATTCAAGACCACACATTGGAGCCCTCAGAAAATAAGGTTTGGTTTGCTATGAATAGAAGGGGAAAAAACAACAAAACATAACAAAACATCTTGTCTTTTTTCAAGTTTTCGACAAGGAATTTACTAAATTTTAAGAGATTTACTTAATTCCCAAGGAACAGTAGTTGTTATTTTATGAATGCCAAAAGAATGTAAGATTTTTAGCTTGTTAAGCACATAAGACTAGAAAATGAATATGAATTTTCATCCTATGAAGGACATCACCTTGACATGGCAAAAATCTATCCAAAGAATTTAGTACTGAGGTAGCCTTGGAGAAAGGAATAGCAATCCACTCCAGTATTCTTGCCTGGAGAATCCCATGGACAGAGGAGCCTGGTGGGCTACAGTCCATGGGGTTGCAAAGAGTCCAACACAACCGAGAGACTAACACTTTCTGAGTTCAGTTCCAGACCATTGCAACCAAGTGAATATTACAGCAAAGTGAGTCATGTGAATTTTTTTGTTTTCCAGCGCATATAAAATTTATGTTTATATACATTGTGGTCTATTAAGTATGCAATAGTATTACATCTTTAAAAAACAATGGATATACCTTAATTTAAAAACATTTGATTGCTAAAAATGGGAACTGTTACCTGAACCTCCAAGGAGTCAATCTTTTTGCAATAGTAACATCAAAGATCACGGTTCACAGATCACCATAACAAAATAACAGTGAAGGTTGTAAAAAAAAATAAAATAAAATAAAAAAATAAAAAAATAAAAAAAATAAAAAATAAAAAAATAAAAAAATTAAAAAAAATAAATAAAAATAAAATAAAATTAAATTAAAAAAAAAACAGTGAAAAAGTTTAAAATATGCAATAATTACCAAAATGTGACACAGAGACACAAAGTCAGCAAATGCTGTTGGAAAAACAGCACCAATAGACTTGCTTGGTACTGCGTGGTCACAAACCTTCAATCTGTAAAAAAACACAATGTAAATTGAGGTGTGCCTGTAGAACTTTTTATGATGATGGAATAGTTCTATATCACACCGTCAAATACAGCAATGACTGACCACATGTATCTAGCAAGTACTTAAAATGTGGCTAGTGCAACTGTGCAACTGAGGGACTGAATTTTGAATTTTATTCAGATGGTAAAGAATATGCCTGCAATGCAGGAGACCTGGGTTCAATCCCTGGGTCGGGAAGATCCTCTGGAGAAGGGAATGGCAACCCACTCCAGTATTCTTGCCTGGAGAATTCCATGGACTGAGGAGCCTGGCAGGCTACCATCCATGGGGTCGAAAAGAGACATGACTGAGCAACTAACACTTCATTAACTTTAATGTAGATAACCATGAGTGATTATGGGACCACCAGTGCAAGTCTAGGGAAGGAAAAGAGAGTGAAGCATAGAGCCTAAAGGAACTTCAACATTTAAAGCATCACTGATCTGTGTGTTTTGGGGACCATCAAGCTGGATATGCCCAGGAGAGTCACCCAGGAGTCTAAGGGAGATGGGGACCCGTGGACCATCAGGTGACCAACTTGTCCCAGTTTCCCCAGGACATTCTCAGTTTTAGCACTGAAAGGTCCATGTCCTGGAAACCTGCCAGTCCCAGAAAAACCACCCTAGTTCAAGTCCCATCCCCAGAAGTTTTGATTCAGTGGGTCTGGCGTGGGACCTGAGAAGCTGACTTTTTACCAGGTTCCGTGCACAAAGGTTTGAGAATCACTGCGAATTAGCCAGGGAATGGATCAGCAAGGAGCAGGCAGAGAGGTGGAAGAAGAGATGTGCATGCCTTCCTGCCTGGCTGACTGCCCCAGCCCCTCCCAGAAGAACAAGGATCCCTTTCTGGGAGAGCTGGACCCAATACAAGGAGCCACAATGGCTCCTATACCTGCAAAGACTCGCTGGGAGGAGTGGATGATTCTGCTGCCCAAGGAGGGACCCCACTTCTTGGAGACCCCACCTCTTCCCCTCCCCGACAGTCAATGTGCTCGGAATCCTGCCCAGAGCAGGGAAAAATGATAAACCTAAGTGACAGCAAGGAAGCTGGCTGAAAGCAATGAGTGGCCACCCCTTCAGCTAAACGCCCAATAGCCACCCAATCCCACCAGGCAATGTATGAGCCCAGTCCTCACAGGCCCCCACCACTACTCCAAAAATAGTCAGGGGGCTGTAAAAACCCCCTACCAGCGGACTGTGGAGACTTTCCCTACTCTAGCACATGTGCGCACCTCCCACTAATCCAGTGCAAAAGTAACCTTTGGTGGCTATTGGACTCATTAACTGCTCATAAATATTCCATGAATACATACATGTAATTATAACAGACAGAACTATGGCAAGGCCAGGCACCGTAGAGGATCTTGTTACATAACCTGCAGCTGTCATTCAAGGCTGTCAATCAATGACCCCTCTGGATTATGCAAACGACCCTGCCTTAAAAACTAGGTACCCCAGTCCTCCAGGGCCATTTGCCTCCCACTTCTCTTGAGGTGTTCTCTCTGTTCTTTCTTTTTGTGCAGCTCAGTCGCTCAGTCGTGTCCGATCCTTTCTGACCTGTTCTTTTTTCGGTCATTATTAATAAACCTTCTTGCAGTGGGTAAGACCTTATATTCTGCTTTGCCCCTTACCAAGAACTGAGGCCCACAGCAGGAAGGGTCTCCAGACTCTCCTTCAAATAACACTTGATGCCTCTCCCCTACCCTGGGGCTGGAGATCTTCCTCTTCTCTACCACTGGGTGTCAGAAAGGCAGGAGGGGCCAGTAAAGGTTGAGCTTCATCCATACTGTGCTTCTGGGTCTGTGTCAAGCCTCCCTCGTTCAGAAGAAAAACAACTCCTTTCTAAATCCACCTTTGGGACTAGAAGCTTAGTTCTTAGGCTAATTCAGATTTGTATAATATAACGGTCCTATTATTAAACAAACATTATATAACACAATCTAAGTATTATTCCAGATTTGCAGACAGGAAAAGAGAAACTGAAACCAATGATAACAAAACAACAAATACGTATATGCCAGACATGTTATGAGAACTTCACAGGTGTTAACCCATTAAATCCCCTAGTAATAGATCCTATTATTATCCTTATTCTACTGAGAAGGACACAAAAGCACAGAGAGGCTAAGTAACTTGGCCAAGAAACACAGCCAATACAGAATGAAGTGCAGTATCATAAATGGCCCTTTCTCTTAGGGAAGAGAATCCTCTCTTTTTCAACTTGCTTGTCCAGCATTCACATTTTGAATATGGTCATCTTTTTGCCTGTGCTGAGTAATTATGAAGTTAGGCATGGGAAGTTTCTAGATTCAGTGCTATTTGCAGCAGGGCCAGGAGCAGGGTGAGGGAGTAAGATCCTGGCCTGGGGTACACATTCAAGGGGTGCCAAAAATTCCAGTAATCAGGATCAATAACATTTTAATGCAATATTTTTTAAAGTAGGAAAAATGCAAAAATCCATGATGAACTAAATATCAACATTTTCAATAAAGACAGGTCAGGATTACTAAATTGTCCTCTGGCTCCCGTTTGGCTGAGTATGGACTGCCTGGCAGGCAGGAACCCACAATCCCTGAGTCACACTCCCACATACCGTCATCTCACCCCAGGAATGGAGGTTCTGGGGAAAAAGAAAGTCAACTTACTGGAGATCACCACCTAGTTCCTCTCTTTTTAAGGTCTTTCCCCTGATCAGACAATTCTAAGTCAGTTCAGTTCAGTTCAGTTCAGTCGCTTAGTCGTGTCCGACTCTTTGCGACCCCATGAATCGCAGCACGCCAGGCTTCCCTGCCCATCACCAACTCCCGGAGTTTACCCAAACCCATGTCCATCGAGTCGGTGATGCCATCCAGCCATCTCATCTTCTGTCGTCCCCTTCTCCTCCTGCCCCCAATCCTTCCCAGCATTAGGGTCTTTTCCAATGAGTCAACTCTTCGCATGAGGTGGCCAAAGTATTGTCAAGCTTCCACCAAAGGAGAAAAGTCTTCCTGTCACTATTTTGCATTTATTGGGAATGCAAATACAAGAATTATTGGAAGCAGTAACTATGGCTCCCAGTTCTTCTGCTGAATTATAGAAATAGGACGTTCTTTCCTTCTTTTAAAAACCACCCACCCTGATTCAAATACCGGAGAAAGCAGAACTTGTTTGTTTGGGCTTGTAAAAATCCAGAAAACTTACCCAGTCTCTTCTTCCCCTACGAATAAAGGGTGTGTTTCCTAGAAATGACCTTGCCTAATAATTAGCATTCCATCAGCGTGTAGGTTTGTCTCTGGGAACATTGAACCTTCGGTGGCTGGAAATAACCTGAGCAGTAATACAGTCCAGTCTCCTTTTACTTCATTCTGAAACCTCTTGTCAAACGTGATCTATCATATGATTCACTGAACTTTCAGAAAGTTCAACCTGACCCTGCCTCTGAGGAGAGAACCCTTCCTGGTAAAACAGGACTCTAAACCCTACCCTTGACATCCAACTCCATTGGAGGTCCGTTTCCTGATCTGTGCAGAAGGAATCTAGTAAAATAGCAATAATAACTAATAATAAGCATCAAGACAGCACCATTTGTTGAGAGCTTAACTCAGCGCCAGGCACCATGCTATGTCCTTCACCAGGCACCATGCTATGCATTAGTAACTGAATTCTCAAGCAACCTTATGGAGAGGTACTATTATCTCTATTTTATGATGATTACATTGAGGCCCAGAGAGGTTAAGTAATTCACTCAAGGTCACACATTTACAGATAGAATGAAATTAAAATTCTTTCCTTTCTGCCTGAACTTTAATCATCATCATCATCATTGTTATCAGAGGAAGAAGGGAAGGATGAGAAAGAAGAGTCAGAGGTAACATTTACTGAGTACTGACAGTGCACCGTATGTTCCGATTAGCCCTGACAGCCCCACATAGGAGTGGGAGCTCTTAACACACTACTCATCCTACAGACAACCAACCTGAAGCCAGAAAGGTCCACCTCCCCCAGCGTCTCCCAGCGAGGACCCGGGAAGCCGAGATTCCAGTGCAGGCAGACAGCTCTGGAGCTTTCTCTTTAGCCAGCACACTGCTTTGCCTCCCACTTCCCCATAGTCATTCTTTCCTCTAACAAATATTTATTGTGCATTTATTTTGTACATAGCATCTGGTGCTAAGCAACAGAACAGCCCCAGTTTTGGCCCCTCCCAAGACTCGTTCCCAAGCATTCCACATCATTTCTGTGACCCACCCCCAACCCTTCTTCAAAGTGCCCTCTCTTACCTGCGCCCCATCTTTCAGGAATACGCAGGCATTTCCTCTCTAATCTGCAGAGACAGTGAGGGTCCTCTTTTCTTACTAACTCATAAGACCTATCTTTTCTGCCTTAAACACAGCCCTGCTTGCTCTCTTGGTCATGCCTCTGAGCTCCCAGGGAGAGGATGTCCTACCAGCTTATGGGAGTTTTATGCCACCCTGGTTATTTTCTCCCCCCTTGTCAGTCAATGGATAACTGGGTCTCACTCATTATACACAGATCAGTCCTTGACTTCCAACTTCATGGCTGCACCATGGCCTCTGTGTGCTGGGTTTGAGGAGAAGGTGGGTAAAGCCCTAACTCGGGGCCTTTGTGTATTTATTTCTTCCTGAATGCCAGCCTCACCCTCTCATCAATGTTCTTTCAGCATCAGGGCAGTAAAAGATCAAAGTTCTTCCTACAGGTTATTTGATTTCTTGGACACTATAAGGAAGTTCGTTTCTTTTTCTTTTTGTTTTTTTTCCCAGAAAGCTTAGCTTTTCATTTTTACAAGAAGGTCATTCTGGAACAGACTGCTCCACTAGGCACCCTCAGGCACTGGCCACTCTGTCCTGCAGATTCAGCCCCTGGGGCAATATATTCAGACCTTACAGGTTTAATTTCGTAATTATGATGGCCTGACTTTCAGGGACACAGGGTAGTGTGGAACCAGCTCACACTCAAGGCTGACTTGAATCAAATCTTGACTCCAGCACTTTATGAGTCTACCCCCTCTGAACCAAGTGTATCCTTCTGAAACTCAATTTCCCCCGTTTTATCTGCAGAATGGGGACAATATAATCTACCCCCTGAAAGTGTAGTAAGACCTAAAGGGTTAAGAGCTTCCCTGGTGGTTCACATAGTAAAGAATCTGCCTGCAATGCAGGAGACCCAGGTTCAATCCCTGAGTCAGGAAGATTCCTTGGAGAAAGAAATGGCTACCCGCTCCAGTATTCTTGCCTGGAGCCCGGTGGGCTACAATGTATGAAAGAGTCGGACACAATTGAGTGACAAAATTTCACAAATGGGTTAATCTCTGAGAAAGGCCAGACCATTTTAATGGTCAAGTTACCAACAGCCACTGAAGGTTCAAGTTCCCACAAAGAAACCCCCACCA
The DNA here is from genome assembly GCF_054371585.1 of Giraffa tippelskirchi. Classification (NCBI taxonomy): domain Eukaryota; kingdom Metazoa; phylum Chordata; class Mammalia; order Artiodactyla; family Giraffidae; genus Giraffa; species Giraffa tippelskirchi. Next base: position 24,612,055 of record NC_137287.1, read on the forward strand.
AAGAAATGCTAATCCTCCAGAAACAATCAGGTCTAGAAAGTGAAAGTGAAAATGAAAGTCGCTCAGTTGTGTCGGACTCTTTGGGACCCCATGGACTATACAGTCAGTCCATGGAATTTTCCAGGCCAGAATACTGGAGTGGGTAGCCTTTTCTTCTCCAGGGGATCTTCTCAACCCAGGGATTGAACCCAGGTCTCCCGCATTTCGGGCAGATTCTTTACCAGCTGAGCCACAAGGGAAGCCCCAGGTCTAGAAGGGAGACTCTTTATTCATATGGAAAGAAAGAAAGAAGTAAATGATCCAGGGCTGGGTAAGATCTCCATATTTTCACAAATGCCATAACAAATTTCCTATGCCATCTGAATCTGAATCATTTAAAAGAAAAAAAAAAAGAAAGAAAGTTCTGTTTTTATAATTCACAAAGAGAAGCAGAGGGCCATAGCTACTGGTTCAAACTTTTGATATGTTATTAAACCCCCCACCTCCAAAAAAATACAAAATAATGGCTCTCCAAAGACAAGGAGAATTTTCTCCTGTTTAGACAGAGACAGGCTTTACAAATTGTCTGATTGAGGAAAGGACTAAAAATGAGAGGCGCTAGGTGGTGATCTCCAGGAAGAGGGCTTTATTTGTTCCAGAACCCTCATTCCTAGGGTAGGTGACAATACCTGGCAGCATGTGACTCAAGGAAGAACTGGACAGCAGGCTCCTGCCAGGAGCTGAAGAGCTGAAGCAAACTGGAATCCGGGGCAAAAGTATTGCAGAGAAGAGCCTATTTTGACTCCATTATGGAACTGTTTCTTTGACTCACTCTTCCCTGCTGTTGTTATTATAATCATACATAATGGCCTGCCTCTGAGGACCATGCCCCTCTGCCTGACTGTCGGACTAAAGTGCCTTGTTCGGCTCACAGGATGAAATAAAGAAGAGATTAACACATGCCTTCCAAAGGCTGGCTGTTCCTGGAGATGCTCTGCAAGACTGATGGCCCTTTTTACTTCCTTGCTATCTCTCCCTCTCTATTCTGCCTTTTGACTTCTGTTCTTCACCACTTCTCTCTCTGCTTCTACAAAAGAACTTGGTATTCAGACCCCAGCAAGATGGCTATTATGAGACATTAGTCTGCCATCTTCTCTGTCAGCTGACTTTCTGAATAAAGTCGTATTCCTTGCCTCAACTTCTCATCTCTCGGATTCATTGGCCTGTTGGGCAGCAAGCAGAGAGAGTTTGGACTAGGTAACAGAAGGATAAATCAGTAATTCTTTTTGTAAGTCATGCTCAGTCCCTTCAGTCTTGTCCGACTCTTTGTGACCCTATGGACTGTAGCCCACCAGGCTCCTCTGTCCATGAGATCTCCTGACAAGAATACTGGAGTGGGTTGCCATGCCCTCCTCCAGGGGATCTTCCTGACCCAGAGATCATACTCTCTTCTGTTAGGTTTCCTGCATTGGCAGGCGGGTTCTTTACCACTAGCGCCGCGTGGGAAGCCCAGAGAAACATACATGAAACTAAATAATGATTATCACCAGGGGATGAAATCACAGAGAGCTTCTCACCTCTCATGCAAATACTTTTAGGAGGCAGATATTTTAAAAATAACTTGTATTACAAATTACTTTTATAATCAGGTAAAACAACAGGAAGAGTAAAAGAAAAAGAACTATTTCCAAAGCTTCTGGAAAACACCTAGAGTTTTGGAAGAGAGAGAGGGAGAACATTCTGGAAGGAGCAGATACTGGGACCTCAGACACAGGAAGCAGGGATTCCAGAAAGGGGCAGATGAGGGAACTGGACATGGAAAGAAGGAGGCATGAATTAAGATGATAACAGTGGAAATGGAAAAAATCATTTTGAAAGGAAAGGATAGCTCTGTGCTATTGTTTATTAGTTGTTTACTAATTTCCCTCAGTTTCTTTTGCTATAAAATGAGATAATTATAACTATATAAGGGACTAACATTTATTATCACATTGGTCTTATCCTACATATGTTAATTATATTTAATCCTCATGGCAGCCCCGTGATTTATGTATATTAAAGTCATCCCATTTTACAGATGAATCATTTGAAGTTGTTGTTGTTCAGTCATGTCCAACTCTTTGCAACTCCATGGACCGAGGCACACCAGGTTTCCCTGTCCTTCCCTATCTCCTGGAGTTTGTTCATACTCACATCCATTGAGTCAATGATACCATCCAACCATCTCATCCTCTGTCGCCCCCTTCCCCCCCTGCCCTCAATTTTTTCCAGCATCAGGGTCTTTTCCAATGAGTTGGCTCTTCGCAACAGGTGGCCAAAGTAGAATGTTTAAGGAGCTTGGCCAGAGGTCACAGAGCTAGAAAATGTCAGAAGCAGGACTGGAACCCAGACAGGCTGGCTTTGGAGCCCAGGTTCCATCGATGACTAGAGCTGGGGTTTAGCACAGTGTCTAGCACAGAACAAATTAATGACTCTGATTATAAACTGATGACTGATTAAAACAAAAGGCTAGGATCCTAACCCCCACCAAGTGCCCACATCAAAGGATGGAGTTCCCCAAGCAGAGAGCACAGTGGTCTTCCCATGATATGCAACTTTCCTGTCCCCAGAAACTGCCCTGGAACACTTAAGGGAAGCACCTGATCTATCAGAATACAAAGCTCTTCAAGGATTTGACGGGTGAAGATCCTAGGAGACTCTCAAGATGAGAAGGGGTCAAGGAAAGGGCACTTCATTTAGTCCTCCTTGAAGAGTTTTACCTGCACATCAACAGATCCTAAAATTAGGAATAGAAAAGAGCACCACACATCCAATAATAGGAGCAACAGCTGCTGTTATCATGTGCCAGACACTGCTCGCGCAAAATGCTTTTGAGACAGTTCAGAGTATCCTTTCAACAACCCTATGAGGTCCTATTATTGTGCCCATTCTACAGATGATGGAACCGAGGCCCACAAAGCGACTTGCCAAAGTTCCAGAGCTGGGAATCACTTCGAGATGATATTTGAAAGCGGCTCTAGCTAGAACAACCACCACATAACTGTTCTTGCTATCTGAAATCCTCCTCCCCAAAGCCCATCTGCTGCCACGGGAATCAACTGAAGCAGAGAGGACTCAGCACCCCCTTTGTATAACAAAAATGGTAACAGATCCTGCCTTTGTCTCTTTGTATACTAGATGGGGAGCGGGATGCCAGGTGACACCTTTCCCTCTGCACTGAGCATGGGGGCTTCTCAGGAATATTCCAGAGGGCAAACAGAAGCCTAGTTCTGTGGATCACACAGAAGGCAGGAAAGATCCTTGGCAAGCTCCTCCCCACAAGCCCCCTTCCCCTCTCCTTAAACGCCTGCGCTGTGCCATCCCCTCCACTCTCTAGTGGGCAAACATAGCATGTACTGTGGCAGATGTTTATTGAGTCCCTGCTAAGTGCCAAGCATTATTCTGAAGAGTTTTATCTTTATTTAATCCAGACAAAAATGATACGGGAAAGGTACCATCATTGTCCGTATTTTGTGAATAAGGAAACTAAGGCACAGAAGAATTAAACAACTTGCCACACTCACCCTAGTAGAAAGTGATGGAACCTGGACTGGGCATCAGAACTACACAGACTTTATGATCAAACAGACCTGGGTTGAAATGTTGACTCCTCTACCAGCCACCCACATGACATCCCCTAAGTTGCCTAACCTCCCTGAACCTCGGTCTCCTCATCAGGAATATGGGGACAGCAAGGATTATGGTAAAGGATAAAATGTAATATGTGTTCCTTACTCACTGGACAAATATTTATTTAGCATCTACTGTGTGCCGGGCACTAGGGATGTACCTGCAAACAAAACAGAGGGGAGAAAGTTCTATCCCTGTGACACGCACACTTTAGCAGGGAGGCACTTACATGTTAGCTCACAATAACCCCATAGGTTAGGTACTATTGTACCCATTTCACAGATAGTGAGAAGGGGTCTCAGAAGCAGTTCATCCCCACCTCCACTTCTTCCTTCTAGGAAATAGTGGGACCTGGATTAGACCTTCAAGTCCAGCCTCTGGAGTTTGATTTCCTGGCTTCAAATTCTGCTATTTCCATCTAATGGCTGTGGGCAAGCTTCTAAATCTGTCAGAGCCCAAATCTTCTGGGAAAAATGGGGCCAGGAGACACTAACTTGCGAGATTATCCGAGGGGAAATAATGAAGTCTATCTAGGAAGCCTTCTCATAACTGTTCATGGGGTTCTCAACACGCAGAAGGCCGTCCTTTTTTTTTGTTTAAACGAAGGTGGAAACATGTGCGCAGAGACAATAAGTGATTTAACTAAAGGCACAAAGTGCATAAACAGTGTGATCCCTGGGAAACTTTCCTACCGCGGAGGTCCGCGCGCGGCTGCCTGGAGCTAGAGCCACTGTCCTGAGCCCTTACCTCCCAGTTCCCGCCCCCGGATGGTTTCTCCCCATTTCTCGTATCCGACCCCGCTCTCTCCCCTCTCCCAGCCGCAGCTGCACTGGCGGGCGCAGCCGCTGCAGCCCCGCGTTAGGCACACGCCCCACTGGGGCGCCTGCTTCTTCCCATCTACCTCCTCTCGGAGCCGGGGAGAAGGCTCCTCCACGCCGCCCGACTCTGCAGATACCTGGGAAGACAGCCCCAGCGTCTGCCCCGCGTCCTGGAGAGCTGGCCTCACTTCCACTGGCGCTCGCGTCCCCTGGCCCGGCACTGCCGCCGCCGCCGGGTTAGCTTAGCCGCGAGGAGCGTGGGTGACCCGCGGGCAGCGGATAGGGTGTGCGTCCCTGCACCCACGCCAAACTTCCTCCTGGAGGGCCGACTACTTTTTTTCCTGGAATCGAGCCAGGTTCTTCTGAGCGCTGGGTTAGCACACCTGTTGGCATCTGAAACCTCTATTCACTGCCCCGAGTCTGCATTTATTCTTCGCTTCCATTGAGCAAACCTTACGGAGCGCCCATCAGATGCCGCGCGCCGGCTTGGGTGCTTCGGGCACCCAGGGGACACGGAGGGTGTGTTGGCTAGGCTGCGCTCTCCAGAATGTTGCCATTTGCCACATGTGGTTATAGAGCACTTGAAATTGTGGCTCCAAAGACTGAGACGTGTTTAAGACGTAGGACCGAAAAAAAAGTTTTTTAAAAAACTCATTAACAAGTATTAAATTCAATGTTAAAATGATAATGTTTTGGATATAGTTTTTTTTTAAATGAAATTATTACTAATCTCACCTGTTTCCCCTTTTCTAAACTACAGCTGCTTGAACATTTAGAATTCTGTGTCTCCTATTATGCTTCTATTGGATAAGGCTGATCTGGGGCAAGAATCCACAGCATGTTCCCAAATAACCTGTCACAATTCTCCCTTCTAGAATTTATTCAGCCTTTCTTTATTTCCTCCAGGAAACACCTGGGGGGAAATCTAGTGTGTACCAAGCATGAAGCTTGTGTTGATTCGCAAACTCAGGAGTGTCCAGGGTGAAATCTGAAACTGGTCCTGGTACAAAGAGGCAAGAGAAGGCCAGAGAAACAGGCAGGTCACTCCAGACTGGCAGGTGGCAAGTCTAACAAGCTGGAGAACCTACTTATGGAGGTGAGAAATGGAGTATTTCCCGCCATGCCAATAAATAAGGCTGTCACAGTCATCAGTGATTCCAGCCCTCCACGGCTGGAGAAGAATACCTGTAATCCAGAGGTCACTGGGCTGCAGCCACTCCCTGTGGTGAGCACTGAGGAAAAATGCAGGCTAAGCAGGGTACTGGCCCCAGATAGCTGAGATACATGTGAAAGGAGTGATTTCAGTAACCCCAGACACTCACATCTTCCCAAACACAGGAAACTGCTAAATTCCTTAACTTGGGATATCTGGTTTTCTTTAATACACAAAAACACTTTTGACGTTCGGACTACCTGCCCTTTGTTGCAAACTTCTACATGAACTGACCCCTCTCCCCCTATCCCCAGCCTCCTCAGAGCACTTCTTTTGGGGTCACTTGAGATGTTGTCCCCAAGCTTGAAGTCCTAAAATTTCCCACCAAATAGAACATAACTCTCAAATTTTAGGTTGTGACTATCTTTTTAGTCGACAGAGGATCGTCTTGGCTGCTGCAAGATCTCCACCTGCCAGAATCTTAATGGTTTATAGAAAGACCCCAACCAGCTTCAGTCAGGTACACTGTCCAGATGGTCTCAACAGCACCTTACTCTATCAGTGCTGCCTTCTTGAAACTGGCTCCCACCATGGGAAGGGCAGGCAGAATGTTCATTCCAAGGATGGCAGTGAGGGTGGAAGGGCCTGGGGAAGTGAGAAGCTTCCAACTGTCCAGTCCAGCTCTCTGGTCATCTAGTCATCACGTCCTCTCCGTGGCCTCCTCCAACAGCCAGACACTGGAGGAACAGAGTAATGAACAAAACAGATGCTACCAATGGCCTCATAGAGCTGACTGCCAAGTCAGATGAGAGAGGGCTGGTAAATAAAATTCACAGTGACTGGAAAGGACAAGCTAAGTAGTGGGGGAAATATTTGCAAATCATCTCTCTGATAAAGAGTTAACATTAAGAACATATAAAGAAGTCCTACAACTCAACCACCACTACCACTATCACAACAAAAAACAAATAACCAGATTTAAAAATGGACAGAAGCTTGAATACACATTTGTTCAAAGAAGATATACAAATGGCCAATTGTCATATGTTCAACATCACTAATCATTAAGAAATGCAAATCAAAACCACAATGAGATATCACCTTGTATCTATTAGGACAGCCACTGTAAAAAAAAAAAAAGAATGAAAATTGAAAGTGTTGGTGAGGATGTTGTTGTTCAGTTGCTCAGTCGTGTCCGACTCATGCATGTACAACTGCAGCATGCCAGGCTTCCCTTTCCTTCACCATCTCCCGGAGCTTGCTCAAACTTACGTCCATTGAGTCAGATATGGGGAAATCAAAGCCCTTGTGCACTGTTACTGAGAATGTAAAATGATACAGCCATTTGGAAACCTGTATGGAAGCTCCTTGGATTCCCAGGTGGTGCTAGTGGTAAAGAACCTGCCTTCCAATGCAGGAGACGTAAGCGATGTGGGTTCAATCCCTGGGTCGAGAAGATCCCCTGAAGGAGGGCATGGCAACCCACTCCAGTATTCTTCCCTGAATAATCCTAAGGACAGAGGAGCCTGGGGTGCTATAGTCCATAGGGTTGCAAAGAGTCAGAGATGACTGAAGCGACTTAGCACACAGCACGCATGCATGGAAGTCCCTTAAAAAATTAAAAGTAGAACTACCATATGATCCAGCAATCTCACTTCTGGGTACACATCTAAAAGAATTCAAGGCAGGATTTCAAAGAGATATTTGCATACCCGTGTTCACTTATTCATAATAACCAAGAGGTAGAAGCAAACCAAATGTCCACTAACAGATGAATGGATAAAGAAAATGTGTTATATACTCACAATGAAGTATTATGCAACCTTAAAAAGGAGGAAATGATATTCAATATCTTTAATAATCTATAATGGAAAAAGAATCTGAAAAAGAATACATGTGCACACACACACATACATAAAAATGAATCATTTTGCTCTATATCTGGAGCATTGTAAATCAGTTATCTATAGATTAAAAAAAATATGAGGAAAAAAAAAGGAAAGTCTAGTACATGCTACAACATTGATGAACCTCAAGGACATTATTCTGATTGAAATAAACCAGTTACAAAAGGACAAATAGTGTATCATTCCACTCACATGAAGTATCTAAAGTAGTCCAAATCATAGAAACAAAGTAGAAAGTGCTGGGAAGACAGAGGAGGGGAGAGGGAAAATTATAGAGTTTGGCAGATATAGACTTTCAGTTTCACTAGATGAAAAAGTTCCAGAAATCTGTTGCTAAACAGTATGAATATACTTAACTCTGCTGAACTATAAACTTTTAAATGGTTAAGATGGCTAATTTAGTAAGTTTTTTGTTCTTATTTTAGCTGCTAAGTCATGTCCAACTCTTTTGCCACCCCATGACTGTAGCTCACCAGGCTCCTTCTGTCCATGGTATTTCCCAGGCAAGAATACTAAAGTGGTTTGCCATTTCCTTCTCCAGGGTATCTTCCCAACCCAGGGATTGAACCCGAGTCTCCTGCATTGGCAGGTGAGTTCTTTATCACTAGCCAGCAGGGAAGACCAGTAAGTATTTTACCACAATTTAAAAAGCTGTGTGATGATGTAAATGCAACTGTGATTATCACAAAAGAGGTAGGTGCTGTAAGAATTTGTATTTGGAGGGATTTAGTGGGTGTCAGGGAAGACTTCTGTAAGAAAGTGATGGTTCACTTAGTTAACCTTGGAGTCAGTTAAACGGGGTGGGAGAGCATGTGCAGAGGGAGTAGCGCATGTAAAAACCCAAGGCGACGGGTCACATAATGAGTCTGAATTTATTTTACATAGTGCAGTTCTGTTGAACTTTACTGCTCAAAGAAAGAATCTATGATAATGAAAACAGTCACAGTCAAGATGTGTTGAAAATTAATTCACTTAGTAATAATTAACTAAAGTAAATGTAAAGTGCAGATATTCTGAACCCGACTACTTGGGTTCATATTCCAGTTCTGCTGTATCCTTACTAGCTTCATAATCTCGAGCAAGTTACTAAATCCCTGTGTCTCAGTTTTGCTGCTGTTGCTGTGCCATGCTCAATCATGTCTGACTCTTTGCAACCCCATGGACTGACTGTAGCCTACCAGATTCCTCTGTCCATGGAATTTTCCAGGCAAGAATACAGGAGCGTGTTGCCATTTCCTACTCCGGAGGATCATCCCAACCCAGGGATCAAATCCACATCTCCTGCATCTCCTGCATTGGCAGGCAGATTCTTTACCACTGATCCACCTGGGTATCCAAGTGCCTCAGTTTCCTCATCTGTAAAATGGGGATAATATCAGGACCTACTACCTAGGGCTGGTGTGAGGATCTAATGAGGGAGCATATATAATAAGTTACGGTATATATACGGTGCCCACTGTATCCTAAGTAAGAGCTATATAAGTGCTTGTTAAATAAAATTTATTTACATGCTGTGATACATTGCAAAAAAAGTGGTCACTAATTCCTCCCATCCCTATAAGCATAGTCTTTTGCAATGTGACCTTTCAGAATCAGAATCAAAAGTAGGGTGCATCAAACTTGGACTGGTGATCTATTTCACATATGGTATTATACATGTTTCAATGCTATTTTCTCAAATCATCCCACCCTTGCTTTCTCCCACAGAGTCCAAAAGTCTGTTCTTTACATCTGTGTCTCTTTTGCTGTCTCGAATATAGGGTCATCGTTACCATCTTTCTAAATTCCATATATATGCATTAATATGCTGTATTGGTGTTTTTCCTTCTGACTTCCTTCACTCTGTATAATAGGCTCCAGTTTCATCCACCTCATTAGAACTGATTCAAATGAGTGGGAGGGGGGTTCAGGATGGGGGACACATGTACATCTGTGGCTGATTCATGTCAATGTATGGCAAAAACCACCATAATATTGTAAAGTAATTTGCCTCTAATTAAAATAAATTAATTAATTTTAAAAATTAGAAAAGTAGGGTGCATCCCAAGCTTAACAAAGCAAACATTGATCCCTGTAGTTCTCTCCTCTAGCCTGTTCTTTCCTCAATCACCCCTCCATCTATGTCTTTCCAATTTTTGCTCCCCACATCTGCTCTGTTTGGAGAAGGAAATGGCAACCCACTCCAGTATTCTTGCCCTGGAAATCCCATGGACAGAGGAGCCTGGTGGGCTATAGTCCATGGGGTTGCAAGACAGACTCGACTGAGCAACTAAAGCACCAAAACCATCTGCTCTGTCAGCAAATCCTGGTGGCCCAGCTTTAAGTTGTGTCAGAATCTGACCACTTCCCACTGTTTCCATACTGCTGCCTCCTTGGTCCACTCCCCATCATCTCTTGATCACCGCACCGGCCTCTCCATGGTCTCCCTGTGACCGTCCTCATCCTCCACAGTCTGTTCTCCAGCCAGCAGTCAGAGTGATGCTGTGAAGGCACAGTTAGATCCTGCCCTTCCTCTCTGCTCACTCCTGCAGTGGCTCCCACCTGACCCAGAGCGAAAGCCAAAGTCCCTACAATGGCCTGTGAGGCCCTCGGTGCTCTGACCCATCACCCTTCTCACCTCATCCCCTACTGTTCCCCACCTGGCTCATCAACTCCATCACACTGGCCTTTCCTGTTGGAGAGTGCTGTCCAGCAACCTCCTTGCTCTCCATCATTCCAGCACCAGACTGCCACAGGGCTGTTGCACTCATTGTTTCCTTGCCTGGAGCAACATTTCCGCAGAGATCTACATAACCAACACCCTCAACTCTCACGACAGACTCAAAAATCTGTCTTCTTTGTTCCTCTAGTTATATCTGCATCTTGCAGATGGAAATAAACCAGCCCCCAAATGCAATAAGGACCCTGCTGCTGCTGCTGTTGCTGAGTTGCGTCAGTCGTGTCCGACTCTGTGCGACCCCATAGACGGCAGCCCAACAGGCTCCTCTGTCCCTGAGATTCTCCAGGCAAGAACACTGGAGTGGATTGCCCTTTCCTTCTCCAATGCATGAAAGTGAAAAGTGAAAGTGAAGTTGCTCAGTTGTGTTCGACTCTTCTCGACCCCATGGACTGCAGCCTACCAGGCTCCTCCGTCCATGGGATTTTCCAAGCAAGAGTACTGGAATGGGGTGCCATTGCCTTCTCTCACCATCATCATCTTTGTCAGCATGCCCCTTACATATGTGTACATCGCTTTACAGTCTGCAAAGCACTTTCACACCCTTTATCACATTTGATACCTACACAATCCCATGAGAGGGATATTAGTGGACTGAAGAGTCACACGACCCCCAGGCCCCGATTTCCTTTTGTTTTTCTTTATATTTTTAATTGAAGTATAGTTGCTGTACAATACAGCGATTCACAATTTTTAAAGGTTATACTTCATTTGTATTATACAATTTTGGCTATATTCCCCATGCTATACAACACAACCTTGTAGCTTATTTTATACCTAATAGTTTGTACCTCTTACTCCTTTGCCCCTATCTTGCTCCTCCCCTTTCCTGCTCCCCACTGATAACCACCAGTTTGTTCTCTATATCTATGAGTCTGTTTCTTTCATTTTATAGTCACTGGTTTGTTGTGTTTTTTAGGTTTGTTGTGTTTTTTTTAGATATCATACAGTATTTGTCTTTCTCTGTCTGACTTATTTCACTTAGCATAATGCCCTCCAGGTCCATCTATGTTGCTACAAATGGCAAAATTTCATTTTTTTTTTATGGCTAAGTAGTATTCCATTGTGTGTGGTATGTGTGTGTGTGTGTGTGTGTGTGTGGGTATTTCACATCTTCTTTATCCATTCATCTATTGATGGACAGTTAGTTTGCTTCTGTATCTTGGCAATTATAAATAATGCTGCTATAACACTGGAGCACATGTATCTTTTCAAATTAACGTTTTTGTTTTTCAGATATATATCCAGGAGTGGAAATTGTCCCCACCCCAATTTCTGATGGAGAAATAGATAAAACCAGGAGATTTGCTCAGGACCAATTTACTCAGTAGAAAAGAACTGTGATTCAGCTATGTCTTCTAATTCTGATAAAGGCATCTTCATCTCAAGCAGAAAGGCTATGTGTGCAGGAGTTAGACCTGCAAGCTGTGGAGTCTGGACAGAAAAGACTTTGAAACTTGCCTCCAAAACTCTCTAGCTGTATGACATCGGGAAAGTCTCTAACCCTCTCTGTGTCTCCATTTTATCAATCATCAAATGGGCTAATAATAGTACCTGCCTCATAGGGTTGTTCTGTGGGTTGAATAGGATGAGATCTGGAATGTTATGATTAGCTAGTTTTTTTTTTTTTTTTTTTAATGTAAGCATGTTACTTTGTGTCCCTTCAAGTACTTTTTTGAGTTGCCCCCAGCTGTGCCCAGATTTCTTCAGCTAATTTGATAGAGAGGGACTGGAATGTATGACACCATCTATTTTAAAAGTGGTGAAACTAAGCCTCCTGGTCACAAAAGGGACTTGATTCAGTGCTTTGGGAAGAGTGGCTGTGAAACTCCCATAGGAACCAGAGGGCAGGCTCCCTGGGGTCAAAGCAGAGCTGTTGCCTGCCAACCGTCCCCCCCACCCCCAGAGCACTCATTATGTCCAAGACATGAATTTATTCTGCCGTCTCCAGAGAGGAAGGTGTTTACACACTGCAGGGATGTTTGCAATGAATACACAGGTAGCAGGGGAGCCTCCAGAAGCAGGTCTGTGCTCAGTCCAAAGGCTGCAATCCGCTCCCTCTCGCTCACCTGTGCCCCCTTGTGGGCAGTCCTGGCAGTCTGTCCGGAAGGTGCTGTGACGGAAAGGGAACCAACCTAGACTGCTTTTCTCAGGCTGAGAGCCCATCAGGCACTTGGGGTCATGTGTGACTTCATCTGGGCTTCCCAGGTGGCGCTAGTGGTAAAGCGTCTGCCTGCCAATGCAGGAGACCCAGGTTTGATCCCTGGGTAGGGAAGATTCCCTGGAGGAGGAGCTGAAAACCCACTCCAGTATTCTTGCCTGGAGAATCCCATGGACCGGGAAGCCTGGCAAGCTACAGTCCATAGAGTTACAAAGAGTCGGATATGACTGAAGTGACTTAGCACTCATGACCTCATGACCTTATTTAACATCTCCATGAGGTAGCTTTAAATAGATGGAAATTGAGGGATAGAAAAGGAATACAAACAAAGAAAAATGAAACTTGCCCAAAGACACATCACTACGAAACATCAGAGCTAGTGTTCAAATCCAGGCTTGTCTTGAGCTTGGAACTTGCAGATTTTCCCCAATATCACATCAACGCCTTGAAATGGAGTCAAGCCAAGTGATCTGTTTTGGCATCAAACTTTGTCACAATTCCATTATTTCCCACACGGAATCACAAATTATGAAAACATCCCCCCAATCCCTAGAAAAAAAAAATTCCCCTAGTGGTCAGACATTGGGGAATAGAATGAGACAGAAGGCTGACAGATATCTAAATGCACTAACATAATATGCATGATTTCCAAGATAAACTGCTCCACCAATTTCTAAACCACTGACTTATATACACTAGAATCCCATCTATTCAAAACCAGCTTGGTGGCTCAGTGGTAAGGAATCTGCCTGCCAAGCGGGAGACGAGAGTTCAGTCCCTGGGTTTGGAAGATCCCCTGGGGAAGGAAATGGCAACCCACTCCAGTATTCTTGCCTGGAAAATCTCATAGACGGAGGAGCCCAGCAGGCTACAGTCCATGGGGTTGCAAAAGAGTTGGACAGGACTTAGCAACTAAACAACAACACAATAACATGGCTATAAGTTAAGATGATACAGTGGTCAGAAGAACATAAGCTTCAAAGTGGTTACTTCTGGAAAGGGAAACAGGATAGAGTATGAACAGGGATGTTAGTTTTTATTCTTGTTTCTGTGTCATTGGAAACAAGTATGTTTATACGTATTTCTGAAAAGTTGAACAAGCATTATTTTCTCTTTTTTTTGGCTGCTCCACACTGCATGTGGGATCTTAGTTCCCCGACCAGAGATTGAACCCATGTCCTCTGCTTTGAAAGTACAGAGTCTTAACCACTGGACCACCAGGGTAGTCCATGAACAAAGCATTATTATTTTTATAAATTCAAAAGACAGTTTATTTTAAAAGGAAATATTAAGCTGAAAATTCAGATGATTCTGAGGGGCATCCTAGGTTAAAGATTGAAAGATTATTATCTTACAAACGGCAATGAAAAGGAACAGGACCTTACGGTTCTCGCCCCTATGTTCTCAGCCCACATTTTGTCTATGGAAAAACTTTAACCAAAGAATAAGTTTAATCAGAGAAGTAAGAAATGCAGAAACAAAGAAAAGCTGTCAAACAGGACAAAACAATAATTTAGTCAGTATGGGGCTTCTCTGGTAGCTCAGCTGGCAAAGAATCTGTCTGCAATGCAGGAGACACCAGTTCAATCCCTGGGTTGGGCAGATCCCCTGGAGAAGGGAAAGGCTACCCACTCCAGTATTCTTGCCTGGAGAATCCCATGGACAGAGGAACCTGGCTGGCTAAAGTCCATAGGGTCGCAGAGTCTGACACGACAGAAGCGACTTAGCAAGCACACAAGTACATACTATAAATGCAAGTCGTTAAGAGAGTAAGTTCCAAGTAGTCTCATCAGAAGGAAAATTTTTTGTCCTATTTTAAAAATTTTGTAACTATATGAGATGATGGATGTGCCCTAAACCTATTGTAATCATTTTATGAAGTATGTAAGTCAAACCCTTATGTTGTACACTTTGAACTTATACAGTGCTGTATGTCAATTTATCTCAATAAAACTGGGAGGAAAAAAACGATAAATTCAGTATTTTCATGTTTTTCTATTACGAGTTTGACCCAAGATGAAACACAGGGCTAAAGCACAGGTGTTCAATAATATGTTTCAAAATAACTTTCATTTCTTGACTATGAATGCAATTTGGTAGGAAAGTTAGAAAATACAGAAAAACAATAAGAAAAAATGACTTTTACTAAAAATAACTGCCAATGTATTGGCGTGGTTGTTCTAATTTATATACAAGCATGTGCACACACACATTTTTACTAAAACAGGATTATATCTTTTATATTCTTTATTTTTTTTATATTTGGTTTCCCTTTTTTTCACTTAAATACTGTGAAAATTTTTTCACCTCGTTATGTGAATTCTTTTAAAATATCATTTGTGAAAGATTGGTTAGTATCCCTTTCAAAGGATAATGATCCAACTGATCTCTTACTGTTGGACATTCTTTTTTGTTATACATGTATGTATACGCATGTGTGCGTACTAAGTTGCTTCAGTCCTGTCTGACTCTTTGTGACACTATGTACAGTAACCTGCCATGCTCCTCTGTCCATGGGATTCTCCAGGCATGAATACTGGAGTGGGTTGCCATGCCCTCCTCCAGGGGTTCTTCCCGACCCAGGGATTGAACCCATGTCTCTTACGTCTCTTGCATTGGCAGGCAGGTTCTAACACCACCTGGGAAGCCTTAGATGGGGAAACAATGGAAACCATGACAGACTTTATTTTCTTGGGCTCCAAAATCACTGCAGATGGTGACAGCAGCCATGAAATCAAAAGACGCTTGCTCCTTAGAAGAAAAGCTGTGATCAAAATAGACAGCATATTAAAAAGCAGAGACGTTAGTTTGCTGACAAAGATCTGTCTAGTTAAAGCTATGATTTTTCCAGTAGTCATGTATGGACATGAGAGTTAGACCATAAAGAAAGCTGAGTGCCGAAGAATTGACGCTTTTGAACTGTGGTTTTGGAGAAGACTCTTGAGAGTCCCTTGGACTGCAAGGAGATTGAGCCAGTCAATTCTAAAGGAAATCAGTCCTGAATGTTCATTGGAAGGACTGATGCTGAAGCTCCAACACTTTGGCCACCTGATGCAAAGAACTGACTCCCTGGAAAAGACCCTGATGCCGGGAAAGACTGAAGGCAGGAGGAGAAGGGGATGACAGAGGATGAGATGGTTGGATAGCATCACTGACTAGATGGACATGAGTTTGAACAAGCTCTGGGAGCTGGTGATGGACAGGGAAGCCTGGCGTGCTGTAGTCCTTGGGGTTGCAAAGAGTCGGACACGACTGAGTGACTGAACTGAACTGATAATGGCTGAATCTTGTGGCTTTGGGATCTTAGTTCTCCAACAAAGGATTGAACCTGGACCCTCAGCAGTGAAAACACAGAGTCCTAACCACTGGACTGCCAGAGAATTCTCTGTTTTAAATAGGATCGTCATAAAAAACACAGTGGTTGACTATGTGAACTCTGGGTTCAGACTTCTTGGGATCCAAGCTCAATTCTGTCACTTCCTTACAGAAATTTGGAGAGGATATTTAACTTATGGGAGCTCCTTTTTCTCATCTGGAAATGGGATTATGGAAGTCCCTACCTCACTGGACTATTTTAAGGATTAAATGGATTAGTCACACAAAGTACATACAATGATGTCTAGCCTTCAGAATGGAGTCACTCAGTGTGGCTTCACGGTCGTCATTGCCAACATCCTCCTCCTTGTAACTCTTTGTGAACATGCATTATGTTTTTCCTAAGGTAAATTTCTAAAAATAAAGTGAACAGGCTAACAGGACTTTTTATATTCTCTGGTAATCTGATCAGCATTTGAGATTTATTGTAATTATTACAAGCAGGAGAGTTGATTTTTCCTGCCAGGACCCCTGTGAGTGATCTGTGTTTCTGGAGATGTATTTTTGAGCTCATGTTCTACCACATTAGCCTGGCTTCTGTTCTGCTAGACATGAATGTTCATGAACAGTACCAAGACTGTTTCACTCTGGAGTTCTACATTCACCACCCTAGAACATCTTCAAGATCCTACAGGAAGGCAAAGAAGGAGCAATGCAAGTGGCAGTGAGATTTTGGAAGCGCTATTCCTAGCACGTCCCAGAAAGAGTGACCTCAGAGAAAACACAGTCAGTGTGAGAGGACCTGCAGCCCAGGCAACCTTTTAAACTGCTTCATGCCGAGATTTCCCATCTCCTCTAGGGGCAGGAAGTGAGGGGATTGAAAAGAGGAGTCAGGGCAGAGCTGGTTTAATGCAATCACCCCTCTTCTGAACATTTGTAGTACTTGTTATTGAAGAAGAGCTAGAGAAGATAATGTTGGCTGGACCACCCAATAGCCATTCCTAACCCCATTCTAGAAGCTAAAAAACCAGATCCTCACTTCCCCAACCCTCCTAGCAACTAAGGTTGGTCATAATGCCAAACTATGCTGGCTTTGTCTTTTGTCCCTCTTTACCACCTTCAACATTGATGTGATGTTTGGAGTTATGGCAGCCATCTTGCAACCATGAAGACAAAAAGCAAACATGCTATGGATGGCAAAGCAGAAAAATAGAATCTAAGTTCTGATGGCATTGATGATCTACCAAACTCATCTTGAGATATCTTATTAAATAAGTAAAAATGCCCTTAAAGGTTAAGATGGGCGTTCTGTTACTTGCAAATGAAAGCATTCTTAATACAGTCTCCTTAGAATAATTTATACGTATTTTTGTTATTTTTATTTTTACATGTTTTGCAATTACTGAACACTCTTCTTACAAAGAAGAAAAAACAAATCCTGAACTCAAATCTATGCCACAACACTTCAACATTTACTGCTCTGTTCCAGCCTCTCTCAGAGGAAGATCCCCAGCAGCGCCAAGGCTTAGCAAAAACAAGCTCGTAGGCTTAGCAAGCTCTACAGGCTTACAACAAATGCTTCCCTCTTCTGTCACGGTCATGGACACCTGTACCCACAGCTGACTTCTCCTCATGAGGTGATACATGTGGGAAAATTCTACAGTCCTCCATGAAAGTACCTCCCAAACTTGATTTAAAATGAGGCTGGTGTCACATTTAATTCCTGATTTGGAAATTAATCAGAAAAGTAGAGAGACAGAGACAGAGCAACGACAAAGATCTGCTGGCTCCCACAGCTTCTGCCACCTCTGCTGGTGGACTTCCCTGGTGGCTCAGACGGTGAAGCATCTGCCTACAATGTGGGAGACCCGGATTTGATCCCTGGGTTGGGAAGATCCCCTGGAGAAGGAAATAGCAACCCACTCCAGTACTCTTGCCTGGAAAATTCCATGGGCGGAGGAGTCTAGTAGGCTGTCCTACCATTGTAGGCAGTCCATGGGGTCGCAAAGAGTCGGACACGACTGAGTGATTTCACTCACTCACTCATTCTACTGGTGGAAAGCTGGGACATAGTGCGAGAGGGAACAAGCAGCCTCAGAGAGGAGCTGAAATGAGAAAAGAGGAGAGAGAATTGTCTTTCTGGGTCCTCTTCAGTTCTTGGTCCCTATCCTCTTCTGAGGTTCAATCACATCCTGCCCAGTATTCTTCTAATAAATTCTCACTATCCCTTAACGGAACAGACTGGGTTATCATCACTGGCAAATACAGGAGCTGTGATCTTTACAATAACCTTTCATTAATCAGCAGGTGCCATAACTTTGGTGCAAGACAGGGAACATATTAGAAGCTGAGGAAAATATTTTGCTAAAGCCTTTGTTTAGACAAATCATCCAAATGAGTGAAAAAAAAAAGCAAACAAACAAATAGCAAACTCAAATTCTCCATGAAAATTCAGAGTAGCAAAGGTATTGGCTAATTCTTTTGCTATAAATGAACTCAAAAAGCTTTATTTGCATGCATCTATGATATACAAAATGCCCTCCTTTTGGTCCCATTTTGCAACTCCACAGTTAGGTCTTACACAGCCACAGTACCATAGTAACATTTATTTAGAGATTTGCAGTTTACAAAGCATTACTGCTGTATTAATAGATCATTTGTGGAATGACAGTCGTTGGGGATGGAAAGAAGGGGAAAGGCAATAGGATGCACCAAGACAACCTACACTAAGAACATGATCAGCGAGGCTAGGAATTTACTCTTTATTCAAGTCAAATACATCAGACTGTCCTTGCCAGAATTTGGTGACTCAGAGACCTCTAACCAATCTTTTCCGTGTTTATGTCAACCTGGGGCTGCGATGTGGCCATCTTTCGCCATGTGAAGGCAGAAGCAGACAAAATCAGGGGCAAGTGTGAGATGCAGGCTCCTGGAAGAGGGAAACAGCAAATAAACTTGTAGGCAGGAACAGACAGTAGAACACAAGTCAGCCACAGTAGTGATGGTAGGAGGTGGGGCTGGAGAGGTCCTGAAAAGCCTGCTCCACACATGATAAGGAGAGTGTGGGTTCTAAAACGCAAGAGGAAAGCAGAGGAGGAGGGGATGTTTATGCAGTAAAATGACAAGATCAAGTTCCTTTCTGAGAAGCTGGCTCTGACTGCTGGGTGGCTAAGGCTTGGACAAGGCAGGAAGACAGTCGAGAGGCGGTCCTTGACTTGGGGGGGGGGTGCTTTGGGTTAGGTGATCACTGGGTCAGAAGGAGGGCGGGGCCGATTCCACTCTGCCTCTCTACCCCATGGTTCTTTTTTCTAAAAAGGGAGACTGAAGATTCCTCCTGTCTTCTTAAGGAAAATGAAAGTTAAATGAGGTAATGCATGATAAGAATTTAATACAGAGCAAGTCCCCAATAAGCAACACTTAATTACTATTATTCTAATAATAAAAGAGAGACCTCACCATAGTTTTCCTCACATTGTATTCTAGTGTAAGAAACAAAACAAGTAGTAAAAATAAGACTTCCCTAGTGGCTCAGATGGTAAAGCATCTGCCTACAATGCGGGAGGCTGCTGCGTCACTTCAGTTGTGTCCGACTCTGTGCGACCCCATAGACGGCAGCCCACCAGGCTCCACCGTCCCCGGGATTCTCCAGGCAAGAACACTGGAGTGGGTTGCCATTTCCTTCTCCAATGCATGAAAGTGAAAAGTGAAAGTGAAGTCGCTCAGTCGTGTCCGACTCTTCGCGACCCCATGGAGGAGCCTGCCAGGCTCCTCCATCCATGGGATTTTCCAATGCGGGAGGACTCAGGTTCAATTCCTGGGTCGGGAAGATCCTCTGGAGAAGGAAATGGCAACCCACTCCAGTACTCTTGCCTGGAGAATTCCATGGACAGAGGAGTGTAGTAGGCTACAGTCCATGGGGTCGCAAAGAGTCGGAAACGACTGAGCGGCTTCACTCATTCATTCACTCCTTCACTCAGTAAAAATAAAGTGCTAGGACTGATAAAGCCCATAGGGGGCGCTGTGGAAAGATGTGTGCCTCCCCTTGAAATGAAGCAAGAGGTAAAGTCAAGTAGCTCAGTCGTGTCCGATTCTTTGAGACCCCATGGACTGTAGCCTACCAGGCTTCTCCGTCCATGGTATTTTCCAGGCAAGAGTACCGGAGTGCGTTGCCATTTCCTCCTCCAAGAGATAAAGGGGAATTAAAAGATGCTTTCTCCTTGGAAGAAAAGTTATGACCAACCTAGACAGCATATTAAAAAGCAGACACATTGCTTTGCCGACAAAGGTCCATCTAGTCAAAGCTATGGTTTTTCCAGTAGTCATGTATGGATGTGAGATTTGGACTTGATGGACATGAGTTTGAGCAAGCTCTGGTAGTTGGTGATAAGGAAGCCTGGCGTGCTGTAGTCCATGGGATCGCAAAGAGTTGGACACGACTGAGTGACTGAACTAAACTGAAAGGGAGTCAAGAATTCCATGTTTGATTCTCCTTTCTGTCCTGCTTGCCATCCTTCCGTCTGAATTTCTGTTTTTCCAGCTACCAACCAGCCTTTCTCCCCCTTCTACTTCCTTCCAACAGGAGATTTCTGTGACCTTTTCCCAATGAACCACCCTATTTCTGTTCCTGTAAAATCAGTGACCTCCTGAAAGGAATAAGTCTCCTTCAGGATTGTTGTTATTGTTCAGTCGCTCAGCTGTGTCTGACTCTTTGCGACCCCATGGACTGCAGCACACCAGGCTTCCCTGTCCTTCACCATCTCCCCGAGCTTGCTCAAACCCATGTCCATCAAGTTGGTGATGCCATCCAACCATCTCCTCCTCTGTCGTCCCCTTCTCCTCCCGCCTTCAATCTTTCCCAGCATCAGGGTCTTTTCCAAGGAGTCAATTCTTCACATCAGGTGGCCAAAGCATTGAAGTTTCAGCTTCAGCATTAGTCTTTCCAATGAATATTCAGGACTGATTTCCTTTAGGATGGACTGGTTGGATCTCCTTGCAGTCCAAGGGACTCTCAAGAGTCTTCTCCAACACCACAGTTCAAAAGCATCAATTCTTCGGTGCTCAGCTTTCTTTATAGTCCAACTCTCACATCCATACATGACTCCTGGAAAAACCATAGCTTTGACTAGACAGAACTTTGTCAGCAAAGTACGTCTCTGCTTTTTAATATGCTGTCTAGGTTGGTCACAGCTTTTCTTCCAAGGAGCAAGCGTCTTTTAATTTCATGGCTGCTGTCACCATCTGCAGTGATTTTGGAGCCCAAGAAAATAAAGTCTGTCACTGTTTCCATTGTTTCCCCATCTATTTTCCATGAAGTGATGGTATTGTATGCCATGATCTTAGTTGTCTGAATGTTGAGTTTTAAGTTAACTTTTTCACTCTCTTCTTTCACTTTCATCAAGAGGCTCTTTATTTAGTTCTTTTTCTACCATAAGGGTGGTGTCATTTGCATATCTGAGGTTATTGATATTTCTCCTGGCAATCTTAATTCCAGCTTCTGCTTCATCCAGCTCAGCATTTCACATGATGTACTCTGTATATAAGTTAAATAAGCAAGGTGACAATATACAGTCTTGATGTACTCCTTTCCGGATTTGGAACCAGTCTGTTGTTCCATGTCCAGTTCTAATTGTTGCTTCTTGACCTGCATCCAGATTTCTCAGGAGGCAGGTCAGGTGATGTGGTATTCCCATCTCTTGAAGAATTTTCCACAGTTTGTTCTGATCCACAGCCAAAGGCTTTGGCGTAGTCAATAAAGCAGATGTAGATGTTTTTCTCGGAGAAGGCAATGGCATCCCACTCCAGTACTCTTGCCTGGAGAATCCCATGGACGGAGGAGCCTGGTGGGCTGCAGTCCATGGGGTCGCTAGGAGTCGGAGACGACTGAGCGACTTCACTTTCACTTTTCACTTTCATGCATTGGAGAAGGAAATGGCAACCCACTCCAGTGTTCTTGCCTGGAGAATCCCAGGGACGGCGGAGCCTGGTGGGCTGCTGTCTATGGGGTCGCACAGAGTCGGACACAACTGAAGCGACTTAGCAGCAGCAGCAGCAGCAGCAGATGTTTTTCTGGAACTCTCTTGCTTTTTCTATGATCCAGCGGTTGTTGGCAATTTGATCTCTGGTTCCTCCGCCTTTTCCAAATCCAGCTTGAACATCTGGAAGTTCATGATTCACGTACTGTTGAAGCCTGGCTTGGAGAATTTTGAGCATTACTTTGCTAGCGTGTGAGATGAGTGCAATTGTGCGGTACTTTGAACATTCTTTGGAATTGGAATGAAAACTGACTTTTCCAGTCCTGTGGCCACTGCTGAGTTTTCTACATTTGCTGGCATATTGAGTGCAGCACTTTCACAGCCTCATCTTTCAGGATTTGAAATAGCTCAACTGGAATTCCATCACCTCCACTAGCTTTGTTCCTAGTGATGCTTCCTAAGGCCTACTTGACTTTGCATTCCAGGATGTCTGGCTCTAGATGAGTGATCACACCATCATGATTATCTGGGTCGTGAAGATATTTTTTGTCTAGTTCCTCTGCGTAGTCTTGCTACCTCTTCTTAATATCTTCTGCTTCTGTTAGGTCCATACCACTTCTTTCCTTTATTGTGCCCATCTTTCCGTGAAATGTTCCCTTGGTATCTCTAATTATCTTGAAGCGATCTCTAGTCTTTCCCATTCTACTGTTTTCCTCTATTTCTTTGCATTGATCACTGAGGAAGGCTTCTTATCTCTCCTTGCTATTCTTTGGAACTCTGCATATACGATTACATTTCTTTATTTGGCATCTATATTTGGTAATTCCTTTTCATTCTATCTTTTAAACTGTACACGGATAGAGGCAGAGAGGAAACGTGGATAAGGTGCAAAGATAAACGCGACAAACTGAAAAATCCTTCCTTGAACCTTTCTCACCCAGCCTCCCAGCTCCCCACTCGACAGTTATCTTATGTGTTTACAAATAGGTACAAATATATTCCTTCCTTTTTTTTTGTCTTGTACCCAAACAGTAACTTACTAGATACACTTGTTCTGCGTCCTGGTTATTTTTATTACACTTAAAAAAATCCAGGAGGTGGCCCCTTATCGCGGCCGCTGGATGGAGCCCGTCCCCGGTCCCTCTGGCTCTCCACCCGCGTCTCCCATCCCAGGTCCCGGACGCCGCGGGGCTGCACGCCCCCCTCGCATCCCGGCCGCTACCTAGCGTCCCGGCTCGGCGCGGCTCGGGGGGTCCCGCGCAGCGGGCGTGGGAAGGGCGCCGGCGCCCCGCCCCCGCCTCTGTGACGTCGGCGCCGGAACCTGGAATCCCGGCGCCGGGAGGGAAGGCCGGGAGGCGGCGGCGACGGCGGCGGCCTCTCGGGGGCGCGGGGCGCAGTCATGAGCGAGTCCAGTATCAGTGCGCTCCCGCCCGGCAGGCCCAGCAGGCAGCCCTTCATCCACCAAGGTAGGGCGGCGGGGACGGGGCTTCAGGCGGCCGGCGGGCACGCGGGCAGCCGGGCGCGCGATTCCGGAGAGCTCGGCGCTGGCCGGGCCCCCTCCCACCTCCCGGCTTAGGGGAAAGCGGATCTTTCTTATTCCTGCTCTCGCTCCTCCAGCCCATTCTCAGCCCATTTAGAGACCTCTCTACCAAAAGGAGCACTGGAGTGGGAGTCCCGATCGCGGTGAGTTTGTCTTCCCAGAGCTGGTCGAGGAGTCCCCGGCTAGCCTCAAAATCATCCTGTAAGTTAAATGAAAAGATTATGAGAGCCCAGCTAGTCCTCACATTCTAATACGAGATGACTGCCTCCCAAACACATGAGGTTTTACAATTAGATGGACTTAGAACCGAATTCTGCCTGGGCTGTTGATTGCTGTGTGATCTTCGGTAAGTGACTTACCTTCTCTGAACCTCGGCTTCTTCAGTAAAATGGGAATAAGCTGTTGATAGGATTAATTGAGAGAAAAATGTGTGACTTGCCTAGCGCAGTGCTTAATACAAGAAAGACACTATCAGTGGTAGCCAGCCAAGTATTATTTGCTTTTCCCTTTTCCCTTAAGGAAAAGTTAAGCAAGTGTATAGCTCTGTGAATTTTTACATAAATGTGTAGAACTGCTACTCAGCCAAGACAGTGAAGTTTTCAGCACCCAGCAGGCTTCCTTCCAGCATTTGTATTTTATATTTGCCCTTAACAAAATGCAAGACCCCACTGTGAAGTTTTATCTGCAGCATTTTTTCTCTTTTGGTTTGAGAACAGAGATTTTGTTACAAGGATTTATAGTAAAATATACGTGTAGGTTTGGGCATTGGACCCTTCTAATTGGATTGATCTCAACATTTAGAAGAAAAAAAAGAGAAAAACACCTCGAGAGAACCAAACTCTGGGAACTTGCTCAGGAATCAGAATAAAGAAGTCAGCCTAGGATTGATGTTAATAATTTTCTAACGCATTATAAGGACTTCCCTGTAGCTCAAATGGTTAAGAATCTGCCTGAAATGAAGGAGATCAGTGTTTGATCCCTGGGTCGGGAAGATCCTTTGGAGAAGGGAACAGCAATCCACTCTGGTATTCTTGCCTGGAGAATCCCATGGACAGAGAAGCCTGACGGGCTACAGTCCATGGGGTTGCAAAGAGTCGGACACGACTGAGGCATATATGTATAACATAATGCATTATTAATAGTGTTGTTATCAGCTCAATTTCAGCCTTTCAGTAACAGCTATTCAAGTACTTTCCACCTGATTTTTTATTGCTCCTGTTTTGTCACAATTCATCACGTTTAAGATGCCAACACTGGTTTCCCATACAGAAGGCGTGAGATTCATCTTTTTTAGATCTTTGCTGGGTGTTCACGGGGATCTCTAAGCATCTTTTCATGAGTATTATTACTAGCACCTCTAATTAAAAGGTTCCTCCCTCTGCCTGCAATGCAGGAGACCATGGTTCGATTCCTGGGTCGGAAAGATCCCCTGGAGAAGGGAACGGCTTACCCACTCCAGCGTTCTGGCCTGAAGAATTCCATGGACTGTGTAGTCCAAGATTCCCCTGGAGAAGGGAACGGCTTACCCACTCCAGTATTCTGGCCTAGAGAATTCCATGGACTGTGTAGTCCAAGGGGTCACAAAGAGTCAGACATGACTGAGCAACTTTCACTTTCCCTTTCCTTGGACAGATGATATTTTATGACCTTGTCATGAGTGGGGGACTCAGAAGGGACTGTGTTTATAACTTTGTTGCACTCTGTAAACCATGACGCACTGTATGAGCGTCATGGGAGGACATCTGGAGGGAGGCAGGAGACAAAGGGGCATCTGGTTTATAGAAATGGGAGGTGTGTATCCTTGTTAATGATAAAACAGATCACAATGCTTGCCTTAATTTTTTTCTCATGGTTTATTACATTGAATATAGTTTCCTGCAGTATACAGTAGGATCCTGTTGTTCATCCATTGTGTATATAATAGTTTGCATCTCCTAATCCCAAACTCCCAATCCATCCTTCCCCAACCTCTTTCCCTTTGGAGCCCCAAGTCTGTTTTCAGTGTCTATGAATCTGTTTCTGTTTCGTAGGTAAGCTCATTTGTGTCGTATTTTAGATTCTACATATAAGTTATATCATATGGTATTTGTCTTTCTTTTTCTGACTTACCTCATTTAGTATGATAATCTCTAGGTCCATATGTGTTGCTGCAAATGGCATTATATCTTTCTTTCTTATAGATGAATAAACAATATACTTGGTCGGCTCAGTGGTAAAGAATTCCCCTGCCAATGCACGAGACCAGGGTTTGATCCCTGGGTCTTGAAGATACCCTGGAGAAGGGAATGGCAACTCACTCCAGTATTCCTGCCTGGGAAATCCCAGATGGAGGAGCCTGTTGGGCTATAGTCCATGGGGTTGCAAAAGAGCTGAATACGACTTGGTAGCTAAACAGGGCTTCCCTAGTGGCTCGGACAGTAAAGAATCTGCCTGCAATGCAGGAGACCTGGTTTTGATCCCCGGGTCTGGCAGATCCCCTGGAGAAGGCAATGGCTCCCCACTCCAGTATTCTTCTTCTGGAGAATTCCATTGGCAGAGGAGCCTAATGGGCTACTGTCCATGGGGCCAAAGAGTCAGACATGACTGAGCGATTAACACTTTCACTTAACTTTGACTTAGTGACTAAACAACAATACTTCCTTTCTTAATTAAAACTTTACAGTGGCTTCCCACTGCTCTGAGAATAAACCTACAGCCTCCAACAATAAACTGGTTAAATAAACTGGAATAAACCTCCCAGCCCACCTTTGGAGGCTCTCATCACCTCCAGCCTTACCTTAGCCCATCTCACTCCAGTTACACTGACTGCCTTGTCATTCCTCCAGCATATCGATGTCATTTCTGCCTCAGGACATTTACTTCTGCTGCTCTTTGCCTGGAGTACATTTCTCTTTCATCTTCATAAGGCGCCTCTTTCTGCTTCTGTCAGGTCTCTGCTCACTTGTCACATCGGAGAGACAGACCTCTGGAGTCTTGTTGTCTGCAGAAGTGGCCCCATCTCTCTTACCCTGACCAGTTACCTTGCTTATTCCTTCAAAAGCACTTAGCACCATCTGAAGTCATCTGGTTTGAACATTTCCTCATTTATTTAGCTCTTTCCCCTTCTAGACTGTGGGTGCCATGAAAAGCAGAGGCTTTTTCTTGTTCCTCTGGGATGTAAAACACTGTCTGGCACATGGTGGCTGCTAAACATTCATTGAATAAATGAATGATGAACTGTACCTGATTTCACTGAGGCAGCAGTGAGTGGTAGCATGAAGCAAGATCTTAATTCTCTGCCCAGGAATTGAACCTGGGTAGCCTGGATGAACACCAAGAATCCTAGCCACCACCAGACCTGCAAGGGCTAGAGGCTAAAAGCTGTTTTTCCCTGGATCTTTGTCCTTAGGGGAAATTCTTTTCTCACAGAGGAAAAAACTGTAAATGCAGGTACAATGTTTAATATTAGATATATAGCACAACCACAAGAGGGAGAGAACAGAGAGAAATGGTTTAGTTAAGATGGAAGAAAAGCAGTAGATGCATACCCATAGAGAAAGGGTTTGGACATCCCCCCTAGTGAGGAGAAATGCAGAAAAGAGGTGGTTAAGTCATTTATATAGACCTCCCCTACATAGGTGCGCAACTTTTTGCCAAGATGAATTTCAGCCCAGAGGCCTATGTGAACCCTTAGCATCACATATTATGGGGTGATGCCTCCTCCTTTTTGACTCCCAGTGTCTCCCTTGCCCCAGGGATGGGAAATATATGACCCTTTAAAGGGTTTAGTCCCACTCTGTCCCTGCCATAAAAATGACTAATGTCCGGTTGTTAACACTATTCGTGTTGCTGCTTTCTATATCAAGGTGTAGATCTTGAAATATAGACAGGAGTCCGGTCATAAATAGGTAGTCCTGGAGCCTGATTGACTCTTCCTTCGGGAGATATAAACAGGGGGCTGGAGCTCATCTTCTCATGCCAGGAGGTTGAACAGGAGACCAGTTGTAAATGCCCAGCCTAGGGCCCATCTCCTGCCTCATACCCACAGCCACAGTGGGAGCTGTAGAGGAGTTGGTTTTGAGTCTAGACTCTGGACTCCCAGATGCCCATCCTTTTTTTCCCATTTACTGGTTTTGTCCTTGAGAAAGGCACCTAAGTGCTTGGTGCCTCAGTTTCCTTATGGATTAAATAATGATAAAACCTACTTCAGGGGTCATTTCAAGGATTCAGATAATTTACATAAATAAGTGCTAATATCAGCTATCTACACTGTGTAACAAATTATCCCCACGTTTAGAAGCTTAGAACAATAATAATCACGTATCTCCCAGTTTCTGTGGGTCAGGAATTGGGAAATGAGCTGTCTCAGCTTTCCTGGCCCAGAGTCTCTTGTGAAGTTGCAGTCGTGGGGTCAGCCAGCGTAGCCATGCAGTCATCCGAACACTTCCCTGGGGCTGGCGGATCCCTTCCAAGATGACTTGCTCACATGGATGGGCTGACACTGGCTGTTGACAGGAGGCCTCAGTTCCTCTCCATGTGGACCTCACAGTGGGCTGTCTAAGTGTCCTCGAGACACAGTGGCTGGCTTCTTCCAGAGCAGATGATCCAAGAGAGAGCAAGGCGGAAGCTGTGGTGTCTTATATGAGCTGGTCTTAGAAATCACTCTGTTACTTGTTTTGTTCCCATGGGTCAGCCCTGTTCAGTGTGAGTGGGGCCTGTTTAAAGGCATGAATATTGGGAGGAGAACCTCTTGGGGGGAGGGAGTGCATCCTGGGGACTGACTGCTGTGGACCATGTAAGCGTTAACGGTTGTTATGATGTCTCTGTTTCCCTGTGTTCAGTCGCTCAGTTGTGTCTGACTCTTTGCAATCCCGTGGACTGTAACCTGCCAGGCTCCTCTGTCCATGGGATTTCCCAGGCAAGAATAGCGGACTGGGTTGCCATTTCCTCCTCCAGGGGATCTTCCCGACTCAGGGATCAAACCCACATCTGCATTGCAGGTGGATTCTTTACCACTAGGGTCACCTGGGAAGTCCCTTTGTGTTCCTACAAGATGACAAACGTCCACAGAGTCTTCACATTTTGCATCCCTGTTGGTAGTCAGTTTTATGTATAGTGGTTTATTTGGGCGTCCCTTATTTTAGTGGACGCTATGATTTGGGGATAATCGAAACGAAAAAGGATGGTTGGCCTGGAGAGCCTTAGGCAATGTTATGAAATTCCCTCTGTTCTGTGAAGTTTAGACTGTGTCCCATAAAGTCTATCTCAAAAGTTTTCCCACATATTTTAGACCCTCTAAATTATAATAACCCATAAAGGCTCCTTCCCCTTTCCTCTCTCATGACTCAGAATTACTGTAACTACATGTGCCCAGAGAGACTGTTCCAGTCCATCAGTACTGCATACCAGTCAGTAAATGATGTGTGCAGTATGTGTAGTGTAACTACATGCTTGTTCCAGTCAGGAGTCCTTCAGCTGTCATGCATGCAGTGCCTTTTTAGGGGAGGATCCAGGTATAATTCACGTAACAAAATCACCCATTTTGAAGTGTGCAATTCAGTATCTTGTAGTGGGTTTAAAATATGAAACAACCATCACCTCTAATTCCAAAATATCTTCATACCCTGGTCTGCTAGTGTCACTGAAAGGATTTAATGAGATAAGCATGTCAAATGGGGTTGAGTGGTAGCTCTTGGTTTGGTTATTAGCATATTATCATTATGCTTATTAGGGCCTTTTCTAGCCCAGTATTATAAGGTTTGATGACTGCATGTGCTAGCGTTATCTGATAGACACTTATATAGTTAAACAGCTATTTTGTGGGCTATTTTAGTCTGACAGATTGTTCGAAATTTGAAGACAAGTAACCATTTGACCTGTAGTGGTTTTTCTGGTTTTATGTTTTTACTTTATCTGCTAGGTCTGTTCATCCAGGTTACTCCTCAAAGGTGTCCTGGGTGGGAGGACTCTTGTTCAGGTCTGGACACAGATGGCAGTGGTTCTCTGGTGAGCCAGCCATCTGACCTGAGTGATTTTTTTCCCCTTCTGTCTAGAAGAGGCCAAGCTCCGTCTGCCCAGCAGTTCAGGCCCAGATTAGGCCCAAAGGCCCTCAGTGGCTTTTTTTTGGTTTGTTTTTTTCAGGAAGTAAAGAATTTAAGGGATAAAGGGGGGAAATGACTTTTCTGTGCTGTAAACTTGGTTGCAGTCTGACTGCTTTTAAAAGGAGCATTGTTTGGCTGTGGGACCACCCAGTTCTTCTGTAGGGCTGCCCCCACCCTCCTCCCAGGAGGAGGCCCAAAACTGACTCTGAGCCAAGAGCGTGTTCCAGGCGTGGGCCCAGTGATGAAAGAGGTGGGCGAGGGACGTGCTTTCACGAAGCTTCTAATCCAACAGGGTAGACCCTAAACAGAGGGAAATAGGGCCAGAGAGAGCTAAGCATAGCTGCTGAGAAGGAGATAAGCAGGTGATGGTATATAGAGAGGAGAGTGGCTGCCTGCTGGCTCTCCAGGAGGGACCACTGAGCCGAGGCCCAGGGATGCGGAGGAGCCAGTGCAGGTGAGTGGGAAGAACAGGTGGGAAGAGCGTTCAGAGGGGCGGTGAGAGGAGCAGAGGGCAGAGGTGGGGAAGACCTGCATGCATCTGAGGAGGCCTTGGGCTGGAGCTTGGAGAGGAGATGGGATGGGGGCAGCAAGCCCAAGCCAGTTCCTGAAGGTCTGGCAGACTCCCTTAGCAGTTGGATTTGGGACTTGCATGTGTAACTTTCCGGAATTCCTTACAGCCGCTCAACGTAGGTGGTATTCAGTTTCAGTTGAGTCGCCCAGGTGTGTCCGACTCTTTACAACCCCATGGACCGCAGCACGCCAGGCTTCCCTGTCCATCACCAACTCCCAGTGCTTCCTCAAACTCATGTCCATCGAGTTGGTGATGCCATCGAGTAGTTGATGCCATTGAGTAGTTGGTATTACTTGCCCATTTTACCTTCCTGGAAACTGAGGCCCTGAGAAGTTACTTGGCAAGGTACTGAAGCAGAAGGATGTTAATGTTGTGAATCTAGAGCTACTATATCTGCGTGTGTGTATCTGTGACATGTTATGTGCCAACGCCAGGCTAATCACCAGGGATATAAGGGTGAGTAAGACATGCTGAGGTCTTTGTCCTCATGGTTCAGACCTTAAGTCGGCCTTGGACAAAGCTCCTGTCTTCTCTGAACTTTCTGTATTGCACAATGGGAGTAAAATACAAGAAAGGCCCATCCTGACGGTCACAGGAGATAACTATGTAAAGGGTTTGACATAATCGTGGCACATGGTAAATGCTCAGTAAAGGTGAATGGTTATTGTCACTTCCAGGAATGTTGGAAATCATTTTTGGAGAGGTCCTAGGCAAGGAAGATAAATTCCACATAGGGAATCCTTAGGAAGAAGACCTCCTCCCCCCACTGCAGATTACATTAAGTTCATCAGTAAATAACCAGAGTTCTGGCTTCGAGTACATAGCACAGTGTGCTGGGCACTGCTTTCAGCTAGGTGTCTGCAAACTAACGTCGTTGTGTTTAGTTGCTAAGTGATTTCTGACTCTTTGCGACCCCATGGACTGTAGCCCGTCGAGGTCCTCTGTCCATGGGATTTCCCAGACAAGAAGACTGGAGTGGGTTGCTATTTCCATCTCCAGAGGATCTTCCCAACCCAGGAATTGAACCTGAGTCTCCTACAACCCATGGGCCTAGTCTGAACTACCACCTGTTTTTATGAAGTTTCATTAGAAAACAGTCATGCACATTCATTTATGGATTATGGGTGCTTTGCTGCTGCAGTAGCAGGTTGAATAGTTGTGACAGAGACTGTGTAGTAAATAGTATTTACTATCTGGTTCTTTACAGAAAAGGTTGGCTGTCCTCTTTTCTAAGCACTTGACATAAAATAGCCATCTAATCCTTAAGATGGCTATGTGAGGTGGGAACTGCTGCCCCTATTTTACAGGTGGAAAAACTGAGGCACAGAATGGTCAAGAAACTTGCCAGGTCACACAAGTGGCAAGTGGAGCTGGGGTTAGAATCCAGGCAGCAGGCTGTGGAGCCAGTGCACATAACCACCGGGTGGTCTTGCCGCCTCCTTAGATAGAGGATCACAGTAACTGCTCTGTGGACAGCCCACTGGATGCTCTACCGGCGTGGAAACCAGGAGACCTGGGTTCTGGTGCCTGCGTGACTCCGATTGCCCTGAGTAGTTAGTCACTGCTCCTGAAGGCTGCTTGCTTGTCTGGTCATAAAGCCTTGCACCCAGTCATTCCTCAGGTGCCCCACCCAGAGGTGCCCAGTGGTGTGACTCATGCAGGTCCTCCCTGCCCCGCAGTTCTCAAGTCTGGCAGACGGAGGAAGCTCTCAAGGCCCTGGCTCCTCCCCTCTCAGACTAGACTCTGGGCTTCTAGCAATGAGGCCCCTCTGTGTTGTCCAATACGGTAGCTACTAGCTATGAAGTGAAGTGAAGTGAAAGTCTCTCAGTCGTGTCTGACTCTTTGCAACCCCATGGACTATACAGTCCATGAAATTCTCCAGGCCAGAATACTGGAGTGGGTAGCCGTTCCCTTCTGCAGGGGATCTTCCCAACCCAGGGATGGAATCTAGGTCTCCCGCATTGAGGGCAGATTCTTTACCAGCTGAGCCACAAGGGAAGCCCAGATACTAGCTATATGTGGCTGTAAAGTGTAAATTGAATAAAGTCTGATAAAATTAAAAATTCATTTCCTTAGTCTCACTAGCCACATTTCAGTTACGCAGTGGCCACTCATGGTTACCATATCAAACAGTACAATTATAGAACATTTCCATCGCTGCAGGACAACGTGACCTGATATGTGATGTTCTGCCATGGGATATAGCCAGACTGACCTGTGTAGCTCAAGGACAAAAATAGCCACAGGGCTGCCCAGAGAGATCCTGTTAAATCTGAGTCAGATGATGTCATTCGTCTGCTCAGCATCCCCCTCAGTTCCCACCTTAACCCAAGTACGGTAACACCATTCCCCACTGGCCCCAAGTGGCCAAGCTTGTTTTTCCCCAACCTCCTACCCCATTCCTCTCTTCCTTGCTGACACTCCTTCAGCTACCTTGGCCTCCTTTCTTGTTCCTTGAAATTACTAGCCACAGTCCTGCCCCAGGGCCTTTGTAAACTTTTTTTTTTTTTAAACATTTATGTATGTATTTGGCTGTGCTGGCAGCATGTGGGATCTTCATTGCATCATGCAAGATCTTTCATTGCAGCACACAGACTTGGTTGCCCAATGGCATATGGGATCTTATTTCTCTGACCAGGATCAAACCTGTGTCCACTTGCATTGAAAGGTGGATTCTTAACCACTGGACCACCAGGGGAGTCCCAGGGCCTTTGTACTTGCTCTTCCCTGTCTATCTCTACCTTGCTCATCTTTATTTTTCTCTATGCATCTATCACCATTTGAAATGGACTTAATAAATTTTATTGTCTGTTTCCTCCAGAGGCACGGAGAGTTTTTAAAGTCATCCTCAAGGCTGCGTCCTAGTCCTTGAACAGTGCATGGCACATAGCAATTGCCAAGTAAATCTTTTTGA
This sequence comes from Giraffa tippelskirchi, assembly GCF_054371585.1. Classification (NCBI taxonomy): domain Eukaryota; kingdom Metazoa; phylum Chordata; class Mammalia; order Artiodactyla; family Giraffidae; genus Giraffa; species Giraffa tippelskirchi. Next base: position 24,644,850 of record NC_137287.1, read on the forward strand.
GTGAGTGAATGGATGGATGGATGGGTGCGTGGGTGGCCTTGCCAGAAGTAGGGCCATGATGAGTCCCTGGCCTCGGGGGTTTTTGAGCAATTGGTGGAGATGTCATAGCAGCTTCGTCCAGGTCCCCTGGATTGTGAGCCCCTTCATTAAGAACCTTTAACAGCTGGCCAGTTATTGGGCAGATTATCCAGATGCCTAGCTCCAGTTAGCATCCAAAATAAAAACAATGTCACACACATAGACATGAGTGGAAATAAGTCTAAGAAACCCTGAAATTGTTGTCTGCATTGTCTTATTGGTAACGTCAAACTGAGTGTATATGCACGTGTCTAAGATGAGGTGTCAAGAATACACAGAAAAACTGTACAAAAAACATCTTCACGACCCAGATAATCACGATGGTGTGATCACTCACCTAGAGCCAGACATCCTGGAATGTGAAGTCAAGTGGGCCTTAGAAAGCATCACTACGAACAAAGCTAGTGGAGGTGATGAAATTCCAGTTGAGCTATTTCAAATCCTCAAAGATGATGCTGTGAAAGTGCTGCACTCGATATGCCAGCAAATCTGGAAAACTCAGCAGTGGCCACAGGACTGGAAAAGGTCCGTTTTCATCCCAATCCCAAAGAAAGGCAATGCCAAAGAATGCTCAAACTACCGCATAATTGCATTCATCTCACACGCTAGTAAAGTAATGCTCAAAATTCTCCAAGCCAGGCTTCATCAATACGTGAACCGTGAACTTCCGAATGTTCAAGCTGATTTTAGAAAAGGCAGAGGAACCAGAGATCAAATTGCCAACATCCGCTGGATCATCAAAAAAGCAAGAGAGTTCCAGAAAAACATCTATTTCTATTTTATTGACTATGCCAAAGCCTTTGACTGTGTGGATCACAATAAACTGTGGAAAATTCTGAAAGAGATGGGAATCCAGACCATCTGACCTGTCTCTTGAGAAACCTGTGTGCAGGTCAGGAAGTAACAGAACTGGACATGGAACAACAGACTGGTTCCAAATAGGAAAAGGAGCACGTCAAGGCTGTATATTGTCACCCTACTTATTTAACTTCTATGCAGAGTACATCATGAGAAACGCTGGGCTAGAAGAAACACAAGCTGGAATCAAGATTGCCGGGAGAAATATCAATAACCTCAGATACGCAGATGACATCACCCTTATGGCAGAAAGTGAAGAAGAACTAAAGAGCCTCTTGATGAAAGTGAAAGAGGAGAGTGAAAAAGTTGGCTTAAAGCTCAATGTTCAGAAAACTAAGATCATGGCATCTGGTCCCATCACTTCATGGGAAATAGATGGGGAAACAGTGGAAACAGTGTCAGACTTTATTTTTTTTGGCTCCAAAATCACTGCTGATGGTGATTGCAGCCATGAAATTAAAAGACGCTTACTCCTTGGAAGAAAGGTTATGACCAACCTAGATAGCATATTTGAAAGCAGAGACATTACTTTTCCAACAAAGGTCCATCTAGTCAAGGCTATGGTTTTTCCAGTGGTCATGTATGGATGTGAGAGTTGGACGGTGAAGAAAGCTGAGCACTGAAGAATTGATGCTTTTGAGCTGTGGTGTTGGAGAAGACTCTTGAGAGTCCCTTGGACTGCAAGAAGATCCAACCAGTCCATCCTAAAGGAGTTCAGTCCTGGGTGTTCATTGGAAGGACTGATGTTGAAGCTGAAACTCCAATACTTTGGCTACCTCAGGCGAAGAGTTGACTCATTGGAAAAGACCCTAATGCTGGGAAGGATTGGGGGCAGGAGGCAAAGGGGACGACAGAGGATGAGATGGTTGGATGGGATCACTGACTCGATGGACATGGGTTTGGGTGGACTCCAGGAGTTGGTGATGGACAGGGAGGCCTGGCGTGCTGCAGTTCATGGGGTCGCAAAGAGTTGGACACGACTGAACGACTGAACATATGTAAAGTACCTGAAATAGAAAAAGATGTAATATATGGTCAGGGGCTCCCCAGGTGCCTCAGTGGTAAAGAATCTGCCTGCCAATGCAGGAGACGCAAGTTTGATCACTGGGTAACCCACTCCAGTATTCTTGCCTGGGAAATCTCATGGACAGAGGAGCTGGGCGGGTTACAGTCCACGGGATTGCAAAGAGTCAGACATGATTTAGTGACTAGACAACAGCAGCCAGTGGTGTGTGGTCAACAACTCAATACTTTTTGCTAGCTTTTTCAGTTGTGAAAAAAAATCATCTCTAAAGAAAATAATATTAAATGCTTAAATTCCTTAGATCTTTTTCTCAATTTTGGTGCCCCCGTGTTGCTGGTATGGTAAATATTTACTTTGATCTGCCTGGTGGGTGAGCCAGTGTTGCCTGTATCCTCAGCACCAAATTCGTTTATTCACAATGGATGCTTGCATGCTTACGTTCATTAATTTAACAGATTTTTATTAAGCATCCACTATGAGTCAGGCTCTGTGCTAGAACCTGGGGACTCAGTGGTGAAGGAGAGAGATGAGATCCCTTTGCTCATGGAGTTCACAGTCTAATGGTGGAGGGAAAGGGTCAGAGACTATGCAGGTAAACCCTTAGGGAGGAGGATGGGATAATGACAGGGATGTAGTAGGCTGGGCACTTAGGAGACACGTGCTGGTTGGAGGAGGGAGGGAAAGCTCTTCGAGGCAGGAAGCTAGTCTGCAAACCTTCATCGTCTCCAGAGCCCCAGGCCCCAGCCCAGGGCCCCACCCAGAGAGGGACCCCATGCAAGGTATCAAACAGAACTGATTCCCACAGCAACTGGCAGGTTGCCTGGATCAGATGACCCAGAAGGTCCCTTCTTCCCCAGAGTTCCCGTGATTCTGTGAGAGGGAAGAAAAACCCTGAAGGGAGGCCAGCATCCTTACAGTCAGGCTAGGTTTTTGGCAAACTCATGAGGAGGTGGTACTGGTTTTAGTGCCATTTGGCCTGTGCCCACATTCTGGGAACATTTCTGCCCTTTGGTAGGAGTTGGTTTCCTGTGGAAAGAGCTGCCAGGGAAGTTGGGGCCTTAAGATGCTCTCTCGATGTGCCTGCCTCTGCCCATTCATTCATTCTTCAGATGGAGGGCTTTCTGTGACCAGGACACTGCTCTAAGCTTCAAAGAAACTAACTTTGTTCTTAACCTGGAAGGACAGCATTGTTATACCTGCTCCTGCCTCCATATCTCCTGTAATTATCTGGCCGTCCTCCCACCTAAGTAACCACCTACTTGCTGAAATCTGGCTCCAGTGGCCAACAGATTCTAGACCTTCCTAGATGGGGGCACCTCAGTATCTGAGACATGCCCCCTCCTCCCAGGCAAATAATCATCAAGGAGCCCACACACCACAGGCTTAAACGATCAACTCAAGAGAACATCTGTCATTAATGAGACATTCTTGTCCTCCCAGGATGAAAAAGCCAAGGCTAGGAGAAGTGATGCCACCTGCCTTTCTAAAAGTGGTAGAACCAGGAGTCTGTCTTGGCATCAAAGCCTTGGGCAAGCTGCCATCTCTCTGGGCCTCAGGTTCCCTGTTGAAAGCCAAGGCAGCGAAGCCCTTCCACAGGTTGGCATGAGAAATTCAGTGACATCATGCTGTAGAAAGTGTGTGGTTCTAGATGCATACATAGAATTGGAGGAAGATCAGCTATAAAAATAATGCCTGTGTCCAAAGGTTGTGAAATTTAATTTTTTTTAACTTGAAGATAGAGAACTTCCAGGGATGTCTGAAAAGAAAATAGCATTCCTCTTCAATGATGGCCATTTTGGATTCTTTTTGGAGGGGAAGGGTCACATTTTGGCATGTGGGATCTTAGTTCCCTATCCAGGGATCAAACCTGTGCCCCCTGCAGTAGAAGCTCGGAGTCCTCCTCCGAGGACCACCAGGGAACCACTGGCCATTTTGAAAATATAATTTTCCACAAGAGACTGTTGTTGGGAAATGTGGACAGGTGGTATCTTTCCTGCAGTGTGGATGCAAGAATAATCCAATAGTTAATTTGTATGGCATTGTAGTATCTATGAAGTATTTTCAAATTATAGTAAAGCCTATAGCTGTGCCACGTGATAGGTTCCTAGTTTCAGCACTTCCTAGATGTGTGAGTGGCAAAACACCTAGCCTGCTGAGCCTCAGTTTCTTCGTCTGTAAAATAGGACAATTCTGTTCAAAGAGTAGCTCAGAGAATTGAGTGTGGTGATGCATGTTGTATACTTCAAATAGTTCAGATATTCCGAGCCAGTATTATTTATGCTGTTGGTAAATGTGTCCTCATGATCACGTTGATGAGATCATGGTATTCCCCGTTCCTGAGACGAGAAACAAGTGACTCAGAGATGGTCTTTGTCTCCACTGGGGTGCCAGCTTCCAGCTCCAACCCTGGGTCCCTGACCTCGTGGTCGCTGAATATTCAGTGATGCCCCTCCATATGCAAAGGCCTTTGTTCTGGTTAATAACAGCCCTTTGTTGCTGGCCAGAGGGAGAAGCAGCCTCCAGCTGGGTTTGGACTCCATAGCCTTCAGCCCACTCCCACCCCACCCCTCATGTTTGCTTAGGGACCACATTACCAATGGAAGTTTGTGGAAGTCTGTCATATCCTCAGGGAGCGTGGGGGCCTGGGAGTGAAAGGTTGAGTGGGATTCGCAGGCTTATACTCGGCAACTGGCAGGGCTCCAGACGCGTGTGTGTGTGTCATCATCAATGGGACAGCTGCTCTACCGTGTGAACATGACCATCAGAGAGGTGACGATTACAGCTCTACCCCATCAGACTCCAGCTTGGATCGAGGCCTTGGCCGGACCCCTCCTCCCAGAGCCCTGTTATAAGTACATTTACGGAGTCTGCTGCGTGCTGGGCTGCGCTCAGTGTTTCTATCTGCATGATCACCTTTGATTCTTGTAAGCTGGCGCTCCTGTGATGGGTCTCGTCCTTAGCCCCAAAGCCTACAGAGTGACCCTTTGAAATGTGGTCAGATCACAACATGCTTTGGCCCAGAACCCTGGGTGACTGCCCATCTGCCACATCGAAAGGTCATAGCCCAGCCCACGGAGTCTGATGGTCTGGCCCGGCCACCTCTGACCCCTGCTTTCTCCTCTTTCTGTCCCAGCTCCCTATTGTTGCTTAATAGATTGCTCCACACGTGATAGCTTAAGCCACTGTAATGTTTCTGCTGATCCTGTGCATCCAGAACTGAACAGGCTGGAGACAGTTGGCTCAGCTGTGTGTCATGTCTGCTGGGTCTGAGCATCCAGTGGCCTTTTCATGCCCATGGCAGGGATGACCCGGAGGGCTGGGGACCCCGGCTCACTGGGTTCATAAGCCAGGACCTTGGTTCTCGCTGTCATCCAATTCCTTGGTCGTCCTCTTTGGAGGCTTGCGGCTTCTTTTTCTCCACATGGTTGTGCCCGCAGCACAGGTGAACTTCTTACACAGCAGCCCCAGGCTCCCAACAGCACAAGTGAAAATGTTAGCCGCTCAGTCGTGTCCAATTCTGTGACCCCATGGTTTATAGCCCATCAGGCTCCTCTGTCCTTGGAATTCTCCAGGCAAGAATACTGGAGTGGGTAGCCATTCCTTTCTCCAGGGGATCTACCTGACCCAAGGATCGAACAGAGTCTCCTGCATTGCATGCGGATTCTTTACCATCTGAGCTAGCAGGGAAAGGTAGAAGCTTCCAGGCCTTTTAAGGCTTGAGTCTGGAACTGGCAGAGCGTCACCTCTGTTGCAGCTTTTGGTGAAAGCAAGTCACAGATCCAGCCCAGATTCAAGGGGAGGGGACCCAAAAGGGCTGGTGTGACTCTTCGGGGGCCACCAACAAAAGACCCTATGAGGCTCCCATTCATTCATTCACTCTTCCCCAGCCACCCAGGCCCCTTTCCTCTTCTTCAAACACCCCACGCACACCCCTGCCTCAGGGCCTTTGCACTTGTTTCCCTCTCCCAGAATGCCCTTCACCCATTATCCACAGGGTACACATACCACCCCTCCATTTAGCCTCAGCTTAAATGCTACCTTAGTCAAGAAACCATACCTGACTCCATCTTATTAAAAACAATGTACCCTGCCTGTTACCTCTGTGCCCTTACCCGACTCTTTTTTTTTTTCTTTTTTTGCACTCTTTATTTCCTGGCATGGGCTTCCCAGCTGGCACTAGTGGTAAAGAACCTGCCTGCCAATGTAGGAAGCACAAGAGACACGGGTTCTATCCCTGGGTCAGGAAGGTCCCCTGGAGGAGGAAATGACCACCCACTCCAGTTATTCTTGCCTGGGAAATCCCACGGACAGAGGAACCTGGCGGGCTACAGTCCATGGGGTTGCAAAGAGTCAGACACAACTGAGTGACTGAGCACGCACACACTTCCTGGCATATTTATTGCATGTGTATTGTCTGATCTTGCTATGCCCCCTCCTTAGAAAATAAGTGTCATGTGAGTCAGATGTTTACTTTGTTCACTTCAGTATCCCCTGCTCCACATCTGACACATGATAGGTATACTTGGTGAATGAATTCATTTTTGAGGTGAGGCAACCAAAGCTCAGAGAGTTTTAAGGAACTTTCCCAGAGACGCAGCTAGTAACTGACAGAGCCTGGATTCGAATCCAAGGAAGCTTTGCTGCCTGTCGGGGGAATTGCTTATTATTACAGCTGCCTCCTACCTCCTCCTTCCAAGTCCTGTCTCCACTCAGGGCGGTCTTCCCTGATTAGGATCAGATCAGGCATAAAATCCACCCTGATGGTGGCATTCATTCCGCACCTCCAAAAGGAAAGCTCTCCCTCCATGGACTGCTGTACAGGGTGCAGCGAAACTTGGCCTCTAGCCGTGGCCTGATGGAGCAGCGTGAATAGAGATTCTTGAGTAGGCAGACCAGTTCTGTTTCCAGCCCCGCTCCCCACCAACACGCTTGCTAAGCACAGGGAAAGTACAGATGTCATCCTCTCATCCATCCATCAGTGAGTGTTTGTTGAACTACTCTGAGCCAAGTATTTTATTGAACTACTATGCTGGGTCCCAGGTCGCAGTGGTGAGGAAATCCTCACAGTCCCTGCCCTCCAAGAACTTAGAGTCCATGGGGCAAGACGGACGTGCTCACATAGCCATACAAATATAAGGTTATAGATTGTGGTAAGTGCTGTCAAGGGCTTACTGTGTATGGGGAAATATGTAACAGTAGTAGTACAGTGAGGCAGGGATGGTTTCCTCGAGGAAGAGCTAGGAGCTAAGTAGGAGCTAAGAGGTAGGACAGATTCCGTCCAGGCAGAGGGGACAGCATGTGCAAAGGCCCTGAGGAGGAGGCATCAGGCCCATTTTAGTGTATGAAGGATCCTAAGAAATGTAATTTGGAGGGCAGAGGGCCTGAGGAGCTGGACAGGCAGGCATGAGTCAGATCGTGCAGGGCACTGAGGGCTTGGGCAGGGGGTTGGGGAACCATGCTGCTGCTGCTGCTGCTAAGTCGCTTCAGTCGTGTCCGACTCTGTGCGACCCCACAGACGGCAGCCCACCAGGCTCCCCCGTCCCTGGGATTCTCCAGGCAAGAATACTGGAGTGGGTTGCCATTTCCTTCTCCAATGCATGAAAATGAAAAGTGAAAGTGAAGTTGCTCAGTCGTGTCTGACTCTTAGCGACCCCATGGACTGCGGCCTACCAGGCTCCTCCGTCCATGGGATTTTCCAGGCAAGAGTACTGGAGTGGGGTGCCATTGCCTTCTCTGGGGAACCATGAGTGACTTTATTTTCTCGTCTGTAAAATGGGGATGATAATAGTACCTGCCTTCCTACGTGTGAGGGATCGGTGGTCAGTTGAGCAACTATAGGCTGTAGGCTGGCCTGGGGCAATCATCCCCTCTCCGCCTGGTCTCCTCCTCCAGCAGGTTAGCTCCGGCTTGTTCACAAAGCAGCAGCTGGTCCAGAGAGCAGCTGACGCCAGCAAGGCCTCCTGAGGCTGGACTTAGAACTGGCACAGCATCACTTCTGTTGCATTCTGTTGGTCCAGGCAGATCATAAGGCCAGCCCACATCCCATGAGTGCACGTGAATCTCTTAACACAGTGCCTGTTGCATAGGAAATGCTCCATACACACTGATACTATTATTGTTGTTGTTGACGATGATGTTGTTATCACTATGCATCCCATTTGACAAATGAAAAGCAGGTTGGATTACTCCAAACCTCACACTTAGCAAGTGGCTGCAGCCAAACACTAGAACTCAAGTATCATGTAATGTAAAGCATGTTTGCAAACACATCTGCTTAAAGTGAACCCTTTTGCATATGATTTTATTGTCCTGAGCTTGAGTTTCATCCTGGTAAATAAAATAATTATGATGTCCTTTGATCAGCACCCCAGGCTCCTGACTATCTGTGAGATTTAGTTAGGATCTCTGAGATCTGAGTGTCCTGTGTAAGTTTTGATTTTTGGCTCCCAGGTTCACTGGGGTAAATGATGGTTTTCTTCTTTCTTACCCAGAGAGCCTCTCTTTGGACTCCAGTTGCTTTTCTTCTCCACCTGTGAATTTCCTTCAAGAACTGCCAAGTTACCGGTCCATTGCTCGTAAGAGGACGACCATCCTTTCCCGGGACAAGCAAAGTGGCACTTTGCTGAAGCCAACAGACTCTTACAGTTTCCAGCTGGAGGGAGAAATCACTGAAGATCTCGATAACCAATCCATTCGAAAATATGCACTGAACATTTCTGAGAAGCGGAGACTAAGGTTTGTCCAGTAGCCATCTTGAGGGCATATGATGTATGTTTTGGCAAAAGGGGCTTTTTATTTTTAGGCATAGAATGCATTTCCTGACAAGTTCACATAATTAACTTGATTACTTGGGATAAGCTAAGCTGCTGTGACAAAGATACCCACACACATAAAATCTCAGTGTATTAGAAGTTTATTTCTTGCTCACCTAAAAGTCCTGGGTTGAGGTCAAGGGGGGACTTTGCAGTCACTCAGGGACCCAGGCTCCTTCTGTCTTATGGCTCTGCAACCTCCAAAGCCACAATGCTTTCTGCAGTCACTCTGTTCCTCCTAACCCCCGGCCCCACCAACCGTTATTCTACTCTCTGTCTCTGTAGATTTGCCATTCTAGATATTTCATGTAAATGGAATCATATAATACATGACCTTTCGTGTCTGACTTCTTTCACTAGCTGCATGTTTTTAAGGTTCATCGAAGTTGTAGCATATATCGGTACTTCCTTTTTATGGCTGGATAATATTCTATTATGTGGCTATGTCAGTTTGTTTATTCATTTATCCATTGATAGAGATTTGGGTTGTTAGCATCTTTTGGCTACTGTGATTAGTGCTGCACTGAGTATTTGTGTACAAGTTTTTGTTTGAGACCTGTTTTCAGTTCTTCTGGAGTATCTACCTAGAAGTGGAATTGCTGAGTCATATGGCAGTTCTTTAACTTTTTGAGGAACTGCCAAACTTTTGCAGTGTGGTTGCACTGCTTTGCATTTCCACCAGCAGTGTATGAGGGCTCCAGGTTTTCCACATCCTCTCGGTTGGGGCTTTATCTGGTGGTGAGGTTGGGGACCCTGCCGTTGTCATGCTTGTTTATTAATGCAGGGACATTCAGGAGACCCAAATGAAGTACCTATCTGAGTGGGACCAGTGGAAACGATATAGCAGCAAGTCTTGGAAGAGGTTCATAGAGAAGGCTCGCGAGATGACGACCCACCTGGAGCTGTGGCGGGAGGACATTCGCAGCATAGAAGGTACCACACCCCACGATGCCCACGTTGCCCCACGCTGCCCACGTTCTTCCACGCTGCACACGTTCCCCCACGCTGCACGTGCTCCTCTGCAGAAGTCTCTTGGAGAAGAGACTGCAGAAGTCTCCTTGGAGAAAGTATGGCTATGTTCTCACCTACCTCCAGCTGAAATGTCGTCTTTCCTTACATGGTGAATACCACAGTTAGGGTTAATAGAGCTTGCGTCTTCCTCACTGGGAAAATCACAAATTGTCTTCCTGTTCCTTCCACATGTTGTCATTGTCCGGGAATAGCACGTGTGTTCATCATGACTTTGAAATTATAGCAATGATTAGATCTGCCTCTAGGTCTTATTTTTGAATGCTAATGAAGATGTTCATTTATTAATCTATTGCCAATTTAGTTTGTAATATTGCGATATCACATGGACAAATAACCATTTGTATTTTGGGCATTAAATGTATTATTGCAGGATGGGGTGCCATAGGCCTTATCAGATTGCAGAGGCAGCCGTGGCCCTGAACACACTTAAGAATCTTACTTTCCCATAATGGTGAGAATTGGGATGAAGTACAGATAGACCAGGCCTCCCTGGTAGCTCAGCTGGTAAAGAATCTGCCTGCAGTGCAAGAGACTCAGGTTTGATCCCTAGGTCAGGAAGATCCCTGGAGAAGGAAATGGCAACACACTCCAGTATTCTTGTCTGGAGAAGCCCATGGACAGAGGAACCTGGCGGGCTACAGTCCAGGAAGTCAGAAAGAATTGGATATGACTGAGGAACTAAGCACAGCACAGCACAGGCAGACCTAGGAGATATTGTGGGTTTGGTTCCAGACTACCTCAATAAAGTGAATGTGATAATCAAGTGAGTCACACAATTTGTCAGTTTCCCAGTGCATATAAAAGTTGTGTTTATACTATACTGTAGTCTGTTATGGTACAATAGCATTACATCTAAAAAATATTATATATGTCTTAATTAAAAAGTACTCGGCATTTATCATTTGTATGTCTCAGGTTAAAATACTTGCCCAAGTTCATTCACTAAGATAAAGCAAATCCAGAGTTTGAGCCTAGGCAGTGAAGCTTCAGAGCCCAAGGTTTTAGCCACCATGCTCAGCTTCCTTTCCTGTTATGAGGCCACCTTTCTGGAGATTTTCGTTCGTAAAGTGGTTTGTGTGTGGGAGGGTAGTTTCTCCCTGTGGAACTGGCGCCTTGATTTTCTCTTCAGTGACTCCACTCCCGTGATTTCTTGGCTGACTCTGTATTCATTTGACAGGAAATGAAGATTTGATAGTCAAGCTCCTTACCTTTGGCAAGGAGAGAAGCAAAGCGGGACTTGTATCTTCAGTCTCCGAATATAAGTTCTTTGCACACCAAGAACAAGCAGACTCCCTAAGTGTTTCCTGCCTGTCTTTGGTAATTTAATCATTATTTGTTAGGAGGTTTGTTTTCTATTTGAAAATCAATGAATGTAATTTGTCATCTTAGAATAAAGGAGAAAAATTATATGGTAAACCCAACATATGCAGGAAAAGGATTGATAAAATTCAAAATAGATTGGAGGTTTCTTTTTTCTTTTTTTCCCCCTCCCATGTCACATGGGTTGCAGGGTCTTAGTTCCCTGACCAGGGATTGAACCCAGGCCATAGCAGTTAAAAGGGCCAAATCCTAACCACTGGGACTACCAAGGAATTCCTGGGAGCTTTCTTAATCTGGCAAAAAAAAAAATCTGTAAAAATTCTGCAGCACACATACATCATACTTAATGGTGAAATATTGAAAGCTGTTCTCTTAAGACTGAGAATGAGGAACAGTTTGCTAATTATCACAGATTCTATTCATCATCATCCAAGAAGTCCTAGGCAATGTACAATGATGGGGAAAAAATAAAAAAGGCACAATGACCAGAAAGGAAAAAATAACTTGTCTTTTTTTTTTTCAGATGACATGATTTATTTGTAGAAAACAAAAAAGACAAATTATTAGAACTGATGTGAATTTAGCAATGTTGCTGATTGTAAGAGCTGTACATAAAACTGATTGTATTTCTATATACCAGCGTGTGTCCTTGGTCACTAAGTTGTGTTGGACTCTTTGTGACCCCATGGATTGTAGCCCATCAGGCTCTTCTGTCCATGGGATTCTCCAGGCAGGAAAATACTGGAGTGGGTTTCCATTTCCTCCTCCAGAGGATCTTCCCAACCCAGGGATAGAACATGCATCTCCTACATCAGCAGGTGGATTCTTTACTACGGACCCACCAGGGCTTCCCTATATACGAGCAACAAACATTTAAAAAATAAGTTACGCAATAGTATCATTATACCTAGGAATACATCTAAAGAACTGTGTGAAATAATTCTGCACAGAAAACTATAAAATGTTGAGAGAAATTAACCTCTATTTATACCATGTTCATGGCTCAAAGCCTCAATATTGTAAAGATGTCGCTTGTTCTCAAACTGACCTATATATTCTATGTAATCTCAGAATCTCAGCACATTTTGCACACATATGTATGTGTGTTTGTGTGAAAATGAATATGCTGATTTTAATATTTATATAGAAATGCAGAGAACCAAGGATGCCTGAGGAAGAAGAAAGCTTTAAGACTTAGAGCACCATGTATCAAGTATTATTATAAGTCTGCAGTGATGAGACAGCCTGGTATGGTGCAAGGATAGACAAACAGACCAACTGAACAGAAGAGAGAATTCAGAAACAGGTCCATGAATATATTTGTTGTTGTTTAGTCACTAATTCTTGTCTGACTCTCTTGCGACCCCATTACTATAGCCCACCAGGCCCCTCTGTCCGTGGATTTCCCAGGCAAGAATACTAGAGTGGGTTGCCATTTCTTTCTCCAGGGGATCTTCCCAACCCAGGGATCGAACCCATGTCATCTGTTTGACAGGTGGATTGTTTATCACTGAGCCACTTGGGAAGCCTTCATAAGTATATAGTCAATTACAAAAGCACTACTGCAGTTCACTAGGGAAAAGATCACCTTTTCAATAAATGGTACTGAGTTAATTAGATATTCCTATGAGAAAATGTAAATATTGACCCCCACACACACCATTTCAAATTATTAATTTATAATTGATTGTAGGTTTACATGTGAAAGTTTAAATCACTAGGAAATAGAGCCTTGACGCCAACAGTGGAGAATATAAAAGGATTCTTCCTTCCCCCACCAAGATCCTCCAATTTCAGTTCAGTCCTCCGTGGCTGACTGAAGCTGCAGTGGGTGCTGGGTCAATACTCCTGGTCAGTGATGTCTGAATTTCTTTTTTCCAGGGAAATTTGGCACCGGGATTCAGTCCTACTTCTCCTTCTTACGATTTCTGGTGTTGCTGAATTTGGTGATATTTCTGATCATCTTTATGGTGGTTTTGCTTCCAGTCTTGCTCACCAGATACAAGATCACCAACAGCAGCTTTATTCTCATTCCATCTAAAGACGTGGGTGAGTGTAAGGCCTGGCTTGCCATGAAGAGTGTTCTTTTCATTGTGTACCCAGTTACAGTGCTTCTTTCTCTAGCGGTCTTTATAATCTAAGTCTTGGGTGACTGTATTAGGATAGGCTAGGCTGTTTGCAGAAACAAATGACCCCATAGCACAGTGCCTAATAACCACAAAGTTTCTTTCTTATTCACACTATATGTCCATCACTGTCTGGTGGTGCCTTTGTTCCGTGTTGTCTTCTCTCTGGAGCCCAAGCTGAGGGAGCAGCCTCTCTTTGGACCACTGCCAGTCACGCGTCCAGAGAAAACACAGTCGTGGCAAACATGTGCTGGCTCCTGAAGCTTCTGCCTGGAGATGACACACATCCTTTTTACTGCATCTTATTAGCCAGTGCAAGTCACTCGCCACTCCTGGGTTCGGCAAGGCATTTGGGAGAAGCAGTGAAGGGTAGAAAGTGGAATATTTAGTAAACACAATACAATCTACTCCAGTGACTTTATTTCAGGCTTTTATTTCAAGGCTTTTATCTCCCATAATGGTGATGCTCAGGATGCCATTCATTAGACATTAGTAATTTGCCAGACTCTCTGGCAGTAATGGGCCTGTGTTTTCTTACTGAATGCTCAACATTTTTTGCTTCTAGCACGACTCCTTCCACAGAAGAACTCCCTCTATAGTCACTTCTGTGACCCTCAGCATTCCTTTTCATCACATTTGTTTTTGTTTTAATTCTATTGCACTTAAAATCAAATGAGAATAATGTGGAAATCCTGACGTTTTGAGTGCCTACTGTATGCCTGATGCTGAATTCTCATTTCCTAATATGTCCATTTCACAGATAAATATCACCTGCTGCTGTGCGAAAACCCTGGGTTCAGTTTCAAGGCCCACCTCCGCTAGTTGGTTAGACTGTCTGAGCCTCATTTTCCTTATTTGTAGAAAGTGATGATATAAATAGTGAGACAGTTGTTTCATTATTCAGATACTACTACACTATTTAATTCTTGGTCATTAAAAAATGTTTACTGTTTAAATTATAATTAAAAACAATAGTATAAAGTGTATTATTTAATATGGAAAAATTTTAAAGTATAAGTAATGATTATTTAAGCAATACTCAATTTGTAAATGAGTATTAAATAAGATAATACAGTCCTATGTCCATGGAAAGTGCTCAATAAATGGCATTTTTTTATTTTTTAGTATTATTTCTTTCTAGAAGAACTGAATACCATTCTGTCTCACTGGGCACCACTGCCTGTTCAGTGGTCCCTTTAGCTGTGAGCAGGGCCTTGGGCAGAGGGAGGCCACCCTTTTGGAGGAAATGGAGCTAGACTCTGAGCGTGGACACCACGAGTCTCTGCTTTCTCATTATTTCCTTTGACTACATCCTCCTCCCACGCATGCTTTTTTTTTTTTTTTTTAACTTACCTATTAGACTTTGTCCCTTCAGGAAAGGATCAGAAGTCCTTCTCTTCCTTTCCTTACCTTCTTTCCCTTTTTCATTCTTCCAGTAAGTGTTTATTGAGTACTTGCTGTGTGCCAGCCCCTGAGTCAGGTCCTGGGTCTATGACAGGGGCCACCACACCTGAGTCCATGGTAGTGCCCTCTAACAAAGGATGGGAGTTCAGGAGGGATCACATGAAGAGGTATACAAAGGGTGAATTTGCCTGTGGGGAGGGGAAAGGATAAGGTGCTGAGAGGTCGGACGTCGGGACACTGGAGGGGTCCCCTGAGCCCTCTGTGAAGACAGGTGAGCCCAGCAGGACAGGGAGAAGGCAGCCATCGGAGAACCTGGGGAAGCATCTTCATGCACATGAACAGCATCTGCAAAGGTTCAGAGATGAGAATAACTCAGTGTATTGGAGACATGAGAAGCCTAGCGTGGCTGGTGGGCACACTTCCTGGGAAGGGCCAGATAGTCAATATTTTAGGCTTGGTAGGCCATACGGCGGAGAAGGCAATGGCACCCCACTCCAGTACTCTTGCCTGGAAAATCCCATGGACAGAGGAGCCTGGTAGGCTACAGTCCATGGGGTCGCTAAGAGTCGGACACGACTGAGCGAATTCACTTTCACTTTTCCCTTTCATGCACTGGAGAAGGAAATGGCAACCCACTCCAGTGTTCTTGCCTGGAGAATCCCAGGGACGGCGGAGCCTGGTGGGCTGCCGTCTATGGGGTCGCACAGAGTCGGACACGACTGAAGCGACTTAGCAGCAGCAGCAGCAGGCCATACGGTCTCTGTTGCAACTATTCAGTGCTGCCATGATGGCACAAAAGTGACACAGATGTCCTGAATGAGCTTGGCTGTGTTCTGATAACACGGTACTGACAAAAAGAGGCAGCTGGCCAGATTTGGCCCTAGGGCCATAGTTTGCTGATGTCTAGGCTTGAGGACAGGCTGATGAGCAGAGAAGCAGCCATCTCATTCCATCTTCCTGACTCTGCTCCCAAACAGAGTGACTGTCTCCCTCCTCTTTACCTCTAATACTGTGTTCATAAACCATTTGAGCACCTTACACATACCTGACTCCTACTTGTCTTTTCTACCACTAGATGGTAAGCTTTTCAAAGGCAGTAACTACTACTTACTCATCATTTTATCTCCAACATCTACCTGATGCATAGTAACTAAGAAATGTTTGTTGAATGAATAAGCAAGCACTCACATTAGAATTATAAAATAGAAAAGCTGGGATTGGCCTTGGAGAAACTGGTTCAACTCTCTTATTTTAACAAAGGGGAAAAACTAAGGCCCAGAGAAGGGGTAGTAGATTGGATTATTTTCCCCAGTTTGTCATTCCCCTGTAACTGTGACTTGCAGAGCCTCCCACTGTGGACCGAGAATACTTTCTGACCCCATTGATAATGCAGTTGGCTATGTGACTTGTTTTGTCCAGTGGAATTTTAGCTTGAAATGGCTTTGTGTGGTTGGCCTGCCTTATAAGAGTCATGAGGAGAGCACCCCCCAGATAGCCATTGCATCTCCAGTCTGTGCCCTGAATGAAGTCATACAGAGAAGACCTCCACCTAACTGGGAGCCTGGTATCCATCCTGGCTTATCCTGAATGAGCTTCATGTTCTCAAACTGCAGACCATGAAGGAGAAAATAAATATTTGGAGGTTAAGTCATTGAGACTTGGGCTATTTATTACACAGCAATAGCTGACTGATACAAAGGAAGTGAATTAGTTGTTCAAGCATAACGTAGTATCACTAAAATTGGTGTTCAGAAATTTTTTCAATCAATTTTACATAGGTAAATATGTGTTTTTTTAGAGTGAAACTGCTTGTTAATTTACACACGTATAGATTTTTTAACATTGGATATGCTTAAAATGCAATAATTATTATATCAGCCACATCTTCTAAAGCACATGCAAACATGAACTCTAAAACATAAAATATCAATACCGTCAGAAAACTTGTACTGTAGTAGACCCTTATACAAAATGTATAGAAAAACTTATATCCCTAGATACTTAGAATAGTGCAAAGGGAAAATGGTACTGTACTTGGTGCACTTGGGTTTGGGTTGCAAATAGATTCATAAACACATCCATACCTAACTGTATATGACTACATATACGTGCATATATATACAAATTATGATGAAGTTCTAGAGACTGAAGCTGTTTCACTGATGTTCTTGTTTTTGTTTTTTACAGATATTCAATGCACAGTGTATCCAATAAGTAGTTCTGGACTCATTTACTTTTACACTTATGTGATAGACTTGCTTTCTGGCACTGTAAGTATTTAACATAATTCTGGATTTGGATCCTCAATACTGAAATAGGTTCCTGAATGTCTGCAGTGAGAGTCAAACATGAGTGTTGACACAAGTACTAGTAAAAAAAACCAGTATTTGCAGTGACCTTATGGGAAAGGATAATATTCATCCACCCCTGCTTAGACATACAGGAAATGTGCTTTGTCACTTTCCGCCCTTGGCTTTTGCCTAATGCCTGTCAACTTCTTATTGACCTGTGACAAAATCTGAGATACCCCATAGACAGAAGCTTCAGTGACTATAAACCCAGATAGAATGTATTCAACTTCTCTGACATTGAAAAACCATAACATGTTGTAGTCCTGGACCACCTGGATGAAAGCTATGACTCTTCTCCCCAGAAATTATACACACAAGCATGTGTGGTGCACATGTGGACACCACGCCTGTGCACACACATACACATTCCAGGAAATCTCTTAAAAGACGATTGTGTTGTGTGTGTAGTCGCTCAATTGTGTCCGACTCTTTGTGACCCCATGAACTGTAGCCCGCCAGGCTTGTCTGTCCATGGAGATTCTCCAGGCAAGAACACTGGAGTGGGTTGCCATGCCCTCCTCCCAATCCAGGGATTGAACCCAGGTCTCCTACAGTGCAGGCAGATTCTTTACCATTTGAACTACTAGGGAAGCCCTGAAAGACTATTAATCCCTTGTTAACTCTGATGCTCTGAAATGGAATTAATGTCATCCTTCCTATGATAGTTCCAAAGGTTTTCTTTTTTTTTTTATTCTTTACTCTAAAAAATGATTTTTTGTGTGTGCTTTCATTTTTTTTAATCCCGCTTTTTTTCAGCAAATAAGAGTGCCCATGAAAAGTGGCCGTCTCTGCCTTCTATACTAGGGTTTCTCAACCTTGGAACGATACTCCTGTACTACAGGCCTGTCCTGTGCCCTGTGGGCATTTGTAGCATCCTGCCTTCATCCACGCAGTGCCAGTAGCAGGCCCACAGTTATGACAACCAAACACGTCTCCAGACATTGCCAGATGTTTCCTGGGGGACAGAATTGCCCCAAGTTGAGAACCACTCCTTTACATGTTTTTAAAAATTGTTGTTTAGTCACCAAGTGGACAATATATAAATGTCTTGCCCTTTGCGACCCCATGGAAAACACGACTATATTAAAATATCTTTCTGAAGGTTACTGGTATTAAAATGCCATGTCATCGAACATTTCTAAATTAACAAATAGAAAGCTTTGAATTTGCCCACTGCGTTCAATTTTGAAAAAGTGGTTCTTACATTTCTGCTTTCATGTTCTCCTTAAAACAACTGAGAGGAATTGTCAGGTGGGTGTTAAAACGTCCACTATGCAAATTGGAAAACTGAAACTTGCAAACTATACAAGGAGAGAGGCAAGTCAGTGACTCACCTGAGGTAAATGCTGGTGAGAGCACATCTCAGAACTGCGGTTAGCCCCATTTTGTTTGGTCATATCCCACAAGAGAAATTTCTTCTTGTGGAGCTCCACCCACCATGATCATCTTCATTATAGAAAAGATTTTATGGGAGACTTAGATGTACTCGATCATAAATATTCAATAAATTACACATGATAAAAAATAGCCCTGCCCCAAAGAGTGAAGTTTCTATGGTGATGAGAATGCTCTGAATCTATGCTGTGAGATTCGACAGCCACGAACTCTTAAGCACTTGAGGTATGTGGCTAATGTGACCAAGAAATTGAATTTTAATTTAATTTTATTGTTGTTCATTTCCATTTCAATTTATTTGTGTTCACTAGGTGTTTTAAAAACCATTCTACACACATTACAGAATGGCCATCACGTCCATTCCCTGTAATGTCACTGTCCTCACCTGTGCAAGCAAGTAGCAGACTTACACATGGTTTTCATGTGTTTTTAAACACTTCTGTTCCTGTTTATGGAATGAGCAGAGCATCCACTCACGCTACAGGATTTTCTTATGTAGTAAAGCAAATGCTACTTGACCATATTTCTTACAAGTGTTTTTTAGCATTTCTATATGTGTAACAAAATGCCTGTCACGTCCATTCATGGAAATACCAGGATTCTTTTCTCCATGTGTGTTTGCAAGGCTGTAGCAGTCTTACACACTTCTCTCGACTGACTTTTAAAAACTTTTCTACACACATTACAGAACTGACAACCCATGCATTGACTAGAATAAAAGTATTCTGAACATATTGAGCACGAAGCACTTTGACAACCATCTTTTGTCCCATGTGTTTAAAATCTTCACTAGTGTATTACAGTATGCCTGTCACATTTAGTCACTAAAAAACACAGTTTTCAACATAGCAAATAAGTACCATTCTTACATCTTTTGCGTGTGTTTTTTTTTTAATTGAGATCTGATTGACATACAGGGTTAATATACATTAGAGGATGTACCTCTTGATACATTTATATATTATGATATGATGACTACAGTAGTTTTAGCTAATAACCTGTATCATGTCACATGTAAATTTAAATTTAAATAGGCCCAGGAGGGAGCTGGCCACAGAGATTCAGCAGTGGCTTGTCTTTGCTGAAAACAGTTGAGCCATGCTCATGATCACACCAGAGAAGTTATTTTCTGGGCTCAGTGGACCTTTGTCCTGTTATGCTATTTGATTGATGACAGTCCTGATACCAACCCAGGGCAATAAAGACAGGTTTTGTGTAGGCCTTTGTTTTTATGGCCTTTGTGCCCCAGAGTTAAAAAAAGAAAAGACGGAGTCTTGTGTTTCTACATCTTTTATTATCCTGTTAAAAATTTACTTAACTATTCAGTATAAGAATACATGGTTTTCATAAAAAATATAAGACTTAATGAGTGAAAAATAAAATTACTTCTTTCCAGAGACCACCAATCCTTTCACACCATGGTTCATTGCTTTCTTGACCTTTCTCATGCACTTATGTGGGCTTCTTAATATTTTACAATATGGATTTTTCATGATCTAGCCAGTCCCTGGTTGATGAACATTCAGATTGCTTCCATTTTCCCCTTTCTAAACAATACTGTAGTGAACATCTAGATGCTACTTATATTATTTCTGTTCTCTGTATATTTCCTTCCTCACTCTCCTAGAATGTTCTGTCCTTGCTATTTAAGGAGGAGTCTGAGGTGAATGCAGTTTTTCCCGCTAAAAGAGTCATGGACTTTTCTCTGCTGTATTTTCACACAGGTCTTGGGCCGGGAGGGGGGCGTGGGTTGTTTTGTTATATTTTTTCTGCTAATAGCTTTATTGAGGTACAATTCACATATCGTACAATTCACCCATTTAAAGTGTACAATTCAGTGGTTTTTAGTATATTCATAGGGTTATGCAGCCATTGCCACAATCAATTTCAGAATATTTTTATCACCTCAAAAAGAAACCTATACCTGTTATCACCTACCAGTTCCGCTAATCAGTGCTAAGCAACCGTTAATCTACTTTGTCTCTATGAAATGCTTATTCATGACATTTCTTATAAGTGTAATCATATAATACAAGATCTTTTGTCTCTAGCTTCTTAGCATATTTTTAAGGTTCATGCATGTTGGAGCATCTGTCAGGCTTTGTTCATTGTTGTGGCCAAGATTACATTGTGTGGAAATACTACATTTTGTTTATACAGTCACGATGGACATTTGGAGGGTTTTCACTTTTTGTCTATTATGAATAACGATGATAAAAATATTCACGTTCGAGATTTTGTGTGCACGTATCTTTTCACTTCTTTGAGGAGTGGAAATCACCGGGTCAGATGTTTAACTTTTTGAGGGACTGCCAAACTTTTCCACAGTGGCTATATGCTTTACATCCTCACTAGCACTGAATAAGTCTTGTGATGTGTCTGCTACATCCTTGCCAGCACTCGCTGTTACCCGGCCTTTTGATTATAGTCACCCTAGTTTGTGTGCAGTGGAATTTCTTTGTGGTTTGATTTGCATTTCTCTAATGAATAATGTTGATCATCTTTTCACGTGCTTATTGGTCTTTTGTGTATCTTCTTAGAATAAATGTCTATTTGGATTCTCTTTTTAGTTTTAATTGGATTATCTACGTTTTTATTGTTGAGTTATGAGTTTTTTTAAAATATTCTAAATGTGCTGTGCTCAGTCACTCCGTCATGGCCAACTCTTTGCGACCCCATGGACTGTAGCCCTCCAGGCTCCTCTGTCCATAGAATTTTCCAGGCAAGAATACTGGAGTGGGTTGCCATTTCCTTCTCCAAATGTTACAGATACAAATACTTTATCATGTGTATGATTTATAAATATTTTCTCCCCTTCCTTGGATTGTCTTCTTTCTTGGTGGTATCCTTAGAAGCACAAAAATTTTTATTTTTTATGAAGTCCAGTTTCTTTTTTCTGTTATTGCATGTGCTTTTGGTGTCGTATCTAATAATCCCTTGCCAAATCCCAAATCATGCGGATTTAGCTCTCTATCCTCTTCTAAGAGTTTTATAGCTTTAGCTTTCACATTTAGGCCTTTGGTTTGTTTTTGTTTTTTTTTTAAGTTAAATCTTATTTAACTTAAAACTTTATAAAAAGTTAACTTTTTAAGTTAAAATTTATATATGGGGTAAGGTAGGGGCTCAGCTTTATTTTATTTTTTGCATGGCTGTCCAGAGAGGAACCTGGCAGATTGCAAAGAGCTGGACACAACTGAGCGACCAAGCACGCATGCGCATCTAGTTGTCTCAGCACTATTTCTTTTTCCCCTTATCAAAAATCAGTTGACCATGGATGTATGGGTTTCAATTCTATTCCATTTACCTATACATCTGTTCTTACCCTAGTATCACACTGTTTTGATTAGTGCTGTTTTGTTGTTAAGTTTTGAAATTGGGATATGTTAGTCTTACGACTCTGTTTCTCTTATTCAAGATTATTTTGGTTATTCTGAGACCCTTGCAATTCTATATGAATTTTAGGATTATTTTAGCAGTTTCTCATAGAAGCCAGCTAGGATTCTGATAGGGATGTGTTGATTCTGTAGACAGTTTGGGGAGTGTTGCCATAGATCTCATGATCCATAAACAGGGGATGTTTTCCCATTTACTTAGTTCTTGTTTAATTTTTAAAACAATATTTTATGGTTTTAAGAATATAAGATTTATACTTGACTTGTTAAATCTGTTCCTAAGTATTTTATTATTTTTGCTGTTATTGCATATGGGATTGTTTCCTTAATTTCATTTTTGGATTGTATCCCTATGTATTTTTAATAGTGAAAGTCACTCAGTCATGTCTGACTCTTTGTGACCCCATGGACCATATAGTCGTTGGAATTCTCCAGGCCAGAATACTGGAGTGGATAGCCTTTCTCTTCTCCAGGGGATCTTCCCAACCCAGGGATCGAACCCAGGTCTCCCGCATTGCAGGCAGATTCTTTACCAGCTGAGCCACAAGTATAATTCAGCAAAAATCAGACTTTCTTATAATTCAGTTAAACTATAATCATATATACTCATTCCACTGGGTTCTATTTTGTGAAACTCAAGTTTTATTAAAACTAAATGTGAGAAAACAATGTTATTAAAATTTTCTTATTAGAATATTTATTTTCAGCATGAATCAATTTTAAAATATAAAGTGGAAATTCACATTTTAAGTGGCCATTTTAATTGAATTTTGATGAAATGGTTTTACCTTAGTAATAGCTTTGAAGTATCTCTGAACTATAAATAGCAAACAATTCTTGACACCTTGAACACAGCACACTTTATATCAATACCCACAAATAAAACCTATTGCATCTCTTGAAAATAAAAACTTGAATCCCACAAGGCTGGCAGTGGAAATCCATCTCATGGTGAAGTTTGGCTTAACCACATACCCTAAATCCACAGTCCACCTTTGGCTGGCCATACACACACACACACACACACACACACACACACACACACACACACACACACACACACACACACACACACACAATATTCATACATATCCAATCCCACAGGCTCTTACAATGTAACTGACCCTCCTCCTAGAATTTTTAATGCTCAGACTTTATTTGTGCTTTATTTCCCAAACCCTAACTGAGTATCTATATACCTCTGGAATTTTTTTTTAATTGGTCTAAATTTTTTAATTAATTTTTAAAAATTGAAGTATTAGTTGATTTACAATGTTGTTAATTACTGCTGTGCAACAAAGTGATTCAGTTATATGTATATTTGTATATATGTGTATATGTGTGCATATATATCTTTTTTTATTGCATTGTGTGGCATGTGAGATCTTAGTTCCCTGACCAGGGATTGAACCCACGCCTCCTGTGTTGAAAGTGCAGAATCTTAAGAACTGGACCACCAGGGAAGTCCAGTACATTATTTTTTTTTATAATATACTCCTACTGTACAGCACAGAGCTTGTTTATCCATTCTTTATATAAAAGCTTACATATGCTAGCCCCAACGTCCTCCCCTTTGACTACCAGTTTGTTCTCTATATTCATGATTCTGTTTTTATTTGTGTCATATTTTAGACTCCCACATATAAGTGATATCATATGGTATTTGACTTTCTGACTTCACTTAGTTTGATAATCTCTAGTTGTAACCATGTTGCTGCAGATCTGGAATTTTTCCACTCTCTGGAAATTCAGGGATGAACAATGACACTGGAATGTGAGTTCCTTGAGGTGGAGACTGGTTTCCTGCAGTCAGTTCACCAATCTGACCTCATGCCCTTGGCTTTATTTCAGGGTTTCCTGGAGGATACCTACCTCTTTTATGGACATTACACCATTGATGGGGTGAAATTTCAGAATTTCATCTATGATCTGCCTCTGGCTTATTTGTTAAGCACAATTGCCTACCTGGCTCTGAGCCTTGTTTGGATAGTGAAAAGGTACAGTTTATCTTGTCATTGTGTTCTCTTTGAATTACTCTTGATGGTTGGAGTCTCTTGGAGGTCTGTGGACTCTGGGAGCCATTGCCCAAAGGATGAGAAGAATCCACGGGTGGGCTTTATGGAAAAAAGATTTGTGAATGTGCTGGAGGCTGTGGAGACCTGGAGGAAATGGAGGCAGCATTTGGGAGCTGGAGTAGCAGCCTGGAGTTTTCAGTCAGTCACTATTGAACACATTCCCCCAGCATTATCTGTGATCTGGTGTTTATGCTAACAGGTCTCTATTGGGTTGCAAGAGGCAGAATCCCAATTCTGACTAACTGGGATAAAGGGGAATTAAGTGGCTGAGAGAACCAAGGAAAAGAGGAAACTCCAGATTACAGGAAGGACAGGGATGTAAGAATGGATTCAAAACAACCCAAAGCACGGGCTCCTGCATCTCTGATTCTGCTGGTGGCAGCTTCCTTGTGTGGAGTCCCAGGGTCACAAGCTCAGAAATACTTTGAAGGGACTCGTTGGCTCTGCTTCATTCAGCCACCCAATCCTGACCCTACAGTTGTGGCCAGTGGGTTAGGGTCATATGAGAATGTGGCATTTCCCATGGTGGACAGACATTTTAGTGGGAAATGTCAATTTCAAGAAAAATGCAGAATATTAATTACTTTAAGTTACTTTAACAAACAACTGTCCCCGAAAGTACAGTGGCCCGACACGATGAAAGTTGTTTGTGAGGTTCCTTACATGAAGCTCTTAGTGGGCACAGGTTAGTGTAGAAGACTCCTCCTCAGTCCTGCCAGAGCTCAGGCTGACCGAAGCTTAGCCATCATCTGCATGTGTGGCTTTGCTGTTCCTCTTGAGGGCTGGAAGGGAAAATGACCTTGGAGGAGAATCACATGGAAGGTGTTTCTGGGCTCAGTCTGAGAGTGATGGACTTCACTCACATTCCATCAATATAGCTGAGTCACATGACCCCAGCTCACTGCAGGGGAGGCTGGCAGCCACTTCCCAGCACTTGTGTTACACTATGGAAGGAGAACCACACATTCCTGATGGACGGCTTATTGTCTCCAACCCAAGTAGGAAGCTTGGATGAACACCTCTCTTACCCTTTTCATTGTCCCTATAAGAGCCAGGCAGTGTCTGAGTTTGTCCTCCATGGAGACCAGGGTTCACCACCACAGGAAAATCCCAGAGCCCAGCTAGGCACTCGTATCCTGAGTCAGAATCTATGAGATGAAAATGAACTGATGTGTGTCTGTCCCCCACCAGAGAGCATACTGACGAGAAGGAGCAGTCATTCTGCTCATCTTGAGGGCAGAAAGATGCTTGGTAAAGAAATATTGGTTGATTGGGGCTCTGGCTTTGCTGTTTGTGCTCAAGGCAGGGGCAGATCCAAGTTTTATGGACCTTCTGTGTAGACAGTATGGAGGGGACCTCTGTAAGACATAGAGCATGGAAATACCTTTTGCATATTATAAAAAATAAAAACAAGACCTCATGAACACATTGCTAGAGGCGCTTCCAGGGCCTTGGAAAGGGCCCTGAAGAAGAAGCTTTATCAGCTGAACAGTGAATGCACCCGCGGGTCTTGCTTGAGCTCTTTCATCTAATAGCCTTGATTGTTTCATGGTAAAGCCTGCAGGGAGGGTGGCTGTGATGTAATGGGGAGCGGCCTCCCCGGGGAGAAGTGCTACAGGGTAGCAAAGAGGGTGGACTTGGGGTCCAGAGACCAAGGTTCAAATGTCACTCCACCTCTTTTTACCTCATTTTCTTTGTCTGTGAAATGCACACATCTAGAAGGATTGCTGGGAGGATTAACTGAACCAAGGTAGGTAAAGGACTTAGCACTGGGCCTGGCGCCCTGTAGACATTTATTAAATTAAAATCATTATCACCATCATCATCACCATTGAACTAGACCCCGTTCTGCCTCTAGCTCTCTGGACCTAGGAAATAATTTTTTCCTTCTCTAGATCTTAGTTTTCTCATCTGTAAAATGTAGGTTTGGTCTAAATCAGACCATTCAACTGGAGTGGGACCTCAGCATCACCATGGAGCTTTATAAATAGCATATTTCTAGATGCACTCCCCCCCCCATGAGAGTCTACATTTTGGAAAAGCAGCCCAGCTGGTTCTGACATAAATGCCTTGCTATGAACCTTTGGCAAAATGACTGATGACTATAATTCCTTCCACTTCTATTTGTGTTCACAACTCAGTAGCAAATCCTAAAAATACCCTGGTTTGTCTACAGAGTGTGTGGCATTTGATGTTTTTATTGCTATGTCAAGTGCCAGAGTATGTTTTCCAGAAAAGCATTTGAATGAGTATTGATTATGAACTTGTGCAACAGAGTTGTGTCTGACTTAAGCAGGTGCTCACTAAATATTTGGTTATTTTACTGTTTAAGTCATTTATTCATGCATTTATTCATCAGATGGATAGTGGCTATATTTATATCCAGGCACTCTGGATATAAAGTTAGCAAGACAGCCAGGGTACTTGTCATCAAGGAATTTAAAATTTAGTCAGGATAAGGACTTACAAACAGTGAACACATTAAGTAACATGATTGTAGGTTAGGTAATTGCCGTCAAGGAAAGTAAAGAGACTGACTTAAAGTAGGAAACCACAACTTTAGATGGGATAGTGGGGGAATCTATAGAAGGAAGGGATATTTGAGCGAAACCTCAGGGGATAAGAAGAAGGCAGCCATGGGAAGAGGGGAGGACAGAAAGAACTGCAAGTGCAAAAGCCCTGAGGCTGCAGGAGAAGTTTGGGTGTTTATGGAAAGGAAAAAAAGCTATTGTCATTATAACAAAGTGGCTCTATAGGAGGAAAGATGGTGCCATGCAGGATCATGTGGGACTCTAGGGTGTGTTGAGTTCAGATTATATTCCAGCTGTGGGAAAAGGTCGCTGAATGGATAAAGGGACCGATTTTCAACAATGAGATGCCTGGTTGTCTGCCACATATTTAGAATGGTCCATAGCTGGGCCATGCATGTCAAAATCAGTGGAAGGTGCAGTCAAGTGTATATCCTTTTAATTTTAGACGAAGCCAATCCATAGGCCTGTGTTTTGTTGTTCTTATAAAATGGATAATCGTGTTTTGGGGTCAGGTCGGTGGAAGGGTTCAAAATCAACCTGATCCGGAGTGAGGAGCACTTCCAGAGTTACTGCAACAAGATCTTTGCAGGCTGGGACTTCTGCATCACCAACCGCAGCATGGCGGACCTGAAGCACAGCAGCCTGCGTTATGAGCTCCGGGTGAGTGCTGCTCAGTTTTTTCTTGGTGGGAGCTGGGGTTGCAGCCTGCAGAGGAGCTAGTTGGGGCTGGGCTGTCCTGCTTAGGTACCTTCCCCTGTGTAGTTTTCAAGAGCTCTTTGAAGAACCACTTCCTGAGGTTGATCACTTTAGCTCCAAACATAAAGCTGGTGAACTGAAGCTGGGGAAACAGATGGTATCTTCCCTTCTCACCTACCACCTTGAATTTTTTTAATTTAGGAAACTTATTTTAATCCTAGTTGAAGAAAACTGATTCTTTTTTTAAAAATGTTGTTGGAGTATAGTTGATTTACAAAGTTGTGTTAGTTTCAGATGTACAGCAATGTGAGTCAGTTATTACATATACATATGTTCATTCTCTTTTAGATTCCTTTCTAATATAGATTATCACAGAGTACTGAGTAGACTTCTGTGTGTTATACAGTAGGTCCTTGTTGGTTTGTACTGTTATTTTTCTGCTTGATGAGAATCTGTCATAAACCAGGAGAAATAGAACATAAAACAGGACAAATAGAACTAAGAATGCTATGATGATAAGGTGGATGTGGAGAATATGAAAATGCAGAATTTCCAAATTAATCAGGATAAAAGGAGTAACAAATATCATCTTTATCAAACCTGCCCAAAAAGGAGGAGAGACAGGTGATATCAAAAGATTAACAACATGAGATGGAAGGAATTAAATCAGGTGTATTATTTGTTTAAAGAAATAATGCCTGCTGTCCTGTTCAGTCGCTCAGTTGTGTCCGACTCTTTGTGACCCCATGACCTGTAGCCCACCAGGCTTCTCTGTCCATGGGGATGTTCCAGGCAAGAATACTGGAGTGGGTTGCCATGCCCTCCTCTAGGGGATCCTCCTGACCCAGGAATTGAACCGAGGTCTCCTGCATTGCAGGTGAATTCTTTACCAGCTGAGCTACCAGGGAAGCCCCACAATGCCTCCTAAATAATTGCTATATTAGGTAATGTCCTGAATGGGTTATAGTTCAGTTTTCACATATATTGCAAAGTTTAATTGCAATCTTAAATAGGAGGTTCTGCCTTTACTTAGGCTTTTAGTAGACTTGGAAACTGGTTGGGCTTGGTCTGAGAGGGTATCCTGGGGGAGATGAGTATTTAAGGAAACGGTAAAGATCGAGAGGGAGGGTATGAGATGAGTCACAGTTTCCACCCCTAAATATCCCTTCATCCCAGTGCTCACAAATGAGTTTTCTTTGGTTCTCAGGCAGATCTGGAGGAGGAAAGAATACGGCAAAAAATAGCAGAAAGGACCTCGGAAGAAACGATACGAATTTACTCTTTGAGACTATTTTTGAATTGTATTGTGCTGGCCGTTTTAGCAGCATGCTTTTATGCAATCTACAAAGCGACTATATTCTCTCAAGAACACATGAAAAAAGTAAGCGCTCCATGAAAGTCAATTTAACTTTTACTCCGGTTGGACATTATGTATGCTAAGTGTATTGCAAACCTGCAAGGGAGATACTAGCATCATTCTGTTTTACATATGGGAATATACATTTGGCTGATATGACAAAAAAAGTAAAATCAGACTGACCAATTTTTTATTTTCAGTAGGGAAAAAAGCATCCAAAATAGAGTGTTTGGGGTACCTACTCCTCCTGTAATTTACAGTATTCAAGTCTAGGCTGGACTGCCTGGATTTAAGCCCCAACTGTACTACTGTAGTAAGTAGGTAAAGGGGCCTCAGTTTACCTAAAATAACAGTGGTTTTAAAAATCCTAGTTGGCCTAATGGCTCTGCTTCATGAAATCAGCCATCAGGGGCCCAGGTTCCTTCCATCTTGTAGCTCTGCCGTCCTTAGGATGTGGCCTTCTCCCGTATGGCACAGGGTAGCCCACCATGTTCACATTCCAGCCAGTGGGGAGGAAGTGAAGGAGATGGGGGGCCACACATGGAGGTTGCACTTAAAACTTCTACTTATATCCCTTTGGCCAAAATTTAGTCAGATAGATAGCCATTTACCTAGGGAGATAGATTCCATCAATGGGTAATTTACAGCATTTTCAAGGCTGTAGTACTAATTGACCTGGAATAGCCATTCTCTCCTTTCATAATAATAGAATTTTGGTGACATATATGGTTATCTGGGATAAAAATAAAATTACAGCCTTGAAAATGCTGTAAATTACCTCTTGATCCAGAATTTATTTCCCCTTAATAAACCCAGTAGAGCTTGTTTTTCTTTCAGTATGGTACTAGATCATGGTTCCTCTGTTTGAACACCCAAGGAAGAAGATTGCTTAGTTTTAGGTGCCATGTTGAATGAAAAAATGTTTTGTTTCATTTGCTAAATGTGTTTGGGTGTTTTTCTCCATACAGTTTAATGAGATATGATTAACATTCAACACTGTGTAAGTTTAAGATGTTGAGCATAATGACTTGACATATGTATAGTTGTGTTCTCTTAAGGTCAGTTCATTTGTGATGCAATTTATTATACTCCTGACCGGTTTTATCTTCATAGGAAATTGACAAGATGGTTTTTGGAGAGAACCTCTTGATTCTGTACCTGCCTTCTATTGTGATCACGCTGGCCAATTTTATCACCCCGATAATCTTTGCCAAGATCATCCACTATGAGGATTATTCCCCAGGCTTTGAGATCCGGCTGACAATCCTCAGGTAATGCCTAGGCACGCCAAACAGATAACCACTTGTCACCTCCCCTGCCCACAGCAGACATTGCTAATCAATTGTGGTACCTTTCCCTGCTGGGTCAAAAATCCTCTTCAGCCTTCAGATAGTCTCCACAAATGAATCTGAGTTTTCACATGCAGAGAAATCTCTTTGACTTAAGCGTCTACTCAGCTGCAGTGTATTTTTGATTCATGTATTAGCACACTGACAGCTGAGGGCATAGGGTGTGTCCTTGGAGGAATGTTGCTCTGAAGATGTTAGAGCGAGAAGTGTATACCAGCAGGAGAGTGAGGAAGTGAGAGATAGAAGGGAAGGCAGCTAATAAAGGGTATGCTGTTTGGGAAGTTGCAACTGGGGCTCCATTCTGCGGGACAACTCAGGGAGTTTGCATGGAAAATATCTTAGGGTTTTCCTACTCAGTAGAGTGTTTGTCCTTCAACAAATGTTCACCGTCCCCTGCCTAAGGGTGGTTGAGTTCCAAGGGCATTAACTCCCCCACAAGTTCCATCCCACGGCCCCAGTGCCTGGGCCTTGGGAAGAGAGTTACGCTGGAAACGTGGAGTAGGAACCTGAGGCTTTTGCTGGAGTGAATGCTGACAAAACTGTGGCCCAGACACCGACTGTGTGTGCTACTGTTGCCTTTTTATAATTTGTTGTAATATCTCTTCTCATACTAAAAAATACTCAAGTTTCATTAAAAAAAAAATAAATAAGTGCCAAGTGTAAAGCTAGGCCCAGGGAGCTAACACATGAGTTAAGGAAGGTGGGGACTGTGTGAAACTGGAACGTTTTCTTTCTGCTTCTCAAATGCCTCACATGGTATTTGCATTTTAAAAGAAAACTTGTTATCTTGGAAATTTTCAAATAGGACAGTATGATGACCCCCTATGTGTGTCCATCACTTAGTTTCAACTATTTACCAACATTTTGCTAGTCTTCCTTCATGCAGTTCCCCCACTCAGCTGGCATATTTTAAGCTAATCTCAGGCAACATGTTTCACCTACAAAAGCTTCAGGGTATCTCTAAAGTGACAAGGACTTTTCTTTTTCTTTTTTTTAAGGTTTATTTATTTATTTTTTAATTAGTTTATTTTCTATTTTTAACTTTACAATATTGTATTTGTTTTGCCATACACTGACATGAATCCACCATGGGTGTACATGTTTTCCCCTTCCAGAACCCCCAGGACTTTTCTTTTTAAACATCACCATCATCATACCTCATAGAGTTGTCAGGTCCCTGATGGAGTTGCAGAGGACTTTCTGTGATTGGTTGGTCTCGGTTTGTTCAAATCAAGATCCAGAGAAAGGCCACCTGCTGTGATGGGTTGTTAATGCTTCTTAAATCCCTTTTGTCCTTTCAAAAATCTCCCTCCTCTTGTGTTAGGCCATTCGTTTGTGAGAGAAGCTGGGGCATTTGTCTTATATAATGTTCTTTATTTGGGGTTTAGATCATTGTTGCTTTGTGTCTTTTGTTTTTCTATATCCCCTTGTCACCAATAATGACTGTGGATTCAGACTTTTTAATTAGATTCCAATTCAGTTTTGAGTTACGGAAGCCTCCCTGACAATGCTGGGTACTCACATCTCCCAGGAGGACAGAATATCAGGTGGATGGTATAGGTTTGCTCCCCAACTCACATACTTTTTAATGTTTCTATTTCATTTAATTTTTTTAAAATTATAAACCAAACAATAAAAGAATCATCTTTAAAGAAAACAGGCCCTCTGCCCTCCTGTCTTGAATCCACTTCCTCCCCAGCAGCCCTTATCTACATGGTTCGTATTGTTCATGCCGACATTCACACGTTTTCTCTTTTAAAAATAGGATTGTTTCTACCTGAGACTCTGCAATGTATTTTTTCCCCCACTTCTCAATATATCCTAAGCCAGCTCTCAAAACTGATTTTTAGAAAATGCAATTAGTTCTTTTCAGGAGTTGTTCTGAGCATGGCTACATCATCATGGACTCAGGACTTCCCAGCTTTCTGATATATTTTTTTTTTCTTTTGCATTTAAAAAAATGTGTTAAAATATATATAACATGAAATTTACCATCTTAGCCACTTTTAAGTGTGTAATTCAGTGGCACAAAGCACATACTCAATGTTGTGCCACCATCACTACAGTCATTTCCAGAACTTGCTCATCATCCGAAACTGAAACTCGGTGCCCTTTTGTGGGTTTGCTGTTAAGAAAGGCAACTTCTCTGCACCCAGCCCTGTTCCGGGGGGCCAGCTTGCCCCGAGCCCTTCTCATCACACGTTCCCTGCCTCCCCTCTTCCCCGCAGGTGTGTCTTCATGCGGCTGGCCACCATCTGTGTGCTGGTATTCACCCTGGGCTCCAAGATTACATCCTGTGACAACTACTTGTGTGAGCTCTGTGGCTACAACCAGAAACTCTACCCGGTGAGGCTGGGGGGAAGGGCGACCTGCGAGGTGGGTCATTTAGGGGGGCAGTAGCATTAAGGTCTAGAGAACAGCCCATGGAGCCAAGGGTGTGAATCCCAGGTGATCCTCTTTCTTGCTCTGTAGCTGAGTCCGTCACACCAGGAACTCCTAAGGGCTTGAAAACCCAAGTCTGTGCTGGAGCTCAGAGGAGTGTTGGCTGGTGGCCTCCAGGAGCATAGGATTGGGGCTGGAAATGACCTTGGTAGAACTTGACTTTTTCTGCTCCAAGCAAGTCAGGCTCGTTTCTTTCTTGGTTTCAGTGCTGGGAGACCCAAGTTGGGCAGGAAATGTACAAGCTGATGATCTTTGACCTCATCATCATCCTGGCTGTGACACTTTTTGTGGATTTTCCTAGAAAGTAAGTGTGAGGGGTACCCCTCTTACCTCCCCCCACCCCTCATCCCCCCACAGGCTCCCATCACAGCTGCTCTTCACAAAGTGCTGGATGATTCCACATCCTGGAAACCACATCCTGGAAACCACTTGACAACCACTGGTGCCTTTGAGACAGCTCCAGGCCATCACCCCCAGTCCATTATGCGCCCCATTGAAAGGCAGCAGAAAGAGCAGAAATGATGCGGCTCTCTGGGGGGATGCCCTCGGGGTGACTTCTTGCCATGTCCCAGCCACGGGCCCTGTTAGTGGAGGCCCTCCAGGCTGCAGTGGGCACTGCATTTCCTAATCTGTGTTCAAGCCCAGCACTGCCATTTCCTTATCATGTGACCTTGGGCGAGTTATTTAAGCTCTGTGCCCGTTTTCCTACCTGTGAAATGGGAATACTGGCAGTACCCACCTCAGACCCCTTTGGTGAAGATTAAATGACAAAATGCAGACGAAAGTACTAAGAACACTCCATGCCACAAAACTCAACAAAACATTAACTGTCACCATCAGGATTATCATTACTATGCCTTCATTAAAAAAATTTTTTTCTCAGCATCTTCTTGAGCCTTGAGTGAAACTGTTCATTTAATCGCTTGTACAAATTCTTTTTTACTCACATGTACAGATTCTCCTGGCATATGCCAGAAGTTCAATAAACCTGTAAAAGTAAACATTAAAAAAGAAACTCTCCTTTTAAAAAAATTACACAAATATGATGTGAATTTTTATATTAAAATTTTTTAATATTTAAATAATAGAAATTCTGAGAGTAGTGAGAGCCCTCTTGTTATCTTACCCCTAGTCCCCCAGACCCACCCCACTCCTCGGAGGTGGCCGTTAACCCCTGGGGGTAGATCCAGCCATCTTTAAAAGAAAAACATATTTGCATAAATACATATATAAGTAAACACACAGTCTTGCTGGAAGTGTCCTTTTCTCACCCACAAATGGGATCATGGTACATCTACGTGGGTCCACAGCTTGCTTTTTCCCCCACACAAGCAAAATACCATGACTTTACATGTCAAGACACACTGATTTTCCTCATATGTTTTAAAGACTGTGTAACAGTCCACTGTACGCATGACTTCTAATTTGTTGATGAAGCCCCCACTGATGGGCACTTAGGTTGTTACCAGTATTTTTGCTAATATGTGGTAATGCTACAGTGAATAGCTGTGTGTATTTATCTCAGGCCCCTGATCCTAGGATTTCTGTAGAAAGCTCCTAGGATTCCAGGAGTGGCATACAGGGTGATAGGTCCCTCATAAGCCATTATCTGTGTGGATGCACAATAGCTCTGTACTTTTTGGATTGAGGGGCACCCAGCACACACAGACTGCCCAGGTCATTTACTGTCAATACAGTGCTGTGCAGTAGGCTGTGTTATAATCCCCCTGCATTTCAGATGAGAAAAATGAGCCTTGTCTAATGTTATTTGGCTGGTAAACTATAGATCTGAGACTTGGACCCTAGTCTTAATGACTCCAGAGTTCACTGTACTTTGCATCTTCTAGACACATGACTGACAGGTTGCATGAGAACTATGCATGGAAACAGCCCTAATTGTGTGGATGGGGTTCTGTGCCTTGGCTGACGCTGTAGTCCAGGTGGTAAACTATCCTGTTTGTTTGCAGGATCCTGGTGACCTACTGTTCCTCCTGGAAGCTTTTTCAGTGCTGGGGAGAGCAGGAGTTTGCCATCCCTGATAATGTTCTGGGGATCGTTTACGGGCAAACCATTTGCTGGATTGGAGCCTTTTTCTCACCCCTTCTTCCTGCAGTTGCAACCTTGAAGTTCATTATTATCTTTTACGTGAAAGAGGTAAGGAGAGGTGGGGTTGAGGGGACGATAACCCGGGCCATTGTTGATCTTGCAGGACATTCAGCACACACATGCCTGGAGCTCACCTAGATCCCATCAGATGTATCAGAATTGCATCCCTTATTTGGTATTATTTTTTTTATTCTGAAAAAACTTTGAATGGATTTTCACATTTTTATCATTTTGAGAGTTGAAGAATGGTCTTGCTCCTGTGGTTTAAATGTTTTTGTATGTAGCTAAGAGTTGAGTTGCAATTGATCAATCAGTTGACAGTGGTTCGTTTTGGTGATATTTAAGAAAAGGTTTATTACTTAAAATTATTTAATTTTCTGCTTGGCTTTTGGAGCTGGTGCATTTATTTTCAGTTCTCAATTATTTATGTAACTCCTCAAACAGCTCACAGATTGTAGGCGTTGTACCTGAACTAAGGGCTCAATGGGTGAAGTAGCCCTACAGATGACTAATTTATCTTGGCTTGTTAATCAAACTTTTTAAAATTATAGATGCAATATATGCTCACTGTTACACATACAAACAGTGCAGATATGTATTCCATCCCTTCTTCTAGAGGTACGCTCTGTTAATAAGCCCAACATAATTGTGCACCTAATATACTAGGCCCTGGGGATTAAAAAAATGGAAGTAATAATAGTATTATTAATAAGTACAATAGTACTAACAGGTGATAATAATACTGTGTCCTCCCAATCTGCTGACCACTATATAGATGATCATGTAATACTTTAAAGTAAGTACTGCTAGTAACCATATTTTATAAATTAGGAAGCTGAAGTTCAGAGAGGTTAAGTAACTGATCCAAGATCACACAGCTTATCAGTGACTCCTGAGATGAGAACCCAAGTTTACCTCACTCCAGAGCCTATGCTCTTAATCCAGTAGGCAGGGCCTTTCATTGGGTCATACTTTCTACCCGGCTGTTTTGGTCTTCGAAGAATGTTCCAGTGCTTTCCTTTGAAAACGTCAGTTGGCTGAAGTCACCACAGGAGAAATGGATGCCAGAAAGCTTGTAGGAACTTTTCTTCTTCCAGAAAATATCAGTTAGGCAGTGGCTTCCCAGCGTGTAGCTCGGTAAGGACAGCGTGGGGGTAATAGAATGGGTCACAGAGACTGGACTGAGTTCTGACACCCCAGCTTGACCGGCCAGCTGCCCCCAGACACCCTGACAAGATGTCTACCAGGGTCCCTCAGCTTACAAGATGTTCTGACTGCTGCGGTCACAGGAGCTTGAGGCTCCTGAGACTGTAGCTTTCTGCAATACTCAGGAGGAAGTATATGCCTCTTTCTCTCCCCCTCCCCACCTGATCTCCCCTTCAAGTCTTTCCCTCAGTGGAAATGTTTATTTTTAATATATAGGAAAGGAACTTAAGCACTGGGAGTCCAGTGTAGTGTTTCATTCCCCGGTCAAAGAGCCTGAAATCCCACATACCTCATGGCCAAAAAAACCAAAAACATAAAAACAGGAACAGTATTGGAACAAATTCAGTAAAGGCTTAATATATAGGAAAAACCCATGTGCCTGTAAAAATGCAAGCAAAGTATCTCCTATTCTGGTGTGTGGATATTTAATACATATTTAAGCCCTTAAGGAGAATACTTTTTGAATCCTTTCAAATCTTCATGTTGTATACTGTAAATATATCACGTTGTATACTCTACCTTACAATTTTATTTGTCAGTTATACCTCAGTAAAGCTGAAAAAAGAAATTTACAGTAAAATGTTTAAAAATACATTAAAAAAAAATGAGATTATACAGTACAAAGTTTAGACATCCTGGCTTTTCATTTGACATATACGATGTAAAGCTCTCTTGTTTTTTCGAAGGGCTAGGTGGTTTTCCATCGTATGACTCACTTTAACCTGCAAGGAACTACATTGATAGCTGCTTTGGTTGCTTTCAGTTATTCCCTGTTATCAACAACTGTAGCAATAAATACCATATACATGTGTTTTGGCCATTTTTTCATTTTGGTCTATATTGCTGACTATCCTCTAGAAAGGTTATAGCCAATTTATATTCCCACTGTAATACATGACTGTGCTCATTTATCCTCAAAGAAGCAGTGCTCTTCATTTTTACTCTTTCTTCCTTTCTCTCCTTAGATAAGTCTTCTTTATACCTGCAGACCCTCTCCGAGGCAGTTCAGAGCATCCAATTCTAATTTCTTCTTCCTGTTGGTGTTGCTGATTGGACTGTGCTTGGCAATTATACCTCTGACAATCAGCATGGCACGGTAAATATGACTTTCTTTCTAGAACATTCCCTTCTTGACTTGTCCCTCTTTTGTGTTGAAGCCTTCTTTGCATTCTTTATTGGCACCAGCAGAGGTCAATAAGTCACTCCTGGCCGTCAGGTCCACCTTGGTTTTGGAATCACCCTCTGGATGCTGAAATATCTCAGTTCACTTCTGAACTTGGACTTGCAGGTTTCCCATTGGTTTTGAGAGTGTCGTTTGGGTCTGTTCCACCCGATCCGTTTTCCTGGGACCTCTCTTCTGGTCGCCTTTGGAATTGTTTGTTTCTGATTGTAAAGATAATGCATAGTCACTGAGAAGACTTGGAGTGTCTTCTGTGTACCAGGCACTGTGCTAAGTGCTGGGGGTATAAAGACAACTCAGACATGGCACAGGGAGTGTATCATCTAGTGTGGAATTTTGAAAGAGGGGAAATGCTCAGTCCTGAGGATGAGAAATTGAGGGTTCCAGACCCGGTGATGCCACTTCTTCTGTTATAATCATTTATACCAGATACTGGAAAGAGAGTAAACGACTTAGCCTTTGCAAGCTATATGGTTTCTGTAGCACTTGTTCGGCTCAACTGATTATATATCATCTATGTTGCAACTTATGCAGCCCATGTTTCATCTATGTATATAAGCCAGCGGGCAAGACTGTGTTCCAACAAAACTTTATAAAAAATAGACTGTGGGCCAGATTTGGTCTGTGGGCTGTAGTTTGCCACCCCTTGACTTAGTCTTATGGAATTCCATTTATTTATTTTATTTTATTTATCTTATCCATTTCTTCATTGTTTTTGTCTTACACTGGAGCGGGTTGCCATTTCCTACTCCAGGGGATCTTCCCGACCCAGGGATCGAACCCATGTCTCTTGCACCTCCTGTGTTGGCAGGTGGTTTCTTTACCACTGTGCCTCATTTCTTCATCTTTAATTGAATAGCCTAGAACTTTGAATTCCTCTCTCAGGTTTTACTATTTTTTAAACTAATTTGAGTCTGTGTCAGTTCAGTTCAGTTCAGTCACTCAGTCATGTCTGACTCTTTGCAACCCCATGGACTGCAGCACAGCTTCCCTGTCTATCACCAACTCCTGGAGCTTACTCAAACTCGTGTCCATCGAGTTGGCGATGCCACCCAACCATCTCATCCTCTGTCGTCCCCTTCTCCTCCTGCTTTCCGTCTTTCCCAGCATCAGGGTCTTTTCCAGTGAGTCAGTTCTTTGCATCAGGTGGCCAAAGTCTATGTATGTTTATTGTAGTGGTAGTATGTTATATATTGAAAAATTCAAGTAGTACAGAAAATAGTATAAATTAAAGAGATTTGTTATGAAAAATGTATTTTTTAATACATATGGAATAATACTGTTTTGGCAACTTGATTTTTTTCACTTTTATATTATGTCCTTTTCCAGGCCATCATATACAAAACTCTTGTTCTTTTAAAATATTTTTTTAACTCTGAATTTTTAAATAAGAAATGCATTCACATGGCATAGAATTGGAAAAGTATAGAAGAGTATGTGGTGGAAATTCATCCTCCAATTCTGTTTCCTGCTACTTAGTTTCTGTCTAAGACAATCATATCTATATATTTGTGTGTCCCTCTCAGTGGTTATTTATTCCATTGTATGAATGGATTATAAATTGTTCATCCATTTTCTTAAACAACATTTAGGTTGTTTCCAGAAGTCTATTTTTATCCCTAAAATAAGGCTGCAGTGGAAAATTTCCTGTTACACAGAACTTTGTGATGTGACTATAGGCAATTCTTGTAAGCCTTAATTTTTCCCATTGTAATTTTATTTTTCCCTTTTTATTTAAAAAATTTTCAAATCTATAGAAAGCTGAAAAAAATGGCAACAACGACAACTTATATATCCTTTACCTAGATGTCCCAGTTGTTGCATTCTGCTACATCTGTCTTCTCTCTCTCTACGCATCATACCTTTTGTGTGTGTGCTGATGAACCACACCATGGTTGTTGGCATCATAACATTTCATTCCTAAATACCTAAACCTTCAGTTCCTAAAAGTAAGGACTTTATTCCTATATATCCACAATAACATTATCACACCTAAGAAAATTAATGCCAGTATCATATTCCTGCCATTGCCAAGTTTCTCCAGTTGTCCCCAAATAGTCTTTTAGAGCTTTATGTTTTAAATGAGGATCTTTCAGGTTTTACTCATTACTTTTGGTTACCATGTTTCCTTAGTCTTTTTTAACCTTTAATTCTTCAAAAAGTCGAGGCCAGTTTCCCCACCTCTAAATTAATAGGCTGAAGAGTGGTCTCGCCACATTCTAGAGCTGTCTATTTTCTCACAGTGTCATTTAATTTGATTTTTTTTTTAATTTCTGGTGCTCAATTTATTGCTGTTCTAGAATATCACCAGAGTATCTATCTTCGAGTAACAGGTTCTTTTTTTTTTTTTAACTGAAGTATAGTTGATTTTCAGTGTTATGTTAGTTTCAGGTGTACAGCAAAATGATTTAGTTATATAAATATATTTTCAGATTCTTTTCCTTTATAGGTTATTATAAAATACTGAATATAGTTCTCTGTGCTGTACAGTAGGTCCTTGTTGATAATCTGTTTTATATCTAGTAGTGTGTGTATGTTAATCCCAAACTTCTAATTTATCCCTACGCGCTCATCACCTTCTCCTTGGTAACCATAAGTTTGTTTTCTATGTCTGTGGGTTTATTTCTGTTTTGTAAAAAAGTTAATTTGATTCTTTTTTTTTTTTTTTTTTAGATTACACATACCACTTCTCTGTCTGGCTTACTTCACTTAATATGATAATCTTTAGGTCCATCCATTTGCAGCAAATGGTATAATTTCATTCTTTTTTCTGGCTGAGTAATATTCCATTGTGTGTGTGTATGTGTGTGTGTACCACATCTTCCTATTCATTCATCTATAGATGGATACTTAGGTTGCTTCCATGCAGTGAACATTGGGCTGCATGTATCTATTCAAATTAGAGTTTTCTCTGGATATATGCCCGGGAGTAAGAGCACAGGATCATATATGGTAATTCTGGTTTTTAACTCGACCTTCTGTCCTCAATTTCTTGTAAACTGGAAATCAAGTCTAGGGACTTGAGATTTCAGGGTAAGCATTTTTGACTGGAATATTCCAGAAGGCCCATGAGGTCAGGCAGTTCCTTGTGGGTCACTGTTAATGAAGCTTTGTGGGCGTGCAGAGGAGGGGTGCTCAGCCTGTGCTGCAGGCCTGGCCCTGAGCCCCGTGCTTTGTGTCGTGGCAGCATCCCTTCCTCTAAAGCCTGTGGGCCGTTCACCAACTTCAACACCACCTGGGAGGTGGTCCCCAAGACAGTGAGCACCTTCCCCAACTCGCTGCAGACGCTGGTTTATGGCATCACTTCGGAAGCCTTCGCAGTGCCTTTTTTCATGATCATCTGGTAAGTGAGAACCACCTGGGCTCTGCAAGTATTTTCCATTGAGACTGGTGGGCCGCTCTCCACGGGGAAATGGAGCTCACCTGAGACACTTGTTATGGTCCTGAACCTCTCTGAGCTGTACTTTATCTAATCTCTAAAATATTATAATAATAGTAATTCTTTCAGAATATCATTGAACAGGTTCAGGGAGACCCCAAATGTAAGGCACTTAGCCAGATGGCTGACTTATAAAATATAACCCAATAAACACTGCATATTATTAGTATTACTGATTATTCACAAAAATTAGTTGCTCTTTGGAAAAGGAATTGATAACTGGGCTGAGAGAAGAGTACCAGCGTAGGAGCATGCAGTTGAACCCTGGCTCTACCATTTACAAGCTGTGTGACCTCAGGTCATCACATATCCTCTCTGAGTCTTGATTTCCTCACCTAGGAAATGGAAATAAAAACGGCACATACCTTGTAGGGCTGTGAGAAGAAGGACACGGGGTGACATGTATGAAGTGTTTAGCAGAGGACCTGGCCCTTAGTGAAGGCTCAGTAAATGACAAGGGTTGGGTGCTGAGGCGATGAGGGCTTTTGTGCAGCGATTCATTTTGCGTGTTAAAGTAATTTTAATCATAAATGTGTGTTGAGGGCTTACTTTGT
Source organism: Giraffa tippelskirchi (assembly GCF_054371585.1). Taxonomy (NCBI): domain Eukaryota; kingdom Metazoa; phylum Chordata; class Mammalia; order Artiodactyla; family Giraffidae; genus Giraffa; species Giraffa tippelskirchi. The sequence goes on from NC_137287.1 coordinate 24,685,577, forward strand.
ACTAGGCATTGTTCTAATTACTGTGCATTCTCATTATTCATAAATTCCATATTTTTTCTGTATTGTAAATATGCTTACTAGCTAAAATATTTTTGTAACCAAAAAATCAATACTAGTGATGCTTTTTTGTGGTTGTTTATGGACATGTGTTGAGTAACAAAAAATGAGTTGCTTTGACATACAGTGTCTCAGTGCATTTATTATTCCACTGCTGTAGTGGAATATCACAGACTGGGTCACTAAATATTATTTCTCATGGTTCTGGAGCCTGGAAGTCTGGGGTCAAGATGCCAACACGGTCAGGTGAAGATCTTCTTCCAGCTTACAGACTTCTTGTATTCTGTAATGGCAGAAGGGGCTAGGGAACTCTCTGATGTCTCTTTAATAGGGGCACTAATCCCGTTTGTGAGGGCTTCATCCTCATGACCTAATCACCTCCCACAGGCCTACCTTCTAATACCATCACCTTGGGAGTAGGACTTATATGAACTTTGGGAGAGCACAGTATTCAAACCATAGCTCAGACTGTAACTAAGTATCCTACATTTTTATGATCTGTTTATAGTGCCATAGTTTCTTGCATTTCATGCTTTTGGTGGTGGGTCATTTCGCTGTTCGTGCAGAGACATGAAGTATTGTCTAAGGTTTTCTAAGTGCACAAAGGCTGGGATGTGTTTTATGCAGAGACTATGCTTGTTAGATAAGCTTCATTCGGGCACACATCATGGTACTGTTGGCTGTGAGTTCAGTGATATTAAATAAGGTGTCTTTAAATAGAAACAGGATTATGTATTAATAACTCTCTCTCTCAAAAAACAAAAGAAAGTACTGATCAACTGACAAAAATGTTGTGACCAGAGGCACAAAGGAACCTACTCTGTATTTCCTTTGGGACCATTGTTTCAGAATTCACTGGTTCAGTGTGCCTGGAAACTATAGAACTACCACAAATCACTGAGTTGATTATAGCTTACCTGTACTAACTCCTGCAGTCATCAATTATCCTATGATACAGATACTACCACAGTAAAATCCCACCATGATGCAAGAAAAGGGTTAAAAAATTTATTTGTTAAAGGTAAGATACCGTTGATATTAATAAAATGATGTGGGAGTTGTAGCCAATTAGCCTGGAATTCAGCAGATCCTGGAATCCAGCGGCTCCATCGTTGTTGGTTCACTCCAGCTGTGGTTTGGCTGCCACCATCTGGCGGTGGTTACCTGATCTGGCTTCCACATCTTTCGGGGTCATTCTTGACCTTGGCCATGGGGACTTCCAGAAGAGAAGACTGACATCCCTGATTCCGGTGGCCCTCATTTCCTTAGCCTTCTCTGGGGAGACTGAACAGGCAGCCACCTCCCCTTCGTGGATGATGTTGCATGCTGTTTTCTTGGGCACTTGCCCTTCACTTCACTTGTCTGTCTTCTCAAAGATAATAACTTCAACCACCCACAATTGAGGTCTGGGGCTGCACAGAAAACAGGAGCAATTGCCAGTTGCTTTTATTCAGAGTTGTATTATGTGTTAGGCTTGTTAATTGGAGAAGGAAATGGCAACCCACTCCAGTACTCTTGCCTGGGAAATCCCATGGACGGAGGAGCCTGGTAGGCTACAGTCCATGGGGTCACTAAGAGTCAGACACGACTGAGCAACTTCACTTTCACTTTTCACTTTCATGCGTTGGAGAAGGAAATGGCAACCCACTCCAGTGTTCTTGCCTGGAGAATCCCAGGGACGGAGGAGCCTGCTGGGCTGCCGTCTATGGGGTCGCACAGAGTTGGACATGACTGAAGCGACTTAGCAGCAGCAGCAGCAGCAGGCTTGTTAATACTAGGTTTTACTCTGTTATCCCCATTTTACAGGTGAGGGGGCTGAGGCCAGAGAGGCTTCACAGTGAACATCCACAGTCATTTTATTCTGTGTTGAGCTGAGCTTCTGGCCCATCTCCTCCTCTCTCCCCTCTCATGTGTGTGCCAGCGGAGATTCAAGAGCTTTAGTATTAACCTAGAAAGCCAGGCAGGAATCAGTCTCTGCTGCCGCTGCCAAATAAAGCCTTTCTGGCTGTTTCTGATGCTCTCTGCTTGGGAGAGGTGAGGATTTTCTTTTTTTCTTCTGTTTGAACAAAGTAAAACTGCTCCAGGACAAGTGGGTAGGGTTGTTTTCCAGTGGCCTTCAGATGGTACAAACTCCCTAGTGACCTCTTGCCTTATGTTGCAGCCTCATTATGTTTTACTTCATCGCCCTAGCCGGAGCTCACAAGCGGGTGGTCGTCCAGCTCCGAGAGCAACTGAACCTGGTAAGAAAGCTCCGGTCCCGGGGGTCAGGGCCAGGGACATTTAGGCAGGACACAGAAAGGAATGGGGAGCTTCTCCCGGGGAGAGAGAGTGGAACACTTCCATCACCACTCCCCCAGAACTCTGCCTTCAGGCTCAGCCTCCTGCAGCTCCATTCAGGTCCTTGAGTCATCCGTGCCTTCAACATGTGCATCCTCATACTGTGCTGGGATGCAGAGGGGAAGAAGGGAGACAGGACTGCTCAGTGGCTAAAGGAAAAAGATGCATTCCGATTGCAAGAACTGCTGTAAAGATGGTATAGATGAGCTAGTTAGAGGGTGCCTGGTGGACCATCTGCTGCTGAGATAGCGGCCATCTCAGCAGGAAGTGACAATGGAGCCAAGACTTGAATGATGAGAAGGAGCCAGTTATGGGAGGTCTTGGGTATGAGAGTAACAGGCAGAGACAACAGTGAGGTCTGGGCCCAGGAGGAAGGGCAGTCTGCACAGAGGATGCAAGATGATGGGAAAGGCAAGGCAAGCTTGAGTCACAGTACTGCCTGAGGGCGCTGGTGAGAAGGCTGGGTTTAATTGAGTGTGATAAGAAGCCACTGGAGGGTGTTGTCCAAGTCTGATGTTCATTTTTAAAAGAACAGTTTTACAAGGCTGCTTTGTGGACTGGGGGCTGCTGGGGGTCCAGGGGACAAGAGTGAAAGAGACAGTTTGGAGGTCATTGGAAGTCCAGTAGTTTGGATCCTTGGCCTCGAATCTGATAGGTAATTTCTTGGGTTGAATAATATTTGTTTCCAAATATATTGACTGTGCTGTTGAACCTATTTCTGTTTTTAGGAAAGTCGTGACAAGCGTTACCTAATCCAGAAACTCACAGAAGCCCAGAGGGATCTGAGGAACCGGCTAGACTGACAGGGAGATGCTGCTGCCTGTGGCTTACAGGCTGGCCTGGTGACCTTCCAGCCTACGATATCCATCGGGGATTTTAGCAGAAATTTTAAAATATATTTTTCTGGAGTTTGGGCCTTTCCTGAAAGTGGCTCCATACATGCAGCTCCAGTGGCCGTGTTTACATTACCAGGTCCCTGTTTAGGGCATTAGAAACTTAGAAAAGCAGGTTCAAAACCACGTCTTTGCCTGTAACCCAGGGGCGACTTGACCAAAACACTGACTTTGAAGCTTTTCAACCAAAATTGAGGAGAGCCACTGAAACTTTTCAACTGCAATTGAGGAGAGACCACTCATGTTTTTACAAGCTTACTTGTATCAACTTTTAAAGTTTACTGTGCAGGTCATCAGTCCATGAGCCTGGGTTCGTTCTTTTGAACCAGGTTCTGGGGGTTTAGGCTGAGAGGTGTTCCCTTAAGAAGCAGTGACTCTGTGAATGGTTCTGTAGACTTAAAATGCAGAAACCCTGGAATCATGATGTTTGAAACAGATGGTGGAGCATGGAGAGGATGGTTATGTAATTTCAGCTATGTGGTAATATGTAATATGAGAGTAATACTGTATGACAGAGAAAAGCCCTTCCTGCCGTGTGAATAAGGAAGGCCCCAAGGGCCTTGGATTGAGCCTGTGATGGGGGGAGCAGCTGCAGCTTGGCAGCCTGGATTTCGTAGCTTCCTGGGCATGTTGCTACAGCCTCGTTACTCAGGGGAAGCTGCTTTAAGGGCCTGGATATTCACAACTTTCCATTCCCTTCTAGTCCTGGATTTGGAGACTTGGTAGAGGGCCCTGTGCCATCAAGATTAAGAGGCAGAGTGTGTCTCGCTCTTCCAAAGGCCGTGTCCCTTCCTGCACTGAGGTCTCTGATTGGCACTTCACCGTTCAGAGCTAGGCTGGAAGGAGCTGTTGAGTGCATGTTGGGGGCATATCGGCTGCAGCATCAGGCCAGCCTATGGCGGTGTACCCAACTAGACGGAATGCTGGAGCTTTTAAATGTACATATTCATAGTTTTAAGGGCTCTTGTTTTTCTTGTGCTTAAAATTTTTAATTTCATTTTACAAAACATGTAGATATCTCTTAAGACTTCTGTTACCATAAAAACCTTATGCAATAAATACCTCAGCATAAGCTTACCTGAAATTGATAGCTTTAAACCTTTTCACATAAGCCTTGATTATAGTTTAATCAGTTTTCATTCTAATACCTTCAGAATCTTTTCCAAAGTACTGTAGTTTTGTAATGGACAGTCTGTGCCCTCCTTCTCTTGTTTTCCTTCCTTTCACCAGCTCTAAACCTATCCTTGGGATAACCTGGCATTTAATGGTGGGTGCAGGTTTTAGAAAGCTGCTGCTATGAAGACTATTTCCCACCCCCAGGACTCCCCCATTACTCGTAAATGATTGACTCCTTACCCTTAGAAACAAAGCAATCTCACCATAGTTAACACAAGTCTATCTACTTGTCCCTTTGCCAGACTCTTTTCTTTTGCTCTTCTACAGTTAGTATTAACACAGGGTATTTTTAAAAACTATGAAACTGATGAGCTTTTCAAGCTTTTCTTACCTTTTTAAGGTTTATGAATATTTAAGTCTTAATAACTAGTATGGAATTTTGAACAAATGAAAGTTCATTCCATCCTTACTTAAAAAATGCTATATTGTTGGCATTTTTGCCTAAAGAATTTATATGTAGCGCATTCTTGCCTTCACCATGCTTCTGAGAACAGTCAAGTGTTCTGTGCAGTGTGTGTGTGTGTGTGTGTGTGTGTGTGTGTGTGTGTGTGTGTGTGTTGGTAGCTCTGTTTTCTTTCCCTGTTATTATACTGAAATATGCTAATATATTCATTTTAGGTAAATGCTGCTAATTTGCATACTTCTTACTTGAATATTTTTATGTATTTTGATAATTTTAATAACTGCAGGTGATGTCTGTATAATTGTTAAAGTGCAGCTCTAACAAATGTGCATTAAAACTACTGATTAAACTGTATCTTGCAGGTTTTAAAATGTGATTGTGTGTATTTAAATTCTTGGAGGGGTCTTGTCAGCAATCTAGTGACCATAGAAAACTATAACAGTTTGTAAGGTTGCTCTTTGCCTTTTTCTAGAATCAGAGAGAAGAAAGAAATATTTAATTTTAAAAAGTCATCAAATGAGTGCCTTAAAGACTCTTTTAAGCCAAGGAGGGATGTGTGTATGTGTTTTAAACTTAAAAGACATAGTTATTTCAAGCATTCCCTATCCCACCTCCCAGAGGGATTTTATTCTCCCAGAAAATTATAATATATATTCAAGCAGATATGTATCTGTAGTTGTATGCATGATATTTATTTATTTCTGAGCTTCTCCTTTTTTCCTCCTTAATAATATCTTGAAGATCTTGAATAGTAGCTACCCATTCTTTTTTATGAGTATATGGCATTCTTCCATTATGTCAGTGTATACTTTCATAATCATTTATCAGTGCTGGATACTTAGTTCTCATTCACTGCCCCCTCCTTGACCCCACAACACCTCATTATTAACCCTGGGAGTTGGAATTTTGAAAGTCCATGCAAACATTTCTCTTTTCTCTGTTCTACCCCATTCGGCTTCAGGTTCTTTTTTTTTTCTTTTCTTTTTACATATAATGTATTTATTTATTAAGAGTTCGATATTATTATTTTCTTTTTTTAATTCTTAATTGGAGGATAGTTGCTTTACACTATTGTGTAAGTTTCTGCCATAAAACAACGTGAATCAGCCGGAAGTATACATATATCCCCCACCTTAAAACCTCCCTTCCAACCCCCCACCCCAGCTTCAGGTTCTTGTTCTTTATCAAGACAGCCTTGCACTTTCTTGCAATCACAAAATATTCTCATCCCAACAGAGAAGGATCCAGTTACACAGGTCTTTAATTTGTATTAACTCTTTAAGTTAGCAAAGTAAATTTCTGCAGCTACATGTCTGATTGCAGATACTCACTTGAGTAAGTATTAGAGAGGGCTTCCCTGGTGGCTCAGTCAGTAAAGTATCTGCCTGCAATGTGGGAGACCTGGGTTGGATACCTGGGTTGGGAAGATCCCCTGGAGGGGGGCATGGCAATCCACTCCAGTAGTCTTGCCTGGAGAATCCCCATAGACAGAGGAGCCTGGCGGGCTACAGTTCATGGGGTTGCAGAGTTGGATACGACTGAGACTCTAAGTAGAGCAGAGCAGAAGAAAGGAATTAAAGGGATGGCACAGCAAGGTCTGATCCCTAGGAAGATAGAATTTCTTAATGTGTCTTCTTTATAGGGTGTTGCTTTATTAGTAAATTCCATTTGTTATATTTTCTTTCCGATATATGGGATGTGCTTGGGACACCGAGTGGCTTTGTAACTTGCTTAGTTGCATAATTTTTTACAGGTTTCTTTACCTTTCTGAGATAAAGTACCCTCATTTTTAAAATGAAAAAATACTGAATTCACTTTTATTTTTGAGGATTGAGTTGGGGAATAATAAGCCTTTTCATTATGAAATTTTGTTTATTCATTACAAAAATACTTGTTTATTATAGAAAATATAGAGAACACTTAAAGCTATAGAGAAAAAAGAAGTGAATTGTGTATAATCAACATTTATGGACATCCACTGTTAATCTTGGCAAAATTCCTCTTACGGTAGAAGGAACAGAGGGAGGGAGGATGGCAAGAACAAAAAGAAGAAAAATAAAAATTCTCGTTTCTTTTTCATAAGTGTTTTTTCATTTTATCTGAAGTTCTTTATAAGCATTTCAGTGGGCTACGTAGCATCATACAGATGGATCACAACTTTTTTTTTTAACATTCCCTTGCAGCTCAACATTCATTTTGTTTCCAAATGTCCCTGATAACAAATAATGAAGACACAAAAAACCTTGTCAACATTTTTTCCTTTTTTTTTTTAAACAGAGACCTGGAAATGGGATTACAGCGAAGGTTCAGAACATTTCAAGGCTTTTGAGAGCAAGATTTACATTCAGGAGCTTTACATGAGAATGTTACACACTTTCACTTTCACCAAGTATTAGGAATTAAAAAGTTGGACTATCCTAATGGTCCAGTGGTTAAGAGTCTGCCTGCCAATGCAGGGGATTCAGGTTCAATCCCTAGTCTAGGAGGATCCCACATGCCACGCTCAGAGCAACTAAGCCCATGCACTGCAATTACTGAGCCTATGCTCCACAAGAGAAGCCACTGCAGCTGGAGAATAGCCCCCTCTTGCTGCAACTAGAGAAAGCACATGAGCAGCAATGAAGACCCAGTGCAGTCAAAAATAGAAATAGTTATGTAACAGTCAATTATAATTTTAAATCATTGCAGTGTTGTTAGGGAAATTAAAATAGAGGAAGTTTTGTTCAGGCTTCAGAAGCAGGAGAGCGGGCCTCTGACCTGCTTCTGACCTGCCTGGACACCGCCCAGATTCTGTGCCTGCCTGCAAGCACAGCAAGTCACGCAGCACTTTAGATTAGAAAAGGAGTGGGTCTTAGAATTCTTGAGCCCCCGGAGGTCTGGCCAACCCTTCAGGGTCTAACGAAATCCTATGGCTCACAAGGTGAAACAAACAGCATTGTAAAAAGGTGAAAGTAAAACCAGAGCTGCATTTTTGCATGCAAACAGATAATTATACCAATTTGCAGCCTGGGATTATAAGCAGGAGCCCCTGAAACTGCAATCTGAAGTCTCACCCTTGGGATGGATGCACAGCCCGGTATCTTTTCCCAATCGAGACTCCAGATTGCTGTTAACAAGAAACTTCCCCGCACTGTTCAAGTCTGGATGTAGGCCGGCCCAATTTGATGATGTATGTGCTGTTACTTCTCTCTATTGTTTCCATTTTTTTTCTTTTAATGACTATATTGAAATTAAGTCAAATAATCTATTAAAAATGGAAATTGTTTATGTGTGTAACAACTGGTTTCTTGTGTAAATGAATCCTTCAAAACTAAGATGAAAGTAAAACTTTCAGCAAAACAAATTGGTGCTGTGAGCAGGATTTGTGAAACAAAATGCCACTCTTAAGAAGAAAGAGGTTAAAACTAATCAAGTTTTTATTCCTGGATGGGAAGATTTGCCTTAATACTCATTAGCTACTGAATGGAGCATATGCACTGGATTGTGTGAAAAATGGGACCTCAAATTAAAGCGAGCTGAACCTTTAGTAGTTACTGAACATTTGTGGCTCGTGCTGAGAAAGGACAAGAATATACCACACTGGTAGAAGAAGCTGAATCCTTCTCTCTGCCTACCATAAGGTGCATGAAACTAAATTAAAATTAATGAAGAGAAATTAAAATTGGCGAAAGAGTTATGCAATTTGCAAGGATGATTATCCATGTTACAATGTCAAAATTACAGTTTAGCTAACCAAGTCTCCACTTTCCAGTCAGTAGCCAAAAAAGCCGCTGTAAAGTTTGCACAAGCTAAACATTGAAAGTGGTACACCCAGGTTAACAAAAAGAAAGGTTATCTGGCAATAGCTAAAACAGCAGTAGTCTGGGACCTCAATGCTTGAGATGGAAGATTAATCCCTCCAAAATTCAGGGACCTGCCCAGACTCTAAACTTTTGGGGAAAACAATGGGCTAAAGGACATAAAGAGATTTTACCTAAGGCTAAACAAAAGATAATGGAATTTCAAACTTCTAAGACAAAAAGAAGGCACAAAAATGTATAAGGATATTTGGCTTCTGGTGACAGCATATTCCACATTTGGGCTAGAATACTGAGTCACTTTACAGAGTAACTCGATGTGAAGAAACATTTAAGGAAAGAAAATGTAAATGAGGTAAGAGCTTTTAGATAAACTCTATTAGGAATAATTATGCTTGGGCAGTGTGTACCTAAAATAGTTTCTCCAGATTTGGTACCTTGAATGTCTAGGGTTGTGCTAAATCACGTTAAATGATGGAAGTTTCATTTCCAAATAAAATAAGATGCTAAAATAATTACTAAACACTGGCTTCCATTTATAGAGAAACAAAAAGTTGAGAACTATTAGTGAATATCGGAGAAGGCAATGGCACCCCACTCCAGTACTCTTGCCTGGGAAATCCCATGGACGGAGGAGCCTGGTAGGCTATAGTCCATGGGGTCACTAAGAGTCGGACACGACTGAGCGACTTCACTTTCACTTTTCCCTTTCATGCACTGGAGAAGGAAATGGCAATCCACTCCAGTATTCTTGCCTGGAGAATCCCAGGGACGGCGGAGCCTGGTGGGCTGCCGTCTATGGGGTCGCACAGAGTCAGACACGACTGAAGCGACTTAGCAGCAGCATTAGTGAATATGTTTGGTACCATCCTGAGATATTCTCTATAAGAAAGCAAGTATTTTTACAAATTATCACTGGTATTTAGGTTCACCGATGTACAGAATGCTAATGTAAAGGAGCGTTCATGGTTGCTTAAGTAAAGTAGGATGTGTGTTTTTAGTGAAGTATGAGGAATGGAATTGCAGTTTGTTAAGAGAAAGGAAAGTAGGTCTGACTTACAGGTGTCTTGTTTCTGAATGGGAAAATAAAGTTATGGATACACAAAGTATTCAAAGGTAAATACAGAACAGATCACTTAAGGGGTAAATAAACTTAAAAGTCTATTATCAAAGGCACTTCAGCATCCCAGGGAAACTTCTACCATGCGTAAAATTCTTTTCTCAGGGTCCACTTTCTACAAACCTTTCGTATCATAAAAATCCATATGTCCGGGTAAAATGTTATCAGTCATAATTCTAGTTATTGTATTAAAGTGTTACATATCACAGCAGTGAGCAAGTTACTTTGTCAACTGCAATATAATCAGATTTTAAAGTTTTCTTCTTAAGCCATTTTGTCATAAGGATAGCTCATGCTTCCACTCTGATGCCTTTGTGAAAAAAGATACTATCACCTGGTCAAGATTTACAGAAAGGACCTAAGAGTACTTTAAACTTAACTAGATAAACCAATTTTGTTATTAACAGTAAGCTATTATCCGACTAGAGGTTGGCTTTCTCTGTTAAGATAACGAAGTTTTCTTGGAATGTGGCTTCTGATAACAGACTATGTGAATTTCTTTGCCTTTAAGTGATTTATATTTGTTTATAAAAGTTTTTGTTACTTTGGTAAAGTAAATAAATATTATTTCACAGTCATCTGTGAAGATTGTGGCACATAAATAAAACTCATTCTGCTTCTACAAAAAAATTAACCCCTCATTGTCAGACTTTTGCTATCCTGATATCCTTAGGACAAGGCACAGTCTACTTCTCAATCAAGGAATGTAAAACAGCTATTTAAAATAGCTATAAATCAAACAGTCTGGGCTATGGGACATTCAAGATGGCCACTTGGCTTTTCCCAGTTCCCTTACAAACCTCACTTTTTATTTGATGGGATAAAGTCTTCCCTGGCTGCAGGGTTAATACCCTTACACACACATACACACACAAATTTTATGTTTCACTGAATGTTAAATTCTGGTTTTGTCAATTGACATGTTGACCAAGACTAACTTCTATGCAGAGTACATCATGAGAAACTCTGGGCTGGATGAAGCACAAGCTGGAATCAAGATTGCCGGGAGAAATATCAATAACCTCAGATATGCAGATGACACCCCTCTTATGGCAGAAAGTGAAGAAGAACTAAAGAGCCTCTTGATGAAAGTGAAAGAGGAGAGTGAAAAAGTTGGCTTAAAGCTCAACATTCAGAAAACAAAGATCATGGCATCTTGTCCCATCACTTCATGGCAAATAGATGGGGAAACAGTGGAAACAGTGGCAGATTTTATTTTGGGGGGCTCCAAAATCACTGCAGATGGTGACTGCAGCCATGAAATTAAAAGATGCTTACTCCTTGGGAGAAAAGTTATGATCAACCTAGACAGCATATTAAAGAGCAGAGATGTTACTTTGCCAACAAAGGTTCATCTAGTCAAGGCTATGGTTTTTCCAGTAGTCATGTATGGATGTGAGAGTTGGACTATAAAGAAAGTTGAGCCCCAAAGAATTGATGCTTTTGAACTGTGGTGTTGGAGAAGACTCTTGAGAGTCCATTGGACTGCAAGGAGATCCAACCAGTCCATCCTAAAGGAAATCAGTCCTGAATACTCATTGGAAGGATTGATGTTGAAGTTGAAACTCCAATACTTCGGCCACCTGATGTGAAGAGCTGACTCCTTTGAAAAGACCCTGATGCTGGAAAAGGTTGAAGGCGGGAGGAGAAGGGGATGACAGATGGTGGATGGCATCACTGACTCAATGGGCATGAGCTGGAGTAAACTCCAGGAGTTGGTGATGGACAGGGAGGCCTGGTGTGCTGCAGTCCATGGGGTCTCAAAGAGTCGGAACCAACTGAGTGACTGAACTGAACTGAACTGAACTGAACTTCCCAGATAGTTCCTTGCTATTATGTTTATTGCTAACAAGTTAACTGAATTATTCTAAAGCTTATTTCAGTAATCTATATTTGGATAGAGATTAGATACCCCATTAGCTATAACCAGGGACCATAAAATTCCATGTATCTATCATTGAACTACATGGTAATTGCATGAAAAACATGCAATTGGAGCTAAAGTCTGGGTGAAGGAGGCTAACAGTCCTCCCATACCTGCTGATGTCACTGTGCAGGGGAAGGATAATACCATATTAGTGATGATCCCCAGACAGGAAAAATGGAAATATGTGCCATTAACCCACTGTCATTCTTGTGAATAGATTTTTCTTGGAAGTCTGACCTTAATGTGGATCGTCATCCATGCCTCAACCCCTGGCCATTGTGCTAAGATAACATAAAGGAAATCATAAGAGAGCCTTCAGCTAGAGAAACGTGAACCAGATCTGAACTCAAGATAATTTCGCCTGCCCTGCAAACAAGTTCCATCCTTTCTTAACTTTGAGTTTGTATGGATAAAATTTATCTGTCTGCTAGATTATACCAGCTTCATGTGTTATCCATTGTATTTGGGGAAGAGTATTGGTTACCACATTTTACTGGAAATTATTTGGACTTTAATAATCATACCCACTTACTGATAAGACTGTGGAAAGGCTACCAAAGTATTGCTATGTGGACCAACATCTGGCATTTGGGAATCCTGCTTATTGGAGAACTCTATTAACTATTGTGAATGACTATCTTCCCTAAATACTGTAGTATATTTTTGAGATTGCCCCTCAATTTGTACGTAGTGTAACCAATTATGTAGAAACAATTTCCATGTATCAGTTAGGAACCCCTTTTTCCAGATGCGTAACACATGTTAATCATTTATATTGGAAGGGGACCACCTATTACTTTCCCCCATGAGAACTCAGGTATTGCGGGCTCAAATGTTATTCCCTATTCTTTCTGTTTCCAATATTGGCTTTCCCTTAGAACCCTTACATAAGATTTTGCAAGAACCAAAGAGTTACAGGGCTTCCCTTGTGGCTCAGCCGGTAAAGAATCCGCCTGCAATGCGGGAGTCCTGGGTTTGATCCCTGGGTTGGGAAGATCTCCTGGAGAAGGGGAAAGCTATCCACTTCAGTATTCTGGCCTGGAGAATTCCATGGACTGTACATATAGTCCACAGGGTTTCAGCCATGAAATTAAAAGATTCTTGCTCCTTGAAAGAAAGTTATGACCAACCTAGACAGCATATTAAAAAGCAGAGACATTACTTTGCCAAAAAAGGTCCATCTAGTCAAAGCTATGGTTTTCCCAGGAGTCATGTACGGATGTGAGAGTTGGACTATAAAGAAAGCTGAGCACAGAAGAATTGACACTTTTGAACTGTGGTGTTGGAGAAGACTCTTGAACGTCTCTCAGACTGCAACGAGATCCAACCAGTCCATCCTAAAGGAAATCATTGGAATACTCATTGGAAGGACTGATGCTGAAGCTGAAACTCCAATACTTTGGCCACTTGATGGGAACAACTGATTCATTTGAAAAGACCCTGATGCTGGGAAAGATTGACGGCAGGAGGAGAAGGGGATGACAGAGGATGACATGGTTGGATGGCATCACCAACTCAATGGACATGAGTTTGAATAAACTCCAGGAATTGGCGATGGACAGGGAGGCCTGGTGCGCTGCAGTCCGTGGGATCACAAAGAGTCGGACACAACTGAGTGACTGAACTGAACAAGTTACAAAATTTCATAGATACAGGTAATCAGGCCTTGATAGAACATTCTGTTGTTAGTACTATTGCTGCCAATAAGTTAATGGAGGTAGGAGTTGATGTACCAAAATATACTTCTCATTCATGGTGGGACTTTTTCTTTACTAAGTCCCCTACTGCTGAAAAAGTGTTTTCTGCATTGCTTAACCCATTACTTGTTTCTTTGATCACTTTATTTCTATTGACTATCTGGAATTGTTATGTTACTTATAGAATGAAGACACCTACTTGTGTTATTTTGCCTTATTCCTATGCACGTTAGCCTAAACAATCTTGAGCCCGACTTTTAGGGAAAGTAAACGGAGGAAGTCTTGTTCAGGCTTCAGAAGCAGGAAGCAGGCCTCTGATCTGCTTTGGACCAGCCCTGACACTACCCAGACTCCGTGTGTGCAAGCACAGCAGGTCAGGCAGCACTTTAGATAAGAAAAGGAGTGGGTCTTAGAATTCTTGAGCCCCTGGAGATCTGGCCAACCCCGCGGGGTCTAACGAAATCCTATGGCTCACAAGGTGAAACAAACAGCATTGTAAAAAGTTAAAGTAAAAACAGAGCTGCATTTCTGCATGCTAACTGTTGATGATACCAGTCTGCAGTCTAGGATTATAAGCAAGAGCCCATGAAACTGCAATATGAAATCTCACCCTTGGGGTGGATGCACAGCCCAGGACCCTTTCCCAGTAGAGATTCCAGATTGCTGTTAACAAGGGATTTCCAGCCTGTTCAAGTCTAGATGTAGGGTGCCCAATTTGGTGATGCATGTGTTGTTAATTCTCTCTATTGTTTCTGTTTCTCTTCTTTTAATTACTGTATGTTGAAATTAAGTCAAATAATCTTCCATAAAAATAGTTTATGTATATAATACCATGTGGTTTCTTGTGTTAATGAGTCCTTTAAACATGAAAGGAAAGTAAAACTTTCAGCAAAAAAGTGTGTTAATTTTTAAAACAATTAGCAACATTATTTTACAATAGCAGTCTATCTTAAATATTTTATAGTGATGGATAAAAGATATATAATCCAAGAATGTAAAGTAGAAAATGAAAGTCACCCTCTCACAATTTCAATTCTGAAGTTACCATTATTAAACATGCCTCCACACATGCACAGCCTCCCCCACAAGTGATTTGTTACAATTAATGAGTCTACCCTGACAGATTGGATACAGACTCAAAAGTATGAAATATGTTGCTAAATCTACTCATCTCAACCTTCTCTTCAAGAAACGAATTTGCACTAATTTCCTAGTGACTCCCATGGTAAAGAATCTGCCTGCAGTCCAGGAGACCCAAATTGGATCCCTGGGTGGGGAGGATCCCCCGGAGAAGTGAATCGCTACCCACTCCAATATTCTTGCCTGGAGAATTCTATGGACAGAGCAGCCTGGCAGAGTACAGCCCATGGGGGTCACAAAGTGTCCCGAACGACTGAGGGACTACCTAACACGCTCTCACTAACAGTAAAGGGGAAATAAGGATAGCAACAATAAATGTTCTTTGTAGAAAATCTAAAAATAGAGAAAAGGAGTAGGAAGAAATTTAGTCTGTCAACCCCAATACCTAGAGTCAACACGATTTGCACGTGATGAATTGAATTTCAGACTGTAATTTCTACTATTTTAAAGAGCCTACAGATAGAAATTTCCTGTATTGGCAAAGCACAAAATACAATGGCTATGCCGGTAAACAATTCTCTCGTGGTCCTTTTCGGAGGAGCCTCGTGGGCTGCTGTCCATAGGGTCGCACAGAGTCGGACACGACTGAAGCGACTTAGCAGCAGCAGCAGCATGGTCCTTTTCCTCAGGAATTGAGGTGAGTAATCTTTTACCTGTTATGATTTTTGAAAGAGCAATTTAGCATTCTCATCTCCATGGCAACTCTTTACGTAGTGATTGATAGCGACCGCATCCACTAGAGTCTTTTCATTTGACATTTCCAACCAATCGAGTGGAAGAGAGGGATTAGGGGCGTTTCCACCGGTGCGAGAGCCAACTGCATCTGACTTACGTCGGCCGTGCGTCATCAATCTGCGCCAAGGGCACGGTTGGCCCCTTCCGTTCAAGAAGTAGTAGCGCTGTTGCCGCGGCAATGAGTTGTGCCCGGGCGGCGGCGGCTTGCTGCCTGTGGCGGCTGCGCACAGGGTCCCTGCAGCCCCTCTCAGGTAAAGGAGAAACCTGAGCGCGACCGCGCGCGGGGCTGAGGAGCCCAGGAATTTTTTTCTTAGGCATAGGTCGGGGAGGTCACGGAGGGTAGACGTTCATACGTCACAGGGCTGCGACGGAGGGCGACTGCGCGGCTGGAAAAGCGGCGCTGGGCCTGTAGTCGGTCGCTGGGGCCCGCCGGGCGGAAAGGGAGTGGGTTTTCCGCATTGGCGTTCTGGCGTGCCCATTCAGCGTCCGTGAGTTTGGGGGAATGACGTGATTTCGCGCCTGTTCTGTGACGTCACGGCAGGTGTGGTAGGCGTTCCGGACTGAGGAGAGTTGGCCACCTTGAAATTTTAGTGTCTTGGGGCGGTCCTCGGCGCTTTCGCTTATGGCCTTGTAGGTGGCCCTACGACCGGCAGCGTGGGCTTCCTCCCATCCGTCCGCCCCACTCCGGAGCCTGTTAGAAACGCAGATTCTCAGATCCCTCCCCTAACCTTCTGGATCTTAACAAGCCCTTGGAATGACTCGTGTGCATTTGCAAGTTAGAGAAGCACCGGAATGTTGGAAGGGGCGTCGAATTGGGAGTAGGGAGACTTGGGCTTGGATTCTGACTCGTCTTTTCTTCATTTATCTGAGCTGCCTCAGAAAATTTTGAGGTCATTTTCTCAAAGTTAAACCATTCGTGTACCACCTTCACGATTTTTGCTTTATAGCAATACCACAGATACTTTGCCACTGATATTACTAGAGTTTTTTGTTGTTTTTTTTTAATTTCTCTAAACCGTGTTCCTGTTTAAAATTAGAACATTGGGAAACTAGATCCTTAGGTAAAGGGAAAACCAGTATCTCTTGTCCCAAGAAAAACAATCATAAAAGTACGCTGAAAACAAGAAATTATTGTATTAGATACTGTTGTCTACCTTGGTTTGAACTCAAGACCATCTTTTTTTCCTCAAGAAAGGAAAATTAACAAGTGTTCAGTTGCTCAGTCATGTCCAACTCTTTGTGACCCCATGGACTGCAGCACGCCAGGCCTCTCTGTCCATCACCAACTCCCGGAGTTTACCCAAACTCATGCCCATTGAGTTGGTGATGCCATCCAGCCATCTCATCCTCTGTCGTCCCCTTCTCCTCCCACCTTCAGTCTTCTCCAGCATCAGGGTCTTTTCAAATGAGTCAGCTCTTCCCATCAGGTGGCCAAAGTATTGGAGTTTCAGCTTCAACATCAGTCTATCCAATGAATATTAAGGACTGGTTTCCTTTAGGATGGACTGGTTGGATCTCCTTGCAGTCCAAGGGACTCACAAGACTCTTTCCAACACCACAGTTCAAAAGCATTGATTCTTCTGCTCTCAGCTTTCTTTATAGTCCAACTCACATCCATACGAGACTACTGAAAAAACCATAGCTTTGACTAGATGGACCTTTGTTGGCAGAGTAATGTCTGTGCTTTTTAATACGCTGTCTAAGTTACTCATAACTTTTCTTCCAAGGAGCAAGCGTCTTTTAATTTCGTGGCTGCAGTCACCATCTGCAGTGATTTTGGAGCCCCCCCAAAATAAAGTCTTACACTGTTTGCATTGTTTCCCCATCTGTTTGCCATGAAGTGATGGGACAAGATGCCATGAGCTTAGTTTTCTGAGTGTTGAGTTTTAAGCCTACTTTTTCACCCTTCTCTTTCACTTTGATTAAGAGGCTCTCTAGTTCTTCACTTTCTGCCATAAAGGTGGTGTCATCTGCATATCTGAGCTTATTGATATTTCTCCTGGCAATCTTGATTCCAGCTTGTGCTTCATCCAGCCCAGCATTTCGCATGATGTACTCTGCGTTTAAGTTAAATGAGCAGGGTGACAATATATAGCCTTGACGTACTCCTTTCCCAATTTGGAACCAGTCTGTTGTTCCATGTCCAGTTCTAACTGTTGCTTTTTGACCTGCATACAGGTTTCTATATGTGTGTGTGGAAAAGAATAACTGTTACTAAAAAACATCATAGCCACTTAAGATCTTTTCGTGTACGACTAAAATCTCCTAGATGCCATCACTGGTATGGGTTTCACATTTAAGGAAATCATGAATATAAAATGATGTGCTTGAGAGCTTTTAACATTGGGCCTCAATTTTATTATTTCTCAGTTTTAAAGTGTGTGACAGTGTGGGCAAAACTCAAGATTGTTGAAGGGGAATTTTAATGCTCCTTCATTCTTTTTCATTTATTGTTACTTTGTGTCCTGTATCTCATTTTATCTTCATGATTAACTCAGTAAGAAAGATTTTATTACTATGTTTCCCCAAAAAAGGAAATAACCAGATCTTTCCCAATTTTATATGTAAGAAATGGCAATTAGGAATTGTCAAAAGTCTGTGTTAGAGACAAGATAGGTATTTTCTGATTCTAGTTCTGTGCCCTGTCTATGGTCCATCTCATACTTTTTTTTCTTTTCCAATATAGTTTATTACTAGATATTGAATATAGTTTCCTGTGCTATACGGTAGGACCTTGTTTATTCTTTGTAAAAACATTTTTGATGTGGACCATTTTTTATGTCTATTGAATTTGTTGCAATATTGTTTCTGTTTTATGTTTTGGTTTTTGGCTGCGAGGAGTATTCTTGCCTGGAGAATCCTAGGGATGGCGGAGCCTGGTGAGCTACTGTCTGTGGGGTCACACAGAGTCGGACATGATTGAAGCAGCTTAGCAATGTGAGATCTTAGCTCCCTGACCAGAGTTCAAATCCACACCACCTGCATCGGAAGGCAGAGTTTCAACCACTGGACCGCCAAGGAAGTCCCGTCTCTATTTTATATATAGTAGTTTGTATCTGTTAATTCCAAATTCCCTATTTATCCCTCCCCCCACCCCATTTCCCCTTTGGTAACCAAAAGTTTGTTTCCTATGTCTGTGAGTCTGTTTCTTAAATAAGTTCTTTTGTAAACTTCTTAGCTCTCATTCTAGATTCCACACATAAGTGGTATCACCTGGCATTTGTATTTCTCTGCCTTCATTTAGTATGATAATCTCTAGACCCATGCATATTGCTGCAAATAGCATTATTTCACTCTTTATGGGTGAGCAGTATTCCACTGTGGGTGTGTGTGTAGATAGACCACATCTTCTCTGTCCATTTATCTGTCAGTGGATGTTTAGGTTGCTTCCGTCTCTTGGCTGTTGTGAATAGTCTGCTGTGAACATTGGGGTGCACATGTCTTTTCCAATTATAGTTTCTTCCAGGTATATGCCCAGGACTGGTATTACTGGATCATATGGCAACTCTGTTTTTAGTTTTTTGAGGAACCTGCATACTGTTCTCCATGGTGGCTGCACCAGTTTACATTCTCACCAACAGTGTACAAGCGTTCCGTTTTCTCCACACCCTCTCCAGCATTTGTTATTTGTAGACTCTTTAATGACGGCCATTATGACTGACTGGTGTGAGGTAGTACCTCACTGTAGTTTTGATTTGCATTTTTCTAATTAGAAGTGTTGAGCATCTTTTCATGTGTCTATCAGCCATTTGTATATCTTCTTCGGAGAAATGTCTATTTAGATCTTCTGCCTGTTTTTTTTAGTGAATTGTTTGGTATGCAAAAGCTTATAAGTTTGATTAGGTCCTATTTATTTTTGCTTTTATTTCTATTGCCTGGGGAGACTGACCTAAGAAAACATTGGTACTGTTTATGTCAGAGAACGTTTTGCCTATTTTCTCTTTTAGGAGTTTTGTGGTGTCATGTCTTATTTATTTATGTCATAACTTACATTTTGAGGTTTTTTTGTGTATGGTATGAGGACATGTTGTAACATCATTGATTTATATGTGGCTGTCCAGCTTTCCCAGCACCACTTGCTGAAGAGACTGTTTTTTTCTCATCGTATAGTCTTGCCTCCTTTATCAGAGATTAACTTGCTAGGTGTGTGGATTTATTTCTGGGCTCTCTGTTCTGTTCAGTTGATCCATTTGTCTGTTTTTGTGCCAGTGCTACACTGTTTTGATTACTGTAGCTTTGGAGTATTGTCTGAAATCAGGGAGGATTATTCTTCCAGCTTTGTTCTTTTTTCTCAGGCTTGCTTTGGCAATTCTGAGTCTTCATGGTTCCATACAAATTTTAGGATTATTTGTTCTAGTTTTGTGAAAAATGTCGTGTGTAATCCGATAGGGGTTACATTAAGTCTGAAGATTACTCTGGATAGTATGACTGTTTAAACAATATTTTTGCAATCTAAAACTCATCCATCCGATACTTTTTAAAGTCACCTTGCAGAGATTGTGACAAGATAGAGATGGCAAATATTAGGATACCTCACCCTCCACACATACCTCAAAAAAGCGTTTATTAGGTGCCTGAATCTGGAAACGTGTTGCAGTGTTAGGGAAAAGTCAAATATGTTTTTAATAGAATTATAACTCTACCCATCAAAAGTCAGCTGTGTGTTTGAACTCAGGCTCATCTTATGCACTCAACCCCTTGCTATTTCTCAGCAAATGATTTCTTAAAAAAATTAATATTGAGGAATTTCCCAATGGTTCAATGGTTAGAACTTTGCACTTTCAGTACTGAGGGCCCAGTTCAATGGTTCAGTCCCTGGTCCAGGAATTAAGATCCCACAAGCCACTCAGCTTGGCCAAAAAAAAGAAAGGAGTATTGCATTGTTTTTAAAAGTTCTTTCTTAGTAACACATTTTGTGGTGGGAGTAACAAAATGAAAGAACAAGCAAACAAGATTATTTTAAGAAATAGTCATCTCATTATTTATTTATGGCTGCACTGGGTCTCTGTTGCTTTGCACAGGCTTCCTCTAACTGCAACAAGGGGGGGGCTACTCTTCATTGCAGTTTGAGGGCTTCTCATTGCAGTGGCTTCTCTTGTTGTGGAACACAAGCTGTAGGCGAGTGGGCTTCAGTAGTTGTGACTTGTAGGCTCTAGAGCATGGGCTCAGTAGTTGTGATGCACAGGCTTAGTTGCCCTGTGGTATGTGAGATTTTCCAGAACCAGGGAGCAAACCCATGTCCCCTGCATTGGCAGACGGATTCTTAACCACTGGATCACCAGGGAAAGTCCCATCTCATCATTTTTAATTTTAACTTTTGGACCACATCTTTCTACAAGGAGGCCAGGCCTTGGACTTGGAGGAAAAACTTGGGACAGGCTACCTTGACTTTGTCAAATGTCTCAAATTGTTCTCCACATGGAAACACGGTCATGGAGGGACTTCCGTGGCAGTCCTGCAGTTAAGACTCTGCACTTCCACTGCAGGGGGCGCAGGTTCGATGCCCAGTAGGGGAACTAAGATCCTGCATGCAGCATGGCCAAAACAAAAGGCCATGGACCACAATGACCTGCTGTCTGACAGCACAGATCTGAGTGGTACCTTACATGTGGCAGAACTTGGAATCCATCCAGTTAAGTCAGGCATGCTTAGTGAGATGGAGCAGGTTCTGTGGAAGAACGGCTCAAAGCTGGGACACCATGCTTCAGACCGCCATATCCACTGCTCCTTTGTCTAGA
The DNA here is from genome assembly GCF_054371585.1 of Giraffa tippelskirchi. Taxonomy (NCBI): domain Eukaryota; kingdom Metazoa; phylum Chordata; class Mammalia; order Artiodactyla; family Giraffidae; genus Giraffa; species Giraffa tippelskirchi. The sequence goes on from NC_137287.1 coordinate 24,706,597, forward strand.
GTGAGGCATTTAAAATCCTCAGCCTCAAAAGTTCAAATGCAGAACTATCTCAGATTTTATCAGGCCTACTCCATCACTTTGTGTCCAAAGCACTCAAGCCTTTTTTAATGGGAGAAAAAAAAAAAAGGCTATAGATGTATCAGAATGAAACTTTTCATCGCATTTTGTGGGTGTTCCTTAGCCTAAATGAAAGGTATCTATTAAACAGGTGGTAGTCATACATAAGAGCCTTGAAACACATCTCAAGATGATATCAATACAATCAGAGCTCTCATTACCAACTAAATGGTCTGAGTCTTTACTTCCATATCTGCCAAATGAATTAACACCTTATACATCTAAACATGTTATAAAACTCTTCTCTTAGGGGAGAGAACTTTGGGAATGCTCTAATACAAGTCTCAGAGATTATAGCCAAGGTGTTAACTATTTGGAGATTTTTTTAAAAGACAAAATCTAATCTATCCTAAAGAATTTACGTTTTGAAAGCAAGAAGAATTCAGTTGAATTAAATACAAGAATGAGATGAAACGTAAGCTCTAGGCTAAATTCTCAAAGTCAGATGCTCACTGGCACAGATATTTTTAATAAGAGAAATTAAATCTACAGTTCTTAACCTTGGTTGCAGAGAACATTTGTGCATAGAACTTTTTAAAAGCATCATCTCCCAGGGATCAACTGGGGAGGAGCATCCATGATTCTGAGAGTTCCTAGGGGTTGTGTGCAGCCAGAGTTGGAAAAGAAGCAGGTGTGTGAACTGGGGAACCATGCCCATCCAGAGGCAGCTGCCATGTTAGCTGCCTGGTGAGAAGATGCCATCAGTATTTCTAGATTGTCATACACTTCAAGTGAAGCCAGGCTCCAGATCTTTAGTTAAATCTTCTATGTTTTAAATACTGGTAATTAATTTACTTAAAAACTACACACTGCTGTATTTAAAATGGATAACTCACAAGGACCTACTGTATAGCACATGGAATTCTGCTCAACGTTATGTGGCAGCCTGGATGGGAGGGCCATTTGGGGGAGAATGGGTACATGTATCTATATGGCTGAGTCCCTTCCCTGTTCACCTGAAACTATCACATGTTTTAATAATCAGCTATACCCCAATACAAAATAAGAAGTTTAAAAAACAAAGCCACAAATCACTGCAAGTTAAAGAGAGTACACTTGTAGGCATCCCCAACCTATGGGGAGCTTATTTGTAACCTTTGCTGTAAGATGCCTCTTTCTTCTATGAAAGGAATCATCTCAAGTTTACCTGAGAGTAATGGAGAATAAACACTTGCATTGCAGCTTATGGAAGAAGAATCAGTGTCAGATTTTGCAGTTCGGGAATGACCTTAGACAATATCGATAGGGAAGCTGTGGATCGAATAATCCGGGTGGATCATGCAGGTGAATATGGAGCGAACCGCATCTATGCAGGGCAGATGGCCGTCCTGGGTCGGACGAGCGTCGGGCCGGTCATTCAGGTGGGCACCTCTTGATCTCTCAGTAATGAATCACGTTGGGTCATGCATTGTCAAGGGAGGTACTGTTGTCCCCAAGAGAGGAAAAATTGGTTGTGGGTTGGGGGTGGAGGAGTAAAAAGCATATTATTCTTTTTTATAAAGTGCAGACAGACATAAACAGATTTATAGTACATAAACAAACACAGTCTAGCTGTAGTATTAAAATTTCATGGCAGGGAGCAATAAAAAAGGATTAAGAGTCATTGCATTAACTCAAAGCACCAGTTGTAAGACCTTGTGGTCCCACCCCTAGTGGAGCCCAGTGGAGATATTTTATATTTTATACCGAGAGGCAGATTAGACAGGCCTGGGCTTCATAGTCACACAGACCAAAGTTCACATTCCAGCTCTCTCCCCCCTCCTACCTGTGTGAGCTTGAGGAAGTCACATGGCCTGGTCCGTGTCTGCGAAATGAGCTGAGAAAACGTCATTCAGTTTTGGTGAAGAAGAAATGAGCTCATGTAGAACAGCTAATACCATGCCTGGCATGTAGTAGACACTTAGCACAAGTTCAATTGCCTGCTCTGAGTACTTGGGCAAGTTACTTAACCTCTCTGTGCCTCACTTCCTTCATCTGTATAGTGAGGGTAGTAATCGTTTGTCCTTCACAAAGCTATTTGACAGTACCTGGCTATGGGACATACTCTTTTAAGTGTTAGCTCTTATGATCATTCTTCCTTTTTCCTTTGATGTAAATGATATATTTTTGGCTGTCTGAAAGGAAATCATATAAAAGGTAATATTCTGCCCTCCTAAGTTTGAAATGGGCTACATATCTCATGTCTTTGCGGGTGTGGACCCTTGTCCTTGAATAGGTGCACTGTGGATCTGAGCAACTTCTGCCAGTTCTGCGGTTCAGTCTGCTTGTCTGGAATGGAGATAACAGACACTTCTCTTGGTTTGCTGTCTCTCTTCCCCGTAATCTGATGTTTAGGGCTTTTCCTTCGATGATTCAAGGGGACTGGGGGAAGTAGCAGTTCTCATCATTCTCCCCATTGTGCTTCCTTTACTCACATGAACAGAGCATGTGGCTTCCTTATTATGTAGCAGGTGGTCTCTCTGAAATGTCTTTGTTTTTATGTTTCTTACAGAAAATGTGGGATCAAGAAAAGGACCACTTGAAAAAGTTCAGTGAGTTGATGGTTGCATTCAGGGTGCGGCCGACCATTCTGATGCCCTTTTGGAACGTGGTGGGCTTTGCACTGGGTACGTGTCTATCTCAGAGAGCCCGTGTGAGCTTAGGGATCTGGGATGATTGAATCACTAAATAACCCCTCTACAATTCTTGCTGTGTCCTCTTACAGCCTTTTCATTTACTTAATATTTTTCTAAAGTTAAATTGATTATTTTTTTGCTTAAAAGTATTTAAGATAGAACCCTTAAAATCAGTACTTTTATCAATAGAAGATACATTGAAAATAACTACAACAGAGAGGGAAAAGGCTAGAGTAATTTGACTGTGGCCAGATGAAGTTCCCTGATGAAGGTTCTAAACTTGGGATCTGCTCACTCTTAAAAAGAGAGTCAGGGAATTCCCTGGAAGTTCAGTGGTTAGGACTCAGCACTTTCATTGCTGAGAGCCCAGGTTCTATCCCTAGTTGGGGAACGAAGATCCCACAAGCCCTGAGGCACAGCCAAAAGAAAGAAAAAGACAAAAAAGGGGAGAGACAGTGATACAGAAGAACCAAAGAACCCCAGTGAAGACTCGCTCCTGCCATAATCAGAAGGTGAGAAAAAGCACTGAAAGAACATTCTTACTGTGTGATTCAGGGTTTGAATCACCACACTGTCATCTGGTACTGTGGTTTTCAAGGATGGCAGGTTGCTCCTGAGGACACGTGGCAACATCTAGAGACAGTTTTGGTTGTTGCAGCTGGGGATGCCACGGGCCCCTAGTGGGTAAAGGCCAGGGATCCCGCTAAACCTCCTACCACGTTCGGGACACTCCCCCACAACAAGCAATTACCCAGCCCCAGGGTGCCAGGTGACAAACCCTGACCTGGTCTCCATCCCCGGTGGTGTCAGCCCCATCCTTTACCTTCTGGATCTGACCATTCCAGGCGCTGGAACTGCCCTGCTTGGGAAGGAGGGCGCCATGGCCTGCACGGTGGCCGTGGAAGAGTCCATCGCACACCACTACAACAACCAGATCAGGACGCTGATGGAGAAGGAGCCCGAAAAATACGAGGAGCTTCTGCAGGTATCTGACTCCGCTCTGGAAGGGACTGCCGGGGGGGAAGGGCAGATACGCAGTTTGGTAAGAGGAACAAAATAGAGTGTTAGGGACTAGCACTGCCTTCGAAACCTAGGGCAGCACCTCATTTGAAAGGCGTGCGGGCTGAGGCAGCTGAAGCTGTGGGCCATGTCACGTGCTCGGGCGGAGCTGGGACTGAAACCCGTGTTTTCTGAGCGCACACCTGTATTCTCTCTGCCTCTGCGTCATTGTTAGATCCTGAGCAAAGGCCATGAGCACAGATCCTTCAGATTCAATAAATGAATATCCTCAGAAATTTTCTTCAGAAAATAAGGGAACTGTTTAATTTTTGTTTTTCAAGTCTAAGTCAGTGGCCACCCACCTGTCTCTGTAAATAAGTTTTTCTGGAACACCTGCCGCACTCATTTGTCTGCGTGTCCATGGCTGTTGTCCCCTCTAGGGTGGCAGAGTTGAATCATCATGACAGGGACCTTACAGCCCGAGAAACCTCAAGTACTGCCTCTGGCCCTTTGCAGGAAAAGTCTGCCTACCTGTGTCTTAGACAGTAATATGAGGCTTTGGCCACCAAAGTCAGTCAGAACAGTGGGGAGTTGGAAGGCTAACTTGTTTCAATTTCTTTTTATTTAACCAGGTGATAAGGAAATTTCGGGATGAAGAGCTTGAGCACCATGACATAGGCCTCGAACATGACGCAGAACTGGTGGGGACCCATCTTTACTGTTTGCTTGTGGTGGTACTTTATTTGGAAGGTTGAGGGACAGGAACGTTTCTGTTTCCAAAAAGTTATAAAACGACCACCAGAGAAAGAGAACCCATATCAGTCAGTTCAGTTCAGTTGCCCAGTTGTGTCCCACTCTTTACGACCCCTTGAACTGCAGCACGCCAGGCTTCCCTGTCCATCACCAACTCCTGAAGCTTGCTCAAACTCTTGTCCATCGAGTCGGTGATGCCATCCAACCATCTCATCCTCTGTCGTCCTCTTCTCCTCCTGCCTTCAATCTTTCCCAGCATCAGGGTCTTTTCCAAGGAGTCGTTCTTCACACCACGTGGCCAAAGTATTAGAGTTTCAGCTTCAGTATCAGTCCTTACAATGAATATTCAGGACTGATTTCTTTAGGATTGACTGGTTGGATCTCTTTGCAGTCCAAGGGACTCTCGAGAGTCTTCTCCAACACCACAGTTCAAAAGCATCAATTCTTTGGTGCTCAGCTTTCTTTATAGTCCAACTCTCACATCCATACATGACTACTGGAAAAAACCATAGCTTTGACTAGATGGACCTTTGTTGGCAAAGTAATGTCTCTGCTTTTTAATATGCTGTCTAGGTTGGTCATAGCTTTTCTTCCAGGGAGCAAGCATCTTTTAATTTCATGGCTGCACTTGCCATCTGCAGTGATTTTGGAGCCCCCCAAAAATAAAGTCAGCCACTGTTTTCACTGTTTCCCCATCTGTTTGCCATGAAGTGATGGGACCAGATGCTACGATCTTAGTTTTCTGAATGTTGAATTTTAAGCCAACTTTTTCACTCTTCTCTTTCACTTTCATCAAGAGGCTCTTTAGTTCTTCACTTTCTGCCATATGGGTGGTGTCATCTTTGTATCTGAGGTTTTTGATGTTTCTCCCAGCAATCTTGATTTCAGCTTGTGCTTCATCCAGCTGGTCATTTCTCATGATGTACTTTGCATATAAGTTAAATAATAAGGGTGACAGTATACAGCCTTGACGTACTCCTTTCCCATATTGGAACCAGTCCATGTTCCATGTCTGGTTCTAACTGTTGCTTCCTGACCTGCATACGGATTTCTTAGGAGGCAGGTAAAGTGGTCTGGTATTCCTATCTCTTGAAGAATCTTCCACAGTTTGTTGTGATCCACCTAGCCAAAGGCTTTGGCATAAGTCAGTAAAGCAGAAGTAGATTTTTTCTGGAACTTTCTTGCTTTTTCTATGATCCAAAGGATGTTGGCAATTTGATTTCTGGTTCCTCTGCCTTTTCTTAATCCAGCTTAAATATCTGGAAGTTCTTGGTTCATGTACTGTTGAAGCCTGGCTTGGTGAATTTTGAGCATTACTTTGCTACTGTGTGATATAAGTGCAATTGTGTGGTAGTTTGAGCATTCTTTGGCATTGCCTTTCTTTGGGATTGGAATGAAAACTGACCTTTTCCAGTCCTGTGGCCACTGCTGAGTTTTCCAAATTTGCTGGCATATTGAGTGCAGCACTTCAGCTGCATCATCTTTGAGGATTTGAAATAGCTCAACTGGAATTCCATCACCTCCACTAGCTTTGTTTATAGTGATGCTTCCTAAGGCCCACTTGACTTCACATTCCAGGATGTCTGGCTCTAGGTGAGTGATCCCACCATCGTGATTATCTGGGTTGTGAAGATCTTTTTTGTATAGTTCTTGTGTGTATTCTTGCCACCTCTTCTTGACCTCTTCTGCTTCTGTTAGGTCCATACCATTTCTGTCCTTTATTGTGCCCATCTTTGCATGAAATGTTCCCTTTGTATCTCTAATTTTCTTGAAGAGATCTCTAGACTTTCCTATTCTATTGTTTTCCTCTGTTTCTTTGCACTGATCACTGATTTAGGTCATACCTGAATGGTCTAGTGGTTTTCCCTACTTTCTTCAATTTAAGTCTGAATTCTGCAATAAGGAGTTCATGATCTGAGCCACAGTCAGCTACTGGTCTTATTTTTGCTGACTGTGTAGAGCTTCTCCATCTTCAGCGGCAAAAAATATAATCAGTCTGATTTTAGTATTGACCATCTGGTGATGTCCATGTGTAGAGTCTTCTCTTGTGTTGTTGGAAGAGAGTATTTGCTATGACCAGTGCATTCTCTTGGCAAAACTCTGTTAGCCTTTGCCTTGCTTCATTTTGTACTCCAAGGCCAAATTTGCCTGTTACTCTAGGTATCTCTTGACTTCCTACTTTTGCATTCCAGTCTCCTATGATGAAAAGGACATCTTTTTTTGGTTTAGTACTACAAGGTCTTGTAGGTCTTCATAGAACCATTCAACTTCAGCTTCTTCAGCGTTAGTGATTGGGGCATAGGCTTGTATTACTGTGATATTGAATGGTTTGCCTTGGAAATGAACAGAGATCATTCTATCGTTTTTGAGATTGCACCCAGGTACTACATTTCAGACTCTTTTGTTGACTATGAGAGCTACTCCATTTCTTCTAAGGGATTCTTGCCCACAGTAGTAGATATAATGGTCATCTGAGTTAAATTCACCCATTCCAGTCCATCTTAGTTCACTGATTCCTAAAATGTCAATGTTCACTCTTGCCATCTCCTGATTGACCACTTCCAATTTACCTTGATTCGTGGACCTAACATTCCAGGTTCCTATACAATATTGTTCTTTATAGCATTGGACATTATTAGTTCCATCACCAGTCACATCCACAACTGGGCATTAACAGAACTGCTTGACAGAAAGCAAGCAAATGCCTTGCTCCCAACTGGGAATCATTTCTCGCTTCCTTATCCTTTTCCCCAGCACATTCCCTCTTTCTGGTGAGAAGCTGGTTGGGTCAGATGTTTTGGCTGCAGCAAAGGCATTCCAATCTTTTGAAAAGGATTTTTTTCCCCGCAGTTAAAACAAATCATTTCTTAGATCTTATTACTTACCCAGAGAAGTCCCAACCCTGCCATGCTAGACTTGCACGTTACAATGGAAGGTGAACATAGAATGGATTTCTTTGGTTTGCTTACTGTTGTTTTTTTTAACAGGCTCCAGCATATGTCGTTCTGAAGAGCATTATCCAGGCTGGGTGCAGAGTGGCGATATATTTATCAGAAAGGCTTTAAAATATGTCCACTTTTCCTTGTGTATAGGGATAATAGTAATTTAACAGGTGACAGTGGCAGAAAAGGAAATGTACAGTTATTGTTCTGTGAATTTGTTAATAAATTATGAGAGGTTTTTTCATTAATTAAACTCTCCAGTGTTGATTGTTCTCTGTGCTGCTTTGTGGCCATAAGGCTGACAGTTTACCAGGTGTGTTCAGATTACAGCAAATGAAGCTGGTTCTCATTTGGTCTATAAATTTTTTTCTAAAGCAACAAGTATGAATCATTAAGAAAGTAACATATCTTCGAGAGAAAAAAAAATGAGTTTACCGGTATCACAAAGTAATTTAAAACAGTGATGTTTAAAATTGACAAAGCAAGACTGTCTAACCCATCAGGTAAGCAGAAGACTGATATCGTTTTTATTGTGAAATGTGGGTTGAGGGCAGATTACTTCCATCAGAGAGTATACTAAATTGTGGATTATTTGTGAAGTTGAATTATAATCATTTCCTTTAGGTCTGTTCCCTAAAGAATGGACCAAAATGAACTATAATTTTTATACTTTGTTGAAATCCTTTATGATTTGCAAATTTTAAAATAATTTGTGGGAAAAAAACCTAGATCAGTGGTTCTCTTCTCTGGCTGCACATCAGGGTTCCTGAAGAGCCTTTTAGAATTTTTCAGATTGTGAACCCAAAATTCTGACTTAATTAGGGGGGAGCCCAGGATCACAATGGTTTCGAAAGCTCCCAGGTGATTCTAGGCTGAGTCAGGGCTGGGAACCCCTGGGCTAGACTGTCAGCTTCTTGTCGTGAAGAATCATATCCTTGCCTCTTTGCCTCCTGCCTAGCACCCTGTGTTTAATCACCACCTTGCCTCAGGGCATCCTGTTTTGAAAGACAGCAACACTGGGATAGTTTGGATTAGTCCTCTATAACCTCTTTCTTTTCCTGAACCAAACATGCATTTAATCTTACATGAGCAAGTGAATCAGTCTTCTGGTAATAGTTGCAATAAATTAAACATGGGAGGGAAGGGTTGAAGACAAGTGAATTCTAAATTCTTGCACTAGGTTACAAACAGATATCTGTTGAAAGGCCAAGTTTCTACTCAGTTGTTGCCTGTCTCCATTATTTTATAAATATGCATTTTATGTCTTTCCTGTAAAGACAATGAGTTTATTGAGGGCTAAACATCTTTTTAGTTCCTAGTACACAGTAGGTGCCCATTAAAAGGGAGGGGAGGAAAGGAGGGGAAAAAAAGGAAGGGAGGGGCAAAATGTACTAAAGTGAAGTGAAAGTCGCTCAGTTGTGTGGACTCTTTGCGACCCCATGGACTACACAGCCCATGGAATTCTCCAGGCCAGAATACTAGAGTGGGTAGCCTTTCCCTTCTCCAGGGGATCTTCCCAACCCAGGGATCGAACCCAGGTCTCCCGCATTGCAGGCAGATTCTTTACCAGCTGAGCCATGAGGGAAGCCCAAGAATACTGGAGTGGGTAGTCTATCCCTTCTCCAGCAGATCTTCCCAACCCAGGAATCAAACCAGGGTCTCCTGCACTGCAGGCGGATTCTTTACCAACTGAGCTATGAGGAAAGCCCTCAAATGTACTTAAGTAGCTACCAAACTGCTAGGAAAACGGCCTCGGTGGGTGTTCATCTCCTCTGGATCTCGGTGCCAGAGGCGCCCAGGGTGCCGTCCCTGGCCCTGTTCTGTCCGTTGTTTTTTTCTTGGTACCTCATCCTGCCTTGAGGCTGACTCCTTCACATTTATATCTCCAGCCCAGATTTCTCATTTTCAAATAGCCATCTGCCTACAAGATCCTCCACTTGGAAGTCAAGAAAGTCCCAAGTTCCACACACCCCAAGCTGAGCTCCCTGCCCTCCCACCCCTAGTCTTGCTTCCCCAGTGGCCTCCCCATCACAGGGAATGGCAACTGCTTCTTTCTGGTCCTCAGGCCAAAAGCTCTGCAGTCCCCTTTGACACCTGCCTCTGGTACACTCCCATCAACCAGGACATCCTTTGGGCTCTACCAGATCCTCTTCACTGTCTCAACTGCCATCACTCAAGTCTCTCACCCCTTCCCCCCCATCTCTCACCTAGGCTACTTTAGAAGCCTTCTAACTGTTCTTCCTGCCTTACCCTTGTCCTCCCACGATCCATTCTCAACCCAGCAGCCAGAAGTGTACTTTGAGCTGTCAGTCAGATCACAATACTGCTCAGCTCAGAACCTCGCTGTGGCTTTTCCCAGTTATCACAGGGTAAAGATCACGGTCCCTAAGCTGACTTATGAGACCTACATAATCTGGCCTCTGTGACAGCTTCCCTTTCCTCACTCTGTCTCTAGTCACACTGGCCCCTTCCTATTCCTTGAAATGCTGAGGCATATTTCTGCCTTGTGGCCTTTGCAGTGGCCATTTCCTCTGCCCGGAATCCTTTCCCCCGGATATCTCCATGGTCAAATCCCACACCGACTCCTAAGGTTTTGTTCAAATGTCAGTTTTGAAAGGACACCCACTCGGAACACCTTTTTCAAAAAGATTGCAAAGCCCACCCCACCATATAACCCCATGCCCCTTGCTCTGTTCTGCACTTTTCCCCCAGAGCACTACTACCTTCTAGCATATTATATAAGGTACTTACTTCTTGTGTTTCTTGTCTGTTTTCTCCCTGCAAGAATATAAGCTCTATAGGGTAGAAATCTTTGTTTCAATCACTGACACATAACTAGTTGATGGGATTGGATGAAGAAATTGTTCTCCCTTATTAGAAGTCATTTCCAGATAACTGGTAAATCAGAGCTACTCCTGTTTGCGTCCCAGCAAAATTCAGTGGAGATTTATTGAAAAGATACTACCAAGCTGAGCTGGGCCCCTGGCCCTGGTCTGTACAAATTGTTTTGCTGTAAAACTCATTATCTTTTAGCCAGTGGATGGGGAGAGGGTGGGGGTAGGGAGATGGTACCAGGAAACCAAAGGAAGGCCCTTCTGTATGTTTCTTGTGATGATTTAAAAAAATACAGACTGGAGTTTTGCATATGAATCCACATGCAAAAGAATGAATTTAGATCTGTACTTAACAGCACATAAAAAAATTAACTCAAAACACACTGCTAAATTTCTAAAGCTCTTAGAAGAAAACATAAGAGTAAGTCTGTGTGACCTTGGATTAGGCAACAGTTGTCTAGATATGACACCAAAAGCACAAGCAATGAAAGAAAAAAATAGATAAACTGAACTTTATCAAAATAAAAACTTTTGTTCTTGGAAGAACACTCTCATGAAAGTGAGAAGACAGCCAGCAGAACAGGAGAAAATATTTGTAAATCATGTATCTGATAAGGGATTTGTATCTAGAATATGAAGAACTCTTAAAACTCAACAGTAAGACAAATTAATTAAAAATAGGCAAACATGTCTCCAAAGAAGATATACAAATTGCCAATAAGCATTTGGGAAAAAGAAATGCCCCACATCATTTGTCATTACAGAAAACCACAATGAGATACCCCTTCACACCCACTAGGATGGCTACAATAAAAAAGATGGAGAATTACAAGTGTTGGTGAGGATGTGGAGAAATTGTAACCCTCTTACACTCCTGGTGGGACTGTAAAATGGTGCAGGCTCTTTGGAAAACAGTGACATTTCCTCAGACAGTTATACATAGAATTACCGTGCTGCAGTAACTCCTCTTCTAGGTATAAACTTAAGGGAAAATGTATTCAAATAAGTAATTGGATGTGAATATTCATAGTATTAATAATATTGTATTCATAGTATTAATAACATTGTTTGTGATAGCCAGAAAGTAGAAACAACCCAAATGTCTATCACCCAATGAATGGATAAACTAAATGTGGTATATCTATACAATGGAATGTTATTCACCTGTAAAAAGGAAGTACTGATGCATGTTGTAACACTGAAGAACCTTAAAAACATGATGTTTGGTTACAGAGTTTCAATATGGGAAGATGAAAATAGATCTGGAGAGGAGGAATGGTGGCAATAGTTGCACAACAATATGAAAGTGCTTAATACCACTGAACTCTGCACGTGGAAATGGTTACATATATTTTACAGCAATAATTTTTGAGCCTATTTATATGAAATGTGCAGAGCAGGCAAATCCAGAGACAAAGAATAGACTGCTAATTGCCTAGGACTGCAAGAGACAGAGGGAATGGGGAGTTACTGCTAATGCATTTAGGCTTTCTTTTTGGGGTGATGAATGTTCTAGAATTAGATGGTGGTGATGGTTGCATAACCTATGAATATACTAAAAACCACTGAAATGTAGGCTTTAAAAACGTGAATTTTATGGTATGAATCATAGCAATTAAAAAAAATACAAAATTTGTAGTTTTATGCTGTAAGTGTGTGTTAGTTGCTCAGTTGTGTCCTATTTGTGACCCCACGGACTGTAGCCCATCAGGCTTCTCTGTCCATGGAATTCTCCAGGCAAAAATACTGGAGTGGGTAGCCATTCCCTTCTCCAGGGGATCTTCCTGACCCAGGGATCGAACCCAGGTCTTCTGTTTTGCAGGCAGATTCTTTATGTCTGAGTCACATAGCAATTTTATGCTATATTTGAAAGCAAATTTCAGTCCAGGCAATTGAATGGGAAACAATTTATTTAATGTACAATCCTTCAAGCCAGCAGAGCATGTGGAAGTCTTGATCTTCTGAGATGCTGGTGCTGTTTCTTGCCTTCATGTATCAAAGTGAATTTTGTTAAGTATTGCGGTCAGTAGTCTTAGTCCTATGAAGGCATTTTGTACGATCCTTATTGGAAACCCAGATTTGCTACTGTTTGCTTAGCATCCCCTTCAGAATTGATGGCTGATGTTCCGTGCTTTCTGAGAGCTTCTTGAATATAAGGCTAGAGAGATTTTCTGAATCCCCCTTTGATTGTTTTAATTCCATTACAGCTTGTCCTCTGTATTAACAAGGTAATCTTGTCTTTCTCTTAACTTTACTGCTCTGACCTTTCAGGGGAAATGTGATTTTAGATTTGGACACCATCCAAAGATGATGCCAGGATGACGAAGGATATTATTCTTGCAAGCAGTCCAGTTCCAAAGATGTGATCTGAGCTATCGTTATTTGCATGTTTTTGATTCCTTCTCTACTCAGAAGTGGTCCACAGACCAGTAGCAGTGGTATCACCTAGGAACATGTTAGAAATGCAGAATTTGGGGATCCTCCCCAGACCTACCTAATCAGAATCTGCATTTTAACAAGACTTGGTGGTTTTAAAGTATGTCTGCAGATTCCTTGATATTTCTCTGTTTTGTTGTTTGTTGTTTTAGTCACTAAGTTGTATCCAACTCTTTGCAACCCCTTGGACTGTAGCCCATCAGGCTCCTCTGTCTATGGGATTTTCTAGGCAAGAATACTGGCGTGGGTTGCCATTTCCCTCTCCAGGGGATCTTCCTGACTCAGGGATCAAACCCTTGGCTCCCATATTGGCAGGCAGATTCTTTACCACTGAGCCACCTGGGAAGTCCAAGTGTTCATTTGAAAAGTGAGAGTGAAAGTCACTCGGTCCTGTCTGCTCTTTGTGACCCCATGGACTAGATACAGTCCATGGAATTCTCCAGGCCAGAATACTAGAGTGGGTAGCCATTCTTTTCTTCAGGGGATCTTCCCAACCCAGAGATCACACCCAGGTCTCCCGCATTGCAGGCAGATTCTTTACCAGCTGAGCCACAAGGGAAGCCCAAGAATACTGGAGTGGGTTAGCCTATCCCTTCTCTAGCGGATCATCCTGACCCAGGAATCGAACCAGGGTCTCCTGCATTGCAGGTGGGTTCTTTACTAGCTGAACTACCAGGAAAGCCCATTTCTCGTTCAGTGGAGCCTAATTCCCCATATCTTGAGAATGGGCTGTCCTTAGTGACTTGTTTATAACAAACAACATGGCAGAAATGGTGGCGTGTGACCTGCAAGGCTGCTAAGTCATAAAAGACCTTGCAATCTCCATGTTTCTCTCCAGGATCTCCCTCCCCTTCTCCAGGAAGCCAGCTGCCTTGTGGTGAGAACAGTTAACCGGTGGAGTGGTCACATGGCCAAGAACTGAGACACCCCCCCCACCCCCCGCCAACAGTCATGTTGTGAAACATCCCTAAAGGGAATCATCAGTCTCAGTCAAGCCAACATCCTGACTGCAACCTCATGAGAGGCTGAAAGCCAGAACCACCAGGCTGAGTCACTCCTGACTCTCAGCAACTATAAAGGATAACAGGGGCTCAGTCATGTCCGAATCTCTGCAACCCCATGGACTATATAGCCCACCAGTCTCATCTGTCCGTGGAGTTCTCCAGGCAAGAATCCTGGAGTGGGTAGCCATTTCCTTCTCCAGGTGATTTTCCTGACCCAGGGATCGAACCCACATGTCCTGCATTGCAGGCAGATTCTTCACCGTCTGAGCCACCAGGGAAGTGCTCCATTACCTAAAAGGAACCCCTGTTAGTAGTTCACTGCCTTCACTGCCAGCCTTAAAAAATCTTCTATCCATATCTGTACAGCTTGGAGTTTGTGTTGCTCCTCAAACGGAATAATAAAACTGTGCATCCTGATCTGATGTGTATATTTTTGACTTCGTGAGGAATATCGGCCACCTTTCCAATCTGTGGATCCAGCCTATGGGTCCACCTCATCCCTCCAGCTGGCTGCTAGTTCCCAGCAGGGCCACCGCCACCACGAGCCCCGCAGCCTGCACTACGCTCTGCATCCCGGCTCAGCAGAGGAGGCAATGCAGGGGAGGCTGGAACTTAACCGCTTGGCTCTCTTCTGTCCTCTTCTTTCCCCAGGTCTCTTAGATCCTCCTCTTCCGCCAGCGGGGGGCATCTGGGTTATTAATTAACAGAGTCGGGGGACTTCTCATGCTTCGGAGACCACCCTTGAACACAAGTCTCTATGGAATTTCCGGAGGAGGGACCCCCTTGGGGTCCTTAACCCTTCTGGAGACCCCAGACTTCTTTGCCAATATGATAAACGCTCTGGACCCTCACCACTGGGCCTCCTTTAGGCCTGTCGATCCGGCTGATTTAAGAAGAAAACGTGACCTTTCCCCACCGCGAGGAACAAAAAAACCTTCCCTAAAAAAAAAAATCGTTCTTTCTGGCTCTACGGGAACACAAAGCACTGTTATACCGAATATGTTTCCAAAGGTTTAAAAGGCTCCTTTTGCCTTCGAGGACGTGCTCCCTCCCACTCTGGTTCCCGAAATGGCAGCCCTGCAGGGCTGTGCCTGAGCCGCGGGTGCTTTGATGCGGATCACGGAGGACGATCCGCTGGGCGCGCCAAGGGCGAGCAAGGGCGCGCGCAGCCCGCCGCCGCCAGAGGGCGCCCTCGCCCCGGCGATCCGGCCCTGCCTGAAATCTCCAGGACACGCCCGGCGGGCAAGGCCAGGTCATTGCTATAGCTCAGTCGCTCAGTCGTGTCCGACTCTTTGCGACCCCATGGACTGCAGCACGCCAGGCCTCCCTGTCCATCACCATCTCCCGGAGCTTGCTCAAACCCATGTCCATCCAGTCGGTGATGCCATCCAACCATCTCATCCTTTGTCCTCCCCTTCTCCTCTTGCCTTCAATCTTTCCCAGGTCATTGCTATGGGTGGTGATAATCCGGCCTCCTGAACTCCGCTGTCGGACGGGAGTGGCAGGTCTCTTGCACACTTTGCGAGGTGCAGGCTGATGCACCTGGCCGCTGCGGTCTGCTCGAACCCACTGACGAGCGTTCTTAACCGGAGGATGCAATTTCTTTTTCAGAAAAGAGAGAGAGGAAAACAGGGGAGGTCGATTATCCTCTCTCTACGGGAAACACACGATGAAACCGGCTTCAGGCGTCAAGCAGTGTCCGAGGGGTCTCAGGACTGTTGATTCGCGCTGCTCCCTGGACGCAAGCCTCCCTCGCGTCCGCATGCTCAGCGTTTCCCCTGATGAAGGCCGGTTGCCCTTCTAAACCCGCATCTCGTAGGTGAAGTCGTCCCTCGGGGCCTCTCCCATCCCAGTCCCTCAGCTTCTTGCATCCCAGCCTTAATGCTTCCCTACTGTCTCTCCCAGATGGTACGAGCTCCCCAAAGTCAAGGGCTACCCCAACACCTGGAGTCTAGCTTGCCCTCAGTCATTGTTTTTGATAACCTAATCTAAACTTTAAAAAGCATATGGAATGGAACAAAAGTAATTACAAGTAATGACAAATGAGCCTCCTGATCTCACGATGCACACACCTAGAAACTTCTGGATGAAAATGTGAAACGGGGAGGGAAGGCCAACCTTGTGAGTGAGTGCCCTTCAGTCAGTATTCTTGTCCATCTGCATCCCAAAACCTGGCAAACATTTACTGCATGACCATGTCTCTACTCTTTTGAAATGCCTTTTATTCATTCTGGCTATTTGGCTTTTTTTTTGTTGTTTTTTGAGGATTCCTTTTCATGATACATTTTTCCTTTTTTGGTTCAACTTCAATATTTCCAAGGTTGTACAGAATTTCCTACTTCTTAAACCTGGAATATTTAACTGAGCATGTGCATCAGAATAAACTCTTGAGATTAAAGAAAAACATCTACAGATGTTCCTGCTCTGCCCAGTACTACTGAAGCAGAAACTTCTGGGCTGGGCTTAAGTGTGTGTGTGCTCAGTCATGTCTGACTGTTTGTGACTCCATGGACTAGAGTCTACCAGGCTCCTCTGTCCATGGGATTTTCTAGGCAATAATACCAGAGTGGGTTGCCATTTTCTACTCCAAGGGCCTAAGGGATAAGTATAATATAAAAACTCATACAGGGGCTCTGATACGCAGCCGTGGTTAAGGATCAGTGGTTTGATTCCACCAGGACTTTATTTTAAACCTGCCTCCGAAGGCTTTCCCTCTGTTTTCCATCCTACTTTTCTGGGCTGCTTCAGGATTTCCACTCTGTCCCACTTCTCCTGCACTGCCCTCTGTGAAGGTGTGACTTGTAATTGCAGTATTCACCAACCCATTCAGTGCCGTGACAGTTGGAAACATATTCCAGATCAAGTTGTCTTCATCAGGTGAGAACAATGCTGAACAGCCGTGCTCCCTGTTCTGCTGGGTGAGTGGCCTTTGTGTGGTATTTTCCATGCCTAACTTACAGCTGGCTTTATTGAAACAGCTTGAAAAAATTGCATGGAGATGCCACGTGTTACACGGACTTCCTGATGCTCTTTGTATATGTGTCTAAATAAGACAACACAGGCATTAAAAAGAATAATTATCTCAGTTATCTGGATGCTTTAAGGTAGCGTATTATTCTAAGTGCTGTGAAATAAAGGAATTTTAGGATATGAAATTCATACTCCTTTTTTATGTTATTTAGAAGAGACACAAAACATCTCACCTTTGCTTTAATAGGAAGTTGTTAGTTCTGCTGAAAGAAAAATCCATAGGGTGTTGTGTTCAGGTATGGTTTGATCCAGGAGCTCAGACCAAGTACTTGTCTTC
Organism: Giraffa tippelskirchi; assembly: GCF_054371585.1. NCBI lineage: Eukaryota > Metazoa > Chordata > Mammalia > Artiodactyla > Giraffidae > Giraffa > Giraffa tippelskirchi. Next base: position 24,723,604 of record NC_137287.1, read on the forward strand.
ACTCTCCCCTCTCTCTGCTTCCACAGTGCTGACATTAGGCTCCAAGTGGCCCCCGAGGTCCTCTTCAAGTATGAGAACATTGTTATTACGCAGCACTTTCATACATCACCTCCTAACACTCGTCGATCCAAAAGAAGGATGAGGGTCTCTTCCTCTAGCTTCTGCAGAAGAGGGAGAAATGTTTGTTTTCCTGGAATCCAAAACACAGCCCTCCTCCACCTCTAGCTTCATTTCTCTCTAATCAGATCGCATTATTGGCCCTCAACCTGGCCTGAGGGATTGTGGCTAATCTCATTGGCCATGCCTGGTGACATGGTTGCTCCTGAAGTAAGTGGAGTGGGGACAATTCCACCCAAGCCATGTGGGTCAAGAATGGGTAAGGTGGCTCCCTCAAAGAAAGCTAGAGTCCCCTCACCAGAAGGGAGAACAGATATTGGGCAAATAAAAAGGCCTGGTGTCTCCTGAGCCCAGGAAGTTGTGATGGAGACAGGATTTGAGTGGATGCAAGTGGGGCAGAGGGTTCCAGATGTGGTGGAAGGCTGAGACCCAGGGGACATTACTATAGCCTCCCCATGATGGTGAACGAGGACCTGGGTCAGGGCTCTGGGGTACCAGGCAGCCTAGAAAGATGGTCTACACCACCTGGGTCTGAATTCTGGCTCTGCCACTTACCAGGTGTTACCTAACTTCTCTGGGCCTTAATTTCCTCCTTGTAAAAGATAGCACTGGGGGTGTCATGGATAAATACAAAAATAGTATGCCTAGTGGAAGGAACCAATCGCAAAGGCCACATAATATGTGATCCACTCACACGAAATGTCCAGAATAGGCGTATCTATAGAGACAGAAAGTAGATTCGTGGGGCTGAGGGGAGTGGGGATAATGAAAATATTCTAAAATTGATCGTGGTGATGGTTGTACAACTGTGAATATACCAAAAGTCAGTGAGTTGTACATCTTTTGTCTGTGAATTGTATGGTATGTGAATAAAAGCAACCATGGAGGTTTTTAAAGATAATACGCGTCACGTGTTTTGAGCAGTGCCGGTCACACCCACTCTACCAGCACGATCAGGCCCAGAGGTCATGGCAACTCTGACCCTCCCAGGTCCCTGGCGCATCATCATTTTGAATTCTCTTCGTCTGGTCCTCACTTTCCTGAACAGTTCCATCATTCAGTCCCTTCCGTTACTCCACTGAGGCACATGCCTCTCTTTCCTGGCAGGATACTGACGGCATAGAAAGGAGGGCAGGACTTGTTGGCTAATCAGAAAGGATTCGTGACGGTCAATTTTATGTGCCCACTTGACTGGGTCTCGGGGTGCCCAGACATTTGGTCAGACGTGATTCTGGGTGTGTCTATGAGGGGGCTTTTGGTTGAGGTTAGCACTTGATTGAGTGAAGCAGGTGCCCCCCTCCTGTGTGTGGGCCTCATCCAATCGGCTGAAGGCCTGATTAGAACAACAGGCTGACCCTCCCGAATGAAGGAGGAAACTCCTCCTGCCTGGCTGCCAAGCTGGGACAGCAACCTTCTCCTGCCTTCGGACTCAGATGGAAACACTGGCCCTTCTTGGGTCTGGAGTCACCAGACTTGACAGAGAAGCACGCCGTTGGCTCTCTCCCAGGTCTCTGACTTGTTATCTGCAGATCCTGGCCCTTGTCAGCCTCCCCAATCACGTGAGTCTCTTCCTTTCTCTCTCTGTGTCCTCTTGGTTCTGCTTCTCTGGAGAACCTTGACTAACACAGAACCGAAAAGAAAGATGAGTCAGTGGGGAGTTTCAGGCTGGATGACTAGGAAAACAATCAGAATATAGGACAAAAATAAGGAAATCAAATCAAGGAAGTGACTGGTTTGTGGAGTTTTCTTTCATTCACAAATACTAATTCAGCATCTTCCCTGTGCCAGATAAAGTGCTGGTTGTTGGAAATTAAAAGCTCCACCAGTTGCCAAAACCAGAGGCCAAATCTGTCCTTGCCTCTGTCTTCAGTCTCAGCCTCAAGATAGAATGAATCTCAAGATCTATAATTTAACCTCCTAGAGTTGCTCCATTTCCTTAGCAGGTGGAGAGGGCTCTCATTGGAATCACCATCCCCTGGTGGCTCAGATGGTAAAGAACCTGCCTGCCAATGCGGGAACCACAGGAGACATAGGTTCAATCCCTGGATCAGGGAGGTTCCCTGGAGAAGGGCATGGCACCCTGCTCCAGTATTCTTGCCTGGAGGATTATATGGACAGAGGAGCCTGGCATGCTACAGTCCATGGGGTCACAAAGAGCTGGACACGGCTGAGCAACTAACACTTTCAACTTCACTTTCACCCACTTTTTTTAAAATCCACGACTTTTAATAACAATTTCATTTAAGGTTCAGGAGGACCATGGAAATATTTGAGGTATTTGAAGAGTTACTGTATATGAAATTAAAAAATAGAAAGTTATTGGTATTGATCAAAGTCTACCAACATAAAGTATTTTTGCAGTCCCAAGCAACTCATGGTGATAAGGGTGTTATGTGATAAGTGTTACATGTTTGTTGGGGAGGATGAGATAGTGTTCAAAGGAAAATTACCTGCATTTTACAATATAATGCCATTAAGCAAAGCAGGGCCTAAAGTATAGAAAAGATGGGAATGGGAGAGAGAGCCTGCTCAGACAGGGAGAAAAAAGACCCCCATCCTGGGAGCAGCTAAGGCTGAGTCCTGCCTCCTAAGGGTCACTCCTTACCTCGTGCTTTATTCCCACCTGAGGGAAGGGGATCTTAAGAAAGCCACATGAAGAAGGGACAGCATGGGCCACGGTCGCCTGCTTGCAGTTCCATAGAGCATCATGTTTACCCATGCCTAGGAGCCCAGGGGGGCACTCAGACTGTTAAATCACCTTGGGTCAGGGGGTGGGGGTCGTCCATTCTCCAATGGCAGGAAGTCTTGTCTTCCTCTTCTCCATTTCCTTCTTTATGTTCTAAACAGAGATGAGGGAGGGAGTTCATCACTCTAAAAAGGAGACTCTGCCATTGGTATTGATTCCTAAGTAGACTTGAGCGAAGCTGGAGATTATCTGGAAGTTTTATCAGGTTTTAAAAAATGCAAAACCATTCCATTTTCTCTACACTGCCATCACCTCTTCTCAAGGAGTGGTCACCATCATCTCTTATCTGATGTCACTGTCTCTACGTTGGGCTCAATGCAAAGGATGTTGTCTCCCTCTACAGTGCAACTGGATATGCCCAGGGACTATGCTGAGGTCAGTGAAATATAAACACAAGTGCTTAGGTGAGACTTTCAGAAAGCTCCTTAGGAATGGAGCAGACAGCTGGACCTGGTCCTTTTTACCTGCTGCTAACTCTTGCTTCCAGCCTGGAATATGGATGATGGCTAACTCCAGCAGTTACTGTGAACTGTGAGACATTGTTGAGGATGAAAGCCCTGGCTAAGGATGACAACCCAAAAAGATAGAAGACTTCTAGATCCCCAGTGACCACAATACTGCCACCACCATCTCTGGACTGCCCACCTTCTAACCTGAAACTCTTACCATGTTTGCTGCTGCTGCTGCTAATTCGTGTCCAACTCTGTGCGACCCCATAGACGGCAGCCCACCAGGCTCCCCCGTCCCTGGGATTCTCCAGGCAAGAACACTGGAGTGGGTTGCCATTTCCTTCTCTAATGCATGAAAGTGAAAAGTGAAAGTGAAGTCGCTCAGTCATGTTCAACCCTTAGCGACCCCATGGACTGCAGCCCACCAGGCTCCTCTGTCCATGGGATTTTCCAGGCAAGAGTTCTGGGGTGGGTTGCCATTTCCTTCTCTGCTTACCATGTTTAAGCATTGTTATTTTTGGTGTCTGCTAATAGCAGCCAAAAGTTATCAACCCTAACTGACACTTTTAGTGAATGACTTCAAATCTTAGGGTTAGACCCCCTTTTTCCAGGAGGCTTTCTCTGATTGCCAGCGCTCCATCTGAATTCCCTTCTATGGGTTCCTGTAACGCTCTATCTGTCCTACACCAAAGCCTTTATCGTAGCCTTGTCTCCAAGCCCCACCAGGCGTTAGCCTCCCAAGACCAGGGACCTTGTCTCTCCTGTTATCACTGAGTCCCAGCTCTAGCACAGCATAGGACCCGTTGTGGGAACTTGATACATTTCTGTGAATGAATGGATGAATCAGGCAATCACTGTGAACTAAAACAGTCTCTTTTCTCAGGAAGCTCACAGTTTAGATTTCTGCCTTAGATGGAATAGATGTGAAGAAATTAGTTCAAGATCAAGAAGGCAGGGTTGATAAAAGTTCGCCTGTCCCAATATAGCAATTTAGTCATTCATTAACTCCTGGAGTTACCTTTATCTGGAGGCTAACCACGGTGTTCCGTGCTTGCCGGCATGGGAGATCAGCAAGCTAAGCACGGGATGAAGGAAGGTTCTACAGTTCTTGAATCACCTGTCTTCACATGGCTTCTTCACAAAAGTCTAGTTTCCTGCAACATGTCTTAGATGCTGGAAGCCCCAATATCCCTCCTAGAAATCTACTCTGAAGATACAGTTCCCCTGGAGCAAAATGACTTTGTGAAAGGAGATTTGTGTCATCATATTTGTGTTAGCAAAAGAATGTAACCTACCTCCAGACCAGAAGAGAGAACTTCATCCATTGTTCAGTTGATCAGAAGAGGATCAAGGATCAACTAAACAAACCATGATTTAACTGCCAAGGATTGCTCTGCAGCAATTAAAAAGAATAAGATGTCTGTTTATTGTAATATGGAAATATCTCCAAAGAAACACAGTAGTGAAGCAAAACCAAGACACAAAACAGTGTGTATCAGTGTTGCTCATCCTTCACCAGCCTGACGAGCTTGAGCTGGAATTCACATCTGTAGGTCAAAGGTCCGCAAACTATGGCCAAAAAGCCAGATCTAGCTGTTTTTTTTTAAATATATGTATTTTATTGAAGTATAGATGACTTACAATGTTTCAAGTGCACAGCAAGGTAATTCAGTTATACAAATACACATATATTATTTTTGAAATTATTTTCCATCATAAGTTATTACAAGATATTGAATATAGTTTCCTATGCTATACAGCAAACCATTGTTGCTTGTTGCATATCTATTTTTAATTAGAAATCTAGCATTCTATTCATACTGTCAAAAAAATAGAATCAAAATGTCATAATTTTTTTAGTTAGGCAAAAATTCATGTTTTCTAAAATATACATATTTATATAAATGTATACAAAAGCTTTTCTACCACACTTGATAAAGCCTTGAGAAAGAACATCAAAAAAAAGAAGAGATGGAGAAATCGGAGAACATAAACTAAATGAAATGGGAACGCTGAATATGAAATAGAAAAAGTGAAACAAACTAGATAAAAGTAAAAGATCATCATATAGTTCAGTTGTTTTTCAACATGACTGTTCATTAGAAACATATCTGGAGCTCTGGAGAAAAAAAACAATACCTGGGCATTTGTATTTTTCAAAAGATTCCAGGATAGTTATGATATACATCTGGATTTTTAAAAATGATTACAGGTTTTTCTGTCAGATCCTAGTTTTGGTGATATAGAATTCTATTATTTTTCTGTTGGCCAATCATGATATAATGGTAGTAAGTGAGTAATAGCTATATAATCACAATAGTAAAAGATGTTTATCAGTTTTCACAATCAAAAGTATAAAATATAAATAGAAAAATAAAATATAAATATATAAATATAAACTAAAAAAAAGATAATTACAATTGCAAACCATAATGGGAACATGATTAACTTAATGATGTAAAATAATTACATACAGTTTGGGGGGTTCAGGCAGAGTGATGCGGTAAGCGGAAGCACATACATGCACACATTTTCACCCACCCAGGCAGTCTGTGTATTTTGATTGGTGCATTTAATCCATTACATTTAAAGTGATGATTGATATGTATGATCCTATTATCCTTTGTTTTCATAATTCTTTTGGGTTTATTTTCTGTAGGTCTTTTCCTTCTCTTGTGTTCCCACCTAGAGAAGTCCCTTTAGCATTTTCTGTAAAGCTAGTTTGGTGGTGCTGAGTTCTCTTAACTTTTGCTTGTCTGGAAAGCTTTTGATTTCTCTATCACATCTGAAGGAGAGTCTTGCTGGGTAGAGTGTTCTTGGTTGTAGGTTCTTCCCTTTCATCACTTTAAATATTTCATGCCGTTCCCTCCTGCCTTGTAGGGCTTCTGCTGAGAAATCCTCTGAAGAGCCTAATGGGAGTTCCCTTGTGTTATTTGTCCTTCTCCCCCTGATGCTTTTCATATTTTACCTTTGTCTTTAATTTTTGTCAGTTTGATTGCTATGCGTCTTGGTATGTTTCTCCTTGGCTTTATCCTGCCTGGGACTCTCTGTGCTTCCTGGACTTGGTTGACTATTTCCTTTCCCATGTTAGGGAAGTTTTCGGCTGTTAGCTCTTTGGATATTTTCTCAGGTTCTCTCTCTCTCTTCTCCTTCTGGGACACCTATAATGCAAATGTTGGTGCATTTAATGTTGTCCCAGAGGTCTCTTAGGCTGTCTTCATTTCTTTTCATTCTTTGTTTCTATATTCTGTTCTGCAGCAGTGATTCCCACCATTCTGTCCTCCAGGTCATTTAGCTGCTCTGCCTCAGTTATTCTGCTATTGATATCTTTTGGTGTATTATCCATCTCTCTTTGTTTGTTCTTTAGTTCTTGTAGGTCTTTGGTAAACATTTCTTGCATCTTCTCAATCTTTGCCTCCATTCTTTTCCCGAGATCCTGTATCATCTTCACTATCATTATTCTGAATTCCTTTTCTGGAAGTTTGCCTATCACTTCATTTAGTTTGTTTTTCTGGGGTTTTATCTTGTCCTTTCATCTAGGATATAACTTTCTGCTTTTCATTGTGATTAACTTTCTATAATATGGTTTTTGTTTTGGCCTCTGTGAGACTGTGCTTCTCCTTGCTCCTTCTGTCTGCCCTCTGATGGCTGAGGCTAAGAGGCTTGTGTAAGCTTCTTGATGGGAGTGACTGCATGCATGCATGCTAAGTCGCTTCAGTTGCGTCCGACTCTTCACCACCCTACGGACTGTAGCCCACCAAGCTCCTCTGTCCATGGGATTCTCCAGGTAAGAATACTGGAGTGGGTTGCCATTCCCTTCTCTAGGGATTTTCCCAACCCAGGGATCGAACCTGAGTCAACTGCATCTCCTACACTGCAGGCGGGTTCTTTACCACTGAGCCACCGGGGAAGCCCAGTGGGAGTGACTGGGGAAAACTGGGTCTTGCTCTGGTGGGCAGGTCCTTGCTCAGTAAAGCTTTAACCCAATTATCTGCTGATGAGTGGGGTTGCTCTCCTTCCCTGGTAGTTAATTGACCTGAGGCAACCCAGCCCTAGGGTCTACAGGCTCTATGGTAGGGTTAATGGTGAACTTTAAGAGAGTTTATGCAAATGCCTGTCTCTGTGATGAGCCCCTGCCAACCCATGCCTCAGCAGGAAGCCTTCCAACACTAGCAGGTAGTTTTGATTCAGTCTTCTGTGAGGTCACTGCTCTTCTCCTCTGGGTCTTGTTGTATGCAAAATTTTGTTTGTGCCTTCCAAGACAGGAGTCTCTGTTTCCCCCAGTCCTCTGGAAGTCCTACAATCAAATCCCCCTGGCACTCAAGGCCAGATTCCCTGGAGATTCTCAGTCCCTTTGTTGGATCCCTAGGCTGGGAAGCCTGACGTGGGGTTCAGAAGCTTCACAACAGTGTGAGAACTTCTATGGAATTATTGTTCTCCAGTCTGCAGGTCACCCACCTGGTGGGTATAGGATTTGATTTTCTCGTGACTGTGCCCCTCTACAGTCTTGCTGTAGCTTCCCCTTTGTCTTTGGACATGGGGTATCTTTTTCTGGTGGGTTCCAGCATCCTCCTATTGATGGCTGTTCAATAGGAAGCTGCAATTTTTGTGCTCTTGCAGATGAGCCCACATCCTTCTATGCCACCACCTTGAGCCAGAGTAGCTGTTGTTATAAATGGATCATAGTCCGGCCACACCTTTTGCTTCAGTTCAGTTCAGTCAATCAGTCATGTCTGACTCTTTGTGACCTCATGGACTGCAGCACACCAGGCTTCCCTGTCCATCACCAACTCCCGGAGTTTACTCAAGCTCATGTCCATTGAGTCGGTGATGCCATCCAGCCATCTCATCCTCTGTCGTCCCCTTCTCCTCCCACCTTCAATCTTTTCCAGCATCAGGGTCTTTTCAAATGAGTCAGGTCTTCGCATCAAGTGACCAAAGTATTGGAGTTTCAGCTTCAGCATCAGTCCTTCCAATGAATATTCAGGACTGATTTCCTTTAGGATGGACTGGTTGGATCTCCTTGTAGTCAAGGGACTCTCAAGAGTCTTCTCCAACACCACAGTTGAAAAGCATCAATTCTTCAGCGCTCAGCTTTCTTTATAGTCCAACTCTCACATCCATACATGACTACTGGAAAAACCATAGCTTTGACTAGACGAACCTTTGTCAGCAAAGTAATGTCTCTGCTTTTAAATATGCTATCTAGATTGGTCATAACTTTCCTTCCAAGGAGTAAGCGTCTTTTAATTTCATGGCTGCAATCACCATCAACAGTGATTTTGGAGCCCCCAAAATAAAGTCAGGCACTGTTTCCACTGTTTCCCCATCTATTTGCCATGAAGTGATGGGACCAGATGCCATGATCTTAGTTTTCTGAATGTTGAGTTTTAAGCCAACTTTTTCACTCTCCTCTTTCACTTTCATCAAGAGGCTCTTTAGTTCTTCTTCACTTTCTGCCATAAGTGTGGTGTCATCTGCACATCTGGTTATTGATATTTCTCTCAGCAATCTTGATTCCAGTTTATGCTTCATCCAGCCCAGTGTTTCTCATGATGTATTCTGCTAATAAGTTAAACATGACTGCTTTCTTGGTACCATGCAAAATGAATTCTTGGACCCTCAAAACCCCAAATATTTAATTCTCTGGCTGGCCCTTTACAGAAAACATTTGCTGACACCTGATGTAGACCTTACTCTCCTTATCTTAAAATGGGTCAACAAAACCATGACTTGCTTCATGTAAGGAGCACAGAGATTGTAAGGATTATGGAACACAATGAACATAAAAATGACTTAGCATTTATAGAAAACTTTCAATAAATACAGTGATTATTATGATTTTCTCACTGATCTTATCCTCCTTTTCCTCTAGCAGAAACAAAGTTTCATGCAAATCCAAGTCAACTACTTTAGATACTCAAGAGTAACTTATTAGACTTATAAATGTGTGTAGGTGTGTTGTGTGTGTGTTTGGGGGGTGATTGGCATTGAGTTGAGTTACGGGAAACCAACAGTTTCTAAACCCCAACCCATGTGCCAAGTGCCCTCCACATGTTTCTTCACTTAATCCCACTACCCAGGGAACCTGCAGACCAGAACACAAGAGACACAGTGTTGATGAGACCCGGTGAGTAAGTTGCTCAGCAGGGACTGAAACCCAGCAAGGCTTACCTCCAGAATGCCTGTTCTTCCTGCTATAGGAACACGTGACTGTGTCCACTACAAGCAAGCGTATCTCCCCTGTGGTTTGCAAGGATGCCCTGGTCAGTGCCTGTTGCCCTGCCTACTTATCTGTGGCAACATTTTCCCTCAAGAGTGTCTGAGTCAATAAATTCCAGGATCTTCTCCCTAATGTCGGCCCAGGATGGCTGAGATCTGTGTTTTGTCCACTGAGTGCATCTGAGGCATTTACAGAAGAGCACGGCACATAGTAGGTGGTCAACAAGTCTGTTCTGAGTCAATGGATGTTAAGTGCATCATCAGTAATCCACCTGCAAGTGAACAAAAACCCCACAACAATACAAGGATTGTCCTGTAAAATGACTTTGGACACGCATGGATGCCAGGCTCTTGGTCCCTCTCTGTGCTGTGACAGGCTGGACCCAGTTTGGGTTTGGGACTTTGTTCATGGGACTGAAACATCCACTTCACATCTGGCATGGTCCGGATGGCTCGCCCCAGAGGAAGGGGGTGAGAATTGTTCAAGGCCTCCTACAGGCTGCAGATGTTGGTGGGCTGTGTCACGCAGGAGCAGAAATGAAACACATCAAATCGAGCCCTGGGTGGCTTTGTCGAAGAAAAGCCCTGAATGTCGAAGAAAAGGTAGAGTATGTGCTCAGCATGGCCCTGACATGAAGGCCGGGCTGATAATCCATCCCTTTGATGTCCGCAGTGCATCATGGGCCACTTTCAGCCACAGAAGAAAGCCTGACCTTTGGAGAGGCTATAAAAAGACGGCTCAATTCACTGCTGCTTTCCTCTCCAGGCGCCTTTAACAAAGGAGGAAAGTGAAGAGCCTCTGTTTCTATGAAAGGAGCACAAAAGCAGCTTGGCATTTTGTGAAGCTGATGGCCAGAGCGCCCTGCCACAAACAAGCTGCTGCCCAGGCTCAGGGCAGCCCGGTGTGGTCGGGAGAGGGCCTGACAGCGGGAGGTGAGGGGGGCATCCTTTCAGGCCCACCCCCAGCACTGGCAGACTGAGCCAAGGAGGTGTTTGGGAAGGCTGCTCCCAAGGTCATTGGCAATGCCAGCTTTCAAAGACTCAGAAATCACACGTACGCCTATGGTGGGTTCACAGGGTAAGACGAAGACCACCAGACCCTCCAACAAGAGCATCCTAAGCTGTAATTGACCAAAGGATGAGAGTTGCTGCAGGTTTCACAGAAAGTAGGCAGCATGTTCATTCTCCCCATCCTCTTCTGTGTGGGGTTGCGACAGGGCAGATTCCAGCATCAGCACGGATGATGAAACCCATGTACTGACAAAGATACCCTTGAACTAGTTTCTTAAATTCCTGGAATAAACAGCACTGTATTGTCTCCACGTGCTCAGTCAGTAAGTTGTGTCCGACTCTTTGGGAGCCCATGGACTGTAGCCTTCTGGGGTTCCTCTGTCCATGGGATTCTCCAGGCAAGAATTCTGGAGTGGGTTGTCATTTCCTCCTCCAGGGGATCTTCCCACCCAGGGATCGAATCTGCATCTCCTGTGTCTCCTGCATTGCAGGTGGATTCTTTACCGCTGAGCCACCTGGGAAGCCTGTATGCTTTCTGTACACCTAGCTTATTTTTTCTAAGGCTGGATCCCACCACTGTGTTCTCTGGTAGAGCATTGTAAGGAGTTGTTTCTTGGGACCATGTTGAAGGGGACAGCAGATTTACGGCTTCCATCTCATATGCACCAAGACGGGGGCGTGTGCTCCAGACTCAAGTATAGATGGGCAGGTTACCTGCAAAATTCACATAAATTAAAAGCGCTCCAACTGTATTCCAGACCTGAACAGTTTCCACCTATTTCCATATATCCTAACTTCATTTCCAAGTACATTCTCCTGAACCATCTTAGAGGTACAAATGGCCAAATCCTAAGCTTTGTGGGGTTCAGTTTAGGGATGGGGCTTTGCTGTTCAACTCTTATAAGAAAACTAAACAGTAGGGATTTGGATGCCCATGGAGGGGTTAAGATACCACCAAAAGGTGACCAGTATTCCAAACCAGGCATCTTTTCCAGGTCAGAGGGTTCCACCAGACTGGCTCATCATTAAGTTAGTAGTTACAACATCCTTGGTGTATTTTCCGAAAGTCCCTGTACCCTTGGCAGTTCTGGGTTCCTCTCTGCCTTCTTTCTTTCTGGTGTCTCTTTTTTTCCTCATCCAACAGAGATGCAAATCCACAGTGACCCTCCCTCGGGGTTCAAAACACTCAGGTCCTCTTGGCTTTCGAGGTGCATCACAGAGCCATGCTTTCCCTCCTTGTGGGAAAGATGGCCCAAGTGAAGTTTACAGAGCGGGAGTTACCCTAGGGCATCCCGGCCAGGTTGCCCTCTGCTCCTGTCGGTTGGAATGCCTTGACAACCGTGTCCTGAGCAGATGATCACAGGACATCTGTTCAGGGCCGGGTACCAAGCAGTCCATGGGCTCAGTAATGACTTCTTGTATCTTGCTGCAGGCTCTTATTCTCCCCAGCCCTTCAGATTTCACAGGCCTGTAAAATGCATTCGACAAATATTTATTCAGTGAGTGATTTTTGTGCCAGGCACTGGGGAGATAACGGGGAATGAAGCAGATAAAAGCCCTGCCCACATTTGAGAGGCCTGGGATCGCCAAGGTTTCATTTTGCTGTTAGCACTTCAAGAAAGAAACTCCCTCCGCTGAATATCATTGCTATCCATTTCTCCTCAGAAGAAAATGACTACTTAAACCTGCAACAGAGTGAAAGGACATACTCTTAAAGGACAAACTTTTGAAATGACTATATTAGAGCCATATCATATGCAAATTTAAGTTGTTGGGATTCAGCTATGACAAAAAAATCAATCAGTTGTTGTAAGGAAGAAATGGAAAATTTTATTTGAGCCAAACTGAGGATTATAACCTGGGAACAGCCTCTCAGAAAGCTCCAAGAATTGTTCTCTTGGTGAGAGGTCAAGCACGGTTATAAAAGGTTTTGAGACAGAGGGCTGTACCTTCAATGATAACAACAGTTTCACAATTTAGCAGTACAGTAGTGGGTCTTGGGTCATCATGGCACCTTACAGGATCAAGAAGGGAAGTTATCTCCTAGGAGTTGCCCTGTTGATGCTGGGAGAATACTGCTCTTTAGAACTGAGTAGGTGTTTCTGCCAATGGGGAGGTTTGGTCGATGAATAACGCAGATATACAACGCACAGTGCAGGCAGAGAGGAGGACAAAGGGCAGAGAAAACTTGTTTATGTTTAAATTTTTCTTGTCTTGCAGTACAATATGAATTTTAGTTACAGCTACATAAAAATGCGTTGGGGTGTGGGAGACAGATCTTTAAATAGCATGGACTATCTTGTTCATCACTGTACTTCAAGCTGAGTGCCCAAAGATACGTATTATTGCCACAACTTGGCCCATAAACTCAAACCAACTCCTTCATCAGGTGCTCAACCACTAAAATTTGGTTTTAACGCTGGGTAAAACTCTGACTGTGATGGCCGATAGGGGACAGAATATCAGTTTCTGCAATAGCAACCTCCTAACAGATTTTCAAATATTCCTTTTCTCTCTCAACATTATATTAAAAACATCTTCAAATGCACAGAGAAATTGAAAGAACTGTACAAAGAACACTGATATACCCACTTCTTAAGTTCTACCATTACTGTTTAGCTTGACGGCTTTCTCACATTTGTATATTCATCCATCCCTCTCTCCATCTATCTTACTTATATGTCCATCTTATTTTTTTCAGTATTTTGAAAAAAAATTTTTGGCTGTACCACACAGCATGTGGGACCTTAGTCCCCCAATCAGAAACCAAAGGCGTGCCCCCTGCCTTGGAGGCTCAGAGTCTCAACCACTGGACTGCCAGGGAGGTCCTCATCTTATTTTTGTTACATTTCAAAGGCAGTTGCTGAGGCAGCACACTTCAGCATGTGTATCACTTACCAGAATCTGATGTGTATGTGTGATTTCTTTAAGGCAAAATTTAGATACAGTGAAATGCCCAAACTTGAAGAGGATCACTCAATGAATTTTGATGCAAGTGTGATCCGAGCCCCTATGCCAATCTACTTTGAACTAAATTTGACTTTCTTTTGCCATGTGGCTGATTTTCAAAGGTCCCTACCCTGTGAGTCGAGACTCCACTGTGAATTGAGCTTAATGAAAAATTCCCTTCATATGTCTTATTTTGCTCTGTTGCCCCAGACCCTGGAAAACATGCCCATTTGAAAAAAACAAGAGGCAGTTTGCGTATGAGGGGTGGGAGGGTGGGCAAAAATATCAGCCCAGGAAGCATGGGTTTGAATCCCATCTCTACCACTGTCTAGCTCTATGACCTTGGGCAAAGTATGTATCCTAGTCTAGGCCTCAGTTTCCCCAGGGACTGTGGGTAAAAATAGACCATCTCTCATCAGGTTGTTCCGTGTGGTTGGGGCTGAATGGGGTTAAATCACGCAGAGTCCTAATGAGAAAGTCTCCTGCAGAAGGGTGAACTCTCAGGACAGGCTGACCCTCATCAATGCCCTGAGAGCAGGCGGCAGGGATGAGAGGCCTGCAGCCAACTCATTAACTTCATAGACATTGACTTTGTGCCTTCTGAACCCAGTCATTTTATGTTCCACTCAGCTCCGAGTCTCCTTGGCCTCGTTGGCCCTCCAGCCAGAAATGTAATGACGGTCAAAATTCTCTCTATGACATCACCAGGCAATGTCCGTGGGAAGTCTGTGTCCATAAAATGACTCAAACTAGAGGAACTGGAGCAGGTGGGGATAGGTTGCTTACTCTCTAATTGGGTTGGATTTATAGTGTAAATCCCACCACCTTGAATTTAATATTGCACCATTTTATTGGCACCAAATTGTATTACAGACTCAGTCGCTCTCTCCTGACCCTTCGTCTCTGCAAGACGGAAGCTTCCCTTTGACGGATGTTGGTTTCATTATTCATGACTCTTATATCAACAGAGGCTTTGAAAATGGAGATCAGGAAAGAACATTTTCTAGTGAAATCTCTTTTATCGGTATGGAATTATTTTGCTGCACTTCTGAAACAGATTGACTTTTTTTCAGTGGCAGTACTGAGCACTGCCCTGGACAGATGTAGTACCTGCTCACAAAAAAACCTTAGGATATATTTAGAAATATAAACATTTAATGAGTAATCACACAAATAATGAATCACAATTAGGATGGAGCCCATTGATCAGATACTGTTGCTTTCCTACTATGGCAAAGTCTGATGATTGTCTCGGAGCATTTATTCTCTTTCTTTTCCATAGTAATGAAGCATTTATTTCTAGCAAGATGCTTGTTATCTATGATAACAACAACATTTCCCAGCCTCCTCAGCTGCTATATGTGGCCATGTACAATTCTGGGACTAATTTATTTTTAAAAAAATATTTATTTATTTGGCTGCCCCAGGTCTTAGTTACGGCATGCAGGATCTAGTTCCCTGATCAGGGATCGAACCTGGGTCCCCTGCATTGGGAGCTCGGAGTCTTAGCCACTGGACCACCAGTGAATTTCCTGGGACCAATTTCAATGTGTGGAGGGATTTCCCCCCCACACACACTTGCAAGAAATTTTCAGACACCAGTTGGATGTCCTACAATTCAACTCAGTTCTGACATGTGCCTGGAGATAGTGTTGGATCCCACAGGTTAAGGACTCAGTTTCCCCCTGCCTCTCCCCCATTCAGATGCCAGTTGCAAGTCCAGGTTATCACCTGTGCTTCTGACTGACCGGCTATAGGTCAGATTTTCCAACAACTCCCATCCCCGTTTTGGGTTTGGTCAGCTTCCTAGAGCAATTCATAGAACTCAGAGAAAGCTTTTACTCACTAGAAGCGCCTTATTTAAAAGGCTGTAACTCTGGGACAGCCAGATGGAAGGGAAGCACAGGGCAGGGTGTGTGGGCCGGAGCTCCCATGCCCTCTCCCAGCACACCACGCTCTCTGCACCTCCGTGTGTTCCTCAGCTGGAAACTCTAAACCCCACCCTTTTGAGTTTTTATGGAGACCTTATTACATAGGCCCTGATGCTGGGAAAGATTGAAGGAAAAGATTGAAGGCGGGAAAAGAAGGGGACGACAGAGGATGAGATGGTTGGGTGGCATCACTGACTCAATGGACATGAGTTTGAGTAAACTCCAGGAGTTGGTGATGGACAGGGAGGCCTGGTGTGCTGCAGTCCCATGGGGTTGCAAAGAGTCAGACACGACTGAGCAACTGAACTGAGCTGAACTATTACATAGGCACAATTGATTGAATCATTGACCACTACTGGTTGAGCTCAGTCTCCGGCCCCCTCCTCTCCGTGGAGGTCAGCGGGGTGGGACTGAACATTCCAACGCTCTAATCAGGTGGTTGGTTCTGGCAACCAGCCCCCACACTCAGGTGCTTCTAAAAGTCACCTCGCTAACAACACAGGACATCTTTGCCTCTTTCGTCACTTAGGAGATTCCAAG
Organism: Giraffa tippelskirchi; assembly: GCF_054371585.1. NCBI lineage: Eukaryota > Metazoa > Chordata > Mammalia > Artiodactyla > Giraffidae > Giraffa > Giraffa tippelskirchi. The sequence goes on from NC_137287.1 coordinate 24,739,569, forward strand.
AGTTTTAGGAGCTCTGTGCCAGGAACAGAGATGAAGCCCAAATATATATTTCTTATTCTAAGTCACAATATCACACATGTGTCTAAGTCCTGGCCAAGGTAATGTGCAGAAGCAGCATGTGCAATTTTATGTCATGCTCTTAAAAGGAAGAGCATGCCCTCTCTTTGTCCTTCTGCTCCTTCCCGTGGGCTGGAATGCAGGCGGTGGTGTACAGAGCAGTCAGGGTACCACCTGGTGTGGTGGGTCAGTGAGACAGAGGTTGTCTGGCTCCCAACCCCATGACTGTTTCAGGAGAGACAAACTGCTATTTTTCTTCAGGCACTGTCATTTCAGGTTTTCTGTAACAACAGCATAACTTACATCCTAATACATCGATCTATCACCCAGTCACCTTCTTCCTTATTAAGAGAGCCCCAAATTTATTCAAGTATCAACTCTTAACACAGGTGACTGTACCCCTAACTCAGAGGTAAATCCTTGTTAATATAAACTAATCAGGGCAATGGGCCTGGACAAGATGTAATTCTTGGCCTGGACAAGATGCAATTCTAGGCCATGAAAATTGCCAGACGTTCTGCTGGGGAATTTCTGTGAAAATTTCCTTGTTCTAAAATAGAGATCCAAGGGAGACGGGCACCTCTATAAAGTACCAAGCAGGGTGTTAGGTCCATCTTTTGATGGATGCTATTGTGTCTGGGTGTGATGCTTGAATCTATGGCTGCTGCTGCTAAGTCGCGTCAGTCGTGTCCGACTCTGTGCGACCCCATAGACGGCAGCCCACCATCTCCTCCGTCCCTGGGATTCTCCAGGCAAGAATACTGGAGTGGGTTGCCATTTCCTCCTCCAGTACATGAAAGTGAAAAGTGAAAGTGAAGTAGCTCAGTCGTGTCAGACTCTTCGCGACCCCATGGGCTGCAGCCTACCAGGCTCCTCCGTCCATGGGGTTTCCCAGGCAAGAGCACTGGAGTGGGGTGCCATTGCCTTCTCCGGAATCTATGGCAGTTACGTTGTAACCAGGAGGAGAGCTAGTCTGTAGATGGAAGGAATCTATGGCATGACTAAGTCAGTAAATTAAGCAAGCCTAGAGTCATTCCACCTCCAGACTTCCAGTTTGTGAGGTTGTAACATGTCCTTGTCAACCGGTGGGGACCCTGGCCGCTCTGTCAGCCAGTGGGGAAGTGTGGCCAGTTAGTGCCCCGTGGGCACACTCTCACAGATGAGGGGCAGGAGATGGGAAGGAGCCATCCCTGCAATTGTCTGCCCCCTTTTCTCCCTAGCTAATTATGAATAAATCAACTGAATTCGGGTCTTCTGTTACCAGTAACCAAGGACATTTTAACCAAATAGCCTGGTACACAAGGCTGTGACCAGCTCTCCAGTCTCATCTCTCAACATTTCTCTTCTCAGCCCCAAACTTCAGACTTAATGGAATCAAAATCCTGCTTTCATTTCTGCAGGATTCCATACATGAAGGGACTTCTGCACCATTGGCTTCCTCCATCCCTTTATCAGGCAATGGTCAATTCATCCTCCAGAATCAGCTTAGGAGACGCTTCCCCCAGGGAGACTTCTTACTAGATCCAGTTTCCCCAGATTCATTCAGCCCTGACTGCACACCTGGGCCTCAGCCTCGCTTCTTGCCCAGAACAGCCCTTGCCATGACTCATTCCATCCTCACTGTTGGGAAGAACTGGTTCCTGTCACTGCCACTGACCAGGGGCTTCCTTTGCATGGTGCCTACTGAGGAGAGACTGCCCACCTGTCCTCAGACTGGGCAAGACCCACAGAGACCCTGGCTGCTCTAACAGCCCCATGACACGGCGGGGAAGTGTGGCTAGTGCCCCGCGGGCACACTCTCACGGATGAGGGGCAGGTGACGGGAAGGAGCCATCCCTTCAATTGTATTCCTTTTTCCTCCCAAGGGGATCCAACCAGTCCATCCTGAAGGAAATCAGTCCTGAATATTCGTTGGAAGGACTGATGCTGAAGCTGAAACTCCAATACTTTGGCCACCTGATGCGAAGAACTGACTCATTTGAAAAGACCCTGTTGCTGGGAAAGATCGAAGGCAGGAGGAGAAAGGGGACGACAGAGGGTGAGATGGTTGGATGGCATCACCGACTCAATGGACATGAGTTTGAGCAAGCTTTGGGAGTTGGTGATGGACAGGGAGGCCTGGCGTGCTGTGGTCCACGGGGTCACAAAGAGTCAGACACGACTGAGCGATTGAACTGAACTGAAGATATTGTGACGGGGCTCTGTGCAGCCTCGTTGGTGGCTGGGAGCCTGTTGTGTTTGCAGCCATGCTGTGGGCAGCTCTGTACGCCTCGTCCTGTGTGTTCCCCTTCCTTCCCTGCTTCACTCCCCCTCTGCCCTCACTCTTGCTTCCTAGGTTTTGCACTCCCAGTAACACATTCATATGCAAGCTATACTCTTAGATTCTGTTTTTCAGGGAACCAGGCTAAAACTCCGCTCCACCCCTGAGTCTGGGTTGCAGGGGAAAGACATACTCATATGATCTCAGAGCCCAGGGGGAAAGGCAAGTATTTCACAAGTGGGGAGTATTATCAGACTCGTGGGAACTGAGGCAGCTGCTCCTAAAACAGGAAGGGGGCCTGGAATTTTAACTGGGCAGCTCTAATGCCCCAGTATCAACTCTGACACCCACCATCCTTGGGTCAGCTGCTTGCTCTCCTGACTTCTTCTTACCCTCCCCTGAACTGCAATGGTTTCTGTTTCCTCAAGGCCTCTGCCTGTTCCATCCTTCTGCTTACACATGAAGTGAAGTGATGTGAATGTCGCTCAGTCGTGTCCGACTTTTTGCTACCCCATGGACTATACAGTCCATGGAATTCTCCAGGCCAGAATACTGGAGTGGGTAGCCTTTGCCTTCTCCAGGGGATCTTCCCAACCCAGGGATCGAACCCAGGTCTCCCATATTGCAGGCGGATTCTTTACCAGCTGAGCCACAAGGGAAGCCCACTTATACATGGCTTCAGCTTAATTCCGAACTCTGCTTCCTCATGGCTCCTGTGTCCCATTCAGACTCCCCAAGAGAGAAGATAGGTTTGGGTCCCTGGGTCACCATCAAGTACTGGGTGGCACTGATGGCAAAGCTGGGTGTCAGGCCCCCATGTTACAGGCTGCCCTGGCCCAGTCACTTGAGAGTAAATGTTCAGACACATTTGCATCAACTTGACTTTGCTGTGATGCTCACCAAAGTGATTGATGGGTGTGTCTCTCTGAAGAGAGGACAGACTCATGTGGATATTCTGAGCTGCGTGCCATGAGCTGTGTAGTAGTACATGGGAGAACCCACAGGAGAGCTTTAGAAAAACAACAACGGATCATTTATCACAGATACTCTGGGAATCACTGGAAAAGTTGCAGGAAAGGGCTCTGAGCTCAACTTCCAGAAAAGGTTTCTAAGCCACACAGCAGAACCTGGTCACCAAGGGAGCTGCAGCCTCTGACCCCACTGCTGCCTGCGGAAGAAGGCTTGTTGGAAGAAGGTTGGCATGGCCGGACAGGGAGTGTCCAAGCGTCCATTAACAAACTCCAGACTTCGTGACAACATCTGACGTCCTGTTCCCCTGGCTGCCACACGCTCCTTGAGCATTTGCGCATTTTGTTTCCACTACCTGGAATGGCGTCCTGAATTCCTGCTGGTCAAAATCTCCTTCCTTCCCTCCTTCTTCTCTCCCTCCTTGTTTCTTTCCTCCCAGCATTCCTTCCCTCCTTCCTTCCTTCTATAAAGCTCTAGAAAGTAGCAGGCATGATGTTGGGTGATGGGATACCAGATGAATATGGCAAAGTCCCTGCCCCCAAGAATCTCATCACTTGGCAGCTGAAGACAAACATAAATTAACCTGCCTTCCCAGAATGTGCCCTTGCTGTTCTATACAGACACACCCAGGAGATATGGCAGGTTCAGTTCCAGCCCATTGCAATAAAGCAAATATCGCAATAAAGTGAGTCACACAAATTATTTTTGCTTTCCCAGTGCACATAAAAGTTATGTTCACACTATACTGTAGCCTATTAAGCATGCGATGACATTATGTCTAAATAAACAATGTACACACCGTAACTTAAAAATACTTTATTGCTAAGAAATGCTAATCATCATCCTAGCCTTCAGTGAGTCAAAGGAGTAACATCACAGTTAACGGATCACAGATCACCATAACAATTATAACAGTAATAATACAGCTTGAGATATTATGATAATTACCAACATGTGACAGAGATACCAAGCGAGAAAATGCTGTTGAAAAAAACGGCGCCGATAAACTTGCTCACAGGGTGACCACAAACATTCAATTTGTTAAAAAAAAAAAAAAAGACCCAATATCCATGAGGCAGAGTAAAGCAAAGTGCCATAAAGTGTGTGCCTGTAAAACCTTTTACAATGTGAAAGGGAGTGAAGCAGAGGGGTTCAGAGTCCAGCTCCAGAGTCAGCCTTGACAGCAGTGTGACTTTCTCATCCTGTCTCTGCCTCGCTTTGCGCATATGTGAAATGGCATTGATAGCTGGGCTGGTTCTGAGCTTCTCTGGAGAAACCACAGGGCAAGAGTCGAGTCCAGGAGGCACGTGGTGTTTATCAAAGGGCTCTGGGCACTCGTACCTCAAGCATCTTTTCATAGACATCCTTTCCACAAGCATTTTCACTGCAAAATTAATTGGTCATGAGGCAATTTTGCTGTAAAAGATAAAATAACTGGTTGACAGTTGGGTTTGACAGTTGGCTTTCAACTGGTTGACAGTTTGGTTTCATTTCTCCATTGACATAGGACTTTCGTTCTTCCATCCCATCAATCTCAGCCCTCAGGATGATCTGTACCGTGATGAGCAGGCGTGGCGGTCTTAAAATAGAGGATGATGACAACTATGTATATGGACTTGATAGAAAATATGGTGATAAAATTTACTGCAAATGTGAAGTAAGAGAGTAAGTCAGAGCACATACTGCATGGCTCAGTTGGTAAAGACTTGGCCTGCAATGTAGGAGACCCAGGTTCGATCCCTGGGTTGGGAAGATCCCTTGGAGAAGGAAATGGCAACCCACTCTAATAATCTTGTCTGGGAAATCTCATGGACAGAGGAGCCTGGCAGGCTACAGTCCATGGGGTCTCAAGAGTTGGATACAACTTAGCAACTAAACCACCATACTGTACTAGAACATGGTAACATGTCAGGCTGCAAATCCTTTTGTGATTTGAAGGCACAGACTTGAACCCACACCTTCCACAGAACTTTGGAACGTCTATCAGGGGACATGTGACAACCTGCCAAGAACAAACAGCTTTCCCAACACAACACAAAGCTCAGGTACAAATATGCATTCTAGTATTTGGAAGCTGATGCCTCTCTTAAAGATAGAAGAAATTTTAGAGAAAAAGAAAAAGTGCAAAGCTGAACAGGCAGATGAGACAAAAGCAAAAGAAACCTTTAAAATACTAAGAACAAAAGACTTGGAGGAAAAGTACTTCAGTTCAGTCACTCAGTCGTGTCCGACTCTTTGAGACCCCATGGACTGCAGCACGCCAGGCTTCCCTGTCCATCACCAGCTCCCAGAGTTTATTCAAACTTATGTCCATTGAGTCGATGATGCCATCCAACCATCTCATCCTCTGCCATCCCCTTCTCCTCCTGCCTTCAATCTTTCCCAGCATCAGGTCTTTTCCAGTGAGTCAGTTCTTCGCATCAGGTAGCCAAAGTATTAGAGTTTCAGCTTCAACATCAGTCCTTCCAATGAACACCCAGGACTGATCTCCTTTAGGATGGACTGGTTGGATCTCCTTGCAGTCCAAGGGACTCTCAAGAGTCTTCTCCAACACCACAATTCAAAAGCATCAATTCTTTGGTGCTCAACTTTCTTTATGGTCCAACTCTCACATCCATACATGACTACTGGAAAAACCATAGCTTTGACTAGATGGACCTTTGTTGGCAAAGTAATGTCTCTGCTTTTTAATAAGCTGTCTAGGTTGGTCATAACTTTTCTTCTAAAGAGCAAGACTTTAAAAGTTGGACTTTTAATTTCATGGCTGCAGCCATCAGCTGCAGAGATTTTAGGTACAATCTACAAAATAGAATCAATTATCTGTGAAGTATTGCCATAAATTGACACACATTTGAAACGCATCCAAATACGTTTGTATTTTGCAATAAAGTCTTTTTAATTTTCTTATTTATTTCTCATGTTTCATTATTCCTTTTTAATGCCCCTTTTTTACTTTTCATTATTTTATCTTTTACAGCAACATTGCCTGAAGGCCAATTAGTTATGCAGTGAAAATGTCTGCAGCAGAAACACCAGACACACTATCAAACACCCTGTCCTTTCCCATCTACCAAAGGCTGATCAGGTGTCACCCTCCTCCCCACTCCAGGCGCCTTCCCAGGGCCCTCCCTGGGGAGTGAGTCACTGCCATTCTTTATTCACAACACACACCTCTGGGGAATCAGAAATGTTGGGAGGGCTGTGTATATATATATTTGCTGAGCATTAAAGAAAAACCCAAAGAGCGGCCTTTGTCAAATATTAAACATTAAAGATTTTTCATGAAATAACGGTCAAAAGTCGATGAAACAGTGGCAGTTTTCTGAATCCATCCCCACTATGTGGCATTTTAGTCCGTAAGTAGAGAGCCCCTACTCGTTTACTACACATCCCCCTCTGCCTGGCACATTGTATGTTGGGTAATAAATTAAGGGAAAAATGAATTTGTACTTGATCTGAAACATACGGTAGATTTTTCCAAGGGCAAAGTTCCGCAGTCTGTACCTTGAACTCTCTGGAGGAAATGAGCTATGGAAACTGATTATAGGCAGAAAAAATGATAGTAATGGTAATATCCTACAGTGCAGGCGATGAGGGAAACATTCTCTGTATGTGGCAAGATCCCCTGGAGGAGGAAATGGCAACCCACTCCAGTATTCTTGCCAGTTAAATTCCATGGACCGAGGAGCCCGGCGAGCTACAGTCTATAGGGTCACAAGGAGTCAGACACAACCAAGCGACTTAACACACACACACACACACAACGGTAATACAGTACATCATTTACTGAGGGTGGCTCCCCCAAAAGACTTGTCCACATCCTAACCCTGAAACCGGTGAATGTGAACTTAATCTCGGGAAAAAGGGGCTTCAACATGGGAATTTTGAGGGACACATTTCAGTGCATGGCCCCACCCCAGTCCAGGTTAATCACTGCATTCTCTCCTGTGTGTGCGGTCACTCGGTGGTGTCTGACTCAAGCAACCTCATGGGCTGCAGCCTGCCAGGCTCCTCTGTCCATGTAAGTTTCCAGGCAAGAATACTGGAGTGGGTTGCCATTTCCTCCTCCAGGGGATCTTCCCATCCAAGAGATGGAACCTGCATCTCTGGCCTCTCCTTGGCAGGCGGATTCTTTACCACTGCATTCTCTTACTTGGTCACTTCTAGCATAGGACTCAGGGTTATCCCTAGGCATGACATTTGCTGCAACTTTCAGGCAGTCAAAACCTTCTTTTCCTTTGCATTGAGGAAAAGGTCAGGCTAGAGCAGCCAGGGGCCTCTCGAGACAGATTGGCAGAGAGTGCAGCCCACTTAGAAGAAAGCAGAGCTAAGAAATGGTTTCAGCAAACCTAGATCCAGCCATACTGAAGTATTCTAGGATCTTAAAGGATGTCTCAATTAACCCGACAATAACTTGACAATAAATGTTTTTAAAGCTGCATGTCTGTCACTTGCAACTCAAAGACTCCTGACTTAACAGACTTTGATCTCTTGGTTAATGTTAATAGGAGGTGAAGACAGGTATCTGAGTACAGTTCTGCTTAGCTCTGAGAGACTTTCCTGGGAGTAATCTTGGAGCTTAAGTCAGGAGCTGTCCTCTGAGTCCTGATTCCCAGATGACATTTGAGTTCTGACATTTTTAATATATTTACCCTTGCTCTCCTTTACTGGTGGTGGGAACAAGGAAGGTGCAATGAGTGTAAATAAGTTAATTGTTTAAAAATTATAAATTCAGATAATTAAATAAATGCTGATAACTTCAGGGAGTGCTCCCTGTTATGAAACAAAACAAGGATTCCTGGGCTGGGGGCCCAGTGTAGGCCCTGACAAAGGACCCTTCTCAGCCGCTGAGGAAGGGATGGACTCCCGGGTCCTGCTTCCCTGGAACCAGATGCTGATATTCAAAGCACAGCTCTGCTAAAAGCTGTGTGACCCTGGGCAAGGGCTGAACCTTGGCTGTGCCCTAGTTTCCTCATCTGAAAAATGAGGAAAATAATTGTGCCCCTTTCATAGGAGGACGTGAGGAGCCAGTGTGTGTGACCTATGTAAAGGCTGTGATTGTCACTCCAAGGCTGGCTCCTCCTCAATTCCGGGTCTCGGGAACCCACCGTCACCCCCATAGAGAGCCTCCAACTTCCGCGGGGCATCCCTCACCTTCTCACTCTCTTACACAGTTTTATTCCTTTTCAGAGCATTTTTCTGCTGTGGGACTCCTCCTTTTTTTTTGTTTTTGCTTTCTTCTTTTTAAAAGGCCGTTAAGCTTTAGGAAGGGCATCATTAGCCTGGTCTATTTCGCCAACTGCTGTTTCACCAGCCCCTGGTCTGCCGGGCACACAGTAGGTGCTCAGTAGGTATCGGTTTGAATAAAGGACAGCGGCAGACTGGCAGGGGCCGCTTCCGCTCCAGGACCTGCCACGCCACCAACACCCCGCCGCCGCGGCTTGCTGGGGTGAGGGGGGCGGTTTCGGGGGGAGGGCGAGGGGTGGACGGGCTCCTCCGCGCCCTCTCGCCCTCCTTCCTTTAAACGTCTGAGTGCAACCCCGCGTGAACACAACTCCAGAAAGCTCCCTGGACAGGCCACCGCCCCGCAATCAGAGCCTTCCTATCTGCCTTCGGGGAGGGAGGACCGGGGAGGCCAGTTGCCAGCGCGTCCTGAAGTCCCTCCCGCCGCCCCGCGTCGCTTGAAGGCGGAGGCCCGGGAGGGGGCCGACCCCGCCCGCCGGCTGGGCGCGCGGCTTCCAGACTCCGGCATTTCCTCCCCGCTAGCTGGCGCGGTCTCGCCTCCCCTCGGAAGAGGAAACTCCTGGGGCCGTGTAACGGGAACAGGGGCGGAGGGGAGCGGCGACGGACCTCCGGGGGGGTGCTCCGCAGCTCCGGGAGGGCAGCCCCGGGTAGGCGGCGAGCGCGGCGGGACCAGAAGCTGGCCGCGGGCGGCGTGCCGGGGCGCGGGGCGGGGAGGGCCGCCGGGCCGGACGCCGTGCGCAGTCGGCACAGGGCGCGGCCGGGAGCCGGGGCGGGAGGGGCCGGCCGCTGCTGGAAGGAGCGCTTGAGCTGGGAAAGGAGGCCGAGCTGGAGGGCGGCTTTCCCCGGCCCGGCGACGGGGGAGCCGCCGCGGAGGCGAAGGAGACCGGGACAGTGGGTCTGCCCCGGCGCTGCGCGCATGCTGGGCCGGGGGCGCCGCCGGGGCTCGCGCCCTGGGCTGCTCCGCCGCCGCTGCCCCCGGCGCCCGGCATGTCGGTGCACTACACTCTCAATCTGCGCGTCTTCTGGCCCCTGGTGACCGGCCTGTGCACCGCCCTCGTGTGCCTCTACCATGTCCTGCGGGGAAACGGAGGCGCCCGAACCGAGCCCCCCGACGGCGCGGACGGCGGCTTCCCGCTGCTCAAGGTGGCGGTCCTCCTCCTCCTCGGCTACATCCTCCTGCGCTGTCGCCACGCTGTCCGGCAGCGCTTTCTGCCCGGGCCTCCCCGCCTGGGGGGCCACTCTGCCTGCTCGTCTAAACACTTCCCCGAGCCCAGCCTAGACATCTTGCTGGAGAGTTACTACGAGCACGAGGTGCGCCTGTCGCCGCACGTGCTGGGCCACAGCAAGGCACACGTGAGCCGCATCGTGGGCGAGCTGGTGCGGGCTGGCCGTGCCCGAGGGTCCCCAGGCCCCATCCCCGGGGGAGCGCTGGCCTTGGCCTTCCGCGGAGACTTCATCCAGGTAGGGAGCGCCTACGAGCAGCATAAAATCCGCCGGCCCGACAGCTTCGACGTGCTTGTGCCGCTGCGCCTCCCTCCTCTGTTGGCGCTGGAGCCGCGGAGCCTGGGCTCGGAGCCCGAGCTGGCTCCAGCCTTCCACGGCTGCTTCGTGTGTGCACTCAAGGCGCCGCCAGGGGCTTCCGGCGGCCACTGGCTCCGGGACTGCAAACCCTTCTCCGACGGCTTCTGCGTGGATGTCCGCGGGCGGCGCCTCCTCTCGGCCACGCTGGTACTGCGCTGGTTCCAGGCGCACCTGCAGCGCTCCCTGGCCACCGTGCGCTACAGCCTGGAGGGGCGTTGTCGGGTCAGCCTGACCCCGGGCGGTCTGGAGCAGCCGCCCACCCTACACATCTTGCCCTGCCGCACCGATTACGGCTGCTGCCGCCTTTCCATGGCCGTGCGACTCATCCCTGCCGTCCATTTGGGCGACAGCGTCTTCCTGGTGGCGCCACCACCGCCGCCCTCACCTGCCGGGCCCCTGTCGGAGCTCCCGGGAGGCCTGCGTGCCGATGCCCTGTGGGGGGTGAACACAGCGCGCCAGGAGCAGAAGCTGCTGAGCTGGCTGCAGGAAAGGGCCCCTCCAGGTGCCTGCTACCTCAAGTGCCTGCAGTTGCTTAAAGCTCTGCGAGACCTGGGCGCCCGCGGGCTGGACCCGACGGCCGCCGCGCAGTGGGGACGCATCCTCTCCTCGTACGTGCTCAAGTCGGCGCTGCTGGCGGTGCTGCAGCGCGAGGGGGCTCCGGCACCAGGCTGGGACGAGGCTCACCTGGGCGACCGCCTGGAGGAGCTAGTGCAGTTCCTCAGGGACTGCCTGCTGCGACGCCGGACGCTCTTCCACTGCGTCCTGGGCCCTGGAGGGGCGGCCACCGAGGTAGGCCCGCTACCCAAGGTACTGCGTGAAGCTGCCCCAGTTGACCTCCTGGCGGCTTTCGACCGGCAGGTTCGGGAACTCGCGGCGGCGCGGTTGCTGTCCACGTGGCGAAGGCTGCCCCAGCTTCTCCGCGCCTATGGCGGTCCCCGCTACCTTGTCAGGTGTCCCCCACCCCGGAGTCAGCGCGCCCAAGTGTTCCCTGAAGATGAACCATAAACCCTTTTAGAGCCCCCACCTGGCCCAGTGCTCCTGCAGCCTCACTCCACAGGTGCGGCGGGGATGGCAATGAAGCCTGTTTAAGGCAAGGAAGATGACCTGCAGAAGGGGTTGGAATATTCAGAGCGTGGCATCTGGCGGCTTAAACATCACCCCGGCTCCACCGTCCAGATAATTATGGCATCTTCACACCCACGAGAGTGTCCTGGACGAGCTATGGAAAGACAGCCACCATCCGCAACTGAGAGTTGGTCCAAATGTTGGTTTGTGTGGAATGATTCTGTAGAAGGATTTAGCTTTTAGGGAGGTTCAGTAAAGCAAGAACTAGCTGCAGAAAAAGTTCCCTCTGCCAGTTGTTTAGAAGATCTCTCTTGCTCCCCCCCCGCCCCATTTAAAGAAGCTAATGTTTTTTGACATAACTACTTGGTAGATCTTGGTTTCCTGATTGTTTAAAAATCTGAACCTTTCTCTACAACTGGAACTGTAATTCTATTGCAGGGGCTCATGTTCTAAGGTGCAGAGTTTCCACTGTTCAAATAAATATTAATGTATTTTTAAAGGGTCCCATCAAGGGTGTTTGACAGGATTGTGAAGAATTAAGTCACAGGTGTTGAGCTGCAGTCAAGAGGTGGTTAGCGAAACTTCCAGAGCAAACAGCACTTTATTGATCAGTTCTTTCATTTTGTGGTAATTGCTAGTGCCACGTGTGGCATCTGAAAGGGAGGCCAGTTACATTTGTTAGGAAGAGAGGTGCAGTCTTGAAGAGCAGGCTTGCTCAACACCCCTCCAGGCAGGCACCGGGCTGAGCACTCATCAGCACCTGCTGTGAGCCACGCTCAGTGCAGAGTGACAATGCTTCAGACAACACTGGTGAGGGCAGAAAACATGTTGAGTCTCGAAAAAGATGAATCTCACTCTTTGCCTAGCAAGGTGTCTCGCCAGGGCTTGCTGCTGGCTAGAGAGAGAAACCTTTTTGTTTGTTCATTTTGTTTTAGTCTTTAGCAAATTCCTTTTCTTTATGAGTTTAATGAGATAGTGAAGAGGCAACGCCTGCTCTCGGCCAATCAGTGATCCTTCGTGGTTGGGACGTTTTGCTCTGATTGCCCAAGCAGCCTTTTAGCGGCCTGAAGTCCACGTTTGAGAAGCAGTTGGTTCAGCACAGGTCTTGCGATGCATTTCGCTTAGAGTTCAGCATCTCAAGGCTCTGTGCTTAAAGATCAGTTATTTCCCAGTCTGTAGACAGGAGAAAGACAGCAGAGGAGGGCGAGTTAAGGGGAGATGGAGGGAGATAGCCCTTGTCAGCTGTATGCTCTTTCTTCTCTTTGGGCATAAACATCACCAGGCTGAGTGTATTTTGCAGCTTGTCCATTCTGAAATCCCTGTGTCCTCCCGATTTTCTAATCGCTCTCAATTGCATCAGTCAACATAAAACTCACTTGAAGTTTAGAATGGGCCATCATCTGCTGAATAGAAAATACAGCCAGTCCCAGTGATACACTTTAGGTTGTTTTTTTTTTTTTAACAGAGACTTTTAAAGGTAAAACTTGGAAGACAGAAGTAGTCACATGAATTGGGCCATTGTTTAATTTCTGAGCTATTTGGAGGGAACTTTTAAAACTTTTTAGGGGCCCTACTTGGCCACTGTGGGGAAATGGTTGTGAATATGTGATTTATAGGGAATCCTCATTCTTAGTCCTTTGCAACCTTGGACTGCAAGAGAAACAGTTGCAGATGTTGTGCTGTCTCTTTGGGGTTGCGCTGGGGACATTTCCCCTCAATACCACAAAGTCATTCCTAGTTTTTGAGGTCAGTGTTAGGTCGTAAGGTACTGCATTTAGCAAAGGAATCAGTCTACCAACTTCCTGTAAAGATATAAACTGCACAGTGTTTTTTTTAAATTACTTTTTAAATAAATTTCAAGAGTAAGTAGATCTTTATATAAATATATATTTATAATGTTTCCATACTCAGCTACAATTTCCCCTGTAGTTGGAATAGGGGAAAGCGAGGCTATTGGGGGGGATTATAAAGCTTTAAAAGGTGAATTTTCCAAATATTTCTAGTTAAGTTGATAGGTTCCTTTTTTGAATAGCATTTTGATGTTTGAATCTAGTAACATACTTACTGTTCTTGTAGTTTCTTTGTTATTTTTTTTTTCAGGTTAATTACCCAAAGCCTCATCCATCCTCAAGATTTTTAAATTTTTTTTTTTAATTAATGGGGCATTGTGTTTGTGAATTTTTAAACTATTAATGTTTTATTTAAATGCCATGCTGAGCAATTGTTCTCTGTACATGGTAACCAAAAACTTTGAGATTTCGATCAGTTTTGATCAATGTTTAGTAATCCAAAACATGTACTGTGTACAAACGAAATAATATGGCATATTAGCCAGGTGTGATGGTTGCCCGTGGCACTTAAGCTCAGTTCTGTATTTTATTAGGGCTCCATCATGTCCTTGATCTTAAATATATACATTTTTGGTGTATGCTTGGTACTGGAGATACATATATGCAAATATTCTCATTCCAGAAGGCTCAAAATTGTTCATGCTCTGAAAAAAAAAGATTAACTGTCCAGCCAGTGTCTGAAGAAAATGTTTTGGGGAGATGACTCAGCCTTTTTGCCGTAAGACACACTTCAGCAACTCCCACTGACCAGTCTTGGGAGCCATGTCTAAATGCTTGTGGGCTGAGAGACAGAGATGGTTTTTTTTTTTTTTGCAAAATGAAACTGAAGCTGAAAGAAGGGACAATGTGAGCGAACGAAGAGAAATCTGAAGATTTCAGGAAAGAGGACTTAAGATGGATGTGAAAGGAAGAGCTGGGCAGAAGATTTCACTCCATGGGGTGAAATCATATAAGGATGTGAGAGAGGTTTGGGTTAGGAAACACGTTGTTTAGATATGTGCTATTTCAAACCAGGGGTCGCAAACTCAGCAGCCTGCAGAAGCAAGATAGGTAGGTAAATAGGGGAGGGGTGGGGGGCGTACTCTGCCCATCTTCAGGGGGCACACTGCTCAGTTCCATGCAGGGAAGAGGGTAGGGTGGGGCTGGAAATCAAAAAAGTCAGGATTGTTTTTCAAAAAATGAAACTTTCTGATTTTTAAATAACATAATTAAAAAATATCCAAAACACATGTGGGCCAAAAATACATTTGGATGAGCCTGGGGGCTACCAGTTTGCGACCTCTGCCTTACACAGTTAACCCCTCAAGTATGAATAAGATTATATTTATTGTTATGGGTATGATGTTGTAATACGTGGTTGGGGGTGTTACATTTCAAGTCTGCTTTCTCTCTGAAAACTAAGCTTTATTGTAGAAACAAACCCCCCAAGTTAACATGGCCACGGGTAACACTTAACTTAAAATTCCCAGGAGGATTTCCCATCCTGGAGCCGAAAGAGTCAGACTGGACATCAGGCCCCTGGGGGCCAGCTCTTAGCATTTCCTTCCTGGTGAACTGGGCCTGAATTCCTTGGCTCTATCAGAGTCTGCAGATGAGTAATCAGGAAGGATTGTAGAATAACTTGTTTCTTCTTTATTTGTATGCTATTCTTATTTTTAAATTAAGTTTTATTTTTTAGTAGTTTCCTAGCCTTTGGGATGATAGTTGGTGTCCGTGAACACCAGAAAAACATGCCAGGGCCTCCCTGCCAAGCTTCTTAGGCTTGTTACCAGCCCCACTGTTAAGAGCACTGTTCTGATCAGATGTTTCTATCCATTTCTGACTCAATGGCTCCCACCAAAACTGACATCCTAGCTGGAGGAATTAAACTAATAGCCTTCCAAAGTGTTTCCTTTAACCTCAAGAAGTAAGTCACTTTTTCTATAAAATGTGGTTTTTGACCTTGATGATTTAAATTATCATATACACAGGGAGGAAGATTATTATTATCCCTCCCCAGTGGTGGGAAAAATAAACCTCATGGACGTTTCCAGTATCCCTTGGGAGGGAAAAAAGTTCAGTGTTGTCATTGTGGCATTTGTTAATTTTTTTGAAAAAATTGCTTGTCTGTTTCTTAGTACAGTTTATTTTTTTAAATACTTTCATAGCACATGATTTGGTGGGAATAAAGCAAGTATACGTTGGGAGAGGATGAAGATACATGTGATCATCTGTACAGAGAGAATGGACGAAAACGTGCAGCTAAATTACATGTAATCTCGTTTTTTAAGTATCAGATATTCAGGAATATTTTTGAGCACCGTTTACTTTTTTTTTTTTTAAGTGCCTTGATTCAGTCACTTGACTTTAAAACATTCCTCTTATTTTACTGTCATTTTTAGTGTGGATTTTGACCCTGAACTGTGTATTATGATGCTGTCTATTGGCTGTGGTCATAGCATATGTTTTGTTCCAATAACAGAGACCAAAGAGGTGATCAAATATGGTTCAGCTGCTACAGTTGTGTGATTAAAAGGTGCTTTAATCACACCAAATTTTTGTGGCCCAAACAGTCGAGGCCGGCCATTTGTTTTCTATTTCAGGTTGAAGTAAATTTGCACTTTTAATCGTATGGGTCATTGGGGACCTTGTTCTTTCATACTTTGCTTTATTAATAAAGGAACTTATAGAAACCTCTGGACTGAACATCAGATTTCGAGAGAGTTCTCATATTCCTAGAGGGCAGCGTGTGGCTATACAGGCTTGTGATTCCTTACACAGGCCACCTGCTTTCAGCGAGTGGATGTATGGGATGCTTTTCCACACAGCAAAGCTGGGATCATTGTACAGAATTGACACTGTGCATGGGTGGGGAAGGATGCCAGTTCATGGCCCTGTGGGCAGCCTGGGGTCCTACCTTCAAGTCTTTTCTTAGCAAGAAGCTTCTGGCCCTACCCCTCCTCTCTGCCTCCCATCTCCACCCCTCTCTACCCTCAGTTCAGCTCTCACACACCAAACACAGCTCAAGTCTTGGCCTGTGGCTAATTTGTAGCTTAAGAATTTTGCCCAGAAATTTCTTAGCCCCCCCCCAGGCCCACTCCAAATGGTAAACATGAGCTAATAAGAAAAACCACGAGGCTTCGTGAGAGATGGAATCTCAGAGGCTGCTAGAACGCTTCAAAGGCTTCAGAGCCAGGTGGAAGTTGGCTAGCTAAACAGGGGTTGTGTAGAACACTTGCCTAAGGGAAAGGGGTGTGTTTTGATTAGTTTTCAGCAGTTAGTTCTTGGGTGGCTCCTAACCCCAGGGCGTGAGGACCCACAGAGGTAATAGATATGGTCTCTCTCATGAATTCACAAGACGCTGTGAGAGGCAGTCAGTTAAAGAAGTCATTTCTATGCGGTTTGGTGGGTACTAGGTGGGAGGAGGGCCTGGACGCACAGAAGTAGTTTCAGGGAGGGCTGCTTGAGAGGAGCGATTTGCAGTTGAGATCCAAAGATAGACAGGAATTCGCTGATTATAGGGAGTTGAGCTGGAGCGGAAAGGTTCAGACACAGAGGTGACGGGAGCAGCCAGTATGGCTGGAAAGTGAGGGTGGTGGGAGCAAGGGGCTCCAGTGGCAAAGGATGAGGTGGGAGAGGTAGGAAGGCACCAGGGCACAAGGGTTCTGGAAGCCTGAGCTTCTCAAACTGCAGTGTGCAAACCACCTGGGCATCTTGTTTGAATGTAAGTTCTTAATTCCACAAGTCTGGGTGCAACCCGAAAGCCCACCTTCCTAACGGATGATGGCTATGCTGCCGATGCAGGCACTGCACTTTGATTGCAAGGTTGGAAACCACGCTGAAAGTCTGGACTGACCCCCAAGACACTGGCAATCCACCTTAGGAACAAATGGCAGGGTCACATTTGAGTTTGACCCACTCTGAATTTCAAGGTGGAGAATGAAGGGGGTGGCAATTCATCTATTTTTATAAATAAAGCTTTATGGGAACACGGCCATGCACATTCACGTACATACTGTCTCTGGCTGCTTCCATTTTCCATCAGCAGGGTTGAGTAATTTCAACACAGCACTGAAAAGAATTACTCTCTGGCCTCTTACAAAAAATGCTGGCTGGAAGTCATCCGATGCTGCAGTGGTCCAGACCGGGCAGAAGGGTGGGGACAGAGACACAAGTTACTCTGAAGACAGACTAGTGTCATGTTCGGGCCAGGGCTTTATCTTCAAGAGGCCTGTCTTCAAGTCTTGCATCCTGTTCTTCTCATCTGTGTGTCTGCAAGTTACCCAATCCTGTCTGAACCTCAATTCCCTCATCTGTAAAATGGGATTAATAATAGACCCTCCCTCATAGGAGTGAGTGAGGTTAACTTGATTGTGTCTGTAAAGGACTCGCCACATATTCAGCACCCAGTGTGTGTCAGTGTGGAACTAATTGTTGAATGGAATTTCCATTTAGTCTGTCTCCAACCTCTTCCTCTGCTCCCTTTGGGCTCATTCTTCCTCCTCAACAGGGTCCACCTGACCTTATTTCTGCTACCCAGATTTTGTTCCTCCCGCTCCTTGATGCCCATGGTGTTCCTCTCTAGGGAAAGCTCTTACTCTGGGTACCACGGTAGCCTGCTTACAAAAGTCGCCCCTGTTCTCCAAACCTCCCTATCCCTCTGCCCCTGGTGAAGTGACTTTGCATTCTCTGCCATCAAGAAGGAAGCCTTTTCACCCACCCCTTGAAACTGAAACAGCTTTGTGACTTTAGTCAGTAGAATGTGGTAGAAGGGGCATTTTGCTAATTCCCAGCCTAGGCCTGTCCGGTTCCAATTGTTCTCTTGGAACATGTGAACGACTGGCCTGCTGGGGAATGAGCGACCATGTGGCCCTGTCACCAGAGGTGACCGCCACCTTCAAGATGTGACGGAGGCCATTCCAGATGAGCTTTCCCTTACCCCCCACAACCAAGCAGACAGCAGAATGACTGAAGCACTTGTCTAGCCGAGCCCAGCCAAGGCCAGCCCAGATCAGCAAGACCACCCAGCTGGCCTATAGCCACCAAGCAAAACTGAACACATTGTTTTAAGCTGCTGAGTTAGTGGTAGTTTGTAGCTTAGCAATAGCTAAATGATTTGGAAGCTCAAAAAAAGGGGGGAGAGGGGCTGCCAGTGGAGTAAACAGGCAGCCTTGACTGCTATGCATTTGACCTTAAGGCAGCCAGACTTTGATAGAAACCACCTTCCCACAGTGAATCCAGGTTTCCCTCATCTGCTGAAGCCCAGTGAGGGTGGGCTGAGTTGTGGCAGTGTTACCATCTTTTGGGGGGGCATGTTTACACAGTTGTTAGTGTTCCTGCATTTGCCCTCAACTCGTAAAAGCAAATGGAAGCTGGAAAATGAAAATGACGACATGCCATAGGTCTCAAAAGTAATGCAACTGAGACATTCACTCAGTGTCCCCTCGTAATTAAGCTTCAGCTTCAGCCAGTTCAAGACTGGCTGGTTTTGAACTTTTGGGTGGTATGTTCAATTGTAAAGGAAAAAACAGCAACAGTGATAAACAGGAAACTATCACTTAGGAAGACATTTGGCCACCACCTATAAAAACTTAACCTATAGTGACTTAAATTATTTTTTCTCATCATCTAGAAGCATGGAGGTAGGCAGCCAGGAGTTCAGGGCTGAATCAGGGACCCAGGCATCTCTTTGCTCTGCCATTCTGGATGTTTTCACTTTTATCCTCATTCCTGTTCTGTCAGGCTGCCACAATGGCTACTTCGGCCATGGAGAAGAGAGCCTGGATTAAGGAATGCAGTAGACTTCCCTGACATCTCATTGGCCAGAACGGTGTTACATGACCACTCCTGGCTGCAACGGAAGCTGGAAAGAGAACCTGGCATTTAGCAGCCCTGAGCAAAATATGAAAGAAGGATGGGTATTAGTGAGTAAATAAGATTCTGACACAGAAATGCTAGAAACAAATAGCAGAAGATTGTGTCAATGAAATGAGAAGTAGTCGGGGAACTTATAATTCCATAATTATATAATCTATACCCATCTAGAGGCCTAGCATATAATAAATGTCACCAATATTAGAATTGACTGAGTGCGTGCGAGTTGCTCAGTCGTGTCTGACTCTTTGCGACCTTATGGACTGTAGCCTGCCAGGCTCCTTTGTCCATGGAATTCTCCAGGCAAGAATACTGGAGTGGGTTGCCATTTCCTTCTCCAATTAGGATAGAAATCCCAGCTCTACCATCCCCTGACTATAATCTTTTAGGCAAGTCCATCAACTTGTCTGAACATCAATTTCCTCATTTGCAAAATGAGGTTGATAATCCCTCCTTTTATTGGCTTTTTGGAAGAATCAAAGAGTAACGCATGTGGGATTGAGAAGCACTACCAAGTGTTAGCTACTGTATCTTAGGAGTGGTACCCCAACATCTTTGGAACAACAGGAAGGTTAATCCATGTCTTAAGGGAGGGGGCCACCCTGAAGCAATCTGCCCAGAGCCTCCCCAATTTCAAACTTCTGCGCTGGTGGTTCGGTGGTAGAATTCTTGCCTCCCCATCATCAAGCTTCCTCTCACGCAGGACTGTGAGTGAGTGTACTTGTGAATATTTGTTGCACATGCTCCTAGAAAGAAGGACATCCCGTGAGAGATCCGTACATACCTATATCTCTTTCTTCTGAATTGTGTCATCTTCTAAGCCTTCTCCCCACTTCATTCCTTAAATGAAATTTGAGTCCTGGTGTAAAGCTCTGGCTAGTAGTTCTCAGGTCTGGCCCTGGCTACACAAGGGGCTTTGTAAAATTATCCACGCTCAGGACTTCATCCTGGCCCAGTGATGTCAGAAACCCCCCAGGTGCAGCCCAGGCATGGATACAGCTCTGCGGATGATTCTAGAATGCAGCCAGGGTTGTGAACCACTGACTTAGGTCAGATGGCTCCTCTGAAACCTTTCAGTAGAGAAACTGGGATCTCCCCACCAGCTACTGTGGAGCCACCAGCTGGTATCTGTGAGGTTTGCTTTGTAACAGAGATAGGCAGCTGAAAGGGTGGAGATGGTGGTGTGGGAATAAAACCCAAGGACAGAACTCTATGGCTGGAGTGTACAAGGCAGAATATCACTAAACAGGCACAGGATTTAATGCCACTAGCAGTTCCCTTTATCTACAACCCCAGGGATATGGAAACATTTTTTAAAAAGGCGTCAGAGTCACCCTGAAACTTCTCGCGAAGAAAAGCCTCTTTAATAGAAGGGATAGTTCCCGCATCCTCTTTGTCTTCTAGCCTGGAGAGAACATACATCATACACAGCCTGTGTTCACAAAATGCTGGCTCTTTTCCTGAATAGTCAGTGGTTTTGCCTGTACTTTGTCTCCGTGTCTCCCCTCCCCCACTGCCATCTTGGATGCAGGGACTTTGAGCCAGCACTTAAGAAAAACTGCAGTCCATCAAATCATCTTCCAATGAAGCGAGGGGAAAAAAATATGTTAGGAGTCCTACTGTGTGCCAGATTCAAACTAAAAGATTTTAAGGGCCTTATCAAAAGATGTTTATCTTTATGGTTTATTTAATTATTGGTCTCCTCGAATTCAGAGCTAAGCCTCTGACGGGTGGCTGTTGATCCTTATCAAAGTGAAACCATTAAAACGTATTTCAGTATAGCACAGGGAACTGTACTCAGTGCTCTGTGGTGACCTAAATGGGGAGGGAATCCAAAAAAGAGGGGATATATGTACACGGACAGAGGATTCACTTCGCTGTACAGTAGAAATTAACACAACAATGTAAAACAACTATACTCCAATGAAAATGTTTTTAAAAATTATTTCAACCATGGAGAAAAATGGTTGTGACATTTGCAGACAGGGGCCTTCAGGGTTTTGTACGGCAAGAAACTGCACTGAAGGCACTGCGCCATATTTTAAGCCAAGGCTTTGTGATGACTGGTTACTTTTTTCCTCTGATAAATACCTGATTTTCAAAAGCAGTCTAATCAGTAGGAATCTCCACTTTCCAAGCCTTCAAAATGCATTCAGACATCCTCACGGGAAACCCAGACCTGTGAGAACGGCCAGGAATTCTGAGCCTTTCCTATGTGTGGCGGAGACTCTTCTGCTGCTGGCTGAGCATCCCTGAGCAGCCCAGTATCTCCCAATGCCCCCGGCAGGTTGACTGGGCTGAGTGGCTGGTTCTGACCATTGGGCAGGGAGCAGAAGGGACTGGTCGTGATCCTGCAGAGGCAGTGAAGGCCACACATGAAGATGCCAGCAGCACAAGCACAAGACGGAACTGAGAACAACTGCTCTTGCCAGACACCTGATTCTTGCTTTGAGTGAGAAATCCACCTTTGTGATGTTGGGCCTCTGAAAGGAAACATCAGGGTTCATTGTTTTAGTAGCATAGCCCAGCCTGACTTAACTAATACAAGGGGCTGTCCTATCCTAACCCCGTTTTAAGAGACCCCATTGAAAGCCTCTCAAATTCATGTGTGTATTTAAAATGAGCTGTTCTTCCCTAAGGCCCCAGATAATTCCAAATTGTGAAGTTTTCCATCTCCATTCACTCATTCAGTAACTAATTATCGCGTCCCAACTGTGTGCCAGGCCCCATACTGGCCCTCGGGACAGAGTGGCTAGCAAAGCGGACACCATCTCATTTGGCTGCAGCTTTCAGTCTGCTGGAGGAGACAAGACGCTTATCAAAGAAGCCTGCCAGTGAGTGCTGCATAACTAATAGAGGTAGGAATTTTGAAGGAAAGAAACAGGTTTCTATGACTCTGTAAATCAGGAGTTTAAGGCAGCCCTGGTGGGGACTAGGGAAGACAAACTGGAAATCTTGGAGCCCAGCACTGGAACCCATGGGGTCTGTCTCAGAGTGTCACCTTACAGAGCGTTTACTGTGTGGGAAGCTCCTTGTCAAAGGCTAGATGCACAGTATCCTCATTTGATTGTTGCAACAGTCCTAGGAGGTGGTGCTAATAGCATCCCCATTATACAGGTAAGGAAGGCTGAATGCCCCGATGCCACTTAGTAAGTAAATGCAGACAGAGATTTGAATCCACATCTACTGGCTCCCAAGCTAACACTTGATGCATTTCTGGCCACCGGCAAACTGAGCAGGAAGCAGCCCCTGTGGAATCCCACAGTGGGGGATCAAAACAAAACCAGCAGGCAGATGTTTACGAGTTGCCTGGAAAAGCCACCCGCTGCAGGAGGGGGCTAGCTTTCTCCCCACAGCCACCCTCAAGCCCCTCCTTAAAGCTCTAGAGTTCCTTTTTCGTTTTTACGGCACCTCCTCCTCCGCCCCGCCCCCCCAGAGGACTGACTTCATTTTCCTTTCCGCCAACAGGAAGCCATGGGCTCCGCCCTACAATAGCCCAGGCACCATGGCTTCCCTCCAAACTCAGCCCAGATGCAAATGATGGGACCAGCCAGCTCTCTCTGTTCTCTTGATTTTCTCCCATGCTCCCCTTTCTCCTCAGAATAGAAGCAGGAAGGAGGGGTGGGGAGCAGTCGTTGAAACATCGGCTGTTACAGCTTGTTGATGTGTTTTTACAGAAGGACTAAACAGATTCCACACACATTTCCACTCATCCAGATGCGTGCTTCACATGAAGACATATGGGTACACAGACATACAAAGTATACCTTTATATCTTATACTTTTATATCATGCTTCACATGTACACACAGACATGCACACTTGACCTTACACACATGTACTCATAGCTGACACTTTTATATCATATACTGTGTCTAGGCAGTTTTCTGGGTCTAGGCCAACCATTACCTGTGGGCCAAATCCAGCTTATTTGTATAAATAAAGTTTTATCAGAACACAGCCACCCTGGTCATTAATGCACTGTCTTGGTTGCTTTTGCACCACAGCAGCAGTGCTGAGTAGTTTTGACAGTGACTGTATGGCCTCCAAATCTAAAATATTTACTACCTGGCTCCTCACAGGAAAAGTTTACTGATCCCATGTTCTAAGTGTTTGAAAACTTTATGAAGTATCATTTATATACTGCTGCATAACTAACCACCCTAAAACTAACTGGTTTAAAAATAGCCACCAGCATTATTATCTCTCAGGAGTCTGTTGTTAACTGAGCTCTGCTGGCAGTTCTGTTACAGAACTGAACTCAGGTCCACAGCACAGCAAAGCCACACTAGGCTGTGGTGAAGGAAAGTGCAATGTTTATTGCAAGACATCAAGTGAAGAGAATGGGCAGTTTGTGCTCAAAGACCAAAGCTCCTCGACAGCTTTCAGGTGATGATTTTTAAAGACAGCATTAGGAGTGAAGTTTTCAGGGTGTGTGATCAGCTGGTGGACTTTCTTCTGATTGATTGGTAGTGAGGTAACAGGGAAGTGTTTTAGAAATCTCAAACATGGACCCTCTGCCTCAAACCAGTATGGGGTGTGCATGCTTGTGGTCAGCATGCAGTCACCATCCTCCTTCAGGCTGGTGGGAGGTATCTTAGTTTCTGTAAAACAAGTCAAAGGTATGCAACAGACTGTTATCTATACCCCTTCAGGAGGAACAAGGAATCCTGTGAACATATCGTCCTCCCTTCTCTGATCATTAACTGTTCCAGTCCTCTCTTTGGAACCCAGGGAAAGCCTAAGAGACTAAAGCTTTTTCTACAAACAAGAAGTGGAAGGGGTTGTACCCAGGAGGTCCCCGCAGGGTCCTTCTGAGGTAGGAGATAGACTGGGCTCCAGGTTGGATATTTACAATCAGTCAGCTTCCTCTTTGCATTTCCTGAGGCAAGTGATAGGTGGACTCTAGTTGAAGAATTCACAACCAGACCCCTGTTGGAAGTAGTAACAGAAACAGGGTAAATAGCCAGTCTTTGTCTCTTATAACCATCTCAAGAGAATAATCATGGCAAGGACAAAGAGAGGCAAAAGCCCTGTCTGAGTAAAGGATAAGGGAGACACTACACAGGCGCAGAAAGGCTTCTCGGAGTCAAGTCAGGGGATAGCTCCAGGCCATAATGAGTCTTGCTCCTCCCAGAATCCTTCACTTTGAAATCCATCTTGGCTGAGAGGTGTGTGCACACCCTAGGAGAGGGTCCTAGGGTAGGTCAGGTGTGGAAAAAGAAACCAGATAATTGGCCTGAAAGGAGACAAGGACTGGGAAGGACTGACCTATATAAATGACTTAACCGCCTCTTTACTGCACTCCTCCTCACTAGGAGGGACATCTACACCTTTTCTCAATGGGTGTGCATCCCTGCCTTGCTTCTATCTCAACTAAACTGTTTCTGTATGTGCTCTCCCACTTGTTGTACTCCCATTATTGTACTATGTCTAACAATAAACTTTGTACCTGCACTTACAGTTTCTGCCTCTGTGATAGATGCGTTTTTCACAGGGGCAAAGATCCAGGGAAAATTAGCTTCTGAAGCCTCTAGCCCTTGCTGGTCTGGAGGTTAGGATTCCTGGTTTTCATCCAGGCCACCCAGGTTCAATGCCTGGGCAGGGAATTAAGATCTTGCTTCAGGCCACTGCTCACTGCTGCCTCATCGAGATCACTTCTCAGGTTCAGTTCTGCTCCTTGTAACGTCAACTGGGACCACTGGGCCATTCAGGCCCATCCACTGGACAGGCATGCCTCAGTTTCCTTCCATGTGGCTTGACCGTTTGGCTCTAGCTTCTCATGACCAGGCCACTGGACTCCGAGCGGAAGAGTTCCGTGTGTGCAAATGCAGAACGGCAGGTCCCGTACAGCCCTGATTCTATTGGTCAGAACAAACCACAGGTCCAGCCCAGTTCAAGGGAAGTGACGTGGACTCCGCCTGTCAGTGGCAGGGGTGGTAAAGAGTTTGTGGCCACCTTCTATTCACCACAGTAATTACTTATCTTCATTTTAGACATAGGGAAACTGAAGCACAGATAGATTAATAACTTGCCCACCAACACCCAGCTCATAACACACCGTCATACGTGCCCACTCACACAAATATGGAGGTGCATACATAGTCACACATCATACATATATCCACCACATACATCCACAATGCACGTACATGCACACAATTACATCCTCATATAGACACTGTCGACTTGAAAAGCAGTCACAACCTATAAGTTGAGAGTTACATTTTATTCGGTGGGAATTGTTAGAACTTCAAGCCAGGGAGACAGTATCTCAAGTAACCCTGAGAGAACTGCTCTGAGGAGGCAAGGGGAGGAGCCAGGTTATATGGAAGTTTTGTAACAAAGGGCAGGTAGTCTGAACATCAAAAGATTATTGTTAATTAAGAAAACCAGACATCACAAGTTAAGGAATTTAGTGCTTTTCTATGTATGGAAAGAGGTATGAGTCTGGGCTCACGGAAATCACTCCTTTCATACGCATCTCAGCTATCCTGGGCCAGTATCCTGTGTTTTTCACTTCCTGAGCTCCCTTGGGGCTCACTGTAGGGAGTGGATCGAAGGTGTTCTTCCCCTTCCTGAGCGCCCTTAGGATTTGGAAACTCACATCAGAGGGCCGGAATCACTGATTCCACTGTGACAACTGTGACATCCATGTTTATTGATATGGCAGGAAACATTCTAATTCTCAACACCAAATTCTTCTGCAAATTCATATATACACACATTCATATTTGCACACAGACATTCATATACACACGCTCCTGGCACACACACCCCCTCACAGATTCCATCCCCCACTCTTACATAATCACTCCTATCCACATGCATGTACACACACACGCACAGTTTCCTCCCTCTCCACTGACCATAGCAACTTCCTTCAGTGATTCAGAGGACTTTTTCCTCCCCGCTTCTGCTCAGGGTATTGTCCGAATGCCAGAAAGCCCCGCTGCCTTCCCACCATTGTGCAAAATCTCTCTCTACCACAGCAAGGCCTATGGGCCTGGGACCTTTGGTCCCCAGCCCCACTTGCAGTGGTCATAGGACTTGAGACCCAGGTGCCTCAAGCTGATGTTCGATGTAGAGGAAATCACTGAGAAACAGAAGAGCAAAGTACAAGGCCCAGGGTCACACAGCAGAAGCCATACCCCCTTCCCCCTGCAGCACACCCTGACCTCCCAGCATGCAGCTGGGTCAGACACTGGGGTTCAGTGGTGCCTGATGAGTGAATGCATTGGAAGCACTTGTTCAGTGTTGATGTTTTTTTTTTTTTTAATACTTTTTTCTTTTAGAACACAACAAAATTGACTGGATGGTATAGAAATATTCCCATGTACCCACTGCCCCCTCATCATCAACATCCCTCACCAGATGGTACATTTGTTACAATTGATGGACTTTGTCAATTTCAAAAAGAGTCACAACCTAGAGATTGAGAGTTATGTTTTATTTGGTGGGAATTTTCAGGACTTCAAGCCCGGGAGACAGCATCTCAAATGACCCTGAGAGAAATGCTCCGAGGAGGTGGGGGGAGGAGTCAGGTTATGCAGAAGTTGCAGCAAGGGACAGATAGTCTGAACTTCGGAAGATTATTGTTAAGGAAAACCAAATATCTCAAAGAATTTAGCACTTTTCTGTGCATGGGAAGATGCAAGAGTCTGGGCTTACTGAAATCATTCCTTTTATATGCATCTCAGCTACTCATTTGAAAAGACGCTGATGCTGGGAAAGATTGAAGGTGGGAAGAGAAGAGGACAACAGAGGATGAGATGGTTGGATGGCATCACCGACTCAATGGACATGAGTTTGAGTAAACTCCGGGAGTTGGTGATGGACAGGGAGGCCTGGCGTGCTGCAGTCCATGGGGTCGCAAAAGTCAGACACGACTGAACGACTGAACTGAACTGAACAGCTACCTGGGGCCAGCATCTGCGGTTTGATTATTCACATCCTTAGTTCCTTGTTCATCGTAGGGAGTGGCTCAGCTTGTGGTGGCAGCTCCATGGCTGCCAGGGAGCAGCTATTGTTCTTCCTGGGCTCAGAAATTCACATTTGGAGGGCCAGAATCAAAGATGGCTGACATCCTTGTTTATCTATATGGCAGAGAATACTCCATTTCATAACCTACCCTGACACATCATTATCACCCAAAGTCTACATCAGGGTTCACTCTTGGGTTGTACATTCTTTGGATCTGGACAAATGCCTAGTGATGTGTCCCCACCATTCTATCGCATACAGAGTATGTCCATTGCCCTGAAGTTCCTCTGTGGTCCACCTGTTCATCACTCTCCCCTCCCTCACACCTGATCTTTTTACTGTCTCCATATTTTGCCTTTTCCAGAATGTCATATAGTTGGGATCATACAGTATGTAGCCTTTTCTGATTGGCTTTTCCCACATTATATTAATAATATGCACCTAAGTTTCCTCCAAGTCTTTTCATGACTTGATAGCTCATTTCCTTTTAGTGTGGAAAAATATTTCACCTGGATGTACTGCAGCTGATTCACCTACTGCAGGACATCTTTGTTGCCTCAGAATTGATTTTTATTAGTGGTTGTCCAGAGAAGGTAGAATAGAAGTGCTCTTCAAAGCTTATAAATCAGACACAAAGGATGTTTTAGAGACACATCAGGTGTAAAGAAGAAATGTTCCACTTTCTGCCTTCATCCGGTCCCCACTGCATCCATCTTTAGCCCAAGCCAGACACTATAGTGACCTGGGGAGATTCAAAAATATACCAAGGCCTGGGTCCCACCCATTGAGACTATAAATCAATTATTCTGGGGTGGTGTCTGAGCATCAGGATTTTGTTAAAGCCCCCCCACCCCGCCCCAGGTTAGTGCAATGTAAGCTTGAGACCTACAGGCCCACCTGAGGCAGGAGATAGATGGGCCCCAGGCTGAGCAGCTGGAGTTTAGCCCCTGTGGACGGATGCTCCAAAATAACAGGAGGGAGGGGAAGCTCAGTCCTGCCAAGATAAGAGATAAAAGACTGCATATTCCTTCTTCAAAAACTCAAGGAGAGCTTCCTAATTACACATGCACAGAAAGGCTCCTTCAAGGTGAAAAAGGGAGGGGGCACCACCCCACAGTAAGCGATGTCAGCTACCGATAAGCTTCTTTGCTAGAATCCATCTTGGCTAAGAGATTCATGTGCACGCAGGGGAGGACCCTGAAATAAACCAAATACAGACTCAGAACCAAGCAAAGCAAGATGATTGGCCAAAGGAAACCCGGAAGAGATGCCCCATATAAGCGATTCAAACTACCACAAGGGCATGACTCTCTCTGAGCCTGCCAGTGTGTCTATCCACACATACTCTTTTTCCTTCTAATAAACTTCCCTGTAGCTCAGATGGTAAAGAATCTGCCTGCAGTTTGGGAGACTTGGGTTCCATCCTTGGGTTGGGAAAAGTCCCCTGGAGAAGGGAATGGCAAGCCACTCCTGTATTCTTGCCTGGGAATTCCCATGGACAGAGGAGCCTGGTGGGCTACAGTCCATGGGGTTGCAAAGAGTCAGACACAACTGAGCAACTAACACTTTCTTCTTTCTTTTCTACTTTCCATCCCTATGTGGAAAATCATTTCTACATAGTTGACAGGCCAGGGCCTTGTCACTGGCCACTGTCCCTGGTGGTCTAGTGGCTAGGATTCAGCACTCTCACTGCGGCCTAGACTTCAATGCTTGGCCAGGAGCCAAAACCCTGCTTCAAGCCACTGAGGGCCAAGGCCACCCGAGATCACACCAGACTCTATTGTAGATACATGATGGTTCTGGTGGCTCCAGAGTAGAAGTTGAAGGTTGCTTGTTGAAAGTTTAAAACAAGTGGGTCTGGTCTGATAGTGCAGCATTGCTTGGTATGTGTTAGGGTCTGGGCCAGACACACTCTCTTCATTTGTCTGCTCTCAAGTAACCATCTCCGACTGCCCATCACAGGCAATTTCATGCATTTAGGTGGCTTGATACCTGGAGACGTTTGGTTTTACCACCAGTGGGACCTGGCTTTGGCCAAAGTAATCAACACATCTCAGTTTGCCCAGGGCTTTCAAAGTTTTAGCTCTGAAAGTCCCATGTCCCTGGAACATCCTTGGTCCCAGGCAAACAGAACAGTTATTCAACCTACTTTGGTCCTTTGTACAAGAAAGTTAATACAGGTGAATGAATCCCTCTAAAACGCCTGTTCTCAATCTTGTTAGTTGCTCAGTCATGTCCAATTCTGTGACCCCATGGACTGTAGCCTGTTGGCTCCTCTGTCCTGGATTTTCTAGGCCAGAATACTGGAGTGGGTTGCCATTCCCTTCTCCAGGGGATCTTCCCGACCTCGGGATCGAACCCAGGTCTCTTGCATTGTAGGCAGATTCTTTACCACCTGAGCCACCAGGGAAGTCATTTTATCTGTATGTTGAAACCATCTAAAAGTGAAAGTGAAAGTCGCTCAGTCATGTGTGACTCTTTGTGACCCCATGGACTATACAGTCCATAGAGTTCTCCAGGCCAGAATACTGGAGTGGGTGGGGGTGTCAATAAATATTATTGCCAGGCCTCCAGTATTATACCCCCAAAGTTACTTTTACACCCTCGAAGATTCTGATGTCATTGATACAGAAACAGCTAGGAAACAGGATTTTTAGAAAGCTTACCAGATGATTCAAATGTGAAGCCAAGGGCAAAGAGCTCTCAGCCATGTAATTGAGAATCAGTCCCTCACAGAGGGACCACTCAGGGAAGTGACACTGGGTAGAGTTCAGACTTGACGGAAAGACATGCCAGGCAGAAGGTGCAATGTGCTTTTATTTCAGTACTTTGGGAATGTCCCTTTGTCTCTCTGAACCTGTTTCCTCATCTGTGAAATGAGAACCTGTTTCTCAACCAAGTATGCAAGCAAGGTATTTGGCATGGAACATAGTTAAGACTCATGAATAATAATGGAGGGGCCATTTATTGAGTGCTCATTAGGTACTTGGCTCTGTGCTAGATAGTCCTTGGTCTGTGACTCACTCGTTCGAGTCTCCGAAGCAGCTAGTGTTCTCACTTCAGAGCAGTCTGCAGTTGAAGGAAGCAGAGAGCGGCTCCCAGTCTGTTAGATTATTTTCACAGAGAGCCAGGCCAAGGAGCAAGTGACCCACACAGGTTGGAAACTGACCCTGGGGATCTAAAAAAGTGCTCTGGCGCTGGGTTGTTTTTTCAAAATGAAAATAGAATTCTTGTTTACTTTTGATCATAGAAATAATATATGCTCACTGTAAAAAGTTCAAATAACACAGAAGCATGTGAGGAAGATCTTTGAACACTCCCATGAGCCAGCAGGAGGGGAGTGAAGGGCTGCCCTAGGGGGCCCTTCCCCCAGCCTTGCCTTTCCCTTTCCACCAAAACAGCAGTTCCCATGACATCATCTCCTGCCTGGAGGTCAAAGTGTCGGAGACAATGGCGGGAAGCAGACTTCCAACTTAGAATTCTGACATCAGCTGAGTTGGCAATGGTTTGGCCTGGAACCGGGACTTGCCTCTCTGATCAAGGCCGTAGTTTCCTCAGTGGCACATCTGAGCTAACAACTGAACCTCCTTCTTAGACTTTTGGGAAGTGGGAGGACTGGACGAATCACTAGATGTAAAGCACTTACATTCATGAGTTACCATCTTCATCGTCATCAGTATGGGAAAGAATTTGACTTTCTGGTGTTGTGTGTGCACTCAGTTGTGCCCGACTCTTTGTGACCCTTTGAGCTGTAGCCCACCAGGCTCCTCTGTCCATGGGATTCTCCAGGCAAGAATACTGGAGTGGGTAGCCAGTCCCTTCTCCAGAGGATCTTCCCGACCCAGGGATCAAACCCAGGTCTCCTGCATCTCCTGCGTCTCCTGCATTGGGAGGTGGATTATTTACCAACTTTTATGCACTGAAGAAGGAAATGGCAACCCACTCCAGTGTTCTTGCCTGGAGAATCCTAGGGACGGCGGAGCCTGGTGGGCTGCCGTCTATGGGGTCGCACAGAGTCGGACACGACTGAAGAGATTAACAGCAGCAGCAGCACCACCACCTGGGAAGCCTATTATTTTTATGGATGATCCCATATCAGCAGAAGGGAAAGCAGGAGAATACCTCAGATTTTAGCAAGAGTTTCTCCAATGTGACTACTTTTCCACCCAGGGGTATTTTCCCATGTTTACTTATGCTCTCTCTTTAAAAATGTTAGCAGCTCATTTCAGCTGAAAAGAATGGAGCCACCTTTGATCTCTTGAGTCAGCTCACAGCTTCTCCCTTCCCAAAGGCAAGAGCCACCTTTGGCTTCCTGCCACCAGGCGGTGGGGTCTGCCAGCCCGGGGCCATCCGCCGTCACTCCAGGGTTGGCTGGGGCTGCGGGCAGGGCTGCCAGGCCCCTTGAGGGAAGGCCATTCCAGGTTAACCCACAGCATGGAGGAGAGAGGGGCTTTTCCTTTCTGTCCTCTTTTCCTGGAGGCTGGCACTCCTAAGAAGGAGGCGATAAAAGGGGGGCATTTTGTGGTGGAACCCCATCTTGGGAAGGAAACAGACTTCTGAGGGGTGGGGATGGGCTGGCAGCCTGCGTAGTGATGCTGCCCTCACCTCCTCACTGCCAAGCCTGCATCCTGTGAATACCTGCAGGTCTGCCCGAGGACGCTGGATGGCAGGACCCTTCATCCATGCGCAGGACCAGCAGAAGTGCTGGAGAGTTGGAGCGCCAAGCGGCCCTCAACCACCTGGGCTCAGATCCTGGCTTTCTGATTCACAAGCAGTGTGATCTTCAGCAAGTTCCTTAACCGTCTGAGGCTCAGTCATCACACGGTGAACGTTCCTTGTCTGAAGTCTCCTTGGACAATGCGCAGGAGTTTCCCTAGAGCACACCCTAAGGTCTAGAGGTGCTGAGTCGTGGAGTGGGGGCAGCTTCAGCGTTTTTAGCGAGGGCGCTCTGAAGTGGTTAACAACTTACACTCCCG
Organism: Giraffa tippelskirchi; assembly: GCF_054371585.1. Lineage (NCBI taxonomy): Eukaryota > Metazoa > Chordata > Mammalia > Artiodactyla > Giraffidae > Giraffa > Giraffa tippelskirchi. The sequence continues at coordinate 24,771,407 of NC_137287.1, forward strand.
TCAGTAGTGTGTGTGCTTTCCTGTGCTTCTGGAAATAGTTTATAAATGGAATTACAATATTCGCAGTCAACTTTTTTTCCCCATTTGCCATGTATATTGGAGATTTTTCCGTATCAAGACATGTAGATGTGCCTCATGTTTTAAAAACCATTTTTATTGAATTATAAGAATGAAAACGTGCACAACATGATGACTTTTCAGAGTTTAAAACACCTGACTAGTCAGTACTTCAATCCAAAAACAGACTTAGCCTCATCCCAGAAGCCCCTTGCCTGTGTCTTCCTTCTCCCAACCAAAATAGTTTATAATAATATGTTCTCTCTGTTTTTTTGGCTCCACCACTCAGCATGCAGGATTTTAGATCCCGGACCAGAGATTAAATTCGTGACCCTGCAATGGAACCGTGAAGTCCTAATCACTGAATCGCCAGGGAATTCCCCATTGTACTCTTTGTATGTGTGTGTGTGTGTGTGTGTATGTTTGTTTGTGTGATTTATCCATGCAATATTTTGGCAGTGTCTGGAGATATTTTTGGTTGTCACGACTTTTGGGGCGGGGGGTGATGCTGCATTTCTGGGTGGGGCCCAGGAATGCCCATAAATATCCTAGCACTCACCAGACAGCTCCTCCACCACCACACACATAGAATATTTGGCCGAAAGGGCCAATGGTGCCCACAGTGAGAAAACCTGTTGTAGGCCCGGCTGGGAACTTTGAATTGTATTCTGATAGTGACTGAAGTTGAAGAAATCCTGAGTTGCTATGACTTCATCTTAATCGGACATTGCCAAACTAGTCTCAAAGTGGCTGTGTCTTCATTCTTTATTAAACATGCATCTTCCTCTTCCATCCCATGGGCAGGTCGTTTTACAAGGTCCCACTGATTAACTTTACATTGTTTCCAATCTTTTGGCCAATATACCACCAGCGCCAGAAATGACAACCCTTCGTCAATTTGAGAGAACATCATGTTTGAATGGAAATACCCACTCTTTCTCACACACATATTTCTCACGCACATATTTACTTTTTCTGGAGACTGTACAATGGGAACACAACCAAAATTTAATTTAAATATAAATTTCCTTCCTCCCATCTAAATATAAATTTCCTTCCTCCCAGCATGTTTGACATTGAACTCACAGAAATGAAAGTCATCTTGGCTTCTGCCACGGGTCCACATTTTGTGCAAGTAGATCCACGATCTGGAAAGATCAACAGGAAACCCCTGATGGTGTGGGAACCAGGGCAGGCCTCTGCTCCTCCAAGAAGTGGGACCTGGAAAAGCTGAGTGCCAGCCCGGGTGGCCCAGGGGACTGAGAACTGACCCTCTTCTCTGCCTGCAAATAGGATTGACCTACTCTGGGAATTGTTTACCAATTGTTTTCCCATAAATGCTTAATCTGAACTAATTCCACTTCTAAATTAATCTCTAGCTTCTCAGTATCTTTTCAGTTCAGTTCAGTTGCTCAGTCGGGTCTGACTACTTGCGACCCCAGGAACCGCAGTACGCCGCCAGGCCTCCCTGTCCATCACTAACTCCCGGAGTCCACCCAAACCCATGTCCATCGAGTCGGTGATGCCATCCAGCCATCTCATCCTCTGTCGTCCTCTTCTCCTCCTGCCCTCAATCTTTCCCAGCATCAGGGTCTTTTCCAATGAGTCAGCTCTTCGAATCAGGTGGCTAAAGTATTGGAGTTTCAGCTTCAGCATCAGTCCTTTCAATGAATATTTGGACTGATTTCATTTATAATATGAATTTCATTTTCATAATAACTATATTAAATGTCTTGATTATTTTTACCTACTTTTCAAGCAACTGGATTAACAATTTTTTTGACATTAAATGTTATAGGACAATAAAGTTAATAGAACAAAAATTTTTAAATGCATATAGCATAAAGGAAGTTAAGCCTAGATTCTATTCTATCTGCTTACTGTTAATAAGAATGGAATTTAGCTCTGAATTTTCTGATAGCCAAAGCAAAAAGGGAAACAAACACATCACACAATTTCTTGTTTCCTTATCAAGGGAATTTTGCAATAAGGAGTTCATGATCTGAGCTATAGTCAGAGTCCGGTCTTGTTTTTGCTGACTGTGTAGAGCTTCTCCATCTTCGGCTGCAAAGAATATAATCAATCTAATTTTGGTATTGACCATCTGGTGATCTCCATGTGTAGAGTCATCTCTTGTGTTGTTGGAAGAGGGTGTTTGCTATAACCAGTGAGTTCTCTTGGCAAAACTCTGTTAGCCTTTGCCCTGCTTCGTTTTGTACTCCAAGGCCAAACTTGCCTGTTACTCCAGGTATTGACTTCCTACTTGACTTCCTACTTTTGCATTCCAGTCCCCTATGATGAAAAGGACATCTTTTTTTGGTACTAATTCTACAAGGTCTTGTAGGTCATCATAGAACTGTTCAACTTCAGCTTCTTTGGCATTAGTGGTTGGAGCATAGACTTGGATTACTGTGATACTGAATGGTTTGCCTTGAAAAACAGAGATATTCTGTTGTTTTGAGACTGCACCCAAATACTGTAATTCGACTCTTTTGTTGACTATGAGGTCTACTCCATTTCTTCTAAGGAATTCTTGCCCACAGTAGTAGATATAATGGTCATCTGAGTTAAATTCACCCATTCCAGTCAATTTTAGTTCACTGATGCCTAAAATGTCAATGTTCACTCTTGCCATCTCCTGTTTGACCACTTCCAATTTACCTTGATTCATGGACCTAACATTCAAGGTTCCTCTGCAATGTTGCTCTTTACAGCATTGGACTTTACTTCCATCACTAGTCACACCCACAATAGAATGGGAAAGACTAGAGATCTCTTCAGGAGAATTAGAGATACCAAGGGAACATTTCATGCAAAGATGGGTGCAATAATGGAAAGAAATGGTATGGACCTAACAGAAGCAGAAGATATTAAGAAGAGGTGGCAAGAATACACAGAAGAACTATACAAAAAAGATCTTAATGACCCAGATAACCATATTGGTGTGATCACTCACCTAGAGTCAGACATCCTGTAATGCAAAATCAAGTGGCCCTTAGGAAGCATCACTACAAACAAAGCTAGTGGAGGTGATGGAATTCCAGTTGAACTATTTCAAATCCTAAAAGATGATGCTGTGAAAGTGCTGCACTCAATATGCCAACAAATTTGGAAAACTCAGCAGTGGTCCCAGGACTGGAAAAGGTCAGTTTGCATTCCAATCCCCAAAAAAGGCAATACAAAATAATGTTCAAACTACCGCACAATTGTACTCATCTTATATGCTAGCAAAGTAATGCTCAAAATTCTCCAAGCCAGGCTTCAACAGTACGTGAACCATGAACTTCCAGATGTTCAAGCTGGATTTAGAAAAAGCAGAGGAACCAGAGATCAAATTGCCAACATCCGCTGGATCATCAAAAAAGCAAGAGAGTTCCAGAAAAGCATCTACTTCTGCTTTATTGACTATGCCAAAGCCTTTGACTGTGTGGATCACAACAAACTATGAAAAATTCTGAAAGAGATGGGAATACCAGACCACCTGGCCTGCCTCCTGAGAAATCTGTATGCAGGTCAAGAAGCAACAATTAGAACCAGACATGGAACAATGGACTGGTTCTAAATTGAGAAAGGAATATATCAAGTCTATATATTGTCACCCTGCTTATTTAACTTATATGCAGAGTATATCATGTGAAATGCCAGGTTGGATGAAGCACAAGCTGGAATCAAGATTGCTGGGAGAAATGTCACCTCAGATTTGCAGATGACACCACCCTTAATGGCAGAAAGCAAGAGGAACTAAAGAGCCTCTTGATGAAAGTGAAAGAGGAAAGTGAAAAAGCTGGCTTAAAACTCAACATTCAAAAAACTAAGATCATGGCATCTGGTCCCATCACTTCATGGCGAATAGATGGGGAGACAATGGAAACAGTGACAGATCTTATTTTCTTGGGCTCCAAAATCACTGCAGACGGTGACTGCAGCCATGAAATTAAAAGATACTTGCTCCTTGGAAGAAAAGCTATGACAAACCTAGACAGCAAAATAAAAAGCAGAGACATTACTTTGTCAACAAAGGTCTATCTCGTCAGTTACGGTTTTTCCAGTAGTCATGTATGGATGTGAGAGCTGGACCATAAGAAAGATGAGCTCTGAAGAATTGATGATTTTGAACTGTGGTGTTGGAGAAGACTCTTCAGAGTCCCTTGGACTGCAAGGAGATCAAACCAGTCCATCCTAAAGGAATTCAGTCCTGAATATTCATTGGAAGGACTGATGCTGAAGCTGAAACTACAATACGTTGGCTACCTGATGCAAAGAACTGACTCATTTGAAAAGACTCTGATGCTGGGAAAGGTTGAAGGCAGGAGGAGAAGGGGACGACAGAGGATGAGATGGTTGAATGACATCACCGACTAGATGCAGGTGAGTTTGAGCAAGCTCTGGGATTTGGTGACAGGGAAGCCTGGCGTGCTGCAGTCCCTGGGGTTGCAAAGAGTTGGTCACAACTGAGCGATTGAACGGAACTGCATCAAAGGAAAATGACACATCTTTAGCTGAGATCATTATTTTTTGATCCTAAGTTCTAAACAGGCTGGATGTGAAAATTTTAAATTTATTCTTCCTGTTTGTGTTTCTATCTTTGCTCTTCTTCCTGCTCCCAATTTGGTGTAGATGCACCATTGTTGCTATTACAAAATGATCGCTGCCAGGGCTAGGTGCTTCTCACTGGGGATATGCTGTTATAGCCCCTATTTTACAGCTAAAGGAACTGAAGCTACAAGAAGCTAAGGAACAACCCTCAACTTGCATTTGGCCAGCCCTGGACGTGACACATGGGCAGGGTGTCCTCTGGAAGGTAAATAACTTGTCCAAAGTGACACGGCTGGGAAGTTTCAGAGCTGGAATGCAAGCAGAATTGAGATGCCTTAAATATCTTTTGCACCTTTTGTGTAATTGTAATGGGATGTAGGCGGAAGTTGATTTGGGTTCGGTTCTGCCTCTTAACAGCATCATAAGGGACTTCCCTGGTGGTCCAGTTGTTGGGAGTCCATCTCCCGTTTGGGGGACATGGGTTTGATCTCTGGTCTGGCATCTGAGATTCCACATGGTGCAGGGCAGCTGGGCCCTAGCGTGGCAACTAAAATCCATCGCAACCAAAAATAAATAAATTTTTAAAAAATAGCCACATGATCTGGGCAATTATTTAACTCCATTGAACCTCAGTTTCTTCATCTAAAAAATGGGTAAATAATAGCCCCAGCCTCAGGGGGTATTGTCCGGATCCCATGAATTGATGCCTGGGGAGGATTTAGTACTAAATGTGGCAAGGAGGGTGCTCATTATTATCAACTTTTGATACCAAGAGTCCTTGATGATAAAGAAAATGTGGTATACACATATGATGGACTACTATTTAGCCTTATATAAAACAAGGAAAGGTTATCATATATAACAACACGGGTGAAACTTGAGGATATTATGCTGAGTGAAATAAGCCAGACCACAGAAAGTCAAATACAGCATGATCTCATTCATAAGTGGACTTAGACGTAGTCAAATTCGTCGAAGCAGAGAGTAGAATGGTGGTTGCCAGGGCCTGGGAGGGGGGTGTGTGGTGGGCCAAGGGTTTCAGTTATGCAAAATAAAGTTCCAGAGATCTACTGTACAACATAGGGCTGATGACTAACAGTGTTGTATTATAGACTTCAAAATTCACTGAGAGGATAGATCTTATGTTAAATGCTCTTAACCATAAAAGAGAAAAAAACAAAGGGGGCAGGAGGAACTTTTGTAGGTGATGAATACATTTATGGGATTGACAATGATGATGGTTTCACGGGTATATACTTGTCTCCAAACACATCACGTTGTATACATTAAATGTCTACAGCTTTATACATCTGTATAAAGAATCCTTGGTGAGGCAGAAATGGCCAGTTCCGGGCCTGAGAGGGGGTCAACCTCTCTTTTCAACTTTATAAGCCTTCCTTTCCCCTGGCCTGCACTCCCCCAGCTATCTAATTGCCCTGGGGACTGAGGTGGAAGCAACCAGGACAAGCACTACAGTTTAATAAACTCCCTTTGAAATGACTAGGAGGCCCCAGCTCTGAGCTGTCTGCAGTGGTTTTCACTGCAAGCCTCGCAGTAATACCTCTGCTTTTATTTATATTACATTTCCCTGTTTACTAAGCGTTACGGCTACACGCCCTCATCTGCCCTCCAACTGTCTCACTTCACTTCTCTGGCAGTTCTGTGAAGGGGCCAGGTTCTCATCTCCATTGCATAGATGAAGTAAAGGAGAGGTTAAGTGGCTTCTTCAAGGTCACTCAGTAGAGTGGATATAGAACCCAGTTCTTCTGGTTCCAAGGTCGGGGGTTTCCTCAACCACTTCCTGCTGCAGGCCAGCAGTTAATAAAAACCACTTCTGGAAATAGTTAGGAGCCAGAGCCAGAAAAAAGCACATTTTGAATTGGCCAAGAGGGATTTGAAAAACAACACATGTCCAATCCTCAGCTCTCCTCCTAAAGTGGATGCTTGTTCCTTGTCCCCCGTTCCTGCAGTCTTTATATGTCTTCATTCTCCTACCCAGAAGCAAAACAGTAGACTGGTTCATTGGTTCATTCATTCATTCACTCAGTGTTATGACTGAACTGTGTTCCCCTCAAAACTCCTGAGTTGAAGTCCTAATGCCCAGTACATCAGAATGTGTCTGCCATTTGGCGAGAGGACCTTTAAAGAGAGAATGAAGGTGTAGTGAGATCAGATGTGGGGCGGGGGGGCCTAATACAATATGACTGGTGTCCTTACATGGAAAGAAGAGGAGGACCACACGGATGGAGGGGGACCACGCAAAGACACAGGGGGAAGGTGGCCGTCTGCAAGCTAAAGAGAGAGGCCTTAGGAGGAACCTGCTGACACTATGATCTTGGACTTCCGGAACTTTCAGAACAAAACGTTTGTTGCTTAAGTCCCCCAGTCTCTGGGATTTTGTTGTAGTGGCCCCAGCAGAGTAATGCATTCACATATTCCCTCATCATACTTTCCTATACACCTTGCCCTTTGCAAATCTCTGCTTAGCTGTCATTCAGCGAGGTTTCCTGACTACCCTCTTTAAACCTGCAGCTCCACATCCCTTTGCTTCACACCCATCAGTTCCCTTTTCTGGCTCATTGTTCTCTGCAACACTTACCACTATCTGGAAACTCATGTATTTGTTTGTTTCTATTGCCACATCCGCCCTCTACACACTTAGATATAAACATAATGAAGGCAGAGAATTTTTTGATCTGTTTGGTTCACTGCTGCATTCACAGTGCCTTATTCACAGAAGATGTTCTATAAGTTGCACCCCTTATCCTCCTGGCTTGCCATCTATGGTTTGCAGCACTTTGAGCTGCTCTTCTAGAATTATATGCATTTGCTTTTAATTTGACCCATTTAGATATTTTTACAAAGGTGGAAGTTCAGCGTGGATGAGAAAACAGGCACATAAAGGGACTTTCTAGGGCGGTAGAGACGTTCTGTATCTCAATAGGGGTTGGGGCTGCACAGCTGTGTGCCTTTGTCAAAACCCATTAAGGGGTGTACTTAAGATCTGTGCAAACTACCATTTGGAATTCTACACAAATACTGAATTCTGGGGAATGATAATCTTGCTGAAAAGTCTTTAGGAAGAAGTGAACTGATATCTGCAACTTCCTCTGAAATGCATCAACAGCACTCATGATGGATTAAGAGATGGAAAGTGAGATGGACAGATTCGAGATGAAGCACATGGAATAAAATACTAAAGGTTGAGTTTATGCGATCACTGTAAAATTCTTTAGGCTTCTTGGTATGTTCAGAAATTTGTATTTTAAATTTTGGAGAGTAAAAATCATAAGCAAGGCACTCTCTCCTTTTCTGAGGAGAAGGGTACACAGGTTCCTTGAAGTATCATTTTCAGAGATGTTTTCACCAAGTTCCTGATTTATTTTCCTTTCGTATTTTTAATTATTTCTCTTTTTTTGACTGTGCTGGGTCTTGGTTGCTGCATGCGGGCTTTCTCTAGTTTCGGTGTGCAGTCTTCTCATTGCAGTGGCTTCTCTTTTTGCAAAGCATGGACTCTAGGGTGCAGGGGCTTCAGTAGTTGTGGCACACGGGCTTAGTTGTTCTGTGACCTCTGGAATCTTCCTGGACCAGGAATTGAAACTTTGTCCCCTGCATTGGCAGGTGGATTCTAAACCACTGGACCACCAGGGAAGCCCTTCTTTTTCCTTCTTGAGTAAACTGTTGGAACATTGGTGCCATTGTAAATAGAACTGTGACCCCCGATTCATCCCAATATCTCCCAATTTATAAAGTGGATTGCAGGTATTAAATATTTTAGAAAGCCCACCGTATTTTTTATATCTATAAACTTTTTTCTTTTGGAATTTGGGGACACATACTACCTAGTCAATCCACTCACTCACTCATTTAACTTATTTATTCACCCATTCATGTCTCCTTCTTGCCTCTTTCCTTCCTTCCTCCTTCCAGCCTTTCTTTCACTAACTCCTTTGATCACCAATTCACATAGAATGCCTCACTGTTATAATTAATATCCGACAATGAAACAAGGAATAATGCTTTTTCATATTAATAATCATGTGTTAGAGTCTAGAGTTTATGTGCTATCATTTTAAATAATTAGAGAAGGAAATGGTAACCCACTCCAGTGTTCTTGCCTGGAGAAGCCCATGGACAGAGGAGCCTGGCGGGCTATAGTCCATGGAGGGGTCGCAAAGAGTCAGACCCAACTGAGCATGCATGCACATTTTAATAATAAGGTTTATTTCTACATCTTTATCAATGTTACATCTGGATATAGTTGCCAGATTTAGCAAATAAAAATTCAGGTGAATTTGAATTTCAGATGAACAATGAATACTTTAAAAAATGTATTTATTGCCCCATGCAATGTTTAGGATGTATTTATACTAAAAATCAGTGTTTTTCTGAAATTAAAGTTTAGCTGCATTTTTTTTCCTGGCTACCCTACACACAGATTCACCTCATTTTTATCGCCTGTAAAATACAAATCTGGGGAAACATCACTTGTTTTAAAAAATCTTTTGTAATAATTTTATATTTATGGAAAGCTGCAAAGACAGCATAGAAATTTCCAGTATACCCTTCACCTAGTTCCCCAGTATTAAATTTTCCAAAACCATAGTGCATTTGTCAAAACTGAAAAATTCACAATGGCACAGTGGTATTCACTAACCTCCAGACTTTATTCAGATTTTACCGAGTTTTCCACTGATGTTCCTTTTCTGTTCCAGGATCCAATCGAGTGTGACACATCATATTTAACAACTCTGATTTTCTTTTAAAGTTGCATGTTTTTGGAAGTGAGGTTGAGTGTGTTTATCTACGTTTTCTTACATAAGAGCAACTCTCTATGATTTAAAAAAAATGATTAAGTTTTCACAGGCTGACAAAATGTGTATAGGAAAAGCACAGCAAAGAGAAGGATAGGGGACTTCCCTGGTGGTCCAGTGGCTAAGACTCCCCCACTCCCAATGCTTGGGGTCCAGGTTTGATCCCCGGTCAGGAAACTAGATCCAACATATCGCAACTACAGATTCTGCATGCCGCAGCTAAGACCTGGCTCAGCCAAATGAATAAATATTTTTTTTCTTTAAAGGAAGAACATAATCTAAGGCACAGATTACTTCCTCATACATTTTCATTTGGTTACAATCTGGGCATGCTGGTGGGAGTACATTGCATGAGTGAATCTCTTTATATCTGAGCTTCAATTATATTAATAGTAATCATATTATTTACTGAGCAATTACTATGTGCTCCTTGGAAGAAAAGCTATGGCAAACCTAGACAGCATATTAAAAAGCAGAAACATTACTATGCTAACAAAGATCCATCTAGTCCAAGCTATGGTTTTTCCAGTAGTCATGTACAGATGTGAGAGTTGGACCATTAAGAAGGCTGAGTGCTGAAGAGTTGAAACTTTTCAACTGTGGTGTTGGAGAAGACTCTTGAGTGTCCCTTGGACAGCAAGGAGATCAAACCAGTCAATCCTAAAGGAAATCAATCTGAATATTCATTGGAAGACTGATGCTGAAGCTGAAGCTTCAATACTTTGGCCATCTGATGTGAAGAACTGACTCATTGGAAAAGACCCTGATGCTGGGAAAGATTGAAGGCAGGAGGAGCAGGGGAGGACAGAGGATGAGATGGTTGGATGGCATCACTGTCTCAACGGACATGAGTTTGAACAAGCTCCAGGAGTTGGTGAAGGACAGGGAGGCCTGGCGTGCTGCAGTCCATGGGGTCGCAAAGAGTCGGACATGACTGAGCAACTGAACAACTGTGATGTTATGATTATGACCAAATCACGAGCCCCATGAGGACAGAGACAATCCCTTACTCGTTTTTGGAACCATGACACGGTATTTGGCATACAGTCTGTGATCTGTAAACATTTACCAAATAAAGGAGGTATATCATTGTTCTCCCCAAGTCCCTCACCACCAGTTTAACTGGTTTTAAAGTTTAGATTTTAAATTAGTCAAGTGAAGCTAAGTTATGTAGGGGTAATAAGTGAATCCCTGAATCTCAGTAGCTTAAGAAAATGAATGTTTCTTTCTCACTCCTGCTTCATGTCTGAATTAGGGTAGAGGAAGCAGGGCTGTAGCTCTGCTCCATTCTGTCATTCACAGAGGCTCAGGCTGACCGATGTTCAGACACCTCCATCTCTGCATTCTTGGTCCCCAGGCAAGGTTGCACCCTGCTTCTTAAAGACACTGGTCATTTCTATTATGTGTTTTGGCTAGAAATAATTATATTGCCTCTCTTAGCTGCAGAGAGGCTGTGAAATGTTAACTTCCTTTATCCATCCAAGAAGAGGGAACAAAAAGACAACTTGGATCCGTGTCATTATGTGCCATGTGTTTAAATTAGTTTCCTTTAAGCCGAGTATACTTGTCACACGTGTCTAAACAGTGCTGAGGTGGAGACAAATTATTCACTTTTATCCGCTTGCCTGAATTCCCAGCAGAGGTTGGCACAATGAAAGGTACATTGTCAGGGCTTGTGGACTGAATAAATATATGAATAAATCAAATGAATGATTATCTAACTTTTCACCTGGCTTTGGAAAGCATACACTCTGAGTCATACTTGAGTCCCTCACACCCAGGCTGAACATTTTAAAAAGATTCCAGCTAGATTTTTAGAAGAAACAATACCCATCAGACAAGCAAATCACAGGAGGTTGCCTGTGGAGCTAAACCCCAGGCTGAGAAAATGTAGTAAGAGGGCCTGTCCCTCCGGGGACTAGACAGAAATGAGGGGGAAAGGTCATGCCAATTCATAGTGGGCACCGTACCTTCAGGAATCAGCATCCTACTCACTGCTGGTCTGACGAGAAAGAGGCATCACTCTAATGTGACTGTAGGGACTTTTTTTCTGATAAATTAAACTCCAGAGAGTTCTGGGCTGTTGATGAGGGGGTTTTACAACCAAAAGGGCTGTATTATGGCCAATATGGGGAAGTCAGAAGCATCTCTGCACTACCATTTGGCAAAGCACCAGGAAGGCCTCCCAGGAAAGCATAAGACCCCTTCCGGTATTGGCTTATTTGTTGTTCTCCCGTGTGACCGCACATGGTTTGTCAGAGTATTGTAAGGTCTCACAAGGGGCCTCAGAATCATTCTAGAATGACCAGCTTAATTTACAGATGAGGAAATTGGAGCCCAGATTGAACTCGGCAACATTTACTATCTGTGGCTGGGCAGGCTGTGCACTGCACAACTTAGAGTGGTAATAACGCAGGCCCCATGAGTAGCGCCTCCTGAAGGTGTGTGGTTCCATCATCCTACATCCTTCCGTTGTGAGGAAAAAAATGGTCTCCTGTCGCTTTGAATGAAAAACATGTATGAATTTCAGGTATCTTTGAACTGACATGATTTAAAGGTGAGTAGGATCTCAAATTTTTAAAGAGTCTCATTATTTTTGTTTTCTTTCTGAAAGTCAGTATCCCATTGCAACTAAGAGCTTAGACTCAGGAATCAAGGGAGAAATGTAATTTGACCATTAATTAGCTGTGACCTTAGGCACCATTATGAATACTTCTCTAATATTAGGCTATTCATTTGTAATATGGACAAGATTACCTACAAGTTATCCATCCCTCTACTTTTTTGCCTAGTCTGAGTTTGTTCCAGGTAGGAGTGGACTCACCTTAGACTATGGATCACTAAATCAATCAGGAAATGCTACTTCCTACTGTCCCAGACTCCTTTGCACCCAGGGGTATCTGTGTGATCCTGTTTTGGCCGAGGAGAGGGCAGCGTTCATTTCCAAGGGATTTGATGACACTTGAGCCCCTTTCATTCTTTCACAGACTTGATAGGTCTCGGAGGCTGGGGCCAGCTGGGAAGAGAATCCATCTGCCAAGCTCTGAATCAGAAATCAGAAACCCAAGTTCTCACTCCAGCTGTGCCAGGGGTCCTGTTGTGTGACCCTGGGCTAGCCACTTTTCCTTTGGGGATCTCGGTTTTCTCATGCAAAGCGAAGGGGGTTGGTGCCTAAGAGGTTATTGATTTATTTAAGTCTTCGGAGAACAAGCTTCCCTTGTGGCTCAGCTGGTCAAGAATTCGCCTGCAATGAAGGAGCCCTGGGTTTGATCCCTGGGTTGGGAAAATCCCCTGGAGAAGGGAAAGGCTACCCACTCCAGTATTCTGGCCTGGAGAATTCCATGGACTGTATAGCCCACGGGGTCGCAAAGAGTCGGACATGACTGAGCAACTTTCACTTCACTTCATTTCAGAGAGCAGCCTTCAGACTTCATGCCTGGCCTTACTGCCCATCATCACCCTTTAGCCCCTCTATGAGGGGAAGATGCTAGTCGGCTCCCCGAGAATCCAGGACTCCCTGGGCCGTGTGTCACTGGTGGGAGAGGTCACTGTGGGGCATTGGCTGCAGTTCTGCTCTACTCCTGCTCCCTGAGGCTGAGCCAGCTCCAAGATTTATATTCACGAAGGGGGGTAGGCTATTAAAAAGTTCGTTTTATTCTAGAGCTTAAACGGTGTGCTCTAATCTAAATTTTAGAAGGAAATTTTTTATTCCTTTTTTAAAAATAGAAGTACATAGTTCATTTATAACATTGTGCTAATTTCTGCTGTACAGCAAGGTGTTATACACATATATACATCCTTTTAAATATTCTTTTGCATTATGGTTTATCCCAAGTGATTGGATATAATTCCCTATGCTACACAGTAGGACTTTGTTGCTTATCCATTGGAAATGTAATAGTTTGCATCTACCAACTTCAAACTCTCAGTCCAGCCCTCTTCCTCTCCACTGTTCCCCACCTTGGCCATCACAAGTCTATTCTCTATGTCTGTGAGTCTGTTTCTCTTTGTAGATAGGTTTATTTGTGCCAAATATAAAGGAAATTTTACATTGATGATTATTAGGTCTACATTCAACTATTAATAAAGAAGTGCTTGTGGCTCTTTATATTAAAGAAGTGCTGGGTTTCCCTGGAGGCTCAAACACTAAAGAATCTACCTGCAATGTAGGAGACCCGGGTTCAGTCCCTAGGTTGGGAAGATCCCCTGGAGAAGGGAATGGCTACCCGCTCCAGTATTCTTGGCTGGAGAATTCCATGGACAGAGGAGCCTGGTGGGCTACAGTTCATGGGGTCGCAGAGTCAAACATGACTGAGCGACTAACACTTTCACTGTGGCTCCCTAAGTAACTTTGAGAGGGACGGGGAGGAGAAGAGGGGTGGTGAAAGGAGATTGACAGGGGGAAGATTTAGGCTTTCCTGGATCCCTGGGCTCTGTAGCCTAAAAGATGAGCAAAACCTCAACTCAGGCTGATTCTTACTGTGACCAAGTAGGACCCTATGAAGCCTTCCCAGGATATACCCCACCCATGTCCACTGCCTGTGTTTTGTCTGTAGGAAAACTTGAGTCAAAGAAAAACTTTAATCAGAGGAGCGAGAAAATGCAGAAAGAAAGGAAAACTGTCAAGCAAGACAAAATAATAATACTTTAGCATTAAACCAAGTCAAGGACCTTTAGTTCTCCCTCAAGAGCAACAGATAATATCCTGAGCCATGTCCTTTGAGCTGTTTTGTAGATACTGAAACCCTCACCAGATGCAATAAGTTAACTGTATGTTGCCCACAAGCACGTAGACTCCAGAAAGGTTGGAACCAGAAGGTTGATAATGCTGACTGCTGATGAGCTCACCACTACCCAATCAGAAGAATGTCCATGAACTGATCACACCCTGCCCCTTGAACACTGTAACACTCTTCACTATTCCCTCCAGGAGGGGACACCCAGTTTTGAGGGCATTAGCCCACTGTGGCCCCCTTTGCCTGGCAAAGCAATAAAGTTGTTCTTTTCTACTTCATCCAAAACCCTGTCTCCGCCTTACTATTCAGCACTGGTAAACAGAGGTCGAGTTTCACAAACACTGCTGAACTTATAAAAAATATTTCTGAAACACTTATCTTGTGCCGTGTCACAGCCAGCTCTGATGTGTTAAGATCCTAAAATTCTACTAGATTGATTTGAGATCAACCCTGAACCCCAAATAGCTATCCTTCCAATGGTTTGTGGTTTCCATTCCTAAGACCCAAATACCATTGGTGGTTCCCAGGGGACAGCATTATATGTGTGTGCATGTGTGTGTTTATTGGGAGGAGTTTAGTTTTCCCCATCCTTCAGTTTCCACCAGTCTGCCCCTCTAACGTGGGCAGTTGACATTTTCTTAATCTGATGTGCTATTCAACATCCTCATCTTCAAAACTCCTTTCCACCAGAGTCCCAGCTCCTCTCCTTACATAAAAATTCTGGGGCTACCTCTGCTGAGTAGTCTCCAAAGATTTTCACTTCCGAAAATAGCAGAATGGGCTCCATTCTGAAAAGCTACTTTCCTCAAAAGCAAACATCCAAGTGACACAGCTGAGTCTTGCCTTCCAACAGCTTTGGTGGGGGTGTGGAGTGGGGTGGGGTAGCCCCGCAACCAGGGACCCCAGGGCATCGTCTTGCTTTTTAAAGTGGAACAGGCTATTGTTGAGGACATAAGTAGATGTTGTAAATTGGCCGTGTGATGTGGATTCTTGTTCTTTTTCTCTGGGCAGGATTTAAAGCAAAAAAAAAAAAAAAAAAAAGAAGGAAGTAGCCACCCCAGGTGGCTCAAGTGTAAAGAATCCACCTGTAAGGCAGAAGATATGGGTTCAATCCCTGGGTGGGAAAGATCTCCTGGAGAAGGAAATGGCAACCCACTCCCAGTATTCTTGCCTGAAAAATTCCATGGACAGAGGGGCCTGGCAGGCTAATCCATGGGGTCACAAAGAGTTGGACATGACTGAGCATGCACTATCTACTTGATAGAAGCTCCAGTAGGTGGTCCCAGCGATTTACTGTGCCAACTTCTGTAACAGGTGTTCAGCAAACAGAGCAGTGGAAGAGGTACAGATTTGTCCTTGCAGGGCTGGTGGCCTAGGGATGAAACAGACATAAAAACAAGTCACTAAAATACTGACTAGCTTTGGCCAGCACCTCTCATAATTTAACATTCACTTGAACTACCTGGGTTCTTCAGAAAATGCAGACTCTGAGAAGTAGATTTGGGAAAGAGCCTGAGATCTGCATTTCTCACATGCTCCCAGGTGATGCTACTGCTGCTGCCAATCTAAAGACCACACTTTGATTAACAAGGGGCCAGGTGCTTGAAGCATGGTGTCTGGAGCTTGAGTCAAATGGATTCAAATCCTGACTCCTCCACTTACCAGCTGAGTGAGTTTGGGGAAGTTGTTTTAGCTCTCTGAGCCTCAGTTTCCTCTTCTGTATGAAGATGATAATTCCTACTCAGGGTGTTGTGTCAGCATCAAATGATATAATTCAGGTTAAGTGCTCAGCCCAGTACCTAGTACACAGTAAGCACAGAAAGCAAAGAGGGACTAAAAGAGCCTTTTGATGAAGGTGAAAGAGGAGAGTGAAAAAGTTGGCTTAAAACTCAACACTCAAAAAATTAAGGTCATGGCATCCAATCCCATCACTTCATGGTAAATAGATGGGGAAAAGTAGAAACAGTGACAGATTCCAAAATCACTGCTCCAAAATCACTGCGGACAGTGACTGCAGCCATGAAATTAAATGACGTTTGCTCCTTGTAAGAAGAGCTATGACAAACTTAGCATATTACAAAACAGAGACATTACTTTGCCAACAAAGGCCCATCTAGTCAAAGCTATGGTTTTTCCAATAGTATGTATGGATGTGAGAGTTGGGCCATAAAGAAAGCTGAGTGCGAAGAATTGATGCTTTTGAACTGTGGTGCTGGAGAAGACTCTTGAGAGTCCCTTGGACAGCAAGGAGATCAAACTAGTCAATCCTAAAGGAAATCAGTCCTGAATATTCATTGGAAAGACTGATGCTGAAGCTCCAATATTTTGGCCACCTGATGCAAAGAGCTGACTCACTGGAAAACACCCTGATGCTGGGGAAGATTGAGGGCTGGAGGAGAAGGGAATGACAGAGGATGAGATGGTTGAATGGCATCATTGACTCAATGGACATGAGTTTTGGCCAACTCTGGGTGATAGTGAAGGACAGGGAAGCCTGGCATGCTGCAGTCTATGGGGTCGCAAAGAGTCAGACATGACTGAGCAACTGAACAACAGCAATAAAGCACTCGCTAAATTGTAGCTGTTATTGGGAAAGGCGATTAGGAATTTTTAATTAATTAATTTTCTGTGCATTTTGTAGAATTCTTAATTTTTAAGTCATTTTATTGAAACATAGTTGATTTATTATGTTGCATTAATTTCTGCTGTAGAGCAAAGTGACTCAGTTATACATATATATATGTATATATATATAAATCTTTTTCATTATGGTTTAGGACAGAATAGTGAGTATAGTTCCTTGTATTATACAGTAGGATCTTGTCGTTTATCCATTCTATATATAACAGTTTGCATCTGCTAATCCCAAACTCCCAATCCATCCCTCTACTACCACTCTTCCCCTTGGCAACCACAAGTCTGTTTTCTATGTCTGTGAGTCTGTTTCTGTTTCATAGATAAGTTAATTTGTGTCATATTTTAGATTCCACATGTAACATTGTATGGTATTTGTCTTTGTCTGGCTTATTTCACTTAGTATGATAATGTCTAGGTCCATACATGTTGCTGCAAATAGCATTATTTCATTCTTTTTTATGGCTGAGTAATATTCCATTATATATTTGTATCACATCTTCTTTATCTACTCATCTGTTGATGGATGTTTAGGTTGTTTCCAGGTCTTGGCTATTGTGAATAGTGCTACTATGAACAAGTGGGTGCATGTATCTTTTTAAATTATAGTTTTGAGTGGATATATGCTCAGGAATGGGATTGCTGGATCATATGGCAACTCTATTTTCAGTTTTTTGAGGAGCCTCCATACTGTTCTCCATAGTGGCTACACCAATTTGCATTCCCACCAACAGTATAGGAGGGCTCTGCTCCAGCTCCAGACTTTTTTAATGATAACCATTCTGACCAGTGTGAGGTTGTACCTTATTGTAGTTTTGATTTGCATTTCTCTAATAATTACCAATGTTGAATGTATTTTCATGGGCCTATTGGCCATTTGTATGTCTTTAAGAGCTGTTTTATAATTCTGAAGTTAGAGCTATGGGCATTGAAGGAAGGCTTCACAGAGATGGGGACCTTTGAGCTGTTGGGCAGAATGGGAAGAAGTATAGGGCAGGGGGATAGCATGAGCAGATGTCTTACACGTGGTAACTTGCTGGGCACAATTGTTCTTTGGTCAAGATTCAGAGTGATGTGGGATTGGTGGAGGCTCTGCTCTTTCTGCTCCCTCTGCTTCTTACTCATTCCTGCTGTTACAGTTGCTCTGGAAGGGACATGTGTAGAGGTCAGGATGGAGCTGCTCTGTCCAAAACACTAGCTGTATGTGGCTAGTCAACATTTGCAATGTGCCTAGTGCCACATGTTGAAATGACAACATTTTGGATATCCTAGGTTAAAGGAACTACATAAGAAAATACGTAACAAGATACATTATTAACATTAATTTCACTGTTTCTTTTTACCATCTTAGAAAATGTGGCTAGGGACTTCCCTGGTGGTCCAGTGGGAAGAATCTGCCTTCCAATCCAAGGGACACAGGTTCAGTTTCTGGTTGGGGAACTGAGATCCCACTCGCATCTAAGCCTGAGTGCCACAATGAAAAACCCTGTGCACCACGATGAAGAGCCCACAGGCCACAACAAAGACCCAGCACAGCCAAAAAAAGAAAAACTAAAAGTAGGAAAGTGGCTAGTAGGAAATATAAAATTAAATGTGTCTTATGTTATATTTTTATTGGTTTGGAGCCTCCATCTGGTCCTGATTGATTGTCTTGTTGAGACTGGCGCAGGGTCAGTGGGGAGGTCTGACTTGGGGTCTAGGATAGGGTATCATCCCAGTGACTGGGGCAGCTAGGAAAATAGATGTGGAACAGAAATGAGGGCTGGATTAGGGGAAGTAAGGAGATCAATCACCTTTCCACCAGAAGTTCACAGTGTTCTGTGTGTCAGTTAGCTATTGCTGCGTAACAAAATACTCCCAAACCTTGTTGCCTAAAACAAGACCCATTATTAATGCTGACACCTGTTATTGTTGTTTGTGGGTCAGTTGTGCAGTTCTGTTGATTTACACCTGGGTGGGCTGATTTTGATCTGGTCTTTTTATGGGTCTGGGATTTAGTTGGCTTGCAGATGGGGCTTAGAGATCCTAATGCAACCAGGATGGAGAACTATGGATTTAGACCCTAAAGTAGTAGTTCTCAGACTTGAGCATGCAGCAGAATTCCCTGGAGGGCTTATTAAAATATAGATTGCTGGGTCCCACTCTCAGAGTTTATGATTCAGAAGGTTTGGATCGGGTCCTAATCATTTGCTTTTTTGTTTGTTTGTTTTTTACAAGTTCCTAAATGCTGCTGCTGCTGGTCTGGGGCCACAGGAAGAAAACAACTATGAGGTAATGATGAAAGAAGATTCCTACCAGACATAAAGGGGAAGTAGAATGGGCTGGGAGGAGGAAGGGACAGAGAGAGAGGAAGTGAGGTAAGAGATTAAAGAGTCCTCACTCCTCACTTCCTGGAGGAAGTGGCAAAGGCCAGTGAGTTGTTGAGGTCTCCAGAAAGGTTGTGGGGGATCTGAGAGAAACCAGCTTTCCATGACATAGCCTACAGAGATCATAAGTCTCCAAAGAGAAACCTGCTTTGGCACGGGGCATCGAATTCAAGGTGGCTCGGGAATGGTAGATTGACAAAGATTGAGGAGGACCTGGGGTGAAGGTGAACTTGAGGGTGGCCTCCCAGGATCTTGACCACTGCAGAAACTCCCTCTATTCCAAAGGTTTACAACACCCTCCCCTGCCCCCCAGCCTTGGGGGTACAAAGGTCACTGTGGTTGGCAAAGCTTGGGATAGTAAAGATGCAATCACAGGGACAGGATGATGGAAACAGAAGCAGAACTCGCAGTCATTGGTTCCAGCACAAAATCTAGGAAACAACACAGTCCAGGCCAGTGTAGATGGGCTACTCCCCAGCGGACAGCAGCAAGAAGAGAGGCTGATGAGCAAAGCAGGGCTAAGACTAGAGTCAAGCAAGGGAGGCACTTTAGCATCCAAAGTTCAAGGGTAGTTCAAGTGCAGGGTCAGCGTTCACTGTAACCCCAGTCCCCACACAAAGACAAGGCGGGGTGAGACCCCTTCTAAACTGAGGTCCCACAGCTGCAGCATTGTAAGTCAATTATGCGTGCGTGCGTGCTTAGTTGCTTTAGTCGTGTCCAATTCTTTGAGATGGTATGGACTGTAGCCCGCCAGCCTCATCTGTCCATGGGATTCTCCAGGCAAGAATACTAGAGTGGGTTGCCATGCCCTCTTCCAGGAGATTTTCCTGACCCAGGGATTGAACCTGAGTCTCTTACCTTCTCCTGCATTGGCAGGCAGGTTCTTTACCACTAGTGCCAGCTGAGAAGCCCAAATCAACGACACTTCAATTAAAAAAATGTTTTATAATTGCAAAAAAGGCTTTGACAAATGAAAATTTGTCTGAGCCAAGAAAGCGTTTGATTCTCAGAAGACTTGGGTAAGGGGTTTGCTGGGAGGCTCAGACATGCCTGAGCAAGGTGGGGTGATAGGTGGGTGAATGCGCCTCTCTGAGAAACTGGCTGAACCAACAGTATGAGAGCAGGTTTGGGATTAAGCAGACCAGCCCTCTCAGGAACTACTTGATTACTCACTCAGTCAGCAGCATTTTCTTTGGAGAGGGAGGGGCCCTCAGTGTCAGGGACAATCTCTGGTTCTTGCCAGATCCAGGGAAAAGCCTAGGGTTACGGACTAAACATTACTGTTCTTGCCCAGCCTCAAGACTGAAGAAAGAGCCCAGAGTCAGTGACAGAGACCTCAGTGGTTTAATGGATGGGGGATCATACAGGTCTGAAGCAAGGGCCTGGAGTGACACCCCACCATGTGTGGTGCACAGTGGGGGGCAGTGGAGGGGAGGGAGGTGGTTACCACTATAGAGGGAATTGGAATCAGCTTGGCTCATCAGTTGCCAGGGAAACCAGCAGAGGGGCACACCTCTTTGATGAACTATCATAGTGGAGACAGCTCTCATCTGAAGATCAGAACAATTACAAGCTGGGGTCAGAGCAAGGATGCTGGCATCTTCTGATTAAGCTCCATGGTTAAGAGGGAAAGTCAGTTGTGTGAGTGGGGCGTAGGTGAAGCAGGGACTGATCGAGCAGGGGATGTATGGAGAACAGAAGAGTGGCCATCTTGGGTGGCCTGATCATATACCCCCAGACAAGGGGTACGTAGGCTTGTGTGTCAGACATCAACCACTCTGAGACTGTGATGGGGCATCTGATTTCATCAGGGAGGTCTGTGGCTCTGGTGGTCAGGAATGCAAAAGGTGGGCCCCCTGACAGTGTACAGTTGTGGTGCATGGGCTTAATTGCTCTGCTACATGTGGGATCTTCCTGGATCAGGGATCGAACCCGTGTCTCTTGCATTGGCAAGCGGATTCTTTACCATTGAGCCACCAGGGAAGCCCAGAAGTAGTTATTAAACATCACCAAGTGGTGACGGCCCTGCTGATTGGGATTCCATTCAGGCGGCAACTCATCTTCAACCTGAGGCCCACAAAAAATGCTAGGGCCGTTTCTGGGCAAGGATGAAGAAACATACTGTAAGACACACACACTTAGAGGTACTCAACATGCAAAACTCTTTCTCTTGGCAGAGCTCTCTAGCATCAGAGATACTTGGATTTAAACTTGCTGGGGAGGTTGGTTTTTGGTTTTGTTTTTATTGTTTTTTTTAATATGTTTTCAATACTAGATAACAGTGAGGCTGGGGTAAAGGAGGAGGGGGGTCACAAGTGACTAGGAGGAGTGGGACTGGTAGGGTGGGGCAGTACTGGAGTCTTCTAAGCAGGACAAAGAAGAAGACGTTTATGCCTTAAGGACAGGGCCAGCTTTAGTGGCAGTGGCACAGATCCCATGCTCAGAAAGACCCTGTGCTTGCGTTCATGTTCTGCTGGTCATTGTCTTAAAATTGTTAATATTTTTGGTCAAAGGACCCCTCATTTTCCTTTTGCACTGAGCCCTGGAAAGTATGCATAGCCAGTCCTACATAACTGTAAAGGTGGAAGGGACTCAGTAGACACTAAGCTGCCTGCTGTGGACCTTAAAAATCTTTGAGATTAAATTATTAAAACAGCAAGTTATTTTACCAGCAAAGTGACTTTATCTAGGAACAGCAAAGAATTGTGATTGGGGATGTGCAATCTTCGGTAAACCATAAGCATGCCCAAAAATCAAAACAAGGGGAAAGGGGCCAGGGGGAGTTGGAAGGGGCTGTTCTAAGTAAAATTCACTGGAGGAAAAGTAGGAGTTCTGGCAACCCACTCTAGTACTCTTGCCTGGAGAATCCATGGACAGAGGAGCCTGGCGGGCCATAGTCCATGGGGTTGCAAAGAGTTCGACACGACTAACACTTTCACTTTCAGGACTTCAGGGAGGCGACGGCTTTTCATTAGCTGAGCCTCAACACTTGTCACTGGCTGGGCTGTTGCTGAGCAAGGAGAAATTCTTCCTTGACGTCTCCTGTTGCAGGGAGCCAGGTGCCTTCTTCCTGTGGGGCAGGCAATTGACACGGAGCAGCAGGGCATGAGAGCGCCCCCTTCTGGCCTCTCGATTTGATTCTATTTGTTTTTTTTTTTTTTCTCTCCATCACTACTTTTATTTTTTTATTTTTTTTATAAATTTATTTATTTTAGTTGAGGGCTAATTACTTTACAATATTGTAATAGTTTTTGCCATACATTGACATGAATCAGCCATGGGTTTACATGTGTTCCCCTTCCTGGACCCCCCTCCCACCTCCCTCCCCATCCCATCCCTCTGGGTCATCCCATTGCCCCGGTCCTGAGCCCTTGTCTCATGCATCGAACATGGAATGGTGTTCTGTTTCACATATGATAATATACATGTTTCAATGCTATTCTCCCAGAACGTCCCACCCTCACCTTCTCCCTCAGAGTCCATAAAATTGTTCTATGCATCTGTGTCTCTTATTCTGTCTCACATATAGGGTTATCGTTACCATCTTTCAAATTCCATATATATGCATTAGTATACTGTATTGTTGTTTTTCTTTCTGGCTTACTTCACTCTGTATAATGGGCTCCAGTTTCATCCATCTCAGTAGAACCGATTCAAATGTATTTTTTTTTAATGGCTGAGTAATATTCCATTGTGTATATGTACCACAGCTTCCTTATCCATTTGTCTGCTGATGGACATCTAGGTTGCTTCCATGTCCTGGCTATTGTAAACAGTGCTGCGATGAACATTGGGGTACACGCGTTTCTTTCAATTCTGGTTTCCTCTATTTGTTTTTTAAATTTTTAATCGGAGGATAATCGCTTTACAATGTTGTGCTGGTTTCTGCCTTACAATATCATGAATCTGTCATAACTAGGGCTGGGCTCCCCGTGTTCTGTAGCTGTCTATTTTACACATGGTAGTGTATAGACGTCAGGGCTACTTTCTCAGCTTGTCCCACCCTATTCTGTTTTTTCTAGATTCCATATATATGCTTTAATGTGGGCTTTTGTTTTCACACTGCCCGTGTGCATCATCCAGTGACCACCGCCTCTGGACCACAGGCTATCCCAGAATCCTCAACACTTGTAAGTCCCTTGAATGGAGAGAGAGGACCTGGACACATATGGGGCTGGCTCTAAGAAAGGAGAATCTAGCTGCCCCTGATCAAGGTGGATCTGAACATAACCAGGAGGGCATTTTCCAGTGAGCAGCTGTGAGACCTGTGCTCTCTGAAGTCAGCACTGGCTTCCCCTGCCCAGAAGACATCTTGCTCTATTACAGTTGTTCTGCACATGGGAGGAATACAATGGCTATGTGGCGTTTCTACCTTCTCATCATCTTCATTTCCTTTGTGGGAACGTCCTTCATTTTTCCTTGTGTTTCCAGTGGGCTGCATTCATGGTGAGCTGTCCTCAGGGCAGGCATGGGCACTGGACCCAGGCTGGGCCAGACCTAGGGCTACATCCCCCTTGTATCTACACTTGCTGCCAAAGTCGAAGGTACCTCTGTCCTCTGATTGCATTGAGATGGAAATTGCAGGTCACCGAGACAGACTAATCAGAGTATTTCACTCTTTCTCATCAATCTCCTGTAATCACAATGCAAGACTTTACTGTGCTGTTCCTGTTCCTACATGAGTGTGATTCTTCAGTTGGTCGATGGGCACAGATCCCCGGAGCTGGCACAGTTCACCCAGTGACAGGGTCAGCCGACAAAGGGTCTGCAACATGAAGCCACTTCAAAGGGTCTGAATGTTACGACCTTTTTATTGCCTTAGGGCAGAAACAAGGCCTGATTATTTATTATTTTCATTTATATGACTTAGGACACCAGTGGGGGATTTTCACTGACCTTTCATAGAAACAATCATCTAAAAAGTGAGGGAAGTGTAATTCTCAAAGAGAATTTGAGAGGAGGTCCTTTAGAGATTGAACCAAAAAAATATTTTTCTTGAGGGCTTTTCATTTTATTTTCTTTTTAAAGATAGCTTTGTTGAGACTTCCCTGGTGGTCCAGTGGTTGAGAATCCACCTTTCAATACAGGGCACTTGAGTTCCATCCCCACTCAGGGAACGAAGATCCCACATGCCAAGGAGCAGCTAAGACCATGTGCCATAGCGAAGATACAATTCAGCCAAAAAAAAAAAAAAGCTTTGTTGATGGACATGCCATAAAATCCTTTTTTTAAAAAATTTATTTATTTATCTATTTTTTACTTTACAATATTGTATTAGTTTTGCCATACATTGACATGAATCCACCACGCGTATACATGTGTTCCCCTTCCAGAACCCCCCTCCCACTTCCCTCCCCATCCCATCCCTCTGGGTCATCCTGGTGCACCAGCCACGAGCACCCTGTCTCATGCATCGAACCTGGACTGGTGATTCATTTCACATATGATAATTTTCATGCTTCATGGCATTCTCCCATATCATCCCTCCCTCGCCCTCTCCCATAGAGTCTGAAATACAGTTCTGTACATCTGTGTCTCTTTTGCTGTCTCGCATACAGGGTTATCTTTACCAATTTACTAAATTCCATATATATGCGTTAGTATACTGTATTGGTGTTTTTCTTTCTGGCTAACTTCACTCTGTATAATAGGCTCCAGTTTCATCCACTTCATTAGAACTGATTCGAATGTATTCTTTTTAATGGCTGAGTAATATTCCATTGTGTATATGTATCACAGCTTCCTTATCCATTAGTCTGCTGATGGACATCTAGATTGCTTCCATGTCCTGGCTATTATAAACAGTGCTGCGATGAACATTGGGGTACATGTGTCTCTTTCAAATCCATTCATTTTTAAGGATAAATTCAATGATTTCTAGGAATTCACTGAGTCATGTAACTATCACCACAATATGGTTTGAGGACATTTCCATCACTGCTGCCCCGCACGCCCCCCTCGTTTGCATTCATTCTCCATCCCCACCACCGGCCCCAGGCAGCCTCTAATCTCCCTCCTGTCTCTGGAGGTGTGGCCTTTCTGGACATCTCATATAAATGGAGTCAGGCAATACGTGGTCGTTTTTGTCTGGCTTCTTTCCGTTAGTAAAATGCCCATGTTGTAGTTTGCCCTTTCTTTTTATTGCCGTAAGGTTAGCCATTGTATGGCTAACCCTCACTTTGCTTCTCCATTCAGGTACTAAGAGACATTCAGATTGTTCCCACTTTGGCGCAATTATGAAGAGCACTGCTCTGGATGTTCACCTACAAGTCTTCACACAGGACAAGGGCTCTGTAGACAGTGCGAGCTCTCCTTCCTCATCTCAGAGACGCAAGCTCTTTTTTGGAAGAGAACATACACAGGCCTCTGGGTGAACCTTGCTCGACAATGATGGGCAGAGTGTTATTATCCCCTGCTTCTGAGAGGGCAGACTGATACACGGTACATGAGATGTCGGAGGTCTTAGGCACTGTATAGGAGATTTTGCCACGTTTCCCTCAACAAGGTGGGACAAAAGCCAGGTGGGTCCAATTAATCCTTTCCTGGATCAATACACAGTAGTCCTCTCTTGTCAGCAGGATGGGGGTACATTCAGAGACCCTGAGTGGATGCTTGAAACCACAGATAGCACCAAACCCTTTGTGTATTGTTTTTCCTATATGTACATATGATAAATAATTTATGAATTAGGCACAGTAAGAGATTAATAACAGTCATAATGAAACAAAAAAGTTTAACAATACAGTATAATGAGTCATATGAATGTGGTTACTCTCTCAACATATCTTTTGTACAAATATAATGCCTTTTCCACCTTAATTAAGCACTTATTATGCATTGTGGCATAACTTTTTAGTTTGGGGTGCAACAGCAAAACTAGCAGATTTCTGTTTCCTTCTTTACAATTTCATGGAGAGAAGATTCATTCTTACTGTGAATCTTAGCAATCTAGCCATACGATTTTTTTTTTCTTCTCTTGTTAAGTAAAGGACTTTCATCTTTCCTCTTAAAAGAAGCACTTATAGCTAATCTTTGGCATATCCCAGTCACCAACATCATGAATTATTCTTTGGGGATTTGTGGTTGTTGTCCACTTGCTAAGTCATGTCCAACTCTTTGTGACCCTGTGGACGGCAGCACTCCAGGCTCCTCTGTCCTTCAAATCTCCCAGAGTTTGCACAAATTCATTTTGTTTGAGTCAGATATGCTATCTAACCATCTCATCCTCTGCCTTCTCTTTTTGCCCTCAATCTTTCCCAGTATCAGGGTCTTTTCCAATGAGTTGGCACTTTGCATCAGATGGCCAAAGTGTTGGAGCTTCACCTTCAGCACAGTCCTCCCAGTGAATAATCAGGGTTGATTTTCTATAGGATTGACAAATTTGATCTCTCAAAATCAAGGGACTCTCAAGAGTCTTCTCAGCACCACAGTTCAAAAGCATCAATTCTTCAACACTCAGCCTTCTTTATGGTCCAACTCTCACATCCATACATGACTACTAGAAAAACAGCTCTGACTATATAGATCTTTTTCAGCAATGTGATGTCTCTGCTTTTTAATACGCTCTCTAGCTTTGTCATATCTTTCCTTCCAAGGAGCAAGTGTCTTTGAATTTCATGCCTGCAGTCACTGTCCGCAGTGATTCGGGAGCCCAACCAAAGAAAATCTGCTTCCACTTCTATTTGCCATGAAGTGATGGGACCAGATCAGTTCATTTCAGTTGCTCAGTGGTGTCCAACTCTTTGCGACCCCATGGACTGCAACACACCAGGCTTCCCTGTCCATCACCAACTCCCAAAACTTCCTCAAACTCACGTCCATTGAGTCAGTGATGCCATCCAACCATCTCATCCTCTGTCATCCCGTTTTTCTCCTGCCTTCAATCTTTCCCAGCATCAGGGTCCTTTCCAGTGAGTCAGCTCTTCGCATTAGGTGGCCAAAGTACTGGAGTTTCAGCTTCAGCAACAGTCCTTCCAACATTCAGGGTTGATTTCCCTTAGGATTGACTGATTTGATCTCCTTGTTCCAAGGGACTCTCAAAAGTCTTCTCCAGCACCACAACTCAAAAACATGAATTCTTCAGTGTTCAGCCTTCTTTAATGTCCAACCGTCACATCCTACATGACTACTAGAAAAACCATATCTTTGACTAGACAGACCTTTGTCGACAAAGTAATGTCTCTACTTTTTAATATGCTGTCAAGGTTGGTCATAGCTTTTCTTCCAAGGAGCAAACGTCTTTTAATTTCATGACTGCAGTCACCATCTGTAGTGATTTTGGAGTCTCCCGAAATAAAGTCTCTCACTGTTTCCATTGTTTCCCCATCTATTTGCCATAAAGTGATGGGACCGGGTGCCGTGATTTTAGTTTTCTGAATGCTGAATTTTAAGCCAACTTCTTCACTATCCTCTTTCACTTTCATCAAGAGGCCCTTTAATCCTTCTTTTCTTTCTGCCATCAAGGTGGTGTCATCTGCATATCTGAGGTGACTGATATTTCTCCCAGCAATCTTGATTCCAGCTTGTGCTTCATCCAGCCCAGCATTTCACATGATGTACTCTGCATAGAAGTTAATTAACAGGGTGACAATATACAGCCTTGACATACTCCTTTCCTGATTTGGAACCAGTCTGTTGTTCCATGTTCAGTTCTAACTGTTGCTTCTTGATCTGCATACAGATTTCTCAGGAGGCAGGTCAGGTGGTCTGGTCTCTTTCAGAATTTTCCACAGTTTGTTGTGATCCACACAGTCAAAGGCTTTGGCATAGTCAGTAAAGCAGAAGTAGATGTTTTCAGGAATTCTCTTACTTTATGATCCAATGGATGTTGGCAATTTGCTCTCTGGTTCCTCTGCCTTTTCTAAATCCCGCTTGAACATCTGGAATTTCACAATTCACGTACGGTTGAAGCCTGGCTTGGAGAATTTTGAGCATTACTTGCTAATATGAGATGAGTGCAATTGTGTGGTAGTTTGAACATTCTTTGGCATTGCCTTTCTTAGGGACTGGAATGAAAACTGACCTTTTCCAGTCCTGTGGCCACTGCTGAGTTTTCCAAATTTGCTAGCATATTGAGTGCAGCACTTTCACAGCATCATCTTTTAGGATTTGAAATAGCTCAGCTGGAATTCCATCACCTCCACTAGCTTTGTTCATAGTGATGCTTCCTAAGGCCCACTTTACTTCACACTCCAGGATGTCTGGCTCTGGGTGAGTGATCACACCATCCTGGTAACCTGGGTCATGAAGATCTTTTTTGTACAGTTCTTCTGTATATTCTTGCTACTTCTTAATATCTTCTGCTTCTGTTAGGTCCTTGCTGTTTCTGTCCTTTATTGTACCCATCTTTGCATGAAATATTTCCTTGGTATCTCCAATTTTCTCAAAGAGATCTCTAGTCGTTCCCATTCTATCATTTTCCTCTATTTATTTGCACTATTCATTTAAGAAGACCTTCTCATTACTCCTTGCTATTCTCTGAAATTGTGCATTCATTTGAGTATCAATTCAGTTCAGTCAGTCAGTAGTGTCTAACTCTTGGCAACCCCATGGACTGCAGCACGCCAGGTTTCCCTGTCCATCACCAGCTCCGAGAGCTTGCTCAAACTCATGCCCATCAAGTCGGTGATGCCATCCAACCATCTCATGACAGCCACTTTGCATTCTTGAATTTCTTTTACTTTGGGATGGTTTTGGTCACTGCCTCCTGTACAATGTTACAAAACTCTGTCCATAGTTCTTCAGGCACTCTGTCTACCAGATCTAATCCCTTGAGTCTATTCTTCCCCTCCACTATATAATCATAAGAGATTTGACTTAGGTCATGCCTGAATGACCTTGTGATTTTCTCTACTTTCTTCAACTTAAGCCAATATTTTGCAATAAGGAGCTCATGGCCTGAGCTATAGTCAGCTCCAGGTCTTGCATTTTACTGACTATACAGAACTTCTCCATCTTCAGCTGCAAAGACATAATCTGATTTCGGTATTGACCATGTGGTGATGTCCATATGTAGAGTCGTCCTGTGTGTTGTTTGAAAATGGTGTTTACTTTGACCAGCATGTTCTCTTGACAAAACTGTGTTAGCCTTTGCCCTCCTTCATTTTGTACTCCAAGGCCACCTTCAGCTTCTTTGACATCAGTGGTTGGGGCAGAGACTTGGATTACTGTGATGTTGAATGGTTTGCCTTGGAAAGGAACTGAGATGATTCTGTTATTTTTGAGATTGCACCCAAGTACTACATTTCACATTTCAGACTCTTTTGTTGACAATGAGGGCTACTCCATTTCTTCTAAGGGATTTTTTGCCCACAGTAGTAGATATAATGGTCATCTGAATTAAATTCACCCATTCCCATCCATTTTAGTTCACTGA
The DNA here is from genome assembly GCF_054371585.1 of Giraffa tippelskirchi. Lineage (NCBI taxonomy): Eukaryota > Metazoa > Chordata > Mammalia > Artiodactyla > Giraffidae > Giraffa > Giraffa tippelskirchi. The sequence goes on from NC_137287.1 coordinate 24,800,925, forward strand.
TTCCTAAAATGTTGATATTCAACCTTGCCATCTCCTGCTTGACTATATCATGGACCTAAAATTCAAGGTGCCTATGCAATATTGTTCTTTATAGCATCAGGCTTTACTTTCACCACCAGACATATCCACAGCTGAGCTTTGTTTCTACTTTGGCTCAGCTACTTCATTCTTTCTGGAGTTATTAGTACTTACCCTTCATCCTTCCCCAGTAGCATACTGGACATCTTCCCACCTGGGGGGCTCATCTTCTGGCATCATATCTTTTTGCCTTTTCCTACTGTTCTTGGGGTTCTCCAGGCAAGAATACTGGAGCGGGTTGCCACTTCCTCCTCCAGTGGACCACATTTTGTCAGAACTCTTCACTATGATCTGTCTATTTTGGCTGACGCTGCACAGCATGGCTCATAGCTTCATTGAGTTACGCAAGCATCTTCACCACGACAGGGCTTTGGGGGCTTGAAGGGGTCTTTGGGGATTATTATTAAGTAAAAGAAGAGTTACTGGAACACAAGCACTGATATACAGTGATAGTCAACCTGATAACTGAGCTGCCACTAAGTGATCAGTGGATGGGAGATGCTGGACAAAGGGATGGCTCTTGGCCCAGGAGGACAGAGTGTGATGGTACAAGATTTCATCACGCTTCTCGGAAGAACATGCAATGGAAAACAGATGGGTTATTTATTTCTGGAATTTTTCATTTAATATTTTTGAAGCACAGTTGACCCCTGTAACTGAAACCACAGATAAGGGAGGACTACTATGTACAGATGTCTGGAAAAACCTCCTTCTTCACCGGGTTGCTTTAGTGAAAAACTGTAAGGCTTGTGCCCATTAGGGTCACTTACTCACTGTGTGGAAGAAGATGGTCAGCTGAATTCATTCATCCGTTCAACAATATGAGTTGCTTTCTACATGCTCGGCACTACTCTAGGTACTAGGGATACAGGGATACAGGTATGGGAGAAAAAGACAAAAAACAAACAAAAAAACACCACTGAGATCAGAACGCTTACTTCCAATGGGAGAGACAGGCCATAAAAATATGAAAAATATAAGCTCTATCAGATGGTGATATGTATTATGGGGGAAAATTAATTGGAGAAAAGGAATAGGGTGTTCTTGGCAGAAGGTGGAGGTTGCTATTTTAAAGAGGAAAGTCAGGAAGATTCAACTGAGATGGAGACATCTGAGCCAAACCTGAAGGTATCTAATGCTGTCTAACAAATTACCACAGGCTTAAGCTGCTTTCAAACAACATTTATTTTTCATCTCACAGTTTCTCTGTGTCAGGGGACTGAGCATGGCTTAGCTGGACCCTCCGCTTCAGGGTCTCTTACAAGTCTTTAATCAAAATGTCTAATGGGGTTGGGGGTCTCACCTGAAAGCTCGCTGGGGAAGGATCTGCTTCAACGTTCACATGGTTGTTGTCAGAATTTCAGTTCCTCTTGGGAATTGGACTGAGGGTCTTAATTCCTACCTAATCACCCCTTATTTCCTTGTCACGTGGGTCTCTCTGACATAGGTTGTTGTCGTTGTTCAGTTGATCAATTTTGTCTGACACTTTGTGACCCCATGGACTGCAGTCCACCAGGCTTCCCTGTCCTTCACTATCTTCTGGAGTTTGCTCAAACTCATGTCCATTGAGTCAATGAAGCCACATCCAACCATCTCATCCTCTGTTGCCCCCTTCTCCTGCCCTCAGTCTTTGCCAGCATCAGGGTCTTTTCCAATGAGTCAGCTCTTCGGATCAGGTGGGCAAGTTATTGGAGCTTCAGCGTCAGTCCTCACATGGGAACTTTTGACATCAAAGCTAGCAAGGAAAAACATCTGCTACCAAGGTATAAAGTACTGCTTTATGTAACCTAATCACAGAATTGACATCTCCAGGCCTATGATAGATCCCACTCACACTCAATGGTTAGGAGATGAGAAGAAGGTGTCAATAGCAGGAGGCAGAGTAACAATGGACCATCCGAGAAGCTCCCTGTCATAGAGGTGAAAGAGTGAGCCACGGTGGAGCCGAGCTGGAGGAGTGTTACAGGCTGAAGGAATAAATGCAAAAGTCCTGGATGGGAGCTTGCTGGGGTGTTCAAGGAACAGCAAGAGGCTAGTGTGGCTGAAGTATAGTGAGAAAAGGGTGGGGGAACAGAGATGGGCACAGCAGGGTAGATAATGGGGTCCAGGTTACGTGGGACCCCTTGACTTTTACTTTAAATGAGAAGGGAGTCACTGGAGGATTTGAAGCAGAGCAATGACATGAGCTGGCATTGTTCTGGATCCTCAGTACTCAAAACTTTGGTCCAGGGACTAGTAGCATCAGCATCACTTACAGCTCATTGCATTGTTGTTGTTCAGTCATTCAGTCGTGTCTGACTCTCACAACCCCGTGGACTGTAGCCCACTAGGCTCCTCTGTCCATGGGATATCCCAGGCAGGAATACTAGATCAGGTTGCCATTTCCTTCTCCAGGGGATCTTCCCAACCCAGGGATCGAACCTGGGTCTCTGACATTAGCAGGCAGGGTCCTTACCATTGAGCCACCAGGGAAGCCCACCAAAGCTCACTAGCAGTGCAGAATCTCAGGCCCCACCCCAGACCAACTGCACCAGAAACTGTATTTAGCAAGAGCCCCAGGTGAGTGGAAAGCATAGTAGTGGCGTCAGAATCACCTGGAGTGGTTGTTGAACTACAGCTTGCTGCTGCTGCTGCTGCTGCTGCTGCTAAGTTGCGTCAGTCGTGTCCGACTCTCTGCGACCCCACAGACGGCAGTCCACCAGGCTCCTCCGTCCCTGGGATTCTCCAGGCAAGAATACTGGAGTGGGTTGCCATTTCCTTCTTCAATGCATGCATGCTAAGTCGCTTCAGTCGTGTCCGACAGCTTCTGGTCCTCCCTAACTCCCGAGTTTCTGATTTAGTAGATGGTGATGGGGTCTGTGATTCTGCACTTGTAGCAAGAGCCCAGATGATGCTGATGCTGCTGGGCCAGGGGCCCTTCTTTAGAACCGCTGGTCTGCGTGTGCCCCGTGCCAGGGCCCAGGGCCAAGTAAGATAAAATCCCTGTCTTGATGCGGCTCACAGCCTCAGGCCTTTCTCCAGCCTCTGGGGGGGAGATGACACATCAGATCCAAAGCTCCTTCCCTGCCATAAATTCCAGGAAGGTAGATTTTATATGCTGCCCCTTGAAATCACATCAGTGATGTAGGCTCATGCTTACCCTGGCGTCCTGTTTCATTTCTGTAGTTAAATCCCATCTCTGTGTCTCCTAGTCACAGCAGAGAGAGGGAACAGGTGGTCACCAGCTCCCTGCTAATAACTCTTCATATGTTTGCAGCCCATTATTAAATCGCCCTCAGATTTTCCTTCTTGAAGGCTAAATAATTAGCCACCCTTCTCTGAATCACGGGGTGGAGAGGGTTGGGCTGACTATACCTACAAGCCTCAGTCACGAGCATGTGTGGCAGAAATTCTTGAACCAGTGTGGGGGCTGGAGGTGATACGGGGCGGGGGCTTCAGCGGGGTTTCAAAGGCTAGACCTTCATACTCCTTCATCTGAGCAAGAGCCTGAGAAGTGATGCCAGCAGACAGCAGGCAAGATAAGGAGATGGTCAATGGGATGCAGGGATCGGCTGGAGGTCAAGCATCACTGGTGAGTTAAACATCTGCAGGGCTTATAGGCACCATAAGCCTCCAGGCAACCTCCCACCTGATCCTTTGAAGCTAATGTAACGATGCTCCCGGGGTACCCTGGCTGGTGGTGATCATCTTCCTCAGTGGAAGTGTGTGACTTTCATAAAGATGATGTTCTAGTGTGCAGAGGTCAAGGTCAATCTTTGGACCACCTGCATCAGCATACCCTAGGAGGCTTGTTAGGAAATGCACATTCCCCAGACCCCACTGCACCAGAATTTCGGGTGAGGAGTCTAAGAATGGGGAAATTAACAAGACAGCCCCTCCCCTACTCTTCTGTGCAGTCAGGTTTGAGAATGAATGTCCTAGTGTGTGATCTGGCTCTCTCTCTTCCCTTTCTTGGCCGTGAACAAAAAAGGACAATGTTTCAGGGTAAACAAAACATCTAGTATAGCAACTAGTAATAATAGAGTGACTTGTTTGTGTGGTGTGTATAGATTTTGAAAGTAAAAAGTAGTAACAGCATTTCTTGACACCTTGCTCAGTGGCAGGCACTGTACTAAGGAATGAATAGAGGGTGGCCTATAGAGTCCTCATCTCCAGGAAACAGTGCCTCTTAGCATCCCATTCACCGAGGAGGGAGTAGAGATGCTCAGAAGGTGTGAAATCACACAGCTGCTAAGCGGCAGGTGGCATGACTTAGACCCAGGTCCAACTGCCCCCAGAGGTGAGGACTTTAACCTCCAAGTTATCCCTTCCTCCTCCCTAACACTCTCTTCCCTTCCAACTGTAAAACAGGAAGAGGCACCATGGTTACAGATTAAGCATATGCTATGGGGGAAAGAAGCCACTAGTTTTGAATTACATGCTAGTGTTTCATATGCATTTTTCTCATTAGCCTCATCTCATATCTGCCCTGGGACAGAAGCATTATACCCATTCTGCAGGTGAGGAAAACTAAGGTTCCCCAGGGATTAAATGGCTTGCCTGAGGCCACACAGTTATTTTGCGGGTGAGGTTGGACTCAAAGCTTTCAGACCATACTGCCCCTGGTGAGGATGGGGATGAAAGAGGTCTGACTCCTACGCAGGGTCCCTCGGAGGGTTACTCTGGGATGTCAGCCCTGGGGCCGCCCTTTCTATTTCCAGACCAGCTGTTTAATTAGTCCAGAGACTTCTTATTTCCACGGTGTTCAGAAACACTGCCCAGGGTTGGCACTAAATGGCATGTTCTGGAAGCTGTATAATTAAAACTGACTTGGGAGACAATGCCGTCAGCCCGTAGGGCAGAAATAGAAAGTCACCTAACCAGAATGTGTGTTGCCCATATGGATGCCACCGACTGCTTTTGTTCTGGTGCTTTTGATTATAATAGGTATCCTGGTTTGCAGTGCCATCTCTCACTACCTTCTTAGGGATCGTAAAGAGAAAATCATTATTATGTACCTGCCTCTGCCATCCAGGGCTGGGTCTCTGAGGGAAGAAGGTAAGAGGCCAGGCTCCTTTTAGACCCTGTAGATGGAGATGAGCCCAGAAGTGCCACCAGGAAGTGACTGAAGCCTCATTTCCTAATCTTCAACTCTGTCCTTCTGTGTTAGGAGGAGCTAAACATGAACCATTGACATCTCCTGTCCATTGGCATCACCATCTAAATGTTACACTGCCATATCATTATGGGCATTTTTTGTTGTTTTGTCTCCCAGAATCTTTCTTGGAGAACTGCTTCTCCTCCTCTCTGGGTCCTTGTGAGGTCATGCTGGCTCATGATACCCACACTTATCTGGTCACCTGGTCCAGGCTGACTCAGACACAGTGCTGGATCCTCTGGACACGGTGCTTGGTCCAGAGGTAGGCACGTGACCTAAGCAGGACCAATTAGAGTTTTTCCCTAAGATTGCATGCAAACTCTCTCTTCCCTTTGGAGCATAAACTGTTAAAATATAAGCTCAAGGCACTAGTGGCCATTTTTCTGCCATGTGAATCAAAACTACTTCAGGGGGCAAAAAATCCAGTGTTCCAAGAGAAGCTGTGAAGAAGTGAGATATGGAGAGAAAGTGACTTCATTGCAGCCCTAAATCCAGCCGTGACTGGGATTTGCCCTTGGCCTTCCAAGTTAATGAGCCCATAAGTTCTGTTTGGCTCAAGTTGAGTTGAACTGGGTTTCTTTCAGGAACCCTAGACAATACATATCTGAGGTTCAACATATTCAAACACAAAACCTGAATTCCTCTCCCTGCAAACCTGCCCTCCTCCAGCCTCTCCTGCCTTCCACAACCTTATCATTGCTTATTCACTTTCAGCCATTGATACGTTGCCATGACCTTGGTTTAGACTCACACTGCTTCTTACTCGGTTTGCTGCATCAGCCTCTCTGCCTTCAGGCTTGTCTACTATGTGCGCACACACACACACACACACACACACACTTATGCCAAAATCTTTCTCAACCTCACCCTACTGATCTTCTACTGGGTAACTTACAAGGCTACCAGACATCTGGCCCCTCCTACTTGTTAAATCTCACCTGGCACCTCCCTCCCCTCACTTTAGCTAAAGAGCTACTTGGAGTTGCCCTCTGACCTCTAAGCAACCTCCAGGGCTTCTTAATCCTTTCTCTGCCACGGACATCCTGCCAGTCTTTTGAAGCCTATAGACCCCACCTTGGAATAATGTCTTTCCAACATAGAGTAGGATATATAGGATTATAGTGAAATTATACTGATATACATTTATCAAAATATTAAAACCAAATTTAAATTTAAATATGGTAATGTATGTGCTTCTTCAGGCTTCCCTGGTAGCTCAGCTGATAAAGAAGCCACCTGCAATGCAGGAGACCCTGGTTCGATCCCCTGGAAAAGGGACAGGCTACCCACTCCAGTATTCTTGGGTTTCCCTGGTGGCTCAGATGGTAAAGAATCCGCCTGCATTGCAGGAGACCTGGGTTTGATCCCTGGGTTGGAAAGATTCCCTGGAGGAGGGCATGGCAAACCACTCCAGTTTTCTTGCCTGGAGAATCTCCACGGACAGAGGTGCCTGGCGGGCTGTAGTCCATGTGGTCGCAAAGAGTCAGACACAACTGAGCAACAAAGCACAGCACGTGTGCTTCTTCATTAATGCATTAAACAGAAAGATCTAGTGTGGAGGCCCAATAATGGGTATAATTTTCAAACAGTAAAGAGTGTCAATGAAATGTCAAGTTATTTGCAACAACTGTATTGTGATAGGAATATACGTGATTTCTGTTGGTGACAAAGCCCCAGGTAGGGCTTCCCTAGTAGCTTAGCTGGTAAAGAATCCTCCTGCAATTCAGGAAACCCCAGTTCGATTCCTGGGTCAGGAAGATCCACTGGAGAAGGGATAGGCTGTCCACTCCAGTATTCTTGGGTTTCCCTTATGGCTCAGCTGGTAAAGAATCCACCTGCAATGTGGGAGACCTGAGTTTGATCCCTGGGTTGGGAAGATCCCCTGGATAAGGGAAAGGCTACCCACTCCAGTATTCTGGCCTGGAGAATTCCATGGACTGTATAGTCCATGGGATCGCAAAGAGTCTGACACGACTGAGTGACTTTCACTTTAAAGTGACCGTGCAGATGTAACTTTATGCCTTTCTATAAGTTTATGGTCTGCCCCACCCCGATTAAGCACCTCTGAGGTCTAGAATAATCTCTCCATTTTCGGTTCTTTGGGATTCAGCTTAAGATCACCCTCAGATGGTATAAAGAGTCTGCCTGCAACGCAGGAGACCCAGATCCGATCCCTGGGTCGGAAAGATCCCCGGGGTCGGAAAGATCCCCTGGAGAAGGGAATGGCACCCACTCCAGTATTCTTGCCTGGAGAATTCCACGGACAGAGGAGCCTGGCGGGCTACAGTCCATGGGGTCGCAAAGAGTCGGACAAGATTGAGCAACTAACATTTCACACTTAAGGTCACACCTCAAGAAGCATTCTCTGACTCTCACCACACTAGTTGGGGCCACTACTACTTGGTACCCTGAGAGCCCCCTAGACCTCCCTTTATCACACCACAAGTCACACGCAATTCCACACATTTGTCCTGGCCTGGGGCTTCTCTACTGAGATCCATGAAGGTACCAGCTGCCTTGTCCAAACAGGCACAGCCTTGGTCTGAGTCCAGGCTACACCGCAAAGCTGGACTGTGGGTCCCCTGTAGGTCAGGGAGAGACTCGCAGAGCTGGAGAGCCTGAAGTGACTTCTGACACTCCCCTGATGAATGACGCAGGACTCATTTCTTGTCCCTTCTTTCACCAGAAGCAGGATGGTGCAGCCCTAAAGAGTTGGACCTTTCCAGTCAACCAGATCTGCACTTTTCTCCTGTCTCTGTCACTTTCTCCCTGTTTACTTTGGGTGACTCCCTTCCCCTCTAGGAACTTCAACTTCTTCACTTGTAAAATGGGGTGATGACAGTACCCACTTGGTAGGGCTCTGGTGAGGATTATACAAGAACATATGTGAATGAGTCGGAGGCACCCACATTAGCTAAAAATACCATCCATGTATTTATTCAAAAAGCATTTATTACGCACCCATTGCCTGCCAGGTGCTTGACTTATATGAAAGTGTTTTATTGATGTAATTCCAGGGGTATGTTCTCTTATCCCCATTCAAATAACCCTCTTCATTGGAGGAGGGGTGTTTGATATTCTGAGACAGCTTTAAATTTTTACAGATTAAAGTATCAAACTAACCCTAAGGATTTCACCCTCCTCTCCCCAATATCCAGCAGTGGCTAGGCAAGGATTTGGGTTTAAGGAGTCTAGGCTTGAATCCCAGCTCCTTGACACTGTATGTACAGCCCCTGGGCAACTTCATTGCTTTGTGCCTCCTTTCTTTTCTCATCTAAAAGAGTGGAACAGTAACAGTACCCACCTCAAGCCTATCAGAGAATTAAAAGATTGAATTTGTTGTGAAAGGTTTCAAAAGGTTTAAAGCCCTGCCTGGGACACAGTCTCAAAAAGCTTAGCTATTCCTCATGGGAACACCTGGGAAACTCCTCCACTTTCCTCAAGTCCCGGGGGGAGCACCCACCCCAGGAGGAACCCCTCCTCTCTGAAGCCCTCTCCCCTCTAAGCATCACTGCAAAAGAAACATCGTGGATACACACCAAGTTTTAGGAGTGCAGACCATGTGGGTTCAAATGCCAGTGCCACCAGCTGCCAGCTGTCCTGCCTTGGTAGTGACTTTCCCTCTGTGCATCTCAATTTCCCCATCTGTAAACTGGGGAGAGCTGCAGTGCCCCCCTCAGAAAGGTAAGAGGAGTCAAGCACTCTGCTGGGCTTCCTAGGTGGGTTCAATGGTAAAGAATCCACCTGCCAGTGCAGGCGACACAAGAGAGCTGGTTCAATCGCTGGGTCTGGAAGATCCCCTGGAAGAGGAAACTGCAGCCCATTCCAGTATTCTTGCCTGGAGAATCCCATGGACAGAGGACTTGACTGAGCATCCACACACACTACCACTCTGCCAGACGTACAGGAGTGAGCAAGGCAGTGGAGGACAAGAAGAAATGCTCGAGCGAGATGCCTGCGAAATTATAACCACTCGACATACGTTACATGCCATGTACTACAAATGAAATATTATCATACTTAGAAATGTATATGTATGCTAGATATTTACACGAAATATTTACACATATGTGTATTACACCTTTTGTTCATAACTTCCATGTTCATTTCCTCATTTACTCCCACAAAACAGTCCTGGAGGATAGGCAGTGCAGAGATTTTATGCTGTTTTTATTGATGAAAAGACAGAGTCACTGGAAGGTTAAATGGTTGGTAAACTGGTAACTGAAGACGCCTGCACATTTAAAAAAGAGAACCTGCGGAGGGCAATGTTCCACCTCAGATACTGCAGTGGAGAGCCAGCCCCAGCTCTGAGGCCCTGGGGTGGGAGGACCGGTTTGGGGGAAGCCTCCAGGCCCAGGGCGCCCCAGCCACGTGGGCAGGCAGGCAGGCTGGCGGGTGGACACGCCCGGGGGGCGCACGCTCGCTGGCGCGGAGCTTCCAGCGGGCAGAGACGCGCAGGACGCTGGGCGCGACGCTGGGTGGCGCTGCTGGGCCGCCCCGCGCCAGACCTGTTGCGCCCAGGGCGCAAGTCGAGCAGGTTTAGGGTAAAGGGACGCTCCGATGTCTCCGCGCGCCCCGGCCGCCCTCGCCAGTGCATCTCCCTCGGGGCGCCCAAGGCCCCATCTTAACTTGAGGCTTCCATTCGCTTGGCCTCTGCGTTCCTCACCGCAACAGTTCTAGGCGCGTCGGGTGGGGCGGGAATAAAGTTTTTCCAACCCGGTCTAGGAAAGGGCTGGATGGGGAGGACCCTCCCAGCTCCAGACTCTGCGGCGGGCTGGGCCGTGCCCTTTCAGCTTCACGGCCGCCCCGGGGGCCCTGCTCTCGGTAGGTGCCAGCCCCGGTGCCGACCGGATGGGCTGACCGGCGCACCGCCCCCTCCCACCTCCTTGCCCGTCCTGGTCCCCTCCCCCGCCTCTGGCGCGCCCGGGCCCCAGCGTCTCCGGCCCCGCCTGCGCTGGGGTCGCTGCAGTCCCCGCGGCTGCCCCGGGCTCTCTCCCCAGGCGCCCCGGCCTTAATCCCGCCTGGGGAGCGCCTCGGGGGGAGCGCGGGACAGCGAGGGAGGCCGAGGCGGGGGCCCCGGGCGCCCGAGCTCTCCCACCCTGGGAGGCGGCCCCGACTCCCGGAGCCGGAACGCAGGGGAAGGCAAGGACGGGGCGGCCGGCGGAGGGGCGGGCGCCGCTCATCAGCCACGCCAGTCACGTCTGGGGCCACCCGGCTGCCTTTTTCTTCCTTTCCCCCTTTGCTTTCTCCCCTCTCTCCGGTTGGCGAGGGCAAAGTGGCCGTGGCGGCGCCATGCCCGGGCCGGAGTGAGTGCGTGCGGGCGAAAATGGCGTACATCCAGGTAGGGCTGAGGCCGGGGGGCCAGGTCCGCGATGTGGGGAGGGGGGTGCCGCGCCCCCTCCGACTGTGAGCGCGCGGAAGGGAGGGCACACGGCTGGGCTGCCACAAACTTGCCTCGAGAAAAAGGGTGCCTGAGCGCAAGGCAACCTGTGCAGCAGCGGGGGTGCGCCCCAGGAGAAGAGGCTGGGGATCCCCCACACCCCGGGATGAAGGGCCCCAAGTGGACTCTCTGCACGCGCGCCCTCGCCTCCTGGGGACGGAATGGGGGTGGGGCGGACTTTCCCCCCCCTTCCCCCACCCCGTCCCTCGGGCACCCCACCCCAGGGGAGGGGCCGCGGGGAGGGCGGCCCGGGGCGCGCCAGCCGCGCGGCCCGCCAGCTGCCGTTGCCTTGGTGACGGCTCTGGCTAATTGGCCGGCGGAGCGAGCCGGAGGCAGCTGTTCCGGCCAGGAGGGACAAGGACATCGTCTCTCCCGGGCACTGGGTGCTGAGGGGTGGGGGACACCCCGGAGGCGCGCTGGTGATGTTGGGGGGGCAGCCGATTACTTTGGACCATTGCCTTGGGAGTTGTGGGCCCCCCCCTCTTCATCCTGGGGACACCCCACAAGAATCCTTAGGCTGAAATAATTTCCAGGCACATTTTCTTGAGGAGGGCATGCTTGACTAAGAGACCTGTCTCCTCAGTACGAGGAGGGAAGCGGCGACGGGTCAGCGCCAAGGTCATGCCGTCAGACCCGCTGAGCTGCTTGTTTCTGGGACTGGCTCCTTTGCCCCTGGCAGTGATACCGACGAGCTCCTACATTCAGGGTGCCTCTGGGCTCGCTTCTGCCCTCGCCCACCACTGGAGGGGCGTCTGGTTCTTCCTCCCGCTTTGGCTCGCATATCCCCTCATCATGTCCTCAGACTTTTCCACCTGCCAGGAACTGTGCTCTGCCATCCGCCCACAGCCGCCCCGTCCCTCTCCTGGCTTAGAGTCGCTCCATTGACTTCCCTTTCATGGAATCCTTAGGTCATCTTTTCAAGTTCAATGAAGGTCACATTTACTGTTCACGTACTGTGGGGATGTTGTTGGGGGTAGTGGCTACTAAACACGTTCAACAAACACTTGGGTGACATGTAATATGTGTGGGCACTAGGAACACAGCTGAGGAAGCGGCATGGTCCCTGCGCGTCAGGGACCACGCACTGAGACATGAACAAGGTTAGAACGGGCTCCTATGGTTCTTAATGACTCGGTTCTTTGGCACCGAGTAATGAAGTGACTTGCCCAAGGCCACTCAGGTGCTTAGTGGTTGTGGTGAGGCCTAGAGGGGGGTGGGATGGGGATTTGTTAAGCATCTGGTATGAGGATGGCCTGGTGATGTCGACTTTTCTTCTAGAACAAGGTGTCTAACTTTTTCTGTAAAGGCCTACATAGTAAATATTTGTTTTTCTTCGAGGGCTGAGTGATCTGTGTCACAACACTTCACCTCTTGATTACGGTGCTACACAGAGACACTAGTAAATGAATGGGCATGGCTATGTTTAAATAAAACTTTATTTGTGGACACTGAAACTGAATTCCATATACTTTGTACAAGTCAAGAAGTATTCATCTTTAAAGTTTTTTCAACTAATTAAAAATATACAAACCCTTCTTAGCTGGAGGGCCATAGAAAAACAAGCTGCAGGCTGAATTTGGTCTTTGAGTCATAGCCTGCACCCCCTGTTCTAAAATATCTGGGCTTTCCTTCCTCCTTTTTTTTTTCTGGCTCGAATCAGTTCTCCTCCATTGGGTCAAACAAGTAAGCCTGAGTCCCAAAGACTCAGCAGCACGCTTGGGAGCCTCAGCGCATCTCCCCTTTCCTCTTCATCTTCCTTAGTTTCTCTGCCCCCTAACACTCACCTTGCACCTGGGCTTTGAGAAAGCTGCATGGTTGTTCCTAGGCGGGACCCCAGAGGTGGCCTTGCCTCTGCTCATCATGGTTTTAGAAATGGCTCTCTTTTGATCACTATATACCCAGGAAATGCCTTCCTGTGAGCCTGGATCGTTGTGAAAAAGCATCCCTTTATCCCTGCACTTTACCGTAAGCATGTTAAAGCACTTTCTCATGTAAGCCCCATGAGGGCATAGCTGTTTGCTGCTTTTTTCGCCTCACCACTCTGTCGGCCAGGACAGTCCCCGGTGCCTGGCAGGATCCAACTGGACTTGACAAACTGTCTGGTTCTCATAAGCCACGGAAAGCATGCAGATACTAGCCAGCACAGAGCCTTTTCATAGTGTCCTAGCTTAGCCCTTCCATTAAAGGAAAGAGGTGACTGAGGCTCAGACTCCCAGCTTGCCTGAGTCACATGACTGGCCACTGATAAGGCCAGGACTAGTGCCTCTTTTCTCAGTTTTGTGCCTCCCCCAGCCTCTTGTGATTGGTGACCACGACTTTTTCCCCCCAAACTGCAGTAAATCCCTTATCACTTCAAGGATTTTGAGTTTTTCACGAGCTATGTACCCCTACCACTTGTGATGTTAGTTACTTAATTTCTTTTCTATAAATGGACTTGTGCTTTATTTTAACTTTAATATGAAAAGGAAACGTCATGTCACTACCATAATAGAAAACCAGGGTCACCTGATAGGAACTGAAGGCAATAGGAAAAATACAATGAGAATAATGCCACATTCTTGGGTTCTAGCTAGCTATAGTCTGTCTGCAAGGCTCTGAGCTGGGGTCTGCTGTCTGTTTAAAAAGGAAGGCAGGGTGGGATTTGCAACTGTTAAGAAGGATGTTACATACAGTGGTACCAAATTAAGACCTTCTTCACCTTGCAAAAGAATTGAGAAAGATGATTAGCTTTCTCCCTCTTGATTCAAAGTTCTGAGTTCCATGGGAGACTCCTCCTAACCTGTCTGGTTTACTTGGCCTTTTGGAAAACTGTGAAGACCCTTCCCAGAAAGGGGGTGAAGGGAGCCTGTGCCTTGGGAACTGGTGAGAAGAGGCTGGGGTTGGGGTGGGGCTGAAGATGGAAGGGAGCCCCTCCCTTCTTCCCGGGGACCAGACTATGGCTTTCTTTTCCGCTCCCTCTATTTGTGGGTGGTCATATGAAGCTCCCCACCATTGGACCAGAATTGGAAGGTAGGGCCTCTGGGAGGGCGGGGGAGCCAAGTGACATCCATGCTGTGCCTGCCTGCAAGTTAGCTAATCATGTCCTTCTGGGTTGGCTTCATGGCTATTTCTGTATAGGAAGGTTTGCTCCTCTCCTGAAGTGTGGCTGCATTGGATAGCATGACTATCTATCCACCCGCTCTGATTCATAACAGCATACGGTGCAAATCAAATCGAAATGCTGAAGTTTCCCATTTATTCGGTGTTGGTTAGCCAGGAGGCTACCAGCAGCCCTGAAGGTAACAGCACCTTGTTAGGAGGTCAGCTCCCTTCCCAGGATGGTAAGTGGAAAGAAGCAGGGCGTTTTTTTTTTCCTCTCTTTCTGAGTTGCAGGAATATTGCTAAACTGGTCTTGTCTCTCTCTCTGTGTCATCCCTCACCCCCTGTGCCCCTTGGCTTCACGTGGATCTCTAAAAGGGCAGTTGGAACCTTTAAACGAGGTGAGTAAATTCGGTGATTTGTCTGGTCTGGCTTCTAATCAAGAAATGCTTGCTTTTCATTTTGGAGCCTTTTGTGGGGCTGTGGGGATGCTGAATATTAAACAACAACTGGATGTTGATAACAGCTCGGTTTCGATGCCATTCTAGGGAAGGGAGATCCCAGTGAAAAGATACTAGTTAATGAGACTAGGTTTTCCTTCCCACCCTCTACTTATTCCATTTGATTATCTCTGTTTACTTTAATGTCATGAAATTATTAAAAAAAAAATATTTGTGCTTTGCTTTCAAGAAGACAGAGTAATAATCATTGTGTTTTGCGAACATATTGCATAGCCCTCAGGATGTTGAATAAACCACCCACATGTCAAGAAAGACATTCATATACAAAAGAAAATACCTGCAAACGTTTTGCTTGCTATTAATGGCTCGAGCTGGTTGGTGTTTGCCATCTTTGTACCTGCAGTTGGTAAATAGGAATGGAAAACATTTTGTTCTAAGAGATCAGCCGTGGAGACAGACCTGAATGTTGTTATTTCTCATCAGGGATCGGCTGCTTGTAATTGTGGGTGTTTTTCCTCTTCTTCCTCCCCTTCCCATCTCTCCTCTGCCCACCTCCCTCCATGGCCTCAGGGTTTTCTTTCTAGAATCTCCGACCTACTGCTCTGCAGATGGACTTGCCGGCATTGCTGTCAGAAGTGCTATGAGTCCAGCTGTTGCCAGTCGAGTGAGGATGAAGTTGAGATTCTGGGACCTTTCCCTGCCCAGACTCCTCCCTGGCTGTAAGTAAAACTGCTCCGAACTTCCTGGAAAGCCACCTTAAGACCTTTCTTTTCTCTGTTTCTGTGAGGGGTCTGGGACAACTTAGGGGTATGGAGGGGGGAAAGGCTGAGTTTCCATTGACCTCTTAGTCGCTGATGGGATGTACTCTGTGCCTCATTGCGTTTGGCAGGCTGGTGAGACCAGCTGAAGGTGGGGCTTCAGTTCAGCTGGTTTTCACAACCGGCCTTCTGAGATATGAACTGTGAAATGCTAAGCATGTGGGCGCTTTTAATCATGTTGAGTGTCGTTCCAAGTGGAAAAAGAGATCTGTGAGCGTCTCTATTCTTCAAGGGATGTCCAGATCCTAAAGGTTTTCCATCCAAGTCAGTATGACGAACCATCCTAGCGCCTGGCTCATGCTAAACACTTAGTGAGTATTTAGTGTGGATGACAGGAACAAACAAGTACCTCTTTGCTGATCTGAGCAAGAACTTCAGAAACAGGGAAGCAGAACACACCTCCAGGCTCCATCGTGTCCTCCTCCAACGCTGTTTATGCTCTCTCTGGCATCTTTCGTTTTATTTCCAATTCGTTCTCCTCCCGCGCCTGCATACAACATCTCCATCTGCCAGTCGCTCAGATATTTTGGGAATGCAGTTTTGAATCTTCAGCCACGTGTCTGGGCCACCTCTCTGTGGCTGGGAGAGGAGCGTGGCCAGAGAGTCTGGGGTGAATCTAGAGGGCCAGGGCCTGGGAATCGTCCAGTGCAGCTTCCCATGATGTAGAGAAGGACGCCCAGGGAGGTAGGAAGACGGTGTGAGGGCCCACAGCTGGAGCCTCAGTGGAGATCCTGTGCTATCTCAGGTTAACCCTTGGGGTAAGATTCCAGAAGCCTCAGGCACCCCGTCTTTTCCTTGGGGGTCATGCCTCAATCCTCTAATTTTTTTTTGAGAAGCAAGTATCAAATATTTTCATAGCAGAATGGCTCTGGGTCACAATCTGTGAGTTCAAATCCTACTTCTAATTTTTTCCCGTTCTGTGACCTCAGGCAAGTTGCTTGATCTCTCTGTGCCTTGATTTCCCATCTGTCAAATGGGGATGATAAAAAAAATTTATTTATCTTACAGAGCTGTTGTGATGATTGCATGAATTAGTTTATGGAAAAATACCTTGTTGGCAATCATAAAAATAAGTGATTCTTTTTACCCTATTTTGGCCTGGGTTTCCTCATCTGTAAAGTCGGGAAAGTAATAGAACTTATTTTATACGGTTGCTATTAATAATAGTGACATATGCATGTAACATGCTTAGCACAGTTGTAAGTATTCATCTCTATCATTATTAGTTTTTGAGAGATTCTTTAAATTGATGTAAAGACTATGTGAAGGAACCTTCCCTGACTCACAGGTTGTAACCTGGATCTTGCAGTTGTGCACAGAGTTGAGATGTTTGGTGAAACCAGCTCATTAATGAAGGGATTGTTCCCATTTTGTAGTGATGGAGGTTGGCTCAGCCCATCTGGTGTCTTTAAAGCCACGCTCAGAAGAATTCCAGCTGTGTGATGGCATGGCTATTATCTGTCTTTTTTCATTCCAGAAAAATACTTTTTGACCAGCTGATTAACCTGCAGGCAGAAATTGAGTCCTGAAAGTGTCAATTATGCTGTTGAAAAGTTAAGCTCAGTTTTTTTGGTAGTTATTTCTTGAGGTTGCCCTATGTACCAGGCACTATGGGAGGCACAAGACTAGATACAATCCTGTTCCCATGCTCAGGGAATTTAATATCTGGTATAGAAAATAAGGGCTTCCCTGGTAGCTCAGCTGGTAAAGAATCCACTTGCAATGCAGGAGACCCCAGTTCGATTCCTGGGTCGGGAAGATCCGTTGGAGAAGGGATAGGTTACCCACTCCAGTATTCTTGGACTTCCCTTGTGGCTCAGCTGGTAAAAAATCCACCTGCAATGTGGGAGACCTGGGTTCGATCCCTGGGTTGGGAAGATCCCCTGGAGAAGGGAACGGCTACCCACTCTAGTATTCTGGCCTGGAGAATTCCACGGACTGTACAGTCCATGGGATCGCAAAGAGTCAGACACAACAGAGTGACTTTCAATTTCTTTCACTTCACTATAGGAGATAAAGCAGGTAAATAAATTAGTTGTGTATTCACATCCTGCACACACGTGTGACAGTTCTGCATAGAATTTTGTTATGGAAAAATTCTAGGTAAATGGCTTCAGGCGTAACTGGATCCAGGGGCTCAAATGATGTCATGGGTGTGCATGTATGTGCTCTCTCTGTCTTTCTTTCTATTTCTTCTGTATTGGCCTCATTCTTAAGCCTTCTTTTTCCTTTGTGTTATGTTTGACAGCAAAATATCAGGAAAAGCTCTCATTGCTCTCGTTTGGGCCACATGCCAATCACTTGATCCAGTCACTTTTGCTTGGAGGAAAAAGTGCTGGGATAATGTCTGGGTTTCCTGACCTGAAACCAGGGAAAGGGTTATTCCACCTGAAACACATGAACTAAGCTAGTCAAACAGGAGTTGACAGACTTTTCCTATAAAGGGCCAGAGAGTAAATATTTTAGCCTCATGGACTAGTTTTTATTGCAGCCACTCACTCCCATCCTTGTAGTGCAAAAGCAACCATAGGCAATTCACTAGTGAATGGGCGTGGCTATGCTCCAATAACACTTCTACAAAATCAGGCAGTGGGCCCCAAGTTTGCTGACCTGGGTAATAAACAATTTGGATGCTGTGGCTGGATCCAGGGTAGACAAACACCACAGATGGGACACTGCATCTCAGAAGAGTTGGGGGAATCAGAGAAAATGCGCTTGCACGTTCAGGTTGTGTGGGGTCTCAAATGCCAAATTAAGGAATTTGGATTTTCTTCTGAACCAGAGGAGACCCCTGATAGACATTGAAAATCACAGCCTGTTTGCCTCAGATGTTGGGTGTTACAGATGTATGGCCACTAAGCTGGAGGACAGTTGCATTTTGCTCAGATCACTGACCCTTTGTGCAAGCAGGGGGTTCCTTCTGGGATGGCATCCTCAGGGAAGACACTTGTTTTGGTTATGCTACAAGCAGAGAAGTGAGCTAGAAACTTCCAGCAGCCAACTCACCACATAGCTTCAGGGGGCACCCTTCACATGGTGGTCATTATGGATGAGACCACCTAGACTTGTGCAGTGTACCGTCTGAACAGCTGTACATGACCTGTGTGCTTCCCAAGATGACCCAGGTCTTCCTTGAATCCTGGATAGCACTGAGGACATTTTTGATAGTCAACCTCATACCAAATGTTAAGAGAAATCTGTAAAGAGGAGGCAGGTTAAATCCTCCAGAAAGAGAATTTTACAGCTTGTGCTTTCCGCAGATTTATTTACCAAGTGGGCAGTTGCATGTTATCAAACAGGCAGGGAGCAGAAATGTCATGCATACAGGCTTTGCAGTACCATTCCTACTGTGCCATTTGAGTCAGGAACCACAGAAAGTGCCTTTCTGTGGGGTAGCATGTAGCAGATGAGCTGGGTCTTTGCCTGTGTGATCGGAGGGGACACACCATTAACTGTCACATATGCTTTTGTCATGTGGGTCCCGCAGCTTTCCTGGGCTGGACTGGGCTGATGAGAGTCAGGAAAACCAACTCACCACATAGTACCATCCGACTGGCTCCTTCTGTGGCAGTGCCAGAAAGACCCCCACTGAAGAGTGAATTAGGTTCTTTCTTTTTCCAAGAGTCATGTGTTGAGTACCTACTATGTGCAAGGTTCTTCCAGGCCTCCTAGGGGATGCCCAGCTCAGTAGTGTGGGGCATGTAGTCCGGAGTCTGGTGCTGCTGGACTCCACTGGGGTTCTGCCATTTAGTGGTGCAGATCCATTCTCCTTCCCTCCCATCACCTGACCAGGGCTCCATTTTTTCCCTGTCTGTAAACGGGGTAGACGCAGTTCATAACAACTAACTCCTGGATTGCTTCAAGCCTGAAATGATGGTTCATACAGAGCATTTAGTGCAGTGCCTGGCACATAGTAGGTGCTCAGTAGCTGCTACCTTTGATCCTAATAAATCAGATGCCAACATTAAGATTTGTACCCTGTTATGGGAGGGGTGACAAGTCATGCCCTCAGGTGATTGTGACACAAGATAAGTCAGATAAAAGCCACCAGAAATGTGTATTCATTCATTCACTGAAAAAATAAATCAGAGCACCCCATGCATGCCAGGTGCCGTGCAAGGAGGGCAGTGGTGAATGAAGAAGACACTGCCTCCCTCTACCCGCATGGGCCTCTGGCTTAGTGTCAGATGCAGAGGAGAAGAAGGCAGGTTACACTGAAAAAGAGGCATGTGCTGAAAGGGACTTAAAAGAAGGTGCAGGGGTAAGGGCTGATGGGCTGGGAGGAGGCAACTGGACTGGTGGGTCCTCTCTGAGGAGGTGCTGTTGCAGCTGAGTTCTGAATGATAAGGAGGAATGGACAGGTGATGGGGCAGGACAAGCATTCCAGGTGGAAGGGACAAAGGGCATGGAGGCTTGGTGGTGGCAGAGGAGGCAGGGGTGGCCCAGGTGTACACTGGTACTATGTCTGAGAGGACTCAGCCAAGGCTTCAGGAAGCAATGGCATTGAAGCTGACCCTTGAAGACTGATGGGAGTTCGCAGCCGGAGGCAGCGGCCACCATGAGGTGTGACAGCCGGGAAACAGGCCGTGCAGTGGCCGTCGCATGTTTTTGCCGCCTTCCTGGGGAGATGCAGCTGCTTTCCTTTACGGGAGAGAAAGATTGATCCAGTGTGATCCCGTCTCCCTTCAATCCCCCTGCCAGCCCCACGTTTCATCTGCTACGTTCTCCGATTCTTGACCAGGAGTGGGAGGCACTGGGCATTGCCCCCGTAACATGCCTGCTTGTCCCAGCTGTGACCCTAGCTTTGGAAGAACATCGGATCCGTTTCGTGTCATGCACAGGATGTGTCTGACCTCCCAGAACTTGAAAGTTGCATTTTTTGAGATTGGTT
Source organism: Giraffa tippelskirchi (assembly GCF_054371585.1). Classification (NCBI taxonomy): domain Eukaryota; kingdom Metazoa; phylum Chordata; class Mammalia; order Artiodactyla; family Giraffidae; genus Giraffa; species Giraffa tippelskirchi. Next base: position 24,820,831 of record NC_137287.1, read on the forward strand.
TCTCTGCAGGTTTAAATGTCAACTTGGGAGATGCAGTCTTGGAAGGTATTGGTCTGTGGCTGTGATGGCTGAGGGCTTGTTATCAGCAGCATCAATCTCACGGCCACTTTGCCAGCTCTCTCCCCTCCCCTTACCCCCACTCCCAGCATCCTCACTAGCTGTGTGAGTATTGGGGGATCTTAAAGCCACCTCTGCTGTAATATTGCTAACATCACCTAAAATGTATTGAGCGCCTACCTACAACATACCAAACACTGTTCTAATCATTTTATATATGTTAGCTTGGTCTTCAAAGTAACCATGTAAGGTGGGTACTATTATTAGTCCCATTTTACGGACAGGGAGATGGAGGGAGACAGAGGGACTTGCCTTGAGCCAGCTCTTAAGTACTATCTTGTACCCCAACCCACAAAGAATGTACTTTCTATTTTTTAAGCATTTGTAATCTTTATTGGGAGAACATTGAGTTGTGGTTCCTGCTATTTACTGGTATTTCTACACGGTGAACTGTGTTCTTAAATCACTGATTCTCAGAGCCATTTTGTAGCGCAGAGTCTTAGCTGCTGGACCACCAGGAAAGTCCCAAGAACCTTTGAGTGACATTGTTACAAGATTTTTTTTCAAGATATTATAGACACAGTGACTGTTGAAATAACAGGGCAATTCTTACCAAAAACTACTTGCAGAAATTCTAATGCATTTAAACAGCCACGTGGTTCCTTCCAGACTGAAGGTTGACAGGTCCCATCTTGATGACATCACCGACTCCGTGGACGTGAGTTTGAGTAAACTCCGGGAGTTGGTGATGGATAGGGAGGCCTAGCGTGCCACAGCCCATGGGGTCGCAAAGAGTTGGACACGACTGAGCGACTGAACTTAACTGATCTTGATTTAGTCAAGTGGTTCCCATGCAGCAATATCCTGAATAAGTTTACATATCCCTTCCCCCACCCCAGCTTCAGCTTTGAGATTATGCAAATTCTTGGCAGATTGTTGTAAACTGGGAAATATTCATTTATTTCATGTCACATTTTGTGCAAAAAGCAAGACATTGTTGAGAATTAAGGGCTATTGAGAATTTATTTCAAATTCTCGTTATTCCAAGTTGCGTGAACTGGGTCTGAGAGCAATTTCATCCTTGGTCTGTCCCCCACGGGACAGAGATGCCAGTCCCTGGGGATTCTCTGACAGTCACTGAGATCTCTTCCCTCCTACAGGTTGGCCAGCCGGAGCAGTGACAAGGACGGGGACTCTGTGCACACAGCCAGTGACGTCCCACTGACCCCACGGACCAACTCCCCCGATCGGAGATGCTCGTCCTCAGACACGTCTAAGTCTACATACAGCCTGACCCGGAGGATTTCAAGTAAGCCTCTCTGCTCTGCCTGTCGGGGGTCCTGGCTCAAGTCAGCTGCCACTCGGGGTCCATGAAGTACAACCCCGTTATCTGGGTCCCCAGGATAAAGGGAAAGAGCTGGCGTTCCCAGATGCTCAACAGCACCCCCAGGGAGAGACAGGAAGGACAGGGTCGCCTCTGGTGAGGGAGTGGAGTGTGGTGTGACAGTCCAGGAGACAAGATGACAGAGAGGGAAGTGTGACAGAGGAGGGCATCATACCTGATTTCTGCCAAGTTCAGGCAGAAGCAATCATTTTGACTGATTTTGGTTTATACTGATCACAAGTTTCATTGAATTGGCTCAGTTGATGACATTGTCAGCATATATCATTTCAGACCCCGAAAGGCAAGTGTTAGTTACCATGTTACACAGCAGGGCCTGCAAATTGAAGTGACTTGAGGGGCCAGGTGGATTGTGTCAGTGGCTGAGTGCCAAGGGCTGGAGGGAGATAAATATCACCCTAGTGAGTGACAAATGGCAGCCTACTCTTGGCCTTGTACTAGGGCAGAGTGGGGACTGAGGCCGGTTGGGAAGCCAGTGTCTTATTGAAGGGGGGCAGCTGCTACTCAGTTGCAGCCATGTGGGATTGTATTGCCTTACCTTTCTAAAGAGAAGCTGGCAGTCTGGGTTTTTATATGAAACTTCCTTACTTTTAAACCCAAACAGAATGTATCTGGGTTTTTATATGAAACTTCCTTACTTTTAAACCCAAACAGAATGTATCTGGGTTTTTATATGAAACTTCCTTACTTTTAAACCCAAACAGAATGTATCTCTGGGTTGAATCTGGCCCTTGGCCCACTCTCTACAGACACACACACACACACACATACACACACACACACACACACACACACACACACACACACACACACACACACACACACACTGTAGCCTGGGTGTAGACCAGACACACACACACACACACACACACACACACACACACACACACACACACACACACACACACACACTGTAGCCTGGGTGTAGACCAGACACACACACACACACACACACACACACACACACACACACACACACACACACACACACACACACACACACACACACACACACACACTGTAGCCTGGGTGTAGACCAGACACACACACACACACACACACACACACACACACACACACACACACACACACACACACACACACACACACACACACACACACACACACACACACACACACACACACACACACACTGTAGCCTGGGTGTAGACCAGAGGGCGTGATTTGGGTGGGGAAGAGAAAGGGGGATAAAGCCTAGAGTCTCCCAGCCTCTTGTCACTAGCCAAGTGTATCTTCTCTGTCTCATGCAGCTGATGTCTGAAATTCACTTAACAGAGGGGAAAGGCTTAAATTCATGAAACTAATCCACTCAGCTGGAAATGATTGAGATCTCTGATCTTTTCTGGGAGTGGATGGGGAAGAAGTAAATTTCAAGAGCTTGAAATAGTGAAACAGAACAGGTGTCTGGCTTCTGTAGCCTCTGTCTTTTCATCTGTAGAATAAGAGGGCCTGTCTGCCCTGTGCAGACCGCTGTCCAGTACAGCGGCCATCACAGGCATGTAGCTGAATTGAGATGCACTGTATGTGTTACCTACCCACTGGATTTTGAAGCCAGTATGAAAAAAGAGAGATTTAGAATGTCTCACTAAAATGTTTTTATATTGATTACATGTTGAAATGATTATATTTTGGATATATTGGTTTAAATAAAATATAAAAATTAATTTCACAAGCTTCTTTGTACTTTTACATAATTGTGGCTACAAGAAAATTTTAAGTTACCTTTGTGGGCTTCAATGGACATGAGTTTGAGCACGCTTCGGGAGTTGGTGATGGACAGGGAAGCTTGGCATCCTGCAGGCCATGGGGTCACAAAGAGTCAGACACGACTGAGTGACTGAACTGAACTGTGGGCTTGTATGTCTGTATCTGGTTCACGTTTATTTTCTCTTGGATAGCGCTGGTCTAGATGATTCCTAAATCTTACTTCCAGCTCTATACAGAGATGACCGCATTTAGCACACAGTTATCAGAGTGCAGCTGTGCACTGACAAAGGCTCATGGTTTTAGCCAACAGGCAGGTATTTGGGCAGTCAACAAGATGCCACGAAAGAACAAATACTATGTAATTTTCCCAACATGAGGAATCTCATAGTCAGACTCCTAAGCATCTGCAAAGTAGGACATGGTTGCTGGGGGAGCTCGAACCAGGCAGGTGTTGGTTTCACTTATGCCAGATGAGTAAGTTCTAGAAATCCACTCCAGCAGAGTGTATAAAATTAACAGTACTATGTGGAGTACTTAAACATTTGCTAAGAGAGTAGATCTTATGTTCTTAACAAACACACAAAAGTAAGTAAATAAAGAAGGCAGGAGGAAGCTTTTGAAAGTGATGGATAGTTTATGGCATAGACTGTGGCGATGGTTTCACGGGTGCATACTTATATCTCCGAAGTCATCCAGTTGTGTAGATTAAATATGGACAACTTTTTGTATGTCAGTCATACCTCAATTAAGTGCTTTAAAAGAGAAAAGAATGCCATGAGGTTATTGCTAGAACAGAGAGATGAGCAGCGATGGCAACAATGAACCTGGGAGTGGTGAGCTCTTCTGCTTAATGGGGGCAGGAGAGGCACCCCGAAAGTGATGAGCTGTGAATGGGATCCTTGGAGATGTACAATAGTTACCATTCAGTGCCTCTCACCACGTGCCCTTCTGTGCTGAGCCCTCTCCACGCATCGCTCAGTGAGTCTTCGCCACAATCTTTGATGTGGTTGCTCTGATTGGCTCCATGTTACAGATGGGAAAACCGAGTGTGTAAAATGTGCCTAGAGTCACTTGGCTCGTTACTTAGGGAGTCACGTGGTTCACGAGGAAGTAGCTGGGTTGGAATTTGACCCAGACACTGACCCCAGAGCCCACTCTTTGAAAGTGGAGGCAGTATGGGGGAATGGTTAGACTCTGGGGCCAGATAGGTGGGGCTCGAATCCTGGCACCTCCTACTGTTGTGTGCCCTTTGGTGAGTTACTTAGAGTTTCTGTTTCCTCATCTGTAAAGTGAAGGTAATAGTCACTGGCTAATACCTTGTGAAGATTGTGAGTGTGAAAGTGTTAGTCGCTTAGTCATGTCCAACTCTTGGTGACCCCATGGACTGTAGCCCACCAGGCTTCTCTGTCCGTGGAATTCTCCAGGCAAGAATACTGGAGTGGGTAGCCATTCCCTTCTCCAGGGGATCTTCCCAACCCAGGGATCAAACCTGGGTCTCCTGCATTGCAGGCGGATTCTTTACCGTCTGGGCTACCAGGGAAGCCCCCCAAAATGTCCAACTCTTTGCAAGCCCATGGACTGTAGCCCGCCAGGCTTCTCTGTCCATGGAATTCTCCAGGCAAGAATACTGGAGTGGGTAGCCGTTCCATTCTCCATGTATGCAGGGCATTTAGAGCAGTGCCTGGCAGTTAGCTGCGGTGGAGATGCAGATGTTTGTGCCACTGCCCTTCCTCTCATAGAGTAAATAAGAGGATTTCCAGGAGTGAAGAGCATATGGAAAGAGCATTATGAAGCAGAGCAAACAATGTGAGAATCCACAAAAGGTCCTTGATCTCACACATGGGCCCAGATCCAGTCCAGTAGTTGGTAGTTTTAATTGTTATTTCTGCTGGGTGTGTAGGTCTCGAGTCCAGACGGCCCAGCTCCCCACTGATCGATATTAAGCCCATCGAGTTTGGCGTTCTCAGCGCCAAGAAAGAGCCCATCCAGCCCTCGGTGCTCAGACGGACCTATACGCCGGATGACTACTTCAGAAAGTTCGAGCCCCGCCTGTACTCCCTCGATTCCAACAGTGATGACGTGGACTTCCTGACAGACGCAGAGATCCTGTCCAAGTACCAGCTGGGCATGCTGCACTTCAGCACGCAGTACGACCTGCTGCACAACCATCTGACGGTGCGTGTGATCGAGGCCCGGGACCTGCCGCCCCCCATCTCCCACGACGGCACGCGCCAGGACATGGCGCATTCCAACCCCTACGTCAAGATCTGCCTCCTGCCGGACCAGAAGAACTCCAAGCAGACCGGAGTCAAACGCAAGACCCAGAAGCCCGTGTTCGAGGAGCGCTACACCTTCGAGATCCCCTTCCTGGAGGCTCAGAGGAGGACCCTGCTCCTGACCGTGCTGGACTTTGATAAGTTCTCACGCCACTGCGTCATCGGCAAGGTGGCTGTGCCTTTGTGCGAGGTCGACCTGGTGAAGGGTGGACACTGGTGGAAGGCGCTGATTCCCAGTTCTCAGGTAAGGGATGGGTTGGCAGTGTCTCCTGCTGGGAGCTTTGTAAAAAACGATTATTATTATTATTATTTTAATCTCAGTATTTAAGTTTTGGGTTTTTTTTTTTTTTTTTGCATTTTTAAAACTTTTGAATTTGCAATAATTTTTTGACTCCCAAGAAGTTGCAAGAACAGTACAGGGAGTCCTGTGTGTTCGTCATCCAGCTTCCTGGATGGTAAATCTCATAGGATCTGTGTACATTAGGATACCAAGAAACTGCTGTTGGTAGCTAAACTAGACCTTATGCAATTTTCACTAGTTCTTTTTTTTTTAATGTCTATTTATTTGGCTGCACTGGGTGTTAGTTGCAGCACACGAGATCTTGAATCTTTGTTGCATCATGCAGGATCTTTAGTTGTGGCATGTGGGATCTAGTTCCCTGGCCAGGGGTCAAACCCAGGTCCCCTGCATTGGGAGTGCAGGGTCCTAGCCACTGGACCACCAGCGAAGTCCCTTCAGCAGCATCCTCTGTATGCATATGCATGCCTGTGTGTGTGTGTGTGTGTAGTTCCGTGAAATTATATCACATGTATAGATTCAGGTAACCAGCACTGCCCTGGGAGCTTTTTGTCTTTGATGCTGGGTTATTTACTAAGAATTATTGTCCAGAGTATGAAGCTATCTGTCATTTTGACTTTCAGAAATTGATCTGGGAAAAATAAGATGAGGGCTGACGACCAGGATGATGGATGGTTGTTTTTCAGGTGAATTGTAAGATTAGCTTCCTTCCCTCTTCCAGCCCAGTGACAAGCAGTGGGCTGCCTGGGGAGCTACCCATGGACCAAGCCCTCTCTCCAGTGGGCTTTTAGGGATCCTTCCTGGGGCATTCTGTGGGCTGGAGGACAGCAGTGCACCCACTGTGGGTGGAAAGATGTGGGGGGAGCCCAGGGGAAAAAGACCCAGTTGGAGGCTGGTCAAGACCATCGATGACAGACAGTGATCCTTGTAATGCAAATGGGATTGCTTTGCATCGAATACACCAAGTTGCTTCTAAAGCTGAGCTCTGCTGGCCAGGGATTTGATGATCCAGCATCACATTTGGGATGCACGTGTTAAACATGAGGACTGGAGGGGCTGCTACATTGTATGTGTGTGCATACACATCTTCAAAGCTATCGATCTCTTAGTTTGGATTCCCCAAGAAAAAGAAGACTCTCAGGCAAGGGAGTCATTTAATAGATGACACCAGAGGAAATACCAGGAGCAGTTAGGAATGTCACATAAAGGATGCAGATATCAGGCCAGCCACCACTGTGGTGACTGGAGTGGAAACCTGCTAGGGGAACCAGGAGCCAGTGTCAGACGTGCCTAAGAGCCTTTCCTTCCAAGAGGCGAGGGAGCTGAGGTGTTAATACACCACCTCCTGTCAGTCACTGAATGAGGGCTGGGGGATAGGAAGGTTCCTTTCCTGGTATTTCTGGCTTGTGACACTGGCGGGTGCAGAGACCCTGGACATCCACAGATGCAAAAAGATCTGGCAGATCCGTGCAGGCAGGAATGATCATGGTCAGAAGGTAGTTAGTGTCTGCTGTAATCCTTAGTTTGCCTTCCCATCACATAATCAGAATATATTGGATTATGTCATGTATCTTCCTCGATATTTGTTTTTTTTTTTATTAAATTAGTGTATTTATCTATTTTTTAACTTTACAATATTGTATTTGTTTTGCCATACATTGACATGAATCCACCATGGGTGTACATGTGTTCCCCTTCCAGAACCCCCCTCCCACCTCCCTCCCCATCCCATCCCTCCGGGTCATCCCGGTGCACCAGCCCCGAGCACCCTGTATCATGCATTGAACCTGGACTGGCGATTCGTTTCACATAAGATAATATACATGCTTCAGTGCCATTCTCCCATATCCTCCTCGATATTTGATATCGAGGTTTTCAACTGTCAAGAAAATTATGTGGACAGAGGGAGGCCCACCAAGCACGACAAATTCCAGATTACACTCTTTGTGTCTGGGCGGAGCCCTGGAGGTGGAGGATCTGGACCTGCCCACAGGTTGGCTCCTCTACGTCTTGGCTGAGGTGTTATCTTGGCTGAAATGGAAAGTTCCTGGTGCACCTGCCCTGCTGAAGTTCTCCTGAAAGCCAGGGCCAGGGTCGGGGTGTGGATGCCGGTTGTTAATTTAGGAGGTGATCCCAGGAAGCAAGAGTAAGGGTTGAGGAGGAGACAGAGAAGGAGGGACGTCAAAGCCAGTGGTGGTTCTGAAGGTCGCCATTCTGGCACTGGAGTGGGCGTGGACTCCATCCTTGCCCAGTGGCCAGGTGGGCTCCCCAAACCTCACAGAAGGGCTGGGGCAGAAAAGAGAAGGAGCCCAGGTGTGCTGGTCTCTGCCTGAACTGAGGCTGGACTGTGGGAGCATCTGTTGCTTCACCCCCGCCCTGGGCATTCCCTATCCCCTTCTCTTGCTTTGTTTTTCTCCGTGGCACTTACCATCCCATAGACTGTATTTTATAGTCTGTCTCCCTTGCTGGTATGTGAGCCCCATGAGGGCAGTGACTTTTGTCTGTTTTGTTCACTTCTTTCTCTCCGCTCCTGGAACAGTGCCCAGCAGGTGAGGTGCTCAGTAATATTTACTGAATGAGTGGAGGTTGGAAGGATCCCCAAAGTGAATTCCCTTCTTCCCTCCCTCCCTCTTTCCTCCCTTCCTTCTTCTTCTTCCTTCTCACGTAATGGAGGCTCGACTCCCATCTCAAGCTTGCTCTGGAGTATATGCTCTTTGAGTGGGCATGTCAGCTGTCTGTTGAGGTGTCTAGAAGCAGAGCTTGAGATAGAATTTCAAGGTGGCTTAGTTTCCTTAGGGTTGCTATGACAAAGCCCCACAAATTGGGTGGGCTAGAGCTGTAGTTTATTGTCTTACAATTTGGAGGTTTTGAGTCCAAGATCAAGCTGCTGGCGGGGCCGTGCTTCCTCTGAAGCCTGGAGGGGATCCTTCCTTGCCTCTTCCAGCTTCTAGTGGTTGTTGGATTACAGCTGCATCACTCTGATCTCTGCCTCCCTCCTCCCATGGCCTTCTCTCTGTGTTTATGCTATGTCTTTTCTCATAAGGACATCAGCCATGCTGGATTAGGGGCCGCCCTGCTCCAGGATGACCTCATCTAATCACATCTGCAGCGACCCTGTTTCAAAAGAAGGTCACATTCTGAGGTCCTGGGGGCTGGGATGTCAGGTCACCTTTGGGGGACACGATTCAACCCACAAGGGGATGCAAGAGAAAACCCTGCAGGGCAGGCTGTGAAGTGGTCTAGGTGAGGGTGACAGACAAGTGAGGCTGAGCCTCTGCCTGGTGTGTGGTTTAGAGGGGACTCTGGATCCTGGACTTCACTGCAGCATTTCTTCCTTTAGACAAGGGAGCCAGCCAGCCCTGATCACAGGTCTTTGGCAGGGATCAGACTGGGAAATCTGATTTTTAGCCGGGCAGCCCTGGGCCTCCCTGAAGCCACTCTAAATAAGGATGGTTTTGGTCAAGGACATTTGGCAGTGCTGGGAGAAATTTGGGGTTTGTTGGATGGGATAGTTCTGGTGGGTAGAGATTAGGAATGCTGCTAAACAGCCTGCAATGCACAAGACAGACCCCACAACACTGAAGATATAGCCCCAGATGGTCCATAGTGCCAAGGGTGAGAAAGCCTGCTGTGTGATGAAGGGGAGGGTGGAGGATGGGGTTCAGAACAGGGTCTGCCATGAAAAGGTGAGATGGGAGCTGGACTGTTCCCTGTTGGGGAAGGAGGGTTTTCCAGGCAGAGACAGTGGTCAGGGTCGGGCCACAGGGCAGAGCTCCAGGGAGCTGCTTTGCTTTTCATTCCAAATGTGGAAAAGGAGATACTGGTTTTGGACAAAAATCCACGTCAGGCAAAATAGGCCTGCATTGGAGACAGAAAATAAAATCCACACATAGTGCGCCCAGGCGGTCACATGTCCATCACTGCTGATTTCCACTGGAGGCAGGCATCTGTCTTCAACGAAGCGCTCCGAGGATGCAGCTGTGTGTGGGGTGGAAGCAGTTTCTCGATTTCAACCTGACTTCACAGTTTGTGGGTCAGAGTGACTCCTAGGATCTGTTAGCCCTACAGTCTCCCCCATGGAGACCCCGTGCGAGCATAGGTTGCTGGTTGTAGGACCAGCATGTAGGCATCCTCTGGCTCATGGCAGAGTGTCTCAGCTGTTTTGTGCCTTTGAACACAAGACATGAGTGTGTCTTTGATCTTGGCATTCAGGAAATCAGCAGCTAATGGAACTACTGCAGACTGGGCCTCATTGAGAAGGTTGGCTCAAAAGATAGTGGAAATGAAGACATAAGAATATGAAGTGTGTGGGATGATTGATGTGGCATGAAGTTATACTGGATGCTGAGAGAAATTCTCTCATCTGAGTGGATTGAAGTGAATTGATGCTTTGGCCATTTAGAGGTGAAATCCATGTAGTCTCAACTCTTTTTTAAAAAATTATTAATAATTGTGACAAAACACATATAACATAAAATTAACCATCTTATCCATTTTTAAGTGTACAGTTCAGTGGTATTGAGTACATACACATACATTGTCATCCCCATTCATATCCAGACTCTCATCTCACAAAATAAAGCTGTGTCTTCATTAAACAGTAGCTCTCCACACCCCACTGGCCCCAGCCCCTGGCAGCCACCACTCAACTTTCTGTTTGACTACTCTGGGTACTTCTTGTAAGTGGAATGACCCAATATTTTCTATTTGAGGCTGGTTTATTTCACTTAGCATAGTGTTTGCAAGGTTCATCTATGTTTTCGCCTGTGGCAGGATTTCCTTCGTTTTGAAGGCTGAGTAGTATTCCATTGTGTGGGTAGATCACATATTGTTTGTTCATACATTCATTGATGGAAGCTTGGTTGTTTCCACCTTTTGGTTACTGTGATTAATGCTCCTGTGAACTTGGATGTACAGTTATTTCTTTAATGTTTTTTTAAGTCAGAAAAAAATTCAGGATGAAGGATATTCATTTCTCTAGAGATCGTGTTGTTTGGGGAAGGAAGGAGGAGGGAGGTGAAGAGAACAAAGGCCCTGTGGACATGCTGGAAACTCACAGAGCATTAGGAGGAACCAGAGTTCTTGTTCCAGCCCCTTCACTAGTTCCACTGGGACTGGCGTCATGTAACTTCATGGATCTTGGTTTGCTTGTGTCAAGTAGAGACATGGTACCTATTCCCCGCTCCCTTGCCGTGCATCTCTCGGGATGTAAACTCTTCTCAAGAGAAATTAACTTCTGACTGTGAAAGCCCCTCAAATTAAGGAAAATTATAAATAGACTGTACATTATAAATATGCAGTAAAAATATTGTACATACATAAACCATCTGTATATTTAGTCAATGAGTATTTGTTGGGTGCTTGTCATTTTCTAGGGGCTGGGGCTACTAATTTCACTCTACACTCGTAAGTGTCTACTATGAGCTAAGCAATGTTCCACACATGCACACTTATTTGTCTCACAAGCGTTCATTTTACAAAAGGGGAAAATGAGCTGTGGATCTCCCAGACCTCAGTAACTTCTCTCAGCCCCTTAGCGCAGAGAAAAGTTAAGTGATTTGTCCATGTTTAGTAGTAGAACTGAGGCCCTTTGGCTTAAAAAATGATGTGTCATAACCAAGACATTAGACTGGTTCTCTACAGCGAGCAAAACAAAGCCACTGACCTCAGGGAGCTTATGTTCTAGTGGATAGAGGTGGGCAGTGAGTGAATGAGTTAACACATCATACCTCTTGGCCTTGTCTCTGCCAAGAGGGAAAATAAAGCAGGATTAGGGGCTGGAGAGGGGTGGCCAGGTGGTGAGAGTCAGGAAGTTGTTCCAGGTGGGTGAGGAGATGGCATTTAAGTAGAGAGCCGGGAGGATTGAGGGAGTGAGCCTGGGGGATGTTCGGGGAAAAGCATTTAAACAGTGAGTACAGAAAGTGCAAAGGCCCTGAGGCAGAGTGTGAGGCTGGAGAGTGAGTGAGGGGAGAGCAGCAGGAGGTGAGGTTGAACTGGGAAAAAAGGCCACATCACATCAACCTTATAGGCTGAGGTAAAGACTTCGATTTTGTTCCTAAGGGTGTGGGAAGCCCTGGAGTGTTTTGAGGAGGGGTGACCCAGCCAGGCTGCCTGGAGAGAACTGGGGGAGACACCATACTTATTTCCAAAATATATAAAGTACTCCAATGACTCATAAATAAAAAACAAAATTCAGTTGTTAAATGGGCAATAGTTTTGAACAGATGTTTCACAGAAGACACGTGCAAATGACCTAAAAGCACATGGAAAAGTGCTCAGCTTCATTATCCATTAGAGAAATGCAGGTTAAAACCTCAGTGAGATCACACCTATCAGAATTACTAAAATCACAAAGACTGACAACACCCAATGTTGATGAGTACGTGGAGCCACTGGAACTCTCAGTGTTGTGGGCGTATCATGTGATGTAACCCTTTAGGAAGAAATTCTAGTAGTTGCTTGTAAAACTAAGCAGAAATCTACCCCATGAACCAGCAGTGCCACTCTGAAGAGAAATGAAAATGTTACATCTACACAAAAACTTGTACATGCATATTCAGAAAAACTCTGCATGTAGTAGCCCCAAACTAGAAATTGCCTAGGTGCTCATCAACAGAGTAAGGGATAACAGATTTATTGTTTATTCATATAATGGAACATTATTCAGCAATAAAGAAAAAAGGATACACACAGGTATTGATACACACAGCATGGATGAATGTCACAAACGTTATGCTAAGTAGGACATCCTACTGACAACCATTATGCAAAATAGAAGCCAGACCCAAGAGAGCATGACTTGCCTATATATAAAGTTTAAGAACTGCATATATATAAAGTTGCATATATATAAATTTCAAGAATCACAAAATTAATCTATGGTGAAAAATTGAAATATTGGTTGTGACTGGAGAAGGGGTTGACTGGAAAGGAGCCAAAGGGAAATTTCTGGACTCATAGTGACAGGGCATTGGATACACAGGTGTATGCACTTTTGAACTCGTCACTTAAGGTTTTCACACTTCGTTGCATATACATTTTATCTGGAAAATGAAAGAGCCATAAACATTGCATTTTGGTTAATGATATGCCTGCTAAAGTGTTCAGGGCACTAGTGCCTGCAACTTACTTTAAAATGCACTCAGAAAAGATCAATAGATATGCAGTAAAGCAATTACAGCATGCTTTTAAAATATTAGTTGCAGAATTAACATTAATAACTGTTCATTTTAGGGTCTTGGTGATGTATTTAAACAGGTCCATTGTATAGTTATTTCAGCTTCTCTGTATTTGATAAAGTTCATAAGAAAATGTTGGGGAACACCAGTTAGGAATAACATGCTGTGGGCTTCCAGGCGGGAGGTGGTGCTGGCTGGACCCAGGTGGAGGGAGGAGTAAACAAGTGGCCAGTTTGGGAGACAATTTGAAGGCAAAGTCTTTGATGCCCAGAACCAGCCCTTAGACTTTACACTCCAGCTTCAGGGGTGCTGTTAATGAGGCCTAGCAGAGGGGGGATTTTCAAACAGGGGATGCCACTGTTGTCTTCACAAGCTATCAGAATCAGTGAGGAACTGTGGCTGTGGGGCTCCCAGATCTCAGCCTCCCAGATTCCAGTTTCCTAAGACTTGAGTGAACCTGCTCTTGAGTGAATGTGCTGGGAGATTCTGATGCAGGTGAACTGCGGACCTCATCTGGGAAGCACTTGGGTGGCTGGTGAAAGGCAGAAAGAGCTTGGCTATTGGAGCTGGACAGACACGTCTGAGGTGCAGTCTCGCTGGTCAGCTGCTATGATGGTTTAATGAGCCAGTCTGACTGCTGTTACCATTGTATTTTATGGAGCCATTCGAACAGGCTCAGGGTGGCGTGCTCTTAGACATTCTTGGGAGATAATTCTGACTTGTGTGGGGTGTGGTATCTTTTATTAGAAAGCCAGATTGCCTGCTGAGGAAGAATGTTTGCTTTGAGTGCAGAAGAATATGTGCTTAGTGAAAAGTGATATTTGCACACCTGGCTGCTGGATATTTATGTTTTGAAAACTACTTGAATGTGAGACTTGTTTTATCCAAAGGAACGCCTCTTAGATCTTTGATGCTTATGACTTAGAGCCCCATAGCCTTGGAAGTGAAGTCTGTGTGTGTTTCCTTTGCTGTGGAAAAGTCAGTTCAGTTCAGTCACTCAGTTGTGTCTCATTCTTTGCGACCCCATGAACTGCAGCATGCCAGGCTTCCCTGTCCGTCACCAACTCCCAGAGCTTGCTCAAATTCATGTCCATCGAGTCGGTGATGCCATCCAACCATCTCATCCTCTGTCGTCCCTTTCTCCTCCTGCCTTCAGTCTTTCCCAGCATCAGGGTCTTTTCCAATAAATCAGTTTCATTAGGTGGCCAAAATATTGGAGCTTAGAAAAGTCAGAGGTGGTAGCAATAAGTGTGTTCTGGTTCTCACCACGTGCCAGGCCCTGGGCTCAGTGTGACTCTTACGATACCCCTCCAGATAGATGCCATTGGCACTTGCATGTTATAGATGGGGGCCCTGAGCCCCAGGAGGGCTTCCCTTATGGCTCAACTGGAAAAGAATTCACCTGCAATGCAGGAGACCTGAGTTTGTTCCCTGGGTTGGGAAGATCCCCTGGAGAAGGGAAAGGCTACCCACTCCAGTATTCTGGCCTGGAAAATTCCATGGACTGTGTAGTCCATGGGGTCGCCAAGAGTCGGACATGACTGAGCAACTTTCACTTTCATTTTTCTGAGCCTCAGGGAGATTGAGAAACTTACCCCAAATTGCACAGCTGTAGTAGGGACTTGAACCTGAGACTGACTCCAAGCCCACATGCATGACTCCTACAAATTAATCAATTTAAGGGGAAAATCCTGGCTGAGGACTTTCAAAACTGACTTAACTTGGTAAGTGTAACTCGAATGTGATAAGACTGTATTCCTCATAAGTATACCCAGATTTTTACCTCAGTATGTATCTTGCTTCTTTCTTAATGAAATTCTGTGTTTGCTCGGAACCTCTTAAGTGCCTTCAGAGCCTAAGGAGTGAGCTGGTGGCCGTCCTTATGGGCACCAAACTGATTGGATCTTTGGAAATGACCAAAGGACAGTCTGATTTGGTAACCAAGAGAAATATCAGTGTGGGGACTTCTGTTTCGGTTGAGCAATGGAAGCAAAATTGTATGACTCTGAAGTAAATAAATTTCCTTTCTTATGTGGCCCCAAATCTTGGTTACAGATAACGGAACCCCATCTCAAACTTCCTTCTGCCAAAGACAAAAGTCTGGTTGTATGAGCTCCAGCTACCACCAAGTCTGAGGGGTCTGGTTGTCCTGGGAGCCCTCAGCTAGAATGTTCCTCAGCCTGCCGCCCTCTTGTCTTTCTTCTCAGAAAGGCGCTTCCCCTGGGGAAGTAAAAGTGGCTGCGAGTTGCTCCGGGCTTACCTCCTGCCAGTTGGACAGTACTTGTGTAAATTTCCAGAAGTCCCAGGGAGGAGTCTCAGGGGCCTGGCTCCCCTCACCCCACCCTCCTCATGCACAGTGGAGGGTGGCTCATCACAGCCCTTGGAGGTCTTGAAGTGAGAAGGACTGTGGTTTCAGAGAAGGAGCATGACTGTCTCCTTATTTTGCAACCATGGTCACAGTTTTCTCTTTGTTTTTGTTGCCTCTTCTCTGACCGATGTCCCCACTGAAGGACCTTGGCGGGCTGGGGTTCAAGAGCTGGCCCTGGTGGCAGGCACTTGTCAGCTGTTTGAAAGGTCCTGGCAGTGGGTAGACTCCTAGCCCTGGGAGTGTCTCCCATGGCTTCTTACTGTTGGGGTTCCTTCTCTAGAAGGGCAGCCCTGGAGGATGGGTGCTGGTCAGATGGTCCAATCCCAGCTACCTTCTCTGTGGCTCACTACCCCCTACGAGAGTCATCTATTGGCTAGGTTGGGTTCCCTAGAAGTAGACCCTGAGACCAAGATTTTAAATGCGAGTATTTTATTTGAGGGATCTTGTCAGGAAAAACCAGTGTTATTGGGCAAGTTATTGCTGTGGTCATCTGGATTATGATCCTCCTAGGCTCTTGGTATAGGTTGCCCCTGGGGTAAGGGTGATGTAGCATATGTTCACCAGTGCCCAACAGACACAGGTTGAAGGATGCTTCCAGGAACCCATATACCCAAGGAGACTGTGTTATTGAACCAAACTAGGGTCCACTTGCCCTCAAGCAGTAAAGCCAGTCTACTCACATCCGGTTGTGGTGAAGGAAAGTACAGCCTTTATTTCAGGACACCAAACAAGGAGAATGGACAGCTCATGCTCAATAGACCCAAACTTCCCAATGACTTTCAGGGAAAGAGTTCTAAAGGCATTGTGAAGGAGGGGGCTTCAGGGTACATAATCAGCTTGTGCACAATTCTCAGATAGGCTGGCATCAAGGTGAAGTTTCAAGCATCATCAGGCCTTCTGGTTTCAACCAGTCTAGGATCTATGTTCTTGCAGTCAGCTTTTTCCATCTATTGCAGGGAGAGGTCTACTTCCCATAAAAACAACTTAGGAATGTGTGTCCGGTCTTTATCTGTTACATATCTTTCAGGGAATTGGGAGTTTTTTGATCTGTGGGTTTATAGTCTAAATTGTTACCAGTTTCCAAGTCCAGTATCTTTCTTTGTTTTTACCTCTTCAGTTTCCTAATCTTCAACTTCTGAGCCAGTCTTTAGAGACTCAGGGGAGGCCTGGTAGACTTTGACTTCAAAGGACAAGGACACAGGGTCTTTTGTGTGGTTTCAGTCCTCCCTTTTCTTTGATACTCCACAATCTTGAGGGGAGCAGGTTCAGGAAAAGAAAGGAAGTAAAGTTTTAGATAGAGAGGTTAATCATTAACTCAGCAGAGGAACTCAGTTTTAGGGGGGACTCAGTCTCAAGAGGACCCTGGCATCCAGAGACTCCATGGGCAGAGAGTTTGAGGGCTGGCCAGGGCTGGGGGCTGTGGTGAGCCCACAGCATCACCACACTTGACCTTGTCATGTTGAGGGCTCCGAGTATAGGGTCTTTCATGTTCCCCCTTCCCTCTCCATTCTCCTTTGCCCTGGGCGGGAAGGTGCAAAGCAGGTGAGCAAGACCGCTGGCTAAGCAGATGCCTGTGGAGAAAAAGGCTCTGGTCTCCCCTCCTTGAGGAGGCACCTGACCTTTGCAAGTGACCCTCCAGGCAGCCATCTCTCTCTGTTTTGAGTGGGTGGGCAGGGACAGTCACCAGCCCTTCCCACTTGGTCAGTGTCTCCCCTCTGCTCATAGCAGTGGGGAAGGGGGGTGGTTTTGAAAACTGCTGGACCCAGTCTCTGCCTCTTACAAATCCGAAAGGGAGGCATGGGGTCCAGCTGATGCTGGCCCGTTATTGCCTCTCTCTGGTCCCCACCTTTGGGCCCAGGCAGCCAGCTCTGTGGTCAACAGGCAAAGACACACACCCACCCCACCCCCCACCCCTGCCCACTGCATTCTATCCATGTACAGCTAAAGGCTTGGCCAGACCCTCCGTAACATCAGCTTTTGTGATTTACTCTTTGTATCTTTGTCACTTTTTAGAAGGAACTTGATAGGTGTTTTTTGAACTGAATGAATATCGTTGTGTAAAGAGTATTAGCTTTTGAGTTAGACTGACCTGATTACAGTCCTGGCTTCACCATTTACCAGCTGCGTAAACTTGGGTCCTGCTCCTCACCGGTAAATTAGGGATGATAATTCTACTGCAAGGGAAGTTGGGGGAGTATTGTGAAGATAAGAGTAATTTGAGTTGACTTATAGAGCACTCACCATGTGCTAGGCACAGTGCTAAAGCTTCTGTTGTAGTCACTGTTATCATCATCCCATTTTATGAATGTGGAAACTGAGGCATGCATTAAATAACATGCCCAAGGCCACAGAAATGGGATTTGAACCCTTGCTGGTTCAGCTTCAGAGGCTGTGCTCTTAGCTACTTTACTACATTGCCTCTTAATAAACCAAGATCTGGCTGGCAAAGCACCTGGCATATATTATTGCACTGAATAGTGGTGACCAGGAACTCAGGCACCAGAAGGTTGGGAGAGGGAACTGAGGAGGGAGGAGGCCAAAAAAAAGGGGGAAGAGGTTGGGAAGCAATTGAGATTGAGCTGTGAGGAACTGGCCATAGAGTCCAATTGGAGTTTCAATATATAATTTACTTTGGTCTTAACCACGCTCCAGCCAAATGAAGATAGAAGGAATTTGGGACATCTTTTAATAGCAGAAAGGGTGATGATTTGAAGCACCCAGAGTCATGTGTTGATTGGGCCTAGTACCTGGAATCTGCTTGGGGGCCGTGCAGCCTCCCCTTTCTGCATACTGCATTTGGTGATCACTCACCCCCTGATGGGGCTTCCCAGATGGTGCTAGTGGTAAAGAACCCGTCTGCCAAGGCGGGAGACATAGAAGACACGAGTTTGATCCCTGGGTTGGAAAGATTTCCCTGGAGGAGAGCACAGCAACCCACTCCAGTATTCTTGCCTGGAGAACCCCATGGACAGAGAAGCCTTGCGGGCTACAGTCCATGGGGTCACAAAGAGTCAGACACGACTGAGCATACACACACACATACCGCCTGATACCTTAACAGGCAAGGCCCTCAACAAAGCGGAATTCAGGTTTTTAATGAGAATCTGTCTTTAACTTGTCCAGAGCTGATGTCAGTCTTGATTCTCTTGGCATAATCCTGGCCTCTGTGTGTTTGTTAAAAGGGTTTCCTGCCCAGGTTTGGTGAACAGCTGTGTTTTGGCAACACTGTGCAGCCAGGGCTGGGCCCAGTCCAGAGCCTTACAAGGCAGCATTAACTAGAAGTTTCTATCTATGTGGTCCTTCTTGTTTCTTCCTCCTAAAAGAGAAATGTAGGTTACATTTCAGGCCTTAACACAAGCTTTTGATTCCTAGTTATAATGTGACCTAGAAGGGGAGCCAGAGATGATTTGAACCAATCCTAGTTTATAGATGAGAAAACTGAGGCACAGAGAGGTTAAGTGACTTGTCCAAGGTCACACAGCCCTCAATGACAGAAAGGAGACTAGAGTTAGGTCACCTGACCACCAGGTGGGAGGTCTTACCACCGGCACATACTGCTTTACCCCACAAGAGAAGGGATGCTGGCTAAGAGCACAGGCCCTAAAGTCATACAGACCTGGGTTGAAGTCCTAGCTTTGCCACCTTCCACAGATAGGGACCTGGGAAAGTTAACTTTATCATCTCTAGGCCTCAGTTTCTTTGTCTGTAAAATGGGGATTGTGTGGTGTGCTGGAACCAGTTTGCACGGGCTTGTAGAGGAGTTTTCAGGAATTTCACAAGCCAGCTGACTTCATGTTGGTAGATTGAAAATCAGCTATTGTGCATGAAATTGACAAATGCTGTGTAGTGTTTTAATCAGAACCTCCCCCCTCACACTCCCCTCCCCAAAGAATTAAACATTTACCAGCGTACCACTGATCATAGTAATACTTCCATGTTTTAATGGGCACCCATAAAGCTAGTTCACGTGAGATTCAAACCACAGAGCCTGACACACGTATACAGTGGTGCCATGTTGTGGTCAAGAGCACGACCCTGCAGTCCCAAAAATCTTCAGGCTGGAGTCAGTCCCGCCACTTCCAGTGGGGTTACCTTGGGCAGTTACTCAGGGTCACTGGTAATAAAATTGTTGACTCTTCCTGAGTGCTTCCCATAGACCAGATACCATTCTAGAGCTTTCCATGGAAGTTTGAAAACCACCACCAGAGACTATCAGTATCCCCATTTAATAGTTAAAGAAAGTAAGACATAGAAAATTTGAGTAACTTGCCCAAGGCCATGCAGTTAGTGAAGAAAGGAGGCTCCATTCTGATGCCAGCATCTGCTCTTGGCCACCACTCTGTCTCATTGAGGTTCACCTTCCTTTTTGGGAAAATGGCAGGAACAGCAACCCCGAGCTCAGAGATTGTGGCATGTGATAACGCCTGTGCTGTCTACACAGGCCCACACATGGCAGGGCCTCGGTTAACTGGCACTTACTGCTGGTTAACACTGAGTGAATGTCGCTGTCCATTGTTACCATGAAGATTGTTCTAAAACCTTCCCAGCCAAAGGACTGCAACTCAGATTGATCAAGGAAATTAAAGCAACCATTGCCAACCAAGCAATCCATCCACTCTAGCTGATGTTGAGAAATGAGGCTCTCGCTCTGAGTGGCCAGCCAGGTTGGGTGGTCCAGGCATCTGGCGGTGAGCTCCAGAGAGGATGAGTGAGGATGCTGGGGCTCTGTTCAAAGAGGGAGAGGCTGAAAATTTCCATGACTGTCCCAGTTGGTTGAACACATCCAGATGGCAGGTTCTAGGGCTACCAATGTGAGTGAGACCTGGTCCCTGCCTTTAAGACTCCATCGTCATACAGTGAACTCTCTGTATACATGAATTCCGAATCCATATCCACTTGGTTGAATCTGTGGATGAGAAGCCATGGATACAGAAGGCAGCTGTACTGCACCATTTGATATAAGGGGATGCTCAGCCGCCCCCAGAAGGCATGGTCCCATTTGATCTGGAAAGTTACTCCTGGCATTGGCCTCAAGACGTGTGTCATCCCAGTGCTGGGGGGAAGGAGAGAAGGGGAGATGGGACACACGATTCACTTCCTGAAGCATTTCTGCCTGTGCTGGTAACTCCAGCTCCTTTGGCTCTGTACTGGCCTAGGAGTTAAACCAGGCAGACGGGTCAGTTTGTGGAGGCTGAAGGTCAGATCAGCTTGCAAACACATCTGGAAGAAAGGCTGCACATCCCAGTGAGGGGAACTCACTGGAGAATAGCTCTGACTCCCACCATCCAGGGCTCTCTTGTTGGCCCCTCCCATGTTCTCAAGGCCCATGGCAGAGGTCCCCTTCCGCACCAGGCCCACCGTGGCCCTGACCACCCCGGGATGGTCCGGGTGACCATGCAACCTGCACTTCAAGCTTGTGTGATACAGGAAATTGGTTTCTGGTTGGCAGCACAATGCTAATGGAGGCTGCTTATCTGCAGCACAGAGAGACCAGCCACCCCTCATCTTCTGTCAGGAATAGGGGCTGGGACTTGCCTGCTGTGACATTAGTAAAGTGTGTTGAGACCCTTTAGACCGCCAGGGACACAATCCCAACTCAGGTGTCCTTTCTAGGAGATGAGAGGAGATATTCTGGCTCAGGGAACTAAGAACCCCAGGAGTTTCCTGAGCTTCAGACACAACTGGATCCAAGGACTCAAGCCTTGTCATCCAGGCCCGCTTTCTCACTTTCTGCATCACTCAGATAGACTCTTCCTGTTGTTAGACAACCACTCACCAGCTCATAGCCTGGTACCCGGTATTCGTTTTCTGTTACTCCATTGTTGTTGTTGTTCAGCCACTAAGTCCTGTCCAGCTCTTTGTGACCCCGTGGACTGCAGCATGCCAGGCTTCCTTGTCCTTCACTGTCTCCTGGAGTTTGTTCAACCTCATGTGCGTTGAGTCAGTGATGCCATCCATCTCATCCTCTGTCGCTCCCTTCTCCTCCTGTGCTCAATCTTTCCCAGCATCAGAGTTTTTTCCAGTGAATTGGCTCCTTGCATCAGGTGGCCAAAGTATTGGAGCTTCAGCTTTAGCACCAGTCCTTCCATTGAATACTCAGGTTTGATTTCCTTTAGGATTAACTGGTTTAATCTTGCTGTCCAAGGGACTCTCAAAAGTCTTTTCCAGCACCACAGTTCAAAAATATGAATTCTTCTGTGTTCAGCCTTCTTTAATGTCCAACTGTCACATCCATACATGACTACTGGAAAAACCATAGCTTAGACTATACAGATCTTTGTCGGCAAAGTAATGCCTCTGCTTTTTAATATTCTGTCTAAGTTTGTCATAGCTTTTCTTCCAAGGAACAAGCGTGTCTTTTAATTTCATGGCTGCAGGCACCATCTGCAGTGATTTTGAAGCACAAGAGAAGAAAATCTGTCACTGCTTCCAATTTTCCTCATCTGTTTGCCACAAAGTGATGGGACCAGATGCCATAATCTTAGTTTTTTGAATGCTGAGTTTTAAGCCAGCTTTTTCACTCTCCTTTTTCATCCACATCAGGAGGCTCTTTAGTTCCTCTTCACTTTCTGCCTTTAGGGTGGTATTATCTGCATATCTGAGGTTATTGATATTTTTCCTGGTGATCTTGATTCCAGCCTGGGATTCATCCAGCCTGGCATTTCTCATAATGTACTCTGCATATAAGTTAAATAAACAGGGTGATAATTTACAGCCTTGACATACTCCTTTCCCAATTTTGAACCAGTCTGCTGTTTCATGTCCGGTTCTAACTGTTGCTTCTTGACCTGCATACAGGTTTCTCAGGAGACAGATTAGGTGGTCTGGTATTCCCATCTCTTTAAGAATTTTCCAGTTTGTTATGATCCACACAGTCAAAGGCTTTAGCATAGTCACTGAAGCAGAAGTAGATGTTTTTGTGGAATTCCCTTGCTTTCTCTATGATCCAGCGAGTGTTGGCAATTTGATTTCTGGTTCCTCTGCCTTTTCTAAACCCGGCTTGTACGCCTAGAAGTTCTTGGTTCACATACTACTAAAGCCTATCTTGAAGAATGTTGAGCATAACCTTAGTAACATGTGAAATAAGTGCAACTGTATGGTAGATTGAACATTCTTTAGCATTGCCCTTCTTTGGGATTGGAATGAAAACTGACCTTTTCCAGTTCTGTGGCTACTGCTGAGTTTTCCAAATTTGCTGACATATTAAGCTGAGCATTTTAACAGAATCATCTTTTAGGATTTGAAATAGCTCAGCTGGAATTCCATCACATCTACTAGCTAAGAGTTGACTCATTGGAAAAGACCCTGATGCTGGGAAGGATTGGGGGCAGGAGGAGAAGGGGACGACAGAGGATGAGATGGCTGGATGGCATCACCGACTCGATGGACATGAGTTTGGGTAAACTCCGGGAGTTGATGATGGACAGGGAGGCCTGGCGTGCTGTGATTCATGGGGTCGCAAAGAGTCAGACATGACTGAGCAACTGAACTGAACTGAACTGAACTGAATACTTCCTAAGGCCCACTTGACTTCACACTCCAGGAATTCTGACTTTAGGTGAGTGACCATGCCTTCGTGCTTATCCTGGTCATTAGGGCCTTTTTTTGTAAAGTTCTTCTGTATATTCTTGCTACCTCTTTTTAATCTCTTCTGCTTCTGTTAGGTCCTTAATGTTTCTGTCCTTTACTGTGCCCATACTTGCATGTAATATTCCCTTGATACTCCAATTTTCTTGAAGAGATCTCTAGCCTTTCCCTTTCTATCATTTTCCTCTATTTCTTTGCATTGTTATTTTAAAAGCCTTCTTGTCTCTCCTTGCTATTCTCTGAAACTCTGCATTCAGTTGGGTATATCTTTTCCTTTCTCCCTTGCTTTTCACTTCTCTTCTTTCCTCAGCTGTTTGTAAAGCCTCAAGAGACAACCGCTTTGCCTTCTTGCATTTCTTTTCCTTTGGGATGGTTTTGGTCGCCGCCTCCTGTACAATGTTATGAGCCTCTATCCATATTTCTTCAGGTACTCTGTCTACCAGATCTAATCCCTTGAATCAATTTGTCGCCTCCACTGTATAATCATAGAG
Source organism: Giraffa tippelskirchi (assembly GCF_054371585.1). NCBI lineage: Eukaryota > Metazoa > Chordata > Mammalia > Artiodactyla > Giraffidae > Giraffa > Giraffa tippelskirchi. The sequence goes on from NC_137287.1 coordinate 24,844,216, forward strand.
ATTTGATTTAGGTCTGATCCCATCACTAGAAATACCCATGTTATCAGCTTTTCTTGGGCCACTTGTTTAAAATATGAATTCCTAGTCTCCTTCTCTGAAGAATCTGATCAAGTAGGTTTGAGGAGGCCCCACAAACCTGTGTTTTATAAGCACCCTCAGTGATGCTTCTGAGGAGGGAGGCTATGGAAACATGGAACTTTATAAGCCTAGGCCTGTCCCCTGCCTGGATGGTGGCTGCTGCCTCACTCAGAACACATTCAAGATTGAACTGTTGATTTCTCCCCAAATTGTTCTGCCTACATGTTCTCCATATCCAACAGTGATATCACCATTTACTGTCAAACCTAGAAGGCTTATCTTATACCCATCAGCAAACCATGCCAGCCCTACCCACCACTCCAGTCCCCTCCACTCTGACCGCCTGGTCCAAGCCACCATCGCCTCTCACCCGGGTTATCTTAACTCTCCTTATGGGTTTGTCTGCTTCATCCCTTTGCCTCCCTCAATATATTCTCAACACAGCAGCCAGGAGAAGCTAGTAACATGAGTATCAGCTTAAGTCTTTCTCCTGCTTCTAACTTTCCAGTGGTTTCCCATCTCATTAAAGATAAAAATGTAAACAAGACCCAATCCCTTCTCCCTGCAACCTTTTTACCCCGTTGGTGGCCTCCTTCACTCTGCTCTAGCCATACCAACTTTGTTGGGTTTCTCAAGCACGCTAAGCATGATCCTGCCTCAGGGCCTTTGCACTTGCTGTCTCTGCCTGGCATGCTCTCCCTCCAGATACCTGCATGGCTCCCTCCTTTCTTCATTCAGTTCTGGCCTCAGTGTCACCATCTCAGAGAGGCCATCCTTGACTTCCCTCTTTAGGAGCAGCCCTGTCCCTTTTCTATCCCCTTAGGCAGCTTTATCTTTCTTCACAGTACCTACCACTTGGAGACATTACAAGTTGGTTACTTTACTGTGTCTTTCTTCTACTACAATGTGAAGATCAAGAGGATGGGGATTTCTGTTTCTGACTTGCTCACTGCTGGTTCTCCAGTGCCTGGTATATAATAAATGTTCAATAAAAGCATTTATGGAAGAGAATCAAGTAAGGGAGAAAGAAAAGGAGAAGGAGGAAAGAAAACATTTAAGGCTTAGGCAGGACTAGAGCTCAAAAGAAATCCGCATGTTTGGGACACACAGCAAGTATGATAGTTGATACCCTAGGGTTTAGCAGCATTTACCAAGAAACACTGTGTATATAAATGTGAGAAGAAAAGGGGACCACAAGTTGAATTCTGGTGAAAACTGCATTTGCAGGCAGGGGAGAAGGATTAGGGACGATGAAGACCAGGAGACAGAAGCTAGACTGGGAGGGAAGGTAGGCGAGAACCCTGTCATGCATGGCAATAGAAGTGCAAGAAGTGCTGGTCTCTATACTCCAATAGAAACTTTCAAAAATAAAAATAAAAGATGTGAGTCATCAAGGTTAAAAATATAAGGACAATCTGTAAAAACTTAAACAGCCAAAAAAAAAGCTAGATTGAAATTTAATGGTCACAAGCTTATCTCAGTTACTCAAAATACATTTCAAATGAGAATTTATTGGAGTGACTGATTAACTCCATCAGGCTGATTTCTCTAAAAAAGAAAGAAAGAAAGTTTATAAGAAGAAAAAAAAGAAGAGCCGGTCTCCCCTAGAACTTCATGGTTTGTCCCCCATTTTCCCCAGGAGGAAAGGAAATGAGGCTCAGAGGGGTTCAGTAGCGTGTCCAAGGTCACACAGTGAGTCCATGATGGAGCTGGCACTGGGATGTAGGGCTGTGACTCAGTCCTGCTTAGCGCACCATGGCATCAGTTTCCTGTGGCTGCCATGACAAATGACAACAAATCATGTGGCTTAAAACAAGAGGAATGTGTTCTGTCTCAGTTCTGGAGGCTGGAAGTCCAAAGTCAAGGTGTCGGCAGAGTCAGATTGCTTCTGGAGGCCTTGAGGGAGATTTGGTTCCATGATCTTTTTGAGGGATACAGTTCAACGTGTAACCACCCTCCTACTTCCAAATACTGGAGTAGAAAAGAGAAGTAACTGAGAACATAGAAGGTGTAGTCTTGCACTGGAGAAATGATAGCAGATGAAAAGTAAAATAGGCTCATAAGAGAGTTTGTTACCAAGATGCAGAGAAGTGACTAATAACAACATGAGTGGAAAGGGAAGTCAGAAGGAGAGACAGCTTCTACTGGAAGAGAAAGGAAGTGCAGCCAGAGAGAACTTGTATTTTATTTTATTTTTTGACTGCACCATGGGGCATGTGAACCCATGCCCTGCAGTGAAAGTATGGAGTCTTAACTGCTGGGATCACCAGGGAAGCTCCCCAGAGAGATCTTTTTAAAATGCATGTCTAATTAGGTGACTGTCTAAAGCCTTCGGTGGCTCCCTATTTCTCAAAATAAGTCCAGACTCATTACCTAGCTGCAAGGCCTGAGCTGACCTGTTTTTGCCCCAGCCCCAGCCCTCCCCTGGACCCCCTTTACTTGTCCACGCTGGCCTTCTCCACTATTCAGTGAGCCTGCCCCTTGGCCCTCTATCTGCTTCTGCCGGAGGGTTTTAGGAAGGTTGGTTTCCACAGCACCTTGTTATTCTTCATGGCACACACCACCCTGCTAATTAAATCATCTTATAATGAATTAGTTCTACATAATAATTCATTGAAGAATGTTTACTATCAGGAACTACATTACGGTGACCTTGATATCTTGCTTGCTGCTGGGTCCTTTGTGTCTAGCATGACTGCCCAGTCAACAGATAATTACTGAGCACCTACTGTACGCGCGCCCTGTGCCCGACGTGTAGTAGACACTATAAATGTCTGTGGACTGGATGGTTGGGTAAGGGGTGGTCTAATCAGGTGATTAAGATGCAGAGAAGCCGAACGGGGGCTTTCTCTGCAGAAGTGGGAGGAGCACACAGAAGAAAGGTCTAGGGGCTGGACGCTGCTGACCCGAAGGCCCTCCCCTAGCTGGCAGAGCCACTTCCTTGTAAGTGTCCTGGCCTATCCTGGCTGCTGCTGCTGCTGCTTCTCCCTAACTGTCTGCTGTTGGTCCTTCATTATAGACACTGGGTAGCCTCATGACTGCCATTCAGGTTTGGGTTGATAATGTTACTTATTCTGGAACCATCTCTGCTAGAACAGCTGTCCTTGCTACAAGATGCTCACTGGGGGCCCAGGTTAGAAGAGAGTCAGTATCTCATTCTTTCAAGATGCTTGAATGGATCTGAAGTAGGTTGATCTAATTTGGATGGCCATGGGGCCTTAAATTCTTCAGACCTTAAGCCTCTCTCCCATCTTCCCTGAAAGGTTTAGCTTCACACACAGGATATAAACAGATGTTTCTCTTGGCTGGCGTTCATCCAGGATCTGTTCTGTACCTGGGGAGATGGCTGGAGGTAACATAAAATCACTACCTTCGAGGAACTTACAGCCTCATAGGAAGAGAGATAGGAGAAAAGAGGGGCACTCCCTCAGAAATGAAAACAGAGCCTTACCTCACACCACACACCAAAGCCAAGTCCAGGTGGTCCAAGCACTTACTTTTGAAAAGCCAAACTTCAAGTTTTAGAAGGAAAAAAAAGGAGAGTATCTTTATGACCTCAGTAGAGCAAAGCATGTCTGAAAAGGTTCTAGAGTGTAAACCATACAGGAAAAGGGTGACTGCATTCTGCCACTTTAAAGCTATGAACTTCTACTCATCAGAAAACATGGTAGAAAAAAATTTAAAAACAGACCACAAACTGGGAGAACTATACACGTGCATTAGTTGGCTAAGGCTGTTTTAACAAGGTACCACACACTGGCTTAAACAATAGACGTTTACCATAGCATAGTTCTCGAGATCCAGAGGTCAACAGAGTCACTGCCACTGAAGGTTCTAGGAAGGATGTACTCCAGATCTCTCTCCTGGTGCATGGTAGTTCCTTGAGAATCGTGGCATTCTTCCTGTGTGCATATCAGTGTCCAGACTTTCCCCTCATAAGAACACCAGTCATATTGGGTTAAAGGTCCACCCTACTCCTGTACGACCTCATCTTAACTAATTACATCTGCAGTGACCCTGGTCTCCCCTTGTGATTCAGATGGTAAAGAATCTGCCTGCAATGCAAGAGACCTGGGTTCGATTTCTGGGTTGGGAGGATCGTCTGAAGTACTACCCACTCCAGTATTCTTGCCTGGAGAATTCCATGGACAGAGGAGCATGGTGGGGTACAGTTCATTGGGTTTCAAAGAGTTGGACATGGATGAGAAACTAATACTTTCACACTTAATTTTCAAATAAAGTCACATTCTCAGGCTCTTGGAAGTGGAACTTAAGTATATGAATTTGGGAAGGGACACAGTTCAACCCATAACTGGTGAATAATTTTGTAGTCATAATATTTCAAGTTCAGTTCAGTCTCTCAGTCATGTCTGATTCTTTGCGACCCCATGGACTGCAGCACGCCAGGCTTCCCTGTCCATCACCAACTCCCAGAGCTTATTCAAACTCATGTCCATCGAGTCGGTGATGCCATCCAACCATCTCACCCTCTGTTGTCCCTTTCTCCTCCTGCCTTCAATCTTTCTCAGCATCAGGGTCTTTTCAGATGTGTCAGTTCTTCGCATCAGGTGGCCAAAGTATTGGAGTTTCAGTTTCAGCATCAGTCCTCCCAATGAATATTCAGGACTGATTTCCTTTAGGAATGACTGGTTGGATCTCCTTGCAGTCCAAGGGACTCTCAAGAGTCTTCTCCACACCACAGTTCAAAAGCATCAATTCTTCGGTGCTCAGCTTTCTTTATAGTCCAACTCTCACATCCATACATGGCTAATGGAAAAACCATAGCTTTGACTAAGATGGACCTTTGTTGGCAAAATAATGTCTCTGCTTTTTAATATGCTATCTATGTTGGTCATAGCTTTTCTTCCAAGGAGCAAGCGTCTTTTAATTTCATGGCTGCAGTCACCATCTACAGTGATTTTGGAGCCCAAGAAAATAAAATCTCTCACTGTTTCCATTGTTTCCCTATATATTTGCCATGAAGTGATGGGACCAGATGCCATGATCTTAGTTTTATGAATGTTGAGTTTTAAGCTGGCTTTTTCACTCTCCTCTTTCACCTTCATCAAGAGGCTCTTTAGTTCCTCTTGCTTTCTGCCATAAGAGTGGTATCATTTGCATATCTGAGGTTATTGATATTTCTCCCAGCAATCTTGATTCCAGCTTGTGCTTCATCCAGCCCGGCATTTCACGTGATGTACTCTACATATAAGTTAAATAAGCAGGGTGACAAGATACAGACTTGACATACTCCTTTCCCAATTTGGAACCAGTCCACTGTTTCATGTCCGGTTCTAACTGTTGCTTCTTGACCTGCATACAGATTTCTCAGGAGGCAGGCCAGATGGTCTGGTATTCCCATCTCTTTCAGAATTTTCCAGTTTGTTGTGATCCACACAGTCAAAGGCTTTGGTGTAGTCAATAAAGCAGAAGTAGATGTTTTTCTGGAACTCTCTTTCTTGCTTTTTCTATGATCAAATGGATGTTGGCAGTTTGGTCTCTGGTTCCTCTGTCTTTTCTAAATCCAGCTTGAACATCTGGAAGTTCATGGTTCACGTACTGTTGAATCCGGCTTGGAAAATTTTGAGCATTACTTTGCTAGCGTGTGAGATAAGTGTAATTGTGCAGTAGTTTGAACACTCTTTGGCATTGCCTTTCTTAGGGATTGGAATGAAAGCTGACCTTTTCCAGTCCTGTGGCCACTGCTGAGTTTTCCAAATATTTGAAGGCCTTCTTATAAATCAGTAGGTGGCCAATAGCAAAATGGGCCAAAAGAAACGAACAGAGTCTTCATAGAGAAAAAAAGATGAATAGCTGATAAACGTGAAAAGATGCTCAGTCCTTTTAGCAGGCAGAGAAGTACAAACTGAATCCATCATAAGATATCCCGTGGACAGGAATGATTAGAAAGCCTGACAGTAGCAGATACAATCCAGTGTAAAATGTGTGTTGTCAGTCATGCTATGAGCATATCAAGGAGGAGCATTGAACTCACACAGAAAGAAAGTCAGAGTTTCCACGCAGAGGAGGAAATGTAATTCAGTATGTGGCTAGATAGTCAATCAAAGAAATGCAACCAAAAAATGTTTTAGCAGCCACACTGATCCCACACCCTACTGTTACATGTTAATACCCAGTGCTGGTGATGCTGTGGAGACACTTCTGTCCTCTCCCTTTCCTGGGGAATGTGAAGTTAGTTCAGCCCTTTTGACAAATGGTCTGGTGGTTCATATTGAACAGCAGACAAATATCTGGACGTTTTTCATGTTTTAGTATATTTTTTGACCCAGTGATATCACCCTGGGATTTTATTAGAGGAATGTAATCTAAAAGAGGAAAAGTGCCAAAGTGCCCTATTTTAGGTCGTTAAAAATAACCTAAGTACCTAGCAATAGAAAATGGTTAAAGTACATTACAGTGTTTCAGCCTAATGGAATATTCTAAGTAGACATTACAAAATATATTTGTGATGTCTGGGTAGTAACTTGGAAAACGTGTGTGTCTATTTAAGTTTTTAAAAGGCCAGGGACAATATTTCAGAATTCACCTGTATTGTCAATGCAGCTATGCAAATATTGTTTTGATTATTGACAGGGACTGGAAGAAGAATCTGAAAGGGTGGCGGTGGAGAAAAGAAAGCATTTGATGAAATGTGCAATGTGCTGGGATTGTGGCTGAATTTTGCTTTTTAAAAAATATCCATTCCTAATTTAATATTGTTTGTGCAGTAAGTTAAGAGACAAAAGGTTTCTCCTGACTCATGGGAACAAAGGCATGAGCACACAGCAGCTGTGTTTGGGCATCATTAAAAGCGTGTGCACACATCTGAAGCCCTCTGCTAGGTGAGTGAGAGCAAGGGTGCCCTTAAAGCACTTCAAAGGAAGTCTGTCCGGAGGAGAGCCAGCTGTTTTTTCCCAGAAAGTGTCTTTTGTCCCGCATGGTTTTCTTTGATTTCCCTTTTATTGATGAAGATGTAGCTGTATTCAGAGGTTGCAGGCAGACAGAGTTTTTCTCAGGGCTCCTGGGGAGCTGGCAGGGTGGCTTCTGGATTCATTTGAGTAATTTACAGATGAACTATTTCCATTTTCCTAAGCCCACCCCACCTGGTTCAACCAAATGAAGTTCATCAGGTCCCTTAAAAAGGAAATGAGACCTATTTGCGACATTGCCTTGAAACGGGAGAAGGCAGGTGTGGTGCCAGTCATCCAGGTCCTTCTCCCACCTCAGCTTCAGTTTTCTTGGGTAGGGCTGGTGACAGATGTTGTGACGATGAACCCTCTTGTCCAGGATGTGGTGCAGGGGGCCTCTACGTTGGGGCCACATAGCTTGTTCTCACGGCCTCTGGCCTGAAGTTCTTCCTGGTGCTCTGCAGATAGTGGTGGAGAGACGGTCATGGGCGAGTGCCACGAAGGAAAGAAGACAAGGTGATGTGATGGAAAGTGATGGAGGCAGGGGGCTCTTGCCCACTGGGTGGTCATGGAAAGCCTAGAGAAGGAGGTGACATTTGAGTTGAGATTCCCAGGCTGAGGGAACAGCAAGCCTTGGGGTAGGAATGGCCTTGTGTTTTCAAGAAATAGAGCAGAGGCAGTTGTGGCAGCCGGATGAGGTCTGAGATGGAAGCAGGGGTCGGATTATTTAGATCCTGGTAGACAAGTGGTTCTCAACTGGGCGGTTTTGCCCCGAGGGAACTTTTGGCAATGTCTAGAGACATTCCGCGTTGTCGCAGTTAGGGGTGGTGCTGCTGGCATCTAGTGGGTGGGGACCAGGAATGCTGATAAACAACCTACAGTGGCCAGAACAGCTCCACAACACAGAATGTTGTTGCTGTTGAATCGCTAAGTTGTGTCCAACTCTTTGTGACCCCATGGATGTGGCATGCCAGACGTCCCTGTCCTTCACCATCTCCCAGTTTGCTCAAACTCATGTCCATTGAGTCGATGATGCCATCCAACCTTCTCATCCTCTGTTGCCCTCTTCTCCTCCTCTCGATCTTTCCCAGCATCAGAGTCTTTTCCAATGAGTCAGCTTTTTGCATGCGGTGGCCGAAGTATTGGAGATCAACAGAGAATGATCAGCCCCCAAATGGCAGTAGTGCCAAGGCTGACAAATCATGTTGAAGACTAGGCTAAGGATTTTGAATTTCATTCTAAGCGTGAGGGAGGGTATTAAGCAGGGAAGTGAGAAAATGGCCTGGCTCTGTTTTCTTTTATAAACCTAGAGTACTGAATCCAGTTCTTCCAGCCCTGACCTTATCAACCTTATCAGATGAAATTTGGGTTGGAGAAAGAAGACTCCATAGCATTGGAGATCCCCTCAAAGTAAGCAAACCATTCTCCTTGGGCTGGTTGAACACATCTCCCAGAAGGAGTTTGTATCTGGTGCTTGGGTTTCTGCTTGCAGTGAAGAAAAGGTTGGGAATCATAGCTTGATCTTTGACTTACAGCTGGTGCTGTGGTGTCTTCCAGTCTGGAGAGACTACCCAAGACAAGTTCAGCGGAGACAGTGAATGGATTTTCCTCGTAGCCATTGGAGTAAAATCCAAAGTCTTTAGTTGCTGTTGACATTTGTTCAGGCTAGAATCACGTATAAGAGAGGAATCTGAACCAGTAGAAGGTTCATAGGTTTTATTATGATTTCTTAGCCTCAGCACTATTGGTATTTTGGGCCAGATCATTCTGTGTTGTGTGTGTGTGTTTTTGGGGTGGGGCAGGGGAGAGGTGTCCTGTGTTTTGTAGGATATTTAGCTGCATCCCTGGCCTCCACCCACTAGGGGTCAGTAGCAACCCCTTCCCCAATTGTGATAACCAAAAATGTCTGCAGACACTGCCAGTGTCTCAGGAGGTGGTGGGGACGGCAGAATTAGGTTGCAGGGAAGGCATAATTGCCCAAGATTGATGAAAGTTTAATGAGTCAGTATGTCATGGGTATCCACAAAGATCACTATAAATTCCATGACCCTTTGGGGCAGGACTTCTCTGGTGGCTCAGAGGTTAAAGCGTCTGCCTCCAATGCGGGAGACCTGGGTTCAATCCCTGGGTCAGGAAGATCCCCTGGAGAAGGAAATGGCAAACCACTCCAGTATTCTTGCCTGGAGAATCCCATGGACGGAGGAGCCTGGTAGGCTACAGTCCACGGGGTCGCAAAGAGTCGGACACGACTGAGCGACTTCCCTTTCCCTTTCTCTTTCGGGGCAGGGGTCAGGTTGGGGATCTACTGAAGTAGGTGGTCCTACTTTTTCTGTGGCCATGTTGTAAGCTCCTTACCAGCTGTGCTGGTCAGCTTTTAAACTTAACACCAGGTAAATTCTTCTTCTAGGGAAGAGGGACTAAGGGGACACTAGCTCCAGGAACCCTCCAAGAACATTCCACCCTTGGGCTTGATGTCCAGTACGTGTTGTCCATATGTGGGCACATTCATGGGCAGAGGCCCCCAGGGTAGCAAAGACCCTCCACTTTCAGAGCTCGGTTAAGGCTTGGCTTTGAGATAATGATAGAGCCTCTCATCATTTCTTGTTCAAGATGGTTATTCTCAACTGTTTGTCCCAGCAGTGGTCTAAATTCCCCACAAGGGGCACTTCAGGATAGCTTCTGAAATATCAAATTCTTGCCAAAAAATATGTATTTCTGTCTTTTTTATTTGGAGTGGAGATGGGGGGCATCCCCCACTTGTAGGGGCTCAGAGCACACCTCTTCTGCCAGCATTGCCTTTCCCACTTAAAAAACAGACAAACAAAAACCAAGAATGCATATGAGTGAAGACAGTATTACCTGGAGTGAGCACTAACGGATGCTCATTTGCTTTAGTCATGTCCGACTCTTTGTGACCCCATGGGCTGGAGCCCGCCAAGCTCCTCAGTCCATGAGGTTTCCCAGGCAAGAATACTGGAGTGGGTTGCTAATTCCCTCTCCAGGGATCTCCCCAACCCAGGGATCAAACCCGCATCTTCTGTGTCTCCTGCATTGCAAGTGGATTCTTTACCCACTGAGCCACCTTGGAAGCCCCTATTTGTAAAGAGAGAGAATCCTCACTAATTTATTTGAGAAATATAAATTATTAATCCTCTTTGGCTACTTTGTTATTAATAGCAAGTTACTTGGAAATCCAAGGACAGAGGAGCCTGGTGGGCCACAGTCCCTGGGGTCGCAAAAGAGTTGGACACCACTTAACAACTAAACAACAGCAACAACTCAGAACTTTATGTTAGTAACATCAAGGTCGTTGAGGAGCAGAGCAGCAAAGGGTGCCAGGGCTGCAGTGAAGGATTCCTTCATTCTGTTTTATCTGCAAGGGATGCCCCTTCCTGCAACATTTGCTGGACATAATCCTACTTCTCTTTCTTTTTTCTAACTTTATTGAGATATAACTGACATATAACACTGTGTAAGTTTAAGGTATCGGAGAAGGCAATGGCACCCCACTCTAGTACTCTTGCCTAGAAAACCTCATGGGCGGAGGAGCCTGGTAGGCTACAGTCCATGGGGTCGCTAAGAGTCGGACACGACTGAGTGACTTCACTTTGACTTTTCCCTTTCACGCACTGGAGAAGGAAATGGCAACCCACTCCAGTGTTCTTGCCTGGAGAATCCCGGGGATGGTGGAGTCTGGTGGGCTGCCGTCTCATGGGGTCGCACAGAGTTGGACACGACTGAAGCGACTTAGCAGCAGCAGCAGCAAGTTTAAGGTATACAATGTGATGACATATATAGAATTTTGTATGTATTTTGGAAGTATTTTGATGTGACCGGCATGATCAGCTGAGTCAACACATCCTACCTGTCTGTTAGGGATTAACTCAAATGCCTCCTGAGTGAAGAAGTCTTCCCTGATCACACCCCTTCCCAGAGTGGATTGTGCTTCAGTCTTGTACTCGGTCTGGTTCATGTGGCTTAGTAACACCTAGGACTTATTATATTTTTTTAATTGAGGTGAAATTCATATAACATCAGTTTAACCATCTGAAAGTGTACATTTCAGTGGCACTTAGTACATTCTCTATGTTGTAAGACCATCACCTTTCATTCCAAGACATTTCTATCTCCAGGGGAGACCCTGTACCCACTAAGCAGTCACTCCCATCTTCCCCTCCTCCCAGATCCTGGAAACCACTAATCTGATTTTTGTCTCTATGGATTTACTGATTCTGGATATCTTATACATGGAACCACACAATATGTGATTTTGTGTCTGGCTTCTTTCACCTAGCATCATGTTTCTGAGGCTCATCTACACAATACTGCAGCATGTATCACCACTTCATTCATTTTCATGACTGAATAACAGCATTGTATGAATATATCATATTTTGTTAATCCATTCATCCATTGATGGACATTTGAGCTGTTTCCCCCTTTGGCTACTATAAATAGTCCAACTGTGAAATTCATGTGTACATTTTTCTGTTCTCTTGGGTATATACCTAGGAGTGAAATTGCTGGGTCATGCCATATCTGTATGTTTCGTAGAATGGCCAAACTGTTTAGTAGAAGAGGGGCTATAGCATTTTACGTGCCCAGCAGCAGTGTACAGGGTTCCAATTTCTCCACATCTGTGCCAACACTTATTCTTTTCTTTTCTTTTTTTTTCATATTTTCCCTAGTCTTCCGCAGCCGACTGACTTGTTAATGGCTGGGATCATGCTTTAATTAGCAGCAACACGATGTGAGAGTTAACACAGGGACTGAACTTGCCTCCTGTCCTTCCTCATGATATCTTGAGTCACTTGGTGTCCCTGAGCTAGAATCTCTTCATCTGTAAAATGGAAATCTCTAGGCTATTATGGGAAGAAATGAGATTGAGCTTTAGCTTGCCAGGATCAATGCCTGGTCCAGAGTGCTTTCTTCGTAAAGGTTTGCTGTAATTACCATGTTCATGACTTCCCAGGCCCAGGCCCCAGTAACTGCTGAATAAATGTTTGTTAAATAAATCAAGCCTTCGATATTGCTCAGTTAGTCTCCTTTTTTATTTCTACCAACTGTTCCCTGAATTCCAGACAACTGTCTTGCAAGTTGCTCACTCCTGAGACAGAGAGAAAGAACAGCTCAATCAATGGACCTGCTTCTCTGGAAAAACACAACGTGAAAACCTTGATGTGCTTGTGTAGGATGGGGGTGGGGGCCACCAGGAGAGGGCTGCAAGTTTGTATCCTACTAATGGAGTGAAGGCTAAAAGAGCTTCACTTTTTTTTCTTTAGATGAAAAACAACCTTCTCAAAAAGGTGAGGGTTCAGTCAATGGCCCCGGGGAGGAGGCGAGCAGCCCTCTCCAGGAAGCACTCTACTTAGAGAGGGCTTGAGGGCCTTTTAGGCGCTGAGGGCTGGGGACTGGCCTCAGGCCCCTCTCTCTTCATCCATCGCTTGCGCTGGCAGCTGGGGCACGAGCAGGCTCCCACTGGGTCAGCCACCGGGCAGCTTTCTCTGGCTCCGTGAACCCTTCCAGAATCCACCTCCTCTCACCCTCCCTGGCCTTCCCTCTGTTCTCAAACCCACTGGCTTTGTACCTCCCTCTTTTCACTTGTTCTTCTCTCTGCCGGCGTGTCCCTCTCCGCACTTAACATGCCTCCAATGTCCCCTCAGTGGAAACAGTGGCTGACTTTAATTTGGGGGGGCTCCAAAATCACTGCAGATGGTGATTGCAGCAATGAAATTAAAAGACGCTTACTCCTTGGAAGGAAAGTTATGACCAACCTAGATAGCATATTAAAAAGCAGAGACATTACTTTGTCAACAAAGGTCCATATGGTCAAGGCTATGGTTTTTCCGGTAGTCATGTATGGATGTGAGAGTTGGACTATAAAGAAAGCTGAGCGCCAAAGATTGATGCTTTTGAACTGTGGTGTTGGAGAAGACTCTTGAGAGTCCCTTGGACTGCAAGGAGATCCAACCAGTCCATCCTAAAGGATATCAGTCCTGAATATTCATTGGAAGGACGGATGCTGAAGCTGAAACTCCAGTACTTTGGCCACCTGATGCGAAGAGCTGACTCATTTGAAATGACCCTGATGCTGGGAAAGATTGAGGGCAGAAGGAGAAGGGGACGACAGAGGATGAGATGGTTGGATGGCATCACCGACTCAATGGACATGAGTTTGGGTAAACTCCGAGAGTTGGTGATGGACAGGGAGGCCTGGCGTGCTGCGGTTCATGGGGTCGCAGAGTCGGACATGACTGAATGACTGAACTGAACTGAACTGAACAATCTCCCCTCACAGAGAGGCCTTGCCCACCAACCACCCTGGCTGATGTGGCAGCCCCCGTGTGTATCCCATCAGTTACCACTCTCTGCCTCATTTTCTTGCTTTCTTTTTCACTGTTTATTTTTATTTGTGTTTTTAAATGAAGTATTTCTAACAGAAAACAATACAACAATACCCACCTGCCCATCTCCCAGACTTGACAAGAGCTAATATTCTGCTCTGCGTGCTTACTTTAATAATTTATATGCAATAGATGAAAAGTGGAAGTGTTAGTCACTCAGTTGTGTCCAATTCTTTGTGGCCCCACTGACTGTAGCCCACCGGCTCCTCTGTCCATGCAATTCTGCAGGCTAGAATACTAGAATGGGTTGCCATTTCCCTCTCCAGGGAATCTTCCTAACCCAGGGACTGAACCCTGGCCTCCTGCATTGCAGGCAGATTCTTTACCGTCTGAGCCACCAGGGAAGCCCATATGCCATAAACATGTACATTTAAAATATATAGTTTATTGATTTGGGGGCAACTGCACCTGTGAAATAACTACCACAATCAAGATATAGAATATCTGTCTTCCCCAGAAAGGCCCCACATCTCCCTACTGGAGTTTTCTTCCTAGTACTCAGCATTATCTGAAATCACCTCATTCATGACTTTTTTTTTAGTCTGTTTACTGTCTCCGCTTCTAGAATGTATATTCTGTGACGCAGGCATCGTATCTCATTCCAGTCCAGACACATAGTAGGCCCACAGGCAATCAATGGAAGCTGTGATAAGTACTCATTACCCTCGTGTGCTCACATCCTGACACATTTTGTGTGACGATGTCTGTAGGGTAGGTTGCTGGAAATGGAACTGATGGGTTAAAGAATATTTACTCTCTTTTTGTTTTCACGAAGGAGACTACTGTCTCTCTCTCTATTGTCTGTCCAGTGTTTCTCAACCTCAGCACTGCTGCTGTTTGAGGTTGGGTCATTCTTTGTTTGGGGTGGTGGCTGTCCACTGGATATGGGTATTCTACAAAGGGAAGGGTACCAGGAGCATCCCCCACCATAGCTGTGACCACCCAAGATGTCTTCAGACATTGGCAAATGTGCCCTGGGGACAAAAGTGTCCCCAGTTGAGAACCACTGGTCTGTGTATATAGGCTAATTTCTTGCCATCCTAAATTGTTCCTCAGTTGAGCCCATCTCTAAACAAACTACCCTCGATGACTAGATTGGTTGAATCTGGGTTTTTTTTTTTTTGTCCTGTTTATGCAGCTCAGCTGACTGAATTACAAATCCTGATCCCTGTGTATACAGTTGCATTATGAGATGAGATGCTGGTTCATTTTAGAAGCAGGGAAGGCATCACTCTGACTTACAAACCTGGGAGAAGCAAAGCCCACAGGACTTTCTAATGGCTTCTCCCTGGCCTGGCCACCAGCATAATACACAGCATTCCTTGCCTGAGGACAAACATGTATTCCAGGCCTTTGAGAACAAGAAGGAAACCCTTAGCAAATGTGGGAAGGGCTGTGAACTTCTTTGATTACTCAAGGCACTGAGTTAGCCATTTCTTTCTTGAAAAATCTGCAAGCTTGGGTGCCCAGAGCTGGACAGCAAGAATGTAAAGGGTGAAAGAGGACAAGTGGGAACCCTGTGACGTGAAGAGACAGATCCCATCTGGAGGGCACTGCATTGTGGCCAGATGTTGCCAGGTGGGGATGTGGGCTCAGCCTTGCCAGACCTTCCTGTTTTTCCAGAAAGACAAGATATCTAGGCTTTTTGTGTGTGTGGAAAATCTTGATTCTTGAATTTTATAAATATTAGCAAGTAATTCTCTGTTTAAACATGATGTGAACCAAACAAAACGTATCTACAGGCTGCCAGTCAGCAACCTCTGAGTTGATTTCCAAGGTTGTTGCGTGTTTGGTGACTAACTCAGTGGGTTCAGAAATATTTTGGTTTGACTCTTCATCCAGTCAACAAATGTTTATTGAGTATCTGCATGTACCAAGCATTGTTCTTAGAGCTGCCACTTGGTATTGACTTGTTCAAATGACTGACACCAAAAGAGATGGAAATTATGGGTGGGCGAGTGTGTGGGTGGACAAAGGATGGATGGATGGATGGATAGACAGATAGATCAATTTCATCATTCAGAGATACATGCTAGAATATTACAGATAAAATAATATGATGTTTGGGAATAACTTCAGAATAAGATGAGGAGTTGGATGAGGGTTTAGGTGAATCAAGATTGGCCATGTGATGGTAATTACGGAGGTTGAGTGATGGTGCTACGAGGAAGCTCCTTATATGCTTCTGCTTTCTTTTGAATATGATTGGAAATTTCTCGTACTAAAAATACTTGGGTTTTTATTTATTTATTTCTGGCTGTGCTGGGTCCTCGCTGCTGCTCATAGGCTTTCTCTAGTTTAGACCAACGGGGACCACTCGTCACTGCAGTGCATGGACTTTTCATTGCGATGTCTTTTGTTGTGGAGCCCAGGCTCTAGGGTGCAGGCTTCAGCAGTTGTGGTGCTCAGGCTTGGTTGCTTTGCGGCATGTGGAATCTTCCTGGACTAGGGATCGAACCCATGTCCCCTGCATGAGCAGGCAGATTCTCAACCCCTGAATCACCATGGAAGTCCAAAATATTTGTTTTAATGTTCTTATCAGAAAGACACTCTAAAAGATACATAGGTAAAATAACATGTCTGGGACTTGGTTTAAAATATGCAGCTAAAGTTTTTTATAAGTCAGGATATAGATGTGCTATGATCCGAATGTTTGTGGTCCACTCCCCCCACCCCCTAGGAAGTTCACATGTTGGAATCCTAACATGCAATGTAACGGTGTTACAATGCTTAGCCTTTGGGAAGTGATTAGGTCATGAAGGTGGAGCCCCTCATGAATGGGATTAGTGCCCTTATTAAAACTCCAGAGAGCGTCCCAGCCCTCTGCTAAGGAGTCTGTGACCCTGAAGAGGGCCCTCACCCAACCATGCAGGCACCCTGATCTTCCAGTGTCCAGAACCATGAGAGAGAAATTTCTGTTGTTTATAAGCTCCCCAATCTGTGGTATTTTGTTATTATAGCAGCCTGTACAGACTCAGACAAGATGAAACATGTTGCAACGTGTTGAAAATTGGTATAATTGGGTGATGGGTATATGGAGATGAATGAAACTGGACTATTTAATTTGTATTTGAAATTTTCTACAGTTAAAAAAATGTTTCCAGGGATAAAGAAGTGGGGGCCTCCTGTTTCTAGGTACTGTTGGAAGGATGGAGTCATGCACTGGCTGCGTATGTGAACTTCCCACAACTTCCCACAATTTGGTTGTATTAACAGCAAAGGAATGGATACTCTTCAACAAGGGACGTCACAGTCCAAGCTTGCTGTGGTGAGGCTAGAAGCCAGGCTTTTTGTGGGTTCAGCCTGCAGGTTGAGAACAGATTTCTCAACCTGCTAAAATATTACAGATAAAATAATACAATGTCTGGGAATTACTTCAGAACAATATGAGAACCTGCAGGATGGTTTCCCTGCAGGGTGTTCTGCCTCCCCAGTACCCTGCTGGGAGGCAGAATAGCACAGTGGTCAGAGAATCTGCAATCAGCCTCCCTAAGTCCAAGTGTCAGCACTACCACTTGCTAGCTGTGTGGCCTTGGACATGTTTCTGAGCCTCTGTCTCCTCCAAGCCTCAGTTTCCTCTTCTGTTAAGTGTGAAGACTGATCTAATAATTTCATGTGAAGTACTCAGCACAGTACTTGGCATGTGGCATTTATTTATTATCATTATTGATGCTTTTGTTCTTACTATGTTGTTGCTGCTCTTAAACATTCTAAAAGCAGAACAAATTTTCTGAGATGGATGGAAGAAAATAATTGGGGAAAGAGGCTAAAACAAGTCAGAAAAAGAGGTACCCTCTGTCAGCTGATCCACCCATAGAAGTCCATTTGTGAGCTGCTGGAGTCAATTTCCTGCATGAGAGGTGCAAAAGAAATACAATAAAAATGCAACTTCCTGATTATATCCTTTCTCCACAGAATGAGGTAGAACTTGGGGAGCTGCTTCTGTCACTGAATTATCTCCCGAGTGCTGGGAGGCTGAACGTTGACGTCATTCGAGCCAAGCAACTTCTTCAGACAGATGTGAGCCAAGGTTCAGGTACAGTGTGGCCCTTCCTTCTGCCATTGCTTTAACAAGGCTGATTTTCTTTTTCTGCATCCTGGAGGCTGTTAATTAATAGGACCTTCTGAGTATAAAATAGTATC
This sequence comes from Giraffa tippelskirchi, assembly GCF_054371585.1. Taxonomy (NCBI): domain Eukaryota; kingdom Metazoa; phylum Chordata; class Mammalia; order Artiodactyla; family Giraffidae; genus Giraffa; species Giraffa tippelskirchi. Next base: position 24,861,749 of record NC_137287.1, read on the forward strand.
CAGATCTAGTCTGTTAGTTCAAGAGATAAAATAAATGATCAGATGTCTCTTAGGATGAGGCAGGTAAATGATACCACTCCATTTGAAGTGGGGGTTTGACTGAGACCAGGTGTGATAACTATTGAAATCTAGATCCTCTTTCTACATATGCGGCCTGGAGGAAGTTACTTGCCTGTCCAGATGCTATGCTTCCCTGGTAGCTCAACTGGTAAAGAACCCACCTGCAATGCCGGAGACCCCGGTTCAATTCCTGGGTTGGGAAGATCCTCTGGAAAAGGGATAGGCTACCCACTCCAGTATTCATGGGCTTCCCTGGTGGCTCAGCTGGGAAAGAATCTGCCTGCAATGCAGGAGACCTGGGTTCGATCCCTGGGTTGGGAAGATCCCCTGGAGAAGGGGATGACTACCCACTCCAGTATTCTGGCCTGGAGAATTCCGTGGACTGCGTAGTCCATGGGGTCGCAAAGACTCGTACAAGCGTGAGCGACTTTCACTTTCACTTTCTAGATGCTATGCCTGCAATGGAGACACCATGCTCCAGGTGGCGGTAGTGTGCACTGATGATGCATTCTAGTCCGTGAGTCCAGTGGACACCCTCTGAGGTTCTTTTTCTAGCTCATTTCAAGTGTAGCATACATCTTTATAAATCCCAGCTCTGAAAACACTGCTGTATTTCAAGTGTCTGTAACACACCAATTTGAACGTGACTTTTAATGAAATGGAACAGATTACATTCCCTCCTTATGTAGCTTTCCCATGACAGCAAAGGATATTATCATGAAAGTAGACATGGTTGCTGGGATCTCTTCAGCTCAGTGGTAGAAATATAGTCTTTTCTAAGTGCAATAGCTAAAATAAATTACTTTTGCTATGAAGTGACAGCTGAATTTAGAAGACAACTTGTATTCTCAAAAGCCACATATTAAAAACAGATTTTGAAGGGGCCAGTGGAGGGAATGGTATTAAAGCTGGAGAGTTTCAGATTCACCACAGTGGGAGAGTCAATATGATAGGATGATTAAGGGCTCCTGAGTAAACTGCCTGGAACCAAATCCTAGTTTTACTTCTTATAAATGATGTGGCCTTGGGGAAGTTACTTAACCTCTATAAACCTCAATTCTCTGTCTGAAAAATTGAGATAACAGTATTTATCTCATTGGATTGTTTAGACGAACATAAAATTAGATAATGTACATGAATTTCTTTGTAAGCTGTAAAGTGATCTAAGAATAATAGTTATAATTCTGCCATCTCTATTTTCCCCTGTATGGGCTTTGGGCTCACTGACATGATGATGGGCCTCTAAGGGCAGAAAAGCTAGGACAGGCTCTGGGTCTAGCTATTCTTCCACTAGCCTTATCTTAAAGCAAATAATTTCCTATTTGAGTTCTTAGTTTCTTCATCTGTAAAATGAACACAATGCCTGACACATGTGGGGAGCTCAGTAAATCTTGCATGGCTAGAGAAAGAGAGAAAAGGGTGAGCAGATAAGAAGCTGGATGGGAAAAAGAAAAAAATATGTGGCTAGATGGGGAAATGGATGAATGAAAGGAGGAGTGGAAATCTGGAATGGATGGACTGATGAAAGATGAAAGAATGGGTAGGTCACTGGGTCAAATGGTTGGAAAGTTAGATGAATGGATGGATTGGGTTTCATGATCTCCAACACTCTATTCTCAGACCCATTTGTGAAAATACAGCTGGTACATGGACTCAAGCTTGTAAAAACAAAGAAGACATCCTTCTTAAGAGGCACAATCGATCCCTTTTACAATGAATCCTTCAGCTTCAAAGTTCCCCAAGAAGAACTGGAAAATGCCAGCCTAGTGTTTACAGGTAGGTAGTGTTCCAGACATTGAGAACTACAGGTGAGACATATTCAACCTATTGTCCTAGGGATAGAAGGTGATCTCGAGAGGGTGATATTTAAGAACTTCATGTCTGGTATTTAGGTACCTGGGTTTGAACTCACCATTTGTGAATTTGGAAAAGATTCTTTGTGGTTCTATAGAACCACAGAGTATAATCATTACAAATGCGAATTTTGAAGCTAGATTTCCTGGCACTTCCACATAATTACTAAAGTCTTAGGCAAGTTACTTAGCCTCTCTGAGCTTCAGTTTCTGTCATCTACAAAGCTTGGGCAATAATAGTACTTGTTTCATAGGTTTGTTGTGAAGATTAAGTGACTTATGACTTTGAGATAATCCTAAGTACTATGTGAGCTTTGATGATATGATGATTCAAGTAGCTTATGGTCTTATAGGGAAACATAAGAAAATATGATCACCTAACTCAGAGAGGAGGATTTTAAAAGGCTTCCCAGAGGACATGGTATTTAAGTAAAGACTTCAAGTGCCACACTCTGGCTGAATCTATTGTTTCCAAAGTATAATTTAATCTACTGTTTCCAGGATGTATTGGTTATCTATTGCTGCAAAATCACCCCAAACTTTAGTGGTTCAAAACAATCAATATTTATTATCTCATATTTGCTGTGGGTCAAGAATCCAGGCATAGCTTTGCTAGGTGCTTCTGGCTGAGGTTCTCTGACAGGGATGCAGTTAAAGTATTGGCTGGGGCTGCAGTCTCATCTGAAGGTCAGGTGGGGATCTGTTTTCAATCTGCTTCACATTGTTGTTGGCAGGACTCAGTTCCTTGCAGAATGTTGGCTTGGGGCCTCAGGTCCTTCCTGGATGTTGGCCAGTGACCTTGCCCAATTACTTACCACATGGACTGCTTCATAGGGCAACTTACAATATGGCAACTGGCTTAAAGTGGGCAAATGAGGGGGTAAGAGAGGATGAGCAAGAGGGAAGCTATAGTCCTTTTGTAACCTAGTCTTGAAAGTGAAACCTATCACTTTTGCCATATTCCACTCATCAGAAGCAACTCACTAGGTCCAGCTCACATTCAAGAGGAGGGGATTATACAAGGGTGTGAATACTGGGAGGTAAGGATCACTGAAGCCATTTTAGAAGCTGCCCTCATCCACCACCACAACATAGAGTTAATGGACGTAATGGTTACCATTTCCTGTGTCCTTTTCACAGACATCACCTGTATTATTTCTAATACTCATCATAGTCCACCCTGTCACGTTAACATCATCCTCATCAATTTACAGGGCAAGGGGCTGAGGCCTAAAACATGAGCAATCAACCCACGGGCTCCAGCTGGTAGACCGGATTCAAGCTCTGGTCTTGCTAGCTCCTAAGATCAAGGGGTCTGCATTTCTTCAGGCACCAAGGTCATGATGGCATTAGGGATCTGACCTCACACTTTGAGGAGTCTTGCTCCAGCGTAATTGGAAACCATCATCTGTTTAGATCCAGTCTAGAATCCTTGGCTTACAGGTCTCCTAAGAAAGCAGGCCATAACTGAAAAAATCCCTACAGGCAGCCCTTCTACTGCACAACCTTATTGCCTGTCATCCACAAATTGCAGACATCCCATGCTCCAAGACCCCTCCAGGCAGGCTGGTCTGGGGTTTCTCAAGACCTGTCACCCTGAGAGTCTGCATCCAATCAGGGCCGCCCGTCCTAGCAGAGGTAATGATTTCTGATAGAATATGTGATGGCTTCTGTCCAGACTGAGTTACCAACAGACAGGGACCCTGCTCTCCACAATGTTTCAGGTCAAGACAGAAGACAGGGGTTCCGCTGACTCCTTAAAGGTGGCCAGCAGGCAGTGTGAGCCATATTGAACCAAGACTGGATCCCAGCATGGAGTACGATTCCTACCTCCCTCCTGAGAATAAAGAACTCATTGCATGTTTAGATCAGGAGGGAATTGGAGGAGAGGGGCATTGAGAGAGCCCATGTGGAAAGTCCTGACACTTTTATATTTTACTTAAAATTTTATGACCAAACTATCACATGCTTGTGAGTGATACAACTGAAGGAAGTATATGAATGGAGAATCAGAAGAACAGAGGGGTTCACTGCATAGCCTGCGTCCTAACTTTGTGGCCTTGGGCAAGATCTGTGTGCTTCAGTTCTCTCCTCTGTAAAACAGGGAAACCATGCAAGGAGACCTCAAAGGACTTTTACCTAGATTAAAAGAGATCCATTCATAATCAGTGCTGAGCACTGTGTCAAGCACAGAGCAAGCCCTCAGCCCTCAGGAAATTATACTCTCTTCCTCACCTCCTTCCAGGCCCTTCTCCCTGAAGTCACCACCTTTAATGCCCTGGTATGTCCCACTCCACACTTTTCTCCTTGTTCACACAAATGTCATCCACATATGGAAGAGTCAGTTCTTTTAAAGACTTATTCATTCTTTCCAAAACTGTGTATTTAGCAATTCTTGCTCTCTTGTGGAGGTTTCTGGACCATTCTGTGGACATCATTCTGAAACTTGCTCCTGTGTCAGGAACAGTGAATGTGTCCAGTCCCTCCAAGTCAGTGCAGATATGGATGGATCTAAGTCCTTATTTTTAATAACTGTATCATGTACCATCACATGGCAGACTGTGATAACAAAGCCAAGGAGCAGGGATGGAAGTGTGTGACAGAGCCTCAGAGCCCATGATAGGAACTCTGGAGGACCCTCCCCAGAAAAATACACAGAAGGACAGAAAATATTGCATATAGTTCTGAGTTTGTTTATTTATTTATTTTTTGAACCACTTTGGATCCCATATGTGAAGCCCATACGGCTGAAGTCTCAAACCATAGCAGCATTCCCATTGACACCCTACATCCCTCCTTTGACACCCCCCACCCCTAGCTCCAGGGGGCAGTTGTCAGTTGTGGCCATCAGACAAGGCCCGTGCTGTCCATTTGTGGAAGACCTGCTTCTCTTCTTTAAAGGCCTTAGCTTAGGTTTTTCAGGTTAAAAGCCCATTGAAAATATTCTTTGTAGAGTAGGAAGGACTGCAGACTTCTGCTGCTGCTGCTGCTGCTAAGTCGCTTCAGTCGTGTCCGACTCTGTGCGACCGCATAGATGGCAGCCCACCAGGCTCCCCCGTCCCTGGGATTCTCCAGGCAAGAACACTCGAGTGGGTTGCCATTTCCTTCTCCAATGCATGAAAGTGAAAAGTGAAAGTGAAGTCGCTCAGTCAAGTCCAACTCTTGGGGACCCCGTGGACTGCAGCCTACCAGGCTCCTCCGTCCATGGGATTTTCCAGGCAAGAGTACTGGAGTGGGGTGCCATCGCGTTCTCCGTGCAGACTTCTGTGTCCCCCTAAGCAAGGGAGTCTCAAGCCTGGCTGCACTTTGGAATCAGCTGGGAGTTTTCACCTGCTGCCAGTGGCCAGATCCCATCACAGAGACTCTGGTTCAGCTAGGTTAGCTGGGGTCCTGGGCTCTTTAGAAATATCTGTATTTTAAAGCACCCCAGATATTTCTAATGCTCAGTCAGGGTTCCGAACCACAGCTTTGAGTGAAAATCCCCGCTGGGGTGGCATTTGCAGAAGGACCACTGGCTGAAATAATAGAGAAATGTGGATTGAGCTGGGAGCTATCTCAGCAAAACTGTGACTCTCCTGAATTCAAATCCGTGAGGTTCTAACTTGCCTTATTTATCAGCTGGGGGAAAGAGCTGTCACCTCCAGGCTAAGGATCTGAAACCCAGCCCATTAGCATGTTTCCAAACACTTCCTAACAAAGGGAAGGTTGATCTGCAATTTAAGCGTTTGCCGAGAATCCTGGTAAAAGCCTGTAATTAGCCAGTGGGCTGGGCTTTCTGAGCAGTTCGTTCCTGTGTGGGATGAGCATTCTTCAGCAGTTTTCAATCAGGTAATTTTTGCAGCTGAAGTTTAAAAGAAAAGAGGGGGAAAATGGCTTTTTGACTCCTGAGACAGCAGCGTGCGGTCCAGAGACCCTCTAGAAAGTAAAGTGGAGTTGGCCACTGAGGTTATTGGGCTGTTACTGGAAGTAGGAGCTAAAAAGAAAGGAAAGAAAAAAAGAAATGTAGCTTGATAACAGCTCTTTGAAAAATTAAAAATAGAATTGCCATATGATCCAGCATTTCTGCTTCTGGGTATATGCCCAAAAGAATTGAAAGCAGAATTCAAGACATTTGCACACTCTTGTTCCTAGCAGCCTTATTCACAACAGCTAAAAAGAGCAGAGGAGAAGGCGTGGGGGATGCGGAGTATGCAACCTAAGTGTCCACTGATAGATGCATAAATGGATAAACAAAACGTGGTGTATACACACAATGGCATGTTGCTCAGTCTTAAAGGAAACTGATACATGCTCCAACGTGGATGAACCTGGAGGACATTCTGCTAAGTAATAAGCCAGATACTAAAGTACAAATACTGTATCATTTCCCTTATATGAGGTACTTAGAGTAATCAAACTGATAGAGACAGCAGAATAGAGTTATCGGTGGGGAGAGGAGGGGAGAATGGGGAGTTAGTGTTTAATGGGTAGAGAATTTTAGTTTGGGAGCATGAAAAGATTCTGGAGATGGATGGTGGTGATGGCTGCACCATGTGGATTGTCTTAATGCCACTGTATACCTTGGGACTTCCCAGCTGGCTCAGCAGTGAAAAGTCCGCCTGCAGTGCAGGAGATGGAGGAGACGTGAGTTCGATCCCTGGGTCGGGAAGAGCCCTTGGAGGAGGGCATGGCAACCCACTCCAGTATTCTTGCTTGGAGAATGCCATAGACAGAGGAGGCTGCGGGGCTGCAGTCCATAGGGTTGCAAAGAGTCAGACTTGACTGAAACAACTGTGCATGCACGCATACCTTAAAATGATAAATTTTATGTTACATGCATTTTACCACAATTTTAAAAAGCAAGAGAAAGAGAAGAAATGCAGCTTAAGCTCCATAGAACCCCAGGGTTTCTGAGTAGTTCCCAGAGGCTGAGGCCGGACCTCGCAGACTGTCCTCTCTGACGGGTTAAGAACAGTGGTTAGGAGCCAGATCCTTGAGCAAGATGCCCAGGGTTCACTCTGTGATCTTGGCACTTTTTTCAGCTTCCTCATCTGTAAAATGGGAACACTGGTCCTGACTTCAGTAGATTGTGGTCAAGCCGAAAATGCATTAATATATATGAAGGCTTAAAATAGTTCTCAGCTCAGAGAAAGTGCTCCTTAAGTATTGGCTACTATTATTACTACTAGACAGACACCAAATTTATGCCGCTAGATGCCATCTTAAAGCTGCTGAAAGAAGATAGGTTATTACATATAAATAAATACTTTGTTCTAGCCACTTTGTCAGTTTAGAGTCTGAGATTCTGTGGAAAGCACAAAAAGGGAAGGAAGCACTTATTTTGTAGACCTACCCAAGTGGGGTATTTTCTCCTCTTCCAGTCACTCTCCTTCCTGGTGTCAGAAGAAGACCCTCTGTCTGCTTGGAGGTGAAGTTTTAGGCGCTTGCTAGATTAGAAGAAACTGAAGTTCATGTCCTGATCCTCTGACCTGAGGATCCTGGGCGTCCTGGCCTTCTGGAAAGCATTCAAAGCTCGATCTCATCTGGTAGCCAAAGTCAAGAGGCAGTTAGCTTAGGAAAGGTTCCCTGGGAACCCCAGCACCTGGGGCAGCAGCAGTGGGGACCACTGCCTACAGGTGGCCTCTGATGGCAGAGCTGGGGGCGGGCAGGGTCCAGCTCCCCGGGCCAGGAGCTAACTAGGCGTCGGTCCCCACTGAATGCCTTTTTTTGAGCAAATACTATGTGCCGTTGTTGTTCAGTGTTGGTGCGTCACGTCTGACTCTTTGTGACCCCATGGACTGCAGCACTCCAGGCTTCCCTCCCTTTCACTGTCTCCCGGAGTGTGCTCAAATTCATGTCCACTGAGTCGGTGATGCCATCCGACCATCTCATCCTCTGCCGCTAGATGCTCCTTACTCAGTAGACCATCAGACGTTCATGACACGTGTTCTCACGGAGCTTACTTCTAGCAGGGAGACATCAATCAAATGCCATGGCAGTAACAAACTAACTGTGAATTGGTCTGAAGGTTATGAAACAGGGAGCAGGGGCTGTTGCAGACTGCCGAAGCCAGTCTGGGGAGTGAAAGGAGGCCACGTGGGAGTTGGGAACTGAAGGGTGTAGGGAGGGTGGCGAGCTCAGGCAGGGCTGGAGACGAAACCGAGCCTGACTTCACACTTCAGCCTGGTGCTCATGGGCTGCCAGGGGTCAGCAGAGAAGACCCATGCCCTGCTGATCCCTCAAGCTTGCTAGAGTTTCTCGAGTCAGCTGCTGCAGGAGTTGACCCGTGCATAGTCTTAGAAGGGGGCCTTCAGTGATAACCAGCGCTGAGCAGCTGGACAGCACCCGGGAAGGGAAACCAGGCAATGACTGACACTCCTAGCTTTTTACCAACTCTCAGCGTCTCTAGTTAGAACTAGAGAACTTGGTGCCTCAAACTTTCACATGTACAAGTATCCCTCAGTGGTTTGTTAAAGTGCAAATTCTGACTTGGTCTGGGGTGGGGCCTGGGATTCTGCATTTCTGACAGCACCCAAGTGACGCAGATGCTGAGGTCTGCAGACCACGCTTTGGGGAGCGGATACATAGAAACCCAGGAAGTGCTTTAGGGTGAGTGACAGTCTTTCTGCCTGTGTTAGAAAGAATCAAACTCTCCAGCAGTGATCCTAACCTCTGCACATCATTAGATTTCCTAACCCTATCTGTACATTAGTATTACATGGGGTCTTAAAAATATCCTGATGCCCAGGCCTGGAGCATCTACATCAGCCGGAGCACCTGTATCTTGGAGGGGGTGGGTGTATCTTTCAAAGCTCCCCAAGTGGATCTCTTGTGCAGTCTGGACTGGCAAGCATTTGCCTTCCTGTTCTGCCTCCTTCCCCATCCCGCTGTCTGCTTGGAGGCCTCCCAGACCCCTCTCTGAGAGTGAGTTCCAAGGCACCTGGTCTGTTTTCCATAATTGCTTGGCTTTCTGCAGCTGTAGCATCAAATTGGTTAATTGAATCTGCTGGTGAGATGAGAGGGGTAGAGAGGCATGGAGGAGAATGAGAAGGGAGGTCTGGAGCACAGTGTGCCACTCTCTTGCCCGGAAAGACCTCAGAGTTGAATGGGCATCAGAGGACATGCTGGAAAAGTGTCAGGGTTTGCGATGTGGGGGAGGGGCATAACCAGTCTGTGAGAGCCAGAAACTCCCTTGAGATCAAGATGCTGTGGATTTGTTCCAGGGTACGGATGTTCCCCAGCATCTGGCCTTGGCCCACCTATGCTCTGCCTCCTCTCTGCAGCCTCCTGCATGCTCTGACTTCTCCCCTCCCAGACCTACTCACTGGGCAGCAGGCCCATCTCTGTCTCCTAGAGAGATGGTCACTCAGAGTACGGATTGAAGTGTGCAATTTGATTCAGATGTCACCTTTACCACTCAGCAAGCGCGTGTGACCTTGGGTGATTGAGATCTCTCTTCTGAGCCTCAGGTTCCTCCTCTGTTTCTTCCAGTATCAACAATTCAGGTAAAAAGCTTTGGGCAGTGCCTTGTGCATAGTTGGTGCTCAGTAAATACTGGATGATGATGATGATGAGATGGATGGACCCACCATAGAGCAGTGGACCCTGGAATGACCCAGACTTGGGTTTGAACCTTGGCCCCACTGTGAACCAGCTGTGTGACTTCAAGAAAATTACTCCACCTCTTTGAATCCCAGCTTTCTCTTGTGTAAAATCTGGCACATCATTCCTATTATGGGAATTAAACACAGGTCAGCATGTGGACCTTTCCATCCAGAAATGACCACTTGGAAATTCATACCTGCTGTTCTAATCATTGCAAAGTGCATGAGAATCAAAACACTGATACTTTTGAGGTTAGCTGCTGAGCCCAGCTGCCTTTGATTGTCCCCCCAGCATCTGACTCCTCATCTACATACCATCATCCCACATCTGCCAGCTGCAACAGTGTCCAGGAGCCAGGGCTGGACACTAAAGCTGTGTGGACTCAGCGCCAGAACCAGGTCGGCTTGTGCTGCCTGCAGTGCCCTGGGGGTGGAAATGTGTGAGGAGCTGGCAATGGGCACTTGGCTCCATCCAGACCCGGTCATGGGCAGTGAGCAGCAGAGTGGGGAAACTAGAGCCTCGGCTTTCTAGCCACAAGGCCTTGAAAGTGGATCCCTGGGAGCCAGAGTGGGAAAGATGCAGAGAGGACACAGCTCCAGAAGGGATCCTGTGAGCTTGTGTGTGAACTCCTAAACTCATCCTCAGGCTGTGCAGGAGTGGAGATGGCCCCACACAGTGTATCAGAGACTGAGACCAGAGCCGCAGGGTAGACCACCACCCAGGTCCTGAGCTGGTCCCTGGGGGACGCACGTGATGGGCAGGTAGTAATAACACTGCAAAGGCTTTGAAAACTGACCTGTCATTGGAGTAACAGCACATGAAGGCAGGTTAGAACTTGTGCTCTGAGCCTAACCTGTGATCAGTTGCCTGCTACAAGTAAAAAAGATTAACATATTCAGTAGAATTGGGACAACACCTATATTGTCATAAGATTTGAAATACCCAGGTTGCAATTCCAAATTACCTGATGTATGAAGACTGAGCAAAATTTGACAAATTCCTAGAGTTAATATAATCAACAGACATTAACCACAAGATGACCCAGATATTGAAATTATCAGACAAAGACATTAAAACAGCTATTATAACCATGCTTCAGAAAGTAAGGGTGAACCGTCTTGAAAAGAACAATAAGAGAGAGAAGATCAGCAGACCAGCAGATACAGGAATTGAAGGTATAAAAAAGAACCAAATGGAAATTTTAGAGCTAAAAAGTACAATAACTGAAACAAAATATTCATTGGATGGACTCAATAGCAGAATGGAAATAACAGAGGGAAGAGTTTGTGAACTTGAAGCGAGATGAGGAGAAATTAGGCAGTCTGAACAACAGAGAATAAAAAATTCTGAATGGTGGCAGGGGAGAGGGAAAGAATAGAAAAAAGACCTATGGAGAAGTATTAAAAAGTCTAATATTCATGTCACATGAATCTCAGGAGAGAGGAGAAACAGTGGGGAGCATTGGGATGGGGGTGAATGACTCCAGCTCAACAGAACCAGTACCATCCTTCACTTCCCAGAAAGCAGCAACACGTCACGAGTAGACAGCATTGCATGTGGACAAGGTCAGCTAGATCTAGCTTCACACTCTGTGTGACTGCAGGCAAGTTGCTTTACCTCTCCGAGCCTCAGTTTTCTTGTCTGAACAATGGAAACAGTAATGTGTGTAGTTTTCGTGAGCCTCCTATGTACTCATTATCTCACTTATCTTTCAACACCGTATAAGGTATGATCTCTTTGCTGGCTATTTTTCAGTTGGGGAAACTGAAGCTCAGAGAAGGGAAATGCGATGAATTGAATCAACTGCAAAGACTGAGAGAGCATCTCCACAAGGCTGTCCTCGATTCAGACACCCAGCTCAGGGATCCCCAGAACCACCTTCACTTCAGGCCTGTTGGCTGCAAATTCACAAGCCCTGTGACCACACTCAGGTTTAATAATTTACCAGAACGACACACAGGACTCAGGAAAGCACTGCTTATGACTACAGTTTTATGATAGCGAAAGGATACAAATTAGAATCCATCCAGGAAAGAGACGCTCAGGGCAGAGTCCAGAGGGTCCGGTCATCCTCTTCCTGTGGAGTCGTGGGTGGCATACCTCCTCCTGGTCACAAGGGGGTGATAGTGTGCATAGAGTATTGCCAACCAGAGAGCCTTTGATATCTAGAGTTTTAACTGGGGCCTGATCACACTCTGTCCAATGACTGACCTTCCGTCTCCAGCACTGCCTGGAGGTCCAACTTGTGCCTCAGTCATCAGAACTGAGTGACTGAAAGCTCCCATCATAAATCACATTGTTAGTCCCACGGCCAGAGCCCCCAGGGACACAAAGGCATGCCTGCCAGAGATCCCAGGGTCTTGGAGATCACCTCCCGGGATCCAAGGGCATAGACCTCGCTTTGGGTAAGTGAATTCTTCATTGCACAGCAAGTAACTAGTCACTTGTGCCAAGTCACCCAGCTGGTGACTGGCTGAGCCAAGCTTCCCACTCAGTCTGTTTGGTTCCAACGGACTCTTCAGCATACACTTATGTGTGTATGAATCACCTGGGGGAATCTTGTTAAAATGCAGATTCCCAATCAGTCTGAGATAGGACTTGAGCATCTATATTTCTAATACACTGGATGGCACCAGTGCTGGTGTGAGGACAACAGTTTGAATAGCAAGAAGACCCTCCTCTGTTCTCCTCTGTTACTCCAATACATGGAGAAGCAGCAGGGGGCAGACCAAATAGAACCTGTAGGGCCAGAAGCTTGCAACTTTTTCCAGGTGCTTTGAGACACATTTGGGGGTTTTGACCGGGAAGTGGTAGGATTTGGATAATGTTCTAAAGTTTCATTACAGCTGTTGAGTGGAGAATGGGCTGTCAGAGAGCAGGTGGGGGAGTGAGAAGTCCCTGTGTGAGGCTGTGGTGCTGATGACCCAGGGGAGGGGTGAAGGTGGCTTAGGCCAGGGAGGTGGCAGAAGGGTTTCAGAGAAATGACACGATGGGATATAATGACGTTGGCAGAGACAACAAAACATGCCAGTGGATTAGATGTAAAGGACAATTCCCTATCTTGGCAAGTTACGTGACTCTGAACTCAGTTCAGTTCAGTTCAGTTCATTTCAGTCACTCAGTCGCGTCCGACTCTTTGCAACCCCATGAATTGCAGCACGCCAGGCCTCCCTGTCCATCACCAACTCCCAGAGTTTACCCAAACCCATGACCATCGAGTCAGTGATGCCATCCAACCATCTCATCCTCTGTCGTCCCCTTCTCCTCCTGCCCCCAATCCTTCCCAGCATCAGGGTCTTTTCCAATGAGTCAACTCTTCGCATGAGGTGGCAAAAGTATTGGAGCTTCAGCTTCAACATCAGACCTTCCAATGAACACCCAGGATTGATCTCTTTTAGGATGGATTGATTGGATCTCCTTGCAGTCCAAGGGACTCTCAAGAGTCTTCTCCAACACCACAGTTCAAAAGCATCAATTCTCTGGCGCTCAGCTTTCTTCACCGTCCAACTCTCACATCCATACATGACCACTGGAAAAACCATAGCCTTGACTAGACAGACTTTTGTTGGCAAAGTAATGTCTCTGCTTTTAAATATGCTATCTAGGTTGGCCATAACCTTCCTTCCAAGGAGGAAGCGTCTTTTAATTTCATGGCTGCAATCACCATCAGCAGTGATTTTGGAGCCCAAAAAAATAAAGTCTGACACTGTTTCCACTGTTTCCCCATCTATTTCCCATGAAGTGGTGGGACCAGATGCCATGATCTTAGTTTTCTGAACGTTGAGCTTTAAGCCAACTTTTTCACTCTCCTCTTTCACTTTCATCAAGAGGCTCTTTAGTTCTTCTTCACTTTCTGCCATAAGGGTGGTGTCATCCGCATATCTGAGGTTATTGATATTTCTCCCGGCAATCTTGATTCCAGCTTGTGTTTCTTCCAGCCCAGCGTTTCTCATGATGTACTCTGCATATAAGTTGAATAAGCAGGGTGACAATATACAGCCTTGATGTGCTCCTTTTCCTATTTGGAACCAGTCTGTTGTTCCATGTCCAGTTCTAACTGTTGCTTCCTGACCTACATACAGGTTTCTCAGGAGACAGGTCAGATGGTCTGGTATTCCCATCTCTTGAAGAATTTTCCACAGTTTATTTTGATCCACATAGTCAAAGGCTTTGGCATAGTCAATAAAGCAGAAATAGATGTTTTTCTGGAACTCTCTTGCTTTTTTGATGATCCAGCGGATATTGGCAATTTGATCTCTGGTTCCTCTGCCTTTTCTAAAACCAGCTTGAACATCTGGAAGTTCCCGGTTCACGTATTGCTGAAGCCTGGCTTGGAGAATTTTGAGCATTACTTTACTAGCGTGTGAGATGACTGCAATTGTGCAGTAGTTTGAGCATTCTTTGGCATTGCCTTTCTTTGGGATTGGGATGAAAACTGACCTTTTCCAGTCCTGTGGCCACTGCTGAGTTTTCCAAATTTGCTGGCATACCAAGTGCAGCACTTTCACAGCATCATCTTTGCTCAACTAGAATTCCATCACCTCCACTAGCTTTGTTTGTAGTGATGCTTTCTAAGGCCCACTTGACTTCACATTCCAGGATGTCTGGCTCTAGGTGAGTGATCACACCATCATGATTATCTGGGTCATGAAGATCTTTTTTGTACAGTTCTTCTGTGTATTCTTGCCACCTCTTCTTAATATCTTCTGCTTCTGTTAGGTCCATACCATTTCTGTCCTTTATTGAGCCCATCTTTGCATGAAATGTTCCCTTGGTATCTCTAATTTTCTTGAAGAGATCTCTAGTCTTTCCCAATCTGTTGTTTTCCTCTATTTCTTTGCACTGATCGCTGAGGAAGGCTTTCTTAACTCTCCTTGCTATTCTTTGGAGCTCTGCATTCAGATGGGAATATCTTTCCCTTTCTCCTTTGCTTTTTGCTTCTCTTCTTTTCACAGCTATTTGTAAGGCCTCCTCAGACAGCCATTTTGCTTCTTTGCATTTGTTTTGCATGGGGATGGTCTTGATCCCTGTCTCCTGTACAATGTCATGAACCTCTGTCCATGGTTCATCAAGCACTCTGTCTATCGAGTCCCTTAAATCTATTTGTCACTTCTACTGTATACTCATAAGGGATTTGATCTAGGTCATACCTGAATGGACTAGTGGTTTTCCCTACTTTCTTCAGTTTAAGTCTGAATTTGGCAATAAGGACTCTGAACTAGGATATCCTTATTTGTAGATCTCAGCTGCTACTCACAGGGTGTTGCAGGGACAAAAGGAAATCGTGTTTGCAACATGCTTGGCACAGTGCTTGGTGGGGGTTCTGTGGATTGTGGCTTTGACCTTGCACGCGGGCAGAGGCCAAATCATCAGGAGGTGGAGGCGGAGACCTGTCATAGTGAGGCTCCCCTGGCAGAATATGGAGCCCTCAGCAGCACCCCCACCTCACCTCTTCTCTGGAGAGCTCCTTGAGGCTGCCAGAGTCCACTCAGGGGGTAAAACTTGGCTGGATCTTAAACATTCATTTTGGGTTGAAGTGGCAGCCTTTGAAGACCAGGCCAGCTGCCCGAGTTCCTGGGGACCTTTATTCCACTCGCATGGCTGTTTAATGATTTTGGTGCCTTTGGATGAAGCCTCATTCCAGGCGAGTCCCCATGAGGGCCACCATTAGGGGGCTGGGGATTTACCCAGCCGTATGTGTCCCTCAGGGCCTGAGCTACGTGGCGTGAGAAAAGGGAGCCAGTGGAGGCCAGGTTCGGCCTCGCCTGTACCTCTGTGCTGGCTGAAGGCAGTCAGGCTCAGCAGCCAAGGCCAGCAGCTGGGAGAGGGGGCGGGCTTGTGTGTGGAAGAAAGGCAGAAATCAAGAGTATCCTTTCCAGACATCCCTTCTGTCCCTTGCCTCATCTTGGCCCTGCCAACCCAGAGCTGCCAGTCAGATGGAGAAAGCTTAACCTTTAAAATGCCAGGGCCTGCAGGGCACAAGCTGGAGTGTTACCTGTCTCTCTATATTTCAAGGAAAGCCTTTGCTGTAGTGGAAATAGCTGTCTTCAAAATCAGAAAACCAGATTCCAGAGTTTGTTTGCTGTATCACTTTTAATATCTTTGAGCCTCCGTTCTTCACTTTCCAGACACATATAGAAACTATCTTGGAGTTGTTCGTTTTCCCCCCCTGGTTTCTTATTTTAAATTTCTTTTTCTTCCCAGTTTTATTGGGAAGTAATTGACATACATCAGTGCAAATGTTTAAGACGTACAGCAGGATGGTTTGACTTACATATAAATTGTGAAACGATCACCACAATAGGCTTCTAACATCTATCATCTCCTATAGATACAATTTTATAAAAGAAAAAAAATTTCCCCCTGTGATGAGAACTCTTAACTTTCCTGTGTATCATACTGTGTTAACTATAGTCATCATGTTGTACGTTACATGCCCAGTACTTATTTATCTTACAACTGGAAGCTTGTACCTTTTGACTGCCTTCTTCCTCACCCCCTCCCCTCCCCTCCCCTGTTCATTCAGTTTTTAACAAGGATAATGGCATATATAGCATCTCCTATATGCCAGGAACTTCTCCAGCTCTTTTCACATGAATTAACTTATTTGATCCTCACAGAAACACTGTGATGTGGGTGTCGTCATCATGTTAATGAGGAGACTGAGTGATAGGATGTGCACCGGGTTCAAGACCCGGGAGCCAGCGTTCAGACTCAGGTTGTCTGGATCCAGAATCTGGGCCCTCCACTGCCGGGTTAGACAGCCTCAAATATTTATCAAGCCCCTACCGTGCTGAGCTGCTGTGCTTAGTTGCTGGAGAAATAACAGAAAGATAGAAATAATCCATCCTTTCATGGCTGGCATTCTAGTTGGGGTGAGATAAGCCAGAAACAAACACACACCTAAAAAAGAGTAAAGGAAGGCAACAGAGGGGACCTGGAGCATTACTTTATTATTATTTTTTTAATACTTATTTTTATTTAGTTGGCTGAGCTGGGTCTTAGTTGCAGCACGCGGGATCTTTAGTTGTGACATGTGGGTTCTAGTTCCCTGACCAGGAATTGAACCTGAACCCCCTGTTTTGGGAGCTACAGAGTCTTAGCCACTAGACCACCAGGGAAGCTGAGAGAGGACCAGCCCTGCAGAGATGGGAGAGAGGGACATGTTAGGCAGAAGAAATGGCATATGCAAAGGCCCTGAGATAAGAATGACCTTGTTCAAAGAAAAGAAGGAAGGTAAAGTGACCAGAGCACATTAATGAGGGGAGTAACTCATGCAGTGAGGTCAGTGATAAGTAGGGGTCACGGGAGGGGGCTTAGGGGATAAGTATTTACTGACCACCTCCCGCATGCCCAACACTGTGTAGCACTGGAGACACAGAGGTGAGCAAGGCAGATACGGCTCCTGCCTTCACGAAGGATGGGTGAGCTGACATGAGTGCAGGACACTTAGCACACAGCAGATGCACAGTGGGTGTAATCGTCTTTCCCTGTTTGTAAGTTAACATGAAAACTGCCTCCCTGGGTGTCTGCCTGACCCCCACCCCCTGCATTAAATCAGGACAGAATGTAGTTGACTTATAATGGCCATTATTTCTAGAGATGGCCTTAGGCAAGGACATTATTTACCAGGAGAAAAAAAAGCACACAAGTGGGTGAAGAATAAGCAGAGTGGGCGGAAGGGCTCAGCCTTCCCTCTGTCTCCAGGAGCTGGTGTCTACACTGGCCGGAGAGGGGGAGGAGCAGGGTGGGGAGGGGTGGCTTTGGGGCTTAACTCTCAGCCACTCCCCTTAGGGTCCCGAGTTACAGATACCAGGAAGGGTGTCCATTTGCTTGGTGCCAAAGATCCCATTATGTGTCTGCTTTCAGATTTTATTCTGCCTCATTTTATTGGAGCTGGAGAAGCAGAGGAGAGACATCCTGTGGATGATTCATGGGTGGAGTCCTCTTCCATCCTTGTTTGGGGTCACATTGGCTTCTCAGTGGCCCCTTTGATACAGAGGGGCCAAGATGCTTAAGAAATGCCTGGACAACCATGTGATAAAATGAGGGTCCCTAGCCTCATTACTGAAGTGACTTAGCAGTAGCAACCTCATTACAAGAAAAGTGAAAGTGAAAGTCGCTCAGTCGTGTCCAACTCTTTGTGACCCCATGGACTATACAGTCCATGGAATTCTCCAGGCCAGGATACTGGAGTGGGTAGCCTTTCCCTTGTCCCGGGGATCTTCCCAACCCAGGGATTGAACCCAGGTCTCCTGCATTACAGGCGGATTCTTTACCAGCTGAGCTACAAGGGAAGCCCAAGAAGTGTCCCTAAAATCTCAAAGTGTCCCTAAGGCATTTGAAGATGGGGCAGATCATTCTCTAGGTTATTGAGTGTGACTTAGAAAAGAATTTATGGAACGGATAATGCAAGGGTCAGGAGTTCAGTTGTGGCTCTTCTCCACACTAATCATTAGCCAGTCTTTATCAAGGCTTGGGCTTCCCAGGTGGCTCAGTGGTAAAGAATCCACCTGCCAATGCGGGAGCCACAGGAGACGTGGGCTTGATCCCTGGATCGGGAATATCCCCTGGAGGAGGGCATGGCAACCCACTGCAGTATTCTTGCCTGGGAAATCCCCATGAACAGAGCAGCCTGGTGGGCTAGTCCATGGGGTCTCAAGGAATCGGACATGATTGAGCATGCACGCATCAAGGCTTACTGTGCTCCAGACACTGTCCCAAGTGCTCTTTCAGTTGATCCTCACAACAACCAAATGAGGAAGGTACTGGTATTATCCAGATTTTACAGAGGAGGCAACTGAAGCTTTGAGAGCTCAAGTGACCTGCTCAAAAGGCGCCGTTATTAGTTAAGGGTAGCAGCTGCAATAGATCAGCCGCCAAGGTTTTGTGGTCCTTATTTCTTGCTTGCAAGTCCTTTTTGGGTCTTCTCCCACGTGGCCTTCCATGCAGTGATTCAGCAACCCAGACCCCTTCCATCTTGTGGCTCTGCCATCTTCTCAGGCCTTGGAGGGTTTCATCTCCAGCTGGTGGTTGTGGGGAGAGAGAGTTGAGGATTGCGCTTTGTGTGGGAAGGTTTTTTAAGGTGGACCTGGAAGTTATGACTATCACTTCCGCTTCCACTCAGACTCTTTTGGCTGCAGCTCCCTGCAGAGGAGGCTGGGAAATGTAGTCCAGCTGCTTGTCCAAGAAGAAAAGGCTTTGGAGACTATACGGCTGTCTCTGCCACAGGCACCCAAGAGGCAAACAACAGACCCTGAACCAGCTTGCTCCTCTGCCTCCCTAAGCACATGTTACTTTTGGGTTCATGGTCAGTGTCAGCGGGAGATCCCACACCACCAAGTTCCAGGCTTGGGTAATTCAGCCTAACAAGAGCAGCAGTTCTTGCTCTGAATTCACCAAACACATTTTAGCTGGCAAGCCGTGGCCACCTGCTGACATAGAAAAGCAGTTAGACGGGTGGTTCTCAGCTGAGCTAATTTTTGTCACTGAGGCGACATCTGGCACTGTCCAGAGGCAGTTTTGGTGGTCACAACTTGGGGGAAGCTATTGGCATCTAACGGGCAGAGGCCATGGATTCTGCTCAACATCCTGCAGTGCACAGAACAGAAGAGGACCTCAGGGGTGCTGAAGTTGGGACGCCCTGAGCCGGGGGCAGTGACTCTGCTGGTCTCCTTGGGGTTTGTGGGTGGGGTCGTGGCCTCCAGGAGCTGTGAAGGGCAGCGTGGCACGGACTCAGAGCCGGTCCACTCCTGTAACGCACCTGTTTGGGGTGTGTTTCTTCTCCTTATGGCATTGTGGCCTCTCATCATTCTTAGAGGTTTTGCTTTAGCCATCTGAGTGTGAAGAGTTCCAGGGCAGAGCATGTTGGCTGAATTCGTGCTCATCTGTGCAGTTGCAAACAGCTTTCCTGTTTCTGCCCATCAACACTGGGTCAGACAGAAATATCTCGCTCTGCATGTCACAGGTGGTGAGGCCTGACTCAGTGGGAGACGGGGCCGGGTGACGCTCCTGGGAAGATGAGCGCAGTACTTTCCACTCTGGTCTCCACTCCACCCCACATTGTAGTTTATGGGTCCCTGTCACCTGCTTGTGGTGATGTGACAGGGTCACACGGGATATGGACTGTTGTTGGTTGTTGTTCAGTTGCTGAGTTGAGTACAGCTCGTTGCGACCCCATGGACTACAGTATGCCAGGCTCCTTTATTTCCTGGAGTTTGCTCATATTCATATCTATTGAGTCGGTGATGCTATCTAACTGTCTCATCTTCTGCTGCCCCCTTCTCCTTTTTCTTCAGTCTTTCCCAACATCAGGGTCTTTTCCAGTGAATTAGCTCTTCGCATCAGGTGGCCAAAATATTAAGAGCTTCAGCTTCAGCATCAGTCCTTCCAATGAATATTCAGGGTTGATTTCCTTTAGGATTGACTGATTTGATCTCTGTGCAGTCCAAGGAACTCTCCAGAGTCTTCTCCAGCACCACAGTTCAAAAGCATCAATTCTTCAGCACTCAGCCTTCTTTATGGTCCAACTCTCACATCCATACTTGACTACTGGAAAATCCATAGCTTTGACTACACAGACCTTTGTCGGTAAGGTGATGTCTCTGCTTTTTAATACACTGTTTAGGTTTGTCATAGCTTTCTTTCCAAGTACCAAGCCTCTTTTAATTTCATGGCTGCAGTCACCATCTGCAGTGATTTTGGAAACCAAGGAAAAAAACTCTGTCACTGCTTCCACTTTTTCCCCTTCTATTTGCCATGAAGTGATGGGACCAGAGGCCATGATCTTAGTTTTTTTGAATGTTGAGTTTCAAGCCAGCTTTTTCACTCTTCTTTCACCCTCATCAAGAAGCTGTTTAGTTCTTCTTCACTTTCTGCCATTAGAGTGGTTTTATCTGCGTATCTGAGGTTGTTGATATGTCTCCTGGCAACCTTGATTCCAGCTTATAATTCATCCAACCCAGCATTTCTTATGATGTACTCTGAATATAAGTTAAATAAGCAGGGTAACAATATACAATGTCTTAACTCTTTTCCCAATTCTGAACCAGTCACTTGTTCCATGTCTGGTTCTAACTGTTGCTTCTTGTCCTACATACAGGTTTCTCAGGAGGCAGGTAAGGTGTCTGGTATTCCCATCTCTTTAAGAATTTTCCACAGTTTGTTATGATCCACACAGTCAAAGGCTTTAGTGTGGTTGATGAAGCAGAAGTAGCTCTTTTTCTGGAAATCCCTTGCTTTCTCCATGATCCAATGAATGTTGGCAATTTGATCTCTGGTTCTCCTGCCTTTTCTAAACCCAGCTTGTACATCTGGAAGTTCTCTATTCATATACCTCTTTAGCCCAGCTTGAAGGATTTTGAGCAAACCTTGCTAGCATGTGAAATGAGCACAGTTGTATAGTAGTCTGGACCTTCTTTGGGATTGGAGTGAAAACTGACTTTTTCCAGTTCTGTGGCCATTGCTGAGTTTTCCAAATTTGCTGACATATTAACTACAGCACTTTAACAGCATCATCTTTTAGGATTTGAAATAGTTCAGCTGGAATTCTGTCACCGCCAATAGCTTTGTTCATCGTAATGCTTCCTAAGGCCCACTTGACTTCGCACTCCAGCATGTCTGGCCCTAGGTGAGTGACCACACCATTGTGATTATCTGGGTCTTTAAGACCTTTATTGCATAGTTCTTCTGTGTATTCTTGTCACTTCTTCTTAATCTCTTCTGCTTCTGCTAGGTCCCTATCATTTCTGTCCTTTATCATGCCCATCCTTACATGAAATACTCCCTTGAAAGCTCCAATTTTCTTGAAGAGATCTCTGCTGCTGCTGCTGCTAAGTCGTTTCAGTCATGTCCAACTCTGTGTGACCCCATAGACGGCAGCCCACCAGGCTCCCCTGTCGCTGGGATTCTCCAGGCAAGAACACAGGAGTGGATTGCCATTGCCTTCTCCGTGAAGAGATTCTATTGTTTTCCTGTATTTCTTTGCATCCTTTATTCAAGAAGGCCTTCTTATCTCTTCTTTCTGGTCTCTGGAACTCTGCATTCATTTGGGTATATCTTTCCCTTTTTCCCTTGACAATACAGGAGGTTTTTTTATATTGTTATTATATATATGTATAAATGTATATACATATATGTGTGTATAATACATTTGTGTATATAATACAAACATACAGGAGAGAGTAGAATAAAAAATAAAAATCTCTCAGTCCCCCTACTTAAAGGTCACAACTCTTAACAACTTTTTGTAGCCTTCTTTCCAGGAATGTGTGCACCTATGTGTGTGTGTTATGTGATATGTGTGCACATATGTGTGTGTGTATAGATTTCCATTCTCTGTTGTTAACATCCACAATACATAAATATATTTTTCTGCAACTTGCTCTTTTCACATAATATATCTTGGACATTTTCCATATTAATGTATATATTCACTCAGCAAATATTCATGGGGTATCTCTTGTGAGCCAGCTGCTGTACTTGCAACAATGAACAAATCAGACAAAAATCCAAGTTTCACCAGGTGAGTGCTTGAACGTTGTAAACAAAACAAAATGGCTCAATCATGCCAAGTAGAAATGATGTTAAGTGCTAGGGAGAAAACTTGATATACTTAAAATTCTACGTAGGTAATTTTTTTGAATGAAACAAGTGCCTGTGATTTTAATTTGCAGTTCCCCAGTGACTCATGGTGTGGATCAGCTTTTCACGTGGAAGGAGGAAGACCCTGAAGGCAGGGGTGTGCTCTGTGGTCAGTGGTCCAAAGTCGACCTGAATCTTGTCTGGTGATGTGAGTGGACAGATCCTCAGCAGGGAGACCCCTCAGTTCAGGTGCAGGACAGTGTTTCTGGCAGAGTGTGGTCGGTTACTGTGGTCTTTGGGACAAGCTGGCAGGCCCCCCCAGGGGCTCTTCACCACCTCCCCGGGGAGTCTTGTCCTGCTCCTCTCTGTGTCCCCAGTGAGTCCCCACGCTGCCTTCCTGCTGCAGGATCCAGAGGCCCTGTGACCAGCCTACAAACCGCATGGTCACACAGACCTGGAAGTTGATATTTCTATGCTATAAAGAAGCAAGTAAAGGCTGTAAAATATAAAAGTAGGACAATTGAGCTCTTTGTGTGTTTGGGTTTTTGGGTTTTTTTTATTCTTTTGAAATTTTTGAATTTATTTGCTTGTACCAGGTCTTAGTTGTAGCGTATAGGATCTTAGTTCCCTAACCAGGGATCAAACCCAGGCTCCCTGCATTGGGAGCATGGAGTCTTAGCCACCAGACCACCAGGAAAGTCCCTGGGTTGTGTTTGTTTTTTTTTTTTAATTTCAACATTTTGTTAAGAAACTTTAAAATTTTTGAAAGAATGTTTCAGTCAACATTCATATTCCCACCACCTAGATTTCTGCTTGCTTTATCATCACATATCTCCATCTCTCTGTCTCTTGATTCATTTTCTTTCATGCATTTCAAGGTCATTTGTAGATGTTAGTCCCATTTCTTGTTTTTTAAAATTGACTTTTTGTTGCAGTGTAATATACATATAGAAAAGTGCATCAGTCTTAAGCATACAATTTGTGAATTTTTATAAAATGAACACACCCATGTGACTGGCACTCAGATCAAGAAAGAGAACGGGCCCCTTTCAGTTACTGCTTCCTCCCCCAGGGGAACCACCGTGTTGACCTCTATTACCATACATTCATTTTGCTTCTTTTTGACCTTTATGGAAATGGAATCATACCACTTCTTTCACTCGACGTTATCCTTATGAAATTTATTCATATAATTATGTGTACTTAATATAGTATTTCAGTGTGTGACTATACAACAATTTATGTATCTATTCTAAAAGTAGAGTGATATTTAAACATACTAGAATGTGCCATTAGGACTTACCTGGCAGTCCAGTGGTTAAGATTCTGCTTCCAGTGTAGGGGGAGTGTGTACAATACCTGGTCAGAAAACTTAAGATCCCACATGCCAGGGTGTGGCAAAAAAAGGAATGTGCCCATTCAAATTAGTGTTGTGGCTTTCAAAGCATAATTTGGGATGTTATAAGTGCCAGGAGAAGTTAAGAGTAGAGACCCAGGAGGTCATCAGGACCTGAGTTCACCCCCAGCTCTACCACTGTCATGCTAGCTGGATCCCAGCTGGGCCTCCACCTGTCACTAGGATTTGATACCTTGTCTTGCTCTAGGATTCAAGACACATGCTGCGTTGGCCCACATTGCAGGTTAAGGAAGAGTGCCTATTGGGAAATAAGAAAAATTGTATAGGACAAGGGTCTGATTCAGTAGATCCATGATGGGGCCTGAGAACTTGCATTTTTAACAGGCTCCAGGTGATGATGAAGCTGCTGGTCTGGGGACCATACTTTGAGCATCACTGCTTCATATAGATCAAGGATGGGCAAATCACAGCCCATGGGCCAAACCTGGCCCACTCCCTGTTTTTATAAATAAACTTTTATTGGAACACAGTGAAAACAAAAATCTGTCTTTCCCTACTCACAACATTTCTGACACCAAATGTGGGATTTTTTTCCCCCAGTTCAGCTACCAATCCAATGGATATTTTGATCTGCTTCTAATGCAGAGTGTCTAATCTGACCACACATGAGAATCCCCTGGGGAGCAGTTCTAGAACACTGGCATCCAGTCTCCCACCCCTGAACCAGTCAACAGAATTTCTTGGGGTGAGGCCCAGGCACTGGTCTCTTTAAAAGTCTTCCAAGTGATTATCATGTTCATGATATTTCTCCATTATTTCCTTAATTATTTAGAAGACAAGGGGCATCTTCTAAAGCTTTAACAGGTGTCTCGTAATGAGCTTGGAAGACAGTTTGCCATGAACATTTTCTCCCAAAGCAGGGCCAACATCTCTGAGGCAAATGTACAAAGATAATCCTCATTCAGATGTGTAAGTTTTGGTTGTTCATGTAAAAACAAGCACATTACATTATAATCACACTTTTAAATGCTTCCTCCTAGACGGTGTGATTCACACACAGATCTGAATGTGGTTCTTCAACCCATATGTTGTCCCTGTAAACGCAGGCTCCACGTGGCTCAGTTTCCACATAGGCACAAAGAAGTGGTCCGGCCGTGGTCTGAAGGAATTGTAAAACAAATCTCAATCTTGACTTCTTTCTCTTGGGAAAGGAGGACGATCTGATTCATAAGCCACGGCGACATTCTCAGCAGCACCTTCCCCGTCACCCCAGTTTCCTCTTTCCCTGAATTTACTCTGAAATTTCTTCTCTGCTGAGCTCCCAAACCCTCTTGAGCTCAATGAGGTGGCTTCTCTCCCTCCCTCTCCCCTCCCAGCTCTTTTTCCCTGCAGATCTTTGTAGCTTCTTGGGTCTCAGTGACTTTCCTTTGAAGTCGATGGATTCAGTCTTAAAGAAAGGAAACCCAAAACACATGCTTTTCCCTTAAGGCAGAGTTTCTTAACCCCTGCGCTTGTTGACATTTTGGGCCAGCTTCTGGCCCAAAATTCTTTGCTGGGGGGGGGTTGTCCTGTGCATTGTAGGATGGTTAGGAGCATCCCTGGCTTCTACCCTCTAGATGCCAGTGGCTACTGCTCACCCCTACTTGTGACAACCAGATGTCTCTTGACAATGCTAAATTTGGGGAACAGAATTGGCCTCAGCTGAGAACCGCTGCATTAAAGGAATCTAACACTTTAAGCCAGCATTGCCTGCAGACCTGGACAAAAGGAGGCTCTCTCCTAGACCTTGTACTTTAAATGGGGTGACAGGTCTGAAGGCAAGGGGTCTAGGGAGTCCAGGAGATGTCCCCACCTGGTGCTCCCTTTCTAGATCACTTCAGAGTACTGGTGTCCCGGAATTTTTCACCCAGATGACCCAAGCCTGCTTAAGGCTTTCTCCAGGTCCATCTTCCGGGAGGCAAGCCATGATGCTAGTGTGTGACCTCTAGACCCGAGCAGATAGTAATAGTCCTCTCCTTGTAACTAGAGTTGTGTGGACAAAATAATTTAGTGTATCGATAGTCTATAGAACAGGGTTGGCACATGATAAGCTCTGCTATTATTATACTTTCCAATGGTCCCTAAACATGAGACAACTTCCTTGGCTGCTGCGCCCCCTGAAGAAGCAGCCATCCATTCAGATGTTGGAGGTGAACCAGGCCCTGCTGGGCCTCAGAGCGGTGGTGTGAAGGTCACTAACCAGGCACCATCGTGAGGGGATTTAGGGCCATTCTGACTGTCAGCATCTCTGGCCTTGACATGCTGACTTGAGGACCTATTGTGAATATTTGTACTCCTCATCCTGTATTTGTCTTGTGTCAGGGTCCACGGAAGGGAGGAATGGGTGAGACGTCTCTTCTTTCTGAGATGGGAGGAGAAATGAACTTTGAGTTTCACTTCCCTCTGTGCCCATGCTGGCTGTGTGACCTTGGACACTCAACCTCCTAAGCCCTCTGAGCCTCTAATTCCCCATCTCTAAGATGGGGATGTATAAATAGCACCTTCCCTAACAGGATGGTGGTGGTAAGTCAGAAATGTCAGTAAGGTATTGATATTTACTCAGTGCCTAGTAAAAAGAAGTCAGGATTCAGCGTTGCTGATTTTAAGTTATTGTAATACTGTTATCTAAATTGTCATGATAACTGTTAGAAGGGAAAACATGGAGAAGAAGTTCTGTCTGAGCAGCTGCTGTGAATCACAGAATGAGCCAAGAACATCATCCTTAAGTCATGGATGAAACGTCTTCGAACCAAAGACATCTCAAAGCTGAAAGGGACCTTAACCCCCACTTATTGTGTAAACGGAGAAACCAAGGCCCCAGAAAAGAATATGATCTACCTGGTTTTAAAGAAAAACCTGAAACAGCTTCTAGGTCTCAGGGAGAAGAAAAAAAGAGGTATTTGCAGGCTGTTGGTTCCAGGCTTACTTCCAGTCCCAAACTCTGTGGATGCTCAGGCCCCTTATACCAAATGGTGGGGTACGCTCAGCCTCTACGTCCACAAACGCAGGGGACCAACTGAAATTTGAGGAGGTTTTGCAGAAGTTGAATGGGTACCACATTTGAGGCATGTCAGTGCTGACCCGTGGGGAGGGGGAAGGAGAGGAAACAGGGACATGTAGACTGCTTTGGGTTCCCCCAAGAGCTAAGTCACATCAGCTTGATGAAGCGTGGGGATCCCTCTCCAGTGAAGAGTTTGGGAAGACTGTGGAACAGCGAGGATGGGTTTTGGTCTCTTAGTGCAGTTTTTTCAGAAACAGGGGAGCAGCTCCACTCAGCACCCAAGGTGTGGCTTTCAGGGAACAGTGACGAGGTGGGGTTCCATGAGTGGGGCCCTCCCTGCTTATGGGGGCATCACCTTGTGAACCAAGCATGCAAAGTGGGGAGTAGCCAAGTCTGCTCCTGCTGGTAAAAGATCAAGATTTTTTTTTTTTTCCATTTGCAGTGTTTATCACACCCACACTCTTAAGTCATCCAGCTTCCCTTCCAGAACCGTCTGCCTTGGCAAACTGAATTAGCAACCAAGAGTTTAGCTCTTTCAGGAAAGAACAAAATCGTTTTTACAGCAAATATCAACATGTGCAAGCCTCATCTTGCCCCTGACTCACTCGGGACACCTAGATGTTGACTGGAGCAGGAATCTCCCTGCACCTCTGGGCCTTGGTCTCCCCAGCTGTAAAATGGGCCGATGACAGCAGCTGCTTTAGAGCAGTGGTTCTCAGCGGAAGGGGAGGGGGTGGATTACGTTTGGCCGTGTCTGGAGTTGCTTTGGGTTGTCACAGCTGGGAGAGGACTGCGAGTGGCGTCCAGTAGGCAGAGGCCGGGGCGCTGCAGGGCATCCTGCAGTGCTCAGAACAGCCCCCCATCACAGAGGGTGATCTGGCTCCACATGTCAGCAGTGCAGAGGGTGGGAAATGCCACCCTAGAGGCTTGGTGTGAAGATTAAGTGAGTTAATCCAGGTGATGTGCTTAGTCCTGGGCCATATACATAGCAGGTGCTTCACAAAGGAGTGGTACTCTCCACGCTCCTTCAGAGCCTTAATCCTCTCATCTTGCTTTGGTTTGCCTGTTGGGTTTTCCTCACCTGCATGGCCATGGTGACTGGCACCACAGAGGCAGATATGTTGGTGATTCTGTAGAGAGAAATTCCAGAAAGTGTAATGTGCTGGTTGTGTCCACTCCCCATCTGAGGCTAGATAGAGATGGACTTCAGTGACTCACTGGTCCACACAGAGGGCAATGCTCGGAGACTGTGGCTGTCAGGGTGTTTGAGGTCTGTCGAGATTGGAGGGAGAGCAGTGTGACAGCTCAGAGCATGTTCCTGGCACAGCTGGTGCTCTCCTGTAATTAGGCAGGGAGGAGAAGTAAAGGGGTTTGAGTAAATTTTCTACTTCCCAAACGCTTGCCACTTACACTTTAAAAAAGGCTTTAAAGTTTTAACTGTTTGATAGAAAACTGTACTTCATTTGACCCATTAACCTGGACACTGACCCTTCTTACAGATTCAGAATCTTAAATTATAAAAATAAATGATCACATGATGCTTAACATCATTAAAACAAATAACCCACTCAGAAAGTGGGCAGAAGACCTAAACAGATATTTCTCCAAAGAAGACATACAGATGACCAATAGACACATGAAAAAAATGTTAACATCACTAATTATTAGAGAAATGCAAAATCAGAACTACAAGGAGATATCACCTCACACAAGCGAGAGTGGCTAACATTAAAAAAGCCACAAATTATAAATGCTGGAGAGGGTGTGGAGAGAAGGGAACCCTCCTTCACTGTTGGTGAGAGTGTAAATTGGTACAGCCACTATGGAGAACAGTATGAAGGTTTCTTAAAAAACTAAAAACAGAGCTAACATACTCCTGGGCATATGTCAGAGAAAAACATGATCTGAAAGGATACATGCATCCCAATGTTCATTGCAGCACTGTTTACAATAGCCAAGACATGGAAGCAATCTAAATGTCCATCAACAGAAGAACGGGTAAAGAAGATGTAGCACATATATACAGTGGAATATTTGTTGTTGTTTAGTTGCTCAGTCGTGTCCAGCTGTTTGTGACCCCATGGACTGCAGCACGCCAGGCTTCCCTGTCTTTCACCATGTCCCGGAGCTTGCTCAAACTCATGTCCATTAAGTTGGTGATGCCATCCAACCATCTCATCCTCTGTCATCCCTTTCTCCTCCTGCCTTCTAGTTTTCCCAGCATCAGGGTCTTTTCTAATGAGTCAGCTCTTCGCATCAGGTGGCCAAAATATTGGAGCTTCAGCTTCAGCATCAGTCCTTCCAATGAATATTCAGGATTGATTTCCTTTAGGATTGACAGGTTGGATCTCCTTGCCAACACTGCAGTTCAAAAGCATCAATTCTTCAATACTGAGCTTCTTTATGGTCCATACATGACTACTGGAAAAACCATAGCTTGGACTATATGGACCTTTATCGGCAAAGTAATCTCTCTGCTTGGAAGTCTTCATTCTAATCCCAAAGAAAGGCAATGCCAAAGAATGCTCAAACTACTGCACAATTGCACTCATCTCACATGCTAGTAAAGTAATGCTCAAAATTCTCCAAGCCAGGCTTCAGCAATACGTGAACCGTGAACTTCCAGATGTTCAAGCTGGTTTTAGAAAAGGCAGAGGAACCAGAGATCAAATTGCCAATATCCGCTGGATCATCGAAAAAGCAAGAGAGTTCCAGAAAAACATCTATTTCTGCTTTATTGACTATGCCAAAGCCTTTCACTGTGTGGATCACAATAAACTGTGGAAAATTCTGAAAGAGATGGGAATACCAGACCATCTGACCTGCCTCTTGAGAAACCTGTATGCAGGTCAGGAAGCAACAGTTAGAACTGGACATGGAACAACAGACTGGTTCTAAATAGGAAAAGGAGTATGTCAAGGCTGTATATTGTCACCCTGCTTATTTAACTTATATGCAGAGTACATCATGAGAAACGCTGGGGTGGAAGAAACACAAGCTGGAATCAAGATTGCCGGGAGAAATACCAATAACCGAAGATATGCGGATGACACCACCCTTATGGCAGAAAGTGAAGAAGAACTAAGGAGCCTCTTGATGAAGGTGAAAGAGGAGAGTGAAAAAGTTGGCTTAAAGCTCAACGTTCAGAAAACTAAGATCATGGCATCTGGTCCCACCACTTCATGGGAAATAGATGGGGAAACAGTGGAAACAGTGTCAGACTTTATTTTTTTGGGCTCCAAAATCGCTGCTGATGGTGATTGCAGCCATGAAATTAAAAGACACTTCCTCCTTGGAAGGAAGGTTATGGCCAACCTAGATAGCATATTTAAAAGCAGAGACATTACTTTGCCAACAAAAGTACATCTAGTCAAGGCTATGGTTTTTCCAGTGGTCATGTATGGATGTGAGAGTTGGACGGTGAAGAAAGCTGAGCACAGAAGAATTGATGCTTTTGAACTGTGATGTTGGCGAAGACTCTTGAGAGTCCCTTGGACTGCAAGGAGATCCAATCAATCCATCCTAAAAGAGATCAATCCTGGGTGTTCACTGGAAGGACTGATGTTGAAGCTGAAACTCCAATACTTTGGGCACCTCATGCGAAGGGTTGACTCATTGGAAAAGACCCTAATGCTGGGTAGGATTGGGGGCGGGAGGAGAAGGGGAAGACAGAGGATGAGATGGTTGGATGGCATCACCGACTCGATGGACATGGGTTTGGGTAGACTCCGGGAGTTGGTGATGGACAGAGAGGCCTGGCATGCTGCAATTCATGGGGTCGCAAAGAGTCAGACACGACTGAGCGACTGAACTGAACTGAATCTCTCTGCCTTTTAATGTTCTGTCTAGGATTGTCATAGCTTTTCTTTCAAGGAGCAGGTGTCTTTTAATTTCATGGCTGCAGTCACCATCTGCAGTGATTTTGGAGTCCAAGAAAATAAAATCTGTCACTGTTTCCATTGTTTCCCCATCTATTTGCCATGAAATGATGGGACCAGATGCCATGATCTTAGTTTTTTCAATGTTGAGTTTTTCAATGTTGAGCTTTTTCACTCTCCTCTTTCATCTTCTTCAAGAGGCTCTTTAGTTCCTCTTGCTTTCTGCCATAAGGGTGGTGTCATCTGCATGTCTGAAGTTATTGATATTTCTCCCGGCAATCTTGATTCCAGCTTGTGCTTTATCCGGCCCAGCATTTTGCATGATGTACTATGCATGTAAGTTAAATAAAGAGGGTGACAATATACAGCCTTGATGTACTCCTGTCCCAGTTTTGCACTAGTCTGCTGTTCTATGTTGGGTTCTAACTGTTACTTCTTGACCTGCATACAGGTTTCTCAGGAGACAGATAAACTAGTCTAGTTCTCCCATCTCTTTAAGAATTTTCCACAGTTTGTTGTGATTCACACCATCAGAGGCTCTAGCACAGTCAATGAAGCAGAAGTAGATGTTTTTCTGGAATCTCTTGCCTTTTCTATGATCCAACAGATGTTGGCAGTTTGATCTCTGGTTCCTCTGCCTTTCTAAATCCAGCTTATACATCTGAAATTTCTCCATTCACGTACTGTTGAAGCCTGGCTTGGAGGATTTTGAGCATGACCTTGCTAGCATGTGAAATGAGTGCAGTTGTGCAGCAGTTTGAACATTCTCTGGCATTGCCTTTCTTTGGGATTGAAATGAAAACTGACCTTTTCCAGTCCTGTGGCTACTGCTGAATTTTCCAAATTTGCTGACGTGTTAACTACAGCACTTTAACAGAATCATCTTTTAGGATTCTGGAATAGCTCAGCTGGAATAGCTGATTCCATCAGCTGCAATAGCTGATCCCATCAGCTGGAAGAGCTCATTCCATCACCTCCATTAGCTTTGTTCATAGTGATGCTTCCTAAGGCCTAATGTGACTTCACACTCCAGGATGTCTGGCTCTAGGTGAGTGATCACACCATCGTGGTTATCTCGGTCATTAAGATCTTTTTTATATAGTTCTTCTGGGTATTCTTGCCACCTTTTCTTAATATCTTTTGCTTCTGTTAGGTCCATACCATTTTTTTTTCCTTTATTGAGCCCATCTTGTGTGAAGTATTCCCTTGGTATCTCTAATTTTCCTGAAGTGATCTCTAGTCTTTCCCATTCTATTGTTTTCCTCTATTTCTTTGCATTGTTCTCTTAGGAAGGCTTTTGGTGGAATATTACTCAGCCATTAAAAGGAATGAAATAATGCCATTTGCAGCAACCTGGATGGACCTAGGGGCTCAGAGACGCCCCCCATAACAGCGAACCATCAGAGTGTCATACCGAGTGACGTAAGTCAAACAGAGGAGAGATATCACAGGACATCCCTTATAAAGGGAATCTAAAAAATGATACAAGTGAACTTACTTACAAAACAGAAATAGACTCACAAACTTAGAAAATGAACTTATAGTTTCCAGGCAGAAGGGATCTTTAGAAGGGATCTTTAGAAGGGATGGTTAGAGTTTGGGATGGACACCTACACACAGCTTTATTTAAAATGGATAACCAACAAGGACATATTATATTAATATAGCACATGGAACTCTGCTCTGTGTTATGTGGCAGCCTGGATGGGAGGTGGGTTTGGGGGAGAATGGATACATGTATATGTATGACTGAGTCTATTCCTTATTCACCTGAAATTGTTACAACATTGTTAATTGGCTATACCCCAGTACAACATAAAAAGTTCGAATAAATAAATAAATGATCACACAGTGACTATCCCTGGACTCTATGAAGGAGGAAAGGATTGTTTGCCCCTTCACCAAATGGCCCTGTTCTGTACTTTTTTAAGTTCTGGTATCTGTCTGGTAGTCACGGTCCACTAAATTGATTAAAATTACTCCAGATGGGGAAAGCAGATGACCAAGTATATTTGAATTATGTCTAAATTTATGAAGAGTAAATAAGATCTAAGAGAAAACGTGAGGCTCCCTCTGCACAGGTTTTGTGCATGGACTTTGTAACATCTATGCCTCTTTAAAAATTGAAGTATAGTTAATTTGCAATGTTATGCTAATTTCAAGTGTACAGCAAAGTGATTTAGTTATACACAGACACACACATTCTTTTTGATTATTTTCCACTATAGGTTATTACAAGATATTGAGTATAGTTCCCTGTGCTATACAATAGGTCCTTGTTGACATCTGTGCCTTTTTGTCACCCTCTGGATTATTCAGGTTGTTCAGAAAATCCCTCCATATGATGAGGATAAATTAGAGCGTATACATTGTGCAGATATATACTAATGATGGCAATAAAAATGAGTCCCCCATAACAGTGGGGATATTTGGGGTGCCTCACAATAAAATTTCTAGATATTATTGTTTTTGAAAAGGAGAAATATAGGGACCTAGTTATGAGGAATTCACTTCATGTACAGGGTGTTTTTTTTGCTGCAAATACTGTATGTTACCACCAGCTCGCTCAGTGACTTGGCTTCTTTATGTACAGGGTGGAGGGGGGCAAGGATATCTAGCCTCCTGTCTCTGAGCCGCTCTCTGGATTCAATCAATATCCAGTATAATTCCCTATGCTCTCCACCAACACAATCCCTGGAATTGGCAGAGATGGCAAACTTGATGTTCTCCCAGGCAACATTTATGATAGAAGTCATTAGTTTTATTCAGGGTATTATAATTTGCATTTTAAATGTTTGGTTTTTAAAAGACTGTTAAGATTGCCATAACTTTTCCAAGTGATTTGCAAGTCCCGAAGTCTGCCAGTTAGCTCAGATGGCCGTAGCAACAACTGCTTCCCGTCAGAAAGGCTGAATCACTGAAGAGCGACCACCCTTCAAGAGCTGAATGATTCACCAAGCCAAGTTACTTTGCACATTGGGATAAGAAGCGTAGGCTATCAGATTTCCGTTCATACTTCTGCCCCTTCTGCTGATTTCGATGTAGATTCTCTAATATAGGCTTATTTTTTTCCTTTGTTTTTTTTCCCCAAAATTGTATATTCTTGTTAGAAGTTCAAACTGTACATACTTATATAATAAGTACAGAAAGTAGAAAGTTCTGTTTCCCCTCCCTAGAGAGAGCTACTCTTAACAATTGTGTGAATAGTCTTCCAGATATTGTTTTCTAGTCTATATTTTGGGTTGACCAAAATGCTCATTTGGGTTTTTCCATACAATCTTATGGAAAAAGCTGAACGAACTTTTTGGCCAACTCAATATCCCTTTTTTTTTTTTAAAGCAAAAAGAGATTGTGTTTACATATACTGTTTTGCAACTAGATTTTGTCTCCTAGCAATATGTCTTGGAGACGTTTCCATCTTGTATATATAGGTCTGTCTCATTTTTAACCATGATGCTGGTTTCCACGGTATTGTCACATCAGAAATTATTAGTCCTCTCCAGTCTTCGTCTTGGTGCTCCCAAAGGTGATCCTAAGACAAGATTTGGGTGCAAGCAGGCTACTAGGAAGGTGATCCCAGGAAACGCTGATAAGAGATTGGGCAAGTGAGACCAGAAAGGGAGTCAGGCCAGTGAAGGATGATCCATGAGTGGGTAACTGGAGCTTGGGAGGCAAGACCACTGTCAGGTTCATTGATTCTCCAAGACTCACAGAACTTGGAAAAGCTGTTATACTCATGGTTACAGTTCATTGCAGTGAAAGGATACAGACTCAAATCAGCAAAAGGCAGAGTCCAGGAGAGACCAGGCATGAGTTATAAATGTCACGTGGACAGCATTTCATTCTCCCAGTAACAACGTGTGGCAGCATGCTCAGAGGATCACCAAACAGGGAAGGTCACTGAAGCCTTCATGTCTAGAATTTGGATTAGGGGTCAGTCGTGCAAGCATGGCTGACAGTCTGGGTGGCTGACCCTAGTCCCCAGCCTTTTCTGAGGTCAAGTTGCTGTTGTGTGGCCCAAGGCCCCTACGAAAGTCACATGGTCAGCATACACTGGCATGTCCCAGGCAGAGAGCAGTGGGCGCTTACGGTAGGATGCCAGCAACAAAAGCTAAGGGTAGCCTCCAGGGTGGGCAGGATATCAACAGCCTCAGTCACAGTTCCTCATGAAGTGTTTTTGTTGTTTCCATTTTTCGCACTCACAAATGATGTTCTAGAAGAGGGATTGGCAAACGTCTTTGTAAAGGACCAGATAGTAAATATTTTCAACTTTGAAGGCCACACAGTCCCTCTTGCAGCTACTCAACTCTGCTGCTGTAGCACAAAGGCAGCTACAGGCATTGTGTGAACAAACGGATTTGACTGGGTTCCAGTAAAACTTTATTTACAAGAAACAGGTACAGACCAGGTTTGGCTTGAGGGCTCCAGTTTGTCAGTCCCTGCTACGGTGGATAATTCTTTTATGTGTATCTTTGTCCCTTCATGCAGGTAATTCTATGGGACAGCTCTCTGGAGGTAGAATTGCTGGGTCTTAAGCAATGACATTCTTATTTTGAGCAGATACTCTGCCCAAAAGTTGAAACTGCTTCCTCTTTCACCAACAGTACCTGAGAACATTTGAGATTTCTTTTCTTAAAATCACTTCCCAAAGAAGCAAAACCAACACTCACTTACTAGGCTGTTTCTGCGTTTTTGTTCTTGAGTTTTGGAGAGGCAGAGGAAGATAGAGCATTTTATCCCCAGGGAAAAAGTCCAAATGGGGCCTGAAATGGTCTCCTGATATCTTGCTTTAGATGTGAGGCCTACAGGGAAAGGGACTCTGGTAACTTGTTTGCATTTGGTGAAAATTTAACCTTCCATTCCCCACAAGGTGTGGTTCAAGAGTCCTGCATGTTGCCTATTCAAAAAAGTTGTGCTTCTTTGTTTTTTCAGATGCATCAGAGAGCTTCTCAGCAATTTTCTTTATTAAGCAAAGATTCTATTCCTAACTTTTCTCTTCTGTAAGGGGTTTCCCTATGCATAGTGACCCCTTTATCAGATATACGAAAAATGAACATGGTCCAATTTTTGTTCATGGAGCTGATGGGTACAGGACACTGTTGATGGAGATGTCACTTAGCCCAGTTCACTCTTGGTCTTTTGGGGCTTAAAACAATGGATAGAGTTTTTGTTTTTCCACTTTTCTATTTTTCCTCTTATTTTTATCATTTAGAATTCTTGATGTGAATCCCACAGAAGAGAACAGAGATTTGTTAGCATTCAGTCTCTGTTTTGGGTTGCATATTTTAGCTGGTTTGTTTGATAATGGGCACCCCTTCTGGGATCCAGCTCGCCTGTACTCTGCTCACGCTGGGTGAATCTTTGATAGTCCCCATTCTGTAGTCCTTCATTTATAACACAGACAAACACAGCCTGCTTTTCCATCAGCGAGATGGCATGCCCTGACTCCCCACATGCAGATAAGGAATTAGGCAGAACTCGGCTGGGAAGATAAATCAAGCTATCTCATTAGGCTTGAAAGACACGAATTAAGCTTGCATGGGAATTAACAGCCTTCCGAAGGAACATGCAGTGCAACAAAGGGAGAAGAAATTGCCAGAGCCCTTTCTCTCAGGAACCTTGCCTCTGCAGCCTGTCTCTTTCATAAAGGTCAACAGGTAGAAATTGAGGATTGAAAGAGCAGTGTACTGTTTGTTGAGCACTTAGTAAGTGCCAAGGCTGCACTTACTAAGAAGAGGGTGGCAGAGGATGAGATGGTTAGAAAGCATCACCTACTCAGTGACCATGAATTTGAGCAAACTCTGGGAGACAGTGAAGGACAGGGAAGTCGGGCGTGCTACAGTCCATGGGGTTGCAAAGAGTCGGACACAACTTAGCAACCAAACAACATTAAGTGCCAGACACTGTTAAGTGTGCATTATCTCACTGCAGGCTCCTAAGGTAGTTAAGATTCCCGTGTAACCGAGGAGGAAACTGAGTGTCAGAGGGGCTCCTTTGCTTGTCTCAGGGGTCCCAGAGCTGTCGAATGCCAGAGCCAGGATTCACTCTTTGAGACCCCATGGGCTGTATAGTCCATGGGATTCTCCAGGCCAGAATACTGGAGTTGGTAGCCTTTCCAAACTTCGCCAGGGCATCTTCCCAACCCAGGGATTGAATCCAGGTCTCCCACATTGCAGGCAGATTCTTTACCAGCTAAGCCACAAGGGAAGCCCAAGAATAATGAAGTGGGTAGCCTATCCCTTCTCCAGGGGATCTTCCCAACCCAGGAATCGAACCGGGGTCTCTTGCATTGCAGGCGGACTCTTTATCAACTAAGCCAGGAAGGAAGCCCTAGGATTCACCTAGGATGTCTGTTCTCATGGCCGACAGCTTAACCAGGTGGTTCTTATCTGGGGTGAATTGACCCCCCAGAGATACTGGGCCATGTGTGGGGATTTGGGGATTGTGACCGCTGGGTGGGGGTGCAAATGGCAGCTGGTGGGTGGAGGCCTGAGGTGCTGCTGGACAGCCTACAGTGCACAGGCTGCCGCCACAGAGAATTATCCAGCACCCCCCCGTGTCAGCAGCATGGGCTTCAGAACCTGGTTCAAGCACTCAGCTGGACTCCAGTGGTGGCTGGTGGTACCCGGCTGTCATGCCCTGAGGGCAGCGTGGTGAGGCTGCAGGGTCAGAGGTTAGAGGCTGCAGGGTCAGAGGTTAAAAGTTGCAGCCAAGGGACTCATGGGAGGGTGAGGAGGGAATCAGGGACTTCTCAGGGGTTAAAAGAAACAGTATCCTGAAAACAAGGGCTCGCGCCTGCCATCGAGGCATAGGAGACTAACGCCTCTGTCCTGCCCCCCCTGCCTCTCTGGTTAGTGTTCGGCCATAACATGAAGAGCAGCAACGACTTCATCGGGAGGATCGTCATCGGCCAGTACTCCTCTGGCCCCTCGGAATCGAACCACTGGCGGCGGATGCTCAGCGCCCACCGCACGGCCGTGGAGCAGTGGCACAGCCTGCGGTCCCGGGCGGAGTGTGACCGCGTGTCCCCTGCCTCACTGGAGGTGACCTGAGGGCTGCGGGGACGGCAGCTGTCGTCTGTGGAAAAAAGGAAGAAAACTTAGGACAAAAAAAAACATGCCATATGTGTATACTGTCCCATCCACACACACACACACCCATATACACCCAACTCCTCTCAGAACTGAGAGGACGCTGACTATTGATCACATACTGGCCGCCCTTGAGAAGCGAGGCCTGAGAACTTTCCAGAAGCCCCATGCTTCCATCAGCCGCGAGCTGAGCGGGCTCTGCCATGAGACTTATGGGCAGTGCTTGCTCTCGTGGATCCTTCTGCCCCAAAATGCACTTTCAACCCTCAGGCCAGAGAAAAGACCTCCCCAAGGGTGCCAACGTCCACTGAGATGAAGTTTTCCAAGAGTCTGGCCAGTGTCTCAGAGTCGGACACGACTGAGTGACTGACACTTTCACTTCACTTTCACTTTGGCCAGTGTCGGGAGGCCTGACCCCCAGACCCAAAATGTGCACCCACTGGGTGACTCCCAAACAGTCTGCTGTTCCCAGAGGTTCCTCAAACCTGCTACCTTTCCCCCAACATGTAAGTACTTTGTCTTCTCTTTAGTGGGTGTGATAAATAGATTAGACTATTTGAAGAAACCAAATGGCAACAAAAAATATTCCGGCGTCAGAAGCCTCTCCTGGCTTCACTGAACCCGTCCTTGTGTTAGCTTCTCCCTGGGGACTCCCCGTGGGTATGCGTGTGGATGTTCTGGCGTGTGTGCCCTCAGGTGAGTGTGTGTGTGTGTGTGTGTGTGCCTGTGTGGCCCCTCGGTGAGCAAGGCGCTGGCCAGGACCTCAGGCCTGAGCACTCCTTCTGTCTGCCTTGCCCGTCAGTGAAGTTTCACCCACCGCCCTCCTGTGTGTCAAGACCCCACCTTCAGTAACACTAGCGGGTGTGAATAGCAAGTTAATAGAATATGCTAGAGCAGAAGTAACATTTTTTGACCAGATCATGGTGATTGTGACTCACAGAAGACCTGCGGAGGAGGGTTACATGGAATAAAAAGGCCACCACGCCCACCACGCCCCCCTCCAAGAGTCTCCCTCCTTGTCACACTCTGAGGGTCTCGCTATGTTTTGTGTGTGAACCAAAGTCACTTCTCTCGTGCTAAGAAATTAATGTAGTTAGACTAGATCTCTCTCTCTG
Source organism: Giraffa tippelskirchi (assembly GCF_054371585.1). NCBI lineage: Eukaryota > Metazoa > Chordata > Mammalia > Artiodactyla > Giraffidae > Giraffa > Giraffa tippelskirchi. The sequence goes on from NC_137287.1 coordinate 24,900,309, forward strand.
TTGGATGCTTCCGTATCTTTTCCCACAGCATATTGTCTGGTATAATGGGGAGCTATTTATTGAAATTAAAGATTATTTATTTGTGCCATGCATTTGAGTTATCTTTTTCTTCATGAACATGGGCGTGGAGGGTAGGAGGGTATTTCAGTTACTGTCTCTGTGTAAAAACTCAAAGCACTGGTGTTTATTGTACTCACAGATCTCATGGGTCCAGAATTCAGACCAGGCACAGGGATGGCTTGTCCCTACCTCATGATACTTAGGGTCTCAGCTGGAACACTCGGGGGCCACAGTGGGTATAACCAGACAGCCAGTCATGCTGGACATTGTTGGTAAGACTCGTGTGTGGTCCAGGCAGGAAGAACAGTTAAAACGTTAAGGTAAATTCATCTGACAACTGACAGGGGAACTTGTGTAAAAGAAGATAAGGATTTATGTTAGGTCCCTCCTGTTGCAAGCAACAGGAAATTAACACCAAATTGTTTAAGCAACAAAGGAAGTCCTGGCTTTAGGCATAGCTGGATCCAGGGGCTCAAATGAAGTAATCAGGGCATTGTTTATCACTCTGTCTCCTGGACAGGCTTTCCCCATTCAGGGAGCATCATGGTTACCAGCAGCTTAATAATTTCCACTCATACTCATCATTAAGACCCAGCTTCAATTGCCAAGACAGAAATGACAGCTCCTTCCTGTCCTCTCCACAAGAAGCTTTTATTTCTGTTTAACTTTTGTAACAACAACTACCTCTAATTGAGGCCTTACTGGGTGCTAAGCCCAGTGCCGGCACATCCTTATTTAATTTTCACAACAACCTCTTGACAAAGGAGCTATTATTATCCCCATTTTCCAGGTGAGGAAAATAAGAGGTTTTTTTTTCTATAAAACTGTTCACTTGTTCAGGACAAGATCCATGGCTACTTAGCTTTCTATTGACCGTGCCCAGTAAAAGGGGCTTGACCTAGGTACACCTCGTGGGCTGAGATGGCTCCACTCCTGGCCGCATTGGGCTTACCAGGGTCCCCTCATGGGTCCTCTGGTACCTCCCACTCTGGAGTGGAGGTGGCGTGAAGGTCAAGGAGGAAAGAGGGAGGTTGCCTTAGGTTATGTTTCTAAGGAGAGAAAAGGAGAAGCTTTTCCTTCTTTATAAAACAGCTTCCTTCCCATGGTCGCACAGAAGAGGAGAAAAATATGAGAGAACAAACAGAATGAGGGAAGACAGGACTAGAGATGAGGTTACACGGTGACTGGCTTTGGAGCCAGAGAAGCCATGGTTCAGAGCTCAGGCCCAGCACTCCCTGCCCGCGCCCTCATCAAGTCTCAGAGCTGCTCTGGGCTCCAGTTTCCTCATTATCTTACGTGGGGCACTTGAGAAGCTGATGTTGAGGCAAGGACGTGGGTTCAGTTCAGTTCAATTTCGTTGCTCAGCCACGTCTGACTCTTTGGACCCCACAGACTGCAGCACACCAGGCATCCCTGTCCATCACCAGCTCCCGGAGCTTGCTCAAACTCATGTCCATCGAGTCGGTGATGCCATCCAACCATCTCATCCTCTGTCATCCCCTTCTCCTCCTGCCTTCAGTCTTCCCCAGCATCAGGATCTTTTCCAATGAGGCAGCTCTTCGCATCAGGTGGCCAAAGTATTGGAGTTTCAGCTTCAGCATCAGTCCTTCCAATGAATATTCAGGACTGATTTCCTTTAAGACTGATGGGTGCAAGGACTTGGGTGTGATGGCTTATTTGGGAGGTGACCCCTGAAATCAAACAGAAGGATAAGTCAAGGGAAAGAGGAACACCATCAAAGCCTGCTTTAACTGGCATTGTGGGCAGCTAGGACTCAAGTCATGCTGGGGACCCACATATTAATAAAATACACTTGAGAGTGACTGCTACAGGGAAGCTGGACTTTTCAACTACTGCATCTTATTATTGCTCAGGGCTTGAGGGGTGTCCCTGTTGGCATTCAATGTTTGGCACTTTAGCACTGTCCTGTTGGGCTGAGCCAACTTGGGTAGCATAGAGGACTCCCCAGGCAGAGAACGAGAGTGTACTCGAGCAGGTGAGCTGTCGCTGTGTGCGGTCCAGCCCACCGCAGCCTCTTGGGCACTCTGGTGACTGAGGGTTGCAAGCAGGGCATCCCCAGCACCTGCTGCCCTCATTTCCAATAACCGGAGGGCTGACTAAGCACCATGCCAAGTGCTAAATGTCTCATTTCATCCTCCTGCAGCAACCCACGTGGGAGATGTTGTTACTTCCCTCTTATAAATGAGGAAGCTGAGGCTTCATGAGATTAAGTGATGAGTAAGCAGTGGAGCTAGAATGCCAGCCCAGGCCTGGCTGACTCTAGAGCCTGGTGTGAGCGAAACTGTATCTCCCCCAAGCTCGTGTACTGAAGCCTTAACCCCCACAACCTCATCGTGTGACTGTGTTGAGAGATGGGGCTCCTTAAAGGTGATTCAGGTTAAATGAAATCATCAGGGTGGGCCCTGATCCAATACAACTGGTGTCCTTACATTAAGGGGAGATGAGGACACAGAGACAGACATGCACTGAGGGAAGACGATGTGCGGAGACATGGGCAGAAGATGGCATCTACAAGTCTAGGAGAGAGGCCTGGAGACCCAGGCCTAGGACAGCACCTTCCCAGGAACCACTTCTGCCAACACCTGGACTTGGGCCTTCTGGCCTCCAGAACTGTGAGGCAGTGAAGCTGTGCTATTTGGGCCACCCCATCTCTGGAACTTTGTTGCAGCAGCCCCAACACTTATTCAGAGCTGGTGTGGCTGACCACTGTGCTGGACTGTCTCATCTGAAAATAGGATGACAGTTTCTATCCCGCAAGGCTGCGGGTGGTGTGAGGGTGAGCCAGGATAATGCCGGCAAGGTCTTAACACACCACACTTGTTGGCTGTTCCTACTGGACACGCATGGGGCAGTATTTGCTGATTATAGACAGAACAGCAGAAGCACAGGTGCCACAGCTGTCCACGTCTCCTGATTCCTTTCCTTTCTGGGTGGTCTGTCTTCCACTGCCAATGGGATCGCTTTCCTTTTTTCAGGGTCAAAAATACTGTTTAAAATAATTAGGAATGAGCAAAAATTTTAAACTTATGCCTAGAAAAAAGACTGGAAGACATTGCCCTGAATGTCGCAGGGGTTATCTTTTGGGAAGTCGTTTTGCTACTCAATTTTATACCTTCCAATTCAGTGTCTTTGAGGGTCCTATAGTGATCTCATGGTAGTTTAACGTATATTGAGCACTTAAGTGTCAGGCATTGTTCTAAGCACTTGTATGAGGGAAGGTATTGATTTGTTCCCATTTTTCATATGAGGAAACTGAAGCTAAGAGGGATTAAATAATCAGTGTGTGGTCACACAGAAGCAGGTCTGAAATTTGAACACAGATACAGATATGCCTGAATTGAAAAGTATGAAATAAACTAGCCTCTACTGTCTCTTTTATACTGGTGGTGAGGAGCAGGGAACTTTATTTTACTTACTAGTAAATAAATAACAATTTTAAAAAGGTAAGAAACTAAAGGAGATGATAGATAGGAAGAAAGAAATAGATCTTTGCTGAACCCACAGGCCACCATGAGCACAGTGGGTGTATGTGGATGTATAGGGTCGAGGGGAGAGTAAAGTCTTTAAGAAACCAGAAAATATATATTGTGTTACAAAGAGACCTCTACAACCTCCAAATGGGAGCAAAGATCCTATATGTTAAGTGAATAAACTGTCTATGTTCTAGACAGTAAACTTGAAGTCTGGAGCAAGGGTTGCAAACTATGGCCTGTGGGCCAAATCCAGCCCACTGCTCTTTTTTGTAAATAAAGTATTACTGGAACCCAGTCAGGCTCATTCCTAAGATTCAGAGTTGTGGCCTGCAAAGCCACTACTATCTGGCTCTTTACAGAAGAAAATTAAGTTGCAGTTATGTAGGATGAATAAGTCTAGAGATCAAAGGTACAGCATGATGGTTATAATTAATAACACAGTACTGAATGCTGGAAATTTGCAAAGAGTAGATTTCAGGTGCACTCAGCACACACAAAAGGAGATGATATGTTAATTAGTTTGCCATACCATTTCACTATATATATATATGTATATCACATCATCATGTTGTACACCTTAAATATATTCTTCTTAAAAGAATTCTTAACACATGAAAAGATGCTCAACATCACTCATTATTAGAGAAATGCAAATCAAAACCACAATGAGGTATCATTTCACACCAGTCAGAATGGCTGATATCCAAAAGTCTACAAGCAATAAATGCTGGAGAGGGTGTGGAGAAAAGGGAACCCTCTTACACTGTTGGTGGGAATGCAAACTAGTACAGCCACTATGGAGAACAGTGTGGAGATTCCTCAAAAAACTGGGAATAGAACTGCCATATGACCCAGCAATCCCACTGCTGGGCATACACACCGAGGAAACCAGAATTGAAAGAGACGCGTGTACCCCAATGTTCATCGCAGCACTGTTTACAATAGCCAGGACCTGGAAGCAACCTAGATGTCCATCAGCAGACGAATGGATAAGGAAGCTGTGGTACATATACACAATGGAATATTACTCAGCCATTAAAAAAAATACATTTGAATCGGTTCTACTGAGATGGATGAAACTGGAGCCCATTATACAGAGTGAAGTAAGCCAGAAAGAAAAACAACAATACAGTATACTAATGCATATATATGGAATTTGAAAGATGGTAACGATAACCCTATATGCGAGACAGAATAAGAGACTCAGATGCATAGAACAATTTTATGGACTCTGAGGGAGAAGGTGAGGGTGGGACGTTCTGGGAGAATAGCATTGAAACATGTATATTAGCATATGTGAAACAGAACACCATTCCTTGTTCGATGCATGAGACAAGGGCTCAGGGCCGGGGCAATGGGATGACCCGGAGGGATGGGATGGGGAGGGAGGTGGGTGGGGGGTCCAGGAAGGGGAACACATATAAACCCATGGCTGATTCATGTCAATGTATGGCAAAAACTATTACAATATTGTAAAGTAATTAGCCCCCAACTAAAATAAATAAATTTATAAAAAAAAAAATAAAAGAAAAGAATTCTTAATTCTTCTTAAAAAATAGAATTTTTAAGAAAGTTTGCTTACCCCTGTCTAGGTAACATGAATGTACATATGACTCCCCAGGGATCTAGTCAAAATGCAGATTCCAATTCAGCAGGTCAGGGCTGGGACCTGAGATTATGCACTTTTAATGAGCTCCCAGGAGATGCCGCCACTCTCGTCCATGAACCACACGCTGGACTGAGCATGTCACAAATACTTGTCACGTTTCCATCAGAGCAGGGTCATGATCCAATTTACCAAAATCTCCAGCCATCACATATTATCAACACGGATCATTTAGGAGGTTTATTTGCCAAATCAAAGGACCCTCCACTTTTCAAAAGCATTTCCAGTGGCCTGTGTCTGATGACCCTCCTTCTCCACCTGGTCCATTCACACCGAGGGTGTTTGACACGCCAGCAGGGGCCCCTGAAGGACAGTCAGCACACCAGATGATGGAGAGTGGGGAAAAAGGATCCCAACTGTCTTCCATTTTTATATTTTTGTATCAACTTTTTAAATAAGTCAATTTAGGGGAGGGCTGTTTTATAACAGATACGGTACATTAGTACAGTATGTTGTATGTGCACATCACTTATATAATAAACATGTCATTTCTAAATGAATAAATGTGCATGCTCCGGAGCACACCCCCACAAAGCTTTGAGGCAAGGGGTAGACAAGAGTTCTGCTGTGGCTGAAAATGGGCCTGGGCTGTGCTCCTAGCATGAGTCAGGCCTTGGCAGGCTTTCAGCCCTGCGTGGGCTGGCAAAGCACGCTATGTGGGCACGAGTTAAAGTTATTCCTCTCAGGCACAGCCGGGTGTTGCAGAAAGAAAGTGAGCGATTGGGACACGTTTGTGCCCTGTGAATGCCAACCACACAAAGTGTCAGGGCACCTGGCTGAGCATTTCGAGAGAGAAAGCGGGGAGTGTTCAAAGAAGGCCAGGTAAAGACCTGCACAGAATCGATGACAATCACAGCAAAATTTGCTATCATGCATTCAACACCTGCTACTTGCCAGCTTCTATGCTGAGTATTACAGACTAATGATCACATTTAAACTTGGTAAGGTAGGGACTGTTATTGGGGGCTTTCCTGGTGGCTCAGACGGTCAAGATTATCTGCCTGCAGTGCAGACCTGATTTCAATCCCTGGGTCGGGAAGATCCCCTGGAGAAGAAAATGGCAACCCACTCCAGTATTCTTGCCTGGAGAATCCCATGGACAGAGGAGCCCGGGGGCTATAGTCCATAGGGTGGCAAAGAGTCGGACACAACTGAGCAACTAACACTTTCAGGTATTGTTATTATCCCCTATTTTATAAAGGAGGAAAGAGAGGCTCAGAGAGGCAGAGTGACTTGCCTGAGGATATAGGAAGACTCCGATTTTTAGAGGTATCAATTCATAAATGCAACGAGATTCCAATGAAACACCATCATTTAAGTTTGAACACACTAGAACCGTACACTAACGATAACATTTGCTTCTCTTTGTTGAACACTTCCTCTACATCAAGAACCTTCTACCAGTGCCTTCTTGAACCTCTACAAGAACTGGGAGGAGGTGCCACCCGACCTTCCTCCTCGCTGCGGGGAATCCAGGGCTCAGAGCTGCGCAGATGAGGTGGGGACCGGCTGAGCCCAAGTGCTGAGGCCCTGCCTGAAGGGGGCACCCTCTGTCAGTTCAGTTCAGTTCAGTCGCTGAGTCGTGTCGGACTCTTTGTGACCCCATGGACTTCAGCACGCCTGGCCTCCCTGTCCATCACCAACTCCTGGAGTTTACTCAAACTCATGTCCATTGAGCTCCGCGAAATTGTTCCCATGAGCAAATGAGGCTTAAGTCTTGTCAGATCTTTAGATTCTCAACAGAGGACAGAAATCTAGACTTACACTTAAAATCTCCTGATTGTATACCCTGACAACAAATTTTCAGAAATTTTAAAACACCACACGTGCGTGCGTGCTAAGTCGCTTCAGTCGTGTCCCACCTTTTGTGACCCCGTGGACTATAGCCCACCAGGCTCCTCTGTCCATGGGATTCTCCAGGCAAGATTACTGGAAGGGATTGCCATGCCCTCCTCCAGGGGATCTTTCTTTCCCGACCCAGGGATCAAACCTCATCTCTTACCTCTCCTGCATTGGCAGGCGGGTTCTTTACCACTAGCGCTGCCCACGCAGCACGGACCCAACAAATCACATCCACGGGTGAGTTGCCCCGGGAGACGGCTCTAGATGCTGGCTTATATTTTCACTTTGTCCAAGGGCACCAAGATGCTTTGTCTCCTGAGCCAGGCTGGGATGTGCATGTTGCTATTGTCCCACCTTACATCCCCAAGGATGCAAACCCACGGCCCAGTCACTCGTGGCTTGGAAGCGGGACTGGGCTTCCTCTTAGTTCTCCGAAGCAGGCCGGCCAGGGGCAGCCTTCGGGCAGTCACTCTGAGCTGACTGCGGTGTGCAGGGAGGAGGGAGGTGGGAGAAGGAGGGGAGGAGAGAGGGCGGAGACTGGGGTCTCTCTACCCAGTCCTCCTGAGTTCCCGGCAGGAGAGCGTTGGACCCGGCAGGGCCTCTTTCCCCTGCTCAGGCCGGGAGGTGGCTTTCTCGGGGCCCAAGATGCAGCAGTGGGGGCTGTGGACCGCGGCCGTCCTGACCCTTCTCTCCGCACAGGCCTTTCCACAAACGGACATCAACATCAGCCCAGGTGAGCACTGGGGCCAGGGCCGGGAGCAGGCGGAGAGGAGGACATCTGCAAATACTTGAGTTGTCACTGAGGCCTCACTGACTAGGCTGCGGGCCTGCCTGACCCAAGGAATGTTGGGGGGCCAAGCCGAGCTTCCTGACAGCCCCCCTCCAGCTCCTCTCCCTCCAGGTGATGGATATTGTCCTAGGGCCAGACCCAAAGAGACCTGGTGATAAAGCTCAGCATTGCATCTTGAAAGCTGTGTGACCTGGCACAAGTTTCTTGACCTCTCTGAGCCTCGGCTGCCTTTAGAAAACAGTGGTCACAATGGCCCCCTTGGGGCTATTGTGCAAGGGAGATGAGATAATGTGAGGAAAATGCCTGGCACTATAAGATCTGAAAATGATGTTTTTGTTAGGGATTTCGCATCTGGGCTCCCCACCTTCACCTTGGCTGTGATAGCTGTTCCCAGGAAGCTTTCAGACTTCCTGCTGTGCCATAGCGTTCAGCACGCAGGAGGACATAGGGGTCCCTCTAGTGACCTCCCTGGCGCCTGGCCTAGTGACACTCAGCTCTGCAAATTTTTTGTATCCCCTGGGATTGGGACCCATCAGACACAGGCATGTGGCCTCCCAGTGTCCCACTTGAAGGACGTGGGGCTTCAACTCAATAGGGAGGTCGGGGTGCTGACTCTGGGGTAGGAAGAGTCCTGAGTCCTTTAATCCCTTCAAGGCAGAGGATCTTGCCTGTCACCTCTACCAGGAAGGTGCTTTCCAAACATTGTTTTAAAACTGTTAATAATACCAATAACAACAATTGATGCTTGTGTAGCCCTCACTATATGCCAGGCACTGTTTTAAGCACTTTTTATATATGGATTTATTTAATCCTCACAATAACTCTATGACATAGATACTATTTCTGTCCCTATTAAAATAGAACTAATACTGTAATAAAAACATCTGTAAGATCTCCATAAGACCATATTATTGAGCTGTTACAGTGTTGGGGTGAATTTAAATAGAAGGGTGATAGGATTACCAGATAGATACCTGATGTCCAGGTAAACTTGAATTTCAGGTAACCAATAAATCATTTTTTAGTGTGTCTCAAATATTGCATGGGACATAACCTTATGCTAAAAATTACTTGTTCATCTGAAATTCAAATTTTACTGGGCATTCTTTTTTTAATCTAGCAACCCTAGTGATGGGGAATGTAAAGGGTGGTCAGTTCGTTTAGGCAAGCATCAGGGGCTCTGGTCTGCCATAAACTCTCTGAGTGTTTGTATTCGTCAGCTCAGGCTGCCATAACAAAATACCACAGACTGGGTGGCTTCAACTACAAGAAGCAATTCTGGAGGCTTCATGTCCAAGATCAAGATGCCACCTGACCTGTTACCTCGAGAGGGCCTTCTTCCTGCTTGCAAGTGGCCACATGGAGCTGGGGGGGGTGGAGTGCGTAGAGAGAGAGTGCTCGAATCTCTCTTCCTCTTCTTATAAGGCCACTAATCCCATCATGGGGACCCCCATGACTCCATCTAACCTTCATCATCTTCCAAAGTCTCCACCTGCAAACACCATCACACTCAGGGGTTGGGGCTTTGACATGGGAATTTGGGAGGGCATGCAGACATTCAGTCCATAATGGTGTCTTTGCATCCTTGTTCTTGTGCCTCAATTTTCTCTTCTGTGCAATGGGTGAACAGGAGAGAAATTGGACAGAATATCTTCAAAGGATATTTGTGTGTTCCGAGATCTTGCCTTTCTGCCCAGCATTAAGCGGAAAGGCCTGAGGTTGAGTTTGAGAGTGGGAGCAACTAGGGAAGTCCTCCTCTCTCACTAGTTTGTGCCGTGGGACCTTTCTCAGAGCTTCAAGTTTCCTCCTCTGGAAAGTGGGGATAATAATGGTTTTGGAGAATCTTCAATGAGATCATGCAAGTGAAGAGTTTAGCACATAATAAGCACTTGAAAAATGGCTTATTACCTCACCACTTCTGCCACTGTGGTTGTTGATGTTATGCGAGAATTGGCCAGAAGACACAGTTTTCTGCTGTGACAAAAATGCCTTCAAAAAGGCACTTCCAGATATCTAGCCCCATGCCTCAGCTCCACTCTATAGATGGGGAGACTAAGATCCCTGCCAACCCATCAACTTTAGAGATCTCAGAGTTGGAGTTGGAAGGAGGGGTCCCAGAAGTCCACTCAGCCTGATCCTTCCACATTACAGTTGTACACACTTAGGCCTATGGAAGCCAAATAATCTGGCCAAGGTCATCATCCATCCAGCCCAGCGGAAAGCCCAATTCAAGCCTGAGTGGACAAATCCACTAGAGCAAATTGATTTCAGAAGAGAATGTGTGAGCTAAGTGTTTGGGTGTGTAAGTGTGAGTGTGTGTGTGTCGATGTGGGACTAGAGAGTGCTTAGCTGGGGTCTTGGCGAGCCCATGCAGACCATGAAGGTGGGCGCACAGCCAAAACCCGTCCTTATTGAGCGTGGGCCTGGTTCGTCTTCTTCTCATGCACCCCCAGCCTTTAGGTGTAAAATTCCCCCTTAATCCCACTGCTCTGGATCTTTCATGAACACGCAAATACATGCAAATTGTACAACTCAGCTATACCCCTAGATCTGCTTTGGAAACAAACCTTTAGACCAGCAGTCCCTAATCTTTTGGACACCAGGGACCAGTTTCCTGGAAGACAGTTTTCCCATTGACTAGTGGGGAGGCAGCGCTGGGGAGGGGTACGATGGTTTTCATAAGGGGCATGCAAACCTAGATCCTTCACAGGCAGAGTTCACACTAGGGTTCAAGCTTCTATAAGGATCTAATGTCACCGCTGATCTGACAGGAGATGGAGCTCAAGTGGTGTGAGTGATGGGGAGAGGCTGTAAATACAGATGCAGCTTTGCTCACTCACCCACCGCTCACCTCCTGCTGTGCAGCCTGATTCCTAACAAGCCACAGGCTGGTTCTGGTCCATGGCCTAGGGGTTAGGAACCCCTGCCCCCTGCTTTAGACAATTCTGAGAGACTTGGGAGGATTTAGCCAGACTAGATCCTTTTCCTAAAACCTTTCTCAGAACCTGGCTTTGATCACCTTGTTTATGTGGATTCACAAATATTTAGTGCTTAAAAGAGGGCCTGGCACCTGGTAAAGTCTACCAAAACATTTGCTATTATGATTCTTCCACCATAACCATCAAAAAGCTTCCTTTCCTTGGCTCATGAGCCCAAGAACTTTTCACAGCAAAGGAAATTCTAACAAAGTGTTTCAATCCTCAGAGCCTGCTTCTACAGGGCTTCAGGGTTGCGCAGGGAAAGTCAGTTAAGTTCCGTAGCCTCTTCCTCTCCCCTCCAAATAGCTGGCACTGTGCACCCAGCTCCAGGAATATCCCAGGGCCAAGGCTGTTTCTGCTGTAATAATATCTCATGTTTACTAGAACGCCTACTATGAGTCAGGCACTGGCTTACCTATGAAGTACGCACTATCATCATGCCCATTTTACAGAGAAGAAAACTGAGGCACAAAGAGCTGAGTTTCTAACTAGAGTAATCTAACTCCAGAGACTAAGCTCTGAGGCTGGAGCATAGGGGCTTGGGCAACGGAGAGTCCCTGCTTCCTAGAGTACATCCCTCTGCACCCTCTAGTCTGGATCATAGAGTTGGATCCTAGAGTACGACCCCCCCCCCCAACCTGGACACTCTAGCCTATTCCCTACCCGTCCTGTGTGGTCACAGAGCCCTCTACACACTTCTAGAATGTCCCTTAGCATGTAAGGACTCATGGTCAGGTGTGCTGTGCATTCCTCCCTCCAGACTGTGACTTGAGGGCACAGACCTCAAGCCAAATAAGCACCCAGGAAACATTGAATTATTTGTTTAATTATGATGCTCTTAGTCAGCTCAGGCTGCTATCACAAAATATTGGGCTGGCCAAAAAGTTCATTCATATTTTTCCATAAGACATTTTGGAAAAACCCAAAGGAAATTTGGCAACCTAGTACCATAGACTGGGAGGCTTAAACCCCTGGAATTTATTTCTCACAGTTCTAAAGCCTGGGAACTCTGAGACTGAGGTGTTGACCAATTCACTTTCTGGTGAGAGCTCTTTTCCTGTCTTGCAAATGGCCCACAGAGAAGAGAGCTCTGTCTCTTCTCTTCTCATAAGGGCACTAACCCCATCACAGGGGTCCACCCTTATGACATAGCCCTAATTTCTTCCTGGAGGCCTCCATCTCCAAATACCATCACATTGCGGGGTAGGATTTCAACATATGAACCTGAGGGTAGGGCGCAAATGTTCAGTCCATTACACTGTTAAATTTGGTGTTTAATATGTTTGTCTTACAAATGAGAAAACAATACCAAAAAAAGATATTTTCTGGAGGCACTGGAGTGCTTCAGACCTGAGTCCCATCCTGACACTGCCACTTTTTAGCTGTGGGAGCTTAACCTCTTTGAGCCTCAGTTTCTGCATCTGTAAAGGGGGGATGACACAGATACCCATCCCCAGTTTGAGTCTCAGGTTTTGCATCTGTAAAGGGGGGATGATACAGATACCCGCCCCCAGTTTGGTCTCAACAGGTATACTTAGCATGTAATGAATGGCCACTGTTATGAGCAAAATAAAAAACCACCCAGTGCTGTCCCCTCTGTATCATATGGCTACAAGAGCAGCCCTGGGGAAGGGAAAGCAATGCTCAGGCATGAGAGGCCTGGGACCAGTAGTTCTGCACACCAGAGCCGGGGCTCAGTGGGAAGGCCCCCTGGGGGTGGGATGTATGGACCAGAGAGGTACTGAAGGTGACTGAGCTCTCCCAGGGGCCACCTTCCCAGACACTGGGAGGCACTTCTGACCCCCTTGGACATCTGGGGCCCAGTAGTGATGTGGAGGGGGGCAAATGTAGCCCCCAGGGCCCCCTTCTCTCCAGGCTGGCTCCCAAGGCTGATCTGGGTAGCAGGCAGCAGGGTAGTGTGTGTGGGAGGCTGGATTGGGGCCAGGGGAGCGAACAGCCAGATCGTGTGGGAAGGTGACAATTTATTCGTTTAAAGAGATTTAAAACATGAGCCCCAAACTCTGCTGGCATGTCCTCTTTCCTTAACAAGCTCAAAGCTTCCAAAAGCTTTGACTCCCGCCCCAGCTGGGAGACCTTGGGGGCCTTTGGTGCTGCTAATTGAGGTAAAATACCACGTAGTTTGGCCTCTCGGTTTCCAGAGCAACAAGCTTCTTTGTGCATCCCTCCCCCACACCCCACCCCTCCTCTCCATCACCTCCAGCTTCATCCCTCTCTCAAATTCCCAGCCAGTCTGAACCATTTGCAATTCTCCAAATGCTCCCTTCTCTCTCATACCTCTGGGCCTTTGCACATGCTATGCCCTCCACTTGGAACATTCTTCTGCTGACTCTTCCTCATCCGTCAGGTCTCAGTAGGGGTCTCACATCACCCCCTCCAGGAAGCTCTCTGGGTCTCTGAATCTGGGTTATGTACCACTTTCAGGTGCTCCTGTATCCTGTATAACAGGTGTTATACAACACCCTGCATTTTCCCCATCCGGGAAGGGGACTCACTCTGGTGTCATCATAATCACCAGTGGGCACCCTGCAGGCAGGGTGGGGATGGCCCCCAGTTCAACTAGGGAAAGAAAAGGGGCAAAAAAATGACAAATTTCTGAAATAATTTGGAGCTGCTGCCTTGAGTTTTTGCCTGCATGACACAAAGCCATATTAACTGTGTATTAATGACATTTTATTTCTGTGCTCATTTTTCTTAATGTCAGTCTCCATAGAGTGTATGAGGCCAGAGGTCTCTCCATGAGGCCAGAGGTCACCTCTGTATAATGTGCCACAGTATCTCCAGTACATACCAACGACTGAGACGAAACAGGTGCTCAAATAAGACTTTCTGAACAAATAAGGAAATGTATGAATGACCAGACCATCAAGTTTGAGATAGGAAAATAGGCTTCAATGTATCAAGAATCTCTAAATTAGGTCTGGAGCCATACAGGTCTGCCACTTGGGTGCTGCGTGACCTCAGGCAAGTTATTCAAACTCTCTGTGCTTTGGTTTCTTCATCTATAACAGCGGTGGGGCGGTGGGGAATCATGATACCTACCTTATAAGATGTGTGAAGACTAAATGAATTGTTATGTACAAAACACCTGACACATTGCGTGGCTCAGATGGAAGCTCAGTAGGGTGGGCCCTGGTCATTATGTTGCCATCACTACCTGTCAAGCTATAAAGCTATAGCTTAGCCAAGGCTACTTTGAGCTCCAGGTTGATGAAAGTCCTCTGAGATCCTTCTAATGCGTGTTTCTAAAATCCCAGAGGTAAAGGAGGTGGGAGTGGGGGGGATGCCAGGCAGGGTGGAGTTCATTACCATCCCAGTGCAGGCAAGCGGCTCCTTTTTGCCTCCCATGTCCTCCCAATTAAAGGCCTTTGCCTGCCCAGGTGGAAAGGGGATTAATTGAGCAGTGACCTGTCACAGCCCCATTTTCTGGTATGTTTCACCCCAGGCATCCATAACCACCACTTGCTCAGTGGAGAAAATCAAAGGGACCAGGAGTGGGGATGAGGGCAGGAAGGTAGGGGCTGAGGCTCTCCATTGCTAACGAGCTCCCTGGTGATGCTGATACCGCTTCTCACAGCAGCCATTGTGCTAAACAATATGGAAAACCAGGGTCAGTCAATGCCCTCAGTGCTCAGCTAGAGAAGTCCAGGCACGCCATCCTAGAGTCAAGATAGACCAGTTTGGAGGCATCAGGACACATGGGTGGTGCCCACACCCTTCTCACCACTGTCCTGTCCCCCCTCAAGGGGCAGTTGACCCAAAAGAGCAGTGTCTGACTCCCTGGCATGCATTTAGTCATTCAAAACTAGTTACCACCTATGTGCCAGGCACCGGGGAGAGGGGTGATCACAGAAGACCTTGAGCAGGGGGAGGCCAGACTGAACAAGAATTCATGGGGACATGTGGATGGCGGGTGTGGGGATCCTAGGGGCTCCCAGAGAGGCTCCTACCTCGTCTTCCCTAAAGAAGCCACCGAAAAGCCAAGACTCAAGGAAGAAACTCAAATCGGCTGAAGACAGGCCAAGGCAGGTATCTGCAGAGCTGAACACACAAGAGCTGAAGCAAATCTGGAGCATGTTGTGAGCGATGGGATAAGCTGCAGGGGCAGGAGGGAGAGCTGTTCCTCAGGGCGACAGGCATTCCTGGAGGGCTTCTATGAGGACCAGCTCAGGGTGTTGGAAGGATCTCTCTGGATCTGCAAGGTGAGATGAGGCAGAAAGAACAGCCAAGAGGCAATTGAGGAGGTTTCTGTGAGAGACTATGGGGGAAGGAAGAATGTGGAAGGGAGAGACAGAGACAGAGAGAAGGAGGGAAGGAGAAGGAGGAGGAAGACAGGAAAGAAGGAAGGGAGGGAGGAAGGAAGAAAAAGAAGGAGAGAGAGAAAGGAATTGGAGAGGTACTGGGAGGCGGAATAAACAAGACTTAAAAATTGACTGGATACGAGGAGAGGGAAAGAGGAGAGGTAAAGATGATTTGGGGAAAATATCCAACAACGCCAGGCAATTCTGGCCAGTTCCAGCCAATTCTTGTCAGTTTTGTCCAATTAAAAGTGTGTGTGTATGGGACTTCCCTGGGAGTCCAGTGGTTAAGACTCCTTGCTTCCACTGAGGAGGCAAGGGTTCAATGCCTGGTCGGGAACTAAGATCCCGCATGCCACACAGCGAGGCCAAAAATAATGGGGGGAGAGTGTGTGTGTGTGTGTGTATACACATCACTGTGCATTTTTCTAGGGAAAGGAAGGAACAATTGCTTTAATCATGACAGTGATAGTATTTGATATCAAAGATATCTGGGATATCAAAGATATTTGATATCAAATAAAACACAAAGGTAAAGTGAATATAATGGGGTTTCCTAGGCTGGATCTGGGAACAGGTAAAGAAAAAACTGGTGAAATCTGAATAAAACCCGTAGTTTAGCGAAGAGTGCATGCATGCTAAGTTGCTTCAATCACATCTGACTCTTTGTCACCCTATGGACTGTAACCCGCCAAGTTCCTCTGTCCATGGAATTCTCCAGGCAAGAATCCTGGAGCCGGTTGCCAGTGCCCTCCTCCAAGGGATCCTCTCCGCCCAGGGATCGAACCCTAGTCTCTTACGTCTCCTGCGTTGGCAGCCAGGTTCTTTACCACTAGCACCACCTGGGAAGCCCCGAAGATTCTGACTTCTTAGTTGTGACAAATGTACCATGGAAATGTTAAGATTAGGGGAAACTGAGTAAAGCATATTCAAGGGCTCTGTATACCATTTTTTGCAACTTATCTGTAAAGCTAAATTTATTCCAAAATTAAATGTTGTGGTTTTTTTTAAATGAAGGAAAAGAAAAGAGAGGACAACGAGGGTGGAAACTTCCAGATCAGACCTTCTGGTAAATTGGAGAGCAGAAAATGGCTCCACAATAGACATCTAGAAATGCAGAAAAACTTTTACAAGCATCCACTGAAAAGTAAGCTGGGCTTCCAGGAAAGTGTTGGGGGCGCCCAGGGGTAGGAAACCAAAGAAGCAAACCAAAGCAGTAGGCGCAGGCGCAGCAGCGCTCTGGGGACGGTGTCCGCCTCCCTAATACCCAGGCTCGGGTTTTACATCCATCCGGGGCGGAGGGGAATGACGGCTGAGCCATTTGAAGCAGAGCATTGAGAGCGGGATCCTCTCAAAGAGCAGAGAGAGGTAAAAAGTTCCACCTTCTGGGGAAGATTACACTGGATGAGGAGCGGGGAATCCTCCCTCCGTGGGAGAGATGACAAAGAAGTTTGTCTGCTTTATCTCAGACTCGGGATGAAAAGCAAGACTTGACCTCTGCACCGTCCTTCCATGAAGTCTGTACGGTTAAATTTAACCACAGTGTTCTAGCCCCGGGGCTTTTAAGCCACGGGTTTGTGACAGTTTTACATTTTAACTCTAAAACTGGAGAAAGAACCCGAACTCTACTTCTAATCAGTTTTCTGGCAATTTTTATTGAAGAAACTACAGATACGCTGAGAAATGTGGACATTTGCTGTGATGTTTTGGGTTGTGGCTCCGTGGGGTTATTTTACATTTTGGAATTCGGCTTTCCACCTAGGGCAGGAATTCTACTGACATTTTGTTGTTGGTTTTGGTTTTTTTTTTATGTTTATTTATTTGACTGCCCCAGCTCTTAGTTGCAGCACGCAAGGTCTTTGCTCTTGCTTGCGTCATGCAGGATATTTAGTTGCGGCATGTGGGGATTGAACCCAGGCTTCCTGCATTTGGAAGTGTGAAGTCTTAGCTCCTGGACCACCAGGAAGTCCCTCTATTGACATTTTGGGTCAGAAAATGCTTTGTTGTGGGGGCTGTCCTGGGCATTGTAGGATGTTTAGCAGCATTTCTGGCCTCTACCCATTGGATGCCAATAGGCCCACCACCAAGAATGTCTCTGGGCATTGCTTCCTGTCCCCTGGGAATCGAAATCACCCCTGGTTGAGAACCACTGCTCCAGGAGATCAACTAAGGGGTGGGGGTTGAGGGCTGGGATGTGCCACTTTCAGATTTAGAACTGGGACAGTCCTGGGCAAACTGAGGTGGTTATATCCCTTATTTCCATCTCTAGTATGAATACTTAGGATGTAAAATAATTGTAGGATGGATGAGAGGGGGAAAGTCATTTAGCACTAGCAAATATCATCGTCTCGGGTCAGTTGTTCCAGCCAACTCCTGCACAGACATGGCCAAGTTCTCACCAATGTGTGTCCTTGGTTATAAGTGATGGGTGGAAAGCAGATGGAAATGACTTTCTGCTTCTCATTCATGCAAAGGGGGAAGTGCTCCAAAAGGAGACCCCTGGGAGTGATTCAGCTGCCTCTCTCTGTGAGGAAGGCACTGGCAAAGTCACACAGGGAGCTCAGCAACACCCAGCCTCATGAGGGGTCCTTCAACCCTCTCAGCATCAAGGCAGTGTCCTCCTAGACCAGTGCTCTCAACTGAGAAAGGAGGAGACCGAGGTCCAGAGAGGAGCAGGGAAGGGCCCAAAGTACTGAGCCCACTAACTCCATAACTCCCTTGGCATATAAGGGAGGGTTAAGAGAGCAGATTTTGGATCAGCTGACCCCAGTTTGGATACTGGCACTCTTTGAAAGACGATTGGCCAGGACTGGCGGGGAGGGGTGGGACAAGCCAGGATTGACCAGTACAGCAGCCTGGGGTGGGAGGAGGGCTGGTTCTGGTCAAATAGAAAAGCCCCTTAGCTTTCATCAGCGACAGCCCAGCTGGAAGCTGCCTGCTTACATGTGTGTGTGTTAGCTGCTCAGTCATGTCCAACTCTTTGCGACCCCATGGACTATAGCCCACCAGGCTCCTCCATCTATGGGATTTTCCAGGCAAGAATACTGGAGTGGGTTGCCATTTCCTTCTCCAGGGGATCTTCCTTACCCAGGGATTGAACCTGCATCTCCTACATTGGCAGGCAGGTTCTTTACCACTGAGCCACCAGGAAAGCCCCAGCAAGTCTTTGGCACATCATAAATGCTCAGTACACCTTATTCATGAGCCCAGCCAGCTAATAGAGTGATTTTGAAGGCAAAAATCCACACCCCGGGCACCACAAGAGGTGCCAGCCTGACCACTGAAAAGGAAAGGAAGGTGCCAGCATTATATAGCATGTGAGACACAGAGCTGGGGCTGGGACCCGGGCTTCTGGGCTCCGGTCTAACAATCTCACCACTGCCTGGTACCTGCTCACACCGATGAGCCATACAACCAAGTTCCAGGCAGGTTCTCAGCATGCCTTTCTCCCCCCTTGGTCATCTTCAATCGTGGTTTTCCAAACCACACTAAGAGGCCCCCCAGACTGGCTGAGACTTCGGAGAACTTTACTGTCTCAAACATGGGCCTATCATTTGTCCCTTTTCAGAATTAAGAACACATCCTGAACCCCAGTAGTCATGGGCTAAAGATATAAATAGTCTTGGCTGCAGTTTGTCATTAAACATGTAGGGAAATATCTGCTTTCACCAAAGAGCCCAGAGTTGCAGATTGAAATAAGATACCATTTTTTTGCCTATAAAATTTGCAAAGATTACCATTAAAGTGGTAACAGTGCCGGCAAGGGCACTATGAGATGCGCATTCTCAGACATCACCGTGGGAGTAGAAATTGCTTTCAGGAGGCAATTTAGCAAATTGTATCAAAGCCTTAAAAATCTCTCCCCAGAAAATCAGAAATGCTGCAAAAGCTTTGTGCACAAGGCTGTTCATCTCAGCACTTTTTCTAATTGCTTCTTTTAAAAAGAGGAAACAATCTAATTAGACTAAAATAGGAGAATGATTAAATAAACTCTGGGGGGAGGGGGCAGTTGGGCCACTCAGAGGAGTATTCAATAGCTGTTTGAACAATGTTTACAAAAATTTATAATGATATGAGGGAAAATGCTTATACTCTAATTTTTAGAAATCAGAATACCAATAGGGGTTTATGGACAATATAATCACAACTGCATTTTAAAAAATCATTGCCTTCAACCTGACAAGAAGAAAAACACTCCAAGGCAGTAACGTTTTCCAAGGATTCTATAATGAGTACATATTACTTTT
Organism: Giraffa tippelskirchi; assembly: GCF_054371585.1. NCBI lineage: Eukaryota > Metazoa > Chordata > Mammalia > Artiodactyla > Giraffidae > Giraffa > Giraffa tippelskirchi. The sequence goes on from NC_137287.1 coordinate 24,919,702, forward strand.
ACTATTTTGTAAATTTTAGGCATGTGTTAATCATACTGGGATCACTTTTTACTTTTATACTTTAAAAGATGTCATAAGCCACAGCATCAATGTTTGCATGGCCAGCCTTCTTCCCAGTCTGTTTTCTCTCTGTCCCCAGCCATGCCAGAGCTGCCCCAGGCTTCCCTGTGCCCACTGTTCTGGATGGAGTTCAAAGGCCACTGCTACAGATTTTTCCCTCTCAATAAGACCTGGGCTGAGGCTGACTTCTACTGCTCGGAGTTCTCCATCGGCAGGAAGTCCGCCAAACTGGCCTCCATCCACAGGTGAGTGGACTCCTCTGTCCTTTGTAGCCCCAGTCAAGCACCCCCTTGGAAAGGGATGTAGGGAATGGTGTCTTCCACTGGTGTTTCTCTGGTAATTTCAGCTTTTATTGTCATTGAAACTGGCTTTGGCAGTAGAGGACGAAGCATTTAGCAAGAGTTGCAAACAGCAGGCTGGAAGGTCCGTTTTTATAAGTGCCAAACTTATGCCATGCTTTATTCAGTATCACAGGGGGTTTGAACCAGTGAAACAACTCATATAACATACACGTAAATAGCATAACATAAGGCATAATAACTGACATTTATTTGCTAACAGTTGGGCTTCCCAGGCGGTGCTAGTGGTAAAGAATCCGCCTGCCAATGCAGGAGACACAAGAGATATGGATTCGATCCCTGGGTCAAGAAGATCCCCTGGAGGAGGGCATGGCAACCCAATCCAATATTCTTGCCTGGAGAATCCCATGGACAGAAGAGCCTGGCAGGCTAAGTCCATGGGGTTGCAAAGAGTCAGACGCAACTGAAGTGACTTAGCATGCATGCATGTATAAGCATCAAGTTCCTGCAAACCATATTAGGTTGATACCCTCATGTCACAGATAGGAACCTAAGGCTCCAAGAAGCTATCTTGCTATGAAGTGGTGGAGCCAGGATTTGAGCCTGAGCAGCTGGCTTCCATAGCCCACCCACAAAGCCTCCTTCAACATTCCTCCATACCTCCCAAGCCCCAGCCATGCTGACCATCTTGACATTCTCCAGTGTGGTCCAGCCCATTTACTCCTGCATATTTGCACATTCTATTCCCTCCACTGGGAACTCCCGTCCCATCTTCTCCAGGTAGACTCTTCCTTAACCGTCCAGACTCAGCTCTGCCACCTCTGCACTGAAGTCACTCCAGACTTGGTGGCACCTGACTGCACACATCCACCTCCCAAGGAGCACTTTCTTCATCACTTTAGTGACTTCTTTTCACATCTGATTTCCTTGCTGATTTGTGGGTTCTTTGAAGCCAGATGCGATGTGTTCCGTTGCCCCTAATCTACAAATTTACAGTCCTTCCTGATTTTTCAAGGATCTCAGAGACTTGAAGTTAGGACACTGGTTGGTTCTTTACGCTTTAGAGTCGCTGAGTTTTGTTACAAACGGGGAAGGGGTTCTCAATCTTAGTTTCGAAAAACAACAACTCTTGAATCTTCACATTGATTCATCTAGCAGTGTATCCACTGTATCCTTGGTGGTGCTGAAGAATATAGTGATGCAATCAACATCTAACCAGGAAAACAGGAATCACTACAAATGTTTAACACAGAGTTTCATATATATGCAGGTGATGGACTCTGAGAACTTAAAGATGCAGTAGATTTTCTAGAGATTCACACCAGCAGGAAGCCAGCTTCACCCCTAACTGGAGGGCGGGTCAGTCCTATGGGAGCTGGAGCCACAGAAGCCAGGCAGCCCCTGCCAGCACCTCCCCAGGCAGAGAGGGAATGAAACACCCTGGTTTCTCTCTTCCTCCCAGCCTCCATCAGTTGCCTCCCCTTGTGTGGAGGGCAGCTAACGTGGAAGCCTGGGCAAGGCAGTCTTCAGAGTCAAATCCCCTGTGATACAGAGCTCAGCGCAGCATATGACTGGCATGTGTAAAGATGGATAAAATAAGTTCTCAAAAATTCCTGGCCTATAGAGGAAAATTAAATATATGTAATAAAGAGGAAATTTTAAAATGATTCCAAATGAAGATTTCCCTTTGGTGGTCCATGGGAAGGACAGCCCAGCCTGCCCCATGGAGCCCTTTGTTTACTAGGCACTAGGAAGGATTCCAGGTAGATTTGGGGGTTTTCCAACAGCCCTTTACTCAAATTCTGTTCTTTTCTGCCTCAGCTTACCTCCTTTCTCACTTCTCAACTCCTGACATCCCTTTTCTTCCCCTCTTATACAAATGTTCCCAAAATGTTATGCTAGCATCTCCTCTCTTATACAGGTAGTTTTCCACTCTGGCATATGATACTTTCCCAAAAACATGTAGAAAAGTTGAATTTGCACAACACATTCATGTTATAAACCAAGTTCACTTCCCATAAAGCTAGACAATATTATAAGATCTCTAATTACATCTTGTCTCTGAGACACAATCCAATTCTCTAATTCCAGCATTTTTTTCGCATCTTTTTCATGCTTTGTAATTTTGTTCTTTTCCTTCATAACTAAACGCACAATCAACTTATGTTCATGGAGCATCTAATTAAAGTTTAAGTTTCTCTTCCTTTCAGCTTACCTAATAATTTCCACCTTTGCTTCAAGTGACAGTTGAATTGAATTAAGTTCATTCGATTTTCGCTCCTTATTACTTACAGTAGCACCTCAGGCATTTCTATCTCCCAGTTATTTTGACCACATAGGGGGAAAACACAATAAAATATTGAAATAGTTTTCCAAGCAGGTGCCATTGAAGAAAGGTGGCTCTAGTGCCATTTTAATGGCAGGGCAGCCACTCCCCTAGATGACCGCTCACCATGCATGTTCAGCAGTTAATCTAGGGCACTCTGAATTGTGCTGAGAGGGGCACATGGGAATGCCAGTGCTTCACTGGATAGGACCAACAGCAAAGACGCATTGGGCTGGAGGATACTTTATCCCCACCTCCCCAAATCATACCACTCTAATGTTAGACAAAACACATAGTCTTGGAACATCAACACTGAACAGAGCCTGATGATGGTGTGAGATAAGATGCCATATAGAAATAAGGCGTGAGATTGGTCCATGTGGCCCTTGCAGCCCATCTGGGGAGAAGAGACCTTGAGAAATGGCTTCCCAGGTGGCACTAGTGGTAAGGAACCCATCTGCCAATGCAGGAGACATAAGAGGCACAGGTGTGATCCCTGCTTTGGGAAGATCCCCTGGAGGAAGGCATGGCAACCCACTCCAGTATTCTTGCCTGGAGAATCCTATGGACCGAGGAGCCTGGCAGGCTAAAGTCTATGGGGTTGCAAAGAGTCAGACAGGACTGAAGTGCCTTAGCATGCACACACAACCTTGAGAAGCAGAAAACTAAGCCAACCAGCGCACCCTGGGGAGCATGGAAACTTTCTGCTACAGGCGTTCAAGGATTATATAGAGGGTGCTCACAGAATGTTTCCTGGAAGAACTAGTCCTGGATCAGGATCCTGAAGGTTTGGGAAGCTTAGGAAATGGGGACAGCAGATGTTATAAAGGAGGAAATTAAGAGGGCTTTAGAGTCAGGCAGCCCTAGGCCAGTCACCACTCCACCACTTCCTACTTGGTGATCTTACCCAAGTCACATAAACTCTCCAAGTCAGAGTCCTCACCTGGGAAACATCAATAGTTACACTGAGCTTTTAAGATTGAGGATTTTAGAGGAGATAATGGATCTGAAGTTCTTACACAGCACTCAGGTAACACAATGATTCATAGTGAGAGTTGTTAATTATTTTTATTAATTATAATCATGGGTGTGTCAAGAGGTCCACACTTACTTAGCATGCCCACGTCAGATCATCTTTCTGAGGGCAAATAAGCCTTGCCCCACCTGCCATCTTTCGTCTCTACTGCTGCTAATAATATCTATCTTGGTCCATTTAGGCTGCTGTTACAAAAATATCACAGACTGGGTGGCTGATAAACAACAGAAACGTGTTTCTCACAGTTCTGGAGCCCAAGATCAGAGTGCCTTGTGTTGTCAAGTTCTGGTGAGGGCTCACTCCCCGGTTTGCAGATATTCATCTTCACGCTGTACCCTCAGAAGGCAGAAGGGGCAAGAGCACTCTCTAAGGCCTCTTTATAAGGGCACTAATCCCATTCACGAGGGCTTCACCCTCATGAGCTAATCACCTCCCAAGGGCCCCACCTCTTAATACAGTGACATCAGGAGTTAGCATTTCAATGTGTGAATTTGAGGGAGGGGCACAAACATTCAATTTATAACAATTTTGATTAGCAACTCCTAGTATGTGGCTGCCTAGAGCACTGTGTTGATAAAGATTCTGAGAACCAGAATTCTGAGTGGTTCTGGGATGGATTAGTAATGTTTTCCACAAACACATAGTTAAGGAGAGTTATTATGTGTGCTTAGGGCTTTCTTTATAGCTCAGTCAGTAAAGAGTCTGCCTGCAATGCAGGAGACCCGGGTTCAATCCCTGGGTCAGGAAGATCCCCTGGAGAAGGAAATGGCAACCCACTCCAGTATTCTTGCCTGGAGAATGCCATGGAGAGAGGAGCCTGGCTGGCTACAGTCTATGGGGTTGCAAGAGTCGGACATGACTAAGCACACACAGCACAGAATTATGTGTGCTTTGACTTGCTCCCAACACCTTAAGCAAAATGAAATTGATGGGCAGGTGTTCTAGACAAGGTGGCAGCCTATAGAGAGTGGTCATTCAGAAGAAGCCATCAGGAGCAGATGTAATCTGTTGCAACGTAAAGGATACCTCAACATAATCCTGTTTTGAAAGGAGTTATGGATTAAGTGTTCTTTTAGGCAGCAGACTACTTCCAGGGTCCTCCACCAATTTCTTTTGCTAGGTAAATTACTTTATAAGCTCTTTGAAATAGGAGGTAAGAATCCCACCAATGCTTTCTGCTGTGTTTTAAATGTTTTGGTCCCCACAAGATTCATATGTTGAAATTCTAATGCCCCATGTGATGGTGTTAGGAAGTGGGGCCTTTGGGGGATGCTTAAGTTCTGAGGGTGATGCCCTCATGAATAGAATTAGTGCCTTTATAAAAGAAGCTCCACAGAGCTCCCCTGTCCCCTGCTGCCATGTGAGGGCACAGCAAGAAGTATGCACCCAGAAGGTGCACTCACCTGGCCATGGTGGCACCCTGATCTTGCATTTCCCAGCCTCCAGAACCGTGAGAAATAAATTCCTATAGTTCATAAACCACCCAGACTGTGGTAGTTTGTTGTAGCAGCCTGAATGGCCGAAGACACCTGTTGAAGAGGGTGGATAGTTAATTGCAGGATTTGGTTTTGCTGAGTCGACTCTGCAAGTTCAAGCCTCTAGCCAAATTTTCCAGAAAAGCCAAAGATTTTGAAGACATTCTGTGAGAAAAAAAAAAATTAGGAGAGAGGAGGCTATGTAAGGACTGGCACTGTATGGGGAGATTTTTGTTATTTGGTGTGTGCAACACAATGTCAATTCCTTTTTTGTCTCTTCAATATAATCCATCATGTTTGCTAGTGTTTTTGAGATGGACTTAAATTTATAGGATGAATAGCAGTGCTGAGTCCTGCTTTGCACTGGCATGTAAAAAATGCAGAAATGCCCCTGACAGGACAGCCTATGTGGGTGCCCTACTTAAAAAAGAAAAAGGAGAAAGCCAGATTGCATCACATCCTCTATTTACTTTGATCCAGGAGGGTTAACAAAGGCTGCTGTCGATTTGCAACTCAATCTTGCGTCAAGAGGCAACGAGTCTATGTTCATCAGTGATATTGGCCTGTAGTTTTCTTTTTTTGTGGCATCTTTGTCTGTTTTTGGAATTAAGGTGATGGTGGCCTCATAGAATGAGTTTGGAAGTTTACCATCTTCTGCAATTTTCTGGAAGAGTTTGAGTAGGATAGGTGTCCAAGAGGGGGAACGCATGTAAACCCATGGCTGATTCATGTCAATGTATGGCAAAAACTACTACAATATTGTAAAGTAATTAGCCCCCAACTAAAATAAATAAATTTATTTAAAAAAAAAAAAAAGAGGCAACGAGTAACGTGTACCTGGGTTTCTTGCCTTTGCAGCTGGGAGGAGAATGTCTTTGTGTACGACCTTGTGAACAGCTGTGTTCCTGGGATCCCAGCTGACATCTGGACAGGGCTTCACGATCACAGGCAGGTGAGGAAGTGCTGGCCATCAGGCCCTCTTGGAAGCTCCAGACAAGATTCCACTTTGATTTAACCAGCTTTTCACATGGAACCTACGTGCCAGGTCCCTGCCGTATGCCCAGCATACAGAGAAATCAGACACCAAAACACCCCAGTTAGAATATGATAAACGTTGTGAAAGAGAGGAGGATGGAAACATATCAGATGGCCAGTGATGGGCTCCGTTTAGGTTTGGATTCTCAAAAAAAAAAAAAAAACACAAAAACTTGATTAGATGGGTAAGAGGCTTTTGAGGGAAAATATCTGCAAAGGAAAAAAAAAAGGCAGGTATGTGGCAGGAGGGAAGACCTTCAGCCCATGATGAGCCCTGTGAAAGGAGATGGGGGAAGGCGGGATGGGGAGAGCCTCAGATTGCAGAACACTCTGGAAAGTCTTGGCTAAGCACATGGGACGTCCCCTGGCAGAGGATGCCCATTCCAGGACTCCCACTTGGGCAGGAGCGAGCCAGCACTGATACCCCTGATATGCAGAGTAACTAACTGGGAACATCGTGGAGGAAGCATGTTCTCCCTGTGAATGCAGTGCTGGGTCCAAGGAGCTGTCAGTCAGCCGTGCTCCCCCAGCAGCCTCTCGAAGGAGCTCTGAGCAGGGCACATCTACAGCTGCTGTAGCCTCCCTGAGTAAAAGACATTTAAGCTAACGTCCAGTGGACAAATAGGAGTCAGTCAGAGGAAGAACATCCCAGGCAGAGAGCACAGCATGGGCAAAGGTTTTGAGGCGGGAGAGTCATGGCACACTCAAGGACACTAAAGACCGTGTGTCTGGGATGCAGGGGGGAAGGAGTAGGTGGAATGATGGTGGGAGAACAAGGCCAAAGAGGGCTGGCTTGGGCCACATCTCATACCTGGCAATATCCCAGCAGACTCCACCTGGAGATTTTGTCTGCTGACTTACCCTGGGCAAGCTGCGTCCTGAGCATCTCTCCTATACGTACACCTCCAACCCTGCCTCAGAGCATCGCAGGGAATAGGATTCCATTTCAAGCACCTGTTCTACCATTTAGTTTATGGTAGCTGACTCTGGGGGCTTTCCAGGTGGTGCTAGTGGTAAAGAACCCACCTGCCAGTGCAGGAGGTATAAGAGACAGGGGCTCAATCCCTGGATTGGGATGATCCCCTGGAGAAGGGCATGGCCACCCACTCCAGTATTATTGCCTGGAGAATCCCATGGACAGAGGAGCCTGGCGAGTTATAGTCCATAGCGTCACAAAGAGTCAGACACAACTGAAGCAACTTAGCACACACACAGAGGTGACTTTGAGACAATTTTTTTTTTTTTTTTTTTTACATCTCTGGGCTTCAGTTTTCTCAGCTGTGAAGTGGAGTGATAATAATAGCACCTGGTTGTACAAAATAAATGGGCCAATATATGTAAAGGATTTAGCCTGTGCTTGGCACATGGTAAGAGCTCATGTAGGGGGGTCGAACTTGCTATCAGTGAAGCAAAAGTAACAATAGTGGCCAGGCTCAGTAAAGATGGTTTAACAATTGGTAGAATTCATCTGGCAAGAATGTGTATAGAAGCTATAACTTAAAAAAAGAACCAAAATGTCCCATTATAATGGTAATTTTAAAATTGGCTTATGAATACACTTAGAGTTAAGGAACTTGTATTACAAGACTTAAGAATAATAATAACAAATGATACAGTAAAAGGACTTGCTTTTATATTTTTCTTTTCAGTCCTAGGCACCACATGCCAGGCACTAAGTCTCTTAGTGCTTTTAACTCATTCAGTTCTCACAATAATTCTCTGAGGGAGATATCCATTCCATTTTACAGGTATGGAAACTGAGGCTCAGAGAAGTTAAGTCAGTTGTCTAGATTGCAGAGCTAGGAAGTGAGAGGAGCTGGAATCCCCAGGCTCTAGTCTCTCTCCCAGAAGGTGCGTGCAATTTCCATTATACAACGTGGCTTCCATAATCATTGATGCTTCTGGAGAGACTCTTCTAAAAACTTAAATAAATGGAGAAATGACTTTTGTTCCAGGGCATTGCAAAGAAGTAGTTCTTTCCACAGTTAATTTGCACATTTATTGCAACACCAATCAGATTCCCAACAGGACTTTTCTTGTAATTGGTCAGAGTGGTTCCACAGCAGGCAAGAAAAATACACACTATTTGGAGAGATAGAAAAAAGATGAAGGATGATTTCCACTCACTGGTAGAAAAAAATTTTTTAATGTAATAGTTAGGGTCTTGAGTACTGGAGTCAGGTAGACCTGGGTTTAAATCCTGGCACTAATGCTTTATTAACTGTGTGAATTTGGGTAGAGTAATCTAAGTCTCAGTTTTTTCATCTATAAAATGGAGATGACAGTTTCTGCTTTGCAGGATGGTGAGGACAAAATGCCCACCTGGCATGATTTATAATAAGCCCTCAACAAACAACAGCTAGTAATATTACCAGCCAGGGCTGAAACCAAACTCAAGCTTGGCTGCTTGTTGCTCAAAAGACAGTGTTTGAGAGACAGGGTTGGTGGGATAAGAAAGATGCTGTATTTTGAAAACCTGGGAGATGGCAGATGGGTCCCCCAAACTGTCTCCCAGTTGATGATTAGGAGGCAAAGGTTTTAAAAGGGAGTTTCTGGGGTGCACAGGCAGGGGGCTACATGCAGAGCAGCATAGCCAGCTCCCATAATCACCATGAAACTTGTCACGCGGTGGTCAGATCAGCATCAGCTTGATCCTTCAACTCCAGGATCAGTTTGTCCCCATTTCCTTGAAGCCAGTTCTGGGTACTGTGCTAGCCACAGATCCAGTACTGCACAAGATGGAGCAGCTTATGTCAGGGTTGCAGTCTGGTGATCATGTAGTCAGCTTTTCCCCTCTTGTGCCAATCACAGTAGTCACAAAACAACTCAAGAATGTGCATTGGACACTGTCATCTATACCTTCAGGGAGGAACTAAAGATTCTGTGATTCCAGTGTCCTAATCATTAACTGTTTGAACTTGCTCTTTTGTGACTCACGGGAGGCCTGGGAGACTACAGCTTTTCTACAAGCAAGAGGCAGGGGACATGGAGGGGCTTTTGTGCCCACAGGGTTTCACCATTACCAGTTATGGTGGTAATAATAGTATATCAGATAAAAGTGAGGGCTTCTGCACTGTTAGGTATGAAGGCATTAGATGTTACTGCAAGCTGGAGATGGCTTGAATGCCTGATCTCTCTCTCCTTGGCTTGCTTCCTTGCCTCTGGATGCGACCCCCCAGGAAGGGAAGTTTGAATGGACAGACGGCTCACCCTATGACTACAGCTACTGGGATGGGAGCCAGCCGGACGACGGCGTCCATGCAGACCCGGAAGAGGAGGACTGCGTGCAGATATGGTACCGGCCCGCCAGCGGTGGGTGCCCCTGAGACCAGGGCTCTTGCAGGGGTGCTGGGAGGCACCAGGGATAGTTGAGGCTCTGTGAGTTATTCAACACCTTGGAGAGTGGCCAGAGGCCCCCTGGGGGTGTTAGGGATGTGGCCATTCTCTATGGTGGATGCATTTTAAATAATATTTAATGGTGTGTTGTTGACACGCAAATTGTGATTTGGATGAAAAGACATTAGAGACAGAAGCATGAAAAGAAAGGAAGAAAGAAACTTGTACAGAGACCAAAGGATGGTGCTTTTATGTCAGCTCACCAACACACTAAATGTGGCTGGCGCTCGTGGACATTAGAACAAACGGAAGCCAGGAAAAGTGCGCAGGCGCAGTAGTGAAATGAGCGCCCAGCCAGGCTGAAGTCCCGGCCCTGTTGCTTTCTAACTCTGTGTCCTTGAGGCAATAGCTTCTTCTCTCTGAGATTCGCTTTCCTCATCTATAAAATGAGTTTAATCATCGGTCCCACCCACAGGGCTCTTCTGAGCACTGAAGGAGATACAGCTGATATGCCCAGTGGCAAGAGCATGGACTCTGGAGTTGAATGTCCTTGTCTGAACTCCAGCTCCACCGCTTATAAATTTGGTAGCCAACTTCTTGGTGCCTCAGATTCTTCATCCATAAAATGGGGCTAGTGACACTTAAATCATAGGGTTGAGGGGAAGGAAAAAGAAGATAAGGGACATAAAGTGACTACAGTGGTTTGCATGTGCTATCAGCAGTCATCACCATCATCATGAACATCGCCACTGCTCACACCAACCTTGAGAAATAAAAATTTTTAATGTTTCCACTTTACAGATGAAGAAACTGAGGCTCAGAGAAGTTAAGTGATTTGTTTGAGTTTGCACAGCAAGCAACTATGGAGCTGGGTTTTGATATCTACTCCAGATCCAAACACTGAACTACTCCTTTTTCTTCTTCTGATTAAGGGAGGGAGGCATGGAACAGCAAATTGCTATTCTGGGAGCCATCTGGGAGCCTGGGAGTCAGAGCTGGGTCAAGCCTCTGAGTGAGGCTTGTCCTGCCTCTCCACAATAGCAAGTCAACACTAGCCTTAGGAGAGAGTAAGGCTGGACAGCAGCCACATCAAGCATCAGCAAGAAAGGGATGCCAGTGTAGACACCAGGCTTATGGAAGAGGACTTTTACTTTGGTGGGATGGTGGGGTGACTTTTACTGTGGTAGGTGTACCTTCACACAGAGTCTCTGCTTTTTCCCACCACAGCTCTGAGGTCATGGAATGATAACACCTGCAGCCGGAAGTTCCCTTTTGTCTGCAAGATCGCAGCTCTGACCATTCACTGATCCATTCTCGCCCTCACCACACAAACCCAACTCCAGCATCGACTTGTAGCTGTACCTGATGTAAAGTCGACGCTCAATAAATGTCAAACACACAGTGGAGACAAATATCCCCGACAGAGATTTTATACAAGCAAATCTTAAGATACAATGTAATCAGTTGGTCACTGAGTGACAGGAAACCCAACTCAGACTGGTCTGATACATGAAGGATGGTCGATCTGTTGGTGCAACTAATAAAAGCCCAGGGGCTTTTCTAGAGTTAGAGTTGAATCTAGTTGTTCTAGATTCAGAGTTGAATCTCACTGGCCTGGCTTGGGGCAAACGCCCATTCTTGAAGCAGTCTCTTTGGCACATGCTGGTTGGCTAGACTCTGCTTGGATGCACATGGCTGAGGCAGAGGGGTCAACATTGTCTAATCCACATGAACCCAAACAGGAAGGTGATTCCCCAAGGAAAATGAAAATATCACCAGACTCATACATTGCTGCTGGGAATGTAAAGGAGAAACCGTTCTGGAAAACAGCTCGGCACTTCCTTTAAAAGTTAAACGCAGGATTACCACATGGGACAGCAATTCCAATGCTCAGCATGTACCCAACAAAATTGAAAACAGATTTTCAAATATGAATGGCCATAGTAATACTCACAGCAATACTCACAGTGATACTCACAGTAATACACACATTACTCACAGTAGCCCCCAAAGTGGAAACATCATTGAGGGGAGCACCCAGATGACCCCATCCCCACTGTCAAGGTCCCAACCAGCTGTAGCATAACAGCTGGCAGCTGAGGACTGTAGCTTAACACGCTCCCTTGGTTGGGAGCTCAGGATCTTCCCAACCCAGGAATCGAACCCACATCTCCTGCATTGCAGGTGGATTCTTTACCGTCTGAGCCACCAGGGAAGCCCAAGAATACCAGAGTGAGTAGCCTTTCCCTTCTCCGGGGGAACTTCCCGACCCAGGAATCAACCCGGGGTCTCCTGCATTGCAGGCAGATTCTTTACCAGCTGAGCCACCAGGGAAGCCCCCGCCTTTGAAGTTCAGACACTTTGAGCCCCAGGCTTCATCTGTCTCCTGCCACAAGAGATGAGAACTTCTTTGTCTGCAACCAAAGGGGCTCTTGACTTTCATTCCTGACCAAGTGCCTGATACTTGTCCTCAGCTGTTTACTTTCTGTAGAAAATCGGTCTTGTAGCAATAGCCACAATCTAGTGATGTTTATAAGTACTCTTCTCTGTTCATCGCTACCTGATACTTTGCTCCTGCTAGTGTGTCCCTTCCCCACATACCCTCCCAGTTCACTCCATGGAAGTCTGAACAGTTGGACACCACCTCACACCAGGGACTGTCATTCTGCCCATGGAGGTAAGCCTGGAGGTAAGCCATGGGGCAAATAGTGGCCATCAGAGTGGACCACATAGGGCCGAAATAGCCAGACCTTTAGCCCCATATTCCACTCAGTCACTGATGTGGTGGTGGTGGTGGTGGTTTAGTCACTAAGTCGTGTCCGACTCTTCGCGACCCCATAGGCTGTAGCCTTCCAGGCTCCTCTGTCCATGGGGTTTCTGAGGCAAGGATCACTGATGTGGGCTCCCTGGAAAGGATATGACTTCGATTAAGGCAGGTCTCTGCAGCTGAGGCTGACCTTGTGGGAGCTGACAGCTGGAGGCCCCTCCACCCACTTCCTTGAAGCAGGGGAGCTGGGTGGTACCTCTCTGTGTTACCAGATCTGGAATCAAAAAGACATGGGTTCACAATCAAAAAATGGGCAGAAGACCTGAATAGATATTTCTCCATAGAAGTCATATAGATGGCCAATAGGCACATGAAAAGATGCTCAATATTGCTAATTATCAGAGCAATGCAATCAAAATCTCAATGGGTATCACCTCACGCCGGTCAGAATGGTCATCATTAAAAATCTACAAATAATAAGTGCTAGACAGGGAATGGAGAAAAGGGAACCCTCCTACACTGTTGGTGGGAATGTAAATTGGTGTTGCCAGTATGGAAAACACTATGACGTTTCCTCAAAAAAACTAAAAATAAGAGTTGCGTATGATTCAGCAATCCCACTCCTGAGCATATATCCAAACAAAACTATAATTCAAAAGGATACATGCATCCCAATATTCATAGTGGCTCTGTTTACAATAGTCAACACACAGAAATAATCTAAATGGGTATCGATAGATGAATGGATAAAGAAGATGTGTTTTATATATATATATATATATTATGGAATACTACTCAGCTGTAACGGAGAAGGCAATGGCACCCCACTCCAGTACTCTTGCCTGGAGAATCCCATGGACGGAGGAGCCTGGTAGGCTACAGTCCATGGGGTCGCTAAGAGTCGGACACGACTGAGCGACTTCACTTTCACTTTTCCCTTTCATCCACTGGAGAAGGAAATGGCAACCCACTCCAGTGTTCTTGCCTGGAGAATCCCAGGGACGGCGGAGCCTGGTGGGCTGCCGTCTACGGGGTCGCACAGAGTCGGACACGACTCTGGCGACTGAGCAGCAGCAGCAGCACTCAGCTGTAAAAGAGAATGAAATAATGTCATTTGCAGCAACATGGATGGACCTAGAGATTATTACAATAAGTGAAGTAAACTAGACAGAGAAAAACAAGTATCATATGATATTACTTATATCTGGACTCTAAAATGTGATACAAATGAACTTATTTACAATACAGCAGACTCATAGACATAGAAAACAAATTTGTGGCTACCTATGAGGAAAGGTGGAGGGAAGGATAAATTAGGAGTTTGGGATTAGCAGATACAAGCTACTATACATAAAAAATAAATAAACAACAAGGTCCTACCATATAGCACAGGGAACTGTATTCAATATCCTACAAGAAACTATAATGGAAAAGAATTATGAAAAAGAATATATATTCTTATATATACATGTAACTGAATCAGTTTGCTGTACACTAGAAACTGACACAACATTGTAAATCAACTACAATTCAATAAAAACAAATTTTCAAAAAGAGATTGGTTCAAGGATTTCCCTGGTGGTCCAGTGGCTAAGACTCTGTGCTCCCAATGCAGGGGGCCCTGGTCAGGGAACTAGATCCCGCATGCCACAACTAAGACCCGGCACAACCAAAGAAGCAAATTAATTAAAATAAATTAAAAAATAATAATCAGGGGGTTTTCTAAAAAAAAAAAAAAAAAGACATTGGTCATTGGTTCAAATCTCACCACTGCCACTTACTGTGTGACCTCTTGGAAGTGGCTTAACCTCTCTGTTTCAGTTTTCTCCTTTGTGATATGGAGACACAAACCCTTCTAGCTCTGACTAATTCATCAGGCAGCTTTGGGAAATGAGGCTTCCCTGGTGGCTCAGAGGTTAAAGCGTCTACCTCCACTGAGGGAGACCCGGGTTCAATCCCTGGGTCTGGAAGATCTCCTGGAGAAGGAAATGGCACCCCACTCCAGTATTCTTGCCTGGAGAATCCCATGGATGGAGGAGCCTGGTGGGCTACAGTCCATGGGGTCTCAAAGAGTCGGACACGACTGAGCGACTTCACTTTTGGGAAATGAAGAATTCTCTATAGGTGACTTTTCCAGAAAACTAAAACTCATTCTTAAAACAACTGTATCTACTTCTTCCACTTTGGGTAGAAATCTTTCTAAACCATGTTACACATTTTCCTGCTTCCCTTAAGCAGAAGATACTCAAGAAGATTAGTCTTTTCTTGATGACTCTGGGTCATGTGGGCTGCATCAACTTCAGATATTTTTGTCTCCTGTCATCCTATCTGGGTGTCACTGTGCTAGTCTCTGACAGCTCACAGAGTCCCTCATCTTTTCTAGGTTGTTGCTGCTGAGATGCTGTGGGCTGGGAAGCCAGGCAACCGAGCCTGAGAATAATTTGAAGGAGGAGAGAGAGAGAACTTGCCTTAGACTGCGAGACTGTCTAGGACGCCTCCACCTTCTCTCCTTCGCTGGGGGGTCAGACTTGCATCCAAGTCTGATGACTTTACCAGCCTTGGCTTCCTTCCTGCTTTTTTTTTTCCCCACACAGGCATTTCCTCTAAGAAAACCCTTGTGCATTTAATTTATCTTGGCACCTGCTTCTCAAAGGACCCAGAGTAATACATATAGTTTAGTCAGACGGCCCTCCCCAAAGTCTGCACTAAGTTATACTCCATCCATGGTGTTCAAGAGCCCCTCTTCCCCTGCACTTTTGCCAACACATTGGTCCCACCTTCAGATTGAACCACCAGTGAGCAGATGGACACTCCTTCAACTCCCTCGACAGCCCTCAGGGGCACGCTATTGGCAAGGGCATCACTGAGACTGTTTTAATGGCTGGTGACAGAAAACTCAACCCAAACTGTCTTAAACACAAAAGAACTTTCATTTACTCATACTCTTGAAAAGTCCAGAGTCGGCTGCCTTCAGGCTCAGCATGATCCAGGAGTTTAAATGATATCGCCAAAGGCGATGTCTCCCTGCTCTGCCTCCATGCTGTTGGCTTGATCCTGAAGCTTCACTCTCTCCCCTTGGGGAAGCAAAAATGGCCAATGTAACTCTAGATCTTACACCCTTCAAGAGAAGGAGGGGTGTTTATTTCCCAGAAGCCCTAGCAGTCACCTCTTCTTGTCTCATTGGCTGGACCAGGTTACTTGGCCAACTTTTAACCAATCACTCTGGCCAGGAGATTGACTCATTGGAAAAGACCCTGATGCTGGGAAAGATCAAAGGCAAAAGGAGGAGGTGGCAATGGATGAGATGGTTAGATAGCATCACTGACTCAATGGATACGAATTTGAGCAGACTCCGGGAGATAGTGAAGAACAGGGAAGCCTAGCATGCTTGCTGCAGTCCATTGGGTCACAATGAGTCGGAGGGGATTTAGCAACTGAACAATGACAACAAACAGCTGGCCAGGAAAAGAGCCTGATTGCTTTAGCCAATCAGGTTCCATGCAATCAAGTTGAAGGAAGATGACTTCCCAAAAGGAACTGGAGGTGCTGTTTTATCAATAGAGAGTTAATATTGAAAGTCATTTTGAAAATAAAAAAACTATTACAAAAAGGCAACGAGGAACCAGCTCTAAATTTCACACTGGAGGGAATGCTGAAAACATGGAGGGCTAACCACCACCTCAGGGCAGTCTTCTCAGAGAAGGGCAGGACCAGCCTCTTGCTGCCATCAGGAGTCCTTGGAGGGACTATTTTTCTCCTGTTCTCAGTTTATAAGTTGTTATCTGTACAGCTACAAAAGAATCAGGAGATGTATCAACTGTCAAAATAAACACATGGGAGCATAGTGAAGTGGTTTGGCTAATTTGAAAGATAATGATAATAATAAAAATTTTAAAAACCAAGGAAGTCAGCCTTCTGTTATTTGGAAGAAAATTTCAGAGCCAACAGCCCAGCATCCATCTTTTTAGAAGGCTCCGACCAGCTGGGGGT
This sequence comes from Giraffa tippelskirchi, assembly GCF_054371585.1. Taxonomy (NCBI): domain Eukaryota; kingdom Metazoa; phylum Chordata; class Mammalia; order Artiodactyla; family Giraffidae; genus Giraffa; species Giraffa tippelskirchi. The sequence continues at coordinate 24,936,026 of NC_137287.1, forward strand.
TTTCTTGAGGAAGCCATATCTTCCCACCCCGATCCTCACAAATACGCCATGTTAACAGAAGATCCCAGCACTTTCCCTTCCAGCCCAGGTTTAGCCAAACAGCGCTTCCTCCTAGCATTTCCTGAGTGTCAGGTACGTTGGCCATGGAAACTCATTTATTTCTTTCAACAACTTCACCACAGGGGCTCTCTGCCTGTCATGGAAAGTGAGAGGGTAAGCTCAGAGTCAGACTCATGGTTCAAATCCCAGCGGCACCACGTGCAAGGTATAACCTTGGACAGGCTCCTCCAGCCTTCCACACTCCTGGTTAGGAATGCTGATGCTCCCCGTTGGGTTGTGAGAGTGGAGTGAGAGATTCCATGTTTGCACGTGGTAGACACTCAAAAGGTGTTCACTCTCATTATTAGAGTAATTGAGGTGTCCTGCTTCATCAGTGAGGACAAGGAAAGAGAATTTAGCTTTCAAGCTGGATGACTTTGCCCCAGCATCTTGAGAATGTCTTTGTTGCCACAGCCCGTTCCTTCTGTAATACTCTGATCTCTAAGGGATGTTCATCAAATTTATTATCTCTTCAAAGAAAGAAATCTGTCCACCCCCGTGAGCAGCCCGGGAATCCTGGTCCTCTTGACACTTGTCGATATCACTGCTGTAACACAGGGGTCCTGAACTGTCCACCTTCCCCTCTGCCACCTGTGGGGGCCTGGGCACACGACTCTGCTGACACCTGGTGTCAAAGCAGCTGCCTGCTCGTCTCAACAGAACCCTCTGGGTAGGCACTTTCCATAACGAGCAAGACTGTGAGCACTCAGCCCCCGTGGGTCCCGCTCAGTCCGATTCTCTTCTCCCTGAACCTCAACCACAAGTGGCACGGACTCAGCTTCACATTTCAGTGACGGACCCCTGCGGTGGCAGCTGGATCCTCAGCATTGACCACCCCCTGTGCCTGGGTGCACCTCCTCTCCCGCAGTTTGCAGGCCCCACCAGCTGAATTGCCTTCTCACTCTCTCATTCCTAAGACTCACCCTCATAGACCTCCGTAAGCTGGGATGGGCAACTTGGGAAACTTTTTTCTTTACAGAGGGAGACTGAAGTCCCAAATCAGAATGGCCACATAGCCTAGCATGTAAGGAAGCATTCTGTTTCATAGTGGGAGGGAAGGTTTTTCTCTTTCTCCTATTGGATGGGATAAAACAAGCACCTACAGACCAGTTACAAGCTAAGTTCCAAGATACTTAACAATAATGGTAATTAAACTGGAAGGTCTGTCAGTAACTTACTTTTTCTTTTCAAGACTGAGTTCAAATTTACCCCAATAATAGCAACAGTCACCCCTTGCTTACCTTCCGACTGCATTCCCAAGAAGAAAAGGAAGGGACAGAGTGAGGGCAGAGTGAGTGAAAGTCGCTCATTCGTGTCCGACTTTTTGCGACCCCATGGACTATACAGTCCATGGGATTCTCCAGGCCAGAATACTGGAGTGGGTAGCCTTTCTCTTCTGTAGGGGATCTTCCCAACCCAGGGATCAAACCCAGGTCTCCCACACTGCAGGTGGATTCTTTACCAGCTAAGCCACCAGGGAAGCCCAGTGAGGGCAGAGGGTCCTGGCTATTACGTGTAACTCTGCATGTCTAGAGAATGTGTAATGAAATGTGAACATCTTCCATCATTGATGGCATGGTAGTATGGTGGATAAACAAAGTTGAAAACCATTGCCCTAAGTAAAATAAGGATCAGTTAAATAAGCTATGATATGTGCTCAGTGGAATGCTATGCAGCCTTTATGTACAAATATGAAATATGTTTTAGGCGTATTATTGAGTGATGAAAGTTGCAAGAAAAAGCATAAAATATTATCATTTATATACCCAGGTTATCCCCCACAGAATTATACTTCATATTTCTGCAGACACATATATCAGCAAATACATAATTAAAAGTCTGGAAAGACGCAAAACTCACAAAATTGGGGACTTCAGAGACAGGAATGATGGTCCCAAGGGAGAGTTTTAGTTTTTATCCATAATGTTTTCTTTTTTACAATGGTCACATATTTGTGTACTTATGAGTTTAAAATATGTAACTACTTTTAATATAAAATAAATTTCAACCCATTCTCTCTGAAAACTTCAGGACTAGATTGGACTTGGCAACAGTGATTGGGACAAACACGGGTATGTTCAATATACTTATTGCCAAGAGGCTTTCAAGAAGGTAAAACCATTTCCACCCCAATCAGTGGAAAGATGACAAAAATAATAATATTCATTGCTGTTACTGGTTTCAATCAATAGTTCTTTAACAACCACTGAGGGTGAGCATTTTCTCACAGTGCTCTTGGGCATCTTAAACTAAGGGAAGAGGTGCCTTTTTTCCACCTCCTCCTCCCTGGGAAACGCCCAGCTCCCACAGCCCAGGGATTATTTAATTAACACCTGCCCCCAGGGAACAAAACAACAACCAGGCACTCAGTGAACTTTCCCTCTGCAGGAACCTATACTTTTCCCCGCACCCACTGGAGTCATTGCTATTCCTCTTAACAATAGAATGACTCCAACAGTAACATTGCCCTGTCAGAGCCAAGTCTTCTAGGGAGCACTGGTCCATATTAATGATACCATATATCCGCAGGGGCGAGTCTCCAGCTGCACTGAAATCATGGATGCAGGAGAGAGATGGTGAGAAACCCTGCAGGAGTCCTCGGAGGCTCCGGGTGCACAGCTTTCCTCCACATGGGCCCTGGCAACTTGATGTTTGCTGGTACCCAAGCCCCGCTGTGCATTAACACCACCAGTGTCATTAACTTGTTATCTTTCATCCATGCAGGCCTGCCCACTGCCAGCCCCAGCCATGGGCCTCGTGAAGGAGGATGTGGTTGCAAAAAGAGTCTCATAATGATAGAGTAGGGAAAACTGTAGGCATGAGAATTTCTCTTAGGAACAGACCTGTTTTTATTTAGGACAACATCTTGATAAATTACTTGGGATGGGATCCAAGGCAACAAAAGAGATGCTCGAACTCCTCCACATTCCAAGTGAATTGGAAATGTATGGTGAGCATCTGTCAAACGCATTTAACTCATTAATGAAGGGATCAGCAGGATGGCAAAATGGGTTCCAAGAGGATAAAAGAAACTAACACACACACACCCCCCACCATATATACACCGACATCCACACACACATTTAGGGCAAAAAGAGAATGCTGGAATCAGGGTCCAAGTTAAATATGAAACTAGTTAATGACAGGCCAATAAAATCTTTAGGCCAAGAATCAGCAAACTATAACCTGCTTATCAAATCAGACCAACTACCTGTTTTTGTATGCCCACAAGCTAAGAAGTTTTTTCTTTTTTTACATTTTCCAACAGTTGGAAAAAGAAAGAACAATATTTCATAACATGTGAAAATGACATGAAATTTAAATTTCTGTCTGTAAATATAGTTTTATTGGGACTCAGGCAAGCTTGTTCATGGCACAGTTCAGTAGTTGGGACAGAGACTATATAGCCCACAAAGCCTAGAATATTTATCCTCTGAGCCTTTACAAGAAAAGCTTACCGACAATATAATAACATGTCAATACTTGGGGATTATGTTCTCTGTGGGACAAAAGCCATTTGCACCTTCACAGGACAAAAATTATTTGCACCTTAATCAACTTTCTACACGTTAACATCTAACTTTATCAAATCTGAACCTAATCAATAGCAAAGTCAAACAAAGCAACATCCCCTGGAGAGTCGTGTGCAACCATCATGTTCAGTCACTTCAGTCATGTCCAACTCTCTGCAACCCCATGGACTGTAGCTCACCAGGCTCCTCTGTCCATGGAGTTCTCCAGGCAAGAATATTGGAGTGGGTTGCCATTTCCTACTTTAGGGAATTTTCCCAACCCAGGGATCGAACCTGCATCTCCTGCATTGGCAGGCAGGTTCTTTACCACTGAGCCACCTGGGAAGCCCTAAAACATGTGCCCAATGTGGGGCTCAAACCCATGACCCTGAGATTAAGAGTCTCATTCTCTACCAACTGAGTTATCTGGGTTGAGTCACCTGGGAAACCTCCTAGAGAGTCAGATAACCTTTAATCAGACTGTTTAATTTGATTCTGAAATGTTATACAGTCATCTCTTTACTTTATTTCAAGCTTTTGGGTATTTGTTCTTAATACTTAAAAAACAAAGATCATTAAGTAATACAAACTCAGTGATGTTTAATGATCAACAATGCATGGTTAGAAGGTCACTTCCTTCTAGAGAGTTTTCAGAACTGAAGATCTGAAAGCCACTCATGAAATGAGGTGATTTCCCACTCTGAGCAGACAGAGGACAACTGGACCTGCTGGAAATAGGACAGACTGGGGGAAAAGCTGGCATGCCGAGCTACTTTGAAGGTTGATATACGTCAGCCTAGAAGAACGGGGAGCAGGGGAGGGGACAGAGAGGGGCAAAGCCCCAAATGATACCGAGATGGCTTTGGAGTATGTTGGGGATTGGGTGTGTGCTCAGTTATTCAGTCATATTCGACTCTTTGCGACCCTGTGGACTGTAGCCCGCCTGGCTCCTCTGTTCATGGGATTCTCCAGGCAAGAATACTAGAGTAGGTTGCCATTTCCTTCTACAGGGGATCTTCCCAATCCAGAGATCGAACCCACGTCTCCTGCAGCTCCGGCATTGGCAGGCAGGTTCTTTACCACTGAGCCACCTGGGAAGCCCAGGGATAGGGTGGCATTTCATTATTGTTGGTTAGGTATATTGATTATTATAGAGACTGTCCTAGACTTAGTAGCTGCTCTCCAGTAGATCGGGGACAGTTCACTCTCCCCACTATTTATTCCCAGCCACAGACTGCATGCATTTAGTGGCCCACCCTCCACACCAGTGCTGCCAGCACCACTGGAGTGTGCCAGAAATAAATCCGGGTGGGTTTCTTTTTTAGAAAGATTTATGTGTATTTGAGATGTAATTGATACACTGTCTTAATTCAGGCTACTGTAACAGAACACCATAGATTGGGTGGCTTATAAACAAAAGAAATTTATTTCCCAATGTTCTGGAGGCTGTAAAGATCAAGGCACTGGCCGATTTAGTGTCGTGAGGGCCCACATCCTAGTTGGATGACTGACTTTTCTTGATGTGTCCTCAAGTGGTAGAGAAGGCAAGGAACCTCTCTGTGGCCTCTTTTATAAGGATGCTAATCCCATTCATGAGGGCTTCATCTTCATGACCTAATCACATGCTGAAGTCTCTACCTCCAAATACCATTATGAGATATTGGTGGATTAGGTTTCAACATATGAATCTGAGGAGGGCTTCCCTGGTGGCTCAGTGATAATGAATCTGCCTGCCAATGCAGAAGACGTGGGTTCAATCTTTGGGTGGGAAAGATTCCCTGGAAAAGGAATAACCCACTCCAGTAATATTGCCCGGGAAATCCCATGGACAGAGGAGCCTGGTGGGCTACAGTCCATGGGGTCACAAAAGAGTTGGACACAACTTAGCCACTAAACAACAGCAACAAACATTCAGTAGATAGAACACATCAGACTATTGTTTCAAGTGTATAATTCAACGGCTTTTAGAGCATTCACAGAATTGTGCAACTATCACCACAATCACTTTTAGAATACTTTACCCTCAAAATGAAACCCCTTAGCCATCACCCTCCAACACCCCAGCTCTAAGCCAGGTGTTTTTTTTTTTTAATTGTACATGAGTCAGAAGCTTACACATGTCAAAATATCACGGAGACACTGCCCACGCACGGATCACACAATTTGCTTCCAACGTTGAAATCTTATCCCACTGGAATGTTCGTGCAAACCCAGGATATTTCTCCTGCTTCCAGCTTCCACTCCCCCAGCCACCCCCAGTCTTGCTCCTAGTTTCTGGGATGAGTGGCAGGGGGTTGGAGTCACCATATGGTGCCATCGCCCTCCCCACTTTTCTCACTTTTTCCCCCCTGTATCCTATTAGTATAGAAACATCTAAGGGGCATGAAGATTTGGGGGATTTATGACATGCACATAGACCTGCTGACATACATATGTCAGAATTTGGCACTTGAGCAACATCAACACCTGTTCACAGAGGGATGAATAAGAGTCGTCATCCTCTACCACCGACTCAAGACCCCAGACCATCACCAAGGAGATACAATTTCTGAGCATCCAAGAATTCGTGCTTTGTTAGGTCACGTTCCTAAAAGCAGGGCCTAAAACAAGGATGTTTGTGAGAGTGATTTATGGATGCAGTGCTCGCAGGAAGACTTGTATGGGAGGAAGAGAAGCAGGGTAGGGGTGGGGAGAAATTAACCAAGAGGTTGAAGCCTTGCCCCAGCCTGAGCCCATGGATAGCTCCAGACAGAAACTTCTTTGAGGTAAGGAACTGGGCCTCCATAACCCCACACCAGCCAGCCATTGGCTATAGCCTCTTGGTGAGGGAGAGCCTAACTCCCAGGCACCTCCAGGGAGCTAAGGCAACTCCAGTTACCCACAGCAATCTTTGAAGAAGGTTTTCCATGTGAGCCATTAGCAGCAAAAGTCATTAGCAGCAAGAATATAATAGCAAAAGCTATTAGCAGCTAAAGTCCCTTGAACTTTAAGGAGATCAAACCAGTCAATCCTAAAGGAAATCAACCATGAATAGTCACTGGGAGGACTAACACTGAAGCTGAAGCCCTAACACTTTGGCCACCTGATACGAAGAGCCAACTTATTGGAAAAGACCCTGATGCTGGGGAAAATTGAAGGCAGGAGGAGAAGGGGATGACAGAGGATGAGATGGTTGGATGGCATCACCAACTCGATGGACATGAGTTTGAGCAAACTCCGGGAGATAGTGAAGGACAGGGAAGCCTGGAGTGCTATAGTCCATGGGGTTTATGACTGAGCGACTGAACTACATTAGCAGCAACACCCGAGGCAGCTGGATAATGGGTCTACTGAACAGGTGGAAAGGCTCCTAGGGGATGCGGTGGGGCCCAAGGAGCATCTATGCCCTGCATCTGCCCCACCAGTTTTCTAGTTATCCCATACACACGCAGCTCCTAAGGGAGCTGAATACAGAAAGAACAAGAGCAGAACGGAAGTCATAGTACCTCTTGATTATGAGCTGGACCAATAACCCCTGGCAGATCTCTAATGGAACTGGGCTGGGAGACTTCCTTCTCTCCTAAGGTCCAAAGCTGGCCTTCCTAGGCATTCCTGTTACTACTGCTACATAACAAAACACTCCGAAACTTAATATTTAAAAAGCAATGATCATTTATTTTCTAGGTGGGCATAGTTCGTTTCTGCCCCATGAGGCATCAGCAGGAGTGGCTTGACTGGGGGCTGGAGGATCTTTAAGGTGGCTCACTCACCTGGCTGGAAAGCTGGTACTGGCTCTCCGCTGGGCTCGCAGCCAGTACTAAGAGACTATATATATGTCAGTTCCACTCGGTGGGAGGGTCTCCACTGGCCGTTTGGACCTTCTCACAGCATGATGGCTGGATTCCAAGAACAAACCTCCTAAAAGACAGGAAGTAAAAGCTTCAGGTTTATCGAAGCTTAGACCTGAAAACTGGCACTCTTTCTGTCACATTCTTTGCATCAGGTAGTCACAAAACCTAGAGTCAAGGGAAGATGACATACATCCCATCTGCTGATGAGAGAAGTGCCAAGCAATCTTGGGACCATATGTTAAATTGCCACGTGAGGCGAGCATGCATAAGGAGTGATGTGTGTTAGTGTTACTCGCTCAGTCATGTCCGACTCTTTGTGACCCCATAGACTGTAGCCTTCCAGGTTCCTCTGTCCATGAAATTCTCCAGGCAAGAATACTGGAGTGGTTAGCCATTCCCTCCTCCAGGGGATATTCCCTACCCAAGGCTCTAACCCAGGTCTCCTGCATTGCAGGCAGACTCTTTACCATCTGAGCCACCAAGAAGATGTCTGGGCCCTAAGAGAAGCCTGGCTCTGTTTACCAGTGCCACGTGGACTAGAGAGAAGGCATATTCACATCACTGTCAGTGATGGTTAACTTTATGTGTCGATTTGATACCCAGACATTTGGTCAAACATTAGTCTGGGTGTCTCTGGATGAGATTAATGTTTGAATCAATAGACTGAGTAAAACAGGTATCCCTCCCTCATGTGGGAGGGCCTCAGCCAACTCCTTGAGGGCCTGAATAGAACAAAAAGACTAGTTCTCCCCCAAGTAAGAGAGAATTTTTCCTATCTGACTGTTTTTGAGCTGGGACATTGGTTTTTTATCTGCCTTTGGACTCAGACTGAAACATCAGCTCTTCCTGGATCTGCAGCTTGCAACTCACCCTGCAAATCTCGGGGCCTCCGTAATCGTGTGAGCCAATTCCTTATAATAAATAGATAGGTAGAGAGAGAGAGAGTTACATACATGCCTACACACATACATACAAATTGGTTCTCTTTCTCTAGAGAAATTGGTTTCTCTTTCTCTTTCTCTGAATAACTTACCTCTACTATGTGGGTGGGCCTCATTCAATCAGTTGGCGATTTCCTCCAAAGAAGAGAGAACAGGCTGCCTTTGGACTTGAACTGCAACATCAACTCCTTTCCCCAGGGTCTCCAGTCTGCCAGCCTTAACTGCAGGTTTTGGACTTGCCAGCCTCCACAATCAGATAAGCCAGTTCCTTAAAAACAATAAGAAAAAACCCCCTCATTCGTTCATTCATTCCACTCATATCCTATGGTTCTATTCTCTGGAGAAAGAACCCTGATCACACGTTTCAATGAACAGTGACTGTGGCCACTAGAAATGGATGCCTTGTTCTCTGTGTCATTGAAGCAGTTGGTCTTTAAGAAGTAGAAACAGGAAGGAAGTCAGCAAAGAACCAGCCAAAGGGGTTAAATGTCCACCCTCTTCAAAGGAGAGGACCGGAGGGGGTCAGGGGGCATGTCAGGCCCTTCAGAGGTCCTCCAGAGCCCCCACTGGCCAGCAGGGGTGCTCACCATCGCTGAGTGTGGGTCACTCTTATTCTCCCATACAGAAGCCCATCTGGCCATTACAGAGCACCACACAGACGCACAGAAAGAAGTAGATGGACTGGGTTTCCATATCCTCACCTTTGGGACTGTGGGCCTGTCAAGGTGAGAGGAAGCCCCAGAGCAGAGCAGAAGGAGCCTGGGCTGGGAGTCAGAAAGAACCTGTTCTCACTGGGTTCCACCGCTTAACTAGTTCTGTATATTTTGCCTATTGCTCAAGCTTCTATCTGTTCTCCAATTAAAGGAGATAATGACACTTCCCCTGCCTACATCCTGCCTACATCCGGACTTGAGTGTAAATACTAAATGAGTTAACAGAGGTCTGGGAATCTGCACACCAGTCGGGGCTTTAGAGAAGTAAAGCCACCAGAGATGTGTATCATATGGGATTAACACAGGGATCTGAGAGCTGGGCACACAGTCCAGCTAAGGGAGGCTGCTGTTTGTGTGTCTTGTCCTGGAGCCTGATGTCCACAGGGCGAGCAGGCAGGAAAAGACCGTGGATGTGAAGGGGAGGAGGGCAAGTACCGACGGGAACCTGCGAGGCTGGATCCCCAAGGACAGGCGGGATCATGGAGGTCTCTCTTGGCCTTGGCGTCTGTGGAGGGGCGGAGCGGTCCTGCAGGAGCGGCCGGCACTCTTCATCACACAGTTTAACACACTTGAGCCAGGAGGAGGAGATTTCAAAAAGGAAACAGCAAATGAGTGACAGCTGTGCAGACTCCAACCCCCGCCCCCCCACACACACAGCTCCACCCCCGCCGCATAGCGAGAAGACACCCCACATCCTGCCGAATCTTCCACAAATGTCTCCATGGCTCAGGCAACCAGGGTCTCCACCGGAAAGGGAGTTCTGAGAAAGGCCATCTCACTGCAGATAACTTGACACAGTACAAATCCACCACAATTTGTCAGCTCCAAATTACTGGCCCACTGAAAGCTGAAAAAACCAAATCACATCTTCCCAGCAGAGCTAATTTAGCTAGAAGCATATTAGAGCCACCAAACAGCTTTGTATGGTGGAGGTGATAGCACCATCTTGAAAATTAGACACACGTGACTTTTACTTATTCTGCAAGCTAAGCTTCAACAGTACTTGAACCAAGAACTTACAGATGTTCAAGATGGATTTAGAAAAGGCAGAGGATCCAAAGATCAAATTATCAACCTCCATTGCATCATAGAAAAAGCAAGAGAGTTCCAGAGAAACATCTACTTCTGCTTCATTGACTATGCTAAAGCCTTTGTGTGTATCACAACAAACTGTGGAAAATCTATAAAGAATAGGAATACTAGACCACGTTACCTGCCTCCTGAGAAATCTATATGCAGGTCAAGAAGCAACAGAACCGGATGTGGAACAACAGACTGGCTCCAACTTCAGAAAGGAGTTTGTCAAGGCTGTATATTGTCACCCTGCTTTTTTAACTTATGTGCAGAGTACATCATGAGAAATGCCGGGCTGGATGGAGCACAATCGAGAATCAAGATTGCCAGGAGAAATATCAATCACCTCAGATACGCAGATGACACCACCCTTATGGCAGAAAGCAAAGAGAAACTAAAGAGCCTCTTGATGAAAGTGAAAGAGGAGAGTGAAAAAGCTGGCTTAAAACTCAACTTCAAAAAACGAAGATCATGGCATCTGGTCCCATCACTTCATGGCAAATAGATGGGGAAACAATGGGAACAGTGACAGACTTTATATTCTTCAGCTCCAAAAATCACTGCAGATGGTGACTGCAGCCATGAAATTAAAAGACACTTGTTCCTTGGAAGAAACGCTATGAGCAACCTAGACAGCACATTAAGAAACAGAGACATTACTTTGCTGACAAAGGTCCGTCTAGTCAAAGCTATGGTTTTTCCAGTAGTCATGTATGGATGTGAGAGTTGAACTATAAAGAAAGCTGAGTGCCAGAGAATTGATGCTTTTGAGCTGTGGTGTTGGAGAAGACTCCTGAGGGTCTCTTGGACTGCAAGGAGATCAAACCGGTCAATCCTAAAGGAAATCAGTCCTAAATATTCATTGAAAGGACTGATGCTGAAGCTGAAACTTCAATACTTTGGCCACCTGATGTGAAGAGCTGACTCATTTGAAAAGACCCTGATGCTGGGAAAGATTGAAGGCAGGAGGAGAAGGGGATGGCAGAGGATGAGATGGTTGGGTGGCATCACCAACTCAATGGACATGAATTTGAGTGAGAGTTGGTGATGGACAGGGAAGCCCGGCGTACTGCAGTTCATGATGTCGCAAAGAGTCAGACACGACTAAGCAACTGAACTGACTGACATTTATTTTTCCCTGTGCAATTGCTGAAGCCTTTTGAAAAACCCAGGTCCTACTTCCTTCACTTCTACTAAAAATAATTGAGAATTTTATTCAACCACAAAGAGGAATGAAGTAGTGATACATGTTACAATATGAATGAACCTGGAAAACATTATGCTTAATCCCCATCATGTGTCATGAGGGAAATACAAATTAAAACAATAATGAGATATCACTACCCACTTAATTTGTTGTTGTTCAATCACTCAGTCGTGTCTGACTCTTTGCGACCGCATGGACTGTAGCACGCCAGGCTTTCCTGTTCTTCACCGTCTCCCAGAGCTTGCTTAAACTAATGTCCATCGAGTAGGTGAGGCCATCCAACCATCTTGTCTTGTCACCTCTTTCTCCTCCTGTCTTCAGTCTTTCCCAGCATCAGGGTATTTTCCAAGGAGTCAATTCTTCACATCAGGTGGCCAAAGTATTGAAGTTTCAGCTTCAGAATCAGTCCCTCCAATGAATATTCAGGACTCATTTCCTTTAGGATTGACTGGTTTGATCTCCTTGCAGTCCAAGAGACCCTCAGGAGTCTTCTCCAACACCACAGCTCAAAAGCATCAATTCTTTGGTGCTCAGCCCTCTTTATGGTCCAACTCTCACATCCATACATGACCCCTGGAAAAACCACAGCTTTGACTAGATGACCTTTGTAGGCAAAGTAATGTCTCTGCTTTTTAATATGCTGTCTAGGTTTGTCATAGTTTTTCTTCAAAGGAGGAAGTGTCATTTAATTTTGTGGCTGCAGTCACCATCTGCAGTGATTTTGGAGCCCGAGAAAATAAAGTCTGTCACTGTTTCCATTGTTTCCCCATCTATTTGCCTTGAAGTGATGGGACTAGATGCCATGAGTTTTCCAAATTTGCTGGCATATTGAGTGCAGCACTTTCACAGCATCATCTTTTAGGATTTGAAATAGCTCAGCTGGAATTCTATCACCTCCACTAGCTTTGTTCATAGTGATCCTTCCTAAGGCCCACTTGACTTTGCCCTCCAGGATGTCTGGCTCTAGGTGAGTGATCACACCATCCTGGTAACCTGGGTCATTAAGATCTTTTTTGTATAATTCTTTTGTATATTCTTGCCAGTTCTTCTTAATCTCTTCTGCTTCTGTTAGATCCATACCGTTTCTGTCCTTTATTTTGCTCGTCTTTGCATGAAATGTTCCCTTGGTGTCTCTAATTTTTTAAGAGATCTCTAATCTTTCCCCGGAGAAGGCAATGGCAATCCACTCCAATACTCTTGCCTAGAAAATCCCTTGGACGGAGGAGCCTCGTAGGCTGCAGTCCATGCGGTTGCGAAGAGTCAGACAAAACTGAGCGACTTCACTTTCACTTTTCACTTTCATGAATTGGAGAAGGAAATGGCAGCCCACTCCAGTGTTCTTGCCTGGAGAATCCCAGGGACGGGGGAGCCTGGTGGGCTGCCGTCTATGGGGTTGCATAGAGTTGGACACGACTGAAGCGACTAAGCCGCAGCAGCAGCCTTTCCCGTTCTATTGTTTTCTTCTATTTATTTGCATTGATCACTTAGGAAGGCTTTCTTATCTCTCCTTGCTATTTTTTGGCACTCTGCATTCAGATGGGTATATCTTTCCTTTTCTTCTTTGCCTTTTGCCTGTCTTCTTTTCTCAGATATTTGTAAGGCCTCCTCAGACAGCCATTTTGCCTTTTTGCATTTCTTTTCCTTGAGGGTGGTTTTGATCACCACCTCCTGTATGAAGTCACAAACCTACATTCATAGTTCTTCAGGCACTCTATCACATCCAATCCCTTGAATCTATTTGTTACTTCCATTATATAAGCATATGGGATTTGATTTAGGAAATACTTGAATGGCCTAGTGTTTTTCCCTACTTTCTTCCATTTAAGTCTGAATTTTGCAATAAGGAGCTCATGATCTGAGACACTGTCAGCTCCTGGTCTTATTTTTGCTGACTCTAGAGCTTCTCTGTCTTCGACTGTAAAGAATGTAATCAATCTGATTTCAGTATTGACCATCTGGTGAAGTCCATGTGTAGAATTGTCTCCTGTGTTGTTGGAAGACGGTGTTTGCTATGACCAGTGCATTCTCTTGGCAAATCTCTGTTAGCCTTTGCCCTACTTTATTTTATACACCAGGGCCAAACTTGCCTGTTACTCCAAGTATCTCTTGACTTCCTACTTTTGCATTCCAGTCCCCTATAAGGAAAAGGATATCTTTTGTTAGTGTTAGTTCTAGAAGATCTTGTAGGTCTTCGTAGAACCATAGAACTTCAGCTTCTTCAGCGTTAGTGGTTGGGGCATAGATTGGATTACTGTGATACAGAGTGGGTTGCCTTGGAAACGAACAGAGATCATTCTGTCATTTTTGAGATTGCATCCAAGTACTGCATTTCAGATTCTTTTGTTGACTATGAGAGCTATTCCATTTTTTCTAAGGGATTCTTGCCCACAGTAGTAGATATAATGGTCATCTGAATTAAATTTGCCCATTCCAGTCCTTTTTAGTTCACTGTTTCCTAAAATGTTAATGTTCACTCTTGCCATACTTAATAGAATGGCCAAAATCCAGAGTCCTGAGAACACTAACTGCTGGTGAGGGTGTGGAGCAACAGGAACTCTCATTCCCTGCTGGTGGGAATGCAAAACATGCAGGCACTTTGGAAAGTGGTTTGGCAGGTTCTTACAAAACTAAACTTACTCTTACTGGGTAATTCAGCAATTGCACTCCTTGGCATTTGCCCAGCAGAGCTGAAAACTTATGTCCACACAAAAACCTGCACATGTATGTTTATAGCAACTTTATTTATAATTGTCCAAATTTGGAGACAACCAAGATGACCTTCAATAGGTGAATGGAAAAATCAACTGTGGTCCTTCAAGACAATGGAATATAGTTCAGCATTGAAAATAAATGAGTCAGGATTTCCCTGGTGGTCCAGGGGTTAAGAATCCACCTTACAATGCAGGGCACGAAGGTTACATCCCTGGTTTGGGAAAATGCCACATGCCACGAGGCAACTAATCTCAAAACTACTGGGCAGGAAAGCTCTGGAGCCCATATGCCACAAGTAAATAGTCCACAGTTCAGTTCAGTCACTCAGTCGTGCCTGACTCTTTGTGACCCCATGGACTGCAGCACACCAGGCTTCTCTGTCCATCACCAACTCCTGAAGCTTGCTCAAACTCATGTCCATCGAGTCATTGATGCCATCCAACGATCTCATCCCCTCTATTGTCCCCTTATCCTCTTGCCTTCAATCTTTCCCAGCATCAGGGTCTTTTCAAATGAGTCAGCTCTTCACATCAAGTGGCCCAAGTATTGGAGCTTTAGTTTTAGCATCAGTCCTTCCAATGAATATTCAGGACTCACTTCCTTTAGGATTGACTGGTTTGATCTCCTTGCAGTCCCAGGGACTCTCAAGAGTTTTCTTCAACACCACAGTTCAAAAGCATCAGTTCTTTGGCACTCAGCTTTCTTTATAGTTCAACTCTCACATCCATACATGACTACTGGAAAAACCATAGCTTTGACTAGACGGACCTTTATCAGCAAAGTAATGTCTCTGCTTTTCATATGCTGTCTAGGTTGGCCATAGCTTTCCTTCCAAGGAGCAAGCGTCTTTTAATTTCATGGCTGCAGTCACCATCTGAAGTGATTTTGGAGCCAAGAAAATAAAGTCTGCCACTATTTCCGTTGTTTCCCCATCTATTTGCCATGGAGTGATGGGACTGGATGCCATGATCTTCGTTTTTTGAAGTTGAGTTTTAAGCCAGCTTTTTCACCCTCCTCTTTCACTTTCATCAAGAGGCTCTTTAGTTCCTCTTCACCTAAGACTTCTCCAAAAAATGGAAGTCTTCGGAAAAAAAGAACAATAGAGAATAGTTAACCAGAGAATCAATAAATACTCCTGAGCTTGACTGAGATGTGGGATTCATTGTATTAGTGTTTAAAGTTGTAGAATAAAATTAATTTTGTTTAAAAAAAAGTATAGACTTAATTTTTGAAGAACATTATGCTAAGTGAAATTATGACATAGAAGGACAAGTATTATATGATTCTTCTTCTATGAGGTACCTAGAACAGGCAAATTCATAGGGGCAAAAAGTGGATTAGAGAGCACCACAGACTGGGGGGTGGGGGGTGGGGGATGGGGAGTTCTGTTTGGGATGATGACAAAGATCTGGAAATGGATAGTGGTGACGGTGGCACAGCATTGCTAATGTACTCCATACCACTGAACTGCACCCATAAACACCGTTAACGTTACATAGTATGTTATATATATTTTGCCACAATTTTAGAAGTACATGATTGGTACCTGCTTGTTTTTGGGAAAGCACCTTTCCCTCCCATGGTGTCTGACTTGAACTGGAGCCCGAATCCAGAGGATTTTCACAGAGAAAAAAGAACTAGTTGCTAGGCATCCAGGCTGGGTTTCCCAACCCTGCCTCCTACACGCGGATGCCAGTGATCCAGCTGGGCAGATGGAGGGCCATTTTTACCCTGGTCCCAACAGAACCTTCTCACCAAATAAAAATATCCCTGCCTGGAGAGCCTCCTGTCAACTGGGCAGGTTAATTCCAGCCCCAAAGAAAGGGATATCCCTGCTGGTTGTGATACTTACTACCATCGATTCCAGGGAGCCGAGGAGGCATCACCCTCTGAGCCCCGTGTACATGTTCAGTCATGCGCGACTCTGCAACCCCATGGACTGTAGCCCGAAGGACTCCTCTGTCCCTGGGATTCTCCAGGCAAGAATAGTGAAGCAGATTTCCATTTCCTTCTCCAGGGGATCTTCCCAATCCAGGGATCAAACCCATGTCTCTTGTGTCCCCAGCATTGGCAGGCAGGTTCTTCACCGCTAGCGCCATCTGGGAAGCCCTTTGAGCCCCACACCGCAGGCCTTTGCTCACAGCCCCACGGGCTTTCAGAAAGATCCTGCACAATCCCATCCACCCACCTACATCTTATCCATCTTCACTGTTGCTGTTTAGTCACTCAGTCGTGTCCGACTC
Source organism: Giraffa tippelskirchi (assembly GCF_054371585.1). NCBI lineage: Eukaryota > Metazoa > Chordata > Mammalia > Artiodactyla > Giraffidae > Giraffa > Giraffa tippelskirchi. The sequence goes on from NC_137287.1 coordinate 24,952,357, forward strand.
CTTTGTGACCCCATGGTCTGTAGCATACCAGGCTCCTCTGTCTTTGGGATTTCCCACACAAGAATATTGGAGTCGGTTGCCATTTCCTTCTCCAGGGAATCTTCCTGACTCACATCTCCTGCAATGACAAACAGATTATATACTGTTGAGCCACCTGGAAAGGTGAAAGGTTATAACTCACTAAATTATTTCTCACTGCCACCCACTAGTGAGTGGCGAACTGCAGTTTGAAAGTTGCTCTACTAAGCTATAGTACATCTTTAGCATTTAACAACCTACTGAGGGAGGGACTTCCCTGATAGTCCAGTGGTTAAGACTCCATGCTTCCAATGTGGGGGTCATGGGTTCAATCCCTGATCAGGGAACTAAGATCTCACAGGCCATAAAATAAAAATTAAAAAAAAAACAACAGGTGCTAAACTTACCTGGAGATCTTAAGAGAAATAAGACAGGCTCCAGACTTGAAAGAGTTTACATTCTAGGACAGAAGGGACATGTAGGAAATGACTCATATTATTTCAGCATTTGTAATGAACCAAGCTCTTTGCCAGGCATGTATACACCTGATGTCACTGATTTTCAGAACAAATCTGTCAATGAGACTGGTGCTTCTCAGACTCAAGGTGCCTCTGAATTACCGGGGGAGCTTGTTACAATGCACATCCCACTGCAGGAGTTCTAGAGAGGGCCTGAGACTCTGCATTTCTAACAAGATCCCAGGGATGCCTATGCCTCTGGCCCAGGGACCATACTTCGAGCAGCAAGAAGTCCTTTGTTTTTAAACTATTGACTGAGTTCTCCTGACATGCCTGGCACCATGCTCTGCACTTGGCATGTGGTAAAGAAGCCACTCCTTGAAGGCAGAGCTCTCTGGTTCCAAATCTCACACTCAAAGCTGAGGAAGGATGGGGTGTGGGGTGGATTATGCTCAAGACGCAGGAATGGAAACAACAGTAGGTGGGGCTGGGCGGGAAGGCAGGGGCCAGGATGAAGAACTCCTGGGGAATGTTACAGCAGCCTGACAATCATGGAGGGTGTGGTTGGTGCAGACCGGCTGGTGGTCAGGATAGGTTTCTGTTGGTCCCTCTGGATTCCTAGCAGCTAAGAAGCCTCTGACTCACACAGCAGGCTGCCTCCAACACACACCCTGCGAGGCAGCACATCCCCCAGTAACGGCAGACTATTCGCTCTACAGCAAATGAGTCCTCAGAGGCAGGCTTGCCAAACAGCACAGCGGGTCTAGCCCACAAAGGGCTTCATAGCCTGTGAGCTGTCAGTCTTGATACTGGCCCCTCAGCGGGACACACTGCTTGACAATCCAAGCCACTGTGGCTCTGAGATACTCAAATATTTATTCCACTCACAGCCATTTGTTTTGTATGATTTCTAGAGCTGGAGGGTTTCCAACCCCAGGGAGAAGCTTAGTTAGACCCGTGCTGACCGCAAAGAGATTCAATGCCCTCCAATAGACACAAATGAACGCCAGCCTTGCCCCATGCCCTGCGGTTGGCACTGGGAGCACAGGGATTTGAAACCTGAAAAAGATGTCCCAACGTGGTCCTCCAAGCTGCAAGGACCCTCACTGATCAAAAGTGTCTTAGAGAAAAACGCATGGCTAGTAACCACAGGAAACAATGCCCAGATTCCAAGAAGGAAGCAAGCTATCAGCAAAATGCAGTGTTTCATCTTTCACACATGCAAAAAAGGTAAACAATGGAGAAGATTAGGTGCTGGTGATGCTGTGTGAAATGGACATCCCCAGATACTATTGGGTGGGTTCATCTGTAAAGCTTTTGTGGAGGCAATTTGTCAGTTTCAAGCAAGAGTTGTGATGTGTCGGATGGCCTTGACTCAGCCATTTGCTTCCAAGAGCCCAGCACTAAGGAAAGAGGCAAACAGAGGAACTGACATAAAAGTGAGAGGTCTGGGTTCTGAGTACATGTATCCCGGGACTTGGGTTATAAGTCATGCAGTAACTGGTAGCCTCTCTAGTTGCGGCACGTCAGCTCCAGAGCTCACGGGCTCAATAGTTTTGCGATTAGTGGCCCCATGGCACATGGCGTATTCCTGAACCAGAGATCAAACTGCACTGTAAGGTAGCCTAGAGTTCTACAGCAGGGCATGGGACAGAACTAGAGAAATGTTGTTCACCATTTTTTCAACCTGCTCTGGTGCCTGACAGGCTGCTGTGGCTCTAAAAACACATGATTCGTTACAACCAGCCTACACTCTTGAGGAGCTTACAAACCGGTTAACATGCAGACAATAGATTGAGTGCTGCAGGGGAGAGACCATCCTAGGAGCTGGTGCTCATTGAGGCCAAGCACTTGATTTGCATTATCTCAGCAGCCTTCCAAGTACTCAGTGGGCTGAGTGTTATCACCCCCATTTTACAGATATAAAAACTGAGTCCTGGACAACTTACATAGCTAGCCCACAACTAGTAAATTGGCAGAGTGAAGATTCTCGCTCAAGGCTGGCTGATTCCAAAATCAAAGGTTTCCACACCGTAACATCACTGTCTTCCTGGGCTATTTCATTAAGGCACCCAAATCCTTTTGTTTTAATTTTATTTATTTGTTTTGGCTGGGCTGGGTCTTCATTGCTGTGTAAAAGCTTCCTCTAGCTATGGCAAGCAGGGGCTACTCTTCCTTGCGGTGCTTGGGCTTCTCATTGGGGTGGCTTCTCTTGTCACAAAGCGCGGGTTCCAGAGCGTGGGCTCAGTAGTCGTGGCGCACAGGCTTAGTTGCTGCACGGTATGTGGATGGAACCCTACATTGGCAGGCGGATTCTTTTTTTTTTTTTTTATATAAATTTATTTATTTTAGTTGGGGGCCAATTACTTTACAATATTGTAGTGGTTTTTGCCATACATTGACATGAATCAGTCATGGGTTTACATGTGTTCCCCTTCCTGGACCCCCCTCCCACCTCCCTCCCCACCCCATCCCTCTGGGTCATCCCATTGCCCCGGCCCTGAGCATTTGTCTCATGCATCGAACATGGAATGGTGTTCTGTTTCACATATGATAATATACATGTTTCAATGCTATTCTCCCAGAACGTCCCACCCTCACCTTCTCCCTCAGAGTCCATAAGACTGTTCTATGCATCTGTGTCTCTTATTCTGCCTCGCATATAGGGTTATCGTTACCATCTTTCAAATTCCATATATATGCATTAGTATACTGTATTGGTGTTTTTCTTTCTGGCTTACTTCACTCTGTATAATGGGCTCCAGTTTCATCCATCTCAATAGAACTGATTCAAATGTATTCTTTTTAATGGCTGAGTAATATTCCATTGTGTATATGTACCACAGCTTCCTTATTCATTCGTCTGCTGATGGGCATCTAGGTTGCTTCCATGTCCTGGCTATTGTAAACAGTGCTGCGATGAACGCTGGGGTACACACGTCTCTTTCAATTCTGGTTTCCTCGGTGTGTATGCCCAGCAGTGGGATTGCTGGGTCATATGGCAGTTCTATTCCCAGTTTTTTAAGGAATCTCCACACTGTTCTCCATAGTGGCTGTACTAGATTGCATTCCCACCAACAGTGTAAGAGGGTTCCCTTTTCTCCACACCCTCTCCAGCATTTATTGCTTGTAGACTTTTGGATAGCAGTCATTCTGACTGGTGTGAAATGGTACCTCATTGTGGTTTTGATTTGCATTTCTCTAATAATGAGTGATGTTGAGCATCTTTTCATGTGTTTGTTAGCCATCTGTATGTCTTCTTTGGAGAAATGTCTGTTTAATTCTTTGGCCCATTTCTTGATTGGGTCGTTTATTTTTCTGGAATTCAGCTGCAGGAGTTGCTTGTATATCTTTGAGATTAATTGTTTGTCTGTTGCTTCGTTTGCTATTATTTTCTCCCATTCTGAAGGCTGTCTTTTCACCTTGCTTATAGTTTCCTTTGTTGTGCAAAAGCTTTTAAATTTAATTAGGTCCCATTTGTTTATTTTTGCTTTTATTTCCAATATTCTGGGAGGTGGGTCATGGAGGATCCTGCTGTGATTTATGTCAGACAGTGTTTTGCCTATGTTTTCCTCTAGGAGTTTTATAGTTTCTGGTCTTACGTTTAGGTTTTTAATCCATTTTGAGTTTATTTTTGTGTATGGTGTTAGAAAGTGTTCTAATTTCATTCTTTTACAAGTGGTTGACCAGTTTTCCCAGCACCACTTGTTAAAGAGATTGTCTTTTCTCCATTGTATGTTCTTGTGGCAGGCGGATTCTTTACCGCTGGACCACCAGGGAAGCCTTGGTACCCAAATTTTGATAAGTCCCTGGGAGTGGCCGTGAGGAGCCACTGTCCAGGGACAGGACTGTTTCAATTTTATATGTTTAATAGGCACCTCTAATTGGATTCCTGACTTAATTTGTACATCCCTCAAAATGCAAAGCCATCTGAAGAGAGAGCAAGCCTGTGTGTAGAGGAGACACCGATGGAACAGTTTAGGTGTCAATCCTCTTTGTTTTTCATATTTATGTATTTATTTGGCTGTGTCGAGTCTTAGTTGCAGCACGTGGAATGGTCGCTGCATCTTGTGAGATCTTTTAGTGTGACACATGGGCTCTCTAGTTGTGGCACTCAGGCTCTAGAGCTTGCAGGCTCAGTAGTTTTGAGATTAGTTGCCCTGTGGCATGTGGCATCTTCCTGAACCCGGGATCAAACCCTTGTCCCTTGCATTGTGAGGTGGTTTCTTAATCACTGGACCACAAGAGAAGTCCCCAGTCATCTCTTTAGACGACGAGAAGATGACTTTAGACTCTGGAGCTGGACTGCCCGGGTCTGAATCTCAGCTCTCACATTTGCTAGCTGGGTGACCTTGGGCCAGTTACTTAATGTCTCCAGGCCTCAGTCACCTACAAATAGGATGTTTTGATAAATTAAATGAGTTAATATTTGTGAACAGCGTCTGGCATGTGGGGAGGTCTATTTGTTAAAGTCTCAGTAGCCGGTTGGGAAATTCATCTTTATTTTCTTATGTTTACATAGGAAATATATCTATTTAGAAAAAAAACTGTATTTATTTAGATAAAATGCCATGATGTTTTGGAATGAGACCACACCATGCCCTTCCCCCAGAAAGTGAAAAAGTGAAAGTGTTAGTTGCTCAGTTGTGTCCGTCTCTTTGCGACCCCATGGACTGTAGCCTGCCAGGCTCCTCTGTCCATGGAGTTCTCCAGGCAAGAATACTGGAGTGGGTAGCCATTCCCTTCCCCAGGAGATCTTCCCAACCCAGGGGCTGAACCCAGGTCTCCTGCACTGCAGGCAGATTCTTTACCGTCTGAGCCACCAGAGACAGGCTCAGATAACAAAGCCTGTCTCTCTAAGGTACCTTCCAAGGTGAAGGCTCTTATCTATGGAGGAGGCTCTGTTTTGTTTAGTATCATCATATGTGTTTGGATGTGCAATTGGATGGGGAAAATGAAATGCTCTCCACACAAAAGGGATGGCGAGTTTGAACAGAAATCCAAGAGGAGCAGACAATAAGGCCAGGAGCGGGGTGTGGAAAGTGGAGGGAAACAGTGTGTTTGCAGGTTTTCCCCATGAAGAACTCAGGATGTAGCACCCACTGTGGACATCTAGGGGGATGCAACGTAGCTGACTTAAATGACCCCTCTTCCCTGTGACCCCAAAACTCCTCAGTGAAGTCCATCCATCATCTCCATATTCTTGGTGTGATCAGATCTCTGTGGAACCCCAGTGTAGGGCTCGGGTTCTGACTCAGAGCCTGGGTGGAGGAACCCCAGTAGAGCTGGGGGAAGCTAACACCTGGGTCCTCACTAGGTAAGGTGCTTACTCTGTGTCATGCCCCTGTGAAAAGGCTGCAGAGGCAGGGAGATGACGTAGCTTCTGCACTCAGGGAGCGGACAGTCCTGCAGACACACCTGCAGATGTTCGTGGTGTGTCCCATCCTCCCCATCACCGAGGTTGGTTCAAGGGAAGGCTAATCAGTTGGTTCTCCAAGATTTTACCAGGAAAGAGAAGCTGTCTTGCCTCTGTAATACCAAGCTGAGGTGGTGGCAGCCTGGCATGGTCTGTGACCCCTGCCTCACTGAACGGGAGCTACCCTCTCCTCTCACATCCATTCCTTTGGGCCCTGTTGATGGGCTGGTGGCATCACCTAAACCAATCAGGGGACTTCTCTGGATATTTCAACTTAGGACAGGAGGGATCAAGGCTCAGTACCCCACAGAGGGGGTGGAGGGAGGTAACAGGAGCTGTGCTGAGGAGCTCATCCATGTGAGGAAGATCTGGGAAAATGAAGTCAACAAGAGAGAAGTGGTGAGGAGGAAAGGAGGGATGGAGGGAAAGAGAGAGGCCTGGTAGCATTCAAGGCCCTGAAATCCAGTGTCCAAGACCCAGAGAGACCCTTGCCTTTCCTTACACATATGTGACAATTTAAACCAGTCTTTGTAGCCTGGGTCAGACCTAATGGCTCTACCCTATTATACAAAACCTCTCAGTAGTGCCCTACAAGTCACCTGACAAAAACATGCATGCCTCAGCCTGATATTCCAAGATCTCTAGAATCTAGCCTCAACCCACCCCACTAACCTCACCTCTTCTTCTTGCTTGTCCAACTGGCCAACTGGATGTTCCTTAAGAATGTCTCCTGGACTCCCTTGGTAGCACACTGGATAAGAATCCACCTGCCAATGCAGGGGGCATGGGTTCGATCCCTGGTCCAGGAAGAAACCACATGCCTTGGAGCAACCAAGCTCGTGTATCACAATTACTGAAGCCCGCACGCCTCAGAGCCCATGCTCTCCCACAAAAGAAGCCACTGCAATGAGAAACCCATGCACTGCAACTAGTGAGTAGCCCCGACTTGCCAAAACTAGAGAAAGCCCAAGCACAGCAACGAAGACTCAACCAACAAAAATACCTCCTACCCTCCAGCTCTTGTGCTTTTATTCTTAGCCTTGCTTATCTGAAATAGTCTCTCTTCCAATCACTTCTGCCAGTGGACACCAGTGGTGCTAGCCCTGGAATCATTTGGTACAGCACCTCCACTTCCTCTCAGGAAGTCCTTTCCTCCATTTCTGCTGCTGCCTCTCAGTCACGTGATACAAATAAGCCAATCGGAGGCTCTCTGCTGAGGCTTCAGAAGAGAAACATACCACCACCAACAGCAAGATGGTTTGAACTGACAAGTCTCTTGGTTGTTCCACCTAAGGGTCTATATGCATCCTCTCCCCTTTTAAAAATAATTCTTTAGACATCCTTCTATCTTTCTAACAAATCGTTTTTTTCTAATGTCAGCTGGAATCCTACAAAGAACCCTAATTGACATGGTACTTATCTAAATTCTATCCAGTCTCCAAAACCCAGTTCAAACAGCCTCTAGAACAGATCCCTCCCTTTAGAACTGGACTCAGCGATTATTTTCTCTCTCCTCTTTTTCTCTCTTTCTCTCATTCCCCCTTTCCATTACCCTCTCCTCCAGTCACTCACACACTCCCATCTTGGAAGCTACAGCAGAAAGTTCTGATTGCCTACCCAATATCATTTCACCCCCTGTTCCTTCTAAAGAAAAAACTGATTATGTTGGGAGAGGGGACACGCCTGGCTAAATTACATTTCCTGGACTCCGTTTTAGAGAGAATGCCGGCCAATGAGAAGTTGTTAGATAGCATTTCTGGTTAAACTCCCTAAAAGGGAGTCTGACTCAGATGAAGCTCATGTTTTTGCTCTTATCTCTTTCTTCCTTTCTGCTAATTGGCACATGGAGAGGAGAGGAGCAACCACTTGTGACCATGAGACAACCTTGAGATTGAGAGGCACATGCTAACCATGGTGGGGCAGAAAGCCAAAGGAACCTGAATCTCTGCTGACATTGCCAAGGTGTCATACCGACCCTGGACACCTGCCTCCAGAATTTTTTCATGTGAGAGACAATGCTTTATCCTTTTTAAAATTAATTAATTTGACTGTGTTGAGTCTAGTTGTAGCATTCAGGATCTTTCGTTGCAGCCCACAGGCTTCTCTCTGGTTGTGGTGCACGGGCTTTAGAGTACAAGGGCTCTGCGGTTTGTGGCGCGAGGCCTCAGTAGTTGCAGCGCCTCGGCTCAGTTGCCCCACAGCATGTGGGATCCCCAACAGGGGATCAAACGCATGTCCCCTGCATTGAAAGGTGAATTCTCAACCACTGGACTACCAGGGAAGTCCCCAGGGCTTTATATTTGTGGTGGTGGTTTAGTTCCTAAGTCGTGTCCGACTCTTGGGACCCCGTGGACTGTAGCCCACCGGGCTTCTCTGTCCATGAGATTTCCCAGGCAAGAATACTGGAGTGGGTTGCTATTTCCTTTTCCAGGGGATCTTCCCGACCCAGGGATCCAATCCAGTTCTCCTACATTGCAGACAGGTTCTTTACCAGCTAAGCCATCAAGGAAGCTTTATCTTTGTAAGCCACCGTTAATTGGATTTCCTGTTTTGTGCAGCTGAACTTCACCCTGATACAGAAGGTCAGTCAAGGCTACATGCAGGAGACTAATCAGCCTAGAACCAGTATCCGCACCATCGTTACCCAGAGTCGCATTGAAAAGGCAGAGAAGAAAACACTACTGTGGAACTCAGGGACCTAGTCCCAGTTCTGTCTTTTATATAAGAAAGTGGTTGCGACTTTGCTGTCCACATCCTGACCATCAGTGGGTTCTTCACTATCCTTTCGTTCCCCATCAAGGAATGATCACCATCAGCATCCTTCATCTTTTACAACTTCCTACAACCCTCACATCTTTTCCCAGCAGAAAAGTTCACCTGGCCTCCTCCACCATCACCCAAACAAAACCAGCCTGTACATTATCAGTCAGTATTTTTGAGTATATATTATGTGCCAGGCATCATGCTGAGAATTTGCTATTTATCATCTTATTTTGATGCATCCAGCCCCCAGCCAGTGTTTCCTCATGAGAAAGCTGAGGTCCATCATCTCACAGGTAGAACTTGAATTCAGGTTCACTTGCCTCTTAACTATCACTGTCTGCAAGGAGAAAATAAATGAAAACTATTGACTAGTATATGGCAGAGATGACTAACTTCCTCCCAGCATGTGCTGTCTCTTTTCTCTATAGCTGTGGCTGTCCAGTAGGGACCATTTTGTCTCCAAGGGGACACTAGGCAATGACTGAGGTTTTGGGTCATCACAACTTGGAGGAGGGGTGCTCCTGGCTTCTAGTGGGTAGAGTTCAGAGACATTGCTGACCATCCTATAATGCACAGGACAGCCCCCACAACACAGAATTATTTGCCTCAAAATGTCAGTTGTGCTGAGAGTGAGACACCCAATCCTATAGGAATAGAGCCCTGATTTTTAGCTGGGCACAGGGCCGCCAGAATAATGATCACATGGGACTAAGTTCTGGCCAATGAGATGGGAACAACTTCTGTCCCGGGCCCTTAAAAAGGAGGCAATGCACGCTCCCCTTCCTCTTCTCCCGCCTCCTGATGTCTGGACTTCGGACATGGCCATCTTGGAACTTACAGATGGGGATGGCATCCCTGGGTGGCAGACCAAGATGGGAGAACTCTGCACCCCTGGTGACTCTGCAGAATGAGCCAACACACCGGCAGGGACTTTTGCCTGAGAGAGAAAGACAAACCGTCATCAAGTTAGAGCCACAGTTATTGTGAGTCTTGGTTACAGCTGTCAGACCCTTGTGCAACCAGCTCTGTGTGATATGCCCCGCCCCTTCCTGCGATCAGAGAACTACTGGACCTCGAAAACACCCTCTGGAGAGGCCGAGCATCTGCTCTGTTTTGGTAGCAGACCCTGAAGGACAGGAAAACACTTTTAAATGCAATGTCATCACAGCCTCATGCCATTTACTCTGTCAAGCCACGCCTGCAGACCCTCTCCATCTGAGGACGTTCATTTATCAAATTCCCAGGCTTTGACTCAGCTGCACTAGTCTTTGCTTCCAGGGCCTCAAGTGGTCTCTTCAGGCACAAAAACAATCTTCTGAAGGCAGAACAGGTGCGTATTTCTGAAGTTTAACAGTCATCTTGGGGAGAAGGGGTGGAGAATGTAGGTGCCGAGGTTCTGCCCATGGGCTGGCTGAGCACATAGCCACTCCTCTGTTCTCCCATCAGGCGGTCGTGGGAGCCGTGATTGATCACACAGATGCCGTTATGATCTCCACTGAGTCGTGTCATCCACTGTTTCTTGCAGCCCGGAGGACACGTGGCATGTATTTCGGGCACAGTTGAGCACTCTCAGAAATGCTGGAAGAAACACTGGCCTGAAATATTAAGACATCTGATTTCTTAGTCCTGAACCAGCCTTTAAGCTGTGTGATTCTCTTTTGCTTGTCACTGACAACACAAAAATTAGCTTCAGCAAAAGAGCAGGGGATTTATTGGCTCATGTAACTGACGAAGTCCAAAATCAAGACATGGCTGGATCCAGGAACCATACTCACCATGCTTCCAGCTGCTGCAACTTGATGCTTTAACATCTGCCCTGCACTCCTGTGCTGGACACACCTTGTTCCAGATGACTCAATATTCGGCCCGAGTCCTGAGTCTCCTTGCCTTGGCCTCCTGCCTTCCTCATCACCCACCCTCCTGAGGAAGAGTCCTCCTCCTCGGACACACTTTTCCAATACGAACCGACCCATCCAGAGTCTACACGTCTAACCACCTCCATTATTGAGCTTTCACACCCTGGGCCACTATACACCTGCCCTAATGACCCCAGAGCCAGGTGTCAAAAAACTGAGAACACCCCCATGCTCCAGAGCTCACTGAAATTATTCATACTAGCCAATCAAAGGTCTGTTTACCCAGCCTCTCCCTTCCTTCCTGCAAAAACCACAATACAGGCCCTCCCCACCAGCTCCCTGCTCCTCCTGCCTAGCGATCGACCCTGGTGCTTCCTCTGTGTCCCCCCATCACGTGACATGTACTTCTTCTCTCGGGATGTGTGAATATAATAAACTTTTTTTTTCTTGGCTGCACTAGGTCTTCATTGCAGCATGTGGTCTTTCTCCAGTTGCAGAGCATGGGCTCTAGAGCATGCGGGCTCAGTAGTTGTGGCACAAACTACCTCTTTAATGGCAGTCATCTCCTGGTCTGTGGGCCTTTCCATACCTAAATAATAACAAAGCCCATTAAAGCATAGACTCAGGCAGTGTCATGGGCAGCGTCTCTAAGCCCTGCTGTCCATGGTGCTGGTGTCATTCTCAGACAAGGCTTCCCTACAGGGTGGGGGACGGGGGCAGAGGTCTGCCTGCAGCCCCGCTGCCTATCTTGGAGTTTAGTAATCCCCATGGAAGGAAGGCTTACACTTGATTTCTATCACCCTGATTTGAGTGACATGCCCATCCTTGAACATCACTGTTACCAGAAAGACAGGGTACTGTGATTAGGTGATATAGGAGGCTTCCAACCCAGGGAGCCCGAGAGTGGGATCTATCCCACCCAATCACATGGACTAAGAGTGTGGGAAGGTTGACTCTCAGAAGAAAATGAAGATGCTGGGCAGAAAAAAAAAAAAAAAAGCATGGATGGATGGATGGTCACTACTCAGTTTGGGTTCCCTAGAAGCAGACCCTGGAGGTGAGAACTTGGTTTAAGTAATTTATGTGGGGGGGTGATCCCGGACAGCAGAGGCAGGAGACACAAGGAAGACCATGTCAGGTACATTCAAGAATGAGTTACTGCTGAGGGCAACTTGGACCCAGTCCAGCTGGACACACCTGGGAGACTGCAGAGAGCTTGTCTAAGGGGTGAGGGAGTTGGGGCATTTATCCACCAGCCCCCCACCTGTCACTGGTTGAGGCTGCTTCTAGAACACAAATTCTCAGGCATTCCCAGCCTGGCCTAGGTGTTAGTTGAGCAGGCTCCTGGGGCCAGAGAACACCCCAGGCAGAAAATCACACGTGCTTTGTCCAAGGGACAGAATGGTGAAAACTGGGGATATGGCCCAGCGCAGGACCAGCATCGCCTTGCTCTGCACCCCCTAGAGGGTTCTCATTTGTGAAAGCAGACTGCCAGACTAGAGACTCTCTCATCTCTCCCTCCAAGGGAGATCCGGAAGCTTCCCATCTGGGTAGAAGCAACGTGAGGAGGTGGCAGAGCTGGAGGTGCTGAGGTTGGATTGTTGTTGTTTAGTTGCTGAGTCATGTCTGACTCTAGGCCGCCAGGCTCCTCTGTCCATGGGATTCTCCAGGCAAGAACACTGGAATGGGTTGCCATTTCCTCCTCCAGAGGAATCTTCCCGACCCAGGGATCAAACCCTCATCTCCTGCTTCTCTTGCACTAGCAGGTGGATTCTTTGCTGCTGAGGCTCTTGGGAAGCGAGGTTGGTTAACCTGATGTCTCAGTCAGGGTCCCAGCAGAAAACATCTGGCACATGCTAAAGTGTTTATTTGAAAAGAATTTACTCATGGGGTAGTGGAGCATGCAGGATTAGCAGAAGCACCCTGAATGGGATGAGGGGGGGACTGCATCCCCAGGGCCCTGGGGGAGCCCAGGTGGAGAAACAGAGGCCACCTGACAGAGCCGTCTGTGGCTGCAGAGGGACACAGGGTGGCCAGAACTGCAGCCCGGAGGGCAGGGGTGGGAGAGGTGAGATACAGCCACGTCTCTCTCCTCCTGCCTCCAAACCCTCCCACTGGCTGAATCCAATGGAGACCAGAGGGGAGAAAACCAGGTGGTGGAGGTCAACCTCTGGGAGCACAGAGCTGAGCGGAGATGGACAGCAACTGGATGCAGGGGACAAAGGAGACAAACCTGCCTGCCTGGGTTCTCCTCCCGGCTCCTCTGATCAACCGCTGTGCAACTCCCAGCCAGTTGCTTAACCCGTCTGTGCCTCCGTTTCCTCATCTGTAAGTTGGTAACAGTATTGGTATCTACCTCTCAGGGTTGGTGTGAAGATTAAATATGGTAAAAGCACTTAAAATGGTACTGCACATTTTGTAAACAATCAACAAATATTAGCCATTATTATTATCATATCATTGCATTAAGTATCATAAATATTATCCCGTCATTTGTCACCACGTGACAGCCCCATGCTAAGCGCTAAATTGCTATGAAGTTAAAACTTGATGTGTTGAAGGGATGTGAAATTTTGAGCATATTCTCAGATGCTGAAGAGTGTTATTATTTGACCAAAGATGTTTCAGTGAAGAAAGGGACCACAGAGGAAGGGGGTGGGGGGGGGCGGAGAGAGAGAGTGAGCAGGGGTTGAGGGGGAGAGATCCAATTTTCCTCACTCTGGGACATTTCTTCTACCTCCTGCCAGAAATCATCTCTTGCCCATGCTATTTTACAAAAGAATAATATTCTCTTCATTGTAGATAAGTCAAGATAGGTCTTTTCAGATGAATAGATAGTTATCTCTGGGAAGTGGCTGAGAGGAGCCTGGCTCTCATGACTTTCTGCAGAAAGCCTTTAAGACCATGGAAGCCCTTCCACGTTATTACAGAGACAGCACAGTATATGATGAGCACCCCAGACTTGAGGGGCTGGGGATCAGAACCCCTTCCTTGGGTGCTGGCTAAGGGCACTGCCCTGAGCACCTACAAGCATTATCTCATTAATCCTTCCTGAAAGGTGTTACTATAGCTCCCATTTTACAGATGAATAAACTGAGGCTTAGAGGGTTTTGAGGAATTTCCCCCAGAACATACAGCTACAGCCATTGTCCTCCTAACTCCAAAGATCATCCTCTTTTTAGGACACCTGGATCTAGTTCCAGCTCAACCATTAACTTAGTAAATTTATTACTCTGTTATCTCAGGGACATCCACTCTCTGAATAGAATAGAATGATGGGACTGGTCTAGGCAATCTCTCCTTCCACCTCCACATTCCTAGGGGCTACCTTCTGGATCCAGTTGAAGCTCTTACACAAATACAGCCAAGCCATAAGATGAATGTTGTGTGTCAGAATTTGTTTCAGTCAGCAGGATTTATTTTTTTTTCCAGAAGGGTTTATATTCATCATTTAAAAAAAAAAGCTTGCGGAGCAAATTTAAAGTGTCAAGTGGAATGGAAAAAAATCCAAATTTCTATCAACTGTTGAATGGGTAAATGAATTTCACAATCACACAGTGGAATTATGATAGAGCAGTGCTGCTCAAACTAGCTGTGGTGCAGAAGCAGTTTTGATTTCCCTTGACGTATCACCAAGTTGTAGTCCTGTTGTGTATGACTAGTCCTCAGCTCGTGACAAAGCTGGGAGTTCAGCGACGCACAGGCAGGTCTGTACCCCACTCAATAAACTGAGTCCACCAACCACACACTTAAATGTCATAGGAAGTCAAATCACAATAGAAGTTTTAAAATACTTACTCCTGACTTCTGACCTTGTCCTTGACCAGAAAGCGTCTGTGGGTCGGTACTAGTTAGATCACATCTTGAGTGGCTCTGCCCTACAGCAAGGGTCCAGAAACACCTTCTGTAAAGATCCAAAATAAACAGTTGAGGCCTTCTGGGCCACGTGGTCTCTGCTGCAATGACTCAACTCTGCCGCTACAGCAACAGCAGCCACAGACAATGTGAAAATGAATGGGAAAGGCTGTGTGCTAATAAAACTTTATTTATAAAAATAGACAGAGGGCCAGACTTGGCCCTTGTGCCATACATAGTGTGCTAGCTCCTGTTATACAGCAATAAGAATGAACAAATTGAAACTGCGCTGAACAATGTGAGTGAATCTTGAAAACATAAATGAAGAAAAGTCAGACACAGAAAAGAACATTCTGTAGCGTTCTGTTTGCATAAAGTTCAAAACCAAGCAAGACATATGGTGGTCAAGGTCAGGACAGTGGTGTCCTTGGAGTGGGAAGCGACTGGAAGGGCCACCAGGGACTTCTGGGGTGTTGGTCAAATGCTGCTTCTTGATCCGGTGTGAGTTAGATGGGGGTGTTCAGTTTGTGAAAATCAAGCCACATACATGTAACTTGACTGTCTTTCTCAGATAAGTTACACTTACATGGTCAATGAAATTTACATTGCAGGGGGAAAAAAGGTGAAAAGGTGTTGGTTGGAATTCTTCAAAGGGATTTTGAGCATTGAAGTCTCATATTGAGGAGTCCAGCTCCAGGCCAAAATCCTATGTGTAAATAATCCTTCAGGCCAACCATAGGCAAGTGCAAGGCTTTGGCTGGCAGGCATGTGGGGGAAGTTTCCTTCTGCCCACCCGATTTTATGCTGATCAGCTCATTACAGTCTCTGGAGGGAGCTGCGTGTCACCTGGCCACCCCGCAACACCTTGCGAGTCAGCTCTCTTCTTTTTCTTTGCCTCTTGCTTTCACTTTTGCCGCAACACCTGTCAGTTCAACATACCTGTCCCTGAAGAATGCTGCTGCTGCTGCTTCTGCTGCTGCTAAGGCGCTTCAGTCGTGTCTGACTCTGTGCGACCTCATGGATGGAAGCCCACCAGGCTCCCCCGTCCCTGGGATTCTCCAGGCAAGAACACTGGAGTGGGTTGCCATTTCCTTCTCCAATGCATGAAAGGAAAAGTGAAAGTGAAGTCGTTTAGTCATGTCTGACTCTCCGCGACCCCATGGACTGCAGCCCACCAGGCTCCTCCGTCCATGGGATGTTCCAGGCGAGAGCACTGGAGTGGGGTGCCACCCCCACTTCCCTGGGGAAATGCACCCTGCACAGTGGTGGTATCCTGCAGCACCCAGAGCAAAATGCAGATGTCAATCTAGCCCCTGCCAACCTCTTCCCACACCCTCACCCCAGAGACTTTCATTTCCTCCAATGCACCAAGCCTTTCCCACCCCCAGGGTCTTCTCATATGCTGTTCCCTCTTCTCATATGCTGGTCCTATTCTTCACATCGCTGGCTCCTTTGCAAACTTCAGGGTCAACTTAAATGTCACTTCTTCAAGAAGGTTTTCCTTCACCTCTGCCTCATCTAAAGCTCATCCATTCTGTGGGTCTCTCTCCTTGCACACTAGTGGTAAAGAATCTGCCTGCCAATGCAGGAGATGTAAGAGATGCCGGTTTGATCCCTGTGTCAGAAAGATCCCCTGGAGGAGGGCATGGCAACCCACTCCAGTACTCTTGCCTGGAGAATCCCATGGACAGAGGAGCCTGGCAGGCTATGGTCCATAGGGTCGCAAAGAGTCAGACACGACTGAAGCCACTTAGCATGCACGCATACGCACTCTCCTAGCATTCTTTTCTTTTTCTTTGCAGCATTTGTCACAATTTGTACTTAATCTGCTTGTTTGTTCGTAACTTTCCCTACTAGAGTGTAAGTTCCATAAGGGCAGGGTCTATGCTTTATTTTGCTCACCACCAGGTCCACACCTTTCACAGTGCCTGGCATACGGTAGACACTGACTATATACTGACTGGACAGATGAGTGCACATTAATATGCTAAAGGCTCTGAGAAGTCCTGCAATAAAAAACCTTGGTAAACTCTCATTAACCTGCTGTTTCCCTAATCCATTTGATCCTGGACCCCTTTTGTGTGTGTTATGATGAATATGAAAAATGAAAGTGAAAGTCACTCGGTCATGTCCTACTCTTTAGAACCCCATGGACTATATAGTCCATGGAATTCTCCAGGCCAGAATACTGGAGTGGGTAGCCATTCCCTTCTCTAGGGGATCTTCCCCACCCAGGGATCAAACCCAAGTCTCCCGCTTTGCAGGTAGATTCTTTACCAGCTGAGTCACCAGGGAAGCTCTCTGATAAATATAATCTCTATGAATATTCTAAGAAGTGTATTCTCTGGAAAATACTCTATAGGTGCCTATGTACATACTAGCGAGAAATGCATTCACTATCAGTTAGCTTTCCTTTGTGTAGCAAACCTTTGTGTAAATAGCTACCTGGAACCAGAAATACTAAAGCAAAGTAGTTTTTAGGGACTTCAAATGCCTAACTTGAAGGTGTTAGGGAAATTAAATAGTCTTGTTTAGGCCTCAGAGACAAAGCAAAGCAGGCCTCCGACCTTGCTCCTAACCTGCCTGGACACTGCCCAGACTGGGAGTGACTATGAGTGACTGTCTGCTGTGAGTGCAAGACTTGCAGCACCTTAGATAAGATGGGGGAGGAATCTTGAGATTGTTGAGCCCCTGGAGGGGGCCTGGCCAAGCAAGCCCCAGGCTTAGCAACACTCTAACTTTTATGAGACATAACAAACAGCATTAACATGAAACTAGGCTTGCAATTTGGTCACAGATTGATGATGAAATCAGTTTGCCTCCTGGGATTATAATCAGGAACCCCCAAACCGCAACCTTTAAAGTCTCACCCACAGAGCGGACACACTGCCTGGGCCCTTTTCCCAGTTGGGACTCCAGATGTGCTGTGTCACGGGACTTCCCAGTGCTGTTTGAGTCTGGATGTTGGTCAAAACCCAATTTGGTGATGTATCCTCTGCTCTTTCTATCTCTCTTTTCTTTTAATGTTAGTATATTGAAAGTAAGCCAGATAATTCTGTAATAAATATTTGTGTTATTTATTTGTATAGAACAAGTGGCTTATTTTGTTAACAAATCCTTTGAACCTGAGACGAAAGTAAAAACTTTCGGCAAAACAGGAGAAACCACTGGCTTTGCAGCATACTGAAAAACAGCATTATAACCAGTATTTCTCCACCCTGCTTATGCGTTAGAATCACTGGGGAAATCCCAATGTTTCAAAAAAAAAAGAGCAGTAAAATCCCAGTGCTGCACCCAGACCAAGTAAACTAGAATCCTTGGTGTGAGGTTTGGGCATCAGTGTTGTTTTTTTTTTTCCAACTTCTCAGGGGATTTCTAGGGGCAACCAGGTTGAGAACCATTGAAAGGCAATCTAGAAAGAACCCAGGAAGTGTAGACACTTTGTGAGTCTGCAGACTGGCTTCCACTTCTTCCTTAATCTTCTTCCTCCTCTCAAGATGCAAGTTATAGTGAATTTTCTTGTGCTCTGAGTCATCAGTTAATACAAGTTATTTTATTATAACACTATTAAGATTGCTATTATTTCAGAGAGGAGAATTTTAGGACTGAAAAGGTTTTAAAATGTCAATGACTCCATCCCCTGTCTCATGATCCAGTGCAAGGAGCAAACTATGAGCCACAGGCCAAATCTGGCCCACCACTTGGTTTTGTAAATAAAGTTTTATTGGTACACGGCCATGCCCATTTGTTTACATGCTGTCTATGGCTGTGTCCCCACCACAGAGACTGTGGCAGAGACCACCCTCCCCACAAAGCCTAAAATAGTGGCTTATCTGGACTTTGACAGAGAAAGTTGGCTGAGCCTGCTTTAGTGTAACCCAGAAATGGTCATCACTCCCTCTAAATCGCAAGAAAAGGCTGCTCAAACTTCCATTGCCATCTGTTTGATGGAATTCACACAGGCAACTAGTTTAATAAGCCACTTCGTGCCTCAGGATCCCCATCTGAAAAATGTGTACAAGTGTCTTTCTTTGAAGTGCTGCCACGGGGCTTCAAGATGACACTCTTGCACATAAGACACCTAAGGAAGAAGCTGGCACTCAGCAGAGACCTGCTGCTTGGGGAAGCAGAGCCTGAGGCTGTGCCAATTTGCATGGGATTCAGTCCCAGTTTGTTCCACTGGGTTCTCATAGCCTCTCAGTTTGTGTAGAAGCCACCTCAGGGCCTACTCCTGGGGAAGTAAATTCCTACTTCTTCACCAAGCCATTCCTAAATTGCCCTGGATTGAGTCTGAGGCACCAGCGCTGTTTGGTCTCCTAGATGAGTGTTCAGAAACTCCTCCACCCCTCGCAGGGACCTCCTCCCTCTGAGGGTGAGACAGCCAAGTCCTCTCAGTCACCACGTTGAAGTTTTTGCTGTTCAGTCGCTAAGTCATGTCTGACTCTTTGGAGTCAGACTGCATGAACTGCAGCCCGCCAGGCTTCTCTGTCCTTTGCTATCTCCCTGAGTTTGCTCAGACTCATGTCCAATGAGTCAGTGATGCCATCCAACCATCTCATCCTCTGTCACTCCCTTCTCTTGCCCTCATCCATTCCCATCAGGGTCTTATCCAATGAATCGGCTCTTCACATCAGGTGGCCAAGGTATTGGAGCTTCAGCTTCAGCATCAGTCCTTCCGATGAATATTCAGGGCTGATTTCCTTTAGGATTGACTGGTTTGATCTCCTTGCTGTCCAAGGGACTCTCAAGAGTCTTCTCCGGCAACACAGTTTAAACACATCAATTCTTAGGAAATTAAATAGATAGTCTTCTTTAGGCTTCAGAGACAAAGCGGAGCAGGACTCTAACCTTGCTTCTAACCTGCCTGGGCACTGCCCTGACTGTGACTGCTGTGGGTGCCAGAAGATAGGGGACAAATCTTGAAATTGTTGAGCCCCTGCAGGGCCCCTGGTCAACCAAGCCCCAGGCTTAACAGCATTCCAAGTTTTACAAGACAAAACAAACAGCATTACCATGAAACCAGGGCTTCAGTTTGCTGAGGGACTGATGATGATGTCAGTTTGCATTCTAGGACTGTAAGTGAGAACCCCGGAACTGCAATTTTTGAAGTCTCACCCATGGACTCGCAGCCTGGGACTTTTTCCAACTGGGACTCCAGATGTGCTGTGTCATGGGACTTCCAGCTCTGTTTGAGATTGGATGTTGGCCAAAACCCAATTTGGTGATGTATCTTCTGCTCTTTCTATCTCTCTTTTCTTTTAATGTTAGTATATTGAAAGTAAGCCAGATAATTCTATAATAAATATTTGTATTTATTTGTATAGAACAAGTGGCTTATTTTGTTAACAAATCCTTTGAACCTGAGATGAAAGTGAAAACTTTCTGCAAAACACACATCTAAGTCCAGATGAATGGACATAGAGGGTTCTGAGGTCATAAGACTCAAGGCCTCGCCTCGGACTTACTATGTGTGCACATGGAAATCTTGGCAAATGGAGATGGATTAGTTAGGGTTTGGGGCCAACAATCGCTGCCTGAAAGAAGGAAAAACTTACAGAAAGTATACAGAATATCCCACAGGAAGGAATGAAAAATGGGAGAGCCAGGACTTGAAAAAGACAGGAACAAGCTCAGTGAGGTAGACAGGATTCTAAGGACGACCTTCAGTGATCCTCATCCTTGTATAATCTCCCACCGACCCTTTAAATGTGGGTGGGACCTGTGAATTTGATGAGATAGCACATCGATGCTGACATTAGTTATTGGGCAAAATTGATATTTGCAGATGTAATTAAGGCTACTAATCAGTGTACTCTGGGTTCATAAAAAGGGAGATTTTCCAGGTGGGCCTAATCTAATCACATGAGCTCTTTGAAAGCAGAGTTTTCTCTGGCTGGTAGTGGGAGAAGAAATCAGAGAGACTCTCTCCCAGTGCAAGAAGTATTTGGAGCACCATTGCTGGCTTCAGAGAAGGAGGGGTGCTCGGAGGTGAGCGTGGCCCCAGCTAATGGCCAGCAGGAGGCCAGGGTACAGGGTACAGACATAGGGCACTGGATTATCCCACCCACCTGAATGTGCTTCACCAAGACCTCCAGAAAAAATCCAGTCCAGCCGGCACCTTGAGTTCAACGTTGTGAGACTCTAAGCAGTGAATCCAGCCAAGCCTGCCTGACTCCTCTGACCTGCAGAAACATGAGATAATAAATGTTGATTTGTCTTTGTTTTTTGTTCATAGATAATGATTTTCATGCTATCTTTGATGTAACTTAAAATTTATATTATTATTACATATTTATCACAGTATTTTAAAACACAGTTTGAAAAAACAGAGTACCAATTTTCTGTGCTGCATGACAAATGACCACAAATGTAGTGGCCTAAGTCAAAACAAACATGTTATCTCACAGCTCCTGTGGTTCAGAAGTCCACACGTGGCTCTGAGTCTCACCTGGCTGAAGTCAAAGTCTCACCTGAGGCTCGGGTCCTCTTCCAAGCTTTATTGGTTGGTGACAGAGCTTGTAGGTGTAGGTCTGAGGCCCTCAGCTCCGGGGGCTCCCACTGCTCCCTAACACATGCCCTCTCCACACATGGCAGTGGGCTTCTTAAGGGTCAACTGGATAACACCAGTGAGGCTTGAATTTCTTGACCTGTCTCTGACCACTAGACCCAGAATCTAAGGGTTCCTGTAATTAATTCAGACCCACTCAGGATAACCTCCTTTTTGATTAACTGAAAGTCAACAGATTTAGGGACCTCAATTATTGATGTATTGGCAATATCCTTCCATTACAATGTAACCGAATCAGTGATGGCCCAAGAACTCACAAGATACACCCACCCTCAAGGGGTGGGGATTTTACCACGAGTGTACACCAGGGGGCGCCAGTGCCAAATTTATTGAGCCTTTAGTATACGCCGGGAGCTTCCCTGGTGGCTCAGACGGTAAAACCGGCTGCTTGCAATGCGGGAGACCTGGGTTCGATCCCTGGTCGGGAAGATCCCCTGGAGAAGGAAATGACAACCCACTTCAGTACTCTTGCCTGGAAAATTCCATGGATGGAGGAGCCTCGTAGGCTACAGTCCATGGGGCCGCAAAGAGTCGGACACGACTGAGGGACTTCACTTTCGCTTTACTATATACCAGTCTCTCTACAAACTTTATCGTAACCATTTAATCCACACATCAATCCCGTGAAGGAGGGGCTATTTCTGTCCCCATTGTATACATGAGCAAGACGGGGCACCAAGTGGTTAAGAGACTGTGGTCACACAGATAGTGACGGGCGGAGCAAGGGTTTAGGCCCTGATATCTGCCTCTCCTATTTCTCTCTGTGTCTCTATCTCTCTGTGCTAATGTGCATCTGTGTGTGTGTGTGTGTGTGTGTGTGTGTGTGAGTGCCACCCTTTCTTTGTGTGTGTCTCTCCCCCCTCTCTATCTCTTTCTTACACTTACACACACACACACACACACACACACTCACACACACTCAACACCTCTCCTCAGTCCTTTCCTTCCCCCACCTTTTGGTGAATGTTTGCTTTCAGAGAGTAGTTTGGAAGGATGTGAAGGGCTGAGGATGTTTAGGGAAAGGCCTAGGGAGTTTGTAAAGCCAGATCTTATTAATTGCTCACAATTACTGAGCACGCACAGTGTTCCAGGTGCTGTGTAAGCTAAGCACGTTACGTGCATCATCGCAGTCACCCTCCCAGCAAGCCCAGTTGCTAGTATATCCATCCGACTGACAAGGAAAGGGAGGCTCAGAGAGCTTCAGCTGTTTGCACAGGGTTACACGGTAAGTGACCAGATCAGGATGCCCGCCTCACATCAGCCCAACCAGCTGCTAGCTTTCCCCTGCTCCCTACCTCCCTTCCGCTGCCTGAGATCTCTGCTCACCTGGAAGCCTAGAAGGGGAGCAAGAGACCACAGAAGGCCCTGCCTCTCCCTCTCTCTCCCTGCCTCCCAGTTCCACAGCCCTCTTGCTCTGTTTTGCATTCATGACAACATCAATCTTGTTCCAACCCCAGAGCCCGTGATCCCCCCCTGGGCTGGCAGTCTCTGAGTCACTGCACACTGGCAGACGATGCTAAACTAATTTCCCTGCATCTCTGGGAGGATTTGGTTTCTGTCTCCCCAGCTAAGAGCCACGCAGACGGTGACAGAAAGCTGGCAGGACCCAGGGGCTCCCTGCCTGGTCTGGGAGAGCCCAGACTGAGATGTGATAAAATCCTGATTAGCAAAGTGGCTGGGACTGAAGAGGGTTAGCCTGAACTGGATTAAGAGATGGGACATTCCGTGCAAAACCACAGGGATGGTGCTAAAAGATCCCTAGAAACCTAACCAGGTAGAGAAAATTGTCATTATTTTTTTACACTGATTTACAGGGTTCTTACTATACAGACAGATGATCTAATCTTCATTACAACTTTACAAGGTAGGCATTATTTATTATAGCATTTTACACATGAGGAAACCGAGGCATGGAGTTCTAGTCACTTGCTCAAAGCCACAAACCTGGTAGGTGATGGAGCCAGATTTTTAATCCTGACCACCTGCCTCAATAGATATCGTTAGCCTGAGCAGGTGTCCACATGTCTGGTCCAACCCTGACGATAGCACCTATAGAAGGAAAATGAGTAAGTGGAGAAAAAAAGCCACCCTGGTATTTCCCAAAGCCTTTAAGAGCTACCCAACAAAAAGACTTTCTATTTCAGACAGTGACTAGGGTTAAAGAGGCTTCAGAATCACAGCAGTTTCCTAAATAGAGATGACGGCTAAAATGTATCTCTCTGGTGAGTCAAGAGGAACTGAGCAACCGCCTGAAGAATGAATTCATTCTTAGTGGCAGCTCTTTTTCTTCCTCATTTGCTTTCACTCTCTCTGCATCACAAATAGGATACAGATTTTAGGGGCAAGTTCTCTAGGAAAGAAAGCTGGTTAAAATGGAAAGGTTTCCCAAAAAAAGAAATCCCTGATTTAAAGATCCTTTTTTCCCTAAGAAAAATAAATGAGTAAATCACTCCAAAAAAAAAAAAAAGGGCCAGTGACTGTCAACATCTTTCTCTCTCTGGAACTGGTTTTGAACTGATCCCCAAGTGGGTGGTGATGCTGGGTTTCAAACCAAGCCCAGCCATCTTCCTGCTCCCCCTGCAGGGCTCAAGGTCCTACTTTCCATTAGTTAATTCCATCAACAGAGGCAGTATGGGGTGAGGAGGCAGAGCAGGGGAACAAGTTCAAATCCCTACTTCCCCACTGCCTCTGGCCTTGAGCACTTAGCTCCCTGAACTTCAGTTTCCTTGCTTGAAAAAAGGGCAGTAATGATGACTACCTTGCTGACGGTTTGACTGTACAGAACAGATAGATGTACATAATATAGATATAAATGTCCCTCACCTGAGCTTCACAGGCGGCTCTGTGATCAAGAATCCTCCTGCAGTGCAGGGTCGCAGGTTCGACCCCTGGGTCAGGAAGATCTCCTGGAGAAGGAAATGACAACCCACTCCAGTATTCTTGCCTGGAGAATCCCATGGACAGAGGAGCCCAGTGGGGTCACAAAGAGTCAGACACAAATTAGTGACTAAAACAAACAAACAACATGTAGATAAAGGCACACTGTCAGCCCTCAACCCATGAGTGGCAGAAGTGACACAGCAGTAATCGTTGCAGTTATCCTGTTGGTTAAGTACACAGACTTTAGAGCCCATCTGGGTTCAAAGCTGTCTAGTCCTCCACACTCTTTAGTTAATCCTAAAAATGTCATCTGTAAAGTGGGGATACTAATAATACCCACATATTAATTAGTTAAAATATATAAAGGTTTAGGACACCAGTGCAAACAAAATACTCATAATATTACTTAAAATCATGGCAGCAGAGAGACTCTAATGTCCATTTCAACCTTGAACTTGACTTTGGCAGATGGATATTAAGATTCTGCCAAATGGATTCATTTTAACCAAAGTCTTATTACAACAAAAAACGATTAGTAATAGAGTGGGTATTATATACGATTCAGTGGCATTTAGTATAAAATGTCGAAATTTATGTTATGTGTATTTTGCTGTCCTTCATTCAGTTGTGTCTGACTCTGTGACCCCCATAGACTGTAGCCTGCCGGGCTCCTCTGTCTGTGGAATTTTCCAGGCAAGAAGACTGGAGTGGGTTGCCATTTCCTACTCCAGATGTATATTTTATCACAACTTTAAAAAGTATTCTACCCATTTGTTTGTTCATCCTAGCAATGTCACAAAGTCTGGACTATTTTGGACAAAAGTTGAGTGATCTCTGAGTTATGTGGTGGTTTAGTCTCTAAGTTGTGTCCAATTCTTGCAACTCCCATGAACTGCACCTTGCCAGGCTCCTCTGTCCATGCGTTTCTCCAGGCAAGAATACTGGAATGGGTTGCCATTTCCTTCTCCAGGGGATCTTCCCGACCCAGGAATCGAACTCGGGTCTTCTGCATTGCAGGTAGATTCTTTACCGACTGAGCTATAAGGGAAGCACCACTCTCTGCATTATAGTATTATTTTATTCAAAGAATACTGCTGACCACAAGTGGAACTGTTCCCTCTGCTATGAGAACAGTTGTCCCAGCCTGAGGTCTTGTGAACATGCCTTACTGACTGACAGTGGGATCATAAGTAAGGGCAGCCCAGGAGAGCTTGGCTCTGTTCAGATCTAGGGCCAGCCACAAAAGGCATGACTGTTCACAGAACCCTCCAAGCATCGTTGCAACCATGTTTCACAGCCATAGGAGTAGCCCTTTAGAAGCCACTTGAGTCCATTTTTAAGGGACTTCTTTGTGGTTCACATTGTACCATAAATTTGTGAAGTTAAACATGACTCCCCCAAAATATCAGACTGGAAAAGATATGATAGGCAGCAGTTTGAAATCCAGTTTATTTAAAGCCCAGTTATCCAAAATGACTGAAACAACAACTTTGGAAGAATTCAGGTTGCCCCATGTGCTTTCTCTTCTGGTTAAGAACTGCTCCGTGGCTTTTAGAGCTGAGGACCCTAAACCTCAGGTGTCTGAAAGTTGACCACTGCAGGCAAAAGCCAGGTGTCCTTTGTTCATCTTACTTGGCATTACATTTTGCCAAGGTTTCTGCTCAGGGAAGCACTAGTGGTCCACAAGCCTGGAGGACTCACGTGGTAGAACAGGGGTCCCCAACCTCTGGGATCTCATTCCTGATGAACTGAGGTGGAGCTGATATAACAATAATAGAAATAAAGCGCACAAAAAGTGTAATGCGTTTGAATCAGCCTGAAACCAGCCTTCCAACTCTGGTCTGTGGAAAAATTGTCTTCCACGACATCGGTTCCTGGTGCTAAAAAGGCTGGAGACCACTGCAGTAGCAGGTGGGGACTGAACACATCCAGCGGCCCTGCTGACATTCCCAAAGCCCTGCTGGAGCGCATGTGGCCTGCAGCTGCTTTGAATCCGATGGTAGCTTTCGGTGCAAAAGCTGGACTCTGAGGTGCACACGTGCAAATCTTAACATCATTTAAATTTTTTAAAGCTTCTAGACAGCAAAAAACTGTGTCTGTGATTTTGTTTAGTTTTTATTTTCAGAGCTAATCACAAGATTTATTCCTTCCACGTGGAGAAGGCCAAATCCCAGCTGAGCTGTATTGATCCTTCTCATGCTTCTGGATCACATCCTCTTTGGATAATTGGCATCAGCAAGCTCAATAAATTCCAGCCTCTTTTCCTGGGAGATGGGGGAGCCTGTCTCAGAAATACATGGCAGTAAAAATACTTTCTTGATTCTGTAGGGAATGTAGCCAGGCTTCTGGTTCTCCATGAGATATAAATGTTAGGCCTTATCAGGCCACCTCACTTCAAACTCTAGTTCTCAGCATCTCTGAGAACAGCAGGGGCCTCCCACGAGCAAAGAAGCTATATTCTCACTTGGAACCCAACATGTCTACAAGTAGAAGTAACTTGAGATATTAATATTTTAACTGCATCGCTGATAATTCTAACCTGTATATAACCAAGTCTTCCTGGATCAAACCTCTCTTTAATACCAGCATCAGCTACAATGTTTTTATCTGGTAGCATTAAAGCTTGCAAAAAATCCATTTCCACTGACCTAAACAATGCTAAGTGTATAATCTAACATAAAAATATGAAATCATAAACAAGGCAAGAATGCTTATTCTCACTATTTTTATTCAACATTGTACTGGCAGTCTCAGCCATGGCAACAAAACAAGAAAAAGAAATAAAAGCATACAAATTATAAAGTAAGAAGTAAAACTGTCTCTATTTGCAGATGACATGATTATTTACATAGAAAAGCCTAAAGAATCTACAAAACAACTGCTAGAACTAATAAGTGAGTTTATCAAGGCTGCAGAATCCAAGATACATAAAATAATCACATAACAAGATGCCTCAAGAGGGGAGGAGTCCCAGTGGCTCAACAATATCATCAAAGACCCAAGTTCTTTTTAGCATTCCACATTATCAAATATAACATGGATCTTCATGGTCGCAAGATGACTGACACAGCTCCAAACTTCAGTTCAGTTCAGTCACTCAGTCGTGTCCGACTCTCTGTGACCCCATGGACCGCAGCATGCCAGGCTTCCCTGTCCATCACCAACTCCCAGAGTTTACCCAAACCCATGTCCATCGAGTCGATGATGCCATCCAACCATCTCATCCTCTGTTGTCCCCTTCTCCTCCTGCCCCCAATCCTTCCCAGTATTAGGGTCTTTTCCAATGAGTCAACTCTTCTCATGAGGTGGCCAAAGTATTGGAGTTTCAGCTTCAACATCACTCCTTCCAATGAACACCCAGGACTGATCTCCTTTAGGATGGACTGGTTGGATCTTCTTGCAGTCCAAGGGACCCTCAAGAGTCTTCTCCAACACCACAGTTCAAAAGCATCAATTCTGCAGCGCTCAGCTTTCTTCACCGTCCAACTCTCACATCCATACAAGACCACTGGAAAAACCATAGCCTTGACTAGATGGACATTTGTTGGCAAAGTAATGTCTCTGCTTTTAAATATGCTATCTAGGTTAGTCATAATCTTCCTTCCAAGAAGTAAGCGTCTTTTAATTTCATGGCTACAGTCACCATCACCAATGATTACATATCCAAAGACCAGAGCAAGAAAAAAACATGGTTCTCCCTTGTGTCTATTTATGAGATGAGAAAATTTTCACAGAGCCCTGCTGCCCCCATGCTTTCCTTCATTAGCCAGAATGATGTCACATGCCCATTTATGAACCAGTTGCTGGCCATGGAAGCAGAATTACCATGAATGGCTTGAAATATTCAGGGTTCATGCTCCCTATTCAGTGAGGTTGAGGAGAGGGACTGTATTCCTTACAGGTCAGGGCTGCAGGATATCCAACAAAACCAGAATTTGATTAATGAATAAAAAAAGAAAAGTAGCTATCAGGTAAGGGACCAACAGTATCTGCCATGATATCCCACACAATTTCCAGGAATGAAATTGTTGGGCAGCTCCAAGCTGGTCATTTATGAAATTTTAGCTTCTGAGGGCATTGATGTCTGTTTCTTGGGGTGGCCTCCACAGCCTTTCTGAATTTCAATTCAACTAGCAAAATATTTCAGCTATATATTCCTAACTGATAAAAAAAATTCTTCCATTCAAAAGTACATTTTTAACTTTTCAAGGCAGTTTCCCATCCTTGTATTATTCTTTCCATTCAATCAACCCCAAGAAGCATCAGTAGATTAAATAATGTCCCGGGACATCACTTTGAAGACAAAGGTATAATCTGTATCGTCAAAGCTATGGTTTTTCCAGTAGTCATGTACGGATGTGAGAGATGGACCATAAAGAAGGATGAGCGCTGAAGAATTCACGCTTTTGAACTCTGGTGCTGGAGAAGACTCTTGAGAGTCCCTTGGACAGCAGGGAGATCAAACAGTCAATCCAAAAGGAAACCAACTCTGAATATTCATTGGAAGAACTGATGCTGAAGCTGAAGCTCTAATACTCTGGCCACCTGATGCAAAGAGCCAACTCACTGGAAAAGACCCTGATGCTGGGAAAGATTGAAGGCAGGAGGAGAAGGGGACGACAGAGGATGAGATGGTTGGATGGCATCACCGACTCAATGGACACGAGTTTGAGCAAGCTCTGGCAGATGCTGAAGGACAGGGGAGCCTGGTGCACTGCAGTCCAGGTGGTCACAAACAGTCGGACATGACTAAGCAACTGAACAACAACAAAAAGTCACCGGAAACAAAAAACACCATGTATTGATGGGCTCCGATCCCAGGATCTGCTAGGCACTTTACAGGTGTTGTCTCATCTTTGTCAGCCTCCCTGTCCCTCACCATCTCCTGGAGTTTGTCCAAGTTCATCTAATTTTCACTGGAAAACAAAGAGGTAGGTTTTATTACTATTCCCATTTTATAAAGGAGGACTGAGGCATAGAGAAGTTAGGTAACTTGTCTACAGTCACACAGCTAGTAAATGGCAGAGCCAGGACAGGCGTCTACCTGAGCCCCTAATCCCATCTTCTTTACTTCTAAATTAGATTTCTTTTTTTCCTTTTTAAATCATCTGGTCCCAAATGCCTATGCTCAACTTGGCTTTTTTAGAGAGTAACTCATCCAGTAATCCCCTCGAAGTGTCTACCTATGTCATCATCACAGATAAGAATAGTGTTGAAAGGCAGAAACCCCAACTCTCACTCCACCCCACCAACCTTACAACCTGCAACTCATCCACAGGCCTCCAGCATCCACCCATCCTATGCAATCTTGGTCCTATACTATTTGCTTCAACTTGCCTTTCACTCACAAAGAATAAATTCTGGACCTTCTTGACTTCCAACTCTGAGACTAATTTTTCTTCTTTCCAGCTGCATGTCACTCCTTGAATCTGATTCTTTTTTTTTTTTTTTCCTATTGAAGTATAGTTGACTTATTGTTGTTCAGTCACCCAGTTGTGTCCGACTCTTTGTGACCCAATGGACAGCAATACACAAGGCCTCCCCATCCCTCACCATCTCCCAGAATTTGCCCAAGTTCATGTTCATTGCATCAGTGATGCCGTCCAGCCATCTCATCCTCTGATGCCCTCTTTTGCTTCTGCCCTCAATCTTTCCCAGCATCAGGGACTTTTCAAATGAGTCATCTGTTGGCATCAGATGACCAAAATACTGGAGCTTCAGCTTCAGTATCAGGCCTTCCAGTGAATATTCAGAGTTGATCTCCCTTAAGATTGACTGGTTTGATCTCCTTGCTGTCCAAGGGACTCTCAGGAGTCACCTCCAGCATCACAGCTCAAAGGCATCAATTCTTTGGCATTCTGTCTTCTTTACAGTCCAGCTCTCAAAACTGTATATGACCACTGGGAAGACCATACCCTTGACTATACAAACCTTTGTTGGCAGGGTAATGTCTCTGCTTTTCAACACACTATCTAGATTTGTCATTGCTTTCCTGCCAAGAAGCAATCGCCTTCTGAGTTCATGGCTGCAGTCACTGTCTGCAGTGATTTTGGAGTCCAAGAAGAGGAAGTCTGTCACTATTTCCATCTTTTCCCCCTCTGTTTGCCATGCTGTAATGGGGCCGGATGCCATGATCTTAGTTTTTTTAATAGTTAGTCTTAAGCCAGCTCTTTCACTCTCCTCCTTGATCCTCATCAAGAGGGTTGACTTACATTATGTTAATTTCTTCTATACAGAAAAGTGATTCAGTTATACATTCTGTTTTATATGCTTCTCCATTATGGTTTATCATAGGATATTGAATATGCATCCCTCTGCTAAACAGTAGGACCTTGTTATTTATCCATTCTGTATATAATGGCTTACATCTGCTAACCCCAACCTCTCATTCTATCTGTCCCCAAACCATCTCCCCCCTCGGCAACCATAAGTCTGTTTTCTATGCCTGTGAGTCTGCTTCTGTTTCGTAGATAGGTACATTTGTGTCATATTCTGGATTTCACAAATAAGTGATATTATACAGTATTTGTCTTTCTCTTTCTGACTTACTTCACTTAGTATATGATAGTCTCTGAGTCCATCTATATTACACCAAATGGTATTACTTCATTCTTTTTGTGGCTGAGTAGTATTCCATTGTCTGTATGTACCATCTTCTTTATCCATTCATCTATCGGTGCACATTTAGGTTGTCTGCATGTCTTGGCTATTATGAAAAGTGCTGCTATGAATTTAGGGGTGTATATATCTTTTCAAATTGGAGTTTTGTCTAAATATATGCCCAGGAATGGGATTGCTGATCATGGGGTAATTCTACTTCCAGTTTTCTGAGGAACCACCATACTATTTTCCATCACGGCTGCCCCAACCTGCACTTCACACCTTCTCTATCTTTCTTATTTGTAGACCTTTTAATGATGGCCATCCTGACCAGTGTGAGGTGGTACCTCGTTACAGTTTTGATTGAATTTCTCTATTAGTGATGTTGAGCATCTTTTCATGTGCCTGTTGGACATTTGTATTTCTTCTTTGGGAAAAAATGTGTATTTAGATCTTCCGCCCACTTTCTGATTGGGTTGTTTGTTCTTTGGTTGTTGAGTTATATGAGCTGTTTGTATATTTTGGAAATTAAGCCCTTGTCATGCACCCAATTCTGGATGTACTGTTTCTGGCCAACACCTAGGAAGCTGGCTGTGGTGCCTACCCACCTGTGGGCAAAGAGCCTGCTTAGGTCTGCCAAACCTCTGAGACCCCACTTCTAATAAGGTCTGCCTCCCTGTCAGAGAGAAGAAGCCAATTGTACTCATTCCATTCTTTCCTATTCCATGCTTAAACATTTAGCCCAGAGTTCAGAAGCTCTGGTGTATCCATGAAAACATTGGCAGGAGGGGGAGCAGTTTTAGGTGAACAAGGGGCTGCATGTGATCAAAATGTTTGTCTTTCTCCCCATCTGAAAATTCACTGCCAGCCCGGCTCACTCCTTCTTCACTGCTCGCCCATCCCTGATTCTCCCATCAGCAAGTCAAACATAACTTTTCCCACACCCTTAAACAGACCAGAGGCCATGCCCTTGTTTCATCCACTTTTTAAATAACACTTTCTATCTTCCATTTCGCTAAAAAGAGATAATATAAAAAATATTACTCCATATGTCCTGCCTCCTATCTCTCCAGCACAACTTGAATTTAATTTTGCTGGCAGAAAAGGAAGAACTCTCAATATTCCTCTTGTATCCTCTGATTTCATTATAAATTGTGAGAATTAAAGCAATGTAATTATATAACTCAGGGATATTTTCAGGAAATTGACATTAAAAGTGAATTGAAGGAAAAAAAACTGTCCATTTTTTACCTATTTTGGTAAAATTTGGAGAGAATAATATCCTTTAACCAGACTTATCTGTTTTCTCCAATGGATTCTAATACCATTCAGAGAGTAAATGATATCAACATGGAAAGTAGAAATGTATACTGTATAAATTTTCTCAGTATTCTAATTAAAACAAAGATAGTTCAGCAAGAAGTTTAAAGTGGTTAAGGCAAATTAGTGACTTTCACACTGGCTAGATTTAGTTCATAGACAGTTTGTTTTGTATCAGTTCAATTCAGTTCAGTCACTCAGTCATGTCCGACTCTTTGTGATCCCATGGACTGCAGCACGCCAGCCTTCCCTGTCCATCACCAACTCCCAGTGATTACTCAAACTCATGTCCATTGAGTTGGTGATGCCATCCAACCATTTCATCCTCTGTTGTCTCCTTCTCCTCCTGCCTTCAATCTTTCCCAGCATCAGGGTCTTTTTCAATGAGTCAGTTCTTCGCATCAGGTGACCAAACTATTGGAGCTTCAGCTTCAGCATCAGTCCTTCCAATGAATATTCAGGACTGATTTCCTTTAGGATTAACTGATTGGATCTCCTTGTTTTGTATAGTGGAAACTTTTTTTTGTCTGTGCTTCATGGCTTGTGCGGATCTTAGTTCCCCCCAACAGGGATTAAACCCAGGCCCATGGCAGTGAAATCACCAAGTCCTAACCATTGCACCACCAGGGAAGTCCCAGTGAAAACTTTTTAAAAATTAGTTGCTATGGTTGGAACCCTAACAGCTATTCCCAGTCCCTTTCTCTCTGCCCATATCCACTATAGAGACTGAAAAAATCCAGGTACTTTTGTCATTTCCTGATTTGGGTTATTCTACTGTGGTTTTATATAAGAATAAACTTGCACTTGTGAAATATACTCTGAAATATGTAGAGATAAAGAGCAGTCTGTTTGCACCTTATTTTTATATAATTCAGAAGAACAGAGAATTATAAAGCAAATGTAGCAAAAAGTTAATTGGAGAATGTGGGTGAAGGGTGTATGGATGTTCTTTATATTATTCTTGTGATTTTTCTGTGTTTGAAATTATTTCAAACTAAAGTTATCAAAAATAAGAAAAAAGTTTGAAAAAAAAGAAAGGGAAAAAGTGAGATATTCACTGTCCTAGCCCACCTTGAAGCTAAATGTAGTCATGTGGCCAAACTTTAGCCCAGTTATTATAAGTCAAGACCTGCTTTTTTGACCCTCATGAAGAGTGCTGAGGGGTGCTGTTCCATCCTCTTCTTTACAGTTGGAATGCAGACCTGATGGTAACACTGTGGTAGCCACTTAATGATCATGAGACAAGATTAAGTGTAAAAAAAACCAGTATCTACATAAAGGGGACATATTTCAACATAATAAAAGCCATTTATGACAAACCTACAGCTAACATTATACTCAATGTTGAAAAGCTGAAAGCATTTCCACTAAGATCAGGAACAAGACAAGGATGTCCACTCTCACCACTTTTATTCAAATAGTTTTAGAAATCCTAGCTATGGCAATCAGAGAAGAAAACGAAGCAAAGGGAATCCAAATTGGAAAAGAAGAAATTAAACTGTCACTGTTTGCAGATGACACGATAGTATATATAGAAGATCCTAAAGATGCTACCAGAAAATTACTAGAAACTCATCAAAGAATTCAATGAAGTTGCAGGTTATTAAATTAATACACAGAAATCTGTTGCATTTCTATACACTCACAATGAAAGATCAGAAAGAGAAATTAAAGAAACAGTTTCATTAACTATTACAATAGGAAGTATAAAATACCTAGAAATAAATCTACCTAAGAAGACAAAGTATCTGTACTCCGAAAACTATAAGATACTGAGAAAAGAAACCAAGGAAGGCACAAATAGATGGAAAGATATACCATGATCTTGGATTGGGAGAATCAACATTGTGAAAATGACTATACTACCCAGGCAATCTACAGATTCAGTGCAATCCCTGTCAGATTACCAATGGCAGTTTTCACATAACTAAACCAAAAAACTCTCAAAATTCGTATAGAAACACAAAAGACCCCAAATAGCCAAAGCAATCTTGAGAAAGAAAAATGGACCTGGAAGAATCAGGCTTCCTGGCTTCATTCAGACTATTCTACAAAGCTACAGTCATCAAAACAGTACTGGCACAAAAATAGAAATATAGATCAATGGAACAGAATAGAAAACCCAGAAATAAACCCATACACCTTTGGTCAATTTATCTATGCAAAGGAGGCAAGACTACACAGTGTTGGAAAGACAGTCTCTTCAACAACGATGCTGGAAAAACTGGACAGCTACATGTAAAAAAATATGAAATTAGATCATTCCTTAATACCATATACAAAAATAAGCTCAAAATGGATTAATGGGAGACCAGTCTCTATAAAACTCCTAGAGGAAACAGACAGAACACTCTCTGACATAAATCACAATATCTTTTTTGATCTATCTCCCAGAATAATGGAAAAAAAACCAAAAATAAATAGGATCTACTTAAAGTTTTTGCAAGCAAAAGAAACAATAAAAAAAATGAAAAGACAACTCACAGACTGAGAGAAAATATTTGCAAATGATGTGACCAAGAAGGGATTAGTCTCCAAAATCTACAAACAGCTCGTGACGCTTAACAGTATCAAAACAAACAACCCAATCGGAAAATGGGCAGAAGGCCTAAATAGACATTTCTCCAAAAAGACATACAGATGGCCAAGAGGCACATGAAAAGATGTTCAACATCACTAATTATTAGAGATATGTAAATCAAAATTACAATGAGCTATCACCTCACACCAGTCAAAATGGCTATCATCCAAAAATCCACAAACACTAAATGCTGGAGAGGGTGTGGAGAGAAGGGAACCCTCCTACCCGGTTGGTGGGAATGTAAATTGATACAGCCATTATGAAGAACAGTATGGAGGTTTCTTTAAAAAGTAAAAATAGAGCTAACATATGATCCTGCAATCCCACTCCTGTGCATATATCTGGAGAAAAACATGATCCAAAAGGATCCCTGCACCCCCGTGTTCATTGCAGCACTGTTTACAATAACTAAGACATGGAAGCAGCCTAAAAGTCCATCAACAGAGGAATGGATAAAGAAGATGTGGGGTGTGTGTGTGTATATATATATATATATATATACACAATGGACTATAACTCAACCATGAAAAAGAATAAAATAATGCCATTTGCAGCGATATGGATGGACCTAGAGATTGTCATACTGAATGAAGTCAGACAGAGAAGGAGCAATATCATATGACATCCCTTATTTGTGGAATCTAAAAAGAAATGATGCAAATGAACTTACTTACAAAATAGAAACAGACTTAGTGAATTTATGGTTGCCAGGGGGGAAGGAAAAGGGGAAGGGGTAGTTAGAGAGTCTGAGATGGACATGTACACACTGCTATATTTAAAATGGATAACCAACAAGGACCTACCGTATGGCACATGGAACTCTGCTCAGTGTTGTGTGGCAGCCTGGACAGGAGGAGAATTTGAGGGAGAATGGATACATGGATATGTACGACTGAGTCCCTTGGCTGTTCACCTGAAACTATCAACAACATTGTTAATCAGCTATACCCCAATAGAAAATAAAAAGTCTAAAAAAAAAAAAAAAGTCAGTATCTGAAGGATGTGTGTATAAAGAGAAAGAGCTGATTACACTGAGGAAATACTGAGTTAGGTCAGGATAAATACTCCGTCTCTGGTTTCTTGTCTGCTTGTGTTTTAAGCTGTTTATAGCAACCTGCAGCCAAAAGCATTCCTAATACAGTTGCTGTGCTCCACTCTTTTTATTTAAACTTCCCAAATAAGTCCTTGTGCTGTGCTATGCTTAGTCACTCAGTCATGTCCAGCTCTTTGCGACACCGTGGACAGTAGCCCACCAGGCTCCTCTGTCCACGGGGATTCTCCAGGCAAGAATAATGGAGTGGGTTACCATGCCCTCCTCCAGGGGATTTTCCCAACCCAAGGATCGAACCCAGGTCTCCCATGTTGCAGGCGGATTCTTTAGCATCTGAGCCACCAGGGAAGCCCAAGAATACTGGAGTGGGTAGCCTATCCCTTCTCCAGGGTTATTTCCTGACCCAGAAATCGAACCAGGGTCTCCTGCATTGCAGGCGGATTCCTTACCACCTAAGCTATCAGGGAAGCCCCTAAATAACTCCTTACCCCCTTTCCAAAGTACTAGAAAAGGGCAGATATTCTCTCTCCGTTCCCTGAAAGCCAGGGTTGGTGGGACATGCAAACCACGTTGTGCCAGTTGAAGTTCACACCCAGCGTTCTGAACTTAGGGGCAATTGGAAGATGCCAAAGGCAATGGGATTGATTAGGGGGGCATTGTTCAATGTCCTGTGGCACTGGTGCCAATGTTAGCTTTTTACCAGTCTACTCTCTTGACATGATCTGGCTGAGTTCTTAGCTGCTGGACCTCTTGTGGATGTTACCCATCTTCTGAGTCCAGTTCCCCACCTCACAGTTAATTTTCTGAGCCTCCTAATAAACCTTTTCCATAAACCCTTTTTCTGTTAATCCATCCTTAAAAGACTCAGTTAGCAGTTGGTAACCCTGATGTTATAATTGCACACATCTAAAAATCAGAAAATTCACATCAAAATCCACGTTTCTGATTTGTCTTGAAAAATTAGAAGATTGTATGGTAACAGAGCTGAATAGCAGCAAACAAGCCTTCTTTAAACGGTATATTGTGGTTACCTAAGTAGCACTTGGGCTTGTTCTTCCAGTTCTAGCTATCCATATTAAATGTTACCTTTAAAACTTTTCTTCATTTATATCTTAGCAGAAATACTCAGCACTTTAACATCCAGCTAACCCACTTTAACTCTGTAAAAAATTTTCTGAAGTAAGTCAAATCTGGTAACTGCACGTAGAAGGGACCAATAAAAATATCTTAAGTGGATGAATAAATGAATATAAAGAATGATCACAGCATCTGGATGTGGCTCATCCAGAGAAAATAACATGAAGTCTGTAAATAGCCAAAGAGATATTAGATGAAAGAAGAATATGTGTGTGTTGGATTGACCCAAAAGTCAGAACTCGGATGACAGTGTGGAATTTACACAAAAGCAAATTTCCATTTAGACTAAGAAAAACTGCAAATAATTTGATCTGCTCATCATGGAACGGGCTGACTGCTGAAGCACAAACTAAAAGCTTGTGACAGGATATTCATGTAAAGGGATGTAGGAATGTCTGCACTCTATGAATGATGCAGAGGAGTTACCTGGGAATCTTGTTACTGTATAGACTGTGATTCAGTTCTGGAGAGGGGCCTGAGGGTCTGTAATTTTTAACAAGTTCTCAGGGAAGGTTGGTGTTCCTGGAGCATAGATCACACTTTGAGTATCTAGCTATTCCATCATCTCTGAGCCCCCTTAGGACTCTGACATTCTGTGAATCCACTGTGGATGTCTCTAAGCTCTAAACCTATAGGATCCGTATCTGCCCCATCTTTGGTTTTTGTCCCCAATACCGACGGCACCTGGCACATAGTTGGTGCTCAAAATATAATGTTATTGAAGAATCAGTCAGTTCAGTCACTCAGTCATGTCTGACTCTTTGCGACCCCATGGACTGCAGTACACCTGGCTTCCCTGTCCATCACCAACTCCCGGAGCTTGCTCAGACTCATGTCCATAGTCAGTGAGGCCGTCTAATGAATACTATTCAGTAACAAAAAACTGAGTGACAGAGGCAAGTCTCCAATGATCATCTACAAAATGCAAGTGAAAATCACTCAGTTGTGTCTGACTCTGCGACCCCACAGACTGTAGCCTGCCAGACTCCTCTGTCCATGGAATTCTCCAGGCAAGAATACTGGAGTGGATAGCTATTTCCTTCTCCAGGGGATCTTCCCAACCCAAGGGTTGAACCCAGGTCTCCATACAGACGATCACACCTATATGACATTTTTGAGAAGATAAATCTGTATCTGACACAGAGCATGTCAGTGTTTACCAAGAGGTGGGGTGGGAAAGTACGTAACTATAAAAGAAAAACACAGTGGAGTTTTTGGGGTGATGAAACAGTTCTGTATTTTGATTGTGATGATGGTTACAGAAATCTATACATGGGTTAAAATTTATAGATCTGCACACCAAAAAGTCAATTTTAATGTATGATGATTTTTAATAAAATAAATATTTGTAAAATAACATTTATTATTGAAAACAGATATTTTCTGAGTCACATTAATTGAATACCTACTCTGGGCCAACCCAGAGCCAGATACTGAGGATTTAAAGATGAATAAGACCAGTCCCTCACCCCTATCCTGTCTCCTTATTAAAACTACTCGGTGAAAATAATTATCCAAGAATCATAAGTGACAAATGGAGGTGCAGAAATCATCTAAGTCTTCATCAGCTTGTAATCACCATTGTTTACGCTGGGAATTAAGATGAGTACTAATTACATTCTGTGCTTTTGATGGGCTTGGAAAAAATTTCAGGAATGAAGCTCAAATTGCCTTACTTATTAGCCTGTCTGCACTTAACAAGTCCACATGTTTGCCTCCAGGCTTAACCTTGTAGACTGTCTAATCCATCCAAGAAGAAAGCCAATTTGCATAATCTAGTAGCTGCCAAATGACAGATGAAACAGATCCAGCCCAGAGCAGAGGGACTCTAGACTCAGGACTTGTAAAAAATTCAAACAATACAGAAATCTAAAATGTACAGAGAGCTGCTGCTGACAGTTTGGTATATATTCCTCCAGCGGTTTTTCCCTGTGCACATAGTAACATAAGTCTATAAATTATTTCTTTGACAACAATGTGATCATACTGAATAAAGTGTTATACATATTTTTTTCACTTAATAATATGGATGTTTCCTACCTCAGTAATTACCTTTTTTTTTTTTTTTTGACAAGGGCTGCATTAATAGACTACTGTTGAAATGCATCATAATGTATTAACTTAGTCCCTTATTGATAGATATTTGCATTACTTCCAGTTTCAGTGTTACAAACTCACTCAGGATGGACTAGTTTAGGTAAACTATAATGAATATTTCAAGCCTCAGTAGCTGAGAAATTTTTATTTCCTGCATCTAGTCCCATCACTTCATGGCTAGTAGATGGGAAAAAATGGAAACAGTAAGAGACTTTATTTTCTTGGGCTCCAAAATCACTGCAGATGGTAACTGCAGCCATAAAATTAAAAGACACTTGCTCCTTGGAAGAAAAGCTATGACAAACCTGGACAGCATATTAAAAAACAGAGACATCACTTTGCCAACAAAGAGCCATATATAGTCAAAGCTATGGTTTTTACAGTAGTCATGTACGGATGTGAGAGCTGGACCACAAGGAAGGCTGAGCGTCAAAGAATTCATACTTTCGAACTGTGGTGCTAGAGAAGACTCTTGAAAGTCCCTTGGACAGCAAGATCAAACCAGTCAGTCCTAAAGAAAATCAACCCTGAATGTTCCCTGGAAGGACTGTTGCTGAAGCTGAAGCTCTAATAGTCTGGCCACCTAATGCAAAGAACTGACTCATTAGAAAAGACTGATGCTGGGAAAGATTGAGGGCTGGAGGAGAAGGGGGTGACAGAGGATGAGATGGTTGGATGGCATCACTGAAACTCAGTGGACATGAGTTTGAGCAAACTCCGGGAGATAGTGAAGGACAGGGAAACCTGGTGTGCCACAGTCCATGGGATCACAAAGAGTTGGACACAACTTAGCAACTGAACAACACCAACATGATATGTTTCCATCCTTGGTCAGCTGGGGCTCCGCCCTCTGTCATCCTCACTCCCAGAACCAGGCTGCTGGAATTGCCATTACCTGCAATTAGCAGAACAGTGTGGCATAAAGGAAAGAGAGGATGACAAGACACACAAAGGCTTAAACGTTCTTCCTGAAAGTGACACGTGTAACCTGTTCACATTTTTGACTCAAACAAGTCACCTGGTCTTGCCTGAGTTCAAATGACAGAGAAGTATAATCCTCCCACAAAAGAAGGGGAACCAAATTTTGGCAAAGAGTCATTCTACCAATGAACTTCCTCTCATATGCATCTTTATCTTCTTGGGGTAATTTCTCAATAGGATAAATTTCCATGTGTAGAATCACTGGTCATAACAAAGACACCCCACAATATGTCAACCTGAACTGAACAATGAAGTAAATGAATGGCCATGGTGAAAGTCAAGGCTCTCTTTGCTGGAGTGGGAGAGTACAGATCAGCAGAGAAGGCTGGAGTGATCCATGTGGTGATGTATTCGCTTTGGAGACCTCAGTAGGTATGCGTGTTTAGCTTAATATACATTCAGATGGTTCCATATAGAAATATTTACTGTTATATGCAAATATACAAGTTAGTATACAGATACTTTTCTTTGCACTGTCCGCTGAGAGGGATGAGAAGCAAGGACACATCAGTAGCAATAAGTACTTAGAGCTCTCAGATCCAGATGTTTAAATACCATTATCCAATGCAAGGAAATAGGGCTCCTTAGAGAGATGGCTGATTCTAGGACAGGAACAAGAAATATGCAAGATGACCCCAGAGCATCTTGTAATGCAGAAAGTAAGGAAGCGCTCCAATGAAAAACCACAAAGCAGGATGTCAACGGGACACAGGAGCCAACTGAAAGAGCGCCAATGGCCAAAGCTGGAATAATTTGAGCACCCAAATAAAGTATTGGATTATAACCTTTAGTAAAAAAAATTTAAAACTCATGGAAGTCCATATTGATATAAATAAATGATTAAATAAATAAGGACAAGAGATTCTCTCAAGCAAGCAAATTCTGAATAATTTACAGAGATGCTCTGACCTCCAGGAGGTAGAGTGTAAGGTACACTTTTTAAGTGTGGGCTACACATAGTGACTTCCTTCCAAAGAGCACCCTTACAGTGGAGAAGCCGCACACACACTGCCCCACCAGGTGATGAAGGCCAGCAGCACAGTGAGAAGCACGGGAATGCTACGCACCCATGGTATGATGTGATGAGAAAAACTCACCCACGTGGCCTTCCTCCTGAAACCCGTAACCCACAGTATAATTACGAGAAAAACAAGACAAACGAGTTCAGTGACCTTCTCTAACATACCTGTCTCGTACTCCTCAAAACTATTAAGGTCATCAAACACAAGGAAAATCTGAGAAATTGTCACTGCCAAGAGAAGCCTATATGGTATTTCTGGATGAGCTCCTGGAACAGAAATATGACCTTAGGTTAAAAACTAAAAACACTTGAATAAAGTATGAATTCCAGTGAATCATAATTTA
The DNA here is from genome assembly GCF_054371585.1 of Giraffa tippelskirchi. Classification (NCBI taxonomy): domain Eukaryota; kingdom Metazoa; phylum Chordata; class Mammalia; order Artiodactyla; family Giraffidae; genus Giraffa; species Giraffa tippelskirchi. The sequence goes on from NC_137287.1 coordinate 24,993,303, forward strand.
TCAATATTGGTTTATTAATTGTGACAAACATACAGCATGAAGGTAAGGTGTTAACAATAGGGGAATTTGGGTGTGGGATATATGAGAACTCTCTGTACTATCTTTGCAATTTGTCTATAAATCTAAAACTATTCTATAAAAAATGTTTATATTTTTAAAAAGAAAAAAATGGAAAGAGGTGTTACTCAGGGGCCCAAACAAGTTAAGCTGGCATTCAGAGAAAATATTCAGTTTTAAATGGAGACAGGACGATGGGTAATATAATTAGATAGTCAAATGAGTAAGGATGAATCCAAATCTTAAAGACAGTACCAACACCAGGGCTATTGATTCCGCAGCCCATTGAGAAACCAGCTGCCCAGTTGTGTTTTTTCTATGTTTCAGGATCCTAGTCTGATCGGCTGCCTGGTAGGGTTGCGAGATTAAGCAAATAAACCCCAAGACACCCAGGTGAGCTTGAATTTCAAATATATAATGAATAGTTTTGTAGTATACCCTATAGATGATATGGGACGTAGTTGTGCTAGAAGATTGCCGTCTATCTGAAATTTGGGTTAAACAAGCATCTGTATTTTATCTGGCAACCCTGTGCCTGGGCTTCATTCAAAAACCCACTGGACAGTAGCATTTCCATGAGTGTTTCTTGGAAATTTCATACACGTTTTTGAATCACTAGAAAAATTAGTCAGGAGATTGTGGGAGAGGGAGAAAGCATTGTAACTCTCCGTGACAATTGAAGCTCAACAAGCAATCTGGTGACATAAGTGGTTTGAAGGCATTCTCTGATGTCAAAAGTTTGCTTGATCGTGATTCACTAAGCTAGTCCTCTGTGTGTGGCTTCCAGTGTCTATTTCATTTATAATAAAAATTTACAACCAAAAAAATGTTTAAAGAGAAAGAAGAAAAGAGAGGGATTTAAGAGGCATAATGATTGAATGCAATGTGTCACCCTTGTTTAGACCCAGATTTGAACAAACCAACTGTAAAATATAAGAACCATTGAATTATTCAGCCTAAACAAGGGAACTGCATGGTATACAGATCTTTCTTTTACAGTTTTAAAGGTTACATTCCATTTACAGTTATTACAAAATATTGGCTCTTCTCCATGTTGTAAACTATATCCCTGTAGCCTCTCTTACACCCAGTAGTTTGTAACTCCCACTCCCCCACCCCTATATTGCCCCCCATAGATTATATCTTGATAACAGTAGTTTTAGAAATCCAAAGTAAAAGAAAAAAAAAAAATCAGTGTTCTAGTAATCAATCTATTTATTTTGGAATTTACTCTTAATATCTGAAAAAAAAAAACAGACTTTTAAATAAGTAACACATTTGTGTGGGGAAAATACCTCACAAAACAGAAAAGGAAACGTTATCTCCCAGCAACTGCCCAGCACCTATTGTTTTTTTCATGGAAAGTCCTTATCTCATCTCTCCTCTTGCTTCCCTATTTCTTCTCAGACCGATACCTTGGGCATGGCTTTGGTTCAAACAACCTTTAATTCCCAAGAAAAGAAATACAAGAAACTGATGAGTGGTTGCCTCTAGGGAACTGTAGGACCGCTTTCTTTTAAATATCTATTAACCTAGAAAAAAAGTTGCTTTTGTTATGTTGTTGTTTGTTTTTAATTAACGACCACCTCCAACTCCCCAGATCAAGATTTTCTCAACAGTTGCTAGTTCCTTTCTGTCAATTAGCTTATGAGGAGGAAGTCTTAAATGCTAACTCTGCCAAGTTATTAAGTGCATTGTGCCTCAGTTTTCCTATCTGTAAAATGGAGATGTTAAGGAGATCGCTACCACACACACATTTTCTGTGACTTAATGGGATAGTCAATGCTAAAGGAAATCCACCCTGAATATTCATTGGAAGGACTGATGCTGATGCTGAAGCTCCAATACTTTGGCCACCTGATGCTAAGAGCCATCTCACTGGGAAACATCCTGATGCTGGGAAAGATTGAAGGCGGGAGGAGAAGGGGACAACAGAGGATGAGATGGCATCATTGACTCAATCAACATGAATTTGCGCAAACTCTAGGAGAGAGTGAAGGACAGGGAAGCCTGATGTGCTGCAGTTCATGGGGTCTCAAAGAGTTTGACACGACTTAGCGACCAAAAAACAACACTGGGGTGGAGCTGAGAACTGTGTCTGGCACAGGGTAAGCCATTCTCATCATTGTCTTTACTAAACGGACTCCTTCCTGCATTTGGGAAAGATGAGGCAGCTTCCCTGGGGCCAAAACAAAAGTGTTGTGCAGTTCAGATATTTACTAGCTTTGTGACCCTGAGCAAACATTTCATTTCTCTGAGTCTAAAAATGTATGTGCAGTGCTGGACATGAAGTGGATATTTAACAAGTGTAGCACCAGAAACGTCCTGGAGCATCACATGCTGAGAATCAGAGGGCTCAGTAAGCTATTGATGCCATCCAACAGAACTATTGCTGTTGGTCTTGAGACAAACTATAAATGATGGGGGAAAGAGAGACTAAATAGGCACGTGTGAGCCACTTGGAATGGTCCATCTGCAAGTATGCAGAAAGCCAGCTGCCAGTGGCTTAAACAGAGGACATCAGGGGGCAGAGAGCATCCAAAACCAGTTAGTTTAGGGCTCAACAAAGTCATCAAATCCTTCCATCTTCCTGCTCGGCCATCCCCAGGTCCCCTCCTCTGGCTGACCTCGGTTTCAAGTCTCACAGGCAGGCAGGACAATGTTCAGAGCAGGAGGAAGAGGACCTCTTCTTCTTACACATCTCTTTTGAAGAAGAACAGAGAATCTTTCCCAGGAGCCCCAGGCAGACTCCCCTCATGTCCCATGGGCCAGATCAGGACCAAACGCCCATTGCTAAGCCCAGGCTATCACTGTGGGCTTAGACCAGTCAGGATTTATTCTGGAGTCACATGGGGAGGGCTAGACACAGGGTAAAAATCAGGATTCTGGTTGCAGGAGGGCAACTATGGTCTCCTGAACACAAGCAAGAGTTGAAAGAATGCCTCCTTTCACATGCGATTAGAAAATCAAGCTAATAATTATGCTCCCATCACCACACATACACCCTCAAAGTTGGATTTTCTCTGTACGCTGGCTGTACAAGGTCCTACCCAAATGAAAAAGATTACCAGTTCAAGACCCTTCTAGTCTGAAGAGACTAATATTCTAACACCTCAACTGGCTAAGAACTTCCTCAACTGGGAACTTGGCAAGTAACTGCCTTCCCTATTAGTCCAATGTCTTTGATTATAAAGTAAATGTGATACTGTCTAATTCCCCACTTTTTTAAACTCACTTCTTACTCATATTTCTTTTAAATGCACCAGTAGAGTCATCTTTTAAATTAATATTTTGCCATCAACAGTATTATACTTATTAAAAAGGCAGTAAAGCCAATTGATTAAGCATCCAGACTGTATGAATGTAAATCCCAAATTTACAGCAAATTCATTATTAGTGTCACTGTGACATTAAACAGGTTAATTAACTGCTCTAAGCCTCTGTTTCGTTGGCTGTAAAATAATGACATTTACCCCGAGAAGACTTAATATGAGGCCTCTGATATGCTTCAAATGTGTCTGGCATATAATAGAGTCTCAATAAAGACAGACCCTTATATTCATATGAGGACATCCATTCTCATATGATTATCTTCTCTCTCGCCATCACATGCAGGTAAATGAGAATGATCAGGTGAGAGCTGGAAGGGGCCTGTAGTGGGAAGAATAAAGGACACCCCAAAGATGCCCAAAGTCCTAATTCTCCAGAAATGGTGAATAAGTTACCCAACATGACACAAGGGACTTTGCAGATTTAAGTTACAGATCTTGAAATGGGGAGATTATGGAGATGGGCCCAATCTAATCATGTGCGTGCATATAAAGTCACTTCAGTCGTGTTCGACTCTATATGACCCCATGGCTGTAGCCCTCCAGGCTCCTCTGTCATTGGGATTCTCCAGGCAAGAATACTGGAGTGGGTTGCCATGCCTTCCTGCAGGGGATCTTCCCGACCCAGGGATCAAACCCTCATCTCCTGCGTATCCTGCACTGGCAGGCGGGTTCTTTACTGCTAGGGCCACTTGGGAAGCCCAGTTTAATCACACAAGTCCTTAAAAATGGAAGAGGGAGGTTGAAGAGTGGGTCTGAGAGAGTCCACATGAGAAAGACTCAACTCACCATTGCTGGCTTTGTAGACAGAGGAAGGGAGTCAAGAAATGTGCCAGCTCTAGAAGCCAAGAGTAACCCTCAGCTGACTGCCAGCCGGAGAACTGGGACTCCCACTCTGTAACTGCAAGGAACCAAATTCTGCCAAAACTCACATGAGCAGAAAACTGGATCTCCCTCAGGACTTCCAGAAATGGATGTCCTGCAGACACGTTGATTTGAGCCCAGGAAGATCCATTTCAGACTTCTGCTCTACCTACCTGTAAGACAGTAAATCTGTGGGGTTGTTCTTATTACTATTATTATTGCAGTAAAAAACACATTATATAAACTAGACCATGTTAGTCATTTTTAGGTACACAGTGAACCTATGTTAAACCTATGCATTCTCTTTTCATAGAGTAGAACTTCATACCCATTAACAAGTCTCCATGCCCGCCCCCTAGGCCTGTCAATCACCATTCTACTTTCTGTTCTGTAAGAACTGGACTCCTTTCAATACCTCATATAAATGGAAGCATGTGCTTTTGTCCTTCTGAGATGGGTTCATCTCACTAAGCATAATGTCCCCAAGGTTCTCCCATGCTGTAGGATTTCTCCCTCCCTTTTTAAGGCTGGATGATATTCCATTGCATCTAAAGACCATATTTTGTTTATCCATTCATCAGTTTATGCACATTCAAGTTGTTTCTACCTCTTGGCTGTTGTGAATAATGCTGTGATGAATATGAATGTGCAAAGATTTCTTCAAGATACTGTTTTCAATTATTTTAAATATATACCCAGAAATGGGATTGCTGGATCATACGGTAATTCTATATTTAATTTTTTTAGGAACCTACATACTGTTTTCCATAGCAACTGCACCATAAATTTGTGTTGTTTTAAGCCACTAAATTTGTGATAATTTGTTAAGGCAGTAATAGGAAACTCATAGGGGACTTTCATTGGTTTTAAACTTTTCTAAAGTATAACATACACACATAAAAGTACACCTATTAAGACTCACAGACATAGAAACAAACTTATGATTATCAAAGGGGAAAGAGGGGAGAGGGTCAAATTAGGAGTTTGGAGCTAATAAATACATACTACTGTGTATAAATTAGATAAACAACAAGGACCTACTGCATAGCACATCCAATATATAATTACCTATAATGGAAAAGAACAGATATATTATAAAAATATACACAACATATGCATACAGCTTTATACATTTTTCACTATCTGAGCATACCTGTATAACCAGCATTCAGATAAAAACTAAAATTTTTAAGCCCCTTCAGCTCACCCAAGATTCCTGCATATGCTCAGAAAGCGATTTTGGAAACCATCTTTTCTCCTCCACTTTAAAGAAGGAAGCAAGAGGCCTAAAAAGGTGCAAGCAGTACCATCATATTTTTATTTTTTAAATATACCATGTACTTTTCTAAAGTACTTAGAGGAGATTGTCAGAGAACAGAAATTCACTCCTCTTCTAGGGATATTGATCTAACAGTTCCATTTTTAACTGAATGTTAAAAGGATCTCCAAGAGGATTTTAATGTATTGTTCACAGAATGTATTCCGTAAATTTGTGAAACTGTTGGTAAAAAACAATTTTTAAAAAATGTAAATCCAGCCGTGACCTAAATGAACTGAAACGGGTTTCTAATTCTTAACTGTGGCCTAGCCTCTTGCGCCACCTGCTGGTTGACTGTGAAAACCTCACTATCACATCCTGTTGCAGGAGGTTCCCTTTCCCCCACAAACATAGAGTATTAATATGCAGTATGTGCTGGATACATACTGAACACAGTATGGGCTTCCTGGGCAGCTCAGTGGTAAAGAATTCACTTGCTAAGGCCGGAGGTACAAGAGACGTGGGTTCGATTCCTGGGGAGGGAAGATCCCCTGGAGGAGGAGATTGTAACCCTCTCCATTATACTTGTCTGGAAAATTCCATGGACAGAGGAGCCTGGAGGGCTACAGTCCATGGGGTTGCAGAGTCGGACACGACTGAGTGACTGAGCACAACAACACAATGTGTGGACAGTCTCATGTTTATAAGGCTCAGGATCTTGCAAAGGAGACAGACATTCATCCACATATAATTAATGTAAAACTACAAGTGTACATTACTCCTCGGAAGGAAGGTTATGACCAACCTAGATAGCATATTGAAAAGCAGAGACATTACTTTGCCAACAAAGGTCCGTCTAGTCAAGACTATGGTTTTTCCAGTGGTCATGTGTGGATGTGAGAGTTGGATGGTGAAGAAAGCTGAGCACCGAAGAATTGATGCTTTTGAACTGTGGTGTTGGAGAAGACTCTTGAGAGTCCCTTGGACTGCAAGGAGATTCAACCAGTCCATCCTAAAGGAGATCAATCCTGGGTGTTCATTGGAAGGACTGATGTTGAAGCTGAAACTCCAATACTTTGGCCACCTCATGCGAAGAGCTGACTCATTGGAAAAGTCCCTAATGCTGGGAAGGATTGGGGGCAGGAGGAGAAGGGGACGACAGAAGATGAGATGGCTGGATGGCATCACCAACTCGATGGACATGGGTTTGGGTAAACTCCGGGAGTTGGTGATGGACAGGGAGGCCTGGCGTGCTGCGATTCATGGGGTCACAAAGAATCGGACATGACTGAGAGACTGAACTGAACTGACAAGTGTAATAAATTCAGTAGTGACAAGTGATTTCCCAAACTAGCTATTCATTAAATCCCCTCTGAAAATTTTGTTAGTATTTGTTGTTGTTGTTCAGTCACTAAGTCATGTGAGTCTTTGCAACACCATGGACTGCAGTACGTCAGACTCCATTATCTCCCAGTGTTTGCTCAAATTCATGTCCACTGAGTTGGTGATGCTATCTAACCGTCTCATCCTCTGTCACCCTCTTATCCTTTTTCCTTAAATCTTTCCCAGCATCAGGATCTTTTCCAATGTCAGCTCTTCACATCAGGTGGCCAAAGTATTGGAGCTTCAGCTTCAGCATCAGTCCTTCCAATGAATATTCAGCACTGATTTCCTTTAGAATGGACAGGTTTGATCTTCCTGCTGTCCAAGGGACTCTAAGGAGTCTTCTTCAGCACCACAATTTGAAAGCATCAATTCTTTAGCACTCAGTCTTCTTTGTGGTTTAACTCTCACATCCGTACATGACTACTGGAAAAAAAAAAACAAAAAACTATAGCTTTGACTATATGGACCTTTGTTGGCAAAGTGATTTCCCTGCTTTTTAATATACTGCCTAGGTTTGTCATAGTTTTCCTTCCAAGGAGCAAGCGTCTTTTAATTTCATGGCTGCAGTCACCATCCGCAGTGATTTTGGAGCCAAAGAAAAGAAAATCTGTCACTGCTTCCACTTTTAACCCTTCTATTTGCCATGAAGTGATGGGACTGGATGTCACCAAAAAACTCACTCTCAGAGATGTGAGTTCATAGGCCTACGGCAGGGCCCAAGGAGTATCTGTATTTTCTACTAACATCCAATAAGATTTCTGATGCACGAATGAATAGGGACACCTTAGATTAATCTTGCAAGTGTTAGGTATAAAGGGAGCTTTGAAAATTGAATTCGATTTTAAATGTGCGAAGAGTGAAAATCTAAGTTAAGCAAAGATGTCAGGTGGAAATCATCAGTAGGAGGGCAGTTATAACTGGAGAAAGCTGTAGAACATTTTGGAAAGACAAAGACAGAGAAGTAAAACAGTACAAAGCAGAGAATAGAGTTTTGTGTGGAGGGAGAGGGAAAGAAAAAGCAAGAGAATAATTAAAACTTCAAAAACACAGTCCTTCACTTGAAAACCACACCAGCTTACTCAGCCCCTACTACCGTAAATCACCACACCATACATACATTATAAGAGCCCAAAGACTCAAAACAGTAACCATAACTTCAGTACCTGCTGGAACATATGGCCATAATAGAAAGTGAGCTCCAGAATACATACCTTGGAAAGTTCTCTACCCCATTATACACCAAAGTCTAGCAAGTTCCCCAAGACCACACTAGCCTGTAAGCTCCAGCATGACAGAGACTCACCTGCCACTTTCTCTACAATCTGCCACTCGTGGGTGCTCTGAGCAATGACCCATTGCATCCAGGTTGCTCTTCCATGCTCCCTGCTAAGGCGCAGGCAGGTGAGCAAGTCTGAGCCAATGGACAGCACTTTGACTTTCTGACACACTGATTGGTCCAAGATGTTGACAAGTGACTCAAAATGAGCCAATCACAGTCCATCACTAGCCTTGTGGAAACTGAGGCTGGGAAATGTTTACTGAGCACCTCCTTTGAGAGGCTAGCCCCTCAGATGTTTCCTCCCAGCTTCGCAAACCATGAAGTTATAAAAATAAATCCATTTTGAACTTACCCACTTGCAAACAATTACCTGCTAAGCACTTATGCACTGAACAATATTAACAGTAAACTCAGTCAACAGTCGACAAGTTAACAGCCAACTAAGTAACAATCAATAGTAAACTAATAAGCTCTCAACAATCTTCCAGGATATGTAATAACTTGTCTCCATTTTTCAAATGAAAAAACTAAGATTTACCAGAAATTAAGTGATTTGCCCAGGGCAAATTGGACATAAGTGTCCAATTTGGAGTCAAGCTTAGATTTCTTTGACTCCAGAGGTTGTGCTTTTAATTAAAGGCTAATCCGATTCTCATCTACATGATTATCTCTAAACATATCCTCAGTTCATTACAATTTCTTTGAAAACACCATGTTTAATAGCTACATCATTTCCATCTTATGAATGTAGTATAACTTAAGTAATTCCCAATTGTTGAATATTCAGAATATCCTCAATATATGTCATTATAAATGACATTTTCTTCTAAATCTATATCAACAAATTATGGCCTTATGAGTCAAATCCAGCCCTTCGTCTATGTTTGTAAATAAAGTTTTATTTGCACACAGCCATACCCATTCATTGTCTACACTTGCAGAGTTTCCTAGTTCCAAGAGAGATTCTATGTCCCACAAAGCATTGAGTATTTATGATCTGCCTCTTTACAGAAAGGATTTTCCAATCTCTGTTATAAATATTTGTCTCTACAGCTGAGGGTATCCTTAAGATAAACACAGAGAATCAAGCCAAATTGTTTTCTAGAAAATTGGTTTTGGATAACATTGCCACCAGGAATTTGCAAGAGTCCATTTCTCATGCCTTCCATTTTTGCTGGCAATGGCCATCATGCAAATAAATGTCAAGATTTTTCATATTCAAATAAATGTCAAGATTTTTCACTGATCTGGGCACTGGAGACACAGCAGTGACCAGCAGGCATATGCTGTTACCCTCATGGAGCCTGTAATCTATTAAAGGGGCAAAGAGATACAATAAACTACTTGACAAATAAATACACCATTTGTCAGATGGTGCTAGGTGTTCTAATGAACTCTAGAGTGGTAAAGGGGGTGGTAATTCTGAGCATGATGGAGTGAGTGGGTGCTCATTTACAGCGTGGTCACCACCTGTCACTGATAAGGTGGCATTTGAACAGAGACTTTAAAGGAAGAGCATCCCAGGTGGAGGAAAAAAAACAAATCTAATGAAGATGGTATTTTCAGAATTCAGTGGGGAAGTGGTTATTTTTGTCTCCATAGTAGGGTTGTGCTATGATGTAGATGACTGCAAACAGCTTGTAAGTCAGAAGTCATTTCTATTTGACTCTGAAGTCTCTTATACTTATTCAATGGCAGCAGCTGATTCTCTTCGAGATTAGGTTGTGCTAAAGCTAACACTAAAATTAGTTTTCATTTCCTAAGTAAACAGCAGCTGGCAGTACATTTGGGGGTGGAGAGCAGCCCAAGTGAGCTGGGGGAAGAGAAGAATCATCAGAGGGCTCCCATTTTCCAAGGAAGGAGAGGCAGTATCAGTGGCTGAGGGGGGTGGGGGTGGGGGGTGCATGTTCCAGACCTCCAGGCAAGGTCATTGTCATCTGAGGTGCTTCCCTTTCCCTCACCCTCCTCATTCATTCAATCACTGAATCCCGTTATATCTCCCTCGGAAAGAGCACTTGATTCTGGTGGCTCATCTCCCTCGCCATAGTCGTCCTGAATAGAGGGGGCTAGTTGTCCCGCATGACTAATCTCACCTTCTTCCTCCCGGAACACATGGCCGATCAAGATAAAGACTACATTTCCCAGCCTCCTTTGCTGCTGGTGTGGTCATGTGACTCAGTTCCGACCTACGAAGTGTGGAGCAGAAGTGAGGCAAGCAGTTTCTGGGTTGTGCTCCTGTAGGTGAAGAGCTTGTCCTCCACTGTCACTTTTCCCTCTTCACTCTGACTGGAAGGTAGACATGCTGGCAGGATCTTGGATCATAAGGTGGAAGCATGTTTTGAGGATATAAAACAAAAGGATGGAAGAAGCCTGGGTCCCCAACCCACAATTCCAGCCCTAGACCTCCAACATGGACTGCAAGGTGTGAGAGAAACAAACCATCTTATTCAAAGGTTTTTTTTTTAGAGCAGCCTACCTGTCCCCTAACCATCTTACTCTCTCTCCATTTACATTATTACAATAGCTCCCAAATGGATCTGTAGCCTCTGAAGGTCCTCTCCATCTTCTGAAGGTATTCCCAGCAGCACTAGCATCCTAAATGCAAAGTGATCATGTCACAACCCTGTAATAGTTACAGTTGTTGGTTCCTAGTTAAAACTCTTAGACTTGGCTATGATGGGCCTCAGAACCCTAGCCCCAAGCTGCTTTTCCACCCATGATTCCTGCCACACCTAGAGACTCAGCCCTCGAGACTCAGCTTCTCGCCCAGAATGTGACTCTGGTGGCCAGCCTCCAAGAGGACTCCAGTGAGTGTCATCTCCTGGTGTCACGCTGAGTAGAGAGAGGTTTGTGGAACCCAAAGGATGATGGTGAAATGGCAGCATGTGACTTCCAAGTCTAGATGCCCTCCTCCTTCCTGTCATGAATCTCACTGGAGGAAATGTAGCCCTCACATTGTGAGGGCACTGAAAGAGCCCCGTGGAAATGTCACTGTGGTGAGAAACCAAGGCCTCCAGTCCACAGACACGTGAGTGAGCCTCGCTGGAAGGCTGAGTCCCCTCAGCCATGTGACAAACTCTGATAAGTCTGCTGAAGCACTAGGCTGTTCACCAATGTCTGTGTTTGGGATATAGTCATTCACTTGCATCCTCAGTTCAGTTCAGTTCAGTCGCTCAGTCGTGTCCGACTCTTTGCGACCCCATGGACTGCAGCATGCCAGGCCTCCCTATCCATCACTAACTCCCAGAGTTTACCCAAACTCATGTCCATCGAGTCGGTGATGCCATCCAGCCATCTCATCCTCTGTCATCCCCTTCTCCTCCTGCCCCCAATCCTTCCCAGCATCAAGGTCTTTTCCAATAAGTCAACTCTTTGCATGAGGTGGCCAAAGTATTGGAGTTTCAGCTTCAACATCAGTCCCTCCAATGAACACCCAGGACTGATCTCCTTTAGGATGGACTGGTTGGATTTTCTTGCAGTCCAAGGGACTCTCAAGAGTCTTCTCCAACACCACAGTTCAAAAGCATCAATTCTTCGGTGCTCAGCTTTCTTCACAGTCCAACTCTCACATCCATACATGACTACTGGAAAAACCATAGCCTTGACTAGACGGACCTTTGTTGGCAAAGTAATGTCTCTGCTTTTTAAGATGCTATCTAGGTTGGTCATAACTTTCCTTCCAAGGAGGAAGCATCTTTTAATTTCATGTCTGCAATCACCATCTGCAGTGATTTTGGAGCCCCTAAAAATAAAGTCTGACACTGTTTCCACTGTTTCCCCATCCATTTCCCATGAAGTGATGGGACCAGATGCCATGATCTTAGTTTTCTGAATGTTGAGCTTTAAGCCACTATTTTCACTCTCCTCTCTCACTTTCATCAAGAGGCTTTTTAGTTCTGCTTCACTTTCTGCCATAAGGGTGGTGTCATCTGCATATTTGAGGTTATTGATGTTTCTCCTGGCAATCTTGATTCCAGCTTGTGTTTCTTCCAGCCCAGCGTTTCTCATGGTGTATTCTGCATATAAGTTAAATAAGCAGAGTGACAATATACAGCCTTGACGTACTCCTTTGCCTGTTTGGAACCAGTCTGTTGTTCCATGTCCAGTTCTAACTTGCATCCTAGGTCCCTAGAATTCAGGCCAGAGGAGGATCTCCAATCTTGACGAATTATTCAGGGTTCTGGTTGATACAACTGTCATCAGCAAGGACTTCCTTAAATGCAAATGCCCAAAACTCCAGTTGACCTGGGGTTTCTGCCATGCCTGTAGTTCTGATTGTAAAATGCAAGCCTAATCAGTCCAGAATTTATTCCCACGTAATTTGCAATCATCTGCTACAAAGAACTATTCTACGTAGTTTGACATCTTCTGATGAGGAAAGAAGTTTCTTGAATAGCAAAGAGTGCTTGGTGCTTACTCTTAAAACTGGCGCTCTCACCTGAAATTTTCATAACAGCTTCAGAAGTATGCACTTGAGGCAGTTCACGAAGTGGTTGTGGGCAGAGTTCCTAGAGTTGAGGTACTAGCAGAGGTTAACAGGCCAAATATGGCCTGCTACCTGTTTTTGTAAATAAAGTTTTACTGGGACACAGGCATGTCCATTCACATATTACCTATGACTGCATTCCTACAAAGGACAGAGTTGGGTAATCAAACAGATGTTTGACTCAGAAAGCTTAAATTACTCACCATCTGACCCTTTACATGGAGAAGGCAATGGCACCCCACTCCAGTACTCTTGCCTGGAAACTCCCATGGATGGAGGAGCCTGGTAGGCTGCAGTCCATGGGGTTGCAAAGAGTCGGACACGACTGAGTGACTTCACTTTCACTTTTCACTTTCATGCATTGGAGAAGGAAATGACAACCCACTCCAGTGTTCTTGCCTGGAGAATCCCAGGGACGGCGGAGCCTGGTGGGCTGCCGTCTATGGGGTCGCACAGAGTTGGACACGACTGAAGTGACTTAGCAGCAGCAGACCCTTTACAGAAAAGATGTGATGATCCTTGAGTTAGAGCATTTACTAATTAAATAGCTTGTCCCTCATCTGACACTTTGAAAAATATAGCTTTTTTTGTCACAGGATTTTGATGAACAATGCACAACTAATCAAATGCAATTCTTGTATTCTCCTGTAAGAGTATGATGTATGACCAGGTATAACTTTATAGCTCAGAAACAGGGTCAACCCCAAACATGATTTTAGGTTTTTGTCTTTTAGAAAACTAGCTAGTCTTGTAACTACCTTAGCAATCTTATTTCCTGCAATGATATGTCCCCTGAATGATACATAGACTTTGTCCCTCGAATACTCTTTAAATCAACTTTTTTGACTTTCTGACTGGTAGTGATTTAAATAAACATTGACACCTGCTAATGAACAATTGTGTATTTACAACTGCCAACAGCAAGGTTCTTGGACTTTAGTAAGTCTAAAAATGGGCCAGAAAGTTGATTTAAAAAAAAACAGATTGCAAAGATTTGTCTCCACAGAGCATGAGTCAACAGATCCAGGCGGGTCCTGGGAATCTCCATTTTTAAATAAAGACATCCTTCTCTCATAGAGAATTCTGAAACCGGTGGTCTCCAAAGTCCACTTTGAGAAACTTTGTCCTACCCCATGAGACCCAGGCTCCCTGGAGTGATTGACAAAGCCCCTGATTACCTGGCCCCTCCCCTTTCCTAACTAGTTCCTCCATCATCCTGTCACACTGATGTAGAACTCCAGGGGCAGCTCACCTCTGCTCATGCGCTCATGCGCAAAGAAATTTTTTCCTCTTTCTCTCTTCCCCTCCATCCCTCAGGCCTCTTCATGCCCCATCATAGAAACTTATTATGACACCTAAGTCTTACCATCTTCTCTGGGATGCTTTCCTGACTTCCCCCAGGCTTCAGCACAGCTTTTTTTGTGTGTCCCACAGTACATTCCATTCTACCTCTTACATAGCCTGGAGACCATAGGCCATATTATATTACAGGTGTTTGTTTGCTGACTGGTCCAACTGCACAAATACTGTGGGCACCTTAGGGTGAGGAGCATGGCTTATGGATCCTATGTTTGTATCCTCAGCTCCCAGTCCAGCAATCAGGAGGTCATCAGTGAATGCTTGTGAAAGGAAGTCTGGAGAGAGGCAGCAGAGAGGGACCAACACTGTCCTTGGTGGCCATTTCAGCTTTATCATTTCAGCAGAAATGTGCTCACTTCCAGGAATATGTGCACAGATACACAAAAATATTCAGTGCTGGTCTGTTGTAATTAAAAAGAAGTAGCTGCAATATTTACAGAAGCCAGGACATGGAAGCAACCTCGATGTCTATCTACAGATAAAGAAGTTGTGGTACATTAATGCAATGGAATATTACTCAGCCATGAAAAGGAATGAATCTGAGTCAGTTGTAGTGAGGTGTGTGAATCTAGAACCTCTTATTCAGAGTGAAGTAAGTCAGAAAGAGAAAAACAAGTATCATATATTAACACATATATTAATATATGGAATCTAGAAAAATGTTTCTGATGAACTTAGTAGAGAATGGACTTGTGGACAGAGTAGGGGAAGATGCTGCTAAAGTTGCTTCAGTCGTGTCCGACTCTGTAGGACCCCATAGACAGCAGCCCACCAGGCTCCCTTGTCCCTGGGATTCTCCAGGCAAGAACACTGGAGTGGGTTGCCATTTCCTTCTCCAGTGCAAGAAAGTGAAAAGTGAAAGTGAAGTCGCTCAGTCGTGTCCAACTCTTAGCGACCCCATGGACTGCAGCCCACCAGGCTCCTCCATCCGCAGGATTTTCCAGGCAAGAGTACTGGAGTAGGGGAAGGTGACAGTGGGACAAATTGAGAAAGTAGTATTGACATATACACACTATCATGTATAAGATAGATAGTGGGAAGTTGCTACATAACATAGGGAGCCCAGCCTGGTGCTCTGTGATGACCTAAAGGGTGGATGGGGGGAGAAGAGAGAGGCTCAGGAGGGAAGGATTATATATAATTATGACTGATTTGAGTTATCATACAGCAGAAACCAACAGAAAATTGTAAAGCAATTTTCCACCAGTTAAAAAAGAAATAGCTGCAACAAGCTATATGTTCATCAACAGAGGACTGGTTAAAAAATTACGGTACTTCCATGAAATGCAAGATGATAAAAAAAGCGGATCTGTATGTGCTCACAGTATACGTTGGGACTCTCTCCAACATATACTGTTAAGAGAAGAGCTTGAAGAGAAGCGAAGTGCCAAACAGTGTGTATAATATGATCCCATTTATGGGGGAAAAGGTAGACATGCGTGTTTACGCAGAAGAAAATTATAGAGATCTCTGAAATACACAAGTGATACCATTTGGGATGTGAGAAAACTGTCCGGGGAAACTGATCTTTTACTTTGAAAGTATTTGAAATTATAATCATAATTAACCTTATAATTACAATTCTTGAAAGTCTGTTGATCTAGACAATCTTTTCTGCTCCCCCCCACAAAGTGGCACATGCTGAGACAGACTTTCCAGTTTAAGTGTAACAATTTGCGGGTCTAGTTTAAATGTGACAATTTAAGTGCGGCTGAAACTGCCCCCTTGTTTTGCACTCTGCGCTGGAGACAGGGCAATGCTGAACCTTCCACACATGGCCACGAGAGGGCGCGCTGAAGTAGCCAAACTCGCTGAGGAACCAGTTGAGGGGGTTGAGGTTGGGGGGGAACCCTGGGAACACTCCGGAACAAAAAGCCATCTTATTTTCAAAAGGCTGATGGAGTCCCCACTGGGTGTTCACACTCGGTCTCCTCCTAAGTAAACGAACATAATTGCAATTTAATTTCTTCTAAATCGCATCAACAATTAAAGGGAAATTATTCCCCTCGCCCCCCCCCTTTTTTTTTGCAATAGCCTCCGGATAATTTCAGTCCTTTGTGGCGAAACCATTGGATTTCGATGACTTTCTCCCTAGAGTTCCCCTGGTAGGTAGAATCTGCCTTCTACGCCTACTTTGATTTACTGTGAAGCTGCCAACATCATAATGCATCATTTTGCCTTTGCTGTGTGACGATAAATAATCTCCTTCCTCAGAACTGGGCATATTAAGATGTCTCTCTGTGGCCATCATGATTCACTTTTTCACGTTCAGAAGGGAGAAAACAGAAAGCTTTCTCCAGTTGGGCCCCTCCCTTCCTCCCTCACAGTGGCTTCCACTGTTACTGCCTCTCTGATTATTTATTCTTTTGAGCTCAGATCTACAAACCTTCCAGTAATGCCCATTGTCAACTGGAGAGAATAAAATGAATAACACCTGGCCCCTCCTTAATTCCTCAGTTCTCGCATTAGGGGAAAGCAGTGGACCAAAAAAAAAACCCGAAAAAACCCTACGTGTTCGCAGTCCCGGAAAGCTGTTAACAAATGAATGAATAAACAAAATGCAATCTATCCATACAATGGAATATTATTCAGCCATAAAAAGAAATGAAATACTGCTGCATGCTATATCTTGGATAGATCTCAAAAACATCATGCTAAGTGAAAGAGGTCAGACACATATTGTATGACTTCATTTATTTGAAATGTTCAGAACAGGCAAACCCTTAAAGAGAGAAAGTATTAATAGATGAGTGGTTGCCAGGGGCTGGCTAGAGGAATTGATAGGGGAGGGACTGCTTGATGGGTACAGAGTCTCCTTTAAGATGATTACAATGTTTTGAAACTAGAGAGGGGTGACGGTTCCACAACACTGTGAATGTATTTAATGCTACGGAATTGTATACACTTTATAAGAGTTAACTTTGCTATGTGGATTTCATATCAATTAAAAAGAAAAGAAAAAAGCCCAGCTCTTATAAAGTTTGCATCCTAATGGGCATTGATTGAACATAAATCATTAAGTAAAGAAACAATGCGCTTGGAGTCACGTGGGAGAGACAGACAACAACACCTTTCTTTCTAGTGTGAGCAACGCCCTGGCAGACACATGCTAAGGGAAAGACAAAATTCCAGGTGACAATACTGTTCTGCAGGAGTTTCCAGCAGCCTCAGTCAGCGCCCTGGGATTGAGTCCCAGCCCTGGCTAACTGGCTGTGTGACCTTGGACACATCATACATGTTTATTCATTTATTCACTCATATGAGATAGCTTGAATCTAGAGATACTGGAAGCTCCCAACACATTCTGTTCTTTCTGGAGGCATCCATCTTCTCTGTCCACCTCCCAAGTCTTAAGTCCTGTTTTAACCAGTCTCAATTTGATACCTCTGTTGAGTGATGCTACATTGGGAGTCAGAGGACTCTGGGGTTTGTGAAAAAGTTGTTGTCGTTCAGTTGCTCTGTTGTGTCTGACTCTTTGCAACCCCATGGACTGTAGCCCACCGGGTTCCTCTGTCCTCCACGATCTCCTGAAGTTTACCCAAACAGTAGAGCCCTTTTCTCTGCGGGATGCAGAGAGAGAAAACAGAAAGTCACTTGGATGTTCCCTGAGAATTCTCACCTTCCTGGATTTTGCTTCTTTATGGGCCTTGGAGGCTTTGTGTTGAGTGACTTGACTGTGAATCTCAAGCCACAGCAGATGCTCAGAAGCCAATAAAGGACCCTGGCAGGACCCTCTGGAGAGCAACCTCCTAGTTGGTAGCAATACAGAAGATGTACAAGTCCTATCCTGCTGCAGCTTTCATCCTGGTTTACTCCAGGGGGTGGGGTGACACAGTAAAGAGTTGCTGCTCCTGCCAAAATTCTGTAGCTGTTGTGGCACAAGGGTAGTCTATATGTAGACATACATCCCACTCCAGTATTCTTGCCTGGAGAATCCCTTGGACGGAGGAACCTGGTGGGCTACAGTCCATGGGGTTGCAAAGAGTTGGACAAGACTGAAGCAACTTAACACACACTTATAAATATATATTATATATAAATTGAATTAGGGCTCACCCTTGTGACTGCATTTTACCATAATTACCTCTTTAAAGGCCTTATCTCCAAATGCTGTCACATTGTGAGTGAGGTAGTATGGCTTCGACATATGAATTTTGGGGAGATGCAATTCAGCCCATAAGCCTCCCTACCATCCATAAGCACCTGGTGGTATGAAGTTCTAACAAACCAACTCAGAGAGGTTTCTGACTCTCCCTCTCTCCCCTCCTCCTGGTCCCAGCACCTTACTTAGGCTGTCTGGCCACTGAATACAGATGTCCCTGGAAAGGGATCATTTGCTCACGGCTGCTTCTTGAATAATGCTCAAAATGAAAGGGTTAGGGAGTGATTTGTTTTTTTGAAAAAATCAGAATTTCATCTTAACCATTTCTGGGCTCATTGCAACCATCTTCTCCTGGAATATATTAGTGGGGCTTTTCCAGAGAAACGGAAACAGCAGGAGATAAGTCCATACAGACATAGATAGAGACATATGATATATATGAGAGATTGAGATAAGGAATCGGCTCACGTTATGATGAAGGCTGAAGTCCGAGATCTGCAGTCATGAGGCTGGTGATGCAAGAGAGCCGCCGGTGATGGTATAGTTCTTGCCTGAGTCCAAAGGCCTGAGAACCAGGAGGGATAATGATATGAGCTCCAATCTGGGTTCAAGTCCAAAGACAGAAGACTGATGTCCCACAGGGAAGACAGACAGGCGGTCTAATCCAGACACACCAGCTCAGACACACCCAGAATAATATTTGTCTGGGTCCCCCAGCGGCTCAGTCAAGCTGACATATGAAATTAATCATTGCAAGGTAGAACCTGACTGAAGGGGACTAGGAGATTCAAACTTAACTCTGCCTCAGACGCCTGGGCTCACCTGTTGGATTAATATGGCCCTAGATCATAAAAATAATGAACACTTCTTTGAGTACCCTGCTAGTAGCCCTCTAAAGCAGGGTCATGATCATTCTCTATAAGCTTTATGAAAGCATCGTTGTCCTTGCACTGGCCTCTCGGGTGGAGGCCTGGGTGCGGGCAGGGGCTGATTGGAAAAGTGAGGTTGTATCAACTAGGAGGTGCACAGTGATTCAGGGAGGTGGAGGAACAGCGTGGGCACAGGCACCGTGGAGGAGGCGCCTTGGACCCCAGAAGGTGGGAGAAGGAAAGGACGTTAGCAATCTTTTGTCTTTCAGAGCCACCTCTAGAGCTTTCCTTAGGAAGGAAAACTCCCTAATCTCAAACGGCTGCAAATGTCTGAAATCTGTCAACTGGCCCGCCATTCCCCACTAGGTGGCTCTAACGGTAATTTGATCATGGGTCTCCTTAACCTTGAGCTTCCCAAGTGGCACTCATTGTAAAGAAACCAGCCTGCCAATACAGGAGACATAAGAGACACAAGTAGGTTCGATCCCTGGGTCCGGAAGATCCCCTGGAGGAGGAAATGGCAATCCACTCCAGTGTTCTGGAGAATCCCATGGACAGAGGAGACTGAGGGCTATAGTCCATGGGATCGCAGAGTCAGACACTACTGAAGTGACTTTGCACACTCCTTAACCTGACAGAAAAGTCTTCGGGGAACAGCAGGAGTTGGCCCCAGCTCTTGTACCTCCCATGCAAAGCACCTGTCCACCTCTTGTCCACCTCCATTCCCATAGCCATTGCGCAATCATTTGGGCAAATGCCCCAATTGGCGGCATCGATGCACAAGACAGGTTGCCTTAGGCAGTTCCTTAATTACTCAAACCGAACTGGCACCTTTAGACCTACCAGTTCATCACCTTGTACTCTCTGACTGATATACATCCCACTTACAGGCCCCAACAATTGTAAACAACCCTCTTTTCAGGAGCACCGTTAGCAACCCGGGACTGTACTTTTGTACAAGTCAGGCATTGACTTGTCTCCCTCCTGAAAACACCATGACTTGCATCATCGGGGTAGTCAAAAGAGATCTTCAAGTATTTGAGAAAATGCCACAATATCTGGCATAGCTGCAGGGATCCCTCCAAAATGAGGCTATGATCTGTTGTTTTTCATACTCATTATTTTTCAGTTATCCACAAAAAGGAAGTCACCCAGTTGGGATAGATGGTATGGAACCAATCCCTGATTTTAGCCAAAGTGATCGGTGATACCACCTCATCCCTAGAAGACATTCAGGTCAGCCTCATCTCACTGGTCAGGGTCATAATGGATGATGTGATTGCCGTAGTTTCTTTTCTGCAGGTCACAGTGGCATCTGTGCAACCTCTTGAACCTCCTGCTGTATCTGGACCAATGCCCTAGGCCAAGAGGAAAAGTCAACACAACCATTTAAGAAGAAAGTCACCTGGATTTCTAAGGATGACCCATATGGTTTATGGGACTTGTTCATCTGGCTGAGTCCAGGACCATGGGAACTGCCAAGGACAATACTGTTGGTTGGAGTCCTATTGACAGTAGACTTAATTAAGTGCTGTATGAGACAAAGTGAATGGATTTGGTTCTAGCTTCTGTTGATCAGATGAACTGACATGGCCAGTGGAGTGGCATACTCATGGAAGAATTTGCCAGAAGCCACAACAGTATAGAAATGAAGGATGGATGTTGTTGGGAGACAGTTCTCCACGGGTCTAGTTTTCCTGCATGTTTTTTGAACAGAACTTTTCCAGAGTGTCTTTTTAAGAATGACTGTAACAGCCTTGGAAGATTGAGACAGAGCAAAGAGCAAATTTAGTTTACTGTCCAGTATGAGAACGTAGGACTTCCCAGGTGGCTTAGTGGTAAAGAATCTGCCTACCAATGCAGGAGATGTGGGTTCAATCCCTGGGTCGGGAAGATCCCTTGGAGGAGGAAATGGCACCCTGCTCCAGTATTCTTGCTTGGGAAATCCCAGGGACAGAGGAGCCTGGCAGGCTACAGACCATGGGGTCACATAGAGTTGGACATGACTGAGTGACTAAGCAAGCACACATACATAGTACTAAGAAGGCAGTATCTCAAAAAAGAAGGAGAGGAAGAGAAGGAGGATAAGGAGGAGATGAAGAAGGGAAAGGGGAAGGCAAAGGTGAAGAGGAAGAGGAGGAAGAAGGAAGAGGGGGAGGGGAGAAAGAGAGGAAGAAATTAACATCTCCCTCTGGGCAAAGGTCAGGCAGGCTTATTGTCCATTATGAATCATAAGCAGTCTCTAAGCTCAAGATTTCTTTTCTGCAACACATCCTATTGTGTGTGCCGGCACCCTGTCTCCCTTTTGCATCACCCTTGGGGAGTTGGGGCTTGGGGAACCAGCATAAATACTGTACACCAACCACTGCTATTGCAGTGAGTGATAAGGTCTTTTGTCTCAGAGCTGAGAATCTTGTTTCCTCTGCCAGCATCAGATACCAAGCAGGGCCCAGTAGGGCTCCCGGGTACAAAGATTATCTGTGTCCCCCATTTCTTGTATTACAGGAAGCAGCCTTCCTTCAGCCTCCATGACCTTCCCCGAGTTCCAGTGGGCAGATTCAAGCAGTTGTTAATTAGGGAAGGCAGCAGGTGTGAGACAAGGGAGAAACAAACCATCAGGAGCAGCCTTGGGGCAAGGTCCTATTTCCCCTCCAATGGATACACACGGCAATATCTTTGAGATATTTTGCAGAGACTGAAACCCCCTCCAGGTGGGAGAATTTAACCATTAATGATGGCATGCTGCCCACAAGCCTGAAGACCCCAGACCAGCTAGGCTTGAAGGTTGATGATGTTGACTCCCACTTACCTCACTATCAACCCATCAGAAGAATATCTACGAGCTGATCATGCCTTCCTTAGACAATTATTATAAAACTTCTCACTATCTTCCCCAAGTTGGGACACATGGTTTTGAGGGCATCAGCCCACTGTGGCCCCCTTTCCCTGGCAAATAATAAAGCCACTCTTTTCAACTTCACCCGAAACTCTGTCTCCAAAATTTGACTTGGCACCAGTGCACAGAGAAGCTAAGCTTTCCGCACCACATCCACGAAGCTGTGGCAGGCCAACTTGTTTGATTACAAGTAGAATAAGATCTCAGGCTCTTCAGAGTTCTTGACAAATCCACCTAGGGTATTTTTTAAAATTGAGAACCTATTATTTTCTAAATATCAGGTCTACAGAGCTGAACAAAGTGTCTACCTTCCTGAAGCTTCTATCAGTGGAGTGGAATGTGGGAGGGTAAGTTGGGGCATCCTTTATGCAGAAAAGTTTGGCAGAACATATTTAAAACCTTAAACATGTGCCTACTTTTTGAGCAATTCTAAGAATCCATCCTAAGGAAAGCATCAGACAAGTATACAGAGACAGGTGCCCAGGGACATTTATCGTAGCATTGTGCATGGAAGTCTTTTCTAAACTTGGCTCACTCAAGCTCTGTTTGTGGTCTGTGTAATATCTACATACAAGCACACTATTTTCTAAATGACCCAGGACACTTAGTTAAATTCATTTTATTTTAAAATCAAATGTTATATGACTATCAAAAGTCTGGTTATGGTGTTTATAATAAATATATAATATACACACAAATGCATATAACATACAAATAAATATATAACTATTTAAATGTTTAAGAATTCATCAATGTGCTATTTGACGTCACATTGCATTACTCCAGTTACTTGTATCACATTGTAGGAAATCACTACTTTTTAACATCAAAAACTTGAAAACAACAGCAACAGTTTAACAAATTGTAGTAGCATATTTGTATAAATTAAAGACATGTTAATAGGCATTGCAAGTGATGATATAATGTATATGTATTGTCATGGAAATATGCTTATGAATTGAAAACAAAGCAGATCCAAAATAATGTTATCCCATTTACATATATAGGTGTGTATAACATATAATCATGCATATTCCGTTTCTCAGTCGTGTCTGACTTTTTGTGACCCTAAGGACTGTAGTCCATCAGACTCCTCTGTACATGTATAAAAATAAATTATTTCTATACACGTATAGAAAATATTCTAGACATATTCATTATCTTTGAGTGATTGGAACTATGGGTAAATTTTAATTTCTTTTGGTGTAGCTAAAAAGACCCTAAACTTGGGGGGTGTTTTTAAGACTGAAAAAGGCTTCCCTCATGGTCTGGTGGTTAAGAATCCATCTTGCAATGCAGGGGATGCTGGTTCAATCACTGTTCTGGGAAGATCCCACATGCTGTGAAAGACTAAGTCCATGTGCCACAGCTACTGAAGCCTGAGTGCCTAGAGCCTGTGCTCTGCAGCAAGAGAAGCCTCCAGAATGAAAAACCCACTCCCGCAACTCGAGAGGAGCCCTCACTCACCACAACTAGAGAAAGCACTCATGCATTTACCACAGCTGTAACTAAATAAACAAATAATTCTTAAAAAGCAAAACAAAACACTAGAGAGAAAGTAATTTACTAGATATATATGTTCTGGGGGAAAATATGATGTCTATATTGATCTAAACATCAATTTTTCTGTAGTATTAGTTTTCAATAGATTGCCAAGTAATTGAATTGAGCTGGAAGAAAAAATTGAACATTTAAAAACTTGAAATATGAAATAGGCCACAATGGATCAACTTGCTCTTCAATCTCAATGTATAAAAAATGACTGAAAACACTGCAGGAAGGAAGGGTCTATATCTTCATTGTTTGTTTTAGAAGTAACACCTAAGGGACTTCTCCGGTGATCCAGTGGCTAAGACTCCACATTCCCAATGCAGGGGGCCCAGGTTCGAACTAGATCCCACATGCTGCAACTAAGACCTGGAGCAGTCAAATAAATAAATATTTTTTGAAAAGAAGTAGCACAGAATACTCAAGCTTGAAAAAGAACTCATAAGGTTCTTCTACTGCCACCTGGACTTGGGGAAGATGCAGAAATTGAGACTCACTCATATTGGCTGATACATCCAAAGTCACACATTTGCATTAGTGGCAGACAGAAAGACAAGAACCTAAGTGTATTGGGCCCCAGCTTCATGGGAAGGAGTGATTTGCTGTGAAATAAATGTATTATGTCCAAATCTCAATCCTGTTATATCCTTATATCCTGGCTGAGGCAACTTGGATGAGTTAATGTTTCTGAGCCAGGATTTCTTCATCTTTGGAATGGCAATAATGCTTATTTCATAGAGTTTTCATGAGACTTCCTCAGCATGGCAGACACTGCAACTGCCTACCCAATGTCTGCTACCTCTTCTTCCTGAAAGGAGCCCAATTTTGTTTGGGGCAGCAATGTGCCTTTGTAAGCAGGCTCATCTTCGTGATGGAAGTGAGACAATTTCTGTCAATGGCTAATAAGCTGAGGGTTTCTGGGAAAGCTTTTGTCTTATGGAATCAGGCTCTGTCCCTTCCTGCTTCCTCTTTGCTCTTGCAGAAGTAGGGCTGCAGGTGGAGTAGCCATATCCCAAGCCAGGAAATGTATGCATCAAGGCAGACTCCAACATGCTGAAGATGGCAAAGAGGAAAGAGAAAAGCCCTGGGAGGGCATCATCATTGAACAGCCTCATCAGCCATGGGCTGCCTGCTGCCTGCTTCTAGACTTCCTATGGGAGAGAAAAAGTCCCTATTTTGGCTATGCCATGGTGATATATAGACCCTATCTATCTATCTATGTATACATACATATATATATATGTATATATATATATATATATATATATATATTTAGAGAGAGAGAGAGAGAGAGATGCAGAAATATAAAGACCCTGATGCTGGGAAAGATTGAGGGCAGGAGGAGAAGGGGGGCAACAGAGGATGAGATGGTTGGATGGCATCACCGATTCAATAGACATGAGTTTGAGCAAACTCCAAGAGATGGTGTAAAACAGGGAAGTCTGGCATGCTGCAGTCCATGGGGTTGCAAAGAGTTGGACACAACTTAGTGACTGAACAACAACAACAACAGAGATATATTGGCAGTTTGGTCCCAATTATTTCTTGTTCTGTGGTGGAATTATCCATCTACACTCTTGGCCTCATGAAGGTTAGGGTGTCCTTCACCATGTCTTAACTTTGGACTTGGTCAGGTGACTTGAACAGGCCATTGGGATATTGGCCGATGAAATGTATGCTTATGCGACTGGGCTTGCCATCTTGAACCTCTGTCGTCTCCATGGAAGAATGTGCCTCAAGAAACCTGCTGATCTCAGAAGAGATGTGTGAAGCAGGATTTAACCAAACTCATGACCTGGTGCTAAGCCCAACCTAGAACAATCAATTCCAGCCAATCCACAGACGTATGAGCAAGGAAAAAAAAAGTTTGCTATAACAAGCCACTGAAATTCAGGGATTGTTTGTTATCCAGCAATAACTGATGACTACATCCTAGTCAAGTATTCTCTTGCTCATACCTGAAAGCTTTAACAAATATAAACAAGGCAATACATGAATACATGAGGTACATGAAGTACAGTACCTGGTACCTATTGGATTAAATAAATATCAGATGATTAAATAAACATCAGATATCCACACAGTATCATTTCTGGAAAAGGAAGAAATTTCTTTGAGTGTTATTTGACCTTTGGTGGGTCTTTCAATGGGTTTACATCTGGAATTCAGTCTATTGTGTCTATTTTTCCAATATAGCATTATTCCAGGCTTTGAAAAAGAAATTAAAACAAGCCCTCAGCAACATGGGAGGAAAGAACTGAGATTTCTGGCATGAGATTAATAACTGTAGCCAGAAGATTTATGGAAAGTATCAAAATACTGACTTTTTATGCAGTCATGAGAAGCAATAACTTAAATAAGCCTGTGAACTTTCTCTTTCGTTTATACTTTTTATGTGTGTACTGGGACCATAATATAAGGCCAGTGCTATGTAATGGTCTCTTGCTGCTTGTAAATGCCCAGGCCAAGCTGCAGAGATCGTTCTCACAGCAGGAGACATTGACCTTATGACACTGTCCAAT
This sequence comes from Giraffa tippelskirchi, assembly GCF_054371585.1. NCBI lineage: Eukaryota > Metazoa > Chordata > Mammalia > Artiodactyla > Giraffidae > Giraffa > Giraffa tippelskirchi. The sequence goes on from NC_137287.1 coordinate 25,019,258, forward strand.
TACAGTGACTGTGTGTATTATACTAGGTGACTGAGGGGGCTGAAGTGCACCTGACCTCAGGGTCCTGTTCCTGAAGTTGCCCTTTCAGGAGCTCCGGAGATAGAGCTCTTTGTGTAAGCTGAACTGCTAAGTCAAGAGCAGGCTAGAGCCTCGGTTTGCTACTTAGTATGATCCAAGGCCCCTTGACGAGGAAGCGGCAACCCACCCCAGTATTCTTGCCTGGAAAATTCCATGGACAGAGGAGCCTGGCAGGCTGCAGTCCATGGGGTTGCAAAGAGTCAGAAGGGTTAGATGAAGGGTTAGTAGGGTTAGATAAACATTTTCAAGGTTCATCCATGTTGTAGCATAAATCAATACTTTATTTTTTAATGGATGAATAATATTCCTTGGCATGGATATATCACATTTTTTTGTCCACTCATCAGTTGATGGATATTGGGATTGTTCCAGTATTCTGGCTATTATGAATAATGTTGTGTGCAAGTTTTTATGTAGACGTATGTTTCCACTTTTGGGGGGCATATATCTAGCAGTGGATTTTTTGGGTCACATGGTAACTCTACCTTTAAACTTTATTAGAATTACCAGACTATAACTAACCTAGCTGCATGAAATTGGAATCCCAAAGCAGAGTTTGACTATTACAGTTTCTCCATATCCTCACCAATATTTGTTGTTGTCTTTTTTTTAATTGTGGTAAATTTATATTGTTGTGCAGCCACCACCATCTACCCATCCTTGTATGTTCTCATCTTGCAAAACTGAAATTCCATACCTGTTAATCATAGCTCCTCATTTCCCTTCGCCCAACCCCTGACAACCATCAATCTACATTTTGTCTCTATGATTTTGACTACTCTTAGTACCTCATTAGTGGAATCATACAGAATGTGTTTTAGTGTGCGTGTGTCTGACATTCCCTTTAGCGTACTGAATTCAAGGTCCAACCATGTTGCAGTATGTGTCAGAATCTGCTTCCTTTTTAAGGATGAATGATATTCCATTGCATACATTTACCATGCTGTGTTTATCCATTCATCCATGGATAGACACTTGGACTGAGTCCATGTCTTAGCTATTGTGACTAGCTAAACCATGGGTATACAAATGTCACTTAGAGACCTTGCTTTCCATTCTCTGAAAGAACTGAAATTCAGAAGTGGAATTTCTGGCTCTTACGGTAATTCTATGTTTAATTTTTTTTTGAGGACCCACCATGCTCTGTTCCATAATGACTGCACCATTTTACATTCCCACCATCAGTGCACAAGGATAACACTTTCTCTACATCCCCACCAACACTTGTTTTGTTTTTTTTTCAGTTTTTGTTTGTTTTCTGGTAATAGCCATTGCAATGAGGTGGTATCTCATTGAGATTTGAGTTGCATTTCCCTAGTAGTTATAATGTTGAACATCTTTTCATGTGCTTATTTGCCATGTGTATATCATCTTTGGAAAAATATCTGATCAGGTCCTTTGTCCATTTTTTAATTGAGATATTTTGTTGTTGTTAAGTTTTACGAGTTCTCTATATATTCTAGATACGAATCCCTTATCAGATATATGTTTGCAAATATTTCCTCCCATTCTGTGAATTATCTTTTCACTCTGCTGACAGTGCCTTTTGACACACACAAATTTTTAATTTTCAGCAAGTCCAATTTGTCTATGTTTTCTTTTTTCACCTGTGGCTTCTTTGTGTCATATCTAAGAAACCAATCTGATGTCATGAAACTTTTGTTCTATGTTTCCTTCTAAGAGTTTTATAATTTTAGTTCTTACATTTAGATCTTTAATCCCTCTTGTGTTAACTTTTATATGGTATTAAATAAGGGTCCACCTTCATTCTTCTGCATGTGAAATTCTGTTTTCAGAGTCAGTGTAATATAAAGTGTTCTGACCTTACCCTCATCCCTTTCATCTGTACTCCAGCATTCTTTGTATCTTCCTCATACTGTTGCAGGAAAACAGGTGACAAGAGGATGTTCATGTCCCAGGTGTCGGGTGAGTCCCTGGGGCAGGCCTCCAAGTAAGGGCTGTAGGCTTCCCCACATGAAAGAATTCAAGAATAATCCATGGTAAAGTGAAAACAGGTTTGTTTAGAGAGCTACACATCACAGGCAGAATAAGATCCATCTCAGAAGGCAAGAGTAGCCCCAGGGTGCTAGGGTGATTAGCTTTTATGGGCTGGGTAATTTCAGAGTGGGAGAATTCTTCCAACTATTTTCAAAAATTGGGCCACAGCCCACTTTTTAGTTGCTTATGGTCAATCTTGAAACTGTCACGGTGCCTGTTTATTACATGCTAATGTAGTACAATGAGCATATAATGAGGCTCAAGGTCTACTGGAAGTCGAATCTTCTGCCATTTTGGGCCTCGTAGGTTCTAACTGGTTTTTGTTGTATCTTTAATGGCTGTGTCATTCTTTGAATGGTTGTGCCTTGCCCTCTTTCCTGCTGTCTCAACAGCACTTATAAAGCTGAATTGTAATTGCCTATTTAGTTATCTGTTTCCTGAGCTAAACATCAAGGTCAGCAAGGACAGGAACCATGCCTTTCTTGTTCCCCATGCCCCTCTGCCAGGGTCCACTGCACCTCCAGCCTTTTACCCAGTCTCTGGCACAGAGCGGATAATCAGAAAATATGTACTGCTGCTGCTACTGCTGCTGCTAAGTCGCTTCAGTCGTGTCCGACTCTGTGCGACCTCATAGACAGCAGCCCACCAGGCTCCCCTGTCCCTGGGATTCTCCAGGCAAGAATACTGGAGTGGGTTGCCATTGCCTTCTCCAGTGCATGAAAGGGAAAAGTGAAAGTGAAGTCGCTCAGTCGTGTCTGACTCTTAGCGACCCCATGGACTGTAGCCTACCAGGCTCCTCCATCCATGGGATTTTCCAGGCAAGAGTACTGGAGTGGGCTGCTATTGCCCAGCAATTGTCAACTGCTACCCTAATATGTACTAGTGTGACATAATAAGAAGAAATATATTGGATCTTTGACCAGGGTTCTTAATATCCTTGTAATCTCTGGAGTGGTAGGAGTCTTTTCTTCATATCTTAGGGTATGCTAATGAGATGACTTAGGATGGGGCCTTGTATAGCCTCAAGGTGGGGCTGGTTACCCAAAACACCGAACACAGTCAGCCCACAATATCCACAGGGAATGGTTCCAGGACCCCTTCAGATACCAAAGTCCACAGATGCTCAAGTCCCTCATATAAAATGGTGTAGTGTTTGCATGTAACCTATACACATCCTCTCATACTTTAAATTGTCTCTAGATTACTTATAATACCTCATAAAATGTAAATGCTATATAAATAGTTGTAAATACAATATGAATTATATGTAAATAGTTGCCAGAACCCAGCGAATTCGAGTTTTGCTTCCTGGATCTTTCCAGATGTTTTAGAAAAATAATTTTGATTTTTAGTTGGTCGGATTCAAGTGTTCTAAAGAATCCTGTGGACAGAGGAGCCTGGTGGGCTGCTGTCCACAGGGTCGCACAGAGTCAGACACAACTGAAGCGACTTAGCAGCAGCAACAGCAAACCTAAAGATACTGTATGAGGGCTGACTATCTTTGATTAGAGAGTAAGAACTTTCAGACCCACCTACTGACCTCCAGACATCATATTAAAAAGCAGAGACATCAGTTTGCTGACAAAGTTCCATATAGTTAAAGTTATGGTCTTTCCAGTAGTCATGTACAGATGTGAGGATTGGACCAAAAAGAAGGCTGAACACTAAAGAATTGATACTTTTGTACTGTGGTGCTAGAGAAGACTCTTGAGAGTCTCTTGGACTGCAAGGAGGTCAAACCAGTCAATCCTAAAGGAAATCAGTCCAGAAAATTCATTGGAAGGACTGATGGTGAAGCGGAAACTCCAATACTTTGGCCACCTAATGAGAAGAACTGACTCATTGGAAAAGACCCTGATGCTGGGAAAGATTGAAGGCAGGAGGAGAAGGGGGTGACAGAGGATGAGATTGTTGGATGGCGTCACTAACTTGATGGAGATGAGTTTGAACAAGCTCCGGGAGTTGGTGATGGACAGGGAAGCCTGGCATGCTGCAGTCCATGGGGACACAAAGAGTCAGACATGACTTAGTGACTGAACAAAAACTGACCCCCAGGGAGGGGAGGAGGAGCTGGGGGTGAGATGTATAAAAACATTTCCAATGAGATTGAGTTCCGAGAGCTCCTGGGTTGGTGCTGGAAGGGCGACTTTCCCAGAGAGGGTGTGGAAGCTCTGTGCTGCCCCCTGTCACACCTTGCCTGGGCTTCTCTGCCATGTATCCCCCCATGTAAAAGATAAATCTTTTACAATAAATGGTAAATATAATGAAGTGTATTCCTGAGATCGAAACAGGAGGGAAGGGGGCAGGGAACAAGCTTTAAAAGAATGACGGAGCCATAGGACACGACAAGAACTGGTCAGATTTAACTAGATCCAAGATGGTGGAAGATTTCCAGTGGACTTTGAACCTTATTATACGCTTTTTGTAACACATTATCATAAGCTAAGTGACACACTCACCAGTACCATGACAGTTCTGAGGTCGACCATCAAAGTTCAAAAAGTGGGTGATGGCCCAATTTTTGGAAATTTTCAACCCTTCCCCAAAATAGTTGGAACAATCCTCCCCCTCAACAGCCTGTGAAATTACCCACTCTGGTAAAAACTGACAACCCCACGCCCTGGTACCACTCTTGCCTTCTGAGATGGCCCTCACGTCTCTGTGGAGTGTGTTTCTCTCTAAATAAACCCATTTCTTACCTATTACTTTGTCACTTACTGAATACTTTCTGCGATGAGACATCTAGAACCTGATCTTCATTAAGTCCTGAAACCAGGTGTGTGATCTCAGTTAAAAGACTGTGGGTTCAAGTCCAATCTGAGTTACACAGTTTCAAGTTCTGTGAGCTGTTCTAGCAAATTACTGAACTTGAGGAGGCAGTTGTGAGAACCCCCACATTTGTAGCCATTGGTCAGAAGCATGGGTGGCCCTAGTCTTGAGGTTGCTATTTGAAGTGGGGGCAGTCTTGTGGGACCAAGCTTGTGGGATCAGACACTAACTCCAGGAAGGGAATTGAATTGTTGGACACCCAACTGGTGTCAGAGAATCAGAAAACATGTTGGACAAGAACCCTAGGCAGCCAGGCATGTGGCAGGTGTTGGGTAAACAGCAGCTATTTTTGTAATCTTTATTAACAGCCCCCTACTCCAACCTTTGCAAACATCTTCAGAAGCATCTGAGTGTTTTCCATTTGTCTTTCCTTCTGCAATTTTTAATCAATTTAGACTACTACATTTCTGGTTAATGAATCAGAGATAATGAGTGAAACTGGGGCCAGATCTTAAGATGGTTCTTTGAACTCTTCTGAAATTGCCTACTTCGACACCTTTGGAAGGAAAATGCACCAAAATACTAAAATCAAAGCAAAAAGTCATATCCATTTAGTAATCAAAAAGTGAAGGATAAAAATGCATCTTGAGATTAAAGCAGTCCTCTGAATATGGAAGAGCAGAGTGGGGTAGAGGAGAGCATTTACAGCTCATTTCCTTTCCAACCTTGGCTGCTAAAGATTAAAGTTATTTTTAAAGGCAGGACACAGTGGCTGAGAGAAAATTCAGCATGAAGTTTGCTGGAGACAGCTATAGAGACTGTAGAGACATAAATTTAAAGACCCTTAGGTGAGATCAGAGAAGCAGACATTTCATCCAACTCAAGGCTGGACTGAGTCCTTCCTATGTTACAGCATGGGCTTCCCTGGTGACTCAGACGGTAAAGAATCCACCTGCAATGCAGGAGATACAGGTTTGATCCCTGGGTCAGGAAGACCTCCTGGAGAAGGGAATGGCGACGCTCTCCAGTATTTCTTGCCTGGAAAATCCCATGAACAGAGGAACCTGGCATGGGATTGCAAAGAGTCGGACACAACTGAGCAACTAACACACACACATAAGACAGCATGTAAAGCTGTGTGTCCTCCTGAGGTGATGATGCATTCTGATGGACATACTATCTCTGAAGTGTTCTTGTCCCAAAACAATTAGCCTGAATTCAATCAAGCCTCTAGAACTAACTTCCAGTTTGCCAGAAAGATGATGGAGGAAGTTACCATTAGGAAGAAGCAAGAAATTCAGAAGATGGGATATATTTGAAGACAACTGGCCTGCGGCTTTTAAAAGTCACTGTTACTTGTTTCAGAAAGTTCATTATTAGTGTGAAGAAATGCTACTGACTTTTTCATGGTCTATCCTGAAACTTCACTGAATTTGTCTATTACTTCTAATAGTTTTTTTGGTGAAGTCTTTAGGGTTTTCTTCATATAGGATCAAGAATAGTACAATTAGAAATGGTTAAGGCAGTTCCCTGGCAGTCCAGTGATTAAGACTCCACCCTTCCACTACAGGAAGCACGTGTTGGATCTCAGGTCAGGGAACTAAGATCCTGCATGCTGCAAGACACGGCCAAAAAAAATAAAATAAAATAATGATTAAGATGGAAAATTTTATGCTATGTATATTCTACATAAATTTTTCCATAGTGAATGTCCAAAAAAAAAAAAAAGATGGAAGGAGATGAATTGACAGTTCTGAATAAAAAATGACTAAAGACACAACATTAGAGGCCAAACATGAAATTTAATGGCATCCTGGTTTGAGAAAGCAAAGCAGTCATAAAAGGCATTCTGAAGACACCTGGGGGAATTTGAATGTGAAGTGACTATTAGATGACAATGTAGAATTATAGTTAATTTCCTTGGCTATGATAATGGCATTAAGGTTGTATAGGAGAACATTTTTTTTACTATAGAAGCATGCTGAAGTATTTAGAGTTCAACAGTCCACACTGGCTGCAACTTACTTGCAAATGGTTCTGAAAAAATGTGTGAAATAAAATAAATAAATAATAAATAATAATAATTACAAAATGTTAATGATTGTTGAATCCAGGTGGAAGGTATACTGATGTTCACTTACTCCACATTTAGGGATGTTTGAAAATTTCTATAATGAGAAGATAGGATAAAGTGATTATGACTCCCCTCTGCCCTCTTTCTTACATAATTCAAAATAGAAACAAAAGTAACAGCAAAGTGCAGAGGTGGGTGTGAGGGGCAGCGGGAAACACCAGGGATTTTTAGAGCAGTGAAACCCTTCTCTGTGATTCTGAAATGACAGATTCATGATGTTATACATTTGTCAGAATGGATAGAACTGTATAGTTCAAAGAGTGAACTCTAATATAAGTTATGAGGGCTTCTCTGGTGGTTCATAGGTAAAGAATCTGCCTGCCAATGCAGGATAAGCAGATTCGATCCCTGGGTCAGGAAGATCTCCTGGAGAAGGCAACGGCAACCCACTCCAGTATTCTTGCCTGGGAAATCCCATGGACAGAGGAGCCTGGCAGGCTACAGTCCATGGGGTCACAAAAGTCAGACACAACTTAGCAACTACAGCAACAAGAAACATGCTATGAGCTTAGTTAATAAGTTAAAAAACGTATCAATATGGGGTCATCCTGAAAAGTAAAGTCACGTGGGCCTTAGGAAACATCACTAGGAGCAAAGCTAGTGGAGGTAATGGAATTCCAGCTGAGCTATTTCAAATCCTAAAAGATGATGCATGATGCTGTGAAAGTGCTGCATTCAATATGCCAGCAAATTTGGAAAACTCAGCAGCGGCCACAGGACTGGAAAAAGTTAGTTTTCATTCCAATCCCAAAGAAGGACAATGCCAAAGAATGTTCAAACTACTACGCAATTGCACTCATTTTACAGGCTAGCAACGTAACACTAAAAATCGTTCAAGCTAGGCTTCAATAGTATGTGAACCAAAAACTTCCAGTTGTACAAGCTAGATTTAGAAAAGGCAGAGGAACCAGAGATCAAGTTGTCAACATCCGCTGGATCATAGAAAAACAAGGGAATTCCAGAAAAACATCTACTTCTGCTTCATTGACTACGCTAAAACATTTGACTATGTGGATCACAACAAACTGTGGAAAATTCTGAAAGAGATGGAAATACCAGACCACCTTACCTACCTCCTGAGAAACCTGTATGCAGGTCAAGAAGCAGCAGTTAGAACCGGACATGGAACAACGGATTGGTTCAAAATTGGGAAAGGAGTATGTCAAGGCTGTATATTGTCACTCTGCTTATTCACATGGTGCAGAGTACATCATGTGAAATGCCAGGCTGGATGAAGTACAAGCTGGAACCAAGATTGCCATGAGAAATATTAATAACCTCAGATACACAGATGACACCACCCTTATGGCAGAAAGCAAAGAGGAGCCAAAGAACCTCTTGATAAAGGTGAAAGAGGAAAGTGAAAAAGCTGCCTTAAAACTCAAAATGCAGAAAACTAAAATCATGGCATTTGGTCCCATCACTTCATGGCAAATAGATGAGGAGAAAAAAATGGAAAGAGTGACGGGCTTTATTTTCCTGGGCTCCAAAATTATTGCGGGAGGTGATTGCAGCCATGAAATTAAAAGACACTTGTTGCTTGGAAGAAAAGCTATGACAAACCTAGAAAGCATATTAAACAGCAGAGACATCACTTTGCCAATAAAGGTCTGTATAGTCAAAGCTATGGTTTTTCCAGTAGTCATGTACAGATGTGAGAGTTGGACCATAAAGAAGGCTGAGCACCTAAGAACTGATGCTTTGAAACTGTGGGGCTGGAGAAGACTGTTGAGAGTCCCTTGGACTGCAAGGACATCAAACCAGTCAATCCTAAGGGAAATCAGTCCTGAATATTCATTGGAAGGCCTGATGATGAAGCTGAAGGTCCAATACTTTGGCCACCTGTTGCAAAGAGCCAACTCACTGGAAAAGACCCTGATGCTGGGAAAGATTGAAGGCAGGAGGAGAAGGGGACGACAGAGGGTGAGATGGTTAGATGGCATCACTGACTCAATGGAGATGAGTTTGAGCAAACTCCGGGAGACAGTGAAGGACAGGAAAGCCTGGTGTGCTGCAGTCCATGAGGTCGAAAAGAGTTGGACGTGACCGAGCAACTGCACAATACAAAACAGGGTCATCAATCAAAACAAATGTATTATACAGACGCCAGTTGTTAATAATAGTGAAACTTATGGAGAGAGAGAATATATGGGAACTTTGTGTTCTCTCTGCTCAATTCTTCTAAAACCGCGATTTAAAAAAATTAGTCTGTTAACTAAAAAACCAGGAACAACTATGTTAATAGGTGAGCTTGAAAAATAATGGTACAGCCTTCCGTGGTGGTCCAGTGGTGGAGAATCCACCCTCCAATGCAGGGAGATCAAGTTTGAACCCTGATTGGGAACTAAGATCCCACATGCTGAGGGGCAACTAAGCCAGCACATTGCATCTACTGAGCCTGCGTCCTCTAGAACTCACCCATAGTCTGCAACTAGAGAAAGCCCAAGTGCTGCAATGAAGACCCAGTGCAGCCAAAAGAAAAACACAAAAAAAGAAGATAAAAAAGGAAGACGAAAGGTTAAATAATAGTCTGAAAAGTTAGCAGTTAGAAAGTGAAAGTGAAGTCCCTCCGTTGAGTCCGACTCTTTGTGACCCCGTGGACTGCAGCCTCCCGGGCTCCTCCGTCCATGGGACTTTCCAGGCGAGAGTACTGGAGTGGGTTGCCATTTCCTTCTCCAGGGGAGGATCTTCCCGACTCAGGGATCGACCCTGGGTCTTCCGCATTGCAGGCAGATGCTTTACCCTCTAAGCCACCAGGGAAGTAGTTAGAAAAGTATTGCATAATTATAAAATATGGCCCACAGATATGGTGTGGAGCTTCATGGAAGCTAGACAAAGAGGGAGACATGAGACTGAAAAACATACAGCTGAGTCTTCCCTGGTGGTACAGTGGATAGGACTCTGCATGCCAATGCAGGGGACATGGTTTCAATCTCTGCTCTGGGAAGATTCCACATGCCTCGGAGCTGCTTAGCCCGTGTACCACAGCTACTGAGCCTTCACGCCCCAGAGCCTGTGCTCTGCAACAAGAGAAGCCACCACAACAAAACCACACACTACCCCGAAGAGTAGCCCCCACTCGCCACAACTAGAGAAAGCCCCTGAGCGACAACAAAGACTCAGTGCAACCAAAAATTAATTGATTAAAGAAAATACACCTGTTCAGGAGGGGTTAAGATTGTATTTGGAAGTAAGGGAAGAACTATGAAGAAATCTTTCCTGTGACTCCTAATTTTAAAAAAGGTGATAATGAATTATGTAATTGTTCATATTCTCAGTATTCCTAAAACTTATTCAAAAGCAAGTTTCATATGTCAAGTATTACAAATACAATTGAGAACATAATAATAATAAAAACAAGCCATGGACACAGGAGCCGTGTCCATGGAATTCTCCAGGCAAGAATACTGGAGTGGATTGCCATTCGCTTCTCCAGGGGATCTTCCCAACCCAGGGATCGAAACCAGGTCTTTTGCTTTGCATGTAAATTCTTTACCATCTAAGCCACCAGGTAAGCCTAATAATAATAGAAACCTAAATAAATAAATAAAAACCTAGACAGTTGTAAGATAAGTGAATATTAGGGGAATAATGGACAACATGGTAAATATAATTAATGCTGCTATGTTATATATGAAGGTTAAGAGAGTAAATCCTGAGTTCTCATCACAAGGAAAAGATACCGTTTTTTTCCTATTCCTTTAATTTTGTCTCTATATGGAGTGGTGGATGTTCATTAAGCTTATTGTGATAATCATTTCATGATGCTGTATACCTTAAACTTGTGCAATGCTGTATATGTCAATTATATCTCAACAAAACTGGAAGAAAATGAAATAAAATAAAGTTGGAAAAAAAGAAAAACCTAGACAGCAAGAGGATATAAGGAAGTCCAACAAAATTCTCATTTCCTCTATTTTCTCAGAATAATGACTTCATTGTTTTTGTTCAACTATCACACATCAAAATCTTTCCAAATAATTTGGGGAGTTCCCCCTCTTTCACTACTAGCCCTAAAGTCAGTTGGGTAATCCAGCTTTGATACAGTTCTTGGGCAAACATTTATTTGCGCAATATTGACATTCTGATATCTGCCAAGTGCCAGGCATTGTATTTGGTTTTGAGATGACAAAGGTTAAAACTACAGTTTGTGCCCTCAAGGAATTTACACATGGAGGTGGGGAAGGGGACTGACCAGAAAATCTCGTCCTAGTGTAATGAGCCCAGAATAATCTACCAGATAACAGGAGGGCATCAGGGCAGTCAGAACAAGGCTTCACCATTGAGGCAGTGACTCACTGAGACTTGAAGAAGAGAAGCCACCTGCCAAGTAAGTGAGGGGAGAGAGGGGGCCAGGGAGGGCAGAGAATTCCATCACCTGGCATGCCTATGTTTAGAATATAGGCTCGACCAGAGTTAAAACTGGGGAGGTGGGCAGGGACCAGGTCTGGGAGGCTGCAGAAAAACTCTTCTCTTAGGTTTACTTATTTATTTTGGCTATGCCATGCCACAGGGCATGCGGGATCTTAGTTCCCTGACTGGGGATCGAACCTGTGCCACCTGCATTGAGAGCGCAGAGCCTTAACTATTGGACAGCCAGGGAGTTCCCTTCTTTTATGTTTAGACTCTAGCCTGAGGGTGACTTTGTGGGGGCGTCTCCTGATCAGAAATAGGTTGTTCGGGGGAGTGTCACCTGGCTGTTTTGGAGGAGACCAGAATGAGGGCAGCTAGACCAGTTTCGGGCTCTTGCCGCAATGAGGGCCTGACCCAGTAATAGAGCTGGAAGAATATGTGGATTCACCAGGCATTCTGGAGTAGAACCAGTAGGACTTACCGAAGGGTTATAACCAGTCCATCCTAAAGGAAATCAACCCTGAGTATTCATTGGAAGGACTGATGCTGAAGCTGAAGCTCCAATACTTTGGCCACCTGATGTGAAGAACTGACTCCTTAGAAAAGACCCTGATTCTGGGGAAGATTAAAGGCAGGAGGAGAAGGGGACGACAGAGGATGAGATGGTTGGATGGCATCACCGACTCATTGGATATGAGTCCGAGCAAGTTCCAGGAGTTGCTGATGGACAGGGAAGCCTGGCGTGCTGCAGTCCATGGGATCGCAAAGAGTCAGACATGACCAAGCGACTGAACTGAACTGAATAGGTTGGGGAGAATGAGAAGGATGGGGTAGGCTGACTCCCAGTTTCCAGGTAGGGGACTGGGGGGGGGACCTGGGTGATGACCCCAGGTGAAGAGCTGTAGAAGGGAGAAAGGAGGAGCCAGCAGATGTGGGACACGCTGAGTCCCAGGACCTGTGGATGTCTAGGTAGAGACAGCCTGTCAGCTGCTACGCACGCAGGTCTGGAGTTCTAAAGAGAGAAGGGGGCTGGGATGAGACCACAGAGTGTGCTGTGGGCTTGAGGACCCTGGCAGGGGACTATCAAAGGACAGGCCTGTCCTCAGCAACGTGTGTTCACACCATCCACAGTCACTGACCACGCCCCTCTCTGTGCCAGGCCCTGTCCAGAGGATGGAGGCTGTGGAAGCAGATAAAGACCATCCGAAGGAAACATGAAGAAGCCATGGATTCAGAGCCTGCTAGAGCAAGGGAGTCAGCCCCCATCTTTTGCCTTTTGGCAGAGACTCAAAGGCAGGCAGAGGAGTGGGAAAGCTTTATAGTTGAAAAAAGCAGCAGAGGGGATGGGAGAAGGACCCAGGTGTGTCCCATCAGAGGCTGTTGGCATAGGAAAGTTGGGGCGGGCTACCCAGAAGTATGTCGTTGTGTAACTGATTAGGCTTGCATGGTTAACTTTCTCTAGTTGGTCCCTCTAGTTAGAAGTGGGGACAAAAATTAGGGAAGCTGTCAGTTACGAATCAAATCCTGGTTTTGGGGGGCTGATGGTTGCAGGGGTTATTATCTGGCTTCTAGGCTGGTTGCTGAAGAGAGTGGTCTGACTTCCTCCAAGTCTGACTTAGAGACGGCAGAATGGTTTCCTGGGCTGGTTACTGGCAATAATGGGTTGGCTTCTTGGCTGGTTGCTGCAGACTCTGAGTCTGAGTTCTATTTTTATATGTGGTCTGGGCACAGTCTGTATATTCCCTCTCTCAAGGTGTAGCAATGAACACACCTACAGTCCCGGCCCTCATGGCCTTTGCATTCGAGTAGGTGAGACAGCATTATGCAAGCAAACAAATGCATTATCAAGAAACTTTTTAATCCAGATCTCAGTCCTTTTACTGTTCATCTAGCTCATTTTCTTTCAGAGAGTGAGCACTGTCAGATAGGATCTTGATACTAGAACTCTGACAGGTTTTCCAACAAAAATATGTACATGAATGTTTATCACAGCACTATTCACACTAGCCCTGAAGTGGAAACAGCCCAAATATCTATCAGTGGACGAATGAATAAACAAAACATGGGATATCCAAACAATGAAATATTTTTAAAAATCCTATTGTTGCTGTTCAGTCTCTAAGTAGTGTCTGACTCTTTGCACCTTCATGAACCGTAGCATTCTAGGCTCTTCTGTCCTCTACTATCTCCCGGAGTTTGTTCAAATTCATGTCCACTGAATTCGTGAAGCTATCTAACAATTATTATCTGCTGCCCTCTTCTCCTTTTGCCTTCAATCTTTCTCAGCACCAGGGTTTTTTGTTTTATTTTTTCCCAATGAATCAGCTTTTCCCATCAGGTGACCAAAATATTGTAACCTCAACTTCAGCAACAGTCCTTCCAATGAATATTCAAGGTTGATTTCCTTTAGGATTGACTAGCTTGATCTCCTTGCTTTCCAAGGGACTCTCAAGAGTCTTCTCCAGCAACATGATTCAAAAGCGTCAATTCTTAGGCACTCAGCCTTCTCTCACATCTGTACATGACTACTGGAAAAAACCATAGCTTTGACTGGACGGACCTTTGTAGGCAAAGTAATGTCTCTGCTTTTTAATATGCTGTCTAGGTTGGTCATAGCTTTTCTTCGAAGGAGCAAGTGTCTTTTAATTTCATGGCTGGGCAATGGCGCCCTACTCCAGTACTTTTGCCTGGAAAATCCCATGGACGGAGGAGCCTGGTAGGCTGCAGTCCATGGGGTCACTAGGAGTCGGACATGACTGAGCGACTTCACTTTCACTTTTCACTTTCATGAACTGGAGAAGGAAATGGCAATCCACTCCAGTATTCTTGCCTGGAGAATGCCAGGGACAGGGGAGGCTGGTGGGCTTCCATCTATGGGGTCGCACAGAGTCGGACACGACTGAAGTGACTTAGCAGCAGCAGCAGTCACCATCTGCAGTGATTTGGGAGCCCAAGAAAATAAAGTCTGTTACTGTTTCCATTGTTTCCCCATCTATTTGCCATGAAGTGACTGGACTGGATGCCATGATCTTAGTTTTTTGAATGTCGAGTTTTAAGCAAGCTGTGTCATTCTCTTCTTTCACTTTCATCAAGAGGCTCTTTAGTTCCTCTTTGCTTTCTGCTATAAAGGTGGTGTCATCTGCATACCTGAAGTTATTGATATTTCTTCTGGCAATCTTGATTCCAGCTTGTGATTTGTCCAACCCAGCATTTAGCACGACGTACTCTGCACAGAAGTTAAATAAGCAGGGTGACAATACACAGCTTGTCATATTCCTTTCCCAATTTGAAACTAGTCAGTTGTAGCATGTCCAATTCTAACTGTTGCTTCCTGGCCCACATACAGTTTTCTCAGGAGGCAGGTAAGATTGGTCTGGTATTCCCATCTCTTTAAGAGTTTTCCACAGCTTGTTGTGATCCACAGTCAAAGGCTTCAGCTTGTTGTGACCCAGTTAAAGGCTTTAGTGTAGTCAATGAAGCAGAAGTAGATATTTTTCTTGAACTCCCTTGCTTTCTCCATGATCCAATGAATGCTAGCAATCTGATCTCAGGTTCCTCTGTCTTTTCTAAACTCAGGTTGTACAACTGGAAGTTCTTGGTTCACATACTGGTGAAGCCTAGCTTGAAGGATTTTCAACATAACCTTAATAACATGCGAAATGATCACAATTGTATGGTAGCCTGAACATTCTTTGGCATTACCCTTCTTTGTGATTTGAGTGAAAATTGACCTTTTCCAGTCCTTTGGCCACTGCTGAGTTTTCCAAATTTCCTGGCATACTGAGTGCAGCACTTTCACAGCATCACCTTTTAGGATTTGAAATAGCTCAGCTGGAATTCATCACCTCCACTAGCTTTGTTTGTAGTGATGTTTCCTAAGGTCCACTTAATGTCACATTCCACGATGTTTGGCTCTAGGTGAGTGACCACAGCATCATGGTTATGTGAGTCATTAAGACCTTTTTGTATAGTTCTTTTGTATATTCTTGCCACCTCTTCTTAATCTCTTCTGCTTCTGTTAGATCCTTACTGTTTCTGTCCTTTATTTTGCCCATCCTTGCATGAAATGTTCCCTTTATAATATCTGTAATTTTCTTGAAGAGATCTCTAGTATTTCCCATTTTATTGTTTTTCTCTATTTCTTTGCATTGTTCATTTAAGAAAGCCTTCTTTTGTTGTGCAAAAGCTTTTAATTTTAATTAGGCCCCATTTGTTTATTTTTGCTTTTATTTCCAATATTCTGGGAGGTGGGTCATGGAGGATCCTGCTGTGATTTATGTCGGAGAGTGTTTTGCCTGTGTTTTCCTCTGGGAGTTTTATAGTTTCTGGTCTTACGTTTAGATCTTTAATCCATTTTGAGTTTATTTTTGTGTATGGTGTTAGGAAGTGTTCTAGTTTCATTCTTTTGCAAGTGGTTGACCAGTTTTCCCAGCACCACTTGTCAAAGAGATTGTCTCTTCTCCATTGTATATTCTTGCCTCCTTTGTCGAAGATATGGTGTCCATAGGTGCGTGGGTTTATCTCTGGGCTTTCTATTTTGTTCCATTGATCTATATTTCTATCTTTGTGCCAGTACCATACTGTCTTGATGACTGTGGCTTTGTAGTAGAGCCTGAAGTCAGGCAGGTTGATTCCTCCAGTTCCATTCTGCTTTCTCAAGATTGCTTTGGCTATTCGAGGTTTCTTATATTTCCATACAAATTGTGAAAGGAAACTGTAAGCAAGGTGAAAAGACAGCCTTCAGAATGGGAGAAAATAATAGCAAATGAAGCAACAGACAAACAGTTAATCTCAAAAATATACAAGCAACTCCTGCAGCTGAATTCCAGAAAAATAAACGACCCAATCAAAAAATGAGCCAAAGAACTAAACAGACATTTCTCCAAAGAAGACATACAGATGGCTAACAAACACATGAAAAGATGCTCAACATCACTCATTATTAGAGAAATGCAAATCAAAACCACAATGAGGTACCATTTCACACCAGTCAGAATGACTGCTATCCAAAAGTCTACAAGCAATAAATGCTGGAGAGGGTGTGGAGAAAAGGGAACCCTCTTACACTGTTGGTGGGAATGCAATCTAGTACAGCCACTATGGAGAACAGTGTGGAGATTCCTTAAAAAACTGGGAATAGAACTGCCATATGACCCAGCAATCCCACTGCTGGGCATACACACCGAGGAAACCAGAATTGAAAGAGACGCGTGTACCCCAATGTTCATCGCAGCACTGTTTACAATAGCCAGGACATGGAAGCAACCTAGATGTCCATCAGCAGATGAATGGATAAGGAAGCTGTGGTACATATACATAATGGAATATTACTCAGCCATTAAAAAAAATACATTTGAATCGGTTCTATTGAGATGGATGAAACTGGAGCCCATAATACAGAGTGAAGTAAGCCAGAAAGAAAAACACCAATACAGTATACTAATGCATATATATGGAATTTGAAAGATGGTAACGATAACCCTATATATGAGACAGAATAAGAGACACAGATGCATAGAACAGTCTTATGGACTCTGAGGGAGAAGGGGAGGGTGGGACGTTCTGGGAGAATAGCATTGAAACATGTATATTATATATGTGAAACAGAACACCATTCCATGTTCGATGCGTGAGACAAATGCTCAGGGCTGGGGCAATGGGATGACCCAGAGGGATGGGATGGGGAGGGAGGTGGGAGGGGGGTCCAGGAAGGGGAACACATGTAAAGCCATGGCTGATTCATGTCAATGTATGGCAAAAACTACTACAATATTGTAAAGTAATTAGCCCCCAACTAAAGAAAGCCTTCTTATCTCTCCTTGCTGTTCTCTGGAACTCTGCTTTCAGTTGAGTATATCTTTCCCTTTCTCCCGTGTCTTTCACTTCTCTTCTTTCCTCAGCTATTTGTAAAGCCTCCTCAGACAATCACTTTGCCTTCATGCATTTCTTTTTCTCTGGGATGTTTTAGGTCACTGCCTCCTGTACAATTTTTAAATTTAAATATATTTTTGTAAGTTTTATTTATTTTTTTATTTTTGGCTGTGCTGGGTCTTCGTTGCTATGCACAGGCTTTTCTAGTTGCAGGGAGCAGGGGCTACTCTCTAGCTGAGGTGCGTGGGCTTCTCACTGCAGTGGCTTCTCTTGCTGCAGAGCTCGCGTTCTAGGGCACGTGGGCTCAGTAGCTACAGCATGTGGACCTAGTTGTCCCACAGCATGGGGATCTTCTGGGACCAGGGATCGAATCTGTGTCTCCTGCATTGGCAGGGGAATTCTTAGCCACTGGACCACCAGGGAAGTCCCATACAATAAAATTTTATTCAGCCACAAAAAGAAACAAAGTACTGGTACATGCTTTGAAAAGTGAAAGTGAAAGTCGCTCAGTCGTGTCCGACTCTTTGTGACCCCATGGACTATACAGTCCATGGAATTCTCCAGGCCAGAATACTGGAGTGGGTAGCCTTTCCCTTCTCCAGCGGATCTTCCCGACCCAGGAATCCTACCAGGGTCTCCTGCGTTGCAGGTGGATTCTTTACCGACTAACTGAGCTATCAAGGAAGCCCTGGTACATGCTATAGTGCAGCACAGATAAACCTTGAAAACGCTATGCTAAGTGAAAGAAGCCAGGCACACCAGGTCACATACCGTAGGATGTCACTTGAATGAAATATCCAGAATAGGCAAATTCATTGAGAGAGAGGAGGTTAGTGGTTGCTAGGAATTGGGGTGAAGTGGAGAACTGGGAGTGATTGCTTAGTGGGTATGAAGTTTCTTTGTGGGGGTGATGAAAAAGTTCTGGAACTCGATAGTGGTTACAGGTGTACAACATTGCGAATGTTACTTAATGCCATAAGATTGTATACTTTAAAATGGTAAATGTTAAGTTATGAGTATTTTAAATGCATGATCAGTTCTGATGATTTAATTAAATTATAAATATTTATAACCAAGTCTTTTATTTGGTCAACTTTCATCAAACAGAAGATTCTGCTTCTTTTTTCTTTTTGGAAATCAGCAATATCAGCTTCTGGATAATTAACAAACTTCCAATGTAAGACATAAAGTGATATCACAGAAAAGACAGTTTTCATTCAGTATGGACAGTTCAGTTTCTGAACAAACTGAATTATTACTCATGCTAAATGGGTAATTATTTCCAAGGTTTTCATATGGTAACAAAGCCAACAATCAATAGTGTCAAGCAAAAAGGTGATTTTGCATTTGATAAACATTGCAGTTTTTACACTTAAAAGATATCTAATGTAGAACAATAGCTTTATTTGAATTGCAAAGTGACTTTAATGATATAGTAATGTAATCTCTTTAGGAGAAGAGCAATGAGCTTTTTTTTTTTTTAATAGTTAAGGACCCCTGGATCTTTTTCTGTTATTCAATGAAAAACACTATCACTCTCAAAAGAGGGTGATTTTCAGTCTTCCTCTTCTGTTGGATACAATGTATTGTGCATTTTCTCAGCACTAGGCTGGGAGCTGAACATAGTCATCTAATCAACATCATCACAGTGGCCCACAGGGTAAGATTTCTTCTCTGCATTTTACCAAGAGGTGATGGAATTTGCCTAAATAGGTGATAATAGAAACAGAGTCCAAATTTAGCTTTCTTTGATTCTAAATCTTACTCTCTTAATCAGCAAACTGGTTCTGTAACAAGTGACAGGTAGTAGATAGAGGTCACAGGCTTTGTGACCACACAGTCTGCTATTGGGGCACAAAAGTAGCCACATACAACATGTGAGCAAATAAGCATGGCCATGGTCCATGTTCTAATATGGCACTGACATTTGAATTTTATTTAATTTTTCATGTGTCATGAAATATTCCTCTTTCACTCCCCCCCCCCGCCCCAGCAATTTCAAAACATAGAAACCATTCTTAGCTTACAGGCCATACAAAAACAGGCAGCAAGCCAGATGTAGCCCAAGGGCTATAGTTTACTGACACCTGCTCTTAATCCCTGTGAGGTCCCCAAACTCAGTGTGTACAGTGGACAGGGAGATAATAGAATGAGTGAAACAGGCTGGGCAAGACACTAGGGGTTAGTAGGGACTATGGCTCCACTTCTGGGATCTCAAAGGAAAGAAGCTGGAAATTTATGTTTGTATTTGCAATTTCCCTGTTTCAATATTAGCAGCAAATCCAAATTTCTGAAAGATAATACTATCTTCAATCAGATATGGCCCACAGGTCCCCTTTTGCAACCTCTTCACTATGGTTGAATGGATTCTCAATCCTGGCTACTCTTGGGAATCACTTTAGACTAAAAAAGAAAAAAAAAAAACAAAAACCCTCCACCAAGATGTCTGGGCCTCACCCCCAGAAACTGGATTTAAATGGTCTGCTGTGGAGAGCCTGGATATTTTTAAAGCCCCCCAGTGGATTCTGAAATGTAACCACTAATACCTCTTTTGGCCAATTACACGTGCTCCTTCCCAGAGTGATGTATATATATCCTGCTGGAAGGCAGATTTCCTGCTGTTCTTGTTTTAAAAGCCACCTCATTTAACCTATTTCTGTGCCTGCCACAAAGCACCTGCATATAAACACCACAGCCATAAAGAACCAGAATCTTCTCCCTTGCACGTCAGTCCTTCTATTTGTTGGATGCAAACACCAACTCTTCTTTTCAAGTGAAGTGAGAATAAAGAAAGTGAAGTTGCTCAGTCATGTCCGATTCTTTGCGACCCCATGGACTGTAGCCTACCAGGCTCCTCTGTCCATGGGATTTTCCAGGCAAGAGTACTAGAGTGGGTTGCTATTTCCCTCTCCAGGGGATCTTCCTGACCCAGAATCCAACTCGGGTCTCCCACATTGCAGGCAGATACTTTACCTTCTGAGCCACCAGGGAAGCCCCAAAGTGAAAATATTTATATATTTAAACAAGTGAAAGTCGCTCAGTCATATCTGACCGTTTGTGACCTCGTGGACTATATACAGCCCATGGAATTATCCAGGCCAGAATACTGGAGAGTAGCCTTTCCTTTCTCCAGGGGATCTTCCCAACCCAGGGATCAAACCCAGGTCTCCTGCATTGCAGGTGGATTCTTTACCAGCTAAGCCACAAGGGAAGCCAAGACAAGCCAAGACTTCTTGACAAGAAGTCAAGACTGAGGGGCAAAGTCATGGGGACCCCTGGTCAGTGAAGCAGGAGGGCACAGGGCACCAGCTGTGGAGCAGACTTGGGAAATAGTCTGAAGGCAATTTTTTCTGCACAGCACCCTGCTCGGTGGAGAAGCCCAAGGGCCTTGAACCCTAGCTGCAGTCAAAAGAGCCCCACTCACAGATATAGGCCACCCCCTGGCTCAGGGGCCTTCAGTAGCTTCCTTCATTCTTCACCTTGGCCTTTGTGGTCTGGTCCAAGGTTCAACACAGAACGCTATGGGTGATGGGATGAGAGGTTTATCTCAGGAATCAGCTCTTACAGGGCTCTAGAAGGAGTGGGGAAAGGACAGTCCGGGAGGGAAGTCACAGGATCAGAGGAGGCACCAGCCAGTTCATCTGGGCAGCCAGGCACCAAAACAGGACAGCCGAGGGAAGGCCCTCTGGCAGGCTGTGCCTCTGTGTGGTGCCCCTACTGAGCATTTTGGGGTACAGGGCTGGGGGCAGAGCAGAGGAGAGCAAGGTCAAGTGAAACATCCAGGCATTTCTGCATCTTATCGTCCACTGCCTCTGACCACAGCGCTTTCAGCGATGGCGATTACTGCACTGTCACGTTCAAGGTCAGGGTTTAATATAGTATTTTGGAGAGGAAAAAGAAATCCTTTGCCTAATACGTGGCTTCATGTTGCTATATAATTTATGGTCAGCATATAGCAGAGTAACAAAAAATATATATACAATACAGTAAGTCCCCTACATACAAACAAGTTTCATTCCAAGAGCACATTCGTAAGTCTAATTTGTTCATTAAGTCCAACAAAGTTAGCCTAGGTACCCAAGTAACACAATAGGCTATGAAGTACTGTAAAGTGAAAGAAAGTGAAGTCGCTCAGTCCTGTCCGACTCTTTGCAATCCCATGGATTGTAGCCCACAGAATTTTCCAGGCAAGAGTCCTGGAGTGGGTTGCCATTTCCTTCTCCAGGGGATCTTCCTGTCCCAGGGATCAAACCCAGGTCTCCTGCATTGAAGGCAGAGGCTTTACCTCTGAGCCACCAGGAAAGCCCATATAGTACTATACTTTGGTGCTTATAATAGGTTTATAATACTTTACATGCAAGTAATACATAAAAAACCAAACACAAAAAATAAATAAAACATTTTTAATCTTACAGTACAGTACCGTGAAAAGTACAGTAGTACAACACAACAGCTGACTTACAGGGGTTGGCATCAAGAGAACAGGCAGGAAGAGTTACTGACTGGAGGAGGGAGAGGAGGAAGGAGATGGTCGAGCTGAAGAATTTTCAGCAATAAGAGGCGGTGGGCAAGCTGCAGTTTCACTCACACTATGGCACAGGTTCTTGTTCCTTGCTGAATTCAATTCTATCTACCCTCTTGAAAAAAAAAAAGTACAGTGACTCACGTTCACATCTTTGAAAGCTTCCAACTTGAAGGTTCGTATGTAGGGAACTTACTGTGCTTAAAGTTTCTGCCAGCAGGCAAAAATAAGCCATACCACCCACTAATTCTGGGGGACCCCATAGGCTTGGAAAACCATTGGAAGCGACGGCTAAAACGTTGTTTGTGATATGATTAAACAAGTAGCTCTCAGGACTTCCCTAGTCCAATAGTTAAGACTCCATGTTTCCACTGCAGGGGGCACAGGTTCCATCCCTGATGGGGGAACTAAGATCTCGCAGGAAAAAAAACAAACAAAAACGAGCTTTCAGCAGGAATTTTAATGGTCACCATACAAGGTCCAGAAAGTTTTTGTGGCTTAATGAGCCACATAGATTCAGAGTTCTACATGCTTCTTTAATGTCTATGCCATTTTCTCTGTGATAAAGAATGCTTTATCTTTAGTTTACCCTACTCCAGTACTCTTGCCTGGAGAATCCCATGGATGGAGGAGCCTGGTAGTCTGCAGTCCATGGGGTCGCGAAGAGTCGGACGCGACTGAGCGACTTCACTTTCACTTTTCACTTTCATGCATTGGAGAAGGAAATGGCAACCCACTCCGGTGTTCTTGCCTGGAGAATCCCAGGGACGGCAGAGCCTGGTGGGCTGCCGTCTATGGGGTCGCACAGAGTCGGACACGACTGAAGCGACTTAGCAGCAGCAGCAGCATCTTTAGTTTGCTTAAAATTTTTTTTTCCAAAAAATTCCAGACAATTATAATGCCAGTGATAGCAGAGCTTTCTACTACAATACATGAGTTAATGAACACCAAAAGGTTAGTGGAATCCCTAAAACATAGTAGATGCTTAATAAATGATACTTTCCTTCCCATATCTCTAGGGCTATTTTCTTCTAAGGATTAAACAAACTTGCAATTAAGTAGTAAATAAAGCCGAGAGAGCTAATACTTACTATAGTAAATATATACAACATTGTATCATAATCACCAGACTAGCTGAGAGACTAGATCTTAAAAGGAAATGATAATTATGTGATGTGAAAGAGGTGCTACAATAGCAATCTTGTTACAATATATCAATATCAACATGTTGTACAATGTATCAAATCAATGTACACAATGTTATATATCATATATATTTGGTGTTTTTTTTAGCTGCTAAGAATCTGCCTGCCAATGAAGGAGTGTGAATTCAATTCCTAGGTTGGAAAGATCCCCTAGAGAAGGAAATGGCAACCCACTCTGGTATTCTTGTCTGGGAAATCCCATGGACAGAGGAGCCTGGGGGGCTAAGTCCGTGGGGTCACAAAGAGTCGTACACAGCTTAGCAACTCAACACACACAGCCAACTCAGACTGCTGACTATGAAAACATCCTTGAAAGAAAATACATAGGTAAGTAAAGGAATTTTCTTTGGGGAAGATAAAAGTGAATATTTTAAAAGAGCGGCTCAGTCTTACCTCTGCTCTATCTTGAAGCTTGTTATAAATCTATCTTCCTTCTTTTTTAATTTAAAAAGCTGGAGAAAACATTAAATATGGAAAATAACTCTTTGGATTTAGGAGCTCAGTGTTTTGGGGAGACAGTCCTGGTCATTGAAAGTTCTTATCTGCTACCCATAAGAGAATTCTCTCTTGTTCCACCACATCTCAGCATTCCTGTGGTTATAACTGAGGTCTTCCACTGTTTGCAAAAGAACCAGGGTCGCTAAACCATCTCTGTGAAATGGAATCATGGGCTTTTCCTGAGGCAAGGGTGGATGTTCTACCTCTGCCCAGACTCGGTGAGCAATCTACAGCTTGTCCATGTGCAGCATTCATCCTCCCCAAGAGCATCACCTCTCTGAGGACGAGGCCACCACCCTCTATTCTAGAGGGGCTACAGCTGGTCTGAACTATGGCAAAAGGGCTCATCAGCATGGAGTGGGAGAGCTGGCAAGTCTTGTGCCATAAAGTAGGGGCCATAGACTGGCTGTAATCGGTGGTCAGTCCTCTCCAGGTGGTGAGTCAAGGCAACTTCCAAGCCCTGGTAATTTATGCTTCCCTAGGTGCTTGCTTGCTAAGTGAAGATTAATGCCTCCCCTTACTGACATTGCTCTGTGCTCCTTCTCCTCCTCCCTAGCCCACAGATGGTGCTTCTCAAAGTGAAATCTTCAGACCAACAGCACAATAGCACTTTGTTAGATGGAATATTACTCAGCCATTAAAAAGAATGAAATAATGCCATTTGTAGCAACATAGGTGGACCTAGTGACCATCATACTGAATGAAGTAAGTCAGAGAAAGGAGGAGAAATATTGTATGACATACTTTATATGTGGAATCTAAAAATAAATGATACAAATGAACTTAAAAAACAGACTCACAGACTTTGAGAACAAGCCTATAGTTGCTGGGGGTGTGTGTGGGAGGTAGAGTTAGGGAGTTTGGGATGGATATGTACACACTGCTGTATTTAAAATGAATAACCAACAAGGACCTACTGTGTAGCCCATGGAACTCTGTTCATTGTTATATGGCAGCCTGTATGGGAGGGGAATTTGGGGGAGAATGGATACATGGATATATATGACTGAGTCCCTTCTCTGTTCACCTGAAACTATCACCACATTGTTTGTTAATCTGCTATACCCCAATACAAAATAAAAAGTAAAAAAAAAATTAAAAAGCACTCCGTTAGAAAAGCAGATTCTCTGTTGGGCCCCACCCAGACCCACTGAAACCATGCAGGGTGGGGTCCAGCAACCTGTATGACCTAACAAACTCTCCAGAGACCCTGATGCGCTCTAAAGTATGAGAACTATGGCTCTAGTCTAGGGCAGTAAGTCCCCAAATGTGCTTCATACTAGTACCTCTTGGAAAGCTTTGAAAACCCCAGTCATGCCCAGGCTTCCCCCACGCTAATTCAGTCAGAAGCTGGCCATGAGACTCAGGCATCAGGAGTTCTTAAAATCCTCCAGGTAATTCAGATGGGCAGGTGAGTTTGAAAACCACTGCTCTATCTGGGGCCTCGCTGCTCAAGAGCGAGGTCTCCAGACTAGCAACTTCCACTGCCATCACAGGGTGGGGGTCTAGGGGGGAGGCCTGTTAGAAATGCAGGGTCTCAGGCCCCAGTCCAGACCTGCTCAATCAGTCTGCGCTTTAACATGATCCCAAGTGACACATAAGCACATTAAAATGTGACAAATACTGGCCTGGGGTACAAGAAACACACTCTGAAATGTGTGTCTGAAACTTTCTGACTTCTAGATCAATGATTTACTGAACCGGGTCCAGAGGTTGCTGATTTTGTTTTCTGGTTCTTGGGCGACACTGGCCTCCCCCTGCCTCGCCCATTTCAATTAGGGAAGGGATAGTGACTGGAGGAGAGGAAAGAAATTCAAAGAGCACCTCAAGGGGCCCCTACAGAGTGAGTAAGGGAGGAACATTTTAATTACCATTTGGATGTATTCTGGACATATTCTGTTCATCCTGTTGTTAGTTGCCAGGTTGTCTAATAGCTACTCCCAGGAGGCCTCTCCATACCAGCTGTTTCTTTCTCCCTTGCCACCCCACCCTCTAGTTTCTTACTTCTCAAGATCTCACCAGACCCACTACTGAATGATTTAGAAAGTGAAACCAAGGATGACTCAGAATTGGAATAAATATTAACCCGGATTTACTATTTTCTTAAAGTGAAAGAGGTCCGGATTAAAATAGGCTGATTTTGTGACCAAAAGCAATAGAACTTTAATGCCTTGCAAATTTTTTAACCTAAAAGGTCTTTTTTTATTAACCCAATCCACTTATTTAGCCTTTTCCCTCATCTCAAAAGGGAAGTGTGGCTGTATACTCATCTCTGTATACATGTGTTTATGTGTAGCCATGAAAAATATGGGGGACTTCCTTGGTGGTCCAGTGGTTAAGACTCTGTTCTTCCAAAGCAGGGGGCACAGGTTCGATCCCTGGTTGGGGAACTAAGATCCCACAGGCAACAGAGCCAAAAAAGAAAAAAAACTGGCTATAGCTATATGACCAACTTCTGTCGAATGCAGTATAAGCAGAAATATTATGTATGTGGCAATATCCAAGAACCATCCTTAAAAAATAATTGGTACATACTTTTAGCTTCTTTTTCTTCCCATTTATTCATTCTCCTGACTGGAACATGACCTGATGGCTGGAGCTGGAGCAGCCACCTCAGACCAGGAGGTAACCTTGGAAATGGAGGCCCAGCACAGCAGAGGAATAGAACAGATGGAGTCTGGATCACTGAGGACCTCATGGAGCAGAACTGCAATAAGAGTTCTGGATTACTTGCCTCTGGATTTCTACTTGAGAGAGAAATAAACTTTTATTTTGTTGAAAGCACAGTTATTTTGGATCCTGTTACCAATTTAATTTCAACTGATAGACTACTCTGGTTTAAGGCAGCCCTCTTTCATGTTTATCTGCTTTTTTTTCTTCAAAGCCCTTAGTGACTAAAATTACTTAGTATATTTATTTATACTTTAAGTTGTATTTTTATTATCTATCTTGCCCCCTCTGAAATATAAACTCTTTGAGGCCAGGGATTACCTGATGTTCAGTGCTGTATTCTTATCTCCTGTAAGAGTGCCTAGCACATGATAGGTACTTAATAAATATTTGTGCAGTGAATTGGTGAGTGAATACCTACTAGGTGCCAGGGAGAGAGATAAAAAATTATTAACATGTATTTCCTGAGTCCTTGTCTGAAAAGCTCACCATCTAGTGGAAACTGACTCTCTGTTGAAAGTGTTCATCATCCTCACTGGATCCATCTAACCATGGTTCTCAGCCAGGGGCAATTTTGCTCCCCAAGGGGCTTTTGTTGGACATATTTTTGATTGTTACAAGTTAGGGGATACCACTGGTATCTAGTGAATAGAGGCCAGGAAAGTTGCTAAACATCCTACAGTGCCCAGGACAGCCCCTACAGCAGATAATTATCTGGCCCCAAATGCTAACAGTGCAAAAGTTGAGAAAACCCGACAAGCCAAGGTCAGTGCCAAGGATATTTTCCAGAGGCAAAGATGTTTGGGCTATGCAAGAGTAGAAGCCATTGAGTGTGGGGGAGACATACCACGTGGTCTCTTTGATCTTACTAGTGAGTCTTGAGATTAAGCCCCAAGTAGAGGTCAACTGAGTTGTCAGATTCTGTAAAGGTCCCAACTGAGAGGCCAACTCCAACCATTAACCTTTACTTGTCACAGGGCCCACGTTTCGAGGACACTGTGTATTCAGAACGGTAAACTTATGTCCAGAACTCTAGAAATCAAGTCAGAGAAGTTCATTGACAGGTATCATCATTAGTGTTAAGAACTCTAAGCTCACTTTGCTGGGTTTCCTCAGGAAGGCTAAGAGAGCTCGAGAAGCTCTCCTGCTCTTTGCTGTAATAAATGTCTTCCCTATTTCTGTTGGGTGAATGGAGTATATCTACCTTCATGACTCCCCCTACAAAATGTAATTTTCTCTTGCAGGTAAACAAATGAAGGATGAGGGTAGTCTAAGCCACAGGAGATAATGGAGGTGATAGTTCTGGGCCACTTCATATTTTGCCTTTTTTTTTAAGCCTCCTAATTTGTTAGACACTGATGTGCTTGGTGACCTTGGCTATTGACACCTAATCTCTCTGAGCCTTAGTTTTCTCATCAGCAAACTCAAGGGGTTGAATCAGGCTTACTGATCTTCCACACTAAATAAACATAATGATTTATCTATCACCTGTTAACCAGATAAATGATAGCAACAAATGCTTGGGTTTGAAGAAATAAATTTGAAAATAAAGGAGAGACTACAGTGATTCCTACCATCAGTATTCCTCCCTCCCACCCACCCCTACCATTTTCAAAAACAAAGCATCAACACTAAACTTTGGGATAGTATTTCCTAAAAATATGTGTCTTAGAACATAGTTCTCAAGATATGAAAATGGGACTCTATATCAAAAAAATTGGGAAGCGTACTAGATTCCCCTTTTGGAGAGTCACAATAAATCATTTAAACATTTTCTAAACCCAATGCGTCTTACCTATTTGACTAGAGAATTAATTCTTCATTGAATATTTATTAGCATCCTACAGAATTACAGAACTAGTGTTCCATGAAACTCACTTTTGGAGACCCTGACTTGTTATATAATGCCAATACCTTTTGCTCTGTATGTACTCGGAGAGGGAATGATGGAACCTGCTAAAAACTATCTCAAAGAAAATAGACAACATGCTTTATAACTTCCCCGGGCTTCAGTAGACACATAGGAATTACCCAAACACCTGGTATCAGGCAACAATAACATGCTTGGACACACTATTAATAAAATCCTCTTATTGTCCTCAGTGTGTTGTTATATAGCCTATGATGCAAAGAGAGAAAAGTTTTCAACATATGCTACTTTGTTGAATTTACTCTAACAATTCAGTTCACTAAGTGACAGGGATGGCAAATATGTTTTTTTCTCTCATGATAGCTTTGATTGGTGGGTAGTAGCTGCCTAGAGTTCTGTATTAAAAAATAAGGGGCTTGGAGAGAAAATATGCTATGATTGATTCTTAATGTTTGGCTATAGTGCCGTGATTGATTGCTAATGTCTGTTGTGATGTCTACTAAGATGTCTACATCCTAGGAGAAGGCATAGGATGCTTGTTGGGTGTTTCCTCACCAAAAATGGGAGGTTTCTTACAAACTACCCACACTGGCTTGGTTGGGGAGTTAAGACTTAATACACTTAAGTGACAACAGGAGTGGTTAAGATAATCCTATAGGGTCAGAAAAAGAGAGTTCCTTCAGGTCTTAGTTCAGTTCAGTTCAGTCGCTCAGTCGTGTCCGACTCTCTGCGACCCCATGAATCGCAGCACACCAGGCCTCCCTGTCCATCACCGACTCCCGGAGTTTACCCAAACTCATGACCATCGAGTCAGTGATGCCATCCAGCCATCTCATCCTCTGTCGTCCCCTGCTCCTCCTGCCCCCAATCCTTCCCAGCATCAGGGTCTTTTCCAATGAGTCAACTCTTTGCATGAGGTGGCCAAAGTATTGGAGTTTCAGCTTCAACATCAGGTCTTAAGGTAAAGATAAATTGCATTCAAGAGTTGATTTGGACCTTGGAAGTTAAAAAGGTTAGGTCCAGTGAGGAGACCCTGGGAGGTAATTCTCAGCAGAGACTGCAACTGAGCTGCCAAGGCCCCAGGGATAGCTTGTACCTCTAGAGCTGCCCAGATATAGTATCAGCATCCCTTAGACAATGCTCAATAAAAATACATTCTTATCCTTTGTCTAGCACAGTTCTGTCCAATAGAAATATAATTTGAGCCACATATATAATTTCAAATTTTCTAGTAGCCACATTTAAAAAGTAAAGAAAGAATTCTAGTGCTTAGGACCCCACAATTTCACTGCTCAGGGCCCAGGTTTGATCCCTGCTCCCGAGGCAATGAAGAATTTGCATGCACAAGAGACACGGGTTCTATCTTTGGGTTGGAAAGATCCCCTGGAGAAGGAAATGGCAACCCACTCCAGTATTCTTGCCTGGAAAATCTCATGGACAGAGGAGCCTGGTGGGCTACAGTCTATGGGGTCACAAAGAGTCAGAGGCAACTGAGTACGTACACACGCAGGGAACTAAGATCCCCACCAGCTGCATAGCACATCCAAAACAAACAAACAAAAAAACAAAACAAAACCAAAAAAAGAGGTAAAGAGAGATAAATGAAATTAATTTTAATAATAAACTTTATTTATCCCAATATATCCGAACTACAATCACTTCTTATAATCAATGTAAAAATTATTAATGAGATAGTTTACACTCTATTTTTGGTAATAAGCCTTTGAAAACTAGTGTATATTTTATTTACATCATATATCAAGGGGAATCAGACACATTTCAAGTGCTCAATAGCCCCGAGTGGCTAACGGCTACCATGCTGGACAATGTCAGTACAAACTACCACTATTATTCACATGTTCTGTCTTCCAAAACATCTGAAATTCTGATCTGATACAACTGGTGCTAACAATATTTTTTAACACTTTAAAAATAATTTAATTTTTTTTTAAAGTGAGAGATTGTTACTTTTGCTTCCTGTTAATGTTAGGAAGACAGAATTATTAAGTACAGAACAGTAATAGTTCCTATGTCTTGTTCTTTTTCTATTTTTTTTTTTTTACCATTTTTAGATTGAGATAAAATACACATAACATAAAATTCACCATTTATGTGTAGAGTTCTGTGGCATGA
Organism: Giraffa tippelskirchi; assembly: GCF_054371585.1. NCBI lineage: Eukaryota > Metazoa > Chordata > Mammalia > Artiodactyla > Giraffidae > Giraffa > Giraffa tippelskirchi. The sequence goes on from NC_137287.1 coordinate 25,049,359, forward strand.
ACTACATTCACACTGTTGTCCCACCATTACCACCATCAATCTCCAGAAACTTGTCATCCTCCCAAACTGAAACTCTACACCTTTTAGACAGTAACTCCCTATTCTCCCCTCCTCCCAGGCCCTGGCAACCACCATTCTACTTTCTGTCCATGCGTATTTGATTACTCAAAGTTCCTCATATAAGTAGAATCATACAGTATTTATTTTTTTGTGTGTTAGTTTATTTCACCTAGTATAATGTCTGCAAACATCTATATTGTAGCATATATCGGACTTTCTTTTTAAGGGTGAATAATATTCAATTGTATGGATATACCACATTTTATTTATCCATTGATCCATCAATGGAAACTTGGATTGCTTCTATCTTTGGCTATGTGAGTAATGCTGCTATGAGCATGGGTGTGGAAAAACCTGTTTGAGTCCCTGCTTTCAATTCTTTGGGGCATGTACCCAGAAGTGGAATGGATGAATCATATGGTAATTTTATTTTTTAATTTTCTAAGGAATTTCCACGCTGTTTTTCACAGTGATTGCACTATTTTACATGCCCACCAGCAACACACAAATCTTCTATTTTCTCCACATCGTCAACAACACTTGCTGGTTTCTGCTTGTTCATTTATAATGACTGTCTTAATGGGTATAAAGTAGTATCTTATTGTGGTTTTGTTTTGAACTTTCGCAATGATTAGTGGTGTTGAGCATCTTTTCATCTGTTTATTGGCCATTTGTACATCTTCTTTGGAGGAATGTCTGTTCAAGTCCTTTGTTCATTAAAAAAAAAAAATTTATTTATCTATTTCTGGCCATGCTGGGTCTTCATTGCTGCACAGACTTTTCTCTAGTTGTGGCGAGCAGGAGCAACTCTCTAGTTGCAGTGCACGAGCTTCTCGTTGTGGTGGCTTCTCTTGTTGCAGATCCTGGGCTCTAGGGTACATAGGCTTCAGTAGTTGTGGTTCTTGAGCTCTAGAGCAGAGGCTCAATAGTTGTGGCACATGGGCTTAGTTGCACTACGGCACTTAGGATCTTCCTGGACCAGGGATCAAACCCATGTCTCCTGCATTGGCAGGCAGATTCTTTACCACTGAGCCACCAGGGAAGCCCCCTTTGCCCATTTTTTATTGACTTGCTTGTGTTGTTGAGCTGTAGGAGGTCTTTATATATTCTGGATTTTAACTCCATTTCAGATACATGATTTGTAAATATTTTCTCCCTTTCACTCTTGATAGTGCCCTTTGAGGCACATCATTTTAGTCCTTTATGGAATGGTCAGAAAAACATTCCTCCATTATATACCCCTCAAGTGGTTTTCATGTACGGGCTATCTTTGACATCAGATAGCCCAAGATTCAAAACCAGGTTCTGCTATTTACCAGCTGAGTGGCATGGGGCAAGTTGCTCACTAAGCTTTCTGAGTACAGTTTCCTCCTATGTAAAAATCAGGATTTAATAATATTTATCTCCCAGTGTTTGAGGAATGGTGGCAGTTTGAAATAAATATAATTAAAAATCTCTGCAAGTAATCATTATTATTTTAACAAAATAGTGGAAAAGGTGGTTTCTGAGTTTCAGTTGGGGAGCTCAGGGCCAAACCTGGTCTTTTATTAACTCTCTTCCATCCCTGATATTTGCTAGGAATAAACACTTCCAAAACACTAGCTGATAATTTTAAGATTAGGCTATTATTTTCCTGCAATCCTATTATTTTCATTTTTCTGTTTCCCTTACCAGAGGTGATGTCATATTCAGCCATCTGCTTCCCCTGCATCCAAAAACCACCTCAAGTCATGCTTTTACCGAGAAGCTTCTTCCGGTGCCCAGCAGGAGGGTACCCTGAGAGGTGGTATGCCTGGGGGATGGTCCAAACATCCAGACCAAGCTGAGTGACCTTCAAATCATTGGAACACAAAAGACCTTCCAGAATAAGCCTTCATTTGCCTCCTTGGCATGGCACAAAGGGATCGTTTCAGTTTCAGTTACGACACATATAGCAGTCCACTGAAGAGGTCAAAGAGTTCTATTTCAGCAAGAAGCTCTGCAGGGAAATATTTATCCCTCCCTTACTTGGTAGACTCAACTCTTTAACTATAGTGAGTTAAATGTGCAATATCTGTTTGCTTTTTGAAAGATGGGTACTCATACAAACTGATACATTAAGTTGACTGTTGGCTGAAGTAAATTATAGGGGGAGCATGAGGACAGGCAACTGCATGTGGATTTAAGCTTCAGCTCTACTGTATACTACCTGTGTCCCTTTGGGCAAGTCATGTCCTCTGTAAGCCTCTGCTTCATCATCTGTAAAATGGGAATAAGAAGAGCAACCAACCTTATGTGGTCATCTTGAGGATTCCACGGACAATGAATTAGTTATTGTACAGCCTTAGCAGTGGGCTTGGAGAGAAGCTAGAGACCAATAAATGTCAGCTATTGTTATTATCAATTGTATCATCTTCATCACCACCATCATCATCAGACTTGGGTGACTTTCAGGCAGTGATAACAGATACTAAATGTGTCACTCTTCTTTGCCCTGAGTTAGCTTCCATCTGTATACTTCCTCTTCCAACCCGCACTTCACGTTAATATCCTTCCTCTTCTACCCAATCCTGGTGGGCCCTGACCTTAGGCAAAATGTTTGGAAGGCTGAAGGTTGATAAGAGACCAGGAAATTACAGGAGAAGCCATGGATTTAAAAATGAAGGAAAGCCGAAGTCTACATTGGTAGGCGCTTCTACTAAAGGTCCGAGAGAAAGGAAGATAAGCTATCTCTAGCCAGACATTACTTGTCAATTAGCATTTGAAGTAAAAAGTTTTGTTCCCTTACAATCCAGTTCTTCCAAAAGGCATATTAGATACAGGAGGGGCTTCCCAGGTGGTGCAGTGGTAAAGAATCCGCTTGCAATGCAGGAGTTGTAGGAAACTCAGGTTTGATCCCTGGGTTAGGAAGATCCCCTGGAGGAGGAAATGGCAACCCTCTCCATTATTCTTGCCTAGGAAATCTCATGAACAAAGTAGCCCGGCGGACTATATATAGTCCATGTGTTTGCAAAGAGTCAGACATGATTGAGCATGTACACAATGAAGAATGAGGTACAGGAAGGAAATATACACAGGATATATTTAAAATGTTAAAGGATAACTGTCCAGGGCTTCCCTGGTGGCTCAGTGGTAAAGAATCCACCTGCCAGTGCAGAAGATACAGGTTTCATCCTTGGGCTGGGAAAATCTCACATGTCACAGAGTAGCTAAGCCCGTGCACCGCAACTATTGAGCCCAGCGTGTTCTAGAGCCCAGAAATCGCAACTACTGAAGCCCACTCACTCTAGAGCCTGTGTGCTGCAACAGGAAAAGCCACTGCAATGCAAAGCCCGCGCACTGCAGCTAGAGAAAAGCCCGCACAGCGACAAAGCCCCAGCAGAGTCAAAAAAAAAACAAGATAACTGTCCAAAAAATTGATGGAAATGAATTGTTGCTGGGGATATTTTATTTACATATCTGCATTTTATTTACATTATGTGCCTGCATGTGTGTGTGCACGCTAACTCGCTTTCGTCATGTCCAACTCTTTGTGACCCTATGGACTGTTGCCCACCAGGCTCTTCTGTCCATGGAATTTCCCAGGCAAGACTACTGGAGAAGGTTGCCATCTTTTCCTCCAGGGGAATCTTCCCAACCCAGGGATTGAAATTCCTCTGTCTATGAGATTCTCCAACAAGAATACTGGGGTGGGTTGCCATGCCCTCCTCCAGGGGATCTTTCTGACCCAAGGATCGAACCTGCCTCTCCTGCAACTCCTGTGTTGCAGGTGGATTCTTTACCACTGAGCGACCGGGGAAGCCCACATATGTGCCTATTATTGTTTAAATTTTAATAAGCAAAGGAGCTGGCTCCTTCAGAATCATCACATAAATTCCTGGGCACCTCAGAGCCAAGCATGCAGGAACCTCACCCTCATGTTTTCTGTACTTTACAAGTCACAAACAGCTTTAGATGGGCATCATTTTATTGTTTGGAGAGTGAGCAAGTCGCTGGGCAGCGCGTCTTGTGCCCTGGTTCATAGAAGCTTGGCTTTGCCTCAAGCTGAGGCAGCTTGAGTGGAGATTTCAAATGTGTCAAGAGGTTTTCCAGCCAAATTCCTTCAGCACCAACTTGAAAACTGGCTACAAAAATAGACCTTACTGAGGGAGCCTGACCTCTGACAAAGCTTTCCTAGCTGGGAGCAGGAATAAGAGGGTTGCTGCTTTTCTTTTTAAAAAAACCTGCTTTAATGTTCTTATGATGTGGATTTGCTTTTAAGGCTGTGTTTCAAAAATCACTCTTGTACTCCTGTCTCCTATTTGAGTATGAGGTCCCTTGATTTTTGAAGACAAATCGGAGTCAATCCTGCACCAGGTCTGGGGATTATAGGAGACAAAACAGAGTGCTTTATCTTTTGTTTACTCAGGATATAAATTTTAGTATCTGTCTAGGAAATTTTGAAGATCTGTCTAGGAAAATCCTAGTGCCTCTCCAAATTCTCATACCACGGTATTTCAGAAATTAAAGGTTTGTGTCAACTTACAGCTTTGGAGTTTCTGGGTGTATAAAAAAAAACAAGAAATAGCAAACAGGACACAAAATTTGTGGTACATTTTAAGAGCTTTCTTTTTACAAATGACTGTTTTTAATATTAGGGGAAGAAACTACAATGCAATAGAATTTACATATTTGCCAGTGAATAACGTAAAGCAATTATTAAGGGGTACCTCCAGGTCTGTGGCTGGTAAGGGGACACAATTTTTAAAATCCAGGCTTCTTTCTCATCAGTGTGTTTCTGGGACTCTGTGTATAACCTCACTAGACAATAGCGTCAAGGGTCTAAATTTGAGGGCTTGACGAATGTGAAGTCGGGACCAAATGTCCCTTCTGTCCCTCTTACGACAGTCCCCCGTCTGTTACCAGCTGGGTGATTTTGGGCAGGCTGCTCAGTTACTCTTGGCATCAGAGATAATTACTGCAGAGCATGGTTTTGGAGAATTCCATGAAGTAAATTAGTAAATTAGACAATAATAAATGCTCAATAAATATTAGCTAGAGTTGGTCACTGTTATGAGAGCTAAGACTCTATGCTTTGGCCAAAGTGTATTTAATTAGTCTGTGTGGGTCACTGCCACAGTAGAGTATTCTTTCTTTGTTCATTCACTTAACACGTATTTATCAAATGCTTTAGTTTTTTAAATTGTGCTTTCAAATGCTACTTCTGTATTTTAATTAGAAACTAGCATTTAGCAAGGGGAAAATCACCTATGATTCCACTTATCCCAGGACATCAATATTAAATAAATTTAATACATTTTCTTCTAATTGTTTTTTCTATAAAACTGTCACCTCTGTTTTTAAACAGACTTGAGGTCATAGCACATGTTCACATTTGTATCTCATGCTCTTTTAAATTTATTTTTATTTTTAATTTGATCTTTATTTTACATTATAGTTGATTTACAATGTTGTGTTAGTTTCAGGTGTACAGCAAAGTGGTTCAGCTATACATATACATACATTCAATGTTTTTTTCAGATTATTTTCCCATATGGGTTATTATAGAATATTGAATAGAGTTCTTTGTGCTACACAGTAGGTCCTTGTTGATTACCTATTTTATATATGTGCTGTGCTTAGTTGCTCAGTCATGTCTGGCTCTTTGTGACACCATGGACTGTAGCCCACCAGGCTCCTCCGTTCATGGGGTTCTCCAGACAAGAATACTGGAGTGGGTTCCCATGCCCTCCTCCAGGGGATCTTTCCAACCCAGGGATTGAATCCAGGTCTCCTGCATTGCAAGTGGATTCTTTACTGTCTGAGACACTAGGGAAGCCCAGGAATACTGGAGTTTGTAGCCTATCCCTTTTCCAGTGGATCTTCCCAGCTCAGGAATTGAACCGGGGTCTCCTGCATTGCAGGTGGATTCTTTACTAGCTGAGCTACCAGGGACACCCATTATATATATAGTAGCGTGGATATGTTAATCCCAAAGTCCTAATTTATCCTTCCTCCTCACCTTTCACTTCTGGTGATCATAAGTTTGTCTTCAAAGTCTACAAGTCTGTTTCTGTTTTGTAAATAAGTTCATTTGTATAATTTTTAAAGATTCCACATATAAATGATATCATATAATATTTTCTTTCTCTGTCTGACTTACTTCACTTACCATGATAATCTCTACATCCATTCATGTTTCTGCAAATGGCATTATTTCATTTGTTTTTATGACTAAGTAGTATTGCATCATATATATGTACCATTTCTAGTTCTTCCTCTTCTTTTTGGTTCTGCCACTTTATTTATTTTACTTGTACATTTATCTATTATTTTTCAAATTCTTTTCCCATTTAGCTTGTTACATAGTATTGAGGAGAGTTCCCTGTGCTATATAGTAGGTCCTTGTTGGTCATCAATTTTAAATATAGCAGTGTGTATATGTCAACCCCAAATTGCTAATTTATTCTTTCTCCTTTGGCAACCATAAATTTGTTCTCCAAGTCTGTGAATCTGTTTCTGTTTTGTAGATAAGTTCATTTGTATCCCTCCTTTTTTTAGATTCCACATATAAGTGATAGCATATCACTTGTCTATCTCTGGTCTGACTTGCTGCACTCAGCATGAAAACCTCTAGGTCCACCCATGTTGCTGCAAATGGCATTAGTCAATTGTTTTTAATGGCTGAGTAACATTCTATGGTATATATGTACCACATTTTCTTTATCCACTCTTCTGTTGACTGACATTGGGTTGCTTTCATGTCTTATTGTAAACAGTGCCCCGTGAACATTGAGGTGCGTGTATCTTTTTAATTATGGTTTTCTCCAGATACATGCCCAGCACTAGGACTGCTAGATCACTAGTTTTAGTTTTTTAAGGAAACTCCATACTCTTCTCCATAATGGTTATACCAACTTACATTCCCACCAACAGTGTAGGTGGGTTCCCGCTTCTCCACACACACCCTTTCCAGCACATATTTATAGACTTTTTTTTTTGGCTGTGCCATGGGACATGTGGGACCACAGTTTCCCTACCACAGATTGATTTAGAGCCTGCTTCAGTAGAAGCATAGATTCTTAATCACTGGACCATCTGGGAACCCCATGTTTGTAGACTTTTTGATGATGGCCATTCTGACTGGTATGAGATGATACCTCATTGTAGTTTTGATTTGCATTTCTCAAATTCACGATCTTTTTAAAAAATGTAAACATAATATCTTCCCAATTCCATTAAAATGTTTCATAATTATAACTTTTAATAAACTGCACAAAATTATAAGTATGAATGGGCTATCTCCTAATGTTTCCTATTGTTGAACACTGAGATAACGCCTCAGTTTTTTTTCACTATTTATAAGTAAAACTGAGACCAATACTTTTTAAAATCAATTTTGGTCCATATCTTTACTTACATTACCAGTCACATCCACAACTGGGTATTATTTTTACTTTGGCTCCATCTCTTCATTCTTTCTGGAGCTATTTCTCCACTCTTCTCCAGGAGCATATTGAGTACCTAACGACCTGGGGAGTTCATCTTTCAGAGTCCTATCTTTTTGCCTTTTCATACTGTTCATGGGGTCCTCAAGGCAAGAATACTGAAGTGGTTTGCCATTCCCTTCTCCAGTGGACCACATTTTGTCAGAACTCTCCACCATGACCCGTCCGTCCTGAGTGGCCCTACACGGCATGGCTCATTGTTTCACTGAGTTAGACAAGGCTATGATCCATGTGATCAGTTTGGTCATTTTCTGATTGTGATTTTCATTCTGTTTGCCCTCTGACAGATAAGGGTAAGAATTATCATTCTTACTTAAGCTTAAAAAAAAAGGATAAAAAAAGAAATGATATATACTAAAGACTGGCTGGCTGCACATGTACTTTCATTCATGTACAAAAGTTACTGTATACAAATTAGCCACATATATACAAGTCATCACTTGACTTGGATGGCATCACTGACTCGATGGACATGGGTTTGGGTAAACTCCGGGAGTTGGTGATGGACAGGGAAGCCTGGCGTGCTGCGATTCATGGGGTCACAAAGAGTCAGCCACGACTGAGCGACTGAACTGAACTGATACAAGTCATTACCAGGCAGCATGATAGATGGTAATTTGGGGGATCTCTCCTCACTGATACTGGTCTACTTGGTTATTTTAACTTCCTGATAAAGTGTCAACATGGTCACCAGCCACCAAACAAAAACTATTTAACTATCCCTTAGTCAGTATGTTTGCTAATCTATGCAAGTCTCTGAGAATCTGACTGATACTAAATGAGAGACTGAGAGAAGAAAAGAGGAGGCAAAATGAGTCTTTTTCCCATATATCAAGGGGAAGTTATCACAGGACTGAAAGGGAGAATTGCAATTTATAATTGAATTTTAAGATTAAATATCCAAATGAAAATGTTGAGGGAAAAAATTAACCCGATATTACTACAGTAAAAGCACAGATACTATGTCATTTGGTTTCAGAAGGTAAAAATCACATGTCTTGATTTTTTTTAATCTGCATAATGAAATATATTTAATAAAGCTTCTATTTGAAAAGTTGGCAAGAATTTGTATTTCTCTACTAGCCTCAAAGGAAAAAAAAAAGCATCTATGCTACCCATAATTAAATAATTAACCACAATGGTGTGATCACTCATACCACTCACATAGACATCTTGGAATGTGAAGTCAAGTGGGCCTTAGGAAGCATCACTACTAACAAAGCTAGTGAAAGTGATGGAATTCCAGCTGAGCTATTTCAAATCCTAAAAGATGATGCTGTTAAAGTGCTGCACTCAATATGCCAGCAAATTTGGAAAACTCAGCAGTGGCCACAGGACCGGAAAAGGCCAGTTTTCATTCCAATCCCAAAGAAAGGCAGTGCCAAGAATGTTCAAACTACCACACAATTGTACTCATCTCATATACTAGCAAAGTAATGCTAAAAATTCTCCAAGCTAGGCTTCAACAGTATGCGAACTGAGAAGTTCCAGATGTTCAAGCTGGATTTAGAAAAGGCAGAGGAACCAGAGATCAAATTGCCAACATCTGTTGGATCATAGAAAAAGCAAGAGAATTCCAGAAAAACATCTACTTCTGCTTTATTGACTATGCCAAAGCCTTTGACTGTGTGGATCACAATAAACTGTGGAAAATTCTTAAAGAGATGGGAATATCAGTCTACCTTACCTGCCTCATCAGAAATCTGTATGCAGGTCAAGAAGCAACAGTTAGAACTGGACATGGAACGATGGACTGGTTCCAAACTGGGAAAGGAGTACGTCAAGGCTGTATATTGTCACCCTGTTTATTTAGCTTCTATGCAGAGTACATCATGCAAAATGCAGGGCTGGATGAAGCACAAGATGGAATCAAGATTGCCGAGAGAAATATCAATAACTTCAGATATGGAAATGACACCACCCTTATGGCAGAAAGCTAAGAGGAACTAAAGAGCCTCTTGATGAAAGTAAAGAGGACCGTGAAAAAGTTGGCTTAAAACTCAACATTCAAAAAACTAAGATCATAGCATCAGTCCCAAAGCATCATGGCAAATAAATGGGGAAACAACAGAAACAGTGAGAGACTTTATTTTTGGGGGCTCCCAAATCACTGCAGATGGTGACTGCATCCATGAAATTAAAAGATGCTTGCTCCTTGGAAGAAATAGCAAATCTAGACAGCATATTAAAAAGCAGAGACGTTACTTTGCCGACAAAGGTCTGTCTAGTCAAAGCTATGGTTTTTCCAGTAGTCATGCATGGACATGAGAATTGGACCATAAAGAAAGCTGAGTGCTGAAGAATTGATGCTTTTGAACTGTGGTGTTGGAGAAGACTCTCGAGAGTCCCTTGGACTGCAAGGAGATCAAACCAGTCCATCCTAAAGGAGATCAGTCCTGGGTGTTCATTGGAAGGACTGATATTGAAGCTGAAACTCCAATACTTTGGCCACCTCGTGTGAGGAGTTGACTCACTGGAAAAGATCCCGATGCTGGGAAAGGTCAACCTTTAAGCAGGAGGAGAAGTGGACGACAGAGGATGAGATGGTTGGATGGCATCACTAACTTGATGGACATGAGTTTGAGGAAGCTCCAGAAGTTGGTGCTGGGCAGGGAAGCCTGGCGAGCTGCAGTCCATGGGTTGCATGACTGAAGACATGCAGAGTCAGACATGACTGTGAGACTGAACTGAACTTGGTCCATATCTTAGTTGATTTCCATTTCATTCCTTCCACTAACAACTATTTTTTGTCTTTACTCTAAGTCAGGTGCTGTGCTGTCTGCTGGGGATGCAGGAGGTACAGGTGAGACAGGTACGGGCTTGAATCTCACAGAGTTTGTACCCGAAGGGTGAGACAGATAGTAAATATGCAAAAAAAACCCAATACTTGCAGATGCTGATGGGTGTTACCAAGGAAAGAAATCGGGTGTGTGAGAGAGCGCACCTGGATAGGGTACTGGCCAGCTTCTTTGAGGAGGGTGGTCAGGGAAAACCTCTCAGAAGAATTGAGATGGCCCAAGGAAAACAGTCAGGACTAGGGTGAAACAAATGAGGTGCCTAGCTGCCCTGATTTAAGGAGGTACTCACTTGCAGGCCCGTGCCAAGTGCAGGGTTGCATTTGGACAGTCTCAAGAGTGAGTACTTCCTTAAATTCAGCCCCAGAGGCACTCCACTCTTTACTCTACTGGGAACTCTAATGGGAACAAAGTTAAGAAAGGCAATCCAGGCAGAGGCAACATCAAGTACAAAAAAAAAAACCTCTGAAACTAGAGAGGCTCAGTGTGTTTCAGGAACAGAAATTGTCTCTGTGTTTGGAGTGGAATTTAAAAGTGCTAATGGAACCAGAGAAGCTGAACCACCAAAAGAATTGAGAAACAATTTTGGAAAGCTTCAAACATTGATCATATTTGATGTATATGCATTTTTAAGTATCCAAGTAGTCACCATGGGAAAACTGAGCTTGTAAGTCTTTCTTTCCCAGTGGTTTAGAATTTTTATAACCCACATATATTGGGAGGTAAGGGTGGACGGTGGAGTCCCAAATAGCATTTTCAGTTCTTAGGTGCTCAAAAATGGTGTTTTTCAATCTTGTGTGCATATTAGAATCCTCTGGGGAAGTCTTAAAAATATTAATGCCTGAGTCTACATTTAGAGATTCTGATTTTTTTAAACTGGGGTGCAGCCTAGGTGAGAGGATTTTACTATGAAGAAGAAATTTAGAACCATTATCAGGATCCTGTTCACGGGTATGAGCAGCCCTGGGATGTTTGCTATGCAGGAGAAGCCTGTTTTTACAGGCTCTTAGTAATGATGAGTCTAGATTTTATCTAGAGAATGGGAAGCCATTGATTGTGTTTTAACCAGGATGGTTACCTGATCTGATCTTTATTTGAAGAAAATAACTTTGCAGTGTCACATATTTTCTTAGGATAGAGTCCTAGGAGAGGAATCTCCTAGGAGGAAAGGGAATTCATTTTAAGTCTTTGGATACACACTCTTAAATTGCTTTCCAGGAAGTTGCTGCTAAATGACACTCACTCACCTTCTGGTTTCTTACACCTCCTCTGTATCAACACTGGTTTTGAGAGTTAATCATTTCTATGTAAATAGTAGGGGAAAAATGATAAATAAAAAGCTATTGTTTGAGCAACTGGGCACAACCCCTGCCAGCTACTTTTTTTTCCTTTCTCATTCTTCACTGGTCATATATTATCCAAATAGCCATGTGCTTCAGAGAAGTGGAGGATCTGATTTTTAGCTAACATTTTTTGATTGCTTACCAAGCGGCAGGCACTGTGAAAAGCACTTTACATGCGAGATCACTATTAACCCTCTCAACATCCTGAAGAGGTCAGTGCTACTATTATTATCTATATTTTACAGATGAGAACCTGGGGCACTCAGCCCCCCCACCCCCCCACCCCTGAGCTTTTACACAGAGTTGGAATTTGATCCCAGAGCCCTTCCTTGAATTACTCTGCTGGTGTTCTGTAATTTGAAAAGGTTAGATGAACTCTAGAAATTTTTCTCAGGGTTCTAAGGTATACTGATTGGTCTTTTGGAAATCATTTTGGAATTTGAACAACTGACATAATTTGGTCACTGCACCACTGTTGCAATCAACTGTTGAAGGAAATCAACATGATTAATTGGCTACATCAGCCATTTGCTCAGGGGTCTGAGAGTCCCAGAGAGGAGGAGAGCGGGAACTCACCTGGAACACAAACAGAAAACAATCTGAGGAAAACAGGTACAAGGAGTCCTCAAAATTTAGAATTAAGAAAAGGCATTGGGCGAGGGGGCTTTTTTAGTCAGATTGTGAGACAGGCTTGCAGGATGGTGAAGAGAGGGAAGATTGAGCAAACATAGCAATTTTAGCTATTTCTAAAATATTGAATAGATTATCTGTCTGGCCCCTACTTCCAGAATTCCTTGAGGACAGGGGTTGAGTAGGGCCCCTTTTACAACAGTAGGATCCTTCCTCAAGCAAGTATGGGGGAACCCAGGGCAAGTTTCCAGATGTATTCCTCTTCACACAGATATTTTATTAAAAAAAAAAAATTTTTTTTTTTACGCATGTGGGTGACCATACTTAGGTCTGATCTAGTGGGAATTTCTGGGTTGAGTCAAACAGCCCCAGTTCAGAGGAGTTTCTTTTTTCCTGGATGGGTGGAGTGGGGGCGGGGGCAGGGGTGAGAAAGTTCGTTTGAAAATCTAACTTTCCATCCTCTGCAACTGGCAGGATCATACCTTTATGAGGGGTTGGTGGGCATAAGGAAGGAGCAGAAGATTGAAAGAGGATGAGTAACATCTCATAATCTCAAGTATGTTTGGTAACCATTTTTAATCACACAAGCAATATATAGACTTTCCTCTTGCAACATGAAACAGGTTAAGACCCTCTGTGCAGACAGGGGTAAGATCCATTTGAATAACCTCCCCAAATGTAACTCCTGTTATCTGTCTGATATGCACCTTGCTGAAATTTTATTGTACATGGCATTCGCATTATGTATCAAATGATTTACTGAAGACTTTCGGAGGACTGTCGCGATGGGGTTAGGTTGCTTAGGTTGTCCCCACCCCCACCCCCCACTCTCCAGTCTCTTTTTGGCGGGGAAAGTGGGCAAGTGTTACCGTGAGAAGATAGAGCATACTTCACGTTTCAGGGGATCGGGGTTGGTGCTCGTCAGTACTAAGCTTTTTCTACTTTTTTTTTGCAATGAGAAGAAACGGTCAAGGTGTCAGGACTCTATGGGCACATTTCAGGTAGAGGCAGGGTAGATGGAGATCAAGCAGCTTTTTAAAAATTTCCACTTTTTACCGTAGAAGGTGAGGAACGTGGACACACGTGAACCCTCACGGCACGTGTGCGTGTGTGTGTGTGTGTGTGCACGCGCGCCCCATCGCCCCCCCCAACCCCCTCAAGGGCACCGCAGGTTCTTGACTGGTTGCCGGTTTACACCTGACTGCCTGGCCCTCAGGGGGGTCAGGTGCTTTCCCGGGCGTTAGTGGGAGAGTGTGCGTGTGAGGGTGGTGGCGGAGATCCCCTCTCCCGTGATCCCCCGCGGTGGGGCTGGACTTCGGCGCGGTCCGCGGAGAGCGGCGACTAGCGCAGGGAGTCGGAGGACACTCTGCTCGCCGCGCCGGCCCCGCCCCAGGCCCCGCCCTTCGGATCTGGCCCCGCCCCTCTACCACGGCCCGGCGGGCGCCGGCACCGCCTCTCTCTCCCAGCATGCCGTGCGGCAGCGGCGGCGCGGCGGGCGGAGCCGGGAGGCGGGGAAGCTGTGGCTGTGTGAGCGTGGGGCGCCGTCGCCACCGCCTCCTCCTCGCTGTCCTCCTCCTCCTGGGCCCGGGCGTCGCGGCCCGCGGACGGCCCTGGAAGACAAGTCGCCTCCCCTTCCTCCGCCTCCCTCGCGCCGCGGCACTCCCGCCTCCTCGTCCTGCGCTGCGGGCTCAGGCGGAACCCGGAACGGCCGTCCGCCTCCCCCGCCCTCCGCCGCCTCCTCCTGCTGCTGCTGCTGCTCGCCTTCCTCCTCAGCCCCGGGCCGGAGCGGAGTGTCGGCGGCGGCCGGTTCGGGCGGCGACTCGCGCTTCTTCGGGCGGCGGCGCTTGGCCATGTCGTGTCGGGGAAGGTAATGAGCCGCAGAGCCCCGGGGTCTCGGCTGAGCAGCGGCGGCGGCGGCACCAAGTACCCGCGGAGCTGGAATGACTGGCAACCCAGGTAGGTGAGCCGGCGCCCGGCCCGCCGCCGCGACCCCGGGCCCCGCCTCGGGCGGGCCGAGGCCTAGGACCGCCGGGGTGGGAGGCGCGGCCTAGGCTCTCCACACCCCCCTGCCCCCCCCACCGAAAACCGGGCGCGGCTTCCTGGGTCCCCTCCCGCCCCGGCCAGGGGAGGAAGGCCGCTGAGAGGCGAGGCCTAAATGCCTCCCCTTTCCCTGCGCTTCAGTTCGGGGGCTGGAGTCGAGAACCCGGGGCCCTGGGAGACGGCACTGGCCTAGGAATTGGGTTCAGGAGGGTGAAGGAAGGGGGACCTAGTTGAGGGGGGTTGACTTACCACCTTCCCCTCAAGTTGGGCGTTGAGTTTGAGGGATCCTGAGAGTATTGGACCCTCTCTGTTTATCCATTAACTTCCCTGATCCCTCACCTGCTCAGCCCCCACGTGAAAGATTTTTCCTTAACATTGATCTCTATTGTGACCCCCCCACCACGTGTTAATCTTAAAAAAAAAACCCAACACACTCGAGTCTTTACTCTGACAACAGGGTAGTTGTGGAGCGTGAGACGAGATTGTGACTGTGTTAATGGGGACCGACCGACCCTGGTACTGAAGAGTGAAGTGCAGGGGCAGTTACTTGGGCGGAGAGCAGTTCATACCTGGACACTTGAGCGGACACTCGTTTAGAGGAGTAAAGAATTTGTTTTGATTTCAGAAAGGTTTGGGGCCTAGTTGGAAGTGAATATTTGGAAAATCGATGTTTTTTGTTTTTTCCCTGTTTTTTTTTTTTTTTTTTTTGGCCTCCCCACGCTGGTTGCAGGATCCCAGCTGCCCTACTAGGCATCGAACCTGGGCCCGGGTAGTGAAAGCCGGGGATCCTCACCACTAGGCCACCAGGGAACTCCTTGAGGAACATTGACTTAAAAAAAACGTCTTTCTGATTAATCATGGGGCAGTTGTACCTTATTTAGGACTGATTTATTCTTACCTCTCTTACTGAATAGTGCTTGTAATAGACTTGGAACTTTGCCCAGTGCCTAGAAGAACTCCCTAAACGTATGTAATGTTTTAGGGTTAGTTGATTCATTGTGCTCTCATTCTTTGAAGCACACGTGTATTATGATTACCCAGGAACTAGGCAGGTAAATGTTAGACACACATGTTGTTGGGATGACTTTTGCTTCTTAATGGTACGTGTAATTCCAGCAGTGTTTGGAAATTAGTAAGATGTTAGAATGTAACACTTAAGACTTGATAGAAAAATAAAAGTAATCTTTTGGCTAATGAGTGGTACACATTTTATTCTGTTTAATATGCCTTTCCAAATCCTGTGTCTCTTGAGAACAGGTGACTTTAAAAGTTAATTGAGCCTAGAATTGAGATCTTAAGTAGTTAAAAAAGTTTGGAAAGCATAGTTTTACTCTTCCTTTGCCACTTAGGGTTTGTGCATGCTTCACATAAAATCAGTTAACTAGTTTGGTATTTTTTTTAAAAAAAAATCTGTAATTGACATTCTTAGTTGTTTGTTGTATGCTTGTTGTTGTGTAAATTTAATTTTTTTTCACCTATTGACTACATGATAAATGAGCATGATTTGACATTTGAGAGGTCTTTGACAGATTTTCCATTATTTTTCAGTACTGTGGTCAGCATATGTAAAAGAATGTACATAGTATCCCTTTAGAGGACTAAATAAAGTGCCCTTCACAAATAGTCCTAGAGTTTCTGGAAAAGAATAAATTGTAGCTTGTGGCTCTGAATAAATGCAGTAGCATAGTTGCAGCTGTGGATTGAGATCACCTGGCTTCATTTGACTGGTATGAAGCAGGGTGGCTTATATAGTTATGGAATATATACATGGGTTATTAATTTTATTCATATTTTCTTCTTTTAAATACCTTATTTCTTGGCTGTATGTCGGGTAGGCTGTGTATTCTTTGAAGCTGTGCTCTGTTACAAAGTCTCAGAACTTACTACCTAGGTAACAGTTGATTCTTGTTTAGTCCCCACTCATTTGCGACCCCAGGGACTGTATCCATGCCAGGCTTTTCTGTCCATTGGATTTTCCAGGCAAGAATACTGGGGTGGGTTGCCATTTCTTTCTCCAAGGGATCTTCCTGACCCAGGGAACGAACCCATGTCTCCTGTATTGGTGGGCGGATTTTTTTTTTTTTTTTTTTTTTTACCACTGTGACACCTTGACAGCCCATGAGTTGATTAGGATGTTGGAAATACTTGACTTTTTTAGAGGAGAGAACAGAAAAGTACTGACAATATACCATAGCAAAACTTGATTTCTTTGCACGGTTGCCTAGTTGTTTTGTTAAATAGCCAATTTAAAAAAAAAACCTCAGGTATTTGCCAAGTCATAAATTTTCATGAGTTAAATTTGAGGTTGTTGTTATTCTGTTCCCTCTTCACTTTAGAAAGGTGACAGACTCCAGTTAACTGAGAGAATGGAGCTCAGTTTTCCCCCTTGCTTAAATGGGGGTTTGTTTCTCTCATCACCTTCAAATGCAAGCAGATTCCTTATGGTTCATCAGAATCATTTTGGTTAAAAAAAATTGTTTGCCTTTCTGTGCCAGCCCTCCTCTGATTTTGGGGTTCTCTTTCCCTTAGTTTTTTTTAAAAAGCAGGATTTTAAAAAGGCGACTTTTGGTTGGTTTCTTTCAGTGTTTGTCAGTCTGGAAACTGACTGTTGAGTCAGTGATGGCCACATATGATACTTCATACATGTTGACAGGAAGTGTTCCAGGTGGCTGAGTAGACTTGTGTCATGTGGCAACAGAGCAAGCCCACCTTTGCTAAAAGCATACATCTTAGCAGAAAGCATTTTTATAGCTGTGGCTTATAGGGTTCATTCACTGTACTCTTCTTTAACATTTAAGAATGATTAGGCAGATGAGTGGTCTTATTATTGCCACTGACCAGTCTCTCCTTTTCTTGACTTTATTTTGGAAAGTATTCTTCTAAGTATACTAGTCAAGATAGAGATCAGAATGATTTGTTTAAAAATTAAGTGTATATAGAACTTTTCTCGTGGTTCAGTGGTTAAGACTCTGGGCTTCCACTGCAGGGAACGTGGGTTCCATCTCTGGTTAGGGAACTAAGATCCTGCATACCTCATGGTACAGCCAGGAAAAAAAAATTCAGTGTATAATTACATTGTTCATTTTAATACTCCAAATGACAAGATTAATTTGACATTGGAGTCAAATATAGATTAGTTCAACAAGGGGAAGCGCTCAGGTCAACCCAAAACACGTAATTTTACTTCCACACTTGGGAGTCTTAAGACTTTATTTAACAGATATATATTGGTGTCTTACTGTGCTCAAACTTAAGATCTTTCTACAATTCTAAAAAGATGAAACTGTGTATTAAAAACAGCTTCCACTTTTGGTAAAATGTAGACAGATTGAAGTTCTCACAGTACAAATACCTTCATTCTCTGTTGTCGCAGACCAGAAGATAGGAAAGAGGCCTGTCAATATGGAAAAGCCAGAAACTAGTATGTCTGACATTGTGAGAAGCTGGATTTTTGAAACTAGAGTTGTCTGTTTCAGCCTTTTATGAACCTGTACTGTTGGATATCCATAGATGCATAACATAATATAGTGAAGTACATTTTACAACTATAAATAGAGCTTTAGTTGGACAGAATTTAAAGATTGCCAGTTCTGTACCACATTTTTTCAAGGACATTAAGGAGCTTCAGAGAATTATATATGGGTGTTTAATTTAGGGGAAAAGTTTATTTTTTCATTATAGTATAAACTATATTCCTTATGAAATAATTGTATCTTTAAACTGAACCCTCCCCCCTCTTCTTTTTTTGGTTTTTTTTAAGATGGGAGTATAACTGAAGGGTTTTTAAATATTAAGAGAGAGAGACTGTGAGATATTCTAATTCAGTGAAAATATTCTGCTTCAGAAAATAGAGATGCTGTAGGAATTTTTATAACAAATAGAGCCACTGTCATTAAGGAGGTTGTTGACTGGCATGGGAGATGATAAAGGGCTTTGTAAAAGGTAGAGCATTATATGGATATTAATTATGATATAATTCTTGGTATAATTCTTTTTATATGTGATTAACAGTTTAAAACCTGGAGAGTCAGAGGAGGGAAAGCTATACAGTTGAGTGGGGAATGGCGGGGCCATGAAATTCATCTGTTTTATTTTGACAGTAAATTTGGAGGGGATCTCAAAAACATAAGAATATAGGTAATGGCAAAATGCAGGCTGTCCTTGGTAAAAAAAAAAAAAAAAAAATTCCCAGATTGGTTAGAAGGATGGGGTATTTGTGAAATATGATACAAATGAGAAATGAAGCTTAAGAGCTGGAATGGGGCTATATTGTGGCTCTTGAATCATATTGGAAATGTGTTTGGGAAGACTTTAGGGAGCCGTTGAAGTTTTACCAGCATGGAAGTGGCATAATTAAGGATTGTTGGTGTGTGTGTGTAAGTGTAACCACAGTAGGAGGCAGTTGAACACTAGACAAGAGACTGTTAAGGACCTGAATACTCTCTTTATAATTCATGGTTTAAATTCAGACAAAAGTATTCAGCTCAATACATGGAATTTCCAAAAACAAAAGCCCCTCATTTGTTATTTGGTGTTGATTCAGCGTGATCACTAAAGTGGTACTTACCTGCTGACAATTCAGTTCAGGTTAGGGCACTTATGTTATATGAAATAATTGTATACATAAAATGGAGTGTGGTTGATGTTTTCTGTGAACGTTGAGTTCTCACAACTTTTAAATTTAGGCTTTCCTGCCTTCATTGCTTGGTACTTGATTATTTGCATTTCTTTGCCAATCCTAATAATGAAACCTAAAATAAATCCCTGAGACAGTTTTCAGTGGACCTCCCTTTATGGATTCACACAAGCTGTCATTTGTTTGGTATCTCTTCATATTGTTTTTTGGTTACCTGTCTTTGGTTGTCTTAAGTTTTCTTAAAATCCATTTTATGTTGGGGACTACAAAGTAAAACGTATTCCCTCTTGTATAGAGGTCTAACAGTGAAGATTGCAGACATTTTGTGATTTAACTCCAGTATGAAATTCTCCAGCTTATTAATTTTTTAAATGTAGAGTATAACCTCTTAAATTTTTATGGAGATATTTATGTTTTTCTTGGTTTTTCAAAAATTGAGGTGTGATTGACGTACAACATATTAGTTTCAGGTGTGTGTACATTTAAAAAATGTATTTATTTATTTGGCTGCATTGGGTCTTAGTTGTGGCATGCAGGATCTTCCTTGCATCATACGTAATCTTTCATTGTGGCACATGGCTTGTCTACTTGTAGCTCGTGGGCTCCGTAGTTGCAGGGTATGGGGTCTCTAGTTGTGGCGTGTTGGCTTGGTTGCTCTGCGGCACCTGGGGTCTTAGTCACCTGTATTGTAAGGCAGTCTTTTAACCACTGGACCATGTATGTTTTTATTATGGGAAGTCCCATGTATGTTTTTATTATGTTAGTTCTACTCCATCTTGTATTAGTTGATTGTACTTGTCCTCTCTTAGTTGAATTCTTTTTTGAGCTCTTTTTTTGAACTTGTTACTTTTTTGAGAAAAAATTTGTCCTTGTGTAGATTCGGTGAATTTCACAAATGCATACACCTGTGTAACCATGACCCCGATCAAGATACAGATACACAATGACTTTGCAGCTGGATAACTTCCCTTCCCGCTGCACGTTGTCCCACCCTCACCACTAGACCAAACCAAAACAGAACCTTGGCAGACTATACATGTGGATCTTGCCTTAAAGTTATTATAGAAAGGAAATCTTTGAATATTATCTTGTAATTGATTACTAACTTATGGTTTCTGCAGATTGATAACCTTATCATCTTCAACATATTTCTGTTATTCCTCTTTTGCTATAAACAGACTTGGGATCTCTGAAGAGCTTTGTGAAAGTAGTTTCAGATGGATCTACTGTTAACCTTTTCAGGCATTTGAGTCCTGGGACACAGAGGAGCTCTTCTAAGTTTGTTGGCTAAACTTATTCCTGTGAGGTACAGGTTCACAAACCTTTCTGTGGCCTCTTGCACCTACTGTTGGTAGCTTTGCTTTTCGTGTTCTCTCTAATGTAGGCATTGTGCTTCCCTTAAGATCCTTACCCTGCCTCTGCCCTCTGTACTCCTTTCCAAATCTTGCTACAGATCTACAGTGAAAGCTAACTGTCCTAGGCACTTCAGTCTTTTTTTTGTTCCCCCAACTAGTTTAAATCCCCAAGGGCTGATGGTGAGTTATTTTCTCTGTTGCTTCTGTGTACTTGCCCCAAAGCACTCCCCAGACTAATTTCTGGCTTATTTAGGGCCTTTGAATGTCCCGTTCTTGCATGTAGCTACCGCAGAGATTGCTCTTCTCAGAGTGCCTGACCTGGGTGTTTTCATGCTGTTTCAGCCTAATTGTCACCTCCTCAGTGAGAAGCAGCAGCCTTCTCTAATAACTTCTCTAATAATACTCACTATGTGAGTTTTTTGTGTATCTTCTCCATAATGGTTCTCCTTCTGTATCCCTCCTTCCCTACTAGTGCATCAATAAATAGTAAACACTCTAAATCTGAGTGTTCTTTCTCATCTAAGTATGTGAAAATGGAATTCCGCAAGTTTATTTTTGTGTTCAGAGTTAACCTCAGGGCTTAGAACACTGTTACTGTAGGAGACATTTTGAGGGAGACTGTTCCTTATACAGTAGCCTTGTTAGCCTGAGGCAGCAGCTTCATTAAGTTGATGCAACAAGTTCAAAGGGACAGTGTGGTAGTGGGCTGAGGTGGCCAGATCAAACTAGGGTCATGGAGTTTTATCCATCTTGAAGAAATACTTTGCTCACATATTTATTTATTGAAAAAATATGTTTATTTTTTTGGCTGTCCTGGATCTTAGTTGTTGCATGTGGAATCTAGTGCCCCAATCAGGGATTGAACACTGGGCTCCCGCATTGGGAGTGTATAGTCTTAGCCACTGGACCACCAGGGAAGTCTCTGCTCACGTATTTATTAAAGTTAGTTAGTTTACACACTGACAGTTTATCCCATATCTGTTGTATCTGTTTGTACACTATTTAGATAGTCTAATCACGAAAAAGTTAAGCACTGGGTTGAGCCTCTTTTGGCCTTCCATTAGAATGCCTGAGAAAACAAACCTTGCCAGTTGTATGCCTACTGATTGGGGAAAGACTAAAACCCCAAATTTCCAAGATCAACAAGTTTCTTTCATAGTAATCTGCATACCCTTTGAAAAAAGGAGATTATATCCCTGTTAGAAATCATTCCTTTGGAAGTTAATGTTGCTATTCATAGTATGTCTGGAATCTCATGTTTATTATGTAAAAACCTTTTACAGACTTTCTGTGTTTATTAAAATTTTTTTCAGAGGAGAAGTTTCCAGGAAATTTCCTGGCGGTTCAGTGGTTAGGGCTCAGCTCTTTCGCAATTGGGGCTTGGGTTCTATCACTGGTAGGGGAACTAAGACCCCACAAGCCTGGAGGCCAAAAAAACAAAAAAAAAGAAAAGAGGAGTTTCTGATACCAGAATTGTAATTTGCTTTTTGGTATGGAGTTTCCTAAATTATGCTATATCTTTTTTTTTAAATTAGGAAAGGCATTACTTTTTTTTCCTTTACCTTTTTTAATCAATAAAGAACCTTGACAGTGCTCTTATAGGTCCACAAGAAAGTTAGTTCAGGCTCTGCAGTGGCTGAATTATATGTATATTTATGCATATTTTTTTTAAAAAATATTAAGCTTAGCATTTACTAGATATTTATTTTTGGTTGGTATCTGTATTGATACCTTCCTGCCGATTAGTTAAGAGGCTTCAATAGTAAGCATATCTTGGACTGTGTAGTGATATATTTTAGTTTTTCCTCTGTATTTGACAGCAATGATAACAATTTTATTTTTTACTGCTGAAGTTCTTTGAATTAAAAAACTTCTCTCATTTAAATTTAATTGAAAATTTTTCTTTTTAGTATTTTAATCGGATTTTAAAAAATGTGTGTATATTGTGTGTGTGTGTGATTGGAATTTTAACTTTCAACTTGGAATATTTAGTTATTTGAAGCAACTCATGACTCTTGCTATTTCCGTTTCTTGAAGGTCTTTGTAGTTTATATTCCTGATAACAGGGCCCCTGGAATCTTTGTCTGAATTATATCACTTTATTTCTATTCTCTTTTCTTTGATTCTAATGCTGAAAGTTCAGACTCATTGCTTTAATGACAGAGTGTATGTTGACTTCCTGTGATTTGTCAGAAATTAAGCAGAAAAATCTGTTAATTTGAGGAAAAATGTCAGACTTTTTTCTGTCCTCTGTATAAAGGGACTCTCTTCTGATTAGATGACTAAAAAGATTCAAAGATGATAACCAGTATCACACAGTATGGTAAAGATGAATTAATATGTATTTAATTGGAAAGAAAGCACATTCTAGATTTTCTTTTCTAAAAAGATTGATTTTCTTGCTGTCCTTATATTCTTTTGATAAATGTAAAGAAAAATGAAAATTGTTTCCCAAAAGTAAGGTAATGAAACTTGGGATTTAGTGTCTTCATTAGTCGGGTTTGTAGAGAAATCTACCTTGAGGCACCGTTTGTATTGTTTTTGTAGGACTTGAGTTAGACTTTTGACTGCTAGAAATGATTAATTGTCCTTACTTGAAATATTGAGATCATTTTAATATGTGGTATCTTGTTTCTTTTTTTAAAAATACTGGAATTAAAGATAAATTTGTGCTTAATATTGTGTCCCTTTATTTAGTTAAAGTGGCCCGTCTTGCGTAGCTTCTATAATGCTAGTATTCCCTGTGTTTTTACTGTAATCTTATTGAAGATATAAAACTTACACCGCAGTGCTCTTCTCCCCCCTTTTAGTCTATTTAAAAATCCACTTGTTGTGTTAGTACAGTTACACTGGAGGAGTTAAAAATAGAATGAGAGTGTTTTAAATTCTTCTCTAAGATATATTTGTTTTTAAGAATGTGTGCATTTTTAGTTTTTTTTCTTTACAAATATTTGTCTTGAGAGGCTGGTGTCGTGAAAACAGCAGTGTACTAAGCATGAGAAGATAGAAGTCTTTTGTACTGACATTACCAGCTGTCCCTCAGGAGGTAATTCTTGCTTTTCCTAAGATAATAGGGTTGTGTGGGTTAAAGATTAAGTTTGGGAAATTACTTTCAAAACTATCAAGTGCTATACAAATAATACTTAATGTTGCCACATCTGAATCAAATTAGGAATTTTAAAGAATGTCCCTCTTTTATCTCTTCCTCAAAGAGTTTTAGAATTGACTAACCTAGATAGCATATTAAAAAGCAGAGACATTACTTTGCCAACAAAGGTCCGTCTAGTCAAGGCTATGGTTTTTCCAGTAGTCATGTAGGGATGTGACAGTTGGACTGTGAAGAAAGCTGAGCACCGAAGAATTGATGCTTTTGAACTGTGGTGTTGGAGAAGACTCTTGAGAATCCCTTGGACTGCAAGGAGATCCAACCAGTCCATCGTAAAGGAGATCAATCCTGGGTGTTCATTGGAAGGACTGATGTTGAAGCTGAAACTCCAATACTTTGGCCACCTGATGGGAAGAGTTGACTCATTGGAAAAGAGCCTGATGCTGGGAAGGATTGAGGGCAGGAGAAGAAGGGGATGACAGAGGATGAGATGGCCGGATGGCATCACCGACTTGATGAACCTGAGTTTGAGTAAACTCCGGGAGTTGGTGATGGACAGGGAGACTTGGCGTCCTGCGATTCTTGGGGTTGCAAAGAGTTGGACACGACTGAGCAACTGAACTGAACTGATGCACTTGTACCTAGACTCAAGTTTAGATGTCATTCTTCTCTTCTAATACGCTGACACCACAATGTGTACATGTGTGTATAGTTACTTATAAAAATCTCATAAAGGCCATTTATGTCAAGTCTCTCAGAGGATATATGACTGGAAGCTCATATAATTGTTAAATTTGTTGTTCTTCTCTATATCTTATAAGTCACACTCTTAGAATTTGATACCAGTTGAAATTGTGGGCCAGCAAAAATAATCTAATCTTCGTGACCGCATTTATTGTAGGGAAGGTGCAGTGGAATTAAATACAGACGGGGTACCTTGCTTAACTTTCATTATACAGTAAGAATTTAAGAACTAATTCTCATAAGAACATCAGTTGAATGCTACATTGTGTTTCTCTCCCCTATTCTAGTATGTATGTATGTATGTTTGTTTTAAAGGGAGTGGGGAAATCATGGAATCATGGAAAGAGTTGACTCTGCCAGTGTTATAGTTTGAAGTATGTAAAAAAAAAAAAAGGATCATATATATCATCTAAACAGATACGAATTAATGAAATTTTGTATCATTATGCAATGTATATACTGTATTAAGCTATCATGAAATTTTGGTACTGTTTAAAATTATGGCACTATAAATTTACTCAAAATGGGTCAATGCTCTCTCCCCAGGAACTTCATATCTAGAAACTGATTTTTTTCTTTCATTGTAAGATTTTTATTTTATACCACTTAAATCAATCTGATACATGTGTGTTTAGTATAAAATGTACTAGAAGAAAAAGATGGGGTTTGTATAGGCTTTTTGAGTTTGTATAGGCTTTTTGAGTTTGTATAGGCCTTTTGAGTTTAAAGTGGCTTAAGTGATGATTTTGAACTGTTTCATAGCTTTCTCAAACTTATGGCTACTTTAAATACCTCAGTGTATTTCTGGCTACTGCTGAGCACAGTGCGAGCAGTGTTTCCTGGCTCTTGATTGCTGCTTACTAGTATGTTTCAGTAGCTACCCCAAACTGACTTCATTTAATAAATATTTCTACAGTTGAAAGAATAATGTGGTTTTTGTGAAAAGTATCTTCCTTTTCCAATTATTTGATTTAGGAGTCCATGTTTTTGAGATATATCTGTAAGACCTTATTATTTGTTTATGTTTAAATAGGGGAGGATACTTAAACATAAACTTAACACTCAGCATTCAGAAAACTAAGTAGGGAGGATACTTAAACATAAACTTAAAACTCAGCATTCAAAAGACTAAGATTATGACATCCGGTCCCATCACTTCATGGCAAATAGATGGGGAAACAGTGGAAACAGTGGTAGACTTTATTTTCTTGGGCTCCAGAATCACTGCAGATGGTGATTGCAACCATGAAATTAAAAGACACTAGCTCCTTGGAAGAAAAGCTAGACAGCTTGGAAGACAAACCTAGACAGCATATTAAAAAGCAGAGACATTACTTTACCCACAAAGGTCTGTCTAGTCAAAGCTATGGTTTTTCCAGTAGTCACGTGTAGATGTGAGAGTTGGACCATAAAGAAAGCTGAGCGCTGAAGAATTGATGCTTTTAAACTGTGATGTTGGAGAAGACTCTTGAGAGTCCCTTGGGCTGCAAGGAGATCAAACCAATCTATCCTAAAGGAAATCAGTCCTGAATACTCATTGGAAGGACTGATACTGAAGCTCCAATACTTTGGCCACCTGATGCGAAGAGCTGACTCACTGGAAAAGACCCTGATGCTGGGAAAGACTGAAGGCAGGAGAACGAGATGACAGAAGACGAGATGGTTGGATGGCATCACCAACTCAATGGACATGAGTTTGAGTAAGCTCCTGGGGATGGTGAAGAACAGGGAAGCCTGGCATGCTGCAGTCCATGGGGTCATAAAGAGTCAGACACGACTGAGCGACTAAACAACAAAGGAGAGGATATGGCTGTTTAAGGAACAGCTCTGAAAAAGAAGTTCCAGTGCTTAGGTAGGAGGGTTTACCATACATATTTTACCACTGATTACAGGTAGTATGTTTCTTCACCAATTTGGTGTTAATAGTGTATTTCCTACCCCAGGATACCTAAGACGATAGGTCCTAGAGGAGTTATTGGAGATGTTGAAAGGCGTCAGGGTCCATTTAAAAATCCAGTTGCTGTCTTAGTATAGTTGTGTTGGTAAAGTTAAAAGTAAAACCAAGGAGTTTCGATTTCTCTTAGGTGTATTTATTTTTTAAGAGGGTTGGAGTGGGGGTCACGTTTCTAATTTGAGAATACCCTAAAGATATTTCTGGTAGTGTCTCTGTTGAAAATCATGTGTGGAATATGAAATTCAGTGTCTTTTCCATGCTTGCCATTGTATTTGAGATGTGATGCATGTTAAGGGGCGCATATTAGAATATTGCTCTTTTGTTGCCGAAATCCTTGACTATGCCCAGGACTTGTAGGGTATACCATACCATTATGGCAGTAGAGCCTAACTCGATAATAGTTTTTTTAAAAATACCTTTGTCGAATTGTGTCATATTTATGTTTTCTTAAAAGCAGAGACATTACTTTGCCAACAAAGGTCCGTCTAGTCAAGGCTATGGTTTTTCCAGTAGTCACGTATGGATGTGAGAGTTGGACTATAAAGAAAGCTGAGTGCCGAAAAATGGATGCTTTTGAACTGTGGTGTTGGAGAAGACTCTTGAGAGTCCCTTGGACTGCAAGGAAATCCAACCAGTCCATCCTAAAGGAAATCAGTCCTAAATATTCATTGGAAGGACTGATGTTGAAGCTGAAACTCCAATACTTTGGCCACCTGATGGGAAGTACTGACTCATTGGAAAAGACCCTGATGCTGGGAAAGATTGAAGGCAGGAGGAGAAGGGGATGGCAGAGGATGAGGTGGTTGGATGGCATCACCGACTCAATGGACAGGAGTTTGAGTAAACTCCGGGAGTTGGTGATGGATAGGGAAGCCTGGTGTGCTGCAGTCCATGGGTTGCAAAGAGTCGGACATGACTGAGCTGCTGAACTGAACTATGTTTTCTTAATGTGTTATGAGTGATTTTTGGCAACCACATCATTTTTCTTGACTTGTAAAAAAAAAAAAATAGTGATGATTTGTTTATACTTTGCTTACCCCTCCCCCAACCTTAGTTTTCAGGACTTTTTAAAGATGGTTTCACACATTTCTTATAAAACACTCTGCCTTTTCTTTGATTAGAGTCCCAATCTGGTTTTAAGACTTTTCCTTTTAGGATTCCTTTAGTGTTTAACTCTTGGTGGTGGTGTAGTCGCTAAGTCGTGTCTGACTCTTGGGACCCCATGGACTAGAGTCTGCCAGGCTCCTCTGTCCGTAGGAATTCTCCAGGCAAGAATATTGGAGTGGGCTGCCATTTCCTTCTCCAGTGATCCTTAATCTTCCCTATCCTCAGGGGCTATGTTTGGCATTAGTTGGAGAGTTTGGGTGGGGATGAGGGGGCGGGACATGTTTCTTTGTAGACTTTCAGTCTTTTTGTCCTATTCTACTAGGAGGTCATGGAGTAAGAGATTTCCTTTCCATCTTGGCAATTTCCCAGGCTGAATGGGATGTTTCTAAAGTACTTCCAGGACTTGCTGACAAAAGAGGAAGATAAGCAATGCAAAAATGGTAGCTGAAGCAGTTTTATTTAAGGCTGTAAACCAACTTGGGTTAAAAATAAACTTCAGAGGAAAGTAAGTCAAATTACTGTGCTTTAGATTTGGGAGCCTTCAGGTGAACAATTATTTAGCATTAACAAAATTTTTTTGTTAAATACTGAGAATTGAATTCATATTTGTATTGAAGATTAAAAGCATACCAGATTTTATAGCTATCAATATTGTTAATGCCTAGTAGGATATGAGTTTATGCCAGATGAAGTACATGATACTTAACATACATAAAATAGCTTAGAAGTGGATTGCCTGCCTCTCTCAAGCAATGATTTTTCTAATTTTGCTCGCCATAGTGCTTTGACGCTTGTGTCAAAAATTGATGCTTTTGTACTGTGGTGCTGGAGACGACTCTTGAGAGTCTCTTGGACTGCAAGGAGATCAAACCAGTCAATCCTAAAGGAAATCAGTCCTGAAAATTCATTGGAAGGACTGATAGTGAAGCTGAAACTCCAATACTTCGGCCACCTAATGAGAAGAACTGACTCATTGGAAAAGACCCTGATGCTGGGAAAGATTGAAGGCAGGAGGAGAAGGGGGTGACAGACGATGAGATGGTTGGATGGCATCACCAACTTGATGGACTTGAGTTTGAGCAAGCTCCGGGAGTTGGTGATGGACAGGGAAGCCTGGCATGCTGCAGTCCATGGGGTTGCAAAGAGTCGGACATGACTGAGCGACTGAACTGAGCTGAGTGCTTTGACTCTTTAAAATTTTTTGAAAATGAGTAGGCAATGTGAGTAGGTTTGTTTCTGTACCCTGCCTAGGTTAATCCTTCCCAAGCTTAAAGTTCAGAGACTAACTGAAGTTTAGTTAGTGCTAAATAGTATCTGCATTCCTCAAAACTCAGAAGAACTCTAGGGCATGTAAATTGTATCCCAGTAAGTCAAACATAAAGGAAATATTGTATTTCTTTACAGTAAAGGTATAAAAATAAGTAAAAGACCACTGGGCTTCCCAGGTGACACAGTGGTAAAGAATCTGGTAAGTTCTTTACCCTTTGGTAAATTCAGACACTAACAGTCTTTGATTTCACTGGAGAGTATCCAGTGCTACATTTTTGCTTTTCCATTGAAAATGACTACTAAATTTGGTAGGCAATGTAAAACATGAAATATCAAATTATTAAAAATCAATGGCCTTTTTTGTGCTCATTTGCTCAGTGGTGTCTGACTCTGTGTGGCCCCATGGACTGGAACCTGCCACGCTCCTCTGTCCATGGAATTTTCCAGGCAGGAATACTGGAGTGGGTTACCACTTTCTCCTCCAAGGGATCTTCCCAACGCAGGGATCAAACCCACATCTCTTTCATCTCCTGCATTGGCAGGTAAATTCTTTACCACTGTGCCACCTGGGAAGCCTCATGGTCTTTTACTTATTTTTATGTCTTTACTGTAAAGAAATATGTAAAGAAAATAGTGTAAAGAAAAAAAAAATGACCACCACAGTCAAGCTATCAATAATTCCATCATCCCCTCCACACTGCACCTCCAAGTTTCCTTGTTCCCTTTTATAGTCAACTTCTCCTAGTCCTTGATAACAACTGGTCTTTTTCCCCCCTATAATTTTGTCTTTTCAAGAATGTTATAAATAAGTTTTGAAAGAATTGTGGTAAAATACACATAAAATTTACCATTTTACAATTCAGTGGTATTAAGTACATTCACAGTGTGTGCAGCTGTGACCAACATCTAGTTCCAGAGCTTCTTGTCATCCCAGATCAAAACCCAGTACCAATTAAGCAGTCAATCCAAATTTTCCCATCTTCCCAGCCCCTTGCAACCACAGATCTACTTTCTTTATGGATTTGTCTATTCTGGATATGTCATATAATTGGAATCATGTAATATGTAGCCTTTTATGTCAGACCACTTTGACTTAGTATAATATTTTCAAGGGTCATCCATGTTGTAGTAGGTATGGCTGAGTAATCTTCCATTGTATAGATTTACACATTTTGTTTATCCATTCATTGTTTGATGTGCATTTGAGTTTCTGCCTTTTTGCTACTGTAAATAGTGTTGTGGTGGACATTAATGTGTAAGTTTTTGTTTGAACACTTGTTTTCAGTTCTTTGGGGCATATACTTGGGAGTTGATTGGAGTCGATTTGCTGAATCATGTGATAATTCTCTGTCTAACTTTTTGAGGAAATGCCAAACTGTTTCTGAAGTGGTTTCTAGCATTTTACATTTTCATAAGCAGTGTATGAGGGCTCTAAATTTTCCATCTCACAACATTAGTTATTTATCATTAACAAATTTTTTGACTCTTCTAATGGATGCTTTCTCTTTGTGGTTTTGATTTGCATTTTCCTCCAGGTGGTGCTAGTGTTAAAGAACCCACTTGCCAATGCAGGAGACATAAGAGGCTTGGTTTCAATCCTTGGGTCAGGAAGATCCCCTGGAGAAGGGAATAGCAGCCCACTCCAGTCTTCGGAGAAGGCAATGGCACCCCACTCCAGCACTCTTGCCTGGAAAATCCCATGGATGGAGGAGCCTGGTAGACTACAGTCCATGGGGTCGCTAAGAGTTGGACACGACTGAGCGACTTCACTTGCACTTTTCCCTTTGATGCATTGGAGAAGGAAATGGCAACCCACTCCAGTGTTCTTGCCTGGAGAATCCCAGGACGGGGGGGCCTGGGGGGCTGCCGTCTACGGGGTCGCACAGAGTCGGACATGACTGAAGCGACTTAGCAGCAGCAGCCAGTGTTCTTGCCTGGGAAATCTCAAGGACAGAGAAGCCTGGTGGTCTACCGTCCATAGGGTCGCAAAGAGTCAGACATGACTGAAGTGACTTAGCAAGCATTTGCCAGTGAAGTTGAGCAACTTTTCATGTGCTAATTGGCCATATGTATATCTTTGGAGAACTGTATCTATTCAGGTCTTTTGCCCATTTTTAAATTTGATCGTTTTCTTGCTTAGTTATAGGCGTTCTTTATATACTAGACTCTTAAGAGATACATGATTTGCAAGTATTTTCTCTGGTTTTGTGAGTGGTCTTTTAACTTAGTATCCTTTGCACAAAAATGAGACTTGTAATATGCATATTAAGTAGATTTGAAAAAATTCAGAATTCATTTAAATGTATTACTGAATCCATCCCTTTCTATTACTGGGTTCTTTTTTGTGTTACAAGACAAAGTTTTTACTTAAATAATCATAATGGATTTTGATCCAAGGTCATCTTCTAGTTGCCCTCCACTCTCCCTGCAGCATCATGCTGTTCTCCTTTCCCTATGAAAGGTGTGTGGTGTTAGATAATATAATACGTCTGCCTTCAGTGCTGACATCTCAAACTAGTGAACAAATTGAAGCTAGTATGGAACTACTAAAGTGCAAGCTAGTGTGGTACTTGTGCTGTAAGAGTTTAAAGAAGGTACTGAATCATAGGATTTTTTTTAATCCTGAAATCACAGAACATTTTATAGTCCTAATTGGAATTTATACTAACAGTTCTTTTCTTTCTAGATGGTAAATTCTTAGAGGGTTGGAACTATCTTATTTAGTTCATCTTTTGGAGTTATTACTCTTAATTAGTGCTCTTGTAGAAAATAACCAAGAAAACATTGTTGATTTTTAATAGAACATATGGGAGAGGGAGTATGGGTTCTAGGTTGAATCTTGAAGAAAAATTCGTGTTGGGTTAAGTTAGGGGACTGCATTCTAGAGTTAAGAGAAAGGCCTTGATTGTGAGAAGAGGCAGTCATAGGAAATAATTTTTTGCCCTCTAGGCAATGGGAATACAGTGATAAGCAACACTGACAGGTTCCTGCCCTTCTGGACTTTACAGTCTCCTGGCAGAACACAGTTAAATAAACTTCTCCAATGGTCTAAGAGTTAAGGAACTGTTAGGTTCTCTGGTAGTACTTATGTAACAGGGATTCCTAGTCTGTTTCAGGGGAATCAGAAACTTTGCAAAGGAAAGCTAAAGCTTAAAGGACATTGAAAGATTAATGAGGGCCAAGGACAAGGCTGTTCCATGCAGACAGGCTTATTAACAAGGTCCCTGGGGCACTGAAAGAATGGGATGGATGGGGCACAGAATGTAAAAGGATTACAAGAGTGTGGAGAGTTAGCTGAAAAGGGAAGTAAGGTCCATAAGATGAAAATGGCAGTGGGAGGACATCACATTTGTGTTTTATTAGAATTGTTTTTTTTGCAGTCTGGGGAGAAATGGAATAGAGGTGAGAACTAGGGGTGGAAAACATACTATTAGTTAGGTGTAAACGTAATTGCAGTTGCAGACTGTGAATTTTAAATCATTATAAACTAGGCTCAAACACATCTTTATTTACCAAAATAGGAACCATTGCAATCAACACATTTTTGCCAATGAGGAATAAGTTTGTTTATTCCTGTAGTGTAAAAATTTGGGATTTGATCAACTCTTGGAAAGCATTTTCTGCCTCCTGCTGGTTGTGGAAACATTTTCCCTGCAAAAAGTCATTGAGTTTCTTGAAGAAAGTGGTAGTTGGATGGTGAGAGGTCGAGTGAAGATGGCAGATGAGGCAAAACTTCGTAGCCTAATTCATTCAACTTTTGAAGCGTTGGTTGTGCGACATGCGGTCAGGTGTTGTGGAGAAGAAGTGGATCCTTTCTGTTGACTGATGCTGGCTGCAGGTGTTGCAGTATTTGGTGCATCTCATTGATTTGCTGAGCATACTCTCAGATGTAATGGTTTTGCCAGGATTCAGAAAACTGTAGTGGATCATACTGGCAGCAGACCACCAAGCAGTGACCACGACATTTTTTGGTGCATGTTTGACTTTGGAAAGTGCTTTGGAGCTTTTTCTTGGTTCAGCCACTAAGCTGGTCATTGCTGGTTGTCATATAAAATCCACTTTGCCTCACATGTCCCAGTCTGATCAAGAAATGGCTCGTTGTTGTGTAGAATAAAAGATGACACTTCAAAATGACAGCTTTTTTTTATTTTTGGTCAGCTCATGCGACACCGACTTATCCAGTTTTTTCACCTTTCCAATTTGCTTCAAATGGCAAATGACCGTAGAATGGTCGATGTTGAGTTCTTTGGCAACTTCTTGTGTAGCTATAAGAGGATCAGGTTTGATGATCTTCTCAGTGGGTCATTGTCAACTTCTGGTGGCTGGCCACTGCACTTCTCATTTTCAAGGCTCTGGTCTCCTTTGTAAAACTTCTTGAACCACTGCTGCACTGTATGTTCGTTAGCAGTTCCTGGGCCAAATGTGTTGTTGATGTTGGGATGCCTCCGCTGCTTTATGGCACATTTTGAACTCGAATAAGAAAATCACTTGGATTTGCTGTTTGTCTAACATCATTTCCCTAGTCTAAAATAAATATAAAATAAACAGCTAGTTTGTGTCTACTTTGGCCGCCTGATACAAAGTATAAACTTTGGCCACCTGATGTGAAGTACTGACTCATTGGAAAAGACCCTGATGCTGGGAAAGATTGAAGGCAGGAGGAGAAGGGGACAGAGGAAGAGATGATGGATGGCATCACTGACTTAATGGACGTGAGTTTGAGCAAGCTCCGGGAGTTGTTGATGAACTGGGAAGCCTGGTGTGCTGCATTTCATGGAGTCACAAAGAGTTGGACACGACTGAGCAACTGAACTTTACTGAAACAGCTAGTGATAAGTCATTAGCAAAAAAACATAAAGCGAGAAATGTGCACTAAAATGATGTATAACATAACCATATTTAAGAATGTGTTCCAATATCAAATGGCCAAGTTCAATGTAAAACTGCAATTTCTTTTGCACCAACGTAATATGTCTGTCTGACCAAATAGTGCCATTTGTTGGAAAATGCCCACATTTATTAAAGTGGGAGTTCTGGGAAGAAAGGAGCCAGTTGTTGTATTTGAGGCATTAGAACATTAAGACTGCTTTTTTTTGGTTTGGGTATATAGGTCTGGATTTCACTTGGGTGAAGTTAAGACTGCTTTTTTTTTGGTTTGGGTATATAGGTCTGGATTTGAGAGTGCACATCTTTGATGGAGGCCTAGATTTGGGAATTGATGTCATACAGGTGACAAGTATTGCCATCAGCATAGTTTGCGGGAGAGATGAATAGAAGGCCTATGGTCAAGCTTTGAGAAACTCCAAGGCTTAGTGGTGTGGTAGAAGAGGCTGAGTAAGCCTTCATAGGTGCCTGAAAAAGCAGAAGTGGAGAGGTAGGAAGAAATACAGAGTATAACATCCTATAAGCCAAAGGAAGGAAAGAATCTAGTTATTTTGAATTATCAGGATCTGAGCCCAGGTTATTGTAAGGATTCTAAAAAGAAGTTTTCATTCAGCCCACTTCACTCCCCTGTAGGGCACCTTTGTGCAGACCATAGCCTGCTCAGCAGCCTTGTGAAAGCCTGCTGTGAGAGGATGAGTAAGGAGCAACCTGAAATATATCTTGCTTTTAGCAACCTGGAGGTCTTAGTTGGTTTTGCCAAAAGTGATAGAACAGAAGTTGGCTTGCTGTAAACAGAGGAGCTAGTAGAGGTAAAGAAACAATACGGGGAGGAGAGACAATTCTGTTCGACTGCAAAGAGCAAAGGCAGGTTGGTTGGTTGGAGGGATGTGGGATTGATGGAGTTTTTCTGGTTTTTGTGTGTGTGTGTGTGTGCTTTTAATTTGTTTTTGTATTTTTAAGTGGGAGATACTAGAAAATTTTACATGTTTAAGAAGAAGATTCAGTTTGGTGGAAAAGGTAGAGTCCACAGGAGAAAGACTATTTGAAAAGTTCTGTAGTTAGGAGGTTTACTTGTTCCATTGTGTGAGTGTGATGGGAAGAAAGGTTCTGTGTGAGACACAGGTAAACTTGTGGATTGTTGGAAGGAGATTGGCAGGCAGTGGTGGAGTGTTGAAAAGTTATGAGAAGGTAGAAATAGATGGAATCCCATAAAGTTCTAGAGTTGGGTGCATGTGTGTTATCGTATCTTTATTTTTCCTCTTGGTCAAGTAGAGAGAATGTTAGAGAAGGAAGGAGAGAAGGAGGAGAGAATTTAGAAGAGTGTTTTGGAATCTGAAGAGAATGGGGAACAGATAGTGCATGTGGAAGATGAACTTTGGAAGAACCTGGGAACGTGGTACTTGCTGATGGATGATGGGTAATTGATAATTGGATTTATGCAGGATTAGGATTTTGCCAGGTTGGTGTGAGGGAAATATTAAGGGAAGTTAAGGGAAGAGTTATTGAAATGATAGACCATGAAATCTAAACTGATTGAAGAAGGAAGTTAAGAAGAAGGTTCTTGGGTTGGGAAAAGCAGAGAAAGTCACAGGAATTCAAGTTACTAAAAACCTTTTTAGTGGTACAGAGAAAATGTGAATAGAGAGTTGTCAAAAGCAAAACAAGTCATCAGGGGACATTGAGCAAGATGAACTGAAAAACTTATGGGATTTGAAAGACAAGTAACCACCAGTGGTAGTTGCTACTCTGGCAGGAATGGTTCCTGTGGAGCACTTTGGAGCGCTCAGTGTGTGACCCTGGTTTCAGCAAGTTGAAAAGTGAGTGAAGGCAAGGATAATAAATTTTTTCCCAGAGGTTTGGCTGTGAAAAGTCTATCTATACAGTTAGCTTTAGAAGGAGAAAGAGAGCTAAGTGTTTCTTTTCTTTTTTTTTTTCTAGAGGAAAGACCTGAGTGTGTTCATTTGTTGATGATGTGATGAGGGTTCTGTAGATAGGAGGTTTACTTGTTCCATTGTATGAGTGTGATGGGAAGAAAGGCTCTGCGTGAGACACAGGTAAACTTGTGGATTGTTGGAAGGAGGCTGGCAGGCAGTGGTGGAGTGTTGAAGAACCTGTAAGTTAGAACTGAGTTTGCGTTTTTACTCTGCCTTTAATTAGCTAAATAGCTATGCTGCTTTAGGTCACTTGTGGAATCTTTGTCAGCGGTAGTACTGGGGGAAAGAGAAAGGTACAGAAAGTTTGACAGCTGTTTTGGAAAAGCAGAGAACCCTAGCTAGGGAGTCATGGGCAGCATTGAAGACTCAGTTATAGGTAGAGAGCTACACGGGAGTGGTGTATTCAACAACGTTTACACTGAAGACAAAGTGTAGAGGCACATGAAGCGAAGGTTGAGATCTAATGGAGTACCCACGTAGTTACTTACTTGGTCCTTTTTGGTTAATATGGTTTAGAGGTCTGTCAAATAGATGGTGTTTGAGATTGCTTGGGAGGGATATAAACTATATTGAAGTTGAATACTATGTTTTGCTAAAGATATTACATAAAAACAAAATTTACAACCTTTTAAATTTTGCATTAGAGTATATTCAGTGATTTTAAGTATAGGTGCAGAGTTAGAAGGAACATGTCCAGAAGACCACCCTTACTTCTGATAGCAGTTGCAAGTTTGGGGGTCCTCTGGACCACTCTTGGGTTGGATAATTCACTAGAAGGACTTAAAGACTCATCGAAAGCTGTTATACTCATGGTTGCGGCTAAAGGATACAGATTAAAACCAACCAAGGGTAAAGGTACATAGAGCAGAGTCTCAGATACTTCCAAACTCCGAGCTTCTCCCTGTTTCGTGGTATTGACTTGTGATAATACGTATGAATGTTACCAAACATGGAAGCCCAGCCCAACCTTGGTGTCCAGAGTTCTCATGGGGTCCATGATCAATTGCCCACATGCATGAACTTAGGTTTCCAGCCCTACTAAAGGTTGAGTTGATCTATGTGATTCAAAGGCCTCACCATAGATCCCATAGTTTTACTTTCTGGTGTGATGCAAAGTTTCAGGTGGACAGGGACACTCTTATTAGGCATTATATTCCAAAAGTTTAAATACTATCTTCCAGAAGTTGAAGGGTAAGCTCAGGCCTCTCTTTGGGCAAGGTGAAATTCTTTACACTTTTACAACAGTAGTTAAATATATTTTTGTATTTTGAGGCTGCAAAAACTAATTAGTTGAGGTTTGATTGATATTAAAAGTTGATTACTAAAGAACCTATAAATAGGTAATTAAAAATTTGGTATTTAATACTTAATTCTTATTAAGTACCTAAGGAAGTTTCATCAAGAAATATTAGCTGTTAATATTTCATTATAGTAAAACTGAGGCAAACTCATTTATAATTTTTAATTTTGGCATGATGGTTCAATTCTGTTTTATTAAATTTGAACTTACTATTTTCTCCTGTGGCATTTCATATAATGAAGTCCCTGAGCCTCCCAACTTAATTTTTTAGCCAGAGATTCATATTTTAGAGCAGTGTCGCTCATGTGAAAGTGTGATGTACTCAAGTCTCAGAATTATGCGTAATTTCACCTTTTCTCCTACACTTTTTTGAAAGTATGTCTGAATCCAGGTAAGAGATATCACAAGAATAACATTGAATTTATTTTTAAAAGGTAAATTTTTAGTGGTATGAACTGTTAGTATGAAAAACAGCGCATCCTGCAACTTCTTTGTGACAGTGATGCTCTCTTTGAGTGCCACTGCTTCAGAGAATTAACTCAGTCCCACCTCATTGGCTTTAGTGCAGATCTCATTTCCTACTTGGTCCCCATTACAAATTAGATCTCACCATGCAAGTGAAATCCCTTAATGAGCCTAGGTAAAAACAACTTGAAGCAATAGCATGCTTTTTCTGGTGGCACCGCTAGGTGTGGTGTTTGCATCAAGTCATTTTGGGGTGCTTTATGGAAATATTTTCTGGTAGAGAATTCCCTGACTTCACCTCTCCAGGCTGATTTTTCCCCCCTCCTTAGTTGCTTTTCATGATGCTTACAAGAACTGGACTATAAAACCACATTTAGGGGTGACATACTATCCCTAACACTCGGTAGGTTGTTGATGTGAGATCTCAAGGCTTGGGTCAGTGAAAATGAATGATCTCTCTGATTTATTACATTTTATGTATATTGATAATAGGTAACTAAAATGAGTGGTAACTGTATTTGCATGTGATTTGTATGTTATAGTTAACATTTAAGTTCTCTTTGGTTCTAAAAATTTTTTCGCTGCCACCTCAAGCCTCTGTCCTCTACGGCAGAGAGTGGCATTCCATCGCAGTTTTTGCTTCAGCATATGAACCCTAGAAGGCCATAGTGCAACTAAAAGCACCTAACCCATGAATGATATTTGCTTCATGTTTGGAAAACAAATGTTTTAACCCACTGTCCTCACTAATATTGTAACTACTGTCTTACAGATTGACTTGATGCAAAAACATCACAAAGGCTCCATATTATACAGTATGCGATTTTTGAGGTATGAGCTTTAGAAACTTACCTCTCATGTGGCATGTACATCAGGCTTTAACTTCAGTTTAATCATTTTGGGGAATTTATGTATTTCTTTTTTTTTTTCCCTCTCTCTCCATAATATTTTTAGAGTATTAAAGGGGCTGTGGAGGTATTTTTGGGTCCTAGCTAGGATACTTAGTCTTAACAAATACATTTTCTTTTATCACTAAATTGAGATACTAATTCTGGCAGATGATAGTTTTTTCAGCCCTTACAATTAGCTTAACATTTATGCCTGCCTCTTTGAGTTCAGTCTGCATTTTCTTTTTAGTGCCCTTTGATTGCCTCATTTTAAGTGCTTATTTCCATTCTTAACAGTTTTCTATTTATTGGACTGGGATGATCTTGTTGATGCTAACTGCCTGATATTGACTTTTTGAGAACTAAGCTGTCTAGATCTTATAAAAGAAAGATTTTGTATAAATGCTGAACCATTTTGTGTCTTTGGGTTCAGAATATCTATAATTTGAATTCTGGTTAGAAGTGGTTTGATTGGTTTGTATTAAAAGAACCTGGCAACCAGGGAGTTTTTAGACATTTCTGAGACAGTAGTTCTACTCTAGTGAGTTTTTCATTATATTTCTGAAAACTCAAATTCTGGGGAGAAAAGTCTCTGTGTTTATAACTAATGAGATTTTATTTGTAACAAATTGGGAGATTTGTTCTGTTTTTTTGTTTGTTTAATTTTGTATGATTCCTAAGTAGAAATGGATTTCTTTTCTTGGTAGCAGTAGATTGCTTAATTTTTTCAGTGAAGAAGTTAAAATCAGTTTATTGTATACTGAGTATAAAAACTTATTTTGATTGTATTCATATG
Source organism: Giraffa tippelskirchi (assembly GCF_054371585.1). NCBI lineage: Eukaryota > Metazoa > Chordata > Mammalia > Artiodactyla > Giraffidae > Giraffa > Giraffa tippelskirchi. Next base: position 25,088,130 of record NC_137287.1, read on the forward strand.
TTCATTAATGATTTATATTTACCTGTTAGACTGGAAACCTTGAGTATATTTAGTATTATGGACCTACTGACTTTGATTGTACCTTGTAAGCTAAGTATTTCTTAAGAACTTGTTATCTTTCATAAGCCTTATAAAAACATCACATAATCTATAGATATTATCCCCATTTTCTGCAACAGACATCAGAGGCTTGGAAGTTAAGTTGCTTGTGCAAAGTCACACGTACCTTTCCAGTGCTGGAGCTGAGATCTGAGCCTAGATCTTTTTTTTAAACCCGTATTCTCTATTGCCTTGTGTTTAGTGCTATGTCACCAGAAAAAGATACAAATATTTAATATTTAACTCTTCATAGTAAGAGTAGTATATGTAGTCTATATGAAGCATAATGGACATTAGAAATCCAGACTATTTTAATATTTATTTAAATATTGATAAGACTTTAATTATCTTGATGTTTCAGAATTGTTTTATTAATTCATTTGCTAACAGTTTCCTTTTCCAGGTTGTGTTAGGTGCCATACATACAGACAAGTTTCAAGTCTGCCCAAATCATTAAAGCTCATAGATTCTCTTATTTTTCAATTCCCTTTTAGAAATTAATGGTATGTTATGGTTTATTATAGGTGCTCATTGAGTATGCTACTTTTAGGTACGTGGGACAGGTCATTATATAAGTTTTAAAGAGTTCTTATGCTTCATTTAGTGGTAAAGGCATTTAAATGCTTGTAGACTTACTACACTAAGAAAATATCCTCATACATTTTTTAAAAATTCCATAGATTTTATTTTTTCATATGTTGGAAGTTCTGAGCTTTGTTGAGTGAACTCTGAATGTTTGAAGAATATACTCCATTATGGAACTTTAGTTATATGTTTAGTTAGTGTGCTAGCGTTATGAATTTTTATTGTTTCAGATTCAGAGCCTTTAGGAATAATTTAGACTTGTGTGCCATGGAGGTCTCCAAGTTTAATTGAACCTATTTGTCTACATTCTATATTAACAAAAGTTGCAGTAGGTTCTGATCAGGATGTCAGAGCCTATGCAACTTTTTCATATTTAGTATTCTTGTGGGTGGGGACAAGGAAAGGATGATAACCTCTAAATAAAATACACAGACAACTATGTCCTTTTTTATACATGGGGAAGGGAATGGGGTTGAGAAACAGCTAAGTTTCTGCTCTTGCCAGTGTCCTTAATGTCCCCAGATAATGTCACCAAAAAATTATGGTGTAGAAGGTGTTTTAATAAGCATCATAAGAATGACTTTTTTTTTTCCCTAAGAAAGTTGTTCCTCTCCGAAGAAATATGAATATTAGAGGAGCATTTTTCTTCGTATTTTTCATGTGTTGTCATAGAATAGTTAGTGTTGTCTTACATATCTTGATACCTTATTTTTTGAGGGTTGATTGAAGAAAGAATAAGGTTCATGAGAAATTATAGAGTTAGCTTTGTATTTTACTGATAGGGCCATTGGGGCATAGAGATGATCCTTAGATAAGGATACTGATTTTACCTTGGGACTGTGCCACTTGTTTATTAATATTCACATATCTGGGATTATTCTAGGTAGCATTTGAATTTTAAATGGATTATGGACTGCAACCTTCAGCTTTATTGGATTCCTTGGATATCTTTTATTTTCCTCACTTTTTATAATTTTAATAGATACTATTTTTTTAATTGACTTAGTATTATTAATATTCTTTATATAAGCAATCTGTGAGATTGCTTATATAAAGAATATCTATTAATAATGAAGTCCTCAGTATTACCATACATTAAAATAATCTTATTTTTCAGCTGTGTTCTTCTAATATCCTTTTGAGCATGCTTTCAAATTTCATTCTGTAATCTATTTTCCCACCAAATAATCAAGTTACAAATTTAGGTGAGAGAGAGAGAGTGCCACATTGCCGCTAGGCAGTAGTTTAAAAATAATTTGGTAACACTTTGCTCCTGCCTGATATGTTGCCAGTGTTTTTTATTTTTATGACTGAGAAGAGTAATTTTTCCACTGGTTAACCTTCTTATGAGAGAAGGCAATTTAGAAACAACTATTCCTTTTATCAAGTCACGTGAAAAGAACCCTGGACCATGGTGACCAGCTGTCTCAGTTTGCGTGGGACTGAGGGAGTTCATAGGACATGGAACTTTCAGTGCTAAAACCAGTTTAGGTGTTGAGTTGGCCACCCTATTCCTGGAAGTTATTCATATTTCTGAATGAACCTTTAGATGGTAGAGGGGACTGAAAAGCTGGTGTTTCACCCATTGACAATCTCTTCCTAGTTGAAAGACTTCTTATTAGATGTTGGAGTCCTTTTGTATAATAACAATGAGAAGATAGAGGCTTGTATAAAAGAAAGATTTACGATTTGGGTTATCAAAATGTTTTTTTAAAGTTGTAACTTTATACCCTTCTCTCTTTGCAGAACTGATAGTGCATCAGCCGACCCAGATAATTTAAAATACTCTTCATCCAGAGATAGGGGTGGGTCTTCCTCTTATGGACTGCAACCTTCAAATTCAGCTGTGGTGTCTCGGCAAAGGCATGATGATACCAGAATCCATGCTGACATACAGAATGACGAAAAGGGTATATATTATATATTTCCTTATTGCCAGAGGCATGCTTTTGTGTTTTATTTAACCTACTTACTTCTCCTTTTCCTCCTCTTTCCCTTTCTTTCTCTCTCTCCCCTTCTTTTCTTCTAATATGTTTAAAATATAATTATTAAACACAGTGCTGTTCTTGAAACATTTTTTTGAAAGTTTACCCCTTAATTATAAATTTAAATATACTTTTTACACATGCAGTAAAATACATAAGTGCAATTTTCTTCCCCTCCAAATACAGTATTATCACTGAGGCTGAAGTCTTTCCTGACTACTGTCTCTCCTCTGGACTTCTAAAAAGTTTTAAAGTGCAAAATCTGATCTTCTACTGAAGATAACAAAATGAAATCAAGGCATGCATCACAGGGATAGAGTAGAAGCAAAGGCTGGTTGAGCTGCAGATTGAGTCAGAAGGACCTGAACTGGCAGGAATTGATGGAGTGAAACAAAGAGTCCATTGAAATATGTAAATGTTGCTGTTTTCAGGTGTCTACAGTGTCAATGGAGGATCTGGGGAAAATACTTATGGTCGGAAGTCGTTGGGGCAAGAGCTGAGGGTTAACAATGTGACCAGCCCTGAGTTTACCAGTATTCAGCATGGCAGTCGTGCGTTAGCCATCAAAGACATGAGGAAATCACAGGGTAAGACTGGGTGACCTGGGACCATCACACATGCCTCCACTGAGACATCTCCTAAATGCCCTGTTTCATACCAGTGCCTTGCTCGTCTGTGACTTGGTTAGCTTACTGAGTTGACAAACATGTGTTGGTGATAATTGTTTGCATTCTTTTTCCTCTCAACTGTTCCCTAACATAAATTTCTACCAGAAAAGTTTTTAATACTTTTAAAAAGAATGCTCTTAAAATAAGATTAGGAGACTGGATAAGATTTTTAAGAAAGGATTTTCCTGGTTACGTTAGATATTGAACATATAGTGTATAATAGACTTTTCTGCAGCAAGTCCTTCAATTCTTGGGTGACGGTAGGCCCCTAGAGTTCTGTTTAACTCTAGTAAAGGGACTGGGCCCTTTTCTAAAGTTAAACACACAGTTGCTGCTTCTTGCTTTATAACACCAGCCTCACTGAATGGGTAAAGTGTCTTGAACGTTCATAGGATTAGAGGTAGTGGTCTTGGTTCTGAAAGAGAAATTTATTTTATTGGTAAGGCAGATTAAGAAGTCAAGATTTCTGATTTATACACGTTGTTGGATATAATTACTGTTTGGACCTTTACTTTATAACCATTTTTTCCCAGTGAGGAGTGTGTATGTGTTGTGTATCTTAATGAACATTTTTGTATAGAGCTTTTTTTCTTTTGCACGCAGCTTTAAAAAAAAAAGCGATTTTTTTTTTTTTTCTTTTTTTCGCTTCAGTCGTGTCCGACTCTGTGCGACCCCATAGACGGTAGCCCACCAGGCTCCTGTCCCTGGGATTCTCCAGGCAAGAATACTGGAGTGGGAAAAAAGTGATTTCTTTTAGATAAATTTTTCTAAAGTGGAATGACTAAGTCATAGGCCGAAATATCTCTTAAAAGTATTTGAAGTCTTAAGAGTTAGGTATGGTAGAGTTAGGAAGTGACTCTAAAGCTAATTTAGTCTACCTCCCCCTTGCAGGCTCAGAGTTATACAGTTTGCTAGTAGCAGCATTGTAAATACAGCCTAGATTTCTTGACTAATAACCTAAAGACATTTTTAGCACTCATCATTGCTGACTCTAAGCTAGGGCTGACTCTAGGCTAAGGCTTTTTGTAAAATCTTATTCCTTCTCTCAGATGTTATAATTTATTTTATTATCACTTTTCCTTTCATTCCTTAGAAATGGAACTGTCAGACCGTTTAATGTGGTTTGTGTTAACGTACATTCATTAATTATGAATTGCACAGTTGAAAATTTAAAAAGAAAAATTTAACACTATTTAAAGCCATCTTGGTTAGTAGTGTTCAACATTGTTTGAGCATTCCTGCTTGTTCTTATCATTTAAAAAGGGAAGAAAAGTTTGGATTTGCCACTTTCCTTGTGGTGGCATGCCTTGCACATAGTAGGTGGTAATTAGACATTTGTTGAACTGAATGTGTGATTGCAGTTCACCAAAACTTTGCCCTAGGAAACTGATGATGTAACAAGAGGCTCCCCTCCAGTGGGAGACCTAGGTGAGAAAGAGAAGCATGTGACCTCTTTCTGCCTGATAGAGACTTTATCTCTAAACCTGTTGAAGTTTCTTACTTGGGCTGTTTACCTGGATGTTGAAAATAGTTTGGAACAGATCTGAAGGGAATAATTTCTAAGCCTTTCTTTTTTCCTCTTGTCAATTGGTTCTCTGGAATGAGGTGTCTGTGTAGGTTTATCTTTTTTGAGGGTCTGCTGTGTGCCTGGCAGTCTGCTGGGGCTGGGTTTACAGTGATGAAGTGTTATGGCTGGGCTTCCCTGGTGGCTCAGTGGTAAAGAATCCACCTGGCAATGCAGGAGACATGGATTTGGTCCTTGGTCTGGGAAGATTCCATGTGCTTCGAAGCCCTTGTGCCACACAACTGCTGAGCCTGTGCTCTAGAGCCCGGGAGCCACAAGTACTGAGCCCATGTGGAACCCACATGCCCCAACGACTGAAACTCGTGCCCCTGGAGCCCACACTCCACAACGAGAGGCCACCGTAATGAAAAGCCCACACACCGCGGCTCGAGAGTCACCTCTGCTCTCCAAAACTAGAGAGAAAGCTCCTGTGGTAGTAAAGACCCAGCACAGCCCAAAATAAATCAAGTTGTAAAAAATGTTATAGGACTTGCAGTCATTGAGCTTTTCTTTTTAATTGGCTGGTGGGCTGTGATTTTTAATATACTTTAAAATATTTGCGCTATTACATTTCTGTGCTGATTCATCCTCAATGTTTATATTCACAGAGAGATCGATGTCTTATTCTGATGAGTCTCGACTGTCGAATCTTCTTCGGAGGATCACCCGGGAAGACGACAGAGACCGAAGACTGGCTACTGTAAAGCAGTTGAAAGAATTTATTCAGCAACCAGAAAATAAGCTGGTCAGTATAGTATGTTTGGAAATATTGATCAGTTTTGGATATCCATAGTACACTAGATAAAACGTTATCTAAAGTAGTTTAAGAAGGGAAGAGATTTGCTTCTAAGGAAAAATAATAGGGAATTCCAGATTATTTGGCCTATATTACGATCATCTAGAACTTAATTCCCCTAATGTGTAATTTAGCCACAAATGTTGGATCCGTGTTGGTTCCTTCTGCGATAAAGTACTTTTGACCTTTTACATATTTATTCTGTTGTCCTTGGAACTTTTTTATCCTGTGTTCTGGGACAGAATATCTCTCTGTTTTCATAAGTGAAACTGGAGTAGGAGGTACATAATTTGCTCATGGGTAAGTTTGGTCTGGTGGCCAGGGCTAAATAAATGAAAAACTCTTTAAAGTACAGGAGGTGGGAGAATAGCATTGAAACATGTATATTATCATATGTGAAACAGAACACCATTCCATGTTCGATGCATGAGACAAGGGCTCAGGGCCGGGGCAATGGGATGACCCAGAGGGATGGGATGGGGAGGGAGGTGGGTGGGGGGGTCCAGGAAGGGGAACACATGTAAACCCATGGCTGATTCGTGTCAATGTATGGCAAAAACTATTACGATATTGTAAAGTAATTAGCCCCCAACTAAAATAAATAAATTTATAAAAAAAAAATAAAATAAAATAAAGTACAGGAGGGAGTTCCCTGGTGACCTAATGATTAGGATTCTGGGCTTTCATTGCCTTGACCTGGGTTTAGTCCCTGGTTAGGGAACTGAGATTCTGCAAGCTACTTGGCCTGGCCAGAAAAAAAGAATAAAGTACAGGAGCAGTTACAAATTTCTTTGCCCTACAACTAAGTTTCTTACTGTTAAGAACATGATACAGAACAGGAAAAAGTTAATGAAAATGGTATAGTGAGTCAAATGACATTTGGTTCAAAGCAGGTTTCCTCCAGGTCCCCCTGGCCAACTTTATTATGAAAAATTTCAAATACACAGTAAATTGAAAGAATTTTACAGTGAGTATCATAGCATCTAAATTCTGTCATTAACACTTTAACACTTTATGACTTTATCATATATATCTCTACCTCTTCTTCTATCCATCAATCCACCTTTTGTTTTAAAAATGGATTTCAGAGTAAATAAAAGAATTGTTGGTTTTTTCCCCCATTGATGATCATGGCTGTATATTTCCTATGGGTAAATTTCTTTCAGAATCTGAAAGGAAACTTATGACCCTCCTGATCTAATTGGGACCTGGGAATAATAAGGAAAGTACGGTGTGGTCCAGTTACAATTGGGAGGGAACCAGAAGTAAGAAAAAGTACATAATGTTATTCTTAAAAGTATAGAAATCTGAAGTTTTTATTAATGTGTTTTTTTTAAGGTGCTAGTTAAGCAATTGGATAATATCTTGGCTGCTGTACATGATGTGCTTAATGAAAGGTAAGTAATTTAAGAGAAACTTTTAAAAAGTATACAGGAAGATAAACTTATTGACTTCCTTTATAACATATTTAATGTTTCACTGGGTTCTCTTGCCATCTTTTTTTGTGTTAAAGTATTTAAACCCTAATTACCACTGAAATAGAATCCAGGTGGGTTACAGTCCGTGGGGGTGCAAAGAGTCAGACATCAGACAGGACTTAGCAAATGAGCACACACACACAGATGGAACCCACTTGAAAGGGAGAGCCATTCTTTTTTTAAATTTGTCAACATGACTAAATAATTGAGCACTGACTTGTAGAATGACATAAACTCTGAATGCAAGTGTGAATGAATACAATTAACTTTTGTAAACTAGAGCATTTTGAAACTGCTTGGAGAGTAGAAGTGAAAGGGAGTGTCCTTTGGGCAACAGTGGATTCAAGCCATCTAGTCTCCAGGGCTGCTGGAGTTCTCCAGAGGTGTGCAGTCATTTCTGCATATGGTGATTCCCAGAGAACTGTAGTGTTGGAAAACATCCAAACTCATCTCACTAGGTCATGAATGTTACTGCTTTCTGATGGTTTTATTTTGTATACTCACTCATTAATATAATACATAAATCAATGTTAATCTTTTAAGTTTATTATATTTAACTATTACTGTTTCCTATTTTATAGTTCTCAGATATTGAATATTACAAGGTATATAATTATTTGTATGGTAGTTTTATCTGATCCCTGGGTTGGGAAGATCCCCTGGAGAAGGAAATGGCAACCCACTCCAGTATTCTTGCCTGGAAAATCCATGGACAGAGGAGCCTGGCAAGCTACAGTCCACAGGGTCACAAAGAGTTGGACATGACTGAGTGACTTCACTTTGATCACTTGTTGCTGCCTTTTTCTATGAATCAGTTAGTGTAGTTTGAGATGGAATTCGAAGTCTGAATTTTAGTATATTTAAACCTTTCTTTACTATTTGTAAATAATTGATTCTAAAATGAAAGAAAATTTAAAGTTTTAACAAAGGTACTTTGGGCACTACAGGAGAGAGAAGATAGAATACTTAGAATGGATAAAACTGAAACCGTTAGTCTGGATAAAATTAAATCATTTAAGACATTCTGTTGTAAGATATGTTATTCTTGTTATCTTTGAAAGCTTAAGTCTCTTGTGTATTTTGTTTGTTTTGTTTGCATTAAAATAAACACAGTAGCAAATTGCTTCAGGAGTTGAGACAGGAGGGAGCTTGTTGTCTTGGCCTTCTTTGTGCATCTCTGAGCTATGAGGCTGAGAAGATCTTCAAATGGATTTTTAGCAAATTTAGCTCATCTGCAAAAGATGAAGTTAAACTCCTCTACTTATGTGCCACCTACAAAGCACTAGAGACTGTAGGAGAAAAGAAAGCCTTTTCATCTGTAATGCAGGTAAGACTATGGAGGATAGGGGAGTGATGATGTGCTTGGGAAGAATGTTGTCTTTAACACATCCTTGGCAGAGTGCTTGAAGAAAGGAATCTTAGGGTAGGGGTTATCTACTGATAGTACATGTGATGTAAATAAAATTCCTCTTTCTGAATTTGAGTAAAGAATATAAAGAATACACCTTTATAGGTAGATTTAAAATAAGTTACTTAGAATTTCTGTCTTCACTTTTTAGAAGCTTTGTTTTGAATTTGCTTAGTACTAGAATCATTTACAGATTTGGACATTGGAGCTACATGAGGAAAGCCAGGTCGAAGGGGGCTTCACATTTTTTGAGGGAGATAAACATCACAACTTACTTTGGGGTTTTTTTAGGTTTGATAACATGTTAAAAATTATTATTCCAAGTTATATAAAATAATTGTGTATCTGAATTATTAAAAGATGATTCCCAGTATAATTTTGAGCCAAGTTATAAGTAATTAAATTTTTGTTGCTTAAAAATTTAGAATTTGATGGTTTTGGAATATTTGATATCTTTATTTTTACTTTTCTTAAAAAGTTGATTTTATGTTTTATTTTGGCCAATTATTAAAAAAAAACAAATGTGAGAAATCTATTCTGTCTTAAAACTTTTATTTTTCCTTAATTGTAGAGGTTATGAAAAGAATTTGGGGAAAGATTTAGAAAATTATTTGTAGCTAACCAGCATAACACCAAATTTGGCTTATTCTGCATACAGTTTATATAGTGGATGTTTCCCCAGTTATTTATTTTGAAAAATTTTAAATCCACAGCAAAGCAGATAGGCTAGTACAGTAAACACGCATGTACCTTTTACCTAGATTTGTCACTTATTAGTATTTTGCTCCAGTTTTTTTTTTTTACACACACAGACATAATTTTTTGTTGAAGCACTTGAAAATAAATTACATCATGATGGTTTACCCCGTGATACTTGAGCATACATCTCCAGAGATTAAGGCTAATCTTCTATATAACAACAATATTATAATCATACCTAAGAAAATTAGTTCTGTCGCATAATAAAATCCATGTTCAAATCGTGCTGTTGCCACTGAGATGTCTTTTATAGCTTTTGTCTTACTCAGGATTCCATCAAGATTCATGTTTTTGGTGAATCTTTAATCTCTTGAAGATGGTGGTGTGCCTGTTTAATCTTAAGTGTAACAACTTGCACCTTTTTTGTCCCCCTTTTTTCGAAGAATGTTCTACGTCTTGGGCTTGTCTGATTATTCCTTTCTGATTAGATTCAGTTCAAACAGTTTGGTCATGAATACTTCATGGGTTCATACTTAGCTTTGTGTCACGCTAGCAGGTACATAAAACTTCAGGGTCACATACCTCTTAGATGAAGAGTTTCATTGCTTAGTTAAGGTGAAGACCAACCAGATTTTTCCATTGTGAAGGCTTGTTTTTCTCCCTTTGTAATTAGTCAGTAATCTGTACATAATACCATCAGACCTTCTGAATATCCTGTTTTTCATAATATTTCACTTGATTTTAGCATTCATTCATATGTTGTGCATTGTATAGATTATAGCACTAGCTCTTGCAAAATCGTGGTTTTCTCATTCTAGCATTTTTTCTATATTTATAACATCATTCTTTCGTAGAGAAGAGTTTCGTTTTGGGGAAAAAATGGGTTTTAACAAAAAATTCAGCTACAAAATATTCTGTAAGTAGTATGCCATATGTTTATTTAATATATATACACATATATAGTGGTAACATGAACCTGCATGTCACTCTTGTGTTGGAGCCATGCTGATCTTTAAATCATTCCAGTTTGAAGCAAGTGTTTATATCTTAAAAGTATAAACTGTACAACATTTGCTCTATCTTTTGAATTTTAAAATCATACATCTTAGTTTTTGTTCTTGAAATTTAGTCACACCCATAATATTGAAGAGAGCACTTAGGAACAGAGTAAATTTGTTACTTAGAAATATGTTAACAGATATTAAAGAAAGGAAAAACAGTATTTGTTTTCAGCCTTTAATATCTTAGTGGATTGAAATGTTTTCAAATTTTTTGGAAACTAAAACTACGGTTTATTTTCTTTGATATCATAGTTAGTTTATGTCACTCTATCACTATATCACAGTGACATATGTCACTATGTCACTATAAAATAACCTAATTTGCTTGTTTTCTCCCTATTTTATTAAATGTTCATGGTTTGTAACTTTTATTTTTCAGCTTGTAATGACCAGCCTGCAGTCCATTCTTGAAAATGTGGATACACCAGAATTACTTTGCAAGTGTGTTAAGTGCATTCTTTTGGTAGCTCGATGTTACCCTCATATTTTCAGCACCAATTTTAGGGTGAGTTCCCTGACCCCCCTCTTTTCAGATGATGGGGTGAGGGATTGTCTGTTTGTGTGAGGACTTGAGAAATTAGATAGAAAACAAAGTTTCTGCTCCTTTGAGTATAATCAGTTTTAAGGGCCAGGATTGAATGATATAATGATGCAGTTTTATGAAAAATACCATCTGTACTTGCCAACACTAGTGCCTTAAGATACTTAAATATTTCATCAATGTCATGAATAAAGGTCCATTATTCTCCTGCCCTGTCCCTCCCACCCCCCTTTTAAGTTAGTATGATGTCAAGTAGGTAAGACATAAGATGTTCTAGAATCTCTTACTTTTATATGGTCCATAGGGGGAATAGCAGTAAGACCTTAAAATGATTCGTCCCCTTTTCTTTGTCTCCATCCAGGATACAGTTGATATATTAGTTGGATGGCATATAGATCATACTCAGAAACCTTCACTTACACAGCAGGTGTCTGGTGAGTCATTCAGAATATACCCGTCATTTAAATATTGTGGGAAGGAGTGTTGGTTCCTCAAAGACCAGCTGTTAATACTAGTTTTTTGATAATAGAAGAAAAATAATTACTTCAGAGAATATTTTGGTGAAGATTACTTGTTAGCTACCTTTATCTTTTCAAAGGAAAGATGTGTACTTTTGTAGTAAGTAGGGAGAGTAAATGCAGCTTGTAGTGTTGTACCTGTGACTTGTCTCAAGTCATTTGTTGCATGAGTTGGTTGGAAGAGATGCCATAGTGGCAGGACTCTGAAGGGTAGCATGGAAGGAACATCCTGGACATTTGTGATTTTTTTTTTTTTTCTAGTGATTAAACAGTCAAACAAATGGATCAATTTGGACGATTGTCATAAATTGTGGGAAAAAGCCACTTTTTTTTTTTCAAGTTAAATGAATAACTAGTAGGACTCACTTGAACTTGTTCCAGGTGCTGTAGTTTTTCATAGCTTGTTTGATACAATAAAGTTCTGAAGTTAAGATACACAGGTGAGAATAGTTTTCTCAGTTCCACTGGCCCGTGGTCCCATTTCTCCCCTGGAGAGGAAGGTACACTTTGCGTGGCCAGGTGTGGCCCTGGAGGAGAAAACCAGTGTGGTCTTAGATCGGGGCAGTATACTCTCAGCCATGTGTGTAGTGACAGTATGGATATTAAATCTACTTAAAAAAAAAAAAAGGACATTAGATTTTAATTTCTGTAGAATTTTTATTTCTGCAGCATTAAAAGAGGTAGCTGTTAATCATTAGTATATTTAACAGTTCATGGGGATGTCCCTGGTGGTCCAGTGGTTAGAACTCTGCACTTCCACAGGGCAAAGGGGGATGGGAGAGTGGTTTGATCCTTAATGTGGTAACTAAGATCCCACAAGCCATGCAGCACAGTGAAAAACAAACAAAAAACAGTTTATAGTGCTAATTTTATGATATAGGGCTTGTTTCAAGAGTGAGCAACTTGAAAGCCTTTTAAAAGTCTCTTATTAAATATTTTTTAATTTGGACCTAGATTTTTTTTCCTACTCTTTCAAAATTTCTTATGTGCTTCCTAGGGTGGCTGCAGAGTTTGGAGCCATTCTGGGTAGCTGATCTTGCATTTTCTACTACTCTTCTTGGTCAGTTTCTAGAGGACATGGAGGCATATGCTGAGGTGAGTATATAAAAAACTAAATTACTTCCTAAAATTTCAGTTAAGACAAAAAGCAAAAACAAAAATCGAAAGCAGTGCTTGATTTATTTTAAAATAATTCTGATCACCTGACATTTAAGCAAAAATTATGAGACCATTGCAGTTTTTAAATTGTTTTTCAGATGCTTTTAGGTTGCCAGCAGAATTACTGGAAAGACACTGCAGGCCTAATTTCCCAAAGCTTGAAATAATTTTGGTGGCTGCTAGTATTCCAAAAACATTTTCTTCAGTTGTAGTTGACTCTTATTTTTTGTTATGAAAAAGGTGAATTGATATTGTGAATTGATTATGAAAAAGGCTTTCCTCTTACTTGTATTGGCATTCTTGGTTTGTGCTTCAGAGGACAAGGCTTGGTTTCAGTCACCTTTTGAGTATGACACTTTTAAGTGAAGTGTCTATTACTGGTTCTTGGATTTCCTGGCCACTGTCACGATTTAAACCTGCCATCTTTGAATCTATCTCTTGGTGTTTCTTTCCTACTCGGTTGGTAATTACCATGATTCTTATTTGGTGGTCAAGGCTTCATAAAGATTTAGCTTCATCTTTTCTTTATACCTTTGCTCTTTCTGGCAAATGATTAATTCACTACTTGTAACTGTACTGATACGTTTTCTCCCTTTCAGAGAAAAATGAGAGAATATTTTGCTTCCATATGTTTCTTGACCCCACACCTAGGATGTCTTGCTTCCTAGCACAGCTTTAAAACTGATCTCCTTCTCATAAGCCACCCATTCTTTTTTGTAGAGACTTCCCGTTGCTATCCCTAGAGATATAGTTTTCTTCAATTATTTTGGTGCATAATTATATGTAGGTATAATGGTTCTAATCCATTTTTTGCTGATCTTTTCCTTTGAGTATATCTAATTTCCTCAACTGACTTTTAAATCTGTAGACTAGGTATTACAAGGTCTTATAATTTTTAGAACCAGCCTCTAAACTCCCCTATCCCCCTTCCTCTTCATGTGCATGATATCGGTTCATCTTACTGTTGCTGCTGCTGCTAAGTCGCTTCAGTCGTGTCCGACTCTGTGCGACCCCATAGACGGCAGCCCATCAGGCTCCGCCGTCTCTGGGATTCTCCAGGCAAGAATACTGGAGTGGGTTGCCATTTCCTTCTCCAATGCATGAAAGTGAAAAGTGAAAGTGAGGTCGCTCAGTCATGTCCGACTCTTAGCGACCCCATGGACTGCAGCCTACCAGGCCCCTCCGTCCATGGGATTTTCCAGGCAAGAGTACTGGAGTGGGGTGCCATTGCCTTCTCCCATCTTACTGTTGGGGTTCCTCAAAGAATCTATTGAGGTTAATATTTGCTTTTTAAATAGTTGGAGAAGTAAAGTCTACTTTTATATTTAGATTCATGTTTCCTTTTCTCTCATAGGCCAAAATTCCTTTTCATCTGTAAAGATCTATTATAAAGTTAACTGATTTAAAAATTGGGAGTTGCTTTTTGTTTGTTTTTTAAAACAATGTCCTTCTTAAATAAGAATGCTGTGAATTCACATCCAGGACCTCAGCCACGTAGCCTCTGGGGAGTCCGTGGATGAAGACGTTCCTCCTCCATCAGTGTCCTTACCAAAGCTGGCAGCACTTCTTCGGGTGTTCAGTACTGTGGTGAGGAGCATTGGGGAACGTTTCAGCCCAATTCGAGGTCCTCCCATTACTGAGGCATATGTAACAGATGTAAGTTTTAGTAGTCTTAAGTATCATTCAATAATAATTGCTTTTTGTTTTAAATGGTTCTCTTTACCTAGTGAAATATGTTATTAACCTCTCATTTGTTTAGCATGTATGTATGTGTCTGACTACTTTCTTAAACAGGCAGAAAGGTAGGGAATTCTATATTCCACTCCCCCTCACCCCATGATAAAAGCTCCACTCTGTATTTTTAAATGTTTGTGAACTTTTCGGAGATTCGCTGTAGGTCCATTTATTCTTGTTTTTAATATATAACTTTAAAAACTTACTCTGTAGTTTTTTAATAATTTTAAGTTTTGCTTTAAAATTATTGTGTCTCCTTTTAGTTTTTCAACATACTTCTCACTTATAAATAAGGCTTCAAAAAGTAATTTTCTCTAAGCATGACAGGATGAAACAATCTGATAGCTTGACATCAAAGGATATAAAGACATAGAATCTAAAATATGTAATAGCCTGAGACCAATTATAAAAGGTAGCTAGATTGCCACATTTCAGCCCCAGACATCAGTTGCACTGTGTTACAGTCCAGTGAGTGGTTCAGTGTAATGGATGTGAAAAGTGAACTCTTATCATTATACTCTGCTTGAACAAGAAGGGAGAAACTTGTGTGATAAAGTCATAAAAGATCTAACCTAAATGATTAAAACTTTACTGTTAGTATAAAATTCTGGCTTTTATTAGCATTTACTTTTGTTGAGCTCATTGCTGGATAAAATAGGACATTAATTACATATTTAATTCTTAGTAAGTTAATTGTGTATTTGAGCAGACATGTCAGCTCCTGAAGATAATTACAACCAGCATGTTAATATTTTAAAACTGAGGAAAGTAGTTTAATATTTCTTTGTTTAACTGTCTGAAAGGAGGGTGGTTGACTTTGTCAGTGTTGAAATAAAAGCAGTAAACTCAGATATAAAACAAAGGACAGGCACATATCATTTCCCAGGAGAGTTCTATATTAATGTGCTCTTTGATGAAAGTCTTTTAGGTCTTTGCCAAAAAGGGTGTTTTAGGCCTCTTAAACCTATTGTCGGTTTAAAAAAAAAAACAACCCTGTATGTAGTGGTTGTTGAATATTACAGAAAAATTTGAGAAACATTTTTCCGTATCAATTTTCTCTGTATCTGTTTTTTCCTAAGTTATTTTTATTAGAAATTTAGTACGTTAATATTGACTACTATAGTTTAGTGGAGTTTTTTGTTTGGAAATGATATGATTTTCATAATACTTAAATAGGTATTATATGTTATGAATGAGAATATCTTTGCAAAGAGCCTGTCAATACGTGAACTTTCATAAGCTAAACTATCTTGGATATTTAGTTTTATGAGATTCATTAAAAGTCCAAGTGCTAGATTATGGAAAGTTATTCTCATGGTAGGTTATTCCCATGTTATTAATACTGTTACTAAGTTCTGGTGTGTTTTATGATTATTAAAAAGATTCTGAACTTCAGCTATTTAGTGACTTTGGCTGGGGGGTAGGAATTGGGTATAAGGGAAATAGTGGATTCCGTTTCCTGTCACAATAGTACTTTAGATACTTAGGCAGGATCCTTTCTGTGTATTGTACCAGAGATACCCTTATTATTATTCAACCATTGAAAACTGGAATATTGAGACTACTGACAAAGCAGGCAGTTAATTTTTCATTGAAACTGCATTAGAAAGAAAATATTTTCTTGCTCTGTGGAAGAATATGAATTTTTTTAAAAAGCTGCTTGTTTTCCCCATTTGCAGGTTCTGTACAGAGTAATGAGATGTGTGACGGCTGCAAACCAAGTGTTTTTTTCTGAGGCTGTGTTGACAGCTGCTAATGAGTGTGTTGGTGTTTTGCTCGGCAGCTTGGATCCTAGCATGACTATACATTGTGACATGGTTATTACATATGGATTAGATCAACTGGAGAATTGCCAGACTTGTGGTACAGATTATATCATCTCAGTCTTGAATTTACTCACATTGGTATGTGAATTCTTTTTTGTTGCTTTTTAATATGTTTATTCATGTTGTTAAGTGTAAATTGATGTAGAAGAAATTAAGCCCTTGTTTGCTTGTGGGACTTTTTAAAATTTTTTTGCATTACTCTTTTAAAATCTAGTTTGCTTTTGCTCTTGTATTTGTTTACTTTTAGTGTTTGAGATCTTATCTTCGTGTAGCTTCACTCTTTTTTTCTTGTTTTTTTGATGAAATAGCATTCTTCACATGAGACTTATCTAGCACTCCTGATAAATTCTGTGTAGAGGAGGTACTTGATACTTATTTTGAAAGACCCTGCTATGTTTTGTTTCTGAAACATGTGAAAGCTTCTTTGATAGTTTTTCTTTTCTTAATCATAAATATTCCCCCTCTCTTCACCTTTTATTATGGAATTTTGAAGCATATTTTTAAAAAGTAGAATAGTATAATGAATCTCTGCATACTTAATACTCAGTTTCTGTAATTAGAAACACATGGCCCATCTGGTTTCATCTAGGCCTCCTACTCTCTGCCTCTTCCTTGCCATCCCTCCATCCCCAACTGGATTATTTCAGAACAGATTCTAGATGACATTATGCTGAACATTGCTGCCATAGTTGTAGTTCCCTTTGCCAATGTAAAAATTTACCCTTAAGTGTAAATACATGTATCTTGTTTAGATAGCT
This sequence comes from Giraffa tippelskirchi, assembly GCF_054371585.1. Classification (NCBI taxonomy): domain Eukaryota; kingdom Metazoa; phylum Chordata; class Mammalia; order Artiodactyla; family Giraffidae; genus Giraffa; species Giraffa tippelskirchi. The sequence continues at coordinate 25,105,008 of NC_137287.1, forward strand.
AAACATTTAATGTCACAATGTTAAGGCCTAAAAATATAGCTTAGATATATTACTTTTTTCTTTTATAGATTACTTTTCACAGCAGTTTTTAGGTTAACAGAAAAGTTAAGCAGAATGTACAGAGTTCTACAGCCTGTTTCCCCAAGAGTTCTCTCTTGTTATTATTAATACCTTCTTTTAGTGTGGTACTTTTATTATAGCTGATGAGCCAGACTGACTCATTATGATTAACTAAAGTCCGTAGAGTTCAGTCTCTGTATTGTCCATTCTGTGGATTTTGCAAATGTGTAATGCCATGTGTTCACCATTATAGTATCATACACGAGGGTTTTACTGCCCTAAAAATCCCTCCTGTTCCACCTATTTTCTCCCCTCTACTACGTGGCAACCACTGATCCTTTTACTGTCTCCATAGTTTTGCCTTTTCCAGAGTGTCAGAATTATATAATATGTAGCCTTTTCATATTGGTTTTTCTCCCTTAGGAGTATGTATTTAAGGTTCCTCCATGTTCTTTTGTGAATTGATAGCTCATTTCTTACTTTATTCTTTTAGATTGTTGAACAGATAAATACAAAACTGCCATCATCATTTGTAGAAAAACTATTTATACCATCATCTAAACTATTATTTTTGCGTTATCATAAAGAAAAAGAGGTAAGTGATTCACTGATCAGGCCTTTGATAACCTAGGTCATTGAAAAGTTTGACTCATGTTCATTACTTAATGGGTACATAAATGAAATTAAAATGATAAATATTTGATTTAGAATATTAGAAATTATAATGATTCCCTTAATATTTGTTGATTTTAGTACTGTATACCTTGATGAATGATAGTTTTCTCAGATTTCCATCATTTGTTTCTATTAAATTTGTTTTACTAAAATTTCATGTAAATGTCATAAGTAAAACTTTATTGTTAATTTCCTAACTAACTCTCAGTCAAAGCCAATATAGACTTTCCAAGTAGATGTAGGAAACCCTGTCTCTATAAATTGCTGCTTTTATTTGTTTTGATGCTGGCTTAAAAAACTGAAGGCCTTTTAAGAAATTTCACATTGTCATTTTTAGAGAATACTTTTTTGATAGTAAAGCTTTATAGATTTTTAAATAGCTTACTGATACTGTGTAGGTTTCCTAAATTTCTTTGTGAAAAATTAAAGTCTTTGGTGTTTTAGACAGTGAATTTATCAATCTTAGACTGATTTGTATCATCATTTTGTAGATAGTAATATACTTTCCATTTAATTATTACTTTCCTGAATTCTCTTTTTAAGGTTGTTGCTGTAGCCCATGCTGTTTATCAAGCAGTGCTCAGTTTGAAGAATATTCCTGTTTTAGAGACTGCCTATAAATTAATTTTGGGAGAAATGACTTGTGCCCTAAACAATCTGCTGCATAGTCTACAACTTCCTGATGCCTGTTCTGAAATAAAACATGAGGCTTTTAAGAATCATGTTTTCAATGTAGACAATGCAAAATTTGTAGTTATATTTGACCTTAGTGCTCTGACTACAATTGGAAATGCTAAAAACTCACTGATTGGGGTGAGTATTTATTTGTAATGGCTTTGTTTTATCCATATTTGAGCCTCTCCTCATTGCATGTTAACATGTTTCATTTACTATCAAGGAGGTGTGTCTACAGCATCACACAGAACAAACGGCCATATTTTGGACATGCTTGGATAATTAAAATTGACAGAAACATTTTCATGCTATTATGTTTAGCTCTTGCCTTCCTTGATAAGTTTTTTATATCCTTTTTATTTTTTAAAATTGTATTGTAATGATCTCTCCTATTTACTCTAGCATGCTTTTAGTAAACTTGTCAACATTTTCCCCAGGACAAGTTTGTGTAGTTCTAAAATGCAGCCCTTTCTTCCCCTGGTACCCTTTTCCTTTTCCCACTAGAGTTAGTGCTTCCGTATGTCCCTTATTTTTGGACTACCCACTTTTCTTTAGGAACGTTCACATATTATTTTGGAAGAAGAAGAAAGATTTCATTCCTTTTAAGAAATCTGAACTGATTGCTTTTGATTTATAATTATTGTTGTGCATGAGCGAAGTGAAAGTCGCTCAGTGGTGTCCGACTCTTTGTGACCCCATGGACTATATTGTCCATAGAATCTCCAGGCCAGAATACTGGGGTGGGTAGCCTTTCCCTTCTCCAGGGGACCTTCCCAACCCAGGGATCAAACCCAGGTCTCCCGCATTGCAGGCGGATTCTTGACCAGTTGAGCCACAAGGGAAGCCCAAGAATACTGGAGTGGGTAGCCTATCCCTTCTCCAGCAGATCTTCCCGACCCAGGAATCGAACCGGGGTCTCCTGCATTGCAGGTGGATTCTTTACCAACTGAGCTATCAGGGTGTATTTCTCCCTCCTATGGTACTTTGCAGAATTGAAAAGCATTATTTACAATGAAAATGGAATATAATTAAGGGGTTAATGTTTCTAAGAGAGAAGGGAGGGAAAACTCAAGATTTGATATTTGTATTTGCATGCTGTCCATATTAGATCAGGTGCCCTGTGTCCCCCCCAATGACTGCTCTTTCCCTCCCTGCTGGGCTGCAGCTGACTCCTCTTTCGCATTCTAAAATTTGATTGTTGAGAAATTCACATTGTGTTCAGATTTGAGGTTTATATTCTACACTGTGAAAGCGAGAGGAAGTGGGGACAGGGTGGTCAGGTGAAAGGAGTATCTTAGCAATGGAAAGAAAGGGAAGAATGGTAAAGGCTTAGAGTGGCAGGATTTGCCCTTTTTTCCCACTGGACAGGGCAACTTGCCATTTATGGTATATGGAAAACTGAGGTAATACGATCCACTATCTTAAAGAGTGCAGGGGCTTTTGTTTAGACCGGGGATCAGCAAATTACAGTTCATGGACCAAATCTAGCTGCCCACTGCTTTTTTTTTTTTCTTTCTTTTTTTTTTCTTTTAATTATTGAGATATAATTCACATACTGTACAGTGCCCATTTAAAGTGTACAATTCAGTGATTTTTAGTATATTCACAGAATTGTGCAACCATCACCAAACATCACCTCTTTTTGTAAAGACTTTTTATTGGAACATAGCCACTTTGATTCCTATTTTTTGTCTGTAACTTTTCTCACTGCAGTGGCAAAGTTGAGGAGTTGGACATTGTAACAGAGGTGTCACATAACCTGCAGAGGCTGAGGTATTTACTCTCTTATCTTCTCAAGAAGTATTTGCTGATCCCAGGTTTAGTGTACTAGCTTGTTTCCAAATTTAAATCTGTCATTTTAATTTTTAAAAATGTGCAGACATATTTTGAAGGATAAACATTTTGTATGGTCATGTATGTCTTGGAGGAGCCAAACATTTACTTTCTTTGGTACATCATCAGATGTGGGCCCTGTCTCCAACTGTGTTTGCACTTCTGAGTAAGAATCTGATGATTGTGCATGGCGACCTGGCTGTTCATTTCCCTGCCATTCAGTATGCAGTGCTCTACACATTGTATTCTCATTGTACCAGGTAATGTATTTACATATACTTCTTAAGAATTGTTTGTTAAAAAAGAAAAAGTTTTTTTGAAAGGGAAGATTGGGCCCTTTAGAATATACAATGTAAAAAAATATGTGTTGATTTAACTTGGAAATTGCTTTTTTTTTTTTTTAATGAAAGATGACAAGATGATCCAAATTTTGTCTTCCAGGCATGACCACTTTATATCTAGTAGTCTTAGCTCATCATCCCCGTCCTTGTTTGATGGTGCAGTTATTAGTACTGTAACTACAGCTACAAAAAAACATTTCTCGATTATATTAAATCTCCTGGGAATATTGCTTAAGAAAGATAATCTTAACCAGGACACAAGGTAACTAATATTTTATAATGTTGTTTCTAACGTTTGGTTAATTTGAGAAAAAGAAGACTATCATTTGGGATAGAGCAGCTTCTTCTTCATTACGAAGCACTTTAAATTTTGTTTTATTATTTAGTCTAGAATTTCTTGTTTCTTGAAAGAATTACATGAAACCTTTCCCTCCTGCAATATTTTATAGATGAATGTATTTATAGAGATTTTAGAACTTTTTGGCTACAATTTATGCTAGTTTGGGGAGATTTTCTTAAAAGACAATTTTGTCAAAGGAATTTCTATAGTTTTAATATTTGTTTCTTATTGAGGTATTTAAAAAACCAAAATAAAATTAATGTAAAATAGATTTTTCCAGTTTTTCTATTTTTATTTTTTTAATGTGAAATCAACTGTATATTTTGTTTCAGGAAACTGTTAATGACTTGGGCTTTGGAAGTGGCTGTTTTAATGAAGAAGTCTGAAACATACGCACCTTTATTCTCTCTTCCATCTTTCCATAAATTTTGCAAAGGCCTTTTAGCCAACAGTAAGATTCTGTGATTATTTAATTTTTGTTAATCAGTGCTTAAAAGAGATCTTTGATAATGAGACAAAGATAGTCACTTGAGTGCCTTTCATGAGTGGAAATGTGTCATACCCATTTTAATGACAAATGTGTAATCTGTCTTAATTTTTTTGCCATTCTTAATATGTGAAGGAAAGTTGTTTTAAAGTGATTGTTACATTTTTAAGCTTATGAGATTGTTTATACATTCCATGTACTTTTAAAATTTCCTTCAGAGAAAGATTTGGGTGAGGACTAGTCACCCTAAGTAGATTTTGTTGAGTATATCATTTTCCCAAATGTTACTACTGCCAGTGAGGGAGGGTTCCAGGCAGGAACAACCCCTCATCCATAGTAGGAGCTCACTTTTTATTGAAGTAAATGTGTTCAGAAATTGATGATGTACTGGCACATAATTTCTTCTGGTAAGCTGAAAGTGTCTTTAAATTTTTAATAGCTCTTGTTGAAGATGTGAATATCTGTCTGCAAGCATGCAGCAGTCTACATGCACTGTCCTCTTCCTTACCAGATGATCTTTTACAGAGGTATGGATTAAATTAGACCCACTCTTTTGACCCTGACCCTAATAACTTAGAAATATTGCCACACTTGTATTATCTTACTTGTATCATATTATTTTTTGTAGGTGTGTTGATGTTTGCCGTGTTCAACTAGTCCATAGTGGAACTCGTATTCGACAAGCATTTGGAAAGCTATTGAAATCAATCCCTTTAGATGTTGTCTTGAGGTATAACAATTGTGTCAATACAAAGACATCCCACAATGTTTAGTTTAGGAAAAGACAGATTGTCTCTTAGTGAATTAATATCACATCTTTTGTGGTACTTCTCAATGATTGAAAAGATGGCAAAGGATCAAATCATGCAGGTCTAGAAGAAAATAACAAAAATTTGTGATTTTTATAAAGCTTATGGTGATTGCTACAGAATAATACTTAAAGTGCCAAAATGTGTTTCTTAGTAGTTATTATTTGTAAAACTAAATTGCATTCTTTTATAGTTTTTAATTGAGTTAATTTTGTGATTTAAGAACTTTAAATTTCAAAGTTGTAGTAACATTTCTTTATTTTTAATGTCTTAATTTTATCCATTTTTACTGTCAGATTTAGTTAATAAGGAAATGTTTCATTTATAGCAGGAGCTAACCTTTTAACTAAAAGATTTTGTAAAACAGTTACTTTATTTTCTGTCTACAGCAATAACAATCACACAGAAATTCAAGAAATTTCTTTAGCATTAAGAAGTCACATGAGTAAAGCACCAAGTAACACATTCCATCCACAAGATTTCTCTGATGTTATTAGTTTTATTTTGTATGGAAACTCACATAGAACAGGGTAAGACCTTTCTTTGACTCTTTCATCTGGGAAAAGTAATTTAAATATATTTGAATATCTTAACCCTGTGCCCAGTTTTGAGGAGAAAATACATCAGGGTTGACAGAAAAGAAAATAATATTCTTCTCAAATGGGTTGTTTTAAGTTTTCAATAGTAGGAGGAATTGCTTTGAAGATGGCACCTGAAGAGATAAAAATGAGCTTTGCAATTGATAGTAAAGGTGAAACGTGGTTGACGTATAACTGATCTGACCTAGTCATCAGTGCTTTGGGGAGGGGCCTGAGGGTGTAGGCATTCTGGAGACTTTTAGTTGCAGTGAATGTTTTACCCTGATAGCCAAACTGTCATGAGCCTTTTACCCTAATAATCTGTCCACACTATACCCTACTCTATTTCACCCGTAAAAGACCTTAAAATGAGAGGTGGGGATATAATGCTTCCCAGTTTTATAGGTTTGCCTTTTGAAGTAGGGGAAAAGTCCCATATTCCCATTTCCCTTGCAATTTGTTTTTTGTTATTGTCTTTTTTTTCTTCAAATGAAGTTGTTAGTCGTTAAATATGAAACTACTTTTTCCAGGAAGGACAATTGGTTAGAAAGATTGTTCTATAGCTGCCAGAGACTGGATAAACGTGACCAATCAACGATTCCCCGCAATCTTCTAAAGACGGATGCTGTCCTCTGGCAGTGGGCTATTTGGGAAGCAGCACAGTTCACTGTCCTTTCTAAGCTGAGGACTCCACTCGGCAGAGCTCAGGATACCTTCCAAACAATTGAAGGTAATTGACTATGCGCTATTTCAGACTTTGCAATGTAAATACTTTCAAGCTTGCATTAAGAAATAATGGATTTTTTATCTTCATTAAAACAGAACTTTGAGAGTATACAATTTTTTCCTTTAGTACTTTATCAGTTAATCTAGATATATTTGTCAGAATAAGCTTTTACTAAATAATTGTGTCGTGTGTATTTGCTAGCAAATTTGGAAAACTCAGCAGTGGCCACGGGACTGGAAAAGGTCAGTTTTTATTCCAGTGCCAAAGAAGGGCAATGCCAAAGAATGCTCAAACTACTGCACAATTGCACTCATCTCACATGCTAGCAAAGTGATGCTCAAAATTCTCCAAGCCAGGCTTTAACAGTACGTGAACCGTGAACTTCCAGATGTTCAACCTGGTTTTTAGAAAAGACAGAGGAACCAGAGATCAAATTGCCAACATCCGTTGGATCATTGAAAAAGCAAGAGAGTTCCAGAGAAACATCTGCTTCTGCTTTATTGACTATGCCAAAGCCTTTGACTGTGTGGATCACAACAAACTGTGGAAAATTCTTAAAGAGATGGGAATAACAGACCATCTGACCTGCTTCTTGAGAAATCTGTATGCAGTCAAGAAGCAACAGTTAGAACCGGACATGGAACAACAGACTGGTTCCAAATCGGAAAAGGAGTATGTCAAGGCTCTATATTGTCACCCTGCTTATTTAACTTATATGCAGAGTACATCATGAGAAATGCTAACTGGATGAAGCACAAGCTGGAATCAAGATTGCCAGGAGAAATACCAATAACCTCAGATATGCAGATGACACCACCCTTATGGCAGAAAGCAAAGAACTAAAGAGCCTCTTGATGAAAGTGAAAGAGGAGAGTGAAAAAGTTGGCTTAAAACTCAACATTCAGAAAACTAAGATCATGACATCTGGTCCCATCACTTTGTGGCAAATAGATGGGGTAACAGTGGAAACAGTGACAGACTTTATTTTTCTGGGCTCCAAAATCACTGCAGATGGTGACTGCATCCATGAAATTAAAAGACGCTTGCTCCTTGGAAGAAAAGTTATGACCAACCTAGACAGCACATTAAAAAGCAGAGACATTACTTTGCCAACAAAAGTTCATCTAATCAAGGCTATGGTTTTTCTAGTAGTCATGAATTGATGTGAGAGTTGGACTATAAAGAAGGCTGAGCTCTGAAGAATTGATGCTTTTGAACTGTGGTGTTGGAGAAGACTCTTGAGAGTCCCTTGGACTGCAAGGAGATCCAACCAGTCCATCCTAAAGGAAATCAGTCCTGAATATTCATTGGAAGGACTGATGCTGAAGCCGAAACTCCATTACTTTGGCCACCTGATGCAAAGAACTTTCTTATTTGAAAAGACCCTGATGCTGGGAAAGATTGAAGGCGGGAGGAGAAGGGGATGACAGAGGATGAGATGGTTGGATGGCATCACCGCCTCAATGGACATGAGTTTGAGTAAACTCCGAGAGTTGGTTATGGACAGGGAGGCCTCACGTGCTGCAGTCCATGGGGTCACAAAGAGTCGGAGACAACTGAGCAACTGAAGTGAAATAATTGTGTCATGTGTTTGTTCACAAACTTAGGGGATTTGTGTGGAGAAGACATTTTTTTTCTTCTAAAAATGTAAAGGTCTTGTTGGGAGTTTTGTTTTTAAGTGATGGATATGCAGAGGATACTTGATAAATGTAAATTTGTGAAATTATCTCCAAGAACTTCTAGAATTTTGAAGACTCCTTTTAAATTTGGAATCTTGTCTTTGGTTGTAGGTATCATTAGAAGTCTTGCAGCTCACACATTAAACCCCGATCAAGATGTTAGTCAGTGGACAACTGCAGACAATGACGAAGGCCACAGTAGCAACCAGCTTAGACTTGTGCTTCTTCTGCAGTATCTGGAAAACCTGGAGAAGTTAATGTATAATGCATATGAAGGATGCGCCAATGCATTAACATCGCCTCCCAAGGTTGGTTTCAGTGGGCTGGATGTTGATTCACAGCAGTTTTGTGGTCAAACCTGGCTGTGTGCAGAGCTGAAATCACAGTAGACTTGTATATATGCTTTATGTGTATTTCAGACGTCTCTGCCTGTAATTTGAACCAGTCCTGAGCTCTTCTTTCTCTTCTAAAGGTCATTAGGACTTTTTTCTATACCAATCGCCAAACTTGTCAAGACTGGCTGACTCGGATCCGACTCTCCATCATGAGGGTTGGATTGTTGGCAGGCCAGCCTGCTGTGACAGTGAGACATGGCTTCGATTTGCTTACAGAAATGAAGACAAATCCGTCTCAGGTAAAGTGGTGTGTGTGGAGTTAGTTAAATTTGTTAATTAGAAAAACTTGGGGGTAATTCCTTTGCTATGATCTAATCTATGGATAGGGGCTTCCCAGGTGGCACTGGTGGTAAAGAATCTGCCTGCCAGTGCAGGAGATGCAAGAGACTGAGGTTCGATCCCTGGGTCAGGAAGATCACCTACAGTAGGAAATGGCAACCCACTCCAGTATTCTTGCCTGGGAAATACCATGGACAGAGGAGTCTGGTGGGCTCCAATCTACGGGGCTGCAAAGAGCCAGATGCGACTGAGCACACACAGTCTGCGGATAAAATAAGTTAAAGGTTCTAAAAGGTTCTTTTGATTTTTAAAGCTTTTGATCCAATATTTTTATACAAGCAGTAACTTCCAAAGTTGCCTATTTATATTTTTTACTTAGAACATGTGAAAATATTCATTACTTATGCTTAAAAGGTTGGAACTTTAAAAGTTACTCTAAGAAATTCATGCATATAAGAAAACTTTTATAATCACTTGTAGTGATTATATAGTGTACAGGAAAGTATAATATATGTAAAAATATAATATTGATAACATTATAATATATGGAAAAAGTGCTGGCTTGTAGGTGGGGTTACTAAATAAATAGAATCCAAAAATTGCAAATGTTTACTAGTTAATGTCAATAGGCAATATACAAAGACATAAAATTAGGCATTCTTTGATTCATGGTTATTTAATTTTTGCTTTGTGTTTACTTCATGTGTTACTCCTAAAGATGCCAAAGCTGAAATGGTAAACATTTTTTTTATTTTGTAAAGATTAACACCCAAGTGCTATTTATTACAGTCCATCAGCGCCTCCTCCCCCTCATATCTACAGTATACAAAACATTGTAGGAAATTCATAATGTAATTTCATCATTGTAAAAGTAATTGTTAAATAAATTTGACTTTAAATAGGCTTTAGATTGTGATTAGTAGTTGTAAATTTAGTAGAGATGTGAATTTTGAAGGTATTGAAGTCTGTGATTGATTTTTTTTTCTGAATGCCACTTTCAGGGGAATGAATTGGAAGTAACTATCATGATGGTGGTAGAAGCACTGTGTGAACTTCATTGTCCTGAAGCTATACAGGGAATTGCTGTCTGGTCATCTTCGGTTGTTGGAAAAAATCTTCTCTGGATCAGTTCAGTGGCCCAACAGGCTGAAGGGAGGTAAGTTAGAAGGAAGGAAATGGGTGATAGGAGTTCTTTATGTTAAGTTTTTTTGTATTACTGGTTGACTCTGTAATTAAATGTTATTTGCATTTAAATGTTGATTCTTAATTGATAACTTTTCACATCAGAGTCTGATACAAATTCCCCTACATGGCCGTAGTTCTCACTCATTAGCTCTAAACTTACTCGATTCCTTTAGGCGTACTCTTTGCATATCATAGATTCCTCTATATATGTTTATGTGAGTTTTATCAAATATGGAAAATGTAGGGAAAATAGAAGAAGGGCTCATAATTCCATCTCTTAGTGGTAACTTTTGTTGTACATGCCTTGCTAGTTCTTTTATATCTGATTTTCTATCCTCTTTTCACAGAAATAGCAGTGTTTCTGCTGGTCACATGATTTTGCTTTTTCTACTCAGCAGTATTTAAAAAAAGTATTTTGCCCTGTTAAGTTTTCTACAGTGTGATTTTTAACAACACTTTTTTTTTTTTTTGAGTGCACCAAAATTTAACATTCCTTATTGTTGGACAGCAAAATTATTTGGATTTTTTTTTTCCACTAATCTTAGTGCACCACGGCACTTAGTTCTTTGCTCATGTTTGTGATTGTTTTCTTTGAATGCATTCCTGCAGGTTGATTTACTATTAATAGAAGAAAAGCTCTAGACCATTAGGCTTATACATACTATTGCTAATTTACCCTACATAAAAGATGGTTCCACCTTGTATCCCTAACAATAAAAATAACCCTTTCCTTTCTCCTTTGTGAATATAGAGGGCCACTGAGAAATAAGAACTCTGCCATCATATTAATGAAAATGCTTGTTTTAATTTAAATTTCTTTATTAATAATTAATAATAGAGCTTTCCCCATTTGGTACTGACCATTTGTGATTCTTAAAAACATAGATTATGTCTTTGTGGCCTGTCGGTTTTTTGGTTATTGATCTGTGAGATTTTATTGTACACCAAGATTATTGATGCTATCTAACTTCTTGGTCAGTAATTTGTTTTTAATATTCATGGTGGGTTTTTTTTTTTTTATACCCCAAAGTTTCAAATTATGGTGTCATTAGATCTGTTAACTTTTATGTATTTTTGTGTTTACTTTTCTATTGAGTCTCTGCATACATTGAGATCAGGTACTTAGCGATATTTTCTGTTAGTTTATACCGTCTCTTTTCTTAAACATTTATGATCTTTGGATTTATTTTCATTTTTTTGTGAGGAAGAGGTCTAGTTTTGTGCCTGCTCAGGCCCACACAAAATAATCAACTCATCGTCTCCGCTTGATTTATTGAATAATGCATTCTTTCCAGTGTCTTTAGAAATGAAATATGTGGATAATTAAAAAATAAGACTGTTTGAACTTGTGTTGAAGGTTTGAAAAGGCCTCTGTGGAGTACCAGGAGCACCTGTGTGCCATGACAGGTGTTGATTGCTGCATCTCCAGCTTCGACAAATCTGTTCTCACATTGGCTAATACCGGGCGTAATAGTGCCAGCCCCAAGCATTCTTTGAATGGTGAGCATTCCAAGTTTAAACAAAAAGTTGTAGACAAATAATTTGTACTCATGATCTTACTATACATTTTTAGATATCTCTGCTGTTTGAATTATTTATAACTGCTATGAGTCTCTCTTGCTGTCTCTCTATTTTATGAAATGCTTTCACTTAGGTGAATCCAGAAAAACTGTGCTGTCCAAACCGACTGATTCTTCTCCTGAGGTTATAAATTATTTGGGAAATAAAGCATGTGAGTGCTACATTTCAATTGCTGATTGGGCTGCTGTACAGGAGTGGCAGAATGCCATCCATGACTTGAAAAAGAGTACCAGTAGTACTTCTCTCAACCTAAAAGCTGATTTCAACTACATAAAGTAAGGATTTCTTTTCAGTTATGAATTATACTTAACCCCATTAAAAAATTTTCAGTAACTTTATTTAAAGTCTTATTTTACAGCAGAAGAATATTAAAATTGTTTATATTTATTATGACAAGATGCTTGTAGTTCTAATAATAGTGGTTGTAGTTCTAGTAATACTGCCATTCTTAAAATGACTACAATGAGAAACCAACATTAGAGGTGAGGAGGGTATTCATGCAATGGGAAAACATATTTGTATGTTGAAGCAGTCATTCGGTATTGATTCTCAGAACCTGTTTTAAAATCTTAATGATATAAAGAAATTTGTCACTGCTTGAGAAAGGATAATATTTGATGGCATTGTTTCTAAATTAGGTGTGAATATATCAAAAACATTTTTTATAAAGAGGACAGAGTTTATGACATTTGTAAATTAAACTCTATTTCTTGTTTTCTTCTTCCTTTTATTCCTTTCAGCATTTATTAATGGCTTAATTTGAAATTTGAGCACAAGCTGTGTCCCAGACCCTTGGCTGGGATGATAAGGGTCATTAGCTGTCCTTGCCATCAGGGAGCTCAGCTTCTAGTGAGTAAATGAGTTAGTGGGTAATTTCTCCATTGAACATGTACTGAGTGCCAGCCAGTGGGGTGTAACACTGTGTACAATAGGCACACATTCTAACCCTTGAGGAGCTGACCTTCTCGTGAGGAGGAGACACAGGCAGACTAGGTTGGGAAAAACCATCAGGATATCATTTGAGCACAGACATGAGGAAGCAGACCTCTTGCAAAGAAGATAGACTTGGAGTGTTCTGGAAATGCCTGGGAGGCCACTATGGTTGGAGCTGAGTGAATAATAGGCAATAAGAGTGGAGAAGTAAGATTTTGACTCCTAGTAAGATAGAAAATCTTAGGTGGGATTTGAACAAGTATCTGACTTACTGGCTCACTCTGATAGGTTTTCAGCAGGCTGTAAGTGAAGGGCTAGGGTGGGAGCATTTGGCCATTGAACTGTGGGGTGAAGGTACAGAGAGGAAAAAGATGCTATTTAGTTAGTTGAAGTAAGAACACACAGAGGACAAGGAAATTTTTTCTGAGGTGTCAGTTATTAGCTGAAAGTCAAGGGCATGATAGAGCATAGTGGGGACACAGCAAACCTGCCTTTGGAGAGGACTCAGACCTTGTGGTGGCAGAAATAATAAGTGTGTTGATCAGCACACCAAGACAGTTCATTAATGCCAGGTGATTGCAGCTCACCTGAGAAGCTGGGATTCGTTAAGGTAGAAGCAGGCACAATCATTTCCAGTGCTGTATTCAGGCTGAGTTGTGAGGGAAGTGATACAGTGAGAGGGACAGGAAAGATGAGAGATCAGTGGGGAAGAGGGAATTGAGAAACTGGAAGTCCTCTCGTTGGTTAGATAGCAGCTGTAATAGGAATGGGAATAGAGTGAAAATAGATCTGAAAGTGGCAGTGGATTGCCAGGATGATAAGGCCCTCATCCTGGCCTTGAGGCTACAGACAGACTATCGGAAGGAGTTCCAGGGGTATACCATGTTCAGGTCAGGTGAGGAAAAGGGAAGGAAAAATTCTTGGAAAGAAGAGGAACAGGTTCTGTAAAACAGTGTAAAAGTGAGAAACGGAGGGAGGCCAGCAATGAAGGAAGGTAGAGCTAGGATATCAGATTGAGGCAGTAAGATAGGAGGCCTACTGGGGCTTATGCTTTAGATGAGCAGTGAGGTCAGGCAGGGGATTTAGTGGTAGCTTGGGAAGAATGCAGAGCTCTGTTGTTAGTGATTTGGTCGGGCCCTCAAAGATAACATGCTGCAAAAAAGGGAAGGAAATGTGGAGGGTTGAGTATGCTAAACTGAGTATCTGGAGATGTGAGTTTGTGGTTTGCATTGTAATTAAGATGGTAGTTGCATCTTCAAAATAAAAATAAAATGGTGGCCTACGTGGAAGGAACTTCATCACAGGAATTCTGTGTAACTGCTCTCTTTTCCTATAATTTGTTATATTTTTTTGAATGGCTCCATACCCTGGAGAGAGTGTAATACAAGCTAACCAGTATTTTAATTACAGATCACTAAGCAGTTTTGAATCTGGAGAATTTGTTGAATGCACTGAACAACTAGAATTGTTACCAGGAGAAAATATCAGTCTACTTGCTGGAGGATCAAAAGAAAAAATAGGTATTTGAGATAATTTTAAAATTAAGTATTTTAATGAACAAATTCTTTAAAATGTTTGGCTTAGTATACTTTAGTGGAAAATCTGCAAGTTTTTGTACATTTTTTGGGGCAGAGTGTGAAGCAATAAATTAGAGCTGTTTTCCTTACGTCTGGCAAATATAAAACAGTTTAATTCAAATTAAGCAAAGTAAAAAAGGCTATTGTAATCCTTAGAGATCTATCTAGCCATTTTCTTTGAAAAAGTTCAAGTAGTGTTTAAATATTTTTCTTGCTTCACATCTTAATATGGTCGGCTAATTAAATTCTTTATTATAACTAGAACATTTTAAAAAATGTAGTACTGAAGTTAAATATTGTGAGTATTTTATGTGTTAACATTGATCTGCTGAATTCAGTGTTTGCCCCATTGAGTAGTAAGTTGACTTACTGATTTTTGAGTCTTTGAAAATGAACTCATTTTGGGAGGTCAGAGGTATTATTTTATGTGAAGTATTTTTATACTTTTTAAAATACTTATTTTATGCTTTTTTTATACTGCACATAAAGTAATACGTCAGACCTCCCAAAATGCTATCAGAAATGCTTGATCATAGTGTCTGAACTTAAATATGAACTTAAACATGAAAGGAGGTATTCATCGGTGATTGTTTTTTTAATACTATCAAAGTATCTTGTCATTCTTCCACATTAAAAATGAGTTAACTGAATGGAACCGGTTTGATTTCTGTAGATATGAAAAAACTGCTTCCTAACATGTTAAGTCCAGATCCAAGAGAACTTCAGAAATCCATTGAAGTTCAGTTGTTAAGAAGTTCTGTTTGTTTGGCAACTGCTTTAAACCACATAGAACAAGATCAGAAGTGGCAGTCTATGACTGAGTAAGTTTGATCCTAAGGAGGTAAATGTGTATTATGTGTACCATATGGTAAATGTGTGTAGTTTGGTGGGGGTGAGGCAGTCACCGAATCACTGCAGTGGTAGTCATGATAGCTTCATTTTAGTTGTAGAAGTTGTACGTTGTGTAAATGCTGCTTGCAAATATACAGAGGTAAAAATTTCATATCCCCAAACACGAATATCTTGACTTGCTTATGTCATTTTACTTAAAAGCAAGCAGTTCCTTTTTCTTTCCCCACTTTGGATGGCAGTGTAGTAGCATCTTATCACACTGCTTTATCCCTTCAGTGGTTACAAGTTGGAAAATCGTCTTTGTTAATTAGCAGCAAATATCTTGTTTCAGAAATGTGGTGAAGTACTTGAAGCAAACCTCCCGCATAGCTGTTGGACCCCTGAGACTTTCTACTTTAACGGTTTCCCAGTCTCTGCCAGTCCTAAGTACTTTACAGCTGTATTGCTCATCTGCTTTGGAGAACACAGTTTCCAACAGACTTTCCACAGAGGTGCGTATGTGTACATTTTTAACCAGGATATTCTTCTGACCATTAATAGGCATTAGTGTGGACAGAAGCTGTTTTTCAAGTTTTTTTTTAAAGTTTTAAAAATAACATTTGTAGCATTTTTGGACAAGCTATTAATATTAAATCCAGAAATCTAAAATGCCATTTTCAGGCAGATTTTCATTGGAGAAATATGTAAGGAAGATGGAACATGAGACTGGCTAGTTAGTTGTTTAATTTTGTTTCTTCATTCCTTTCCTCCTTCCCTCCTTTCTTTTTTTGCAAGAGCAGTTGATTATGAAAATATATGCCAGATTGTATAAATTTCAGATTTGACTGAAAAGAAGACACAGTGCATTCTCCTTCAAACAAGATAAAGTTTAACCAAAAGTGAACCCTTCCCAAGGGAAATAATCCTTGAGAATCTTTTTATGAAGTGATAGTTTTATGTTTTTCTGTAACTTAGCTTTTGCTTTATAGAAAATAACCTTTTTTTTTAATTAAAATATGACGACTTTATTGTAAATGCATTGATAAATTGGACTTAATATTCTGAAAAAAATATTTTTGCTTTTGGAAAAACAAAGGTTTTTGTCTTTTTCCCTTGTGATTAGAAGATACAGTGAAGGTAGAGGAAAGTTTAATAGATAAATCTAGAATAGATCTGAAGTAGCTGACCTGTGGGGTCATATAAAGAGTCTTTTTACATTAAGTGGTTTTGACTTTTCTCTGGCAGGACTGTCTTATTCCACTCTTCAGTGAAGCTTTGCGTTCATGTAAACAACATGATGTCAGGCCATGGATGCAGGCATTAAGATACACGATGTACCAAAGTCAGTTGTTGGAGAAAATAAAAGGTAACTAGGTTGTTTTTTTTTTTTAATAGCTTTTTTGAGATACAGGTACACATTTTGAATGTATAGTTCATCAGTTTTGACATTTCTTCATGTGTGTAGCCATCAATACAATCAAGATATAGAACATTTCTCTTACCCCCCAAAGGTTTCCTTATGCTTCTTCCCAGGTATTTCTCCTGTCTGTCCTGTCTTGGGCAACTGCTTATTTGTTTCCCACCACTGTAGATTAGACTTCTCTTTACTAAATTTTTTTTTATAAATTGTACAGTATGTCCTGGGTCTGGCTTCTCTTGCTCAGCATTTTATTTTTTAAGGTTCCCTGTGTTGCATATGTTAGTATTGCCATCCTTCCTACAGTTGAGTATATCCATTGTATGAATACACCATAGTTTATCTGTTGATCCTTTGACAGATATTTGAGTTGTTTTCAAATTCAGGCTATTATGTATAAAGTTGCTATGATATTCATGTACAGGTCTTTGGGTGAGTATACATTTGCCTTTCTCTTAAATAAATACCTAGGATTGGAGTTGTTGGGTCATATGGTTTAACTTTTGAAATAGTTCAGCAGTTTCTTACAAAGTGGTTATATATTTTACATTCCTTCTGACATCTATGTACTTGTCATAGTGGGTCTTTAGTTTTAGTCAGTGGAGTGAATGTACAATAGTATCTCATTGTGGTTTTATTTGCATTTTCCTGATGATTGATGATACTGAGCATCTTTTCGTTTGTATAGTGGCCATTGTATATCTTATTTTAAAAGTATTCAATTCTTGCCTATTTTTAATGAAGACTTAAATGTTCTGGATATTCAAATTCTTTGTCAGCTATACTATACCGTGAATGCTTTGAATAATTCAAATGAATACAGACTTAGTATTTGTATAAATATTTATGTCTCATTTTTAAGAAAGAAATGTCATGTTGAATGGATATTAGAAATTTCCTTTTGCTGTAAAACAGAAAAGTTGCCAGAATTCTGTAAAATTTGTCAAAAATGGGGTCGTCAGAGTTCCTGAGTAAATTTGCTATTAAATTTTAAGTCAGCTAATGCTGGGATATGGACTTGTACTGCAAAGTGATTACTGGCAACTCTGATTCACTAGGACCCTCAGTGCCAGATAGACCTAGTTTTGGATCATTTGCCCAACACTTGCAAATCGAGGAACCTTATGGCAAGTCATAAACGTCTGAGTGACTTTGCTTTTCAGTTATGGGGATTGCCCCGCTCAGATTCTTGAAAGGGTTGACAAGGTGTATAAAAGCTTTAGCACAGAGCATGACATATAGTAGGACTACAAGTATCATCTCCTTTCTCATCCTTCCTATATTGAATAAGTTTTAAAATTGAGAAGGAAATGTCAGTAACCTAACAGTTACTTTTGGAGTCAGAACTTCACTCTTCCTCACATTTCTTTTTTTATTCAGCAAACCCTTATCAAAATAATGTGCTTTGTGCCAGGTACTATGCTGTAAATTGGAATGTAATGGTGAATAAGACAGGCATGTTTTCTGCATTCCTAGGACCAGAGGGGTTCTGAACTCTAGCAGGAAAAATTGTCATCAAGCTAGGAACAGCAGCATGGTGTACTGACCGGAGGTGCATGTACATGGTGCTCAAAATAATGCAACAGGGCCACTAATTTAATCCTAGGAATCAGAGAAGGACTTGGGGAGGAAGTAACATTTAAGCTGAGAAAGACGGCAGACTGATTTAGTTAGAGAAAACACCATGTGTGAAGGCCACTAGCAGTAATAAAAGATTCTTAGAGGACTCAATTCTCATCTAAGGGAGAATGGGAAGAGATGAAGCTGGATGAGATTGAGATTAGAGTGGAATGCAAGCATCAGTGCCTTACAAGCCAAATTTAGGAGTTAGGGAAGGGATGAAAGGGAAATTAAGTATTCAGATTTACCTTTGTATAAGATCAGTTCAGTTGTAGGTTGAAGAATGAATTAGAGGCTAAGGTAGAGCAGCAAAAGTTTCTGTGAAAGGTAACCAAAGTAGTGACAGTAGGGACAGAAAAAAGCTGATGTGACGTGAGGGTTGACAGTAAAGTCTAAGATAACTGCTGGACTCCTTCTCAGGTAGCCAGGTTGATCATGTGCCTTTACCCGAGAAGGAAAACACAGAAGGAAGTAGGAGATTTGTTGGAGGGTAGTGGGAAATAGATTCCATATGACACAGGTTAAAGTGCCTTTGAAATACCCGAGTATAGGTGACTAGACTGGTAGGCAGGTGGAACTCAGATGTCAGGTCTGAGCTAGAGATAAGATTCAAGAGTCATCAGCATTTGTATGGTAATTGAAGCCACAGGAGCAGATGATATTGTCCAGGGAGAGTATGCAGAGTGAGAAGAGTAGAGAGCCTAGGATCGACCCCAGGAACCCCAATTATAATGGATGGGTAGTGGACGAGAAGGAGACTGAGAAGCTGATTCTTCAGAAAGGTGGGAGTAAACCAGGAGAAAGTGGCATGGTAGAAGGGCAGAGGGTACTTACTCAAGAAGAGGGGATGGTCTAGCCTTACCCTCATCCCCCACCTGTTGGCCTAGGCTCTTCACTAGGTGCAGAAACTAAAAAGTTAATTACTTAGACTGGAAGATTTTTACTTTCATCTACCCCATTGTATACATTCATTTTAACAAACATTTATTGTTCATTGTATGCCAAGCATTATGCTAACTCCTAGGGATTTGAATATGATGAAAAACGAGTTATCTAGGGAGGCAGTGGGAAAGGGAGTAATTAGGGAAGGAATTTTTGGCCATGTTTTTGTGCTATCTGAGATTAGACCAATCTGGGACTAATAAAACAATTTCTTCTCTCCAGAACAAACAGTTCCAATTAGAAGCCATCTCATGGAATTAGGTCTAACAGCAGCAAAATTTGCTAGAAAACGGGGGAATGTGTCACTTGCAACAAGATTGCTGGCACAGTGTAGTGAGGTTCAGCTGGGAAAGACCACCACTGCACAGGATTTAGTCCAGCACTTTAAAAAACTATCAACTCAAGGTCAAGTGGATGAAAAATGGGGACCTGAACTTGATATTGAAAAAACGAAACTGCTATATACAGCAGGTTAGTAAAATAATACGTGACTATACTAAAAATCAGGTGTATAAATGTTACTGTGTATGGTGTAAGGCAGTAATAGAAAAGTTGATTTTTTTTCGACTTTTGCAGAACATCTGTGTCCTGAATAAGTTTTGTGTAATGGAGTTATCTATATAGTTTGGTGTTTTTGATTTTGTTATTGTTTATTATAGTAAGAAATGTTTCCAGAAATCATTGATTATCACTGAGTTTATAATATTACTTTACGCTGAAAGAATATCATTTGTTTACTTCTAAGAGCTGGAGTTTTGATCTTTTTATAGGCCAGTCAACACATGCAATGGAGATGTTGAGTTCCTGTGCCATCTCTTTCTGCAAGTCTGCCAAAGCCGAGCATGCTGTTGCCAAGTCAATTTTGACATTGGCTAAATGGATCCAGGCAGAATGGAAAGAAATCTCAGGGCAGCTGAAACAGGTTTACAGAGCTCAGCAGCAACAGAACTTCACGGGTCTTTCTACTTTGTCTAAAAACATACTCACTCTAATTGAACTACCATCTGTTAATACGATGGAGGAAGAGTATCCTCGGATAGAGAGTGAATCTACAGGTAGAATTTGTTTAAATAGCTTTACAGTGTTAATTTTAGAAGTTGTTTCCTGTGTTTTAGAGTTTACAGTGTTGGGTGTGTGCTCAGCTGTGTCTTGACTCTTTGTGACCCTGTGGACTAGAACCCACCTGGCTTCTCTGTCCATGGGATTTCTCATGCATGAATACTGGAGTGGGTTGCCATTTCTCACTCCAGGGGATATTCCCAAACCAGGGATTGAACCTACATCTCTTGTGTCTCCTGCATTGGCAGATGGTTTATAGGCTGCCTGGAATTGGCCACAAAAACTGTCTCTGTGGAAATTTAAGTATGTTATATTGCCCAGAGTGACTCAAACACATTTCTTTAGCATCTGACACCACTATGGAAGTCACTGAACTCAGCCTCCCAGGCCATACTTCCCAACTCCCCAGTTCATGGTGCTTTTATGGACTTAGATGTTTTTGCTGGCAGAAAGGTCCTAGTTGTGATGCTTAAAATTCTTCCTCATACTGGGAAGAACTTAACACAGATATAGAATAGTGGCCTCTGACCCTGTTGATTGGTGAAGCACAAAAACTACAGAAACGTTCAAGTTTCACATCCTGACACTAGTGTTACTTACAGAAAGGTACTCGACAAATAGCGTAGTTAATTCATTCATGTTTGAGTGCCTGGTATGGTAGCCTCTATTGTCCAGGTTTTACAGATTGAGAGATAACTAAATGTTTTGCTAAAACATTAGAATTTTGTTCATGTTTTTCATTGTGTTGTTGTGGATCCTAGAACTGTAGTTACTTAGATTAGTCTTACTAAGTAATTCTAATCTATGTACCATAAGGATCTTTATTCGTAAGGCATATGGCTTGTTATCATTATAAATCTTCATATTGGCAAGTGGCACTATAGCAGTGAGATTTCTTCGTTTCTAAATTGAGGATAAAGATATTACTTTGTGAATCTCTCATTGAATGAAATTGTCTACTTATCACATATTATTTTTCCAGAATTTTTAAGCTGAATTTAATTGTGAGGAAATGGCCAATCATATCCAAAATACAAGACACTCTACAGCACATCTGACACCTGAACTGTTTGTAAAGTTCAGTGTCATGAAAAACATTGATGTGTTTTACAGGAAGCTTACTTGAGAAGCTGAGTGATTCATTTCAACATATTAGCCTTTCAGAAAAGCATAATACAAATGTGTGCTTTATCAAATTATGTACCATTATAATGTTATAGGACTTAATGGCTAATAGCAAATTCCTAAAATGTAAATGGGAATGCTGTTAGAAATTTATGAAAGTGACATTGTTATTTTTTTTCCCATTATGGCAGTACATATTGGAGTTGGGGAACCTGACTTCATCTTGGGACAGCTGTATCACCTATCTTCAGTACAGGCACCTGAAGTAGCCAAATCTTGGGCCGCATTGGCTAGTTGGGCTTACAGGTGGGGCAGAAAGGTGGTTGACAATGCCAGGTATGTATGTTAAAATGTGTAATTTATTTAATGCGTTGCAAAATAGAGATTTAAAATGTCTGCTGACATGGCAAAGCTTTGGTAGCTGAAATACTGATGATTTGTTTTATTTTTGTAGTCAGGGAGAAGGTGTTCGTCTGTTGCCTAGAGAAAAATCTGAAGTTCAGAATCTGCTCCCAGACACCATAACCGAAGAAGAAAAAGAGAGAATATATGGTATTCTTGGTCAGGCTGTGTGTCGCCCAGCCGGGATTCAGGCAAGAAAAACATGATACAGTATTTTGGGGGAAATAGTGTCCTAAATAGCATATACCTGATTAAATATTTCAGATGAAACTTTGATAAGATGAAAGTGAGTTAAAATATTTTTCTAAGAAGAATGTGATTTCTTGAGAAATCAAGTCATTTCCTTAGGGTTCTGTTAAAAAAGGTGAAGTTCTTTTTATGTAAAGTAGATTTCTCTTTTCATTGCTCTTCTGATCAGATATTAGGTTCTTATCACTAGCTTAGAAGCTTTTAAAATTCATTGCTCTTCTGATCAGATATTAGGTTCTTATCACTAGCTTAGAAGCTTTTAAGATATGCCTGTGTCTAAGCACTCGATCGGAGAAGGCAGTGGCACCCCACTCCAGTACTTTTGCCTGGAAAATCCCATGGACGGAGGGGCCTGGTAGGCTGCAGTCCATGGGGTCGCTAAGAGTCGGACACGACTGAGCGACTTCACTTTCACTTTTCACTTTCATGCATTGGAGAAGGAAATGGCAACCCACTCCAGTGTTCTTGCCTGGAGAATCCCAGGGACAGCAGAGCCTGGTGGGCTGCCGTCTATGGGGTCGCACAGAGTCGGACACGACTGAAGCGACTTAGCAGCAGCAGCAGCAGCAGCAGCAAGCACTTGATGGACATGGGTTTGGGTAAACTCCGGGAGTTGGTGATGGACAGCGAGGCCTGGCCTGCTGCTATTCATGGGGTTGCAAAGAGTCGGACACAACTGAGTGACTGAACTGAGCTGAAGCACTACCCCACATATTCTGAATGGAATGTTTGTGTATGTGTTGGGCATAGGAGGGTTTATTTAAGTCTATTAGGTGATACTTAAATATACAGCCATAGCTGAAAACCAGCCGACTCGATGATATACTCTGTATGATTTATTCTCTTCTCTCTCAAAATTCTATCAGTTCTAGAATGTTATAAGTCTAGCTTAGTTGTAGACTTTAGATGTGTGAATTTTATTTGCTGAGCTAAAACTGTTGGTTAGTTCTTGTTCTAGACTTTGGCATATATCAGTGTCTGCCAAAGCTGGTGTTAGGTACATGTGCAGTACTGTAGAGAGGGTAAGGTAATTCTCTGCAGGCAGAATATTATATTGTAACTGAAGCATTTAAATTCCCCAAATCAAAATCTTTAATCTTTGCTAAATGTCTGTATCCTTCTTCATTAGCTACATTAGTAAATATATCTTAAAGAGAAGCATAGTAACATTGATTTAGCATGTATAGCACTAAATGTGGATATTTAGATCTTTCATAAATGAGAAAATGCTTGCATATATTAGGAAAATCATGTACCTTTCTCCTTGTTAAAATTTGTGTCCCCAAACAGCATTTTTTGCCCTGTTTTTCTTTAGGATGAAGATATAACGCTTCAGATCACAGAAAGTGAAGATAATGAGGAAGATGACATGGTTGATGTTATCTGGCGTCAGTTAATATCAAGTTGCCCATGGCTTTCAGAACTTGATGAAAGTGCAACAGAAGGAGTTATTAAAGTGTGGAGGAAAGTTGTGGATAGAATCTTCAGCCTGTATAAACTGTCTTGCAGTGCATATTTTACTTTCCTTAAACTCAATGCTGGGCATGTAGGTAGCACAGTATTCTGTTATGAAAGTTTATTTTTAATTTCTTTGCTAGTAGATGAAAACAGTATTCGGAATTATTTTATTTTTTCCTCTTGTCTCTCATCCTTAGATTCCTTTAGATGAAGATGACCCTCGGCTCCATTTAAGTCACAGAGTGGAGCAGAGCACAGATGACATGATTGTGATGGCCACGTTGCGGTTGCTCAGATTGCTTGTGAAGCATGCTGGGGAGCTTCGACAGTATCTGGAACATGGCTTGGAAACAACACCTACTGCCCCATGGAGAGGTGATGGTCTAAATAAAATGTTTCAGGGAAAAGTACTTCTGGGTAGAATGTAATATGACAGTTGAAACATAATAGTTCCTTGGATTTCCCCGGCAGTCCAGTGGTTGAGACTCTGCACATTCACTGCGGGGGGTGTGGGTTCGATTCCTGGTTGGGGAACTAAGATCCCACATGCTTCATGGTGTGGCCAAAAAAAAAGTTCCTATATGTTTACTGTTTGAATGTGTTATGAAATAGCTAAATTAGTTCAGAGGACACTGTGGACTGCTTGTTATACCACTTCCCTCCCACCTTTCAGAGAAATGGAAGGCTGAGAGGCAAAAAGCTTTAATATACAAAAGGAATTTTGGAGAGAGTGATAAGAATCTTTCAAAAAATTTCATATCCCTTTGAAAAAATTGTCTGTGTCTGCCTTGTTTTACAGGCATTCACAGAAAATATATTTCTGTATAAGGTTTTGAATCAGGATTTTGATTACAGCTCTGTACCCTTACTAAACCTGCAAATCAAGAGTTATTGTATATATAGGTCTTTGTTATCCCAGGGAGAAATTTGAGGCTCCTAGAATTAATGGCTGACATATATAAAGTTTTATCCTTTTGCCTCCACCATGTTGACTGTTTTTTAATAACTTTGAAGTATTTTTCTTCTTATCCTGAAGGAATTATTCCACAACTTTTCTCACGCTTAAACCACCCTGAAGTGTATGTGCGCCAGAGTATTTGTAACCTTCTCTGTCGTGTGGCTCAGGATTCCCCGCATCTCATACTGTATCCTGCAATAGTGGGCACCATATCGCTTAGTAGTGAGTCACAGGCTTCAGGTAAGGAAGGTTAAAATACTACTACTTTAAATTAGGTTGCAAACACTGTTTATTAGGTAAAATTTTTTGAGCTCTATGTTCCATAGTTGATAAGAGTTTGTGATTTTTTTCCCCAATAATAATAACAGTACCAATAGTAATACCATTTATTGAGTGAGTAGCTACCATGTCTGGCAGTAGCATGTGTGCTTCACACTATATCTTCAGTCTCAAAATAACTCACCAAGGCTTGGAGAAACTGAGTCACTCTCAGTTCACTGAGCTGAATTAACTGGCCGATAAGGATTGAAACCAAGTTCTGAACTCTAAGCTAGGCAAAAACTTGATTTGTTGAGACTCATCTGTTATCATTTCCCCTGTTTATCTTTTCTTAGCTTATAATATTAATAAGTAAAGAAGCTCAACTTGTAAAAAGGCATAATATCCATGATCCTTGGTCAACTTAGTGTACATGTGCAAGATGAGTTAAATGAGTGCTCTGGAATCAAATACGTTATTATAGATGTTTTCCCTAACTCAACGTACGCACATGAGAGAAACAGCCAATATATACCTTATTCTCCCATTTCATTATAGGAAATAAATTTTCCTCTGCAATTCCAACTTTACTCGGTAATATTCAAGGAGAAGAACTGCTGGTTTCTGAATGTGAGGGAGGAAGTCCTCCTGCTTCTCAAGATAGCAATAAGGATGAACCTAAAAGTGGACTGAATGAAGACCAAGCCATGATGCAGGACTGCTACAGCAAAATTGTAGATAAACTGTCCTCAGCAAACCCAACTATGGTGTTACAGGTACAGAACAGCTCATATGTTTTAAAATAAATTTTTATTGTAACCACTCCCCTCTCCTCCCAAAAAACCCACCTAAAAACAAAACCCCTAAAGCTTTTATGGAAATTATAGTTAAGGAGCAAAGCTTTTAAAATAATCAAAATTAGTTTTATAAATCTATACTGACAGTCACTGATTGAGGTTCTGTAATTGGATAATGAACAAAAGATGCACCCATTTCACTTGAAATTTGCAGTGTTAGCAGAACTGTGCTGTGTGTAGACTTACAGATGAGCGTGTTTGGATGTGCCATGTGTGCAGGTTCAGATGCTTGTGGCTGAGCTGCGCAGAGTCACTGTTCTCTGGGATGAGCTCTGGTTGGGAGTTCTGTTACAGCAGCACATGTATGTCCTGAGACGAATTCAGCAGTTGGAAGACGAGGTGAAGAGAGTCCAGAACAACAACACCTTACGCAAGTATGTTTTTATCAACTTATACTTCAAAAACATAGCTGCCCCTTTTTATTAATGTAAAATACATATAAAGTTTGCCATTTTAACCAGTTTTAAGTGTACAATTCAGTTGCAGCAAGTACATTTACAGTGTTGTGTCCAGTTCCAGAACTTACCCATGCTTCCAAACAGCAGCTCTGTACTCATTTAATAGTACTTCCCCATCCTCCCCTAACCTCAGCCCCTGCTCGCTACTTGTCTGCTTTCTGTCTGTATGAATTGGACTATTCTGAGTACCTTGTGTGACTGGAAACATACAGTATTTGTCGTTTTTTGTCTGGTTTGTTTCACTTACCATGTTTTGAAGGTTTATTCCATGTTGTAGCATGTATCAGAATTTCCTTTTTATTGCCGAATCACATTCCATTGTATGGATGTGTGCGCGTGTGCGTGTGCTAAGTCATTTCCATCCTGATGAACTTTTTGCAATCCTGTGGACTGTAGCCCATCAGGCTCTTCTGTCCATGGGATTCTTCAGGCAAAAATACTGGAATGGGTTGCCATGCCCTCCTTCAGGGGATCTTCACGACCCAAGGATCAAACCTGTGTCTCTTATGTCTCCTGCATTGGCAGGGGGCTTCTTTACCACATTTTATTCATGCACTCATCTGTCAGTGGACACTTGAGTTGCTCCTATCTTTTAACTCTTGTAACCGGTGCTTGTATCAACATTGGTTTACAAGTATCTGAGTCCCTGCTTATAATTATTTTGTGTGTGAGCCAGTGAATTTGCTGTGTCTTATGGTAATTCTGTGTTTAACTTGTAGAGGAACTGGTAAACTGTGCACCGGGGTTCCAGTTTCTCCATATCCTTGCCAACGTTTATTGTTTTCTGTCTTACTGATAGTGACATCCTAATTGGTGTGAAATGGTATCTTTTCATGTGCTTATTGACCATTTGTATATCTCCTTTGTCTGTTTGAATCTTTTGCCCATTTTTGAATTGGGTTGTTTTATTGTTAGAATTTTAGGAGCTCTAAATATTCTGGGTATTAATCCCTTTATCAGATACATTGATTTGCAAATATTTTTTCCTATTTTGTGTATTTTTCACTCTCTCGAATGAAGAAAAATTTTGATGCACAAAATTTTTTAGTTTTGATGTAGCCCAGTTTATCTGTTTTATCTTTTTTTTTCTTCTAAGAGTTTTAAATGAAGTCTTAGCTTTTATGTTAAGGTCTTTGATCCATTTTGACTTCTTCTTTTTTGCATATTAGTATCAGGTAACACTCCAGCTTCATTCTTTTGTAAGCAGGTATCCAGTTTTCATAGCACCATTTGTTAAAATGAGAAGCTGCTTCTTTTATATGCTGGATTTTTTACAGTGCTGTTGTGGTCAGTTACTTTGCAAATATTTTAGTAATTTATTTTGATTATTCTTTTATGCTGTTTACTTACACTTGACAATTTAAATTGTTCCTTGTTTATATCGAACTCTGTCTTTCTGGTCAGAGAAGAGAAAATTGCAATCATGCGGGAGAAGCACACAGCTTTGATGAAGCCCATCGTGTTTGCTTTGGAGCATGTGAGGAGCATCACGGCGGCCCCTGCAGAAACACCTCATGAAAAGTGGTTTCAGGATAACTATGGTGATGCAATTGAAAATGCTCTAGAAAAACTGAAGACACCGTCAAACCCTGCAAAGCCTGGAAGCAGCTGGATTCCGTTTAAAGAGGTATAGAAGAATCTCAAGAATGCTACTGAAATGGGAAATTCCGTGAGATAAAAAACTTAAGTGAGGGGTCTCTTTTTACTTAGAACACAGAGAAGACTTTCTAAGCCCATGGAATGCAGCCAGTGTTCAGTTGCTATTTTCTTCATTTTTGAGAATTTGAGGTTGCGTGGTCCTAGGGTGGCAAACTGCGTCTACTAAGGGTTCCCACCAGGGAAGAATATACTGTAAGATGTTAGACAGGGAAGGGGCTTGACTGCCTGCTATATTCTCCTTGTAAAAGGTAAGCAAATTTAGTCTTGTACCTATGTAGTTTTTCTTAGTGGAGGGGTATTCAGTATTTCTAACAGACAAAATATTTGCATATAATAGCATCAATTTTTAAAAGTAATTTTTTTGACAGCAGTTCTGCATAGGCTGTTTGAAGGATGATTAGTATGTTTAAATATTTGAGAATCCTTATCTTTCTTGATTTGATCCACTTAATTCTGTATTTGGTTTGCATCTATTTTAGTTGGGGGATCCCATTTATTACCTTGTATCTTTTTCTTATCCCTTCTTTCTCTGTCCCTTTCCTATATTGATCTTAACTGATTTCCTTACTTTAGTAATGAAAAAACTTAAAAGATACAGTGTAGAGACAAAAACTACACCTGACTTTAAGTTGAAAACGTGAAGCAGAGGAAATGCTAAATTCAGAGGAAATGCCTTAGGAGCTCAAGACAAGAGCACTAACATGAAGGATGAAGTTTATTTGTGTTGCCTAGCCAAAACTTGTTTTCCTCATGTTCCAGCAGTAATTTCTTGCCTTGCATTCTCAGTAAATCAACCAAGAAACCCAGAAGAGATAGGAAGAATACTTTTTTTTATTTGGCCACACTGCTTGGCTTGTGGGATCTCAGTTCCCCAATCAGGGGTCCCGCCTGTGCCCCCTGCAGTGGTATCTTAATCATTGGATCACCTAGGAAGTCCCGCTTTTTAAAAATTGATGTATAGTTGATTTACAATGTTGTATTAACTTCAACTGTACAGCAAAGTGACTTTTTTTATATACATTTATTTTTCATATTCTTTTCCATTGTGGTTTATCACAGGATATTGAGTACAATTCCCTGTGCTATACAGTAGTTCTTTGTTTATCCATCCTATATATGCTAGTTTGCATCTGCTAATCCTGATCCTTCCCTCTCCTGCAATCCTCCCATAGGGAGTATTTTTTAAAAAACCCTCTGTGTGTGTGTGTGAAATAAGTCATAGAGAAAAATTTTAGAAGTACTGTGTCCCTCCTAATTACATTTTCCTCTCCACAACCACTGCTCTGAATTTTGAATTAATCCTTATTTACTTAAAGAAAATAGTTTTTTTTTTTTAGAAAATAGTTTTTATTGATACATTTCTAAATGGTATAGTTTAGCCTCTCCTGTTTTTGAAATTCTTATAAATGAGATTATATTTTATGTGCACGTGTATGTTTTACCACTTCCATAAATGATTCATCAGCATTAGGTTTTTGCTTTTGTTTTTTAAAATAATTCATCCATATTTTGTATATAGCTGAACATGAATAGATTATTGAACAGTACCACAGTTTATCTTTTGTCCCATCAGTGAATACTTGAGGTGTTTCCAGTTACCTGTTTCCTTTTACGAACAAGTGTTGCTAAGGATTGATTAAAACTTTTCACGTGAAAGCAGAGCCCAGAGTTCATTAATTCAGGTGTAGATTATTGAGTTAGCTAAGTAGGGATACAGCTATACATGATCCTCTCCCTGTGAGTTATTAGAAAGATTGTGTGTTTTCTGCATACTTCAGATCGTCCATGCTCTAAATTATTACTAAATTTTCAGATGGGTTTCTTAAAGATGTGTGCCACCTTTAAGGTACCTGCCAATAACTGGCTATATCTTTTGTTCTGTTGCTAGGACTGAAGTGATCTGTTTGGGTGTTGATTGGGGAATTAGTTTGCTACAAGCCTTGAATTTTGTGATCACAGCAGTGATTGTTTTCCATCTGCTATGATTTCATTGCTTATTTGGGAGAGGTCTGAACAAAGTAGAAATCACCGAGATCATATCAACACATCGGTGTTTCCCCTCCCAGGAAGGCCCAAATACGTAACAGCAAATTAAATGAACTAGACAAGAGGTGTTTGTATTTTAAATTTATCTTTAAGCCAGATTAGATGTAGAGGAAAATAAGTGTGGTAATGATTATGTAAACTTTTCCTATCTTACATATAGATAATGCTGAGTTTGCAACAGAGAGCACAGAAACGTGCAAGTTACATCTTGCGTCTTGAAGAAATCAGCCCATGGTTGGCTGCCATGACTAACACTGAAATTGCTCTTCCCGGAGAAGTCTCAGCCAGAGATACCGTCACAATCCACAGTGTTGGTGGAACCATTACCATCTTACCTACTAAAACCAAGCCAAAGAAACTTCTCTTTCTAGGATCAGATGGGAAGAGCTATCCTTATCTTTTCAAAGGTGGGATTTAAAAGAGCATTGATCAGATTATTAATGTTTTAATGCTGTGTGTATGTGTGTATGTGTTGTTTAGGTGAATTTCTGTATGTCATGAATAGCCTGGAGTATCATGTATTTTGATGGAAGTTGTTGGAAGCTGTGTAGTGTGATTTTCTGTTGTTTCCTCTGTTCTTGCTTTTGAATGTATACAAGCTGGGCAACTGACATACAGTTAATAATGCTGTGTCTAATACCTTGTGACTGAATAGAATGTTCTTTAATGCTGTCATTATGCCCTTTTAACTGTCAGTTTCTGACTGCTATTGCTAATTGAGAGGGACATGAAAAAGTGGTATGTTTCCAGTCTCATTCCATTGCACTTCCCCCTATTTGGTTATCTGTCCTAACTACTATAATTTTGTTTCCACAGGATTGGAGGATTTACATCTGGATGAGAGAATAATGCAATTTCTGTCTATTGTAAATACCATGTTTGCAACAATCAATCGCCAGGAAACACCTCGTTTCCATGCTCGCCACTATTCTGTAACACCACTGGGAACTCGGTCAGGCCTAATCCAGTGGGTGGATGGAGCCACACCCTTATTTGGTCTTTACAAACGATGGCAACAACGGGAAGCTGCCTTGCAAGCACAAAAGGTTGATTCAAATTAAAATATGTACTTTTATTTGAATGCTGATAAACAAGTATATGTATTAGTTTGTTCTTTGTTACATGTGAAATATGTCTAGGCCTACTGCCCTTGAGCATTTTTTCAAGTTTATGAGAGTTAAAGAAGGAATAAACACAACTTTAAATTTGGAGTTAATCACTATGGCATCCTGTTTTGTACCTGTGAAATTTATACTTTGATTTAGAACAGTTTTTTAGAATTCATTTTAGCTGAGTATCTGAGTGCTTAGTATATGAAAGAAATAGTACTAAGTACTTCACATAAAAAGTAAATTTTTAAACAGTCACAACTTCAGGTTCCAATATCTAGACAAATAAAATGATTCTAAGTAGGATAGGTATGGGAAGGAGCAAGAGTTTGAACATGGGAGACGGTAGAACAATTACTGAAGGATAGATTAGAGATGGAATTAGGAAAGGGTCATCTAAATTTTTGTCTAAGGTGTTTCTAAATATGTGTTGTTAATTTTATATTATGATTAAGTCATATTGGTGAAGAATGAAATATGTGCATAAATGAATGATAAATTTTAAACAGAATTATATGTTACAAAGAAAAGTGGAACTTGGATGTTGAGCTTGAATTGAACCTCAAGAAAATATAACAGTAAACCAAGTTTTCAATAAAGTGATAATACCTAATTAAGAGAAAGACAACGTAGATTCCAGTCCAGAAGAGTTGGCTATTTGATGTGTGAGATTTAGCTAGCTAAGTGGAGAATGCTGCTGAAAAACCAGTTTTTAAAATACTACTTTATATTCAAGGTAATCTTTATCCTTATTTAAACAAAGTTAATCTTTTCTTAAAAATTTTTTAAAGGCCCAAGATTCCTACCAAACTCCTCAGAATCCTGGAATTGTACCCCGTCCTAGTGAACTTTATTATAGTAAAATTGGTCCTGCTTTGAAAGCAGTTGGACTTAGTCTGGATGTGTCCCGACGGGATTGGCCCCTTCATGTAATGAAGGCAGTGTTAGAAGAGTTAATGGAGGCCACGCCTCCAAATCTCCTTGCTAAAGAGCTTTGGTCATCATGTACCACCCCTGATGAGTGGTGGAGAGTCACACAGGTATGTGTTGTGTTTGGGGCTGTCATCAGTATTCTTTGCCTGCTTCTTGTCTTGTCTTGTTCACCCTCCTCCTGCCGCCCTCTAGAATTGGTAGTTGGAGACCTGCATTTGAAGCTTATATTACATTTATTTTTATGAGGCATGGCCATGACTGTATGAAGGCAGAATGAAGGGGATTATGGATGAAATGAAAGGTGGAATAAAAACTTTAGAAAGGGAAAAACTAGAGAGACTGAAGAATAGTTGTTTTTTTAAGTCCTCATTCTGTTGATGATTAAGTAGAACCAACAAGGACCTCAGTATTGTATGCTGCTGCTCACTGCAGTCTGTGATCACATGCAGCATCCCTGAAGAGTGCCTGCTGTTTATTTAGAAATAAGGGAGTAGGATTGGGTTGTGGAGGCTTATAAATTTTAGAGAATCAAGATCATGTTGGAAGGAAATTTGCTAATAATGCTTAACTTGCTTCCCCCACCCCCTCTTCTTTAGTCTTATGCCAGATCTACTGCAGTCATGTCTATGGTCGGATACATAATTGGCCTTGGAGATAGACATCTGGATAATGTTCTCATAGATATGACGACCGGAGAGGTTGTTCACATAGATTACAATGTTTGCTTTGAAAAAGGTAAAATTAAAGTGGACTTTTTATATAAGGGTCGAATATATTTTGGTGAAAGGACAAAAATATAATGATCTGTCTTTTCAAGGTAAAAGCCTTAGAGTTCCTGAGAAAGTACCTTTCCGAATGACACAGAACATTGAAACAGCACTGGGTGTAACTGGAGTGGAAGGTGTTTTTAGGCTTTCATGTGAGCAGGTATGTGGTTTTCTCTTACACCTCTTAGTGTACCTGTTAAATTAACAAGTCCTTTGGAATGAAAAACTACATTTTAATGAGGAAGCTTGTGGCAAAACTTAATTAAAAGTTTTCTGAAAACAGGTTCTACACATTATGCGGCGTGGCAGGGAGACTCTGCTGACGCTGCTAGAGGCCTTTGTATATGACCCCCTGGTGGACTGGACAGCTGGGGGCGAGGCTGGGTTTGCTGGTGCTGTCTATGGTGGAGGGGGCCAGCAGGCCGAGAGCAAGCAGAGCAAGAGAGAGATGGAACGAGAGATCACTCGCAGCCTTTTTTCTTCGAGAGTAGCTGAAATTAAGGTGAGGCCAGTAATAATAAGTCATTGTCCCTTGTTTGTTAGTAGTTAACAAGACCAGGGGATTCCTTGGTGGTCCAGTGGTTAGGACCTGGTGCTTTCGCTGCCAGATCCTGCAAGCTGTGTAGTGCCACCAAAAAAAAAAGTTAACAGGTCCATAAAAAAAAGTAAGACTGTAGTGTTTAATATTGAAATGGCCATGAAGTAGGGCAGTTTGCTGTGATCATTTGCTAAGAAATGCTCACGTGAAAAGACACACAGTCACACTCCCACATGGGAGGTGGGTTAATGATTTGAAAAATGTTATACCTTTTTTACTAGACTGAATGTGTTTGCCGCTGACTATTTTAAGTGTTCTTTAACTGGATAGTCTCCTTGATTTTAATTGGGTAGTCTCCTTCTCCTACATGGTAGTCAGTGATGCTGATCTTGCTTTGTGTGGCATGGTGGTAACTGCATGTTATTGTAGAATTGAGTCTTCATTTATGGCCATGTGAATTGATTGCATTAGTTATCTTTATAAAAATATGGGTGATCCACACTGACGTTGTTGAGATTTAAGTATAATAGCATGTGCAGAACATCCTTCTAAATGATCATTTTGGCATACATCCTCATACCTCACAGTCAGTCCTGTAAGAATCTTCCTAATTATGTCTTTTTACAGGTGAACTGGTTTAAAAACAGGGATGAGATGCTGGTTGTACTTCCCAAGTTGGACAGCAGCTTAGATGAGTACCTGAGCTTGCAAGAGCAACTAACAGATGTGGAGAAACTGCAGGGCAAACTGCTGGAAGAAATTGAGTTTCTAGAAGGAGCTGAAGGAGTGGATCATCCTTCTCATACTCTGCAACACAGGTTTAAAACAAGTGTTGAACTCTTAATTTATAAATATATTCCATTAAGGAGAACTTTTGTATTTGTGTGAGCATTATCAACTTGAATTAGAATTGTTGCAGCAACTCACATGAATAGTGAAAGCTCTCCCAAGAACTGCAGTTTCCAAGTATTAATAGAATTCACTTAAATTTTCAGCATCATTGTGTTTAATTTAGATGTTTGAGTTACTATGGGAGATGGTGGACATAGTGGTTAGAACCATGAACTTGGATTCAGAAAACCTGAGGTTTGGTTTTTTCTTTGCAGTTTATGTCTGAATCCTTACTCATTTGTATGGTGGATTTTGTCCACATGGCCGAGTTTTTTTGAACTTTGATCTAAGTGCTTGAACCTTGCACAGAGCGGGTACCTAGCTCAGTGAAGGGAGCTCAGGAGATGCTGAGATCCTGAGATTACAGAGATCTATCTTCCAGTCTCAGTCTTCCACACTTCAAATAACTCTGGTAAATGTGGTAGAATTTTGTTTAAAATGTTGTGAGTTTAGATAGGGGACTATAGCATCAAGGAGAAAACCAGAGGAGGAAAGGACATTTGAGTGGTGGTGTCCTCAAGATTGAAAAGGAGCTTACCAGGCAGTCCAGGTATGAGCAAAATGTACTTTTAGAGTGATGAAAATTCCCAGCAGTCAATTAAAATTTTTTCCTTCCATTAGGTATTCTGAACATACTCAACTACAGACTCAGCAGAGAGCTGTTCAGGAAGCAATACAGGTGAAGCTGAATGAATTTGAACAGTGGATAACACACTATCAGGCTGCATTCAGTAATTTGGAAGCGACACAGCTGGCCAGTTTGCTTCAGGAGATAAGCACACAGATGGACCTTGGTATGTTAGATGTACATGTGAGCATGTGAGTTTTGTTGTTATGTGTTTATGTGTGGAGTTCTGGTTTGTTCTCCCTTTCAATGACTGCTGATTTGAAATGGCTTCACTCTGATAATTACCTTTTACCAAAAGGTCCTCCCAGCTACGTGCCGGCAACAGCCTTTCTGCAGAATGCTGGCCAGGCCCACTTGATTAGCCAGTGTGAGCAGCTAGAGGGGGAGGTCGGCGCCCTCCTGCAGCAGAGGCGCTCGGTGCTGCGAGGCTGCTTGGAGCAGCTGCATCACTACGCAACCGTTGCTCTGCAGTATCCAAAGGCCATATTTCGGAAACATCGAATTGAGCAGTGGAAGACCTGGATGGAAGAGCTCATCTGTAACACCACAGTAGAACGCTGTCAGGACCTCTACAGGAAGTAAGTTGATCACTCTTGATTTTCTCTCTACTTCTCATCGGCACTGGAAGCAAAGTTGTGTTCACATTTTCAATTGCATAGTATTTCATTTTCTGAAAGAAATGATTGAGAGATGGAATTTGAATGGAGTCACTTTCTTGTGG
This sequence comes from Giraffa tippelskirchi, assembly GCF_054371585.1. Taxonomy (NCBI): domain Eukaryota; kingdom Metazoa; phylum Chordata; class Mammalia; order Artiodactyla; family Giraffidae; genus Giraffa; species Giraffa tippelskirchi. The sequence continues at coordinate 25,140,088 of NC_137287.1, forward strand.
TTTTAAGAGGGTTTAAACTCTTGTTTGCCTTTATAAGACAGAGTTTTCTGTAATTAGTTAAAATGTATCTCACTCTTAGATAAAATGTATATAAGAGTGGTGGGATCAGGGAAAGAGAGCTGAATTCACATATTGATTCTGTCACTCAAGTCATCTTTAGAAGTTACTTTTGCTCTTGAGACCTTCTCTGTAAAATGGAAATAATGGTTTCTGCTCTTCAAAGTTTAAGTATCAAATACAGTATTCCATCTTGTCTTTTTTAGTATTTTGTAAGGTGTGAACTTTCTTTTCAAGCAACTCTTTCCATTTTTTAAAGATATGAAATGCAGTATGCACCCCAGCCACCCCCGACGGTGTGTCAGTTCATCACGGCCACTGAGATGACCCTGCAGCGGTACGCAGCAGACATCAACAGCCGACTCATTAGACAGGTGGAACGCTTGAAACAGGAAGCTGTCACTGTACCTGTTTGTGAAGATCAGTTGAAAGAAATTGAACGTTGTATCAAAGTTTTCCTTCAAGAGAATGGAGAGGAAGGATCTTTGAGTCTAGCAAGTGTTATTATTTCTGCCCTTTGTACTCTCACAAGGTGAGTTAGCTGACATATCATTGAGACTGTTTCATTGTCCTGCAAACATTGGTGCTTATTGAGAGTTCATGTGTTTTTTGGTTGATCCCAAACTTAAGGTATCCTTGTAGTTTCATTAGTCTTGCCCAGTGTACGACTGCTTTGTTATTATTTTTTTCTCCCAGATTTTGAAGTATCCTATTTGTGTGTGTTTCAGTAAGTCAGTTTCGCTGTACAAATATGTATCTCATTCAGGCGTAACCTAATGATGGAAGGTGCAGCGTCGAGTGCTGGAGAGCAGCTGGTTGATCTGACTTCTCGTGATGGAGCCTGGTTCTTGGAGGAGCTCTGCAGTATGAGCGGAAATGTCACATGCCTGGTTCAGTTACTGAAGCAGTGTCACTTAGTGCCACAAGACTTAGATATTCCTAACCCCATGGAAGCATCTGAGGCAGTTCATTTGGCTAATGGTGTATACACATCACTTCAGGTGAGCAATTCTAAATTAGCTTAAATTTTCTAAGTTTGTTTTAAATGTTGAGCGTTGTATTTTTCATCTCTGGTTCTGAAAAGAAATTTGACTTCCTCAACCTTTAATGTTGCTTTATCTAAACTCAGGAAGCATTAAAATAGGTTTCTCACATATTTACAGGAATTAAATTCAAATTTCCGGCAAATCATATTTCCAGAAGCACTGAGATGTTTAATGAAAGGAGAATACACATTAGAAAGTATGCTTCATGAGCTGGACAGTCTTATTGAGCAGACAACTGATGGTGTTCCTCTGCAGACTCTAGTTGAATCTCTTCAAGCCTATTTAAGAAATGCAGCTATGGGACTTGAGGAAGAAACACATGCTCATTACATTGATGTTGCCAGGCAAGTGAATGCTAAGCTGTGCTCTGTTTTCTTGTGAAAGAGTTGGGAAGCCAGATATATTTTCTTAGCTCTTATTTTACTGTAAGCTTACTTTTAATTTTTAGAGCAGATATGTATATAAACACTTATAAGTTTTATCTATCTTTAGCTGTGCTGGGTCTTCATTGCTGCTCAGGCTTTTCTCTAGTTGTGGCAAGCAGGAGCTATTCTGTAGTTGCGGTGGGTCCAACTTTTCATTGCAGTGGGGCTTCTCTTGTTGTGGAGCTTGGGCTCTAGGGCGCATGAGCTTCAGTAGTTGTGGCTTGTGGGCTCAGTAGTTGCAGTTCCTGGGCTCTGGAGCACAGGCTCAATAGTTGTGGTGCGTGGGCGTAGTTGCTCCAAGGCATGTGGAATCTTCCCAGATTAGGCATGCAACCCGTATCGCCTGTATTAGCAGGTGGATTCCTTACCACTGAACCACTAGGGAAGCCTCAGTAATATCTTTTTAGAAAAACTTTTATTTGGGGAAATTCCTTGGTGGTTCAGTGGTTAGGATTCTGCACTTGCGAAGGGTGCAGGTTCAGTCGCTGGTTGGGAACTAAGATTCTGCAAGCTGTACAGCATGGCTAAAACAAACAAAACCAAAACAACATTCCCGTCCCACCCCCCCACCCCCCACCCCCCCGCAAAAAGCAAAAAAAAAAACCCTTTTATTTGGAAATAACTACAGATTCATAGGAAGTTGTATTTTTTTAAAAAAATTGTTCAGGGATGTCTTATGTAGCCTTCATCCCTCCTTTAGTGTAGCATCTTGCATACCTGTGGTACAGTAGCAACACCATGAAACTGACTTTGGTACAGTCCACAGAGCTTACTCAGGTTTCACCAGTTACATGTGTACTCGTGTGTGTGTGTGTGGTTTTATTACATACACATACGTATTCTTTAAGGGCTGTAGTTTTTACCATACTTGTGCTCACACACAAAGTGGAATGTGGTATTTTTTAAGCCAGCACTTGGAGTTCAATGGGAGCATCTGAGCCAGTTTAGTTAGCTAATGGAGTATACATGTCACTTCAGGTAAGCACTTGTTAGCTTAAGTTTTATAAGTTTGTTTTAGGTATTGAACTTTATTTCTCAACTCTTAAATCTAGGAAAACAATTTGGCTTTGAAACATGTAGAGGTTGAACAGTTTCTTCAGCCATACAGTGTACCCAAAGCTAAACCTTAAGCCCCTTTGTCCCTTGTGATTCAGGGCCTCTTTCTTTGGCATTCTGTCCAGCTGCTGTCAGAAAATATAACTGAGAGAGTAACAGTGAATTGACCCACCATACTTCACAAGATATAAGAAAGCAGAGAGAACAGTTTAATGAACCCCCATTTCGCCACCTTCAGTAATTATCTGCACTGTGATTAATCCTGCCCCCCTGCCTTTTTTATTTTTCTTCCGGTTAATCTTGTTTAAATTGTATTGCTCTGGTTACTTTGAAGCAAATACCTTTTCATTCTTAAACTGCAGGAGAAATGTATATCTAAAATGTAGACTTATTTTCTTAAGAGGCCCTTATTTCATAAGAAAAGGTAACAACTCCTTAATGTTTTCTTTTATCCTGCATGCCAAATTTTCCTATTTTCTCATGTTTATTTTAGTTGTTTTATCATAAAATTTAAAAAACGAGTATAATTAGTATAGCATAAACATTTGTCAGCTAAATAATGAGATTATTTCCACAAGAGCGTTATCATCAAGTTCCTAGCATTATTTTAAAAGTTAGATGTTAAGTCTGTACACTTTTCTTTCTCACAAAATTTCAGCCCTTACTTTCCCTTGGTGTCTAATCTAGATTCCCTTTACTCTCAAATGAGGAATGTTTACTTCCATGTATGCGTTGGCTGACAGACTTCATGTTTGATTCTGCTACAGCCTGTATGTATCTTGTGTTAGAGAAACTTTTTGGTAATCTAAGTGAAAATTTTGTACCATCCTACAGCTCTTTTTCCAATATAAATTTCTCTGATAGCCTAAACTTATATAAGATGTTTAACATGGTGCTTGGATACATAAACACTATGCAAGTCTTAAGTTAATTATAATGTGACAGCAAATTTCTTAAGACCTACCTTCAAACTATGCATTATTCAAAACTCAGCATGCCAAAAAGGATAGCTATTTCCATTCACTGTCTGTAGCTGACTCTGTCATGTGACAGTATTGTGAAGATACTTGACAACTTTTGCTAGGTCCACCAGCTTTAGAATTGTGTGCCTCCTGATTTTTTTATTGACAGTGTAGATTATTTTACATTCTGTATATAGAGATACTGCAATATTTTATATAGGTCTTTTAAAACTGTCATAACTTCAGTCTGCATAAAATTTAATCACATGCTGCTGCTGCTGCTGCTAAGTCGCTTCAGTCATGTCTGATTCTGTGCGACCCCATAGATGGTAGCCCACCCGGCTCCCCCGTCACTGGGATTCTCCAGGCAAGAACACTGGAGTGGGTTGCCATTTCCTTCTCCAATGCATGAAAGTGAAAAGTGAAAGTGAAGTTGCTCAGTCATGTCTGACTCTTCGAACCCCCATGGACTGCAGCCTACCAGGCTTCTCCGTCCATGGGATTTTCCAGGCAAGAATACTGGAGTGGGGTGCCATTGCCTTCTCCATTAATCACATGAACAATGGCTAATAACACTCCTTCCTTCATAAAAAGACTTGTTTCCTAGACTCTGCATACTAGCTGTGAGACTTGTTGATCTTAATGTCTCCCCCCAAATATATTACTATTTAGGAACGATTTTAACTCCCTTTTTTTTTCCTCTAGAATACTTCATGCTCAGTATGGTGAATTAATCCAACCAAGAAATGGTTCAGTTGATGAAACACCAAAAATGTCAGCTGGCCAGATGCTTTTGGTAGCATTTGATGGCATGTTTGCCCAAGTTGAGACTGCTTTTGGCTTATTAGTTGAAAAGGTAAATAATTGACCTGGTTTGATGAATGATGCAAGTGTAGTAAAGTAGTTGTTCTGTGTTTGAAGAGTGGAGAAATGAACTTTCTTTTCTTTCATTTACATAGCTAAATAAGATGGAAATTCCTATAGCTTGGCGAAAGATTGACATTATACGGGAAGCCAGGAGCACTCAGGTCAATTTTTTTGATGATGATAATCACCGGCAGGTGCTGGAAGAGATCTTCTTTCTAAAACGACTACAGACAATTAAGGAGTTCTTCCGGCTGTGTGGTACCTTTTCTAAAACTTTGTCAGGTAATATTTCACACTTAAGCCGGATTTAGTTGTACTTTGGAAGGAAATGGGATAGAGTAGGTTTAATTTAACTGTAAATTAAAATCTTAAGTTCATGCAAGTCTTCAAATTCTTAAGTTAGCATTATCACCTTATTTTAGTATTGTATGAAATACTTAAAGAAAAATTTCCTTTTTTAGGATCCAGTTCACTTGAAGATCAGAATACTGTAAATGGGCCTGTACAGATTGTCAATGTGAAAACCCTTTTTAGAAACTCTTGTTTCAGTGAAGACCAGATGGCCAAACCAATAAAGGCATTCACAGCTGACTTTGTGCGGCAGCTCCTGATTGGACTCCCGAACCAAGCCCTGGGCCTCACACTGTGCAGCTTCATCAGTGCTCTAGGGGTAGACATCATTGCGCAGGTGGAGGCAAAGGATTTTGGTGCTGAAAGCAAAGTTTCTGTTGATGATCTGTGTAAGAAAGCAGTGGAGCACAACATCCAGATCGGGAAGTTCTCTCAGCTGGTCATGAACAGGGCGACTGTGCTGGCGAGCTCCTACGACACTGCCTGGAAGAAGCACGACTTGGTGCGCAGGCTGGAGACCAGCATCTCTTCCTGCAAGACAAGCCTGCAGCGCGTTCAGCTGCATATCGCCATGTTTCAAGTAAGTATTTCTCTTCATAAAGGAGTTTTTCCTCAATGTAGGAATTTGAAAAGCTGGGAGATTAATACAGAACAATATAAAGAAGAGAAAATTTTAAACTTCCCAAATTGTGCCAACCCAGAACAAACACAGCTTTAACATTTCTGTAACATTTCTAGTTTACGTAGTTGTGATCATTTTATGTTTATAGTTTGTGTCCTTTTACTTAGTTTCCATCAGTATTTTATGGTTAGTGTTATTGTTAAATAGTACTTGTAAATGTAATTTCTTTTTCTTTCAGTTGGAGTATAATTGCTTTACAATTTTGTGTTCATTTCTGCTGTACAACAGAGTGAATTAGCTGTGCATATGCATATATCCCCTCCCTATTGAGCCTCCCTGTCCCCCATCCTGTAAATGTAATTTCTAACAATTGAATTTATTCGTTAGGTGTATATATTCCTTGTGTACTGTCTAACGTAATTATTTCCAAAGTGACATCTGTTTCCCTGAATGTCTAAGCTCTTTGCATACATCCTGTCATCATTTGGGAACTATTTTTTAGAAGTCTGTTTTTGTCCTTGTTTGTTTCGGGGCAGTACAGGCTTTGGGAGTGAGATAGATTTGGATTCGGTATATGAACTTACGTTTAACCTCCCTTAAGATCTGATTTCCTTACCTGAAGAATGGGGACAGTACTCTCTAAAAGGTTGATGACTGTGTGGATTAAAAATGATGATCTGGGACTTACTGGTGACACAGTGGATAAGAATCCACTTGCTTATGCAGGGAACACGGATTTGATCCCTTGTCTGGGAAGATTCCATATGCCTTGGAGTGACTACTGTGTGCCACAGCTACTGAGCCCATGTGCTGCAGCTTCTGAAGCTTGCATGCCCTGGAGCCTGTGCTCTGCAACAAGGGAAGCCACTGCAATGAGAAGCCCACTCACTGCAACAAGAGAGTAGCCCTGCTCTTGGCAACTAGAGAAAGCCCGCACAGCAACAAAGACCCAGCACTGCCAAAAATGAATACTTTTTAAAAAAAGAAAAAAAAAAGTGGTGATCTGTGTAAGACAATAAGCACAGTATAAATTATAGATTTTTTCTTATTTCTTTACTTCAAACAGAGGCTTCAATATTGTCAGTAGCTTCTGACAAGTTGTGACTCATGGAGTAGCATTGGGGCTGTAGTATGGGGGGAGCGGGGTTCTGGTTTGGCCCAAACATTGGTTACTTTGTATCATTTATATTGAAGCCACTTCCCAAGAGTGGAATTGGTGGAGCATGGAACCAGTGTATTTTTCTTTTTGCAGTTTTATCAGTTAGCTGGTTTCTTAGCTTATAAGTTAAGAAAAGTAATTTATTCAGATGCTGAAGTTGCATTTATTATAGGTTAACAGTCCATCTAGCACATTGGTTTTGTTTTTTTTTTTAGTAACATCTATTTTTAAAAATCTTTATTTATTTATTAACTGGCTGTTTTGGGTCTTTGTTGGCTGTGTGCTAGTTGTGAAGAGCAGGGACTGCCCTCCTTTTGTGGTGCACAGGCTTCTTATTGCGGTGGCTTCCCTTGTTGCAGAGCGCAGGCTCTAGGCGCGCAGGCTTCAGTAACTGGGGCACCGGCTCAGTAGTTGTGGTGCACAGCCTTAGTTGCTCCACAGCATGTGGGGTCTTCCCAGACCAGGGATCAGACCAGTGTCCCTTGCATTGCAGAGTGGATTCTTAATCACTAGGCCACCAGTGAAGCCCCACATTGGGATTTTCTTGGCATTTATTTTACTTCAAAAAAATGATGTTGAAAAGGTTTATTTAATACATTTTAGAGTTTATTCATTGAAAAAGTTGACAACTATATGGAAAATACTATAAAAATCCTTTCAATTTTGTTCATCTGAACACATTTTAAGCTAGCACAATATATAACTTTAAAATTTCAGCTCAGATGTCCCTTGGCCTTCTGGGGCCACCTTACAGCATATAAGATGCATGCATAAGATGGCTTGATCCTCTGTCAGCAGTTGCCTGCACCTTTCTGTCGTTCTGTCACTTGTAGGTTCACTGGAGAATTCTTTCTTCTCTGACTGCTGCTGTTGTTTCTCTCAGTTACTTGCTTAGCTCCCATGCTGGGCAACTCTTCTACCTACTGTGCTTGTTCCAACTTCTGAACTGGAGATTATATTTTCGGGGGATTGTGTAGGAAACTTTTACTTAGACTAGGAAATGCCTTCAGAATTGCTATTTAAATTCTGAATATCAGTGATCCAAGAAATTTATCAGCTGTCCTCTACCTCAGGAAATTTTCCTTCTGGTTAATTCTTTTACTGTGTTTCTGTTACTCTTCCCTGCCCACCCTGCACTGCTGCAACTGGACTTTTTACCTCCTCCCCCAGTCCTTCTCCCAGTCCTACCATCAGTCTTTTCCCAGTCCTCCCCCCAGTCCTTCCCCTAGTGTCACTTCCCCTCTCTTGTTTATCTAAAGGCTTTTTCCCCTGCTTACTTTGTTACATTTCTTTTTCTTTGAACAGTGGCAGCATGAAGATCTCCTTATCAATAGACCACAAGCCATGTCCGTCACACCTCCCCCTCGTTCTGCCATATTAACCAGCATGAAAAAGAAACTCCATACTTTGAGCCAGATTGAAACTTCGATTGCAACAGTTCAGGTGCGTTTTGTCATCTCCTCCTCCTGGCACATCCTACTTTTAGAAATGACCTCCACTGTGGTCAAGTGCCCTGTTCAGTCTGTCCTTGGCTTTTAAGCCACAGGAACTCTAATACCTTATTCACTTTTATTTTTAGTTTGTGTCTTTTTTTTTTTTCTCATCTTCCAAAGTAACTGAATCTTAGAAGTATATTTTGAATTAAGAATAGAGACATACTAAATATTTCAAATTTTTAATGAACTATTTAATGAATTTTTAAGGCTATTACTGTGCCATTATACATTAACCTTGGTGATGGTAAAAACTTGAATACTAAATTTGTTTTCTGAAAGTTTGGCGTATTATTAATATCCATGAAGCTTAGGCCTATCTTCCTTCTATGGTGTAGTTAATGGAATTTTGTGATATCAAAGGCAGTAGAACATTTTTCTAAACCATTATTTTTGACTTTTTTGGGTCACATCAGCAAAATATTTAATCTTGCCTTCCTTTTTTAAATAAAGAGAAACTGGTCTTGATGATGGTTTTATATACATCTCTGGTATTGTTACATCTCATATTCAGTAGTAACTAACATTTTTCTGTTTTTATAGTTTAATAGTATAATTATAATCACTTTAGTAATATTTTTAAAATTTTTAATAGAACTTTTCTTGAGCTCACTTTGAAGATTGAAATACCTTTTCTCTACAGCATATTAGTGCTAGTTTTCACTTTAGAGACTGAACTCATGCCCTTTCTGATTCTAGAGGTGTGTGTGTGTGAGCGGGTGGGAGGGGAGAGTATGAATGGGAATTCCGCCACTTGAAATGTTGAGTACGTAATGAAGCAACTTTGTTAGGTAAAACCTTTGTATTGTGATAATCTGGCTGGATTTTTACTATTATTCATAAACGTTTACATTTGTGGGAATCTGATTTTCATCTTTTACAATCAAAGATATAAATGGACTTTTTCATAGATAGCACATACAGTGCAATGGGAATTTGGTGTGACAGGGTTTGTTTTTTTTTTAAGACTATTTAGAAATGAAAATGAAACTTCTTTCTGCAAAATAAACTGAAAGCCAGTCCTTACCTTCTCAGATATGTTTAGTCTTAAATACTCAATATGAAGTCAAGATTAATTCCAAAATGTGACAGTTTGTTAAAGATGTTTTCTAAGTCTAAGTTACTTATGCCATCCTACTTCTTTTGAATCTCTCTTATTCATATAAAATGCTCAACAGATAGGAAGTGGAGTCCTAATCACTGAGATTCTGCTGGCTTTTATAGGAGAAACTGGCAGCACTTGAAGCAAGTATTGAACAGCGACTCAAATGGGCAGGTGGTGCCAACCCTGCCCTGGCACCTGTACTACAGGATTTTGAAGCAACAATAGCTGAAAGAAGAAATCTTGTCCTTAAGGAGAGCCAAAGAGCAAGTCAGGTATGGGTACCTGTGTGTGCCATCTTGTTTTCAGTTACAGGATTATATAACTGATTATATAATCAGGCACAACATTGAACTAATATGATTCCCATATCCCATATATCCATTACCAAAATTTAATAATTATCAACTCAAGTCCTACTTTGTTTTCTCTAAACTGCTTACTCCCTATCCTAAATTTAATGGTAATCTCAAATATTATATCATTTTATCTGTAAATATTTCAGTATGTATATATAAAGATGAGAACTAGTTAGTAACATAATCACAATACTGTTACTGTACCTTGAAAGATGTCCTTAATATTGTCAAATAACCAGTGAGTGTTTTCTGATCTAAATGGTAAAATTATGTAGGAGTAGAAGGGGGTAGCATTTCAGATTGGAATTTGGATATAGCACAAACAAATTTAAGCTGAATATGATAACAGTTTTTTTATGGAGTAAAATTTCTGTGTTAAAAAAGAGCCATGTGGAAGATGAGTTTACCTAACTCTGCTTAGGTGCTTTTTGGCCTTCTAAGACTTGACAACATCAACCCAAAAGTGTTAATTTGTTTACAGCTTTTATAAGAAGTGGGTCTGTTTCCCATGAGAGTCATACATTCATACATTTTCAGGACCTGGTCCTGAATTCTGGAAATGAATAGGTAGTATTATTTTTTTTTCATTAATTACAGGTTTGTCCCTCATTGTGATGGTTCCACTCTTTTTCCTCTTCACAGGTCACTTTCCTCTGCAGCAATATCATTCATTTTGAAAGTTTACGAACTAGAACTGCAGAAGCCTTAAACCTGGATGCTGCTTTATTTGAACTAATCAAACGGTGTCAGCAAATGTGTTCATTTGCATCACAGTTTAACAGTTCAGTCTCTGAATTAGAGCTTCGTTTATTACAGAGGGTGGTAAGTCTTGATTCTTGGAGTGAAGAGATTGGGTAATTTAAATAGGACCAACTATATGCTCTCAAAATCAATTTAATATATTCACTAGTCTGCATTTACTGAGCATGTACTGTATATGAGATGTTATGAAGAATTCAAGGATGATTAAATCTTTCGTTTATCCCCAAAGGAACTTACTTATACAAATAATACAGTGAATGAAAAAGTGAAAAGAACTCTGGGAGCTACAAGTAGAATCACAGTAGGGGTTCCTGGGGAAGGAGAGAGACAGTGTGTAGCAAATGACTCAGATGCACTTTTGAAAGTAGGATAGCAGACAGAGGGCTAGTGGAGGATGAATGCTGGAATATCCAGTTAATAAATTCAGCATTTCTACTTTGTGGGAAGGCTTTAGACTATATATTAGGAGGCTCTGTTTTATTTTAAAGAGTTATTTACAGTGTCTTTAGGGTCCTAGCTGTGTGTCATCTTTGTTACTCCAAATATATTTTCTTAGGTTTTAAACTTTAAGCGTTTGTTCCCTGTATAATTATGCAGAAAAGTAAAAATCTTAGTTTGTATTTCGTAGGTTGTTTAAATTATTATCAAGTATTTTTTAAAATTTATTTAAATTCTTAAGAAATGTATTTTTAAGAAAACACTGTTTTCTCCATGACTCAGCAACTGAGGTTCTTTGTATCAACTTGAGTTACGAGTGTCTTTTGATGTGATGATGACGAAAAGAATCTTATATTTTTCTGGCTGATTCTTAAAATCAAACAAATCCTTATTTTGTTTAGGACACGACTCTTGAACATCCTATTGGCAGCTCTGAATGGCTTTTGTCAGCACACAAACAACTGACCCAGGATATGTCTACTCAGAGAGCAATTCAGACCGAGAAAGAGCAACAAATAGAAACAGTCTGTGAAACAATTCAGAATCTGGTTGATAATATAAAGACTGTGCTCACTGGCCATAACCGGCAGCTTGGAGATGTCAAACATCTCCTGAAAGCAATGGCGAAGGTAAGATTAATACCATTGACACATAATTACTCCTCCCTTTTATAACATTACAAAGAGTTTTATTCATGAGAAAAAAAACCTAATTTCTCTCAGGTCATATTTCCGGTTTGTCAGAGTTTATTTGTGTTTTCATCAACTGTCAACTTTTTTTTTTTTTTAAGCAGGTAGTAAATAGTATTCTGATTCTGTACACAGACAAACTGGGGCTTAGAGAAATTGATTTATACAAAGTCACATAACTTACAGATGAGTTGGAACTTGAACTTGGTCTCACAGAGTACTTAGATCTCTCACTTCTCTTCTGCCTCCCAACCCAGATCATATAGTTTGCCTGCAAAATAAATGAAATATTTCCTCTTCTCTCCAGTATTGTATAGAATCTAGATAGTAAGGGAACAGTCCTCAGAAAAGGCTTTATTATCACAAAACAGTAGATCATTTACTTTTCGAATTTTTTTTTTTTTTGGTTGTATCATGTGGCTTGTGGGATCTCAACCAGGGATCAAACCCGTGCCCCCCTGCACCCCTGCAGTGGAAGTGTGGAGTGTTAACCACTGGACTGCCAGGGAAGTTCCTGGATTTCTTTTTAGTTGGAGTTTTTATTTGTGCTGGAAACAAGATTCCTATTGAAAAGGAGTTATTAATAAATTGTTATAAGCAGACTAAACACATTGATATTAAAAAAACACTTATTACCTGTTATCCTAAAGGTGACTGTCTGAAGAGTAATACTGAAACAAATACCATTTTTCTTAATCATTCAGTTCAGTTACTCAGTCGTGTCTGACTCTTTGCGACCCCATGAATCACAGCATGCCATGCCTCCCTGTCCATTCATCAACTCCTGGAGTTTATCCAAACTCATGTCCATCGAGTCGGTGATGCCATCCAGCCATCTCATCCTCTGTCATCCCCTTCTCCTCCTGCCCCCAATCCTTCCCAGCATTAGGGTCTTTTCCAATGAGTCAGCTCTTCGCATGGGGTGGCCAAAGTATTGGAGTTTCAGCTTCAACATCAGTCCTTCCAATGAACACCCAGGACTGATCTCCTTTAGGATGGACTGGTTGGATCTCCTTGCATTCCAAGGGACTCGCAAGCGTCTTCTCCAACACCACAGTTCAAAAGCATCAATTCTTCGGTGCTCAGCTTTCTTCACTGTCCAACTCTCACATCCATACATGACCACTGGAAAAACCATAGCCTTGACTACATGGACTTTTGTTGGCAAAGTAGTATCTCTGCTTTTTAATATGCTGTCTAGGTTGGTCATAACTTTCCTTCCAAAGGAGTAAGCATGTTTTAATTTCATGGCTGCAGTCACCATCTGCAGTGATTTTGGAGCCCAGAAAAATAAAATCTGCCACTGTTTCCACTGTTTCCCCATCTATTTCCGATGAAGTGATGGGACCAGATGCCATGATCTTAGTTTTCTGAATGTTGAGCTTTAAGCCAACTTTTTCACTCTCCTCTTTCACTTTCATCAAGAGGCTCTTTAGTTCTTCACTTTCTGCCATAAGGGTGGTGTCATCTGCATATCTGAGGTTATTGATATTTCTCCTGGCAATCTTGATTCCAGCTTGTGGTTCTTCCAGCCTAGCGTTTCTCATGATCTACTCTGCATATAAGTTAAATAAGCAGAGTGACAATATACAGCCTTGATGTAATCCTTTCCCTATTTGGAACCAGTCTGTTGTTCCATGTGCAGTTCTAATGGTTGCTTCCTGACCTGCATACAGGTTTCTCAAGAGACAGGTCAGATCGTCCCATCTCTTTCAGAATTTTCCACAGTTTATTGTGATCCACACAGTCAAAGGCTTTGGCATAGTCAATAAAGCAGAAATAGATGTTTTTCTGGAACTTTCTTTTTTGATGATCCAGCGGATGTTGGCAATTTGATCTCTGGTTCCTCTGCCTTTTCTAAAACCAGCTTGAACATCTGGAATGTCACGGTTCACGTATTGCTGAAGCCTGGCTTGGAGAATTTTGAGCATTACTTTACTAGCGTGTGAGATGAGTGCAATTGTGTGGCAGTTTGAGCATTCTTTGGCATTGCCTTTGTTTGGGATTGGGATGAAAACTGACCTTTTCCAGTCCTGTGGCCACTGCTGAGTTTTCCAAATTTGCTGGCATATTGAGTGCAGCACTTTCACAGCGTCATTGTTCAGGATTTGAAATAGCTCAACTGGAATACCATCACCTCCACTAGCTTTGTTCGTAGTGATGCTTTTTCTAAGGCCCACTTGACTTCACATTCTAGGTGTCTGGCTCTAGGTGAGTGATCACACCATCATGATTATCTGGGTCGTGAAGATCTTTTTTGTACAGTTCTTCTGTGTATTCTTGCCACCTCTTCTTAATATCTTCTGCTTCTGTTAGGTCCATACCATTTCTGTCCTTTATTGAGCCCATCTTTGCATGAAATGTTCCCTTGGTATCTCTAATTTTCTTGAAGAGATCTCTAGTCTTTCCCATTCTGTTGTTTTCCTCTATTTCTTTGCATTGATTGCTGAGGAAGGCTTTCTTACCTCTCCTTGCTATTCTTTGAAACTCTGCATTCAAATGGGAATATCTTTCCTTTTCTCCTTTGCTTTTCACTTCTCTTCTTTCCACAGCTATATGTAAGGCCCCCTCAGATAGCCATTTTGCTTTTTTGCATTTCTTTTCCTTGTGAATGGTCTTGATCCCTGTCTCCTCTACAATGTCGCGAACCTCCGTCCATAGTTCATCAGGCACTCTGTCTATCAGATCTAGTCCCTTAAATCTACTTATCACTTCAACTGTATAATCATAAGGGATTTGGTTTAGGTTATACCTGAATGGTCTAGTGGTTTTCCCTACTTTCTTCAATTTAAGTCTGAATTTGGCAATAAGGACTACAGAGTCGGATACGACTGAAGCAACTTAGCAGCAGCAGCAGTTCATGATCTGAGCCACAGTCAGCTCCTGGTCTTGTTTTTGCTGACTGTATAGAGCTTCTCTATCTTTGGCTGCAAAGAATATAATCAGTCTGATTTTGGTGTCTACCATCTGGTGATGTCCATGTGTAGAGTCTTGTCTTGTGTTATTGGAAGAGGGTGTTGGCTATGACCAGTGCGTTCTCTTGGCAAAACTCTATTAGCCTTTGCCCTGCTTCATTCTGTACTCCAAGGCCAAATTTGCCTGTTACGCCAGGTGTTTCCTGACTTCCTACTTTTGCATTCCAGTCCCCTATAATGAAAAGGACATCTTTTTTGGGTGTTAGTTCTAAAAGGTCTTGTAGGTTTTCATAGAACCGGTCAACTTCAGCTTCTTCAGCGTTACTGGTTGGGGCATAGGCTTGGATTACCTTGATATTGAATGGTTTGCCTTGGAAACAAACAGAGATCATTGTTAATCATTAACATATTGATTCTAGGATGAAGAAGCTGCTCTGGCAGATGGTGAAGATGTTCCCTATGAGAACAGTGTTAGGCAGTTCTTAGGTGAATATAAATCATGGCAAGACAACATTCAGACAGTGCTGTTTACATTAGTCCAAGCCATGGGTCAGGTTCGAAGTCAAGAACACGTTGAAATGCTCCAGGAAATAACTCCCACCTTGAAAGAACTGAAAACACAAAGTCAGAGGTAAGAATGCCTTCGGGCCTGAATTTAAAATGTAAGCAAAACATCTGGTAAAGTAAGTTTTGTTTATTTAATATTTTTTTCAGTTTTGTTCATACTTACAAGTAGCTATTTGTTGAAGCATTTCATAAATGAGTCATTTTATTTTATATTTCAGTGTCTATAATAATTTAGTGAGCTTTGCATCACCCTTAGTCACGGATGCAACAAATGAATGTTCGAGTCCAACATCCTCTGCTACTTATCAACCATCCTTTGCTGCAGGTAAGACTCCTCTATTCAGAAAAACCTGTATCTTCATCTGTTAATAATCTACATGTAGATGCTAAGACGTTAAAGAGTGTCTAATATGTTTATTGGGCTTCCCTGGTGGCTCAGGTGGTAAAGAATCTACCTGCCAGTGCAGGAGAAGCAGGAGACATGGGTTCTATCCCTGGGTCAGGAAGATCCGTTGGAGAAGGGAATGGCAGCACACTCCAATATTCTTGCCTGGGAAATCCCATGGACAGAGGACCCTGACAGGCTTTAGACCATGGGGTTGCCAAAGAGTCAGACATGATTTAGTAAATAAATAACAACAAACATGTTTATAGTCATCACCTTTTTAAAGGTTTTCCCTAATAAACCTATTTACAAAAACAGAAATTGTGTCACAGGTGTAAAAAACAAACTTAAGTTACCAAGGAGGGGGTAAATTGGAAAATTGGGGTTGACATATACACACTACTATACATAAAATCGATAATAAGAACCTACTGTATAGCCCAGGGACCTCTATTCAGTACTGTGTAATGACCTGTATGGGAATAGAATCTAAAAAAGAGTGGGTATAACTGATTCACTTTGCTGTACAGCAGAAACTAACACAACATTGTAAATCAACTATACTCCCATAAAAAATTAATTATGTAAGTAAATAAAGGGTTTCCCTAAATTCCTGTCATATTTCAAACTGAACAAATTTTGGCTTAATTTTAAAAGTATTTATGTTAGTAAAAATACTGTGTGTTCAAATACTGTCTATGATTATAAAATATATGTTAGGGAAATACAGAAAATTAATTAATAGAAAAATCAGTAGTTCCATTCCAATTAGAGATAAAAACCACTGTGTATGTGTTGACTTCTCTGTGTGCATGCACACATGTATACAAATTGTATCATTCTGTGAATGTAACTTTCCTTGCCTTTTACCACATCTAGCTGTTTAAACTAAACTGTGTTTTTAGGTGAAGAGCTTTTATTTTAAGGCAAGAGGACTTTAAGGTTGTAATATCACATCTAGTATCAGGGTTGTCCATTTGCATTGATGATTGGAACAGAACTGCCCTGCTCCCCGGTTTCCTGTTTACGTGTACATTGAGCTACCAACTTTCTCTCTGTAGCAGTCCGAAGCAACACTGGCCAGAAGACTCAGCCTGATGTCATGTCACAGAATGCTAGAAAGCTGATTCAGAAAAATCTAGCTACATCAGCAGATACTCCACCAAGCACCGTTCCGGGAGCTGGCAAGAGTGTTGCTTGTAGTCCTAAAAAGGCCGTCAGAGACCCTAAGACTGGAAAAGGTAATTAGTTGAAATAAGGACACCTTAAATATTAATACAAAGTGGTGGCTTGACTTATACATGTCTCTATTACTTCATAGCTGTGCAGGAGAGAAACTCATATGCGGTGAGCGTGTGGAAGAGAGTGAAAGCCAAGCTAGAAGGCCGAGATGTTGATCCGAATAGGAGGATGTCAGTTGCTGAACAGGTGACCATCTTTTAAACTTGAGCTACACATTTTAATGCTGCTGAAGCAGTATAGGTTTAAAGATTCCCTCACCCCCATCTTTGGTGGCATATCGAGAAATAAGGAATTTAAATCTATTTTCAGGCTTCAGAAGATTTTGAATAACACAGCTCCTAGATTGTCAACTCTGACTCTAGCCTGTTAACACTTTCCTTTCTCCCCAGTCCTCTTTTAACCAAAATTTGAGGTGTTGCTTGACTCTTTCTCTTCCAACAGAAGACTGTTAGTTTGTGTGTTAGAGCTATGTGAAGGTTTCTAATGAAATGAGGATGACACTTTGGGTGTCAATAGTATCTATAAATAAGTAATCTGTGAAGTGTTCCTGGGTGTCAGTTGGTCTGAAGTTATTACTCTTGAAATTTTATCATTAATATTATTAAAATTGTATATATAAATTCAAGAATGAATTCTTTTGCCCACAGCTGTTTATTTTGAAAAGTTTCAAACCTTCAGAAATGTTATAGGAATGCTCATGTATTATATATTCCTTGCCTAGAATTGGCAGATCAGTTCTTAATATTTTCTTAATTTGCCTAATCTTTCTGTGTAACACTTCATGCCTAAATACTTTGTCTCCCAAACAAAACATTGTAATAATATATAGCTATGATATAATTATAAAATTACCAACTCAGAAAACTTAACACTGGTGTTAACATTGACTGCTATCCATGATTGAGTCCATATGTAGGTTTCTCCAGTTATCTTCAGATATCCTTTTTTACTTAGCCACCCATCTCTTTAATCCCCACCCCCACCCATACAGGATTTAGTCAAAGCTTATCCTGAAGTTCATATATGTGTCCCAGTTTTAATTTCCTTTTAATGTCTAGAACAGTTCCTGAGCCTCTTCTTTTATGACATTTATATTTTTGATACGTCCAGACCACTTGGTTTGCAGAATGTGCCTCACTTTATATGTCTGATATTTTCTTTATATCATAGCATTTTTGGCAAGACTACTTTGCCAGTGATGTGTTCTTAGAATTTTACCTCATTGAATGTGTGTCTGTTTGTGCCATCTTTGTTATTAAGTTAGAGCACTTGGTCAAGGGTAATGTTCTCCTGAATTCTCCATTACACATTTGCCTTTTTTTTCTGTGGGGTAGAAATCTGAGACTTGTGAATATCCTATTTTCTAATGGTTTGGCATCCACAATTCACGTTAGCAAGAAAGTTTTTTTTTTATTTTAAACACTGTTAGATCTCTATATTGGATCTGAGCTTCAGCTCTTCTTGGTTAAGAGTCATTCTTTAGAGAGGGTGTCAAATTTGTCAAAAACCCTGGACAGTGTTCTGGGTCTAGGGGTATCTTTGCTTCAGAAACTTTCTGGTAGGTTAATGGGTTGTGTGCTTTCATGACTGCATCTTAGGTCTCTGTCCATTTTTTCTGAAGGATGCTTAGCTATTGTGCTTTTTATTCTGATAGTTAAGTTTTATATAAAAAAATGTTAAGTGGCTCACAGGAGTAAGGTAAGTACAGAGTTCTTTGCACACAACTGTTGTAGGTTATAATTCAGCAGCCATATAGTGAGCATATACTATATAATTGGACCCTGATTGATGCTCTGGATAAGAGAAATGATCATATCTCTTACTATAAAAGAATATTTAGCTGAGTCAGAATCAGCAGGTGTTTGCTGAGTATCAAACTGTGTTCCAGAAACTGCTGGGCACTTTTCAATTCACCTAAGCATTTGTCCAGTGAATTCACATGTTTAAACCCAAGAACACCTCTGGGGTCAGTGGCACTCTCTTCCATCTAAGGATTTGTAAGGCTCAAAGGGGATTGTGACTTTCCCAGGACACACATTTGTAAGTTACAGAATTCGGAGGGAAGCTCAGTTTGTTTAACTTCTTCCCACCATGACAACTGCACATCTTTGGGTAATTAATTTGGGTGATTAGAAACTTAAACAGTTCATGTAAATCAGATATGAATCATGCCCTTTCAAGTTTTAAATGGCTTTAAATTCTATCCTGCCCATTTCTACAGGTTGACTATGTCATTAAGGAAGCAACTAATCTAGATAACTTGGCTCAGCTGTATGAAGGTTGGACAGCCTGGGTATGAATGGCATGACAGTAGATGAGTCTGGTTAAGCGAGGTCAGACATCCACCAGAATCAACTCAGCCTCAGGCATCCAAAGCCACACCACAGTCGGTGGTGATGCAACTGGGGGCTTACTCTGAGGAAACCTAGGAAATCTCGGTGCGCTAGGGAAGTGAATCCTGCAGGACAGCTGCACTCAGGGATACGCCCAACACCATGGCCTGCAACCCCAGGGTCAAGGGTGAAAGAAAGCAAGCAAGCTCACCGCCTGAACACGGAGATTGTCTTTCTGCCACAGAACAGCTGCAGACGTGTCAGGAGGTTAGCTGCAGAAAGAGATCGGGATGCCGCGGAGCACAGTGATTTGGAACTCCATTCCACCTGACCCCGTGTGTACAATCCAGGAAAAAAACCCCGCTCAGAAACAGAGGAAACTGGGGCCGCGAAGAAATCACAGCCAAGGAAGATTTGATGCATTCAGATTCTTGCATAACACTTGTTGCTTAGCAACAGTACTGGTCGGGTTGACCATAAGTACAAAAAAAGGCTATGCGATATGAATTTCAGAAATGGACTGAAGAAGGAGAGCTATGTAACAGATACACTACATTGGAAGAACTTACTTCTGAAATGAAGGGAAAAAAACCCACCCCATCGTCGTCCTCCCCATCCCCCACCATCTGCCCATTTCCCCCTTTACCTGATCTAGAAGATTAGCCATCTTTCACATTCACTTTTATTTCAATCCTTATATTTCATATACTTCATCTCGATGCTGTTAACAACTTATATTTGGAGTGATAAACAGAAAATTTTCCAAAACCACTGATAACATGGAAAATGCAAGGATTGTTTAAAGGTGTGATGATCACATACAAAATGTAATTCTGGTTATTTAAGTCATTTCTGTGATTCTATCATGTACAGTTTCCAGAATTGTCACTGTGCATTCAAAAGTAATGAATCTAACAGACATTTGATTTAATGTACACTCCCCTTTGCTTATAGTGTACATTTTTGGGAGGTCATTCAAATTTTCCCTCTTCTGTGATTGCTGTAGTTTCTTCATAGAAAGTAGCTAATCCAATGTAATCTTTTACCTTTTTAAAAACCAGGATAGAGTACCTATTAGAGTTTTACATTGTTGATGACAGATTAACAATAAAGTGATGTTCTGGTGGAGGTAGAGTGAAATGTTTTTTTTAATTCAGTTTTCTCATTTGAAAACTTTAGTTTTACCTGGCCTTTTAGGACATATACATGAAACATCAGCAAAAAGTAAGAACCACCAACATCTTTCATTAAGTTCCATTATTAGTGTGTGAAGTACTTTAATTTTTGCACAGTTTTAATAGTTCAGTAGTGAATTCATGATCAAGGTTTCCTTAAATTTAGCATTGCATCTCAGTACTGACTGTTTAAGCTCAATTGTTGATCCAAAATAGAAATCCAGACTAGAATAGATTCCTAAAATCACGTATCAACACAGAGTAGAAGAGGATTAAAATCTTGGTTGAGTACATTTTTCCTGCAGTTTAGAGATTAGGGCTATGATCACTTTCTAATTGCCAGTCTTCACAGACAAACTTGAAAGGAATTAAGGAAAAATTTCACATAGTTCTGGCCTTTCCTGTATTCTGATTGCCACATTAATCTGTAATCTTTAAATACTCATGGGAGAATGCATTTCAGTATCAGTGCTCTTTTAATACTTTGACAGGTATTATAAGAAAGGTGATATTTTTGAATACCCATGTGTCTAATAGCAAGTTAAGGAACCTAGTGCATCAAATTTTATTTTCTTCATTTATTTTGAACTTTATTTTCACAATCAAAACAACCTATTGGAATAATAATGCCATATTGTGTTTTGCACACTGCTTTATTTCCTAGAGGCTGTTGCGCTCATCACTTGATTACCTCTACTGTTTCAAGATTTAGTCTTTCAGCAACATTTTTTGTCACAAGGAAAAACTTTTATTACAGTGATAAAACCAGTTCACACTAGTTTGTCCCTATAGACAGTAATCAGAAATTGCTTCTTCTTTGGTAAAGAAGAAAAATGAAATAGGTGAATTTTATTGCCTGTGAATTTCAGGCTTCAGAGGTACTTGGCACCTTATCCTAGTGAAAACAAAACAGCTTTACATAAAAAAACATGTGCCTCTGCTAAATTATCCATCACTTTTATTTTAAAATGATCCCTCAGAGAATAGTGTGACATATACATGTTTGGTTGTAGGGCAGATATGAGTGATTGATGACTTCAAAGCTTGCTCTTTGCTGCATTCTGGACAACAAGACCTCAGTCTGTACTCTTTGGCTGCTTCTGGGGAAGTCATTTGATAAGTAGCCTTGTCATTTTGAACTGTTATAAGAGAAATCTACAGTTAAGAGATTTAATCAGCAGTAAAAGGCTTTGGTCATACAGCAGATTCAGAAGACAGGTCTATATTTTGGTGATTATCTTGTAAAATGTGAAGCTCAGAGTGCTGTGATTATGAAGTCATACAGTTTTGATAATACAGAAATACCTGTGGAAAACCAGGGGTCTGCTCCTCCCTCCCTTCTCCTGTCCCCCATCCCCTCTCCCACCTTCCTCACCCCTACTTCTGCACTCTCACTCTCTTGTGCTCCCCTCCCTTAAGATTCAGGGGGTACAGAATAACTTACAACTTCTACAGTTTGAAGTACCCTTGGAAATTGAAGTTTATCAGAAGTGTTTTGCTGTCTTTAATTTTCTAGAATTGCCTGAATTTTAGTTGATTTCTCTATAAAGTTGTGGAGGCTTAGCAGTCTATGGAGCTGTCTGTATTTCTCTTTTACTCTGTTTCTTTGGTGTGTCTTGCAGTATCTCATTATTTCTGGTCATGTGTTCTTCACATAGTTTGCTAGATGATTCTTTTGTGTCTGACACTTGTGAGTTGTTTGAGATATGTGAAGTTTCTGTGTGAGAACTGATAATCAAGCTCTTGATCTGCTCCCCTAAATTGCTCTTTTGGAGCCCAAACCCCAGGTTCAGGGTTGAGGGTTTGTAATACAAAGAAAAACTTCCATCACTTCTGCCCTTAACACTTGCCTCTATTATCTAAGTGTCATATGTAGTGTTCTTAATGTCCAGTGTTTGGTGTTATCTGCATTGTTTTTGTTTTTAATTGTGATTGTTCTGATGTGTGAAATTTAAGGAAAGAGCCATTAAAAAAATTCCAAGCAGGGCAATGCAAGTACAGCCAAATATTAGAGTTGATGTGCAATCTTAGGTCCTTTTAAATCTGTTGTGATATAGGCAGTACTTTGAATTGAAAAGTCTTCCTGGCCTATTTTCCTCTACATATTTGTAATTACTCTGGGGGCTTACTTGTTTTGGCAGTACTAAAATCAAAGGAGCTGGTTCTTCTTTTCTCCCAGTTCTTTTCATATTAAAGAAGGCGCCTACAATTAGCTTGTTAGCTTCTGTTCATATACATAAAAAAATCAGTGAATGTTTTTCTGTTAGCACATTGAAGTACCTTTGTTTTACCTAAAACCAGATATATATGAAAACCAATGACCTTCCATTCTGTATCTTGAGCTTGTAAAATGCCAGTAATTTAGAGCTAGGACTTTTCCCCTCTTAACTCTAGGAGGTAGACTATGTTAATATAAGGGTCGCTTAAAGAAGGCAGATTTTTTTCACTATTTGGGTTGTGTTAGAAAGATTCCTCCTATGGGGAAAAACTAGCATTATAAATTTTCCAGACACTGAGGAAGGAAATCCACTGTATTATGAACCCAGAAGGGTTTGTTGCACTTTTCCTGCTTTTTTTAAGGCCTGGGTAACAATATCACCATCTCTTTTTACAAAAGGGCAAATGAACTGCAATTGAGAGAAGCTTTATAGGTTCAGTGGTTAGTTGTACAACATGAACCATTTAGCCTCTTGCTTTCCATGGGAATTTGGGCTTACTAGGGAAAAAGCTGTTTGTTGTGCTATTGTAAAAGTGTCATAAAATTAGCTTGACTTTGGAAGATGATAAACTTAACTGAATGTTCTGAAATGCAGACTTGCAGAATGTATGTCTTTCAAAACAGGCTTTTTTTTTTTCCCCTCGACAGTCCAAGTTTCAGCTCCTGCTTAAAGTTCTTTTATTTTCTGGTTTAAATTTTCCTTGTATTTCCACCTGTAATGTCAATGGCAACATCATACTTCACTTGTTAATTTACTTTACCCTTATTATATAAGAGCAAATTGAGTTGAACTGAATCTTCCTTGTTCTAGTAACATTGTATAAATAAAGTGGCTTCTCTGTACAAAAGGATCCATGCCTCCTGATGGATATAATTTTGTGATTGTATTTAAGATTAAAAGTTGAATAAATCACACCAGCTTCCTGAAAATGCTCATAATGCATCTTTTGGAAAACAAAAGTACATGGCCTACTTTGTGCATATTTGCATTAACATGGCAAAGATTGTATGAAATACCTGTTTTTCAGAAAATAAAGTCTTAAAAGACGTAGCATGTAAGCTCTGAATTTGTTGAAGCAGTTTCCAGAAAACTTAATTTTGGAGTATGGATAGCTTTTTTAAAGCATTAATATCTTCAAAAGTTTAAAAACCTGATTCTAAAAAAATGTATTTTACATGTTCTAATATTTTTTAATAGAAGTGGAAATTTTACTTCAAAGGAAAAGTTCTTAGTATTAAGGCACAATTTATTAAGCTTCATTTTGTATATCTTTAAAAACTTCTGTAGATTATTATTGACACATATTCCCTGGTGTGTGGTATGTAAAAGCTCTGAAGGAAAACAATATCCAGCTTGTTTGAATATCTGGAAATCAGATTGCATTTGTTGCTGCCAGATTCTGTAGGAGGATCTGTTCAGTGATCTGGTACATTTCAAAAGCTCACATCCTGCCTTTGTAGTACCAAAAAAACCCAACCCAACCAACCAAAACTCCAAAGGAAGCTATACCAAGTGCGGGGTGGGATTTTTAGTCATTAGGACGATTGGAAATTTAGGTAAGGACCTTATTTCAGTGACTTAGGCTGTTAAGTTGTAAGTAAGTCTGGGAACATGTTCCTTGAATAACAAGGAACTGTGGAGAACTTGTGCTGTTTTAAATCAGTTTCTTTAGTTTTTTTCACCTACTTCAATTTCACAAGCTGATGTGTGAAGTCTTTCTTCTGAAGTTGTACTTAGAGAACTTGGGTGAAAATAAGGTACGTTCTGTAACAAAAACTGATTTCCCAAAGGGTAGGTTTTAAAGTCTAATGACCCCACACCTCTCCTTTGGAAGAGGATATTACTGGGCCTGTAGCAAGATTGTGCACTCAGTGCTCTATATATTCACTAATTACGTGGCTGCTGATTGGGATCTTTTTATTTTTTGACTCGGTTGAGGAGGGCCTGCTCCTCACAGTTCATAACTTTATAAAGTCTCCCAAAATGAGGTATACCAATTGGCTGCATTTTCCCTACATAAACTTTTTTCCTCCAACGTCTCCCAAAGCGGCGCTTGATTGAAAAGTCGCCTTCCCTTACAAAGCCCCCCACCCTGCTCTGCCCCACAGCGTTTATACCTGATCTGATGCCTAATTTTTTTCGAAGTTCAATGGCAAATTTCATACCTTTTTATGATACTCACAATGCTTCTGCCCCCCAAGTTTTCTTAGGGGCAGCATGTGGTCTGTAGCAGTGTTGGCTCACATTTCTTTATGCCTTCCTTGAACTCTTTATGAACCCGATAGTTATTTAAGGAACGTTTTTAAAATAAACTTGATGGCATAATATAGATGACTATAAAAGGGTAAACGACTGGAAGTTGAAAGCTATGGCATGTTTTTCTGAATCATCTGACCAGGTCAACATTTGGCATTATTTTGTTTGTGTTGAGTAATGAAAACGTTAATGCATTTTTAAATCCTGGAAAGAAAATGTGTCTCACATCGATCATCTAGTTCTTAAATTGCAATGAACTCCACTCATAAGAGGGTTTACATCTTTCCTTATATGAAAGGATCTGTCAAAACGAGCCCCTTTTTGGAGGGGGATCATGGAGTTTCAAGTGAAGTGTTCTACAAAGAACTTCCCCAAAAAACCCATTAAAATAAACCAGTTTTATAAAGTGGTGCATTTTTCACAAGCTCTCAAACTATGCCCAGATGTCCACACCCTCTCTGCCGCCCCCCGCCCCTCCATCTAAGGCCTTATTCCTAATGAGTAGGCAAGGAAAAATTGCAGAAAATCTACTTATGCCCTTTTCCCTTGTCTGCAAAGCTCATGAGATGGGCACGAGTCTCCGAGTCACATATCTAGGCTAAACTGCTCAGTAGCCTGACGAGGGCTGCCAGAGCAGGGATTAGAAGAAATGCGCGGCCATCTAGGGGCACAGCCAGGCCCAGGGCCACCCGCTGGATCTGGTAGAAGATCCCAGCCCGACCCCTTAAGGAGGTTACTGTCACAGGCCCATCTCTGCCCTGCGCCTGATACTGCGTGGCATATTTCCTTAGAGACTCAATTCCAGAGAGGGTGCTTAGCTGCTTTGAAGTCCCCTGGAAGATCGTCCGAGAGCCACCTGGCGGCCCGCCTTGGGAATACTGAAGCCAGGCCAGGCCCCCGGCAGCGGCAGTTGAACCGCTTCGGTGAGGCCTGGGCGGGGCGTCGCCCACCTGCTGGCGCTGATTGGCCGTCCCATGACTCCGCCCCCTGGGCCCCGGCTAGTCTCACTCTCCTTTGACCTCGGTTTCAAGTCATGCGCTGGGCAGCGGTTGGTCCGGCCTGCTCAAGCTTGATCTCGATTTGCCCAATGAGGAGCGAGCTTCGCAGGGTCTGTCGGGAAAGGCAGCCGGCCTATATAAGCGGGCTGCGGGGCGTACCCTCGCGTTAGGGGTGCGGTGAGGGAGTCGGTGGAGGACCTTGTTTCGTTGCGTCCTGTGCTCGCTGAGGCGGTACCTCGAGAACTATGGCGGAAGGAGATAATCGCAGCACCAATCTGTTGGTGAGTCCCAGCGCCTAGTTGCCAGAGGACCGAGCGGAGCCTCCGGACTTCGGTGTGCTCCGTGGGACTGCGCTGCGGCCTTGTTCTTATCACCCGCGGCGGGCCCGGCCCCCTTCTCCCTTCCCAGGTGTAGGCGACGACGCTTGCTCTTTCGGCTTCTTGGTTAACCTCTCCTTGGCCGTGACTAGTGGCCACTCCTAACACCCCCTCAGGGAAGGTGCGCGATGGAGCTTAGAGGGCGCGTGATCATTCACTGCGAATAGGGGTTGAGGAGGAAGCTGGAGAAGGGGGCTATGACCAGTCTGGGTTGCAGTCAGTGGCAGAGGGCCGCCAGGGGCCTGTCGAGCGCTTTTGGGGCCCAGACTCCAGCCGCACCTGTGTCTCCCCCTCCTTGTTCTTAACGAGAATGTCCCTTCGCCCTTTACCCTAATGCTTGGGGAGCAGTGGAGGGTCAAAGGGCTCTTCCGAGCGTTTCTGTTAGAGCCTGGCACGGCTTAAAACGGCAGGGAGGCTTCGAGCTCACGGCTGGAGACTGGAGGTGGGATCCAGCTGGAAGGACAATGGGAGGTTCCTGGCGTTTGTCTAGAACTTGTAAGTCTGGGAGGGGGTGTCGCAGCACGATTTTAGAGTAAGCAGGGGTCGAAGGGAACTGCAGTGAGCTTGTATTAAAGGCAGACAATTATAATCTCAGCCCGAATCTCACCACAGGATCTAGGCAAAAGCGAGAGAAATCTTCTCCGTGGCCTTTTCCCCAGGAAAGACAAGCCGCACACCACCACCACAGTGAAAAGAGAAACAGTAGTTTAATTTTGGAGTTTGATTTTCCAAGAGCCCAGCTTCTAACGAATCAAGTGATTTTGCTGGGCAGTTTTGATTGTGATTTTCATTTTGTGTTGACTTTTAAATATGCATGACCTCTACTGTAAAGTAATTAGCCCCCAACTAAAATAAATAAATTTATTAAAAAAAAAAATGCATGACCTCTGCCCCCTTTCTATGGTTAGCATATTTAGCCCCAGCACACACACACACCCGATCGAACAGCTATCGAAACAACTGATCTTGGCCTTGAGCTAGTCTGCTCTTTGCACACACACACACACCCACACACACACACACCCAAGATCGAACAGCTATTGAAACAACTGATCTTGGCCTCAAGCTGGTCTGCTCTTTGTACAGAGCAGTGGAACTTAATTTAAGGAGAACTAGACCTTTGACTTTGGCTTTTCTGAATTCAGATGTGTAAACCTCTGTGTCTCAGTTACCTCATCTGTAGAATGAGAATAGTAAGGACACCTTCTTTTCAGCTTGTTGGGAGGAATCATTAAAGTGTAAGTAAAAAAAATATTTAACAGAGTTTCTGTCACATGGTACTCTTTTAAGGAAACATGGATTTCTTCCAGTTTTTTTTCTTTCCCCACTCTACCAAAACTTAGCTTACATGCAAGAAAAAAAACAACCAAACAAAAACAAAATCAACTTAAAGGTTTTTTTGCCACATTAGCTCATCTGAGAAGTCTACTTGCAGCTGATTGTCAGATTTGCAGAGAAATTTGACTTCTAACCAAAGCATCCTGATAAGTGTAAGGAGCATTTTATTGAGATATATTGGGCTTAATATTAATAAGCCTTTTATAAGTCGATGAAAGCATAGTAGTTTTCCTTAGTTGTGCAAGTGATGCCAATATATAGATGATTCCAGTACACAAAGAGCTATTTTGGAAACTGCTGTTTAGGGAGAGGCTTTCCTCATGGATTCATAAGTAGGGGGTTAAATCAATGAAATGACAAAACAACAGATCGATTGTAACAACCTGAAATGAGCAAACTTCAAGTGATCTTATTTTATACACAGGGCAGTGCCACTTAGCAGTGCATGGCTTTGGGAAAAGAACCATTCTGAACTCACTTCAATTGTAAATGGGTCTGATTATCCCTATCTTAAGGGGTCTTATCAGGATTATGTTACATAACCCCAGTGCTTGGGCTTGGAAAGTGACCATTACATGATAATTTCCCCCCCATTGATTTCTGACTTGGGTATCTAGGAATCACAGAAATGTTAAGATTAGTAAAATGATTGCTTTAAACGTTGCTCATATGTAGGCTGCAGAGACTGCAAGTCTGGAAGAGCAGCTGCAAGGATGGGGAGAAGTGATGCTGATGGCAGATAAAGTCCTCCGATGGGAAAGAGCCTGGTTTCCACCTGCCATCATGGGTGTGGTTTCTTTGGTTTTTCTGTAAGTGAGCTATTAAATTACAATAGATTTATGTTTGTTACTAATAATGGTTCAGGTTTCATTTATGGAAGTGCCTGAAGTCTTGTAATTTAAAATCTGTAAAAAAATGCCTTTCGTAGAGCCTTCTGCTTGGTTTTCAGAATCCATAGTACTATGTAAAACTCTGTAACCGATGCAGTGAAATAAATCTGTGGCTCAAACTTAGGACCGTTTACACTCCTAGAAGGTGTTGAGGACCCCAAAGGGCTTTTGCCTCTTGATGTTTACATTAACGGTTATGGCTGGGATGTCATCATGACATGAAACTTCCGGAAAACCACTTGTGAGAAAATGAGAATAGGAAGGGCAGATAACATCTTTTGAGAACCATAGGACTAAGTGAATAAACATCTTCAGCTAGCACTAATAAAGACCATATTTTTCTAACCTTTGTTACTTTTTTTTTTTTAAAACAGGACTATCTACTATCTAGATCCATCTGTTCTATCTGGTGTTTCCTGTTTTGTTATGTTTTTGTGCTTGGCTGACTACCTTGTTCCCATTCTAGCGCCTAGAATTTTTGGCTCCAATAAATGGTAGGTGGCATAATGATGTGGCATTCAAATTTCTGAGAATTTATGAACCTGATAACTGTGACTAGGGTGCTGTAATTACAGAGAACTGCCTTAATTAACAGATAGCTAGGGGTTAGACTTATTGTTTGATGTAAAGAATTTCTTAGGTGATTCACATATAAATCATGAATTTCCAGTACTTATATCTCCATAGTTCTTTTATACTCTAGCATTTATTCTGACTTTTTTCTTTCTAGACCTTTTTATTGAAGTGAGGCTTTTTTCGGTAGTGAATTTTCAGTGGTTGCAGAACTCATAATGAGCTTTCCGTAAAAGTAGTATGTCTACATTTTTTACCATTGATATTTAAGATAATACTAATTTCATAAATAACTTATGAATAACTGAAAACAGTAAACATAGTTTTTTTTTTTGCCTGTTCATTTAGCAACTGTTATTGAATGTCTACTTTTATGTTAGGTGCACTCCTCTGGGTGCTGTGAAGTATGTTGATTTTTAAGGTTGATCTTGTGTTTCAGGCTAAGACATTGAGGCAGTGCAGAAGTGGTTAGCAAAAGTGCTTAAGAATAGATTCAAGCTTATACAGAAGTGGGTTGTTTATTTCATTTATACCATTCTTTGAACGAGTTACTTATGGGTTCCCAAGATAAGGTTAAGTGGCTTTGGATCCTATTAAAGTAGTGCTTAACTTTCCTCTGGAATGTTGGATTTTCATTTTTGATCCAAATAGTGAAAAAAACTAGATAGAGGAGTGGGATTTTTTTTTTCTAGGTGTTTTTGTCCCTTGGTTGTTTATTTTAATTTGATTGGTAATCTACTTGTGTCTATAGTTTTTTGTTCTCCTGATAATAAAAAATTATAAAAATAATTTTAAATGTAGGAATTGCTTAAATGATGGGATTAGTAAGCATGTTTGTTTGTATAAACATGTTTCTATCATATCACAATGGTTAGTGTTAGGAAATGTCCTCTGAATTGTTTTTCATGTGCAGTAATGAATTACGCTGCTGTTTGGGAGCCAAGTTTTTTTTTTTTTTTAATTAATTTTTAAAGTTTATTTTTAATTTATTTGGCTGTGCCCACTCTTCCTTGTGGCATGTGGGATCTAGTTTGCTGACCAGGGATCAAACCTGGGCCCCCTGCATTTGGGAGCTCGGAGTCTTAACCAATGAACCACCGAGGAAGTCCTTGGGGGCAAGTTTGTGACTATGCAGTGTAACAATTTAACAGACTCAACCTCATATCCTGATTTTATTAGCTAGATAACATTCTAATCTGCTAATTCTTAAGTCCTGGAGAAAAAATTTCAGAAGTAAACACAGGAAGTTTCTTGGTAGTTGGTATGTTATCAATGGCACTGTTTTATTTTTTGACCTTTATGAGGAAGGAAGAACACTGTTGCATAGCCACAGTCCAGCCTTGACTATGGGCAGCATATGAATGTCTGCTTATAAGAAGTTCCAGGGCTCCACAGAAGACCTTCTACTGTATCTATCACTGCAGATTTACAAGGACAAGGACTAGTGGAGAGAAACCAACACACCCCAGCATAGGGCTTACTTTTTATATCAGCCATTATGTCTGTGTAGCGAAGACAATACAAAGACAAAATTAAAAAAAAAAAT
The DNA here is from genome assembly GCF_054371585.1 of Giraffa tippelskirchi. Lineage (NCBI taxonomy): Eukaryota > Metazoa > Chordata > Mammalia > Artiodactyla > Giraffidae > Giraffa > Giraffa tippelskirchi. Next base: position 25,170,290 of record NC_137287.1, read on the forward strand.
CAGAACCCAGAATACATTATAAATGAAAATGGACTTTTTTGGAGGATCTTTTTGTATTCTTATTGCTGTTTTGTTTATGATTTGTGATTGGATTTGAACTGTTTGTGGCTGCCTCGGCATCAAATGTATGAAGCCCAGTTGAGGGTATTGTGTTTTGAATGCCAGCAGTTACTGTTTGGTAGAAATGTCACATCCTCCTCAAAATAGTGGGACTCTGGTGGCCACAACTCAGGATTCACTGGGATCTGCCAAATAATATAGGAAGTTTGGGGTTTTTTTTTTTTGTCGTTTCTGTCTTTTGTTTGCTTTTTGGCCATGCTGCACAGCTGTGGGATTTTAGTTCCCTGACCAGGGATTGCACCTGGGCCCTCAGAAGTGAGAGCTTACAGTCCTAACCACTGGACCAAAAAGGAATTCCCAGAAGAGTCTTAATGGTTCAAGAGCTCTTTTTTTTTTTTTAAAGATAATGGTGAATTGTTTTCTTATTTAGATTTTCTGTGTAAAGTAGCTTTTGAAATTTGAGAGGATGGTATACTTCTGTTTAATATTTAGATTTGTTTATAGTAAAGAGGAAAATTCTTTTTCTAGGACGACTGAGCAACAGCAAAGATTCCATGAAATTTGCAGCAATCTAGTAAAAACTCGACGCAGAGCTGTGGGCTGGTGGAAACGCCTCTTTACACTAAAGGAAGAAAAGCCTAAAATGGTACTGTTTTGGTTTTGACTTATTTACATTTTAAGATTGTGTCAGATTTTACTTCATTGTAGTCTAAAGCCTTTCTTTTTTACTCTAGTTGTAGTTGGATGTTTATCATTAATGTGTTGGTCTAACTCCTCTGAGTACATTCATAAATATTTTATCTGTATCAGTTATACTGAAAGTTAAAATTACATTTTGCATTTAATTTTTCATTGTAGAGTGAATTTTTTCTGGTTCTTTTTACTTACTGAAATAAATAAAAAAGATACATACTTTTCTTTTAGTTTCACTTGAGGTTACTGTGTGAAGTTATCAATTGCGAAAGAAGTGTAATTTATATTATGAACTACTTAATGTACATATAGAATTACAGTTATTCTAGAAGAGAATGTATCTAAATTCTGTACAATAGACCTAGGGAGTTTTCTGTAGGTTTTATATAATATATAGATGCTAAATATTTTTAAAGAAAAGTGAGAATAAAAACTGAAGTTATTTTCCAACCTTTGAAACAACCTCCTAAAGTGTCAGTTCTTAGTCTGTTCCTAGGAGTTGATTAATTCTTGTTATTTTCATTATTAGTACTTCATGACCATGATCATTTCTCTTGCTGCGGTTGCTTGGGTGGGACAGCAAGTCCACAACCTCCTTCTCACCTACCTGATAGGTAAGTCTCTGGGGAAGGACTGCAGGCACGTCCTGGCCAGTTTAACTGGAATTTAGTAAACATGTGTTCCTGCTCAGTGCGTTAGTTGCAGGCAGTGATTAAGGAACTGTGTGAGCACAGAAAGACGACTAAAAGCTGGGTCCTTGTTTTCAATGTTTGTGGTCTTATCAGAAGAAAGACACAGCACTGATAACCAAGGTAGAAAGTATTGTGCATGAGGTAAAAATAGGCAGTGTGTGTTACCTGAGGTGGGGAGGTATGAGAGCAGAAGCTTCTGGGGATAAATACCAACAGGAATAAAGGATATCATGTTGCTTCCTCCCATTAGAGTGTGTCTTAGTCTGAGGAACTAGCTTCTGTAAAATGTAGTAGTCTTTTACAAAGTTAATTGCTGCCTCTGTAACTTTTTTTTTTTTTTTAAGTGACTTTCTTTCTTTTGCTTCCTGGACTGAACCAACATGGAATCATTTCGAAGTACATTGGAATGGCCAAAAGAGAGATAAACAAGCTTCTCAAACAAAAAGAAAAGAAAAATGAATAAAGCATTTGCTTTATTCAGTGTGATTAATGGAGTATACATTGTCCTTGGGAACAGTGTCTGTTATGCTGTTTGGATACTAAAATGTTACAGAAGTAGCTCTCTGCTGTCCCTCACTCTGCCCTTAGTAGAAATTCTGACTTGCCAAGTAAGGCTTTATGCCCAGTGTCTTCATGGGTGTGTTCTTATCAGCTGGCCTTATATGGACAACTCTTTCTTCAGTTCCTCATCTTGGTTTTTTGTCACCCAGGGTTAACTGAACTCTTACTTTTAAAATAACATAGTGGTGAACTTCACCCTTTAGTACAGTTAACAGTGACTCGGGATAACTGTTCAAGTTGATCTTTTTTTTTAGCTGGATACAGGATAGTGGTCTGTGGCTTCAGGAAGCTGGTTCTATGGTCTGCTTAAAAAACTGGCTTCATGAATATAGAGACCAAGTTTACCACTTCTGATGAAGAGACCAATTAAGATTCATTCTTCATTCTGTTTCAATAGTGTGGGAGAAGAACCTCATGGAATAAGATGAAACTAATTCCATGCCTTAGCATGTGTTTTCTCCCTTGTGCAGAATTGAGCAGTTTGTAGGAAACATTGATCCTTCCTCCCAAATAGGAAATCTGACAGAAACTTTTAGAACTCTTGTTCCCTTGCACTTGAAGTTAGTACGTCTTTAAAGGCTTTTTAGTAGCAGGCTTACACAAGTTGGTATTTAGGACTTTAAAATTTCAGATTCTCAGTTAATTGGAACTAATGTCCATAATAGGTTAAGAGTCATGTCTATGATCTTCACTCCAAGACCGGCCAATAGAGGACAAAAGTCTTCCTGTGTTGAGTCAAGATTCATTTCAGTAGAAAATAGCCTTATCCTACTAATTTTTCAAGACCAGAATAAGCCCTTAAAGATAAGTCTCAAGAGTCTCCTTTCATGGTAACACTGGCTGCTTTTGGTCCCCATAGATGGAGTAGTTGAAATCTGTAGGAATGGACCTGAGGGCTGGAAATGTGACATATTTGGGAACAATTCTTAAACTGATTAAGTAGCTGTAATATAGTTTTGTGAATTTATTGCACTGATGCTGTGAAACCTGGACCTTGTGGTATATCAGTCCCTAAATTAGTGTTATTTTCTCCCCTTCAATATTGCTGTAAACAGTGGCACCGTGTAGCATGTTTGACTTTTTTTTTTTTAATGTTTTGTATACAGCCTACAAACTACCATAATTTACATGTTTCCTCATTGTATATAAGCTTGTCTTCCTATCCAGATTTTTTGTGTGTATGTGTGTTCTACCAGTTAACTACTTTTGCAGTTTTAATCCTGTATTATTTCTTCTACTTTGTTAAAAGGGGAATAAATAAATAAAGCTGGAATCCCTCCTTGTGTCCTTTCTTTATAGCTTAACCAATATAGTGTTTCCATGATTGGATTTACGTACCCAGCTAATGAACTACCCTGGGTGATCACTCCACTGCTGAAAGCTGCTCTTTGGATTTCCCAGGAGGCACAGTGGTAAAGAATCTGCCTGCAAATGCAGGAGATGGTGGAGAAGCGATCCCTGGGTTGGGAAGATCCCTTGGAGGAGGAAATGGTGACCCATTCTTGCCTGGGAAGCCCCATAGACACAGGAGCCTGGTGGGCTACAGTCCATGGAGTCCCAAAGAGTTGGGAGATGATTTAGCAACTGAGCATATTGCACAAGGTGCTCTTTAAGAACAGAATGAACTAAAAGGTTTAAATTCATTCAGTAAACATACAGGCACCACCCTAGATGGAAAAGGAGATAAAATGAATAAGTGATGGCCAAAGGTGGTATGTGAGAGTGTGGCTGGGAGGTCAGGCAGCAGAAGGATGCAGGAGAGAGGGCTTCCCATGAACCTCTACCCTAGGACCTAGCTCAGAATTTGGTACCTGACGTGCTCAGTAATTGGTGGGTGACTTGTTTGCACTTAGAATTTCTTTAAAAGAGCCCAAATTGGGTGTTTTATCATTGGGTCTCACTATTCTTTGTGGGTCCTGGGAACAGATTCAATGTCAAACCTCTTGCTTTCCCTCCCTGCCAAATGTATGGATCCTTCCTTGAAGCCTCCTGGAAGCTTGATGTCCAGAAAAGGGAAGTTTCTGTCCAGTCACCATAGGTCTCTTGGTTACCCAGTGCTCTGGAATGCAGCCACATGCAGCTGTGATGACTCTCCAGGCCAGCTTGGATACTACTGCGCCAGCTCTGGGCACAGCACAAGTCCCCTTTCAAGCTTCTTTGCACCACCTCTAGCAGACTTATTCCAGAATTGACAGGATGTCAAGAGGCGATTTATACACAGTCTTCTGCTCCGTTTCCACTCCTCTCCCCTTCCCCCAGTCCCAACCATTCGAAGATTTCTGTCTATCTTTATATGCCTTATATGCCCTCCTAGCTCTTCAAAGTGAAAGTGAAAGTCGCTCAGTTGTGTCAGACTCTTTGCGACCCCATGGACTATACAGTCCATGGAATTCTCCAGGCCAGAATACTGGAGTGGTTAACCATTCCCTTCTCAAGAGGATCTTCCCAACCCAGGGATCGAACCCAGGTCTCCTGCATTGCAGGTGGATTCTTGACCAGCTGAGCCACAAGGGAAGCCCAAGAAGACTGGAGTGGGTAGCCTATCCCTTCTCCAGTGGATCTTCTGGGCCCAGGAATTGAACTGAGGTCTGCATCTCAGACCAGCTGAGCTATGAGGGAAGTCCCTAGCTCTTAGAGCCATTCAAAAATCCATAGGCCACACACCCTTCCTAATGTTTGGGAATAAAACCCCAAGTAGTTTATACATGACCACTTTCTTTGACTTTTTAACCTACAGCAAAATTTTAAGACTGAGTTAATTTAAGACTGAATTTAGTTTGCTTCCTCATTTGTGAGGTGCGGATAATATAGATCTCAAAGGGGCATTATGTAACTCCATGTGTTGTTTTGAGGATTCAGAGTTAATTTACAGGAAGCACTTGGTGGCAGTTAGGAATTAGTAGCTGTTAGAAGCCTTCAGACACAGATCAAATGGCACTTCCTCCTGGCAAAGCTTTAGCAACTTCTCAGGCCACCTCTCCATTCCCACAGTGCTTCATATTGGCATGGAAACAGCACATTGCCTGGTATTGTTATTTAGAGATTTGTCTCTGCTAGGACCTGCACCTCTTAAGGCCCGGAACTGATGTTTGTCCTGTCACCTGCTACAACTGGCACACGATAGGCACTCATTAGATGTTTGCTGAATGAAGGGACGAAAGAATGAAGTGAATAAAGAGAGTGAGTGGCACTCGTTTTCTATTGATGGAGGCTTGAGGGAGAGTGGGTTTATTAACTCCCCACTGTTGCTAAGTCCCTCAAGTTGAGTACCACAGTTTTAGTCAACATCTTGCATTCAGGCAACCAGTTCTTAAAATAAATGTTTCTTAGAAGAGCCAATGCCTTTTTTGTAAGTTACAATCAGAGAATTCTATACCCCTGAGATGTTGGGAGCTTGGCTCTCCTCGAGGTTCACTTAAGATTGGAGAAGTGGTGACGGTGGGTGAGGTGGGCTGTGATGCTAATAACAAATGCTGGTTTTTTATCTGGATTATTTCATTTATCTTCACAGCAACTTTGAGTAATTAGTATATCATTCCCTTTTACAGATGGGGAAACTGATTTGCCCATTCATTTATTCATCACATATGTATCAGGGACCTACTGTGTCGAGTTAACTTATCTAGAAGCTGTGGGTACAGTGGTGAACAAAGCCAACCATATCCCTGCCTGCTTAACGGAGACAGACAGTAAATACACTTCCAATATCTCAGGCAGTAAACCCTATGGAGAAAAGTTAAACAGGGCAATGAGATTGGGGGGCGGGGAGGATGAGGAGGAGGCTGTGTGATTGAACAGAGACCTGACAAACTGGGGAGGAAAAGTCAAGTTAAAGGGAAAAGCAAACGCAAAGGCCCTGAGGCAGAGTGTGTTTGGAGTATCTGAAGAAAAGCCAGCCAGGGAGATCGCTGAGGGATGGTGTTCCTATGCAAGGAGACAGATGCTACAAGGAGGACCTTGTAAGTTTTTGTAAGGAATCTGGATTTTACTGACAGGAATCCTTGGAGAGTCCGAGGTCTGACAAGTTTTAAAACGATCATTCTGGCAGCCTTGTGGGAAACACAGGGATGGCTAAGAAGGGAGGGTAAGGGTGAAAGCGGTGAGGAAGTTAAGTCCAGAGCAGAAACTTAGCCTGAGGTCACTCAGCTCCAGAGAGGGCGGCGCCAGAATTCCCTGCCACCCAGGCAGCCGGACCTCGAGCCAAAGCAGTAACTACTGAGCATTTATTTAATGCGTGCGAGACATTTTGCGAGCTCTTTGTCACCATTATCTCTTCTGACCCTTGCAACAACCTTTAAGAGGCCGAGCTTTTATTTCAAAACATTTGTGGCTTTCTTTCCAACTGTGTCTGTATTTCAGAACTTGAAAGAAAAGTCTGGAACTCCAGTAATTAGGGAGAGTCAAAAAGGAAGCATCAATTAAGAAAAATATTTTTTTTATTGTTTTGAAAAAGTATAAACAAATTTCAAAAAACAGAAATTGTACAGGGAGAAAGCTCTACCCTGGTGGCTCAGTGGTGAAGAATTCGCCAACGCAGGAAACCCGTGTTCGGTTCCTGGATGGGGAAGATCCCCTGGAGAAGGAAATGGCAACTCACCCATCTTTGCCTGAGAAACCCCATGAACAGAGGAGTCTTGCCGGCTACAGTCCATAGGGTCACAAACAGTCCGACACGACTTAGCGACCAAGCAAGAAAAATAGGGAGAAAAGCATGACTCCCATCCCAGTTTCTAACGCCCTTCCCAGAGGCAATTGCCGATTTCTTGTGGGTCCTTCCAGAGATACTGTAAATACGCACGTATCAAAATTCATTCTAAATAGTCAACAGCTACTGCAACAAAAATTAGTAAATATCTAGGCCCTCGTCAGTTTTTCGTTTTTACCGATTAGCTGCTAGAAAGGAGTTGAAAATTACGCAAACGCCGCACCTCTCGCCAGCTGACTGTCCCATGCCTCGCCGGGGATGTTCGATGCCATCGACTCTCTACTATCTACCCCGGAGGAGGCTCCGCCCCTTCACCCGCCTCCTTCCTTTAGGCAATCCTTTTTTATTTGTTTTTGGCGGGGTTTTTTAAGTCTCGCGATAGCCAGACCCGTAACCCATAATTCCGGGCGCTCGCCCCTCCCGTCCTCTTTCCGCCATCTTTCCGTGCCGGTGAGTATCTCTCTCTTAGCTATCCAACATCATCCGTCGGTTATCGGTGTCATCCTGTGGAGTGGGAGTCGCGCTCCATTTCCTGCGAGGATGTCGGAGGCCTCCTGGGCCGGAGATGCTAGCCTTGCGAGGGTCTGGGCAGGCAGAGGGGAGAGTCATGCCCGGCTATCCCATGCTTTGCACTCCGGAGAGCCCGGCCTCTGGGGCGCAGGCCGCAGCCCTTGGGAACAGGGAGCTTTGGACCGTTCCGGAGGGGCGGCAGCTCCGAATCCTTCGGCGGCGCCAGTACCTCCCGTTAGTGGTTGAGGCAGCTCGTTGGCTCCGAGAAGCACCGGAGGTCTATGGAGTTGGTGGGCCGTGCAGCTTATCATTACTTTGGTTGCGCCGGGAGCTTGGGAGATGAGGACCCTCAGGAGGGGAAACTGGATCCTGCCTGTGGTGGCGGTTTGCTGGGAACGCATCTGGTTTCCTCTCAAGACACGAGCTGGAGGAAGTAGGTTGGAGCCCTACTGTTGTGGTTTGAGACATGCTTCTGTTACTAAGTTTCAAAACTATTAGATGAAGTTTGTGCCCATTGAGCTAAGAGACCAGTCTGGTACATGTGAAATGTTTCAGTTTATTACTTTGGTACGCTTGCTGTTGGGCATAGCTTTAGATGGCACAGAGCCGGACATTTTATGTTAATTCAGTAGTTCTCGGTGTTAGGTGAAAGTTGAGTAGTATCTTTAGGTTATTGGAAAGAGGCTGACACTGAGTTACTAGGTTTAAAGGACCGTGTTAATAGTGCAGATGTTGCCGAATTCCACAAGTTTGCTTATCAGCTCCCATTTTGAATAACCTACCACGACTGGTGTTTTTATTTTAGTAGTTGCCATCTTTCTGGGGTTACTGGGCAATCAGTCTGCTTAGAAATGGGGAAGCTTCCACATGATTGAGGCAGAAAGGAAAGGATGTGTTCGCAGGGAAATGATAGGGTGCCTGTTAATGGCAGTGCCGGTAAATCGCCTGTTACGTCTTCCCTGAACAGCCAGAATGGTGCGCATGAATGTCCTGGCTGATGCTCTCAAGAGTATCAACAATGCCGAAAAGAGAGGCAAACGCCAGGTCCTTATTAGGCCGTGCTCCAAAGTCATCGTCAGATTTCTCACAGTGATGATGAAGCATGGTAAGTGTCTTGCTGTTTTATGTTTTGAGATAAATATGCTATGGAATGGGTCCTGTAGAAATTAACTGTGGAGAGAGGCCTGGAAAGGGAAAATGGGGAACAAAGAGGCAGTCAGACATAGTAACTAAGGCAATTGACTTGGGCTGTGGGCAGGGTAGTCCCGGAGAAGTGATGCTGTTTAAGAAATGCTGAATAGGATAGGACTGTTGAAAGGAGGAGGTTTGTGACTGTTGCTCTGCTAGGTGTTTGGCAGCTAAAATGGGCTTTCTTGATAATAACATCACCCCCACAACATGTCATTGAAAGGACCCTGAGCTCTTCTCAGAGCTCCATGGGACGTAAAGGATTGTTGAACGTCCTGGACACTAGGTAGCCTTTGGGAGTGGGAAGGTATGAAAAGGCAAGGAGGAAACTATCCCCCCTTTAAAATTGCAGGGTGAATTGTTTTGAGTATTGCTGTCTTAATTCTAAAATTATTTTTTAATACAGTCAGTTGTGTTCTACAGGTTACATTGGCGAATTTGAAATCATTGATGATCACAGGGCTGGGAAAATTGTTGTGAACCTCACAGGCAGGCTAAATAAGGTAAGAATTGACTTATCTTCTACATTTTAGAATCTTCAGAATGGTCTAAGGTGGTATAATTGCCTTTGTAAAATCAGATAATGTCTTGCTTGCTTTACCTAGTTAGGTTAAGAAGAATGGAAATTGATTAAAATCATTAAATTTTATGTAACTTCCAGTTAGAATTGTGAATTGACCTAGTGTTTGGAGTATAAGGTATCTGAAGGGAGATGTGGAGGCTTGAGACTGGTGGTACTGGTTTTGAATCCTGGAGGGCTCAAGGCCAGTAGCCCTGTTAGCGTAAATAACTTGTGAGGTCGTCTGTGTTTCCTCTCAGTTTGACCTGTAGGCATAATCTACTGAATCTGTCTGATTTTTTTGACTGTGGGTTGCGTGAATTTAGGGGCTAGCTATTAGTCTATAAGCCAGTTGGGGGTCTCAGAGCTGCTGCTTTGCTTTCTGTGTTCAGATTTGTAGCTTTCAGATTTGCAAGGGATCTGAGATCCTGTAATCCAGAGTGTTACTCGCTCAGTTGTGTCCAACTCCTGGCAACCCCATAGATGACAGCCCACCAGGTTCCTCTGTCAATGGGATTCTCCAGGATATCTTCCCAACCCAGGGATCGAGCCTGGGTCTCCTACATTGCAGGCACGTTCCTGTAATCCAACACTAGGGCAAATGGGCCAAGAAAGTGGTTAGTGACAGGGGCCAGATTGATTAATAAGGTCATTCCCTAGTCCAACAGTTTTCTGTTTTACAAAGTTGCTTTCTTACATAGTGAATTTGCTTTTTGTGTGGATAGATACTTAATGTTAAATGAAAATCACTGGATATGAAGCCTTTGAAGAGTTTTTGAAGGAAATTTTGGGTCTGTCTTGTTTTATTTTATTGTAACCATTAGATTCCAATCCCAAGGAAGTATTTGAATTCACTTTTCTCACTCTGATCCTCACAGTGTGTTGAAGTAGAAGAAGGTGTGTTTATTTTCCCCTCTATTTTTAAGAATTAGGAAACATATATCTGAGTCCTGCTCAAGGACAGTGGAAGACTAATTCTTGTGTATAGCTTATATATAGCACATTTTAAAGCTGTCCCGCAGAAGATTCGGTTGATGTTAAAAAAAAAAACAAAACACAGTTTGAGAAGTGCCCTGTACCAGGTTTCTCTTGAACATTCACTGTACGTAATAGCTTGAGAAATAAGTTTGAACAGAGTGTTTACCAAATGGAACTCACTTGTGGTATCCTTACTCTGTAGTACTCTTAAATCATTTGGAAAATCCTGGCTAATAGATAGTTGAAATCCAGGCCCTGCCGAATGCCTGAATTATTTTTTGGTTTCTCTTAATTTCAGTTTTCTTCCTTTGTAAGACATTGTTGCCTCAGTTTCCTTCTTGTGGAAATGTAATGGGGCTGGGAAATAAGGTAGTGTTTAAAGACTAGATTAAGAAAATTCTTGCCTTAATCATACCTTAGATTGATGTGGTGTGAGAGCAGATATGCTGGAATTACGCTAGCTGAATGGAAGGGATTTTTGTTACTGGAATACACAAAGCTTGGATGTGGTAGCATAGAGGCCTCAGAAAGCTTTGTCTCTCACTGTAGCTTGCTTGGGCTTTCCCTTGTTGTATCCCTGTGTTGCTTCTGTCCAGTGTGGGATTGCCCTTGATAGTCAGGTGACAGTGGTAGCTCCCAGGATGATGTGATAAAAAGAACCTGAGTGGGCTTCCTGCCAGGGGTCACTTGGACCTGATCGGTCCATTTTCAGTTTCGATCTACCTAGGGAAGTGGGAAGTGTAACTGCTCCAGAGACTTCACCAAATTCTAATCTTGTAGTCTCATTTAGTTTACTGTTAAGCATTTGGGGTCTTCCCAGGCTACACTAGTGGTAAAGAACCTGCCTGCCAATGCAGGAGAGGTAAGAGAGAGACGCAGGTTCAATCCCTGGGTGGGGAAGAGCCCCTGGAGGAGGGCATGGCAACCCACTTCAGTATTCTTGCCTGGAGAATATAGTCTATTGGGGTCGCAAAGAGTGGAATATGACTGAAGCAACTGAGCACGCAAGGCATCTTGGTGAGTGTGCTAGTGATTTGTAGAGTAGAGATGTGAGCAAGAGTGTCATATTCAGCTCTGAGACTTGCTCTCTTAGCTCTTTAAAATCTGGCCGTTTGTGCCGGGACAGCTCTGCAGGCCATAGGGATGCACACTGCTGACTACTGTGTGTTGTCTTATGTTCTGCCTTTTCTGTTCATGTTTCTAGTAGTTTGCTTTTTCTTCTTAAGTAGCCATAGTCTTAATTATTTTTCAAATTGGACTTACATAGAATATTGTACAGAATAGGTACCCATTTAATGTTGAGTTGGTTGGTTTCTATGCTCAGTTATAAATGCCTTTTAGTGTTACTGATTTGTTATTAGTGAAGTGTGAACACTGTTTTCTGTACTTTTTACAGTGTGGAGTGATCAGCCCCAGATTTGATGTGCAACTCAAAGATCTAGAAAAATGGCAGAATAACCTGCTCCCATCCCGTCAGTTTGGGTAAGTTGATTTTCTTCATTTAAAAGTTAATGCTGTGGATGCCTGTGATGCAGTTTGATGAGCGTTTTATTTATTTCTTACATAACAGTAGTAATAGTCTCCATTCCCAACCAGCTTGACTCATGGGTTAGCTCCTGTGTTGCCACACTTCATGTGTTAGGTTTTAGTTTCTGAGAGGCGTGTGAGAGCTGAAGCTGGCTGAGAGAGAGCAGAATTGTGTTCCCTTTAGTGTTTGCTCCTTTGGCTCGGTGCATATAGTTCATACATGTTCTCTAGGAATACCCTCCGGTGGCCAGAATGACTTCCGAACCATTGCCCTCTGGGCAAACTCAGTTTGAAACTCTTCATCTGTGGTTAAGAGACTGAGTTCAAATTCTGGATTTTCTACTTTAAAGCTGTGAGGCTTTGGGCAATTCATGGCCTTGATTTCTTAAAGATGGTAGTAGTTCTCTTCTAAGTTATATTATCAACTTATTTACTTCTGGTAAATAGTTTAAAACCTGATCTGACACACCAAGCATTTGGTCTGTGGTTAAGAACTTAAACACCCAGTCACGTTTGGTGATGTTGAATTTACTCCCACTACTTCATGGTTACTATATAACAGTATAGTGTTACGGCCAAGTCCTTTGTGATCGTAATTAGGATGCTAATTTTAATGCCTCCCAGTTGATACACTTTCTGTGTCTTACCTTGACCCCCATAGTAACCCATGAGATAGGCCAGGTGGGATGCCCTTTGTCCAAGTAACTGTACAATAGCTTGCCTGTGATCATACACACAGTAAGTGGCAGAAACAGTTGTGTCAACTTACATCAGTGCTTTAATGCTTTAAACTGCATGTCTGCTTGAGAGCAGAAAGTGACATTCTGAAGTTAGAGGAGTTCCAGTCTTTGTTTTTAGGTAGCATTGCCTCATGTTAGCTGAGACCAGGACTGTGTGTGTATAGCTGGAGTCTCTGGTTCTAGGAGTCATGCCTGTGCACTGCCAGCCTATGGGGGCTGCGTTGGGACCGCATGTTAAACACTGATGAGTTTTGGAATTTTTCTGTACCAGAAGTAGCTCGATGTTGAACAGTTCATAGGGGAAACTTACCAACTTTTTTTTTTAACTTTCCATAGTTTCATTGTACTGACAACCTCAGCTGGCATCATGGACCACGAAGAAGCAAGACGAAAACATACAGGAGGGAAAATCCTTGGATTCTTTTTCTAGGGATGTAATACATACAAATAAAATGCCTCAGAGGACTCTGGTGCTTCCTTAAGTCATTTTGAACTTTGTACAGCAGAGTAGCAAGAGTGTCTTCGGGAGTGTACAGCCTTTGTATTAATTGGTGAATGCTGTTTCCTTGAAGTACAAGAAAGTTTTGACTTGGCTTAGCTTTCACCATCACCCTTGTGGCTCACCAGAGGAAGGTGTGTCTGGCCCTGGATGGTTGACTCTGGTTGGGGGTCCAGATGGTGAAGCTGCCTCTTCTGGAGTCTTAAATTAACCCTTGAATGAGTGGTGCCTTTCCTATTCTTAGCTTGATAGAATACACATTTCATGCCCTAAAAATATGATAACAGTTATAGTTGATTACATAAGTACTCATAAGGAAGCAGATATTAGAGCTCTACAGCTCACTAAGACTCAAAGTAAATTTGGATGGCATATCAGGGACATGCCAGCAGAATGTGCTTATAAAATGTCATTCTTTTTAAAAAACCAGTACTGTAAACCTATTACCAAGTGTATTTAGAAACTGGGCAGAATTAGTAAGAGCAGTACTGTCCAGTATACATCTCGAGAGCCATATGTGTATTCAAAACTTCTGGAAGCCACATTAAAACAAGAGAAACTTTTTTTTCTTAAAATAACATTTTGTGTTCAAAAGTTAAAATTTCACCATATAGATGATGTGAAAAAGGAATGGGGTTTTGCTCTTTGCAATGTCTTTGAAAATGATGTGTGTGTTCGTGCTAGTGGCTTCAGTCTTGTCTGACTTTTTGCGACCCTATGGACCCTACGTAGCTTGCCACAGTCTCCTCTGTCTTTAAGGATTTTCCAGGCAAGTATACTGGAGTGGGTGCCATGCCCTCTAGTGCTTCTTCCCGACCCAGAGTTAGAACTCACTGTCTCTTAACAGTGTCCTGCATTGGCTGGCAAGTTATTTACCACTAGCACCATCTTGTTCAGTCACTCAGTCATGTCTGACTCGGCGACCTCATGGACTGCAGCATGCCAGGCTTCCCTGTCCTTCATCTCCTGAAGCTTTTTGAAACATGTCCATTTAGGTCGATGATGCCTTCCATCCAACCATCTCATCCTATGTTACCCCCTTCTGTCCTCAATCTTTCCCAGCATCAGGGTCTTTTCCAGTGAGTCAGCTCTTCGCATCAGGTGACCAAAGTATTGGAGCTTCAGCGTCAGTCCTTCCGATGAATATTCAGGGTTGATTTCCTTTAGGATTGACTGGTTTGAGCTTGCTATCCAAGGGACTCTCAAGAGTCTTCTCCAACACCACAGTTCAAAAGCATCAATTCTTCGGTGCTCAGCTTTCTTCATGGTTCAACTCAACATCTGTACATAACTACTGGAAAAACCATAGCTTTGACTATCTGGACCTTTGTTGGTAAAGTAATGTCTGCTTTTTAATACGCTGTCTAGGTTTGTCATAGCTTTTCTCCTTCCAAGGAACAACTGTCTTAATTTTATGGCTGTAGTCACCATCTGCAGTGAGTTTGGAGCCCAAGAAACTAGTCTGTCTCTGTTTCCATTGTTTCCCCATGTATTTGCCATGAAGTGATGGGACTGGATGCCATTATCTTTGTATTTTGAATGTTGAATGTTCTCTTTCACTTTGATCAAGAGACTCTTGAGTTCCTCTTCTGCCATAAGGGTGATGTCATCTGCATATCTGAGGTTGATATTTGCTCCAGCACCATCTCAGAAGCCTGAAATGATCAACATGGTACATTTATTCACACTTAAAGCACATCTTAATTGGGACTGGTATTCCTGGGTAGGAATGCAGAATCATTGCTGACTTGGAGTAAGGTGAACTCTGACAAGTGACAACTCTGAACTTGTTCTTGGGGAAAGAGGATTTAACCTCATGTGGTTACTCAGTAACTTCCTGAAGGGAGGGCATAGTGTAAGAGGTGGGAAACAGTCCTTGGGTGGGCTGTAGAGATGGGCCCGGTAACCACATTACAGTGTGTGTGCTAAGTTGCTTCAGTCATGTCTGACTGTGACTCTGGACTATAGCCCTCCAGGCTCCTCTGTCCATGGGATTCTCAAGGCAAGAATACTGGAGTGGGTTGCCATGCCGTCCTCAAGAGGATCCTCCCGACACTGATTGAACCTGGGTCTCTTAATGTCTCTTGCGTTAGCAGGAGTGTTCTTTACCACTAGCACCACTTAGGAAGCCCAACCGCATGTGGTAGGCCTCACTAAAAAGCAAGTTGAGAGGCATGTCTAGGTTTGGGGCCTCTGATATTTGGAAGGTCGTGAGTAGTTAGCATGAGTTTGGAGGGCTCAACAGATCAGGATTGAGGTCTGCTTTTCTACCAAATAACCTTGATTTCCTTATCTGTACATTGGGGGTAAAGGAAAAAATCTACCTTAATTGAGGGAAAGGTGAGGTTATGTAAAATAGTACTGGGCACTTGATGTTTTACAGCTGTATTTGTTAGACACAGAAATTTAGTCCAGAGGACTCAAGAGCTGTTGGTTATTTCTCTTAAATGCCAAGTTTGTAAGCTCTTAAGTAGATGGACGCCGTGTTTTGTTTACTGTTGTCTGGTCTGCCTGATAATGGCACACAGGGGATACCTTAGTAAGTACACCGTGTGCTAAGTTGCTTCAGTCGTGTCTCCTTGTGACCCTATGGACTAGCCTGCCAGGCACCTCTGTCCCTGGGATACTCTTGTCCCAGGCAAGAAGACTGGAGTGGGTTGCTATTTCCTTCTCCAGGGGGTCTTCCTGACCAAGAGATCAGACCTAAGTCGCTTAACGTCTCCTGTGTTGGCAGGAGGTTTCTGTATCACTAGGGCCACCAGAGAAGCCCCTCAGGAAGTACGTGTTGATCGAATATACTTGGCGTTGACTTCAAATACTAAAATGAGGACAAGAAAATGGCCCCATTTGCCATTAATAGGGATCCTGTGTCTTTTAAAATGAACAAGGGTGGGAAAAATTGGGAGACCTGTTAATGAATTTAACAGCACATGTTCTGTATGCTGGGGAGGAAGCAGATGGCCTTAGTCTGTTTCTGAGACCCAGTAAGAGTTGTATCATGACCTGGGACTATGTACTGGAGTTGAGGTTCTGGAGACTGTTTAGGTTCCTGCTGGCAGGATGACTTTCCTGTGACATGAACCCAGCCTGCACTCTTAATGTGCTACTGCTGCTGGAAGGCAGAGACCGGGGACAGCGCCTGGATTATTTGAACCCACCAGATGCACTTTGAGTCAGTGTTATAAGGGGGCCCCAGCACCTTCGCAGGCCCTGGGTTAACCTGGAATCTGTAGATGTCAGGCAGACAAACTTTGATACCTATTATCTTTTTTTTTTTTGAAAGACATTCCATACAGCACAGAGCCTTTGATCACAGTCTGAAAGAAATTTGTAATTCAAAAAGTCAAAACCATTGCCAAGGAGACCCTCTACAATTTAGCAGCACATCTGTGTCCATGCTAGTGCATGCTGAGTCCTCATTTAGAGGCTGTTCTGCCTTGCTTTGGGGTAACTTGGGTAGATAGAAGAGTACTCAGTTCTCTGGGCAAGTCAGAATTAACAGTTTAACTTGGTCAGGTCAACATCTGAGATGACTTTTCCTTTACCCCAGACTAGGAAGTTTGCTTTCCACTTCTGACCCAGAAGAAAGCAAGCTCTGGGAAACCCAAAATCTGATTCTTGGCTTCCCAGTCTAATTCATTGCTTCCCAAAATAGCTAATACCAATTGTTTCAGTTTTAATATAGGGACAATCTAATCCGGGGCTCTAAATCTCCCCTGTATGTGCGCATCTCTAAGCCCTTGGATATGGCTCACCCTATCTGGAATACCTTTTCCCCAAAGGTGTTCCCAGAATCCAGCTTAAATGTCACATCATAAAACTTCCTTCCGAAGAAACATGTTACACTCTTTCTGAAGATTTGTTGTTCAGTTGCTAAGTCGTGTCTAATTCTGCAACCCCATGGGCTGCAGCACGAAAGGCTTCTCTATCCATGGGATTCTCCTAGCAAGAATACTGGAGTGAGTTGCCATTTCCTACTCCAGGGGATCTTCCTGACCCAGGGATTGAATCTGCATCTCTTGCATCTCCTGCATTGGCAGGCGGATTCTTTAGCTTTGCATCACCTGGGTATTAGTAAGGCTAAGAGTAGTTCTTAGTGTTGGTTAGTTACTACTATATGCCAGGCATGGAACTAAGAGCTTTACAGGTATTTCATTTCATCTTAACAGTTATGCGTTATGGCTACTACTGTTGGGTCCAGTTTTTCAGGTGAAAAAAAGTAAAGCACAGAGCTGTGCCATTTTATTCAAGATGCTAGAGAGTGAGTGGCAAAGTCAAGATTTAAATGCTTTGTTGTCGTTCAGTTGCTCAGTTGTGACTCTTTGTGATCCCATGTACTGCAGCATGCTGAAGACCACACAGAAAATAAGCTAAAGGAGGCAGTACAGAAAGCTGGTTAATAGAATGGACTTAAGAAATGTTAGTCTCAGTCACACACATGCCATGTGATCTTGGGCCAAATGCCATTCCTTGCTGTATCAGTTTCTTCATCTTTAACATAGGAGTGATAGTACTGCCCCCTGTGGTGGTCACGAAGATTAAATGTAATGCTTGTTAAGTAATGGGATGGTAATTAGAGCTGTTCAAGTGAATTGTGTACAATAAGCATTAGAGCAGTCTCTGAAATTTAGTAAGGGCTTTTTAAGTTACAAAAAGGAAATGGGTGGTAGGCAGAATAAAAGGGATTATCATTCTTTGAGTGGATGTCAGGAGAGTATCTGACCCCCAGTTCTCCATGTGTCTTTTTCCATTGATCCCCACAACCCTTTCCATGCATGCACATGGCTCTTAAACACCCCCACACCCCAGCCCCCTGACATAGTCCTTAGGTGAGTCACCTGCCTCAAACAGGTAGAAGATACATTAGGATATTTTGAACCTGGAAGATGTGAGGTTTGCCTCTTTAAAAGGGTGGAAATGATAAGAGTGTTGCTGATTGTGATGATTTTTGCTGTGTGGAGAAAGACACTTGGAGCGACAACAGAGGAATGTCCATGAGCAGACGATGCATCAGGTCCTCACGGTGACTGGCTCTTGCTTCCAGCTGTTCCTGAGACAGTGCTGCCCTGCCCTACCCGTGTTTGTATTCTGTGAGCAAGGAGTAACAGTCTCCACTGTTAACTTTTTTTTAAGTACTAGTTTCAATTAAATTTAAATTTAGTGTATTTAAAATAAATTTATGAAGCTAAAATTTACTGATTTGAACTAAATTCTAGTCACTTGTAGGCAGACTAATATAGCCCTACTTGCAGCTATTTCATGAATCTATTCTGCAACTTCTTGGGAATTAATCTTGTCATCTGTCAGAGGAGGGCTGGGATAACTGATCCTACCTGCTTAAAAAAAATTTTCTTTTAAGAAATTGAAGTATAGTTGACTTACAGTGTTTTGTTAGTTTCTGGGGTACAGCACTATGTGCTTTATTAGTACTTTTAGTTGCCAGAAAACAGAAATCACTCTAGCTAGTTTAAATTATTGCAGGGTATAAGGTAACTCAGAATCTCTGGTAGGGCTGGAGAATTAGTTTGGAGGCTTTCAGTCAGAGATGGCATCTTCATTACACCTCTGGCCCATTCCATTGGAAAACTCAGCTCCTGAGTTCTTTGCTCCTACTCGAGGTTCTAGAAGCTTGAGGTTTCTACCACCCTTATTAGCATCAGTTCCACACTGAATTCCTTCATATTATCCTCTCATGCAGGACCTATTAAGCTTGGCACTTTAACATTTTGGGCAGGATAATTCTTTGGTATGTGTGTATGGTAGTGCCTATCTTGTGCAATGTAGAGTGTTAGCAGCATTCTTGGCCTCCACACCCTACATTACATGCCAATTGAGACAAGCAAAAATGTCTCCAGACTTTACTAAATTCTCCTGCAGGGCAACATCACCTCAGGTTGAGAAGTGCTCTTCTATTGGATCAGGGCTTCACACTCTTGCTGCAAGCAGCCTGTGCCAGGGCCAGAGTTCAAAATGAGGCCTGTATGTCATATGTCTATGTATTTAAAAGGAATAAGTCAAGCTAACAAGATGTTTAGTAAAGTATATTCTCTTGTATCTTGACAGCTTCATAAGAGCGAAACCCCAAGTAAATTTGGTTTTATATGATGAAGTTGGCAGAATGTCAAAAACTGAACTATTGCATATATCCTTAGCAAGATGATGGGACAGCAATATTTGGATGAGAAAGAAAGACATTCATAGTTTATAAATTGTTATATGTTCCATAAAGATTATTTCCCTTCATTTTTCATAAAATCACTAAATATGTTATAGTAAAAGTTTTTGTATAATTTATATTCTACAGGCTGTAATGATCCAAAAGACAAAAAAGTGTAACTAGTTTCAAAATATAAGAATTTGAGTATGTTTTCATAGAAAATATAAAGTAAATAAATATTAAAATAAAAAAAGTGTTAAAGCTGTAAAGCCTTAATGAAGTTGCTTTTCTAAAGTATTCAAAAGTATTAAAGTTACAGGGCAAAATACAAATTATATAAGTATTGAATATCAAAGTTTTAAATCAAAGTTGTTTAAATCTGAGAAATTTTAGTTCACTATTTTGAAAACAATTTTATAAACAGTCTTACTGGGGACTTCCCAGATGGTCCAGTGGCTGAGACTCTAAGTTCCTAATGTAGCGGGCCTTGGTTCGATCCCTGGTCAGGAAACTAGATTCCACAAGCTGCAACTGAGAGTTTGAAAGCCCCAACTCAAAAAAAAAAAAAAAAAAAAATCCCTAAGACTCATTGCGGCCCGAAAACCAAACACAAAAAGTTTTATTATGTAATATTTCATTATTAAGTAGTATTTCTATTACATGACTTTTTGCCTGGTATTCACTGTCAATCTAGTTGATAATATAAGGAATTGGTATCACTTTATACTTCTTATGTGAAGAAGAATAGAAATTTCTATCCACTTAGAAATTCTGAATCTCGTATATACAAATTAGAAAGTGATATGATCTACTTAGGCTCAGTAGTAAAGAATCCACCTGCCAGTGCGGGAGACGGAGGTTTGATCGGAGGTTTGATCGCTGGGTCAGGAAGATCCCCTGGAGGAGGAAATGGCAACCCACTCCAGTATTCTTGCCTGAAAATTCCCATGGACAGAGGAGCCTGGCAGACTACAGTCCATGGGGCTGCAAAAAGCCAAACATAACTGATCAACTAAGCACACATGATCTGCTTAAACTGCAAAATGTTCCTCAGAAACAAGCAGGAACATGAAGAGCAACAGAAAAATGGATGTTCAGCACTGCTGGAAAGTGATGCTTCTTATGCTAGAATCTATTGCACAGGCGCACATGCTACTTGAGAAGAAGTTAATTAAGAAGTTAATTAATTTGTCCTTTCTCTCACATAAGTGTTTCCAGTGCTCAAGTTCTTTGAATCCTCTGAAGAGGTGTCTGTCTGCAATAGCGGCAGAGGCCACTCCCCACAAACCTTTGTGAGATTCAAATACTGTTGCCTTTTGTTTAGAGATTTTAGGGCAAGAAGTGAGGAGAACATTCTTGGGGCCTGAACAGTGTTATGAAATAGGATATTTAGGATTACAGTTCATGCTGAGCCAGTGCTAAGCATATAATCCTGAGTGATGAGAGCACCCTTGTGTTCCTTAATACATTTATTTTTTTGATGTATTTCTGAGATACAGGGCTAATCTTGCTAGGATCTAAGTGTATTACTGGCTGCAAGGGAGATGGGGAAAAACAAGATCCTAACCTTGGGGATCTTTAGCTTCACAGTATAGGAATTTCCCCAAACACATAAAGAGTGCTTAAAAGGTGCTGGGCAACCAAAATTAGTGGAATAGGGAAATCCAGGGCAACATAGAAAATGTTAGTTACTCAGTCATGTCTGATTCTCTGCCACCCCATGGACTGTAGCCCACCAGGCTCCTCTGTCCATGGGATTGTCCAGGCAAGAATACTGGAGTGGGTAACCATTCCCTTCAGGGGATCTTCTCAACCCAAGGGATGGAACCCGTGTCTTCTGGATTGTAGGCAGATTCTTTATCATCTGAGCCACGAGGGAAGCCCCAAGGGCATCATCCTATCCCCTAAACAATTAATGATGAAGACTGTCAGAATCAGATTTTTTTTTTTAGTTTTTTTTAAAAATTTTTTGTCAGCATTTGGTCTTGGTTGCTGTGAGTGGACTTTTTCTAGTTGCAGAGAGCGGGGGCCACTCTCTTGTTGCGGAGCATGGGCTCTAGGCTTGAGGGCTTCAGTAGTTGCGGCTCGAGGGCTTCAGTAGTTGTGGCTCGAGGGCTATAGAGCACTGGCTCCATAGTTGTGGTGCACCCGCTTTAGCTGCTCCATAGCATGTGAGATCTTCTGGACCAGGGATCCGTGTCCCCCCCTGCTTTGGCTGGTGGATTGTTAACCGGTAGACTACTAGGGAAGCCTCAGACCAGCTCTTGGGGGACTCTGAAATCTAGT
Organism: Giraffa tippelskirchi; assembly: GCF_054371585.1. Taxonomy (NCBI): domain Eukaryota; kingdom Metazoa; phylum Chordata; class Mammalia; order Artiodactyla; family Giraffidae; genus Giraffa; species Giraffa tippelskirchi. Next base: position 25,191,445 of record NC_137287.1, read on the forward strand.
CAAAAACTTAAAACGACCAAGGGAAAGCTTGGTGAAGAGAGAAACTGCTGCTTTATGGTAAGAGGGTGCAATGGCATTTCAGATTGCCCACCTACCATCCTCCATGCTTCATGGCCATGAGGATGGGGACCTAGATTTCTCGTGCTGACTGCAAGTGCCAGAAGAGGAACTTATTCTCAAAGAACTGTGATTGTGGTGTCAGCCTGCAGCACAGGTGGAAAGGCTTCCTATTTCTTCACTCAGAGCATTCCTAGGGCTGGGGTGACCTTTCTGTGGCTTTTGCTAAAAGTGTTTAAAAGCGGAGGCAGGTACTGGCCTCAGCAGCCTGGAGCAAGGGACAATACTTGGGACAAGTAATAGAACAAGAAGCCTGGGAAAGGAGAAGCTGGGAAAGAGACATAGGTGGGAACAGAGCTTTTCAAAGCTTCTGTGTGTGCCTGGTTCTTGAGAAAGCCATATGCAGGCTTAGAGTGAGACACACACTCAGAAAAGGCCCGAGAAGAATCTGGGCTTTCATCTCATGCTGGCCTCCAGGCCCTGTGCAAGCAGGAAGTGAAGCGAAGACAGAGTTGTAAGCAGCCTACTAAGTATTCAAAGAGTGCCCTGACACAGATCCAATTTGTGAAAACTAGGAGGGCATTTTTTCTTTTCTCAAAAAAAATTCTTCATTTCTTTTATTGGCTTCAGACATTTAAGGTAACTCTGCCAAAATAGTAGTTGTCCAGTAAGCTTAAAGAACAGAATTCAGTGGCAAAGACTACAGACCTTACAAAAATTGTTTAGAAAAGTCACTAAACAAGCAAACAACAGCAACCTATAACAGGCAGAGAAAGGAAAATCTGACTTCCAGAGTTGCCACATATTCAAAATATTCAGTATTCAACAACAAAAAAATCACAAGCCATGCAAGTAACAAGAGATTACGACCATTCACCAGAAAAATTATTTAATAGAAACTGTCCTCACTAAACATAAAGGCCTCTTTGGGGGCCATGAGGATAGGACGTGTTTAGAATAAATGTATACCTGTGTGGTCATGCTGAGGAACCCTGCTTGCTGTGTTCTCTCTTGCTGTCTGGGTGGAGTTGCATGCCTCTGTCCACTTAGAAAGTCTACAGTGTGGCAAGGGAGAATGGGGGAGAGCTCCCCAGGAGTGGTGGTGGTTCCAGCCGAGGAGGTGGTCCTATGGGCAGGTGGGTGGGTGTCTGGAGAGAGGTGGTCCATGTCCAGCTGTGTTTCCAGCACCATTGCTCCCAAACCTGCTTCCTGAGTCGTCCAAAGGACAGGAGCTTTGTAGAGTGTTACCCAGATGCTTTCTGAATGGGAATGTAAGGGAGGATGGGGCCTTGACAACAAATTTGACAGTAGAACGGACTGTGGGGATATAGCTTAGTCTTCTTACCTTTTGAGCTCCAGTTATCTCATTTGTGAAAACAGATGATGATAATGACAGCATTACTTGTACTGTGCATACTGTGTTCCAGACACTTCATGTAAGAACTCATTTAATTTTCGTATCGATATTACAAGGTGGTGCACTTATTATAAGGCTTCCCCGGTGGCTTAGTGGTAAAGAATCCACCTGCAATGCAGGAGACACTGGTTCGACCCCTGGGTTGGGAAGATCCCCTGGAGGGGGAAATGGCAGCCCACTCCAATATTGTTGCCTGGAAGATCCCACAGGCAGAAGAGACTGGCAGGCTATAGTCCACAGGGTTGCACAGAGTTGGACGTGACTAAGCACACATGTGCACACTTACTATATGCATTTTACAGGTGAGGAAGCTGAAGTATAGGGAAATTCAGTCACTTGGCTGTACCGCTAGTATTTGGAGAAGGCAGATTTAAACCTTAAGCATTGCCCTGGCTTCATGGGCTTATCGTGAGATTAAATGGGTGAACACGGTAAGAGCTTAGTCTAGTGTCTGGCACAGGATAAGCGTTCAGAAAATAGTAATCAGATCAGGACCCAGACATACAAGCGGGGGCTTTCTCTAGCTCCCTCATGTCAGATGTGCTTGAGTAAACAGCCACTTTTAAGGGGGAGTGGGGAACGTCGTTTTGCTACTGTCTGTTGAATTGGTGGATCTTTACTTAGAACAAATTATAAACACCTTTGTGCTGCATGGAAGGTAAAGTTTGCTCAAGTTTTCCCTCGGTTTACTCTGGCTTGGGCCCATGCGGCTGGGTGAGCTGAGCCCACCATCTGTCCTTCAGCCCCTGGGCTTCTCCCCCCCCCCCAGGCACTCACATTTGTCTTACTTCCTGGTCATGAGCCAGTCTCTCCTATTAGCCCTCAAAGGATCCGAGAGGTTTGCAGGAGAACACTCAGGATGTGGCTCATCCTCTGTGGCTGGTTCTGAGGGCTCCTGGTATAGGGCCTGGGAAAATGTGGGCAGCCCCCTCCCCAGTTCATTCCATCAGTCTTCTTGTTAGCGCAAAATCCAGATGTCAGAGAATTTGATTTTGTTTCTTTCCCGTGAAATAGAATGTGGTCTGATGCGTGGGGAAGAATCTAGTGATTCGTATTTTCTGCTTATTTGGCTCCCGGCTGAATGGGAATTTGCATTACTTAATGTGTGACTTTTTCTTGGGAAATCAAAAGAAGTTTCCTATTCAATTATTAAATGAATTTCGCAGTCAAATCTTATTTTTACGAGTGGGCTATTCCTTGGAGGAGAGTGTCTGGGCTCTCTAAGTGGTCAATCCCTCTCATGTCCTTTGTTTCCATCTGGGCAGGAAGTTCAAGTCCCTCATTCAAGGATTAGGAGCTTCTAAGAGGCAGTTTGGAAGACTTTGACCTTGCAAGCTGGGAGTGAATTCTTTTAGCACATTTGAAAAAAGTATTTATTTTGGCTTTGCTGGGTCTTCGTTGCTGTGCAGGCTTTTTCTCTAGCTGCAGGGAGCAGGGGCTATTTTCTAGTTGTAGTCTGCAGGTTTCTCATTGAAGTGGCTTCTCTTATTGCCAAGCATGGGCTCTAGAGCACAGGCGCAATAGTTGTGGCTCACGGCTGTAGTTGCTCTGTGGCGTGTGGCATCTTCCTGGCCCAGGGATTGAACCTGTGTCTCCTGCATTGACTGGTGGATTCTTAACTGCTGAACCACCAGGGAAGTCCAGGGAGTGACGTCTTAATGTTCACCAGCTGTGGAGTAAGAGTTAGTGCCTCCTCCTTGTTCATCAATCCATCAGCTTCAGCTGCCATCACACAGGCTTGAGCAGGGCTTGGGCCCAGGGTCAGTGGAAACAAAATATAAAGGGAACTGAACTGTGTAGGGTCCAGGGTGCTCTGCCCCAGCTCATCTGGGAAAAAACCTAAAGCCTCTGCTGCCGTTCAGGAGGACCTTAAGCAAGGCTTGCTGTGTGGCCATGTCTGGGACGCCCACAGATTAGGTTCTTCTCAGTTGGTCTCATTTGTCCCATCACACTGTAGACTTCTGGAGGGCAACTCAGTTGCTATTCCTCTGTCCCTTCCTTCAGTGTCGTTATTCCTCTCTCCGTTTCTTTCTCCTCCAGTGTCATCGTGTGTGCAATACAATAATTTTTAAAAAATGTATTGAAGTGTAGTTGATTTACAACGTTGTGTTTAATTTCTGCTGTACAGCAAAGTGACTCAGTTGTACATATAGATATTCTTTTCCATTATGGATTATCACAGGATATTGAATATGGTTCCCTGTGCTATACAGTAGGACCTTGCTATTTATCCAGTGTATGTATAATAATTTGTATCTGCTAATCACAAACTCCCAATCCAATCTGCCCCAACCCGTCTCCCCACTGGTGGCCTCCAGTCTGTTCTCTATATCTGTGAGTCTGTTTTTGTTTCATAGATATGTTCATTTGTGTCATATTTTAGATTCCACATTAAGTGATATCATAGTATCTGTACTATGTACATACGTGTATGTATATAGTATTTGTCTTTCTCTTTATGACTTACTTTGCTTAGTTTGATAATCTTTAGGTCCATACATGTTATTTCTGTTTTAATGGCTGAGTAATGTTCCATTGTGTGTGTGTGTGTATATGTCTATCCATGGGATTTTTCAAGGAAGAATACTGGAGTGGGTTTCCTTCTCCAGGGGATCTTCCCAACCCAGGGATTGAACCCGCATCTTCTGTACCCCCTGCATTGTAGGCAGATTCTTTAATACACTGAGTCATCAGGGAAGTCCTATATATATATATATTTAAATTCCCTGATGATTGATATTGTTAGGCACCTTTTCACCTTTTCATGTACCTGTTGGCCATTTGTATATATTCTTTGGAAAAATGTGTATTTTAGATCCTTTGTCCATTTTTAAAAATTTTATTTATTTTTAATTGGAGAATAATTACTTTACAATATTGTATTGGTTTCTGCCATACAACACAAATCAGCCATAGGTACACATATGTCCTCTCCCTCTTGAACCTCCCTCCCACATCCCACCTCATCCCACCCCTCTAGTTTGTTAGCACGGGTTTGAACTCCTTGCATCATACAGCAAATTCTCACTGGCTATCTGTTTTACATATGGTAATGTACATGTTTCCATGCTACTGTCTCAGGTTGTCCCACCCTCTTCTTCCCTCACTGTCCACAAATCTGTTCTCTATGTCTGCATCTCCATTGTTGCCCTGAAAATAGGTTCATCAGTACCGTCTTTCTAGATTCCATGTGTATGCATTAATATATGATGTTTGTTTTTCTGACTTACTTCACTCTGTATAATAGGCTCTAGGTTCATCCATCTCATTAGAACTGACTCAAATGCATTCCTTTTTATGGATGAATAATATTGCATTTCCCTTCATGGATCATAGCCTTGTTGTGGGGAAGGGGCTTGGGTAACTCAATGAAGCTGTGAGCCATGCCATGCAGGGCTACCCAAGATGGATAGGTCACAGTAAAGAGTTCTGGCAAGACGTAGTCCACTGGAGGAGAGAATGGCAAACCACTCCAGTACTCTTGCCACGAGAACCCCATGAACAGTATGAAAAGGCAAAAAGATATGACACTGGAAGATGAGCCCCCCCAGGTTGGGAAGTGTCCAGTATGCTACTGGGGAAGAGTGGAGGACAATTACTAACAGCTCCAAAAAGAATGAAGTGGCTGCACCGAAGGAGCAATGATGCCCAGTTGTGGACGTGTCTCGTGGTGAAAGTAAAGTCCAATGCTGTAAAGAACAGTGTTGCATGGGAACCTGGAATGTTAAGTCCATGAATCATGGTAAATTGAAAGTGATCAAAGAGGAGATGGTAAGAGTGAACATCAACATTCTAGGAATCAGTGAAAATGGATGGGAATGTGTAAATTTAATTCAGATGACCATTATATCTACTACTGTGAGCAAAAACTCCTTAGAAGAAATGGAATAGCCCTCATAGTTAACAAAAGAGTCTGAAATGCAGTCCTTGGGTGCAATCTCAAAAACGACACGATGATCTCATTCGTTTCCAGGGCATACCATTCAACATCACAGTAATCCAAGTCTATGCTCCAATGACTGATGATGAAGAAGCACTTCTATGAAGACCTATAAGACCTCCTAGAACTAACACCAAAGAAAGATGTCCTTTTCATCATATAGGACTGGAATGTGAAAGTAGGAAGTCAAGAGATACATGAAGTAACAGGCAAATTTGGCCTTGAGTACAGAATGAAGCAGGGCAAAGGCTAACAGAGTTTTGTCAAGAGAACACACTGGTCATAGCAAACACCCTTTTCCAACAACACAAGAGAAGACTCTACACGTGGACAAGACCAGATGGTTAATACCGAAATCAAATTGATTATATTCTTTGCAATCGAAGATGGACAAGCTCTATACAGTCAACAACAAGAAGACCTGGAGCTGACTGTGGCTCAGATCATGAGATCCTTACTGCAAAATTCAGACTCAAATTGAAGAAAGTAGGGAAAACCACTAGGCCATTCAAGTATGACCTAAATCAAATCCTTATATTATTATAGATTATACGGTGGGAGTGACAGATGGATTCAAGGGATTAGATCTGATAGAGTGCCTGAAGAACTATGGATGGAAGTTGGTAACACTGCACAGGAGGCAGTGACCAAAACCTTCCCAAGGGAAAAAAATTTGAGGAGGCTTTACAAATAGCTGAGGAAAGAAGAGAAGGGAAAGATATATCCAACAGAATGCAGGGTTCCAGAGAATAGCAAGGACAGATAAGTAGGCCTTCTGCTTCACTGATTATGCTAAAGCCTTTGTGTGGATCACAACAAACTGTGGAGAATTCTTAAAGAGATGGGATTAACACACCACCTTACCCATCTCCTGAGAAATCTGTATGTGGGCCAAGAAGCAACAATTAGAACCATACATGGAACAACTGAGTGGTTCAAAATTGGGAAAGGAGTAAGACAAGGCTGTATATTGTCACCTTGTTTATTTAATTTAAATGCAGAGTACATCATGCAAAATGCCAGGCTGGATGAATCACAAGTTGGAATCAAGACTGCTGGGAGAAATATCAATAACCTCAGATATGCAGATGATACCACTCTAATGGCAGAAAGTGAAGAGGAGCTAAAGAGCCTCTTGATGAGGGTGAAAGAGGAGAGTGAAAAAGCTGGGTTGAAACTCTACATTCAGAAAACTAAAATCATGGCATCTGGTCCAATCACTTCATGGCAAATAGAAGGGAAAAAAGTAGAAGCACTGGCAGATCTTATTTTCTTGGGTTCCAGTATCACTGCGAACAGTGACTATAGCCATGAAATTTAAAGATGTTGCTCCTTGGAGGAGAGCTATGAGAAACCTAGACAGCATATTAAAAAACAGAAACATCAGTTTGCCAACAGAGGTCCATATCCATATAGTCAAAGCTGTGGTTGAGATGGTTGGACAGTATCACTGACTCAGTGGACATCAATTTAAGCAAACTCCAGGAGATAGTGAAGGACAGGGAAGTCTGACATGCTGTAGTCCATGGGGTTGCAAAGAGTCAGACATGACTTAGTAACTGAACAACAACAACAACAAATGTTCCATTGTATATGTGTACCACAGCTTCTTTATCCGTTTCATCTGTTGGTGGACGTCTAGGTTGCTTCCATGTCCTACCTGTTGTAAATAGTGCTGCAATGAACATTGTGTTACATGTGTCTTTTTCAATTATGGTTTTCTCAGGGTCTATGCCCAGTAGTGGGATTGCTGGATCATATGGTAGTTTTACCCCCAGTTTTTAAAGGAATCTCTTTACTGTTCTCCATAGTTCTTTGTCAATTTTTAATCTGATTTTTTTTTGCTGTTGAGTTGTATGAATTCCATATATGTTTTAGGAATATATCATATAGATGGTTTTTGAAGATTTCTCCTGTTCTGTAGATTTCCTTTTCATTTTGTTGATTATTTCCTTTGCTGTGCAGAAGATTTTTAGTTTGATGTAGACCCAGGTGTTTCTTCTTGCTTTTGTTGCCTGTTCTTTGTTGTCATATCAAAAAAAAAAAAAAAATCATTGCCAAGACTAATGTGAAGGAGTTTTCCACGTATGCTTTCTCCTAGGAATTCTACCGTTTCAGGTCTTACATTTATTTGTTTATTTAAAAAAATTTATTACCATTTATTCAGAGCAAGAAATAGTATGCAAGAAATAAATGATATAGAAGATTTAATGACAGAAAAATGCTATTAAAAACAGTAAAGAAGAGGGAATAGGAGAGGTGAAAATTAGGTGACAAAAGTGTATTTATAAATATATCCCACTTCTAAAAACTCAAAATTTATAATGTAAGAATGTGTGTATGTTAATGAGTCTATACACACAAATATATGATATTCCATCAGATCTTACATTTACATCTTGAATTTATTTCAAGTTAATTTTTGTGAGTATTGTAAAATAGGGACCCGATTTTATTCTTCTGCACATGGCTCTCCAGTTTTCCCAAAACCATTTGCTGAGGAGACTGTCTTTTCCTATTGTATGCTCTTGGTACTATTGTCAAAGATTAGTTGATTATATATGTAGACTTTCTATTCTGTTGCAGTAGTCTGTATGTTTGTTTTTTATGCCAGTGCCATATTGTTTTGATTACTATAGCTTTATAATAGAGTTCAAAATTGAGAAGTGTGATACCTCCAACTTTGATCTTCTGTCTCAAGATTGCTTTGGCTCCTCAGGATCTTTTGTGTTTTGACACAAATTTTGTGATTCTTTTTTACTGTTTCTGTGAAAAATATCTTTGGAATTTTGATACAGATTATGTTGAATCTGTAGATTATTTTGGGTAGTATGGACATTTTGACAATGTTAATCTTTCCATTCCATGAACATGGTATACCTTTTAATTTATTTGTATCTTGTTCAATTTCTTTCTTCAGTGTTTTCTAATTTTCAGCAAACCAGGCTTTCAAAAGAATTCCCTGATGGTTCAGTGGTTAGGATTCAATGCTTTTACTGCTGAGTGCCCAGGCTCAATTCCTGGTCTGGAAACTAAGATCCCGCAAGCCCTGTTGCATGGCCAAAAAAACCAAAAAACCCAACCACCTCCCTCCCCAAAGCCCAAAAAACCAAACAAAAACAAAAACAAGCAAAAAACCCAGTCTTTTACCTCCTTGGTTAAATTTATTCCTAAGTATTTTATTGTTTTTGATGGCTCTTGTCAGTGGAATTACTTTCTTAAGTTCTCTTTCAGATAGTTTATTATTAGTGTATAGAATGTAACTAATTTTTGAATATAGATGTATCCTGCAACTTAACTTCATTTATTAATTCTAATGATTTTTTGGTGGAATCTTAGGGTTTTCTGTATGTAATATTATGTTATCTGCAAACAGAGACAATTTAACTTCTTCCTTCTGATTTGGATGACTTTTTTCCTGTCTAGTTACTCTGACTGCAACTTCCAGTACTATGTGGAAAATAGGAGTGGTGAGAATAGACATCCTTTTCTTATTCATCATCTCAGAGGAAAAGCTGTTAGGTTTCTACCATTGAGTACAATGTTAGCTGTGGACTTGTCATATATGGCCTTTATTATGTTAACATATATTTGTTCAACACCAATCTTTTGAGAGCTTTGAATCATGAAAGGATGTGGAATGTTGTCATATGCTTTTCCCCCATCTGTTGAGATGATCATACAATCCTTCATTCTATTATGATGTGTCTCATTAAGTGGCTTGTGTATGCTAAACCATACTTACAAACTAGGGATGAATCCCACTTGATCATGGCATGTGGTCCTTGTAATGTGCTTTTGAATTTGGTTTGCTTGTGTTTCACTGAGGATTTTTGAGTCTATGCTCATCAGAGATATTGCTGTGTAACTTTCTTTTCTTGTAGTGTCTTTTTCTGGCTTTTTTTTTTTTTTTTAATCAGGGAATGCTGGCCTTGTGAAATGAGTTTGGAAGTGTTCCCTCCTCTTCATATTTTCTGGAAAAGTTTGAGTAGGATTAAAGTGAAAGAAAGCAAATGTCACTCAGTTGTGTCCAACTCTTTGCGACCTCATAGATACACAGTCCATGGAATTCTCCAGGCCAGAATACTGGAGTGGGTAGCCTTTCCCTTCTCCAGGGGATCTTCCAAACCCAGGGATTGAGCCCAGGTCTCCTGCATTGCAGGCAGATTCTTTACCAACTGAGCCACTAGGGAAGCCCAAGAGTACTGGAGTGGGTAGCCTATTCCTTCTCCAACGGATCTTCCTGATTCAGGAATTGAGCTGGGGTCTCCTGCATTGCAAGTGGATTTTTTACCAACTGAGCTGTCAGGGAAACCCTTGAGGAGGATTGGTGTTAATTATTCTTTAAATGTTTGGTACAATTCACTATTTTTTTAAATTGAAGAATATTTGATTTAAAATGGTGTGTTAATTACTGCTGTACAGCCAAGCAATTCAGTTTTATATAGAAATATGTATATACATATATGTATGTGTGTGTGCATAATGTACATATATTATATATATATGAATATATATATACATTCATTTTTTAAAAAAATATTCTTTTTCACTATGGTTTTTTATCATAGGATATTGAAAATAGTTCTCTGTGCTATACAGGAGGACCTTCTTGTTTATCCATTATATATATAAAAGTTTACATCAGCTAATCCCAACCTCCATAGCATCCCTCCCCTAACCCCCTGACACATGGTAACCACCAGTCTGTTCTCTATGTCTATCATTCTGTTTCTGGTTCATTTGTGTGATATTTTAGATTGCACATATAAATGATATCATATGGTATTTGTCTTTCTCTTTTCTAACTTAGTATGATACTCTCTAGTTGCATCCATATTGCTGCATATGGCATTATTTTGTTCTTTTTTTATGGCAAAGTAGTATTCCATTGTATATATGAACCATATCATCTTTATCCATTCATCTGTAGATGGACATTTAGATTATTCTCTCTTAGCTATTGTGGATAGTGCTGCTATAAATATAGGGGTGCATGTAATCTTTTTGAGTTATAGTTTTGTCTGGATATATATCCAGGAGTGGGATTGCTGGATCATAGGGTAAAAATTCACTACTTACAGATTATTCTTGGCCTTTTCTTTCTTGGTATATTTTTGATTACCGATCAGTCTCCTTAGTAGTTGTAGATATGATCAGATTTTCTGTTTATTCAGGATTCAGTCTTGGTAGATTGTATGTTTCTTGGAATTTATCCATTTCTTCTCAGTTGTGCAGTTTTTTTGGCACATACATATTCATAAGACCACTTAGATCCTTTAAATTTCTGTTATATCAGTTGTAATGTCTTCTCTTTCATTTCTGATTTTATGATTTGACTCTTTTCTCTCTCACTCCTCTTTTAGTCTAGGTAAATTTTTGTTAAATTTGTTTATCTTTTTTTTTTTTAAAAAAACTTTCAGTTTCATCAGTCTTTTCTGTGGTTTTTATCATCTCTATACCATCTGTCTCTGTTCTTCTCTCTGTCCTTTCCTTCCTTTTGCTAACTGTGGACTTAGTTTGCTCTTTCCCTAGTTTTTTGAGGGGTGACGTTAGATTGTTTATTTAACATTATTCTTTTTCTTAATGGAGGCATTTAGTTAGAATTGCTTTTACTGAATCCAGTAAATTTTGATATATTGTGTTTTCATTTTCATTTAAGTTTTTTTTTTTTTTTTAATTTTCTGTTTGGTTTATCTGGCCCAATGATCTTTTAGGAGTGTTTTTTAATTTCCACATATTTGTGGAATTTCCAGCTTTCCCAATTATTGATTTCCACTTTCATTCCATTTGTAGTTAGAAATGATACTTGATTTGATTTCAGCAGCTTAACTTTGTGAAGACTTGTTTTGTGATCTAACATTTGAACTACCCTGGAGAATATTTTATGTGCACTTGAGAATAATGTGTATTCTGCTGCTGGTGGATGGACTGTTTTGTTTTTTTTTAATTTATTTAATTTATTTTCATTTTTGGCTGTGCTGGGTCTTTGCTGCCGCATGTGGGCTGTCTTTAGTTGCAGTCAGTGGGGGCTACTCTTCATTGTGGTACACAGGCTTCTCACTGTGGTGGCTTCTCCTGTTACAGAGCACAGGCTCTAGGCTCATGGGCTCAGTAGTTGTGGTTCATGGGCTTTAGAGTGCGGGCTCATTATTGTGGTACATGGGCTTAGTTGCTCTGTGGCATGTGGAATCTTCCTGGACCAGGGATCAAACCCATGTCCCCTGCATTGGCAAGTGGATTCTTATCCACTTTACCAACTGGAAAGTCTGGATGGACTGTTATATATATACATATCTGTTAGGTCCATTTGGTATATAAATTGTAGTTCAAGTCCAGTATTTCCTTTTAATTTTGTGTCTGAATGATCTATGCATTGTTGAAAGTGGAGTATTGGAGTCCCCTACTATTGTTGCGTTGTTATTCTGCCTTCAGATATATTAATATTTGTTTAATATATTTAAGTGAGTCGCTGTTGGTGTTTATATATTTACACTGTTATAACCTCTTGATACAGTTCATGAGGTTCTCAAGGCAAGAATACTGAAGTGGTTTGCCATTCCCTTCTCCAGTGGACCACATTCTGTCAGACCTCTCCACCATGACCCGTCCGTCTTGGGTGGCCCCACATGGAATGGCTTAGTTTCATTGAGTTACACAAGGCTGTGGTCTGTGTGATCAGATTGGCTAGTTTTCTGTGATTATGGTTTCAGTGTGTCTGCCCTGTGATGCCCTCTTGCAACACCTACCGTCTTACTTGGGTTTCTCTTACCTTGGACCTGGGCTATCTCTTCATGGCTGCTCCAGCAAAGCGCAGCCTGTGTTCCTTACCTTGGACGAGAGGTATCTCCTCACGGTCGCCCCTCCTGACCTTGAACATGGAGTAGCTCCTCTTAGCCCTCCTGAACCCGCACAGCCTTCGCTCCTTGGATGTGGGGTTGCTCCTCTCAGCCGCCGCCCTTGGCCTCGGACGTGGGGTAGCTCCTCTTGGCCGCTGCCCCTGGCCTCGGATGTGGGGTAGCTCCTCTCGGCCGCCACCCCTGAGGATCACAATAAACTGTGGAAAATTCTGAAAGAGATGGGAATACCAGACCACCTGATCTGCCTCTTGGGAAACCTGTATGCATGTCAGGAAGCAACAGTTAGAACTGGACATGGAACAACAGACTGGTTCCAAATAGGAAAATGAGTACATCAAGGCTGTATATTGTCACCCTGCTTATTTAACTTATATGCAGAGTACATCATGAGAAACGCTGGGCTGGAAGAAGCACAAGTTGGAATCAAGATTGCTGGGAGAAATATCAATAACCTCAGATATGCAGACGACACCACCCTTATGGCAGAAAGTGAAGAGGAACTAAAAAGCCTCTGGATGAAAGTGAAAGAGGAGAGTGAAAACGTTGGCTTAAAGCTCAACATTCAGAAAACTAATATCATGGCATCTGGTCCCATCACTTCATGGGAAATAGATGGAGAAACAGTGGAAACAGTGTCAGACTTTATTCTTTTGGGCTGCAAAATCACTGCAGATGGTGACTGCAGCCATGGAACTAAAAGACGCTTACTCCTTCGAAGGAAAGTTATGACCAACCTAGATAGCATATTAAAAAGCAGAGACATTACTTTGCCAACAAAGGTCCGTCTAGTCAAGGCCATGGTTTTTCCAGTGGTCATGTATGGATGTGAGAGTTGGACTGTGAAGAGAGCTGAGCACCAAAGAATTGATGCTTTTGAACTGTGGTGTTAGAGAACACTCTTGAGACTCCCTTGGACTGCAAGGAGATCCAACCAGTCCATCCTAAAGGAGATCAGTCCTGGGTGTTCATTGGAAGGACCGATGTTGAAGCTGAAGCTCCAGTACTTTGGCCACCTCATGCAAAGAATTGACTCATTGGAAAAGACCCTGATGCTGGGAAATAGTGGGGGCAGGCAGAGAAGGGGATGACAGAGGATGAGATGGCTGGATGGCATCACCAACTCGATGGACATGAGTCTGGGTAAACTCCAGGAGTTGGTGATGGGCAGGGAGGCTTGGCGTGCTGGGATTCATGGGGTTGCAAAGAGTCAAACACGACTGAGCGACTGAACTGAACTGAACCTCTTGATGGATTGATCTCTTTATCATTACACAAGGACTTTCTTTGTCTCTTGTTACAGACAAATCTATTTTGTCTGATATAAGTATAGGTACCCCTGCTCTCTTTTAGTTTCTATTTATATAGAATATCTTTTTCCATTTCTTTACTTTCAACTTATGTATGTCCTTACATACATAAGGTTGAAGTAAGTCTCTTGTAGGCTACATATATTGAATCTTGTTTTTTTTTTTTAATTATCCATTAGCCACTTTATTCCTTTTGATTGGATAATCTAATCAATTTACATTTAAAGTAATTATTGATAGGTAAGGATTTACTGTTGCCATCTTGTTTTCTGGTTGTTTTGTAGTTTTGTTGTTTCTTCCTCTCCTACTGTCTTCCTTTGTGAATTGATGATTTTAGCATAGTTGTATGTTTTGATTCCTTTCTCTTTTCCTTTTGTGTATCTACTATAGGTTTTTTTCTTTGTGTTTGTCATAAGGCTTACATAACCATCTTATACTTTTAACTGTCTATTTAAAGCTGTTAATAACTTTTTATTTTGTTGTGCTCTGTGGCATGTGGGATCCTATATGTTTGATGCAAACATAATCGTGGTTTTGGACCATGGACTTTAAATCATTATAACTAGGCTCAAACACATCTTTGTTAATCAAAATAGGAACCATTACAATCAACACAGTTTTTGCCAATGAGAAATAGGTTTGTTTACTCCTGTATCATAAAAATCCATGCCTCAGGATTCGATGAACTCTTGGAAAGCATTTTCTGCCTCCTGCTGGTTGTGGAAGCATTTTCCTTGCAAGAAGTTGTCAAGATGTTTGAAGAAGTGGTAGGAGGTGGTTGGTTGGCAGGAGGTCAGGTGAATATGGCAGATGAGGCAAAACTTTGTGGCTCAATTTGTTCAACTTTTGAAGCCTTGCTTGTGCGATGTGTGGTTGGGTGTTGTCATGGAGAATTGGGCCCTTTCTATTGACCAATGCTCAGCTACAGGTGTTGCAGTTTTCAGTGTATCTCATTAATTTGCTTAGCCTACTTCTCAGGCGTAATGGTTTTGCTGGGATTCAGAAAACTAGTGGATCAGACTGGCAGCAGACCAGCAAGCAGTGACCATGAACTTTTTTTAGTGCAAATTTGACTTTGGGAAGTGCTTTGGAGTGTCTTCTTGGTCCAACCACTGAGCTGGTTATCACTGGTTGTCATATAAAATTCACTTTTTGTTGCACAATCCAATTGAGAAATGTTTCGTTGTTGTTGTGTAGAATAAGAGAAGAGGACACTTCAAAAGGATGGTTAGTTTTTGATTTTCGGTCAGCTCATGAGGCACCCACTTGTCAAGGTCTTTTACCTTTCCAATTTGCTTCAAATGCCGAATGACCATATAATGGTTGACGTTGAGTTCTTTGGTAGTTGTAAGAGGATCAGCTTCAATGATGCTCTCAGTTGGTCGTTGTCAACTTCTGATGGCTGGCCACTGTGCTTCTCAGCTTCAAGGCTCTTGTCTCCTTTACAAAATTCCTTGAACCACTGCTGCACTGTATGTTTGTTCGCAGTTCCTGGGCCAAATGTGTTGTTGATATTGTGAGTTGTCTCTGCTGGTTTATGACCCATTTTGAACTCAATTAAGAAAATCGCTCAAATTTACTTTTTGTCTAACAGTATTTCCATAGTCTGAAATAAATGTAAAATACATAGCAAGTAATATGCTATGCTATGCTAAGTCGCTTCAGTCGTGTCCGACTCTGTGCGACCCCATAGACGGCAGCTCACCAGGCTCCGCCGTCCCTAGGATTCTCCAGGCAAGAATACTGGAGCGGGCTGCCATTTCCTTCTCCAGTGCATGAAAGGGAAAGGTGAAAGTGAAGTCGCTCAGTCGTGTCCGACTCTTAGCGACCCCGTGGACTGTAGCCTACCAGGCTCCTCCGTCCATGGGATTTTCCAGGCAAGAGTACTGGAGTGGGGTGCCATTGCCTTCTCCGTAGCAAGTAATAAGTTGTTAGCAAAAAAACATAAAGTAAGAAATGTGCATTAAGATGATGCATAAGATAACCACATTTGAGAATGTATTCTGGTATCAAATGGCAAATACAACAGTGCAAAACCACAGTTACTTTTGCACCAACCTGACAGTTCCCAGAGCAGGGACTGAACCTGTGCCTACTGCAGGCGGGCATGGAGTCATAACCACTGGACCTCCAGGGAAGCCCCTAAAGCTAATAATAACTCACCTTTGATGGAAAACACAAACTCTAACCTCTTACTCTTTCCCTTTGATGTTCTTGATTTCACAGTTTACCTCTTTTTATATTTTGTGTCTACTAACAAATTGTTGCAGCTGTAGTTACTTTTAAGGGCACCAAAGAATCCAGGCGACCCAGAAATTCAGGCCACCCACTCTTGGTGTTTCATGGGGAAATTGGTGCAGATGAAACAGAGAGCCAGACCAGTTTTCATAGGTGAAGTCCCTCAGGGTGTATCCTATTTGTTAGACATCCAGCTTTCTGTAATGGAAAGATGCCCACTTCAGGTGCCTTGTTGCTCATGTTGAGTTTGCACAATTGATGGAATGATTGTCGAATCTCTGGAATTGTTGGAGTTGCTTGGCAGGCTTCAGACTGATGAAAACTGTCTCCTAGTTTGCTGGTTCATTGTCAAGCTGGGAACCACTTAGCTCTAAGGGGGCGGGAGGTGATCTCAGAGTTAGCCAATAGTCTCCTGTGGTGTCTGTGTATTTTCTTTTTTTTTAATTGGAGGATAATTGCTTTACAATGTTCTGTTGATTTCTGCTGGAAACAATGCGTATCAGTCATAATTATAATATATCCTCTCCCTCTTGAGCCTCCCCCCTGCCATCCTACCCCTCTAGGTCATCACAGAGTGCCAGGCTGGCCTCCCTGTGTTATATAACAGTGTCCCACCAGTTACCTGTTTTACACACGATAGTGTAGATCTGTCAATGCTACTTTCTCATTTTGTCCTACCCTCTCCTTCCCCTGCTGTGTTCACAAGTATTTTAACAATTTATTTGAACCAAGGTGAAAGATCTAGGCCTGTGCTCGCCAACAGAAATATAATGCCAGCAATGTGTTTGGTTTATAATTATCTGATAATCTTTAGAAAAGTAAAAAGATCCAGAGAAGTGAAAATGCTTGTCTGCACAAAATCTTGCACATGAATGTTCATAGCAGCTTTACTCATAATTGCCAAAATGTGGAAACAATTCAAGTGTTCAGTAACTGATGAAAAGAGAAACAAAATGTGGCATATCCATACAAGGGAATATTATTTGACAATAAAATTAAATGAAGTACTGACACATGCTATAAAATGGATAAACCTTGAAAACGTGCTGAGTGAAGGGAGCCAGATGCAAAAGACCTTGTACTGTATGATTCCACTTCTATGGAATGTCCAGAATAGGCAAATTTATAGAAACTGAAAGTAGACTAGTGAATGTCAAGGGCTGAGGGAAAATGGAAATGGGTAGAGGGATGACTGCTAACATGGGTCCAGGATTTCTTTTTGGAGCGGTGAAAATGTTTTAAAATTGATTGTAGTAATGGGGGCAGAGCTTTGTGAATAGACTAAAAACCAACGAGTTGCGTATTTTAAATGGGTGAGTTGTATGGCATGTGAATTACATGTTTTTTTAAAAAGTAAAAAGACCATAACCATAAGGTTACAGTGGGGAGGGTGGGGAAGGTACAGGGAGGGAGTTTGGGACTGACATGTATCCGCTGCTGTGTTTACAATGCACAACCAGCTAACCAACAAAGGCCTCCACTAGAGCACAGGGAACTCTGCTCAATATTATGTAACATCCCAAATGGGAAAAGAGTTTGAAAAAGGATACATGTATATGTATGGGCTTCCCAGGTGGCTCAGTGGGTAAAGCATCTGCCTACAAGGCAGGAGACGCAGGAGACGTGGGTTCGATCCCTGGGGTGGGAAGATTCCCTGGAGGAGGCATAGCAACCCACTCCAGTATTCTTGCCTGGAGAATCCCATGGACAGAGGAGCCTGGCACGCTATAGTCTATAGGGTCACAAAGAGTCAGACGCGACTTGAGTGACTAAGTGTACGCGTGTGCGCGCGCATGTGCACACACACACACAATGTATAACTGAATCACTTTGCTGTACACCTGAAACTAACACAACATTGTTAATCACCTACACTCCAATATAAAATAAAAAGCTAAAAGAAATAGGTAAAGTTAATTTTACTAATATATTTTATTGGACTCAATATATCCTAAATAGTATCATTTAAAGCTGCAATCAATGTAAACCATTATTTTTATGGGAGTTTTCATTGAAATAAAACAGAAATTAAGCATAGAGTTTGATCAGTATATAATATACAATGTTATTATATAGAAATTACTACCACTCCTTAAGCTGGTATTATTGCTAATGGAGCTGATGCCCACAGAAATCATTAACTCTCCTAAACGGTAAACATTATTCTCATTCAGTGTTAAACATTATTAATGAGATATTTCAGTTCTATTTTGGTAACAAATCCTTGAAATCCGCTGTGTATTTTACAGTCACAGCACATCACTTTGGACCAGACACATATCAGGGGCTCAGTAGCACATTTGGTTAGTGGTTCCATATTGGAAAGTTCAAATCTAGGCAATTATAGCTTCCCCCCAGCAAAGGGCTCTCTCTGTATTCCTTTTTATTTTCCTTTATAAACTCAAATAGGCTTGGGTTCAGATCACCTTTTGACACTTACTAGGAGTATAACTTTGAGCCTGTAATTTAGTCTTTATAGATGAGTTTTATTTTCTGTGAAATGAGCACAATTAAAGAAGGATTGCAGTCAGTCCTGAGATACTCAGTGGAAAGCTAGAATGATGCTTGACATATGGTGCTCAGTCAGTATTAGTTATTATTATTTCTTGATCCCATGGGGCAGGACAGCCTGTGTACTCAGGTGGGAAAGACTTGGGAGCAGAAAACCTGGACTCAGATTCTGTCATGTACAAGCTGGCTTGTAGAAGAGCCTGTTACACTTGCCTATCCTGCACCCCCATAGCCCCTTCAGAGGGTTTCTTTGCTCTGAGTTACCCACTTTGCCCTTAGGACTCAGGATATGGCTGTTTGGAAAGGAATGGAACCCCACCAAGAGCAGGCAACATCTAGGCCGGTCAGAGGATTGTGGGGTGGCTCAGGGTGGGAAAATCCAACCCATAAGGGTCCTGGGGACCAACGGAACAATTGAGGTCCTTTCTTCTGCAGAATTTGAATCTGAGACATGGAGAAAGGATGAGGATCAGCATCAGGGGCAGAAGCAGAGACACTCAGAGGAAAGTTCTAAGTTGAAGCCTTGAGTCAACAAAAGTGATGGATGAGTAGGAGCCACAAATGAACAAGAACTGTGAGTAATGAGACAGAGAGGAGTGGGGAGAGCAGAGGGACAGGCCAAGACCCAGAGGTGCTGAGTCACTGTGATGGTGGATGCGGAGTACCGAGCTGGGGCCCCTGAGTTACAGAGCTGCTGTCGGGTGACTGGAGCTATGGCTGTAACCCAAAGCTGTTCCAGCCTCTGAGAGGCCGGTTGAGACTTGGGTGGCTCAGACTTTGGTTTTCTCATTCATGTAATGACACCTGAGAATGTTTCTCTTTCTTGAAACCTACACAAAGACCCGACCAATGCCAGCCACATCAAAACCGAGACTTGGTTTCCTCACCTGTGGAGTGGGGACACCTGTTGCTTTGGGGTTCGGCATCCCTTTCTTGGGGCAATGACTTTTATCTGACACTTTGCAGTGCTGGGCCTACCAAACCTGGACCCCACTTCTGAGGTGGCCGCATAATCAGGCTCCATTGCAGGGACTTGTCTCATGTAGAGACACCTCTGCGGCAAGGGTTGGAACCCTTGTGCGAGCTCCTGGGTCCCTCTAGCTGGGACCTTCTGAGCTGTCTTGATTCCTGTTTTTTTTTTTTTTGGTGGAAGGGTAGAGTAGACTTCTTTATTCACATAACCTTTGTCTTGTAGTACTTTATCTCAGGGCACCATGACTGCTTCTGTATCAAGCTGTACCATCAAACTGGGAGCTCCCTGTTCATCTTGGCAACCCCAGCACCTGACCCAGTGTGGGCACGTGACAGGCTCTCCATCATTCAAGGTCTGACTTTGCCAGACTCTTCTCTGTTGCTGAGTCCTGTGCTAGTCATCATCCACCTTAGGAGGTAGAGATTTTGGTCCTAGTTCTGATCTCAATTGAGTTTACTTGGACAAATCATCCAGGATTTATGAGTCTCTTTCTTATCTTGCGTGAGAATCTATAGTACCGATTACCCCCAGTTCTGATGTGTCCACCTCCAGTAAACTTAAGATCTGCACCATCTGTCTCACTGGCTCAGCCACATTCTCGTCAACTTCATCTTCCATTTATCATCTTTTGTTGTTGTTCAGCTGCTAAGTCGTGTCCGACTCTGTCACCCCATGATCTGCAACACACCAGGTTTCTCTGTCCTTTATTATCTCCCAGAGTTTGCCCAAATTCATGTCCATTAAGTCGGCGATGCTATCTCACCATCTTATCCTCTGCTGCCCTGTTCTCCTTTTGCCTTCAATCTTTCCCAGCATCAGGGCCTTTTCCAATGAGTGGGCTCTTCACATCGGGTGGCCAAAGTATTGGAACTTCAGCATCAGTCCTTCCAATGAACATCATTTAGGGTAGATTCCTTTTAGGATTGACTGATTTGACTCTTGAGGGACCCTCAACAGTCTTCTCCAGCATCACAATTTCAAAGCATCACTTCTTCAGCATTCAGCATTTTTAAGGTCCAACTGTCACATCCATATATGACTACTGGTGGTAAAGTGGATCGGAATCCACCTGCCAATGCAGGGGACACGGGTTCCATCCCTGGTCTGGGAAGATTCCACATGCCAAGGGAGCAACTAAGCCTCTGTTGGTTCCTGTTTTATTGAGCTCTTTTGTTTCAGACTTTACAAATTGCCTTTACAGATCCTCTATTCTTTTTTTTAAAGTAATAATGCTACCTGGACACACGTGTTGCATGGTTGTTTTGAAGTGAAATGAGCGACTCCTAGATAGAAACTCGTTCTGTCCTTGGTTGTTCCCTCCCCCTGCCCTCTCCTGCTCTACCTGACCTAACATCCCTGGGCCCAGTGTACCTAAATTAGCCCAATTTTTTACTCTTTTTAAAGCAGATTATACACCTAGACCATCCCCCAGTTAACCGTGGCCTTTACCAAATCCTTGCCAAATGCTTTTTCATGCTTGTTTCTTTTTCTGCGTAATGTGAGACCTGAGTCAAACAGGGCTCCTCTCTCTGCAGTACCGCAAGACTCCCTGTAGGTGGCAGCACATGACCGCAAATGTCCTGAACTAGCCCACGACCAGCCTGAAGAGTGGGTGAGACGCTGGGGTAGAGCATTTACCAGCCAACGGGGAGAGGAGGAGGCAGGAGAAGGGAGGAAGGGAAGTGGGCACCCACTAGCTTTGAGACAGCTGAGAGTTGGTTCGAGGTTTGGAAGACAGGTTCACTCCATCCATCCATCCAACAGATGGTTTTGAGCACCCGTGATAGGCTCTGAAGATGAACAAGAAAAACACAGGGAGTTCCTGTCCTCATTGGCCTTGCACCTAACTTAGAGCCATCCCCCCCCCCCCCCCCCCCCCCGCCAACAGCCATTATGTAGCATACCCTTCTGGGCTTGTTTCCCCATCTGCAAAACAGAGCAATAAACTGGTCAGGCTGAGGTCCTGGCATCCGGTCCGAGCTGCTTCTCTTCCCTCTGCCCCACCCGCCTTCACGGGAACTGAAAACATTACTAAGCCCTGTGGTCATCCAACTGGGGAATCAATGTCCTCCCTGTATCAGAGGGAAGCGCTGGCCAGTCCACCCCTTCTGCAAAGTCTGATTAAGCCTTGAACTTGAAGGCATCCCCTAGGCCAGTGAGAAACCTCATTAACCTCGGAAGTTTGAATTGGATGATTTGTATCTATTCTAGGTTTCAGTGAAAAAATGTTTCTAAGGATAGACTCACAGAGGTAGGGAACAAATTGTGGTTGCCAAGGTGGAGGGGGAAGGAGAGGGATGGGGTGGGAGTTAGAGGTTAGCTGCTGCTGCTGCTAAGTCGCTTCAGTCGTGTCCGACCCTGTGCGACTCCATAGACAGCAGCCCACCAAGCTCCTCTGTCCCTGGGATTCTCCAGGCAAGAACACTGGAGTGGGTTGCCGTTTCCTTCTCCAATGCATGAAAGTGAAAAGTGAAAGTGAAATCGCTCAGTTGTGTCCGACTCTTCGCAACCCCATGGGCTGCAGCCTACCAGGCTCCTCCGTCCATGGGATTTTCCAGGCAAGAGTACTGGAGTGGGGTGCCATTTCCTTCTCCATTGGGGTTAGCAGTTGTAAACTATTTCATATAGAGTGGATAAACAACAAAGTCCTAGTACAACACAGGGAACCATAATGGAAAAGAATAGAAAAAAAAAGAATATATATATATACATATATATATATAAATATAACTGAATCACTTTGCTGCTCCAGCAGAAATTAACACAACTTTGTAAATCAACTGTACTTCAATAAAAAAACAGTTTCTGGGAATTTCCTGGTGGTCCAGTGAATTAGGACTCAGCTCTTTCACTTCCAGGGCCTGCGTTCAGTCTCTGGTTGGAGAGCTAAGATCCAGTAAGCTGCACAGTGTGGCCAAAAAATAAGTTCCTAAGGAAACAAGTTGGAGATGTTACTCTACTAATGTATATCACATATGCTGACATACGTATATGTACCGATATATAGACAGTGATATATATCATACACACACACATACACACTGACGCCTATCATACATGCTGAAGTATGTATATGTTGATATGCATGTACATGTTGTTGTTCGTTGTTCAGTCGCTCAGTTGTGTCCGACTCTTTGTGACCCCATGGACTGCAGCACTCCAGGCTTCCCTGTCCTTCACTAGCTCCTGGAGTTTGCTCAAACTCATGTCCATTGAGTCAGTGATGCCATCCAACCATCTCATCCTCTGTTGCCCCCTTCTCCTCCTGCTTTCAATCTTTCCCAGCTTGGGGTCTTCTTCAGTGAGTCAGCTCTTCACATCAGGTGGCCAGAGTATTGGAGCTTCCGCTTTAGCGTCAGTCCTTCCAGTGAGTATTCGTATATGTACATGTATATACACACGAATATACATCATATATACACAATGAGAATAACTGGTAATACCTTTTATTGAGTGTCTAGGTTGCTTTTCTCTTTTTGCTGATTGGAAAGCACTTGGCCTGCCTATAGTACCCCTATTACTAGCATTTCTAATATTATTACCCCTTTTCTATTATGATTATATTCTGCCCCTTCACTTCCTAATGTACACTAGATGTTATCTGAGACCTTGTGATCATGGTCAAATGTCCCTGAATGTCCCTTCTTCTGCCCCACCTCTACCCCACTCTTGAGGAGCTCCAAGGCCTCTCTAGGATTGCTGCTGACCCCTGGCTTTCCTACACTGTGGCCTCTGTTTCTTGGATGCCTCTGACCTGTAGCATGTCACATCCTCTGTTTAAAAAAACACTAACGATCACAAAAATTCATTGACACAATGCACACTAGGCCTTTGTGAGTTTAGCTGACTCTAAGGCAGCTTCTGGGGAGTGTCTTGAGAGAGATTGCATTTCATGCCTGGTTCCCTTAGACCTCCTGTTGCTCATGCTTGCCCACCAGCTCCCTCCTCCTCCTGTTGGCTAGTTGACCCCAGGGGTACCACACCTTTCTCTGTCTGCTATCCCATCCCTGGAGGACTAGGGATTCATTTGAAGCTGGGGTGCCAGCTGGCAGCAAGCACCTTGTGTGGACTCTGAACTCTGATGAAAGTCAGCCTGAGAAAGTGGGAAAACAGGGGAGAAAGAACAGCATGGGGGAGAAAAGCAAGAGTTGGCTTTACTGCTTTGAGTTTGGGCTGCCAAGTTAAACATCCCTGGGCCTGGGCCTGATATCTGGGGGAGAGGCCGGGGCGGGGTACAGATTCAGGAGCCTGCATCCTGCCCAGTGGACATCTGCAGCCTTGGGAATGGGTCTATCTCTTAGGAGGCGAGAGCTGTCTGATCTTCTAGGCCCTTGCACCAGCTTGCCTGTCCCTTCTCCCTCTGCTTGGATAACTCTGGGCTGCCTGTGGAAGGCTTCCTATCTCTCCCAGGGCTGGGTTAGGTGCCTTTGTGGAGGAGAGGTCTCAGGCCTCAGGCAAAAGTATTTCCTTCTCTGAGAAGCCTCTGAAGCAAGCTGGCTTGTGGACAAAGCATCCTGTTGACAGTTGCTTCTCTTCTAAATTAATTGAGGAGGTCTTGTGTTAAGGGACCCTGTCTTCAGGTGCTAGAACCTTTTAAGAGCCCTCTTTCAACCAGGCAGAGCAAACAGGTAAAGTCCATTTTTCCCCACCTGAAATCTAGGAGATCCAGGAATTTTGTGGTCTGACTTGGGACACTGAAGAGGTCTTTCCTGGCCTCGTGGAATTTCAAATAGGAGGCCCAGCTGTGAATGCACAGCAGTGATTTGAAAAGGCAGGGTCAGAGAGGAGAAGCCACCAGCCTGAGGCCACACGGCCAATTGGATCAGAGCTGAGATTGGAACCTGGGTGTGTCTGACCTGGTGCTGGGTTTTTTTCAGTACACGATTCATCCAGCCCCACACACCTATTCTGGAAGAAAATGGGGGTGGGTGTGGGCACAGGAAGAGGAGTTTGTTGGGTGGGGCTGCCTCTGGTGCTGGATCTCATGGGGTTTAGGGGTCAGGAAGTGGCAGGTGACACCCCTTAGTTGGCATGCAGGCCTACAACTGGAGGAGGGAGGAGCTGACAACAAGAGGGCCCAGGTCAGGGCACCCATTGGCTAGGGGGCAGAAGGGGTAGTGGTAGAAGGGAAGTGGTGCTCAGCTGGGCCACAGGAAGTTCTAGATTTTGGTTAGAGATTGGAAAGTACCAGCAAATTCTTATTTCAACAGAAAACCAGAGGCAACAAGAGTTTTCTTTTAAAAATAGAGGTGAATGCAGAATTTGCAAAGGAAGCAGCCATCTACAGAATGGGGTTGGAAGTCACGAGGTAAGTGTGATATTCTCCAGAAAAAGGTCTTGAAATTTGGTTGAAGCAGGTCAGAGCCCAAAGCTATTCAAAATGGGGCCTTGCCATGGGAGCACCAGGGTTTAAGAGGAAGAGATTAGATGCTGGACAAAACATAAGAAAACCAGAACTTTAACATGACAGCGAGAAGGTCCATCACAACCATCATCATTATTGTCATCACCATGATCATCACCATAGCAGCAGCGGCAGCAGCAGCAACTAGAGTGATCTTTTAAACTGCCAGTGACTTGTCATCACCTTCAGAGTCAAAGTCATACCTTCCCACTGGCCTGAAAGTCTCCCTGTCCTCCAGCTTCCCATCACCTCTCTGCCGTCACCACTTACTACTGTCCCCTCCCTCCCTCTCCCTCAGGTTCACTAGCCCCGGTGTTGCTCCAGCAGCCCCCACCTCCTGTCCCAGGACACCCCATGTTTCTCCAGAACCACCCATCTCCTGCCCCAGGGCACCCTGTATTCCTCCAGCACCCTCCACCTCCTGCCCCCGGATACGCTGTTTTGCTCTGGCACCCCACCTCCTGCCCCAGGACACTTACACGTGCTGTGCTCTCTCCTCTCCTTGGATTTTTCTCCACATCCCCATGGCTTCTGCCCTCGCTCCCTCAGTTTTTCTCAAAAGTCACCTTCTCAACAAGACAGTCCCTAAAGACACTTTCAAGTTGCAATGCTCATTCTCTTTCCCCACCTCCTGGGAATTCCTGTCCACTTCTTCATCGAAAATTTTTCCCACAGGATGTCTTACCATCTTCATACTATGTTTGTATTTTTTTTTTTTTTTTGGGCATGCTGTGCCGCTGGCAGGATTTTAGCTCCCTGACCAGGTATTGAACCTAGGTCTGGGCAGTGAAAGTGCTGAATCCTAACTACTGGACCACCAGGGACTCCCTCATACTATGTGTTTTTGTTCCTTTTGTATCTCTCTCTGTATGAATTAAGCTCTTTGAGGGTGAGGGGTTCTGGACTAGTGCCTGGAGCATGGAGCAGGCCTCCTGTATTTGTTCTTGAATGAGAGCTTTGTGGCTGAGGGTTCATGCCTGGAGCTGTGGCCTGGAGCAATGTGTCCAGTGTAGCTGACACTTGGGAGCTCTGTTCTGAGGATGTCTGGCTTTAGGTCACCAGGACACAGGGCAGGACACTCCACTCCTTGGGCAAAGTCTGGGACCCATACCTGGAGTAGGGGTTGGGACCAGAGTCATCTGTGACTCACCACTAAGGAGATGAGCAGACCTGCTTCTTTAATCACTAATGAAATATCTATGTCCCAGTAGACAAACAGCTCACAATTTATTTAATGGGGAAGAAAGAAGGATGTGTGGAAAGGAGGGGGTGCCTTCACAGAGGGCCGAGTGTCAAGGCATTAAAGTTGATTTATTCAGAGTAATTGATTCATGATGCTCCAGGTCAAGGAAATTAGATCCAATCAGGAGCTGTCTATACAATTTCCCACTAATTGTCAGCGGGTGCCATGGTAGGATAATGAGTTTTGGGGCATGAGGGACTCAGATGTGGTGATCCAGGAGGATCATTTTGTTTGTTTGCTTTTGGCCTCACCGCTTGCATCATAGTTCTCTGACCAGGGATTGAACCCGGGGCCACAGCAGTGAAAGTGCGGAGTCCTTACCACTGAGCCACCAGAGAATTCCCCCAAGAATATAATTTTGGTCTTTGATCTGAGATATACTGAACCTCGGGGTCTTCTCCCTGTCCTTCTCTCCTTCTTTAGCCAGCATTTTCTTGACCCAGAAAGTGCTGGACCAGGGAAAATGTGAAGGGGTGCAGGCCTGGGATTAGTCCGCCAAGCCTGGACCCCACAGAGCTAGAAGTTGCCTGACTGAAGGGACATATTCTTAAATTCTTTACTCCATCACAGAATCCATTAGCAAATTCATCAGTTTTGCCTCCAAAGCATCTGTTGGCTCTGTGCGCTTCTCTTACCTGCACTGTCACTGTCACCTGTCACCCAGTGGCTGCCTTGCTGGCCTCTCTGCCTCCTCTCTTATTCCCTCCCTTCATTACCCACCCAAGAGGATACAGTGTGAGGCTCAACACACTTCAGTGGCTCCCCTTGCCTTGAGCATCAAGACCAAAATCCTTGGGACTTCCGTGGAGGCCCAGTGTTCAATATAAGGATCCATCTGTCAATGCAGGGGACACAGGTTCGATTCCTCATCTGGGAACTAAGATACCACTCGCCGTGGGGCAACTAAGCACATGTGCCACAACTGCTGAGCTTAAGCGCTGGAACTACTGAAGCCTGAGCGCCCCAGAGCCTGTGCTCCTCAACCAGAGAAGCCACTACAGCGAGAGAAAGCCCTTGCACAGCAATGAAGACTCAATGCAGCCAAAGATAATTAATTAATTTTTAAAAAAGACCCCAATCTTAATGTGGCCTAAGAGATCTCACACCATCTGACCCCTGCCCACTTCTCAGTCTCAACTTGCACCACTTCCTCCAGGCCCACTCGTGATAGCTTCCTAAGTATGCTATGTGCGCATGCCCTCATTTTTACACTAGGACTTGGCCTTGTTGTTTCCTTGGCAAAGAATGATCTTGTCCTTTTCCAGGTCAACTCCCAGTTGTCCTTTAAGCCTCAGCTTGGATTTCATTTTGTCCAGGAAGTCCAGTTTGACACCACCATCCCTTCCACCCCAAGGGGTAGGTTAGTGTGGCAGATTGCATCTTCCAAAGATGGTGGCAACGATGTGTCATCCCACATACTCTCCTTACAGGGTGACCTTGACACTCCTCCCATAGAGGGCTGGGACTTACGTCCTCTCCCTTTGAATTTGGACATACCTTTGTGACTGCTTCCACCTAAAGAGTGTAGCAGAAATGATGCTATGTGACTACTACATGACTCCTGATGCTAGAGCATAAAATCATCACACACTTTTATCTTTTCTTGGGGCCCAATCCCGGGCTTCGAGGAAGCCCAAATTAGCACACATGGAGAGACTTCATGGAGAGGCCCCTGGAGGTGTTCTGGACAGTAACCCAGTGGAGCTCCTGGCAGACAGCCAGCATCAGGCGCCAGATGTGAGTGAGGCCGCCTCCAGGTGATTCCAGTGGCCACCTAGTCACCGCCAACCCTTTAGATTTCTCAGCTGGAGGTCCAGACATCATGGAACATTCCCACTGTCATCCTGTCGGAATTCCTGATCCAAAAAGCCCGTGAGCGTAATAAAAGGGCTATTTTATGCTACTGACTGTTGGCATGATTTGTTACACAGCAAGTAGTAAGCAGGACAGTTGGGAGTGCCTCCTCTGTCCTCCACAGCGCTTCTCCTATCGAAGGAGGAAAGCACTGTCTTCTAGCTGCTTTGTCTTTCTTCTCTGGACCATCTGCTGTGAAGTTTCCTATTCAGGTTCATTTCTCCCACATCTAGTACGATACATGGAAAGCACTGGAATATTTTAAAATATACTAATTTTTAGAATCAACTAAAATAGCTTGTGTAAAGAATGAGTACCTTCTCCTTAAAAAAGAATACAAAACTAAAGTCTCTTTAGTTCCCATCCTTAATTCCAACCCCTCACTGATACAAACATGGTATGTCTCCTTAAGGACCTTAAAATGCTTTCAGATAATCTGTGTGCATCTTATCAGTTCAGTTCAATTCAGTCGCTCAGTCGTGTCTGACTCTTTTCAACCCCATGGACTGCAGCACACCAGGCTTCCCTGTCCATCATCAACTCTCAGAGCTTCTTCAAACTCATGTCCATTGAGTTGGTGATGTCATCCAACCATCTCATCCTCTGTCATCCCCTTCTTCTGCCTTCAATCTTTCCTAGCATTGGGGTCTTATCCAGTGAGTCAGTTCTTCACATCAGGTGGCCAAAGTATTGGAGCTTCAGTTTCAACATCAGTCCTCCCAATGAATATCCAGGACTGATTTCCTTTAGGATTGATTTTTTAAGACCCAAAGATATATCATGCTATATTGTATATTTTGTAGCTTGATTTTTTTCACCTGTTTTTCTAAGACCAATCCTTGCTGATAAAGTGGATCAAGTTAGTTTCTCTTAACTTCTGTATAGTATTCCATCATTTTGTCTGTCAAGCTATTCCTGTATTGATGGATATTTGCATTATGCCTGTTTCCTTTCTGCTGTAAAGGGTACTCCAGTGAGCTTACCACATGGATGCTGTCATGCCTACATTCAGAAATTCCTGAGGTCGGTGGTTCTCAGCTTGGCTGCAGAGAAAATCACCTGGAAGTTTTTACAATCACAACGGTGCCCCACCCCCAAAGATCCTTAATTCATTTCTCAAGATTTTAAGATTTTCTGAAATCTTAAAAGATTTCAATAGACTGATCTGGAGGTAAGCAACAGTGGTTTTTCCTTCTTTTTAATGTTTATTTGGCCATGCCAGTTCCTAGTTGTGGCATGAGGGTTCTAGGTCCCTGACCAGGGATTGAACCCAGATCCTGTGCATTGGGAGCGTGGTGCCCCAACCAGGACTCCAGAGAAGTCCCAACAGTAGTTTTAGAAGCTTCCAGGTGGTTTGAATGTGCATCCAGGGTTGAGACCCACTGTTCTGGGTTGTACACTGTGGGTGGGGGTGGTGGCATCACTGTCAAATGAGATGCCTAGCCTCTTTTTTTACTAGGCACTTCCCAGTTGCTTTTCTTTAAAAAAAAAATGTTTTAAAAAAGCATTTTATTTTTGGCTGTGCTGGCTCTTCGTTGCTGTGCCTGGGCTTTCTCTAGATGCGGTGTCCGGGCTTCTCATTGCCGTGGTTTCTCTTGCTGCAGAGCACCGGCTCTAGGTGCGTGGGCTTCAGTAGTTGTGGCGCACGGGTTTAGTTGTCCTGCAATATGTGGGATCTTAATTCCCAGATCAGGGATCGAACCCATGTCTCCTGCATTGGCAGGCGGATTCTTAACCACTGGACCAACAGGGAAATCCTCCCAGTTGCTTTTCAAGGTGACTGACCTTATTTGCCTCCTCACCAGCAGGGCAGTGTGTGAGCGATTAATGACTGTTTTGCATGAGCGAGTGAATGCAAGTCACTGCAGCGCCGTGAACTGGAGCCCTCGTCCGTCCACTGATCAGCGGCCTCCGGATTGCCCATCCCTTGGCTACTGCCCAGAGTCGGCTGGGCTGCGGCAGGTTTGAAACGCTTTGTGTCCCTAGGTGGCAGTGTGGTACAGCTGCAAAGCGCTGGGCTGGGAGTGGGAGAACCCGGATTCTAGCTGAGACCCAGACTCTACCTCCCTGTGTGTCCGCCCGGTCACTTCCCCACGCTGGGCTTGGTGTCCCCACTCTTGAAGGGAAGAGAGCTGCAGTACTGGGCAGGGCTCCTCCTACTGCCCACCTCGGAGGTCAGAGCATGGACTCCAGAGCCTGATTCTTAGTCTTTTTTGTGCCTGAACTCTATCTCAGAGTAGTGCTTTTAGATAGAATCCACAGGATTACAAAGGCAACCATATAAGTACATTCCTATGATGTATATTTAGCTTTATTGAGGTTTAATCAGCAAACCGTAAAGTTTTACATGTTCAGTGTGATGATTTGATACATGATATACGTGTACATGTGAAAGGACTCCCACCATTAAGTTAATTAACACATCCATCACCTCACGTATTTACCTCTTTCTTTTTTTGGTGGCAACATTTAAGTTCTACTTCTTAGCACATTTCAATTTTATAATACCATATTATCAACTATAGTTACCATGCTACATATTAGATCCTCAGAACTTATTCATCCTATAACTGAAAATTTATACCCTCTCCCTAACCTCTCCCTGTTTCCCCCGCCCCCATCCCCTGGAAGCCACTTTTTGAACTCTCTATGCTATGAGTTTGACATGTTTAAGATTCCACATATAAGATACAAGTGGACCAGGCAGTATTTGTCTTTGGCTTACTTCAGGCAACCAATTATATTGAAATACAGTTAACACACTATTACAAAGCCAAATTGTGTTTCTTTACTAACACACCGCATAAGATCAGGTGGTGGGTCAGCTGCATTATTATGATTGCAACTTCAAGCAAAGGATGAGTATAAATGATGTTCTAAGATATCTGCAACATACATAATAGGAGATGGAAGTATCTTTGATTTCAACTGGTGACAAAGTCATCAGGGCTGCAGACACTATTGCAGTTTGCCGCTGACAGTCATCATTGAAGGAAATGTGACATTTCAGTTAGGTGTTCAGAAAATTAAGAGGTAATGTTCTTTTCCCATCCAAGTTCACTGACTCCAGGTTACATGCTCATGGACCCCAGGTTAAGAAGCTTTGCTGGAGTTAGAGAGCCTCAGGTTTCAGCCTGGGCCCTACACCTTCCTGTGCCAGACATTTGTGTGAGTTGCTTATCCTACCTACACCTCAGTTTCCTCATCTGTAAAATGGGTATAAGGCTAGTGCGCTCATAGGGCTGCTGGGAGAAGTGAATGTGATAAACCAAATCCAGCCCACATGTATTTATTTAAAATTATATTTTATTATGGTAAGAACATTTAACATGAGATCTACCCTTTTGACAAGAAGACAGCAAATCTTGACAAGGATGTGGAGATATTGGAAACTTGTACGCTATTGATGAGAATGCACAGCAGTACAGTTGATATGGAAAACAGCTGTGTGGAGATTTTTCAAAAATTTCAAAATAGAAGTTCTATATGATCCAGGAATACTATCTTTGGGTATTTATCCAAAAGAATCAAACATCAAGATTTTGGGGCTTCCTTACATGGCTCAGTGGTAATGAATCCACCTGCCAATGCAGGAGATACGGGTTTGATCCCTGATCCAGGAAGATCCCACATGCTGTGAAGCAAGTAAGCCCATGCGCCATAACTACTGAGGCTGTGCTCTCGAGTCCGGAAACCATAACCACTGAAGCCCGCAAGCAGCAGCTACTGAAGCCTGTGTGCCCTCCAGGTTGTGCTCTGAAACAGGGGAAAGTGTTGCAATGAGAAGCCCGTGTATCGCAACTAGAGAGTAGCCCCTGCTTGCTGCAACGGGAGAAAAGCCCACACAGCAGTGAAGACCCAGCCCAGCCAAAAATAAATAAATAAATAAAAATTATTTTAAAAAGTCAAGATTTTGGCTTTGGCGCTCCCATGGTCACTGTAGCAGTATCCTCAATAGCCAAGACAGAGAAACAACCTGTGCCTGTCAACTGACAAATGGATAAAGAAATGTGGTGTATCATACATACAGTGGGATACTATTCAGCCTTAGAAAAAGGAAAATCTGTGATATGTGACAACGTGGATGAACCTTCTCAACATTTATTGAGAACTTTCTGTGTGACAAAACTTTCTCAGGCTGTTTTAGGTGCCGGGGATTCTATTCTGAATGAGAGAGGCAAAATCTCTGCCCTTATGAAATTTACCATCCAGAGGCAGAGACAATGATCGGGTAGGAAAAGAAATACATATGGTTTCAGATAATAACAAGGGCTGTGGTGAAAATAGAACAGGCGGTATGACAGAGAACAAATGCCCGGTATAGATGACATGAGATCAGACAATCAGGGAATCATAACCCGCTGAACAATGAGTTACATTAATGTATCCGAAGAGAGCATGCATTTGAAGTAGTATTTGGCACAGTGCCTGGCATGTAGTGCAGGCTCCATACACGTTTGCCATGGTGATGCTGACGATGCCGCCATTTCCCTGGGGCACAGACCTCCCAGCTCGTGTGGCTGATGCTGGTGCTGCCCACCGTGCCCGGGGCAGGCTGAGCACCAGGAGATGCCAAGTGGGTGAGAAGAAGGCAGCAGCCCTGTCAGGACTGGATCTGAGGGAAGAAAGTCTGATTAAGGGAAGATAAAGTCTTCTCTCCACTATGTCTTGTGGGGAGAGCTAAGCAATCAATAGGTCTCGCAGATCAGTGGAGGGTACTTTGAATCTGGCAGCACAGGGCTTTTTAATTAAACCTATAACTGCAAGAAAAGGTAACTGCTTTATTTCCGCAGCTTGCGTTTCTGCCTGCCTGCCAGAAACTGAACAAATCAATGTTCTTTGGAGGATCTGAGGATTGTGACCTCTGGTTTCAGGAGGACCAGACCCTGCCGGGATGAACCTCTGGATGGTCAGGGTGTCAGATACCAATTCTAGGAGCTCAGATGTTGCCTTTGGCATTAAAACACCCGCAGCAGGGTTTTTATCATAAATGGATGTTGAATTTTGTCAAAGGCTTTTTCTGCATCTATTGAGATAATCATATGGTTTTTATCTTTCAATTTGTTAATGTGGTGTATTACATTGATTGATTTGTGGATATTAAAAAAACCTTGCATTCCTGGGATAAAGCCCACTTGGTCATGATGTATGATCTTTTTAACATGTTGTTGGATTCTGTTTGCTAGAATTTTATTAAGGATTTTTGCATCTATGTTCATCAGTGATATTGGCCTGTAGTTTTCTATTTTTGTGGCACCTTTGTCTGGTTTTGCAATTAGTGTGATGGTGGCCTCATAGAGTGAGTTTGGAAGTTTACCTTCTTCTGCAATTTTCTGGAAGAGTTTGAGTAGGATAGGTGTTAGCTCTTCTCTAAATTTTTGGTAGAATTCAGCTGTGAAGCCGTCTGATCCTGGGCTTTTGTTTGCTGGAAGATTTCTGATTACAGTTTCGATTTCCGTGCTTGTGATGGGTCTGTTAAGATCTTCTATTTCTTCCTGGTTCAGTTTTGGAAAGTTATACTTTTCTAAGAATTTGTCCATTTCTGATCTGAAAAATAAATAAATAAATAAATAAACACCCACAGCAGGCATGATTATCAATTGCACTTCATGAGAAGGTGATAGGCTGCTCCCTCCCAGCCAGCAGGGCTTTGTCTGCCAAATCCCTGGGTCAGCCCAAAGACGTCAACATGACTTTAAAAAATATTTCCTCTTATTATGAAATAGAACTTTGCTACTTAAAGTGTGGTCCTCAGACCTTCAGCACCGGTATCACGTGCTGGGACTGTGTCAGAAATGGAGACTCTCAGGCCCTGTCCTAAACCTACTTGATTAGAATGTATATTTTTACAAGATCCCTAGAAAATTCATGTGCATGTAAAAGTGTGAGAAGTGCTGAGATATAAGACCTGGAAGACAAATCAGCCCATAACAAAGGTGAAGACCTTCTTTAAATCCTGAAAAAAAAGTTTTTAAAAAATGTATGACACTTATGGAGATAATCTGAACACTTGTTGGATATTTGGGGACCTGAGTGGTGGCATAGGAGATGCATTTATGCATTTGTTTACTTAATGTATGTTTTAGTGAAAATGTTAGTTGCTCAATCATGTCTTACTCTTTGCAACTTCATAGACTGTAGCCTTCCAGGCTCCTCTGTCCTTGGGGATTCTCCAGGCAAGAATACTGGAGTTGATAGCCATTCCCTCCTCCAGGGAATCCACCCAACCCACGGATCAAACCAGGTCTCCTGCATTGCAGGCAGATTCTTTACCATCTGAGCCACCAGGGAAGCCTTAGTGTATGTTTTAAATTCTCCATAATAAAAAGTAAGACTCTATGAAATATAGCATCTATATAGAAAGTGCATAAAACATGAAGGTATTGTGGGTGAATAATGAGTCTAGTGAACATCCTTGAATCTACTACCAGCTCGTTGTCAGCCATGCCCACTCCCACTAAAACCCCTTCCCCCAATTCACCCCTTCCCCCCAGTTTCTTGGTGGTCTTCACCCATGGTTGGGCTTCCCTGGTAGCTCAGATGGTAAAGAATCTGCCTGCAGTGCAGGAGACTTGGGTTCAATCCTGGGTTGGGAAGATCCCCTAGAAAAGGGAATGGCTACCCACTCCAGTATTCTGTCCTGGAGAATTCCATGGACAGAGGAGCCTGGCAGGCTACAGTCCATGGGGTCGCAAAGACTGGGGCACAACTGAGTGATTTCACTTACCTATGGTTGTTCATGAAGTCTCCTGGGAAGACTTTACAAAGTAATGATTCCAAGAGTCTCCAGACTAAGGTAAGCAGAATCCCTGGGGCTAGAATCAATGAGTTGTTCTGACTTTTCAGGTAATGATGTCTTTGTGCTTTATTTATCTTTTGGCCACATTCCAGCCTGTGGGGTCTTAGTTTCCCATCCAGGGATAGAACCCATGCCCCCTGTAGTGGAAGCGTAGAGTCCTATCTACTGGTCTTCCAAGGAAGTCCCATGATGTCTTTGTGCTTTAGTTTTTCAATGAACTTACTGCTTCATTGCCTCAAACAGGCCATTTAATGATCATTTCTCATCAAGGTCTGAGGTACTGCCTTATTTTGTAAATGTAGGTTACATTTAACAGTGAATATCACAACCCAGTTTTGAAAGTAATGATAGTAGTTACCACTTACTGAGTGCTTTCCACAAGCCTGGTACTGTGCTGGATACTTTATGTTCACATTTAGTCCCCACAACTGTGGGGTTGGCATCACTATCCTTATTTTATTGATGAAGAAAGAGACTAAGGACAACGTGCCTTGCCTGTGCTCACCCAGCTTAGAAAGCGCAGAGAGTCTTGTCTGATTCCACTCCTCTCATCTCATGCCGCTCTAGAAGGATCCTGAGGGGAGAGTTCAGGGCTGTCTGCTAACCCACGAAGAACCCGAAGTGAACACTGAGTGGCCTTTTACCCTCTGAGTTTCGTGCCTTTGGTAAAAGTCACTTTGAGCTGAGTCTTATGTGGGTGTCAAACGGGGACATGGTTGCTTTGTATTCTCCAGCCGACAAGCGCTTATTCATCTCTCCAAGGTGCGTCAGTTGTCACAGGATGGGAGGCAGGAAACGCCTCTGCATTTCAAGTGACCTCCCAGCTAAAGTCGAGCTAGTCATGCCCTCTCCAGCCTCATGGAGCCCTTGTCCAGGCCTGGAGGAGCAGCTGACAGGAGCCCTGCACTCCTGGTGCCAGGGAACTGCCCTTGTGAGGTTATTTCTGTGTCTGCGGAACCCAGCCTGCAGACATGGTGCGTGTCTGTGATTCAAATAATAGGACAACCTGTTCAACCACCGAAGCACATGATCTCATGATATAAGTCCCAGTTTGGGAGGAGGTGGAATTCCCTGTGGTCCAGTGGTTACGAATCTACCTTGCAGCTCAGAGGACACAGGTTTGATCCTTGGTTGGGGAACTAAGATCCCACCTGCCATGGAGCAACTAGAGAATCCATGCTCTGCAATGAAAGATCCCGTGAGCCACAACTAAGACCTGATGCAGACAAAAAGAAAACAAGAAAATTACCCAGTGGGCAGAGCTGTATCATAGACAGTCCTGAATAGGGTGGGAACTGGGTCTCTCAGGTCAGAGTGCTGGGTTCAAGTCCCAGCTCTGCCACTTAGGAGCTGAACCACCTGAGGCAAATTCATCACTTCTTTAGGCCCCCTTTTCCTCATCTGAACACTAGTAGCTACCTCATGGGTTATCATAAGGATTGAATGGTTAGTATTTGAAGTGTGTACTTCATAGGTATAGTATGAGGATGGAATGGGTTAAAATTTGAAAAGTCTTTAGACCATGGCCAGCAGTGCCGTTTGGAGCTGGAGACAAAGGAAATATTGGTAATACTGGCCTTGTCTTTATTATTTTTTCTTTAGATTTTAAATTTAATTTTTATTTTATATTGGAATTTACTTGATTTGAGCTTTCCCAGCGGCTTAGCAGTAAAGAATCTGCGTGCAATGCAAGAGCTGCAGGAGACAAGGATTTGATCCCTGGGTCAGGAAGATCCCCTGGAGGAGGGCACGGCAACCCACTCCAGTGTTCTTGCCTGGAGAATCCCATGGACAGAGGAGCCTGGTAGGCTCCATAGGGTCCATAGGGTCCATAGGGTCACAAAGACTTGGATACGACTGAAGCAACTTAGCACACACATACTTTATCTACAATGTTGTGTTAATTTCAGGTGTACAGCAAAGTGATTCAGTTATACATAAACATATATCCATTCTTTTTCAGATTTTTTTCCCACATAGGTTATTACAGAATATTAAGTAGATAGAGTTCCTTGTGCCATAAGTAGGTCCTTGTTGATTATCTATGACCTTGTCTTTTTTTAAAACTTTGATGTTTTTCATTCTTCATGGATATTTTTGCATTCCTTTTGATTTCTTAGAATACTGCACCAACATATTATTTATCTTGATGACTGGGTTTCTTGGTGCCCCCTTAAATTTTGCACCCAAGGAGAGTACCTCACTTGCCTCACCCTCATCCTGGCCTGGCTGTCAGGAAGTAAAATGCATGTTTTCATTGGTCTGTAGAGGACTTAGTGTCATTATATGAAAATACTTATTTTTATACATACTGTGCTGCTCTCATATTGGGGATGGAGCTGTGAATGAGGTGGAGCAAGCCACGGGTCTTGCTGTCAACTCCTTGACAGCCCAGTGATAATAATTACCACTACATGCCAGGACTACATGTGAGGACTACATGCCAGGCATGGGGCCAATGATTCGACCTCTCAGGAGGGGATCAGTATATTCATTTAACAGATGAAGAATAACCCTGTATGCGAGACAGCAAAAGAGACACAGATGTATAGAACAGTCTTTTGGACTCTATGGGAGAGGGCAAGGGTGGGATGATATGGGAGAATGGCATTGAAGCATGTAAATTATCGTATGTGAAACGAATCGCCAGTCCAGGTTCAATGCATGATACAGGGTGCTCGGGGCTGGTGCACTGGGATGACCCAGAGGGATGGGATGGGGAGGGAGGTGGGAGGGGGGTTCTGAATGGGGAACACATATACACCCATGGCGGATTCATGTCAATGTATGGCAAAACCAATACAATATTGTAAAGCAAAAAAAAAAAAAAAGAAACTGGACTCAGAGCAATTAAACAACTTGTCCAAGCCCATGAGGTTGAGAGGGGGGAAACTCAGACTTTCAGACCCCAACACCCAAGCTCTTTTCACCACGGTCTGTGGATGAGGCAGGAGCTCTATCCCCACCTCCTGCAAGAACATCTGGGAAGCTGAAGAAATCAGCTGGATTTTTTCTGGGAGTTCCATGGCTCGGGTTTCTCTAATTATTCATGTCTTGGGAAACTTGAGTCTAGACAGGGAGGGGCTGGGGGAAGGTCCCCACCCTCCCAGCTTTGAGAGTGGGTTTGACTCAGGATCTGCTATCCCTTGTTCCCTATGGGGAGAAAAACAGGCTGTTGAAAAATCGCTGAGATAAGGGACAGTCTAAACAGATGCAGGAGACAGCTCCAGGGCAAAGGGGGAGGGGAGGGAGGGGAAGGTAGAGAAGGAAAGAGAGAGGAAGGGAGGGAAGAAGGGGAAGAGGGAAAAGGGGCAGGAAGGCCAGCAGACAGCCTCTCAGGCAGGCGACTTTGACGGTAACTGAAATGCTCTGCTGTATTTCCCAGGGTTTCTGTTGGCAGCGGCCCCTCCAGAAGGCAGGAGGCCAGCTTCATTCAGCAGCCTGGGAGAGCACGTGGGGCCGGGTGCATGGAGGTGACAACTCCCATTGTGAATGTTTCCTGGGAAGTTTGAGATGGGCCATCTGCAGCTCAGGGCAGGCACACAGTACGTGTTCCCTAAATGCCAGTTCAGTCTCCTTTCTAACCAGGGATTCCTCCATTGGAAAGACAAGAAATTGCCCCAGAGTAACAAGAGCTACAGTTTTTAAAGCGTTTACTGTGGACCAGTTAACTTCATTTAACCCACAAAACAGCTACTATCTTCATCGCCTGTTCTGCACGTGATGGCAGGAGGTTCAGAGAGCTTCAGTAATGTGGGCAAGGTCACATCACCTGCGAGGGTTTGTACTTTGGGACCACGCTGCCCAAAACCAGAGCCACCGGTCGCATGTGGCTACTGAGCGCTGCAAATGTGCTCAGTGCCCAGACGGGAGTAAATTCAAAATTTTATTTAACTTTAACTAATTGACATTTGATTTAAAAACTGAAGTGGTGAAAACAGTTTGATTGTTTCAGTGGGATTCCGTTTCACTTTAACTGTTAAAAATTTAA
Organism: Giraffa tippelskirchi; assembly: GCF_054371585.1. Taxonomy (NCBI): domain Eukaryota; kingdom Metazoa; phylum Chordata; class Mammalia; order Artiodactyla; family Giraffidae; genus Giraffa; species Giraffa tippelskirchi. The sequence goes on from NC_137287.1 coordinate 25,230,039, forward strand.
TGTCCACACTGAAACTGCTATAAAATACACACTGGGGTTTAAACACTTAGTATATAGATAAAAGAATGTAAAATGTCTCATTAATATTTAAAAAGCTGTTTACATGTCAAAATTATAATGTCTGAGATATATTAAGCCAAATAAAATGTATCATTAAAATTTCACCTTTTCAAAAAATTGAAGTATAGTTGATTTACAATGTTGTTTAGTTTCAGGTTTATAGCAAAGTGATCCAGTTATACATATATATCTCTATTCTTTCAGATTCCTTTCCCTTATAGGTTATTATGAAAGGCTGAATATGTAGTTCCCTATGTTATACAATAGGTCCTTGTTGCTGATCTGTTTTGTATATAGTCCCTTGGACTGCAAGGAGATCAAACCAGTTAGTCCTAAAGGAAATTGACCCTGAATATTCATTGGAAGGACTGATGCTGAAGCTTCAGCTTCAATACTTTGGCCACTTGATGTGAAGAGCCGATTCATTGGAAAAGACCCTGATGCTGGGAAAGATTGAAGGCAAGGGGAGAAGACAAAAGGATGAGGTGGTTAGATAGTATCACTGACTCAGTGGACATGTATTTGAGCAAACTCCGGGAGATAGTGAAGGCCTGGTGTGCTGCAGTCCACGGGGTCTCAAGGAGTCACACACAACTTAGCGGCTGAACAACAAGAGCAACAACAGCAAAGTGTGTGTCTGTTAATCCCAAACTCCTCATTTATCCCTCCTCTCCCCCTCACTTCACCTTTTAACAAAACTTTTCCTTTTTTTCAATTAAAAAATTTTTTGACTGTGCCCAAGGTTTGCAGGATCTTAGTTCTTGCACCATTGGCAGTGAAAGTACAGAGTCCTAACCACGGGAGTGCCAGGGAATTCCCTTAACAAAACTTTTAAAATGTGGCTACTAGAAAATTTAAAATGACATAACAGGTTTGAAATGAAGTTCTAATGGGCAGCCCTGAGCTAGACTATGAGCCCAGTTTGAGACTGGAGCACAAATGTTTGTTCTCTGCTTGAGTGCATAGATATGCTGTGCACCCCTGTTAGTGGATGGAGGAGGGAGTGATCCCAGGAGTTCTCTAGAATATTAGACTTATCTTCTTCCAGTGCCTGGTAGCTTCTTCAAGACCTTGTTCTACCCAGAGTGGCCCTTCAGATGTAGTGACCTTCCAGCAACCTCAGCTGAGCACGAGTTTCTGTTTGACCCGCAAACCAAAGTTTCCTTCCTTCCCACTCCTGCTTCCATTCATTCAGCAGAAGTTTATTGATATGTGCCAGGCACTGTTGTAGGTGCTGGGGATGCAGCAGTGAGCAAAACAGGCACCTGTCCCCATGGAGTTTATATTCTTTTAGGGGAGGCAAAAATAAAAAAGAGGAATCTGTAAAATTACAGGAACTTGGACAGTGACGAATGTCAAGAAGAAACAGAGAAAGCAGGAGGTAGATGGAAGGCATTGGGGGTGTGTTTGTTTCTTATGGCTGTTTTAACAAGTCCTATAACTGTAGTGGCTTAAAACAATCCATGTTTATTATCTCAGTTTTGGACGTCAGGAGTTTGAGTGGGCTTGTAGATCTGTGTTTCTTCTGGAGGCTTGAGGGGAGAATTCATTTCCTTGCCTCGTCCAGCTTCTAAACGCTGCCTGAGTTCCTTGGTTCCTGACCCTGCATCGCTTCAACGTCTGCTCTGTTGTCATATCTCCTTCTCTGACTCTGATCCTTCTACCTCCTTCTTATAAGGATCCTTGTGATTCGATTGGGCCCACCTCCTCATCTCAAAATCCATAACTTAAGATTCTCTGGAGGGGAGGGTGGGAGGGAGATTCAAGAGGGAGGGGATATGTATATACTTATGGCTGATTCACATTGTTGTAAGGCAGAAACCAACACAATATTGTAAAACCATTATCCTCCAACTAAAAATTAAAAAAAAAGCCTGCAACATTGGCAACCTCCCTTTTGGCAGATAAGGTCCCAGGGACTGCAATATGGACATCTTTGCAGAGGGGTGTCTACCACAGGGACTGGACTTTTAGATAAGGTGGCCTGGGAAGGACTCACTGAGATGACACGAGTAAAGACTCGAAGGAAGGGAGAGAGGGAATCATGCAGATACCTGGGGAAAGAGGCTTCCTGGCTGAGGAAAGAGCTTGTGTAAATGTCCTGAGGTGTGTGGCTGGGATGCTTGAAGATCAGCAGAGAAGCCAGAGAGTATGGAGCAGAGAGATCCAAGGCAGAAGAGTAGGGACTAAGGTTAGAGAGGTAATATAGGAGTGGGTGTGGAGACAGATCATGGAGGGCCTTACAGATGATTTTAAAAAAGGTATTTTATACTCTGAATGAGATGAAAAGCTTTTAGAGGCTTTCTTGAAGTGAGCAATAATTAACTATAAAAAATATATAAAAGCAAATGGAAAGAGAAATGAAAAATGAAGTGTGAACATGTAAAATAGAAATAAGGAAGTAATACAATTGAAGGCTGGGGTCAGAGGTCAGAAAATGCCAAAGAATTAAGACTTTAATGTATGAGGGGAAAGGGCTGATATATTTTTCAAAGAATTCAATCATATCAATGATCCCTGTCCTGAAACTGGGTAGACAAACAAGCAAAGAAGTATGAACAGACAACTCAAAAAAGATGAAATGCAGTTAGCTAAAGTAAAGTGGAAGTGAAAGTTGCTCAGTCATGTTTGACTCTTTGCAACCATGGAATTCTCCAGGCCAGAATACTGAAGAGGATAGCCTTGCCCTTCTTCAGGGGATCTTCCCAACCAAGGTATTGAACCGGGGTCTCCTGCTTTGCAGGCGGATTCTTTACCAACTGAGCCACAAGGGAAGTCCAAAAATATTGGAGTGGGTAGTCTATCCATTCTCCAGGGGATCTTCCCAACCCAGGAATCTCCTGCATTGCAGGCAGATTCTTTACCAACTGACCTATCAGGGAAGCAATTAGCTAAGCATATGGGGAAATGATCAGCCTACCTAGTGATCCAAGGAATGCAAATTAAAACAACAGCTACATTTGCACCTCCAAAGGATTTTAACAATGATAATGCTATCTTTGTCCAGCATGGAGTGAACCATATATAGGGAACCCCTGATGCAGTAGGCATGGGGGGAGGGGTTCAGACCCTTTTAGAAAACAGTTTGATGCTGGGTATCAGAAACTTAAACATGGCATTCCCCTTAGTTCAATAAATCCACTCTTGGTAACCTAGCTCAAGGACAGTATTCTAAATCTGGATAAAGCTTTGTTTATTGCAGCCAAATGGGAGAAACAACTAAACTGTAAGCAATAGATTAAATAAACCATGAGGGTTGTTCTTTTGATATTTTTGCCAAACAATCTGAGTTAAATGTCAGTTGTGTGCCAGGCACTGTCCTAGGTGCCAGGAATACAGCTGTGAACAAAACTCCATGTCCTCATGGGACTGACTCAGAAAGGAGAAAGAAAACAAAGAGAAGATAGAGATATGTGATATGATAAGAACAAAGCAGGGTTCTGTGTGAGGAGTGATGGGGACTGGAGGTTGAACAACCGTTCCATTTTGCTGAGAACTGAAGGCGATTCCCAGTATAGGGGATTTTCAGTTTTAAAACTAGGACGGGCTTGGGCAAACTGGGATGAGCTGGTCACCCTAAGAAGGGCAGCCTTTTGGTGAGGCTGCCCTGTTGGTGAGATGGTCAGGCCTCTCTAAGGGGCAGCATTTGAATAAGGGCAGAATGAACCAAGGGTGTGTACTATGGGCATGATGGCAGAGTAGCTTCCCAGGCAGAAAGAACAGAATGTGCAAAGGCCCTGGGGAAGGAGTGTTCCTGGCCACCTTTGAGGACTCAAAAAAGGTGAAGATGTCTGAAGCATAGGTTTCAGAGGGGGAGGTAGGGGCTGGTTTCTGAACCCTGCCAGAAGAAGAAAATGGATTTTATTCTAAGCCCAGTGGAAGTCTTTGGAGGTTTGAACAGGGAAAGTGATATTGAAACCATATAACTCATATTGAAACTTGAGCCCATGTTCCAGGACTTGAACCTGGCCAAAACCCATGGTCTTCCAACGGAGATCACATACCTGGTTTCAGGACTTAATGAAGCTCAGGCTCACAGAAAGAATTCAGTGGGAGACAAAGTGATAGGTAAGAAGTGCATTTATTTAGAGAGAAACACAGAGAGAGTGTGTGCCCTCTTAGAAGGTGAGACTGGTTGGAAATATGGTATGGTTAGCTTTTGTGGGCTGGGTAATTTCATAAGCTTCACAGGCTTCCCTGGTAGCTCAGCAGGTAAAGAATCTGCTTGCAATGCAGGAGACTCCGGTTTGATTCTGGGGTTGGGAAGATCCGCTAAAGAAGGAGTGGGCTACCCACTCCAGTATTCTGGCCTGGAGAATCCCATGGACTATATAGTCCATGGGGTCACAAAGAATCGGACTCGACTGAGGGACTTTCACTTTTATAGGCTAATGAGTGGGAGGATTATTTCAACTATTTTAGAAAAGGGACAGAAATTTCCATGAATTGGGCCACTGCCCATTTTTTAGTCTTTGATGATCAGCTTCAGAACAGTGTGTCAGTCAGTCACTCATTTCAGTTGCTCAGTCGTGTCCGACTCTTTTCGACCCCATGGACTGCAGCATGCCAGGCTTCCCTGTCCATCACCAACTCCTGGAGCCTACTCAAACTCATGTCCATTGCATCAGTGATGTCATGCACCCATCTCACCCTCTGTCATCCCCTTCTCCTGCCTTCAATCTTTCCCAGCATCAGGGTCTTTTCCAATGACTCAGTTCTTCACATTAGGTGGCCAAAGTATTGGAGCTTCATCTTCAGCATCTCCAATGAATATTCAGGACTGATTTCCTTTAGGATGGACTGGTTGGATCTCCTTGCAGTCCAAGGGACTCTCAGGAGTCTTCTCCAACACCACAGTTCAAAAGCATCAATTCTTCGGTGCTCAGCTTTCTTAATAGTCCAACTCTCACATCCATACATGACTATTGGAAAAACCATAGTTTTGACTAGATGCACCTTTGTCAGCAAAGTAATGTCTCTGCTTTTTAATATGCTATCTAGGTTGGTCATAGCTTTTCTTCCAAGGAGCAAGCGTCTTTTAATTTCATGGCTGCAGTCACCATCAGCAGTGATTTTGGAGCCCAAGAAAATAAAGTCTATCACTGTTTCCATTGTTTCTCCATCTATTTGCCATGAGGTGATGGGACCAGATGCCATGATCTTCACTCTCTGAATGTTGAGTTTTAAGCCAACTTTTTCACTCTCCTTTTTCACTTTCATCAAGAGGCTCTTTAGTTCCTCTTTACTTTCTACCATAAGGGTGGTGTCATCTGCATATCTGAGGTTATTGATTTTTCTCCCGGCAATCTTGATTCCAGCTTGTGCTTCATCCAGTCCAGCATTTTGCATGACGTACTCTGCAAAGAGGTTAAATAAGCAGGGTGACAATATACAGCCTTGACATACTCCTTTCCCGATTTGGAAGCAGTCTGTTGTTTCATGTCTGGTTCTAACTGTTGCTTCTTAAGCTGCATACAGATTTCTCAGGAGGCAGGTAAGGTGGTCTGGTATTCTCATCTCTTGAAGAATTTTCCACAGTTTGTTGTGATCCACACAGTCAAAGGCTTTGGCATAGTCAATAAAGCAGAAGTAGATGTTTTTCTGGAACTCTCTTGCTTTTTCAATGATCCAGTGAATGTTGGCAATTTGACCTCTGGTTCCTCTGGCTTTTCTAAATCCAGTTCATGAAAGTTCACAGTTCACATACTATTGGAGCCTGGCTTGGAGAATTTTGAGATTACTTTGACAACGTGTGAGATGAGTGCAATTGTGCAGTAGTTTGAGCATTCTTTGGCATTGCCTTTCTTTGAGATTGGAATGAAAACTGACCTTTTCCAGTCCTGTGACCACTGCTGAGTTTTCCAGATTTGCTGGCATATTGAGTGCAGCACTTTCACAGCATCATCTTTGAGGATTTGAAATAGTTCAACTGGAATTCCATCACCACCACTAGCTTTGTTTGTAGTGATGCGTCCTAAGACTCACTTGACTTTGCATCCCAGGATGTCTGGCTCTAGGTGAGTGAACATACCATCATGGTTATCTGGGTCATGGAGATCTTTATTGTATAGCTCTTTTGTGTATTCTTGCCACCTCTTTTTAATATCTTCAGCTTCTGCTAGGTCCATACCATTTCTGTCCTTTATTGTGCCCATCTTTGCATGAAATGTTCCCTTGACATTTCTAATTTTCTTGATGGTATCTCTAGTCTTTCCCATTCTATTGTTTTCCTCTATTTGTTTGCATTGATCACTGAGGAAGGCTTTCTTATCTCTCCTTGCTATTCTTTGGAACTCTGCATTCAGATGGGTATATCTTTCCTTTTCTCCTTTGCCTCTCAGTTCTCTTCTTTTCTCAGCTATTTGCAAGGCCTCCTCAGACAACCATTTTGCCTTTTTGCATTTCTTTTTCTTGGGGATCCTGTTGATCACTTCCTCCTGTACAATGTCACAAACCTCCATCCATAGTTCTTCAGGCACTCTATCAGACCTAATCCCTTGAATCTATTTGTCACTTCTACTATATAATTGTAAGGGATTTGCTTTAGGTCATACCTGTATGGTCTAGTGGTTTTCCCTACTTTCTTCAATTTAAGCCTGAAGTTTTCAATAAGGACCTCATGATCTGAGCCACAGTAAGTTCCTGATCTTGTTTTTGCTGACTGTATAGAGCTTCTCCATCTTTAGCTGCAAAGAATATAATCAATCTGATTTCAGTATTGACCATCCGGTGATGTCCGTGTGTAGAGTCTTCTCTTGTGTTGTTGGAAGAGAGTGTTTGGTATGACCAGTGCGTTCTCTTGGCAAAACTCTGTTAGCCTTTGCCCTGCTTCATTTTGTACTCTAAGAACAAATTTGCCTGTTACTCCAGGTATCTCTTGGCTTCCTACTTCCAGTCCCCTATGATGAAAAGGGCATCTTTTTTGGGTGTTAGTTCTAGAAGGTCTTCATAGAACCATTCAGCTTCAGCTTCTTCAGCATTACTGGTGGGGGCATAGACTTGGATTACTGTGATATTCAATGGTTTGCCTTGGAAACGGACAGAGATCATTCTGTCATTTTTGAGATTGCATCCAAATACTGTATTTCGGACTCTTTTGTTGACTATGATGGCTAACTCCATTTCTTCTAAGGGATTCTTGCCAACGGTAGTAGATATAATGGTCATCTGAATTAAATTCACCTATTCCAGTCCATTTTAGTTCACTGATTCCTAAAATGTCAATGTTCACTCTTGCCATCTCCTGTTTGACCACTTCCAATTTACCTTGATTCATGGACCTAACATTCCAGGTTCCTATGAAATATTATTCTTTACAGCATTGGACTTTACTTCCACCACCAGTTAATCCACAACTGGGCATTGTTTTTGCTTTGATTCCATCCATTCATTCTTTCTGGAGTTATTTCTCTACTCTTCTCCAGTAGCATATTTGGCACCTATAAACCTGGGGAGTTCATCTTTCAGTGTCATATCTTTTTGCCTTTTCATTTTGTTCTCAAGGCAAGAATACTGAAGTAGTTTGCCATTCCCTTCTCCAGTGGACCATGTTTTGTCAGAACTCTCCACCATGACTCATCCATCTTGGGTGGCCCTACATGGCATGGCTCATAGTTTCATTGAGTTAGACAGGGTTGTGGTCCATGTGATCAGTTTGATTAGTTTTCTGTGACTGTGGTTTTCATTCTGTCTGCCCTCTGATGGATAAGGATAAGAGGCTTATGAAAGCTTTATGGTGGGAGAGACTGACTGTGAGAATAGTCCGTGGGTGTGTCATTTAGCTTGCTGATGTCTTATGATGGGCATATGCTGAGGTTCATGCATAAGGTGTGGTGAAAGTCAACTTATCTGCCATCTTGGACTCATTTTGTTCTAATCAGTTTATGTCATGTCCTCGGGCTATATCATCCTTTTAAAGTTTGTGCCCAGCACTCTTCCCTCCTGTTTCAATATGATTTATGAATTTAGAAAGAACACTTTGGCTGCTATGAGAAAGGAATATTGGTGGTTGTGGCTGGGAAGCAGAATGGAATCTGGTGGACCTGGTAGAAGGCTGTTGTAATCTAGGGCAACAATCTTGACAAACTCAAGCCTGCATCAGAATCACCTGACTTCCAGTAGACCTTGAGCCTTATTACATGCTCATTGTAATAACATTATATTACTACATTAGCTAAATGACACACTCACCAGCATTATGACACTTGCTATGACAAAAACCAGAAAAGCCCACACAAGGACTAAAAAGGAGTGTTGCATCAGTTCAAGGTCCAAACCACATCTCTCTTCTTAGATAATTCATGAATACTCCTCCCTCTTTTCAATCCTCTCTCTTTTACCTCTATCTTCTTATATGTATAGTGTGTCCACCTGAACTGGGTTGAGAAGTTTATTTGCAAACTGAATTCCTACTTCTCCATCCTTTGGCCAATGGATAAAACTTGTGTTGTTCCAGTCTCAGCATCCATTTCATTTGGCTGTGCAAATCTGAGCAGAAAAAGAACCTCCCTGGTGAGAAAAGAACCTCCCTGGTCCCAGCCAAGTTTAGGACCCCAGCAAGGGTCCAGTTGACCAATTCAGTGACACTTTGAGTAGCAAAGATCTAGGAGAGAGATGAAGGTGACTTTGCAGGAAGGTGTATCAACATTGAAGTTAAGGAGTATTGTCTGGGATATGTTTTGAAGTAAAACTATCAATCCCATTTTGGTTCCCTTTTAACCTGATTACACCAAGGAGAAGATCTCAATTTGGTACCAGTCTGGCCCTAACACTTTTCTGTCTCCCTTCTCTTTATTTTAATAAAGAGAGAGCAGGCCTCACAGCGTAGAGCTGTCAGCAGAGAATTCTAGTTAAAATTTGATTTTTGGGGAGATCTTCATTGTATTTCTTTTTTATGATTGCCTGCAACTTCTGACAAGTGATATTGGTTTTTCATTTACAGAAATGTTACAAAGCTTTTATTTTCAATAAATGTATTTATTTTTTTAGAAGTGACAGTTGCTATAAGTCCATAAAGTAAATAATGGCTTCCCTGGTGGCTCAGTGGTAAAGAATCTTCCTGCCAAGCAGGAGATATGGATTCAATCCCTGGGTCAAGGAGATCCCCTGGAGAAGGAAATGGCAACCCACTCCAGTACTCTTGCCTGGGAAATGCCATGGACAGAAGACCTGGTGGGCTACAGTACATGGGATCACAAAGAGTTGGACACAACTGAGTGACTGAGCACACACATACATGAAATAAATAATAGTATATATATACATATGTATATATTACACACACACACCTATGTATGTGTATACACACACACACACAAAACTAGAGATGATGGTTCTCAGTGACTGCACTTTGGGAAGTACTGTTCTAAGTCTCCATTCCCTTTGGTTCTGCAAAGCCAGCACCTGAAATCACTGGGCCCTTCTTAAACCCAGGAAGTCCCTTCCATCTCTGGCAGCCCAGTATACTTCCTCCTCTCTCTTTACCTGCTGTTCATGCCTTTATTTATTCAACCTCCACTTACTGAGCACCTACTAGGTTCTGGGCTAAAGTCTCAACCTCCATACACAGCATCCCACTGGGGAACATTTTACAAGTGATAATGTTTCCTGGGAAGAAGCTCCCCAACAATTTACTTAGTAAATGCAGACGTAGATCTACAGTAGTATCCCTCTCTTGTACTTGTGTATGAATGTGCTTCTTTGAGGGAGAGAGAAAGAAAGGGATGGGATTGGAATGCTGGAAATGACACCCCCTTGTCTCCAAAGAGGATATTGCTTATGTGAGCTGTCACGTGTGTCCAGTTGGGGAAAACAAGTATCAGGAGCTGGTGTAAGGTGTGGGGCATCACTGGGGATTTTATTTCATTAATTAATTAAATTTTAAAATTTATTCTGGGTAGGTAGTTAGGAGATCTCTTTGGTCAAGTTGTGTGAGCCTTTGGAGCATAAATATCTGTATTTATTCAGAAAGGCAGATGGTATTTTCTCTTGTAACATATAAGAATTCCTAAGATAAAGTGACACCAAATAACATGAAGCAGGTGAATGGGTTTTCACCAAATACAGAACATGTGTCTGAGGAAGGTCTGACTGAGGGCACAGATGCCAAGACAGAATGGCAGGGACTTGGAGGACCCTGGGGGCCTTCGGGGAGAGAGGCCATTGCTCTTCCCACCTGCTGACCCTTGAGCAGCGAGGGCAGGATGTGTGGCTGCTAATATAGAGAGATCTATTCTGGCCAGGGAAGTTAAGGAAGGATGCTCAATACCACCCACACCAAAAGTCCTAAGAACACTTCCAGGAAATAGATGCAGCTTCCAGCTATACTTCTCATGGGGCAAATCTACACAGCCTGTGCTGGGGGAGTTGCTGCCGGGATTTGTTTAGTGATGATGAGTAAGGTGAATTTCACCTCAATTCACAAGGAAATTAAACATGCAAATACTTTAACTCAGTTAAAAGGCCTTATACATGTAATAATTGTATCTGAGGATCAAATGTGATGACGGTAGACATGAAAATGTTTCATGGGCCACAGAGCCCTGGATTACTCATCCTGTTTGCTGATGCATCTCTGTGAGGTAGGCCAGGTGCCCACCCCAGACTCTCAGTTCAGAGCTGACGTATCGCATGGACTGTTTCCCTGCAGCCCTGGGGAGGGGCTGGTTCTCTCACAGGGCTTTGCGAAAAGAGCATCATAGACATATCTCCTCTCTCCAATCACATGTGTTTCCTTTCTTGAGCTTAACATACTTTCCTGGTCACCATGGCAACTGTTAGGCATCCAAGTATGGGCATCATGCCTGGCTTTGGGGTCTGAAACTCTCCCTCCTGCCCCTGGCTCACTCTTGGGTCCAGAGGGTGATATCTGGTTGCTCTGGACCCAGAAGTTTGAGAAAATATGTGCCCAAAGAAAACAGGTCTGAGTAGTGGTTCAGAGCTCCAACTTGTGGAGCTGAGTGGACTGTCGTTGAAAGAGCACAGGTTCAAATCCTGGCTCTGTCACTTACTAGTTGTGAGAAGCAAACATCGCTCTGACAGGCAATGCACAAGGGCTTTATTAGGGGAAGTGCTTGCGTGAGTGAAGTCAGACTGTTATGCAAGTCTAACTGTGAGTGAGGGAGAGAGGGAGAGAGAGAAAGTTGCCTGGAAGTGTCCATGCTGTGCAGTCTGAGGAATGTTGGGGCATCCAAGTGGGATGTCAGAGAAGCTCCTGCTTTCTAGGAATGAGCCTGCCTTGGTTTCCCTGTTGAACCCAACACTGATGGGATGTGATGGATTTCAAATTCACAGGTGCATTCTCAGGGTCACCACACCACTTAACCTCTCACAGGACAGTTGCTATGATTAGATGAGATAAGATATGTAAAGCACTGCACACGAGATCTGGAATAGAGTAAACCCTCAACATATACTCTACTATTATTATTACTCAAATTACTTTTTCAAAGTCAACAAAAAGGTATTTCTTTTCCTTTTGTTACCAAGTGTCCCTTGGGCTTGCCTGGTGACTCAGTGGTAAAGAATCCACCTGCCAATGCGGGAGACGCAGGTTTGATCCCTGGGTCAGGAATGATTCCCTGGAGAAGGATATGGCAGCCCACTCCAGTATTCTTGCCTTGGAAATCCCACGAACAGAGAAGTCTGGTGGGCTATAGTCCATGGAGTTGCAAGAGTTGGACACAACTTAGTAACTAAAACAACAACAATGATAACATTGCTTACATCAAGGGCTGCTGGCTCAGATTCCTTCTAAATGAGTGGGCTGGGTTGGTGTAAGTAAGACCTTAGGGAGCAGTGGAGACTATGGTAAACTAGATAGCCCATGCCTCATTTACAATGTTTTGAGCAAGAACCTGATCCAGCCAAAGCATACACACATGTGAGCTGAATTTGGTCTATGGCCTTCCAGTTGGAAACCTCTCCCTGCTATGTGCATTATTTGGAGTAATTCCTGATATCGTGGTTTTGCACAAGCTGGGAAGTCAGTTTAATTAAAATAAAAGAAATGAAAAATAGTTGGATGGATTTTCTTTTCCTTCATGACTAATTCATGATGTGTTTGACCAAACAGAGAGATCTGATAGGTTGATTTTTGGTTTTGTATGTAGATTTGGCGTTAGCTCATACAAGAGGTTTAGGATGTGGATGTGGGGAGCTGAATGACATGAGCTGGGAATGTGGTCTTTCCACTTTCCAGCTATGGGAACTTGGGCAAGTTATGTGATCTCTCTGTAACCTAGTCTCCTCTTCTGTACCATTATTAGTGGGGCTAATAATGGTACTCTGCTCATGTGGTTCTGTGAGGATTTAATACCTGGAAAGAGCTTAGAACAGGGCCAGGAATATGGTAAGGCTGAATAAGTATTGCTGTTATTCTGGGGTTGGGTGAGGGACAGAAAACATGATTTTTCTTCCTCCCTTTATTTCACATAAGACTAAAACTTAATGATTGGTGTAACACCCAAGTAGGAACGAGTTTCTCTTACCCTGGTGATATAATCATATATAATAATGCCACTTACATAAGCTTCCTTACCTCCTTGTTAAATCCACCCACACTCTGCTCCACTTCATGCTGTTAAAGAATTTTCTCTCCCAGGGGGAAAAAGATACCCAACTTTATACTAATTATCACTTTAAAGCAGGGACCCATTGGGGGGTGGTGCTGGGAAAGGTGGATTTGGCAGTGCTCTTGATTTAGGGGAGTAAAGTCTTTAGTCTGGAAGCAGTGAGTCAGGCTTGGAGACCTCAGAGGAACCAGTGGAATCGTGGAGTCCGAGGCAAACCATGGCCTTCCCTAAATCAGGCAGGCTCAGTCTATGCCTTAGCACTAGTGTCCAAGAGCCAGCCTCTGCAGACAAATGTGGTTTGTGTTTCCTTTCCTTCTTTCTTTTTTTGAATCTGAAACATGTTCTTCATGTAATACATGCTCGTTACAGAAAACATAGAAAATGTAGGGGAACAAAATAGAAGTATAGCAGTCAGGACTTGTTCAGCTGTAAGAATCAGACATCAGGATGTTCCAGGCACGAATCAGGCGTGTCCAAAGCTCAAAAACTGATGGGATACCATCTTGCTCTCTTTTTCTCTCTCTCTGCATTTCTCTAATAAGCTTTCCCCAGATGGGGGAAAGGTGGACCTTATTAATCCCACATTAATTCCTATCAACTGAACAACCTACTACAAAGGAAATGCCTTTTCTCAGCGCTCAGGTGAAAAAGTCTCAGAGAGGAACTTGATTGGTTGGGTGTGTATCACATGTACATTCTTGAGCCAATCCCTGTGGCTACGAATGATGTGTTCTGATTGGTCAGGTTAGTGAGCCAATGGCCAGGGAAGGTGGAATCAAGGCATATGTGACTTGAAATATAAGAAACAAGTTTACCAGAGAAAGGAGGAATTCTGTTCCAGAAGAAAGAGGAGAAGAGGATGAACTAGTGAAAATGGTGGGTGTCACTATAAGAAGCAAATCCTCCCACCAATTTCCAATACTCCCACCTCCCAGAAGTAATGACTTCTGGCTTCTTTGTGTGGCTTCTCCCAGAAGTCCCCTCTATCTCCCTATGTGTCTATATTTATAAGCATGTATTAGACATATAGATCATTGGAATATCCTACGCAGATTTGGTAAGCTGATTTTGACTGCTTTGTTCAAAGATATCAGTTAGAGGGCTTCCTGATGGCTCAGTGGTAAAGAATCTGCCTGCTAGTGCAGGAGACAGGGGTTTGATTCCTGATCCAGGGAGATCCCACATGCCACAGAGCAACTAAGCCCATGCGCCACAACTATTAAGCCTGTGTTCTAGAGCCGGGGAACCGCAACTCATGAGCCCACAGGCCACAATTACTGAAGCCAGTGTGCTGTAGAATCCATGCTCTGCAACAAGAGAAGCCACCGCAGTGAGAAGCCCACGCATTGCAAGGAAGAGTAGCCCCTGCTTGCCACAACTGGAGAAAAGCCCACTCAGCAACAAAGACCCAGCACAACCAAAAATAAATAATAAATAAAATTATTTTAAAAATCAATTTGATATCTCAAAACGTGAGTGGTCTATTTCCTTGGTAGGAAAATTACAGAGTACAGATAAACAAAAATGAAATCAAACTTTTTTTTTTTTTTTATATTTGGCTATGCCAGATCTTCATTGCCATGTGTGGGACCTTTAGTTATGGTATGCGGGCTCTTAGTCGCCACATGTGGGGTTGAGTTCCCTGACCAGGGATGGAACCCAGGGCCCCTGCATTGGCAAGCAGATTCTTAACCACTGGATCATAAGGTAAGTCCCCAAAATGAAATAGAACTTAAGACTGGATGGAGCTGACAGTAAGAACTTTTAAGGAGGCAAGTTAAAGACAGGACTGAAATGAAAAAAAAGTTGTTAGATCTCCTCTTATGACAGCCCATAGTCCTTCTTGCACTTCTGTACACATTTATAATTATTAATTATATTTGCAGTGTCTTCTATAAATTTATTTTATATTGAAATGTTTCAGGTACAAAAATCCTATGTAAAGTCTAATATAGTGAACTACCATTTACCCATCACTCAGCTTAAGAAACAGCATTAACAAATGCAATCTAATCCCACTGGGACACATCTCAGTCTTGTCCTTCTGTTCTCCCTTCTTTCCAGTGGTGACCTCAATCCTCCAGTTGTATTTTTATTCCATGTATATTTTTATACTTTAATTGGATATTTGTTATCTATCATTAATATGCAGTATTGGGTTGTGTATTTTAAAACCTTCAATAGAATCCTGCTGTATTAAATACATATCATTCCATGACTAGCTTTTTTTGCTAATTATTATGATTTTTCGATTTATCAAAGTTGTGTTTCACTCAGTTTCTCTAGTGTTAATTTTTTACTGATGGCATTCCACCATACAACTCTATCATGCTTTATTTATCCATTCTCCTGTAAACAGACATTTAGGTATTTTCTATTTTAGGTTATCTGCTATTACGAACAGTGCTGCAGTAAACATTAATGTACATTTCTCTCTGTGAAAAGTCAATGGAGCTTCTCCAGGCTTAGGGTACAAACCCAGGAATAGAATGAAAAGGGCTATACATCTTCAACTTTACTAGATTTCACCCAATTGCTCTGCAGGGCATTTGTAACAATTCCCACTCTTCCAGCAGTATACAAGAGTTCCTGTTTCTCCAACATTTGGTTTTGTTAGAATTTCCATCTTTACCGGTTTGATGTGCATGAAATGCAGGTCTTCCACATGAAATGTTAAGTCCTAGAGAGCTGGGATCATATGTTGCATTTGCCATGGTTTCTCTGGCACTTAGCCCAGCTCCTGGAATATAGTAGATCCTCAGTAATTTTTGATTGACTGAGCAACACAGTTTTCTGGTTCCTCTCATGTCAAGTCCTTTTGCACTTTGCTGGAGAAGATGTCTGTTCTCCAGAGACTCTTACTTCTGCCTCATTCTTCTCATTTGAAAATCAGAACTCTCTCAGGAGCTTAACGGAGAGGACAGTTTTTGGCTACCCTATTAGGTCTCATTACAGCAGCAGTTCTCAAAACTTACCTATGCATCACAATCGCCCGGAAGATTGTTAAAACTTGATCACTGGGCCCCACCCTCCGAGTTTCTCATTTAAGAGATCTAAGGTGGGTCCAAGAGATTACATTTCTAACAAGTTCCTGGGCATTACTGATGCTGCTGGTCCAGGATGCACACTTTGAGAACCACTCTATTTGTGAAACATTTGATCCAGACATTTTGGATATGTTCTGTGTAGAATGTTCTTAAAGGGACTAACTGCAAAACTTGAAAAATCATCCCCAAAGTGGATAGTGGAAGGAAAAAAAATCACATCTAACTCTATTTGGCTGAAATGGGGAAAGGAGATGCTTGAATTCTGGGTCCCTAGAACATTCAAGACAGATAGTGGCCCATACAGAGACTGATATAGTTCAGTAAGAATATATTGGTAAGTTTTCATCTACCCAAGAATCTAGCCCAAGATTTCAAGCCAGGATCTTTTTTTATCCGCTGATATTCCTGAGACCACCCTGATCTTCTCTTTCCTCTTCTCCTTTTACTTCTCCTTGTCCTCTTTTTCCCCCTTCGTGGTCTTTCATCATCATCATCAAATATTAATTTAATTCAAGTGTAGGCTTGACTGCCATGCTGCCATAAGAAAGCTGGCATGTACTGAGGGCTTGGTTACAAATACTTAGTTGTGGTATGCAGGATCTTTGATCTTCCTTGTGGCCTGTGGGATTTTTTAACTGTGGCATGTGAACTTTTAGTTGTGGCACGTGGGATCTAGTTCCCTGATCAGGGATTGAACCTGGGCTCCATGTGTTGGGAGTGTGGAGTCTCAGCTATGGGATCACCAGGGAAGTCCTGATTACAAGTACTTTTGTCAGCACTTGCTCATCTCATCCTCCCCCAAATCGAGGAGATGGGGCCCACTATCAAATCCATTTCCTAGGCAAAGCTTAGAGATTACACAGCCAGCATATGACAGAGGTAGGCTCATACTCAGGTCTCCCCACCTCCAATGTCTTGTTCCTTTCTACTTCTACACACTGTATTTCTGTGCTTCTCAGTTTCCTCATTCATTCATTCACCAAATATTTACTGAGCACCTACTGGGTGGTAGGCACTGTGCTGACGATGTGGACACACAAGACAGCCAAACTCCCTGCTATTATGATGCTTACAATATCATATTATTTTAATCTGTAAAATGAGATGATGCCATCCCTCAGAGATGCTGTAGGGATTAGGTACCTAGGAGGTGCTCAACAAACTGTTGTTTCCTGATCTCCTTTTCCCTGGATAACCGGTAGTTTTCTAGTCACATACGTAGGGGAGAACTATTGGAGTCTGACTGTGTTCTTCTAGAATGAGGCATAGCGCTGTCGTTAAAATCCATGTCCTATTGACCTGCCTGAGCAAACGCTCGTTTTCCTGCGTTCCTGGGCAAGACTCAAGCTCTTACTCCTTTCTGCTGCCTCGCTCTTCCGTCTCTCTCCCCATTCTAGCCAGTATCTCAGACTATATATGAGTCTCAACAGACCAAAGGCAGTGGGCAATACTTTGAAAACTCTCTGTGTAATTCCCAGAGCAGAAAAATGGAGAAATATGGACTTCAGGCACCTAGTGTGATGGAGAACTGAGACAAAAGATAAGAGAAATGTGTGGCTTAGGAGGATGGGTTTGCTCAGGAAAAACAAGTAGCAAATGTCTATGTAGGGGTATTTTCCTTCAAGTACCTAAAGTTTTTGAAGAACCTGGGTAGGAGAAATCCACACTTTAGGAATCTAGGCTGCTATTTATGTGATTTCCATCTCTGACAGCTTCACTTTCGATGCCTGTGTCCTGGTCTTTGGATTTTTCAGGCTCAGTTTTAATGATTTCCTCCCTTCCCCCCTCAGGAAGACGCTTTAACTCTGCAACAGTATCAATGCACTTAAGCCAAATTGGAGATCTCTCTCATGACAGACAAGACAGTTGACAAGGGAAATGTCACAGAAACATTGTACATTTCTTTCCATAGACATAGCAGAAGCAACACCTGGATTCCATAATTGAACAGATGTAACTGGTATTTGGGCTTTTCCATCCAGATGCCCCTGTAGTGGATTAACTCATCCATTTTTGTTCCTCATCAACCTTGTGACCTGGGCAAAGTACCTGATCTATCGGAGCCTCAATTTTCTTATCTATGGAGAGATGACTGTGGAAAATATATATATTCTCTGTGGTAGTTTTAGTGGGGAGGATTAAATGAGATACAATTTAGAAATTCTTAGCATGGTATCTAGAGCATATTTACATTCTGTAAATAAGACCAAAACTTTTTCCTACTATCAAAACTGTCTTGTGAAAGGGTCTGGAGCTCACACAGCAGTGTAGGGCAAGTGGGATTCTCTAGACTTGGCTCCAGTTCCTTGCCCTGCCATCTCTGAGAGTTTGGGAAAGTTAGTCCCCTCTCTGAGACTCCATTACCTCTGAGTTTAGCAGACGGAGAAAACTAGGGGAGGGGGGTTGAAGAATTTTTAAAGCCCAAAGAGATAGTAAATAATAACCTATATATAATATTCTATATATATATGTATATATAGTATGTGACTGTGAAGTGAAAGTCGCTCAGTTGTGTCCGACTCTTTGTGACCCCATGAACTATAGCCCACCAGGTTCCTCTGTCCATGGGATTCTCCAGGCAAGAATACTGGAATGGTAGCCATTCCCTTCTCCAGGGGATCTTCCTAACCCAGGGATTAAACCCAAGTCTCTTGCATTGCAGGCAGATTCTTTACTGTCTGAGCCACCAGGGAAGCCCTCATATACTATATAATATATACTGTTTTACATATATTTATCTGCACTATATAACAGACTAATATACAAGAAACTCTCAACTATACTACACTATATGTTGCACATCATATAGTTTATGCATACTATATATACATAGTGCCTGTGTGCATGTTCAGTCACTCAGTTGTGTGCAACTCTTTGTGACCCTATGGACTGTAGCCCTCCAGGCTCCTCTGTCCATGGGATTCTCCAGGCAAGAATACTGGAGTGGGTTTCTATGCCCTTCTCCAGGGGATCTTCACACAGGGATCGAACCCACATCTCTTTCATCTCCTGCATTGGCAGATGGGTTCTTTACCATTAATGCCACCTGGGAAGCCCATATATGCACAGTATATTTATATAACTATAATTTATATAAGTATGTAAATTATATAACTATAATTTATAAGTATTATATATACTATATATATAAAATATATGCTATAATATGTAGAATTGAGTTTGTCATATAACACATGTAATATATTGTAGTATACTAGGTATTATGTTATATAGTGTATAATTATATAGCATATAAACATTATGTAATACATGAAACATGCTCTGTTTATCACATATACTGTATAACATGAATATCACATATATCAAATATATAGTGTTTGTATTGTATAATATATAATATGTACTATATATAATATAATATATGATGTATATGATATATATATCATACCATACATACTATACAATAATGTAGAAACTGTATACTATATTGAGTGTAATATATTATGCTAGTATAGTATATAATGTGCTGTATCTTATATGTAAATAGTATAGATACTATGCTACTGTGACAATATTGTATGCTGTGTATATATGTATATAACCATTTTCATCCATATTATATAATATATATAATATTGTATTGTATATTGTATCCACTGTATACAATATATTAAACTGTATCCGCTGTAATATATAATATTGTATTGTATATTGTATCCACTGTATATACTATGTACTATGTCATATATCGGAGAAGGCAGTGGCACCCCACTCCAGTACTCTTGCCTGGGAAATCCCATGGATGGAGGAGCCTGGTAGGCTGCAGTCCATGGTGTCGCAAAGAGTCGGACACGATTGAGCGACTTCACTTTCACTTTTCACTTTCATGCATTGGAGAAGGAAATGGCAACCCACTCCAGTATTCTTGCCTGGAGAATCCCAGGGACGGGGGAGCCTGGTGGGCTGCCGTCTATGGGGTCGCACAGAGTCGGACACGACTGAAGCGACTTAGCAGCATGCCATATATTAGCATATAATAGTATAGTAGAAATGAAAGTTTCTATAAATAGAAAAGTCATGATTATTAGGAGATGCCATTATTCACATAGAGATGTCAATGACTGATAAGGTTTAAAATGTGACCCAGACTTATTTTACATTTGCCATTTTCCCTTGAAATATTTCTATGTGTCTTTACTGCTCCGTGAATAGCACCATCTGTCCCCAGGGCCCTTGAAAAGAGCCAGGAATCCCTGTTGTTCCTCTTCGCCTTCCTCCTACTCCACCTCCTGCCATCCAATCCTTCGGTTCTGTGGGTTCTATTTGGTTCTATTCATCCTCCAAAGCGCAGCCCAGATCCATCCAGCACTCGCATCTCCCATCACTGCCTGCCTGGGCAGCTATCGTAGCTTCTGAGCTGTTCTCCCCACCCCCTCGCCTCTTCATCATCACCCTTCACCCAGTAGCCTGAGTGGTCTTCCAGGGAGTAAATAAACTACTTCTCAGCTGAAAACTCTTCTTTGGCTTTTCTATCATATTTAGGGTAAAATCCAAACTCTTTACTGTGGCCTAGGAGGCCCTGTAGGGACTGGCTCCTGACATTTGATTTTGTCTGGTGTTGCTCTCCTCCCCTGACCTGCTTTGCTCACTCTACTCCTACACCCTGGGGGCCATTCAACTCTCAGATATACTGTGTTTGATCCCACCTTAGGGCCTTAGCTCTTGCTGTTCCCATTACCTGGAATGCTCCCCCCCTGCAACATGGTCCTCTCCCTTACTTCATTCAGGATTCTGCTCAGATGTCACTTTATCAGGCAGGACTTCACTGACCTCCCTATAGCATATCACACCTGCCCTCTTACCACGTGCTATGTGAGTGTACATATGATAAGATACTGCATATAAAATCTATGTATATTAGCTAGTGTATATAATCTGAATCCTACCTTCTCCAAATGAGAGAAAGGACCTAGATCTTTTAGAACAGTATGTAATTAATAGCTATGATTAATAATGGTCATAATTAATTACTATTAATTTTCTTATTATGACACTGCTGTGTGAATGCTTTTTATGGCTGAATAGCATTCTATTGTAAACATATACCACCTCTTCTTTTTCTTTTTTTTGGCGATGCTGCCTGTGGGATCTTAGTTCCCTGGTGGGATCTTAGTTCCCTGATGAGAGGTTGAACCTGGGCCCTCAGCAGTGAGAGCACAAAGTCCTAATCACTGGACCACAAGGGAATTTCCACTGCATAAGATTTTAAAAGGTTTAGATAGTGAGAAATTATACAGCTACAGTTTAAGGAGGATTACTATGTACCAGGTATATACTGAGGTTCATGTATTTATTTTTAATTCCATCTCACTTAACCGTTTGTTGTTCAGTTGCTAAGTTGTGTTTGACTTTGTAACCTCATGGACTGCAGCATGCCCGGTTCCTCTGTTCTCCACTGTCTCCTGAGTTTGCTCAAACTCATGTCGATTGAGTTGGTGATGCTAGCTAACCACCTCAACCTCTGATGTCACCTTCTCCTTTTGCCTTCTTTCCCAGCATCAGGGTCTTTTCTAGTGAGTTGGCTCTTTGCATCAGGTGACCAAAGTATTGGAGCTTCAGCTACAGCATCAGTCCTTCCAATGGATATTCAGGGTTGATTGCCTTTAGGATTGACTGGTTTGATCTCCTTGCTGTCCAAGGGACTCTCAAGAGTCTTCTCCAGCACCACAATTTGAAAGCATCAATTCTTCAGCACTCAGCCTTCTTTATGATCCAGCTCTCACACCTGTACATGACTACTGGAAAAACCGTAGCTTTGACTATATGGACCTTTGTCAGCAAAGTGATGTGTCTGCTTTTGAATATGGCTGTCTGGGTTTGTCATAGCATTCCTTCAAAGGAGCAAGCATCTTTTAATTTCATGGCTACAGTCACTGTCCTCATTGATTTTGGAGCCCAAGAAAATAAAATCTATCACTGCTCCCACTTTTTCTCCTTTTATTTGCCATGAATGATGGGACCAGATGCCTTGATGTTAGGTTTTTTTTTTAAAAGTTAACTTTCAAACCAGCTTTTTCACTGTCCTCTTTCACCCTCATCAAGAAGTTCTTTAGTTTCTCTTCACTTTCTGCCATCAGAGTCGTATCATCTGCATATCTGAGGTTGTTGATATTTCTCCCAGCAATCTTGATTCCAGCTTGTGATTCATCCAGCCTGGCATTTCAAATGATGTACTCTGCACAGAAGTTAAATAAGCAGGGTGACAATGTATAGCCTTGATGTACTCCTTTTCCAATTTTGAACCAGTCAGTTGTTCCATGCTCGGTTCTAATTGTTGCTTCTTGACCCGCATACACTTTTCTCAGGAAACAGGTCAGGTGGTCTGATATTTCCATCTCTTTAAGAATTTTCCATAGTTTGTTGTGATCCACACAGTCAAAGGCTTTAGCATAGTCAATGAGGCAGAAGTAGATGTTTTTCTGGAACTCTCTTGCTTTCTCTATGATCCAATAAATGTTGGCAATTTGATCTCCGGTTCCTCTGCCTTTTCTAAACCCAGCTTGTCCATCTGGAAGTTCTGGGTTCACGAAGTGTTGAAGCCTAGCTTGAAGGATTTTGAGCATAACTTTGCTAGCATTTCCTGAGGAAGGAAATGGCAACCCACTCCAGTGTTCTTGCCTGGAAAATCCCATGGACGGAGGAACCTGGTAGGCTACAGTCCATGGGGTCACAAAGAGTCAGACATGACTGAGTGACTTCACTTTCTTTCTTTCTTTTCTTTGCTAGCATTTGAAATAAGTGCAGTTGTGCAGCAGTTTGAACATTCTTTGGTGTTGCCCTTCTTAACCCTTGCCTTTGCCATCACAGCAATACCCTGAAATTTGTGCTATTTCAGGAGGGGATGTGAGCTCAGAATCAATTTTATTAATATTGGTAATAACAGTAGTAAGAGTTATTAAATGATTGAATGAAGGTACATGTGACCTGTTCTGAAGCTGTTTTGCATTGTATTAGAAGACAAAGCCTTCAGCTCCAAGAGTTGACTGAATGGTGGAAAGTCAGGTAGTTTGGAAGGGGAGATGGCCAGTTACTCCCAGAGGAATCCTTATCCAGGGTCAACTTTGAAAGCACAAAGATTTATTCATTAGGGAAGGCAGCCTTTCCCCACTGCCACTGCCTATGAATCCATGGCCAAGGAATCTGAGAAATGGTTCCCCTAATCCTTTGATGCAATCTGTTTGCGCTGGATGACAAGCATTCCTGGCAAACGGGGTCTGTGCCTTTCACTGAGTCAGTGATAAACCTTGAGCCAAATCGAAGTTACCAGCCTTGTGTTCTGTCATCTGAGACCTTTTGACTCTGTGAGGTGTGCTAACACTCACATGCCCTTTAATTTATGACTTTTATTGAGTCTTTTGTGAAGTCGTAAATTGAACAACCCTCCAGCTGGTTTGAGCCCTCATCAGGAAGCTGTCATCAAAGTGAATCACCTTCTCAGTGGCTGCTCCTTTGCTCAAGTTCATTGCAAAGGCTGGGATGTTTTCTGCAACTTGCTTATAGAATCTGTCAGCTTCACGCAGCCCAGACCTGCCAAGTCAAGATTTTTTTTATTAAAAAATGTAAAATAAAAAGTGAAGAGAAAATACTTGTATTTGCTCAGAGGCTCTTGCATCTTAGTACAGCATTCTGGAAAAGCCTAAATTTCTGAAACTGTGAAGCAGGTGAAGTTAACATATTGTAATTTCTGGCCTAGAAATATTCTGAATAATTCCTGCACCAGGGATTTGGGGACAAGGCAGAGACTGACATATTCCCGAAGGTATCTGTGAACCGGCAACTTAAATACAACAGGAGTTGGACCTTGGTCTTGGTATGGGCTTGTGTGGGAGTTATTTCTCTATAAAAGCATGGGGGTGCTGGAGAATTCATAACTACTCCTCAGACACTTGTCGGGCTATGTGCTGGAGTACAAGATGCATTATCTCACTGATCCCTCAACAGTCCTCTCTTTGGTCCCCATTTTGCAGATAGTGAAGTTGAAGCTCACAGAGGTTATGTCGCTGTAATTCACTCTAGGTCACATGGATAGTAAGTGCAGCAAAGGTTTGAATCCAGATCCTCTTTCATTTCATCATAATTCACTCATTTGAATTTATATTGCAATGATTTTTAGTAAATTTAAAACACTGTGCAACCATCTCTATAATCCATCACCCACTCCTACAATCCTTCGTGCTCATTTGAATTCAATCTCCACTACCATCTTTAACTCCAGGCAACACACTAATTTACTGTATGTCTCTCTAAATTTATTTTTTTCTGGTCCTTTCATGTAAATGGAATCATAATATATGGTCTTTTTATCTGGCTTCTTTTATTTATCCAGAGGTATGTCTATGTTGTTGTATTAGTAGTTCATTCATTTTTATTACTGGAGAGTATTCCATTGTATGGGTATACCACATTTTGTTTATTCATTTACCGATTGATAGGCATTTGGACTATTTTCATTTCCTGGGCATTATTCGTGTGTCTTTATGTGGAGGTTTTTATTTCTTTGGGGCAGATTCCTAGAAGTGGAATTGCTGGGTCTAATGGTAAGTTTACGTCTATCTTTATTTAAAAAAAAAAAAAAAACTACCTAACTTTTAAGGTACATTGAGCTCAGGTCCTTGAGGGTCTAACTCGTGACCACTGTGCTATGTATTATGTCTCACATTGCTCCATTTCACTGTTAATCAGTTAATTTCAATAATCACTGCTTGACATCTGTCTTTGCTGGTCCTAGAACTAGATGGTAGGAAAAGAGAGATGAAAGAGATATAGTTTGTTACTCGCTTTCTGTGGTCCATTGGATTATTCATCACAGTTCTTCTGCCATATGACCTTGCAGTGTAATAGATGATCGGAGTGGATTCCCCACTCAGGATGTTGGGTGTTGGGAAAAGCAGCCTCTAGGCACAGTCTTTTGACCCTTCCTTGGCCATATAAGAATGGGTCTGAGCTTGGAATAATTTGTTACCTGGGAGACAAAGAGCTCTCACAGCCTGTAGTGAGTTTATGGCCTTGGGAAGGACTGTCTCTCTGTTCCTGGCTTGATATGTAATACTTTGTTCTGCTTAAGTGTGCACATCAGTGGCCCTCATGCATGCCCAGATTCCTGTATTTCAGACCCCAGAAGGAAGGGTTGCATCCTTGTGCTGCAGCATGACACAGGCTGTGTGCTCCATCAGCAATAGATCCTCTGATCCTGGCCAGCCGGCACGTTGCATGGAGCTGCCTCTTGTGAACACTCCCTCTCCTCTCTTGCTCCAAGTCACTGCTGAGTCACTTGAATCTGGTGTGCTTGTGGTCTGTTTTCAGTGACATTGAATCATGCATGGTCTCTTCCTTGGGTGACCCGCTTCTGCTTTTTAACTTTGGGTGTCATCAGGTTATATAGTCTGTCCTATGGCACAGCCTGACCACCTAGAGAATGGTGAAACATTGGGTGTGCTCCTGAGACCTGCTGTGGCCAATGGGACATTAGCAGATATGATGCAGACTGATGTCGCAAATGTGTCTGTGTGCTTGGTTCACCTCTTTGCACTGTTACTGTCCATTATAAAAAAGCATTTTCTGGGTAGCTGATGCTCCTTCAGCTCCTCCTCCACACAAGCACATGTGGAGTGGATCTGAACCCAACTTGCAGCTTAGAGTTAAGTACAGTTTCCCTGCCTTTCCTGCTACTGAAGAGATAGAATAAAGATGGTGAGTCGTGCTGTTTCCTTTGCTGGCACCAGGTGTCACTGTCAACCTGAGACAGCTTTGTTGCTGTTTGTTAGTCACTCTGTCATGTCTGACTCTTTGCGGATCCCATGGATTGTAGACCTCCAGGCTCCTCTGTCCATGGAATTCTCCAGGCAAGAACACTGGAGTGGTTAGCTATTCCCTTCTCCAGGGGATCTTCCTAACCCAGGGATTGAACCTGGGTCTCCTGCATTGTAGGCAGATTCTTTACCCTCTGAGCCAGCACCTTCTCTTCTGTAACTTGCTCTATAGTGCTGATGCTGGGAATTTGCAAACTACATTTC
This sequence comes from Giraffa tippelskirchi, assembly GCF_054371585.1. Lineage (NCBI taxonomy): Eukaryota > Metazoa > Chordata > Mammalia > Artiodactyla > Giraffidae > Giraffa > Giraffa tippelskirchi. Next base: position 25,255,752 of record NC_137287.1, read on the forward strand.
CTATGTTCCTCTGCCACCTGGCTTCCTATCAGGGGGCACTGGATGGAGATCAGAAGGTGGGAGAGGAGGGAGATTTCTGTCACTGTAGCAGCAGCACAAGTGGAGTGATTCCAAACTCCAGCACTCCAGGTGGAGGCAGCCTCTTCTGTGTGGTGCTAGCCCTGGTGGAGGCAGCCTCTCTTTGGTAAATATAGAAGTCACTGCAGTGGCATCACATAGGTGATTAGGTGAATAGCATTAGGTACAGCTTCTAATATCAGGTTATCATCCCTTCTTCTTTTTGCTTCTCAGACCCTCTTTTCCAACTGATCTTCCACCTATCTCAAAATACTTATAATCAAGTACTTGTTTGCAATGCCTAGAGTGGTGCCTGCTTTGCTGACATTATTGTTTTCTGAAACATGAGCAGAGGAAACCATTGATTGTGGGGGTGGATGGGAGTTAGGGAATGATGAGAAAATTGTCCACTTCTCTGTGTGAGAAAAACATTGGCTAACCCTAATCCTACAGGCCTAGGAAAGCTTCCAAATTATATTATTAATTCTTCTCCTTTTTTTTTCTTTTAGTATTATGCTGCATTGAACATAGCTGGTCAATGATTGGATGTCAGGTAATCAATGCTAAGACTTCTTGGGAGTTTTGATTTCTCATTTATCCTGGAGGTAACCTGAAATGAACCAATGACACACTGAGTAAGTTTAATTGAGTGTTTTTCCAAGAATTCTGCTTTTTGTCCTACACTGGCCCTCTACATGAAGGTAGTGGATCTAGAAGGAAGGCAAGACAAGTGCAAACCTACACTGCCCACAGAATGGTGGGTGACCTTCCTACCCGGTGCCCTTAGCCTTCCAGCTTTGCCCCAGCTTACCTGTTTCTCAGAATCCACAAGGATCCTTTTATTGAAGCTCGTCAGGATCCAGAGCTTTACAGATGATGTCCAGAGGAGTGAGAAAAGGCACTCTGGCACAGTTGGGAAGGCGTCTCCTGGGGTCTGCATCAGCCCCCACGTCTCTGTTGATTACTCTGAGCAAAGCTCTTCAGTTTCTCTGTGGGGCACTTCTTTCTAAGTGAGTACAATCAGGTTAGGCAGGTGGCAGAGGAAACAAGGCTGAACAACAGGTTTTCTGTTCAAGTTAGTTCAGATCAGTAAGAAGCCCTAAATCTGGGTTTTTTCAGCCTCAGTTGGAGAGAAGGAAAGAGTTTGGTTACCCTGCTGAGGAGAAAAATAGGCCATTATGGCCCAAAGAAAGCATCTGTCCTAGATTTGAGAGATACATGGTGTCCTGGCTGGTTTCTGGGTCTCAGTGGGTTGGGCTGTTGACATCATCTCACCCCTGTGTGCCTAAGAAAGATATGAAAGTGTAGGTGGAGTCTTCATGGAACCAGAGCTCAGGATCTGATATCTGAAGCTTCTAGCCTTGTGTCAGCTTTCCTACTTTTCCTAACTCCCCACTAGACAAACCCTGTTTCTTTTAAAAATCTTTTAAAAGTAAAAAAAATCCTTTTAATTTCATATTAGAGTATAGCTGATTAACACTGTTTCTTTACATCCCTGTCATACTGATTTCATTTGAGTCTCACAACCTGCCTAGTCCTTATCACAATGGTTGGAAGCAGCTGTAGAAGGACCCCCTTCCTAGAACCAGGTATTCAGTGTGTAAACCCTGAAGTCATGTGCCTTTGGGCAAGTCGCTTCACCTCTGAGAACCTCAGTCTCTCTACCTGAATAACGGGGCGGCACTGGAGCCTGTGTTACATCCCTGGCAGGGTTGTGGAGACCATCAAAGAGGATGATATACTGTAAGTGCTGGGCAAACAGTAATTCTCAGCCTGCCTGAGCTTGTGCCTGCTCTTTCACACATCAGAAACTGTGGTGGCACACAGAACAGGCTGTATTATATTTTATCTGCCACTATTCTGTTTTATCTACTAATCACTTGGTTATTTTTTCCCTCATAGCTCAGTCGGTAAAGAATCCACCTGTAATACAGGAGACCCAGTTTTGATTCCTGGGTCAGGAAGATCCCCTGGAGAAGGGAATGGCTACCCAATCCAGTATTCTTGCCTGGAGAATTCCATGGACAGAGGAGCCTGGCGGGCTATAGCCCATGGGGTCACAAAGAGTCAGACATGACTGAGCTACTAATACACGACTAACACACACACAATCACCTGGTTGACCCTTGAATGGCCCTTGGCCTGCTTAATGCACTGACCAAGGTCTTATATTTATTTTTTGATTTTTTTTTTTGGTTGCAGTAGTCTTCAGTGCTGCACGTAGTCTTTCTCTAGTTGTGGCAAGATGGGGCTACTCTCTAGTGGTGATACACAGGGCTTCTCATTGAGGTGCCTTCCCCTGTTATGGAGCACAGGCTCTAGGGCATGGGCTTCAGTAGTTGTAACACATGGGCTCAGTAGTTGCACCTTGCTGGCTCTAGGGTGCATGGGCTTCAGTAGTTGTGGCACTTAGGCTCCGTAGTTGTGGCTTGTGGGCCCTAGAGTGTGCAGGCTTCAATAGTTGTGATGCATGGGCTTAGTTGCTCTGCAGCATGTGCAACCTTCCCAGACCAGGGATCGAACCCATGTTCCCTGCATTGGTAGGCAGATTCCCATCTACTGTACCGCCAGGGAAGTCCACCAAGGTATCTTACACATTCATACGAGAATTGTCTTCTATTGGGTTGGCCATAAAGTTCATTTGGCTTTTCCCATAAGATATAACAGGAAAATCTGAACGAACTTTGTGGCCAACCCAATATGCTCTAAGCTATGGCTTCTCAAATATTTACGTGCACACAAATCATTGGGAATGTTGATAATATGCAGATTCTGATTCAGTAGGTCTGAGGTGGGGCTGGAGATTCTGTATTTCTCCTAAACTGCCAGGTCATATCCATGCTGCCAGTGTGATGATCACATTTTAAGTAGCAAGAATCTAGTAAATGTTGTATCTTTTCTTGATGCTCTCTTGATGTTTTGCTCTACTTGTATCTACTTGTTTCAAGTTTAACTCCACCTCCTAAAATTTTGCATGGCTCATTCAGTCAACAGAAATCAGACAGAACTCACTGTAACAGCAAATAGCCCAGCTCTGGAAAAAATGAATGAAGTTTGCACAAGGACCAAAACTTGGCAGTGCACTGTGAAGGGCTTGTAGCACACCATTGGTGTCAACGTGACACAACAAGAGTGAAAGCTATCACACTGCTCAGGCCAGAGGTGGCCATTTCCCCTTCATGAGCAAAACTGTGAGAACTTGCTCATTTTTGCCTTCTCATATGGCACTGACCACCCCCCCCAAACGTTTGATGAGCTATAAGTGTCTTCAGTGAGTAGGAAATTAATTAATCCCTTCCTCCCCCTCACTGGAAAAGTTTCCCAGGTGCAGCTAGTGGTAAAGAACCCACCTGCCAATGAAGGAGACATAAGAGATGCAGATTTGATCCCTGGGTTGGGAAGATCCCCTGAAGTAGGAAATCGCAACCCACTTCAGTATTCTTGCCTGGAGAATCCCATGGACAGAGGAGCCTGGTAGGCTACAGTCCATTGGGTCTCAAAGAATTGTACACAACTGAAGCAACTCAGCATGCATGCCCCATTCATTGAAAGGCTGTCTATTGCTCCAAACTTCGAAAAATGGATTATAGCTTCTACAGAAACTTTCCTCCCTTTCGTTGTTTTCTTTCCACATATAGCTGAACTTGTCACCCAACACTGAATCTCCGCCCATCTGTAAGTTCAGATTTCTAAGAACAGGGCAGGGAAAGGAGCCTCAGTCTCTCTGGCTGTTGGTATCTCCTGGAATAGCCATGACGATAACTTTCAGTCTCGAAGCTCATATTGAAATCCAAATCTGTTGTTCATTTAGAGATGATGAGCGGTCCCCATCAGGTTGGCAACCTTGTATCACCTTCTCCCCATTCACCCTAGAGCAATGGTGCTTCATGATGACCAGATCCTTTAGACATGAACGAGTTTAGTGCCCAAGTGTTGGGTGACTCAAAAACTTGTGCATCAAAAGACAGAAAACATTTGGTGCTTTTACGTCATGAAGCCCTGGGGAAATAGAAGAACCTTCTTTCCTTTGATCCTTCCCCCATTTTTCCTCCTCCCTCCCTCCCTTCCATCATTTTTTTTCACCCACATCTACCATTTTGCATAACACCCATATGTTGGAGATTAGAAAATAACAAGAAAAAGGAGGGGGAAAGGATTCAAAAAAAGGAAAGTGGGAGGTAAATAAATTTTGTAATTTTGAAGTTGTGACTATCAAGATTTCAGACTTTAATTTCACTCCCCACAAAACAAGCAAGTAAATAAAGAAACCCTGCAGGGATGGACATAAAATGAGCAAAGTTTTAGAATCTTTTTCTCAGGAAAAAAACCCCCACTGATTTACAAGCAGGGTTATCTGTTGTGTGGATTTGGAAGGAGATGAAAATGTATCACTATCCATCTAGATATTTGTCAAAACAACTGAATTCTATGAAGTAGAAAGGATGAACCTAAGAACCAATGTTAGGGAAGGAAGTTCAATATGGGCTCTATTGTGTCAGGGTTTTTCTACAAAGACAGGGTAGCTTTCACCTGTGTGGTATAAAATTCTCACAAAGAAAGAAACCAACAGACCTTGGAAAGGGGTGTTTATTTAATCTCATCTTTTAGAGCATGTGACTCTGTCGGTTCTGGGTGCATGGGCAAACCCTCTTATGCTCATACCTGTCTCAATATTCTTTAACATACTTCCTGGGTCCAGGGGCTCCTGTTTGATTTAGGGATTGAATATGGATATGGGGATATGAGGATGGGTTTGAATATGAGGAGGGGTTTAGAACACCTTGACTGTAGTCCCACTGTGACTGTTCACAGAAGGCAGTGATAATTTCTACAAGAACAAAGGGTGCTGTTACCAGAATAATGAGGAGTGGATGCTGGTCATCTGGAAACAAATACTTCTTGTTCTTGGAGGATGATACTTGACTCTAGCATTGAATTCAGGTCTGTTGATGTCACACCTGCCAGATAACCTTTGGTCTGACTTTCCATGCCCTGTTTGATGAAATGCCTTTGCTCTACTGAAGAATGACATCCCCAGAGGAAAGAGCACTCTTAATACTCAGATCTTGGTTTCTAAATAGTATTGTCCACTAAAAGTTACCAGGGCTCCCTGGAGAAATGGCTGATTCCAGGGTTGGGACAGGAAAATTACAAAATATGTACCTCAAACATCTTTCTTTTTTCTTTTTAATCAGAAAATATGGAGTGCTTCAAAAGAATGGAAACATATCTCAATGAAAGAGAAATCAGCCTGAAAGGGCTCCCACTGGCTAAATCCAGGATAATCTGAACATCTAAATTAAAAATGATAGAGGCTTACCAGATGGCTCAGTGGTAAAGAATCTGCCTGCCAAGGAAGGTGACATGGGTTTGATTCCTGGCTCAGGGAGATCCCACATGCTGAGGAGCAACTAAGCCCATATACCACAACTACTGAGCCTGTGCTCTAGAGCCTGGGAGACACAACTACTGAATCCCACACACCCTGGAGCTGATGCTCCGCAACAAGAGAGCCACTGCAATGAGAAGCCCACACATCACAATGAGAAAGTAGATCCTGCTCGCTGCAACCAGAGAAAAACCCACGCAGCAACAAAGACACAGCACAACAAAAAAAAAGAAATAAACAGTTATAACAGGATCGAAGGAGACTCCATGAGTCCATACTGATATTAAGAGAGAAAAAAGACAAGAGGGAGAAGAGAAAGTGTTGAAGAATGTCAACTAATAACTCTAGAAGGAACGTTAGATTTAGAAGCTCACATTTTGTAACCACAGTGAAATACTCAGTTCATGAAAGAATCAACAGGCTAGGCCAAAACCATTAGAAGAAATATTGTTGGGAAGAGTGTGGCATAAACCTCAAAATATCTACCTACAGGTCATTTATTAATTTATGATAAAGGTACCTTTAGAACGGAGAAATGTGCAGGCACCACCTTAGCTGAGTAATCGAACTTGCATCATTCACCTCCTGGGATACAGGCACCATGCATGTCACAGCCATACTTGTGTGGTATTCTTGCCAAAAATATATCCAGAAGAAGAAAATCCAACAAATCCAAATTGAGAGGCCTTGTGCAAAACAGCTGACCTGGACTTTTAAAAAATATCGATGCCATGAAAACAAACAAACAAACATGTTTGGGAACTGTTCTAGATTAAAGAAGAATGAAAAGAAAAGACAATGAAATGTGATACGTGATCTTTGATAGGATCCTGCACCAAAAAGAAAGTAATCCAGTTTCGAAGAATATGATAGAGACAACAGGAAAATGTGGCTAGGAACTGATTGTTAGTTCACTGTATTTTACTGATAGTAATTCTCCAGAGTGTGATAATTGTACTATAATTTTATAGCACAGTGATCTTGCTCTTAGGAAATGCATGACAAGTTTTTAGGGTTGAAGTATCTGCAACTTGCTCTCAATTGGTTTAGTGCAACATAGATCTATGCATGTATATTTATTTATCTGTGTGTGAAGAGAGTGATTTTTATTTTTTGATTTACTTATGGCTGTGCTGGGTCTTCATTGCTGTGTGCGGGCTTTCTCTAGTTGTGGAGATTGGGGGCCACTCTGTTGCAGAGTGTGGGCTTCTCATTGTGGTGGCTGCTTTTATTCCAGAGCACACACTCTAGGCACTTGAGCTTCAGTAGTTGCAACAGTCAGGCTTCAGTAGTTGTGGCATACTGGCTTTGTTGCTTTGCTCCATGTCGAATCTTCCCCAACCAGGGATCGAACCCATGTTTCCTGCATTGTCAGGCAGATTCTTATCCACTGTACCCTCAGGGAAGTCCAAAACTAATTTTTAAATGACAAAATGTTAACAGTCAAATCTAAATTATGGATGTATGGTCTTCTGTTGTATCATTCTCACAACTTTTCCATACATTCGCTATGTAAAAATATTAAAAGTTGAAGGAAAGCTGCACCTGTGGGGTCCCTGTCTTAGTGAGGGCTTTGGGTTCACTTTCAGACTTCCTTGGCACCCATCTCTTCCTCTGCTAACAGCAGCACTGGTGGTTGTCACTTTTTCATATTTTCATGGTAAAAAATGTTGGCATCCTTGGCTAATGAACAAACTGTGTGCAAAGGATATGTCTTCTAGTCCATCTGGAGAGAGAAATGAACAGACCCACTGGGAGGATGTGTTCTGAAATGACTGATGGTGAATATACAGGCTCATGTCCTCTAGGACTTGCTAAAGGGAACTCCCTGAGAAGGGAAGGCTAGTCTCAGAATTGAAAGTCAATTTCTGTCAGCAAGATGGGAACCTCAGAAACCTCAAAAGAAAAAGCTGATGGATTTGACCACACTCTAATGAAAAGTCTGTGACATAAGATGGAGTGAACTATAAATAATAACATATTTGAAACGCATGGCAAAGAGTTACTCTCCCTAACACCCATAGTCACTACAAGTTGACTTAATAACATGAACTCAAAATAAAAGCAACCCAATAGGAAACAGGGTCAAAAGAGATCAACAGGCAATTCACAATGCAGGACATGGAAGTGACCAACAAAAAGTCTAAAACTGGTGCAACTGTGTCAGTGTTTTAATATTTAAAATTTTAATTTGATGATGAAATTCATTCATCAAATTGGAAAATATTAAAATTTAAATCATTAAAATTTGAAATTTAATAAAATTGAAATTATTGAAGTTGAAATTATTAGAGTGTGGGAAGAAATAAGAAAGCTTTATGCAGTGCTGATATGATAGTAAATCATTACAACCTTTTAAGAACGATTTCCTGTTAAAATTTTTAAAAAAAGGGGCATAGCTGTGAAACGGGCTTCCCATGTGGCACTAGTGGTAAAGAATCTGCCTGCCAATTGAAGATCCCCTGGAGAAGGAAATGGCAACCCGCTCCAGTATTCTTGCCTGGAAAAATTCCATGGAGGGAGGAGCCTGGCAGACTACAATCAATAGGGTCGCAAAGAGTTGCACATGACAGAGTGACTGAGCACATACATACACACTTAAGCAGTAACAGAGGGTTCACCTTTAGGAATCCATACTGTGGAAACAAAGGGATTAGTAGCAAATGACTTGCTTCAGTAGCTAAAAATATGCCGTGTATAACAGCACTAGAAGGCAACTGCAAGAAAACCAGTCTGAGTTGGAGAATATCTGAAAGTCTGTTAATGGGAATGGTAGACTAAATTATGGTATTTCCAATTCTGTGGCTCATTTATTCAATCACTATATATATTTTTCAAGGCAGGCATTGTTTTACTGTGTACCAGGCATTGTTCTAGATACTGGGGGTAAGGAAGTGAATAATACAGACTCAACCCTTATCCAACTTAGCAATATCCAATAGCACTAATCCAACTTTTATTTTGGTGCTTCCTGAATGGGTTGGTGGTTAAGAATCTGCCTACCAATGCAGGAGATGTAAGAGACTAACTTTATTTTTATATTTTATAAGTGAAACTTCAGACCTTACCTGGATTGCCCTCGTTTTTTTCACCAGTGTTCTTTTTCTATTCCAGGATCTCATGCAGGATACCACATGGCATCTATTTTTACCTTTTTCAGATTCACTGGGATATAATTGCCATGTAACAATTGTATAAGTTTAAGGTGTACGATGAAATGATTTGATACACATATGTATTGTGAAATGTTGGCCACAATTAGGTGAATTAACACCTCTGTCACTTCACACAGTTATCATTTTGTTGTTGTTGATTTATGGCTGCTCTGGGTCTTTGTTGCTGTGCATGAGCTTTCCCTAGTTGCAGTGAGCAGGGTCTACTCTCTAGCTGTGGTGCACAGTCTTCTTGTTTTGATGGGTTCTCTCTCTCTTTTTTAAACTGGAGGATAATTACTTCACAATCTTGTGTTGGTTTCTGCCATATGCCAATGAACCAGCCATAGGCATACATATGTCCCCTCCCTCTTGAACCTCCTTCCCACCTTCCACCCCTTCCTAACTCTCTAGTTTTTCACAGAGCACTGGATTTGGGATCGCTGCATCATGCAGCAAATTCCTGCTGGCTCTCTCTGTTACATATGGTAGTGTATATGTTTCTATGCTACTCTCTCAAATCATCCCACCCTCACCTTCCCCCATTGTGTTCAAAAGTCTGTTCTTTATGGCTGTGTCTCCTTTGCTGCCCTGCACATAGGGTCGTCAGTACTATCTCTCTAGATTCTATATATATGTGTTAATGTACGATATTTTTCTATTTCTGACTTACTTCACTCTGTATATAGGCTCTAGGTTCATCCATCTAATTAGAACTGACTCAGATATGTTCCTTTTTATAGCTGAGTAATATTCCATTATATATATGTACCATATCTTCTTTGTCCATTAAACTGTCGATGGACATTTAGGTTGTTTACATGTCTTAGCTATTGTAAATAGTGCTATGATGAATGTTGGGGTTACATATGTCCTTTCCAATTATGTTTTTTTTTGGAGTATATATGCCCAGTAATTGGATTGTTGGATCATGTGGTAGTTTTATTCCTAGTTTTTTAAAAGGAATCTCTATACTGTTCTCCCTTGTGGCTGTATCAATTTGCATTCCCACCCACAGTGCAAGAGGGTTCCCTTTTCTCCACACCCTTTCCAGAATTTATTGCTTATAGATTTTTTGATGATGGCCATTCTGACCAGTGTGAGGTAATACCTCACTGTAATTTTGATTTGCATTTCTCTAATAATGAGCAATGTTGAGCATCTTTTCATGTGTGTATTAGCCATCTGTATGTCTTCTTTGGAGAAATGTCTGTTTAGGTCTTCTGCCCACTTCTTGATTGGGTTGTTTGTTTTTCTGCTATTGAACTGCATGAACTGCTTGTGTATTTTGGATATTAATTCATTGCCAGTTGTTTCATTTGCTATTATTTTCTCCCATTCTGAGGGTGGTCTTTTCACCTTAGTATGGTACTGTCACAAAAACAGAAATATAAACTAATGGAACTAGCTAGAAAGCCTGGAAATAAATCCACCCACCTATGGGCACCTTACCTTTGACAAGGGAGGCAAAAATATACAATGGAGAAAAGATGGTCTCTTCAATAAGTGGTGCTGGTAAAACTGGTCAGTTATGTGTAAAAGAATGAAATTAGAACACTTCCTAACACCAAACACAAAAATAAACTCAAAATGGATTAAAGACCTAAATGTAAGACCAGAAACTATAAAACTCTTAGAGGGAGACATAGGCAGGACACTCTTTGATATAAATCACAGCCAGATCCTCTATGACCCACCTCCTAGACTAATGGAAATAAAAACAAAAATAAACAAATGATATCTAATTAAACTTAAAAGCTTTTGCGCAATGAGGAAACTATAATATAAACAAGGCAATGACTTCTCTTGTTGTGGAGCACGGGCTCTAGAGCTTGAGGGCTCAGTAGTTGTGCCCACAGGTTTAGTTGCCTCTTAGCATGTGGAGTCTTTCGGGACCAGGGTTTCAACTTGTGTTCCCTGCATTGGCAGGTGGATTCTTAACCCCTGGACCACCAGGGAAGTCCCTAAACTCTACTCTTATAGCAACTTTCAAGTATACAACACAGTACTGTTAAGTATGTTAACATAGATCGCTAGAACTTACTCTTTGTAAAAGTGCCTGGTTGTACCCTTTGACCAACATCTCCTCCTCTCCCCCATCCCAGAGACCTGGTGACCACAATTCTACTGGGTCTAGGGGTTGAATGTTTTTAGATTCCACGTATTAGTGAAATCATACAGTATTTGTCTTTCTCTGACTCATTTCATTCAACATAATGTCTTCAAGCTCCATCCATGTGGTCGAAAATGGCAGGTGGGATCTCCTCCTTTTATGGCTAAATAATATTCCATTGTATCAATATGCCATGTTACCTTTATCCATTCATCTGTCCAGTGACACAGGCTGTTTCCACCACATGGTATGTAGCCCTCAAGTCTTCTTAGTTTCTGCTGGTCTTTCCTTTGTTTTTATGAACCTGATAGTTTTTTTTAATTAATTTTTATTGGATTATAGTTGCTTTACAAGGTTGTGTTAGTTTCTACTGTATAGGAAAGTGAATCAGCCATACATATTCATATATCCCCTCTTTTTTGAATTTCCTTCCCATTCAGGCCACCATAGTGCATCAAGTAGAGTTTCCTGGGCTATACAGTATATTCTCTTGTGTTATCTATTTTATACATAGTATGAGTTGTTTGTATGTGTCAATCCCAATCCCTCACTGCCTCCCACTCCACTTTCCCCTTGATGGTTTTGAGGAGGACTGGTCAGGAGTTTTGTCAAATGCATCTCAACTGGGTTTGTTAGAAGCTTTTTTTCCCTCCCAGTGCAGGCTGGGGAATTTTGGCTGGTGGGAGGGGGACGGGGAACAGCACAGAGGTACATGCTATCAACCTGACTCATCAATTGTGATGCTGACTTTGATCATGAAGTGAAAGTCGTGTCTGCCAGGCCTTTCTACTGTAGGGTTACTGTTTTCCTTTTTATGTTCAAGCTGTTTTCCCTATTTGTTAGAAGTCAGTTACTAAGTCGCCCCCACCCAAAGGGACTGGAATTGGTGGTGATGCGGATCTATAGATATTATTTGGAATTTTTCTATACAGAAGGTTTGTTGCTTTTCTTCCAATACATTTATTTATGCAACCGTTTATTCACACAAGTATGAACTCATATATATTTACTTTATACTTTGGATTAGAATCCAATACTGTGCTATTTATTTGCTCAAATTGTTCCAGCTTTGACCACTGGGAGCTCTTTCAGATTCACTCCTGTGTCCCTCTGACATACCCTCTCCTTTTTTGGGGGGAGCACTTCCTTACTTTTTTTTCTCTTTGAGATACTCCAGGCTTATTTTGTATTTTCCAGTCCTAGAATCAGCCATTTCTCCTGGGACCCTTGGTTCCTTTCGTAGAATAATGAACAGTATTGAGAAAACAAGCCTGGCAGGTGGTGACAAACTGTTTTTATTGCTCTTTAAACTTTCCTCTGTTCCCCATTAGACATAAGCCTCACCTTCGGCTTGCTGTCTTTCTCACCATTTTATCTCCTGTAACTCGAATATTAGTTATTTGTTGAATGAATGAAGCTTATTGGAACACATTTTAGCTTTTTCCTTTTTCTTTCAACATTGCCGCTAAATTTACTTTCATACAGTGCTGTCACATAGCTAGATCGAGAAGGTGTGCAGTGCCTTAGCTTCCTGTTATTATGAAGGGATGGAGATCTCACATAATGCAGACATGGATAATGCATTCATCACGTGTGTACTGCCATGCATGCATTTCACCAGCAGTCACCAGTAGTCAATGCATATTTGCAATTCACTGTTACTTGTTTGTATTCCTGGCCAAGGACTTGGAAAGGAAAGATGCTTTGTTCCTTGTTCTCCTTCAGTCCTTTTCCTTCCACTGATTTCCAAATACAAAAATTGGGCCAGTGCCTCAAGGCTTGACTCCAGTGTCATTTCCTTTGTGTTGCCTTCTGATCTTCCTGTCCCATCTCTGAATCCTGTGAGTGCTGTGTTTATACTTACACTGTGGCATTTACATTTTTTAAATTGTATTCATTTGTATATGTCGTGTGTGTGTGTGTGTGTGTGTGTGTGTATGTGCACCCAGTTGCTCAGTTGTGTCTGACTCTTTGCAACTCTGTAGCCCGCCAGTCTCCTCTATCTATGAGATTCTCCAGGCAAGAATACTGGAGTGGGTTGCCATTTCTAACTAACTCCAGGGGAGCTTCCCAACCCAGGGATCAAACCCACAGTGACTCTTTACTACTGCACCACTGATGCTCTTGTAAAACTGTAAGTTAACTGCAGGCAGGAGCTATATCAGATTCAACTTTTTGCCTTCAATAGTAACAAAGAATCAATTGTTCAAAAATAATTGGAAATTTTAAGAAGTGTAACTTTTAATCTATATTAGCTATCATTAGTATGTAATAATAGTTAAGTTCCAAGAGGAAAAAAGGCAAATGAATCAGCCAATCAAAAGGACTGGGAAACTATAAAAATTAAATTCTAGTGATAAAACTATGGATGATTTCTATGTTGCTGTTGTTCAGTCGCTCAGTGGTGTTCAACTCTTTGCGACCCCATGGACTGCAGCACGCCAGGCTTCCCTGTCCATCACCAACTCCCGGGGCTTGCTCAAACTCATGTCTATTGAGTCGGTGATGCCACCCAACCATCTTGTCCTCTGTCGTCCCCTTCTCCTCCTGCCTTCAATCTTTCCCAGCATCAGGGTGTTTTTCAATGAGTCGGCTCTTCATATCAGGTGGCCAAAGTATTGGAGCTTCAGCTTCAGCATCAGTCCTTCCAATGAATATTCAGGGTTGATTTTCTTTAGGATGGACTGGTTTGATCTCCTTGCAGTCCAAGGGACTCTCAAGAGTCTTTTCCAATACCTCAGTTCAAAAGCATCAGTTCTTTAGCACTCAGCCTTCTTTATGGTCCAATTCTCACATCCATACATGACTACTGGAAAAAATTTAGCTTTGACTAGATGGACCTTTGTTGGCAAATTAATGCCTCTGGTTTTTAATACACTGTCTAGGTTTGTCATAGCTTTTCTTCCACGGAGCAAGCATCTTTTAATTTCATGGCTGCAATCACTGTTCACAGTGATTTTGGAGCCCAAGGAAATGAAGTCTGTCACTGTTTCCATTGTTTCCCCATCTATTTGCCATGAAGTGATGGGACTAGATGCCATGATCTTCGTTTTTTGAATGTTGAGTTTTAAGCCAGAGCTAAAGAATGAGACTGCAATGAATTTCTCTTCTCATTCTTAAACCCTCAGATTTTGTCAAACAAACAGCAAAAGCAACAATACTTAATAACAACTGGCACTAGAGCTGGTATGGTGACAAATTTAAATATATGTGTGAAGCCAAGAGGAATTTGACCTAGAATTACAAAAAGACACACATACAAGAAAATTTATTACAGTGTTGTTTATAACAATGGAGATATATATATATATATATATATATAGTGAAAAAAGTGAAGTAAAACAAAAAAAAAATAGTAAAGGAAAGCAAATTGGAGGCACCTGAATGTCTATTGCTAACAGATGATTGGTACATCTGAACTATGGGATGTTACATAGCTATTGAAAACAAATGAGAGACTTTCCTGGTGGCCAGTGGTTTAGAATCCAGCTGCCAGTGCAGATGACATGAGTTCGATTCCTGATCTGGAAAGATCCCACATGCCAAGGAGCAACTAAGCCCATGTGCCACAACTACTGAGCCTGTATTCCAGAGCCCCCGAGCTGCAGCTTCTGAGCCCACATGCTCTAGGGCCTGTGCTTTGCAGTAAGAGAGGTCACTGCAACGAAAAGCCTGTGCACCACAACTGGAGAGTAGCCACCATTTGCTGCAACTAGAGAACGTCCATGCAGAGCAATGAAAACTCAGTGCAATAAAAAGTAAATAAATAATATATAAAACAATTGAGATCCCTGGCTGTTTTCCTGGAGAGATGTACATGACATGATGTGCTGTAGAAGTGGAGTGATGAGTAGAGAGTTCTTATAAAAACACTGACCCCCAGTAAGTCAGTACAGGAAAGGAGAAACACATGGGAAGAGACTAGCCAGATGGGTGGGGATCTGGGAGGGGAGGTTATAACCCTCATACAGGGTGACCAGGTAGCTTTGCATTCAGTAAAGGACACACTTATTTTCTATCTTAATCCACTCAGGCTGCTGTAGGAGACAACCATAGGCTGGGTAGCTTATAAACAACAGAAATTTATTGCTTTCAGTTCTGGAGGCTGGGACATCTAGGATCAAGTTACCAGCAGATTCTGGTGTCTGTCCAGTAGATTCTGTCTTTCTGGTTCACAGATAGTCATCTGCTTTCTGTGTCCTCATATGGTAGAAGAGGGAGGAACTCTCTGGAGTCTCTTTTATAAGGGCATTAATCCCATTCATGAGGGCTCCACCTTCATGACCTCATCACTTTCCAAAGTGAAGTGAAAGTCACTCAGTCGTGTCTGACTCTTTGCGACCCCATGGACTATACAGTTCATGGAATTCTCCAGGCCAGAATACTGGAGTGGGTAGCCCTTTCCCTTCTCCAGGGGATCTTCCCGACTCAGGGATTGAACCCAGGTCTCCTGCATTGCAGGCGGATTCTTTACCAGCTGAGCCACAAGGGAAGCCCAACAATACTGGAGTGGGTACCCTATCCCTTCTCCAGCAGATCTTCCTGACCCAGGAATAGAATGAGGGTCTCTTGCATCGCAGGTAGGTTCTTTACCAACTGAGCTATCAAGGAAGCCAAAGACCACACTTAAAATACCATCCAAAGGCCACACTTAAAATACCATCAGCTTGAGAGTTATGATTTCAACATATGAATTGGAGGAGGGAGGGAGGAACATAATCTTTCAGTGCATTGCACCTTGACAATGACTGTGATCTGTTAGTCCCATTGATTCCCATATGAAGATTACATTCATGTTTATTATCTCAGAGGTCTTGGGTGTTGTTTGGTGACTCCCCTGTAGGTTGCTCATGTCACCATGGCATCTGGAATTTAGATGAGAGAGCAGCCATTCATGTTGATTAATTTATTTTTGTTTGTGGTGTTTGAAAATTCTGAGCTTTATCTGTCAGAGATTAAAAGGGCTGAGTATCAGCCTTCCTCTTTGTACTTAATTAGAAAGGGTTTATAGAGCATTTAGAATGCCATTTTATCCATTCAAACGGATGTCCCTTCAAATGGATGACAAACATCTGAAAAGATGCTCAGACTCACAAGTCAGAGAACTGTAACTTAAGGTAACAATGAGATATATCTGTCAGGCTGAAAAAACAATGGAAAAGACTACTTACATCTCCTACCAGTGGGGTAGCAGGAAAAGGGTTACTCTTTCATATTGGTGAAGATAAGAGTTCCTTCAGCTGTTTTGGCCACATTCATTCAAATTAAAACATGCAGATTACTTAAAATTGTTATACAATATTTGATACACATCAAATAATGAAGGATATAAAATATATGCAAATTATAAAGAATAATGATAAAATAAGCATTCATGAGCCCACTTCCAGTCTAAGAATTGGATCATCACCATTACTGTTGAATCCCCTGACAAGCTACTCTCCAGATAACCACAATCATATTTTCTTGCTTTGTCCTATTAAAAACAGTTAAAAAATACATATATACTCTTTGATCCTGCAACTTCTCCTGGGACTCATCTCAAAGAAAATAGAAAGCCGTACTACATATGGACATTTGTAGAAAGAATTTATTGCAGCATTGTTGTTAGTTGGAAGAGAAGGGACACAGCAGCATGCTTGTTAATGATTGAATAAATTATAGGACGTCCACACCATGGAATTTTGTGCAGCCATTAAAAAACAATGAACTAGAGTAATACCAGATGCCTTGGAGGGCTTTCCATGGCATGTTGTAGAATGAGAAAACAGGAACCAGGAATGTGAGCAAAATGACAAATGCCCATGTATTGTGTAGAGTGTGCATGCTGAGTGCTAAGTGGCTTCAGTCATGTCCAACTTTGTGCAACCCTCTGGACTGTAGCCTGCCAGGCTCCTCTGTCCATAGGATTCTCCAGGCAAGAATGCTGGAGTGAGTTTCTATGCCCTCCTCCAGGGGATCTTCCCAACCCAGGGACTGACCACTAGCACCACCTGGAAAGCCAGGTGTAGAGTGTGTAAAAACATCTAATTGTGTGTGACTATATGAATATCGAGACAAATTTGGAAGAATATACCCTGGGTTGCCCAAAAGGATTATCAGAGAGGGGGGTGATGGTGTGAAGGGGAGGGAGGGAGGATTGAATTAGGTGAGCCAAAGAAGGAAAAAAAAAAACTTATGTGGGCCTCAGTGGCTTCATCAGAGAAACACGGATAAAAATTCTTGGCTTTTTTTGTTGTTGTTGTTGTTGCAGGGCTTATGTGAAGATTTCACAAATGATGCAAAGCTTTTTTGAAAATATTCAAGACTCTGCCTAAATGTGATAGTAGGATTTATTATAATGTGCAATTGATATTTATGATATTGATGTGGTGCCGTGCCATGCTAAGTTGCTTCCATCGTGTCTGAGTCTTTGCAATGCTATGGACTGAAGCTCACCAGGTTCCTCTGTCCATGGGGTTCTCCAGGCAAGAATACTGGAGTAGGTTGCTGTGCCCTCCTCTAGGGCATCTTCCCAACCCAGAGATGGAATGTACATCTCATGTGGTTCCCGCATTGTAGACAGATTCTCTACCACAGAGCCACTGAGGAAGCCCAGTGACGTGGGATGTGGTATTGAGCTAATAGTTTACTATTCTAAGCCTAATATGGTTTAATATATTAGGCAAGGATGGTGATAACTAACCGAACTGATGGCTGGGTGTCCTTCCAGGTGAGCTAATAAACTCACACTGCCTGGATGCCCGTGGGTCTGTATACTCCTGTGCTCAACCATGTTAAGGTTCAAAGTGTGACCCATTTAGCCTGATTGCTGAATGATGCCCCTCTTTCTGTGTTTCAGCCAAACCATGTTCAAAACAACACTGCCAGGTCTGACAAAATGGGAGATGTGTTCTCTCATGGGGCCATACCTTCTTGGGTTCTTTTGCTCACAATGAAATGAAAGTTGCCAGACTATGTGGGATATACTACCCGGGCTTCCTTGATGGCTCAGCGGTAAAGAATCTGCCTGCCAATGCAAGAGACACTGGTTCAGTCCCTGGGTTGGGAAGATCCCCTGGAGGAGGAACTAGCAACCCACTCCAGTATTCTTTTTTTTAAATAATTTTATTTATTTATTTATGTTTGGCTTCACTGGGCCTTTGTTGCTGCAAGGCTACTCTCTATTAATAGTTACGGTGCATGGGCTTCTCATTGCAGTGGCTTCTATTGTCGTGGAGCACAGGCTCTAGGGCACAAGCTCAGTAGTTGTGGCACATGGGCTCATTGGTTGCGGCAAACGGTTTAATCGCTCCGTGGCATGTGGGATCTTTCTGGACCAGGAATCTAACTCGTGTCCCCTGCATTGGCAGGTAGATTCTTCACCACTGAGCCACAAGCAAAGCCCCACTCCAGTATTCTTGCCTGGGAAATCCCATGGACAGAGGAGCAGCCTGGAGGACTAAAGTCCACATATAAGGGATGTAATATGATATTTCTCCTCTGTCTTACTTCACTCAGTGTGATGATCTCTAGTGGACAAGCCTATTTTTAAGTTTCCCTCGAATCCTTGGTGGCTCAACAGTAAAGATCTGTCTGCAACGTAGAAGATGTGGGTTGGGATGATCCCCTGGAGGAGGAAATGGCTGCCCACTCCCGTATTCTTCCCTAGAAAATCCCATGGGCAGAAGAGACTGGTGGGCTACTCCATGGCGTCACAAGTCAGACAAGACTTAGCAACTAAACCACCACCACCAAGCAGTGATTAACAAATTTTTATTTGGGAATAACTTCAGATTGACAGAAATTTACAGGCAGTACAGACAGTTCTCATAGCACATCCCCTCCCCTGCCTCCAGTTTCTTCCATTGTTAACATCTGACGTCACTCAAAGTACATTTGTTAAAACTCAGAAACAGACACTGGCATTGTGCTATTAAATAAACTCCAGACTTATTTCAGTTTCACCAGTTTTTCCACTGTTGTTGTTCAGTTGCTAAGTTGTGACCAGCTCTTTGCAACCCCATGGAGTGCAGCATGCCAGGCTTCTTCGTCCTTCACTATCTCCTCGAGTCTGCTCAAATTCATATCCACTGAGTTGATGATGCTATCTAACCATCTCATCCTCTGCCACCCCCTTCTCCTTTTGCCTTCAATCTTTCCCAGCATCAGGGTCTTTTTCGATGAGTCAGCTCTTTGCAGCAGGTGGCCAAACTATTGGAGCTTCAGCTTCAGCATTAGTCCTTCCAATGAATATTCGGGGTTGATTTCCTTTAGGATTGACTGGTTTGGTCTCTTTGCTGTCCGAGGGACTCTCAAGAGTCTTCTCCAGTGCCACAATTCAAAAGCATTAATTCTTCAGTGCTCAGCCTTCTTTATGGTCCAGCTCTCACATCCATACATGACTACTGGAAAAACCATCGCTTTGACTGCATGGATCTATTAGGTGGTCAGAATAGGAAGAAGGAGTCCAAAATGGCAGTGGCTAGAAGACAAAGAAGGGAAAAGCCCACAAAAATAGAACAAAGGAAGGTCCAAGGACTGGAGTGAGGACCTCAGATAAAACAAACAGCCCTCCTGGCTAGTCCAATTTACATAGGGCAGGCTCAGAACAAAGGATACAAATTATAAAAGGAGGAAGCCTAGAAGGATTGGGGCTTCTCTTCTCTTCGCATCTTTTGGGTGGGTCTGCCCTCATGCCTCTAGGATGTATTTTCCTTTGCTCGCCAACAAAACTGAGCTATAACACTGGTCCTTTTGTTGCTTTAAATTTTTGCTGTGGCAAGACAGAACCAAGGAAATTACACACTCCCCCTACAGATCTTTGTTGGCAAAGTGGTGTCTGTGCTTTTTAATAGCCGTCTAGGTTTGTTGTAGCTTTCCTTCCAAGGAGCAAGCGTCTTTTAATGTCATGGCTGCAGTCACTGTCCACTGTTTCCATTATTAATTTACTATTAATTTTCCATGAATAATAGCCCATTGTTAATTTTCCATTAATGCCCTCTTTTGGTCCAGGATCTGATCCAGGGTACCATATTGCATTTAATTGTCATGAACCCCCAGTCACCTAGAGTCTGTGACACTTTTTCACTCTTTCTTTATTTTTATGACCTGACAGTCTTGAATCTACAGGCCAGGTTTCCTCTAGAAATTTTCTCAGTCTGAGTTTGCTGGTTGCTTTTTTCTTGATTACACTGGAGGGATTTGTTTTTCATGCAAGTTATCTAGACAAATCTCCAATGGGAATAATTTTGCCTATAAAGATTTGACCCCCTTAGGAGTTTAAAGAGAGCATTAACTTGTCTTTTCATTGTTACTTTGAGTGATTGCAAATGCTATCTGTTCTACACCCTCCTGCCCCAGGCTCTGCAGGTGGTTAGCCTTGTGAGGGGCAAAATGGAGATTCAGACCCAGACGCCAATGCCATGATCTGTCCATGACTCCATATGCACACCGCTGGTGGGCTGCTAACAAATTGGTTTGTTCAAGGGCATGCTCAACTGTACCCTCAGCTCCCCTCTGGAAGAGCTTCAATATCATCTAATTAGGTAACATGGTAGCTGGGCAACCATTACTTATAATAGACGTGGAGTTGTAAATTATGCTATTTAATTAAGAACTGCTCCCTTCTATTAAAGAAAAGCTTATCATAGGTTAGTAAATTTATTGGGAACACTTAACTTTAGCTAATTAAGCTGTTTGAACTCAAGGCAAGGGCATTCATTAATAATCAAGTCCAAGCAGTTAAGGGCAATTAGTGAAACAGCTGGTCTTTATCTTACGGATAAAGGATGGTTAATAGAGATCTTTACAGCTGTTATAAACTTCCCCAAAGCAATCTCTTCTTCAAAAGTTTTTGTTAGTTAAGAATATAGAAGGAGGAACTAAATTTAAAAGACTGAGTTGGTAGCAGTCTCAGTCTCTCAGCCCCAAGATGAAGGCCAGAAGAAGTGGAATCCACCAGCCATGGTCTCATTCCCAGCCATGTCCACTTTTCTGGGCAGAGGCTGATCTTGAAGTCAGCATCATACCTCTAGCTCCCATTGGAATCCTGGCTGCCTGAGCAGCAAAGGGCAAGGACTGGTCATCTATGCCTGCAGAGATCATATTTCCTGAAAGAAAATTGGAGGAATGTGGTCTGACAAAGTTTGTTTTGTTTTTCTGATTCATGGATGCCTTTATATAGAAGGTCTCACAGAGATGCCCTTTTTAAATGGCATTGGCTTAAAATTCTTCTTAAACTGAAGTGTAAGGCATCAACTCTTTGAAAAACCATCCTACATCAATATTGTCTTGCGTTTCCTCTTGATGTTGTTTAACTTGTTCCTCTCTTTCCTACATTTCCTGTAAACTGGAAATTTCCTTTAGAGAGTTGATTAGATTAAAGTGAAACATTTTGACCAGAATCCTTCAAGGTGATGTCATGTATTTCACATGCATCATGCCAGGAAGCACATAAATGTCTCTTTGTTCCCCTCTTGGTGATGCCAATCTTGAGTCGTGGGTTATAGAGGTAACCCCAGACCTCTCCATTGCAAAGGTGCATTTTACCCTCTGAAGTCGGTACACAGTATATGGGCTACTCCTTTTATGGGCTTCCCATGTAGCTCAACTGGTAAAGAATCCACCTACAATGCAGGAGACCTCAGGTCAATTCCTGGGTCTGGAAGATCCCCTGAAGAAAGGATAGGCTGGCTACCCACTCCAGTATTCTTGGGCTTCCATGGTGGCTCAGTAAAGAATCCACCTGCAATGCGGGAGACCTGGGCTCGATCTCTGGGTTGGGAAAATCCCCTGGAGGAGAGCATGGCAACCCACTCCAGTGTTCTTGCCTGGAGTATCCCCATGAAAAGAAGAGCCTGGCGGACTGCAGTCCATTGTGTCGCAAAGAGTCAGACACATCTGAGTGACTAAGCACAGGCACAGGCACACTTTACCTGCAGAACCCCTCCCACGGCCTCCCTGTGCTTGACCTGTTCTTATCATTCTGACCTCTACTCAAGTGTCACCTTCTCTTACTGAGAATTAGGCACCTGCTCTCAGGTGGCCTGCAAGGCTGTGTGCTCTGGCCTTGGCTGGCTCCCGGACTCATCTTGAACAAGCCTCCCTTCGTTGTTGCAGTCTAGCCACACCAGCCACCTTTCAGTGCCTGGAGTGCTCCCTTCTGCCAAAGCCTTGCCTGGAACACAAGGCTCTCCTCCTCCCTCAGTCACCCCCTTCTCACCCTACTAGGGTCCTTTCCTGACAGATGTCTTCCTGGACTGTGTACCCCACCCCAGTCTGGGTAAAATGCCACTACTGGATGTTCTCAAGGTGCTGCATAAGGTCCCTGCATGGTGGTCATCAAACCTGGAATATTTCTTTAGTAGGGGAAGCACACGGACTGAAACCACCCACCCTGGCCAGGCACCATTGTAACCATTTGCATGAGTTATTTTATCACAGGAGATCCGGGTAAGGAACACAGAGCTAATAAGCCACCACCAACCGGAAGAGTTCAGGAAAGGCCAAAAAGAGATGCCACAGGTCCTACCACCTCCCAGAATCCTTCTCGCTGGCATCCATCTGGGCTGAGCAATGCATGTGCCACCAGGAAGGACCCTTAGTCAGAATGATTGTTTCTGAAGACAACCCAGAAATGAATCTCATCACCATGAAACCTGAGACTGTGAGCTACATGGCAGAGCAATTCTCCTGGGTTCCTTTACCCTGCTGCTCTCCACTCAGGCGCCCCTTCCCCATAAAGTCTCTGGCTTTGTCAGTGCTTCTGTCTTCTTGCACAATTCATTTCTGAATTGTCTAAGCCCACTCTTGGGCCCTGGAAGAGGTTCCCCTTCCTGCAACACTTTTATTTATGTGATTATTGTACTAATTTCTGTCTTCCCCTCAGGAGCTAAGCTCTGCGGGGCCAGGGCAGCTGCCTAGTTTTGTTCATCCTTATAAACCTCAAACACCTAGCACAGTGGCTTGCACATAGTAGGTACTCGAGAAATACTTGCTGAGTGGATGAATGAAAGGTCACTAGCTGAATGGCTCGAGTGAGACCCTATGTTAAGGATTTCCTGAAGGATCCTGGTTCTACTTGGTGCTGGGAAGTTTCTAGACTAAGGTTTGGCAAACTTTTTCTGGAAAGCTGGGCCAGATGGTTGACTGAGTTGGAGGCTGGGGGCTTAGTTTCCCCATCTGTAAACAGGGAAATAGTTCCTAGCTCATATGATCATTATGAAGCTTCCATAAGCTAATACAAGTGAAGTGTTTAAAGTGGCTGGTACATAGTCTCACTTGGGTTTTAGCTATTATTGTGGGCTTACATATGGTGGAGACAAATTCTAGAAATGTATTCATCAGTAAGGAAACACAAGTAACTATCAGCCAGAAGAAAGAATGGCAAGTAGAAACCCTACTGGATTTCCACACGCATGTTAGTGACAGAGAGTGTGGATTAAAGATCTGAGAAGTCACAGTAGGAAGAGCCACTTTGTTCCCAGAAGAAAACGACAATCGCAGAAAGAAGCAGCACAAGGCTTAGGGAGGGGGAGCTGGAAAGGGAGGCGCCTGTGGCAGAAGATGCCTGAATCACTGTAGTATTTTCCCTAGGAAAGTCCCAGGGGTCCTTGCGGAGGCCTTAATCGCTATTCCAGGCGGCCGAAGCCTAGCTCCTCGCTCTTTGAGCTGTGCTGCCTCTGGCCTCTGTCTCCGTTAGAGCCTAATCATATTTGAAAGTAGTTTTTATCTGTGGTTATTCATCCGTATGTGAGGAGCTTATGTGTCTAAGCCGCCACTTCCATCAAATCCAAGCACGTGGCCCCCTTAATACACACAGGCCTAGAGTTGGCGAGCAAGGCAATCCCCACCCGCATCCCAGCAAAGAAATTCTAGGGAATTAGAGAGGACCAGCTCTGGGTATGGGGAGGAGGAGGCAGATGGCCCTGGAGCTGGCGTGGAGACCTGAAGCGAAGCAAATATGAGGGCACTAATGCACAGAACTGCAGCCAGGCCCCTAAGTCGGCAGGTGGCCCTGTCCTGAGGCATGGCTTCTCAGACTTTAATAAGATAGTGTCTGTGAAGATTACACATTAGCTTAGAGAACAACATTTCATTTTCACCGGCTCTTTCTAATCTGTGGGAGATGGTGTGCTGGGCTAAGTTTAATGCTCATGCACGTGTTTCAGGTTAATTAATTCTGTGTTCAATTGTGGTAAGGGTTAGAGTGGAATCTCACCACCTTTCAACGGGTGGTGGGCTGCTGACACAGGGGCAGGGAGTCAGCCGAGGAGGCAAGCCAAGGACAAAATAGCAGGAAACTAGGCTGTAGCAAAGACAAAGTGATTTGATTGCCCTGTTTCTCCTACTGATTTTGTAAATACAGTTTTATGATATAATTCATTACCCATTTAAGGTGTACAATCCAATAATTTTTAGTATATTCACAGGGTTGTGCACCCATCACAACAATCAATTTTAGAACAGTTTCATGTCAAAAAAGAATCCTCATACCCATTAGCAGTCACTCCTCATTTCTCATCAACCTCCCAGCCCTGGGCAACCACTTATTTACTTTCTGTTTCTATAGATTCGCCTAGTCTGGCCATTACATAAAATTGAAATAATACAATATGTGGTCTTTCATGACTGGTTTATTTCACTTAGGATAATATTTTCAAGGTTCATCTGTGTTGGAGCATGCATCAGTGTTTCATTCCTTTTTATTGCTGAATAATATTCCATGGTAAAGACATACCACATTTCATTCATCCATTCATCTGTTGATAGACGTTTACATTGTTTCCAATTTGGGGCTATTATGAACATTTGTTACAAGGTTTTGTGTGGACATGTGTTTTCATTTCTGTTGGATATACACTTAGGAGTGGAATTGCTAGATCATATGGTATCTCTGTGTTTAATCTTTTGAGGAACTGTGCTTAGTCGCTCAGTCATGTCCAACTTGAAAAAGAATTATTTTTCAAATTCTTTTCCCATTTAAGTTACTATAGGGTATTGAGTGGAGTTCCCTGTGTTGGTCATCTATTTTAAATATAGTGTACAGTACGTCCTTGTTGGTTATCTATTTTAAATATAGTGTACATGGTCATCCCAAACTCCCAATCCCTCTGGTAACCATAAGTTCGTTCTCTAAGTCTGTGAGTTTGTTCCTGTTCTGTAAATAAGTTTGCTTGTATAATTTGAAATTTAAACATTTTAATTAAATCTTATTGCATGTTTTTATTTTAGAACTATTTATGATTCTAATTCTCTATGTCCATTCAGTTGTCAATGCCAAGGATCAGTATTATAGGTCCTAAGTTATGCCCAGACTTCTACATATACAAAATTGAGAGTAATGTGAATTGTTTAGTATTCCAACATTTTTCTCAGTCACTTTATGCAGCGATTGCAAATGCCATACTGATCCTGCAAAGGTCCAGACCCACAAAATGAAACACAAAGACAGGCAAGAAATAAGCAGTCAGCACCATGGGGAAATGGTGCTATGTTGTGCAAGAATCTGTTTGGTGACTCTATCAGAGAGGGAGTATCTTATCCTCTCTTCACACAAGTGCTCCTGCCACTCAGACTACCCCAGCACCCCCAGCAGTGCCCATCTCTGCTTTGGCATTGGCACCTCATCCAAACCTTAGTCTGTTTGACACAATCGTTTTGAGGACAGAGGTCAACATCTAGGAGAAATGTTTCTCTAGGGCTTGAATGGTGCTGCTCATCAGAGTGGATGTTTTGGGTAATAGGTCATTCTTTGACAGTGTTAGGTGCAGATTCCTGGTGACAGATGTGCCACCCTCCCCCCACCCCACTTCCCATTGCCTCAGGTCTGAGGGTGGTCCTGCAGGTGTGTGTGGGGGAAGAGGGGTTTGAAGAAGAGCTTCAGGGCTTTAACACCTGGACAGCATCAACCGTCTTCTTTGGGTGTCCATGGGAATTTCTCTCCATATTTCTCACCTGGATGGTATTTTTCTCACTTCTGATTTGATTGTTTTCTGAACAGTTCTAAGAGCTGAAAGTCCTATGAGTCAAAGAGCGGTACGCTTTTCCATTTTACTTAGGGATGCAAGTATTATTTTCCTAGTAATGGTTGGTTTTGGTTTTGTGGACCAAAAGCATTGCTACAAATATGTATTCTCAAATATTTTTACCCACAAAGCAAATGCTATGGTATTTGGATAAAAAAGTCAACAACAAACCACACTACCTCACTTGATCAATTTTACTTGTGCCATTAGCAGGGAATATTTTGCACTAGAGACATATCAAGTAATAACTGAATGTTAAGCAAATAGATAATCAATTATTAAAATGCAGCTGCTATTAGTGTAATCCTTTACCTTTCAGTAACGCCAGCATTTGGAGGGAGGGATGTAAAGCTGGTTAAAAACATCTGATGTACAAAATAAGAATATAACCATGGTCCTTTTGAAAAAAACTTGGGAGAATTTAGCTCTAAATTTTCCATTTAGGAGTGGGTATTTTGACTGGGGAAGAGAGGTGTAAAATCCAGTCTGATATAGAAATATCTATATTTCTGTATAGATATTTATTCTAGATAGATATTTCTAAATATCTATATTTCTAGATAGATCAAGATGTCAGCACAAGCAATATGTTGAAGACTTAGGGCTCTTGTAGAGCCAAAATTTACCTTTAATGTAGGCTCTAGATATTTTATTGGCCCAATTCAGGACAACTTCTTTTTGTGAATACATTTCCTTTCACTTATTTTTTGGAACGTAGGTAATACATTTGCGTGGTTAAAAAACTAAAAAGTAGGACTTTCCTAGTGGTTAAGAATCTGCCTGCCAATGCAGGGGACCTGGGTTCCATCCCTAGTCTGGGAAGATTCCACAAGCCACAGGGCAACTAAGCGAGTGTGCCACAACTACTGAACCTTTGCTCTAGAGCTTGTGAGCTGAAACTACTGAAGCCCTCAAGCCCTAGAGCCCACGCTCTGCAGCAAGAGAAGCCACCGCAGCGAGAAGCCTGTGCACTGCAAACAGAGAGTAGCCCTTGCTCCCCGCAACTAGAGAAAGCCTGTGTGCAGCCACAGAATCTCAGCACAGTCAAAAATAAACAAATAATAACAACAACAAAACTAACAAAGTAAAAACATACAGTGAAAATTCTCCCTCCCATTCCTGTCTCTAGCTACTTACCACACCCCTCCCCCGCGAGAAAATACCGTCATCATCTTTATGTATCTATCCAGAGTTCCTTTGCGTATATCAGCAAATACCAATTTTCACTCATCTCACACGGTTTTGCACCTTGAATTTTTGCTGTTTCTTATTTATTAATATACTCTGGAGATCAGTCCATATCAGCACATAGAGAGCTTCCTCATTCTTTATTTCTAGTTATTATAGAGTGCATTATACTTTATTTAACCAGGCCACTCTACATGGACATTGGGTTGCTTCCAACTATTTCTTAGGCTAGACATACTGCAGTGAATTACCTTATACTTGCATGAGATTACATATTTTTAGGGTAAATTTCCCAGAGTGGAATTAGCTGGGTCAAATTGTATGTGCATTCGTGATTCTGACAGATATTGCCAAATTGTCCCTCCATGGGGATGATGGTCTTTTGAGTTCTCCATAGCTATGAATGCGAGTGTCTGCTCCCCCAGGAAGAACAAGTTCAAGAGGAGGCTATCTCACCCAGCACCAACTTTTAGGAGAGAATAGTGCTTGCACCTTAGTTTTCTCATCTGTAAAATGGGGCTGTAAGCTAGCCTCTGGTAGCTAGGAAAGTCCTGTGAACTAATACACACAAAGCACTGAGCATAGTTCTGACATAGTAGGTGCTTAAAAATGCCTCAGTTATTATGTGGGTCAAATAAATAACTCCACCTAGAGATTGTCCCATCTCTGGTTAGGAGATGATGTGGTAATGTCTATGTCATAAAGCTACAAAGGTATTGGACATCTTCTTGGAGGAAGAGAAATCTTGGTTCTAGGTAAGCAAACATGAGCCCCTCTGTTGGATTTCATTGGAGATGAAGGAACTGGAGCTGGTGAGTGGAAGTGGCAGGCAATAAGGCACTGGAGCAGGAGCAGAGAGTCTTCAGTGAGCCTTGCAGATGGAAAGCAAATCTGCGCTTCAGATGCTCTGGCACCAAGCCCTGTCTCTACGAGGAGGTTCTGAACTGTATGTAGCAGGCGCCGAGTGTCCCAGGGCACTGTCTAGCCTGGTGGATAGCCACAGTTTAGAATCCTGAGTACCAAAGGCTTTGGACAAGGTGCTACTCTGCTGGGCCGAAGAGAGTTGACAGTACAGCTTTATGGTCAAAATCTCTTTCTCTGCAGTCAGCCAGTTCTGGGTTCAAATCTTGATTCTACCACTTGCTGGCGGGGTGACCGCAGGTGCATTCCCATTTCTGGTCTTCACTCTCTTCAGCTATCATCTGAGGATAGAAGCCACAGTAGAGGCATTTCCGGGCTTGCTTTTATGTTCACAGGGAGGCTGTGAGGATTACATGATGTAATAGTTCTAGGGCAAGGGTCATCGTGCCTGGCACATGTAAATATCAGCAACTATTAAGAACATTAAATGCATAGGGCTTTACAAGCTCTGTGTTTCTGTGGCAGAAGAGAGACCCTGAGAGGTTGCAGATTAACAAACTCAACTCATAAAATCAGAAAAAGGCCATTTGGATGGATGTACAGTTAGAGGAAAAAAAATGCCTCTTAGCATGCATGTTATCTGTAACAAAGCAAAGCGAATTTGTAAGCATCTTATTGCAGATGCAGGGGAGGAAGATCCTGAAAAAATTTCCTGCAGTCTTGAGGCAGCAAATGGAAAATGAGTTGTATGGTACTGATTGCTGCTAATTTAAGACATGAAAATTACTGATAATCTGTTCGGCATTCTCTGCTTTTTTATGTTACTTACTAAAGGTAGAATAGTCATACTTTTTCATTCATTATCTTTCTCCCTTCATCTCATTTTCATGTTAGGGACATATGTTCCTTAAGTACTTCTACTGCTTCTATTTACTTTTTTCAGCCCACCACTCTTTGTAAGAACTTAGTCCTTGTGCTTGGGATTCATCAACTGTGCTATTCTCCTTGCCTGGAATAATCTGTCTGCTCTGCTTTGCAAGCTGTTACTCTTCAACTAACCATCACATTCTTTGTGAAATGTTCGATATCACCAGCCATCAATGGCCCTTTCTTCTTTGATTCCTTGGGACACTGACAGTGTTTCTTTTATAGCATCTTATATATTGGGTTCTAGTTCTTTGTGTGTACATCTATCTGTTCCTTTACACCGGGTAATCTTTGTCAAAGACTGCGTCCCTCCTTCCCTTTCTTCGCTCCAAGTTTGTCAAACATGTATTAAGTGTCAGGGCCTGTGACAGGTCTTGAGGGAAGATCACAGCACAGTGTGGAAGTGAGTAAAGAAACCCAGGTACTGAGCTTAACACGACATGATTCCCTCATTCCATCTACTAAATGGCACCTGTTATTGTTCTTCTTTTACTGTTGAAAAGCACGAGCCAGAAAAGAAATAGAAGTTGCCAAAGAATATAGTTAACTGCAAATGGCTGCAGATTGGTGTCAGGAGAGGGTCAGGAGACACCCTGGAGGAAGTGTGCCCAGCAAAATGGTGACCCTGAGAAGGATCTGGCCAGGGGAAGGAACACTGGAGAGAGATTCCAAGTGAAGAGAGAAAGTTGTGCAGGAATCTTAGTTATCTCCACCCAGTATTTGCATGGAGTGTGGTGCACAGTACGTGCTTACTAAGTATTTGTTGTAAGAATGAATTCCTGTTGCTAAACTCCCTGGGACTGGTAGATCAACTCTGGGTGTTCAAGTTTATGACATTCCTCAGGGTTCTTTCAGTAAATTTTCATTTTTGCTGAGGTTCCTGGTGATGCAAGGACCACAGTTCCATCTTGGGAGAGCATGTCCCCAAAATAGTTTTCATTCAACCTCCTCGAAACACAGTGCAGAGGCTTCTTCCTCTACCTCTACCCTTAGATGTCCAGAGTGCACTCCCACATTCATGTTAGTAGATTGAGCAAAGCTTTGTGCATAGATGTGCAGTTTCTGGGTAGACAGTTGGTAGGCTCCCTTAACTGAGGCCATCCACGGGCCACACAACTCTGCAGTATTTGAAGCCTGCCCCTTACAGATGGGGACCACACTCAGGAAACATGAATCTTAGGGAGTCTGCTTATGGTCTGGCCATACTTCCTAACTCTTCCTTCTCATCATCTCTCCTACCCATGTCGCTGGGGAATATTGTTCTAGTCTAAACAGGGGGTGAAGGAGATGGAGACTCTCTCCTATTCCTCTTGCTTTTGCTCAAGCTACTTTGTCAAGGACAGGAATCTGCTTTCTTTCCTAGCATGGAAGTTAATAGCAAGGACTCTGGAGCCAGACTGGTAGAGGTTCACATCCTGGCTATGCTTCTTACCAGCTTTATGACTTTGGGGACACCTTTAGTCTCCATACTTCAATTTTCCCACTGGTAAAATAGGATTAGTAGCAATACTCATTTCGTAGGATTTTACAAGGAAATTTTAAGTAATTAAAGCATTAGGATAGGACAGTGTCTGGCACATTGTCAGTACAGTGTATGTGATACTGCTGCTGCTGACAGTGATGGTGATGAAAATGATGCAAACCACCTCTTCCATTCTGGTTCTTTTGTACTAAAAGTTAATGGCCCAAGGCCTTAACTAAATGGAAATTAGTTCTTCTTTCCCTCTAAAACAAGGCAGGCTTAGACTTTTTTATTGTCTAGTGCAATAAACAAAGGGGAAAAAAAAGTATTACATTTCACATCAAAATAAAATAGCATAAATGTTATACCCAGAGTTGTTTGAGTTGATGTGTTACTCAAAACTGGTAGAAATCTAATCTAGTCCATGTACGAAAATTATAATGGAGAAACTGAGGCTCAGAAAAAGGAATTGATTAGTGCGTGGTCCACAGCCACGGGGCTGGAACTTGAACCCGTGTTTCCTGATCCCTGTTTCATGCTCCCTGTATTGACCTGCAGCCAAGGGAAGAAATACAGCCATTTTGGAAGCTTCTCTAATTTCTTCTATGGTAGTGGTCAAGGAATATTTTTGTATGTGATGATCCTGATGGTAAATGTTTTCTGCTTTGTGAGCCATATGTCTTTGTTGTGCCTGTGTGTGTGCTAAGCTGCTTCAGTCTTGTTTGACTCTTTGTGACCCCATGGACTGTAGCCTACCAGGCTCTGTCCATGGGACTCTCCAGGCAAGAATAGTGGAGTGGGTTGCTGTGCCCTCCTCCAGGGGATCTTCCCAACCCAGGGATCGAATCTGTGTCTCTTAGGTCTCCTACACTGACAGGCAGGTTCTTTTACCACTAGTGCCACCTGGGAAACCCCATGTGTCTCTGTCACAACTACTCAACTACCACTGCAGAGTGAAAGCAGCCATAGACAGTATGCAAATGAATGAATGTGGCTGTGCTTCAGTAAAACTTTATAACAAAAGCTGATGGCCCAGATTTGACCTGTGGCCCAGATTTGTAGATTCCAGCTCTGTGGCATCCCCAGTTGGAATGTTACACAGGAATAGCAGGGCAATAGAAGCTTCTCTATGTGAAACAGAAGCTGTCAATCAAATGCTAAACTTGAAGAAATGGGAAGAGGAAAGAGCAATGGGTGTGTAAAGTCAAAGGATAACTAAGCAAAAACCAGTTTTACTTTTCCAACTCACTTACCCCAGTTTCTTTTTATTTATAAATTTTTAAAGAGAAAATTGAGAAGGCAGTTTTTCTACATTAACAAATGAGATTAAGGGAGAGATTCAGTAAAATGGTGTTGATTAACATGGCATTACTGGTACAGTTTGCCAGAAGCTCTAAATAAAAGGGCAAATTTTATCTGTCAATGTGATTCAAGTAATTAAAAATTTTTGGATTATTTTTATTGAAGTATAGTTGATCTAACATCTGTTGAATCATGGAAAAAGCAAGAGAATTCCAGAAAAACATCTACTTCTGCTTTATTGATTATGCCAAAGCCTTTGACTGTATAGATCACAACAAACTGTGGAAAATTCTCCAAGAGATGGGAATACCAGATCACCTTACCTGCCTCCTGAGAAATCTGTATGCAGGTCAAGAAGCGGCAGTTAGAACCAGACATGGAACAACAGACTGGTTCCAAATCAGGAAAGGAGTATGTCAAGGCTGTATATCGAAGTTTGTGCCCCAACCATTTATGTCATAGAAGCTGAAGTTTATTGGCTCTATGAAGACCTACAACACCTTTTAGAACTAACACCAAAAAGAAGATGTCCTTTTCGTCATAGGGGATTGGAATGCAAAAGTTGGAAGTCAAGAGATACCCAGAATAACAGACAAATTTGGACTTGGAGAACAAAATGAAGCAGGGCAAAGGCTAACAGAGTTTTGCCAAGAGAACGCACTGGTCATACCAAACACTCTCTTCCAACAACACAAGAGAAGACTCTACACACGGACATCACCGGATGGTCAATACTGAAATCAGATTGATTATATTCTTTGCAGCCAAAGATGGAGAAGCTCTAGACAGTCAGCAAAAACAAGATCAGGAACTTACTGTGGCTCAGATCATGAACTGCTTATTGAAAACTTCAGGCTTAAATTGAAGAAAGTAGGGAAAACCACTAGACCATTCAGGTATGACCTAAATCAAATCCCTTACAATTATATAGTAGAAGTGACAAATAGATTCAAGGGATTAGGTCTGATAGACAGAATGCCTGAAGAACTATGGATGGAGGTTTGTGACATTGTACAGGAGGAAGTGATCAAGACCATCCCCAAGAAAAAGAAATGCAAAAAGGCAAAATGGTTGTCTGAGGAGGCCTTACAAATAGCTGAGAAAAGAGGAGAAGTGAGAGGCAAAGGAGAAAAGGAAAGATATACCCATCTGAATGCAGAGTTCCAAAGAATAGCAAGGAGAGATAAGAAAGCCTTCCTCAGGGATCAATGCAAAGAAATAGAGGAAAACAATAGAATGGGAAAGACTAGAGATACCATCAAGAAAAAATGTCAAGGGAACATTTCATGCAATGATGGGCACAATAAAGGACAGAAATGGTATGGACCTAGCAGAAGCTGAAGATATTAAAAAGAGGTGGCAAGAATACACAGAAGAGCTATACAATAAAGATCTCCATGACCCAGATAACCATGATGGTGTGTTCACTCACCTAGAGCCAGACATCCTGGGATGCAAAGTCAAATGAGTCTTAGGACGCATCACTACAAACAAAGCTAGTGGTGGTGATGGAATTCCAGTTGAACTATTTCAAATCCTCAAAGATGATGCTGTGAAAGTGCTGCACTCAATGTGCCAGCAAATCTGGAAAACTCAGCAGTGGTCACAGGACTGGAAAAGGTCAGTTTTCATTCCAATCTCAAAGAAAGGCAATGCCAAAGAATGCTCAAACTACCACACAATTGCACTCATCTCACACGTTGTCAAAGTAATCTCAAAATTCTCCAAGCCAGGCTCCAACAGTACATGAACTGTGAACTTTCATGAACTGGATTTAGAAAAGCCAGAGGAACCAGAGGTCAAATTGCCAACATTCATTGGATCATTGAAAAAGCAAGAGAGTTCCAGAAAAACATCTACTTCTACTTTATTAACTATGCCAAAGCCTTTGACTGTGTGGATCACAACAAACTGTGGAAAATTCTTCAAGAGATGAGAATACCAGACCACCTTACCTGCCTCCTCAGAAATCTGTATGCAGCTTAAGAAGCAACAGTTAGAACCAGACATGAAACAACAGACTGCTTCCAAATCGGGAAAGGAGTATGTCAAGGCTGTATATTGTCACCCTGCTTATTTAACTTCTTTGCAGAGTATGTCATGCAAAATGCCGGACTGGATGAAGCACAAGCTGGAATCAAGATTGCCGGGAGAAATATCAATAACCTCAGATATGCAGATGACACCACCCTTATGGTAGAAAGTGAAGAGGAACTAAAGAGCTTCTTGATGAAAGTGAAAAAGGAAAGTGAAAAAGTTGGCTTAAAACTCAACATTCAGAAAGTGAAGATCATGGCATCTGGTCCCATCACCTCATGGCAAATAGATGGAGAAACAATGGAAACAGTGATAGACTTTATTTTCTTGGGCTCCAAAATCACTGCAGATGGTGACTGCATCCATGAAATTAAAAGACGCTTGCTCCTTGGAAGAAAAGCTATGACCAACCTAGATAGCATATTAAAAAGCAGAGACATTACTTTGCTGACAAAGGTGCATCTAGTCAAAACTATGGTTTTTCCAATAGTCATGTATGGATGTGAGAGTTGGACTATTAAGAAAGCTGAGCACCGAAGAATTGATGCTTTTGAACTGTGGTGTTGGAGAAGACTCCTGAGAGTCCCTTGGACTGCAAGGAGATCCAACCAGTCCATCCTAAAGGAAATCAGTCCTGAATATTCATTGGAAGGACTGATGCTGAAGCTGAAGCTCTAATACTTTGGCCACCTGATGCGAAGAGCTGACTCATTGGGAAAGACCTGATGCTGGGAAAGATTGAAGGCAGGAGGTGAAGGGGACAACAGAGGATGAGATGGTTGGATGGCATCACCAACTCGATGGACATGAGTTTGAGCAAGCTCCGGGAGTTGGTGATGTACAGGGAAGCCTGGTGTGCTGCAGTCCATGGGGTTGCAAAGAGCTGGACATGGCTGAGCGACAGAACTGAACTGTCTTACTTTTTTCACTAAGCATAATACCATCCAGGTCCAGCCATGTTTTTGTAATGGCAAATTTCATTCTTTTTTATGGCTATGCATTAGTCCCTGGGGTCACACAGAGTTGGATACGACTGAAGAGACTTGGCATGAATATATGTGTATATATAGGCCAAAGTATTGGAGCTTCAGTATCAGTCCTTCCAATGAATATTCAGGGTTGATTTCCTTTAGGACTGAGTGCTTTGATCTTCTTGCAATCAAAGGGATTCTCAGGAGTCTTCTCCAGCACCACAATTCAAAAGCATCAGTTCTTTGGCACTCTGCCTTCTTTATTGTCCGATTGCCATGAAATTAAAAGATGCTTGCTCCTTGGAAGGGAAACTATGACTGTGTATTTAAAAGCAGAGACATTGCTTTGCCAACAAAGGTTTGTACAGTGAAAGCTATGGTTATTCCAGTAGTCATGTATGCATGTGAGAGTTAGACTATATATTTATATATATACATCACATCTTTTAAAAACATTCATGAGTTTAAAAAATTAAAATTTTTTTTTACTTATTTGACTGTGCCAGGTCTTAGTTGTGGCATACAGGATTGTCCATCTTTGTTGCAGCATACATGATCTTTAGTTGCAGCATGTGGAATCCAGTTCCATGTCCAGGGATCTAACCTCATCCCCCTGCATTGGAATCCGAGAATCTTAGCCACTGCACCACCAGGTAAGTCCCTATCCATTCACCTGTTGATGGACAATTAAGTTGCTTTCCATATCTTGACTATTGTAAACATGCTATTTTGAACATTGGGGTGCATGTGTATTTTTGAATTAGTTTCTATTTTCTTTGGATCTACACCCAGGGGTGGAATTGCTGGATCATGTGGTAGTTCTATTTTCATTTTTTTTGAGAAACCTCCATGCTGTTTTCCACAATAGCCGTACCAATTTACATTCCCACCAACGATGTACAAGGGATTCCCTTTTCTCTACATCTTCATGAATATTTGTTATTCGTGTGCTTTTTTTTTTAATGATAGCCATTCTGATGGGTGTTAAGTGGTGTCTCATTGTGGTTTTGATTTGCATTTCTTTGATGTTTAACAGAGTGGAGCTTATTTTCATGTAGCCTTTTGGCTGTCTGCCTGTCTTCCTGGAAAAATATCTACTCAAATCCTTTACCCACTTTTTAACGAAGTTGTTTGTTTTTTTGATATTGAGTTTATGAACTGCTTATGTATGTTGGATATTAACCCCTATTGGTCCTGTTATTTGCAAATATTTTCTTCCATTCTGTAGGTTTTTCTTTACATTTTTTCGATGGCTTGCTTTGCTGTGCAAAAGCTTTTAAGTTAATTAGGTCCAATTTTTGCTTTTGTTTCCTTTGCCTCAGAAGACAGATCAAAAATAATGCTGCAGTTTATGTCAAGAATGTTCTGCCTACATGTTCTTCTGAGAGTTTTTTGCTTTCTAGGTTTATATTTAGGTCTTTCATCTATTTTGAACTTATTTTTGTATATGGTGTGGGAAAATGTTCTAATTTCATTCATTTACATGCAAAGATGGGCTCAATAAAGGACAGAAATGGTATGGACCTAACAGAAGTAGAAGATATTAAGAAGAGGTGGCAAGAATACACAGAAGAACTGTACAAAAAAGATCTTCATGACCCAGATAATCACGATGGTGTGATCACTCACCTAGAGCCAGACATCCTGGAATGTGAAGTCAAGTGGGCCTTAGAAAGCATCACTATGGACAAAGCTAGTGGAGGTGATGGATTTCCAGTTGAGCTATTTCAAATCCTGAAGGATGATGCTGTGAAAATGCTGCACTCAATATGCCAGCAAATTTGGAAAACTCAGCAGTGGTCACAGGACTGGAAAAGGTCAGTTTTCATCCCAATCCCAAAAAAAGGCAATGCCAAAGAATGCTCAAACTACCACACAATTGCACTCATCTCACACACTAGTAAAGTAATGCTCAAAATTCTCCAAGCCAGGCTTCAGCAATATGTGAACAATGAACTTCCAGATGTTCAAGCTGGTTTTAGAAAAGCCAGAACCAGAGATCAAATTGCCAACATCCGATGGATCATAGAAAAAGCAAGAAAGTTCCAGAAAAACATCTGCTGCTGCCAAAGCCTTTGACTGTGTGGATCACAATAAACTGTGGAAAATTCTGAAAGAGATGGGAATACCAGACCACCTGACCTGCCTCTTGAGAAACCCATATGCAGGTCAGGAAGCAACAGTTAGAACTGGACATGGAACAACAGACTGGTTCCAAATAGGAAAAGGAGTACGTCAAGGCTGTATATTGTCACCCTGCTTATTTAACTTATATGCAGAGTACATCATGAGAAACACTGGGCTGGAAGAAGCACAGGCTGGAATCAAGATTGCCGGGAGAAATATCAATAACCTCAGATATGCGGATGACACCACCCTTATGGCAGAAAGTGAAGAGGAACTAAAAAGCCTCTTGAGGAAAGTGAGAGAGGAGAGTGAAAAAGTTGGCTTCAAGTTCAACATTTAGAAAACTAAGATCATGGCATCTGGTCCCATCACTTCATGGGAAATGGATGGGGAAACAGTGGAAACAGTGTCAGACTTTATTTTTGGGGGTTCCAAAATCACTGCAGATGGTGACTGCAGCCATGAAATTAAAAGACGCTTACTTCTTGGAAGGAAAGTTATGACCAACCTAGATAGCATATTGAAAAGCAGAGACATTACTTTGCCAACAAAGGTCCATCTAGTCAAGGCTATGGTTTTTCCAGTGGTCATGTGTGGATGTGAGAGTTGGATTGTGAAGAAAGCTGAGCACTGAAGAATTGATGCTCTTGAACTGTGGTGTTGGAGAAGACTCTTGAGAGTCCCTTGGAGTGCCAGGAGATCCAACCAGTCTATCCTAAAAGAGATCAGTCCTGAGTGTTCATTGGAAGAACTGATGTTGAGGCTGAAACTCCAACACTTTGGCCACCTCATGTGAAGAGTTGACTCATTGGAAAAGACCCTGATGCTGGGAAGGATTGGGGGCAGGAGGTGAAGGGGACAACAGAGGATGAGATGGTTGGATGGCATCACTGACTCGATGGACATAAGTTTGGGTAAACTCTGGGAGTTGGTGATGGACAGGAAGGCCAGGCGTGCTGCGATTCATGGGGTCGCAAAGAATTGGACACGACTGAGTGACTGAACTGAACTGAACTGAACATGCAGCTGTTCAGTTTTTCCAGTACTACTTAAAAAAGAGATTGTCTTTTCTCCATTGTACATTCTTAACTCCTTTGTGAGACCATAAGTGTGTGGGTATATTCCTGGGCTCTCTATTCTGTTTCATTAATCTATGTGTCTGTTTTAGTGCCAGCACCATGCTGCATTGAGTATTGTAGTTTTGTAGTATAATCTTAAGGTAGGGATCATGATCCCTCCAGATTCATTCTTCTTTCTCAAGATTGTTTTGGCTATTGGTATTTCCATACAAATTCCCCATAAAATATTTCAAAAATTTGTTCTAGTTATCTGACAAATATTATCAGTATTTTGATAGGAATTGCATTGAATCTGTAGATTGCCTTGGGTAGTATGGTTATTTTATTAATATTAATTTCTGCAATCCATGATCATCATTTATCTTTCCATGTGTCATCTTTGTATCATCTTCAATTTCTTTCATCAATATCTTATAAGTTTTCTGAATATAGGTATTTTACCTCCTTAAGCAGGTTGATTCCTAGATATTTTATTCTTTTTGATGTGATGGTAAATGGAGTTGTTTCCTTATTTTCTCTATCTGGTTGTTTTTAGTATATAGAAATGCAACAGATTCCTATATATTAATTGTGTATTCTGCATCTTTACTGAATTTGTCAGTGAGCTCTAGTGGTTTCTTAATGGCATTTTCAGTATCATGTCATCTGCAAACAGTGACAGTTTTACTTCTTTTCCAAATTAGATTCCCTTTATTTGTTTTTCTTAT
Organism: Giraffa tippelskirchi; assembly: GCF_054371585.1. NCBI lineage: Eukaryota > Metazoa > Chordata > Mammalia > Artiodactyla > Giraffidae > Giraffa > Giraffa tippelskirchi. The sequence goes on from NC_137287.1 coordinate 25,294,132, forward strand.
CTGATTGCTGTGGCTAGGACTTCCAATACTATGTTAAATAAAAGTGGTGAGAGTGGACATCTTTGTCTTCTCCCTGATCTTAGAAGAAATACAGTCAGCTTTTCACTATAGAGTATATTAGCTGTAAATTTGTCGTACATAGCCTTTATTATTTTGAGGTATGTTCCCTTTTTGCCCACTTTCTGGAGAAGTTTTTTAATCATAGATGTTGAATTTTGTCAAAAGCTTTTTTTTTTTTTTTTTTTGTATCTTTTGAGGTGGTCATGTGGTTTTTATTCATGTTTTTAGTGTGGTATATCACATTCATTGATTTGCAGTTATTGAGCCATCATTCTTGCATCCCTGGGATAAATGACACTTGATTCTGATATATGATCCTTTTAATATATTGTTGGATTCAGTTTGCTAATATTTTGTTGAGGATTTTTGTGTCTATGTTAATCAGTGATACTGTAATTTTCTTTTTTAGTGATAACTTTGGTTTTGATGTCAGGATGATTTTGGCCTCATAGAATGAGTTCAGAAGTGTTGTTTCCTCTATAATTTTTTGGACTAGTTTGAGAAACATAGACATTAACCCTTCTCTAGGCATTTGATTTACCTGTGAAGTCATCTGGTCCTGGACTTTTGTTTGTTGGGCGGTTTTTAAAATTTTTTTTTTTACTGATTCAATTTCAGTAGTGGTAATTGGTTTGTTCAAGTTTTGTATTTCTCCCTGGTTCAGTCTTAGGAGATTGTACATTTCTAAGAATTTGTCCATTTATTCTGGGTTGTTTGTTTTATTGGCATATAGTTATTCATGGTAATCTCTTATGAGCCTTTGTATTTCTGTGGAGTTTGTTGTAATTTCTTTTTCATTTCTGATTTTATTGATTTGAGTCCTTCCTCTTTTTTATTGATCATTCTGGCTAATAGTTTATCAATTTTCTTTATCATTTCAAAGAATTAGCACTTAATTTCATTCATCCTTTCTATTTTTTAGTCTCTATTTCATTATTTCTACTCTTATCTTTATGATTTATTTCCTTCTACTAATTTTGGGTTTTGTTTTTCTTCTTTTTCTAGTTCCTTAAGTATAAGTTTAGGTTGTTTGAGTTTCTCTTGTTTCCTGAAGTAAGCTTGTATCACTATGAACTTCCCTCTTAGAAGTGCTCTTGCTATGTTCCATAGATTTTGGATCACTTTGTTTCATTTTCATTTGTCTCTAGGTATATTTTTATTTCTTCTTTGATTTCTTCAGTGATCCATTTGCTGTTCAACAGTGTATTGTTTAGTCTCCATGTGTTAGTGTTTTTTGCAGTTGTTTCCTTGTAGTTGATTTCTGGTCTCATAACATGGTGGTCAGAAAAGATGCTTGATATGATTTCAGTTTTCTTAATTTACCAAGGCTTGTTTTGTGGCCTAGTATGTCATCTGTCCTGGAGAATAGTCCATGTGCACTTGATAAAAGTGTATATTCTTCAGCTTTTGGGTGAAATGTTCTACATATATTAATATATAATATAATATTATAATTATATACAAAATGATAATTATATAGTTATATATTATATATAATTATATTACTATATCTATTAAGCCATTTTATTTAATTTGTTATTTAAGGCCAGTGTTTCCTTTCTGATGTTTTGTCTGTATGATCTGTCCATTGATGCAAGTGGGCTGTTAAAGCCCCCTACTAATATTGTTTTACTATCAGTTTCTTCCTTTTTGTCTGCTAATGTTTTCTTTATGTGTTTAGATGATCCTATGCTGGGTGTATGTGTGTGGTGTGTGTGTGTGTGTGTGTGTGTGTGTATGTGTATACACGTATATACGTCTTCTTCTTGAATGATCCCTTGATCATTATGTAATGTTCTAATTTGTCTCTTATAATAGTCTTTGTTTTAAAGTCTATTTTATCTGATACAAGTATTGGTACTCCAGTTTCTTTTGATTTACATTTGCATGAAATACGTTTTCCACGCTGTCACTTTCAGTCTCTGTATGTCTTTTGATCTGAAGTGTGTCTCTTGTAGGCAGCATATTTATAGGTCTTGTTTTTGTATCCATTCAGCCTATCGATGTCTTTTGACTGGAGCATTTAGTTCATTTACATTTAAAGTAATTATTGATATGTATGTACTTATTGCCATTTTGTTAATCTTTGTGGTTGCTTTTGTAGTTAATTTTTTGTTCCTTTCTTCATCTTTTGTTTGCCTCACTTGTGATTTGATGACTATCTCTAGTGTTATTAATATGTTTAGATTCCATTTTTTTGTGTGTATGTATCTATTATAGATTTTTGGTTTGTGGTTACTATAAGGTTTATATGTAGCAGTCTCTCTATGTATGATTATTTTAATTTGCTGATCTCTTAATTTCAAATATATTTTAACAACCCTGCACTTTCACTCTCTTCCCCTCATGGTTACTGTTTTTGGCATCATATTTTACATTTGTTTTATGTACCCCTTAATGGCTTATTGTGGATTCACATGATTTTACTACTTTTGTCCTTTGATCTTCCTACTAGCTTTGTATGTGGTTGATTTGCTACTTTTACTATATATTTGCCTTTACCAAAGAGATTTTTTCCTTTTGAATTTTCATGTTTCTAGTTGTGGCCTTTTGTTTTTCACTTAGAGAATTCCCTTTAACACTTGTTTTAAAGCTGGTTTGTTGGTGCTAAACTCTTTTAGCTTTTGTTGTCTGTAAATGTTTTGATGCCTCCATCAAATCTGAATGAGAACCTTGTCAGACAGAGTATTCTTGGCTGAAGTTTTCCCCCTACCATTATTCTAAATATATTGTGCTACTCCCTCTGGCCTGCAGAGTTTCTGCTGCAAAGTCAGCTGATGGCCTTATGGGAGTCCCTTGTATGTAACTTGTTGCTTTTCCCTTGCTGCTTTAAAATTTCTATCTTGAGCTCTAATTATTTCCATTTTAATTACAATGTGTCTTGGTGTGGTCCTCTTTGAGTTGACCCTATTTGAGACTCTTTGTGCATCCTGAACTTGCATGTCTTTCTTCCTTCCAGGTTAGGAAAGCTTTCAGCTATTACGTCTTCAAATATGTTTGAGGCCCCTTTATCTCTCTCTGCTCCTTCTGGAAACCCTATTGTGTGAATATTACTGTGCTTGTTGTCCTAGAAGTCTCTTAATTCTTTTCATTAAGTTGCACTCCATTCTTTTCATTCTTTTTTTCCCCTGTTACTTGTTGGTGATTTCCACCTCTCTGTCTTCCAGCTTGCTGATCTATCTCTCTGTATCATTTAGTCTGTTGATTCCTTCAGGCTAAATGTATTTTTTTCACCCGAGTTATTGTATTTTTTGTCTCTGTTTGGTTGTTCTTTATATTTTCTAACTTTTTGTTTAAAACTTCTGACTTCTCACTCTGTTTGTCCATTCTCCTGAATTCTTTTTTTTTTCTCTTGAATTCTTTGATCGTTTTTACAATCATTACCTTGAACTATTTATTGGGTTGATTGGCTATCTCCACTTCACTTGGTTATTGTTCTGTTTTTTTTTTTCTTGTTCTTTTCTTTGAGACATAGTCCTCTGTTGTATCATTTTATTTATCTTCCTGTTTTTATTTCTGTGTATTTGGTAGATTGGTTATGTTTCCTGACCTTGGAGAAGTGGCCTTTTGTAGTAGACATTCTGTGTCCCAGCAGCACACTCCACTAGGGTCACCAGGACTATATGTTCCAGGGGTGTCTTCTTTGTGGACTACGTGGGTCCTTCTCTTGTGGTGGGCTGACTACTATGGGTACTCTGGTAGGTATGGCCAGCTTCAAGTCCAGTTGGTTGCCAGGCCATGCCTTGTGCAGAGGCTTATGGCTGCTGTTTGGCAGGGCTGAGTCATGAGGCAGCTGGTTGTGGAACTCTGGGGGCCCCAGGGCTGGCACTGTCTCGTTGGTGAATGGAGGTGGGGTCTAGGAGATCCCAGAGCTGATGCCTGCCCAAGTTCTGAGGCTATTGCTGGCTCACTGGCAAGCAGAACCAGGACCTAGGATCTGCCTGCAAGGCCCATGAAGTAACTTTAATCTATCACATGAGAACTGACCACTTTGTTCCCAAAGATTGGCTTGCTTTATTAGGAAATAAAATCAGTCCACAAAAGAGGCTACAGGAATGTTAGCAGATGAGGTTTAATCTTTTCAAGTAAGCATGCATTTAAGAAAATACGAGGAAACATTTTTTCTGTGAATTGCATAGTTCCTGCAACTTTTGAAATAGTTTATGAGGGGGGAGTGTATTAATTACCTACTGTTCTATGATATTCACATCCAAAATTTAACAACTTTAAACAAGAGACACTTAGCATCTCACAGCTTCCATGATCAGAAATCCAGGTATGGCTTAGCTGCCTTCCCTGATTCAGGGTCTTTCACAAGCTGCAACCAAGGTGTCAGCCAGGCTGGGGTTTCATCTGAAGATTCAGCTGGGAAAAGACTCACTTCTAAGGTCCTATGGTTGTTGGCAGAACTCATTTCTTTAAGGGTCACTGAACCAAGGGCTTCAGTTCTTAGCTGACTGTTGACACTCAGTGCCTTGCTGTGAGACATGCCCAGTATGGCAACTTGCTTCATCAAATCACATAAACCAGGAAGACAGTAGAGTCTTCTAGCAAGATGGAACTCACAATTTCATGTAATCTAATTATGGAAGTGACCTTTGCAATTTTCTGTTGATTAGAAGTAAGTCATAGGTCTTGCCTATGCCAAAATAGAGGGATTTTACCAAGGACATGAGTTCCAGGAGTTGGGGATGATTGGAAGTCATCTCAGAGTCTGCTTGCTACAGGGACGGAGTAGCAGTGATGTCAACCTATAATGAGTGACGTGTTGGGATCTCTTAAGCCATACTTACTCTGAAGGATGGGTGATTGTTGATGACTGTCATGGGCAGAAAAGGGGGTTATATGCGCATGATGCACATTTTCCATCTCTAACTCAAAACTCTGTTTTCTTTCCGGGAAATTTGAACTGAAGGTAGACTATTCAGCCTCATTAAATCTAAATGCTGGGTAAGACAGGGACCATGTAACAGTTAGGACTCTTTATGGTAAGCAAGAGAAAGTCCAACACAGGTGGTGTAAGAAAAGAGAATGTATAAGAGTAAATCTCAGTTCAAGGCTTAAAGTATACATTTTATTTCTTTGTTTATAATTCTTATTTATTTGGATTAGGCTTACTGAGGTATAGTTATGTGTGGCGAAATCCACCCTTTTAGTGTACAATTTACTGGGTTTTGACAAACATATCCAATTATGTAACCATCACCACAATCAGAACATATAGAACATTTCATCCCCCCCTTGAAAAAAATCCCTTTATCTCTTTGTAGTCAAATTTTTCTGCTACTCTGAGCCCCTAGCAACCACTAATATCCTTTTATTTGTTCTTGTTCAGTCGCTAAGTCATGCCCGACTCTTTGTGACCCCATGGACTGCAGCACAACAGGCTTCCCTATCCTTCATTATCTCCTGAAATTTGCTCAAACTCATGTCCATTGAGTTGGTGATGTCATTCAAACATCTCGTCCTCTGCCACACCCTTCTCCTACTGCCCTCAATCTTTCCCAGCATCAGGGTCTTTTCCAATGAGTTGGCTCTTCGCATCAGGTGGCCAAAGTATTGGAGCTTCAGCTTCAATTTCAGTCCTTCCAATGAATATTCAGGACTGATTTCCTTTAGGATTGACTGGTTTGATCTCCTTGCTGTCCAAGAGGCTCTCCAGAATCTTCTCCAGGACCAAAATTCAAAAGCATCAGTTCTTTGGTGCTCAGACTTCTTTATGGTTCAACTCTCACATCCATATATGACTACTGGAAAAACCATAGCTTTGACTATATGGACCTTTGTTGGCAAAGTGATGTCTCTACTGTTTAATACGCTGTCCAAGTTTGTCATAGCTTCCTTCCAAGGAGCAAGTGTCTTTTCATTTCATGGCTAGAGTTACTATCCATAGTAATTTTGGAGCCCAAGAAAATAAAAATCTGTCACTGCTTCCACTTTTCCGTCTATTTCCATGAGGTCATGGGACTGGATGCCATGATCTTAGTTTTTGGAATGTTGAGTTTTAAGCCAGCTTTTTCACTCTCCTCTTTCATCCTCATCAAGAAGCTCTTTAGTTCCTCTTTGCTCTCTTCCATTAGAGTAGTATCATCTGCATATCTGAGGTTGTTGATATTTCTCCTGGCAATCTTGATTCCAGCTTGTGATCCATCCAGCCTGGCATTTCACATGATGTACACTGCATAGAAGTTAATTAAGCAGGGTGACAATATACAGCCTTAATGTGCTCTTTTCCCAATTTTGAGCCAGTCAGTTGTTCCATGGGATTCCCAGGTGGCTCTAGTGGTAAAGAATCCACCTGCCAATGGAGGAGACATAAAAAGATGCAGATTCGATCCCTGGGTTGGGAAGATATCCTGGAGGAGGGCATGGTAACCCACTTCAGTATTCTTGCCTGGAGAATCCCATGGACAGGGGAGCTTGGCTGGCTACCATCCATAGGGTCACAGACTCGGACATGACTGAAGCAACTTAATACACATGCAGCCACAGTTGTTATGTCCAGTTCTAACTGTTGCTTCTTGATTTGCATACAGGTTTCACAGGAGGCAGATAAGACGATCTAGTATTCCCATCTTTTAAAGAATTTTCCACAGTTTGTTGTGATCCACACAGTCAAAGGCTTAAGTGTACTCAACAAAGCAGAAGTAGATATATTTCTGGAATTCTCTTGCTTTCTCTGTGATCCAAAGAATGCTGGCAATTTGGTTTCTGGTTTCTCTGCCTTTTCTAAACCCAGCTTTTACATCTGGAAGTTCTTGGTTCATATACTGCCAAGGTTGAAGGATGCTGAGAATTATGTTGCTAGCATGTGAAATGAGCACAATTCAAATGAGTAGCTTGAACATTCTTTGGCATTGCCCTTCTTTGTGACTGGAATGAAAACTGATCTTTTCCAGGCCTGTGACAACTGCTGAGTTTTCCAAATTTGCTGGCATACTGAGTCCAGCACTTTCATAGCACCATATTTTAGAATTTGAAATAGCTCAGCTGGAATTCCATCACCCCCACTAGCTTTGTTTGTAGTAATGCTTCCTAAGACCCACTTGACTTCACACTCCAGGACGTCTGGCTCTAGGGGAGTGACCACACCATCTTGGTTTTTCCGCTCACTTTTTTTAGCAAAATAATTCCAGTCATATACTATTTTGTATAGTTCTTCTGTGTATTCTTGCCACCTCTTCTTAATTTCTTCTGCTTCTGTTATGTCCTTAACATTTCTGGCCTTTATTGTGTCCATCCTTGTGTGAAATGTTCCCTTGTTATCTCCAACTTTCTTGAAGAGATCTCTAGTCATTCCCATTCTGGTCTGCCTTTTTCAGTATATTTTTAAAATGGAATCATATAGCACGTTGCCTTTTGAGCCTAGTTTGTTTCATTCAGCATAATGCATGTATCAGATCACTTTTTTTTTTTATTACTGAGTAGTAACTGATCTTATAAGTACACATTTTTAAAAATCCACTAACTGATTTAAGGAAATGTGTCTTGTTACCATTTTTTGCAACTTTAAATCAAGTTACATTTGTGCATAGGCTTTTTTTGAATATAAGTTTTCATTTCTTCGGTTAAATATTGATTCATGTCAATGTATGGCAAAAACTATTGCAATGTTGTGAAGTGATTGGCCCCCAACTAAAATAAATAAATTTATAAAAAAATAAAATAAAATAAAATAAATAAATTTAATACCTAGTATTAGAGTCAGTGGGTCATATAGTAAATCTACATTTAATTCTATAAGAAACTGCCAAGTTATTTTCCAAAATGGCTATACCATTTTGCATTCACATCACCAGTGGATGAAAGTCCCAAGTGCTGCCTAAACTCACCAATACTTGCTATCATCAATTTTAGCCATTCTAATAGGTGTGCAGTGGTATCTCAAGGTGGTTCTAATTTGCATTTTTCAGATAACTAATGGTTATCTTTTTATGCGTTTATTTGCCATCTGTGTAACCTCTTTGGTGAAGTGACTGCACATATATTTTGTCCATTAAAAAGTTGTTTTCTTACCTATTTTGAGGATAAACACAACTTTTAGATAGAATTCTCATAGGTCAAGTTTGAGTGAATGGAACCAACTGCAATAACTATATAAAGGGGCCTATTTTAAAAAATATAAAATACACAAAAGAACATAGAACTCCAGGGCGCAATAAAATTGCAAAGTATCATAAAAAATTTTACCGTTGTTTTATTATTGAGTTTTCTGAGTTTTTTTTTTTTTTAGCATATTCTGGATGCGAATCCTTTATCAGAAATGTGTTTTGTTTTATCCAAGTCTGTGGCTTGCATTTTTATTATCTTAACAGCATCCCGTGAAGTTTTAAAAAGTTAATGAGGCCCAATTTATCAGTTCTCTCTTTTATGGATCGTATTTTTGGTGTCATGCATAAATAATCTTTGCTTTATTCATGATGAAAAATATCCTTCTGTTTTCTTCCAAAAGTTTTATAGTCTTAGATCTTATATTTAGGTCTATGATCCATTTTGACTTAGTATTTTACAAAGTGTGTGTCAAATTTCATTTATTTATTTGCAAATGGCTACCTAATTATTACAGCACAATTTTGTTTTAAAAAAGACTACAGTTCCTCAAATTGCCTTCGTGTATTTGTAAAACACAATTGACGAAGCAATTGGTTTCTTTCTGGACTCTCTGTCTTGTCCCTTTAAACAAGGCTCTGTGTCCTCAGAGTTAGCTGCATTTTCAGGTGGACATTTTTTTTTTTTTTCATGGTTTCAGGATGGTTGATAGCTGCTCCTGGAACGCAATTATTCAGCTTTCAGTGTAGTAAAAGACAAGCATCGTTGGCCCAGTATTCTCCACAAAAGTCCTAAGTCCTGAGTTAGGCTGCATCTGATTAGATCAATTTAGGTCTTGTGATACTAACTTAGGACGCTGTTGAGAGCACAGGTCACCTCCTCCACCTGTAGGACTAGGAATAGAGCCCCACCCAGACCACATAGACTAAGAGTTGGAGAAGAACGCGTCCTCAAAAGAAAAGCCTGTTAGTATTGTTATAATGGGGAAAATATATGCTGGCTGGCTGAAGAACAACTAAATAAACAATAGCAATCAAACACTCCAACAAATACTCATTACTGCTCCTGACGCAAGGATTTCATAGTGTAACAGGGCATAATAAGCATGAAAGAAAACAAAATGTAATATACTGTGAAAGTATAGCAACTGAAATGAGTCCAAGGTACAGATGAGGGAGTAATTTAATCTGTCTGGGTGTTCTGGGTGGATTTCACAGATAGGATCTATGAAACAGGTTTCTAAAAATGGTTTTAAAATGCTTAAGTCAATGTAATGCTTAAGTAAAATTTAAAGTGCACAAACTATAAGTATACAGCTCAATATATTATCAAAATGTGAACTAAAACATCAACACCCCCAAAGCACCAGTGTCCCCTTCTCTCAAAAAGTAATTTCTATGCTGAGTTCTAACCTATAGATCATAAAAATTTACCATTAAAAAAATAATATACATGGGATTTCCAATGTGAGATTCATCCAGGTAGTCGCATATAGCTTTTTTGCATTACCTAATGACTGATGATGCTGAGCATCTTTCCATCTACCATTGGCCATTTAGATTTTTTTTCCCTTTGGGTGAAGAACCAAAAGACTTACATCTTTTGTCCATTTTTCTATACAATTATTATCATTAATTGAGTATTGATTTTTAGAAGTTATTTTATATGCTGAATATGAATATTGTGACTACGTTCTCCCATAGTGAGGCTTGCCATTTCACTCTCTTAATGGTGTCCTTTTTAAGCACAGAGGTTCTTAATTTTAATAAAGTCCAATTTATCAATATTTTCTTTATGGTTAGTGCCTTCTGTGGCTTGTCCAAGAAGTCTTTTCAACTTGAAAATAAACATAATACCTTCCTATTTTCTTTTAAAAACTTATTATTTTACTTTTTACATTTAGATATACAAATTATTTGGGATTTATTTTTATGTATCGTGTGAGGCTAGTCTTAATCCTTAGTATTTACATGTAAATTTTAGAATTAGCTTCTCAAATTCCATAAAATCATTAATGGAGAATTCAGCTGGAATTATATTAAATTTATAGATCAACTGGCAGAGACTTGATATTACTACGGTATGGAGCCCTCCAATCCATAATTGGGATTTGTCTCTGCCTTTATTTAGATGTTTATAATTTTTAATCAATATTTTAGAGTTTTCCATGTACTGGTCTTACATATCTTTTGTTAGATTTATTTCTAGTTATTTGATATGTTAAAATTTTTATTTATTTATTATTCTGGCTGTGCTGGGTCTTTGTTGCTGTATGTCAGCTTTCTCTAGTTGCAGCGAACAGGGGCTAGTCTCTAGTTGCAATACGAGGGCTTCTTATTGCAGTGGCCTCTTGTGAAGCACAGGCTCTAGGGCATGTGGGCTTCAGTAGTTGCTGCACCTGGGCTCAGTAGTTGTGACGCATGGGCTTAGTTGCCTCATGCACAACATGTGGAATCTTCCCCGACCAGGGATGAAACTCACATACCCTGCATTTACAGGCAGATTTCTTAACCACTGGACCACCAGGGTAATCTGGTATTTCATATTTTAAAATGTTATAAGCAGGTTTCTTTTGTCTAAATATTTGCTAGTAAATAAAAATATATTTGATGATTTTATGTTTATCTGGATAGATTGGGCTTTGAAAGCTTGTTTTCTCATGGGAGGTAGATTGGGTTATGTGCCTGTGTTCCCTGAGTTTCCCAGATGCACTGCACCTGGGGCTCAATACTCTGGGGGCAGTGTTCAAATCGCAGTGAAGGAAGGCCCCATTCACATAGAGTAGCATGGGGCAGGCACTGTGCAACCTTGACTGCATTATTAGAAGTAAGTGAAAGGTGGCAGATGTTGATAGATTTACCCTTCACTGGATTGGAAAATGCCTCTCTTTAATGACTAGTCTATTTATTTATTTTTTAAAAAGTGATTTAAAGGTAATTTACTGGCATTCAATTTGGAATGAAGCAGCATTACCAAGATCCATTTGTCCAGAACAGTGGTGAGTCTTCATGTTGCTCAGCTCCAAGTCACAGATTCCTATTCTTGGAAGCTGTGCTGCTATTGTTAAAGGGTTTTCTGTGGAGACATGGGCCGGCACTGGTGCGCTGTGGGGACAGGGGCACTGGCAGCAGCAGTCCTAGAAGGTGCCCCTTGATGTAAACCCTCTTGGAGGTCGCCATCAACCCTACCATAGAGCCCAAGGGCTCATGACTAGTCTATTTATGACTGAGAGGAAACAATCTTCCTTCCTTCAACCTACAAAGGAGCTCCCTTCACCTCCTCTCCATAGTGTAACTCATATTAAATTGTATTACCAAGGGTGCTTCTCTTTGCTCTGAAGTCCAAGCTCTGATTCTTGACTTAGCAGGGAAGAATGGAAAACTAGTGTTATGAAGGATGGGGAAGTGGTGAGTGATCTGGATAGGGCTGCTCTGTAGAGTGGTACAGTCTGTGTACCGCACGAAGGCCCTTGGCAAGAGAGATAAGATTGGAGAAAGAGGGCTGATATCCAGTTCTTTCCTAGTCATCAGACTGTGTGCCCTGGTGTGGGGCTGTACAGGGAGCACTTTCTCCTGATTGACCTACCAGGTGGGCACCATTTTCCATTTTACATAAAAGTAGCTTATAGGCTAGAGGGTACCCTGGCTAGGCCTTGAAGGTTGACTCATCTCTTCGTTGACCACCAATGGCTTCACTTATCAGCTTCTCTTGGCACAGATTAGCGGTGTTGCCAGGATGCTGACAAAATGTTTCTGGAAAATTCCTTGTCCTCTTTTACCTTTTTCTGTTTGCCTTTATTGATTCTTCTCTCCTGCCTTTCTGAGCCTGAGCCAGGAACCCTCCTGTTATTAAAAGCAGTCCCAGTTGCCCATAGCTTTCATTTCCTTTGAATTACATTAATTGCCTGACAGCTAAAAAGTGAGCTGGTATTTTCAGATTTCAGCTGCTGGTCGGCAAGAAATATTTACCAGCTCCTGCAGATTTATAAAGATGCCACAGAGATGCCTGGAGACTAACAATCAGAAAATACAACAGCAAAACAGCACTATTTTTCAAGGTTAAATGCTCAGAATGCTAAAAAGAAATTGTCCATAAAGCAAAACAGGGATTCAGAAGCAGGCAGCCTGCACCCTGGACAAAAGAAAGGAGCTGGAGGTTTAAAATAAGATTTCACAGCTTCACAATAATTATGAATTTAATAAGGGGAGCTTTATTTTTAATTTAGTTCCAGTCTAGCAGCCAGTCTCCTCCCTCCCATCCCCTCTCCACGGCATGGTAATGCTCTTTAATGTGGTCCTAAGGCTGAGGTCGCAGGGAGAGCCGGGAAAGGCCCCCAGCCATAAGACTTTTGATGAAGCAGTATTAGACAGATAATGTCCCTGCCTCTCTGCAGGCAGATGGGACTAACTCCCACTGGCTTTACTCCCTCCTGGCAGTCAGAGATGTGTCTTGCTGTGTAGGAAGACAGTAGGCTCTGAAAATTCCAAGACAGAAAGTTTTTTCTTTCCGTCTGATTGGACCCCAGGCTTTGTCTCCTATTCTCCATGGACAGCCAAGGGCTCCAACCATGGTCAGAGCCCCCCAAGCCAACATCCACTCCAATGCCCACTTTCCCCCTGAACAGATTAATTTAAATGTGGTTGGCAAAGGACCACAGATTTCCCCAAAATGCTCTTCCATAAACTATATATTAGTGTGAACTGTTTTCAGGGTCATACATATTCATTTATTTGTTGTTCATTCATTCAACAAATATTTGTTGAAGACCTACTTTTTGAGGTGCTCTCTTTTATTGAGGTTCAATTGAATGAGTTTAACACAAAATGAATCAATATAAAGTGAATAAACCAGTGGCAGTTAGTACATTCACAGTGTTGTACAACCTCCATCTCCATCTATTTCCAAGATATATTATCACCCAAAATAAAAACACCTACCTGTTAAACAATTAGTTCCCCCAGCCTCTGCTGTCTATCAGTATGCTCTCTCTTTTGATGTGTCTATTCTTGATATGTTATATAAATGAATTCACGTGAGCCCACTTGTGTCTGATTTCTTACACTTAGCACAATGTTTCTGAAATTCATCCACATCATAATGTGCATCAATACATCGTTATTTTTATGGCTGGATAATATTCCATTTTATGGATATACCATAATTTGTTTACCTACTCATCCACGATGGATATTTGAATTGTTTCCATGTTTTGGGCTATTGTGAAATGGGTGCTGTACACTCATATACCATTTGTTTGAATATGTTTTGATCCTTTGGGGAGTAGAATTGTTGGGTCATAGGGTAATTCTATGTTTGACTTGTTGAGAAACTGCCAAAGTGCTTTCTTCGGGGTTGCGCAATTTTACATTCTCATATCAAATACTCTTGTACATGCTTGGACCCATCATGAACAAAAGTGACCCTTACATTCTAACAGAGAGAGGTGGACAATTAAAAGCATACTAGATAAATATGTACAGTATGGAGAGTGATCTGTCCTAGGCCAAAAAGAGAAAGTAAAGCAGGATAAGGAAGACCGGAAATGTCACAGAGTTGTGGATGATGGATTATAATTTTAAGTAGGGTGGTCATGACAGGCCTCATTGAGAAGGAAGATTGGAAGAAAGAATAGAAAGAGATGAAGGAGTGAGTCAAATGAATGTTGGAGAAGAGAGTCATAGTCAGAGGGAACAGTAAGTGCAAAAGTCCTGGGGACACCTAGCTTGTTTGAAGATCAGCGAAGAGGCCAGTGTGGTTGAAGCAGAGCAAGCAGGGGCTGGGGAGCAGGGTGAGGGAAGAGATCAGAAAAGTAATGAATGGCAAGATCATGTGGAGCTTTAACAGCTATTTTAAGGACTTTTCGTTTGAACTCAGTAACATGGGAGGCCATGAGAGGGTTTTGATCATAGGACTGATGTTTGAAAAGGAGGCATTGCAATAACCCAGGTGAGACATGATGGTAGGTCATACCAGAGTTAGAGTGGGGGAGGTGAAGAGAAGTGGTCAGGTTCTGGATATACTTTGAACGTAGAGCCAGTGGAATTTCTCTATAAACTGGATGGGGATTGAATGTGAGTCTGAAGTGTCTGACACCAGCAACTGGAAGGAAGTACTTGCCATCATCTAGTGTGGGTCAAGGTGTGGACTGAATAGAGTCTGGGGTGGAGAAGATCAGTCAGTTTTGGACATGTGTTTGAGACGCTTTGTCAACACTGCTGCTGCTGCTGCTGCTGCTGCTGCGTCACTTCAGTCATGTCTGACTCTGTGCGACCCCATAGACGGCAGACCACCAGGCTCCCGCATCCCCGGGATTCTCCAGGCAAGAACACTGGAGTGGGTTGCCATTTCCTTCTCCAATGCAAGAAAGTGAAAAGTGAAAGTGAAGTCGCTCAGTCGTGTCCGACTCTTCGTGACCCCATGCGCTGCAGCCCATCAGGCTCCTCCGTCCATGGGATTTTCCAGGCAACGGTACTGGAGTCGGGTGTCTACTAAACTTCAGTCTCTGGAGCTTGTGTTGGAGGACAATGCTGAAAGAGAAGAGTTGGAATGGCTGGAATTTAGCATGGAAGCAACATAGAAGCATATAGTATAAACAAGGGTACTAGCTTGCTCCTCTGTGATTTCAGGGGAAGTCCTTTATCAGGGGTCACAGAGAGATTTCTTCAGGAGCAAATTATGCTTGGAGAAAATAATAAATGGTAAAGATGGTGGCAAAATAAAGAACATAGCTCCTAACTGAAGGAATATCAGTTCCAGCTAATTTTCTCACATGAGGATACAGGCTTAGTGTTGTTAGATCTTCAGATTTTTTCAAGTCTGGATTCTTATGTGGAGTCTCCAAATTAAAAAAATGAATTAGCCAGTATATGTAAGACATTAGTTTTATCGGCTGGAGAAACTAGAATATGAACTATAGGTTACATGAACTGAAATATGAACTATATGTTATATGTTATTGGAATTTGAACTGTAAGTTCAAACATGAATTGGAATATGTACTATATGTTACATGGAATATGAACTATATGTCATATGGTATTATGGAATTCTTGTTCATTTTCTGATGTTTGATAATGGAACTGTGGCTATATTGGAGATGGAGAATGTCCTTATTACTAAGAAATTTCCATGAAAATAGTCCAGGCTTCCTTAGTGGTTCGGTGGTAAAGAATCCACCTGCAATGCAGGAGACACAGGTTCAATCCCTGGGTCGGGAAGATTCCCCTGAAGAGAGAAGTGGCAACCCACTCTAGCATTTTTGCCTAGAGAATTTCATGGACAGGGGAGTCTGGCAGGCTACAGTTCAAGGGGTCACAAAAGTTGGACATGACTGAGTGAGTAAACAACAGTAAACATGGAAGTATGCCAGAGTGAAATTTTCTGTTGTCTGCAACTTATTTTCAAATAGTTCAGGAAAAAATGTGTGTGTGTGATTGTTAGGGATCTCTGAATATTATTATACTATTATTTGAACTTTTCTTTAGATTTGAGAATTTTCAGTATAAGAAGTTAGGTGGGATATGGGGAGGGAAAGCATAGGTCGAAGAAAAATATCTGCAGGCACAAGGTGACCTATAGGGGTTGTCAGTTTTTAACCTCTCCCCAATAAAATATTTTTTGGTCTCATTACATTTGTTATGGAAACAACGTTTTGATATATCTGCACATTCCTTAGGACCATTAGTGTCCTCCAAATAGGGAAAGTATCTTCTTCCTTGAATAACTTGGACCTCTACTAGAATGGAAGAGCTCAAAAGCAAAATGATGGTTCCTAGTGGTGTGTCTACAAATCATGCTGGACAAAGAGGAGAGGAATTCAGTCACTGTGGTTCCTAAAAAATGGTAGGAAGGAAACTAAAATCCTCGCTTGCAAGAAAAACACCATCTTGAAAGGTTGACCTGATGAATTTGTTAGCAGACTCATGACAGAGATACAAGACACATGCCTTCCTCTATCTCACTCGCCTTCCTTCTGTCTGCATAACTGACTCCTAAAATCCCTTGTAGATCTATGTTTTAATTACTCATAGTCTGGAATCCACCGAATCTGTAAATTCTCCTTGGTGTGTTTATTTTCAGAACTTGGGACAGTGCTCAGCAAATGGCAGTTGCTCAGGAAGTAACTGTTGAAAGAATGAGCACATGTTCATCTATCTCTGACCATTGCTAGACAAAGGATTGTGCATTTTAAAAATATTTGTTTATTTGGCCATGCTGGATCTTAGAGCATGCAAGATCTAGTTCCCTGACCAGGGATGGAACCTAGGCCCCATGCATTGGGAGCACAGAGTCTTGGCCACTGGATCACCGGGGAAGTCCTCAGAAATCTGCATTTTACATCATATCTATTATTTGTTGGCGTGGGGCTTGTGTGAGATTTCTTATGTGAGTCTGGGAAATGCCAAGAGGTTTTGTTTTTGGTGTTCAATTTTAGGTTCTTATTCCCACATAGGCACAGGACAGGTCCCTCTTAAGGAGTATAAAGAAACCATGTTCAGATTTCAGGTTGCTCATAAATCTGCCTCCTGCCTTATCATTTTTTATCTGCTTACTTCTATTTCCCCAGGGTTTGAAGGAAGCACCTTACCTTAGAAATGATTCACTACTCCTGGGCCACCAAGGGCACTGAAAGCCACACAATAGGAGTTCCACTTCAACCTCCCACCCGCCCCCCATGAATTGCAATCATGGGGGAAAGCTGGCTGTTTTCTTGGGGGTTATCAATGATTTCACAAAATTCAGCCTTTCTTCCTCCTGTGTCCAGTTTTCAAAAACTTACTACTCAAATCTCGAAAGTCATCGCCCCTGAGGAAACATTTATCTTTGACATTTTTTGCACTATATCCCTTTTCAGTTCTCTTTTCTGACATTGGATAAATGGCTCTGTGGGGTTTTGAATAAGAGTCACATCTTGCAGTAAGTTTGTGAGTGTGTAGAAACCCTGCTCCCCACACCCTATATCCCCAGGTTAGAAGATGAGGGGATAACCAGTGAAGACAAACGGGTTTGGGTGCTGTTATGGGTTGAAATGTGTAAACTCCTGTATCACTGTTGACACTGTCTGCTGAACCCAGTGTAGGCAAGATGCAAGCTAAGAGTCTGGAAGATGTGAAGAGCTGTAGGAACTGCAGACACTGCTGTGCTGGCTGGCACAGCAGTCATGGCAGCAGACATAGCATAACCTAACACAACACAACCTGTCTCCTGGCTGACACAGCAGCCGTAGAGGTAGACACACTCTATTCTCTCCTCTCGTGGCTGACCCAACAGACACAGCCATGATGCAGCAGAAATGCTGCTGCTTTCTAGGTGGAGCTCACATATGCATATAGCACAAAGTAGCTTGTGACCAAGCAGGTACCTCATCACACATAGGCCCAGTGCTATAAATGATCTCAGCTATTACACAGTCATTTACAAAACATGGGGCTAGAGAGCCTGAACATGCCAAGTTGGCTAATTTGCTCCCTCCCCACAACTCCCCTCCCCACCCAGTGCCCACCATTCATTGTTGAGGTCCAGACCTCCAGGACTTCAGAACGTGATTTTATTTGGAGACAGGGCTATTGCAGATGTAATTAGTTAAGATGAGGTCATCTGGAAGTAGAGTGGGCTCCTAATCCAATGTAACTGGTGATCCTATAAAAAGGGGAAATTTAGAGATAAACTTGCCTGAGAACACCATGTGAAGATGAAGGCAGAGACTTAAGTTAAGGAATGCTAAAGATTGCCAGCAAGCCATCAGATGCTAGGAGAGAGGCATGGAACAGATTTTCCTCACAGCCCACAGGAGAAACTAACCCTGCCAATATCTTGATCTCAGACTTCCATCCTGCAGAGCTGTGAGACAATAACTTTCCATTGTGTAAGCCACCCAATTTATGGTCTTTTGCTACAGCAGCCACTGGAAACCAAAGCAGGTGATACATTTATGATATTTGTCTAAAGGTCTGTATTTGCTTGGGAGTCAGTATAGTATAGTGGTTAAGTACTCTGATTTTTAGAACCAGATACCTTGAGTTTGAATTCTAGTTGGGTAATCTGGGAATATTACTTATTATCTCTGGGTTCTAGTTTTCTCAGAACAAATGGGGAATAATAGAGATTTAGACCTTATAGTACATCATCAGGATTAAGTGAGATAATGTATTTGAAGTGCTAATACTGTATCTGACATGTAGTAAGCCCTTGATGAGTGGTATTATTATTAGTAATAATCAGCAATATTTATTGACTCCAAAAGAGACCTTTACTATGCAGAATATAAAAACTGCTTCTGGGAGCACACATCACCATAGATGGAACTTCCCCTCTCTCTGATCCCTGCTCTCAAGGTAATGGTCTGGGGCTCCGTGCCATCTCTATGACTTCAGGGGCTTCATCCGTCTGTGAGTCAGGGATTGTTATAACAGATGTACAAGAAGATCAACTAGCTATTTAAGCAAGTGAAAGTCAGGCGGTTCTAGAAACTGGGTGGGAATTAAAAGCAAGCAGACAGGATCATGCACCCACTCACGTTCCAACAACACATATTTCTTGAAAGTCAGTGAGCTCAGTGCTGGATCTGACCAGCATGGGCTGTTTCTTTTACCTCCCATGAGCAGGAGAAGGGATGCAGCATAATAATCACTCCACAAAAACTGTCACTTGTTCAAATGTATGTCAGGTGCTTGGCATCACCTTAGAACCATAACCCTTTAAAATTCTGTAAGGTCAGATAACCACATCATCCCCATTTTACAGATAAGGAAACTGAGACAGAGTGGCTGTTAACCACATGTAGTTAATGCCAGAATGAAGACTTGAACTCACATCTCTCAGACTCCAAAGCCCACATTCTAACGAGTCACTGCCTTGGCAGCACCAAGAATTCAGTGCCCTTAAGTATGTATTTGAAATAGATTGTGAGGAAACCCAATATAGAATCCAACGTTGGCAGGAGAAAACAAAACAAAACCAAATCCAAAGAACTGATGGCTGGAGCAAAATGCACATTTTCCCAATGTTTAAATTCAGTGACTGAACCTGAGATTTGTTTAGTTTTCAATTGTCTTGAAGCCGTTAATCTGCCAGGCATTATGGTGCACGTGCATTTTGCCAAGCTGTTCCTCAGAAGCATTTTGTTATCATAATAATCACAAGGGTGACCCCAGTACTTTCATTCTGTTTATTTCCCATCATTTCCTGTGATAAGCACTATTTCAATAGTTCACCAACCTCCTCAGTGCTTATTTGTTTAGGGAGAGAATATTAATTAGTGATGCTAAGGAGAGTAAGAGCTGCAAATAAAATTTTGAAATGAAATTCCTTAGGCCATCTTTGCCTCTCAAGGCATCCTCTCCTTAAATAGTCCCATTGAATGTTATTATTAACATAAATAATAATAATGATAATAATAATAATTAGCATTGTTTCCTGCTTGAGTTGTTATTCATGGAAAACTGCAGGCTCCTTTCCATCTATATTGGCCTCAGTAAAAGTGAAAAATAGATTCTCATTTTATATTTTATTTCTCTATTATTTTTGCTTGCTCAACTCATTCTAGGCCTGACCACTAAATCCTTATGATGGTCTTTATTGGACTTTTTGGAAAAATAAAAATGTTTCTTGTTCCCATTTGAAAGAGGAGTCTGATGTGGAAAACCTCCAATAGGCCAACTTTTATTTTTCATGAGAATTTGCCTTGACACTCTATTTGTGTGCTGTAAGTCATGCAAAGTCATTTTTTTCCAAAGCCTCTCCTGGTTTCTAGTATCTCTCTCAGAACCCATCATCTAGACACACTGAGAGTCTTGCTTCCAAGAAAAACAAATCTGGTTTCTACCTCCTTTGCTTAAAAACCTAGATAAAATTCCTACTGCCCTCAAGATAAAATCCAAGTTTCTTATCATCCCCTAATGTTGTGACTCTTATTTCTGTGCCTAGTCATATCCCTCCCCACCCCATCCCCCTCTTGTGTCCAGTATTAAATGTCCTTTGGTTTTGTGGAGAGACTAAGCCATCCTACCTCTGGACTAACCATGTGCTGTAAATGGAATACCCTTTCTTCTGTAATTTAAGAATCAACTGACAACAAATCTTAGACTCTTTCCTGCCCTCACAAGTCATGTGTAGCGCCTGATGTCAATTTTAGGGAAGTGTAAGACTGCATAGTCCTTCCCTTCTCCAGAACTGCAGGATGGCTTTGAATGTGCTTCACATGGGCAAATAGTGTGCTTCAGTTTCTCAACTCCTGTCTTATTGGCTTAGAACTAGGGTCAACAACTATGTCAAAATGACTATACTATCCAAGGCAATGTACAGATTCAATGCAATCCCTATCAAATTGCCAACGGCGCTTTTTACAGAACTAGAACAAAAAATTCTAAAATTTGTGTAGAAATGCAAAAGAACCCCAATAGCCAAAGCAATCTAGAGAAAGAAAAACGGAGCTGGAGGAATCAATTGACTTTAGGAATCCCTGCTTCAGACTATACAACAAAGCTACAGTCATCAAAACATTATGGTACTGGCACAAAAACAGAAATATAAATCAAAGGAATAGGATTATAAAAGCCAGAGATAAAGCAATTGTCTCCAATTAAAAATAAAAAAGAAAGCCCAAAGACAAACCCATGCATTTATGGTCAGCTAATTTGTGACAAAAGAGGGAAGAATATACAATGGAGAAAAGGCAGTCTCCTCAATAAGTAGTGCTAGGAAAACTGGACAGCCTCATGTAAAAGAACAAATTTAGAAAATTCCCTAACATCATACACAAAAATAAACTCAAAATTTAATAAAGACCTAAATGAAACATCAGACATTATAAAACTCCTAGGGAAAAATGTAGGCAGAACACTCTTTGACATACATTGCAGCAATATCCTTTTGGATCTGTCGTCTAGAGTAATGGAAACGAAAACAAAAATAAATAGGACCTAGTTAAACTTAAAAACTTTTGCACAGCAAAGGAAACCATAAAAATGAAGA
Source organism: Giraffa tippelskirchi (assembly GCF_054371585.1). Taxonomy (NCBI): domain Eukaryota; kingdom Metazoa; phylum Chordata; class Mammalia; order Artiodactyla; family Giraffidae; genus Giraffa; species Giraffa tippelskirchi. Next base: position 25,315,213 of record NC_137287.1, read on the forward strand.
GACAGCCCACAGATTGGGACAAAATACTTGCAAATAATGTGACTGACAAGGATTAGTCTCCAAAATATACAAACAACTCATACAACCCAATTAAAAAAACAACCCAATCAAAAAATGGCAGAATATCTAAATAGACATTTCTCCAAAGAAGACATACAGATGACCAAAAGGCACATGAAAAGAGGCTCAACATTCCTTATTACCAGAGAAATGCAAATCAAAACTACAGTGAGATATCACCTCACACCAGTCAGAGTAGCCATCATCATCAAAAAGTCTGCAAATAATAGGTGCTGGAGAGGTTGTGGAGAAAAAGGAAACTTCCTACACTGTTGGTGGGAAACTGGTGCAGCCACTATGGAGACCAGTATAGAAGTTCCTCAAAAACTAAAACAGAGCTGCCATATGATCCTGCAATCCCATTTCTGGTAACGTATGTGGAGAAGACCATAATTCAAAACGATACAAGCACCTGAATAGTCATAGAAGCACTATTTACAGAAGCCAAGACTTGGAAACAACCTGAATGTCCATTGACAGATGAATGGTAAAGAGGATGTGGCATGTATACACAGTGGAATATTATTCGCTGATAAAATAATGAAATATTTCCATTTGCAACAACATGGGTGGACCTAGAAATTATCACACTAAGTGAAGTAAGGCAGACACAGAAAGACAAATGTCATGTGATATTGTTTGTATGTGAAATATAAAAATATGATACAAATAAACTCATTTACAAAACAGAAACAGACCCACAGACGTAGAAAACAAACTTAAGGTTACTAAAGGGGAAAGGAAAGGGAGGGATAAATTAGGAGCTTAGGATTAATGCAAAAACATTGCTATATATAAAACAGATAACCAACAAGGACCTACACACAGGGAAGTATAGTCAATATTTTGTAATAACCCATAAGGGAAAAGATTCTGAAAAATAAATATGTGTGTATATATAACTGAACTGCTTTGCTATACACCTGAAACTAACACAACATTGTAAATCAACTATACTTCAATTAACAAACAAACAAAAAACAAAAAAAAAGGCACCCAAAACTATGACCTCTATGTATGTGTTTATAGGTTTATACTTTTTAACTGAGGGGAAATTCACACAAAGTTAATTGTTTTAAAGTGTACAATGCCATTTAGTACATTCACAGTGTTGTGCAACTACTACTTCTATCTAGTTCCAAAACATTTGATCAATCCAAAAGGAAACCCCATAAGAGTGAATCAGACACTCCCCATTCCATTATCCTTAGCCCCTGTCAGTTACCAATCTATTTTCTTTCTCTACGCATTTTTCTATCCTGGACGTTTCACATTAATGGGAGAATATAATATGAAACCCTTTGTCAGTTATTCCTCTTAGAATAATGCTTTTAGCTTCATCCACATTGTAGCATGATTCAATAATTTATTCCTTTTTATGGCTGAATACTATTCCATCATAGGGATATACTACATTTTGTTTATCCATTTCTTAGCTGACTAATATTATGCTGCCATTATGAATAGGGTTGCTATGAATATCTGTGTATAAGTTTTTATTTGAACACTTGCTTTTATTCTTCTGGGCAATTATGTAGGGGTAGAAGTTCATAGGTGTGTAATTTTTGAGGAACTGCCAAACCCACCACCTGTTTTGTAACTATTTACTAGAGCACAGCCACAATCACTCATTTACATACCATGTATGACTGCTGCTGCGCCACAATGGCAGAGTCTGTGTGACCCATCAAGCCTCAAATATTAGCCATCCAGAACTTTGCAGAAGTTTGATGAACCCTGACTTAGAACATCTGTGTTGAACAATGTAGCTGGCAGGCCTTGAGGCTAGTCATAGCCCTTTTTTAAAGAAGAATGGAATGAGTATAGAAAAACAAATTATTTTTCTTAAATTGGCATAGAAACTCTCGGACACTTAGGATGTTTGGGGTGGGGTTGACCTGTAGTTCTGAGGAATCTATTTTGAATACCAAAAGGTGTATGTATAAAACACAAGGTCTTGTATAAAATGTGGTCCAGAAAATTGGGTAACAAGAATGACATTATCAACATGGCTGAATAAGATGCCTTCATCGTATCTTCCTCAGCAGCAACAATTTGACACCCTCCATGGACACAATTTCTTTCCTGAGAGCTGAGAGACCCAGGACCATATGGAAGGAGAACTGGGAGGACAGTTGACTGTGGTCCCTATAGTGGCTTGTCAACTGGCTCCAGCCTCTCTCAGCCAGGATCCAGGTGCTCCTGGAGAATAATGACATAGACACTCATTCGTGGATGGGAGAGCCTTTGTGGAAGTCCAGCTTTCCAGTGAAGAAGTTCCAGTAAAAATGATGAGTTTAGACACATTGGAAAGGGTAAGAGGAAGAGCTTGATTTTAGCTGCATCACCCCTCTTCTAAGGCAACACAGCCCAGGTTCAAGTGAGACCTTCTCGGCTTGTGATTTCTCCTGTGGGGTAAAATGAGAGTGTGTGAGTGAGCATCAGCCATTTGCTGCTGCTGCTGCTAAGTCGCTTCAGTCGTGTCTGACTCTGTGCGACCCCATAGACGGCAGCCCACCAGGCTCCGCCGTCCCTGGGATTCTCCAGGCAAGAATACTGGAGTGGGTTGCCATTTCCTTCTCCAGTGCATGAAAAGGAAAAGTGAAAGTGAAGTTGCTCAGTCGTGTCCGACTCTTAGCGACCCCATGGACTGTAGCCTACCAGGCTCCTCCGTCGATGGGATTTTCCAGGCAAGAGTACTGGAGTGGGTGCCATTGCCTTCGCAGCCATTTGAGACATTATCAAAGAGACCCAATTCTCTCTTCCCCATCCAAAGTACTGAGCTGTGGGCTGTATGACTTGGAGTGGAAAGAGGCTGGAAGAATAGCAAACAGGACTCTGGGGGGCACTAAAGGAACTCAGATTTTACTGTGTTGTGGATTCCATCAAGAAGCCCACCAATGAGCTGTTGGGAACGTCTTGCCCATAGGTTCCCCAAGCTGGCATACAGGTACCACTAGGCCTCTGCTTGCCTCACCCACCCCCACCCCCCATCCTGTGGCAGGCTCTCTGTGTGTGCCCCTTCCTGATGATGGCAAGAGCAAGCTTTGACAGATGGCATGAAAGAATGCACAGAAAGGCATGAAACATGCACAGAAAGGCAGCCAGAATCTGTAGACCGGAGAGGCTAAAAACTTGAGCTTCCATTGCACACTTGGGAAAAGCAAAAGAGAGGTTGTTAGCACACAGCCTGGTGCTTTATAGAATTGAGAGGTAAGAATGCCACAAGAGAGAGCAAGAAGCATGGAGCAGGTGAATCCAGAGAAATCTCAGACAGTCTCAGACTCCCTAGCAGGGGTAATGGAAGGTATTTCTCCCTTGAAGTCAGTTAGTAAAGACTGGAGGAGGTGACTGCTACTGCAGATGTGAAGATAGCAGTGTAAGTCTTCAAAGAACATGAAAAATCAGAGGAAGCATGACAACATTGAAGGGTCACAAGAATATTCCAGTAACTGACCACAAAGACATGGAGATGTGTGACTTACCCAGTAAAAAATTCAGTTTTTTAATCTCTTTGGTGGCCTCTGTGCTCTACAAACTTGGATATCAAAATGTCTCCCAAGATTTGGGAATTTCTCAGCTATTAATTATTCAAATGAACTTTCTGCTCCATTCTTCTTCTCTTCTCCTTCTGGGACTCCAGTAATTCACATATTGGTTCTTTTGATGGTACCCATAGGTGGCTCAGTGGTAAAGAATCTGCCTGCCAATACAGGAGTCACAGGAGATTCTGGTTTAGTCCCTGTGTTTGGAAGATCCCCTCGAAGAAGAAATGGAAACCCACTCCAATATTCTTGTCTGGAGAATCCCATGGACAGAGGATCCTAGTAGGCTACAGTCTATAGGGTCACAAAGAGTTGGATACAACTGAGCAACTGAGGACACACACATGCATGCATAGGTCAGTAGGCTTTCTTCACTCTTTTTCATTCTTTTTTTTCCATTTGTTTTCCTTGACTGAATAATTTCAAAGTTCCTGTCTTCTAATTTACAGATACTTTCTTATGCTTCGTTTATTCTGCTGCTGATGTTCTGTGTTGTGTTTTTCATTCATCTGTTGTATTCGTCAGCTCCAGAGTTTTTGTTGGCTCTTTTTTATGATTTCTATCTCTTCGTTAAATGTCTCATGTTGTTTATGGTATTCCTGTTTTTTAAAAATTGTCTTTCTGTGTTTTCTTATAGCTCATTGAGCTACAAGTGCAATTGCACTTGTCAAATGTGAATTTATCTTAATCAAAAAGAATAGTATAGTTAACTAAAAATAAAAATGATTCTTAATGTTTAAATTTTTTTTCTAATCTTATTCAAAGATTTGTATTAAATTTAATAGGCAATATAGCAATTGTAATTGAGAAAATATTTAAATTATTTATATGAAGTAGAATTGGGTGTAATTGTTAAGATTAAATTAAATATAATTAAATATTTTTAAAAGATCAAAAAAAAGAAAGTCTGAAAGAAGTTCAAGCTGAAATGAGAGGACATAACTAGTAACATGGAAACATGAAAATATACAACACAATGGTAAAAGTAAGTATATAGTTAGATTCAGAATACTCTGAATACAAAATGAAAAGGCAGTCTATAAAATTAGAGAAACTTTTTGCAAACCATCTATTTTATAACGGTTTATATTTAAAAATATATGCAGAACTCATACAACTAAAACAAAACAAAAAATCTGTTCAAAAATGGGCAGAGGATGTGAATAAATGTAGAAGATATATAAATGCCCAAAAAGGCCCAGGAAAAGTTGCTAACATGACTAATTATCAAGTAAAAGCGAATCAAAACCACAATGGGAGATCATCTCACAACTCTTAGAATGTCTGTTACCAAAAACACAAGAGAAATCAAGTGTTGGTGAAGATGTGGAAAAAAGGTGTGGAACGCTTATGCTTTGTTGGTAGGAGTGTAAAATGATGCAGCCACTATGGAAAACAGTATAGAGGTTCCTCAAAAAATAGAAAACAGAACTACCATATGATGCAGCCATCTCACTTCTGGGTATATATCTAAAGTAGATGAAATCAGAATCTTGATGGGATATCTGCACTTCCATATTCATTGCAGCATTATTCACAATAGCCAAGATATGGAAATGATCTAATCTATGGATGAATGGATTAAAAATGTGGTATATATATGCAATAGAATATTATTCAGCCATAAAAAGAGGATTGTTATTGTTGTTCAGTCGCTCAGTCATGTCTGACTCTTTGCGACCCCATGGACTGCAGCATGGCAGGCTTTCCTGTCCTTCACTATCTCCTGGAGTTGCTCACATTCATGTCCATTAAATTGATGATGCCATCCAACCATCTCATCCTCTGCCACACCCTTCTCCTCATGACCTCAATCTTTCCCAGCATCAGGGTCTTTTCCAATGAGTCAGTTCTTTGCATAAGGTGGCCAAAGTATTGGAGCATCCGCTTCAGCATCAGTCCTTCCAATGAATATTCAGGACTGATTTTCTTTAGGATTGACTGGTTTGATCTCCTTGTAGTCCAATCAACTCTCGAGAGTTTTCTCCAACACCACAGTTTAAAAGCATCAATTCTTTATTGCCCATCTCTCACAGCTGTACATGACTACTGGAAAAACCATAGATTTGACTATATGTACACTTGTCCACAAAGTGCTGCCTTTGCTTTTTAATATGCTGTTTAGGTTTGTTGTAGCTTTTCTTCCAAGGAGTAAACGTCTTTTAATTTCTAGGCTGCAGTCACTGACTGCAGGAATTTTGGAGCCCAAGAAAATAAAGTCTCTCACTCTTTCCATTTTTTCCCCATCTCTATTTGCAGCAATGTGGATAAACCTTGATGGCATTATACCAATTTAAATAAGTCAGAGAAAGACAATTACTTGTGATGTCACTTGTGTGTAGAATCTAAAAAAGCCAAACTCACAGAAAGAGAGAAGAGTGGTGGTTGCCAGGGGCTGGGTGGTGGCGAAATTAGGTGAAGGTGGTCAGAAGATACAAACCTCCAGTTACAAGGAGAATGAGTTCTGGGGATTTGGCATACAGCATGGTGACCATAGTTAACAATACTTTGTTCCATACTTGAAGTTGCTAAGAGAGTAGATCTTAAATGTTCTCACCACAGAAAAGAAATGATAATGATGTGATATAACAGATGTGTTAGCTAGTGCTGTGGCGCTGATCATTTTCAATATGTAAGTGTATCAAATCATTATGTTGTACACATTAAACATGCACAATGCTATAGGTCAATTATATCTCAGTAAAGCTGAAAAGAAGATATTTAAAAAGACTTAAAGTATACAGGGTAGCGGCAGACTCTGGAGTCAGATTTTCATGGGACAGGTCACTTAACCACTCTGGGCTTCTGTCTCCTCATGCATTAAGTAGAGATTATAACATTCCTCTTCTTGTGAGATGTAGTGAGGATTAAAAGAAGAAAATACCCTTGCAGTGCTTAAAATGGTCCTGGTGTAAATCTTAGATCCTATGATGTGAGTCTCAGAAAACTCTTAGGAAAAGTGATGCGATGGATCATCCATCTAGCTTATCTTACACTTTAGGATAAAATACCCTACATTCTTTCTTGGCACATATAGTTAGAGTTCTGGGTCATGAGAGGGGAAAGGGGAAGGAGACTTTGTGTGTTATTGTAATTTTAGAAGTTTTAAAATATTTGGGAAAAGCTTTTGAGAGAGAGTTTATGGGATATTGTCTAAACTCCACGAAACAGGGAGAATTTCATAATATTGCCTGAGACTCTCCAGGCCAATCATCCTTCTTAGTTTCCATTATCCCAGAATCTTAGCACCCACTAATATAAGGGATGCTGCCCAAACAAACTCAGTTCAGTTCAGTTCAGTCACTCAGTCGTGTCCGACTCTTTGCGACCGTATGAATTGCAGCACGCCAGGCCTCTCTGTCCATCGCCAACTCCCGGAGTCTACCCAAACCCACGTCCATAGAGTCGGTGATGCCATCCTACCATCTCATCCTCTGTCGTCCCCTTCTCCTCCTGCCCCCAATCCCCTAAACAAACTGCTATACATAAAATAGACAAGCAGCAAGGATGCAAAGTGTGAAGACCCTGTGGACACTTGTCCTCTTAAAGGGACACAGAGGGCCTTCCCTGGTGGCTCAGTGCTAAAGAATCTGCCTGTAATGTAGGTGAGGCAGGTTCGATCCCTGAGTTGGGAAGGTCCCCTGGAGAAGGAAATGGCAATCCACTCCAGCATTCTTGCCTGGGAAATCCCATGGACAGAGGAGCCTGGTGGGCTATAGTCCACAGAGTCGCAAAAGAGTCAGGCAAGACTTAGCAGCAAAACAACACTAACAGAAGGAACACAGAGAAGTGAGCATGGCTGGAGTGGAATGAGTGAGGAGGAGGATGGTCTGAGATAATGTTGGAGAGATCAGCACAGCCAGACTGGTGCTGTTCTGGGAAAGGAATTTGGACTTTATTTCTGGTGTGATGGGAAGCTAGTGGAGGGTTTTCAGCAGAAGAATGACATGGTCATCTCAGCTGGCTGCCATGGGAAAGGATGGGTCTGGTAGTTGACCCCTGGTTTTGTAAAGTGGTTTTCAAGACTCAGCAATAGTTTACATTGTTATATGAAGGCGAATTTGACAACAGTCAACCTGCTAACAGATGTTCAGTTTCAGGTGCTATAAATGGGGACATACATCAAAAGCATTGATTTTTTACTTCTGAGACCCCCAAAACAGCCCAACTCTAACCCTCAGAGGCCCCATATTAGGTTGGCAAGACACTGTTTATTGGGGTCATGGGTGATGGTGATGGAGAAACTAAATTCTGCGCAAAATCGTTTCTACAAGCAGTGAGCCCCAGGGACTTCTTGCTTCTGTGAATATTTCAGAACTAGGAAGGCCTCAATGGGGATGAGAGATGCACTGGACTTCTGAGCACCTACAGCCCATTCTCATTTGATTGTCTGAATGATATTTGGAGAAGGGGAAGGGAGGCTGATTTGTAGGTGTTCCTCTTTCACTCCCTCCCCTTCCACCCAAAGGATATCTACAGCCATTTATTTTTCTGGCCTTGGAAGGAAAGAAGGAAAATAACATCTATTGGGTAGGAACTCAGGGTTGGCTAGTTGTTGTAAGGAATTACTGCATTTTGGTTATTCATTCATTCCTGTGCTGGCAATGGAGAGGCACACAAGGTTCCTGTCTTCATGGAGAATACATTCCAGAGGGGATAATGGGGTGATGTGAAGAAGGACAAAATGAAGCAAATAGGTGGAGGAACAAGACAGTCTCAGACAGTGAAGGTGTCTTGAGGATTGCCACAGGGAACTGTGATGCAGAGGCTGGGCTGTCTCTTTATATTGGGTGGTGAGTTGAGCCCTGCAGAGCAGGACCCAGGAGAACAGAATGCAGGTGAGGATACATGGAAAGTCTGTAGAAAAGCATTTCAGGTGGAGAGAACATCTTAGTAATGAACAGAAGACTGCACGACCTTACAAATAGTGATAATTAGGTGCTTACATGAATATTTTGTTGAGATTTGCAAAAATGAAACAAAAGAGAATGCAAGCATGAAAAAAAAAACCCATGAAATTTCATGTATGTAAGTACTTAAAAGTAGCTGGCTCTATAACACTTCTAACACTTAGAAGTTAATGTCAATACAATAATAACAATAATGATAACAACAACAACGTATTTTTGTTGAGGGTTTAACTGCATGCCAGACCCTGTCCTGGGGCCTACATTGACAATCTTTTCTAGAACGTTTGAGAAGTATGGTCCAAGAGAAGAGTTCACTAACAGAGAAGATTTTTAAAAATTTTAAAGGTTTAAAACATTTAGAAAATACTTAAGAATTAAAAAATTTAAATACATTAAATATAATTTTATTAAAGGAAATTCCAAATATATATGAACAAAGAGAGAAAAGTGTAATGAATCCCCAGGTACCCTTCACCTAGCTTCATCAGTGATTAACTCATTGTTCTACTTAATACCCCACCCCATCCACATTATCTTGAAGCCAGTTTTAGCCACTAACATTTCTTGTGTAAATATTACAATATGCATCTCTGAAAGATAAAGAATCATAAAAACATAAACACAATACTATGAGTACAACTAGAAAATTAATAATAATTCCTTATGTGTATGTGTGAGTGTGTGTCTGTTAGTCGCTCAGTTGTGTTCAACTCTTTGTGACCCTATGGACTATAGCCCACCAGGCTCCTCTGTCTGTGGAATTCTCCAGAAAAGAATACTGGAGTGGGTTGCTATTCCCTTCTCCAGGGTTAGTGCATCAAATATCAGTCACTGTTCAAATTTCCTACAGTCTAATAAAATTATTTTAGTTTCTTAGAATCCAACTAAAGTCCTACACGTTGAGATTTCTTGGTATATCTTTTCTTTTTTAAAGGTAGCTCATTTTTGATGGAAATATATTACAGCACAATGATCCCTTACTTACAAAGAGCACAGATGTGTGAAGTCATAAATTTAATTTCAGTTTTCAAATAAAGGAAGCTTTATATAGCTCTAGAATTTTGTCTTCTTCCTCCATACCACAGACATTTTAAATGAAATCTGTTCAAAGCTAAAAATAATTAACGTGTTCCTCTATCGCGTTTCCTATTTCTGATAATGACTCCGTCCCTCCACCAATTTGTCCGAACGTGAACCCATGTAATAGTTGATGTATCTTTTCATCTCTAGGTTTCTCCTTCAGTTCTTCCATTATGGAAAATGAGTTATTTATCTTGTAGAGTCTTGATTCTCAAAAATATGGTTACAGGTCAAGAGCATCAGTATTACCTAGGACCTTGTTAGAAATGTAGCCAGACCTACTGGCTTAGAATCTGCATTTTAACATGATCTCCTGGTATTTTATAGGCACATTAAAGAAACATTGCTGAGAAACATTGCTGTAGTTCTCACAGTCTATATACTGCTGATTATATCTCTATTATGTTCCCAGTCCAGGGACTGAACCTGGGTCTTCTGCCTTGCAGGCAGATTCTTTACCATCTGAACCACCAGGGAAGCCCAATGTTCATTTGACAAGGTCCTCTATCTTCTGTAGTTCCTGTACATTGGGAGCTGGCTCTGTAAGTTTCTTCATCAGGTTTAGGTCTGATTTTTTTTTTTTTTTTTTGGCATGACTGCTTTGTAAGTGATCATGTGCTTGTCCACCAGGAGGCACCTAATGTCTGGTTATCTCTTGTTTTGTAATATTGGCTGCTGTATGAATAACGCCTGCATCTATGACTTAATTTTTTTTGTTGTTTAGTTGCTAAGTTATATCCGACTCTTTTGCGAACCCATGAACTGTAGCCCTGCCAGATTCCTTTGTCCATGGGATTTCCCAGGCAAGAACACAGGAGTGGTTGCCATTTTCTCCTCTAGGAGATCTTCCTGACCCAGAGAGTGCAACCCACCTCTCCTGCATTGCAGGCAGATTCTTTACCACTGAGCCACCAGGGAAGTCCTCGAATTCATTAGGGAACTACAAAACAGAGAAGCATTTCAACTTAAACAGACTTGGTTTGTTTTGTAAGAGGTTAATTTCTCTCTCTCTCCCTTTTTTTTTGGCCATTTCTATACCACTAATAATATATAACACTAATCATGTTAGGCATGGTTCTAAGGACTTTATACAAATTAGCTCATTTGTTAATTTTCACAAAACCCTCTGAAGCAGTGTTTAATTTCCCATTGCTGCTGTAACAGTCTTCTACAAATTTCATGACTTTAAACAACATACATATATGATAGTACAGTTCTGGAGGCCAGAAGTCCAAAATGGATCTTACTTGGCTAACATTGGGGTGTTCATGGAGATTTTTCTTTCTGGAGCTTCTAGAAGAGAATCTTGCCTTTTGCAAACTTTAGAGACCATGTGTATTACTTGATTTGTGGCCCCTTCTTCCATCTTCAAAGTCAGCATCATCACAACTTTAATTTCCTCTCTCTGATGTTCTTCTTCCTCCCTCTTCCACATTTAAATACCTTTATGGTTACATTGAGTCCATCCAGGTACTTCAGAACAATCTCCCTATTTTAAGGTCAGCTGACCTGAAGCTTAATTCCATCTGTCACCTTAATTCTCCTTTGCCATAGACCTTAACATATACACAGGTCCAGGAATTAGGACCTGGGTGTCATTAAAGGGCCATTTTCCTGCCAACCACAACTAGGTTTGGTGATTTACAGATGAGGAAACTGAGATACACCCATGTGAAATAACTTACCCAACGTCGCACAGATCCTAACTATTTGAGCTTGGATTCAATCAGGGAGTCCAGCTCTTAAGTCTCCATTTTGAACCCTACAGATGTAAGATCTCTTTACTTGTTCTTGTTCAATAACAAATTTCCTAAGACCTTGATCTTGCTCACCAGCCTACATTTTAAGAACTTTAAATCCAATGATTATCAGAGGATACCTGTACACAACTGTTAGCTAGTGAATTCACCACCCCCTGGAATGACGAGTTGGTGTTCGTCTCCCCAGTGTGTCAAAAAGGATCTTGTTCTTTGTTCAGTCTGTTACTCTTTAGACCCAGTTGGTTGTCAGTTACATTGGGGAAACTGAGTCAATCCAACAGTGATTCCTAATGTTTCTGTGTGTGTGTTCCACAGACACCTATGGCTTCTGGTGAAGTCTATGGATTTCTTCCTACAGCAATGCAGAAAGTAATAAATGCAGAAAGTAAGGTGTGTGTGTGTTTCCCAGGTGGCACTAGAGATAAAGAACCCACCTGCAGTGCAGGAGACATAAGAGATGCAGGTTCATCCCCTCGATCAGGAAGATGCCCTGGAGGAGGGCATGGCAACCCACTCCACTATGCTTGCCTGGAGAATCCCCATGGACAGAGGAATCTGGTGGGCTACAGTCTACAGGGTTGCAAAGAGTCGGATACAACTAAAACGACTGAGCAGGCATGCACAAGTTGTGTAGAATTACAGAGAAAACCAATGATACTAAAATATAATAATCAAAATAGAAAAACCCCACCATATTTGTGTCATAGTAGTATGTGCTTCTTTATTAACAAGATTTAGTGGTGGGTCTGATAACTATATGTAATTTCAATTAGTGACGCGTGTCAATAATACTGAGATGTCTCAGCAATAGTAATGAGACATGAAAATGCCTGTGATTTATATTGGTGACAAAGTTACAGATACTGTGAGTCCTATTGTTGTTGGTTCCTTCCATTTATAATGGAAGCAAAGGTTCGAGTTCAGTTAGAAGTTAAGAGAAAATGGGGATGAACTATTTTCTTATTCGAGTTCTCAGACCATCTGAAGTCTGTCCACAAAGTCCATGTTAGGAACCTGGGCCTAGCACCTCATTAGCCTGTGCTGCTTAGTTGCTGTTTAGTTGGCTGGAATCCAAAAAGTATCAGCTGAGACTCCATGGTGGACAAGCACACGCTGGACTCTTGGTGTGGAGCATGGCACAAAACCCACCTGGCCTTGCACTGGACCTGTAGATGATTTAAGGCAACACAGCCTTGGCAGAACAGACAGATTTCTTTTAACCCTTTTGTAGAACCTCCCAGTGATGTGTCAGTTCACTCTGACATAGCAAGCCATTCCTTTTGGTCATTCTCAGATGCTGTGCATGGAAGAAGCGGGAGGTCTAAGGATCAGTATCTCTCAAAGTGTGGCGAGTGTTTCACTGGTGGGACACAAAATAATTCCTTGTGGTATATGGGGAAAATATTTTCTTATTCCATCAACTGTGAATTTATTTTAACGTGTATAAGAGAAAAATTCATACAACTAGCCACTAGCCTCCTCAACATATAATAAGGGTTATTATTGCTTGGGATGAGGGATATTTTTCTTTTTTTAAAAATTTATTTATTTTAATTGGAGGCTAATTACTGTACAATATTGTAGTGGTTTAAAAAATGTTATGTTAAAAAAGCACATGAAGTTGAAATTTACCATCTTCACCATGTTTTTAAAATCAAAAAAATTTTTGGATGTGCTCGGTGGCATGCGAGATCTTAGTTACTTGACTGGGGATTGAACCTGTGCCCTGGCAGTGGAAATGTGGAATCTTAACCACTGGACCTCCAGGCAAGTCTTGATTGTCACTGTTTTAAAGACTACTGTTCAATATATTAAGTATATTCACATTGCTGTGCAACAGATCTCTAGAACTTTTAAATCTTGCAAAACTGAAACACTATTGCGGGAGAAATATCAATAACCTCAGATTTGCAGATGACATCACACTTTGAGCAGAAAGTGAAGAAGAACTAAAGAGCCTCTTGATGAAAGTGAAAGAGGAGAGTGAAAAAGTTGGCTTAAAACTCAACATTCAGAAAACTAAGATCAGGGCATCCAGTCCTATCACTTCATGGCAAATAGATGGGGAAACAAAGGAAACAGTGACAGACTTTATATTTTTGGGCTCCAAAATCACTGCAGATGGTGACTGCAGCCATGAAATTAAAAGATGCTTGCTCCTTGGAAAAAAAGTTATGACCAACCTAGAGAGCATATTAAAAAGCAGAGATATTACTTTGCCGAGAAAGGTCCATCTAATCAAGGCTATGGTTTTTCCAGTAGTCATGTATGGATGTGAGAGTTGGACTATAAAGAAAACTGAGTGCCGAAGAATTAATGCTTTTGAACTGTGGTGTTGGAAAAGACTCTTGAGAGTCCCTTAGACTGCCAGGAGATCAAACCAGTCCATCCTAAAGGAAATCAGTCCTGAAAATTCATTGGAAGGACTGATGCTGAAGCTGAAACTCCAGTACTTTGGCCACCCGATGCAAAGAACTGACTCATTTGAAAAGACCCTGATGCTGGGAAAGCTTGATGGCAGGAAGAGAAGGGGACAACAGAGGATGAGATGATTGGATGGCATCACTGACTCAATGGATGTGAGTTTGAGTAAACTCCAGGAGTTGGTGGTGTACAGGGAGGCCTGGCGTGCTGCAGTACATGGGGTTGCAAAGAGTCAGACATGACTGAGTGACTGAGCTGAACTGAACTGATATGCATTAGACACCAAGTTCCCCCTTTGCCTTTCCTCGGCCCATGGAAATCACTTTTTTCCCTCCTGTTTCTGTGATTTTGACTATTTCATATAAATGGAATCATACAGTATTTGTCCTTTTGGGACTAACTTTTCATTTGGCATAATGTCCTTGAGGTTAATCTATGTTGTAGCATGTGGCAGGATTCACTTCTTTTTTAGGGGCACATAATATTCCATTGTATGTATAGACCATATTCTATTTACCTGTTCATCTGCTGATGGACATTTGGGTTGTTTCCACCTCTTAGCTGTTGTGAATAGCTACCATGAACATGGGTGTGCAAATATCTCTTCGAGATCCTCTTTCTATTCTTTGGAGTCCATGGGGTTGCAAAAGAGTCAAACATGACTTAGTGACTAAACAACAGCAAGAACATATACCCAGAAGTGGGATTGCTGGATCATGCTGTAATTCCACTTTTAGCTTTTTGAGGAAACTTTATATTGTTTTCCATAACTTTATATTGTCGCACCATTTTACACTCCCACAAACAGTGCACAGGATTTCCATTTTCTTCCTGCATCCTCCCCAATACTTGTTATTTTCTGCAACTATTAAAGTGGTCATCCTGGACTTCCCTGGTAGTCCAGTGGTTAAGAAGCCTGCCTTGCAATGCAGGGGATGCAGGTTTGATCCCTGGTCGGGAAGCTAAGATTCCACATGCCGCAAAGCTATCAATTAAGCCTTTGCTCCACAGCTACTGAGGTCGTGAGCCACAACTAGTGAGTCTGTGTGCCACAATGCAATGAAGATCATGTGTGCCACAAGATCGACACAAACTAATAAATAAATATTAAAAAAAAAATAAAGTGGCCATCCTAATGGGTGTGAGGTGATATAGGGGGAGGATATTTAAAGATAACATTAAGTGACTTATAGGAGAGGTGTAACACAGTTATGGCAAAAATGAAGATGCACTAATGCATGAAATTTGAGAAATTCTCAATCAGATTGTCTCTAAAGCTTTTTAAAGTGTATGATGCAGACAGTGTTGACCTGAGAATTGCTTGCTACTTGTCAGTAGCCAGACAATACAGACATTGAGGGTAAATGTTTAGAAAGCTTGCTAGCAATTTAACATTGATGCACTTTTAGATGCATGGTCATTTTTCTAGTAATTCATCGATATTGTATGATAATGAAACAACTGGCCCACAATGAGTTGGAAAAAGAAAGAAAATGGCTCAGATTGTTTGAGAAGCTCTAAAGTCCCTTTCAGCCTTGACATTTTAACTTTTTGACTTATTTTGGCTCAGATTTTCCACTGTAAAATGGGCACGGGAAAGGGAGAATGCAGGGCTGACTGCATCAGTTGTAGCTGGCCTGGCACTAGCAGGTTGGCTGTAGTCTTTCCTACTGAAGTGATTTCACAGGACAGCCACGTGGGAAGACTTCACAATGACTGTGATGAAATGAGACAGAAATAAGAGCACTAGATAAATATGTCTGAGTGCAAAAGTAAGAATGCCATGCAAACCATGGACATGACCAAACATTCTGTCCTTTCAACTAACATGAGCTACTGCTGCTTTTTTTTTTTTCCTACCAACAACAGCTTTGGTCCCACTCTGTTCCTCCTGCTTCCTGGATAAAAATGGTTAAGACACTCAATCCAGTTGTTTTTGTTGTTGTTCAGTCAATAAGTTGTGTCTGACTCTTTGTGACACCATGGACTGCAGCACACCAGGCCTCCCTGTCCCTTACCATCTCCCAGAGTTTGCCCAGATTCATGTCCATTGAGTCAGTGATGCTAACTAACCATCTCATTTTCTGCTGCCCCCTTCTCCTTTTGCCTTCAGTCTTTTCCAGCATCAGCACTTTTTCCAAGTGAGTCAGATCTTTGCATCAAGTGGCCAAAGTATTGGGGCTTTAGCTTCAGGATCAGTCCTTCCAATGAATATTCAGGACTGATTTCCTTTAGGATTGACTGGTTTGATCTCCTTGCAGTCCAAAGGACTCTCAGGAGTCTTCTCCAACTCCGCAATTTGAAAGCATAAATTCTTCAGTGGTCAGCCTTCTTTATGATCCAATTCTCACATCTGTACATGACGACTGGAAGAACCATAGCTTTGACTCTTATGGACTTTTGCTGGAAAAGTGTTGTTTCTGCTTTTGAAAATGCTCTCTAGGTTTGTCATAGCTTTCCTTCCAAGAAGCAAGCATCTTTTAATTTCATCACTGCAGTCTCTGTCTGCAGTGATTTTAGAGCCCAAGAAAATAAAATCTGTAACTACTGCCGCTTTTTCCTCTTCTATTTGCCATGAAGTGATGGGACCAGAAGTTTTTTTGAATGTTGAGTTTCAAGCCAGCTTTTTGACTGTCCTCTTTCACGCTCATCAAGAAACTCTTTAGTCCCTCTTCACTTTCTGCCATTAGACTAGTATCATCTATATATCTGAGCTTGTTGATATTTCTGCCAGCTATCCTGATTCCAGCTTGAGATTCATCCAGCCTGTACTCGGCATAGAAGTTAAATAAACAGGGTGACAATATACAGCCTTGTCATACTCTTCCCAATTTTGAACCATTTTTGAGTCTGCTGTTTCACATCTGGTTCTAACTGTTGCTTTTTGACCCACATACAGGTAAAGTGGTCTGGTATTCCCTTTTCTTTAAGAATTTTCCAGTTTGTTGTGATCCTTACAGTCAGAGGCTTTCCCATAGTCAATGAAGCAGAAGTAGATGTTTTTCTGGAGTTTTCCTGCTTTCTCCATGATACAGTGAATGTTGGCAATTTGATCTCTGGTTCCTTTGCCTTTTTTAAACCCAGCTTGTACATCTGGAAGTTCTTGGTTCACGTACTTCTGAAACCTAGCTTGAAGGATTTTGAACATAACCCTACTAGCATATGAAATGAGCATAATCATAAGGTAGTTGAAACATTCTTTGGCATTGCTCTTCTCTGGAATTGAGATAAAAACTTACCTTTTCCAGTTCTGTGGCCACTGCTGAGTTTTCCAGATTTTCTGACATATTAAGTGCAGGTTATTAACAGCATATCTTTTAGGCTTTTAAATAGCTCAGCTGGAATTCTATCACCTCCACTAACTTTGTTCATAGTGATGCTTCCTAAGGACCACTTGACTTCACCCTCCAGGATGTCCGGCTCTAGGTGCATGACACAACCAACCTGGTTATCCAGGTCATTAAGGCCTTTCTTGTATAGTTCTTTTGTTTATTCTTGCCAACTCTTATTAATCTCTTCTACTTCTGTTAGATCCATACCGTTTCTGTCCTTTATTGTGCCTATGCTTGCATGAAATATTCCCTTGATAGCTCCAATTTTCTTAAAGAGATCGCTAGTCTTTCCCATTCTATTTTTTCTCTCTTTTTCTTTGCATTGTTCATTTAAGAAGGCCTTCTTATCTCTCCCTGTTATTCTCTGGAAGTCTGCATTCAGTTGGCTATATCTTTCCCTTTCTCCCTTGCTTTTCACTTCTCTTCTTTCTTCAGCTATTTGTAAAACCTCCTCAGACAACTGCTTTGCCTTCTTGTATTTCTTTTTCTTTGGGATGAACAATGAACTTCCTTCCATAGTTCTTCATGTACTCTATCAGATCTAGTCCCTTGAATCTGCTTGGTACCTCCTCTGTATAATTGTAAGGGATACAATTTAGATCATACCTGAAGACTTAATGATTTTTCCCTACTTTCTTCAATTTGAGCCTGAATTTTGCAATAAGGAGCTCATGACCTGAGCCATAGTCAGCTCCAGGCCTTGTTTTTGACGACTATACAGTGCTTCTTCATCTTCGGCTGTGCTGTTGGGCTGTGCTGTGCTTAGTCGCTCAATCAAGTCCAACTCTTTGCAACCCCATGGACTGGCCTCTCTGTCGATGGGAATTCTCCAGGCAAGAGTACTGGAGTGGGTTGCCATGCCCTCCTTCGGGGGATCTTCCCAACCCAGGGATCGAATGCAGGTCTCCTGCACTGCAGGCAGATTCTTTACCATCAGAGCCACCAGGGAAGCCCAATCTGTGGCTACAAAGAACATAATCAATCTGATTTTGGTATTGACCATCTGGTGGTGTCCATGTGTAGAGTCATCTCTCAGGTTGTTGGAAGAGGGTGTTTGCTATGACCAGTGTGTTCTCTTGACAAAACTCTGGCCTTTGCCCTGTTTAATTTTGTACTCCAAGTCCAAATTTGTCTGTTATTCTGGGTATCTCTTGACTTCCAACTTTTGCATTCCAATCCCCTATGATGAAAAGGGCATATTTTTTTTGGTGTTAGTTCTAAAAGGTGTTGTAGGTCTTCATAGAGCCGATAAACTTCAGCTTCTATGACATCAGTGGTTGGGGCACAGACTTCGATTACTATGATGTTGAATGGTTTGCCTTAGAATGCAACCAAGATCATCCTGTTGTTTTTGATATTGCACCCAAGTACTGCATTTAAAATTCTTTTGTTGACTATGAGGTCTACTCCATTTCTTCTAAGGGATTCTTGCCCACAGTAGTAGATATAATGGTCATCTGAATTAAATTCACCCATTCCATCCATTTTAATTCACTGAGTCCTAAAATGTCAATGTTTACTCTTGTCACCTCCTGCTTGACCACGTCCAGTTGCATAGCTCAATGAAGCTATGAGCTGTGCCATTCAGGGCCACCCCAGACAGATGTGTCATAGTGAAGAGTTCTGATCAAATATGTAGTCCACTGGAGAAGGAAATGGCAACCCACTCCAGTATTCTTGCTTGGAGAATTCCATGGACAGAATGAAAAGGCAAAATTTTTAACACTGGAATATGAGCCCCTCAGGTTGGAAAGTGTCCAGTGTGCTACTGGGGGAGAGCAGGGGTCAATTACAAATAGCTCCAGAAAGAATGAAACAGCTGAGCCAAAGTGGAAATGATGCTCAGTTGTGGATGTGTCTGGCTGTGAAAATAAAGTCTGATGCTGTGAAGAATAATATTTTGATTGGCTCCACATCTTGCCATAGAAGGAACCCAGGCTATTATTTGTACTTTTGTTGGAGATGGATGCTGTATTAGTCATCTATTGCTCTGTAACAAATCATCCCAAATTTAGCAGCTTACAGTAACACGTATTGCTTATCTTACAGCTTCTGTATGTCAGGAATCTGGGAGCAACTTAGCTGGGTGACTCTGGCTCAGAGCTTCTCACCAGATGCCAGTCAAGCTGTTGGTCAGGGCTGCAGCACTGTCAAGGCTCGATTGGGGCAGAATCTGCTTCCAGGTTCATTCCCGTGGCTGCTGGAGGCCTCAGTTTTTCCCCACATGGGCCTCTCCCAATGTGGCAACTGGATCCTCTAGAGTGAGTGATTCAAGAGGGAGTGTGGGAATGCACCCGTATTCTATTTATTACACGGACTGATGCTGGGGAGACATTTCACAGGGGTGTGACTACCTGGGGGTGGGAATCCTTGGGGACCATTTTCAAGGTTGGCTACCACTGATGCCTCATTGTTTCTCCAAATGTCCTCCAACTTTTCCTTCATGGCTTCAGCTTAATTCAGTTCAAGAAGATGTCTCCACTCACAGACTTAGAGAATGAACTATGGTTGTTGAGGGTGGGGATTGGGGGAAGGGATGGGATGGGCTTGTGCACACTGCTGTATTTTAAATGGATAACCAACAAGGACCTACCATATAGCACAGGGCACTTGACTCAGTGTTATGTAGCAGCCTGGATGGGAGGGGAGTTTGGATGAATATGAATCCCTTCACTGTTCACCTAAACTATCACAATGTTAATAGACTATACTCCAATACAAAATAAAAAGTTTAAAAACCAGAGATGCTTTCAGAAAGTAGATTTGTAGTTACTAAGGGATAGGAAAAGGGAGATTGGAGAATGATTGCTTATGGATAGGATTTTTTTTTTCTTCCGGAGTGATGAAAAAGTTCTGAAATTAGATGGTGCTTGTTGTTCAGTCACCCAGTTGTGTCCGACTCTTTGCGACCCCATGGACTGCAGCACATCAGGCCTCTCTGTCCCTCACCATCTACCAAAGTTTAACCAAGTTGATGTCTGTTGCATCGGTGATGCCATCCAGCCATCTCTTCCTCTGACACCCTCTTCTCCTTCTGCCCTCAATCTTTCCCAGCATCAGGGACTTTTCCAATGAGTCATCTGTTCACATCAGATGACCAAAATACTAGAGTTGGTGCTTATGATTGCCTAATTTTGAATATAATAAAACCATGAATTGTACACTGTACAAAAAAAAAAAAAAAGGAAGACATATTTCCACTTTCTCTGAATGGTGCTTGAGAGAGACAAACAAGAAATGGGTGTGTGTGTGAAGCAGGACCGGGGCGGGGCCTGCAGGTGTTTGAGAAGGAGCAGGTTTCATTCTGTCTGTTGACATTTGTCTAGGCCTCTCTGGGGCTGCTTCTGAGCGATTCGGCTTCAGCTGCACTTCCCTCCCCCACGCCCTCCCAGCAGCAAGAGCCTCAGGTCTCTCTGACTGACAGTGACAGATTATTTTATCAAAACAGGGGCCCAGGACTACACCGTGGTTGCGGGGCTGGGGCTGGAGAATTCTTCTCAGAGAGAAACGATTATGAGGCATTTTAAGAAAAGCGAGCTGAATGCTACTCACAGCTGGCAGTTCTTGTTTATGACAAGTAATAATTGCTTCAGGTGCAAAGAAAAGGGGGGCAGGCTCAGTGAGTTTATTTTGAGAGGATGCTCCATGCACAAGGGTTGGGCTCTTGACAGAAAGGGGTGAATGGGAATCATTGGGCTTGGGAGGGCCTCAGACTCACTGGATTTGTGGCTGGGGGAGCTTTGTGGGTGGCCCAGAGTGAGAGTCTGCTTCCTCATATGCCCCTCGTAATACCTTCTGCCATCCAGCTGGGCAGAAGTGATGACCTGCAGTTGTGGGCTGGCCCAGATGCTGAACAAATGAACCCGAGGCAGTGGGCATCCTGCATTTGGGCCCAACCCCTGTGAGGGTGATGGACAAGGGTCCCCCATATGAGGTGTTTCTGCAGGGGGCAACTTGGGGCTCCCACTGTTTTCACTGTGCTCCCCTAAAGCCTGATTATTGGACCAGCAGCATCTGTGTCATAGGGAGCTTGTGAGAAAGGCAGAGTCTCAGATCCTACCCCAGACCTACTGAATCAGAATCTGCATTTGATGTGACGATTCACAGAGGCACGTTGAAGTTCAAGTGCCTTGTTCTAAAGATGAAGTGAGTATTGGAGGGATGATCTTTTGGCTCTCTCCTCCCAGATGGAGGTTCTCAACCTTGGCAGCACCTTCGAATCTCCCAAGGCGCTCCAGTCAGTGAAGTCAGGCTCTGGGTTTGGATTTGGGCATGTGGATCTCTGCAGCGGCCCAGGTGACTCCAGCAGGGCTGGAGGCCCTGCTGTAACAGCACTTCCTCCAGAACCCAGGGACATGCCTGGACTGGTATGCACAGGACATGGTCTACCCAGGGTTAGCATGGACCCCAAACGTTAACGCCCATACTTCAGGCACCAGTCCAGGCTACCCACACTTCTGCTGGAGGGATCACAGATTTGGGGGTTCCCAAGATCCCCCCTTTTGGGTTCAACAGTTTGCTAGAAAGACTCAGCAGAACTCAGGAAAGCACTATCCTTACTCTTCCAGTTTATTATAGAGGATACAGATAAAGAAGTGTATAGAGTGAGGTCTGGGGGGAAGGGATGCCCAGTGTCAGGAACTCAGTTTCTGTAAGACAAGTTCACCACTCTCCCCACATTTGGATGTGTTCCCCAACTTGGAAGTCCTTGAACTTCATTATTTGGGGGTTTTAATAAAGATTCTGTTGCAGAGGCATCGCTGATAAATCACCAGCCATTGGGGGTTGAACTCAGCCTCTGGCTCCTCTTCCCTCCCAGGGTCCAAGGTGGGTGTGAAAGTTCCAACTCTTTAATCAGGTCTTTTGTCTTTCCGGGGACCAGCCCTCATCCTGAAGCTATCAAGACCCCACCCAGAAGCACTTCATAGCGTAAGTTCAGTTGTGGTCAAAGGAGATACTTACGAATAGAATAGAAGACACTCCTATCACTCAGGAGATTCCATTGGTTTTAGGAGCTGTGAGCCAGGAAGCAAGAACAAAGATAAAATCGATGTTTTTTTTATGCTACTGTGTGAAAGGTGAACAGGACATAGCGGGGCTGGTCAGAGGTTCTAGGTAGGAGGGCTGGGCACCTGCCTCATCTCAGTGCTGGAAAGAGAGAAGCCAATAGTTTCCAGTTTCCACCTCTGCCTGAACTTCAGATCCAGGGGGACACAGGTCCCTCCTTTTGCTTTCCTTTTATTGATGACAGACTCAGCAAGTGGGCTCCAATGGGGAGAAGGGGAAATGCGGTCTCCAAAGGGGCATATGAGGGAATATTTTAGGGTGGGGAACCTATTTCATCTTGATTATGCAGGTGAACACCCAGAGAACTGTCCAGCCCCAAGAGTGAATTTTCTGGATGCAAACGAAAACATTTTAAAAAGACCTCAAAAAAGAAATGGGTGCTACTATCAAAAGAAGAGGCTGGAATGGATGCTGTGCAGTGGAAAAAACCAATGAGTGCTGGTTACAGAGGGGAGCTTCTTTACACGAGTTTGTGTATGTTTGGTGACTTTCAACCAAAACCTGGAAGTTCCATTAGACGTTGTATTGTCCCTCACTTTTTAAAAATGCATTTTTTATGGAAATATAGTTGAATTACAATATTGTTTTAATTGCTGTATAGCAAAGTGACTCAGTTTATATATATATATTTATGTATATAAATATATATATGTATCCCTTTGCTATACAGTAGGTCCTTGTTGTTTATCCATTTTATATATACCATTTGCTAATCCCAAATTCTCAATCCAACCCTCTCCCCGTGCCTTGGCAATCACTAGTCTGTTCTCTAATGGCCCCAATTCTGTTTCATTGTTTCTGTGTCATTTGTGTCATATTTTAGATTCCACATATAAGTGATATCATATGATATTTGTCTTTGTCTTTCTGATGTACTTAGCACAATAATCTCTAGCTGCATCCATATTGCTGCAAATGTATTGCTCCCTTTTAATTCATAGTTTGATGCTTGTTCTGTTAGGGCGTCTTGGCTCATGAAGACAGAGTGTTGTGAGTGGTGACCTTCTAGATCACTCCCTTGACAGAAGGGATCATTCTGACCCAGACCTGGACTTGTCCCATCAGAGTGATGTGATATGATGGAGAGTCCATTTGAAACCAGGCTCTGAAAGAAGAATCAGGCAGGGAGCCTAAATCCCACCCTAATAAGGGTGGTATTAGAAGTCCCAATTCCATTTTAGAAAACTTGTGACCTAGGCCTGAGGAAGCTATGATGTGTTAGTTGCTTAAGAATACCCTCTTGCTCAAGTTCAATGCACAAAGGAGGTCACTCAAAGCCAGTGCTCTGGGACAGCCCTGAGGGATGAGGTGGGGAGGGAGGCGGGAGGGGGGTTCGGGATGCGGGGAACACATGTACACCACGGCTGATCCATGTTGATGTATGGCAAAAGCCACCACAATATTGTGAAATAATTAGCCTCCAATTAAAATAAATAAATAAAAAAGAAATTCCAGAAACTGGCCTGAAGGACTTCAGGACTTTCTACTCTGCAGTTAAAGATTAACCCTACTTTCTTTGCACAAGAAGATAATGCTAACCAGACCAAGGCTCGACCAGTTTCATGATGATTCTTGGAGCCAAATGTGCTGTTCTACACAAAGTTCCCACTTCCTTCCTGAGACTTCCCAGTTTCCCCTATAAAACCCTTTTCTCTCTAACCAGCAACTCAGAGATGGTTTTGGGGATGCTAGTCCACCATCTTCTCAGGTTGCTGATTTCCTGAATAAGCATCTTCCTGAAAAAACATCTTTCTTTTTCCACCAACATTTGCCTCTTGAACATTGACTTTTGAGCAATAAGCAGCAGAAAATGAGTTCGGTTCAGTCTCTGGCCTGTAACACATGGACTTTCGAGGAAGATTAAACCAGGTATAAAATTGGGCTCCTGCACTCTGCAGCTGTGTGGCGTTGGCAAGAGAATGACGGCTTCTGCCCAGCCTGCCTTGTAGAACTGTTGCAAAGGAACAAGAGGATTAAGACGTGTAATGTGCTCAGCATGAGGCTTGGCGCATTACAGCAAGTGCTAAACACGGACTGGCTATCACTGTTATGCTGATCAGTTATTTTATTTTATATTATTTAAAGGATATGCTTGGAGGTGGTGTCATGAGGAAGGATGGGAAATTGGATAATTTGGGGAGTTCAAAAAAGGAATTACCAGAAGAGGTGGTGCTGACAGCCAGATCTGTATGTCCCTGATGAGGTTTCCATATTGTTCTTTAATCAGTTCTACTCTTCCCTGGTCTGCAATCAATCTGGAAGACAGTACTCTCTAGAGCTAAGGTGAAGGTAACACAAGATGTGTGCAAAAGGCTTGAATATTTCAGGAGAAAACAGCCAACACCACTTTGAAAAACCATCCAACCAACAAACCAACCATGGGACCTCAGATAATGTTTCTTCCTGAGCCTTAATCTCCCAATCTCCAAAATAAGAAGGTGGATCCCTTTCCCCTCTGAGCCAAGAATGAAATTGAAAAAGAGGTATAGACATTTGATAGTCATCAAAAGAAGAACTTTCTTTTGGTGCCTCTGCATTTGGAGAATATGAAGTTAGAGCATCAAACTATGATGTGCAATGAAAAAAAGCACTGTGACAATCCGGAGCAAAATATGGATGAGACAGGGAAGCCAGGGAAAAAGCATTTATGGTTTGATCTGAATGAGTAGTTAGACATGAAAGCATTCCAGCAGTGGGATCTGCATGTGCAAAGGCCCTGTGGCAGAGTGGAGAGCTGTGTGTTTGAGGAATTGAAAGAAAGCCAGTGTTGCTGGAAGATAGTGAGTGACCACCTCAATAAGCCCTATTAAAGACTGTTCATTTTGTCCTTGGGTTGAAGGGCTTTAAGTTTTACAGAAGCTCATTCTGGCTACAGTGTGAGAGAATGGATTGGATCTTTCCATTTTGGAAAGAACTCCATTGTAACCCATCCCTCTACAATTCTTCCCTCCCACTTAGGGCCATTTTTGTTTGTGGGATGGAGAAGAGAAAGAAAAGCCTGATTGTGGGAGGAAGCAGGGAGCAGCTCTAACTGGAATGGCAGGGCATTTGAGAGCCTAGTGGAAAATGGGTGTAATTAAAAGAAAAAAGGTAGAAAGAGTTGGCATGGTTCCTCCTGCCTGGAATGATTATACCACACTTTCCTGCTTTGATACTGACCTGGTGTGAAAGGTATATTGGTCCCCAGTTTGAGTTCTCAGCTCAGGGGCAGTAGAGAATGTAAGAAGCAAATACCCTTTTTGGGAAATAAAATTCTAGTTTTTATGGGAGTTTCATAGGACTCTCTGTGTTATGTCTCTGTTCCCTTCACATGAATTGGCTTTATCCAGCTGTCAGACAAAACCCCAATGCAACCGTTAATTTGTAGTGGCCTTGGCTGATGGGTGAAGGTCTTATTTCATAGCTTAAAGCCTCAACAGCTATGTCCTTCCTCCTGCAAAGTGGCAAGCCAACCTGGTCCAATGTGACCTTTGCCAGCTGAGTTGTGCTCAATACTGTTGAGTTGTGCTGGGGAAGGTTCTTGAATTAGAGACAATGATTGTGAAATTTTATATGGCAAAAGGTCTGCCTTGTGTATAGAGAAAGCACACAGAGAGAGTAGAATAGTGTTCTAGTTATGAGTCATTCATCCAATAAATATTTATTG
Organism: Giraffa tippelskirchi; assembly: GCF_054371585.1. Classification (NCBI taxonomy): domain Eukaryota; kingdom Metazoa; phylum Chordata; class Mammalia; order Artiodactyla; family Giraffidae; genus Giraffa; species Giraffa tippelskirchi. The sequence goes on from NC_137287.1 coordinate 25,341,037, forward strand.
AGCATTTGCCCTGGATACTATTGGCTTCCCATCCAGCTCCCACTGAAGAGGCCAAGTCACTCATCCTCCAGCTGCTGTGAGTGTGCTCAGCTGATGATGCTCAGAAATGCCCAGAACGTTATTCCTTGTACCCCTCTCACCCGAGGGTGGCCCGCTGCCAATGGAGAGGGCATACAAAAGGCTGTCCCCTGAGGCAGGTTGGAAAACCATGATGTCATTCATGTTCCAGAGCTTCCCGAGGGATCAGAATGAGGCTAGGCCTCCAATGAATCCATATCTTCACCCATCCTCTTTGCTCTCCTCTCTCATCTCCCTCACTCCCTTTTTCTTGAGAGTACTCCATTAATAAAGCAAGGTATGAGAATCTCTGTTTGAGGGTTGGCTTTTTGGGAACCTGATTAGCTCAAGTGCTGGCTCTATGCTTTAGAGATAGGCATTAAACGAGATGGGCAAAGTCTCTGCCCTAATGCAACTCAGTACCTTCTAATGAGTGATTTTCCATACATAAATCTTGGAATTTTGAGAAATCACTTAAGCTCTGCCAACTTCAAATTTCTCTTCTTTCAAATGATGGTAACAGCACTTGTCTCGTCTGAAAGAACTGAGTAACAGCAGCAGAAGGGTGGTTTTAGATCCCTCCAGAGTCTACCAGCTACCCTTTCCATAACTGTTTCTAGACAGGAGTCCCACCTTCTTCTTCCAGCTCCACTGCTGCTCCCATATATAGACATTCTGGATCCTCCACTGTGTCTTTAGAACCATAGTTGGATGGAATATTGGATTTCATTTTGCTGTGTTCTACTTAGGTGCTTGTTGAATGAATGAATGCTAATAGTAATATGAATAATAACAGTTCTATCATTGAAGTGCTGCATAGCTATCCCTTAGTATGTACTAGATACTGGGATACACACTTTGTTGCCTCCTTTTTTATAAGGAAGGAAATGGAGGAATTGAAATACCAAGAAACATTGAAGATGAAAGCAATTTGGAAATGATGTAAAACACATAACAGAAGTAAAATGTTAAAAGAGAAGGCTTTGGGTGGACAGATTAAGTCACAGCACTGACTTTTCCCAAGAAAATTGCTGGGAGGAATTTTTTTGTCTAACTGTTTTTCTATAAGTTGTTCCTTTGTTCATTTCATCTGTGGACAATTCTTTTAACCCATTGTTCAAAGTCATGGATGTTGTTTTTGAACCTTTAAACCAAACACTAACAGAAAATTCCCCTCAGAATGGAAAAAAGAAAACAGGAAAGAAAAAAGAAAATCATGACCACCTGCTATTATAAAAGGAGTCTCAACGGTAGTTTCTTTTTATCATAGAAACTAGTGTTCAGGCCTTAGTGAAGGGAAAATACTGCCCCTAGTTGATAATTTGCTTGGTCATTAAACTTTGAAAGAACTTCAGTATAAGGATTTATATAAATTTACATACACCAGAGTCTCTGATTTTATGGTTTATTTACCATTGTTACAGGAGAGGAATGTGTTAGTTTGGTTTAATGATTTTTTCATGCTGGTTCTGGAGTCAAAGACACTTGGTGGGATTCTTGGCTCTACCATTTACTGTGTGAAATTGAACAAGTTACCTTTTCAAGGTTAATTTCATCATCTCTAAAATGGGAATAATAATCACTACCACCCACAGTTGCTGTGAAGATTGAGATAATGCACATAAACACAATGCAACAACTCCGATGGATTAAGTGCTCAATAAAAGGCAGATTCTAACATTCACACCATCTTCTCCAGAAAAGGGCTTGATGATTGTCAAAACTGAATATTCTTCCCTGGGATGGGGCTGTATGGTGATTCCCCCAACACCTCTGTGTAGCTATCTGTTTCTTGTCTTTTCTGTTGCCTGGTCTTTGTATAGTGATGGAATTTCTCATTGTGAGCCTTAATTCCACCCCACCCCACTTTGAAAGGGTAGAGAAGGCGGACTTTTTGTAAACACGTGAATGTAATTTCTGAAAGAGGTCCACTTTAGCTGGATTCCCAATCTCAGATGCCACCATTAAGTCTTGTGTAGCTGGAAAAGTGGAATGAGATGATGTTGGTTTCAGCTGGGAAAACAAAATAGAATGAGGTCAAACTGAAAGTGATTTCATGTGGTGGGTAGGACTTACATGGAATTTTTACTCAAACCAGTGGTACACGTTGAATGTGCTCAGTCGCTCAGTCATGTCCAATTCTTTGCAGCCCCATGGACTGTAACCCACCAGGCTCCTCTGTCCATGGAATTTTCCAGGCAAGAACAGTGCACTGGGTTGCCATTTCCTATTCCAGGGAATCTTCCTGACCCAGGAATTGAACCTGTGTCTCTTGTATCTCCTGTATTGACAGATGGATTCTTTATCACTAATGCCACCTACTCAGCTTTATTAACTATGCTAAAGCCTTTGACTGTGTGGGTCACAACAAACTGTGAAAAATTCTTAAAGAGATGGGAATACCAGACCACCTTAACTGCCTCCTAAGAAAACTGTATGCAAGTCAAGAAGCAACAGTTAGAACCGGACATGAAACAACAGACTGACTTCAAATTGGGAAAGGAGTATCAAGGCTGTACATTGTCACCTTGCTTATTTAAATTATATGCAGAGTACATCATGAGAAATGCTGGACTGGATGAAGCACAGATGGAATCAAGCTTGCCAGGAGAAATATCAATAACCTCAGATATGCAGGTGATATTATCCTTATGGCGGCAAGGGAAGAAGAAATAAAAAGCCTCTTGACGAAAGTGAAAGAGGATAAACTAAGATCATGACATCTGGTCCCATCACTTCATGGCAAATAGTTGGGGAAACAATGGAAACAGTGACAGACTTTATTTTCTTGGGCTCCAAAATCACTGCAGATGGTGACTGCAGCCATGAAATTAAAAAACACTTGCTCCTTGGAAGAAAGCTATGACCAACCTAGAGAGCATATTAAAAAGTAGAGACATTACTTTACCAACAAAGTCCATCTAGTCAAAGCTATGGTTTTTCGAGGAGTCGTGTATGGATGTGAGAGCTGGACCATAAAGAAAGCTGAGCTCTGAAGAACTGATGCTTTTGAACTCATGAGAGTCCCTTGTATAGCAAGATCAAACCAGTCAATCTTAAAGGAAATCAGTCCTGAATGTTCGTTGGAAGGACTGATGCTGAAGCTGAAGCTCCAATACTTTGGCCACCTGATGCGAAGAACTGACTCACTGGAAAAGACCCTGATGCTGGGAAAGACTGAAGGCAGGAGGAGGAGAAGACAGAAGATGAGATGGTTGAGTCCATCACCGACTTGATGGACATGAGTTTGCACAAGCTCTGGGAGTTGGTGATGGACAGGGAAGCTTGGTGTGCTGCAGTCCATGGAGTTGCAGAGAATTGGACACAACTGAGTGACTGAACTGAACTGAGTGCCACCTGGGAAGCCCCACAGGCTGAATATGTACATATAAATGAAACTAGGTAAGCTAAAAAATGTTAAATTTTTAAAAAGAGTTATATGCAAATTTAAGATTTGACTGGGGACAAATTCCCAGTCTTTTGACGTCATCTTCCAGAGTTGCTTTTTTACAATGTGCTCTTAATTCCTAGGTAAGAGTGTTCTGCCCCAATTAAAACCATCCTTCCTATAACAATGGACATGTTCTATTAGTACATACTCACTTTCGGATTGGTAACCACACAGACACATGTGACTACTGAACACTTTGAATGTGTCTAGTTCAACTGGCAATTAAAGTTTTATTTTATTTCAACTTGAATAGCTGCATAGGGCCAGTGTACTGAACAACACAGTTTTGAATCTCTGGTCTTCTCTCCTGTAGCTTTTCTGACGTTTGAAGTTTGGACACTACAGCTACTCAGTGAATCTAAAGATATTTTTAAAAGAGCAGGATTAGGCATAATAAAAGTAATGACAATAGCTCTTTTTGCACAGTATTTTGTACTGGGGACTTCCAAATACCTGATCTTATTTGTGAGGCATTATGGCAATCCTGATCTGCAGGTACAAATATGTAACTATTTTTATTGCTATCTTTTCAAGGCTCTGATAGCATCAAAGTAGCTTAAGAACCAAGGGAAATTTCTATGAAAACATGGCTATCTCATGGAACTCACAGGCACTAGAGCTCAGATTGGCAGGCAGGGGCCAAGGCAGCTGCTCATTTCTCTTGCTCTAGGTGAGGTATTTACCATCTCTGCTTCTCTTTGGTACACCTACTCCATTTTCTCTTGGTAACTTTTTGGATGTATGTGGTTAAAGATGCTGAACTGAGTGGTGATTCCAGATTGTCTGGTCTACCTGGCTACACAGCATATTAAAAAGCAGAGACATTACTGACAAAGGTCCATCTAGTCAAAGCTATGGCTTTTTTCAGTAGTCATGTATGGGTATAAGAGTTGGACCATAAAGAAGGCTGAGTGCTGAAGAATTGATGCTTTTGAACTGTGGTGTTGGAGAAGACTCTTGCGAGTCCTTTGGACAGCAAGGAGATCAAACCAGTCAATCCCGAAGGAAATCAGTTCTGAATATTCATTTTAAGGACTGATGCTGAAGCTGAAGATCTGATACTTTGGCCACCTGATTTGAAGAGCTGACACATTAGAAAAGGCCCTGATGCTGGGAAAGATTGAAGACAGGAGGAGAAGGGGACGACAGAGGATGAGATGGTTGGATGGCATCAACTAAGTGGACATGAGTTTGTACAAGCTCTGGGAAAGAGTGAAGGACAGGGAAGCCTGGTGTGCTGCAGTTCATGGGGTCACAAAGAGTTGGACATGACTGAGTGACTGAACAATAACAAGCTGGCTAGGGGTTAGGCTCACCTTGGTTCTGGAAAGCTTTCCTGAGAACAGAGGGGATGGGAGATTGGAAGGCCTTTTCTACTGAGAGAAAAGAGAACTGAGGCTCAGTGAACAGAGAGGCATCCTGTTTTCTCTGAACTCTAGGCTTGCATAGCTGACTGCTCTTGTCTTACAGGCAAACTACGGTGTTGAGAAGAGAATTATTTCCCTCTTTCAAACCTGTTTATCTTTCATTCCTCTCCATATCAGCAAATGGGGCCACCATTCACAGTTTCTGGAGATAGAATTCTAGTGTTCACACTGATTCCTCCCTATTTAATTCATCTCTAAAATCCATCATTTCAGCCTCCACAGTATACCTGAGACTTACTCATTTGTCTTCAATTTTACCATCCTTATCCTGGTCTAAGTCACTGTATTAGTTTACTATTATTGCATAGCAAATCATCCCCCAATTTAGCAGCTTCAAATGACGTAGCTTCTGTGGGCCAAGTTTCCAGGTGCAACTGAGGCTGTGAGAGATGCTTGGACTCAGGGTCTCCCACAGGCCATAGTCAGGAGCCTGCTAGGGCTACAGCTGTCACCAGGTAGGACTTGGGATGGGGCCACTTTCCAGATCCCGTGATTGTTGGCAGGATTCAGTTCCTTGAGAATTGTTGGGCTGAGGGCTTCGGTCCTTAGTTGGCTGTTGGTCAGAGGCTTCTTTCAACTCCTTGCTGGAGGGCTATCCCCATGGAGCAGCAGACAATATGGTAGCTGTTTCATCAAACTAAGCTCATGAGTAGGGGGGGTGGTGGTGGTGGAGAGACAAAGAGAATAATGTTGAAACTTAGATGGGCACCATCCACAGATTTAAAACCAATAATTTCCCTGTTTTCTTTCAGCTGACCTGACTGGCTTTATGTGTAGCCAGGTACACCCCCCGCCCAATCCCTGGCAGTGGCTCTCCATTTTCCCTAAAGTCTGTTGCCCTCACATTGGTGTGTAAGGACCTACACATCCTAGCCCCTTCACATCAGTGACCTCCCTTCCTATCTTTCCTACCGTCAGTCACTATGCTCCCACCACACTCGTCTCCTTGCTTTCCCTTGAACATGCCAGTCCCTGATTAATAGACTTCTTGATTGGTGGCTTTAAGGTTCAGCCAGGGCTGAGAACCACCCCTTCAAGTTAATAAAGACCATTGAAATCCAAACGACTGTTCTATACATCTGTGTCTCTTTTGCTGTCTCGCATACAGGGTTATCGTTACCATCTTTCTAAATTCCATATATATGCGTTAGTATACTATATTGGTGTTTTTCTTTCTGGCTTTCTTCACTCTGTATAATAGGCTCCAGTTTCATCCACCTCATTAGAACTGATTCAAATGTATTCTTTTTAATGGCTGAGTAATATTCCATTGTGTATACATACCACAGCTTCCTCATCCATTCGTTTGCTGATGGATATCTAGGTTGCTTCCATGTCCTGGCTATTACAAACAGTGCTGCGATGAACATTGGGGTACACGTGTCTCTTTCAATTCTGGTTTCCTCAGTGTGTATGCCCAGCAGTGGGATTGCTGGGTCATATGGCAGTTCTATTTCCAGTTTTTTAAGGAATCTCCACACTGTTCTCCATAGTGGCTGTACTAGTTTGCATTCCCACCAACAGTGTAAGAGGGTTCCCTTTTCTCCACACCCTCTCCAGCATTTATTGCTATGGGAGAGGGCGAGGGTGGGATGGTTTGGGAGAATGGCATTGAAGCATGTAAATTATCATATGTGAAATGAATCGTCAGACCAGGTTCGATGCATGATACAGGGTGCTCGGGGCTGGTGCATTGGGATGACCCAGAGGGAGGGGATGGGGAGGGAGGGGGGAGGGGGGTTCTGGAAGGGGAAAACATGTACACCCATGGGGGATTCATGTCAATGTATGGCAAAATTGTTCTTTAATGTTCTTTAATGTGTTCTTTAATGTATGGCCAATACAATATTGTAAAGTAAAAAAAAAAAAAAGGCCATTGAATATTAGGGTAGAGAGAAAATAAAGAATTTAGTAAATCTATATATAATTTTGTCTCTTGTCAACATAAAGTTAAATTCCTTTCTAATTTTTTAAAAATTGAAGTTAGTTGACTAAAACAATGTTGTGTCAGTTTATGCTGTACAGCAAAGTGACTCAGTTATACACACTGTTATATACGTTCATTTTCTTTTTAATTTTATTTATAAAATAAGAAAGTACTTTTCCATAATGATTAAAAATTTGTTCTAAAATTTCTTAGGTTTGTTAACTGACAACCTTGAGATTTAAGAAAATGTGTTATAAGAAACTATATCTGTTCATTGTGGAAGAGTCCATTTGTCCTCCAAGATCATAAACTAAATTTGTCACAGGAGGGTGATTTTGTTTCTCCAAGCTTGTGATCCTTAACTATTTTTCAACTCTTCCAGTTAAGATACTGAGCCCTTTCTTATTTGGTATTCAAATTGCCTCCTTTATAAAAATGTTATTTTGCAATAACTAAGTGACTCTAATGGATTACCTTTAAAATATGATGCAAAATCTCAATTTTCTACAAATCAACAATTTTAAGGAAATTCCCGTACTCATTACGTATATGCCAGAAAGAATCTCCGTGTTGATGTTTGATAGCTTTAAAATTTCTGGTTCAAGCTTCTTATGAGGCCAAATTCTCCTTTGTGACCTGGGCTCCTATGAGATGTCCTTGATTCCTTTAATAAAATTCTTAGTTTGTTTGATGCTGCTTGAGTGGGTTTCTGTTTCTGTTAGAGTCCTTGACCAAGCATTATTAATCCTGACAACAGTCCTGCAAAGTGAGTCTTCTTTTTCCCATTTTACAGATGCACAATCCCAGTCCCTGAGGGATCAAGAAACCTGTCCAAATCACGCAGTTAGAGACTGGAAATCCCTGGATGGCAACGCAGGTTTACTTGACCCCAAAGCTTATAGAATTCCATGGTCTGCATAGCTCACGGGGTTGCCAAGAGTTGGACACGACTGAAAGACTTTCCCTCACTCACTCACAAGGCTTATAAACCCACACTCTTGCAGAGGTCCCTAGTGCATTGCTTTTTTAAAAAAATTGAAATATAATTCATAGCCCATAAAATTCACCATTAAAGAACACAAAATTCAAAGGCTTTAGTGTACTTACAAGATTTTTCAACTCTCACCACTAGTTCTAACATATTCAATCACTCCACAAAGAAGCGCTTTACCCATTAAACAGTCACTCCTCATTTGCCCCTGCCCCACCCTCTGGTAACCACTGATCTACTTCCTATCTCTATGGATGTGCCCACTCTGGATGTAAATGGAATTATACAATGTGTGACCTTTTGTGTCTTGCTTCTCTCTCTCTTTCGAAAAAATACCTGTTTATTTGACTGCACTGGCTCTTAGTTGCAGCAGAAGGGATCTTCATGGCGACACGCAGGATCTCTAGTTGCAGCATATAGGATCTAGTTCTTCAACCAAGGCTCAAACTCAGGGCCCCAACCTTGGGAGTGTGAAGTCTTAGCCACTGGACCACCAGGGAAGTCCTTAGCTTCTCTCTTTAACATAATGTTTTCCAGGTTCATTCATGTTGTAGCAGGTAACAGAGCTTTGTTCCTTTTTATTGCTGAGTGATATTCCATTGTATGGCTTGACCACATTTTGGTTTTCCACTGTGCACCAGCTGATGGATATCTGGCTTATTTTCACATTTTGGCTATTATCAGACACCTTGTCTTTTATTAAGTTTTATGTTTAACACAATTTTTAAAGGTTACAAAATATTTACGGTTATTACAAAATATTACCTATACTCCCCATATTGTACAATACATGCCTGTAGCATATCTTGCACCCAATAGATTGTACTTCTTACTCCCTGACATCTATATTGCCCCTCTTCCCTCTCCCTACTGGTAACCACTAACTTGTTCTCTATATCTTTGAGTTAGCATTTTTTTTTTGTTATATTCATTAGTTGGTTGTATTTCCTGGATTCCACATATAAGTGATATCCTACAGTATTTGTCTGTCTCTGTCTGACTTATTTCACTTAGTGTAAGGGCTCACTGTCTGTTGATTAAACTTCTGTCTTAAGAGTCTTGTTTTTCAAAGTAGACAGAAGGGCAGATGCTGTTTCATATGCTTAAAAAATTACTCATGTGGGGGCTCTTCCAGTTACCATTTCTATGTAACAAATCACACCAAGGTTTAGGGACAATACCGACAATTTCTATTATTCTCCTGGATCCCCTGGGTCGAGAATCCTGCTTCATGAGGTCTAGGAACTTGACTGGGAAACATCAAAAGATGAGGGTGACTTGATGGCCAGGAGTTGGAGCCATCTGGAGACACCTTTTGTCACACGTCTGTGTTTCATGCTGACTATTAGCTGGGACTTCAGCTTCCCAGTTATTAAAAACATCTACATGTGGCCTCTCCATCTGCTGTTCCCTTGTGGGCTGGTTGACTTCCTCACAACATGGTGACTGGGATCCTAGAGTGAGCATCCTAAGAGAGGAAAGAGGACATGCATATAGTTTTTATGCTCTATCTCTAGAAGATAATATCTTTTCCGCTATATCCTATTGACAGAGGTAGTTGAGGTTCAAGGTTCAAGGGAGAGGGATCATGGACTCTCCATCATTCATACAACACAAAGACTATCAAGTTCATCTTATAAGATCATGTGGCATGGAGGCTATTGTCTTGACCATCTTTGGAAAAAACAATCTACAACAGGAGATTTGCACTGTGTTGGGTCCATGATGGGTATCCAGAGATCTTTATTAAACTGAATGGAATTCATGTACATCAGTGAATTATACCCAGGTCTGTTCCTCTGATGTGTTCTTTAATCTATCTCCTCCCTCAGAAGTAACTCTTTTCTGGGCATTATTCTAAAGCTTTGCTTTCTTAACTCTAATTTAAACCCCCCTTTTTGGTAATTTCTGGCTGTGTAGTCTTGCACAAGTCACTCTACCACTCTGAGACTCATTTGTCTTACTTACAAAACAAGGGAACAATTTATTCCCACTCCACAAAATTATTTTGGGAAATCAGTGGGCTAAGACATCAAAGAGGTCTTAATAAGAGCCTGGCTGGAGCCTATCACTACATGATAGGTATTTTTATTGCTGTTGTGATTACCCAGATGTAATCCCCATTTACTTATGCTTTCCAGGATCCAGTCTGAATCTTAAGGATTAGGGACAAATCCTATTTGAGAAATTGGAACTCCTTTACTTTTATTTCCCATTTCATTCTGTTTCTTTTATTAATATTTTCTGTCCTGCAAATGACTTCCTGTTGACTTGCAGAGAACTCATACAAATCATAGTGGATGCTATTGACTTAATAAAAATAATAAAGCTCCAATTTCAGGGAAGTGTCTATGGTCCTAAAGCCAAAACTTCCTATCTTGCCCAGCCCTGGAATTATCCTCAATTAGAACCTTCAGTCTCCCTGCTGCTTTGCTTATTGCTGTAATTATTCTGTCATCCTTAATTCAATGAAGCCTATTAACCCACATCAAATAGTGTATTTATCTACAATGTGTGTTACCTTCTCCTCTAGACAAGACAGCTGTCATATTTCAGGCCTGCTGTCTCTTTGCTGAGGTCCAATATTTTCAGTTTGCAAGTGTTTTATAACTAGTATAGAATCTTCATTAACGGTGATCTTGTAACTTCCCAAAGACCAGGCAGCTTGCTGGCCCAGCAAGGCCCCATGCTGGAGGGATGGTCAGATGCTCTACCCCACTGCTGTGAGGGAATCTTCTTCCCTCTTCCTTCTCTCACTCTCTCTATCCATCCTTCCCTCCAGGGGTTGGGCTCATGGGCTCTGGAACCAGACTGCCTGTGTTTGAATCTTGGCTCTTCCTGGTGACCGTGGGGTGGTCACTTTGTCTCTCCCCAGCCTCTCTTTCCTCACCCATAAAATGTTGGTAATAACAGTACCCATTTGTTGTGAGGATTAGATGTGTTAGTATGTGTAAAGCACTTAGACTACTACCTCCCATAATGTTTTTTGTTTAGTATTTCCTTCCCTTTCTTCCCCCCGTCTTAGTCAGATTGCTATAAAAAAAATACTACAGAATGAGTACAGTGAACAACACACATTTATTTCTCACAGTTCTGGAGCCTGGAGGTCTGTCCTCAGGGTGTCAGCATGGCTGGGTCCTGAGGGACCTCTTCCAGGCTGCAGATGGCCATTTTCTCCTGTGTCCTCACATGGTGGAGAGAGAGCAAGCTAGCTCTCTGGAGCCTCACATACATAGGGGCACTAATCCCATTCATGAGCACTGCACCCTCATGGCTTGATCATCTCCCAAAGCCCCCATCTCTTTGTACCATCACAGGAGGGTTAGGATTTCAACATATACATTTTGAGGGGATATAGACATTCAGTTCATAACAACTCCCCTCTCAAAGGAAAAAGCCCTCTGATACACTCATGCCTTATGTGGCATATGTTTAGCTTGGTGCCGGGGACCCGCTGGTGAACTAGCCCCCTGTGGCGCCTCTGGTGAGGGAGACAGGTATTAAACAATGACAAAGGGACATCAATTGTGATAAATGCCACAAGGTTCTGGGGATGGGTACTGGGAATGGGTATAACAAAGAGCCCACATTCTGTGGTGGGGGTGGGGCTGGTCAGGAACAACCTCCTGGAAGAGGTGACAACTGAACACAGTTCTTAAAGAAAAACAAGATAGTCCCAGGAGGGTGATTTTGTGGGTGTGTATGAACGTGCATGTACGGTAAAGGTAAAGCATCTCTTTCTTAAAGCAGAAAGAACACTATATAGAAAGTTCTGAAGTAGAAAAGAGGCTCCATCAGATTTTTGAGTGGGTACACAGAAGGATAAATAGTGAAAAGTCTCTCACTCTTCCATTTACCATGCCCCCTGCCCTCAGGGCAACAGACGAACCATTCTAGAAATATGTATACACTACCAAACTGTGTGTGTATACATACATGCATATATGTGTGTACACATGTGTGTACATATGTTTTCTCTCTCTCTGTCTTTTTTTTTTTTACCATAAAAGATGTCCACTTTTGTGCTATTTGCTTCCCTCCCACTTTCTCTTAAATATATATCTTAGAGCTATTTCCATCCTCAATATACGGAGAATTTTCCAATTTGTTTTTTTGCAACCGCAGAGTACACTGCATAGGAGGCTATAGTTCAGGTCGTTTCCACTCTTTTGCTATTATAAACAAGCTGCAATCAATAATCTGATACTTGTGTAATTTGGTCATGTGTGACTACATCATGGAATAAATTTATGAAAGTGGAATAGGTGGGCATATGATATACTTTTTTTAAATAGAATTTGTCAAAATGTCCTCCACAGAGGCTGTACCAATTTACACCCCATCCCCAGTGATGTCTGAGAGTGTCTATTTCCCTGTAGTTGCATCAACCAACGTTGGTTATCAGATTCTTTTTAATTTGGCGAATCTGATAGGTGAAAATTGACATCTCAACATAGTTTTAATTCGAGTTTCTTTTACTATGAATAACATAGAGCATTTTTTCATTTGTATGAGAATCATTTGTATTTCTATTCTTACAAATTATCCTTATCTTGCCCATTTTTCTATTGGTCTGCTTTTTTTCTTACTGATTTTATACATTATACATACTTTTTTCTATGCTAAGTTTCATAAACATTATTTCCTGATTCATTATGTGTATTTTGATTTTTCATGGTGATCTGCAGCCTGTAGACTTCTTGAAAGTGAAAGTTAATCACTCAGTTGTGTCCGACTCTTTGCGATCCCACGGACTGTACATGCCCGGCTCCTTTGTCCATGGAATTCTCCACGCAAGAATGCTGGAGTGGGTTGCAATTTCCTCCTCCAGGGGATCTTCCTTATCCAGTGATTGAACCTGGGTCTCCTGCCTTGCAGGCAGATTCTTTACCAACTGAGCCACTGGGGAAGCCATAGACTGACTTCTCAGAAAAACTTTAATGTAATCAAAAGTATGTATGCATTTTTTTTTTACAGCTCCTGGATTTGTGATATATTAAAGATATGGGAGAATGGCATTGAAGCATGTAAATTATCATACGTGAAACGAATCACCAGTCCAGGTTCGATGCATGATACAGGGCTCTCGGGGCTGGAGCACCGGGATGACCCGGAGGGATGGGATGGGGAGGGAGGTGGGAGGGGGGTTCTGGAAGGGGAAAACATGTACACCCATGGTGGATTCAAGTCAATGTATGGTAAAACAAATACAATATTGTAAAGTTAAAAAATAGAAAATAAACTAATTAAAAAAAAAAAGAAAATCTCACTCATTTCATGATCAAAAGATGACTCCACTCTTTAAAAGAATATCTCCAGGAAAGGTGATTCCAGATGCTCTTCTAATTATACTTTCCTGTGTTTACTGCCCATTATGGTAGAAATACTTTCCTTATATCCAAATGAAGCCTCTCATGCTGTAGCTTAAACACATAATAGAAATATTTTTTCACCTCCTCAACAAAATATTTTCTGAGCATCTTGTATGTGTTAGTGTAGAACTGAGTGGCATTGGAGCTACAAAGATTAATAAAGAAGCCAACTAAAAACAGTTAAAATTCTGCTATCCAGAAATAGCCACCATAAATACTTGGTATTTATCATTAAAGGTTAAAAAAAAAGTCTATTGTATTAGTCAAGGCTTGCTAGAGAAATAGAACCATTAAGATTATACCAGAGGAGATTTATTATAGTTACTGGCTCACGTGGTTATGGAGTCTGAGAAGTCCCATGATCTGCAGTCAGCCGGCTGGAGAAGCAGGAATTATGATTGTGTAATGAATCAGAAGGTCTGAGAATCAGAGGGCCGATGCTGTAAGTTCAAATGCCCAAGAATCAGGCGTGCCAATGTCCAAAGGCAGGAGAAGATATTTGATCGAACTCAAGCAGAGAGAATCAATTCTCTCTTCCTCTACCTTTTTGTTCTGTTCAGACTTTCAAATATTGGATGATGTCCTCCTGCGCTGGTGAGAGTGATCTTCTTTATTCAGTCTACTGATTCAAATGCTAATCTCTTCTGGCAACACCTTCACAGACACACCCAGAAATAATATTTTATCAGCAATCTGGGAAATTCTTTAGCCCACTCAAGTTGACACACAAAATTAACAATCTCATTTATGTACATATATTTTTAAAACAAAAATAAGATTATTATATGCATAATATTTCATGACTTGATTTTCAAATATATCCTAGATTTCTTTCTATATCACTAGCTATAAATCTACATTGTAACATTTAAAGTCTGTGGCAATGATTTGTGTGTAGTGAGGTTTGTTGAACAACTCCTTATTGATACACTATTTTCTCTGTTTCACCATTGTAAACAATGCTGCAAAGAACACCTTGATACCTTTATCTTTGTCCTCTTGTCCTAAACACAGAATTGCTGGGTTATATTGCTGACATGCTTTCCAGAATGATTATACTGATTTGTCCTTTCATCAGCAGTGTAAGGGTAAGAGCGAGCTAGCGAGAGTGTGAGAGAGAGCAATCACTAACGGGAAAGATGAAGGCTGCTGCTGCTTAGTCACTTCAGTCGTGTTCAACTCTTTGTGACCCCATGGACTGTAACCTGCCAGACTCCCCTGTCCATGGGATCCCCGGGCAAGAATACTGGAGTGGGTTGCCATGTCCTCCTTCAGGGGATCTTCCCAACCCAGGGATCGAAATTGAGTCTCCTGCATTGCAGGTGGATTCTTTACCTCTGAGCCACCACCAAAGCCCAAGATGAAGGCTATTATGGGAACTTTAAAGCTTTATTTCAGGGGGAAGCAAGCTGTGGCTCCAGGGGCAACTCTGATCACTGCTTATTATTCTAAATAAAGTTTTATTGGAACACAGTCACACCATAAATTATGTATCAGTTGTGGCTGCTTTCGCCCTATTAAGGCAGAGTTGAGCAGTTGCAACAGGGACCATATAGCCTGCAAAGCCTGCAATATTTACTAACTGACTCTTTTTGGAAAAAGTTTGCTGACCCCTGCTTTATTTCATTACAGAAGTTATTTAACTTTTTTGGGTGTCCTTATTCACTTCACTAAGGCTGCAAAAGATGCTTTTGATGTGAAATGTGGAAAGAACATCAAACATCTTGTCCCAAAGCCTGCAGGCTTTGAAGTGATACAGATCCGAATTTCAATGCATCGTTTAATGACTTTGTAACCCTGGTCAAATTCTTAATTTCCCAGACACTCAGTTTGCTCATGTTAAGATGAGAATGATGACATCAGCCTAGCAGGGTTACACATGCAAGGCTCACAGCACGGTGCTTGGCTTCTGGTGCTTATGAAACTGACATAAGATCACTTTCTGCTTCCCCAGGATTTCTGCTTCTAGGAAGCACAAACAAGACATTGGTGGGGAAGAGGGACTGGGTTTGGTAATATTACAGCTATTTTATGTTGTTGCTTCCCATTTTCTGTCCCAAAGTTTGGGGAGTACAATCCCTTTGCCACGAGTAACTTTCAAACATTTAAATCCTCAAACCTCTAAGTTATAGGAATTATGTTAAGGCTAGGAAATGACTATCTTCTTTTGCTTTCTCCAGGCAAGAATACCTGAATGGGTAGCCGTTCCCTTAACCAGGGTATCCTCCCATCCCAGGGTTTGAACCCAGGTCTCCCACATTGCAGGTGGATTCTTTACTGTCTGAGCCACCAGGGAAGCTGTTTAAACCTTTTAGGAAAACAAAATTTCCTGCATAATTGGACTGCGCAGTCTTCACAACTATTGCAAAATTTACACAGTGTTTTGAATTGATGGCATCAAGGAATAGTGAGTCTGTGGCTGTAATTCATATTAAAAATCAATACTAAGTTAAGGCATGTGGGAGACTTATCTCCAGAGATATCAGAGCATGCAGGTTTCTCATGTGGTATTTACATGTTTTTTTTAATTAGTTTACTTTCTATTTTTTAACTTTACAATATTGTGTTTGTTTTGCTATACATTGACATGAATCCACCATGAGTGTACATGTTTTCCCCTTCCAGAACCCCCCTTCCACCTCCCTCCCCAACCCATCCCTCTGGGTCATCCCGGTGCACCAGCCCCGAGCACCCTGTATCATGCATTGAACCCGGACTGGCGATTCATTTCACATACAATAATCTACATGCTTCCATGCCATTCTCCCATATCATCCCACCCTGGCCCTCTCCCATAGAGTCCATAATACTGTTCTATTTATCTGTGTCTCTTTTGATGTCTCGCATACAGGGTTATCTTTACCGATTGACTAAATACCATATATATGTGTTAGTATACTGTATTGGTGTTTTTCTTTCTGGCTTACTTCACTCTGTATAATAGGCTCCAAACCAGATGACTGTTATGGGGGCTGTAGGATATCTAGCAGGATCTGTGGTATAGGAGATAGAATAATACTCCCCGAAGATATTCATGTCTTATTTCCCAGATTCTGTGTATATGTTACCTTTACATGGTAAAACAACAACAACAACAAACCAAACCCTTGCTGCTGCTGCTGCTGCTAAGTCGCTTCAGTCGTGTCCGACTCTGTGCGACCCCATAGACGGCAGCCCACCAGGCTCCCCCGTCCCTGGGATTCTCCAGGCAAGAATACTGGAGTGGGCTGCCATTTCCTTCTCCAGTGCATGAAAGGGTAAAGTGAAAGTGAAGTCGCTCAGTCGTGTCCGACTCTTAGCGACCCCATGGACTGTAGCCCACTAGGCTCCTCCGTCCATGGGATTTTCCAGGCAAGAGTACTGGAGTGGGGTGCCATTGCCTTCTCCACAAACCCTTGCAGATATGATATAAACTAAGAATCTTGAGTGGGGGTGGGAGGAGATTATCCTAGCTGATCCAGGTGGGCCTGATAGAATCATAAGGGTCCTTGTAAGAGAGGAGGTGATAAGATAGTGGAAGCAGAGAAGTAAGAGACGATGATACAACTGCTGTTCTTGAAGATGGAGGAAGAGGTCATGAATCTAGGAAAGAAGGCAACCTCTTGAGGCTGGAATACACAAGGAAACAAATTCTTCCCTAGAGTTCAGAAGGCGAGCAGCCCCCTGGACTCAGGTTAGTCTTCTGACCTCTGGGACTGTAAGATAATAAATTTGTTGTTTCAAAGGCATAAATAAATTTTTTGCTTTAAGTCATGAATTTTGTTATTATTTTTTAGTCACTAAGTTGTGTCTGACTCTTTTGTGACCCCATGGACTGTAGCCTCCCAGGCTCCTCTGTCCGTGAGATTTCCCAGGCAAGAATACTGAAGTGGGTTGCCATTTCCTTCTCCAGGGAATCCATCTGCCATTGGAGGAGATGTGAGTTCAATCTCTGGGTCGAGAAGATCCCCTGGAGAAGGAAATGGCAACCCACTCCAGCATTCTTGCCTGGGAAATCCCATGGATAGTGGAGCCTGGCAGGCTACAGTCCAAGGGGGTCAGGTTCGATGCATGATACAGGGTGCTCGGGGCTGATGCACCGGGATGACTCAGAGGGATGGGATGGGGAGGGAGGTGGGAGGGGGATTCTGGAAGGGGAACACATGTACACCCATGATGGATTCATGTCAATGTATGGCAAAACCAATACAATGTTGTAAAGTAAAAGAGTAACTAAATAAATAAATTGAACACAACTTAGTGACTAAACAAGTAAGTTTGTGGGAACTGGTTAAAGCAGCAACAGAAAACAGATAGTTCTGGTATCTCCCCACTAGATGCCAGGAACACCCCACCCCTTCATTTCTGGTTGTGATAACCAAAAATCTCTGCAGACATGATTGCCATATGTCCTCTGGGGAGCAAAACTGCTCCAATTGAGAACCACTGTGTTAGGAAGAGTCCAACAGTAGTTGCACAAAATCACAGAGGAAAGAAGTCAGTGCCCTGGGTGTGGCTGGCACACAGCCAGTCAGGTGTAGGGGGCTGAAAGATGTAGACTACACATTATGTTCATTGTCACTCCTTCCTACTCCTTCCCCCTGGGGGTTCATGCCTGGGTACTCAGAGAGTGTGGCTGGGCTCACTGAGAGTCTTTATTGAATGTGACAGCTGGCCCTGCTGGGTCCCTGCCTATTAGCACAAGGATGACAGCTGCTCTCTGTGGCAGTCTTTCCCTGTGGGTCAGACTCCTTTGCCTGACTGACCAATTCCCTGCATGCTAGGCTGGAAAGGCTTCTTTCCATCTGAGTCAGGGTAGTGAAGTCTTAGCTAGTTCTAAACAATGGGCTGTAGTTACTACAAGGAAAAATCAATCGTTGATTGTTAGGATGGTAGAGCTGAAGAATGAAGGAAGGGTTTGTTAGGAAGGGAAATACCAGCCAAGTTCTGGAGAACTCAGTCGCAGATGGAATTCATAGTCGGCTTCTTGAGTTCTGCCATTAATGTATCTCGATTTCCAAGTTTCAAATTCCTGGGGGAAGAAAATCTTAGGGCTTGGGTCCAATAGATCAGCCAGCTGAGACCTGGGGACTGACTTGCCCAAGGTCACACAGACTTAACGGCAGAGCTGGGCCACCCCTCCTGACTTTTGGACCTGTTCATTTTCCATGACTCAGTGCTAGAGTATTTGGGAGATGAAATTTTCCAAAGAGAGCTAGACAAGAGCTCCTACACTAAGGAAAGTTCTTTGCAAGGCTGCTAAAATGACATCTAACTGGAAAATGTGGGCTAACACTGGCTTTTTTTCTACTGGGCATCAGTCATCTAGATGTTTTTAGATATCTACGAGTGACATATGTCTCATTGATGCGTTTGAAATTAGTTATAATAGCGTTTTGGGGGGAATTATTATGACTCAGAGTAGACTGGAATTTTAAAAGTTCCTCCACTATTTTTAACAATTCCTGGTCCCACCCAAGTTCTCCCAGATCCTTGGGCAGTTGACACAGCTTAGTTGAATATCCAGTTTCAGGTGTCCTTTCTGGGGTCTGCTTTGGGTTATGACTGAATTCTTCTCTTTAGGGGTCTATTTAAATAAACATGATCAAATCAACAGGTTAAGTTTAGTTTTAGTCCAACAATCAATGCATATTTATTATATAAAAATTAAAAACAGATATGCTAAATAAATATTAAAAATCACTCACAAGCTCAAGATACATAAAAACCTGTTCACATTTTACTATATGTCCTTCTAGATTCTTTTTCTTAAACTTTATACTTTATAAAAAACTGGGATTATACTGCATCTGTTTTCTTACTGACTTGATTCATTTAATTATCAAAACATCTTTCAGTGGCTTTAAATATATGTTGATCATACTTTTTAATAGCTTCAGAATATTTGAAAAGTAGGATTATATTACATAATCTGTTTTGTTCCTGGCTTTATTAATTTAATTATCAAAATATTTTTTAGTGACTTTAAATACATGTTGATTACACTATTTAATAGTTTCAAAATATTCCATCTTATGGTTAGGCCAGGATTGATTTAACTGATCCGTTATCCACCCTGGAGAGAATATTTGTGTTTCTATCTTGCTGAAAAGTTTGCAATGTTGACATGGCTGCAGAGTAAATCAAACCATGACTTAGGTCTCAAAATTTCATGAATTGTCATGTTTCTGTTTATTTCATTTTGGAATTTTTTTCTGGTATGTTCTGTTTGGAAGATTTGTTATGATATCCCTCTGTAGTGTTGGGGAAGGAATATGCTCTCTTTTGGCAGGGTCATTTTTTTTTAAATTGAAGTGTAGTTTATTTACAATGTTGTGTTAGTTTTAGGTGCCAAGCAAAGTGATCAGTTATACATACATATATATCTATTAAAGATAACTAATTTATGTTTGGCTGCACTGGGTCTTCATTGCTGTGCATGGGCTTTCTCTAGTTGCAGTGAGCGGGGCTACTCTTCTTTGCAGTGCTTAGGCTTTTCATTGCAGTGGCTTCCTTGTTGCAGAGGACAGGCTCTAGGCACATGGGCTTAGTTGCCCCTCGGCATGTGGGATCTTCCTGGGCCAGCGATGGAACCTGTCTTTCCTGCACTGACAGGCAGATTCTTAACCCCTGGGCCACTAGGGAAGTCCCTACGTCTATTTTTTTTATTTTCAGATTCTTTTCCCTGGAATATGCTCTTTCCTAAGGTCTTCTCTATGCATTTAAGACCCCATTCAACCTTCTCTGAAAGGCTTGGCCTGTGAAGAATGCCAGTCAGCTCACCCACACATCCTGATGCTGACTCATCCCATTTGCCCACCAGCGGAGTGGAAAGCAAGTCAGCTTACTCCAACCAAATCACTATGCTTTGTCCATAGGTCATTTTCTGTAACTCTTAAAACAATCTATAAAGGACCCATTTTTCTTCATTCATGGGAAAAAGTTTTATTGAGCACATACTATGTGCTAACCGTGTGCTAGACTGTGGAAATAAATATAAACAAGCTAGGGGCATGTCAGGGGTGAAGTCCTTTTGAAAAATCCCCTGGTGATCATGTCCAATTCATCTTGCCCTAAAACTAAGGCTTTGGAGTAGGCAGATCTTGGGCAGTCCTGCTGGCTGCATGATATTGGACGACTACACACTCTTTGTGCCTATTTCCATATTATACTAGTAAAATTCAATAGGGTCATCTGTGTAAAATACATAGTCTATAGTAAGTGGTTCACTATGCAGTAGTCATTGCTATTATCAGCATTGTTATCATCATATTCTACAGAAAGTCTTACCCATCAAGTAGAAGAGATGCATCACCCGGTCATTTGTTTTCCCAAGCAGTTGATGAAGAAAGAAGAACTAATTAGCCCAAGGAATTAGCAGGGTTATAAGAGGGGGCCATTTGCCAACTCTCTGGGTTTAATTTAGCCATCATTTTGGAATAGAGCTAGTTCATTTTGAGTGTGAAAGGAACCTGCTGCTTGTTGATAATCAGTCTGGTTTTAATGAGTTATCAGGTGTTAATAACAGCTCAAGTGCAATGTCTTTTCACAGCCTTCAGAGGATGCTCAAGCTGTTCGCTGGGTTCTCACTTTGTAGGATTTGATGTGGGTGTTAGAAGTTCATCTGAGGAGGACCAGATAGGACGCCTCCATGTCCAAGAATCCCAGGGAAACAAGCTTTCAGGGTGGCTGCAGCATGACCATGTCCAGAATGAGTAATACCGATATGATGTTGATTGGGACAGACACTGGCCTTTCCTAATGGAAAGTGGCATCTCTTTACGTGGGAAACATTTCTTCTTGTCTGAAATAACCTGGACTATTAAACAGTTTAGAAGAAAAAAAAAATCCCCAAAGTGGAAACAATGTAAATTTTTACCATTGGAGCACTTGCTAAACGCTCATTAGGATATTCATACAACAGAATACTATGTAGCCATGAAAAAGTGTTGCTGCTGCTGCTGCTGCTAAGTCGCTTCAGTCGTGTCCGACTCTGTGCGACCCCATAGACGGCAGCCCACCAGGCTCCGCCGTCCCTGGGATTCTCCAAGCAAGAACACTGGAATGGGTTGTCATTTCCTTCTCCAATGCATGAAAATCAGAAGGGAAAGTGAAGTCGCTCAGTCGTGTCCGACTCTTCGCGACCCCATGGACTGCAGCCTACCAGGCCTCTCTGTCCTTGGGATTTACCAGGCAAGAGTACTGGAGTGGGTTGCCATTGTCTTCTCCGCTAAAAAGTGTTACGTGGATCTATATAAACTGTTGTCCAAGAGATATAACCTGGGAGAAAACCTACGGAACAGTAACTAGGATCTGCTCTGACATATGAAAACAGAAAGGAAGGAAAGGAAGGGGAAGGGGAAAGTTGAATAAAGGGGTAAAGGGAGTGAGAAAGAAGACGGAGTGGGGGAAGGAGAGAGAGAGAAGGAAAGACAAAGGGAAAGAAGAGAAGTATTTCTTTCCTTTGCAAGGCACAGTTTACTTCAGAAACTGTGAGAACTAAGGTAGGTTTTTATCGAAGGTGTAAAAGGGGTGTGTGTACAGTGATTTTACACAGAAACAAGTGGAAGGACTACCCTCAGTCTTTCCCTATGCTTTATTTGGAGAGCAGGTGCCCAGCCTTGTATTATGCTCTGTGCTTCGATGTACACCGTCAGCACGGAACTATCCATAGCCCTCTTACTTGTTTACTTATAATGGGATCAGCACACATCCTTACTGTGGTCAGAACAGTTCGATATTTTTCAATTTTACAGTCACTAAAATGTACCTTTATTTTTTGGCTGCACAGTGTGGCATGCAGGATATTGGTTCCCCGACCAGGGATCAAACCCATGCTCCCTGAATTGGGAACATGGAGTCTTAACCACTGGACCGCCAGGGAAGTCCCTAAAATGTACCATTTCAAGTGTATTGTTGAATAAGATTCAACAGTGAGGATATAGAACATTTTTATCACCCCAAAGATTCCCTTGCCCTTCTTGCCAGCTAATCCTTAAACTCCCACTCTTTTAAAAAATTTTAATTAATTTATTTTAATTGGAGGGTAATTATTTTACAATATTGTAGTGGTTTTGGCCATACATTGACATGAATCAGCTATGGGTATTCAAGTGTCCACCATCCTGAACCCCTCTCCCACCACCCTTCCCATTCCATCCCTCAGGGTCATCGCAGTGCACTGGCCCTGACTGTTCTGTCTCACGCATCGAACATGGACTGGCGATCTATTCCGCATATAAATCCCCACTCTTTGTCTCAGGCAAACACTGATGGATTTCTATCATAGTACATTACATTTTCTCGCCTGGGGTCTCCTGTAAATGCCACCATACAGAATGTACACTTGTGTTAGGAGTCTTTCATTCAGAATGATGCTCTGGCTCTTCATTTGTGTAGTTAGGTGTATCTGTACTTCTTTTCTGGTTTTAAATTTTGGCTGAGTACTATTTGATTTTGTAAGTAAAAAACAATATGTTTATCCATTCACCCACTGAAGAAGATTTTACTTGGGATTATGTTTATGTCACCAAAATTTGAAAACTACATTTTTACCTTAATTCCATGTTCTTGGGAATGATTGAGAACTCAATTTTCAACATCATTTTCAGTGAGAAAGCAGGTCGTATGTTAAGAGATTAGGTGACGGGGTGACTGACGGTTTCATGCTCTTACTGAATACACTATGTGGCAGGCCCCTAGCTATCCTTATATTATGGTGTTCATGTCCTTGTATCATATCCTCCACTTTAGGATGGGCTGGACTTACTTTCTGCTAATGAATGGAGTTTGGCCAAAGTTAGGGGCTGTCACTTCTGTGGGTGTGTGCTCAGTCACTTCAATCATGTCCGACTTTTTGTGACCCTGTGGACCAGAGCCCTCCAGGCTCCTCTCTCCATGGGGTTTTCCAGGAAAGAATACTACAGTGAGTTGCCATGCCCTCCTCCAGGGGATCTTCCCAACCCAGGGATTGAACCTGTATCTACTGTATCTCCTGCATTGCAGGTAGATTTTTTTACCACTGCACCACCGGGGAAGACTGTCACTTCTGAGATTAGGTTATAAAAAAAACGATTACTTCTGTCTTGGGGGCTCTTTCTTGGGTTGCTTGTCTCATGGGAAGTCAGCTACTGTATCATGAATCAATCCTGTGGAGAGATCCATGCAGCGAGGGGTCAGTGCCCACCAGCTACCATATAAATGTGCTTGGAAGGAGATCCCGCAGTTGAATCTTCAAATGGAATCACAGTATCTGATGACTAATTGTAATTTCATGAGAGATCTTTTACCAGAGGCACCCAGATAAACTAAACACAGATTCCTGATCCACATAAGCTGTGAGATAATAACTGTTTATGGTTTTAAGTTGATAAGTTTTGGTGTCATTTGTTATGCAGCAATAGATACCCAGGGCTTCCTTGGTGGCTCAGATGGAAAAGAATCTGCCTGCAATGCAGAAGACATGGGTTCAATCCCTGGGTTGGAAAGATCCCTTGGAGAAGAGAATGGCTACTCATTGTAGTATCCTTGCCTGGAGAATTCCATGCAGAGGAGCCTGGTGGGCTATACTCCATGGGGTCACAAAGAGTTGGACACAACTGAGTGACTAACACTTTCACTCCAATAGGTAACTAATAGAATAAATTATTATTATTATTATTCCTATTACTACCATGGACCTTGCTCTTCCATTTCTATTCCAGATTTAGCAGAGCTCTGGGGATACGTTATAGGAATAATCCATGTAGCTGAGCATGGAGTCAGGCGCCTTGCCAAACACCTACTTTCATTTTCTCATTTGATCCTCACAACAGCTCTGAGAGGGAATGGTACTTGTCTCTCTTTTCTGGACCAGGAAAGTGAACCTCAGAGAGGAAAAGGGCTTGAGATAGAGTCATATGGAAGGGGCTAGGGTTTGCCTCAGGCACTCTGAGCCCAGTGTCCCAGATTATCATCGTGATACCTCGGAGACCTGTCCCTGCCCCCCGACCCCCAGCCATGGTCATGGCGCCAACCTTCTCCTCAGTTCCATTCCTGCCTCTTCTTCCCTGTATCCCCCACATTCGACCCTGTTTCATCCAGCCCATCCCATGCCCAGTTCAGCCATGCCCCAACTGACTTCCTGTCAAAGATGTTAGATCTACTGCTTAGGTTGAGACCTTATATATTTCTCACCTTGTCTCCCCGATCCTCTCCCTTCCTGATTTCCTCTCTATCCCAGGAACTATTCTCCTTTAGTCGCACAGAAATAGGAAGGTCTTCTGTCTAAAAAACCCCAAATACAGTGAATGTGAATTAATATTTGAAGAGTAAATAAAATAATGACTGATTGAATCACCCACTGATAAAGAGAGGCACGCAGGGACCGGAAATGAGCTTGTTCTTTGGCTTCAAACTTGCATTAGAATTTTAGCGCTGCTGCTCCTTGGCTGTGATATCCTGGTCATGTGACTTCACTTCTCCTTACCACTGGTTTCTCATCTTTAAAATGCGGATGATAATTCTTTTGTCAGAGGATTGAAAAAGAAAGTGAAAAAAGTGAAGTTGCTCAGTTGTATCCGACTCTTTGTGACCCCATGGACTGTAGCCTACCAGGCTCCTCCGTCCACGGAATTTTCCAGGCAAGAGTACTGGAGTGGGTTGCCACTTAATTACTCCATTTATTATTGTTGTTGTTGCTTAACTCTTATTTGCAGATTCTCTGATGACTTTCCCCAAAGTTCAGGAGCTCTTCAGTGAAAAAGATGGTCTCCACCAGCAGTCTCCTTCCCTGGGTACTCTTGAAGATAGAAGATTCTCTGATAAGATCTGGCATACCCTCTCTCTGGAATGGTACAGAGGTCTAAGAGTATGGCCTATGCAGTGAGAAAAACTTGTTTTTGAACTCTAGTTCTTTTGCTTGTTCACCTGATGTCCTTGGGCAAGTTAGGAGCATCACAAGGCCCACTGGTAAAATTGGTAAAATGGGGATAATATTAGCTCCAGCCTGATGGCATTCTGGTGAAAACTGTTCAGTCACCTTGTTGCTGTTCAGTCGTTAAGTCATGTCTGACTCTTTGTGGAAGTCGTTCAGTTGTGTCTGACTTTGCGATTCCATGGACTGTAGCCTGCCAGGCTCCTCTCTCCATGGAATTTTCCAGGCAAGAATATTGGAGTGGGTAGCTGTTCCCTTCTCCAGGGAATCTTCCCAACCCAAGGATTGAACCCAGGTCTCCTGCATTGGAAGTGGATTCCTTACCATCTGAACCACCAGGGAAGCCCAAGAATACTGGAGTGGGTAGCCTATCCCTTCTCTAGGGTATCTTCCTGACCC
Source organism: Giraffa tippelskirchi (assembly GCF_054371585.1). Lineage (NCBI taxonomy): Eukaryota > Metazoa > Chordata > Mammalia > Artiodactyla > Giraffidae > Giraffa > Giraffa tippelskirchi. The sequence continues at coordinate 25,366,554 of NC_137287.1, forward strand.
AGGAATTGAACCAGGGTCTCCTGCATTACAGGCGGATTCTTCACCAACTGAGATACCGGGAGGACCTGGTGAAAGGTCGTTGAGATAATTAATGCATGTAAGATGCTTAACATGGTGCTGCTGGCACACAGTGATAACCCAGCAAATGCAAGCTCTTCTTCTTCCAGGAATTGGAGGAGGGTGCTGAGGCACGAAGTCAGCCCTCCTCCAGATTTCAAAGTCCGGGTATTTAGTCTTAAACATTTTGGAAGCACCTGTCCAGATTTCTATCTCATGCTATACCTTGGACAGCTGTAGCCCATTTGAATCAGTGGAAAGCTCCCTTCTCCTTGTTCTTCCTACCCTGGGGGGTTTCTTTTCCACTCGTTGGACTTCTATTCATGGATCATCTGCCAGAGACAAGGACCAAGAATTCTTACTCTTAACAGATTTTCTTCCCCTAATGGTCTTGTTCTGTGCTATCACCCAGACACTCTCCCTTCCCTTCAACCCTCTGCAGCTGGCAGTAAATGTTTATAGAAGAAGCTTTTCTTTCTCTTTTTAATAGCCTCCTAGGCTGCAACCTCCCAAATGAGAACCTTGTTAACCAGAAGGACTCTAGGCTACTGATTTATATTCCAGTCATATGGAGAGAAAAAAAAAAATTACAAAGGGAGAAAGAAAATGCCAGCGGATCCATGGACTAGTTCCAACACCCTCTCTGATGAGGAGTGTATATTTCTATTTATGCCCTGGGTGCTAAGGGATTCCTTCCAGATTTTAGTATTTGACCTGTTATCCTTGGATCACATGGATTCTTTGTACTTCTTGTGGGTTTGCTGAAAACAAGAGTAAAAGTTCCATTCTCCTGCTGTTTAAACCTAAGACTTGTTACTTTCAAATAGCTAAGTCACTCATTTCAACAGAAATGTCAGTATCTTAGTAAAGATGGACCCAAGGCTCCTGGAGACTTCAGAGGATGGCTAAGGGCTCACTTTCTTTCATCCTGCACAGAGAGGGATGGACCAGCATTCCTCTAGGTTGTTAGTTATGTAGGGGGCATAAAACATACAAGTAAAAGTCTTTTGTGGTCAGAATGCTAGTTTGAATGTTCAAGGAAGGGCTTCTAGGAGGAGAAAGTACATTTGGAACTGAGCTTGAAAAATTGATGTCATAGAAAATGCAGGCTGTCTCCCAATATTTATTCCCATCTACCTCTATAGTAACAGAATGCCTAGATTTTAGTTGGGCCCTTACCCCCTGCCACACACACAGAATAAAGACTACAGTTCTTTGGAAAATTGCTTGCAGCAATGGTCACAACTATCCCTCTTCTATAGGCATATCCTTTTGCATGTAATTAAGTTTCATCGTTGACACATAGATGAAATGGTGTGTGTGTGTGTGATACTTGGAGAGCTTCCTTACAAGCAGGAGACATGCTCTCCTTTCAGGTTCCTTCCTTCCTAATGACTAGAATGAGAATGTAATAGCTGGAGCTTCAGCAGCCATCCTGGATGATGAGGTTAAGTTAGGAATGGAAGAAACCCATGGCAGAACAACAAACTAGGAAAGTCTTATTTCTATGAAGCCATAGATTACCTTTGCAATCTTATTCTGACTGCCTCTAAGTGTATTAAGCAAAAGAGTTAAATAAACTTTTATCTTGTTTAGGCCACTGTTGTTTTGAGTTTTACATAGCTGAACCTAATTCAAAATAATACAGATGGTCAGAATTTAGCTGAGCAGAGATGGCAGAGAAGAACACTTATGTCAGAGGGAACATCATGGATAATGTCACAGAAGAGGGAAAAAGTGGGTAGTGTGTGGGAAACAGTAACAAATTCCATGGTACTGCCGAAGCGGAGCAATGACTGATAGGACTAAGAATGGTTTGGGGCCAGTTTTTGAAAGGCCTTGAAAGGCAAGCTAATAGAATTTGAAGAGTGTGGTAAAACAGACATCTGAATGTTATGCAAATCAGAGTAAGAAAGTCATATATTCTTTCTCTTTTTTATCCCTTGAGTAATTTCCCCTGGGAAGCTTATATTCTGGTGAGGAAGACAAGATAAGAACATAGTAGAACAACTACAGGTTGTGATTAATAGTCTGAAGTAAATAAACTGTGTGATGTGGTAGAGATTCACTGTTGAGTAAAGGTGGCTACTTTAGATAGGGTGGTCAGAAAAGGAGGTTTTGAGTTCTTAAATTCTGTTCCAGGCATTGTGCCGAAGTCTCAGGACACAGGGATGGATAACACACAGTTCCAGTCATTGAAGAGATCACAGTCCACAGTGGGGTGAAGTTAATCAGGAACAATTTCCTAGAAGAGGTGAGACAGAGGCAAAGGAAGTAATTGAGTTTTCCCATATGTATCAGACAGATACAGCTGCAAAAAAACTGCATAACAGGCATCCCTCCAAGTCTTTTTTAGACAAGAATGATTTTTCTCACTTCTCACTCACTGATTTGCTTGTACGATATGGTTCAACTGGGCTCTGTTGGATTAGCTGGGCTTGATTCCAGGCTATGGGTTGGTCCAGTCTGCTTTACGTATCTCCTTGCTCTAGGGCAAGTGGCTAGCCAGGATTTGATCATTTCATAGTGGATGGCAGATGTGCAAGAGATCGCGCTAAATCCTAGAGGCACAGTTAAAGCCTTTGCTTATGTTGCATCCACTGATGCTACTGGCCAGAGCAAGTCACATGGCCAAGACTAACATCAGTGCCTCAGGAAGAACACTCCACCACCAGTGGGAAGATTACAAAGACACAAGGATGTTTCATTCTATTAACAGAGGGAGCAAAAGAGTTGGGGACAATAATTCAACCTATCATACTGCCCAAAGAAGCAGTGTACTTCTTCATGAATGTCTGATAGTTTTACTATTTTTTTCCAAGAAATCTTTTATATTTCTTATTAGATTTCTTGCAAGGCACCATATTTCTTTTTGTTTAAAATTTTACTAAAAAAATTACAAGACTTCCCTGGTGGCTCAGTGGTAAAGAATCCACCTGCCAATGCAGGAGACATGGGTTTGATCCTTGATATGGGAAGATCCCCCATTCTGCAAAGAAAATAAGCCCCATACATCACAACTATTGAGAATGGGCTTTAGAGCCCAGGAACTGCAACTATTTAGCCCACATGCTGCAATTGCTAAAGCCCGCATGCTCTAGACACTGTGCTCCACAAGAGAAGCCAATGCAATGAGAAGCGTGCACACGGCAATGAAGAGTAGCCTTTGCTCTCTGCAAACAGAGAAAAAAGAACTCAGAATTTAAAAGAAAAAGTAGTGCTAAAGAGTAGTACCAGAAGATATAACAGTGAAAACAAGGCTGGTTCCCTATTTCCTTCTATAGAGGCAAATACTACCCACTCCCCACCCTGGAGGCATTCTTTCTATGTGTATAACCAAATATTTGCATACATTTAAAAAAATACAAAATGGTATTCTACTATACATGTTCTTCTGTGCTTTCTTTTTTTTCTTCCTGTTTAACAGTGTATCTTAGAGGTAGTTCCATTTCAGTTTAACTAAACCCATTTCATTCTGTTAAATGGTGGCATTGTTTTCTACTGTGAGACTGTGACATAATTTATTTAATCAGAGCCACGTTGAAAGACATTTGGATTGTTTCCAAACTTTTGCTACTATAACCAAGGCTGCATTAAATATCTTGGAACATCTAGCTTTATGCACATGTGTGAGTGTATCAGTAGGTTAAATCTCTAAACAGAATATTTGCTAGATCAAGGGATATTCATCTAAAAGTTTGGTGGATATCGACCTTCTGTTTCTAAAAAGAAAAAAAGGATTCCTTCCAGCATGGCTACATATCTTTGTTTCTCCCATCTCCTTCTGGTTCTTATCCCATGGTATTATTTGGGGCTGGAGCAATGGAATAAAGTAACTCAAAACATTCCTACCAGTTCTCTGGGAAAACTTTGAGGCATATGCTTTGAATTTTGGCATGTGGTCCCTAATTTGAAGATGAGAAGAACTCAGCACTACTCTTGTAACCCAAACTATCCCATTAACGAGGGCACTGAAGGAACATCAGATGATGGTTTCACAAATATGTTTACTGAAGAGCTCTGTGGTACAAGTGGAGTGATTAACACCCCGGGGAGATCTTGGTAAAAAATGTGCACAATACTCTTTAATTTGATCTGCTTTCCCTGTAGCACCTAAATATTTAGGGCAAATAGAAACTAGTTCTGATTTACAATCTCTATAAAAATTTTAAACAACCTAATAGGACATTTGATCATGAAATTGCCTGAAATAATGTTGGCACTAGTCAGCTATATTTCTTCGAAATGGCCTGTAACTTCAGAGCAAACCCCCAAACATGGATTTTTTTCCCTGCTAATAACAGTCTTATTAATAAAAGAATGATTTTCTTTACTGATCCTCGGCAGCTGTGTTCCAGTGCCTTTGTTCAATAAAGGTAGAGATAATAACTGTCAGTGGAAGGAAAATGTGCAGAGGTTCCCATGAGGAGTGGTAGGAACAAATCTTTTATTAAATCATATCAAATTGTGTTTCTTGTTTCCTTTTTTTTATTTTGTAAGTCACAGTCATATCTGCTAGTCTTTATAAACCTTGCCTCCCATTTGTCAAAAAAGACTTGGAGGCTTGGTGTTCTTGAGGTTAAATGCTGCGTGATCAATCAGGGTGATATATTTCATATAATTAACTCCATAATGGCATTCCTGAGTCTGTCTTTCTTTTTACCCCTGCTGCCATCATCTGAGATTGGTTAACTTCTGAATGCATTCTCAGATGTTCTATGGATGCCTAAAGAAAGAGAAGTGGAAAGGTGTAGTGGATATCTGGGGTTTTTAACCTGTCCACAGATTCATGCCCCTCTTTGAGCAATACCACCTCCATTTCCCTTTGAGGGTAGGTGGCTCAGATGGGCCTATCTATTTCTAGTGCTATAGGTGGGCATATGACCCAGACCTGGCCAATCAAAACATCATCACTCAAGTTGGCCCAATAAGAGCCAGTGCAAACCCAGGGACTTTTACTACAACTATTGGGAAAGAGAACTTTTTTGATTGGAATTCTTTAAAGAACAAGATACAAACCAAGCTTGATTTTGGTTATCTTTCCTTTCTATGGGAAGAACACTCTTGGAAAAAGACAAAACAGAGAAAAACAGCCAAGAAATGAAGGAAGACAGATTCTTGATGCAGAAGACAGTTGATGCTCTCATTCTAATGCTTGAATCTAATTATGCCTAAAGTCTCATCCATCAATTAGGCAAGCTAATACGTTTTATTTATTTATTTATTTTTGCTTAAATCAGTTTGAGTTGGGTTTCTGCCTCTTGCCTCCAACAGAGTTCTAAACACTTGTGTCTTCGAACTTTCGTAGAGTCTCATGCACAGGAGAGTGTGTTCAGCACCAGCATTGCTCATGTCCATAATAGTAACATGACATCAGCTCTCATTTCTTCTGTTGTCTGTGGTTACCACTGGATGATGGACTGTCTTCAGGCTCGAGCAACTGTTCCACTTCATCAGAGTGTCTTGGCTTAGTCTATCTCCTGTCTTTCCAAGAATTCTCATTGCTTGAATGAGTGATGATTGTCCTACATCCATGCTCTGAGATATACTATCAATCTGCGCTATGTCCTGTCTTTCCTTACCTTGGCCCAGCAGCTCAGTGGCTCCTTCTGAATACAGTTGTACTTCTTTCTGCCCCAGGGAGCAGTCAACCTGAGAATCCCAGGCAGCCAGCTATTGGGATCTTCTCCAAGCTTGGCACCTCTAAGATCTTCAGTCCATTTCTAGTTCTTCCCTTGCCTTGCTCAAATTAGGCAATGACTCTTCCCTTGCCTTGCTCAAATTAGGCAATGACCTTACTTGTGGGAGAAGAGGCGAGGTAGACAGGAGTATGGACGAACACTTATCATGAGCCTTCTGCATATCAAATGCTGTGCTTCACTTATGTGTACTCATATCAACTTGTGTTTCCAGTTGTACTTAATGAATGTCATTGTATACTTGATACTTTTTATAGTCTGGACACTGTTCCAAGTGTCACCAAGTAGTACGATTTAATCCTTAGAGAATCAGGAGAGAGGCATTGTTATCTCTGTGGATAAGTTGGGGCTCAGGAAGGTTAAGTAGTTTTCCCAGTGTTCTACAATGAGGACTTGGTGGAAGCAAGATTTCAGCTCAGCCTGAATGACTCTGAATTTAGTTTTCTTCCTTCCTAAACTGACACTTGTATTATTAGTGTGAGTCTGTGCATCTCTCTCACTTGTGAACTTCCTGACCTCATCCTTCTGTATTTTCTTTCATTTCCAGTACCCACTCCAGAGCCTTTCATGGAGTAGGTTCTCAAAAAATGTTTCCTGAATAAAGGAATCTTTACAACTTGTAAGACAACTATTTTCTTTCCATTTACAAAGGAGCAAATTTAAGCTGAGGGTGGTTAAGGAAATTTCCTGAAGCCAGGAACAAGCATTCATAAAATATAATCCTATAATTCTGAAATTTCCTCCTTCAATTGAGAATTGAGAAATATATATATGTTAAAGAGAGGAGTCTACAGTCTATCTGTCCTTGTCAATATAGGTAAATGAAGGTTCTATTCAGCTGAGTTAACATGAAAAAAAACAGCATAGCCATTTTTGTAGAAGAAAGCTGCATCTGTGTTACTGAATCTGTACTTGAATCTCTTATAACTTGTGAGCAGGCAAAACATTGTTTAATGGTGCTGGATAAAGCTCAAGTGAAAAATGACTCCAGTGGGGAAACCTTTTATAGAAATGGAAGTGATTGTTTCAGGAATCTGAATTGTAATTTTTTACTTCTAAGTCTATTGTCTCTTAAACCCTGATCTACAACCTGGACACATCTGACCTGGAATTCTGGTGACTTTAGCTGCGTAGGGAGCACTGTAAAGAAAAGCACTCAAGCTCGGAGTGTGGAGGGAAGCACCAATTTGCTATACAGCAGCAGAAGCTGGGACTCTTTTTAGATGGAACCAACAGCTCTGAAGGACAGCTCAAGGAAAAGACATCTCCCAGGGCGTTTAAGAACACGAGACCTGAGCCCAGGGCCTGATGCAGCTCTCTCCGAAAGCTCTGCTGTTCTGTTAAGCTAATGATGAGTTTCCTCTTCATCTCCTCCCCACCCCCCCACTAAGACTAGGCAGAAATGCAAGGGAAGAAAAAACAAGAAGCAATTTCCAAAGTCTTCAGAGTCCCTAGGATGGTTTTTGAACTGAGTCACACTGCTGTCATCCTCCAGGCTGCTTTTACTTTTGGAGTAGTCATTGGCAGATTAATGAGTTTTCTGAAAGTTAAGAGAAAATACCAGCTTAAAATAGCACTAAGATTTTCAAGGACATTTTTTTTTTTTGTTTCGGAAGACAGTGAAATACTGTAATCACTGTGATGTACTCATGAATGCATCTAGGTTCTGTCATTAGTTAAAATTTCCAGCCGTGGAGTCAAGATGCATGTAATTTACTCACTCACTCACCCTCCATCCATTTATCATCCACCCAACAATCCATCCATCCATCCATCCATCCAGCCAGCCAGCCAGCCAGCCATCTTCTACCCATCTAGCTACTCGTTTTATCCACTGCTCAACATTTATCAAGCATAGACAACATGACACATATCATCTAAGGCTATTAATACTTGGTTCTCAGGGAGTTCCAAGATTTCATTTTCTGCTATACTATAATTTTGCAAGGTAAATTTGCTCTTGGGGTTTCCATTAAAGTGAAGCAAAATGTTGTATTGAGTTCATATAGGCTTTGACTCTTATATAACTGTACACATGGTATTGAAAATCTTATGCAACTTATTCGGGAAATGATGGTCTATGGTACAAGTTGCTGCATCATGCAAAAAGATGGGCCACAGGAACCCGTTTTTGTTTAGGCTTTTTCATTAGAAGCTGTGAAGTTGTTGAGCTCAAGTTGTTGTTTGGTTTGGTCAGGTGTTGGAATGACTTAGATTCAGATGTGAGTGAAATAATTCAGTACACTTGCATTTTGTTATGTTCTACTATGCTGAAGTCTAGCAGAGAGCATTTCTGAACACAGGTGGTAGAATGTGATGCTAAGAGTGCAGGATCTGGAGGCTCACAGCCCTATTTCAGACCCATCTCCTAGCATTTACTTGCTCCCTTGCTTTGGGCAAACTCCTTAACCTCACTGAGACTTATTTTTCTTCCTTCCTTTTTTTTTTTTTTTGAGGCTTATTTTTCAAAACAAAAATGGGACAAACAGTGATACTTACCTCCTAGCATTTTTGGTGAGGGTTAAATGAAATAATACACATAAAGCAGTCCCCCCCCCCGCCAACCTTGGTGAGCAATGGTGGTACTGCGGGGGCATGGAGCAGATTTATTCACATTTACTGGTCCAGAGCAAATCCCTCAAGTTTTTATTTCCTTCTATTACATGTTCTCCTCAATCTCCAAGTCTCCTTAAACTCCCCTCCCAAGCCACAGGCACTCATTCTGGTATCCAGAATACCTACTTGCCCAGTTCCCCATTTATATGTTACTGTATAATAGATACATGTACCTAACTGATAAAATATATAGAGTTGTCTTTGTATGTTTTGGTTAGTTTACATAAGTAGTTTGGGGTTCTAAACTTCACTCTCCTCCACTCAACTCTATATTTTTGACATCTCTTCATTTGTTCTACTTAAAGCTAATTCATTAAATTCTGAGTGTTGCCTGGGAGTCAATGTATGCACAGACCACAGTGCATACACCTAGAGAAGAAGATAAGGGACATCAAGGTCTTGCTGTCACAAGGAAATCTACAGTGAACAGCCTCATGTCTGCATCCTTATGGTTTTGTGGGCATTTCTCTGGGGCACTGGCCCAGGCAGGGGATTGTTGGGCAGATGAATAGTTAATTGCACTGAGTACTGAGAGATTGCTATTTGGAATAGTTGCTTAGTTTATACTTCTCCCTGGCACTTGATGTTCTCCGACTTTGTAATTTTTGCTGATCTGATTGGGTGTAAAGTGATAAATCATTGTTGGTTTAATATGCTTCTCTCTGATTACTAACAAGGTTGAGTATCTCTTCATATACTTATTAGCCGTTAATGTTTCCTCTTCTGTTAATATTCTTTTCATAGACATTGCCCATTTTTCTATTGAGTTTCCTAAAATTTTCTTGCCTCTTTTTTTTTGTAATAAGAGTTTCTCTAGATATCAATGTCAGCTCAGTTTTAAATATCCTTTCACAGTCTACAAGCTGTGAAATCTGTGGGTGATGTCCTTTTCTGAGCAGAAATCTTAATTTTAATGTAGGCAAACACTTTATGTTTTTCCCTTATGGATGACCCTTTTTAGAAATTGCTTAGCAACCTCCCACTTCTAAAGTCGCAAAGATATTTCCTCCATTTTCTTTGAAAACTTTTGTAATTTGTCTTTCACTTTCAGGTGTGAAGTTCCAATTTTATTTTTTCCATACAGAGAACCAATTTTCCCATGAAAATCTACCAAATCATTCATTCTTTCCTAATTGGGCTATGAGACCAAATCTCTTACATATGTAGGAATGTTTCTGGAATCTTTACCACACTTAAACAATTACTGTGATTTAGTAATATGTCTTAATATTTAGTAAAATAAATCTTTACTCTCATTTTCTAAAATTGCCTTAGATAATCACACCTTTTAAATTTCCACATACACTTTAGAATCAGCTTTTCAGATTCCTCAAAAAATCCTGCTGGAATTTTCATTAGAATGGCATTAAATCCATGGATTAATGTTGGGGGAAAATTAATATCCTTACAATATTAAATTATTATTTGATGTCATATTCACAAACATGGGATTCGTCTTACATTATTCAGGTTTCTTTTTAGTGGTCTTTATAAGCATTTTCAGAGAAGGCAATGGCACCCCACTCCAGTCCTCTTGCCTGGAAAATCCCATGGATGGAGGAGCCTGGTAGGCTGCAGTCCATGGGGTCGCTAAGAGTCAGACACGACTGGGCGACTTCCCTTTCACTTTTCACTTTCATGCATTGGAGAAGGAAATGGCAACCCACTCCAGTGTTCTTGCCTGGAGAATCCCAGGGACGGGAGAGCCTGGTGGGCTTCTGTCTATGGGGTCGCATAGAGTCGGATACGACTGAAGCGACTTAGCAGCAGCAGCAGCATAAGCATTTTACTTTTTTCTACGAAGCCCTAGAATGCAAAATGAAGTGCATTCATTTTGGGGGGCTGGAGGGATTAAATACACGTGTTGACCTAAAACAATAAAATAGCCAGCTGTTTTATTAGAAAAACTGGTTTATTCAAAAATAGCAAAGAACTGTAATTTAATGCATGCAAATTATGGCTACCACAGGTAAGCCCAGAGAACAAAGGAGAGACCATTCTTTTATACAGTAGAAGGGGTAGCTGGGAGGGACTGTCAGAAACAAAGTCCATTGAAAGAAACTGGGAGTTTGAGTTATGGGGGCTTTTCTTTCTTTTTTAATATAATCTTATTTATTTATTTTTGGTTGTGCTGGATCTTCGTGGCTGTACAGGTTTTTCTCTAGTTGCAGTGCATGGGCTTCTCATTGTGGTGGCTTCTCTTGCTGTGGAGCATGGGCTCTAGGGCTCGTGGGCTTCAGTAGTTGTAGCGCACAGGCTTTGTTTCCCCAATGACATGTGGGATCTTCCGCATCAGGGACTGAATCCTTGTCTCCTGTATTGGCAGGCAGATTCTTTATCACTGAGCCACCAGCGAAGCCCTATAAGGGGACTTTTCATTAGCTGCATTGTGATGGTCTCTCATGGGCTGGGCTGTTACTGAGCAATGAGAAATTCTTCCTTCCCTCTGCTGGGTAGTAAAGTGGAAACCTTTTCGTATTGGAGATGTCAGGTTTATCTCTTCCTATCGGGTTGCCAATTGAGGCTGAGTTGCAGGGTGTGGAAGCTCCCCTTTCTGGTCCCCTGACACCATTTTAAAATGAGGTTTCTGCCCAGAGGGATGGGATGGGGAGGGAGGTGGGAGGGGCGTCCGGGAAGGGGAACACATGTAAACCCATGGCTGATTCATGTCAATGTATGGCAAGAACTACTACAATATTGTAAAGTAATTAGCCCACAACTAAAATAAATAAATTTATTAAAAAAAATAAAATAAAAACAATAAAAAAAATAAAATAAAAATAAAATAAAATGAGGTTTCTGTTTACTAATATTCACAAATTATATTTTTGGTTGCTATCATGTTTTAAATATTCTGTACAATACCTGGAACATGGCAAGTGCTCAACAAGTTGTATTTATTGCTGTAGCTATTATAAAAGGGGAGGGGGGAGTTGAGGAGGGAAGGTCTCCAACTGTCTTTAGGAATCATCATGATGTGATGGAAATAACATGGATGTGGAGTCAGACATACTGGGGCTGTGTGACCTCAAACATGCTTCTTGACCCTCTGGGCCTCTGTCTCTTCTACAGTGGGAATAATGTGCAGCTTGCCAGTATCCTTGGTAGAGTGTGAGGATAAAACGAGATTGCAAACTAGAGACACAGCCACTGGAACATGAAAGCCCAGAAAGGGGTTCTCTTTCTTCTCTAGGGAAGAAATAAAAAACTTGGTCACAGCGGTGCCATTTTCCCATCAAACCATCTTCTTTCCTTCATCTGAAGTCAACTTTCAGACTCTGTCTTTTCTAACCTACACTATGAAGCAAGGCAAAGGCTAACGGAGCTCTGCCAAGACAATGCACTGGTCATAGCAAACACCCTCTTCCAACAACACAAGAGGAGACTACACACGGACATCACCAGATGGTCAACACTGAAATCAGATTGATTATACTCTTTGCAGCCAAAGATGGAGAAGCTCTATACAGTCAGCAAAAACAAGACCAGGAGCTGACTGTGGCTCAGATCATGAACTCCTTATTGCCAGATTCAGACTTAAATTGAAGAAAGTAAGGAAAACCACTAGACCATTCAGGTATGACCTAAAACAAATCCCTTACAATTATACAGTGAAAGTGACAAACAGATTCAAGGGATTAGATCTGATAGACAGAGTGCCTGAAGAACTACGGACAGAGATCTGTGACATTGTATAGGAGACAGGGATCAAGTCCATCCCCAAGAAAAAGAAATGCAAAGAGGCAAAATGGTTGTCTGAGGAGGCCTTGCAAATAGCTGAAAAAAGAAGAGAAGCGAAGGCAAAGGAGAAAACAAAAGATATACTCATCTAAATGCAGAGTTCCAAAGAATAGCAAGGAGAGATAAGAAAGCCTTCTTCAATGATCAATGCAAAGAAATGGAGGAAAACAATAGAATGGGAAAAACTAGAGGTCTCTGTAAGAAAATTAGAGATACCAAGGGAACATTTCATGCAAAGATGGGTACAATAAAGGCCAGAAATGGTATGGACCTAACAGAAGCAGAAGATATTAAGAAGAGGTGGCCAGAATACACAGAAGGACTGTACAAAAAAGATCCTCATGACCCAGATAACCACTATGCTATGATCACTCACGTAGAGTCAGACATCCTGGAATGTGAAGTCAAGTGGGCCTTAGGAAGCATCACTATGAACAAAGCTAGTGGTGGTGATGGAATTCCAGTTGAACTATTTCAAATCCTAAAAGATGATGCTGTGAAAGTGCTGCACTTGATATGCCAGCAAATCTGGAAAACTCAGCAGTGGCCACAGGACTGGAAAATGACAGTTTTCATTCCGATCCCAAAGAAAGACAATGCCAAAGAATGCTCAAACTATCGCACAATTGCACTCATTTCACACGCTGTCAAAGCCATTCTCAAAATTCTCCAAGCCAGGCTCCAACAGTACATGAACTGTGAACTTTCAGATGTTCAAACTGGATTTAGAAAAGCCAGAGGAACCAGAGATCAAAATGCCAACATCCATTGGATCATTGAAAAAGCAAGACAGTTCCAGGAAAAAATCTATTTCTGCTTTATTGACTATGCCAAAGCCTCTGACTGTGTGGATCATGATAAGCTGTGGAAAATTCTGAAAGAGATGGGAATACCAGATCACCTGACCTGCCTCTTGAGAAATCTGTATGCAGATCAAGAAGCAACAGTTAGAACCAGACATGAAACAGACTGGTTCCAAATTGGGAAAGGAGTATGTAAAGGCGGTGTACTATCACCTTGCTTATTTAACTTATATGTAGAGTACATCATGTGAAATGCCTTGATGAAGCACAAGGTGGAATCAAGTTTGCCGGGAGAAATATCAATAACCTCAGAGATACAGATGATACCACCCTTACGGCAGAAAGCAAAGAAGAACCAAAGAGGCTCTTGATGAAAGTGAGAGAGTGAAAAAGTAGACTTAAAAGTCAACATTCAGAAAATGAAGATCATGGTATTTGGTCCCATCACTTCATGGCAAATAGATGGGGAAACAATGGAAACAGTGAGAGACTTTATATATTTTTGGGCTCCAAAATCACTGCAGATGGTGACTGCAGCCATGAAATTAAAAGACACTTTCTCCTTGGAAGAAAAGCTATGGTCAATCTAGACAGTATATTAAAAAGCAGAGACTCAGAGGGATGGGATGGGGAGGGAGGTGGGAGGGGGGTTCAGGATGGGGAACACATGTAAACCCATGGCTGATTCATGTCAATGTATGGCAAAAACCACTACAATATTGTAAAGTAATTAGCCCACAACTAAAATAAATAAATTTATTAAAAAAATTAAAAATAAAAATAAAAAGCAGAGACATTACTTTGCGAACAAAGGTCAGTCTAGTCAAAGCTATGGTTTTTCAAGTAGTCATGTGTGGATGTGAGAGCTGGACTATAAAGAAGGCTGAGTCCCAAAGAATTGATGCTTTTGAACTGTGGTGTTAGAGGAGATTCTTCAGAGTCCCTTGGACTGCAAGAAGATCCAACCAGTCCATCCTAAAGGAGATCAGTCCTGGGTGTTCACTGGAAGGACTGATGTTGAAGCTGAAACTCCAATACTTTGGCCACCTGATGTGAAGTCTGACTCATTGGAAAAGACTCTGATGCTGGCCAAGATTGAAGGCAGGAGGAATACGGGATGACAGAGGACAAGATGGTTGGATGGCACCACCGACTCAATGGACATGAATTTGAGCAAGCTCTGGGAATTGTTGATGGACAGGGAAGCCTGGAGTGCTGCAGTCCATGCAAAGAGTCAGACATGACTGAGCAACCGAACTGAACTTAACCAGATGGTTACAGAGAGTGTATATACATGAAGAAAAGTGGAAAAATTAAAAAGAAAAACCTATCCTCCCAGCATCCCTTTTTCAAAGGTATCTTTGTCTTTTCATCTTTAGAATACATACTCCTTAAAGACAGGAAACACAGTGAGCATTGTGGTGGACCCCACACTTGGTGGTTTATCCAACCACAATGAGTCTATATCTCTTCCCAGGGATTGACTTGGGGATGGGCAGGTCCATGCCAATCTGAGCCAATAAGATGCTAGGAGGGGCTTTCTGAGGGCTTCTGGAAAAGAAAAGTCCATTTTCCTCCTCCAGCTTACTTGAATTATAGAAGCCCAATGCCCAGTTTCCACAGGCAACACTGTCTGTGAGGGGAGCCACACCGTGGATGAGCTCATGCTGTGGAGTGGGAAGGGGCACAGTGTGCAGAGATGGTCTGGGTTCCTAATGTAAGCGTTGACCTCCTGCATCAGTGAACCTTGATGGTCCCTTCCCTTGTCCATTTCCTCTTACATCATGAAAAGTAACACTCCAATTGATTTAGTCAGTTTGAAGAGTGCTATGCACTGAATTGTGTTCCCTCTCTGTTTTTGGAGATGGGGCCTTTGAAGAGGCAATTAAAGTTGAAAGATCATAAGGTGATGGTGGTGAGGACTGTTGTCCTTGTAATGAGGAAGAGACACCAAGCATGCTTGCACACAGAGAAAAGGCCATGGGAGGACACAGCAAGAAGATGTCATCTACAAGCCAAGCAGAGCGGTCTCACTGGAAATCAACCTGGATCTTGAACTTCCAGCCTCCAGAATGGTGAGAAAATAAATTTCTGTTGTTCAAGCCAACCAGTCTGAGGTATTTTCTTATATGGCCTTAGCAGAGCAAAACAAATGGGAATCTCTTTATTTGAAGTCTAAAACACTATAATATATTCAAATCTTAAGTCTTCAGCATGAGTCTGTGAATAATTGATGCTCGAGAAATGTATGGTAATCTCCATGAATGTGAGAATCATACTGAATTTATGGATTACTGTGAAGTACACAATTCTACGTGCTTTAGGTAGTTTGAACTTCCTAATGGCCATTGGTATAGGTGTAAATTTACTATTGTCTGCATCTTTTAGATGAGAAAACTGGGAATCAAAGAGGGTAAGTGATATGGTAATATGGCTGTGTTTGAATAGATAAGTGATCCAGATAGGTAAGAACCTTAGGTCTTTTCACTCCTATTTTAGTACATTTTCTAACATGCTCAATTTCCACTAGTCTGTGAGAAACTTTGAAGGTAGAAGTTACAGCTTTTATGTTTTTGTTACCAAACATAGAAATAAATGGCTTTGTTATATCTTGAAACCAACTCTTACGGAAAGATGGGGGAAGTGATATCTCTTTCCAAAGTATTTTAACCATGTCCAGCACTGGCTGTGTCCACTTCACAGGTGTGCTTCCACCTCTGATATAACTTTACATCCAGCTGTCAGCACAGATGTAACAAGCAATGATGACATTGCAAAGGTTGTACTGCCTAGAGAATTGTTTCAGCCACAAACAAAGGAATCAAGAAGCCAAGACACAAGAGATAGTTTAGATCTGTCATTGTGGGTGCCCCTGGGAGCAATTTGCACTCAACATATAAATCAGGTTCAGGGTCTCTCTAGTTAATACAAAGCCTTTATTGCCATTAGATTCTTCAGAATATTAAATTATGACACATGGACATTGGGTTTATCAATAACATGCCCCATAAATCCAGTTAGCATTTTCTTCTGGGTGTTGCACCTTGGGAAGCTGCCTAAGTACCTTGAAGGTCCTACCCAGCTCTGGCCTTGAAACTCAAGGAGGGTCTGAGACATGTCAAACTCTTAACTGGTGTAACATTATCCGTGTTATTTTTATTATAGCCCTTTGTGCCTGTCTGGAAGCTCTTCTAATGATAGATCTTGAAGATTAGATGAGGGCCTCCCGTCCGATGAGGTTCTGTCATTTTTAGAAGGAGACTTGGTGCTATGGGAGTGGCTCTATACGTCATTGGTTGTTTCTGTTTGCTTAATGTCACTTTCCTTGTGGAACTCCCCTGTGTGTGTTGCAGGGCTCTGATGTGACTGTCAGTCATGGAATCCCCCCATCCTTCCTCTGTTTGGCTAGAGGGCTGGGTCTGTGACCCTCACTGGTCCATCCAAGCTCTCTTTTCTGGGAACTTGAGTCTTGAGCCACGACACACAGGAGTGGGAGAAGATAGAAACAAAATTATTTAATTTTGAGGTTGTTGATGAGTTTCTGCTCCCTCTCACGTCTTTAAAAAAAATTTCAGCTTTATTGAGATATAATTAACAAGTAAAATTGTAAGATGTTTAAAGTGTACACTGTGATGATTTGATTCACATATATGATGTAAAAGGAGTCCTTTATCTGGTTAACACATCCATGAACGTCTCTATCTCCATCTATATCTGTACCTGTCTTGGCTAAATGCTCAGTTGCTTAGTCATGTCCGAGTCTTTGCAACCCCCACCGACTGTAGCTGATCAGGCTGCTCTGTCCACGGGATTTTCCAGGCAAGAATACTGCAGTGGTTGCCACTTCCTACTCCAGGGGATCTTCCTGACCCAGGGATCGAACCTGGGTCTCCTGAATTGGCAGGCAGATTCTTTACCACCGAACCACCTGGGAAGCCCAAACATCTGTCTTACTGACTAAATTATTTTTGTTTTGTCCTGTTGTCCTTTGCTTTTACATTTTCTCACTTCTCTGATTAAACTTATTCTTTGGCTAAATTTTTTCCATAGACAACAGACAGGCTGAGGACATAGTTGGTAGGGGGAAGACCATGGAGTCCTGCTCCATTTCAAATCTGTATGCTTATACCTCCCCTTCATTTCTGTGGTCTTCCAAATATCTTTTCAATAAATATTAATTCTTTCTTGAGTGTGTTTGGGTAAGTGTCTATTGCTTGCTTTTAAATACATGTAGGTGATACAGATGTAAATAACACAAGGTAGTTCATTTTATTATTTTTATTTTCCAAAATGAAAATGTCTTTGTTGAATCTTCTAATAATGATAATGATGATAATAATACCCAGGTGGCGCTAGTGGTAAAGAACCCACCTGCCTATGCAGGAGATACAGGAGACGCAGATTGGATCCCTGAGTTGGGAAGATCCACTGGAGGAGGAAATGGCAACCCACTCCAGTATTCTTACCTGGAGAATCCCATGGACAGAGGAGCCCGGTGGGCTACAGTCCGTGAGGTCACAAAGAGTCAGACATGACTGTATGACTTAGCATGGGTACACTATTAGTAACTTCATTGTAACACAGAGAAATAGCAATAACAGCTGATGTGTTTGAAGCTTTCCTGCTTGCTGAACTCAGAGTTAGGAGGCAATATAGGGGCCAAGAGCATGGACTTTGCTTGGGTTCAAATTTAGGCTCTGTCAATTCCTGTCTGTGTGACATTGTCATTGTTGTTCATTCACTAAGTCGTGTCTGACTTTTTGTGACCCCATGGACTGCAGCACGACAAGCTTTCCTGTCCTTCACCATCTCCCAGAGTTTGCTCAAAGTCATGCCCATTGCATTGGTGATGCCATCCAACCACCTCATTCTCAGTCACCCCCTTCTCCTCATGCCCTCAATCTTCGCCAGGCATCAGGGTCTTTTCCAGTGAGTTGGCTCTTCTCTTCAGATGGCCAAAGTATCGGAGCTTCAGCTTCAGCATCAGTCCTTTGAATGAATATTCAGGGTTGATTTCCTTTAGGATTGACTACTTTGATCTCCTTGCTGGCCACTTCGTGGCAAATAGGGAAAAAGTGGAAACAGTGTGATCTTGGGCAAGTTAGTTAACCTTTCTGAATCTTAGGAATCTCATTCATAAAATAGAAATAATAATAGAACTTCATACAGATATTATTAAGCCTAAGTGAGTTAATACATGTTAAATAATGCTTGGTGTATGGTAAATAATTCACGTTGTCCCCTTAATGTTAAATGTTTTGGCTGAGAAAAAGGGGGTCTCATCAAGCTGCTGTAACATGCCCAAGGCCACACAGGAAGGCACAGTGCGAGCTGGGATTAAACAAAGTCTTGCTCCTGAGTGCCTTGCATGGAGCCTGGCACAGAGGGAATGCTCTCTGAACTGTAGCTGCTATTATTCTTTTAAATGGTTCATCAGCCCAGATTTGAAAGAGAAGTGTGTGACAACCATGCCCCAGGAAAAACTGAAAGCAGAAATTAGGCACCTTCTCCTCTCTCTGCTGTCACCTCATATACTTTTCTTTCCTTTCTCCCTCCAGAGTCCCTATCAAACCCCATTTCAGATAATTCCTGCTGCTGTTCTAAGTGACAGCTCAGTACCTATTAGCTGGTGTTTAAGATAAAGCCCTTTCTATTCCATCTGCATTTCAGAGGGGAATTCCTGAGATCTTGGTGGCTTCCACATCCAAAGCATTTAGGGAGCATTGGTCTCTTCCTCTGGGACGAGTCTGGAGATGTGTGTTTGGAAGAGTTACTCATCTCTGCTAGGGTCTCATTAATTAACATCTTGCTTCAGGAGGGCCAGTGTGCCTGAAAAATGCTTTCTACTGATCATTTCTACTGTGGTTTATGGGAGATGTATGATTGCCACACAAGGGGAAAGCAAGGGCAGGGCCTCATGAAATTAGAATATTGACAAACAGATATGTGTATGCATGCATGTGTGTATTGTAAATATTTAGTAGCACTTGTGCTGTTAGTGCCATGCAGATTACAGTAACACACATTTAATTCTGTTCTCAGAGAAATCCTGAGAGTTTGGTACATTTTTTCCATTGTGTAGACTAGGAGATCGGGGCTATGCAGTGGTCATCTGCTGTCTCTTCTTACCCAGTATTTACCCCTCTTTTGCTCTTAGACCTCAGCTCAAGTAGAATTGACCCTCTCTCGGCTCCTTGTGCCTGAGAACCGGCCAATCTGAACATCCTACCCCTGTGGTCCCTGTGATTGGTTCAGGGGTGGATGTGTGAGACCAGTGAGAGCTGATGTGGGACTTAAGTTGGAGGCTTAGAGAACTTGCTGTTATGTTTCTTGGCTTGAGAGGCTCGGGTTGTAGAATGTGAGCCTAGAGGAGATGGTGCATCTTGGTCTACTGGAGGATAAAGCCAACATTGGAAGTATGGCCCTAGTTGTTATCATCTGAACCTCTGAGTCCAGACATGCCTCAAGCCAGAATATCTCAGGACTTATCTATTTGTGAATCAATGAAATCACTTCTGTGCCTAATTCAGTTTTGCTCTGGGTTTTCTGTCACTTGCAGCGGAAGAAATTCTGATGAAGACAGGCTCAGAGTTATGGACTGAATGTTCATGTCCCTATGTTCATGGGTTGAAGCCTCAACCCCCATGGTGTTTGGAGGTAGGGCCATTGGGAGGTGCTCTGGTTTAGATGAGATCATAAGGGTGGGGCCCCCCGATGGGATTAGTGTCCTTATAAGAAGAGGAAGAGGCCAGAGCTCGCTCTCTCTCTGTTTACCGTCTGGGGACACAGAGAGAAGGCAGCTGTCTGCAAACTAGGAGAGAGTCTCCTCAGGAGCTAAGTGGGCTGTTATCTTGATCTTGGACTTCCCAACCTCCAGAACCATAAGGAAAAAATGTCTTCCAGTCTGTGGTATTTTGTTATGGCAGCCAAGAGTCTTCTCCAGCACCAGTTTGAAGACATCAATTCTTCGGTGCTCAGCCTTTTTTATTTCCAGCTGTCACATCTGTACATGACTACTGGAAAAACCATAGCTCTGACTAGATGTTTAAGTGAGGTCCTAAGGGCAGGTACCTAGTTTGATGGGACTGGTGTCCTTACAGGAAAAGAGACATTGGAGATCTCTCTCTCTTTCTTTGCCATATGAGAACACAGAGGGAAGGTAGCTCTCTGTAAGCAAGGAAGAGAAGTCTCACCAGAAACTGAATTTTTCCAGCACCTTGATCTTGGACTTCTTGCCTTCCAGAACTATGAGGAAAAAAAATGAATTTCTCTTGTTTAAGCCATGTGGGTTGTGGTATTTTATTATGGCAGCAGGAGAAGACTAGTACAGAACCCAAGCTTGCCTGGGTCCAGGTCTCATCTTTTTAACCCCCGTGCCAACTGGCTTCTAACTATACATCCCATCCACCAGTGCACACAGATTTAACTTTATGAAAAAAATTATCTTTACAGAAAGTGACTTGGGCGTGGGGCTGTCCCCTGTACAAGGGCTGGAGTCCTAACACTGGAAGGATAGTGTAAGGTCAAGACTACTTGGTAGGATGAATCCAGATCCTTCCAGCAGGTACAGACTAATGTTTTCTGTCCCAGGGGCCAGAATCCCACATAGCTCAGCCTCATCAAGAGAATATAATAAAACTCGTTACTGAGAAAGGGACAGCTTTATTTCTGTCTAAAAGGCCAAATTGAGAACAGCAGGAGCAACTCTCCTTGCAGGAGAAGGGAAGAATAAGGGAGTGATGAATTAGTTCCTTACAGCCCACTGACAGACTGATGGATAAACACAGTGACAGATCCCAAGTTTTATCTGTCTGCAAGTTTCCCCCAAAGAAAAAGGCTTTGTCCTTTTAGACATTCCCTGAAAATGGGATGAAAATACAGCAGAAAGCCCCACTGCCTGGGTGACACATGTTATTATTATTGCTATTATGTAAGAATCAGGATTAAGGAGTTAAAACCCAAATGTGGAATAATTATGGTGTCACCGAGGCTCAGATAATATTATTCCTTCATCTTTCCTGTTTTGATGACTGGTTGTATTGGCAAAAGCTCTGCATCACTGGGAACTTAGTAATGTTTAGGGTTCTACTGTCCTAATGACCTCCCTTTGGGGCTCAAATAAACAATATAATAAAAATCAACTATCTGTTGATAATCTATATGTTTTTTTTCTAAAAGTCCCTGCACAGAAGTCTTATTTTTCTCCCTTGAAAATATTTTTAACTGAGATCCCAATTTAATTATAGAATTTCTGGAAATCTGAATTTATAGATTCTGATTCATTCTGTGGAAGATCAAGCGTATTTCTCTCTTTGTTTCAGTGCAGGGCAGGGGATGAGGGGGTGCTTTTGGTGAGAAAGACAAATCTAAACCTTGAGACAGGGATGTAAACCTTGAGACAAGGGTCTCAACCTGGGCCATGTGTTGCAATCACTGAGGAGCTCTGAAAACTTATTGACATTTGGGTTCTAACACAGAGATTTTGATTTAGCTGGTCTTGAGATGTGGCCTGGCCAATGGAATTGTTTTGTGTTCCAGGTGATTCTAGTGTGCAGCTACATTGAAGATCACGGCTGTAAATCAGTTGTTGTTCAGTCGCTAAGTTGTGTCTGACTCTTTGCAACCCCATGAACTGCAGCATGCCAAGCTTCCCTGTCCTTCACCATCTACTGGAGTTTGCTCAAACTCACGTCCATTGACTGGGTGATGCCATCCAACCATCTCATCCTCTGTCACCACCCCCCCCTTGAATTATTGTAGCTTTATAGTAAGTCTTGAAATCAGATAATGTGAGGTCTCCAATGTTGTTCATCTTTTTATGAGTTGTTTTTGCTGTTCTTATGCTTTCTATATAAACTGTAGAATCAGGTGTTCATTTATACCAAAAAAAATCATTTATACCAAAAAAATCCTACCGTGAGTTTGATTGAAATTGCACTGAATTTATACCTGGGAAGAATTGGCAGCTTAACAGTGAGTCTCTCAGCCCATGAACCAAGTGTATATTTCTATTTATTCAGGTTATCATTGATTTCTTTCATTAGTGTTTGTAGTTTTAAGCATACAAATCTTGTACATACTTTTTTCTAAGTGTTTCATGTCTTTTAACGTCCTGTAAATATTCATAAAAGTTTTGAAATTGGAACATGCAAGTCATCTAACACTGCTCTTTTTCAAAATTACTTGGAGACTCTAGATCCTTTGCTTTTATATACATATTTTAGTAACAACTTTTGGGAAACAGCACCCAGGATTTTGACAGGGATGACGTTGAGTCTATAGACAAATTTAGAGAGTACTGCCGTCTTACTTGGGAGAAGGAAATGGCAACCCATTTCAGTATTCTTGCCTAGAGAATCCTGTGGACAGAGGAGCCTGGTGGGCTGCTATCCATGGGGTCGCACAGAGCTGGACATGACTGAGGTGACTTAGAATGCATGCATGCATTGGAGAAGGAAATGGCAACCTACTCCAGTATTTTTGCCTGGAGAATCCCGGAGATGGAGGAGCCTGGTGGGCTGCCGTCTATGGGGTCGCACAGAGTCGGACACGACTGAAGTGACTTAGCAGCAGCAACAGCCATCTTAATCACATTGGGTTTTCTGACACTTGGACATGGAATTTCTTTCTTTCTTTCATTTTTTAAAGAGAAACCAGTGTTTTTTATTTTATTTTATTTATGTTCTGGGTCTTCGTTGATGTGCACATGCTTTCTCTAGTTGTGCTGAGAGAGGGTTACTCTTCCTTGCCGCGCTTAGGTTTTCCATCTCGGTGGCTTTTCTTGTTGTACAGCACGAGCTCTAGGCTCATGGGCTTCAATAGTTGCGGCTCATGGCATCTAGACCGTGGGCCCAATAGTTGTGGCACCTGGATTTAGTTTCTTCTTGGCCTGTGGAATCTTCCTGACCAGGGGTTGAACCCATGTCCCCTGCAATTGGCAGGAGGATTCTTATCCACTGTGCCACAAAGGGAGTCCTTTAACTCTTGATATTGAGAAATTGTGTCTACTCTCTTTTTTTCTTCTTGATCAATATGGCTAGGGTTTATTAAATTTACTGTTTTTTTTAGAAGAATCAACTTTTGGTTCCACTGATTTTTCCCTACTGCTTTTCTCTTTTCAGTTTTATTGTTTTGCATTCATCTCTGTTGTTCCCTTCCTTCTGCTTGTATTCAATCTAACTTATTTTCCTTTTTTTTTCTAGTTTCTTAAGGTGCAAGCTTAGGCCATGATTTGAAACTTTTCTTATTTTCTGACATAAGTGTTTAATAGTTTAGTGAGTGCGTGCTTAGTTGCTCAGTAGTATCTGACTCTTTACAACCCCTTAAACTGTAGCCCACCAAGCTCCTCTTTCCATGGAATTTCCCAGGTAAGGATACTGGAATGGGTTGTGATTTCCTACTCTAGGGGATCTTCCTGACCTAGAACTTGAACTTGCATTTCCTGCATTGGTAGGTGGATTCAATACCACTGTGCCACCTGGGAAGCCAATTTAATGGTATAGATTTCCCTCTAAAAATTATTGTCTATGTCTCACACGTTTTAATGTGATTACACCCCTTCTACTGTCTCATTGCTGCCTCTCCTTTGTCTTTGGATGTGGGGTATCTTTTTTTGTGTGTGTGGGTTCCAATATCATCCTGTCGATAATTGTTCAGCAGCTAGTTGTGATTTTGGTATTCTTGCAGGAGAAGATGAGCACACGTCCATCTAATCTCCCATGTACAACTATACTTACTTGATCAGTCCTCCTTTATGTAGCTATTGCCACTCAACCTCTTTCCACTCACGATGCCCTCCTCACCCTCCTCGGCTCTCCATACCTTACTTAGACTCTGGCTGCTCTGGCCAGGCCACCCTTCTGAGTGGACACTCTTTTCTCCTTGCCTAGGTTCCCACATCCAGGCCAGGCTGCTGTTCCTGTGGATACTGAGTCTCCAACTTGAAGCCTCTGAGTTCCCCTTCTCTGCTCACACCCTAGGCTTCAGATTGACTATATTCTTTGTAGCCAAAGATGGAGAAGCTCTTTACAGTCAGCAAAAACAAGACCTGGAGCTGACTGTGGCTCAGATCACGAGCTTCTTATTGCCAAGTTCAGACTTAAATTGAAGAAAGTAGGGAAAACCACTGGGCAATTCAGGTATGACCTAAATCAAATCCCTTATGATTCCCCCTTGGAAGTGACAAATAGATTCAAGGGATTATATCTGATAGATTTAGCAACTGAACAACAACAACAACATACATTTTGATGTGTTGGCTTTTTTTTAAAATTAAATTCGATATATTTCCCAATTTCCATTATACATGATTTTGATCCCTGGGTTATTTAGAATGGCGCTGTTTAATTTCCAAGTATTTGGAGAAATTTCAGATATATTTATGTTATGGATTTCTAACTTAATTCCACCATACTGAAAGAATGTACTTCATATCATTTCAACTTGATAAAGTTAGTTTTATGGTCCAGAATATCTTGTTAAAGGATCCATGTGAACTTGAAAAATATGTGTATTCTGTTGTTGTTGAGTAGAATATTCTGTGTCAATTAGGCCGACTTGGTTGATAGTCTTATATATCTTTACTGATTTTCCACTTGTTCTATCAATTGTTTTGTTACTGTTGTTTAGTTGCTAAGTTATGTCCAACTCTTTGTGACCTCATGGACTGTAGCCCTCCAGACTCCTCTGTCCAGGGGATTTCCCAAGCAAGAATACTGGAGTGGGTTGTCATTTCCTTTTCCAGGAGATCTTTCTGACCCAGGGATCGAACCCCCATCTCCTGCACTGGCAGGCCAATTCTTTACCACTGGGCCACCTGGGAAGCCCTTTGTTCTATCATTTACTGGGAGAAAAACTAAAGTCTCCAGATGAACTTGTGGATTTGTCTATTTCTCCTTTCAGTTTGATGGGTTTTGCCTCATTTGTTTGGAAGCTGTTCTGTTTATCACATACACATAAATAGATACCCAATGAGAATTTGCTGAATGTCTCAGGAAACTCAAATAGGGGCTCTGCATAAACCTAGAGGGGTGGGATGGTGAGGGAGATGGGAGAGAGCTTCAAAAGGGAGGGGATATGTGTATACCTATGGCTGATTCGTGTTGAGGTTTGACAGAAAACAACAAAATTCTGTAAAGCAATTATCCTTCAATTAAAAAATAAATTTTAAAAAAGATGGAAAAAATATATAGTTTTGAATAGCGTTTTCATAGTGTACATTTTTTCATTTACCTTACCTATGTGTTTATATTTAAAGTGAATTCCTTGTAAATAGCGTATATTAGGGTCTTGCTTTTTTAAATCCAGCCTGTCAATTTCTTTCCCTTAAGGTGTACATTTAGACCATTTACATTTAATATAATTATTGATGTGGTTGGATTAAAATAGAACATCTTGCTGGTTTATTCTTGGTGTTGTGCTTTCTCTCCATCACATTTAAATCTGCAAATTCTCAGAATGGTCTCTGCTGAGCTGTAGTGAACAAAAAAAAGGCCTATTCCATTCTGGACAGTGGGATCTTCAGCAGAAGCCAGTTGTATCCCACTCATTACACTGTTATCTGGGCCCCAAAAGCAACAGAAGCAGCAATATGGCAGAATGACAAGGTGACAGGTTCAACTGTCCTTGGGGAATATTATCTCAAAGTGGCAGATGTAATTGTTACAGCTCTACAGTACAGATGAGAAAACTGTAGGTTAGAAAGACTTACATGTGACCTGACCAAGATTGTGCAGTGGCAAAGGGCCAAGATTTGAGCCCAGGTTTATCTGAATCCAGAGTTTAAAATCTTAATCACTATGTGAGAAGGTTGTATATAAATAATTTGAAGGCATACACTATTGATCTCAATTAATTGATGACAATAAATTGTTATCCATTTATAGGTTGAAGGATGTACTTAAAATTTCATCCTTGCGAGTGTCTATCCCTTCAAGATGAGACAATAAAAATTCGATATTATTTTGTTTGCCTTCTTGAGAAATCCAGCAATTAACGGGAGACAAAGAACCTCAATAGAGCTGAATGTTACCAACCTGTACTGATGAATTGGCCAAGGGACACACCTGCTAATTTGCCCATTTCTTAGGTTTGTATTGAAGCAGGATACAGATGAGTGCTTCAGTGGAGAAAGAAATCTATGAATGAAGATAGCTAGTGGCAAAGCAGAGTGATTTTGACATTTGCTAACTGGATAAGTACCCCAACTCCACCAGCTCATCACTGTGTTCTCGTTCTATCCTGTGAAATCCCCTTTTAGCCAATTCTTGGTCAAATAATGAACCCATTGCAGAAATAATTTATGGGGAAGTACGTTCATTGCTACCTCCCTAACTCAGAAAAACCAGGCTTTTCTTTTCTGTTCTATGCTGTTTCCTGTCATGCATAATATAGCAAATTAATTAGCGAATCTGGCGGCATTTTGCTAATACAATTTCTCTCTCTTGCTTGAGGTGAATTATGTTCATGCTTCAGTCACTTGAATATTACTCTGCCACGTTTGACGGAATTATGTTATCAGGTGATGATTATATTGCACACTATCTGATTCTAATTAAACCAGAAAATAGCGACATTGTAAAAGAGGAGAATGTTTCACAGTCTACACTCTCCACCCCCTTTCTGCTACATCACATTTTAAAGCTTTCTGGGCTACGCTTGGGCTGTTTTCTGCTGCTTTCACCATCTTTCTCTTCTCCAGACACGATGCCTTTCTTCGGCCTGCTTCATCTCATATGTAATTTGTGTAAATTGAGTCTTGGAAAGACATAATGTTTACACCTGCCTTTTCTGTCGGAAGCGCGATGCACAGTAGTGACTGTGAATATTTCAGATGATATCAAAGAAGCAAATGTGTTGTTTTGTCAAAACTACTCACATAACTTGAAAAAAAAAGATTCCTTTTTTGAGAGAAGAGAAACTAAAGTTTTAGAGGAAGAGAACTGGATTGTCAAGGTGAATGAGGGAGGTGATACAACGTAGGAGTTAAGGTCACAGGCTTTGAGAACTGGGTTTGAATTCTGGCTCTTCCTTCAACTGATATTACTTCCTTTTTAGCATAGTAAGTGCTCAGTGAAACTGAGGTCCAGAGAGGTTAACTGACTCGCCAAATATCTAATGATGAAGTGAAAAGGCAGTGCTGGGACTCCCACCTCTCCTTCTGTCCCACCAGATGGGACTCTGCACCCTGATTCCGCCAGGATGGAGGGTGAAGGAGGGTACCTGGAGACTCCAATTAGAGTAGGTCACTGGATGGCAGTCTCTTTTCTCGTGAAGATAAAGATGTCCCTTTGAGTTAGACTGTATTCACCCTCCATGAATCTTGGAGACACTGATGGCGAGGAGAGGTTTCTAAAGCCTTAGACAACTCCAAGGTGAAATAGGCACCATGCTGCAAATGAAAGGCACTTTAATGGTTGATGGGAAAAGATATACAGCACACTGCTTTCAACTTAGAAAGCCTGAGTGCAAGGTACAGTGCAGAGTGGTCTGCAGGCTTTGGTCTTTTGTCCTGTTCAACAGGTGGTGAAGCAGGGAGAGTTCACTGCTGAATGGGACTTATTCCTGTTGGGATAATGCTCCTAGGACCACAGGTCTGCTCATTTTCCAGACTGTGTTTCTTTTGGAGAAACAGACTCATACTTTGCAGTAACAAATTGTGTAATTCAGGTTGAGCTTGGCTGGTTTTCCCACTGATTTTTATCCTCCTCAGTGAAGGCCACTTGGCCTCAACTGCCTTATTAGACATTATTCCTGGCCTGTATGCACAGCTGAAAGCTTGACTTTGCCCAGTGGGGGAAGATGGACTTCTCAGTAACTTCTGGGCTGGTGGAAGAAAACAGCTGCTCCTTAGGGCTGCTTGTAAGACCCAGAAAGTGGAAGTGAAGCTCTTTTTCTTTGCAGAGTTTCTGCTGTGGGAGGAGGCAAGGCCAAGCAGGAAGCAGGGATAATTAAAATATATTTTAAAACACCTGTTATATTCCAAGTCCTATTCTGAATGCTTAGGAGATAGCAGCCAACAGAACTGGCAGAAATCTCTGTTCTGGGGATATCAGAAATAGGAATTTAATATGATGTCATAGAAAGAGCACTAGGGTTTGGGTCCCAGTCTTTTTTTTTTTTTTTAAACTAGTTTATATTCTAGTGGAGAGAAATAGGTGTTAAACAAAACAAAAAAGGAAAGTGTACAGTCTATTGGAAGGTTCCATGGAGAAAATTAAGCAAGGCAGTGAGATAGAGAAAGCAGAGATGAAGTGAAGGAGGTTACAATTTAATTTTTAAAAATTTAAAATATAATTGACAAAATTGTAAAATATTTGAAATTTACAACATGATTTGATGTATGTATACTTTGTGAAAGGATTCCCCCACTGAGTTAATTAACACCATCCTTCACCTCACATATTTATCCCCTCCCTTTTCAAAAATGAAAGCCTTTAAGTCCCACTTTTAGCAAATTTCAATTATGTAATACAGTGTTGTCAACTACAGTCACCCTGTTTCACTGGATTCTCAGACTTTATAACCAAAAGATTGCACCCTTTTTAATAACCTCTCTTTATTTTCCCCACCTCCAGTTGCTGGCAACGCTTTTCAGCTATCTGTTTCTATGAGTTTGACTTATTTGTTTAGATTCCACATATAAGTGAAACCATGCAGTATTTTCTTTCTTTGTCTGGCTTTTCTCACTTAGCATAATGTCTTTCAGATTCATTCATATTGCTGCAAATGGCCAGATTTCCTTCTTTTTAGAAACCGAATAATACTTCACTGTAAGTATATGCCATTTTTTCTTTATCCGCTCATCCATCAACAAATACCTGGGCTGTTGCTATACCTTGGCTGTTGTGAATAATGCTGCAATGAACATGGAAATACAGACATGTCTTCAAGATAATGGTTTCATTAGGAGATTGGGATTGATATATACATACTACTATATATAAAATACATAACTAATAAGGACCTACTGTATAGCACAGGTAATTCTACTCAATACTCTGTAATGGCCTACATGAGAAAAGAATCTAAAAAAGAGTGGATATATGTGTGTGTGTGTGTGTGTGTGTGTGTGTGTGTGTGTGTGTGCATGCATGTATCTCTGGAGGAGGAAATGGCAGCCTGCTCCAGTATTCTTGCAGGAGAATCCCATGGACAGAGGAGCCTGGCCGACTACAGTCCATGGGGTTGCAAAGAGTTGGACATGACTGAAATGATGTAGCACGCATTTAGCACATATATATATATATATATATATAACTTACTCACTTTGCTGCACACCTGAAACTAACACACCATTGTGAATCAGCTATACTCCAATAAACATTTTTAAGAAGATAATAGTTTCATTTCCTTTGCATATATACTCAGAAGTAGGAATTCTGGATCATATGGTAATTCCATTTTAAATAACTTGAGGAAATGAGGAGGTTTTAATTTTAAACAGGGAGTCAGGGAAAGTCTCCTGGAGAAGGGAACTTTTGAGCAAAGTCTAGAAGAGGCAAGAGAGTAAGTCCCATGGATATTTGTGGGAAGAACATTCCAGGAAACAAAACCAGCAAATGCAAATTTCTCAAAGCTGATGTGTGCCTGGTGTATTTAAGGAAGAGCAAGGGGGGCAGTGAGTCTCAACCAGAGTGAGTGAGAGGGAGAGTGGTAGGAAATGAGGTCATTTGAAATGACTGTAGTTGCTTTATATGATGACTGCTGGAATGAGGGGGATATTCAACTAGCAAGGATTCACTAGGTATAGGCATCAGATTAGGTGTTCTACTGGACCCAAGGATGGGAGGATGACCCTGCTCTCAAGGACTGGGCAGTCTAGTTCAAGATTTAATGTTAAGTCACATGGAAAGTTAGAGGACAGTGAAACCCAGGTGGGCTACCTATGGATTTCTGAAAGGGGAGAGAGTATTGAATGAAATTCTGGATACAGACTACTTGAATATGAATCATAGTTTCATCACTTATTAGTTGGGTGATCCTGGGAATGCCCCTTCATTCTCCAAGGTTCAGTTTGCACTTTCAGAAAATGAAGTTCACAATGAAATCTACATTGCAAGATTATATAAGTACTTAAGGCAGCACATATAACATGCTTGGCAAATGCTACATACAGAGTAGGCCCTCAGTAAATATTAGCTGTCGTTATTATTATTTGGAGTGTTTAGAGAAAGGTTTTACAACCTTGGAGTTAGTAAGTTATTAGGGGGAGGATGGCCCTCACTGTAAGAGAGAAAATGTGATAAATGTGTCATTGTGGAGATGTTCCAATGGCAGTGAGGAAAAGTAGCCATAGCTGATTACCTGGAGTCATTAGCAATGAAAATGACAACTTACTGGGAATACCCTGGCAGTCCAGTGGTTGGGGCTCCATGCTTCCACTGCAAGGGGCACAGTTTCGATTCCTGTTTGGGGAACAAAGTTCTTGCATGCTGCCCAGTTTGGCCAAAAACAAACAAACAAGTAACAGCAACAACAAAAACAAATAAAAAACTTATTGAGCATTTGCACATAGTATCTCATTTAGGACACACTGTGGTACTATGAGTTAGGTACTTGTATTATCCTCATTTTGCTCCTAAGTGAAAACTCAGAGAAGTGAAGTGATTTGCTGAAGATCACATAGCTAGTAAGAAGCAGATCTGGGACTCAGTCTTAGGGAACTGCCACCATACTGCCTACTGCCTAATTAACTTCTCTTAGATGGTGTTTGTAGGGCTTGGATGAGACTGAGATAGATTTCTGCCCATAGGGATATCATAACGAAGAGAGGTTCAGTGGGTAAGAAATAAAGAGCTGATGGTTATGCCTTTATGAACTGCATATTGAACTGTGATCATTTATGCTCTTATGATCTTTTAGGAGCAGAGACGGAGTTCTCCTCTGGCTTTAGAAGGAAGCCAGAAAATGTTTAAACAATATATCTATTTCCATTTTCTTCCCTTCATGCCTAGGTGACAACAAGGCCCTTCCCACATGAGGAGAATGGATTTTCTTTGATGAAAGCCTTTTTTTTTTTTTTTAACTTGAGGACAAGAAATTTCTTAAGGGCTTCAGTTGTGACATGGGATTTGTTGGGCAACTGAGCTGAGCCCAAGAACACCCCCACAGGGAGGAAAAGCTGCTTGAGTTCTTTGAGTTTGTGAGTATGTGGTCTGAGCAGATGTCCTGAGTCAGGCTTGAATTTCCAGAGCCCAGGGGTTAGAGAAACCTGACATTAACTTTAAGGTGGATGTCAGTGTCTTACATTCCATTCTTTTCACTAATACTTTTCATATATGGAGTATCTTCCAAGAATTTTTTTCATGATATTTTGAATTCTTACTTCTTCAATGACTGAATTCATTGAGCAGCTCCTGGATAGTAGGCGCTGTCCTTGGTACAAAGATGGACAAAGGTTTCTGTATTTCAGAAACTTTATATTTTAGAGAACATCATGGTAGCAGGTGTGTTTAAAGTGTTTGCTCTATATTTCAATGAATTTTTTAAAGTGATAAAGACAAGTAATAGGTTTTAAATGAGATAGGTTCAAATTTGTCATTATACTGTTATTCAAAACATTTAGCTCAATGGATCAACATTTCCTTCAATGGTTCTGGGATAATGAAGTAAGTTGGTTAATATGTTACATAAAACTTAAGGCATTAGAAAAATCTTGGTCTTTTTCTGAAGATAGGAGATTTTAAATTCATGACTAGAAGATCCTGGACCAATTTTTAGTGGAAATCTTGGGAAAGATGAAAGGAATTTACCAGTGTCTGTCTGTACGATCTTGGGTAGCTCTCTGTGCCTCAGTTTCTTCATTTGGAAATGATGGAGTTGGCCTGGATATTTCTAATAAAGTCCCTTTCAGCTCTAAAATTCTATGACTTAAGTCTAGAACTGAAATTACTCTGACAGGGAATTTTAATAGGAATTTTGAAATTTTAATTTTAATGCCTAATTGCTAACCGAGGAAATATTTTCTATGAATACACTCATACACCAACAAATATTTCATCTTTGTTAAGTAAAAAAATGGCTTGTGTTGTTTGCATTTTATTCCTTTAGTTAATTGAAGTGGTTGGCAGCTTTTCATGTATATTAAATTTGAATAGTTACTATTCTTCTTTAGAAAGTCCTATGATTTGGTGATCCAGATAAAAAACTGTAAAGTTATCTTGCCATCAGGTACTTGGCTGATTTATTAAAGCCCTTATTATTATTATTTTTCAGTGAGATAGAGTCCACTGTTAAAAAAGAAGGAAGCTGCATGGAAGGGGAAAGACTTAACTTTTCAAAAATAAATTGAACTTGTCAAAAAGAAATAAAAACATAACTCAAATAAAACTGGCAAAATGAATGGAAACTAAAGCAATCTAGACATAAGACAAAGCTGAAGCTATTTGTGATTCCCATGCCAAGATGACTATTTGATCAAGAATCTGAATTGCAATTCACCAGTGTCATCAACTGTAGTCATTTTCCTTTCAAAATTTTAATGTCAACTACATTTTTATGCTCTCGAAAATGAGTATGACCACTCTATACATGTATTTGTAAATGAAAATATCTTTTTTTGGATAAATTATTCCTTTGTGGAAAAAATTAGTGACCTAATTTATTTTAGACATTATTAGACATATACTAGATGTTAGACATTATCAGACATTATTACATATATTAGACATTATTACATAATGTCTCTGTTGACATTGGTTGATTGAAAATTCTTTTCTTGGTTGCTGGTTGTTTAGTACACTGTTGGTTATCAAACTCATAATGCCTTTTTTCCAAATTCACATAGTTGTTATTACATTATTTATGTGGTTGGTAACAACACCTTTCTCTTTATCCTTGGTTAGAAAGACTGAAGTTCTTGGTTTTTCTTTATCCTTGGTTAGAAAAGTGAAGTTCCAAAGAGTAATTTTGATTTTCAGGGCTGCTGGGAATCCTAAGTTTGAATCCAGATCTTGCATGTGATTGCTTGTATGAGCTTCAGAGAACTACTTAATATGATCCTCAGTTTCATCATCTGTAAGTTGAGAATTATAATAAAATACAACTCAGACATTGTTGGCAGAATTAGCTGAAATAACACATATAAAGTACTTAGATTATTGCCTAGAAATGTATTATTTTTTTTTTTTTTTTTTTTTTTTTTTTTTTTTTTTTTTTTTATAAATTTATTTATTTTACTTGGGGGCTAATTACTTTACAATATTGTAATAGTTTTTGCCATACATTGACAAGAATCAGCCATGGGTTTACATGTGTTCCCCTTCCCGAACCCCCCACCCACCTCCCTCCCCCTCCCATCCCTCTGGATCATCCCACTGCCCCGGCCCCGAGCCCTTGTCACATGCATCGAACATGGAATGGTGCTCTGTTTCACATATGACAATACACATGTCTCAATGCCATTCTCCCAGAACGTCCCACCCTCACCTTCTCCCTCAGAGTCCATAAAATTGTTCCATGCATCTGTGTCTCTCATTCTGTCCCGCATATAGGGTTATCGTTACCATCTTTCAGATTCCATATATATGCATTAGTATACTGTATTGTTGTTTTTCTTTCTGGCTTACTTCACTCTGTATAATGGGCTCCAGTTTCATCCATCTCAGTAGAACCGGTTCAAATGTATTTTTTTTAATGGCTGAGTAATATTCCATTGTGTATATGTACCACAGCTTCCTTATCCATTCATCTGCTGATGGACATCTAGGTTGCTTCCATGTCCTGGCTATTGTAAACAGTGCTGCGATGAACATTGGGGTACACGCGTCTCTTTCAATTCTGGTTTCCTCGGTGTATATGCCCAGCAGTGGGATTGCTGGGTCATATGGCAGTTCTATTCCCAGTTTTTTAAGGAATCTCCACACTGTTCTCCATAGTGGCTGTACTAGTTTGCATTCCCACCAACAGTGTAAGAGGGTTCCCTTTTCTCCACACCCTCTCCAGCATTTATTGCTTGTAGACTTTTGGATAGCAGCCATTCTGACTGGTGTGAAATGATACCTCATTGTGGTTTTGATTTGCATTTCTCTAATAATGAGTGATGTTGAGCATCTTTTCATGTGTTTGTTAGCCATCTGTATGTCTTCTTTGGAGAAATGTCTGTTTAGTTCTTTGGCCCACTTTTTGATTGGGTCATTTATTTTTCGGGAATTCAGCTGCAGAAGTTGCTTGTATATTTTTGAGATTAATTGTTTGTCTGTTGCTTCATTTGCTATTATTTTCTCCCATTCTGAAGGCTGTCTTTTCACCTTGTTTATAGTTTCCTTTGTTGTGCAAAAGCTTTTAATTTTAATTAGGTCCCATTTGTTTATTTTTGCTTTTATTTCCAATATTCTGGGAGGTGGGTCATGGAGGATCCCGCTGTGATTTATGTCGGAGAGTGTTTTGCCTATGTTTTCCTCTAGGAGTTTTATTGTTTCTGGTCTTACGTTTAGATCTTTAATCCATTTTGAGTTTATTTTTGTGTACGGTGTTAGGAAGTGTTCTAGTTTCATTCTTTTACAAGTGGTTGACCAGTTTTCCCAGCACCACTTGTTAAAGAGGTTGTCTTTTCTCCATTGAATATTCTTGCCTCCTTTGTCGAAGATAAGGTGTCCATATGTGCGTGGGTTTATCTCTGGGCTTTCTATTTTGTTCCATTGATCTATATTTCTATCTTTGTGCCAGTACCATACTGTCTTGATGACTGTGGCTTTGTAGTAGAGTCTGAAGTCAGGCAGGTTGATTCCTCCAGTTCCATTCTTCTTCCTCAAGATTGCTTTGGCTATTCGAGGTTTCTTATATTTCCATACAAATTGTGAGATGATTTGTTCTAGTTCTGTGAAAAATACCATTGGTAGCTTGATAGGGATTGCATTGAATCTGTAGATTGCTTTGGGTAGAATACTCATTTTCACTATATTAATTCTTCCAATCCATGAACACGGTATATTTCTCCATCTGTTTGTGTCCTCTTTGATTTCTTTCATCAGTGTTTTATAGTTTTCTATATATAAGTCTTTTGTTTCTTTAGGTAGATATATTCCTAAGTATTTTATTCTTTTTGATGCAATGGTGAATGGTATTGTTTCCTTAATTTCTCTTTCTGTTTTCTCATTATTGGAGTATAGGAATGCAAGGGATTTCTGTGTGTTAATTTTATATCCTGCAACTTTACTATATTCAT
Source organism: Giraffa tippelskirchi (assembly GCF_054371585.1). NCBI lineage: Eukaryota > Metazoa > Chordata > Mammalia > Artiodactyla > Giraffidae > Giraffa > Giraffa tippelskirchi. Next base: position 25,401,635 of record NC_137287.1, read on the forward strand.
TGATCAACTCTAGTAATTTTCTAGTAGAGTCTTTAGGGTTTTCTATGTAGAGGATCATGTCATCTGCAAACAGTGAGAGTTTTACTTCTTCTTTTCCTATCTGTATTCCTTTTATTTCTTTTTCAGCTCTGATTGCTGTGGCCAAAACTTCCAAAACTATGTTGAATAGTAGTGGTGAAAGTGGGCATCCTTGCCTTGTTCCTGACTTTAGGGGAAATGCTTTCAATTTTTCACCATTGAGGATAATGTTTGCTGTGGGTTTGTCATATATAGCTTTTATTATGTTGAGATATGTTCCTTCTATTCCTGCTTTCTGGAGGGTTTTAATCATAAATGGATGCTGAATTTTGTCAAAGGCTTTTTCTGCATCTATTGAGATAACCATATGGTTTTTTTCTTTCAATTTGTTAATGTGGTGTATTACATTGATTGATTTGCGGATGTTAAAAAAACCTTGCATTCCTGGGATAAAGCCCACTTGGTCATGATGTATGATCTTTTTAATATGATGTTGGATTCTGTTTGCTAGAATTTTATTAAGGATTTTTGCATCTATGTTCATCAGTGATATTGGCCTGTAGTTTTCCTTTTTTGTGACATCTTTGTCTAGTTTTGGAATTAGGGTGATGGTGGCCTCATAGAATGAGTTTGGAAGTTTACCATCTTCTGCAATTTTCTGGAAGAGTTTGAGCAGGATAGGTGTTAGCTCTTCTCTAAATTTTTGGTAGAATTCCGCTGTGAAGCCGTCTGGCCCTGGGCTTTTGTTTGCTGGAAGATTTCTGATTACACTTTCGATTTCCGTGCTTGTGATGGGTCTGTTAAGATCTTCTATTTCTTCCTGGTTCAGTTTTGGAAAGTTATACTTTTCTAAGAATTTGTCCATTTCTTCCAAGTTGTCCATTTTATTGGCATATAGCTGTTGGTAGTAGTCTCTTATGATCCTTTGTATTTCTGTGGAATCTGTTGTGATCTCTCCATTTTCATTTCTAATTTTGTTGATCTGATTCTTCTCCCTTTGTTTCTTGATGAGTCTGGCTAATGGCTTATCAATTTTGTTTATCTTCTCAAAAAACCAGCTTTTAGTTTTGTTGATTTTTGCTATGGTCTCTTTTGTTTCTTTTGCATTTATTTCTGCCCTAATTTTTAAGATTTCTTTCCTTCTACTGACCCTGGGGTTTTTCATTTCTTCCTTCTCTAGTTGCTTTAGGTGTAGAGTTAGTTGATTTATTTGATTTTTTTCTTGTTTCTTGAGGTACGCCTGTATTGCTATGAACCTTCCCCTTAGTATTGCTTTTACAGTGTCCCATAGGTTTTGGGTTGTTGTGTTTTCATTTTCATTCGTTTCTATGCATAATTTTATTTCTTTTTTGATTTCTTCTGTGATTTGTTGGTTATTCAGAAGCGTGTTGTTTAGCCTCCATATGTTGGAACTTTTAATAGTTTTTTTCCTGTAATTGAGGTCTAATCTTACTGCATTGTGGTCAGAGAAGATGGCTGGGATGATTTCAATTTTTTTGAATTTACCAAGGCTAGATTTATGGCCCAGGATGTGATCTATCCTGGAGAAAGTTCCATGTGCACTTGAGAAAAAGGTAAAATTGATTGTTTTGGGGTGGAAACTCCTGTAAATATCAATTAAATCTAATTTGTCTATTGTATCATTTAAAGTTTGTGTTTCCTTGTTAATTTTCTGTTTAGTTGATCTATCCATATGCGTGAGTGGAGTATTAAAGTCTCCCACTATTATTGTGTTATTGTTAATTTCCCCTTTCATACTTGTTAGTATTTGCCTTATATATTGTGGTGCTCCTATGTTGGGTGCATATATATTTATGATTGTTACGTCTTCTTCTTGAATTGATCCTTTGATCTTTATGTAGTGTCCTTCTTTGTCCCTTTTCACATCCTTTATTTTAAAGTCTATTTTATCTGAAATGAGTATTGCGACTCCTGCTTTCTTTTGGTCTCCGTTTGCATGGAATATGTTTTTCCATCCTTTCACTTTCAGCCTGTGTGTGTCCCTAGTTTTGAGGTGGGTCTCTTGTAGACAGCATATATAGGGGTCTTGTTTTTGTATCTATTCAGCAACCCTTTGCCTTTTGGTTGGGGCATTCAACCCATTTACATTTAAGGTAATTATTGATAAGTATGATCCCGTTGCCATTTACTTTGTTGTTTTGAGTTCGTGTTGAAACATCCTTTCTGTGTTTCCTGTTTAGAGAAGATCCTTTAGCATTTGCTGGAGAGCTGGTTTGGTGGTGCTGAATTCCCTCAGCTCTTGCTTGTCTGTAAAGCTTTTGAATTCTCCTTCATATCTGAATGAGATCCTTGCTGGGTACAGTAATCTGGGTTGTAGATTATTCTCTTTCATTACTTTAAGTATGTCCTGCCATTCCCTTCTAGCCTGAAGGGTTTCTATTGAAAGATCAGCTGTTATCCTTATGGGGATCCCCTTGTGTATTATTTGTTGTTTTTCCCTTGCTGCTTTTAATATTTGTTCTTTGTGTTTGATCTTTGTTAATTTGATTAATATGTGTCTTGGGGTGTTTCGCCTTGGGTTTATCCTGTTTGGAACTCTCTGGGTTTCTTGGACTTCTGTGACTATTTCTTTCCTCAATTTAGGGAAATTCTCAACTATTATCTCCTCGAGTATTTTTTCATGGCCTTTCCTTTTATCTTCTTCTTCTGGGACTCCTATGATTCGAATGTTGGGGCGTTTCATATTGTCCCAGAGGTCCCGGAGGTTTTCCTCATTTCTTTTGATTCTTTTTTCTTTTTTCCTCTCTGCTTCGTTTATTTCCATCATTCTATCTTCTACCTCACTTATCCTATCTTCTGCCTCCGTTATTCTACTGTTGGTTCCCTCCAGAGTGTCTTTTATCTCCTTTATTTCATTATTCATTCTATATTGATTCCTTTTTATTTCTTCTAAGTCCTTGATAAACATTTCTTGCATCTTCTCAATCTTTGTCTCCAGGCTATTTATCTGTAACTCCATTTTGCTTTCAAGATTTTGGATCATTTTTATTATCCTTATTCTAAATTCTTTTTCGGATAGATTCCCTATCTCCTCCTCTTTTGTTTGGCTTTGTGGGCATTTCTCATTTTCCTTTACTTGCTGAGTATTTCTCTGCCTTTTCATCTTGTTTAGATTGCTGTGTTAGGCGTGGCCCTTCTGTATTCTGGTAGTATGAAGTTCCTCTTTGTTGTGGAGGTTCCTCACTGCGGTTGGGGTTGGACAGGTGGCTTGTCAAGGTTTCCTGGTTGGGGGAGCTTGTGTCGGTGTTCTGGTGGGTGGAGCTGGATTTCTGCTCTCTTGAGTGTAATGGAGTGACCAGTATTAATTTTTGAGATGTCTATGGATTTGGTGTGCCTCTGGGCAGCCTGTATATTGATGCTCAGGTCTATGTTCCTGCGTTGCTGGAGAATTTGCGTGGTATGTCTTGCTCTGGAACTTATTATCTCTTGGGTGGAGCTTGGTTTCAGTGAATTTATGGAGGCTATTGGATGGTCTCTTATTAATTAATGTTTCCCCTGGCTTTCAGTCTTATTCTTGCAGTAGCCTCAAGACTTCTCCTTCCATACAGCCTCAATAATAAAACTTTTAGGTTAATGGTGAAAAGATTCTCCACAGTGAGGGATACCCAGAAAGGTTCACTGAGTTACATGGAGAGATGAGGTGGGGGGGGTGGGTTGAAGTGACCAGGAGGGGAAGAGGGGAATTCAAATGTGGAGAGAGCAATCTAGCCAGTAAGCACTTCCCTCTGTGCTTTCCACAGTTTGGAACCCTCAGAGTGATTCACAGAGATACATAGAGAGGGGGGAGGAAGGTAACAGAGGTGAGCATGAGTAGAAAGGGAGGAATTAAGAGGGGAGAGAGAGATCTGGGCAGTATCCTGTTCCTGAAGTGTTCTCCGGTACCCAGAACACCCTCAGAGATTCACAGAATTGGGTTGAGAAGAGAAGGAGGAGGGTGGGAGATAGAGGTTCCCTGGGGGAGAAGAAAGAGCATCAATAGGGGGAGAGAGTGATCAGGCCAGTGATCACACTCCTGAGTAAAAATGGGTCCTAAAGATTGGGTTCTTAAATGTACAAAGTTGATATCAAATATGTAAAACACAGATTAAAAATCTAGAGTAGAGGTTAGACTCTTTTAAAACTTACAATCTAAAAAAAAAAAAAAAAAGGGAACAGTGTAAAAAGAAAAAAAAACAGTAAAACAGTAAAAAAAGAAACAGTAAAAAAATGTAGAACAGGAAAAAAACATTAAAAAAAAAAAACACAAAAGGTATAAGATATATGTATGTAGTTTGCTTCAAAAATAGGGTTTTTTTTTTTTTTTGCAAGTTAATAGTGTGTTATGAAAATGAAAGTTAAAGGTGTAATAGAGGACTTGAAGAAAAAGGAAAGAAGAGAAAAAAAAAATTTTTTTAATTAAAAAAAAAAATTAAAAAAAAAAAAAATAATAATAGTAAAAAATATATATATCCCGGACTTTCTCTGGAGCTGTTGTGAGCAGTGTGGGATCTGCTCAGTTTTAGATAGATCCTTATTCCTGCTTATACTTTTCAAGATCTGTAGGTCCTTTTTAATGCAGTCGGTATTAGCTACAGGGATCTTAATCTGTTGGCCTGTCCCTTCCAAAGCACTTCCCTCTGTTTATTTGGCTTCTGTTTGGAGATCTCTTCAGTATCTAATTTCCGCCCTGCAACAAAGCGGTGGAGGTGATCTCTTTAGGTTCGCTTGTTCAATCGTGCTGTGGGGAGGAAGGAACACTGCAATTCTGGCGTGTGTCTGGTAAGCTCGCAGTGTCTCAGCCGCACTGGGTTCGCCCCCGCTCACGGCGTGTGTGCTTTCCCCGTCTACCCTGCTCAGGCTTCAGGTTACTCGGCCGGGGAGCGGGCCCTGAGCTGCGTGCACTTCCCAGGACTAAGCCGCTCAGGTTCAGGCTCCCGGTTACTCCACAAAGGCGCAGACTCGATTTTGCCCGCGGCTTGTGCCGTTCCCGGTCGGAGCTGCCCAGGCGGCCAGGAGTTTGGCGAGGGCGCTGTCCCCTGTTGGGGCGGTGCGGCTTATCACCTCCCTGGTCCCCGCCTCGGTTTACGGGCGCGCCCGGCTCCGGTGTGCTTTGTGTCGGTTCTGGGGAGCTGGTCTCTGGCTGCGACCCTCCCGGCTGCTATCGACCCTCCGGGATCTCAGGCAGTCTTTGCTTAAAAACTGGGAGCCTGTTTGCAGTTTGGTAGGGGGTGTCCTCTCTGGAGCCGAGTTTGCCCCTTTCCGGCTCTAGCGGGCCCCGCCTGCCCGCTGTGTCCGGCGGGGGATGGCGCGGTCCGCAGCCGGCTAGCTCTCCTCTGGTATCGCTCAGTCCTTTGTTCTGTGAGCGGGCCGGCAGTGCCTTAGAGTTGGGCTTTTCGCGGGATAGTTCTCTCTCTCTCTCGCTGTCCCACAGTTTAGGTTACTATCTCACGTTAGCTCCCTCAGATTGCCCTCGGGGCACTCGGGCCCGGTCCTTACCCTAGGCAATGCCGCCCGCTCCTCTCCGTTCAGCCCCCACTTGCTGGTGGCGGATGATGCGAGCGTCTGGGGTTCTTTGCTGGGAGTTGCTTTAGGCACGTAATCTGTCGATTTTATTTATTTTTTCCTCCCAGTTACGTTGCCCTCCGAGATAAAAAATCCTCCCCCACACCCGCCGGTGAGAGGGTTTCCTGGTGCTTGGAAATTCCTCCTCTTTTACGACTCCCTCCCCGGGACGGGTCTCCGTCCCTAACTCTTTTGTCTCTCTTTTTATCTTTTATAATTTCTCCTACCTCTTTTGAAGATAATGCGCAGTTTTTGTGAAAGCCTGACGTCCTCAGCCAGCCTTCAGAAGTAGTATTGTGAAGTTTGGTCAGCGTTCAGATGTTCTTTCGATAAATTTGTGGAGGAGAGAGTGGTCTCCCCGTCCTATTCCTCCGCCATCTTCTGCTCTCTTCCTAGATTATTGCCTAGAAATGTATTATTAATTAATAAATGTTATATATTATTGTCTCACTAGACAAAGATAATAAAAATTCCCCTGCATTGGAAAGCTATTTCACAGCAAACAATGATGATAATGATAATTAAAATGATAAGTCATTCTGTTTACTGTAATCAGTAGTATTGTTCTAGTGATACTCAAATTTAAGCATGCATCAAAATTAGTTGGAGGGCTTGTTAAAATGGAGATTACTGGGCTCCATCCCCAGAGTAGTTGTCTAGGGAAGGACCTGAGGATTGCCTTTTTCACATTTCTGAGTGATTTTGAGGCCAGTAGTCCAAGGACCACACTTAGAGAACCACTATTCTAAGCATCTTACCAGCATCCAACATCATCTCATTTGGTCCTTATCACAAATTCTTGTGACTGTGACTGATTTCTTCAAAAGGAAAAAGCTCTGCCCCTGCCTCCACATTCCCCACTCCCAGTCCCTAGCAACCACCATTTTAATTTCTGACTCCATGAGTTTGACTAGTTTAGATGCCTCATGTGAGTTGAATTGTGCAGTATTTGTTCTTTTTAAATTAATTAATGTATTTTAATTGGAGGATAATTACTTTACAATATTGTGATGGCTTTTGCCACTCATTGGCATGAATCAGCCACGAGTGTACATGTATTCTTTTATAATTGACTTATTTCACAGGGTTTCCCTTGTGACTCAGCTGGTAAAGAATCTGCCTGCAGTGTGGGAGACCTGGGTTCGATCCCTGTTGGGAAGATCCCCTGGAGAAGGAAAAGGCTACCCACTCCAGTATTCTGGCCTGGAGAATTCCATGGACTGTGTAGTCCATGAGTTGGACACGACTGAGTGACTTTCACTTCCACTTTATTTCACTCGGCACGGTGTCCTGAAAGTTCATCCATGTTGTAGCACATCATGGGATTTCCTTCTTTTTTGAAGGCTGAATAATATTTCATTGTATGTATATACTGTGTGCTCACTCAGTCGTGTCCGACTCTTTGCAGCCCTATGGACTGTAGCCCACCAGACTCCTCTGTCAGTGGAATTTTGCAGGCAAGAATACTGGAGTGGGCTGCCACTTCATACTCCAGGGGACCTTCCTAACCCAGGGATTGAAACCACATCTCTTCCATCTCCTGCACTGGTAGGAAGATTCTTTACCACTAGCGCCACTTGGGAAGATCAGATGTATGTGCTATATTTTCTTTATCCACTCATCCACTGATGACTGTTTAGGTTGTTTCCATATCTTAGTTATGGTGCTGCAAGGAATATAGGATGCTAATATACTTCAAGATACCAATTTCAATTTCTTTTGCCCTAGCAGTGGGATTTTAGGGTCATATGGTAGTTCTATTTGTAACCATTTTGAGAAATATCCATGCTGCTTTCCATAGTATCTATCTATCTATCACTTTTTAAAACAACTATTTTATATCTCTTCTCTCTTCTTAAACCCCATCCACTCCCCATTCTCAGCTGATGATCATGCTTCTTATTTCATTGGTAAAAGTGAATCAACCAGAAGTGAGCTGACACTGACCCACAACCTCCTCTCCCATGTCCTGGCATTGGCATTCACCAACCCTGACTTCCCACATGTGCCCATCCTCCTACATCATTATCTTTTTCTCTTTTCTGAATAATTTTCATCATTTGTAAACACATTATTCTTTCTTCCAACTTAAAAAACACCCCTTTGCACCAGGCTCCTTAGAGATACAGATTTTAAGGCTTGGTGGGAAATATACAACATAAGCCTGGAGCATCTTGAAGTGGCAGTGAAAAATATCAAAGAAAGAAAGAACTTAATAATGATGGGAGTATAGGGGTAAGATGTAAATATGATGTGACGAGAATGGCATTTTACCTATGTGTTCTTCCTCCTCCAAATACATTATCTCCATCTAATGTGAGAAAATTTTAGGTGAATTCAAATGGAGGGACAGTCTACAATATATCCAACTAATAATAATAATCCTCAAAACTGTCAAGGTCATAAGGAAAGTCTGAGAAACTGTCCAACTGAGAGGAGCCTAAGGAACATGACTACTAAATGTCATGTGGTGTCCTGGATGGGATACTGGGATAGAGAAAGGGTATTAGGGAAAAATTGAGGAAATCCAAATAAATGGATTTTAGTTAATAATAATATATCAATATTGGTTCATGAATTGTGACAAATACTAAAATACAAATAAAAATACTAAAATACATGTAAGATACTAATAATAGGGAAACTGGGTATGGGGTAACTGTGAACTCATGCTATTTTGATAATAACTCTGTAAATTTAAAACTGTTCTAAAATGAAAAAAAAAATGTTCATTTTTCTTGATCCCACTTTGTCTACCAGATACCACTTCATTTCTTTTCTTTCCTTTGCATTGAAACTCAAAAGATCTTTATATACTGCCTAGTTTCACTTCTTTCCCTTTCATTAAAAGAATCTTGCTCCTATTTGCTACAGCCTCCAGCACTACGGAGAAGGCAATGGCACCCCACTCCGGTACTCTTGCCTGGAAAATCCCATGGATGGAGGAGCCTGGTAGGCTGCAGTCCATGGGGTCGCTAAGAGTTGGACACGACTGAAGCGACTTAGCAGCAGCAGCAGCCAGCACTACACTAAAAATGCTTTTGTGAAGGTCACCAATGACCTCCACGTTGACCCTCATGTTGCTAAAACCAGTGGTTGTTTGACCAGCAGCCATACTTGACATAGTTGATCTCACCCTTCTCTCCTGACCTCTAGGCTGTATGCTCCTCTGGTTTCCTCATTCACTGCACTTTCTCAGAACCCTTGGCTGGTTCCCAAACTCTTACCGTTGGAGTATAGTGAACTCATTTCTTAGTCCTTTTCTGTTCTTCATATCCATTGCCTTGATGATCTCATCAAGCCTCATGGCTTTGGGTATCACACTTACGGTGACAACTCGAACTTATTTCTCTAGTTTGGACTTCTCTCCAATAGATGCTTCGAATTTAACATATTCAAAACCAAACTTCTGATCTTTCTCCCTACTCAAATCTGTTCTAGCCTTCCTCACGTTAGTTGATGTCAGTCCATCCTTGCAAATGATGAGGTCAAATGTCTTTTTCCTTTGCATCCCATGCCCAACCCTGCAGGAAACCCTCGTTGCTCTTCCTTCAGTATATATCTACAGTTCAGTAGATATCTATAGTTCAGCCACTGCTCCACCTCCACTGCCCTTGGCCACTATCATCTTTCACTCTATTACTGCCAAAACCTCCTAACTGATTTTCTTGTTTCGACCTTTTTCCTATTCAGTCTATTCCCAGCACAGCAGACAGTGACTGTTCAAACGTGAGATCGTGTCATTTATTTGCTCTGCAACTTTCTCATTTTGACCTCTGTGGGAGCCCAAGTCCTTCTCATGGCCCAGGAGGCCTCCTAGGATCTGCCTCTACCACTTTCCTGACCTCAACTCCTGTTACTCTCTCCCCACTCACTCTGCCCCACACCCTCGCCTGCTCCCCTCCCATCTCAGGATCTTTGGGTTGATGGTTCCCTCTGACTGGCCCACATCCCTTCGCCTTTTCACTCACTCACTCACCTCCTTCAATTCTTTGCTCAAACGTTGCTCTTTAAACATTGTGACCTGCCCCAACTCCAAATTCTTAGCACTCTAGGTCCTCCTGCCCCATTCTACTTTTTCTTTCCTTCTTTGGTCATCTAACAGGTTACAGATTTACTTATTTTCTATGTTGGCTTTATCCACTGCAAAAATGCAAACTCTGTGAATGAAAAATTGTTTTTTCTGTGTTCTTCACTGTTGTATCCCAAGTGCCTAGAATGAAGTTTGGCACATGGTAGGTGATCAGTAAGAGGTTGGTAAATAGTGAGTCAATTAATTGTGCCATTGTGACAATATGGATGAATGTAGAGGGCATGATGTTCAGGGAGACAAGTCAGACAGAGAAAAATAAATAACATATGATCTCCCTTATATGTAGAATCTAAAAATATCAAATTCATAGAAACAGACTATAGAACTGTGGTTACCAGGGGTTGGGGTGTGTGGGAATTGAGGAGATATTGTTTAAGGGTACAAACTTACAACTAAGTTTGGATATTTAGTGGATACATAATTCCTGAAGATCTAATGTAGAGCATAGTGGTTATAATCAACAAAACTGCATTATAGACTTCAAAGTTGCTAAGAGAGTAGATTTTAGTTGTTCTCACCACAAAAGGAAATAGCAACTATGTGACATGATATTGCAATATATAAATGTATCAACATGTCTATACATGTTGTACAGCTTAAACCTACATAATGTCATGTATCAATTATAGCTAAATTTAAAAAACGCTGGAAGGATAAAAAAGTCTAAAAGAAAAATTATCTCCCCACATTTAGGATAAAGCAGGGACAGATGACTTCTTTGTCTTTAAGACAGTGGTTCTTGACCAAGGGAGATCTGATCTTCCTTCCTCTCACCACTTCCCCACCCCCTGGAACATTCTGCAATGTCTCCAGACATTTTTGGTTGTCACATCTTGGGGGATGCTACTGGCCTCTAGGGATACTGCTAAACATCCTACAATGCACACATAGCCCCCACAATAAAATTATCCAGCCCCAAATATCAACAGTTCTGAAGCCAAGAAACTTTGCTTTAAGCAACCTATCTGAGAAATTTCAGGATCACTTGAACATTAATTTCATCCACCACAGCCTTTGCTGACACAAAGGACCTTATTTACTTGATTCGGACAGTGTTCCTTTCCCAGGGGGCCAGGTCTGAGAGCAGGAGCGAATTTCATTTGCTCCCTCGTAAATCTCTGAAATGGAAAACGCGTCTCAATATTTCCCTCTCTCTCCCAGTCTTTGAAGCCTTCCGAAGTGGGCCATGGCAGTTAGCTCATAACAAATTCCCCAGACAAAATATAAATGTCATTTCAGGGCTGGGACTAGGGCATGAATATTTAAGATGTAAATTGTTTGGGTCGTACCTAAATCTTTTATGGATTTTATTCGATGAGAAAAATGAGTCACTACTTTTTGATAAAGTTTGCTTCTCCTCCGTATTATTAACAAACCCAGCCAAGTGAACCAGACTGCATCTGCCAGCGAGAATAGGGCTGCTTGTTTAGGGGACAATATTAGATTCTGTTCCACTCCCAGCATGCTGTATTTATGGTTCAAAACCCAAAGAACAGGTAGGGTATTTGTCCTAGGACAGAGCGTCCTGGCTAGCAAAAGCATTTGACATGCCAAATGCATCTAGGTGGAGGGTGGGGGGTGGAAGTGAAATTAAATAATCTAAGCCTAGGTGGAAAATTAGGTACTTTGACAGTTGATCATATAGCAATGTTGAAAGTATGAGACTCTAACACAGGAGAGTAATCCTTCCCCATTCTGCAGTTTGAATCCCAAAGGTTGGGTATGTATCTGTGTATCACAGGCAAAGAAAAAGGCACAAAAGAGGGAGAGGGGAAGGGAGAGGGAGAGAGGCATACGCAGAGGGAGGCAGGGAGGGAAGGAGAGAGAAACACTTAACACTTTTAAACTCCATGGACTCCAAGTAAGAGTATCTATTTTAATCTTTTTGGAAGAAATTATGCCTCCTACGTCTCACTCCCAGCCCCTACCCAGAAATTAATTTTGAATGTTAATATGAAAGCAACCTCTCTCTTCTTTGAATGCTGCTTTTGATTTTGACAGGGTATCTAAAAGGCTGCTATTAGACAAATTTTCATTAAGTAATAAGCTAGTTCATGGGAAAAACATAAATTTTTTGTCATCTCATGTGAAAATTGAAAAAAGCCATAATTAGGAAGAAAATCACTGAATGTAAGGCACAAAATTTGTTTGCTAAGAATAGTCATTAAGAGGCAACAAAAGCATTAGCAACTTCAATATTGGAAAACAACTATTAAAATACAAGTGGAATTGAGGTATTTGCCCAGACATAATAATGGCTTTACATTTACAGGTCTATAATTGTGGCTTGATTTGAGGTATCGTTGGTACATTTTAAGGAACAATGTGCAGTGGGCCTAAATACTTGAAGTACCATGGCTTTTGGGTTCCAAATTACAGATTCAAGTTTTAATTTCTAGAGAACATTACCATAGATAGAGTTACTTGACTATACTGTCAATGCTGTTATTGCTTTATTGTGATGAATTGGGCAAAATCAGGACAAAGAGTAGTGTTTTCTGTAGCTTAGACAGTTCATGATACCAGCTTTGCATGTAAAGTGCCCCATGTCTGACATCAGTGTGAAGTTTGCACATCACTGCCTGATATATTTCCCCTCTTAAGAATAACTCTTGTTGTTTTTGCTTTTTGACAAATACACTCTTCAGAGAAAATTGAAGAAATGCAAAAACTTATAATGAAGGGATTAAAAATTCTTCATAATCCAATCAAACAGAGATAGCCATTGTCAACATTTTGGTGTACTCTCTCATCTTTTTATTGTATTTGAAACATTTTATTGAATCATAACAATCATATGATAAAGTATGCAAATTTTAAGTGTCCAAATTATAATGAATTTTTACTTATGCAATAAGGTATCCACCACCATGATCAAGAAAAACAATGTTTCCAACAACACTCCACACACCCTCAATTCCCTTTTCAATCAATGTTCACCTCTCTATCTCCCAGGGTACCCTTAGTTTGGTCCTTCTTGCAATAGTCCCCATGATTTTGAACTTAATATATATGGACTCATACGGAATATCCCTTGTTGGTTTCACTTCTTTTATTCAACACGGTATTCATGAGATTCATCTATCTTGTTATAGCATGTAACTATACTCTTAGTTGGGATTCCCCAGTGGCTCAGTGGTAAAGAATCTGCCTACAATGCAGGAGACATAAGATATATGGACTTCATCCCTGGGTCAGGAAGATCCCCTGGAGGAGGGCGTGGCAACTCACTCCAGTATTCTTGCCTGGAGAATCCCATGGACAGTGGATCCTGGCAGGCTACAGACCATGGGGTCACAAAGAGTTGGACACAGCTGAAGTGACTGGGCTTGCATGCATACATTTCCTTTGTTATTGTTATCCTACCCTTATATTGTGATTCTGTTGTATCCTATACCACAGTCTATTCATCCATTGATAAACATATGAGTTGTTTCCAGTTTTTATGTTTTATGAATAAAGCCCAAACATTCTTGAAAGTATCTTTTGGTGGATAGGCACTCCTTTCTCTTGGATTCCTCTCCTTTTGTTGTGTGTGCCTGTAAGTGACTGAACTGAACTGAACTGTAAGTGTAGACTATATTTTATAAGAAATTGAACTCATATCTATTTCTCTTATTTTCACATCTACTTCTGTGTTCTTGTTGACCACAGGAGTCCAGTGCCTCCCAGGAAACAAGACTGTCTCAGCAACCCTGACAGGCACCGGCATTGTCTGGGGGCAGCCTGGGGCAAGCAGCATGGAGGTACATGCTGGATAATTCTTTCAGTTCATTAGGAATGTAGTCTCTCTCCTCCCTTAACAAGCCCAGCACATCACCAGCCAGCTTATCCTAGGATTTAGCCCTAGTTACTGGCCTGGCATCCACGGAGGGATCAAAGGGCAGCTCCTGAGGGGGAGCACCTGTTGCCTTCTCAGGCAGAACTTCTGCAGAATCTTCCAGCACAGTGGAGCTCTTACTGGGGAAGAGCAGGCCACCTGTGCAAACCCAGAGACTCCAGGGAGCGGTTTGCAGAATCCGTGTCCTTCATATCCTGGTGGGTCTTCAACTAGATATCTCTATCCCATGATTCAGGATCCCACTTTTCCCAACCAGACCCCTAACCTTTGCATAACACAACCTTGGCTAAGCACACAAACATCTCTGGAGTTCTGTAAGTTCTAACAAGTAAGTTATCAGCCTGCTATTCAGCTGTGTCTGCTCTTCCTTTATAGACAGTAAAGTCTCTCTGGGTCTCACACTTTGCCATTAATTCTTTGTTAACAGCCTCCAATCTCTCCATAGTCTTCTGTAGGACATCAGTACAATTTGGTAGTAGTCAGCCAACTCTGCATTGCTGGGCCCCTAGTTTTAAACCACTTACATCACTCAGTTCAGTTTGGTTGCTCAGTTGTGTCTGACTCTTTGCGACCCCATGGACTGCAGCACGCCAGGCTTCCCTGTCCTTCACCAACTTCCAGAATCTGCTCAAACTCCCGTCTGTTGATTTGGTGGTTCCATCCAACCACCTCATCCTCTATCATCCTTGCTATAGCATTTCCTTTCATGAGGACATGTTCCCATGAAATTTTTAGTAGTTTGGAGGGTCTCTTGTGACAGAGACTATCCATATTCACCTACCAACCAGGAGACCATCTCCTTCACCTTGCCCTGCAGTGGGTGAGTTAGTCTCAACTCCCCATCTTACTGCCTATTTTCCCAGTCCACATCTGCCATCACCTGTGTTAGTTCCAGTGAGTTAGTTCCAGTTAATTCCTGCTTTCTGAGAAGTAGACACCAAGACAGGATTAAGGATTTTATTAGGGGACATGCTTGTGGAAGGAAAAAGTGAGGGAGCTAGAGAAGTCTTTGTAGTTCAGTTGCTCTGTCATGTCTGACTATTTGTGACCCCCTGGACTGCAGCACACCAGGCTTCTCTGTCCTTCACTATCTCCCAGAGCTTGCTCAAACTTATGTCTATTGAGTTGGTGATGCCATCCAGCGATCTCATTCTCTGTCATCCCCTTCTCCTCCTGCCTTCAGTCTTTCCCAGCATCAGGGTCTTTTACAATGAGTCGACTCTTCACATCAGTTGGCCAAACTATTGGAGCTTCAGCTTCAGCATCAGTCCTTTCAATGAATATTCAGGACTGATTTCCTTTAGGATTGACTGGTTTGATCTCTTTGCTGCCCAAGGTACTCTTAAGAGTCTTCTCCAGCTCCACAACTCAAAAGCATCAATTCTTTGGCATTCAGCCATCTTTATGGTCCAACCTTCACATTTGTACAAGACTACTGAAAAAAAACCATAGCTTTGACTATATGGACCTTTGCTGGCAAAGTGATGTCTCTGCTTTTTAATACACTGTCTAGGTTTGTCATAACTTTCTTCCAAGGAGCATGCACCTTTAAATTTAATGGCTACAGTCACCGTCTGCATTGATTTTGGAGCCCAAGAAAATGGAATCTGACACTGTTTCAACATTTTCCCCATATATTTGCCATGAAGTGATAGGATCAGATACCATGATCTTAGTTTTCTGAATGTTGAGTTTTAAGCCAGCTTTTTCACTCTCCTCTTTCACCTTCAACAGGAGGCTTTTTAACTACTCTTCACCTTCTGCCATTAAAGTGGTATATCATCTGCATATCTGAGGCTGCTGATATTTCTCCCAGCAATCTTGATTCCAGCTTGTGATTCATCCAGCCTGGCATTTCTCATGATGTACTCTGTATATAAGTAAGCAGGGTGACAATATACAGCCTTGATGTACTCCTTTTCCAGTTTTGAACCAATCTGTAGTTCCATGTTCAGTTCTAACTGTTGCTTCCTTTCCAGCATACAGGTTTCTCAGGAGGCAGATAAGGTGGTCTGGTATTTCTATCTCTTTAAGAATATTCCACAATTTGTTGTGATCCACACAGCCAAAGGTGTTAGCACAGTCAATGAAACAGGAATCTATTTAAGTAGATTTTAAAAAAAAATTCCATTGCTTTTTCTATGATCCAGCAAGTGTTGGTGATTTAATCTTTGGTTCCTCTGCCTTTTCTAAATCCAGCTTGTACATCTGGAAGTTCTCAGTTCATGTACTACTGATGTCTAACTTGAAGGATTTTGAGCATAATCTTTCTGACATGTGAAATGAGTGCAACTGTATGGTAATTTGAACATTCTTTGGCATTGTGTTTCTTTGGGACTGGAATGAAAACTGACCAGCTGACCTTTTCCAGTCCTGTGGCCACTGCTGAGTTTTCCAAATTTCCTGGCATAATGAGTGCAGCACTTTAACAGCATCATCTTTTAGGATTTTAAATAGCTCTGCTGGAATTCCATCACCTCCATTAGCTTTGCTTGTAGCAATGCTTTCTAAGCCCTTGATTTCACACTCCAGGATGTCTGACTCTAGGTGAGTGACCACAGCATCATGGCTATCTGGGTCATTAAGAGTTTTTTTGTGCAGTGCTTTTGTGTATTCTGGCCATCTTTTCTTAATCTCTTCTGCTTCTGTTAGGTCCTTGCTGTTTTTGTCCTTTATTGTGCCTGTCATTTCATGAAAGTTTCCCTTGATAGTTCCAATTTTCTTAAAGAGATCTCTAGTCTTTCCCAGTCTGCTGTTTTCCTCTATTTCTTTGCATTGTTCACTTAAGAAGGGTTTCTTAACTCTCTTGGCTATTCTCTGGAACTCTGCATTCAATTGGGACTACCTTTCCTTTCTCCTTTGCCTTTCACTTCTTTTCTTTTCTCAACTATTTGTAAGGCCTCCTCAGACAACCACTTTGCCTTCTTGCATTTCTTTTTCTTGGGGATGGTTTTGGTCACCACTTCTTGTACAATGTTATGAACCTCGGTCCATAGTTTTTCAAGATTCTAACTTGAGCTTTATCCAGCCCGGCATTTCGCACAATGTACTCTGCGTTTAAGTTAAATAAACAGAGTGACAATATACAGCCTTGACATACTCCTTGCCCAATTTTGAACGAGTCCATTTTTCCATGTCTGGTTCTAACTGTTGCTTCTTGACCTGCATACAGATTTCTCAGGAGGCAGGTAAGGTGTCTGGTATTCCTACCTGTTTAAGAATTTTCAACAGTTTGTTATGATCCACACAGTCAAAGGCTTTAGTGTAATCAATGAAGGAGAAGTACATTTTTTTTTCTGGAATTCTGTTGCTTTTTCTATGATTCAGTGTATGTTGGCAATTAGATCTCTGGTTCTTCTGCCTTTTCTAAATCCCACTTGTACATCTGGAAGTGTTGGTTCATGTAATATTGAGGCCTAGCTTCAAGGATTTTGAGCATTACCCTGCTAGTATGTGAAACGAGAAGGCTAGAGGAGCCATAAGGCCACAATGCAAGTATAACCCTGAGTGAAGGAGAGAGGGACGGGAGATTGGGTGGATGTATTCTAGACTATCATGCAGCTTAGGAGAATTCACAAGCCATCAGGGAGATCTTGAGACAATGTTGGGTGTCAGAGGATTCTCAGGTCTCCCAGGATAACTTGTCTTGATATCCTGCTGCTCTCAGACATTGGTTGGGAGCACCCCATGGGATGCATGGCCACCATGCAAATATAGTGATAGCTTTCCAGCGGTAGCACTTGGGTTCTTGGTCAGTTACTCTCCCTTTAGCTAGAGATCTATGAGGTACATTCTCTTGGTCACCAAAAATGGGATTAGCACAATAGCCAGAATAAAGTGTCCACAGTTCAGTTCAGTTCAGTTCAGTCGCTCAGTTGTGTCCGACTCTTTGCAACCGCATGAACCGCAGTACACCACGCCTCCCTGTTCATCACCAACTCCCAGAGTCCACCCAAGCCCATGTCTGTTGAGTCAGTGATGCCATACAGCCATCTCATCCTCTGTTGTGCCCTTCTCCTCCTGCCCTCAATCTTTCCCAGCATCAGGGTCTTTTCAAATGAGTCAGCTCTTCACATCAGGTGGCCAAAGTATTGGAGTTCCAGCTTCAATATCAGTCCTTCCAATGAACACCCAGGACTGATTTCCTTTAGGACGGACTGGCTGGATCTCCTTGAAGTCGAAGGGACTCTCAAGAGTCTTCTCCAACCCCATAGTTCAAAAGCATCAATTCTTCAGCACTCAGCTTTCTTTATAGTCCAACTCTCACATCCATACATGACCAATGGAAAAACCATAGCCTTGACTAGATGGACATTTGTTGACAGAGTAATGTCTCTGCTTTTCAATATGCTGTCTAGGTTGGTCATAACTTTTCTTCCAAGGAGTAAACATCTTTTAATTTCATGGCTGCAATCACCATCTGCAGTGACTTTGGAGCCCAGGAAAATAAAGTCAGCCACTGTTTCCACTGTTTCCCCATCTATTTGCCATGAAGTGATTGAACTGTGGTGTTGGAGAAGACTCTTGAGAGTCCCTTGGACTGCATGGAGATTCAACCAGTCCATCCTAAAGGATATCAGTCCTGGGTGCTCATTGGAAGGACTGATGTTGAAGCTGAAACTCCAATACTTTGGCCACCTCATGCAAAGTGTTGACTCATTGGAAAAGACCCTGATGCTGGGAAGGGTCAGGGGCAGGAGAAGAAGGGGACGACAGAGTATGAGATGGCTGGATGGCATCACCGACTCGATGGACATGAGTTTGGGTAAACTCCGGGAGTTGGTGATAGACAGGGAGGCCTGGTGTGCTGCGATTCATGGGGTCACAAAGAGTCGGACACGACTGAGCGACTGAACTGAACTGAACTGATGGGACCAGATGCCATGATCTTAGTTTTCTGAATGTTGAGCTTTAAGCCAACTTTTTCACTCTCCTGTTTCACTTTCATCAAGAGGCTCTTTAGTTCTTCTTCACTTTCTGCCATAAGGGTGGTGTCATCTGCATATCTGAGGTTAAAGTTTGCATAATTACTAAGCCTTTTCTTATATCCCTAACACTTAGAGTGGTTTTCGCTTTCAGTTTCATAAGCAATACTGCTTTGAACATTGATGTTTTCCATTGTTTCTTAGAATAGATTCTTGGAAGTGGAATGGTCAGATGAAAGAGTGAACATTTCACTCTCTTTTAAAATTTTTTAATTGAAGTATAGTTGATTTACAATATTTCAGGTGTGCAGCCAAATGACATGAATACAGATGTACACACACATATATGCAAATATATTCTTTTTTAGAATATTTTCTATTGAAGGTCATTACAAGATATTGAATATAGTTCCCTGTGCTACATAGTAGATCCTCGTTGGTTATCTATTTTATATATAGCAGGATGTATCTGTCATTAATAAATTCCAAAATTATCCCTGTTATAAATAAATTTCCCTGTTATAAATAAATTCCAAATTTATCCCTCCCCACCCTTTTCCCTTTGGTAATCATACATTTATTTTCTATGTCTGTGAGTCCGTTTCTGTTTTGTGAATAAGTTCATTAGCATCATTATTTTGAGTTTCCACATATAAGTGGTACCATATTTATCTTTGTCTGATTTATTTCGCTTAATCTCTAGTTCTACCCATGTTGCTACAAATGGCATTATTTCGTTCTTTTCTATGGTTAGGTAGTATTCCATTGTGTGTGTGTGTATGTGTGTGTGTGTGTACCACATCTTTATCCATTCATCTGCTGATGGACATTTAGTTTGTCTCCGTGTCTTGACTATTGTAAATAGTGCTTGTGTGGACACTGTGGTACGTGTATCTTTTTAAATTAGAGTTTTCTCTGAGTATAGCCTAGGAGTGGGATTGCTGGATCATACAGTAACTCTATTTTCAGTTTTTTAAAGAACCTCCATACTGTTCTCCATAGTGCTTGTACCAATTTACATTCCCCTAATGCGTAGGAGAGTTCCTTTTTCTCCTCACTCTCTCTAGCATTTATTATCTGTAGACTATTTGATCATGGCCATTCTGACCATTATGAGGTGATACCTCATTGCAGTTTTGATTTCTGTTTCTCTAACAATTAGTAATGCTGAGCATCTTTTCATGTGCCTGTTGGCCATCTCTACGTCTTTGAAGAAATATCTATTTAGGTCTGCCCATTTTTGATTGGGTATTTTTAAAAAAATATTTTGCTGTATGAACTGTTTGTATATTTTGAAGATTAATTCCTTATTGGTTGCATTGTTTGCAAATACTTTTTCTCATTCCGTAGGTTGTCTTTTCATTTTATTTATGGTTTCCTTTGATATACAACATTTTAAAAGTTTAATTAAGTCCCACTTGTTTATTTTTGCTTTTGTTTTCATTAGTTTAGGATATGGATCGAAAAAGACATTGCATGGTTTATGTCAAAGAGTGTCCTTATGTTTTCCACTAGGAGTTTTACAGTATCCAGTCTTACATTTAGGTCTTTAAGCCAATTCGAGCTTATTTTTGTGTATGGTGTTAGAGAATTTCTAATTTTATTCTTATTATTGTAGCTGTCCAATTTTTTCAGAACAACTTATTAAAGAGTTTGCATGATTACTAACCATTTTTTTTACATTCCTCACACTTAGAGTGGTTTTCACTTTCAGTTTCATAAGCAATGCTGCTTTGAACATTGATGTTATTCGTTGTTTCTTAGAATAGATTCTTGGAAGTGGAATGGTCGGGTGAAAGAGTGGAAATTTCACTCTCTTTTAAAAATTTTAAAAAATTTTAATTGAAGTATAGTTGATTTACAATATTTCAGGTGTGCAGCAAAATGACTCTTATGAATACATATGTACACACACACATATATGCAAATATATTCTTTTTCAAATTCTTTTCTGTTATAGGTTATTACAAGATATTAAAGAGACTGTCTTATGTTCTATATACTCTTGCCTCCTTTGTTATAGATTAACTGACATAAGAATGTAGGTTGTAGAGTTTCAATCATGTTCCATTGATTTATGTGTCTGTTTTTGTGCCAATACCATACTGATTTGATTATTGTAACTTTGTAGTATAATCTGAAATCAGAGACTGTGAATTCTCCAGATTCATTCTTCTTTCTCAAGATTGTTTTGACTACGGGGGATCTTTTGTGTTCCTGTAAAAATTTTTTAAAAATTTAAATTCAGTTCTGTGAAAAGTGCCATTGATAATTTGATAAGTTTTGTGTTGAATCGATAGATTGCCCTGAGTAGTATGGCCATTTTAACAATACTGATTCTTTCGATTCAAGAACATGGTATAGCTTTCCATCTATTTGTGTCATCTTCAGTTTCTTTCATCAGTGTCTTATAGTTTTTGGAGTACAGGTCTTTTGCCTCTTTAGGGAGGTTTAGTCTTAGGTATTTTATTCTTTTTGGTGTGATTGGTAAATGAGATTGTTATAGAAATGCAACAGATTTCTGTGTATTCTTTTTGTATCCTGTAACTTCATTGAGTTCATTGATGAGCTCTATTAGTTTCCTGGTGGTGCATTTAGGATTTTCTACTTTTGCCACCTGATGTGAAGAGCTGATTATCAGTTGAGGAATCTTTGGTTGCAAGCAACAGAAGGAACTTAACTAAAAGGTTCATCAGTGGGAAGACTGAAGAACTAGGATTTAAAGAGAGATGCTCCTGGTAGAAGAAATTATTCATCATTCTCACCTTAGTGTCTTCTCCAAACTGGACTGAATTGGCATCCATAGAATCTTGTCACTTCATCCCTCTGCTCAGAATTCCATATCCTAGGTCACAGATCTCCTCCTTATATATCCCAGATTGTTGAAAGAGAGCATCCCCAGAAGGGCTTTCCAAAGGGAAAAGGTCTTGCTTATTGCAGCCCCACAATGACCACATTATAATAGAGAGATGATAATTCCCCAAAAGGAACACTGGGTTTTGTGTGTGTGTGTGTGTGTGTGTGTGTGTGTGTGTGTGTGTGTGTGTGTGTGTGTGTGTGTGTGTTTTCGGATGAGAATTAAATGAGAGTACATACTAGCTCAATCAGAGTCTAGAAAGAGTGAAGTTAGAGTGGGGGAAATCTTGATACCTGGTTTTCTACCATCCTTCAACTTCTGCCTCTTTATTTTTGCTAGCAACTATCCTGTTACTTCAACAGCAATTTTTACTTACAAAATGCTTTATAAGCATGATATAATTAACCATACTGATATGCTGTGCTGTAGAATTCCTTTGGAGAACAGACAATATGAATTGCAAAGAGCCGGGAATTAACTTATCATCTGTTTTGAAGAGATGTGGCAGGGAATGGGGTGGGGCTTTTTGATTGTGGCTCAAAAATTGATTTCTAATTGCTCTTTTTATTGCTGGTTTAGCTGATTCTGCCTTTCGTTTTTTATCTTTGGTTCTATTTCTTTTCTAAGTGAGTTAGGAAATGGCATACTTGACTCCACCTCAAATATATTTACTTAAACATTTAAAATATGTCTCCTTACTCATGCAGCTGGATGATTTGGGAAACATCATAATCTGATCCAAATTCTAGTTTTACTTAGAATATTGCGACCAAAGTTCAAATTATGAATAATTCTCTTAAATACTGACTACTCATTTTATTCTGAATACAAAGATATGTCTATAGTACAGTTAGTGGTTACAGTGGTTAAGATTAACTTTGGAGTTAGAGCTTGATTTAAATCATAGTTCTGACATTTACAAGCCATCCTGTAAAAACACTAGTTTTCTCAGCAGTAAAATGGAATAATAATGCTATTAGCCTAGGCTCATCTTACTTCATCTTGAGAAAGTCCTGGGAAGCTTTCCCCAACACGACACTCCCACCCTCAGTCTAGAATAGACTCCCTCGTGATCCACATTCACAGCACAAATTCTCTCAGAGACACAATTGCAGTCTGAGTTTCTACTCTTCTGTTAGATTATTTGATTACATCTGCCTCAACACCCTTCCCTGCACGGACTAAACTCCATGAGTTTAGGGTCAACGATGTCTGTCTTCTTCACCTTGCTCCTGGTTGGCACTCCATAAATATTTATTGAATGAATGAATAAAGGAAGGAATGATTTCCCATAGAGGATTACTGAGATTGTGCATAAAAACCTCAGTGTCTGGTATGTAGTAAGAACTGAGTAAATGTAACCTCCCACAAAGAAAAACACCAAAAAATAACCTTCAAAACAAAGCAAATCTCCCAACAACCAAATCATATATCATGCAAGAAATAAAATATTAATATGTTGTTGTCATCATTAAATGCTGATTTTTCAAGTTGAGTTATGCTCCTGGAACAAACAACCCTTGATTTCAGTTATTTAAAACAACAAAAGTTTATTTTTTGCTCATGTGACATTTTCTTCTTTAAATATTTATATTTATTTATTTGGGTATGGCAGGTCTTAGTTGTGGCACTAAGTTAGGAACTTAGTTATGTCACTATTAAAAAGCAGACATTACTTTGCCAACAAAGGTCCATCTAGTCAAAGCTATAGTTTTTACAGTAGGCATATATGGATGTGAGTGTCAGACTATAATGAAAGCTGAGCACCAAAGAATTGATGCTTTAGAACTGTAGTGTTGGAGAAGACTCTTGAGAGTCCCTTGGACAGCAAGGAGATCAAACCAGTCAATCCTACAGGAAATCAGTTCTGAATATTCATTGGAAGAACTGATGCTGAAGCTGAAACTCCAACACTTTGGCCACCTGATGCAAAGAACTGACTCATTGGAAAAGACCCTGATGCAGGGGAAGATTGAAGGCAGGAGAAGGGGACAGCAGAGGATGGTTGGATGGCATCATCGACTCAATGACAGGAGTTTGAGCAAGGCCGAGAAGTTGGTAATGGACAGGGAAGCCAGGCGTGCTGCAGTCCATGGGGGCTGCAAAGAGCCAGATATGACTGAGTGACTGAACTGACTGAGCCGCGGAACACAGGATCTTTGATCTTTGTTGTAGCATGCAGAATCTTTAGTCGCAGTGTATGAGATCTTTAATTGTGGCATGTGAACTCTTAGCTGAAGCATGTGGGATATAGTTCCCTGACCAGGGATCAAACCTGGGCCTCCTGCCTTGGGAGCTCGGAGCCTGGCTAAGGCTGGACCACCAGGGAAGTCCCTCATGTCACATTTTCAATGAGAGTCAGGCTCATGGTGGCTGCCTGACTCCCACAACAGAGTAAGGGGCCTCACACCAGCAATTATACACACAAATGGGGAAATGATAAATAACATTTCTACTCAAAGCCCATTGGTGGGAATCTTATCCGGCTCAGGCTGCTAAAACAAAATACCATAGACTGAATGGCTTAAACAACAGGATTACTGTTTAAAAACAAACAGAAGAAAGCATCCAATCAGAATGAGAAGTTGTGGACACTCCTGGCTGTGCCAGGTTTGGGTACTTTCTTTTGTAATTCATAGGAATTAGAAGCAGGTGTGGGCTTCCCAGGTGGGACTGGTAGCAAAGAACCTGCCTGTCAATGCAGGAGATGCCAAGAGACACAGGTTTGATTCCTGGGTGGGGAAGATCCCCTTGAGTAGGAAATGGCAACCTTCTCCAGTATTCTTGCCTGGAGAATTCCATGGGCAGAGGATCCTGGTGGGCTACAGTCTGTGGGGCTGCAAAGAGTGGGACATGACTGAGCACACATCACAGCCTACAGAAGCAGGAGGAGCCAGAATGATAGGGGGTGATCTTAGGAGCTCAGGCAAGTAACTCTCACCAGTAGGATGATTATTAAAATATTTTAACAGCTCGTGTGGTTGTATAGAGAGGTATTGGTTGACCTTCAGTCCCAGATGAAGCTAGGCCTTGACTGGGCGTGATTGTCCCAGAGCCTTAAAACCTTTGCTAAAGAGCCTCATTTTACAGAGAAGAGATTAAGAGCCATAGAGGGCAAAGGAGTTCCAACAGGTCACACAGCAGATTGGTGAGAGGGAAATAGAAAGACCAGGAAATGCAGAGACACGGGGCTACAGAGGGAACTTGGCAACAGAGTTAGAGGTGAGACAGAGGGGTACAGAGCTAGGGGAAAACACAGAGAGAAGCAGAGTTCAAGAGGGAAGAAGAGAAGAACAGGAGAGGTGGAGGAGAGAGCAAGCATGACACGGAGATAGAGAAGCAGAAGGAATGGGAGAAAGGCTGAAAGAGACAGGGAGGTGGTGGATGCAGGACGGATTCTGTAAGGTGCCATCAAACTCACGATGTTGGGGTGATGGGGTGATGGGCCAGTGACATGCTTCTCCATGTTTATGGATTGAGCTGCAAAGGGCCAGTGGAGTAGAAAGAAAAATTAGGGGAAAAGCTGTTGGGACGGAGTGGGGTGGGCCGGGCTGGTGAGGGGAGGCAGAAGGACTAAGCACAGCAGAGTCTTTTCATGGCCTGTGTGTATCTGTTTGTTACCACGGGAGCAGACATGCAGACTGGGACCCCCCACCGCAACCCATTCGTTCCCACCAGCCTGCTGCTCTGCCAGACGGCTGCCCCATCAGGTCATTGCCTCTGAGTCTTATTTATTGCTCCAAAATCTGGGGCCAGGAGGAGTCCCTGCTGGCAAGCTCAGGCGGAAGCTTCCATCTAAATCCCGGACTTGGCCTCAGCCACTGCCGCTGAACAGGAGGAACAGTGGGAGGACCGACCTTGATTTGTACCAGGGCGGCTTTTGAACACGTGGAAGACAGTGTTTTCTGTGGCATGGAGAGTTCTTCCTGCTGTCTGGAGATTTAAGTCTTGGCTTTATTCTTTCCCACTAGAGAAACACTTTTTAAAACCCACACACATTTCCTAATTCAGTTTTGGCTGTTTCAACCAGAGTTAAAGAGTTCAGTGAAGAAGTAGCTCCCGATAATCAAGAATTTACAGTGTCAGTCTACATCAGCTACACTTCAGTAATAATAAAAAGAAATACAATAAGAAATAAAAACTGATCAATCTATTTAAAAAAAAGAATTTACAGTAGGAGGAATCCTGCGAGGGTAATGTCATTGGATCCTTGTACAAAGTTATGAGGGAGGCACTATAATTTCCCACTTTACAGGTGAGATCACTGAGGCTCAGGGAGAGAAGAAACCTGCCCAGGATCCCATTTCTGTTGGTGCCAGAGCCGGTCTGTCTACCTGCATTTCCCCATCACTGTGCCTTCCTGTCTGCTCTTTGCCCATGATACAGATGAAGACGTCAAGGCTTATCAGGTCTACCAGCTTGCCCAAAGGCCCATTCATAGAAAGTTGCAGAATGAGGATCTGCACTCGGGTCTGTTTATCTTCGAGCCTCTGCTCTCACCTCCTGTGCATTGGGTTGGGGTCTTTCAGAGACAGAGACTCCCTCCTTCCAAATGTTTTTGTGCTTCATGAAGAAAGTAAGGAAACTGAAAGCTCCAGTAGAACTGTGAGTACACTTAAAAATGGGCAGGATGGTAAAGTTCGTATTATGTGTATCTTACTACAATTAAAACTTTTTAAAGGGAAATAAAAAGCTCCAATAGCCATCCTCTTGGCTGTGGATAACGGGCTATTTGTTTAAATCGGAGGATAATTGCTTTACAATGTTGTATTGGCTTCTGCTGTACAGCAACGTGTATCAGCCCTAAGCATATACATATCCCCTCCCTCTTGAGCTTCCTTCCCACCCCTCTAGGTTGTCCACTAACCTTGCTTTTCCTCTAACTCGTGGAGTCTGCATATTCTTGGCTTCAATTGCCTTGTGTCTTCTGCAGCCTCACTGCCTTGTGCTTCTTGAGTTCTCTGTGTGCCTCTGGTCTTCTACCCCATCCCTATCTATCTGTCTTGTTCTTGTGTAGTTGCTAAGTCATGTCTGACTTTTTGTGACCCCATGGACTGTAGCCAACCAAGCTCCTTCTGCCCATGGGATTTCCCAGGCAAGAATACTGGAGTGGGTTGCCACTTCCTTCTCCAGGGGAATCTTCCTGACCCAGAATGCATCTCCTGCTTGGCAGGCAGATTCTTTACCACTGAGCCACCTGGGAAGCCCCAGCTCTCTATTAATTTGTCTATTTTTCAAGTCAACCTTCCTAAAACATAAGATCAGATTGGATGGCATCTTAGATCTGGTTCCCTGGAAAACGGGCTCTCAGATGAAGATTTGCCTGATGGAACTTTCAGGGAGAACATTTAAGATTAGCACCATGGAGGATCTAAGAAAAGAGGAAAGGACAGAGGAGAAGTTGAACTGTAATACAGTCTTAATATAATAGAGCAGGACCCTATGGGACCTTCCTGAGACAGACCCCTCCCCCATACCACCTGCTTTAGCTCCTCTCTGATGTTCCTAGATAACAGTATCTGCTGCACATCCTGAGTTGTTTTACAGATATGAAACAAATGCATGACTTTAACTACTTGATGAACATGGGTGCGTAGCCCCAGGTCTACTGGAGCCTAAGGATTGATAGTGCTAACCACTGTGACACTCCTTGTGACCTCACCATCAACCAATCAGAGGCTTGTGCTTGAGTTGATCACACACGTGTGACCCTCTCTCCCTCACTTAGCCTTTAAAAATGCTTTATAATAGACAACTAGGATAGAATAGCAAGGAGAGATAAGAAAACCATCATCAGTGATCAATGCAAAGAAATAGAGGAAAACAATAGAATGGGAAAGACTAGAGATCTCTTCAAGAAAATTAGAGATACCAAGGGAACATTTCATGCAAAGATGGGCACAATAAAGGACAGAAATGGTATGGACCTAACAGAAGCAGAAGATATTAAGAAGAGGTGGCAAGAATACACAGAAGAACTATACAAAAAAGATCTTCATGACCTAGATAACCACGATGGTGTGATCACTCACCTAGAGCCACACATCCTGGAATGCAAAGTCAAGTGGGTCTTAGGAAGCATCATGACGAACAAAGCTAGTGGAGGTGATGGAATTCCAATTGAACGATTTCAAATCCTAAAAGATGATGCTGTGAAAGTGCTGCACTCAATATGCCAGCAAATTTGGAAAACTCAGCAGTGGCCACAGGACTGGAAGAGGTCAGTTTTCATTCCAATCCCAAAGAAACGCATTGACAAAGAATGTTCAAATTACTACACAATTGCATTCATCTCACATGTCAGCAAAGTAATTCTCAAAATTCTCCAAGCCAGGCTTCAATAGTATGTGAACTGTGAACTTCCAGATGTTCAAGCTGGATTTAGAAAAGCCAGAGGAACCAGAGATCAAATTGCCAACATTCATTGGATCATCAAAAAAGCAAGAGAGTTCCAGAAAAACATCTACTTCTGCTTTATTGACTATGCCAAAGCCTTTGACTGTGTGGATCACAACAAACTGTGGAAAATTCTTAAACAGATGGGAATACCAGACCACCTGACCTGCCTCCTGAGAAATCTGTATGCAGGTCAAGAAGCAACAGTTAGAACTGGACATGGAACAACAGACTGGTTACAAATAGAGAAAGGAGTATGCCAAGGCTGTACGTTGTTACTCTGCTTATTTAACTTATATGCAGAATACATCATGCAAAATGCTTGGCTGGATGAAACACAAGCTGGAATCAGGATTGCTGGGAGAACTATCAATAACCTCAGATACACAGATGACACCATCCTTATGGCAGAAAGCAAAGAAGAACTAAAGAGCCTCTTGATGAAAGTGAAAGAGAGCGAAAAAGTTGGCTTAAAACTCAACATTCAAAAAACAAAGATCATGGCATACAGTCCCATCACTTCATGGCAAATAGATGGGGAAACAATAGCAGCAGTGAGAGACTTTATTTTCTTGGGCTCCAAAATTACTGCAGATGGTGACTGCAGCCATGAAATTAAAAGACACTTACTCCTTGGAAGAAGAGCTATGGCCAATCTAGACAACATATTAAAAAGCAGAGACATAACTTTGCTAACAAAGGTCTGTCTAATCAAAGCTATGGTTTTTCCAGTGGTTATGTATGGATATGCAAGTAGGTCTATAAAGAAAGCTGAGCTCCAAAGAATTGATGCTTTTGAACTGTTGTGTTGGGGAAGATTCTTCAGAGTCCCTTGGACTGCAAGGAGATCAAACCAGTCAATCCTAAAGGAAATCAATCCCAAGTATTCATTGGAAGAACTGATGCTGAAGCTTAAACTCCAATACTTGGGCCACCTGACGCAAAGATCTGACTCACTGGAAAAGACCCTGATGCTGGGAAAGATTGAAGGCAGATTGAAGGGGATGACAGAGGATGAGATGGTTGGATGGCATCACCGACTCGATGGACATCAGTTTGAGCAAGCTCTGGGAGTTGGTGATGGACAGGGGAGCCTGACATGCTGCAGTCCATGGGGGTCACAAAGAGTTGGACATGGCTGAGCAAATGAACTGAACTGAAGGGATAACTAATAAGGACCTACAATTAGGCTTTCCAGGTGGTACTAGTGTTAAAGAACCTGCCTGCCAATGCTGGAGAGGTAAGAGATGTGGGTTCGATCCCTAGGTCGGGAAGGTCCTCTAGAGGAGGGCGTGGCAACCCACTCCAGTCTTCTTGCCTGGAGAATCCCCATGGACAGAGGATCCTAGTGGGCTTCAGACCATTGGATCGCAAAGTGTCGGACACGACTGAAATGATTTAACATGCATGCAGGGATGTACTATATATTAATAGTTCAGTTCAGCCGCTCAGTTGTGTCCGACTCTTTGCGATCCCATGGACTGCAGCATGCCAGGCCTCCCTGTCCATCACCAACTCCTGGAGTTTACCCAAAATCATGTCCATTGAGTCGGTGATGCCATCCAACCATCTCATCCTCTGTTGTGGCCTCCTCCTCCTGCCTTCAATCTTTCCTAGTATCAGGGTCTTTTCCAGTGAGTCACCACTTCACATCAGGTGGCCAATGTTTTGGAGTTTCAGCTTCAACATCAGTCCTTCCAGTGGACACTCAGGAAGGACTGGTTGGATCTCCTTTAGGATGGACTGGTTGGATCTCCTTGCAGTCCAAGGGACTCTCAAAAGTCTTCTCCAACACCACAGTTCAAAAGCATCAATTCCTCAGTGCTCAGCTTTCTTCATAGTCCAACTCTCACATCCATACATGACTACTGGAATAACCATAGCCTTGACCAGACGGACTTTTGTTGGCAAAGTAATGTCTCAGCTTTTTAATATGCTGTCTAGGTTAATAGCACAGGGAACTCAATACTCTGTAATGACCTATATGGGAAAAGAATCTTAAGAAAAGGGTTGATACATGCATATGTATAACTGATTCACTCTACTCTACAGCAGAAACTAACATGACACTGTAAATCAAATACACTCTGATAAAAAAATGCTTTCTTGAAACCCATCTAGAAGTTTGGGCTTTTTCAGCAGTGGTGTCCCAGAGTCCTTGTTTGGTGCCTTACACTAAATGCTGTACTTTTTTTCACTGCAACCCAGCATCAATAGATTGGCTTTCATGTTCATGGGCAACTGGACCCAAGTTTGGTTCAGTAACATTAACAAAAACCTCAGCAGATCCCATGCGTGCTTTGGGCTGGGTTGGGCATTCAGAGTTGTTCCCTTCAGGAAAGCAGGTTAAGTCTCTATTCCTTGACACTGACCCATGATTGGATGGGGTTGTCTTTGGGGTAAGAGGGACATGACCTTGGGCAAGGTGGTTCTCTTCCATTGAGGGTGACCCCCAGGTGGCAGCTGAGATCCATTAGGTCTCAGCACCCAGAGTGGTGGGGGTGGGGAAGACGAGAGCCTGAGAGGGGAGTCTGGGTGGTGCCCCACAGCAGCCTCCCCTGATTAACTGCTTTCCAGGACATAGCAGCCCCTGCTAGCCACCTCCACTGCCTTGTCTCCCCTCTTCCATCCTATATATATGTGCTGTGTGCTCAGTCATGTCTGACTCTTTGCGACCCCATGGACTATAGGAGGAGGCACTAGGCTCCTTTGCCCATGGAATTTTCCAGGTAAGAATACTGGAGTGGGTAGCCATTTCCTACTTCGGGGGATCTTCCCAACCCAGAGATCGAACTGGCATCTCTTGCATCTCTTCATTGGCAGGTGGATTCTTTACCATTCATACCACCTTGCCTCCTGTGCTAGTCCTAGTCCGATCAGCTGTGACTAGGCCTCAAGTCATGTGTCCTGGAGCATGGCAACCAAGTGCAGAACCGGTCTGAGGTTTTGGCCCATGGGGGCCTGGAGCACAGTGGGTCATCGAGTGCCCTGAATTGTTCAGCACAGCTACAATGCCTTTCCAGCTTCCCCGAGTCCAGGAGAATTCCCATTTCAAGTTATTTGTACTATTTAAGGTAGGTTGATTCAGCTAATAAGAGCACAAAGTGAAAGAGACACTGGAGATGATCTCCAAATAGCACGATTTCCTCTTTGCCCCACAAGCAATTCCCTTTGACTTCACCGGAGCCCAAAGCCGAGGCAATTGGACACCGAGGAGGTGTCCTGAGAGGGCAGGTCAGTCGCTACAGGGCCACAGCCTCCCCTGAAGAGGAGCTCTCCTTCTGCCATCAGCCAGACTGCCCTTTGCAATTCCCTGATACCTCTGAAGTTTGCTTGTGGACAATAATTTTTCTCCTGCTTAGTCTAGGTCTCTCTTTCCTCTCTATTGATTTCTCCCCATGAAGTTAAAGCAGAGGTGGAGACACATATGCCGCAGGATACCAATATAAGCCTGCCAGTCAAGCTGCAGTGCCCCCCTGCTGCAGCTGAGACGTGCCAGGGCCCCCATCCTCTCCTTCTCCCTAATTGATTTCCAAACCCAGCCTCCTGGGATGGTGCCTTGGCTGGCTTTCCAACTTCAGCCACTCAACCTTCATTTAATGCTTCTCGGGTGGTGAGAACTTATGTTTCCCACCTACTAGCTGGCATCTGGCTGATTTTCTCATCCTGAGGAATTTAGTTTGATTAATGTCGAGCCTTTGTGCATCGCATTGGAGTTGTCAAAAGTGATGCATAATCTTCCTGTTTCCAGTCCTCCTGAAGAGGGAACCTTCACCTACTCCAGGACAGTGTTGGCATTTGGCAGGGTCCAGTTAGTGGCCCACACCAAGATTAGCAGCCACAGACTTGGTCCAATAAGCCCAGGAATCAGAGGACCCTGACTGGGAATAGCGGATAGATGCTACAAGCAATTTGGGTGATTCAGAATCTGCTTAGCGTTGCCCAGTCAGCCTGGTGTGAGGTCTTGGAATGAAACTTTCCCATCTTCTCCTTCCAAGATTGAGCCAAAAAATCTATTCTTGGAGCAGATAACTTTCCAGCACTGAGTTGGCAAGTGTTTATGATTGGCTTTTCACACATCCTTCTGGACAGGAGACAATTTTTGTTATAATTAAAATTTAAATATAGGGTTATGATAACCGAAGGCGCCTTAGAAGGGCAGGCTCTTGCCAGGATAGTGAGTGACATGTGAGGCATGTTTCTTTGCTATATCTTGTTTTCACGACTCTATTCTTATTGATTATTCACTAGGAGTAATCCAAATTACTTCAGATAAGACAAATATCCCAGGCCTCACCAGCTTGTTGGTACAAATAAAGTCACTTTGAGATATACATCCATGTGACAGAGGCTCATAGCTTTTTCTTCCTCCTGTTGGAACCCCACTGGCTTCCAGGAGCCCTCCAGGGATGTGTCACAGGTTTGAGAAACAGTCCCACTCAGGTTCTTTCATCCAAGTCTTTCCTTGAATTGTATCCCGCAGACCTTTTGAGGGTACCAACTCTCTGCTGTACTGATGCTGGGTCCTCCAGGACAGGCTGAATCCCTGCCACTCTGCTGGGTGCAACAGGCACCTTGAGCTCCTCACAAATGTGCCACAGTCTCTGCAGGGCACTGGTGTCGTATCCCTCTGCTGCAGTGGATGGGACCTGGCCTTCAGGCCCCCAAAGCAGTTCTGCTGGTGCTCAGAGCCTCTCAGCTCAGACAAATGTCAGTTTCTCTTCTCCCATCAGGGCTCAGACCATCGCGACATAGACCAGTATTGCTACTTAGGTCTCAAAGCTCATGAGAACATTACTAAAAGCATAATCCACCTCTGGATTTTTCTCCCTTGTGCTCAAGGCTTAGAAGAGCCTGTGATACTATTAGAAATGACGGAGGGGACACAAAGGGGAAGATGTGCCATGAAACAGCTGCTAAAAAGCAGATTTAGTGATTCATACTCAGTAACACCCATCAATCAAGCTCTCCAAGTTGTTTTTCTGGTGATGTTGTATAAGCCACACGTGGTAAAGGGAAAGGACCGAGTTCATGCCAAATGAGCCACAGCAAAAATAATGACATCATGGACAAAATAAAATAATCAAGCAGCAACAGATGGAAACAAAAAATTCCAGTTATGCTGGAAAACAACACAGATTGCTTTGGGTCCTAGCTGATCAAACCAAACTCAATCCCACTAGCCAAAGAGTAGCAAGAGACTATCCTTTAGCCAGAAACACTAGCCAGTCAGTCCCACCATCCAGCAAAATAGTCCTTCTTGGTGCGTAGGGGGCAGAGCAGTAATTTCAAAGCCTTGCCCTCCACTTGGCATCAAAGAGCCCTGTTTGCTCACTGACACCTGATAAATCAGAACCAGGGAATCAGACAAATTTTTCTTTTGCCATTTAGTTTCCTTTATTAATGAAACCTTTTAGAAATCTGTTTATACTTTTTACTTGTACAAAATCACAATCCTTCACACAAAGGGAGCAGATGGTACTGAAAGCTGGAGATTGGGCCGGAATGCATCTCCTGTAACAGGCGCTAACGGAGCCTTGTCTTGGATATAAAAGAACTGGAGTCTAATTGCGGGGTTGGTTTTTCCAATTCTGTGTAACTATGTGTTTCTTTGTCTGTGTTTCCTCCCCTCAAATTTAATGCTTCTCCTTGAGCTCCTGTCAAATAGAAATCTGAGTAGAGTAACTGAGACTGAGTTTTAAGACTATGGTTTTCCTGGAAGAGTGTCGCTAAGACTCCAAGGACCTCTACATCCCCATCTCTCTTTGGAGTCCTCTTTTGAGGTGCCATATATAGTATCATGTGAACCTTTCACTTGACCATAGGTAGCTGGGTAGGGATTGGCACTTGAGCCAAAAGCAGTCTATGGAGGTGGCCTTTGTGAGCATCCTGCCTCCATATAGGATTATGATTAATTAGCCCAATTAGATTCTCATTCTGAAAGATTTGATATGAGACATTCTCAGAGGGGGTGGGGTGTAAGTTCATGTGGATAGGAATATTGTCTCTTTATTGATTTATCACCATTGTCTTCCATTGTATATGGTATGGCTGGCTACTCAATGAATAAATAAATGATAAATAAATCAAATGTATAGGCATATATATATATATATTTCTGAGAAATGAATCTGCATCCATTTCCCTATACTTCACTTTTCTGCTTCCAGGGATCTAGGTTCCCCCAGTCCCCACCACACACACTTTTAATTATTATTTTATTTTTTAAATTATTATTTTAAGTAGACTTAATCTTTTCAGAGCAACTTAGCTTTAAAGCAAAATTAAGCAGAAGATACAGAAGTTTCCCATATACCCCCTGCCTTCCCCCTCCAGCCTCTCCTTTATCAGCATTCTGCACCAGAATGGAACATTTATTACAACTGATGAACCTACACTGACAACGTTGTTATCACCCAAAGTCCATGGTCTGCATCAGAGTTCACTCTTGGTGCTATACATTCTCTGGGTTTTGACAAATGTATAATGACATGTATGGCATTATAGTGTCATACAAGATGGTTTCACCGCACTAAAAGTCCTCTGGGCTCCACCAATGCATCCTTCCCTCCGTCCTAACTTCTGGAAATCATTTTTACTGTCTTTTACTGCCTCCCTAGTTTTCTCTTTTCCAGAATGCCATCTAATTGGAATCATACAGAATATAGCCTTTTCAGAACTGGCTTTTTTCACTTAGTAATAGGTACTTAAGATTCCTCCATGTGCTTTCATTGCTTGATAGCTCATTTCTTTTTAGTTTTGAATAATATTCCATTGGGCTTCCCTGGTGGCTCAGTGGTAAAGAATCTGCCTGCTAATGCAGGAGATGCGGGTTTGATTCCTGGGTCAGGAAGATCTCCTGGAGAAGGAAATGGCAACCCACTCCAGTGTTCTTGTTTGGGAAATCTCATGGACAGAGGAGCCTGGCACACTCTAGTCCATAGGGTTGCAAGAGTCAGGCATGACTTGTGACTAAACAAGAGTATTCCAGTATCTGGATGGACCACAGTCTCTTTGTCCATTCATATACTGAAGGACATTTTGGTTGCTTTCAGGTTTTGACAATTATGAATAAAGCTTCTATCAATATCTGTGTGCAGGTTTTTGTGTGAACATAATATTTTAACTCCTTTGAGTAAACACCAGGTACGGGATCATACATTAAGAGTACGTTTAGTTTTGTAAGAAAATGCCAAGCTGTCCTAGGAAAGCAACATAAGTGTCCACTGACAGATGAATAGATGAAAAAGAAGTGGTACGTATATACAAAGGAATATTACTCAGTCCAAAAAAGAAGGGGAAGAGGGATAAATTGGGAGATTGGGATTGACACATACACACTGCTACTGCTGCTGCTAAGTCGCTTCAGTCGTGTCCAACTCTGTGCGACCCCATAGACGGCAGCCCACCAGGCTCCGCCGTCCCTGGGATTCTCCAGGCAAGAATACTGGAGTGGGTTGCCATTTCCTTCTCCAATGCATGAAAGTGAACAGTGAAAGTGAAGTCACTCAGTCGTCTGACTCTTAGCGACCCCATGGACTGTAGCCTACCAGGCTCCTCCGTCCATGGGATTTTCCAGGCAAGAGTACTGGAGTGGGGTGCCATTGCCTTCTCCACTACCATATATAAAATAAATAACTAATAAGGACCTACTGTATAGCACTCTACTCAATACTCTGTAATGACCTATATGGGAAAAGAATCTAAAAAAGAGATGGATATATGCATATGTATAACTAATTCGCTGTGCTGTACAGAAGAAACTTTTGCCACCTGTATGTTTTCTTTGGTAAGATATCTGTTCAGATCTTTAGCCCATTTGAAAAATTATTATTTTTTAAATACTGATGCGTTTTAAGAGTTTTTATATGCTTTGAATAACAGTCAGATGTGTCTTTTGCAAATATTTTCTCCAGCCTGTGGCTGTATTATTCTCCTGGCTCTTCTTTTTTACGACTCTTTGCTTTGATGGATGGTCCCATGTAGTGTTTAAGCGTTAGGATTCTGGAGGATATGACCAAGTTTGAGTCCTAGTTTCTTTGCACTTGCTCAGGCAATTGATCATTCCATTCTGACTCTCAGTTTCCTTATCTGTGAAATGGAAATAATAATAGTGCCACCTTGTAAGGTTGTTAGGAGTTAGGACTGTCCTGACTTGTAGTTAGTAAGCACTGTATCATTATGTATGTATTATGTGGTCATTGTTACTGAAATTTTTCTTTTTTTTTTGATAGTTTGGACTCATCACTAATTTGGTCTCATCCTTCACTTACTTGCTTCCTCCTTCACTCCCTTGGAGCCATGCTGGTCTCTACAACCATCTTGGGTGTCTTTTTCCTTCTGTTGCCTCCTTCTGAGGCACTTTCTTCTCATCTTTGCTCCTCCAAAGTTTTGCTCTTTCATCTCATGATTCAGGAGTTTTGTCAGTCGTAAGCAGGAGCAGTCTAAAGGCAATGGCGTTTCCTATTGTTTTAGAAGTTGATCCTATTGATGCCAGGTGTCCCTGAGGGAGGGGGATATTGAAGTACCGATGAGCCTCGGAGGAGAGTTCTTGAGACTGAGAGGGAGAGGGGGTGTCTGGTTCAGAGAGCAGTGGGAACTGCACCCTCCTTTCTCAGAATGTTCCTCGGAGGTATCAGGACCTCCAGGGAAGGCTGGTGGTGCTCCCAGGGATGCCCTTAGCCTTCCAGGGATCCTCAGTCCCCAGTGGTGTGTAAATGACAGAACCCTTAGAACTGAAGGCACCATGGAGACTGGAGCAGATGGCACCCTGGTGGTACCCACGTGGCCTGAAGTTTGGGCAGACACTCTCAAATGCCCACAGCAACATGGAACTAGTTCCTCTGTATCAGCCTTGAGTAAGAGGCTAAACTTCCTACCATTTGACAGGGATGGGGGTTCAGAGCCTAAGGGACATGGACCACATAATATCAACTTATAACTAAAAATACAGAAATTCTTGTTTCCTTCATCTCTAAGTTTGGGCTTAAAACTTATATATATAATAAATCTATTCCCAAATTCATCCCCGCCCTTTGTTAACCTGAGAGACGGGTTACTGGCAAAGTTACCTTTTCAGTTCAGTCGCTCAGTTGTGTCCAACTCTTTGCGACCCCATGAACCGCAGCATGCCAGGCCTCCCTGTCCATCACCAACTCCCGGAGTCTACCCAAACCCATGTCCATCAAGTCGGCGATGCCATCCAACCATCTCATCCTCTGTTGTCCCCTTCTTCTCCTGCCCTCAATCTTTCCCAGCATCAGGGTCTTTTCAAATGAGTCAGCTCTTTGCATCAGGTGGCCAATGTTTTGGAGCTTCAGCTTCAACATCAGTCCTTCCAATAAACACCCAGGACTGATCTCCTTTAGGATGGACTGGTTGGATCTCCTTGCAGTCCAAGGGACTCTCAAGAGTCTTCTCCAACACCACAGTTCAAAAGCATCAGTTCTTCGGCGCTCAGCTTTCTTCACCGTCCAACTCTCACATCCATATATGACCACTGGAAAAACCATAGCCTTGACTAAATGGACCTTTGTTGGCAAAGTAATGTCTCTGCTTTTAAATATGCTACCTAGGTTGGTCATAACCTTCCTTCCAAGGAGTAAGCGTCTTTTAATTTCATGGCTGCAATCACCATCTGCAGTGATTTTGGAGCCCCCCAAAATAAAGTCTGACACTGTTTCCACTGTTTCCCCATCTATTTGCCATGAAGTGATGGGACCGGATGCCATGATCTTAGTTTTCTGAATGATGAGCTTTAAGCCAACGTTTTCACTCTCCTCTTTCACTTTCATCAAGAGGCTCTTTAGTTCTTCTTCACTTTCTGCCATAAAGTTGCCTTTTAGACACCGGTTATATCTGCTCTTCACTATATCTTTCCTTCTTTCCTAGCCCCCTCCTGTAATCCTTCTGGTATCGAAAGGAAGTTCTCTTCTCAGGCCACACTT
Source organism: Giraffa tippelskirchi (assembly GCF_054371585.1). Taxonomy (NCBI): domain Eukaryota; kingdom Metazoa; phylum Chordata; class Mammalia; order Artiodactyla; family Giraffidae; genus Giraffa; species Giraffa tippelskirchi. The sequence continues at coordinate 25,439,274 of NC_137287.1, forward strand.
CCCCCCCTCCCCCTAAAGACAAGCTCTTAAAGGAAAAAAAAAAGTGATACAAAGGCAGGAAAGACAGGGTGGGGCCCAAGAACAGTCTCAGTCTCCTCAGGTATTTTCACTTAAGGAGGCATGATCAGTGGAGGAATGGTATCTAACACAGAAATTTTGTAGCATCCAAACAAGAAAGCGACCAGGAAGACTGTGGAGCATGCACAGTAAAAATGCACAGGTTGCTGATGACCCTATGCGACCTTTCACGTGTGGTGCTCTACTAGTAAAGTTTAAGCGAAAACAACTCTTAGCACACTTGTACGGTGGCTTCAGGAGACAAATGCTCAAGACTAGGGACTGATGCAACCAGGTGCAATCCAGGGCACACTTCAACCTTCCTCTCAATGAATATTCCATCCCTAATCAAAAAGACCCATGTATTCAGAGGGCTAAAAATAAGATAAAAGAGGGATCAACTTGCAAGGGCATGGCACTTTTCTTTGAGTGTGTAACTCTTACTTCTGCCCTAAATAAACTGCTTCTTTGCTCCCTTTGCTCCTCAGCCTCAGTGCTTTTTTTTTTTGTCTTTTCCCTTTGTGTTCATCACCCAAATTCTTTTTTTGGGTGAGTTGAACAGAGCCTGGACGTTTAAAGGTTTTTTGGTATCACGATCAAGAAACAAGTTAAAAAAAAATCAGTCTTTTCTATATTTGCCTAAAACTATTTTGCAAAAACAAGTTACTTTTTTTTTTTCCTTTTTGCTGGGAAAAAGTGAAGAACAATGCTAGGCAATTTATTTTGGAATACTATCCTTATCCTAGCTATGGTGTGAATTAAAAATTATATTTCAAAGTACAGTGAAGTTAGAAAAAGTGCATTGGAAACACTGTAGCTCGGTTTGTGTTTTTTGTTTTGTTTTGTTGTTCCTTTTTTTTTTTTGGAATCACATTCTTGAATTGCTGATTGGCCTGGAACAGAGCTTAGTTAATATAGCATCAGGCACATTGTTTCAGAGGGAGGTAGTCCTTAACTCTGATCAATGTGGATTTCTGTTTCTACTCTTTATTGAATACATGATTGGAACACTTTTTCTGGCCTCTTGTGGTTGGGTGAGACCTGCTAAGGCATTCTGACCAATGACCAGTGACTGGATGTAATTTTCCCTGATTCTAGCAAGGAGCCTTTAGTCCACCACTCTCTGGCCTCCTTTCTTCTTCACTACCATGGCAACTGGTAATGTTTGAGATGGTAGCTGCTCTGCCAACTTTTGCTTAATGAGCACAGCCTCCCCCAGCAAACTATGGGTCAAACTTCAAGCAAGAAATCTTTTGCTGTTTTAAGTGAGTGAGAGTTGGGCATATTTGTTATCTCAGCCTCAACTAGCTTATCCTGCCTGAGACCCATATCAAGCTCTCCAAAGACACTGTTGTCAAACTGTTGAAACCAAAAACAAAAAGATCAAAACATTGGAACTGGCAGTATATCTTTACGCACAAAATATTTCGGCTTGGCAAACAAGTCCAGAAGGAAGTGGATGTTGCTATATTTAGAGCATGAAGCAAATGCACTGTTTTGAACTATTTAGACAAACATGCTCAAAATCATGTCCAAAATGTTACACCTATAGTTGATTGGAAACATTAAAAAGTATAAAAGTTGACAGTGTTTTCCTTTGCATATCACACACCCCATGCCCACATGCACGGTTATTTGGTTGCAAGAAACAGATGTTTGATCAAACTCAGAGAAGTTGAATTAATTGTTCAAGATCAAGCTATGACATGATGGAGGCTTTACAAAGACCTAGAACTTTGGACTTTTTATCACCTGTTATTTTGAGCCTTACAAATTTTTGTAAAACCATAATGAGTGTGAAATAGTCTCTCCTATCATCACAGCTGACAGAATATTCACAGAATTTGCATATCAATTCCTTGCTGAATTTTCATTATTTTATCATCATCTGTCTTATCTCCTCATTCATTTTGATCGTATATTTTACCCTCCTGGTACATTTTTCTCCTAGTTTTATAACCTGCTTTTTAGTGTTTGTATTCCTCTCACCTAATTTCAGAATTTCTATAAAGGCTGGATTTAGGAGTTGAGTTGGAAGGGAGGTTTTGACTTGAAGTACATTTCTCTAGTACTGAAGAATGAGAAAATTTCAGTTGCGTATATCAAGGGATGAGGGAGCTGCTGATGGATGTTGTGCTGTGCTGTGCTTAATTGCATCTGACTCTTTGTGACCCCATGGACTGCAGCCCACCAGGCTCCTCTGTCCATGGGGATTCTCCAGGCAAGAATACTGGAGTGGGTTGCCACGTCCTCCTCCAGGGGATCTTCGCAACCCACGGATTGAACCCAGGTCTCCTGTACTGCAGGCAGATTCTTTACTGTCTTAGACACCAGGAAAGCCCAAGAATACTGGAGTGGGTAGCCTATCCCTTCTCCAGGGGAACTTCCTGATCCAGGAATTGAACCAGGGTCTTCTGCATTGCAGGAGGCTTCTTTACCAGCTGAATGACAAGGGAAGCCCTGCTTATGGATGTTGTGGGGGAACAAAACCTCCTTACTCCTTACTCCCTGCCACCACTACTACTAACATCCTGGAGAATCTTTATTCTAGAGCAGAGTTTCCCCACCTTTCTTCTGCCTGTTCTTTTGAACAAGACTCTTACAAGCTCGTTTTCAGTATTGCAACAATCATTGGAGAGAATAATGGATTTGGTATCTGATCAGTTAACTGTGAGACTTTGAACAAGTTGTTTGGTTCCTCAGATGGGGAATGATGATATGGCTTTATTGAGTTATTATAAAACTTATGCAAGATCATGTCTGGGAATGGCTTTTATAGTGAGGGCCTAAGAAATACTTAATTCCATTCTTTTCCTACGGTTAAGGAGAGAAGCAGCATAGCCTTGTGGTTATGTGCAAGCTTGGAAGTGGCACAGCTGGGTTCCAATCCTAAATTCTGTCTTTTGCCAGCTCTGCAGAGACTGGTGACAAGTCACTTCTGTAAGCCTCCCTTGCCATGCCTACAAGGACCTGATATATTGTGGTGATTAAATTAGATAGTGAATAAACAGTGTTTAGGATGTTGTAAACACTCAAGAAATGGCAGTTTTCAATAGCTTTATTATTAGAAACAAGTTTCTCATATCCAGTCTCTGTCTTCCAACACAAGCTCACAAACCCTGACCTGGAACCCTTGAGTTCAAAGTTCAGAGTTCAGAATGTTTCAGAGTTTCAGAATGCTGTGGGAACTACAAAGATAACCTGGTGCATATAACAGGCATTCCAAACGTCTTGCCTCCAAGAGGCCTGTGGCAGCCCTTTATGATCAGCTCACAACTGCAACAAATACGTTCATGCTAAGTGGGTGTGGGATAAAAAATATAAATAACCTCACGTCAGCTCAAGTTCAGTTTGCTGCCAAATGAGTTTGTGCCAAAGTTAATGAAAATATATTTGGCTTCCCGAGCTTTTTTGGAATTCAGGGACCTGTGCAATCATTGTAATTTCTCCTGTTCTGTGTTTATAAGCTATTTCTGTCACCTATTTCTACTTTAAACTGTGCTCCTCCTACATTTCTGTTTTTATTTAATCCTTTATGGTTTCCTCTGAACGCTTAGCTCTCCTCCCTTGAAACCCTGTATTTTACTTCTCCTTCTCATCTGTGTCCCTATTTTTTATCTCTTCTTGGATTTCTCTTCTCTTTCTGGGGATCACTGACATAGAGTCCAATTTCATTTTCTTTGTTTTTTTTCCTTCCTTTGTTCCAGTCTCGCTAGGTTCTCATCTTCACTTCCTCTCCTTTTCTGTGGATTTCAGACAGAGTACCATCTCTGAATTGAAGACTTCTTGCTTATTCTTGTGTAAGGGTCATCTTCTATCTGCCATTTCCTTCCTGCACCTTCTTTTTATTGCTAGTAGCCCTTGGTTCCCTCCCCAACTACCATTAGCATCATCTTTCTCCTTTAATTCCTTCATCTCCTCCAGATATCCCTCTTTGTCCACCATTTTACAATGCCAATAATATCATTATGATAATTTATTGAGCTCTTACTGTGTACTAAGCACTTTACATGGATCATTTAATTTCATCCTTACAACACACCACGGGGTAGGGACTCTCTTAATCTTCATATTTCAGATGAGAAAATTCAGGCTGAGAGATAAAACGACTTGTTCAACTAGTCAAGGGCCAGAAATGGAATTCAAACACTGTTCCATTAACTCTTTGCATTTAATCCTTGTTGCATTAAAGTAATTCCAAAGCTCATGATTTCAATCACTGTGCTCCACTGCAGAGGATAGTACCAATTAAGATATTAAGAATCTTGCAGATTCATGATTGGCCTCACCTCTCTCTGCCTCCTTTTCAGTAAGTCAGTTACATACTGGCTTGTCCAGATTTGCCCCTTCCTGTGGTTGGATTCTTGGTCCTTATCTTTTCTCAGTGATACATTGAGATTATTTCATAATCCCCACACACTTAGAGTGAATCACAAGAACAGTCCCAATTTCAAATATTCTCATTCTCACAACCATTGAGATGGCCTGGAAATAGATGCCAGAAGAAATAGCATCCCTTTCCTTTGTTACCACATGCCTGCCTCAGAACACATCGTTCAAAGTCACAGCTTGGCAAAATGGCTTCATATCATGGACATGCCAGGTATCTGTGAATATCTGAGTGCATGATTATTATATTAATCAGGCTAGGCTCTACTATGCTGCAGTGAAATAAACCCCACATTTCTGGTCTAATAAACCAAAGATATCTATCTTTTCCCCATAACAGTTAGAGGTATTTCTGGTGACTCTCCTTGGCTTTTTTCTTGAGCAGTGACTCAGAGATCTGGGATGCTTTCACCATCTCAGAGTTCTTTACTTCCAGCCACTTGGATGGGAGAAGAAGTGTGGTATATTCATAGACTATCAGGCAGGAGAATACTCATTTCATTTCCACTTTTCAGATAGGAGGCATTTATGGAGGTGACTTGCCCAAGGTTTTCCAAGCTAGTAAGTGGTTGATTCTAGATCACAATTATGACTCTTCTTTCCACTTTATTTTTTAATTTTTTATTTTTTGTAATTAGAGATATTTTATCTATGTTAATGCTTCCTGTCTTGATTGTCACAGTAAGATATTAGAATTTCTCCTCCTTTCTTTTGATAATTCCAGTGAAAGTTTCAGGGGGGATACTCATTGGTTAAACCTGGGCCATATGTTTATCCTCAAACCAATTGCCATGGGTCAGACATTGCAGTGTTCTGATTGGTCAGATCTGTGTAATGTGTGCAACTCTTTGTTGTTCTGTCATTCAGTCGGACATGACTCTCTGTGACCCTAAGGACTGCAGTATGCCAGGATCCCTGTCCTTTACCATCTCCTGGAGCTTGCTCAAGCTCATGTCCATTGAGTAGGTGTTGCCATCCAACCATCTCATCCTCTGTTGTCCCCTTCTCCTCCTGCCTTCAATCTTTCCTAGCATCAGGGTCTTTTCCAATGAGTCAGCTCTCTGCATCAGGTGGCTGAAGTATTGGAACTTCAGCTTCAGCATCATTCCTTCCAATGAATAGTCAGAATTGATTTCCTTTAGGATGGACTGGTTTGATCTCCTTGCTGTTCAAGGGACTCTCAAGAGTCTGCTCCAACACCACAATTCAAAAGCATCAAATCTTTGGCACTCAGCCTTCTTTATGGTCCAACTCTCACATCTGTTCATGACTACTAGAAAAACCATAGCTTTGACTATAGGGACCTTTGTTGGCAAAGTAATGTCTCTGGTTTTTAGTATTCTGTAGAGGAAATGGAATAGAGGGTGTGAGTACATTCATGTCTACCCTGCATGGATGGGAACAGTGGGGAACTATCCCCCTAAAGAAATCCAGAGTGCTGTTACTAAAAGAAAAGGCAAGCAAACCAAGATAAGATCCACTGAGTTGAACAACTGAATGAAGAAGAATGAAGAAGAAAATATAAGATAGAATGAGTGACTAGGGGAATAAACTAATGGAAGCATGACCTGACCAATCAGAGGCTTGAGGATAATCATGTAGCCTAAGTCTAACCAATGAGAGCCCTTGGTGGAGTAAGTGAATGAACAAATGATGCTTCTTTGGTGGAGGACAAGAGAATCCTTCCAAATGATGAAAAGTGAATTAAAGACAAAATGACAGCATCATGAAGGTAAATTTTGCCCACTGTATAGTTTTTTGGTAGGCCTCATCTTGTTTCAGGTGAATTTTCAAGGACCTAGAAGCTTTCAGGTGCAGAAATGATCACGGTCTCTCTGTCCGCTTTGCCTTCTTTCAATCCCATGAAGGGGGAACAGCTTTAGTCGTGAGCCTGTTTAACCCCAACAAAAGGAATTTTGTTCAAAGAAGGTGGTCCCTTACTCCACAGCCTGCCAGGCTTACCCCTCCTTTTCAATTTCCATGGCCCTCCCCCTCCTCCTTAGAGAATTATTTTTTCTCATCGGCGAGGCAGAAAAGCAGCCGGGAGGCCCATCAGTGTTCACTTCCCTGGGCAAAGTGACTTCTGCAGTGCCAGGCCTGGAGTTTGTTTATCTCTCCCTGAGTCAATGAGATTTTGTCTATAGGCCTTTCTGCTATGTTCCTCCAGAGAGAGGTAAACTGCCTTTAAGTAATTGCTGAAGAAGGCATAAACCAGGGAAATTTGATTTGAGCATGCAATTTGAATCAGGAAATGCTCGTATAAATAACCAGGGCAGCTGAATGCGGCAGGTTTGTGCTCTATAGATTTTTTTTTATTTTTTAATCTCAGGGTCTTCAAAATAGAAGTTCTGCTTCAGCAGCTTAAACCATCCCAGGCCTTTGCACTCTGGTCTTGTGCTAGCTAGTTCAGCATCAGTAACTGACTATCTGGAGTTTCATAAGCTGAAGTTGTCTAGTTAACTTGTGTAGTTGGAAAGAGAAAAAAAGATTGAACTACCAAACAATACTGTAATCTATAGAATTGATACAATCTTAACCAAAACCCCACAGTTTTTGAGTAGGAAGGAGTTGGGAATCATCTAGTGCTTTCACCAATGAGAAAATTAGGGATCAGAGAGAGTAAGTCACTTATAGGAGGTCACTGAGAGTTTGGAAATGTCATATTTTTTCTTGCAGCAACAAAAAACCCCCAATCCCAGAGGTGTAAGTTTTTAACTTATTTTCCATTAGAGCTGTAGGTGGCCCATGGCTCTCCTGGGCTGAGCTGGGCTGGGCTGGCCCTGTTCCACATGTCTTCTCAAGGAACTACCATCCTTGGGGGCATGCTGCTCTCACACTGAGTGATGGAAGCTCAAGAGGGGCTGAACCAAACCATAGGAGTGTCCTTATAGCCTGCCTGGATGTGGTGTGTGTTATATCAGATCAGGGTTTCCCCGATTGCTCAGTGGTAATGAATACACCTGCAATGCAAGAGACGCAGGAGACCCTGGGTCGATCCCTGGGTTGGGAAGATGCCCTGGAAGAGGAAAGAGCAACCCACTCTAGTATCTGGAAAACTCCCGTGAACAGAGGAGCCTGGCAGGCTACAATCCAAAGGGTTGCAAAGGGCTGGACATGACTGAGCTACTGAGAACATAAACACATATTTGCTCACCTTCCACTGGTGTCAACAGTCTATCTGTGAATAAGATAGACAAAGCCCCTTCCATCAGAGTACCCATCGACTAGTGGGAAAATGATATCCAGTGAACCAACAAATGCAGCAGATGGTTATCAATGGAGTGAATGCTGTGCAAGAAACAAATAAGATGATGAGCTAGGGAGTATCTGGGAGAAGTCACTTAGATGATGAAGTCAGGAGAAACCTCTTTGAGAAAGTACTATTTCAACTGAAAGATGGGAAGAGACTAAGCTTATGAACAGATGGAAAGAACAATGCAAAGGGAACATCAGGGCCAGGACTTGGAGGCAAGACAGGGCTTGATGGGCCCAGAGCTTAGTCAGCAATCAGGGGTGAAGTCTGGATTGAGGTCACAGGAGTGGGTGGGGATGGAGTGTATGAAAACCTGTAGGCCATCTCAGAGATTCTAAGGACAGTGGCCAGACTGTGAAGGGTTGTAAGCAGAGCAATGGCATGGCATGCTTCATCATTTTAAAAGATCACCCCAGGTGTCATATGGATTGCAATGGGAAGCAGGTATAGACATAGAAAACAAATCACTTTTTTTCCTAAGAGAGGGTTTTGCTGAACTGGTGTCTTGAACCAGGAGGGCTGGCCATGTGCCTACAGAGGAGGAGATGGAAGCAGAACTATTTTGGCAAGAGAACCAACAGGACCTGTTGATATCTTGGAGGTTAGGTCTCATAGAGAGAGTTCAAGGATGACTCCATGGTTGCTGACATGAACAATTGGACAGAGTCAGAGGCCTTTTACTGAAAGGTGGATGATGGGGGAGAGGCATGGGGTTGGATAAAACTGGAGCTTTGTTGGAATCAGTTTGAGACGCCCATTAGTGGGCTAAGCCATCTGTCTTCCATTAGACTGTGCTATATCCCCAGTGCTGAGCCCAGGGCCTTGGCGTGCACTGAGTGCTCAAAAAGTATTTGTTGAATGAGAGAATCTAAATGATATGCTTAAAAGCTACAGATGACTAATGGCTTCTAGAAGGACAGATGATCCAAAGTCCGTAGCAATGGCTAATTAAACCATTGCAATCCGATGTCCAAAATATTGTATGCTGGAGACCCCCCCCCTCCACTCCCCATTAATTGAACAGGCCCTGTCTCTTTTGCTCTTGTAGTCCATTGTTCTTCAAATGTAATTAGCCTTTGTGTTTTGTCAGTAAAGGAGACACTGGTACTTTGATAAATAGCTTGTTTCTGGGAAAGGAGTATTTGTGAATACAAAACCCCGTCTTCTCCCCTTTTTCTCATACCTTTTCCTCCTACACTGGGAGGCCCTTAGGCTGCCCAGGTGGTGCATCGGTAAAGAATCTGCCTGCCAATGCAGGAGACACAATGCAGGAGACGTGGGCCTGATCCCTGGGTTGGGGAGATCCCCTGGAGAAGGAAATGGCAACCCTTTCCAGTATTCTTGCCTGGAGAATCCCATGGACAGAGGAGCCTGGTGGGCTACAGTCCATGGGGTCGCAAAGAGTCGGACACAACTAACTGAGCACACACGTGCTGCGTAGCATGGGCTACACTAGTACCTTCAGGAGGGCCAGATTTCTTAGGAAGGGATAGCAACACAGAAATAATAGTTCTCACTTATTGAACATCTATTATGTGGCAGGCAGATATCTTACATGTGATACAACAATCTTGAAAAGTAATTTTCAAAAAAATCCTTGTGTTCCAGCTGAGTAAACCAAACAAAACTCAGAGAGAGTTAAAAATCTCACAGTAACTAGGAGGCTAAGCTGAGATTCAGATATATCCAGGTTTGTCTGACCCCGAAGATTGTGTCTTTTCTGGGGTTCTGTGTCTCCCTTCATACTAAGTAGGCTCACCTTATTGAAGGGCCTCCATGTGCCCCGTTTAAAAAAATAGTTTATGGAGATTTAAGTCACAGGCTGTATAATCAAACCATTTAAAAGGGTAAGATTCTATGCGCCTCATTTGTTAATGAAACAAATAGTTTCGGTTCTCACTCTTAGCCAGGAACAGCATCCTTCTGATCACTCAAGCCTGTTATCTCCTGTGATTTGTGCTGCTCTTTCCATTCCGCTCTCTGACAGGCAGTGTGGGGCTGGGGGTCATCCCCTGTGTCTTACTGGTAAAGAAACTGATAATGTCACACCCGGCTTGTGATCAGCATTATCTGAGTATTGACCTGGGGTAGTCTGACTGTGAAGTCCACTCTTTCCGAGACTTTACATGATCTGACCTTGGATAGCTGTATAGCCCTTCTCAATGGACAGAGATTATTTTTTCATGTCCATGATCTCATCTGATCCCCACCCCAAGACTTATCTGCTAACTGAGATTTTCAGAGCCGAGATCAATCTGAAAGATCTAAACCAATTCAGCTGGTTTTCCTTGTCCTGACCTAGAGAGAGGCACTGAATTTCTCCCAACGCTCAGGAGTGACCCCCGCCCCCCCAACACATGATGATGGCCACTTTCAAAAGAAAAAACATAGCAAATGTGGTCAAGGATGCAGAGAAATTGGAGACTTTGTGCACTGTTGCTGGGAATGCAAAATAGTGCAGCCACTGTGGGAAACAGTATAGAATTGCCTCAAAAAATTAAAAATAGGATCATTACTTCTGAATTCATACCACCCCACATTCAAAGCAGGATCTTGGCTTTTCTAGCTTCAGTGTGATAAATGAGATCATACAGTATTTGTTTGTCAGTGTCTGGGTTATTTCACTTAATATAATGTCCTCCAGTATTATCTGTGTTGTCACAAACAGCAGGATTTCCTTCTTTTTTATTCCATTGTATATATATTTATTACATTTTGGGGGGGATCTAAAAAAGACTCATAGAACCAGAGAGTACATATGGTTAAAGTGTACATATAGTGTACTTTAAATTTGCTAAGAGAGTAGATCTTAAGTGCTCATAAAAAGTGGTAACTATGTGAGGTGATGGATATGTTAATTAATGACTGTGGTTATCATTTTACAATGTGTATATACATATAAAGTCATCACATTGTACACCCTAAATATATACAATTTTTATTTGTTAATTGTACCTCAATAAAGCTGGAAAAATAAATAAATAGAATAACATAGCATGAAAAGCAAACTTACAATAAATAAAACACCAAAATGAAAAAAGCACAGGATCTTGAGATATTTGTACACCCATATTCTTTGCAGCATTAGTGGCAATAACAAAGAAGTGGATCCAACTCAAATGTCCATCAGTAAATGAATGGATAAAGAAATATGGTACATAGTATGCAAAAAAAGATATTATTCAGCCTTAAAAGAGTAGGAAATTCTGATACTTGCTATAACATAGATAAAGCTGGAGGACGTTATGCTCAATGAAATAAGCCAGCCACAAAAGGACAAAGACTGTAAGATCCCACTCATGATGTATCTAAAGCAGTCAAACTCATAGGAACAGGAAACAGAAAGACAGGGACAAGAACTGCAGGGGAAGAGGAATTAGTGTTTAGTGGGCACAGAGTTTCAATTTTGTAAGATGTAAAAGTTCTAGTGATCTATTGCATAACAATATGACTATACTTGCCGCTATTGAACTGGACATGTTAAAATGGTAAATCTAATGCTGTTTTTGCCAGAATAATTTAAAAAAACTGCCCATGGTGGACTTACGACTTGAACCCATGTCACTATGGAATCTCAGTGGAGTTAACCCTGAGGGAGAATGTTGTCTGCATTATTTGGGGGCAAGGGCTGTGAATTTGTCTCAGGTTGGGTATTTTTTTTTTTTTTGACCTAGCCCCCTTGAGAAGTAAAAAGGTGCTCTTGCCAGACCTCAGGGGGATCCAGGTGAGCGGAGAGGGTCTGCAAGAGTGTGTGCTGTGCTTAGTTGCTCAGTCATGTCCGACTCTTGGTGACTGCATAGATGGTAGCCTGCCAGGCTCCTCTGTCCATGGGATTCTCCAGGCAAGAATACTGGAGTGGTTGGCCATGCCCTCCTCCAGGGGACCTTCCCAACCCAGGGATCGAACCCAGGTCTCCTGCATTGCAGATGAATGCTTTCCCATCTGAGCCAACAGGGAAGCCAGAGAGTACCTATTGCAAAATGCTTTCACCTCCCCTGGGATGGAGGCTGCAAATGGCCCTGTGAGGTAACCAGGGGTGGCAGTATTAATCCCACATGGAGAAACCAAACTCAGCCAAGATTAAGAGAACATCCAGATCACTTGGGGCATCAGTGGTGGAGAGGAGACTAGAGTTCAGAAATTTCAGTGCTGGGTGCAGTGTTAGTGAAGTGAACAGTGTAGCTCTTTTTTTTTTTTCTTTTTTTGACCATACTGGGTCTTCATTGTGGGGCATGGGTTTTCTCTTCTTGTGATGCAGGGGTTTCTAATTGCAGCTCACTGGCTTATTTGCCCCACAGCATGTTGAGATGCTAGTTCCATGACCCGGATCGAACCCACATCCCCTGCATTAGAAGGAGAATTCTTAACCACTGGATCACCAAGGAAGTCCTGGTATAGCTCATTTTTAAGATTAGAACTCAAGAAAGAAGTGGAAAACTTGGATGCTTTTCTTATTTTCATTATTTTATCTAAAGAAATTTCCACAACACCAAAGTGCACAATTCCATTGAGTGTCCAGCTCTGACCTAGTGTGGATTAGTGACCTGAGCCCTGGGCTCCCTTGCAGGCTGCTGGACCACAGGGCCAGTGTAGGAAGGCACTATCTCCAGGCCAGGGGCCTCCGAGCCCTCTCCTTTCAGCAGTAGATTTTCCTTTTTCATGCTTGAACTCCAGAGGCCCCCAAGGGCTTCTGCCTTAATTAAAATTTAAATTCACAAATCATTTCTTAAACTGTCTCATAGGCAGCCACATAATCACAATCATTAGCGGGTGGTCGGAGTCACTTTTGCTTTAATGATTTTGGAGACATCGGCTTAGTCCCAGCAGTCAGACTATCTTCTACCACCTCTCTCACCACAGGCCCTGCCCAGAGAACTCTGCCCAGATGTTGTAATAGACGTCCGTGATCCCGTTCGGGTGCAATGATGTGTCCTGGTCTGTCCCCATAACTGTCCCCACTCCTGTCTCCTGAAGCTTATTGGATCCTCACTTGTTGTTGTTGTTCAGTTGCTAAGTCGTGTCCGACTCTTTGCGACCCCATGGACTGCAGCACACCAGGTTCCCTGTCCTCCACTATCTCCTGGAGTTTGCTTAAACTCATCATCCTCTCTGGGCACCAGCCAGTTTAGAGGAGAAAATCTCAAAGCTCAAGCAGAGTGAAGACCCACCATGAACTTGAGCAGCTGTCCCTGGGCCCTGGCCTCTGCTCCTGGGAACCTGCAGGCACCACCTCACGGCTGTCCTTTCCCCAGCCCAGAGCTTCCCAGCCTTGGCATTATTGATGTTTTGGACTGGAGAGTCCTTTTCTTTTTTAAAAATTAATTAGTTTATTTTTGATTGCACGGGATCTTCCTTGTTGCACACTAGCTTTCTCCAGTTGCAGCCAGTGGGGGCTACTCTCTAGCTGCAATTCACTGGCTTCTATTGCAGTTGTTTCTGTTGTTGTGGAACACAGCTATTGAACTTGCAGGCTCAGTAGTTGTGGCCCACAGGCTTGGTTGCTCCGTGGCATGTGGAATCTTCCTGAACGAGGGATCAAGCCACGTCCCCTAGGTTGGGAGGTGGAAACTTGACTGCTGGACCACCAGGGAAATCCTAGATAGTTCTTTATCACGGAACTCTCCTGTGTGTTGCAGGATGTATGGCATAATCTCTGGCCTCTACCTACTAGATGCCACTTGCAACCTCCACTTGTGGCAGCCAAAAGTGTCTTGAGACAAGGTTAGATGTCCTCTGGGGGCACAGGCCCCATGCTGAGAACAACTGAGCTGTCTATTGACCTCTCTAAGATCAGTCCCCTGGATTCAGATTCCTTTTCTCCTTTCCCTACAGTTCTCTCCCCATATCTCCAAACCCTGGTGTTGTTTAAAGCCATTCAATGCAAAAGAACTTATTGTACTGCTTTCCCCCAACAACAGGGGTTTAGATCCTAAAAGGAAGGATTCAAACATTGGAAACCCAGAAGATCCTGTTTTTTCTTTTTCTTAAATATTTATTTATTTATTTATTTTTGTCCGCGCTCTGGGTCTTCATTGCTATGTGTGGGCTTTTCTCTCGTTGCGGTGTGTGGGCCTCTCGTGGTGGTGACTTCTCTTGTCATGGAGAACACGCTCTAGAGTGCACAGGCTTCAGGAGGTGTGGTGAACAGCTTTAGTTGCCCTGCCGCATGTAGGATCTTCCCCAGCCAGGGATCAAACCCTTGTCCCCCGCATTGGCAGGCGAGTTCTTGTCAGCTGAACCACCAGGGAAGCCAGAGCGTGTTTATTCTTCATGGAGGGTCGGGGCTGGTGGGATGTGAAAAATCAAATCCTTCTCTTCTTCTGGAGAAGTTACCAGTACACACCAACAGCGGGTGGCAAGTCAGGATCTTGGATAAGGGCTGTCTGCGTCTGGAGTTCATGCTTCTAACCACCCTGCTACCTGCCTCCTCTGAAGACTCACCTCAGCGGTGGTGTGGGAAAGGATGGCAGCGGGCACCGGGCACAGTTAACTAACCAGCTGTGTTCTCCTAGGATGGTCATGCCTTCCCTCAGGGTGCGATAAAGCGGAGGGGTGAGTCCGACAAACTCTGCCATTATTTTCAGCTCTGATGATTAGTGAGTCCTGTCTTCCAGGTCCCACAGAAGAGAGTCCTTGCTGTGCAAAGGCAGAAATCCTTCCAACCAACAAGTCATGAGCTCCTCATGGGATCCAGGCACTGCACTGGGTTACAGGACTCTGAAAATGAAGAAGAGAGAGCTCTGTGTCTGAAAATATCCTAGTCTCAAGGTGGAAGCAGATAGGCCAGTAGAAATAGCAATGGGTTATTGTTCCTAAAGTAAAGGTACAAGCAGAGTAAGGTGTGGCTTAGTTGAGGAGGTAAGAAATCATCTCAGCCTCGGAGTCAAAACTAGCATCTGAAGCAACTCTTTTCTTTAGGGCCACAGGAATTAAGCAATTTTATTGTCACAGCATCTATCTGCTCTGGTTACCTATTGCTATATCTATATTGATAACAAACCACCACAAATTTAGTGGCTTAAAACAATTGTTTTATGACATTCACAGTCTCTGAGGGTCAGGACTTTGGGCAGGAAATATTGGGGCTTCCTTGCCTGGGCCATCAGTTGGGAAGGTTTGAAGAGCTGGTGGAGACTTGAATGGGTGGGCCCTGGAATCATCTGGAGGCTCCTTGCTCACAGGTCTACCACTTGGGTTTGGCTGGAACTGTCCCCTGGGTGCCTCAATGTGGTCTCTCCCAGTGGCTTGGGTTTCCTTTCAACATGGTGGCCTCAGGGTAGTCAGACTTCTTTCACAGTGACTCATAGCTCCAAGAACAAGTAGAAGCTGCCAGATGGAAGCTGCATGGCTGTGGATGACCCGGTCTTAGAAGTCACATGGCATCCCTTCTGCCATACTTTATAAGTTGAGGCAGTCATGAGCTCACTCAGATTCAAAGGGAGGGGACACAGACCTCACCTCTTATGGCAGGAACATAAAAATATTTGCAGCCACGTTTTAAAACCACCACACAATTCTTATTTCCACTTTCAGAGGTCTGAATTTCTCCAAATCTTTAGCAGAGAATCCCACCTCGCAAAATCTCTCCAGGTGTATTTACACCAAAAGCCTACTTCAATTAATCAATTCTAATGCTCCAATTACTCAGCTTATATTTTCAGACACTCTAATAAGCACCACAAATGAATAGGAATTAAACTGATGGTGCATCACCCTGTACAATTAGAAAGACCACACTTGATTTCCCAAGCAGCCTTCTCCTTTGTGAGATGAACTTACTTCGCTCCCATTGGTTTAGCACAGGGAAACATTTTCCTGGGGCTGAGGTGGGGCTGGAGCAGGTGGGAAGACTTCCAAGAATATGTAACAGTTGGGATAAAGAATGAAATGAAGACTGGAGCCTTTTTGGTGGATGCCTTTGTCATGTTGGGGAAGACCTGGGTTTCTGTCCAGACTTTGGTATTCAACAACCTGGGCTTCAGTTCACTCACCTGTAAAGTAAGAGGGTTGGGCTTGATAATTTCTAGAACTCTTTCAGTTTCAAAGTGTCTGTGATTATACGAATATTTACCAAGGGCAATTTTCTAACATTAATACCCAGAGGGAGCACCCGTGTCATCATCATATTCATTTGAATAACTTGTTTTCAAGAAATACCGTCACACTCCTGGTAACCAGACCTTTTTCTTCTGTATTTGCATAAATATACACATACATCTTTACCTAAGTGGTATCATACTGTAGATTTTCTTCTGCAATTTCCTTTTTACCTCCACCACTATAATATGTACTGAAAAGCTTCCATATCAGTACATAAAATTAAACTTCACTCTTTTCCACTGTTACATAATAGTCCATCATATAGATACACCATAAATTATGTAAATAGATCCCTTTTGATGTAAATGCAGATCCCTTCCATCCTTTTGTCTTTATTAACAGTGCTTAAATGAATAACCATGTATAAACACCATTTTGTTTCCATCCAGCTTTATCTATGAAGCAAATTTCCAGAAGCAAATTTGCTGCACCAAGGCTACTGGCTTTTGTAATTTTGATAGATACTGACACATTTCTCTTCATACAGATTATGCCAATTTATCCTCCCATCAATAATATATGAAAGAGCTTTTTTCCCTCACACAATATATGATCAAACTTTATATCTCTTGCCACTCTGATAAGGTGAAAATGGCAGCTCATTGTAGTTTTAAGTGGCATTTCTCCTTGATGAGAAAGTCGGCACCTTTTCTTACATGTAGGAGTCCTTTGTATTTCTTTTGTTCAGAAACGTCTCCTTGTAGACTTTTGGAAGGAGATGCACTTAAATCATTTTTAACAGCTGTTGTTGGATTTGTCTGATGGACCCACTAAATGCATCGCTCTGGTTCTCTTTATATCAGTTTCTGGTGTCACCTATAATCCCTTGAGCAGGTGGGGACATCCTCAGCCCAGCAATCCACCCCATATAAGAAGCTTTGCCTTTGGGTGGACTGCAGCAAGGGAGCTGGTCTGTATCTGCTGGGACAACACTGGGGAGATGACTGTGCTCATGCTCAGTCGCTCAGTCCTGTCCAACTGTTGGAGATCCCAGGGACTGTAGCCCTCCAGCCTCCTCTGTCCATGGGATTTTCCAGGCAAGAACACTCGAGTGGGTTGCCATTTCTTTCTCCAGGAGATCCTCCCCACCCAGGGATTGAACCTGCGTCTCCTGCTTGGCAGGTGGATTCTTTACCACTGAGCCACCTGGGGTGATGATAAAGCACCAAAGCTTCACTCTGACTTCCCCATGTAATCTTGTCTACCAGACTCTGGAAACGACCACTTTCCTCTTTTGACGAAGCCTGTTTCTTCACAGTACATTTTGTTATTGTCATGGGTTTTGTTATTTTTTCAGTTACCCATGTGTATATATTCTTTTTTTGGTATTCTCTTCCATTGTGATTTATCATAGGATATTGCATATAGTTCCGTGTGTAATACAGTAAGACCTTGTTGCTTATCCATTCTCTATATGAAAACTTTTATCTGTTAACCTCAACTTCTTAGTCCATCCCTCCTCCAACTCCCTGCTCCCTTGGCAACCACCAGTATGTTGTCTGTGTCTGTGATTCTGTTTCATAGGTGGGTTCATTTGTATCATATTTTATATTCCACATATAAATGATATCATGTGATGTTTGTCTTTAAATTTCTGACTTATTTCAAGTAGTATAATATCTAGTTGCATCCATGTAGCTGCAAATGACATTACTTTATTCTTTTTTTTATGGCTGAGTAGTATTCCATTATGTCACATCTTTATCCACTGATCCATTGATGGATATTTAGGTTGTTGTGAATGTGGCTAACTGGCTATTGTGAATAGTGCTGCTATGAACACGCCTTTTTCAATTGTAGTTTTGTCCAGACATATGCCCAGGAGTAGCACTGCTGGATGATATGATAATTCCATTTTTAGTTTTCTGAGGAACCGCCATACTGTCTTCCATAGTGACTGCACCAATTTACGTTCCTATCAATAGTGTAGGAGGGTTCTGTGAGTTTTGTCATTTAAAAAAATAAACTTGCTATCTTTCTAGAAAAAGTCAAACACTGACCACTTTTATCATTTATTGACATCAATTTTTCTATTGGTGGTGATGGTGACAAATCTCCTTTTCTTATCACCTCCTTTGTCCTTGCTTTTCAAGGTTTACACATAGTGATAGAAGGAAAGCCAGATTTGGCTCTGAGCCTAAGACCACACTCAACAGCACAGTTAATCAGAACTTGAGGTCAATAGTCCCCTGCTTAGCCAGTGGTAAAGAAGATACTCTACTTAGATTACCACGTGGCCTTAGTATCTGGTACAGATAGGGTAGGGGGTCCCTGGAGAAAGAGAATCAGACATGGCTTTCTTGACATAAGGAAGCCATTTTAGGCCAAAGCCATTTTATTTCTGTACCTGGGCATGGGGCTTGTCCTTGCAGAAGGACAGACCTCCATACGATTTTATGGGAAGAAAAAGAGTGGAAGAGCAAATAGTTATTACCAGGCCAGGGAGATAACGTAACAACTGTGTGTGTAGGGGGCAATATTTCAGTTGTAAAGGCTCCCGGTTCTGTTTCAAAGGTAAAGATGAGCCTGAAATACATTCTTGAACTGTTTCGCAGGATCCTGATTCCCTCAAGCACTCAATCACCAGACTAACTGGAACCTAAGGAGGGATAATGCTAACTTTGGCTGATGCTTGTGACTTCCGTCAACCAGAGCTTGGACTCTGTGGAACTTTGCCCCAGTTCTATGCTCAGTTGTCCTCTGCTCAAGCCCCACATAACTATGCCTGCACTCTTAGATGAAAACTTCCCCAATTTTGTTGTTGGGGAGACCCTGTTTGGGGAAATATTCCCAGTGTTCTCCTTACTTGCTGCAAGTAATAATCCTTCCTCCTCCTGCTCTTTGACTTGCTTGTGTATTTTGGCTCCACACCCACCAAGAGGTGAATCTAGTTTTGGGATAATGGAACCACCTAGCTAAAATCCTAGGGAGAGGAAAATTTGGACTTAGCTAAGTTCCAGCCTTTTTCATGCTCCAGGTTCTGTGTTAGGGATGCAAAAATGAATTGCCCTTGGTCTCAAGCAGCTGCAATGTCAGAGCAGGTCAATCCGGAAGCAGATATTAATATATGCTAACATAGTGTGGTGAGTTCCATGGTAGGAGGAAACTCTTCCCAATCTAACCCAAAGAAGGATTCTTGGAGGCGGGCCTCCCTTGGTCATAATGTTAGTGTAAATCGCTGTTAGGAAGACACGACCATGGGATGAAATAAGTGGAGAAGATAAATAAAAAGATGTGTGTATGTGTGTAATAGAAAGTGATTTGTTGTTTCTGGAGGAGAAAGTATGTCATGGGTAGTGGCTGAAGAAGTAGAGCGTGGTGAGGTCTGTTTGCTCTCCAGAAGATTTATAATTTACCCACAGGTTAACAGCAATTCACCCTAGGCTTATGCAGAATTACTAACTCAATGGCTATATGGGTACCCCTTTCTCTAGCCAACAAGTGTGTGAAAAGATCAGGTTTCCTTAAAAAATGTGGACTCATCAGGCTTGGAGCTTGAAAAGGAGTTGAGGGCAAAGAAAAACAGTCCAGCAACAGATTTAATATCCGAATAGCTCAAACCCTTTACGGTGGAGTTGAATCATCTGTGTATTTTGACTTAATCTAATTCAACTCTTCATGCTCAGCAAAGAACATGAGGAAGTGAGATGGAGACATGCAAGGGAGTTTGTGGGCACAGTGCAAATGGTCCAGCAACTTCATTCTCCACTCTCGGGCACCAAAGGGCATGAGATGAGAGGACTGACCTTCACGTCCCATCACCAGGCTTAACTTCTCACATAACTCCCATGAATTTTGGCACTAAACACAAGATAAAGGGCTCACCAATGAGCTAGTGAATGACACAACCATCACTGGAAGGAAGGCTGGCCAGGTTGGACACGCACAAAACCCAGCATATATGTGACTTTTAAGAAGTAGCTATTGTTGTTCAGTTGCTAAGTCGTGTCTGACTCTGCGATCCCATGAATTGCATATGCCAGGCTTCCCTGTCTTTTACTACCTCCCGGAGTTTGCTCAAACTCATGTCCGTTGATATAGTGATGCCATCCAACCGTTAAAATGAGGTCATTACAGCTCTAATCTAAGAAAACTGATGATTTTATAAGAAGAAAACATTTGGAAACAGACACACACTGTGGGAAGCTGATATGAAAGATGCAGACAGAACAACCGTCTACAAGCCAGAGAGAGAGAGAGAGAGACGGCAGAAGGAACCAACCCTACAGAAATCTTGATCTCAGACTTCTAGCCTCTAAAACCATGAGAAAACAAATTTCTGTTGTTTAAGCCACCCAGCCTGTGATACTTTTTTATGGTAGAGCTAAGAAACTAATATATTTTAGAAAGGGGCTTGTCATGTTAATTATAGCTGTCCCATCTCTCTCCAAACTGTTCAAATCCTTGTACGGAAAGGGAAGCCACTCACAAACATTGGTGCATTAGTTGCTTTGGTCAAAAATTACTTCAGATGCCACTCACTGTTTATCAGAGGAGTGTGGAAACTGTTGTGGGAGACAGGGGCCATGGGAGAACTGAAAGCAGAAATGAACAAGATAGATCTGAATTTGGGCTAGATCACAGCAGCATCAATATTGAAGATGTATTGAAAGAGGGCAAGACTGGAAGTGGAGAGCTGTTAACAAGCTTTATTGTGCAGTAACAGCAGGGTGAAGAGTTTGGGGCAGGTTTGATAAATATTTAGGAATGAGAATAGTACTGTAGTATTGGCTAATAGGATGGCGAATGAAAAGAGGGAAGCGAGGTGGATGACTCCTGTATTTCTAGCTTGGGCATCCAGTATATGGCAGCACCATCAGTGGAAAAGGACTCTAGGAGAGTTTATTTGCACACAACCTCATTTCAGAGAGAACTAAAGTTTGTTTGCCCAGATACTAACCATGACATCATGAAGCTAAGCAAATAAGGAGAGTGCATCAAGGACCAGGTGAAAGTAGGAAAGAGAAGATGAAGACAGGAGTGAGGCTAATATACAAATACTTACCCAAATGTTTTAAACACTTGCCAGAGATGGGCTGTATGATTTGTGTTAGCCAAGTGAATGACATTATTCACAGTTGTAGGTTTGGTCAGTGCTGTCCACCTCTTCTAAGAATCTGGAGTCTGAAAATTCTACCTTGGTGGGAAAATCTGGCTTTTGGTTTCTGGGTGTTTAGAGGCACCAGGAATATGGGGAGAAGCACAGCTTGAATCTTTGGAGAGTCCATAGAGAGAGGGTTCAAAACCCATAAGACATCCTCAGACTCACCTTGGGGCAGGGTGGCATCAGGGTACTGAGTCCAGAGACTGTCTGTGAAGACAGAGTATCTGTACTTTGATGTAACTGTGGAAAATCTGCTTATTTGGGAAATATGACGTGAATATGTCACATGCCTTCCATGATGCCACTTGACTGATTTGCATAGCATCACTGTTTCTGCAATGTGGATATGCAGGTTATATAAGCAATCTGGCAGCTTAAGACTTGCTACTGTCATTTCCAAGGTGGCAGATGGTTCAGAACTAAGGGGACCTTTTCTGCAACACAATTCGAGCGTGAATGCATTGCCATCCAGGCACTTTTCTATCATCCCTTCACAGTCGCACCTTTGAAATACACCCAAACCACCAGTCTGAAAGCTCTTGGGTTGGAAAAGGGAATGGCTGTCCCTGTGCTCTGTTTCCTAGAGAGTCTGTCTTCTGTCAAATGTTAAGGGGGTGCGCGAGCAAGGTGTTCAACAGGTTCATGTTCCTGCTGCCTGTGGGTCCCTTTCTCTGCTGTGGAAGGGACAGGAGGGACTTTTGAGAGTGGGTTGTACAGAGTGGCTCTTGGCACTCATATTACTTGATCTCATTGGGTCCAGAACTGGTTGAAGCCTGATTTGTTGATCTTTGCAGCTCATGAGTGCGTGTGTGTGTGTGTGTGTGTGTGTGTTCGTGCATATGTGCACATATGTGGGTACATTTGGGGTTGACTTGCTTTGTTCCCTGCCATGAATATCTGTTGCTGCTGCCTGCCCACATTTATACCCCCATCTCGAGTGAAATCACCTTCTCCTACTTTCAGTCCAGAGGTGACTCAGATCATTGTCTTCCACCTTCCTGCCTTCCATGACCTGGTTCAGGGATGGACACAGGGCTTCATCCACAGAGCGTATTGGCACTTTCTATGGAACTATTGAATAAGAGCTGTGTTCATTGCTTCTGGGCCTGCTGATCTAGTATAATGTAAGCCTGGAGTTGCTGGCCACCATCTTTCCACCACATGGAGATGGCCCATCTAAGGATCAAACCAATGCAGGGGAAACGAGATCTGAGGTTTGGGGAAAGAAAGCCTGTATTGAGCCAAAAATGAAGCCCGAGGACATGTGGACGCCCTAGAATTCTAAACCAACAAATTTATCATATCATTGTTATTTTGCTTATTTCAGTTTTATTTCTGTCTCTTGCGATTATACGTCTTACCTAAGACAATCTCTCTACCATTTATGCTTAACAGTTTCTAGATAAGATCCTAGCTAGAGTGTTGACACATTTAATCACAGGCATATTTGGGGCATTCCCTGCCAATCCCCACAGATATACAAAGTTTAGGAAACTTATGTTGGGAGTTAAAAATAAGGGAGGGGCTTGGACCTCAGAATTATTGATACTCTTTCTGCTCCGTGACATCACTGTGCTTATCCTGCTTGGTCCCTTGGCCTTTGCCCCCTCAAAGGAGGATGCTCTTTGTTACAACTGTATCTTTTTCTACTGCTGCTGCTGCTAAGTCGCTTTAGTCGTGTCTGACTCTGTGCAACCCCAACGACGGTAGCCCACCACGCTCCCCCGTCCCTGGGATTCTCCAGGCAAGAACACCGGAGCGGGTTGCCATTTCCTTCTCCAATGCATGAAAGTGAAAAGTGAAAGTGAAGTCGCTCAGTCGTGTCTGACTCTTAGCGACCCCCTACCAGGCTCCTCCGTCCATGGGATTTTCCAGGCAAGAGTACTGGAGTGGGGTGCCATTATCTTTTTCTAGCCTGAGGTTTGACCAGACATTTTTTTGCTAGTGCTGTCGAAGTCTCAGCATCTTGTTCAGCCTCCCTGGTATCGCACAGAGATCTGTGTTCAAATAGGATACCAGTGCTATCACTTGTTGAAACCTCAAACCTTTGTACCCTTCCTGTTTGGAGACGGCAGTGTTTAATCTGCCTCCTCACCACCAATCCAACCCCATCAGCCTATTTTCCCTCCTATCGATGAGCTTTCACCTCCTAAAACAAAACTAGGGTGAAAGTTGCCTTCTGGGTGTCTCATAATTTATGCTTTTGGACCTTTAGCCAAGATGCTACTTGTTTCCACTGTCAAGTTTCTCCTTCTCTCATGCCAGTGGAATTTTTAGCTGTACAGGTAGATGCTCAGAATAAGGCTGACATTTACCAGCCTGCCTAATGGCTGGGGGTAGCTGTACAGCTTAGTTCTGGCCAATGGGATCTAAGGAGAAAGGGAGGGTAGAAACTTCTGGGAATCTTCTTCAGGAGACAGTGCATACCTGTCATTTGTCCCATCTTTGTTTCCCTTTCCCTGTCCTGCTGCTTGGGATGTAGGTGGTGCCATCTTGAACCATGAGCATGATGTTCATATTTTAAAAGATATTAGAGCAGTGAGTGGGGAGGGGACTGAGGCTTCAATAATAAAAGATTCACAGAGGAGGAGAGCACCTCTTCTTCAGCTTCGTGTCATGACAATGGATAGCAGCTTCCGTCTTGTGATCATCAAGGGGTGAGTTCAAGGACCAAGGTAACCACTGGGCGTGGCAGAGCTGAAGAAAAGAGAGTGGGTCCAGGTGACACCCCTCATCTGGAGCCTCCCACCTCCAGAGTTCTTGTCAGATGAAGTGAGATCTTTTGCCCTTTGTTTAAGCCACTTTGGGGGGGCTTTTATTACATAAAGTCACCCTAATTGATGACTGCAGGAGTGGATATGAGGGAGCATCATCCTGGAACAACAAGGCTTGGTGACTTGTTCTTAAGATGAAGCAAGGAAACCCCCTCCTGATCTTCTGAGCATGCTTCAGCAACCAGAACAGAACACAAACAGATATCACAGTAAATTATCCCCCATATGTAAAAAGCACAGCATGGAACCTGACACATTTAAGCAGCCAGTAAAAGGTAGCTATTTTTCTTTTTCTTATTAGCATAATGCCTCAATAAATGTTAGTTTCTGATCCTATCTTCTTGAATGTCTCTCCCTCTGCTGCTAAATTCCCCAGTACCTTTACATTTATCTCCCTTCTCCCCTATTAAACCTGGCTCTTGCAAAGACTGTCAACTCACTCTCATTGAGGTGTCAGTGATAGATAACGCTTAATGTATGACCTCATTCCCCAAACGCTACTGGCTTGCCAGTGAGATTTACATTTAATAGAGGATTAAAGCCTTAAGCCAAAGGAATGAATCTTTAATGGTAAAATTTGAGACATCAGAAAGCTTATGAAAAACTAATACTGCGGGGGAGGGATCTCCCCCTCTACAATCCTAATTTTCTCAGGGGTTCTTATAATGTTCTTCAAAGTCCCAGGTTCAAAAACATCACGCCATGGAGCAGTTTACAATTTGTGGTTGTCAGACAGCAGATTCCTGATGAAGCTCTGGGGACTTGTGAAATCAAATGCACAAGAAGAGGGGGCGTCAGGTCCAGAGGGAGCAGTCTGTCGAGTGAGTCAGGCTGCCTGGCCTCGTGGATGGAGCTTCCCTCAGGGCTGGTGCTGTGCTGAGCCACATTTGCTTTCTGATGCAGCAGTTTCTTGCTTCCTCTTGACATCAGCGCTTCAGGGGCTGTATCGCGCTCTCCTCCTCCCTAGCCCCATCCTCACCCTGCTCTGATTTTGCACTTGAGTTTGTCTCATCCTCATCTCGAATCCTCTCCCTGCTTGTCCTGACCTCTTGGGCCAGGCTTCTTCAGCTCTGTGAGCCCGACTTGAGGTCTCTCCTCTCCTTGGATCCCCTCTGAGTCTCTGGGTGGCTTGGTTGGAGCTCCAGCAGTGGGGATGTGACAGGCTGCCTTCCTGGTCTCCGGGATTCCTCTCTGAGCTCCAATCTGCACTTAATTTCCTGCTCAAATCTCCTCTTGGATATCTCTCTGATACTTTAA
The DNA here is from genome assembly GCF_054371585.1 of Giraffa tippelskirchi. NCBI lineage: Eukaryota > Metazoa > Chordata > Mammalia > Artiodactyla > Giraffidae > Giraffa > Giraffa tippelskirchi. Next base: position 25,464,208 of record NC_137287.1, read on the forward strand.
ACTCAACATGTGCATCCAAGTATCTTCCATCTGTCCCCCAGATCCGCTATCTCTGGGAGATGGAGCTATTTCAACCTCATCAACTCTGCCTGGGTTAGACCTCTTAGGAGGAGGGAAGAAGGAGGCTGCAGGGTTTCTGCCCAGCCCCCTTCCTGAAAGGAGCCTCAGCCCCTTTCAAGGCAGCCTTCTCTCGAAGACTCCCTCTTTCCAAGCACTGACATCTTTCCTTCTCCTTATCGCTGCAGGTTGGGGGCTCCTGCACACTGCCCTCCCCAGATAGATGCTCCCCACTCATGGTTGTTCCCCTGTATCAGCTGTGTCAGCATTATCTGGGAAATTACTCAAAATGCAAATTTGGGGGCCATGTCCCGAATCCTTATGAAGTAGAAACAAGGTGTGGGGCTCAGCTAACTGCATTTTAAACCAGTACTCTGAAAAAGCATGATTCTGATGCATGCTGAAGTTTGAGAGTCACTTCATTTAATCTTTCCGCAGTTTTGTGATTCATAGCAAATTCGTCATTGCTGTTGTTGTTTAGGCGCTAAGTCATGTCTAACTCTTTTGTGACCCCATGGACTGTAGCTTGCCAGGGTCCTCTGTCCATGAGATTTCCCAGGCAAGAATACTGGAGTGGCTTGTCATTTCCTTCTCCAGGGGATCTTCCCAACCCAAGAGTCGAACCTGTGTCTTCTGCATTGCAGGCAAATTCTTTACCACTGAAGCCCAACAAACTCTTCAAAGTATGCCAAATCCAGTGTTATTTCTGTTTCTGATTGAGATTCTAACTGAATAATCATAATGATGGTGATAATGATAAAAATAGAATTCTGATCCTCTGCACAAAAGTGGCCCTTTTCTAGGGACTCTATTTCACTGAATGGAGCACAAAGGGATTTGGTTTTACACATTTTAGACATTTTTATACTCTCAGCACTTACCAGCATGTCTAGTGCACTGTAGGTGCTCAATAAAGTCCATTTCAATGGGAGTTTTTTCTTCCTAGATTTGTACTTTTCCCAATACACCATCCATCGATTCAGTCATCAACTCACCCAGGCACCACCACATAGGTATTGGGTATGCAAAAAAGAAAAAAGAAAGTGTTGCTCAGTCACGTCCAACTCTTTGTGACCCAAAGACTGTAGCCCACCAGACTCCTCTGTGCATAGAATTCTCTAGGCAAGAATACTGGAGTGGGTAGTCATTCCCTTCTCCAGGGGATCTTCCCTACTCAGGGATTGAACCCAGGACTTCTGCATTGCAGAGAGACTCTTAACCATCTGAGCCACCAAGGAAGCCCCACTGGGGATGTAAAACCAAGTACAATATACCGTTTGGAGTCATGGGTCTCATGAGTGAGTTCCCTGAGCTTCAATTACATCATCTCTTCACTAAGGATCATGACGTTGTACACTTCATGGGGTTGTTGCGAGAATGAAATGTAGTAATGTATGTAGGATGCTTGGCAAGGTGCCTGACAACAAAATGTTCAATCAGTTTTAGTGTTATTTTTCATGATCACCGTAGATAAATTATAATGCAACTTAGGCAAAGACCATACAGAGATAAAAACAGAGCTTTTGGAGCCTCTTCAGGCCATGAAGCTAGGTGAGCACTTTGCACGCTCGAGAATCATTGCTTTGTAGATTACTTGAAGTTACATAAATATAAAGGGTTTACTTACTGGTCTGGCTCTTACCCTTGTCCTTGTGTGACATCTCTTCACTACTTTCCCACTTCAAGGCTACTCGTTTGTTTCCATTTGACCTGGTTTTGTGCCTGTTGAAAGGTTAACCAGCACACAGGACTAACCCAGTTCTGGGTCGAGACACTTTAAATCTCTGAACCTATTTCTCCCCCTCCAAAATAAATATAATTTTATCATTTTCATTGTCTAAGAAATATCTGTGTTCATTGTTTTAAAAAATCTTGATAAGAAGTACATAGAACACAATACAAATCACTCAGGTACTACTTTTAGCGTATCACTCTTTTTGATGAGCTTCCTTCTGGCTGTATCATTATATATTTATCTGCACCTCTATCATACTTTAAATTTTTACTTTACTCATTTCATACTGGCAAGCCGCTTTTTTGACTGAAGCCATCCGCAGAAGCTCTTGGAAAATTCCATGGGGAAAGGCTCCCTGCCTCTCTTTAATGTGACCACCAGATGGTGCTGGTTCTGAATTTATCAGAACTTCCTGTCCTGGCTGCTTGCTGGCTGTCCAAAACGAACGATCAAAGTCACAGGTCCCCAGCCCTAGTCCTTCTCATCACTCTGGCTCCGGGTTGAAGATGCATTGATTTTGTCTTCAGCGATACCTGCAGAGGGCAAAAGCCATGCCCGCATTCTGACATGGGACGAATCTCACCTGTGCCCCTCACCACACCTCCACAGCTCTCTTGGACTGAACAAGTTCTGACGGTGTGTTAGTTTGTTGGTGCTGTCCTCTCTTTCCCTCCTAACCTCTTATCCCCAATCAGATTGTGTCATCCCTGCAGGAAGAGAAGAGACTGCGTCCTCTAACCCAAACCTTTGTGCATAGAAGACTTCCGATACCTGTTGAGTTTAAGTTTCAGTGAAGAATAACGTGGTTTGGAAAACAGAGGTCAGAAAGGAAAAAAGAAAGCATGTGTTTCAAGGCAAAAAAAAAAAAAGCATAAAAAAGAATATTGGACTGGTCATCAGAAAAATTGACTTTTTGGCTTGGATTTGGTATTAAGGGGATGGCTGACCTTGGACAAGCCAACTGACCTCTGTGAGGTCAAGCTGGCTTATGTATAAGAGGAGGAGGTTGGAAGGATGACCCCTAGGTCCCCTTCAGCCCTGACATGTTTAGATGCAAAGATCTTTCGAGTTTTTTTTTTTCCACCTTGGGTCAAACTATAGATAGACACGAATCACTCTGGGTGTTGTCAGGAGCCCCAAGAATCAGGTCCAGTGGTGTCCAGAGCCAGGCCAGCCTGAGCTTCACTCTCCACCCACCCTCCTTGCAGATCCATCAGTGCCAGCCACCCCAGCACAGCCCATACATCATTATTAGATTCCCTTCATCGTGCTAATTGACACAGGATGAAAAATACCCAGCGAAGGAAACAGCCAATGCTTTCGCATTCAGCTGGAGTGGCCGGCAAATGGGAGAAACGGCTGTAAAAGTTAACTGAGACTGAAAACAGGTCTGCTCTCATCTTGTAGGGCCAATGTCTCCTGTTACAGGGAACCGGGTCCGACTGGCGGCGGTGTGAGTGGTGGGGGTGGGGTAGGGCGGCCCCGCGGTCCCACGTCTGAAGCCTCTCCGGCAGCTGGGATCCAGATCCACGGACAGCCAGGACAGAAGACGTACAGAGGGAGCGAGAGGAGAGAGAAGGGGCTGCTTTGGTTGCTCCCAAACTGTCCTGGTCTTCACGGCGCCTGCTTGGCTTGAAATCTGTTGAAAATTACTCTGGCGTCAGAGTCTGGTGCCTGGCAGAGGGGAGTGAGGGCATCCTAGTCTTGGCTTTAGAGCTGTGCTTCTCAACTGGGGGGTGGCGATGTGCCCTCCAGGGACACTGGACTATGTGTTTCTGCTTGTCTTAATTGAGGTGGGAGTGACACTAGCTTCTAGTGAGTAGAGGCCAGGGGGGTGTGACAAACATCAATATACACAGGATAGCCCCCTCAACAGAGAATGATCCAGTCTCAAACATCAGGGGTGCCAATGATGAGAAACCTTGTTCTAAAACAGTCTGTGACTCTGGGTCACTGTTTGCTAAGTTATGTCCCTAATTTTAGATGATGTGAAAGACGGCTGGCAAAAATGCTCCGGTTCTCTAGCCTCCTCATCCTGCCCATTGCTGCATGGGTTCCCTGCTCTTGCTATCAAGACTTGGAGCCAGTGTCTGCAGCCCTTGGGCTGGAGCTGGCCTTGGGACTTGCCTTGTGATAGCTCCAAGTCTGGGCCTCAGGGACTTTGCACAGTTCTGCTGGTTCTTATGGGGCCTGGCTCTGTCATGTGGGCAAGTCTGGACTAGTTTGCTGGAGGATGAGGGGCCTCATGGAGAACAGCCAAGGTGCCTGAGCTTGGAGCCAGCTAATCCCATGAATGTGAGATGGAACCCAGCCTACAGCAGAACCACCTACCTGACTCACAACTGACCAGACTATGGACCACAGCTGACCAGACGATGGACCACAGCTGAGATAAGAAGAACCAGTCAACTGACACGCTGTCTCATGGTCAAAAAGAAATTCTTACTGGTTTAACCCACCGAATTGTAGGTTGGTTTGTTATGCAGCAAGAGATAACTGATACACATGGGCTTGAACATCAGATGCAATTAATAGTGAAATCTGAGGACAGTGGAGGAGCCTCTCAAGATTTGCTTTCTTTCCTAATACTTGATATGTTTTCAAGTTGGATAGCTTTGTTTGGCTCAGGATGCACACAACTACATCTTTGATACCCAGTTTATGGAGCTGAGCAAGCTCTATCTGGAGACAAGTTTACTTAAAGCCAGTTTTATCCACTTGTATCATGAAATCAACTCCAACATGAACAGTAGGTAAAGGTTACTTATGAGGACTCAGGGAAGCAGATTAATCAACAGTTCTTAGAGACATCAGGAGTCAGGGTCCCTCTAGGAACCCTGACAACAGAGATTTGTGGTTTGTCTTTTGGAATGCATCAGGGATGACCACAGTGTCCTGATCACCTCCATCAAGATTGAAGACTAAGACAGGAAACTCTGATGGACTTTCTTGTGCAGCTGCCCAGCTGATAGAGGTGGTATCTTTTGATTGGCAGCTCTGCCAACCCTACACCGAGAGGGAAAGGAGCTTCAAACAGAAGCAAAAGATGCCTTCCACTTTGGTCCTCCCCTTCTCCTGCCCCTCCATCCACAATGGAACAGATTGGGACACGTTAAGAGAGTATGAGTAGGATTTTTGGTGTAATGTCTGCACATTCAGGACATCTCATCATGGCCCAGTTGGAAAAGGAAAAAGCTTAGTGAGAAAATTGAAAATCAGACTTAGCAATGCTGTTGTAACCTTCCCCGGTCACTCTCGCCTTGTCATATGGATGTCAGAATCCAGGGTGATGTGTTGGAAGTCGATAGGGAGTGAGAAGGGAGCTGGTCTCACTCTGTTAAGATCTATCTCATTTGTTGAGTCAGACTTGGACTAGAACATTCACTGCCCCTTATGCCACAGCAGATGCCGTGTATTAGCAGGACCTCCCAAGATTCTCTTGCCCAGACATCAAGGTCTGCAGTCCATAGGTCAGTCCAAGATCCTCAGGGGGTCCTGGCTATAGAGATGGATGAGAGTTCCCTATTTCCTATCTGGAAATTAGGAAGGCAGTAGTTTCCAACTTTGCCTTTAACCTTCTTGAATCCCAACAGGTAAATGAGGAGCCCTCCAAGGGGGCAGGTGTGTGTTTGGGGAGCAGGAGGAAGGGGGCAGACTTGGACAGGCACTTGGCTTCCTCTCTACTCCACTGTGGCTTCAGAGACATCTCTATGCCTTCCGCCCAGGGTCTGGGGACCACTTTGGGAAGATAACCAAGCTCCAAGTACAGTTCTCTGTGAGCAGGTGTGGGGAATGACCTCCTTGGATGCCGAAGAGAGAAGATGAGTGTGATGAGGGGGCTGTGGAGATGGCAGGCACTGGACCAAGTTCTGGAGATGAACCTAAGGCAAGCCAGTGTTTTCCCCAGCAACGAGTGTGGGCTCTCTGGAGAGCTTGAGAGTCTGGGATGTGAAATAGGAACAGTCTCGGATTCAAGTCCCCCCAGTACCAAGAGAAAGAAGTAGATTTGAATGTAATAATGAGCTGCTTGGCAGAGTGTTAAATAAGCATTAGTGCTTAGTGCTATAAATGTTACCGTGCCAGCTCACAAGCTGATAGATAGTGGGATCGGCCATGAAGCCTTTGCTCTTTTCCTCTCGCCACACCACCTCCTGCAAAAAAAAGATGAAAAAGGAGGGAAGCCTTTGTCCACACGAGGGGTTTGTTCTGAGCGCTCTCTCCACCAGGCTGAGATCCAGTCTTCTTTCTCGCTCTTCCAGGGACCATTTTTCTTCCCCTTTGTCCCCTGTAGGAACACCAAGAGAGAAATTAAAGCTAAAAAGGGCTAAACTGTCTGCACTAGAAGGACAGAGCATGTGATAATGATATATAAAGCTAAAAGCACTAAGTGGGCAAAGCTGGTGCTCCAGGAGTGAGTAAAACTAAGATAAATCTGTCCCTGGAGAGCTGTAACACATAACTCAAATAACGGGAGCAGTAGGGGTCTGCAATCCCCTGGAAGAACAGTCCACACTCGTGTGAAATAGCCTCTGCCCAGCATCCATAATGCCCCGTGTGCTCGGAGCTGACCACTGCTCCCAGAAACTGGGGTTCCAGCTGGCTGGAACAGGACTTCTGCTGGGACCTGCATGCCTGCAGACCACCCTGTCTGGCAGCAAAGATTTGAGGTCTAACGCCAGCCCCACTATGGAAGGATGGAGAACTGGATGGACCCCGGAAGACCTGGATTTCAGTTCTGCCTCCACCTCTGTTGTGCTGTGTGACCTTATCAACTTACTTCACCTCTCTGAACTCCAGTTTTTCTCTCATGGAAGCTGGAGGTAGAAAGGTCTGCTCTTGTGGGGAAGGGCAGAAGCCCACTTAGCGGGGTGGCTTCACAGATGAGTTTCTTTTTAAACGGTCTATTTAGAGGAGTGGATCTCTAAGAGGAGTCCCTGGGAGGAACAGCATCAGCAGCCCTTGGAAACTTGCTAGAAATGCAATGCTTGGGCCACACTCCAGACATACTGAGTCAGAAATTCTGGAAGTGGCTCCCAGCAATCTGTGTGAACAGGTCTTCCGATGTATGGTAAAGTTTGAGAACCATCCCTTTGCAGGAAATCATCCCTAACTTGTTTTCTGGTTCCCAAGCATCCTCGGTGCTAACTTAACTCACTGAAAAGGATAGCAGAGACTCAATGCTCAGGGGTGACCCAGCGGGGCTCCCAGGCAGTTCCCAGGATTGGTAATGAGAGTCCTTGTTCCAGGAGACATTTGAGGGGGTAGTGGGGGTCTCCCACTCTTGGTGTGAAGTTCTCTGCAGGTGTGTGTGGTCTCTTCATCCCAGATCCCAATCGACTTTCCTCTCTTTCCATGCCCTTGGCTTTTTAACCTTCTCCTTTCCCCAGCCTCAATAAATGCTTCCCGTGGTGGGGTAGTGGTGGGAACTTTTCTCTGTCCCAGCTTAATTTTTCTACGCCCTGATTTTCTTTCGAGGTGCACTTCTAAAGCTCAGAAGCCCAAGTTTTGAGCCTCAAAATATGAGCCATTTAAAGTTTAGTCTTCTCTCTGCTTTTCTGCAACCCCTTCCTTAAATAAATGTTATAAAGTCTAGTTGCCATTAGAGCATGGGAAGAGTTAGGAGTGACAGGAACACGTGGAGGGGAGAGCCAAGTGGTGATTTCAATGATGGCGTCTCACCCACATGCTTGTGAGACAGAGGGGAGGCCACTCCACTGAGCATCGCTGGGCAACCCTACCCTTTATGGAGGAAACTCCGCACACATCCCTTTGCTGGGAGGACAGGGACCCATGTTGAGAGCGCCACTCATGTACAGCTTCTTATCCCACATCCCACGACCATTGTAGTACTTTCCATTCTGTACGTAACCTGGGTCTCACTTCCGCTGACCCTACAGAACTCAGCTGGCTGGAGTGATCCATTCCCATCTTTCATGACCCCCATCCGAGCCCTCCTTTGATAAGAGCTAGAAGGAGAAACTGCTTTGTGTCTATTTTAAAAACCTTATGATGCTGGTTTCAATGTAGTGTTCAGTAGTAACATTCTGAGAAGCGTGGATCTTGTGATGCCATACTTTTAAGTGTGATCTCACTGTTGTGTATCTAGTTGGGTGGGGATTTAAAGGCATCACAAAGAGCCCAGCTTCCATGTGATTAGAGATGCAAATATTTGAGGAAGCCCCTCCTGGAAAATTCCATGTGCAGCAGGACTGAGGGAGGGGTCAGGTGGATATTTTAATTTTGCATCTGTATAATGTGTTAGCACTTATAAAATGTGTTGCTGTATTAAACATTAAGATGTATTTTTGACAAGTGACTAGTATGAGCTGGCTTAGAACAAGAGGGGTTGATAAGATTTAAGGACCAGTCAGAAAATTACCAAATAGAATGTGTTTCTTTGCATATTGCCTTCAATTGCATATGATCTGTAGTTAAGAAAATTTGTGGAGGATTATATTTAACTTTAAAATAAAATTTTCCACTTTATGTTATATAGAAAAGACACAATAGTGCAAAATACTCTTAAAAATGGTAAGCTGTGGTCAGCCTTGACTAATACCACCTTCTAACTACTCTACGGGAAAAGCTTTCTAGACGGTTTCCTTATAAAGATTCAGCAATGCTACAAGGCTGAAGCCAGAACAGTTGCATGAAGTACAAGGAGGTCACCAAGATAATACTTAAGATGGCCTTGGTTCCAGTTTTCCCATGGCCCTCTGTCCATCTTGACCAATGATCAGACAGCACAGTTCTGGTTCTAGGTGTAGTTAAAGGTGTAGGTTAAGGTCTAGGTCAAGGACAAGGACTAGGTCACAGTCAAGGTCTAGATGTAGGTTTAGTTCTAGTCTCTGCACTGACTTGCTCTTCTTTCTCAGCTGAGAAACAGTAGTTACTCCTTTACCTGGGCGGTCATGAAGGAGCAGTTACTCCTTCACCTCCTATTTACCAGAAAGAGATGAAGACGTACAGCAGATGACAGCCTGGAGCCATTGCACTTTCTCTGGATGTCAGAAATGCCAAGTCAGGTCCCAGACTGGCTTTAGTTCCTCAGACCTGTGTCCCTGGAGGCTCATAGTCCCGTGTCCTATGGATGCACTCGACTGCCTTGTTTCGTGGAGGGAAATTAGAGCTTGGCTTGGCTGTCATTTCTGAAGGTGATGAAAGGTTTCCCCCTCGTCCTCCATGCTCTGCTATAACACACCAGCCAAAACGACCTGCAGTTTGCAGCCAAAATCAGACACCAAATAGTCAGTCACTTCCCTCTCGTCAGATAATGAACAGCCTAGATGCCACTGTGGAGGGTGATTAGAATTCAGCGATCATGGGAAATTCTACCTTAAGTGCTGCGTGTGATGACAGCCAGGAAGCCAGATAGCAGGGTGCATGGCAGATTCCATTCTTTCCTGGCTCCGCAGGTGTGTGTGTGGAACCTGGTTCAGGACTTGCTAGGAAATCCAGTTAAATAGAGACTGAAGAAGATGAGAAAAGATTATTGACCGGGAGAGGTGCCTTTGTCATGGTGAAGAAGGAGAGAGGGAACGTTACTGCTTTGGAATCTTTCTTGTGAGGAACGCATTTCCACTTTGGACCTACAAAGATGCCTTTGAAGTGGGGGATGGGAGAACAAGTAAGGGACTGGGAGTCGAGCAGTCTCTGCTTTGCCGTTCATATCCATCTGATTCTAGGACCCCAGAGCCAACCCCTGAAATGACTGTGTCCTGGAATAACACCAATCATTGGTGTGGAATGTGTGTTACCAGTGAGTGTTTAGACTGCCCCCTCTGATTACTGGTTAACAGCTTCTTTGCCTTCCTGATTTATGGGTATCAGAACTTGTCAGGAGCAAGAAATAGAAAGCTCAGCTCAAACTGGCTCAAGCAAAACAAGGTATTTGTTGGCTTATGTAACTGAGCTAGTTTTAGGCACTGCTGGATCTAGGGACTCCAGTGGTTTCATCAGGGCTCAGTGTCCTTGCTAGTTCTGCTTTCTTCTATGTTAACTCCGTTTCCACAGCCTTGCTCCTCATAATGGCGAAATGACTGCAGAAATGCTCAGCTTATATCCTCAAAGTTTCAACTTTAGCGTGGTAGAGAGCCTAACTCTGTCCCAGCATTCTCAGCAAAAGTCGTCCTGAGTTTCACTGACTTTGGAGAACTCACATGATGCTCCTGATTTGGAACTAGGTCAAATGTTTCCCTACCACCACAAGAGGTGAAGCTCTGCTTGGATTACTTGGGCTAAAAGTCAAGGGAGGGTTGGTCTTAAATGAAAATGGGAAATGTTGCAAGAAGAGGGACTGGACCACCTGAAACTATCACAACGTTGTTAATCGGCCATACTCTAGTACAACATAACAAGTTTAATAAGGAAAAAAAAAGAGGGACTAGATAGATGCAGCGGTACCCATACTATTTCACCTTCCAAAACATGGCCTGAACTTGACAAAGACTCTCTACTTGACCAAACTTTAGTCAGGCTCCTCTGAACCTTCTTCTCAACTAAGCCCTGATCTTGGGCTTCAGCTTTCACATTTCCATTGCCCTATTTTATCAAGAATCCTACCTACTTAGATTGGTTTAGATGGAAAGCTCCCACCCTCATTACCTGATCACCCTTGATACATGATCAAATTCCTCATTCTTCACCCCAACCTCCAGGTGATGTCTGATCACCCTGACCTGTCTTTGGCAAGGATTCTGTCAAATTGGTTTAGCCAGAAATTCATCCTTACCCCTAGTGTTTTCTCTTAGTAACTTTCCATCCACTGATGCCCACCCTGCTCCTTGGCTGCAAATCCCCACCTGCTCATGCTGGATTCAGAATTGAGCTCAGGTCGACACTGAGATCTCTTTCTCTCTGTTGCAATAGTCCTGAATGAAATCTATTTTTTCTGCTGTAATTCTTCCCCAGCTCTGATTTTTCCTTAACAAGGTTCCCCAATGGCAGGGATTTTATAAGACATGGATGTGGATTCTGGAAAGTGGTGGGTTGTGAGTTTCTAAAATTAGCTAGAATTTGTAAGAGGTTTTAATTTTTTTTTATTAAGTTAGTGTTATCACTCTAACTTATTTTAAAAAATAAGTTGTCCTTAGAGTGTTTAGTTAGTTTTCACTCTTAAAAGTTATCCTTTGAGTGTTCAGTTATCCTTGGAGTGTTTCTCAGTGATGGGTTATATGGACGTTCATTATACTGTTGTTTCTCTTTTTGTAAAATTTGAAACTTTTTAAAACGAAAAAGATATATCCCCCAAATCATGTCAATTTCACACAGGTGTTTCTCAAGACATTTCCTTGGATGGTGGTGGGGGAAGCCAGGGTGCCTGAGCCTGCCCTGAAGACTTGCAAAGGCTTTCTGGTCAAGTGACACCTAGATTGGGTCCTGACTGATGAGGCGAGAGGGAACATCCAGGTGAGTGCACATTTCAAATACAAGATAGAAAGAGTTTTGCAAAGTGCAAAGGGGTATACAAGTATTGTAATTGTGGGGGGAAGAATGTTTTTGAAACAGAAACATGTTTTTCCCTCACTTGCTTCCCCACTCTCTTTGCCTTTGTTTTTTTCCCCCCTCAGCCATGCCCTTCTTTAAAAAAAAAAAAATTAATTAATTAATTTGGCTGTGCTGGGTCTTGGCTGGGGTACACAGGATGTTTTAGCTGGACTCTTAGCTGGAGCACTTGGGATCTAGTTTCCTAACCAGGGATGGAACCTGGCTGTATGCATTGTGAGTAGGGAATCTTGGCCACTGGACCACCAAGGAAGTCCTAGCCAACCCTTCTATGTTCACTCTGTCAGGAGAAAGAATAGGACAGCAAAAAGAACAATGAGAGTCTTTTGAATGTCAGAGGCACAGACTTGAGGGGGACAGAAAAGAAAGAGTTGCCCAGTCTTGCTCTTCTCCATCTCCAGAATAGCCTGGGGATGGCGGACACCCACAAGTTCTGAGCCTGATGCTTTCTAATGGTAAAACGTTGGGCTGGGGAAAAGACAATATGAGAAAATGTCCCAAACCATGGACCATTATGCAACCATTAAAATGAATGTGGCAGTAAATCTATTAATTTATTAGAATGCAAGCACTGAATTGTGTTTTCTAGTTCACAATGCAAGCAAGATATAGAGAATATGTCACAAAAATTTCTTTTGATAAATCAAATGTTTGCGTATATTAGATGAACATGGACAAAGGTAGGAAAAGATATATCTTGCTTCCTGACATTGTTTACCTGGGGAGAAAATAAAAGATGGAAGGAGAAGAAAGGAAAAAGAAAAGAAGTGTTCATTGTAACTGCTGAAACTATTCCTCTCTGTCTGGCTAATTTGTCCTAATGATGATGGAAAACCTGCCTGAAGCCAGGAGCTCTTACCAAACTAGTGCTGGTTGCTTGGAAGGGTGGGAAGAATTTCAAGAGAACTTTCATGGCCTACTTACACATTTCTATATTGTTTAATGGGCTTCCCTGGTGGCTCAGATGGTAAAGAATTAGCCTTCAACCCTGCAGGAGACCAGGGTTCGATCCCTGGGTGGGGAAGACCCCCCTGGAAAAGGGAATAGCTACCCACTCCGGTACTCTTGCATGGAGACTCCCATGAACAAAGGAGTCCGGTGGGCTAAGGAGTCATGGGGTTGCAAAGAGTTGGACATGACTCAGTGACTAAGTGGGCACACACACACACACACACACACACACACACACACACACACTGCTTAATGCTCTACAAACATTAAGGCATATTATGTATCTCTAATTATAAGGAGCAATACATATTATACACAGAGAAATGTTAAAAAGTGTGCACAATAAAAAACATTTGTGATAATTCATTTATGTTAAATTATATATGTTATATACACAAATTATATGAGAGAGTGAGCTGTAAAAACATTATCACCAACTCAAATAGAACAGATACATATAAGAAAACTCAAGGTAAATAAAAGTAACATTTTCAGTTATTGAGTTTCCTTATACTTATCTAAATTGTTTAAATTGTTTTTTACAAAGCTCATGGGTTTCCTCACTTCTAAGCAGGGAATAACAGCACCCATCTTAAAGATAACACATGTAGATTTATCAACACGCAGTAAGCACATGAAGAATGATTGAAAGGAAAGTAATATAACTCTCAGAATCCAATCAAGCTGTTGTCATTGTGGGGACAAAAAGATCTTTGCTTGGAGAAGCCAAGACTAGCCAGGAAGAAGATCACACACCATCCTCTTGTTAGAAAGGAAGGCAAATGCAGATTTGATTCATGAGGTCCAGAAATGATGGAGAGGAGAAGACGGATTTTCAGCCTGCTATCTTACAACCAGAACTTTGGAGCAAGGGCCGTGGACCTCATGCATCAGGTGTGCTGAGAATTGACCTTCCAACCAGGAGCAAAGTCAAAGACACGAAATGGGCCTTCCATTTCTTGCAGCTGCTTTAAGTTTGCAGGGCTTAGAGGCTGCAGAAATTAATAGCTAATAGTGCTGTTTTCCTTATGCCCTGGCTAAGCTGGAAGCCAATTTTTCATCAGTCCTCTGTCCATCTGGGTGAGGAGAGATGAGATTGTGTGCATCATTTTATTCCCAAGGGCCAAGCAGGCCATCTGGTCCAATGCAGCTTCTCAGTAACTGTTGGGAGAATGCACAAACAAGTGAGAAAATGAGGGAAGAGAGGATTGAATAAGTGAGTGGGTGAATAGATGAGACAATGGATGAATGAATAAATTTGTACCTAAGAAGAAACCCAGACACAGCTTTTAGTTATTCCTCCAATTGCAGGCGGATTTGTGGAAAGCCATCCATCATCCTTGCCCAGTCTCTCCTGGCACAAAGATCCAATGGAGAATAATGATCTCTGGGCTCTCAGCATGCAGATGGCAGCTATGGAAGGAGAAAAATTAACTAGCCTCCATCGGCCTCCTTGTCAAATACTCCTGAAACCTTATCATGGGCAAAGCATTAGCCAGAAACATTGTGAGAGATGGGAGGAGTCCTAGAAGCTCTTGACTCTCAAGGAGTTATCAGATTTACAAAGTAGCTATTAGACAAAGACATAAAATTATCCCCTCCTGAAATGCAAGGCTATACCCAAATAGATATGTAGATAGTCATCTCTACAGAAACTCTGGGGAAAATGACACCATGGATCACAAATGGCTCCCCAAAGAAAAGAAAGAACCATGCAACACAGCAGTAAAGAGCATGGACCCCAAGGCCAGGTCACTGGCCTTGAATTCCTGCTCCCACCACTGTCTGACATGGGCAAGCTATTTAATTTTCCCTGGATGGTGGGATGGCATCACTGACTCAATGGACAGGAGTTTGAGCAAACTCTGGGAGATGGTGAAGGACAGGGACACCTGGAATGCTGCAGTCCGTGGGGTCACAAAGAGTCAGACACGAATGAGTGACTGAACAACAAGAATCTGTAAAACTGTGAAAGCATTAGAAGGCATTACTACAAACAAAGCTAGTGGAGGTGATGGAATTCCAGCTGAGCTATTTAAAATCTTAGAAAATGATACTGTTAAAGTGCTGAACTCAATATGCCAGCAAATTTGAAAAACTCAGCAGTGGCCACAGGACTGGAAAAGGTCAGTTTTCATTCCAATCCCAAAGAAGAGCAATGCCAAAGAATGTTCAAACTACTGTACAATTGTGCTCATTTCATATTGTAGCAAGGTTATGCTCAAAATCCTTCAAGCTAGGCTTCAGTAGTAGTGAACCAAGAACTTTCAGAGTACAAGCTGGATTTAGAACCAGAGATCAAATTGCCAACATTTGCTGGATCATAGAGAAAGCAAGAGAATTCCAGAAAAACATATACTGCTGCCCCATTGGCTATGCTAAAGCATTTAACTGTGTGGATCACAACAAACTGTGGAAAACTCTTATAGAGAAGGGAATACCAGACCATCTTACCTGTCTCCTGAGAAACCTGTTTGTAGATCAAGAAGCAACAGTTAGAACCTTACTTGGAAAAACTGACTGGTTCCAAACTGGGAAAGGATTCTGTCAAGGCTGTGTATTGTTTCCCTACATATTTAACTTATACATAGAGACCATCGAGCAAAATGTTGGGCTGAATGAATCACAAGCTGAAATCAACATTGCTGGGAGAAATATCAACAACTTCCGATATGCAGATGATACTGAAGGAAGAAACAGACAGAACAGGCTCCATCTTGAAAGCAGGACTCCATCTTGGGCTGGACTGTGGACTTTGAGCTATATGCCCAGTATCTATGGAAACGACATACCAACTGGAAAACCAGGCCCCCGGAAGGAAGAGCCCCAGGGCTCATACCTAGACTCTCCATCGCGGAAAAGAATACCCTAATTATCAGTGTAACCGAATAGAATCATAAATTCTACTATGATTATTGGGGTATGACCACAGACCTATTGATAATTGTCCTCTGTTAACTACCTAGGCTTAAGGCATATGAATCATCAATTAACTTTGATTGTATCTTTCTTTTCCTTTGTTCAGACTAGTTCCAGGGAATTTGGGGAGGTGGGTTTGGGCACGTATACTAAGAGTATATAAAGTTTTCACAAAAACTGGTCAGGGTCTTTGGCTAAGAGGAGACTCTGCCTTGGGCCCTCCAGTATAATAAACTGCACTCACTATCTGCATTGTCCTTCTGAGTGAGTTTGTTTCCCGGAATGTGTGGCTACAACAATACCACTCTAATAGCAGAAAGTGAAAAGGAACTAAAGAGCTTCTTGATGAAGGTGAAAGAGGAGAGTGAAAAAGCTGACTTAAAACTCAACATTCAAAAAACGAAGATCATGACATCTGGTCCCCTCACTTCATGGCAAATCAGGTTATTTTCTTGGGCTCCAAAATCACTGTGGATGGTGACTGCAGCCATGAAATTAAAAGACATTTGCTCCTTGGAAGAAAAGCTATCACAAACCTAGGTAGTGTATTCAAAAGCAGAGACATCATTTTGCTGATAAAAGTCTGTCTAGTCCAAGCTATGGTTTCTCCAGAAGTCAGGTATGGATGTGAGAGCAGGACCATAAAGAAGGCTGAGCAGCAAAGAGTTGCTGCTTTTGAACTGTGGTGCTGAAGAAGACTCTTGAGAGTCCCTTGGGCACTAAGGAGATCAAACCAGTCAATCGTAAAGGAAATCAACTCTAAATATTCATTGGAAGGACTGAAGCTGAAGCTCCAATACTTTGGAAAAGATCTCGATGCTTGGAAAGACTGAGGGCAGGAGGAGAAGGAGGTGACAGAGGGTGAGATGGTTAGATAGCATCATTGACTCAATGAACATGAATTTGAGCAAATTCTGGGAGATAATGAAGGACCGGGAAGCGTGGTGTGGTGCAGTCCATGGGATTGCAAAGAATTGGACCCAACTTAAACAATAATATCAATCTGTAAATGGGGCTAATGAAAGTAATGCTCTCTCAATATCGTTGTGACTGTTAAATAAGCCAATACATATGAAAAGCTTAGAACAGTGCCTGTGCTGAGTCGCTCAATTGTATCTGACTCTTTGTGACCCCATGGAGAGTACCTGCCAGGCTGCCCTGTCCGTGGAATTCAATTCTCCAGGCAAGAATTCTGAAGAGGGTTTTGATTCTTTCTCCCGGGATCTTCCCATCCCAGGGATTGAATCCAGGTCTCCCACATTGCAGGCGGATTCTTTACTGTCTGAGCCACCAGGGAAGACCTACCACATCATAAGTGTGACCTGTGTGAACTATTAGCTTTATTTGTACTCTACTCTGAAGAGATGAGCTAGTTAGGTGATATGGGGGACTCTCAAAGAGGAGAGCATGGGTACAGTCAGGTAGCATAGAGAGCTGGAAAATGTTTGGGAAGTTAAGTTAACCTGGTTCAAAGCCTGGTTCTGCCATTTTATACCTGTGTGACCTTGACTTAAACTCTCTAAAGCTCAGATTCCCCACTTAGAAACTGATAATAACAACACCACTTTCATTGAAAACATATGTTAACCATACCATGATAAATGGTGATTATTAATAAAGAGAAGCACAGTAAAGAGAATCCCAGAGGGAGGTGAATAAATTAAGCCTGATGACATGCCTTGCTTCTTCCCCATCTTTCTTTTCCTCCCCCAGATCTCTTGCAGGCCTCATCATTACCAGTTTGCATTTCTATTTTAATCATGTTATAGGTTTACAGTATTTTTCCCCCTGCATCCTTATATGCTATAATTTGGGTACTATTTTTACCCAACGAGGACATTTTTAACTGAGAACAGATTCAATTGTCTTTCAGCATATATCATTGTTTATCTTAATTAATGCTAAAATATTCTTAGGGGGAAAAACACATCCCACAGAGTATTATGCAAGGAAACTTAGCATTCATTTTTGCCTCCCTCTTGTCTGGCATATCAATTTATAAAGATTTTAGCATCCTGTTATTTCAATGACAATAAGGCGTGCTCTTAAACACAGACACCCATCTGTGGGAATTAAGTCACAAGGTATCAACAGTAGGTTGGAGGATTAGCATCAGCAAGGTGTGTGTTGCGGGGGTGAAAGACTGACAGCTGAAGGAAGAAGGGAACTGTGCTGGTGAGGAGAATAATGCCAAGTGAAGTCTGAAGTCATAGGTTTCATCTCTGATTGATCCACAGGACCATTCCTTGAGTGGAGTTGAGCCAAATCTGACTCTGGGCTTGGAGTGTCTTATCTGGTTGTTATAACTCCCAGCCAGTTTGTACATCTTTGTTTTTGCTCAACAATCTCCTTTCTTCTAATCAGAGCCTGAGCTTGACCCTTCGGGAATTGCCCATTCTTCACTCAGTCCAGGTGTTTTGATGGGGCCTGATTCTCCCCTCAGTGCCCCGGTGGACATAAAATGTAGATCTGATCAATCAAAACATACTATCTCCCTGGCCACAGTGATTGGGTAAGGGGTGACCATGTTGTAACTGAGCAGGATACTAGGGGGCCTTCCCTGGACAGAGCCTCTCCCCCAACACGTCCTCAACTTGTCTCTTGTTTGTAAAACTTCAGCTTCCTAGACCTTCCTCAAATGAAAATTTAATCAGAGAAGTGAGAAAATGCAGCAACAAAGGAAAACAACCAAGCAAGACAAAATAATAATAGGTTAGCCATTAAACAAAGTCAAAGACCTTTAGCCTCTCCTCAAGGGCTATAGATAATATTCTGAGCCATATCCTTGAGCTGTTTTGCAAATACTGAAACCCCAACCAGGTGGAAGAAGTTAACTGCTTGCTGCCCAAAGCCTGTAGACCCCAGACTGGTTGGAACATGAGGTTGATGATGTTGACTCCCTATTACCTTATCATCAACAGATCAGAAGACTATCCATAAGCTGATCATGCACCCTTGTCTTCAGAAACCTTTCCCTGAAATCTATTGGAAAGTTTGGGTCTTTTGAGCATTAGCTGTCTTTGCTTGGTCTTGTGGTAAATGCTACACTTTCCTTCACCACAACCCAGTGCCGGTAGATTGGCTTTACTGTGTCCAGACCAAAGGGGTTCTCTTTCCACTGGGATGCTAAGCTGGTAGGGGTGTCACCTGGAGCTGCCATCTTTACTATGAAAAGGGAAGGGCTTTTCTCAAAATAAAGCCAATAAGAAAGAAAGAGTTGATAGATAGAGGCAGATTTTTGATGCTCTCTCCTGGACTCTGGATCAAGTCTTGCTCAAAGCCAGACTGCCCTCTGGTCCTTTGTGCACATGCTAAGTCACTTCAGTTATGGCCAACTCTGTGGTCCTATGGACTGTAGCCCACCAGGCTCCTCTGTCCATGGGATTCTCCAGGAAAGAATACTGGAGTGGGTTGCCATTTCCTTCTCCAGGGGATCTTCCCAACCCAGGGATTGAACCCTTGTCTCCTGCATTGGCAAGCGGGTTCTTTACCACTGCTGCCACCTGGGAAGCCCCCTGGATCTTTAATGTAAGTCAATTAATTTACTTTTTTACTTAAACTATATTGAGTTGGGTTTTTGTCACTTGCAACCCAAAGGGTTCTGAGGAGTCAGAGTCTCACTAGAGAACCATTGATTTGAGGGGAATGATGTGACGGTGACTTGGTCTGAGGGCATCTTTCACCCCAGGCCTGCCTGTCTTCCTAATAATATTGGGCAGTGGTTTGGTACCTGGAAAGTACCAAGTAGTCTTTAAAGCACACAGTCTAGAGGAAACCTCAAGAGGCTGAGTGACATTGAGATGTAAAATGTGAAAGCTTTATTAGGTTATACAAGAACCTCTGAGGGGGATTGAAAGAAAGGAAGAAATGTCAGGGGTATAAAGGTCCCAGGCCGGGCAGTTAACCTGGCATGAAAGGGATTTGGTCAGCTTGGGCTGTATCTGCTGCAGATGACATTGAAGGGGCTTGATCTGAGTGGGGATGAGAGGGTTGAGATTATTAAAAGTGTCCCCCAGGAAGAGATTAATTTTTATTGACAGTTTACCATGAACCAGATACTATCCTAAATGCTCTGTATACAGCATATGTTTAATCCTCTCAACAGCCCCATACATTATAAGGCTTGTTATTTTCATTTCACAGGTAAGGAAACTGAGACTTGGAGAGGTGGAGTGATTTGATCGGTCACATCCAGAATTTAAACTCATATCTATTTGACTCTGAAGCATCTGGTGGTGTTGACTTGCATTCTGGACTCTATGTAGGACTTTGGCTAACAGCTCAGAGACATGGAAGAGTGGGCAGGGTCTAGCCTCCCATGATCAGAGAGCTGTTAAGACCAAGCTTGGTCATAGACTCGACAATACAGGGAGACTCTGATTCCCCTGGGGGAATGCGGTATGACAGGAAAACAGGACTGCTGTGGGAGGTCAACAGGCATCTGGGGGATTGTGGCAAAGGACAGACCCAGGACTCCAAGCTGAATTCCAGGCTCCTACCAGAGCTTGTTCAGAGTAGGTTCAGGGCTGGGAGCGGCTGAGGGATGACAGAGACTGACAGAGAAAGGAAAGGAGAGTCTTGCAGTTTTGAAATAAAAAGAAAGATGTTGTAATAAACTGTAATGGAAAAGAATATGAATGAGAATATACATGTCTATATATATATTATAACTGCATCACTTTTTTATATACTAGAAGCTAACACAACATTGTAAATTATACTTCAGTTTTAAAAAAGATGCCTTTTATTCACTAAACAATGAATATAAATTACACATGGCCACCACTGGACTAGACTCTATTTCACACACCAATATCTGAGATTCAGAGAGATCAACTTAGTTGCCCTGGGTCACACAGGAGCTGAGCAGGCATTAGAAGTTAGATCTGATTAAATGTAAAGATCTTTCCATGGGGCCAGACTGAGTCTACATCTGCTTGGGAATTAAAATAATGAATTCACCATCAATTCTGAAATATGAATCATGAAGAGTTCATATTTATTGACAGGTACTTTTTGTGAGGCAGGATGCTAAGTACTTTACTTTGATTATCTCATTTCATACTTAAAACTATCCCATTGACAGTTAAATAGATACCATCATCATCATCACTGACTCGATGAACATGAGTTTGAGCAAGCTCTGGGAGTTGGTGATGGATAGGGAAGCCTGGTGTGCTGCAGTCCATGGGGTCGCAAAGAGTCGGGCACGACTGAGTGACTGAACTGAATTGATCATCACTACGACCATCATCATATCGTCACCATCATCATCATCATCATCATTACTACCACCATCATCATCATCTCTATTTTACTAATGAGGAAACTAGACACAGGAAGGTAACTTGATCCTCTGTTTGGTCAAGATCACAAAGCTAGCAAATGCAGAACCAGAATCTGAACTGAGCCAGCCTGCACTTATAAAAGCCTGCAGCTTTTAACTGCTTCACTTCAATCTACAGTTGTGCCTCAATTTCTCCATCTGTAAAATGAAAATAGTGGTAATGCCCACTTCCTAAAGGCTGTTAGAATGTACTGATACAAAGAACTTGGAACAGTATCTGGCACACAAAGCTCAATCAACTTTGGCTTTGACTATGGTTATTTTCATTTTTGCATCACCCTCTCTAAAATGATACTTCTCCCTTTCCCACGGCTAATCCGCAGTGCTCATGTATGCTAGGGGAAAGACGAGGTGTATGCATGTGCACAGGCCTCTTTGGGTAATCCCGAGGCAAGAGATGCTCATTCGATGTAACTCATAATCCCATTTTAATCCAAAAATTGTTTTTCCTTTGGAATAATCCCTATCCAGTTCACGTATATAGTCTCTCTATGCCTCTAATACAGACAAAGATATCAATAATGTTATTGAGATAAAACAGTCACCTCTTCCTTATTCCCTTTATTCATCAGTCACCCTGGGCCTATCTTTGTCTTTTTTCATCCTCTGCTACCCAGTATCATTCACGGGAGTGCCTTCCTGTCCCTCACGAGCTGTAACTCATGGTGAAGATTTCAAATAATGACAAGGAGTAAAATATAACAGATTTAAGCAAATTCAACTGGAAATAATGTGAAAAAATATTATTCGCTTCGGACCCATGCCTCTCTTTTGATCTTCCTTGTCCAGGATACATTAAAAAAAAAAATGTTCCTTTGATAGCAAAAGCTAGCAGATGCAAAAAGAAATCTCATGTCTTTGTTGGGAAATAATTAGTCTGATCCAGTGGCTTGCTTTCTGATGGACAAAAGAGTCTTTAAAGAAAATCATTTGTGTTTTCTGAGCCCCTTTTGGCAGTACAGCTTTCTTAGATTTGTGCTTTTTGATGAGAGTTGGGGAGTGGAAAATTTCCCTGAATAAGAAATCAGGAAGTTTGACCTACACAGTTACCTCTCTCTTAACATGACAACAATTGGCAATTACTTTTTGATCTGAAGCATGAGGGTGAATATGGCAAGTTAGAGCAAATCATTCTCCTTCTTCTAAAACCCCTCTTTCTTTAGCTTGGCACCTAAAGCTGATTTCCCCTTTTTTTTCAGTCCCAAAGATTCTATATAATCTATAGCTGGAAATACCTATATTAGCTGCAGCTGGGGAGAAAAACAGTTGAGAAATTCATGAATCAGTTTCTTTTGTGAAGAGTATCTGTTCTGAGAGTTCAGAGATGACTTGGAATCAAATGTGAGCTGGTTCCTAGTGTTAGTACACTGCAGAGTTGTTTCAGTCAGCCTGTCTACAGCAATGGGTGATGTCCACCCGTGGTCCCACAGTCTCAGAAACACCAATGGCTTGAATGAAGACAGAATGTTATGTTGATGCATTTGTTGTTGTTGTTGTCCAGTTGCTCAGTCAAGTCTGACTTTTTGTGACCCCATGGACTGCAGCACACCAGGCTTCCCTGTCCTTTACTAGCTTCTGGTGTTTGCTCAAATTCACGTCCATTGAATTGGTGATGCTATCCAACCATCTCATCCTCTGCCACCCTGTTCTCCTCTTGCCTTCAATCTTTCCTAGCATCGAGGTCTTTTCCAATGAGTCAGTTCTTCAAATCAAGTGGCCGAAGTATTGCAGCTTTAGCTTCAGTCCTTCCAATGAATATTCAGAGTTGATTTCCTTTACGATCGACTGGTTTGATCTCCTTGTTGTCCAAGGGACTCTCAAGAGTCTTCCCAGCACAATTCAAAAGCATCAGTTCTTCAGTGCTCAGCCTTCTTTACGGTCCAGCTCTCACATCTGCTCATGACTACTGGAAAAACCATAGTTTTGACTATGTGGACTTTTATTGGCAAGGAAATGTCTTTGCTTTTTAATATACTATCTAGGTTTGTCACAGCTTTTGTTTCAAGGAGCGAGGTGTTTGATGCATATGCATGATTGTTTATAGGACTTGGTGGAGAGAGAGGCTCTGAAATCCATAAGACTTGGGTTCAGACCCTGCCTCCTCTGTGATTTGAGCTGATTGTTTCATTCCTCTGGTAATCAGTGTCCTTGCTTGTAAAGAAGAAACAATGAGTAGCTATGTTAGGGCTTCCCTGATGGCTTAGTGGTAAAGAATCCGCCTGCCAATGCAGGAGTCACGGGTTCAATCCCTGATCCGGGAAGAAGATCCCACATGCCATGGAGGAACTAAGCCCATGCTCCACAACTGCTGAGCCCATGTGCTGCAGCTATAGATGCATGTGCACCTTAGAGACCCTGCTCAGCAACAAGAGAAGCCACTGCAATGAGGAACCCAAGCACTGCAGCTCAAAAGTAGCCCTCGCTCCCTGCAACTAGAGAAAAGCCCACACAGTCATGAAGATCCAGCGCAGCCATAAATAAACAAATCAAATTATTTTAAAAAGAGTAGCTATTTTACAGAGCAGAGTTCTCAGCCTTGGCACTATTGACGTTTGGGGTCAGACATTTGGGCTGTCTTGTGTGTTGTAGGATGTTCAACAGCATTCCTGGTCTCTACCTGCTAGATCCCAGTAATGCATTCTCCCCACCCCCCAACTCCAGTTTTGAAAACTAAAAATGACTCCGGAAATTGCCTAAAGTCTCCTGGGGGCACAGTGCCCCCCCCAGAGATTCACTGCCATGGACCTATTAAGAAGGTTGAATGAAGTGACCCGTGTAAAGCTCTCAGATACTTCTGAGCAGATACTACATGGTAGATATTCAACAAATAGTAGCTGTTACTATACTAGTAAAACCATAAAACAGAAAACTGACACAATCCTTTTTTATTTTCTCTCTTGAGGATTCTCATGGAATTCCTGGATCTCTGAGGTCTCCAAATCCCCTGGTATTAGATGGAAATCCCTAGTTGCCCCATCTGCTGCTGGTTAAATATCTTGCCCACTAGCAAAGCCACCAGCTGCTAAGTGTAGCAAAACTGATTTCCAGGTAGTTCTGTGGATGAGTGGTGTTACCTCTCATTGGTGCCAGGAAGGAGAAAAGAAGGTTAGAAAACATTCAAGCAAGGAGAAAGCAGATTCCACACCAATAGTGACTGAAGCCTCCATACCTGGGGGAGGACACGGCTTGTCCAGAAGGGGTGACCACAGCTGTTTTTTGGTTGCTGGAGGGGAAATGCACAGGGCAGGAGAAACATGGAATCAGCATTCTACTTTTGCATTAATATTTTATTTCCAGCTACTTCCCTGAGTGGACTGCTCAAAATAGTTAATGTTGTTTGAACACATTTATGGGCTGAACTATGTCCCACTAAAATTCATATGTGAAAGTTCTAGCTCCCGTGCAACTACTTGGAGAGAAGGTCTTCAGGGAGATAAATAGGGTTAAATGAGGTCATAAGGATGGGACCCTAATCCCATAGGCCTTGTGCCCTATAAGAAGAGGAAGAGACACCAGAGTGCTCCCTCCCTCCCTCTTTCTCTCTTCCCCCCCTCTCCCCGACCAAGTGCCAGGAGGAAAGGCCACATGAGCACAGGAGAGAAGGCAAGACTGGAAGGGAGCTCTAACCAGGAACTGAACTCAGCAGCATTTTGATCATGGGCTTCTAGCTTCCAAAACTCTGAGGAAAGGAATGTTTTTTTATGCTGCTCAACCTGTGGCATTTTGTTATAGCTGCCCTAGTGGACGACTGTACACACCACATGCCTAGCACAGTCAGTCACTTCATCCTCACAGCAGCCCTTTGAGGTAGGCACTGTCGTCTCCCCTTCCTCCAGTCTTCCTACATTTTATAGGAGAGGAAACAGCCTCAGGTTACAAACTTGTCCAGTGTCAGGCAACTCAAAAATGGACCACTGGGATTTGAACCCAGGCCCGTCCACCCCTAGCCCAGGTCCTTAACCCTAAGCCATCTGAATGAGGGTGTGTCAGCCCCTCACTGCTACTTATAGAATATTTACAACACGTTGTTGTTGTCGTTCAGTTGTTCAGTCGTGTCTGACTCTGCGACCCCAGGGACTGCAGCACACCAGACTACCCTGTCCATCACCAACTCCCAGAGCTTGCTCAAACTCATGTCCATCAAGTCGGTGATGCCATCCAACCATCTCATCCTCTGCCGTCCCCTTCTCCTCCTGCCCTCAATCTTTCCTAGCATCAGGATCTTTTCCAATGAGTCAGTTCTTCACATCAGGTGGCCAAAGTATTGGAGCTTCAGCTTCAGCATCAGTCCTTCCAATGAATATTAGTCTATTGGAAAGGTTTTTAAAATAAATCTGCTCTTTGAATGCCCACCGCAATCTCATGAGGAGGCCTCCATTCTTGTCCCCCTTTTACAGATGATGAAACTGAGGGAGGCTTACAGCAGTTAACTTTAAGGGCCGTGGTTTAACTGTCTGGCTCCCAAGCCTGGTTTGTAGGTCCTGAGGAAGCTCTAACCAGCTCAATCTCTTGCTTTAGAATCTCTGGGCAGGACACTGCTGCTGGGAGAAAAAAGCTGATATTTAATCTTTAGATGTCACAGGAACAGTTGCTGAATTTTACCATCTTTATAATTTTAATTCTACCAAGGACTCTGGGGGTGAGCAGCAGGGGAGAAGCTCGGGGATGAAGGATGCAGGGAGACTTGAGTGGTGGTGAGCTCACTCCAGAGTGAGAGGCAGCAAATGCTGTTAGTGTCTGTAGGTTTACGTCTCAGGAATCTGCATTGATTCAAATGAAAGGAAGGATAGTGACCTCCTTGCCCAATCAACTTTATCCTAAGTCATGTCTTTCTCCAGCTGCAGGCTTAGCGATAAATTGCTTCTCCTACCTTCATTTCTCTCCAAGGACAATGAATAATAATAATTCAAAGCAGAGCAAGAGAGTCTACATTTGCATGGTGCAGAACTCCAGTGTGTTTTGAGATTGCCTGATTTACCCTCAGATCCCCACTGGAGGCAGGTTCTTTTCTGACAGATGAAATCAAAACACAGAAGTCAGGACACTGGAGCTCAAGCCAGATGCAACCTTTGTGTTGGTGGTTGAGCTGTGGCAACTTGGCATCCCATGGTGGTGAAGGGCAGATCTGGGCTTGAATCCTACCCTTAACCACCACCCTGGCTTTGTTTCCATTACCTGACATCTTTGAAGGTACTTTAGATAAAACAAAAATGGAAATTTTAATGATCTCTCAAGGTCAGCCTCACACAGGTTGAAGTTACCTATGGAAATCACATAGTAGATGCTTAATAGTTGCTTTCATTGTTCTCAATGGATTGAGAACTTTCTAGAATGCATAAGGTCAGTATTTTTTCTAGTTCTCATGATCCTTAGGCATTTCCAGGGCTAAGCCCCCTTAAGGCTTCCCTGAGGGACCTTGGACGTCATTCTTATTTTGTCTGGGCCTCCCCTAGGATAGGGAAGACGACACAGTTCTAAACCGGGCAGCATTTGATCAGTGGTCATCCAGTCACCATCAGCCAACAGTTCTGTTGTCTGAGAGTCAATGTCGCACATGGTCTGTGAAACTCAGGCTTAACGTCAGACTCAAGACCCAGCTCAGTACCTACTAGTTGTACAATTATGGGCATATGTCCCATTGGGTTGCTAGAATTGAATGGGACAAGGCATGTGATGTTCTTAGCATGCCTGGCACACAGTAAATTGACAGACTTAGTCTGCCCACAAGTCCCTGCCTCTCCATTTCCTCCCAGTGGAGATGAGCGTAAGTAGCCCCACAAGTAGGTCAGATTTCCTTTCTGTTTCTGTTTTCCCTGCTGGTGGATGACTAAGAGAAAAGTCACTTGACTGGGGGTCCAGCGTTTAAAACTCTGCACTTCCACTGCAGAGGGCACAGTTTCCATGGCTGGTCAGGAAATTAAGATCCCACATGCTGCGTGGTGCAGCCACAAAACAAACAGATGAAAAGAACAATGAAAAAAAAAAGAGGAAATAATATCGGTAGGTACTATGTAAAAAAAAACCACTTGGTTTTCTTGAAATGGCCCACAGTGGTTCCTATACTAACCCCAGTGGTGTCAGTATTCACCTTTCCTTCTTACAAATGAATTTTCCATCAAGAAGTAAAGATCACCCCTCCAGAGTCATAGCTCTGAGCATAGGAGCAAATTTAGAATTTTTTGGATTTTTGACCCACTTCATAATGACTCAGCACTTAGACTTTAGTTATGCTCATGATACAAGCATGGTGTCTGGTGTCAGGAAACCTGGAGTTCCAGGCCAAAACTTGCCTCTTACTTTGTATAAGTCGAAGGAGTGCATCCTCCCCATCCGGACCTCAATTCTTATGGGTCTGAAAGACAAGGCAATGTCTCAAGTACATCCTCTTTTGGATATTCTGTGTTTCTGCCATTCCCTTGATAACCAGGAAGAAGCTTAATCATTCTAAAGACCTAAGATCATGAACTGGACTTCCCTGGTGGCTTGGATGGTAAAGAATCTGCCTGCACTGGGGGAGACCTGGGTTCGATCCCTGGGTCGAGAAGGTCCCCTGGAGAAGGGAATGGCAACCCACTCCAATATACTTACCTGGAGAATTCCATAGACAGAGGAGCCTGGCAAGCTACAGGCCATGGCGGTTGCAAAGAGTCGGACACGACTGAGAAACCAACACTACTACTATTACTACTACTACTACTACTAAGGTGATGAAAGACTGATGCTGTGTCTTGCGTGTCATCATCTTCCCTGTCTTCTTAGACTTTGTGTGTGCTAAGTCATGTCAGTCGTGTCCACCTCTTTGTGACCCCATGGACTGTAGCCCACCAGGCTCCTCTGTCCGTGGGATTCTCAGGCAAGAATACTGGAGTGGATTGCCATTCCCTCCTCCAGGGCATCTTCCTGACCCGGGTATTGAACTCGCATCTCATGTCTCCTACATTGGCAGATGGGTTCTTTACCACTAGCGCCACTTGGGAAACCCCTCCTTAGCCTGAGTCGCTACTTTTGATTGGGAAGATTTATGACAGTGATGGTGTGTTCTGATCAAGTCCTTCACCATGCATTACAGTGGTTGAGAGAAGGGGTTTGAAGTTCAAACCCCATTCCTGCCACTTACTGTCTATGGAACGGAGACCTGGCACTTCTTTAATATGCATTCATTCCATAAACAAATACTGAGGGCTGCCTTTGGTTTGTGGATTCAATGATGAGCAGGGAAGATGCTATCCCTGTCTTCAGAGGTACAGTCTAGTGACAAAGACTGCTCTAATAACGTGTGACTGTGCTAGGATGTGGGAAGACTGCTGCTATGAGGTCACAGAGTAGAAGCTGCAGTGTAACCTGGGCAGGGCAGAAGGTCAGGGAAGGCAACCGTGGAAGTGGTATCCAGGCTGAAATTGAGGAATGAATGGGATGTAAAGGAGGCAAACCGTGTGCCAGGCACAGAAACCTCCACATGTGGAAGCCAGGGGACTGGGAAGAGTACGGGACCCTAGATTCTGACATACACTCAGAAAAGTTCATATGAAGGGAAATAGAACATGGAATGAGAGGTGGAGAGTTGGGATGGGGAGATGGCAAGGGCCAGGTCATAAAAGGGATTTATAAACCACACTGAGGAGGATAGACCCCAATCTTTACATTAACTGTACAAGAGAATGACCTGATCACATTTTGATTTGGGCAAAGTGAGCTGCACTGTAGATAGTGATTTGTGTGGGAGGAGAGGAGATCCAGGCAAGAGATCTAGGTAACAAAGCCTCCTCGAGGGCTGGGATCTTTGCCCAGTTTGGTTTCTTCATGTATCCCCAGTGTTTGGAACAGGGCTGGGTAACACTGGGCGACCAATGATTGCTTGTTGGGCGATAGTGACCCAGACGAGGATGAGGGCAGTGGGGATGGAGGGAAGCATGTGGATTTGAAATCTAATTTGGAGACAAAAGGAAAAGCATTAGTAATTGATGATTTTGGAATTAGGAAGAATGCCCAGGCTTGGGCAACTGGGGTCGAGGAGGGAAGAGTGACATTCTCTGAGACAGAAAATCCTTAACCTCTTTGAGCTCCAGCTTCCTCATCTGTAAGATGGGATCAATAGCCCACATGTGACAAGTCTGTAAAGGGAGTATTCTGGTGTCTGGTACAACACACAAAAGGAAATCAACGTGTCAACCACGTGTCCTCCATGCTCAGACCTCACCTCTGCAGAATGCAAGTTCCCTCAACAGGTTAAGAACCAAGACCCACATGTTTCCCCAGGGTCTGAAGTCCCCACAGAGATGTTGGCAGCAGCAGCAGCAGCACAAGTGAAAAATGAACAGCCAGGAAATGAAACAAGCAGCTGAGATTGCTAATTGGAGTTTATTTTCTAAAAATGAACAGCGATGCTCAGTACAGCTCAGTCACCTGCAAACCTGGTCCTTGATGAGCTATTTTTCTCTATGTCAACGTGAAGAATTTTATTGGACAGAGGAGTGGGTTGGTGGCGAGGCTTTCTGTAGCTAAGGAGTTGGGGGGTTGTGGGGGAGAGGGGAAGTAGCTAAAAGGAAGCATGTTTGTTTTTCAAATTCACAGTCCTCCCTGGGACGCAATTACTAAGGATCACTTCTCCAGTTCACTTACTGCAGAGGAGGAATCTGCCCGGTTACAGTCCCAGGCAGGGGTGGTGCTGTTGGGCTGGTTTCCCAGGAGAACCAGTGACACGAGGGAGGCTGAGAGGGTCCCGTGGAGCCAGCACCAGCCCGTTCCTCCTGTCCACTCAGGGAGTAGAGACCCAACAACAGCTCTGTCAGGCACCACTCTGTCCTCATCCTGGTGTTGCTGAGATGCACGAGTCATGCCTTTGCCTTTTGCAGGGAAAAGAGACCAGCAACAGGCAATTATGAACCTTGTGATTGGTGTATGTCTCAGCTTCCTGGGGATGCCATAACATGTAATCACAAACTTGGTGCCTTAAGACAACAGAAATTTATTCTTGCACAGTTCTGGGAGCTAGAAGCTCCACACCTAGGTGACAGTAGGGCTGTGCTTTCTCCAAAGGCTCTGGAGAGTCCCTCCTGACCTCTTCTTAGCCTCCAGTGTTGCTGGTAATCCCTGGTGTTGCTTGGTTTGTAGATGCCCCCCTCAGCCTCTCCCCGAGTGTGTCTGTGTCTCATCTCTTCTTATCACGACCCCAGTCATATAGAATTCAGACTCCAACCGACCGACCCCTGGATGACCACATCTTTACTTGCAAAGACCCTATTTCCCAATAAAGTCGTGTTCACAAGTACCAGGGTTTAGGGTTGAACACATCTTTTGCAGGGAGAGAGCCACAGTACAAAATACAAGAGCATAAGTAAAGGAGTGTCTGATGTTCTGTTTCATCAGATTTCCCTTTCTTACAAGTATTATGAGAGGAAGCCCAACAATGTGCTCTGGTCTGCCTTCCTTCCATGCTCCCTCCTTCCCTTCTTTCCTCCCTCCCCTTACTTATTTACTTCTTTCTTCCCCTTCAGTGGCTGGGTCATCACATACTTGTGATGTGCCTTTTGTGTATTAGGCTGTATACTAAGCATGGAGGTTGGGGTGGGGAGCCGGAACAGACCAGTTCCCACCCTCTGAAGCCTGCTGTGCTGTGGGGGAAAGAGATAGTAACTGACCAGCCACACTACTACATGTAAAATGACAATGGAGATGATTGGAAAGAGACCCCTTCTGAATACTCAAGCCAACATCTTGAACCGACTTCCTCGGTTCACAGGACTTCTAAGATCATAAAAGACAGTCTCCAGCCATGGACTGTCCATGTGTTTCTGCTCCATAAGCTTCAACATCTTATTGATAAGCCACAGGACAAGAGGAGATAGAAGTTCATTTGTTTGGGAGTGACCATCTGCTTCCCTGGTGGCTCAGATGGTAAAGAATCTGTCTGAAATGTGGGAGACCTGGCTTCAGTCCCTGGGTTGGGAAGATCCCCTGGGGGAGGGCATGGCAGCCCACTCCAGTGTTCTTGCCTGGAGAATCCGCATGGGCAGAGGAGCCTGGTGGGATTACAGTCCATGGGGTCCCAAAGAGTCAGACACGACTGAGCAGCTAAGCACAGCACAGCACATCCGCATGGAACCTTCAGACTGGAGAATGAGTGTGAGAAAGGGATCTTCCATTTAGCAGCCTAAGTGCAGACTTGGAATGCGGTAAACATAAGAGTCCCTCTGCAAGGAGCCACTAGGACATAATGATAAACTGACCATCAGATTAAAACCAGGGGCCAGGAACTTAGAAATGATGCAGCAGCATCCTGGGTAGTGGGAACACCCACAAACCTGGGATTTCCTCAGGGCACCCTTGGGAAGCCTTTGGGAAAACCACTGTTAGTGGTGAGGGCTACAGTGGTGGGGTATATGGTGTGTGGGAGAAAATCCTAGGGTTGGCCTGGTCAGGAGAGGCCTTTCCTAGGAAGAGATGCTTGCTTTCTTCTTGTCAGGCCCATGATAACAAGGCTGGCAATAGAAGAAAGGCATTATGCCTGCGTGGCACCACATGGATGGATCCTAGGTATTACACACAAAGGAGCTCATGTTGGTTGATTTCAGCACATGAAATTCTAGAAAAGACAAAAGTAATCCATAGGGATAGAAAACACTGAGGGCGGATCGTCAGGGAGGGAGACAGGGAACTCTTTGGAGAGCTAGAAATACTCCATAGTTTTATCATTGTGGTGAGGACAAAAGTTGTGTTTGTCAAAACTCACCAAAACGCACACAAAATGGGAACATTTGATCATATGTAAATTTAGTTCAAATGAAATTCACTTCAGTTCAGTCACTCAGTTGTGTCCGACTCTTTGTGACCCCATGGACTGCTGCACACCAGGCTTCCCTGTCCATCACCAACTCCTGGAGCTTGCTCAAACTCATGTCCATCGAGATGGTGATGCCATCCAACCATTTCATCCTCTGTCATCCCCTTCTTCTCCTACCTTCAATCTTTCCCAGCATCAGGGTCTTTTCCAATAAGTCAGTTCTTCGAATCAGGTGGCCAAAGTATTGGAGCTTCGGCATCAGTCCTTCCAATGAATATTTAGGACTGATTTCCTTTAGGATTGACTGGTTGGATCTCCTTGCAGTCCAAGGGACTCTCAAGAGTCTTCTCCAACACCACAGTTCAAAAGCATCAATTCTTCGATGCTCAGTTTCCTTTTTGGTCTAACTCTCACATCCACACATATGTAAATTAGACATCATTAAAATAGATCTTGAAAAATACTGGACATATCCTTTCTTGTCTTAATTCTGGGTCAAAATCATGGTAGACATCTTCCTAATCTTCCCCTTAAGTCATCTGATCCTGTGATGATGTAAAGTCAGCGGATAACCTGTAGATAGTTAGGATCAAACGCAACATTTCACATATGAAAGATTGAGTCTTAGGGAAGAGAATTGATGAGGCCAAACCATAGAGGTCAGAAGGATGCACTGCAGATTGGAAAAATCCAGATGGTGGGAAAAGGGTAGTCTGTTATGTTCTTGGGTGATGCCACCCACCACCGAGATTCTAGGAATTAAACTTGAGGTCATCCAGCTAATCATATTTGGGACTGAAATCCTAAATCTGGGC
The DNA here is from genome assembly GCF_054371585.1 of Giraffa tippelskirchi. Taxonomy (NCBI): domain Eukaryota; kingdom Metazoa; phylum Chordata; class Mammalia; order Artiodactyla; family Giraffidae; genus Giraffa; species Giraffa tippelskirchi. The sequence goes on from NC_137287.1 coordinate 25,496,316, forward strand.
AATCCCAAATCTGAAATCCTTTACTTTCTGGTCACACACTTTTTCCTGTCCTGAGCATGCTCTGTGAGGCCTTCCATTGGCCCTTTCAGACTCAGTCAACCTCTCACACCTTATCTATTACAGTCATACACACAGTTTACATGTATTTTCATATGTCTTTGCAAAGGTTCTTCCACATTAAGCATTTGTCTTGACGCGGTTCCATTGCCTCAGTGATCCGGGTGACTATTTACAATTAGCCTGGCCTCAGAAGTCAGTTGGGAGCCATCATCATGCAATGGAGGAAATTGCAAGCTGGGAATCATAGTAGAGAGCAGAGGTCTTCAAATTTTGGTGCATCTCCAAGTTAAAGTCCAGATTCTCGGGATTTATGTCCCAAGATTTTGATTCATTGGGTCTGGGTCGTGCCCAGGAATCTGCATTTATAATCCACCCTCCAGGGGATTCTGATGGACTCAGTTGGTAGAACAGGCTTTGAGATGCACTGTCCTCTAGGTAACCTCTGAACAGAGGAGACAAAAAATTTGACCGGATTGTTGACTGACCAACTGGCTCTCAAGGTAACTCAAGTTCAAAAGTAGATTTTCCCTTTGTCCAAAGTGGAATCATGGGAAAACAACAGTGACAATAAACGCTGATCTTGAACACATATTTACTTTTGGCAGTTTCCCAGGAGTATATTATTTTCTAATGATCAAGTTATTTGTTTTTCTTCTTCTCTGTTGCTTTTTTTTCAAAATGAGTTTTATTGAGCCATAATTCACATACCACACAATTCATCCATTTAAAGTGTACAATTCAATGTTTTTTAGTATTTCACAGAGTTGTGCAACCATCACCACAATCGATTTTCAAACATTTTCTTAACCTCCTCCCTGCAAAGCCCATACCCATTAGCAGTCTCTACTGATTTCCTCCCAAAACTCCTCTACCCCTAGGCAACCACTGACCTACTTTCTGTCCCTATATATTTGCCTGTTCTGGGTATTTCATATACATGCAGTCAAACACTATATGGTCTTTTCTGACTGGCTGCACTTACCTGGCATCGTGTTTTCAAGGTTTATTTATGTTGGTGCCTGTATTGGTAGTTTATTTCCCTTTATTTCCAGGTTATATTCTTAATGATGGATTTAAAAATGTTGGCAACTCTCTTTTTTTAATTAACATTTCTAAAAATTAAACAATGTTATTCAAGGCCCATGTGTCTTTTCCATCCCTTTCCTGGTGGTTCTTTTTATGTTATTTATTGATTTACTTTTGGCTGCATGGGTCTTTGTTGCTTTGCATAGGCTTTCTGTAGCTGCAGTGAACGGGAGCTACTCCTCATTGTGGTGCACGGGTTTCTCATAGTGGTGGCTTCTCTTGCTGCAGAGCACAGTCTCTAGATTGTGTGGGCTTCATAGTTGTGACTCACAGGCCCTAGAGTGTGGGATCAGTAGCTGTGGTGCAGGGGGTTAGTTTCTTGAGGCATGTGGAGTCTCCCTGGGTCAGGGATTGAACCCGTGACCCCTGCATTGACAGGTGGATTCTTAACCACTGAGCCACCAGGGAAGTCCCCTTTCTTGCTCTTCTAACCAGACAAAAGGCCTCCAGGTTCCCTCCTATGGGCCTGTGCTTGGGATGACTTGCCCCCTATTCTCTATAGTCAATGCGTCGCCTAATCCTGAACACAAGCGTCTCTTAGCATGGGCCTTCTCCTCGTTTTCGGTCTTCATCTTGGTATACATTATACCTCTTTCCATTTTGTGTTATAATGGGTGATGGGCATTCTTTCTGTGCTGGTGACTCCTCCAAGACAGAGTCTGAGTCTTATTTTTGTATTCTAAGTACCGGACTAGTTCTTGGCAACTATGAGGTTCTTAGAGCTTCCCTGGCAGCTCAGCTGGTAAAGAATCCACCTGAGATGCAGGAGACCCTGACTTGATTCCTGGGTCAGAAAGTCCCTGTGGAGAAGGGATAGGCTACCAACCCCAGTATTCTTGGGCTTTCCTGGTGGTTCAGGCAGTAAAGAATCCACCTGTAATACAGGAGACCTCTCTTCGAGACATGAGTTGGGAAGTCCCCTGGAGGAGGGCATGGCAACCCACTCCAGTATTCTTGCCTAGAGAATTCCCATGGACAGAGGAGCCTGGCGGGCTATAGTCCATGGGGTCACAGAGAATCAGATACAACTGAGCAACTAAGCACAGCACACATATGAGGTTTTTGGTTCATATTTGTTGAATGAACGAATGAATGAATAAATGAATGGAAGGTACCCACAGAAGCCGGCATATACAGTGTGGAAGCCATTTCTCCCAGCAGGTTTTAACACAGTGGTTTTAGCTCCTCCTGTTTGAAATGATTTGTTTCAAAGAGAGTGAGAATGACAATTTATAGAATATTAAGCTGCATAAGCATGAAGTGGTTATTTCTGGGGGTGGGATGGCTTTTACTTTTTCTTTCATTATAGACTTCAAAAGAAGAAAGTGGTGTGATAATGGGTGATTTTTACTCTTATGGTTTTGGGGGGGTTCACATAAAGCAATATAAAGGGAGCAAATGAATAAATAAAAAGTACTGTTTTATATTGGATCTGAATACTAGGCTGGCTCTGGGTGATTTGGGGTAAATCACCTTTTCCCTCTGAACACACACTCCTCACCTGTGGAAGAAGAATGAGAAAATTTCCCTTGTGGGAATATTGTGCGGCTTGAAAAGCATGGTGCCTGGCACAGAGGAGGCATCAGACACATGACAGCTGTTGCTACTGTTATTAGCAATTGTGACAACAGCAACACACAGGAAAATGATAAGCCAGGGTGTACCGAGGTCTGTTCCATCTGGGCCATTTCTTGAATCCTATTTTATTTATAGCATCTCTCTGTATATTGGGTGACTTATATTGATTCTCTGAAAACCCCATGTCACCCCTGGAATGGAGGCTCTGTTAATAAACTCCACGTATTGGGTGATTATGTAGAAGGCAGTGGCAATGACCTCAGTGACCAAAAGAAGCACTGTGATGACAGTCGCTGCCATTTACTGAGCCCTGACTGTGAGCCACTCAGTCTTCAGTGCACTCCCACGAGATCTTGTAATCCCCATTTTGCAAATGAGAAAATGAGACAGAGATGGGTTAAATGCTGTGAGGCCATACATCCTATAAGGGACTTAGCAAGATTCAAATCCAGGTCTTCTGGACCAGTGAGTGATCTTTCCATTAGACCTGATGTCTCTCAAGTTGCAAAAATAATAAATATAGTGTAAGAAAATGTGGGGGAGATGATGCAAAGGGGCAATAGGGCTTTGAGGACAGGCTTACAATTTTCCCATCTGATGGCTCATGTCATGCCCCAGTGGGTCCTAGTAGTCTTGGGATGAAGCATGGGTACTTTCTGCTGCTGTCTCTCATGTCAGGGAGTTCTGTGAACCCTGACAGAGAAAGCAGACTGCCTAGGTATGAGGGGTTGCAGTGGATGCCTGAGGATGCAGAGCCAAGGACTCCCAGTTTTCCCTCCGTATTCAGGCTCCCTTTCTTCCAGAGTTAAATGACTTTTCTAGGTTGCCTAGAATAAAGACTACATTTCCCAGTCTTCTTTGCACCAACGTGTGGCCACACGTCTGAGTTTTGGACAAGGGGATATGGGTGGCAACACTCAGTTTTTACTTTTGAACAGAGCCTTCTGGTTTGCAAAAACAATTTCCTAGGAGTACCTTGGTTAAACCTGAGCTTTTTTTTCCCCCATCCAAAAGACTATCCTTCACTGAATATCGTTGATAGATTTTGGAAACTCAGAGCGGAAAAGGATGATATCAGGCAAGTCCTGTCTCCTACCTAGAGGCCAGAGTGAGGTAACAATGAACTCTTTTGGAGTCAGGGTTCTAGTTCCTCTGTCTGATAGTTGATTTAAGGCCAACTTCTACTTGACTTAAAGTCAAGATGTATTTTTTTTAAACATTTCTCTTTCTGGATCCTACCCATGGAAATGTCTGGATGTGAGAAAAGGATGATACCTTGTTCTCCTGCCCCCTCCCCTCACATCCATATACTGACTTCTATTCAACACTCATTTAAACCAATATTTAATAGGCATCTACTATGTGCCATGCACTGTACTCAGCCTGGCAGTAGAGTATATTTTTATTTATTTTTATCTGTTTATTTGGCTGTGCTGGGTCCCAGCTATGACAGCAGGATCTTCCGTCTTCATTGCAGCATGCAGAATCTTTAGTTGTGGCACGTGGGATCTATTAATAGTTCCCTGACGAGGGAATAGAACCCAGGCCCCCTGCACTGGGATACCAGAATACAGCAAGTGGACCACCAGGGAAGTCCGATCCCAGGATTTCTGAGAGAATGGAAATGTCATGTGGTCAGAGTCTTTCCAGGTCAGTATGGATCAAGCCCAAAGAGCTGCTTCTGCCCCATCTTTTTTCATTTCCTCCAGACTTCAGTCCCCAGCACGTGAGGCATCCCTGAGGGCTGCACACAGACAATGCACTCGGAAGGGCATGCAGATGTCAAGAAAGACAAGCATTATGTAGATTCCATTCAGATTCAAAGTTAAAACTAGGGTGGGGAATTGGAGATTTACACCCAACTCTGAAATTTAGACATTACAAAATTGGCTGGAGACTACCAGGCATTAAGTAGGAATCCATCTGGCCTGGGACACCTTTGAATGGTCAGTTCCACTGATTGGTGACTGTGTTTGTGCTCTTTGTCTTGAGGAGACTGTGAATATTCTAGGGCTTTTATAACAAGGCAGCACAGACTGAGTGGTTTAACCAATGGAAATGTATTGCTTATAGTTCCAGATGAGGGAAGTCCAATATCAGGGTTGGTTTCTCCTGAGACTTCTGTCCTTGGCTTGTAGATACTCCCTCTCCCTGTGTGGTCTTTCTTCTGTGTCCCAATTTCCTCTTCTTCTAAGGATACCAGTCATATTTGATGAGGGCCCACCCTAATGATTTCATTTCATCTTCATTGTTATTCAGTCACTAAGTCATGTCTGACTCTTTGCAACCTCATGTTTTACAGCACACAGGCTTCCCTTTCCTTCGCTATCTCCCAGAGTTTGCTCAAATTCATGTCCATTGGGTTTGTGATGTTATCTAACCATCTCATCCTCTGCCACTCCATTCTCCTCCTGCCTCCCAGCATCAGGGTCTTTTCCAATGAGTCAGCTCTTTGCATCAGGTGGCCAAAGTACTGGGGCTTCAGCTTCTGCATCAGTCCTTCCAGTGAACATTCAGTGTTGATTTCACCTTAATCACCTCTTTAAAGACCCTGTTTCCAAAGACAGTCACATTCTGAGGTCCTGGGGATCAGAACTTCAACATGTGAATTGGGGAGGGGATACGATTCAGGGCGTTTTGTTGTCCAGTCACTCGGTGGCATAGTGCCCAAATGGCTTTTTTATATAGTGAGTATAGACAAACTGCCAGGGATCCCAAAAGCTGTGAAAATTCTTGCTGAAGTTTATCCCCAGACTAAGAGTCCCCGACTGAAATAGTTTTGCTGCCACCTTGGTTGTGGCACCGTGCACATTTTCCTGTTCTTTGTCTCAGCTGCAATGCGCTGCTATGGAAAAGAGGTGATCTACGCCCAGGTCTCTCTTTCTTTACCACTTGGCTGAGCAAGTTTTGCTATGGCAACCGTTGTATGGGAGGAGATAACCCAGGGCTGGCAGGTCAGCCCACACTCTTCTACTCTTCTCAATTTTGGATGGCAGACAGCCCCAGCTGTACTCTACCTGCTACATAAACCTCCAGAGTGGAATTCATTGCTAACTGTTTCAAGTGTATATGTGAACAAAGTGAGGCCTTTAAGAAAGCAGTCTCACAGACAGTTAAGTGAAAAAGTGAAAGTTAAAGTCGCTCAGTCATGTCTGACTCTTTGTGACCCCATGGACACACCTGTCCTCTGTCCATGGAATTCTCCAGACAAGAATACTGGGATGGGTAGCCATTCTCTTCTCCAGGTAATCTTCCTGACCCAAGGATTGAATCCGGGTTTCCTGAACTGCAGGCAGATTCTTTACCATCTGAGCCACCAGGGAAGCTGAATAGGGTTCCCCAAAGAAGGAAGCCAGTCTTTCATTGACTGATGGGCACCCTGGCTTTCCTGCCTTGCGCCGACCTGCACTCTGCGTATCTTGAAGCCATTCCTTCAGTGACTACCTGGGAGTTTTTGATGGGACTCCTCCTGCCTCCCCTGCAGCTAGAGATAATGATCTTCAGACTTCACAGCCTCACTCTCCTCTAGTCCTTTGAAGGTGGGTTTCATCCACGGTGTCCCTTGAGGTTTGCAGTCCAGGTTATTCACAGCAACCCCTGTGATGTGTCAGGAGTAGCAGTTCAGCTGGGGGAGGCCTTAATTCAAAAGGATTTGACATTCAAAGGGGCAGGTCACTCAATGGCTCACCTTCCTGAGAGCTGTCCTCAGTCTCCCCAGGGCCCTTGGAGACTTTACAAGGCAGGTCTGTGTGTATGGGGGTGGATGTGCAGAGCTGGTGAAGTTTGCTCAAGACTGCCAGCATAACCCAGATCCCTGCTGTATAGTCCCAGGAGTCCTGAAGCCTCTGGAATCAGCTCTGGGTGCCAGGATCTCTTTTGAGGGTGTTCCATTTGCCTGGTGATGTTAGCTGCCAGCTTTGTGCAAAGTTTTCCTGCCCAGCTCCGCTCTTCTGCTGCAGTTTGGGAAACTTGTTAGTTTACAGGCGTAGCCTTAAGCAGTCCCTGTGGCTCCTTGGGCATCTGTCAAAAGCAAACTGTGTGCACAGAAGCCAGCGGAGGTCTTGAATCTTCTCCCTCTTATCCTCAGGGAACCATGATGGACACTTAATATCTTCAGCCTGTTTCTCCCCCTTCCTCCTGGCCCCATTTGGATATTTCCAGCATTTGTTACTCATTCATTTACTCCACAAGTATTTATTGAGTACCAGTGGTATGCTAAGTACAGCTTAGACTTACTGTGGTTCATTTTACATGTCAACTTGACTGGGACACAGGGTGCCCAGACGCTGGGTGAAACCTTATTTTGGGGTATCTGTGAAGGTGTTTCTATATGAGATTAGCATTTGAATCTGTAGACTGAATAAAGCAGGTTTCTCTACCTGATGTGGGTGGGCCTCATCCAATCAGTTGAAGGCCTGAATAGAACAAAAAGGCTAACCTTCCAGTAAGAGGGGATACCTCCTTCCTGTCTGCCTTTTAGCTGTGATATTAGTCTTCTGCTTTTAGCTTCTGACTCAGACTAGAACTTATTCCAGGCTCTCCTGGGTGTCCAGCTTGCCAGCTGAAGATCTTGGGACTTCTCAGTGTCCATAACCTTATGGGCCAACTCCTTATAATAAATCAGTCTCTCTCCTTGACATACTCTCTCTCTCCATAACCTGTTGGTTATGTTTTTCTGGAGAACCCAGACTAATACATCTGGGAACACAGAATTAAACAAAGCTTCTACCATTGCATGCTTACATTTTGGTATGTGGTAACGGGGTGGGGGAAGGCCTTACACTTGATTTGTCATGAATTATGACAAATTTGCATATCATACTTTCTAACTAGAAAAGCAGTTCCCTTCCCTGAACGTACACCTGCTCACATATCCATCACACTGGTTCCAGAACTCTGTCTGTGATGAGGAAGGGATTATAAGGTGTGGGTATATATCTTTATACTGTTTCTCTTCTGCTTAAAGCAGGGTTATTAACATTTTTTGTACTAGGAACTCCTTTGGCAATTCTATGAACGCTTTCTCAGAATAATGTTTTAAGACATGTAACATAAAATATCTCTGATGGTAAAGAATCTGCCTGCAATGCAGGAGACCTGGATTTGACCCCTGGGTTGGGAAGATCCTCTGGAGGAGCGCATGGCAACCCACTCCAGTATTCTTGCCCGGGAGAATTCCCAAGAACAGAGGAGTCTGGCAGGCTGCAGTCCATGGGGTCACAAAGAGTCGGACACAACTGAACAACCAGACACAGCACAGCACAACATAAAATACAGATGGCTATGAAAAAAAGATTTCAAAATTTTAGTTCTCAAAGTATTTAAAAAATTGTGACATAGTAACTTGTTTTTTTTAAAAAAATCTTAGTCACTTCAGTCGTGTCTGACTCTCTGTGACACCATAGACTGGCTCAGACCCTTCTGTCCATGGAGTTCTCCAGGCAGGAATACTGGAGTGAGTAGCCTTTCCCTTCTCCAGGGGATCTTCCCGACCTAGGGATTGAACTCAGATCTCCTGCATTGCAGGCAGATTCTTTACCATCTATTCCACCCAGAGAAGCCCCATATGTGCTTCTTTATTAACATGTTTGGCAGCAGGTTTAATAACAATTGCGTTTCAAAATACTGGTGAGCATAAATGATATTCTGGAATATCTGTAATATTCAAACAAGATATGAAGATATCTGTGATTCGTTCTGGTGACAATGTCTCTGACACTACAAATAGTATGGTTATTTGTTGCTCACTGTTTTGGTTTGATAAAGCTGCCATAACAAAGTATGACAAATTAGGTGGCTTGAACAACAGAAATTTACTCTCTGTCAGTTTTAGAGGCTGGAAAGCTGAGGCCAAGGTGTCGGTAGGTTCACACTTTCACTGAAAGTCCTAGAAAGTGACCAAGATGGTACAATGATCTATACATATGCCCCACATACAGGAAAGAGAGGCGGGAATTGTGTTTCTAAGAAAAAAAGTACAGACAAAAAGAATCATCTTCAACTAGCCCACAATCTGTCCCTATGGTCATGCTTTTTCCTTGATAGCCTATTAAGCGTCTGTTTCACTCCCATTTCTCCAAAAAGCAATAAGCAACTCAAGTGATCCAATTTTCTAGCACTGAAACCACCATTCTCAGGAATATCTGATGAAGAGGAGCTACTTTTGTTTTTAATCTACAAATCAAATGTTATCATATCAGCCCCAGCACTACTTATTTTATGATCTTCTCTTTGTTTTCAAAATGTTTAAAATGGCATTCAAGACCTCCCCATAAACTGGCCCCTGCCCACCTTCCTGACCTCATGTCACTTCCCATTAGCCCTGTGGCACTATGGCCACCAACCTTCTCTTAGGTCATTGAACACACCCATCTCTGTTCTGCCTCCAGCCTTAGCTCATGCCATCTGTCCCACTGTGGCTCCAAGGATCTAAGATGTTGGGGGAATATTCTTTCTTGCTTCTGTGGATACACAAGGGGAAATGTGTGAAGTTCCAGGAATTTAGAGGCCTGAGGAAGACATTTTGTGTATGAGTGAGAATTCCGTTAAACTAAAGCACTGTATTTTTTTTTTTTAACGAATCTACTAGTTTCCTTTCTTTCAGCCTTCAACTAGGCTTAAACTTATGTTATGGTGTATGTATTTGTGTGTGTATGTGAAATGCTTGTACTGCTTGGTAAAAATAATTTCTAACAGACTCAAAATAATGAACTCCTAGATGTGCAAGCTGCTGGAATAATAGCCCACCTGTGCTACGTAAACTAGAATCTGAAATGTTACCTGCTGAGACGAGAGCATTCTGAGAGGTGGAATTTGACTCACTGTGTGTGTGTGTGTGTGTGTGTGTGTGTGTGTGTGAGAAAGAGGGAGAGAGAAACACTTTAGCCTAAAGAAGTGTTTCCTGAATTTCTTCACTTGTGTACTGCCTTTGAAATTTATTTTCTGCTATCACCTGTAGTTTCTTATAGGGATTTCCTATATTTTCATAACACTTCTTAAAATTGATCTATTGTTTGTAAACTTAGATTTGAACTAAAATGAATATCCAAAAAACCATAGACTGGGAGAAAATAGTTGCAAAATGCAATGATAAAGGTCTGCATCCAAAATATGCAAAGAAGCTTTAAAACTCAGAAGCAAGAAAACAATTAAAAATTGGACAAAAGACATCTAAATAAAGAAGGTAAATAGATTAAAAATATGCATAGGAAAAGATGCTTAACATCATCCATCATTAGAGAAATGAAAATTAACAAGGAGACATCACTACATACCTTGCTATAGACAATATTCATTTCCCTCCAAATTCATATATTGAACTCTTAACCCCCAATATGATGGAATTTGTAGATGGAGCCTTTGGGAGGTGATTGATTGGGTCATGAAGGCAGAACTCTCATAAATAGGACTAGTGCCCTCATAAAAGAGATAACAGTGATTTCCCTCACTACCTCTGCCGTGTGAGGACATAGTGAGAAGGTGGCTGTCTATGAATCAGGAAGTTGGTCCTCACCAGACACAGAATATGCTGGTGCCTTGATCTTGGATGTCCCTGTCTCCAGAACTGTGAGAAATTTCTGTTGTTTATAAACCACCTAGTCTGTGGTATTCTAAATGGTAGCCTGAATGGACTAAGGCTACCTATTAGAATGGCTAAAATCCAGAACACCAAATGAGGTGTTGTCACCTCTCCTCCACCTGGTGAGAAGGTGGAGCAATAGGAACTCTCATTCATTGCTGAGGGGAATGCAAAATGATACAGTTCTTTGGAAGACAGCTTAGCAATTTCTTACAAACTAAATACACTCTTAACACACAAATCAGCAATCATGCTCCTTGGTATCTACCCAACTGATCTGAAAAGTTATGTCCACAGGAAAACCTGCACACAGATGTTTATAGCAGCTTTATTCATAATTGTCAAAACTTGGCAGCATGCAAGATATCCTTCAGTAGATGAGTGGGTAAACAAACTGGTGCCTCCAGATGATGGAATATTATTCAGCTAAAAAAGAAATGATCTATCAAGCCATGAAATGACATGGAAGAAACTTACATGCATATGACTAAATGAAAAAAACCAATTAAAAAAAAGCCATATACTGTATGATTCCAATTATTTGATACTCTGGGAAAGGCAAAACTATGGAGACAGTAAAAAAAATACCCAATGGTTGCCAGGGGGTTGAGAGAAGGGATAAATAAGTAAAGCACAGGAGAATTTTAGGGCAATGAAAGCTATTCCGTGTGATACTGTAATGATGGATACATGTCATTATACATTTGTCAAAACTCATAGAATGTACAACACAAGGAGTGAGCCCTAATGTAAATTATTAACTTCAATTAATAATAATTTGTCAATATTGACTCATCAGATATAAGATATGTACTCCATCAAAACAAAATATTAATAATAGGGGAAACAGGACTTTCAGTTTCTAGTTCCACATGTAAGGAGCTTGAGAATTACCTCTCTGTACTAGCAATAAGCAAAAAAGATGAACAGTCTGAAAAATTAACAGCTCTACTTGGATCTGTAAGAGAAGGGAAGACACCAGGAAACTGCTGCCTTCAAGACTGTAGAGACAGACAGGCAAACATAGGGAGTCGTGGCTTTACTGGAGCAGAGACTCTGGAGTGGAAACCACCACAGGAACGGGAGCTGAGATAGGAAAGCCAGAACTGCAACGGATGAATTACTGGAGGCTCAGTGTAGACAACTCTGAGAGTAAAAACTCTAGAAGGACACAGTCAGGGTGGGCCCTCCACAGTTTTATGAGGTTTACCTCCAAGAGCTTAACCAGGTTCCTACAGTAAATACTGGAGAAAAATCCCCCATGCTTTCAGCAGTGGGGAAGGGAAAAGAAATGGTTCTGAAATATGCCAGAATATTCTCTTCTTCTCTAAAAAGCTACCATATGACCCAGAAATCCCACTCCTGGGCATATACTCTGAGAAAACCATAATTCAAAATCACATATGTACCCCAGTGTTCATTGCAGCACTATTTACAGTAGCCAGGACAAGGAAACAACCTAAATGTCCAACAACAGATGAATAAAGAAGATGTGGTATGTACATACAATGAAATATTACTCAACAATAAAAGGAACAAAATTGGGATGTGGATGGACCTAGAGTCTGTCATACAGAGTGAAGTCCGAAGTGAAAAACAAATGTCATGTATTAATGCAAATACATGGAAACTAGAAAAATGGTAGAGAGGAACCTATTTCCAGGGCAGGAGTAGAGATACAGATGTAGAGAATAGATGTGTGGACATGGGGTTGGGGGGAGTGGAGGGTGGGACAAACTGGGAGATTAAGAGTGACATATATACACATGTGTAAAATAGAGAGCTAGTAAGAACCTGCTGTAAAGCACATGAAACTCAGGTTGGTGCTCTGTAATGACCTAGATGGGTGAGACAGAGGGTGGGGTGGGAGGAAAGTTCAAGAGGGAAGGGATATATGTGGTGCGTGTGTGTGTGTGTGTGTGTGTGTGTAGCTGACTCATTTCTTTGTACAGCAGAAGCTAACACAGCGTTGTAAAGCAATTATACTCCTGTTCAGTTCAGTTCAGTTGCTCAGTCATGTCCAACTCTTTGCGACCCCATGGACTGCAGCAGGCCAGGCCTCCCTGTCCATCTCCATCTCCTGGAGTTTACCCAACCTCATGTCCATTGAGTCGGTGATGCCATCCAACCATCTTATCCTCTGTCGTCCCCTTCTCCTCCCGCCTTCAATCTTCCCCAGCATATATAAAATAAAATAAAAATTCAAACAAAAGCTTGCCTTCAGGAGAAATTAGTTAACCAGAGCCCAGGCTTTTGGGGTTTCTTAAGAGCCTAACTGACCTGGGGAAAGGAAAATAACCCCAGGCAACTCTAGCCTTTCATGTGGGAGTAGGGAAATAACTACTCTTTAGGTGGGAAGGATGTCTTGATTACTGTAGCCTTATAGTAAGTTTTGAAGTCAATTACTGACAATCCTCCAACTTTGTTTTTCTCCTTCAACATTATGTTGGCTATTCTAGATCCTTTGTCTCCACGTAAACTTCAGAATCAGTTCATCAATATCCACAAAATTACTTTCTCAGCTTTTGATTTGGATTTCATTAAATCTATAAATCAAACTGAGAACTGACATCTTGACAGTGTTGGGTCCACTTATCCATCAACATGGAGTATTTCTCCATTTATTTAGTTCTTTGATTTCTTTCATCAGAGTTTCATAGTTTTCCGCATATAGATCTTGTACATATTTTGTTAGATATATTATTAAGTATTTCATTTTTAGGGGTACTAATTGTAAATGATATTGTGCTTTTAATTTCAAATTCTACTTATTCATTGCTGATACAGGAAAACAGTTGAGTTTTGCATATTAACCTTGTATTCTGCAGCCTTGCTCTAATCACTTATTAGTTTCAGGAGGTTTTTTTTTAATACTTTCAGATTTTCTGCATAGACAGTTATGTCATCTGCAAATAAAGAAAGCTTTAATTTTTGCTTTCAACCTGTATTACTTTTATCTCCTTTTCTTGTCTTATTGCATTAAATAGGACTTCCAGTACAATGTTGAAAAGTGGTGGTATTAGGGGAAGTCCTTGCCTTATTTCTCATTTTAGTGGGAAAGCTTCAAGTTTCTCACCATAAAGTATGGGGTTAGCTGTAGGGATTTTGTAGATATTCTTTATCAAGTTGAGGAAATTTTCCTCTATTACTAGTTTATGGAAGGTTTTTTTTTTTTATCATGAATTCATAATGTATCCTGTCAAATTATATTTCTGCATCTATTGATGTGATCAGGTGATTTTTCTTTTTTGACCTGTTGGTGTGATAGATTACATTAATTTGATTACATCACATAATTTATTTTCAAATGTTGAAGCATTATTGCATACTTGGGACAAATCCTCCCTCGACTGTGATGTGATCTGTATTCTTTTCATGCATTGTTGGATTTGATTTGGTAATAAATTGTTGATGATTTTTGCATAAGAGATACCAGTCTATAGTTTTCTGATAATATCTTTATTTGGTTTTAGTGTTAGGATAGTGCTGGTCCCATAGAATGAGTTAGGCACGTCCTCTCTCTGCTTCTATCTTCTGAAAGAGATTATATAATTGGTATAATTTCTTCCTTAAACTTTTGGTAGAATTTATTAATGAATTTATCTTGGCCTGATGCTTTCTGTTTTGGAAGGTTATTAATTATTCATTTTTTAAAAAAAGTTTAGCTCCCCCCTTTTTTATTATAGGTTAGAACAAAGATCACGGCATCCAGTCCCATCACTTCATGGCAAATAGATGGGGAAAGAATGGAAACAGTGACAGGCTTTATTTTCTTGGGCTCCATAATCACTGCAGATGGTGACTGCAGCCATGAAATTAAAAGATGCTTGCTCCTTGGAAGAAAAGCTGTGACCAACCTAGACAGCATATTAAAAAGCCGAGACTTTACTTTGCTGACAATGGTCCATCTAGTCAAAGCTGTGGTTTTTCTAGTAGTCATGTATGGATGTGAGGGTTGGATCATAAAGAAAGCTGAGCGCTGAAGAACTAACTCCTTTCAACTATGGTGTTGGAGAAGACTCTTGAGAGTCCCTTGGATTGCAAGGAGATCCAACCAGTCAACCCTAAAGGAAATAGGTCCTGAATGTTCATTGGAAGGACTGACGCTGAAGCTGAAACTCCAATACTTTGGCCACCTGAAGAAGAGCTGACTCTTTGGGAAAGACCCTGATGCTGGGAAAGATTGAAGGCAAGAGGAGAGGGAGATGACAGAGGATGAGATGGTTGGATGGCATCACCGATTTGAGGGACATGGGTTTGAGCAAGCTCCAGGAGTTGGTTTTGGACAGGGAAGCCTGGCATACTGCAACCCATGGGGTCGCAAAGAGTCGGACATGACTGAGTGAACTGAATGGAACTGATGTTATACAGTAGGTCCCTGGTGTTTATCCATTTTTATATAGCAGTGTGTATATGCCAAACTCCTAATTTATCTTTCTCCCACCCTCTGCTCTGTTCCCTTTGGTACCCATAAGTGAGTCTCCTTCTGTTTTGTAAATAAGTTTATTTGTGTCAGTTTTTTTTAGATTCCACATATAAGTGATATTCCAGTTGAGCTATTTCAAATCCTAAAAGAGAGATATCATGACTGAGTGACTGAACTGAACTGATAAGTGATATCATATGGTATTTCTCTTCCTGTGTCTAACTTACTTCACTTAGTATGATAAACTTTAGGTTCATCCATGTTGCTGCAAATGGCACTATTTCATTCTTTTTTATGGCTGAGTAATATTCCACTGTCCTTTATCCATTCATTTGTCAGTGACACTGAGGTTGCTTCAATGTCTTGGCTATTGTAAATAGTGCTGCTACAAACATTGGGGTGTGTGCATCTTTTTGAGTTGGAGTTTTCTCCAGAGCCCTCCTCTTTTTTTTAAGCAGTGGGCCATTCTTCTTTTCTCGTCCAGCTATTTCTCAGCCTGAAGACAAGCTAGAGAAGAACTTCTTGGGTTGAGATGAGGAGTAATGGTAGCCTAGTACTGTCATCCATGTTCTTGAGTACTTGCCACGTGTTATCTGAGGCTTGTAGTCTCTCAGCAGTGTCCTCTAGGTGTGCTCTTCTCACACTGCCTAGATACCTGTCTTTCTCTACTTTGCTTTAAGCTTTGTAGGAGGTGGGTTCCTAACTTTTTCACTGTTCCTCTCAAGCTCCTAGCCCATCATAAGTAAACAGCAAATGTTGATTAAGTGGATGGATGAACTAAGGCTTCTGGAAGCCTCTCTTTGCAAATGTTTTGCTCAGGGTCCTTGCCTTTGAGGACTCCACTGTATTTGATGTCATTAAGACTGCTGGCACTGAACAGATGGGAAATCAGCTCAATTGGTAGAAAAGTTAAAAAAAAGATTCAATAAATGTGAAATATTTCTTTCCTAAGGGCTGTGCTACTCCCTCTGTGCGTGGATGGGTTATTCAGTGAAAGTTGTAATGTTTTAGGTAAATACCTGGCCCTCTTCACAAATCCATTTCTTTTTTAAAAACAATGAACTAGTTGATTTTATTTTTTATTTATGGCCACACTAGGTCTTCGTTGCTCTGCACAGGCTTTCTCTAGTTGTGGCAACCAAGGGCTACTCTTCAATGCCGTGCATGGGATTCTCTTTGCAGTGGTTTCTCTTGTTGTGAAACATGGGCTCTAGGCATGCATGGGCTTCAGTTGTGCCGCTCATGGGCTCTAGAGCACTGGCTCAGTAGCTGTGGGGCACGGCCTTAGTTGTCCGGTAGCACATGGGATCTTCCTGGATCATAGATCGAATCCATGTCCCCTGCGTTGGCAGGTGGATACTTAACCACTGAATCAATAGGGAAGCCCACAAATACATTTCTTTTGCCAGTTAATTCCAAGTCCACTTCTGGGTTCAATTTAAGTGTCACTTCTGAGAAGCCTACTCTGTCCAACCCAACCCTCCCTGCTGATTTTCTGCTTCATGTCATCATTTTCTATATTTTTAAAGTTTTAAATTTATTTTTTAATTGAAGGATAATTGCTTAGAATTTTGTTGGTTTCTGCCAAACATCAACGTGAATCAGCCATAGGTATACATAGATTCCCTCCCTCTTGAAACTCCCTCCCATCTCTCTCTCCATCCCATCCCTCTAGGTTGTTACAGAGCCCCAGTTTGAGTTCCCTGAGTCATACAACAAATTCCCATTGGCTATGTATTTTACATATGGTAATGTAAATTTCCATGTTACTCTCTTGATACATCCCCCTTCTCCTCTTCCCCACCTCTCATGTCCATAAGTCTGTTCACTATGTCTGTGTCTCCATTGCTGCCCTGAAAATAACTTCTTTGGTACCATCTAGGATAATTCCTAGATTCCATATATATGTGTTAATACATGATATTTGTTTTTCTCTTTCTGACTTACTTCACTCTGTATAATAGGCTCTAGATTCATCCACCTCATTAGAACTGACTCAAAGGTGTTCTGTTTTATGGCTGAGCAATATTCCATTGTGTATATGAACCACAGCTTCTTTATCCATTCATCTGTCAATGATCATCTAGGTTGCTTCCATGTCCTAGCTGTTGTAAACAGTGCTGCAATGAACATTGGGGTACATGTGTCTTTTTAAATGTTGTTTTTTTCTATATTTTGGTTTCTTCTAAATTTTGGTATTTTCTATGTTGAACTTATCACAACTTATAATCATATATTTATTTGTGAATTCATTCTTTCCAGTGTCTTACTGCCCCAGGAGACTGTAAATGTCAAGACATTGAGAATCATCCTTGCTTTGTTCACACCTTGTCTCTAGGACCTGGCACAGAGCCTGCAACATAGTAAGAGCTCATTTGTCATCATGGGATGAATCTTGTGGCTTACCTGAAAGATGTGCTACTGGGGTTTCCAAAAAAAGGGGGTTTGACATCAGAACTCCTTTCATTAAATGAAGTTGTTTAGACTTCTTTATATAAACCAACTCATTTCTGTTGTTAAATTGGAGAGGGGAGTAACAGGGGGATATCTGCTTGCCTTGTCCTTCCTGCTCCAACAGGATCTCTGAGGCATCTTGCAGACTGCCCCTTGGCAAGCTTTTCTGAGCTGTCCCTTCCAAAATGCCAGAGTGCTCTCTTAACCAAGGAGGTTCCTCTTTGTAGGATAAAAGGCTTAAGGATGCTGCCTCTTCTCCTAGCTCCCTGCCTCAGCCCCATGGAGCACTTTTTTAATAGAGCCATAAATACCCCTCTAAATAAGCATCCTGATTTGATTTGTTCTTCAGATGACCTCTTCCTGGGGAAAATGCTATGCCTTCCTTGAGTTACAGCAAAGACTCCAGTGTTCTGTCCTACCTCCGCCATCTAATAGTCTCATTCCTCTCCAATTTATGTCTTGTCAGGTCTTCAGGCAGCTCCCACCTTGGCATAGCTGAACCAGTAGCAATATCTACCTGTAGCATCTTGCTCAGACACACACAGGCTTCCTTGCTGAGGAGGCAGCCATCTCAGCCCTGTCATCTCCATCAGCATCATTGGGGCAGGAAGGACAAAGCATCAGAAGGTATAACAGGCGTGGCTCACACAGCTAATGATGCTCTCCTTCTTGGCCTGAGCATGACTGTTTCCCTGCTGAGAAGTCTCAGGATGATTCCAGATGCCTGCCCTTGGCCACTTCTTCCTGCAGGGTCTCCGATGTCGCTAAACTCTCCTTCCGGAACGTTGGCTTGTTCATTCCATGGCAGGTCAGTTGTAATCTCCTTGCTTTGAATTTGACTCCAAGAGTGGCAAAAATGGAACTGGGTGTCCTTTTCCTATGCCTCCATTCCTGGCCTCTGTAATGGACACAGTTGTATATCTCACACCACATTCTGTCTTATTACCTTGGGCAGAAAGAGAAAAAAAACACACACACACATTTTGCATGTCATGTCAAGGAACTGACGGAAGCTGTGAAGTCCACTCTCTAGCCTTAGGTTAAAATGTGATGGGCTAGACAAAACTTGGAAACAACCTAAAAGTCCATCGACTGGCAAATAGATAGACAGATGTGCTAAATCCTTATAATGGAATACTATTCAGCAATAAAAAAGAACCATCCATAGACAATGCTATGACATAGATGAACCTCATATCATGTCCAGGAAAAGAAGCCATAAGCAAGAGACCATATATTGTACGGTCTATTTGTAGAAAGTATTCAGAAAAGGCAAAACTATGAAGATAGATAGTAGATAAGTGGGTGCATGGGGTGGGACAGGAACTAACAGTAAGGGGGATCATGTTGGAGTGATGAAGTGTTATAAAACCAATTTATGGTGATGGTTGTGTAACTTGGTAAAAATACAGGCATATCTTGGAGATACGTTGCATTGGGTTCCTGGAGATATTTTGTGTTGGGTTCCAGACTGCCACAATAAAGTGAATATCACAATCATATGAATTGAATCACAATCACAATTGAATCACAATTCAAAAATCATATGAATTTTTTGGATTCTCAGTGTGTATAAAATTTGTGTTTATACTCTACTGTGGTCTATTAAGTGTGCCATAGCATTATATCTAAAAAAGCAATGTACATTACATACCTTAATTTAAAAGGACTTTATTGCTCTTGTTATTCTGTGGGGATTGTATGATTGTCCTAGGTGTTGGAGGCATAATGGGCTTTCAGATGGTGTGGGTGGTGGGGTTAGAAGTCCCAAAACCTACAAGTAGATGCAAAAATGTAAGTATTTCAGGTTATTGGGTCACTGTTCTCTCTCATGCATACTTCATGCTGCTAATGCTGTGCAGAAACATTGAAGGGCATTACTGCCTCCCACACCTCTATTTTAAAAGAAATAATGTCATTGTTAAAACATGCTAACCATCAATGGAGCCTGCAGGCAATTCTCAGCAGTAACATCAAAGATCACTAATCATAGATCACCATCATACAATAACAATGAGAAAGTTTGAAATATTATGAGTATCACCAAAATGTGACACAGAGACATGAAGTCGGCAAATGCTTTGGAAAAAAATGGCTCTAATAGACTTGCTCAACACCGAGTTGCCACAAAACTTCAGTTTATAAAAAACGCAGTATCTGTGAAGTGCAGTAAAGCAAAGTGCAGTAAAACAAGATGTGCCTATATGTACATGTCTCTCATGGGCTCTGAGAAGGCAGCATGAGATGCAGGCACGAAGGATTGAGGAGTGAAGGGTCATGAGGGCTGTGAGCACTTTCAAATGGTTCAGCCTATGCTGACAGCTCCGTCAATGTCTGTGTGTGTGTGTGCACGCACACGCCAAGTTGCTTCAGTTCTGTCCCACTCTGTGCAACCCTATGGACTGTAGCCCACCAGGCTCCTCTGCCTATGAGATTCTCCAGGCAAGAATACTGGAGTTGGTTACCATTCCCTTCTCCAGGGGATCTTCCCCATCCAGGGATCAAACCCAGGTCTCTTATGTCTCTGGTATCAGCAGGCAGGTTCTTTACCACTAGGGTCACCTGGGAAGCTCTGTCAATATCTATATCTATGTTTAAATCTGTGTTAGTTTCCTGTCATGGCTGCAATAAATTGCCACAAACTGGAGTTTAAAAGCAGCAGAAATCTACTCTCTCATGGTGCTGGGGACCAGAATTCTGAAATCAAAATGTTGACTTCAGATGCTGGCAGAACCTTGATCCATCCAGGGGCCCTAGAGGAGACTCCTTCCTTGCTTTTTCCAGTTCTGACATCGCTTGCTTTCCTTGGCTAGTGGCCACATCACCCTAATCTCTGCCTTCATTTTCCCCTAATAGCTCAGTTGGTAAAGACTCTGCCTGCAATGCAGGAGACCCCGGTTTGTTTCCTGGGTCAGGAAGATCCACTGGAGAAGGGATAAGCTACCCACTCCAATATTCTTGGGCTTCCCTTTGGCTCAGCTGGTAAAGAATATGCCTGCAATGCAGAGACCTGGGTTCTATCCCTGGGTTGGGAAGATCCCCTGGAGAAGGGAAAGGCTACCCACTCCAGTATTCTGGCCTGGAGAATTCCAAGGACTGTATAGTCCATGGGGTTGCAAAGAGTTGGACACGACTGAATGACTTTCACTACTACTACTTTCACAATGTATCCTCTCTTCTGTCTCTGTGTCTCTTTTAAGGACACTTCTCATTGGATTTAGGGCCCTCTGGATAATTCAGAATAATCTCCTTACCTTAAGATCCTTAAGTAAATCTGCAAAGAACTCTTCCAAATAAGGTAACATTCACAGCTTCTAGGAATTTGATGTGGTTATATTTGGGGGGAAGGGTTTACAGTGGGCTTTCCTGGTGGCTCAGATGGTCAAGAATCTGCCTGCAATACAGGAGATATGGGCTCCATGTGGGCAGGGAATGGCTTCCACTCCAGTATTCTTGCCTGGAGAAGTCCATGGACAGAGAAACCTGGCAGGCTACAGTCCACGGCATCTCAAAGAGTCAACATGACTCAGTGGCTAACAGAGGGCTAAAACAGTATCTATACCTATAATTGATATTATCTCTATCTGTATAATTTATGTCTTTATCATCTACATCTATAGACTGATGGAAAAGCAAAGATATCAAAATGCTAACAGTTTCTAAATCTAAGTTGCAGGTATATAAGGTACTCATTGTAGAGGTATAGAATTCCTTACCCAAATCTTGTTTTTGAAGTCTGATGTTTCTAGATTTTAGAAAGGCATTCAGGTACATACACTGTATATTATTACATCACACTCTTAATGGGGACCTAGACAGTACCTTATAGTGAAATATACTAATATGTCTGCAGTGATGTTTTTGAATAGTCACACAAAGTGAATTAAATAAAGACATGGGTAATTTCATTCTTATTTGGGTCAGGTTTTTGCTACCAGGTGAGTTTTGGCACCAATTGTATGATAAACTTCTGGATTTCAGAGCTTTTTGAATTTTAAAATCAGGTAGAATGGCGGGCCTGTGTTATTCTCTCTCCTTTTTCATATGTTTGAAAATTTTCATAATAAAACATTTTGGAAAATGCGACTGTGCATGTAGCATGCTCAGCCCAGTGCCTGACACATAGCAAAAACTCAAAAATGTATAACCATTAAAATTAATTGTATTCTTAATGGCAGTGTTATAAGTCAGGCGGTTAGGAGCTGTTGAAGATTTTTATGCAGGGGATTGACGTGCTCAGGGAAAAGAGAATCGAGAAGGATCCACAGACTGGTGGCACAGCAATAGGTTGGATGGGGCAGGGATGGGAGGGAGACTGGTTAGGAAGCTCTTGTATGGTCCAGACAGGAGATGATGAATAGAAGAGAGGAAAAAAGCTTGAATCAACTTGATAGAGCTTGGTGAACCTTCTGCAAGAACAGGATGGATTCTTGTCAGCATCCCTGATAGGCTCTGAGTGACAGCAGAAGAGAGACATACAGGGTGTTCTGTGCATTTAGGAGGGAAAATACGCATCAGTCAACTGAAGAACAAGTCAAGTTGGGATTTCAGAGCTAACCCAGCCTCCCCTTCTGGATAACTTCAGAAAATAAGAGCAACGTTTTCAATTATAAGGGTTAATTTGAGGGAGTGTACTTGATTATCAGGTCCACCTGGGCACAAAGCATAGGCCAGTGGTTTTCTGCAGAGGAAATTTTACCTTAGACCTTCCTTCTAGCGCGTGGATTATAGGGGCTAAGGCAGGGCTTCACAATGCACACTATGCATTAGAATCACTGGAAAGACTTTAAAACACTCTCCACTATAGACAAGATGTATCAGAGTCTCTGGGAAGGGGGTCTTGGTATCATATTTTTAAGAAGCTCTTCCATGTGATTCCAAGATGCAGCAAGGATGGAGACCACCAGGTTTCAGTATCAGAAGGAATGACGCTGCCACCCCGAGTGTCCTTGGTCAGTATGGAAACAGTGACCAACTGGGAAATGATTTGAAAAGTCATGAGAGGGGAGGGAGAGAAGACTAGCTGCAATTGGATGATTCATTCAACAAGCAGGAAAGCAACCCGGTCAACGGTTTCTATGGTGAACGTGGTGAACTATCCCAAAGACACAGCTGTAACCTTGGGGGTGACGGAGAACAGAGGAGGAGGGAAAGGACAAAGAGTGAGATGGTCTACATGGTAAGGGCAACTCTTCCTCAGCATACATGGGGTGTATTCTGGAGCTGGGATTAAGATGTTAGGTGTGTGACATGGGGCGGGAAATATGCTGCTGTTGTAGAAACTATGGTTCCTGGGAAATCACTCTGCAGCCTCTATGACGTCTCCGGAGCATCCCTGAGGGCTCCCATGTGGAGAGCTGTGAAAAAGCAGATTCTGTGTCTTCACACTTTAAACAAAACTCAAAAATAGCTTCCAATTATTTTCTTTAAAATGGTTTGGTTATTTAAGAAAGCCATACTTTTCCTAGAACTTGAGACATACAGATAAGCAAAACAAGACCAACGCTACATTCAATGGTCACTCAGAAGATCATCACAGCAATTTCTTTCCTGTCATCTTTCTCCTTTGAGCATATATTTGTTTCTTTTTAGACAAAAAGATCATACTAGATCTAGTGTTATAATTTTTGAAATTTAACAATAGCTTGGCAGCATTTTTCCTATGTTTAAAAAAATCCACACTGTCCTTTTTAAGGGTAATGTTTCATTGTATGCATGTTTCAACACCACTCCATTCTCTCTTAGTAAGCATATAGGCAATTTCCAGTTTTTCACTTATAATCATCATTGCAGTAAGATCCTAGAACGTCTATCTTTATGCCGATTTTTTGCTTTAGGGATAAATTGCTCCAAGTGGAATTGCTGTGACAAAATGTATGTACATTTTTAAGTCTTTTGATATATAGCACTTAAACCACCTGTGATGGGCCCGTCCTTTGACCAACCAATTCAAACTACTTTATATATCTTAACCTCTTACCACCCTCAGACATATTGTCCAAGCAGCAAATTCACAAAAGCAGCTATCCCATCAGCTCAAAGAAAATAGGACTCCTTTCATGTAAATATTCTTCCCTGCCAATGCACTGTTTAAGTCATCACTTCCAGACAATTTGTTTTATAATCACGAGACCTAATAAAAGAAATTTCCTAGAAATTGATCAACTGAGGGAAAACTGCAAAGGTTTGGTTTGGTTTTGGGTGCCCCATGGCGTGCAGACTCTTAGTTCCCTGACCAGGGATTGAACCTGCGCTCCCTGAAGTGGAAGCATGGAGTCTTAACCACTGGACCACCAGGGAGGTTCTTAAAAATGTACCCATTTTAAGTGTATAGTTTAATAAGATTCAACACTGAGGATATAGAACATTTCTATTGCCCCAAAGATTCCCTTGCACTTCTTTCCAGCTAATCCTTAAACCCCTCTTTCTTTTTTAAAAATTAAATTTCCAGAACTTTCACAAGCCCTAGTGAATTTCACATCCTTTGACCCTTGTTTTATACCAACCAGAGGTTGAGCTCAGAGCTGCAATCTACCTAACAAACCTCACTCCCCTGCCCTCTAAACCTTTGCTTCCAAGGGGCCTTTCCTCACCTGCGATTTCCTTCAGATAGGGTTGCCAGATTTAGCAAATAAAAATACAGAACACCAGTTCAATTTAAGTTTCAGGTAAACAGCAAGTGTTTCTAGGGATTCTGCCAGTGAGTATTCTATTCCAATTATGCACTCGGCACTGGGGAAATAACCACAGCATGGATTCAGGGACTTGCTGGACCCACTGTGAAATGGACCTGAGCTAAAGCTTTTGATTGAGAGCCTGACCTCCACAAGGCCCTGCTCTGACTGATGGCCCAGAGTTGTGCCTTGGAACTAGTTTCAGTTCAGAACCAGCGTCCAGTAACCCCCAAAGGTCTAATTGTTTCCTTTTTTCTGATGCACAGTCACGTTGATAAAAGGCTGTAAGTCCCTTCGGGGAAGGCTGGGAGAAAGGTTACCCATATAACTTTTCGGCAGTGTAGCATGGTCCTTCCTCAAGGGGACCCAGCCTCAAGGGTTCTGGATCTATTAACCGACTCAAATCTGGAAGATGCAATTGCTTAGTGGCCCATGACTCTCTGTTTCAGTGATTCAAGTTAGACTCCTGTTCACTTGACTTACAAGTCTTCGACTTGTACAGGTCAAGTAAGAATTTAGTAGGTTGCCCATCTGTTTATTATTTTCTAGTTACCCTGTGATCAACTGGTCAATACCATACTTTTCTGAGAGCCAGACTATTCTGAGTACTGTTTTGACCTTCCTGTCCACTGCTGTAACCATGCCCACTTTGCCTTTGGTGATTAAGTGCCGCCACATGGCCCTGATATCCAAGATCCAATTACTCCCATTGCATTTAGGGATCACAGCTTAATAGCTGTAGTTCCCACTGTGATTTCTGACACGCAGAAAAGAGTGACTGCAGAACTGAAGGATACTTGGGACCTTCCTCACAAATGTATTTCTCACAGTTGTGGTGACCCTCTCAGGGAGGATGAGAAAGCCTTACATGATCGGTCAGTCTGTCTGATGTTCCAATCTCCTGAAGCCTTTGAATGCCTTCCTCTACAATCCTCTGCAGTATACAGAAGCAGACTCGGCATTTCAACTTCACTTACTGCAGGCCACCTTTTGCTCTGTGTTTCAACCAAACAACCAACCAACCAACCAGCCAACCAGCCAACCAGCCAACCAGGCAACCAGCCATCTAACCAAGCAGTGAACAAGCCAAGCTGCCAACCAACCAACCAACCAACTAACCAATCAAAGAACTAGAACCCTTTCTAACCAACCACCCCAAGGTGCAACATTAAATTCAGATTCTCTACTTAGTAGATTCCTATAAATAAATTTGGTCTGATCCCCAACTTCATATTCCTTCCACCATTATCCCACCCCTCAATATCCATTCCTACACACATCCCCCAGATTTCTGTCTATTCATTGTAAAAGGCATAATTCCTCATAGGCCACATTTTGTACCTTGCTCTTTGGAATCTGCTTGGACTTGAGTCTACTTACAGGTCTAGAACCAAAGATGAAGGCAGGTCTTGAGGAGAATCAACAGTACTTTGCAAAGTGACTACCTGAGGGGAGATGGTTACAGGTTCTTCTAGCAAAGAAGGGTTAATCTGCTCAGACAAGATGCTGTGTGGCAGGTGGTCGTGGGAGGGGGGAGTGGATAGGAAAAGGGGAAAGGACTGTATTACTGGCAAAGAAGACTTTCCCCATGTCCCCAGATGCATTGGGATCTGCTCACATGTCCCCATTCCTATTTCCGGGATTCCCTTCCTTGCTAATCAACGCCTCACTCTGACAACAAATGCCCGTCAGGCTGTGAATTCAGTTTGTATTGCACTTTAACAACTCTCCAGACAAGACTCTGCTTGGTTTTCAGCAACCTCAGCCCTACGGGAGAGATAGATAAGGGTTTCTTTTAGGGCAGAAGCAGAAGCTTGCAGGTTGTTTATGCAGAGATTGAGCTGGGACCTTGAAGTCCGGAGCTCATCCTTTTCTTTCCCCACTTCTTCCAGCTCAGTTGGGAGAAACCAATCTCATTTTACTCATCAGTTTGACTAAAGTGCTCTAAAGTATCAATTACATGGTCCCAAGACCTTGTCTTTTGTAAGTATTTGATTAGGTGTGTCCAATATTTGGGACATACCAAACAACTATTAGTTGTTTATTTGAAATCTAAATTGAACAAGGCATCCTGTATTTGATCTGGCAACCCTACCTAAGGAAACCATCTTGTGCTCCAAAATGGAAATAAAATGCCCCATTCTCCACAGATTGCCCTGGACAGCAGTTATTTGGTTTCACTTATTTATTCTTACCATTTATTGATGCAGCATGCACTGCTCGAAGTGCTTTACATGGACTGTTTCATTTAAAGGTGATTATAACTCAGAGGTAGATACTATTATTCTTCCCATTTTACAGATGAAAGCACTGAGTCTCAGAGAGGAAGGGTAACTTGTGCAGTAGCTCACAGCTAAAAGGCAGTGGAGTTTGGGATTATGCTCCAGACAGTCAGGGCTCACAAGGATGATCATAGATAACACGATGCAACTCTGTGATGTCTTCCGCTGGAAGCTTCCATGGGGCTGTGTGTGGGCAGCTTCTGGGACCCTTACCTCATTGTGGTCTGTCAGTACTACGAGGCTGTATAGACTGTTGGCTGACAACGGAAATTGTGTTTTATTTATCATCACACTCCCAGTGTCAGTGACACTTTAACTTATAAAGTTATTCTTATTATTCAGCCTTAAAAAGAAATGAAATTCTGAAACATGCTACAACATGGATGAACCTTGAAGAAAATTAATGCAGACCAGAAAGAATACTGTATGATTCCACTAATATGAGATTCTTGTAGTAGTCAAATTCATAGAGACAGAAAGCTAGGTGGTGATTGCTAGGAGCTGATGGGAGAGAGGAATGAGGAATTATTGTTCAAAGGATATACAGAGTTTTAGTTTGGGGTAATGAAAGTTCTAGAGATGTTTGGTGGTGAGAGGTGCACAATAATGTAGAAGGACTTAATGAACTGTATGTTTAAAATGGTCAATTTTATTCTATGTATGCCTGTGTGCTAAGTTGCTTTAGTTGTGTTTGACTCTTTATGATCCAATGGACTGTAGCCCACCAGGCTCCTCTGTCCATGGGATTCTCCAGGCAAGAACCCACTGGAATGAATTGCCATGCCCTCCTCCAGGGGATCTTCCTGATCCAGGGATGGAACCCAAATCTCATTATGTTTCCTGCATTAGCAGGTGGTTTCTTTACCACTAGTGCCACCTGGGAAGCCCATGCTATGTATATTTTACCGCAAAAAAGTTTCAAACATTATGGAAAACAGCATCCTCAAAAAACTAGATACAGAATGACCATATGATCCAGCAATCCCACTTCTGGGATATATCCAAAGGAAATGATGGAATCAGGATCTCGATGAGATGTCTGCACCGCCTAGTTCTTTGCAGCAGTATTCACAGTAACCAAGCTATGGAAACAGCTCAAGGGTCTGTTGATGAACAAATGTATGAAGAAAATATATTACATGCATACAATGGAATGTTACTTAACCATAAAGAAGAAAGAAATCCTGCCATTTTCGACAATGTGGATGAACCTGGAGAGCATTACGCTAAGTGAACAAAGCTACACACAGAAGGACAAATACTGCATCATCTCAGTTATATGTGGAATCCACTAAAGTCAAACTGACAGAAACAGAGAGTAGAATGGTTGTTACAAAACTGGGAGGTGGATGAAGTGGGGTCAAGAGTACAAAGTTTCAATCACACAAGATGAATAACATGGTTACTGATACCTAACCATATACTTTAAATATGCTAAGAGAGTAGATTGTAATTATAACTATGTGGGGCGGTGGATGTATCCATTAGCTGGACTGTGGTGAACGTTTTGCAATGCATATGTATGCCAAACATCACATTGCGCACCTTAAATGTATACAATTTTTATTTTCAATTATATTCCAAGGCTAAAAAATTTATATTTAACCCAACACCAGAGGCTAAGGGCCCGGGCTTAGAGTTCAGGTCAACCTGGGTTAAAATGTGGCTCAACCAAATGTGGTACTTTTTGTCACTTCAATTCAGTTTCATCAATCAGATAAGGATGGGTATTAGGTTAGTTGTGAGGACTGAATGAGATAAATTCTGCAGAGCCTCCACCCAGTGGTTCACATACCTGATTGCACAGTACGATCATCTGGGGAAGGTTTCTCTGTCTATTGATGCCTAGGTTCTCACAGACCAATTAAATCAGAATATCTGGCATTGTAACTTGAAACTTTCTATTATGAAATATTTCAAATGTGCACCAAAGTAGTATAGTTCCATATATCCATCATACAGGTTCAATATTTATCAGTATTTTATCACTGGGATATATTTTTTTTAAAGATCAAAGAATATTGGGATCACATGAAGCTTGGCACATGGTACTTGTTCAACAAATTTAGCTATTACTTTTATCTTCCTTCTAATTATTGAATTTTGTTTCTTAAGTACCTTAATTTTGTAAAGGGTGCTCTGAATGGGAGAAATGTCTACTGATTTCACTGGCAGTGTATGGCCTCTACTTAAATTTTACTGAGTTTTCTTCTGTGCATCACCCGTGAAGCTTTATTCTTTTCAAATGGAAAGAAATCAACTGAAGTAACAGTTGATTTTATTTTTGAGCTACTATGCAGCAGTGGATCAGACAGGAAAGTAAAATGGAGAGAAACAAATAGCATGTGGAATATGGAGAGGAGGTAGAGATTTCCAGCCTCTGGAAAAAGTGTTTTTCCTCCAGATACATTCAGTTCTGACCCTCCCCACCCACACACCCAGGGCAGACATTACTAATCAATCAACACTCTCTTCCCACCAAACAAAAAGCTGCATCAGAATCCTTCTTAAGTTGATGCTCCAGGCACCCACCAACAATCAATAAGAGGTGACATAAGAGAAGAGACCTATTTATTATTCCTTTTATACCCTCTTACTGTGCCTCAGGTAAGCAATACTACAAACTGAGAAAGAAGAAAGAAACTTCTAAGATAGAGAAAAAACAACTGTCTCTAACTTCCTCAAAATCTACCATAAAAGACAAAGAATTTCCCAGGAGATTATCTCAGGGCCACAGGTCATTCTAAGATGTGAATCCTTAGAATCCATCCACACACAGCAAAAGGAAAACTGTGAAACTCCAGGTCTGCTGGCTTGCTGCTCTATGTTGGCAGTTGGTTTGAAATAAAGTGTTCCAACACTCTTCTGGTTACAAAAAATTAGTTTTGCCTCATGCTGCCAAGTAGCTCTTAGTCTCAAATCTGTGTTTTTCCAACTTTGAGCTGAAACAATAAAAGATAAAAAGGAGAGCCAGCTCACAGAAGAGAGTAAGGACCAATAGGGTACGTGGACTTAGGTCAGTGAGGGTCTGAAGGTGGTAATAGTAACACCAATGAAAATTTACTACATGTTTTCTAGTTGCCACGCCCTTGTGCCAAGGTGAACTGTGTGTATTTCCTCATTACAACCTTTCAGGTGGTACTATTATTATCTGCCTTTTACAGGTAAAAAACCTGGAAGCTCATAGAAGTTAAGTGACTTGTTTACAGTCACAGAGTTTGCAAGTTGTGAAGCTGTGGGATTTGAACCCAAGTACGTCCAATTCAATACACCGTACTTTTGAATGAATTCATTTGCATTTCAGATCAGCAAAGTCTTTTCTCTCAGAGTGAAAAGAGGATCATTTCAAGTTTTAATGATCTCTCCTACCACCTCATTTTTTAATAGCTTCTTTTTTTGAATCTCAGTGAAATATAAGGAACCATGGACACAGTGAAATAAGAGATAAGACACAAATGAAAACTGAACTGGCAGAGGGCTTATTCATCTTTGTATTTCCTATTGCAGAGCATAATGCCTGGCACATGGTCCGTTCACATTTGGTTGAGTTAATATTTGGTTCAATTTGAGGCTCTCCTGTTCAGCAGCAAACTCTGTAGAGCAATCACGGGTTCTTCCAAATCTTCTATTGCTTGTTCCAGAGCTGGGATGGGTTTTGTTTTAGTGGCTGTGTCACTTGTACCCTTAATGCATGCATGCAACACATAGTTTTTGAGCACCTACTATGTGGTAGGCAGTAGATAGCAGGAGAACCATGAACAAGACGGACTCCGTCTCAGCCTTTAGACCTGTAGACTGCAGGGAGAGACAGTCTTAAGCTGAGAAAATTCAAACCCAGAAATATTAGGCAACTTCCTCAAGTAATTGGCAGAGCTGGACTCAAAGCCAGCCTGTGAGTATAATTCAGCCTCTCTCTTGATCTACTGCTTGGTCTTTTTTTCCAGTGAGAGCTGAAAAAATGAGGTGGAGTTAGCTGGAAAAATAAGGAGAGAGGACTGTTCAAGCAAGAGGGAGTGGCAGCTGTGAAACCCAGACTGGACAGGAAGGAAGGAGAGAGAGGTGAGCAGAAGTCAGAGCTGAAGGCTTTGTGAAGTCCTGCCAGGGAGTCTAGTTTTTATCTTGAGGGGATGGTGAACTGTCGGAAGACCGGCAGGAGAATAATGATGCTGGCTATTGAGGAGGCTAGTGAGAAGAGAGGTTGGAAAGATGCTGGAGATGGAGGTAGGAGACCATTTGGGCTGGGACTGCAATGAACGAGTGGGGTGCCCAGGGCAACTACACAACCCCAAGAGTCAGGATGCCCTTAGATTTTTGTGTCCCAGGTCCCTCCTTGTCTCACCCTAATTCCAGTCCCTGATACTTAGGCAGCTGCTGTAAGAATTGAGGCCAAGGTTGCATAAACCAGACATACAAAGGACATCAGGGAAGTTGGAAACTCATAAAAATGGAAAAATCTCTATTCCCTCTTGGGTATTTATGTTCACTTTTAACTGCTAGCTCTTATCATTGTCCGGTTTGTTTTTGCTTTGACATCAGAAAGGGTGGAAAGCTGTATAGGGTAGAAATCATTTCCAGTTTCAATTGTTCTTTTAAAAAAAAAAAAAAATTGACAGTGGAGTAAGGGGAGGCAGGGGAGAGAGGGGAGAACAGTGGACAGGGAGGGGGTGGAAAGTATGACATAGGATTAGATTTAAAAAAAACAAAACAAAATACCTTCTTTGTAAGAGTGGAACCAAAGGATAAATAATAAAAGCAAATTCCAGCAGAGTGGAAAGAAAGCAAAAACGCTACCTTGAAATGAACGACCTGTTCTAAATGTGTTAACTGCACTTTCCCAACATTATTACAGTGTGTTTGAGGTCCTTTTGTGAAAGACACAGTTCACTAACTAGGCTTTAATCTTTAGCCACATTTAATCCAAAGGCTGTAGGAGCCTGTGGGGTTTGCTGGGACTCAACCAACTTCGATGCACTTTTAACAGAAGGGACGATTGACATGGCGTGCTGTAAGCCCCAGGAAGTCCCTAAAAATCATAAAGATTAAAGTGCTTTTGAAGCTGATTTTAAATACACACATCAGGAGAGGAAGGAGCACGTACAACAGAATTTAAATAAACTACTCTTTGGAGATGCTGAAGTGTGTGGGTCTATAATTTGGGATTCTGAACTGTAGAAGCTTTCAGATCATGAGTTTCTTAGAAAAATCTATACACTATGTGTGTGTGTGTGTATATGTATATATATATATATATATATATGTAGTATTACGTGTAAAATAGTTCATGGGAAGCTGCTGCATAGCAAAAGGGAGCTCAGCTTGGTGCTCTGTGATGACCTACAGGGATGGGCTGAGGGGGTGGGAGGGAGGCTCAAGAGGGAGGCTGCTAAGCTGCTAAGTCACTTCAATCGTGTCCGACTCTGTGCGACCCCATAGATGGCAGCCCACCAGGCTCCACCGTCCCTGGGATTCTCCAGGCAAGAATACTGGAGTGGGTTGCCATTTCCTTCTCCAGTGCATGAAAGGGAAAAGTGAAAGTGAAGTCGCTCAGTCGTATCCGACTCTTAGCGACCCCATGGACTGTAGCCTACCAGGCTCCTCTATCCATGGGATTTTCCAGGCAAGAGTACTGGAGTGGGATGCCATTGCCTTCTCCGCAAGAGGGAGGAGATGTATGCATATATGTAACTGATTCACAGGCTTCCCTGGTGGCTCAGATAGTAAAGAATCTCCAGCGATGCGTGAGATCTGGGTTTGATCCCTGGGTCGGGAAGATCCCCTAGAGAAGCGCATGGCAACCAACTCCAGTATTCTTGCCTGAAGAATCCCCATGGACAGAGGAGCCTGGCAGGCTACAGTCCATTGGGTCACAAAGAGTCAGACACGACTCAGCGACTCAGCACACAGCTGATTCACTTTGTTGTCCAGCAGAAACTAATACAACGTTGTAAAGCACTTTTATCTTTAAAAAAAGGTGGGGGGGTTGATCTTGCCTCTAGTTTACTTTTGTTCTTCTGAGCTGGGTCTTGAGGTTGACCACATACCTGACTGAACTAAGGCTCAGTCAACTATCTCAACACACACCTGTACTTTCCAAAGCAGCTCTTGGCTGGGTCTGCAGTAACACTGATCTGGGTTTGAATCCAGCTCCATCCATCACATTGCACCTCTGTGAACCTGAACAAGTTTCTCAATTTCATTAGTGTGAAAGGGGGATAATTTGATAATGAGTTCCTGGGCTGTAAGAATTAATTCATCCATGAGATAGTGCATGCTGAATGCTTAGAACCTGTCCTGGCATGTGCTAAAGGCTCAGTGAATGTCAGGTTTTAGTGTCATTAACTATTGGCAAAATTAAAAAAAAATGCAACTCTGAGGCTTCGGTTTTATAAATTAAATGATTAAATATTATGAGGTACAAAACAGTAACTTTTATTAATGCATAATAAATGATTAAATGATATTAATAGATTAATGTTTATCAGTTTATAGTAAACAATTAGACTCATTGTCATAAATTTATCATTATAAGTTTATCTCTGATGTTCAAGAATTAGACACTAAATGATTAAATGGGTTAAATGAAATTAAATGAGAAAATACATATAAAGCAGTTAGTGCTCAACACATGGTGAATACTCCATATACTAGTTTTGAAGCTTTGAAGCATTTGACTTACTTGGGGTGACTCCTTTAAAATCAAACCATTTTAGGATGATTTGCATTTTTTTCCGTAACAATTAGTCCTCAATCCATATTCTGTCTATATTCTCAATCCAGTTTTTCTGTTTTTCTCTACTCTTCCTCCGTTGTTGTTAGTCCTAAAGAAGGAGAAAGAACCCAGAGGTAAGCCGAGGTTACGCCTGGCAGTGTAAGTGCTTATCATGCCTTATTTTTTGTATAACTTTTAATTCAGCTGTAATTTCAAATTTACAAAACAGTTGCAAGAATAACATAAAGAACTTTGATTATAGCCTGTATCCCGACTCATCTATTGTTTATATTTCACTTCGTTTGCTTTATCATTCTCTCCATGCATATGTACACGTGTGTATTTTTGAAGTGTTTGAGAGTGTCTTTTTATCCCTTGAATACCTAAGAACAAGGTCATTCTTTTTCATAGCCTTTGTTCAAGTTATCAAGTTCAGGAACACTGATTATAATACTATTGTCTATAGCACAGATTATATTCAAATTTCACCAAATATCAAACTCTTTCCTCACTTTACTCTCAGTCCAGTATTCAACCTACAATCACAGATTCTATTTACATGTCTTATCTCTTTAATCTCCAATAATCTGGAAAAGTTCCTGGTTCTTTGTGTTTCTTGGCCTCGACATTCTTAAAGAGCACAACCAGTTATCTTGTAGGATAATTCTAATTTTGAGTTTGTCTGATGCTTCTTCGTGATTAGATACAGGCCATCCATTTTGGGCAGAATTACCACTGAAACCTTGTCTATTGCTTTTATAAAGCATCTCGGAGCTTGTATCAGTAGGGATTGCGTTTGGCTGCAGGTCCAAGTAAAGGTGAAAGTCACTTAGTCGTGTCCGACTCTTTGCGACCCCATGGACTATTCAGTCCATGGAATTCTCCAGGCCAGAATACTGGAGTGGGTAGCCTTTCCTTTCTTCAGGGGATCTTCCCAACTCAGGGATCGAACCCAGGTCTCCCGCATTGCAGGCAGATTCTTTACCAGCTGAGCTACAAGGAATATATAATATAATATTATATAATTAATTATATATATAATATGAAAAATACATAATAAAATAATGTATATAATGTAATAATATACTATATATTATACAATATATAATAATATATATTATAATATATAATATATATTATTATAATATGTACTATATAATATACAGTAATATATAACATAATATATAATATATAATAATATAATATTATATTATTATAATATATTATATATAAATATAATATATTATATATTTATAAATATATATTATATATAATGTGTAATATATAATATAATATATACTATATTGTAATAATATATTATAATATATTATATATAAATATAATATATCATATATTTAAAATATATATTATATATAAACATATATATTATAATACATATAATATAAAATATATAATTGAATATAATATTATTTATATATAATTTATAATATTTATAATATATGATATGTAATAATATATAATAATTATAATAATATAGTTACAATTATATAATTATAATTATAATTATTAATAATATTTGCAATATAATATTATATATTATAATATATTATAATATAATCTATTATTATATAATATTAATTATTATATAATATTAACAGTATATTATATAATATATATAAATACATATTATATATAATTATATATGTAATAATACAAAATATATTATTATATAATATTAACATATGTAATATATTATTATGTATAAATAATATTATATAATATTAATATTTATATAATATATATAATATATTATATATTTATAAATATATATAGATTATATATTTTTTAATATATCAGTTCAGTTCAGTTCAGTCAGTCGTGTCCGACTCTTTGTGAACCCATGAATCGCAGCACGCCAGGCCTCCCTGTCCATCACCAACTCCCAGAGTTTACCCAAACCCATGTCCATCGAGTCGGTGATGCCATCCAACCATCTCATCCTCTGTCGTCCCCTTCTCCTCCTGCCCCCAATCCTTCCCAGCATTAGAGTCTTTTCTAATGAGTCAATTCTTCACATGAGGTGGCCAAAGTATGATCCAGCGGATGGTGGCAATTTGGTCTTTGGTTCCTCTGCCTTTTCTAAAACCAGCTTGAACATCTGGAAGTTCCCGGTTCATGTATTGCTGAAGCCTGGCTTGGAGAATTTTGAGCATTACTTTACTAGCGTGTGAGATGAGTGCAATTGTGCGGTAGTTTGAGCATTCTTTGGCATTGTCTTTCTTTGGGATTGGAATGAAAACTGACCTTTTCCAGTCCTGTGGTCATTGCTGAGTTTTCCAAATTTGCTGGCATATCGAGTGCAGCACTTTCACAGCATCATCTTTGAGGATTTGAAATAGCTCAACTGGAATTCCATCACCTCCACTAGCTTTGTTTGTAGTGATGCTTTCTAAGGCCCACTTGACTTCACATTCCAGGATGTCTGGCTCCAGGTGAGTGATCACACCATCGTGATTATCTGGGTCATAAAGATCTTTTTTTGTACAGTTCTTCTGTGTATTCTTGCCACCTCTTCTTAATATCTTTTGCTTCTGTTAGGTCCATACCATTTCTGTCCTTTATCGAGCCCATCTTTGCATGAAATGTTCCCTTGGTATCTCTAATTTTCTTGAAGAGACCTCTAGTATTTCCCATTCTGTTGTTTTCCTCTATTTCTTTGCATTGATAGCTGAGGAAGGCTTTCTTATCTCTCCTTGCTATTCTTTGGAACTCTGCATTCAGATGGGAATATCTTTCCTTTTCTCCTTTACTTTTTGCTTCTCTTCTTTTTCCAGCTATTTGTAAGGCCCCCTTAGACAGCTGTTTTGCTTTTTTTCATTTCTTTTCCATGGGGATTGTCTTGATCCCTGTCTCCTGTACAATGTCACAAACCTCTGTCCATAGTTCATCAGGTACTCCCCTTAAATCTATTTGTCATTTCCACTGTATAATCATAGGGATTTGATTTAGGTCATACCTGAATGGTCTAGTGGTTTTCCCTACTTTCTTCAATTTAAGTCTGAATTTGGCAATAAGCAGTTCATGACCTGAGCCACAGTCTGCTCCTTGTCTTGTTTTTGCTGACTGTATAGAGCTTCTCCATTTTTGGCTGTAAAGAATATAATCAATCTGATTTCGGTGTTGACCATCTGGTGATATCTATGTGTAGAGTCTTCTCTTGTGTTGTTGGAAGAGGGTATTTGCTATGACCAGTGCGTTCTCTTGGTAAAACTCTATTAGCCTTTGCCCTGCTTCATTCTGTACTCCAAGGCCAAATTTGCCTGTTACGCCAGGTGTTTCCTGACTTCCTACTTTTTCATTCCAGTCCCCTATAATGAAAAGGACATCTTTTTTGAGTGTTAGTTCTAAAAGGCCTTGTAGGTCTTCATAGAACCATTCAAGTTCAGCTTCTTCAGAGTTACTGGTCGGGGCATAGACTTGGATTACTGTGATATTGAATGGTTTGCCTTGGAAACAAACAGAGATCATTCTATCGTTTTTGAGATTGCATCCAAGTACTGCATTTCGGACTCTTTTGTTGACCATGATGGCTACTCCATTTCTTCTAAGGGATTCCTGCCCACAGTAGTAGATATAATGGTCATCTGAGTTAAATTCACCCATTCCAGTCCATCTTAGTTCGCTGATTCCTAGAATGTTGACGTTCACTCTTGCCATCTCCTGTTTGACCACTTCCAATTTGTCTTGATTCATGGACCTAACATTCCAGGTTCCTACACAATATTGCTCTTCACAGCATTGGACTTTGCGTCTATCACCAGTCACATCCACAGCTGGGTATTGTTTTTGCTTTGGCTCCATCCCATCATGCTTTCTGGAGTTATTTCTCCACTGATCTCCAGTAGCATATTGGGCACCTACCAACCTGGGGAGTTCATCTTTCAGTGTCCTATCTTTTTGCCTTTTCATACTGTTCATGGGATTCTCAAGGCAAGAATACTGAAGTGGTTTGCCATGCCCTTCTCCAGGGGACCACATTCTGTCAGACCTCTCCACCATGACCCATCCATCTTGGGTGGCCCCACACGGCAGGATGGCCGAGAGGAGTTACTCCACATTCAAAGTCAGGAACAACGGCTGCACTTTGCTGGAGCAGCCATGAAGAGATACCCCACGTCCAAGGTAAGAGAAACCCAAGTAAGATGGTAGGTGTTGCAAGAGGGCATCAGAGGGCAGACACATTGAAACTATAATCACAGGAAACTAGCTAATCTGATCACACGGACCACAGCCTTGTCTATCTCAATGAATTTTAATATATATTATATATAGTTATATATATAATAATTATACATTGTAATATATCATATATAATTATATATAATAATATATTATAATAATATATATAATAATACATTATATATATATATATATTTATATAGTCAAAGCTGTGGTTTTCCAGTAATCATATATGTATGTGAGAGCTAGACCATAAAGAAGGCTGAGCACTGAAAGACTGATGCTTTTCAACTGTGGTGCTGGAGAAGACTCTTGAGAGTCCCTTGGACAGCAAGGAGATTTAGGTTTCCTAAAGGAAATCAGTCCTGAATATTCATTGGAAGGACTGATGTTGAAACTCCAATACTTTGGCCACCTGATGTGAAGAGCCAACTCATTGGAAAAGACCCTGATGCTGGGAAAGATTGAGGGCAGGATGAGAAGGGGGTGTCACAGGATGAGGTGGTTGGATGGCATCATTGACACAATGGACACGAGTTTGAGCAAACTCAGACAGGGAAGGACAGGGAAGCCTAGCGTGCTGCAGTCCGTGTGGTCACAGAGAGTTGGACACGGCTTAGTAAGTGAACAACAACAGCAACAAAAGACTCAGTAAATAGTGGTTAAAGAACAAGTCTGAGCCAAGCAGATCCAGGTTGAACCTGGTTTTTTTTTATTTTCTACTCTGCTATCCTCTGCCTATTGCTTTCTATGACAGTATGCTAACTGAAAATGCCAAGCGGCTTAAAGAAAAATGGAAGAATAAAATTATTCTCTATGTTCATCTTAACAAGGTCAACTTGTTAATTAGAATGAGAACAAAGCTGTAATTAATATTCCAATATATTATACTGCCACACATAACTGATAGCTGATGGTTTTTAGCTTGCCCCTCACCCCCAGAAGCAGAACCTGAGACAAGGATTTGAGTGCAAGAAGATTATTTGGGAAGGAACCCAAAGCAGCACTAGTAAGGAAGGGGGCAGTGAAGCAAGGAAGCTTCAGGAGCCAGCACATGATATGCGGCTGAACTGATTACTCATGAGAGCAAGGGGGGCCCAGTCCCATTGGGACCCTCGAGGAGCCACTTAGAGATGTGACTCAGCATTGCACCACCAGAAGGTCAGAATCCAGTCTCTGCCATCCATTGGCCTAGGCTGCTCTGGACACAAGCTCAGGTTGAGCACAGCTGGGAAGCCTTCAGATCCAGACTCAGTGCTGAGACTCTAGCTTCTGGCTGCCTGTGGGAAGAGGAAATGATGCAGGCAATGGGTGGAGACATGTCTACTCTTCCTCCGGCTCAGATGGACACTCTTTAATAAAGAAAAAAAAAAACTTTTAAAATTGAAGTATAGCTGATTTACAATGTTGTGTTAACTTCTGCTATACAGCAAAATGATTGTTATATATATATATATAATATACAGTCTTTTAAAAGTTATTTTTCATTATGGTTTGCAGGATATTGAGTATAGTTCCTTGTGCTATACAGTAGGTCCTTGCTGTTTATCCATTCTATATACAATGTTTTGCATCTGTGAATCCCCAACTTCTACTCCATCCCTCCCCTATCTCCCCCTCCCCTTGGTAACCACAAGTCTGTTCTCTGTTAGGCCTCTCTTGAAAAGTGGGAACACATGGCTACTCTTTGGAAATTAGCTGGTTTTCCCCAAGGGCTGCCCCTTCTGTGGCCACAAGTCTGAACCATAAGTCTGTTCTCTTTGTCTGTGGGTCTGTTTCAGTTTTATAGATAAGTTCATTTGTGTCATGTTTTAGGTACCACCTCTAAGTGATATCGTATGGTACTTGTCTTTCTCTTTCTGACTTACTTAATATGATAATCTCTGGGTCCATCCATGTTGCTTCAAATAATATTATTCCATTCCTTTTTATCGCTGAGTAGTATTCCATTGTATATATTTACCACATTTTCTTTACCAAATGGACACTCTTTACGTGAGCACAGAGCTCCATCTCTTGCTTCCTTGTTCATGCCCAGCTTTCATGGGGTGACTGTTTATCACTGTACATGTTGAGCCCTTGTTTTTTTTCTCTTCATGACTTCATTCAGACTGTTTCAACACTTAATGCCATAGCCTTTCATTTAAAAGCTGTTTGTTCACACATTCCTGCCTTTTTGGTGTTTTTGGTATGAAGGCAGCACTGCATAGCGGCCAGCATGTGGCCTGTGTGAACATGGTCAGGCTACCACCACCTTTCTAAGCCTGTTTCCTCATACACATGTTTATAAATGACCATGAAAATGCCACTTTTATTTTGGAGTTCCAAATATATTTTAGTGAGTAGGAAAATTCACAAATACAGAATCTATGAATAATGAGAGTTGACTGCACAACCTTGACTCAGATGAGTAAGTCAAATATTTATGGAGCATTTGCAGTAGAGTATGGAAATAGAAGGCTCATCTCTGTGGGCTTTGCTTGAAATATTACTCTTTGTTTCATCTTACTTTTCCCCATTTTTAATTTTTAATGTAATTAGTCAAGTAATTTCATGGATATATGTTCAGTGCAAAAACGTTAAAATGACACACAGCTCCAAAGAATTAAAAAATAATAAAATGTATTTTTCAATTTATTTTTTCACTAGATTCTATTTCTTTCTCCAGAGGTAACCATGATTAAGAGTTGGTATGATACTTCTGAGATGCAAACACACATGTGTGCATGCACAAAAGCACACTATTTTCAAAAGTAAGTGAGCCATGTGAGAAATAGGATGTTTATAGCAGCTTTAGTCACAATTGCCAAAAATTGGAAGCAACCAAGATATCCTTCAGTTCAGTTCAGTTCAGTCGCTCAGTCGTGTCCGACTCTCTGCGACCCCATGAACTGCAGCACGCCAGGCCTCTCTGTCCATCACCAACTCCCAGAGACTACCCAAACCCATGTTCATCGAGTCGGTGATGCCATCCAACCATCTCATCCTCTGTCGTCCCCTTCTCCTCCCGCCCCCAATCCTACCCAGCATTAGGGTCTTTTCCAATGAGTCAACCCTTCGCATGAGGTGGCCAAAGTATTGGAGCTTCAGCTTCAACATCAGACCTTCCAATGAACACCCAGGATTGATCTCTTTTAGGATGGATTGATTGGATCTCCTTGCAGTCCAAGGGACTCTCAAGAGTCTTCTCCAACACCACAGCTCAAAAGCATCAATTCTGCGGCGCTCAGCTTTCTTCACCGTCCAACTCTCACATCCATACATGACCACTGGAAAAACCATAGCCTTGACTAGATGGACTTTTGTTGGCAAAGTAATGTCTCTGCTTTTAAACATGCTATCTAGGTTGGCCATAACCTTCTTTCCAAGGAGTAAGCGTCTTTTAATTTCATGGCTGCAGTCACCATCAGCAGTGATTCTGGAGCCCCAAAAAGTAAAGTCTGACACTGTTTCCACTGTTTCCCCATCTATTTCCCATGGAGTGATGGGACCAGATGCCATGATCTTAGTTTTCTGAACGTTGAGCTTTAAGCCAACTTTTTCACTCTCCTCCTTCACCTTCATCAAGAGGCTCTTTAGTTCTTCTTCACTTTCTGCCATAAGGGTGGTGTCATCCGCATATCTGAGGTTATTGATATTTCTCCCGGCAATCTTGATTCCAGCTTGTGTTTCTTCCAGCCCAGCGTTTCTCATGATGTACCCTGCATATAAGTTAAATAAGCAGGGTGACAATATACAGCCTTGACGTACTGC
Organism: Giraffa tippelskirchi; assembly: GCF_054371585.1. Lineage (NCBI taxonomy): Eukaryota > Metazoa > Chordata > Mammalia > Artiodactyla > Giraffidae > Giraffa > Giraffa tippelskirchi. The sequence continues at coordinate 25,537,117 of NC_137287.1, forward strand.
TTTTCCTATTTGGAACCAGCCTGTTGTTCCATGTCCAGTTCTAACTGTTGCTTCCTGACCTGCATACAGGTTTCTCATGAGACAGGTCAGATGGTCTGGTATTCCCATCTCTTTCAGAATTTTCCACAGTTTATTGTGATCCACACAGTCAAAGGCTTTGGATGAATGGATAAACAAATTGTTATATATCCAGATACTGGAATATTATTTAACACTAAGAAGAAACAAACTAACAAGCCATGAAAAGACCATGGAGAAAATTTACATGCATATTATTAAGTGAAAGAAGCCAATCTAGAAAAGCTACATGCTGTATGGTGCCAACTACATGACATCCTAGAAAAGGCAAAACCATGGAGACAGTAAAAAGGTCAGTGGTTGCCAGTGGTTAGAGAGGAGGAAAGCGTAAATGGGCAGAGTATGGAGGATTTTTAGGGCAATGACATTACTCTATGTGACACCATAACAGTGGATACATGTCATTATACATTTGTCCAAGCCCAAAGGATGTACACCTAAGAGTAAATCTAATATAAGTTTTGGACTCAGGTGACAGTGATGTGTCAATGTGGGTTCGTCATTTGCAATACATGTACCACTCTGGTAGGGGATGTTGATAACGGGGGAGGCTGTGCATGTATGGGGGTGGGCCTATATGAGAAATCTCTATATCTTCTGCCCAGTTTTGCTGTGAACCTAAATCTACTCAAAAATAAAGCCTATTTTATAAAAGTAAATGGGATTACAGTATACATATAACTTGCCTGTTTTCCTTAACAGGTCTTGAAGTTCATTCCATTTCAGAACATAAAGACCTATATTGTTCTTTACTACAGCTGCAAAGCATTTCACAGCATGGCCGAACGTGATCTCCTGTTGATGGATTTTTAGGTGGTCCCCTGTGTAACAGGGGGACTTCTTGCTAAGCCATTCAGTGATGGACAACTTCATGTGCAGACCTTTGTGGCACTCTGGTGAAAGGTAGAACTGGGCGGGGGTGGAGAACTGACCCTCAGTCATCCCGCAGTCTGGGGTGGAGTTCTAGTTCACCTACGTGCTAAGTCAGTCATCTTGTGTCAATTAGTTATCCTCTCTACATGTCCTCTTTCTCATCTGCAAAATGGGGAAGTTAATAGTCTTTATCCCTGGAGGAGGGCATGGCAACCCGTTCTAGTCTTCTTGCGTGGAAAATCCCACGGACAGAGGAGCTTGACGGGGTACAGTCCATGGGGCGGCAAAGAGTCAGACACGACTGAAGCGACTTAGCATGCAATAGTCCTAATAGGATTATAAGGTTTGAGCAAGCTTTGGGAGTTGGTGATGGACAGGGAAGTCTGGCGTGCTGCAGTCCATGGGGTCGCAAAGAGTTGGACACGACTGAGCGACTGAACTGAACTGAGTCCTTATAGGGGAGTTCTCTGGTGGTCCAGTGGCTAAGACTCCACACTCCCAATGCAGGGAGCCCAGCTTCTGTCCCTAGTCAGGGAACTAGATCCCACATGCCATCACTAAGACCCAGTACAAACAAATAATTTAAAGATGTAGTCTTTCCAGCGATGTAAGCATTTGTGAGAAAATCCACCCTTTAGCACTGTGCCTATGCATAGAATGTCCTCAGTGTTGGATCACATGTATAATTTTCAGGGTATGGTCCAAGGGACAGGATAATATAATAATGAGAATATAGACTCTATAAAGTGCTTAGAACAGTGCCTTGCCACATCCTAATCACTATGTAAGAATTTTCTATTATTACTAGTATCATAGGAGTAGAATTGCTAGGTCAAAGCATATGTGCATTGAATATGTTAGTACCTACTGCCAAGTCACAAACCCCTCATCCCACCCTCCAAAACTCTCCAGAGGAAAGGCTCTACCAATTTCCATTCCCACCAACACATGGAGACTGTTTCCCCACAATCTTGCCAGTACTGAGTACTACAGATTAGTTTACTTTTTGCCAAGCTGATGGCCTCATTTTCCTTTGCTGAAATGCTGACAACTGGATCCTGTCATAAAATCAGGGTATATGGGCCTCCGAGAAGGCTGTTGGTGAATACAAGCAAGAGGAAGCCTCCCTCTAACTTGCCACGAGCTCATTTAGGCTCTTTGGAGTATTCACAAATGGTTATCAGGGTAATTCTGCAAAGAAGTGGGGGTGGAGATCTTCCAACAGAACCTCATGGTTTCTAGGGGGGCTTTGATTTGGTTGGCTGCAGGACCCCTTCTGCCAGATGTCAGCAAATCACAGACATTCATCGAGCTGAAAGCCAACTCATTCAGCCTTTCTGGGCAACATATTCAGACTGAATCCAGCAAGTTTGACTCAGGGCGGTGAAATAAATAGGACTTAATTTATATTTTAAAGTCTTCTATCTCTCTTTAAGCCCCTGTGCCTTGCTGAAGTAAAATTTGAGCGAGATGGAGAGAGGGAAGAATGCAGCTTTAATAATGCATGATCTGCAATCTTGGCCCTTTCTTTTCTTCACCTTAACATTTTGTTGGAGGCTTGCCATTTCCCTGCACTTTCCCTGCATGATTCTTGAATGACAGTCTTGTCCCTCTTCTAAACCATATTGCCTCAGTGTTCAGATGTTTTCAGGTGGGACTGGCGGGTTTGATATCCGCTTTGCCCAACGAGAAACACTGGGGGCAAACTGGGGTCCTTACCCTTCTCTCCACGAGCCACTATCTGCCAGTCAGCCGCCATATTGATAAGATTAGCTGGTAATTAACAGCCCAGCCTAGCCAAGCAGAGGAGATGACTCAATTAGCAGAATGTCACTGCAACTAATTTACTTTGCTTATCAGAGATTTATTCTCTAATGACTACAGGAAGAAGAGCAGGGCACCTTCAGTAGAAGGATCTGAGGGGTTTAAAAGCTTAAACGTTGTCTAACCTCTCTCTGTCTGCTGGTTTGCCTGGCAGTAAGGAGGCTTCTAATGCCAGTGCAGAAAAGTAACTGCACTGATATATGTGCCTGGAGCTTGAGATAAAAAAGACTGAATGACTCTCAGCATGAAAGTTGGTGCTTAGTTTACAAAGTCTTTCTTCCTTGTTTGTTGTTTAAATCACTTTTCTGTTTTTAAAGTTAAATTTGTTTATCATGTTTATTTTATTAAAAAACCTCCTTCCATGGCTAGTTAGCCTTGGTTGTAGTAAATATTAGATAGCAGTAGCAAAATAATTACTTACAATAATAATAAAAAAGATATTTATCAAATTCTTCAGATACACCAGGCATTGTACTCAACCCGTCATATTGGATGGATTGTATCTTGCCCTCTGAACCAGGGTTTGGTAAATCTTTTCTTAAAGGGCCAGAGAGTAACTATTTTAGCTTTGCAGATGAAGATCTCTGTGATGACTACTCAACTTTCCCATCGTATTAATATCAAGAAAGCAGTCACAGAATATATGTAAATAAACGAACACAGCAGTATTCCATTAAAGCTTTCTTTACAAAAAAAAAAAAGGCCCAATTTGAACCATTGGCCACAGTTTGCCAACACTTCCTCCAAAGCAGTGTTTCTCAGACTTCAGGCTGTGATCCGTTAGTGAAAGAATCAATCTAGTGTGCTGCAAAAATAATTGTTTAAAAACATGAAACAAACCAAAATAGAACAAAAACTATGTGACTGTATCATACCAAATATGGATAAGCCTTTATTTGGAAATTTAAATGTCATATATGTGCATATATATGCACCCATGTGTGCATATGTGGAGCTTCCCTGGTGGTGCTGGTGGTAAAGAACCTGCCTGCAGGAGACATAAGAGATGTAGGTTTGATCCCTGGGTCAGGAAGATCCCCTGGAGAAGGAGATGGCAACTCATTCCAATATTTTTGCCTGGAGAATCTCATGGACAGAAGAGCCTCGCAAGCTACAGTCTACAGGGTTACAAAGAATCAGACATGACTGAAGTGACTTAGCAAGCACGCATGTATGCATATGTGTATATATGTGTGTGTGTGTGTACTTAATTACACCTGAGTTCTGGGCTTTGATGTAAAATGTGTAATCTTATGGATTATGAGGGCTCCCATGGTGGTTCAGACATTAAAGAGTCCGCCTACAATGTGGGAGACCTGAGTTCGATCCCTGAGTTGGGAAGATTCCCCTGGAGAAGGGAACGGCTACCCTCTCCATTATCCTGGCCTGGAGAATTCCATGGACAGAGGAGCCTGGCAGCGTACAGTCTATGGGTCATAAAAGTTTGAAAAATACTGTTCTTAACACTGTCCTGATGTAAGTCTTGATATAGTATGCATTTTACAGCTGAGGAAAGTGACTTGCCCAAAGGCACACAGCCAGAGGGGCTGGGATTCAGATGACACCAAAGAACATCATCAGTCCTACAATAAGAGGTTCCTGGCGGTGAAGGGCAGAGTATTAGGAGAAGAGCAAAATGCACAGGCTAGTCTAACAGGTATTTTATTCTAAGATAACAGCCTTTGAGATAAGCTTTTTCCCTTGTTCATTTTGGAAATGTTAGTAAACAGTCAGATGGTTAAAATTCTTTCCAGTGGAAGGAAAATAAAAGAAAACAATGGACGGGCATATTCCACATATAGAACAGTTTCCCGCTGAAACAAACTGAATGCCTTTTTTTCCTTCCTGGTATTTGCACTGCAATTGCTCTTTATCACAATGTATTTTTTCCCCTAACATATTTCAGAAAGTCAGTTGGAATTGATTTGAGACTCTAAACAGTCTTGTGGATGAAAAAAGCAAAGTGTAACCTATTCAAACAACTCCTCTTCCTTAATCTAGTAACTTGTGAGATGCAATTTAAATGATAATGTTAACCAAAATGGGAGAAAGGCAAGGCTACAGTAGAAGAGTTTTGTTTTTTTTTTTTAACCCCCACTGAAAAGACAAATGGCTGAGACATTTATATCTTACAGCACTTATTAGGTAGAAAATGCTCAACCCATTAATTTTATTGCTGTGGTGCCGAGTATGGAGTGAAAATGAAGTTCAGAGCTGTTACAAGACTCCAGTGGCTCATGCAAGATGGAGGTGGGCAGAGAGGGAAGCTCCAGCAGAATCCAAGGATTTTTCAGAACGTTCTCCCCCGGCTTCCATCCTCATGTTGCAAAACGAGTATTTCTCTAAGTGTGACTCCTTGGAGAATTTTCTCTTAAATTGAGACTTTAGAGTCACTTTGTAAGTTTTTGTTTTTAAGGCAACCTTCCATAAGATGTTTGCTGATTAATTTAAAGATAGGTCTCCCTAGCAACCATGTTTTACTCGGATGGATTATGCAAGAAGAAAATAGAACTCAGAGTTATCAGAAATAATGTAAGTAAACGCTAGTTTCAGCAAGGAAAAAAGAAGCAAAGGAAAGCAAACATACTAGGATTTTGTTTTTTAAAAAAGTATTCCCAAGTTTGAGGACATATGTAGGAAATAAGGAGGAAAATAAATTAGGTGCTGCAACGCTACCTTACAAGGCTGCCATTACTATTTTGTAATGGCTTTTTTCCCCCCAGACTTTCATTTCTATATAACTTGGTTAAGAAACTTCACAACTCCCCATAGTTACTATCTTGCTAAGTAAAACAAAAATATAAGATGAAAAATGTAGCTATTTGCACTCAATTTTACCTTGTGCCCTTGTGCTCCAGAGTCTGCTATTTGTGTTGAACAGCTAGGGATCCCTAGAAGAGGGTGTCCTAACTACCTCCACCCCAAAGCTTCCTCCAGAGCTTCTGGGGTGTTGATACCACACTGTCAGCCTCTTACATGTGCTTTGTAGGCTTTTGCATACCAAGGTTTTCTTGGCAATAACTCCCAAACTAAGAGACCCCCACTTAGTCTATTACTCCCAGGCTATCCCTTCAAGTGTCAAGTTTTGCTATCAACAACTTCTCATTATCCAACAAACTCAGTTTCTCCTATGGTCTTACATGGCTCAGGGAAATTTAAAACTCCCTATACTATGTATGCCTGTTGATTGATTTTTATATATACATATATACATGCACATGGATATTCACATACACCTATTAACTTGTATATGTATATATCATCATATGTGTAAACATATGCACATATATGATGAAAGTTTTATGTGTTTTCATTTAAGGAATTGATAGGCAGGAAGTTAGCTGAGAGCACTAAGCAGTGGCCTGTTCAGTTAAAGGTCCAACAGCAGCCTAATCCCACCAAGCAATTTACCAGTCTGCCCCTAATACACGCCGACCAGGACTCCAAAAATAGTCAGGGGACTGGAAAAACCCACCACGAGGTGGGTGGGACTTTCCCTACTCTAGCATATGCACACACCTCATACTAACTTTTGGGCGCCATTGAACGCATTAACTAGTCATAAATATTCCACGAATGCATACATTTAATTATAACAGACTGAATTATGGGAAGGACATGCGCGGTAGAGCATATTGTTATATAACCTGCAGCTATCAATCAAGGCTTTCAATCAATGATCCCGCCCCTGGATTATGCAAATGACCCTGCCTTAAAAACTCTGTACCCCAGTCCTCCAGGGCCATTTGCCTCCCTCGGCATGGCCCACCTCTCTCTTGAGGTGTTCTCTCTTTTCTTTCTTTGTGTGTGCTCAGTTGCTTAGTCATGTCCAACTCTTTGCAACATATTCTTTCCTTCTTTATTGTTCATAAACTTTCTTGCAATGGGTAAGACTTTAGATTCTTCTTTGCATCCTTACCAAGAACTGATAGAAGGAAGCGTCTCCAGACTCTTCTTCCACTAACAGAAACATTGGTGTTGTTCAGCTGCTAAATCATGTCCGACTCTTTGTAATCCCATGGACTGCAGCACGCCAGGCTTTTCTGTCTTTCACTACTTCCCTGAGTTTGTGCAAACTCATGTCCATTAGGTCAATGATGCCATCCAACCATCTTATCCTTTGTCGCCCCCTTCTCCTCTTGCCCTCAATCTTTCCCAGCATCAGGGTCTTTTCCAGTGAGTCGGTTCTTTGCATCAGGTGGCCAAAGTATTGGAGCTTTAGCTTCAGCACCAATCCTTCCAATGAATATTCAGGGTTGAGTTTCTTTAGGATTGATTGGTTTGATCTCCTTGCTGTTCAAGGGACTCTCAAGTGTCTTCTCCAACACCACAATTCAGAAGCATCAATTCTTTGGTGTTCAGCCTTCTTTATGGTCCAATTTATAAACAAAGAGAAGCTCACACCAGTCAGAATGGTTATTACTAAACAGTCTACAAATAATAAATGCTGAAGAGGGTGTGGCAAAAAAGGAACTCTACCACATTGTTGGTGGGAATGTAAATTGATGCTGCCACTACAGAGAACAATATGGAGGTTCCTTAAAAACTAAAAATAGAGTTTCCATATGACCCAGCAATCCCACTTCTGGCTTTGTATCCAGACAGAACTATAATTTGAAAAGATAGCTTCACTCCAACGTTCATAGCAGTACTATTTACAATAGCCAGGAACATGGAAGCAATCTAATCTAAGTGTTCACTGACGGATAAATGGATAAAGAAAATGTGGTACACATATACAATGGAATATTATTCAGCCACAAAAGAGAATGAAATAGTGACACTTGCAACAACATGGATGGACCTAGAGATTGTCATATTAAGTGAAGTAAGACAGAGAAAGATAAATATTATGATATCACTGATATGTGGAATCTAAAAAAATGATACAAATGAACATATTTATAAAACATAAACTGACTCACAGACATAAAAAACAAATTTATGGTTATCAGAGGGGATAGCAGGGGTAGGGGGTGGAGATAAATCAGAAGTTTTGGATTAGCATAAATACACTGCTATATAAAAATATGTAAGCAACAAGGACGTACTGTATAGAACAGGGAACTATATTCAGTGTCTTGTAATAATCTATAAAGGAAAAGAGTCTGAAAAAGAATATATATATCATTATGCTCAGTCATGTCTGACTCTTTATGATCCCATGGACTGTAGCCTGCCAGGTTCCTCTGTCCATGGGGTTTCTTAGGCAGAATACTGAAGTGGGTTGCTATTTCTTACTTCAAGGGATCTTCTTGACTCAAGGATCAAACCACATCTCCCGCATTGGCAGGCTGATTCTTTACTATCGAGTTGCCTGGGAAGCTTCCCTGGTGGCTCAGCACTAAAGAATCCTCCTGCAATGCAGGAGACACAGAAGATGCAGGTTCAGTCCCTGGGTCTGGAAGATTTCCTGGAGGAAGGCATGGTAACCCACTCCAGTATTCTAGCCTGGAGGATCCCATGGACAGAGGAGCCTGGCAGGCTGTGGTCCATAGGGTCACAATGTCGGACATGACTGAAACAACTTAGCACACACACGTGCACACCTGGGAAGCTGTTGTTGTTTAGTCACTAAATCATACCTGACTCTTTTGTGGCCCCATGAACCATAGCCCCCCAGGCTCCTCTGTCCATGGGATTTCTTAGGCAAGAATACTGGAGTGGGTTGCCATTTCCTTCTCGAGGAGATCTTCCTAACACAGCGGTTGAACTCAAGTCTCTTGCACTGCAGGTGGATTCTTTACCACTGAGCCACCAGGAAGCCCACATATATATACATACACAGACACAGACACAGACACACACACACAAATAATTGAATCACTTTGCTGTACACCCAAAGCTAACACAACATTGTAAATTTACTGTATTTCAGTAAACAAAAGAAAAACAAAGGTATTTTGTTGCTAGTAAAACAAAAGGCAAAAACTTGCTTCTCTTCATTCATTCTTCCCATTTCCTTCCTTCCAGAGGCAACTTCTGTTGACTCTTCTTGTTGATTGTTTTGGGACCTCCAGATATCTAAATAATCTGCTTATATTGTTACATACTGATTTGTCATATTTAGGCATATTAGTTATTTGCTTCAAGCAAAATGAAAATTTAGCTCTCTGGTCACTCCTCCCTGCTTTCACCACCACACACACTATACATACTACCTGTCTCTGAATTTCTCAATGATTTTTGATAGTTCAATTTTTGTTTCTTTTTTTCAGTGTCATGACCATGTCAATTAGCCTCCACAGTTGAACTATGTAATATGTATTCTATGATTTTTTCCTTTACTGCACAACTTCTTGTTTTTCATGACGTTAATACTTTTTTTTAAAAGCTTGCTCAGTCTGGATCCTTTTTATTTCTTTTTCTTCTCTGATTGCTGTGGGGCTTCCAAAACTATATTGAATAGTAGTGGTGAGAGTGGGCAACCTGTCTTGTTCCTGATTTTATAGTAAGTGCTTTCAATTTTTCACCATTGGGGATAATGTTGGTTATGAGGGGAGAGGGTAGGATGGGGGGAGGGATAGTTAGGGAGTTTGGGATTGACATGTACACACTGCTATATTAAAAATGGATAACCAAAAAAATAAATAAATAAAAAATTAAAAAAAAAAAAAAAAAAAGGGATAACCACCAAGGGCCTACTGTGTAGGACATGGAACTCTGCTCAATGTTATGTGGCAGCCTGGATTGGAGGGGAGTTTGGGGGAGAATGGGTATATGTATATACATATATGTGGCTGAGTCCCTTTACTCTCCATGTGAAGCTAACACAACATTGCCAATCAGCTATACTCCAATATAAAATCAGTTAAAAAATAACCGAAATAGCTGATTATTATCTAAAATTAGATATATGCTTTCATGTTTTATGAAACGTCTAAAAGATGACAATCAATTGACCATTTACTATTTTAATAAACGTCAATTCATTTCAAGGCTATGAATTTAGCCTGAAATTTCCAAAACATGCAGTTCTATAGTGTAATTTTTCATGATAGTGTATATATTTTGCTCTCTACAGTATAACTGGACTGACAGAATCACGCTTCTGAGAGAATTTCAATATCAGGGGACCAAAATCTGTTCATTGGTTACTTGCTTGGTTCTACACAAGTGTTTTGTTTTTTTTTTTATTCCATTATGGATTTCTTTTTATTTCCTTAAAAGAACAACTTTTCTGTGTATTTGTTCTTGCTCTTTTTGTTGTTACTTTTGATGCCAAGGGTTTCCTTTTTTACCAGCTTGCATAAAATAATTACTTACATTTTTATAAAGACTTTGCTTTATTCCATTAAAAAAAAAAAGCTTGCTCAACTTTCCACATTCTTCTCACTAATTCAACCTCCAAGTTGTGGCTGGTAATATTCTCATCAGATATGCCATCAGGTTTACCTTCCAGGAGTTCAAAGTCTTCAAACCTGCGCTTCTTTTCCTGATGGCAGGGTCGCTAGCTCTCATTCTGCACCTCCCCACCCCTACCCCTACCCCTACTGCCCACGGCCACCCCCTTTGTCATCCCCTTTGTCCTCTGAAGTGGCTGTTCTATTTCTCATAGCCCATGTATTCAACATTCCTTATTCATCCTTTCAGTTTAGTTGAGCACTTCTTTCACAATAATTCCGAGAAAGGAATTATTGTTGTTATTATTTTGGAGATGTTACACATAAATGTAAGATATAGAATCCGAGATTGGAAATCGCTTCCCTCAGAATTTTAAAAACATTACCATATTCGAGATTTTAGAGTTGCTACTGAAAAGCCACTCTGTTCTGACTCTTTTTATAGAACCCACACTTTTTCCTGACAATCCTGTGAAACCTCATTGAGTCAGCCTTTTCAAATTCAATGACAATGTTTCTTGGCCATAGTTCAGGGCCTTTAGAGCTGGAAACACAAACTCTTTGGTCCTGGAGAATTTTCTTGAATTCTGTTTTTTTTTTTCCCCATTCTTTCTAAAACTCATGTTAGTTACATGTAGATTCTCTATTGAAAAACTAGTACAGCCACTATGGAGAACAATGTGGAGATTCCTTAAAAAACTGGAAATACAACTACCATATGACCCAGCAATCCCACTGCTGGGCATACACACTGAGGAAACCAGAATTGAAAGAGACATGTGCACCCCAATGTTCATTGCAGCACTGTTTACAATAGCCAGGACATGGAAGCAACCTAGATGTCCATCAACAGATGAATGGATAAGAAAGTTGTGGTACATATACACAATGAAGTATTACTCAGCTATTAAAAAGAATACATTTGAGTCAGTTCTAATGAGGTGGATGAAACTGGAGCCTATTATACAGAGTGAAGTAAGTCAGAAAGAAAAACACCAATACAGTATATTAATGCATATATATGGAATTTAGAAAGATGGTAATGATGACCCTATATGTGAGACTGAAAAAGGGACACAAATATAAAGAATAGACTTTTGGACTCTGTGGGAGAAGGTGAGGGTGGGATGATTTGAGAGAATAGCATTGAAACATGTATATTACCATATGTGAAATAGATGACTAGTCCAAGTTAGATGCGTGAAACAGGGCACTCAAAGCCGGTGAACTGGGACAACCCAGAGGGATGGGATGGGGAGGGAGGTGGGAGGGAGGTTTGGGATGGGAGGACACATGTGCACCCGTGGCTGATCCATGTCAACGTATGGCAAAACCCACCACAATATTGTAAAGTAATTAGCTTCCAATTATAATAAATAAATTAATTTAAAAAAGAATGTAATTGGTAATAATGCCTCTTCATTATGAGGTCTTCCAAGGAAATGACGGTTGTGTCAAAGAAATACCAAAAAACATGGATTATGGCAAACTGCCTGGGGTCCAACCCTACCTTTGATGTGGTCTCAAGGTATGAACCTTTTAATAAATCTCTCAATGTTGTGTACATTGGTTTCCTCATCTAATAAAAATGGAGATTAATTTTAAAAAGTTTCTTTCTTCTCTCCTATTTTACATTTCTTTGTCTTTTTACTCTGTTCTGGAAATATTTGTCAATCTAATCTACTAACCCTTTCATACTTTCCTAAGTATTTCTTTGTGCTATTGCATCTTTTACTTCTGAGGGACCCTTTTTGCTCTCTGAAGGCTCATGTTTTAATAGCAGGTGAAATAGTGCAGCACCCTAAACATGTTAGTGTAACAGCAAACAGGGTGTGCTGCCTAGAATACAGTGAACAAGGGTGAGTTCAGAAAAGTCATGGAGATAAAAGAAGCTCTTTTGCCTCTTTCCTGTTTGCCCATGTCGATTTCCCTCTAAACTTGAAAGGAGTAATCTCATTGGAATGAGATCACAAGGCAATTTAAGCCCCTGGCTTATGTGCTTCTGAATGCACGCCATGCCTTGCCTAACCTGTTGATTCCTCCCTTAGATTAACAGAAGTAAAAGTGAAGAATTAAGTAGTTGAAGAATGACTAGCTCTCTACCCCAACAGCCCACTTAGCAATCCTGAAGGCAGATTATATGGACAAGATAACATCTGAAGAGAGTGTCAGTTGGTCTTCATGCAGTGGAGAAGGCTGTAGAACCCAACCTCATGCCTCCATGATCCACTGAGATTCTTCCCTCCCACCTCTTTCCCTTTAAAAATTGTCATGACTGAGCAGAGTCTTTGTAGTTGGTCTCATGACACCAGTCTACCTTCTCCCCAGATTGCTGGTTTTTCTGGTTATAGCGACATTCCTTTCTACTGACACTTGCCTCTCAAATTTTGGCTTTTGAGCAATGAGCAGCCTCTGAGTTAGGTAACAGAGAGGCTAGTGCTAGTGTTAGTCACTCAGTTGTGTCTGCTTTTTGGGACCCCATGGACTGGAGCCCACCAGGCTCCTGTGTCCATAGGATTTTCTAGGCACGAACACTGGAGTGGGTTGCCATTTCCTTCTCCAGGGGATCTTTCTGACTCAGGGATCAAACCTGTGTCTCCCACATTGCAGGCAGATTCTTTACTGTCTGAGCCACTCAGGAAGCCTCAACAGAGAGGAGGGGGGCACATTACGCAGGAGCTCATGGAACCCTGACTGAAAGTCATAAAAGCTGGCATCTAAGGCTAGCTTTGTTCTTTATTTGTAAAACTCCTCTAGTCTTTTTGAGCCTTCATTTCACCATCTCTAAACTGAAAGGTTTAAATCTCTGAGGAGCCTTACAACTCTAGTGTTCTCATGGGTCTTTAACGACATCAATATTTTTTCCCCAAGGGAGAACAATCCTAGTAGTTACATTTGTGTATATACACTTTATGCTTTTCTAAATGCAAATGTATATCTGATCTTCATCTCACCCAAGAATAGAACTTTGACCCCTGAGGCAACTATGGATTTATATTTAAGTTACTTACTTGTATTTCAGTTCAGTAGCTCAATCGTGTCCGACTCTTTGCGACACCATGGACTGCAGCACGCCAGGCTTCCCTGTCCTCACCAACTCCCGGAGCTTGCTCAAACTCATGATGCCATCCAACCATCTCATCCTCTGTCATCTCCCCCTCCCGCCTTCAATCTTTCCCAGCATCAGGGTCTTTTCTAATGAACCAGTTCTTTGCATCAGGTGGCCAAAGTATTGGAGCTTCAGCTTCGACATCAGTCCTCCCAATGAATATTCAGGACTGATTTCCTTTAGAATTGACTGTTTTGATCTCCTTGCAGGTCAAGGGATTCTCAAAAGTCTTTTCCAACACCACAGTTCAAAAGCGTCAATTATTCAGTGCTCAGCTTTCTTTATGGTCCAAATCTCCATCCGTACATGACTACTGGAAAAACCATAGTTTTGACTAGATGGACCTTTGTCGACAAAGTAATGTTTCTGCTTTTAAATATGCTGTCTAGGTTTGTCATAGCTTTTCTTTCAAGAAGTAAGCGTCTTTTAATTTCAAGGCTGCAGTCACCATCTGCACTGATTGAGTCCAAGAAAATAAAGTCTTTCATTGTTTCCTCACCTATTTGCCATGAAGTGATGGGACCAGATGTCATGATCTTAGTTTTCTGAATGTTGAGTTTTAAGCCAGCTTTTTCATTCTCTTTGTTCACTTTCATCAAAAGGCTCTTTAGTTCCTCTTTGCTTTCTGCCATAAAGGAGGTGTCATCTGCATATCTGAGGTTATTGATATTTCTCTCAGCAATCTTGATTCCAGCTTGTGCTTCATCCAGCTTGGTATTTCGCATGATGTACCCTGCATATAAGTTGAATAAGCAGGGTGACAATATACAGCCTTGTCATACTCCTTTCCCAACTTGGAACCAGTTCATTGTTCCATGTCTGGTTCTAACTGCTGCTTCTTGACCTGCATACAGGTTTCTCAGGAGGCAGGTAAGGTGATCTGATATTCCCATTTCTTTAAGAATTTTCCACAGTTTGTTGTGATCAAGTCAAAGTCTTTGGCATAGTCAATAAAGCAGAAGCAGATGTTTTTCTGGTACTCTCTTGCTTTTTCTGTGATCCAAAGCATATTGGCAATTTGATCTCTGGTTTCTCTGCCATTTCTAAATCCATGAACAATTGGAAGTTATTGGTTCACGAACTGTTGAAGCCTCACTTGGAGAATTTTGAGCATTACTTTGATAGTGTGAGATGAGTGCGATTGTGCAGTACTTTGAACATTCTTTGGCATTGGTTTTCTTGAGGATTGGAATGAAAACTGACCTTTTCCAGTTCTATGGTCACTACTGAGTTTCCCAAATTTGCTGGCATATTGAGTGCAGCACTTTCACAGCATCATCTTTTATGATTTGAAATAGCACAGCTGGAATTTCACCACCTCCACTAGCTTTGTTCATAGTGATGCTTCCTAAGGCCTACTTGACTTAGCATCCCAGGATGTCTGGCTCTAGGTGAGTGATCACACCATCATGGTTATCTGGGTCATGAAGATTCTTTTTTGTATAGTTCTTCTGTGTATTGTTACCACCTCTTCTTAATATCTTTTGCTTCTGCTAGGTCCATACCATTTCTGTCCTTTATTGAGCCCATCTTTGCATGAAATGTTCCTTTGATATCTCTAATTTTCTTGAAGAGATCTCTAGTCTTTCCCATTCTCTTGTTTTCCTCTATTTCTTTACATTGATTGCTTAGAAAGGCTTTCTTATCTCTTCTTGCCTTTTTTTGGAACTCTGCATTCAGAAGGGTGTATCTTTCCTTTTCTGCTTTGCCTTTTGCCTCTCTTCTTTTCTCAGCTATTTGTAAGGCCTCCTCAGGCAACCACTTTACGTTTTTGCATTCCTTTTTCTTGGGGATGGTTTTGATCACAGCCTCCTGTACAATGTCATGAACTTCCATCCATAGTTTTTCAGACGCTGCCTATCAAATCTAATCCATGAATCTATTTGTCACTTTCACTGTATAATCGTAAGGGACTTGATTTAGGTCATACCTGAATGGTCTAGTGGTTTTCCCTACTTTCTTCAATTTAAGTGCGAATTTTGCAATAAGGAGGTCACAATCTGAGGAACAGTCAGATCCCCATTTTGTTTTTGCTGACTGTATAGAGCTTCTCTATCTTTAACTGCAAAGAATATACTCAATCTGATTTTGGTATTGACCATCTGACGATGTCCATGTGTAGAGTCTTCTCTTGTGTTGTTGGAAAAGGGTGTTTGCTATGACCAGTGTGTTCTCTTGACAAAACTCTGTTAGCCTTTGCCCTGATTCATTTTGTACTTCAAGGCCAAACTTGCCTGTTACTCCAGGTATCTCTTGACTTCCTACTTTTGCATTTCAGTCCCCTATAATGAAAGGGCATCTTTTTTGGTGTTAGTTCTAGAATATCTTGTAAGTTTTCATAGAACCGTTCAACTTTAGCTTCTTTGGCATTAGTGGTTGGCGTATAGATTCGTATTACTGTCATATTGAATTGTTTGGCATGGAGACAAACAGAGATCATTCTGTCGTTTTTGAGATTGCACCCAAGAACTGAACTTAGGACTCTTTTGTTGACTATGATGGCTACTCCCTTTCTTCTAAGGGATTCTTGCCCACAGTAGTAGATATAATGCTCATCTGAGTTAAATTCTCCCTTTCCGCTCCATTTTAGTTCACTGATTCCCGAAATGTCGATGTTCACTCTTGCCATCTCCTGTTTGACCACTTGCAATTTACCTTGATTCACAGACCTAACATTCCAGGTTCCTATACACTATTGTTCTTTACAACATTGGACTTTACTTCCATTACCAATCACATCCACAACTGGGTGCTGTTTTTGCTTTGGCTCCATCTCTTCATTCTTTCTGGAGCTATTTCTCCACTCTTCAGTAGCATATTGGGCACCTACCGACCTGGGGAGTCCATCTTTCAGTGTTATATCTTCTTGCCTTTTCATACTGTTCATGGAGCTCAAAGCAAGAATACTGAAGTGGTTGGCCATTCCTTTCTCTAGTGGAACATGTTTGCCCAGAGTTACACAGGTGTTAATGGCCAAGTCAAATTAGAATGAGGATCTTTGGTCTCCCACACTGAACTCAGATGCAGAAACCATGAGTAAGTCAATTCTCTCAGCACAACTAACTAGAAGCTAATTCATCAGAAGGAAAATGTTGAGTCTGTCTTCTGAGTCCTTCCAAGTAAGCCTGCTGTATTCTTAGCTGGAGCTTCCTAGGTGCCTCAGTGGGTAAAGAAAGTGCCTGCAATGCAGGAGACACAGCAGATATGGGTTCGATTCCTGAGTCAGGAAGATCGCCTGGAGGAAGACATGGCAACCCACGCCAGTATTCTGGCCTGGAGAATCCCATGGACAGAGGTGCCTGGAGGGCTACAGTCCATAGGTTGCAAAGAGTTGGACATGACTGAAGCGATTGTGCACACGTGCACGCACCCTCAGCTGAAGGAAAGGGCAGAGCTGGGAGTTGCACACCAGAAATACAACATCCCTCAGCCAGGGGCTGACATTATATGAATGTCATACATGCACAGTTACTGGAGTAGATCCCATGAAGAAGGACACTTCTCAACCAGTGTGGGTTTTGCAGCCACGTGAATGTGGAGGGCTGGACACTTGGCAGTTCAGCTTTTCTGCCTTTTAAGGTGGATTTGTCATACCAGAGACTAACTGCTGCAGAATCCTCTCCTTTGAAAGACTGTCCTCTCTAAATTTATCTAGTTGATAATGCGCTTCTCTGGTAGTTCAGCTGTTAAATAATCTGCTTGCAATGCAGGACACCCCAGTTTGATTCCTGGGTTGGGAAGATCCACTGGAGAAGGGATAGGCTACTCACTCCAATATTCTTGGGTTTCTCTGGTGGCTCAGATGGTAAAGAATCCACCTGAAATGCAGGAGACTTGGGTTCAATCCCTGGGTTAGGAAGATCCCCTGGAGAAGGGAAGGGCTCCATTATTTTTGCCCGGAGAATTCCACTGACAGAGGAGCCTGGCAGGTTACAGTCCATGGGGTCGCAAAGATTCCCACCTGACTGAGTGACTTTCAGTTTCACAATGAGAGCAGAGGACCAAATTGATAGCGCACAAGTCTATTGGACAGAGATCAGAAAGTTAAGTTATAGGAACACTGTAATTTGCATAATTAGAAAATAGTGTTTTAAGGGAACAAGGATCAGGGTTTTCCAGAGTTGAAAATGCACCTGATTAATTTCCTGCAGCCTATTCCTTAATGATATGAAAAGTAATCAATAGAAGTAATCAAAGTGTCCTAAGTACTTTAATGTAATATTGACAGTAACACCCAATAACAGCAATAACCAGAATTATATTTTACTTGTGCTTTTAAAAGCTATGTGTCAGACACTGAGTTAAGTATGTCAAAGCCTTATCTTATTTCACACCCGTAAAGCATCATGAGGTGGGGACCAATATTCTCTCCGTTTTACAGGCAATTTCAGGCAAGTTGCTTTGAACTTAGCTAGATGTCCAGAGTCACATGGAATGGAAGGGCAGAGTTGGAATTTGAACTCAGACTATCAAAATGCAAATTCCAACCCTCTTAACTGTTCCGCTATATTGCCTCTTAAAGAAAGCCTTCTTAACTGTTGTCAACTTTGAATGTCATCTTGAGTACAGCAGAGGAAGTTTATCTTTTCTTTCCCAGTCAGCAGGAAAAGTCATTTATTTTGCAATTTTTAAAATGTGGTAAAATACACATGACATAAAATTTACTATTTTAACCATTCTGAAGTGTGTGTCCAGTACATCCACAATGCTGTGCAATCATCACCATCATCCACTTCCAGATCTTTGTCATCATCCCAAACAGAAGTTCCTATTCATTAAACACTAACTCTCCATTCCCAGAGGGGAACCCAGACCCTAGTAATCTCTATTCTGCTTTCTATGTCTATGAATTTGCCTGCTTTAGGTATTTCTTGTCCGTGGAGTCATATAATATTTGCCCTTTTGTGTCTGGTTTGTTTTACCTAGCAACTATTTCCAGGGTTGTCCATAGTATAGCATGTACCAGAATTCCATTCCTTTCTATGCTCAGTAATATTCCGTTGCATGCATAGATTACATTTTGTTCATCCATTCATCTATTGATTCATGTTTGGATTGTTTCAGCCTTTTGACTACTGTGAATAATGGTGCTACAAACATTATTGTACAAGTATTTGAGTCCCTGCTTTCAATTCTTTTGGATATTTACCTAGAAGTAGAATTACTATATCATATGGTAATTCTAGTTTAAGTTTTTGAGGAGCCACTAAATTGTTTTCCATAGTGACTGCACCTTTTTACATTCCTACCAGCTAGTAGCTCAGATGGTACAGCATCCATCTGCAATGCAGGAGACCTGGGTTCGATTCTCCACGGGAAGATCCCCTGGAGAAAGAAATGGCAACCCATTCCAGCATTCTTGTCCGGAGAATTCCATGGACAGAGGAGCTTGGTGGGCTACAGTCCATGGGGTCTCACAATCAGACACAATTGAGCGACTAACACACACACCAAGCACCAGGGTTCCAATTTCTCCACGTTCTCTCCAACATTAGCTATTTTCAGTTTTTTAATAATAGACATGCTAATAGGTGTGAAGTGGTATCTTGTATTTTCATTTGAGTTTTCCTAGTCACTAATGACGGTAAGCATCTCTTCATGTGCTTAGTGGTCATTTGAGCATCTTCTTTAGAAAAATTTCTACTCAGGTTGCAAACTCTGCTCAATGTTATATGGCAGCCTGGATGGGAGGGAGATTTGGGGGAGAATGGATGCATGTATATGTATGGCTGAGTCCCTTTGCTGTCCCCCTGAAGGCATCACAACATTGTTAATTGGCTATGCTCCAAAATAAAATAAAAAGTTAAAAAAGAAAGAAAAATGTGTCTACTTAAGACCTTTGCCCATTTCTGAATTAGGTTGTTTTTTTGTTGTTATTGAGCTGTAGGAGTTTATGTTGTTGATGTTTGTTTTTTGTATATTCTTGACAATCCCTAATCAGATATATTATTTACAAATATTTTCTCTCATTCTATGGGTTATCTTTTCATTCTCTTGATAGTGTCCTCTGATGCACAAAAGTTTTTAATTTGATGAAGTCCGATTCATGTATTTTTTTCCTTTCGTTGCCTGTACCTTCGGTGTCATATGTAAGAAATCATTACCAAATACAATGTCAAAAGATTTCCCCCTTTGTTTTCTTATAAGCATTTTAAAGTTTTAGCTTTTAAATCTAGGTCTTTAATTCATTTTGAGTTAAGTTCTCTATATGGTATAAAATTAAAAGTCCCACTTTATTCCTTTTTTAATATTTGCTTATTTGTTTATTTTTGACTGTGCTGGGTCTTTGTCTCTGTGTGGGCTTCTCATTGCGGTGGCTTTTCTTCTTGTGGAACATGGACTCCAGTGTGTGTGGTCTTCAGCAGTTGAGGCACGTGGGCTCAGTCATTGTGGATCCCTGGTGCTAGAGAACAGACTCACTAGTTGTGGCACAGAGGCTTAGTTGCCCCATGGGATGTGGAATCTTCCTAGACCAGGGATGAAACCATGTATCCTACATTGTTAGGTGGATTTCTTTTTAACCACTGAGCCACCATAGAGGCCCCTACTTTATTCTTTTGCATGTGGATATAAGTTTTCCCAGGACCATTTGTTGAAAAAACCCTGTTTTCCCATTAAATAGACTTGGCATTCTTGTTGAAAATCATTTGAACATATATGTGAGGGTTTATTTCTGGGCTCTCTGTTCTATCCTATTGGACTGTGGCTATGCTTATGCCAGTAACACACTATCTTTATTATTGTTTGTAGGACAGATGAGCCTGGAGGTCTACAGTCCATGGAGTTGCAAAGACTTGGACACAACTTAGCAACCAAACAACAACAACAACAAGAGCTTTGTAGTAAGTTTTGAAATCAGGAACTTTGAAACCTCTAGGAAAAGTCACTTTAATTCACATGAGATGAAAATTAAAATGTGGATTAGCTTAAGATCAGATAATGCAAAGGAGATGGCAATTAAACTAGTTTGAAGACTCACATTTCTGTTGGCATTATGCAAACTGTAGACTTCCTCAGAGGCTGTGCCTACCATTTTTTAGTCTTCTGGATCGAGGAAGGGGGTAGGGATGAAGACCAAGGATGGGCTGGCAGGACTGTGAATTAGACCAATTGTTTTGAGGAGCATTTGGAAATAAGAATCATAATCCTTGGAAATGGGCTACCATAAGCCAGGAACAGTGTTTTCAGTAGATTAATAGTAAATGGACTTAACACAGAAATTCACCTGCAAAACTATTCAATCAGCATTGTTACCATAGCAATAACCAACAACAAAAAATTGAGTGGAGCTGGTTAAATTATGGCACAACCATACAATGGGATGCCAGGTGGCTGTTAGAAACATCTTGTCAAATCATATTTGTAGTAATGAAAAGATGGTAATGATAACAATTTAAATAAAAAACAAATTATATGTACCATGCAATTTCACAGTTGTCAGATTTGGAGATCATAAAATATCCAAACACACACACTCACACACATATAATGGAAGGATAGATGCCATTATTCATTGTCCTTTTGTTAGGTCTAGCTCTCCAGAAGCAGATTCTGAGAAGAATTTGTGTGCAATAGATTTATTAAGGAAATGCCTCAAGGATAAACTGGTAAGGGAATGGGGGAAGAAAGACAGAAAAAGGGAGAAAGCCAAGCAAGGATGCAAATTCAGGCCAAACCCCACAGAGGGTAATTCCAGCCTGATCCTCCAGAGAAACTCTGGGATGTAAATTACACTTCAGGCTTGTTCTAACCTAAGAGCTTTCAAATTCCCTCACGTAGCAATCATTGGCCAAAGACCACCCTAGGGACTCTGGATAAAGCCACTCTGTAGGAGGGTCCCCTCGAGATAGAGCCATATGCATGCCTGCTAAGTCGCTTCAGTTGTGTCCGACTCTTTGCAACCCTATGGACTGTAGCCCACCAGGATCCTCTGTCCATGGGACTCTCCAGGCAAGAATACTGGAGTGGGTTTTCATTTCCTCCTCCAGGGGATCTCCTCGACCCAGGGATCGAAACCTTGTCTCTGGCATCTCCTGCATTGACAGGCAGGTTCTTTACCACTAGTGCCACCTGGGAAGCCTAGAGCCACAGGTACCAAAATTGAAGAAGTCTGCAGAAACAGCAAGAGGGGTTCTGGGGTATATAAGTAGAGCATGCCATTTAACATTCTCTAAACTTTTCTAGGGAGAGAAAGGCAGTATTGTTGTAATATCATTTTTGTAATAATAAGTTATTAAATATATATGTAGAAACAAATAGCTTTCAAATTCCTTTGCAATTTCACATCTCTTTCATAGAATTAGGCTTACTGCAGTAAGTCCCCTATGTACGAACCTTTAAGTTGAGAACTTTCAAAGATGGAGCATGCGTTCACATGTCCAGTCACACTGTTAGTTCACATGTCTGGTGTACATTGTCATGTGCATACATCTTCTACAAGTGGTTGTGCTTTTGTGTATTTTACTGTACAGTACTGCACAGGGTACAGAGTGCAGGATGTCTGGAAGCAAGTGTAAAGGCAGTGGTGATGTAGCTGACATAGGACCCAGACATCACTGGACCATTTTTTCAAGAGGGTAGATAGAACTGAATCTATGAAGAAGCCAGAACCTGTGCCATCAATATCAGGCAGAAGTGAAATGGCAGCTTGTCCTCAGTCTCCCATCGCTGACAATCCTTCAGTTCTACCATCTCCCACGTCCTCTCCCTCCTCCAGTCAGTAACTCCTCTTGCCTGTTCACTTGATGCCAGCCCCTATATGCCAGCTGTTGTACTATGGTTGTTGTTCAGTCGCTAAGTTGTGTACGACTCTTTGCAACCCCATGCGCTGTAATATGCCAGGCTCCTCTGTCCTCCACTATCTCCTGGAGTTTGCTCAAATTCATATCCACTGAGTCAGTGATGCTATCTAACCATCTCATCTTCTGCCACCCCCTTCTCCTTTTGCCTTTAATCTTTCCCAGCATCAGGGTCTTTTCCAATGAGTCAGCTCTTTGCATCAGGTGGCCAAAGTATTGGAGCTTCAGCTTCAGCAACAGTCTTTCCAATGAATATTCAGGGTTGATTTCTTTTACAATTGACTGGCCTGATCACCCTGCAGTCGTTCTTGTACTGTACTGCTATACTTTCCAAGGTACTGTACTATAAGATTAAAAGTTTCTTTATTTTTTGTGTTTATTTTTGTTTATTATTTATGTGAAAAATATTATAAGCCTACTACAGAGCAGTACGACATAGCCAATTGTACTAGTTGGGTACCTGGGCTAACTTTTTTGGATTTACGAATAAATATGGCATGCAAATGTGCTCTCAGAACGGAACTCATTCATATGTAGGGGACTTACTATATTCAGTGACAAAAGACTCTTTCTAGTGCCCACACTGCACTACCTGTTCTGGCAATATTTTAATTAAGCTTTAGGTCTTTAAAATCCTCATTCCAGGGAGAAAATATTTGCAAACCATATGTTTGATAAAGGGTTAATATTTAGAAAATACAAGGAACCTGTATAACTCAATAGCAAAAACTCGAATAATCTGATTTTTAAATGGGCAAAGGACCTGGATAGATATCCCCCTCCCAAAAAAAAGACATATTAATGTATCTGGCCACATCTACATGAAAAGGTACTCAATATTACTAACCAACATGGAAATGCAAATCAAAATTACAACGAAATATCACCTCATATCTGTCAGAATGGCCATCATCAAAAACACAAGAAAAAACCCATATTTAAGATGATATGGAGGAAAGGGAACACTTGTACACTGTTGGTGGAAATGTAAGTTGGTGCAGCCACTATGGAAAACAGTAAGGTGTTTTCTCAGAAAATTGAAAATAGAACTACTATATGATCAGCAATCCCACTTCTTGGTATATATCTAAAGGAAATGAAATCACTAACTCAAAGAGCTATCTGCACTCCCATGTTCATTGAAGCATTATTCACAATAGCCAAGATGTGTAAACAGGTGTCCATCAACAGATGACAGATAAAGGAGATGTGGTAAATACACACACACACACACACACACACACACACACACACACACAGGCCCTGGTAGCTCAGGTGGTAAAGAATCTGTCTGCAATGCAGAAGATCCTGGTTCTATTCCTGGGTCGGGAAGATCCTCTGGAGAATGGATAGGCTACCCACTCCAGTATCCTTGGGGTTCTCTGGTGGCTCAGACAGTAAAGAACCCCCTGCAATGCAGGAGACCTGGGTTCGATCCCTAGGTTGGGAAGATCCCCTGGCGGGAGGGCATGGCAACCCACTCCAGTTTTCTTGCCTGAAGAAGCCCCGTGGACAGAGGAGCCTGGTAGACTACAATCCTGATATTTGGGACAACAGAGGTGGACCTTGAGGACATTATGCCAAGTGATATAAATCAGACAAAGACAAATGCTGAATGAGTTCACTGATATGTGGAATCTAAAAAAAAGCTGAAGTCATAGGAAGAAAGAATAGATTAGTGGTGGTTGAGGGAAATGTTAGGTGTTGGTCAAAAGGCGTCAAGTTCCAGTTATAAGATGAATAAGATTTGAGTTGTATGTACAGCATGGTGACCATATGTCACAATACTGTTTTGTATTCTTGAAAGCTGCTCCGTGAGCAGATCTTCAATGTTCTTGCCACCACCACCACAACAAAGTGATTATTATGTGAGGTGAAGGATGTGTTAACTAAATTTATCTTGGTAAATATTTTGTAATATATACACGTATCAAATCATGTTGTACATCTTGCACTTATACAGTGTTATAAATATATCTCAATAAAACTGGGGGGAAGTCCTCAATTCAGGGACCAACATATATCATTAATAGCAATGAAGGTAATGATAACAATGGTAATGACTTTTGGAACCATCCTGTACATTAACGTTAGTGATAATATTGAAGCTCACTATGGACTGGGTCCTGATGAAATATTTCGTTCATTAGCTCATTGATTCTTCATAATGATCCTGTGGGTTATGTACAAATGTTATCCCTATTTTCCAAATGGGAAAACTAAGGCCAAGAGAGGTTAAAGAAGTCTCTTCACAAAACAAGTAAAAGAGAGCCTGGACTCAACCCAGGTTTGTCTGGTGCCAAAATTCACATTTAGAATCATTTCAATGTGCTAAATCCATGTATTTCTCCTCATATTTTAAGAAATGTGTCTTGAATTCTGATCATGGGCCAGTTATTCTGCTGTTATATTGTGTTCCTTTTAATGTACAATCCTGAGAATATTTCTCTGTTGGTTTTCCCAGCCTCTTTGGACAAGCCATTTTAGCTTCTTTCTGTTCATAATCTCTTGGGAGAAGGGCTGATGTATTTGTAAAATTATGAGCAAACCCATCATTATCCATGAAAAATACCTGCCCCAGTGCATGCTGGGTTGAGCATTTTATAATATTCAAACTTCAATCATTGCATTCACTAAATGATAGCTTTCTCTGATCTAAGGGGAAACCTTACCTTTTTGTCTGCTGCAAATATACGTGGTAAAAATGGATAGAGGCCAAGAGGCATATTATAATGTAAGAAAAGCATTTTTCTAGGACAGTAGAAAAAGAGTGATAATTTTAGAAATTGCCAAATAGGATAAGTGGGTGGCTTCCTTCTTTTCCATAGCAGTTTTCCTTTCATCATCAGCTTAAGTCTAAATTCTGGCATAAACTCTACATGACACAGGCTGAAAGAAACAGGTTAAAAGAAATAGAAACAAACAGATAATTCAAAGGAAATGGAGAGGATTTCGCTGACTCTTACAAGTTACATTTCTATCCAAAGATCATTTGCTTGCACCACACTCATAACTTTCCAGATTTTTGTTTACTTATGTATGAGAGAGAGGGAGGAAAAAAGGAACAACCAGCTCAGCTAGGCTGAATCTAGCGATTAGTTAAATTACTCAGACATCCATTATTGAGAAACCTCGATTCCACTTGGGTTTGTCTAGTGCCGCCTGATAATAACTTTCTGCTTGACTGATGGCTACTAATTCTGATAGCAGTACATGAATGTCAATCACAAATGGAAATAGACACGCAAACTCTAGTATCCATTAAGCCAGTCGCCATGATCGCATTCCCAAACGTGTGATGATTCAAAATCTAGGCTAAAGAGATTTAACTGCATTCTGGATGGGAAACATTTATCCTTTGAGCTTGCTGTTTGGGGACACGCAAATGATAGGAGAGGAGGAAGGGAAGTGGAGGGGCCCCGGGGGATCAGGAGAGCTTCATGCCCTGCTGACAGATGCAGAGAACAGACCCAACATCTGTGGAAGGAAAGCTGAGGACTTAGAAACAAAGTGGTAGGAAATTAAAGCCCTAGAGATGGTTAAGATGCTCAGGGAAAGAGGCTGGGAAACTGATTGTATTGGTCCCAGTCGGGAGCTGGCTGCCTCTCAAAATAAAGACAGGAGCCCACCAGTCTTCACTTTCTCCCTCTTCTCTGAGTCCATTGGTGCTGGTTTGGTCTTAAAGCATGGAAGGAGTCCTCACAGAGCCCAGCTACACGTCGTGTGGTGAAAATGAGCACTTAAAATGTAAACAGTTCTCCCAACCGCATGTGCTTCAGGCAAATGAGTTTGAAAAAAATTACACCCACTGTTCTCATGGAGCGCCTGCTCTGTAGGGTACCTCTGGGACCAACTAGGCTGGGGTTTTCACTTTGTTTTTTCTTTTTTTTTTTCGGAGAAGCAAACTGAGGTTTAGAGAGGACAAAGAATTTGGGTGACAGTCTAGTGTTATCAAGCAAATGGGTTCAAAACCTGGATCTGCCACTTGGCCTATCACTGGGTGATTTGAGCCAGCTTACATCTCTGTAAGCCCCTGCTTGTTTTTCTGTAAATTAGGGATGAGGACAGGAATATTGATGTGATAGCATTTACTATTAGGACTTACTGGGAGAATGCATGTAGAATGCATTCTGTTTATTTCATGTAGATTTATTGAGCACCTTCTATGTCCCAGATACTGTTCTAGGTGCAATATAACCTTGCTTTTTGCCCTTGGGTAACAAACATAGCTAATAGGGGTAGAGGGTGACTTTTCTCCAAAATCTACTGGATGCCAAGGTCCTATGCATATCTCTTAAACACGTTTCATTTGATCAGACAGCAACCCTGAGAGACAGGTACTATTTTTATCTCCATTTTGTAGATGAGGAAACTGAGGTTTAATGAAAGGAATCATATAACATGCCCAAGGTCACACATATAGTGGGGGGAGGGGCTGAATTGGGATTCATTCAACTGACCCTTCCAATAAGTATTTGTTGAGCACCTACCATTGTGTTAGAGGCAGGGAACACAACAATGAACACAAACAGAACAATGAACACAAACAGAACAAGTCCTAATGGTGCTTATATTCTAGTTGAGAGGCAGCTAGCAGCTAATTGCTCAATGATTTAGTTATGACTGATGGCTTTTAGGAAGGAGATGTGGGAGGGCAAAGAGTGGGATCTGACCTGGTTTTAGGGGGTGACATTTAAGCTGAGATCTGAAAGGTGAGCAGAATCCCTGAGCAAAACAGGGAAATGCAAAGAACACTGTAAGCTGGAGGCTATTTTCATGGTATAGTTGCTTCTCATGTTCAACCCCAGTCTATTAAAAAAACAGTGCTATATATAAAGTATTAGATAACCAACAAGAACCTACTGTAGAACCCAGGAAACTATACTCAGTATCTTGTAATAATCTATAATGGAAGAGAATGTAAAAAAGAATATATGTACAACTGAATCATTCTGCTGTATACCTAAAAGTAACACAGCATTGTAAGTAACTATATTTCTGTAAAATTAAAAAAAAATAGTGTTAGCTCCAACTGCAGTTGTGGGAGACTCCTGTTCCATGTTTTCCCAACTCAGTTGACAGCCCTGAGTCCTGGCAGATGTGTTGTCTCTGTAAGCAGGGTTGACATCTTTTCCCAGAATGAATCTTTTCCCTGAGTGAAGGTTTGCAATTGGCCCTTGGCAAATTGCAAGACTAAAGCCAGTGTATGTGCGTTTGTCGTATAGCTATAAAAATGCCGTCTTCAATTGTATCTCTTAACCATCCCAATTCTAGCCCTTTTTCAGTGGGCAAGAAGTAAAGATGGCTGTTTTGAGTGACAGAGAGTCTGAATAGCTCTTGGTAGTGAAACCTGAATGACCCCTCTACCTTCTTGACCACAAACAGAGGAACCCACTTGGCATCAGGGCTGAGGAACACCAAGTTGTCAAACCTGCCTGGGAGAGTGACAGGCTGCTTTCATGATTTCTCTTTGAGGAGGAGGAGAGGACAGGCAGTAAACTCAGACCCAGAGGACTCTGAATTAAAAACGAGGAGGATGTGAGAATTCTTCTCACATTTTCCCCCATTTAGTTCTATTTAAACATTTTGTGACTCTTGGCTCAGAACTAGAGACTCAGTAATTTAAAAGGTTTCTCCTCCCCATCCTCCCAGCCCCCTAGGAGCTCTTATCTAAGGCAGGAATCAGCTGTGTTTAAACAAGCAACTTCATTGTGAAGTAACCTGTGCTCAGTGTCCACCGTAGTGCCTGCCCCACCATGGTACCTAAAAAGGTTTTGTTGAATGACTGAGTGTCTGCCTCCGTGAATGAATGAACGAATGAATGAATGTCTGTGAAAAAGCACAGTGTGCGAAAGCAAAGCAAAATTTCAACATTGTTGAAATTTGCACTGAGAATGGGGGTTGATGTCTGTAGGATTTGACTGGATGAAGAACAAGAGGAAAAGGAAAGATATATGGAGTCGTGGGAAAACCTTGATGCTCAGGGACCTGATGTTAAGTTTGACTGTGTCTCTACCTGCCTTAGAATATTGTGGTGGTCGTATTGTATTCTGCAGTGCTGCTTAAACTTGAGTGTGGATTGGACCCGCCTGGAAAGTTTGTTGAAACCCAGATTTGGGGACCCATCCACAGTTTCTGACATAGTAGGCCTGGGATGGAACCTGTTTACTGAAAAAAATACCCCTCTACCTAAATGTCATGTTTTCTTTGGGGAACTTAGTGAGGACTTAGAGCCTGGGAGGCACCCTCTTAGAAAGCTCTGAGGAGCTGTTCCAAAGAGGTAAGGGAGGAGCCAAGACAGATAGGGGTTTTTGCTGAAAAAAAATTATACTAAAACAGCAAAAGATCACTGCTAATCACAAAAAAAACAGACATCTCAAGTTAATGATTTTAGCATTTTTCTATGTGTGGGAAGATGCAAGAATCTTAGCTCATTGAAATTATTTCTTAGCTATGCATTTTATCTAGAGCCAGTATCCAAAGCATGTGCATGCATGCGTGCAAGCTCAGTCGTGTCCAACTTTTTGTGACCCCGTGGACAGTAGCTCGCCAGACTCCTCTGTCCATGAGATTATCCAGCCAAGAATACTGGAATGGGTTGCCATTTCCTCTTCCAGGGAATTTTCTCGACCCAAGGATCAAACCCGTGTCTCCTGAATCTCCTGCATTGGCAGGCAGATTCTTTACCACTGAGCCACCTAGGAAGCTGCCATCCAAAGCATATGTTCCTGTTTTTCTACATTTTGGAATGGGGGGTTGGGAGGGCAGAAGGGGAGCAGCTGCAGTGGCTGATGGCTTGATGGCATTCCTTGTTTACTGGAATGGCAGGAGACATATTTTGTTTACTAGACTAGCAGGCATTTTTTTGTGCACAGCACCTCTTCTTTGTCATAAATTTGACCAAGACTTGGGAGGCATCTCTTGCCCAATTTGTCCCACAGCACTATGAATTCTCTTTCTTAGATAAAGCCAAGAACTTGCCATTTCCAGGCATTTCCCATGTGATGATGATGATGCTGGTCCTGGGACCACACTTTGATAACCACAGGCAGAAGCCTTAGAATAAGAGCTCTGGATTCAAACCAGCCAAGTTTAGGATTGCCAGATGAAAAACAAGATGCTCAATTAAATTTGAATTTCACATAAACAACAAATGGTTTTTGAATATATGCATGTCTCATGCAAAAGACATTCTGTATTTTTATAGGCTACATCTGCAACCCTATTGGGTTTAACTCCCAGCATCGCAGCTCTGGAGTCTTGTTATTTAGAGAAAGTCATTATGGGATTTGTGCTTCAGTATCTCCTTCTACAAAATGGGGATGGTAAGGATGCCACCTGTCTCCTAGAACACTTCAGATGATGAAATGATCATGTAAGGACTTACTGCAGAGCCATGCCTGTAGCAAGCCCTCAGTAAATGTCAGCTGTTATTATTCACCATTAACCTCATGTGAGTAACTTTTTAAGGAAAAAAAACCATTGTGCACAGAGTGCTTTGTGAAAGGATTCTATGATTCAGCCTTTTAAATTTTAAATGAGAAAATATTTCTGTTTTTAGAAAAGGTCCTTTTAGCTGCCCCCTCCCAGTTCTGTAATAGTAGATTATAAAAAAAATGGATTGGCTGATTACATCTAGAAGCTCCCCTTCCAACAACTCCTACTCTAGCTCAGGGCAGGATTTGGCTATCCTTTCTGTTGTGCATGAGTGGTAAATGTCTCAGGAGCTGGCAAAAGAGGGCTTCAGGGGCAGGGTTAATTCCTGCCTCTGGAGGATAGACCCAGTGCCTGGCAACGTGCTGCTTGCTAGGGAGAGAGGGAAAGAGAGTAAGAGGAGAAATATGAAGATGCGTTAAATGTAGATTCAGTTTGAGTGTGACTCAGTTCCCTGGAATTAAACTTTTCCCCTCAATTATTCCAAATTTATATCTATCTGGTTAAGAACAATGGTCTTAGCATCAACAAAAAGCAAAACTGGAAGTGGTCTTAGCTGTTACCCACTCCTATGGCTTCCATGAAAAAAATGTGTATATTTACTATGCATATACATGTTAATCAAAAGCTATGAAAAGCCTGAGATACTGATACTGATTGCCCCTGTGCTGCGTGGAATTCTGGTCCATTCTGGAAGCAGGAAAGTTGGTGAGCCTGGAAAGCCTGAAATGCTCATGGGTAGAATGAGTGATGCGGGGGGCCCAGTGTGGGATTAAAACGTCTGGAAATTTCATTGGTCTTTGGTAAAATAAAGTCAACTAGATCAGAATTAGTATTTTCCAACCTGCGGGTTATAACCTGTAAGTTTGTTAGCTACTCAGTTATGTCTTGGAGAAGGAAATGGCAACCCACTCCAGTACTCCTGCCTGGAAAATTCCATGAACTGAGGAGCCTGGTGGGCTACAGTCCATGGGGTCACAAAGAGTCAGACACAACTGAACACTTTCTTTCTTTTCAGTCTCCAAGGGATCTTCCTGATCTAGGGATCAAACCCACATCTCTAATGTCTCCTGCATTGGCAGGCAGGGTTCTTTACCACTAGCGCCCCCTGGGAAATCCCTTGTTAATATATAGTTGCTAGCATTTACTGAGCATTTAATATAGGCAGGCATGCTTCAAAGTACTTCCATTAATGAGCTCTCTTAACTCCTACAACATGTGGGAGATAAAATTATGTTCTCATCCCCATTTTCAGATAAGGAAATGGAACAGAACAAGGCGAAGGGCTTCTGAGTTTACACGGCTTGCAGAATTAGGATTCAAATCCAGAAATTCTGGTTCCAGATTCCTTGAGTCAGCCCGTCACAGTTTCCAAAGTCTGTTTTTGATGGTAAAGTATACACAACATAAAACTTGCCCTTTCAGCCGCTGGTAAGTGTAAAACTCGGTGGCATTAGAGATATTCACGTATGCACAAGAGTCACTACTGTCACTTTCCAGAGGTTTGACTCCGTGTTTCCTCCTCTCCTCCACCCGCCATTCATTTCTTTCCTGTCTCTATGAATTTACCTCTTGTATATAGATATTTCATATAAATGGAATGATATAATATGCGGTCTTTTGTGTCTGGTTTCTTTTAATCGCCTTTGTGCTCAGTCGCTTCAGTCGTGTCTGGCTCTGCGTGACCCCATGGACTGTAGCCCGTCAGGTTCCTCTGTCCAGGGATTCTCCAGGCAAGAAAACTGGAGTGGGTGGCTGTGCCCTCCTCCAGGGGATCTTCCTGACCCAGAGATTGAACCCGTGTCTCTTACATCTCCTGCACTGGCAGGCAGGTTCTTTACCACTAGTGTTACCCGGTAAGAAGTCCCTTCTTTTACCTAATATATCTTTACGCTTGTCTATGTTGTAGCATGTACTGGTGTTTCACTCATTTCATGGCGGATTAAATTCCAGTGTATGATTGTACCACGTTCTGTTTATCCACTTCTGTTGAGGGACACTTAGGTGGTTTCCACATTTTGACTTTTGTGAACTATATGACTAGGGATCCCAAGTTTCTTCACACAGATGGTGGAGATGGTCACTGCGAACAGAAAACTAAGATTGTTTTGGTTTCAGATATTGAGTCCTGTCATCTCATGGATTATTATCTCATTTGATCATCATGACAACCTCTGATGCTCACCCATTTTTACACGTATGAAGAAGAGAGAAACTGAGTCACCTGCACGGGGTCATACAACCAATCAAAGCATGTCATTCTCTGTCCCAGAGGAGAAAGTTAGGTTTATCTGATGCAGCAGAACTCTGAACACCAGCTGCCTGCTGGAGTGGGAGCTGAACTTCATTCCCATTTGCACAAAATTTGCACTAAATTGTGGTGGGGAAAATTCCCTCACTACTCATATTGCACTGTTTCTAGGTGCTATATTTAAGCATTTGTGAAGAAGAATATGGGAATAAAGAGTTTTCATTGTGCAAGAAGAAAGCTACTTTTATATCCCTAAACCTCAGTGTCATAATTTCCATTCTTTCTCTGTTTGGTGAGGCTTCCTTCAGTTTATTCATTCCTTCAGTGTGGCTGAGGGCCTACTATGTGCCAGACACTGCTCCAGACATGGGATATGGCAGTGAATAGGACAGATGGAGTTACTACCCCCAGGAACCAGTGGGAGAGTCCAGGTAATGAACAAATGAGCCAACACAGGAGCATATCAGACACTGATAAGAGCAGGGAGTTACACTTTGCTCTTTATTTATTTTGATTTTACTTTACTTTTTAAATTGAAGTATAGTTACTGTGCAACATTATATCTTATAGATATACAATAGAGTGATTCACAATTTTAAAAGGGTAGCCTCCATTTATAGTTATTATTGGGCTTCCTTGGTGGCTCAGATGGTGAAGAATCTGCCCATAATTCAGGAGACCTGGGTTTGGTCCCTGGGCTGGGGAGATCCCCTGGAGAAGGGAATGGCAACCCACTCCAATATTCTTGCCTGGAGAATTCCATGGACAGAGGAGCCTGGCAGGTTACAGTCCATGGGGCTGCAAAGAGTTGGACAAGATTGAGGGACTAACTTATTGACTATGCCAAAGCCTTTGACTGTGTGGATCACAATAAACTCTGGAAAATTCTGGAAGAGATGGGAATACCAGACCACCTGACCTGCCTCTTGAGAAATCTGTATGCAGATCAGGAAGCAGCAGTTAGAACTGGAAGTGAAACAACAGACTGGTTCCAAATAGGAAAAGGAGTACGTCAAGGCTGTATATTGTCACCCTTCTTATTTAACTTATATGCAGGGTACATCATGAGAAACACTGGGCTGGAAGAAGCACAAGCTGGAATCAAGATTGCTGGGAGAAATATCAATAACCTCAGATATGCAGATGACACCACCCTTATGGCAGAAAGTGAAGAAGAACTAAAGAGCCTCTTGATGAAAGTGAAAGAGGAGAGTGAAAAAGTTGGCTTAAAGCTCAACATTCAGAAAACTAAGATCATGGCATCTGGTCCCATCAATTTACGGCAAATAGATGGAGAAGCAGTGGAAACAGTGGCTGACTTTATTTTTGGGGGCTCCAGAATCACTGCAGATGGTGACTGCAGCCATGAAATTAAAAGACACTTACTCCTTGGACAGCGTATTAAAAAGCAGAGACATTACTTGCCAACCAAGGTCCATCTAGTCAAAGCTATGGTTTTTCCAGTAGTCATGTATGGATGTGAGAACTGGACTATAAAGAAAGCTGAGCGCTGAAGAATTGATGCTTTTGAACTGTGATGTTGGACAAGACTCTTGTGAGTCCCTTGGACTGCAAGTCTCGTCCATCCTAAAGGAAATCAGTCCCGAATATTCATTGGAAGGACTGATGTTGAAGCTGAAACTTCAATGCTTTGGCCAGCTGATGCGAAGAGCTGACTCATTTGAAAAGACCCTGATGCTAGGAAAGATTGAAGGCAGGAGGAGAAGGGGATGACAGAGGATGAGATGGTTGGCTGGCATCACTGACTCAACGGACATGAGGTTGAGTAAACTCCGGGAGTTGGTGATGGACAGGGAGGCCTGGCATGCTGCAGTCCATGGGGTCACAAAGAGTCGGACATGACGGAGTGACTGAACTGAACTGAACTGAGGGACTAATACTTTCACTTTTCATGGTTATTATAAAATATTGGCCATGTTGCCTGCATATACATTGTACAATATATCCTTGTAGCTGATTATATACCTAGTCCTTTGTACCTGTTAATACTCTACCCTACTATTGCCCCCCGCTTCCCTCTCCCCACCTGTAACCACTAGTTTATACTCTATTTCTGTGTCTGTTCTTTATGTTACAGTCACGAGTTTGTTGTATTTTTTAGATTCCACATGTGAGTAATACCATAGAGCATTTGTCTTTCTCTGTCTGACTTGTTTCACTTAGCATAATATCCTCCAAGTCCAACCATGTTGCTGCAAATGGCAAAATTTTATTTTTTTTTAATGGTTGAGAAGTGGCCCATGGTATATATACTACATCTTCTTTATCCACTCATCTTCTGATGGACACTTAGATTGCTTCCATATCTTGACAGTTGTAAATAATGCTGTGAACTGTAGGGCTCATGTATCTTTTTGAATTAGTGTTTTTGTTTTTCTCAGATATATACCCAGGAGTGGACTTGCTAGGTCACATGTACACCTTGCTCTTTAAACTTCTCTATAGAATTTAATGATAAAAATCTATCCATAAAAGAGGGTGCTGAGCTCTACGGCTGGTGAGAAAGCCTAACCCCCTCAACTTTAAAACTCACATGTTTCCAGAAATGACAATGAATTTACTGAAAGGAATTGAAAGTAGCATCTTCCTTGATCCTTGGGGTCCCTTCGGTGGGAGGAACAGAGCCTAAAGTGGACCTGTTCATGCCCTGCTTTTTCCACTCCCTTTTTTGGAGTGCTTGTGGTTTAGGAAAACACTTTCAGAGTTCAAGGTTATCTTCTAAATCAAGAATTAGCAGACTTTCTTTCTAAAGGGTCAGATAGTGAGTAGATTAGTCTTTGCAGGTCATACAGTCCCCGCTGCCATTATAACATGAAAGCAGCCAGCGGCAATACACAAATGCATGGACATGGCTGTGTTGTAATGAAATTTTATTTATAGGCCTTAAAATTAAATTTCACGTGTCAGAAAAATTGTTAAAAAAGCTTTTCCAATCATGTAAAAATGTAAAAACCATTCTTAGGTGGTGGGTGGAGGTCTGGCTTTGGCCCAGGGGCCATAGACCATTGACCCCTGCTCTGTAGCATCCCTCATAAAGGATCCGCTAGCCTCTGAACATCCCTTGTTCTACTCCAGTCAACGGACTACATCTTAAGGGAAATGAGTCCATTTTCAGGAAGGTATTGTTTTTAGAAAATATCGGTCTTGTACTGAGTAGAAATATGCCTTCTTGTATCATTCACTCAACAAAAATTTAAAAAAAAAAATAGAGAATTCCCTGGCAGTCAGTATTTAGGACTCCAGGCTTTCACTGCCAAGGGCTCAGGTTTGATCCCTGATAGGGAAGTATGTTCCCACAAGCTGCACTGCACGGCCAAAAAAAAAAAAAAATTGACTCAGTCTGATGGAAGTTTTAGAATATACATGAAGCTAGAGAGAATAGTAGAATAAATCTCCTCACACCCACCCCATCTCCCAGCTGTGCAATTATTAACATATGTCCAATCTTCTTGCATCTTCCAGCCTCACTTGCTCCACTGCCTTCCATGATCCTTCTAAAGAAAATCCCTGAAACCACACCACTCCATCAGCTAATCATTCAGTATACACCACTGAGAGAAAAGGACTGAAAAGTCTTACCAAGTTGCCATGATAAGAATTCAAAAGTTAACCCTTGTTTCTTAATATCATTTATATCTAGTCAGTGCCCAAGTTTCTCCTACTTGTTTTCCTTCTAGTTGATTTGTTTAAATCCAGATAAAAATAAAGTCCGTGTGTGACATTTGGTAAATCTCTGAAGTCTCCTTTGTAAAAAGCAGGCTTACTGAAGCATAATTGGCACACAATAAACTACACATACTTAAGTGTACAGTTTGATGAGCTTTGACATATGTATGTAACCATGAAACCATCACCACAGTCTAGACAGTGAATACTCCTCTCACCTTCTAAATTTCTTTGTTCCTCTTTCTAATCTCCCCTTGGCTTGTCCCCACCCCAGCCATCACTCTCCATTGAAGTGCAACTGCTAATTTGGTGTCTGTCATTATAGATTAGTTTATATTATCTAGAACTTTATATAAATGGAATCATACAGCATGTACACTTTTTTGTGTAGTTTCTTTCACACTCATGATTAGCTTGAGATTAATCCATGTTGTTGGGAGTATCAATAGTTTATTCCTCTGTTGCTGTTGACTAGCATTCTATTGGCTGAGAGGCACCATGATTTATTTACTCACTCACCTATTGATGAACATTTGAATTGCTTCCAGTATTTGTCTCTTTCAAGTAAAGTCGTGAAAAGAATGAAAGATGAGCCGCAGAGAGGGTGAGAAAATATTTGCAAAGCATGTATTCAGCAAAGGACTTGTACCACAGAAGTGAAAGTGAAAGTATTAGCCACTCAGTCGTGTCCCACTCTTTGCAACCCCATGAACTATAGCCCACCAGGCTTCTCTGACTATGGAATTCTCCAGGCAAGAATACCGGAGTGGTTTGCCATTCCCTTCCCCAGGGGATCTTCCTGTTCCAGGGACTGAACTCACATCTCCTGCATTGCAGGCAGATTCTTTACCATCTGAGCCACCAGGGAAGTCCAAGACTGGCACTTTCTGGGCCCACAGAAAAGACCCTCACATTTGAATAATAAGAAAACAACCCAAGTAAAAAAGAAAATAAATTTACACAGCCATTTCATCAAAGATGATTTACAAATGACAAATGAGTGCATGAAAAGATATTCAGTATCGTTATTTGGAGAAAATACAAATTAAAACCAGAAATGAGGTATCTCTGCATACATACTAGAATGGCTAAAATATGGGCAAGAATGGGGAAGAATTAGAACCCTCATATACTATCTGTGGGGCTATCAAATAGTGCAGCTGCACTGGAAAACACAGGGCTGTTTCTTAAAAAGTTAAATATATGCCGTTGTAGGCAGCGTAGTTCCCTCCCCACACTCCACCAGATGACCTCATGCTAATTCCTAGAACCCGTCAGTGTGTTACCTTATGTAGGAAAAGGAACTTTGCAGATATGCTTAAGAATCTTGAGATGGGAAAAATTATCCTGGATTATCTGGGAAGCCCAAGGGTCCTTATAAGAGAGAGGACGGTGGGTCAGAGAGAGAAATGTAAAGATGCTGCATTGTTGGCTTTCAAGAGGAGACAGGAATACAAGTAGCTTCTAGAAGCTGGAAAAAGCAAGAGAGTGGATTCTTTCCTAGGACCTACAAACTCAGATCTGCTGACACTTCAGTGTTAGCCCAGGAAAGTTTATTCCATACTTCTGATCTCCAGAACTGTAAGATAAAAACTTCGGGTTGTTTTAAGCCACTAAGTGTGTGGTAATTTGTTACAATAGCCATGGCAAACTAATTCATACCAACCTACATATAATCCAGCCATTCCATTTCAGGTTATTTACCCAAGAGAAAAGAAAACATATGTACATTTGTATACACATGTTTTTAAGTTTTTTTTTTAAATCTGTGAGAGTTGCCTCTCCCTCTTTGGCTTCTGCCATTTGTAACAAACATTCAGGACCTACCACTTCCCTGATCCTACTCTTTAGGAATACAAAGTAAATAACACTTTTATCTTTCTGTATGGGGTACCTGATAGGTGCTTCCAGGCCTTGGAGTTCTCTCACTGGCTTCTGGTTTAAACAAATTCTGTTCTCTCTCTCTCTTTTTCTCTCCCACTTTTTAGAAATTAAGGTACAGTTGATTTACTATATTAATTTCAGGTATACAGCATAGCAGTTTAGTAATTTATAGATTATACTCTATTAAAAGTTATTACAAAATAGTGCCTATGTTTCCCTGTGTGTGCTAAGTTGCTTCAGTCATATCTGACTTTTTGCAACACTATGGGCTGTAGCCCACCAGCCTCCTCTGTCCGTGGGATTCTCCAGGCAAGAATACTGGAATGGGGTTGCCATGCCCTCCTCCAGGGAATCTTCCCGACCCAGGGATTGCACCAGCACCTCTATCATCTCCTGCATTGGCAGGCAGGTTCTTTACCACTAGTGCCACCTGGGAAGCCCATGTTTTAAAATCGATAAGCAGTGTTTCCCTGTTGCTTATCTGTTTTATACATAATAGTGTGTAACTCGTAATCCCATACACCTACTCTTCCCGCCACCTCCTTCTCCCCACTGGTAACCTCTAGTTTGTTTTCTACATCTGTGGGTCTGTTTCTATTTTGCTATATACATTTGTTTGTTTTATTTTACAGCTTCCACGTGTAAGTAGTATCATACAGTATTTGTCTTTCTCTGACTTATTTCACTAAGCATAATAATCTCTAGGTCTGTCCATGTTACTGCAGACAGCATTCTTTTTATGGCTGAGTAATAGTCCATCGCACATACACCACATCTTCTTCATCCATTCATCTGTTGATGGGCACTTGGGTTGCTTCCAGACCTTGACTCTTGTAATCAGTGCCGCTATGGACATTGGGGTCAGATGTACCTCTTGCTTGTGTAGAGATCCTGGCAGTCTTTTCATAAATATTTACCATGTACTGAAGTTTCCAGATAGACAAGGTCCCTGTCTTCATGGAGGTTGTGATACAGTGGCTGGAAAAAAAAAATCAATAGGCAAATAAATAAGAATATGTCATATAATGATGAAAATCAAACAAGGTAGTGGAATAACGAATGATGGGAGGAGGGACCACACTAATATATTGTGAAGATGGCTGCTTTGAAAAGGTGTCATTTGAATGGACACTTAACCGATAGATTTACTTCTCTCCCTTTTTTTGGGGTTTTAGCTTGGTGGTTTGTGGCAAAAACAGTGGCTAGAAGAATCTCTATCTTCCTTTCTTCTTGTGCTTTTGCCAAATTCCTTCTAAATATCCCGAAATGATCCAACAGAGTTTGGCAGACAGCCTGGAAGGGGGCCCCTCAAGACTACCGCATCTTGGTCTTCATGCCTTGGTGTAGTTCGCACCCCTTGAGTGTTGGCTGGACATACTGATTTTATTCTGACAAATTGAGTATGGCAGAAATGGTAGAATGCTATTTTCAAGTTTGGTTTATAAAATGACTGTAGCTTCCATCTTGGTCTCTCTCTCTCATCACTCATTCCAGGTGAAGCCATTTTCCCTATTAGGGGTCAGCTCTACGTAGAGATCCACATAGCAAGCACTGTGGGCTGTGATCTGCTAAAATTCACCTGAATGACCTTGGACATGGATCCCCCAGAAGCTGAGTCTTCAGGTGAAACTGCTGCCCTGGGGCAGACAGCTTGAGTCAGAAGTGCTCAGCCAGGATACTATTCAGGTTTCTGAGAAACAGAAACCATGAGGTGATAAATATCTGTTGTTTTAAGCCATTAAGTTTTAGGTAGTTTGTGATGCAGTGATAGATAATAAATAGTCAAACAGGTGTGGTCATCTATGGGTCAGTCTGAATTTGCCTCTCTCTACTGATGAGTGGGGCAGATACCATTGTATCCAGGCAAATATTCTTCATTAGACTAAGAAGCCATTCTAAGGAACCCCTATGATGGCCTTTCAATCCTTTTCACACTGCATTTATAATTGTTTACTTAGGGTACTGTGACTTCTCTGGTGGCTCAGATGGTAAAGCGTCTGACTACAATGCGGGAGACCCAGGTTCTATCTCTGGGTTGTGAAGATCCTCTGGAGAAGGAAATGGCAACCCACTCCAGTACTCTTACCTGGAAAATCCCATGGACAAAGGAGCATGGTAGGCTACAGTCCATGGGGTCGCAAAGAGTCGGACACGACTGAGCGACTTCACTTCACTTCACTTAGGGTACTAATTATATTACTAGAATATAAGCTTCACAATAAACTTGAATGTTTTATTTCTTTTCTTACTCTCAGTACTTCATGATCATAGTTAACATGCTGAGAATTGAGAATGCTAACTTTTTTTACTTTTATGACAACCGTATGAGAAAAAGTATTATATCATCATTTTGTAGATGCAAAGCCAAGACAGAAAATAGTTAAGCTGTCTAAAGTGATGCTACATGTAATTGGAGGAGGCAGGATTTGAACCCAGGCAGTGGGCTTCAGTGTGTGCATGCTCAGTTGCTTCAGTCGTGTCCAACTCTTTGAGATGCTATGGATTGTAGCCCGCCAGGCTCCTCTCTTCATGGGGATTCTCCAGGGATGGATAGTGGAATGGGTTGCCATGCCCTCCTTCAGGGGATCGTCTTGACCCAGGGATCTAACTCAAGTCTCTTACATCTCCTGCATTGACTGGAGGGTTCTTTATCACTGGCGCCACCTGGGAAGCCCCCATGGCTTCAGAGTTCTTAACAAGCATTTATGTTTAAGTAAGGAAAGAAAACTGACCTGTAACTTCTGAATACTGTCCCTGGGAGCTATATACCTTTATTTATTTTTTCACTGGTGTCTATAGCCCCTTGAATATTATTTATTGTCAACATGCATATGTGCTAAGTCATTTCAGTTGTGTCCAACTCTGTGAACCTATGGACTATAGCCCACCAGGCTTCTCTCTTCATGGAATTCTCCAGGGAGGAATACTGGAGTGGGTTGCCATTTCCTCCTACAGGGGATCTTCCTGACCCAGGGATCGAACCCACGTCTCTTACGTCTCCAGCATTGGAAGGCAGGTTCTTTACTACTAGCACCATTTGGGAAGCCCTGTTGTCAACATTGTACAGTCCAATTTTGTTGGGCCATTAGTACTTATTCTAGAAGCATCCTATGCCCCTTTTCATCTTTCTGTGCATTTTGCTAAGCTCTTCACAGAAGGCTAGGCTTTCCTCTGTCTTTCAGAATTGTTTATATTTTAAGATACTCTCTTCACCAGGTATGTCAATACGTGAATTGCAAGCAAAGCCTCTCAGAGACAAATTTTTAAACAATTATCACTTTAGGGTATCAGGTAACAGCAAACTTCTCTGTAAGCAAGTCAGAAGGTCCCATAGCAAAAATCTTTAAGCTCATCATTTTATTGAAGACTCTCAAGGGGCCTCTCTGGCTCTGGGTTGCCACACTGAGATATTTCAAAC
Organism: Giraffa tippelskirchi; assembly: GCF_054371585.1. Classification (NCBI taxonomy): domain Eukaryota; kingdom Metazoa; phylum Chordata; class Mammalia; order Artiodactyla; family Giraffidae; genus Giraffa; species Giraffa tippelskirchi. The sequence continues at coordinate 25,577,816 of NC_137287.1, forward strand.
ACAGACTCTCATCACTTTGGTTGCTGAGGCCCAGACTTCAGAACAGATAATGTGGCTTCATGCCAGTTCTGTAGGAATGTGCCTGGAAAAGGATGATTACATTAAAAAAAAAAAAAAAGAAATGGCATCCCCCACCCCCTACTGTGGCTTAATTTGGGTTGTGACCTAAAAGAGAAGTATGGAAGAAAACTTTCAACAAAAAAATATTTGACTCACTCTCTATAATGTCATCTGGGCTTGGTTTGGCCTTGATGAATTCAGCACTCTAAAGGGTATGTCAACACAGTAAATTTTATGCCCTCAATAAAACTTGTGAGTGAGCTCAGTGAGAAATTCCAAGGTCTGGGAAGGCAATTAACGTTTGAAATATATATTGAGTTGTTTACAGCAACAATTTATGTGGCCACAGAGCCGTACCCCAGGATGTCATGAGGGAAGAATTTCCCTAGGAAATGCAAGGTTTGCTTTTCAAATAACATTGACATGTTAGATTGCTCCCTGAAAAATAGTTAAGAAAATAGTTAAGCTGTCTAAAGTGATGCTACATGTAATTGGAATGCAACCACATCATGCCATTCTTCTTGTTTTTCATCCCAACTGGCCATAATCTCCTGGAGGGTGCTTGTTAATGTCTTAGCAACTTAATTTCATTGGACCTTTTGTGTCAGTGTTGTAGTTCTGTATGTGTGGGGAGTGTTTTCTTAAGTGACTTGAGTTCAAGCCCCAGTCCTATCTGTTAGTCAATGTGTAACCTTATATGAGTCATATTACCTCTCAACTTCACTTTCTGCCATGGGAATTAAATAAAACAGCATAATATACTCTGTCAACTATAAGATACCCTGTTAATTATAATGTGATTTATGATTTAGGAAATTACTATTCTTTGTTTGGGATCAACAAGCTCTTTCTGAGGGTGGCACACAGAATGAGGGAAGTTCTAAAAATAGAAGTTGTATGGATTAGTTGTGTCAATGCTGTGTGACAATCACCCTCAGAATCTCATTGGTTTACAAGAGTATTTTTAAATTATATATTATTTTATTTTATGCATTTATATATTTTATTCATTTGGCTCATTGGTCTGTGGCTTGGCTGAGACAGCTCTTCTTTAGGATGCAAACTGAATTTAAGTCTACTCTACATGGATGACGATGACAGCAGTGCAAGAAGGGTGATCAGAGACACAGGATGCCTCTAAGTCCCAGGTCCTAAACTTGTACATATTTGCCCATATTCCACTGGCCAAAGCTAGTCATATTACCAGTCTACCTTCAATGCAGCTGGGAAATATACTCTACTGACAGTGACCCATTTCAAGAGAGAAGGGAGACTTGGGCAAATATAATATCATCTACCAATGGAGAAGAAGTGGAAACAGTGAAAGATTTTTATTTTCTTGGTATCCAAAATCACTGCTGATGGTGACTGCAGCCATGAAATTAAAAGACACTTGCTTCTTGGAAGAAAAGCTATGGCCAATCTAGACAGCATATTAAAAAGCAGAGACATCACTTTGATGGCAAATGTCCCATAGTCAAAGCTACGGTTTTTCCAGTAGTCATGTATGGATGTGAGAGTTGGACCATAAAGAAGGCTGGGCACTGAAGAATGGATGCTTTTGAATTGTGGTGCTGAAGAAGATTCTTGAGAGTCCCTTGGACAGCAAGGAGATCAAACCAGTCAATCCTAAAGGAAATCAACCCTGAATATTCACTAGAAGGACTGATGCTGAAGCTGAAGCTACAATACTTTGGCCAGCTGATGTAAAGAGCCAACTCATTGGGAAAGACCCTGATACTGGGAAATATTGAGGACAGGAGGAGAAGGAGGTGACAGAGGATGAGATGGTTGGATGGCATCACTGACTCAATGGACATGAGTTTGAGCAATCTCCAGGAGACAGTGAAAGATGGGGAAGCCTGGCTTGCTACCATCTATGGGGTTGCAATGAGTCAGACAGGACTTAGTGACTGAACAACAGCAACAAAGAAGTAAGAATCTGAGGTCATTAATATAAACAAAGACACCTAAGAAACATTTCGTTTTCTCTCTTTTGTGTTAAAGCCTCAAATAATTTGAATTGACCTTCTATTCTACAATCCAAATAAGGATTGGGTTCCTTCTTTTCCTTGTATTTGATGAAATTATAAATTCTGTTTCCATCAATGACTTATTTTGTCTTTCAGGAAGTCATGTACTTATTATTCAAGTTTTGGGAAAACTCTTTGGCTAACTGTGAAACGTCGATTTCATCAGTTCATCTTTAAATGTCAATGACCAGTCAAGAGAGTAAAAGAGTTAAATGTTCACTTAGCTTTTTGAATCAAGTGACGCTACACAGTGCATGAGACCAGGCATCAGGACAAAATCCAAGGTTCAGGTTCCAGCTCTGCCACTAAATCTGGACAGGTCTGTGATGTTCTCGAAGCGTAAGCTAGGAGAAGAGAAGCGGGGAAGCTCCAGGGCAGATCATTTTATGATGCTGCCTCTTCTCAGTAATCTCTCCATGCAGAAGTCATTGTCTAAATAAGCATTCCTTTCCAACTGCAATCAACCAACCATTTTGCCTAAAAGTTGGCAGATGTGACTTGCCCCAGGGTGTGAATATTTTAAGCAGGATCTTTTAAATGTAGTGTTTAAAAAACCTATAACAATTATGCAGGGGTTTTTTAAAGTTCATATAACAATTTTGCTGCTTTTTGCTCATTAAATATTTCTGTTTTTCTCGTTGATCCAGTAATTTCACTTCTGAGGAAATAATCAGAGATGAGGAAAGAGGTTTATGTACCAAAATGTTCATTGGGACACTTAAAAAAAAATTAAAGTGAAAAATTGGACAGAACCTAAATGTGTAATAATAAGGGACTGATTGGGTAAATTATTATTGTAAATCTACTTAATGGACTATAATGCAGATGTTAAAGTAATGTTTTAAACAATTTTAATGACTTGAGAACATTCTCATGATATAATATTAGATGAAATATGTAAAACAAGAAAACCATAATATTGTATAACCATCAATTCTTTAAAAATGCACACAATAAGGTTATAAGGAAATTCAGAAAAATGTAAATAGTGATTTCTCAACCTTGTGAGATTGTTAGCACTCTTCATTCCCTTCATTATATTTTCCCATGTTTTCTGGTTTCAGCAACACACATTACATCCTAATTTTTTTATTTTTGTCAAAGTAATACACGTACATGGTTAAAAAAAAAAAAATCTTAAAAGGCCAGGAGTGAAATAGATCAAGTCTAGCTTCCCAGAAATTACTGTTCATTCTTTTTCAGCTATTTCTTTGAGTATTTCTTTCCATATGTTTATTTAATATGCTTCTCCTTCTATTACTGGAATAATGCGTTTTAGAAATTCCCTTTTGGCTTCTGATTATGTTGGTTGAAAGTTTAGCTCTTTTCAGTCAACTTCACCACCTTCTCTTCCCACCCTTCATTGTCTCAATTTACTATGTTTCAGTTTAATTATATCAAAATACTCGGTTAAATCAATAATAATATTTTTGTCATTATGTTGGTGGTGTTCAGTCGCTAAGTCGTGTCCGATTCTCTGTGACCCCATGGACAGCAGCAGGTCAAGTTTCCCTGTCCTTCACTATCTCCTGGAGTTTGCCCTAACTCATGTCCATTGAGTCAATGATGCCATCCAACCATCTCATCCTCTGTCTTCCCCTTCTCCTGCCTTCAATCTTTCCCAGCATCAGGGTCTTTTCCAGTGAGTCAGTTCTTTGCATCAGTTGGCCAAAGTATTGCAGCTTCAGCTTCAGCACCAGTCCTTTCAATGAATATTTAGGATTCCTTTAGGATTGACTGGTTTGATCTCCTTAGTGCCCAAGGGACTGTCAAGAATCTTCTCCAGCACCATAATTCAAATGCATCAATTCTTGAGTGCTCAACCTTCTTTACGGTCCAACTCTCACATCTGTACATGACTACTGGAAAAACCATTTATAGGACATTTGTCGGCAAAGTGATGTCTCTGCTTTTTAATACACTGTCTAGGTTTGTCATAGGCTTTCTTTCAGGGAGCAAGTGTCTTTTAATTTCATGGCTGCAGTCACTGTCCACAGTGAATGAAATCTGACACTGTTTCCACTTTTTTCCCCATCTATTTGCCAGAAGTAATGGGACCAGATGCCATGATCTTTGTTTTGTGAACGTTGAGTTTTAAGCCAGCTTTTTCCCTCTCCTCTTTCACCTTCGTCAAGAGGCTCTTTAGTTCCTCTTCACTTTCTGCCATTAAGGTGGTGTCATCTGCATATCTGAGGTTATTGATATTCCTCCTGGCAATCTTGATTCCAGCTTGAGCTTCACCCAGCCTATTTGTCATTATGATTATGTAAATTTTGTTTGTGACATATAAACTTAGTTTCCTCTGTATGTATTTCTCTTTTATTCTGAATTTCCCCACTACTCGGTTAATAGCAGCCAATGATTTTCCAAATATACAGACACAGTTGTCCATATTCTATAGGTTCTGTCTGTTTTCTGTGATGATCAGCATGTCCCTGATCACTCTCATTGGATGACTCACTTCTTAAGTCCACAGCTCGAGGTTCTGGGTCTTACTATCCCTGGTCTGCCATGTTGGATTCATCAGATCCTGCTTCTTCCTCTTCCTTTATTTACTCTCTCTTTTTGGTGGAGTACATCCATTCAGTAGCTTCCCAAGAAAGAGTGCATTTTGGGTTCATCTATGTCTAAAAATGTCTCTTGCAGGATTTTCTCTCAGACATTTGAAGAACTTTCCATCTCCTAGCACTCACTGTTTCTGTTTAGAAGTAAGATGTTTATAGGTCCTGAGCCATCAGGATGCAGGCTCAGTGGGACAGAGAGGAACAGAAGGACCCTGGAGCAAGAGTCTAGCTGGAAGGAAGATGATGACTAGGCACAGAAGAACCATAGAAAGTCAGTGAATGACAGAGGTCCGACTCCAGTGTTAAGGATGAAAGAAACAGTCAGGGACTGCTATGAAGCAGGCAAGGAATGTAGCTCAGAGAAGCCAGCTCAGGGATGCTCCACAGTTCTGCAGCCTGGGTTCAGAGTTCAAACTATCACAGAAGCAGAAACTTCCAGGTGGACAGACAGCTGAGGTGAACTCTGATCTGAAGAGCAGCTCTGGGCTCAGGTTTTTAGTCTTTGCTGGACACAGGTCTGTCTTCTGCTGGTCACTCCCAGAGGGAATTCAGAAGACTTTGGTGAAACTACTTCCGATGGAGACAGAGACAGGTACAGCTCCTGGGAGCCAGGCAGAGGCTCAGAACTCGATCTTGATATTACAAAAGTACTCTACATCCCTCACTCTTTACAGCAACCTTTCCTTGAATTCCATTTGGAGAAAAAAAATACCACTGGCTTTAAACACAAGGCTTCCCACAACTTTCATATTAGAGCCATCAGTGTCTGTAGGGAATAGTCAGCTCTGCAGGGTTGCTGATGGCAAGGATTATACACACCCAGAAATCACCATTGTGATCTCCATTTAAACAGCAGTGCCCCCAGAACCTGTCCGTCTGGCCTAATTCTCACAGTGACATACGGGAGAGACAGATTTATAAATAGGTTTGGGTCTGAGGTCACATGTGGTTTTCATGCTGAAAGTGATTTTGGTGGAAAGGAAACAGCTTAAAACCTCCTGATGTTCTTTATTGTCTTCAAACAGCCTAAATCAGACATGCAGGAAATACAAGCCCCCTTTTTAAAGCACTGACCTTCTTTCAAATTCGTTTCCCTGGAAGTTTAAACAAGGAATCAATGGGAAAAGAAAATGATTTGGGATCACCACTGAATGGTGGGCAGTTTTTCAAAGCGTTTTATTGTCTTGCAAGAGTGGATACGCTTGACTGGAGCTGGCGGCTGTCTGCCAGGGAGGGTTTCAAGCTCAAGAACTAAGCACTCCTCTCTTTCTAGGGTTTCATCCACACTAATGCGTATTTTTTTTTTTTTGCAACAGTCATCGCCACCCTTTATAAGATGACGTGATGATATAGTGTTTAAGGCAGACTTGCAAATAAGTTATTGGCCCACAGAAGAGAATTTTTGTTAATCAGTCCCAGCTTCTTTTTAGAATAAACCCAGGTACCAAGATAAAATGAAGGTAAAGGAAGCAGCATTTCTTTGTTTCCTTAACGTGCTGCTCAGTTTTAATGAGAGACTTTAGGAATACATTTTAACTTTATTGAGTCCTTGTTAAATGCTAAATTATTGAGAAGATTATCAAGGATTCCTAAGATGGTCTTAGATGCTAGAAACTTGTGAGAGAGAGAATATAGCTAGAAGAAGAGTGTAGAAAATATTACCATTAGTACTACTACCACCACCATTATTACTACTACTTTACTACTAGGAGTACCATTACCATTACTGAGTTTTCACTGCTGCTATTACTATTTTACTACTCTTACTACTGTTGCTGCTGCTATTACTGTTACTACTACTGATACTATTATCACTACTACTTTATTATTATGACCGCCACCACCATGATTACTACTATTACTATTATTACTACTATTTTACCACTCTTACTACTGCTGCTATTACTATTACTACTATCACTACTATTCATACCACTATTACTACTGCTAGCATTACTACTTTACTACTATGAGTACTATAAGCACCACCACCCTCATGACTACTATTATTGTTGCTATTACTGTTATATTACTTATTCCTGCAGCTATTATTTCTATTACTACCACTACTGTTGATACTGTCACTACTGTTACCCCCCACTACTCTTCTCCTCCTCCTCCTCCTACTACTACAGCCTCTGTTGCTACTACTACCATGACTACTAGCAACTGCCTTTCTATTTTCAGCACCTTCTCTGTGCATGCCACTGGATATATCTGATGTAACTTAATATTCACAAAAACCTACCAAAGTAAGGAATATTAACTCTACCTTACATAGGAAGATCCCGAGGCTCAAAGAGATTAAGGTAAATTGCTCAAGATCACCCAGAGTGAGTGGAAAAACTGGGGTTTGAAGCCAGATCTCTTTGACTCTATTTATTAACCACGATGTGGTACTGAACACACACACACACACACACACACACACACAAGCGGTAACAGAAGAGTCTTCTGCCTGTTATTTGTAATTCTCATGAGAGAAGACAGGAACAGTATGAAATCCCACAAGGAGGTTCTTGGTTTAGAGTCCTGGCACAGAGAAACCTGTCCCTTCAGAGCTCCCTAGCTGAGTCTGTCTTTCTTTCTCTCACACACACTCACACTCAGAAACGTGCATAGAGCATCCTTGATTGAGAACACAATTTCACTTAGCCGACCTATTTTATTTTAAAAAGAAAATGAGCTAATGCCCTAGATTTCGGAGAAGACTGACACGTCTCCGTTTATCTTTCCAGTCACTGCTCTCATGCTAAACCTCTAACTCAAGTGGACAATTTTTCTTCTTAATAGGCTTGGGGAAGGGAAACCTGGGGGCCCCCATCTGCTGTCCCCCTCCTCTTTCCCCATCCTACTCTCAACATTTACACACAGTACATTTACTGCCAAGCAGAGCCCATAAAGGGAGGTCTGTTAATGATTCCATTTGATAAACATGCTGATTGAGCACCTAGTAACAATAGATACTACCTACTGTGCTCTTACCGTGAACCCTTTACACACCTGACCTGTCCTTACCACAGTCTTAGAAGATCAGCACTCTAACAAAGGGAAGACAGTGAAAGCTCAGATGAACTTCTCCAAGGTCACTCAGCTCTAAGCAGTAGAATGATGACTTCACCATATTGTGTGTGTGTGTGATTATGTGCCTACATTTAGTCGTGTCTGACTCTTTGTGACCCCATGGACTGTAGCCTGCCAGGTTCCTCTGTCCATGGAATTTTCCAGGCAAGATACTGGAGTGGATGGCCATTTCCTTCTTCAGGGGATCTTCCAGACCCAGGGGTCAAACTCATGTCTCTTTCGGCTACTGCATTGGCAGGCGGGTTCTTTATCAGCTGAGTCATCAGGGAAACCCTCACCATATTATGCAAAGTAATAATTATCTTTTGGTGGGAATAGTTTTGTGCATGTATGGGAGAGGATATACAGATAAAGGAGGTTCAACTCCTCACTTTAAAGTTTCTTAAAACCTGATTATGGTAAAAGATGGGGACCTAGGTAAATAAAAGCTTGATCAGAGGACAAGAGTGGGCTAGAAGTGGGGGAGGAGTATGAAACCGGGCCACGGAGTCTGGGCTCAATATGAAACTAACCAACTTCCAGGCCCCGACACATGGGTCTAGGACCCAATAGTGGGTCATAGTGTTGAGAGACCACTGGGTTGAATCTGACCTGGGGAGCAGAAGCAGGCAGGCTAGAGGGTTAACTGACTGCATGGAAGTTGCTGCAGACAGAGCCGAAGGAGTCCATCTCTACAACTCACCCTAGGAGCTGTTTCTCTTCCGTGTGAAAGAAGTGTTTCCCATGCTCCACTAGTAAAGAAGTTGTGGGCGACACTCTTTGTCCCAGTGCCAAGACCTTGGGGTCTCAGCCCTGGGAAGAGGCAGTCCTTGGGAAGAAGGCATTCACAGGGGTCCAAAGTGACCTGTTCTGTGCTTGCCTTTTTCTAAAAAAAAAACAAAAACAAAACACTTATAAGATGGTTCGGCAGATTTACTGTATAACGTAAGGCTGACACATAACAATCTTTTTTAAAGTAAGTTATTATTATTATTATTTTACTGATATATAGTTGATTTGCTGGGGCTTCCCAGGTAGTGCATATATATATATGTTCTATTTTGCATGCTTTTCCCTTATAGGTTATTATGAAGTGTTGAGTGTAGTCCCTCATGCTATACAGTAGGTCCTTGTTGGTTAACTGTTTCTATATGATAATGTGTATGTGTTAATCCCAAACTCTTAACTTATCCCTACTCTTTTCCCCTTTCCCCTTTGGTAACTGTAAGTTTGTTTTCTATGTCTGTGGGTCTATTTCTGTTTTGTATAAAATTTCGTTTGTAAGAATTGACAATCTTGCTGTTTTTCAGCCACTAAGTCACATCCAACTCCTTGTGATTCCATGGACTGCAGCATGATGGACTTTCCTGTCCTTCACTTCTCCCAGAGTTTGCTCAAATTCATGTCCATTGAGTCGGTGATGTTGTACTGTTCACTTAAAAATTTGCTAAGAAGGTAGATATTATATTCTATGGTTGTACTACAAAAGAAAAAATGTTTAACTGAATAGATAACTAGAAATAAGAGATAGGAGGAAACTTTTGGAGGTGATAGATGTCTGTGCTCTTTTGAGGTTTGAGTAAGAGTTAATCCAGTCAAAAGGGAGACTTGCATCTGGCCAAAGAAACAGAAAGGATAACTCTCATCTCCCATTATTTCCCCTATTTAGGGAATGGCAGCTTCCCCTTCCTCTCTTTTTTCACCTACCTCCAGGCCACCTGCCCTGCCTTCTCCTCTCTGCTTCAGGGCTCTTTGTGGGCGTGGAATGCTGATTGCATCCATCAGAGTAGGAGATCCTGTTTACTCAGGGATGCGGACACTGTCTTTAAAACTCACACCTAAACTAAGTCAAATCAAGCTCTTTCTTGCAGCCTGATCACAAAAGGGCTGAGAGTTTAGATCATTAAGTGTGAGAGCATCTTACAGCCATGGAGAAGGGCTGAAAATCTGTGTGCTAGCTTCAGGCTTAGCAGGGAGGTGGGGGCTCCCAGCATATGTATCATCGGACTCAGCCTCATGGGAGCCCTGCATGCAGGTCACCTGGCTGAGTGATTGGGGCTGGTGCTTTGACACTTATCTGCAAAGCTTCCCTCTCTGGCTCCTCTGGGAACATTCTGGGGGTGGTGAAACTTGACGCTTGGCTGGCAGGGATTACTGTCCAGAGCACTTTAAAGTCTCACCTTGATTTTCAGCCGTCTGCCTGTTCTCAGCCCTGTACCGTTACTTACTGTTTCTTCCTCTGAATTGTCATTCTTTGTGAACTGTGAGTCTAAATTCAATGTAACCTTCAAGGTTTAGCTCCTCTGCCATTTCCTATTATCCTGACTAAAAAAAAAGTTAGCAAGTCCCCTCTTTAATGGTACTCTTTTGTAACTTCCTATGTTCTTGTCAGCTCCTTGACTGGTTTGTGGGTTTTTTGAGAATAGATTGTGTGCATCTGATTCATCTATTTGTGTCCAGTGCTTAGTGAACTGCCAAGTAATAATTAATTAAGTAAGTAAATAAAGATTTCAGAGTGCCTCCTGTGTACCAGAGGCTGTGTTAGATTCTAGGACTACATTGCCATAATCCCTGTCATAAGAAATGTATAGTCTAGTGGGAAAGACAGAATCAGACCAAGTGGAACTAACACTGAAAGTACTCAAGCCTTTGAAGCTGTTAATTAGGGGAGATGAATAAAGTTGGTGTAAAGGAATAGGACCCTTCCCAGAATAGACCCCTACTCATGTCCTCTCCCTGCTTTTTGTCTGTATAAAAGCTTAACTCAAAGAATAAATTTAATGAGGAAAGTGAGAAAATGTGGAAAGAGAGGAAAACAGTCAAGCAAGACAAAATAATAATAGTTTAACTATTAAACAAAGTCAAGGACATTTTGGTTTCTTCTCAGGGGCTATAGATAATATTTTAAGCCATGTCCTTGAACTGTTTTGCAGATACTGAAACCCACACAGGTGGAAAAAGTTAATTGCATGCTTCCCACAAGCACATAGACCCCAAACCAGTTAGAACGAGAAGGTTGATGATGCTGACTCCTGGTTACCTGATCATCAACCAATCAGAAGAACATCCATGAGCTGACCATGCCCTGCTCCTTGAACACTGTAAGACTCCTCACTACCCCCTCCAGGGTGGACACACAGTCTTAAGGGTATTAGCCCACTGTGGCCCCCCTTGCCTGGCAAAGCAATAAAGTTATTTATTTCTATTTCACTCAAAACTCTTTCTTTGAGGTTTAATCTGGCTCTGGTTTACAGAGGCTGAATTTCAGCAACATTGGGAGGGTTGGTGAATGCTGAGGATGATATGATGTTAGAGCTGAGGTCTGTGGGCAGAGTGGCCCTGACCAGGTGGCCACAGAAGGTAGAGGAGAGAGTATGCAAAGGTTCAGAGCAGTGGGATGTTAGTACAGCATGTTGAAGGAAATGAAAATAAATAAATATCAGTGTGGCCAGAACAGAGTGTGTTAGAGCCAGAGAGAGATAGGGGAGGCTGCAGTAGACAGGGGCTGGAATTTGTGGGCCAGGGTCAAGAGGTTGGTCTATATCCCATGTGTTGGGAAAGACATTAAGAACTCTTCCATTCAGGCAGGATGGAGAATTTGGTCCTCCACACAGGAAACCTGGTCCTTTTCATCTGACAAGAGTGTGTGCTGATGACGTGGGTGTCCTTCACAAGTAAGGGATCCCTCTGTGATATGAGGATGATATGATATAAACAGAAAATTCAGTGATGATGTCTTTCATCTATAGCCTGCCTTGAGGGAGGGAAAGGAAATGCAGCCTAGAATTGGAATGTCTTCATTTCCATAAGCAAATGTAGAGGAACTTCACTGGGTCAGGACATCTTCAATGCTGTGCCCATTTTTATGATAATGAAGGCTGTCTCAGCTGACTGGATCCTTGCCAATGAGCACAATGTGTTCTGTCTGGCAGAGAAGGGAACTCACCTGTGGGACCCTCTCACGGACTAACATCTCCAGACCAGCCATCCAGACATTTTATGAAGAAATTCTTGGTCTCACTTCTGTTCTCCTATCAATGGAGCAAGAGGAGGCTGAGACAAAGGGCGGAACCGAGGGTGACCTTCCTGATTGGTGTTAGGTGACTATTAGTGTCACAGACACAGGAAAAAGAGATGTGGAGACTAAATGGGTAAATTCAATTTCTGACTTATTTGGTTTGTCTGAAGGACACTTGGTTGGACAACAGAAGGTTGTTGGAAATATGGCCCTGAGCTTAAGAAAGCAGAAGATCAAGAAATGTGGAAGCAATGTCTTCTACGAAGACTTCTTGTGTAAACTCTGCCCTTTTCCCCCTCTTCCAAACTCTCCCAGCTCCACCTCTCAGACAGCTCCAAGCGACACTCGCAGGCATTCTTTCCCTATGATCCTAAAGAGAAAGTCAAGCAATCTAAACAAGAGTAATCCTAGCTGCTTCCACACAATACTTTCCCCTCTTCCCTATGTCATCAAGTGAAGCAGTGAATGATTTTTTCCGCCAATAGGGTTCTGGTCTTCAATTCCAGTGTGTGTGTGTGTGTGTGTGTGTGTGTGTGTGCAAGCACGTGCATGCCTCACATTGATAAGCAATTCTCAGACACCAGCTGGGTGTCCTACAATTTAAATCAATTCTGACACTGTCTGTATCAGATCCTATAAAACTACTCCCCCCTGCCCAGTCCATGTCCCTCCTTCAGACGGCAAGCAGAAGCCCCAGACTGTCACCTGTGCTTCTGATCAACTGGCTTGAGATTGGGGCTTCCAATGACTTCCTCACTGGGTTTGTTCCATTTGCTGGAGTGATTCACAGAATTCAGGAAAATATTTTACTTATTAGACCACCAACTAATTATGAAAGGTTATAACTCGGAAACAGCCAGATGGAAGAGATGCACAAGGCAAGGTGTGGAGAGAGGGCACAGAATCCCCCTGCCCTCCTCAGGAGTATCACCCTGTGTCACCAACACGGAAGCTCTTTGAACCTGGTCCTTTCCACTTCTCACAGAGGCTTAATTACTTAGGCTCCGCTGAGTCACTGAAAACCTGGCTCCACAGGAAACCAGCCTCCATCTTTAGGTAGTTTCCACAAGTCACCTAATTAATATAATAAAAGACACCTTGATTACTCTACGTATGTATTTATGTGAAAGCCGCTCATTTGTGTCCAACTCTTTGCGACCCCCTTTTCCAGGCAAGGACACTGAGGCTGAAGGTGAACGAGACTTAACCTGGGCCACCTGGTCGGCAATGAGGCAGCCAGGGTGTGAATTGAATTCAGATAATGTACAGCTCGGCGCAGAAGCGAGGCGGCTGCGACGGCTCGGCGCAGAAGCGTGGCCGAGAGGAGCCAGGCCGGGCCGGGGGCCGGGGGCGGCAACCGAGAGGGGCTAGGCCGGGCCGGGGGCCGGGGCGGCGGCCGAGAGGGGCTAGGCCGGGCCGGGGCCCGGGGGCCGGGGGCGGCGGCCGAGAGGGGCTAGGCCGGGCCAGGGGCCGGGGGCGGCGGCCGAGAGGGGCTAGGCCGGGCCGGGGGCCGGGGGCGGCGGCCGACAGGGGCTAGGCCGGGCCGGGGCCCGGGGGCCGGGGGCGGCGGCCGAGAGGGGCTAGGCCGGGCCAGGGGCCGGGGGCGGCGGCCGAGAGGGGCTAGGCCGGGCCAGGGGCCGGGGGCGGCGGCCAACAGGGCCTAGGCCGGGCCGGCGGCCGGGAGCCGGGGGCGGCGGCCGAGAGGGCCTAGGCCGGGCCGGGGCCCGGGGACCGGGGGCGGCGGCCGAGAGGGGCTAGGCCGGGCCGGGGCCCGGGAGCTGGGGGCGGTGACCGACAGGGGCTAGGGCGGGCCGGGGCCCGGGAGCTGGGGGCGGTGACCGACAGGGGCTAGGGCGGGCCGGGGGCCGGGGGCCGGGGGCCGGGGGCCGGGGGCCGGGGGCCGGGGGCTGGGGGCGGCGGCTGACAGGGGCTAGGGCGGGCCGGGGCCCGGGAGCTGGGGGGCAGTGACCGACAGGGGCTAGGGCGGGCCGGGGCCCGGGAGCTGGGGGCAGCGGCTGACAGGGCCTAGGCCGGGCCGGGGGCTGGGGGCCGAGGGCCGGGGGCGGCAGTCGAGAGGGGCTAGGCCAGGCCGGGGGCTGGGGCCGGCGGCAGCGGTGGCGGCGGCGGCAAGAGGAATTACCCAAGGCCCAAGGTAAGAGAAATCCAAGTAAGACGGTAAGTGTTGCGAGAGGGCATCAGAGGGCAGACACACTAAAACTAAAACTACAGAAAACTAGCTAATCTGATCACACGGACCACAGCCTTGTCTATCTCAATGAAACTAAGCCATGCGGTGTGGGGCCACCCAAGACGGATGGGTCATGGTGGAGAGGTCTGACAGATTGTGGTCCACTGGAGAAGGGCATGGCAAACCACTTCAGTTTTCTTGCCTTGAGAACCCCATGAACAGTATGAAAAGGCAAAAGGATAGGACACTGAAAGATGAACTCCCCAGGTCAGTAGGTGCCCAATATGCTAATGGAGATCAGTGGAGAAATAACTCCAGAAAGAATGATGGGATGGAGCCAAAGCAAAAACAATACCCAACTGTGGATGTGACTGGTGATAGACGCAAAGTCCGATGCTGTAAAGAGCAATATTGCATAGGAACCTGGAATGTTAGGTCCATGAATCAAGGCAAACTGGAAGTGGTCAAACAGGAGATGGCAAGAGTGAACGTTGACATTCTAGGAATCAGTGAACTAAGATGGACTGGAATGGGTGAATTTAACTCAGATGACCATTATATCTACTACTGTGGGCAAGAATCCCTTAGAAGAAATGGAGTAGCCATCATGGTCAACAAAAGAGTCCGAAATGCAGTACTTGGATGCAATCTCAAAAACGACAGAATGATCTCTGTTCGCTTCCAAGGCAAACCATTCAATATCACGGTAATCCAAGTCTATACCCCGACCAGTAACGCCGAAGAAGCTGAAGTTGAACGATTCTATGAAGACCTACAAGACCTTCTAGAACTAACACCCAAAAAAGATGTCCTTTTCATTATAGGGGACTGGAATGCAAAAGTAGGAAGTCAAGAAACACCTGGCGTAACAGGCAGGTTTGGCCTTGGAGTACAGAATGAAGCAGGGCAAAGGCTAATAGAGTTTTGCCACGAGAACGCACTGGTAATAGCAAACACCCTATTCCAACAATACAAGAGAAGACTCTACACGTGGACATCACCAGATGGTCAACACCGAAATCAGATTGATTATATTCTTTGCAGCCAAAGATGGAGAAGCTCTATACAGTCAGCAAAAACAAGACCGGGAGCAGACTGTGGCTCAGATCATGAACTGCTTATTGCCAAATTCAGACTTAAATTGAAGAAAGTAGGGAAAACCACTAGACCATGCAGGTATGACCTAGATCAAATCCCTTATGAGTATACAGTGGAAGTGACAAATGGATTTAAGGGACTAGACCTGATAGACAGAATGCCTGATGAACTATGGACAGAGGTTCTTGACATTGTACAGGAGACAGGGATCAAGAAAATCCCCATGGAAAAGAAATGCAAAAAAGCAAAATGGCTGTCTGAGGAGGCCTTACAGATAGCTGGGAAGAGAAGAGAAGCGAAAAGCAAAGGAGAAAAGGAAAGATATTCTCATCTGAATGCAGAGTTCCAAAGAATAGCAAGGAGAGATAAGAAAGCCTTCCTCAGCGATCAGTGCAAACAAATAGAGGAAAACAACAGACTGGGAAAGACTAGAGACCTCTTCAAGAAAATTAGAGATACCAAGGGAATATTTCATGCAAAGATAGGCTCGATAAAGGACAGAAATGATATGGACCTAACAGAAGCAGAAGATATTAAGAAGAGGTGGCAAGAATACACAGAAGAACTGTACAAAAAAGATCTTCACAACACAGATAATCACGATGGTGTGATCACTCACCTAGAGCCAGACATCTTGGAATGTGAAGTCAAGTGGGCCTTAGAAAGCATCACTACGAACAAAGCTAGTGGAGGTGATGGAATTCCAGTTGAGCTATTTCAAATCCTCAAAGGTGATGCTGTGAAAGTGCTGCACTCGATATGCCAGCAAATTTGGAAAACTCAGCAGTGGCCACAGGACTGGAAGAGGTCAGTCTTCGTTCCAATCCCAAAGAAAGGCAATGCCAAAGAATGCTCAAACTACCACACAATTGCACTCATCTCACATGCTAGTAAAGTAATGCTCAAAATTCTCCAAGCCAGGCTTCAGCAATACGTGAACCGTGAACTTCCAGATGTTCAAGCTGGTTTTAGAAAAGGCAGAGGAACCAGAGATCAAATTGCCAATATCTGCTGGATCATCGAAAAAGCAAGAGAGTTCCAGAAAAACATTTATTTCTGCTTTACTGACTATGCCAAAGCCTTTGACTGTGTGGATCACAAGAAACTGTGGAAAATTCTGAAAGAGATGGGAATACCAGACCATCTGACCTGTCTCTTGAGAAACCTGTATGCAGGTCAGGAAGCAACAGTTAGAACTGGACATGGAACAACAGACTGGTTCCAAATAGGAAAAGGAGTACGTCAAGGCTGTATATTGTCACCCTGCTTATTTAACTTATATGCAGAGTACATCATGAGAAACGCTGGGCTGGAAGAAACACAAGCTGGAATCAAGATTGCCGGGAGAAATATCAATAACCTCAGATATGCAGATGACACCACCCTTATGGCAGAAAGTGAAGAAGAACTAAAGAGCCTCTTGATGAAGGTGAAGGAGGAGAGTGAAAAAGTTGGCTTAAAGCTCAACGTTCAGAAAACTAAGATCATGGCATCTGGTCCCATCACTCCGTGGGAAATACATGGGAAACAGTGGAAACAGTGTCAGACTTTACTTTTTTGGGCTCCAGAATCACTGCTGATGGTGACTGCAGCCATGAAATTAAAAGACGCTTACTACTTGGAAGGAAGGTTATGGCCAACCTAGATAGCATATTTAAAAGCAGAGACATTACTTTGCCAACAAAAGTCCGTCTAGTCAAGACTATGGTTTTTCCAGTGGTCATGTATGGATGTGAGAGTTGGACGGTGAAGAAAGCTGAGCGCCGCAGAATTGATGCTTTTGAACTGTGGTGTTGGAGAAGACTCTTGAGAGTTTCTTGGACTGCAAGGAGATCCAATCAATCCATCCTAAAAGAGATCAATCCTGGGTGTTCATTGGAAGGTCTGATGTTGAAGCTGAAGCTTCAATACTTTGGGCACCTCATGCGAAGGGTTGACTCATTGGAAAAGACCCTAATGCTGGGTAGGATTGGGGGCGGGAGGAGAAGGGGATGACAGAGGATGAGATGGTTGGATGGCATCACCGACTCGATGAACATGGGTTTGGGTAGACTCCGGGAGTTGGTGATGGACAGAGAGGCCTGGCGTGCTGCAATTCATGGGGTCGCAGAGAGTCGGACACGACTGAGCAACTGAACTGAACTGAACCGAACTTTGCGACCCCATGGACTATACAGTCCTTGGAATTCTCCAGGCCAGAATACTGGAGTGGGTAGCCTTTCCCTTCTCCAGGGGATCTTCTCAATCCAGGGATCGAACCCAAGGGTCTTCCACATTGCAGGTGGATTCTTTACCAGCTGAGCCACAAGGGAAGCCCTTGATTACTCTGCTCTACCACATTTAGGATTTCAGGAGCTCTTTGCCTGAAACGGGCTTCCCAGGTGGTGCTAGTAGTAAAGAACTTTCCTGCCAGTGCAGGAGATGTAAGAGATGCAGGTTCGACCCCTTGGTCAGGAAGATCCCCTGGAAAAGGGCCTGGCAACCCATTCCAGTATTCTTGTCTGGGGAATCCCATGGACAGAAGAGCCTGGCGGGCTACAGTTCATGGGATCACTAAGAGTCAGACACAACTGAAGTTACTTAGCACTCACACACCTGTCTGGAACAGGGATGAAGACCAAATATATGTATTTCTTAGTAGAAATCACAATATCATTCTCCCTGATTCATTGTTGATTTCAGTTTTCATAACTTCTTAAAAGTTTCTGGTTGTTAACAGTTCATGAGACCTCCAATGGTTTCATTCATTCAATATTGTGTGCAAGTCACTGATTAACAAGACACACAAAATCTTAACTTAGATCTTAAGGAGAGGGAGACACACCATTAAGCTAATAATAATAGACAAATACCATTCACATTTGGATTTTTCATAAATATTATAACAAAGAAGTATGTCTCCCAGTCTGGAGGACCTAGCCATCTGGTATGGATCTCCAGTGGCCTTGGCCTGCAGCAGCTTGAAGCAGGGTTTCAGTTCCCAGCCAGACATTGAAGTCTAGGTCACAGTGAGAGGGCTGAATCCTAGCCACTAGACCACCAGGGACTCATGATCAGTGACAAGGCCCTTGCCTGTCAGCTGTGTAGAAGTGAATTCCCACATAGAGATGGAGAGCGAAGTGTTTATTAGGAGGAAAAAGAGTACATGTAGATTGACACCTGGGCACACCCAGAAAGGAGCACCCTTGCGGCAGTTTGAATCCTACAGTTTGAAACGCCCTCCAGGTTTCCTCTTGCCAATCAATGTGCTTTGGCTGGTTCTGAGTCCATATTTGGTTCTATCTTGGGGTCCTCCCTTGTGCACGTGTGCCTCTCTTAGCCAGGTGAATTCTAGCACAGAGGCCTATGGGTAGCTGACATCACTTACACGATAAAGAAATTATTTAACAAATTGCCACTCACTTGTCCTACCAGAATGGGGTGGCACTCCTCCCATTTTGACCTCCAAGGAGCTCTTCTGTGCATGTGTAGTTGGGGAGGTCTCCTTCACTTAAAGAAGGAGGAATATGTGGTCTTTTACCTCTTATGTGGGCAGGGCTCAGCCTCCTCCATTATCCTGCTATTATGGAGTTTTTGTCCACAGAGCAGAAACTGTTCAGCCTGGGGTCCATTTACCTCCTGCCTCAATCTCAGTGCCTGGGTGGAGAGTGAAGCCATTCCCTGAGAAGGGAAACTCAGGAGGAAGATCAAGTTTGGGTAGGGCTTTGGGGAGATGAATAAAACTCAAAGGCATGTGAAGCTCACCATGGACTGAGCACCGTTCTAAGCAGGTTACAAACATTTACTTCCAGCAACCTCTGAAGGAAGGGCCATCATTATCCCCACTTTTCAGATGGAAGCCCAAGGCAAGGAGGGTTGAGTGACTTTTCTGAGGCCACACAATTTGTGAATGGCAGAGCCAAGATTTCAAATCCAGACTGACTGGCTCTAGAATCCACCCTCTACCATTTCAGACAATGTGTACTCTCATCAAATTTTATTTAGACATGTTCAGTTGAAGATTCTGGTAGGACAAGCGAGTGGCAATTTGTTAAATAATTTCTTTATCATGTAAACCAATCTGAGTTGGAATTTCTGTTACTGTTGGCAAAAGCATCCTAACACATAGAGATGTGAATGATGGTCTGAAATTGTAAAATTCAGGAGAGAGGGCTAGGCTGGATGTTCGGTCTGGTGATACCTTGAAGTGCTACTTCCGGCCGTGCATTTTGGACTCTCCCCTCCTCTCTAGCATGCGCTCTCAGTCACCGATCGTGTCCGACTCTGCAACCACATGGATCTTAGCCCGCCAGGCTCTTCTGTCCATGGGATTTTCCCAGGCAAGAATATTGGAATGGGTTGCTGTGCCCTCTACCAGGGGATCTTCCCAACCCAGGGATTGAACACACATCTGCATCTCCTGCATTGTGGGTGGATTCTTTACTACTGAGCCACCAGGTAAGACCCCCCCACTTTCTCAGGGGTCTCTAATCCTTATAGGATTTGCATGGCCTATAATGTCTTCAGGAGATAAGGACACATAACGGATACTTTTTCAAGTTAAATCCAGAAAGAGTGTCTGCCTGCCATGAGGATAACAGTATCCACTCACAGGTTCTGCCTTCATGTTCCCACCTGTACAGATACACATAAGCCCTAAGACCCTCAGAAATGACCTTATTGCATGTAAGCCAAGTTGGACATGGTGATGGCTGTGAAAATTGGCAAGTCCGAAGGGCTGAAAAAGCAAGTAGAGCGGAAATAGCTCTCCCTGAATCGGAGGCAGGGCGCTCAGGCTGCCTGCCTTGGGCATTTCACATCCCACTTGTCATGTTGCAAACATCGTGCCTCTACCTTGCTTGAGAACGACGAAGCCTGGTTAAAACCCTTTAAATGGCTCTTGTTGACAAGATTTGCTGAAGAACATTTTAATGACTAAACAAAATTATGGTGCAGTTTCACTTGATTAAAGACAAAACCCAAACCTGTGCAATTTCCAGTGCATGATGTTAAGACAGCAACTGAAAAACATCTTTAAAGAATTCAGAACCTGGATTCCACAGGAGAGAAGCGTGACAGGGGCGTGGAAGCATTGTGTGTGGATTTGCTTCTCTTTACCATGGCCTCCTGGGTGGTTTTTATTTCCTTTGTCCTACTGGCTTTGCATGTTCACAGTTGTCGAGATAGCTTGAAGGTGACCAAGAAAACCAGATTCTGTTTGCAAGTAGCGTGCTATTTTGAGATGTTTTCTGAACTTCACTCAATGCTAGACTTGTGACATGTGTTTGTCACTTTCTTGTTGAAATTCCTTCCATGGCTCCAGTCTGAAACTTCCTCCTCATATTGTTACCGAATCAGGTCTGGCTGCTCTTCACTCAAAAATTAGTACTTGAGTGAGACAGATGTTGGTAGAAAGGAAAATTGCTCTTAATCAGAATGCCGACAATCTGGGGAGATGGATTCAGTGTCACCCCAAAACCACCTCTGAAGATTCTACTCAGCCAGAAAAGTTTTTAAAGGGAAAAAGGGAAGTAATTACAGTTAATCCTTGAGATGGAAGGGGCCGGAGTCATCACATTTGTTGACATCTCCCACTGTGTGCAGGCTTATGGAAAGGCTTGTGGACTTCTGTCATTTTCTTTAGATGCTATCTTTTATTTTTAACTTTTTATTTTGTATTAGGGTATAACTGATTCACACTATTGTGATAGTTTCAGGTGAACAGGGAAGGGACTCAGCCATACATGTACTCATTCTTCCCCAAACTCCACTTCCCTCCAGGCTGCCACATAACACTGAGCAGAGTGGCCTGTGCTATACAGCAGGTCCTTGTTGGTTACCCATTTTAAATATAGCAGTGTGTACATGTCCATTCCAAAGTCCCTAATTTTCCTTCCCTCAAACCTCCCCCTCACTCCACAACCATAAGTTTGTTCTCTAAGTTTCTGAGTCTCTTTCTGTTTTATAAGTTCATTTGTATAATTTCTTTTCAGACTTCCCATGTAAGAGATGTCATATGATATTTTTCCTTCTCTATCTGACTTCATTTTCTCAGTGTGACAATCTCTAGGTCCATACATGGTGCAAATGGCATTATTTCATTCTTTTTAATGGCTGAGTAATATTCCATTGTATATATGTATCACATTTAGATGCTATTTTGTTCACTGTTTGTTTGGGAAGCTTCTGAAGGGGAAGTTAGGGAAGAGATCTGATCATCTGTTCTTTAAATGATTCTCCATTTCTTCTTCTTTTATTTGTGGAAAGAACCAACAGATTAAGCACGGTATTGTGAGGTTGATATTTCTCCTGGCAATCTTGATCCAGCTTGTGATTCATCCAAACCTGCATTTCACAAATAAGCAGGGTGACAATATACAGCCTTGACGTACTCCTTTCCCAATTTGGAAGCAGTCCACTGTTTGATGTCCAGTTTTAACTGTTGCTTCTTGTCCTACATACAGGTTTCTCAGGAGGCAGGTAATATGGTCTGGTATTCCCAGCTCATTAAGAATATCCCACAATTTTTTGTGATCCACACAAAGTCTTTAGCATAGTCAATGAAGCAGAAGTAGATTTTTGGGGGGATTCCCTTGCTTTTTCTATGATCCAGCATATCTCTGCAATTTGATCTCTGGTTCTTCTGCCTTTTCTAAATTCAGCTTGTACATCTGGAAGTTATTGGTTAGCATATTGCTAAAGCCTGAATTGAAGAATTTTGAGCATAATCTTACTGGCATGTGAAATGAGGGCAATTGTATGGTAATTTGAACATTCTTTGGCATTGTCTTTCTTTGGGATTGGAATGAAAACTGACATTTTCTAGTCTTGTGGCCTCTGCTAAATTTTCTACATTTGCTGGCATAATGAGTGCAGCACTTTTATAGCATCATCTTAAAATAGCTCATCTGAAATTCCATTACTTTTACTAGCTTTGTTCATAGTAATGCTTCCTAAGGCCCACTTAACTTCTCATTCCAGGATGTCTGGCTCTAGGTGACTGAGTGCATCATCATGGTTTTCTGGATCATTAAGAATGTTTTTGTAAATTTCTTCTGTGTATTCTTGCCACCTTTTCTTAATCTCTTCTTTTTCTGTTAGGTTCTTGCTGTTTTTGTCCTTTACTGTGTCTATCTTTGCATGAAATGTTCCGTTGGTATCTCCAATTTTCTTTAAGTGATCTCTAGTCTTTCCCATTCTATTGCTTTCCTCTATTTCTTTGCATTGTTCACTAAAGAAGTCTTTCTTATCTCTCCTTGCTATTCTCTGGAACTCTGCTTTCAGTTTCTTTCCCTTTCTACTCTGCCTTTTGCTTTTTTTCTTTTCTCAGCTATTTGTAAGACCTCCTCAGACAACCACTTGTCCTTTTTGCACTGCTTTTTCTTGGAGATGGTTTCAGTCACCACCTCCTATACAATGTTACAAACCTCCACCCACGTTCTTCAGGCACACTGTCTACCAAATTTAGTCCCTTGAATCTATTTGTTACCTCCACTGTATAATCATAAGGACTTTGATTTAGGTCATACCTGAATGGCCTAGTGGTTTTCCCTA
The DNA here is from genome assembly GCF_054371585.1 of Giraffa tippelskirchi. Classification (NCBI taxonomy): domain Eukaryota; kingdom Metazoa; phylum Chordata; class Mammalia; order Artiodactyla; family Giraffidae; genus Giraffa; species Giraffa tippelskirchi. Next base: position 25,600,373 of record NC_137287.1, read on the forward strand.
CTGTCTTCAATTTGAGTCTGAATTTTTCAATGAAGTGCTAATGATCTGAGCCACAGTCAGCTCCTAGTCTTGTTTTTGCTGACTGTATAGAGCTTCTCCCTTTGGCTGCAAAGAATAAAATCAATCTGATTTTGGTACTAACCATCTGGTGATGTCAATGTTGTCTCTTGTGTTGTTGAAAGAGAGTGTTTGCTATGACCAGTGCATTCTCTTGGCAAAGCTCTGTTAGCCTTTGCACTGCTTCATTTTGTACTCCAAGGCCAAACTTTCTTGTTATTCTATGTATCTCTTGACTTCCTACTTATACATTCTAGTGCCCCATGATGAAAAGATTCAAAATTGGAAAAGAGGTACGTCAAGGCTGTATATTGTCATTCCTGCTTATTTAACTTATATGCAGAGTACATCATGTTAAATGCCTGGCTGGATGAATCACAAGCTGGAATCAAGATTGCTGGGACAAATATCAGCAACCTTAGATATGTAGATGATACTACTTTAATGGCAGAAGGAAAGAAAAAGGTGAAAAACCTGGCTTAAATCTCAACATTCAAAAAATGAAGATCATGGCATCCAGTCCTATCACTTCCTGGCAAATAGATGGGGGAAAAGTGGAAACAGTGTCAGATTTCATTTTCTTGGGCTTCAAAATTACTGTGAATGGTGACTCCAGCCATGAAATTAAAAGACACTTTCTCCTTGGAAAAATAGCTATGACAAACCTAGACAATGAATTAAAAAGCAAACATCATTTTGCTAACAAAGGTCTGTCTACTTAAAGCTATAGTTTTTCCAGTAGTCATGTATGGATGTGAGAGTTGGACTATTAACAAAAGCTAAGCGCCAAGGAGTTGATACTTTCAAACTGTGGTGTGCAGAAGATTCTTGAGAGTCCCTTGGATTGCAAGGAGATCAAATTAGTCAATCCTAAAGGCAATCAATCCTAAATATTTATTGGAAGGACTGATGCTGAAGCTGAAGCTCCAAAACTTTGGCCACCTGATGAGAAGAACTGACTCATTAGAAAAGACCTGGATGCTAGGAAAGATTGAAGGCAGGAGGAGAAGGGGATGACAGAGGATGAGATGGTTGGATGACCTCACTGACTCAATGGACATGAGTTTGAACAAACTCCAGGAGACAGTGAAGGTCAGGGAAGCCTGGGGTGCTGCAGTCTGTGGGGTTGGAAAGGGTCGGACAAAACTTAGCAACTGAACAATTGTGACGTCAAAAGATTTGAAAGCTTTGTTAGGGCCAGAAATGAGTAGAACATGGGGGTGCCTAGTTTAAGGTTAATGACAAGACAAAGAGGCCTCCTGCAGAGATTTTTTCTGCCAAAAGCTGCTTATAATATCACCAACACAACCTGTTGAGAAGACAAAGTGAGTTTATTGCTTATGGCTCTAATGAAGAACACCACCTTGCAAAGCGATAGCAGTGTCCCTGCCAGGAAGAGAAAGTCACAGTTTAATGGGAACTGGAGGTTTGATTTAAGGTGGAGTCTTTCAAAGAGGTGGCTTTATTAGGATTGGTAAGGATCATGATGCAACACTTCAGGGTTGGTGAACACACAAAGGTGTGGATTTTGAGGAAAAGAATTAAAAATCTTTAGAGTATAAACTGTCCATGTTTCCCACTGAAGAGCTGATGAATCTTCTTCTCAAGTTCTTGTAATGAATGTCAGATCATTTGTCTGGGCAGGAAACTCCCAGAAACAAAGAAAGTCATGCTAATGAACTCAGAAGAAAAACCCCAAATCATGTTCATGTAGATAGGAAGTAGTTTTGGTTCCCAGAGTTCCAATCTGTGGGTAGATGATGTCCCTTCTCACTTTCCAAGGTTGAAATTCAGGATACTTAACATGTTCTCAGGGTCCCATGTGACCCACCCTTTTCTTACCTTTTCAATTTCCATCACATCTCATACTCGGCTTGCACTACGCAGTTCAGCTCTACTGGCCTGCTATTAGTTCCTTGTTCTTCCTCACCTCAGGGCCTTTGCACATACTGTATTCTCTGCCTGCAACACCCCTTTCCCTTCTATATTTGGTCAGCTTCTCCTTATGAGGCTAAAATGTCCCCTCTTCAGGGGAGCTCTGTCAATTCTGAGTCCAAGTTATGCTCCTTCTGTCCCCCATTTCCAACTTTTTTGACATTCCTTACAATTTGTAAGTTGAAAATACATTTAATACACCGAACTTACCAAACATCATAGCTGAGCCTAGACTACCTGAAACGTATTCAGAACACTTACTACATTAGCCTACAGTTGGGCAAAGTCATTGAACACAAAGGTTATTTTAAAACAAAGTGCTGAATATCTTATGTAATTTTTTGAATACTGTTACTGTTGTTTAATTGTTAAGTCGTGTCTGACCTTTTTGCAATTCTAGGGACTGTAGCCTGCCAGGCTCTTCTTTTCATGGGATTCTCCAGTCAAGAATACTGGAGTGGGTTGCCATGCCTTCCTCCAGGGGATCTTCCCAACCCAGGGATCAAACCTGTGTCTCCTGCATTGGCAGATGGATTCTTTACCATATGAGCTATCTGGAAAGTCCACCGAACACTGTTCAAAAGCAAAAATACCAGAATCACTGTCTGGGTGCAGAATGGCTTTACGTATGGATTGTTCACCCTTGGAATCTTGCAACTGACAGGAGCATATCCACAATTCATCTTCATAAGAGAGGATTGTATCACAATTGGTGGCCTGGGAAAAGATCAGAATTCAAAATTTGAAGTAGTTTCTACTGAAGGTGTACCATCACTTTTACACCATCATAATACTGAAAACTCCTAAGTTGAAGCATCACAACTTGGGGACCATCTGTACGGAGGAGGAGTCGATGAGGTCAGGAGTACAGGAGGTGGATTAGAGGGGTACCAAGGCCAAGACAGGGCTTCCCAAGTGGCTCAGTGGTAAAGAATCCACCTGGCAGTATAGGAGATGCCAGAGACTTTGGCTCTATCCCTGGGTCAGGAAGATCTCCTGGAGAAGGAAATGGCAACCCACTCAACTATGCTTGCCTGGAAAATTCCATGGACAGAGGAGCCTGGCAGGCCATAGTCCATGGGGTCACAAAGAGTTGGACATGACTGAGTGATTGAACATGAGCATGAGAGGCCAAGACAGAGAGAGAATAGGCACAGAGAAACCAGAAATCAGGATTTAAAGTGAGATTCCTTGATTTTTAAAGATAACCTAGTAATTTAAAGAGATATTAATAAATACTGCACAACTAAAAGCAGTGGTTCACTACTGGCAGTGATTTTGCCTCCCAGGGGATGATGGCAATGTCTGGAACATTTGTGCTTTCACATCTGGGGAGAGGGGTACTAGGGGCATCTAGTAGATAGAAGCCATGATGCTGCTATAATCCTTCAGTGCATGGGACAGCCCCCTAAAGAGAGCATCATCCAGTCCCAAATGTCAGTGATGCCCAGGTTGGGAAACCCTGAAACAAGGAGATGGAGATTCATGCCCACGGATGGGGTCTGTTGATGTGGTCAGCAAATTTCTAGAAAGGAACAGATGGGCCAGAAGCTCAAGGATGGCCCTCTTCCCTTCAGGTCTCCCCAAATGCCTGCCTGTTTCCTTTATGCTTCAGCAGAAGTGATTTTCCACCACTTGGTTAACACTCTTCATTAAGTAATCACCACCCACAGGCCCTCATTTCCACATCTATAATCACCCCAAGTACAAAAGATGCCCTGTTCACCAGAGGCAGATGGAGATCAGTCATTACAAGGCTATTAGACTAAACTCAGGTGTCTTCCTTAGCTCATCTCCATGGGCCGCATACTTCAACTTGGTAGGCACTGAAGCTACTTGTTTAGCCCTTTAGTCCAGTGACTTCCCAGCCTGGTTCTCTATTGCTGGTGGAGCACAATTTCCAATTCTAAGCCTAAATGTTTCCACTGATATTTTTTAAGCAGCAGCAGCAGCAAAATCCACTCTTTTGCATACTGTATTCATAGCTGATTATATGAATCCCATTGCAATAAAATGAGAGGAAAGATAAGTAATTTTGGATAGACCTTTGTTGTTAGGCAAGAGTATGTCTAGAGCAACTGCTTTTGGTTAGATGAACCAGACGTTGCAAACTCAAAGATGCCCAGGCAGGTAATGAGAAGGCAGGAAGCAAATCATTAAAACAGAGACTAGTGGAACTGGAGAGGCTCACCCAGGCTAGAAGGGGCACTTGTCCCTCATATCCAGCCAATGCTGCAGAATGGCAGTTGGGTCCAGTGTGGCAAGATCTTTTGACGCTTCATCAGAACTAGAAATCAGAGTTTTTAAATGACTTTGTCTTAAGAGACTCTGTAGGATTTCTCTGAAACCATTTATGTTGCCTAGATATGGCTATGGCACCCCACTCCAGTACTCTTGCCTGGAGAATCCCATGGACGGAGGAGCCTGGTAGGCTACAGTCCATGGGGTCGCTAAGAGTTGGACACGGCTGAGCGACTTCACTTTCACTTTTCCCTTTCATGCACTGGAGAAGGAAATGGCAACCCACTCCAGTATTCTTGCCTGGAGAATCCCAGGGACAGCGGAGCCTGGTGGGCTGCCGTCTATGGGGTCGCACAGAGTCGGACACGACTGAAGCGACTGAGCAGCAGCAGCAGATATGGCTTATGAGTTATCAGACGGTGATTGCTGCTGAGATTCTTAGGAGCCATTTGCTTTATGCATATAAGAGCAAATCTGTTCAGAAAATTATATATGGGCCAGGTTAAGAAGGAGGGGATGGTGGATTCTAGACTTAGAGGAAGAAATGGTTTTCCTACCCCTAAAGCAAAGCCTCATCAACCTCATCAGCATCATAATGGTCACTTGTGTGCTGGGCGTCCTACTAAGATAGGACCTTATCAGGGTGACCTCATTTATTTTTTAGCCTTTAATTTTATTTTAGTATAGCCAGTTAACAATGTCGTGATGGTTTCAGGTGGGCAACAAAGGGACTCAGCCATACATGTACATGTGTCCATTCTCCCCCAAACTCACCTCACATCCAGGCTGCCATATAACATCAAGAAGAGTTTCATGTGTATATAGTAGGTCCCTGTTGGTTATCCACTTTAAATATAGCAGTATGTACATGTCAATCCTCTCGTTTGCTTTTTACCACACCCTGGAAATATTACCTCTGATTTGAAGGTGAGAAGCCCAGGTCTCAAGAGAAGTAACTGCTCATGATCACGCGATAATAATGACTGCTCACCAGACAGTATTTCAGCCTGGGTCTATGTGAGCTTTTTATCCATTCCTGCCTATTCGACCATAGATGTTTGGAATTGAGGATGAGGGTGTTTGAACTTCAGAAGGCATTTTTGTAGTTTTTGACCATATCCACTACAGTCCATGGGGTCACAAAGAGTCGGATATGACTGAGCGACTTTCACGTCCATTCATTTCTGCAGGTAGAATGGAACAAAGTTAATTGGATGAACAAGTGAGAATTCTAGGTTCCTGAAATACAAGATGACAACAAAGACAAAGTTGACCAATTCATCGTTTTCCTGTGGTGGTGTGTTACTCGCTCAGTCGTGTCCGACTCTTGCGACCCCATGACTGCAGCCTGCCAGGCTCCTCTGTTCATGGAATTCTCCAGGGAAGAATACCGGGGTGGTTAGCCATTCCCTTCTCGAGGGGATCGTCCCAACCCAGGGGTCAGACCGAATCTCCTGCACTGCAGGCAGATTCTTTACCATCTGAGCCACCAAGGAAGACTTATCACTTTCCTCAGCAACGCTCAATATATGCCTGAAGGAAATTGGTGTATAAATACCTCAGTTCCCTCATCATTCTCAGGTGCCTATTCCTGCACCATCACCCAGGCTTCCCCAGCAGGACTGGGCTTTGGGTGTCAGTAGGAGTAACTTGTTTTATACCTTGTGTAGGCTTATTTCCGTTTCCAATCTCACTACTTTCCTCGCTTTCATCTCTCAAATCAGCTACGCATGTATGAATCTTTGTCTTGAGATCTGCTTCTGGGAGCACCCAAACTAAGACTCAGGAACACCTCAAGTTCCTTTGTTTTTGCAAAACTCAGATTATATTTCCTTCTGTAGGAACTAGGCATGTCACCAAGCATTAGCTATTTGTATTTATTATACAAAGTCTTATGTGATCATAGGGTGGAAGATAACAGAATTTAGCATTAGTTTTAACTCAAACTTACTAGTAGAACAATCAAAGAAATGGGAGGAGAGGGAAGATACAAATCAAAAGGATTTGGCCACAAAGAAGATTTTTGATTGCTGTCATCTCTGCCATGTTTCCATGGGTTTAAATGTGATTGATTGTCTACAGTGCAGCATTTCCAGTGATAAGAGGCCCTTTTCTTGATCTTTCTGTTTAATTTTCTTTCTAATGACTTTAAAGGAAGAATTCTTTGGCACTGAAAATTACTTTGGATTGTAACAAGAAAGATGCAGAACTCTTTTTCTATTTCTTTTAATGGTCATTCAGGGACACAGTGTAATTGAATTAAGACACTTCCAGGAAGTGAATTATAGGATAATAATTCAGACCTTTCCATTTAATAGGAGCTGGCCTGTGGCCTTGAGTCCACTAGATCTGAAGGGGTGAATTACTGCTCCATAACTCACAAGGTCCCATTTAAAGAGACCCTGGTTAAAGAGAATTAACATCACGAATCAAATCTGGCAAAGGCAACACAAGATCTAAGAGTAAGGAATGTGAGGAACACAGAAATGAATTTGGAAACTTGGCTTCTCACTTCAAAGAAGTCAGACATCAGAGAATAACATCAGGCCCTCAATAAAAATGAATGGCCTCTCAGCCCAGCAGAGCTCTGGCTATTTTTCGCCAAAGCCCTGACACACAAGTGTGAAAGTTTTGAGCACCCCAACTTTTCAGAACCGATAAAGTAACTAGCTTTATAGCGGGCTTCCCAGGAGGCGCTAGTAGTAAAGAATCTGCCTGCCAGTGCAGGAGACATAGGAGATGCGGATTTGATCTCTGGGTGAAGAGCCCCTGGAGTAGGAAATGGCAACCCACTCTAGTATTCTAGCCTGGTAAATTCCATGGGCAGGGTAGCCTGGCAGGCTCCGTGAGGTCTCAAAGAGTCAGACCTGACTGAGTGGCTAAGCACACACAGTCAGTCTACAGGAGCGTGAGGAGAAAGTAACTAACTGGGCTTTAAACCTAGCCAGGGCACAGGCCAGGTGTCCAGCAGGTTTGTGCATCCTGAAGGCAGAATGGACAGCTACGTCCTAGGGTACCCGATGGATCTCTTCCGGGAGTCACCACAAGCGTTTTTCTCACTGATGCCTGAAATTTCTTCATTCACAATTCGTTTGGGCTAAACATTTATACCTTTTTGTTTTCTCTTTTTTAAAAGCAGTCGGCATTGTTCATAAATAAATGTGTGGCACTTAACTCACAGACAGATGTGAGCTCATATCTAAACTCCACAACTTACAATCTGTCAAATCTTGGGGAAACTGCTCGCCCTCTCTCTGTTTCAAGTTTCTCATCTGTAAAATGAGGCTTGTAACAATACCAACTTCTTAGGGCTGTCAGGAAGATTAGATAAAAGAATGAACATAACAATGCTTAGCAAAATGTCTGACATAGACGTTTTGATAAAGAATAAACATTATTGAAAAATATCCTTCACAGAGCAATGTGCATGCCAAGAATCACTTAACTGACTGTGTTCTCCTTTTAAAGTCTGGAATGTGAATATTGTTTCATATAAGAAAAAAAAAAGGATCACTAATTCAGTAAAGTTCATAAATACTTTTTTTCTGATATGATACTAATTGGTAGTTAGCCACCTCTAAGGTAAATCTAAGTTTTGGAAATTTCTAGAAACCTGGAGAAAACCATCTCAACTCCAAAATTTCCATCCAGTTTAGGAGGTCAGTACCAGATGACAGAACCTGCACTAACTTCACTCCCTCCAAGACCTCTTGCCTATCACTGGCCAACCGTCTGTTATCTGTCCCAAACTTTTACCTAAAGATAAGAAGAAAAAATTATAATTCACTACAGTTCATTAAAATGAAAATAAAAATTTATTTTGCATCAAAATGAAAAATGACTCATTTATTATTAGCATATAAATGGCATTTTTTAATGTCACTCTGCCTCAAAATCACTTACATTTTCAGTGATCATAGCACACAAAATTAATTTTTGATAGCCTTTTGTGATTTGGCTGAAAATTCTTATTTCTTTTTGTGCTTTAAACAGCAAACTGTATCCACTGCTATTCATAGCAAATTTTAGATAATGAAGCAATTAAAAATACATGGATTTAAGATCTTATCTCATTTTTCCTTTGGCCTATTTCTGCTTCATTATTCATGAAAGGATATGTTTAATTCAGAGTTAGTAATTGCAGATATATCTGGTATAAATTGTGCCTCATATTCTTTACCCATTTCAATTAATTTTAGCAAATAGATCTCTATTTGAAAAAAAGTAGTTGAGAGCAGGGAGAGTATGATAAAAAGCAGAAAGCTATACATGTGTGTGTGTATGTGTGTTGATTGGCATGTCCAAACAAGATTTCAGAAATGTTAATAATCACATTACCTGAGGATTTACCAAGAGGCAAGAACTGTGCTGAACAATTACACATGGCATTTCATTCAATCCTAAGAGTAATCTTATCAGGGAGATACCGTTAGTGCTTCCATTTCTTAGATGTGGAAACTGAGGCTCAGAGAGGTTATAAAACTGACTAGGAGGTCATTAAAAATGACAGAGAAGCAAGATTAGGACCTGGCTTATCTGTCTCCAGAGTTTATGTGTCCAACCATCCATTACACAGTTTCCTGCATCCTGGGGCTACACAGTTCTGAACTACAGAGAATTTGTTAGAAGCTTGAAATCATCCTGCTGCTCCATCTAGAAGCATCCTTACTCCATAAAGTTGCTGGTCTGAGGAGCTTGTCACTTATTTTGTTTTCATGAACCCTAAGTATGTTCCAGGAATTTATCCTAGGGAAGTAATAGAAATGGTACATGTAGTTCTTGCAATGTAATTTTTCCCATGGTTTTATGTACCAATAAAAAAGAGAAGAAGAAAAAAAGAAAAGAAATGAAAAGAAGAGAGCAGAGGAGAAAATGAAACAAAATAAGAAAATAGTCTTAAAATGCTCGATTACAGTTTAAATAAACTCCAATGCATTTACTCAGTATTTTTTATTATTACTGTAGAGCCATTGACAATGATGATGAAAGTCTTAGGTTACTGAAATCCAAAAATGTTCATGGTATAAAAATAATAGGTTTATAAAACAATATGTATAATGCATTCCTTTTTAATGAAAACAATACATATGTATATATAAATGTGTGTGTGCATAAGAGGAGAGAATCTAGACAGTACTGTCCAGTAGAAATATAATGTGTCACATATGTAATTAAAAATTTTCTAATAGGCACATTAAAAACTAAAGCAAAAGGGTAGCATTAATTTTAATAATACTTTATTTATCCCCAATACTCAAAATATTATTATTTCATTCTGTAACCAATCTAAAATTATTAATGTGATAGTTTACATTTTTTTGTTAAGTGTTTGTAATCAGGTATGCCTCTCATATTTATGTGCGTGTGTGCTAAGTCGGTTCACTTGTGTCCAGCTCTTTGCGACCCTATGGACAATAGTCTACCAGACTCCTCTGTCCATGGTAGTCTCCAGGCAAGATACAGAAGTGGGTTGCCATGCCCTCCTCCAGGGTATCTTCCTGACCCAGGGATCAAACCCGCGTCTCTTGTGTCTCCTGAATTGCAGGCAGATTCTTTACACACTGAGTCACCTTGGAAGCCCAAAAGAAAACTCACATTGGCCGGGAATCGAACCTGAGTCAACTGCTTGGAAGGCAGCTATCCTCACCACCATACCACCAACGCAAAAAGTGAAAGCTGCGTCATTTGGTTGTGTCCAACTCTTTGTGACCCCATGGACTATAGCCTGCTGGGCTTCTCTGTCTAGGCAGAATGCTGGAATGGGTTACTATTCTCTTCTCCAGGGGAACCTTCTCAACCCAGGGATTGAATCCAGGTGTCCTGCATGGCAGGCAGATTCTTTAACATCTGAGCCACCAGGGAAACCCAATTATAATGTGCTTTTAGGGAAACTGAATTGAAATGTGCTTATACTTACAGCATATTTCAATTCAGACTTGCTCCTTTTCCACCACAGTGACTGCCATATAGCCCAGGACAAGTCTAGAAGGATATACACAAACTTATATACAACTGCTGGATCTTGGGATGGTATGATTGGGATAATACTTGGGATAAAGTATTTTTCCTCTGTTCAGTATGCCTCTCTGAATTAGTTTTTTAAAAGACAAAACAGATTGTTAATAAAGCAATAAAGTTATTTTCAATTTGGGGGAGAAGGGTCTCTCTGGAACAGGTAAATAATTTATCCAATGTCAGCTAAGATTTTGTGGCATCAAGATCCCAGTCTGCAGTCCAGTTTCAGAGACCAAGTTCTTTGCCACCATCTGTGCTACTTTCCAAGAGGAGCATGTGTCTGGGGAATGTTCCTGGATTTGGCCTTTCTTGCTGATTCAGGTCCCTCACACTTTCACACTGCATCTTCTGCTCTAACTGCTGAATCGCAGCATCCTGGTCCCTCCCTCCACAGGACTGATCCCAGTTCCTTCTCAATCCACTGTGGATTCCTGCCCACATCATGAATTCTCCTCCGCTGTAATGTGGTCCAAGCCTTACCCTCTCTGTAATGGCAAAATATCATCCTAAATACTTAATTACATTGTAAAGTGGCCATGTTGCCATTGATCCTGGAAAGAAAACTTGAATTAAATGGAAAACGTCTTCAAGGATTTTTTTTTTACTCTAACACGTTGCATTGATCCCTGCTATGTATTCCTCCATTCCAGATGCTAGGGCTACATGAGAGAACAATTAGGCAAGATCACCACCAGCTTCATGGAGTTTGAGTTTCCAGCACGAGAGACAGAAAAGAAACATGCAAGCAAGTAATTATGCAATATGGCAGGTGTTGTTGAGAGCTTTGGAGGCAAATAAAGGAGGAAAGGAGAGACTGAGGTGTTATTATGTTGAATGATTGGAAAGTTGTGTTTGACAAGGTAACACTAAGCAGAGATATGGCAGAAGTGACTGAGTGATTCATGAAGCTATGTGAGAGAAAACCATCTAGCAAGTGCAAAGGCCCTGAGGCAGGGGCAAACTCGGCCTGACTGAGCAAACACGAGGGGCCACAGTGGCTGGCATTGAAGCTTATTTTGCCAGGTTTGAAGTATGAAGTAGAGGCTGAGACTCAGGGGTCCAATATACTTGAGCTATTTAACACACAATTTTCAGATGATGGTGTTACTGTGAAAGAAACCCTCTTAATCACCCCAAAGTGAGGACAAAGACAAATATTTTGGACAGTTTGAGGAACATCAGCAAAAGAGGCTGTTACTCTCTGGGTCCACGCTGTACAGAGAGAGTAGCCTTGAGAGAGAAAATGTGAACCATGGGAGAGGAAGAGGGGAGCAAGGACTTGGAGGCACAAGTAATCAAGAGGAACATAGACCCTGGAGAATTCACAAAAGTTTTGGGAGAATGTTAGGCTCACAGGACTTGGGATTGGAGCTCAGGTCAAATTTATTCAAAACTCAAGGAAGGGGTCAGGACCCTGCTCACATCTGGGTTGAATATAATTAGGACACAAAATAGTGGAGAATCATATAATCTTAACTTGGTTTGTTCTTAGGGATATACCCAATGATTTAAACCTGATTTTCAAATTGTTTTAAAATTTTTATTTATTTATGACTGCTCTGGGTCTTTATTGCTGTGCATGGACTTTCTCTAGTTGCGGTGAGTGGGGGATACTCTCTAGTTAGGGTGCACAGGCTTCTCACTGGGGTGGTCTCTCTTGTTGCAGAGCACAGGCTCCAGGCACACGGACTTCAGTAGTTGTGACGTGAGAGTTTAGTTGCCCCTAAGCATGTGACTTCCCTGGTGGCTCAGAGGTTAAAGCGTCTGCCTCCAATGCGGGAGACCTGGGTTCAATCCCTGGGTCGGGAAGATCCCCTGGAGAAGGAAATGGCAAACCACTCCAGTATTCTTGCCTGGAGAATCCCATGGACGGAGGAGCCTGGTAGGCTACAGTCCACGGGGTCACAAAGTGTCGGACACGACTGAGCGACTTCCCTTCCCTTCCCTAAGCATGTGAAACCTTCCTGAACCAGGGGTCAAACCCATGTCCCCTACAGTGGCAGGCAGTATCTTAACCACTGAGCCACCAGGGAAGTCCTCAAAAATTTTTTAATGTCTGCATTTAATATTAAATAGATTAACAGGTGAAACACAAAAAGATTTTTCATGAGTGGGCTTTTTCAAAGAGTATGTTTTCTTGACACACAAAAAGTGTTATGTGGGGTGGAAAAAAGTTCCATTTATGAAAATCCTGTTTATGCCACAGTGATGCAGAATGAAGGGCTGTTGGCGCTGCCACCCTGGCATACAAATGACCATTTCTAGTAATTCTTTAGACTGCATGTTTCTCGGCTGCAAAGAGCATCGTGTCCAAAAAATAGGTAGGATTCACTCTGCATGCCAACTGTTACACTGCCAGAAAGCCATGCCATCTGGATGTCATCCTAATATACTCCCTCCTTCACCCAGAGTAAATCTCTGTCATGATGAGTAAGCATTATAACATAATCTCTGGGCTCCTGTCTCGTCTGGTCACTGACTAGCTTGGGACAGTGGCCATAAATCCTGAGTCTCAGTTTCCCTGAATGGAAAGGGAAAATAATTATTAAAGTGAGGATAAATTTGGTTGAGGATCAAGAAAGAGAAGGCTTAGCAGAAAACCTGACCAGTGACAAACTCTGAATAAGGTCAGTATGAAATAAATGAAAACATCTAGACGATCAGCAGAGAGCTACCTGTATTTTGTTCTTTTTTTTTTTTTTTTTCCTTTTGGAGAAAAATGACAAGGACTCACTTTCCAAGAAATTACACTATGTTCGATGCCTTCCCATCAAGAGCAGGCAATGTTCCGTATCTGGCCATTGGTAAGTATCAAATGGGCTCATGTCAAACAAGGCATGGCTTTTAATCTCCCTTTATTTGCCATGTCACCTGTCAGTGACCTTGACTATTGCAGAACTGCCTTGCATTCTGCAGTTTACTGATAACTGTGTTTACCGCTTTTGAAGTCATGTCTGCCGAAAACCACATCTGGTTCACCGCCGCCTCAACAGACACACAACAAAGTAGAAAGGCTAATTCTGTGGTGTACACAGTCCGTGTTTGTTTTCCCAGAGGATTCCTGATGGAATGAACTCAGCAGAGGCAGTTCCTTGAGGGCTGGTGATCCCAGGGAGAGGCAAGGACAGGGTGGGACTTGAAATCCTCAATGAACTACCAGGGGACTGTGACCTCAGACACAGGGATGAGAGAGGGTGCTCTTTCCCCAGGGATGGTTGCAGTGCTTTGCAGAGTCCTTTCCCTGTTAGTATGGCAACTACCTTTGGTGTAGAGCAGGTTGAGTTTTCTCAAATGAAGGAATATTTCCCAGCCTAGTTGTCTCACTTTGAAAACATTAACGTGAATATTGATGTTGGGAGAAAGTCTAGTGCCATAAGTGGGAGAGATGTTTTATACTTTATTAGGGGGCTTTCCTGGTGGCTCAGACCGTAAAGAATCTGCCTGCAAAGCATGACACCTGGGTTCAATCCCTGGTTCGAGAAGATTCCCTGGAGAAGGAAATGGCAACCCACTCCAGTACTTTTTCCTGGGAAATCCTATGGATAGAGGAGCCTGGTGGGCTACCGTCCATGCAGTCGCAAAGAGTCATACACATCTGAATGACCATTACCTTCACTCAGGGTATGAAAAGCTATGGTTTTTCCAATAGTCATGTACAGATGTGAGAGTTGGACCATAAAGAAAGCTTAGCACCAAAGAATTGATGCTTTCAAACCTTGGTGCTGGAGAAGACTCTGGAGAGTCCCTTGGACAGCTAGAAGATCAGACTAGTCAGCCTGAAAGAAAATCAACCCTGAATATTCATTGGAAGGACTGACACTGAAGCAGAAGCTCCAATACTTTGGCCACCTGATGTGAAGAGCCAACTCAATAGAAAAGACCCTGATGCTGGGAAAGATTGAGGGCAGGAGGAGAAGGAGACTACACAGGATGAGATGGTTGGATGGCACTGCCAACTCAGTAGACGTGAGTTTGAACAAACTCCAGGAGATGGTGAAGGACAGAGAAACCTGGCGTGCTGCAGTCCATGGGGTCGCAAAGAGTTGGACACGACTTAGCAACTGAACAACAACAAGGATATTAATGATGGCATCTTTATTTAAAAGCCTAGTAAAAATATCAGCCACTGTTTACTGAATGTCTGCGATATGCCAGACGCTAGTCTTAGGTACTTTCCTTGCCTGGACACAGTTCTGTGAAGTAGCTATAGGCATTCTCATGTCCATTTTACAGATGTGGAAATTAAAGTCCAAAGAGGTAATGCAATTTACCCAATGATGGTCAGTCCTTTAGCACTTGAGTTGTTCTGTGTTTTTGATCACTTGCCTGTATCTCAATGATGTTGAATATATGCCTAGTAGTTTAATTGCTGTCACAGGCTGTACATATGTTCACTCCTAGACCATTTTACAAAGTCATTATATCAATCCAAGCAGCAGAACCAAATCTGAAAGTGAGCCTGGCTGATTTCTGCCCTAATATTTTTAGATACAACGATCTACCCCATCAAAATGCCAGGTGTAAATAATAGGAACTTTCCATGAAAGTTTGCTCCTGGCAAGTAGAGAGTTTTTATTGTGGTGGTGCTTTGCTTTGTAAACATTTTTATTAACATGTAACCATAACATACAAACAATGTGGATAAGCCTCAAGCGAGGAGCATGTTGAATTTTTTAAAAATTTATTTAATTTTTATTGGAGGATAATTGCTTTACAATGTTGTGTTAGTTTCTGCTATACAACAAAGTGAACCGGCTATTTGTTGTTCAGTCATTCAGTCATGTCCGTCTCTTTGCGACCCCATTGACGGCAGCACGCCAGGCTTCCCTGTCCTTCACTATCTCCTGGAGCTTGTTCAAACTTGTGAATCAGCTATATGTATACATGTATCTCCTTCCTCTAGAGCCTCCCTCCCCTACCTTCATCCCACCCTTCTAGGTCATCACAGAGCACTGGGCTCCCTATGTTATAAAGCAGCTTCTCCCTAACTGTCTATTTTACACATGATAGTGTAATGAACGGACTTGTGGTTCATTGAATTTTTACAAAGTGGTGACGCCTATGAGATGACCCCCTGAACAAGGCACAGGATACACTAACCATCCAGCCAGCTTGCCTCCAACTTTATTCTTGTTCAAGATGGTCTTTATCACCCCTTTGCACTTCCGTGTACATTTTGGAGTCATTGTCCACAGCACAAACTCCAGCTGGAATTTTGAATGAGATTGTATTAAATTGAAACATTAATCGAGAATTTTTTAGATTGGTGTCTTTTCTATCCTTAATACTCAGGAGAATTCACTGGTAAAGTTATTTGAGCCAGGAGTTGGGCTCTGTGTGGGGGGTGGGGGGCAGGAGAGATAGATTGTAATTGCAAATGCAATTCATTTGTTAGCTGTGGAAGTATTCAGATTTTCTGATGTTTCTTGTGTCCATTTTGCTAAACTGTTTTTAAAGAAAAATTCCCATTTCATCTAAATTTTCAAATCTGTTGGCTTATTACCTTTCTACAATACATGAAGGGATTATTTTGTATGATAGAAATGTTATATGTCTTGATTATGACATGTCAAATATTTACTTGGGGGTATACACTTGTCAAGATTTATTTAACTGTACACCTAAGGTGAATACATTTTATTATTTCACTTACAATTTTGGAAAAAATTTTAAGTCCATTAAAATAAAGTGTTGGTGGTAAAACAGAATACACTACAGGAAAACATGTACATTGATACAGCTACTTGAGAAAACAATTTGGAGATATCTTTAAAAATTGGCAATGTAGGGACTTCTCTGGCGTTCCAGTGGTTAAGACTCCATACTCCCAATGCTGGGAGTCAGGGTCAGGGTGTGGGTTCAATTCCTGGTCAGGGAACTAATATTCCATACGACATGTAGCCCCAAAAATTAATGAATAAAATCAAATTAAAATTTTAAAAATGAAAATGTGTATATGCTATCACTTAGAAATTTCACCTATAGGTACATGCTTTAGCAAAATACTCCCATATACATTTGAAGAGATAGTGCAACATTTATTGCAGCTCTGTAAGAGAAAAAGTAAAAAAAAAATGTTATTATCACTCAGAAGGTAAATGGTGGTGAATATGCATAGTAGACTAGTATATCACTCTTAAATATAGTGGTTTATAACTACATGGTTCAACCTAGATAAATACCTTACAGAGTGAGTAGGAAAAAAAAGTTACAAAGAACACCATGGTTAATGTCATTTGTGTACATTTTAAAGACTGCTCTTCTTCCACTTTTTTCCCCCATTGTGATAAAAACTTGAGCTGGGCACAGGGAGACCCAGAATAAAGATTTCCTTACAGGGAGGTGAGCCGATGCCTAACTGTGTTCCATGGAATGTGAGCACTCTTATTCGGCAGCTTCCGGGAAACTTCCTGAAGTGTAGCTGATAAGAGCTTTTTTTTTTTTTTTTAATAAATTTATTTATTTTAGTTGGGGCCTCTCCAGTCTCTTCTACCCCTTGGCTCTCTGTGTTGCCTTCCTACCACCGTTGTAACAAAGCAACATAACCTAAGTAACTTTAAATGACAGAAGTCTATTCTCTCCTGACTCTGGAGACCAGCATTCCTACCAGCATGTCTGTGCTCTCTTGGTGGTTCTAGGGGAGAATCTATTCCGTGTCTTCTTCCAGCGTCTAGTGTTGCTGGAAATCCTTGGTATTCCTTGACCTGCAGACACATCATTCCAATATCTGCCTCTGTCTTCACATGTGTGTTTCAGTTTGTGTCTCCCCTTTTTCTTTAACAGGGACACTAGTCAGATTAAGGCCCATACTGATTCAGTATGAACCTCATCTTGACTTGATTGCATTTGCAAAACTCCATTTCCAAAAAAGCTCATATTCTCTCTCAGATAGTGAGGCTTAGGACCTCAGCGTATCTTCTGGGGGACACAATCCAAACCATGGCACCTTCTCTTCTTCCTTCTCATTAGAATGTGGGTATGATGGCAGGGGATTGAACAGCCCTCTTGGACCAAGAAGTAAGTTTTAGAATCGAATTCGTACATGGAGGTGCTGTAAGATTAAAAAAAACACAAACACATAAAACTGGGTTTCTGAAATCTAAAGAAGCCGCATCAGATCTCTTGCACTTTTACATGCAAGAGAAGTAAGTATTTATCTCTTAAAACCGTTCTTCCATTTACTTGGGGAGTTTCTTTTACTTGCAGCCAAACCTAATCTTATACACATTCATAGGATAATGTATTGGAACAAAAGTGGGAATATTTCAAACACAGGAACACAAGACAAGCAAGAGGAATGGGGAATGCTGATCAGAGGGAACCTTGTTTTCCTTCATATGTTTTATTTCTTTTATTAAAAGACGATAAAGCAAATATACCAAACGTGTAATAGTTACAATAGAAGGGGGGCACTTTGTCACAAGTTAGGATGATGCTCATCTTTGAATTTTGAAGTTTTAAAATGAAAATGTATCCCTCCCCCAAATCCTCTCAGAATTTGAGAGGAGTCTCTCCACACCTTGTCCTCTAGTTGCTTGGACTGACCTGGAATTCCCTGAACGCACTGGCTGTTCTCTTCCCTCCTTGAACAGAGTGCTTCCCCTCATTGAAAACGTGCTTTTCACCTTCCTCATCCGGTTAACTCCTTCTGGGAATCTGTGGAACCTTTTAGAAAACCAACAAAAATTATATTTCTACATATCAGATTTCAAAAGAAAAGCCCAATGGCGATACATTTCTCATAATTAGAAGAGTCTTTTTATTTTTTGGCTGTACCATGTGGCTTGTGGAGTTTTAGTTCCCTAACCAGGGATCGAACCAGAGACCTCAGCAGTGATAGCTTGGAGTCCTGACCACGGGACCGCCAGGGAATTCCTTCATTTTTATAATTGTTTAAACTATGCAAGTAGTGCTTGCTCATTATTTAAAAAAAAAACCTAAGACCAGTATGACTAGAGTACACAAAAGTGAAAAATTGAAACCTGCCCTGTATCATCTCTATGGTATCCCAGAGGCAAATCACCTGAGTAAAGATTTAAACACTTCAAAACCAAGCTATTAAGCATCAGGATAAATAAACAATTTGAGACTAATTTAAGAATCTTATGGTAAGGAAGGAATTTCTTATGTGGAACAGAAGATGGAAACTTTAAATAACCAGACTAATTTTTCTGTGAGGAAAATAATTTAAAAAATCTTACATGAATGATAACCTGGGAAGATATTTGTAACATAATAGATCATAATGTCAATGTCCTTAATATACAAAGAGATTTTTCAAATTAATTTGAAAGGAAAGCACAAATAGGCAGTTTTGAAAGGCCTAAGTCAGTATAACTGATACATAAAATTAAATAATAATACCGACTGATGGAGAGAATGTGAGAGAAATTGGCACATTCATGCAGTTCTGGTGATATTGAAAATTAACAAAATCTTCAGAGACAAACTCTGGCTGCATGTATCCAAAGCCTTAAAAAGATATGTGGTTCTGACTCAATAATTTCATGGAGAGGAATTCATTCTGAGAAAATAAACGAAGATATGTGCAAAAAATTAGCTGCAAACATATCCATCACAAAGTTGCTTATAGTAGAAGAGAAAATTGTAAATAACCTAAGTGTCCAAATACAGAGTCTTCATTAAACAAATTATGTTACATTCACTTAATAGGATAATATGAAATTATTAAAACGAACTCAGGTTTTAGGAAGATGTTCATAATATATTAATTGAAAAATGAGCAGACTTTTAAAAATAGCATTTTTTGCATGATCCAGCCTTTTAAAAAGGAGTTTGTGTGTATGTATATCACACAGACAAAAGACTGGAAGGATATGCATCAGTGTGGATGTGTGTAGTTGTGTGTTTGTTTGTGGGGGTTATTTAAGAGTAGTGGAATTGGAGGTGAGGTTTATTTTATTTTCACTGACCTATATGTTCACAAGGAAGAACAGTTAAAGCAGGTCTCAGTTGAAGCATCCTGTCCTTAGGGAAGTTCCCCTGCCCCCAGTCTTTGTAAATCCCTGTCTGCCCCTGCCTGCTGTCATGCTTTCTCATCTCACCAGATGAGTGGGCTGAACTGAGACCAGGATATAGTCTGTGGTTCCACCCTAGGCTCTAAGTTCCCTGGGGAAAAAATGGCAAGTCTTGCTCCATCATTGTAAACTCAATTTTTAGTTCTAAAATTGTTTAGTGAGTGGTGAATTAAGAATATCCTCTAATTTTTCTTCTAAGTAATTTCCATGTGCCAAGTTTTCACTTCTTCATTAATAATTTCTAAAATTGAAAATAACAAAATTAAAATTATCTGATTATTTTCTTTACACTTTGATTATACAGATGGAGAAACTGGTGTCAAGAGACTTGAAGTGACTTAATAGCATCACATGACAGGAAAGGAGCAAGCCAGGACAGGACCCAGACCCATGACTTCCTCCTCTCCCTTTCTACCATACCAGTTTACTCAGTATGCCTCTTGATTCTCTTTTGTTATCTGAAGAAATCTAACCCACAGGGATTTTCAGGAGAGCGTGAATGTCTCTTGGTTGGGCTGGACCGGGGCAATGAGAAAGGAAGAGATTCGGGTGGCAATGAGAAACAAGGTTCAAACTACATTTTATGATGTCCCATTCTGTCTCTGAGCCCTGAATCCAGTGTGTGTGTGTGTGTG
This sequence comes from Giraffa tippelskirchi, assembly GCF_054371585.1. Taxonomy (NCBI): domain Eukaryota; kingdom Metazoa; phylum Chordata; class Mammalia; order Artiodactyla; family Giraffidae; genus Giraffa; species Giraffa tippelskirchi. Next base: position 25,620,294 of record NC_137287.1, read on the forward strand.
TGTGTGTGTGTGTGTGTGTGTACTTTGTGGGGAAGAAGATGTAAGAAAACATTGTTTCAGGCAGCATGACGAATTCAGCCTCCAAGACCACCATCCTCTGAAATGAGCCCCAGCCTGTTGATTTCTCTTCTCTTACAGGCTTTGATGCTCACCTTCCCAGCTCTAGAATTTGTTGGGTCATCACACCTCTATTTCCACACCACCTCATCTGAATAGCCGCCGTTGTCAGTGAGTGATTCAGGCTCCCAGCTGGGGATCCTGGCGAGTCCATTTCTGAAAAAGGAACCGTCTTCACATTGAATGTCTCCTCCACACAGCCTCTGAGCAAAAAGCTGGCAAGAAAGTTGACTCAATCAAGTGGCTGATGTGTGAGGGCTTCCTATATGACACGTATCTTCTCATTTCATCATAACAACTCTGAGGGAGGAGGAGGAGCTGCCATCCCCATTTTACAGATGAGAACACTGAGTCTCAGAGAGGTGCACTGAGAAGCCCAAGGTTATACAGCAGCAAGCAGCTAAAACTGATTTAGAGTTGAGTGTTCTGGTTCCGAGGAAGTGACATTTGGTTCCCCTTTCTGGCGGGTGCCATTCATTGCAAATTTCAGGGTGGCTGACTTTGAAAAATGTGACTCTAGTGTTTCCATGATACTTAAAGAATGAGTAACTAGAGTTGACTCTGGCTCTCAGCCTTAGTCCACAAGTTTTCATGAGAAATTTGATAGTCATTCTTAGGGGACTCCTGCCCCCTCTAGGGGTTATACAACTATCTTGGGACTTGTGAGGTGTTAGAAAAGTGAAATAAGGCTTGGTTTTTAGTTTCCTGGGGATGTAATTGTTAGTGGTACTTCTTCAGCTGTGCCATGATGCCTTGGAGGGCTAGCCCTGGGCCATTTGTTCTTAGTGATGCAGAGATGCTCCTGAGAGCATCATGTCCGTGGACCACAGACTCAGCCGCAGATATTCACTCTATACTCTTGAGTCTTTCATTACATTCATGAGCAGTCACCACCAGGCCTTCCATCCCTTATAGAATCCTCATTCCTAGTCTCACAGCAGTGGTTCACTTCTGCTCTGTTCAAATTCCACAGCCATTCTCTGGTGCTGAGTGAGGGCTCTCAAACCTCCAGGACCCGAAAGCCCTGCTTTCCCTCTTAAGAGGCAGATACAATTTTTATCATCCTCTCTTAATTTGTATTATTTGTTTATGTTGAGGCATAGCGTACATACAGTATACATCTCAAAGGATTTATGCATGGGTGTGTGCCTTCTGTAACCACCGCCCAGATCTGGTTGTAGAACATTTTCATCATCTCAGTAAAATCCCTCATGACCTTTTCCAGCCAGTGCCCCTACCTTGGCTGTCACCCCTGTCTGACCTTAACCATAGATTAGATTTCCCTGTTTTTGCTATTCACAAATTGGATCATTCAATAGACAGTTTTGTACCTAGCTTCTTTTGCTGAACATAATGTTTTTGAAAATCATCCATGTTATTATGTTTTTCTATATTCATACTTTTAAACTGGTGATTAGTATTATATGAACATGGGCTTCCCAGGTGGCATGGTGGTAAAGACTCCACCTGCCAATGCAGGAGACACAAAAGATGCGGGTTCGATCCCTGGGTCATGAAGATCCCCTGGAGTAGGAAATGACAACCCACTCTAGTATACTTGCCTGGAGAATCCCATGGACGGGGGAGCCTTGTAGGCTACAGTCCATGGAGTCGCAAAGAGTCTGACACGACTGAGTACAGCCCATGTGCACATTATATGACTATACCTCAATTACTGATTTTCTTCTCAAAGACCTTTGCATTTTTCCAGTTTGGAGCTATTATGAATTAAACTTCTATGAACATTTTTGTACAAATTATTTTGTGAACATACATACTAATTTATATTGAGTATAATTCTAGAATTTAAACTGCAAGGTCATTGGGTAGAAGTGTATTTAATTTTGTTAGAAACAGCCAAATTGTTTTCCAGAGTAATTGAAGTATTCTACATTCTCACCAGCAACATGTGAGAGTTCTGGTTGTTCCCAAGCCTTGCCAATATTTCTATCATTCTTTTTTATTCGCTTCTAGCCTCCAGGAAAACAGGACAATTCATTTCTCCACCTGAGTTTTCTGCCACATTATAGTGACTGCTCCTACTGATGACATACACCCCAAATGTTACAGTAATAAATTTTCATTTCTACTTGGAATTTCTCTAACTGTCATCTATCATTCCTTGTACCCAATCCCAAATATTACTTACTTTAGGACTGCTTGGAGAAGTAGAAAAGAATACAAATCAAATAGCTATCTTACTAAAGTTCAAAGTAAAATGCATAGTTGAAAAGTAGGTACAAAAAGGGGTTAATTTGGAGGCAGTCTGGTATAATGAAAAATCCTAGGATTCTGGACTTTACTAACTGTGTGGTCTTAAACAAATCATTTAATGTAACTGACTTTCATATTCATTGACTATAAAATACAGATAGTAAAACCTAAATTCATAAAAGAAGCAAAAGGGCATGTCACAAACTAGGTACTTCCTCTTGAATACATTTCACATTTTAGTTTGTATCAGTCAGGATGAGCTGAGTTGTGCTGTGGTAACAAGCAACCCCCAAACTCAGTAGCTCAGCACAGCGGAAGTTTAATTCTCACTCATGCTGTATGCCTAACACTGGTTGTTGGAATTTTCTCATCAGTCACTCAGGAAACTGCACAGTGGAGGTGCTACCTGGACACGGGGTTTTACAAACGATAGCACTGAGTGCTCATTAGGGTAAATTCAAGTTTTGAGTCATTTAGTCAACCGATGTGTACTGAAGAAATTCTGTAATGACCCTTGCAGACACAGAAGCAGAAGATACTATGCTTGCTTCCAGGAGTTCACAGTACAACAGTAACATTAATAGTAACAGTAGTCACAATGGCCAAGAGTTATTAAGCCTGACGCTGTATTAGGAGCTTATTTTATGCAGCAAGTATTTTCCTAGTAACAAAACTCAGATCGGTGAAAGTGGAACTTTATTTTCCTCTAACTGAATTTAATTTCACTCTCAAGCACTCATTTCCACTATGCACTGGAAAATTGAATTAGAGGAAATGAAATCACTTGTGGCTTATAAGTCAGTCTGTTTTGGGTACTACTCAGTTGAACCAAGTTTCTCTCTCAAATTCCCTTCTGTCCTTCTCACCGGGAATGCTTGTAGATCCTGGTGTGAAGTGAACACTTGGTTTTGGGACATGCGGAATCATGGGGACAAGTATCAACCTCTGTTCTCTCCACCTCATGTAGCTGTGTATGCCCTTTTCTTGTACTGCTGCTGACCATGGTTCGACGTTAGCCTCTGGTGTTGAAGTCAAAGCTTCCATACCCCCAACCCCCAACCATGAGGACATTGTTTGGTCTCCTCGTTCTCACAGCCTCTTCTGTGCCTTTCTCAGGAGACTAAGAGCTCTCAACTGCTTTCCCCACACCACACTCATGTGGTCAGGATTTACAGGGCTTCCCCCACTCCTAACCACCCAGACAGTCCCCTCAGCCTCTCCTACTCTATGACTTCGGCACCATGTTGGATAAGGATCTTCCATATAATCTTACAGACTCCTGGAGAATGAGATAGTGACTCTTCTGCTCTAGGATTCCTCCAAACTCATCTATGGTTCCATTCATCATCCTAGATCATATTTATTATGTTTATCAGCATATACAATCTTAGCAGTTTCAAATGACCTTCAAAAAAGTCTCCTCAAAAGATTTGTGCTTCAGCTGACGATAGAAAACAATCAATACTGCTTTGTAATATGGATAATAACCATGTAAGTACAGGACTGAAATAAGAGCAAAGGCCTGAAGCTAGAATCAATATGAATTAGGATTCTGTGTCCATTCATCTTTAAGGCTAATCAGTTGTTGTGTTTGAACAGAAGACTTAGACCTTGATTAGAGCTGTCAGTGGTAAGGAGTCAATTAAAATATGCTTGGCTCCACTAGTGTGTTTGAATTTCAAATCATCTGAAATTATGGTGTGGCCAAAATGGCAAGTTTTCTCATGTGCAAAAGGAGGGAGTTGGAAAAGATAGGCAGTCTCAAAGTTCCCTTCCAGCTATGAAGGATTCTCTTTGATAAAAGGAAGATAAACAAAATCTTAACTCATTCCTTTTTGGCTTGTTATTTATTTTGTATCTGGGAGGAAAAACAGCCTGCATTTGATACTTAAGGTAAACATACATTTATAATTCACCTATCTGCAGTCATACATTATAACTGTGAGGCCAAAAGACACGTCCCTTAACAAGCAAGTGAGAGTTTATAAGCCTGCTCTTACTCAGCTTACTACCATTATTTATCTTATATTAATGGCCTCTCTACCCAGTAGGCTGCTCTAAGTCTATTAACTTTTTGTTTTAATGGCATTTTTGAATTTGGGGCAAGTTATTGGGCTCTCAGCTCATTTGCAATTTCTCTGTTGTTTCTGAATGCCCTGATTTATGTCAAGAGGTGTGGTGGTTTATTTTGAGCCTAATTTTGGCTTTTGCCTGGATTCAGGTTATCTAAGGATGTCTTATGGGTCCATCAAGCATCTATTTGAGTGAGCTAATTTTATGGTGGTGATAGAAGTATAAGGGGCAATTGAGAAGGTGGTTTGCACACAGGATACCTCAGGAGAACAAAGTCATGATGACTGTGGCTCTGGGGACAGACATTCTTGGTCCCAGTTCTTATATCTATGATACTGGTCCAGTTGCTTAAACTTTTGGGCTTTGTTTGCATATCCACAAAATGAGGACAATTACTACTAACCTCCTATGGTCATTTTAAAGGTTTGGCAGTGCATGCTTTTTGAAGTGCATCATTTTGAAGTATGTCATTGCATGCTTGGGGCTCAGCTTGCTGTCCCGCATAGAGTTAAGTGTTCAGTAAACCTTCGCTTCTATTTTAATGTCTGCCCCTTACCTGGTCCCATTAACTTATTTCTGCATCTTCCATCATGGTCGGACTGGGGAGGTGCTATAGGGAGAAGCCAGAAGAACTGTTTTCACAAGGGACCATGTGAAATGTGAATGTGGGTACAGAAGTCCTGGATTTTACATTTGAAGTCAAAAGTCAGGGAAATATGAATTGTTATTCATGACCTCATATGTCCCTCAAGCTGTTGAGGCACAGGGAACTCTGAGTACATTTATATTTGTATTCCTCTACCCATATCGGCTTCCCAGATGACTCAGTAGAAAAGTATCTGCCTACTGATGCAGGAGACATGAGTTTGATCCTTGAGCTGGGAAGAACTCCTGGAGGAAGAAATGGCAACTCACTCCAGCATTCTTGCCTGGAAAATCCCATGGGCAGAGGAGCCTGGTGGGCTACAGTCCAAGGGGTCACAAAAAGTTGGACATGACTGAGCACAGCACCCATATACTGATACATTTGTCTTGGTGCTTTTCATATTGACAGAGCCACAAACTGCCTGGAAGACACCCTTAATAAAATTATTTCTCTACTCACAGGACACTTCTGACATCTGTGTGTCAGGATTTTCCCCACAGCCACCAACTCTCCAATTTTCCAGTCACCAGCTGGGTCTTATCACTCATTTCTGACACTAGCTCCCCAGAATTAGTGCGGATCCTACAGACTGACTCAGTACCACAGGACTGCCCACCTCTATCCCCCAACTTAGATGCCAATTGCAAGTCCCAGGTTGTCAACTATACTTCTGACCAACTGGCCATAAATTGGAGGTTCTCACACCCCACTCACAAACCTCAGAGAAGCACCTCATTTATGTTTACTGGTTTATTATAAAGAATGTTACAGAGGATACAAAATGTATAGCCAGGTGAAAATGTACTTAGGGTGGGGGTCTAGAAAGGTCTGGACCACAGGAGCTTGCTCCTATGGAGTTGGGGTGTGTCACCCTCCTAACACGTGGCTGTGTTCACCAACTTGGAAGCTCTTCAGATCCCATTGTTTACGGATTTTCACAGAGGCTTCCTCACCTGAGCATGACCCATCATTGACTCATCCTTTCTGGAGGATAGGAGAATGGGACGGGGACCTTGGTCTTTCTGGTGACCCATCTCCATTCTGAAAGTATCCAGGATCCCATCGAGAGTCACCTCATTAGAACAAAAGATGTTTCCTTCACCCAGGAAGTTCCGAGGGATTCAGGAGCTCCGGGTCAGGAACTGGGGGACGAGACCAAATATACGTTTCTCAGTGTCCCTCTCCTCTACACTTTCCTCAGTGAGGACAACAGCTAACATTTGTGAGCAAGCACTGTATGTGGGGCACAGAGCCATGTGCTTTGACATGAATATCTCACTGAACCTTCACAATAATCTTTTGAGAGTCCATGTGCATGCTCGGTTGTGTCTGACTCTTTGCGACCCCATGGACTGTAGCCTGCCAGTCTCTTCTGTCTGTGGGATTTTTCAGGCAAGAATACTGGAGGGGGTTGCTATTTCCACCTGCAGAGGATCTTCCTGACCAGAGATAGAGCCTGCATCTCTTGTGTCTCCTGCATCGACAGGCAGATTCTTTACCACTGAGCCACCTGGAAAACCAATCTTTTGAGAGAGGCCATCACTTTATAGATGAAGAAATGGGAGGTTCAGGGAGGTGATAACATTTACCCAAAGGCATGGAGCCAATACATGAGGGATCAGGGATTCTAATCTCGCCTGCCTAGGGCACCCAAACTTAACCTCCCCTTTGTCAACATAGTCCCATAGCCCTCAGAGCCCTCAGTCAGCAACCAGTCCTGTTTGATGAGTTGAACCCCTACATGGGTGACTCTGCAATGTCAGTACTCCACACGTTGTCTCTCCAAAGACTGGAGCTGTTTACATCACCCACACAAATGCATCCAGCCAAAAACACCAGAGAAATGCTGCCCTGTGGCTCCAAGACCCTTCATTTCTTCTACTCTGCACAAAGTCTTCACGTGAGAAAGGATTTGCAAATCATGTCCATATACACCTGCTAATACTTGTCATTTTTAGTCAAGATATCTTCTCCTGCTACCCAGCTTTGACACTCTGCTTACGCAGTCCTGTCTGGTATCCAGACGATAGCCATTTTCTCAGTTAGCCAATTACCCTTCACTGAATATTCCAGTATCCTCATGCCTGCAAAAAAAGTTTCTGGGAAAGGAGGCACTTTTCCCAGGGCCCAGACAGTGATGAATGGCCAGTATGATGCTGTGTGTTCACCTACACTGGGTAAATTTTCCTCTCCTGCTGAAAGAAGGGATCTCATTCCGCAAACACACTAATGATGTGTAATTATCATCACCACAAGCCTTCTACACATCTGGGCCAATGACTCCAGCTTCCATGATGATTCTCATATTTTTTTCCCAATTCTGTACTTGAATAGTTCTGTGCTGCTTCTGGTAGTGGGAACAGTTGGTTTCCAGGTAAATTTAAATATCCTGGCCTGATACACCTGGTTTATAACATCTGATGATAATAGCATCACCACACAAGTTTCAATCATATCTTTACTCACAGGAGGGAGATCCTCTTGGTTGAATATTTAATTCAGTTTTGTTAAGACTCAAAGTCATCTTAAAGCAGCCCTGCCTGACAGAAACACTAACGTCAGGAATTCATGAGCAATTGGACCACAAGGTCAAGAGAGAGGAATGTGCAGTCAAATCCAGGCTTGCTTGTCAACAGCAGAGTGGGGCTTGGGGAATTATTAAGCAGCTGCCAGAAAAAGCTGAGGAGATAACCTTCTTTCCATGCAAGGGATTTTTCTTCTCAACGCAAAATGCTCTTTAGAGTCTACATGGAGTAGTTTTCACTCATTTCATATGGAGGAGATATGCATCTAAGTCTTTAGACTCAAGTATAAAAGAATACCACTCTTTATATTCCTTATTTTAATTCAGTTTCATCCCAAACCCTCAAACTTTAAGGTTGGCAAAAAAAAAAAAATTAATTTTGGTCAGTACTGAGCTTCCTCATCCTTAGAGTTAATTTAGTATTTGTTTAGTTGAATACTTATTTTTGGGCTTCCCAGGTGGCACTAGTGGTAAAGAACCCAACCACCAATGCAAGAGACAAAAGAGATGCCAGTTCGATCCCTGGGTTGGAAAGATCCCCTGGAGGAGGGCATGGCAACTCACACCAGTATGCTTGCCTGGAGAATCCCAGGGACAGAGAAGCCTGGTAGGCTACAGTCCATAGGGTCACACAAAGTTGGACACGACTGAAGTGACTTAGCATGCTCACACTCACTTATTTGTAGGAGACCCACTGCCTGAGAAGCATGTGGTCTGTGGACCTTTTGCTTCTGTTTTAAGCCTGAAACCCAAGACCTTTGGGTAAGGCTGAGGGTCCCTGTGCCTGGGGTCCAGCTTCTACAGGGACTCCTTATAGCCTGTCCTGATTTTCCAGGCACTGCTCTTACACAGGCCAAAACTTCTGTTTTTCAAGGGACCCTTTTTCTCCATCTTCACCCTCTTCCCATCCCTGACACCCTCTGGCTGTTTGCTACTCCCCTGAATCTGGTAAAGCTACCTCATCCCTTTCTTCACGTGAAACTTTAACAGAATATAGTAAACTTTACTGACTGTTAAGACTCTGCAGTCTGCTCAGCAAAGATCCCTGAGCTCAACTTGGGATGGAAAACCAAACATACGCAGTGAAAAAGCTGCAGATTAATAATTCAAAAAATGTATCTGCCACAGGTAGAAGAAAACAAACTCAAAACATCAGTATCCTCCTACACTTTCTCTTGCAGCAGTGAACACACAGGGCTCAGATTCTGTGGTAATTGGAATAAGGATCACAGAACTGCATTCCGTTTTTTAATTGGGTCATTAGCACTTCTTCAACCATCTTATCTCAGGGGTATCCACCCTGCCTTTTATGGCTGGGGTGTTTTTTTTCCCTCCTCCTCTTAGATCTTAATTTTGCAAATAAGGGCTGAGAAGCGGCATTAAGATCAGCCTCATTATCACGTTTCAGTTTGGCACTGTGTTCCTCTCTCCATCTTTATTAGCAGAGTCTGATTCTTTAAGTTCATTTGCATAATGCCTAACATCCTGGGTTTATTCAGGAGGCCCTTTGATGAAGGAATGAAGAAGATCCTCTCTATACCAAAGGGCTCCTCATTAAAATGCAGTGGAATGTAGCATCTAGGAACTGCAGACTCTGTAGGTAGCTGAACCCCCTGAATTGAGTTCTGATAGCCACGTCCTGGCTGTGTGACCCTCAGAAAGTTGCTTAATGACTCTGGGCCTCAGTTTCTCCATTTACAAAAATGACAGATGTGTGGCAATAACTGCCCCCTAATAGCACACAGTTCATGACTTGCGAATTTGAAGAAACAAGAACTTTTCCAGAAATCCATGGAAAACAGTTAAACAGTGCCTGGTATGTACTCTAAGGCATTTTTATCATCTTTAAAAAAAAATAATGTAAACATTTTGTTGAAGAGTGACATACATACAGAAAAGTGCCCAATCATTAAGGTAAAACTCAGTGAGTTTCCAAAAGGGACGCACCTAAGTAAGCAGCACCCAGATCATTAAACAAAGCATTAGGAGAATGCTTTACGCACAAGGGGTAATCACTATCCTGGCTTCTAAAAATTGCAAGTTTGTTTTTGAATTTGATATAAATGTAGTCATAGAAGATGTGCTACTTTGATTTATTTTGCTTAATATTTTTATGAGTTTCTTTCTCTTAGTTGTTAGAAATAATTCATTTTGCATTGCTGTGTAGGTTCCATTTAGGGGATATGCAATGATGTGTTTATCTATGTAGTGTGCATTTGAGTTGTTTCTATTTTTTAGCTATGAAGTATAGCCAAACTATAGTTTATTCTAATGCATATTTTTTGCAGAATTTGCTTATAGGTGCATTTAAAAATATTTATTTATTTTATTTATTTGGCTGTGCTGGGTCTTTGTTGTTGAGCAGACTTTAAAAAAACATTTTATTTTGTATTGGGATATAGCCAGTTGATAAATAATGTTGTGATAGTTTCAGGTGAACAGTCAAGGGACTCAGCCATACATATACATATATCTATTCTCCTTCAAACTCCCCTCCCATCCAAGCTGCCATACAACATTGAGCAGAGTTCCATGTGCTATACAGTAGGTTCTTGTTGGTTATCCATTTTAAATATAGCCATGGATACATGTCCATCCCAAACTCCCTAACTATCCCTTCCCGCAGTCCTTCCCCTGGCAACCATAAATTCATTCTCTAAATCTGTGAGTCTGTTTCAGATTTGTAAATTCATTTGTATCATTTCTTTTTAGATTCAACGCATAAAGGATATCATATGATATTTCTTCTTCTCTGTGTGACTTTACTTCACTACTCAATATGACAATCTCTAGGTCCATCCATGTTGCTGCAAATGACATTATTTCATTCTTTTTAATGGCTGAGTAATATTCCATTGTATATATGTACCACATCTTTATCCATTCTTCTGTTGATGGACATTTAGGTTGCTTCCATGTCTTAGTTATTGTAAACAGTGCTGCAATGAACACTGGGATGCATGTATCCTTTTGGATCATGTTTTTCTTTGGATATTTGCCCAGGAGTAGGATTGCAAGGTCATATGATAGCTTGATTTTTAGTTTTTAAGGAACCTCTATACTGTCCTGCATAGTGGCTGTACCAACTTACAGTCCCACCAACAATGTAGGAGGGTTCCCTTGTCTCCACACCCTTTCCAGCATTTATTGTTTGTGGAATTTTTGATGATAGCCATTCTGGCTAGTGTGAGGTGATATCTCATTGTAGTTTTGATTTGCATTTATCTAATAATTAGTGATGTTGAATATCTTTTATGTGCCTATTGGCCATCTGTGTGTCTTCTTTGGAGAAATGTCTATTTACATCTTCTGAGCAGTCTCTTCTTTAGTTGCAGTGAGCAAGGGGCTACTCTCTAGTTGCAGTACATGGGCTTTTCATTGTGGTGGCTTCTCTTGTGGATTCTTTACCACTGAGCCACCAGGGAAGCCCTATGTGCATTGTTATAGACCTATATTTCAACATAAATTGTTGAGTCATGGTATGGCTATTTTAAATTTCAGCTGCTGCTGCTAAGTTACTTCATTCGTGTCCGATTCTGTGCGACCCCATAGACGGCAGCCCACCAGGCTCCACCGTCCCTGGGATTCTCCAGGCAAGAACACTGGAGTGGGTTGCCATTTCCTTCTCCAAAATTTCAGCAGATGCAATCAAATAGTTTTCTGAAGTGGTTGTAACAATTTACATTCCATTCCAATAACATAAGCAAGTTCCAGTTGCTCAACATCCTTACCAACTCTTAATATTGTCCATCTTTTTCACTGTAGCCAATTTGGTGGCCGTGTAGCTGTATGATATTTTATTTTATCCATCAAATATCTGATATTATATTTTATTTTTCCAATGCTTCTGTTTGAAATAATTTTAAACTTACAGATAAGTTACAAGATTAGTACAAACTATGTATACTCTTTAGTTGTTTTTATCAGCTGTTAATTTTCCACATTTGGTTTATTTTTTTCTCTCTACATGTGCATATATATATAGTGTTTTTTAAACATTTTGTTTAATATATCATGCCTCATTTACCATGAAATGCTTTTTTGTTTTTGTCAAAAACCATCTTTTAAGCCACAGCACAATAATCAAAATAAGGAAAAATTCAATATTTACACAATATAATTATATAATCTATAGACTTTATTACAATTTCACCAAATGCTCCTATAGTGCCCTTTATAGCATATTCTTTCAGGGTCAGGAGTCAATTCAGGATCATGCATTGCAGTTAGTTTCCATGACTCTGTCTTTACTCTGGAATGTTGCCTTAGCCTTTCTTTGTCTTTAGAATATTAGTATGTTTTGAAAAGTGTTAAGAATGTCCATAAAGTTTGGTCTGTCAGCTGTCTCCTGATTAGATTCAGGTTATATATTTTTGCCAGATTACTACACAAGGGATATTATGTCCTTCTCAGTAATCGTTCAGTAAGTGTACGACATTGGTTTGTTCCATCACAGTTGGTATTAACTTTGATCACTTGATTAAAGGTTTCTCCATTATAAAATTACTTTTATGCCTTTGTAATTAATAAAGAATTTTAGGGTATAAGGCTATGGAAGTATCCTGTACCTTATCAAACTTATACCCACTCCTTTTAGCATCTATTGGTGATTTGTGCCTGAATCAGTTATTACAGTGATGGTTGCAAATAATAATTTTCTAATTCTTTTATTCCTTCCTCATCAATTAGTTTGCATTCTACAGCAAACACTTCCCCTTCCCTCAATTAACTAATGACCTTGTGAAAAAATAAGGTCATTAGTCTAACAAGAACAACACTGTGATACATGTTGGACTTGTGGACACAGCAAAAGAAGGCTAACCTAAAGAAACAACACTTGAGGCCTAAAAGGGGGCTGAAAAAGGAATAGAAATAGTGAAGCAGTGGGAAGAGCAGGTCCAAAGTCTGGGAGTGGAAAGCAAGCCTGTGGGGCATTCAGCCTGCTTGGAGAGTCACAGATGGGAAGCTGTGGGTTGAGAAGCTGAAACATAAGCCTGGATTAGTCATTGCTATGTGCTGGGCTTAGTTGCTCAGTTATGTTCAACTCTCTGCCATGCCATGAACTGTAGCTCACCAGGCTCCTCTGTCCATGAAATTTCCCAGGCAAGAATACTGGAGAAGGTTGCCATTTTCTACTCCAGGGGCTCTTCCTGACTCAGGGATCGAACCCACTTCTCTTGCATCTCCTGCATTGGCAGATGGATTCTTTACCACTAGTGCCACCAGGGAAGCCTGGAACAGTCATTAGATTTGTCCAAACCTTACACTGAATTTCCCTATTGGGAAGGCCTTTCTCACTATGCCCACCCCTTCATGTCAGGCCTACGTACATTCAAATTCCTACCTCCCTCTTTTACCTATTGCTTTTCAACAAACAGTCCCCAAATTTAGTGGTTTAAATCAACAATAGCTTATTATTTTTCATGCCTCTATGAATTTGGAATTGAGACAAGGGTCAGCAGGGTGGTTCTTATGCTCTATGTGGCATTGACTGATGTCTTTCACTCAGATACCCTTTTGACTGCTTCGGCCAGGATCAAAGGTTCAAGAAACTTCCCTCACATTTCTGGGTACTTTAGCTCTCCTTCACATGAATCTCTCTGTCTGTGTTATTTCTCATCATTCAGTGGTCCTGGTCAAGAGCCTTGTATCATGGTAGCTGATTCCAAGACAAAAGTGAAAGCTGCCAGGCCTCATAAGAGCTAGTTCCATTTTCATTCTGTTGATAAGTCACTAGGGAGCCCAGATTTCACTGGGAGTAGAGATGGTTCCATGTCTTGGTGCATAAAGCAGCATGTAAAAACAAGCAGGGAAGGAATTGTTGGTGGCCAACTTTGAAGGCTATTTATCATAGGAAGGCCACCTCTTCCAGGAAGTATTTCCCGACTTTTCTAGACCACCTTCCTACCACTATGTAACAACTATTGTTTTGGGCCTTAGTGAGGTTTATATTATGCAATTTCCATACTTTTTTGGAAAGTACAAAATTTAAACTCTTTAAAAGTACAAAATTTATGCTATTTCCAAGTTGTTTCAAGTATCGATATTTTAGCTTCCTTAATTCCCTAGAATATTAGTATACTCTAATTTACTTGAATACAGTAATTAGCAAATTATTTGGGTAGGAATAATATCATACCATTATTGAATGATAACCATGTGCAGGCCTATGCTAGATATTTTATGTTAATTATCTACTATATCCTCTAAGGAATTTTTTAACAATCTCTATTTTTTAAGAGAGAAAAAAAGACAGGGTTCAGAAAGTAATCATAAATTCCTTAAGATTATGCAGCAAATTTGAGGCAGTGTTAGCATTGATTCCCAGGTCTGTGTGATTCTAGAATTGTGTTGCAATCTTCCTATATGTAAAGTATTGAGTAGTCACTATGTACTTGGCCCATTAGTTAGTGTTAAGCATCCAGAAATGCAGATTCCTGCCCTTGGTCTAATGAAGAAGGAAGATGTGGAGACAAAAAATGATGACTCAGTGTTTAAAGGACACCATGTCAAATGCTACAGTAGAGATCTGAGCCTCCAGACCTGGGATCATCAGCTCTGCCAGAGACAGTGGGGGAGATGTGACAGTGTCAGAGACATTTGAACTGTGAAAGTTCTTTCAGTCATGTCTGACTCTTTGTGACACCATCGACTATACAGTCCATGGAATTCTCCAGGCCCAAATACTGGAGTGGGCGGCCATTCCCTTCTTCACCGGATCTTCCCCACCCAGGAATCAAACCAGGGTCTCCTGCATTGCAGGTAGATTCTTTACCAACTGAGCTATCAGGGAAGCCCACTTTGAACCGTGAGTTTTTTGAACTGTGAACTTTTGAACACGTAATTTGAACTGTGACTTGAAGGACAAATAGGAAGTCACTAGGTAGAGGAGAATAAGTGGGGAGACTGACTGGAGATAAAGCTGAAGAAGTAGATTGGGTTCAGATTATATCTGAATAATGAGGAAAGGAAAGGAAATCAACATTATTGAGTATCTGTTATAAGTGATCACCTGTTTTGTCCCACTGAATCTTAAAATATTTCTGAAAAGGTTATTTTCTTTTCCCCATTCTTATAGATGGGAAACTGAAGTTCAGAGGGATCAATAAATTACCCAAGGTCACATTAAATAGTTTGGACTTTGTCTTCTAGGTACCAGGGAGCCAACACACATTTTCAAAGCCAGAGCGTGACCTGAGCTGATGGAGATGTGAACGTTGGTGCCCTATGGAAGTGATGAAGAGTGGGTAGAGGCTGGCATTGTAGAGGCCAGATTTAGGAGGCTCTTCCCAGTACCAGCTGTGAATTGTTGAGGACCCTATTGAATTTGATGGCAACAGGAAGGAGAGGAGGGGCTGAGTATAAGCAGCATTATGAGGTCTAATTAATCAGATCGAAGGGTTGATAGGACCCAGAAAGAAAGGAAGAGTCAAGAATGATTATTCAAAGCTTCCAGTTCAAGAAACAGAGTCACAGATGTAGAAAACAAAGTTATGGTTACCAGTGGGGAAAAGGTAGGGGGAGGAATAAATTGGGAGATTAGGACTGACATATACACACTACTGTATATAAAATAGATAACCACTAAGGACTTACTATATAGCACAGGGGATTCTTCTCAATACTCTGTAATGACCTATATGGGAACAGAATCTAAAATAGAGTGGGTATATGTATATGTATAACTGATTCACTTTGCTGTACAGAAGAAATTAACACAGCATTGTGAATCAACTATATTCCAATAAAAATTAAAAAACAAAACAAAAAATCTTCCAGTTTGGAAGATTGTATGGTTGATATTTTCATCAATGGAGACAGGAAGGCAATAGAGCCCAGCAGTTAAGCAAACTCAGGGGTTTGTATTCTGGTTCTGATCCTTATTTGCTCCATGACTTGATCTCTCTGAACCCCTCTTTTCCACACCTGAAAGTGGGAATAACAATATTACCGATCTCATTAGCTGCATTAAAATAAGCTAACACACGAGCAGTACTTACCACAGAGCTCAGCTCACAGTAGGCAGTTAAAGAATATCAACTATTCTTTGTTCATTCAGTGGATATCTGTCAAACAGTTTCCACTTTTCTAGGTTCTGGGAGTTCAGACTATAAATAAAATAGTCAAAGTTCTTTCATTCTTGGAGATGACATTCTTGAGGGCAACATGAGAACACATAAAAATACAAAAGCTAACTGCAGTGAATGTGAAATATATGGAGAAAAAAAAAAGCCAAAAGGGCTAAGAGATAAAACACAGCTGTCAGGGAAACTCTAGATGGGAAATGGTTCTTAACAGTAGATGACTTGTTTCATCCTCTTCCCAGGGGACATTTGGCAATAACTTGAGATATTTTTGTAGTCATGAGTTGGAGGGAGGTGCTAAGGGTACCTAGTGGGTCGAAGCCAGGGATATTGCTAAGCCTCCCACCATGCACAAGACAGTCCCCACAACAGATAGTGACCCAGCCCCAGAGGACAACAGAACTGAGGTTGAGAAAGTCTGAGAAAGGGTCACAAGAGAAGGTCTTTCTGAGGAGAGTATATTTGATCTTCGAGCTGAGGGATGAGGAAGAGGAACCAGTCTTGAAAATAGCTGACCCTAGAGTGCCTTGGTGGCTCAGATGGTAAAGAATCCACCTGCCATGCAGGAGACCTGGGTTGGGAAGATCTCCTAGGGAAGGGAACAGCTAGCTACCCACTCCAGTATTCCGGACAGAGGAGCTTAGCAGGCTAAAGTCCATGGGGTCGCAAAGAGTCAGAAACTGAATGACTTTCACTTTCAGAGCATTTTAGGCAGAGGAAACAACATCTGCATATCCCATAGGAGGGAAAGGACTTTGTGCATCAAAGGATCTGAAAAGAAGCCAGGTGGCTGGTAAACTGTGATAAATGGGACATAATCTCTGTGTTAGCAGAGATTAGAGAAGAAGTTAGCTGCCAGATCACACAAGGTCTTAAAGAGTTCGACTTTTATTCTAAGAATAATGGGAAGCCACTGAACACGCTGAAAAACCTGTTCAGGTTTACATTTATGTTGTAAAAAGCTAACGCTGGCTCCGTGTGGATTGGAGGGGGGGAGGGGGGCAGGGCTAGGAGGCTGTGGCAAAAATTCATGCTCAAGATGGTGACACCGAGAATATTATTAGTGGGGTGGAAAGAATGGAACAGAGTAGAGACATATTCTGCAAGCGGAACAGCAGGTGCTTAAGAGACATTGGATCTTAGAGGTGAGGAGGAGGGAGAGAGAGAAGTCAAGACTCCTGCTCAGTTTTTGCTTGAGGCACTAGGTGGGTGGGGGTATGCTAACTGACTTGGAAAGATCAGAAGAAGCGGGTCGGGTGGTGGGAGCTGCGAGGGTCGTTTGGGGCTTACAGATTTGAAATGCTGATTCTCTATCCAAGTGGAGAGGCAGGTCCACAGGTCAATAGATGAGTTTAGAGCTCCAGGGGGAGGTCAGGGCTGGAGCAGTACATTTCACCACCTTTATACATAATAACACATTGGATGGTACGGTTCTGTCTTGCTGAAGTCTCCCTCCTAATCATCCTGTGTGCAGATGTCTGAAGTCTTGGGGAGGCATTTCTCAGAATCACTGCCAAGCCCAACACTGTGATATTTTTAAACCGTCACATCCTCTGTGCCCCTCTGAATCAAGTCACACTTTTAATTAAGTTTCCACTTACAACCTCAAGTAAAGGGGAAAAAGTACCCTAAGGAATTGATTCCTGCTGGCAAAGCATTGGAATTTTCAGTGGCTACCCACTCTGCTTCTCTCTTTCTTTTTTTGGTTTTGGATCTGCCAAGAATATTTTCAATTCTCAATTCCTGATTGGCTCTAGAAGTGAGGGCCTGGTGGTGGGGAACGTTTAGAAAGCACTGTTTTCAAGAAGTGGATTCTTTACAGACAATACAATTTATTGACTGAAATGCAGCAGGAGAATTACTGGATTGAGGGAAATACTCTAAAGAATTGACTTGAGACCTGTGTCCTCGATTTGGTCTGACCATGTTTCAGGTGTGTGATCTTGGTCAGGTGCTCAGCTTCTTGTTCTTTGTTTGTAAAAATGGGCAGTGATCATCACTAACTCATTCAAGTTTTGTGAAAATTGGATGAGATGGTGTGTCTAAGGTCTGAAAAGTGTTATGCACATTTTACAAAATCTATCACTTCTCACCACCTCCATGGACATCACTCTAGCCCACGCCCCCGTCATAGGTCACCCCCATCACCGCAGTGGCCTCCTGAGTCTCTCCCTGTTTCTGCCCCTGCCCCCTCAGCCTATTCTTAACATACAGCCAGAGTTCAGTTCAGTCAGTTCAGTCACTCAGTCACGGCCAACTCTGCGACACCACGGACTGCAGCACGCCAGGCTTCCCTGTCCATCACCAACTCCCAGGGCTTGCTCAAAATCATGTCCATCAAGTCAGTGATGCCATCCAACCATCTCATCCTCTGTCATCCCCTTCTTCTCCTGTCTTTAATCTTTCCCAGCATCAGGGTCTTTTCCAATGAGTCAGTTCTTTGCATCAGATGGCCAAAGTATTGGAACTTCAACTTCAGCATCAGTCCTTCCAATGAATATTCAGGACTGATTTTCTTTAGGAATGACTGGTTTGACCTCCTTGCAGTCTAAGGGACTCTTAAGAGTCTTCTCCAACACCACAGTTCAAAAGCATCACTTCTTCAGGGCTCAGCTTTCTTTATGGTCCAACTCTCACATCCGTACATGACTACTGGAAAAACCATCGCTTTGACTAGACGGACCTTTGATGGAAAAGCAGTGTCTCTGCTTTTTAACATGCTGTCTAGGTTTATTATAGCTTTTCTTCCAAGGAGCAAGCGTCTTTTAATTTCAAGGCTGCAGTCACCATCTGCAGTGATTCTGGAGCCCAAGAAAATAAATTCTGTCTCTGTTTCCATTGTTTCCCCATCTATTTGCCATGAAGTGACGGGACTGGATGCCATGATCTTTGTTTTTTGAATGCTGAGTTTCAAGCCAGCTTTTTCACTCTCCTCTTTCGCCTTCATCAAGAGGCTCTTCAGTTCCTCTTCACTTTCTGCCATAAGGGTGGTGTCATCTGCATCTGAAGTGTCATCTGAGGTTATTGATATTTCACACAGCCAGAGTGATGGTACGAAAATATGTCACACCACATCACTTCTCTGCTCCCAACTCTCTTATGGCTTCACATCCCATTCACAGTGAAATCCCGAGTCCTCAGGGTTCCACTCCCCACCTCTCCTGCCTGATTCCATCACCTAGTCACACCCCCCCCACACACTCAATCCACTCCATCACACAGCCCTGCTGATATTCCTGGACACAGTGGCGGGATTCCACCCCAGGGCCTTTGCACTTGCTGTCTCCTCTGGCTGGAAAGCCCTTCTGTCAGGTAGCCACACGCTTCCTCCTCCATCCCTGTCAGATCTTGATGCAAACACCTGCTTCTCAGGAAGGCTCTAACTGATAATCGTCCCGATGCTGAATGCCCCTCCTCATTCCCCTCACCCCACATATCCATATCTCGCTTTCATCCTTTAATCCACAGTCTCTTACACTGTCTTCATGTCTTATGTGTATTGTCTGTCTTCACCCTGTGGCAAGTAAGGTGAGTGAGAGTGGAGATTTGGGGATGGAGGTGTTCTGTTTTGTTCACTACAGTATTCCTCATACCTAGAATGAGGCCTGACACATAGAGATAGTTATTGCACAGTAGATATGTCTTGTTGGAAGAATGGACAGATGAGGAAATAGAAATGTAGAGTGTTAAAATAATTTCCCCAAAGTTATAGAGCAAGTGTGTGGCAGAGCAGAATTAGGAGCCTGGTAGTTTGACATGAGACAAGATTGTGTTTTCATTTGCGTGTGTGCTTAGTTGCTCAGTTGTGTCCAATTCTTTGCAATCCCATGGACTGTAGCCTGCCAGGTTCCTCTGTCCATGGGGCTTCTCCAGGGAAGAATACTGGAGTGGGTTGCCATGCCCTCCTCCAGGGGATCTTCCCAACCCAGGGATTGTACCCAGTTCTCCCTCATTGCAGATGGATTCTTTATCATCTGAGCCACCAGGGAAGTGTACATATTCATCTAGGTTCCTTCATTTCAGCAGCTGAAAAGTATAGGTGATAGCATCTTGCTTGTCTTCCTCCCAGATCAAGTGAGAAGCAACAGAAATGCATGTACCCATCTTATCCTTTTGAGTGAGTGAGTGAAAGTCACTCAGTCGTGTCCAACTCTTTGCGACCCCATGGACTATACAGTCCATGTAATTCTCCAGGCCAGAATGCTGGAGTGGGTAGCCTTTCCCTTCTCCAGGGGATCTTCCCAACCCAGGAATCGAATCAAGTCTCCCGCATTGCAGGTGAATTCTTTACCAACTGAGCCACAAGGGAAGTCCGAGAATACTGGAGTCGGCAGCCTATCCCTTCTCCAGGGTATCTTCCTGACCCAGGAATCGAACCGTGGTCTCCTGCATTGCAGGCGTATTCTTTACCAACTGAGCTATAAGGAAGCCATTTTGGGTCCTTTTGAGTCAGTGTAACAAGGCTACAGATTGGGGTCTTAAAAATGACAGGAATTCATATTTCACTGTTCTGGAGGCTGGGAAGTGAAAACTGGGCTCAGTATCAAGGCACCTGGGCTTCCTAGGTGGCGCTAGTGGTAAAGAAGCTGCCTGCCAATGCAGGAGACATAAGAGACCTGAGTTCAGTTCCTGGGTCAGGAAGATCCTCTGGAGAAGGAAATGACAATCCACTCCAGTATTCTTGCCTGGAGAATCCCATGGGCAGAGGAACCTGGTGGGCTTCAGTCCCTGGGGTCGCACAGAGTCATACAACAACTAAAGTGACTTAGCATGCATGCATCAAGGCACCTGGCAGATTCACTGTCTGCTGAGAGCTCACTTTCTGGTTCAAGGACAGCTGTTTTCTCTCTGTGAACTCACGTGGCAAGGGAGTTCTCTGGGGTCCCTTTTATAAGAGCACTAATCCCATTCATGAGGGCTCCACCCTCATGACCTCATTACCACCCCTAAGGCCCCATTTCCTAATATGACACTGGAAATTAGACCTCAATATATGAATTTTGAGTGTAACATTCAACCTATAGTAGCCCCTTCCCCTCAAAAAGTGCAAACTCCCATCTAGACATATCCAGGAGACTAATGAGGCTGTGTGAGGTGGTACTGTTTATGAACACCTTTGGTGCCCGGAGAGGCACTCCTTTGGCTCACCTGATTTCACATGTGGCCAGCTGTGTGCATGCTCCAGGTTTCTCACCTTGGGTACAAACTGCAGGTTATCTCTCCCCTCTCCCAGCCTCTGGCTTTTTATGGCCAGGATGCTCAGTGCATATGCAGAAGTTAACTGGCTGCATGCAGCAGGTAGTGTCCCTGGACACCTGCCCTCAACCAATGGGCACTGGGGGAGAAATGCCCCAGGTCCACACTTGCTGGAGTGAGGCTGAGCAACAGTCTCCACGGGTTCTCGGAAGATCCTTGCAGGACTGTGTGCTGATTGCTCACCGTGGTAGCAGCTCCATTGACACTCTGCTGCCCCTCCCTCCTTCTCCATCACACTCTTTTCTCTCTCTTCTCCTGGCTCCTAAGTCACCTCCCAAGCATATTTCCTGCATCCGTGTCCATGTCTTAGGCTCTGCTTTCAGAGGGTGCCTGCTAAGGGGAGCTCAGGAGCTGAAATCAGACAGAAAGCGTGTTGGTCGCTCAGTCACGTCTGACTCTTTGCAACCCCATGGACTGTAGAACTACGTTCAAATCCCAGCTCCACCCCTGTGCCCCTGTGTATCATTCTTAACTTCCTTGTGCCTCTCCAGTGAGTGGAGATACTAATGTGCACCCTGCTTGCTTGTCAGGAGGAGGAAGGCATGCATGTAATTGTCTATCTGAAGGCTTGGCACAGCATAGGCTATTAAAAAATGGAAACTGTTATTATGATGTGACTGACATATTTTTATTGCCCATCTTTGTCGTTCAAGGCAAGAGATGAGAACAAGGAAAGGGCAGGAAGCGGGTATGTCCTGAGTGGGGAGGATGAAGGACCCTTGAGTCCTCCCGTTCTGAAGCTGCTGTGGCAGAGGGGAGTGCCCTGTTTCTTCCCCTGGAGACATAAGTTCTCATCAATCCTTCAATATCTACATGTCAGACATATCCCACCAACCCGGTGTGTTAATGTGCCTCATATTTATAACGAACATTCATATGCAGAAACTAGTGTTAAGTACTCAACATTGTAGTAAGTTCTTTATCTATATTACAGATGAGAAATGTGAAACCCAGAGAGGTTGATCAACCTTTCCAAGGTTACACAGCTAGGAGGAAAGAGCAAAGCTGGATTCGGATCTAGCTGGTTTGCTGTTAATATATTGTCTCTTTGCACAAGATCAGCAGAGCCTAAGAAGCAATTGGCTGCCATCCCAGCACACCAGGTAAAAAGAGACATCATCATGTCCTTATTTGGTGACCTAATAAAGGATGCATTTAGAATGAAGCAGTGGTCCAAAACTCTAACCTCTTCTCTCTGCAAATTCTCACCCAAGATTTCTGCTTCTCCTCAGGACACTTCAACCTCCAACTTCTTCCCCTGGCCAGCTGAATCTCCCTGCAAATAATAAAGCTGTGATATTTCGGTTGAGCAGAAGATGGTAGTTTTGCAGAAACAGAATGACAGGAACCCAGGAACCATGGAGCTGAAATGATCAGGCTGTGATGGCTCCCGCTGTCAGGCAGGTGGAGAAAGAGTGCCAGATGGAAGAGACCCGCTTCTAGGAGCTCCTGCGCTCACTTTTTGTCAACATCGACTTACATGATAGATTTGAAGTGGAAAATGGGAATCCAAAAATTATAGACAAAGAATGGCAGTTAGTTTAACGAAAGCAAAAAGATGGGATTAAAAAAAAAAACAAAACCCTAATGTTTTGCTAAGTAAGTCAGCGCTGGGAACGATTTTACTAGGAAGTGAAAATAAACTCTAGTTTATAGGCATCATGAAATTTGTTATGTCTTTTTTTTTCCTCTGTGTTTATGCCCGTGTTAGGGCAAGAGCTGTACTGAGACCTGCTGGAGCCTCTGTGTGGGGATGAGGGATGTAGGATGTGGAGTCAGATGGCCTGAGTTCAAATCTTGACTCTTACCAGCTGTGCAGTCATAAGCACATTTGGAATCCTCCCTAAACCTCAGTTTCTGCATTTTATAATTAGCCTTTTGCAGAGGATTATACTGAGGGGTGGGCTTCCCTGGTGGCTCAGATGGTAAAGAATCTGCCTGCAATGAGGGAGACCAGGGTTTGATCCCTGGGTTGGGAAGATCCTCCGGAGAAGGAAATGGCAACCCACTGCAGTATTCTTGCCTGGGAAATCACACAGACAGAGGAGCCTGGTGGGCTACAGTCCATAGCATTGCACAGAGTCAGACACAACTGAAGCAACTTAGCATGCACACATGAATACTGAGGGATAGATGAGGCAATTATCTAATTAGCATTGTACCAGGCACATAGCTAATTCTCAGTAAGTTGTAACTATTATGATGACAGATTTATAAAATGGGTGAAATCTTATACCTGGTTTCAAGGATGTAGACACACAGAAGGAATGACTAGATCTGGTTCTCTGATGCAACTTTTAAAAATTGATGGCAAAATGAAGAAACGATTAACAACAATGATAAGAACCACCTCCGAAATAAGTTGAATAGGAGATTATTGAATTTACTAATTGTTTTTCCTACTGAAGACTTCCATCCACTGTAGCATAATTGTTCACTGCATTTATCTTGACTTCAGACAAACAAGACTTTAATTTCCACTTTATTTACTAACCTGGCAGCTACTTAATCACGAAACTTAGTTTTCTTATCTGTAAATTGGGGGTAATTGTAGTATCAAATTCATGAGTTTTTTTCTTTTTAATTAATTATTTTATTTTATTTTATTTATTTATTTATTTATTTTTAATTTATTTATTTTAATTGGAGGATAATTGCTTTACAATATTGTGATGGTTTTTGCCATACATCAACATGAATCAGCCATGGGTACACATGTGTGCCCCCATCTTGAACCCCCCCCAAACTCATGAGGTTTTTCTGAGAATTAACTGAGATAATGTATGGAAAACACTTTGCATAACAACCAATGACTTTTATCAGATATTACTATAAACACGTATATTGCATATGTTCATAAATGCCTACTGCATACAAAATTTTTTTTTTACTCAACAGAATCAATTTTACTAGTTCTTTTGAATGTCTGGATGGCAGCAATCAAGAAGCTAACTCCAGTCAATTGTCAGTGTCTGTTTGGGTTACAATTATGTTGGGACAGATTCTGAGGTCACATCTGGGCTCAGTGGGCGAGTGCCCTGATTGATTAGAGGTGTCTGCCACTGGCATGGAGATGGAGAGTGGTAATGCTTATTTAAATCACATATTGGTCTTATGGAATCTAGATTGTGGCCTTCTACTCATTTGCACTAAGGAAAATTCTACTATCTTTGAGGCTGTGATATTATTTTCTTTCAATATCTCTCAGAAAGAATAAAATTATTCTATCAACACTTTTTTGTTGTTGTTCAGTCACTCAGTCATGTCCAACTCTCTGTGACCCCATGGACTGCTGCACACCAGGCTTCCCTGTTCTTCACTATCTCCCAGAGTTTTCTCAAACTCATGTCCATTGAGTAGGTGATGCCATCCAACCATCTCATCCTCAGTCGTCCCCTTCTCCTCCTTCCTTCAATCTTTCCCAGCATCAGGGTCTTTTCTAATGAGTCAGTTTTTTGCATCAGGTGGCTTCAGCTGTATTGGAGCTTCAGCTGTATTGGAGCTTCAGCTTCAGCATCAGTTCTTCCAATAAATATTCAAGATTGATTTCCAACACTTATTGTGTACCAATTCTGACAAAGCATATGGTAGGTGACGGGGTTATAGAACTGAATAAGACATCGTCCCTTGTACTCGAGGAGCTCAAGGTCTGATAGAGGATACACACATGCAGATAAGAACATTTGCTGGGGTGAGACGTGGTCCCATAAACGAACTGATGAGTGGAATCACTGTGATGAGTCAAGGATGGAACAGTTCATTCTGTGAGAAGCCATTGGGCCAGGAACAGGTGCTGGGGTTGGGACTGAAATTAGGTCTTGAAAAGCACATGAGAGTTGCCCTGGGATAAGGCAGGAGTGCGCGGGAGTGTGAGTGCGCAAAGCGTGTTTGGGAAAGACGCCTGCTGCTTGGGGTGGTGGCTGCGGCTGGAAAGGGGGTGAAGACCTCTTGGAAAGGGAGTTAGGGCCCCTTACAGAGCACCCCAGGCTCTGGACAAGGGCAGCTTCTCCCTGTGTCATTACTTGATTGACTCCAGCAAGTGGAGTGGGTCCAATAAGTTCTTCGGGTGATTTTTTTCTTCCTCTCCACCTCTGATTTCCAATTTCGCTCGAACCCTCTCTCTCCTCTCATTTTTTCCTCCTCTTTCTCCAGCCTAACATCTCTTTCTTTCTTCCTCTCTCCTTTCTCTTCTCTCACTCCTATCTCTTTCCCTCTTTCATCTCCTCCCAATCACGTCTCTCTCCCAAGCACATCCAACTCTTCTCCATCTTCCTCCTCCCGCCCTCCTCTCTCCCCCATCTCTGCTTCTCAACTCTCTCTACCCCCTCAGCTCTCTCCATCCATTTTTTCCCCAACCCTCTTTTTCCACCCCACTCCCCGGTCTTTCCCTCTCCCTCCATCACCTCCTCCTTTCCCATTTCTCTCCCTCTCTGTTCCTCCTTTCTGATAGCTGCTTCTCACCATGCCTTATGCTCTCTCTCTCTCTCTTTGTCTTGAGACGTGTGTTTGGATCTCTTTCTCCCTCTGACAAATTCTTCTTAGGCTCCGTGTTGTATCATTTTCCTTAGCAGGTGGGATTCTCTGGCATTTCTAACTCTATTTTAAACACTTTGTAAGGCTTGATTTAAAGGAAAATCTGATTTCCACAGTCTGTGCACTGGTGCCTCGGGGGGACTCTCAGTTTGATTATGTCCTGGAAAGTTTGTGACACAGCTCAGGCTCTGGGAACCCAGAGAGGGGTGGGTGTGTGGGCTGTTAGCTGCTTCCTGCCAGATCATGGAGGGCTTTAGGGGCCTGAAAGCCTACAGGATCCTCACAATAGAGTGCCAATCTTGTGTTTTCCCCAGCTTTAACGTGCATGTGAATCCCCTGGGATATTGTTAAAACACAGTCTTTCTTTTTTAAAAAAAATTATTTATTCTTAACTGGAGGATAATTGCTTTACAATATTGTGTTGGCTTCTGCCACATGCCAACATGAATTGGCCCTAGGTATATGTATGTCCCCTCCCTCTCGAACCTCCCCCCCCACCTCCCACCCCATCCCACCCTTCTACATTGTCACAGAGCACTGAATGCAGATTCTGAATTAGCAGGACTGGGGCAGGACCTGGGGTCTGCATTTCTCCCTAGTGGGAGCTGATGGTGGACCACACTTGGAGTAGCCAGGATGTAATCCATGTGTCATTAAGAATGTTCCTTCTGCCACAAAATGCTCGAATTTTCACTCGGCAGCAAGAATTTCCCCTCCTCTGTGCTCCCACAGAGCCCACAAAGCTTTCTGTCATATTTCAGATGGGCCACTTCCCATGTTAGAGTCTAGCAATCTTTGTCCTTGTCACTCTTTCAGTAGACCAAATGCCACTCCAGGGCTTGCTTTGGAGAAATGAGTAAACAAAAAGAACATTCCAGGCCATCAAGTACAGTAAGAGGATTGCAGGACATACACACTCGAATGTCCCCTTCCCCAGCTGGGCATTGCCTCCTGCTGTGAAAAGCAGTGGCTTTGCATCAATGGCTCATGATTCTGGCCTTGCCCATCAGGTGCTGCTCTGAGATCCCCTGGGACCCTGGACCAGCCTCGCATGCAGGAGATTTAACATTTTCTCACTAGACTTCAGATTACTGAGGGATCTGTTTAGATTCCTCCATTTTTTTTTTGTAATTGATCTCATCATGCTCAACGTTTCCACCCCTGGGATGCCTGGCCCAGGAGTTCAAGAGATACTGGTTTTACATCCATTTCCCAGTGAACTCAGTCTTGACTAACCATTAGTCAACAGTCAAAGACCTCAGGGGGTGGTTTTCTCCTCTCTCCAGGGCACTTTCTCCTCCACTTCTTGAAGGTGGTGTCTGACCTCATGGAGAAGGTCAGGTGTTTCAAAGCCAAGGAGAAGTGGTCTCTGTCCATGTGCTGTCCACTGTCCTTTCTGGCCACCACTGTGGGATTCTGGATCTTGTCTTGGCTCTGCATGTCCTGTGCTGGTGTCCACTGCAGAGTGACAATTGTGGTGGTTAACTTGATGTGTCAACTTGACTGAGCTAACTGATACTCAGATAGCTAGTCAAAGATTATGTCTTGGTGTGTCTGTGAGGCTCTCATTAAAAGTTAGCATTTAAAAAAAACTTTATTGAAGTATACTTGATTTAAAATGTATTAATTCTCTTTTGCGGCCCATGGACTATGGTCAGCCAGGCTCCTCTGTCCATTGGATTGATTTCCCAGGCAAGAATATTGGGTAGGTTGCCATTTCACTCTCCAGGGGCTCTTCCCGACCCAGGGATCAAACCCACATCTTCTACATTGGCAGGCAGATTCTTAACCACTGAGCCACCAGGGAAGCCCATATATATATAAAAATAAATATACATATGTATATTTTCATATCTTTTTCATTATGAAAAGAATATAAATATATATTTATATATTTCATATTCTTTTCCATTATGGTTGTCACAGGTATTGAATATAGTTCCTTGTGCTATAACAGTAGGACTTGTTGTATATCCATCCCATATATAATAGTTTGCTTCTGTTAATCCCAGACTCCTGATCCTTCCCTCCCCTACTGCTCCTACCCCCTTGGAAATTACAAGCCTATTCTCTGTATCTGTGAGTCTGTTTTTGCTTTGTAGATATGTTGATTTGTATTATATTTTAGATTCCACATATAAATGATATGGTATTTGTCTCTTTCTGGTTTTGCTTAGTGTGATAATCTCTAGGTCCCTCCATGTTCCTGTAAGAAGCTAGCATTTGAATTGGTACACTGACTAAAAAGATCTACCCTCACTAATACAAATGAACATCACTCAATCTATTGAGAGCCTGAATAGAAACAAAAAAAAAGCAGAGGAAGAAGAGGTACGTGCTCTCTGTTCAAGCTGGGCTGTCCAACTTCTTCTACCCTTGGACCTTGGTGCTCCTAGTTCTTGAGCCTTCAGACTTGGACCAAGACTTTCACCATCAACATTCCTGGTTCTCAAGCCTTTGGACTCAGATTGAAATACACCACCAGCTTTCTTGGGCTTCAGCTTGCAAACAGCAGACTATGGGACTTCTCAGCCTCCATCATCACATGGGCCAATTCCTTTAATAAATCAATCTGTCAGTCTTTCTCCATACTGGAAAGAGAGACTATTGGCTCATGATGGGCAATGAGAGCCTCTTTAGGGAGTCAAAAGCTGGACATTGCTCCTTTCTTTTTGTGTTTCTGCCATAACTATCCCAGTCCTTCCTTTCCAGGGTAGTGGGTGCTCTGATGGAAGAAAGAGGACATTGATATACCCAATTTCAAAAATGATTGTAGTTCTCTCTGGGGTAGTACCTAGAACAGAGAAACTGATCCATAAACATGATCCCGTCCAATCCAGCTGAAGGATGTGAGAAAGAGCTTCAGCACAAAGAAATTTTGATCGGATAAGAAATCCATAGAAATGGCAGGAGATGTTCTGAAGAACCGCCTCTTCTGTGGCAGCAAATGAGCTCTGTCTTAGAGATTGAAGCCTAGATCTTGAGAAAAGGACCTGAAACCATGACATCAGGCAGATGTGGCCAAGCTGCTATGCGACTCCCGGGCAGCTGTTTCTCACCGATGCATCCCCCTCTCTCGCCTTTGTTTGACGTTCAGCTGCTCATTTGGGAAGAGCCTCCTTTTTCTCATCATGGCTGTAGCCAGCAGACAACATTTGTCTGTCGTTGATAATCCCTCTTTAGACTCCTGTTTCTAATTCCTGCTTCCTAGGGGCAGAGCCAGCAGGCATCCCTCATGGTTTCTCGATTCTCCAGCTGGCATTTCTGAAGGACACTCTGAGCCCACTTCCACTTCTGCTGCCTTCTAACCCTCCGCTAAGTTCATGGCTCATGAATGAATGAGCAGCCGCGTTTTCCTGACCATGTGGGCTCCCCACTGTCACCGGGCACTCACCATCACCAGAGAGCAGGTGTTTTGAGAAGCCTGAACGAGCTGTGGGTGGTGAGACAGACGCTGGGCTTGGCTCTGGAAGCTTCAGCTCAGAACATTGAGCTGAACCATCTGAGGCTCCTCCAGGAAACAGGTTGTGCAAATCTCACAGCCCCCCTTTCTGGGCTCATGCATATTCATTAGTAGAACAACTCCAGGCCGAAGATAATGATTCATGCAGGCAGCACCATTCCGAGCATTATTATCTGGGAGTGACAACTGAATTTCTAATTCAACATGTGTATTGGACAAATAGATCACAAGAACTTTAAAGTCAGAAACATCCTTTGGAGTCATGCAACTTCTGTTGTAATGTGGCGTAAAATGATAGAGGAAGAGATCGCCTCTCTGGTGGGCTCTGCATAGCTGTTCCCTTCAAAGCAGAGGAGAAATGAAAGGCGCTGAAATTTCAGACACTGCTTGAGTCTCCAACAGAAGCTAATAATAATGGCCAAGAAGGAGACAACCATGGCGACAACAGAGAGCCAGCCACTGGCACGAGCTCACCATTGTTTCGAGTTATTCCGTGGGCATGAACAGAATCCTCCTTTCTTCCCCTGGCTGGCAGTAAGAATGGAGCAGAGACTGGTGGGGCTCATTGGCTGCTCCATAAGAATCAGAGGGCAATAAATGCAAGGCAAGACTGAAGAGGGAGTGGTGGAATCGATTTGAGCAGCATTTCCACACCCAGCAGGACACCGTGAGAGCTACACTATCTGCCCGTCTGCAGAGATCGGCCACTTCCCGCTTGTCACAGCTGACAGTCAAGCATAAAATGGCTTCTGTCAAAGAGTGACAGCTCTTTGAAGACTAAGTCTTAAACCATTCCTTAAAGTTTTATATTCCAGTCCTCACGGCCACTCCACCCCCAAAGTCTCTTCTTTCTAAGTGATAGAATAAACTGACTGCCTATTCCCCTACCTACTGGGGGAGACCATGGAAAACTCAAAGTCTTCGAGAGCCTGAATAGCTACTCTTGTGTTTTTTTTTTCCCTTTTGAGCTAATAATGACATTTTAGAATATTTACTAAGAACCAGGTACTGTGATAAAGTACACACCTCTGTGACTTAAATTCTCACAACAGTCAATGACAAAAGTGCTAGTATCCCTAATTTACTGATGAGGAAACTGAGTCTTTGAGAGGCCAAGTGACTTGGCCCCTGATTCACACAGTCCATGACTGGTGGGAGCAGGAGTAGAGACCAGGTCTCTGTGACTTTGGAGACCACTCCCTTTACTATTAAACGATGTTGATCTAATGATGGGGAGGGGTGTCTTTTTGAGGATGAGCGCACAAATCTTGAGCAAGTGGAACCCTGGTGAAGGATGTACTTGAGATCTGGATACTCCGGTCCCCTGGCCCCTTCCAGCTGCCTCTCACCTGTGGGTTGAGGTGCGTATGGAGGCCAAAAAGCTGTGCTCATCTGAGACCTATATTCCCTCTATATCACTCTCTGGAGCCAATCAGGCTTGCAGTCTCATAGCTCAAGCTCAGTAGAAAAACTTTTGCTTCTCTAAGTTCTGATTAGGCCACCTACTTCCAATAAACCAATCACCAAGGCTCGAGGATGTGGTGGGCTCTGATTGGCCAGCTTGAGTCACATACTTCCAGTTGGAGTCAAGAATGAAGTCACCATCCCCTGAGTGATGTGGTCTGAGAGCAGGAGGAAGGTGTGATCCCTCTCAGGACAATGGGGGTGTTGTATCCAGACGAAGGAGAAAAAAACGCTGATCAGACAAAACCAAAAAATGCCCACCACACTTGTTAAGCCTCATTGCCTCCTGTCTTCTCTGGGTTCTGAAGGTTATGGGGGAGGTGGATATTTGAGGAGAGACAGAGGGAATGAAGATAAGAGGGAAAGATAGAACGACCTTACAGAGAGGTTTGCTCAGAAATGGAAACAGAACTAGAGGAGAACCAGAACGATTTCCCTCAGCTCCTCAAGAAAGAGAACACACAGGAAACAATGTTTTAAAAGTCTAGCCCTAAAAAAAAAAAATAAGTAAAATAAAAGTCTAGCCCTGATTCCCATATGCATCCTACATAGGTCAGTGTTCTTCAGTTTTTGTTCTAAAAGTTTCTAGAGCTCTGGGAGGATTCCTTATGATCCTTTAGAATGAATTAGGAAGTAAGATTCAAGAGGAAGGTTAGTGGGTTGAGCTCAGACCCCTCCTGGCTTCAGTTGTAGCTTTCTCACTTTTATTTCTCTTTTCAGTGCCTTGTGCATGAGATCTTGTTTGGAAAAAAAAAAAAAATGTTCCTCTCTGCTAAACACTGCTCTGCACTGAGATAGTCTCAACAAGAAAGATCTTTGGTTTACATCTATGTCTCACGTGGTCAGCGCAGTGCCAGGCATACAGTAGGCACTCAGTCATTACTAAGCTGTCAAATGGATGGTTGAATGGCCAAAAGGGAAATTATGAGTGGAAAACCTTAAATTGTGGAAAGGAATCTCAGAGTTCTGGGAGCACACATAGAACTGACGATCCCTTCATGAGGATGTAACCACAGACAGAGCCTTGTGTGGAAAGACAGCTGACTGCTCCCCTTTTGACTTAGACACAGCTCTAACCAAACAGGTGAAACATTTGTGATGGGCCACTGCTTAATAAGCCTTTGACTGTGTGGATCACAATAAACTGTGGGAAATTCTGAAAGAGATGGGTATACCAGACCACCTGACCTGCCTCTTGAGAAACCTGTATGCAGGTCAGGAAGCAACAGTTAGAACTAGACATGGAACAACAGACTGGTTCCAAATAGGAAAAGGAGTACGTCAAGGCTGTATATCATCACGCTGCTTATTTAACTTATATGCAGAGTACGTCATGAGAAATGTTGGGCTGGAGGAAGCACAAGCTGAAATCAAGATTGCTGGGAGAAATATCAATAACCTCAGATATACAGATGATACCACCCTTATGGCAGAAAGTGAAGAAGAACTAAAGAGCCTCTTGATGAAAGTGAAAGAGGGAAGTGAAAAAGTTGGCTTAAAGCTCAACGTTCAGAAACCTAAGATCATGGCATCTGGTCCCATCACTTCATGGCAAATAGATGGGGAAACAGTGGCTGACTTTATTTTTCTGGGCTCCAAAATCACTGCAGATGGTGATTGTAGCCATGAAATTAAAAGACACTTACTCCTTGGAAGGAAAGTTATGACTGACCTAGACAGCATATTAAAAAGCAAACACATTACTTTGCCAACAAAAGTCTGCCTAGTCAAGGCTATGGTTTTTCCAGTAGTCATGTATGGATGTGAGAGCTGGACCATAAAGAAAGCTGAGTGCTGAAGAATTGATGCTTTTGAACTGTGGTATTGGAGAAGACTCTTGAGAGTCCCTTGGACTGCAAGGAGATCCAACCAGTCCATCCTAAAGATCAGTCCTGGGTATTCATTGGAAGGACTGATGTTGAAGCTGAAACTCCAATACTTTGGCCACCTGATGTGAAGAGCTGACTCATTTGAGAAGACCCTGATGTTGGGAAGGATTGAGGGCAGGAGGAGAAGGGGACGACAGAGGATGAGATGGTTAGATGGCATCACCGACTTGATGGACATGGGTTTGGGTGGACTCCGGGAGTTGGTGATAGACAGGGTGGCCTGGTGTGCTGCGGTTCATGGGGTCGGAAAGAGTCAGTCATGACAGAGTGACTGAACTGAACTGAACTGTTTAATAATATCACTCTTTCAACAGTTATCAAGAGCCAGATATTTGTCAGTTATTTCTTACTTCTCAAACTCAGGACCAAACTCCAGTTCCCTGGATGCCAGAAAAGTCTTATCTCTAAGAAGCGAAACATTACCCAATCTGCCTTAAGTATTAGTTTGAGATCACAGTGGCTCTGTAGGTTATGGTGTCAGATAATCCCAGATGTGATCTCCTGGATAAGAACTGGGGACTGTTTCAAAGATTCCTTGGACCAGCCTAATTCTACTTCAAACCCCTAATCCAACACATGCACACACACACATGCACAGAGATTTTTTATTAAAGACTATCTGTCACGCACACTCACAAAATCCCTAGAGAACCTGGCTTAGAAGCCATGGATTCAGAAGCGTAGCTGAAACTGCGCTATAGCCTTGTGCAAGGGGCTTACCCATCCAGACATTCTGGTCCAACTGTTGGCACCCGGCAAGTGATGCTTTTGCAAGAATCTCTGTCTTTCTTGTCTCTGGAAGCTGAGCATTCCTGCTGCCCTTCTTCCCAGAGTAGACCTCTGGGGGCAACCAGCTTCCCCTCAAAATCTTGCACAGATTTGGCTGATTAGAGGAGTTTATTCCATATGCCTATGTCCTTGCTGCAAGAGCTCCTGGGAAAGAAAGTTTTAAGCTCCTACCACAAAGTGGAGAAGCCTCCCAACAAAAAGAAAGGGTATGCAAAGGAGCAGAGTGGTC
Source organism: Giraffa tippelskirchi (assembly GCF_054371585.1). Classification (NCBI taxonomy): domain Eukaryota; kingdom Metazoa; phylum Chordata; class Mammalia; order Artiodactyla; family Giraffidae; genus Giraffa; species Giraffa tippelskirchi. Next base: position 25,653,575 of record NC_137287.1, read on the forward strand.
AGAATCACAAAGAGTTGGACACGACTGAGACTGAACAACAACAAGACCTCCTGAGACAGCTGTTGGGCATTAGGTTCACTGCACGAGGGGTTCGATCCAAGGTTTCTTCTACTTCTTCCCTCTTCCCAGATTAACATCACTTTCCACCCATATTATTCCACTCTATATTATTTAGCCCTCAAAGCATGTGCTATATTATCAACTCTAAGCCCCCAGCCCCTCAGGAAGAGCTTATTTCTCCTAAGAATGGAACCCATGTTCTTAGCAGTGCAACATTTGTTTTCCCCTTTCCTGAAGTGGAGAGTGTTTCCATTTTTGAAAAACACATGGCAGGAAGCAGAAAGAAAAATCAAGAGAGTATGAGTTAAGCAATTCACATTACAACAGGTCAAGTCCAGCTCGTCAAAGAATCTAAATTGAAAGCAAATTGGTTTAAATTGAGACAAGACAGTTTTCTGATGTTCAGACTTGTGGCAACATGGAATTGCTTTCCTGGAGGTCTCTGGGGAATTGACCAGCTCCACCAAGTTGGCTGACATAATTGGGACATAGTTGGGTGTGGAGATAGAGAAATAGATGGAACAGATTTCACATGTCCCTGCTAGTCTTGCTTGCATGCTGTTACTGTGCGGTACCAACCTTATATGGGATGACGGTGCAAAGCTAGACCTTCTAGTGAGGCCAGGCATATGAATGTATGAGTGCCTGGTGGGGCAAGCTAGGTGCGGGGAGTGGGGGCCAAGTCAGCTGGAGCCAGGAACAAAAGCTTGATTCTTTATGTGGGTTAATTGCGGCCGATTATCCCCTCTCCAACCCAAATAAGTTTTGCGGCTGCTAGAGAAATTGAAATTGCCAAAGAGCGAAGTTGGAGGTGCTTGAATATTTTCTCTGACTCTTACTTAAACATTGGCAACTTTCCTGAGACTATAAATATGATTGGGACTCAGCCATTTCTCTCTTTGTAGTCTATGAAAATTAACTTGGTCCGCAGGGGCTGCAATCACTGCCAAACCCCCCAAGTGTGAGCTCTTCCTCCACACTGACAAAAATAACAGTTAATTAGGCTGCGACACCCATAGGAAAGTGAGCTTGCACCACCAATCATGGGAGGGGGGCATGCAAAATGTTGCCATGACAACAGGCATTTACTGGCTCTTCATTTTAATGTATCAAAGGCTAGGGATAATTTCCCAGTGAGAATACACTAGGGTAGATTTTTTTCCCCTGCTCATTCTTTCTGCCAGTCTTTTGCCAGTTTGGGAGTAGTATTCCTGTAGCAACAGGTTTAAAAGGTAAGAAGCCTTGTGAGAGCATTAAACACCAGGCAAGCTACTGCTGGAGATGCTGTCTGTCTTGGGAGGCCCAAGGAGGGTGGTGCAGCATCCTTCTCAGTATCTAAGCTGGATAGAAAGAATTTGGAGGCAGGTGAAATGTCAGCTGTGAATCTTTGCCCTCATTTCCAGGTGAACTTTCTGTTTTCACGAACTTTCCTTCCTTATTCTTCTCTCCTTCCCTCTCATTTCCTTTCTTCCCGCCCTCCCTTCCTTCCATCTCTTTCTTCTTGTTTTGTTGTGCGCTTACTCTGTACCAGGCACTTACTAGGCATCATCTGATTTATTCCCCATGACTACACAGTAAGAAAAATATGATTCTTATTTTACAGATGAGGACACTGAGATTAAGAGGGGTTGAAGGCTCTAATCACATAGTAACTTGCAGAACCTGGATTTGAATCAGGTCAGGTCTCAAAACCCAGGCCCTCATCTACTCTATAAATAGAAGCAAATTTGTTTATTAGTTTTAATTTATTTGTTAACTGGAGGAAAATTCTTTTGAATTTGTTTATTATTATCATCATTGCCCCTTACCACCATGTATTAGTCAGCTATTGCTGCATAAAAAACACCTACAAAATCTCAGTGGCACATGATTATAAGTATCTATTTCACTTCAGCATAGGGTGGCTCTGACCCTCATGTTTTTTCTGGGGCTTGGGCTGAAAGTGAGGCAACTACCCAGGGAAAGCTCTTCTCATGGTGATGGTAGAGGCACATGTCTCTGTTCAACCATACAAGTATATTTCAGTTCCCTCCTGTGTCATGTCTGCTAATATCTCATTTACCAAAGCAAGGCATGTGGTTGAGCCCAAAGTCAGAGTAGGAAATACACCCCCACCATTTGTGAAAGGAATCACAAAGTTTTATGGCAAGGATGTGGATACAGAGAAGGATGACGAACTGGGGCCCAAAAGGTTGTACAGTTATCCTTATCGTCATCCTCATCATCATTACTTCTATGGACCAGGCCTCTCTTTGATCTGCTCAGTGGTAAAGAGTTTTCCTGCAATGCAGGTGATCCAAGTTCCATCCCCGGGTTGGGAAGATCCCCTGGAGAAGGAAATGGCAACCCACTCCAGTATTCTTGCCTGGAAAGTCCCATGGATGGGAGTGCCTGGCAGGCTATAGTCCATGGGGTCTAAAAGAGTTGAACATGACTGAGCAACTAACACTTTCATGTTTAAGGAATAAATGATTTCTTTACAAAGCTCTTTAAGAGCACCAGTCATTACTGGAGCAGCTAGTCATTTAACTGGATTAAGTTTTCCATTAAAAATTTTTATGTAGTCACAAACCTGGCATTTTGTGACTACCTGAAATCATGGGATGGAGTAGCAGGTGGGAGGGAGGTTCAAGAGGGAGGGGACACTTTTATACCTATGGCTGATTCATGTTGATATATGGCAGAAACCAACACAGTATTGTGAAGTAATTATCCTCCAATTAAAAAAATTTTAAAAATAACCTCATATATTGGTTTATCACAGTTTAGAAAAGTATTGTGGTGATTACAGTTCAATATAATTGTTTCTTTTGAATTACTATGTAATTTACTTTATATATCTAAAAAGCTAAATTTTCTGAGATGGAGTTCATAGACCTCACCAGGCAGCTAAAGATTTCTTTTGCAAAAGAGTATTTCTTAAATACTTAAATTAAGAGTATTTCTAAATACTCTTAAGTCTTGGTCTTCATCAGGTTTTCTCCTAGCACAACACATCAACTTGATTTGTAATCATAGCTCTACACATTTGTAGCAAGTTTTACAGTTGACAAAGTCTCTTCCCCCCATATTTACATTTTATCTGCATCGCCTCTGGCACCTGCAGGTGACATACCCACGTCAGGGTTCTAACAGCCACTTCTCTGGTAAATGAGCCATTTACTAGACATTGCAAGAATTTCAGTATCTGGACCTGATGAGCGAGGTGTGGTCAATTTTTCTTTGAGAAAAACTGAAAATATAAGAAATCAAGACAATCTTGAACTATGAAATATAATGAAAACACAGGATTATTTCTAATAGCTTCAGCCAGGCACAAGATGCTCTTAAAAAGTCTGCTTAAATATATCCTTGCAATTTGTTTCTATATTACTGTAACCTGAGGAAAATATTTGGTTGTCTTTTGTCCAAAGAGTCTTACTAGCCATTCCATCTCCAGTATTTAGCATAATACCTGGTACACATATAAGCTCAATAAATATTAACTGAATGTATGAACGATTGGGTGGGAATTTTTGGAAGTGCACATCCCAATTCTGAAACAGCTCACGTGGCTCATAGAGTCTAAATTCGTGAGCTTTCTCTGTTTGTAGGTAATTCTGCAGGGAGGTGGGGCAGATCTGCAGTAAACAGCAGATGAACAAGGCCATTCTTGTTGCAGTGACGCGTTGGTACCAAGCGATTATTTGTTTTCTCTAACACAATGTAAAGAGTGCTAATGGGATTAGCCTTTTGTGATGAATACTAATATGATATGAAAACAAATGCTAATATGCAACGTGAAATTGCTAACAAAGGAGAAAATTGCTAATAAAATTCAATGGACCTCAGTGACAAATGCTTCACATATCCCTCTGGTCGGGCCAAGACTGTCCTCTTAGCATGGGAATGGCATAGACTAGGGGAGATCATGGCATACGAGCTGCTTGCTGATGGCTGGATTTCAGTTGGTTCCTCTGTGTGGGTGGGGCCATGAGAGAAGGCACACATGGGATACTCACAAACATACCCACTTGGGGCACCAAGGATCCAGCAGGGAGGCCCCCACAGGAAGCTAGAGCATGGCCCTTTCCACTTCAGTGTCAGACCTTTAAACTTTTCCAGCATTCTCTCTCATCTGTTGTGCTGGTTGGCCTTTCTGCTGCTGCTGCTGAGTTGTTTCAGTCGTGTCTGACTCTGTGCAACCCCATAGATGGCAGCCCACCAGGCTCCCCCGTCCCTGGGATTCTCCAGGCAAGAATACTGGAGTGGGATGCCATTGCCTTCTCCAGGCCTTTCTGCAACCTTGTGCAATTACAAGGCAGACCTGCAAATGGAAAAGTAGACACAGAAAGAAGTGACTGGCCTGTGGTCACACAGATAGCAGAGCTCGATGGTACTTCAGGGTCTTCCACTAGCTCCTGCATCTTTCCACTCCCACCTCTCCACTCTCCATCTCTTCTTCCTCCCTGGCTACTCCCCTCGCCTCCAGCTCCTCTCCTCTGCATCTCCTTTCCCCATCTCCTTCCCTTCCTACCAGAATCTGATCTTCTCTCTCTTCGCTTATGGCAGCAGATGGCTTAAATAAACAACTTAGATTGGTGTAAATAAATCAGTCTGTGCTAACACAGGAAGTGACCAGTTTCTGGTCTCAGGTTCTGAGGCCAGTGATGGAAGCACAGGGTATTTCACTCAAATGGGTGATGCAAAGTTCTCTTGGAAAGTGAAAACTTGAGATGAAAGCCTTCAGGCAAAGGTACCATGGAAGGAACCAGAGGAGAAAGCAGAGATAAAATCCTTAAAAAAATTCTGATGACTCGGGTACAAAATGTGATTCCCTTGAGGAGGGGAAGCTGAGGGACCACTCGTGGACAGAGCAATCAGAGAAGGGAGGGATACTTTGGAAGAGAGGATCCTGTGGAAGATAGAGGAGAAGATCATGATTCTTTGGCTATCAAATCCCCTGAGAGAATGTTTTGGAAAGAAAAAGTTCATCATAGGAAAGACAAAAAGAGAAATGTTGGCATCACAGCTATTTAGCAGAAGGTGGGATGTTTGCTGGGGTGAAAGAAAACTGAGAACAAGATAAAGTCTGCTGAGAAAGACAAAGCAGGAGGGAGATGGCAAGAGGACACTTCAGGAGAGAAGGGGCCACCTTGAACATTTAGAAAGGAAGCAAGATGAAGGAGCAGCAGGAGTAGGCAGAACTCAGGGAGCATGAGGCTGGAGGGAAGCTGCACATCCATTACTGGATCTTGAGACAGGAGCATGGCATTAAATGAAGTTGCCACTGGACACAGCTGCACACTCTGGGATCCTGCAGGAAGCCAGTAAATGAGGAGAAAGTGAAAGAGAGAGACCTGCTGTCTGACTCACAGAAGATCAGGGACATTGAAAGAAAAACCAGCTGAGTCCTTGTCAGTGGAATCCAGCCCAAGTTCATCAAAGAAAACGAGGGGGTGAGGGAGGAAAGGAGAAGGAGGGGAGGAGGGGAGACTGAGGAGGGGGGCCACCAGGAGGTGGGGAGCAACTCCGAGAACCCTCTGGAGAGTTGGCTAAAGAAATGAATGAAGATGAAGAGCGGGAGAGTGAAGTCATATGACAGTTGTTCCAGAGTATGATTTGACTAAGTTCTGGGGAAAGTGAAGAAGGGGAGGGAGGCGTTTGGTGGGTGAGGGCTCCCCTCAGAGCAGTGCTGGGTCTAAGGAGATCTGTGAAGCCCAACCTGGGTGCCCACTGAGCTCAAACAGGAGCCACCCAGCAGCCATGTGCCTGCAAGGCTGTCAGAGCGCAGAGGATGGAAGGAGGCACTGAGGGGCGGAGCAGAGAGCAAGGGACAGGAAGCAGATGGATTGTGGCTATGAAGGGGCTGCAAGCAGAGAAGAGAGCTTCTGATCATGCTCCTAGGGGAAGTCACCCTCATTCTCACGGCCCAGCATCCCAACATCATCACCATCAGAGGAACGGTTGTAGGGGGAACAAGGACAAACCTACAGTGTAAAGATCTTCATGGACCTGCATGGATGGTCTCAAGAGCCTGATGGAGACTGTGAAGCAGTCTTTTTTGTTGAGGAGGTTAAGACCCTGATGCTCCCTCCAGCTGCTGCATTGTGTGAAGCTTCTGCAGGAAAAACTGGATCCAGAATAGCTGGCCAAACTGCTGCTGAGCCTTACTGAAGGTCACAACACGGTTGGCATGACCCCATGGTCCTCTACCCCAGAGCAGTGGCTTTGTGTCGAGGAACAGGACACCTGTGGACAGGTGGTTGGTGGGTTGCATCTTGGGGGGTGATGCTGACTCAGAAACCACAGTTCCCTGGGAAGGTGGAAGTTGATCAGATCAATTAGGTGTTTATGGACCTGAAGATGCCCAATGAGAAAATCGAGGCTGGCTGCAAAAAGACCTGCTTGCAGTCCAGAAGATGACCTCCACTGAGCACCCCCATGACATCCTCCACTCTGACCTGGGCTTCCACCTGTGACCTGCTTCCCAGGGTGCAGGGTCAACTTGGAAGACTGCTTCAAGCCGAGTATTTCCATGAGATGCTCCCATTTTGTCCCATTGGCCCCCTGATGTTCCCATATGGCCCGACAACAGCAAGCAGCAGAGTGAAGGTTGGCACCAGCCTGAAGTCCCCCTGAGGAAGGCTGGGGCTACCCCTGGCTGGGCGACAGCCACCACAAACTGGGGGGCCTCAGCTGCAGGTCTCAGCTTCACCCTGAAGTTCTGAAGTTCAGAGTGGACCCCAGACAGACCCCAGGAGTACCAGCTGATGAGGCCCAGATGAGACCAGAGGCTGGTGCTGAAAACAGACCCAGATCCTGTCCTGAATGAACACACCTGATGCCTGTCAGTGCTGGCATGGGTTGGGATTATAGAGTCTTGGACTGCTGGCCTTGTTTGATTTTCCACCTTTCATTTTTGTTTTATCTTGGCTTGTAAATATGTCAATTAAATCATGTTTTCCTTCTTGTGGATAAAACAACTCACTAGATGAATACTTCTGTATCCTCCTCTTGCTCTCTCTCTTCCTTTCTGTCCATACCATTTCCATCCGCCTTATCCATCAGCCTCCCCACCACCTTTTCTTCCTCCGCTTTCCAACCCTCCATTGTCTCTTTCTTTTCCATCTCCTTCCAGTCTTCTCCTACATCCTTGGTCTCTACTACCTGTATCCAAGAATCATTTGCACCAGCAAAAGTGAAAGTGTAAATCACTTAGTAGTGTCTGACTCTTTGTGACCCCATGGACTGTAGCCTACCAGGCTCCTCTGTCCCTGGGATTCTCTAGGCAAGAATACTGGAGCGGGTTGCCATTTCCCTCCTCCAGGGGATCTTCCCAACCCAGGGATCGAGCCCAGGTCTCCTGCATTGCAGGCAGATTCTTTACCGTCTGAGCCACAAATGGCACCAGCAAAAGCTAGCATTTATCATGAAAACAGACTTTGGTTTGGGAGCAGCCCATTCTGAAGTCAAAGTTGGAGTGAAAACTTGGCTCAGGTGCTCATAAATGCTGTGAATATACAGAAATTCTCTGAGCCTCAGATTTCAGATCCATCATGTGGATTTCCTCAAAGGGTGGCTGTGAATAGCCAAATTTTAATTGCAAGTATAACTGCAACTTGGACTGTATAGTTATGTGAACTGTAATTGCAACTCTTCAAAAGGGGACAAGTGTGAGGAAGAGGACTGGGAGGGAATGGCTGACAATCGCCAACCAGGGTGATTTTCTTCTTCAAAATTTTCTTTAATAATGTTATTTCATTGTGTTTCTATGGTTCTCTACCCTGTCAGATCCAATGCCACTTTTTTTATAACTAATATTTTGTGACATCCCCTTAACCATCCTGAAATGAAATTCATAGGTTATATAACTCACTTACACATAATTTCATAAAATTTAATAGAATGTCCTACCTATATTATACAGGAGAGTAACAGAAAGTAGTTTGTATAAAATAATTTGTATTTTAATATGTGACTGCTTGGTTGTGATGATAGAAGAGATGATGAAGACAGATTCTTGCATCTCTATCTAGGTTCATCATGAATGGCATGCTGACAGAAGCCAGTTGATACAGATGTGTTTTACTGGGGACTCGCCTACTTTGAACGGCTTTGCCACCAGTAATGGGGGTTCCTGAAATAGTGAACAAATTTCTGGTAAAGTTCTGAATAAAACAAAGCAAGATTTACAATTTAGTCCACAGACATTTCAGGGTAAATTAAGACTGAAAAAATGACTGTGTTTCTAGGGAAAGTAGACTTTGTAAATAAGTTTTTCAGCGATTGAGTGTCCAGAGGGACATTAGAAAGTCACCTGGGATGTGGGGCAATTCTGCAGGGCCTGAACTGCTTCTCTGTGTCGCATGGACTTCACCCTCTCAATACTCATGGTGCCCCACCCCCACAACTAGGGCAACTCAAAGCTTCCACTGGTAGCTCAGCTGGTAAAGAATCCACCTGCAATGCAGGAGACCCCAGTTTGAATCCTGGACTGGGAAGATCCACTGGAGAAGGGATGGGCTACCCACTCCAGTATTCTTGGGCTTCCCTGGTGGCTCAGCTGGTAAAGAATCTGCCTGCAATGAGGAAGACTGGGTCTGATCCCTGGGTTGGGAAGATCCCCTGGAGAAGGGAACAGCTACCCACTTCAGTATTCTGGCCTGGAGAATTCCACGGACTGTACAGTATATGGGGTCACAAAGAGTCGGACACGACTGAGCGACTTTCACTTCAAAGCTTCCACACTTTTCCAAAATGCATCCTGGGAGGTGGAATCTCCCATTCTGAGGGCACAGCTATGTTTTCATTAAAATAAACCAAAAATCAAATAATCTTGCTCTGTGAGGGCTTTGACAGCCCCTGGGCTGAACATCACTCTCTCACTGAGGCTAAAACAACAAGAATAGCAGCACAGATCCTGCATCTAGAAAATTGAAAATGAACTGACTTTTTATCATTTAACCTGACAAGTTCAGTGCATTTATACTGTCATATTTCTGTTGTCCTCAGAGTTGTTGAGTAGAATCTTTCCATGGATCCATGTTATGGCTAACAGAATTTGTCTCAAACTAAGTGTTCAACCTCCTCTTGTTTCCTGAGACCATGGTAGATTCTCTCCTCTCCTCCCTGAGCCCAGCCTTCATTGTATTTCAGCAAAATAATTCCCTGCCAGATGGTGGGGGAAAAGTAGCCCTTGAGAGGAATGATGATACTGTCACCAAAGGCTAGACTGGTCAGGACCAGTTTGGATTAAAGCCAGACCCTCCCAAGGTGAGACTAACAGTGGGATTTGCAACAGACAGCCCCATCTGGACAAAGCAGACTTCCAGGATGCTGGGACTCTCAAACCAGCATTGGTCTGTGCAATGGGCCTCTGGAAATCTCCTCTGACATCAGTGCTCTGTCTGCTTTAGAGTTGGGTAAATCTTACTAGGGCTTGGGATTTCAAAAGGAGTAACTTTGGCTCACGTGGAGAATTGAAGATTCCTGAAAAACAAGCAAACAAAAAACTCTATCCTGGAGGCTGAATCCTTCATTCTAAGAATTTTTCCTGGGCTGTATTATTATTAAAAACAAAACACAATCCCCAAATGGAGTCACTTATGCTAAGCCCAACATCACCAAACTGAGACTCAATTTAACCACTGTTTCAGCCCTCTCAGAAATGGAATCTTGACACAGTCAGGAAGCACCTGCTCAGCACCGCTGAGGTCATCTGCTGACAGACCCCCACCAGTCCCTGAAGGAAAGTGACCTTGCCATGACCCATCCTAGATCATCTAGCATAACTTCCTTGTTCTGTTTCTTTCTGCCTTTAAAAGTCTTTCATCCTGTACAGCTTCTCAAAGCTCATTTCTAGGTATTAGATGCTGCATAACTCAGGAATCATTGAATAAAGCCAAGAAAATGTTTAGAACTTACTCTATGGGATTTTTTTTTTTTAACTTTATCTTAGAAGGTTCTTTCAATTGCTTGTTCAAGACTTTGGACTAAATTTCTTATTCTTTAGAGTCTGAAAAGAAGGTTCAGCCCTGCCCTGGACATTTCCCCCTCCTCACCTCCCTCCAATGTATTGCCTTGTAACATTTCCTTAGGATAAGTTCCATCCAATCCAATCCAATCTTTATTATCTAAAGATTACTTCAAAGTAAAAATCCTAGATCTGGCAAAATGGGGATCAGTCTCTGTGTGTGTATGTGAAATTCTGCCCGATTTCCTGTAGGGTGTGATATTACATGAATTCGGGTTCACATCTTTGAAGCACAGCTTAGTTACTTGTGCAAATCATGTATCATCTCTGAGGATGTTTTCCTTCGTCTATGTTGTAGGGGTGGAAAAGTAATTTTCTTTATACCCTTCTAGGTTCTTGACTGAGACCCCCTCAGTCAGAGAGTGATAGTCACTCAGTTGTGTCTGACTCTTTGCGACCCCATAGACTGTAGCCTGCTAGGTTCCTCTGACCATGGAATTCTCCAGGCAAGAATATGGAGTGGGTTATCATTTCCTTCTCCAACCCCATAATTAAAAATAGATTAGCGGAGAAAAACAAACAGAAGTTTAATAAAATGAATACCTTCTAGTGTCTCAGCTGGTGAAGAATCCACCTGCAATGTAGGAGACCTAGGTTTAATCTCTGGGTTGGGAAGACTCCTTGGAGAAGGGAATGGCTACCCACTCCAGTATTCTTGCCTGAAGAATTCCATGGACAGAGGATCCTGGCAGGGTATGGTCCATAGGATCGCAGAGTCGGACACGACTGAGTGACTAAGTACGCACACATACCTTCTGCCTACATGCGCGATACCCAGGAAAACTGAGTAACGCCCCAAATGGCCGAAGACACTGCCTTTAATTCCACATCCAGCTAAAGACAAAGGAAAGATATTGGGGTGTCAGTTATGGGAGGTTATCAGGCAGAGCATAGTAAACAAGTGTGTGGTTGATACACAGATGTAAGTCAAGCCTTCTTCATAGAAAAGAGTTTTCTGTGATTTAGAACCATCCTGCTCTTCCTGGTACTGAGAAAAAGACACCCTTGCAGATAAATATTTCCCTCATAAATATAAATGTCTCTTACAAAAGGATAATTTCTACTCTGTTTTCAGAACTTTTCCTGCATCTGTTGTTTCTTAAAAATAATCAGCCTAACGTAATCTTTATGCTAAAGAGACATATTTTGGGGCAGTAAATCCTGCTCCCATTCATAATCTACCGTTATGGGGCTGTCGTGAGGCTTGGCAAGATTCAGCTGTGCAGCAGTCATTCCGGAGCCTGGACCATGGGGGTCCCTCCTTAGATCTCCCCGCTAGCTTAGTGCTCAGTCTATCCGTGGGGTCTCATCTCCACTCAACTCTTGGGCCCCACTGCATCCTAGTCCCCAAGTCACTCCCATCAAAACTGAGGCTTCTTCCCCTTCTCTGATGCCCTGTGCATTTTAACCCGTTGGTAAGTCCAGTGAGGTTTCCCTCAAAAACACACCTGAGTCCATTCCTCTTTCTTCAACTCTACCACCTCTATCTTCTTACAGGCTTCCAATTTCTATCACCTTGGCTGTGGCAGTGCCATCCTAAGTAATCCTTCAGTTTGACCCATGGTCTTTTATTTGTTTGTTTATTTTTAATTAATTTTTAATTTTTAATTTATTTGTATTTTTATAATGTTGTATTGGTTTCTGCTGTACAACAAGGTAAATTAGACATACCTATCCCCTCCCTCTTATGTCTCCCTCCCACCCCACAGCAGGGGAAGGAGAGGGTGAGAAAAACTGAACAAGTAGCATTGACATATTATACACCACCATGTGTAAAACAGGGAGCTGGTGGGAAGCTGCTATATAACACAGGGAGCCCAGCCTGTCACTCTGTGATGACCCACGGTCTTTTAAAATCCATTCTCCTGGTGGCAGTTAGAATCGTCTTTTAAAATCTTGACTCACATCACCCCTTTGCTTAAAACTGCCAGTGGGCCCCCATACTACTTAGGATTAAAGATCTGGACACAGCTGTTCATGGCTCCCTGTGATCAGACCCCTGCTCATCTCACCAGCCTCATCTTGTACCCACCCTTCTGTTCATCATGGTTCTGCTGCACTGTCCTCTGTTTCTCCAACAAGTCAGACTCATTCCTCCCTTCGGGCTTTGTATTTCTGGTTCTTTCAGCCCAGGATGCCCTTCCCAGGATGACTGATTTTCATTATTCAGGTCACAGCAGAAATGTCACCTCCTCAGAGAGGCTTTCCCTGAGGCTACATTGTCTGATGTAGCATATTACTGTAGGTTCACTAATAAGGTGATCATATAATTTATGGTCAAATCTACATCACTTATTTGACTAGTGAAAGGGGCTCTATAACAATTAAGCCAGGACAATAGTTCTGGTTTAGTCAAGTTGTGTTATTACCCTTCTCCTTATTTATGCCTTCTCTATTGTATCACTGTGCTTTAAGATCTTCACTGTTTTTCAGTCACTAAGTCATGTCTGACTCTTAGCAACCCAATGGACGGCAGCATGTCAGGCTCCCTTGTCCTTCACTATCTCCTGGAATTGGCTGAAATTCATGTCCACTGAGACTGTGATGGTATCTAACCATCTCATCCTCTGCTGCCCCCTTCTCCTTTTGCCTTCAGTCTTTCCCAGCATCAGGGTCTTTTCCAATGAGTTGACTCTTCACATGCACTAAAGCTTCAGCTTTTGCATCGGTCCTTCCAATGAACATGGAGAAGGAAATGGCAACCCACTCCAGTATTCTTGCCTGGAGAATCCCATGGACGGAGGAGCCTGGTAGGCTACAGTCCATGGGGTCGCAAAGAGTCGGACACGACTGAGCGACTTCACTTTCCAATGAACATTCAGGATTGATTCACTTTAGGATTGACTGGTTTGATCTCCTTGCTGTCCATACTACTTGTCAATAACTGATACTCTTTATTTACATATGTATTACCTCTCCACTCTATTACAATGTAAACTCCAAGAGGATGGGGCTGCTCTCTGGTTCACTGTGGTACCCTCATCCCCTTGAAAACTAAACTATGTGTTTAGAACATAGTAGATGCTCTGTGAATATGTGTGGACTGAAGTGTATTGAATGTAAGGCACTGTAATTGCCATGGGTTAGGTAGTTGTGGGTGAGTTATCCTGGCTACACATTTCTTATCATTTAAAACAATGAATCACAAAACCTGCCTTCCTATGCTGACTAGGAATCATATTCATCTCCATATCAGGAGATCCCAAGGAAAGCCAACTTTGGGTACACAGGCCCACCCAGAGATTACCTGGTTATTCCTTGTCACGCCTTGTTTGAATTAGGTTTGATAAGTACGGATCAGGAAACAGTTTCAAGATTGAGAAGTACTTATACTTGATGAGAAAATGTCATTTTTGCAACATTTGGGGTCATAAAATGACTTTCCCTGCTTGCTGCTTGGAAATGCCAGAAAAGCAATGCTAGAAATAACACCAAATGATCATTGAATTAATTAATGTGGATACCGATTGTATAAAATCCAGTTATTGTGGAGTGGGGATTGGATCTCACGTTAATTAATATTTAAGTCCTCTGGAAGTGGCACTGAAAGAACACCCCTCCCAGATCCTTTGGTTCCTCCACAGCCCATCCCCCTCGAGAAGGGGTTTCTTTGGGGCCCCAAACAGAAATCCCCTTATCACAGGCAGCACAGATTGCAGGCTGGTCTCGGACTTGTATTATTTGCATTTCTATAAAGGGAGGGCCTGGTATTATGTAACTGTGTGTGGGTTCTGAGGGCTTCTAATGGGCCTCCCTTTGTACAGTCTCTTAGCAACCAATTGAAGTTTGTAAGCTGGAACAAAGAGACTTGAGTCCAGCACTCCCTGAGCACATTCCTCCGAGTGGGGCCTGCCTCTAGGAGTGCTAGGTTGGGGGATATGCCCCTTGTCTTCTCAGCAATCCTCGTTCAATCATGGCTCCTCCTTGGAAGGAAAAAGATTGTTTAGGGACCGGCTGTGTTCTGTTATCAGAACTTCAGCTGAAGCCAGGGAAGTCTTCAGGAGAGTTGACCTGCATTCTTTCATTCTAAAATACGGTAGTACTGCTTGATAGTGTTAAAGCAAAATTCAACCGAGTAAATCCTGAAGGTCTAATTGGCTTTATTGAACAATTCATGAACTGGGCAGCATCCCATCCAGCAAGTAGAAAGGAACTCTGAGGAGGTGTACAGAATGGAAGGCTTTTATGGGCAGAAGTAGGAAGGGACAAGGAGAGGGCTAATTAACTTCATCTTTCTCTGGGGGATGGGAAGGGTCTGTGTGGCAGATTACCTCATTGAAGCTACCCAGAAAGTTCCAAATTGACTGGCTCAGACTACATTCCTGGGAGAGGTTGAAAGAGTAATTAGGTTAGGTATCAAGCCTTGGTTTGGTGATGTGAGCTTAGCACAAGTGATTCCATTTGGGTCTGTTGTTCCTTTTTGACAAAAGTCAAGAGTGCTCTTTAGGGTTGGTGGGAATCTGTGCTCTGTCACTTGTTAGCTGTATGTCCTTGGACAAATTACATTTTTGGGCTTCAGTGTTTTCAGTAGTCACACAAGAACAAAAAATTGCACCTTCCTCATCGGTTGGCTGAGAGCATTAAGGTACATCATACCTTTAACAAATATTTATCCAGGCTTGCATGCGTGTGTGCTAAGTCACTTCAGTCATGTCTGACTCTTCGTGACCCCAAGGACTGTAGTCCACCAGGCTCCTCTGTCCTCGGGATTCTCCAAGCAAGAATACTGGAGTGGGTTGCCATTTCCTTCTCCAAATCCAGGGTTAGGTTTTCCTATTTGTTAGGCACTATGCTTGGTGCCGAAGGCACTAAAGTAAATAAAATAGACAAAAATCCTTGCCCTCATGGAGATTACATTCTAGTAGGAGGAGACAGACAATAAAAATATAAAAGTCATATATATATATGGCATAAAAATATCATGGAAAATATTGGGAATGTGACAATTGAGCAAACCTGAAATATAATCCAAGTAAAGGCCTTCATATGGTACACAGAGGTTGTATATTCCTTAATTCATTAGTTTTCTTAGCCACTCATCCATTTGCCTCCTCATTCATTCAGTAATTCAATGACTGATTCTCAATCATCCATCCACCTATTCCCCTTCAGAGAATGTCAGATGAAGGTGTGTATGCATCATGGATTTAATGCCCATCTTATTATCTGAGCTGAGGTTCATTCAGGAGGAATTAGGGAAGTGAAGGCTTGGGATGATTATTGATCAGAACATGGAATATTGAAGTTTTTCACAAAACATAGGATAGAAAGAGCCTGCATTGTTTCTTTTTAAGCTAACATCTACTGAGAATATACTTTTTGCTGGGCTCTGTGATAAATGTTTTATATGTGTTATCTTATTTAGCACTGGGAAGTCAATTTGTCAGTTCAGTTCAGTTCAGTCGCTCAGTTGTGTCCGACTCTTTGCGACCCCATGAACTGCAGCACGCCAGGCCTCCCTGTCCATCACCAACTCCCGGAGTCTCAATTTGTAGTTACTACTTAATTTGTAGATGAGAGAACTGAGGCTTAGAGATCAATAGACAGCCTAAGGTCAGAGAGAAATTGGCAAAGTTAGTACTCAAACTTGGGGATGACTTCAAAATTCACGGGCTTACCTATTTTACTGCAAGGACTCCTTTACTGACTTTGGGTCCATAAATGAGTCATAAGCTGATCCCCTTTGCCTTCACATTCTCACTCATCAAATGGAAGATTCCATTCTTCCTCAAATCTCAAGGTTGAATGAGAGGACATATACATATGGACAGGCACCAGGAATTACCAGCCAGAAAGGGTGCTGTGATTGATTCACTATGCTCCAGTTCCAACAAGACTGAAAGGGCTTCTATTACAAGACCTTTCATTTCTCAAGCCTCTGATGATGGTAAGGCAGCAATCTGCATACAAGATGACCTTGAACTGTACCTGCTTTCCAATTCCCACTGGAAGGGCCCTTTACATCTTAGCAGGCTACTAAGCCAGAAGAGGTATTTCACTCGGGTTTCCAGTAATTTGTTCTGCAGTGTGAACTTTTGGGTCTGCTTGTCCAATGTCATGAAAATTGGATTAATGAGTGTTAATTGGTGCTGACTTGGCTGGTTTAAAAGGGATAGTGTCAAGTGGAGGAGGAGCATCCTGGTGTGATGGTTGGATCTGGGGGCTCCTGGGAATCAGGGTTCTGCATGATGCCAATGTCACAGGTTACTGGGGCAACCTCCTCCAGTTACTCTGATGGAAGACAGTGTCACCCGAGAGACCTTTGAAAGGAGGAAGGACACTTATTCCATTAGAACAAGGAGAAGATTTGCTTCAGAGACTGGTAGGCTTGGTCAAGATGTTTATTTATTCATTCATTTATCAAATCTTTTCCAAGCATCGGATATATGTGTCAGGCTCTGTTTAGGACTCTGGAGAACCACTGGTGAATGAAACAAAGCTTCTGTCCTCATGAAGCTTATGTTCTGAGGTCATTAAACAATAATCAAGTGAATACATGATTTAACGTCAAGCAGCATTTCCATCTGATGCTTCTATATTCTCCATTGTTGCTGTTGCTTAGTCGTGAAGTCATGTCCAACTCTTTTGTGACCCCATGGACTGTAGCCTGCCAGGATCCTCTGTCCATGGGATTTCCTAGGCAATGGAGTGGATGGCCATTTCCTTCTTCAGGGGATCTTCCTGACCCAGGGATCAAAGCTGTGTCTCCTGCATTGCAGGTGGATTCTTTACTGCTGAACTACCTGGGAAGCCCCTCCCCCCACCCCCCGTATTCTCTACTAATAGGAAAAAAAGTGCATCTTTAAAAAAAAGAAACAGCTTGAGATATAAGTGGTAGTGAAAGCTGCTCAGTCGTGTCTGACTCTTTGTGATCCCAAGAACTATACAGTCCATGGAATTCTCCAGGGCAGAATACTGGAGTGGGTAACCGTTCCCTTTTCTAGGGGATCTTCCCAACCCAGGGATCGAACCCAGGTCTTCCACGTTGAAGGCGGATTCTTTAGCAGCTAAACTAGATATAAGTCACGTACTATAGAACGCAACCATTCGGTGGTTTTAGTGTATTCACTCATGTGTAAAAATCATCACCACAGTCCATTTTAGAGCATTTCCGTCACCTCAAAAAGAAACGGTGACCTTTAGCTATCACCATCCTCTAACTCAGACCATGTGTCCAGCCCTAGGCAGCCACTAATATACTTCCTGTCTCCCTAGACGTGAGTATTCTGGACAGGAAAAAAGTCATCTTTTGAGAGTGAGGGGGACATGGAAGGGTCTCTTATTTTCTCTACCTCCTAAAGTGAGGCCACTTGGACCTCTTCCTCTTGGAAAGTTTCCCTTGCAACTTTCTCCAGGATCCAAATTTCATTGCTTTCATTTTGGGGGATGGTATGGGGTGCTGGCCTGACAGAGGCATGCCTCAGAGATATTGCAGGTTCAGTTCCAAACTACTGCAATAAAGTGAATATCGTGATAAATTGAGTCATACAAACTTTTGGTTTCTCAGTGCATAAAAAGTTAGTTTATACTATCCTGTAGTCTATTAAGTGTGCAATAATAGCATTATGCTTAAAAAATAATGTGCATACCCTAATTAGAATATATTTTATTGCTAAAAAAGCCCAATATTATCTGAGCCTTCAGTGAGTTGTACTAGTAACATCAAAGATCACTGATCACAGGTCATCATCACAAATATAATAACAATGAAAAATCTTGAAATACCATGAGAATTACCAAGATGTGACACAGAGACGTGAAGTGAGCAAATGCTATTGGAAAAATGATTCGGTAGCCTTGTTTGATGGAGGGTTGCTTCAAATCTTCAATTTTAAAAATATTCAATATCTGTGAAGTGCAATAAAGTGAAGCAGAATAAAATAAGGTATGCCTGTACATAATTACTCTTTTATGATCTTATCTTCCACCTCTACACCAACCTGAGGTTACACGCTCCCAGCCATCAAAAGCTGAGCATGAATATGCATGAGTGGACACGGAAGACTCCTGTCCCCTGTGTGGTCACATCGCCAAAGCAGTAATAAGCATGTCATGTTTATAGAAGCCCCACCTTATGGCAACCCCTCCAGTTGCCATAGTTCCCCACCTGGACTCTGCAGTAGCCTGTTCTCTGGTCTCCTCATTTCCCATCTGGCCTCGCGTCCAACCTGGTTTTCCCAAGATATCAGGATACATGTTGTAAAGCATGAGTCTGACCTCATCCCTTTGTGCTGATGAAAATCCTACATAGGTCCTCATGATAATCAAGGCTCCTCTTCATGGCCCTGTATAACCTGGTCCCTGCCAACCTCTCCAGGGTCATCCATCACCGTTTCCTCTTCACCGTCTAAATCACTTGTGGTCCCTGCAAAGTACCACACACTCCCTAGCAGAACTTTGTGTAGGTTGTGGGTCTCTGTGGAACACTCTCTCCTGCCTATATTGCCTAACTCCCACTCACCCTTCAGGTCTTACCTTAGAGATTACTTCCTTTGGGGAAGGAATGTTTCTTCAGAATGTGGTCAGGTACCTGCATTAGTTCTCTGTTGTTGCTTTAAAGATTACTCCAACACTTAGCAGTTTTAAACAACAAATATTTATTATTTCCCATTTTCTGTGGGTCAGGAATTCGGGAGTAGTCTAGCTAAGTGGTTCTGAATCAGGGTTACTTATGAGTTGTAGTCTTGACACTGGCTGGGGCTGAAGTCATCTGATACCTGATGACGGCTAGAGGATCTCCTTTGAAAATAGCTCCCTCACATGGCTGTTGGCAGGAGGCCTCAGTTCCTCACCCCATGGGCTGCTTCATAGGACTGTTGAATGTCCTTACAACTTAGTAGCTGGCTTCCCTAGAGTGAGTGGTCCAAGAGAGTTGAGAGGAAGCTACGATGCTTTTTGTGTCTGCAGTGAAATTTTTGTGTCTCCTCCCACCAACTTCATATATTGAAATTCTAACCCCTATTGTGATGGTACCAGTGGCTCAGCTGTAAGGAATCTGCCTGCGAAACAGGCGACTTGCAGGAGATGTGGGTTCAGTCCCTGGGTCAGGAAGATACCCTGGAGGAGGAACTGGCAACCTGCGTCAGTATTTTTGCCTGAAAATCCCTATGGACAGAGGAGCCTGGCGGGCTGCAGCCCAGTGGGGTCACAAAAGAGTAGAATGCAACTCAGTGAGTAAACAACAAACAACGTGATGGTATCAGGAGGTGGGGCCTTTGGAACGTGGTTAGGTCAGGACGGTGGATCCCCCATGAATGGGATTAGTGCCATTAAAAATAGGGCCCCAAGAGCTCCCTCCCCTTCTTTCTGCCATATGAGAATAGGACAAGAGTCCCAGTCTGTAATCTTAAAAAGGGTCCTCACTAGAACCTGACTGTGCTTGCAGCCTGATTTCAGTTCAGTCTCCATAACTGTAAGGAATAAATCTTTGTTGTTTATAAGACATCCACTGGTATTGTTATAGCAGCTTGATCAAGGTAAGGCAATATCCCAGAGGCTGAAGTTACATCCTGTGGCTGCTATCCTATTCTATTGGTTAGAAATGATGCATTAGATATGGCTTACACCTAAGGGGAAGAGAAGTTCTACCTCTTGAAAGGAGGACAGTTTGTGGACACATTTTGAAACCATCATCGAGCCCCTTACAGCATCCTGTACTTGTCCCTACATCAGCACTTAGCAGACTGTGTTGTCACAGGCTGTCTCCCTCATTACTTCTCCATGGGTTCCCTGAGCATCAGGACTGGTTTCCATTTACAGTTATATTCTTAGATCCTACCACAGATCCTCACACAGTGTTTGGTAACCATCTATTTGTTCAAATGACTCAACGACCTGTTTTAGACACACCAAATGTATGTGTGTATGCGTGCTCAGTTCCTTCAGACTCTTTGTGACCCTATGAACTGCAGCCCACCAGGCTCCTCTGCTGGGATTCCCCAGGCAAGAATTCTGGAGTGGGTTGCCATGCTCTCCTCCAAGGAATCTTCCCAACCCAGGGATCAAACCCGCATCTCCTACGTTGCTGGCAGATTCTTTACTCCTGAGTCACCAGGGAAGCCCTCATAAAGGGTATAGATCAGAGCTTTTCAAACTTTCCTTGCATATACAACACACGGGGTGGGGGGTGCTGTTAAAATGAGGATTCTGGTTCAGCAGGTCTGGAGTGGAGCCCAAGATGCTGTTTCCCTAACAAGTTCCCAGGTGATGTTGATGCTGTATTTCATGGAGGGAGGGTCTAGAGATCCTATTCCCAGACAAGCTTAATAACCTAGCTGGGAAGACACTTCATCCAGCAGGACAGCCTGAAGCTACCCACAAAACAATGTCAGCCCAGTTGTGGGCACATCTACTGTGTCCTGGGGTCCTCTTCCTTCATCAGCCTAGGATGAAGGAGGAGGTATCAGTAAAAGACTGTTAAGGAAGGGTCTGTGGTGCACAGCTGGGAAGGGGTCACTCATGTGAGGGGCAGAGGGGTTGTGAGGCATGAGCAAGGGCCAAAGGGAGCCTGGCTAAAGTGTCAGTGGGCAATGGTGATGGAGTCCCCACCCTCACCTTAGAGAACTCAGAAACCCAGTCTGTCCTGTGTGATGGAAACACAAGCTTTGGCTGGAGGCAGGGTGATTAACAAGATGATGTATGTATACTATTCTTCCCAGTTCTTGGGATATGCAATTCTCAGGGTTACATCTTAAGGAAAACTGAGTAGATCCAGAACATTGAGATGTTTTCTGTTAATACCTTAAACCTCACTTTTATCTTTATGGCTCTGATCTCAACAATGTAGGGCAATGGTATATATGTGTAAAGTCTCAAAACGGGAGAATTCTTCTTTCTACATGAAGGGCTGACATAAGCATAGGGTGATAATAATAATTCCCAACATTTAGGGCAAGTTTCACAGATTTAATCTAGAGGTTCTCAACCTTGACTGCACGTTAGAATCACCAGGGAGCTTTACTGATTACTGATGCATGGGTCCCACTTCCTGATTTAATTGGTCTAGAGTGTGGCCTGAGCAGCATTTAAAAACCCTCCCCAGGTAATTCCTTTGTGTGGTCATTGTTGAGAGGCACTGAACTAACCTTACTTGAAACCTTGACTGATAGGTGAGGCAGATAAGATTATCCTCTTCTCCTTTCCTCTCTCTCACTTTCCATCTCTCTCTCTCTGGTTTCATCTTTCTATCTTTCTCTCTGCCTCTCTTTTCTTTTCTTCCTCCCCTTCTTTTCCTTCCTTTCTTCCTTTCTTTGGATTGGGAAGATCCCCTAGAAAAAGGAAAGGCTACTCACTCCAGTGTTCTGGCGTGGAGAATTCCATGGACTGTATAACCCATGGGGTAGCAGAGTCAGACATGACTGAGTGACTTTCACTTTCACTTCAGTTTTCCTTTCTTTCCTCAAATTAAAAAGCTCCATCACAAAGTCAAGTGACTAGCTCAAAGTCACACAACTGATAAGCAGGAGGGTCAGAACGCAAACCCATGTTAGCTGTTTGTGCTTTTTCAATTTGCATCAGTGTTGCTTCCAAGTGGCCAGTATTGTGCCCATTACAAAGAAAGAGAAGCTGAGTGTGATGGTTGATTTTATGTTTCCATTTGACAGGGCCAAGGGGTCTTGGTTACGTGGTTAAACATTGTTCTGGGTGTATCTTGAACAAGATTAATATTTCAATTGAGTGAATAAAGCACTCACCTAAAGAGCCTCTTGATGAAAGTGAAAGAGGAGAGTGAAAAAGTTGGCTTAAAGCTCAACATTCAGAAAACTAAGATCACGGCATCCAGTCACTTCATGACACTTCATGACAAATAGATGGGGAAACAGTGGAAACAGTGGCTGACTTTATTTTTTTGGGCTCCAAAATCACTGCAGATGGTGACTGTAGCCATGAAATTAAAAGACGCTTACTCCTTGGAAGAAAAGTTATGACCGACCCAGACAGCATATTAAAAAGCAGAGACATTACTTTGCCAGCAAAGGTCCATCTAGTCAAGGCTATGGTTTTTCCAGCAGTCATGTATGGATGTGAGAGTTGGACTATAAAGAAATCTGAGTGCCGAAGAATTGATGCTTTTAAACTGTGGTGTTGGAGAAGACTCTGGAGAGTCCCTTGGACTGCAAGGAGATCCAACCAGTCCATCCTAAAGGAGATCAGTCCTGAGTGTTCATTGGAAGGATTGATGTTGAAGCTGAAACTCCAATACTTTGGCCACCTGATGCAAAGAGCTGACTCATTTGAAAAGACCCTGATGCTGGGAAAGATTGAAGGAAGGAGGAGAAGGGAACCACAGAGGATGAGATGGCTGGATGGCATCACTGACTCAATGGACATGAGTTTGGGTAAACTCCAGGAGTTGGTGGTGGACAGGGAGGCCTGGCGTGCTGTGGTCCATGGGGTCGCAAAGAGTTGGGCACGACTGAGCTGAACTGAACTGAATGTGGGTGGGCCTTACTCAATCAGTTGAAGGTCTGAGTAGAATAAAAAGACAGACCCTCCTGCCCGTATCGGGGAAAGCCTCCTGCCTGAATGCTTTGAACTGGGACATCGGTCTCTTCCTTTCTTCAGTCCAGTACTGAGACATCAGCTCTTCTTGGGTTTCGAGTCACCAGCCTTTGGACCTGCAGCTACACCGTTGACTCTCAGGCCTTTGGACTTGGACTGCAACTTACATTATTAGTTCTCCTGGGTCTTCGGCTGGCTGACTGCTGATCTGCGGACTTAGCCTCTATAATCATGTGAGCCAATTCTTTATAGTAATAAATCTTATTTCTAATAGTAAATCTTATATTCTGATAATATCTCCTATTGGAGAACGTGGACACTGAGGGACGGAACAATTAGGTCTCTGGATAAAGATCAGACTTTGAGTTAGGGGACGGTTAGTGAGGGTTCCATGTCCCTTACATCCCTGATGTTCCTTCCTCTTATGTTTCCAGTCTTTGAAGCTAAGTTTGGGGCCAATGCCCATATTAGATGAACAAACCCTAGAGTCCTTGATGACAAGCTCAATGTTGGAGTCTGTGGATGCAGGCCATGAATAGTCTAGATTGGAAAATAAAAGTTGGTAGGAAGGACTATACTTTACTGGAACCAAACCAAGAACATCAGGGTTCTTAGTTTTGAGTGATTCTTGATCCTGGAGTTCGTCCAAGTTCTCCTTTGGACCCTTGCATCCTACCTGCCCACCATCCAACCCCAGTGAAATCAGCAGATGGTCATGATGTGATCTAGGGATGCTGAAAAGATTACCATGGTGGTGAGGTAGATCCCAAAGGTTTTACACAAAAAGAAAAAGAAAAGGCATTAGCTAAAGAATGGAGCCAAAGTGCTCAGACAGCACTTGGCAGCCAGGGAGTGTGTTAAATCAGAACAACCAGGGGAGAAAAGTACTTTGGAGTAATTGTTGATGAAGCTGCTTCCAGAGCTCATCCCTCTTAGGAAAAAACTGTAGAACTGAGGACAGTCTTACCTTTAGAGTTTTCTGTAGATGTGGACTGTGAGGCCCTGAAAGACTGGTCTGCAAAGAGGCAGCAGGACAAGAGATAATAGAGCATTTATGGGAGGGTTGCCTGAGGACGGAGGAAGAGAACGAGGCCCGCACATGCCTGGATGCTGGAGGTTGTGTGGGCAGGTGGCTGATCAGGGATTTGGGGCTTTTGTGAATGGGAGCATCTGATATTAAATTCTAAATCATTTGAAATACTCTCAGACAATTTCTTACCTGAAAGCTTTGGCGCAATCTTCTGTTTACGTAGCCTAGTAGTAGTATTTTAGGAGAGTGATGGCTTGGGGTGTTTATTAGGGGGTGATATAGTGCAGAGAGAAGAAAATGTATGTTTGGTATTTTTGCTGTAAGGTTTTTAGCCACAAACATTTTTTCTGTGTAACTAATTGACCACAATGCAATTTTGTTTTAAAAGAGAAAATAAGGAAAAATAAAAGAAGGGCATTAAAAAGGACATAATGAAACATGAAAAATGAGTAAAAAAATTTAAGAGGCTTTATTGAAATATATTTGAATACATTTGAAATGTGTTTAGATTCATGGCAATACTGTGCAAATAACTGATTTTATTTTGCCTGTTATATCTAAGCACTTGTCTTCCAAGTTCATAGCATTTTATACTTTTTTTGGGCTATTTGATGTGTCTCCTCATTTGGCATCACACTTTTCTATTTTGATAAATTCTTCATTAAGAGAGGCATCAGCTTCCAAATTCTAGGATGCATATTTGCATCCGAGCTTTCAATCTTGTTGAGAAAGCTCTTTGTTCTTGGCAGATTGTCACATGTCCACTGATAGACGTTCCAAAGTTCTATGGAAGGTGTGGATTCAACTCTGCACCTTCAAATCACTGGAGGATTTGCAAAAGACATGATCATTTTCTAGTACAGCCTTTGCCATGACTTTACATTCTCTCATTCACACTTCCAGTAAGTTTTATCATAGTATTTTCTATCAAGTCCATATACACAGTTATGGTCCACTATTTTAAGAGCGCCACACCTACTCATCATTATACAGACTCTTAACGAGGGCTAAGATTGATGGAATGCAAAAATGGGAGCCCTATGTCAATGGAGAAATGGAACCAAAACTGTCAACCACTTAAAACCAAATTGTCAACCAGTTATCTTTCACAGCAAGATTGCCTTATGGCCAATTAGGTATGCGGCAAAAATGTTTTGCAGCAAAGATGTTTATGGCAAAGATGCTTACAGAAGTACCTAGAACTGAAAAAAGAATCTACATAATAGAGAAATGATTTGTCAAATGAACCAATTTAGTGGAATTAGAACCTAGGTGGTAGCTGAACTTGAGAGTCCCTGAGAATCTCCAAACACATTGGAGGTAATACTGTGTTTCTCTTGTTCCGGGCATTTGAAAAATATCACTTTATCATGAATAGAAGACATCAAGTCTCAAATAGAGAATAATTGTTGTGACAGACAAAATGAAATGCCCCTAAAGAGATTATGGAAGTAGTAGCAGTCCTGTTCATTTATTCTTTCATCAAACACTGGGACATCATTTTACGTGTCAAGCGCCTCAGTGTGTGCTGAACATAGAGACATCATGCTTGCCCTCAAGGAGCTTTACCTTTCGGTTGTGAAGGCAAGAGGAGTTGACATTTTTTGAACTCCTCCTATGTGTAGACAGTGGGCTTCATATTTCACATGCACTGTCTTTCTAAAATTCTCCCAACAGCTTTATGAGTAAGTAACTATTATTCTCATATAGATAGGTAAACTGAAGCTCAGAGATGTTAGGGAACTTGACCCAAATCTGACTCAGTTAATCCATAATGAAATCTGTGTTTGGACACAGGATTATCTGACTCCAAATTTGGAGGAAGGGTCCTTATTTTGGTCAGGGTCATGGGAAAATTGGTAGGCATTCAGGCTCGATAGCGTGATTTGAAAAGTACTCCCCATATTTGTCCTGAGTCCTACCCAGTCTGCCGTGATGCCCATCAGTCTATCTGCTTTCAGTGCTTTTCAACTGGGTTAACCATTGCTCTCCACCTCATCCCCATGTTTAGAATCTTGACACCAATTCAGCAAGGCTCCATCACCTCATTGTGGATGAGTTTGCTAGCATGGGGGATCTGGGTGCCTGCTGCGGGGGTGGAGGAGAGACTGGGATCCCAGGAGGTCGATGTTACACAAACTTGGGGAAGATGTTGTTCTTTGCAGCTACACAGACTCTGTTTTTTCATGCAAGTAAGAATCATCCACCGTAATTAGCAAAGGGAAGTTACTTGGGTCTTTTAAATGAGTCCTGTGGCCAGGCTACAAGGAGAAAAGGAGAGATTCATCATATTGTCTCATGACTCATTAAGTGAGGATGAAATCTGAACCATCTATATGATATTTATTTAAAATAATTTGCTCAAGACATGCCCAGAATCCTTCTCCTTGGGGAGATAGCTACGAGCTGGGTGGAGACAATTTGGGCATTTGAAGAGCAGGAACGAATTGGACTGTCAAGCCGAGAATCCACCTGAGCCTGGAGTTGGCTGTGGCCAGTGGATGGACATCTGTTGTTTTTGTCTGTTCAGCACAGCCTTGGGGGAAATGCTCCTCTTCCATTCTGACCATGTGATTGGGATGGGGCTGCCAATCACAGTTTCTTACCCAATCACCTGGCTGCAGGGGTACATGATCCAGACTCAGCCAATGACAGTGCCTTGTTTGCCTGGCCCCAGTGATTTGTTGGAGCCATTTCCTTTGGCAATGAAAACAAAGGACATAGATGCTTTTCTGCTGTGCTGCTTGAAGGCTAAGGAGTGACTTCTAGGGCCTTCTGTCTCTATCACATGGTGCCAGCTGTCTATAGAGGGGAATAGAATCAAACTGGGAGCAGCAGAAATGGAGCAAAAGGGGACAGAGTGTCAAGGTTCCAGTTCCTAGTCTTGAGTCTCCTGGAGAATCTCTCATCCTTGTCCTTTGCATTTTAACTGTTCTCTTCTGCAGTTTCAGGAGCCAACAGATTCCCATCTGATTAACCTTGAGTTAGGCTACTGTTGCTTCCAAGTGAAAGAACTCTGACTAACACAGATAGAAACATCAAAAATCATATGTTGAGAACATTTTCTTGTAAGAGGCTGGGGCAGCATGTGGTTTCCCAGCAGACCAAATCAACTAAATATGGAGGCACAGGCTCAAGAGTCTCCAACACTTGACCTACCTCCTTTGGGTTCCAATTCTAATTTTCCACTCTTTTGATTGCACCTTAGGTAAGTGGTGAATTATTCTCAGTTTGGTCTCATTCTCAGAGACTCAGCCTAGAACACAGCTCTCAGCACCTGGTAGGCAGGCCTCTAGGCAGTTTCACCAAAGGCCCAGCTGCTTCCGTGAGAGGTAAGAGTTTTAAGGCATGTTGTCTACATAACCCGTGGAACCACCAAAGGGACTGGCTGAGTGGGAGACGCTGCAAAGACAATTTCCACTCCCACTTCAATTGGAGCAGCCCTCTGAGCACCCAGTTACTTTCATTTTATTCTATTGTTTTAAATTGAAATATTTAGTTGATGTATGTTAGTTTCAGGGGTACTACAGAATGATTTGACATTTGCATACATTATGAAGGGACCACATGCTAATTCTACTAACCATCTGACCCCATCAAAAGTGGGGACATTATTGACTGCATTCCTTATGCTCCAGTGCTTCCCTGGTGGCTGAGACGGTAAAGAATCTGCCTGCAATGTGGGAAACCTCGGTTTGATCCTTGGGTCAGAAAGATCCCCTGGAGAAGGAAATGGCAACCCATCCCAGTATTCTTGCCTGGAAAATACCACGGATAGAGGAGCCTGGCGGGCTACAGTCCATGGGATCACAGAGTCAGACATGACTGAGGGACCACTTTCACTTTCTTATGCTGTGTATTACATCACTGTGACTTACTTATTATATAACTGGAGGTTTATATCTCTTAATACCCTTCACCTATTTCACCCACCCCCTACCCCTCTTCCTCTGGCAACCAGTGTTCTCCTCTGCCAGCCCCAATGTTCCCTTTTTTGGGCATGTGGCACACAGGATTCTTGTTTCCTGACCAGGGATGGAAGCTGCGCCCCCTGCAGTGGAAGCATGGAGTCCTAACTGCTGGACCTCAAGTCTTTTTATATAATGGGTTTAATGCACAATTTTGGGGGGGGGAATATAGTCTAGCTGTGTAGAGAAGAGGAAAGGAAAACAGGTTTGCTACACAACCACCCAGGTGGCTATAGAAAACATTTGCCACTTTAGATGGCAGTCTTCCTCGCTGTCATCTACGTGAGAGATGACAGCAGGCTTGATCAGGAAGTGTGTGCACACATCAGGATTTCCCAGGAGAGGTGGTCTCAGCATGAGGACAGTGCAGAGGAGCGGGGAGAACACAGGATGGCATGAAGATGCAAGATATCATTGAAAAGTCACACACCTACTGTTCCATAAAGACAGTATTTTTTTTTTTTATTTTAAAATTCTGCATCTGAAAACACAGTATGACAGAAAGCATCTATATACACCTGCAGTGTTTTTGGTATGATACAGTATTCAATACATCCACTGTTTTCTGCAAAAGATTTTGCTTTGTCAGACAGAAACAAACTCCCCTAGACAAAAAAATACAGCTAAGGCACAATTTCGTTGTTATTTTTCTGCTAAATGAAAAGACAGAAAAGGTGCAAAAATGGGCGGGTAGTGCAATTGTTTCCCAGAATCACATTCTACCGTGAGGAAAAGCATTCGGATGATTGGAATTTGATTACTGGTCAATTTCAGATAGTTCAATATCTCTTAAAATACTCCTTTAAATAAATAGCAAAATATCTACATCTTTCAGTGTGTGCCATTTGAATTCTCTTTTTTTTTTAAAACTTTATTTACAGAGTCTCTCTTTTTTTAAAATCAATACGTTACAAAATATTTCTGTACAGTTTTATGCATATTATGATCTATAACAAAATAGTTATTTTTAAAAACTATATCACCACATGTCTTTGAAAAACAATGAAGGGGACGGTAATAACTTACTGTGAGGCCTCTAAAAAAATATCCAAATGCTATCGACAACATAGTAATACCAAAAAAAGAGACAAAGGACGACAAAGACGATTGAGCTCAATTCCAGTGAATTTCCTATGAAAACCCTGGGGTTGTCTTTGGCCTCCATCAGCCCTGGAGCAATGGCAGGGAAAAGGAGGGACTCTGAAAGTAGGGAGAGTGTGATCCCTTTGAGAACATGACCATCCACTGGGAATATTAAATGCTATCACTTTCCAGGCAGGAAGGACGAAGAGATAAATTGAGAAACTCTGCTGATTTACCCTTGAATGAAGTACATAAAGTCACCAAGTCTTCGGGGGAGGGGGAGAATTGGAAAGCCCACGTTGGCATCCTGCCGGTAATTAAACCATCCTATCGACAGCGGCATTATGCTCCAAGAGAGTGCTTTGGGAGCCGGCTGAGGTTTAGACGAGCACCCAAGCCTTCATTTTACCCACAGGAAAAATAGAAGGATATTTTTCTTCAAGACGACACATAGAAGCCATTTCTACCACATCTGCAAGCTACAGATTGGCAGCCCCTGGCTTAGGAGGTTGCTCCAAAAGCTTCAAGATGCTCTTTTCTCTTGGATGTTGGTAGAAACAGGAGAGAGAGGGTGGTCAGCTTTCCAAAAATAATTTTAAGGCCACATTTAAAAATGGAGAAACCTAAGGCTTTTTGAGGGGGGAGAGGTGGCGTGGAGGAAGGAGAGGAGAAGGCAGGCAAATGAGGAATGGAGAGAATGGAGTTAGGAACAGAGGGGGCAAGACGCAGAACCTGCTTTCCCATGGGGTTTGTAGGCAGAGGCGGATGGAGTATTCCCAGCCAAGGGGAAGGGGAAGAGAGAGGGCTTCCATCTCCCTGCCTGCGGCTTGGCAAGGACAGAACCAACGACAATGTGAGGGGTAGACACAGGTGGGACATGGAAGCCCTCCTCAGTCTTAAGAGGGGTCTGTACAGTATCTTGTTTGCCAGGTTAAAAAAAAAATAATACTTCTGAGAGAGAGAGACACAGACAGAAAGAGAGAGGGAGAGACACACAGAGAGAATTTGCATAGATTATACATTCAGCTCCAGCAGATTTTGGACACCTTTATTCCTCCCCCTCCTCCCCCAAGGTTAACTTCTCAGCAGACACATGAGGTAGCGCCTGTGGTTGACCCATGGGCAAAGTAAGGTAGGTGAGGCAAAAAGCAGAGAGAACCTCCCGTGAGCACGGCTTCCAAAGATGCTTCCGGACACGTGGCACGGTGGCTGCTAAAACCCAGGATCTGGAGAGAGTCTAGCTATTTGACATGCCAACCTCTCCTCATGAACAATCTCCTGGACATCTCCGCCTGGTGTGATGGAATCCTGGAAGGTGGGGACTGGGCCAGCGTGGACCTCTTTTATGTTCAAGGGGCAACTCTTGAGGTCAGCAAATCCTGTCTCATCTCCCCTTCAGTATAACTTGTCTTGAGATCAGGAGAGCTGAACAAGCCAGTTCTCACGGGACACTTCTCCTCTGAGGGACCATTTCTTCGGGGTGGGAATGACTAGTAAGAGGCCCTCATTCCCTTCAGAGTTCCACATAAGCTGTTATTTTTATTCTCACTCGCAACTTCAGACTGGAGCTGAGATGCAGCTGTATTTTTTGTCTGTGTCGGCGCATACTTGCAGACCACAGTCCCCGCTATTCCCTTTTGTCTGACACCAGCCGCTTCATTCATCTGTGCTAGTGTCC
Source organism: Giraffa tippelskirchi (assembly GCF_054371585.1). Lineage (NCBI taxonomy): Eukaryota > Metazoa > Chordata > Mammalia > Artiodactyla > Giraffidae > Giraffa > Giraffa tippelskirchi. The sequence continues at coordinate 25,683,910 of NC_137287.1, forward strand.
TGGACTGCATAGCCATGGGCGACCCCTGCCAGAGGGTGTGGCTTTGACCTGGCAGGCCTTTGCCAACAGCTGTTTCTAGTATATCCCCCTTGGGTGCTGCGAGGGGAGCTTGGGTCTTGCAACCCCAGTGAACTGGGCTATGAAAGAGGTCTTTGCTCAGGCCCCCACACTCAGCTGCTACTGCTCTCCTCTCTTGGGGACCCTCTTGGCAAAGATATCAAGGCTCCAGCCAGGATTCTCCTTGCACCTACAAACTGGAGAATCAGAAGGAAGCACAGTCCCCCCAATCCTGGCCTGTGCTCAGAGCAGCTGTCATCTGCCCTTTTTGGGGAGCTTGGGGAGCTGATTCAAACCTCAGCTCCACTGGCATTTTGAAAGTTCAACAATGGCAAATGAAGGCAGAATGACTCCTGGTCAGATCAGAAGGACCTTTTTCCAAAGGGAGGAGCACGCACACTTCTTAGACTGTGAGGGTCCTAGGAAATGCTCTGCCCTCCTTGGAGACAGACCGCTTTGCACTGGACCCAGGAAGCAGGGCTCGGGGTTGTCTGCCTCCTGGGTGTGGCTTCTGCCTGACCATCACAGGGGTGAGTGGGAAACTCGACAAAGTATCACAGCTTATTGGATGCATCTTTCTCCCCCAAAACCCACACCCGACCTCTCAACCCCCCAGGAGTCCAGGAACCTGGTCAGCAACTCAGTCACACTCTTTTAAATTCTGAAAGAATTTCCAGGGGACCACGTTCTCAAGTTTTGAAACCCTCAGGCAGCCACAGCTCAAGGCTGCCTGACCAATGGCCTTGAACTAATAAATCATTCTCAGGTAGACAATAAAAATGAGTTATACTATCTCCCCTGGGAAAACATCACCTTGGCTCAAATTATCCTGGGCTTTGTTTGAAATTCTCTCTTTTTCCCTTAAAGCCAAATGTAACATCTTCAAAGTGGTTCTCTGGTTCAAAAACAGAAGATGTTGAGGAACATCCCGTGTGACTGCTCAGCTTCCCAATTTCCTGGTGGTCAGCGGGGATTGAGGCCTGGGCTGGGGACGGGAGGGGACCGTCCCCAGAGTAATAAGCCAGCTCTGCCGTTTCTCCACTTATTCCCAACGGAACAGGAGTCAGCAATGTCAGGGTGCAGGAGGGGCCTCGTTGAGGAGTCTGCACACTCATGCTGCATGCAGGGATGTACCGGGGCAGGGCTCTCATAGCCACCATAAGTGACACAGAGTGGCCTGGCCAGGAGGTGCAAGGCTGGCTTCCTGGGCAGCTTCCACAGGCTCAAGGAGTCCTTGGATGGAAGCAGAGGCTGGGGGCAGAGAGAGGCTGTGACACAGGCCTCGGGGCTCCCAGCGAGCTTGTAGAATCACGTGGCAATCATGTGGGCTTTCTGAGAAAGCCATGCCAGGTCCCTGCTCCCGGGTTCTCCTGGCCTGTCTGGCCACCCCCACCACCCTTTTCCTAAAATAGATCTCTCCTGCTCCCGGGCATGGAAGGAGCTTGCTTTCCCTCTGTCCTCTGGTCACAGGGAGGCCCATGGTTAGACTGGCTGTGGGAGGATGGTGATGGAGACGCATGGACAGCCCAAGCCCTGCAGCTGGATGGTCTACCTCCACAGGTCGCAGGCCTGTGGCGCCCCTGTGCTGGGGGCCAGTGGCGGGGACGGCTGAGGAATTCCAACACCCCCAGAGCTGAAGGGCTAACTGGGTGGTCCTCCACCCTGCATGAGGAAAAGTGAGGCACCGATGTTCCCAAGGGCACCCCACTTTCAGCCTATGGACATTGCTGGTTGAAGCATTTCCCTCATGGTGTCCAACTCCCTTGCTTTCCACTGAGGACATGGAGGATGGAGGGCAGACAGAGAGAGGCAGACATAGACAGGTAGGTAGATAGATGGACACATAGAGAAAGCAGGAGGGAGATAGACATGAGGGGCTGGGGGAACTACAAGGGCTGGAGGACGGGGCCTTTTGTGAGTAAAGGCAGCTTCAGTTAGTAAGATAACATAATTGACAAGCTGCAAAAACAGCACCTACTAATTAGTCATTGACCAAAACATATAAATAATAAATATCTCAAGTGTCCCTTCTCTGTATCCTCCATGGCCCACAGGACATCCTGCCTTGCAGGGGTGGGGTGGGACGAGTGGGGTGGGGGGCGACAGCTGACAGTTCGCTGGGAGCAATTGGCAGTACCTTCAAAGCCATACTGGAGAGAAATCCAACGAGGACCGGCTCTCCTGGGAAAGGACAGTGCACCCAGGGCTGGGGCTTTTCCAAGGGAACCCTGTCCTTTGGGGGAGGGTGGGATCAGTAGAGGAGGGGGTTCTCAGGAAGGGATCGCTGGATGAGCAGGGCGACCCTCTAACGGGCACATGGCAAGGAAACCCTTTGGGTTTCTAGTAACTCAAGCAATTTGAATAATACTATTCTTTAGGTTTTAAACAACCAGATACTCAAAGCTTCCCACTTTCACACTGCATGTCAGACGGGCTGGTTGGCACCTCGGACAAGAAAGGCCATGAATTTAAAAATCAAATCTGAAATGCTTTTTCCTCGCTGTGTAAAGTCTGTTCCACGTGGTTTGGTCACTCCCAGCAGCACCGAAGATGCATTTCACAAAGTGCCGAGCGCCCGACCTCAGAACGAAGGGCTCAGGCAGGTGATGGGTATTGCTGTGCTGACCAGCTCAGGAGTTTTACTGCCAGCGGTCTCTAAGAGTTTCATGGCCACGGTCCCCCAAAGTTCCCACTGTCAAAGCCCAGAGGGGTCATGGTCTTGGTCTCCTGGCCCATGAATGGCTGGGGGGCTTGATGCAGACTCATGAGCATCACCCCATTTCTGCCTCGAGAGAGGGTGGCCTGGAGCCCAGGATGTCTGGCAGTGACACTTTGGTTGGACTTTGGCCAAGTCACATCACAAGGCTCGCCTGATCATCTAGTTACTAAGGAAGATGGCTGAACCCAAGAAGGGTTGGTGGGAAGCTCAAAGGCACCCCCCCAGCCCCCGCCAAGCCCACTACCTCCCTGGGAATGAGCCCACGAGCGTGACTTTCATGTCCTGTCACTTCAGGGCTGGCACAAGGGTTTCCTGGCCCAGAGGAGCAGGAAGATGAGCTGAAGCGCAGGGCTGAAGATCAAACCTACCCTTCTGGGCACTGCTTTCCAGACTAGCTTCTGCAGAGCCCTTGGGTTCTGAAGAGGTACCTTAGGAGATGCCCTTTGCAAAGGGATTGCCCAGTAGGCTGAGCTTTGAGATAGAACCTCACACTCTCAGCTTCCATCAAAGCAGCCTGGATTTCATCTGCAGCTTGAACCTCCACCTACGACTCGGTAAAACAAATACTCTGCTGCTCAAAAGAAAAGTTTGGGAATCACTTGTCTGGGGGGGCGGTCATGTCATTGAGGGGGAAGACAAGGAACCTGTAGGACTCGAGGATCAACCAGAAGAGGTAAGACCACCATGGTGCTGGGACCAAGCCATTGACGTCCCCAGTAGCTGGCCTGCAGAGTGCAGGTGGTTGGCAGAACCTGCTTTGGCCTCCAAACCTTCCTTCTTCATCATCCTATGGCCAGGAGAGCCCTCTCACAAAAGGCAGCCCCAGGGGTGGGAGGTCAGGATCTGGGTCCCACCGGCCACCTGGCTGCTTTCCCTTTGAGATCCGCTGGGGTCCCCACATGCCCAGTGCTACCTGAGCCGGCCGTCGGGTTTGACCGCTCCCAGCTCCGACTTGGGGTCGGGGCTGAAGGAGCTCCAGGCTGTCTGGCTGCAGGTCTGCATGACTGGACAGGCGCTGGGGCCTGTGGCACAGATGTCCATGGCAGTCCACATCCCGCCCACCAGCGAGTCCAGCCAGCGCTCCAGCGTGGCACCGGAGGAGGCCGCGTTTCTCCGAGCCTGCTCCACCTGGGCAGGGTTGATGGGCAGGCTGAGGACGGGGTTCAGGCTCTGGAAGCTCTGCTCCATGTAGGCATTGCGGAGGGGCCCATTGTGCAGCCTCAACGCCTCCTCTGAAAGTCAAAGGGAACAAGGACATCAGTAGAAGAGCCACGGACCGGTCACCTACTACTGCGTGCCTGGCACCATGCTGGGCATCGCACAGCACTGTCCAGTTCATGGGACAATCTCATGAGGAAGTCCTTTTAGCAGTCCCATTGTACAGACAAAGAAATTGAGCCCATGGGGACATTCCTTCAAGAGGTGTGAGCCTACTTTGTGTAGTCCATTCATGAGCATGGTCCATTCATTTATCCATTCAGCATATATTTATGGAGCCCCTACTATAGTCCCTGGTGGCTCAGATGGTAAAGAGTCTGCCTGCAATGCAGGAGACACGGGTTCAATCCCTGGGTAGGGAAGATCCCCTGGAGAAAGAAATGGCAACCCACTCCAGTACTCTTGCCTGGAAAATCCCATGGGTGGAGGAACCTGGTAGGCTATGGCCCATGGGGTGGCAAAGAGTCGGACACGACTGAGTGACTTCACTTTCTTTCTACTATAGTCCAGACAGTAATTCATTCAACATATATTTACTAAACATCTGCTATCTGTGAGGCATTCATTCATTCATTTATTATATTAAGTGCCAGGCTCTATTCTGTGGTAGAGCAAACCAGACAATGAAGGAAGAATGATGACAATAAAGAAACAAACAAATAAATAAGGTCATTCCAAAAACTGGTAAGTGTCATGAAAGGAATTAATGGGGTGTGTTGAGTCAGATCAGGGGCTTGATAAACTAAGGCCCTTGGGCCAAATTTGGCCCACCACCTGTTGTTGTTAATAAATTTTACTGGACCATGGCTATGCCCATTTGGACACATTATTGTCTATGGCAGCGGAGTAGCTGAGATAGAAATTGTACATGGCCCACAAAGCTGAAAAATTTACTGTCTAGTCCTTTACAGTAAAAGCTTGCTGATTCCTGGGTTAGAGAGTGACAAAGTGTTTATCTTAGATGGAATGGGCAGGGAAGACTCTCTGAGGTGGTGACATCTGAGCTGAGTGCTGATTCACGTGAAGGAAGAAGCTACACACAGATCCTGGAGAAGAGAATTCTAGGTTTTGGAAACAGAGAGTATTAAGCCTCACTGAGCACCTTTCCCCAAATCACACAGGTAATGAGAGTGGGAGCCAGGGTTTGAACTGGGGTCTGTGGACATCAAAGCCTGGAGAGGGGTCCTGCACTTGGCTGCTGAATGCCCACCGTGAGCTTTCTATAAGACAGGGATCTCTCCTTTGGTCCAGGGTGTAGTGCACGAACGGATCACAGCCAGGAGTCCTGGGGAGCCCAAAGCTCGGACCAGAGTTGGGTAGGTGGGAGGTCCGATTGGCTTCTGAAACAGCTCTGCCTTGCTGAGCACCAGGGTCTCAGGCCAGAGCACGGGGACCACAGTAAGGCTGCCTGGGATTGAATCCCCACATCCCACACACTAGGCATCTGACTTCTTCCTCATCAATAAAAATGGGTAGAGAACTAGTATCTTCCTCGTAGCTTTGTTTGTGATGATTAAGTATGCTGACTCATGTGAGGTGCTTAAAATGCCACCCAGCATATTCGAAGTATTCAGGAAAGTTTAGCTAGGACTATTATTATTGGCATTATTAGTACACAACACACACACACACAAACAAAACTATAGGGCTGGTTTTTATCATCCCCATTTTACAGATGAGGAAACAGAAGCAGCTCTAGTTTAGACCTGGAGTTAAATCCAGGGCTGGCTGACTCCAAAGCCAGAGCATGTCATTGTCTACACTGTGTTAGTAAACCCAGTAAACAAGCTCATGCATCCATAGGAAGTTAAAACAGTGCTTTTCATTTTTACTTTATTTTTCCATCTGGGAGCTAGTCTTTTGCAGACTTGGTTCCCTGACTGCAAAATGGGGATACTTACCCTCCCAGCAATTAGACTCACAAGACTGGCACAAGGCTCAGGGAAAAGCCCGTGTGCTTTGTAAAGTAACATATGAACAAGAGAGACACTGTTTCCTAGGGCTTACAGATGAGGAGGCAGAAAATATAGATATCTGGGCTGACGAAAAGAAGCTAGACATCTCTGTTTTGAGGAAGCTCCCACTCATGGCTTATTTCATTGCTAATTATAAGAATATATTTTAAAGAAAGCCTGGATAGTGATTCTGGTAAGTCATGTTTTACCAAATCAGGTTTTGCTATAGCTGAGCTCACTGGGATTAGAAGCAACCTCCTTATAAGACAAAGCAGCATTCAGATAACAATGCTTCCTCTTTACTTGAAAGTGGCTGTCACTTTTGGAGACAACCAGGAAAACCTGGATAATCAGAAGGTTATTTTCTAACATGTGTGGTCCTGAGTGAGGAAGAAAGACAGTGTATGTATGCCTGCCCTTCAAAAAGCAACGAGAAAACTAGTTGAATTAAAAATATGCCTTACCCTGAGGAATCCATAATTGAAAAAGACTCACGTACCCCAATGTTCACTGCAGCACAGTTAACAATAGCTAGGACATGGAAGCAACCTAGCTGTCTATCGACAGATGAATGGATAAAGAAGATGAATGGATATATATTTGTGGTACATATATACAATGGAATATTAACCATAAAAAGGAACACATTTGAGTTAGTTCTAATGAGGTGGATGAACCTGGAGCCAATCATACAGAGTGAAGTAAGTCAAAAGAGAACAAATATCATATATTAATGCATATATATGGAATCTAGAAACATGATGCTGATGAACTTAATTGCAGGGCAGCAGTAGAGATGCAGACATAGAGAACAGACTTGTGGACACAGAGGGTGGGACGAATGGAGAGAGTAGCGTGGAAACATATACACTACCATTTGTAAAATAGATAGCCAGTGGGAATTTGCTGTACGACTCAGGGAACTCCAACCAGGGCTCTGTGACAACCTAGAGGGGTGGGACAGTGTGGGAGGTGGGAGGGAGGTTCCAGAGGGAGGGGTCGTACGTATACCTATGGCTGATTCATGTTGATGTATGGCAGAAACCAACACAGTATTGTAAAGCGGTTATCCTTCAATTAAAAGTAAATTATGAAAAAAGAAAGGCCAAAAAAATATGCCTTGACATATCTCCTGAGAAAACCAGAATTCAAAAGGATACATGTACTCAATGTTTACTGCAGCACTATTCACAAAAGCCAGGACATGGAAACACCCTAAAGGGCCAATGACAGATGAACAGATAAAGAAGCTGTGGTTTATATATATATAACTCAGCTACAAAAGGAAAAAAAAATGGGTCATTTGTGAAGATGTAGATGGACCTAGAGTCTGTTATACAGAGTGAAGTAAGTCAGAAAGAGAAAAACAAATATTGTATATTAGTGCATATATGTGGAATCTAGAAAAAGGGTACAGATGAACATATCTCCAGGGCAGGAATAGAGATGCAGGCATAGAAAATGGACATGCAGACCCCAGGAGGGTGGGGAAGATAAAGTGAAAGTAAAAGTGAAGTCGCTCAGTCATGTCCGACTCTTTGCAACCCTATGGACTGTAGCCTACCATGTTCTTCCGTTCATGGCATTTAAAGGTGAGACTAATTGGGAGAGGATGATTGACATATATATATTACCATATGTAAAATAGATAGCTAGTGGGAATCTTCTATAAAGCACAGGGAATTCAGGTTGGTCCTTTGTGATGACCTAGAGAGGTGGGTCTCTGTACTATCAAACTCCAATACTTTGGCCACCTGATGCGAAGAGCTGACTCATTTGAAAAGACCCTGATGCTGGCAAAGATTGAGGGCAGGAGGAGAAGGGGACGACAGATGATCAGATGGTTACATGGCATCACTGACTCGATGGACATGGGTTTGAGAGGACTCCAGGAGTTGGTGATGGACGGGGAGGCCTGGCGTGCTGGGGTTCATGGGGTCGCAAAGAGTCGGACATGACTGAGCAACTGAACTGAACTGAACTGAGAGAGGTGGGATGTGGGGGTGGTGGGTGGGAGGGAGGTCCAAGAGGGAGGGAATATAGGTATACTTACAGCTGATTCACTTCACTGTACAGCAGAAACTAACACAACACTGAAAGCAATTATACTCCAATAAAAAAAAAAAAAAACTATACAAGAAAGTCATTCCTTCAGTTCCCAATGCCCCAGGAAGCTGGGGGGCTGGACTCTGTGGTTTGGAGGCAGACAGGTGGGAGAAAGCAGAAAAGGATGCATGGAGTGCATGTCCTGTCTTACTATATTTAGCAGAGCCTCTCTATTTCAAGTTCATTAATCAGTCTGGCTCTAGCCCATTTCTCCCTGATACCCACCACAGGGTGGGCAGCTCTGTCCCCATCTCAGCAGAGATTGCAAAGATGAGAAGCTGGGGATCGGGGAGACACCTGAACTGAGAAAAGGCAGGACTTGCAAAGTGAAAAGAGCAATTAACAAACATTTGAACACTGGGAATCAAATATTGTGGTTGGTGTAGAAAACCCTTATGAAAAATGAGGTTAATGTGGGAAATGCTATTACAGCATCAGCCCACGATGCTCGCCTCTCTAATTAAATTTCCCTCAATTCCACCTCATCAGATTTCTTGAGATTACCAGGGACGCATCAATAGCAAATTACTCTTGATGAATCATTTTACAAATTGCATTGCTCCCACCTTCTCGTTCCCTGTCACTGGAACATCATTAACAGATACAATTACCGACAACAGGGGGGCTGCTCCCAGTGGGATAAAATGACCCCTGGCTCATCCTGGGCATGGGTGGGAAGAGCCTGTTGTCTTTAGAAACCCCAAGAGAAAAAGACTGGAAAAATCGGGACCCTGTGCATGGCCCTGGGCCATTTTACTGAGGTAGGATGGATTCAGGGCCATTCTTGTTCTAGATGTATTGAAAGCAGAGAGGAGATGGTCACTTCCATGCCTCTCCTCTACATCTGGCTTTGGGAACCCTTGCTGCTGCTGCTAAGTCGCTTCAGTCACGTCTGACTCTGTGCAACCCCATAGACGGCAGCCCACCAGGCTCTCCCGTCCCTGGGATTCTCCAGGCCAAGAACACTGGAGTGGGTTGCCATTTCCTTCTCCAATGCAGGAAAGTGAAAAGTGAAAGTGAAGTCGCTCAGTCGTGTCCGACTCTTAGCGACCCGGTGGACTGCAGCCTACCAGGCTCCTCCGTCCATGGGATTTTCCAGGCAAGAGTACTGGAGTGGGGTGCCATTGCCTACTCCGTTGGGAACCCTTAGTAATGCTAAAATGTGAGCCTCTTCAGGGGGACACTGGAGGACCCTAAGTGGGTGGGCTCTGGCCCAGCTAGTTCTGGAGGGACTGTCTTTTGCCTGTTTCATGGGGGAGAGGAGAAGTAGACTTTCATCTCCTGAAAACACGAGGTCCAAATCTTCCTGCTTGTTAGCACAGAAACTTGGCAGAAATTGACAGACTTCACATCAATACTCTCTTTTTAGGACTCCAAGTGCCCTTCCCCATATCTATGTCCCCCTCTCCTTGTGTCACTAGCTAAATGACACCCAGCCCAGAGTTCTTTGTAGCTAACAGAGACTATGATGTGTTCCTTGCTTCTGGGTTTGTGATCTGTTGGATGGGAGACGGACAATTTCAAGCACCCAGAGACCTGGAAATCCTATTTCTAGGAATCTATGTTATGGATGTATTTTCATGGGCACATACTATTTTTAGGTTCAAGAATCTTCTTTGTAGTGTTATCTGTAACAACAACAATAAAAGAAGGTATGTGTCCATCAAGGTGGGGGACAGACTGTGGATCCTAAACTCAAAGGAATATTAGGCAGCTGGTAGTTTTACACATACTGACTCGAAGTGAAAAAAGCAAGTTTCACAACAAAGTGTATCATTCCACTTTTTAAAAAGTGATAATATCTTTGTGATTTATTTTGTGTTTGAAAGTGAAAATCACTCAGTCGTAACTGAGACTCTTTGTAACCCCATGGACTACACAGTCCATGGAATTCTCCAGGCCAGAATACTGGAGTGGGTAGCCCTTCCCTCCTCCAGGGGATCTTCCCAACCCAGGGATCGAACCGAGGTCTCCTGCATTGCAGGTGGATTCTTTACCAGCTGAACTACCAACACTGAGAAACCTCTAGAAGGATGCACGCCAAACTCTTGGCAGTGGCCACTCCTGGAGGTGGAACTGAGCGGGGAGGAGGACGTTGTGAGTGCCAGCACGTGTGCTAAGTTGCTCAGTCGGGTCCGACTCTTTGACCCCATGGACTGTAGCCCACCAGGCTCCTTTGTCCATGGGATTCTCCAGGCAAGAATACTGGAGTGGGTTGCCATGCCCTCTTCCAGGGATCTTCCCGACCCAGGGGTTGAACACATGTCTCCTACACTACAGGTGAACTCTTTACTGCTGGGTCACCGGGGGATTGAGGAAGATGGTCCCCATGATAAAAGAAAGAGGAAAGAAGGGGAAATAGGAAAATAAAAGAAACACTTTTGGGAAAAGAAGAAAAAAGGCAGACACACTGGGAGTCTGATATCCCTCTTCCTGACCCTCTCATCCTGAATTTCCTGTTAATAATTCTCATCATTAATTCATAGCTTTCTACTGATACATGGATACTGAAATAAAATATTGTTGGCTTGGCCAGTTTTTGAACTTTAAATACATGCACTGTAATTATGATATTCCTCCCCCCACCAAAGTTATGTCCTAGACACTTGTCCAGATCAGCATGTGGAGTGGGCCTACACTGGGTTCCCTGTCAGAACAGACCACACTGATGGCCCATCAGATGTCGGACATCTGGATTGGTTCTGGTTTGCTGCTATTATGAACAACTCTGCTGTATTTCTGCACAAGCCTCTACCTCGGGTGGAATGTCTGTGTGGTATGTATCCATGTTCAACTTTACCAGCAAATGCTAAAGCATTTTCCAAACTCATTTTATTATGTGGCTCTCCCACCAGGAGGACATACATCATTCTTCATTGTGTGTGAGCTCAGTTGTGCCTGACGCTTTGTGAGCCCCTCTATCCATGGAATTTTCCAGGCAAGAATACTAAAGTGGGTTGCCATTTACTCCTCCAGGGGATCTTCCTGACCCAAGGATCGAACCCGCATCTCGTGTCTCCTGCCTTGGCAAATGGGTTCTTTACCAACTGCATCACCTGGGAAGCTGGTGGCTTCCAGGACATACATGGATGGTTATTATTCTCCAACTTGACCATCATATAATGTTGCCTCAACTTCAAACATGTCCTAACATGGCAGATGTGAAGTGGAATCTCTTTTTGATTTGAATTTGCATTTCTCTCATTACTCATGAGGCTGAACACCTTTTTATACGTGTGCATATATATTTTCTCTCTCTTTTTTATTTCTTTTATATCAGAGATTGGCCCTTTCTCTAAAGGGCCAGATAGCAAATACTTTTGGTTCTGTGGGCAACTACTCAATGATGGCACTGTGGCCCCAGAGCAATCATAGTCAGCATGTAAATGAGTGTGACTGTGTTCCAGTAAAACTTTATTTACAAAAACAGGGAGTGGGCTTGATCTGGCCTGTGGCTTATAGTCTGTTCTGACTCAGGGAATTTCTGAATTTGAGTACTTTTTATATATTCAAATATGAGTACTTTTTTAAATGTGTGGCAAACATTTTCCTCTAGTATGTGATATGTCTCTTCACCCAGTGTATCATGTTTTGGATGAACAGAAATTCCTCTTTTAATTATTTTTATTTTAAACAGTGAACAAGATTTGCTGAAACTAAATATCAGCCTAGGTTTATTTCCCATCTGTTTCAAATATGATTAGGGCCTTCTGGAAGTCCAACGGGACAGCATCTAATAAATAGGTGTCTCATACAGACAGACGACATCACCTTCGTGTGCAGAGACAGGCAGAAAATTAGAAGGTTCGGTATGACAAATGAGCAGGAAAAAATCCTGAGAGGCGAGCGCTGCTCTCAAAGGCGGCCCGCATGCTCCACCTCTGAGCAGCATTACCCGCCCAGGTGGAGGGCCCGGGAGGGCCTTTGCAGTGGGATACTTACCCCGCAGACATACGGAAGCACTCACCTGGTTTGATGGGCTGCCTGTTTGAGAAGGTCAGAGGTGCAACGAGGAATTTGGTTTCTGCGACTGGTACCCAGTGGTGGAGAATTTTCACCGTCCAGACCCCAGGCCTCAGAGGCAAGTTCAAAGGGGGCTTGTAGTGGGTGAACTCGGCAGTGGACTCAATCAGGATGTCGTAGGTGGCTGCGATGATGTTGACAGGATCCACCCAGATGACAGTCACAGTCACGTTGGGGCCCTTCCCCCATTTCTGCATGCCTACCGGCTCGTCCATGGGCCCCAGGAGACCCCCAAAGTTGCGGAAGAGCCGCTCCTTGGCATCCCAGTCAGTGCCGACCTGAAACACAAGAGCGAATCCTGAAATCACTGGGCCTGAATGTGGGTGCTCCATCCCAGAAAGGCCTAGGATCCTGCTTTTGTTGTTGTTGTTTAGGCACTAAGTTGTGTCCAGCTCTTTTGTGAACCTATGAACCATAGCCCATTAGGCTCCTCTGTCCATGGAATTTCCCGGGCAAGAATATTGGAGTGGGTTGCCATTTCCTCCTCCAGGGATCTTCCCGAACTAACGATCAAACCCATGTTTCCTGCATTGGCAGGTGGATTCTCTACCAGTAAGCCACGAGGGAAACCCAGGATCCTGCTTACTGGGCTTCATTTACCCATTTTACAGATGAGGAAACTGAGGCTACAGTTAAGTTACTTGCTCAGTAACTTAAGGCTGGACAGGCAGTGGCAGGAGATCTGAGATTTGGATCTAGTCTGAAGGATAGTGGGCCTGTGGTCCATTTCCTTTGGGCCTCCTGTGTCTGGTTCATGGTGTGTACATGGAATGAATGAATGCCCACTTGCAGGCCATTCCAAGGAAACAAAACTCATGCCACTCAACAAGTGCAGCTGATTTCCACTTTGGTCACTGGCTTTCCAGATCACGTGCCTCTTTTTAGAGCAATCACTATGAACAAGAGTGGAGCTCAGGATTTGGATCTGCCCTGTCATAAGCTAGGAAAAAGGAGGGTCCTTCAGCATCACCTATCATATGCAGGAGTTCAGATGGCTTTCCAAGGAAGAGACAGTTTGGGCTTCCCCAAAGCATCCTGAGCTAGACCCTATGGGGGGTGATGGCTGTATGATCCATCCTTCCTGCCAGTCAGTGGGGTGTGTGTATGGCTTTGACCCTAGAAATCTGCTCTTGGCTTCCATCTTTCCCCTTTTGGGGACTCCAATTTATTCCCCACCCAGTATCCAGAACAACCTAGTGATATGATCTCTCATTGCTCAAATCCCTGTGACTGCCCCCCTGCTGACTTTTGGTGCCCAGCACTGTGCTTGGTACACAGTCAATGCTTCATCAATCACCTAGTGAATGTATGCATGAATAACATGGCAAAAAATGAATTAATGACATAGATCCCTGATACTGAGCTCTGCTACTATTTCAAGTCAGATGAAATTAGGGGGTCTTCTCTCCTCCAGGAGGTTTAGTATATTGTTCTGAAGACACAGCATGTGCGTACATGGTAGCAGGTGATGAGCACACTACAAGGCCTGTACTGCTTCTGCAGTCCTTCCATGAGCAGCATATCTGGTGTGTGTGTGTGTGTGTGTGTGTGTGTGTGTGCACGTGCAGGGGATGGTGGTGGTGGTACAGATGTGGGTAAACATGTCTACACCCTGCGCAGACTTCACACGTGCAGTGCAAACATGAGCTGGTTTACTTTTTGTTGTTCCTGCCATGAGTTATTATACCCATTCTTGAGACACAGGGCTCCATGGCTAATATTTACCCAGAGCTTCAGGTGTGCCAGACTTACTGCTAAGGGCATGGGTGCATTGATTTAGCTAACATTCCCACCTCCATCGAGGGGGAACCCTTGATCTTATCGTCACTTCACACATGAGGAAATGCTCTGAGGTTCAGAGGAGTCAGATGACTTGCTCTGGTCAGTAAGGGGGACCCAGGAAGTCTGGGCCCAGGGGCTGGGTTCTTATTCACCCTTCTGTGTATTGCCTCCTATTCACTCACCCACTTATTCATTCATTCATTCATTTATCCAACACATTTGTGTCGGGCAACTACCACCTACCAGGGGTGGTTGTAATACACAATCACGGGCCCACAGTCTGCTTCAGGTTTCTGTCTTTAGGCCAAGACTGACCTCGAGGAGCTGTCCTCAGGGCAGCAGAGGGAGTCATGAATAGTAGCAGCCGATCTCTCAGAGGATGAGCAGGGACTGCTCCTCCTGAGGACCCCTGGAGCCTAGCACAGTGGCTGGAACACAGGAGGAGTGAGAACAACACTGCCTATTGAAGGAATAAATGAATGAGCGAGCAGGATGCAAGCTAGGCCCCAGAGTCACAGAGATTTTTCTAGAGATGTCCCATTCTGCAACTTCCCTCCATACAATCCTTTCCAGTTCCTCCCCGTTGTTCATTAGTCTCTCCTCCTGTCCTGACCTGCAAGGTCTGGTCCTTTTTGATCCAACTCCAGCTTCATCTATGTCCCTCTCTCCTCCTCCACTCCCCCCTGTCCAGGCCACCCTGGAACACTCTCAGCGCCTCTGCCAGAAGGGCTCTCTCACCCCCTGATCTTGTGTCTGTGCCTGGCCCTCTCTTGGGCTGGGTCTTTTTTCCTTCCCCACTCTCCTCCTAGCCAGCTCATTATCCAGCTCTCAGCCCAGGTGTCACCACTACCGGGAAGCCTGCCTTGATTACAGGCACCCCTGACATTCTTGTCTAAGCTTAGCTTTTTATTTATGCAGTTATTTAGTGCAGTATCACATTCTAATTGACACGCCTCTCTCCACAGCTCAAAACTGTCAACTGCATGAAGGCAGGGACCACATCTGGCTTGTTCACCAAGATATCACTAGTGCCTAAAACAGTGCTGAGCACACAGTAGGTTCTCAATCTCTCTCTGTCAAACCATCCATCATCTATCTACAACATGAATGATTAGGGGCTAAGAATATGGACAAATAGATTAATGATCACAAAACCACTTTGGGGTCCTACTTAACAGAGGGATTTATGGCCAATTAGGGGACTATCCCCCAAAGAAATGGGGGTGAGCAATTCTCTTAAGTTTGAGTTTTATAACTAAGTAACCCATGTGGAAGAGTTGTAGAGCAGCTGACAGTGGGAAACTTCAATTTGTCCTAAATCTAGGAGAGGAGGAGGAGGAAGTCAGCTGCTACCTTCAGCACAAGGGGATGTAGGGCTGCCCAGGAGGGGTCCCATTGCTATCACATGTCTGTGGCTCAAGATCTCACCTGACTTCACTGTGGAAGTCCACTGCCATTCACCATCAAGTGATCAATTACTCAAATTTAAGTATGTATTGAAGTTCAAGCTCAATATATTGCTCCCCAGCTTCAAGCCCACCAAGACTTCTTTCCCACTGCACCTAAAATGCAATTTAAACTTCTTTCCACGGCCTGTGAAACCCCTCATGCTCTGTACCCTGTCCTCCTGAGACCTTCCTCCTGCTCACTGGCCATGCCAAGCTCCTTCCTGGGGCCTCAGGACCTTTGCACATGCTCTTCTCGTGGATGATCCCAGAGTGTTCCAGGTCTCCCTACCACTGACTCCTTTACAGGTTTCAACTCTGAAGTTATCTCATTAGAAATGCCTTCCTGAATGACTCCTCCATCAACATGTAACCCAGCAAGACCCTATGGGCCTTCTCAGGACAGATCCCCCAGGTCCTTCACCTGCATCTTGTCTATAAAAAAAACTTCAGCCTCCAAGGCCTTCTTCAAGCTTTAAAGAATGAATTTAATCAGAGGTGTGAGAAAATGCGGAAAGAAAGGAAAACAGTCAAGTGAGACAAAATAATAATAGTTTAGCCATTAAATGAACTCAAGGATCTTTTAGTTCCTCCTCAAGGACAATAGATAATATTCTGAGCCATATCCTCTAGCCTTTTCGCAGACACTGAAATCTCCAGCAAGTGGAAGAAGTTAACTGTAGGCTGCCCACAAGCACAGAGAGCCCAGAACCGTTGGAACCAGAAGGTTGATGACATTGACTCCTGATTACCTCACCACCAACCAATCAGAAGAACATCCATGAGCTGGTCATGTACCCCACAAGTGCCCTCACCCTGTCTTTAAAAAACTTTCCCTGAAAGCTATCAGGGAGTTTGGACCTTTTGAACACTAGCTGCCTGGTCTCCTTGCTTGGCGCCTGCAATAAACACCACACTTTTCTTCACCACAACCCTATGTCAATAGGCCAGCTTTACTGAGTGTGGGCGAGTGGACCCAAGTTTGTTTTGGTAACAGAAAGCTGTCCCACCAGCCTGTCAAGCCCTCAGAAAACATGGATGAAGTCTTATTTTCTTTATAATCCTTGTCATTAACTGGAATGCTTTCGTTCACTTATTTGCTCAATCACTGGCTGGCTGCCCCAGTAAACAGCAATGCCACGACAACAAGGATCTGGTCTGTTCAGTTCATCACTGCCCCTCCCACCCTCACACATCATAGGCACTCGGGGGCTGCCTGCTGATGGAAGGAGCATCCTTCCTCTATGCCGTGGGCATGGGACTCCCAGGGATGGAGTGTGCGAACCAGTCCCTATGCAAAGCCCCAGGACCGTGTGACCTGATGGAGATTCTCAACAGCCCACAAAGTGGCCCTGTACTTCATTCCCTCCTTCTAGTCCAATTTTACACCATTTACCTTAAAACCAAGAAAAAAATTCATGACACAAGTTTCAAGGCTCCCTTCACCCCATGCTGTTCCTGTGCCAGAGATCCAGGTGGTTCCCACACCCAAGGTACTAAAGCTATAGCACAAGCCCTCACTAATCACTAGCCATGGAGTGGCCAACATCTGTCACTGCCAGAAGTGCCCAGTTACCCACCAGCAGGCTGATAAACAGGGAGAGCCCAGTGACCAGGCATCCATCTCCTTAATGGGACATTAATGTCTTCAATCGGCTGCTTGGGCCCCCAGCACAGAATCCAACTGGGGCAGCATCTAATTGCTCCTTGACACCAGTAATTTATGAAGCGGGCTCCCATGGAGCTCGGATCCAGCCAATCCATTTGGAGCCTTAATTGAAAATGGTGGCTTGGGGTTTCCCTGGTGGTCCAGTGGTTAAGAACCTGCCTTGCAATACAAGGGGGCACTTGTTTGATACCTTGTCCAGGAAGATCCCTCATTGCAGTGGAGCAGCTAAGCCCATGTGCCACAACTACGGAGCTGGTGCTCTAGAGCTCCTGAGCCTCAACTACTGAAGCCCGTGTGCCCTGGAGCCCCTGCTCTGCAAGAAGATAAGCCACCACAATGAGAAGTCTGAGCACTGCAACAAAAAGACCCACTACAGCTAAATAAATACACACATCTTTTAAAAGAAAGAAAATGGTAGCTTAACAAGAAATCTCCACCCCTGCCTGTGCAGTGCCCATCCAGTCAGGCCCAGGTTGGCCAGGCAGGGCCACAGGGGCTGGAAAATGTAAGCAGGTCAGATGCTTCCTCCTACCCCACTCCGGGCTTGCAAGATTCTCCATACTGTATAGTCAGACTTTTCGCCCCTAACCCAGCAGCTATGCTCACTGAGAATGCTGAACTCCAGGGATGGACCATCTCTTTAGCTACTTGCTAACAAGGCAGAAATCAGGTGCTGGGGTTTTGGGTGAGCAACGCTCAACAAGCTTGGCCATGCCTCCCCTTCCCACCAGCATCACTACCCAAGCACAAACACTCACTCATTCAGAAATCCTATTCGCATCTACAAAGGCTGTGTCCACTTCTGTGTGCTGAGGATACAGCAGCGAGCGAGTGCTGCAGTCTCTGCTCTTTTGCAGACAATCACGAAGTGATCAGAGAAATCAACAAGGTCATTTGAGATGATAAATGCTAAGAAACATAAAATAGGGATGTACTGGATGAAAACTTGTGACAAAAGTGGGTGGGCATGGCAGGCTTCTCTGAAGGTGCACCATTTGATTTAAGATGAGAATGACCAAAGGAAAAAGGTAAAAACCTGGGGGAAAGTATTCTGGGCAGGAGATCAGTGTGTGACAAGCTTGAGGCAGGAAAGAACTTGGCATACGGACAAAGATGCAGGAAGAGTGAGTGGGAAAGACAGTGGGTCCTGGGTGAGATTGGAGAAGCAGACAGAGGCCAGATTACATAGCGCCTTTCAGGTCTCAAGATGGTGTTGATATTATAAGGGAGGTGCTAGATGGATCCATCTCCCAAGGCAGAAAAATAACTAAAAGCTGATGCAGTCCTGGGAGGTAGGAGCTGAGTTTCATGGATCCATGCATCCATGCATCAGACCATCTCTCCATCTACTGACACCTCTGTCCAACCCTCTATGCATGCACGCATCCAACCACTCATCCATTCAACGACTGATCTGGTGATTACTCTGAGTTAAACCCTATTCTAGGAACTGGGGAGACAAAAGCTCAATTAAGCATGGGATTTGTGGTGCAGGTGACCTGGATTCAGTGTTGAGCTCTTCTGCTTCATAGCTATGATCCAGAAAATTCTTGACTCTCCATAGGCCTCAGTTGTCTAATCTGTAAGATGGGACTAACACCACAACTTCATTAGGAAACTGGCTTGTTATTGGTTTAGTACTAACACAGGATTAGGAGGAATCACTAATAGGGTAAAAAGTGAAAAGGAATAGAAGTTCTACTATAAAGATATACCAAGGCTCCAGGTTGGTTGGTGCACTGATACTGACCACCCTGGACCTTCTCCAGGCACAGGGTGAACTTATCTTTGGGGCCCTTCAAGGCACCGTCTCCTCCATTTCCAACTACAAGTGTCAGAGCAGGAATAGGACCCAGCAACGGTGCAGCCAGAGGCAATGTCTTTGGCCTCCTACCTCGGAAAACTGAAGCCTCCCAAAGTCGCTGGGTGGGCTGGCAATCTTGAAGACCTTCTTCGGCATTACCCACGTCTCCAGGGTCTCGAGTTTGCTCACGGCCAGATTTGTAGCGTGATGCTTGATCAGAAAGCCCTGGAAACGGTCAGCAAGGAAGTAGAGGTGGACAGAGGCTGGGTGGCCCATTGGATAGTACCTGAAAGACATGCACAGGCTCACGCGAGCTCACGGGTCAGGACTGGATGTGTGTCGCTCACAATGGGGCTCCTCACCCATCAGGCCGATCCTGTTCCTAAGAGAACCCCCACTTTATACAAAGCTCACCGTATTTCTGAAAGCTGCCCCCCGTGTTTGTAGGATCTCAATAACTATTAACAATAACTTTTCTGCTGATCATAAGTATAAAACATACTGACTGTATGAAAGCACAATTATGAAAATAAAAGTGGCTACTTTGGATGCTTCTTCCATGTTGTTGTTGTTCAGTTGCTAACAACAACTAACTAACAAGTTGTGTCCAACTCTTTGCAACCCCATGGACTGCAGCATGCCAGACTTCCCTGTCCTCAACTATCTCCCAGAGTTTGCTCAAGTTCATGTCCACTGGGTCAGTGATGCTATCTATCTCATCCTCTGCTGTCCCATTGTCCTTTTGCCTTCAATCTTTCCCAGCATCAGGGATAGATGATGTCAATTCACAGATATATTCAGTGATCCTCTGGTGCTGGGTACTGAGAAGCGACAATGGTGTGCAAACAATGTCATCATGACATATATCCTTTCAGCCTTATTTTCTATGCACATATTTACATAAATTCATAGCTGGGATCATAACATACACCCTGGCTCTATCCTGGTTTTGCTTCATAGTATTTCCTGATCATTATCATATCTTTGAATAGTCTCTGAAAACATGATTTTTTTGTGTGTGTATACATTATTCCAGTGTATGTAATACCGTGACATGGAACTATACCAAAAATGGAACTAATACCAAAGTATGGTTTTATAACAGAGAAAGTTCCCCATCATTGAGTGTTCAACTGGTTTCTAATTTTTTGCCATTCTAAACAATGCTGCAGTAAGCATCCTTGAGCAAAAATGTTTTGGGAAACATCTTTCTCTCTCTCTAATCTCCAAGAGGCTCTTGATGTCTGCTGTCTAAGTTTATCAGAAAGGTTGTTTCGATTTACACTCTCACTGTCCTTTTCACCAATGCACTGGGTATGATCCTTAAAAAGTATTGCCAATCTGAGATAAATACATATATAGACAAATAGCTTGTTTTAAGATGCGGGTCTTTGATCCACAAAGGCTTCTGGCTGAAAGGGGCAGGGAAGTTAAACAGAGATGCCCAGAGGAGGGAGGAGAGCAGATCGAGAAGGAAGGATAAGCGTGAACAAGCCTAGATCTTTGTCCTTCCTCGCTGTAAAATGAAAAGCTCCGGCTTTTGCACTGTGTAAGGTGCAGGGCACTTAGAGGATGCTTGTGGTTCCAGCATTCCACAAATCACTGTCCTCCTCAGCCTTCTTTTCCTCTGGTCCTGCCCTGGAGTTTAAGTCTTTATATCTGATTATAACAGGGAAGCTGCCTTCCTGTGTTATGCGTCTCCTGAAATCACTGCCTTGTTATCAGATGCCTCCAGGGCGCTGAGAAAAAAAACCTGCACCGTCTTCAGACTGCTCACTACACATTCCCGGTGGTCACAGGTCCACTTGGGTCTGGACTTTGGAAGCCGAAAACCCTCCCTCGGGACTGTGCTGCAGAACTTGCTGCCATGATGGAATGTTCTACATCTGCACCGTCCAGCCCAGTCACCCTAACCACTGCTGACAACTGAGCTCTTGACATGCGGCTGGTGTAATCGAGGGACTGCATTTTAAATTTGAGTTAATTTAAACTTAAATGTCTCCTTGTGGAGACAGCATAGATGGTGCTGTGAAAGTGTCCTGGGGTTGCCTGCATTGATGTCCCCAAATTGTCACTTCTGTCTCTTTCCCACGTGACTTGGTGGGTTTCCAAGTGAGGTGAGTCTATTCCCCCTTCTCAAATCTGCTTTGGCCAGCAGAAGATGAGGTATCATGCCAGTTCTGAGCCAGGATCCCAGGTAGCCTTGCACATTTTCTGTCCCCTCTCTTGCTCCTCTGTGATCACTGTGAGAGCACAGGTGGGCTAACGCGTGGGAAGATGAGATGTCTGGAGCAGAGCCGAGCCACCCCAGGTATTCCAGCCGAAGCCATCCTAGATACACCAACTCCCAGCCAAGAGCAACAGAGCCTCCCTCCTGACCCGCCCCTGGCAACAGAAGCGGGAGAGATGACAATGGAGCCCAGGAACACTGCTCAGCTCACCTGCAAGCTTGAAGGCTCTGTAAATGCTTTTCGTTTCAAAACACCTACTTGGGGCTTGTTTGTTACATGACATTATTGCAACGGATAAATAATACACTGTCAGTGCTTGTTCTGTAAGGTGGGTAGACTAGTGAAAGTTGAAGAAAAGCAGGAGAAATTATTACCATGGAAGTCAAAAGAAGCAAGTGTTTCCAGAAGGGGGCAGTCAGTTGTATGGGATGCTGCTAAGGGGTCAGGTAAATAAGCAATGGTCAAGAAATCCAGGAGTTGCTCATGTTCCTTCTTCCAAGAAATCCTGTTTTCTCCACCTGAATCCATTCTCTATTGTCCTATGCATGGCCAGCATCCTGGTCCAAGCCACCATCATGTCTTACCTGGACCTTTGCTGGAGCTGCCTTACTTATCGTCCTCCTACTTTTGTCTGCTGTAACGGATTCTCGGAGTAGCCATATCTGTCATCCCTTCCTTAAATAACACAAGGGGCTCTGCTTATGCTTGGATAAAACCCAAACTCCTTACCTGGTTTGCAAGGTCCTGCCCCTTTCTCTAGTCTCATTTTGTTTCCCTTTGTCCTAATTCACCACCTTCTAGCCATGTGGATCTTATCTTCAAGTCCTGAACACCCTAAGCTCATTTCTAGCCAAGGGCCTTTGCACGGGACATTCTCTCTGCTGGGGATGCTCTTTTCCTCTACTGATTGCATGGTGGGCTCTGTCTTAACATTTTGGCTAAATGTTACCATCTCAGAGAGATCTTCCTTGACTGCTCAATCTTAAGTCACCAACTCACTGCTGTTACTCGAGCTTATCTTCATTCTCAGCAGAGCATCTGTCTTTAGAGACTTTGGTTCTTGTTGCTGTGAGCTGGGGTACTTCCTGTCTTCACACTAGAATGGGAGGGCCTTGAGCTTGGGGCCTGGTCTGTCTGGGTCATGGCTGAGTGCCCAGTGCCTAACACAGAGCCTGCCACATGGTAGATGCTCAGTCGATACTTAAGGCTTGAGTGAAGATTCTAGAAGGATGTTCTCTTGAACCCTTTGCTTCTAAGATACATCTAGGGAACCTGCAACCAGGACTGAACACAAAGTCCACTGGTACCGCCTCTAGACTGTATATGGTAATTAAGTAATTAGAACTGAGAGGAGAGTTGTAACAAGATGCAATAGAAGCTGCCGGATGCAATACAATAGAACTTAAACGATGCCTCTGGTACATTTGCTTGGCCCAAAGGTGTTTTTATTTCTTATTTAAATGAGGTGGGCATTAAAAAATTTGGGAAGCTCACACAAAAATGTGGATTTCTAATTTGTCTGACAAAATCAGGAGATGTGATTGGCGGCTCCAAGTGTACATTCCCACAGGGCAAGGATGTGCTGGAATTCAGCACCGGGACCCTGGGGGCCCCTGGTCCATAGGATCAGTCCATCCTTAACTAAGGACACATGCTTCCTGCCTGGCCCTAGACCACATTTGAATTTGAGGACCCGTAATAAAACACTGACATCCTTATCTTAAATGGGACTCTCAAGCAAACTTTTACTTTCCTGTTCTCTCCATCTGCCATTTTGAAATTTTCTGCAATGAATAAATGTTATCTTCTAATGAGAAAAAAATTCAATAAACATTATTTTTTATGAAAGGGTATACTATAGACTAGAAAGCCAAAATTTGCATGAAATGTCCAGAGAAAATGAGATTTTTGAAATAAAGTTTACACTTTTTTCCCCAGATAGCTCAGGGGTAGGAATTTACTCTCTTTTGCCTTTTGGGATAAGGGTCCTTTGTCCTGATTTATTTTTAGGCTTGTATTAATACATGTATCGGCTTTGCCCACAGCAAGGCACAAGGGTTCCATTATAATAAAAAATGAAGTAGAAGCCAAAGGATTCCAGGCCTGAGGCAACTTGATGGCTTGCTTAATCCCAAAACAAATACCAGAAGAAAATTTCAGCAATCATAAATCACTTGGAGGTGTCTTTCAAAATTTCATCTAAGATTATTTACCTTACAAATGCTATGAAACCTGGGATTAAAACTACTCTTGAAACGATATTTGCCTTCCAAGCACCAGGCACTGTGTCATCTACTGGGGCCATATACTCTGGCTCCTGGGACAGGGATTCTGCCCCTGGACTAGCAGGGAGGAAAAGACATTCATTGATGACCTTGATCTCACTGATGACCTTGACCTGAGGCACTGCTGCTACTAGCAATGGGAGTGTTGAAGGAAAATCTGCTTTCAAATGAAGAAAGGTGGGGGGTGGGCTATTGGGGAAGCTCTTAGCAAGCTTCACAGAGGATACGGCACCTGAGATGACCCTGGAAGCCTAGGAAAAGATAGACTGAGTGGGGACAGGGGGGACAGTCAACAAAGGACAGCACAGAGGAACTGATGAACAGTTCATATGACCAGGGATAGAGCAAGTAGCTCACACAGCTGCAGCTTAAGAATACTGGCAACTAAGATACCAACAATGGCGTAAACATTTACTAAAGCACTTCATATATAACATACTGTTAAAATGGGGATAATGATAATAATAATACATGACTAATAAAGTAGTTTTGGAGGATTATCCCCTTTAAACCTAACAACACCTTATGCTGTAAGGCTTATTATTATTCCCATTTTACAGATGAGGAAACTGAGGCTCAGGGAGGTTCAAGACTTGTCCAAGGTCAATAGCTAGTAAGAGTGGAGTTCAAATGGCAGGTTCTGGGTTTCTAACCCATTCTGGTCTTCTTTTAAACTAAATCAGGACCTGCAGGTAGAGGAGAGAGAAGGCTGAGGGGAAAACTGTTGCAGGCATGTGGAAACTCAGCTGACCTGCATGGGGCCCCAGGCAGGAAAACCTTCCATGTTTTCAGAGTTTTGCAGAACAAAATAGTTCCTTTCCTGTCCCCCTTCCGTTCTTGAGAGGAAGGAAGAGCAGGGCAAGGAGGGACACGTAGAAGGCTCAGAGGAGAAAGACTGATGCTAATAATTTTTTCTTTGTTGTTTAAAGAGGAAGGTGGGAGGAGGCGGCGGAGGCAGAACAAGAAAGAGAAGGAGAGTTGTTGAAAGCACTTCTGGGAGTCCATCCTCAGGAAATAATCAGAAAGGAGAACGAAAAAAAAAGGCTTTCTGCAAAAAGATATTCATCAGAACAATGGCAACAGGAAAGGGCTGGATTAAGCAAACTCTGGAATTTCTACTCAATGGAATACCAGCGGCATTAAAAAGGGTCATTACCATTATGGAAGCTGCAGAGGAGCAAGGAGAGGCGGGGCTAATATTACAATGCTGAGCTAAAGAAACAGGACACGTAATCCTTGCAATTATGAAGTATCTGCAACGCATATTGCTGAAGAGTTAGAGAAGCAGCCCCAAATTAAAAGGGTTTGGTAGGCTTAGGGAAAGGCAGGGGAGGTGGGGGTGATGTTGAATCCTTTCCCCACCTTCCCTCTTCTTTCCATATATTCTAGAACATTCTTTCCTGAAGTATCAACTAGTACCCACCAGTGGTGGATGAGATGATTCTAAAGGTTACGTGAACGTTTTAAATAATGGTTCTGCCTTCCATGATGTTACTGGTTATGTTTTCAGGTCTGACAATGATAGTATGGTCATGTTTTAAGAAGGAGTCAATTTTCAGAGACACATAAAATGTTTCTGGGATTGGCTTCAATCAAACTGATCTGGGAGGAGGGGGAAGGCGGGTGAAGGCAGAGATGAAACTGCATTGGCTGGGAGTCGGTAATCACTAGAGCTGGCAATGGGAGATGGGATTTCATTTTTCTCTCCATTTAGTATATATCTGACATTTTCTAAAACGAAAAGTAAAAAAAAAATGTTCTGTATTTTCATGATTACTTTCCATTTAAAACAAACAGAACTATCTAATATGGCGACATAACGCTTTCTTCTAAAATGTGTATATTTAGGCTAAAGAATGAGTCTACAAAAGACAGGACTTCCCTGGTGGTCCAGTGGTTAAGACTCCATGCTTCCAATGCAGGGGGCCTGGGTTTGATCCCTGGTGGAACTAGATCCTGCGTGTGTGTGTGTGTGTGTGTGTGTGTGTGTGTGTTAGTCACTCGGTCGTCTCCAACTCTTTGTGACCCCATGTACTGTAGCCCACCAGGCTCCTCTATCCATGGAATTCTCCAGGCCAGAATACTGGAGTGGGTAGCCATTCCCTTCTCCAGGGGATCTTGTCCACCCAGCGATCGAATCTACATTGAAGGCAGATCCTTTACTGTCTGAGCCACCAGGGAAGCCCAGATCCCACATGCCACAATTAAAAGATAATGCATGCCGCAACTAAGACCCGGTACAGCCAAATAAATAATTTTTTTTTAAAAAAGAATGAGTCCACAGAAAGGAAATAAGTAGGTAAATATTAGATCTGCTATTCTGAGAAGGTAAAAGGATGACGATGGCTTAGACAGGAAATGCTCTGAACGCTGGGACATCTGCGTGGCTGACTTGTAGGGAGAAGCATGGGGTGCAGCCGCAGCGCCCCCGCAGAGGAGGGCTGTCCCTCGTCCCTGGTCACCCCGCCCCTCCCGGCTCACCTGCAGCTGCTCTCCCCGGGGGCGTGCAACGACGCCTCCGCCCGGCGGAGACCCAGGCGCGAGAAGGAGTGGTACAAAGTCAGCATGACGTCACTCAGGCTGTGGATGCCCTCGGGCTCATCGTAGACGTTCTCCCAGTAGGAGCGGAGGCCCGGGGTGCCCGCGGGGTAGTTCCCATACAGGTAATAGTCCAGCTGCCCGATGATTTCCTGATTCACCACAGCTTCAAACTTGCGGGCAAAGAAGGTGGGCCGGGCTGTCTGCTGTGCTCGTGAGATAAAGAGAGCAGAGTCAGCCGGTGGGACGGGGGAGGTGGGGATGGAGAGGCGAGCTCTGCGGTCCCAGCCTGTCTGGATCCACATCACCGTTCTGATACCTACTGCCCTCTCTGTTCTCAGTTTCCTCATCTGTCAACAGGGTTTTAGGATTGAATGAGTTAATATTGTAAAGCACTGAAAGCAACGAGGGACACGGAAGTCAGCTTCATTTAAATATCTGTGAAATAATTACATCTTAGATCCCAGCTATAGCTGGGAGGGATCTCGGAAACCATTTAGCTGGAGGTCTAGGGCAAATACCTCCTACAGAAGTATTTTAGTTGTCCAGAAGAATGTTTTAAAATTGAATTAACTGGCAACATTTTATAAGTGGAAGAGTTCGTGGAAACTTTCCGCTTCCCTTGAAAAAGAAATGATCTGGCAACAGTAGGCCTATGTTCCTGCATTGTAACACGTAGCTAAAGCTGAATAGCGTCTGTCCCTTTAGATGGGTATGGGCCTTGTGGCTCACCACAGTCCCTACCACTCCCTACTGTCTCCCGGGCATTATAATTGACTTACGGACTCAGAGGGAACACCCTGGATTTATTGGTCAGAATCCCTGGAAGTGAGGCTTAGAAACCTGTACTCTTAACAGGCTTTGAAGGTGATTGCTCACTAGCGTGTGAAGACAAGGCAAATGACATCTGAGCTGGGTGCACATCAGTCACCTAACCAGCTTTAAAATAGTCAGATTCTGGAGTCCTTCCCCAGACCTACTGAGTCAACATCTCTGAAGATGAGGTTTAGGAATCTGTATCCAAATAAAAGGCTCCTAGGTGATTATGCTACATGTTTGAGGGCTACTTATGTAAACCAAATTTTCAAGGGGGCTGAGTGCCTGAGAGGCAAAGGGACTTATCTAAGGTCACACAGTAAGGTAACGGGAGAGTCAGGATTCAGATCCAGGGTCACGGGTTAGAGCAGTGGAGTCCTGAGCACTTGTTATCTACCAGGTCTTAAACCATGGTCTGGGGCAAGATCAATAAGCCTTTTCAGCAAAATGCCAGATAATAAATATTTCCAGCTTTGCAACTACTCAACTCTGGTGTCAGAATGTGAAAGCAGCCATAGACAAACTGGAAAATGAATGGGTTCATGGCTGTGCTCCAAAAACAAGTCATTTACAAAAACAGGGAGTGGGCTGGATCAGCCCAGGGGCTGCAGCTTGCTGACCTCTGGTCTAGGGCTGTGGAAACAACTAAACCACAGACCCTTCCTTTGAGGGGCCTGTGAGCTTGCATAAATTTTGACTTTCATTTAGGTCTAGTATTGTTTTCACCTCAGTGCGTTAACAGCAACAATAATGACAATAAAAGCTGAGCATATACTATACGCAGAGCACTGCATTTTGTCATTATCTCTAATCCTCTCAATAACTCTGCAAAGTGGGTGCTATGATTCCTATTTTACAGATGAGGAAACTGAACTTGGAGAAGGGAAGGGATAATATACAAACACACAGTCATAACATTCAAACCCAGACGACCCTAAAACCCAAATTCTATCGACTATATCATCTTAGGATAACACTGCTAGTCAAGTGAATCTGAAGCCCCAATAACAAAAACTTTTGTTAATATTTGGAATATCCCATCTGCTCTCTGCTTCACAGACACCTGGGACACCTACCCCAACCTTTCTCTGCAGTGGAGGGGTTAGCTCAGTTCCCTTAGAGGAGCATTAAAAAGAGCCAGACCATGTGGGTTTGAATTCTCACTCTAGCTGTATATATCTTTGGGGAAGTCATCCAGGGCCTCAAGTTTCTGATCCTTAAAGTGGGTACAATAATAATACGGGTACTTAGCATAGAATCTGACACAGTGTTAGCAGCTATTATGAGACTGTTATCACTACGTCTTTAAGTCTGCTATAGGGACTTCTAAGTCTTCACTTTCTGGAGGCAGAGCACCAGAGTCAGTGGCAAAGCAGCCTCCTTTCTTCTCCCAAGATTCTCTGATCATACCTGGAGCTCCTAAAAATCACATTTCTATGTTTATAGTTCTTGTCCTTGGAGTTCTTTCCATAAGAACTCAGAGTTCCTTACAGGCAGCGGTTTCTTGAGTCTAGACATTGAGAAATATTCTTGATCTTTGTTTGCTGTGAATTGAAGAGCTGCGAGCATGTGACTCGGTCTCTATGTTAGCTCATCTTTATCAGGGACCACGATGTCCCCAGGACGCTGGGACTGGAATACAAATGCTGCTGCCCTGGAGTGGCCCCAGAGGGGCAGTGCGCCCAAGAATTGCCCCATCTCCTTGCTCTAAATGATGAAAGTCCTTTGCAATGAGGGTGAAAGCTGATCCTCCACGAAAGTGGGAATTGTTTTTTTTTTTTATCTCCCTTTGAACAGGTCAAATATTCCCCTTGCCACCCCTTTCTGCTCAGCAGATCCTTTATGCACAGACAATGGAGCTAAAATGTCACCCAAGTTCACCCAACCTCAATTAACATGGGTTTAAGGAGGCCCCCGGGTAGCCTTCAGTCTGCCACCAAAAACAGGCCTAAAGAATATTCATTGCAGCAACTGCTTACACAGGCCAAAGGCGTTAGGTAGGAACCTTGAGGGAATATGAATGAAGGGACAAAACCCACTGTGTATTCTGCATTTCACCAGGCATGGAATCAGGTTGGCAGCAGGGTCTGGTGGAAAAAGCTCAGGTCTGGACCTGGAAACACCCACATGGGACCTACCACCCTACCACTCCACTACTGCATGTCCATGGACAAGTAAGTCCCCCCTCTGTGCCTTGGTTTCCCCACCTGAACAATGGAGATGATTTCTACCCAGTGAAGCCAACGCCTGCAGAGGACTTGGCACACAGCCTGGGACACAGAAGACCCCAACCCCATGCTTCTCAAACAGAACAGCCTCCCTATTGCCTGGAGATCTTGTTAAAATGCAGATTCTGACTCAGCAGGCCAGGAGCAGCAGAAATTCTGCGTCTCTAACAAGCTCCTTGGTGGTGCTGATGCTGCTGTTCTACAGACCACACTCCAAGGAGCTGGGCTAAGAGGCTGGAAGCTCCAGGGGGGCAGTCTGGGTCCTCCCGTGGACGGTTCAGTTATGTGCCAGAGTGCGGCAGTAAGGACACTTTGGGTTGGGTTATCAGCCTGGCATGGTTGTCTCTGCCCTTAACACCCTCCATCACCCCAAGTTAGTGGTTTGGGGAGCAGCATATCATCTCCACGTGGTAGCTCTAGTGACCTCAGAGTGGCCTGTGAATGTGTAGCCTTCTGTATGTGCTCTGGGCAGCCGAGGCTGGGCATGGTGAGGAGAAGAAGAGGAAGAATTCAGGGTTCTGGCCTGGAGGGAGCAGGAGGCGTGCTCACATGGGATGGAAAGAGGTTGTCATCCTGAACAGGTCTGGGGTCCAAGGCACCCTTGGGGCTCATGGGAAGCAGATGGACACGGCCACCCTCCTGCCTCTCCTCTCCCCAAAGCATGAACTGCTGGGCCCTGCCGAGATACCTGTGATGGCAAGAAGTTTTCATCTTGTTACTCCTTTAAGTTCACAGAGCATGGTGGTTTACAAACCCGGCGGCTCAGCAGAACTTCCCAAAGTCTGCTACATTAAAAATAAAAATTCCTGAGCCTCACTGGAGATCAGAAGCTCTCGACTGGGGAAGTGTTTGCCCCCAGTGGATATCTGGTGATATCTGAAGACATTCCTGGTTGTCACATCTGCAGGGTGCTACTGGATCCCCATGGGGACATTAAACGGTGACATCCTGGTTGTCACCAGTGGAGGGCGGGTGCTTCTGGAATCTAGCGGGTGGAGGCCAGGGATGCTGCTTAAACATCCTACATCCCTCCACCCTAACACAGAATTATCCAGCCACAATGTCAAGGGTGCTGAGGTTGAGAAACTCTGCCCTCCAATCAAGTTTTTACTGAGAAATGTATTTTAAACAAATATTTCAGGAGATTCTGATCAAAAGGCAGCATAGAGAAATGGATGCAAGTACGGCCTTTGAAAACAGATATGTTGGGCTATGTGACCTTGCATAAAGTTTTTGATCTCTCTCTACCTCAGTTTCCCTATCTCTAAAATGGAACGATAATCTATCTGTGTGTCTCTCTTCTAAGGCTGTTGTGGGGTTAATGAGTCAATGTGGGCCAAGCGGTTAGAAGGTCCCTTGCACAGTGTTAGTGATCAGTAAGTGTTGGCTATTGTGGATGTTGTTATGGTTATCATCAACAGCCAGGGCTGGAGTGTGTGGGATGTGATGACCTGCAGGGCTGCCTTGGACACCTGCAGATGCTGGCTGGAGGGCACAGGCAGGCGGGCTGGGCGGGCGGCTCACCTGGAAGCGGTGGAAATCCTGCGGCTTGAAGTCGTTGGGGGAGCAGCCGCACCAGTCCACGATGTGCTTGTACTGGCACTTGCAGCCCAGCTTGCGGTTCCAGTTGGTGATGCGCAGGTTGTTGTCCACCATGGTGTCGCAGTGGGGGCTGTTCTCCAGGACTGTGTGGAAGAAGGACTGTGGGGGAGACAAGGGCCTGGCTTGAGACCTCGCCCAGCCTCCTTCGAATGGGCTGGGGTGGGGGTCCTTCCCAGGGGCCGCCTGACAGTGAAGGGACTCTCTTGCAGACTCAGCTGTTCTCTCTGCAAATGGAGTTAGTCCCATCCAGGCCAAGCCAGAGCAACCTGGAAGTTTTGTCCAGAGCGGCATTCTGCTTAGCAGTTACTGCTCTGTTTCTCTAAGATGTCTCTTCCCAGCAGCCTAGAAGCTGATTTTAAGATATCTCTTATGAGCCAGTACATCCTCTGTCTGTTCAGCAGAGAGAAAAAGTCCCTTAAAGGTTTCCCTGGTAGCTCAGCTTGTAGAGAATCCGCCTGCAATGCAGGAGACCTGGTTCGATTTCTGGGTTGGGAAGATCCACTGGAGAAGGGATAGGCTACCTACTCCAATATTCTTGGGCTTCCCTGGTGGCTCAGATGGTAAAGAATCCACCTGCAATGCAGGAGACCTGGGTTCGACCCCTGGGTTGGGAAGATCCCCTGGAGGAGGGCATGGCAACTCATTCCAGTATTCTTGCCTGGAGAATCCCCATGGACAGAGGGGCCTGGCAGGCTAAGTCCACAGGGTCGCAAAGAGTCGGACACAACTGAGTGACTAAGCACAGCACAAGGTATGCCAACACATGAGGACCAGAGGAAAACAAGACCAACCAATTGGGACAACTTTCTAGAAAACTCTGAGCCAAAGGATTCTTGATTTTACAAACAGCTAGACCTGAAACCAAAGGGATTCAGTCTGAGATATTTTGGAACAAAGACTGAAGCCCTGGAATTTCACTCCTGGGAGAGGGAGGCCAGAATCATGGATGTCCTCCTGCCCTAGTCACAGGGAGGAAAGGAGGTGGGGTGCTCTGGGGCTTCCCGCTGTCCATGGTGCTGAACCAGGCACCATAATTTCCCCCTATTCCTGAGACTCTTGGCCAACGTCTCCTAGGAATCTGAGAAAAAGGCAATGTTGAGAGTGAAAATAGAGACCAGAGCAGAGACATAAGGTTGGAGCTGCTGAAAAAGAGAGAGCTGGGGAGAGAAAGACACACACACACGCTGACTTCTATTTGGACACTGTTATATAACAACCTCAGATACCAGGGTGGTATGCTTTCCCCTGCTTTCTGCTTCCTAGGGGAAGCTATTGGGGAATACATGTCTGCCTGTTGCAAACTCATGGCACAGCCTTCAGATTTCTTCTAAATTCATCCCTTAGAGGTGGTTTGGGAAAAGGTCAGGGCAGAAATTCTGGGATGGAGGAGGTGGGATCTAATAGAGACATTGGAATGTAAAGTGCCTGGGTGCACTGCGGGGTAGGGGGTAGGGTGGGTGGGACAGAGAGAGCCAGCATTGGGATGCACGCCTTGATTAAATCAAACAAAGTCCCAAAGAGTCTCTTCTCAATGGCTGAGTGGATAAAATGAGGCTCTATCCACACCACCCAGCTGACCTTCTTGTGATGCTAAACGACATGTCTGTGAACCTGCATTTTAAGCTTGAATTGTCTAAAAGCCCAAACAGGCACATATTCTCCATCAAGCAGTGGGGTAGGTACCCGATTATCGATTGCCCTGTGTCCTTTTGTAATGATACAGAAAAGATAATGGATGAGGAGGTTATTGGGATTGAGAGAAAAAGTGATTTTTGCTGAAATAGGATTAAACGCTGATGACTTCACATGTATACAGAATAGCAAAACCTGACCCAGTGATGACAAGCCCATCATCCCCTAGGAGTTATGTCAGCAGTCAGCCCTACTCAGAGCTTGGCCCTGCCCCAGATGTTGGTGAGGGATGTGGAAACCATCAAATGAGATATATTGTCTTGTTTGGCCTAGAAACACAGAAGCTGAGTGGCCCAGAAATGGGGCACAGCCAGGAATGGTGGGCCATTCATTGGACATGTTGCAGGCTCAATAGAAACTTAGCCAGCACTGGAGTTTTCTGAAGTTAGAGATTAGGGTGAAAGTGAACTAGAGGTCAGGGAACTAATGTGGAATCTCTCTGCCCAGGTCTGATAAGAAGGATGCTGGCTGTTGTCAGGAGCAACACTGTAGCACTGAGTCCCTACGCATTTCCAGATGGGGCTGGGGCTGTTTCAGAATAGCCTGAAACCTTATACACAGGACTTTCTGAAATGAACGGAATGTTTGCGTCCTCGTAAAACTTATAGGATAAAACCCTAACCCTCATGTGATGGTGTTAGGAGGTAGGGCCTTTGGGAAGTGATTGTCATGAGGGTGGGTCTGCACAAATGGGATTAGTGCCCTTCCCTCACCCCTTCTGCCATGTGAGAACACAGTGAGAACTGTCAATAGGCAGTCTGCAACCAAGAAGAGAGAGATCACCTGACCACCCTGGCACCTTGACCTAGGACTTCTAGCCTCCAAAACTATAAGAAGTACCTTCATTCTATTGTATCTTGTTTTGGCACCCTGAACTAAGACAGTTTCCCATCCTGAGGTCTGAGAAGTGGTGACAGACTTCTGAGAGCTTTTCAAATAGTTGCAAAAGCCAACAAGAAATGTTGAGTCCTAAGCCTTTGGCCACAATAGCTGTCAATGCAGGAGGTAGAGCAAACCCAACAGTAGCCCTGGTTTGGCGATCACTGGAATTTCTGGTGTGACTGATGAGACCAAAACTACTGTTTGTCAGGGAATGATAGAACACTATTTAAAATTATAAAAGGAATTTTTGGTGTTGAAAAGTTTTTACAGGATTGGTGACTGTGGAGGATCTGTCAAATGTTGATATGGGTGTTTCTAAAGAAGCCAGCATATACAGTTGTGCAGGTTATATACTGCACAACTCTGTGGGTACCATTGACATTGTAGGTATGAGAGCTTTGTATTTTTTTTCAATAGCAATTTTCTTAAAAATGGCAATAAAGTTGCTCTAACAAGATTAGTATATTGTGATGATTTTATGACCAATGGGAGTGTCTTGAGGAATAACTGCCTTTTTTACTTTACACTTTTAAAGACACCGTATAGATTGCTGGTGGCAGCATTGTGCATCTATTCCATACAATGACCTCCATCCAGACTGGATGGGACCAGGGGCCCTACTGTGAGAGTAAGGTCCCTGGTAGCTGGTACAGTTCCCCATCTTCCTCTGGATGTTTGGAGGACAATGTATTGATGCCCATGTAGCTTCACCAAAAATTCAGCATCCACTTTGCTCCAAAGACTAGAGCCCAACCCTACCTTTCTCAGAGATTTTTCCCCAGATACTCACCTCGGCAGGAAGCAGAGTATAGGAGTAGAATTGCTTCATTTTGGTCACCAGATCGTCAGTGGAGAATGTCACATACTCTACAAATTTCCGGTTTAGCAGGAACCAGTCTGAGCCCCCATCCACAGCAATGCCCTCTGGGATCCGCCGGTCCCCCAGGCGCCACATGTGGGCATCACACTCCAGGAAGAGCCGGTCCAGGCCCTGTTTCCGGATGAACCTGAACAAGACAAAGTCATGCTTAACCGTGAAAGAGCTCAACCCAGAGTCCAAAAGAAATGGTCAAAACTACTGTCTGTCAGGGAATGTCTTGGCCATAAAGCCATTTTTTGAGCACTTACTACATGCTCAGTGCTGAGCTAGGGGATCTGTGTGTAGTTTCTCACCTGATCTTCACAAGTGAGGCTGGTCTCTGTAACCCTCTGAGGCAGGTACTATTATTATGCCCATTTTACAGATAAAGACACTGAAGCTTAGACAGCTTAGGACACTTGCCTGCCCAGTACAGTTAGACAGCAACAATCATCTGCTACATCTGCTTCCTCTTTAGAGAACTTCTGAAATTACCTTTTCATGCCACAGATACATTGAAGTTTGGTGAATACAGCCTATAGACCCTCATCTCAGAACAATGCTATTATTTTTAAATTTATTTTTTAAAATTAATTAATCAGTAAACTAAGTATATTTATTTACAATACAGTGTTAGTTTCAGGCATACAGCAAAGTAATTTAGTTATATATATATATATACACACACACACACATACATATATATATACACACACACATACATATATTTCAGATTCTTTTCCTTTATAGGCTACTGAAAGATATTGAATATAGTTTCCTGTGCTATACAGTAAATCTTTGCTGTTCATCTATTTTACATATAACTATCTGTTAATCCTATACTCCTAAATTTATCCCATTGCAGAATAATGCTTTTAAATGCAACAAAAATACACAGGGTTACAAAATATTTCCATAAACACCAAATGATGGCATAGTAATTCACATGATTCTTGATTCACACATTAAATAGAGGATTGCAAAATATTTCTAAAAACACCAAATTTATGATAATTACACGTGTTTTCTTTTTAACACATTTAATAACAAGATCTCGTAGTAGGTCTAAACACTATTGTAATTTTGAAGAAGAGGTGAGCATAAATGATATTTAGACATGGATGCATGGAGAAGGCAATGGCACCCCACTCCAGTACTCTTGCCTGGAAACTCCCATGGACAGAGGAGCCTGGTAGGCTGCAGTCCATGGGGTCGCTAAGAGTCAGACACAACTGAGCGAGTTCACTTTCACTTTTCACTTTGACGCATTGGAGAAGGAAATGGCAACCCACTGCAGTATTCTTGCCTGGAGAATCCCAGGGACGGGGGAGCCTGGTGGGCTGCTGTCTATGGGGTCGCATAGAGTTGGACATGACTGAAGCGACTTAGCAGCAGCAGCAGCAGCATCAACTATAATATGATTTGAAAATACATGATTCCCGGGACTTCTCTGGCAGTCCGGTGGTTAGGACTCTGAGCTTACAATGCAAAGGTCACAAGTTCAATCACTTGTTGGGGACACAACAGGGAGAGTGGACAAAAAAAGGAAATATATGATTCCAACAGCAACTGCTAACATTGTAATGGTCTGTTATCCTACATTTAGCTGGATTTCAATTAGAGTTTAGTGAAAATTAAGATCATTTTCTTCCTGGGCTTCCCTGATGGTCCAGTGGTAAAGAATCTGCCTGCCAATACAGGAGACACGGGTTCAATCCCTGATCTGGGAAGATGCCACATGTCATGGAGCAACTAAGACTGTGCACCACAACTATTGAGCTTGTGATCTAGAGCCCGGGAGCCACAGCTACTGAGCCCATGAGCTGCAACTACTGAAGCCTGTGCACCACAAACTAGAGAGTAGCCCTCATTCACTGAACCTAGAGACAAGCCCACGGAGCAACAAAGACCCAGCACGGTAAAAAATAATAATAATAATAATAATAATAATAATAATAATAATAATAATAATAATTTTCTTCCTATTCAAAGTCAGAGACCCCTAAATTCTATCCATGAACCTCAGATTAATAACTCCTCCTCTAGGACACACACACACACACACACACACACACACACACACACAGGATTCTGTGAGGCAGGCAAGGCAAAATCAGCATTCCCTAATTTACAGACACAGAAATCAAAGGTCAAAGAGCTTGTACAGTGGATGGAGCTCTTGGGAGGGTGGACAGAGCTAGGGACAAGACTTCTGGCCCAAACTCTCAGTTCATTTTCACTTAGCATTAATTTCACACCTACTATGTGCCAGGCATGGGCTGGCCCTGGTGGAAAGCAAGTAGAAGCAAAGATGATCCCTGCCCCTCAGGAGCTGGCTGTCTCCATGGGAGTTTATAATTTACAAGTTTTCTGATTTTGCTGCTCTTCCAGCTCATACAACATAAAATCAATCATTTAAAAGCATACATTTCAACAGCATTAGTTCATCTTCAGTCGTCATCTTTACCTAGTTTCAAAATAGTTCATCACCCTCGAAGGAAACCCCCATCCTCATCAGCAGTTACTTTCTATTCCCCTTCCCTCCAGATCCTGGCCATCCATCTATGGATTTACCTATTCTGGATATTTCATAGAGATGGAATCACACAAGGCATGGCCTCTTCCACCTATCATCATGTTTTCAAGGTTGCTCCACATTGTAGCACATATTAGTACTTCATTTCCTTCTGTCTGTCTGCCCGGCATCCATTCCTTGCTTTTGTGGGAACCGCACCTTGATTTTATTTTGGACATTCACTCACCCTCAACTCTCAGTCCACTTAGTTTGCCTCACTCCCAGCACCAGGGGTGGGGACACAACTCAGCTTGATCAACCAGAGTATACAACCTGCTCGGCTGCTATAATTGCTTCAGGGATGGGAGAGCAACTCAAGCTGAGTCTGAGACTGGGTTCTGGATTTTTGCTGAAAAAACTAGGAAGGAAGGCTTTTCTTGAGGATTTTTGTCTGGAAGAATGTAAGCTGAGGGTTGCAGGCAGCCATCTTGTCACCATGTGTATAGAGGTTGTCTGACCATGGGGGTATCACAAAAATAAAGAGAGAAAAGAGAGAGACAGGAGATAGACACAGTCAAAGCTACAATGACTTTGCTTGAGACCCTGGATCTTGCTGTCCCTGACTCACCCCCAGATTTGTCAGTAATGTGCTTAAGGCATTTTGGAATAGGATTCTGTCACTTGCAATGGAAAAAGTCTGGACTAATACATTCCTTAACGATTTCACCCTTATCACTACTGTGATGGAGGCAAATGTTCTTAGCCTCCAGATAGAGTAGGTAGCCATGGCTGTGGCACATTAGTGCCACTTTTCCACTAGGCCAGGCTGCATCCCCCATTGCATGTCTACAGGTTTTTGTGGCTCCATGACAGATCTCACCTCTATCTTCACATTAGACTTGCCTGTCTCCTCTGAGACAGATGCTGCACTCACTAGAACTGACCCAGGCTTCCTCCTTTCTGCCTACCTTACAGGCTCTGGAACCCTGGAAGGCAGCTGCAGAGTATAGCAGCTGGAGATGGTCCCACCCTGCTGGCCACGCTCAATTCTAGAAAGAATCTCTTGCACTGAGCCTCCCATAAATCCACTAGAGGGAACTGCCTGAAACCTCACTAATAAACCCACACCCATAGCACTTTCTTCTGCACAAATAGAGGACCTGCCCCCAGACATTGGTCACTCACTGAGCACAATGGTGTAATGGATTTAATTCTTAGGAAAAGTTGATGCTAGTGTAACAAAAATGGTGATTACAATGATGCTGGTGGTGAACAGACTTAATTCTGTTAAAACGTGCTTTTCATCTCATCACAATATGACTCTACCAGTAACCAGCTGGGTGAGTTTGGAAAATAATGACCTTGACTAATTTCCCCCATGGGAAGCTGAAAAAGTTGGACTAGGTCTAGGTTGTGAAATTAAATGCCTACAGGGATCAGACAAATAATGTAAGTGTGTGAGATGGGCTGAGTATAAGATAACAGGGTAGGTAGAATCAGCAAAGATGTAGAGAATGCATTTTCTAAAAGAATTTCAAATCCCTTTAAAAAAAACATTTCTAGATAAATAAGACATACCCCTGGGCTGAATCTAGCCCACAGACCACCAGTTGTAATAATGATGAGTTAGGTAGTCTCTAAAGGTACTATTTAGTCTGGATGGTTCACAAGCTAGAATCAAGATTGCCAGGAGAAATATCAACAACCTCAGTTACGCAGATGATACCACCCTAATGGCATAAAATGAAGAGGAACTAAAGGACCTCTTGTTGAAGGCGAAAGAGGAGAGTGAAAAAGCTGGCTTAAAATTCAACATTCAAAAAACCAAGATCATGGTATCTAGTCCCATCACTTTATGGCAAACAGATTGGGAAAAAGTGGAAACAGTGACAGATTTTATTTTCTTGAGCTCCAAAATCACTGCTGACTCTTGCTCCTTGGAAGGAAAGCTATGACAAACCTAGATAGCATATTAAAAAGCAGAGACATCACTTACTGACAAAGGTCCCTACAGTCAAAGTTATGGTTTTTCCAGTAGTCATCTACAGATGAGAGAGTTGGACCATAAGGAAAGCTGAGTGCTGAAGAATTAATGCTTGCAAAATGTGGCACTGGAGAAGACTCTTGAGAGTCCCTTGGATAGGAAGGAGATCAAACCAATCAATCCTGAAGGAAATCAACCCTGAATATTCATTGGAAGGACTGATGCTGAAGCTCCAATACTTTGGCCACCTGAGGTGAAGAGCAGACTCATTGGAAAAGGCCCTGATGCTGGAAAAGATCAAGGGCAAGAGAAGAAGGGAGTGACAGAGGATGAGATGGTTGGATGGCATAACCGACTTGATGGACATGAGTTTGAGCAAGCCCCGGGAGTTGGTGATGGACAGGGAAGCCTGGCGTGCTGCAGTTCATGGGATCGCAGAGTTGGACACAACTTAGTGACTGAACAACAACAAAGGACTTACCAGCTGTGACATTCTTAAGTCACTCTTATACTGAGGAAGAGGGTGTGGAGCAAGCACTAGATGGATGCATGGGAACCCAGAGGAGGCTGATAACTTTTCTGAAGACACACAGGGCAGAAGCCAACCAGATGACCCAGGTTTCCAGTGTCCCTGGTCCTGACTTTTCCCTAACATTTTCTTTCCAAGTGTAAAATTCACTATCCTTAGCAAAGCCACATTCTCTCTGGGGAGCAACCTGGTGAAAGGTTTTCAATACACTCACAATGGCACTTACTGACACCAAACTTGCCTATAACTGATTCACTGAAGGAAGCCACTGAGGCAGGGAAAAGAAAATCCTATCTCGACTCCGGCTGGTGCCAATTAGGTGATAATGTCCGGTGGGTACACTTAACTGTGCTTAAACCCTTAAATTTTAGATACTTTATCAAAACGTACATGGTAATCAAGACAACTGAGGGAGAGAGAGAGAAGAAATACAGGTGGGATGACATGCAAAATTTTTCTTTCCATGGACCAGCTTTTTAATTTCATGTTCCATTAGATTGGATAACAGCATCATCTTGCAATTTTAATGTGATGTCCCAGACTGCAATATCCAAATACAATATTTATGCAGTAATCTCCAAAATAAAATATTTATGGGGTTTGAGAGATTGGCTGCTGTACTTACTACCGTCAAAAACCGATAAGCTGCAAAGCATGTTTTAGTTAATTATGAGTAAATAGAGATCACAGATTGCCCAGGTCTCAGAAAAGTTCTTGAGTTGAAAGGGGCTACCAGGAACTTAGGTCTGGACTGAGAGAAGGTGGAAGAGGCCCAGAGTGTAGGAATCTATCAGGCAAAAAAGAGTCAAGCTGTTTAGGCAATGATTTTGCTTTTTACTCCCCCCGTGTGGATTTACCATAATTTGAAAAGGTAAAGGCTGGAAACCAAAGTAAGTTTGTGAACACCTGGGTGAGTCTTTCATCAATGTTGGCTCACCAGGAAAAGGTGCACAGCTCTCCCACCTGAGGGATGGAGGGAAGATGTGCAGCAATGGGCCCATTACACAGAAGATGGCCAGTGATGCTGTCTGCTCTTTAGTTTTGTTTCCAGGTGATCTAGTTACCAGGGAAACCTAGGGTCAACAGGAGATATCATAGAAGAACAGACACGAAGAGGATCTGGTACCAGCGCTGTCTCTGCACTCACTGAGGTGTGGGGCTGATTCACCCTCTCTGAATGCCAGTTGCCTCACCTGTAGGATGAGCCCATGACACCTGTTCTGACCAGCTCCCAAATCAGCTGCAAAAGTGTGATGGGTGATATTTACAAAATTCCTTGCAAAGTGTTTAGTAAGACTCAACCCAAACAATGGGCTGACCCAATCATAAGTTCCTTTTTTCATAGACATGACACCCCTCCCCAATCCTCCTTTGGCGTTTTATTTTTCTCCATAGCACTTTTCACTTTCTAATACAATGCACAAGGTATCTATTTCATTTATTGCCTTTTCTACTACTGGACATAAGCCCCAAGAGGGCAGAAATACTTGTCTGTTTTTCTGAACTTTTTATTTTCTTTGGGGGTATAGCCTATTAACAATGTTGTAAGTTTCAGGTGAACAATGAAGAGGTTCAGCCACACACATGCAAGTATCCATTCTCCCCCAAATTCCCCTCCCATCCGACACATAACACTAAGCAGTGTGTACATGTCCATCCTAAACTCCCTAACTATCCTTTCCCCATTTCTGTCTCTTTTTGATCACTGCTGTATCCCTAGTGCCTAGCACAGTGCCTAGCATACAGCGTGTGCCCAATAAACATCAGTTGAGTGAATGAAAAAAAGGAAGAATAACATCCATATCTGTCAGGCAATCAGGAATTAGCTGCTGTTGGTTAACCAGATATCAAAATTTTCTAACACACATTTGACAGGTGAAGGAACTGAGTCAAAGGAAAGTTAAATAATTTCTCTAAAGTCACACAGCTACCAGGTCTGGATTTGAATTCAGGTCTGAATGAATCCAATGCAAGTGTTTTACTACTTTCCCGTTCTTCATCCCAATTCACTGGGGTCCCTCCAAAAGGATTCAAATGAAGGATCTGAGAACTTGTTCCTCCTCAAAAAGACAGTGCCCAGAAATGAGTGAATCAAGAGAAAATGGCTCATTGCTGGTTGGAAGAGGCTTCTTGCCAGACCTCACAAGGAACTTCTGTCTTCAGAACAGGTTACTTGAGGGCAAACATGGGATAGTTTGCATTTGGTTTTATCTCCTGGGCTCTCAGGAGTGGTTTGTCTTTCTGAGATTTACAAAGTCATAGCTAAATATGATTTTACTGGGATGTCACAAGGACCAGGGGAGCATCAGAGTTAATCAGACGGAGGGTGGTTCTGAATCTCCCCCATGGGAGAAAAAGTTAGCTAAGAAAGTAATCCGTAGCCTTTGAAAATGGCCCCAGAAAAGACAGACGCTAAAGAAATCTCTCAATTCAGTTAATTCCCTGGCTACAATCTCAGCATATTCATCAAGTGTGGAATTATTCCAGAACTGTCTTGTCGTATAATGAATTCTGAAAGGAAGAACTCTGCCCCTCAGATTTTACAGCATGTTTGAGCAAGAAGAAATCTCGGC
Source organism: Giraffa tippelskirchi (assembly GCF_054371585.1). NCBI lineage: Eukaryota > Metazoa > Chordata > Mammalia > Artiodactyla > Giraffidae > Giraffa > Giraffa tippelskirchi. The sequence continues at coordinate 25,725,422 of NC_137287.1, forward strand.
AATTAGCTAATATAACTAATTCTATAGATAAAAGTCCCCAACACACTGAGGCCCAGAGAGGATGTATGAGCCAAGGTCATCCAAAGTCACACAGCCTATAAAAATAGCTCTTCTTCTCTTTTCCTGTCCAGTGATATGTCACTGAACCCAGATTACTCTTTAGTATAAGTACAACCTAAGCATTTCAGTTTAAATACAAAATCATGCAGCAAAGCATGAAAACACAGTGTATGAAGTCAGCCAGCTATGTGAAGGGCCCACACAAAACAGCCATATGACACAGGGGCCAAATTTGGGGCTCTGGAGCCAGAATATTTGGTACAAGTCCTGGATCTGCCATTAACCTTGGGCAACCTGAACATGAGACACCTCAGCTTCTTATGTGGAAACAGTGATCACATAATACCTGTCTCACAGAGTTTAAATGAGATTGTATTTTATATGGAGAGGGCTTAGCATAGTGCTCAGCACTTAGCAAGTGCTTGGTCCATCTAGTCAAAGCTATGGCTTTTTCAGTAGTCATGTATGGATGTGAGAGTTGGACTATAAAGAAAGTTGAGCGTTGAAGAATTGATGCTTCTGAACTGTGGTGTTGAAGAAGACTCTTGAGAGTCCCTTGGGCTGCACGGAGATCCAACCAGTCCATCCTAAAGGAGATCAGTCCTGAATATTCATTGGAAGGACTGATGCTGAAGCTGAAGCTCCAATACTTTGGCCACCTGATGCAAAGAATTGACTCATTGGAAAAGACCCTGATGCTGGAAAAGCTTGAAGGAAGGAGGAGAAGGGGACGACAGAGGGTGAGATGGTTGGATGGTATCACCAACTCAGTGGGCATGAGCCTGAGTAAGCTCCAGGAGTTGGTGATGGACAAGGAAGCCTGGCATGCTGCAGTCCATGGGGTTGCAAAGAGTCAGACACGGCTGAATAAAGGTTCACCAAGCTAGTTAACATTTTCCATCATCAAGCTGGAAAATTAAAACTTCAATCGCTCCTCTTCTCTATTCTAGGACTTTGTAGACAGGCATGTGTAGGGCACTTCAGGGCTAAGGAGAAACCCTTTATGTTCTGAAAAGCAATGTCATTTCAGCACCTAGGACAGAAGCCCAGTGCTTCCACAGTGAATCTCCTGTGATGCCCATGGTTGTGGTGGCAGATGTGACAAGCATCATGTGCACTCTGCTTCTGTCTGAGAACCACAAATACGAAACCCTCCCATCTTTTCAAGGCACAAGTCAGTGAGGATTCAGGTCATTAAGCTCCTAAATTGGTAGCTCCATAAGGGATCCACTGGCCATTTCTCACATGCCAGTATAGGTTATGCCCCTTCCTGACCTGGGCTGGAGTCAGCTGTCAGTCCCTTCTCTGCAGTGGTTGGAAGAGCAAAAGAGCTTGGGTCATTTGCTCATTCAGCAAGACTCTCCAAGTCTATGTGCTGAGATGGACATGAGCCCTGTCCTTCTCTCTCTTGTAGAATGAGAGGTAAAACAATAAAATTTATCATTTATTGAGCACTTACTACTTTCTAAGTCCTATTCCTTGCACTTAATATATATTCTCTCATTTAGTCTTCATCACAGTCCTATGAGAGTTCATTTTATAAGTGAAGGAACAAAGATACAGAGAGGTTAAGTAATTTTCCCAAGGCTACACATCTGGTCAGTGGTAAGGGAGGGATTCAAACCTAGCAGTCAGGCTCTGGATTCCACACTCTTCGCCACAAGGCTGTAAAACTGCTCTAATAAATAAGTAAGTAGTCATAAAGAGCTACAAAATACATGAACATCTAATTAGACATTTGTGATAAGTGTTATACAGGCAAACAGAGTGCAGTGACAGAAAATAAAGAGACAGGGACTTAATTAGTGAAGATTGTTGGGGAAGATTTTGCTGAGGAGGCGACACTGACAAGAAGGATGAGAAGAATCAGTCATCTGAAGAGCTGTGGGAAAGAGCTTTATAGAAAACAGAAATAGCATGTGCAGGAGCCCAGATGAGTGAAGAGAAGCTAAAGTGATGGGAGTGAGAGCTACAGGGAGAAGCTCAGCTTGACCACCTCACATAAGAGGAGACCAGCCACAGGAGAGGCAGGTCCGATCTGATTGGTGGAAGGAACATGTCATCCACAGGAACACGTGGCTTGAACGTGGCAGGAAACTTCGCGATGAACATACTTAGGGAATCAGTGTAGCTCAGAGTCTAGACCCTGGAACCAGACCACCTGTGTTCAAGTCTGTTTCCCCATTCTCAAGCTGTATGTTGTTTAATCTCTCTAGCCTCAGTGTTTCCAAGTAGAAAATGGGCTTGATGATAACTGCACTTATATCACTGGATTGTTGTGAGAATTGAAATAATTAATATCTATAAGGCATTTAGGACAGTCTCTGGCACACAGTAAACCCTATCATTACACACACTCTGGGTGAAGAAAGTTGACCTCAGTTTCACATTCAAGAATGAGAGAAAAACCAGCCTAAGCAGAAATGCAGAGTCAGGGGCCCAAATCCTGGAACCAAGAACCCTAGGTTGGGTGGCCCATGCGCTTTACTGCACTCAGGGCCCAAATCAGCTTGTGCCTCTGAGAGTCTAAAGGCCCACTGAGGACTAGTTGATTTTTCCCTATTTTAAATTTCACGCAAATTTAAAAACAGTATCTACTGCATTACGTTCTAATTATAAAAGTAATGTAGGCCTCCCTAGGCACGGAACACAAAAATGAAGCAAAAAAGGAAATGAAAAAACATACTCTTTATCTCAGAGATGACATTGCACAAACTTCTTCTAGTCTTTGGTCTAACCTCGACATGTATTGTTTCGAAAAAAGAAAAGTTCTGACGTTGACCTCAAAACTCATGAGGAGGCCCACAGAGTATCTGTGTACACAGCTTTGCGTGGGCGCCTGTGTGATGCTAAGCTTTATTTTGACATGGCTGCCCTAACTGGATTAAATAAAGTGAACATGCAAACAGTGATAAACTCACCAGTTGGGTTTAAGAAAAGAGAGAGGGGAATGCAATCTGCTTTCCCCATTGGAAATGAGGTATTAATTATCTCCTCCCATCAATCACGGTGCTACAAGACAGATGGGGAGAGAGTTCTTCTCCTGATAAGCAAGTTGGCACCAATGGGCCTCCGGAAAGCAGATTTGCTTGGAGAAAGTTCCTGGCCAGGCTCTCGATGGATTTGCCAACTTTTGGTTAAACAGTTGCCTGTTTATACATCAAGGGAGCTTTGGGCCTGAAGATTAGTTCAATGTCAGAGAGAAGAGCTGGCGAATCTGCTTAGCTGCCATTCTGATGCCAGCGGGGGACCACCACTTCTAGCAGGTGGATCTCAGACCTGGGAACAGGGAAGAAACTTGTTTATGCCACTTGTGGCCTGAGAGCTGGGACCCCTCCTAGCTTCCTTCTGGTCTAGGCTTCTTACATTTGAAATGCTAGTTCTTTCTCTAAGGATTGTAAACCGTGTTTCTACAATGTTAACCATGTGGACACACACCATCTTCAAGGTTTTTCCAGCACTGTCCCATCGCCACCACCATCATCACCACCGTCATCAACTTAATGTGCATAACTAACTATTCCAAGAGTGTATCCACATAGCCCCTCATTTAATTCTTGCAGCAGTTCTAGGAGGTGGTTTTATTATCATTCTTCCCATTTTGAAAATGAAGAAACTGAAGCACAAGTGATTGATTTAATTTACCCAAGGCCACACGCCTGATGAGTGCTTAGCATGTGAACCCTGGCAGTCTGGTTCCAGAACCTGGATTCTTAACAGCTATGCTATAGGCTTTATGAAGTCTGTATGGGACTGCCCTCAATATTTCTTTTCTAAACCAACTTTAGATAGCTTCAACTGTACTTTTTTTTTGTTTGTTTAACTTAGTCTTATTCTAAGCATAGTATCTGTGAAGTACTGGATTAATTATATAAATTTTTGTTGATGCACATAAACTCAATGCAAATTCTCCCATGACACTCCTTCATGAACTCCTCCAAATAATCTCACGTATCACTGGTGGATCATGAACACAATTTAGGAGAGGCTGACTCTAGAAAGTACGGGATGGGCTGATTTTCCTCCCTTGTTCATTTAAAAAATAATTCTGCTTAAAATTAGTGGAATTTTGCTCTTTCAGCTGCACACCCTATGAATTCAAAGTAAGAGGTCCTCTCAGATGTAGTCACTACAGTGGGGTGATAACAGTCAAACCTAACCAGGCTCCAATACCAGTTGTGTGGAACCTGGAGCAAGTTAAAGCAATTTTGCAAGCCTCAGTCGTACTCATCTCTGAAATGGGATAACACACTCAAAAGCATCTGGCTAGATGCTTCCTGTGGTCTGTGAGGCTACTCAGTCCTCCACAATCCTCACATCACTGGATCTTATGTGATCCAGACAATCCCCCCATGTCTGGATCTTATAAAGATGAGGACATGGAGGCATGGAGAATCGAAGCCATTTGTCAGAGACCCTGGCTATCACACGCTGAGCTGGCATTTTGACACAGGTGTCTGGACTCCAGGGCCCATGCTCTTACCAATACTCCACACTATGCCCCAAGACTGAGCACTGGGACCCTGGTGACGTTGAATTATTTGAGCACTTAGACCAACCAAGGCCAGGAAAGTCCCAGAAACTCTATTCTGGCTGAGGGAAATTATTTTTTTCTTTCCATCTCCCTGTAAGGGGCCCCACACTCTGAGATTTGATCAGTCTACCGAGATCTGGGGGAACTTCTTTGATGCTCTCTGAGCAGAAACCAGGAGTTCCTGGGGATGTTTGCCAAGACCTGCTTATTCAGGGCACCTGCTTCTGCTAGCCCTGTAGAGATTATCTGGGAAACTGATAACTGTACTACATGTCTTTCAATATATCTAGCTACTTCATTTTTGGAGGAAAACAAGGAAATAGAGTGAACACTACACTCTCCTTCATTTAATTATAGGAACAGTCAGGACCAATTGGGTAGCTATTAAAATACTAGTTTGCCTTTATGGCATATCTCTTAGCAGCGGGAGCTGGAAGTCCAAATTGACTGCTAAAGACTGGAGTTAGGGACAGAAGGTCAAAACTGCTATTAGAAACCACGTGGAATTAAAACCAGAGGCACCCTGTGGCCTATTTTGCATCTCACTGCTTGTTTTTGTCCCTCTCCATCTTTCTGTCTTTTAAACTCTCTGCCTCTGTCACGTTGTCTTTGGCAAGGGCTGGTCCTGAAGCATGGAACGTCAGAATGGGAGGGCATTTGGAGATCATCTCATTCCACCACTGTGTTTGTCAAACACAGTGAAGCCCAGAGAAGCAGAGTGGCTGCTCCGAAGTCACCCAGCATATTGGAAGAAAGCAGGACCCGAACACAGACAGGCTGCATCATGCAGGATTCTGAGTCTGCGCTCTGGGGACACATTCATCTAGGCCTGAGTCCTGGCCCTGCCCTTGCCGTGTGAGCTTAAGCAAGTTACTTCACTTCTCTGAGTCTCAGTTTCCTCATCAGTAAAATGAGGCTAATATGTTGAGAAGGGTCACTATCTGAAGCCAGAAAATTAAACCAGCACAAAGGGAAAGAGAACTATTGGAAGTTAAAGTGTAAGGGTGGTCAAAAGGAACAAACTTCCAGTTATAAAATAAATATGGTCAAGGGCTGTAATGTATAATATGGTGACTATAGTTAATAATACCATATTGCATATTTGAAATTTGCTATGATCTTAAAAGTTCTTATCACAAGAAAAAACTGTAACTATGGGGGGTGATGGATGTTAACTAGGCATATTGTGGTGGTGATTTTACAATATATACATATATTGAATGCTATGACTCAGACAACAAAGAATCTGCCCGCAATGAGGGAGACCCAGTTTTAATCCCTGGATTCGGAAGCTCCCCTGGAGAAGGAAATGGCAACCCAGTTCAGTATTCCTGCCTGGAGAATTCCATGGACAGAGCATCAGTGACACCACCACCACCATCACCATCATCACCACCACCACCATCACCATCACAGGGCATTTGTGATATGCCAAATGCTTTATACACAGCATCTCATTCAATACTTCCAATGATCTCATGAGTGTAAGTCCATTAATATTTCCATCATACAGATAAGGGAACAGGCTCAGAGAGTTTAAGTCACCAGTCCAATGCAACACAGCCAGGGCATAGTACATCAGGACTCCAACCCAGGAGGTATGACTCCACAAATTCACAGTCTTAACCTCTGTGCCATACCCAGTTCTTAGCACAGTGCCTGGAAATAGCAGACAGAGAATAAATACTGACTAGGCTAAAACAATAATACTAGGGTGGATGTAATTTAGACACAAGTTTATCAACTTACAGTGGTTTTTTTTTTTTTTTCTCATGATGTAACTTTGCACAAACCATGTATTATAAGTTATCTGGAAGGGAAGAAGGGTCTTCATTTTCTATCTAAGGGTGGGGAACCAAAATCTGGGCTAGTTCTGGTAACTTACCACCTCCATGGAATCTGAGTGACTATAAAAATAAAGTTGGATACTGTGTGAAAAGGACCCAGCAGAGCGATAGGCACTTAGCAGGAACACAATACACTATATGGCTATAATTCTTCTTTATCCATACAGGCTTGTCCGTCCAGCTTAGTGGCCAAAACATGCTATACTAATTTGTGCTAATTTACAGAGCAACTTCAAGTCCGGGGGTTGCTATTAAATGCAAAGAATGCAGACTGTCAGTTGGACAAGATCTATAAACAGATCTATTAACAGACAGCTGGATGAAGTCAAAGTTAAAATTAAGGAAAGTGATGCAACCCAAGGATTTTGGGGTTATTTCTTGAAAACTCGGGAAATGGAGCCCACTGCTTGCCTCTGTCTCTCCCTGCTGTGGATATCTGGGCAAAGTGGATATCTGGGCAAAGTGGATTACAGAGCCAGCCAAAATGACACCTCTAGCAGCAGTGGTGGACAACACTGTTGGCAGAGATGGGCAAACTGAAAGGCCAGTGGGGTCAGGTAGGGGAGAGGGCAGCAAGGATTGCAGGGTCCTGTAGAACACGGGCTTTGTCTAAGACAAAAATATAACCTTCATGAGAAAATTCAGGCACAGAGTAAGGGGACATTTAAGTGGATCTTTTAAGATGAGCTGGAAATATTGCTGTTTTTTAATGGGACTATTAATTTTTAAATGAAGCACCTGAATTAAACAAAACAAAACCAGCAACAAGGCCAAACAAGACACATTAACATGCTAAAATTATCCTGTGACCTGTCGGATTAAGTTCTGAGTTCAATGCTAGGAAAAGGTTCTAAGATGGCAGAGCCCTATAGTTGATTCATGTTGATGTATGTCAGAAACAAACATAACATTGTAATGCAATTATCCTCCAATTAAAAATAAATAAGCTTTTTAAAAAAGCTGGCAGAGTGATCCTGAGCGGGTTTGTAATGGTATTTTCTGTCCGGAGGGTGAAGCGGATCATGTGATCTCTCCTACAGAGGGCGCTCAAGACTGTAGCCCTTCTAGCAGATCTCTGGCCACAGAGATTTAGACTCATCTCAAAGGGAAATCCACGCTGAATGTTCATTGGAAGGACCGGTGCTGAAGCTGACCCTCCAATACTTCAGCCACCTGATGCGAAGAACTGACTCACTGGAAAAGACCCTGATGCTGGAAAGATTGAAGGCAGGAGGAGAAGGGGACGACAAAGGATGAGATGGTTGGATGGCATCACCAACTTGATGGACATGAGTTTGAGTAAGCTCTGGGGGTTGGTGTTGGACAGGGATGCCTGGTGTGCTGCAGTCCATGGGGTCGCAAAGAGTCTGACAGGCCTGAGCAATTGAACAACAACAACAAGGGGAGACTGTAGTGATGCTGTTTGGCTTTGCTCAGTTTAAGTGAGAGAGGCACAGAGGATTCTGCTGCCTCAAATCCCTGCCTACAACTTAGACAGCAAGAGTGAGGCAATGGTGAAGGCACAGGGCTGGAGGTTGGTTTCCTTGACTCCAACTCCCTGCTGGTGTGAGACTCTTTCCTGCTTGAAAGTAAAATCCACGAGAGTGAGGATTTTGTCTCCTCTAGAAGGGTGCCTGGCACACGCTTGGCTCCATGTGAATATTTGTCGAATGACTGGTAAACCGAATGTATAATCTGGGGACATCATGTACTTGAACTATCGGCCTCAGTCTTCCTCCCAATAAAATGAGTATAAAATGGCTTCCCTACTTTCCTCAGAGGACTGCATAATGAGCAAACGGGCTCATGAAAATGCTTATATGACATGATGAGACACAATTGTTTCCTCTGTTTCTGGCTGGCAGGAGAGACCACTTCAGATTCTACACAGGAAGGGCCAAGGCCCAGCCATACCATGCCTCTCTCCTTTCCTCAACTTGTTCTGGCTGCATCAAACCAGCCTAGAAGGAAGCCCCCAAATGATGACTCAGATTTCATTTCTCTTTTGCATAAGGGTAGAGGGAAGATATACTACCTTGCATTGTCCCGGCCATGCGACTTCAAGAAATTCATTTCTCGGTATCGGGAGAGAAATGCCACCAGCTGGTCATTTGTCCTGTGGAAGCAAACCAAGAGGAAAGTCAGAGACCTCCAGAGACCTTGGATACTTGTGACTGGTTCCCTTCTTTGCCACAGCAACCACATCCCCTCCTTCATTTATACCTCGCAGGTGCATGAGGCATCTTCTTTCATGTGCCTCCATCACTGAGTTTACCAAAGTATGCTAAAACGGACTGTTTGTATGTTTGTCTCCTACATACTCCCATATGCTGTGAACTCCTTGAGAATTAGCATAGTATCTTACTTGTTTTGGAATCCCCAGGGCCCAACACTGGGATCGGCAAACAATAAAACATCAGTGAATACCTCAGTGGCAGGTACAGAGTAACCTCAGGGCCTTTGCACTCACTGTGCCTGGCTATGCTTTTTCCAGTAGTCATGTATGGATGTGAGAGTTGGACTATAAAGAAAGCTGAGCACCAAAGAATTGATACTTTTGAACTGCGGTGTTGGAGAAGACTCTTGAGAGTCCCTTTGACTGCAAGGAGATCCAATCAGTCCATCCTAAAGGAAACCAGTCCTGAATATTCATTGGGAGGACTGATGTTGAAGCTGAAACTCCAATACTTTGGCCACCTGATGCAAAGAACTGACTCATTGGAAAAACCCTGATGCTTGGAAAGATTGAAGGCAAGAGGAGAAGGGGATGACAGAGGATGAGATGGATGGCATCACCAACTCAATGGACATGAGTTTGAGTAAACTCCGGGAGTTGGTGATGAACAGGGAGGCCTGGCGTGCTGCAGTCCATGGGGCTGCAAAGAGTCGGACACGAGTGAGCAATTGAACTGAACTGAACTGTGCCTGGGAAATTCTGCTCCATATCTTTCTATGTCTGCTTTTGTCATCCAGATTTCCTTTCAAATGTCACTTCGTCAGAAAGGCTGTTTTTAGCCCCCCAACCTAAAGCAGCACCCACTCCCCTTCACTTAACATATCATTCTATTTATATCATGATCTCATCACCATTTGAAAGGGCTAAATTTGCTTACATTAGGATGTAAGCTCCATGAGGACAGAACCTAATCAAACTCGCTCATCACTGGCACATAGTAGGAGGTAGAGTAATCATAGTAGGAGGTACAGCAATGTTTGCTGGATGAGTGGATGACTAAAGGTGAGATGAGTTTAAAGTGATGCCTTCAAATGGACTTTGAGAAACGAATGCACCAATGAATGAATGAATGCTAAGTCCTCCATAACCCTTGGGCTACTGATTGAGAGAGCTTTAAGAAATATGAAGTGCAATACAAACAGGTGACATCGTTCCCAGCATTGTTATCCCAAATTTATCGCCATCAATCTCAGCACTAGCAGTGTAGTCACAGCTAATCAGCTTGTGCATACAGCTGTGACAGTATTTTAAAAGGCAGTCACACGGGTCTCCATCTGCCAGAAACGCAGTCGCCTCTTACGCTGAATAAACCCAAACAGGTAAATGGTGCTGAAGTGACAGCTCCTTTATCATCAGGCTTCTCTGCTGGGGGGGTTTTACTTAGAAGGAAAGGGTTAACCATCGTTTCAAATTGGGAGAACAGGTGAAGGTGCATTTCTGGGAAGAGAAAGGAGGTCAGAACTTTGTGGGGGGTGGGGAGCAGGTGGGTGCCTCAGAAAGTGATGCCTGCACTCTGCAAGCAGAAGGGGCTGGAGATAGATCTCAGCTCCATTCCTGACCCAGTTGTGTGTCCTAGGATAAGTCATTCAACCTCTGAGTGACAGCCTTCAGCTGGCTGCCCTGCATGAAGTAGGTATACATGCTGATGGATAACTGGGTGCATGAAGGGCATACAGTAGGTGCACAATAAATGCAAGGTGCTCTGCTCTTGGCCTCTCACCAGCTGGTCGGGGCGCCGCCAGCCATCCCTCCCTCTCTCATTTCCCTGCATCACCCGAAGTTGGGCCACTCCAAGCCCCTGCTCTCTGATTGGCTAACTCTCATTGACCAACTCATAATTTCAGCGGAGGGGGAGAGAGCAGTTAAGAGATGCTGCAGCAGAACGTAGCACCGCCGACAACCCGTCCTAGTACAGAAATCAACCACTTCAAAACCGGCCATTCTAGTGGCTGCCGGACGCCAGAAAAACCCTGCGTGTCTGCAACAAGGTAAATCCACACGGAAGCAAACGCAGACAGCTTTAGCCCTGTGGACACGCACAGGGGTGAAGCCTGGGGACGCAGACAAAGGACATACCCACGTGTCCATGCCCACGTAGAGCATCTCTGCAGGCGGGCAGGGTGAAGCCCAGGCGTGCCTCACGCCCAGTGATGGAGAGCGGTGGGCAGAGGGCTTCTTGAAGGTGCTGGAGAGGTGGAAACTAAACCAGCCTGGAAAGGAAGTTAAGCAACCTCTTTCCAAATCACAGAGGCCCGTTCCAGCTCCGTGGCTTAGCGGTTCCTATTTACCAACCCCCTCGCCACTCTCCGCGACAGTTCATTATTGTCCTCCCGATGAATACAGGGACAAGTTAACCTCTGAATGGGTCCCTGGAAGCAGGAATAATAAACAGGGGCCTCTCAGCGGCCTCGGTGGGAGGGTTGGAGGGGCCGGACGGACCGGGGCTCCCGGGCCCCCTCTCACGAAGCCTCAGGCCTCCCAGGGTCAGCGGCTGCGGCTCCATTTGGCAGCCCCAGAAAGCGCCTTTCAGAGCCCCGAGCTGGGGCCATTTTCACATTTACCGCTTCACCGCGTTCCCATCTGACAGGGATGAATAGGCATTTAGCGAATTTACTTAGCGATGCTTCCACATGAAATCGTCTCAAAAGATGACATCTTTGGGGAGGGAGGGCGGATGGGGAGGGGGCTGCGGATTCCAGGCCCAGAGCTTGTGGGTAAAGCCGATTTTCAAAGCACTGCGCTGGGTCCTGGCTTGGCTGGACACAAGGTTACCTGGCGACCGCCCTCTCCTTGAGTGAAGAGCCTGCTCTGCATGCTAAGTAAAACCCGTGGCCTGAGCCCTTCCGCAGGGACCAGGCTGGGGACCAGGTTTCCCTATTGTGGCTTTCAGACGCCTGTTGATAATTGCCTACGTAATATTTAGTTCCCTCTGGATAATTAACAGCTTGGGATTTGCTGTCATTTTACCCAGTCTCCAGCTCTCTCCCCCTCACAAGCATTTCTCACTCCTCCTTTCTGGTGGAGTCATTTGCCAAGTGGTTTGTGCAGCTCATCAATGTGTGGCTGTTTCCTCCCCAATTTCTTTCCACCCCAATTTCTTTCCACCTTTTGGAAAACACATCTTGCATTCATGGTGGGGACCCTGGGGCCCATCACTATAGCTTTTGGAGCTACTGGGACATCTTTATGGAAATATGTAAGTAAATATATATGACAAATAATTTATTTTAATAAATACATTTGTTTTAACGTAAACAAATCTATTGGAACCATCTAGAAACCTCGATTGAAAGGAATAAATAAACACATGAATAGTAAAATAAGCTCCTGAAGCACCACCATTTATGGAATGTCCACCATGACCTGGGCCCCCAAGGCAGACTTTTGCTACAATTTATTACATTTAATGGTCACAAAAAGGTCTCTAAAATGTGTTTCATTCCCATTTTATAGATGGGCAATTAAGACTCAAATAAAACGCCCATTTACTGAACAGTGCAGAACTAGGATTAGAACCTGGTTCCAAATGCAAAGTTCCAGTTCTTTGCTACTAGATGGCATCTACAAGTGAATGGATGGATGAATGAATGAATTAGTGCATGAATGAGGGAACGAATCCCATCTCAGGCACAAGAGAAAACACAAGTGTTCCAAAGCCTCCTCATTCAGAGCCTGGTCTCGGGACCAGCAGCATCAGCCCACTGCTGTTAGACATGCCCTACCTCAGCTCCACCCAAGACCTACTGAGTGAAAATGTGCCTTTTAACAAGTCTCCCAGGTGAATGTGTGTGCCCTTTAAAGTTTAGGAAGCACTGCTTTAAGTAGAGCATGAATATTAGTAGTTAATTCTCTTCCTTTTTCCTTCATCTTCTCCCCATGGTCTCTTCTTGAGAGCCCCGACTTCAGGCAAGTTACTTTCATCTCCATAAGCCTCAGGTGTTGGGAGTATTAAATAAAATACAGCATGTAAGACGCGTGCAGTAGCATCCAGCCCACATAAGCCTTTTGATAAAGGTTAACTGCTGTTTAATAGTATTATTACTGTCATCGTGAGCATCAGAAGCTTAAGACATTTTGAGCTGGGGATAGCAGTAGAAGACCCAACCTGAATTGAATCTGGAAGGCTTTCTGAGCATCATACCCATGAATGTTCTGCAGAGCATGGTTTGGGAAATGCCCCACAGGAGGGAACCTGTCTACAGTCTCCCGGCTGGTGGCAGAGTTAGGAACTGGCTCCCAGTGGTCCCTGCACTGTCCTGTGTGTCTGATGTGCATATGTTCTGGGAGTGAAGACACACAGGAGGAAGGGGGATAGCTCTCAGGTCCACGGGTGCCCAGCCCAGTCTCAGGCCAGCCTGTCTGCTGACAGCGTGTGGCAGGGTGAGGAGGGGATGGGGCCTGCCCTGCCTCACTTGGAAGAAGCCCAACACAGAGCTAACTGCCCTCCTCCGGGTCCCTCCTCCCCACCCCGCTGTACCCGGCACCTCTCTCCTATTACAAATGCTAAGCTCCTGCCACCAGGTGCTCATGCTTGCTGGGGAGGCTGATGGTGCTAAGGCAAAGCTCAGCACAGAGTATTGTGAATGTCAGGATTCAGGATTTCAAACCACCGATGCTGCAAGGTATGCCCAGACCCCAGAGGGGACTGGATTTAGCCCTCCTGGAGGCCTGTGAAAGAGCAAGCTGAGGACTGAGGCACCTTCAGTCTGAGCTCAGAATATACTACATTATTTCCCCAACTTCTTCCACGAGTGTATCATCTGTACAGTTATTTCCTATGGCTGTTCCATTTAAATACCACCTTAGCATTACCCTGTGCAACCATATTTGCGGGAGCCGATGTACCCTTTTACTTTTCAAATTTTAAATTGTGGCAAAACACACGTAACATAAAATTTGCCATCTTAACTATTTTCAGTGTGTACAGTTTGGTTGTCTTAAGAACATTCATGTTGCTGTGCAAACATCGCCACCATCCATCTCCAGACCTCTTTTCATCCTGCAGAACTGAAACTGAATCCATTAAACAACAACTCCCCACTTCCCCCTCTGCCCCTGGCCACCATCCTTCTACTTTCTGTCTCTGTGAATATTCAGAGTGGTCAAACTCTAGGACCTCATGTAAATGGGATCATACAGTGTATATCTTTTGGTGACTGACTTCTTTCACACAGCAGAGTGTCCTCAAGGTTCATCCCTGTGGTTACATGGATCAGCATTTCTATCCTTTATAAGGCTAAATAATATTCCATTCAGATGTACTGTTTTTATGTCTTCTCCTAATATATGAAAAGCAATAATGATGCTTTGTCTGTAGTCTTCCTAAAGCAACTGGGCCAACAAAGGCATATGGAGAGTGGTCATCTGTCCTGGGGTGCTCAGAACTGAGGGGGTGCCCAGGACACAGAATTTTTCATTTTAAAATCAGACAGTTCTGGGCAAATCAAGACAAGTTTGTTGATCCCCAGGCACATGGATCCGCCGAGGGCTGCGTGACCCTAGGAGAAATGTCATCTTCCATCCTCCTATGATGAGCCCAAGAGTACAGAAAACCACAGTAGTGGGAAGGTTAATTGTAACCATTTCCTGTGCTTTTAAAATTATAACTATGAAACTTAGGCTACAGCAAGACAGAGAATGAAATAACAGCAGAGGTAAAAATAGTATCTAACACTCGTGCTTAGTCACTCAGTCGTGTCTGACCCTGCAACCCCATGGACTGTAACCCGCCAGGCTCCTCTGTCCATGGGATTCTCTAAGGCAAGAATACCGCAGTGGGTTGCCATGCCTTCCTCCAGGATCTAACACTTGAGTGCCTACTGTGTGGCTCAGACACTGTTCTAAGCACTTTGCATCTATTAACCCACTTACGGCTCATGATAACCCTATGAAATAGATGCTGAAGTATTTACATGTATTTTTAATTACAGAGATGGGAACATGCATATACGTGACTTTTTGATGTAATGATGTGTCATGTTCTGTCTAATCAACACACACAGGAAGACTTCATTCTCTCAGTGGCTGCACAGACTCCTATGGAACGGGCATGGCCAATCCCCTGGTGATGGACATTTAGGTTGTTTTCTCAACCACCTCCCCCCATACAGGTATTGCTCCTATGAACATCATCACACATTTATCTTTCCACTTGTGATTAAGATTCTGTAGGATTAAATTCCCAGATGTGGAACTGGTCATGAGGGCATGGCTGGCGCTCACATCATTACGTAGGAACCGAGCCAGCTGCCACCAGGATGTGGAGGAAGAAGGAAATTGTGAAGGGGATGGAGCAGGGGAGGCTGGTGGGCTTCTTCAGCAGGCTGGCAAGGTTTCCCCAAGGTACCAACAACCAGTGGGACCCAAAGGAACTTTTTGTCAAGCAGCAAGGGGTGTAGGGGGTGCAGAAAATCCCATAGCCCTGGCATTTTCAGTTGGGCACCTTGAACAGTGCTTTTCAGGAGGCTGGCTAGAGTCATGAGGCTAGCAGGCACTAGGTCTAATTCTGTTCTGTTCCTCCAGGACCTGACACACAGTAGGTACTCAACAGTTATTCACTGGCATGTTTAACAAGCACCCAAGGGGACCACCAGCCATCATGGCTCACAGATGCAGCTGCTGAGCCCAGCACAGTGCCTGCCCCCCAGGAAGGGCTTTGCCCACAGAGGCAGACAGTACGATGTTCACTTTGTGCCTTTGCCTGTTCTGTTCCCTCTGCCAGGAATGCTGTTCCTTATGTCTCTGATCTGGGGGAGATGCTGGGCAGTGAGAAAACACTTCATAATAACAATGCAGAAAACATGCCTTTTGTTGCCTGCAATGTGCTAAGTGTTCTTCCTCCTCTTTTTTTTCCACAGTAACCCTATCAAGCAGGTTCTAGTTTATATGTGAACAAAGTGGGACACACAGATTTAACAGTTTGGCCAAAGTCTTAAAAGAGGTGAAGCAGAAGTTCAGACCTCATCACCCAATTCCAGAGGGCAGACTCTGTTCAATCCCATTTTCCTGTGGTAAATAGGCTGCAGAAATGTGCTCCATTTCTTTCTAAAGAGCCAGGAAACTGCAGCCACCTTCTGAAGCCCCCTACTTCATTCCAAGGGGACCTCTGTCATGCAGACGTTGCACATCAGGAATTGACACAGATAGAGCCTTCTGTCCAGGGTGTGGGCCTTTCTGAGGCTCTTGTCTACAATCTGAGCCCAGCCACCTGATGCTTCTCACTGCACTCCATCTCAGGAATGGATTTAGACCCTTTTATCCATAAAGTTTATTTCTTTGGGGATGGAGGAGAGATACTGCCATCACTCTCCTCAACTTTCCAGATGGTTCACGCTTGAAACTTCCCGAAGTCTTCTTGCCTGCTAGGAAATCTCTCAGGAAGGCTAGAACTCCAGAACAACTAGAAGAAAGGCCAAGTTCAGGGTTCTCTGAAGAGGCAAGGGCAAAGGCAGCTGGTGATAAGAGAAGACAACCCCTGATTTGATTGCAGTGGATTTCCATTGCAAAGACATGAGTGCTGGACTTCCCTGGGGGTACAGTGGATAAGAATCCGCCTGCCCCTGTAAGGGACACAGGTTCGATCCTTGGTCCGGGAAGATCCCACATGCTGCAGAGCAACTAAACCTGTGTACCACAACTACTGAGCCCATGCTTTAGAGCCCGCGATCCAACACTACGAAGCCAACACTACTATACCCAGACCCTGTGCTCTGCAACAAGAGAAGCCACCACAACAAGTACCCGCACACTGCAACTATAGAGGAGCCCCTGTTCTCTGTAACTAGAGAAAGCCCGAGTGAAGCAACAAAGACCCAGTGCAAACAAAAATTAATAAATAAATTTTAAAAATTAAAGAAAAACATTTTTAAAAGATCCGAGGATACAGGGAAAGCTAGATGCTGGAATCTTCCTGGATCCCATGAGCATAATTACAGCCACAGCTAAGCACCAGAGGAAAAGTGAACTGGATAAAATGCTGCCCCAGCTTCCAAACTCCTCTCTAATCCATCCTCAGGGAAGCAGTCGTAAGATGTAAAACATAAGCCTATCGCACTCCCTTCTTCTACTTAATATCCTCCATGGTGCTTCATCTCCTGCAGGACAGTGTCCCAGCTTCTTAGCGAGACTACAAAGTGAGTCATGGGCTGGCCCTGTCCTTTCAGTCTTCAGGATAACCTGAAGTTCTATAAACATTCGGTGCTCTTGAATGACCCTAAGACTTTTTTTTTTTTTTAATAAATTTATTTATTTTAGTTGGGGGCTAATTACTTTACAGTATCGTAGTGGTTTTTGCCATACATTGACATGAATCAGCCATAGGTTTACATGTGTCCCCCATCCTGTACTCTCCTCCCACCTCCCTCCCCATCCCATCCCTCTGGGTCATCCCATTGCCCCAGCCCTGAGCATTTGTCTCATACATCGAACCTGGAATGGTGTTCTGTTTCACATATGATAATATACACGTTTCAGTGCTATTCTCTCAGAACGTCCCACCCTCACCTTCTCCCTCAGAGTCCATAAGACTGTTCTATGCATCTGTGTCTCTTATTCTGTCTCGCATATAGGGTTATCGTTACCATCTTTCAAATTCCATATATATGCATTAGTATACTGTATTGGTGTTTTTCTTTCCGGCTTACTTCACTCTGTATAATGGGCTCCAGTTTCATCCATCTCAACAGAACTGATTCAAATGTATTCTTTTTAATGTCTGAGTAACAATTAATCTCAAAAATACATAAGCAACTCCTGCAGCTGAATTCCAGAAAAATAAACGACCCAATCAAAAAATGGGCCAAAGAACTAAACAGACATTTCTCCAAACAAGACATACAGATGGCTAACAAACACATGAAAAGATGCTCAACATCACTCATTATTAGAGAAATGCAAAACAAAACCACAATAAGGTACCATTTCACACCAGTCAGAATGGCTGCTATTCAAAAGTCTACAAGCAATAAATGCTGGAGAGGGTGTGGAGAAAAGGGAACCCTCTTACACTGTTGGTGGGAATGCAAACTAGTACAGTCACTATGGAGAACAGTGTGGAGATTCCTTAAAAAAATGGGAATAGAACTGCCATATGACTTAGCAATCCCACTGCTGGGCATACACACCGAGGAAACCAGAATTGAAAGAGACGCGTGTACCCCAATGTTCATCGCAGCACTGTTTACAATAGCCAGGACATGGAAGCGACCCTAAGACCGTTGCAAGTTCTGTTTGCTCTCCTGGGAAACACAATGTCCCACTTTGGCAGGTCAGATGCCAGACCCCTGGAACTGCGGTGGGTCAGACGGCCATGGTCCCTGTCGTCTAGTAGGGACAGCGGGGGAGGTCGACAAACAGGGAGATTCTTGGGATGGGGGAAAACACCAAGTGGACTAAAGCGCAAAGGCACCAGGGGACAACTCTTCTCCTCCACACAGGCAGACGGCAAACTAGATAACCACCTGGATAATAAAACCCAATTGCCTTTAATTGGATTTATCTTTGTTACCGGCGAAAACCATGCAGAATTAAAACATGCTCATTGCATTTGCAGGAACTGGCAAGCCATTTCCTAAACACTTTCACAGAACATTACTAACACACACATTTTTCATTTTAAGCACACATCAGCCATTCTAACAGGCAGTTTATCTGACATTCCATCAGTGGGAACTCTTAACACGTCAACTCTTTCTCCAGATGGCTGTAATGGAAAGGTACCTGACAAGAATCAGCACCCAGAGGCCAATCCTGATCCAAGAATGCTGCTGGAATCACGAGCAAAGAAGTGAATCGCCATTCAGCCGTGTGTGTGTGTGTGTGTGTGTGTGTGTGTGTGTGTGGTCTATTTGATTGTATCTCAACTCTCTGAAATCTGGTTCTCCTCATATGTCACAAGACATCTCAAATGAGCAGAACATTTGCTTAACTAAATTCTGCATCCCTTTATAATGACTGATTACAGCCAGTTATTTGATTTGGTTTTGAGGGGGACAAGACAAGGCCTCCTTGGGAGGACATCAAAAGATTGAATCTTAAAAATAAAGGTCATGTAAGTGGGAAAGCCAAAACTTGGCTGTAATGAAATCTGTTTTTGGAAAAGCATTGGTAGAAATTTCTCTCTGATGTTTGCCACTTTCTTGCTGTTGGATTTTAAGCAGGTTCCCTGAGTCTTAGTTTTCTAATCTGTAAAATGGGCATGACAATGGTCTCTGAGTTGCCTATGTGTTGGGGGTATGACGCCCCTAGTGCCTGGCCTACAGGAATGTTCAATGAATAGAAGTTTTCAGAAGGAAATCCGTATATCCTTGGCTTAGAAATGCTGGAGGAAAAGCATTCCCACTCCTTATCAATCTTCCACCAAAATGTGACCTTTTAAATCTTACCTGCTTTTATTCCTATCAGTAATATAAGTGATGTATGTTCTGGTTCCTTGATAGTATGCTAGCTGAGGACATGAACCTTGTCTGATTCATCTCTATTTCATCAGTGTCTAGCACAGACCAGAAACAGGGCAGGTTTGAGCAGCCACATGCCTCTTTCTCTTTGGATCCTTATGCCTATTTCAGACTGGCCAATAGAACCTGCTCTGCACACGTGCTGCATTCCAGAATGAGGGCCCAGCCATACTGTCCCTATGCTAGGGACATCCTTCTTACATCCTTGCCTGGTCAACTCATGCCTACTTTTGAAAGAATGAGCTCAGTGTCAGTTTAAGCGGCAAGGACTAGAGTATAAATTGAAGGGTTTGGTGGTGCAGTGGTAAAGAATCCGCCTGCCAATGCAGGAGACGCAGGTTGGATCCCTACGTCAGGAAGATCCCTAGGAGTTAGAAATGGCAACCTACTCCAGTGTTCTTGCCTGGAGAATCTCATGGACAGAGGAGGCTGGTGGGCTACAGTCCCTAGGGTTGCAAAGAGTCAGACACGACTGAACATGCAAGTATAAGATAAAGATAAGAGAGCATTAATTAGCATTAAACCAAATTAAACTCAATTTGGACTTAGCTCCCTGTATATTAGCTGCTCAGTCATGTCCAACTTTTTGCAACCCCACGGACTGTAGCCCGCCAGGCTCCTCTGTCTATGGGATTTTCCAGGCAAGAATACTAGAGTGGATTGCCATTCACTCTAGCCAGAGGATCTTCCCGACGCAGGGATCGAACCCTGGTCTCCTGCATTGCAGGCAGATTCTTTACCGTTTGAGCTACAGGGAAGTCTAATTAAACTCTATTGGTAAGTTCAACTTTCCCTCTGTGTGTATGGCTAAAAACAGGTATTTTATACCATTTTGCATTCTCCGGGGTTCAAATGATGGTCATGACCTATGGTAGTAATTGATCCATTTCAATTCATTGGATAGGTGTCGCCAGTGCACCAACACTAACGCATCAGTATTTGAAGTGGTTAAAACAATGCAGATGATGTAGGTTTAAGCTCTGGTTACACCACTTATGAGCTGTGTGGCCTTTGGCAAGTCATTTCATCTATTTAAATTTCAGTTTCCTCAACTTTAAAACTGAGGATGATAACAGTGCCTACATTGTACTATGTACAATGTATGTAATTATATGTACAATGTATGTAATTGTACAGTGTATGTCCACTGTTATACATAGGGTAGCTATGAAGAGTAAATGAAATCAGAGGGCATACACTGTTGCCTGCCACTGAACAATCCTGGATGATACAGAAACTGGTTTCAGAAGTGGGGTGATGACTGGTGGGCAGGGGAGAGCAATAGGGATCCCTCTAGGCTGGGTAGCTTAGTCCCCAGAAGGCTAAAATGTTAGCTATCATTATTGGTGTTGTTATTACTATTGCTTCTCTAGGACTAACGTCTGTTCTGTTGGGGGTAGAATACAAAAAGCATCTCCATCTCTCAGAATGTCAGGGCTCGGTCAGTTCAGATTTCAGCCCTGGGGTGAGACTTAGCTCAGAGGACAGACGACTGTCCCTGAGCACGTTGGCAGCCGGCCAGGCTCACTAGCCTGTCTGTATTGGAACAAAGTCAAGATGCATCACAGAAGAGAAGCCGTGTACTCCTTCACGGAAAGACAAATGCCGTAGTCACTCCTGAAAATTTTAAGCAGACATAGATTCTTGGCTCATGAAAGATTCTGAAGGATCAGGACATGCTGCACCCAATATTCGTTTTTTTTTTTTTTTTCTTCTCAAAGAAAAGTTTAATTTAAATAAGAACTATAAAGCTAGGTAAAATCACAAAATATACTTAAATATCCTTACTGAACTTTACAAAATATGCATTTTAAAGTTTATATCTGATTATTCTGTTTTATTTATCTAAATAAAACAACTCATTTCGGAGAAACTACTCTAATTTGTTTTCATTTAACCTTTTAAAAGGTTGGTTATGCAGAGCCTGCTATGTGCCAGCTATCCAAGCAAATGGGTGACTTGTTCTGGTCAATGAACTACGCACACATGCATCAATCATATCCTATCATATCACACTGCTATAGGCCGGCATTGAAAGACCATTGTTTAAACAGTGAGCAGATGTGAATTCCACACCCAGCACTATCTGTTCTGCTTCCATCCTTGAAGTTGATCTAAATAAACCTCTAATGACTCTGCACCTGCATCTTCAGACTTATGAACATGACCTGGCCCAAAAGTCATACACATCACTCCTACCCAGTGTATTCTTTACCCACAGACTTCCAAGGCTGTCTGTGTTATTTCAGAGGGCTGATGAGAATGTAAGAAAGAAATCAGGCTGTCTAAACAGAGGACATAGGCTCTGTGTAGACATTTGGCAATTCTTGGAGGCAGAAAACTTCGGAAATGTTTTAAAAGAGATGTTATCGTATAGATCAGTGGTTCTCAAGCTGCGTCTGGGGCAGCCCTGGGTTCTGCTGGGCCGGTGGGGGCTCACTCGAGGTTCTTCAGAGAGGAGGCACCGCCAGCTGTGTTGGGGTTTTAAGTGAAGTTTAGTTGAGAAAAGAAGATGTAGTAGCTTAAAAAGAAATGTTCAGACATCATTAAGGAAGACAGCCAGCTTAGATTCCATTTGTTTTTTTGGTGGGAAGGAGGTGGGCGGATTAGAGGACCTGACTAAACCTCAGTAGCAGGATTGACTGGGCTCTGCCCTCACTGACCGTCAGATCTCGTGCAGATGCAGTGCTCTGAGATGCTCTCTTGTCTTTTGAACAACGGACTCACCGTAGGACGTGTTTCTTAGAGTTTCTCTGAGGATAAAAGGGCTGGCACATTTAGGCTGAGTGCTTAGCCTGGGTGCATGGTACACAGAAAACACTTCATAAGTATTAGCTGGGTTACTACTGGGAATGTAATTAGGTTTCCTTTTTTCTTCTCTCATTTTGTCTCTCCCTCTGTCCTTTCCTTCCTTCCTCCTTTTCCTTCAACATTTGCTGAACATTTCCTCTGTGCTCGGAACTGTGTCGAGTTCTAACTTTAGCCATGAGATCAGCTTTTTCAAACCACTGGTATCACTTTGAGTTGTATGGTTCCATTTCAATGGGGATAACGTAAGCCCCAGCTTTATTTGACTATTTGTGAACTCATGCATTCCACTCGTTGGGTAAAACTTATTCATTTACAGCTACCCCTGACACGTTTACTAGGGGTTAACGCCTTAGTCCCACCTCCCTTTGGTTCTTATAGTGACAGATACAGTGTTTCTTAAGAAAAAAAGATGAACAAATGCCATCTGGGACTATTCCAAAGATCAGTTCAAACATGGCTATGCTGGAAAGGTCTAGCACAAGTTCATCGATCATTGATGAACTATTTTCAGTGCTAGGTTCTTGAATATTTAAATGGTTTGGATTATAGAAGAGGACCATACTGTAAATTGTAAAACAGGAATGTGTACTTTCTGTACTCCATGAGAGGAGGTCTCGTGTCTAATTTGTTTACATCACTATGTCCCCACTCATCCATTCAGCAGATATTTATCTTAGACCTGCTGTGTGTCGGGTACTGTTCTAGATGCTGGAGACACACAGTGATGGTTTGAGACCACATCTCTGTGAGAACTGATCCCTGGTACCCAGGGTATCCACTGTATGTCCTGGATTAGCTTTTCTCTGTGCATCGGGAACGATACTAGTTATATTCCAGCCTTGCAAGAATCAAGAACATAGTCACTCTGATCATCTTCTGTGTTCTGAAGTTCAGATCAGGAACCCCAGCTGAGAAAGGTTTGGCTGGCACAATGTCTAGCACATAAGAGTCACTTAATATATACAGGGACAAAGGCTGAATGAAATCCCTGAGGCTGTGCCAGGTCTCTGAAATGGAATTGCCAAACTCATGAAGGCAGACACCTGGGCAGGTTTCCAGCTGAGATGAGTCCAGCTGAGTGGCAGCCCACCGTGCCACTGTCCTGCAGGGACATCACTCTGCATCGGGTGACCTGGTTTAAAGCTTGCCTCTTTGCTTCCTTGCTGTGTGACCTTGTAAGTTACTTTATCTCTCTGCACCTCAGTTTCCTTATCTGACTTGGGCAAAGACTTCATGAGATCATGTGTGTAAAAGGCTCAGCCCAATGCCTGGCACACAGTAAGTTATCTCAGAGCTCCTGTTGCTTATTCCCTCTGAGGGAGGGGAAGGATGGCTGGCTGGCTTCCCCAGGCACACCAGTTACAATCATCAGGGCTTTCCCCAGGGGGACCCGTGGCCCTTGGGCTATTTACAAGACCCAAGAGTTCAAGGACAAAGTGGCAACAAAACTCTTTGTGGTTGGTTTCCAAAGAACTGAGGTTGGTTGAATAAGGAAACCCAGATACAGAAGCTGAAATCTCTCTTTTCCTACTTTATCTTCTTGCTGTTTCTTCCTTTTCTCTCTTAGTAATTGAACCACATATGTTAAAATTCACAGTAATACCCAGAAGAATTGAGAACAGGTGTTCAAACAAAACCTGTACATGAATATTCATAGCATCACTAGTCACAGTAGGTAAAAAGACAAAACAACTCAAATGTCCACTGATAGAAGAATGGGTAAAGCAAATGTAGTTTATCCACACAATGGAATATTACTCAGCCATAAAAGAGATCAAGACACTGACATGTGCTCTAACATGGATGGACCTTGTAATCATGATAGTCAGTGAAAGAAACTAGGCATAAAAGATCATACACTGTACGATTCCATTTATGTGAAATGTCCAGAATAGGTAAATCTATAGACCGAGCAGATTGGTAATTGCCACAACTGAGGAGAAGGGGAAATGGACAGTGACTGCTTGGTGGGACAGAGTTTTCTTTTGGGATGATTAAAATGTTTGGAACTAAACAGTGATGGTGGCTGCAAAACACTGTAAATGTGCTAAACTCCACTAATGGTAAATTTTATGATAGATGTATCTTATCACAATAAAAAAGGACCAGTGAAAGCGCCAAACCTCAAACTAAAAAACAAGTCATTATAACACAGCTACAATAAGAATTGTGCTTGGTATGTTGTATTATAAATATTTAAGATACACTACTCACTTGATCCTTGAACCACTCCAGAAGGTAGGCAGCAAGAGCTGTATTTTACAATGGTGCAAACTGAGCTTCTCAAAGCTTGTGTGTGTGTGTGTGTTCAGTCATTCAGTCATGTCCAACTCTTTGTTACCCCTTGGACTGTAGCCTACCTGGCTCCTCTGTCCATGGGATTTTCCCAACAAGAATACTGAAATGGGTTGCCATTTTCTTCTCCAGGGGATCTTCCTGATCTGGGGATTGAACCCATGACTCCTGCATTGCAGGCGAATTCTTTACTGCTGAGCTACCAGGTCTTCCCCAAACCTTGGGTAAGCTTATCTAATAACAGTGATGATGATGATAATAATGATGACACCTCTTGAGGATATAAATCCTGTGTTCTATGTGACTGATATATATTGACTCTTATTTTGTCTTCCCAACAACTGCATATAGTGGGTGCTGTTATTATCACATATTTTGCAGATGAAGTACAGAGAGGTTAAATTACTCATGCAGGTTACACAGTCCTCATTTAACAGGAGAAGGAACTCGTGCCTGGTCACCTGACCTCAGTCTCCAAGGGCTTCTTCACCAAAGAGGCCTGGAGGATACAGGGCTTGGTCACGGAAACTGGAGGGAAAGTGGCCAGCTACGGTGTCCACCTCCCAGCCCTCTCTCGTGGAGGTGAGGACAGCTTAGACACCCACCTTATGACATCAGGGGATCACATATGACATTCAATCCTCTCCTGGCTGCAAGGGAGCTGGCATGTGGTGGGACAGGTGTGATATGTTGGCCTGCTGGGCCCCCAAGTGGGACTCCTCTGTACCCGTGCTGGCCCCCCCCAGTTAAGGGGAGTAGTGGCTGAACCAACTTCAGGACTTGCAAGAACCCACCAAGGCTCATTGTTCTTCTGAAATTGACTCTCTGACACTGGAATGTTTTTTCCATTTTCATGGTGGAGAAATCTGAAAATGCCCCTAGTCAAAAGAAATAAGTAAAGACAAAAACCTTTCCATTGGTCCTCAATCCAGGAAAAAACCCAGAGATGCTTGTAATAATCATGGAAGTGAAAAACATGCAATAAAGAATCAGTGATTCTTTTATCAACTGGGAATAAACGGCAACAGGCGCTGCATCCCCGTGGTGTTACACGTTGCCACCCATTCGCTCCTTAATCTCTTACTTCAGCAAGGACTTACTGAGCTCCTGCTCTGTGCCAGGCAGTGCACCTGGACCTGAAGATACAACCTAATTGAAATAGATGTTGTTTCCGCACTTTGCAAAACTGTCAAACTAGTGGATTTACACTATTGTCATCCTATCATCACATTTACAGATTGAGCACTTCTCTGTGCCAGACAAGGCACTTCACATTTCACAGCTTCATCCTCATGGTGGAGGCTGTGACTGCGATGTGAGGTAGGTGACGGTGATGGTTCCCATTTGACAGATGAGGAAAGGAAAGGATGGGCAACGGGTCACAACCAGTAAACAGGACGGACTGGATTCAGAGTCTGCTGACTTCCCAAATGCACCCTCTAATCCTTCCATGGCCTCAGTCCCAGAAAATTTCTGCCAAATAGAGACGAGGAAGAGGATTTTGGGGTCCAACTCCAGGTTACAGGGTCTCTCCAGGAAACCCAGGGGCCTGGAGACTAAGAAAACTGTTGTGGGTGGAAAAGCACAGCAGAGAGAGAAAATCACTGTAATGAAGCAACAGGGGGCACCAGCCTGATGGAAAGTCATTACCTGAGTTGTAATGTACATATCCACTAGCAGAAATGTCAGCTACTATATTTCTCCTCCTTCAGCAGTTTGGTATAGCGACTTTTACTCCTTCTTTTTTTCCCCACTGCCAAGCAATTGATTAGGAGCTAAAGCAATCTCATCATGGCACTTTCCAATAAAAAACTTTTCACAGGTAACCTGTTGCATTCAGCATAAACTAGGGGCTTCCCTAGTAGCTCAGGTGGTAAAGAATCGGCCTGCAATGAAGGAGACCTCAGTTCAATTCCTGCGTTGGGAAGAGCTGCTAGAGAAGGCATAAGCTACCCACTCCAGTATTCTTGGACTTCCCTGGTGGCTCAGCTGGTAAAGAATCTGCCTGCAATGCAGGAGACCTGGGTTCTATCCCTGGGTTGGCAAGATCCCCTGGAGAAGGGAAAGGCTATCCACTCCAGTATTCTGGCCTGGGGAATTCCATGTATTGTATAGTTCATGGGGTCACAGAGAGTCAGACATGACTGAGCGACTTTCACTTTCAGGGCTTCTTAACATGCCTTTCATGGTCCCACAGCATCTAGGCCAGCCTACTTCTCCAACCTTATTCTGTTGCTTTATCCCCTTACCACACCCTGTCCATGTAACACTCTCTTGACTTACTGCATGAACCGCGTTCCCTCATGCCCCAGGGCCTTTGCACATGCAGCCCTCTCTGCCTGAAACACTTGTTCCCTATTTTTTTTTTCACCCAGTTGGTTCCTTCTCTTCTTCTAACTCTCAGTCCAAGGACACTTCTCCAGGGGCGCTTTCCCTGATTTCCTTGAAGAGAAAAGGCTGCATATTGGTTTCCTGTATTACATGCATATGAACTTCTGGCCTAACAATGTCATAAGGATATAATTATTAAATGGCTTAATCTATGAGGACAGGAATGTTAACTAACTTATTGGTGGCTGTAACTGCATATCCTTGCAAATGTCTGGCACATTCTATGTGTCCACTAAGCATGTGCTAACTAGTTAGTTAACAGGTTGACTATATGAATGGATCAATCGTGAGGGACCCATATATGTGTGTGTATGTGTGTGTGTGTATGTATGTATGTGTGTGTGTGTATAACTGAAATCATTTTACTGTACACCTGAAACAAATACAACGTTGTAAATCAACTATACTTCAATAAAGAATGAGGAACTAAAACTGATATTTCATTAGAAAGGATTTTGTGGTCATTGTATTGGCTGAAAATTTCTCTCTCTCTTCCCAAATCAACATTGAAAACTTTGGCAGTCTCATGGGACAAATTATAGACAGGGAGCCCAGACACATCTAGGCAGAAAGATGATGGGTAACCAGATACACAAGATTAACCAGATTTACAGAAGGTATAACAGGAACACGTGTCCAGACACTCTGGGAAATCTTTGAGAATTAGCTGGCATTAGGGCATTAGTCAGCAGTTTGCCTGATCAGCCAAGGAAAGATAAACGAGTCTTGTGCTTTGAGGGGGAGAAGGCAGCTGGGGTAAGTACTGAAATCAGTGAGTCTCAGGGCTCAAGGTCATTAACCTGTTTGATTCAGATTGAAGAGGGGGCACAGGGTGAATTACAGTGCTCAGGGGCACCAGGCATTTCTAATGGGCTTATGCAGAGAAGGCTGAGCGGTAAGAACATGCAGTCTGCTCTGGTTGATACATACTAGGGGGCCAGATAGACCTACAGTAACGGAAGCCCCTCTGTGAACAAACTGTCATGTCTCTGGCTGGCCCTGGTCTGGCAATACTGACGGGTGAGATGCATTTCACATGTTGCTTCCTAGCTCAAGTTCAGGACTGGTAAAGCCAGGCAGGTTGGAGAAAAATAAAGTAAAAGGAAACTTTTGTTTTATGTCAAGTTCAGCTATCCATGGCTAGGCTGGAGTCCAGGCCAGGTGCCAGAGGAGGTTGACCAGAAGGCCTTGGGAATCTCACCCATTCTTTCTCTATCCAGGGTCCTGAAAGCTGAAGCAAAAAGTCCATCAAAGCTGGCACCTGAGTGACAGGCTCATCTGAGACAATGCAGGAAAGGTTGTGCCTGGGAAGATGGGTAGGTGCATGCGGAACTAAATTTGCAAAGGCTGAGACAGGTGTGTTCTGTGCAAGGCCATTATCTGAAATGTGGGAGATCCAGCAGAATGGTCTAGTGCAGGGATCTGTGAACTATGGCTCAACACATGTTTTTATAAATAAAGTTTTATTGGAATACTCTCATGCTCATTTGTTTACATACTGCCTATGCCTGCCTTATTGCTGTAGTGGCAGAACTGTACTACTGTGATAGAGACCATCCGGCTCGCAAAACTTAACCTAAAATTAATAAATATTTTATTTGCTATCCAGTCCTTTACAAAAAGGCTTTGTTGACTCCTACCATTATGCTGTTCTTCTTTTTTGGTCATTTATACATTTTCCTCTCAACTGTTTTTCATATCTACCTTATCAAAGTATCTTCCTGGCCCACACTTCTCCTTCCAATGTGGTATGCTTCCTCAGACACATTTCCAACTCACACATTACCCATTTGCTTATCTATTGTTTCTTTCTCTCATCAGCACGGGGGTGGGGCACACTAGGAATATTCTTTACTTACTGCTGTATCCCAGAGCCCAGAAAAGGGCCTGGCATGTACAGCAGAGTTGCATGCATGCATGCTCAGTCACTACATTGTGTCTGACTCTTTGTGACCCCGGGGAATGTAGTCCGCCAGGCTCCTCTACCCATGGGGTTTGGGGCAAGAATACTGGAATGGGTTGCCATTTCCCCCCCTACAGGAGGAAATGCCATTCCTTCCCAACCCAGAGGTTGAACCCGCGTCTCTTGCACTGGCAAGCGGATTCTTTACCACTGAGCCAGCTGGGAAGCCCTGTATAGTAGATACTCAATAAATATTTTTGAGTGATTGAAGAGCCACTCACTCCTTGTATTTTGTTTTGCTAACATTTTCTTATTTAGATCAACTTTTTTTAAAAAAGAAAACATCAACTTTGGAAATCTGGGGTACGTTACTTTTTCCTTATATGTACTATTATAGATAAGTATTGCCATTTCAACACCTTGTCTGCATACTACTGTAAACCATCTGGCTCACTGTGGCTCCGACTTGGGAAGCCCTGGCTTGTGGTCAAGGACAGGTAGGTCTACGTCTGAGCTCCATCTCTCAGGAGGTGAGTGACCTTGGAAGAGTCCTTATGTCCCTTGTCTCTCAAATGGGGAGGATGAGGTCCTACCTCACCAGATTGCTGGTGAGACTACATGAGACCATCAAAGCACTTAGCACAGCACCCTGTGCATGCTTGGGGCAGGATGAGTAGAGGCAGGGACACCTGGGGGGAGTGGGCATCTCCTGGCAGATCGATTCATGACAAGCAGCCATCGCTTGGTTTTGCAGTCATCCCTCTCAGTGAAGCCAATCTCGGACACTGCCCTGTTGCTGAATGGCTGCACAGAATGCCGGCAAAGCAATTTGGATTAATGGGACCATTTAGCTGTAGGTGTCCAGAGAATGCATTGTTTAAAGTAACTTGTTAGAAACTTCCCCAGGGCGGCAAACTTTTAAACAAAGATTGACTCTGTAATCAAAAACTGCTTGGCCTTAAACCACATTCCCGCATCTCAAAGAGCACAATTACACTCAGAAAGGGGTGGTGGATGTTTGTGCCCCTGGCTGGGCTTGCCAACTAATGTTGACTGATGAACACAATTAAACTGCACCAAGGAGACACTTTCTCTGGAGGACACAGGAGACAGCCAGAGGCTCTTGGGGACACAATTTCCATTCCTCTTCTACAAGGGAACAGAACACTGATGTTGGATCCCACTGAGGCCCTGCCCCAGGAAGGCTGGCTGGCACCACCCAATGGACTCCTCTTTCCCATTCTTCCCTTTCTAACTAAGCAGCGTTATGGGCACTGGGCCAAGGCCAGAATGTGGGCTCCAGGTGCTCAGTCTGGACCTGCCAGGGTTGCTTCACTTCAGATGGACAGGAGTAAGCAGGAGGCAGGGGACTTTGCTCTCGGCCTTGGCTTCTACTCTGTGACAATCCCCCAGGCTGTGAACCCATCTAGATGTCATAGCTGGCATCTGACAGCTTTCGACCCTGCCTGGGAGACATGTAGTGGCCACCAGGTTGGTCAGGGCAAACTACTTGAGCCTGGGGATAGGGTGGGAGAGGTGAGGTTGAAGAGGAGATCTATAGGTAGAACTTTGAATCTTCGGGAGATTGCAGCTACAGTGACTCAACAGTGTTACTTCAGCCCAGTGCAGTTGAAAAGGGTGATCGACACCAAGGCTCTTTTCAAAGAGCCATGCAGCAGGGAGGGATGATGGGGGCCAGGGCTGCTCACCTTCCTGTGCATCCAGACACGGCTCAGCTCCAGAGAAGAGCTCTCAGCTCTTGACTCTACAGAGATCAGTTTGCCTCAAAGGTGTGTGTGTGTGCCTGCTCTCTTGTGAGCCACACTTCTATTTAGTACAAGGGTACAGAAGCCACCAGGGTCTTCCCTGGTGGCTCAGACAGTAAAGAATCTACCTACAGTGCTGGAGATCTGGATTTGCTCTTTGGGCCAGGAAGATCCCCTGGAGAAGGAAATGGCAACCCACTCCAGTATTCTTGCCTGGAGAATTCCATGGACAGAGGAGCCTGGTGGGCTACCCCAGTCCATGGGGTCATAAGAGAGTCAGACATGACTGAGTGACTAACACTGTAGAGTCATAAAATATAGGAGGGAAGGAAGTGACCATGACAAAGGCCTGACCATGTTTCTGGTCCAGAATTAATAACTGCCCAGGAATCTTTGTTATTATAATAGTAACGAGACCCATTTTCTGGTCATATGTAACAAATGCCCAGCTCTGCCCTGGGCCCTGTGTTTTATTATCTCTTATAATGATCCTAGGAGGAAAGTAGTGTGGAGAGAGGGCTCCGGCCTTGTTTCCCATATCAGGCCTCCTTCTGCCCATCTCCTTAGGTTCACCCAAAGGGAAGAAGGATTGACAGTATGATTACTCAGTGCTGGGGCATGATTATTAGTGGGCTGGCTTACTGTCTGGTGAAAACTCCCCAGCTGGATTCCACTATACATATGTGTGTGTGGGTATATATATATATATATATATATATATTTTATTGATTAATTAATTTATTTACGGCTCTGCTGGGTCTTTGTTGTTGTGCAGGCTTTTCTCCAGTTGTGGTGAGCGGTGGCTACTCTCTAGTTGCAGGGCGAGGTTTCTCATCGTGGTGGCATCTCTTGTTGTGGAGCTTGGGCTCTAAGGTGCTTGAACTTCAGTAGTTGCGGCATGTGGGCTCAGTACTTGCACTTTCCAGCCTCTAGAGCACAGGTTCAGTACTCGTGGCATACAGGCTTAGTTGCTCCACAGCATGTGGGATCTTCCTCAGTCAGGGATTGAACCCATGTCTCCTGCATTGGCAGGCGGATTCTTTACCACTCAGCCACCAGGGAAGCCCTCCACTACTTTTTTCTCATGCTTCTTGTCTCAAATCTGGGCAGCACCTGACCACTTGGGGACAGAATCAGTCATATTTTTTCTCGTCTCTTCTGTTTGTGCAACTAGGTGGATGCAGGAAGCTAAGGGCTCCCTGGCAGACCTGACCACCTCTCTCTTCTCAGTGCCGTCACCACGGCTGAGCATCTTGGGCACAACGTCTAGATGGTGGGAGGGATGAACATGAGGATGCACGTGGATGCCAGGCCTGAGCCTCTGTGTCCACACTCAGCTGGGTATCAGCCTGCAGAGCTGGACCTCAGGTGGAGCTTGGATTCTCACCTGGCTGCTGGTAATGTTATCGTCTCCCTCTTACAGGTGAGAAAATCGAGACTCAGGATGGTCGGATCCACCTGTCCTGGGATCATGCAGCTAGTAGGGGATGCAGAAAGGATTCAAACCCAGGTCAGGATGACGTGGTGTGATTGCTCACATGCCCTCATGGAGAGAGCGATGGCTCAGAACACACCAGCATCATTTCCATTCTGCAGTGGAACAACTGTGCACTTTTGGAGGGACAGCAGCCGTTTGGTCTTAATTACGCTGCTTGAGGCTAAGGTTTAAATGAGTGAGAATTCCATTAGCACCGCAGTTTGGCAGTTTGGGGGAGGGGTCTGGAGAGTCTGAGATCCAAAGGGACAGGGCTATAAAGGAATTTGAAAGCAAGGCGTTCCCAGCTAAGGAAGGACAGCTGGTTTCTCCCTCCACCTTCAGAGCAAACACAACTGGTAAAGCCCAATCTTCCATCAGCCAGAGGGGAGAGTCCTTCTGGAAATGGGACCACACTCACTGTCATGGTCACATGGTAGGGTTTGTGCTCTTGTGATTGGCTTTTTCCCTGGGTGGGGTGGGTCCACTGCCAGCCAGCCTCTGGGTGAGGCAGTTGGGCAGAATAGAAAGACGTTGCACTTGGGAGTCAGCTGCACCTGCCTTCAAACAGCTTTGGCCCCCCGCCAAGCTCTGTGACTTTGGTTGGGCAAGTAACTCACACCCACTAAGCCTCAGGGCCCTTCTCAATGCCAACCCCCTGGGGATGCTTTGAGGATCAAAGCAGAAAGTGATGACCTCTTAGCAGCTGGTGAATGCCAGTGGCTCTGGAGGCAGGTACTGATGTGCACCACGCCTCTCTTGTTGGTTATTGGGTACTTCTGCCTCCTGGCTTCTCTTGCAGATGAAGAGGAAGAGGATTTATACGGGGGAAGAATGAGTGGAACAGCTTCGGTCCAGAACTGCCAGTGGATGCAATACAACCTGCAGGTGAAGAACTCAGGTTTCTTTTTCCTCCAATGATGAAAGAAGCACGGATGTCAATCCCAGCTCTGATCTACACTGGTTGTGAGACACAGGGTAAATTCCTTAACTTCTCTCAGCCTCAGTTTCTACATCTGTAAAATGGGGTGCAGCCATAGCATCTACCTTCTGGGGTTTCTGTGACTTTAGATAACACATGGAAATCATTTGGCCCAGGATCCTGAACATAGTAAATACAGCCACCCCTCGGGATCTGCCGGGGATTGGTTCTAGAACCCACTGCACATGTACCAAATCCAAGGATGTCCAAGTCTCTTACAGTCAGCCCTCCATAATTGTGGGCTCCAGATCCAATTGACCTGGATGCGAACCATGGATACAAAGGCTGACTGGACTCACAAAATTCTAGCTAATATCATCCATGGGAGTCTGGAGAATCTTGAAGGGCTTCCCCAAGCCTCTCCTTTGAGAATCCACCGCTGACCATTTTCTGTGCTGGGCAATGACTCAGATGGCAGCAAGTGGAAGGAAGAAAATGAATGATGATGATGAATAATGAAGATAATAAAACCCACAGAGTTTCCATCTAGCCACCCCAAAATTGGACCTTAACCCTATCCATTGGGCCCATGCTCATCTAAATCTCTGCTGTCATCAATAAAAGGGGTAGAAACTCCCCTCCTTTATCCCATTTGACCTTATAAGACATGCTGTTTCTCTAGAAAGCCCTTGAGAATAATCTCTACCTGTAGTTACGTGTGAGAGGGAGGCAGGGGAAGATAAGAGGTTCTGCAGGGCTGATCACCCACACTGTGGGCCACTTGGGCTCACATTCAAATTCCCAGGATACACTTGGATGTGCTCTAGCATCCTAGAGTGCACCGCCTCCCTGCTTTTGGCCTCTGGTGGACAAACCACATCAATGAAGCTTTCCTGAGAAGCAAACCTGCTCCATGCACTGGATAAGAAGATGCCCATGGCTGGCAATATCCCGACTATGGACAGGTAGACAGCTTCTGCCAGGAGGAAGAACTATGAGATCTGAGGAGGGAGGCATTAGGAAGAAAATACCTTACCAAATTCAATGCATGGTCAACGTGGGATGCGTAAGACAATCAAACTGGCAGAGGCTAGAGAACACATTTGTCTCTGAACTGGTAGCATCCACTCTCTTATTTTGCTCAGAGCAGTGTAATTCTCTCAGTGGAAGCATTCCTGCCCCACGACAAGGTCCACCAGGGCAGGAGTTTTCTTTTAATCATTGTGTTCACTACTCCAACTTGAGCAACAAGGATCATGCTGCTTAATATACTATTTGCTTACCTTTAAATTAAAATCAAACCACATTTACAACTTGGTTCCACGGTTCCACAAAGCACATTTCCAGCTCTCAATAGCCACATGTGTCTGGTGTCTGCTGAGCTAGACATCAGCACAGTAAGTTCTACTGGACAGCGTGGGTCTAGAGCATTGCCTGGAATCCAATAGGATCTCAATAAGTATGTGATGGATGAAGGAGCGAAGGAATGACTGAAGGGTTGACCAAAGCCAGGACACACGACTCAAGATAAAACCATCCACCTCTTTCCCCAGGGCTCAGCAACTTTCAGTAATGAAAGAAGAGATAACAGCCAGCCAGCGAACAGACATTATGACTGAAAAGTAAACCACAGGGCATCCCTTGAGTGAGAAAAGTCATGTCATTCTTGCCTTGAGTTCTGCCACCTTCTGCACTGATTATGTGAACCCCCTACATTCTCCCGGGGATGTCCTTCCTTATCTACTTGAGCCAACACAGTGTTCCACCCCAACTTTCTGAGAAGTCGGTGCTTCTCATCTGCGCCCCATGAGAACTCCAGCCTCGCTCTGTCCAGGGGATGCTCTGGGTTGGTCCTCACCTCCAGAAAGCTTGTAGAGCTGTCCAGCCAAAAATACAGCTCGGGAAACCCAGGACAGCCAGCAAGGGGAAAGCAAACTGTGTTTCTGGAGGCAGGAGTGAGCTCTGTCAGGCTAAAAAAAATAACAGGGCTGAGGAAATGATTATTTTGCTATTAGATGCAAACAAAACTGTTAAACGGCGTAATTACAGGCATGTTTTTCCAGTTGCCTCGTGACCAACAGTGACAGCAGATACACTCTTTCCAACTTGCACAGTGTCTGGGTGGAGCTTTCCCTGGATGGTGTCCACCTGGGCTTCGGGGTCTCGGGAAAGAGGGTGTGAATCTCTGAACATCCAAAGAATAAATGCGGCTGGATGTTGAGAACATGGTCAGTGGGAGAGATGGTTGAACCCGAACATCTGGTGTTGGGCTCCTAAATATGGCCTCCCATGAAGTACTGAGGCTAACACATTTTCCATCCTAATACTCACCTTGCTATTGATTACTGTAATTAAGGGATGAATATCTGTGTCCCCCCAGATCAATGATCTGCTGTTCCACTCTGCCGTACCTCCACCCCCTCTTTTGCACAATGGGCCTCATTTCAGGACTTGGTTTTAAACCTCACTCTTTAAAAGCCCCTGTTTAAAAGCACCTCATCTAGGTTGATACAGAGCCCCTCTTTGAGTTTCCTGAGCCATACAGCAAATTCCTGTTGGCTACCTATTTTACATATGGTAATGTAAGTTTCCATGTTACTCTTTCCATACATCTCACCCTCTCCTCTCCCCATGTCCATAAGTCTATTCTCTATGTCTAGAGGGGTGGGATGAGGAGGGAGAGTCAAAACGGAGGGGATATATGTATACCTATGGCTGATTCATGTTGAGATTTGATAGACAACAACAAAATTCTATAAAGCAATTATCCTTCAATAAAAAAAAAATTAAAAAAATGCATCTCATCTTCCTGACCATGCTCCTTAAAGTGGGACCTCCTCCTTGTCTCCCATTACGGCACCCTGACATTATTTGATCAACACGCTCTCCATTCCTCTCATAGACAGTAAATGCCCTCAGTGAATGAGAAGATCCATTCCTCTGCCGCATCTCCCAGTCCCTAGCACTCAGCCAGTCAGGAAGTGAACTGCACACCTGTTTGAATAGATGATTACATTTTGTTAGCTGCTCACAGAGAGGGTGGTGGCTTCTGGCCTTTCCATATGGCCCTGGAGAGGCTGTAGCTTGTTTTCAGAGTCTGGCTCAGACTATGTCCTCTTGGGGGACTCTGAAGACCCAGGTGTGAAGCAATGACGGTCTGACTTGGGCCGCAATGGAGGAATCACAAGTGAGAATGCATATGGGAATGGTGTCAGGGTTAGAATGGGCATATGCAGGCCTCCTTGGAACAGTGAGATGGAGGTCACACAGGTTTCCAGCTGCTGGTGAACAGGTGGTCCTATTCAGAGGATGAGGAATTACAAGGGGGAGCTGACGTGGATTGGGAAGCAGTTCTAGAAGAATCATTTGAGGGCCATGATCCTATGGGGAGACAATTTCCTGGAGCTAACTTCATGGGTCTACTGAGAGTTATGTCAGCTACTCAAAACTTTCCAGGGTTCCAGGACCCTTGTTTTTGGGAACTTATGCTCCTTAAAAAGAATAAGAAACACTTTGCACTACTATCAAAAAGAAAAGAAAAGAAAAATACATGAGCAAGGATATAGGGAAATCAGAACCCTTGTGCACTGCTGGTGGGGATGTAAATTGGTACAGTTGCTATGAAAAACAGTATGGAGGTTCCTCAAAAACTAAAAACAGAATTACCATATGATCAGTAATTCTACTTCTGGGCATAACTAAAATAACTGAAAACAGGGAGGTGATGAGATATTCATACACCCATGTTCTTAGCAGCATTAGTTGCCATAGCTGTAAGGTAGAAACCACCCAAGTGCCCATCAGTGATGGATGAATGGACAAGCAAAACGTAGTCTCTCCAGACAAGGGAGATTTATTCCCTCTCAGAAAGGAAGGGAACTGTGACACCTGCTACGATGTCAATGAACCTTGAGGACATTCTGCTAAGTGAAATAAACCAGTCACAAAAAGACAAAACACTGCCTAATTCTACTTCCAGGAGGTCCCTAAAGCAGTCAAATTCATAGAAACAGAAAATAGAATGCTGGCTGCCAGGGCCTGGGGGAGGGGAGATGGGAAGTTGTTTAATGGGTGTGGAGTTTCGGTTTCGAAAATGAAAAGAGTTCTGGAGCTTGGTGGTACAACAATGTGAATGTGCTTAACCACTTAAAAATGATTAAGATGGTAGGTTTTATGTTGTGCACATTTTATCACACTTAAAGCCAAAAGAACAAAGAGGAGTTGCTAGCACTTTCTTTCACAGTCCTTAGCCGTCCCCTCCTGCCTCAAGGTCAGCCCTCTTCAAAAACTCTGACCCAGGCCCCCGGCCATTCTGGGTCCTTTGTGCCAGCTGGGCTCTGCAGGTCTCCTGAGAATGAGGCTGTTTTTTGCAGATGGGGGGCCTGGGCCCTATACACGAGCAGCTGCCTGGCTCTCTGCCTAAAAGGCTAAGACGCTGCTTGGATTCAGAAAGCTCACGATGGCTTCTGAGACCCCTGCCTCTGCCTGAGCTTTGGGGAGGACGGCTCCCCGAATGTGGTTCTACATCAGCAATGGCGGCAGAAGCAATCACCTCCTTCCTCATGGGCTTCTCCCACCAGCTCAGTCCCCTTCCCACTGTTATCTCATGGCAGCCAAAGTGATTTCTCCACGTTGCAAATAAGGTTGAAGTTTTGAAGTGTTAGTGGCTCAGTTGTGTCTGACTCTCTGCAACCCCATGAACTGTAGCCTGTCAGGCTCCTCTGTCCATGGAATTCTCCAAGCAAGGATACTGGAGTGGGTTGCCATTTCCTTCTCCAAGGGCTTCTCATTAAAACTGCACAGCTTCTGGGCTAAGGAGTCAACCACTGGACAAGGGATCAGAAATCCTTGCAGGAACTGGCTGGACCATCCTCCCTGGTGGTAAGGCACTCTGGCTGGTTGTGTTTCAGCCACATCAGCCTTCTTTTAACTCCTCAAGCCTGTCAGGGGTCCTGCTACACCTGGCCTTTGCTTATGCCATCCCCTTTCCTGGAACACACTGCTAGCTAAGCCCTACCCATCTCACATACCGCAGTTCACGCGCTGCCTCCACAGAGAGGCCGCCCCAGGCCCCAAGGTGCAGGTGAGCTTCACTTGCTAAATGCTCTTTCATCTGTCCTTCCTTTCAGAATACTTGCCTCACTTTGTGACCACATGTTCACTCATGTGATCTTTATGGTTAGTTTCCAACTCCCTCTATCAATAACAAGGGCTGTCGCACAGACAGTGCCTGCTGGGTGCTAAGCACATCCCATACATTAATTCATTTCTCTCTCTAAGCAACCGTATGGGGTGGTGGTGTTGTTGTACCCATTCTACAGATGAGGCAGCTGAGGCCTGGAGACATTAAGCGATATTCTCAAGTCCATGTTCACACAGCTAGTAAACAGAAGAGCTGGGATTCAAACCCAGGTGATTCAAACCACTAGGATGAGGGCAGAGACTGACCACGTTTCTCTTTCCCTTTGAACACTTGGTAGCCAGCATAGTGTCTGGCACATAGTAGGTAGTCAGTAAGTATCTGCTGCATGAATGAGTGAAGTTAGAGAAGCCCCATCTTCTGATCTTACCTGTAGGACCATTTTTAGCTGGCTTCACAGGCAAGTCTGAGTTCTTTCCTCCCCAAGACACCCTTGGGCTGCTATCAGAGGGGCTTGGATAGTGAAAGAAGGAAGGAGGGAAAAAGGGAAACTCAGACCTCCGTCCTTAAGCCTTCATCTTTCCATCTTCAACCCCAAATCTGTCTCAGCCAACCAGAATCACTGGAAACTTCTCTAATGGAAGCAGGTGGAGGAGTTCCCTGCTGAAAGGGGAAGGTAACCAGGCTTCCCTACAAAATTCACGAAATTCTAATACTAACCTCTTTAAACTTTCTTACACAGCAAAAGCTATGTTTTAAGGGATGAAGATTAAGACAGCACACATGTTAAAGGCCCTGGCAGAGGGCCTGACACACAGTAGGTACACAGGAAATGTCTGCTGGATCTGGGCGTTCATCTTGCTTGATCAGTGCCTTGGAGACACTGGTCTTGGGGATGTTGCAGAGAGGCCCAGACACCTGCTTCCTGTCTGTTTGAGCTGGTCTTTCAGGCTGAGGAGCTGCAGAAGAACTCTTATGCTCCTGCCCTGGGTCCCTGGTGGTATCTCAAGAGAGAGGTTTGGGTCTACGGTTAAGGGTAGCTTAAATGTTCACATGGCGGGGGGGCCCACTGGGTTAGACCTTGCTGCCATGAATCCCTAAGAGGCAGAATTAGTAGATTCTGGGTTTTGCTTGATGCTTGCACACACACAATATGCATGCTCACACACACACACCACAGACAGAATGTGAGCTCTGGAGGGGCCATGGACACTTTCAGCCTTTGCATCTGGTTTGCTCCAGGACACAGAGCCCAGTGACAGACGGTGTGGGGTCTTTTACCACCGGCCCAAACCTCGCAAACCAACTGCAAAATGCTTTTGGTTTCATCCCTGTCTGTGATCCATCTAACTGAAGAATGCTAGCTCAGTTTCCAGCCTTACTCAGTAACAGAATATATTGAATAAAAGCATCATGTTCTTTGATGATTCCAAACCTAGCAGGGTCTCAATGGTTGAAAATATCCATTTCAACCAACTGGATGCATAAACAGCTCCAACCAGAGCTTACGTGTGCCAGGTGGTAACGTCAACAGTGAAGTGGGAAGGCCTAGATTCTTTAAACATACTTCACTTGCATATTCCAAACACGAGAACAGTCTTCCTGTTCACAGACGAGTTGGTTCTCACCTGTTTCTCTTGAAACATTCAGTCTTTGAATCTCACTTTGCATTTCCCACTTTTGAAAGAGATGTGAGTTCAAGAAATATTTTTCTGGTCTTTTCATGAGTGAAGGGAAAAAGGAAAGCAACTCAGTTGATGATGAAGCCCAGCCTGTGGGACCAGCACTGTTATACAACTATAATAACTACTGCCTGCTTTAGGGGAGCAGTTTCTGTGTCAGGCACTGTGTTAAGGCCCTGACATGCAAGGTTTCCCCTAATTCTCCTAACTGCCCTCTGAAATAGGTACCAATACTGGGTCCCTTTTAGGTGCAGACACTGAGATGCAGAAAGCTGAGGCAACAGGTGCCGATTCAAATGGCCCATCGGTGGTGGCAGAATCTGCAGCTAGGCTGTCCGTATCCAGGGTCTCATGGAGGCTACTGGCCAGTAGAGACTGATGAATCTGGCTGGCGGTTAGAGCTGGACAGCTGACCTGGACAGGCGATGTCAAATCACAAATAGCTCAGAGCAGCCAGGATGGGTGAACGCTGCCCTTGGATATCCACCCAGGTTTTCAGAGTCTCGTAGAAGCTTCTGACTTGGGCACTCCCGCCCCTTCGAGAAGGCTCCTAAGTTTGCTCATCCTTCCTGGGAGGGGAGAAGTCATGGTTTTGGAAGCTACAGATGGAGTGGCAGATGGGAAGTGAAAGCCTATCAGAGTTGCCCAGGATAAAACCATTCATCTGCAAAATTCATATGTTTTTGTGTGGGGCGACTTCACGAAAACAACAGCAAGAGGAACCAGCAGTGCCTGACACGTGAAGCGCCTCTGGCCATGATGCTGGCAACGCGAGTGGGTGGAAGGGCTGAGGGAGGGAAACACGGAAATGAGGACCATGGGAGGCAGAGGAGAGACAGGGATGGCTAGATAACCGGAGCATCAAAGCTAAAAACATGATGACTCCCTTCTCCGAACCCCCAAATGGGTGAGGCACATGGTCTGAGAAAGGATTTCTGGACCTTTCTTAGAGATCAGGAGGCTCAGCCTTGGATCCAGCTTGAGGATTAAGAGCTGATATGTACTGAGCTAAGAGCCCAAACTCTCTAGGTTCTATTACTACACTCTGATTTCACAAAAGTTGTATTTACTTGCCAAGGGTCACCTGTGAGTGAGGTGGCAGAACTCGGAGTCTAGCCTTAAGCCATCATATGGGAGTCTGAGCACTCATCTTGTTGGATACTGAAATGCTTGAAATGCTGATCTCCTGGACCAGCTGACCTGGCTAAGTGGCTGCTGTTACAACTGCAACTTGCAAATCAACACGAGGCCTATAGGGGGCAGCATTGAGACTTGAAGCGATTCTTCTGGGAAGGGTCACAGGCTGGCCCCCCTGCCCTTGAGAGGTCCTTGTCAAGTGTCACCTCCTGACTGAGGCTGACATGACCTCTGAGGCCTCCACGGGAGGTCTGGAGCTGGGGGAGTGTTAATCTTGACCTTTGAAGGGAGCGCCTGCCACGCCAGCAGCTGCACTCGACCTTCTGGGGTATTTCTGAACACACTCCTTCTTTGGAAGGGAAAGGGAGAAGGCTCCAGCTCACCCTCGCCCTGTACTTCCCTATACTCATCTCTCCTCCTTGTTTTGTTTATTAGGTTCCAGCCATGTTTAAATTTCTCAAAGGCAAGTAGTTCATCTCTGACCCAAGTCCAGGCTGTTCTCTCTCTCAGGAACTGGAGAGTTCTCGGCTGGAGGCAATTTTGCTCCTCCAGAAACACTGCATCTGGAGACATTTGTGGTTGTCACAAGTGGTTGGGAGCGGGAACCACTCCCGGCATCTAATGGGTCGAGGCCAGGGGTGCTTCCAAACACCAGCAGTGAGCAGGGCAGCCTCACGGCAGAGAATGATCCAGCCCCAGGTCACACTGATGGGCTTCCCAGGTGGCACGAGTGGTAAAGAACCCACTTGCCAATGCAGGAGACAGAACAGATGCGGGTTTGATCCCTGGGTTGGAAAGATCTCCTGGAGGAGGGCGTGGCAACCCACTGCAGTATTCTTGCCTGAAGAATCCCCAGGGACCACCACAGAGGAGCTGGTGGGCTACCGTCCATAGTTTTACAGAATTGGACACCAGTGAAGTGACTTAGCACTCATGCAATCATATTGACATTAAATTCCAAGAGAGACTTTATCTTTTAGATATGTTTACTGAAATATTTGGGGCTTCCCAGGTGGCTCAGGGGTAAAGAACCTACCTGCCAATGCAGGAGTTGCAGGAGACGTGGGTTCGATCCCTGAGTTGAGAAGATCCCCTGGAGGAGGAAATGGCAACCCACTCCAGTATTCTTGCCTGGAGGGTCCAATGGACAGAGGAGCCTGGCAGGCTATAGTCCATAGGGTCGCAGAGAGTTGGACATGACTGACCGACTAAGCATGCACACACGCACTGAAATATTTACAGATCCAATTATATGACCTCTTAGAAATGTTTCACCAGGGCTGGTGGAAGAGGGTCAAGGTCTTTATTGGTATGGATACAAGATGAATTGATGATAGTTGAAACTGGGTGACACAGGGGTCATTATACTAGTCTTGTATTCTTGTGCATGTTTGAGAATTGCCTTGATAAAAATACATTTTTTAAGACTCCTTCATCTAGCTCTTCTGGAAATGCTGTACCCAGTGCTATCAGAGAAAGGAAGGCCCTCTGCTTCACCCCATCCACTTCTCCTTTTTGGCCTTTCAATAAGCAGGATGGAAGACACAGTCAAGCAAAGAGCTGCCCTTCTTGATAGGAAATATAGTTCACTTTGTTGCCTTTTCCCCTCCCTTTAAAGAGATCTCCAGGGGTTTCTTTGCTTACACCTCTTTTAAAGAGTAGATCAACGTTTGTGCAAAGGGACAGAGTGGCATCTGAATTTCTCACCGCCCCAGGGCTGCTGGTTGCTCCACCACCCGCACATAATTGTGGCTGAGTAGCCTACAGGCCCTGGGGAGGACCTCAAGAGAAGCTAGAGATATGCAGTTTCAGTTGAAATCTACCAGTTGTAAAATGTGGGCAATCAATTCATGTGTTAAAATTTGATAGGAGCCAAACAAACCCACCCATGGGATTCCAACAGCCCAGAGACGCCTGTCTGTGATTCTGCCCAGGCTGTCACACCCTCCTCCCTTCTTCCACTTTGTCCTTTTCAGTTTAACACCTAAGTCAGACCTTGACCTTCCTCTGCTCCAAACACGGTGCGTGGTTCCCATCTTCCTTTGAGTAATGGCCAAATTCTAGACCCTCCATGATCTCACCTCAGTTTTCTCTCTGGCTTCTGTTTCTTACGACTTCACCCTCTCTTCCAGCCACACTGAGCCCTGTTGTTCCTGGAACACATCAGGCATCCTCAGAGCTCAGCACCTGCGTTGCCCTCCACTGGATCATTTCCCCTGTCTGGGTGGCTCACTCCATCACCATCTTCCATTCTTCTCTGGAAGGATGTTCCTGGCCACTCTCGTTAAAATTCCACCTTTCCCATGCTCCTGCTGCTCTCTGCCTTATTTTTACCATGTGCCATTTTAAATACTTAGTTTGTGTGTTTTCTGTTTCCCCCATTTGAATGGAAGCACCTCATGGTCAAGGGTTTCAGCCTTTAAAGTGCATTCTCAAACAGAGCTGGGAAAACCATGTACTCAAGAAATCTCTGTTGAATGAATGAAGAGTGTGTGAATGCTTACGTGATTCTCAAGCACAGTGTGGCCCTTGTGTAGAGAGACTTTACAGAGACAGTGAGTAAGCATCTCAGAGGCAGGAAGGCTTCTCCAGATGGGAGGCAGGCTGCTTCTGCCTCTGGCTTCCCAGATATGACAGGGGAAGCAGGACCTCAAAGCAGGCTGGCCAGGGCCGCCTTACCTGATGGGGTAGTCAGCTGCGCTGAGGTTGATGAAGAAGTCCCAGGGCCAGTCGGTCATCTCCAGGAGGTCCCGCATGCTCTGCAGGTATGTGGACAGGAGGCTGGCTCCCCCCCAGATGGTGGCCATCCTCCAGGGCGTGACGCGGACGTTGCTGTACTGCCTGGCGAACTGAAGCACTTGGCGATGCAGGTAATTGGAGCGCTTTCCCAGGAGAGGAAGGGTGACATTCAGCAGCATGGAAAACACCCCAGCCCTGCCCCTTACCCCGTCTCTGTCCCTTCCCTTCTAGGTGACAGGGCTTCTGAACTTTGGCAAGTAACTGATTCAGACCTGGAGTATCTTTCTGCATCATACACAAACTTCATTATTTTTAAAGTATTACTTTAGCAATTTGAAATGCAGATTCCCTGGTTCTGCCTCTGCATTACTGGTTGTAGGTGTAGGCTGGTGCCTGGGAGTCTGCATTTTTCTGTAAGACTGATACATATGGTCTGAGGATAACAAGCTAAGTAATATGGTTGTATCTAATATGGTTGCATTCCTGGTTCAGGAAGATCCCCTGGAGAAGAGAATGGCTACCCACTCCAGCATTCTTGCCTGGAGAATTCCATGGACGGAGAGGAGTCTGGCAGGCTAAAGTCCATGGGGTCGCAAGGAGTGGATATGACAGAGTGACTAACACTTGCATTTAAACCTGATGAGTATTTTGAAAGGTAGAATTTCTCCACTACCCTCTGGCAGGCCTGCTAGAATCAGACTTTTGAATAGGCATCTCCATTGTCTTCCTGACCAAAGACACAATCATGTCACATCAGCAGACCAACAGAAACCTCTGGAACAAGATGCTCAGGGGTCAACAAGCTGGCTCCATGATTTTTTTTGGTAAATAAAGTTTCATTGAAACAGTCACACACATTCATTCGTGTATGTTTTTA
The DNA here is from genome assembly GCF_054371585.1 of Giraffa tippelskirchi. Taxonomy (NCBI): domain Eukaryota; kingdom Metazoa; phylum Chordata; class Mammalia; order Artiodactyla; family Giraffidae; genus Giraffa; species Giraffa tippelskirchi. The sequence continues at coordinate 25,769,690 of NC_137287.1, forward strand.
TGGCTGCTTTCAGGCTACAATGCCAGAGCTGATTAGCTGTGACAGAGTGTATAGCTCACAAAGCCTGAAATACTTGCCCTCTGGCCCTTGATGGAAAAAGTGGGCCCAGCCCTGGGTTAGCTATCCTCACAGAGTGGCAGGCATTGCATTGGGCAGGACCGTGAGCAAAAGAGGCATGAATGACAATGTTCATGGAGGAAGTCTAAAGTCGCAGTTGGGAGCTTTGAAATCAACACCCATACATGTGCACACACACACGATACACACACACATAGTACTTCAAGACCAAATGGTCTGGGGGAGGCAGCTGCTCAGTTTGCAAGGCTCCCCTGAAAGGGGGGCCAGCTTGGAGAGGGGCAGACACACCCCCAGAGAAATGCCAGCATGGGGCGATCAGAGGGCGGGCCTCACCTTGTCCACGTGGATGTAGTAGAAGTGGTCCTTGTGGTAGATGGCCTTGAACATGCGCTGCAGCTGCCGAGAGGCGCGGCCGTGGACCACCAGGACGAAGGCGATTCTGACTGGGTTGGCCAGCATATACTCCACTGAATCCTCGTCCCACTGAACATTCTTGTTGGCTTTGCCTGGGAAAACCAGAGAGATCACAGAGGTGGGGTGAGCTCGGCTGTCCTCAGGGGGTGTTTCTCTGATGCTTCTTCCTGGGACTATCTGAGGGGCACAGTAGTTATACTGGTCCCTAAAACTGGTTTCAACTTAACCAAGCAAGTCCTGGACCCTTACTCTGTCCTGGTACGTCAGGAGTGGGGGCCCCTGAGGAGCTAAAGACATGGTTTCCATCCCCAGGGAGCCGAAGAGCACTGACGGAGACACGTGTACACATATTAAAGCAGAAGGAGATGAACCACGTAAGAGGTACATTTCTGAACCACAGAGGAAGGAGTAGTTAATTTCAATTTGGGAAATGTTAAGAGATACATGCTGTTTTTGTTTGTCCAGAATCCACTCTCATTTCTCCTCCTAACAGCATCTATTTTGTTTTGTTTTGTTTTTAATCGTGGAAAGAACAGATAACCTGAGAGCAACACCCTTAACACATTTTTAACTGTTCAGGATAGTAGTGTGGATTACAAGTGATAGCTTATGGTGAACGGTGTCAGATTCGTAATCTCCGAAGAAAATTTAGCTTCGGAACCAGGCTTGATCACTCAAGAGCTTTTGTGCAGCAGAGTTTTATTAAAGTGAACAAAGGAGAGAGAAAGCTTCTGACATAGACATCAGAAGGGGAGTGGAGAGTGCCCACCTCGCTAGTCTTAGCAAGGCCTTATATACTTTCATCAGACCCACTCCCACAACATACATCTGAAATTAACAAGATTAGAACTAACAATAGAAAGGTCTTACCAGACCCATTCCCACAGTATACAAGTCTTAAGATAACAAGATTAGTCAGAAGGTTAAGGAGAAATGTGTCCTCGAGCAAGATACACTGTTATACTGACTAAGACAAAGCACTGTAGAAAAAAAAGTTTGTTCTTTTCTCCTCCTTGAGAGCCTTGGACCCCTCTCTCCTCCTTGAGAGCCCCAGACTCCTTTCTCCTCCTCGGGGACCCCAGATTTCTTATCAACCTACTAGAGAATTGACTCTCTCATAAGCACAATGTTGCATAGCATATCTCTGGAATTCATCCATCGTGCCTAAGAGAAATTTATCATCCAATATTTTGAGGGGCACCAACCTCCCCCATTCTCTGTGTGGAAGGAGAGGGTCTCTATCTATTATCAATTTCAGGGGTGGTCACAGGACTTGGGCTTGGCCAGTCAGGACACAGTAGGTAAGGTTCAGAGTTAACTAAGCTATTTAGCTAAGAAGATAGAATTTCAGACTGTTGTAGGAACTACTAGATAAGAGTCTCAAAGTCCATGAAACTTGAAGATCCTAAGAGCCATTTTATCTCCCCATGGAGAGGAAAGGCAACAGGGAGGAAAACACTGCTGAGTGAGGGGAGGGTACAGATCCTCGTGACCCCACTTGAGCTCCTGGATCAGCCTGGGAGGAGATCAGCCACCGTCATTGCTTATTTTTCTTTAAGAGCCCAGATCCTACACCAGATGCTCCTAGATAAGTGGTTCCAGACGTCTTTTATCCTGGTGTGTGTGCTCAGTCGCTTCAGTCATGTCCGACTCTTTGCGATCCGATGGACTGCAGCCCGCCGGGCTCCTCTGTCCATGGGGTTCTCTGGGCAAGAATACTGGAGTGGGTTGCCATGCCCTTCTCCAGGGGATCTTCCCCACTAAGGGATGGAACCCGTGTCTCTTGCATTGCAGGCAGATTCCTTACCACTGAGCCATTGGGGAAGCCCCTTTTATCCTGGAAGCAGCCTCAAAGATGCCTTTTATCCTTCTTACCCCTGCAAATGCCCCAGGGGCAAGGTTCAGGGAGGAACACGCTTACAGGTTCAGTTCATTATAATCCCAACGAGAAATCTCCTGGCTTTTCTGAGCCGAATTTCCTTTGGGTCTAACCTGATTTCGTGCAGGTTTTAGGCTTATGGGACTCAGCACATAGCAGCTGCAGGTGTCTCTGAATACCAACTAGGAAAGCTGAGAGCTCGGACTGTTCAGCCTGGAGGTCAGGAGACGGGGAGCCTGTCGGCTGTCACTGGGAAGCTGAACGGCCACCACACGAGTGCGGCTCCTTCTGTGTTGTCCCAGAGGACGGGATGGGGACTGAGCGTGGGCTGTGTCCTCATCACGTGGTACAGCCTCCATGGCCCGCGGTCCTGCCTCCCACAGTTATGACTGCAGACCCCTGTGCCCTGACTCCCCCACCATCGACCTTGACCCCTGACCTTTTGTCTTTTCCTTGAGCAAGTCTGTCTTTGCCTCAGAACCTTTCCATGGCCATTCCTGTCCCCGGGGACACCCTCTCCATAGATCTTTGTATATTTTTCTTGCCACTAGTTCACAGGTCACCAAAAGGCCACCTGCCCCCTACCAACCACATCACTGTCTTTTATCTCGATCTATTTCAATTTTCTGCATTGCATTTAACACTGTCTGGAATTATATATATATTTTTTATTGTCTGGACCCCTAACTAGAACTAAACTCCAAAAGATGAGGGACTATTTCAGAATATTTATCCCTGAATACACAACATTATTAACAATATCTGGCACATAGCTGGTTTTTGGTGAAAACAAAAGTTATAGGAGAGTACATTTTAGTACTGTAACAATTACCTCTTCTTGAGCAGTCCTTACCAATAATTATTTCATTTAATCCTCATAACAACCCTGCAAGGTAGGGCCATTATCTTTGTTTTGCAAATGAGGAAACCATAGCTTAGAGAGGCCAAGGGATTTATTTGTTCAAGGTCCCACTGCTTTAATTAAGCTGAGATTCAAACCCAGATCTGTTTCCAAAGCTTATGCCCTTAACCAGTAATATACACTATGTTACCATGCCCAGAATTTATAAATATTAACAACAATTCTGCTTAATGAAATAGCCTGTAAATTAATTATTGCAGGTAGATAGGCATGCACTTGAAGACTGTCAGAAGTATTGCAGAGAGGATTCCTGTGTCATGTGGGAGGTGGACTCTAGGCACCCAATAAGGTGACATCTTTTAATTCAACCCTCCATCTGTCCATTCATTCATCCATCCAGCCAAATTCAACCAGTCATCCAACAAACCACTTAACTATCCACCTAGCAAAACATTCAATGTCTTATCATCCCCCCAAAAAACCATCCATCCATCCATCCATCCATCCATGCATCCACTCACTCATCATCCTCCAAGCAAACCATCCATGCATGCACTCTTCCAACCATCTAATGATCAACTCTCTGATCCACGCAATATTAACTTAGCCCATACTGCATTAATATTGCGTGGATCAGAGAGTTGATCATTAGATGGTTGGAAGAGTGCAAGCATGGATGATTTGCTTGGAGGATGATGGGGAGTGGATGCATGGATGGATGAGAAGATGTATCCTTATTAGCCACCTAGAGTAAGCCTCTCACATGATACAGGAATCTTCTCTGCAATGCCTCTGACAGTCCTCCAGTGCATGCCTATCTACCTACAGTAACTAATTCACAAGGTATCTCATTAACTAAGCAGAATTGTTGTAAACATTCCCAAATGGAAGAGAGAATGGCAACCCACTCCAGTATTCTTGCCTGGAGAATCCCATGGACAGAGGAGTCTGGTAGGCTGCAGTCCATAGGGTCACACAGAGTTGGACATGACTGAAGTGGCTAAGTATACATGCATTCACCTACTACATGCCACATACTATACTAGGTACAAGAAAAATAAAATTGGAGGGAAAACTCTTCCCTTGAGGAGCTCTCAGCCAACTAGGATACATGGAAGACAATGCTAATTGCTTAATGAAAGATGTGTGCCCTTGGAGGGTGGGGAAGTTGTGAACAATATGCCCATAGAGACCGAGGAGATCTCAGAGAGTTCAGCCCAAAGCTTCTGAGCCCAATTCCCCATGCTCTCCTGATGTCCTACCCTCTTTGGCTCCTGACTGTTCAATCAGAAAATTCGATCCTGGGGATAATTACCATCTTGGCTCTGGTTGAAGACAAGCTAGGCAGCAACCACAGGGATATCCTAACCTCCCTCTGTTCTCCTCTCCAAATCACGTGCAAATATGCTAGGCTTTCCTGGTGGTTGTACAGAAGAAGTGTGCCTGGAAGAATCATGTCCCTTTAAACACTCACACAATAACCTATCCATTCATTCATCCATTCACCCATCCATTCATCCATCCATCCATCCATCCATCCATCCAACCACCCAGAACCCTTCAACCCTCCACTTGCCAGTCTAGGACAAAACTTTGAGCACAAAAGCATATGGGACATGAGCCTGTTTTCACACATGGATTATGAATGGATTAAGAAATGTGAGACTCCAAAGTAAAAAGATAATAAGAGAAAAGCTTATATTCTCTTTCCCACAACTGCAGCCCAAAGGCAGTGCACAGGTCATGCCAGGGCCGGCTGTAACCTCTCTTCACCTCCCTCAGAGACTCTTTATCAAACAAAGGGAGGGAGATGAAAAACAATGGCTACTCATGTCACTTTTTTCTACCTGGATTTCTTTGGGTGATGTTTCAAAGGTTTAAATGTGGTCTGGACACTATGTTTCATAGGAATTCCACTCTGTAGGGGTTCCTGCTGGCACTCAGATAATACTGCTCATCTCTGCCCCAGAGTTTCTGGGTAACAATGACCTGGAGCTCCTAGCAGGGGAGGCTCCTGGGGCCTTTGGAAACAGCCATGCTCTCCAGCCAGGGATGTCTCTTGCCCTGTTGTTGAATGAGTAAGCGAGTGAATCCATTCTGGAGGCAGGCTGCTCTGGCCCAGAGGAGCTGGTGTCTCCTGAGTGCTGGTGCCAGGGGCTATGTGTGGGTTTTTATTTGGCTCTGGGAGGAAAACACTGTCATACTTGACACACAGAGAGGTCAGCGCATTTCCCGGGTCACATGGTAAGGGAGGATAGAGGCGGGAGTGTGAACCCAAATCCAGCCCTGCTCCTTCCGCCTGCCCTCTGCTGTACTGATGAGCAGGCTATGGGAGGAAGAGCGTGAAGACCCCTGGTCTCTAAAGGGACTTGAGTGTTGATGTTGAGAAAAGCCTTTTGTAATTTTTCTTTGGGGGTTTTTAGAAAGCAGAGCAGATTCACAGACAGATAGATACGGTCAATTGTGCTTCCTTTCTGGAGAAGGGGAAGAAGACCTGGGGAATCAAACACTGGCTGCAGAGCCTCCTGGGTGTAAATAGTCTAAAGTCATCCTTGGGTCAGACAGTCGGTCTGGGGAGGAGCGAAGAGAAGGGAGAACAAAACCCCAGAGTTCTGCATGCGTGCATGCTAAGTCACTTCAGTTATGTCTGTCTCCTTGGAACATCATGGACTGTAGCCTGCCAGGCTCCTCTGTCCATGGAGTTCTCCAGTAAGAATACTGGAGTGGGTTGCTGTGCCCTCCTCCAGGGGATCTTCCTGACCCAGGAACCTGGGTCTCCCACATTGCAGGCAGATTCTTTATCATCTGAGCCACCAGGGAAGCCAGCTATTCTGGGGACAAGGGTGGGTAAGAAAGACAAAAATATCCACAGGAAAGAGACAGCGAGATGGTGATGGGGATGAGAGGTGGAGGTGGGCACACAGAAATCCAGGGAAAAGCAGAGTAAGACAGGAGGACCTCCTCTTCCCACATATATGGAGAAATAAATATAAAGAGAGACCCACGAAGAATTGCGGGCACAGACAGAGACACACAGACAAAAACAGAGATAAACACACCCAACCAGACATACACACGGAGGCAGGGGGATGGGAGGAGCTTCTCCACCGGAAAAGCTGGATCCACTTGACCCCAGAGTGATGCAGCTAGCCTTAAAAGCAAAGGCCAACGAAAGTTCCAGAATTTCAGAATCAAAAAATGCCCCCAGGCTGGAGACACTGCCTGGTCCCCTCTCCCCATTCTTTACACACTTTCCCCCCCGGCCCGTCCCCTAACCAGCCCTGTACTCTCCTGAGCCCAGAGATGAAGGAAGAGGGTGAGGCCCAGGGACCCACTGAAAGTGGTGCGACATTCCCAGGCTGGCTCCAGATCACAACGGCAATCATCCTCGCGGTGGCACATGGGAGGACCCTGATGCATTTTGTCGAATAAACAAGACAGCATGAATGGGCGAGTTTTCTGCCCTGTGTTGCAGCAGGGAGCAGGGAGGGCATTCAAAGGGGCTGAGGTTCATGGCACTCTGGGCCAGTTGCCAGTCACCAGCTTCTTATTTTTGCTCCACAGCCCTGTCTCCTGCATTGACCTTTCCAGCAAGCTGCTCGGACATGGGGTTGCTGAGGAGACAGGAAACCACCCCAGAGACCAGGCAGAGTGGACCTCCTCAACTCTGGTCACCGTTTCCGGGACTGCGGTCCTGGAAAGCTGCCGGCCTCTGCCACCAGGAGTGGGATGGTCAGTGGGCTGTGGTGAGCTTCCCAGAAGGGCAGGATTGGGGGAGGGGCTCTCTCCCACCCGCTGGAGGGGGTAGGAGCCGGCAGAGCCTGGCCAGAGGTGATGTGGCAACAAGTATTATAGTGTTACACATGCAGGTCCCTCGACCCAGTAATTTCGCTCCTAAGAATCTACCCTGGGTGAAGAAGGCAAATATGCATGTCTCCACATATATGGCAACCCACTCCAGTACTCTTGCCTGGAAAATCCCATGGATTTTCCCCTGGTAGGTTACAGTCCATGGGGTCGCAAAGAGTGGGACACGACTGAGTGACTTCACTTTCTTTCTTTCTTTCCACGTACAGAGGGTTTACCAGGTGGCTAGTGGTAAAGAATCTGCCTGCCAACGCAGGAGACACAGGAGACTCGGGTTCCATCCCTGGATCGGGAAACTCTCCTGGAGAAGGAAATGGCAACCCACTCCAGTATTCCTGCTTGGGGGCTACCGTCCACGGGGTCACAAAGAGACGGACATGGCTGAGCACGCACACACGTCCAGGTGTAAGATGCTCTTTGTTCATTTAGTCACCCATTCAGCATCTCCTCTGTGCACACTGGACACAACAGAGTCCTTTCCTGAACGCTGCTTAGGTGAGTGGAGTAGAAAGCCAATACGAATGTAAGCAAATACACAGACTGAAGTAAGTCAGAAAGAGAAAAACAAATATCATATATTAACGCATATATGTGGAATCTAGAAAAATGGTACAGGTGAACCTAGCTGCAGCCTGGGAATAGAGATGCAGACAGAGAATGGGCGTGTAGACACAGGGCAGGGAGAAGGAAGGTGGGACGAACTGTGAGAGTGGCACTGACATATATACACCACCATGTGTGAAACTGATAGCCAGCGGGAACTTACAGCATAGCACAGGGCGCTCAGCTCTGTGCTGACCTGGATGGGTGGGATGGGGGAGATCCAAGAGGGAGGGGATATACGTATACTTAGAGCTGATTTACTTTATTGTACAGCAGAAACCAACAAAACATTGTAAAGCAACTATGTGAGTGTGTGCTAAGTCACTTCAGCCATGTCCCACTCTGTGCGACTCTATGGGCTGCAGCCCGCCAGGCTCCTCTGTCCATGGGATTCTCCGGACAAGAATATTGGAGTGGGTTGCCTTGACCTCCTCCAGGGGATCTTCCCAACCCAGGGATGGAACCTGTGTTTCTTACATCTCCTGCATGAGCAAGTAGGTTCTTTACCACTAGTAACACCCAGGAAACCTGTAAAGCAATGATACCCTAATTTTTAAAAAAGCAAGCAAACAGAGAATACAATTGCAAACAGTGATACAGACTATGAAGAAAAAAATTTAAGCAGGTTAAGCAGGTGGGGAGGTGGGTATTATTTGGCTATGGTGGCGAAATGTAGGTTGGTGTGAAGTGGATACACTTGAACAAGCTCAGGGTGAACTGAGGGAGTGAGTCCTTTAATTATCATGGATGGAGGAGGATTCTGGGCAGCTGGCATAGCAAGTGCAAAGGTCCTGAGGCCTCCATCTCCATGGTGTTTATGATGGTCCAAAATAGGAATTGACCCAAAGGTCATAGCAATACTTGTTGATACAGAACATTATCTATAACATATTAAGCAAAAGAGAAGTCCTTCAATGCAACCCATAACAATGAAAAGACCTGCCCCCAAATATTAACAGAAGGTCAGATGGTGGCATGACAGTTTTCATTTCCTCCTTATACTTTTCTGCATTAACTACATTTTGTAAGATGGATAACTTTTATCAGCCAACCTAACAATAAAGGTGATGCTTATTGATAATTCTAATATCAACTGTTTACTGAACATGCCAGCTATGTATTAAGCCATTTCTGTGCTTGATTTTTTTTACTTCCATGCAAACCTCTATGAGAAAAGGGTTATTATCTTCCTCTGATATGGCGAAGGAATTTGAAGTTCAGAGACATCCCGGTTAGGAGTTGGCTGAGCTAGAAATGGAGCTGGTCTGTCTTACCCAAGCCCTATTACTGCCACTATGCTCCATCAAATTGTCCTTATATCCAAAAGATGAAAATCTCTTCCTAGAGCCTATCAGTTGGCTTTTTTTCAGCTATAGGACAGATTACAATGACATGTGGTCAGAGCTATGTGGGTCTTTACAGACTGAAACCCAAACATTGCCCAGTTCCTAAAAAAAGCTATGAATTTAACAATGTAATCAGATTCCTGTGGCATAAAACAGAAAATAAGTGGAAGAATCAGAGTGATTAGAGGCAGCGGGAGAAGCTGACTTCAGACAAATGTTAAAAAGCCAGGGTTGTGGGGAGGCATATCAAGTATATTTTTGCCATGCAGGTGGGGAGGCCAAGGACAAGTATTCAGGGAGGGCTCTACCCAGTAACTCGCTGTGCCAGCTTCGGCCTGTTACCCAAGCCCTGTTTTTATTGCCATGGGTCAAATAAGGGCTATGTAACCCTTGGGCTTTAAAGAGATAGTGAAGATAAAGGTACTCTGCAAGGACCAATGTGTTGTGCAAATGTTGACATGTTGGCAATGATTATGCTTGTGGTTCCCTGTAGGGATATGATCTGGGAGGAGACAGTGAACTACAATGGTTAAGAGCATGGCCTCTGGTCAGGCAGATCTGTGTGACCTTGGAGTAGTTAAACCACCTCTCCAAGTCTCAGTTCTCTCATCTATAAAACGGGTACATTATCATCACAGAGTCTGTCTCACGTGGATGTCTGTGTCTGTTAGGATAGCTATCAACACTGCCAGTGTTATTGTCTCCATTTCGATTTGGCTGTTCAGGATCAGGTTTGTTGTAACCACTGGACTCAGCTCTAGCGCTCTACCTCAAGGCCATATGGCCTCTCGGGGCTGTGTATACCTGGGAGCTCACTGCTGCAAATAAACACCCACATCCAGAATCTCCCTCTGCAGTGTCTGCCTCTGATCACAACAAATAACAAATGCAAAACGAAGGAGCCTCTTGAATGGAATAGTTATTCCACCAACAAAGCCTGCAATTCTATTTATGCTCTGAAGGGACCTTTTTGAGCTGTTGCAAGGGGAGCTTTCTAACTTGGTTCCAAATTATAGGGGTGGCTGGATCTTGGCGAGAAGTGGAGACGAGGCTGTGTTGCAAATAGGATTTGGGTCAGGAGCGCACCCAGGCCCCTGCCCTGGGGAGGGGGCAGGCTCCACGGCTTGGAACCAGTTCCAGCTCTGTCTCTTCACGGCAAGGACTGTGAAAAGACACCTCTCTGATCATCAGTTCTTCCTCTGTAAAGTGAGTTAGTCACAGGTAGCTCTATTTTTAATTTTTTGAGGAGCCTCCACACTGCTTTCCATTGTGGCTACACCATTTTGCACTCCCTCCAGGATGAACATTGAGAACATGCACTGAGCTGAATAAACTGGTCCCAGAAAGACAAATCTGGCGTGATTCCACTCGTCTGAGTGACCTCACATGTCTAACTCATAGGGTCAAAGGGCGGAAACGCGATGGCCCGGGGCTGAGGGGTGGGGAAATAGGGAATTAGCACCCATGGGCATAGAGTTTCAGATGAACCCAATGAACAAGCGCTAGAGATCTTGAGTACAATGCTGCATCTATAGCCAACAATACTGGATTGTGCACTTAAACTGTGTTAAGAGGGTAGATCTCACATTAAGTGTTCTTACCAAAACACGATAAAATTTTTTAAAAACAGAGAGGATGACCAATCTGCCCCTGACCCTGCTGGGTGGTGCTCGTGGGTGGGGCACGTTTGCACACCAGGCTGCTGCACCGGGCAGGAGTCAGTGCTTCGGAGGAGAAAGTCTGGCAGGTTCTAGGTGCTTTCTCAGACTCGGGCCAAGGGGCTTTTTTTTTTTTCTCACTGGAAAGTTTCAATGCCGAGTTCTGGTGATTAGAACTTGAGAGAAGCCCTCTGCTCTCAAGGGATTTTGAAAAGGCTGCGGGGCCACATGTCTGGATCCAAATCTTGCTACCACTGTGAACCAGCCATGGGGCCATGGGCCAGTCATTTCCCTTCCTTGGTCTCCAAGACTCTTCCAGAACAATAATGATGTCTGAGGCATACTGAGCCCTAAGCACTATGCACACATGATCTCATTACTTAATTTCCCTGAGGTCTAGGAGGCAGATACCATGATTATGACCCCCATCTCACCATGGGGGGTGGTTCTGAGGCTGCAAGGCACTGAATGTTGAGGGTAATGATGATGAGTTACCCTCTCTGCAGAGGGCTGGAGAGGAGACAAACCCAAGCTTTATTCTAGCAGATGAGGAGATAACATTCCCATAGTCTGGAACTCTAGCCTGATCTCGGAATTAGCATCACTGAATAGAAAACAAAGTGACAGACTTTATTTTCTTGGGCTCCAAAATCACTGCAGACAGTGGCTACAGCCATGAAATTAAAATTAAAAGATGCTTGTTCTTTGGAAGAAAAGCTATGACAAACCTAGAGAGAGTATTGAAAAGCAGAGACGACCTTTGCCAACAAGGTCCATCTAGTCAAAACTAGGGTTTTTTCATTGGTAATGTATGGATGTGAGAGTTGGACCATAAAGAAGGCTGAATGCTGAAGAATTGGTGATTTCCAACTGTGGTTCTGGAGAAAACTCTTGAGAGTCCCTTGGACAGCAAGGAGATCAAACCAGTCAATCCTAAAGGCAACCAACCCTGACTATTCATTGGAAGGGCTGATGATGAAGCTGAAGCTCCAGTACTTTGGCCACCTGACCATGAACATCCAACTCATTGGAAAAGACCTTGGTGCTGGGAAACATTGAGAGCAGGAGGAGAAGGGGGCGACAGAGGATGAGTGGTTGGATGGCATCACCATGTCCATGACTCAATGGACATGAGTTTGAGCAAACTCTGGGAGATAGTGAGGGATAGGGAAGGCTGGTGTGCTGCAGTTCACAAGGTCACAAAGAGTTGGATATGACTGAGTGACTGAAAACAACAACAACTCTCTTGAGACAGGGCTGGTTGTTGGTCCTTTCTCCTGATCTTCCTTCATTGTTCAGCTTTATTGAAGCATAATTGACATATAAAATTGTAAGATATTTAAAGTGTACACTGGGGTGATTTGATATATATATACACTGTGAAATGATTCCCCCCATCTAGTTAATTAGCACATCATCACCTCACCTATTTATTTACTTAATTTAGGGAGTGAAAACATTTACATTCTACTCTCTCAGTAACTTTCCCTTGTATAACAGAGTGTTGTCAGCTGTAGTCTCAGATCTTACTCATTTTATTGTTGCAAGTGTGTATCCTTTGACAATCTGTTCTCTTCTCTCTACCCCCCAGTCCCTGGTGACCATTTTCCTACTCTCTGTTTCCAAAAGTTTAACTTTGATGAAAAGATTCTACCTATAAGTGGTATCATGCAATGTTTGTGCTTGTCCGGCTTGTATCACTCAGCACAAGGTCCTCAAGTTTCATCCATGCTGTCGCAATGGCAAGGTTTCCTGAATCATCTTCCTTGTATACACCACATCCAGTTGGCTTTCTTGATAGCTGGCAGTTCCCCATGAGCCAAGGTCAAGGTTTTATATCTCCTAGCCTCCTTGTCCTGGCACAGAGCTAAGCTCAGGGGAGAAGCCCTCCATGAATGAATGATTTAGACTGATGGATTAAGCCAGACAGCTCCCATCCATTCAGGGCCTGGGGGGAGCTAAGTGGAAGACTCACACCCGAACTGTTGCACATGAGGGTCTCCACTCATGTGAACTGGCTGGGGGCTGGGCTCCACTTCTCCTTGCTCAGGAGCCCCAAGCCTCCCTGGGAGGAGCTGGGCAAGTGACTGACCATCCCTCCAACACTGGGGCTGCCTGCCCTGATGGGAAGTGAGGGAGGAGATACAGAGCAGGGATCGTAGAGTTGGGAAGCTGAAAGCACACGTCCAAGGATAAAGCTGGCCTGGCCATGCCCTTTAGAGATCAGGAGAAGCCATCCCTGACCCCTCCCCTCATCCCGTCTTTGTACCCCTTTCCGCAGCCCACCAGGCATCCTGCATTTCTTCTTTTTATTAAAAAAAAAATACAGTAAAATACACATAACATAAAATTTACCACTTTAATCATTTTTGAGCATACAGTCCAGTAGTGTTAAGTATCTTCACATTGTTGTGCAACCATCACCACCCCCTTTTCCATCCTGTAACACTGAAACTCTACACCCATTGAAGACTAAATTCTCATTCCCCTCTTAGCCTCCAGTAGGGCTTCCCAGGTGGTACTAGTGGTAAAGAACCTGTCTGCCAGTGCAGAAGGCACAAGAAACGTGGGTCCAATCCCTGGGTTGGGAGGATCCCCTGGAGGAGGGCATGGCAACCCACTTCCATATTCATGCCTGGAGACTCCCATGGACAGAGGAGCCTGGCAGGTTACAGTCCATGGGATTGCAAAAAGTCAGACACGACTGGAATGACTGAGTACAGCACACCCTCCAGTACCCACCATTCTACTTCCTGTCTCTATGAATCTTACACCTCTAGGTGCCTCATATCAGTGGAATCATATATTTGTTCTTTTTGCAATTGACTTCTTTCATGTAGCAAAATGTACCATGTGGCAGAATTTCCTTTCTCTTTAAGGCTGAATGATACTCCACTGTGTATATGTTCCACATTTTGTTCATCCATTCATATGTCAGTAGACAGCTGGGTTGCTTCCAATTTTTGGCTCTTGTGAATAAAGCTGCTATGAACACAGGTGTTCAGATATCTCTTTGAGACCCTGTTTTCAATTCTTTTGGGTCCACACCCAGAAGTAGAATTGCTGGATCATATGGCAACTTAATTTTTCAAAACTAATTTATTTTTTGGCCACACCATGCAGCATGTGGGATCTTTAGTATCCCAACCAGGGATTGAACCTGTGCATCTTGAAATGGGAGAGCACAGTCTTAACCACTGGACTGTCAGGGAAGTCCCAAGGGAGCTTTATTTTTTCAGTTTAATTTTGTTAAAATTCCTATGATCCCATGGTTTAATAAAAGCATTTTCTGGTGGCTCAGATGGTAAATAACCTGCCTGTAAAGCGGGAGACCTGGGTTCGATCCCTGGGTTGGGAAGTTCCCCTGGAGGAAAGCAGGGCAACCCATTCCAGCATTCTCGCCTAGAGAATCCCCATGGAGAGAGGAGCCTGGTGGCCTACAGACCATGGGGTTGCAAAGAGTCAGCACAACTGAGTAAGCACACACAGCACAGCAAATGAGCCACCCAGGCATTATGGACACATGGTCACTGAGTGTAATTTGGTGGTGTAGCTTTGTTTCTGAAGTCCTGTTACTCCTCAAGACCCACATTTTGAGCCTAGGCCTTTCTCTTTGTTTGCTTCCTCCGCATTCCTATTTCTTTGCCTTAATATTAAAGAACTGGTTACACACTCAGGTTGGGCTGGCTTGATTTCTCTCCCAAATGGTTGGGCTAGCTCCTTTTCCCACTGGCCGCTGAGAGCTCCAAGTCAGTTACACTCTAATGGTAACCTTATTTTTAGGAACTTGTTTTTTGAGTAACTCATCCTGCAGGACTGAACCCAGTCATTCCATGCAGGGGCTCTCAGCCTTGTTCTGCATCTTGAACCCACCACTTACTCACAGGTCATTTGACTGCTCGCTGCCTCTGTTTCCTCATCTATCAATGAGTGCTCACCTCCAAGGGATGCTGTAAGGACTAAAAACTACAACTGAGGCAAAAGATGGTCATGCAGCTTGACAGGGGAGAAGCCAGCTGCACGTGTGTGGGGTAACTCTGGAGCCCTGCCCAATGCACTGAAGCCTGTAATCGTTCACCCAATGGGGGTGCGGGTGGAGGGACTCTGTGGAGAAGGGGCAGGACCTGACCGTGACCTGACATTGAGGACTTCAGAGCTGGTGTTCTTCCCAAGGGAAGGTTGACATGGTCCCCACACAGGACACCAAATGACACTAAGTCAGAGTGGGTAAGGGATTCCCTTTTCAATTTTCATCCAGCCCTTCTGATTATAGCCAGCCCACCAAGGGAGTCTCAGATCAATGCAAACATTTCCATAATAGTAAAGGGAGTGACGCAAATTAAAAGACGCTTGCTCCTTGGAAGAAAAGCTATGACCGACCTAGACAGGATATTAAAAAGCAGAGACATCATTTTGTCAACAAAGGTCCTTCTAGTCAAAGCTATGGTTTTTCCAGTGGTCACGTATGGATGTATGATTTAGACTATAAAGAGAGCTGAGTGCAGAAGAATTGATGCTTTTGAACTGTGGTGTTAGAGAAGACTCTTGAGAGTCCCTTGGACTGCAAGGAGATCCATCTAGTCAATCCTAAAGGAAATCAGTCCTGAATATTCATTGGAAGGACTGAAGCTGAAGCTCCAATACTTTGGCCACCTGATGTGAAGAACTGACTCACTGCAAAAGACCCTGATGCTGGGAAAGACTGAAGGTGGGAGGAGAAGGGGATGACAGAGGATGGGATGGTTGGATGGCAACACTGACTCGATGGACATGAGTTTGAGTAAGCTCTGGGAGTTGGTGATGGACAGGGAAGCCTGGTGTGCTGCAGTCTATGGGGTCGCAAAGAGTCGGACATGACTGAGCAACAGAACAGAACTAAAGGGGAGTGAGCTCCCTCTCCCAACAAGGAGAGATCTGCCCATAGGAATGGTGTCTCCGGCAGGAAAGAGAAGGAACCACTGGCACTGAAGACCACCGTTGTGATTTCAGGGGCTTCCCAGGTGGCTCCAGTGGTAAAGAACCCATCTGCCAATGCAGGAGACACAAGAGACCCGGATTCAATCCCTGTGTTGGGAAGATCCCCTGAAGGAAGGCATGGCAACCCACTCCAGTATTCTTGCCTGGAGAATCCCATGGACAGAGGAGCCTGGCGGGCTAAGTCTATGGGGTCACAAAGAGTCGGACACGACTGAAGCGACTGAGCACACACGCATGTTTCATGCTGTGATTTCACCGATTCCTCTGCATGGCTGCTGTCTCTACGGAAAGGAGCGCAAGATCTCCACTTCCGGCAGCGATGCAAAATGACTTTCAAAATAAAATTGACTTAAGTAAAACTGAAAGCGAGTCTATTACAATGAAAAAACTATTTGAGTAATAGGACAGGTGGAAGGTGGATGTGGCAAAATCATAAAAGAAGGGAGTGTGAAGGAAGCTTAGAGAATATTAATTAGACTCCACAAGCTCGATGCCTGACTCGGAGGTGCTGAGCTTGTTAAACAAAGGAGGGCAGGTGAAGGCCAGGTACAGACTAATGTCCAAGCAGCTTCATATTTCATGGAAGGACTTGTAGGTCCAGACCATATTTATTTTCCAGGCTTCAGGGGCCCAGGAGGGTTTTGTTGGGAGTTTTCTGGAGTAGCCTCTGGGAGACCACCTTCCTGCCACAGAGAGAGACAGACAGAGACATGGGGGTCTGCTGAGGAACACTGTCCTTTTGATTTGCACTCCAATTTCTCGAGTATTTAACATTCATAAATTTTTTTTCACAGACTTCTTAACCTCTCACAGTAATGCTGCATATGGAAATTATCCTCATTTATAGATCATTGGCCCAGGCTCAGAGAGGGTAGGGAACTTGCCCAAGGTCACAGAGCCAGAAGGTGGACAAGAGATTAAGAAGCAGAAACAAACTGACCTGACTTCAGATACCATGCACCATGCATGCTCTTAGCAAGATCTGGGCATCTCTGTCTCCACCCAGGCTCCCAATGCCAAGTTCATCTGGACCCAAAGCATCATATTCCCAGTGTGTGTGCTAAGTCACTTCAGTTGTGTCCAACTCTTTGCAACCTACAGATTGTAGCCTGCCAGGCTCTTCTGTCCATGGACTTTTCCAGACAAGATGACTGGAGCGGGCTGCCATTTCCTTCTCCAGGGGATCTTCACGACCCAGCATCTCTTACATCTCCTTCATTGGCAGGTGGGGGCTTTACCATTAGCACCACCTGCCCAAATGAGTGAGTGGCTTCTGAACCACTGTCTAATTTAGATTTGGGCTCTGCAGCTTAGGTATGATTGCTATGTGGTGCCAGATAATTCTTTGCTGTGGGAGATGAGTGCTGTGCTATGCACTGTAAGATGTTTAAGTCACATCCCTGGCCTTTACCCACTAGATACCAGCAGTATCCTCCCATTTGTGCAAAAGCAAAAATGTCTCCAGTCATTGACTATGACTACTGTCCCCAGGGAGGAGGGGCAAAATCACTCTTGGTTGAAAGTACTGCTCTAGAACAGAAGTTCTCAGAACGTGGTCTCTGACCAGCAGCATCAGCAGCATCTGGGATCTTGCTAGAAATGCAGAATCTCAGGCCCACCCTACTCCCTGTGAATCAGGAACTCTCGGGGTGGGGACCAGCAATCTGTTTTAACAAGCCCTCCAGGTGATGCTGATGCAAGCTGATGTTTGAAACCACCATCCCAGGCTAGTGATGCTCACTTCTGGTTTCATCTTAGAATCACCTAAATGTCCTTATGAAACAAAACAGAAAACAAAACCCATGCCTTGGCCCCACCCTAAGAAATAATCATTTAACTACTTTGGTGGGCACCAGTATTGGCAGGTTTTGGGAGCTCCCCAAGTGATCCCATGTGCTGTTAGGGTGGAGGGTCACATTTTGTACCTTCTTTTCCTTTCACACTCCTTATTTATTCATATTTGGCTGTGCTGGGTCTTTGTTGTGTGGGGGCTACTCTCTAGTTGCAATGTGCAGGCTGCTCATTGCGGTGGCTTCTCGTTGTGGAGCTCGGGTCCTAGGGTGCATGGGCTCAGGAGCTGCGGTGCCCAGCTGTAGAGGACAGGCTCAATAGTTGTGGCTCATGGGCTCAGTTGCTCCGACGCATGTGGGAATCTTCCCAGATCAGGAATCAAACCCATGTCTCCTGCATTGGCAGGTGGATTCTTCACCACTGAGTTACCAGGGAAGCCCTCAATCTCCTTTTAAAAATTGCATCTCACATGAGACAGGGTGCTCAGGGGTGGTGCACTGGGATGACCCTGAGGGATGGGATGGGGAGGGAGGTGGGAGGGGGGTTCAGGATGGGGAACACATGTACACCCATGGCTGATTCATGTCAATGTATGACAAAAACCACTACAATATTATACAGTAATTAGCCTGCAATTAAAATAAATTAATTTTTTAAAAAAATTACATCTCTTGGGACTTCCCTGGTGATCCAGTGGCTAAGACTCCAAGTTCCCAATATAGGGGGTCTGGGATCAATCCCTGGTTGGGAAACTAGACCCTACACGCTGCTACTAAGTGTTCACATGCCACAGCTAAGACCTGGCACAGCCAAATACAGAAATAAATATTAAAACCCGCATCTCTCAAGGTGGAGAGAGTTTTTACCCACATACACTTCTGGGTGCCACCTCACATGCTCACGGCCTCCTGCTCTGCTGGAGACCCAAGGCTGGCTCACTTGTTATTTCTCTCCTGCTCTGAGAAATGTCTCCCTCCACCCCTGATCAAGCATTCAGGAAATTTTCCTGCTCACTGATTTTTTTTTTCTCCCCTCATTCAAGTCTGGAGTTATTAAACCACAGCCCATGGCTGAACCGTCTTATTGATTTTATTGTCGCGAGCCCTGGGATATTCTAATGATGGACTGCTCAATAAATGGAAACCGGTGGGATGGATATTGATGGTGGATGATGCATTCAGCTGCAATTCACTGGGCCCCAGTCACTCTGCCTGTTCCCCAGCACCTGTGAAAGTGCTCTGCGGAGGCCCGCAAGCTCCTGTCCATCCTGCTCATGTTACTTTATCCACACAACAAGGATGAGGGTGCTATTATGATAAACAGCCTGTGTGCCAGGCCCAGGTGCAGTGTTTTAAACAGACAGTATCTCATTTACTTCTTACAGCAGACCTATGAAGGCAGTTACTCCCATTTTACAGATAAGAAAGTTAAGGCTCAGAGTGGTTACCTGACCTGGGGCCAGCTAATACACTGTGGAACTGGGATTCAAATCTCCATTTGCTGGCCACTAAAATGAGAGCTTTTAACCCCTGTGATGGTGTGAATGTTTGTGTGTCCCCCAGGATCATATTCTGAAAACCTAATCTCCAAGGTGATGGTAATTAGAAGGTGGGACCTTTGAAAGGTGATTAGGTCCTGAGGGCGGCGCTCTTATGCATGAGGTTAGTGACCTTATAACAGAGACCCCAGAGAGCTCCTGTATCCATCTGCCAAGTGAGGACACAGGCAGAAGACGGTTGTCCATGAACCAGAAATAGTCCTCACCAGACACCAGATCTGCTGGCACGTGGACTTCCTAGCC
The DNA here is from genome assembly GCF_054371585.1 of Giraffa tippelskirchi. NCBI lineage: Eukaryota > Metazoa > Chordata > Mammalia > Artiodactyla > Giraffidae > Giraffa > Giraffa tippelskirchi. The sequence continues at coordinate 25,788,966 of NC_137287.1, forward strand.
TCCAGAAGGATAAGAAACAAATTTCTGTTGATCGTGAGCCACTCAGTCTGCAGTACTTTGTTACAGAAGTCCCTAAGGGACTAAGGTTATTCCCAGGTGGCGCAATGGTAAAGAATCCGCCAGTCAATGCAGGTGACGCACGAGACGCATGTTCGATCTCTGGTTCGGGAAGATGCCCTGCAGGAGGAAATGGCAACCCACTCCAGTATTCTAACCTGGAATATGCCACAGATGGAGGAGCCTGGAGGGCTACAATCCATGGGATTGCAAAGAGTTGGACATGACTTAGCGACTAAGGGACTTAGTGCACAGAGACTAAGATAGCCCCTAAACTAAACCATGCAAGGAAACAACAGCCTCTTATGTAGTCAAACAACATTTCAGATGGTTTTGATACAGATTAATTTCTCATACGTCCCCCCACCTCCTGCACCTTCTCAAGCAGTGTTTCTCAACTGAGACCTATGGCGTTTGGGGAGAGAAAATTCTTTGTTGGGTTGGGCTTGTCCCATGCATTACAGGACACCTAATATCCCATCTCCAAACAGCCCCTTTCCCTTTATATCTCCCAAAGCCCCCCAGGGGTCAATATGGTTGTTGCTAGAGAACTGCTCATCTTATGGGAGGTAGAAGGTTCCCTGCCAAGATGGCCTACTGCATTTTTGGCAACATGGGCAGTCTCTCTGGAAAGGCAGTGTGGCAGGCGAAAAAAAGTTGGGCTTTGCAATCAGAGAGATCTGGATTCAAACAACAGCTCTTTACTCACTGGCTCTGTGAGGCTGGGCAAGTTATATCACCTCTAAGATTCTAGTCCATCATCAGCACAAAAAGGGTAAATACTGACTCCTGCCTCATAGGAGAGACCCACAGAGTCACGAGCTCAGAAAATTGTCTCATACAGAGTAGTGGTTCTTAAACTGGGCGATTTTGTCCATGCCACCACCCATCTCCCAGGTACTCTTTCCAAATTCTAGATTCATAAAATGTTTGGGCAGTGTTCTGTCCCACTAAGTTTGGGGTGGTTTTTCACTCAGCAAAAGTAAGTGGAACAGGCACCTATGACATGTTAGGCAGTCAGAGTTCTAGGAGAGGAACAGAGCAAAGCACATGTCACAGAGAGCCTGGCCTTCCGAGGAGCAGACCTTCCTAAAGGGGAAGACAGAATAAGTGTATCAATATTTCCCAGACCATTTCCATGGCATGAAGAAAATTACGTGGTGGCTGTCATGACTATTACTTTGAATAGTGACATGCAAGTGACCGCATTCTATTTCCCTTCTCCCCTTTCCAGCTCACTTTCAGCTGCACTCACCCAGGTTCCCTTTTGGGGAAGTTGCAATGCAGCTGAACATTATCAGACCAGCTTCTGTTCCTAACTGTTTTTTGCCTTTTCAAAGAAACGACTTCTATGAACTGAATTGCGTCTTGCACCAAAATTCCTATGTTGAAGGCCCCCCCCCCAGCCTCCATGTGATCATGTTGGAGATAGGCCTTTTAGGAGGTGACGAAAGTTAAATGAGGTCGGGAGGGGAGAGCCCTGATCTGATGGGATCGATACCCTTAGAAGAAGAGATACCAGAGAGCTTGCTGTCTCTGTGCTACGCCAGGGCACAGGGAGAAGGCAGCCTGCCAGCCAGGAAGACAGCTCCCACCAGAACCCAAGCAGTTGGCACCCTGACCTGCTACATCTAGGCTCTAAAATTGTGAAAAGTAGGATTTTGTTGCTGTAGGCATCCAGTCTGTGGTATCTGCTTATGGTAGTCCAGCCCACGCAGACTAATAAGTTACTTTAAGGAGGTCAGGAGATGTATTCCTTGGACTAAGATCTATAGGTTAAATAAGAAGTTAATTAGGTAAAAGAGGGGAGGGGAGTGTGCCCCCAGGCATAGGGAACAGCATATGCAAAGGCCCTGGGGTGAGAGAGAGTGTGGTAAACGAGGGACATGCAGGAGGACCAGTGTGGCTGGAGCACAGAGGCCATGACGGAGCACAGGGTGAGGTGGGTATGGAAAGACAGCAGGGGCCCCACGCAGGGCACCATTTTAAGGGCTGCAATGGAGGACAGTGACAAAGCATCACAACCGGCTTGCTATGCGTGCCTAAGGAGTGGATGGCAAGTAGAACTGCAGGCGGGCTTCAGGGTGCAGGGTGGAGCCCCGGGCCCTCCTGCAGGCTTGGGCTGTTGAGATCACCTGCTCCCTCCACGCTCCCTGCCTTCGGAGCCTGAGCTGCCCTTTGCAGGTTCTCCTAAGAGCCTTCCTGTCACCCGACACTTTCATCTCTGTCCTCCTTTCTCCTCTCCTGAAGGTACTCCGTAGGCTCCATAAATCCTGCCCCGGAAAAGCACAGGGACTCATCTATTTTTATTACAAATGGAGCTGCTGGAGGAGGGAACAACTCTTATTTACTTCTCGGGAAGGGGTTTGAGAAAATAACAGGTTTACTTTCTCCAACTCTCCAAAGACCAGAAGAGTAACACTCTAACAGTACATTAATTAAAGCCGAATTGGTTGGAATTTTCCTAATAAAAATCTGTATAGTAATCACATTAAGGGCCATTAACGCTGCCTCCTGATCATAAACCATAAATATGTTCTGCAGGTGCCTTCTCGTTAAAAAGGGACATTTCTTCCAATTGTTACCCATTTGTCACATTAATGCTGTCACGTCGCGGAACGCAGACGGGAGTAATTATCAAGGTTCACATTTCTGCACCGTTTACTCCTTGCTGGTCATTGGGTCAAGGCTTGTCCCTGCATTATCTCATTTAGTCGTTGAGGCAAACTTTGAGGTGAGTGCCCCTCTCATCTCCATTTCCCAGATGAGGAAACTGAGCCACAGAGGGGACGTGAAAAAGTGAAAGTTAGTTGCACAGTTGTGCCCGACTCTTTGCGACCCCCATGGACTGTAGCCTGCCAGGATCCTCTGTTCACGAAATTCTTCAGGCAAGAGTACTGGAGTGGGTTGCCATTTCCTTCCCCAGGGGATCTTCTTGACCCAAGGATTGAACCCGAGTCTCCTGCATTGCAGGCAGATTCTTTACCAACTGAACCATCAGGGAAGCCTAGAGGGGACACGCCCAGGACCAAATAGCTAGGAAATACTGGAGCTGGCCTTTGAATCTGGGCAAGCTGATCCCAGAATCCTCTGCCACCCTGCTTCCTGAGAAATAAGCACCAGGGCCGCTCTCGTAGTCACCCTCAGTGCTAACGGGCTGTCCAGTTGATCTCAGCAGCAGCCAAGTCACAGTCAAGCCAACACAACATTCAGTTTTGCTACTACAGGGCAGGAATTATGTATTTTTCTGCCTCCCCGGGTGGGACCCAATCAAATGTCCAGTGACAATTCTAGAAGCATCTGGGACATCTGAATATATTCCTGGGGAAGGAAGAAATAGATATCAAAACACGCATGCAAGAGGGCTCGTGGCGATGGGGAACAGAGCATCTCAGGTGAATCTGGGACCATGACAGATTCATTTCCCTGCACCTCTGAGACCCAGGCACAGGGACAGATGCCCAGGCCAGAGAGCATGGCACTCGGGAGCTGCAGATCCAGCATTAAACCAACAAGGAGTCTGTCTTCACTCCTTCGTCAGTTCTGGATGGTTTCTTTGGTTTCTCTATGCAGATAATATGCATTCATTGTAGGAAATTCAAGCATATATATAAAGAAAGGGGGGAAAAAGAAAGAAAAACTCGAATAGTAGAGCATCTGGATATCAGTATCATTAACATTTCAGTGAACATTTTCCAAATATTTTTATGCATACACATTATATATCATCACGTACATTCTGCTGTGTCATATGCGTTCTCTTTTTAGCAATATGCCCTTGGCATATTCAACAGTGAAGCCCAGATCTGAAACATGAGGAAGAGGGGAGCTGGGAAAGGAAGTGTCATTTCAGGCAAAAGAAAGGCCTTGTGTTGAGGTCTCGAAGAGGTAGAGACTGCAGTTTGAAGAATTTTTAAAAAGGACAGAGGCTTTTTGCTTTTTGTCTTTACAATCTTTTTCTGTGTCTTTGAAATTTCTGTAGTGTGATGACAAAGGAAATCAACCCTAAATATTCACTGGAAGGACTGATGCTGAAGCTGAAGCTCCAATACTTTGGCGACCTGATGTGAAGAACTGACTCACTGGAAAAGACCCTGATGCTGGGAAAGACTGAGGGCAAGAAGAGAAGGGGGTGACAGAGGATGAGACGGTTGGATGGCATCACCGATTCAATGGACATGAGTTTGAGAACACTTCGAGAGGTGGTGAAGGACAGGGAAGCCTGACGTGCTGCAGTTCACGGGTTTGCAATGAGTTGGACACAACTTAGGAGCTGAACAACAATGACAAAAACCCTGTGAAAACATAATTAAAGGTCAGTCGGTTCTTTCTTGAATGCTTCCGAAGACGGGAACATCATTGCCTTATACAGCAGCCAGCCACACTTGTGGACAGTGCTAATCATAAGCTGTTTTTTTCTTTTTTCCAAAATACACATGCCAGAAGGTTTCAGCCATTGGTCCTGATTTTACCTTCAAAGAGAGCACGGTGGCTCCTGCTGTAGACCAGCTTCTCCAGCACTTGAAAATTATTATGCAGTTACCCTGCCCCCCTCCCCCGCCCTTCACCTCCAGGCCAAGTGTGCACCCTGAGCTGACTTCAGTTTGCTTCAGGTATGCACTCTTAGGGGCTTGTTCCCTTTGTCATGATCCTTTCTGAGAGTGAATAGATGCCATCAGCCTATGGTTGACATCTCAGCACAAGCACAGCCTAAGATTCACTGTAAAAAATGAAAAAAATCTTTTCAAAATCTCCTAAGCTTGTGACAACAATTCATTCATTCATCTGATACATGATTATAAATGCCTGTGAGAGCTACGGCCTGGGGTGGGAGGCAGCGCACAGCACACCTTGTTTTATCTCTCTTTGCTTTACCACGCTTTGCAGACATTGCGTTTCTTACAAATTGAGGGTTGGTAGCAATCCTGCCTTAGGCAAGTCTGTTGGTGCCATTTCCCCAACAGCATTTGTTCAGTTTGTGTCTCTCTGTCATATTTTGGTAATTCCCTCAATATTTCAAACTGTTTCATTATTATTATACTTGTTATGGAGATTTGTTATCAGTGACCCTTGATATTACTGCTACGACTCACTAAAGGCTGAGATGCTGGTTAGCAATTTTTTAGCAGTAAAGAATTTTTAAATTAAGGCATGTGCATTGTTTTTTTCAGACATAATGCTATTTCATACTCTCAATAGAGAACAATATAGTGTAAACATAAATTTAACATGCATTGGGAAGTCAAAAAAATTGTGTGACTTGCTTTATTGCAGTGGTCTGGAATCAAACCCAGAGCACCTCCAAGGTATGACTGCATATCACTTATTTGAGAAATAATCATCAGATACTTGGGGCTTCTTTGGTGGCTCAGTTGGTAAAGAATCCGCCTGCAATGCAGGAGATGCAGGAACCTCAGGTTTGATCCCTGGGTCGGGAAGATCCCCTGAAGGAGGGCATGACCTCCAATCCAGTATTCTTGCCTGGAGAATCCCATGGACAGAGCAGCCTGGCAAGAGCTACAGTCCATAGGGGTGCAGAGAGTCGGACACGACTCAAGCATCTGAGCACACACACATGCATCAGATACTTGCTATGGCTGACACACTGAGGGGTCTGGCACAGAGCAGACGGGCAGTCTCACTTCTGGTGAGTCTCTAGATGAATGTGGAATGAACAAACATTACACATTGTCTTTTACCATTAGAGGATCATGGTGGGATACCCATTGCCTGCCATCATGGTGTCTGTATTAATCAAGTCCCTTAAGATTTTGGTTTGGGACTTCTTGTCTCAGTTGACCTTCCATCCTTCCTTGATGAGCTTTAGTTCAGTTCAGTTGCTCAGTTGTGTCCGACTCTTTGCAACCCCACGAACTAACTGCAGCCTGCCAGGCTTCCCTGTCCATCACCAACTCCCAGAACTTACTCAAACTCATGTCCATCGAGTTGGTGATGCCATCTAACCATCTCATCCTCTGTCATCCCCTTCTCCTGCCTGCAATCTTTCCCAGCATCAGGGTCTTTTCCAGTGAGTCAGTTCTTCACATCAGGTGGCCAAAGTATTGGAGTTTCAGCTTCAGCATCAGTCCTTCCAATGAATATTCAGGTCTGATTTCTTTTAGGATTAACTGATTGGATCTCCTTGCAGTCCAAGAGATTCTCAAGAGTCTTCTCCAACAACACAGTTCAAAAGCATCAATTCTTCGGCGCTCAGCTTTCTTTATGTCCAACTCTCACATCCATACATGACTACAGGAAAAACAATAGATTTGACTATACACATCTTTGCTGGCAAAGTAATGTCTCTGTTTTTTAATATGCTGTTTAAGTTTGTCATAGCTTTTCTTACAAGGAGCAAGCGTCTTTTAATTTCATGGCTGCAGTCACCATCTGCACTGATTTTGGAGCCCAAGAAAATAAGTCTCTCACTGTTTCCATTGTTTCCCCATCTATTTGCCATGAAGTGATGCCATGATCTTAGTTTTTTGAATGTTGAGTTTTAAGCCAGCTTTTTCACTCTTCTCTTTCACCTTCATCAAGCGCTCTTTAGTTCCTCTTTGCTTTTTGCCATAAGGGTGGTGTCATCTGCATATCTGAAGTTATTGATATTTCTCCTGGCAATCTTGATTCCAACTTGTGCTTTATCCAGCCTGGCATTTCGCATGATGTACTCTGTATATAAATTAAATAATCAGGGTGACAATATATAGCCTTGATGTACTCCTTTACCAATTTGGAACCAGTCCGTTGTTCCATGTCCGGTTCTAACTGTTTCTTCTTTACCTGCATACAGGATTCATAGGAGGCAGGTAAAGACATCTGGTATTCCTATCTCTTTAGGAATTTTCCACAGTTTGTTGTGATCCATACAGTCAAGGGCTTTAGCATAGTCAATGAAATGAAGTAGATGTTTTTTTCTGGAATTCTCTTGCTTTTTCTATGATCCAACAGAAGTTGGCAGTTTGATCTCTGGTTCCTCTCCTTTTTTTAAATCCAGTTTGAACATCTGGAAGTTCTTGGTTCATGTACTGTTGAAGCTTGGCTTGGAGAATTGTGAGCATTACTTTGCTAGAGTGTGAGATGAGTGCAATTGAGTAGTAGTTTGAACATTCTTTGGCATTGCATTTCTTTGGGATTGGAATGAAAACTGAACTTTTCCAGTCCTGTGGCCACTGCTGAGTTTTCCAAATTTGCTGGCATATTGAGTGCAGCACTTTCACAGCATCATCTTTTAGGATTTGAAATAGCTCAGCTGAAATTCCATCACCTCCACTAGCTTTCTTCATAGTGATGCTTCCTAAGGCCCACTTGACTTTGCACTCCAGGATGTCTGGCTAGCTTAGAAGACCCAAAAGATCCTGATTTCTCAACCTCAGTTTGAAAGCTTTGTTTAAGCCAGGGGGCTTCTGAGGATGTCTATTGGTAAATAAGAACCCTTATAAATGAACTGGTAGACTAAGGTCATCTTATGTGTGGACTTACATTAGACCAGAGAGCTCCAGGGGAAAGCATGGTTGTAGCTTTTGAGACAGGCTGGGGTTAAGATAAGCCTTAGGGGAGACAGGATCCTCACTACTGCAATTTTGGAAGGCCATTGACAGTGACAACAATTTAAATTAAATTAAATTCAGTCAGCTCCAAAAGGAAACACGTGTAATGTTAATTTCATGGGTGTACCAATGTGTAAACCTAACAGATGATGCTTAAATGAGAATGGCAGAGAAATGACAGTTGGTTAAATAATGCATCAGTGGGTAGAATTGGTTGAAACTGTCATTAAAAAAAAAATATGAGCAAAACTGAAAGTTGGGCAAGCTGTCACCCGAGCCAGGGCACCTAAGCTTTCTTAGTACAGTGTGCTCAAGAGGAGCGGAGGCAGCTCGCACTGGACGAATTAAGGGGATTCCAGCCAATGTCCCTGTTAATTCTTTTCATTTTTTAAAAATTGGAGTATAGTTGATTTATTATGTTGTATTAGTTTCAGGTGTACAGCAAATTGAATTAATTATATATAATATATGTATGTATATATATATATTATTTTTCAGAATTTTTTCCCATACAGGTTATTACAAAACACTGAGCATAGTTTCCTGCTTATATACAGTGGGTCCTTGTTCTTTATCTATTTTGTTTTACTAAAATTTTTTTGTTGAAGTATACTTGGTTTATAGCATTGTGTTAATATCTGCTGTACAGCAAAGTGAATCAGTTAGACACAATTCTTTTTCATATTCTTTTCGATTATGGTTTATGCTAGGATACTAATTATAATTCCCTGTGCTATATAGTAGGCCCTTGTTGTTTACCCATTCTATACATACTAGTTTGCTAATCCCAAACTTCCAGTCCACCCCTCTTCACCCTCTCCCCGCTGGCAACCACCAGTCTGTTCTCTATGTCTGTGATTCTGTTTGTTTTAAAGACGGGTTCGTTCCTGCCATATTTTAGATTTCGCACGTAAAAGTGATTTTGTTGTTGTTCAGTCACTAAGTCATGTCTGATTCTTTGCGACTCCATGGACTGAAGCATGCCAGGCTTCCCTATCCCTCACTGTCTCCAGGAGTTTGCTCAAATTCGTGTCCATTGAGTTGGTAATGCCATCCAACCATCTCATCCTCTGCTGCCCCCTTCTCTTTTTGCCTTTCATCTTTCCCAGCATCAGGGTCTTTTCTAATGTGGCAGTTCTTTGCATCAGGTGGCCAAAGTGTTGGAGCTTCAGCTCCAGCAACAGTCCTTCCAATGAATAGTCAAGGGTTGATTTTCTTTAGGGTTTGATCTGCTTTCAGTCCAAGGGATACTCAAGAGTTTTCTCCAGCACCATATGGTATTTGTCTTTTTCTGACTTACTTCACTTAGTGTGATAATCTCTAGTTGCACCTGTTGACTTTTGATGCCCTCCTGTTTGCTTCTGGGCGGACACAATCTTCCGTTTCTCTTTAAGGCTATGACTGGAATCTCACCCAGGGCAGGAAATGTGCCTTTGCTTGTTGATTGCCTTTCCTTTCTTCAAAGTCGCAGACGACACAAGATTTAAGGCATGTGAAAAGGTGGGCTTTCCTTTATATCTCTGTCTCCTGGCACATAGTAAGCAATCAGGCAATAAACATGGGCTACATGAATCATACAAACATTTCTCTGCCTGACTCTCACCATGACAGCTTTGCAATGGGTGTCATCATTGCTCCATTGGCAATAATCACCTCCAATCCCACTATTCTTCTAACATATATTGGTTTGGGGGACATTGTCCTCATCCACTTGCCATCACTCCTTTTCGATATTCACAGAGACTCTTCCTTTGGTTGGAGAAGGAAATGGCAACCCACTCCTGTATTCTTGCCTGGAGAATTCTATGGACAGAGGAGCCTGGTGGGCTAGAGTCCATGGGGTCTCAAAGAGTTGGACATGACTGAAGGACTAACAATACTTCCTTTGGTTAATAAGTCTATGGGAAACTGATCAATTGGAAAGACACAGGACTCTGCCAAAGATGCTGACCCAAGAAACAGCTCACATTTTATTGAGCACTCACAATATGCCAGGCACAGTGTCAAGTGTGTTTCTGATTTTCTGTTCTGTTGAACTTTTCTCCAATGGAATCCTCACAAAACACTGTGAGGCAGATACCATCATTATCCTAACTTTACAGAAGAGGGAAAAGACCGAGACTGAGAGAGGTCAAGGTCACAGGGCTCATGGCAGAGCTGGCACGTGAACCGAGGCTAATCTGATTTCAGAGCTACTGCCCGCTTCGGCTTTAAATGTATTGCAACCCCATTTCAGGTGGCAGGGGAGGGAAAGAAGGGGCCAGCTCCTCACTCGGAAGCCTCTGAGCACTGGGAACCTGTGTGAGTCAGGGCTGCACAAGGCTCTGCGGCAGTAACGTGTATGCCCTCATATCTCAGCCACTGGACGAAACCAAGGTTTATTTCTCACTCGTGTGCGGCTCTGGCAGTTCCCCCAGTGCCCCTCCTCCAAGAGGTGACTTGAGGACCCACTCTGTTTCCACTTCAACTCCACCATCTCACTCCAGAGTCCTCTTGCTGCATACAGAGGGGTCAGGGGTCAGGGTGGGGTTCACATCCACTCTTAACTGCCATGGCCAGGAAGTGAGCTGTCACTGCCACTCACATCCCTATTTGGGAGACCCAGCCCTGGGACCCCAGCCAGAAGCATGGGAGTGGGCAGCGGAGAGGAGAACATGGGTCCCTGGGGGAACATTTACAGTTTATGGCACAGAAACATGGTGAGTCATGCTCTAAGCCAACCGGGGGCAATTCTGCCCCCCCGGGAACAATTAGCAATTTTTCAGAAGACATTTTTAGTTATCACACTTGGGGGAGAGGGTGCTCCTTGGATCAAGAGGGTAGAGGCCAGGGATGCTGCTAAACATCCTACTATGAACAAGAGGTTCATCGGATTCAAAGTATCAAGTGCTGAGCTTCAGAAACTGCGTGAAACCAGTGATTTGCAAAAGATTCACTGGGCCACTTATTAAAAATGCAGATTCCTGGGTTTCTTCCCAGAGCTCACTCTCCGGGCGGTTTTCACAGGGCCCTTTGGTGATTGCGATGACCCCTAGGTGTGGACCCCAAGCAGGGGAACCTTGCTGGAAAAACAAGACGAAAGCACCAAGAGGGAGGCGAGGAGGCGCTGGTTGAACAATGCCGAGGCACTCCCCCCCTGAACGTGTCAGGGTCAGCGTGAGACAGCCGTGGTGCCACAGGAAAAAAGCTGACATTTGTTAAGTGCCTCTCACTATCTTTCTCTCTCTCTCACAAGCCTTGAATTGCAGGGAACGTATTCTAAGACTAACCTGTCAGCAGATGACAAGTAAATTACTAAGCTTGCTTCCCCATGCCCCATATCCCTGTCAGACGCGCAGCCACATTAACACGAAAATGTTTCCTGGAGATGCGTCTCCAGCCTCAGGGAAGGTGACCTCTGTGCCGGGAAAGGGCCACGTGGTCACAGACCTCAGAGGGGCCAGGGGACCTGGCCTTGGCTAGAAATAACCCAAAGCGGAGGGAAGCAAGACCAGAGCAGTGGAGTAAGCAGAGGGGTGGAGGCTCTTCAGCAAACCTCGGTCTGCCTTTTCCTTACCCCTCATTAGTTCTGACTTCCTGCCATCCTCTGCAGTTATGCCTGCCCAAATAGCTGCACTCTAGCTGATAAAATGCCAGTGCGAGTGACGAGCATGCGTTTCTGGCTTGACCCACAAGAGCGGCCCCCACACCCTCCTCCATGGTTTCCCCCTGCACTTCTGGACAGAGAAGAGCACGGTGATCTGGGCATGAAGGCTGGTGGAGCCACAGGACTGAAGGGGCCTGGGTCTCTGGATCACCACTTGGAGGGGAGCCGATTCAAGAACATCCATTTTGGGCGGCACAGGGTGGAGAGCGGAGCCGCCTTCATGTTTGAGGCATCGTATGTTACAGGGTGGGCTTCCCTGGTGGCTTAGTCAGTAAAGAATTCGCCAGCTATGAGGGAGACTGCCTGCAATGCGAGAGACACAGGTTTGATCCCTGGGTCAGGGAGATCCCCTGGAGAAGGAAATGGCAATCCAGTCCAGTATTCTTGCCTGAGAAATCCCATGGACAGAGGAGCCTGCATTCCATGGGGCCACAAGAGTCCAACACAACTTAGTGACTAAACCACCACCACCACCACGTTACTGGATGTGTTTCCTACAGCAGCGAATGTTGCCCTAAGAAATATACCAATTGCACATTTGGGCTCTGAAAGTAGAAAAGTCTAGAGCTGGAACCTACTGCTGCTGCTGCTGCTGCTGCTAAGCCACTTCAGTCGTGTACGGCTCTGTGCGACCCCGTAGACAGCAGCCTACCAGGCTCCGCCGTCCCTGGGATTCTCCAGGCAAGAACACTGGAGTGGGTTGCCATTTCCTTCTCCAATGCATGAAAGTGAAAAGTGAAAGTGAAGTCACTCAGTCATGTCTGACTCTTAGCGACCCCATGGACTGCAGCCCAGCAGGCTCCTCCGTCCATGGGATTTTCCAGGCAAGAGCACTGGATTGGGGTGCCATTGCCTTCTCTGCAGAACCTACTAGCAGTATGATTTGGAGAAGTTACAAGAACCTCTCTGAGCCTAATTTCCTCAGATGTTATGGAAATAATATACTTGGGAGGATTAACCTATGTGTTTTAATTAAAGGATGTGACACAGAGTAACCGTCTAGTAACTGGAAGCTATTACATACACTCTCAGTATCGGCCTGTGGGCAACCAGTCAGCAGCATGAGGAGAGAGCATGAGCTAGGCACAGGTGTAGGCGTTTAGTTAGCCTAAACTTTCTGTACATTGCTTGAATGAACAAATACCTTTAGCGACATCACCTTCTATGTGAGGATCAAGCGTGTTCATGTTTCATCTTGCTTCCAGGGCAAGATGCACTGTGACTCAGCTAGTTTTCTTTCTCTCTCTCTTTTTTTAAAAAAATAATATTTATTTAATTTGTTACAGTATTGCTTCTAGTTTTATATTTTGGTTCTTTGGCCCATAGTCAAGAGGGATCTTAGCTTGCCAATCAGGGAGTGGAAGTCTTAGAAGTCCACTTTCCCTGCATTAGAAGGCGAAGTCTTAACCACTAGACCACTAGGGAAGTCCCTCAGCTACTTTCCTTTCCTGGTCTGAGCGGGGTGCCCTATTCATGTCTGCTTGTGACCTGATACAGGTAAGTTACTACAATTTAGAAAAACACGGACCTTTATTACTGATACCTAGACAACTTATTCAATATTGTGTCCCAAGGACTTAGCCTGTGGCCTGGTACATAGTACCCTGGTTCAGTATTTACAGAATAAAATTTGTAATACCTTTTCGACACAAGCGGACTTCGTTTCTTATTCTACATCCCTCAAAAACCATGGTGTCAGCTCCTGGAATAAGACTGACAAAAGAGAAACTATGCATATTTATTTACTGAAGAGAGGAAAAGACAGTGATGTAGAAATGGGGAAGAGACAGGTACATGTCTTTATATCAGCTTAAAAAAAAAATGGAACACGCACTTTCATACTTTCAAGTCAGGCAGGCCTCTCTCTGTAAGCAAACGGCTCGATCTCTTGAAGCCACCTCAGCTTCCGAATCTATAAAGTAGGTTGTGTGGCAGAGACAGCTAAACACTCAGCAAAATCCATCCTTCCCTCTCTTCTACAGACAGGAACGTGGCTGCCTGACCATGACCCCTGAGTCCCCTGTGCAGCCAGGTGGATGCAGCTCCCCCCATGGTTTAGACAGGGCTCAGCAAACTTCTTTTGTAGGGGGCCAGAGAGGGCTTCCCTGGTGGCTCAGACGGTAAAGAATCTGCCTGCAATGCAGTAGCTTCCCTGGTGGTTCAGACAGTAAAGAATCTGCCTGCAATGTGGGAGACCTGGGTTTGATCCCTGGGTTGGGAAGATCCCCTGGAGGAGAGCATGGCAATCCACTCCAGTATTCCTGCCTGGAGAATCCCCACGGACAGAGTAACCTGGAGGGCTACAGCCCATGGGGTCACAAAGAGTCAGACACAACTGAGCGACTAAAACTTGCACTTTCAGAGAATAAATATGCTGTGCTTTGTGGGTTATACGGTCTCTACTGCAATTGCTCAACTCTGTCCTTGTATGAGAAAGCAGCCTCAGACAATGCCTAACAGAATACATGTGGCTGCATCCCAGCAAAACCTGACTTAACGGGAGCGGCCGTGTGCCATATCTGACCAAGCCTGGGTTTAGGAGAAACTCAACCACCCAAATAGAGTTACCTGCCTTCCAGAAAGAGCTATCTGATCAGTCTGCCCTCCCTGCCTGACCTGACAAGCCACTGATTCTTATGACACATAAACACACACATACAGATACATATGTATTTTCCAGTTTATAACTGGTCTGTGCCCCAGAAATTCTCAGCATTTCCTTTCACATCAACTCTCATCTCACCTTTGACCACAGCTCCATGGGTCATGTCACTGCCCTGCTGCTTCCCCTTTTGCAGAATGGGCTCCATCATTTCCACAGCCCAACATAAAAGAAAAATGTGGGTCCTCGTTCAAAAATGATGAAAAGTTTCAAGAAAGTGAAAGCAGAGCTTTAAGTCAAATGTGCTCAACTGCGCAGCTGGCACGTCTTTCCACGAAACCAGCCCTGCTCATCTGTATCACGATCACCCAGCCCCGAAAGTTTTCTTTCTTGACAAGTAAAGAAAGCTTCTACCTGCTTCCTGCCTGAAGGGTCTTGGTAATAGTTTTACACATCACAGGAAGAAGAAGGAAAAAAAAAAAAAGAAACCCAATTTTCTTTTAGTATATTACATGTCAGACAGCGAAATGGGATATAATTATGGTGTGACATTTCCAACAGCAAATATGTTCCAGTGTAAGCAATTAACACCGGTTCTTTTGGCAGGCTTAAAAAGATTACTCAGAGACTGTGGTAAGTTACAATGCCCCATGAATAATAAATAATGCAATATCGCAGCTAAGTTGCATACTGGGACCAAAGTTCAAATTTCTTGATGAAAATGGATTGGGTTCTGTTAACCCTCTGCTGACTGCACAGGGCGTAAGCAGATTTGGATCATGGGTTCTCTGGATTTATCTAAATTACTTATTTACCTTGCTCTTAAGAGCCTCTGCTCCCTCCCCACCAAATCTGCAAGTATTTATTTCAGCTGCTGGAAATCTGCATGAGGCGGTAGGTTTCGAGGTGACCCAATGGAGATGGACCGACTGCGGAGGAGACGTTTTATGCTGAGACTTATCATCCTTGGGGGTTGTCACGGTTTAAGTTCCCTTCTGAAGTGCCAAGATCTAGAATGCACACCTGGATGTGTATCCCCACCCCGTCTTGATGTAACCAAAGAGAGGGCAGCTCCTTCTAACTATATTTATGTAATTTGTGAGCCCTAGTAACCAAAACCAATAAAAACACGAAGGCAAACACACACTAGGGGGAGGTGTTCAAGGCTGTGATTATGTGCAAAGAGTTATGGGCAGGGTTTCCCACCCTTGGCATATTGATACTGGGGCTGGACAACCCTCTGTTACTGAGGGCCTGTCCTGTGCATTGTGGGATGTTCAGCAGCATCTCTGGACTCCACGCACTAGATTCCAGAAGCACCCTCCACTCAGCTGTAACAACCAACTATGTGTCCAGTCATTTCCAAACCCTAGGTGCACAGGAGTTTGCACAGAACTGAGTCCTTCACAGTGTGGCCTTGAGCCCATAAGTGGCTTCATCTCTTTGAGCCTGTTTTTTCTCATGCAAAATGGAAAAACAAACAAACAAACAAACAAAAACCACTAACTACCTCACAGAAGAATGGAGAAGGAGGATGCATGTGGAGTGCTTGGCCTAGAGTCTGACATGAAGCGTTCAATAAGAGATGCTACTTAGGCAATCACTTCCTGTGGTCAGCTACTGACCACAGTGAAGCCATGATAGGTGCTGGGGATGCAGTGATGCATAAGCCATTGTCCCTGTCCCCTCTGCGACAGTGGAGAAAAACTAGTGGGCTGCTGGACATGAAACCAACCACTTCCATGCAATGGGATACTTGCTGAAAAGGAGGCACAGGCAATGGGGGCTTAAAGAAAAATGCCCACATCTTAGGGACTCATTGAGATGACATCTGAGTGAAGGAGTTTTCCAGGCAGACATTTGAGGCAGAAGAAACTGCACATGAAAAGGCCTGTTAGTGTAACTACCCAGAGCTCAGGATTGTTGGGAGGCAAATATCACAGCAAAGGTGGGGAGAGAGAGGAAATAGCAAGAGACAAGGCAGGAAGGCAGAAGGTAGATGATGAAGAACTCTGAAACATCAATGCCAATAAGCTCATCAGTTCAGTTCAGTTCAGTCGCTCAGTCACGTCCGACTCTTTGCGACCCTGTGGACTGCAGCATGCCAGGCCTTCCTGTCCATCACAACTCCTGGAGTTTACTCAAACTCGTGCCCATTGAGTCGGTGATGCCATCCAACCATCTCATTCTCTGTCGTCCCCTTCTCCTCCCACCTTCAATCTTTCCCAGCATCAGGGTCTTTTCAAATGAGTCAGCTCTTCACATCAGGTGGCCAAAGTATTGGAGTTTCAGCTTCAACATCAGTCCTTCCAATGAATATTCAGGACTGATTACCTTTAGGATGGACTGGTTGGATCTCCTTGCAGTCCAAGGGACTCTCAAGAGTCTTCTCTAACACCACAGTTCAAAAGCATCAATTCTTTGGTGCTCAGCCTTCTTTATAATCCAACTCTCACATCCATTCATGACTACTAGAAAAACCATAGCCTTGACTAGATGGACCTTTGTTGGCATAATAATAATTATAACAATAAGCTCATAGCAAAGCTCCATTCAATTCCTGCTAAGCAGGAAACAGTGATTGATTAGTAGCATCTGCCAGGGCCCTGGAGGGAAGAGGAGACCCAAACATGCAATGTATTTACTGGTTTTGTGATGGAAGGATGTTCACCAGGGGAGTGAGTATGAACAGGAGGACGTTTTTATTTATTATTAATATTTTTTAACAACACCATACAGCATGTGGGATCTTAGTTGCCTGAACAGGGATGGAACCCACGACCCCTTGCATTAGAAGGTAGAATTTAACCACCAGACTGCCAGAGAAGTCCCACAAAAGGATGTTTTTAAAAGCTCAATCTGGAAGCCATGCTTTTTGTTCTTTTTGTTGTTGTTGCTCTTTTAACTGGAGAGGCACAGAGGCAAGAGAAAAAGTGGGGAAGTCACAGGAAGACCATGAGAGAGAGCTCATACAGGCCTAATGAGAAGAACATGGCTGCAGAGGAGGAGATGGACACAAGAGATGTTTAGGACTTTACATTGAGAGTGACCTCACCGATTTAAGGGAATAAAAGTAAACACAGACACTCCTGGGCTTCTGGGGAGACCCCAGAGTAGAAACACCCACTGACTGCTGGGTGGTTGGATCAGGAATCCAGATGCGTAATGAGGACCAGGGTCAGGGGCTTACACATGGCAGCCGTCATCACTGGGCAATCAATTACCTACAGTCACTCTGCTCCCTCCACGTCCAGGGACGCACAACTGTAAATGAGGAAGACAGCTCTCCTTCCACTGGGATTCTGACCTAATCTAAAGCTATTCCCGATTGACAGGATTAGTGAAGGACGACAGAAGAAAGTCATTACTGAATAATCCCTTGCACATTTCATAGTCAACAGGACATTTCCATGATCCTTGTAATCCAATTAGGCATTGCAGGAAGCTATATCTTAATTCCTGTCTTCATTGTGACTTGCTGGGTCACAGGCAGACCTTGTTTAATAAGGTGTCACCTAAACACTGGATGGTGCATATGAAATGAGCACAGAACACAGGTGGAGGTGGGGGAGAAGGGATGCGTGGCTGCTGCTTATAAGGCTTTGTGTTTCAAACAGCCAACTTAGAATCCTGTCATCCTCCTTACTGAAGCTTGTGACTGGGAGAGGCTTTGTCTTCCTTCCTCTCTATCCACTTTGCTCTCACTGACCTGTGAATGCAATGTGCCTGCCATCTGTCTGGTGTCTTGGAACTCATCCAACAATAAGACTTGTAATAATTTTTCATGGTTGCATTTATTGAGTGCCCAATTCAAACCTGGGGCCATCTGAGTCACTTTATATACATTATTTCCTATTCTCAAAAAATCCTCAGGCTGAGCAGACGGTATGCTCATTCTAAAGCCATATAGCTACTTGGACCTGAAGCTAGAACCTGGCAGCTCAGCTGGTAAAGAATCCACCTGCAATGCAGGAGACCCCAGTTCGATTCCTGGGTTGGGAAGATCCGCTGGAGAAGGGATAGGCTACCCACTCCAGTACTCTTGGACTTCCCTGGTGGCTCAGCTGGTAAAGAATCTACCTGCAATGTGGGAGGGAGACCTGGGTTGGATCCCTGGGTTGGGAAGATCCCCTGGAGAAGGGAATGGCTACCCACTTTAGTATTCTGGCCTGAAGAATTCCATGGACTGTATAGTCCATGGGGTTGCAAAGAGTTGAACAGAACTGAGCGACTTTCACTTTCACTTTCATAGCTACCTGGAACTGAAGCTAGAACTCAGAGTCAGAACTGTTTGATTTCTAAAGCAGGCGCCATGCCTTTCAAAAGTGGGAGTTCAGAAGCACCACCATGGACAATGGGCTTCCTGAACTTTAATCAGAGAGACACTAGCAGACCTAGCCAGTGCTGGTCCAACACCCCTAGGAGGGCTGACTGGGGGGTTCTGCCTGTGTAATCCCAGCAGTGTGCTTTATGCTGGATGGCTGAACATGACCGTGGTTAAACCCAGGATCGCAAAGCACGTCAAGGAAAGTGACAGCTGATCTCCATCAGACCATCAGGAGCTTAGAAATTGGGGCCTCTGCTCCCAGCACTGAGCTAGGCCTAGGGAGCAAGGGCTTTTGCCAGGCAGCTCAAACTCCAGCCCACCCAGGTCCACCCAAGTCAGGTCAATGAGGGAAGCTTCTGGGTGCAGGTTGTGGCAAGTTAGAATGAGCCTGCTTGCCCCATCCTGGGCTAGCAGGACACTTGTCAGTGCCAACTGTTCTTACCATCAGGGATACTGTCTAGTGTTGCTAAAGTTTCTGGCTTTTCAGAAGATTCCAGAAGTGCTGATTCTTATGCTCCATATCCCAATTTTTAAAAATGGTTATGAAGTCAAATTTGTAAAAAAAAAAAAAGTATGTGATTGAAAAAAAGTGTTAAGTGCATCTGTCTCTTTGTGACCCCATATACTGTAGCCTGCCAGGCTCTTCTGTCCATGGAATTCTCCAGGCAAGAATACTGGAGTGGGTAACCATTCCCTTCTCCAGGGGATCTTCCTGATCCACCAGGTGGAACAGCTGTCTCCTCAAAACTCATGTCCACTTTGACTGTATTTGGAACAAGGGTCTTTGTGGATGTCATTAGCTAGATTAAAGTGAGGTCAGCTGGGGACCCCTCTGCTAAACTCTAGCCCTGCTCCCCTACATAAGTCAGATGTTCGGCCTCTGGGTTTGGGAAGATAAAACTCTGCCATGGCGAGAAAGTTCAAGCCCTGGAGTTGAGTACTGGCTCTGTTAGCCAGCTTTTGTGGGAACTGCCTTTGATTGAGCCACGAAAGAAACAAAGGAGCATGAGGTCCCAGCTACCCGAGACAGGCCAGCAGACCAGATGTCCCTCAAAACCAGCTTTGGTTCTCAGCTACAGACCATAGGAAGGGGAATCAAACCTTTTTCGGCAGTGGTTGTTCTTTTTAAATTTGCTTTTAAGAGCTATAAACTCTGGCTATTGTATTCTGTGTTCTCAGGGACCCTGGGTAGACAGACAAAGCTTAATGATTTCAGAGCAGACACAGGCCAAGAAACCATGGCATTTGAGTGTGCTAAGTCTAGACAAATGATATTTATACACACATCCAAATTTGAAGAGAAAATGTATTTCTTTGGGTTTCAAACACTGTAATAGAAATAAAGCAAAAATAAAAGCCTGTTGCAAAGGAAAAAAAAAATGAGGTCAGCTGGATTAGTTGCTGTTGTTCAGTCACTACGTTGTGTCCGACTCTTTGTGACCCCATGAACTGTAGCCCACCAGGCTTCTCTGTTCATGCAATTATATACATACAAACTCTGCTAACCTCAAACTCCTAATTTATCTCCTCCCCTTCCTTTTTGGTAACTATAAGTTCCTTTTCTATGCCTGTGAGTCCATTTCTGTTTGGTTAATAAATTCATTTCTATCATATTTCAGATTTCACATATAAGTGATACTATATATTTGTTTTTGTCTGTCTGGTTTACTTCATTTAGGATGATAATCTCTTGTTGCTGTTCAGTCACTCATTCGTGTCTGACTCTTTGCAACCCCATGGACTGCAGCACGCCAGACTTCCCTGTCCTTCACTACCTCCTGGAGTTTGCTCAAACTCATATCCATTGAGTCGGTGATCCCATCCAACCATCTCATCCTCTTTCATCTCCTTCTTCTCCTGCCTTCAATCTTTCCTAGCATCAGGGTCTTTTCCAATGAGTCAGTTCTTCACATCAGGTGGTTAAAGTATTGGAGCTTCAGTTTCAGCATCAGTCCTTCCAATGAATATTTGGGGTTGATTTCCTTTAGGATTGACTGGTTTGATCTCCTTGCAGTCCAAGGGACTCTCAAGAGTCTTCTCCAGCACCACAGTTTGAAAGCGTAAATTCTTTGGCACTCAGTCTTCTTTATGGTCTCTAGGTAATCTAGGTCCATCCATGTTGTGCAAATGGCATTATTTCATTCTATCTTTATGACTGAGTAGTATTCCGTTGTATACGTATATCACATCTATATCCATTCATCTGTCAGGGACATTTAGATTGTTTACATGCCCTGACTTTTGTAAATAGTGCTGCTGTGAACATTAGCGTTCACGTATCTTTTCAAACTAGAGTTTTCTCTGAGTATATGTCCAGGAGTGGGACTGCTGAGTCGTTGCAGTGATTCACTGGAAAAGACCCTGATGCTAGGAAAGACTGAAGGCAAAAGGGAAAGGGGGCTGGCCGGCAGAGGATGAGTTGGTTGGATAGTATCACTGACTCAATGGACATGAATTTGAGCAAACTCTGGGAGATAGTGGAAGACAGAGAAGGCTGGTGTCCTACAGTCCATGGGGTCACAAAGAGTTGGACACGATTAAGCAACTGAACAACAACAACAACAGTTCTATTTTTAATTTTTTAAGGAACCACTGTACTGTTTTCCGTAGTGGTTGCATCAATTTACATTCCTACCAACAGTGCAGGAGGGAAGGAAACCTCATCTTGAATATACTCTCAGGAGGGAAAGTTTCCTGCGTTGGAAACTGTCAATGTGTGTTCACACTTGGAAGGCTCTGATGAGTCTAGCAGCCAAATAAAAACTTGCTTCACTTTGATCTACTACTTCCTAAATCTATTTGACTATAGAAGCCCTTTGATTAGACAATAGCCATAAACGTTTTTCGGCAAGAACGTGTAGTATCTAACACTAATTGAGGGCAAGAGGAGAAGGGGGCAACAGAGGATGAGATGGTTGGATGGCATCACTGACTCAATGGACATGAATTTGAGCAAACTCTGGGAGATCATGAAGGACAGCGAAGCCTGGCGTGCTGCAGTTCATGGGGTCACAAAAAGTTGGACACGACTGAGCAATTGAACAACAACAAACACTTATTGAGCACTTACTACACGCCAGCAGCATCCTAAGCCCTTTGCCCTGTACTCTGAGGCCTTTTTCCCCTTCAGGCACTGGCAAATGACTGGCAGTGAGGTGAAGGGGTTGAGTGCAGGCTCTGGAGTCAAGTTGTTGCCTTGAATCTGGAGTCACACTAATGAGCTGTGAGGAGGTAAATCCCCTCATTTCCCTAAGCCTCAATTTCTTCATCTTTAAATGACAATATGTTTAGTACCCATGTCACAGGGTTTCGAGGCTCAAATTAAGTAAAATGCATAAATGGATTTATTGTACGCTCTCAGTAATGTTGACTACTGATTCACTGATGATGGTGAAGATGGTGGTGGCGATGGTGATGATGATCATATGGTGGTGATATTTAGTGGCTGACGATGGTGTTGAATGATGGTAGTGCTGGTGAGGGTGGTAGTATTCTGTCTGAATTGTCCTTTCTCTTCTCTCCTGAACTGGTGAATTATGTCCACACCTACAGTGTAGCTCAACTATAGCACTTTTCACTGATTGCCTCCTTTGGGCATAATTCTTCCTCATGTGTGTTCTGCAGCATTTTTGTTAAGGCTTTGACCATACCTGCCATATGCAACTGGGATTCCAACAAAACATGTCTCTCCTGCTGTGCAGGGCCCACCTCCCCTCAACTGGCCCTTGCAAAGAATGGCTATTTAATAAACATGGGCTAACACTGAATGGGGTGGATTACTAAGGTACCTGAGCTTTCCAATTTGTCTCTCCCAACCCAAGAAGACAATGAGAACAGAAACAACTCAGGGGAATCTTGCACCTCCACCCCCAAGGCAGGCCCATCTCCAGCTTCATTCAAATCACTCAGAGTGGGTACAGCCCCAGAAGACAAGCTTCTGTACAAGACGGACCCTGACCATCCTTCTTGAGAACAGTGAGTCATGGGTGCTGGGGCTGGGCCCAGCAGAAAGAGGGGCTGGAAAAGAAGCAGTCAGGCTCCCTGCTGCCAGCCTGTGCCAGAGATTTCTCACTGCCCAGAGCCCAGCCAGGGTCCTCCAAGCAGAGACTGACATAGGAAGGAGTGTGCAGGAGGCTTTTAGGGCACCAAGTAGCCTGCAGAGAGGTCTTCCTTCAAAGCAGAACTTGCAGACTGGCAGACCTCAGGCCTGCCCAACCCACACACAGGTTGTGTTGGGCTCACACTGTTTTAAATTAAAATAATTGTCAGTTAAATCAAGAGATTTTGGACAAAAATTCAGATGTCTTATTTTCAGAAAACATTAGAAGAGTGAGCAAGTCTGAGCCTGTAACCCACAAGGCAAGAATGATCTGGGGCTTTAGATGAACTCGTGATATTATTCAGTCCGTCACATCCCTGCCTGCCTGCTCCGGGCATTCACGTCCTGCCTGGCCCCTCAGGGTATTCTGTGACCCTGCAATAAACAACATGGATGTATGAAAATGCTCACTTCACATGCTTAGGAGCATGTGTTTGGGAGGATAGGAGATGTGCCTTCCTATCCTGGTTCTGCCTCTGGCTGGTTTAGTGACCTTGGGCAAGGTGTTTACTCTCTCTAAATGCTAAGTTTCTTCATGGGTAAATCAAGAATGCCATGGCCGTGGTTTCTCCATACTGAAGTATTCACAAGATGATACACAGGGAATGCAAAGTGTTCCTTCACAGACTGAAACAATGGTATGGGAGTCCTGTTATCACCAATATCTTGCAGAGGAGAAACTCAGGATTGGAGGGGTAAGAGATTGGCCCAGGAACTCCTAGCATGGGAGAGATGGAGTCTGGGTTCAAATGCAGACCACCTACATGGCTCTTGCATCCAAGCTCATCATCACTGCTATTCTAGGGGCTATACTTCTGAGGCTGCCTGCATGCAGAGGCAAAGTCATCTCTCCAGCTTTGCTGTGAGTAATCTCTGTGCATAGGGCTTCCCAGGTGACTCAGGGGTAAAGAGCCTGCAGGAGACATGGGTTTGATCCCTGGGTTGGAAAGATTCCCTGGAGAAGGAAATGGAAACCCACTCCAGTATTCTTGTCTATGGAAATCCCATGGACAGGGGAGCCTGGTGGGCTACAGTTCATGGGGGTCACAAAAGAGTTGGACATGATTTAGCAACTAAACAACAACAATCTCTGTGCCTACCTTTATCCCTCCCTCACTGCTCAGCTGCACCCCTGCCTCTCCCACTAGGCTGTGAGCAACTGGAAATCTTGTGATACTTATCTCTGCGTGGCCAAGAGAGGGCACTCAGCCATGCCCTATCACGTATTTGCCTAATGAATAATGAACCAATGCTTAATGAGTAAATAAGCTTAATGAATAAATAAGCACAGGAGAAATCAGTCACATCCACTATGGGGTACAGAGTAGATAAAAACAACAAAAAAGTGCTAAAATCAGTTCACTGACCATCTTTTTATGAAATTTCTGAAATCTCTCTTGGATCATTACAGATTTCACAGCAATACTCCAAGTGCCCTCCAACTGGGAATCCAGCAAACTGAGCTATGTGATAGATACAAAGAAAATAAACCATCTTCTCCCAGATGAAACTTGAAGGCTCCCTTCTCAACTTGAAGGCTCATTCCACCATGAGCAAAATGAACCCAGTGTTCTTTGGTGCAGATTCATTGTAAATGATTACTTAGCCCACAGAGAAATGTCTGTCTGCAAGACTGTGTTAGTTATTATCCTATCATAATAAAATAGATTACACTCCGGTAATGAAAACGGCCATAATGGTTTGCTGGCAGCTTAATCAATGTATTCCTCAACTGCAATTGAGCAAAAATAGGTAACAGAGGATCATTTGATCTACATTTTTATTAATTTGGTGCCATTTGTCTTCTAGTTATTTTAATGATCTCTCATTATGAGAAAATAGGGAAACTCCCTGAAAGAAAAAGTAGAGTCATATTGCTTTATTTTGTCCATCACTTTGTTTTAGTGTGGAAATAGAGCTCACTCCAATTCAGTTTGAGAATAAAGGTTCTTGAGGCTTAATTAAATGAAGTTCTGGACTTCACAAAGAAAAACTTCCTGATTCCAGAAATATCAAGACAAAGCCATTCAAATTGCATGTAAGATTGTGTGTTGAAAGTGGCCTGGAGTTGAGAGGCAAGTCTCCAACCTTAATATCATGTGGTTTTGTTTTGTTTTGTTTTGAGGGTTTACTATGTGCTAAAGGCTTCCCTGGTGGCTCAGACAATAAGGAATCTGCCTGCAATGTGGGAGACCCAGGTTCAATCCTTGGATTAGGAAGATTCCCTGGAGAAGGGCATGGCAACCCACTCCAGTATTCTTGCCTGGAGAATTCCACAGACAGAGGAGCCTGGTGGACTACACTCCATGGGGTTGCAAAGAGTGGGACATGACTGAGTGACTAACACTTTCACTTTGACTACTATGTGCTAAGCACAGTCAAAGCGATCTGTAGGCCTTCTTCCTAGTCCTCCCACAGAATCTGCAAAGGAAGGTACCAGTATCCTCATTTACAAAGGGCTCAGAGAGGTCAGTGGCCTATTGAAAATCATACAGCTAGAAAGTGGCAGCAATAGGATCAGAATTCTCAATAGCCTCATACACATGAGAGGAACTGTTTACTTCTCAGTCCCCAAAGATGCACTGAGTCAGGGTAGGAATTATGCATTTGAGATAGAGTGCTTTCAGAGCAGTTCCTTTAAGGACTGTGTCTCTCTTGATCATGAAGCTTTCAGGGTGGAAACACGTTTGCCTAGTGCCTACAGCTATTTACAGAAAATCCGAGGTGTTGGTAAATACAACTTGAGCATCCTTCAAGAAACAGCTTCTGTCCAAAGCCAGTTCCTAGGTGTCATCATCCCTGTATTTTTAACCACATACTTCATACTCCATTAGAGGCTTCCCAGGTGGCTCAGTGGGAAAGAATCCACCCTCCAATGCAGGAGATGCAGGTTCAATCCCTGGGTTGGCAGATACCTTGGAGTGGGAAATGGCAACCCACTCCAGTATTCTTGCCTGGAAAATTCCATGGATAGAAGAGCCTGGTGGGCTATAGTCCATGGGATTGCACAAAGTTGGACATGACTGAGCACATACATGCACACACATCATTTTATCCAAGACTAAACTGATGGGGAAAAAGAAGAACCAAAATCACTAAGTGGTGGGAGAGATTCAGCAGAAACTGGGGTCTCATTGGCTGATGGGATGGTTTAATTTCTCCTCACACTGGAAATTCTGGAAGCTTATCATCTCTTACCCACTGTGCTGGAACTGGTCCCCTGTCATCCTGTCAACTGCTGTAGCCAAGGGCCAAGCGGGTAACCTGATGAGTGAGGGGTGCCTAGCAGGGAGACCACTGAGTAGTGGGGACTGTGAAGGAGACAATCTGTGTTCCACCAAAAGAGGTTACTTCTCAGAAACAGACAAATGTTGTGACAAGGGGCACTGCAGGATTGGGGCTGCCAGAACTTCCCGTTAATTTCAATGCGTAAATGAGGATCTTCAATTTCAATTATTAGCAATTGATTCAGAAAGTTTAACATCTAGCCCAGAACTGCCAGTTGACCAGCCCTACCACCAAGGCTGAGCATCGGTCAGAGGATGTGGGGTCTAAATGTCTCCGCTTTGAGCTTAAATAGCTATTAGGAAGCAAAGAAAACATCTGGGTTGTTTGCTAGAGTGACTGATTGAAACAGAGAATACAAGAAGGCTAGATTTGGTGGACGGGACAAAGTTGAGCAGCTGATATGAGTTTGAAATTCCAGCGGGACCTCTGTGTGGTGATGTCTACTCTGTTACTTTCCTGGGGTTGCTCTACCAGAGTACCATGGATGGGGGTCTTAATAGATGGACTGTCTCAGTTTTGGAGGCTGGAGGTGGAGATCTGAGGGCTGTGAGGGACATACTGTTTCATCCCTCTCTCCTGGCTTCTGATGGTTTATTGGCAACCCTTGGCATTCCCTGGTGGAGCAGACAGTAAAGAATCTGCCTGGAGTGCGGGAGACCTGGGTTTGATCCCTGGATTGGGAAGGATGGTATGGCAACCCACTCCAGTATTCTTGCCTGGAGAATCCCCATGGACAGAGAAGCCTGGCGGGCTACAGTCCATGGCGTCACAAAGAGTCAGACACAACTGAACGACTAAGCCCTTGGTATTCCTTGGCTTCACCAAGGCGTGAAACGAAACCTCCACTTTTACATTTCACATCACTCTCCCCATTTGTGTCCATCTCTGTGTCCAAATTCCTTCTCTTATAGGGACCCCAGTCATACTAATATTAGATTAGGGGCCCACCCCAATGGCCTCATCCTAACTCAATCATCTGCAAAGATCCTACTTCCAAATAAGGTCATGTCACAGGTACGAGGGGTTAGGACCTCAACATCTTTTTGGGGAAACAATGCAACCATAATATCTGCCTAGCAAATGAGTGTAGGATTCTGTAACTGAGAAGAGGCCTGATTTGGGACTCATCAAGATAGAATGCTCACTGTTCAATAAGTAAGCAAGTAAGATGTTCAATAAGCAAGTAAGATAAAGAACAACCTTTGGTGAATCTCATTCAGGGATTTAAAAAATTAAAGGTGTAAGCATGTTATAACACTGCTTGGTAGTAGAGCTTTGGTACTTCTCAGACTTCAATGTCTAGAAGTAGAAATAATGGTAATCAATAAACAATATTATTATTATCATCATCACCATCATTATTACGACTACTACTATTTAAAAGGTCTCCAGAGTCAGATCTGTGTTTATCAGTATTTTTGCCCCATTCTCAGTTTGGAAAGAAGTTCAATGAAATATTGGAGAGATTATTCACTGTTTTTGTTCCAAAAGCAATTTTCTCCCCCGCAAGCTGGTGTGTCTCAGAGTAGCTCCTGCCCTCACCTTCCCTGCTGGGCACAGCACTATGTCTTGATTGAAGATGCTGGTGATGTTTAAGATTTAAGATCAATGGCCTTTGTCCTGACAGGCAGTGAATTCATTTGTCAGGACCTTTCTCATGGTTTCAGGAAGGGCATGTGTAATTAACCAGAGCCCGTGATGGGTTTCAGACGAGCTGCAAGTGTGCCTGTGGCAAAAGGTCTCTTCCTTCCTGAGAAATGCAGTGGTGTAATTAGAATCCGGAGACGGTAATCATCAGCATTTCTCACCAGCATTCAAAAATGATGATCCCATTATTCATCTGGGCCCAGTTCTGCTCCCAGTGAGGCCACTGCGGTATCCGTGCTCTCTGCTGGCAACATTCAGGGGCTCCTCTGGTACCATTGGGGTGAACACAGGGTATTTACCCTGTTCTCGAAAGTTAGCTGGTAATCCAGGTAAAAGGCAGCAGTGGGCTGGTAAGTCTTGGACCTATTTCCAAGTCAGTATTAAAACACTCCAGGTGAGAGGCCAGCTCCAAACCCCTCTGAAAGTCATTATTCATCCATTAGTCATTCAGCAAACATCTGTTGAGCATCTGTTGTGTGTCAGGCACCCAACCTCCCTGCAGCATCTCTCCAGTGAGTGTAGGTGTATCTGGGACACAGGGTGGAGGTTTGTTTTGTTTTTTTTTTTAAATAATGAACTGGAATCAAAGCATTTTTCCTTTGACTTTTCTATCCATCTATCCCCGAAAACCTAACTGAAACCCTGCTGAAAAGTTTTAGTCATTGCTTGTTAAATTTGTAATTTATTCCCATCAATCAGTTTTGAAGGCAATGGCAAGTCTATAAAATGTTGGAATTGACACAGGACATAGCAAGAGGGAGCGAAGGCAATGGCAAGTCTGTAAAATGTTGGAATTGACACAGGACATAGCAAGAGGGAGCTTTTATCTCAGAACAGGGGCCAGCAAACTTTTTCTGTAAAGGAGAGACTGTGAAGAGTTTAGGCTCCGGGAGCCATTTAGTCTCCGATGCAACTACTTCATTCTGTGCTTGAGTCTGGGAACCAGCTATAGACAATATGTGTATGAATGGGTGCATTCGTGATTTTACAGAAGCAGGCTGCCAGCCCATGCTAGGAGCAAGAACTCCTGTCTTTAAGAAATCAGGTGTGTTTTTTCTGATGTCATTGGACCTCACTAAAGAAAAATTCCAAATTCCTTGTCATGGCCTACAAGCCCCTGCCTGACCAGACCCCTGCCTTCCTCTTTATCTTCATGACCCACTGGATCCCTCATCCCTTACTGATCTTCACCCACCCACCCACCCTGCCTATTCTCAATCCTGCCAAGCGCTTGGCTGTTTTAAGATTTTGCATAGCTGTTCTTATTTCAAAAGTTCCACCTGAACTAGACTCTAGTTTCGTTCAGAAACCTGGAAAATTTTCCCACTTCCATCAGCTTTTGCAAAATAGCCAAAGAGTTTACGTTATCTTATTTACTTTCACAACAGTGACATGTGTGCTATCATCAGCTTCCTTTTCCAGAAGCAGTAAATGTAGATTCTCCATTTCAGCTGGTTTTCCCAACACCAGCTGGTCATTCTAGTGAACAACCCAGGTGCTCCTTTGACTCCTCTGCATCCTTCATCTCTACAGCCAACCAACGAACAAGTTCTACCAAATTTGCCTTCTGAATTGTTTTCAAATCCAACTTCTCCTCTTTCTTAATTGGACTCATGGTCATTTCTCACCTGGACTATCCCCAAAGCATGCCTGTTGGACTCTGCCAGTGGATTTTGACTCCTCTAATCCATTCACCCACCTATTCATTCATCTGTCTGTCCATTCATCCATTTAATCCACTCATCTTTTCAGCCATCCATTCATACATCCACTCATCTTTTGATCCATCAACACATCCATCCATCCATCCACTCATTCATCCTTCCGGAGTACGTACTTTGTACCAGGTGGGGTAAGTAGTGAATAATAATGTAGAACCAACCTTCCTGGATATTTGAGTCTAACTAAAACAAATCACCACAAAAATACATGTATGTGACAAACCAAAATAAGTGCTATAAAAGAAAAAGTTCCCTTGAGAAAGCATAACTTGATTTAAACTTAGATCCAAGGAATGATCATAAGGAGCTTATCAGGAGAGACACGGGAACAGGGGTCTGGGCAGGGGAACCAGCATGTGGGAAAGGCTTAGGCTGAAGTCTGCTTTCTCTGGGAAATACAGGATGCTAGCAGGCCATGGAATTGAGAGCTGGGGGGATAGAGGGGTAAGAATGATGGGAGATGAAGCTGCAGAGAGAGATGTAGTGGTCACATGGGATTTCGAAGACCACCCTAAGGAGATCTGCCCTAGGTGCCATAGGCAGCCTTCGGCAGGATTTTGGCAGACAAGCAACAATGTCCACCTTAAGAACGTTTTGGATGCAAACTGGAGAATCATTTGGCACAGGACTGGGAGGGTGGGGGTGCAGCAGAGTAGACGTAAAAAGCTGAGTTCAGAAGAGATTGGCACAAGTCACACATTGGCAACTTGTCCAGAGAGGATGCAGAGGAAACAGAGAGACATGGACCACTGAGTAACATTCACAGGGCAGAAATGAACATTCTCAGTGCTGAGTGATATGTGAAAATAAAAACTGACTTTTTAAATCTTGTCAGAAACAAGCCTGAGCCAGCCTCAGTACCTGAGCTCCTCAGAAGGGAATACTAATCCAAATGATAGTGATGGAAATAAGCGAGTTCTTACTGAAAGAGCACCTGCTCTGAATGTGCCAGGTACCGTGTTCTGTGCTTTACACCCATCATCTCATTTATCAGAAGCTATGAGTTAGATAGTCTCTTTAGTCCCATTTTACAGATGGGAAAAATGAGGCACAGAGATGTTTAAACAACCCACCCAAGGTTCTATAGCTAGCCCTGGCTCTCCAGGATTCACCTCCAGAATCCCAAGTATCAGAACCCCAAGTCCTTGTCCACCACATTGAGGGTTCCGTTCTTGCAATTCTCACTTCTGCAAGAGTCTGGCCCAGTGTAATGTGAGCCAGGAAACCCCAGTGTAGAAAACTCCCAGCAGAGGACGCTCATAGGATTCCAGTTCCATAAATGAAGTCTGGAGGCTGAGCTCCACTGATCTGCTGGAGTTTTTATTGCTCTGCAAATGTATTATTAATCAGCCACTGGGGTCCTCCCCATGGAACCTTTTAAATTATAGTTAAATTCCTTGATAGCGTTTCACGCACCTTTACAGTGCATTTCCTGTATTCACAGCAATAAACAAGGGGAGGAGGGAGGCCTGGATAACCAGGTTAATTGCCCCTTAAGGTCTAGGCTGAGAAAGCGATGGCAACAGCACCTCTAAATTCTCTGGGTCCCCAGCTGCAATGCTAATAAAGTCTTGAAAAAAACAACACTGTCAAGCCAGCTTCTGGGGCGCAGACAGCAGGGCCTTCATGCCTGGTCTGGCTGCTGTGGCTTCACAGGGCCTCTAGGTTATCTTCTCAGGGTCCTCCCTCCCAGGGGCTTTCAATACAATTAGGGAGAGTGGAGGCTGCATCTAGGCTGGGACCTATGGGCCACCAGTGGGGGCTTACTGCTTCCTTGGGAGGCTCCTAAACAAGTTCCACGTGATGATGTGGGGGACTCTCTTGGGAGTATGGTTGGAAAGAGGCAAAGAAGAACCATGCCTCCTGCAACTCTCTTCCCAACCCAACATAGCTGAGAGGGTACAGCGGTCAGTTCGTTATGAAGCAGGGGTCTGTAATCTGGCCCTCCTTGGGTCAGATCTAGCTTGTTTTGAAGCACCGTCATGCCTGTTCATTTCCATACTGTTTGCATACTAAGTGGAAAAGTTAAGACAGAGACTTTTCTATGTCCTGCAAAGACCTTGTTTATGCCCTACATGACTATCTGGTCTTCGATGGAAAGTTTGCCAATTCATGCTATAAAGCATAAATCAGATCATGCCACTGTTCCTGTGAAAACCGATTAATGGCTCCTCACTACCCTAAGGTAGAGGTGAAATGCCTCGTCCAGAACTCAGCAGCCTTCTAATTGGGGCCCAGTCTAATGTCCTGTCCTCTCTCCATGACTTGGCTGTGTGTGTAGATAAATCACCGAGACTCAGTCTCAGGATCCTTGTCTGTAAGGTAAAGAGGATGAAGCTTGCCTCAGTGAGTCTGAATGAGGCTGACATGAGGCAATGTCTGAAGAAGAACTAACTTTATTTTTAATTGTGGCAAAATACACAGGGGCTTCCCGGGTGGCACAGTGGTAAAGAACCCACCTGCCAGTGCAGGAGATGCAAGAGACATGGTTTCAATCCTTGGGTCAGGAAGGTCCTTGACAGGAGGAAATGGCAACCCACTCCAGTGTCCTTGCCTGGAAAATCCCATGGACAGAGGAGCCTGGCGAGTTACAGTCTATGGGGACACAAAGAGTCAGACACGACCAAGCAACTGAGCACAAAATACATGAACATAAAATTCACCATCTTAACCATTTGTACATTTCTAGTTTAAGTACGGTTTGGTAGCATTACGTGCATTCACACTGTTGCACAACCAATCTCTAGAACTCTCTGGATCTTACAAAATGGAAGTTACCCATTAACGAACAACT
Source organism: Giraffa tippelskirchi (assembly GCF_054371585.1). Lineage (NCBI taxonomy): Eukaryota > Metazoa > Chordata > Mammalia > Artiodactyla > Giraffidae > Giraffa > Giraffa tippelskirchi. The sequence goes on from NC_137287.1 coordinate 25,820,697, forward strand.
CTCCACTTTCCCCTTCCCCAGCCCCTGGCCACCAACCACCATCCTATTTTCTGTTTCTATGAATTTGACTACTCTAGGGACCTCATATAAGTGAAATCACACATCTTTTTTATGTCTGTCTGACTTCACTTAGCATAATGTCTGCCATGTTGATCCATGTTATAGCATGTGCCTGAAATTCCTTCTTTTTTAAGGCTGAATAATACTCCATTGTATGGACAGACCACATTTTGTTTATCATTCATCTGTTGATGGATACTTGGGTTGCTTTCATCTTTAGGCTCTTGTGACTAATGCGTCTATGAACATGGGTGTTCAGATCTCTCTTTGAGGCCCTGCTTTCAATTCTTTTGCGTACAGACCCAGAAAAGAAGAGCTGACTCTTATCAAGCAATTTCTAGAGCACCATCTGCATAAACACCCCACATAGATCACCTCACTCAACCTCACAACAACCTTGCAAGGTGAGACTCTTATTATCATGAGAGGGACTGTAGAATTCATTGCCTATACTGGAAAACTCTTGAGAGGGAAAGAGGCACTAGTAACAATTGTACTGGGACAATAGGCACAAATCAAGACTGCGATGGAGTAAATTAGAAAGTCAGTCATCATTCCCACTTTACAGGTGAAAAAATGAGGCACAGAGAGGTGAAGTCACTTGTTCACGGTCACACAGCTGATGAGTGGCATAGTCAGAACTCAAACCCAGGCTGAGCAACTAAAGCTCTCATTGTTAACCACAATTTCATATACACAGCACACAGCCTGGCAAAAGTCAACAATCAATCCATGGTGTCTAATTGTTAGTGGTTCTTCAGACTAGGAAGGTGGCGGGGGTGGGGGTCTTTGGGAGAAAGAGCAGCAAGGGCTAAGAAAGATGGTGAGGGAGATAGAGGTATTTCATGCCAGGAAAGAGGCTGGGATGCAACACATCCATGCCGAATGTGAACTAGTTGTAGGAGGAGATGAAGGCCCCTGGAGGGAGGCAGATGGCCCTGTCTCAGACACATCATCCCAATATGTGGTTGGGCTCCTCTACCAAGGCACTGTTGACATTTTGGAACAGAAAATTATTGTGGGGCTGTTCTGTATACAGTAGGAGGTTTGCTGGCACCCCTGGTCTCTACCTACCAGTTGCAAGCAGCACCATGCCCCTCCATCAGGCTGTGACACCAAAACGTTTCCAGATATGGCCAGATGCCCCCTGGGGGCCCAACTGCCCCATCCAGAACCAGTAACTGGGAGAAAGGGCAGAACTGGAGGGGACGGATCATTTTTCCAAGTCAGTGCTTCTCCAAGTGTGGTTCTGGAGTAGCAGCTGCGGCATCTGTTAGAAATGTAATTTCTTAGGTCCGTCCTAGATCTGGAATAGCATCTTTGGGGTGGGGGCGGTGGGTACAGGAGCCCATGTATTCAGGAGCTCAATGTACAAACCACTATCTGTGGGGCACACAAGAGACCAGCTGGGATCTCAGAAGGTTGGGATGTAGGGCCTTTAGTAATCTAAAGGGGCTCTGGGGCTCTGGGGAAGAAAGCGGATCCCTTTAGGAGGATGAGGATGTTCTAGAAGCTTCCAACATCCTGTACATGACTAACATGGATAGAACTGGCTGCCACAACTAGTACAGCATGTTTGGAGAATAGTCTGATGCCATATACTGAAATTTAAAACAGACAGGCCTTTGGACCCACCAATTCTATTTCTCAGATGCTCCGAGCAGTCAGTCCCCAAGAGAATTAAGCTCTAGTGTCTTAAGGCATCCATCATAAGCAGCAACTTAGCTTTTCTTCCATGCACCTAGAATGGTACAGGTTATGCACTGTCCTTGGGAGAGTTGAAAAAAGACCCATCCAGTGAAGCAAAAACTTGGCAACGACCTAAATGTCCATCAGGAGGGGAATGGTTAAACTGCAGTGAAGCCATACTCCAGAGTCACAGTCAGCCATGACAAAGAATTATACAGACAATAAAAAGAGACTGGGTAAATAAACATCATACTGGGAAAAGATAGGGGCAAGAGGAGAAGGGGGTGAGAGAGGATAGGATGGTTGGATGGCATCACTGACTCAATGGACCTGAGTTTGAACAAACTCAGGGAGATAGCGGAGGACAGGGGAGTCTGGTGTGCTGCAGTTCGTGGGGTCACAAAGAGTTGGACATGACTTAGCGACTGAACAACAACCATCTCCTAAGAGGGATATGGGTCTCAGACCCAGATACGTGTTCAAATGAAAAAAGCAAAAGCAAGTTCCAGAACCAGATATCAACTGCATATGATTTTTGAATTTTCCCATGTGCCAAACCAGGTCCTATATTCTTGTAAGCTCCAGATTCTTATCATGTATAAACCCTTCATTCCAAAACCAACATTTTTGCAAGTGTCGAGTTTAAAGATCTAAACAAAACCAAAAGTGTATTTGCAGTGGTTACCTGTCCCAAGTTTTTCAAGACTTTCCAGGTATTTGCTGTGTTTTCCAGGTTTCTGAAATAATGAGGATGCATATGGTCCCACTTGAATAAATGTACTATAACAAGCTTGCTTTCTGTAGTATTTGAGCAAGCTTTAAAAATTAAAAAAAAAAAAAATTCTGCTTCCCTTCTTGCTGCCCTGTATTCTCCCCATCCTTTCACTCTGGCCGCTGAAAACACCACCAGGGCCGGGCTCCTGGCAGCCTCCCGGTTACTCAGCTGGGGCTTCCTGCTCGAACCGTGCCATGCTCCGAGGTGAGATATTAATTTGCACTTTGTGCCTCATCCTCCATTCTGATTTAAGGCAACATAAACCCTCCTCAAAATTCCAAGGAATAGATTAATTTACTAATTTTGCCATTAGGAGTTTATCAAAGCGAGCCCTATTTCAACTGTCCTTTAATCAATCACCATTTTCCATGTTTATCTCCTATTCAATTTTTACCACGGGGTTCTCTATACATCAATTTGCCTGATGCTCTTTCTACATATGTTTTAAATTACTTTATCATTGTATAAATTTCACAGCCATTAAAAGGCTCTAATACCGGAATGGCTGACACGGTGTTAAAAATTGGATTCAATTCCATGGGGTAATAAATTGTGACCTAAATCCAATCTCTCATGGGTGACTGAAGGATACAATGAAAAATTATTGCTTTGTCATTTTTACACTAACACAAATATACCATGGCAACTAGAAACCGGCAGAAAAAATAGAAAGCCACCGCCGCTGGCTATTTTTCACTCAACACAGCTTTGCAGGTGAGTCTTGAGGGTCTCAGATGGGCTGAGCTCCCCTCCAGCCCCAGGTGAATTACCTGACTGCATGGATCTTTTTGCAACAGATGGATAGAGCTCCAGGAGGAAGTTAAACTGCAGCTTCAAGGCAGCCGCTGCTGCAGGCAGAGAAGCACAGAGGTTCAACATTTTGCCTCTGGCACCAAAGCCTCTAAGCTCAGAGCCTGGCTCTGCCACTGAGCAAATGTGTGATTTTAGGTAAGTTTCCTCCCTCTCTGTGTGTCAGTTTCCTGGAATATAGAGTTGTTAAAAGAATAAATGATCTGTTAAATCATATAGCTAAAACACTTAGGACATGGTCCCTGGCATTCAGCAATTCCCAGGTCAAGACACAGTCCCTGGCATTTAGCAATTCCCAGGTCAAGACATAGTCCCTGGTATTCAGCAATTCCCAGGTCAAGACATAGTCCCTGGCATTCAGCCATTCTCAGGTCAAGGTTAAGCATTATTATTTAAGCACGGGTTCTCACACAGAGACCTCAGCGCCCTGCTCTTTTTGACTGCAGGGAAGGAGAGTAATGAACAGCTAGGTGTTAACACTGCCTCTGCATTTCCCTTTTGTCTTTGGAGAAACTGGATTAGTCATTCGACACATTTCAAAGGCAGGTTTACTAAAGGCACCACTGAGCAGAGGCTGAAACGTGGGTTTTGAGTCAGGCAGACAGAACCGAATCTGAAGTTGTCAAGTTCTCCCCACACGCAAGGGTGACCCCAGGCAAGATACTCGACCTCACCAAGCCTCAGTCTCCCCTTGTGTAACATGGGTTAGTGAACACACTGTGCTCAGTAGGGTCTGGTGATACAACCTGGAACACAGACAGGTGAGACTTGGCATCATGGCTAAGTGGGGGCTGCAGATGACTCTGGTCACTCCAGGATAACATGATGTGTGCTCCAGTGGGGAGCAGGTAAGCTGATTTGGGGAGTACACAGTCTGGGTTCCTCATGGAGATGTGGGGAGAGAGTCCCAGAAGACTTCCAGAAGGAAGTGATGTTAAAATGAACTGCTAAGCCTTAACTGACAAATGAGAGAGAAAAAGCAGGCTGGTTTTGTTTGTTTGTCAGGTGGCTGAGAGGTAAAAAAATCTACTTCCTGATGCAGGAGATGCAGGTTTGATCCCTGGGTCAGGAAGATCCCTTGGAGAAGGAAATGGCAACCCACTCCAGTATTCTTGCCTGGAGAATCCCATGGACAGAGGAGCCTGGTGGGCTACAGTCCATGGGGTTGCCAAGAGTGAGACACGATTTAGCGACTGAGCACGTTTGTTGGTTTGTGCAAAGAGGAAGGACAAGCTTGGACCGACTGTTGTCTACAGGCCACTACAAGGGCCATCCCCGGGCTCTCTTTCTGTGTGAGGTCTCTGATTTCCCAGCCCTAAATGGCTGACACATCACCAGCTGCATCCAAAGGAAGGAAAGGCTCAGAGCACAAGAAACTGTCCTGGTGGCTCACCATTGTCTGCGTGGTCCTAGAGCAGGTTCTGGGTGAGACACTCACAGAAGCTGAGAAAAGCATCATACACTGCCCAGCTGAGGAAGCAGGCCCACGTGCCCACGTGGAGGCTGGCTTCCAAACCATAATAATCTACTGCTGATTTTTAACAGGTGCTTGTAAATATTCACTGGCTGAGTAGAGGGAAAAAGTTAAATATTCTCAAACACAGTAATTCAGGCAGCAAGCCAAGGAGGCAGGAGGGGCATTGGACACTTCATAGGTAAGAAGTGAGGCTCAGAGACAAGGGCTTTGTCTGGGGGTCTTGCAGCTTGCTCAGTTGTAGAGGGGACCTCTAGGCTTCCCAGGAGAGCCTGGTTCAGACCTTCGCCTAAGCCTGCCTGAGCTCAGCGATAGCCAGACTGCCCAGGGCCTAGCACCTGCATGAGTCTGTTTCATCAGTGGAGGTGTTGAGAGTTTCCCTCTGCTGCTTCAAGGTCCTGGGAAACAAAGGTGCCACAGGAGGCGAGGCCCCCAGGAGTGGGCAGCTCAGGTCCAGGCTAGGGTGGGGGTCCAAAGGTATCAGGGCCCAAAGGTATCAGGGCCATGGTTCACTGGAGGGGAGCTGTCCCCAGGTCCAGTCTGCCAGAACCTTGCCCATCTTTGGGGTTGATCTGCCCTTGACTCTCTGGAGACTTCCAAACTGATGCTACCAGATGCCTACCAGATGTCTCTGCTCCATTCTTCTCACTCAAGACAAAGACATAGATCATCTAAATCCACTGGAATTAAAATCCTACTGGGAAGATGATGGACTGACCCTTCTGCTCATACTCAGAGGTCCCCAGTGCTCTTGTTAATTCTTCAGCTTCCCTACACAGTCCTACCACCCCAGGGCCTTTGCACATGATGTAACCTTGTCTGAGAATATCACCCCCCATCTGCCCTTTCCCTAGTTAACTCCTCCCACTCTTCATCTCTCAGTTCCACTAAAACTCAACCACATGTCTCTGCAGAGCTGGTGGTGCTGCTGCAATCTTGCACTTATGTTTGTGCTCACTGGATTCCTGTGTCTCCCCTCCCAGTTTAACAGGCTGCAAACTCCACAAGGATGGGGATTCTGTCTGTTTTCCTCCCAAACCTGGGGCCCCGCATAGAGGGCGGATGCTCACTGGATAACTGCTGAATGAGCAGATATTAAAGGGAGCCGAGGACAAACATTTTCAGTCCCCAGTTGGTGGCTGTGCCATTCACAGACTTCTAACCATTCCATTCACATCACTTTGTCCTGTGCACACAGGTCTCTGCAGAGCTCCTGGGAGGGGCAGGTTGAGCCATGGAAACTCAAAACAACTGTATTGTGTTCTTACCCAGGGAGGATAAGACTGCAGCCTGTGATGTGCCAAGCAGTGGCTATTCACAGATGAGTAAGACATGTGGAAGGCAGGTCTGAGGCAGAGACAGGTAGACAGTAGGGGGCGCTTTCTTCACGCCTCATGTGCAATCTCAGAGCAAATGCTGTTGTTGGCTCTGCAGACATCAGATCTGCCTGCTCACTTTTGCCTTTGCTAGCTGCCTGAAATACACTAGCCAACTCCCAACAGCGCTCCCAGCTTCCAACTTGCCCCTTCAGTCTACTCTCAACATACAGCCAGGGGATCATGTTAGACATATCGGGTCAGCACCCCCACTCCCCAGTCCTGCTCAGATCCCTTTAGCAGTTCCCCCAAGTCACTCAGGTGAGGACAAAATTCCTACTTGTCTGCAAGGCCCCAGATTAGTTGAGGTCTCTGCCAAGCTGCTCTAAGTAGCAGTCCACAAATGCAGGGTAATCAATGAGCTCCCAGTCCCCTAGACTCTAGGTATCATTGTGAGCATATGAGAAGGGAAAAAAAAAAATCCATCTAACCATGATCCCCTTGCCTCAGATGCACTATGAAAGGCTTGAGAAATGTACGTCTGAAGTTTCCAAATGGGTATGCCTGGATGAGGCCGGGAAGGCCATCAACCCGACTCTTTCAGGGGCTAGTGTTTTCACCTTCTTTCCCTGCCTAAACCTTTAAGCTCTGCCTTTTAGGCATGGCAGTTAGGGAACAAACACACCCTAAAGACAAGTTTCAGAGTGAAGGACAGAGCCACGCAGCTAGCAGGCTGGAGGAGGAAGAGGGGGTGGAGGTGAGGGGAGGTATAGGGGCGCATTTATGGTATTTCCCATAACTGTATATTTAGCTTTCTCAAAAGCCACATGGGTGTCAGCTGAATTTCTTCACTATTCCAAGATGGGGAGTGGGGAAAACACCACGGTGCTCCTCTGTCCATGGGATTTTCCAGGCAAGAATACCGGAGTGGGTTGCCATTCCCTTCTCCAGGGGATCTTCCTGACCCAGGGGTCGAACCTGGGTCTCCTGCATTGCGGGCAGAGGCTTTACCATCTGAGCCACCAGGGAAGCCCCATGTAGAAGGTGAAGGCAATGTGAATTGGTTTATAGGGAACCCCCTTCCAACAGGGGGCCTTGGAGGACTGTTTGCCACATGACCTGGCAGACAGCAGAGCTCAATAAATGTTTGCCCAGGGTTAGGCTTAAGTGGTCTTTGTGCCCCCAAGAAACCCCTGAGCCCAGACCACCAACTGTGGTCACCCATCCAGTCCATCAGACAATCCTCACAGCTTTTTCCTCTCTACCATATCCTCTCATGGGGGCTGTTACAAGGACCTTCCCACGACTTCCCTGCTTCCACTCCTTCTTTAAATCTAAATCAGGTCCGCAGTGGGATTGGTGGATCATATGGTAGTTCTATGTTTAATTTTTTCAGGAACCTCCAAGCTATTTTCCACAGTGCCTGCACCATTCTGCATTCCCACCAACAGTGCACAAAAATTAAAATTTCTTATCCTCACCAACACTTCTTGTGTTTTTTTGATAACAGTCATGCTAACATGTATGAGGTGATATCTCATTGGGTATTTATCCAAAAGAATTGAAATCAGCATCTCAAAGAGATATGAGCATGCCCATATTCACTGCAGCATTTTTTTTTTAATGAAAGCCAAGATGTGGAAACAACCTAAATGACCACTGACAAATAAAAGGATTAAAAAAGTTGGTATATACTTACAATGGAATATCACTCAGCTTTAGAAAAGGACTCCTGCAATTTGTAACAACATGAATGAGTCTGGAGGACATTATGCTGAGTGAAATAAGTCAGACACAGAAGGATAAATGCTGAATGATTCTACCTATATGAGGAATATATGATAGACTCAGAAGCAAAGAGCAGAATGGTGACTGCCAGAAGTGGGGGAAGGGGAATGGGGTTCAATGGGTACAAGGTTTCAGCTGAGTAAGATGGGTAAGTTTGAGTGATTACAGCATTGTGCCTATAAGTGAAAATGCACTATTGGGCACTTTAGATCGGTTCAGAGAGCAGATCTTATGTTAACTGTTCTTATCAAAATAAAATAAGATGAAAAATTTAAAAGCAGCACAAAATTCTAAAAATATCAAAATCAGATCACGTTTAAATTGTTCAGTTCCTCCAATGGCTCACATTTTGTTGATATCAATATCAGAATATCTGGCCGCAGCCTGGCCATACCCCGAGTGTGAACCTTCCTCCTCCTCCTCCCCTCACTGCTCCCTTAACTTCAGCCACACTGACCTCGTGGATGCTTCCAGAACATGACAGGCCATTTGCTAGAACTGTCTCCTCTTCCCAGTGACGTTGCCATCAAGGATTCTTGGAGAGGCTTTCTGTGGCCATCTAACCTAAAGTGTCCACCCCACCCCCGTCTTGTCACCTGCCATGCTTGTCTACGAGTTCTCATCACACCAGGCAGTAGACTATAGGTCTATTGGTTCGCCTGTCACCTCCGGCCTCTCCTATTAGGGCAGAAGCTCCAGGAAGGCGGGGCTATCGGGTTGCATGCCTCCCAGAGTCACCTTCCAGCTTATGTCAGCAGACCCTGTGCCCTGAGTAGAGGCCCTGCAGAGATAAGGCATCCTGTGCTTTGTTCACTGTTGTGTCCCCAGACCCTAGAGCAAGGGTCAGCAAAGTGCAGCCTACTGCTGCCTGTTTTGGTGTGGCCTACGAGCTAAGAGCAGTTTTCACATTTTTAAATAATTGGAAAAAAGTCTCAAATGGATAACCTTTCATAACACATGAAAATTACGTGAAGTTCACATTCTGCTGACTGTAAATAAAGCTTTATTGGAACACAAACACAGCCATGCTGGTCATTTATTTATCTACTTCTTATGGCTGCTTTCTTGTCAAGTGGAGTAGTTGCGACAGAGACCACCCAGCCTGCAAGGCCCATACTTACTATCTAGCCTTTCACAGAACACATTTGGGGAGCGCTGGCCTGGGATGTCACCTGGCACTTACCGGGTGTTTAATGAATGCGGCCCAGTGATTTTTTTTCTAGACTCACTATGGTCAGAGTCCCACCCCTTCTGTGAAAGCCCAAGATCTTTGGGATTTTATTTCAATCACAGTGAACTTTGACTGGAAACCTCCTTGTTACTGGGTTTGCACCCTCCTCAGCAGAAGATGAAAATGGATCCTCTATGAGCCTCGCCTTTTGACAAGCCAGCCCCATCCAGTTGGCTGGGCTGCAGGAGGGTCATCTGACTTCATCATACCACTGATGTTCATGAGCTGTCCTTAGCTGTTCCCTCCTTGCCTCATCTGAACAATGAAGCAAAGATCCTTAGGAGAAAGCAGTGTCCCTGCCCAACAGATGGGGACACTGAGGCAGGAGCCCCACCCAGTGCCCTGGAGCAGCTGAGCTGATATCCACGTCTCCTTTTTCCTCCCTGCCAGGCTGCCAGCCACGCTCCCACACTGTTCATGCTGTGTAGTCACCCCAATGTCCTCAGGGTGTAGAGATAGATGTCCAGGAGCCAGACCTACTGCAGCTGGTGGTGCCATCTGCCAGTCTCTTTCTGTCACAGACAACAGCCTCCCCCCACCCCCCACCCCCAGCCACCTACAGCCAGAAGCACATTTGTCGGGAGTCTTTGGTCTCCTGCAAAGCCTGATGGGTAGATGGGTTGTTGCATCCGGGACAGTTGCCTTTTCATCAGAGACCTCCTTCCTGTCCATTCTCACCCATATACTGGAGCCGCTGCAGCCGGTCAGCTGACTCAGAAGAGAGAGTCCTTGCTCATCACTCATCAGAGAACCATCAGCCACTTGGGTCTGGAGTCCCCATAGAGGCCACCCCGCTCCCAGTGACTGCTTTCCCTGGAACTTCTGTTTTTATTTCTCATTCTTCACCTGGACACTGGCTTTACCTGGTAGAGCAAAGGGTGAGGAGGTGCCAGAGGGGCTGGGGTAATAGGTGGGGCCTCTCTTGAAATTTTTTTTTTTTTTCTCTCTTTGAAGCATTTTAACTCAATGTAGAAGGAGGCTGGAGGCCCATGAGGGCTATTGGAGACAGGTTCTCAACATTTGAAAGTGAAAAGGGAACGTCATTCAGTCGTGTCCAACTCTTTGTGACTCTGTAGACTATACAGTCCATGGAATTCTCCAGGCCAGAATACTGGAGTGGGTAGCCTTTCCCTTCTCCAGGGGATCGTCCCAACCTAAGGATCAAACCCAGGTCTCCCGAATTGCAGGCAGATTCTTTATCAGCTGAACCACCAGGGAAGCCCAAGAATACTGGAGTGGGTAGCCTATCCCTTCTCCAGGGGAACTTCCCAACCCAGGAATTGAACTGGGGTCTCCTGCTTTGCAGGCAGATTTTTTACCAGCTGAGCTACCAGTGAAGCTGACATTTAATTGTTCCAAATATAATGAGGCACTGCCTGCCTAGAATGCCTCTTTCAGGTCAAATGGTCTTCACTGGGAAAGATACTTCTGCCCCTCACCAGGGTCAGTGTGTCCCTTTGTGGCCAGGGAAGGTGCGGTCCAGGAAGGCTTCCCTGAGGAGGTGGCATTTAGGCTAAGATCTGGAGAGGGAAGAGGTGAGAGCCACACAAGATGGGAGTAGTGGGCAGTAGGGGCAACAGTGGAGGTGGCTGGGATGAGCATGAGAGAATGATTGAAGCACACGGTGCCTTGTCTGAAGATCAGAATGAGAAAACTGCAGCTGGGCAAGGGGCAGTCACCATGGAGCGGGCCCTCCACTCTTCAACGCCCTCTTCACTTATTCCACCACCACTGCCTCGCTACAGCTGACAGCCAAACACATTCTCTGTACCTTACCAGCCTGTGCACCAGACATTTCATATGCATGATCCTGTTTCAGCCAACAACCCTATGAGGACAGGGTATGAGGATCTGTGTCCATTTTATAGATGAGGAAGCTGAGGCACAGGAAGTCAGAGTCACACGGCTAGTAAGGACAGAACCAGGATGCAAAACCCAATGTCTGCAGATTTCTGGATGGAAAACCGTTTTTCCAGTCCATGCCACCCTGGGCCTTCCATACAACATGGTTTCATTTTCATTACACTTGAGGAAATCTTGTTGGGAGTGCCTGGAGGCCCTGGGGTGATTCTGGAGCCCAAGGAAGGAATCCGAGGCCGAGGCAGCTGCAGGGGTGAGGTGAGGGCAGTGGGGTCAGGGCCACTGGGGCTGGGAATACGGGAGGGGTAGGAACTGGTGACATGGAGCACGGGGGCTCTGGGAGCAATGAGGGGCTGCTGCGGGATTAGAAATAAGTCTCTCTGAGGCCAGGGTTGGGGTCCGATGGGACACATCACATCTCACTCCTTGTGGCTCTGAGTGGATGGTCTACAGATTGGTCCTTTCCTCGTGAAAACGTGTCAGCATCCCAGCTGCTTCCTCCAGGAGGCAGAGAGTGGAGCCAGTGGGTCACAAAGGCAAGGAAGGTGTACGCACAGAGCACATCACTCCAGGGTCCTAGACTCTTCTTTTCCCCCGGATGCTGCTGGGGTGTGGGGACTGGAGGCATCGGGGTGGAAGGAAGAGCAGCCCTTAACACCAGCCAACATTTAACACTTATTCCCTGTCTCAGAATTTTTCAGACTTCCAGCCATGAGGAATTGTTTCCTTAATTATATTCAACTTCCGGCATCCTGTCGGATGATGCTGAGCTTGGCAAAATGACAAACAGTGCCTACGTCTGCGTGTGGACGTGTATGTCTGCATATGTTTACACACATGCTGACTTCCTCTCTCCTCCGCACTGGCTTCCTCACTGAACAGGACATAAAAGGACCACAGAGCCGGAGCTCAAATCCCTCCTGAGCGGAGGGAAATCCGGGTGCAGTGGTTTCCAGAAAGGGAACACCATCTCCGTATGGGGTGTAATTACATCTTAGCTTTCTGCAGAAGAATAGTTTATGGCTTAAATGCTATTAATTGTAAGCCGTTTTGTTCCACGGGAAGTTGTTCATTGATAACTACCCAATTAGGGTTATTTTGCAATTAGTCTATTCACAGTAAATTTATTGCAAAAGGGGGAGGCTCTGGTGCAGTGAATGAAGGCCCTGTTGGGGCTGGGTGTGCCAAGGCCCTTACACGCCAATCTTGTCAACCAGCTCCCAGGCCCCTGAAGGGTGTGACACCTTGGTGGATGCAGCTGAGACCATGGGGGATCCCCTGTGCTGCACAGCCTCACTGGGGGTGTCTCAGAGGGACCCCAATAGGTGTGGGGACCCCTTCCTCCACTGGCCACAAACAGCCCTCTTGCTCCCTACAAACGTGCAGGGAGGAGGTCCTTCTCCTCTAACTACAGACGGCAGAGAGAGACAGCCAGCAGGTTCAGGACATCCCCAAGGTCTGAGAATTTGGACTAAAGTGAAACTGCCTGCCTCCTGAGGAGGGGAAGGATCTGGGGTGCATGCAGGCTCTGGAGCCTGAGAGCTAATACCAGCTCTGCCGCCTGCTAGTTGTGCACCTCTGACCACGGACTAAACCTCTTTGAGCCTCCATTTCCTCATCCATTAAATGGGTTGATAAAGAGACCGACCTCACAGGGCTGGTATGAGGATTCAATGGGGTGGAAGGCAAGTGTTGGGGGTACTTCTACACGGACTTGGTACCTAGCAGGGATCAGCAAACTATGGCCCCATGGGCCACATCCTACCCCCCGCCTGCTTTTGTAAGTTGAGTTTTTTTCAGAATAACCAAGTGTACTTGTGTATGTATTGTCCCAGCTCCTTTTGTGATAACAACAGCAGAGTTGAGGCGTTGTGATGGAGACTGCAAGACACACGAAGCCTCAAATATTTACTCTCTGGCCCTTTATAGAAAAAGTGTGACAACGCTTGGTACCCAGCGAGTGCCCCCTGCTATTCTCAGGAAAGACATGCAGCTCAGGCCTCTGCCAGGCCAGGCGCTAGTTAAGGAAAAGATTTTGGAAACAACTCCACTTATTAATTTAAACATCTGTACCACTATCTGCTGAGTCAACAACACAATGGGAACCCTGGGACCACTTAGACAAGAGTCCCTGTGCAAGGGAGAAATTAACCTTTTCTTTTTAAGCCTTTCCATTGGAAAGAGAGTATAGTGGAGATACACATTTCCAACTGAACACTTTAAAATACAGATGAATCTGAGTAAAGGGTTGAAGCTGTCCCCACTGCACCCTACCAAAGGGGGCCCCATGAAGGGTTTGCCATGGACCCTTCCAGGCCTCTCTACCCACTCACCCACGTGGCCACCCCCGACCTGATCCATACCCTCCATCCTGTGGACGGGGGGTCAACACGGAAGCACATGTGAGGGATGAGGAGCTGAATTTAAGTTCAAGTTCAGCCTCTAACTGATTGGGTGACCTTGACCATAAATCCCCTCCTCTCTGGCCTCATTTCTTATCTGTCCCGTGGAGAGACGGAACCAGGATTTGTCTAGAGGTGACCCAGTCCCCTTTTCCTTGGGAGCTGTTCTCACCTCGCACCTCCTTCTGCCTCAAGAGGGATGTGGGATTGATGAGACATCGGGCATCTTCTTGCCTGGCCTCCAAATCTTCCGATGCTGGGGGAACTGAGAGCCCTCTGCTCCCACCCTGCCATGCAGCCCTGCTCAGCAGTCACCTTTCCTGAGGCTCTGACCTTCTGTCTGGACACCAAGATGGACCCAGCACCTTGTGGGCCCACTCCTCTTCCACTCATGGACCCCTGCCCCACCCAGGTCTTGTGTGTGTCCCCCACACAATGGGCATTTGTTCGTATTTGAATTTAGAAGCAACAAGGAGGTATAATATTTCGAACACTTGGTCACTTAGTGAGGGACAAGGGGTTATCCCTGGCATTGACTGTGGCCAATGAGAATGAGGGATGACCAAGAGCAAATTGCTCTTGGACCCCCAGGGAGGGCTGAGTGGGAAGACCCTTTGAGTATTTAATGCAGGGTGCTCCCTAAACAGATAAGGAAGCTGGAACCAGAGAGCGGAAGGCAATTTCCCTTCTGCTGTGAGTTCTTGGGGAAACTTGAATTAGAACACACATCCCTCCATTTCAAATGCATTGCTTTCTGTTTGCGCCCAGTGATATCGGCTCTCTCTTCCTTTTAGAGAAGTCTTTTGGACGCTGTCTGCATGGAGAAAGCCATGGGGCGGACTAATTCACAAACTATTTGAGATGTAAGGTCTTTTATAAGAAAAAGAATATCTGCTGACCTGTAGTGAGTTTGTGTGTGCAGCCACGCGGGGCGGGGTGGGCATGTGGACATGGGTGGAAGAGCCCTGACCCCCACAAGTTGCCTGTAGCTGGACGGTGGGAACATGAAGGGTTTTCCTTCTCCACGGTGGGTTTGAAATTTTCTGCCATAACATGTACTTTTTTTTTTTTTTTTGATCTTGAGAAAATATGACCTCACCCAGGATGGTGGTATCTCTATCTCAGGATGTCTCTACCTGTAGGTTTGTGAGGCCTCCTACAAGCCATAAGACCTGGGGGACGTGATTTTATGTCACTCAAATGAAAAATGATATGCTCCTGACGACAGTGCCAGCCTCACTGGGTCACAGATGAGACGAGCTGATTGAATGCAAATTGCCTGTGCCACGTCCAGGACACAGCGAGTGCTCAGTACCTGTTATTACTCCCCTTCTGCAGGCACTGGAAAAGGTGAAATGAACCAGCAAGGAACACGTGTCAGTGGTGAGAGGTGAGATGCAGAGATGCACCCACTGTAATACTTCACCTGTGCAGAGCCATCCCCCCACATCCCCAGTTTCTGAGGACGATCCCCTGCACTTATGAACATCACTCTTACAGCTCTGACCTCATACCGCATGGCAGCGAGAAGTCTGATTTATCACTGGTCATCAGCACAGAGAAGGGGGCCCAGAGTGGGGCAGGAGGGAAGCTGGTGGGGAGTGGGGGGCGGAAGGGGAAAGAAAATAAGGAAGGAAGAAATTGTAGATGGAGGAAAATGAGAAAGATGTTTTTTCAGAGCCCCCAATGTCAATGCAACCAATAGATCTTTTCAGATCCTATTCACTTACAGTAATATTCATGTCAATTTTAATCCCCATATTCTGCTGAGAGAGAAAACAAACTGTATCAATACCATTGCCTCCTAAACCTTCCACATTAGCCTTGGTTGCACTGTATTTTATCCTTTGTCACAAAGGCAACTGGCTAACGTTGCAACAAAAGGTAATTTGATTTGGGGTAACTACCCACACAAGATTTTGGAACTCACAGGAAGGTCCAGAACAAATGATCACGTGTCTTGATTTGGGGTATGAAAAATAGGGCATTCGCTCGGAGAAGGGCTGAGGACGTGAGCAGAGCGGGGCTGGGGCTTACCTTCAAGCGGGCAGAACCGAGTCACCTTCTCGGGCATCAGTAGCCCGAGCTTGTGGCGGCAGTAGGTCTCCCCGATCTCCTGGCGGCAGTGCTTGGATTTGGAGCGGGACAGCGCGGAGATGGCCTCCTTGCCCGAGATGTCACACCTGAGGGGCTGGTCAGGCTTGGCCTCGGGGGAGTTGCCCCCGCTCTTGCGGGCGTGAGGCGGTCGGGGGGCGTCCTTGCCACGGCTGCTGTTCACCGCGACCCTCTCGCCGGGAGGCAGCACCTCGTTGGGACCTTTCCCTGGGGATGGACGCCCCCTCCCCTTCTCCTCCTGCTCCCGCTTCCTCTTCAGAAGCTCCTTCTGTCCTCTCGGGGGCTTCTTCGTCAGCTCGGGCTGGTGCTTCTGCTTTTGAGTTCTGGGGGCAAAGTTGCTGTTGTCCACGTTCTCGAAATCCTTGGGCACTGAGTTCTCATTGTTGCTGTCTGTTCGCACTTTCTCTTTTGGCCGGTGAGAGAAGTAGCCGTCCTAAAGAAGACAGGGACAAAACACAGAAGAGAATCTTGGTTGAGCCATCAAGCTAAGCAGGTGGGCTCTGGAGAATGCGGCACGTAGGTGTGGAGGTTTGAGCCCTGGTGTCACACGCCCTGCCTTTGCTATGAGCTTCACCTTAGACTTCATGTTAGCCCTTTCTCTTTGAACTGTTTCTCAACCTGGAAATACAAGACGTTCCAACTAGAAAATAAAACTTTGGCGGTCTCTAACGTGCTCATACTATGATCCTCAATGCTTGTTATTAACCACACTCCCTTTTCATGTAAGTCTCCTTGAGTGTTTCTGCCACTGGAATCTAGAGTTTGTTTTGAGCTTCCTATTTAAATCCCAGCAGAGAGCGCTGTGATGCTTAATGGCTAGCAAAGCCATAATAAATCTATAAGGGGAGAAAACACTGGTAGGATAGTATTTACCTTCCATTGCCTTTAAGACATGCTCCTAGATCTATGCCCATGCCCATAAGAGAAATGAGACCATGCCATAGTTAATTCTGGAGGGGAGACATCACCAGCTATCTTGACGGGAATGTGTCCTTTATAGGACAATCCTTACAATGAATCCAAGACTTGGTGACAGTTTTTTGTTTGAGCTTTGACTCTTGATGCTTGTACCTGGAGCAGAACTGATTAAGTCACCCGGGACAGGGTGGGTCAAGAGAAAGGGCAAGAGTCATGCTTGAGACAATGAGTCTTTCCAGGAAGAGGGGCACCTGGAACTCAGCTTCTCCACGGTGTGTGGGCCCTGGCCATTTTGAGCTTGGATCAATGCACTGGTCAGCTAACATCCTGCATCATTTCCAAAACACAGTGCTTCTGTTTAGAGCCCAATACCAAGGCCTTAACCTGAAAGAGAATCCATTGGGCCAAAGCTAGTCAGAGGGGACACAGAGGCCACGGAGAATTGAGGCTAACTGACTCTTAAATCCATTGCTGTAGAAACACACTGGCAATGAGTAGCAATCCTGAGGGCAGACATCCTCATTCATTTCCTAAATGTGACCATTACAGGTTCTCAAGGAGGGTGTTGGAGGAACAGAGCTGTGGAGGCAGTGCTGGTGCCCAGGAGGGGCTGATGAGCCGCTGACACTGAGCGCAGCTCCTCCTTTAGCAGGCCTGCAAGCTACTGCCTGCCCTGAGCCAAATCCTCCGTGCCATCTGTTTTTGTAAATAAAGTTTTATTGAAACACGGCTATGCCTATTCATTTACTGGTTGTCTATGGTCACTTTCCTGCTACAACAGCAGAGGTGAGCGGTTGCCATAGAGACTGTCTATCTGGCCTGCAGAGCTTAAAATACTTCTATCTGGCCCTTTAAAAAACACTGTACAGACCCCAGTTCTCCAGGGGTCTGTGAGTTTAGAAGGTTCCCCTTCCCTGGGCTTGGTTTGCTTGCCCTTGTCTCCAATGTCCCCGTTTGGTCCAGCAATGTGTCTGCCCACTTCTTACCTTTGTTTCATCTCCCCTAGCATCAAGTACCAATTTCAAGAGTCGTTAGGAATGAAAGCAACACCAAGATACCTTGTGGCCATTCTGTAAGCTGATGCTACTTTTATTCTCATTTTGCAAGTACTGGCATCAGTGACCCATCAAGGTAACTTAGGTGGCTGGTCGTGAAGCTGGGATTCAAACGAAATAGGCCGCTGACCTCTGCCCTGGGCCATCAGATCCACCAGCCACTTCCAGGGAGCTGCAGAGCCCTTCTGATCCCCCTCATTCTGTCCCCTTAAGCACGGCAGCCTGACTCCCCTCCCATCCACTCTCACCCAGATAAACGGATCTGGGACAGGCATGTCATCTCCAAAGAGCTGTCTCTAGGCTGGCCAGTGGCCATCAGGTGTCAGGAAGTCACAGAAGAGGGAGAGGACAGTAAGGAGGGGCCACATTGCCCCAGGGTGGCAGTGGCTGGCGGCAGTGGATAGGAAGACTGAAACAAGGAGACGCCAAGAGAGAGTGCAGTCTGTGCTGTGTCACAGAGAAGCTGCTGGCCATACACGGGAGCCGACATTACATGCTGGTCTGTAAAGGGGAACCTCCGGTTCTGACACCTGTTTCCGGCTTTTCTTACCTTCCGTATGAATCTTGTGAGAAATCTCCCTCAAGTGGGGGCCATGCCTCTGTTGTTGAAACCTAAACAAACTTCACTGCTATTCCTTTTCCTTATTTCTGTCCAGAGACTCTTGAAAAATCCCAAGCGGCCTCTCAGATGAATTCTCTGAGCTGTCCCTGTGAGCCAGTCACCATATGCCGCTGACTCACAGGTATTACTTACTGCATGCTGCAAATCACCCCATAAGGGATACCCCCTCACTATTTTACAGAAAGAGGAGCCAAGGCTTGCTTGTTGCTTTCACCCACTTGGGCACGTTATCAGGTGCCAGGCACTGTGCTAAGCCTGTCCATATGATAAATCATTTAACCTTCAGAAGTAAATTCTGAAGTAACAGAGGCAGATACTACCATTCTCTCATCTTACAAAAGAGGGGAAGAAAGCTTGGGGATATTCAATGATTTGTCTGACATCATTTAGGGAAAGCTGTGAGTTTGCACCTGTCCAATTCTAAAACTTGTTCTAGTTTTGTGCCTCTTCTATTCAGCTGAAAGGTCAAGGGTGGAGCATTTAGTGCTCCCTTCTCTGTGACAGAGTGGATGGGGTCTTTGCATATATTAGCCTAGGTTGGAACAGACTGGATGGGGGGATGATATTCCATAAAGCTCTTGACAAATATTCCAGTTCTCTTCCTTCTAGGCACATGATACAATTGCAGTTCCCATCCCCTGCAAACGAGGCACAGCCAAGCAACTTGCTGTGGCCAAGACAAGTGACTGGGGCAAGGCACATTTTGCCATGTCCCTTCTTCCCTGGTGGCATCCAGCCACACTCCTGATGGTGAAGGCCCTGCAACTCCACCAACCCTCCACGGGCAGAATAAACCTCTGTAGATTTCTGTCCCTGAGGTTTGGGGATCTTTGTTACTGCAGCACAGTCTAACTCATCCTGATTAATACAGGAGACAACTATCTGTTTTCTTCCTCTTAGCTGACCTCAGATACAAGACCCAATTTCATATTACTTTTTGCCTCTAACAGTCAAAAAATCTGTTTGATGACACTTGCTGTCCAAGAACGTGAGTTTAAATTCTGACCCTAAGCCCATTTTTCTAGAAATTAACAAGAAGGCAGAGAGTGAGCAGAAACCCCCACAGCCACATGCATCCACTCTCATCAAAAATGTCCCAAGTACAACTCCTGGGTTGTTCTCTTTCCTCGTTAACTGATGATCACCAGTTTATCCCCTGAGTAGAAAACCTCCGGAAAAATTTCAAAATTTCAAAAGCTCACATTCTCCACCACTTTCTGGCAGAACTTCTCTAAGCAACACCAGACACAGGAAACACTGCAATCAATGAAGCTAATCTGACCATCAGAAAATGGCTGGTTCTTCTGGTTAATTTGTGACATCAGGACCAGGGGCCAGCATCAGTTCTAATAGGACTCGAGATTAATAAGGGTTGTCCACTCAGAGACGCCCACACAACAGGGACTGTCAGCTCTGTGTGACCCCATGGCCTTCCCCTTGGCCCCAGGTGTTACTTAACTGTCAAAGGAAACCAAAAGATTTGAGTGTAAGAGGAAACGGAAATATTTTCTCTTCTGGCACGAAGAGCTCACAAGTATTCGATAGCTTCCAGAAAAGTCGCTGAGGCATAGTCAGTGAGAATCAGGCATCACTCAGGAGCCTAAGATCTCAGTCACGCTGAGTCAGGGATGTTTTCTACAGCAGTTGATGAGTTCTCCAACACCTTCCCCCACTGGTTTTCTTTCTTCTTCTTTGTACACTTTATTTTACTGTGGTGAGAACATGTAACATGAGATCTACCCTCTCGGCAAACGTTTTAAGTGTCCCATACAGTCTTGCTACCTACAGACACAAGGCTGTACAGCAGATCTCTAGAATGTATCCATCCTACACAACCAAGACTTCATGCCCATTGATTATAGAGATTCCTCATTTCCCCCTCCCCTGGCCACTGGCCACCACTATCCTACTCTCTGATTCTCTAAGTTTGATTATTTAATTTATTTATTTAAAATTGAAGGCAGACTTTTTTTTTTTTGGCTATGCCACATAGCATATGAGATCTTACTTAGTTCCCCAACCAGGGATTGAATCTTCACCCCCTGCACTGGAAGCACTGAGTCTTAACCACTGGACCACCAGGGAAGTCCTGAATCTGACTGTTTTAGATTCTCATGCAAGTGGATCAAGCAGCATTTGTCCTTGTGTGTCCAGCTTATTGCACTCAGTGTTAACATCCTCTGGGCTTCCCTAGTGGCTCAGATAATGAATAATCAATCCACCTGCAATGCAGAAGACCCGAGTTCGATCCCTAGGTCAGAAAGATCCCCTGGAGAAGTGAATGGCTACCCACTCCAGTATTCTTGCCTGGAGAATTCCATGGACAGAGGAGCCTGGTGGGCTAAAGTCCATGGGGACACGACTGAGCGACTTTCACTTTCATCCCTTTTTCATACCAGCATCCTTGAGGTTCATCCATGTTGTCATATATGGCAGGATTTCCTTCTTTTCTAGACTGAATAATATTCTATTATACGAATACACTACATTTGTTCTATCCATTTATCCTTCAATTCTTCTATACCTTGGTGAAGTATCACTCACTTTCCCCTTAACTCTTCACCTGCTCACCAAGAGGCTAATGGGTCTCGGTTTTTCTCTCCTTCCCCTGGAGAATCAAGATCCAGACATCAAAGCCTAGGTTCCCTTCCCTGTACAAACCAACCGTGGGAGGTTTCCAGGCAACCACCTATGAGATAATCATCATACCGTTAGCACCCATGTCCCCTTAAACTCTGGCCCTTCACGCACATTGTATCCCTAATCCCCTCGAGCACCCAGTGAAGCCACAGCATGAGTCCTAATGAAGGGGAGGAAACTAAGGCACGGGGAAGTGAAATAACCTGACCAGGAAATGAAAGTGATGCTGGAAATGATGTGATCCAAACTCTGCATGTCTCAGTTTCCTCATCTGGAAAGTAGGGATTCAAAAATAAGGCATCATGGGTGTTTGGTAATGATGAATGTATATAAAACTTCCGGAATGTGTCTGCCACACCCAAAGCAGGAAGAAGAAGAAGCAAAGACGCTTCCCCACCAATTAACACTGGACCTCCACTGTCTCACCCATGATGGTCTCTACCTGGATGACAGATCGATTATTTTTTCTTCATGATAATCTACTAGCTGCATCCCTTTTATTCTTAAGCAATCCAACACTCTCACCTTGGGTTATTTATGCAAATGCAACCCTTTGACTTATTTTATTTTAATGTACTTATTACAATGATTGCACATTCAAATGTTTGCATGTGAGCTCCAAAACTCTTAATTGCTCTGCTGTTGCCTTACCTCTAAGCTGCTGCTAGAATCCATTTTTATTCTGGAGAAATAATTAAATGCAATAATGTCCTCCATTCCCATTCAACCTTGGGCATGTTTAGAGCCAACTTCAATCAGGTAGAAATATGCCAAGCACAAGATAGCTTCAAGAGGTGGGTTACGTGACCCAGGCTGCTGTGTCGGAGACACCTGGGTCTCCTTCTATCCTTCCTGGTTCTCTATTGTTCAGACTTCAGGATGGATTTTTCCTTGTTTGATCAACTGAATCTGCCTCCCGCCCCCGCCCCCCCGCCACCACACCCCGGTCCTGTTTCGGAGTGGAGGGGGGTTGCTGTATGTTCTAAATGCTCCATTCATTAATAAACCTTTGCTCTTATTTTTGTGTAGAAAGAACACCAAACAGGAAAGGAGGAGACCCGGGGATGTGTCTTGCTTTAGTGATTGTCGGGTTTTCTCATCTATAAGATGACAGGTCCTGTGTGATGCTGCTGAACATTCTCTGAGTCAACCATTAATCAATGCAATTGACTAACAAAGTTCTGCCATTTCCAATCGTTGAGGAATAACTGATGCATTTTTAAGAGACCAGGGATGGAGGGGCAGATGAGTTCTCCTAAGTGCATGGTCTCCTCCCTGCGTCATCCCGTGATCGTCTTCTCCAGTAGCTCTTTGACCGGGGACAGATGATTTCATCTTCCTATGCCTCAAATTCCTCATCCATCCCAGGGGCTGAGGCTGGCACCTGTCGCCCCATAACTGAGAACCGATGTAGCAGAGTGACTGACACAGGCAAGGTGCTAACAAAACATGCACCTGTTAGAAAATATGTGCACAGTGCTGACTCTGCCCCAGGCTGTTTCCAACCCTTCTGCACTGACTCACTCATTTGATTCTCATGAGGATCCTATAAAAGAAATGCTGTCATTCTTCCCATTTTTTTGGATGGGAGCACGGAGGTTCAGAGAAGTTAAGGGACTAAATCCAGATCTAGGAAGTGGAGGAGCCAGGATTGGAACCCAGGCAGTTGAGGTCTAGAGGCCACACCCACCAACACTGCCCGCCTCTCAGCAGCTCTGAGGACCAGAGAGGGTGCCAGAGGGGAGCCCTGGCCAGGTGCACCGTGCAGGCGTGAGGGTGCCCGTCCCACCTGCTCACTCATCACCACCCGTTTACGGCTTCCTTTCATGCCATGTGCACGCACGGCCAGCTGAGTAGCTGTTCGCTGGTGAACTCAGTGTCCGAGGCTTCATTCCCATCACCAAGGTGACCAGGGCCATTGAGAGGGACACTTGGGGGAGAAGCCTGCACCTGCTCCAAAAGGACGGCTGTGCCAGGGCAGTGGCAGTGTGCATAGCTGCACCCAATTAGGACATGCAATTACCCCAGCTGCCAATGCAAACAGACCTCACTGAGGCCCCTCGCTGGCTCATTCGTATGCACAAAGAGTGGCTGGGCTGGCCAGCACTTAGAAACTTGGGGGCCTCGCTGGGCACGGGCAGGCCAGGCTTTAATAAAACCCTCAATAATAAGCCTGGTGTAATTTAGCAGATTTAGTCATGCTAACGGGATGCACAGCTTTGGGGGAGGAGGGAGAGAGTTGCACGGGTAGTACTGGCTTGACTTGGAATCCAGCCTCTGCCCCTTAACTCTGAGATACGGGGAAAGAAGCTTAGCCTCTCAGGGCCTCAATTTTCTCATCTACCAAAAATGAAGGGGTCGGAAGACCTACTTTGCAAAGGTGAGAGAGAGATTAAATAATAGGGTACACTCATATTTAATTCTAGTTAACACCAGAACATTTAGCATGAGGCTTGGTACATACTTAGCACTCAGTTGACATTTTTCACTGGGGCCCCATCACCTAGTGAGTAGACTTAAGCCATTTGGAAGGGCAGGGTGGGGAGGTGAAGTGCAATCAAGTCCACCAGGCCTCTGCCACTTGCTCACAGTGTGACCCAGGGCACAGTATCTAACACTGAGAGCCTCAGTTTTCCTCTCTGTAAAATGGGCATAATAACTAGTACCTGCCTAACGGCACTTTTACGAGAGTTCAGAGTTAACACATGTAAAAGCACTCAGGATAAAGCCTAGACCTGAATAAATGTTAGCTATAATGGGTTAAATTGGAATTAATGCTTACAGTGATGATCTAATGAAGTGGTTCTCAAAGTGTGCTCTGGGAACCCCTGAGGGACCCTTTCAGGTGATCTTTAAGGTCACTACTTTCATCATAATTTGAAGATGTTATTTTCCTTTATTCACTCATCCTCTCACACAAGCACACAGTGGAGTTTTGCAGAGGATCCATGATGTGTGAAATCACAACAGATTGAAAGCAGAAGCAAATATGAGAATCCAGCTGTCTTCTATTAAGCCAGATATTACAAAGATTTGCAAAAATGCAAAACAATGCCTCTTCTCACGAAATTTGTTTTCGTTGTGTAAAACATAGGTACTTTCCATAAAAGTTTTTATTTATATAGACACGTAATGAGTTATGGTTATTTTAAGTAAATCAATAAATAATCATTGTTAAGAATGCCCCAGTTTAAATTTCAACATAAAACAAATAATTGACAGATATAACCTACATGAAGAAAAGCTCCTTGGGGGTCTGAAACAATATTTGAAAATAGAAGGGGGTCCATGGAGACCAACAAGTTTGAGAATTGCCAACATAATACAGACTTGTCATCCGAAATACCTACTCATTGAGGAAATAAAAAGTCGAGGACCTTTATATGTTGGGTTTTTCCCTATACAGCAGGCCTGTGGGTTTGTATTTTACTTGCACAAATGATAAATACACACACGGGTGGAAATCTAGGTCAACTGGAAATGGAGTGATGATAAATAGTTTTATAGAGAGAGGCAGAACCCTGAAGCCTCGAGATACCCTCTGGGAGGAAGACTGACCTGCTGGCAAAGATGCTCCCTTTGACCAAATTCTAGCCAAGCCCCTCTGAGCCCTCTCTCAACATGGCCTCAACCTTGGCCTGTAAAGACTGAAGCAAACACTAACATCGTTTCTGACAGCGCAAGGACACAGCCCTTGGACGATTCTAGTCCCCTTCTAGCGCCTGCCTGAGAAAACAGAAGGCTGCCAACAGAATCGAGTTTGCTCCAGCTAACCCCCTAAGACAGGGCCCCAGCATCCCTCCCTGCCCCTGTGCGAGGGAGAGGACTAGCTTGGAGAAGAGCCAGCTGGCAAACCCAGATGAGTTTCATGGGGACAGGGCCCCTCATCCCCTTCCTGCTTTCTGTCCTTTCTCACTGCCCTGACTCTGCTCAAGCCCTGCTCACCCCCTCACTATTCCCTCACATGCCCTTTAAGAGACCAGGCTCTCTGTACAAGTCTCAGTGGCATTCAGTTCACACTGGACCCATCCCCCTAGTGCCACAAGATCTCACCCGTTGAAATCTGTCCTTACGGCCTTGTTTATCCCTGACACTGCCCAAGGCCACACGGCCTGGACCTCAACCCCATATTGCTGTGTCCTTAGGGCCAGCACAGGAGTCCAGACTGGACCCACGCTGTCCTTCCAGCCCCACCAGGAGGGTGTGACAGTCCCAATGAACAACCCAGTCTTGCTTCAGGAACAAAGTCTTCTGGATTTCTCCAAAATGGACTTTCTCAACTGTGACGTTAGGGACATCTGGGAGCAGGACACGTCTCTTTGTGGAGGCTGTCCTGTGCATTCTAGAATGTTTAGCAGCACCTGTGATCTCTCCCTATTAGATGACAGTAACGCTCGTGTGAAAACCAAAAATGTCTCTAGACATTGCCAGACATACCCTGGGGGCCAACAATCACCCCTGTTTGAGAAGCATGGCTCCACGGGCATGTACTCCAGAGACCCCTGTTGGCAGCCTCAGTGGCTCAAGCCCTGCTTGCATGTGGCAACAACAGCTCCAAGTGACCAGTCCAAGTGGACCGAACAGGAGAGCTAGGCCAGGGAGAAAGAGACGGCCGGAGAAAGGGCCCAAGTTAACTAAGGAAAGGCGTGCTGGAGGGAGCGGGGAGGGGGTGGTGAGAAACTGCGCCTGCAAGGGGGGAAGTGGGAGGAGGGTTAGACTCCCCGCTGGAAACGGGGTCACCCCGAGGAGGGGGAGCATTCATTCAAGCAAGTCGCTAGTCCCCAAGCTGCTGGCACATCCCTTATTCAAGTTGTTGTTGCTTAGTTGCTAAGTCATGTTTAACTCTTTGCAACCCCATGGACTATACAGCCCGCCAGGCTCCTCTGTTCATTGGATTTTTCAGACAAGAATACTGGAGTGGGTGGCCATTTCCTTCTCCAGGAGATCTTCCTGACCCAGGGATGGAACCTGTGTCTCCTACAGTGGCAGGCGGATTCTGCACCACGGAGCCACCAGGGAAGCCCCCCAAATTTAAACCAGAGGTCATAACTGGGACTTTATGGTTGTATCAAGGGGTTGGTTTGCTTCGTACGGGGTACTCATGTCTCGGTTTATAGTCCCAGCCAACATTTCAAAGTCTAGAGATTCCATCTTAAAATTTGGATTTCTACCCTCTCTTGAAGCATCAGGAGACCTGACAGCAGTGGGCTTGAGTTCTACGTGTGATGACCGGCTGGGACTGAGCAGTGGCTGGTAGTACTGAGAAGGGGCAGCTGCTCTACAGATCATCACAGCTCTTGTCCAACGTGGCGCAGGTCCCTTTATGCGGTGCATGTTGTGAGCCTGCTCAAAACCAAGGACCCAGGATTTTCAAGTAACTCAACTTCAGAGCCTTGCCTCAAAGATCTCAAGAGTCCTTAAGGAATCCTTTTATTCCAGGGTTTTCCATAGAAGTGGAACTGCCCCTCGAGGGGTGTTCTGAAAACATGTGCCATTTCGGCTGCCACAATGACCGTGGGATGCTCCTGGCAGAGAGTGATGGGGGACATCAGATCCCTAGCAATGCATATTCCCAAAGTAATGAAGAATCATCCCACATCCTGCAGGACTTCTGAATGTCTCTACCTGTCATGTGGGCGAACTACTGGTTTTTAATTATGCAGGTCAGGAACCTCATACAAATTTACATATGACAGAGTACTTTTGAGTGCTTTTAATAGAACTGAATTTTCTAGGAAAGGAGCTATCTTTAACTCAAGGGGAGATCTTACATCATTCAGAATTTTAGCATGACTTTAAAAAAATCCTGTCATCAACAGCCACACAAGCTGTGTCTGTAAGTTACCAACAAAAACACCTGTTCTCCACCTGCATTTGTAATTGTAATTCTTGGTGAGTCAACATCCGGCACCTGACCTTTTCATGCGTCTTCTAGCCCCTCGACTCAAAGGGAGGCCTGTCAGCTGGCAACATCAGCATCCTTGGGAGTCTGTTAGAAATGGAGGTTCTCAGGCTCCCGCCTGGACCACTGAATCTGCATTTTAACAAGATGCCCTGGGGGTTTGTCCGCACATTACAGTTTGGGAAGCGCTAGTCTGGAGATGTTATGCCTGATCATATACAGAACAAAATACACATTATTTTTATTTCAAATTACTTTGAACACTTTTGTTATATTGTTATCAAGGCAGTGTATTGATCTGTTTCAGAGCTGTGAGTGTAAGTAGGTTATAACAAGTATGGATTTCATTTCACGATAGATAAAAGGAATTATTTTAAAAGATTTATTGCATGAAGAGGGGGTGGTTCGACAGGGTGGAGAATCACTGGTTTATTCACCCTACATACTTTAACTAGGTGCCTACTCCCTGCCAGGCATGGAGGAGGCAGAGGATAGGAAGGGGAATTAAGACATGCTTCCTGTTGTTGGTGGAGTTCCGACACACGTGAGGGAAGGGAGGCAGAGTGGCGATGAATGTGTGCCACGGGTTTCATCAAGAATCCAAGTCCAAGGAGAGCAGAGGAGGTTTTCACAAAGAAAGCAGTTTTCCTGAACTTCAGAGGAAAGAGCATGTTTAACAGGCAGACAGGGAATCACGGGCAAGCAAGCCCAGCGAAACTCAAATTTAGTAGTAACAACGATAGTAGCTAACACTTACAGAGCATTAATTCCTAGAACTGCACTAACACTTGACACTTGATTATCCTTAAAAATTCCAGAACAATGTGTTAATGAACTCAGTGGGGGGGGGGAAGTATCTCTATATCAAATCTGCACACTGAACACTTTAAATATCTTACAATTTTATTTGTCAATTAGACCTCAATATACATACCTAATTAAAAGACATTTTTTAATTACACCTAATTAAAAGACACATGCTCCTTGAAGAAAAGCAATGACAAACCTAGACAGCATATTAAAAAGCAGAGACATTACTTTGCCGACAAAGGTCTGTCTAGTCAAAGCTATGGTTTTTCCAGTAGTCATGTATGGATGTGAGAGTTGGACCATTCAGAAAGCTGAGCACTGTAGAAGTGATGCTTTTGAACTGTGGTGTTGGAGAAGACTCTTGAGAGTTCCTTAGAATGCAAGGAGCTCAAACCAGCCAATCCTAAAGGAAATCAGTCCTGAATATCCATTGGAAGGACTGATGCTGAAGCTGAAACTCCAATACTTGGGCCACCTGATGTGAAGAGCTGACTCACTGGAAGAGGCCCTGATGCTGGGAAAGATTGAAGGCAGGAGGAAAAGGGGACGACAGAGGATGAGATAGTTGGATGGCATCATCGACTCAATGGACAGGAGTTTGAATAAACTCCGGGAGATAGTGAAGAATAGGAACTCCTGGCGTGCTGCAATTCATGGGGTCGCAAAGAGTCAGACATGACTTGGCAACTGAACAACAACATAGCTGAAAAAAAATCCCAGAACAACTCTTTTGGGTAGGTACTATTAGCATCCTTGTCATGGTGAAGGGGCTTGCAATGAAGCTATGAGCCACGCCTTGCAGGGCCACCCAAGATGAACAAGTCATAATGAAGAGTTCTGATAAAATGTGATTAGATAGCATCACGGAAGAAACCGACATGAATCTAAGCAAACTCTTGGAGACAGTGGGGTCACAAAGAGTCGGAGACAACCTAGTGGCTGAACAACAACAACTAACATTTGACAGGTGAATGTATGGAGGCACAGAGAGGTTAAGTAACATGCTCCAAATCACACAACACGGGTATAAAACCTACACTCCACTCCCGAGGGCTGTTAACAACCAGCCTTGGTGGAGTGTCCGATGAGTACCCAAAACAACCCCTAGGGGGTGACACCACCTCCAGTAAAGACCCTAAAAGAAAGCAATCACTAAGTGAGCTGAAATCTTTAAGGAAGAGAGGGGGTCAGCAGGTAGAGGGTTACTTGAGTAACTTGAGTCCTTGGTGTAAAGTCCTCTTGCCTGCTGGCTTTGTCTCCCTTGTTGTTCAGTCACTCAGTCTTTGCGACCCCATGGACTGCAGCACATCAGGCTTCCCTGTCCTTCACCATCTCCCAGAGCTTGCTCAAATTCATGTCCATTGAGTCAGTGATGCCATCCAACCATCTCATCCTGTGGTCCCCTTCTCCTCCTGCCTTCAATCTTTGCCAACATCGGGGTCTTTTCCAGTGAGTCAACTCTGCATCAGGTGGCCAAAGTACTGGAGTTTCAGCTTCAGCATTAGTCCTTCCAATGAATATTCAGGATTGATTTCCTTTAGGATTGACTGGTTTGATCTCCTGGCAGTCCAAGGGACTCTTAAGAGTCTTCTCCAGCACCACAGTTCAAAAGCATCAATTCTTTGTCTCTGTTACTTGAGGCTAACTCAGTTCTGTACTCCCCCAACCCCACCATGCTGTTTGTCATGGTTTTATTTCCCTACACACCTTCCATGAGTCTCTTGTCCCAGCTCCTGGGAAGCACTCCTTGTTTTGGCATCTCCTGCTTGTGCTCTTCTCCCATCCTGGTCCTCTGGGGAAGGGGCCCTTGAGGAGACAAATGGGCCTCCTGCTGATGAATCAAACTCATCCTTTGCATCTGCCAGGCCCCCCATGCCCTCCCCCCGCCTCCTGCCACAAGTGGGTAATGAATGACCCACTTGTAAGCTCATTACTGCAGAGTCTCTGAAGAAATGTAAATGCTCATGGAGCCAGTGAGATAAATAAGGAAAGATGCCTGTAAATAAATAAATATATATGCACTTATACACACACACAAACCCAATTAATTTACACCATCTGAAAGTCAGAGCCATTTGGGGTGGGGAGAGGGAGCAAGGGAAAGGAACCTAATATTCCCATCCATGTGATTTCAGGGCTGAGCTTCCCAGCAGCTGCCAATAAATTATCTTTACTATGCAGAGGTACAAATGAATATGCTGCTGTCGTCTCCCTAAATCTCCTTTATGAGCCTGTGCTTGCCTTGGCCCACCCTCCCAGGGACGGGGCCTCCAAGCCAAGTTTTATGGGCTAAGTTCCCGAAGAAGGTTGCCTGTTCATGGGCCTAACCCTTGGCAAACTGGAGAAGCCCCACTGACATTTCCTGTTCATGTGAGGGTTCGGCATGCTGTGCCGAATGGCCCAGGTGGCTCAGCTGTAAAGAATCCACCTGCAATGCAGGAGACATGGGTTCGATCCCTGGGTCAGGAAGATCCCCTGGATGAAGGCATAGCAATCCACTTTGGTATTCTTGCCTGGAGAATCCCATGAGCAGAGGAGCCTGGCGGGCTATAGTCCTCGGGGTCACAAAGAGTCAGACACAACTGAGCGACTGAGCACGCAGGCACACAGAATGGCCACCTCTGCTGGGGGCCGGGGACGGAGGTGAGCGCTCTTTAACTCCTTTGGGAAATGACCTCTGCCTCCTGGCCTGAGGGGGCTGTGCTTCATGGGATGGCATGTGCTGTTTGTAACCATGCTTCGCACAAGCCCCTGACATTCTCTGTCAGGCTTCAGGGCAGAAAACCTCCTCACAACCAACTTTTGAGTGTCCTGCTCTCCCCTGAAAGGAGAGTTCTGGTCCCTCCCTTCAGATGGGATGTGTCTGCTGTTCATCTCTCAACACTGTGCTGAGCCAAAAGGGGGCAATGGGCAATCATGGTCCCTGGGACATGCCGACGGGCTACAGGAGCGTGCTCTGAGGTCACTCTTCTGAATTTGAAACTTGGCCCTGCCACTTGCTAGCTGTGTGATCTTGGGAAAGTTAGCAAACCTCTCTGAGCCTTGGTCCTTCCTATGTAAAACAGGTATAATAATATCTAATCCTCAGAAAGTCAATGAGAAGATATATTAACTTAGTGCAAAAGCACAGGTCAAAGCATAGAGAATGGAAGGTAAATATTACCAACATCATGCCATCCCAACTTCTATAGTAACCTTCTGAGGTGCATCCATTCATGTATATTTATTGAGTGCCAAGTATGTGCCAGCCACTGTCCCTGGCAGCAGGACTGTGTCTATCACTAAGTTCTGGAGACACCTGCTCTTATGAAAGACCCATTCTAATAGAACAAAATAGACAAGAAACTTAGCAATGACTCAATAAAAAGAGAAAAAACAGATGGGATGTGTTACGGATACAATGCCGAGTATCTATTATGTTTTATCCACCCATTTTATTTAATTTTTGATTAGAAATTTTATTATTTTTAAATTTTTGAATTTTATAATGGAGTATAGTTGATTTACAGTGTTGTGTTAATTTCAGGTGTACAGCAAAGTGATTCAGTTATACCTATTCACCCACTTCAAAGATGGGGGAACTGAAGCTGGAAGAGGTTCTCTAAGCAGGCTGAAGAGCCAGGCCAGTCCAGCCCCAGAGAGTTGGGAAAGCAAAAAGAGGAACTGGAGCAGGGCTGGGTGCCCGGGAAGCAGGGGAGAGGGCTGTTTCTGCCTCCTCTTACCCCTCCTGTTTTAGAGATGACACTCCTCCCCCAGAACACGTACCATCCAGGTGGGAAAGACGGTCTGCTATTGGACAAGTTCCTCATTCAAGGGGCTGTTCAGTGGACCTTCCCTGGCGGATGTGTCCTGACTTCTCTGGACAGAAGTCTGGCTGGAGTCAGACAAAGGAGCTCCCCTTTATCCTCAAACGACCCATGAAACAGACCCAGCAGAGGTGGTTCTGAGAGACCCGACGGACCACAGTCGTTCAGGCCACTAGATGGCTCTTTCCGTGAACTTTACAGAGTGCAAGCTACTAGCTGCACCAAGGTTCTGAAGACAGGCTGCCTTCTCTCTGGATGGGTCTCTAAGAAGTTTATCTCAGTCTTCAGCCTCTGGGGGGGGGGGCCCTCCAGGGTCTCCTCCAGTCTCCTGGCTCCCTACTGCCCTGGGGTGGGTCACTTTCCTTTCTCTCAGGCATTATACCCATTAGGATTTTTTCACACCAGAAGAGTTTGAGGCAGCAAGACAGGGACTTCCATGCTGACTACTAAATCCTGGCCAGATGCCCAAGTCACTGCAACTCCCCCAACAAAGCGGGCCCTGCTCACCTCCCAGCGTCCTGCTCCATCCTATCACCTGGGAGATCGCCTACACCTCACCCCTCCGTTAATCTTCACACTGATTTGTTTTCTTTTTTGGTTGCGCCTCGGTGGCATGGGGGATTAAGATTCCCGACCAGGGGTTAAATCCATGCCCCCTGCAGTGGAAGCTAACCACCAGACCCCCAGGGCAGTCCCCAGATTGGTCTCTGACACAGGAGACATTAGCATCCACCCGTGACCTAAGAGCAAACTGAGGACCAGAGAGGAGGTCACGTGACTCACCCAGTGTCACACGGGCAGGAAGGGATCAAACCCAGGTTGGTCTGATTCCAATGCTTGTGCTCTTAACCTCCCAGCCTTATCTCTCAGGCATCCTAAGCGCCCGAACTTGGACCCAGGCCAACCGTGAACCTTCCCCTTCTGGCTGGATCTCAGGAAGAGAACAGAATTGGCTACTATTTAAATGTCTACACGTATATTGTGAAAAGTTGATCACCAGAAAAAGTGAAAGTGAAAGTCATTCAGTCGTGTCTGACTCTTTGCAACCCCATGAGTTGCAACCCCATGAGTTGCAACCCCATACAGTCCATGAAATTCTCCAGACTAGAATACCGGAGTGGGTAGCCTTTCCCTTCTCCAGGGGTTCTTCCCAACCCAGGGATCAAACCCAGGTCTCCCACATTGCAGGTGGATTCTTTACCAGCTGAGCCATAAGGGAAGCCCAAGAATACTGGAGTGGGTAGCCTATCCCTTCTTGAGCCGATCTTCCTGACCCAGGAATTGAACCGGGGTCTCCTGCACTGCAGGCAGATTCTTTACCAACTGAGCTATGAGGGAGTCCCTAAAAATCTGAACACAAGGAAAAGGAAACAATGTTACCCCACCCTGGGCTAGATCAAGTTGACTGCTTAAGGCTAGGAGTCCAGGGCTCACTGTGTTGTAAAGGAAGGTGTGCAAGGGTTAGGTGCTAAAATCATGCTATCACCAAGCTGAGACGTTCTCATTGGTGTCATGAAACAGACTTAAGGACTGTGGAAAAGGCATTCACTTTCTCCCTGGATGAATCAAGGTTGTTTAAGTCCATGGAGTGTCCCAGATCATCCTGGAAGGACACACCTGTTTTGGGAAAACATGGGACCAGTCAGTTCCTTAGGGTTTCCTACGTGGCGCTAGTGGTAAAGAACCCACCTGCCAATGCAGGAGATGTAAGAGATGTGGATTCAATTCCTGGGTAGAGAAGACCCCCCTGGAGGAAGGCATGGCAACCCACGCCAGTATTCTTGCCTGAAGAATCCCAATGCACAGAGAAGCCTACAGCCCATAGGGTTGCAAAGAGTTGGACATGACTGAAACAATTTATCACGCAGTCAGCTCCTTATCACATGGATGCTCTAGGATTCTACAGGTCTATAGGCCCTACCAGAGATCTTAGGAAAGGGAGTGAAGTTCCCCCCGCCGCCCCCTGCCAAGTTTTCAAGTGTAGGGACGGATCAGGAGACCCAGGACTGGCTGCAATAACTCCTCCTCCCTAATCAGGCTGTCCTCCTGCCCACAGCTGTTTGAGGTCAGTTTCTGCTTCCCAGGAACAACAGTGGTAATGAGCAGCACTTACCACATGCCAGGAGTCCTTCTAAGCACCTTGCATGGACTAACTCATTTAAACTTCACAGCAGCCCTTGCAGGCCAGCATTCCCATTTTCTAGACCACGAAACTGAGGCACAGGGAGGTGAAGTGGCTTGCTGAAGACTCACCCCCGCCCTCCAACACAGCCTGTAAGTAGCAACTGATCTCCACACTGCAGCCCCTCCCCTAAGGGCCAGGGGGCTACCCGCTGTCCTGTCTTAATCCCTCTACAGCTGTGGCTGCTTCAAGGGAGCCAGGGGAGAGAAAGAGGAAAAACGTTTTTAGAAATTATTTCCGACAGGCGACCAGATACTAAAATAACAACATTTGGTTTGTCTTGCTAGCTGGAGGCAAAAATCAGCTCAGGTGGGAGGAGGCAGCTGCAGGCGAAGCACAGAAGAGGCTGCCTGGCCCTGAGTGGGTCCAGTTCTGCGAGGGGTACGTGTACCTTTCATTCCTCCCATGAAACGATGCTCTGGGAGCCACCAGCTTGGAGCTCTCCAAGGAGGATGGCGGAGGAAAAGGCGCTGTGTCCCTAAGGATATCCATGTCAAAGTGGAAACTCCCAGGGGGCTGAAAGACCATGCTGTAGGTGACCCTTTTTAAGTCAAGTTGTAAAACTGTAGAAAAAGGGATGAGTAACACAGGTGGGGTGGGCATGAACATTCTTATTGAAAGCAAGAATTAGGATTTACGGCACACTTTACTATGGGGCTTCCCAGGTGGCTCAGTGGTGAAGAATCCACCTGTCAATGCAGGAGATGCAGGAGACTTGGGTTCAATCCCTGGGTCAGGAAGACCCCCTGGAGAAGGAAATGGCAACCCACTCCAGTATTCCTGCCTGGAAAGTTCCATGGACAGAGAAGACTGGCAGGCTGCAGTTCATGGAAGTCGCAAAGAGTTGGACATGAGTGAGCAACTAAACACGCACCCACTTACTCGATGCCCCTACCCTCTGCCCCATTGCAAGGGATTTAGGTCATTATGTCATTTCACCCTCACAATGATCCTCACATGTAGCTACCACTATTGCTAAGCCCATCTGACAGACAAGGAAACAGGCACAGACATGACATGTCCCCTGCCCAGGGCCACACAGCTAATAAGCAGCTGATCTAGAGTATGAAATCCAGAGCCCATCGTCCCCCAACTTCTTGCCCTTTCATCCATTTCTCCATGTTTCCAAAACACCCAGGATGTGCCTGGTCCTGTGTGAGTGAATCAAAGTGAACGGGCATATCCCATCCTGACCTGGAAGGAAAAAGGAGTGGCCGTGGAGAACTGACAGGCTGGCACGTCTGGAGGCGAAGCCAAGCCAACGGGAGCAGATGGAACCCGGGCGGCAGATGTTAATGCAGTTTGCTTTTTCCATATGCTTTTCTGTTTAGCTGTAATAAGTGAATTGTTCTTTAATATCTGTCAGGAGCTTAAACTCTGAAGGCCAGTGGCAGTCACGGTCACTCAGCAAGACACAAAGGAAGCTGGCGGGGCCATCCCCTCACATCAGAGAAGAAGGATGCAGAGTGTCAAGGAAGAGGCCACGTATTGCATGGTCCAGGCTGTGTATCCCCACGCCCGTGGACACACACACATACATGCACACTGCTGGCTTTCCCTGACAGCCAGGTTCTCACTTGACATTCTAGAGTCTTTGAAAGCCCATGTCAATGTCTTTCATACTCAGCAGTGAGATTCAAGTTCAGTTTCAGATTTTCCCTTTGGAAAAAAAAAAAAAAGGTTCCAATTTGAAAAGATGTAAATGGCTCAAGCCACTTATCCACTTGGGACTTTCAAAGCAACCACAGCTCATCTTCTTAATGAAGTAAAGCAAGAAAACTCTGTCTTCTGGCCTTTCTCAGGGTCAGACACACAGCCCCATCACCACCATCCCAGGGTGGGTGCGGTTTGATGGTGGTGACTGTGGCCAGTATCTTTCCACTGATGTTTCCATTTGACAATCACTTTAACTTTCAGACAGAGTCTCACCAACTTCACTGTCTTTGAAGGAGCCAGCTGTGATTCTGTCAACAGGGGAAGACTCCCTGCACTCTTCAGCCAAAGAAGGAGTACAGAGGGAATGGCCTCCTGTCTTCACTATTCCAGATCAACACAGAGTGGGGGTTAAGACCTGATCTGAATCTCAGCATCACCCCTTACAAGATGGCGATCTTAGGCGAGTTACTTCTAACATCTCCAAGTCTCAGTTTCCTCATCTATAAAATGGGAGGAAATAGCACTGACCTCAATAGGCTTGTTGTGAAGATCAGATGAGAAAATGTAGGTGAAGCACTTAACCTGGAACATGGCATGTACTCAAAGAGTAGAGGCTATTTATTATTACTATTATTATTGTTTTTATTCTATCCTTTGTTACTACTACTTCTTATTCATTCATTCATCCCTCCAATACAGGAGCACCTTCCAGGCAAAATCTATCGTCCTGGGTGCTGGGTTATGAATGAAATAGATCCATGAAACTTACATTCTATAGTCAGAGAGGCAACAGAGCAACAAATGGTTGTGAAATATGACACGACATGGGGCTGAGTCCTTTAAAGGAAGACAGAGCAGGAGAGAGGTGGGGGAATGACATTTCAGATGAGGGTCAGAGAAGATGTTTCTGAAGAGGTGGCATTTGGGCCTCTTGGCGAGAAGGAGCCGACACAGGAAGATTCTGGGTGAGAGCACCAGGCAGCAGAAACAAAAGAGCAAAGT
The DNA here is from genome assembly GCF_054371585.1 of Giraffa tippelskirchi. NCBI lineage: Eukaryota > Metazoa > Chordata > Mammalia > Artiodactyla > Giraffidae > Giraffa > Giraffa tippelskirchi. The sequence goes on from NC_137287.1 coordinate 25,856,810, forward strand.
TTCTGGGGCAGAAAGAAGCTTGGCCTATATGGGCAGCAGAAAGGAGCAGGTGGAACTGTGATGTGGACACAGGGTCCAAGGTGTGAAAGCAGAGGAAGGCAGGGCTCTGATTGGGCTGGGCCTTACTGTGCACCCAGATCTCATTCTAAGGCCTTGGAAACACACTAGAGAAGGTTCTGAAGCAGGAGAGTGTGCTGTGATCAGACTTCTTGTTTCACAAAGGTCCCTCTGGCTGGTGTGTGTGGAGGGGCCCTTTCTCTCACCACCCACAGATACAGGCAGAGAGTGGAGGAGTGCGGACAGAGGTACCCCTCACCAAGTCCACGATGATAACACATTTCCTGGGCACTGCTCTGGCCTCTCCCCAACTCCAGGATGTTGTCGGTGATGGCTGGGGATAGGTACAAGTAAAACCGGAAGTGATGGGAATTTATTTAATAGTCTTCGGCTGTAAGCTTGGGTGACCATAATCACCCAGCACCCAAATGTGATCTCCTGCCAGTAAATGGGTCTAAATATCAATTCTAGTGAGCCTCAAGTACCAGGGTAGAGCTGATTAACTTGAAGCCCTCCAGAAGCCCTGGCTACCTGTTCTGGAGTGAGTGCATCTGACCTGCTCTCAGGAGGCCCCTGGAGGCATCCTTCTGGCGACTCAGTGGCAGAATTAATAACTTCGGTGTTTCCCACCAGTTCTGGGGCTCTGATCCCTGGTGACCTTGGGCAGCCCCTGCCCCACAATGGCCTCAGAGTAGGAGGTGCTCACCTATTGGAATGTAGTGGGTACTGTGTGTTCATGCCCAGAACCAAGAGTCAGCATTCAAGCCCGGCTGCGCATTTCACCACTGCCTGGAAGGGCTGCTCTCTGCAGCTGCCTGGGCTGAGAATGCGGTTCACCCACAAGCGAGCATTCGAAGGACTCCTGCTTTCCGTTTTCCTTCTGTTTTATGGCCTTGCGCGCACTAGACATGCTTCTCTCCCTCTGCACCTACAGAACTCTGTTCTTACCTCCACACTGCTCTTGGGTTACTGCTTAGCAAGGACGTGTGTGAGTGCTCAGTTGCTTCAGTCATGTCCGACTCTCGCGACCCCATGGACTGTAGCCTGCCAGGCTCCTCGGTCCGTAGTAGGCTCCAGGCAAGAATACTGGAGTGGGTTGTCATGCCCTCCTCCAAGGGATCTTCCTGACCCAGGGATCGAACCTGCATCTCTTACATCTCCTGTATTGGCGGGTGGACTCTTTACCACTAAGCCACCTGGGAAGCCCAGCATGGGTATAACCTCCATCCAAATACATCCTTCTGAGGAGCAGAACTCACTCATGTTTGTAATTCCCAAGGGTCTAGCTGCAAATCTGATGTGTGTGTGTGTGTGTGTGTGTGCACGCACACATGTATACCAGTTATGCCAAGAAGAACACCAGCAGCAGCTAACATATGAAGCTGAGCCCATGTGCCTCTTCATGTGTGCTAGACATTTGACTTGCCCTTACAATAAACCTACACTTCTTATTATTTCCATTTTATAGACAAAGAAACTGAGGCTTAAGACAGCTAAGAAACTTGCCTAAGGTCATACAGCTAGTAATTGGTAGCACTGGGGATATGAACCAGGCTCACTGAAGCCTGTAAATTGAGCCCCTTCAGCAGCACCCTTACTTGAAAGGGGTGGACGGAGAGCGGGTTTTAGGTGGGTAGTAGTAGGTATACTGGCTAGATCATCAGGAAAGAGGATGGCAGGTGGAAAGACAGAACTACCATATCAAAGTATCTGTTCCTGGTCTTGGTGGAACAGTGGAAATGCCCATCAGCTTGCCAATATACAAGCTGCTCTTTCATGAATCCCAAACCACTCACCCTCAATATCTACAGCTGCTTATTCATGGCAAATTCTCTAGCCCAGAGTGACTTGTCACCCATGTGGACCCTTGGTCAAAATAGCATTAAAACTGGCTTATAAGGCTAATATATATACGCATACTGAATCAGCCTTTAAATAATTAACTCATTTAATCCTCAGCATGACCCCATGGGAAGGTATTATTATTATTATCACCTCATTTTAAAAGATGAATAAACTGAGACTGTTTGCCCAAGTTTGCACAGCTAGCAAGCGACAGAACAGAATTTGAACTTGAGTCATCTGTCCTTTGAGCCACTAGGGGTAACCATTATTGATTGGGCCTTTCTACTGTTCTAAGTATTTTACAAACATTTGATGTGAAAAACAAACTCATAATTCTGGTACTATTTTCATCTCTGTTTTATAGGTGAGGGAACTGAGATTCAGAGAGGTTGAACTCTTCCAGTGCTACCCAGCCCAGGTCACTGCTTGCTCAAACTGCAGCTTTGTGCAAATTACGAATTGGACTTGTCTCTTACTCAGGGCAAATGGAGTGCTGAGTTCATGTGCATGCCTTACTGACTAAAGTGCAATCTGAATTTTAGCTCTGACTTGCTCCCTTGTGCAGTGTACATCCTGGACAACTGTACATAGAAACAATGACCCAGCAGGTAAAAGGAAGACCTGAGATTCCAACCCAGGTCCAACTTGCATTTGGCCTTTAACCACTATAGATGCTCCATCACCCACCTCAGACATCACACTCTTCTTTTCTAATCCAGTTCTAGATTCAATTTCATCTAAGGCTGCTCAGAAAAATGCCCAGTCCAGTACCTCTAAATGGGCAAAAGCTCAGTCAAGGTGCAGTGGTCGGGACAGGTCCTTCCAGAACAGACCTCTTTCACCCCCAAGGGTTGTGATCCTTCATCACAGCCTCAGAGAGACTCTGGGCTCACAAATGGTGATGTTCTGCTGTGAGACAACTGTTGAGAATCCTGGCAGCACCGTGGTGGCACCCTCTCTCCATCCCAATCAGGCAGCCACTCTGCACAGTGACCCTTCCTGATCTCCACTGTCAGGCTGCAATATAGCCATTCCCAGAACTCTGCTATACTCAAGGCTCCTACAGCCAAAGGCGCTTGCTGCTGGGGAGCACTCCCAGGGCCTTCAGCTCTGAGCAGATGTCACTTTGCATTAAAGCCTCACTGGGCTGGGCTCTCCGCTAAATGTCCCTGAGAGAGAAGCCAAATGAGGAAGATGGAGAGGGTAAGAGAGAGAAAAAGAGGAATAAGAGGGGGAGGGGGATTAGGGGTGGGGAAGAGACACTGGGCATCTGAAGAAGAAAAATAGACACCAACTACAAGTCTGTCTGGAAGGGAGAGGCTCGTGGTAGACACAATAACAAGAGCTCACGTGTATCAATCAGAGTAACAAAAATGAACGCTGAATGAGATTTTAACAGGTGCTGAGCGCTGTATTCAGAACACTTGTTCAATGGTGGTCCTGCAGTAGTTACCTGCCCTTCCTCAACATAAGCTGATGCTCTGCCCAAGCAGAGGGGCCACAAGATACACTGATCGCAGCCACATTCCTTAGAGTACAACCCTAGGGGCGCAGCCTCACTTATGTAGCAGCTGGGATTTCTTACCTGCCTCCTACATGCCGCTCATGGTCATGATTCTTTTCTTCCCACTGGGGGTTGTCTGATTAGGTGTAGGGTAGACCCACTGAGCCGACGGCCTCAAGCCACCGTCTGCCATATCCCCGCCCTGGGCAATGTGATTTTGCATCTCTTCTGTCACAGGCGGACTCAGCTTCCTCACATTTTGAATATGGGCTGCCTGGTAATGTGATGGCCTTTGGCCAAATGAATGTGGTGGAAGTGACTGCAGTCTAGTTGTAAGTCTGGCTTCAGGAAGCCCTGCATAGTTCCACTCTCTCTCTTGGAACCCTGTAACTGCCACGTGCCCTGTAACTCCACTGCTGTGGGATGAGAGACCACGTGGAGCAGAGTCCACATGTGGCTGCTGAGTCAGTCATAAAGCAGCCCATGGCCAGCCAATCCCTAGACCTGAGAGCCCACCAAGATCAGAGGAGCCACAGCTGAGACCGGAAGAACCATCCCACTGACCCAAAGACCTGGAAGCAATAACTAATAACAAAAACTACTGAGTTTGGGTCACTTTGTTAAATCACCCCAATGGTATAATAAGTGTTATACAAAGAAACAGACTTGGAGACATGAAGTTACTTTCTAAAGTCACACAGCTGATAAGTGAGGTAGCAGGGATTCTGCCCCATTGTCAGCATTTTCATCCATGATGATCTAAACAAGAAGTCAACACACTATTTCTGTAAAGGGCCAGCTAATACTATTTTAGGCTTTGTAGGCCGTATAGCTTCTGTGGCAACTATTCAACTCTGCCATTGTAGAGCCGAATTGATCACAATCTATATGTAAACAATTGGGCGTGACTGCGTTCCACTAGAACTTCATTTACAAAAACAAGTAGAGGGCCAGATTTGGCCCATGAGCTGTAGATCTCTTTCCTACACCATCACTGTTTGTACCAGCCCTTCTTCCCTTTCCTCTCTCCATAATCTCACTCTTGTCATTCTCTAGGATTTCCATGTAAAACCTCTCATTACATTCCGCCATTTCTATATTCTGCTCCACGGCATGTGACAACTCACTCTAAACTCAGTGGCTTTGTTTTCCCACCACGTGTGTAACTCCACTCCCTAATTTTGCAAATCTCTGTCATTTCCAAAAATCAGTTTGACTGATATGTTTTCCTAATGTGAGGTTGATAGCTCTCTGGATTCCCCAGGTATGGGAACTTTAAAAAGTTATGATTATATTCTAAATCCAAGACCCAACATCATCGATGTGACAGTTGGGAATGCAAATTACTCCTGTGCAGAACATTTAAAGAAAAAGTTTCAGTTCTGTAGCTGTAGAAATTTGACTCACTCCAAAAAAAAGTCCCTCTCCCCCTTCCCGCAAAAAAAAAAATCCAGAGTGATACGGGAAGTAATTCTGAGAGCTTTTTCATCACTCCACATACCCAGTCTCTGGGGCAATCTCTCTCTAAGAAGCAGGCAAGGCATGTGATGATGACTTCTTGCAGAGAATAAAAATTGGGGTTGGAACAAATGAAACCCCGGTGATTTTCAGTTTTATGAATGTACATCTCATCCAGAAAATAAAATGTTATAAGGATTTCAGCTTTTCTACTTGCCCTTTTCACTTCTTACTTGCCCTACTTAGAATACAGAATCTTGTTGGCAATTAAAGTGAACCCCGAGCTTGGCTTTCCCCCCTCACTGGAAAAAAAAAAGTAGACTTGAGAGTTTAACAAAGGAGCTCATCCAATTTAGAAGCTGAGAGCCACGTCTTGAAAATTTCATCCAAGGTTAGTCAGGGTTAGTGTCAAACTTTCCATAATTTTTAACAACCTTCTAAGTAAAAATAAAGATGTCTATCTGGACTGACTTAAATTTTAAAGTCTTAAAGCTAGGAAGGCAGAGGAAAACCCATCTCACTTTTCATTATGGTAAAATTCAATTTCCAAGAACAGCCGGCCTTGGTCCCAGGACCTGGCAATGAGTGAGCTGTTTCTGCAGCCACTATTACTATGATGGCCAAGAGCGAAGAGGAAAGCAGTGTGTCACAGGACAGAGTCCTTGACTGCGTGGAGCTCTGCACGCACTCCATGTCCAGAGCCCCCTTCTGTAACTGGAATACCCCAATTAGCGTGATCCACCTAATGAAGAGCCCAAATCTGGCCATAAGCATGCACTTGTCAATGGCTCCTCACGACATATGCTTGATCTCTGAGAGAGGTGGTGTTAACCACTTCTAACATAATTATCTCCATTATACAGATGGAGAAGCGAAGATCAAAGCCCAAGGTCCACTGCTAGCAACTGACAGAGCTGAGATTCATGGCCAGCTCATTTCAGTTCAGAGTCTTCTCATGATCAAGAGGAAATAACTGACCTAGTGAATGGTCATATTTGTGTGGGTGGTGACAATGTCCAGGTGTTTGTCAATACCTCTGGATCTGCCACTAAATCCCAGCCATCCTTGGGCCACCTGCCAACTGCCTTGCTTTAAAAAGGAGTTTCATTTGATATATGGCACATAAGACATGGGACCTATGAGGTCAGCAAGTAGGGGTAATTGTTTCCCATTATAGAGATGTGGAAACTGAGGCCCAAGGAAGGGAAAAGGCCTGCCCACAGTCACCAGTCCATTAGTGACACGGTCAAGAAAGGACCACACATCCTGGACTTTCCACCCAGAGTCGATAAAGGGGTGTGGATTTGGCTCGGGATTGGGGGGTTGGTGCCCACCTTGTACAGCCTCTACGCATTCCAAGGCCAGGAATCACGTGAGACCTCTGAGCTGTGCTTTCCTAGAGTTTTGAAGACCAAAATAAGCTTGTGAGTGCTCACATTTGGAGTACACTGCAAAGGAGTGCAGGGGATAAAACATGCTTAAATAGAAGGCAAGTACGCACAAACGACACAGCTGCATATTGATTTTAATGTCAATAGCTATTTATCCTTGCTCTTTCATGGTTCAAAAAGGCTTAAGCAAAACACACTGTTCCCCTGACCAAAAATTACACAGATAAAACACAGGAGGTAGGGGGAAGTAAGGAAGGGAATCAGGAAATAGGAAATTCAACTTGTCAGCAGGAACTTGGTAAGCAACCAGAAAATTACAAGTCCTGGGCACTTGTGAGAGGTATGAATTCTGTCCCTGAGCTTCCTAGCAGACACTGCAAAGAGGGAAACAAAGCTAGTTATTTGCTTCCATGTCAAAGACGGGGTTCCTCATTTTTGCAAAAAAAGCAAGACCGTCACCCCTCATTTTTCAGTGTTATCGACTCTGATTGTGTTGTGTTTTCTGTGTGTTAGTTTTGTCTTCACATCTGCTGAGCTGATTTGGAATGACCTGCTGCAGGGCTCTGCAGAAAAGCTTCTGAAATCAGACGAGCTGGCTGGTTTGCATGCCTGCATCCCTGGTACAGTCAAGTGTTTATTTACTGAGCATTACATGAGCAGACTGGAGATGAAGGAGAAGTCTAAAACCTCTTCGGGAGGAGACTGTGCCACCAGAATAGCAATCAGAAGTGAAGCAGAGAAATCGCTGACTTTAAAGTGGAAGCGAATGAGAAAACGCATGTCTGGGCTGATATCATCTCCACTGGGCCACACAAATTTTCTGAAACCTTTTTCTGTACAAAGTGAGGTAGCTAGGGATAACGTAACCCACTCCCCACTTCTCTCCATGCCGTATCTCGTCCCTCCGGGGGAAAGGATGTAAGGCGTGTCCAAATGACCTTAGCCCCAAGCACTGACAGGGCCACGTGGGGCACTGCGTGTGACAGGCAGGAACCAGCCTCTGACACTCACTCCTCCGCTGGCTCCCTGTGATGGAGCTGTAAACTGAGTCGGGCTCCCAGACCACATGGGAGCATTCCCGGGCCAAGATTCAGATCTGCAGCTGTGTGCAAAGCGGGGCAGAGAATGCATGTCTGCCCCCAAGCCCTTCGTGGCAGAGCAGCCCTTTTAGGAGAACGCTGCCCGAGGACATGGGGAGGCAGATTCCCTGTCTGCTCTCTAGCTGATATCCGGAGATCCTGGGAAACCAGGCAGGAGGAGAGGTGGTGGGCAGGGCAGGGATCTGCCATTCCGACTTGAATGCCTTCAGACAGCTCCAGAAACCTCTGTTTAATACCCAACAACTGCTCTTTAATCTCTCGTTCCCCTGACCTTCGAGCGTCTTCCTAATGTAACCATCACTTAGCGAAGCCTCCATGGTTCCCTCAGGATAGTTGTACCAATTAAGTAATGTGACACTTGAGAGGTGAAAAGCTATGTATTTACTCCCAAACCAGAGGCCACAGGGTTCTTACTTAAAGATTTTAAGTGCAAAAAGAATCTCTCTCTTAAGAGTTGACATTAGTGACCATTGTTTGCTATTCAGAAAGGCCATCATGAAGCAGATGCAGGCAAGACACCCTGGAGACCTCAGCGTGGGTGGGGGGAGACAGCAGGATGGGCCAGGATGGGGCCCTTGTCCCACAGGAGGGGCTTGGGACCCTGGCTCCACCTCCTACTGCTCAAGCCCGGGGTGATCTTGAGCTGGTCACTTCATCTCTCTGCACCTCGCTCTCCTCATCTGCAACAGGGGAGCAAAGATAGCCACCAAATGACAGAGAAAATGAGCAGAAAGAAAATGTTCCAGCTAATGTCATTAGGAGTCCCTGAAGGAGCCTTGTGGTTGGATGCAAGAGACTCTACCAGAGTCGGGGTGGTCCCCGAGCATGGGTTCTTCTGCCCGACACAGCCTCTGCACTTGTTTCTGTCCCATTCTTTATGGGTTGCTGACAAAGATAGGGGACAGAAGGGGAGGTTTCTGGAAAGGGGTGGTGGCTGGGCTGGGCCAGCCTGACCGGTGTCTCTGACAACTGAAGGTGCCGGTCAGATGACAGACACCTCAGAGGAGGCTGTCTCAAGGCCATGCTATGCTGGGGAGAAATGATGAGCTTGCTGGTCGACCTGACATGTCAGAAGACGTGTTACTGCTGGAAAGTACAAAATAAGCAGAGTGCAGGTAACTAAACACTATTTTTATCGCCTTTCCGATACTCTCAGGCCACAGACAAAAGCTGCTGCCTAAGGGAGGATGGCAGGGAAATGTTTATTCAGAGGGAGGGGCAGCCTAAATATCAATGAGGCCCGCAGGAGGTTGGCTGCGGGGGCTTCCAGGGGACACAGCCTGGCCATGGCCACAGTCACGTGGGGAGGCCTGGGGAAGAGGGCAGGGAGAAAAGCCCCAAACTCAGCCCTGTCTCCTGCTACCCTGGGGGAGGGCTCTGACTTCTATCTGCCCAGCCCATGTTCCTTATTTCTGTGGCACTGGGGAACATGATCCTCCAGCTCTGGGCAAGTCCAATCTTCATGATGACAGTTCTGAGCTTCTTTAGGGCAGGATCCTGATCTACGTGTTCACCCTTCTCTTCCTGGTGTCTACATAATGCCTGGTGCGTGTATACAGCAGGCGCAGGAGAACTACGTCACAAAAGCTTGAACTACGTCCGAGCGCTTGGGAGGCATCCATGAACACTGCAGACAAAACTCTTGCCGTCATGGAACTTTATTTGAGCATCAAGAGAAGAACAGTAAATAATAACAATAGTAGTAATACACACAAATAATGAGTAGGGGAGACAGCAGGGGAACAAGAGAGAGAGGAACTTCTTGGAAAGCTGGCTACAGTGACAAGGAGGTGGCCAGGATTTTCCCAAGTGAAAAAAAAGCAAAAATCAATGACAGAAGAACATGCTCAAAGGGGCATAAGCAGGCTGGGAGGGATCCAACTTTTTTAAAAGAGTGTTCAAGGCAGACTTTCAACTGAGAGTGTAGGATTTATGCAGAGGCTTGAAGTAGGTGAGTGAGCAGACTGTATGGATATTTAGGGGAAAAACATTTCAGGAAGATGGAGCTGCAGTGCAAAGGCCCTGAAGTGACAGTGAGCCTGGTATGGCTCACCTTGCAAGTGAGGCCCAACAAGGAGGCCAGTGTGGATGGAACGGAGGAGGTAAAACAATGAAAAGTAGAAGACTATCTCAGAGAAAGGGGATGGAGGTTAGAATCTAAAACACCTTCAAGAACCCTTACTCAATGGGGGCAGTGTCGCCCCTCAAGAGACATTCTGTATGTCTGGAGATATCTTCAGTTGATATAGCTGGGGGTGGCAAGTCGTGGCATCTAGTGGGTAGAGGCCAGCGAAGTTGCTAACCTCCTACACTGCCCAGGAAAAACAAGTGCAAGTGTTAGTCATTCAGAAGTGTCCAACTCTGCGATCCCACGGACTATAGCCCATCAGGCTCCTCTGTCCATGGGATTCTTCATGCAAGAATACTGAAGTAGGTAGCCATTCCCTTCTCCAGGAGATTTTCTCAACCCAGGGATAGAACTCCGGGTCTCCCACATTGAAGGCAGATTCTTCACTGTCTGAGCCACCAGGAAAGACCCCCCACTCTGCACAGGACGGCCCAGCAGATACTATCCAGCCCAGCATGTCACCAAGTGCAAATCTAGATCATTGGAAGGACTTTGGTTTTTGTCCTAAGTGACTTGAGATTATTTGTTAAATGAATGTGCAACCCTACGCCTGCACTGATGATAACACAAATCGTAAGTCAGAAGGTGTTTCATCTCCTTTAGAACCCTTTCTCCTATAAATAGAGTCAGAATGAAAGAAAGGGGACCTTTCTTCCTGCCAAAAGCACACAGTGGAACTCCTGGCTAGGAAATGTCCTACTTTATGTGCAACCTAAAAGGAGGCCAGCTGTCTCTGGCCTGGTGACAACAGAAGGAACTTCTTAGAAAGCTGGCTGCAGTGACATGGAGGTGGCCAGGATCTTCCCAAGTGAAAAAAAGCAAAAATCAACAATAAAAAACATGCTTGCCAGGACCCGGGGGTGTGAGAGGGGGGCCAGAGGAGAGCAGCTCAACATTTGCTTTTCCCCACGTGAAGACTGAGGGCAGGGGCCTCACTAGTGATTTCTTGAGTGTTTTCATCTCTGATCTTCAAATCCTGGCCAAACCACTTTCAGAAACTGACAGTCTTGCCTGGGTTTCATGTGAGTGATTAAAGCACAGAGGACTCGAGGCCCCATTCCTGCCTCTGTGTTTGTGAATAATCAAAGGCTAATTAGTCACGGCCCCACGGGATGAGGAATTAGATGTGCAAGACATCTAAGAGGCTCTGAAAATAAAACTGTGCAGTGGATCTGACATGAATGTCAGCGGGGATCACTAAGGATGAGGTCAGCTGGGGCCAGGATCCCAGAGCCCGGGGCCAAATGGGGGTGGATTTTTCCAGGGCTGGGCTGACCCTTTAGCTCACACCAAAGATGCAGAAGGACAGATGAGTGGCCGAGGTCCGGCCTTCCTCGGTCAGCTCACAGATCAATCACATCAAGGCAGTAAAAATCCAGAGGGGGCTTTGAGATGGGGAAGGGCAGAGGAAGGCTCTCCAGGCTGGAGTCAAACTATCAGGGTTCAAACCCTGGCTCCTTCACTTCCTGACTGCGTTAAACAGTCTAACTTCTTTGAGACTCAGTTTCCTCATCTGTGAAATGGAACCAAACAGCAATAACTGGGAATTACTCTTGGAAATCGCTTTGACCAGGAAGGGAAGGAATGGAGAAGACAGAATCATATTTACTGATTCCAGGGCGCTGGACGCTGGACTAAATGTTTAGACTTATTATCTTGTTGAATTCTCATAACAACCCAATGTGGTATAGGGTGTCCCATTTTTAAAAATGTTTATTTGGCTGTGCCAGGTCTTTTTTTTTTTTTTAATTGGAGGATAATTACTTTACAATATTGTGATGATTTTCGCCATACAGGTATGCCAGTCTTAGTTGAGGCATGTGGGATCTTTTTAGTTGTGACATGCAAACTCTTAGTTGCAGCATGTGGGATCTAGTTCCCTGACCAGGAATCAAACCTGGGCTCTCTGCATTGGGAGCTCAGAGTCTTAGTCACTGGACTACCAGGGAAGTCCCAGATGTCTCATTTTAATAACAGAATGCTGCAATTTAGAGGGATGAAACCACCTCTTAACCAGGGAGTGGACTCCTCTTTTCTCCATGTTCTGTTAGTGACACCACCATATGCAGAGCACATGGAACTTCCTACGTGTGCTACCAGGCCAGGTCCTTGTAACACACCTGAGAGGCAGCTATGAGCATTGCCACTCTGTTTCACAGAGGAGGAAACAGAAGTATGCCCATCACTGCCGCACTTGCCAAAAATCTCCATCAGGAAAACAGAGCCCCCCAAGAAAAATTCAAACAAATGCAAAATGTGTTTTGGGTCACGTGACAGCCTCCTAAGGAAGGATGGTGTCTTATCTGGGGGTGAGGGAGTGGGTGGGGGTACACTGTGTCCAGGTCAGTACCAAGAAGTTTGGGGCCCTAAGGTTCACTACAGACTAAGCCATTGCACATCATACATTGAGTCCATGTGTTACTTAACCCTCATAGCAAGTCTGAAGGTAAGTGATCTCATTATTCCCATTTCATAGATGAGGCAGCTGAGGTTCAGGGAGGTAAAGTGATTTAAGCCATACAGCTGGTGAATGGAGATGTTAGATGTTGAACCAGCTTGACTGACATGACCTTGGAGGCCCCTCAAAGTGTGAAGACAGGAGTCAATTGTCCTGAAAAATTATTCTGTTAGCAACTGTCTGATCTGGGGAGTCAGCTCCCTCTGCTCTGGCCTCAGTCTTCATCCTAAAGAGTAGAGGTTTGACTGAATATCCTTCAGCTCTGACCTCCTGTGATGCCCTTTGCAGACCTTAAAGTGGTGCTTCTCAAGGTAAATGCTACAACTGACCTCAGGGCCTTTGCACTTGCTGTTCTCAACACCTGGAAACAATCTCCCCCTAGATAGCCTCATGGTTTACTCTTCAGGAAACTGCTCAGAAGACATCTCCAAGAACTTCCCCTCAGTCGACAATAGCCATTTCCTATCCTTCTTATGTTCCTTCCTGTGCCATTTATATCCCGGATGCTGTACATTTGCTTACTAGCTGTATCCTCCAACTAGAATGCAGGCTACTTTGTTGCCTGTGTTCTATAAACACTCCCTAGTACCTAACAGGAATCGGGTAAACATATGTTGCCTGTGCACCTCATGTGCTTCAGACAGAGTGAGAAAGCGTGGTTAACCCCACCACCACAGCGGAATCCAGCTACATGCAATTGTCAGCCTGGTCGCCATGTTTAATGAGCCCATGTGAGTTGAGAAGACAGTAGACAGAGTGGGAATGGGGCTGAAGTAAAGCAACAGCCAGACTGCACAACCAAAGTAGGCTAGAGGATTCTACTTGCGCCGAATACCATTCATGCCTCTCCATCCTGTGAACCAGCTCTTCCTCAAGGAACGTATAGAACAAACCACTGCCAAACACCAATGGGTTTAATTACTCAGATGATTTTTAACAGTGCAACAGACTTTAATCACAGGCCACACTGCTGCGGAGAGAGGCTGGAGGCAACTTCCATGAGCTTCCAGTCCCCTTCCTGTGGTTTTCTAACTGAGATCATGGTATCTGGGTTTGATTTAGTCTGGACTCAGCCATGGCAACTCTACCACTAAGGTCTAGGAGAAGTGGCTTTAATTTGCCCCCTGCAGACAAAGAAGCAGGACCATTCATGCTGGATCTCTCTGACTGCCAAAGCACAGCCCCATCCCTTATAAATGCAGGCCAAAGGAAGTCTGCAGACGGAGATGCAGCTCTTAGAGAAAGCTTCAAAAGGACCAGCAGCATGGCAAGGATGTTGCTCTCCCCACAACCTGTGAGTCACCAAGACCCGGGAGAAGCCATGTGTCGCCTCCTTCCAAGCCCTCTTCAAAGCACGTACCCAGGCAGCAGGAATGAAAGCTGGCTGCCCAGGCTTTCTTTTAATGAGATGAAAGGTGACGTTCAAAAATAACTGTGCAAAGCCTTGTAGGGAAATACCAGATGACACTAGGACAATCCGGTGACCAAATGCATAGAAGGTGGCAGGGGTGGGGAGCCCATGTCTAAATCAATAACCAGGTCAGGCAGGATGTGGGGGTCAAAACAGTAGCTTAGAAGCTAAGAAAGTGGTTCAATTGACCTTGGATGGCTCAGCGAGAATTTCAGTGGAGCTGTTTCCACACTCCCAACCAAAATGCTATCTTTGCACAAGAGTGCAGTGATTCCGTGTCTAGGAATTTACCCTTCAGGGTTGCTTGCACTTAAGTAAAATGTCACATATGCAGGGAGGATTGTTACAGCCGAGTTTGTAACTGCAAGAGGCTGGAAATAACCCCAGCCCTCATCAGCTGTGGCCTGGATAAGTAACTTGGGCTATGCTGATGCAAATGGAACACCATGTGGCGATAGAAAGAATGAGGTGAGTCTACAGGAACTGAAACAGGGCAGTGATGAGGTATACAGATAAGTGAAAAAAAGCAAGACGCAGAACAGAGCTGCAGTTACTTGGTACATGGCTCAAGGCACTCTAGCCATGGCTCAAGCCTGGCTGACTCTCTAAGACTGAATTCCAATTCGCTCTCTCCAGCTGTGGGACTTTGGGCAGGTTACTGTACCTCTCTGGGCCTCAGTTTCTTCCTCCGTCACTTGGACTGTTGAGAAGCAGCAATATATCTAAAATACGCATGTTCAGGGGGTGATATTACTCCCCCTACCCTGCCAAGGGGCAAACACTAACTCAGAGGATGAAGTGGTGAAAAACAATCTTAGCTATTACAATGGCGTGTGGTCCTCCAAGGCTCAGCCCTACCTGATCAATCTTATCCCTTATTATTTAACTGCTCTCACTAGGGAGAATTTAAATTAAATTAATTTTTTCTTCCTGGGAGGGTGCTAATGAAAAAAAGGTTGAGGAGCCCTGATCTAAAGTACTCAGCAGCATGAGGCAAATGGGAATGACATTTACCTTGCAATGTTGCTGTGAGGCTTGAACGAAATGTGAGCTGCAGAGACCACACCGGGCTGTCTTTTCATCCAGATGCTGAATACTAATATCAATGCCCATTTCTCAGATGACAAGCCTGAGGTCTAAAGAAGTGATGGGAGTAGGCCAAAGGTCAAGAGCAGAGCCAGGAGTGTTTACCTGGTCTCCCTGACTCAGAGCTTCCACTCAGTGCCCTAGCGGTGCTCGGAGACCACAGGGTTCAGGTGTTCATGAAGCTGCCCTGAAATCTCAGCCTGGTGTTGCCTGGTCCACCCAGGCCCAGATACCCAGATGTGTTTCCTCCATCAAGCATCAGTGCAAGATGGCAAGTTCAGTTCAGGGATTGGGGTACCAGATGGCCAGGAACTTCCAGCACGTCCACCATGAGGAAACTTTAGAGCTGCTGTTGTTTTGCCCACACACTGGCCTCTTGTGAGTCCCAGTAGACATTTCTTACCAACCTAAGCACTAAGAACAGCTCCGCCTGCCATGAGCCACCATCTGCGCCAGTTCTTTGGACACAGAGTGGTAGAAGGGAGTAGGTTTGCTTTTCCTGCTGGCTGCTAGAAAGTTCAAAGCCAAATCTCTGGTTCCCCTATAAGCGAGGTCTTCATGGCTTGAGTTTCACGGTCATTTCTGACTCCAAGTTAAGGCCCCTGCATCGCATTTCCTTCCTTTGGCCTCATTTTAATCTACGCAATCTTCCTTTGTTTTATTGACTGCCATACACCCTCCCCAGAACAGGGAAGGGTGTGAAGAGATCAGTCAGTACACATAGAACTCCGAGAGGCTCCAGAAAAAGCCACCGCTGGCAGAAGAACTCGTGGGACCATGTTGTCCAACTCCCTGAAGCCTTCTGAGAGAGGCTGGGAAGATGGAGGGCTGGCCCTTGGGTTTGGAGTGGTAAGGAGGAGAGGCAGGGTGGAGAGGAGGTCAAGGGAAGAGAAGGGAAGTATATGTATGGAGAGGAAAAGGGAGCATTAGTCACGGGGTCTCAACAGACAGACAGCCCACAGCACCCTGGTTTCTTCATTCATTCATTCAAGACCTACCATCGCAAAGCACTGTGTCCCCTGCACGAGATACAATGATGAACTAAAAAATGACAGGGTCCTTTGCCCTCATGAAGATTATACTTCATTCAGAAATCAGCTAACTCTACCTGCTGGGCCCAATCTGGCCTGGCAGCTGCTTTGTGTGAAGTTTTATTGGAACCCAGCCGCACCTGTTCATTTACACGTCGTCCACAACTGCGGGAGAGCAACACAGCAGCGCTGAGTAGTTGTGACAGAGGCCATCTGGCCCACAAAGTCCCAAATATTGACTATCTGGCTCCTTACAGAAAGTCTGCCCAGCCCACATTTTATTTGTGAGTACTTAAAAATGCTTAAATCAACGAAAATGAAATTCTGATGCCCTCTTGAGACCCCAGTATTCTCTTCTATTAAATTGGCACGATAAGCATGCCATTGCGGGGATTAAATGGGAGAATGCATAGAAGCCCTCAGAAATAAGCCTAGAACACAGGCACCCACCATACTTGTTTATTCTCCTTATTACTGATAACTACAAAGGCTGGGAGTAAGAAGAGGAACAATTTCACTCCAACACTTCTTTAAAATACATTCAGCCTCTTCATTCTGATTCCAGGAATCAGTAGGACTAGTTGATCTAAGTAATCGAGGCATTTTTCCAGGATATTTCACTCTGTTCTCTTGATTTTAAGATGAATGTATTTTTTTCTATTTTAACATTTCTGAAATTGAGGTTTATCTTAAAGTCACTGTGTACATATGATTTGTTCATTCATATTTGTTGAGAATCAATGATGTAGCAGACATTCAGGATATAAGAGCAAACCATCTATGTGAACAATACATATATATATGTGTAAAAATACTTTGGCCACCTGATGCAAAAAGCCAACTCATTGGAAAAGACCCTGATGCTTGGAAAGATTGAGGGCAGGAGGGGAAGGGGGTGACAGAGAATGAGATGGTTGGATGGCATCACTGACTCAATGGACATGAGTTTGAACAAACTCTGAGAGATAGTGAAAGACGGGGAGGCCTGGCATGCTGCAGTCCATGGGGTCACAAAGAGTTGAACACGACTTAGCAACTGAACAACAACAACAATGTGTACAAATATGTGTTGTGCTTAGTCACTCAGTTTTGTCCGACTCTTTGCAACCCCATGGACTGTAGCCCACCAGGCTCCTCTGTCCATGGGATTCTCCAGGCAAGAATGCTGCAGTGGGTAGCCATGCCCTCCTGCAGGGGATGTTCCCAACCCTGGGATCGAACCCAGGTCTCTTGCACTGTGGGGTGTGCCTCTCTATACAGTCTGTAAGACATAACGTCAGGTTTGCATGGAGTTTACATGGGGATGGGGGAAGTGCACAACATCAGCACATAGTAGGTCAGTTGCTAATAACAGCTACACAGAAAAACAAAGCAGAGTGGAGGGACAGAGAACAGTGGAAGTTTGCAGTTTACAAGTGGTGCTGTGGGGACGGGTTCCCCCAGAAGGTGATCCGAATCGGGGGAGGGAGCAAGCCTACCGGAGCTTGGCACGCACAGCTCCAGGCAGAGGAAATGGCAGATGCAAGCTCAGATGCAGAGATGCACATCCTTAGCCATCTGTCTTTTTCCCCTCTCCCCTCACTAAAGCCGTTACTAAGGGCTCTTTCTCCGTGGATGGGTTACAGAAGCCCCGTGTGGGTAGCACAGGTGCGGTGTGAAATAATGGACCCCAGATTTGAACCGGGAAGAGGAAAGCGCTCAGTGCCTGTAACACGTTTCACTTCAGTTGACTCCTGCTCTCAGCTCCTTTGAAACAGCTGACATGTGCTCTTGGCCCTAAACCTGCTGTAAACCTACGTCCAAATGCATCACCTGCCAAAACCTAGTAAATCCGCAGGTTAAGGTGTTTTTTTTTTTTTTCCCCAAAAGTCCTGGGAACTGGATGGGTTGTCATTGAAGTTGTAGGACCAGTTAAGCAAGTTTCAGTTCCTTCTCTGCACCTGGCCAGTAAAACTGAGTGAGGAAGTGTCTGTTTCCACCGAATGTTCACAGAGCACTCAGAGAGAAGTAAACCAAAGTGTGTACACGTCCCCCAACTTTCCAGCGGAGAGGAGAGGACAGGGTCATGAGGTCATGGCTCTGACCTTCTTCCACAGGGATTCCTGGCAAACTCACCCAGAACAGAGCCACAAACCCAGAAAAGGCAGGGTCACAGCGTCTGGGTGGCTAAGAGGTCATAACCCCAAACCCGATGTGCACTTTCTCAGTCACACTTTTTAGTGTCATCGGCAGGTACACCCAGTCACCCTGCGTGCTCCCCGCATCGTACACGACTGACTCCGAAGCTCATCCAGTTCCTGGCATCAGGACCACCTGAGACAGGGGCGCAGCTCATTTCTCAGACTGGGGTTCAAGTTCACATGTCCAACATGAGTGTAAATCTATGGTCGCTAATCTATCCAGTTTCTCTGATTCCTGAAAACAATGTCCTTCTGGATTCTTGATGATGGCAGATAGGAATGTGTATGTGTGTGTGAATGAGAGGACAGGAGAGGAAGACTGGGGCGGGGGGAGATGAATAAAGCATCCTAGAAGCAAGTATACTGAGAAATATGCTAACAGGAAGGGATGAGAGAGCGGAATCAAGGTGCAGAGGGAGAGGGCCCCTCAGTGGACGGGCAAGGGGCTCTGTCACACCTTGGTAACTCCTTCAGGCATCACAGAACCACAGCACAGCACAATAATCAATGATGACAACGATGATGCCAGTGAGAACACTTTGCATGTTGTTCTTCAGACCACGTTTGACAAAGCCTAGAAGACGTGCCACATTTTCCAGGAAGACAGCTCAGCTAACTCGTGTGTGTGTGTGTGTGTGTGTCTGTGTGTCTGTGTCTGTGTCTTACAGGGGTCAGCTTTTGTTTTCTGGAACCTTTATTTATAAAACAGAATACGTTTTTTGCTGAACAGGTGAAGTGTTGCTCTACTAAAGCATTCATAACTGTAACACGATAGGCTCTGGCTTCCTAAGAACTTTTATTTCCAGATGAAAATAGCCAGATCTGGAAACCACACGTGTGAGAAACAGTCAGTCCTGTGTGCTGACCCTCTTCCTACAGACACTCAGGCAGCCGTGGGGAGCCAGGTAGGTGTGCTTACTCATTGCTTTGAACCTGGCTGTGCTCACCCATCACTCCTCGGGCCTTGGATAGATAAGGCTAGCTGTGTGTGTGTGTGGGCAGGGGTGCCCTCTCCAGCCAGGGAAAATTGCTGTGTTAAGCCCCTTCCCCGACACACAAAGACAGAAGTACACCTGAGACAGGAGACAATTATAAAGTCAGTCCAGAGGGCTTTTGAGAGCCAAACGGCAAATGAAAGCTCTTCCCTCTCTCTTCCGTGCAGGTGTCTCTCCAGAGACATTACTGAGTGCATCCTCCTGTTAGGAGATAACATGTGGTGGTTTTCGGGGCTGAACATTTGTTTCCCACCCAAATTCATGTTACAATCTTAACCCCCACAATGGGAGGGCATTGGGAGGTGATTAGGTCATGAGGGTGGAGCCCCCATGAATAGCATTAGTGCCTTTTATACAAGGGACCCCAGGGAGCTCCTGCCTTCTTCCTGCCATGTGAGGACACAATGCGAAGTCTGAGGCCAAAGATAGGGAAAGTGATTGTGTTGCCTCCTGAACTTGGACTTCCAGACTTCACAACCGTGAGAGATAAATGTCTGCTGTTTAAAAGCCACAGTCTCTGGTATTCTGTTGGAACAGCCCGAGCTCAGACAAGTGGGGTTACATCATAGGTGCATCCAAATGAAGGGAATTCAAATGGAGGACATTAGGGAGGGGAAAAGAGTGAAACAATGGGGAAAAAAGTGAGAGAAGTGGACAGGAAGAATGAGGGAGGAGAGGGAACACACAAGAGAGAACAAATATTCAGACCACACAGGATTTTTGCTGACTTTTAAAACTAAACTCCAAGTAGGACACAATGCCAACAGACATGGGTGTTTCTCTTTATGCAGTACAGGCACTTCTGAAGCACTGGCTATGAACAGAATTTTTTAAAAGTCCCTTTTATATACACCTTTGAAAGCTCACAAAACTTGCAGGTATCCCTCTGCCTTGGTCCATTTGTGCTGCTGTAACAAAATACCACATACTGGGTGTCTTCAATAACAGACATTTATTTCTGTTGGAAATAAATGGAGGTGGAGGTGGGTGAGTCTGAGATCAGGGTGCCAGCATGGCAGTGCTGGTGAGAGCCACTTCCTGGCTTGCAGATGGCTACCTTCTTGCTGTGTCCTCACACTGTGGACAGAGAGCTTCCTTTACTTATAAGGGCACTAACCCCAACACAAGGAATCCACTCTCATGACTTCGCTGAACCATAATCACCTCCCCAATACTCCATCTCCAAATACCATCACATTGCACGTTAGGGCTTCAACATATGAATTTGCAAGGAGGCAGGGGTTACAAACATTTAGTCTACAACATCTCCAAACCATTCACAAGGACAACGATCCTTTGGGGAAGTGGAATATCAGTCCCCAGTCTTTAAAATGTATCCTCTTAGCACACTTGAGTTTCCAACTCATAGATGTTCTTACTTTCATGAAGCCAAAGGATATTAGAGGCATGTATTCCAGCCTCCTCATTATACAGAGGAAGAGTCTAAGGCTCAGAGAGGCAGTGACTGACCAAGGTCACACAGAAGAAGTGAGTCACAGCTGAGTCTTGAAGCTGAGAGTCTGATCTCTTTAGCAGTACATGTCTGGGTGGTTACTCACTTGTGCTGCCTGAAATAAGTGGGCCAGTGCCTGGGGCCTGGGAATCCGTTAGTTATATGAGCCTGTAGTTTTAACGTCCTATTTTCTGGATGTCAAAACTACATCACCGGGGTGTTTCTCTTTTTCATTACAGCAGTCATCTCTATTTTATTTATATTTTGCAGCGAAATGATTTAAATCAAATGTGCTTGGGCACAGAGGAAATTTGACCTGAAAGAGGGTTTTGTGGCAGAATGAGAGCCAGCAGATACTTATTTCCTGCCTTTCTGAGACCAGTAACATCCTGGTACAAGGGGATCCATCAATACATCTTTCATAAGGGTTTCTCTGCACAGTGAGGTGGAAAATCTTTCCAATGACTCTGGCCCATTTGTAACTTTGCCCTGAATAAAAGAAGGGATTGATCAGCGCTTGGATGGCTTCCATGCCCAGGGGCCTTCCTGCATCCTAGGAGGTTGAGTCTATAAATGGAATTCAATTGGTCAGTTGCTCCTGGAGGGAGTGCCCAATAGGGGTGAGGATGGCCTCTGAAGAGTGGGCAGTGATGGGCTGATTGTGCTCAGCCTTCGTCTGCTGGGTCTGCAGAGGGGTTGATGCCCGGAAGTGTCTAAAATAAAGAGACTCACAAGAGATGACAGGGAAGGCTTGCCACTGGGCATTAGACAGAGCAGATGCACTGCCCCGCTGGGTGATACCCAACGCAAGGTCGGTGTAATGGAGCCTCAGCACATCCATCACCCAATCTGTTGGCATCACTTAAGAGTCCGCAATGGGCCATGCAGAGTGGGAGAGCACGAAGGCTCTATAACAGGGCAAAGGGGTGTAGGGGGTTGAGAAGGGTGGCCCATTCCTCCAGACACATCCATGACCCCGACCTCCCAATATGGCCGCCCACATCCTGAGCGCTCCGTCGGCTGGGAGACCAGGAGGCCCAAGTTCAGTCTTAGACGCTGCTACTCACTATCATCCTTTGAGTAACTGACTTCTCCCTCTGGGCCGTGCTTTTGTTTCCCACAAAACTGGGCTGAGGCTGCTTATCTTAGGGCAGTGGTCTTCGACTTGGGGGAGCAGGGCAATTTTGCCTCCCAGGGGACATTTGGAAATACCAGGAGACATTTTTGATTTTCACAACTCAGGAAGGGTCGGGTGCTGCTGCCTTCTAGTAGGAAGAGGCCAGGCTGCTAAATATCCTGCAATGTACACAGCCCCCTCGTCCCACACAAGAAAGATCCAGATCAGTATGTCAGCACTGTGTCAGAGTTGACAAAACACGCTTTAAAAGTTGCTATAGTAACTTAAAAGTTACTATGAAAAGTGGGGCACAGCCCAGAAGGGCCAGTCCCTACAGAGCTCTTCCCCTTGACCCGCTCCCCACTCACCCCCTGTGAGGTGGGGGAGGACTCCACTATACCCACCACTGCTCCCTTGGCTCCTCTAAGGTGGCTGGGGTGCAGAGAAGAATGACGCTCCATTCGCCTCCTCATAGGCTGGTTTAGTCTTAAGACACTTACCTGCCCGTGCTCCCACAAACCAACCCAAAGATGACCTCATTCTCTAGCTTTCTTCCCACTTCCCAGGCATGTGGACTTGACCGAGACCCTTCTCTCATCCAAGCGCCAACTTTCCGAAAAATGGAATTATAGAACCTAATTCAAGCCTGAGGTGCTCTGAGTTGTAGAAATCAGTATCCCTCCCAGTGCCTGGCACACAAGAGAGGCTCAGTAAATGGAACTCATTATTTTCTGCGGGGAAAATAATGCCTATTTCCTCTAATAGCTGTGAGGATTACAGGTAAAATAGGAAATGTGGTTAGCATGGTGCCTCCTGCCACAGCTGGTGCCAAGTGAATCTGGATGGATGGGGACAGAGGGATGCAAACATGAATGACAACAAGAAATGAAGGTTCATGGAAGAGCAAATGTCCACTCAGAGCCTAGCATGAAGGAGAGCTCTAAAGGTATTTGGCCAATGGAGGCTCAGGGAAGCACAAGGTTCTACACCAGGGTTTCTCAATCTCAGTATTACTGGCGTTTGGGGGCAGATGACTTTCTGTGGTTGGGGAACTGTCTACGCACTGTAGGATGTTGAACAGCATCCCTAGCCCCCACCCACCAGGTGTCAGGAGCATCCCTCACTCTGCATCCCAGCTATGACAGCCAAAATTGTCTTTGGACTTTGCCAAGCATCCGCTGGGGGCACCATGGCCCCTGGTTGAGAAGTGCCTGACACACAGTGGGCCCTCACTCAAAAACTACCTGCTGGCAAGGGCTGAGGCTCGAGGGCACGGGGCTGAGCCACCCCCGCCTGCCTTGGCTGCTGCATCTCGGCTCTCACTCATGATGAATGAGTGCAGAGAGGTTGTCCAGGGCAGACACCAGCTCGGTTTCTATGAAACATTCAGGCAGTGCATCATTTGTGCTCTGCCTTGTGAAGATGGCGGCTTTTCTGAGACACTATTTTTTCAGCCCTGAAGATTTCATGTGGATATCGCAGTAAATACCCCCCACTCAACCTGCCTCTTGTCCCTCTCCTTCCAAAGGGATCCTTCTCATTCTGAATGGTTTAATCTTCCTATTTTGTGGATGAGCCACTGCAGTCGAGAAGATGAAGAGGTATGGAGCTAACCTGTGGGTTTGTGGTTTGGGCTTAGAGTTGGCAAAACTCATGCTCCTCTTTAGCATCTGAACACAATCCTTAGAGGATGCTTAGGGAGGCTATGGAGAGAGAAAGGAAAATGCATAGGTTCACAGGTATATGGGTGGAGGGACCCCAGGGATAAAGGAGTAGCAGGTGAGAAATGTGATGTGAGCTCAAAGGCAGCTGGGTTGGAGGCTGGTGGCAGGAACTTATCACCTCTATGATGATGGGATTAGATTGAAACTTCCAGGTTCTACCTTTAGGAATCAGCTGCAACTGAACGGAATTACTGGATACTTCGTCTTCCTCTTGTCCCAATTCCAATCCTCTGCCCACTTCTAGGTCTCCCTTGGCCCCATCCACTTCTCTCCAGCTCCCCCATTACTTGCAACTGGACGAGAACTGCAGATTTCTGACTGAGCTCCTTCAGGAACCTTACCTGCCCATCCATCCCTTCTCCCGCTGGCAGCCAGAGATCCTTTGAAAAGACAAATCAGATGCTTCTCTTTCACTTAAAATCTTTCCAATTCTCCCTATTTTTCTGAAGATAAAGACAGAATTCTGACTGCAGTCTGCAGAGCCCTGTAAGACACAGCCCTTGCCCTCCTCCCTGGCCCCTTTCCACTCTCTCCTGCTTCTTGGCTTTCTCTCCAGTCATTATGAGTGGCAATGAATTCCTACTGAGCCCAGGACCTTTGCACATGCTGCTTCTAGTCTCCACTTCCTTGCTTCAGCTTAAATGTCACTTTCCCAGGGACACTCTGCCGCCCCTCCCTGGCCAGGCCTCATAGCGAAACCCCTCAGGATACTCAGCCTTCACTTCACCACACTTATCAGTGCCTCGCTCAATGACTGACATCTGTCTCCAAAACAGACAGTGACACTGTCTGAGGGCAAAGAGGGAATCTGTTTTGCCCAATAACGTGTCTCTACTCAGTTTCAGTGAACATTTACAGAATAAATAAATGTTTAAACAGTGGGAGGAAGAGAGAGGCTTGCTCCAAGTGTAGACAAAGTGTCCCTTCCAGGGGTCACATTCTGTGGCTCCACTCCCAGACACCATTAGGGTAGAAAGGGGCCAGGGAGAGCATGGTGTCTGCCTGCCTGCACAGCCTACAGCCGACCCTTCCCTCCCCACCTTACAAACTGCCCCTCTTCCAGCCGCAGTCACATGAAGACGGATCTTGGCTCCTGGCCCCCAGCCCTTCATGAGAAGAACCACCCCTCAGCCCGGGATAACCAGCCCCTGCAAATCCACCCACTGTTTCATCAACAACAACAAATTGTCAGGTCCCTACTGCCTGGGCAGTGGAAAGGAGATGTGGACTGTGACCTCCAGGAGGCCAGCGGCATCTGCATCACCTGGGGGCTGGCTGGAAATGCAGGCTCCCAGGCCCTACCCTGGACCTGCTGAATCAGAATCTGCACCTGAACAAGCGCCCAGGGGGTTAGGGGTGGGGTGGAGATGGGTGTTAAAGTCTGAGAAGGTCTGGGCTCCCAGGAAATCCCATGGACAGAGGAGCCTGGTGGGCTACAGTCCACGGGGTCACAAAGAGTCGGACCTGACTGAGCGACTGAGCAACAACAGAGCGGGCTCCTCAGAGCCACTGGGGGTGCGGGCTGTTAGACTGTGGCTCTCCCTCCCTGACTCTCACTTTCTGATGAAGGAGGCCAGGGGCATGGCAGGAAAACCTGCATTTGTCTCAGGTTCCCACATGGTTCTGATGCTGCTTGTCCACCCAGGGCCATGTTTTGAAAACAACAGCTTTGCAGCCTTGTGGGGGTACAGGAAGAGGTGGGCGGGGGGGGGGTGGTCCCAAGAAGGCAAGTGTGAGCTGGAGCTCACCAGACAAGAAGGGTTTGAGGGGCAATCCAGACAGAGGGCACTGCAGGGGCAACACTCAGGAGCATGAAAAACAAGGTGTGCTCAGGGAAAGTCCTTCATCAGCTGGGTTGGGGGGGAGGGGGGAGGCAAGGGGAGGGGAGAGAAGCAGAGGGGACCTGCAGGCCACAGAAGCTCTGCTTCCTCTTGGTCTGTAGGATCTGTCGTGGTCCAGCAATGCGAAGGATGGACTGAAGCATCCTCAATGATCACCCTCATCACCATCAGCACACCTAACACTCGCGAGGTTCGACTCAGGAGCATGAAAAACAAGGTGTGCTCAGGGAAAGTCCTTCATCAGCTGGGTTGGGGGGGAGGGGGGAGGCAAGGGGAGGGGAGAGAAGCAGAGGGGACCTGCAGGCCACAGAAGCTCTGCTTCCTCTTGGTCTGTAGGATCTGTCGTGGTCCAGCAATGCGAAGGATGGACTGAAGCATCCTCAATGATCACCCTCATCACCATCAGCACACCTAACACTCGCGAGGTTCGAGCCACGCCCCAAGCCTTGTCCTGAGGCCTTACATGCCTTAACACGTTTTTCTTTGTTAACTTTTAAAAGTAAATATTTAGTTTTAAAGAAACAAACATTTATTTAGGGCTTCCCTGGTAGAACAACAACTTTATCAGATCTCATTTTGCAGATGAGGAAACGGAGGTACAGAGAGACTATCTTGCACAAGGAGGGCAGGGGGCAGAAATAAATTCCTGAAGCCTGGTTCAAAGTTGACGCTCATTATTGCTTCTCTGGCAGGTCTGGTATTTATGCAAGTTCTCATGGATCAGGGATGTTCCCAAGGGCATTCATCTGAGAAGGACTGCTGGATGCCATATGGAGGCTCCAGGCCTGTCCTAAGGGACCAGGTCTTCTGGGAAAGGGCGCACTGGTAGAAGTCGAGCGGAGAAGCTGGAGGAGAGGGCTGTGGCCACAGATGCCCTGCCCCGGTGGGTCCGAAGCAGCCTCGCTCTGGCTCAAAGGTGTTCCTGTCTGCCAGGTCTGCCCCCCTGGTACCTGGTCTGGTGATGTTCGCAAGGCTGCCCTGGGCTGTCTGCCAACATCAGGACCAGACAGAAATCTGCTGTTCCACGTCTCAGCCCCTTCCCTGGCGCCTGGCAACTCCACAGAGGCCTGCTTGTGAGGGAAGGAAGCAGGAGCCTGGCCTGCTTGGCCAAAATCTTGGCCTCTGGCTGCTCGGGCTAGGGTGGGGGTGGGCAGGCCGGGGAGAGGGGGCACACAGTGAGGCCTTACAGCACGAACAAGGCCTCCCTCTCCAGCAGGGCCTCCAGACGCCGCCTCGTGGGCAGCCACCCACCAGACAAGGCTCCTCTTTGCCGCTACTTTTATGGCATGTGGGGCTCCTTGGAGGGGAATGTTCCTTGTGCTTATAACTCTGTAAGGATGATCTGTGTGTGCAGACAGGGACTACCCAGACCCACGGACGCTGCTTGATTTCTAGCCAGAGAGGTGGGGCTGTGGGTAAATTCTTTCCTCCTTCAATGTGGCACTCTGTTCATATTGCTGTAATGCTGCTGGTGTAGTTAGGTAAAAAAGGTTTCCTTTCATTAAGGAAAAAACAATTCAAACCATAGGGGGAAAAATGTTTTTAAAAATCCATTATGGTATTAGGAACAATTCTGCCTCTGTGTGGAGCAACAATTGTCAGGGCCCCATCAGTAAGCTCATCTCTTAATCTCTCTAAGCCTCAGTTTACCCAACTGGAAAGTTCAAATTAGGCTGGAAGGATCCACCCCAGATGGCTAACCTACAGAGCTCTGTATGGGAGAGAGTGGTATTGAGGAGGCAGGGTTAAGGGGGGTCTCTTACTTCTATTCTGTCCAGAGATTCAAAATGCAGCCCCAGCAGGGCACATCACTGAGTCAGGGTCATTGATCCGGGAGCACTGGACAGAGCTTGTCCAGCCCAGAGAAGATGAAAACCCAGTTGTCTAAAAATGTCCTATGGGTCAGAGCAAACAGGTTGATTCACTACTTACGAGTTTTAACTTCTAAATAGCCCTTGTCCAGGAGTCATTTCAGGAGCTCTCTGTAACCCTTGGATCAGGAGACAGAAAGCTCTGCAGCGACAGGCCCCCGGGTAATGAACCATGGTCCCCACGTGTCCAGCAGCTCCCCACTCCCTGGCAAGGAGCCCAATGGGGCTCTGACTGAGCCTCCCATCCACCGTCCACACACCAGCACCTTGGGTACTGCAGAGGAGGGAGTGTGCAGTCAGCCCACCCCAGCTGTACACTGGCTGAATCAAAGTCATTTTTAAAGCCCCCTAGAAACTACTAAATTCTACATCCTGGAATATGCATTGTAGGTTCCCCTCAGATCACCAGAGGACCCCCTCTCAACCCACCCCCCCAACACCAACCCCCACCACTATGAATTGTTTCTCCATGAACGGCATTAATGTGTCTGCTCTTACTTTAGGGGAGAGGAGACAGACACACAATTAGTTTAGAGCAGCATGTAAAACCAAACTGCATTTTATACCTCCCCCCACCTATCCCATACAAGGTAAGCCTGCCACGAAAGACAGAAAAGCCAGAAAACCACCGAACCAGAGCTAGAGGATCAATACCTACTGTGAGGGAGGGAAAACTTTATCAACCAAAGCTAACAGAATGATCACAATTGACAGTAGACAAGGCCCTGAGCTTCCTGGTGGCCTAAGCAAAAAGGGATGCCTTGTGTTATATGACTCACAATCCGATACCTAGAAGCTCAGTCAAAGAAACGAGAAAAACGCAGTCCTGGGGTGATGTGCCTGAAAGGGGTCAGGGAGGGAGAAGGCAGTGGGTGATCAAGTCCAGAGGTCAGTGGGAGCTTTGCCAAAGACGGGCCTTTGGCTCATACTTCAAGTGGCATGAGAGCCGGTGGAAGGCTGAGTGCAGAGACATGACCTCATCCAACTCGTGATTTAAAAGAGCAGCTCTCTGGAAGCTGAGCTGAGAATATCTGCTGAGGGGTGGGAGTCAGAGAAGGCGAGGGAGAAGAAGCAAGCAGATGTGGAGGCCAAAGCAAAGTGCCGGGCCAGAGAGGGTGCACAGCCTTAGAATAAAACCAGAGTACTACCTACCAGGCTTGGCACACTCTGAACTCATCCCTCCATTCAGTCCCAGCTCAGGCCTCTTTCCTTCCATCTCCTCCCTTCAGCTACGTTGATCTCCATCCATTTCTTGCTTTGGGTGCCCTGTGTGTTTGTCACTCTGGGCATCTGCACCCCCTCATCCTTTAAGTGCTCTCTTCTTTCCTAGTACCCAGTCACAGTGGGTCACTGTTGCAGTGTTGGTCCACGTTTTCGCGGGTTGATTTTGGCCCATCTCTCCACCATCTTGGTCATCTCACGAAGACCAAGACATGCCTTCCACTGCATCTCCTCCAGCACCACAGCCCAGGACCTGACACATAACAGGCGCTTAATAAATTCTGAACCCTCTGAGGCAGACACAGAACGATTCCTAGGTTAGGAGATGGGAGCCCACAGGGTCACTAACCTGTTGGGTGGATCCCTGATCTGCCTCTGAGGCCAGTACCCTTGACCCTTATATCCAATTGCCCTAAACTCAAATCAGAATATCTAGCCCGGATCTTACTCTGCAAGATTCTTTTTTTTTTTTTTAATTTTAAACTTTTTATTTTGTATTGGGGCATATCTGATTAAAAATATTGTCATAGTTTCAGGTGAATGGTGAAGGGGGACTCACGCATTCATATACATGGATCCCTTCTCCTCGAAGCTCCCATCCAGGCTTCCACATAACATTGAAGAGAGTTTCATGTACTATACAATAAGTCCTTGCTGGTAATTCATTTTAACTTTTTTTTTAACATCAAAAACATTTTATATTGGGGTATAGCTGATTAACAACATTGTGGTAGTTTCAGGTGAAGAGCGAAGGGACTCAACCAAAGTTATGCATGTGGTTATTCATTTTAAATACAGCAGATTACTCTGCAGATTCTTACCACTGAATTATATCAAGATCTCTGGGCTTTGATATGGGGCCAACAAGAATGTGATGACGACCTGCAAAGCTCAGAGGAGAGGGTTAGGAAGCTGCAGCCGGACCTGAGTCAGGCCCCAGCAGAGTGCAAGAGCAAAACGAGATTAAGCAGGATCCTACCTTGCTGGCTGGCCTTACTGTTGTCATGTTCCACTACTGACAACACAATCTGTCCTCCCTGAAGTATACAGCCTTTATCTGATCAATTTTCTAGGCTGTAGCAACCAACAGTGGAATCCACAGGAAATTAAGTTTATTGACTCAGTCTTTGGATACCACATGGAGAAGAGATATTTATACATGTCATCTGAGCCTGGGGAACTGGAGGTTATTGGCAGTGGGTATTTACCGAGTTTTGAATGACACTTGAGGGTTGGAGGAGGGAGCACAGTTACCTTGCTTCCCAACTTCATGCAGATTTCTGAGTCAGGGGGCCTCTTCTCCTGAGGCCCTCTTTTACCTCTACTTGGCTGACTTGGAGAGTGGAAGGATTTGGGATTAAAGCTAATTTTTCACAGAACCTGGTATCTGAAAGAACTGACTTTTAAGCTCCAACCAGATTTAAGGGGCCTCTCGTCATCGGCAGCGATGAATTGTGATGTGAATCCATTTCTAGGTGTTTGCCTCCTGCCATCTCTTCATGGTTCCTTGAGCTGTAACTTCTCCTCAGGTCATTTACTAGTGGAGAAAAAAGGCAACCTTTGAGATTCATGGCAGATACACCAGAGGTCTGGGGAATGAATGTCCAAAAGGAACCATAAATACATAATGACGCCAACGGCTAACATTTAAGGGACTAGCACATCATGCCAGGCATTGTACAGATATTTACATGCAGTATCCCATGACCCTCACGTGTTCTTTTGTAATTGAAATAAAATTCAGGAACTTCCCTGGCGGCCCAGCAGTTAAGACTCCACGCTTTCAATGCAGGGCGATGCAGGTTTGATTTCTGGTTGGAGAAATGAGATCCCACATACCATCAAAAATTAAGAAGCAAAAAAAAAAAAAAAAACCACACCCAATAAACTATGTTACGACGCATTGTCACATAGGATCTTTTAAAATAAATAAATAAAATAACAAAATCCCAAGCCCCTTATCATGGCCTGTGAGACACCATGACTGCCCACCTCCATCAGCTCCTTCCTCCTCCCCTCACTCATTACTATGTTTCAAGCACAAAGCCAGGCTCATTCCTGCCTCAGGATTTTAAACACCCCACTCCTCTGCCTGGAGTACTCCCCTGCAGCCCTGAATGTCTGTCTGACTGACTCTCATTATTCAAAGTTCGGCTCAAATACCACGTACCCCCACACAAACCAGGGAGCCGTCTCATCACCCTGTTTAATTTTTCTGTAGCAGCTTTCCATGTCCTCAAAGCTTCTTATTTATGCATTTGCTTAGGTGTTCACAGTCTGTTTCTGCTTACTGAGCTCCATGAAGTCAGGGACCTTGGACTCCTAGTACACTCAATGCCTGGAGTGATACCGGTACACAGTAGGTACTGCATAAATACTCGAAGAAGAAATGAGAGGGAAACTGGAACTTGGGTTTGGTTGATATCACTCCAAACCCTGGGTTCTTAACTGCTAATCCACACCGCCTCAGCATAGGACATCCTGCTGAGAGCACTGAACTTCCAAAGACACTACCATGTTCCAAAGACATATTGGTGCATGTGGCTTTGGGGGAAGAGGTACATTTCATGAGGCTGAGATTTAATTTTGTTTGTAAACCAGTGCCTAAGGATTACCTTGGCTCCTAGGCCAACACCTCCCTAATGTACAGGGCCAGGTGTCCTGGCTTGCTTCTCTCACTAGCTAGAGGTCTGTTTCCTGCATGCTAGACTCAAGTTGGAGCCTCAGTAAAATGCAATGTTAGGCATCAATGATGCGGATTCCCAACAGCAACTGCAGTTCAGCACCTGGCCCTTGAATTCAACAATTGATGCTGCCAATGTATATAATGAACTTCCAGGTGTCACAGACAATGCAGAGACAAGTCAGAAAAGCATAGCGGAAGGAAGTACAGCTGTTTGTCAAGTAGGCTGAGCTAAGAACTGCCCCCACTTTCTAGGCCTTGGTTTTCATGTATATAAAATGGGGACAATGACTGCCCATCTATTGTAAAGGGCCTACTTTCAATACCATGTCCAGAAATACATGGAAAATATCTATTAGAGCCTGGCGCTTCATAAGCAGCTAATAAGTGGTCATGAAAGATGTATTAAATGCCTGCCATGTTCAAGTCAACTGGGAACCTGTCGGAGTTCCTCTCTGCCTCTTAGATCCTAGAAGAACAACTGGAAGAGCTTTGTCTCCATTGCTTTTCCCAAACCCCATCTCAGAACACACAGGCTGACCAAGGGGCAGAGCAGGAAACAGGAGCCGTTCTGGGCCATGTCGTGTCCAGGTCGCACAGCCTGGGTTTGGAATCGGCTCTGACAGCAGCTCTGTGATCTTGGTGAAACGATGCACCTCTACCCCCTTTCCTCAGTCATCGGGTGGGATAACGGCCATTTCACTGGCTGCTGCCCACCTCTCTAACCTCATGTCCTAACCTCCTGCTAAGGCCACTCATCACACCCCCTCCCCACCGGACTTCTTCAGGTCTTCAGTCTGAGTCTTTGGGAGTCTGTGCATGCTCTTCCCTCTGCCTAGAATGGCATTCCTTCTGGCTCTGTCTTGGCTAAAGTGGCCCCTTTATAAGATCTGGCACTTCCCAGGTGGCATTAGTGGTAAAGAACCTGTCTGCCAATGCAGGAGACGTGTGAGACGTAGGTTCGATTCCTGGATAGGAAAGATCCCCTGGAGAAGGAAATGGCAACCCACTCTAGTATTCTTGCCTAGAGAACCCAATGGACAGAGGAAGCTGGTGAACAAACCATGGGGTCGCAAAGAGTTGAACACAACTGAAGTGACTTAGCACATTGTAAGTTCTGCCTTATTGTCCTTACCATTAAAACAGGGGGGCTTCCCTGGTGGCTCAGATGGTAAAGAATCTGCCTGCAATGCAGAAGACCTGAGTTCAAGCCTTGGGTCAGGAAGATCCCCTGGAGAAGGGAATGCCAACCCACTCCAGGATTCTTGCCTGGAGAATCCCATGGACAGAGGCACCTGGCGGGCTATAGTGCATGAATCACAAACAGTCAGACACAACTGTGCAACTAATACTTTCACTTTTTTCAATGAAAACAGTACCTACCTCACAGACTTGTTTTCAGCATTAAATGAGTTAACATATGTAAAGCACTGAGAATTAGGTCTGGTATGTGAATAAACATACCAGATGAGATGGTTCAATGGCATCATCGACTCAGTGGACATGAGTTGGAGCCAAACTCTGGGAGATGGTGAAGGACAAGGAAGACTGGCGTGCTACAGTCCAAGGGGTCACAAAGAGTCAGACACAACTGAATGATTGGACAACGATGTGAATAAGCGGCATCCAGTAGTAGCAGCACCAGCAGTAATAATACTCCTGTCACTACTCTTCTGTGGTGCAAGGTCCACCCAGGTATCTTACCTTTCCCAGGCATGTCCACTCTGCAACCAGACAGTGGTTCTCAACCCAGGCAGCACATCAGAATCCCCTGGGAAGCTCTTCATTATCCTCACGCCTGGGCGACATTCAGCTCAATTAGAGTTGACTCTCAAGTAACATGGGTTTGAATTTCAAGGGTCCACGTAAATGTGGAGTTTTTTCAATAGTAAATACTGTAGTACTACACTCCAAAGATGGTTGACTTTGAGGATAAGGAACCTTGTGTACCAGGAATCGTGGATACCAGGCAGCACAGATACCTAGGGTCGACTCTAAATTATATCCAGATTTTCAATTGTGAGCAGGGAGGCACCTCTAAGCCTTGCGTTATCCAAGGGTCACCTGTACATTAGCCTCTATAGTAGGGAGCACAGGCATCGGTTTTATCCTCCCTAGGTAATTCCAGGGCAGCACTGAAATCGAGACCCACTGTAAACTCCTCAGTCTCAAAGGGCCTCAAAGCTATCTGCTGTACTCCCCCCTTGCCAGTAGATTTTTACGTTTTCAACGTACTATCCTATGATCATTCCTGACGAACCAGCTGGCCTATCTGTTCTATTTCTCCCTAGAGCAGTGATCTGCAAGAGGGGGCAATTTTGTCCCACATGAGTATTTAGCAATGTCTGGAGACACTCTGCATATCACCACGTGGGAGGGAGAATGCTACTGGCATCTCGTGGGTAGGCACCAGGGATGCTCAACCCCCTACCGTCACAGGACACCACTACACAAGAGACTTATCCAGCCTAAGACAGCGACAGCACCGAGGTTGGAAAAACCTTGCCATAGTCCTTTCTGTGGGTGTGGGGAGGGCAACAGACAATGAGAAGAAAGAAGAAAAAATCAGGGGAATTTGTCATTACTGAATATCAGCCTCTAGCCATGTGCCAAGCAGATGTCTCATGAATAATGACAATAGCTGCTAGTCTTTGAGTATCTTCAATGGACTACAAGAAGACTAACTCCCTGATGTATCTTACTCAACCACAAGGCAATGTCCCCACTTCATCCATAAGAAAGCAGGGACAGCAAAGGTAGGTAACCAGGCTAAGGTCACAAAGTTTGCACACAGCAGATCTAGATTTTAGCTCCTTTTTTTGATCCCAAAATCAAGGCTGCCCCAGCTCACATTTCCAGGCCCTCACCATATGCCAGGCAATGTTCTGAATGCTTACTGTGTAGGAACTTCATCTCCACAACAACTCTGTGAATTAGATACTACTATGGTTATCATCATCAACATCCCCATTTTGCAGCCTGAAAACACTGAGGCAGGGTAGGGTGAAGCCACTTGAAGAATTTCACACAGCTTGTAAATAGCAGAGGGGGAGTTTGCACCCAGGGAGCCTGTATCCAGAAATGGGGTCATGCCCACCACACTCTACTGCCTCTAAGAAAATGATGAAAAGGAAGGATTGAGCTCCTCCCTGCCACAGGACATTTGCACAAGCAGTTCCCTCTGCCTGAAACTCTCTTCATCTGGCTTCTCTGTCCAGCCAACTTTTTTCCCCCACTGGCTCTCAGTTTATATACTTCACTTCTCTGGGACACCCACCCTGACCTTCAGATCAGGCGATTTACCTCTGTTAAACCCAGTCTCCTTCACAGCATTTCACAGTTTACAATGAACCCATGCAAGTGTTCCATTAATGTCAGTTTCCTCCTCTAGACTACAGACTGTGCAGACAGGGACTGTGCCTGCCTTGATCCGAGCTATAGCCCGGATGCCTGGCATAAAAGAGATGCTTAAGAAAAGCTTGTGGCTGGATGCATGAAGCAAAGGACCAGAAGCCAAAACAAGAGCTGGTGCCTGACCAGTCCATTTCCCCAGCCCCAGAGAGGAACAGAGCCATCCAGTGGGGCCTGTCCAAATGCCTCCAGGACAGGGCAGGGCAGCAGAACACGCCAGGCCAGTTGGCAGTGGGGACCATAAACCCACGTCCCAGAGCCATTTCTTCTTCATGGTGGCTGATCTTTGTCATTTTCCAATCAACGCTGGTTGAGTTCTAATTGATTCTCTCTCATATCCCTCTCCAGAAGGGAGAAAGGCTCTGTTTACTGGGGCAGTGCATAGAGGACAGGCCTTTTCTTCCTGCTGTATTTAATGCTGCTGCTAATCACGGAGATTAGACTAAAACAATTACAACAGCTAATTAAAGAACAATGCAGTTTTTGGCATCTTCCCGCAGACGGCACCATCGGGAATTCCTAACTCGGGCAAAGCAGGGATAATTAAAACCCCAGCTCGACTCTCCCCACTCCAGCAGCTGGATCACGCTGATTAAACTGCAAATAAAACACATGAAACCAACACTTTGTAGTCTATCCAATTTCACTTAAAAGGGCTTTTAACTGATTCATAAACAGAGAAGCCGTAAACAGCAAATTATTTAACTAAAGCCAGTTATTTCGTCATCGCGGTTTTCTTTATCGCCAGCACTGGACTTGTGTATGTCACCCAGGGGACATCAGGCTAATGTCCAAAGCATGATGCCACTCACTCCTGCTCACCGGCAACAAGACACCACCAATGTGCATCTGTCTTCCCTGGGCTTTGGATCCCACTGAGAAAAAGATCAGGTACTGCCCATGTCCCCCAAAATGCCCAGTTAGCTCTCGACTGTCCATCAAGGAAGGCAGAGAGAGAGAGAAGGTGACAAAGTGTGGATAACATGGAAAAATGTTTAACTGTAGAACATATCGAAGTTCTTCAAAGGCGGCCAACTTCGGACCTAAAACACAGCCAGTACTGTTGTAAGTAAGAAGAAGCCTTATTCTCCGGCTGCCCAAAGACATTTAACAACATCTGGATGCGAAAACATGTTTAATTTAGATGGAGCCACTCTGGGACCCCAGTTCAGACACACTTCCCAGCTCATCCTAGATCTGGGGCTTGCTAGCTTCCTCCTTCCTTGTTACCAGGAGATAAGAGGGAGAAGAAATGAGAAGAAAAAGGGAAAAGAAGAGGAAAAGGCAGGAATAGAGAAAGTGAAAGATGTTCATTGCAAGCAGCAAAAGAAAACAGAAAAAGACTAAAAAGACAGCAAGAGAGCTGCCCCGGGAATTTTAAAAGCCCCGCAGAGCACACGTGGGTAGATCAGAGAGGGGTGCCCACCCTCCTGGCGTGGGAGCCCAGGCATTAGCTGGGATCTGTAGCAATGCCTTTCCATCCCGCTGGGATGAAAGGTCTTTTTCCTCCTCTCTATCTCAGACTGATAGATTTGTAAAATGAAACAAAAAAATTGAAGTATCAAAAAAAAAAAAGGAAAAAACTTGAGATGCTTGTCCATGCTTGGGTGCCAGGCAATGCCCAATTACTATAAAAGTTTCTAAAAGCTTGCTCTCAATTTCTGAAGCTGTCTCAGTGCAGACGGTGACAAACAAATGCTTTGTGACTGGCCCCGATCCATGGACCTCACTTTGAGGAGTTCTTTTCCCACAGTCACTGGGAATGCACTTAATCAGATTCATAATATCCCATGTAATGTGCACCACATGTTGTTCGGTGACAAAAAAATGCAGGCTTTCAAATGCATATAAATGTAGGAAACCAAGACCAGAAAGAAGTGCCCCGAAGATATTTCAGGATGATGATTGTACTCCTCGTTTTATTTCCACCTTTCTCAAGCTTTTTAAGTAAAACATCACTTTTTAGAATAAAAAAAGGAATCAAAGTGATTTCTAAAAGAATATTCCATCTATGAAAGCAAAGGAGCAAGAGGCTTTATCATAAGAAGACATACAGTTATTTTTATATAGTTATTTACATATGATGCTATAATAAGTATGCTAATTATTATATAAATAGGATAATATTATCCAATAAAGTTACATAACTGCATGCAGACACATGATGGAATTTTATACAGCCAATAAATGACATTTACAAAGAATACTCTATGATTTAAGGAAATGCTTTTGCAATTTGGTTGAACATCAAATTGTCAATATTCAACATTTTTTGATCTACAAAAAACAGCAATTTCACATGTATGACTTTTGTAAAATGGAAAGAAAATGACATTCAAATTTTTAATTCAGGGAACTTGCTAGCATTTTTTAGTTTTGTCCTAATTTTTGTAACATCAGTAAGAATTCTGTTATAGTAAATACCACTTTCAAACATTACTGACAAAACAGGTTACTTACTCTTTGTGCGTGTGTGTTGGGAAAAGGGGGATAAATGGTAAATTTAAATTCATCAGTATTAACTGCTAGATTATTGTTAAATTCGTTCATCATTCCATGCAAGATCATGATCATGAACTGGGCAGGAAGCACTGTCTCTGGGTAGGAGGAAGAGGCTGTAATCATGAGGGACCTGAAGATTGGGGGTCCCACGGGTCTGAAGCTGCCATCCTTCGTCCTGTTTCCTCGGGCAAGTCACTTCCATTTTTGCTTTGCCCTCAGTTTCTCCCTTTTTTAAGATGAGGGGTTTTATATGGTATCACT
Organism: Giraffa tippelskirchi; assembly: GCF_054371585.1. Classification (NCBI taxonomy): domain Eukaryota; kingdom Metazoa; phylum Chordata; class Mammalia; order Artiodactyla; family Giraffidae; genus Giraffa; species Giraffa tippelskirchi. The sequence goes on from NC_137287.1 coordinate 25,893,538, forward strand.
TATACGTGGAATCTAAAATACAACATAAATGAACCTAACCAGGAAACAGAAACAGACTCAGATAGAAAACAGACTTGTGACTGACAAGGGGGAGAGGGGTCAGGGAGGGATGGATTGAGAGTCTGGGGTTAGTAGATGTGACCTAGTATATAGAGGCTGGATAAACAACAAGGTCCTACTGTGTAGCATGGGGAACTATACTCAATATCCTGTGATAAATCAGAATGGAAAAGAATATTATATATATATATATATATATATATATATAACTGAATCACTTGCTGTATAACAGAAATGAACACAACACTGTAAATGAACTATACTTCAATAAAAATTAATTTAAAAATTGATAAAATGAGGGGTTTTAAAAGTCTGATCTTGAAGTTCCTTCCAGCTTTGATATTCCATGATCCTACTCACAATGGCCAAAACCCACTACATAAATTGCGGGACCAAGTGCAAAATAAAAATTTAGGGCCTCTTATTATAAACTTAGTAAGAATTTCATGGTAGTGACGACCAAGCATCCAACCAAATGCATGGTCCTACTGAGCACAGGACACACACCCCATCTAACCCTGCCCTCATCTCTAACAAACGTTTCTATTTACCAACAACCAGCCACCAAAAAACAAAAGCAGATTTATTAAAAAGTGTTTGGCAGACCAAGCGTGTCCATTCCAATAAGAATGACTCACAATTCTTATTTTCAATAAGCATCACTCACACCTGTCAACAAAAAAAATGGGGTTGGGTGATTAAAAATGAACAATTGCCTTTTCATACTTGATTACAGTTTCTATTTTAAAGACACATCTCTAACTATGAAATTGTGCTTGGATTTCAGAGGCAACTCTGAGTTTCCCGAGTCTTAAATTCCACCGCTTTGAGCCTTATTCCTGCAAACATCTGTGATGAAGATGAAAGTAACTCTCAGTCAGCCCTGGCTATTGAAGCTCAAAGCTGAGGATAAGATTTGGTATTTTGTGAAGTGTGAGGCACCAGACACACTCACATCTGTTTCCGGGGCTTTCTGTTTCCTTGGCTACTGTCAATCTGGACCCGGGGACACCAGGGCCATCATAGAGAGGGAACTCAGACCACTTCCTGCCTTTGGATGCCAGGAGGAAACCAACACATATGGCATCGCCTCGCTTTCACAGAGCTCAGCCATACAGAGCAGCCAAGGACAGGACGGATACACAGGTGCCAGGTTCTCAGATGCAACCAATTCACTCTCTGTACATTTCTAATGAGTGTGATGATTTCTGGAGCTGAGAAGCAGCGCCAGTCTAGGGTTACAATCAGCCACATTGAAAGCAGTGAGAAATACCGGTGGACAAGAAATGTAAGAGCAGGAAAAATGACTGAAAAGCAGACAGAAAGATTTTTTAAAAAGGACTCTGGAACCATTGAGTGAAGAGCTACATCCTTCTCCATGCCACTGGGAGTCATTAGTGCTTTTAGCAGAATCCGAAAGCTAGTGCTTGAAATGATGGTGAGATTTCTTCAAAGAAGTTTAACCCAGGTCCAGCATCCTCCACCTCACAAGGTAGGAGACTGGGAGATATAATTCAGAAATATTCCTGATGGGTAAAACATAACTCTTGAGAAAATCAGGACTGTCTTTATGTCCCAAAGGCTTCAGACTGCTAGAGTTTTTTCTAAACACGTGCAACATATACAGTATATATGCATTTTCACATTGCTTAGCATTTCTTTTTACCTAGTTTTAAAAAATTCATCTGACTTATATTAGACTTATATTAGAGTCTAGAACAGGAGTTTCCAAACTTTTTCAGTAAAAGCTGAGAACGCAAAGACTTCCAGCTCCACAAGTCACATGGTCTCTGTCACAATGGCTCAGCTCTGCCGTTGTAGCTCAAAGCAGCCACGGACAGTATGTATGGAATGGGCATGGCTGTGTTCCTAATAAAACTCCACTGACTAAAATAGATAGCTGGTCATATTGAGCCCATGAGCCATAGTTTACCAACCGCTGGTCTAGAGCAAAGAATACGGGCTACAGACAAGGCCAGACCTGGACTTGAATTCTGTCTCCATCATTTCATTATCTCAGACTCCGTATTCTACTTTCATAATATGGGAGATAATAATGCCCTCTCTGCTGAGCATCACATGGAAAACTGGTAGAGAACTGATAAAAATTATTTTTTTTCACCTAATAGGCATTCTTTCCGTGAGATACTTTTCTTAGTTCTTTGTCCATACCATTATTTTCAGACAAATGGCCTTTCTTGAACATTATCTCATTGCCCCTAAGCCTCCTCCTGCTCATATTCTGCAAGGCTGATAGAGCGACATCATCCACTGATTTCTTGATGAGGAAACAGGGCTCATGGCCAGAAGGATAAAGTATACTTTAGCCAGAGGGATAAAGTATACTGTCAAACCCAGTAACCCCTGGCTTTGGATCTGCTGGTCATACAAACATGGAAACACATGAATCTGTAGACACACCCACTGAGAAATCTATCCATGGATAGAGAAGAAACGTTATGGTTAGGAGCATGACATATGAGATCCAGCTTGTCCACTTACTGGATATATAACCCCAGGTATATGAAAGTGAAGTGAAAGTGAAGTGAAAGTGAAAGTTGCTCAGTCGTGTCCAGCTCTTTGCAACCCTGGACTGTAGCCTGCCAGGGTCCTCTGTCCCTGGAATTCTCCAGGCAAGAATACTGGAGTGGGTAGCTGTTCCTTTCTCCAGGGGATCTTTCCAACCCAGGGAGTGAATCCAGGTCTCCTGCATTCCAGGCAGATTTTTACCATCTGAGCCACCAGGGAAGCCCAAGAATACTGGAGTGGGTAGCCTATCCCTTTTCTAGGGGATCTTCCTGACCCAGGAATTGAACTGGTGGATTCTTTACCAGGTAAGGCACTTGACTATTCAGCTTGGGTCTCTTTATTTGTGAAATGGGGTTAATAATAGGGTAGGTTGCAGAAGGTTCTACCTTGAAATGCTAAGCTTAGTGTAATGCCTCACACATAGTAAACATTTAACCTCTGTTGACTGAGGTTGTGAGGATTAAATGAAAACAGTATTCTCAGTCCCAGTTTCTGACATTCAAGGAATGTGCTATCAATGATCATTGCTTTATTAGTGACAGGTCTATACACACTTACACACCTAGGAAAACAAACGCACACATGGCTGTGAACTTCACTAGGACAAGAACTCTATCTGACACAAAACACAGGCTTGTTAAGAACTGTTTGCTCGCTTATGAACAAACACTCAGGAATGTAAACAGATAACTGTAAACAGCTGATAGCTGGGTGTCCATTCATCCCCTGAAAGGAGCTGAGGAATAGGCTAGCCCAGGCATGTGATGATGAAATTTTGCTGGCCGTGTACAGGCCCCCAGAACACCACCACCCACACTGCTCAAAGAACCAGACTAGCGCCGTCCCCTGAGCTGCTCAGCCCAGCTGTCACTCTGGGATCCCAGGAAGTGACTGAGGAGAAGGTGAGGGATGAACAAGGAGCAGTAAAATCCCCTACACACAAGTCAGCTGGAGCAGGAACAGCTAAGAAGGCTCGAGGGTGGGCCCTTGAACCGCTGGGATGAGGTTCTGCCTTTGAAGAAAGACACTGTATGTATCTGGAGGGAAGAAGCCAACAGACACCCCACTATTCTGTGTGCAGGGAGTGTTTCTGCTCAACTAGGTCCCAGCCAGTCCCCTGGGTGCCTGTGGAGGTGAGGCTGCCTCTAAGCCAAGAAGACAATGGCTCACCTCTGGGGGGGGCTGCATCGCACAGGGCGGTCATGCCGCAGGGCGCCTGGCTCCCAGGCAGCTGCCTTCACTACGCCAAGGAAAGCCCATGGAATTTGGACTTTGTCTCAACTAGGGTGGAGGCCTTGTCCTCTTAGCATTACATAAACGAACAGCTTGGTTCCTTGGCCGGGAATCAGAATGAGCCAATGTCTGCCTCTGGCCATGACAAAACCAAATCCTCAGTAAGTCAGTGGAAACAGTACATGGAGGGCCAGATGTAGCCTTTGGATGGAAGAACTCGGTTTGCTCAACTGACACATCTGCTTTTCATTAAACGATGCTTTTGATTTGGCTGTGGTTATGCTGTTGGTGGTGGAGACAAAACCACCCTTCTTTTAAGTAGAAGTGTGTGTGTGCGTGTATATATGTACTGATAGATGAATAGGTAGGTGTCTAGATGAGCAGATGCACACCCATGGGAGATGCTAACATCCCCATTCTACTGATGGGCACACTGAGGACCCATGAGCTGAAATGCTAACAAGTAACACAGCCATGATTCAAACCCAGATATGATGATTCCACCATCCAGTTTCCCCACCACCACCACGTTATGGCACAAGGGCTACAATTAATATTATGTGTTGCCACGACCTCTGGGGAAAACCAGGAGGGCCTCACATGGTCTGACTGTAATTCCCCTGACGTCTCCGCTCGCCAGGATAAGGTCCCCGAGACAAACAACCCTCCTTATTATTACAGGAACCAGGCATAGTTCCTGCTCACCTCTGCTTCAGTTCCTTGTCAGTTCTCACGATTACTCAAAACAAGACAATCACATCCTCGTGTGGGAACCAGAGGTCACCTCACCCTCTTGGTACTACAAAGCACCCAGTACGAAGCCTGCCTCCCACGGGCTCTGGATGGTCACTCTGTCCTCGAGTACAAGTCCCAGTGTGGCCCTTCGCGGCATGTGACACCCTGCCCTCTGGGGCTGTGAGTATCTGGGATTAATAAACTGCTGCCCGTCTTAGCTGTTAGCACTGGGGGTCGCGTGTTCAGCCATCCCCAGGACCCTGGGAAGGAATCTCTGCTGCACACCCCAAACAGCTTCCTGAAAAGGGAGGCCTGTTAAGACACTGATAAAGTATATTGTTGCTCAGCCCCCTCAAGAGGTCACCTTGCCAAGTGCCTCCTGGCACATGCCAGCAGACAGGGGGCCGAGGGCTCCAGCACTCAGATAACTGGAGCTTGATTCATCCTCAGACTGAGCAGCGACGGAGCCCAGAAGTCCTCCTTCTTTCAGCATTCCATCGTCACCCTACTGCGTGTCTGCGGGCAGGACTCTGACTTTTGCAACCAGTACCTTTCCATGTGGAGCCTGGGCAGGAGCCAGGAGAACTCGGGAGCAATTGATAACGAGCGGTGTACCCCGTACCCGGGGAGACATGACAGTAAACGCAATTAGAGGCAAAGCCCTGATTAAGTGAACTCAACTAACCAGAACCATCAATTAGCTGAAATCTTTTTGCTTCCTCTCAGGAGACCCCGAGCTTAGGAACATCACAATTTAAAAAGTGGGGAATTTCCTGGCAGTCCCGTGTTTAGGACTTGGCACTTCCATTTCTGGGGCTCTGGGTTTGATCCCTGGTCAGAGAAGTAAGATCCCACAAACTGCGTGGTCAAAAAAAATTCTTTTTTAATTTAGAAAAATAAAGATTGTTTTCTAAGGTTCGACTCTGATTCAGCCCAATTCCCTTCATCACTGTGTGAACCACAAATGTAACTTGAAATTGTCTACAGTTTAAAAAAAAAAAAAAGAACTGGGAGAGATTGATTTGAACCATCTATTTTACTTAACCTAATATATCCAAAATATTATCATTTCACTGTGTAATCAAGATGAAAAAGTATGGATGTGATACTCTTATACTTGTTCAGCTAGAGCACAGCTCACCTTGAACCAGGCTTATGGCAAGTGCTTGGCAGCCCCCATACTGGTGGCCACCATCCTGGACAGGGCAGCTCTGGAGTTGATGTCTGAAGTGACAGCTGAGAATGCTGGTACTGGGTGTTGACAACTAATTGAGCATCAGTCAACAATCGCTTCTAAGTATCTCCTCCCAATGGTGTGTCATAATAGACAAGTTGTATTTGAGCTCTAGTGGGTCTCCTAGGGGACTTCCCAGGTGGCACTAGGTGGTAAAAGAACCCACCTGCCAATGCAGGAGACATAAGAGGCGCATGTTCAATCCCTAGGTTGGGAAAATCCTCTGGAGGAGGGCATAGCAACCCACTCCAGTATTCCTGCCTGGAGAATCCCATGGACTGAGGAGTCTAGTGGGCTACAGTCCGTGGGGTTGCAAAGAGCTGGACACGAATGAAGCGACTGAGCATGCACACACCGGTCTCCTAGGACCTGTAGGAGGGGCTGCCAAGGACTTTCTCTACAGCCAGGGCCCTTCCCAGCAGAATGGTGGCTTCGGGAGACACTGCTGACGATTGCCTCCACTGAACCATTTGCCTCCTTCTCAGACTCGGACTATGAGAGTATTTGCCCCATCTTTCACTTTAAACGAACTCACATTTCAGAGCCAAAAAAAAGTAAGTGCTTCTCTAAAAAGGCCTTTTTCCTACTGACCACCCAGGAATGCGTAGAGTTTGACGGCGTTTACAAAACTTTCCCCAAAGGAGCCTGCAGTCTAGCAGGGCAGTGACAAATCACACATGAGAAAAAACTCACTTAATCATGGGTCCAATAAAAACTGGCTGCTGGCTGCCCGAAATGAGGGCCGGCCAACATATAAAACAGGTACCATGATGACAAAACCGAGATCAGAAAAAATGGAAGAATTACCTGCTGTCTCCACTGGGAATCCCAGGAAGAAGAGCAGCAAGAAACAGTCACCCCCTCCCAAATTGTAATCATTCATCTGCTAACATTTTGGATTTTGAGTGATCCACGTAGTGTCTTTCGTTTTCTTTATTTAACAGTGCTCTTTAAATCAGCTCATCTATCTTTTTCTTCAATGAACTAATTTCAAAAGGAAATGTTACCCATGAACCAAAGGAAAAATGCTATAATTTCTGCCATAAATGGACTGTAACTAGAAATATCAACAGATAGCAGTTAATTTCTTTAAAGTTTGTTCATGCACTGCTGGGAATGATCTTGTGTTCTGCCAGTTTACGCGACGCTTTGGAAAAGGCTGCTATCAGAAGTTGAAACCTGGCTTTGCCTGGCTGGCTGGGAAGGCTTTGTGTTGGAGGAGGGGGAGGAAAGCCAGCCCAGCCACCCACACAGCCTGGAGAAAGGTGCAGAGGTGGACGCGCATGGAGCGTGGGGGCGTGTAATGCAGGGAGGAAACGGACACCTGCGTAATTAAATCACTGCAAACCCGTTCAGTTACCTGTAATGGACTTACCGCACCGGGAATACGGACTGACACTCTGGAAATACTTCAAAAATAAGGGTTGAAACAAGTGTTCTCATAACTCCCAGTTAACCAGAAAACAATTAACCCACGGCTGCTCCTCTGTGTTCCTAGAGACTGTTGTCTGATTGCACTCCCCTGGCAGGGAAAAATCCTGTTTTCCGGAGGATGGTGATTTCTGAATGCAGATGTCCAAGGTCAGGGTGAGGGGGATGGGAATAGAGAAAACGAGGAGGGCGGTCAAGGGTCAGTGAGATGATGCTGACACTGGAACCCCATTCCCCGCCAGTGTGTGTGTGTGTGTGTGTGTGTATCTGTGTGTGTGTGTGTGTGTATCTGTGTGTGTGTGTGTGTGTGTGTGTGTGTGTTTGTGTCTCGGTATGTGTGTGTCTCGGTGTGTGTGTGTGTCTCAGTGTGTGCGTGTCTATGTGTCTGTCTGTGTGTATGTCTGTGTGTGTGTCTGTTTATGTCTGTCTGTGTGTATGTCTGCATGTGTGTCCCTGTGTGTGTATCTGTGTGTCTCTCTGTATGTGTGTGTGTATGTGAATTCTCCCAGGGCCACTCCAGACCATCAAAAAGACACTCATACCATGCAAAAGGTCAACTTCTAAATTGGTCAGAGCAAGTCTAGCCAGACCGAACACCCTCGGGCAGAGCCAGTCTGACCTTTGACCCAGCTGAGCTGACATCCCCCAAACACAGGGGTTCTGCACGTGTGTCAGATCAGCCCCTCCCTGCCAGTAGCTGTCTCCTCGGGGCCTGGAAACCTTGACAGTGACAAGCAGTCCCAGGGAAGATGCTTGCTGCCCTCTCAGATGAAGTGCACTATGGCTTTTCTGCCTGCCCAAGCCAGAGATGGTGCTTTAAAAAGCCCTTGGAAAAGAAAGTCATATCTTCTGCAATACAATATTCGTTAGATGCTATCATGGCATTTTATAAGGTCGTATATAACGCCAGCTGTAGCTGTAAAAAAATTTATTATTCAGCCCCAGAAAGGCATACAAATCCCTGCAAAGTGCAGGTTTTTCTTTTAAAAAGTGGTTTAGTTCTTGCTACCCTTTGCCTCGCTTCATTCCTGGGAGATAGTGGCCTGCGTTAAACCTGCAACACTGCAATTCCACCCAAAACAGGTCCTGGGCACAAGTTTCTATATTTCTAAGTCCTGGGAAGGCCCCCTCCCAAGGGTTGGCCTTCTGGACAAACAGGGATAGGAGGCTCCTTAAGATCTTTTCCATTCCACTCGCTCCTTGACGACCTTACAAGATTTTGCACAAACTCCTGTGTCCAAAGATTTCTTCTCCCCTCCAAATTGGTCCTTTTTTGAAAAATTAATTTATTTATTTTAATTGGAGGCTAATTACTTTACAATATTGTAAAGTAATTGACATAATCAAACATTGACATGAATCAGCCACGGGTGTACATGTGTCCCCCATCCTGAACCCCCCTCCCACCTCCCTCCCCATCCCATCCCTTAGGGTCATCCCAGTGCACCAGCCCTGAGTACCCTGTCTCATGCATCAAACCTGGACTGGCGATCTATTTCACATATGATAATATACATGTTTCAATGCTATTCTCTCAAATCATCCCTCCCTCGCCTTCTCCCACAGAGTCCAAAAGACTGTTCTATACATCTGTGTCTCTTTTGCTGTCTCACATGTAGGGTCATCGTTACCATCTTTCTAAATTCCACATATATGTGTTAATATACTGTATTGGTGTTTTTCTTTCTGACTTACTCCACTCTGTATAATAGGCTCCAGTTTCATCCACCTCATTAGAACTGATTCAAATGCATTCTTTTTAATGGCTGAGTAATATTCCATTGTGTTTATGTACCATGGCTTATTCACACATTCTTACCTCAATTCTTTTCTGTGCTCTTCCCAATACTCCCTCTGCTTGCCAAAATCCTGCCCTGCCTATTCTACATATTTATGACCCTGAACTCTGACCCTTCCGCTCTTTCCCTGCCCATTTCATGCATTCCTCATAGCTCTTCTGGCCTGAATGCCCCCTTTCAGGTCCCCCTGCCTCCAGGCTCACCTTTCCAGTCTATTCCCCAAGCAGCAGCCAGGATGATCTTCTCACACTGGCCTTAGACCATGTTACTCTCCTGCTCAAAAACTTTTGATAGCTCCCCATTGCCCACCTGATAAATTTCATGCCCCCTGAATGGTCTGTATCACTGGGGCCTGCGCCCACCTTATCAGGCCCATCTCTTGCCATTCTCTGCTTCTCTCCCTGATCACCATTAATATCACATGTCTTGTGATTTCCTGATAGAAGCCATCATTTCATCTCTGTTCTCTCTGTTGGGAATGGCCTGTGCGCCCCTGATCCCTGACTCTCCTGGCCACCCTCACTTACCCTTTAGGACAATGTTGTGGGCAACAGCTCCTCCAGGGAGCCTTCCAGGAGTGCTCTCGGTTGTACTGGGCGCTCCCAGATTATCACAGACCTGACAGCACTCCAATACTTTGGCCACCTGATGCGAAGAACTGACTCACTGGAAAAGACCCTGATTCTGGGAAAGGTTGAAGGCAGGAGGAGAAGGGGGTGACAGAGGATGAGATGGTTGGATGGCATCACTGACTCTATGGACATGAGTTTGAGCAAACTCCAGGAGGTGATGGACAGAGAAGCCTGGCATGCTGCAGTCCATGGGGTCACAAAGAATCAGACATGACTGAGTGACTGAACTGAACTGACAGCACCCAAAGAGGGAGAAATATCAAAAGTTCATTTATCCTACAGTAATTTCAATTATAAATGGTTGGGGAAAATGCAAAAGGACAGAGAGAAAGAGACAGCAAGACAACTTATTTAAATAATACACGTGACCCTGACCACCACTGCACTTGTGAAATGAGTATACACCGTCGCCTGATGACTCATCTCTCCGTCCAGCCCAGGGGTCCTTGTCCATGGACATGGGGTTCTGTGGAGAGAATTCTGGGGGTCTTGAATGGATACATATTTCTTTTCTTCATTACTGTCACTAACTCTAACTGAAATTCAGCATGCCCTTCAGTTATGAATGTAGGCACCAGACAGCAGAGGTATTAGCAAGACCTGAGACTGACTCCAGTAGAAATTACAGAGTTTTTCACATCGCACTGCTTTAGTAGCAGATGTCTCAAAATATTATTCACACTTGTCACTACTTCATAATTACGGGAGTTATTAGACCTGCCGCCAAATCTAGTTACTTAATGTGTTAATAAAGATGCAAATATGTTGTAACTCCATGTATTTGTTATTTTTATATATATTTTGATAGCTGTATTTCAACGTAACTGCTTTCCTTTGTAATCCTATGCATTCTCTTTTTTTGCATTTAAGAAGAATATTCAGAGAAGGAGGACATAAGTTTGGCAGATGCCAAAGGAGTCCATGACACAAAAGGTTTGAACGCCCTGCTGCGGATGTGAGCTCCCTGGGTGCAGGGCACTGGGTCTGTGATCTTCCAATCCCTGGAACATGAAGCAGTGGTCAGTGTACAGTTGTTGTTGTAGTTGTTGCTGTTTAGGGGCAAAGTTGTGTCTGACTCTTTAGTGACCCCATGGACTGTAGTCTACCAGGCTCCTCTGTCCATGGGATTTCCTAGGCAAGAATACTGGAGTGGGTTGCCATTTCCTTCTCCAGGGGATCTTACCGACCCAGGGATCGAACTTGTGTCTCCTACATTGGAGATGCAATGAACCACCAGGGAAGCCTCTGAACCACTAGGGAACCCCCAGGAAACAGTAGGAATTTTTAATATGAACCAAGATTTTATTTCTATCTATTAATCTATCCTTCCCTCTTTCCTTTCTCTTCCTTCCCCTCCTTCCATCCCTCCTTCTTTCCATCAGTCCCTCTGTCATCTTCGCTCCATCTTTCCATCTACCTGATCTGAGCCTAGCCAAGGTTATGGTTTTTTCAGTGGTCACGTATGGATGTGAGAGTTGGATGGTGAAGAAAGCTGAGCGCCAAAGAATTGATGCTTTTGAACTGTGGTGTTGGAGAAGACTCTTGAGAGTCCCTTGGACTGCAAGGAGATCCAATCAATCCATTCTAAAAGAGATCAATCCTGGGTGTTCATTGGAAGCACTGATGTTGAAGCTGAAACTCCAATACTTTGGCCACCTCATGCGAAGAGTTGACTCATTGGAAAAGACCCTAATGCTGGGTAGGATTGGGGGCAGGAGGAGAAGGGGACGACAGAGGATGAGATGGTTGGATGGCATCACCAACTCGATGGACATGGGTTTGGGTACACTCCGGGAGTTGGTGATGGACAGAGAGAACTGGCGTGCTGCAATTCATGGGGTCGCAAAGAGTCGGACACAACTGAGCGACTGAACTGAACTGAACTGAACTGATCTGAGCCATGGTTCTAACTACTGACACTTCTGCAGTCAGCCCCCAGATCCAGTTCCAGGAGGAGATGTGTTCACTGGGGGAAAGGTGACCTGGACTCTGGTGTGACCTTGGGCAAAGTGCACCTGGCTCAGAGCTGTGCCTCCAGCTCTCACACCCCAGGCTGGGCCCCAGGTCTACGTGCGGCCACATGCCAGGTCTGGTCCATTTATTCCCTAAAGCCAGAACATGCTCTGGCTTGTTATCCAAATATCAGGTCAAGTCTTAAAGGGGGTGGGAGTGGGGGGACCATGGTCATTACCAAACCCAACAACCTGTCTGGCACAGTGGGTAAGAATTCTGCCCAGTTCCAGTGCAGACACACCTTGGAGATGTTGTGGGCTTGATTCTAGACCACACAGTAAAGCAAATATTACAATAAAATATGTCACATGATTTTTTTTGTTTTCCCAGCACATATAAAAGTTGTTTGCACCATCCTGTTGCCTGTTAAGTGTGCAATACATGTCTAAGAAAATGAGGTACATATCTTAATTTAAAATTTTTATTGCTAAAATATACCCAAACAATTACAATAGTAACATCAAAGATCACAGATTGAAGATTACCATAACAAATGAAAAATTTGAAATATGGTTAAGAATTACCAAAATATGACACAGACAAAAAGTAAGCCAATGTTGTTGGGAAAATGATGCCAGAAGATTTGCTTAAGGCATGGTTTCCCCAAGACTTCAACTTGTAAAAAAAAAAAAACAAAGATTAGTAAGCCCCCACATATAAACCTTCAAGTTGTGAACTTTCAAAGATATGAATGTGTGTGCCAGCCCCTGTATGCCAGGTGCCATACTGTACTACTGTACTTTTCAAGACACTAGTGTAAAATTAAAAATGTTTTCTTCATTTTTTGTGTTTGCTTTTTATGTATTATTTGTATGAAAAGTATTACAAACCTATTACAGTAAAATATTATATAGCCAATTGTGTTAATTGGGTACCTAGACTAACTTTGTTGGACTTACAAACAGATTGGACTTAGGAACACACTCTCAGAATGGAACTCATTCGTATGTTGGGGTTTCCCAGGTAGCTCAGTGGTAAAGAATCTGTCTGCAATGCATGAGCCACAGGAGATGCAGGTTTGCTCCCTGGGTGGGGAAGATCTCCTGGAGAAGGGCATGGCAACGCACTCTAGTATTCTTGCCTGGAGAATCCCATGGACGGAGCAGTCTGGTGGGCTACAGTCCATAGGGTCACAAGAGTTGGACACGACTGAAGCGACTTAGCACACAGGCTAACTTTGTTGGACTCATAAACAAATTGGACTTAGGAACGCGCTCTCAGAATGGAACTTGCTCATAGAGGACTTAACTCTATCTGCAAAGTGCAATAAAACAAAGTCTGCAAGCTCTCCACTTACATTTCACAGGACGGGTGACCTATGAAGATTTAAGGCTCCTCTCTGAGCCTCAGTTTCAATATCTAAAAGTGAAGACACTGACCACACCTCCTTCACAGTATTCATGGATGGCCCATCAGCACGTGAGTTAGCATACATTTAGCACTGAGCACTGTGCCTGGCATGGTAAGTGCCTGGCAAATCTCGGGTATCATCCAGCGCATCTGAAGGAGGCCAAGGATGAGAGCTTTGCCATCCGGCACCCAGGAAAATGGAGCTAACGGATTCACCAACAGGTGCAACTTTAAAAAAATGCTCCAACCCACTCATATGTAAAATGCAAATCAAAACAGTAAGTACTGTTTTTACTCTTCGTTTTGACACAGATTATACAGATTGATAATCACCAGTGCTTCTGAGAGAAGAAACAGGAAATCGCTTTGATAGGTGTTTTGAAGAAACCTCTGCATAAGACAGTTCCACTAGGCCTGCCAAAACCTAAAAGGTATATACCCTTTGAACCAGCCACGCCAGATATAGGCATTCACCCTACAGATGTACACACTCAATTGTGGAGAGGTATGTGTACAAGAACGTCAACATGAAGACAGGAAAAAGAGAGAGAAACAATCTAAACGTCCACCAACAAGAAATCAGTTAAATACATGATGGGATATTTAATTCATTCAATTAATATTTATTGAACAGTTTCTACATACCAGACACCATGCTGGGTGCTGGGGATACTTGGAGAAAATAGAAGGCAGCTAAAAACAATGAAGAAGAGTGATGGATGCTGTTATAAACTGACATCTAAGATACAGAGAGAAAAACAGCACGTTATTAGAAAATATCTTTCTTTAGATTCTGTTTCAAGGAAACAAAACTTTCTGCCTATGCAACCCCCTCATCACACCCACATTAATATGCAAAGGAAATACCTGGAAGGAGAAATAAGAAAATAATAGCAGTTACCTCTGAAGACCGGAAAAAAGGGGGTATAAGGATTCACTTTTCACTTCATACTCTTTTGTATTATTTGATTGTATTTATTTATTATTGTGTGCTGGTACTGCTTTATATGCGTTCAACCCACAGTAGGTCCAGTGTCCAGAATCAAACCACTTCTCACGGCCTCCACTGTGAGCTGGTCCACACGACCACTGCATGGCTCTGGATATTTAGCAGCCTCCTCCCTCACCAGTCTCCCTGTGCCTGCTCTTGACTGACAACCATACATTTTCAGCAGGGCGTAACCAATCCCATTTTTAAAAGTCAGGCCATGTCACTCCTCTGCTCAAATTCCTCTTGAGACTTCCCAGAGTGGAGCATAAGCAAAGTGCTTTCTAAGTTCAATAAGATTTTAAAGACCTGGCCCCATCTCCTCCCCTCTTTCCCTTGCTCATTCTTGCTTTAGCCACACTGGTTTCTATGGTGCAACAACAATGCCAAGCACAGCCCACCTCAGGGCCTTTGCACTGGCTGCTCTCTGTTCCTCACCCACTATGCTCTTCAGGTCTCTGTTCAAACACTGCCTCATTTCCATGAGGCCTACCCCAGTTCCACCAAAGTCAAAGTCCTCAACTGATTTGGCCTGGCCCATCCCTCCTCTACCTAAGTTTCCTCCTTAGCAACTGTAACCATCTGACATAACATCAAAACACACACCATCCATCTAGAATGAGGGCATGTGAGAACACAGACTTCTGTCTTGTTCGCTGTTGTATCTCCAGACCCTAAAACAGCGTCTGGCACAAAGTAGGCACTTAATAAATATTCTATGAATGAACTAATTGATAATATAATAATAAAGGAGAATATAATACATTATTGATCATGTGTGCATGTGTGCTAAGTCGCTTCAGTCATGTCTGACTCCTTGCGACCCTACGGACTGTAACCCACCAGGCTCCTCTGCTCATGGGATTCTCCAGGCAAGAATACTAGAGTGGGTTGCCATGCGCTCCTCCAGGGATCTTCCCAACCAAGGGACTGAACCCACATCTCATGTCTCCTGCATTGGTAGGCAGGTTCTTTACCACTAGCACCACCTGGGAAGCCCATTATTGAGCATAGCAACAATTAAAAACAAAACCAGAAAAAGATCTGAAGTCCCAAAAGGAAAATTT
Organism: Giraffa tippelskirchi; assembly: GCF_054371585.1. Taxonomy (NCBI): domain Eukaryota; kingdom Metazoa; phylum Chordata; class Mammalia; order Artiodactyla; family Giraffidae; genus Giraffa; species Giraffa tippelskirchi. Next base: position 25,908,609 of record NC_137287.1, read on the forward strand.
AAAAATAAATAAATGAATAAAGATTAAAAGCAAACACATTTCTAGCCACAGAGAACAGGGTGGAGAAACGCTCAAGGACAAACTAACACGTAAACAAGTACGCTCTGGCATGGCACACAGTGGTCTGGTTGTTCTAAGCTGATGCTCCGCACATAGGACCCTTTCACAGAGTCCAGGGCGTAAAGACCTGCTTGTATGAATGCAGTACAGTGAGAGCCTAGTAACCAGGGAGTAAAACCAACCAGTTTGAACACGTTACAGAGTCAGTCCCAAAGCCACAGACTATTTCCGGGTGTCAGGCAAGCCCACGCCCTCCTGCGAAAACCAAACCACAGCAAATCTGCCAACTCTGACGCCTTCAAGTTTCAGGAGCCCCGCCTGGAACTCAGCCCTCACCTCACCAGGCACTCGGCCTAAAAGCAACTGGATTGGGGTTCAGAGCTGGGGTTAGGGTCTCCAGACCCCATGAACGCACCAGGGCCCTTTTACCTTTCTGTGCCCCAGCATTTGCTGGAACATTTGAGTTTTCCTTTGTATTTCATCTCACCAGTGCTGAAAGGCTGGGCATGTGATGATTTGTTTAAACTCTACCCCCTCGCTCCACCCCTATAAAGTCACTTTATTAGAGCAAAGACTTAAAATCCAATGACATTTACACGGGGGCGTCTAACTCCGTGGACTTCACCTAACCCTTCCCAGCACTGTTTTATGACATAGTCACTGCAAAACCCATACTCAGGCCAGTGGTTCTCAGCCAGGGTCAACTTGGCCCCTAGGGGACATTTGGCCATGTCTGGAGATATTGTGGGTTGCAGCAACTGAGGAGGGGGTGGGATCTAGTGGGTATCTAGTGGGTATCACTGGCATCTAGTGGGTAGGCCCCAGCTCTGCTGCCCAGGACAGCACCCACGATGAAGAGCTATCCAGTCCAAAAGGCCAGGGAGTGCCTCGGCTGAGCAAGCTTGGTGCATGAGCAGGGGGTACAGTGAGGCTGCCCTGGGGAAGGGGGACCCTTAAGTGACGGGCAGGTCGGAGGCAAAAGAGTTAATCAGACTCGGCCCATCCTCTGCCTGGGGGTTACTGAGATGGTCGACAGTCGGCTGGCTAAGGAAGCTGTGGGGCTCTTGACCAGGGGCAGCTCCACTGCCTGGGCTAGGGGAAACCTCTCACCTCACCTCACCTCACCTCAAGAAGATGCTCTTTCATTAGGAGAACTGTGCCTGCCTGTGTTGTTCAGTGGACCGCTCGGAGCCCAGGCAAACCCGGGCTTTCCTTACACGGTGACAACACAGCCTGCCCCTGTGCTGTGCGAAGGCAAACGTCCCAGCCCATTCACAGGACACAAGTACCTGGGCTCAGTGATCAGAAACATCCCAGGATTTTAACTAATGCTACTCCCCTCTCTGCAAAGAGGGGCCCAGCTATCCAAATAGAGAAGGAAAAAAAAACATCCTGGCAAGGAGAGAGTACCAGTGTCCTCATCCTGGCCAGGACACAGGCTGGGGAGACAATATAAGGAGGCTGAAGAGCCTTCACTCTGGGGGCCTGCTCCTTCCACAGGAGAGAAAGCGCGGTGGGGTCAGTGCTTGTAAGTGATAACGGGGCACACTCACCCCATCCTCTAAAGAGCCCAGGGAGGTAGCTGTCATGGCTGCTTTCACCAGTAGGGAAACTGAGACTCAGGTAGTTGAAAACCTTCTTGAAGGTGATGCATTCACTAAGGGAAGAGGCCAGGATTTGAAGCCAGGACTGTAAGAGGGATCCTAAATGCATACTCCCTGCCAGGCGTGGTTCTCATTGTAGCTGATTAGTTGCTAGGTCATGTCCGACTCTTCAAGACCCCATGAACTGCACGCCAGGCTTCCCTGTCCTTCACTCTCTCCCCGAGCTTGCTCAAGCTCATGTTCATTGAGTCAGTGATGCCATCCAACCATCTCATCCTCTGTCAACCCCTTTTCCTCTTGCCTGAAGGATTTAAATTCTTCCCAGAATCAGGGTTTCCTTTCTAGTCAGTCGGCTCTTCGCATTAGGTGGTCAAAATACTGGAGCTTCAGCTTCAGCATCAGTCGTTCCAGTGAATATTCAGGGTGGATTTCCCTTAGGACTGACTAGTTTGATTTCCTTGCTGCTGTTCAAGGGACTCTTAAGAGTCTTCTTCATTACCACAGTTTGAAAGCATCAGTTCTTTGGCGCTCAGCTTTCTGTATGGTCCAACTCTCATAGCCACACATGACTACTGGAAAAACCATAGCTTTGACTAGATGGACCTTCGATGGCAAAGTGATGTCTCTGCTTTTTAATACACTGTCTAGGTTTGTCATAGTTTTTCTTCCAAGGATCAAGCGTCTTTTAATTTAGTGGCTGCAGTCGCTGTCTGCACTTGAAGCCTAAGAAAATGAAATCTGACACTGGTTCCACTTTTTCCCCCTCTATTTGCCATGAAGTGATGGGATCGAATACCATGATCTTCATTTTTTGGAATGTTGAATTTTAAGCCAGCTTTTTCATTCTCCTCTTTCACCTTCTGCTTCATGCATATTAGCCCATTTGACCATCCCAACTGCCTGGGATGTAGCTACTGCTGATGCCTTCATATTTTTTAAAGAAACTGAGATACAACATCAGCTGGCATATGGAAGGTCTCACGGCAGGTCAGCAGTGAACCAGGTGGTCTGTTGCAAAGTCTACAAGGCCCTTTGTGCCCTACCAAGGGGCTGTGTGGGGTGGCCAGGCTGCCCTTGAGTACTCTACACCTGAACCCCAGCGGGATGCAGAATCCTGTCTGCACAGGGGGTACCACACATACAGTGTGCTCCAGGGGCCTGCCAGGGAGGAGAGTGAGTGGACCAGACCACAAGGGTGACCCTGGGCCCCATCCAAAGGGGGCAGCTGGTCCTTGCCACTAGCTGATGTCTAGAGGCTCAGTGTGGTTTTTACCTTCCAATTTACCATAAATCCTTCAAACCCCCTCTCAACCCCCAAACAAACAAATAAAAACCCTGTGTGTCAGTTGGAGATGCCACCAGGAAGCCTGTGTATGACTCTGGGTCTAGGATGTCCTGAGAAAGTTAGCTCCTGCCCCGCTCCAACTGTACCAGCTGTAACAGGGGCAGGCGAGCCACTGGCAAAGAAGTCGCTTTAAGCCCCTTGTGTAGCTGGAGTTTCTTTCTTCTAAGCATTGAGCTGGCTGGGCTTTTCCTTCTCAGGACAATAAAGCTGCCCCACTGTCCTCAGCCCCACCCATCTGGCGGCTGCACCACGGCTAACTTGAGTTTTTCCATTCAGTCCCCTTCCTTTCCGTGGAAAAATAAGGGCTGCAGTTCCCAGAAGAAAATTAGAAGGGGTTATTAACAAGACGTTCCTTTTCAGCAAGGCGCTGGAACCCAGCAGGGAGGGTAGTACTGAGGTTGGAGCCAGGGCCCCACCTCTCCGTCCTGCTGGGAGAAGACCTCCCAGCCCCCCAGCCAGGACCACTCGGGCTGGAGTAATGGCCACGTGCTGGACCTCCCAGGGGCGCTCAGAGGCAGAGGAGACGTGGTGGCACTTCTGAGAAATCATATTCAAACACTAAGACGGTTATATTTTCTGGAGGTGCGACAGAGAAACTGCTTGCTGGCAGAAATACCCCAACGTCTCTGTCTGTCTGTCTGTCTGCTCTGGGCTAACAGGGAGGAGCCGAAGCCCTGCCTTTCCCACCTCATCAGCCTAGATCTTGGTCCCTTCCAGGTGAAGGCACCCTTCACTGCCTCGGAGCCAAGACGGGCACAAGGGTGTGAGTGACAAGACATACCCTGAGTGACAAGACTCAGAGCCGCCTGCTCCCTGCCTGGGGCACCTTTCCCACACACGTGGGTTCCTCTCACGCTTTATTTAGCACGGCGAGGCTGAGACTGTTTGCTCCTTGGTTTGGGTGGGGAGGGGGTGGAGGCTCTCACAAATAGAATTAACAGCTCTGATCTTCCGCCCAGAAAAATGCTCAGACACCCACAAGAGAGTCACTGTTCCCTTCCATCCATCCTGGGGCCTTCCTTTGGTTTGAGGACCCCCTATTCTACCACACAGCAGGACCTGAAAGGACAGTGATTCACCCCGGGAAGCCCCGCTGGGAGAGGCCGGCTCAACGTCCAGGCCCCGAGGAAACAGATGCCACTCTCCTGGGGGACAGCTGAGGACACTTTACACAGGGACATTTTCTAAGGGAAATTGACAGAGTGGGGCTGGCCACAGCGGGCAGCTGTCACTTCCTGGAATTTGTGCAATCAGGTTCTGGGGCGAGTCGCTGTAGCTACAGGACAGGTCAGCCCTACAGGAGCTGAGCCCGCCTCAAGCGACTCAGCCAACCCATAGGAAATGACCCCATCCATGGCCCCCCTCTCCTTGCGTCTCCTGCCACCGCCTCCCCTTGGCCAAAGCTGCGAGAAGTCCACACTGATGAAACCCATCAAGGTCAACCTCTGGGACTCAGAAAAGCATGGATGGATGGGGAATGGACCTGATGGGGCTGGGGATGGGAGACGCCCAACACACTGCAGTGTGTTGAGACCTAGCGCCCGTGGTGGGGTCAGCAAGAGGGTGCGTGAGGGAGACGTGGGGCTGTTGACTGTCCAGGCTGAATGTGAACTTCCCGTGGCCAGGAGCCATGCATGGCTTACCTGATTGGCAACGGCGAAGTGTCACCTGAATGCAAGTCTACCACTAACAGGCTAGGTGACCACAAAAGCTGAGAGGCCACTCCGGGTTTTCCCACGTGTAATGCATGAAGATGGACCCCGGTGAGCCCCGAGGGGCAGGGGGCACAGCCAATGCTGCAGGAGACGGAGGCCTGGCCCTGGTCCTTCCTCTGCCACTTAGGAGGCTGTGGCCTTGGACCAAGGACTTAACCTGTCAATGTCTCAGTGTCTTCACTCGCAAGAGAGGAACATGCATCCCCTCCTCAGGTCACAATTACATAAGATGACCCATAAAGAGCACTTGGCAAAGTCCTAGTGCAGAGAAAATATGCGAGCGATGTTGCAGAAACAGCATTCAGATGCTCTGCGCTCCTAAATCCTCCAAGTCTGGGCCCTGGGTGTTGATTGTCCCTCCTCCACTGGGACCCACGTCACGCTGCTGTTTTATGCGAAAGCAATTTTCTTGGCCGAATTACCTTGATAACTAGAACCTTCAAACCCAGTCTGAACATTCTAGCCCTGGAACCTTCTCTTTTCAAGCTCCTGGGTTCACATCGCCTCACCCGAAAACCCTGTGGAGAAGACAGACTAAGCCTCAAAACTCCTGGTACGGGCTTCCCAGGTGACCCTGGTGGTAAAGAACCCGCCTGCCAGTGCAGGAGCCACAGGAGACATGGGTTTGATCCTTGGGTCTGGAAGATCCCCTGGAGGAGGGCATGGCAATCCACTCCAGTATTCTTGCCTGGGAAATCTCATGGACAGAGGATCCTGGTGGGCTCCAGTCCATGGGGTCACACAGCAGAACACGACTGAAGTGACTGAGTGCACACACAAGTGATCTGTGTGCCAAAGGGCAGCAGCCCCTCCTCACTGAGCCTCCAGCGTGTAATTCAATGCAAATCTGGCAGCACTCCTTGCTGCTCAGCAGGGGGCACTGTGGGCTTCCCCTGTGAGCTGGAAGTTGGGGGCACTTTAAGATGTATCTGCTGGACGGGAAATGTGTCTCCTCTTCACAGTGCGACCACTCTGCTCGCTCTCTGCAGGGGAACCTCCCACTGCACGGAGCCTCGGCTGTGCACCTGGAATTCACTGTATACAGACAGGTATTTCCAAACCTGACTGCTGGGGACTGCCAAGGGAGAGATCACTATCTCTTTCTCCATCTCTACTTACAACTGTATCTATAACTACACACATAACCCAGGTCTCCTGCATTGCAGACAGATTCGTTACCATCTGAGCCACCAGGGAAGCCCATCCTATAACTCTATATGTAGTTCTATCTAGACCTACTGTAGGTCTATATCTACATTTATAGCTATTCCATGCTGTGCTGTGTTTAGTCGCTCAGTCGTGTCTTTTACTTTTACTTTTTACTTAGTGTCACTTACCCTATACTGTCCATAAAGTTATGGTATTAACGAGGCCTGTTTACTTATAGCGGAGAAGGCAATGGCACCCCACTCCAGTACTCTTGCCTGGAGAATCCTATGGACGGAGGAGCCTGGTGGGCTACAGTCCATGAGGTTGTGAAGAGTCGGACACGACTTAGCGACTTCACTTTCACTTTTCCCTTTCATGCACTGGAGAAGGAAATGGCAACCCACTCCAGTATTCTTGCCTGGAGAATCCCAGGGACAGCGGAGCCTGGTGGGCTGCCGTCTATGGGGTCGCACAGAGTCGGACACGACTGAAGCGACTTAGCAGCAGTAGCAGCAGTTTACTTATAAAATGTGCGGTGTACTCAGTTGCTCAGTCACGTCCAATTCTGCTACCCCATGGACTGTAGCCCCAAAGGCTCCTCTGTCCATGGGGCTTCTCGAGGCAAAAATACTAGGGAGGGTTGCCATGCCCTCCTCCAGGGGATCTTCCCGATCCAGGGATTGAACCCTCATTTCTTATGTTTTCTGCACTGGTAGGAGACATACCACTAGTGCCACCTATTTCCTGATAAATGAAAGTCAGACTGCTTCACGTGTTAGCTATTGGACAAGCAGCCTGGCTGGTTATGCCTCAGTTTCTCGTCTATAAAATGGGGATGACAGTAGTATCTCCCGCAGGAGACAGCTGTGAAATCTGAGTGAATCCATGTAAAGAGCTTACTTAGAAAATTGCCCAGCCCATGTTAGCAGTGCTTAGAGAATGTTGGTAAAAGTACTAAATGCACAATTATATGTGTAGTTCTCAGCTCAGAGTGAACATATAGTTGCTGTGTCAATACACTGGTCATTATTGACAAGAGCAACAGTTTGAAGTGTTCTCAGTCAAGGGCTAAAATTCACACTTTCAGCGTCTTGGAAGCAGTCATCTCCCACCAAGAACAGAGGAATAAATGACCTCAACACAATCTGTTTTTCAAAACCGTGCATGTGGCTACACTTTGGGGAACTTGTTGGCTATTTGTGGAATGTTGCATCAATTCACGAGCACTGAGTCATGCAGACTAGAGCAGCACCATGGCCATAGGACCACAAACCCTCTCTGAGAATGTTTCTCCTGCCAGGTCCAGCCTCCCTGCCTGGCGAGCCAAGTCCCGGCCCAGGCAGGGGCCCAACTGGTCACCTCCCTGTCCTACCCCTCCCATCAAGGATAATTAAAGACCCGGCAAATCAGAACCAGAGGAAAAGACCTGGTTTTGGCTGGTCCCAAAACCAGCCCTGTCTGCTCCAGAGAGGTACTGCTCCTCCAAGGAGGTTGGCAGGAGGAAAGCAGATGGGCTGCGAAGCAATTTGCTCTCACTGTCTTCTCAACAGATGCCGGGCACCATAAGAATTAATGGGCTGGAGATTCAGGTAAGAGCCATTCAGAAGCTTCTGATTACTCCCCAAACTGTTCTCCACGGAGGAAAAGGTTAATCGAAGCCCAGAGCTGGAAGCCAGGCGAGGAGTCAGCAATTGCTTTAATCCTGGGAGTCGGGGAACAGCTTTGGGAGAAAGACGTTTGCGCAGAGGAGGCTGTGGCCTGCCTCTGAAAGAGGAACTGGGCCTTAAAGCTGAGCTTTTCACCAGTCTTGCTCCATCGGTCCAAAAGCCTTGGCCCAACCCTCTCCAAATCCAGCCAAATAGCTAGGCATTTTAACTCAAAAAAAAAAAAAGCTGTATATTCTCTGCACTGCTGGGCCCTCGCATCTCTCAGGAAACCATCTCTGAGAGGTGTTTTCCCTTTTCCACACATGGTGCACACGCTCATAAGTGCTGTGAGTCATTACCCTGCGTGCAGTCACTCTCTGGCAACTCAGATCTAGAGGCTTTGTGGCGTGGATGTGTCATGGCCAAGAGTCTGGAGGCGGAGGTCTGATATTAACCAGAGAGGGTGATGTTTGAACACAAACAAAGAGAACACCAAGGAAGGAACAAATTATGCCCTTCTACAGGGTCACAATTACGTGACCAGGGCTGTCTTTGCAACCCAAGCTGCCCACATAGCAACTGAGGTGACACCAGCCCTTCTCACGCTTGGCACTACTGACATTTGCGACAGCATGCATGGTAGGGTGTTTACCACCATCCCTGGCCTCTACCCACAAGATGCCAGTAGCACTCCCCAGTCCCCAAGCTGTAACAATCAAACATGTCTCCAGACATCAACAAATGTCCCCAGGTGTGAAGGTAGTGAAACTGCCCCCAAGTCATGAACCACTAGTTTAGACTCAGACTTCAATTCAGCTGAACTCAAGCCAGTTAATTAGCTGATGATGACGATTAGCTGATTTTTCATGGAAGTCCCATGATCACAGCTCAGCACTGCTCGGACCAGGAGTTCCCTGTCAAAATGCTCGCTCCAGGCATTAGTCTGACTAGACAGCCCCAAATTTAAGCCACTCTCCCTGGGTCCCACCTCAGTCCTTGCCCTTCACCCTGGCCTGAGACAGGTAATTCCTTATTCATCCTGATGTTCTAATGCCACAAAGACATCAAAGGAGCTCCAAAGAGCTAACACTTGAATTGATTCTATGGAAAACTGACACCATCTTTACAGGAACCCAGATGTAATGGGAAAGAATCCGCCTGCAATGTGGGAGACCTGGGTTCGGTCCCTGGGTTGGGAAGATGCCCTGGAGAAGGGAAAGGCTACCCACTCCAGTATTCTGGCCTGGAGAATCGCATGGACTGTATAGTCCATGGGGGTCACAAAGCGTTGGACATGACTGAGCAACTTTCACTTCACTTCAGATGTAATATGAAAAACTCTCCAAACAGGATTCGGGCTGCCTCTTTGCCTGGTTAACTCTTCCCACTGTAAGCTCTCAGCTCAAATGTCACCTCCTGAGCTTGAAACTCACCTCCAGAAAGTGACTTCCCTGAGCACCCTCCCCCTTGTGGTGTCCGGTCACCCCCGCTTACAGACACACTGGTGTTGTTTTTGTTTACTCAATACTCCTTGAAAGTATGGGCGTATTTACTTGTTCCTAAATTCACTGACTCCCCCAGGCAGAATGGGGGCTGGGCAGGCTCCTTCTGTCCTGTTCACTGCTGTATCTTTAGCATCAAGGCCTGGCCTCCTCTTGGACTCCAAACTATTTGCTGGGTAACCACCTGGATGAATGGATGAATTTCTCCTGGACTGATTTCCTTCCACCCACTGCTTGTTTTCTTTGGGAGCTTTGTTCACATCCTCAGTGACCCCAGCACTATCTTTAAATAATGTAAATGTAACTCCCTGCCCTTGTACCTTCTGTTGGCTGACCAAAGAAATACAAGGACTGGGTAGGGTGTTGAAGGCTAAGCTGTCAGGAGGTTTCCTCCTGATGCCCTTGATCTTCAGGCCCAGAGAGGAATCTCAGAGTAAAGGAAGGTTTGCTCCCCTCCAAGGAGAGCCAATCTCACAGAAACCCATTCTGATATATATTCACTCTACTGAAGAGTTCCTTTATTACCACTCCCAGGGGATCTCAGTGTTGGCGCTGAGGCCATGAACTAATTGACAGTGATGATGCTGGGGAGGGGGGTGACAGGAAGGGAAACAGAGAAGCTAAAATTAAATGACGAGAGACCTTGCCAACAGGAGTGGGTTCAGAAATGATGACCTATCTTGGGGATCAATGAGAAAGAGAGAATCAAATAATGAGCATTCATTTCCTATTCCATGGGATCTTCCCAACCCAGGGATCAAACCCATGTCTTTTGCATTGGCAGGCAGATTCTTTACCACTGTGCCACCTGGGAAAAGTTAATAATGAGCATTCAAATTCACCAAAACACTATTTCTGCACAGGAGGATGTTTCATTTTTGTTGTTTTAAAATAAATTTTCTATTGGGTCCATTGCTTAAACCCTTTTACTCACAAGCCTAGTGGCAACCTGTCAAAGAAGTAGGCATCACAGGAAGCATTATCTCTACTTATTTATACATCTACCCACCTACCATCCATCTGTCATTCCTCTACCTATTTACCTAAGTACATCTGCAGAAAATTGTACAAAGCACTATCTATCTATACTGACCTTGGGGCACATACATCAAGTTCATCCCTCCAGCTTTTGTGAGCATTAGCAAGTCTTTCTACTGGTTCAGTTCAGTTCAGTCTCTCAGTCGTGCCCAACTCTGCGACCCCATGGACTGCAGCACGCCAGGCTTCCCTGTCCATCACCAACTCCCAGAGCTTGCTCAAACTCATGTCCATTGGGTCAGTGATGGAATCCAACCATCTCATTCTTTGTTGACGCCAAAGCAATTATTTTTATTTTTTGTGGAAAAATAGGAGAGAGGTTGAGAAGATCGATTCCGATATTATATGGCCCCTAAGTCTGACACTCACCAATGCTAGGTCCTGTGTGTCTTTGGACAAGTTACTTAACCTCTCTGACCCTTAGGGTCCTCATCTGGAAGTTGGATATCATGAAAAGACCCATGGAATAATGGCATTTGAGGATTCAGTGGGGGAAATCAGTTCTTGACAAAAGGTAAAGGTCAGTAAGAGCGGGGACCACACCAGTGCTGCTAACCAAATTCAAACTCCTTTCAGACATTCTATTTGCATCTCTAGATCATTTGGTTCCCGGGTAACCACCATCTGGAGACCAGAAAGGCATTCACCACCGCAAGTCAGGGAGTCCTCCGTACCCCCCGGGACAGCCTGCCGAGAGAAAACTGACACCAGGGATTATTCAACTTCCTCATTCATTAATCTGGCTATTAAGCAGAGAAAGTCCTGCTGATGCCAACAGATGCGAAGTTTTGCTGTGCTGACTGCAGAGAGCAGAAGAGGCCTCGGCAGCCAATCAAAGCATCTCCCCCAACTGGGTACAGCTGCCTGGGAACACTGGGTGGGGGCCGAGGCAGTGAGTACCAGGGAGAGAGGGGATGCATGGAGGGACAGGCCCCCAGCTGGTCCAATGTCCCGATGCAGGCTGAGCCCTGGGCAAGCCATGCCACTATGGCCTGATGTACGGACAGAGCTCACAATGAAATCTCGAAGTCAGGCCCACCTTTGGCACCTGTGTTCCAGGACGGAGCAGGTGATATCTTTCTTGGGAGCAAAGGGCACTGGGGTGGGGAGGGTTGGGGGTGGGCAGGGGGCGCTGACCCAGGGCTCAGAGCATATCCTCCACTCACCTCTGCCTGGCTGGCTCTTCCGTGCTCGGCCACATCTGCCATCTTGCTCAGGCCATATGGGCAATATTTGGGGCACCACGTTCTGCCAGAAAACCTCTCCTCTGCCCCTCTCGTTTGCCCTGCCTGCAGGCAGCTGAAGAAGATCCCCTCGTGAGTCCCACGATGGGCTGAAGCCTAGCACAGAGTCAAAGCTGGCCACAGGCTTGTGCCAATAGTTACAAAGAACACACTTGCACTTTGGTTGGGTTCCAACATCTCTTTAACATCAGAAATCAGAACTCGGAGAAAGACAACAGTATCCTATGGCTTCTCAAAGACCGAGCACCAGATGAGACTGATGGACTGTTGTCTAGAGACAAACTGAGTCATTTCCCCAGTGACATGGCACCAGTGCAGAAAGCCAGATGTGTGCCACAGCTGGCTCACCTGGCAAACCAGGGCTCAGGTACCTGGGGCCCATGGACATAACTGTGGGAGAGGTCACCGTGTAGGTGTGGGGAACTGTTATGTACAACGTACTAGCCAGAGCCAGGGCATGCAGACTGTTCCTTCCCATGGAGGTTTTGCAAGACAGGTGGGGCAATTTCCATAGTGAAAGATGCAGCTGGGGCAAGGACAGAACCATCCAGAACCATCTAGAACCATCTAGGCTACAGCCACCGCATCCCAGATTGGCTTCCAGAATTCTGGATGCAGACTATGGGCCCAGGGGTTTTCTGAGTCATAAATTTTCTCTCTGAGGAAAGACTGATAGAGAAGGGCCAGCATCTCATAATCCATGGGGTAGACCGGGGAGAGACATATTTCCCAAAGCGCAATGCACATAAATCTGAGAGGATGCTGTGATGAGTTTAAAGGGCACCCAAAGGAGCTTTTTCATTTTATTAATTCAACATTAAAAGTTTTGCAAAAAAGTAAAAAACATAACTGGCTCATCAAACTTGTAATTTCACCGATATTATTCCCTGAGATAGCATTTCTCAACCTCGGCCCTACCGACATTTCAGGCAAGATAACTTTTCCTCTGGGGGTGTCCTGTGCCTTTTAGGAAATTTAGCAGCCTCTCTGGTCGCTACCCACTAGATGCCAGTACTGAATCCCCTCCAAGTTGAGATAACCAAAAATGTCTTCAAACGTTTCCAAACATCCTCTGAAGGTCAAAGACGCTCCTGTCAGGAATCATCAGTTTAGGGTAAGTCTACTTCTGAAAGTAAAACAAGTTAATGTCAGGGAAAATGTATTGTAGGTGACTTAGGATAAACAAAATATACAATTCACATATGGCAAACGTGGCTGAGGTGACAGCCACATCACCTCCTGACTGGCAGGAGTTTGGGAAAAAGCAGATCAGAGGATGGCCAAACAGGAGCTAAAATTGGGTGTTTATCCTCTTAAAATCCCAACACTGCTCCTTCACGCTGGCTCTGTTTTCTGGCCATCTCTGAAGTCAACTGGGCTTCCCTGGAAGCTCAGATGGTCAAGAATCTGCCTGCAATGAGGAAGACCTGGGTTCAGTCCCTGTGTTGGGAAGAACCCCTGGAGAAGGGAATGGCAACCCACTCCAGTATTCTTGCCTGGGGAATTCCATGGACAGAAGAGCCTGGTGGGCTACAGTCCATGGGGTCATAAAGAGTTGGACACAACTGAGCAACTAACACTTCTGAAGTAAATGGAGGTGGGGAGAGGACAAAAGAGCCCCCCTGAGAACCCACTGTCCTCACAACTTCTGGCCTTCCATGAAGGCAGGAGGAGTAGGGTGGGCTTGCCTCTCACTCCCCTGGGGAAGACAGGGCAGAGATGCTCATGATGAGGATAAAGAGCGGGAGGCAGGTGGTCCCTGGAGCTGCAGGAGTCACTGAAGAGCCTTGAGAAGATCAGCTATGTTCATTCGCCTGTCTCATACTCTGTTAGCTGTGGGGTGCTGGCTGGGATGCACCCTGTCTTCTCTCTTTAGTATCTGACCAACCCACAGAGCTAAGGAAATGATCAAGCCAAAGATACACCTCCTTAGATTCACAGACTTTGAAAACGAACTTACAGTTGCCAGTGGGAAGGGATAGATAGGGAGTTTGGGATGGACATATCACACTGCTATATTTAAAATGGATAACCAACACAGATCTAGTGTAGAGCACATGGAACTCTGCTCAATGTTATGTGGCAGCCTGGATGGGAGAGGCGTTTGAGGGAGAATGGATACATGTATCTGTATGGCTGAGTCCCTTCACTGTTCACTTGAAACTATCACATTTTTTGATAATCAGCTATATCCCAATACAAAATAAGAAGTTTAAAAGAAAACAAAACAAAACAAAGATATACCTCTGCAAGTCCCATCAGAGAGGGAAGCATTCCACTGGTTTAAAAAGCTAACATTCACAAGCACTTAGCATGTACTGATGACTTTACAGACACCCTGCCCTGCCATCCTCATCACAGCCCTGCAGGGCGGGCACTATTACTGTAGTAACAACATTCCAGATGGGGAGATGGAGGCTGAGCAGGTCAGGGCCCCTCAGGGCCAGAAGACACAGCTCCAGGGTTCCACCTGAATCTGCTGGACTCACAGCTGCCAGGAAAGCAGAAGCAGACAGTAAGGGCCCTCCTTACAAGGCCTACTGGTCACCTGCCCCACATAGGAATGCCACTGTGATTCAGATGCCTCAGGATGGCCCGATGCACAGGCAGACACGGGGATGCAACTAACTGTCCAAGGGAGAGAGTTCTCCAAACCCAAGGCATGAACGAGCAGCCACTCCTCACTGCATGGCTCCTTCCTGCTTCTGCTCTCTGCGTTCACCTCCTCATGACCACTGGGTGGAGGAAAACTCAGAAAAACAGGTCTGGTTCTTCCCCTGGTGCTTTCAGAAACTGGGTGCACACACAACGTCTCAACAGGGCAGCGAGACAGCCGTTATGTGTCTGTCCAGTTTTTCTGAGTCCTGAAGCCAAGAGGATGCTGATAAACGCTCCCTGGAGAGGTGGTTCCGGAGCATCAGGGCAGAGAAGGTGACAGAGACCATGGGGAGGTACTCACCTGGGTCTCCAGGGTGATCACTGGGCTTGGTTGTGGGTCCTGCGGGGAAAAAAGAGGAAATGTATGTGAGTGGTGGGGAAATTAACCAACTACCCCGGCATCACTTTAAAACAAAGCTGTACCTCTGCAGTTCTCAAGCAACCGCACAGGGAGGGTGGCCCCATTCTGTCACCCCCATTTCATGCGACATTCTCCACCTCCTCCCACACCCACATGAGGAAGGAGGGTGAAAGCTTTCACTAGGAGGTTACAGGGACACCCACAGGAGATCACGCAAGAAGATGAAGCGCAAGTGTAAAGAAAGAAGAAAGAAAGCCCCCTCGCAGAGCATCTCAAAGAGTGTTCAAATCATCGATGGGAAGGAGAAAGTGGGTCCACAAGAGGATTAGAAATAAAGCTGAAATAATATAAAGTCCCCATGAGGGGCAAGGCCACCACTTTGTGTCTGATCTGGGAAAGAATGAGGGAAGGAATGAGACAGAGGGAAAAGAACGAGCTTAATTCCTGGTCTGTGTGGCACATTCCAATGGTCTGGGGAAGATTCCTTTCAGGAGAGAGAAGGCCAGAGAAAGTCCCATTCATTCACTTGCGACAAAAGCCAATTGACTGGAAATGCTCGGTGGTAAATTCTCTCGGGTCATTAAAGGTGAACTCCGGGGTGGGGGCAGGGTGGGTACAGAGGAGGAAGGGCCGCCTGGAGAGGAGGTAGCGGTTTTCAGCAAGTGGATTCCAAAGAAAACAGGAAGCTCAGCACATAAAGGCTATTTTTGTCTGGACTATGTTGGCCCCGCGCTTAATCATCTTGGATTCACGATTCTGGGAAAGTAACCTCAAGCTGCCTCTGACTGAGAATGGGCATGATTTTAGACCCCCAAAGGGCAAACTCAATTGGAAGCGTTGCTTTATCCAAGCAGATTTTCCAACACAGGCTTCCAGGAAGCATGCAAATTCGCCCCAGGCCCCTGGCCTCTGCTGTGAACAAGAAGGAAATGTAGAAAACATGCCTTATTTGTCTTTCTGTGATGGGCTTATTTTACTTAGCACAACGTCCTCAAGGTTCACCCGTATTGTTACAAATGGCAGGATTTCCTTCTTGTTTGAACGCTGAATAATATTCCACCGTGTATATATATATATGGGGCTTCCCAGCTGACTCAGTGGTCAAGAATCTGCCTGCCATTGCCGGAGCCGCAGGAGACTCAGGTTTGATCCATCCCTGGGTCGGAAGATCCCCTGGAGGGGGAAATGGCAACCCATTCCAGTATTCTTGCCTGGAAAATCCTACGGACAGAGGAGACTGGCAGGCTATAGTCCATGGGGTCACAAAGAGTCCGTCACTCAGTCAGACACGACTGAGTGATTAAGCATGCAGGCAGTGCATATATATATATACACAACATATTTTCTTTATTCACCTGTCAATGGACATACATGTTGTTTTCATGTTTTGGCTATTAAGAATTTGGCTTCTAGGATCATGGGAGTACAGACCTCATAATTCCACCTTTATGAGGCAACTAAAATAAACTCTCAGAGAAGCAGAGAGTAGAAGGGTGGTTGGCAGGGGCTGGAAGGAGAGGGAGAGGGGGAGATCCTATGTATCGGGTACGAAGTTTCAGTCCCACTAGCCAAATAAGCTCCGGAGATCTGCTGTATGACACAGAGCCTAGAGTTAACAACGTGGCATTGTACACTGGAAATTTTGGTCAGAGGACAGACCTCACGTTAAGTGTTCTTTCCATAATTTAAAAAACAAGTATAGAGAGAATGGAACATCTAAACCCCACACCGTCCTAAGTAATTGTCACTCACTTTCTTGATCACTGCTCCTCTGTGGCATCTTTATAACGATGCCTAATTCTGATGAGCGTCAGACACCTGACCCCAGGAATGCTTTGCTTTCTGGTCTGTTCTGACCTTTCCTTCAAGACAAGGGACTCTTCTCTCTCAATTCCAGTTCTAATTCCCAGCGTCTCTTCAATGGTGCAGCTCAGAAGTTGAGGCTAAAAGGACCTCTCACTCTCATTTTCACACTCCACCCTGGCACTGAACATTCCTCGTACCCAAGAAGATACTGAGGGGCGTTTTTTCCCCCTCTCCTCACACTGCAGCCTTGGAGCATACAGAAACTTGGAGAGACTTCCCTGGTGGTCCAGTGGTTAAGAATCCACCTTGCAGTGCAGAGGGATGAGGGTTCGACCCCCGGTGGGGGAACCAAGATCCACATTAGAGATTCCATGTGCTAAAGATCCTGCATGATGCAAGGAAGATCCCACATGCCCCAACTAAGACCCAACACAGTCACACAAATAAACATTAAAAAAACAACAACCTTGAAGAGGTCTTGTAAGAAATACTGCAGCCCTCTGTCTTCAAACCCTTACCAGCTCCTTCTCAAGGCGAAAGAGGTAGCCACTACAACGGGGGAGAACCTTCACTGAACCACTCTTTATTCAAGTGAGGCTCATTATTTTAGCATCCTTCATGGAGTCCCCTAGCCAATTCCTGTACCACTTGTCTGCAGAGAGGGTGAATCGTGTACTCCCAGGATCCCAGGGTCAGGCAAGTGCACTGCGCAGGGCCCGTTCTAGTCCGGGAGGCAAGGCCATGGTCCTGGTCCATGTCGGGTACCATGGGTCAGATCCACGCTGTTTAGTGCGAGACAGCACGCTCTCTGAAGTCTGTGATTCAGCTTAAGTCAGTCTCTGTGTGTCTGTCTGTCCCTCTCTTTATTCAGATCCCACCATCCGTATTTTGACTGGAAGATAAGAAACTGCTTCTCAGACATTAGCTTCATTTTTTTAAGGCCAGGTCCTTGCAAAGCATTGGATGGGGTGTTGGGTGCATGCCCAGATTAATTAAGCTGTACTTCACAGCCCATTTGGCTGTTGTTTGGGGCTTATGCTTCACTGCTCAGAATCCCACAGGGGAGGCGGGGAAGAAGGGAGAATGCCATCCTGAACCCCGTGAACAACTTCACTGGTAAAGACCTTCCCGGGAAGCCACAGGAAACCTCTGATACCTGCGTTGACAAAACCCAGAGCCTGGTCCGTGGGTACAGCGCTGCACCAACTATTTGGTGTTCCATGATCAGATATCCTCTGGGTGCAGGGTCAGAGGATTAATATTCATTAAAAAGCTTCTCGAAAAACAAAAGCAAAAATGCTATCTACTTAGCATGTTAGTTACTTAGCCAAGAAGATAAAGTAACTCACAAACGGCCATGTCATTAACACTTAAGATTCACTGGCTAGCAAACTCACACTCCCCTCCCTCTGTGCACATCTGAGATATAAGACTCTTCCTACAGAGGCTCAGACCAGAGGACTCAAGGTATGACGGTATCTCTGTGAGGTCTCACTTTCAGTAACATCCTCCTTAATTGGAAAGGCTAACGAAGTGGAACTGGGTCAATGATGCTGTCTGCCTAATCCATCGCGTCTGTCTAAACTGGGACTCTTTGGTTTACAGTAGAGTAAATTCCTGTCTGTCAGAGGAAAGGCTCCTGGAGACCAACGGGGAATTTGCAAATGTGCTCGGATGCTACGGTGGAGAGCTTTTAGAATCTTAATGTGGGGACTGAGAACCAGGGAACCACCTAAAGCAAAGAGAGCCCTTTCATATCATCTATTGCAATGACTAAAGTGGGGAAGCCAAGTGGGGAAGTGGGTAGACTGAATTAGTGGCCCTCGTTTTCACCACTCCCTCGATCCACACCCTCTGGTCACCTGATCGTGCATTTCTTTGCAGAGCAAGCTTCCTCCTCCCTGAACTTGGGCTTGCCCATTAGCAGTTAAGACATCGTGGAAGCTTGAAATGTGTGTGCATGATTGAGCATGACCTCTTGTGCTTTTGCTGTCAGCACAGGAGAACATGCCCCAGGTAGCCTGCTGGTCCAAGGAGGATGAGAGGCACTCAGGGCAGACCCGATCCAATCTGCAGCTTGCAGCTAAGTCCAGACTTGATTAGCCAACCCCTAGCCAACCTTCACTCACAGACAGAATATGTGCCTGTTTTCTCAAGTCATTGAGTGGTGAATATACTCTCCAAGGTTGACCTTGACAGAACTAAAATGTATTGTACAAACAGCCCAGTCTTGGAAATGAAAAGAAACATACTCTGCCTAAGTCTGCAAATACATCCTAGGAACCTGTAATAACTACAGCTAATAGCTATCATTTACTGAGAACCTACTATGCACCAGGCTCCATTCAAGATGTACCTTACACCAAGCAAAGAAACACTCACCATCAGTATCTGGTACTACCTCTGAGTTAGCCTTCAGTCCTATTCACTAAATATACCAGTTCTTCTGAATTTATTTAGGTGCCATTACAACAATATTGGGGCTTCCCTGGTGGCTCAGATGGTAAAGAATCCACTTGCAATGCAGGAGACCCAGGTTTGATCCCTGGGTCAGGAAGATCCCCTGGAGAAGGAAGTAGCTACCCACTCCAGTATTCTTGCCTGGAGAATTCCATGGACAAAGGAGCCTGGCAGGCTACAGTCCAAGGGGTCACAAAGAGTCGGACATGACTAAGTGACTAATATTTTCAGTTTCACAACAATATTAATGGGGATCATCACTCAGAACCTCCTTGCCCTGAGATAAAGACATTTCTCATTCCTTTGGTTTATTCTAAACTTTATCCCATGGGCACATTATTTGACCAAGATTCAGAATAGTCATGAATACCAGTAGTAACCTACTAAGTTACTTGTTAAGTAATGGCTAATAATTTGTTAACTTCATACCATGTTTCAGACAGTGGCTTAACCTCTATACACACATTATTCCATTTACCCCTTGTAACATCTTTATGTTAGGCACTACCATTATTCCCATTATAAAGATGGGGAAACGGATGACCACAGAGGTTGAATAACTTGTCCAAGTTTACACAGATAGTGCTGAAGCCTGGATTCGATCCCAGTGCCTTGTATTCAAGAAACCTGTGCTATTTTAGAGTAGCTCTATCAGAGAATACAGTCCCACCTTACACAAAGTAATCCTGCAATCTAGATCATGTCTATCAAAAGGAAGAATACAGGAAGTAAAAGGTTAAGTACCACTTTAATCACTGGAATCCTTTTTGAGCATCTGTATTTTTTAAAAAGGTAGTGGACACAGTTGATAGAAATTAGCACACATGTCAAAACTGAAAATAAAATGCAGTCACTGTGCCACAGCAGGAACCACGCAGAGTTAGCCAAACTCATTCACATATGCTTACTATGCTCCAAATCAGCAGCTAGCACTCTGCCTGGCAGGCACCATGAGGGAGACAGAAGAGAACTGAGTTTAAAGGGACCTTGTGCACCCTTCTATCCCAAAACTAACTGTTTAAATGAGGCAGGAGCCTGATTACAGGTCCTGGAGAAATGAAACTTGTTTGCACCTTAAGAGTCTTGCTTGTAAGACCAGGGAAACCAGGCTCAAATACTTCTGAGCCCATCAGGGCCACGGGCCTAATTTTTAACAAGCAATTAAGCTTTCATAAAGAATGCAGAGAGAAGAGGAGGGATTTGTTCATTTTCATTCCAGGCTTGCATCAAACGTTTCTGGCTTTCCTGGTCATGCTGAGCCCCGGGTAAGCCTCAGTGGTTGGAAGGGGCGTTCTCCTCCCTGTCTTTGATGACATCATAAGATAGCGTTTGTTCTTGGGCATTAAGCGAAGACTTTGGGGTACAGGTGACAAACCTGTGACTCAGGCATCCTGAGTCAGTTCCCCTGAGGCCCATCAAGTCAGCAGATAGACAACGGGCCCCTAGTAAGACTCAGCACAGACACACCCAGGGCGATGCTGCAGAAGGCTGGATGGCACTCTCCCAGGGAGTCCTCTGATTCACCATAGGAGGGAGCTTCCACCATCCAGAGACTGGATATAATCTCATCACTGTCCAACACCAGGTGCCTTGGGAAATGCAATGAGCTTTTCATGGGATCAAAAACTCAGCACCGCTGCCTGCTGGAGAAATATACTCCCTGGCGAGACCACCCAGTGGAAGCTGAGTGTGGATGCCAGGCCAGAGACCTAAACGGATGTGGTCACTTGTACTGCAGGCCCAGCACAGGGCAAAGAAGGGTCATTTGTGGGAAAAAGAATAGAGGTTTGGGGTCAGCCCTGGGTTCAACTCATGCACAAGCCCAGTTTTAGTCTTGCTCAGGCTGCCATGACAAAGTACCACAGGCTGAGTGGCTTACACAAGAGAAACTTATTTTCTCACAATTCTGGGAGCTACAGGTCCAAGGTCAAGGTGCCAGCAGGGTTCTTTTCTTCGGAGGCCTCTCTGCTTACCTTGCAAATAGCTGCCTTCTCACGGTGTACTCACATCGTCTTTTTACTCCATACAGGAGCCTCTGAGTGTCTCTGTGTGCCCAAAGTTCCTCTTCTTATAAAGATACCAGCCAGACTGGACTGTTGTTTTTGTTTAAGTCACTCAGTCATGTCCAGCTCTTTTTGTGACCCCATGAACTGTAGCCCACCAGGTTCCTGTATCCATGAGATTTTCCAGGCAAGAATATTGGAGTGGGTTGCCATTTCCTTCTCCAGGGAATCTTCCTGACCCGAGGATCGAACACACATCTCCCGCATTGGCAGGCAGATTCTCCACCACTGAACCATCTGGGAAGCCCTCAGACTGGATTAGAACCCCCCTCTAAAAGCCACATTTTAACTGCATCACTTCTTTAAAGGCTTTGCTCCCAAGAACTGGGTTTGGCGAGTCAGCAGATGACTACTACTTAGACTAGTGACCTCAGCCAAACCTCACAGCATCTGTGAGCTTTACTTTCTCATTACATGATGTAAACAGGTGGGTCTATATTCTCCTACAGAGCTACTACAAGACAGTAAAGCCTAGAATGTATTGTCCGGCAAACTCTGTAAGTGAAAACGAGCACTGATAACAATTATACCAGCTTAACAGGTGTGAACCTGGACCGTCTCACACCAACTCAGATACACAGTCACCTCCTGTCTTGAAAACAGGATAGCACTAATATCACAGGCTGTCGTGAACATTAACTGAAACCAGATATTTTAAATGTTTGGTCTCTGGCTAGAAACTCAAGGATAATCGTCCCTTTGTTTTCCTCTTCCAGGTTTATGAAGGGGGAGACATAACACTCCACAGCCAACCCTACACGATCATAATTCTTCTGGACTGAGAATTATTGTACATAACTGGGTGTGTGCATGCTTAGTCGCTCAGTCTTATCTGAATCTTGTGACCCCATGGAGCCTGCCAGGCTCCTCTGTCCTTGGGATTTTTCAGGCAAGAACACTGAAGTGGGTTGCCGTTTCCTCCTCCAGGGAATCTTCCCAATCCAGGGATCAAACCCACGTCTCCCCGCGGGAGGATTCTTTCCCACTGAGCCATCGGAGAAGCCTATTGTCAATAAGCGGACAGGAGTGAAATGGGTAAAGTTACCTACTTCATTTTGAAAGCTTACTTGTGTAAAGCACGTGAACTACTTGTAACCCTGCCAAGGGAAGTCTCAACCTGCCCATTTTACAGATCAGATAACTGACGCTCCAGAAGGACAATTTGCTCAAGAACATAGATTTGATAAGGGATGGGGCCAGGTCTGGTGCTCAGGTTTGTACACTGCCAGAAACTGCTGTTTCCAATAGTGTGGACTTACTGAATCAGGCTCTCTGGGCAAGGATCCAAAGAATCTGCATTTTTATTAGACCCTCTGGGGCAAGTCGTAGGCAGACTGAAGCCTGAGAACTCTTGTATTATATTCCGAATAGTACAAGACTAAAGGCATCCAAAGTGAGAAGGACAGCCAGTGAAAAGCCAGAAATCTCTATTAGGACTCCAACCTCTGACACCCAGCTAGCCACCAAGTGTCTGACGCATGTTTGGGACTCTGGTGTTCATGCTTTGTGCCTCCAAGAGATTTCATGGTGGGTGTGCCCTAGCCTCTCCTGGATACTCTAAGAGAATAACACAAACTGAGTGGATTCTAAACAGCAGAAATTTATTTCTCACAGTTCTAGAGTCTAAGAGTCCAAGGTCAAGGTGCTGGCAGACTCGGTGTCTGGTGAGAGTTTCTTGATTCATAGATAGCTGTCTTTTTGCTGTGACCTCACAAGGCAGAAGATTCAAGGGAGTTTTTCTGGGTCTCTTTTATAAGGGCACTAATCTCATTCATGGGGGCTCCCCCCTCATGACCTAATCACCTCCCAAAGGCCTCACCTGCTAATACCATCCCACTGGGTGTTAGAATTTCAACATATGAATTTTTAGAGGGACACATATATTCCGTCTGGGCTTCCCTGGTAGCTCAGTGGTAAAGAATCTGCCTGCAATGCAGGAGACTTGGGTTCCATACCGGAGTCGAGAAGATCACCTGAAGAAGGAAATGGCAACCCACCCAAGTATTCTTGCCTGGAGAATTCCATGAACAGAGGAGCCCGGCGGGCAGCAGTCCATGGGGTCATAAGAGAATCAGACATGACTTAGTGACTAAAACCATCACCATGCATTCAGTCTACAGCAAGGTGCAGAGTGGTTTCTGCCCCCTTCCTTTCTCCCCACTTAAATGGTGAAGGTATCCCTCTTGCCCCAGAAACCCCGTCACCACTCCCCTCCCTTCAGCATTCCCCCCAGGGGCGTGTGACCCTTTCTCAACTCTTTCTCAAGGCCTGGTCACAGCCATCAGGGTGCTCGCACAATGGTGCTTTCTGTGGGATTCCACAGTGCGCTTATCTTACACAGCAGGGGCTCCCGAGATGAAGGCGGGACACGTGCAGGCCAGGCGGCCCCGGGCGACGAGGGAGGCAGACCAAGGACACAGAACGCCCTTGTTCTCTGAGAAAGGCTGCCCTTGGAACATGAGCGCAGGCCAGCACCACACAGACTCACCTTGTTGGAAAATGCAAAGTCACCTTCAAAGAGGACTCAGGGGAGAAAGCAGAAACCCCGTGGAGAGGGCAAGGGGCCTCTCCCTGCATCAGAGAGATGGTGACAGAGGTGACTGGGCCCTGAAAACAGGGTGGAATTTCCTTGCTCTGTCTTTTTGGTCTTTTTGGTCTTGAAAGTTCTAAAAGTTCAGAGACCTTTCAGATCTTCTTCTGCATTCCCTCCACATATTTAAGTCCCGACCTCAGGAGGAACAGAACCTCAAAGAACTGCAAAATGAAGCTCGAAGCCCTTGGATCAGTAGTTGACCATCCCCAGCCTGGGAAGAGAGGAGAAACCACAGATGCATGGACACTCGGCAATGGCTTTAGTGTTTCTCAGCTTTTTGTGTGTATCTTTGAGCGCAAACTGTCACTAAAAATCTAAACCGTTATACAGAACACTTTGTGCTGTGTGTGCCTCCAGAGGTTTTGTAATCCTTTACAAAGTGCACAGAACTACAAATCTCAGAACTACATTTTGAATACACCTGCCTGAGGTTCGTCTAGTCAAAGCTATGGTTTTTCCAATAATCATGTATGGATGTGAGAGTTGGACTATAAAGAAAGCTGAGCACCGAAGAATTGATGCTTTTGAACTGTGCTGTTGGAGAAGACTCTTGAGAATCTCTTGGACTGCAAGGAGATCCAACCAGTCCACCCTAAAGGAAATCAGTCCTGAATATTCATTGGAAGGACTGATGCTGAAGCTGAAACTCTAATACTTTGGCCACCTGATGCGAAGAGCTGACTCATTTGAAAAGACCCTGACGCTGGGAAAGATTGAGGGCAGGAGGAGAAGGGGATAAAAGAGGATGAGATGGTTGGATGGCATCACCGAGTCAATGGACATGGGTTTGGGTGGACTCCGGGAGTTGGTGATGGACAGGGAGGCCTGGAGTGCTGCTGTTCATGGGGTCGCAAAGAGTCGGACATGACTGAGCAACTGAACTGAACTGAGGCCCTGAATGCGCATTTCTGCCAGAAAGTCCAGCTTCTAGCTGTATGGCTGCTGCCCAGTTACTATGCACAACTGTCACCTCCCCCTTATTCATGCAGTGATCCTGGGTCACGTGGCTGATCAATACTGACGATAACCAGAAAAGTAGCCAACACTGGGCTCACAGTGAATCAAGACATTATAATAAGTGGGCTGTAAGAACTCTCATTAAAAACTCACAACGGCTCAGATTATTCATAGGTATTATTAGTATTAACAGCCCCATTTTACAGGATGGTATAACCGAGGCTCAAAGGCATTCATTACTAAATAGCAGAGACAGGGTTTGGATCAGGACAGCCCAACTCCTGAGGGCTTCCCTGGTGAGTCAGATGTAAAGAATCTGCCTGCATTGGAGGAAACCCAGGTTCAATCCCTTGGTCAGGAAGATCCCTTGGAGGAGGGCACAGCAACCACTCCAGTATTCTTGCAGGGAGAACTACAAGGACAGAGGAGCCCAGAAGCTACAGTCCATAGCGACACAAAGAGTCGAACACAACTAAGTGACTAACACACACACACATACACACAGCCCATGCCCTGAGACTGCACTTTTGACCACTAAACTATGCTGTTTCCCAGGGGTATGACCACACTGTAAATCAGAATCACTTAACCACAGTTCATGGTTCTGTGAGTTGTTGGCACTAGGCAGCCTTACGGAGCAGGGAACTGGATCACATGGTATTAGGAAATACCAGATCGTCCCGTTTGGTTGCTATGGATCTTTGGCTAATTACATAACTTTTAATAATATTAAAACAACAACAGCAAGAGTAATAATAATAACTATCTCAGTGGTTACTGTAAAGACTGACAGAGATGGAGTATCAGAACCTCACTCAGTCCTGGTGGCGAGTAGGCAAGCCACAAATGTTAGTTCCTCTTGGAGGACAATTACAGTCACTTTATGGTATGTGTTTTTCACTGCTCGAAGGTATTTCAGACCAGAAACAAGACATGCCTGCTGCATGCCAAGAAAAAACTGAGCAATGCGACCTCCACCCAACACAGCCAGACAAGATGTGCTCATAGACTGTCTGGGCTCGCAGTCCTTCTGAAGTTGGCCACCCGACTCTGCTGGGACACAAGCCTTCCTAAGCTCAGAATACAAGCCGCATCTCCAGCTCAGCCCAATAATTAGATTTTCCCAGGCACAGGCCAGGCGACACCTACCAATTTGACACCCATCTGCTGTGGTCACCAAGATGGCAGGTGGCCCAAGTGAAATAATGCTGCCAAGTGTCCTGGAGACACTGTCCAGAGATACACACATCCAACGCTCTGTTCTACAGCTTCTGGGACTGCGAGGTAGGTTTTCTGTTCCACAAGGATCTAGTTTAAAGATTTGTGCCCTAGAATCCAAAACTGTGAATACCGGAAAGACACTGAAGAGATATAGGGTAGGTGAGCTGCAGCTTCCCTATGGGATGTCCAAGGTGGATATTACCAGGCAATTACTTGGCCTCAAATTCTCAGCACGGCTTGTGAACAGAAACTATTGGTACATTCCTATTTTCCAGTGAGATGAAATGCATTTCCTGCCCTGACCTAGATCAAACCCATCATTTTCTGTTATGGCATATGAGATCCGGGGCTTCCCAGGTGGCTCAGTGGTAAAGAATCCATCTGCCAAGCAGGAGATACAGGTTTGATCCCTGGGTTGGGAAGATACCCTGGAGAAGGAAATGGGAACTCACTCCAGCATTCTTGCCTGGAGAATTCTATGGACAGAGGAGTCTGGCGGGCTACAGTCCATGGGGTCACAAAGAGCTGGACACAACTTAGTGATTAAACAGCAACAGCAGTATATGCAATCAGAATGGAAAGTAGTTTCCTAAGGGCACACACCGTTTAGAGCAAAACCCAGCCTAGAATCCAAGTTTCTTGATACAAAATCCTGGGTTCATCCTTTTTTTTTTTTTAACCAAAATCAGTGACTATGTGAGTCCTTCCCACACTCTTTTTCTTCATTTCCTCTTCTTCAGATCCTCACCACAGCCTCTAACCAGGACATCTTTTGTCCAAAAGAGCATATCCCAGCTCTGGAGAGAAACTATGATTCAGCAGTGCTGCAAGTCTGGAATGTCTCCAAGAGGCCACACACAGAACCGCTGATTCAAGCCATGGAGGAACTGGATCCCAGGATGCCGGCACATGGCAATGGAGCGGAGAGCTTTACAGCGGATGCAGGGGGCGTATTCCCAGCTCCTGGCTGTGCCTGGGAACAGGGGAGCCTCCTTCCTAGGCTAGAAGAGAGATGGTTGGCAAGTGGGTCTTCAGGAGACAGGTGGGCAGAGGCCTCGTACGAAGAGAGTCAGGGTCACTGTCATGAAGTTTCAAAGGGCTGGGTCCTGGGGAGACTCAGTGCTCCTTCCTGCCTCCCTGGCCTTCTCCTGTATGTCTTAATGCTAATGAGGGTGATGAGGATGAAGGTGACTGAGTCAATGGACAATGGCCATTATGAGAGCTTTCATTTAAGTCCTTATGAAGCACTCTGTTCATTTCTGTGCATTTCAGTAAATGCTCATTCCACCCTCCTGGGGCGGCTACTACAAGATAGCCATAAAGTCTGGAAACACAGATGATTTTATTTTTTGCTCTTCTCACTGGGCAATACTCTTGATGACATGATTTATATATTGGCCTGTTTCCAGACTATGGATTTCCTATAGTATTCCCAATTTATAGAAGAGGAAACAGAATCTCAGAAAGACTTGCCTCAAAAGCAGAGCCAGGCTCATTTAACCTTCACATCTCTTAAGAAGTTTTAAAAAACTAACCAAAGTGTGCGGAGGTGGTATGGTTTGACGTACACAGAGCACAATACTGTTTTTTAAAAAAGCCAGTTGCCAACATTTAAAAAGTGGGTGATTTCACCATGCCCAGATTTCTGGCTTTTCTTAAATGTCAGAAGATCCAGCCAAATGGGGATGTGAGCTGGTATGGCTAGAGCTGGAGCTGAGTAGCTGCCACCTACTTAAAATGGGTACGCATCCTCCTCTTGGCCACAGCCCCCACCCCACCTGCAGGGCTGGGGAGTTTGTGACCTCCCATCTCTTTTTAAAAATACTTATTTATTTATTAGGCTGCATCGTTGCCGCATGGGGACTCTTCATTGTGTCATGCGTGATCTCTTGTTGAGACATTCAGATTCTCCAGTTGTGGCTGAGTAGTTGCGGTACACAGGCTTAGTTGCCCCACGGCATGTGGGATCTTAGTTCCCCGACTAGAGATTGAACCCGCATCTCCAGCACTGCAAGGCGGATTCTTAACCACTGGACCACCAGGGAAGTCCCCATGATCTCCCATCTCTCAACGACCATATTTTATTGCTCCTTACAAGGGACAGTACCATTTTACCTGCCAGATGATTTATTCAATCAACATTGATCCCACGGTCAGTCCTGGTCCCCAGGAAGAAAAGTTCAGGATGCTGGGACTTGAGGGAAGAAAGAAAAGCTCTAATAAAGCACAGAGAAGTGGAGCACTGCAGTTCACCCAATGACAAGCCTCTACCTGGAGCTCAATGGTCCTGACTTTTTGGGGGGCGGGGCGGGTGGTGGCGCTGGGCATCAGGCAGAGGGTGCCCGGTGGGAAGGCTTCAGTGCAGAGTGTGGCACAGGAAGAGGTTGTTAGCACCCACTGTTCTCTTGCTTCCTGCACGTCCACCACGTGCAGCTGCCTGTGAACTGGCTGTTTGTTCCCAGCTCTCCCGGAAGGAAGCGCTCTCATCACCCACGACGACAGAGTTGGCCCAAGGAGCCGAGAACGTGTGCAGGGGCTGCGAACCCAACTCTCCTTCTGTACAGGGCAGTCCCAAAAGCTGCTGAGACAGGAAAAGGGGGAAGAAAGCACAGCCCAGGAGAGAGCATCATGCAGGGCTCCCGGACAAAGCCCCAGCTGGGGAAAAGGGAGGAGGAGGAGGCCAGAGGAAGGGGGTCCTGCCGGGCCCACCGAGTCTGTACAATGAGCTCCTTTCACCAGTTGAATAGAGTTCTCTCCTCGACTCGGTCTCAATGGCTTTGTTTCTGAAACAACCCATTCTCCACCCAGAAAGCCAAACTCGCCAGACCCTGTGCCAAGGTCAGGCAAGAGCCTGAGATCCTCAAGCAAGCTGATAATCGGCCCCCAGGAGACGACCACGGTGCCCAGGGTGGCTCAGCTGACCCAGGTCTACAATGATCCCCTTTGATTTCTAGGCTTTCCTGCATGGGGCGGGGGTGGGGGGTGGGGTGGCGCACGGGGGCAGGGGACCCAGACTCACATGCGTGACATGTTTGGCATAACTGTAGGATCTATTCAGGATACTAAGTGTTCTTTTCCCACGAACTTCATTGAGACATCTGTGCAAACGAAGGGGGTGGAGGGGGCAGGATGAGAAAGGATGAGCTCAGAGAGGCAGGATGCAAGTTCAAGTCTGCCGTCTCAAATTCACCAAATCCATGAGGCGGTGGGGCTCATCGCTGACCACCCAGCAGCAGCCTCTGTTTTACAGGTTCCTTGAGAACAGCATCTTGGAGAGTTTATTGCCCACAGAGCAAATAGCAAAGTGGGGCCTACAGGCAGTAATCAGCTCAGATGGGTTTTGTTCAGCCCGTGCCATGTTTTCAAAAGAAAAATGCTACATGTGAGGCCAACACTTACAGTTCAGGAGGTTTCATGCAAAACTACAAAGCTCTGGCATTTCTTGGAAAATGAGGAGACCTGGCAACAGGAATCCAACAATTTCATAAGGCCCTGACTGCTGATCTGGGAAAAGGCTGTCTCTCTTAGATGGGGCATGTGCCCGTGCTCCAGCTAAGGGCATGTGCCTGACCCCCTCACTAAGGCCATCATGTAGCTACTGTGGGCACTGAGGTTTGCAACCTCTTGTATATCAAGTCCCAAAGCTCTCAGCAGAGGCCCTGGGATGGGAGAGAAGGCTGGGATATGGACCATACATCAACTTGTCATAAAGCAAACTTGGCTATAAAATTCAGTTGGCTACAAAATCCAAAACTGGACTCAAGAAATGTATACGAACACATACCCAGGAACATGTGGTTAGAAACAGAGTCTACAAGCCCACGAGTTTGGGAGGTGGTTCTCTGCTCTCCTCCCTCCCTGCTATTTGAACAACTCCTTTAGCTACTGGTCCCGTTTTCCAAGATGATCTTCTTCGTGCTTGTATTTACCAAAGTTCTGGGCCGGCCACACAGACAGCACTGGGCAAATTCTCGTTGAACCAAAATCAACCGAAGCTCAAGTGATGTTGGGATGGACCCTAAGAGCATGCTCAGAACCCAGCCCACTTAAGAGTTGTAGGATGTTTTCCCAGCTGTAAGTCAAGACAAGTCCCTTGGGAATGAAAGACTGAGAAGAAGTAGATGAGCTCAACCTACTGGTTGGCTGATGTCTGAGATGAGGAAGCAGAGAGGGTCAACTTTATAGGCAATGCCCAACTTTATAGGTGATGCAGCATATCTGAGATTCATGCTATGCAGCATTGGGTCTGTTGGGAAGACAGGACTTGTTGACATCGTAAAATGAAAGTAAGTTGCCAATGTATCCAAGGACCAAAAACTCATGAGAGTAGCCTTCAGAGTCCAGGCAAGTGCAGTATGGTCTCTTGCAGCTCTTCTAGGTCTAAAACGGCAGACTGAGGTTTACTGCCTCAGCTTCTGTTGTATGTAGGTGAGACCATTTTCCAGCTTTGTATATGAGTGTGTGTGTGCATATATGTGTGTATGCACATATGCAAACATTTGAGAATATTCACATGCACATATATGTGGTATTTCCTATCCAAAGCCTTGCTAAAAAGTTGCAGTGGGATCTGTGGATTTCATTTGCCTAGCATCCCTCATTTTGGGGAATTTCCCTGAGTTACCCCACTCCTGGTTCTAATTTCAAATAGACACTGGGGGTGGGGAAGCAGCAACAGGAGAGATTCCACTGAGCAGACTTTTATTTCAGAACTGTGACATGAACGAGAAAGAATAAAAGCATGCAGAATTTCATTTCTGCACTTTGCATTTAGTTTATAATTATTCAGGCAAGAGCATCTTTAAACACCAAATGGGGGAAATATTACAGTTGTTCTGATTTCACACGCTAACTGTGTTTACATGCTAACAGCATTTCTCAGGGACAATTATCTTATTACTAGTGCACTAATCTTTTCAATCTTTTCAAACAGTTTACAGCTGCTGACTTCAAAAATTAAGGCTAATTAAAGACCTTGCTTTCAGCAGGTAGGGGAAACTACTCACACATTTTAACTGATTCAAAGAAAATCAGTTTGAGGAAAGGGCGTGAAGGGAGGTGGGCAGAGTGTCAAAGGTAAAGAGAAGAGATTATATAGCTTCCATTGAGTTGAGGGCTAACGTTCTTCCGATGCTAATATTCCAGAATCCACTAGACAAGTTCCATCAGTGGAAAGACCTGGATATCAGGACCTAGGACAGCCAGTCTGTCCCATGCAAGGAGAAAGTGGGTATTTTGCATTCAATTATCTACTTCCAGTCATCACATCCTTCCACGTGACTTCAGCAGAGAACACAGACTCATCTCAGATGACTCTGCCCAGATGCTGGGTCCGTCAATTGCTCTGTTCCACCTTGAACAAATGACTCATTTTCTTGGTTCCTCAGTTTCCTCATATGTGAAATAGGGATATTAATAATGCCTACCTCCCAGGCTCATTGTCAGGAGTAATTGAATCAACACCTGTAAAACACTCAATTTTAAATGGATAACCAACAAGGATCTACTGTATAGCGCAAGGAACTCTGCTCATTGTTATGTAGCAGCTTGGATGGGGGGCCGGGGGAGGTTGTTTGGGGGAGAATGGATACATGTATCTGTATGGCTGAGTCCCTTTGCTGTTCATCTGAAACTATCAAAACATTGTTAATTGGCTATTTAGCCCCCAACTAAAATAAATAAATGTATTTGAAAAAAATTAAAAAGAAAAACCAAAATAGACAGTTTTTAAAAACTTTGTAAAGCACATTGATGATGTCTGGTTCATAATAATCATCCAATAACTATTTCTTTTACAAAGCATGGGTTCTATCATAAAGCTGTAACACACTTAAGCATCTGTTTTCTAACGCCTTCTTGACCTCATGCATACTCACCACATTATGAGCCATTTGAGAACTGCTAATATGTAATCGCAGCTATATTTACTGTGTCTGTTAGCAATACCTTCTCCAATTACTTGCTCTGCTATCTCGTTAGCTGCCATATAAAACCAGCACCTTGGATCATCCATCATTATTTTTTGTTTTGTTTTAAATCACAGAGAAGGGCCTGTTGCGTGGAGCCTGGATTTATGGTCCGGCTCCTGGAGCCCAAGCACAGCTCAGGCATCCCTGGCTGAGGCATCTGAGGAGCCGTTAATGAGTTTCTCACGGTGCCTGGACCACTAAGTATCACCAAGCACCTGCTGTGTGCCTGGGCTCACTTGTCCAATGAATCTTTCTGAATTCACATTAACCCTGTGAGTAGGTAACACTGAGTAGGTTGCACTGACCCCATTTACAGAGGAGGAGACTGAGGCTTTAAACAACTCTTCTACAATCACACAGCTTGCCAATAAAACAAAGTCATCATGTGGTACAAACAATTAACATTTTCTCCTTTCAACATTTTCTAAAGTTACATTTCTCAAGACAATTATTGCTACTAGTAGTAGAACTAACGGTAACATCAACCAACAACCAACACATACAAGGTGCCAGGCATTATTCTAAGCCACTTTACGTATTAACTCACTCAATCCTCACAACTACCCTATAAAGGTGGGGCTGGTACTAATCCCCATTTTCTAGATGAGGGAACTGGGCTCAGAGAAGCTATGCAACATGCCCAAAGTCACACAGCTGCAAAGTGGTGGAGTCAGAATTAGACCAAATCCAGGAGATCTGGCTCCAGACTCCCTGTTCTTGGGCACTCTGCTCTATGGGTTCTCAGGCGTACATGCATGCTGTCAGTCATGTCTGACTCTCTGCAATTCTATGGACTGTAGCCCACCAGGCTCCCCTGTCCATGGGATTCTCCAAGCAAGAATACTGGAGCAGGTTGCCATGCCCTTCTCCAGGGGATCGTCTCAATGCAAGGATAGAATCCACGTCTCTTACATCTCCTGCATTACCACTAGAGCCACCTGGGAAGCCCCCATAGCTTCTCATTATGGTTGTAAAATTCAACAACTGTCACCTTGTCGATAAACATGTAAAGAGACAGAGTAGGGATTGATTGAATCAATTATCATAAATCAAACAACCGATGACCACATTGGTGGTTTAGTTAAGTTTGTGATAAGTACTGCCAAAGAGGATGATGTAGGAAGGCCACAAAATAGAGGAACTTCAACCAGGGTAGGGGACAGAAAGATTCTTTTAGGAAGTGAAACTTAAACTGGGCCTCAGATAAAGAGCATCTGGTCTGAGATGGGAGAAAGGATAAGCATTTTAGGCAGAGGGAACAGCGTTAAAGAAGGCTCTGAGGTAGGAAAGAACACATGCTTTTTTTTTCTCCTTTTGACCTTTTTATTTTGTATTGGGGTATAGCTGACTAACAGTGTTGTGATAGTTTCAGATGAACAGCAAAGAGACTCAGCCATAAATATACATGTATCCATTCTCCCCCAAACTCCCCTCCCCTCCAGGCTACCACATAACATTGAGCAAAGTCCCATATGCTGTACAATGCACCCTTGTTGGTTATCCATTTTAAATATAGCAGTGTGTATGTGTCCATCGCAAAGTCCCTAACTATCCCTCCCCCCTGGCAACCTAAGTTCGTTCTCTAACTCTGAGAACACATAACTTTCAAGAAACAAAGAAAGGAGGTCTGAGCTTAGAATGGCGGGGGAAGAGTGGCAGGCAACGAGGTAGGATGATTGGTGTAGGACCTGGGTGGGGGAGTCTCCTAGGAAGGAGCTTGGATCTCCTGAGTCACTGACAAGGTTAGTGTGGAGTGATGTGTGTCTTCATTAGAAACCTGCTTTCAGTGCTACCATCCAGATCATATCTACCTGGCTTTCCATATTGGATCCACAGGTACTTCTGAAAGCCAACTCAGTGAACCAATACGCTGAAGATTCAAGATGAGTTTCAAGTCATTTCTATTTCCCATTTTTGGCGATCATAACACAGCCCACAGTTTAAGCCACAGGTGGCTAGGACCTACTAACTTTGCAAGTTAATCAATTCTCATTATTGCTACAGACAATGAAAAAAGTGGTGTCACTTTGTCACACTATACAGAGTAGCTTTCTTCTGTCTATAACAAAGAAAGACAAAAGAAATCGATCTAGGTTATACAAATGTCAATTTGAAACTCAGAGTTCTGTGGCTTAGGAAAATGCCAGAGGCATTTACAGGTTAAAAGAAATGAATAGCAAAAACATCCCCCCAACACACACACAAAACCAAGCTGTACATACTAATTCCTGGGACTTCCCTGGTGGCTCAGACAGTCAAGAATCCGCCTGCCAGGCAGGAGACCTGGGTTCGATCCCTGGGTTGGGAAGACTCTCTGGAGAAGGGAACGGCTACCCGCTCCAGTATTCTGGCCTGGAGAATTCCACGGACAGAGGAGCCTGGTGGGCTACAGTCCATGTTGTCACAAAGAGTCAGACACGACTGAACAACTTTCACTTTTCTATTTCCTAACATCCGCTATGTGCCCTGTGCTCTAGTTTATTTCAACCTTGTAACTAATGTGCTCACCATCCCAGTTTACCTGAGTGTTCACTACTCAAATCATGAAAGTCTCAAACTAGGATGAGCTGGTTGCTCAATCCACAATAACCACAGGTATTAATATAAGGAAAACACAGGCTCAGAGAGGTAAAGACAGTTACTAACATCACACAGCAAGTAATGAGTGGGGCCAAGGCTTAAATCCAGTGTGCAAGACAGCCAGCATGATCTATCTCCCGAGGAAGGACTCTGAAAACCATTCAGTTGGCTCACTGTTCCCTCACCACATCCTTAAAGACCCCACTGACACACACATCCTAATCAAGAAAGCTGAACGACCGTGCCTTCTGTGGGATGGAAGCTAAGATTACAGCAATCAATCCACTCTCCACATCTCCCTTTCCAAAGATAACCAGAATGATCAGGAAGTCCTCAAAGCCCATACGTGACTTACTTTCTACCTTTGGCTTGGCCATGTGATGACTGAAAGCTTTGAGCATTTGAACATTCATGCTGGAACTGCCCCCTCTAGAAAAGGGAGGCTGAACCTGCAGTTCTGAATCAGCCTGCTGGGGTGCAGATCAAGGAAAAGAAATTCCTGACTTTGACCAAGTTCTAGAAGCAAAGAGCTACAAAGAATCTAGAGACGAAAAAAAAAAAAAAAAAGAATCTAGAGACGGTTACCTCCAGCTACCTCCAGCTGTGCTCATTGTACAGACAGAAACATTGAGGCTTAGAAGAACAAAGATGACAGTCGGCCGACTTGCATTGTTTTTGTTCTCCTTTGTCTTCTTCTCCACCGTTTAATTAGGGCAGGTCAAAACATGTCTCCTCAACTGTTCGGAGTTTTTACCCCTCTAGGTGTGGCATACAACTGGTACTCTATAAATGTTCAGTGAATGCTCAGCATTTAGCAGACACACTGTTGTGGGACAATATGTGTGAGTGTGTGTGTGTGTGTGTGTGTGTGTGTGTGTGTGTGTATGAAAGAGGGAGACAGAGATACTTCAGTCCCCATACCAAATGGGTGTTCACTTGCTCCAAGACATTATTTTTTTTTAACTAAAAAAATCATTTTATTATAACCACCTTGTAAACAATACATAACTTTGATTATGTCTATTAGATTTGCTCAAAGAAGCCAGGCCCTTGCAGGAA
Organism: Giraffa tippelskirchi; assembly: GCF_054371585.1. NCBI lineage: Eukaryota > Metazoa > Chordata > Mammalia > Artiodactyla > Giraffidae > Giraffa > Giraffa tippelskirchi. The sequence continues at coordinate 25,943,639 of NC_137287.1, forward strand.
ATTCTGATGGAAATTTCCATCTGCCAGATAACCGGCAAGTGGCTGTTTTCCAAAAGATGACCCTCTAAATACATGCCTGTGTAATTTAACCTAAAATCTTCGTTAATATTCTAGCAAAGTTGCCACCTTCTAATTGAAGTAATTTTTCAGAAGATAATGCTAAAGCCTTGCTTTCCTTTCAATAAAAGTAATAATGACTGTTATTTATTAAGCATCTATTATGTGCCAGGTACACTATGGGCCTTCACTCCTTTGGATTCTCACATTCATGATGATGCTCTAAGGAGATATATATCCCCAGTTCACAGCTGAGAAAACTGAGGCTAAAAGACAGTAAAATAATCGCCCCAGTGTTGCAGAGCTAGCAAGAGGCTGACTGAACCAGGGTTTTACTCTGAAGTCCCAGCTCTTTATACAAGTTCCTATCAACCTCAGATTAAAGCCCATTCCATCCTCTACTTTCTTCTCAGTATCCTTCCATGCACAGAACACCCCAAGGAACTTAATTTGTACCTAAAGGATATGATACAAGGAACTGGAAAACCTCTGTCCTATCTCAGCTCTATTACAACCACTTTGCAATCATTGGCACATGACAAAGCCACTGAGTCTCAACTGCTTCATCTGTTAAGTGGGTGCAGTTCTCAACCGCCCCTCAGGACTGTTGCTGGTTACCAAGGTGAGTGCAGCTAAAAGCCCATCTTCTTCTCTCCCAGAACTGTCAGAGGCCACATCCTCTATGTCAGTCTTCACAGTCTTTCAAATGCTCCCCGGGAGAGCAGCCCAATCCACCATGCCCTGCTCCAAGGAGTTACCTCCTAAAATAAACTGTGCTCACTTCAGTCAGCTCACCATAAAGGCTAAATATAGAAGGAAACACTCCAGAGTTCCCATCTGGCAGCCGCTTCTCCAAAATTCAGCCCAAACAGCTTATTTCTACCATAATCTCAGCATCTGACAGGCAGCTTTAAATCAGAAAGGCCGGCTGAGAGACGGAAACCCCCTGTGGGTTAGCACAGTCTGTCCCAGCAGTGACGCCCCAGGGCTTCTGAGCAAACTATTACCACAAGAAAATGAGAACTTATCCCAGGGAGGGCGAAGGAGTGAAATCAGACAGGGCGCGGTGGGTGGTGGCTGGAGGGAGCCACCCCAGGGCTGTGGATGTGCAGGTCTTTGGGTAACCGGTTGGGGGTAGGGGAGGCAGAGGGCAAGTAATCCATGCGCCAGGGGCTGCAGTGATCTCCAAGCCTTCTCCGAGGCCCATGTCATCCTCAGGACTGGAGAAAAGCCAAGTGCAGCCTCTTGGATTCCCCATCCTTCAAATAAGGGATATGACTCAGTTACACACACACACACACACACACACACACACACACACACACACACACACACACACACACACACTCGCTCTCTCTCAAGACACACTTGAAAATGTTGGTATTTCCCCCAGAAGGATACACAATAATTTGTTAGCAATGACGTCCTTTAAGAGAGACTGGAAGAAGTGGGGGAGAGAGAATTCTACTCTGCATTTTTCTCTCGTGGGTGATTTTTTTTTTTCTGGTCACATGTTTATAACTCCTTTTATTTAAAAAGTATATGCCACTTAAAGCTGAAAAGATAATATGGTGGTTCCTCAAAAAAAAATTAAACACAGAATTACCATAGGGCCTAGCAATTCCACTTCTGGGTATGTATCCAGAAGAATTAAAAGCAGAGACTCAAACGAACGCATGCCCTTGTCTAAATGGCATTATTTACAATAACCAAATCTGGAAACAACCTAAGTGTCCACAGAGGGATGAATGGATAAACAAAATGTGGTGTATACATGAAACGGACTCTTATTCAGCCTTAAGGAAGGAAATTCTGACACATGCTGCAACATGGATGAACCTTGAGGACATTTCGCTAAGAGAAATAAGTCAGGCACAAAAAAGACAAATACTGTAGGATTCTACTGCTACGAGGTTTTGAGAGCAGTCAAATTCATAGAGACAGAAAATGGAATGGTGGATGCCAGGGGCTGGGTAGAATGCAGAGTTATTGCTTAATACTTCTGGAGTTTCACTTGGGTTTGCAGAAGATGAAAACTTTCTGGAGATGGATGGTGGTGATGGTTTGCAACAATGTGAACATCTATTTTTTTGGGCTCCAAAATCACTGCTGATGGTGATTGCAGCCATGAAATTAAAAGACGCTTACTCCTTGGAAGGAAGGTTATGGCCAACCTAGATAGCATATTTAAAAGCAGAGACATTACTTTGCCAACAAAAGTCTGTCTAGTCAAGGCTATGGTTTTTCCAGTGGTCATGTATGGATGTGAGAGTTGGACGGTGAAGAAAGCCAAGCGCCGAAGAATTGATGCTTTTGAACTGTGGTGTTGGAGAAGACTCTTGAGAGTCCCTTGGACTGCAAGGAGATCCAGTCAATCCATCCTAAAAGAGATCAATCCTGGGTGTTCATTGGAAGGTCTGATGTTGAAGCTGAAACTCCAATACTTTGGGCACCTCATGCGAACGGTTGACTCATTGGAAAAGACCCTAATGCTGGGTAGGATTGGGGGCGGGAGGAGAAGGGGACAACAGAGGATGAGATGGTTGGATGGCATCACCGACTCGATGGACATGGGTTTGGGTAGACTCTGGGAGTTGGTGATGGACAGAGAGGCCTGGCGTGCTGCAATTCATGGGGTCGCAAAGAGTCGGACACGACTGAGCGACTGAACTGAACTGAACATATGGATGAACATAATGAACATATGAACATAATGTCACTGAACTATACACTTAAAATGGTTAAGATGAAAAAAAATTAAATGGTTAAGCTGGTAAGGTTTATGTTACATATAGTATACCAGTAAAAATACATGAAAGACAAAAAAATTAAAAGGATAAGGTAAAAACTAATAAAAAATTGGTATTTAGTGGTAAAAAGAAGGACTTCTCCAAATATTTCTTTTTTTGCAGATTTGAATTCTGGAATTAGGTAGAGGTTTTATCCTGGAGGAGGGCATGGCAACCCGCTCCAGAGTATTCTTGCCTGGGAAACCCCATGGACAGAGGAGCCTGGAGGGCTCCAGTCCATGGAGTCACAAAGAGTTGGATACAGCAGAGCACACATTATCCATGTAATCTCCCAGAGCCAAAGAGAGTGCCTGATATATGGTCCCTACACAGCAAATGCTGACTCTGAATGGCAATGATTAGATCAATGGCTTAAACAAAAGGAAGATCTAAATTTTAGGAGTTTAATTAAGAAGTGGCTTATGTCAAAGAGAGAGTTGTGTGTTTCAATGTCTCAGGCCCTGGGAGTGGACTGAGGTGAGTTTTCCAGCTCAGCTGCCTTCTAGTCATGTGATCCTAAGCAAAGGGTCTTAGCTTCCAGAAGCCCCACACTTCCCATTCATAAGTGGGATGCCATGAGGACCTACCTGCAGGGGATATTGTGAGATGACAATGTATGGAAAGCACTTGGCATAGAGCCTCAGCTCAGACAAGGCACTCCGTAAGTGTCCTGGATCACTGGCAAGTCACCTAAAAAATGGCTTAGGCATTGAAGCTTATTCAGGGGAACCCCAAAAGCCAGCCAGCTCTGGGCCCAACATCTCAGAATGAAAGCAGATGAGATGGAAGGAACTGGACTAGACAGTCAGTCCCAGGAAAACAGGTGATTTGCCAATGTCTTCCTCTTTACTTCTCACCAAGTCTTGGAATACTACACCCAGCTGGCTCTCTCAGCTGCTTTTTTGAGGGTCCCTCAGGAGGAGAAGGTAACGGCACCCCACTCCAGTACTCTTGCCTGGAAAATCCCATGGACGGAGGAGCCTCGTAGGCTACAGTCCATGGGGTCGCTAAGAGTCGGACACGACTGAGCGATTTCACTTTCACTTTTCACTTTCATGCATTGGAGAAGGAAATGGCAACCCACTCCAGTGTTCTTGCCTGGAAAATCCCAGGGACGGCGGAGCCTGGTGGGCTGCCATCTATGGGGTCGCACAGACTTGGACACGACTGAAGCGACTTAGCAGCAGCAGCAGCAAACAAAAGGCCCTAAGCAGCCAGATATATTTTCAGTCTCAGATCGATTTTGGTTTTGGCCTATGAAGCATTTAAAAATTTTTCAGTTGGCTGCCCATATCCAAATTTCAGGAAGACCGTGCATTTAAATTCTGGGTGTCCAAACTTGCTTGAAAAATCAGAAAACCTGGTCCTGTTTGGTCCCCATTCCCAACCAGCTGGAGCTAAGAATTAACCTCCGATGGCATGTCGGCGCTCTCAGCCCCCTTGTGACTGCCACCCGGGTTCTTACCACCTGCCCTGCTCAGAAGGCATCCTGCTTAGCCCTGCCAGGAGAAGAGATCGGGCTAGAAATAGGCCTCCTGGTGCTGATGGAGCTGGAGGCAGGGAGCAGCTCCGAGTCTAAGTACAACTCCGTATTCCAAACCCACCTGACTTCTCTTTGACATCACCAATATGTAAAGACACAGATGAATAAATGGTTCTGTTTAATAATAAACTAACCATGCCTTCGCTGCCTCTTTCACAGAGGAAGCTAAAAATAAATCACCCATGGCACAGTGTATCAGTCTCCACCTGACGGAGGGGTGTCGGGTGGTGGCATCCTTTTCCAACCTCAGGACTGGAAGGACTCCTGATTTCAGGTGACTGCAGAGTCCTCGAGGGCCGCGGGAGCCGCCAAGAGACTCGGGCCTGAAAGTTCTCTGCATTTATTCCCAGTTCAGAGAGGCAATGATGGGACAAGAGATACAAGCAGATAAAGAGACAAACGTGTTCATGTCACTTTCCTGTCTTCTGAAGTGTCACCTCTTCCTAGAACCTGGTAAAGGTAGGCCCCTGCTTTCTGCCCCTGTCCCCGTAACACACACACACACACACACACACACACACACACCTCTGTCTGTTTTCCCCCAGCACTGTAATTCTACCCCCTCCAAACTGAACACACACACACACCCCTCTGATTTTCCCCAGCACTGTAATCTGTAATAGTACCTCCTCCAAGCTGCACTATCTTACTTGTCTTGCGCATTGTCTCTTGTCCACTAGATTTTGTGCTCCATGACGGCAGGAAACAGCTGTGTTTCCAAACAGCTGTGTTTCTGGAGCCTCCTGCTCTACTTGAAACCAAACCCAAGTCCCTACTGAAAACCTGCTAAGGGCCTCTCTGACATCATGGATGGTGCCTCTAACAAGTCCACACTTCCAAAGCTGACATGACTGTTCCATGATTCTCGCCATGTTTCTCTAGCCATCCATACGACTGAATATTTTCTTCCACCAAGTCTCATTTCTTATTGAAGTATATCTATTTTAGAAATAAAACTTTCTGGCAGTCTAGTTAGGTAACCAACAGGCACCTGTAATTGATGAGCTTGACTGAGAGCTGACCATCGCTTTGTTAGCTGTGTGACCTTGGAAAAGGGAGTTAACCTCTTTCCTCAACTTGCCCATCTGTAAAACAGATGTTAGGGGTAAATGAACTAAAACATGTAATGTTAATTCGCAGCAAGTGCCTAGAAAATTGCTTGGCACACAGTAAGCACGTTGGTTACTATTTGTATTAGCATCTTTATAGGGAAAAAAAATCAGTATCATTTGCCATATTAAAATAATTAATGATAATTGAAAGAAAAAAATGTCACTGATGTAGCAATTAAAAAATACTTATGGAGACACAGGCTGAGCCTCTGCTTTGCCAATATCCAGATGGGTAAAGCCCTCATTCCCCAGGCCCCCACTCTCCCATATTTTAAATGAGAATTCTGGGTTAGCCACTCTTACAATTCCATCCACCCTCCAGCTCAGAATTTCAAACTCTCAATCCATGAATGATCCTACCTTAAAAGAAATAAAATTGGAAAATCTGACTCCACACAATGAGAGCCAAAGGGAGGAGCTGGGGGGCGGGGGAGAGAAGGTTATTCACATTCCAAAAGGATTTGCTCTTACAAAAGGATTAACAGCAGAGTTGCTTTAAATAGCAGCTTAAGCCTTGTTTATGGATTACTAAATACTTGATGGAGAGGTAGAGGGGCCCAGAAACTTGGAGCAAAAGCGTGATTAGTTAGGCCCAACCAGAAATTAAGAAGTGTGCATGCTTTCTTTAAAATCATAATGGATTTCAACAACAGAAAACTACTCCATTTCAAAGGGTCCTATTCCTACCCAATATTTTGGTGGCACATCAATTGCATTAAAGAAGATGCACTTGTATCCATGAGCCAGTTCAGAGCAGTGATCCAGCATGTTTGTTTTAAGCCCCTACCATAAGAACATGGATAACTGACTGATGTCACAAGTGCTTGTAATGTACGAGGTGCTGTGGACCACATAACACGCATTATTTCATCTAACTACAAAGCGACCCAGTGGAGACGGTGTCATTGTTACCTTCATTGTGTAATCAGGGAAACTGAGGCTAAGAGAGGGGACACGATTCTTCCAGAGCCAGGGGATGGGCTGAGAGGGTACTCAAGACAAAGTCCAGGAACCAAGCACTGAGGTTAGATTATCAAAGGTAGGATCCTCGCCTCCAGGAGGACTCAGAAGATCAGACAAGAGGTCAGCAGATACACAGAAAGATGACAAACACCCTACAAGAGACTTCTGTGGGAACCGAGGAAGGGGATGCCAGGGCCCCGGGTGTGCCCAAAGCCACGTGTGACCCCCCCATTACCCACACTCCAGCACCTCTAAACACTCAATGCCCAGACCCCTCTCCTCCATCCTTAATGCCAGGGATCCTGTCATTAGAACCTCTCTGAGCACAAACCAGTCTCTCGCGGGGACCTCGACTCCCCAAAGGTGGGCACTGGTCTTGGGGGCAGTGAAGGGAGCATGAGGAACTCGTGGCAGGGGCTCCCCCAGGGCTGACAGCGCCTTATGAAGCTACCTGAGGGCTTCTCATGCCTCATCTTCCTCCCTTGAAAAATGGGGATATGAGCTCCCCCCAACCTCCCCCGGCAGGTGAGTGCTGGTGATTAATTAGATAACATCTGTGAAGCACGCCCCACTTGGTGGAGAAGGGCACCTTGGAGAGCAGCTATAAAAACTCAGAGGAACAGGCTATCATCAGCACGATCATCGTTACTGTCATTTTCATCACTACACTCACCTGCTTAAAGACCTGCCGTGGCTCCCCATGGCCCCAAGAAGGTGCGGTTGGCAGCCTGGCAGGCGAGGCCACCGGTCCCACCACTGCCCTGCTCCTCATCCTAATTCTCGTCCTCACACATTCATATCCGATAATCCAGGATTGCCTGGACACCTCCACATCACCACGTTGTGCCCATCCTCCAGGGCCACGTACCTCCCCATCACCCACGCTCCACAACCAGAATGCCTGTGCCTGTTGCTGATCCCACTATTTCCCTCCGCTGGAAGATTCTATCAGTACAGGTATATGGGATGTACAGATATATGGGATGGGAGACGCATAAAGTCAGGATCGTGCATGAGTTTCTCTCTTCCCAGAGCTATAAAATAAAGATGCTACACGAACTCAATGTGTTTACTTTCCAACTATAATAATAATTTTCACATTGAGGACCAGATGGAGTTCAGATAAAGTCCAAAATCCATCAAACAGAGCCTCGATATGGCAACCCACTCCAGTATTCTTGTCTGGAGAATCCCATGACCCTGGTAGGGTATATAGTCCACGGAATCGCAGAGTCAGACATGACTTAGCAACTAAATGACAATGAAGGCATTAATGGCAGAGGCAAAGAATCTGGGTTCAGAGAGATCAGAGCTCCCATTCTGCCTCTTACCACCTTCCTGAACCCCAGTGTCCTCCTGTGCAAAATAGGGATCTTCAAAATAGATGTTGTCTAAAAGAAAACAAATCTGGACTTGGTAAGGGCAGACTTTATTTGAAAGGTTCATTGCAATGCTTAGAGCTTCTGGAAAAAGGGGATGGGGATGCTTGCATAAGGGGGCTGCTTTGACCATAAGATCTGCAAGAATCTCAAAGGTTGGGGGTTTTCCTTTATAGACGGGAGTAAAAGAGACCAGAAAGAACTGGATGTGGAAAAGTCAGGTGAAAGGGTGGAGGGATCCCACAGATGAGAGAATGTTTTACCCTGAAGCCAACCTGTTCTCAGGAGGGGCCATCTGCTGGCTCAGGCTGAGGTTGGTGGAAGGAGAGAAGCTTAAGCAAAGTTTGGTTAACAAGTAAGTATTTTGTTCTAAGTGATCAGAGGTGACAAGCATTTCAGTTTAAAGAGGCAAAGTACGGGACTTTCTCATTGGTGAACAAGGGGGCATTTGTGCATTGTATACATCAAACAGAGAAGAGTGGCTCTTGCAGTAAGCAATTTTCCAAAACACAAGAAGCTAGAGAGGTGACTCTGCTCTTTTCCAGGAGCACAGGGCTCAGGTAAAATTCAACCCTGTCAACACTCAAGAGGACTATTGTGTGGATTCAATGTGACAACACACAAAAGTGTTTAAAACAAATCCCATCAGCACCAGCTGTTTTCATGTTGGTTAATGATGGTTTGACTTCCAAGATAATCTAGAAGGATGGCTATTGGACCCAGAAGGTAGAAAATAGGGTGGAGACATTCTAGAGCTGTCTTGCAGATAACTATGTAGCCTGAGAGCATTTACCCAGCAAGCCACCCATGACTGATTTACACTGAACTTGCCCTGGACTCAGCCCCAGGATATTTGCATCTCATCTTCTCTTAAGCAAGTTGGAACTTAAGCCTAAAATACATTCAGTGGAGTCCTCAGCCATAAAGAAGTGAAAAGGAAAAAAAAAGTTAATGCACACAACCTGCCATCCCAAATCGCCAGAGAATCAAAGTGGATCAGACACAAGACAGGATGGAGAAGCAGGAGTTAAAATGTGCAGCTGACAATCTCTCCTAACTTTTTATGTTCTGCTACATTCAGTGGCATGTAAACCTGTTTTAAATTTACCAACAGCTTTTTAAGATGCCACCTAGCTCTTGAGGTATTTTTAGTCAAGTACAAATTCATTTAGACCCTAAAGTCAGGAAATGGAATCATGTCAGGTTGCTCTTACAGAATTCCTGTCGTGCCCTTTGTCTGCCTTCCTCACTGCTTCTCATTTGCACACAATTAAATAATCACTTCACCCCCCACTTCTTCGGCATCTTTAGCATCTCCCCACAGAGGGAAAAACACCAGGAATGTCAACGCCAGGTTTAAGAGGTCTGTTCTTAGTACCAACGTCATTTCCATCAGCAGGAACAGACTTAGAAAGGGGCGGGGGGCGCCAGAGCCCTGAACCAAGCCAAGTCCAGCCTTCTCCATTCACAAGAGATGTATCCCAAAAGGTTGAAGCTATATATATATACATTCATCAGTTGCCAGAAAGACCTCGGCATATAGAGCAGGAAGGAAATCAAAACAATACTGTGGGCTGGAAGCAACATGAAAGACCCTAAGTGGATGGGTGAACCACCTACCCTGGCACTCAGGCCAAAAAGTCACCTTGATTCCTCTTTCCTTCATGCCCCCATTGCCAACCCATCTCCAATTCACTGGCAAGTCCAGCAGAACCTAGCACCGAAATGTGTCCAGAGCTGTCCACAGCTGGTCTCAGCTAGCACCATGCTAGTCCAAGTCCAGGTCATTTCGGATCAACACTTGTTCCCGGCCTGGGGTCCCATCTCTACCCAGCCGCTGGATGGACCTTTGTAAAATTATAAACCAAATGACGTACAAAACAGCAACTTATCCATCCAACATTTCCATCTCCCTGGGAATAAAATCTAAACCCCTCACTCTGGCCTGCAGAGCCCTGCGGGAGCTTCGTCTTGCCTGTTTCTCAGGCTTGTCTCATACCACTCACCCTTGTCCTGTGCCCTAGTGCTGACAGCCTGCTGTCTGCTCCCAAAACATTCCATTTTCTCCGACACCCAAAGGTCTCTTCTGTCTGCCCTTAATGCTTTTCCTCCAGGTTTTCACATGGCTTCTCTGGCCATTCAGATGTCAGGTCAAATGTCACCTCCCCAAAGGGCCCTCTGGTGACCAGCCTCTCCCTCATATCATCCCGCTTTAATTCCACGTACAACACTTATCGCTTGATTTTTTTATTCTTCTTTTTTGATTCCTGGTTTGGTTCACTGCTGCGTACCCTGCATGCACAGAAAATGTGTCCATTGCTGGTGCTCAAGAAATAGCTGTCCGATGACTAAACACCTACTGGAAGAAAACACGGCTGAACCACATCAGGAGAGGAAACTGGTGAATTTGGAGGGCGTGGTGTGTTTCACATTACAGTATATCTCAACCTAGATGCTAAATTTTCATTAGAAATACAGGCTCCATTTTTGGTTTGCAAAAATGTCAAAGGGAAAATATAAATTCTCAGGCTCAAGTTGTTCCAGACATATTTAGAAGGTTTCCAATAACTGTATTAGGTTTTTAATTTAAACTAATTAAAATCAAATAAAATTAAATTTCTCATCATACTACCTGTACCTCAAGGGCTCACAGCCACACAATGATGGGTGACACAGGAGTGACAATCCCAGGAGTAATCATCGCTCCATCGGGGAGGCAGGTGTTGGGGAGACCGCGCTGGAGGCAGGAGGCGCCAGCTCCACCTCACCGACTTCTGCCATGACCTTGGCCTGCGTGTGCCAGGCCTGAGCCTCCATGTCTGACTACGGAGAAGGGCATCATTTCTGGAAGTAAATAAGGCCATGCCCAGGGAACAGCACAGTAGGCAGTAAAGAGCCCAGGCCCTGCAGCTGGTCTGTTTGGGCTCACATCCCAGCGTTTACCAATTGCATGTGTCCTTGGGCATGTTATTTAACCCCCGTGCCTCAGTTTACCCACATGTAAAAGGCCAGCACATAATCTAGAGAGGAGTTGAGAGGGTCAAATGAGCAGCTGGCACGGTGCCTGACCAGTACAAGGTCTCAATAAAAATCATCGTAGTCATTATCATTACTCCTTAGGACACTCTGAGCTCTGCTAACAGGAATACAGGACAATAGAGGTGCCCCAGGTAAACCAAAGCCAAACTTCCAAAGCAGGGAAATTCCCAGGAGAGCATTCATAGCCCAGAAGATTCCCATAGAAGACTTCTTTGAATATAGTGACATATCTGAAGAGCTTTTCAGATAGAATCAATTTGCCACATTGACATGGAATTCTTCAGGGACCCACCCAGACCTCGTATGTCTTCTGTCATGCCCATCCACTGGTTGGTTAGCAGAGATTCCACTCACGAGTCCCTCCAATCAGCTGTGAGAGGCTGTGAATGTTCTGAAGGCAATGAAGCAGAGAGATCGATGTTGTCATGGGTCTGCCCAATTTTAGAGCCGTTCAGAGAACCAGATGTTCATGATCAGGCCCATGCAAGCCCAAACCAGAGTTTCCACCCCCAGCAGTCGCTACCACATTACTGGTGCCAGGGAGGCAAAGAGGCCTGCTTGGAAAAGTCTGGGGGCAGGTTCGTGCTGCAGTCTATTTGGAAACAACCGCAAAGTAGCATTTTTATTCCCCTCCTGGACAGGCCTGCAAAACCTGAAACAATGTCTGCCACTCCCTCGTGAGTGACATCCTTGGAGCTGGTCCCTGTGCTAGGCGCCAAGGAGACACAAAGAAGAAGAGAAACAGTCTTCTGGGTAAGCCAGAGAAGCAGAGTTCACTTTAATACACTGTGAAAGCTCTTTTTGAGCTGGGTGACTCCGGGCAATTTGCTAAACCTCTCAGAAACTCAGTCTCCTCATCTGTGAAATGGACATAGCAGTCAAGCCTTCCACAAAGACTTGTAAGAATTGAGTCATTGCAAATGACAGACTGAGAACAGCTCCTGGCACACAGTAAGTGCTCAATTAAAGTTTTTATTCTTATAGTAGACTGCTTGTAAGGGGCTAAGTTCACAGTGTTAGGACAACGTATAAAAGAAGCATCGAACTCAGGGGTCAGCAAGCTACTACAGTCCATGAGTTAAATCCAGTCAGTGGCTTGTTTTTGTAAATAAAGTTTTATTGGAACAAAGCCATGCCCATTTATTTATGTATGGCTGATTTCACATTGCAGAGTCAGAGTTGACTAGTCACCAAGGAGATTGAATGGTCCTCAGTGTCTATAACATTTATTATCTTGTCCTTTCTCATCCAATTCAACTTGGTGGGAATGAGATCAGGGAAGGCTTCCTGGAGGAGGTGACAGCCTACCTTTTCCTTGTCCAGTATTAATTTTTGTTTTTCACAGAGTTTGGGTAAAAGAAAGGAGGCAAGCCCTGCCACCAAGTCCTACATATATTAAATTCTGCAGTTCATGGAGCCAGAACCTGTTTTATATGACTTTTAAAGACTTGAGATGGTACTGGAAGACTGGACTATATCATGATAATATGCCTTTCTGGATTCTATTGTGAAATTCTGAGTATCTAGCACACTGGGCCTGCCCTCCCACAGAGCCCTCTCCAGTTCTCCATGGTCCCCACCAGACCCACTTCCTGCCCCCATTTTATACTGATCTGTGTCTATGGCCTCCTCTCCACTGCTGTCAAAGGGCTCCCATACAAACTCTTTAGTCCCCTACTAACCCAGGAGGTAAATAAGGTAATAATAACCACTTTACAGATGGGAAAATTGAGCTTCAGAGAAGTTAATTGCCTTCCTTAGGGACACCCAACTGGGAAATGCTAAAGTGGGACAGGAGCCAGGACCTCTGACTCAGGCTCACTACTCCCCCTCTTCAGGCATTCCAACAAAAGAATCGGTCATTGCTGTGATTTTTCTAGGGCACTTTACAGTTTGGACTTCCCTGGTGGGTCAGATGGTGAAGAATCTGCCTGCAATGAGGAGCCCTGGGTTCAATCCTGGGTTGGGAAGATCACCTGGAGAAGGGAATGGCTACCTACTCCAGTATTCTTGCCTAGGAAATCCCATGGACAGAGGAGTCTGGTGGGCTACAGTCCATGGGGTTGCAAAGAGTCAGACATGACTGAGCAACTTCTGAGCAACTAACACTTAAGTTTACAGTGCTCTTTCACATACTCAAGGCCTTGGAGATAACAGAGTGTCTTGAATTCACATAGTTTGCAAGAAGATTCAGGAGCATATGCTCACCAAGGGATTAATGAGGCAAGAGGTTAAAACTATAGAAAAATAAGGACAAGTGTACAGGTCTCAGAGGTCAGAGTCAACAATCTAATGAATCTGACCAGCACTGATTAGGCACCTGCTGGGAGCAGGTCGGAGAGAGACTGGCTTGGCTTCTGGGGCTCACAATCCCACAGGGAGGCCTGGATCTGCACAGGAACAATACAAGGCGGACTGTGTTTCTGGAAAGGGCAAAGGGCACCCTGGGCTGAAATCTAGGTAGACAAGCAGTAGTTAAGGGCCTCCCCCCAGGGAACAGGGTGGACACATAGATTTGAGTGGATATGAGTGGTTTTTAGGTGATGGGTGATAGGTCAGCATAGCCTGGATGGTATATCTTCACTTCTATGGAAACCATAACAGAGTGCCACAGATGGGCAGCTTAAACAATGGAAATGTACTGTCGCACAGTTCTGGAGGTCTGTGGTCACAGTGTCAGCAGGGTTGGTTCCTTCTGCGTGCAATGAGGAAAATCTGTTCCATGCCTCTCTCTGAGCTCAGGATTCCGTGGCTTATAAAAGCATCATCCCAATATCTGCCTTCACATTCATCTGAGTTGCCCGGTGTGCATGTCCGTGTCCTGATTTCCTCTTTCGATAAGGGCAGCAATCACATTGGATTAGGGGGCCACCCTACTCCAGAATGACCTCATCTTTACTAACTACATCTGCAATGACCGTCTTTGCAACAAGGTCACATTCCAAGGTACCTCGGGATAGGATTTCAACATGCATTTGGGGGAGGGACTCAATCCAACGCATAAGAGGTGATTCCCTCACGGTGACAGGAAAGCACAGGGTCAGGAGCTGAGAGTTTCAGAACCCTTTCTGAACCTCCTCCTTGTGAGGAATAAGGACCTAGGTTCCCTCAGGTCTTTCTGGGCAGAACTAGGGTTGCCTGAAGTTCCCATGCTGCTGGAAGGACCCTCAGAGTTGAGGGAAGGGATGGACAACTCTGGCCCCGGCACGGAAAGCAGCCAGGCAAGCCCTTCTCCCCCTTCATTACAGGGTGGAAAAACCAAAACTCCATTTATTTGAGAACAGACAGGCTTTAACCCGAAGTTCATTCTCCTGCTCGGCGACTTCTTAGCATCTACATGCAGGAGCAGCGTCAGCAGCCTGATCTGCCACATGCTCCCAGGGCCCTAGATTGGGAAAATAATGGCATTTTCTCAACAAATTATCTCACAGCTAAAGTAAAAACCTGTTTATAGGTATGCCAATTCAGATTTTCATCCCCTTAACCTCCCTTTAAAAGAAAAGCACTGTATCCCCACAGCAAAATGGCAGCACTTTAACCACCACCTCCCTGCACCCCGCCTTGTCCCCACCACCCACTGCTGAGCCTTTATTAATTTTAAGCCATTGACAGAGTCTCTTTGGAAGCTATGTTTTCATGTTGCAGGTCAACATCCTCCTGCTCTATTCCAATAAAATACACACTGTCAGAGATAAAGCAAATATTTCTCTGGGAAGCAAAAAAAAAAAAAAACCAGAACCACTGTATTCTAAATATAAGCACCAAGGACCTAGCCGACAAAATTTCCCCAGTGGCTGCCATCGAATTAACTGGTCCTCTCTGGGGTTCATATTCATTACACAACAAGGAAATCGAACTCTCTCCTAATGCTCACAGACTTTTTAGTCTACAGCCACGTGGATGGTAAGGACAGGTGCCAGGAGTTACATCAAGCATTCAGTCAACAAACAGTGGGTACATCTCACTGTGTTAGGTACCTCGGAGAATAACACAGCTCTGGTGCCTACTGCGCTCTTCAAGTCTACAGTCTAGGAGGGGAGACACTCAACCAACCAATCAACCAATCTATCCATCTCGGACAAACAGCCAGAAAGGCTGCTCACAGCAGGAGGACGCGAGAGGCCCCTTTCCTGGAGGCCCAGCCCAGAATAGCTCAGCCTCATCTCTATTTCAAACACAAGGTCTGGATTGAGAGCCAGCCTCCCAGACCTCAAGCTCTGGGGGCAGACGGGCTGCCCGCAACACCAGGGCTGCCCTTAGGAGCCAGAGTCTGGATAAGGCAAGTCCACCCCCTGCATCAGGACAAAGACATTGTCTCTGCAATGCAGACCACGGCCATGGAGAATTTTTTAAGGGCCCCTAGAAACCGTAGTGACGTAAAAAAGATCTTCTGTGTGTGTGCGTGTGTGTGTGTGTGTGTGTAGAGGGGCTCGCAGGGAGGGTGACAAACATGAGTGAGCTGAGCGGGACACAGGGTACTGAAGGATGGACACCCAGTGAAACAGAACAGACTGGGCAGGTCCAGTGAGACCCAAAGTCTCTGATGCTGGCACCTCCCCTTCGGAACTCAAAGTGCTATATCTTTAGCTCAGAAAGCAAGAGAGAAAGCTGATATAATTCCTGACAAAGCTGATGATGTGAAATGAGCCACAGACACACACACACACAGTCAAGACACAGGAAGAGCAGCAGGAAGTGACATTCATTGATCACTTCCGCTGGGCTGCCTCATCTACCCTCCGGGACCATCCTGAGAGGTGAGAACAATCATCACCTTCTTCACAAAGGTGAGAAAAGCCAGGGTCACTGGGTTAAGTTGCTCTGTCAAGGTCTTGTGTCGTGATTTGAATCCAGGCAGCCACACTCGTGCACACAGCATTGTGCACACATACAAGATCCAGACTTGTGTCCACACACGAGACAGGCATAAACACAGGCTTTTTCAGCAATACTTCAGGTTCAGCTCCAGACCATCACAATGACAGCAAAATCACAATAAAGCCAGTCACATGAATTTTTTTGGCTTCATGATGATATATGGCAGAAACCAACACAATATTGTATAGCAATTATCCTCCAATTAAAAATAAATAAATCTAAATTAAAAAAAAATAAAGACTCTATTGTTAATACTGGTAACCATCACCTGAGCCTCCAGTAAGTCGGAGCAGCAACATCACAGATCAATGACCACAGACCACATTAACAAATGTAATAATCGTGAAAAATTTGAAATATTGCGAGCATTACCAAAATGTGATGCAGAGACATAAAGTGAGCAAACGCTGTCAGGAAAGTGACAAGGACAGACTTGCTTGCACCAAAAGGGTTGCCACAAACCTTCAATTTGTGCAAAAAAAAAAAAAATTACACAATGCCTGCAAAAGGCAATAAGGGAGAATACCATAAAGCTAGGTGCGCCTGTATGAACATCTGCACCCCCATCTCCACACCAGGGCCACCCCTCTGCACATCTCCAGGGGGTGCCACTCACACAGAGCACAAAGTAAATATGACCACAGGGCTTTCTGGAGGGTAATTCAGATGAGAGACCAGGATCAAGAGTTCCTGGCTGCCCTGCCACGTTTTGCACGGTGACACTGCTGGTCCCACGGAGACTGTGCAGGGGGACAGCACCCAGGGAGGGCCTCCTGTCCAGGAATGAATGTGCTGCTTGTCGCCTCTGCCTCAGGCGGCGGAACACCACAGTACCCTGTTTCCCCTGGAATCGGAGCCCCGCGTCCCTTCCAGCCTGCATTTTCACGTCTTTCTTCCCAACAGGCACAAGGCCCGCTCAGTTCTGCAGAGTCGGCGTGGCTGCCAAGGCCCGGTGGAAGGACACAGCCTTGAAAAGTCACTTTATGAGGCATCCCTGCTCACAGAGGCCAAGCCACGCGGCCCAAGCGGCTGACTTTCCATTCAGCGCGCGCCCCACCCAAAGACGGGGGGCTCGGGCACAGCAAGCCCTTGTTCTCACCCGCTGGGAGCCCCAGGGAGTCAGAATTCCCGGGGATGGCATCGGAGAGCGCTTTGGCAGTAGACCCTGCTTCTAGCATCTTCCTCGGGGGCCACAGCTTGCTGTGGTCACAGCCAAGACAGGCTGATAAAAAGACTGAAAGCCCATTCATTCACCCTGAGGCCTTGGGGAGCCTGGAGACAATCCAGCAAGGACTAAGGGGAGCAGGCCATGCATTACCTGGGGGGCTGAGACAGACTCAAGGCAGAGAGAGAACCTGGGGCCGGGAGCCAGCACAAGCAAGTGGTGGGGCCTGGTGTGATGACAGAGGAGGCAGCAGAGGGCCTAGAAAGGGCCCTTCTGATCTCCTCCCTGATCTCAGTTACCCCCGTCTCCCACCCACCATGGAGAGGTGTGAAGTATATCAGTCGTGTCAGACTCTGTAAACCCCACGGACTGCAGCCCACCAGGCTCCTCTGTCCATGGGATTTTCCAGGCAAGAATACAGGAGTGGGTTGCCATTTCCTCCTCCAGGGATCTTCCCGACCCAGGGATTGACCTCGAATCTGTTGCATCTCCTGCGTTGGCAGGCAGATTCTTTACCACTGAGCCTTCTGGGAAGGTATACCATGGGGAGGAGGGAGGTTCTAAGACTAAGACTTCATCTATTCACATATTCATTCACTCTTTCATCCCATCGACAGTACTTATTGAGTAGTACTCTGTGCCGGGTGTTACTGTTTTAAGCACACACAATGGTGAATAAAACAGTCTCCACCCTCATGCAGTTTATTCTCAAAATCCTCAAGCTCTCTCCAGGCTTCCCTCCAGTTAATAGCTGTGTGACCTGGAGCACACCACTGCCCCTCTCTGTGCTTCAGTGAAGTCTCTCCTAGGGTTCTGTGAACCACCATCTGGGAGTTCCCCTGGGGTCTGAACAACACTGAGCTGGTTTCCATCACTTGCAGCCAAAAGAGTTGTGCTCAAGAGACTAGGAAAGAGAGGGGAGAAGACAAAAAGCAGGTCTGGGAAGGCTGCGGGGAGCTGATGAGTCATTTGCTCATCTGGAAAGCAGATGCGGAGAAGGAGGCCCTGGGGAAGAGAAGCTGTGTTCATGCCAACCTTCTCCAACAGCTCTTAGAAAGTAGGGGTCAAAAGGGACCCCAAGGCCCTTTAGGATAAGGAGGAAGATGCTGAACAGCTAAATCATTAATTCAAGGGAAAAGAAAAAAAGTGGCCTTTTCTGTTCCTCGTGAATTCAGCGTTCATTTAACAAATCATCTGGTGTGTTTAGAATATGCTAGACACTGGGCTGGGTGTGGGAATGCAAAAGGAAAATAAAACAAAAGAACAGAGACTGTCTCTTCTTGCAAGTGTCACACAGTCTTTCAAAGTCACCCTCTTTATTTGAACTCCTCTGCCACATTCATTCATTCATTCACTTGTCTGCTCACCACCCATCTGTGGGACTCCTGCTACGAAAGGTCAATTCTCACAGCCCTGGGAATCAAGCAGATCTGCATTCTAATCCTGTCATTACAGACTGTGTGACCCTGAGCAAGTTACTTAGCCTCTCAGAGCCTCAGTTACCACTCCTGCAAAACAAAATCATACAGATTTCTTTTTAAGGAATAAAGGGGATCTTGCTTTTAAAAGTTTTTATTGGGTCCAGTGGCATGTGCTTGGTAAGCACTTACTAAATGGTGTGCTGTGCTTAGTTGCTCAGTCGTGTCCGATTCTTTGCGACCCCATGGACTGTAGCTCATCAGGCTCCTCTGTCCATGGGGATTCTCCAGGCGAGAATACTGGAGTGGATTGCTATGCCCTCCTCCAGGGGATCTTCCCGACTCAGGAATCGAACTAGAGTCTCCTGCATTGCAGGCAGACTCTTTAACCAGCTAAGCTACCAGGTAAGCCCAACTAAAAGGTATATATGAATATATCACAAATTCTCGTGAAGTCTTTAGAACCAAAGCCTCAGGAAGGTCACAGCACTGCTCTTGTAGAGCCAATCTCAGCTGTGGTTACCACTCACTCCTGTTTCACATCTGAGTGATTATAACAGGTCGCCCAGAAATGTCCTGACCAGGTACCCAATTTCTAGCCTCAAATAGAAACGCTCCTCCAGCTTATTCAAAACTCAGTAGATGGGACCATAATAGCCTCACTTGATACGTTTCTAGCTGCTGAAAGAATAACGTGTCAGATGTTTTGGGGGAAGGACATTGGATGCCCTCCAGCGACATCCCTCAGCCTGTTCTGGGTTCAGATGCCAGATTTAGACAGTACTCAGGACCCAAATTGGGCTCTAGAAACTGGGCCAAAGGATCTGCCCCATAATGACACATATTAAAACTGGAGAAAGCCTTAGTCAAGGGGAAAAAAGATGAAAATTACAAAGACCTTCTTCCGAACCACCTACTAAAAGTGAATGGAAAGAGCAGGAAGCTGCCAAAGTGAACCCGGATCTCCTCCAGAGCTAGAAAGAGTAACAGGTCAAGTTCCAACTTGCAATTTAATTCTATTTTGAAGTTTACTGGAAAGCAGAAAATAAGAATGGGAGGCCATAGTTTGAAGACAAGGAGGAAACTAAAACACACATATTAGGACTGAAGAATTAAAAAGTGCCAACAGCTTGTGTTCCCCATATCACAACAGCCCCTCAAAGCCCCCCTCGTGCACAGCCCATGAACAATGATGTGCACACCCTTCACTCTGAATCACAGTTATGGTCCTGGCTCCTCTAGCAAGCAGATGAGATGGGTTGTCAGGGATTGAGAAAGAATGCTTGCTAAAGTTACTCAACTGTTTTTGCAGTATTGTTATCTGAAGGGTGCGTGTAAGATAGTTTGAGTTGCAAACAACAAACTCAAAAGGAATGCACTAAATGATATCAGATGGCCTGAAAGTCCTTTGGGACAATAGGAGTCAAGCTTGGAGGTTCTGCCGGGGCAGATGACGACCCAGCCACACTGGGACTGACTCGTACAGACCTGTCATGGCTACTCCCAAGTTTACATTGCCTGTGACGGGTACAGAACCCAAACTTCAACAGGCTGGCTGCCAACAACTGCATTGCTGCCCTTCACACCAGAGAGCTAGGCCAGCTTCCTCATTTCATCGGCTTCCACGTGAAATCCAGAAATGCTGATACAAAATGTGCGTTACGGCCTTAAGTGTGTAGGGAGAAAACCTGAACATTCCCAGGCCACTGGGTCCACCCCACTTTGGTTCTCTGCTGCTGACCATCATCACCTTGCATAAGGCTTCTTGCATATTCCAGACACTGATGTAAATATTCTAATAAAGACGGCAGGTTACCCGCTCAGCAGTAAAGTACCTGTGGGCCGGAACCGATCTGTCTGGGTCTGAACCCTGCAGTCCAGACCTTACGACCTAGAGGACTTTCGGCAATGGCTCAACTTCCAGTGCAGAATGCAAATCACAATAGCACACCTGTCATAGGCTAGCTGTGAGGCTTAGTAGAAGTGTTAGTCGCTCAGTCATGTCCAGTTCTTTCCAACTCAATGGACTGTAGCCCACCAGGCCCCTCTGTCCATGGAATTCTCCAGGCAAGAATTCTGGAGTGGGTAGCCATTCCCTTCTCCAGGGGATCTTCCCAATCCACGGATCAGACTCGGGTCGCCTGCATTGCAGGTGGATTCTTTACCGTCTGAGTCACCAGATCCAAGGTAATTTAAGCCAAGCACTCAACATGGTACCTGAACATAAATTTGTGCAAAAGTATTAGCTGGAGTGGCTATTATTGATGCTGATAATAAAAATTAAAACAATAACATTACAACCCCCTTCATGGTGCTAGTTTCTTGAGTACCATTAAAGCCAAGAGCTATCTACTTAATGCAATTAATTAATTATAATATATCCAAATTGAATTATATTGTCTCACTCTCAGAGGAATGCTGGAAGTATCACCTCGGGCAGTTAAAAATGCCCCACCACCATGAAACTGCTTAGAAGGCATCCCTGTCATTTCAGTTGATGAAAGGAAAGTTTATTGCTTTTTGAAGAAGTCTTTTGGTCACAAGGCCTCATGACACTGAATTGAGAAAAATCGCAGATGAAAACACTCACTGGTTGGCTCTGGGTTGGAGGGTCACTGCTCAAGGGGGTGACTTTTCCAAGACCCCCTATCTCTAACAGCTCTGGGTCAAATAGTGTAACTATGGTACATCCTGCTCCAGCTTTGTTCTGTGAGAACGACCAACTGCTTACCTGGCTGTAAAACATAGTCAGGGACTCCATAGACCATCCAAGAAGAGAACCCTGTTGCTTAAAGACCTCTCTCTGGCTTGCGTTGTGCTGTGCTTAGCCACTTAATCATGTCCGACTCTGCAACCCCATGGACTGTAGCCCACCAGGCTCCTCTGTCCATGGGGATTCTCCAGGCAAGACTACTGGAGTGGATTGCCCTGCCCTCCTCCAGGGGATCTTCCCAACCTAGGGACTGAACCCAGGTCTCCCACATTGCAGGCTTATATGGACACAATTGATCCAGCTGTTTGAATTATGAAATCTACTCTGACATTCAACCTGGCTCTCAACAGTAGGTGGCAAGGAGGTTTTCGGGAAAAGGATGCTTTCTTTCTACTGGTGCATGATTTTTAGAAAATCCTCCCAACTTCTTGGTGGAGGGGATACGGAAGGGGGATAAAAGTTGCCCCCACTGTAATATAATCACATTTTTAATGCACAGCAACCAGAGCATCTTAGCTCACACCAACTTGGCTTGAAGGGCATGTGTGAGAAATACATGCATGATTGCTTCTCGGGGTCCCCAAATGCCGCCACAAATGCTGTGCACAGATCCTGGAGGATCCATAGGTCCATATGCTGATGAGGTAGAATTTGCATTCTCATGGCTACAGTTTGACCTGAGTCTAAGGGAATCACTCACATGAGAAGCTGTGTGAATAGTACCTGACGGGGCGGGCATGACTGTCATGTGGATGAGGTGCTCCTTGCACACATGCGTGAGCACTAACACACATACACCGCCCCCCTCCCCCCAAGGATTCCAGAACTCCAGGCTTAACCCTGCCTGGACTCAACCACACTACCCACAGTGTGCTTAGGGGGCAGAATAAAACCCATGTAAACAGATTAAATGCCATGACAACCAAATTCCAACTTCACAAATGCCAAGGATCGGGGGAGAAAAAGACTCACGTGGAGATTAGCAATTCTCAGGGCAACAGGGAAGGGACAAGGCAGAAAGGTTCTCAGGAATCTAAATAATCAAAGTCTCTCTCTGACCCTGATGGAAACGGGGTGGTCTCAAACTTTGGATCTCCCAGTCACGTACCATCCACCATTTTGGAAGCTGACCCAAGCGATGGAGCTCCAAGGAGATCGAATCACGTTTGCTTTCCCAGATAAGAAACGCCTGGACAGGGGTGTGTCTACAGATGTTATGTGGCTTTTCCTGATGTTTCCAGTGTCGGGGAGAAGCAAAGAGGGGTATGTGTGAGTGCCACGTGTGTGTGTGTGCTAAGTCACCTCAGTGGTGTCCGACTCTTTGTGACCCTATAGACTAGCCCACCAGGCTCCTCTGTCCAAGGGATTCTCCAGGCAAGAATACTGGAGTGGGATGCCTTGTCCTCCTCCAGGGGATCTTCCCAACCCAGGGATTGAACATGCATCCCTTATATCTCCTGCATTGTCAGATGGGTTCTTTACCACTAGCACCACCTCGGAGGCCCGAGGAGGGGTATGTGCATGCTAAGTCACTTCCATCTGTCTGATTCTTTGTGACCCTATGACCTGCAACCTGCCAGGCTCCTCTGTCCATAGGATTCTCTAGCCAAGAATACTGGAGTGGATTGCCATGCCCTCCTCTAGCAGATCTTCCTGACCCAGGGATGGAACTTGGGTGTCCTGCATTGCAGGCAGATTCTTTACCACTGAGCCACCAGGGAAGCCCCAAAGAGGGGTATATAACTTGTCAAATCCTACCCCTGATTTGCAATCCAGCCTATGTTTAATATTAGTATCTGTTCAGTCACTTACTCCAGTGACTATACAGGCTGAGTGTGGCTAGAAGGTGAATAGATAGAGTGACACCTCCCCTCTTTCCTGCAACTCATTACTGCTCAAGCCATGAGGCAAAGCACGTCACAAAGCAATCCCACCTTCACAAAAGATCAGATTTGAACCCGTTAAGGAGGTACTGGTCCTGGTTTTTGGCACAGATGTCCACAGTTCCTTCAACGCTGGAAGAAAAGTATATTTTAGGCTTATGACATCCCATTTTCTCCTTCTTCCAGGTCCCACCAAACATTCTCAAAACACCTTTCTAAACTCGACTACAATGTCACCTCCTCCAAGAAGACTGCTGTGATCTCCAGCACTGATCTCCCTACTGCCCCATTTCACTAATCTCAGTCTCTTCCACTAGACTGCAAGTGTCGAGAGGTCAGGGAATGAGCCTAACTGCTCACCATTGTACTGCAGTGCCTCGCCCGGGGCCTGACACTCAGATACTCAATGCACGCAGCCTGCTGAGGCAAGGCAACAGCTGGCCTATCTGTGCCTCTGGGAATGGAAAGAGGTGGCATTTCTGATGACAAGATGAATCAACACTGCGCAGCTCTGCCCTTTAGGGGACTCAGGCTGGACTCCCCAGCAGTCACTCCTGGTGCCCACACTCTAGCAGGAAGGAGGATGCCCTGTGTTTTCTTTGTCTAGTTCCATCCCCATCACAGGGCCAGTTACACTAACTGTATTTTCCTGTTTTCTGTATTCTGGATGCTCTGGCATGTGAGGACCATATAGACCCAAGGGGAGAAAGACCCCTGTCCTCCACCCCAGGGTGAGCCAGCTCTGGGAGACAGCACTGGGGCCATATACAAGCCAACTGACCCCTAGTCGGCAACCCCCTAATGACCACCTTGATGAGCCAACAGCCCTGCTAGGGCTAGGTTTCAGGCAACCAGAGGCCACCCCTAGAGCCCAGAGCCCCTCAGAATGATCAGACTAGCCAACCCTAAGCTGTTCACTCTGCCCTACCCTGCCTGCCTGCCCTCAGAAACCCCAATAAAGGCTTAAACGGTCCCCTCCCTCCCGTCTTCCATTTCCTGCATCTCATTTCCAGGGAAACCGTGAGTCACATTAAACTTTTCTCTCCATGGCGCTGGCCTCTCCAGGTCATCACTCAGTCACCTTAATGAACTAAGACCAGGGCACAGAATGGGGTGGCTCATGGGTGGGTCTCCTTGTGAGTGTCCTGTCCTACCCACCTCCAGCCTCAACTCCATTTGACTAATCAGTGTGTCTCGACTGCAACCACAAGAAGCCTTGACACATACAATGAGAAATGAGGAAAAGAACCTTTCTGCAAAGGGAGGTGAAAAACAAATCCTAGATGGGTTGCTGAGAGTCCTGGTTAAGACTCTGGGGCCAGCCAGCCTCGGTGTGTGTGAATCCTACCTCTGCCACCTACTCACCTGGCTCAGCTGTTCCAACCCTGAACTGCCCTTCCTCAGCGGGGCCTGTGACACCAGAAGTGAGGTGAGGATGAAAGTGTGGAAATAAGGGAAAGTGCCCGGCATAGAGGGCGCTGTCTGGGTGTTAACTGCTACCATTTCAAATCAGGCACCCAGGGCATCAGAGCAGCCAGCCCTGTGGGAGGAAAGATCATTCCAGTGATCTTGGTTCAGCACTTACTACACATCAGGTACAAACACTGAAAATCATCTTCACACTGCAAGCCAACCAGGTGGGAATGATTATCATCCCCATTATACAGATGAGAAAACTGAGGCTCAGGAGGTTGGTAAGTATTCCCCAAAGCACCAAGCTAGAAATTGGTGCATGCAACCAGGATTTCTGATTCTAAAATCTCTTCTCTCCTCTCTGCACTTTCAACCTCTCTCATTTCTTGTCCCTCAACTTCAACGAATATATACCCAGCTCGGTGCCAGGCTCTAGGGCAGGAGCTGAGGGCACCAAGTCTTTATGACTCTTACAGGATCATTCAGGGGAAGGTCATAGAGGCTGGTGGCAGCAATAAGTGGAGCCGTGCAGATGAAGATCAGAGCTGTGAAAGGGAAGCAGAGGTTGCTGTGGAGTTGAAGGAAACCTAGAGACCGGGGAAGGCCTCTTTGGTTAAGACTGTTCTAGGCAGAAGAAAGGCAGGCGAGAGGGCCCTGAAATAAGATGGGGTTCGAGATCCTTATGGAACTATCTGGAATCCAGAGTGATGGCAACTTAGTAACAGAAGGAAAGCCATATATGAAGGGAGTAGAGGGAGTCTCTCAGACTCAGCACACCTCACATTTTGGACCAGAACATTCTTTTTTGTCAGGGCCTGTCCCATGAGCTATAAGTGGATTCATGTGTTAACTGCAGCTGGTCAGGTGGGGTAGGGTGGTGAAGGCTGGGGGAAAAGTCATGCAAATCAACACTGAGGGCAGGCAAAGAAATGTAACCTTGTGCAACAGCCACACATGCTACAGTTTGGGGTTTGTGTCGCTTCAAAATAATAGCCAGGCTGTGATTAAAGTTCACTGGGACTCTTCACAAGTCCCAGGACAGCACTTTATAGTTTAGGTAAGACTTTATGGAGAGCTTGCAACTCTAAAGCCATGTGCTGCAAGCTCACTTCTGACCCTGGAGAGTGGATCTGATGAGTGAGAAGGGGACTCAGAAGAGGGGCCAAGTGGATGCTTTTTTCATTTGCTAATAACCATTTCTAAGAAGAAAGAAAATTTCACTGGGCAAGGCTTTACTGACTCATTCTTAATTTATCCTCACAACAGCCTCTTGTGATAAATATTACCCTATTTTCAAAGCTTAGAGAGATAAGGAATTGAGACAGTCATCACCAAGCCAGTAGACTTAACTCTTAGCACAATCCCCTCACACTCTCAGCTCTAGCTACACCAGCCTTCTTGCAGTCCTGCCCCAGGACATTTGCACAGGCTGCTTTCTGTCCTCCCTTCTTCATTCTGGTTAACTCCACCTGAACTTCACATCTCAGTTTATCCATCTCCCAAGAAGCCTTCTCTGGCTTTTTTCCAAACCAAACCACCCTATTAAAAGCTCTTTTATCATCAGGGCTTCATTTTCTGCATCAGAACTTGTTAATGTTGCAATTTAACAAAACAGCCATTGTGTGCAGGCTCCTCACTGCAGGCCTATGTGTCAGATTCAAGAGGCCACAAACTCTCTGATGTTTCCCTCAAGGAAAGGTGGGGTTGTGTTCCCTTTGAAACTGGGTTAGACTGAGTGACTTCTCTGACCAATAGAATGTGGTGGAAGTAATGTTCTGGGAGCTCTGAGCTTAGGCTATTAAGTAGCTCCTGCTGGGACTCCTGGAACACTCCCTCTTGAGAAGGATCTTCCTGGAACCCAGCCACTGTGCTTGAAGGAGCCCAAGCCACATGTGCCCCAGTTGACAGCTCCAGCTGAGTTCCCGGCCAACAGCCAGCCCTGTGAACAAGACACGCTGGGCTCCATCCTGGCCAAACCTGTAAAGGCAGCACCAGCCCATATCTGACTGTAAAAGTGAAAGTTGCTCAATTGTGTCTGACTCTTTGTGACCCCATGGACTATACAGTCCATGGAATTCTCCAGGCCAGAATATTGGAATGGGTAGCCATTTCCTTCTCCAGGGGATCTTCCTAACCCAGAGATTGAAACCAAGTCTCCCACATAGCAGGTGGATTTTTCACCAGCTGAGCCATCAGGGAAGCCCAAGAATACTGGAGTGGGTAGCCTATCCCTTCTCCATAGGATCTTCCCAACCCAGGAATCAAACTGGGGTCTCCTGCATTGCAGGAGGATTCTTTACCAGCTGGGCTACCAGGGAGGCCCTAGATCTGACTATAACACACTGGAAAACCCAAAGGAGAACCATCCTGCTAAGCCCAGTTAACCCACAAAACTTGGAGAGATAATAATAAATAACTGTTTAAGCCACTAAGTTTGGCAGCAGTTTGTTACACAGCAACAGATAGCCAGGTACCCACAGGATCCAGGATAACATACACCCTAGGTGTACATTCTCAAGGCAGCAACTGTGACTAGGTGACTAGTAAACATGTTGTTTAAGTGTTAGTTGCTCAGTCCTGTCTGACTCTTTGCAACCCCACGTACTGTAGCTGGCCAGTCTATCAGTGAAATTTTCCAGGCAAGAATACTGGAGTGGTTTGCCATTGCCTTCTCCAATATATTATCTGTGGATTAAATGAAGAATTGAATATGTGAATTAATTAATGGTGAAGGCTAGATTTGAACCAGTTTGCAAGCATGTGTGATAAGCCCCTTCAGTCGTGTCCAACTCTTTGCAACCTTATGGACTGGAGCCTGCCAGGCTTCTCTGTCTATTGATTCTTTAGGCAAGAATACTGGAGTGGGTTGCCATGCCCTCCTTCAGGGGATCTTCCTGACCCAGGGATCAAACCCAGGTCTCCTGCACTGCAGGCAGATTCTTTACTGCTGAGCCACTGGGGAAGCCCCTAAATCAGTTTATAGCTCTCCAAATTCCTCTTCCCTTTTCATTTTAACCATAATAACCTCATGTTCCCTTAAAAGGAAAACATTATTTTTTCTTCCTGCCTATTATATTTGCTACATGCTTGGGAGGAAATGGAGTCTTGTCATAACATAATGGCAGCTTCAGCAGCTGTCTACTCTAGGGGAAGTTCAGGGTTAAAGATAGCTTGCTTTTGTGTTGTTAGCCCTCACCATGGTACTGCATAGCAGCTGACACACTTTTTCTGTAAAATGCCACATAGTAAATATTTTCAGCTTTGCAGACCATAAGGCCTCTTGTTGCAACTATTCAATTCTACCCTAGGGTGAAAGCTGCCATGATGACATGCAAATGAATGACTGCAGCTGTGTTCCAATAAAACTTTATTTACAAAACCAACAGCAGGCCAGATTTGCCCATCCCTGATACAGTGTAATCCAATAGTCTTTAAAGTTGGGAGTGACCATGTGTGGAGAACCAATGAAACAGACAATGCCTCTGATGGAAATGACTTTCAGTACTCAATACTGCATTGTAGTGACAACTTTTACTATATTTGAGCATGGACAAGTAGGTTCAGGTGCCAAAGATGTAAGAAAAAGATACAGTAAAAGAAATTAATGTAAAAAAATTTACTCTCTAGCAAAATATCATCCACTGACCTCTTTTCTTTGTCTATAAATTGGGGCAGGGGGGCTTCCCAGGTGGCTCAGTGGTAAATGATCCACCCACCAAGCAGGAGACATGGGTTTGATCCCTGGGTCAGAAAGATCCCCTGAAGAAGTAAATGGCAACCCACTCTAGTATTCTTTTTTTTTTTTAAAGAAATTTATTTATTTTAGTTGGGGGCTAATTACTTTACAATATTGTAGTAGTTTTTGCCATACATTGACATGAATCAGCCATGGGTTTACATGTGTTCCCCTTCCTGGACCCCCCTCCCATCTCCCTCTCCATCCCATCCCTCTGGGTCATCCCATTGCCCCAGCCGTGAGCATTTGTCTCATGCATCAAACATGGAATGGTGTTCTGTTTCACATATGATAACATACATGTTTCAATGCTATTCTCCCAGAACGTCCCATCCTCACCTTCTCCCTCAGAGTCCATAAAATTGTTCTATGCATCTGTGTCTCTTATTCTGTCTCGCATATAGGGTTATCGTTACCATCTTTCAAATTCCATATATATGCATTAGTATACTGTATTGGTGTTTTTCTTTCTGGCTTACTTCACTCTGTATTATGGGCTCCAGTTTCATCCATCTAGACTTCCCTGGTAGCTCAGAGGTTAAAGCGTCTGCCTCCAATGCCAGAGACCCGGGTTCGATCCTTGGGTTGGGAAGATCCCCTGGAGAAGGAAATGGCAACCCACTCCAGTATTCTTGCCTGGAGAATCCCACGGACGGAGGAGCCTGGTGGGCTACAGTCCATGGGGTCGCAAAGAGTCGGACACGACTGAGCGACTTCACTTCATCCATCTCAGTAGAACCGATTCAAATGTATTCTTGCCTAGAGAATCCCATGGACAGAGGAGACTGACAGGTTACAGTCCATGGAGTCTCAAAGACTCGGACATAACTAACATATGGGGGGCTCATGAGAGCAACATTCCACGAGAGGGATATTTGGAAAGTACTGAGGCAGCTCACAGCAAAGAGAACTTCCCCTCGTAAGCCCTCAATAAATTATTTTTTGACAAATAACTGAATCTGTGTCTATTCGAATGAGAGTAATCCACTTATTACTATTAGCCCATTCAACAATAAAGCTCAACTACCATGTGTGAAGTTTATTCAAAGCAGCAAAACATTGTCAAATGGCTTCCTTACTCTTTTGTCGTATGGAACCAAGCCTTCAATTTCGGAAAGTACGATCTAGGTTAGCCAAAACTGGCAAAAAAACTGAACTTATGTATATACAAGGCATAGTGCACAAATTATGAGTTGTACCCAAACTCTAGACGTCAGAGTTATACAGTTAATTTCTTAATCTCTGTATTTTAAAATAATTGTAGACTTGATATATTTAAATTTTAAAGGAGTCACAAAGGCATGTTTGTGTTCATTCTGAGGCAACAGAAACTTGCTATTCTAATTGTTATCAGCAATAATGGCTCAATATGCAAAGAATTTGAAAACTCACAAAGCAGTTTTTTTTTTAAAAAAAAACAGTATGGCATCATTTTATCCTTAATCAGACCCAGGAGTGGATGAAATAGGTGTAACTGTTTTCATTTTATAGGTAGAGAAAGTGAAGTTCACGATAAATGCCAGTGACAGGCCCGAGGTCACAATTCATAAGTGGCAGAGAAGTGGCTGCAAGCCACCCCTTTCAGCCCCAGCCCCTTGCACATGGAACAGCTCAAGAGAACATGATAACTCCTCTCCAGTTATAATTAATATGCAATATCGCTTTCCATTGTTCTCTGCGAAGTTTAGCAACATCCAAAAAATGTTCTTGACTAATTATCAGATTATTATTTTTTTTAGCCAAGGGTCCAAATGTTCAATTGAATGGGCGTGCATATTATTTGTCACATCATATCTTTAAAGGGAGGCAAATGTCCAATAATGACCCAAGGGCTTGGCTTGGAAGCAAGTTTCAACTGAAAACATCAATTTACTGTCTGAATTTGCCTCCATTTCAACAACTGAATCTTTCTTAATTGACTCAATAAATAAAATGCACTTTGAATTTAAACACCAGGGCAGATGGTGAGTTGGTCCAAGCCAGATGGCCCCACCTTTGGGACTTCACCAAACCTAAGCAAGCTGCTTTTGCCGTGAGGCTCTTGAACCACCAGAGGTAAGCACTGGTGTCGCTTTCTTACAGCTGCGCTCATGCTGAGATTCTTTTCCCTCTGCAAGTTGGTTCACCTTATTAGCATCACCTTTCAGATCAAACTGGACTCTGTTAACAAAATTAATAGTTAGACATATATTTTGATCTTAAAAGAATACGCCAGGGCTTTGCTCATTGTTCTTTTTACGGGAGGCTGAGGTGAGTCCAAGAGAGAAGAATCATTGTGAAGTCCCTGAAAAATCTGTGCCAATTAAGGAGTGGTGGACTGTATTTTCCAAAAATGGCTGCAATTTATCGGCCATCCCATACACTTTTCTGCAAGGTGACCTTGCCACACATATTCCCTCACTGCATCCCGACAAGAGGTGGGTCTATTTTCCTAGCCCTAGAATCCGGGAGGGCCCTTGGACTGCTGTGAGTAACAGAACTGGCCAGGGTAATGCTATGCTTTCTGGCAGCCTCCACTTCCTGCCTCCTGGAGGCCAGCGGCCACGGAAGCAGCCTCACTCCTCTGAGACCATCACACTGTGAGAAACTCAAGTTACACAAGAGGCTCTGGCAGACAAGATGCCACATGGACAGAGAGGGAGCTGAGGAGGAACGAGACACCAGACATATGAATGAAAAGGTCATCCTAGAACTGGGTCCTCCAGCCCCCACTGCAGAAACAAACCACCCGACAGAGCCCTTTCTACATCCCTCACCCACAAAACCATGAACCAAGAAAAGATGGTTGTTTCATCAGGTTTTCAAAGAGCTTGTTATATACTAGAGAACTAGTACATGTAGTATTTTTAATATTTAGTGTTTCTTAGTTATTTACAATGTTGAGTTAGTTTCAAGTACACAGCAAAGTGATTCCACTATAGATTTTATATATATATATGTATATATATATATATACATATATATATATATATATTCCTTTTCAGATTCTTTTCCATTATAGGTTATTTTAAGATATTGAATGGGCTTCCTAGGTGGTACTAATGGCAAAGAACTCGCCCATTAATTCAGGAGAAGTAAGAGACACCAGTTCAATTCCTGGGTAGGGAAGATCCCCTGAAGGAGGCCATGGCAACCCACTCTAGTATTCTTGCCTGGAGAATCGCATGGACAGAAGAGCCTGGCAAGCTATGGGCTATGGGGTTGCAAAGAGTCAGACACAACTGAAGCAACTTAGCATGCATGCATGCAAGATATAGAATATATAGTTCCCTGTGCTATACAGTAGGACAGGGAACTATATATTAATCCCAGGCTCCTAATTTATCTCTCCCCAACCCCCGCTATCCCCTTTGGTAACCATAAGTTTGTTTTCTATGTCTGTGAGTCTATTTCTGCTTTGTAAATAAGTTCATTCAAGGCCACTGTGAATGGCCATCTAGTGTGCAGACTGCAAACTCAGGGCTGAAACCCAGCCAATGCCCCTCACCAAGCTGTGCCTGGGGAGGATGGCCCTCACCCAGCTGGACACTCTCCCTAATCCTCCACCAAAAAAGTGCCTTTATCCCCCCAGCAAAGGCCCCATATAGACCAGCACTGCCCCCAAGCCCAGATGTCCCAGTTGGAGACCTTGACCTCTGAACACTTATGAGTTTTAAGGAACAATGTGATGACCATGGCCGACTACAGTTACTCTTCCTGCTGCCCTCCTGGCCACCTCGCTGGGCTTTCCAGTGGAATCCAGGCCTGCTTCCTTCTATCCCTAAGCTGCAAACTCCACATGTGGCTGAAGCCCTCCATGCCCAGCGGGTCTGCTCCCTCAGCGGTGGTACTTGCTCACTGATGCCATGTGAAATGGTGGTCACTGCCTGGCCTCAAGGGCAAGGGTGGCCACGTCTGCTCCCTGTGGCCATCCAGGAACAGCTGCCAGTTGGACTCGCTCAGAGCCCATTAAGATGATTTTTTTCCGTGCAAGGTTCCTCAATGCGGACTGAATACTAACGAGCCTCTGGTACAGAAGAGGCCTCCCGCCGCCCTGGGGGACAGGCAGTGGTGTTGTGGGGGCCATCCTGTGTACCATTTCTCCCCCACCTCACCCTCCTGAGCTTTTGTGCAGGAGTCAATATTGATCGCTGTTATTTGAGGAGATGCTTAAAGGCTCACTGTGCCATGATGGCAGTGCCCCAAGAACAAGTCTTAGTCTAAGCAGGTCCTATAGCCAAAACCCATGGGAACAGAGATGTCAGAGGCTGAAGATGTCTTTGCCTCCTAAGAAGGAGCAGGATGTCTGATCAGCTTTGGTCTTAGCCTCTGTGCCTGTCCTGAGAACTCTGTCCGTACAATGAGGAGTGTGGACATCCTTTCCCATTTTCTCCGAGAAGACAGTGCATATTGCCTGGACTTTAGAGCCAGAAAGATCTGTGTTCAAATCCAGACACTTCCTAGTTCTGTGACTTTGGGCTGCACTGCTAAATCTCTCTGGATCTCTATTTCCTCAGCTATAAAATGGAAGCAACAGAGTTATCATAATACTAGAAACAGCAGCACAGAAGTTATCCTATGTGGTTTGTGAACAAACCTTTCTGAAAAATTTCAGTAGTTATGTATTTACACTGATGTACCCTATAAGAAGGGCTTCCCTGGTAGCTCAGCTGGTAAATAATCTGCCTGCAATACAGACAGTTCGATTCCTGGGTCAGGAAATCCCCTGGAGAAGGGATACCCACTCCAGTATTCTTGGGCTTCTCTGGTGGCTCAGATGGTAAAGAATCCACCCACAATGTGGGAGACCTGGGTTCGATCCCTGGGTTGGGAAGATCCCCTGGAGGAGGGCATGGCAACCCACTCCAGTATTCTTGCCTGGAAAACCCCCATGGACAGAGAAGCCTGGTGGGCTACAGTCCAGGGGGTAGTAAAGAGTTGGACATGACTGAGCAACAACGTACATAGCACATTCTATAAGTAAACAGGCCTCATTAATACCACAACTTTATGGACAGTATAGAGTAAGCTTGACGCTAAGTAAAAAGTGAGTAGATTTTATATATATATACATATATATATAAAAGTGTTACTTGTTCAATAGTGCCCAACTCTTTGTGACCCTATGGACTTGTAGCCTGCCAGGCTCCTCTGTACATAGAATACTCCAGGCAAGAATACTGGAGTGGGCTACTATGCCCTTCTCTATCTCTCTCTCTATATATACATATACATGTATATATGTGTGTGTGTGTGTGTGTGTGTGTGTGTGTGTGTGTGTGTGTGTGTGTGTGTGTGTGTGTGTGTGTGTGTGTGTGTGTATATAATTACCTGCTGGGGAAAGTGTCATGGAGAAAATAATGAACGTGGACACCCTCCCCCTCCCCACAAGTGCACAGTAGGAAGGGTTTAGACACTGCCTAGCACATAGTAGGTGCTGGATCAGTGTCTGCCTCCCTTTCCCATAGTCTTCCCGTCAGTGCAGCCCCAAGGCTTGTGACAGCATCAGCCTCCACCCCTGACCTTGGCTCCAGGCTCATTAGGGCTTGGCCAAGGCTTAGAAAGTTGGAGGCAGAATCTTGGGGATTTTTCCAGGCCGCCAGGGTGATGAGGAGGAACAGCCTTCAGCTTTGCAGATCATGATTTCCTTTTAAGCACCTCGTAAACAGCAGGGCTGGCCCACCTCCATAAAATTTTATTCGGGGCTTGCGATTCTCCACTCTTTCATACCATATGCTGCCCTTTCTCTGTGTGTTTAACTCCCTGCTGACAACTGATGAGACTTAGATGCATAGATTGGGCAGGGTGAGAGCCAAGGAAGGCAGCTCATTAGCATTGTCTATAGATTTTAAAAGCCAAAAACCTATTTTTTTGGACTTACCAATTATATAGAGTGTCGAGTAGCTCCCCTCCCAATGGCCACCTTTAGATGGCTGAGGCCAAATCAACTGAGAAGGTGTATCAGCATTAATCAGATCCATGGACTAAGAATTCTTACATGTCTATGGAGTGATACAACCTTTCAATTTGTACAAATCCCACATTAAATGTGCAGAACCCAAGTCCACATTTCAGGAAAGGCTCTTTGTTAACTATTTCCAAAAACTCACCCAACTGTCATCTGCTGCTGTTCATGGCACCTGTGGCTACACCTGGCCTGTATTTACTCCACGCACCTGAGCTGCTTTTCCTGCCTATGACACAGCTGGTCCCTGCGGCCACGCCCCTGCTTCAGGCTGTTCCTTGAGTGTGGATGCCCTTCTAGCATCTGCCCAGGGAGCTTAAAGACACCCTTTAGACCCAGCTCAGAAGCCATTCCCTCCAAGAAGCCTCCTCTGACTTCCTTGGAGTCAATGCCCTGGTGTGCTGAGCTACTTTTGAACCTCCTTGGTTGAACTTTTGTGTTGCACCGTAGCCTGCTTCCACACCTGTGCATGTATTGGATCATGAGCTCTGCCTCCAATGTTCCATATGAGGCAGTCAACAAAGTAAGTGAGCCATGTATGCTCAGAGAATGAAAGAATACAGGAATCTGATGAGGGACAGTGTCCATTCATCTAACAAATCTTCATCGAGCATGTACCACGTGTGGGGAGCTAAACATCAGGATATCTCACTAAACAAGGAAGGACACGCTCCTGCCAGCATGAGGCTCACATTCTAGATACAAGGAGACAAAGCTAGAAACAAACAAACAAGAGTATTTCAGATAGTGATAAACATTATGACAACAATAAAATGACAGTACAGAGCAGGAATGGGCCAACTACAGCCAGGGGTTTGCCCAGCCCTGCTCTATGCTATTATTTTATAAATCCAGCCTGCTACTATTTTAATAAATAAAGTGATTGAAATTCAGCAATACCCATTTATCTACATATTGTCTCTGATTCCTTTCTCACAACAATGGCAGAGTTGTACACCACAGACCATAAGGCCCACAAGCCCAAAACATCCCTATCTGGTCTTTTACAGAAGAGATCCCTGACATAGAGAGTGATTGCAGGACGAGGGGGACTTAACGTGGGTAGATAGGGGCGTCCTAAGACCAGAAGGATAAGAAGGCATCCGCCATGCAAATGTCTGGGGGAAAGGGTTCCAGGCAGAAAGAACAGCAAGTGCAAAGGCCTTGGGGCAGGTTTAGGCTTGTCTTATTCTGGAGACAGAAAGGAAGCCAGTGTGGCATAATGTGGTGGGAGAATGGCACAAGACCAGACCATGGCAGGTAAAACACAGGGGATGCGGAACCTCCCAGGCCATGGTAAGGGCTCGTGTTAATATTAGTGAACAATTTCGAAAGACAGTGCAGTCAGTTCTCTGGTCTCTGAGCAACAAGTGGTGAGATTGTCACCATGGAAGAAGAGGAGATGATGGCACCATCAGCATGGATAAAAAAGCCTAAAATGATGACAACTTTGCTCAAGACGTCTTTCCCACCGAGAACAAAGTCTCCCTGTCTAGGCACCCAGCTCTGCCTGACCACACTCCCCACCCCTCACCCCCTGACACTGCCTCCAAGGTTGTCCAACTGCTCAGGTAGTTGCTTCTTGAATGGCTGAACCAGCGGGCTGTACACATATCTCACAGACACTAATTTTATTTAAAAGACTGTTTCTTTACTTACATTCATGTTTTAAAAGGAACTGTTCACTCTAAAAATCACAGGTTTAATATACCAGTAAAAATATACTTTTTCCTTAAAATATAATAAATACGTTGTATTTTAAGGAAAAATGTTCACCTCTCTACCACCTAAATTCACCTTGGCTACATTTTGGGGAAAAAATAGCTGACATTTAGGTGTGCCAGAATCCCATTTAGTACAAACCATGACCAACCAGCTCCTGATATGATTTTGGGGAGGGAGTGCTGTAGTGGTATCAGAGGGAGTGGTGAGATCAGAGGGCAGCTTAGGGAAAGCAGCCTACGCTCTAGAGTCAGATAGAGCCTAAACCTGATCCTATCACTGACCAGCTGTGTGCTCTGGGCCAAGTCAAACTTTGAGAGCCTCAGAATTCTCATCTGTAAGAGAGAGCTAGGCCATACACAGGGCAAGAATTAAGAGATATGTATGACTTGGCCCAGGCCGTGACACACAGTAGATGCTCCATACATGACCAAGCTGGGATGACTAATATATAATCTCCCAGGGTTATCATTATGATCATCAAATGTCCTTTATTTAGTCTCTCAAAAAGTGTTAACAGCATCTTATCACCAGCATGTCCAAGCTTCTCCAACATCCCTAGTGCCTGGCTCACTCACCACCCTTTGGGGACCTCTTGGTAGAACAGTAATTTTCCATCGGGTTCACCAAACTAGGTCTCCTGTTTCTTGCTTCCCTTTCATTTTTTGTTGCCACAAGACTCCTGATGAACAATCGTTCAGAGGGGAGGAGGAAAGCGATTATAGCAATGTTCCTTGTTCTGGTCCCTGCTGGGTTGGGAAGCTGCTATTTCAGCCTCAATCAGCTACCTGCAGGGTCACTGGATGCAACTCCTCCCCACATGGACCAGGAGGAAGTGGCACCCTTGGGAGTCTTCCACCGGTGACCTGTGGCCTGAAGTTCCGACTGTTAAGATGTCCCCAGAGATCTCAACCTAAGCCAGGAGGGAGCCAAATTTCTTTAAGGAGCACCCCTGTCGGAAAAGCAGCATCTCTCACTGACTCTGCAGGGAAAAGTGCAACATACAAGCCTTGGAAGCAAACACATCAGAGTTGTGAGGCTCAAATACCGACCTTGACTGGGGATAATCCGAACTTCACTTGGAGATGCCTCTGCACAAGCAGACTCACCTCTCTAACTGCTTAATTTAAGAAATCATTCAAAGTGTTCTTTCTTCTCATGGCACACAGTAAGGCAGAGGAAGTCAACCAGACACACGAAGAGTGGGTGATGACAACACGGCTGTGATAGCATCAGGATCACACAGCCGCTGGCTAATGGGATGTCACACACACAGTTCTCAGTTCTCAGCTCCCCTAGGAATAGGCACTGGGTGGGTCTTCCGACCCCATCACTGGCTACCTAAGTTGTAGGGCCTGATGCAAAAATAAAAATAAAAAAGCGAGGGCATCTGTTTTTAAAGTTATTAAGAATTCCAAGGTGGTGACACCTGAACATGAAACAAGCACAGGGTGTGTCCTCCTGAGCAGGGAACCCAGGGTGCCGGGTGCGCCCAGGAAGCCAGTTCTGCTCACTTCCCCTTCTGGGTGCTTCCCGTGGTTACTCTCATCAGATTTTCTCACTCTAACCCGACCCTGTGATTTGACAAGGAATTCTTTTCTACTTTCTTCTACTTGTGAATGTCTCTATTTTAAGCCTGTACAAATAATAACAAATATGGCCTTCCAGTTTCACAAACAATGAATCTCCTCTCTTGCAAAGAATAAAATGACATAAAACAACGCTTGCCCAGAGCACTCTTCAAGTAGAGTGGGGTGGCATCTGAGAAATCAGGGCGCCTCTGAGTTTTTCAGTTTGTGGATGAGAAACCCAAACCCTAAGCTTCATCAAAGTTCAGTCACTTTATCCTAAGAGGCAGGAGGCTCCAAAGAGAATCTGAGGATGGACGGCACTCATAACACAGAGTTGGGATGGGGGGATGGGAGAGAGGGTTCAGGAGGGAGAGGGCATATGTATACATGTGGCTGATTCATGTCGATGTATGGCAGAAACCAACAGAATTATCCTCCAATTTTAAAGAAATCAAAAGGAGAAAAAAAAGAGTGTCATGACCCAAAGCTTAATAATGGAATAACAAATGGAAGATGCAAAAAGTCAAACAAGAAAAGCTAACACATTTTATTAAGTAAATAAAAATAAGGAAATTATAACTAATAAATGTTATATAATAAAAAACAAGTAAGAATAAAACCATCTCCAGAGCAAATGTCAGCAACTTTTTCTGCAAAGGTCTGGAAAGGAAACATTTTCAGTTCTGCCAGCCATAAGGCAGCTCTTAATTCTGCAGTTTGAGTCCCAAGGAGCCACAGACAATACAGAAAGAATGGGCGTGGCTATGTTCTAATTAAAAAGAAGCCTCTTTTTTTTTTTAATGAAAACAAGCATCTGGCCAGATTTGCTCCAAGGGCCTATTTTGCTGATTCCAGATTTAGAGCAGCACTTTGCAAACTTCAAAGTACATGAACAGGACCTGGGGATCGAGTTAAAATGAGATTCTGATTCTGGAAATTGCAGGTGGGGTTGGAGGCTCTGCATTTCTAACAGGATCCCAGAGGATGCCAATGCTGGTAGCCCAAGACTGCACTTTGAGTAGCAAAGGGAGTAGACCATGCCCCCCCACTAAAAAAGAAAAGATGAAATACCTACCAAAGAACCCAAATTTATGAAATGCTTAGCAGAACACAGCATCAAAAAGTAATTTATTTTCTCATCATTGAGGAACAGAGCTATGCGATTTAAGTCCATCTCCAAGAGAGGACTACCATGTCACTGGCAATCAAGGATGGAGTTAACTATCATTATCAGAAAGCAAAACGCTACACAGTTTTTAAGGACTGCTGTGCATTTTCTTGTGACAGTTAACAGCGACATATACCAATCAATGCAGGTAAATGAATCCATTCGAAGGCAGGCCATGGATGCTAAATCACATTGTCCAATAAAGCCGCTAAATTACCCCAGAGTGATGCAGAACTTTTTGTAAGAGCGAATCCTCTTTGGAATGAGAAGGGCTGCCGGGGAGCTGTGGCTAGCAAACCTGGACTGGGGGAGGGGAGTGGGAGTGAAGGACAGGGGCCCCTCTGGGCTGGAAGCTCTGATATCTGCTGGTGACACTTATGTGGAAATTGGGGTCGAGACCCTTCTGGTATGTTGTCGAGATCCCACTGAGGGCATGCTCTCCACATGCAGGGGGCAATTTTTGTATTTCATCTACAATGGTCTCTAGTAAACAACTCTACTGTCCAGTTCACAGCAAGAGCAGAAATGAATGGTTCTGATCATTCATTGTCAGTGAGAATGCAGAATGATGCAGCTTGGGGAAACTTTGGAAAACAATCTGGCAATTCTTGAAAAAGTTAAATATAAATTCATCATATGACCCAGAAATTCCACTCCTGGGAGTCTACCCAAGAGAAATGAAAAAGCATGTTCACATGCAGACTTGGGCAGAAATGTTCACAGCAGCACCATTCACAACAGCCTAAGTAGCCATCAACTAATGAATGGATAAAGAAAATGGCCATGATCCAGTGGAACACCACTCAGCAGCATGCCACAAGTTTAGACCTCAATGACATTATGCAACGTGAAAGAAGCCAGATACAAAAGACCACATGTGGTATTAGCCCCTTTCTATGAAAGGCCCAGAATGAGCAAATCTATAGAGGGAGAAAGTAGAAGAGCAGATGCCTGGGGAGTGACTACAGACTGGCCTGAAGACTTTAATATTGGCACAATGGAAATGTTTTAAAACTAGACTATGGTAATGGTTGGGCTTCCCAGGTGGCGCTAGTGGTAAAGAACCTACCTGGCAATGCAGGAGACAAAAGAGATGCGGGTTCCATCCCTGGGTCAGGAAGATCCCCTGGAGGAGCGTATGGCTCAAGTATTCTTGCCTGGAGAATCCCATGGACAGAGGAGCCTGGAGGACTACAGTCCATAGGGCTGCACAGAGTCAGACACCACTAAAGTAACTTAGCACATATGCACACATGGTGATGCTTACACAGCTTGGTGAATTTACTAAAAATCACTGGACAGACATTACGTTAAAATCACTGGGTACACATTAACATGTGTAAAATTTTATGGTACATAAATTGTACCTCAATAAAGTTGTTTTAAAAATTAAATGTTCCCATTGTGTCCTTTCCTGTGTCACTCTCTAGTTCTTAAAATACTTAGGAATCCCATACACTGCAACAGACCCGGAAGACCCTTTATTTATTCCAGCTGAGGCTGAAGTGTTAGTCGTGTCCGACTCTTTGTGACCTCAAGGACTGTAACCTGCCAGGCTCCTCTGTCCATGGAATTTTCCAGGCAAGAATACTGGAGTGCGTAGCCATTCCCTTCTCCCGGGGATCATCCCGATCCAGGCATCGAACCTGGGTCTCCCACATTGCAGGCAGATTCTACCATTTGAGCCACCAGGGAAGCCAGGACTTTGACACGGGCAAACACCTTGAAGGTGTTGACTCGCCAAAGGAGGGAAATAAACAGGCAAGGAACAGTCCTTGATGTGCCAGCAAGCACGGAATTCACCTGTGGTTGGAGCATCGTCACCTGGCCCATCAGGATGGTGCCTCTGGAGGTGGCTCCTCCACCCACAGCTTAGAGCTCCAACCCAACCCCAGCCCACCAGGCTCACAAAGACCTCAGCCCAAGGGGAGTCAGAAGTGATGGCAGCTATGGTGAAGACCTAGTCCATCAGTGGAAACAGAAGAGAAAAAAGGAAACTTGGTATGCTGAGACCCAATTCACCAACCCTCCAAATGCACCCACAAACTCACTCACCTACCAAGACAGCGTGTTTTTTGAAACATGCTATCACCCTGAAAGTGACTCTTTGGAGTCATGTTCCAATGCCAGAAACAACGTCTATGCTTGGACGAAAGTAAAAACGTCTCACTGGCGGTATAGCTTTGGCTTGCCCCCAAATGGTACCAAAAACATCTTATGAAATTCCAAGCTATTACGCTATCTCCTGGGCTTCCCTGGTGGCTCAGCGGTAAAGAATCTGCCTGCAATGCAGGAGCTGCAGGAGACTTGGGTTCGATCCGTGGGTTGGAAGATCCCCTGGAGAAGGAAATGACAACCCACTCCAGTATTCTTGCCTGGAGAACCCCATGAACAAAGGAGCCTGGCGGGCTACAGTCTATAGGGTCACAGAGT
This sequence comes from Giraffa tippelskirchi, assembly GCF_054371585.1. Classification (NCBI taxonomy): domain Eukaryota; kingdom Metazoa; phylum Chordata; class Mammalia; order Artiodactyla; family Giraffidae; genus Giraffa; species Giraffa tippelskirchi. Next base: position 25,984,565 of record NC_137287.1, read on the forward strand.
CGGACACAACTGAAACGACTGAGCAAGCACATATGCTTGCTAACTCCCTCTCCGGGGGGAAAAAAAATAGCACAATCCAAATCACTGGCAGGAGATGATATATTCCCAGCTGATGGAAAATCATGGAACATAAGAAGGAGGAAGTCAGGAGGAAGTGTGTCGGATGATCCACAGTGTCTACTACAGCTTTCCTCTCCTAACTCACTTCATCACTCACAAACATGCTGGGTGGCAGCGGCCAAAGTCAAAGGCGGAACTTGGGGATGGGAACGGGGACTCGAGCTGGCCCACCTGCCAGCCATGACCTCGGTCACCTGGGTGCCGGACTCGGGTAGCTGAGCCAACCAGGTACAGGAGGAGTCCCATACAGGAGGCTTCGGGGCTGGGAGAACGGAACTGGGGCTCCAGTTCGTGAATTAATAGCTCTCTCTCTGTAGCCCAGAAGGTGTTTGGATCAGGAACACTGGTTTCACAGCCAGAGGTCTGATAATCTCTTTCTCCTTTCCCACTGAAAAAGAAAGTATCTAAGACCCTGGCGAATACAGTAAAATCCTTAACTCCATTTCCTCTCTTTCTCTCTCTCTCTTTTCCTTTCCCAGTGGCAAGGCTGGATCAGCTTATCAAGTGCAGGCAAACTACATCTTCGCTCTGATCCTTTCAAGAAATCCATTTGGCGCCTTTAACATTTCATTTAGCAGATTGAATTTCAGACATGTATTTATGGGGCTGGGTTTGCCCTTAACAGAGTATTGCATAAATCCCATTACAGTATCCACTTTAGCGTGTTTGGGGTTTTCTAAGCCAGGGCTTTATTTAAGTGGACAGCCCCGGAATGAGCCGCTCTGGCTCAGAAACCCTCTCCTCTCCCTCTGGATCCAATCTTTGCAGATTATCTCCATCATCATCAATGTCAAGTGATGTTTTAGGAGCAGTCCTTCTGGCACAGCCCGGAACGAGCCACATCTCAGCCTCGCTGACCAAGCATCCTCACTCTCCAGTGACTTACATGTGGGGTTCCCTTCCAGGAATCACCTCACCCCACATCCCTCTTTCTTCTGGCCATAGGCAGTGAAGGTTTGTTAACAATACAATGCTTATTCTGTATGTCTTCAGTTTCCAACAAGAAAAGTGCATTACCTGTAATTTCTGGGGGAAAAAAATTATAATGAAAAGTGACCTATAGGAAAAACTGGGGAAGCCAAAGATCTGGGTTAGGAAGCTTTAGCAAGCCAGCTCCTCTTTTTAACCCTGAGATTAGCCATGGAAATAAATGGATTAGCGGCCCCAACCACAAGTGTGCCTGTAGCCATAGAGATGAAAGGAGGGGTGTGTGAGAAGGTAATGAGAGCACAGATAACCTGGCTGCCCGGTCTTTGCATTCGCCACACTAATCTCAGTTTTCCATTTCTCACTCATTCTCTCAGCAGCGGGGATAGATGGGCCATTTACATTGCAGGCGGCCAGGCAGGAATGTGGCTAAAGATGCCCTTGGGGTAAGTGGCTCAAGGGTCCACTGTGCTGGGTGCCACATGGGAAAGACAGGGAGTCACCAGGCTGAAGCGTCAGCAGGGGTGGGAAGTTTCCATCCTCCTGGGACCTGTCCTGGAATGTCACACAGAGCTCTCCGATCACCGACTTTTCACATCGCTGACTCAAGAGCAGAAAGACAAGGGAGGCAGTCAGCAGCGGTCCACCTCAGAAAAAGCCAGGTGAAACCAGAGAGCTGCCAGCAAGCCCTCTGGGACCCTGTCTGGCAAAGAGAGGCAACCCAGCATCTAGTCACTTTGTCTGAGTGCACAAGCAAGCTTTTTAAAAAAAGCCCCAGCAGCTGCAGTAGTGAAGAAATACACATGACGAGGGGCTCCGGGGCTATTTCAGGCTGTCTCTGGCGGATGGCAGCTGCAGCTTTGGTTACATCTAAGTTTGGCCTCAGAGCTTGTAGGGGTATGCCATGCCTGACGAGAAAAAGAATGTCTGGTGACGTCATCGACTCCTTCAGCCTAGGTTTACAAAGCTCCTGCCACATGCCAGGCTCCAGGCGAGATGCTGGCATCCAGTGGGGCCTGCCTGCAGGAGATGACAGTCCAGAGTGGGACATACAGGGAGCAGCAATATGAGGCCAGTGACACGGTTGAGACAGCATGGCTTCTCCCGACAAGACCAACAGGTGGCCAAAGGGAACCGTGAGTACGGAAAACCCAGCACCCTCTCTCCAGGGCTTAATCTTCTTTTCTTAAATATTTATTCTGATTTGTTTATTTGGCTGCACTGGGTCATGCGGCATGCGGGATCTAGTCCAGGGATTGAACCCGGGCCCCCTGCATTGGAAGCGTGGAGTCTCAGCCACCAGGGAAGTCCCCTTAATCTTCTAAAGAGTCTCATCTGCTTTATTTTCTTCCTGTCCCACTTGCCTGAGCGAGGCTGGGGACAGATGCTGTGCACAATGCTTTGGGTACTACAGGAGGCGTGAAACATATGACTTCAGTTCAGTTCGGTTCAGTCGCTCAGCTGTGTCCGACTCTTTGTGACCCCATGGACTGCAGCACGCCAGGCCTCCCTGTCCATCACCGACTCCCGGAGCCCACCCAAACCCATGTCCATTGAGTCGGTGATGCCATCCAGCCATCTCATCCTCTGTTGTCCCCTTCTCCTCCTGCCCTCAATCTTTCCCAGCATCAGGGTCTTTTCAAATGAGTCAGCTCTTCACATCAGGTGGCCAAAGTATTGGAGTTTCAGCTTCAACATCAATCCTTCCAATGAATACTCAAGACTGATCTCCTTTAGGATGGACTGGTTGGATCTCCTTGCAGTCCCAGGGACTCTCAAGAGTCTTCTCCAATACCACAGTTCAAAAGCATCAGCGCTCAGCTTTCTTTATAGTCCAACTCTCATATCCATACCTGACCACTGGTTCATTTATGTTCAACTAAATTAGATGCCTAGGGACTATTATGTCTCCATCTTAGAGCTGATGAAATCGAGGCTCAGAGAGGTGAAATGATTTCCCTAAAGACACACGGACAGGAGAAGGCAGAGGGATGTGACTGAAGGCTGCTTGGCTTGAGTCCCTGCTTGTAAGCATGATGCCCCCTCATTTTCCAAGGAAGTTGGCCGTGAATCCAGACATGGTGGGTGGCACACAGTAGGGGCTCAGCCAATGTCTGCTAAACTGAATCTGATCATCTTATTTAAAGCAACTGCAGTCACTCTCAGCTTTGAAGCTATGGGCCAGGAACGAGGTCATTCTATAAAAATGGAAAGCAGAAGTTTACCCTAAGGAATTTCTTGGAGTTAGAGGTAGGAATCCAGAAAGGAATCTATTCAAATGACCACAGAGCTAAGACATGGCCTCAATATAGGATGATTAAATGAGATGTGCTGAAGAATTACATAACAGCTCAGAAAAACAATTTAAGTCTCCACTGGCACTTGCCTTTTTGTAAAATTAGCATTTCTGTTAAGCTCATAATATAGGAGCAGAGGGTTTTATATAACTGCTTGGGTCACACAGGGAAATAAAGACTTATTCCATTCACTTTTCAACACTTGTGCTTCCCAGAGAGAACAGTGCAGAAGGTCATCCAGATGAGGTGGCTGATCATGGTAATAACAACAATAATAATAACTGACCCTCCTTGTGTACTTCCTGGTTGCTAGACCCACGCTAAATGACCTAAATGACCATTCCATTTAATCCTCATTAAGACCCTTCTGCAATGGGCAAACATCACGGGTCCCCTTTTACAGAAAGGTAAACTGAATGAAGCCAGGCTCAGAACACAGGTCATGGGACTGAGAGTCATGTGACTCAGTCTTTAACTCACATTTGCAACACTGCTGCAAATAACACTGAAGATTATGTCAAGGGGAAAAAAAAAAAAGCTTGCCAAAATCTCAACATCTCAGACAGGAAGACAAGAAGGCCAGGGCCATCTGGGCCTGTGTCGGATACAAGCTGCCTGCTTCCCACTTCACTGGCATTTCCCTGGACTAAACTCCCACACGTGGCCACAGAAGAGCACTTTTCAAGCCCAGCATCCTCTGCCTCCACTCATATTTGGCTCCACCGCAACCAAGAAGGCATCTGGGGACAAGTGATCTTTGTCTGTACCAAATGTTTATTGGGCTCACTCCAGGAAATGGTCCCATGTTAAGCCAATGTGCACAATGTCACCCACATCTGCTTGGCATGCACTCGTGTCCACATTGTAGCACTTGGAATGATGTCTCTCTTGGAGTGTCGCCCTGGAAAAGTGTCACCAGGTCCAACAAGATCAACAGCCTACTTTTTATGGAGCAGTTCTCTAGATAAAGAGAGCAGAGGGAAAGTGGGATCAGAGCACTCCTTTGAAATACCTCTCTCCATGCACCAGTTTATAGAAAATTGTTCTTGGGGGCGGGGGACCTTTCAGAAATATGAAGAAACATAAATCTGGCTAGTTTTTAAAAGAGAGTGAGATTCACTTTCCTGGATTCCAGTACCATTTCCCCAGAGCCAAATTGTGCTTCACAATACTTGTAGCAAAGAGGCTGAATCCCGGATGCCGCTTGGTGTACACAGCCATTCTGGGCGGACCATTCACTCTCTTCTGCAAATCCCTCCCCTAGAGGGAGAGCTGAGGTTTAGTGCTTCATGTTTCATGAACAGAATATGGCAGAAGCAATAATAGTTCATGTTCAAGGTTCAGTTATACAAGAACTGCAGCTCTCTTTCCTACGGTTCTCTTCTTGGATCACTGGCTCTAGGGGAATCCACCTGCTCTGTTGTGAGCTGCCCTGTGGTGAAGAACTGAAAAAGACATCCAGATAACTACCAGCAATGAACTGAAGGCCCCAGTCCACCAACAGGCTATGAGAAGCCATGGCCTGCTGACAGCCGTGTGAGTGAGCTGGGAAGTGGATGTTCCCCACCGCCCCAGTTGAGCCTTCAGATGAGACCACAGCTGTAGCCACCAGCTCAAATGCAGAATGAATGAATAACTTTAGTTATCTTTTCTAATTAAAATAATATATGTTCGTTGAGAAAAATTAAGAAAATGAGATTCAGATTCAAGAGAGATTGAGAACAAGAACACTCAGCTAAGCTGTTTATATAACAGATCCCTGACCCATAGAAACTGAGATGATAAATGTCTGCTGTTTAAAACCACTAAGTTTTAGGTATAATTTGTGCATGATAGGTAATTAATACAGTGCCACATATGATCAATTTGAATACCACTGATGAAACACATCTCATGCTATGGGACATAAGGGGCTAAAAGTATAAATGGTAAATTTCTTTGAACTATAAAGACACAGGTGAGTGAAAGAATCTTTGGCAATTCTACAGCAAAAACTAGGGCACCAATCAGAAGGCTGGCTTTAGATGAATTTGCACTTATTTTGTGAAGACAGAAATGAACAGACACCATCACTGGACCAATGAAAAGGCAGAGAACAAAAACTTTCCTGAGAACCATTTTCAACACGGAAACACAAATGGATGTCAAACTTTTAATTTTTTATCAATTTATGGAGATATGCTCACTCACACAGGTAAGCAATAAAGTATATATCAGGATGACCATCTGAACGAGGATACATATCTGTACCTATAGCTAGCTATAGTCAGTGCAATGGTATTCTTAGTCAGTGATTGTAACAGCTCTTTTTCAATTCTTTGACCTTGATTATACAGGAGGGTAGTAAGACCATGTGATCACTCACCTAGAGCCAGACATCTTGGAATGTGAAGTCAAGTGGGCCTTAGAAAGCATCACTACAAACAAAGCTAGTGGAGGTGATGGAATTCCAGTTGAGCTATTTCAAATCCTCAAAGGTGATGCTGTGAAAGTGCTGCACTCGATATGCCAGCAAATTTGGAAAACTCAGCAGTGGCCAAAGGACTGGAAGAGGTCAGTCTTCGTTCCAATCCCAAAGAAAGGCAATGCCAAAGAATGCTCAAACTACCGCACAATTGCACTCATCTCACATGCTAGTGAAGTAATGCTCAAAATTCTCCAAGCCAGGCTTCAGCAATACGTGAACCGTGAACTTCCAGATGTTCAAGCTGGTTTTAGAAAAGGCAGAGGAACCAGAGATCAAATTGCCAATATCCGCTGGATCATCGAAAAAGCAAGAGAGTTCCAGAAAAACATCTATTTCTGCTTTATTGACTATGCCAAAGCCTTTGACTGTGTGGATCACAATAAACTGTGGAAAATTCTGAAAGAGATGGGAATACCAGACCATCTGACCTGTCTCTTGAGAAACCTGTATGCAGGTCAGGAAGCAACAGTCAGAACTGGACATGGAACAACAGACTGGTTCCAAATAGGAAAAGGAGTACGTCAAGGCTGTATATTGTCACCCTGCTTATTTAACTTATATGCAGAGTACATCATGAGAAACGCTGGGCTGGAAGAAACACAAGCTGGAATCAAGATTGCCGGGAGAAATATCAATAACCTCAGATATGCGGATGACACCACCCTTATGGCAGAAAGTGAAGAAGAACTAAAGAGCCTCTTGATGAAGGTGAAGGAGGAGAGTGAAAAAGTTGGCTTAAAGCTCAACGTTCAGAAAACTAAGATCATGGCATCTGGTCCCATCACTCCATGGGAAATAGATGGGGAAACAGTGGAAACAGTGTCAGACTTTACTTTTTTGGGCTCCAGAATCACTGCTGATGGTGACTGCAGCCATGAAATTAAAAGACGCTTACTACTTGGAAGGAAGGTTATGGCCAACCTAGATAGCATGTTTAAAAGCAGAGACATTACTTTGCCAACAAAAGTCCGTCTAGTCAAGACTATGGTTTTTCCAGTGGTCATGTATGGATGTGAGAGTTGGACGGTGAAGAAAGCTGAGCGCCGAAGAATTGATGCTTTTGAACTGTGGTGTTGGAGAAGACTCTTGAGAGTTTCTTGGACTGCAAGGAGATCCAATCAATCCATCCTAAAAGAGATCAATCCTGGGTGTTCATTGGAAGGTCTGATGTTGAAGCTGAAGCTCCAATACTTTGGCCACCTCATGCGAAGGGTTGACTCATTGGAAAAGACCCTAATGCTGGGTAGGATTGGGGGCGGGAGGAGAAGGGGACGACAGAGGATGAGATGGTTGGATGGCGTCGCCGACTCGATGAACATGGGTTTGGGTAGACTCCGGGAGTTGGTGATGGACGGAGAGGCCTGGCGTGCTGCAGTTCATGGGGTCGCAGAGAGTCGGACACGACTGAGCGACTGAACTAAACTGAAATGAAGTAAGACCATGGGCCTTAGGGTTGCATTGACCTGGATTCCAGGCCCACCTCTGCCCTCACTAGCTATGTGACCTTGGGAAGACAGAAACAGAGTTTTATTTTCTCATCTGCAGTAAGTGGAAAAAATCCACATCACTGTGGCAATGCAAAGGTTTGTTTTATTTATATTTGAAAGTGCTTAGTGTTGTCTATGGCACAGTTGCCCAGTAAAATATGAGCTTCCTTGTGTAAGCTCCTCCTGGGCTCTCTGCTATGGTCTGTGATAACCCAGGCTAAAAATCTCCAGTGGGTGTGGGAGTCATCATCATCATCCAGGAACTTAAAGCAAAGGCAGCTGATCTAGAAACATCAAATTCCAACACTTACTAACAGTGTGTCTGTGAGCACCTTACTTTGCCTCATCTGCAAAATGAGCATAAGATCAGCACACACCTCTGTTCTGATGACTGAGTGAAATAAGGTAATTAAGGACTTGGAGTAGTGCCAGGCATGCAGTGGACGTTAAATAAACGGTAGCTATCTTGTTAAAATCATTTATTATTCTTATTCTCACTATGATTATTTAAGTCATAATTTAATTCAATTGGTTACACAGAAGTCTATGGGACAAATCCAGTCCACCAAATATTTTGTTTGCTTCACACAAGATGTTACTAAAATAGGTAAATTTAAAAATCTGAGTTAGTTGCCAATATATATGAGATCACAGTGAAAAATCTAAATTTCTGGTTACTCATAAAACTCAAAAGAGCAGATAACCTTGGGCCTGATTCTCTCAAAGTTATAGGCAGCTACAGCCAAGAAGGCACCATCCACGGAAGACGGTACTTGCTCTTCTGTTCACCACTGTCCCCATCACTCCCTATCGCCCCACACACGTCCCATAGAACTGCCTAGCCTTAAGGACATTTGGGTTTTTGACCCTTGTTTTAATTCCTTAAAGATTTCCCTCCACTAAGACTTTATTTTTAATATCAAGTACTCTAAGTAGCAATGGCAAGAATAGATAATGAATAAGATTAAGTCTTCCCTAAGGAAATCCTCAGCAACAGTAAGTGCCAGATAATGGCCGAGGATAAAGATAGAGTCAGATCAGAAGGATAAAGATCCAGCTCTCTGCAACAACCCTCTGCGCATGACCCAAAAACGAGCTGCCAGAGCTTAAGTATCAAAATTCCACCCCCTACTCCCAATCCAGTGATGGTTAATTTTATGTCCATCTGACTGGGTCACCAGCTGCCCAGACCTTTAGCCAAATATTATTCTGGGTGTGTCTGTGAGGGTGTTTCTGGAGGGGATTCACGTTTGAATTGGTAGGCTGTTTAAAGCAGATTGTCCTCCTCGACATAGGTAGTAGTTTCGTGATTTAGTTGCTAAGTCATGTCCGACGCTTGCAACCCTATGGACAGTAGCCTGCCAGGCTCCTCTGTCCATAGGATTCTCCAGGCAAGAATACTGGAGTGGGTTGCCCTTTCCTTCTGCAGGGTGACATGGGTAGGCCTCACCCAATCAGTCAAAAGTCTGAACAGAAGAGAAAGGCTGAGCCTCTTCCAAATAAGGAGTACCCCTCCTGACTGACAGCCTTCAGACTGGGAGGAGGTTTTTTTGTTTTTTGTTTCCTGCCTTTAGATACAAACTGAAACATTGCCCTTCCCAGCATTGAGCCTGCCGGGCCTTCAAGCTGGAACTTGTATCGCTGGTCCTCCTGGGCTCTTAGGTCGGTGGTCCTCCTGGGCTCTGAGGCCTTCCGGCTTAGAGACTAAAATCACACTCTCAGTTCTCTTGGACCTGTCAAGCGCAGATCGCAGACTTCTCTGCCTCCACCAGAGTGTGAGCCAGTTCCTTATAATAAATCTATTTCTCTCCTCATATACATGCTGTTGGTTCTGTTACTCTGGGGAAACCTAATATAACCCCCTTCTCAAAAAGAAAAAAAATAAAAACTGTTATCAAACCAATGGTACAAAGCTTACAACTGACGGAGAATCAGAAGCAAAGAACCATGGGAAGCGCTGTCTCTTCCCTTGAACCATTGTTTAAGCTGAGGAGGCTCAACTACCTAGAGGATCATCAGCTGCCACGGGTTGACTGGAGTATCTTTTTAGCTTCAGAAAGTCCCTCGACTCTGGGTCTCAGGTGAGCTTGATGGAGTCTCCTGCCGAGGGACGGGGCAGGGACGACCCCAGGGAATGCTGGGAAGATGTGCAAAGCATGCTCCCATAAGTCTTTGCAGCTCTCTTCCCGGTTCCCCCATTTCCTCCTGAGCCCAACTCTCTGCATCCTTTGTCGCTCTCGGGAGAAAAGAAAACACGACCACTTATTCCCATTCTCCAGGAGTAAACTGAGAGTGGTGGTATGGGAAATTCGGATTTTCTTCTTCACACATTCGTCTTGGTTTCCTAAATTTTCCTCAAAGAATTATGTGTCTCTTTAATCAGCAAAGATAACAAAAGTTACCAATTCATTCTGCATTCATTCTACAGCAGGCATGGAGCTCAATGCTTAGAGACTGAGGGCACTGGAACCAGACTGCCGGGATGCAAATCCTGGCTCTGCTCTGTGACCTTGAGCAACAATCTGAAACCCCTTTGAAATATGAGTACAGAAATAGTCATTACCTCACAGGGCTGCATGGATTAAGATTCAAGCGAAGGGCTTAACGTGTGCTTGGCAAACAGCAAATGCTAATCAATTGCTTACTGTCACTGTTGTTGTTGTTTCATAATATTTACATATTCACTACATGTATATATAATAAAATATGTATATAATTATAGTATTTATTGAGTGCTTGCTATATACCAGTAATAACATTAACCCCCGCTTCATGTGTCTTAGCCTGTGTCGGGCATTACACACACACACACACACACACACACACACACTCAATCTCACTCAATCTCAGTGTCTGTTTGTCTATCACTGTCTCTCTCTTTCTCTTTCTCACTAACTTCAAATCACTACCAAGTGTGATGTGTTAATGTCCAACAAGGGAATGAGGCTGGTAGAAATAAGAGGCCATACTGACCAGGAGTGGAGTGACGACTAACTGATTCCCAGCACGGCACTCAGCACCTAGAACATTCTCAAAAACGCACTAGCTGAATTGGAGTTAGAACCCACCTGTTGATGCAGGAGACATAAGAGACGCATGTTCGATCCCTGGGTTGGGAAGACCCCCTGGAAGAGGGCATGGCGACCCATTCCAGCATTCTTGCCTGGAGAATCCCCAGGGATAGAGGAGCCTGGAGGGCTACGGTCCATGGGGTCACAAAGGGTCAGACACAACAGAAGCGACTTAGCACAAACACACGCACGCACAGGCTGACTTAGATCAGTGACAGAAAGCTCTTCAGACCCACCACTCAACTAAGGAGGCCGTCTCTCCTAGTTCGGAATCCCCACTGTGCTTTTCCCGCCATGATCCCCCAACTACTGCTGCTGCTAAGTCACCTCAGTCGTGTCTGACTCTGTGCGACCCCATAGATGGCAGCCCACCAGGCTCCTCTGTCCCTGGGATTCTCCAGGCAAGAACACTGGAGTGGGTTGCAAGTTTCTTCTCCAATGCATGAAAGTGAAAAGTGAAAGTGAAGTCGCTCAGTCGTGTCCGACTCTTAGTGACCCCATGGACTGCAGCCTACCAGGCTCCTCCATCCATGGGATTTTCCAGGCAAGAGTACTGGAGTGGGGTGCCACTGCCTTCTCTGGATTCCCCATCTGGCTGACCTCAAAAGCCCCCTAGCTGTTCTCCCTACCTCCTCCCTCACCTTTTTTCAGTGCTTCACCTAATACCTGTTACCCAGAGGGATCTTTAACGTCATGCTTTTATTTTCAGATAACTTTAGATTTGTAGAAAAATTGCAAAGACAGTGCAGAGGGTTGCTGTGTATCCTTCTCTCAGCTTTCCCTAATATCCACATCTTGCCCTGCCCGTGGTTCATTCATCAAAACCAAAAAATCTACATTGGTGCAACACTATTCATTACAACACAAAATTGCAGACTTCATACAGATTTCACCGATTTTTCCACTAATGACCTTTTCTTTTTCTGTTCCAGAATCCAATCCAGAAAACCACATTGCATTTTGTCATCATGTCTAGACCAGAAGGATTTCTCAACGCAGATCATTTTCCTGCTTTAAATTCAATGAGTTCCCACACAGTTTGAATAAAACTGGAGCTCCTGGCTCTAGTCTCCAAGACCCACATACTTTAGCCCTGCAGACACCCCTCCCATCTCACCCATATGACCCTCACTCACGTTGGTGCCTGCACCCAGGAGCCTCTGGTCATGTCTTTGAATCCCAAACTCAGTCCAGGCTCTGCCTTTGCTGAGCCTCCTGCCTGGAAAGCTGTCTGTCCTCTTTGTGACTGTCACCTGCTAAGTGGCCTCCCCTTGTCACTTCAGCTAAGCCAGCCTCACCCCATCATCACCACCCTCTCTCCCCTTCATGAGCACACTCATTGTCACCTAAACTGATCCTATTTATATATTTGAGGTTGATGGTTCATTCCCTTGTTGGAATGTAGATGCAATGCCTATCTTGTTGATCATTTCATAGTAAGTATCTCAAACAGTACCTGGCACAGAGTAGGTACTCAGTAAATATCTGTTGACATGCGGTTGAAGGAATGAATAGATGAAGGGGGGGTATCTGTTTTCAAACATTCACACACGTCACAAGAATTTAGTACAACACCTGTGTATAGTAGGTGCTCAATAAATACCTCTTGAATTAAATATTGGTCACTGATTTATCCCAAGAAGCTAGCATGGTACCTGGTATGCAACAGGTGCTCAATATTTGTTAGATGACTGGTATTTGAGTGAATGCCTTCTATTTGCAAAGAAAGAGGTGACCAGGCAGAGTAAGTCAGCTGGGGCCACTTTTCTAACCAAGGCACTCTCTCAAGAGGCTGCCAGTGAGGAACATTGGGAACCTCACACCAGCTGCCGGGGCATCTGTTTGGGAAGAGCAGCAGGCCCCACGGCTGCGCGGAGGTGGCGGCTGTCACCGGCCGGCACGCGACGACCTCATTCAGGAAGTCCCAGCCACCGCCACCCCAGCGTGGAGGCTCCTCGCAGCCCAAGATGCAAAGTTGCCACAGAAAAGGCATCTGATTAATACCCTCAGACGGCCTATTGTCTGCATCCTGTCACTAGAGAAGAAGCAGCTGTTTACAGTTTGTTTATTTGCCTTCCTTTGGAGCCTTTTTGAGGAAACACAAACTCTTGCTCTCCAGGGCACAACTCAGCAGCTGAAGGGAGCAAAGAAAACGGTGTTTATTTTTAACAGGATAAAGAGTCGGGGAGGGGGCGGCTCAGGAAGTCTGGACACAAGCAGAAGACACCTCGCTGGGAGGCCACAGGCCTTAGGGCAGCATCTTAGACAACATCAGCCTCTCAAGGGAAAGCTGAGAGTCCAACTCCTGGTGGAAAATTTAGGCACGGGCCACAGGGGTCTGCCAAACAGTGGACTCGGGTGAGCACCAGCAGATATGAGAAGCCTGGAATAGCTCTTTAGCCTTGGAACTGAGAGAACAAGGTACCCAGGGAAAATAACCACCTGCTACTAAATACGGTGACATTCTACACAGAGCCGCCATGTACAGTTGTGCAGGTTGGGCACTGCACATAGGGCCCGATGAGGGGGAAATCTAGCCATGTTCCACTGTCCAAGACTGCACTGCTCATAAGAAGGGGCATCTTTTCTCTGCACAAGCATTGCTTTCTGGCCAAGCCATGTCCCCTCCCTAGCATGGGCACTTTTCTCTAACTCCATAATGGCATCAGGCACCAGCCTACAAGCACCCAGTATTCACCAGCTCAGGTTGAAAACCCACAGGAAGAATGAAGGGCCCCTTTCCTTCCCCACCCAGGGCTTCTCCTGGTTCCAGTCCTCTTTCCTTCTTCTTTCATCAGGTTCATCCCCTATCACCTACCTGACAGAAAGGCTAAAAAGCATCAACTCTGCATTCTAGCTTTCTTACAGGGTTCAGCTACAATGGAGAGTTAAGCAAAGCCCTCTCACAAGTCAGAGAAGGAAGAGCAGGTGTCAGAAACGTTCTATGGGGTCTGAGAGCATCTGACTGTGGGCTATGAGCCCCTGATTCCCTCAGCGATAGAACACAAGGAAGCAGTTCATATCCTGATAAGACACATGCAGTCAGGGACCCAGCGGGACCACAGGCAGGCTGAGGTAAGGAAGAGGGAGAAAGAAGAAAAGGCTTATGGAGGCACAAGGGTAGAAAAGATCTGGTCCAAGGTTGGCACTAAGTCCACAAGTTCAAACACACCCCAGAAAGTAGCTTTCACCTCTGGGCTCTGGAGTGGCAAGAAAAACATCTCCCTGCTCCAGACAGAGGCCACGGTGGGTAGGGAGGCTCCTGGTGAGACATGTCAAAGGCCACCATGCTTGCTAGACCGGCAAGCAGACACCACTTCTGAGCATCTCTCATGATGCTAACAACTACCAGTCACTAATCTCACCCTGGCGGGGGTTCGGGGGGTCCCTGGGTCCCATCAGTCTCCCTTCTGTGCCCAGCAGGGTGTCAGAGGGAAAGGATAGGCCCTGAGACACAGCTCCATCCACGGTGTGTTACCAAGCTCGCTCCACTCCCTGTTGAGAGAGCGCCTTGGACCTGGCCCTGAACCCTCCAGTCCTGAGAAGCCTCACTAGGCTACATGAGTGTCTGCATGTGTCCAAACTCCAACACACACTATTCTTCCCACCTCCATATCCGACTCACCCTGGAGTAGGCCATTGTTTTCTTTCTTAGACCACTTACAACCTTCTGATTCTCTTTTCTAGAACAGGGGTTGGCAAATGATGACCCATGGGTTGAATCCAGCCCACTGTCTAAGTTTGTAAATAAAGTTTTATTGGAACACAGCCACACCCATTCATTCACATACTGTCCAGGGTTGCCTTAACTGTTTTTTTTTTTCTTAATTTACACTTTTTATTTTCTGTTGGGGTATAGCCAATTAACAATATTGTGATAGTTTCAGGTGAACAGCGAAGGGACTCAGCCATACATATATGTGCATCCATTCTCTCTCCCAAACTTCCAGGCTGAGTTGAGTAGTCATAACAGGGATCTCGGATCTTCCCTGGTGGCTCAGATGGTAAAGAATCTGTCTGCAATGAAGGAGACCCAGATTCAATCCCTAGGTCAGGAAGATCCCCTGGAGAAGGAAATGGCATTCCACTCCAGTATTCTTGCCTGGAGAATTCCATGGACAGAGAAGCCTGGAGGGCTATACAGTCTATGGCATCACAAAGAGTCGGACACAACTAAGCCAATTACACTAATAGGGACCTTAAGGCCCTTGAGGCCTAAAATATTTACTATCTGACCCTTTATGGACAGTGTTAGCCAATCCCTTCTCTAGAATGTTTATTGTATTTATTAAATAGCATTGACATATATACACTACCATGTGCAAAACAGATAGCTGGTGAGGAGCTGCTGTATAACACAGGGACCCCAGCCTGGTGCTCTGTGATGACCTAGAAGGTGGGGTGGGGAGGGGAGGAAGGCTCAAAAGGGAGTGGATATATGTATAATTATGGCTGATTTGTTATACAGCAGAAACCAATACAACATTGTAAAGCAATTTTCCTCCAATTATAAAAACGCTTATTATTTATTACCTGCCTTCCCCCTCTAGGGCTTTCCTGGTGGCTCAGACGGTAAAGAATCTGCCTGCAATGCAGGAGACCTGGGTTTGATCCCTGGGTCAGGAAGATCCCCTGGAGAAGGGAATGGCTACCCACTCTAGTATTCTTGACTGGAGAATTCCATGGACAGAGGAGCCTGGCAGGCTATAGTCCAGGGGGTCACAAAGAGTCAAACACGACTAAGTGACTAACACTAACTGCCTTCCTCTTCTAGAACGGTAACTCCACAAGGCAGGGGCCCCTATTTTGTTCATAAATATAGTTCAAACTCTTTGGATGTGCCTGGCAGGTACTAAGCACTCAGTAAATGTTTACTGGGTGGATGAATGAGTAGCCATCTGTGTGCACATCACCCAACAAGCGAAAGTGAAAGCCACTCGGTTGTGTCCAACTCTTTGCAACCCCATGGACCGTAGACTGCCAGGCTCCTCTGTCCATGGAATTCTCCAGGGAAGAATACTGGAGTGTGTAGCCATTCCACTCTCTAGGGGATCTTCCCAACTCAGGGATCAAACCCAGGTTTCCCTCATTGCAGGCGCATTCTTTACCATCTGAGCCACCAAGGGAAGCCCAAGAATACTGGAGTAGGTAGCCCATCCCTTCTCCAGTGGGATCTTCCCAACCCAGGAATCGAACCAGGGTCTCCTGCATTGCAGGCAGATTCTTTACCAGCTGAGCTACCAGGGAAGCCTTCACCCTACAGGGGAGGTGATATTATCACCCCATTTTGCACGTGATGAACTGAGGTTCTGAAGGGCCCAGCAGCACCAAGCAGGGTTTCACAGCTGGTCCTTGGCGGCACTCGGATTTGAACCCAGACTGGAATTTCGAAGGATTTTCACAACTCAGTGAGCAGCAGTCAGTTATTCACAATGTTGCTTTTGACAAACCCAGAGGCTGTCTACCCTCCTTAAACCAGCTGTGCGGATTTCACACGGGATCTCTTCTGTCTCCTCTGCTCCTCTGTCTTGTCTCCTCTGCCTGTCTTTTCTCACCCTGCCTTCCTCACGGGCTGTTAAGAGGACCAAATGATGTAACAACTGCAGTTTATTTTACGTGCACTTGTATTTATCTATCCTTGTGCTTAAATACCAACTTAACTGTCACAACAATCTTTTAAAGTAGGGAGCCCCATCAGCCCCATTTTACAGGTGGAACACTGAGGCAGAGAACAGTAACATGACTGGTCTGAACTCAGACCAATAGTAAAGGGTGGCTCCTGGATCCAAGCCCAGGCCCTCAGCTCCTAACAATGAGGCGATGCTTCTCTTCTACAAACAAAGTGGGCTGAAAGAGCCCCAAAGTGTCCTGGGGCCTGCACTGCAGTGCCCCCCTTCTGCGGACATGGGGAGCTGCTCTGCATTTGAGACAACCTGGGGCCCACCCTCAGAGGAGAGAGAAGAGCCCACCCAGCAGAGCCAAGGCCACCCTTCCTCCTGCAGGGACCTCCTCTGGTCCCCGCAGAGGGGACGGGGCAACCAGAGCCACCTCCAAGTCCAGGGACTATGGCCAAGCTCGCTGGGTAGACAAGAGGGAGCCTCAGAAGGTCCCCTGGGCTCAAGGGAGAAGGAAGCCCTCATCCTGTCTACCCCCTCATCAGCCTGTTGATTTGGAATCTCTGAAAATGGTTTTCACAACTCAGTTAGCGGCAATCAATTATTCACGACCCCGCTGCCCACAGACTCAGACTGTCACTGTTAGCAAGATAATTTCTGGACTTTGCCCAAAAGCCCTGCTCCAGGCTGTCAGGCAGCCCCCTGTTTATCTCCTCCCTTCCCCAGAGACCCCCAAAGCCCAGCGAACACTACCCACCCTGACACTGGGCACACAGACGGGTAGGAAAGGCCCCTCATGCCCAGAGCCTGGGAGGGGACCAGACAGCTAGGTGCTGCTCCCAGCCTGCGTGACTCACTTCAGGCTTTGGGGCAGAAAGTCTGACCTCAGTTTAATCCAACTGGAAAACAGGGCTCAGGAATTCCAGACCCTCTGCCAGGCTCTGGGACGAATCCCACATTATTTTCTAAAACGTTTCAGGCTCAGAAAACATTGTGTTCTACGGAAAGCACGACCTGGGAGGGTCTCCCAGGCATGCTGTCACCCTTCCAAGCTCACGGTCAAGAACTTGGGTACTTGGCGGGGGCTTATGAGCCATTAAGACCACCATGAACATTTGTCCTCTAAAAACTTGAGGCTCTCTTCAGGAGCAAGTTCTCACATCCCTGAGAGGTGAGAAGGAGAGAGATGTTACCCGACACCCTTGGGAAAGACTTGCAATTTCTGGCATCAGACTCACCAGTGGCTGAGCCCTAGTTCTGCTGCTTAAACAGGCATGACCTTGCACGCAAGCTGCTTTTTCTCTGAGCCTCAGATTCCACATCTGTAAAATGGGAGAAGAATGGCACCTACCCCCTAGGGCTGTAGTTTGTAGTAAATAAAACGGCTCATGTGAAAACACTCAGGTACCATCTTGCTTGGTACCTCATAGACACCATGGCCTCTTAATTCTAAGACCCTGTTGCTGCTGAGATGCATTGTTGATTAGTTTCAGGGCAACGGGCTGCGTGAGGAAGCGTAAAAGAAATACACACATCAATTGTACAACCCACGCCAGATGTTAGAAATGCTATTTGTTAAATGTAAAACTATGCATCTTAAAATGAATTCAATTATTACCATCGTTACAATCACTGTATTAATTTTAGGTGAGAAAGCAGGTACAGCGAGGACACGTGACCGACTGAAGGGCACACAGTCATTCACGGCTGAGTTGGGAACAGGATCCAGTCCCCCATGTCGCTGGAGGGAGGAAGGAGAGGAGGAGCCCTTATCCAGGCAACCCCTCCCTGCTTCCAATTCTTCCTACTCCTCCTCCTCTCCCCCATTTGCGATTCTCCTCCTCCCTCCTCCTCTTCCTGCAAAGATGAGCAGTAATAGAACAGTTCCTCCGAACCTGGAGAGCCCATCCCCCTTTCCCCCTTGGGAAAGACTTGGCCAAGTCTGCGCCTCTCCTCCCAGCTCTCCGGCTGCGTCTGCGTGGGGCCAGCCGAGCACGGCAACGGAGGGAGGACCACGTGTGCAGCCCCATCCCCGGTGAAGATGCCACAGCGACCGGCCTCTCACTCGCCCTGCCTGTGGTCCTGGAAAACGGGGGTCCCCAAAGAGAGGAGAAGCAGCGGAAGTCTGCCAGGCCCGCGGGCAGGAAGGAAGAGGCGGGGCCAGGGCTGGCGGAGGGGACCTCCCCTGGTCCAACCAGGTTCAGCCAATTCTCAGTCACAAGAAGAGGACTTAGCATTAGGTGCCACAGGGGTTAAGAACATAGGCTCCACACCAGCCTGCCTGGGTGAGAAAGCAGATCCATCTCCTACCAGCTGTGCCACCTTGGGGGAGTCAGTTCCCCTCTCTTGCCCTACTTCCTCAGTCCACAAAACAGTGACTTCCACAATGCTCACATCCCAGGGCGCTGGAAGCATTAAGAGTAAAATGCTTGGCATGTGTAGTGCTTAATGTCATTTGGAAACAGGGCCCTCTAGCTCTTCCTTTTAGAGAATGTCATCATCTGATCTTTCACGCAATGTCTGAAGGAAACAAACAAACAAAAAACTTTCTGAACATCTATTATGTGCCATTCACTGTTGTAGCCCTGGGGAGGCCCTGATGGGGGCAGGGGGGCATAGATCAGCTGTGCTGGTGATGGGGACTTCCAATACGGTCTCTCATGACATTGAAGTTTATCGTTAAGCAGAGGGGTAGATCTGGGAGGTGGGGTCGGGGGGAGGAATAAGATGCATCTCTGCACAGGAGATGCTTCCCAGGAGGTGCTAGTGGTCAAGAATCTGCCTGCCAACGTACGAGACACGGGTTCGATCCCTGGGTCAGGAAGATCTTCTGGAGGAGAGCATGGCAACCCACTCTAGTATTCTTGCCTGGAGAATCCCATGGACAGAGGAGCCTGGCAGGCTATAGTCCATGGGGTCGCAAAGAGTCGGACACGACTGGAGAGACCTAGCACACACACGCACTGCACAGGATCCACACCAGACCAGCCAAGCACACACACATGGAGTAGAAGGGTAAGGCTCCCTGTAATCCCCCTTGCTGGGAGCAGGTCACAGCTGGCAGAAAACAGACAGGCAACTGGGTACAGGAAACCAGAAAAGACCTAAGAGTGAGAAGCATAAGGGGCCTGGAAGTTTCTTAGTCCAGCTGAAAGATGGGGAGAGAGAGACCCTAAAAGGGATACATGGAAATCCCACCAAGTGAGACGCAGAACAAGGACTGGCCCCCAGGTGTCTGACTCCAAGAACAGATTCGCTTCGTGAAGTGCAGAAACGACCCCAGCACAGCGGAGCGCCCACCACAGCCATAGCCAGACACAGCTGCCATGCCCCTCGCTGCCACTTCTCTGGGCCAATGCTACCAGGCTAGAGTTGGTGCAGGATGCCAGTACCAAACAAGCCCCTTGAGAATGGGACCATGGATGGGTGAGTTTGCATATAGGATGAAGGCAGAGAAAATTGCTGAGTTGGGGACATCGTTCTGGAGGGGCAGGTGGGAATATGAGAGGACCCTGAGAAGGCAGGAATGTCTCCTGTTGGAGACAGAGTGGCTAGAAAGGCAGAGAAGTGCTGAAAAGACCATCAGAGACAGAATGGTTTTGGACAACCAACAGTAAACCTTTCGATCTGTTCGAGTTGCTGTTGTTCAATGGCTAAGTTGTGTCCGCCTCTTCACAACCCCATGGACTGCAGCATGCCAGGCTTCCCTGTCCTTCACTCTCTCCCAGAGCTTGCTCAAACTCATGTCCATTGAGTCGGTGATGCCATCCAACCATCTCATCCTTTGTCATCCCCTTCTCCTCCTGCTCTCAATCTTTCCCAGCATCAGGGTCTCTTCCATTGAGTTGGCTCTTCGCATCAGGTGACCAAAGTATTGGAGCTTCAGCTTCAGCCTCAGTCCCTCCAATGAATATTCAGGATTGATTTCCTCTAGGATTGACTAGTCTGATCTCTTTGCAGCCCGAGGGACTCGCAAAAGTCTTCTCCAGCACCACAATTTGAAAGCAGCAATTCTTTGGCACTCAGCCTTCTTCTATTCAAGGACCACTTCCAAATCACATGTCTAAACCAGTCAACAATTTTGAGGTTTCAGGAAAATGGGGCTGATGGATACACTGACAAGGCTAAGAGGAACCTTATATCAGAATGCTTCACAGTGGCTCAGAAGCCCCTGCAGGCCCTGGCTCCTGTCTCTTCCTGCTGACGTTGATGCCCTTGCTCACGAAGGTCACTCTGTCCCCATCTTCCCCCAATCCTTGCCTGAGCACCTTCTATTTATTTCACTCTAAACGTCATCTTTCCAGAAAAGCCTGCCCTGATGACTCTCCCATTACTCACTGTTCCTGCTACCAGGATGTGAGCTCCAGGCGGGCTGGGACCCTGTTTTGTCCACTGCTCCCATCATGTGTCAGCATGTGCCTGGTAATACTGCAAATGAATGAATGATTAAGGGTCTGTGAATACCCTGGGGAAATCTAGACACATGATAATTATATGCAAGATAAGGCACATAAAATGTCTAGCACATGACACACAGTAGATCGTCAATGGATGCTGCTTGGAAGACATCAAAACCGAAGCCCAACCCACAAGGTTGGTCTCCCATTCCTCCCAGAAAGTAACCAGACAGAAGCCTCTTGCCTGGCTCCCTAGGGTCCATTCTCCAGGTCCCGCCCAACCTCAACGGCAACCCCAGGACAAGGAGAATTCTGGCTTTACAAGACCAGGAAGGCATAAGACCTGGGGGCAAAGCTCTCTGGGAACCTGCAGGAGTGTCAGTGTATTCTACAAAACAACAAAACTCCTTGCCAGCCTTCTTACTCTTAAAGGCAAGAGGAAGTTGGTCAATAGGAAAACAGTGCAGAAGGCTGGCTCTGCCTTGATGAGGCCAGGCTAAGTGATAACTTCCCCTAATCCACCCCGCCCAAATAACATGAAACTTCAGAGACTTCTCCTGCTACCCACCGCTTCCTTTACTCAACAGCCAGAACAGAAGCACAGTGCAAACAATGTGAGTTAGAACACTCAGCCCATTCACAAGTTCTAACCCTAAGAGGAACTAGATCAGTATTCTGTGCTTAATAGTTAGAGGATCTTGTAGAACAGTGCTACCATGTTTGTGTCCTGTTTCATGAATGTCTGCTTTTATTTATATTTAGCCCCTTTCCTATAGTTCTTGCAGGTTCTCAATGATGATTTTTAAATAAAAATTGGAAACTATCATTTTCATCTCTTGCATTTAATGTCGAAATCTAAAGTGCTTTTATAATAGGCTATTAATTTTCCTGTGGGCACAGTTTTAGCCTCATCCCATGGGTTTTGATACGAAGTATTCTTATTTTCATTCATCACCCTAGAATTTGAAATTCCAAGTTTGATTTCTCCTTAAAGAGTTACATAGAAGAGTTTTGTTGTTTTGTTTAAATTTTCTAAGTGATAGCCTTTTAGGAGGCTAATTTTTAATATGTCTTATTGTTTCATAAGTCAGGCCTGGATGATTCCTACTTTTGAAATCTATTACATTTCTTTTGAGACAAATTATCCATTTTAATTAAGGCATCATAGAACATCTAGAAAAGAATCTTTAAAAAGAAAAGGCCTCTCCTAGAACACAAACACACATATACCTTTGTAAACAGTTTCATAGAATAATTACCAAAAACAGTTTATCTTTTCAAAAGTAAATATCCAAAGAAAGAAAGTAAACAAACTATTAAAGAGGGGGAAGATCTACCAGAATCTAAGGATTAAAGTTCTCCCATCTAGAAATTCAACACCTAGGAACTTTACCTATAATGGCACTGCTCTACAAACCCATTTTAAGGACTAAAACTGAGGCTGTCTGAGACTGAGCCAGCTGTACCATTACATTTTAGCTGAGACTGCATTTCAATTCCACTAACTCCTTCACCACAGAATCCAGCTGTCTTCCGAAAGAAATACTAAAACATCCTCTGAGCAACTTCTCTGGTGACATTCCTGAATTCTATTAATTGCACAAGGCACAAACAGAAGGCAAGATTAAAACAAACAGGACTTTACCCCTGTAAAGTGGGCTGGTCTGAAAAAGGAAGCTGATATGACTTTTTGAAGAGCCCCAGAAAGAGTATTAAGCCATTTGTCAGCCAGTGCCAAGCAAACCTGAAAGACAAGTGGATCCCAGGGAATCCTGACATTCTTCTCTCAACTCTGTCAGTGCCTCTACCTACAAAAGTAGGGCAGCAAATGGAAAAGGACCAGCGTTGCAGGTACTGACGCAGGACTGACACAGCTAAACGATACTGACAATGCACAGGAAGGCAACTCCTTAGGGGGAATCTCTGAGCTCCATTGCTGTGGCCACATACAACATCTGCAGTCCCTGAAGGGACATTTCAGCATGCTGTTTCAGTGCAAAATGACACATGCTACTGAAGGCTAGAGATCTTATTGGGGATGCAGAGCTGTATTCATCTACTGCCCAGCAAGAAAACCAGAACAGCCAGAGATAAACAGAAGTCAATCAAAGCAGAAAGTGACATCAGAAAAACTCTCCTAATTCTGGCAGACCTGTTTTGCTGCATAAAGATAAGCAGCCTTTGGACAATACAGCTTCGGTATAAGAAATTCAATGATGGTACCAGTCCCAGAACCAACTAAAGCAGTTAACATCAGGCATGTTCCCAATATCCTTGAAGGTATCGAGGTGGAAGAACAGTAATCCACTAATGAATTGTGGCTCTATAGATGCTCCATTTTGCAAGACTAATTACCTTTTTTAAAGTAAGCCTGGTTCCAGAGTTTCAACACATGAAAATATCACCGAGCGTTACTCCCTAGCAGGGAAAGTAAGACTTCCAATTTTAAATACACTTGTCAAATCAACCCATTAAAAAACAAACAAACAAACAACGAAGAGCAGTTAAATCAATTCCTCTCCTATATAAATACCCAATAGAAATGCTTATGAAACTTTTTTTTTTTTTACCTAAAGACCTGCACAAGAATGTACATAGCAGTGCTCTTTGTAGTGACCAAAACCTGGGATCTTCCCAATAAACAGAACAGATATGTAAATTGTGGTGTGTTTCACAATGATACTATAGAGCCATGTAAACAGACAATTACAAATACATAAAACAATGCAGATAGAGAGTCAGAAACTTTCTTTGTAAAATGCCAGATAGTAAATCTTCTGGCCTTTGTTTAGTCTATTCAACTCTGCCATTTTAGGGGGCAAAAGCAGCCATAGTTGGTATGTAATAAACAGACATGACCAGGTTCCAATAAAGCTTTATTGATACACACTGACATTTCAATTTCAGTGCTTTTCTCATATCACAAAATATCTTTCTTTTGATTTTTTTCCCCATGTATTTCAAAATGTGAAATCCATTCTTAGCTCATAAGCCTATGAAAACAGACAACAAACGGGCTGCATTTGGCCTATGGGCTATAGTCTGCCAACCACTGATGTGATCTCATAAAATGTAATCACAAATGATGTTCAGCAAAACAACCAGGCAAAAGGGAGTGCAGACAACATGATTCTATTTCTAAAAAGAAGCAAAAATAATCTATGGGGTCAGAGGTCATGACAAAGGTTACCCTTGGAGACGGAGGGATTAGAAGTGGAAATAAGAAGGACTCTGGGGAGGAGGGAGCCATTAACACTCTGCGCTCTGATCCGAGTCCTTGTTACTCAAATGTGGCCGCTTGGTTGAGTTGTACATTCACAATTTCTGCCCTTTTCTATATGTATGTTTTATTTCAAGCGAAACTTAGCAAGTTGTTAAAATCAAGGCAGGACCAGTCAACCAGCTTCAAAAACAGACATTTAAAGAGAACCACAGCCATCCAGTTAAACTAACTACACATCCATCACCATGGTCAGATAGCGGCCAATGCTAGAGTATTTAAAAATATTTATTAAAAGCAGATTTAAATCACTTCCCCTCTAGCTGTTTCTGCATTTGCTTCCAGGGCAAGGTGCATTTCATGAGTTAAAGGATGGTGCGCCCACGGATCCCTGTCATGTCTGTATTCACAGGAAGCAATGATGTTAGCCCGATGACCAGCCCCTCCTCATATGGAGATCTGCCATCAATACTGTGAAAGTAAATAGCATCTGGCAAAACATGTGGCCTTCAACCTGCAAAAGACCCTGCGCTGGACCCACATAAAGGAAAAAGGCCAGGCCTGGCTTCCATGTGATTCCGAGAGAATACGCAGTTAATTATTTTTCCTCGCGGTCAGCAGCTGAGTCTCACCAAAATCCATGCTTGTAATTATTGCTGTAATTATTATTTTAATACAGATCAGCAACTTATCAAAATGTTACCCTGTAGGTGCTGCAAGGATGTAGGGTGGAGGCCAGTACCCCACCCTGCTCTGCATGAGAGGACGGCGGGGACCCTGGCGGGGGTCCTTCTACCGCAGCCAGACTGCCAGCTTCACCAGTGCCCAAGTCCACGGTCATTTTAATGCCCACGCTCTCTTTAGAGACAGTGAGTCATGATCTGTATTTTACATTATGATTTGAACTTCATGTGTCTCAGTGGTTCCATTCATGCAATGGACAAACAGTGTGCCACCTTTTTGCAGAGGTATTGTGAAGAATTCCTCACCAGAATTGCTTTGTTAAAACATTTTGTGCAGTTCAAGCATGTGATCTGATACACAGGCTTCCCAGCCACACTGCCTGAGTTTAGATTCCAAGTCTACTGTCTGTGACTCTGGGCAGCTCTGTGCCTCAGTTTCCTCAGCTGTGAATGGGGATAATATCGAAAGGTTGTTGTAACGATTAGATGAGATAATTCATGAGATGCTGCTTAGCAAAGTGCCTTGCACATAGTATTTAATAGATAATAATAATATTATTTAATATACCCCGCCAGGGTCCCTGCCATCCTCTCATGCATGAAATTAAAAGACGCTTACTCCTTGGAAGGAAGGTTATGGCCAACCTAGATAGCATATTTAAAAGCAGAGACATTACTTTGCCAACAAAAGTCCGTCTAGTCAAGGCTATGGTTTTTCCAGTGGTCATGTATGGATGTGAGAGTTGGACGGTGAAGAAAGCTGAGCGCCGAAGAATTGATGCTTTTGAACTGTGGTGTTGGAGAAGACTCTTGAGAGTCCCTTGGACTGCAAGGAGATCCAACCAATCCATCCTAAAAGAGATCAATCCTGGGTGTTCATTGGAAGGTCTGATGTTGAAGCTGAAACTCCAATACTTTGGCCACCTCATGCGAAGTGTTGACTCATTGGAAAAGACCCTGATGCTGGGTAGGATTAGGGGTGGGAGGAGAAGGGGACGACAGAGGATGAGATGGTTGGATGGCGTCACCGACTCGATGGTCATGGGTTTGGGTGGACTCCGGGAGTTGGTGATGGAGAGGGAGGCCTGGTGTGCTGCAATTCATGGGGTCGCAAAGAGTCGGACACGACTGAGTGACTGAACTGAACTGAATAATATTATTATTATTTTGAGAGTAATAAACTCAAATCCTAACAGCAGTCCTGCAAGAAACACACGTAAGTCAAGTAGACTGGTGGGAGCCATGGCAAACTGGAAAGCAGGGTAACCGCACTCCCCTGCTCCCTAAAATTATTACCTCTTTGGAAAGAACGGCCAGAATTTCAAAGATTTAATAGCAGCTTCAAATCAGAAGTCTATTTGAAATCACTGATTTTAAAATGTTGGAGAGTAATTTAACTTAAAAAAAGAGAAAGCAAAAAGAAGAAAGCCAGCTCCATGCTGCTGTTATTCCACCTGTAACTCAGATCCAATGCATAGGCCCTGGTCCCCTTCACCTGTACTTTCCAGCATCCACTTTTGTCAGGGGTTTCTACCACCTGCTCGCTCTAATAAAGCCTTTGCTTGTGCCCCATGATCTTTTTTTTTTTTTCACTCTAAAACAAACTCAAACAGCAGTCACCACTTGTGCTAAGAGGAGTTAATAATCATCCATGCCCATTTGCAAACAGGCCAGCTTTTCTTTCATAAGAGCCACCCTGAGGTCATCTCCACCCTGTCCTCTGTCATCACCTCTTCTTCTAAATAAGAGGGAATCAGATGCAGCAATTTGAAAACTATTCTTCAGCAGGATGATGAGAAAAAAGCAGGTAAGGGGAGTATTTTACATGGGGGAATGGAATCCTCCATAATGCCTGATGACAAGCAAACAGGGCTCTCTGTGCCTTTCATAACAGCTGCCCCTTCTGAGCTGGGGATAAAAGAGAGAGAGGAAGAGAGACAATGAATAGGCTTTTATTTCAAAGAGAACATCTGCAAAGCATGGTCCTACATTAAAAAATAAATAGAAAACAGCCACCAGTCTGGGAAGGAAAAAAAAGATGTCCCATTACATTTCTAATTAATAAAGCACCATTTCACAAGGAAAGAAGGAAAAAAAGAGAGACAAGTTTTCCACATCCCCAAAGAAATGAGGCTTAATGAGGTAACCACTGTATGACTTGATCTATCTAATCTGGTTTTAATACTCTCCTTAAATAATGTATACATTAGCTCTCCATTACCAAAAACATTTGTTTATTTTATTAACGTGAGTCTGGTTGAGTGCTAAGACTTTGGGAAATTACCATGCTGTCCTTGGGCTCTCTCTTTATTGCTTCTTCTCTTGCTCATTATAAAATGATTAGTTGTCTCCATTGCCCTTTTGAATTGCTGTTCTAGTGCTGCGGTTCTGTTATCCTGGTTCTGAAGACAGAGTCTTGGTTCAGAGTTAAGTTAATGTACTCATTACGGGCCCGATTGGGGACCCATTCATCACGCCTAATTCATGTCCAACACATGGGGGACTAAAGTACAAAGAGTCAGTGTGAAGCAGAGGCTCAGTGAGAAGCCGGAAGACGCCGGGAAGGGTCCAGACTCGAGTCCAGAAGACAGGCTTGGGACGCTCCATAACTACAGGAGCGCTGCAGACAGTGACCCAGAACATCAGAGAGGGCCCACGACAGGGATGTCCACTTAAACAGACCCAGAACACAGTTCCTCCTAACATCTAACTTAAATCCTTTCCACTTGGACTTGAGAACAAAACAACACAGCTGTTTACCAGAAGTGCAGGGTATCTTCAAACTGGTTAAGTCAATGTTTACCAAACCTTGGTCATTCCATTGCCCCCGTCAATCATACATCTAAATTGAGGTCAGGATTAGCATTAGCACAATATGTTTAGATACTATAATTTAGGTGTTTTCAACATGTCAACCAACATTTTTACTTAAATGCCACTTAACCCGCATGCTAGGCAGTAAGAGCCCTGACGTGATCATTTTGCTTGACTGGCTATATTTCCCTATTTTCCCTAATATACATTTAAAGATATATACAGCCATGACAAGTGTCAAAAACTGTTCACCAAGAAGCAAGGGCTGAGGGCATCTGGGAGGTCACTGATGCCCTGTTTCTTGGTCTGGGTGAGGGTTGTTGTTGTTGTTGTTGTTCTATCGCTCAGCCATATCTGACTCTTTGTGACCCCATGGACTGTAGCACTCCAGGCTTCCCTGTCCATCACCATCTCCCAGGACTTGCTCAAACTCATCTCCATTGAGTTGGTGATGCCGTCCAATCATCTCATCCTCAGTCGTACCCTTCTCCTGCCTTCTATTTTTCCCAGCATCAGGGTCTTTTCCGATGAGTTGGCTCTTTGCATTACATGGCCATGGTATTGGAGCTTCATTTTCAGCCTCGGTCCTTCCAATGAATATTCAGGGTTGATTTCTTTTAGGACTGACTGGTTGGATCTCCCTCTGTCCAATGGACTGTAAAGAGTCTTTTCTAGCACCACAGTTCGAAAGCATCAGTTCTTTGGTGCTCAGCCTTCTTTATGGTCCAACGCTCACATCCATACACGACCACTGGAAAAACCACAGTTCTGACTAGATGAATCTTTGTCAGCGAAGTGATATCTCTGCTTTTACTGGTGGAGGTTACTGAGTGTATTCAGTACATGAAAATTCATCAAGCTGGCACATTTAGAATAATGTGCACTTTTGTGTATATATATTTTGGTTAAAAAAAACATTTAAAAATATAGGCAAAAGTTAGGAAATAAATTTTGCACACCTACAAATAAAAACTCTTTATTAAAAGCTACTATAATAGAGACTGTGTGCCCACATAGCACCTTCAATCATACATGTATCAGAATCCATGTGCATACTACACTCGGGATTCCTGGGGTCAGTCTAGAGCTATTCTAGCAAAAGATATCCATCCAAAATAAGTCCTCAAGCAAAACTAAATGAAATGAATCTACCACATCATGAATAAATCTTCACGCAGGGCCTCTTATCTTCTCTCGGCACTCCAACTGTAAGTCACTGCATTTGGAACAATTTGATATTTTTAAAAATGTGTGTGTTTGGGGGTCATTCTGCCTCTAGACCATAAACCCCATGAGGGCAGGCACAGCTGTCTCTCCCCTCATACTTTGTACAGTACACACAGCAGGTACACGAGTGCTACCTGTTGAATTAATGGACAGATGGAGGAGTGAACGGGAAACCTCTGATGGATTTCACTCACTCATTCTCTCTTGCTCCACCAGGGATTACAAAGTGACAGCCGACTAGTCTGACTGCTCCCACGTTCTTCTGTTCAAGGCAGAAGACAGGAGCACCTCTTTACATTCATGCAGGGTTCCTGAGCCTCAATACACTCTCATCTATTTATCAAATCGCATCCTCACAACCCAGTCTAGGGAAGGGCGGGGTTTATTAGCATCATCTGGCAGAAATGCCAAAAAAGACACAAAGAGGTGAAAGTCAGGGTTTGCCCCTTGACAGAGTTGGCACTTGAGCCAAGATGCTCCAGAATGTTATACTCTTCCACCCCCTAGTCCACCCCCCAGGCCAGCTCTCTGACAACTCACAACATCCTAACACGTGTTGTTGGGGGATGAGGGCACAAGATGGTGAGAAGCACAGAGAAGGGAAGGCAGATGATTCAAAACAGTGTAGGATCCACACCCCCAGCAAAGGGGAAGCCAGTTGACCAAACGGTAGAACGGATGGTTCTATTTCTGTTGAGGACACTTCTTTCACCATGTCCTAATGCCTAACGCTCACAAGAATTTGCATCTTCTGGGTGTACGCTAACGGCAGGGAGAGAAGGAAGGAAACCTCCATCACTCAGGGGAGGGTAAAGGCAGTCGAGATAAAGAAGTGCTATGAATAAACCACATGGGGATCACTGAAAAGAACCACAGACACTTATTTTTAGCTCGGCCCAGTGAACACAGACATCTTCCAGGAAGAGGCTGCAAACTTCTCAGCCCAAAGGGCCAAGTCAGGTGTCACAGGTGAAGGAAGAGATCTTGGGTGGGGGGTGTCTCAGGAACCTGAAGGATCCCAGGAAGCCCCTCCTGACTTGGCTAGTGAACAACAGGAAAGAATGTGACCCCAGGCTGTCAGATCTCCTGACTTTTTAAGGCTTTCCAAATGACCACATCGTCTTCTATCCTAACCCTTACACTTTGGTGCATTTTTTTATTTTAAGGCAGTGGGGATTAAATAAAACCTACCCACGGGCCACAAGCATGAGGACCCATCTTGCAAGCATCCCTCATGGTGAGGCTGCATCAGGGACGGTGGGAGCAGGGAGGCGGTGCCTCATCACCAGGCCCTTCCAGGTAGGAAGGTCCCTGCATCACAGGTGAGGAAACGCTGCCCCAGAGAGGCGAAGGGACATGTGTGTGACACAGTGATCCTCCGTCCTAACACTGCATGACACACCTCCCAGGCCCTGTAACTTCCAGCAACCTGCACTCCCCACAAACCTTACCTCTGCGTTCATCTCTGACTAGAAGAAGATGAGCCTGAACTCCACAGATGGGGCAGGCCAGCCTCAAGTCTGGCAGCTTTTGGGGGGTATTAGGAGACTTGAGGGCTTTCGGGCTCCTGAATCTCACTATTCCTGGCTCCCATCTGGTGGAGGACAGCTTTCTCTTGTGTTCAAGAAGCCACGGTACAGGGAACTGGGCTAGGACCAGAGAGGAACCTCTCTGTTGACAGGCCGTGGTCCCAACCCTCGCCAGCTGGACTGGCCCTCCGGCAGGGCAGGGGCACAACTGCCCTATTTCACAAAGGCAGTCCCAGTGCTGGGCATTGTTGGAGTGGAGGGTGGGTGGAAGGGTGGACATGTCGATGGATGCAAACATGGATAGGAGAGAGGCAAGAGAGGGCAGGGTGTGAACAAGGGACTTACTGACTCTGAATTGGGTAGAGACCAAGAACTCAACCTTTGGAGTCACCACCAACCTTCAATTCCTAGTCTGGCTGCCTCTCAGCTCTTTGCCTTTCATACAACTCATTGCTTTGCTTTCATTATTTGTAATCAGTGAAACAGAGATGAGACTAGTAGTCCTTAACCTGAAGGACAGGGATTCAATAAGATCATGTCTTCCTAGTATCTCCACAGCGTCGAGACCAGGCAAACATTCAATAAACAGAAGTCCTCCTCGTCATCAGGATCACAGTTACGATGTCTGTACCCCTTGGGTAGGGGACGTCTGCATCAATTTTTCTGCCCCACGAGCTCAACTCCTTTGGGCTTAAACCATGTGACGCGTGGCCAAGGATTACAGCAAAGAATCCCCTGGGAGGAGAAACGCTTGTCATTAACATCCCCAGACACATCAGCCTGGATTAGATGCTCAGATAAGCCAGCAGTCACCTGCCTGGGACAAACCAGGGCTGAGACAGAACAAATCCATTTTGCTGCCCTCAGAGGCCCCTGGAGGGGGAGATCTCCCCCTTCCCCAAAGGCTGGAGATGTCCGTAGGGTCCTGCTCCTTGCCCATCAGGCCAGGTGTCTGGACTCCTGGACTCTGATACTAATCACACCAGCTCCCTGCTCACTACAGCACTGACAGGGTTAAGGGACACACACACACACACACACACACACACACACCTGCCCCCCCACACACGCGCACACACACACACACACACACACACACACCTGCCCCCCCACACACGCGCACACACACACACACACACACACACACACACACCTGCCCTGTCCCTGCCACCTTCTTTGTCAAGGCTCTGGCTTTCGATGAGGGAGGGGGCAACCCTAACCTCAGGGATCAGAAGGGCAGAACTTGATCAGTATCTGCGGGCAAACAGACAGTTTCTGTTGCAGGCGGAAGGAAGGAAGTGCCCGAAAGACAGTCGGACTGCGTGTTCCTGGGGACACCTCCGGCTTCACCCGGGCTCCTGGGGGCAAGCCATGGGTGAGCAAAGCAGCAGGAGGCCCGCTGACCACGAACGAAAGGCTGTCCCTCTGGCCAAGGAACCCTGTGTAGCACCCTCTTCCCCTCCTCCCCTGGCTGGGGGAACTGAATTCAAAACACTTTCTGCCACTAACTCAGCAGTTCAGGTTCAATTATTCCCTAGTGTGCACAATGCATATTTCACTAAAGGGTGATATCTTCTTTTCCTGGACCATAAAATCCTGTCCTCGGGGCTGGGCAAATTGTGACGGAATCAATTACCTATATGCCTCCTTAAATGACATCTGCAGTTCCAAGGTTGGGGACCTTCACAAGATGCTTAGAAGAGGGAGGCTGTGGGATAAAACAATTGAGAGTACAGACTGCCAGGGTTCAAATCCTGGCTCTGCCTTTGGTACTGTGATCCTTGGGAAAACTGTTTTAAGCTCCCCACACCTCAGTTTCCTCACTGTAGTGTGAGGTTTAAATGAGGTAATATTTGTGAAACATCTCAAACAGGGCCTGGTTCTATTAAGCATCATGACTGTTGGCTGTTGAAACATAGTAATATATTCCTTGAAGAAATAAAATACATAAGGAGGACTAAAGCAATTCCTGGTAAGCCATAACTGCTACAGAAGCATCACTGCTATTATTATGATTACCCTCCTGAAAATGAAAGTGTTAGTTGCCCAGTTGTGTCCCATTCTTTGCTGCCCCGTGGACTGTAGCCTGCCACACTCCTCTGGCCATGGGATTTCCCAGGCAAGAATACTGAAGTGGGTTGCCATTCCCTTCTCCAGGGGACCTTCCTGACCCAGGGATTGAACCCCAGCCTCCAGCACTGCAGGCAGATTCTTTACTGTCTGAGCCACCAGGGAAGCCCTTCTACCTGATCTCATTATTCAGGGATCCGATTCAAGAAAAACTGCGTATCTGCTCCTTTTCTAGGGCTGGCACATTTTCATGAAACTGCAACAAGTAAGGAAAGTGACATGAAGATTTTCAGGAATGATCCAGCTGCATATAGGGTTTTTCAAAGACCTCCACAGACAAGGCACTCTGAAATCTGGACATTGAGTGGAATGGGACAGTCCTAGGTCTGGATTCCAGTTCTGCTGCTCTTCAGCACAATCTTAGTGAGCAAGCTGCTTTTCCTCTCTGAGCCCCATTTTTCCTATCTGTCAAGTAGGGACAGCAACAGTTCTAGCCCACAGGGTTGAGAGGATTTGTTGAGACAGTGAAGTAACATCTGCAGAGCCCTCATTATCCCCACCGTGTAACTGGTACCCAGTTCAGTTCAGTAGCTCAGTTGTGTCCGACTCTTTGCAACCCCATGGACTGCAGCAAGCCAGGCGTCCCTGTTCATCACCAACTCCCGGAGCTTGCTCAAACTCATGTCCATCAACTCGGTGGTGCCATCCAACCACCTCATCCTCTGTCGTCCCCTTCTCCTCCTGCCTTCAATCGTTCCCTGCATCAGGGTCTCTTCCAATGAGTCAGTTCTTCACATCAGGTGGCCAAAGTATTGGAGTTTCAGCTTCAGCATCAGTCCTTCCAATGAATATTCAGGACTGATTTCCTTTAGGATTGACTGGTTGGATCTCCTTGCAATCCAAGGGACTCTCAAGGGTCTTCTCCAACACCACAGTTCAAAAGCATCAATTCTTCAGCACTCAGCTTTCTTTTTAGTCCAACTCTCACATCCATACGTGACTACTGAAAAACCATAGCTTTGCTAGACAGACCTTTGTTGGCAAAGTTAATGTCTCTGCTTATTAATATGCTGTCTAGGTTGGTCATAGATCTTCTTCCAAGGAGCAAGTGTCTTTTAATTTCATGGCTGCAGTCACCATCTGCAGTGATTTTGGAGCCCCCAAAATAAAGTCTCTCACTGTTTCCATTGTTTTCCCATCTATCTGCCATGAAGTGATGGGACCATATGCCATGATCTTAGTTTTCTGAATGTTGAATTTTAAGCCAGCTTTTTTACTTTCCTCTTTCCCTTTCATCAAAAGGCTCTTTAGTTCTTCACTTTCTGCCAGAAGGGTGGTGTCATCTACATATCTGAGGTTACTGATATTTCTCCCAGCAATCTTGATTCCAGTTTGTGCTTCATCCAGCCTGGCATTTTGCATGATGTACTCTATATACAAGTTAAAGAAGCAGGGTGACAATATACAGCCTTGACATACTCCTTTCCCAATTTGGAATCAGTCTGTTGTTCCATGTCTGGTTCTAACTATTGCTTTTTGACCTGCGTACAGATTTCTCAGGAGGCAGGTCAGGTGGTCTGGTATTCCCATCTCTTTAAGAATTTTCCACAGTTTGTTGTGATCCACACTGTCAAAGGCTTTGGTGTAGTCAATAAAGCAGAAGTAGATGTTTTTCTGGAACTCTCTTGCTTTTTCTATGATCCAACGGATGTTGGCAATTTGACCTCTGGTTCCTCTGCCTTTTCTAAATCCAGCTTGAACATCTGGAAGTTCTCGGTTCACGTACTGTTGAAGACTGCACCCCGAAAACTGGTGATTTCTAGCCAGGAGACTGTAATCTCAATTTTGTATGCAACCCTTTCTTTCATCCTGAATTACTGGGTGTGTTTGAACAATTAACAACATCATGTATGTAAAACACCTAAAGGATGCCTGGCATACAGTTGTCACTCCATAAATACTAGTACTCCTCCCTCTCCCACATTCCATCCTGCTCCAAGGCTGACACACAGAGGAGTTGGACGCATTCTACTGCCTTGGATTACACTCAAACCCTACTTGGCTTGGAAAAATGAGTAATTGCAAAAATTTGCTTATTTTCAAACATACGAAGAGTTTCTTTTTAAGAATAATGGCTCACATTTGAGCATTTATGATGTGCCAGGCACAAACTGGCTTACATGTCTTATTACATTTCATCCTCACATAACCTCATGAGGTGGCCCTGATTTTCAGAGGAACGAAGTTAGAATAACTTGCCCAAGATCCCAGGGATGGCCGAGAACAGAGCCAGGATCTGAACCTGGCAGGAGCGGACCCAAGGAAATTAACAGAGGCCTTTGTCCCCTGAGTGTCCCTTCCTGTGGCTCAAATGGTAAAGAATTTGCCTGCAATGCCGGAGACCTGGGTTCAATTCCTGGGTGGGGAAGATCCCCTGGAGAAGGGAATGGCAACCCACTCCAGTATTTTTGCCTGGAGAATCCCAAGGACAGAGAAGTCTGGCAGGCTACAGTCCATGGGGTCGCAAAGAGTCAGACACGACTTAGCAACCAATGCTTTTCTGTCCCTTGTACCAGGGCCTGGCACAGGTTTCCTGTGACTTTTTGCCTGCTCCCACAGCCCTTCCTTCGAACTTGGGTTTTGTGAGGTTGAGTTTGTATTTTATTTACTTTTTCATTTTTCTCAAAGTATTTTCTCTTTGGTTCTGGTAGAAAGGGATTGGAAGCAATAGAGTGGGAGATGCAAATGAAAAAATTGAAGGATTTATCGTAAGTGACAAGTCTTAGGGAGGTATTGACCAAGCTAGAGACCAGGTCAGCCCTGACCCTGGGTAGTCCAATTAGGAGGGCACCATGCATTTTCCTCTCTCTGCACGTAGATTTATGGCCCCATTGATCGTAAATAGCTCTGGGTGGGAGGACAGACACTTGCTTAAGGAAATGTTGTTTTCTAGGGAAACACACACAGACACATACACAACAATGTCAGATATCTGCTCGAGATCAAAATAATTTCCTTTTCTATTAAGAGCATGGATCAAAGTTGGACAATCCCCAGCAAATAGGAACTTACAGTTTGGCTTCCTATTTGCAAAACAGCAAGCATCTGTCACTCAACCTTCTGAAGATTAAAATAAAAAGAATTGATGAACTAGAGACAATGTGTAAAGTGTAAGAAGACTGTAAGGAAAGTGAATGTAAATATTATATATATACATATGCATATAATAATTTCTACTTTTATTTATCTATTTTATTTAACATTTTTCAGTATATGATTAAGCAGATGGCAGCATTTGCATCAAGATAAATATTGTTCAGTGATGCATATTTCTGTATACAAAGTGTAATGCACTGCTCAAGCAAAATAAAACTCCATTGAGAGTGTGAGAAAAACGAACCATCAATAAAATACCCTCTGTTCTCTCTGGTCTCAAAACATTTGGATAGAAAGAAAAGCTACGCCTCTGAGGCTGTTAGAACCAGAGGCGATCTGGATACAGTGAACCAATTTTTCAAAGTCACTGCCAATATCTGAAAAAGTCCTGAGTTATCTGAGTAATGTGAAGTATGAGGAATTTCTGCCGAAAAATCAACATTTCAAAGGGGTCAGACAATACAGAAAGACCATTCTACTTTAAGTGTGTGTACGTGTGTGTGCCTGTGTCTGTGCCTGTGTGTGTGTGTGTGTGTGTGTGTGTGTCAGGACAATAAAAAATTAGGTTTCTTAAATGAAACTTACTGAGTAATAGTTTATCTAAGAGCTCAAGCAATAATTTGAGGACTTCAAAGGATCACTGGAGGCAAGGGGAAAGAAAATAAACATTCATTACATTAACACACAGCTCCTTTCATTCTCCCCAAAATTGATTCAGAACCTGTAGTGTGATCTTTCTGACACTCTCCTCAATGTTTTCCCTCCCTTTATAAGTGAGCCCATCTGTTTCTTACATTCTGAGATGACAGTAAAACCCAGAGCGTACTGGAGACCCCGTGAAGGAATGAGTGCCACGGCCACGAAACTCAGCTGCCATCCGCCCAACAATTCTAATCTGTAAGAGCTTTGGGAGAGGCTGAGAGGTAAAGCCTGCAAATCTTTCAGGGAAATGCCCGTCTCGCCACCACCCGCAAGCTATCTGGCTCTGTCTGCTTGAGAAACTGGGTGTTTCTTCTTGGCTCCTTAAAATGCACCAAAACGATAACCAGGCCCTTCCACTGGGATGCAGCTCCCCAAACGGAAAAAGTGAAGGGAAGGTGAGCACAAGGAAGCAGAGAAGTCTGGTTTAGAAAATACCCTGAACACAGTGCCAGGCTGACACTCTGAGACATACCCACCACCACCACCACCAGTGCTGAGTCTCTCTGCACCCAAAACCACAACTGCCCACCCCACCCTCTTCAGAGCACAGAGATGAAGAATCATCTCCCGAGCATGCACCTCACCAGCTCTGGAAAATCACAGGGATTTTTTTTTTTTAAGTCCCATTCCCCAATCTCCCTCCGAAGCATCACGCAGCAGCAGCCTCCGCAGGGTCTGCAAACAGACCGCATGTTCTGAGGGCCTCAGTGGCCTGCCCCTCTCCTCCTAGGCTGCAATCTAAGCTCAGGCAAAGCCAGACTTTGGGAACAGCCTGCCCCCTTCTGGTCTCCTTGAGCTCCGTGGAAGGGCAGGGGCTGGGTGGGCACAGCTACAAGAGGATGGGCCCCCCGGCTCCATCCTGCAGGTCTGCGCTGTGATTTCAGGATCTGACAGGGCACAGGGGTAGACAGCATTGGGGAAGGGAAGAGCAAGGACATGGAAAACAGATTAAATATCCAGTACAAATCCAGGCGAGATGGCAGTGAACAACTGCCTGGTAGACAGCCACAAAGAAGGCGGGAGGACAGAAAAAAAGGAAAAAAAAAAAATATACAGGTGTGTCTATATCAGAAGAAACTGAGACCCTGGGAGGTGTGTGTAGGGGGACAGTCACTGAACTTGCAGATGAGAGCAGAGTTTCAGAAAAGCAAAGCACCTCAGCTGCTGGAACCGGCATTCCAACAGGAATAGCAAAGGAAAAGAGGCATGCTCCCTCCTACCTTCCCAACTGCTAACCTCAGCGCAGCCCAGCTGGAGGATGAGAGAGAAAGACAGAGAACTGAACACCTAGAGAGCAGGTGTGGACGTAGGACCCAAAATGTCAGGGACCCAGGAAAGAATCAGCCAACCAGGCTTGCTTCCTTCCCTCCACTTGTTTCAACAGGTGGTATGTGCATGGGGAAAGGCACCTCCTAACGCCCACCTGGACCCCAGATGCAAAGGATACAGTTAGCCCCACGCTTCCATGGACATCCTACGTGTTCCCACACTGGGCTAGCGGTGCATGTCCTGAACCTCCTCCCACCCCACCTCCTCGTAGGGCTCCGACTCCAGAAAGAACTTCTAATTGCATTTCTGCCCAAACACATCACTATCCACTCCTGGAGTTCAAAGGCAGTGTCTGAGAGAACCCTTTGCTACAAATAAGAGGCATTCGGAACGTTCTGGTTCTCTACCGGGACTCTCACTCCATCCTCCTCCCCGCAAATGGGGAAAAGACTTCTCCCTGCTACCCACACAGACCAGCCAGCAACGTGAAATGCTACTGCATCACGCCTTGGGCTGGCTCAGCCCACAGACACAAAGAACCGCACTCTGGCAAGGAGGGTCACCTCTCTGCCTCCAAAGAAGTTTGGGAGATCAAAGGGCATCACGCTGTGTCTGAAAGCAGCCTTTAGTGAAGGCTCCCAAAGTGACAGGTGACAGAGACCTGCATTCAGTGCCTAAGAGCCTGAAATTACCCCCCTGGCATCTAATGTCCCCAAGGGCTGGGAGAAGCTCTGTGGGCAAGCAGCAGGGATGAAGATATAGACACATCATGAAGATACAGACACATCCCTAAGCTTGAAGACACACACGCCCACAGGGTGCTGAGACCCTGGCCCAAAGTTGGGAACTCTGACCTCTGAGTTCAGTGGGCTAAGCAAGGCGGGCCAAAGAAGGTGTGAAAGGCCTCCTGGGAGAGGTTGGGGGCAGGGTAGGAGACACTCAGATGGCCTCAGAAGATCTGCGGAAGGAACAGTGTCAGAGCCTGGGCTGTTCACACCCCAGGAGGGCAAAGTAAACCCACAGAAGTTGAGGTGCTGTGATGTGATACACAGCTGGTGTCAGGAATGAGCCACACACGAGACAGAAAGCTGGACACAAACGCCTAGGAGAAGGGGCCATGCCCTGACACTGGAGACAGGGAACCAGGAGAGGGCAAGGTTGGACACGGACAAGGTAGAGACCGGGGTCTCAGGCATCCAGGGATACAAAACAGGAGACTCAAAGTAAGACCGGGGACCGGAGACAGAGTCTTGACTCCGGGGCATGGGTGAGGACTTGGGACACTGATCCCAGACCCCTCTCAGGCCAGGCAAAGACAAGAGGTAGCAGTCGGAGGACTGAGTCTTGTGCATCCAGCCAGGCAAAAACCAGAGATGCGCTGAGCACCGCCGCCGGAACAGCGGCTGCGGATCCCGGCACGGTCCAGGCACTCAGACCGGGAGCCAGGCACCAACACCCACAAGCACAGAGCAAGTCGGGGGCGCCCAGCAAGAGTGACGGGGGACAGGCACCCAGCCAGGCTCCGGTAACCCCCAAAAGCGCCTCCTCTGGAGATAACTTCCCCAGACCCCCAGGGGGCAGTCCTCAGACTCAGGATGGGGCAGGGACCCAGCCCCGGCTTCCAGGGGAAAGAGAGGTGGGAGCAGCAGGCTTGGGGAGTCCGGATCTGATAAGCGGGGTTCAAGGGCTGGGGGTAGGGGGACGTGGGGTCCGGCTGCCTGCCCTCCGGTTTCACTCCCTCCCTCGCTCTCTCCAGGACGCGAGCCGAAGACATCTTACCAGCGCCCGCACGGCCAGTGCCCCTCGGCTGGCCGGCTGCTGCGCGCGGGGTGCTCCGGGGCCGCCTCCCCGCGCCCGCGCCGGGGGGCCCCGTCCTCCTCCTCCGCCGCCTCCTCCTTGGGCTGCAGCCGGCTCGGCGGGCAGGTCCCGGCGCTCGCGGCGCGGGGCCGGGGCCGGGGGCGGCTGCTCCGCGCCGCCGGCCGCTGCGCCCCCGCGGCGCTCCACGGCCCCGGAGTCGAGGCTGCTGAAATTCCACACGACCAGCGTCTGCAGCAGCAGCACGGTGAGCGCCGCGAGCAGCGCCGAGTGCGAGCGCCGGGCCAGCCTCCGGGCGCACGGCGCCGCCACCATCTTCGGAGCGCGGCGGGCGAGCGGGGCGCGGGGACCCCGGGCGCTCCGGGCCGCCCCCGCGCTCCCCGCGGCTCCCGCGGCCGCCGCCGCCGCCGCTCGGGCTCCCGCTCGGGCCGCCGCCGCCGCCTCGACTCGCCGCTGCTCCTCCTCCGCCGCCGCCGCCGCTGCTGCCGCCGCCGCCGCCGCCTCCACCGCCGCGGCGCGGAGTTTTCAGACGGGCAGGGACCCGGACGTCACCAGGAGGAGGGGAAGGCGGGGAGGCGGGGAGCCGGAGGCCGCGGAGGGGGGCGGCGGGCGCGCGCGCTCGGGCGGGGCGCGCGGGGAGGGCGGGGGCCTCGCCCGCGGGGCTCGCCCGCTCAGCAGCCCCTTCCCCGGGCCCGGGGGCGCGGGGGCTGGGGGGACGGGGCCGGGGAGGGGG
This sequence comes from Giraffa tippelskirchi, assembly GCF_054371585.1. NCBI lineage: Eukaryota > Metazoa > Chordata > Mammalia > Artiodactyla > Giraffidae > Giraffa > Giraffa tippelskirchi. Next base: position 26,024,164 of record NC_137287.1, read on the forward strand.
GGGACGTGGGCCAGGGCGGAGAGGGGCGGGCCTGGGGGCGGGGCGAGGGAGGGAAAAGAAGGAGGGAGAGGAAGGGGGCGGCGGCGAGCAGAGCGGGCCCCCTGTCCCCCGGACCCCGGCGGGAGTGGGTGGCGGGGAAGGGGGACAGTCCCCGCCCGCGGCCTGGTCTCCTCGGCCGCGGGCATAAAAGGGAGAGGGAGCTTGGGGTGAGTGTGGGCCGGCTCAGAATCTAGGGGAGGTCGGGAGGCTCCGGGGTCCTGAGATCCAGCTTTCCATGTGGGAAGCGAGCACGAGGCAGCTGAGTGGAGCGAGCTCCCCGCCCGGAGTTTGCGGTCCAGGCGTCTTCTCTGGGCAGAGACTGCTTGGCAGGTGGAGACGCGAGAAATGTGTCAGGAGTGTCTGAGCCAAGGAAGGGGGTCACGCGGCCGATCCCTGGATCCCTAGCTTGAAGGGGAAGGGAGGAGGCTACACCGGAGTGTGCGTGACTCCTGAATCACACCCTGACCCCTAGTGCCAAAGATGTACTAAGTGCTTCATTGAGTCACTTCTCTGATCCCTAAGGACCAACAAGCTAGGAGACTTCCAAACCCAGTTGGCAAGCAAGTGCTTTCCTGGGGAGAGAGAGACTCCGTGGAGTTCCTCAACCCTCAGGTTGCAAGCCCCAAAGGCTGGTCCCTGCTTTCCACCAGGTCCTTCTCATCCACCCTGAAGCCCGCCTTCCTGACTGCCCAAGGCTCACCTTCTGAGAGAACAAGTGGATCTTGCCTCGCAAAGTCAAGTTCTTTCCCATCAAGGCTGGACTGTCCTGGTGACCTTGAGCCAGGAACTCCTCCCTGGGCCTGAGCGTCTTCCTCTGTCAATGAGGGTTTAGGCTCACAGATCCCCATGGACTCAAGTTTCATCGTCAGCCATCTCTGACTCAGTCTTTCCAGTCTTTCCCTCTGGTGTCCTCTTGCCCAGCCACCCTGAGCACGTGGTGAGCGCATAGCAGGATTGGGTGTCCCAGATAAGACTCAGCACTATCCAAAAATTGTAGCAGATCAAACCCCCAGCTTGTGAACTGGGGACTCAAGGTGAAGGCTTTGCATCTTACCCACTGTGTTCTTCAACCTGATCCTAACTTTAAAGGGAAGAAAGTGAAAGAATAATGAGAAGGAGACAGGGAAGAGATTGTTTCACTTGCTCTACAACAGTCTGTGAACATCAAGGCAAAGGGCAGGAATCCAAAGGTGAATGAGGCTTAACCTCCCCTTCAGCAAGCCTGGAGTCTTGAGGAGCCAGATCTGCATGTTGGTCACTAACTAACAGTGAGGTAAGTGTCGCTTTGGAGACGTGCATGAAGTGCTCTAGGTTCATGAGGGTGTGGTGGAAGTGGCCACTAAGAAGATGCTTTCGGATCCATGTAATCCAACCCATTTCCCTGAACTGGCAGTGTAAAATGCCAGCTAGGGAGATCTAAACTCCAGACGAGGCTCAGCCTTCAGACTATACAAGCCTGGCTGGGCATGTGACCAAGCATAGAGGCCACCTACCTTGGGCTCAGCCCATCTAACCAGGAGTGAGATAGAACAGAGGCAAGCTCCTATGGTCACACCACGAGCCTTCAGCCATCTATTTATCACCTGGGAATATTTTGCTTACAAGTAATAAAACATTTACTATGTCTTTAAAAATAGAGTTTACTGCATCATATAACCAAATGTTCCAGAGAAAAGACATCAGGTGAGGTTTGATCCAGCAACTCAGAACTATGTCCTGGGACTGCTTTTCTTTTCATCTCTCCTCTCTGCCTTTCATGAGGCCAGCTTCATCCTGAGTTTCTCTCTTCATGTCACAGCCTGACATCAGTTGCTCAGACTAATTGTATCTTTTGTTCATTTCTAGCCCAAGAGAAGGAGGGTCAGGATTTCCCAGCATTCTCCTCAAAGGTCCAGATATTCTTTCTAATTGAGCCAGCTTCAGGTCACAGGTCACCCCTAAACCAAGCACTGTGGCCAGAAAGATAGAATGTGCTCATCAGCTTGGCCAAGGTCCCATACACCTCCTCCGGCACTGGGGCAAAGCCAGCTTCCCTCCAGCCACCCTATAGAATCTACAGGGATCAAGGTCTTACGGGAAGGTGGGAATAGGCGCAGGGAAGTTTGCTTCTACTCTATGAAATCACTGTGATGCTTACCTGACTTGCACAGGCCACTCCTTTCCCAGGATTTCACTTTCTTTAAAGCCAAATGAAGGATTCAATGAGATGGTCCCCAAGATCATCATGTCATGTCCCCAGAACTCTTGCTTAGTATCTAAAGAGACCTTCCCAACCCAGCCAGGACTGTCCTGGAGACACTTGACATCCCTGCCCTCTGGCCCATCTTTGCTTCAGTGGTTCTGCTGCATTTCCCCTCTAGGCAGGAATGATGTTATCCGCTTCCTTCACGTGACACATTTAACCACAGTCCTTTGGGGCCCACACTCTGGTTCAGCTCCCTCGAGAGCCACAGGCTGGAGTGAGGTTAAGGATCCAGCCCCCTGGGTCCCTGGAGAAAGAGAGTTTTTGTTTATCTCAACACATCAAATGCTGCCCCAAAAAGAGGTTTAAAAGCTCCGGCAGGTTATGGATACCATAAACAGCTTATGTGAGGTTTTTAGGATGAAAAATCACCTGAGATAGAGGAAGGGGAAAGCGGAATCCTAGGGACCATCTTTCTGCCCCAAGACAGATCAAGACAGCAGTACCTCAAGCATCTTTGTGGGGCCCAGGCAATGCCTAAGCGTCTGGCAGCAGCAGACTTTCACAACAGCAGTAAGTTTCTTGAGAATTTTTAAAGCTCATTCAGTCATTCAACACAGATGTATTGGACCCTGTTATGTGCTAGGCATCATGCTGGGCAAGTGTGATATAGAAATGAGGAAGATTCCCTAAGGAATTTTTCTTTTTAAGTATGCTTCCTACGCTTGCATTAACTGAGAGCCAGAACTCTGAAGAAGAAGTTCTAGCTGGTTTGTGGGATTCCTTTCCCTACCCCATCCCTGAATCTTGTTTTATCACCACTTTTCAGTGAGGGGAGACTAAATCAGTGAATCAGTAGTTCTGAGATCCTGGTTTGCCTGGGATGAGGCTAGGGGATGAGAGGGAAACCAAGAGGGGGGCGGGTCTTTACCCTCAAGGAGCTGTCAAGCAGATTGCCACTTCTGCTGCTTTTCAACTGAGACTTTCAGCATCAGTTGTTTTGCTTCTTTATGCCTCAGTTTTTCCTCTGTAAAATGGGTACATCTGTGTTCACTCAGTCCTGTCCGACTCTTTGCGATCCCATGGACTGTAGTCTACCAGGTTCCTCTGTCCATTGAATTTTCCAGACTAGAACACTGGAGTGGGTTGCCATTTCCTACTCCAGGGGATCTTCCCAACCCAGGGATCAAATGCGAGTCTCCCGCATTGGCAGGTGGATTCTTTGCCACTACACTACCTGGGAAGCCCTGTGAAATGGATGGGGTGAGATGGTAATAGGGCTTTGCTCATAGATTTCTTGTAAGGATTAAACGAGGTAACGCATGTAAAGATTTTTTTTCTATAGAGATTGGCACACATTGTGTGCTCATTAAAGGTAAGATACTATTCATTTCATTTATAACAGTAGAGCAGTGTCTAAAGATATCAGAGGGAAAAAAGAGTAGCCAGGAAAAGCAGCCTGGAAGAAGTGGCACTCAACGTAGTCCTTGATCTGGATGGAGGATTGCCAAGCACTCCAAGGTGAGGGAACTGGTCTCATTCATCTCTGCTGTCTCTGGCACTTTCCATAGTGCAGGGTAGAGTCAACTTTGGTTGAACAGTGAACACCAATAACAGTCATGCTGCCGAAATGAGCCTGGTATGTTCCTCCAGCAGCAAGACAGCTGCCAAATGGAGCCTGGTACCTCAAGTTCACAGCCCCATCACAGCAACTTTTTAGTTGTATGAGTTTAAGCAAGTTGTTTAGCCTTACCGAGCCTCAGCATTTCCATTTGTAAAAGGTGAAGAAGACTAATACCCATGTCTTAAGGCTGCTGGGTGGTATGGTGGTAAAGAATCTGCCTGGAATGCAGGAGACACAAGAGACTCAGATTTGATCTCTGGGTCAGGAAGATCCCCTGGAGAAGGAACTGGAAACCCACTCCAGTATTCTTGCCTGGGAAATCCTATGGACAGAGGAGCCTGCCGGGCTACAGTCCATGGGGTGGCAAAGAGTCGGACATGACTAAGCACGCACACACACAGGCAAAGGCTACTAGAGGGCAGAGGCAGGGGAGTGGCATAATACATTTCCTATAAGATGTTGGTACTGATCACTGGCAGAATTGAAGGAGTGTTAGCAGGCTGGTCTACAAAGGAGAGGCCCTCCCTTTCTCTCCAGTAGTTCTGACAGAAGGTACCTGAGACTAGGGATTGACATGTCTTCTTCTCAATTTAAATAAACTTCAGCTGAATAATAAATTTAGTCAAATACATAATTTTTATTTTTTGACATCTTAATCATGTGCCTGTTTCTTTTTGGTTTATTGCAGAGTTTATTTTTTTTACTCAAACTCTACAAATTGACTCTGACTTTGCTCTTAAAAAATTTAAAACCTCCCCTTAGGTTTCACTTCTGCATCAGACAGAAATCATAAACATGGGTCACCTGTTCCTGAATGTCAGTAAGAGAGTTATGCATGAAACATCCATCCATCTTCCTGCCCCCAGGAATTCCTGACTCTCTCCAACAAGCACGTGCAAGCACCAGGGTTCCTGGGCACGTGGAGGTCAGAAGAGCCAGGATGCTGAAAGCCCCAAAACACATGACGTGGACATGCATCACCCTCAACCTCACCCAAGAGAAGGAAACGGCCTCTGATCAGACCACAGGCTGACGCAGGTGACATACCCCACCAGACGCCCAGCTGTGCTTCTGAAACGTGCGGCTTTTCTGGAGAACCTTCTACCCACTGTATCAGCAGAGGGAGCTCTAGGTAGCAAATAACTTTCCTCTGACAACATGTAGTACTTACTTGCCTGCAGATAAGATTTGCAGGAGACAACTAGAATAAGTGGGGGTCCTTACTGGGTCTGGCATCCCTCCTGTGTAGAAGGAAACCCCGCTGATTTGCCAGGGTGGTGTGGGGGCTGGGGGTGGGGGGCGGTCAGGACTGGAGAGTGATCTGAGAGAGGAAGAGACACCAGCTGAGAAAAGGATGTGTGACAGTCAGCCACCACCACCACCACTGCTTAGGGGATTATCTGACCTTGTTCTGTTCCAGCTCTTTTATCCACTCCCAGTCATCTCACAGCCTTTGTTCAATAGTAGCCTCTCATTTATGTGATGATTGAAAAGGGTCCAAGTCTCAAACTAGCTTGGCAGACTTTTTCTCTTCAAAATAAGTGTTTACTATGTGTATTGCATGCGTGCTAAGTCGCTTCAGTTGCGTCCGACTCTTTGCGACCCCTCAGACTGTAACCCTCCAGGCTCCTCTGTCCATGGATTCTCTAGACAAGAGTACTGAAGCGGGTTTCCTTTTCCTTCTCCATTAATGTGTGTATTAGTGGTGCACAATCTGGTCCCTGGGGCTATAGGCTTAGAACTGTGGAAGGACAGCAGTGATGATAGTGGATGATGATACTGAGGACTGTGATGGTGAGGGTTAAAAGTTTACAAAGCACTTTCTCTGTGCCAAGCCCTGTATGGAGAGTGTTAACAGTAGTAATCACCAAATATTTATCAAGAACCTATGATACGAAGGATGATGCTCATGCAGGGGGCATTCAATGATGAATAAAACATGGAAGGTCCCTGCCCTCCTGGAGACTGCATTCTAAATTCTAGATTCTTGATTATACATGCGACCAAAATAAGTAGATAAATATGTGCACAAGTACTATCAGAGAGTGAAGAGTGCTCTGAAGAAAAGTATAAGGGGCCATCTGCTAGAATGATCAGGATGGGGCAAGTTTAAACAGGCTGGTCAAGAGGACCTCACTGATAGGGTTCCACTAGAGTGTTTCATGAACTGTCTCATGAAATCCAGCTTTTGAGGAGTCTGATTTCTTTAAAACTCCATCATCTATCGACTGAATAAATAAAGGTTAGATTTGTTTTTATCCAATGTGTATGTATATATGCTCTTGTAACCTATAAGTGAAAAATGCTACCTAATTCATGGAAGTTCTTTTGTTGTTTTGGATTTTTTCAAACAATCATTGGTGAAAACTCGGCAATTTTCCTGGGTATGATGACAAGATAGAATGAGTTAGTGAAAAGTCCATTAATAAAGTAAAAAGTTAAAGGGATACCATCTTACCAAAAGAAAGGTTTGAAGACAACTCATTTGAAAAGACCCTGATGCTGGGAAAGATTGAAGGCAGGAGGAGAAGGGGACGACAGAGGATGATGTGGTTGGATGGCATCACCGACTCGATGGACATGAGTTTGAATAAGCTCTGGGAGTTGGTGATGGACCGGGAGGCCTCGCGTGCTGCAGTCCATGGGGTCGCAAAGAGTCGGGCATGACTGAGCAACTGAACTGAACTGAACTGATGTATTTTATCTGAAACATTTCTTGTCCAAATTCTCTTTTGTTTTATTAACTTTACCCTCACCCCTCTCAGAAGTTCAGTGTGTTGCCAGTGTTTCTGTATAGTCCATGTGTCTTTAAGTTGTAGGCTCAGCCTTGTACCCCAAACTTGTTTCCCATCTTGTTTGCAGCCTCTGTTTTGCACCCTCATCTCAATTCACCTTGTACCTGTTGTTATTCCTCAGTGTAGCTCAAGTCCCCTTTGCTTTTATACCTCAGGAATCCATTTCAAAAAGACTCAAGGGAAAAGTGGATATGCTTGAGTCTGCAAGCTGCCTGCCAGATACCTGTTCTTCTCTTCTTGCTTGATAAAAAAAATCCTGATTTATTTAGGGTGATGATATGCCCAAGCAGAAAACAATGGTCCGCAACTTTCCTTGTAGTTTGCAGTGATCAAAGAAAGAGCAATAGATGTCTTTATGGAGCTTTCAAGATATCCTTTGGGAGAGGGTGCTAAATCAGTTAGTGAGTGCCCTTTAGTCCCTTGCTATTTCCATTCTTTCTAGAATGTAGAAAGGATAGCTGGAACTCCAGCAGCCATCTTAGGACCATGAGGATAGGAGTCATTACTCAGAAGTAATGAGCCAGAAGGAGAGAAGCAGCCTAGGTCCCTGAAGCCTTTGTGATCTACTGTCTATGGCCCACCCTTGCTCTTTGTTTCAGACCTGAGAATGACCACTCAGGTGGTTGAAGCCACTCAAAGTGGGCTTCTGTTTCTACAGTTGGTACACTGAGATATGGGATGGAATTAAACAACCTCACTGAAAGAAGGTTAGGGATAAAGCTATGCCTTGGGAAAAGCTGGAACCAGAGATGCAAACACACAAGTCTGTCCCTCCATCTTCTGTCTCAGCTCCTCTTTGAAAGCTTGGTTAGTTCTCTCTCACGGCGGAGTGATGCCCTCCATGTTTAAGAAACACAGCTGCCCAGCTCTTGGCTGTCATGTCCCACGGCCATCATAAAGGGACAGTTTCTCCCTCTGCAACCATGCGCCTCAGGTGGGCCCTTGAGGCTGCTCTATCCCCCCACATATTGCTAATCCAGTTACTCTTCCATGCCCTGCACCACACACCCCTCCAGTCTCTAACTCCCCTCTCTTCCTCACTTGCCTGAGGACCTGCTTTGTAGGTCACTGAGGAAGGAGAAAGCAAGCAGAAAGGGGTTCCCACAAGCTCCCTCTGCCTCATTTCCACACTCCCCTGCATGTGCATCGACTAAGGTATTTTTTTATTGGGGTATAATTGCCTTATCATGTTGTGTTAGTTTCTGTTATACAATGAAACAATCAACTATATGTATACGTATAACCCTCCCTCTGGGTCTCCCTTCCACCTACCTCATCACCCCCATCTGGGTCATCAGAGCACTGAGCTAAGCTCCCGCAGGTTCCCACTAGCTGTCTGTTTCACACGTGGCAGTGTATATATGTCAGTCCTAATCTCCCAGTTCACCCCAACTTCCCCTCTCCCCTATGTCCACATGTCTATTCTCTACATCTCCATTCCTATTCCTGCTCTGTGAATAGGTTCATCTGTACCATTTTTTTAAGATTCCACATATATGCATTAATAGGCAATATTTTTTTTTCTCTTTCTGACTCAGTGTACTCTGTATGACAGACTCGAGGTCCCTCCACATCTCTACAAATGACCCAATTTCATTGCTTTTTATGGCTGAGTAATATCCCTTTGTATATATGTACTGCATCTACTCTATCCATTCATCTGTCAGTGGACATCTAGGTTGCTTCCACGTCCTGGCTATTGTAAATAGTGCTGCAATGAACATTGGGGTACATAATTCAAAAAGACACATACCACAGTGTTCATTGCATCGACTATGTTTTGGTGGCCATGCTAGCCAGGATCCTGCATGAAGCCCACTCTCATTTGCCCATGAGACCCCACTGTTTCTCTTGGTTTTTGGACATCACTCCACCACGTCCTTCTCTTGCCTCCCCGCTGTCTACAGCACCATGCTTTCCAGGGTTCAAACTTACTGCTACTTCTCTGGTCAAAAACAAAGTCCTCTCTTGGTCCTGCTTCCTTGCGTTTCTCTTCACTTTGCAGCAAAGGTCCTCAGAAGAGTTACCTAACTCCCTGTCTCCAGTATGCACTTCCCTATTTTCTCCTAAACAAGGTTCTTGCTCCCTGTCCTGCCCCTGGGCTTCACACACACAATGAAACTGCTCTCAAGCCCATCACCTCTCACCTTGAGCAGCAGCTCCCCTCCCTGTCGCTCACGCTCCTCCATTACCCTGGCTTCCTTGCTGTCTCTGAAACATACCAGTCAGGCCTTTCTCATGACACTGCCCTGGTTATTCATTCTGTATAGAATATTCTTCACCAGTTACAACCCTGCACAGGATCTCTGGACGCCTCCCCTCTTTACCCTGTTCAAGCTCGTGCACCAATGTCACCTCATTTATGCCTTTCTGACTATCCTAGTGAAACTGCAGTCAACACTCCTAATCACCTTTACTGTAGCACTGATTTCCTTTTGTATAAAAATCATTTATGGAACTTCCCTAGTGGTCCAGTGGCTGAGACTCCAGGCTACCAATGCAGGGACCCCAGGTTCAATCCCTGGTCAAGGAACTAGATCCCACATACTGCAACTAAGAGTTCACATACCGCAGTAAGACCAGGGACAACCAAATAAATAAATTTTTTTTATAAAAAAGAAAACATCATTTATTACAGTTTTTGCTTTATGACCGTCTCACCCCATAGATTATAAGCCCCATGAGGGCAGGTATTATCAGTTTTGTTCACTACTCTACTTCCAGCAGTAAGTCCTTGGCACATAGTAGGTGTTGAACTATATTTTAGATAGATCGGTGAATTAATCCCTTTTTTAGACATAATCCAAAACCATCTCAACAAGGGTGCTGATGGTCCTGGCTTGAGCCTGGTGCTACCTGGGACCCACTGGATTTAGTTACAAGAGTAGGGTCCCCTAAGAAGATGGAGAACTTGCATTAGTGTAATGAGGGGACCATGTGCAAGAGTGGAAAGTCAACCATGCCACAGATGTCAGATGCAGGGTATTGGTTGATAACAAGACTGTATCCAAACCATCCCAGTTTGAGCCCTGAAACTACTCCTTTAATCTTACCTCTGAAGCTGTGCAAAATTGTTTCACATCCTTCTTACCGTCCTCTGAGGGTTGCCTGGAGCTTAAATAAATGAGTTACTGTTAAAACGCACTTGAACCAGTGCCAAACACAAAGTAACAACAAGTTCAAAAACTGAAAACTATTAGAAAAATCATGAGAACTTGATAAAATAAATACGTATATTTTTGAAGAAATCAATACTCCTATTCTCCATATAAAGAAAAAATAGAAATAAAAATATATAAGGACAGGAGAAATTGCATTCTGCCACCTAAAAACTCAATAGATATGTACAGAAACAGACTTACATTAACGAAAGTATTGTTTTCTAGTACCCATGATATCTGAATATAAAGTCTCAACAAACAAAATAAAGAGATTTTATTAAAGCCAAATTCTCTCTGATAATAATTCAATAATATTAGAAATTCATTTCTTAGAACTTAAAAATTGAGAAACACAATCTTAGACAACAAAATTCAATCTTTTTTAAAGCAATAAATAAAGCAACAGTTTATAACAGTCTATGAAATACAATAAAAGCTCTAGTCAGAGGAAAATTAATAAACTTCAATGCCTTTACTGTAAAGAATAACTAATAAAACAATAAGAGAACTTGTTATAAACCCCAAGATGTTAGAATAAAAACAAAATACAATAAAACATTCCGAACAGCAAATTAATAATTATAGAATCTGATGTAATAAAACAGAAGGCATGAATAGCAAAAAAGAAAACAAGCTCAAAAGCTCATTTTTGGAATACCATATTGGGTGAAAGGAATCAAAAGGTACAAATTTCCAGTTATAAAATAGATAAGTCTTGGGAATGTATTGTGAAGCATGGTGACTATAATTAATAATACTGTATTATATATTTGAAAGCTGTTTAAAAATTCAGATCTTAAAAATCTTTCAGGAGAAAAAACAATTATGACTATGTATGGTGATGGATGGATGTGAGAGTTGGACTTTAAAGAAAGCTGAGCGCCAAAGAATTGATGCTTTTGAACTGTGGTATTAGAGAAGACTCTTGAGTGTTCCTTAGACTGCAAGGAGATCCAACCAGTCCATTCTAAAGGGGATCAGTCCTGAATGTTCACTGGAGGGACTGATGCTAACGATGAAGCTCTGATACTTTGGCCACCTGATGCAAAGAACTGACTCATTGGAAAATACCCTGATGCTGGGAAAGATTGAAGGCAGGAGGAGAAGGGGATGACAAAGGATGAGATGGTTGGATGGCCTCACCAACACAATGGACGTGAGTTTGAGCAAACTCTGGGAGTTGGTGATGGACAGGGAAGCCTGGCATGCTGAAGTCCTTGGGGTTGCAAAGAGTCAGACAGGACTGAGCGACTGAATTGAACTGACTGATGGTGATGGATGATAACTAGACTCATAGTGATCATTTTGCAATATACAAGTATCAAATCTAATGTTGTACACCTGAAACTAATGTAATGCTATACGTCAATTATATATCAATTTAAAATTTTAAATTGGAAAAATGAAAATACCAGATTAAACCCCCGCATAAGTCTGACTCAGGACGAAAGTGTGGTCATATGAAATGGCTACTTTTTTGAAAAAAAAAATATATAAAATGACTCTGAAAAAGGTAGAACATTTGAAGGAACCAATTACCTAAAAGAGATGAAAGGTTTAGCATTTTAAAGAGCTGCAGAACAGAGAGGTTCTTAGCTGAGTTCTATATAATGTCATATGAAAATCAAATTGCTCCAATTTCCTTCTATTGAAGTATAATTGACTTGTAATATTATATTAGTTTCAGGTGTACGAGATGGTGATTTGATGTTTTATGCATTACAGAGTGATCATCATGGTAAGTCCAGTTCATATCGGTCACCATACATATGGACTACATTTTTGTGCTGTACGTTCTATCCTGTGACTTATTTATTTGCATGTTTGTTTTCAGTTTATTTTATTTTTTTAATTGAAGTATAGTTGATTTACAATGTTGTGTTAATTTCAGATATACAGTAAAATAATTCAGTTATGCATACATATATATTTATCTTTTCAGATTCCTTTTCCCAAAATATTGAGTATCGTTCCCTGTGCTATTTAGCGGGTCTTTGTTGGTTATGTGTTTTTTAATTTTATATATAGTAGTGTGTGTATGTTAATCCCAAACTCCTAATTCATCTCTCCTCATTTCCTTTTTCCCTTTGGTAACTTCAAATTTGTTTTCTATGTCTGTGAGTCTATTTCTGTTTTGTATATAAGTTCATTTGTATCATTTTTTTAGATTCCACATATAAATAATATCATATGATATTCATCTTTCTGTACCTGACTTACTTCACTTAGTATGATAATCTCTAGGATAAGTACTATTCCATTGTACAAATATATTCATTCAGCTGTCAATAGACATTTAAGTTGCTTCCATGTCTTGGCTATTGTAAATCGTGCTGCAATAAACATTGGGGTGCATATATCTTTTCAAATTATGATTTTCTCCAGATGCATGCTCAGGAGTTGGGATTGCAGGGTCATAGGGTACCTTTATTTTTAGTTTTTAAAGGAACCTCCAGACTGTTCTCCATAATGGCTATACCAATTTACATTCCTACCAACAGTGTAGGAGTGTTCCTTTTTCTTCAAACCCTTTTCAGCATTTATTATTTGTAAACTTTTGATTAAGGCCATTCTGACCGGTGTGAAGTGATACCTGTTTGCAGTTTTGATTTGCCTTTCTCTAATAATTACAGATGTGGATCTTTGTCTTTTGACCATCTGTATGTCTCATTTGGAGAAATATCTGTTTAGATCTTCTACCCATTTAAAAAAAATTTTGTTTTATATTGAGCTGTATGAGCTGTTTATATGTTTTGGAGATTAATCCCCTGTCGGTTACATCATTTGCAAGTATTTTCTCCCATTTTGTAGGTTGTCTTTTTATTTTGTTTATGGTTTCCTTTGCTGTGTAGAAGTTTTGAAGTTTAATTAGGTCCCATTTGTTTATTTTTGCTTATATTTTATATTTCCATCACTCTAGGAGACAGATCAAAAAGACATTGCTGTGATTTATGTCTGCCTGTGTTTTCCTCTAGGAGTTTCATAGTATCTGGTCTTCCATTTAGGCCTTTAATCTATTTTGAGTTTACTTTCGTGTATGGTGTTAGAGACTATTCTGATTTCATTATTTTACATGTAGCTTATTTATTTTTCAACTGGAAGTTTGTGACTCTTAATCTTCCTCCTCTATTTTGCTCATCCCCCCCGCCCCTCGCACCAACAACCAACAGTTTGTTCTCTGTATCTGTGAATCTGTTTCTGTTTTGTCATGCTTGTTCATTTGCTTTGTTTTTAAAATTCCACATGTGAGTGAAATCATCCAGTGTTTGTCCTTTTCTGTCTGATTTATTTAACTTAGCACTTTACCCTCTAGATCTATTCGGGATGTTGCAATTGGCAAGAATTTATTCTTTGCTATGTTAGAGTGTTATTCCATTGTGTGTGTGTGTATGTGTGTATAGACACACATACACATGTACAATTTCCCTTCTTTGTCTATCAGTGGACGCCTCTGTTGCTTCCATGTCTTGGATATTGTAAATAAGGCTGTGATAGACATTGGTGTGCACACTTCTTTCTGAATCAGTGCTTTTGTTTTCTTCAGGTAAATACCTAGACAGGTATTAGCTCTTCTTTTACTGTTTGACAGTTTACTTGTGAAGACATCTGGTCCTGGCTTTTGTTTTTTGGGAGATTTTTTTTTTAATTACTGATTTGATTCCATTCTGAGTAATTGATCTGTTTATATTTTCTATTTCTTCCTGATTCAGTCTAGGGAGATTATATGTTTCTAGGAATTCATCCAATTCTTTTAGGTTGTCCATTTTACTAGGATATAATTGTTCACGATAATCTCTTGTGATCCTTTGAATTTCTGTGGCATTGGTTATAGCTTCTTCTCTTTTATTTCTGATTTTATTTAATTGGGTCCTCTATTTTGTACTTGATGAATCTGGCTAAAACTTTATCCATTAAAAAAAAAAATCTTCAAAGAACCACCTCTTCGTTTCATTGTTTTTTTCTATTGTATTCTTTTAGCCTCTGTTTCTTTGATTTCTGCTCTTATTTTTATTATATATTTTCTTCAGTTAACTTTGGGTTTTGTTTGTTCTTTTTTTCTAGTTCCTTTAGGTGTAAGGTTATAGTGTTTATTTGCTATTTTTCCTGTTTCCTGAGCTGTTTTATAGATTTTGGAGTGTTCTGTTTCTATTATCATTTGCCTCCATATATTTTCTGATTTCCTGTTTGATTTCTTCAGTGACCCATTTGCTGTTTAGCAATATATTGTTTAGCCTCCACATGTTTGTGTATTTTTCTGAGGGTTTTTTTCTTGTAGTTGATTTCATCTCATACTGTTGTGGTTGAATAAGATGCTTGGTATGATTTCAGTCTTTTTACCTTTATTGAAACTTGTTTTGTGGCTTAGCATATGTTCTTTTCTGGGGAATGTTCCACGTGTACTTGAAAAGAATGTGTACTCTGCTGTTTTGGGTTGGCATGTTCTGTTTATAGCAACTAAGTTCATCAGATATAATGTGTCATTTGAGGCCAGTGTTTTTTCATTGATTTCTTGTCTGGGTGATCTGTGTATTAGTGTAAATGGGGTATTAAAGTGCCCTAGTATTATTGGAGAAGGCAATGGCACCCCACTCCAGTACTCTTGCCTGGAAAATCCCATGGATGGAGGAACTTGGTAGGCTACAGTCCATGGGGTCGCTAAAAGTCGGACACAACTGAGTGACTTCACTTTCCCTTTTCCCTTTCATGCACTGGAGAAGGAAATGGCAACCCACTCCAGTACTCTTGCCTGGAGAATCCCAGGGGCGGCGGAGCCTGGTGGGCTGCCGTCTATGGGGTCGCACAGAGTCGGACACGACTGAAGCGACTTAGCAGCAGTATCAGTAGTATTATTGTATTACTGTCAGTTTTTCCTGTTAGGTGTTTTGATATTAGTATTTTTGATATTTATTTAGATGTGCTTGTGTTGGATGCATATGTATCTGTAACTGTTATATCTTTTTGATGGGTTTTCTGTATCATTATGTAATGCCCTTATTTGTCTGTGTTACAGTCTTTGTTTTAAAGTTTATTTTGCATGATACAAGTATTATTTGCTACCCCAGCTTTCTTTTTTGCCATTTTCGTGGAATACTTTTTTTATGCCTTCACTTTCAGTTTGTGTCTTTAGATCTGAAGTGAGTCTCTTGAAGACATCATAAATATCTATATATCTATATGATGTATGTGTATATCCCTTTATAAATCCACTCGGCCAATCTATGTCTCTTGATTGAAGCATTTAGTTCATTTACATTTAAGGAGATTATTGGTACTGGACACATCTCCTAATTGAATGAGTACATTATTCTACTTAATAAATGTTATAGTTGTGTAATTTTTAAAAAAATGTAATTATTGGTTGGTATGCACTTATTGCCATTTTGTTCATTGTTTTGGGGTTGCTTTGTAGCACAGTTTTGTTCCTTCTTTTGTCTCTTCCCTCATGGTTCAATGATTGCCTATATCTGTTATGTTTTGGATTTTTTTTTACATTTGTGTGTGTACCTGTTACAGGTTTTTGGCTTGTGTCACCATGAGGTCTGTCTAGAATTATATGCTGTTTTAAGTTGATGACCTCTTAAGTTCCAGTGTCTTCAGAAAACTCTGACTTGTTATTCCCCCACTCAGGGCTTAATGTTTTTGACATTCTACTTTACATCTTTTCGTTTCGTGTATCCCTTAACTACTCATTGTAAATATAAATGACTTTACTACGTTTATCTTTTAACCTTCCTACTAGCTCTATAAGTAGACCTAGCTTTACTATATGCTCGCCATTATGACTGAGATTTTTCCTTTTGTAATTTTTATATTTCTAGTCATGGTCTTTTCTTTTCCTTTTAGAGAGGTCCCTTTAACCTCTGTGGAAAATTCTAAAAGAGATGGGAATACCAGACCATCTGACCTGTCTCTTGAGAAACCTGTATGTGGGTCAGGAAGCAACAATTACAACTGGACGTGGAACAACAGACTGGTTCCAAACAGGAAAAGGAGTACGTCAAGGCTGTATATTGTCACCCTGCTTATTTAACTTTTATGCAGAGTACATCATGAGAAACGCTGGGCTGGAAGAAACACAAGCTGGAATCAAGATTGCCAGGAGAAATATCAATAACCTCAGATATGCAGATGACACCACCCTTATGGCAGAAAGTGAAAAAGAACTAAAGAGCCTCTTGATGAAAGTGAAAGAGGAGAGTGAAAAAGTTGGCTTAAAGCTCAACATTCAGAAAACTAAGATCATGGCATCTGGTCCCATCACTTCATGGGAAATAGATGGGGAAACGGTGGAAACAGTGTCAGACTTTATTTTTTTGGGCTCCAAAATCACTGCTGATGGTGATTGCAGCCATGAAATTAAAAGACGCTTACTCCTTGGAAGGAAGGTATGACCAACCTAGATAGCATATTTAAAAGCAGAGACATTACTTTGCCAGAAAAGGTCCGTCTAGTCAAGGCTGTGGTTTTTCCAGTGGTCATGTATGGATGTGAGAGTTGGACGGTGAAGAAAGCTGAGTGCTGAAGAATTGATGCTTTTGAACTGTGGTGTTGGAGAAGACTCTTGAGAGTCCCTTGGACTGCAAGGAGATCCAACCAGTCTATCCTAAAGATCAGTCCTGGGTGTTCATTGGAAGGGCTGATGTTGAAGCTGAAACTCCAATACTTCGGCCACCTCATGCGAAGAGTTGACTCACTGGAAAAGACCCTAATGCTGGGAAGGATTGGGGGCAGGAGGAGAAGGGGACGACAGAGGATGAGATGGTTGGATGGCATCACCGACTCGATGGACATGGGTTTGGGTAAACTCCGGGAGTTGGTGATGGACAGGGAGGCCTGGCGTGCTGCGATTCATGGGGTCGCAAAGAGTCGGACACGACTGAGTGACTGAACTGAACTTTAACAATTCTTTAAAGCCAGGTTAGTGGTGCTGAACTGAAAGCTTTTGCTTGTCTGTAACTCTTTATCTCTCCTTCAAATCTGAGTGATAGCTTTGCTGGGTAGAGTATTCTTGGTTTTAGGTTTTTTTCCTTTCATCACTGTGAATATCTTGTGCCTCTGCCTTTCAGCATGCAAGATTTCTATTAAAATGTCAGCTCAAGGGAGTTCCCTTGTATCTAACTAGTTGCTTTTCTCTTGCTGCCTTTGAGATTCTCCTTTCATTTTTTTATTTTTGCTATTTTAAGTATAATATATCTTGGTGTAGACCTCTTTGGGTTCATCTTGTATGGAATTTCTGTGCTTCCTGCACCTGAATGCTTGTTTTTTTTCCCCCAGGTTAGGGAGATTTTCAGCTTTTATTTCTTCAAATAAATCACCTTCCCCCTCTCTATCTTTCTTCTCCTTTTGGTCCCTTATAATTCAAATGTCAGTATGCTTGATGTTATCACAGAGGTCTCTCAATCTGTCCTCATTTTTTCCAAAATTCTTTTTCCTTTTTTCTATTCAGCTTGGGTTTCAGATTTCCACCACTCTATCTTCCAATTCACTGATCTATTCTTCTGTATTATCTACTTTATTGTTGATTTTGTCTAGTGTTGTCTTTAAAAAAAATCATTTTAGTTATTGTATTCCTTAGCTCTGTTTGGGTCTTCTCTATATTTTCTAACTCTTCTAAACTTCTTATTATGTTCATCAGTTCTTTTCCTAAGTTCATTGAGCATTTTTTTAATCATCACCTTGAACTCTTTATCAGTCTGTTTATTTATACTTCCCTTAGTTTTTCTTCTGGGGTTCTATCTGTTTTTCTTTGCTTGAAACATATTCTTCTGTCTCCTAGTTTTTCCTAATTTACTGTATTTATGTCTACATAGTAGGTAGGGCTTCCCAGGTGGCTCAGTGGTAAAGAACCCATCTGCCAGTGCAGGAGACACGAGAGAAGCCGGTTTGATCCCTGGGTTGAGAAGATCCCCTGGAGGAGGGCATAGCAACCCACTCCAGTATTCTTGCCTGGAGAATGCCGTGGGCAGAAGAGACTGGCAGGTGATAGTCCATTGGGTTGCAAAGAGTCGGACACTACTGAAGAGATTTAACATGCCATAGGTAGGTTAGTTACATTTCTAAGTCTTGGAGAAGTGGCCTTAAGTAAGATTCATCCTGAGTCCCAACAACATACTCCTCTCTGGACACAAAAGCTATATATTCTAGGATTGCCCCTTATACAGGCTGAATGTTTCCTTTTGTTGTGCGAGTGCTGACTACTGTTGGCACACTGGTGGGTTGGGCTGGCCCCCTGGCCCGGTCAGATCCTGCCCCCTTGGCAGTCAGATCCTGCCTCATACAGAGGCTGCTGACCTGCTGATGTGTTGTGCTGGGCCCTAGGGTAGCTGCCTTTGGGGTCAACAGAAGCTGGTGCTGGTGCCAGAATTCTAGTGAATAGGGCTGTGTCCTATGGCAGATGACTACAGAGCCAGGAGGGTCTGGGGCTGGTGTTGACCCCTGGTTTGCATGGCCAGATTCCCAGAGCAGCTAGCTGGGGGGACTAGGAGGGCCTGGGGCTGGTGCCCACTCACTGGTGCTCCAATGTTATTAAAATAATTGCAAATCATAGACAGTGATTTTGAGACCTCACCAAATGACAGAATCACCTGGCATATTTTTTAAAACTCAGTTCAGTTCGGTTCAGTTCAGTTGCTCAGTCACGTCCAACTCTTTGCGACCCCATGGACAGCAGCATGCCAGGCTTCCCTGTCCATCACCAACTCCCAAAGCTTGCACAAACTCATGTCCATCGAGTCAGTGATACCATCCAATCATCTCATCTTCTGTCGTCCCCTTCTCCTCCTGCCTTCAATCTTTCCCAGCATCAGGGTCTTTTCCAATGAGTCAGCTCTTCGCATCAGGTGGCCAAAGTATCGGAATTTCATCTTTAGCATCAGTCCTTCCAATGAATATTCAGGACTGATTTCCTTTAGAATGGACTGGTTGGATCTCCTTGCAGTCCAAGGGACTCTCAAGAGTCTTTTCCAACACCACAGTTCAAAAGCATCAATTCTTAGGCACTCAGCTTTATTTATGGTCCAACTCTTACATCTGTACATGACTACTGAAAAAATCATAGCTCTGACTATATGGACCTTTGTTGGCAAAGTAATGTCTCTGACTTTTAATATGCTGTCTAGGTTGGTCATAGTTTTTCTCCCAAGGAGCATGCGTCTTTTAATTTCATGGCTGCAGTTACCATCTGCAGTGATTCTGGAGCCCAAGAAAATAAAGTCTCTCACTGTTTCCATTGTTTCTCCATCTATTTGCCAGGAAGTGATGGGACTGGATGCCATGACCTTAGTCTTTTGCATGTTGAGTTTTAAGCCAGCTTTTTCACTCTCCTCTTTTACTTTCATCAAGATTCTTTAGTTCCTCTTCACTTTTATGCCATAAGGGTGGTGTCATCTGCATATCTGAGGTTATTGATATTTCTTCCCTGCAATATTGATTCCAGCTTATGCTTTATCCAGTCCAGCATTTCGTATGATGTATGCTGCATATAAGTTAAATAAGCAAGGTGACAATATACAGCCTTGGCAAACTCCTTTCCCAATTTGGAACCAGTCCAGTGTTCCAGATCTGGTTTTAACTGTTGCTTACTACTGATATTCAAATCCCATCCCCAGAGTTTCCTATTCAATACCTCTGGGTTGTACCAGGCATGAGCATCTAACAATAGTTCTCCAGATGATTCTAATGTGCAGCCAGGGTTGATAACCTTGTCCACAGAAAGTAATTAGAAGTGTTTCAATTCATTCAAAACCCAGTTCTGATGGGTAGCACCAAAAATAAAACTATAAATAAGTTTACTTGTGAATAAAGGCAAGTATTTTCACTAAACTATTGGCACCAAGGGAATAAAGTATTATGGCCAAGGAGGATTTATTCCAGGAATTCAAGGCTGGTTTGGATCAGGGAAGGTATCAGCATAATCTTTTCATTACATTAATATTAGAGGTGAAGCTGAAAAGCCATTTGAATAGGTGGCCATTCCTAATAAATCAACAAATAAACCACTAATAGAAGGAAATTGCCTATATATAAGTTAATGAATAAAAAAACATATTCCAAATGGTGAATTATTTAAATAGTTAGAAAATTCTTGGAAACTATTTAAAATAAGAAAATAAAATAATCAGTGTAAGCATTGGAAAGAAAATTTTAAACTATTTTTACTGATGGTTTGCTTGTGTATTAAGGAAACTAGTAAAAATTTGTTGTTGTTCAGTCACTAAGTCATCTCTGACTCTTTGCCACCCATGGACTGCAGCACACCAGGCTCCCCTGTCCTTCACTAACTCCTGATGTTTGCTCAGATTCATGTACATTGAGTCAGTGATGCTCTCTAACAATCTCATCCTCTTCCACCTCCTTCTCCTTTTGCCTAAAATTAAATCTCGGTAAAAATTAAGACAATAATCTTACTAGAATCAGTATCGCCTTTGCAAGGTGACTAGAAACAATAAAATTATATAAACATTAGCAGCTTTTTTTCTATACTAACAATAATGACTTTGAAATGGATATGGGGAGAATGTAGATGAAAAAAATATCCCAATCACAGTAGCACCAACTATAAAATAACCAGGCATATAGTTAAGAAGAGAAGCTCAGGAATTATATGAAGAAAACTATTTTAGAAAATTATTCTCATAATCTCATTGAATGTTATAAAATAAGATTCACACAAATGGAAATAAATAACATATTTTTTGAATGGGGAAGTGTGATGTAAAATTTAATGAAATTAACTTAAAATTCCAGAATCAATTATAATATCAACAATTTGCTTTTAGTAGTGAGGAGAGGGAATGTAGGAAACTGGATTAAACAAATGGAAAAGGAGATGCTCTAAAATAGCCAATAAATAAGTAAATGGCAGGGATAGACTTGTTTCAACTTACATCAGAATATAAGTCACATGTAGCAAATAAATATGTTATTGCTGGCTTTAGAATAGAAAAATGTAGGTAGATCATTTAGATCTCCTACTGAAAGCACTTTACATGACAAAGATATTTGAATCCAGTAGGGAATATGGCCTTTGTTAAGTAAGTTCCTGGCCCAAGAGATTTTCCTCTGGGAAAAAGTAATGTTGACCACTTATATTATGTACAAGAAAATTCCAGATGTGTTAAGTTCCTGAATACAAGTAAATCAAACTAAAACAACAAAAATTCAGAAGAGACAAAGAAGAAAGAAAAGGAGTAAGCAACTCTTTAAGAATAAACTACAACTCCTTATTGCCAAATTCAGACTTAAATTGAAGAAAGTAGGGAAAACCACTAGACCATTCAGGTATGACCTAAATCAAATCCCTTATGATTATACAGTGGAAGTGACAAATAGATTTAAGGGACTAGATCTGATAGAGTGCCTGATGAACTATGGACAGAGGTTCGTGACATTGTACAGGAGACAGGGATCAAGACCATCCCCATGGAAAAGAAATGCAAAAAAGCAAAATGGCTGTCTGAGGAGGCCTTACGAATAGCTGGGAAAAGAGAGAAGTGAAAAGCAAAGGAGCGAAAAGGAAAGATGTTCCCATCTGAATGCAGAGTTCCAAAGAATAGCAAGGAGAGATAAGAGAGCCTTCCTCAGCGATCAATGCAAAGAAATAGAGGAAAACAACAGAACGGGAAAGACTAGAGATCTCTTCAAGAAAATTAGAGATACCAAGGGAACATTTCATGCAGATGGGCTCCATAAAGGACAGAAATGGTATGGACCTAATAGATGCAGAAGATACTAAGAAGAGGTGGCAAGAATACACAGAAGAAACATGTATATTACCAAATGTAAAATAGATGACCAGTCAAGCATGAAACAAGGCACCCAAACCCGGTGCACTGAGACAACCCAGAGGGATGGGATGGGGAGGGATGTGGGAGGGGGGTTCGGGACAGGGGGACACATGTACACCCATGGCTGATTTATGTCAATGTATGGCAAAAACCACCACAATATTGTAAAGTAATTAGCCTCCAATCAAAATAAATAAATTAATTTAAAAAAATAAAAAAAAATAAAAAAAAAAAAAAAGAATAAACTACAATAGGAGGATGTGGAGGTCAGGCAGAGCTTGATCTGAGAGAGAGAAATACAGTTTTGAACAAATTGAGTCTTATAAACTGGGAAAGAATGATAAAGATGTTTAGTGTGGCGAAAATATTGATGGCACACTGGACAACTGTTGGATAACATAAAGGGGAGACGTGCAGAGTCATGCCACCACATGGACAAGAAGGAAGCCAGACACAGAAGTCCAGGTACTGTGTGACTTCAATTTTATGAAATGTCCAGAAGAGGCAAATCTAGTGAGACAGAAAACAGTTTAGGGGTTGGCAGAGGCTGGGGAAAGGGGGATATGGGAAGCGACTTATGATGTGTTCATGACTTCTTTGGAGGATGATGGATATGTTCTAAAATTAGATTGTGGTAGTGACTGCATACCTGTAGCACGCCCAAATGGGTGACTTTTACAGTATGTAAATTAAGCCGCAATAACGCTCATTTCCACGTTTGTTTACAACCTGCGTAGAACATAGGGAACATGTTTTATCAAGGATACAAACTGCAGGTTTCCTTTTCTTAGAATTGGCATGTCGTTTTTTCCTTGCTAAACTGTGTCTAACTGTTGGCGACGCCATGGACTGTAGCTGGCCAGGCTCCTCTGTCCGTGGGATTTCCCAGGCAAGGATACCAGAGTGGGCTGCCAATTCTTTCTCCAGGGCAACTTCCCAACCCATGGATCGAATTCGCATCTCCTGTTTGGCAGGAGGATTCTTTACAACTGAACCACCTAGGAAGCCCACAATTGGCATATACCATTGCAAACAGGTCAGTTGTCAGAAATCTAAACGGTAGCTCAGTGAATCACCATTACCTAAAACTTCAAGTGTGCGTTACCTCAGCAGAGGTATGGCTTGGTGACTAAACGTGCTAGTCTCGGAGGCAACCACACTGGATTCAAATGCCAGTCTCGATACTTACTTCCTGTGTGGCATATGGCCTAACTTTCCTTATCCATAAAATGAGAATTAAATGAACTAAATGTATATAAATGATTTAGGTAATGTCTGGCACACAGTAGGTATTCAATAAACATTATGGTGATGATGATAATGGGGTGGTGGTGATTTAGAATTAGATCAAGGAAAGAATTAGAGAAATTTATATATGTTTATTTTTCTTCATTCTCATTTTTACTCATACATATTTATTTGTATACATAGATATTTTATTTTGGCATTCATACTATTATCCCTGGTGAGTTATCATCTAACAAATTAATTTTATCAAGTTCCACAATTGCTAGAGAGAAAATCACTGGCTTCTCCCAAAGTCATTTATTAAATTGGAGAGAAAATAAGTAGTCTTTTAAACTTTCTAAACAACATGCCAAGGACAGATGGAAGGAGGACTAAATGCCATTTGTAGAGTTTGACTAGCATGCCTCTGAGTTCCTTTAAGGATGGTGGAAGCAGCCTTTGAGCAGCTTTGAGAGGGACTTCGCATACACCGAGGTTCCAGGGTGATGGGAAAGGAAGACATCACTATAATCGAACACAGTGATAGTGATTCTGACTTTTCTGGGTCAGAAAAGAAACTATTAATTTTGTAGGACAAAGGTGGAGACATGTTTCTTTGTAGAAATTTGCTAAGTGCAAATTTTTATTGAAAAATCATGCCATAGAAGGGACTTATGGGTACTTTTTGGTGTGCTGGAAAAATACTACACCTTGACCTGGATAGTGGTACCTGGGACATATGTAAAGAGCAGTTGAGCTCTACACTTAAAATGTGCATACTTTATCATTTTATCTATTCTATACCTCTGAGAGAGAGAGAGAGAGAAGGGGTCAAAGAGCGAGTTGGAATCTACCTAAGTATTCCAAGGAAACACTCATACATTCATATATACAGTAAAAACCTTATATGCAAATATAGTCATCCTAGCGTTTTGACAATAGAAAAAACATCAGCAACAACCTAATGTTGGACAATATCATCTAAAGGTTAAGTAAATTAGGGCATATTCACTTGTTGGAATGTTTATACAACAACTAAAATATGTGTGGAGAGTTTGCAAAAACATGGAGAAATGCTAAAGTTAAATTGAAAAAAAATAGTAGAATGTAAAATCTTTACAGGTAATACACAAACATGCTAAAATATGCATAGAAAAATGACAAGGGGGAAATAGTCCATATTTTAATACTATCTATTTTTTTTTTTTAATTAATGATGCAGGTCAGATTTCACAGTTGATTTGTTAATTATTTATTTATTTTATGTTTGGCTGGGCTGGTTTTTCCTTGCTGTGTGCTTCTCTAGTTTCCGTGAGGGGGCTACTCCCTGGTTGTGGAACACAGACTTTTCACTGTGATGGCTTCTTTTGTTACAGAGCGCTGGCTCTGGAGCAGGGGCTCAGTAGTTGTGGTGCATAGGCTTAGGTGTCTCACTGGCATGTGGACCTCCCGGACCAGGGATCGAACCCATGTTCCCTGCATTAGCTAGTGGATTCCTATCTACTGCTCCGCCAGGGAAGTCCAATGCTGACTATCTTTGAGTAGTGAATCTATGGATAATTTTGTTTTCTTCTTTCAGTATTTTTTGCATTTATAATAAATATGTTTAAGTTTCATAATGGTATAAATATAATTAATACCTTTAAATTTATAATAGAAAAAAAGCAAACATTGGACCAAGAATCAATCTTGCTGTGACTAATAGTATGGGATGTTTGGAATTACAGACTTGATGTCAGATGCTGGTCTTGTTGTTTTAAAAGGGCAGCCATTCCTATGGCTAAAACCAATTTCCTAAGGAGATCACCATCAGCTTCAGCATTTCAGCTCCGTAGTATCTTCCTGACATGCAGTTTTGAGATGTGCCTCCTGGTCAGAAAATAGTTGGCTATGTTCTACTAATTAAGGATTTCTCCTTTGTTGCCAGAATAAGCACTGCTTCAGAAACTTACACATCTCAGAAGTTTCTGTGCAGCCAGTGCTAGATTAAAATGCTGTAACTCAAAGGAGCTTTAATCTCCCAGGATGAGATAATACCAATATATGTGTTTTCATAAGAGGTTCCTTTGAACCTATAGTTATGAGCGTTCCAGGTTTCCTCCAAAACCTTCAACCACTAAGGAAAGATTCACATTATGGGAGGATGACCTTGGAGGAATTTGGACTTGATCGTTGAATAAGATTGCTAATGAAGACATAGGTGATGGCAGTATTAACTAATCTCACTGCATTTATCCTTTAGTCATCTATTTATTAAGTGTTTATTGAGTACCATGCCTTGTGGTAAACTTCACTATTTTTAAGCTTACACTGCTGCTGCTGCTGCTGCTAAGTCGCTTCAGTCGTGCCCGACTCTGTGCGACCCCATAGACAGCAGCCCACCAGGCTCCCCCGTCCCTGGGATTCTCCAGGCAAGAACACTGGAGTGGGTTGCCATTTCCTTCTCCAATGAATGAAAGTGAAAGTGAAGTCGCTCAGTCGTGTCCGACTCTTAGCGACCCCATGGACTGCAGCCCACCAGGCTCCTCTGTCCGTGGGATTTTCCAGGCAAGAGTACTGGAGTGGGGTGCCATTGCCTTCTCCTAAGCTTACGCTAGAGATTGGCAAATAACTTTCATCTTGCCTGCCAAATTTGATCAGTTGGTAGTGGTGGCCTTGAGTGCTCTGCTGGAAAAGATTCTGGAACTGTATCTAAAGTCAAATAAAAAGAGCAATGATTGATTAGTTACGTCTGCTGTTATTGTGGACGGGGGAATGGGGTGTGTGTGTGTGTGTGCCACGCATTTGCTGGGCCTGCTGGGTTATTTCTGCCAATTTAATGATTGTCACCTCTGCTTTGACACATGCCCTATTTCCTACAGGTTGAAGAACCCAATTTCTCTCCAAGTTAACATCACTGGAGAAACATTACCAGAGGAGGACAAGAGGGTAAATGTTGGCTATCTGCTCCATGCTAGACCGTATACATGAGTCTCTTTACATATAATGAGTCATAACATCTCAGAATATCCCTTTAGGTTGAGTATTTTTATTGCCTTTTGACAGAGGATGACTGAGAAAAGAAACAACTTTTCAAAGTAACACAGTCACAGCAGGATTGCTCATTGATCCAATGAACAATTTGGGCTTAACATGGAACCGAATAAAATATGATAGCGTCCTCTACTTTTCAGAAGGTCATAAAGCTAATCCTGTTGATTTTTTATAATTGCTCTTAGGGAAATGGATCCCTTTGGAGAAATAGGTAATCCAGTTTACTCATCAAGACAAATAAGGCACCATCTGTTCCATTTTCTGCCCACCCCCAGAGTGACTGGTGTCATTTTGTGAGGGTGGCACTCATGTCATCCAAGCAATGAGCCCAAAGCTTTACGATCTTGGCTACAAACGTACCCGCTATGGCTGAGCCCCAGAAAAATCCACCCTACCCTCTTTATCGGTCTGGTTCCAATGTCTGTTATTATTTGGTAGACCAGTCATTGCCTCATAAAATCACATATAATTACATCTTATTAAACATTTACTATGTGCCAGTCCCTCTGCTAAGAGCTCCAGCTGTACCACAGCCTCACAGCATCCCTGTGACAGAGATGATATAGTTATCCTGTTTAGACACATAAGTGATATGAGGTTTTAGGGCAGAGAAACTCAGTCAAAGTCACATGAGTGGTAAAGTTGGGCCGAGGCTCAAACCTAGGCAAACTGACTCCCAAGTGTGTGGATCAACTCCAGTCTAAATGATTTAACTGACTTTTACTTCTTTCCAATTTCCAACACATCTTCTTTAGTGGGTTACCCTAAAACCGGCCTCTGAGACGGAGATTTAAGTGGAAGTAATTTGGCATGAAGTGCCAGTGCAGGAGTGGGAAATTGAGGCACGGGAGGGAAAGAAGCCTGTAAAATATATCTCCTGGAGCAAGTTATTACTGCAGGAAACTGGAGTTCAGGTCCACTTGGAGAACTCTGGGAAGTACCATGCAAAATGTGCCTTTAGGGCAGAGAGTTCTTTACGTTTGTATTGGTAAGGTATTTATACACCAATTCTTAGCAGTTATTGGTTGACAGCTACTCTCAAAGGACATGAATTCCTTGGCACTTCAGTCTGCCACACATGTGGGCAGAGTGAGTATTGATGGCCAGAAAAAACCTTGAGGCCAAGAGATCTCAGCTGGAGGTGGAAGCCAGAGAGAGTGTATGGAAACGGACAGGCCTAGAGAATGGAGACAGACATTCCCTGAGTCCCCTTTCTTCCTCATTTTATTTATAAACAACTTTACTGAAGTATAAATTATAGACTAACATTTACCCATTTGAATTGTATAATCATTTTTAGCAAACTTAATGAGTTGCATGACCATCACCATAATCTATCTTTAGAGCATTTTCATCACCCCAAGAAGAACCCACATGCCCATTTACAGTTAATCTCTGTTCCCATTCTCAGATCCTGGCAAGCACTAATCTACTTTCTGTCTCCATGGATTTACCTTTTGTGAATGTTTTACATAAGTGGGATCATACAATATGTGATTTTCTGTGTAAATGAGAAAGTCTCTCACCAAATGGTTCAGGGTACAGATAGGAAGTAAAAAAAAAAAAAGGCAAGAGTTTCTTGGTGTGGGAGAGGGAGATATTCTAAATGAAGTGACCAGTGATTGCATTACAATAGGTGATGAAGAGACACCCCATGCTTGGCCTAGAGTTCCATCTTCCCCAGGATACATTTGCTCCTATGAGCTTTTGAGTCTATGTATTTTCAAGGTATCTTTTCAACACAAAAGACTAGCAGCCAGCAAGCTGTTGGCTGAGACCTTGATGCCCATTAACCCACTAACCTCAGCACTGAAATAAATGGGACTGACTCATGGAATCCTATGTTGTTAAATAGATCAAATGACTTCTGCTGGTCTTGGGAGCCGAGGAATTCAGTCTTTGGAAGCGACTGATGTATGGAGAGATCTTGTTTCCCCACCGGCCTGCCAATTCCCTCATAGGTTCCTCCCTGTCTTTATAGAAATTAATTACCTAGAAACAAAACTAAACTAAACTTTTTGAAGGGAAAAATGAGCAGAACAACTGGCTAACTGATCGACCGCAGTATGCATTCTGCAGACCTCCTGCCATCCCGAGTGTCTGTTGGGTAAACTGGTTGCAATTCCCCATGCACAGGGGCAGAATTAGCCCACAACTAACCATTTGATAAGCACAATGGGTTAGAATGTGGGATGTGGTCCACACCATCTCACCCAAAGCAGACTCTGACTTCGCTGCTGAAGGTCATTTTCTCTGAGCTGCTCCTACTCGTTAATTCTTGACTAACCCACAAGGTAGAAGTTTGGCTGTTGTCCCCTGTCATGTGCAATTTGTAAACATCACTTGTTCACCTTTGCATTATGAACCAATTGAGAAATAGGCACAGGAACAAATGGCTTGTTAAAGTATCAACCTTATTGTTGGTGACACGGGGCTGGAAGTTATGTTTTGGACCTGTGACCCCAATGTGACTCCCCAGTATCTGTCCCTGCTCCTGGATCCTGGGATCCACAGGTGAGTAGAACAGGTGCCCCCAGCAGCTTCAGGGGAACTGTTCTGGGGCCCAGAGTAGAAACAGAGAGAGAGGGACATCCTCTCCTGTCTCCACAGTATGAAAGTGAAAGTGTTAGTTACTTGGTCATGGTGACTCTTTGCAACCCCATGGACTGTAGCCCACCAGGCTCCTCTGTCCCTGGGATTCTCCAGGCAAGAATACTGGAGTGGGTAACCATTCCCGTCTCCAGGAGATATTCCTGACCCAGGGGTTGAAACTGGATCTCCCACATTGCAGGCAGAGTCTTTACCACCTAAGCCACCTGGGAATCCTGACCTAGGCATGCTGACTCCACGTGGGACACCCTCATTCTTTTTCCCTCCTGTGTTAATGCTTCTCCAGGGATGTTAACTTGGATAGAAATTCGGTTCCTTCAAGCTGCAAGATACAGAGCATGTGTCAAGGCTTAAGTGACCATCATTGAGCTGGCAGAAATAGTCCAGAGACATGGGAAATGTGTGGCACAATTGCCTCAGTAATGTGGATGGGCCTCATCCAATCAGCCGAAGGCCTGGATGGAACAGAAAGATGGGGCTCCCCTGAGCAAAAGGGAATTCTCCAGCAGACTGCCTTCACATTGGTACTGTCCCATTGACCCATGGGTCTCTAGTCAGCCAACCCCACTCTAGGTTTTGGGCTTACCAGCTTCCACAACTCCATAATTTTGTAAGCCGATTCCTTAAATAAACCTCTTTCTGTATATATATACACACACATCCTGTTGATTCTATTTCTCTGGCGAACACTGACTGATATGGCAGGCAGATCTTAGCTACCTAGTTGAGAATATGAACTTGGTTGGAAGTGGGGAAAAGCTTTGGAAGAACCCAGAATAGGAAGATGAGTGAAGGCAGAGAAGGTAGAAGACCCTAAGTATCCTCTCCCTGGCTTTGCTGAGGTCTGGCTCAGGTCACTATGGCCATCTTTCGATGGAAGAGTTCCTCACTCCCAAGAACTCCTGACTGATGCAGGCCCAGGACAACATTTGATGTCTGGGTTCTGACGAACCACCCAGGGCGACATCCTGACCCTGGCTGGCGGGATGGCTTCAGTAAATTCAGAAAAGCTCTGTTGACACTGACCCACTCAGTCCTGTCCAGGATGGAGAAATAGGAGAAGAGGTGGGATTCAGAGGCTGAAGGCTGAAAAGGAAAGGATTCCCAACTGAGGGGGCCCACTCCTCTGGTCAATCAGCTTTGTAGCATCGACTTAAGACCCCAGAATCTTAGCCTGAGACCCTACAGAATTGCCCCACCATCCCTAGCTGCAGCATCCCTTCAGCCTTTGATTTATGGATTCTTTCTCTTTCTGTCATTACTGTGGCTACAATACAGACAAAAGTCTCCTAAACTTCAGTCATTGCAGAAATCCTCCATGGACTGTTGTTTCTGTGAACCATTCTGACTCTGATTTGCTCACTAGTGTTGTTTCTTTGGAGGGACTCATTCTTTTTTTAAAAGGTACATTTATTTGAAAAGGAAATGTCATTCAGTTCTTTAAAAGGAAAGGCTGTTTTTCCTGGCCTTGATGAGAAAGTCACTGGAGAAACAAATATAAAATGGAAAATAAGCCAGGCTTTATATTCTAGTTGGTTAGTTTGATAGCTGTCTTTGTTCAAAGAACAGACCCGTAAGGTTTGGAGAAGTGTTAAAGTCATTGGGACCTAGCTGAGACAGTCTCCCTAGCTGATCAGAGTGACTGGAAGAGATCTGAAAAGAGAGTTTCTTTCTCTAGGAATAATTCAGCATTGTTACACCAGCCCAGGCCATATCTGAAGCCATGCTACTTTATCAATGGCATGCGTTTCAAACTGTTGAGGAAACACAGGTTTGGTGGGTGTTGTTTCTCTGGGCTTTACTGTGTTCCCTGAAATGTCACATCTGGGAATCCTCACCCCCAATATCTCAGGATGCCATATGGAGATACGGTCTTTAAGAGGTAATTGAGTTAAAATGGGGTCATTAGGGTGTGCCTTTATGAGACGAGGAAATTTGAACACAGACATGGACAGAGGGAATGCCGTATAAACACACAGGGAGGAGATGGCCATCTGCCAACTAAGGAGAGGGGCCTAGGAAGAAACCAACACTCTGACCTTGAATTTCCAGCCTCCAGAACTGTGAAAAAATAAATGCCCATCGTGTAAGCATCCAGTCTACATACTTCGGTATGGCAGACCTAGCAGAAGTTCACTGGGCCCTATCTGGGTTCCAACTGCCAAGGTTCAAACTTTTGAATAGTAACATCTGAAATTTGTCATTTTTCTATTACCCATAGAATCTGATCTTTTGATACTTTCTGGAAAGATGGGGAGAAAAATGCTAAGTATGAGACTCCTTTTGTTATCAGCACTACATACCTCTGATCAAATAGTTTTAATAGCTTAAAATTCATCTATGAAAAAGCTCTGTTTCCACATGTTCCTTATTAGATAGAAGGTTTTAAGTGTGATTAGTGTTTCCTTCTGCTCAGAAATGTATGCACTGAAATATTAACCCAGGAAATAGCATTTTTACAGTAAAACCTGTATTTTACTGTGGAGTTTTTCAAATTTTTTGTTTATCAAATGTCAATAAAAGTCTCATCTTATTGAAAAAAAAGGATAACTGACAAGGATGTATAGGATAGCACAGGGAATTCTGCTCAATATTGTATAACAATCTAAATGAGAAAAGAATTTGAAAAAGAACAGAAACGTGTATATGTATAACTGAATCACTTTGCTCGAAACTAATACAACATTGTTAATCAGCTATACTCCAATATAAAATAAAAACTTAGGATAAAAGATGTAAGGATTTTGGTGTTCAGGACTAAGGGGTCCACCTTCAATACTAACCAGCTGGAGTGGGGCATGGAGGGGTGTCAGAAACAAAATGATCATTCCTCTTGCCTCTTCCCCAAAGTTACCCAGATGTTTTAAAACCACCCAGTTACTGAGTTCTCCACTCTCTTTTCCCTTTTCAATTCTTACTTCATCAGGATGGGTCTGTCTCCCCAGCCCCCAGACCCTCTTCAGTGTCTTCAGGGACCCCCTTCCATATCTATCTCTGCAAATGCCTTAAGCCCCTTACCTGGGTCTTGTCACTTGTAAATTATAGATCTAGGCTTTGAACTGAGGCTTGTGTGATTTATGACACATCCCAGGAATGACAGAGAGATTAGAAGAGGACTTTGATTTACCAATATTAATAATGATTCACTCATTAATTATAATTTCTTATCATTACTTACAGCAGATAAAATATAATGTGAAGCTCTTGCTCACCCCAATATTGATGGTTACGGTGTCCATTTGCTGATCACTTGCTATGTGCCTGTACTTTATTTGTATTATCCTATGCATTCCCCTCTACAACATTTGCACACTGATTATCTTTTATGCCTATTTGATATGCAAGAGCCCTGAAGTGCAGGCAATCCCATGTTTTACACTAACACATCTGAGAGAGACCCAAGGGCAGGGAATGAAAAGGTAAAGGTGTCAAGAGAAGAGTAAAGGGAGGAGGAAATGATTTTCTTATATTCTCATGGACAGCAGGACTCTCCACTAAATCCCCCTGCTTTCTGAGACTCAGTGAGTCCTTCAGCATGGAGCTAGGACAGTTCATAAGGGTCACCTGGCCTTCACCTGATCCCATCCAGCTGGGTTAGTTTGCTAGGGCTCCCTTAACAAATTAGCAGAAACTGAGGAGCTTAAACAAAGGCTTCACCTCTAAAAACCATCAGCTTGGGGATGGGAGTTTCAACATAGAATTTTAGGGTGTGAGATAATAGAGAACATACAAATCGGTCTCTGTCCTGGGTACCTGGCCCAGAGCTCCTAAAAGCCTTGGGAGCATCTTTTGTTCTATTGAGGTGACTCTGGTGGTGGTGGGGGCACCTGAATGGTTCCTGGGTGGGAGACTGGTCACCAGAAAGACCAAGCCGTGATTTAGAAGTTTGGAATTTTCAGCCCCACTCCTCCATTATCCAGAGAGGGAAGAGGAGCTAGAAATGGAGTTAATAATGGACCATGGCCACATGAGAAAACCTCCATAAAATTCCAATAGAATTGGGGTCAGAGAGCATCCAGGTTGGCAAACAGATCCATGTACCAGGAGGGTTGTTGCTGTTGTTCAGTTGCTCAGCTGTGTCCAACTCTTTTCAGCCTTATGGATTGCAGCACACCAGGCTTCCCTGTCCTTCACTCTCTCCCAGAGTTTGCTCAAACTCATGTCCATTGAGTTGGTGATGCCATCCAGGTGATGCCATCCAACCATCTCATCCTCTGTCACCCCCTTCTCCTCCTGCCCTCAGTCTTTCCCAGTATCAGGGTCTTTACCAATGAGTCAGCTCTTCACATCAGGTGACCAAAGTATTGGAGCTTCAGCAACAGTTCTTCCAGTGAATATTCAGGAGGGTGCGTGCGTGCACGCTCAGTTCCTTCAGTCATATTGGACTCTTCGACTCTATGGACTATAGGCCCCCAGGCTCCTTTGCCCATGGGATTCTCTAGGCAGGAATACTGGAGTGGGTTACCATTCCCTCCTCCAAGGGATCTTCCTAACCCCAGGTCTCTAATGTCTTCTGAGAACCAAGGTCTCTAATGTCCTCTGCATTGGCAGGTGGGTTCTTTACCACTATCACCACCTGGGAAGCCCATTCAGGAGGGTAATTCATCCCAGCTCCACAGGGACAGAAGATCCTGAGCTTGGAACCCTCATAGACCTCACTATATATTTATCTCTTCATTTGGCTGTATGTCTGTCTCCTTTGTCACAACCGTTAGTAAACAGATAGGTGTGTTTCCCTGAGTTTTAGCAAATCATCCAGTCCAAGCAGGAAAAAGTTATGGTAATTTCTGACTTGTGGCCATGTTGGACAGAAGTTGTGGCTCATCTGGAGACCTACAACTTGTGACTGGCATCTGAAGTAGGGAGAGGCAGTCTTGTGAGACTGAGCTCTTCACCTATAGGATCTGATGCTGTCTCCACATAGAGAGGGTCAGAATGAAGTAAAATTGAGGAACATCCAGCTGGTGTTGCAGAAAGTGCTTGGTGGGAGAAATCCCACCCACATCTGGTGTCAGAAGTGCTGTAATTGCTGTAGTCATGTAAGAGTAATGGAGAAACCCATGGTGGTGAGGTGGGAAGGTAGGGTCAGTCAGTTCAGTCGCTCAGTCGTGTCCGACTCTTTGAGACCCCATGAACCGCAGCACGCCAGGCCTCCCTGTCCATCACCAACTCCCAGAGTTTACCCAAACCCATGTCCACCGAGTCGGTGATGCCATCCAACCATCTCATCCTCTATCGTCCCCTTCTCCTCCTGCCCCCAATCCTTCCCAGCATCAGGGTCTTTTCCAATGAGTCAACTCTTCACATGAGGTGGCCAAAGTATTGGAGTTTCAGCTTCAACATCAGCCCTTCCAATGAACACCCAGGACTGATCTCCTTTAGGATGGACTGGTTGGATCTCCTTGTAGTCCAAGGGACTCTCAAGAGTCTTCTCCAACACTACAGTTCAAAATATTCCTAATGTACTCTAAATCTTCTCTTGTCACAATTTAAATTCATCTCCTTTCATTCTCTTAAGATATCAATATTCTCTCCTCTCTTTTTTGAGCCTTAAGCTTTTGACCCTCCTTGTAGCTGAAAATCACTCCCCCTCCCCCCAGATTAAAGGACACAAAGAAAGGGAATTGAAAAGTGAGATTGGGGTGGATGATATTCAAATCATCGTCTTTAGTTCACAATGTGAGCAAGATGCTGTCAAGGACTAGAAAAGGAAGGTATGTTCGTGGCTGTGGTTCAGAAGCCTGAGAGCTTTGGTTTAAAAATAGGTGAACTGAAATAAACACTGAGAGCTACTGAGATGGCACCGAAATAGAGTGGTAATTGATCTAATGCAACTTTTCCCTCAGATAACATCATTATTTGTGAAATTATGTCAGTGTTGCTGCTGCCAAGTCAGCAAGCACTTACAGGACGTGACTTCTAATTCAGGAATTAGACTATTTGCGGCTCATCTCGAAGACGGTGGGAACTCAGTGGACTCCCAGAAGCCAGTCTTCTGGAAAGGCTGGTTTACACTTGAAGTTTGCAACATTGAAGTGTGGGGGAGGTGTCCTGACCAGGCGGTCCTTGGAAGAAGGACTCCCTGCCCAGATCTAGGGAGTGTAGCTGGAAGATGACCTCCAGCTATCAGCTCTTTCTGGGTCAGCCCCAGCTCCAGAGATTCGGGCCCCCAGTCAGCCCATAGCCTATGATTTAGTGAAGCAGGGGTATGACCTAAGATCTCATTGGGGTCATTCTGATGTCACCCAGCACTTGCTCCATAGCTAAGATGTGCCTGCATTGTGATTCCACCTCTTACCACCTCTGTCTCCAACCTGCTTCTTTTCCCAGGTGTTGATTCTTAATAAACACCTTGTAGCCCAGACTCCAAGCCAACATCTGCTTCTAGAAGATCTGATGTGCCACAGCTGCCTCAGCAGTTTCCAAGGTGGATTCATGTTTCCAACTGTATCTGTTGTGCTCCTGAAAGAGAGAGGGTGAAACTGTCCCTTCATGCCCTCGTGGAGCTCGTTGTAGGATTCTTTTGTGGAATTCCAAGTGGAAGAATCTCCTTTTTAAAAAATTTTTATTAAACTACTGTTGATTTACAATGTGTTAATTTCTGCTGCATAGCAAAGTGATTCAGTTATACATACATATATATATATATTCTTTTTCATTATGGTTTATTACAGAATATTGAATATAGTTCCTTATACTATACAGTAGGACCTTATCGTTTGTCCAGTCTATATATACTAGCTTGCACCAGCTAATATTAAACTTCCAATCCATCTCTCCCCTCACCACCCTAGCAACCACAAGTCTGTTCTCTATGTCTGTAAGTCTGTTTCTTAGATAGTGTCATTTGTGTCATATTTTAGATTCCACATATAAGTGATATCATATGGTATTCGTTTTTCCCTCTCTAGCTTACTTCACTTAGTATGATAATCTCTAGGCTCTTCCAGGTTGCTGCAAATAACATTATTTCATTCTTTTTGATGACTGAGTAGTATTCCATTGTATAAATATGTGTGTGTGTGTGTGTGTGTGTGTGTGTGTGTGAAGTGAAGTGAAAGTCACTCAGTCGTGTCCGACTCTTTGTGACCCCATGGACTATACAGTCCATGGAGTTCTCTAGGCCAGAATACTGGAGTGGGTAGCCTTTCCCTTCTCCAGGGGATCTTCCCAACCCAGGGATCGAACCTAGGTCTCCCGCACTGCAGACGGATTCTTTACCAGCTAAGTCACAAGGGAAGCCCAAATATATATATATATATACATACATACATACAAATAAACATATCACACTTTCTTTATTAACTGGAACAATCTTAGAAATCGTTTAAAAATACATTTGGCTTACACAAAGTAAAGTACACGTGGAAAAATTATTGTTAGAAAGGATAGCCATTTCTTTATTCAGAATTAATTTTTCAGCATTGCAGGGTTCCAGGCATTGTTCTCAGTACCAGCACCATGGTGAATAAAACCAACAAGGATTCTCGGAATTAGGTTCTATGGGAGAGAAGCAATACGCAAATAAATAGATATGTTAATGAGAAAGTATAAATATTAAACACAAGAGGAAAATAAAATGGGGAATGGTAGCTGGTGACTGAGGTATGGGAAGAGTCTTTCAATGAAGTGGCCTGGGAGGACATCTGGAGGAGGTGGCAGTGATGTTGAGAAATGAAGGACAAAGAATATCCAGGCTTCTGCAGATAAAACTCAATCTGATGAAATGGAAGGGATTCACAAGTTCCTGCTGAAAGCCCAGATGAATCAATGGCATCATCTAATAGATGGAGGGGATCATCTTGCTTATCTGAGATGATCAGTTGGACCTCCGACTATCCCTGATGGCCTCCATAGAGGCTGCATCTAGGGCTGGATGGACCATAGAAATTTAACTCAGAATGGAAATTGATCTTTGAAGTACTTCATTCTCACATTAGAGTTTTATCCAAAAGCAGTGAGGAAAATGGCTCACTTGCTCCCTTGGTTTATGTTGTAGGTCACAGATGGCATGGCACACGATTAGCAGGCATTTAAACAATCCCTTATCATCTTTTCAAGGCTTTCATGCTTGATTTTTTAAAAACGCTGTCCAATTCTCAGCAACCCGATTTTAAAGGTCATTATATTAACTGCAAAGATGAATCAAGGGACGAGGTCATTTCTCATCCAGGGAGACTTTTTAGTCTTGTGTGCTGTCATTTCCATGCCCTATAGATTAGATGCTGATCTGGGTTTTAAAAAGACACTTCTATTTCAAAATAGTATTCTTTGGGGAAAAAGACTGCCTTCCCTTCCAAAACTCAGCCTTGCCTTCTCATCAAAGGAAGCTTTTGTACTGCGTTTGTCTCACTCATATCTGGGAGAACAGCTGCACACTCACAAGCTCTACTCCAGCTGAAGAGCCGAGGACTTCATTGTAATCACCTTGTTGAAATATTTGGAACTGTATAGCAAGAGACTGGTTCTGTGTTGCCATAATTTATGATAAAAGCCTGAATAAATCCCCAGACATGGATTTCCTATAAAACCCTTCCTTGTGAAACTTTGTTGCACTGCAAAATGAAAAGAAGATGGGGAAAAAGAGAGAGAAAGGGGCGGGGGTAAGGGGAAGGCTGCAAGATGTATATAAATCTCCAAGGATGCTGTTTCTATTCATCGCATTTACTGTAAAGACGGGGATTTTATTTGGATGGAAAAAGAATGAATGATGATGGTTTTCAGAGTCTAATATGGAGCTTGCTTCAAGCATTTTCCTCTGATCTTTCTGCTTCCTCAAGATCACCAAAATACCGAAGGAGGAAGGATACTTTCTATCAACCCTGAAAGGTTCTGTATTGGGATGGGCATCAGGGGACAGAGTGAAACCTCCTTTTTGTGCCTTTTACTGGCAACATTCATTGGTCTGTGAAAGTATAGTTGTATAAAATAGTTGCATCAGAAGTATATGTTAGTTATCCAAAATTATACTGTATGGGCTTGGGTAGTGGGGAGGGCAAGAGTTGAGAGAGAGATGGGACAGAAAGGAAGGGAGAGAGGGAGGGAGGGATGGAAGGAGGAGGAGACCAGGGAAGAGGCGAGAGAATCTTTTAAATCACATGCATTGTTTCAACCTCCATCCTACTCACAGTCCAAGAAAGCAGAAGATGGAAAATCTGATTCTACAGATCCCTCCTCTTGTCCCTTTGCCTCTCATAGTACGAGTATTTCCCCTTGCTGAGGGCCAGGCTGCTGTTTATAGTCAGCGGGATTTGCTTAAGCAGAACTCAGCCTTTTCATCACTTTGCTCAGCCCAAGACACAGTAGCCTGTTCAAGATGGAGGGAAAATGGACTCAGTTGGACATACTGAGAGGTGATCTGCTTCTTGACAGCATAGGTAACTTAAGAGGAGTTTTAAGGGACATTTTTTACTCTCTGGGATTGTTTCTTTGGAATCTAACTGCCACTTGTGAGCCTTGTCTATCAGGGTTCTCCTAACTAAGCAGGTAGAGGATGAGAATTCTGGAGGAGACAAAATTTACTTATCAATTATTCACCAAGTAATTACTGAGAACCTTCTCTGTGCTGGGCACTGTGCTGAGCTGGGAGGACTTTACATGATGATGCTAAGAGAGGTTTCTCACTGTTCTTTTCATGTAATCTCAGGATTTTAAAGCTGAAAAGATCCTGGGAAGATATCATCTATCAAAAACAATGCTGGGCAATGCTTTATACACAAGAACTGCTTCAGGGAAAATAAACATGTTTGCCATCTACATTCTTTTGGTTCATTCGAAGCAAATTCAAGATGGAATAGTTTTATTAAGTTCTTCGGCAGGAAGGGAGACATTCTCACAACTGAGTTTACTTACTCAATTGAATGGATGGCCATCAGTAAAAGGTTTGGCCTTGCTCTTTGGCTATTAAAATGCAAATATTTGGACATCTGATATACTAAGTATTAAATATCAATATTTGAGAAGTAGCCCTGTGGAGTTGACTTTCAAATTGTTGAATTTGAAATTAGATTATATATCCCAGAGTTTAGGCAGGTCACATGGCCTACAGGCTGTGGCTACTCATCCAAGAGGTAGTGAATGGGATTCCATGACTGATTCCACTTTCCATCCTCCATCACACATTGTGCAATAGCTCTCCTGGGTTAGGTATCTGTTTCTTTTTTTTTTTTTTTTTTTTAACTATTTTCATTGCAAACAACCAAAAGAAAAACTTATGCCAAAAGAAGTGGAGATATAAAATGTCACGTGAGTTCAAAAGCCTAGATGTTAGTATCGGGCATGGCAGAAATCAGATGTTCAAGTCATTTAATCAGTATTCCACTTTTTACTTCCCACACCACTGCTTTCTTCTCTGGTGATTTTACTCCTAGGCAAGCTCTCTCTGTGCTCACCCACAGCCTACCAAGCAAGAGCCAAGCCTCCCAAATACAAGTCCAGTAGAAAAGAGTTGCCTCTCTCTAAGTCATACATGCCCTAGTTCTGGAATTAGAGCTTTTGGGCTCTGCATAGCCTTGAATCAGTCTCAGTGGTCTCGTTGGTCAGAATAGGTCTTTCGGTCACAATTATGGCCAGATCCATGAAAAATATACGGGCAGAGACTGATGAAGAGTGATTCCCTAAGGAGAATTGGATTGCTATTATTGGATAAAAGGGGATAATTCTGAAAATGCAAAGACTCTCTACCATCCTTCCTATCTATCTCACTGTTCATCTATCCATCTTTCATCCATTTATTCATCCATCCATCCATCCATTCATTCGACCATCCACCTACATATATATCCCTCCACCTACCCACTTAGTCATTCAGATAACTAGCTAGCTGGTGACTGTTCTTCCCTTTACTACAGAAAATAAACTTTCAGTTCATGACGTATCTTAGGAGTTCCAAAACTATTTTTTAAATGAGTTTTATCTTATTCTCACTTTACACATAATGAAAAGGTGGATCACGATAGCTCACATCAGAGTTGGGATCTGCACCCATCCCCCCAAACATATTTTTCCCAGGAAGATGTTGCCTCATCCACTGGGGAGTAAGACAAACATTTAAATTATTGACTAAACATAATGGCATCATGTAAAGGTATACTTACCTGTGGTTTTATTAACCAGTGCTCATTTTCATTCCAGAATCGTATTCATATTTTCAAAAGAAAAATTTGCCCTCATTATAATGCCACATCGCAGCAAAAAAAAAAATGTAAATAACAATTTTAATGTCAAAAACCAGGTACATTTTGTTATTGTGCTTAACTCTTATCCATGAAGCTATTACCCAAGCTATTGAAATATGCCTCAAAATGCATGTGTCTTAATAAGACTTTAGTGATTATCATGATATTGGTGGAGAGAATTAGAATACAGGGCATCTGGAACACTCTCCATGAGAAAAGCTTTACTAAAGACCCACCAAAGTTAAGGCTATGAGGATGGAGGGTAGAGTGGTCAACCATATTTTCACTGTCATCTTTATACATACATGGACACACACTATCTTCTTTGGCAAGTTTAAATGCCTTATAAGCCCAAGCCTATTTGATACTTGTTTTATTTGGATTATAGATGTGTTATAGTGCTTTATGCTTAGGGGTTCCCAGATAGGAGTTTAGCGTGGAATTTATGATTGATTGTTGATTTCTTTACACTGTTTGAAGGAAAAAGAAGAAAAATGACTGGGAGTTGGGACTCTTGGGTTCATTCATTTGCCCAATAAATGTTAATTGAGTCCCTACAATGTGCCAAGCACTGTCCTAGGACACAACAGTGAGTGAATCAAACAGACTCAAATCCTTTCCCTCCTGGAATCTAGACAATTCAATGCCAGGTTCTGTCATTAAGGAATAGTTTATACTTTGATGCATCACTTGCTTCTGTGGCCTTCTGTTTTTCTGCTTGAGCTATGAGAGGTGAGTGAACTCAACACCAAGCAAAAGAAAGGAACGGCTTAAAAAACTAAGCTGGGGAAAAGGAAAACTCACAGAGGACAGAGTGCTTCTGCCCAAATACTGAGAAAGATGTTGTGTTTATGAGCAAGAATAATTGGTCTGTGTGGCTCCCAAGGATAGAATAAGGATTATTGGAGTCAGAGCTGAATTACTTATAAGGAGCTCAGGAAGTGGTGAGACCTTTGTTACTGAAAGTGTACAAGAAGAGGAAATGAACTTGGCTGGGATGTAGGAGGAGTATCAACCTTCTGAAAACTCTCTCAAATATGGGGGGACACACGTCTACCTATGGCCGACTCATGCTGATGTATGGCAAAAACCATCACAATATTGTAAAGTAATTGTCCTTCAAGTAAAATATATAAGTTGATTTAAAACACACAAATGTATAAGCATAATTAACAGTGCCCTCTGCCATCTTGGTACTGCACTATTTGGACCACACGGCCTCCACGTTTGTTGCAATAGGAGAAGAGAAGGAAGGAGGAGGCCTCTTAACTACATTAGCCCAGCAGTGACATGGATCACTCCTGCTTACAGCCCAATGGCTATAAAAAGTTGTTGTTTTCTAGTTGCTAAGTCATGTCCAACTCTTTGCGACCCCATGGGATGCAGCCTGCCAGTTTTCCCTGTCCTTCATTATCTCCCAGAGTTTGCTAAAACTAATGGCCAGTGAATTGGTGATGCCATCCAACCATCTCATTCTCTGTCACCTCCTTCTCCTCCTGCCCTCAATGTTTCCCAGCATCTGGATCTTTTCCAAAGAGTCCGCTTTGCGCATCAGGTTGCCAAAATATTGGAGCTTCAGCTTCAGCGTCAGTCCTTCCAATGAATATTCAGGACTGATTTCCTTTAGGATTGACTGGTTTGATCTCCTTTCAGTCCAAGGGACTCTCAAGAGTCTTCTCCAGCACCAGGATTTGAAAGCATCAGCTCTTTGGTGCTCAGTCTTCTTTATGGTTCAACTCTCACATCCATACACAACTTCTGGAAAAACCATAGCTTTGACTATACAGACCTTTGTCATAAAAATAATGTGTCTGCTTTTTAATATGCTGTCTAGGTTTGTCATAGCTTTTCTTCCAAAGACTGAGCATCTTTTAATTTAGTGGCTGCAGTCACCAACCACAGTGATTTTGGAGCCCAAGAAAATAAAATCTGTCACGGTTTCCATTGTTTCCTCATCTATTTGCCATGAGCTGATGAGACCAGATGCCATGATTTTTGTTTTTTGAATGCTGAGTTTTAAGCCAGATTTTTCACTCTCTTCTTTCACCCTCATCAAGAGGCTCTTTAGTTCCTCATCACTTTCTGCCATTAGAGTGATATAATCTGTGTATCTGAGTTTGTTGATATTTCTCCTGACAATCTTGATTCCAGCTTGTGAATCATCTAGCCCTGCATTTCGCATGATGTACTCTGCATATAAGTTAAATAAGCAGAGGAACAACATACAGCCTTGTCGTACTCCTTCCCAGTTTTGAACCAGTACATTGTTTCACGTCCAGTTCACATCAGGTTACACAAGGCTGTGATCCATGTGATCATTTTGGTTAGCTTTCCGTGATTATGGTTTTCATCCTGGAGGCTGTGGGATTATAGTTCTTGCTTCTTTTGCCTGCCCTCTGATGGATGAGGATAAGAGGATTGTGCAAGCTTCCTGATGGGAAGGACTGGCTGTTGGGAAAACAGTCTTGCTCTGGTGTTGGGGGCCATGTTCAATAAATCTTTAATCCAATTGTCTGCTAATGGGTGTGGCTGTGCTCCCTCTTTGTTAGTTGTTTGGCCTGAAGTGACCCAGTCCTGGAGTTGACAGGCTCTGTGGTAGGGCTACTGGTGATCTCCAAGAGGACTTGTGCCAACATGCGCCTCCTACGACTGCTGCTGCCAGTGCCCCTGTCCTCATGGCAGGCCACTGCCAGCCTCACCTCCACTGGAGACCCTCAAACACTCATAGGCAGGTCTGGCTCAGTCTCTTGTGGGGTCCCTGCTCCTTTCCCCTGGGTCCTGGGGTGCACAAGATTTTGTTTGTGCCCTCCAAGCGTCTCTGTCTCCCCCAGTCCCATGGAAATTCAGTAATCAAATCCCACTGTCCTTCAAGGTCAGATTCCCTGGAGATTCCCAGTCCATTTGCTAGATCCCCAGTTTGGGAAGTTTGATATGGGGCTTGGAAATTTCACAACAGTGTGAGAACTGCTTTGGTATTATAATAAGTTATGTGGTCCAAAGCGAATATCAACAAAAGCAGGGAGATAAAGTAGAGAACATGAGTGTACAGTGAGATTGTCTCTGTCAACTAAGATTTTGTAAAAATGGAGAAAATTGCAGCAATACCTATTTTAGAGAGCTAAGAATTAAATGAGCTAAACTGAATTGTTCATTTAATCATGTACCATCCTATCACTGACATTTTAAAAAATGAGCCTTTCTTTCAACCTCTTTCTCTTTTTCTCATCTTCAAAGACTACCCGGCAGGACCAGTTGGAAGGATGCTCTAGAGAACCTCTGGGAGGAGCCAGGAAGGGGCTGATCTTATATGGACACATCCCCACACTTTCACTTGTTGCCTAAAATTCCATCATTAGAGCCATTCACTACCACTTTTCACAGCTCTAGGCTTGGAATAACTAGGGCATGACCGATCAGGAGAGTGGATATGGAAAGTCCAGGCGGGAAACTGTTTTAGTGACAATCTCACGGCAACCCTGAGCAGGGGGAGAGATAGCATCTCTCAGAGACTCACCATCTGTGGGTTTGCTGTTACTATATACATAGTCAGAAAGGCTGTATCCCCTTGGTGGGACACCCTAAGTGCAGGCTGCCCATCTGAATTTGAAATGAATTCAATTTAGCCTTGCGTAATTGCTTATTTGATTCCTGACAATGACATGCGGTTAGGAGGGAAATTGACATTCTGTCATCTCTTTTCCAATAAACCAAACTCCAGGTACTTTGTGGCAGCTGGGCCACCTGCTCTTCTATAGAGAAATTAGTGAGTACAGGGAGCTTGGAAATAGAGAATCCCAAGTCCGGGGTGTTTTTAGGAAGTCTGAAATGGATGAATAATATAGGCAGTCGAGGGTATTTGCCTGAACCTCCTTTTCCCTAGTGAATACAATAGCTCTCTTTTTGGAAAGTATTTAGGATGGCTCCATGCTTTAGAAATATGAGTTCTCTCACTTGTTAGTGAAAGCGCATTCATGTTCAAGGTCATTTTTTAAAAATCACAAACAATGTAGGAGCCTGGAGACATCCTCAGTAAATCACAAAAAGCCTTGCAGTTCTAAGTATAGGAAAATATATTTGTTATCTCATGACTACCCAATGCCTTCTTTGTCCAAGTCTGTATATGACTCCTGCGTTCTGGATGATGCCCACAGAACTGAGAAAGGGGAGCCCATTCAAACTAAGAGGACGTGAATCAAGTGAATGGGATGGGACTTGACAAAGGTTCCCAGAAGGTGGTTGAAGGATCAGTGAGCACCTTAAGTCTCATTGATGAAAGAATAGAATCCACAAGAGCTTAAACAGAGGGCTTAAATGTCAATATCCACGGAAACTGAGCCTTCCATGTATCTTGGATAGATGGCATTTCGTTGATAACCCCATGATGAGGTGAGAAAAGTGCAAGTACTAAACCATTCAGCAGAGCTTTCTTATGGGGGGTATTTTGTCCTTCTTCCCAGAGGACACTTGATAAGATGAAGGCATTCTTGGTTGTTGGACCTGGAGAGTTATTACCAGTATCTGGTGAGGAGTGGCCAGGGATGCTGGCAGGCATCTTACCACACACAGCTGCCCACAGGATAGGATCACCTGGTCCACAGTGTTCACAGGGCTGAGAAACTGCCCCACAGAGCAAGGGGCCAGACCCAAGACACTGCCTTCTTTTGAGATGTAGAGTTGGCAACTTGAAAAAGGTGATCTCTCCTGGCCTTGGGAAAACTTTTACGCTGAGTTGAGAAAGCTGAACTATTCTTACTTCAGATCACAAATCACATCACACTCCTCTGTTCAGAATCCTCCACTGGCTTCCAATTGTTTTTAGGAAAAAATCCAAGATACATAATACAGCCTGCAGGGTCCTGTGTAAATGTGTTTCTCACTTTCTGCAGTAAGGATGAGAAAGCCAGAACTTAGGCAAGGGACACTGATCAGGGCAACCCTTCATCAATGTCGAGTTAATGAAAAATGTCAAGAAAGGATGGCTAAAAATAATCTGTCATTGCCATACTTGCAGGCGATGCTGGGAAGATGGAGTGATAGTAAATGGATCTCACACGTGGAGACTCTCAGGGTCATTACTAGATTGATTCTCAAAAAGCAATAAATGTCTCATTTTTAAAAAAAGACATACTCAGATGTAACTAACACCAAGATGAGAGAGGAGAGTCACTTAAACACCCTTCCTCTTCTGTCCTTGATTAAGAGGCAGAACATCGTTTTTTGGTTTCATGTAACAGTTCTTGGGGCCCTGGGAA
This sequence comes from Giraffa tippelskirchi, assembly GCF_054371585.1. Taxonomy (NCBI): domain Eukaryota; kingdom Metazoa; phylum Chordata; class Mammalia; order Artiodactyla; family Giraffidae; genus Giraffa; species Giraffa tippelskirchi. Next base: position 26,069,050 of record NC_137287.1, read on the forward strand.
AGATGGCTGATGGAGAATTTCAGGAGAGGGGCCTGATGGCTCCTATTCTTTAGGAAAGATACATATCACTCTGCCCAGCTTCTCTTGGGGTTTAGGTTTGTCTTTCTTTAGCATAGTGTCGCCAAGACTAAACTGAAGGTGGCCTGGTTTCACCTGCGTTGCACCCTGCTCCACCCTTTGCCCGCTGGGCACCTGTTATGCAGGACTTCTGCAGGGCCTTGAGCATCAAGCTTCCTCTCCCTATAAGTTCTTCCTTTAGCTTGGGTTCTGGATTTTGCCCCTGTTTCTCTTACACACACACTGCATCATTTACTCTTGTTCATCTCTCTCATCTCAGATCAAATATTGTATCTGGAGAGATTTCCCTGGCTCCCCGTGATTTGGCTCAGTTTCCTTTTTCAGGAATTCCTGTGCCTCTCTTGTCACTCTTATATGAATGGTGTATTCAGTAGGCTCGTGTATTTTTTCCCCCCACCTCTTGATGAGTAGCTCCATGAAGATAAAGGTCAGGGCTGTACCTCCATGCACTGTACAAAAGGCATCCAGCCAGACCACAGCCAGGGGCTGAAGGCTATGAATGCTCTGCTGGCCTGGTCAGCCTTGGCCGTCACTCTCACTGTGCAACCCCAGCGCCCAGCACGGTGCCTGGTGCAGAGCAGGCCCCCAGGAATTGTGGATTGATGGATGTGTCTTGCCAAAAGTTTTACTTTAGTTTCCAGGTTCGAAGGATTTGTTAACAAAAGAAACCATTCATTACACACAAACAAAAACATTTAATATTTAATTGAGGATTATTTAATTTAATTTCAATACACAGTCATTAAAAGAAAAGAGAAATAGAAACACCAGAGAACAGTAACTGCACATACACCACCAAATTGGGCCGACCAACATCCAGACTTAAACAGCGTTCTGGGAAGTTGCGAGTAACAACAATCTGGAGTCCCAGTTGGGAAAAGGTCCCTGGCAGTGCGTCCACTCTACGGGTGAGACTTCAAACTGGAGTTTCAGGGTTCCTGTCTATAATCCCAGGCTGCAAACTGATATCATCAGTTTGTGAGAAAAACGCAGCCCTGGCTTTACTTTAACCTTTTTTTTTTTTTTTCTCACATAATTTGCCTTTATTTTTTTTTTTTTTAATAAATTTATTTATTTTAGTTGGGGGCTAATTACTTTACAATATTGTAATAGTTTTTGCCATACATTGACATGAATCAGCCATGGGTTTACATGTGTTCCCCTTCCTGGACCCCCTCCCACCTCCCTTCCCATCCCATCCCTCTGGGTCATCCCATTGCCCCGGCCCTGAGCCCTTGTCTCATGCATCGAACATGGAATGGTGTTCTGTTTCACATATGATAATATACATGTTTCAATGCTATTCTCCCAGAATGTCCCACCCTCACCTTCTCCCTCAGAGTCCATAAGACTGTTCTATGCATCTGTGTCTCTTATTCTGTCTCACATATAGGGTTATCGTTACCATCTTTCAAATTCCATGTATATGCATTAGTATACCGTATTGGTGTTTTTCTTTCTGGCTTACTTCACTCTGTATGATGGGCTCCAGTTTTATCCATCTCAATAGAACCGATTCAAATGTATTTTTTTAATGGCTGAGTAATATTCCATTGTGTATATGTACCACAGCTTCCTTATCCATCCGTCTGCTGATGGACATCTAGGTTGCTTCCATGTCCTGGCTATTGTAAACAGTGCTGCGAACTTTAACCTTTTAACAATGCTGTTTGTTTCACCTTGTGAGTCAGGATTTCATTAAACCCCGGGGATTGACCAGACCCTCAGGGGCTTTCTTATTCAAAGTGCTGCCTGACTTGCTGTGATTCCCAGCAGGCATGGCATCTAGGCAGTGTCCAGGCAGGTCAGAAGCAGGTCAGAGACCTGCTTTCCTGCTTCTGAAGCCTCCATTTTACATTCCCTACTAGTCAGGCTCAGGATAGTTGAGGCTGAAGAGTATAGGAAGAAGGCAAAATAACACGAGCTGTCCTCAATTCTGTAAGTCAAATAACAATTTCAGATAGCCAATAGAAATAAAGTGATCAAAGAAACAAGGAATGAGTTAAACAATGCAGCAAACAATTTTTGAGAAGTAGGGCATTTAGTAAAGAAAACATCCCACCATGAATGAGAAGTATATTTTTATACATCAACTCCTACATCCATTAACTTATTGGCAAAAATAGTAGTAACAACAGAATGTTCTATCAAGGTGGAATTATGCTTAGCTATGAAATTTTGCAAATGGTTCCATGCAAAATCTTAGGTAAGGGTTCTGAGGGGAAGTTAATACTGGGAAAAGAAAGAGTAGGGAATAACATTTGAGTCTGCAGTACCTGGATTCTCATGGGGTTGGGGAGCTTCCCCAGTGGCTCAGCAATAAAGAATCTGTCTGCAATGCAGGAGATGTGTGTTCAATCCCTGGGTCAGGAAGATCCCCTGGAGGAGGGCGTGGCAACCCACTCCAGTATTCTTGCCTGGAGAATCCCATGGACAGAGAAACCTGGCAGACTACAGTCCATAAGGTTGCAGAGAGTTGGACACGACTGAAGCGACTGAGTATGCATGCACACGTAGGGAGGAGGGAAGTAATAGGTGGTCCCATTCCAACATGTGTTAGGCTGCTGGAAAAAGGATTGATACGCAGAAGTAGTATCAACATCTACTGGTTACAATACATATAAATTGAGGGGCTATTTCAAAAAACATATTGAAGGATTTAGGAAAGATAGTCCATTCACAACAGTTGGTGGAGTTCTCCAGTGTGCAGGATTCCCAAACGTGAGACCTTGGCCCACATGTAAGTGAAAGCGAAAGTCATTCAGTTGTGTCTGACTCTTTGCAACCCCATGGACTATATATAGTCCATGGAACTTCCAGGCCAGAATACTGGTGTGGGTAGCAGTATTGCTTGATCCATATAGCAGTCCTTCAGTAGCTTTGTCACAGTCGATCAGTAAGTGGGTGCAACTGTTAAAGTAACACATGAAATTGGCACATAATACTTGTGTTCAAGGCTTGAGCTATATCTTTACCAGTGATGTGTAATCTAGCATATTGATAAATTTTGTCCCTAGAAAGTCAAAGGTAAGAAAGGACAGACCTTTTGTTGGGCAGGTGAAGTTATCCTGAATTGAGGTCCAGCCCATGTTTCTCTAGCTGAAGATTACCCAAGAGCTTTCTTCATATTTTTCTTTAAAAATTTTTTTAAATTAATTTATTTATTTTAATTGGAGGATAATTACTTTAAATATTGTGATGGTTTTTGCCATACATCAACATGAATCGGCCACAGGTATACATGCATCCCCTTCTACATATTTTTCTTTTAATTGTAGCATACCCTTGCGGTTGAGGCATGAATGACAATCCACTTTATAGTTAGGCTTTCAAGAATAATCTATTTAGGAGACGCGTGTACCCCAATGTTCATCGCAGCACTGTTTATAATAGCCAGGACATGGAAGCAACCTAGATGTCCATCAGCAGACGGATGGATAAGGAAGCTGTGGTACATATACACAATGGAATATTACTCAGCCATTAAAAAAAATACATTTGAATTGGTTCTATTGAGATGGATGAAACTGGAGCCCATTATACAGAGTGAAGTAAGCCAGAAAGAAAAACACCAATACAGTATATGAATGCATATATATGGAATTTGAAAGATGGTAACGATAACCCTATATGTGAGACAGAATAAGAGACACAGATGCATAGAACAGTCTTATGGACTCTGAGGGAGAAGGTGAGGGTGGGACGATCTGGGAGAATAGCACTGAAACATGTATATTATCATATGTGAAACAGAACACCATTCCATGTTCGATGCATGAGACAAATGCTCAGGGCTGGGGCAATGGGATGACCCAGAGGGATGGGATGGGGAGGGTGGTGGGAGGGGGGTCCAGGAAGGGGAACACATGTAAACCCATGGCTGATTCATGTCAATGTATGGCAAAAACTACTACAATATTGTAAAGTAATTAGCCCCCAACTAAAATAAATAAATTTATTTAAAAAAAAATAAATAAAAAGTTAATTTTGCTGCAAAAAAAAAAAAGAATAATCTATTTATGAGAAAAACAGGGGTTAATGGCACATATTTCCATGTTTCCTGTTGGATATCATCAGTAATACAGTATTATTCTTCCTCTGAGAAGTCACATCAGCAGATATGGAAAGATGATTAGGTTCCTTCACCAAGACTTTAGCTCTGATTGCATGTATTTCATTTGTGGATCCAAACCCTCCATCACCTCTGACTGTTAATAAGGTGGGTTGCTGTTGTTCAGTCACTAAGTCGTGTCCAACTCTTTGTGACCCCATGGACTGCAGCACGCCAGGCTTCTCTGTCCTTCACTGTCTCCCAGAGTTTGCTCAAACTCATGTCCACTGAATTGCTGATGTACTCCAAATGTCTCATCCTCTGTCACCCTCTTCTCCTCTGCCCCCAATCCTTCCCAACATGAAGGTTTTTCCAGAGAGTTGGCTCTTCCCATTAGGTGCCCTAAGTATTGGAGCTTCAGCATCAGTCCTTCCAATGAATATTCAGGTTTCATTTCCTTTAGGATTGACTGGTTTATTTCCTTGCAGTCTGAGGGTCTCGCAAGAGTCTTTTCAAGCACCACAATTCAACAGAATCAATTCTTCGGCACTCAGCATTCTTTAGGTCCAACTCTCACATCCATACATGACTACTGGAAAAACCATAGCTTTGACTATACAGACCTTTGTCAGAAAAAATAATGTCTCTGCTCTTGAATACACTGTCTACATTTGTCATAGCTTTTCTTCCAAAGAGCAAGCGTCTTTTAATTCTGTGGCTGTAGTCACCATCCACAGCGATTTTGGAGCCAAGAAAATAAAATCTGACAGTGTCCCCATTTTTCTCCCATCTATTTGCCACAAAGTGATAGGACTGGATGCCATGATTTGAGTTTTTTGGTTGTTGAGTTTTAAGCCAGCTTTTTCACTCTCTTCCTTCATACTCATCGGGAGGCTCTTTAGTTCCTCTTTGCCTTCTGCCATTAGAGTGATATCATCTGTGAATCTGAGGTTGTTGATATTTCTCTGGGCAATCTTGATTCCAGCTTGTGATTCATTGAGTCCTGCACTTCGCATGATGTACTCTGCATAGAAGTTAAATCAGCAGGGTGACAATATATAGCCTTGTTATACTCCTTTCCCAGTTTTGAATTAGTCCATTGTTTCATGTCTGGTTCTAACTATTGCTTCTTGTTCTGCATACAGGTTTCTCAGAAGACAGGTAAGGTGATCTGGTATTCCCATTTCTTTAAGAATATTCCACAGTTTGTTGTGCTCCACAGAGTCAAAGGCTTTAGGTCAATGATGCAGAAGTAGATGGGTTTTTTTTTTTTTCTTTCTGGAATTCCCTTTTTCTATGATCCAACAGATATTGGTAATTTGATCTCTGGTTCCTTTGCCTTTCATAAATCCAGCTTGTATTTTGGAAGCTCTTGGTTGACGTAGTGTTGAAACCTAGCTTGAAGGATTTTGAGCATTATCTTGCTAGCATGTGAAATAAGCACAATTGCATGGTAGTTTGAATACTCTTTGGCATTGCTCTTCTTTGGGATTGGAGTGAAAACTGACCTTTTTCTGTCCTGTGACCACTGCTGAGTTTTCCAAATTGGCTGACATACCGAGTGCAGAACTTTTCAACATCATCTTTTAGGATTTTAAATAGCTCATCTCGAATTCTATCACCTCCACTAGCTATGTTTGTAATAATGCTTCCTAAGGCCCACTAGACTTAACATTCCAGGATGGTCTGGCTCTAGGTGAGTGACCACACCATAGTGGTTATCCAGGTCATTAAGACTGTCTTTGTACAGTTCTTCTGTGTATTCTTGCCACCTCTTCTTAATCTCTTCTGCTTTGCTTAGGTCCTTGCCACTTCTGTCCTTTATTGTGACCATCTTTGCGTGAAATAGTCCCTTGGTATCTCCAATTTTCTTGAAGTCTTTCCCATTCTATTGTTTCCCTCTATTTCTTTGCTACTACTGCTGCTGCTGCTAAGTCGCTTCAGTCGTGTCCGACTCTGTGCGTCTCCATAGACAGCAGCCCACCAGGCTCCGCCATCCCTGTGGTTCTCCAGGCAAGAACACTGGAGTGGGTTGCCATTTCCTTCTCCAATGCATGGAAGTGAAAGGCGAAAGTGAAGTCACTCAGTCGTGTCCAACTCTTAGCGACCCCATGGACTGCAGCCTACCAGGCTCCCCTGTCCATGAGATTTTCCAGGCAAGAGTACTGGAGTGGGTTGCCATTGCCTTCTCCGCTATTTCTTTGCACTATTCACTAAAGAAGGTTTTCTTATCTCTCCTTGCTATTCTCTGGAACTCTGCATTCAGGTAGGTATATCTTTCCATTTTTCCTTTGCCTTTCACTTCTCTTCTTTTCTCAGCTATTTGTAAAGGCCTTCTCAGACAACCACTTTGCCTTCTTGTATTTCTTGGGGATGATTTTGGTCACCACCTCCTGTACAATGTTATGAACCTCTGTCCATAGTTCTTCAGACACTCTGTCTACCAGATCTAATCCCTTGAATCTATTTATCATCTCCACTGTATAATCATAAAGGATTTGATTTAGGTCATACCTGTATGGCCTGAGCTTCCACGGTGGCTCAGCAGTAAAGAATCTCCTGTAATGCAGGAGCCATCGGAGATGCAGGTTTGATCCCTGGGTTGGGAAGATCCCCGGGAGGAGAGCATGGCAACCCACTCCAGTATTCTAGCCTGGAGAATTCCATGGACAGAGGAGCTTGGAAAGCTACACTCCACAGTGTCAAAGAGAGTTGGACATGACTGAAGAGACTGAGTACACATGAGCATCCTATGTATCCTAGTGGTTTTCCCTACTCTCTTCAACTTAATCCTGAGTTTTGGATTAAGGAGTTCATGATCTGAGCCACAGTCAGCTCCCGGTCTTGTTTTTGCTGACTGTATACAGTTTCTCCACCTTCAGCTGCAAGGAATACAATCAATCTGATTTCAGTGTTGACCATCTGGTGATGTCCACGTGTAGAGTCATCTCTTGTGTTGTTGGAAGAGGATGTTTTCTATGACTAGTGTGTTCTCTTGGCAAAACTCTGTTAGCCTTTGTCCTGCTTCATTTTGTACTCCAAGTTCAAACATGTTTTTTACTCCAGGTATCTCTTGATTTCTTGATTTTGCATTTCAATCACCTATGATGAAAAGGACATCTTTATTTTTTGGTGTTCTAGAAGATTTTGGAGTTATTCATAGAATCATTCAACTTCAGCTTCTTCACTGTTAGTCGTTGGGATATAGACTTGGATCACTGAGCTGTTGAAAGGTTTGCCTGGAAATGAACCAAGATCATTCTGTTATGTTTAAGATTGCACCCAAGTACTGCATTTCACACTTTTTTTTTGACTATGAGAGTTTCTCTCACCTTCCTATGGGATTCTTCCCATGATAGTAGATACAATGGTCATCTGAATTAAATTCGCCCATTCTGTCCCTTTTAGTTCACTAATTCCTAAAATATCAGTGTTCACTCTTGCTATCTTCTGCTTGACTATGTTCAATTTACCTTGATTCACAGACCTAACATTCCAGGTTCCTAGGCAGTATTGTTCTGTACAGCATCAGACTTTACTTTTGCCACCAGACACATCTACAATCGAGTGTCATTTCCACTTTGGTCCAGCCTCTTCATTCTTTCTGGAGCTATTTCTCTGCTCTTCCTCAGTAGCATATTGGACACCTACCAACCTGGGGGGCTCATTTCTGTTGTCATATCTTTTTGCCTTTTCACACTGTTCACGAAATTCTCAAAGTAGGAATACTGGAGTGGAATAAGATGGGAGGTTCTTCTTTTTTGTACTTTATCAATTAATATGGGTGAATCAGCAATTTGGCGATTTGATTATGTTTATTAACAAATAGAGCATTCTTTTCTTCAATTTGTAATATTACTCAGGTTTTTCCTTGGTAGTCTGGGTCTATAACTCCTTCATGAAATTATAGTATTAGTCTGATTGGATTTCCCAAAGGGAATGGTCACTAAATATCCAGAATATGTGTCCACAGCCATGAACATATATTGGCATCCTTTATCTCTAAATAATGAGCCAATATAACCAATTTTCCATATTTGCCCAGGCAGCTTGTAATGTGCCAATTGTACCTTGATTAATTGTGGCAACCTTCTACGCTTAATACGTTGACAAATTGGAGAGTGTACAATAACAGGTTTAATGAGATTCATAGCTAAAGAAATGGGCCTCCCTGGTGGCTCAGGTGGTAAGAATCTGCCTGCAACGTGGGAGACTCGGGTTTGATCCCTGGTCAGGAAGATCCCCTGGAGAAGGGAATGGCAACCCACTCCAGTATTCTTGCCTGAGAAATCCCATGGACAGAGGAGCCTGGCGGGCTACAGTCCACGGGTTCACAAAGAGTTAGACATGACTGAGCGACTAACATTTTCACTTTCATAGTTAAAGAAATATCTCTATCCTGAGCCCACAGGATATGTTGCTTTTTCTCCCAGATGGCCACATTTTTGGTGTGTCCACTAAGTCAAACCTTTTAAGTCGCTGGAGTCTGGATTGATTTCTACTGCTTGGATTCAGGTTTGTTCTTGTAATAGAGTTATACCATTATTCTGTATAATTTGGAACACTGTGAGCATCTACATGGAAGACTGAAACATTAGTAGTATGAACAGTTTCTCAAATGTCAGACTATAATTCCTTCCCTATAGCTCTTTGGAGTAAATTTGCCAGTTATTCTTTATCCATAGAGGAAGCCAAGTAACCGATCCATTGGCCTCTGATCAAGAATCTGTGTGTATATATATGACATTGAGTTAAATTCTCTTCTTTGACACATGATAAAGAGTATATAACTTGGCAAACTGGCTACTTCTACCTTCCCCAGTAGTTGTCAACAATTTAGTAGTGACCAGATTATATGCCACCACTTTCCGATAGCAAGTGGATCCTATATATTAATATTTGGCTGATCCATCAGTAAATTATTCATGCTGTTTTTCTTGTGCAGTTAAAGAGTCAAAGGGCTTTCCCCATTTTATAGGTGACTCAGATATCTCAGGGCTTTCCTGGTGACTCAGCGGTAAAAGAATCTTCCTGTCAATTCAGAAGATGTGGGTTTGATCCCTGGGTAAGGAAGGTCCCCTGGAGAAGGAAATGGCAACTCACTCCAGGATTCTTGCCTAGGAAGTCCCATGGAGAGAGGAGCCTGATGGGCTGCAGTCCACGGGGTTGCAAAAGAGTTGGACACGACTTAGTGACTAAACAATAGCAATAACGGTTATCTCAAATGAGTTCCTTTTCATAGCTGTGTAATGTTCCACTGTGGGATGATTTGATGGAATAGCATTGAAACATGTGTATTACCATATGTAAAATAGATGAACAGTGTAAGTTCGATGCATGAAGCAGAGCACCCTATGCCAGTGCTCTGGGACAACCCAGAGGGACAGAGTGGGGAAGGAGAAGGGAGGGGGGTCAGCATGGGGGAGACACGTGTATACTGGTGGCCGATTCATGTTGATGTATGACAAAAACCGTCACAACATTGTGAAGTAATTTTCCTCCAACGAAAATAAATTAATTAATTTAAAAGAAAAAAAGACAGTTATGTCAGGTCTAATTACAGCCTCTTACTCAAGGCCTTCTGTAGGAATTTAGGACATTGTTTCATGGATGGCAGTGACTCCATGTGGCTCAGGTTTGGCTCAGTCCTGAATATACCACTTTCATTTTATTATGCTGGACTTCTGGGCTTGCCCAATCCTGTGGGTTTTGGGTGAACTGTATATTAGTACCCATTGCATGATTGGTACTCGAGGTCTTAATATTACAGTGTGATCTGTAGTCAATTGCTTCGTATCAATCAAAGCCCTAAAGCAAGTCAAAGCTATTTTCCAAAGGTGGTGTAATTTCTACCAGTCTCTGGAAATTTCCCAACCCAGAAGCATAAAGGCACTCTTTTGCCTTGCTGTTTTTGCCATAAGCTTCAATTAGCATATAGTTCATTGATAAACACATGTAATTTTACATCCCTTCCTTGTAGCTCACAGAATATTTGATAACAGCAGGGAAATATCTGGGAAGTAAGTCTTAGTCAACACAGATTTCAAAGTAACAAAACTAGAATTTAGTGTTCAGTGAAATACATAAATTTTTGTGTGTGTGAGGGCATTAACCAGGCAGTTGGGCTTTCCAGGTGGCGTTAGTGCTAAGGAACACTCCAGCAAATGCAAGAGATGTAAGAGATGTGAGTTCGATCCCTGGGTCAGGAAGATCACCTGAAAGAGGGCATGGCAACCTACTCCAATATTCCTGCCTGGAGAATCCCATGCACTGATGAGCCTGGCAGGCTACCATCCATAGGTTTGCAAAGAGTCGGATACAACTGAAGCAACTTAACATGCAGGCACAACCCTGCAGCCAGGGAAGGCTTTATCCCATCAAATTAAAAAATGAGGTTTGTCAGGGAACTAGGAAAAGTCAAGCAGCCATCTTGGATTTCCCATAACCCTGAGTGATTTACAGCTATGGTTTAACTCATTTTAAATTCCTTGATTCAGGAGTAGACTGTTGCCATGTCCTAAGGACATCAGGATAGAAAAATGAGGGGGTTAATTTTTTGAGGAAGCAGAATGAGCTTTATCTATGTGTGACACAATCTTCATAGATCATTGTGAAATAATATTTATTTACTTTACCAAAGTAACAAAAGATTTAAAAAACAAATATAAATCACTTAAAGGCAAAAATTCACGTAGTCTGTTATCAAAAGCCACATCCCAAGAAAACTTTGTTCTCTTAGCAGAGAGAGAAAACCAAATTCCAGTCTGAGAACAGCTTACTGTTAATAACAAAATTTGTTTATCTGGTTAATTTTAATTTAATCTGAGAATGTCTTTCCTATAAATCTTGAAAAGGTGGTAGTATTTCTTTTTGCCAAGGCACTAGAATGAAACCACAGCTGTCCACTGCATAATGACAAAAAGAGTTAAGACACATTTAAAATCTGATTATTTTGTGACTGAAAAAGTAACCTGGTCATGGCTGTGACATGTAACACTTTCATATAATAACTAGAATTATGAATTATAACAGCTTACCACAGTATATCATATCATATCTTTATGAATTCTATATAATCTCTAGAATCTCTGCGTTAGTAAGACTTATCACACAATATAACCTGATATTTGCAACTTTTTTGACAATACATCCCACACCAAATGAACCTAATTAATTTCTCTCTATGGGATGCCTCAGGGCCCTCTGAAGTACCCCAAAGTTAGCTAAAGGTCAAAAGAACTTCATTCAGTTCAGTTCATTTCAGTCACTCAGTCGTGTCTGACTCTTTGCGACCCCATGGACTGCAGCACGCCAGGCTTTGCTGTCCATCACCAACTCCTGCAGCTTACTCAAACTCATGTCCATCAAGTTGGTGATGCCATTCAACCATCTCACCCTCTGTTGTCCCCTTCTCCTCCTGCCTTCAATCTTTCCCAGCATCTGGGTCTTTTCAAATGAGTCAGTTCTTTGTATCAGGTGGCCAAAGTATTGGAGATTCAGCTTCAGCATCAGTCCTTCCAATAAATATTCAGGACTGATTTCCTTTAGGATGGACTGGTTGGATATCCTTGCAGTCCAAGGGACTCTCAAGAGTCTTATCCAACACCACAGTTCAAAAGCATCAATTCTTAGGTGCTCAGCTTTCTTTATAGTCCAACTCTCACATCCATACATGACTACTGGAAAAACCATAGCTTTGACTAGATGGGCCTTTGTTGGCAAAGTAATGTCTCTGCTTTTTAATATGCTATCTAGGTTGGTCATAGCTTTTCTTCCAAGAGCAGGCATCTTTTAATTTCACGGCTGCAGTCACCATTTGCAGTGATTTTGGAGACCAAAAAAATAAAGTCTCTCACTGTTTTCATTGTTTCCCCATCTATTTGCCATGAAGTGATGGGACCAGGTCTTAGTTTTTTGAATGTTGAGTTTTAAGCCAACTTTTTCACTCTCCTCTCTCACTTTTATCAAGAGGCTCTTTAGTTCTTCACTTTCTGCCATTACAGTGGTATCATCTGCATATCTGAGGTTATTGATATTTCTCCTGGCAATCTTGATTCCAGCTTGTGCTTCATCCAGTACAGCATTTCTTATGTTGAACTCCGCATATAAGTTAAATAAGCAGGGTGACAATATACAGCCTTGACGGACTCTTTACCCAATTTGGAACCAGTCTGTTGTTCCATGTCCAGTTCTAACTGTTGCTTTCTAACCTGCACACAGATTTCTCAGGAGGTAGGTCAGGTGGTCTGGTATTCCCATCTCTTTAAGAATTTTCCACAGTTTGTTGTGATCCACACCGTCAAAGGCTTTGGCATAGTCAGTGAAACAGAAGTAGATTTTTTACTGGAACTCTCTCACTTTTTCGATAATCCAACGGATGTTGGCTATTTGATCTCTGGTTCCTCTGGCTTGTCTAAATCCAGCTTGAACATCCGGAAGTTCACAGTTCATTCACTGTTGAAGCCTGGCTTGGAGAATTTTGAGCATTACTTTGCTAGTGTGTGGGATGAGTGCAATTGTGCAGTAGTTTGAGCATTCTTTGGCATTGCTTTTCTTTGGGAGCAGAATGAAAACTGACCTTTTCCAGGCTTGTGGCCATGGCTGAGTTTTCCAAATTTGCTGACATATTGAGTGCAGCACTTTCACAGCATCATCTTTCAGGATTTGAAATAGCTCAACTGGAATTTCATCACCTCCACTAGCTTTGTTCGTAGTGATGCTTTCTAAAGCCCACTTGACTTCGAATTCCAGGATGTCTGGCTCTAGGTGAGTGATCACACCATCATGATTATTTGGGTCATGATCTTTTGTGTATAGTTCTTTTGTGTATTCTTGCCATCTCTTCTTAATATCTTCTACTTCTGTTAGGTCCATACAATTTCTGTCCTCATTGTGCCCATCTTTGCATATCTCTAATTTTCTTGAAGAGATCTCTAGTCTTTCCCATTCTATTGTTTTCCTCTATTTCTTTGCATTGATCCCTGAAGAAGGCTTTCTTACCTCTCCTTGCTATTCTTTGGAACTCTGCATTCAAATGGGCATATATTCCCTTTTCTCCTTTGCCTTTGCCTCTCTTCTTTTCACAGCTATTTGTAACGCCTCCTCAGACAACCATTTTGCTTTTTTTCATTTGTTTTTCTTGGGGATGGTCTTGATCACTGCCTCCTGTACTCTGTCACAAACCTCCCTCCATAGTTCTTCAGGCACTCTATCAGCTCTAATCCCTCGGATCTATTTGTCACTTCCACTGTATAATCGTAAGGGATTTGATTTAGGTCATACCTGAATGGTCCAGTGGTGTTCCCCACTTTCTTCAATTTAAGTCTGAATTTGGCAATAAGGAGTTCATGATCTGAGCCATAGTCAGCTCCTGGTCTTGTTTTTGCTGACTGTATAGAGTTTCTCCATCTTTGGCTGCAAAGAATATAATCAATCTGATTTTTGTATTGACCATCTGGTGATATCCATGTGTAGAGTCTTCTCCTGTGTTGTTGAAAGAGGATGTTTTTTATGATCAGTGTGTTCTCTTGGCAATTAGAATTTGACTTGAGGAAGTTCTGTCAAAAATATCAAAGGGTTTAGAACACACATTCCGATCAGATCAAAGGTCATTGTGAAACAATATTCACTTAACCAAAGTACCAATAAAAGATTTCAAAGGCAAATACAGAGGAGATTGCTCGAGAAGTAAAGAAACTTCAAATTTGTTACCAAAGGCATTTCAATATCCCTAGGAAGCTTGTGATTGCAGCCATGAAATTAAAAGACGCTTACTCCTTGGAAGGAAGGTTATGGCCAACCTAGATAGCATATTTAAAAGCAGAGACATTACTTTGCCAACAAAAGCCCGCCTAGTCAAGGCTATGGTTTTTCCAGTGGTCATGTATGGATGTTGAGAGTTGGACGGTGAAGAAAGCTGAGTGCCGCAGAATTGATGCTTTTGAACTGTGGTGTTGGAGAAGACTCTTGAGAGTCCCTTGGACTTCAAGGAGATCCAATCAATCCATCCTAAAGGAGATCAATCCTGGGTGTTCATTGGAAGGACTGATGTTGAAGCTGAAACTCCAATACTTTGGCCACCTTATATGAAGAGTTGACTCATTGGAAAAGACCCTAATGCTGGGTAGGATTAGGGGCAGGAGGAGAAGGGGACGACAGAGGATGAGATGTTTGGATGGCATCACTGACTCGATGGACATGGGTTTGGGTGGACTCCGGGAGTTGGTGATGGACAGGGAGGCCTGGCGTGCTGTGATTCATGGGGTCGCAGAGAGTTGGACACAACTGAGCAACTGAACTGAACTGAACTGAGGAAGCTTGTACAATGTATAAAACTCTTCTCTCTGGGCCCACTTTCCACAAACCTTTCTTATCCCTTTCTGTATCCATAACTTTATTTTTCCATCCAGAAACAGACACCTATAAGTCAGACCTATTTCCTTTTCCCTTAAAATGCAATTTTATTCCTCATACCTCCTTTACTAAACTACACATCCTACTTTCCTTAAGCAACCTTGAACTTTCCTTTATATTAGCATTCTGTAATTGGTGAACTGGTATTTATACCAGTGATAATTACTAAAAATATTATAGAGAACATCTCAGGATGGTGCCAAACATATTTGTTAATATTTCTCAACCTTTTGTTTATCTGTAAAAGGAAGACAGTGTTTAGTGCTGGTGGCTTAGTCGCTAAGTCTTGTCTGACTCTTGCGACCCTTTAGACTTTAGCCTGCCAGACTCCTCTGTCCATGGGATTCTCCAGGCAAGAATACTGGGGTCGATTGCCATGCTCTCCTCCAGGGGATCTTCCTTACCCATAAGATTCCACATCTCTTATGCCTTCTACAATGGCATGAGGGTTCTTTACCACTAGCACCACCTGGGAATATTATAATATTATATATTATATTATTTAAAAACATAATATATACTATAAATATCAAGTATATAATTATGTAATATATGCATAATATAAATATAATGTGTACATAAGTATTAAGAAACCTCTTTTCATAATGGCCCCGTGCATGCACGCTAACTCAATTCAGTCATGCCTGACTCTTTGCAACCCTATGGACTGTAGCCCACCAGGCTCTGCTGTCCAAGGGATTCTCTAGGCAAGAATAATGGAGTGGGTTGTCATGTCCTCCTCCAGGGCATCTTTGAGGGAAAAGAGAACTCTTCTGTTAATGAATAAAAACATCCAAGTTTGGTGGATGCCTATTGCTACTTACTAGAATTAGATACGATGTGTACAAAACCACATTCGCTGTCTGTATGTGAGAAGAGAGCTATAGGAAGGCAGATCTAATTATACTGGATGCCAGCTTAAAGCTGGGAAATACCGTTAGGAGAAATCTCCACTTGAGAACCTTGCTTGTATACACAAGTGTTTGGGTTTAACAAGAGTGTGAATGTGCTTGCCTACTCAATTATTCTTCTTGCAAATACTCCCTGGGGCATTCTATGAGCTCAGCACTCTGCTAGGCTCCGAGGGGAATACAGAATAATAAGATTGAATCATTTTGTAAAAATGGCTAAATCCTACTGGGGGGAGAGAAAATATTTAAACTATTAGTGATAATATGATTTCTGCATTCAACTAATATTACTGAGCACCACCTACATGCCAGCAATTATCCCTAGGCACTGGGGACCCAGCAGCACACAAAACAAAAGATCCTTTTCCCGTGGGATTTATGGAGGGTAAGGTGCCGTAAAAACACAACCAAATAAATGTGTAATTTATACTGGTTAGATGAGTGCTTTTACTAATAAGACAAGGTAGAAAGATGGAGATGTTGGATAGGGGTTGCTATTTCAAACTGGGGGGTGAGGAAAGGTTTTTCAAAAGAGATGATACTTGGGCCAAAAACTGACGCTGAACCAAGTGAGGTGGTGAATCATGTCAGTGTCAAGGGAAGTGAATTTCAGGCAGAAATATGTCACATGGCCCCTGGCATATTGAAGAAGCGGTGGAGGGACTTCCCTGGTAGTCCAGTGGTTAAGAATCCACCTTCCAATGTAGGGGGCATGGGTTTGATCTCTGGTCGGGGAACTAAGATCCCACATCCTGCAGGGCAGATAAGCCCGTGAGCCACAGCTTGAGAGAAGCCTGCGTGCCACAGTGAGGATCTGGAGTGTTGCAACTAAGACCCAGTGCAGCCAAATAAAGAAAATAAATATTATAAAAAAGATTACATGGTGTCATTAAAACAAAGAGGAAGAAGAAGAAGCAGCAGAGAGGTCAGTGTGGCTTGCAGCCAAGGGAGCAGCAAGGAGAGTGGTGGGGCCAGACCATGCAGCGTGATCTGTAACCTCACAGCCTTCAATGGGAAGCAAACGTCAACAACAAAGGGTAAGTTAACTCTGAAAAACAAAAGTGAAAACAAAACCCAGCTGCCGCAATAATGAAATTGGGGAAGCAAGCCTGACAGTTTCTTATGCTGCTGCTGTGTAGTTGCTAAGTCATGTCCGACTCTTTTGCAACCCCATGGACTGTAGCCCACCAGGCTCCTCTGACCATGGGTTTTCCCAGGCAAGAATACTGGAGTGGGTTACTATTTCCTTCTCCAGGGGATCACCCCTAACCAGGGATCGAACCCACATCTCCTGCACTGACAGGCAGATTCTTTAGCACTGAAGCACCTGGGATGCCCTTACAGTTGGTTACACCCAAGACTTATTACACCTGAAGCACAGTTCACTCAGTAAGATGGTTCTGGGGCTGCTAATACCTGGAGATGCTGAACAGGAGGAATCATGGAATAGAATGGGGGTCTGCTCAGCAAGTCACCTCTAGAGAACACTCTTCTCTCTTTTTGACTGCCCAGTACCTTCCTGTGTTTGGGGAATTTACCTGCTCTAAGTTCCCACCTTTTACAACAGAAGCCAGATGCTGCCTTTCCCGTCTCCCTTGCAGCTAGAGTGAAAGCATATGACACTGGTTCCTCCAATCAGATTGCTTGTTACAGACGTTGCCTTGAAAGCTGGTTCACCCATAATGGCCACAGCTTTCTCCCAGCTTCCAGGGGCAGCAGGGGCCAACAGCTTAGTAGAGCATCCCAGGCGCTGGCATTGCAAGGTCCATGGAGCCCATGGTGATGCCTCTGCTGCACCAGTTCTGCACTGTGAGTTTAGGGATTATCCTAAGCAGAGCCTCAAAACTTGGTTCTCTTCATGGGCATTAGTTTCCTGTTGTAACAAATGACCACAGTCTTGGTGGGTCAAAACAACAAAATTTACTCCCTCATATTTCTGGAGGTCAGGAGTTCAAAATCAAGGTGTCAGAGGGCCAGGCTTGCTCTGGAGGCTCTAGGGGAGAATTGGGTCTTTGCTTCTTCCAGCTTCTGGTGGCTGTTGGCAAGCCTTGACTTACAGCCCCATAACTTCAATCTGCCTCCTTGGTCACGTGGTCTTCCCTTTGCTCTTTGTCTTCACTTCCCATTGTGTCAAATCTCTGCTTTGTAAGGATTTGCGGGTCTTCCAGGTGGCCCAGTGGTAAAGAACACACCTGCAAATGCAGGAGACATGGGTTCCATCCCTGGGTCAGGAAGGTCCCTTGGAGAAGGAGCTGGCAACCCACTCTGGTATTCTTGCCTGGGAAATCCCATAGACAGAGGAGCCTGGTGGGCTACAGTCAATGGGGCCTCAAAGAGTTGGACACAACTTAGTGACTAAACAGCAACAGCAGTCATGGGATTTAGGACCCAGCTGGATAATCCAGAATGATGTCTTATCTCAAGATCCTTACCTTAATTACATCTTCAGAGACTTTCCCAAATAAGATCACATCCACAGATTTCAGGGATTAGCACATGGACATATTTTTTTGTAGCCCAGGATTCAATCCACTGTACCACCTCCTGAAGATCCTGTGAGTTCACAAATCACTTAATATGTTTCTTTTCAGTTCACACGATCCTGAACTGATTCCTGTTGTTTGAAAGTCAGAAACCTGGCATTGACATTGCCCTACCTGCATTTCTATTCCATGTCCCCAGCTGGGAAGAGGAGTCTGGCATGCAGCCTTGCTTGGAGTCCCAAGCCTGAGACTCTGGTCTCTGCAGGCCTGGACAATGAATGTCTGGAGCCCATTTTAAGGAAGAGAAATAGCTTGACAAACATTAACCAGATGTTGACACACTTGCGCTCAGGAGCCAGAGGGATCTTGAAACCTGAATCCTGGTACAACAGCTTACTGGCTGTGTGGTTTTGAGAATATTATTCACCTCTCTGAGCTACAGTTTTCTCATTCCTGGAGAGTATTAACATCTCCCTCATTTTTTATTGTCAGTGTTTGTTTGTTTTTGCTTTTGTGTGGATTAGAGTCAATGCAGTTCCTAGTATACTGCCCACACATGTGAATGTGTGGAAGCACCTTCAGTTGTTTTGCCTATTGTCACTGCTCTTATCTGATAGCCTCCCCTTGATTGGTTATCTGTGGATGTACTGCCTCTTCTGTCGTGAGTGCTGACCCCACAGTGTCCAGCACATGATAGGTGTTCTGTGAATTTTGGGTGATAAATCTGTGTTGTTTTGATGGGTGTGCAGTCTGTGTGTGATGGACCAATATGTGACAAGAATAGATTGATCATCTTGGATACATACCCTGAGACCTTATTTCTACTTCCAGTGGCAATAACCCCAGCCTCCACCTGATGCTCCCAATACCAGCAACCTCATCATTACTGGGAGTCCCTGGGGGAATGTCTGGCCTATTCTCACAAGCCCAGTGTGCTTGGCCATCCTATGAAGCCTGCTTTTTTATTTCTACTCTGCATTGTCCCCTCTGGGTGAGGGGTGAGAACACCATTAGCACCTAGGGTGATGAGATGGTGTTGGAAGCACAATGTCAGTTCATCCCAAAAGTCCATGTTGAAACAAATACTGCTGAACCTACTAGTAACCTTAGGTGCAATCAATGTCCCCAGAAATTTCACCAAAATGCTTTTTTTTTTTAAGTCTTTATTGAATTTGTTACAGTATCGCTTTTGTTTCTTATGTTTTGGCTTTTTGGCCGTGAGGCATGTGGGATCTTAGCTTCTCAACTAGGAATCAAACTGCACTCCCCTCATTGGAAGGTGAAATCTTAACCCCTGTACTACCAGAGGAGGCCCACCCTTTTGGTTTTGACCTCTTTTACTGTAGCCTGTGCTTTTTAGCATTCAGGCATAAGTCTCTAGGGTTCAAGAGGGACTGGTCTGAATTATAAGGCTTGTGTTGGGTTCTATCTTGTCCTTCCAGTTCTGGGGCCACAGATCTTGGTAATGGGGTGTGTGCGCCTGTGTGTCATATGACAGGGGTCTAAATATTGACTCCATGATATACTAGCTCTGAGACCTTGGCCAAGTCACATTATCTTTTCAAGTCTGAGTTTTACTGTCTGCAAAGTGAGGGAGAGGAAATAATTTTCCTCACAAGGAAAATTAAGAATTAAATGAAATAATGATTGCAATGGGCACAACTTGGCATACTCTAAATACTAAATAAATGCTATCATTTTCATTTCCTTGGGTAAAAAATTATTTACCTACTGGCTCTACTGTTTCATCTGCAAATAATGCCTTGTGGTTACATCTACCAAACATTTGGAGATGAAGGGAGTGAGGTGGTGGCAGAGAAGATAGGGAAAAAGCCCTTCTAACACCTCAGAAGTGTTAGAAATTAAATAATAACTGTCAGAAATATGATAATGCTATAAAAATAAGCTATAGATCCAGCTATGTGGATCATACAACAGAGAGCATGGGACAAAAGTAGTGTGATTGCTGAAAGTCTAGACTCTGGAACTCGACAACTGAGTTTTAACTCCAGTTTTGTCATTTTTAACAGATGCTCTTGGCCACATTTCTTCATCTTTTGTGCCTCAGTTTTCCCATCTTAAATGGGGATGTTTGTTCTTAGTCGCTAGTCGCTCAGTCATGCCCAATTCTCTGCAACCCCATGGACTGTAGCCCACCAGGCTCCTCTGTCCATGGAATTTCCCAGGCAAGAATACTAAAATGGGTTGCCATTTCCTCCTCCAGGGACTCTTCCCAACCCAGGGATCCAATCTCCTGTGGCTCCAGCATTGGCAGGTGGGTTCTTTACCACTAGTGCCACCTGGGAAGCCCCCTTAAATGAGAATGATAGCACCTATATCATAAGATTGCCATGGGAATGATATAAGTTAATTCATGTCAAACCTCCAAAGCAGTACCTGACATATAATAATTAATTGATAAATATTAACTATTAGTATTAATTCTATAACTAATTAATCAAGAAAATAAAATTTAAAAAAGAAATCTACGAGTGCTACTCTGCAGATAGATCTCTTTGTACAATGTCCAAATGGTCTATGCTCTTTTAAATATTTCAGTCAATGAAATGCCCAGATATGTAGAAATTCTAGGATAAACCACCTAAAACTATTTCGGTTGGCATAACCCATGTACAAAGAGCTTACATGTTGAGCTGGATTTTCTGTTGTTGTTGGAATGCATATGTATTAGTTACAGAGAATTTTCTACTTCAAAAGGCACATGAAATAGACTTACAGACATAGAAAACAAGCTTATGGTTGCAAAGGAGAAAGCATGCAGAGAGATAAATTAGGAGTTTGGATTAAAATATACCCACTACTATATATAAAATAGATAACCAACAAATACTGTGTAGCATGGGGAACTACATGCAATATCTTATGATAACCTATAATGGAAAATGGTCTAAAAGAGAATAGATATATATTTGTATGTATAACTGAATCACTTTTCTGTATACCCGAAACAAACATGACATTATAAATAAACAACGTTTCAATAAAAAAAGAAATCTTGGACTAGAACAAGAAAGCAAATATAAAATAAAATGCTCATGGAAGATTTTGCAGAGTGTCCATGAAACTTTATTGTGCCCACTCCCTAGACCTAGAAGTTCAACAATGTAATTGGCATTTTGTGGAATGGTCAAGGAGGTGCTCAGGGGGTGCTGGGCTGCAAGCCAAAGAAGCTGACTCAAATCAGTCTAAACTTGATCAGCACAAGGGTACCTCTTACAGCTCATCTGGACTCAAGAAACAGAAACTGAACATATCAGGGTCTGAGGCTGCTCTATTCTCTCTGCTTTCCTGGAGCTGCATTTGCCCTCCTCTCTGCTGCTTTCAGCCAATCTGCTGTTTATTTTCCCCATTCTTTCTGTGCAGAGTAGCTTTACTGCTTCTCTTGCCCACAGCCCAGAGGTGGCTACCACACTTTTTCTTCATATTCTCTCTCTGTGTCACAGGCTCCAGTTTCATCCACCTCACTAGAACTGACTCAAATGCATTCCTTTTTTATAGCTGAGTAATATTCCATTGTGTATATGTACCACAACTTCCTTGTCAATTTGTCTGCCAATGGACATCTAGGTTGCTTCCATGCCCTAACTGTTGTAAGTAGTGCTGTATCTCTCAGATCTAGTTTCAGTAATTGACAAGCAAAAATGATCAGGAGCTACAACTCAAAATTCCCAGGGGAGAATCTGATTGGCCCATTTTTGCCTTCTCATCCAATCATATATGCTCGGGGTCAAAGTCCCACATCACAAACAAGGCTACAAAGGGGTGAGGTAGATATTGGGTCACTGGGGTGTGCACTGGATATGGGTCTTCAAAGACATCTTCAATAGACAAAGCAGGAAAAGGGGACAAATACCTGCAGAGATTGACAATGACCTGGGCTTTGGCAAGACCACGTGACAAAGATCCATGTCAAAATCTTCTGAGGCAATAAGCTTGCTATTTATTGGCTACTTCAGTCAATCCCCCAACACCTGCCCTCCTGCTGCAGGAAAGGACCGGGCGATTTTGCAGGTTCACGTGCCTTGTACCACCCTGCCCCCCGTCCCCCGCCCCCCGCCACCGCCTCACAAACCATCCTCTTCCCTGAACAAGAGTCTTCGCCCACACCCTTCTCTCTGCTCAAGCACTTTGCCCTGTGGCTCCTCCCCCTACATATTGCAAAGCTGCCTCCTCATAGTCCTTCACGGTTCAGCTCAAATTCACCTCCATGGAGAGACTGCCCTCCACGCACTTTTCACTCTTCTCCATGTTATACATATGCTGTACAGTCCTTTCAATGAATAATCATGTTTTATGCTTGTGCTCAGTCATGTCTAACTCGGAGACATTCTGGACTGTAGCCTGCCAGGTCCTTCTGTCCATGGGATTTTTCAGGCGAGAATAAAGGAGTGGGTTGCCATTTTCTCCTTCAGCGGAACTTCCCAACCCAGGGATCGAACCCACATCTCCTGTATCTCCTCCATTGCAGGTGGATTACTTACCCACTCAGCCATTGGGAAGCCCAGAATAATCACAACCTGAATTAAATGCTTATAATAATAGTGGCAAACATTGAGACAATGTTTCCTATATGCTGGATATTTTCATAAGAGTTTTGTACATGTGAATTCAATCCATCAACAAACCTGGGAAGTAGGCAGTCTTATTATACCTCATTTCACAAGGGAGGAGACTGAGGCATAGAGTGGCTAGGTAATTTTCCTGATATCTTCCAGCAAACAGCTGTCTCCAAAGCCTGCATCTTTAGCCACTGCTTCCTCTTGACCACAGTGTTCCACTGTTTACGGGTTGGATTACTTATTCATTATCTGTCTCTCTACTCAATTATATGCTCTGTGCAGTCAAGGGCTATATTGATTGTGCCCACTCTATCTTTATCACTTATCAGAATGCCTGGCACTAAAAAAAAATCATTTGCAAGATGAATAGATGAAGGGACATGGGAAAACAAGAATACGTTATTCCTTTAAAAAAGAAAGACCCAGTATGCATGTCTGCTTGATAACAAGATAACAGGGAAGATCACGCTCTCAAGACTTTAAGAGGGTGTATATAGGGTTAATGGGGCAGGGGCTTCTAGAAATAGCACCAGGAGAGGACTGAGACAGGAAATTCCTCTTGTATAAGGTCTGTCTTTCTTTCTGCTGCTGGCATCTTTAGTTTGTGCTCCTCTCTCGCCCAGCCTCACATTACCAATCTGGGCTTAATGGAACTGATTCCATGCCATCAGAGGTGGGAGCAATTGCCATCAATAAATGGAGATCTCTCCAGCAAAGCAGGGAATAGAGACGCATGCAATGTCCTGAGCTTAGAGCTTAGGCATGGGATGCTTATGGTGGCCTCCCCTCTCCTTGATTGTTTATGGCAGGAATAATAGAGGTTGGGGGTAGAGGAAATGGCTAGGGGCCTGGGGAGGGGGCTGTAACCTCAGAATATACTCAGAATCCTATGCCTTTTCATCACCTTCACTACTACCAGCTGGGCCACAGCCACCAGCATATCCCACCTGGATTCCTGCATCAGTTTCCTAATGGTCTCCCTGCTTCTAAGCAACCACCTTCCAATATCTTTTTAACCAGCAGTTGGAGCCACCCTGTTAAAACCTACCTTGGATCACGTACGTCTTCTGCTGAGAACCCTGTGGTGGCACCCTCAGCACTCAGAGCAAAAGCCCAGGTTTCTACACTGGCCTAACGGCCCTCCGTGATCTGGCTCCCATCATTCCTGTGACCGCATCCCCTGCTCCTCTCTGGTGTCACTGATGTCCACTGAATACACCAGGGACAGCCCCGCCTCCAGGGCTTTGCTCCAGCTGTTCCCTCTACCTGACATGCTCTTCCCCCCAAAATCTGCTTCCCTGAACTCATCACCTGAGACTTCATTCTCATGAAGCCTACTCACCCATTCAACAGGACTTAATATGACATCACCTTGCTCTACGCCTGAACCCCCTTCCTTACCTGCTACACATAGCACTTGCCACTTTTCCAACACACTTCACCGTTTACTTATTTATTTGTTATAGTTATCTATTTTGTTCTCTCGCTCTCATGTTCAAATCAAACTTCATGAGAGCATATTTGTGTGCCGTCTGCACTGGTGATTCCCAAGCATCCAGGAAAATGCCTAGCACATGAAGGACTTGTATGTATCTTTAGGCACTTATGGTATGAAGAACTGCTGATATCCATTCATTTGTTGAAGGCTCACTACACACTTGGCATAGTGCTAAGCACTTTTCCCGGGATTATCTCATTTCACCCTCATGGTTGAGTGAAACTGAAACCCCTTTCCAAGGCCCATGGGATCCTTCATGATGTGGTCTTGCCTTTCTGTCTCTACTAGAATTTTCCTCCTTGCTTATTGGCTTCAGCCATTCCACGCTGGCCTCCTCTGCTCCCCACACACAGGGGACACAGCCTGGCCTCATGGGCTTTGTATCTGCTCTTTTCTCCATTGGAAACGTGCTCTCTTAGAACTTCATATGACTATATGTCACTTGCTTTATTTTGGTCTCTGCTGAAGTATCACTTCATCAGTAAGGTCTTTACTGACCACTCTATTTAAAATAGCACCCTCATCACCAAGCTCCTTTTTCTGCCTTACGACTTTTTATAGCACTTATTATATTATCATTAAGTTATATATTGATTAATTTCTTTCTCCCCCACTAGACTCTCAGCCCCCAATAAGGGTGGAGGGAGATCCACTCATTGCTGTAGCACTGACGCCTAGAACTTTGTCTGGCATAGAGGAGGCGCTGTGTGGATCCCGTTGAATAAAGAGCAGGCTCCACATTCATCCTCAGTCTTAGATGAGGATCTGGAGGCTGAGAGAGGCTGAGTAACGGCCCTAGGTCCTATAGCTAATAGAGCGATAGGAAGAACTAATGTCCTGGTGATAGTACTCTTCTAAAGCATCCTAAGAACCCAGCTCAGTTCTTATATGTGGTGGGTGAATGAATCTACAAATAAATTCTTGAAGAGCATAAAGTCTTGAGCAGTTTTCATATTCCAAGTCTGGGACACATCTTAGGATACCTGCAGACTTAACTCCTGGAGGAGAGGGATTGTGTGCACGTGAGCAAGTGACTTGACTTCTCAGCCCCAGGTTGCTCATCTCCAATAATAGCTGACTTAAGGATTAAATGAGTTAATTCATGCAACATGTTGCATGAGGCATAAAGGCATAAAAGTTGTCATAAGGCATAAAAATTTCTAGATTTTAACATTATGAATTGTCTTCATATCCCCTCAAATGGTAGAGTAGTTAGCATATAGCAGGCACTCCAGGAATATTTGCTGTCGTTCAAGTCTTTCAAAATCATGCATGAGTTTGTATTACTGTTGAAAAATATCTGCTGCCTCTTCCCCATCATATGTCCCTACCCCAGGAGGTTCACACTTCTCTGACCCTTTAGTATTGGCCTTGGCCATGTGACTTGAGTCATTGAAATATGAGCAAAAGTGACATGGGCCTCTTCTCTTCCAAGGAAGAAGTTTTAAGAACCATTGCGTGGTTCACCCTGATCTCATTTTGTCTTTAACAGGAAACCAGCAACATCCTAGAGGATGCGCCAGAGGCTAAACTTTTACCCCGGAATTGCAGACAATTTGAAGCAGAGTCAGCTCTGATCTGTGACAAGATCTGACATGAAACATGAGCAAGAAGTAAACCTCTGCCATTCTGAAGCACTGAGATTTAGGGCTGCTTTGTTACTGGAGCATAACCATGCCTATCCTGACAGAAGCACTGTGGTGATTGTCATAATAGTATTATCTCTTGATTCTACATGTGTTTGAACAAAATGCTTTTGTATGAGCACAGCCCTGTAGACAGAGCAGAAAGGTGGAAAGTGATGGTATGGAGAGTATTCCAGCCTGGAAAGGAGAACCATAGTGGCCAGTGTGGCCAGAGGTAGGGTATCAGTGGTTCTGGTGGTAGAGGGGCAGGGGATGTTAATGAGGCTAGCGGTAAATAAATTAACTTTTTCTGTTTCCCTGGATTGCTAACTTCCATTGTCATTTCTCACATGGTAAGTACAATGATATCATGTATATGATATAATATAGAAGAGATCGGGTGCGTTCAGGGTGGTATGGCCGTAGATTATATAGATATAGTTTTTTCTTGAAAAAAGAGCCCAATAGTAGAAAAATGTTGCTTTATCTAAATCTAAATAGATAAAGAAATTATGGAAATCTCAATCCTACTATGCCCAATTCCTCCCAGGAAGTAGTCACTGGTATTGTTTGGTACAAATCCTTTATCTATACATTTACATGCATAGCTATTTTTTTCCCAGCATAAATAGATGGATTCATACTATATGTATTGTTCTGCAATTTGCTTTTCTATTTTAACTTAGTATTTCTTGGAGGCCTTTTTGTGGCACTCAGTGGAGGTCTAGCTCACTTTTATAATGGCTTCATATTATTCCATGATATGGATGAAGTGTAATTTATTTAACTTTGCCACTATTATTGGACATTTATATCCATTTGGATTTTTACCTCCTTTGGTGATTCATGGACTCCAGTAGCTCCACTGATGTCAAGCTTTAGAGCGTGGCAGTATAAACGACCACATTTTTCTCTCCCTGAATTTGTAAACGTCTTGTCAACAACAGTACAGGGTGGGTGTGTGTGCATTGGCTGCAGATGCCACATGCCTGAGCTGTGGCACTTCCTCCTGGAGACGGAGGCTACTGGCCAGCTCTGTCTTGGGAAAGAGGAAGATGCTCTGATCTGCTCTTTTTCTCTTCCCTCCCAGAAACAGAAACAGTCCACAGTTCTTTAGAATATTTGAGATCAAAATGCTTCCTGCCCTCTGGCCCAAGAATCATACCCACTTACAAGGAAATCATGATTAATTTCACACTTGTACTTGGGGCATCTCCCTAAACTGTCTTGTAAATTGTAAGCCCAATCTTTATGTGTTTATTTTTGGTTTCTTGCTTTCTCCTTTTGTCTATCAACCCCATTTCTGTCTGTCTGTCTTCTTCTCTCTACCAAAATACAGAATTTTGTCCTCAGTAGATAATGAATGTAGCCTTATCAGCTATCATAACCAACCTTGCTAGGGGTTAGGAAGCAGAACATGGTAACTCTGGGAAAATGAGATGAGAATTTACTTGTCTAATTCTCTGCACCTCACCCCAAACCTCATGCTTACTAGAACCCTTGATAACATCTTGTTGATTTTAAGATGCTGCCCTTACCACACTGACATTTCTAAAGCAAGCATGTGTTTTCTGATGAAAGTCTACTTTTTATATTTCACTGATAAAAATAACCAATGGCATTTTATAATTGAAGCAAATTCCAATAAGAAAGAATTATTCAGTTGCCCTGCTATTAGGAACTGTCAAGGATGATTGCAAGCAAAGTATTAAAGGGCACCCAGAAGACAGTCATGGTTCTTTTTCCTCTAGCCCCTCCCCACATGCTCATCATGCCTGAAATATCAACTATTCGAATTCTTTCTTATGATCCTTTAGGAACTTTGGGCTCCAGAGATGGTCCCCTGGCTTGGCAAACCAAAGCATTAACGTATCCTGGCTAAAGTGACTGGTTTGGGGACAGATGCATCATCCAAGCTGGGCCACTGGACTTCTCTTTGGAAAGGTCACAGCACCATTAGGAGAGAGAACCTCCTGGCTGGTAACAAGCCAATGGGATATCTAGGTTTGGAGCTGCAGGGGGCCATCAAACTCATTGGAGATGAGGCCAACTCAAGAAATCAGAGTCCAAATACGGAGAGAAGGAGTTCCCAATGCCATTGTAGAACACCTGGATCCAACTCCTCCTGAAGCTAGACCATTCAGGTTTAAGCCTGTTGGAATTAGGCTTCTGTCATATACAACTAGCCCTGACCTGATGACTATAGCCACAAATCAGTGCCAACATGGAGCAGGGCTGGAAAAAGAAGGAGGAGAAGGAGGGGAAGGGAAAACCTTGGAGAAGGGGCAAGGAAGCAGGGGTATGATGAGGCAGGAGAGGGAAAATTGTGCTGGAAGGAAATTGTGAAGAGAAGGGTGCCATGGATAATGATGTTCTTAGCATGGTCTCTGAGGCACTCCTGCTGGGGCCTGTCTCTTTCCATCCTCTTTGCTTCCTGTACACTCGCATCTTTTCTTTTTGGACTGTTCATGTCCCATTATTAGCCAATGTTTCCATGAGCCTTGTTCTCCAAAATCCCTGAGCTCAAAGGTCTCCTGGTGGGTGGGGGTGGGGGGCACCCTGACACCCACACTGGGCTCTCCCCCAAGCTAGTTATTCTTAGAGTACCGTGTGCCTCTTCTAACATCCTCTCCATTTGTAAGGAAACACATGCATGTGTGTGTGTGTGTGTGTGTGTGTGTGTGTGTGTGTAATTATCTGGTTAATGTCCTTCTTTCCCACTGGACCTAGATCCCCAAGGTGAAATCTCTGTCTTCAATTACAGTCCTCCCTCAAGTGACTGGCACATTCCTGGCTTGGGAAATATCTGCTGAGTGAAGGAATCAGGGTTGAGGCCCCTATCAGTCAGTTCAGTCGCTCAGTTGTGTCCGACTCTTTGCGACCCCATGAATCGCAGCACGCCAGGCCTCCCTGTCCATCACCAACTCCCGGAGTTTACCCAAACCCATGTCCATCGAGTCGGTGATGCCATCCAACCATCTCATCCTCTGTTGTCCCCTTCTCCTCCTGCCCCCAATCCTTCCCAGCATTAGGGACTTTTCCAATGAGTCAACTCTTCGCATGAGGTGGCCAAAGTATTGGAGTTTCAGCGTCAACATTGGTTCTTCTAATGAACAACCGGAACTGATCTCCTTTAGGATGGACTGGTTGGATCTTCTTTTATGGGGGCACACAATTGATAAGGTTCAGGCTCTGAAGTCAGACTCTTCAGTTCGAAGCCTGACTAATTGTGACCTTGGGAAAGTCACTTACCTTGGTCAGGCTCTGTTTACTCATCTGTGAAATGGGGATAATAGTGGCACCTATTTCCCAGGGATGCTGCAAGGGATACTTCATTACCAATAAAGCATTGAGAATTCCCTGGTAGCTCACCTGGTAGAGAATCCGCCCGCACTGCAGGAGACCCTGTTTTGATTCCTGGGTCAGGAGGATCTGCTGGAAAGGGGACAGGCTACCCACTCCAGCATTCTTGAGCTTCCCTGGTGGCTCAGTCGGTAAAGAATCCACCTGCAATGCGGGAGACCTGGGTTCGATCCCTGGGTTGGAAAGTTCCCCTGGAGAAGGGAACAGCTACCCACTCCAGTATTCTGGCCTAGAGAATTCCATGGACTGTATAGTACATGGTGTTGCAAAAAGCTGGACATGACTGAGTGACTTTCACTTTCAAAGCATTGAGAACAAGACCTGGCACAGTCAACATAGAGTAAAGGTGCACTAGGTTTATTCTTACCAGGGCTCCTTTGGCTGCAGCTGCCAACAGGGAAAGAACTAATCTTGTGTTGCCAAAGGATGGTGTGCTTACTCACATCTCCATGCCTGATTAAAATAAGAACAAGAATAACTACAGAAACTCAGGAAGCATGAGGAGTTGCCTTTGGCTAGGTTTGCAGCCCACCATGGCCCCAGGGCTCCATGGACCAGCTGTGTTTAGAAAGATCACCTGGTGTCTAGAGGGTCCTCAAATGCGGTAGTGCATGCTTTAATGGATTCCTGGCAGATTTTTTGAAACTGCAGATTCTGATTCAGGGCAGGGCCTGAGAGCCTGCATTTCTAACAAGCTCCCAGGTGACGCTGCTGCTGCTGGTGGACAGACCGTGCTTTGAGCTGCCAGGCAGAGGCGTTGGGAAGCCATCACCAGTGTTCCGAGGAAGAGGGAGCTGGCTGGCTCCAGTGCCCGGCACTGTTGGAGAGTGTGGGTGATTGAGAAGGAAGGAGACAACCTGAAATGGAAATAAAGGCTGTGCACCACAATCTCATTACTGTCTAAAATTAGATTAACATAATTAAAAATTTAAGAGCTGGATTAAAGCGTGTCAGTCTGCAATCTAGTGCTGAATGATGCTGTGGCTCTCTTTGCTTTTTCCTTAAGAGTTTGGGCTAATACGTATTTCAAAGATTGCTGGGTTACACGTTGTTCTTTGTGATTTCTAATTATCACCAAATGCCTCCAACTGGCCTTCTTTTTGAGATGAGTTTCCCTGGACATGGCTGCCATGACTCTGAAAAACGTTCAGGCATCCTGAGCCCTGGGCCCCTTCCTTCCCCTGACATCTAGGCTCCTTGGGATGAAAAAGGAGGCTTACTCACCCTACAGACTGCAGGGGTGCACCTGATTCAGCACCTGTGTCGTGCTTGTCATGGTGATTGGCCTAAGCATTATTGAGGTTCCTGTTTTACAAGAAAGGAAATAGAGGTTCAGCAAGGTAAAGTAAGCTGTTTGGGTTCATATAGCTGATTAGTGGAAAAGATGGGATGCTAACACAATCCTGTCTGACTTTATAATGTTCTTTCTATGGCCTCCCTGAAGAGGAAAGTGTCATATAAAGGCTCTAGTAAAGGTGTGTATGTATGTGTTTGTGTGTGTGTGTGTGTGTGTGTCTGTGCATCTGTGTGTGCACACATATACATACTTATGTGTAGGCAGAGGAGGGAGGCACACAGAAAAAGAGATAGGACAATATTCAACTGTAAAATGTCTTCTCTCTTTTTTTTTTTTGCTAAAGTTGCCATATTGGAGCCATTACCAGCTGCTGTAATTTATTACATATTTTAATAGACTTGGACTAAGTGATCTGTTCCCTCACCAGAGTCACGAAGCACTTAATAGCTCGGGCTCTAATTCTGGTCCTGGAGTCGTTAAGTCTGCTCTCATCCACCCGGGGATGAAGATCCTGAGGGAGTGTATCATCTTGGCGACATCCTTGATTGCGTGGCTTTGAGCCTGGGATGGAGAAAGCTGTCCCTTCTCTCTGCCCAGGGTAGGGGGATGGTGACAGCAAGTGGTGTGGGGGCTCCGTGGAGCTGGGCAAGGGTCGATGTGGATCCCGCTCTTTTGCGGGATGCATCCACATCCTTTCCAAGCTTCTCTCCAGATCCTTGGAAGCTCACAGTTTTTCCAAAATATTTTCCTGCAAACTGGATTTCCTTCAGTGAAGTGAGTTATTTTCAGAAAGTCCTGGGAGAGAATTTTGCCTAAGCTGGAGCCCAACTGAAGGGACAATAATGTAGCAAAGGACACTGTTGTTTGAGCTGAAGACCACCCTTTTCTCCTTCTTATATGTCCCTCGACAGAGGAATGGATAAAGCAGATGTGGCACATATACATGATGGAATATTACTTGGCCATAGGAAAAATGAAATAATGCCATTTGCAGCAAAATGGATGGGTCTAGAAACTGTCATATTGAGTGAAACAAGTCAGACAGAGAAAGATAAATATTGTATGATATCACTTGTATGTGGAATCTAACAGAAAGGTACAAATAAACTTATCTACAAAATAGAAATTGGTTTCCAGATGTAGAAAACAAACTTATGGTTACCAGGAGGTAAGGAGGGGGAGGGATAAATTGGGAGATTGGAATTGACATGTAAATACTATTATATATAAAATAGGTAACTAATAAGGACCTACAGTGTACCACCGGGAACGCTATTCAATACTCTGTAATGGCTTATATGAAAAAAGAATCTAAAAAATAATGGATATCTATGCATGTATAACTGATTCACTTTACTATACACCTGAAACCAACACACCATTGTAAATCAACTATACTCCAATAAATTTTTTTTAAAAAGGAATGAAGTTCTGATACTTGCTACAACATACATGAACTTTGAAAACGTTATGTTCAGTAGCCAGGACATGGAAGCAGCCAAGATGCCCATCAGCAGACGAATGGATAAGGAAGCTGTGGTACATATACACAATAGAATGTTACTCAGCCATTAAAAAGAATACATTTGAATCAGTTCTAATGAGGTGGATGAAACTGGAGCCTATTATACAGAGTGAAGTAATCCGGAAAGAAAAACACCAATACACTATACTAACACAGACATATATATATGGTATTTAATTAATTGGTAAAGATGACCCTGTATGCGAGACATCAAGAGACACAGATAAATAGAACAGAATTATGGACTCTATGGAAGAGGGCGAGGCGGGATGATATGGGAGAATGGCATTGAAGCTTGTAAATTATCATATATGAAATGAATCGCCAGTCCAGGTTCGATGCATGATACAGGGCGCTCGGGCCTGGTGCGCTGGGATGACCCAGAGGGATGGGATGGGAAGGGAGGTGGAAGGGGGGTTCTGGAAGGGGCAAACATGTACACCCATGGTGGATTCATGTCAGTGTATGGCAAAACAAATACACTATTGTAAAGTTAAAAAATAGATAAATAAACTAATTAAAAAAAAAAGAAGTCAGCCACAAAAGGCCACATATTGTATGACTCCATTTAGATGAAATATCCACAATAGGTAAATCCATAGAGACAGAGAATAGACTGTCAGAGGCATGGGCTAAAGAGGGAGGATGGGAGTGACTGCTTAATGGGTACGGGGTTTCCTTTTGGGGTGATGAAAATATTTTGGAACTAGACAGAGGTGGTGGTTGTACAATACTGTGAAAATGCCTAATGCCAATGTTATACACTTAAAATGGTTGATTTTATGTTATATGTGTATGCATGTTAAGTTGCTTCAGTAGTGTCTGATTTTTTTTCTATCCTATGGACTGTAGACTGCCAGGCTCCTCTGTCCATGAGATTCTCCAGGAAAGAATATTGGAATGGGTTGCCATGCCCTCCTCCAGGGGATCTTCCTGACCCAGGGGTCAAACTCAAGTCTCCTGAGTCTCCTGCATTGCAGGCAGATTCTCACCACTGAGCCACCGAGGAAGTCCTATGTTATGTGTATTCACTTTAATTAAAAAATACATGTTAATACAATAATTTCAGAAGAGAAGAGCTAGTAGAAAAATAAAGCAGGATAATGAGATCAACAGAGATGAAATGTAAGGCATTATTAGGAGAAATCATCAAAGAGGGTGTCCACAAAGGGGCAATGTTTAAGGCAATTGCCTGGAGGGGGAACTTTGCAGATTAGGAAATAACTTTACAGGCAGGGGGAAGAGTAACAGCAAAGGCCCTGGGGAAGGAAGGAGCTGGGCCCAGTGGGTGCCAGTGTGGCTGGAGGTTGTGGTTACAAGGGGGAAGACAAAAGCTGAGAGTGTGAGGTAGGTAGGAACCAGATCCTGGAAACTCACCTGAAGGGAATAAGCATGCGCTTGACTCAGATTCTCAGGGGAAGCCATTGGAGAGTTGTCATTCCGTGACATCGGCTGATTTGCACTTTTTGTAAATACAGGTAAAATTTGCCTAACATAAAATTAACTAATTTTAAAAGTGCACAATTTAGTGACATTTAGTACATTCACTATGCTGTGTAACTACCATCTCTAGTTCCAAAACATTTGCATCACCCCAAAGAAAGCTGTAGACATTAAGTAATCACTCTCCCAGCCCTGCTTACCACTAATCTGCTTTCTGTCTCTATTCATTTACCTATTCTGGATGTTTCATATAAATGGGATCATATAATATATGACCTATACTTTTCATGGCTGAATGATATTCCATTGTAAGGATAGACCACATTTTGTTGATGCAGTCACTAGTTAATGACTATTTGGATAGTTGCCAACTTTGTGAATAGTGCTACTATGAACATTTTGCAAAGGTTTTTGTTTGAATACCTGTTTTCAGTTCTTCAAGGTATCTAACTAGGAATGGAATTGCTGAGTCATATGCACATTTTGGGCTTACCAGATGGCACTAATGGTAAAGAACTCACTTGCCAATGCAGGAGACAGAAGAAATGCAGGTTCGATCCCTGGGTCAAGAGGATCCCCTGGAGGAAGGCATCACAAAACACTCCAGTATTCTTGCCTGGAAAATCCCATGGACAGAGGAGCCTGGCGGGCTATAGTCCATAGCTTTGGACTTAGACCATGACGGAAGTGACTTAGCATGCACACAAGCATGGGCATTCTATATTTAATGCACATAGAACATAGTTTCTGTTTTGAGAAACAGACAAATTATTTTCCACAATGGTGGCTCAATTTATATTCTCATGCACTAATTTTTATTTTAAAATATTTATATATATTTATTTTATTTTGGCTCCGCTGGCTCTTTGTTGTGGTGTGCCAGCTTTCTCTAGTTGCGGTACGAAGGCTTAGTTGCCCCTTGGCATGTGAGACTTTAGTTTCCCCACCAGGGTGTGTCCTCTGCATTAGAAGGCAGATTCTTAACCACTAGACCACCAGGGAAGTCCCCTGATTTACATTTTTAAATAAAAAAGAATGTGTTGCCAGTTGCATGGCAAAAATATCTTAGAGGGAAAGTGGAGGAGGCATGGAGACCAATTCGGAGGTCATCCCCTTTGTCCAGGGAGGAGGTGACTCTGGCCAAGATTTCATCAGCAGAACAGGAGGTGAGGGAAAGTGGATTGATCCTAGAGTGTTTGGGGACCTCTGACCTACAATTGAAAACTTCAGGTGGAATTCTAGCTGTGAGAAAAAAAAAAATGTACAAGGGAGCTATGATCTGGCTTTGAAGTGAAATGTAGTAGGGAGATTTGAATCCTGGGATGGAAAAATTTCTTCATTCTGCTCAGTGATTGTTGGGGATGTTGTTTTGAAGGGAAATTTCCATTATCTTGCTGGCTGGCTCGAAAATTCTTCTTAGTGATAAAACTTTTTTTTTAAGAAAGACACCTTGATGGCCAGCTGGGAGGAAGAAATGAGACACTGAAGTCATCAGTCAATAAAAGCAAAGTCCACTAAAGCCAAGTTTAATGGTTATCCAGAATTTTCTAGTGTGGGTTTGTGTTAGTCGCTCAGTCATGTCCAGCTGTTTGTGACTGCATGGACTGTAGCCTGCCAGATTGCTCTGTCCATGGAATTCTCCAGGTAAGAATACTGGAGTGGGTAGCCATTCCCTTTTCCAGGGGATCTTCCCAACCCAGGGATCAAACCTGGGTCTCTTGCATGACAGGCAGATTCTTTACTGTCTGAGGCACCAGTGTGGGATTGGAGGAGAGAAAAAGAGATGAGAGTCAATGAGAAAGGCACCACTAGGCAATGCCCTCTGGATGCCTGGGGACCACTGGCCAGAGAAGCATATCCAGTAAACTTTGTTGAACCATCTAACTTAATGCCCTGTGAAAAGACAAGACCACTGAGTCCCAGAGCGGCAAAATGCATGGAAAAAGAGGTGATAATAAGTGGTAAAACTAAAAATCAAATGTCCTTTCTACTTTTCCCTTGCTGTGGAATGTTTTCAAAGGGTTTCTTTGAAGAGAAATAAATACTCAAGTTGTACTTCCTATAAGTTTATACTCCTATCCATCCATCCCTCCATCTATCCATTCATCTATCCACCTACCTCCCATCTATTTCATCATTCAGCGAATTTCATTAGCACCTCTACCATATAAGCTGAGGCTGGCATTGTCAGAAGGCAATCCTGTAGGGCTTTATTTTCCATGACAAGGAATTTGAATTTTATTCTAAGAGTAATGGGGACCCATGTAGGGTGGCTTAAACTTAAGTGAAAATGATATCTTTGGTTTGTGGATGGTGGAATGAAGGGGGCAAAAGCAGGAGCAAGGAGATGCAGTCTCTAAATAACACAGTCCAACAGTCATGTTCCCTTCAGCTATCTGGGCTTCTAAGCAGTTTAACAAGAATTTACTGAGCTGCTACTATGTACCAGGCCCAGTCACTCTGAGTACAGAGATGATCAGGGATTGTTTCCTGTCCTCCTGGAACTGAAGCTGCAGTGGGAGAGACAGAAGGAAGCCAGGATTACAACTAGAGATGGGGCATCAGGATACCCAGATGATGTGATGACACAGGGTAAGAACCCCAACAAAACCTAAAGAGGCAGAGGCATCAAGGAGGGCTTCCTGGAGAAACTGGTGTTTAAGTCGAGGATCTAAGGATGACTGGAACTTAGCTGGAGAGGTCATACTTGCCAAAGAAAACAGGATGAGTAAAAGCACTAAGGTATGGCAGAGCATGGTTTTATGTTAGAAAAACTAATATCATGGCATCCAGTCCCATCACTTCATGGCAAATAGATGGTGAAGCAATGGAAACAGTGACAGATTTTATTGTTCTGGGCTTCAAAATCACTGCAGATGGTGATTGCAGCCATGAAATTAAAAGACGCTTGCTCCTTGGAAGAAAAGTTATGACCAACCTAGACAGCATATTCAAAAGCAGAGACATCACTTTGCCAACAAAGGTCCATATAGTCCAAGCTATGGTTTTTTTTCAGTAGTCATGTATGGATGTGAGAGTTGGACCATAAAGAAAACTGAGCGCTGAAGA
This sequence comes from Giraffa tippelskirchi, assembly GCF_054371585.1. Taxonomy (NCBI): domain Eukaryota; kingdom Metazoa; phylum Chordata; class Mammalia; order Artiodactyla; family Giraffidae; genus Giraffa; species Giraffa tippelskirchi. Next base: position 26,105,386 of record NC_137287.1, read on the forward strand.
ATTGATGCATTTGAACTGTGGTGTTGGAGAAGACTCTTGAGAGTCCCTTGGACAGCAAGATCAAACCAGTTAATCCTAAAGGAAATCAGTCCTGAATATTCATTGGAAGGACTGATGTTGAAGCTGAAACTCCAATCCTTTGGCCACCTGATTCGAAAAGCCAACTCATTGAAAAAGACTCTGATGCTGGGAAAGATTGAAGGCAAAAGGAGAAGGGGATGACAGAGGGTGAGATGGTTGGATGGCACCATCGATTTGATGAACATGAGTTTGAGCAAACTCCTGAAGATAGTGAAGGACAGAGAAGCCTGGCGTGCTTCAGTCCATGGGGTCACAAAGAGTCAGACATGACTAAGTGACTGAACGACAACAGACAAGATTCATTAAGAAAGGAGGCTAAATATTACTACCCAGATAAGTACAAGTGGTGTGTGTGTGTGTGTGTGTGTGTGTGTTTTAAGCTGATCAGTATTGGAGTGTGGCTGTGAGTAGGAAATGAGAGTGGAGATGCTGTCAGGAGTTGGGAATGATAGATATTGCTTGGCTTGTACTCTGATGGTACTGGGGAGCCACTGATTATAAGAGGAAGAGGGATAAACCGTCCTCCTTCTGCTCCTCTCTCAGTGAACAGTCATAGTCTGAGCATGTGTGGGCAAGAGAGGCTGAGACCTTAGGAAGCAAATTCAATATGCTGTTTGTTGGTATAAGGTGTATGTGCGAGGAGCATATTTCCAGGGGCAATTTATCTCTGTTGTAAAAAATAACCTTTTCCTCCTGTTATACTAATCATCTATTCGTTTTGCAAATTTGCAAAATATGGACTAGAAGAATAAACAAAAATTTAAACCTGCTATTCCATCCCCTAGTGATAAATCTGTTAGTATTTTATTGTATATCTTTCCTGTTGTTTAAAATTACATAACCATGATTTTTATATAAATGAGATCATAGTCTGTGCTCTGATTTATCCGTTGCTTTTTCACTTAGCAATATAGCATTAACAGCTCCCTGCATTCATTTCCTAGAGCTGTCGAAACAAAGTACCACAACCTGGGTGGATTACAGCAACAGAAATATATTGTCTCACAGTCTGGCGGCTAGAAGTCTGAGATCAAGGTGCCTGCAGGGCCATGATCCCTCTGAAACCTACAGGGCATTCTCCCTTGCCTTTTCTGGCTTCTGGTGGAGGCTGCCCTTTGTTAGTGCTCCTTGGTTGGCAGCTGCATCACTGTGCCCTTGTCACCGTGAGCCATGCTCCTTGTGTGACTGTGTCTTCACGTGGCCTGACTCTAATGTACCTCGTCTTAACTAGGAGCTCTGCAACAACCCTGTGTCCAAATAAAGTCATGTTCTGAGGTCTTGGGAATCATGACTTCAATGTGGCTTTTTGGGGGGAGAGAACATAATTCATAATAGCTTCTCTTGCTATTCAATATTGTTTTTTTTAAAATAATTTAATTAATACATCTATTTGCTGTGCTGGCTCTTCATTGCTGTGCTCGGGCTTTCTCTGGTTGCAGAGAGAAGGGTCTACTCTTCATTGTGGTGACGGGCTTCTCACTGCGATGGTCTCTCGCTGCGGAGAACGGACTCGAGGATGCATAGGCTTCAGTAGTTGTGGTGGCGCAGGAGCTTAGTTGCCATGAGGGAAGTGGGATCTTCCTGGACCAGGGAACAAACCCATGTCTCCTGAATTGGCAGGTGGATTCGTTACCACTGAGCCACCAAGGAAGCCCTCAATATTGTTTCATAATATGAGTTTTTTAAATTGAAGTATAGTTGACTTATGATGTTGTATTTGTTTCATATATACAGCAAAGTACAAAGATATATATATATATTTTTTTTTCAAATTCTTTTCCCTTATAAATTATTACAAGATATTGACTATAGTTCCCTGTACTATATGGTAGGTCCTTGTTGTTTATCTATTTTATATATAGTAGTGTGTATATGTTGCTCCCAACTTCTTAATTTATCCCTCCTCTCCACCTTTCCCTTTTGGTAACCATAAGCTTGTTTTCTATGTCTGTGAGTCTGTTTCTGTTTTGTAAATAAGTTCATTTGCATCATTTTTTATATTTCTCATATAAGTGATACATGATATTTGTCTTTGATTCACTTCACTGTGTATGATAATCTCTAGGTTCATCTATGTTGCTACAAAAGGCATTATTTCATTCTTTTTTATGGCTGAGTAATACTGCATTTATATATATATATATATATAATATAATATACATCTTCTTTATCTGTTCATCTGTTGATGGATATTTAGCTTGTTTCCATGTCTTGCCTATCGTAAATAGTGCTGCTATGTACATTGTGTTGAATGTATCTTTTTGAATTGTGGTTTTCTCCAGGTATATACTCAGGAGTGGATTATTGCTGGATCATATAGCAGCTCTACTTTTAGTTTTTTCAAGGAAGCTCCATATTGTTCTTTGGGGCTTTCCAGGTGGCTCAGTGGTAATGAATCCACCTGCCAATGCAGGAGACACTAGAGATGTGGGTTCCATCCCTTGAGTCAGGAAGATACCCTGGAGAAGGAAATGGCAACCCACTCCAGTGGACGAACCCGGAGAGCTGTAGTCCATAGAGTTGGAAAGAGCTGGACACGACTGAGTGACTGAGCATGCACACGTACTGTTTTCCATAGTGGGTGCACCGAAAAAATGTTCTATTTTTAGTTCAGTTGCTCAGTTGTGTCTGACTCTCACTGCACACGCCAGGCTTCCCTGTGCATCACCAACTCCCAGAGTTAACTCAAACTCAAGTCCACAGAGTCGGTGATGTCATCCAACCATCTTATCCTCTATCGTCCCCTTCTCCTCCTGCCTTCAAGCTTTCCCAGCATTAGGGTCTTTTCCATTGAGTCAGTTCTTTGCATCAGGTGGCCAAAGGATTTGAGATTCAGCTTCAGCATCAGTCCTTCCAATGACTACTCAGGACTGATTTCCTTTAGGATGGACTGGTTGGATATCCTTGTTGTCCAAGGGACTCTCAGGAGTCTTCTCCAACACCACAGTTCAAAAGCAGTTCTTCAGCTCTCAGCTTTCTTTATAGTCCAACTCTCACATCCATATATGACTACGGGAAAAACCATAGCTTTGACTAGATGGACCTTCGTTGGCAAAGTAATGTCTCTGCTTTTTAATATGCTGTCTAGGTTGGTCATAGCTTTTCTTCCAAGGAGCAAGCGTCTTTTAATTTCATGGCTGCAGTCACCATCTGCAGTGATTTTGGAATCCACAAAAATAAATCCTCTCACTGTTTCCATTGTTTCCCTATATATTCGCCTGATCGATGAACTGATCTGTTTGAACTAATGGGACCAGATGCCATGATCTTAGTTTTCTGAATGTTGAATTTTAAGCCAGCTTTTTCACTCTCCTCTTTCAACTTTCATCAAGAGGCTCTTTAGTTCTTCTTCATTTTCTGCCATAAAGTTCATGTCATCTGCATATCTGAGGTTATTGATATTTCTCCCGGCAATCTTGATTTCAGCTTGTGCTTCATCCAGTCCAGCATTTCTCATGATGTACTCTGCATATAAGTTAAATAAGCAGGGTGACAATATACAGCCTTGATGTACTCCTTTCCTGATTTGGAACAAGTCTGTTGTTCCATGTCCAGTTCTAACTGTTGCTTCTTGACCTGCACACAGATTTCTCAGGAGGCAGGTCAGGTGGTCTGGTATTTCCATCTCTTGAAGAATTTTCCACAGTTTGTTGTGTTCCACACAGTCAAAGGCTTTGGCGTAGCCAATAAAGCAGAAGTAGTATTTCTGCTTTATTATTCTCTTGCTTTTTTTATGATCCAGCAGATGTTGGCAATTTGATCTCTGGTTCCTCTGTTTTTTCTAAATCCAGCTTGAACATCTGGTGGTTCATGGTTTACATACTGTTGACGTCTGCTTGGAGAATTTTGAGCTTTACTTTACTAGCGTGTGAGATGATTGCAATTGTGCAGTAGTTTGAGCGTTCTTTGGCATTGCCTTTCTTTGGGATTGGAATGAAAACTGATCTTTTCCAGACCTGTGGCCATTGCTGAGTTTTCCAAATTTGCTGGCATATTTAATGCAGCACTTTCACAACATCATCTTTTAGGATTTGAAATAGCTCAACTGGAATTCCATCACCTCCACTAGCTTTGTTTGTAGTGATGCTTCCTAAGGTCCACTTGACTTCGATTTCGAGGATGTCTGGCTCTAGGTGAGTGATCACACCATCGTGATTATCTGGGTCATGAAGATCTTTTTTGTACAGTTCTTTTGTGTATTCTTGCCACCTCTTCTTAATATCTTCTGCTTCTGTTAGGTCCATACCGTTTCTGCTCTTTATTGTGCCATCTTTGTATGAAGTGTTCCCTTGGTATCTCAAATTTTCATGAAGAGACCTCTAGTCTTTCCCATTCTATTGTTTTCCTCTATTTCTTTGCATTGATCACTGAGGAAGGCTTTCTTATCTCTCCTTGCTATTCTTTGGAACTCTGCATTCAAATGGATTTATCTTTCCTTTTCTCCTTTGCCTTTAGTTTCTCTTTACGGGCTTACAAATGTTCAGAGGTCAATCCTGCTTTACACTGAATATGCAACCTGTGCCCTGTCCTTGTCCAGCCCCTGCAGTGACAGGGGCTGTCACCCTGACACCAGTGATGCTGGCATGGCCTGAACTCACCAAAGCTTCCACTGTCCCCTAGTTCCTACTGATGAAGAAGGAGAGCAGACTCAAGTTCTTCCAGAAGCCTTTTAAACACAAAGGCAAGAATCAAAGGGGAAACCTCACATGACCAGACGTCCCCAGATATGAGTCTCCCCCATGCAGATCCTGCTCATCCAGATGTGGCCACATATTGGAATGCACCCAACAGCAAGCTGTGATTCATCAGCTCCTCAGCTGAATTCAACAATCATTCTATTCAACCTGCTTTATGTGTGTAGGCGAAAAATTTCCAGCCCCAGTTGCTTAGGATGTCATCAATGATCTCAAAGGCAGTTGCAACCGACTAAAAGGAAAATTGTTTATTTGCTTTAAATCATAGACCTTCCCTTTTATGAGCAGGGGAGCTTCAGAAGCCCATCTTGACTCCTTAGAGCAATAGCACTGTAACTATTGCCTGTTAGGGATACTAAGGGGATTTCTATGTACATTCTCCCATTAGATTCTCCAAAACCCCCAGCCCAGAAGGGGAGGTGCATTGTTACATGAGGCTCTGAGCTGTTTGGACTCGTCCAAACCTGCTCAGTTTATAATGACAGCACCGTGGGAAGTTCACATTGTCGACATGATCATATTTAATCTTTTCCCCAAAACCTGGAAGGAAAGTGTTATGGTCGTTCCCCTTCCAGAGACAAATGAAACTTTAGAAGACATACTGCCTCACTCAAGCTCACACAGCTTAGCAAGCCCCAGAGCTGGTCTTGAGTACCGGCTGCCTGATTCTCAGATGACATTTGTGATCACTAGTCCCTCCTGTGCGCGGCCAAGACAGGCCAGGACACCTTCGCTGGCTCTTGATTCTTTTTCTCCACGTTTGGTTTCAACAGTGAGAGTTTGTCTCCATTTTCAACTGGACGAGATACTCTATACCGTTGAGGCATTGCCCTTGATTCTGTTACTTTAGGCAAGAACTTTTGGCGGCCAGGCCTGCTGACAATGGGGATATTATTTAAAGATTTGCCAGATTAAGGGGCTCAGTGTCCTATCACTTGTTAGGTGGGAATGTTTACTGGGGGCTCACGGATCCCCAGAGTGTTCACAGATAATCTTTAGAGAAATATACATATGAAGATCTTATAAGCATATGTGTTTTTCTGAAAGGCAGTCCATATCACTCCTCATGAGAATTTGTGAGGTCTTTGTGTCCCGGAAATAAATTAAAACCAAAAACAATTCATATTGTTTCCTACTTGTATGGCAGGCTTTCTGGAAACCACCATGATTTAAAAAACAACAACAACAAAAAAACACCTCTTACCTTTGAATATTGTAGTAGACAGAGCACTGAAAGGAGAACTCCAACCCGCATGCTCACCAGATGCTTAAGAAACACAGGGTTGGGGGTGGGGGGGGTGATGCTTTATGGAGAGAACTCTGGTCCCTGGTCTGAGAAGGAAATGGAGTGATGTGTCCAAGGACCTAGGATGCTCATCATCCAAACAAAATCACCAGCACCTCTGGGCTCCACGTCCAGAACATGTCCAGGATTCCTGCCCCGCTCCCCGATCTTCCACTTTGTTCTTATACCCGTCCTGCCTTCCTATTTCTTGACACTCCCCAGGGGTGTCCCACTGCCCTCAGAATACACCTAAGCTCCTGACGATGGCTACACAGCAGACACAACCTGCCTGGTTCCCTACATTCTCATCTGCTTTCAACCTATTCCAGCCTTTGAACCTCGAGCTTGCTCCTTCTTCAGGCCTCTGCATTTGCTAGAATCTTCTGCTCCTCGATCTTAGCAGGACCACATCCTTCTCATCCATCAGGTCTCTGGGGAATGCTGTCTCTTGAGAGACGACTCTCTTCTAAGGAAATCTATTCTATGGGAATGTGTGTTTGCCTTTCTTTCCAGGCTTTATCACCATTAAAAACAGTGATGTCCTTTACCTACTTACTTGGCTAGCCTGTAGGGTACAAGCTCCATTGGCTTGTCTGACTTAGAGACTCAGTAAGTACATGTTGAGAAGGAAGGGATGGGCAGATAGACAGACAGGCAGATGGTCAGGGCTCTCCCTGAAGCTGAGGCTCGCTAGATCTTCCTTGAGGGAAACCTGCAGTAGCGAAGTGTTGGAATGTTATGGGGACTGACAGCTTCCTTCAAAGCACGGGAGGCTCATTTTCACCCCACTTAGTAGTGAATTATGTTACCTGCTGGTGAGGGCGATGCCACAAGGCCCGTAATTAGTTCCCTGATTATTCACAATTGGAGCGATCACGGCTAACGGATGGTGTTCGCCACAAAAACCTGTCGGAGAGCCAGACCATTTGGCAGCCACCGCGTTCCCAAGAAGGCAGATCAATTTCCGTTTGATTTGTTTAAAAATAACAAATAAACAATGCAGAGCTGTTTGCAAGGTTTGGGTGCCTCCTTCTCTGAAATTTGGGGAAAAGAAGCAGCTTGAAATTGCCAGTTAGGAGAAGACAGGCACAGCCCGCTCATGGCCCCATCAGATTCCCCTATAATCAGAGCTAATAACTGTATTTTTCTACTACTAAACAATTCTGTTATTTTAAAGCTTCTAGTTAGCGCGCAGGCTAAATGATACTTGGGAGCTGGCCATGGAGAAGACTCCTTCTGAAATGTAGCAACGAAGCCTGTTCCCTACTTTGTTCTGATCTTATCGCAGGCTGATGAGTGATCTACTGACATTCATGGGGAGAGATACTAGATGGATGAAATGTCTCAAGAAACCCGGAAATGCACATCTTTTCCTGGAATTCAAAGGGCGCCAGTATTGCCTCTAGGATCATGAATTTAAAAGCTTCCTCTGCCTCAATTCACTCTTAATCTTGGTTCTTCCCTGACCTATGCTACTTCCCGAATATCTAAATACATCCCTTTTTCCAGCTAAACCCTTCAGTGATTTCCCACTGCTGTTAGTTGGTGCCTTCGCCACTCAGGTGTCCCACATGACCATGTCAGCCTGTCCCCTACATCCTGGCCCCATCTTCCCCATACCCATCCATACCCACACCCCTTTACCTTCAAGCTCTCAAATAGTGAATCATCATCTCCATGTAGAAGAGTGATCAAAGTTATGTAGTCTGGGAGCTAGGATGCCTGGTTCTAATTCTAGTTCCAATACATATCGGCTGTGTGACCTCGGGCAAGTCATTTGACCTCTCTGGGCCACGTGTGCCACAGCTTTAACAAGGGGATAATAGAAGTGTTTACTTTATAAGGTGATTTTAAGTGTTAAATGCATGATGATTGTACAGTGCTTCCAACAAAATGGTTGATGGATGCTGTGTGCTCAGAAAAGGTAAGTGGGAAGGATTACTCCCCTACTATGCTTTGTGTTTCTTTGTACATGCTGTTTTCTTTGTCTGAATCTCTCTTTCTGCCCCAACTCCTTATTCTCTCAGTGGACTCACCTTTATGTTTTCTGTTGAGATGTTTCCTCTCCCTGGAATCCTTCCAAATCCCATCTCTGTGGGTTAAGTATCTTTCTCCGGATCCAGGAGCACTCTCAACTTTTTCCATCACAGATGTCATCCCCAGTGTATTATTTAATGTTTATTTCAAGATAATTTTATGTTCACAGGCTGCCACAATAAATAATACACAAAGATCCCTTGTGCCCTTTGCCCAGGTTTCCCCAATGTCAAACTGTAGTCCCTACAGACTAGAACATTGACTTGATATGGTTCAAGATACACATTTCCATCATCACAATTATCCTTCCAGTTGCCTTTTTAAAGCCATGATCACTTACCTCCAGCTATCACCACCACCTTAAGTTTGGCAACCATTCAACTGTTATCTGTCCTCCATTTCTATAAACATGCCATTTCAGAAGTGTCATATGAGTGGAACGACAAAGTATGTAACACTTTGGGTTTGAAGTTTTTCACTCAGGGTAACTCTCCTGAGATTCATCTACATTGTTTCCTGGATCAATGATTCCTGTGTTACTGAGTGGTTTTTCTTGGTGGAAAGATATCAAAGTTTTTATACAATCCTATGTTGAAGTCTATCTGTGTTGTTTGTGGCTAAGGTGAAACTCATCAGCAGGAGAAACAAACAAAAGCCAGAAAACCTTCAATGAACAGATGAGTCTAACACGTTCTATGTCATTATCTCTATCCCCAATTCCACAGCCTCCTGACTGGGCACTGAGAACTAGGGGCCTTGGCAAAAGGCAGCATCCCAGCCTGGAGAGCAAACTTGTAAAGACTTTTTTCAGGGGATTTCAAGTGCATAATGACTTGGCCATTAGCATACATAAAGTTCAAAAATGCTGTTACCATTAGCACAAATAATTATTGCATATATTAAGGTATCTCTAATGGCAAAAATGAGTACATATCCATAGAAAGTTTTTAAAGATTGTACCATATTACAGTTTGTATTAGCAACAGGAGAGAAAACATTGTGTATGCCCATCAACTGGGAATGCTTCAAAAATTACAGCCATGTGTTACATAGAATATAATGTGACAATTAAAGTTAAATGGGACAGATACATATTTAATTACCTGAAAATACAATAAATTCCTCTGGAGAGAGATAATTCCAGTTGGCAAACATTCACATTTAAAAAAAACATGTAGTTGACATACAGTGTAATGTTTCAGGTGTACTACATTGTGGTTTGACATTTGCATACATTATGAAAAGATCACCATAAGTCTAGTAACCCTTTGTTCCCATAAAAAGTTATTACAATATTATTGTAATACATATTTCTAATGCTGTATATCACATCCCCATGGATGATTTATTTTATAGCTAGAGGTTTGTACTCTTTATCACCTTCACTGTTTCCCACCCTGATCCGCCTCTCCTCTGGAAACCACCCATTGTTCTCTGTATCTATAAATCCATTTCTTTGTATTTTGTTTTGTTTGTAGACTCCATGTATAAGTGAGATCAGGCTTCCCAGGTGGTGCTAGTGGTAAAGAACCTGCCCGCCAATACAAGAGACGTAAGAGATACAGGTTTGATCCCTGGGTTGGGAAGATTCCCTAGAGGAGGGCATGGCAACCCACTCCAGTATTCTTGCTTGGAGAATCCCCATGGACAGAGGAGCCTGGAGGGCTGCAGTCCATGGGGTCACAAAGAGTCGGACATGCCTGAAGCAACTGAGCCTACACACATAACTGAGATCACCCGGTATTTGTCTTTCTCTGTCTGACTTATTTCATGTAGTAAAATAGTATAATACCCTCTGGATCCATCCACGTTGTCACAGTTGGCAATATTTCTTTTTTATGGCCAAGTAACATTCCGTTGCATACACACACACACACACACACACACACACACACACACACACACATCTTCTTTATCCACTCATCAGTTGATGGACAGTTAAGGTGCTTCCATAGTGCAGCTATTGTAAATAGTGCTGCAATAAACATTAGTGTGCATATGTCTTTTTTTCAGTGTTTTTGTTTTCTTCCAGTAAATACCCAGAATGAAGCTGCTGAATTGTATGGCAGCTCTATTTTTAATTTTTTGAGAAAACTTCTTTGGAAAACAGTGGATACACCAATTTACATTTCCACCAACAGTGCACAAGGATCCTCTTTTCTTCACATCCTCGCCAATACTTGCTGTTTGTTGTTTTTTGATGACAGTCATTCTGATAGGTGTGAGGTAGTATCTCACTGTGCTTTTGGTTTGGATTCTCTGATTATGAGTGATATCAAGCATCTTTTCATATGTTTGTTGGTCATCTTATGTCTTCTTTAGAAATGTCTATTCGGGTCCTCTGCCCATTTTTATTTTTTTATGTTAAGCTGTATTAGTTCTTTGTAAATTTTGGATATTAACCCCTTAGCAGATACATTTCTTGCAAAAGTCTTGTGTTGTGCAAAAGTTTTGCAGTTTGATGCTCTTCTACTTGTTTATTTTTGGTTTTTTTGCCTGAGACCCCCAAAAGTATTGCTAAGATCAGTGTTAAAGAGTATACTGCCTATGTTTTATTCTAAGAGTTTTACGGTTTCAGGTATTAACATTTAAGTATTTAATCCATTTTGAGTTTATTTTTATATAAGGTATGAGAAAATAGTCCAATGTGATTCTTTTGCATGCTTTCCCAGTGCCATTTATTAGAGAGGCAGTCTCTTCCCCATTGTATATTCTCACCATCTTTGTCATAGATTGTGTGTGTGTGTGTGTGTGTGCGTGCACTTAGTTGTGTCCGACTCTTTGAGACCCCATGGACTATGTAGGACTCCAGTCTATGGAATTTTCCAGGCAAGAATACTGGAGAGGATTGCCATTTCCTACTCCAGGGGATCTCCTCAACCCAAGGATTAAACCCTCATCTCTTGCATATCCTGGACTGGCAAGTGGATTCTTTACCACTGAGGTACCTGGGGAGCCCCTTTTCATAGATTAATTGATCATGTAAATGTGAGGTTTTTTTTCTGGGCTCTCTATTCTGTTCAACTGATTTGTGTGTCTGTTTTTATGCCAGTACTGTACTGTTTTGATGTCTATAACTCTGTAGTATAGTTTGAAATTTGGGAGTGTGGTACTTCAAGTTTTGTTCTTCTTTTTCAAAATAGTTTTGACTATTCAGGGTCTTTGTGTTTTCACACAAATTTTAGAATGATTTGTTTCTGTTCTATGAAAAATGCCTTTCGTACTTTGATAGAGATTGCATTGAATCTGTAGATTGTCTTGGGTAATACAGTCATCTTAACAATATTAATTCTTGCAAAACGTGAGCATGGTATGGTATATCTTTCCATTTGTTTTAATCGTTTTCAATTGCTTTTGTCAACATCTTATACTTCTCAGAGTACAAATCTTTCACCTCCTTGGTTAAATTTATTCCTAGGTATTTTATTCTTTTTTTTTAAATATATATGTATATTTTTTTATTTGTATTTTTTTATTTTATTCTTTTTGATGCAATTTTAAGTGAAATTGTTTCCTTAATTTCTCTTTCTGAGAATAAGTTACTAGTGTATTTGTATGCCACAGATTTCTGTGTATCATTTTAGTATCCTGAGGCTTCACTGAAATCATTTGTTAGTTCTAATAGCTTTTGGTAGTGTCTTCAGAATTTTCTGTGTATAGTATCATGTCATCTGCAAATGGTGGCAGTTTCACTTCTTCCTTTCCAACTTGGATTTCTTTTATTTCTTTTTCTTGTCCAACTGCTGTGGCTAGGACTTCCAATACTATGCTGTATAAAAGTGGTGAGAGTGGACATCCTTGTCTTGGTCCCTGATCTTAGAGGAAAAGTTTTCAGCTTTTCACTATTGAGTGCGATATTAGCTGTGAGCTTGTTAGGTATGACCTTTATTATGTTTATTATTAGAGAGTAGGTTCCCTATATACCCATTTTGTTGACAATTTTCATCATAAATGGATGTTGAATTTTGTCAAAAGATTTGTCTACACATATTGAGATGGTTATATGATTTTTATTTTTCAGTTTGTTAAGGTGGTATATTACATTGATTGATTTGCAAAATTGAACCTCCTTGCATTCCTGAGATAAATCCCACTTGATCATAGTATATGATCCTTTCAATGTATTGTTGCTTGCTTATCTACACTTTGTTTAGCTCTTTTTGTGTATATATGTCTTATTCATTTAAAGCACATTCCTCTGTCCCTCCATTTTGCCCAATTCTCTGTGTTTATTTTGTATGCTAGGTAGGTCAGCTCTGTTTCCCAATCTTGAAGCAATGGCCGTACATAGGAGACATCCTAGGGGCCCAGCAGCACACTCGTCTCTGGTCTCCAGACCTATGTGCTTTAGTGGTGCCTATGTGGGCAGCTTGTGTCCTTCTGCTGTGGTGGGGCTGATTTCTGCGGGCACTCTGGTAGGCGGAGCAGGCCCCCAACCTGGGAAGCTATGAGGTTGTGCCCTGTTCAGGGACTGTGGGCTCGCTGGAAAGCCAGGCAGGCTTTTTGCATGGTTGGCTGTGTGGCCTGGGAGACATGGGCCTCCTGCTGGCTCACTGCTGGGCATGGCCAGGTCGCCACGTGGCTGTCAGTACAGCCTGGGGTACTCAGCACTGGTACTGGTCCACTGGTGGGTGGGGCTGGGTCCCTGGTGCTAATTCACTGAAGGGAATATTTTCAAATGGTGTTTGCCAGTGCTGGCATTATCACAGTAGAAAAACTCCCCCAAATGGCTGCCTGCCATGTTTGTGTCCCCAAGGCGAGTCTCAGTGCCTCCTGCCTCTCCAGGAGGCTCTCCAAGATGGCCAAGTGTGTATGACCTAGGCTCCTTTCAAACTCCTGTCTTGACGCTGAGACTCAGAGCAAGAGAGAATTTTGTGTGTGCCCTTTAAGAGTGGAGTCTGTTTCCAATAGCCCTCCAGCTCTCCTAAACACAAGTCCCACTGGTTTTCAAAGCCAGACATTCCGGAGGCTGCCCTTCCTGGTGCAGGACCCCCAGGCTGGGGAGCCCATTGTGGAGGTTAGACCCCTTGCTCCTTGGGGAGAACACCTAGGACTGTGATATTCCCCCTGTTTGTGGGTTGCTGATCTGGGGGTAAGGGTCCTGACTATATCAGTTCTCAGTCCCTTCTACCCATCTCATTGTGGTTCCTTCTTCATATCTTTAATTGTGGAAAGTCTTTTCTGCCAGTCTTCAGATCATTCTCATAGGTAGCTATAATTTGGTGTATCTGTGTAGGTAAGTGACTCAGTGTCTTCCTACTCTGCCTACTCTCCACCTCTCATGTGTTTTAGTTGCCAGTTTATGTGTCTGTTGTACCCACTAGCTCAGGGTTCCTCAATCTCAGCACCATTGAAATTTGGGTCCCTGTGTTGCAGGGGCTCTGTTATGCAGAGAGGATGTTTAGCCCCATCCCTGGCCCCTACCCACTAGACAGTAGTAGCATCCTTCTCCCCCCATCTCCATTGTGACAGCCCGAAATGTCTCCAGACGTTGCCAAGTGTCCCAGGTGGGGGCAGGTGTGAAATCACCTGTGCTTGGAACCACTTCACTAGCCTCCAGGCTCTGGGAGGACAGGAAGTGTGTCTATCTTTCTCATCCTAAACCTCTAGAATCCAGAATAGCACCTACTACTTATTTGGTTCTTAATTAACGTTTGCTGAATGGCTGAATGAAGACTCTGGGCAAAGTAGCAAAGCATGCTTCAGGCAAAAGTCAGAAGACCTGAATTCTCATCTTGAATGTGCCAGTAACTGGTTAGGTGTTCAGTTCTGTGTTCTGAGTTCAGTTCTCTGAAACTGACATGGATGAGCATGACTGCTCCGCAGAGTATGACGAAGAGACAGGTGTCAGCATCATCTGGTAGTGGGTTAGACATGCAAATTATTCTCCTCCTCCCCAGACACAGGAAATTGAAGTCTCTGTGTGTGGAGCCCTGAAATTTATGTTTTAACAAGCTCTCTAGGGGATTCCGATCCACGCTTCAGCAGTTCTTACCCCTGCCTGACTGATCTTAGAATTCACTTGGAACGCTTTTTAAAGTCGGGATGCCTGAGATGCTAGATTCCCCCAGCTCACTTTCATGAGCCGTTCTGGTGTTGGGGCTGGCTGTTGGCATTTCCCACCTGCCTCAGGTGATTCCAATGCAGAGCCAGGATTGAGGCTCTCTCCATGCAGACAAGTTCTACTGCTCTGTGCTTCCCGGCTTCAACTTTTTGGAAATTGCATTAACTCTTTCAGTCCACCAGAGGGCCATTCACAGCGCTGAGAAGGATTAGGGTTATCATTTCTGGGCAGGGGCAGTGGAGTCAGGGACCCTCAAACACACAGAGAGGAGCAAGTGTCTGCAACCTTCCTCCCCAGATCCACATGGGAAAATATCCAGGTTGGATTAAGAAGCACTATAAATGTCTCTGCTTTATTCATGCTCTGCATAGCATCCTGATCCCAGGACAGCAATGGGCAAATCCTAACCAAGATTCTCTGCCTGACTACAGATTTTAAAATCCATGTCAAGAATCTTCCAACAAAATTTATTTCAGAAACCCTCTGTGCATCTAGGTCCATGGGAGCTTCTTACTTCAGAAGGTAGCTGAACTTTAGTGTAGAGACGGGTGAATGTGAAGTCAGCCACACCTGGTCCTTCTTGAGTAAGCCACTTCCTTCTTCTGGATCTCAGATCTTAAATGGGGAGAAGGCAACTTATTTTCTGAGTTGTGGTGTGGGTCAACCTAGGTGAAGAGGTGAAAAAGCACTGGCAGGAGAACAGCTAATCAAAAGTTCAGTGATAACGAACACGACATTGTAAATCAACCATAGGCCAATAAAAACATTAAAAATGAAAAACAACATCAAAAAAGTCTCAGTGGTTCTCCAAGTATGGTCCAGACCAGCAGCATCACCTGGAGACTTGTTGGAAATGCAAATTCTCTATCTCAGACATACTGAATTAGAAACTCTGGGGGTGGGGCAGATGACATCCCCTTTCCAACCCGCAATTTTCTCATTTGTGAAACTAAAATGATAGCAGTACCTATATTTCAGAGACCCATTGCAAGGATTAAATGAGATATAGGCATGCAAAATAGCACAGTGCCTGGCATACAGTAAGAACTCAATAAATATTGCTATTGCATTATCATCTTCAAACCCCTGCTCCATGCAAGGCTCGAGGAGCTTTTGTTAAAACTCTGCACAAATAAATAGTTCATGCAGGATTTTGCAAAATATCATATTTTGTCTCAGGATGCTCGCCGTGGAATACAACATACTGAACAGGAGTTATGGTGTACAAATGTGCCATGCTACTACGTCAGCCAGCTTTATAACTCATTCTGAGAAAGGCCATCACTCAGAGCAATATAGCTATTTATTGTAGGGTCCCATTATGGGCTGTGATCTATTTAAGCCTATCCAGCTGTCAGAAAGACCAGCTTTCCTGCCACCTATCAGGAACAAGGGGCAGGAAAAAAAAAAAAAAAAAAACAGCAGACAGGACTTGAAAAATATTCCACTCATGGCTAGAGAAAATGTAAAAGATGCCGAGGGAAGGAAATAGAATCATATCTGAGTGGCCTTGCAGCAGTGGCAGAGAAATTTCTAGATGAATCAACTAAGGCAGGGAATTATCTGATGTTTGTGGACATCTTGATGGTGAACTGGAAGAGTGAGCTGAATTTTTTAGGCAGAGACAGGGAAGGTGG
This sequence comes from Giraffa tippelskirchi, assembly GCF_054371585.1. Taxonomy (NCBI): domain Eukaryota; kingdom Metazoa; phylum Chordata; class Mammalia; order Artiodactyla; family Giraffidae; genus Giraffa; species Giraffa tippelskirchi. Next base: position 26,121,184 of record NC_137287.1, read on the forward strand.
GATTGAAATTTACCTTCATGCATTGCAAGTTTCAATAATCAGGGTGAAAAGTGTAGAACCACTCAGCTGAAGATAGTTCACCTTCAGTGAAATTGGGTTTTACTTCCTTGTTGCCGCTTGCAAAGGACTTTCTCTTGCTCAGATTTTTCTGAGTCTCTTCTATTGGCCACAACCACTTAAAGTCCTCGCTTTCCTGAGGATTTAACTGATTACTAGCTGAAAACAAATCACAAGATAGTGTGTTCCCCTGTAGTTGGCAAGGTTTGAGAACACAAACTTATGTAACTTAACAGTAAAAAGAAAAAAAAATTCAAATAATGAATGGAGGAAGGACCTGAATAGACATTTTTCCAAAAATAGATACTCAAATGGCCAACAGGTACAGAAGATGCTCAATATAACTACTCATCAGGGAAACGCAAATTAAAACCACAGTGAGATATCATTGCACACAAGTTAGGACAGTCATCATCAAAAAGAAAAGAAATGAGTGCTACTGAGAATGGAGAGAAAAGAGAGTCCTTGTACACTGTTGGTGACAATAAAAATTGGTAAGCCACTATGGAAGACAGTATGCTGCTGCTGCTGCTGCTAAATCACTTCAGCTGTGTCCGACTCTGTGCAGCCCCATAGACGGCAGCCCACCAGGCTCCGCCGTCCCTGGGATTCTCCAGGCAAGAACACTGGAGTGGGTTGCCATTTCCTTCTCCAATGCATGAAAGTGAAAAGTGAAAGTGAAGTCACTCAGTCGTGTCCGACTCTTTACAACCCCATGGACTGCAGCCTACCAGGCTCCTCCGTCCATGGGATTTTCCAGGCAAGAGTACCGGAGTGGGGCGCCATTGCCTTCTCCGAAGACAGTATGGATATTCCTCAAAAAGATTAAGAACTACAGTGTGATCCAGTAATTCCACTTCTGGGTAAATATCCACAGGAAATGAAATCACTATCCCATGTTCATTGAAGTATTATTCACAACAGTCAAGATATGGATGTGTGTCTGCAGATGGATGAACAGATAAAGATAAAGTGGTACATATACACAAAGGAATATTAGTCACAAAAAAGAAAGAAATCTCGTTGTTTGTGGCAAGGATGGACCTTGAGGGCATTACACTAAGTGAAATAAGTCAGGCAAAGACAGACAAACACTGGATGGTTTCACTTATACGTGGAATCTAAAGTAACTGAACTCAGAAACGAACAGGTTGCCAGAAGCGGGGGTTGGGTTGTGGGGAATGAAGTCAAAAGGAACACTCTTTCAGTTGTGTAATGAATAAGTTCTGGGGATGCAGTACACAGTGTGGCAACCATAGCTCACAATACTCTAGTGTATATTTGAAAGTTGCTAAGAGAGTAGATCTTGAAAGCTTGCATCACACACACACTGACACGCATGCTTGTCTTTCTTTCATTGACGTTTAGTTGACTTATTTCAGGTGTACAGCAAAGTGAGTCACATATAAATTCTTTCTCAGATTCTTTTCCATTATAGGTTATTACAAGATATTGAATATAGTTCCCTGTGTTATACAGTAGGTCCCTGTTTTTTATCTATTTTACGTATAGTGGTGTATATCTGTTAACCCCAAATTTAATTCCTAATTTATCCCTCTCCCCTTTCCCCCTTTGGTAACCATTAGTTTGTTTTTGAAGTCTGTGAGTCTAGTTCTGTTTTGTAAACAAGTTCATTTGTATCTTTTTTTTTTTAGATTCCACATATAAGTGATTTCATATATTTGTTTTTGACTTACTTAGCATGATAATCTCTAGGTCCATCTATATTGCTACAAAAGGCATTATTTCATTCTTTTCATGAGTCATTCTTTTCTGTAGCTGAATAATCTTGTCATATGTGCTTCCCTGATGACTCAGACATTAAAGAATCCACCAGCCAATCCAGGAGATGCTGATTTGATCCCTGGGTCAGGAAGATCCCTTGGAGTAGGAAATGGCAAACCACTCCAGTATCCATGCCTGGGACTGTCTGTGGGGTCACAAAGAGTCAGATGCAACTGAGTAACTAACACTTCCACTTGTCATATGTGTATATATATATATGTATATCTAAATATATGTATATATGTACATATGTATTATATATATACACCATAGTATATATATATATGTATATACATATACATATATAGATAGATACACACCACATCTTTATCATTTCATCTATTGGATATTTATGTTACTTCCATATTTTAGTTATTGTAAATAGTGCTGCTGTGAACACTGGGGTGCCTGTAGCTTTTTGAATTAGAGTTTTCATCTTTTCTGGATATATGCCCAGGAGTAGGATTGTTAGATCATATGGTAGTTCTATTTTTAGTTTGTTAAGGAAACTCCATACTGTTTTCTATAGTTGTTGCACCCATTTACATGCCCACCAACAGTGTAGGAGGGTGCCCTTTTTTCCGCACCCTCTCCAGCATTTACTACTTGTAGACTTTTTAATGATGGTCATTCTGACCAGAGTGAGGTGATACGTCATTGTAGTTTTGATAGTTAGTGATGCTGACCATCTTTTCTTGTGATTGTTGGCCATCTTTATGTCTTCTGTATATTCTTCTGAACTGTTTGTAAGTAAATTCTATATATCATGAAACTTCAACCCTGATATCTCAGCACGCATCTTCTGTGAGTAATATATTCTCACCTGAGTCTGTTTATTTCCTAGCTTTATTGAGATGATATAATAATAATAATAATAATTACATATAGAATTGTATTGTATGGAGAGAGAGAGACAAAGAGGAAGGAGAGAGAGCAGAAATTGCAAAGTAGCAACACTTATAAATCTAAGGTGGAGGATACACATGTGGTCACTTACAGATCCTTCAGCCTTTCTCTGAAGTCATACTTCTTGGGTTCAAATCTCCACTTTCTAATTTACTAGCTGTTTAATGCTTCTAGGCAAGCTACATCAATACTCTGTGCCTCTATATTACCATCATGAAATGGAAATTATTATAGTACCTAGCTCACAGGAGTTTTATGAGGAAGAAATAAATTAAAGTGATTACAACCATTCCTTGAATGGAATATGTGATAAAAAGAAATGTGAGCCCTGTGGTTATCTGTGATAGATAGACTCATGCATACATAGATGAGTGGATGGGTGGATATATACATGCATACATGCATACAAATTATTAAAACAAATATGTAAATTAGACAAGGCCCACACCTGGATTCCAACAAGCCAACAGCTGAAAGACTTTGTATTCACCTCTGAAGGGTGCCTTGTCCATTGCGAGCACCGGCAAGAGTGAGGAACTGGTGGTAACTGAGACCCACAGTGACTGCCTGGCGGCAACCAGAGCAGAGATGCTCCCTGCTTCCCTTCCCTCTGCTCCTCACTTGGGGAGGTCACCCTCCTCCAAAGTCAATTTCAGTCCAATCTTACTCTAAGTGGTGCCCTTGTGGATACAGGAGTCCTGTTCCGCCGAGGATGGAGCCTCCCTAATGGTACTGCATGTAGAATAGGGTCCGGCAGCTGGGTTGCATTTTAAACACGTTCCGCGCCATTAGGCAGCTCTCATCGCTGAGCGGATTGACGGCCCCGTGGCAGGGTCCTGCGGGCTCCAACCAAGCTCAGCCAGTCTGGCCCGGGCATCCTGCCAAGAACCTCCCACCGAGGAGTGGCCACTCTTAGGTGACCACGCACCAGCGGGGTGACCCAATGGGGAGAAACTAGCCTGGTGTCCTCAGCCGGGCTTTGTGAATCCAGATTAGAGAGGGAAGTGGGGAGGGGCCTTTCAGCCCTGTTCCTCTGGAGCCCAGTCCGCTTGCGGTAATAGCAGCACTCCGTGAGGCGCCTCTATCCACCTGGCTCCAACTCTGCAGTCACTCTGTGCTGACTTTCTTTCCATTTGTCCAGCACAACTGGAACTTCCCTCACTTAGGATCTTTACCTGTGCACATCGTCTCTGGACATTCTTTCTCCTGGTGGTCCCTACTCACTGGATGGGTCAACTCCTCTGAGAAGCCCTCCTGGATCACACATAGCAGCAAAAGGTTGCTTGTGATTATCCTTGATCTCAACAATGGTTTTTCCTTTCCCTGTGCCTTACCGTCATTTGTCAATAAGGATAACGATTGGTACTGCAGGTTCTCTGTCTAGCCACCCTTTTTCGCCCTCCTCTGTGCTCCCTTGGGCTGGTCAATGGTTTCTCCCTGTCCTCTGGCTGCATTCAGTCAATGAAAGGCAGATGGAGACAACATCACGCAGTTTACTCACCCAGCTCCCTGCCTATGAGGTGTGGCTCTGTTCCCTCTCCAGGCTCTTGATGGGCAGCTGTGCACTAAGTTCTAGAAAGTGCCCCCCCCATACTCCTTTAGCACCAAGGAGGTCACGGCACCCTGATGTTGCCAGGGTGTTGCCCCTGGCAGCCTCCCTGCCCTGGTGGGTTTCCTTCAGCCCTGCCCATACTTCGGTCAATATCTCCTTCATTGCATTCACCTCAGTTGCTCCTTGGATTAGGCTATTTGTTTCCTGCTATAATAATAATATTATATTGTTATTATATCAATATAATAATTGATATTATACCAAATAATAATATCAATCTCACAGGGTTGTTGTGAGAATTCCATTAGCTCCCAGGCAGGACGGGTAGTGCCAAGATTATTTGCCATTGTTATTATTATTACTAGCTATTATTTTCTTTCCTCATATTTAGCATATTTTATACATATATGTGTGATAATTTTCACTACATTTCTCTGCAGGTTTGGGAGTCCATGTCTGGGTCTGTTTGTTCAGCCTTTGATGACCCGGTGCCTGGTGTGAAGCAGATCTCAAAAAATATCTGATGAATGAATGAATGAACAGTGGGATTCACTTTCAAAGCTTCAATATATCATGCTGAATTGTGTGACAGATTGCTGCCGTTAGAACTTGTTCGTCTTATAAAGGCAGCAATTTCATAAGATTTTTACCTACTACCACATCCGCTTTGATTCTGGGTAGTTAGCAAGATGAGGAATACAATCACCATTTTATAAATAGTGAAGCCGGAGAAGTACTGAGGGAATAGCCGGGGGAGGTAGCGGGGGAGACACAAACCTACCCTGTGCCTGGTCTCTGTTAGGTATTCAATGGACATGATTTGATTTAATTTTCATAATGACTCTCATAACGACATCATTATCCCGTGGTTCACAGATGCAGAACCTGGGGGAGAGCAGTTAGAGGACTCACCTACGAGGTGAGAAGGTGGCAGAACTAGTGGTATAATCCAGTCTTAGCAGGTTTGACTGTCAGTTTTCTATTTTTTCCACACAGTGATTCTCCCATTATATGCCCTGGAGAAACATACCCATGTACACAGAGGAATATACAAAAACGTATACAAAAATATCCGTTTGTAATAGTGGAAACAAATGGTATCAATCCCAAATGTCTATCAGTGAGAGAAAGGATGGAAAAAAAAAACTGGAACATTTAAACATTGAAAGAGTATGTGTCAGTTAAACTGAATGAACTAGAGATATTCATACCATCTTTAATGTGGAGGAGGAAGCATTGTGGATGAAAAAAAACTGCCAACGAGTGTATTAGTATAGGATCATTTCATATCAAGTTTCAACAATATATCAAAGATTACCATGTGTCTTTTAAGGATGTGCTGAGTTGTGCTTTGTTGCTCAGTCATGTCTGACTCTTTGTGACCCCATGGACTGTAGCCCTCCAGGCTCCTCTGTCCATGGGGATTCTCCAGGCAAGAATATTGGAGTGGTTTGCCATGACCTCCTCCAGGGGATCCTCCCAACCCAAGGATCGAACCCAGGTCTTCCGCATTGTAGATGGATTCTTTACTGTCTGAGCCACAGGGAAGCCCATGAATACTGGAGTGGGTAGCCTATTCCTTCTCCAGGGGATCTTCCCAACCCAGGAATCGAACAGGGGTCTCCTGCATTGCAGGCAAATTCTTTACCAGCTGAGCCACCAGGAAGGCCCATCTTTTCAGGATATAAACATGTAATACGCATGCTCAAATTCAAGGGATTATAAGCTTCAAATACAACATTGTGGTTGAAGGGATGGAGATGATCTTATAGAGAATAATCAGGGGTCTCATGGTTGCTGGGATCTTCCTTAAGCTGGATGAGTGTTTATTACATTATTTTATACTATGTTCCCCAATGCCTTATTTAAGGTCAACGAGCTGGCTAAGTATGCAGATAGACAAGTATATCTGCCTCCTGACTTTCCCCCACAGCAAAGCTGTCCAAAAGCATATAATCAACCCCATTTTGCAATGAGGGAAAGAAATGAAATGCAACATTGAGTAATCCTTATCTTTCTCTCCTTCCTTCCCTGATCACTGCCTTACCATCACCCTTGACATGATGGTGTGGCCAGTGACCAAGTCTCCGTAAAGAGGAAATTTTCAGAAGGGTTTCTGGAAAATATACCTTTTGTTCATAAAAGAGGAGGAGATGTGAGCAGAAGGCATTCTCCTCTCTCTCTGTTTTGTATATTGTCAGGTGAAGATGTGATGTTTGGAGCTGTGGCAGCCAACTTGGGACAATAAGGAAAAGGACAAAGAATCATAGAGAAACTATTGTTGAGCTGCTGAGTGAACTCTGGAATTACCTAACCATAATCTATATGGTTAATACACTTTTATTCCAGAGTTATACTACTAGCAAACAAAAGCACATCATCTGACTGTCCTGAGGAAAGAAAGATAAGCAGGTCTTTGGTCCAGGGGCAAATCATTTGGACTCATGCCCTTGAATGTGATCTGTTAAAAGTCATAAATAGAAGCTCATTACTCCTTTGCTTAGACCCTGTAATGGCCCTTTTTTGCTCTTTGGTTGAGAATTGAAATCCTTAACAAAGTCTTCCAGGCCTGGCTCAAAACTGCCCCCTGCCTGTTTCCGGCTTAGTCATGGGCCACACTTCTCAGTTTGACTCACAATGCTGCAGTCACACCAGCTTTGCTATTGTTGTTATTTTGTTTCATTTTGTTTCTCTAGTTCACTAAAGCCCTTCTCAGCTCAGGGCATTTGCGTGAACTGTCCCTCTGCCTGAAATGTTTGCTTTACTCCCTTTGCCTGGTGAACTGATTGTAAGCCTTCAATTCTCATCTGAAGTAGGAATTCTTTACGGAAGCCTTTCCGCCTTGTTGTATTTCATGCTACCCTGCTTTTTCCTTCCTGGCTCTACATTTACTTATTTTTCTGGCATTGATGTTTCTACAACCTCAGTTTCCACCAACGTAATTTAAGCTCCATTGGTGTAGATACAATGTAATGTATACTGGGCTCAGTCATGTCCAACTCTTTGTGACTCCAAGGACTGTAGCCCGCCAGGATTCTCTGTCCATGGGATTTTCCAGGCAAGAACACTGGAGTAGGTTGCCATTTCCTCTTCCAGCGGATGTTCCCGACCCAGGGATTGAACCTGCATCTACTGTGTCTCCTGCATTGCAGGTGAATTCTTTACTGCTGAGCCACCGGGGAAGTCCATAGATGTTGGACTTTAATGTCTCCCATCCAACCCAGAATCTATGCCGTGATGCTGTATATTGTGCCCTGTTTTTCCCAAAGTGATGCTCTGAGCAGCTCACCTCCCGTTCTCAAAACTACTGACGAAAATAGATGTTAACTATTATTATTATTTTGACTTCTCATTGCCTACAATTAAATTTCATGTCCATAGCCTGCCATTCAAGGTTGTCTTTCATTCATTTCTTTCTTTATTCACTCAAAAAATATTTATTGAACCCTTATCAGAAAAGAATATGCCTGCAATGCAGGAGATCCAGGTTTTATCCCTAGGTCAGGAAGATCTCCTGGAGAAGGGCATCTCCAATATTCCCTTATATTCCCACTCCAGTATTCATGCCTGCTGAATTCCATGGACAGAGGGGCCTGGAGGGATACAGTCCCTGGGGTTGCAAAGAGTTGGATGCAACTGAGCGACTTTCATTTTCACTACCATGTTGCAAGCACTGTTCTAGGCAACATCCCATTCGTCCTCTTTCACCTCCTCTGTCCTCACTACCATCAGCCAAAAAACATTCATCTCCGCTCTCCTCACTAGCATCCTTCCCTAAATCACAAACTGAATACTATTCTCTCCATATTTTTGCTCAAATTCTTTCTTTTTCCTAAAGTATCTTTCTGCTCTGTATTCACCCAATAACTCCTTACCCATTGTTTAAATCCCACTCTCCATCTTTTACTCAGAAATGTGGATTAAACCCATTCTATGTGTCTCCCTGGCTCTTGCATCAGATTGCTGATCCCAGGGGGACATCAATTGTGTGCCTTTCTTCATTGCATCCGTATGATGTCATCCACACAGCCAATGCACATTATCCACTGAACTGTGGGAAGGAAAAAAGAGCCTGAATGGAAACTTACAGCTTCTTTTGCTTTCAAGGCTTAAAACATCTGAGCCAATAGTCCTCAAATGTGTTTGATCATGGACACTTCCTTCAAAGAAAAGTGGACAGGCATGCCATATATATATTTATATATGTTTCATATATATATGCTTCCCTGGTGGCACTAGTGCTGAAGAACCGGTCTACCAATGCAGGATACTTAAGAAATGCAGGTTCGATCCCTGGGTCAGGAAGATCCCTTGGAGAAGGAAATGGCAACCCACTCCAGTGTTCTTGCCAGGAGAATCCCATGCACAGAGGAGCCTGGCGGGCTACAGTCCATGAGGTTGCAGAGTCGGACACTAACTGAAGGGACTTTATATATATATATATATACTCTCCAAATAACAATTCACATATGAAAAAGAGCTTTTGAAAAGCATGAGACACAGGCTCCAAAATCACTGCAGATGGTGACTGCAGCCATGAAATTAAAAGACTCTTGCTCCTTGAAAGAAAAGCTATGACCAACCTAGACAGCATATTAAAAAGCAGAGACATTACTTTGCCAACAAAGGTCCATACAGTCAAAGCTATGGTTTTTCCAGTAAGCATGTATAGATGTGAGAGTTAGATCATAAAGAATGCTGAGCGCCAAAGAATTGATGCTTTTGATCTGTGGTGTTGGAGAAGACTCTTGAGAGTCACTTGGACTGCAAGGAGATTCAACTAGTCAATCCTAAAGGAAATCAGTCCTTAATATTCTCTGGAAGTACTGGTGCTGAAGCTGAAACTCCAATACTTTGGCCACCTGACACAAAGAACTGACTAATTGGAAAAGACCCTGATGCGGGGAAAGATTGAAGACAGGAGGAAAAGGGGATGACAGAGGATGAGATGGTTGGATGGCATCACCAACTCAATGGACATGAGTTTGAGCAAGCTCCGGGAGTTGGTGATGGACAGAGAAGCCTGTTGTGCTGCAGTCCATGGGGTCGCAGAGTCAGACACAACTGAGTGACTGAACTGAACTGATTCTGAATTCAGAAGTCCAGTGGATCATGTAGCCTGATGCTGTTTTAAAGACTGGCTTAAACTCCAGAGAGGGTTGACTCTTTCTAGTCCCCATTGAATGGCCATGAGTACCTTCTGAGGAAAGGCAAGGCATTTTGCTGCAATGGCAGAGAAGAATTTGGCCTGAGGCTTCTACCTCTGTGGCTTCCCATGACCTTGGCATTTCTGTTCTCTGTTCCTTGAACCTTCCTTCAGTTGGATGAGGGGGGCCTGACAGCTAAAAGAGTAACTATTTTTTTTTCTCTTCTTCCTTGATTACCCGTTACCTGAGATTAAGCTGCAGACTCTAGAGCTGGGCTAGATCTGGGAGCTGGCTATGGAGGAGCCAGGTCCTTATCCTGCTGGGGATTTTGCTACAGATGAAGCAGCATCTTTTACTTCTTGAGGTAGTCACGGGATTTCTGTTAACTTTGGAAAAAGTAAGCCTGCCAGGAGACATGTGCAGATATTGTTTCCTTTGGTGTGTCCCAACAATTTACAAGGATCCAGGCCATCTCCTCCCCAACTGACTCACTCCTAGTGCCAAATGAGATCCAGCTGCTTCCGCGGCCATCTCCAGTCACCCGCCAGCTCTGCAGTGAGCAGCCCCCTAGGAAATTGAATCCTGAGCCTGAGGGCTCAACAGATCTCCTGCCAGGTGCCCCCTTGAAGCAGCCAGGGGACTTGGAGTAAAGCCACCAGATGCCTGATGGGGTGACCAACCCTCCCAGTTTGCTGAAATGGTCTCGATTTTAGCACTGAATGCTCCACGTTCAGGGAATCCCCTCCATCCAGGAAGAAGTGACTATGTAATTTTGCAGGGCCTGATGCAAAACGAAAGTCCAGGGCCCTTGTTCAGAAGGTCTGAAAAATTTCAGGACTGTGACAACAGGGCATTAAAGGAAATGTGGTCTCCTTCTGAGTGTGGGACCCTGCACACGTTGCAGGCTCATGAACCTGACCCTGCTCCCAAGCAAACCACGACTGCTGTTACCTACTCCAGATGCAGAGTCCAAAAGAGAAAATGTAGTGTTATTTCCACAAGGTTGTTAGTTTCTCATAGCAACCTGTACTGTTGAGACAACAGAACCTTACACTTCCTGAATTTTCTGAAACACAGACTTCAGCCCTTTAACGCCCTCCCGGCTGTCTACAATATTCTCAAATGTGAGTAATAATGATAATACAAAAATTGCAGACTCCTAGTATTGACCTAAATTATGTTTACTGTTATATTGTTGTTTAAATATGTACCAACATAAAGCTTGGCATATAGTCCATATGCTAATAGCTCTTATACAACAAAAGCCAAATTTATAAATTAAAAAACATAAGACTATGAAACCCATAACATTTAAATTAACAACATTAATTTAATGGGATAGATGATGTTGTTGTGCCAAAACTAAAGTGCTCTTGGCAGAGAGATTATGGCGCCCTGCTGGCTGCGGTGATGTAGATTCTTTCTCATGGAGATTCTGCTTTGTGCTCTGGTCCTGAGATGGCTCAGTCCTCCCATCACTTCCTCTCTATGAACAAGATGGGGCACCTTTTTTGAACACCATATGCTGACACTATTGGAACCTCACTTGCTACAAAAACAGCCTTGATGGATAAAATCCACCTTAGTTCTTTCCCCATTAATCCACAATGATGAAAGATATGCTAAGTGGTGCCAGTGGAATCATAAATACTCATGCAAACACAGGTATTGTAATCCCATTGCTGTCCTAGGCTATAAGTGGGCCACCCAAATGACCTAAAAGTGCCCAGATTCATTTTCTAGATTTCACTGAACTAATAAGAATAACAATAGCTGGAATTTATTGAGCAACTACTATGTGCCAAGCTCTGTTCTTAGTACTTGTCATATAGTAACTTATTTGATCCTTAAAACATCCAATAAGGCAGGCACTATTATTATTGTGTTAATGCCCCAGACAACCACGATGGTGTGGTCACTCACCTAGAGTCAGACACCCTAGAGTGTGAAGTCAAGTGGGCCTTAGGAAGAATTATTATGAATAAAGCTATTGGAGATGATGGAATTCCAGCTAAGCTAATTCAGATCCTGAAAGATGATGCTGTTAATGTGCTGCACTCAAAAAGTTAGCAAATTTGGAAAACTCAGCAGTGGCCACAAGACTGGAAAAGGTCAATTTTCATTCCAATCCCAAAAGAGGGCAACGCCAAAGAATGTTCAAACTACCACACAATTGTGTTCATTTCACATGCAACCAAGGTAATGCTCAAAATCCTTCAAGCTAGACTTCAACAGTATGTAAACCGAGAACTTCCAAATATACAGGTTGGATTCAGAAAAGATGGAGATCAAATTGCCAACATCTGTCAGACCACAGAAAATAAAAGGGAATTCCAGAAAAAGATCTACTTCTGCTTCATTGACTACACTAAAGCCTTTGATTGTGTGGATCACAACACACTGTGGGAAATACTTAAAGTGATGGGAATACCGGACCAACTTAACCTGCCCCCTGACAAACCTGTATGCAGGTCAACAAGCAACAATTAAAACTGGACATGGAACAACAGACTTGTTCAAAACTGGGGAAGGAGTATGTCAAGGCTGTATATTGTCACCCTGCTTATTTAAATTATAACAGAGTACATCATGTCAGATGTGGGGCTGGATGTATCACAAGCTGGAATCCAGATTGCTAGGAAAAATATCAACAATCTCAGATAATGCAGATGATACTACTCTAATGGCAGAAAGTGAAGAGGAACTTAAAGAGCCTCTTGATGAAGGTAAAAGAGGAGAGTGAAAAAACTGGCTTAAAACTCAGCATTCAAAGACAGATCACAGCATCCAGTCCCATCACTTCGTGGCAAATAGATGGAGAAAAAATGGAAACAATGACAGATTTTATTTTCGTGGGTTCCAAAATCACTGTGGACAGTGATTGCAGCCATGAAATTAAAAGATACTTGCTCCTTGGAAGAAAAGCTATAACAAACCTCAGTTCAGTTCAGCTCAGTCGCTCAGTTATGTCCGACTCTTTGCAACCCCATGAATCGCATCACGCCAGGTCTCCCTGTCCATCACCAACTCCTGGAGTTTAACCAAACCCATGTCCATCGAGTTGGTGATGCCATCCAACCATCTCATCCTCTGTCATCCCCTTCTCCTCCTGCCCCCAATCCTTCCCAGCATTAGGGTCTTTTCCAATGAGTCAACTCTTCGCATGAGGTGGCTAAAGAATTGGGGTTTCAGCTTCAACATCAGTCCTTCCAATGAACACCCAGGACTGATACCCTTTAGGATGGACTGGTTGGATCTTCCTGCAGTCCAAGGGACTCTCAAGAGTCTTCTCCAACACCACAGTTCAAAAGTATCAATTCTTTGGCACTCAGCTTTCTTCACTGTCCAACTCTCATACCCATACATGACCACTGGAAAAACCATAGCCTTGACTAGACGGACCTTTGTTGGCAAAGTAATGACTCTGCTTTTAAATATGCTATCTAGGTTGGTCATAACCTTCCTTCCAAGGACTAAGCATCTTTTAATTTCATGGCTGCAATCACCATCAGCAGTGACTTTGGAGCCCCAAAAATAAAGTCTGACACTGTTTCCACTGTTTCCCCATCTATTTCCCATGAAGTGATGGGACCGGATGCCATGATCTTAGTTTTCTGAACATTGAGCTTTAAGCCAACTTTTTCACTCTCCTCTTTCACTTTCATCAAGAGACTCTTTAGTTCTTCTTTGCTTTCTGCCATAAGGGTGGTGTCATCTGCATATCTGAGGTTATTGATATTTCTCCCAGCAATCTTGATTCCAGCTTGTGCTTCCTCCAGCCCAGCGTTTCTCATGATGTACTCTGCATATAAGTTAAATAAGCAGGGTGACAATATAAAGCTTTGATGTACTCCTTTTCCTATTTGGAACCAGTCTGTTGTTCCATGTCCAGTTCTAACTGTTGCTTCCTGACCTGCATACAGGTTTCTCAAGAGACAGGTCAGATGGTCTGGTATTCCCATCTCTTTCAGAATTTTCCACAGTTTATTGTGATCCATACAGTCAAAAGCTTTGGCATAGTCAATAAAGCAGAAATAGATGTTTTTCTGGAACTCTCTTGCTTTTTCGATGATCCAGCAGATATTGGCAATTTGATCTCTGGTTCCTCTGCCTTTTCTAAAACCAGCTTGAACATCTGGAAGTTCATGGTTCACATATTGCTGAAGCCTGGCTTGGAGAATTTTGAGCATTACTTAACTAGAGTGTGAGATGAGTGCAATTGTGCAGTAGTTTGAGCATTCTTTGGCATTGCCTTTCTTTGAGATTGGAATGAAAACTGACCTTTTCCAGCCCTCTGGCCACTGCTGAGTTTTCCAGATTTGCTGGCATATTGAGTGCAACACTTTCACAGCACAATCTTTGAGGATTTGAAATAGCTCAACTTGAATTCCATCCCCTCCACTAGCTTTGTTCATAGTGATGCTTTCTAAGGCCCACTTGACTTCACATTCCAGGATGTCTGGCTCTAGGTGAGTGATCACACCATCATGATTATCTGGGTCGTGAAGATCTTTTTTGTACAGTTCTTCTGTGTATTCTTGCCACCTCTTCTTAATATCTTCTGCTTCTGTTAGGTCCATACCATTTCTGTCCTTTTTCGAGCCCATCTTTGCATGAAGTGTTCCCTTGGTATCTCTAATTTTCTTGAAGAGATCTCTAGTCTTTCCCATTCTGTTGTTTTCCTCTATTTCTTTGCATTGATTGCTGAGGAAGGCTTTCTTATCTCTCCTTGCTATTCTTTGGAACTCTGCATTCAGATGGGAATATCTTTCCTTTTCTCCTTTGCTTTTTGCTTCTCTTCTTTTCCCAGCTATTTGTAAGGCCTCCTCAGACAGCCATTTTGCTTTTTTTGCATTTCTTTTCCCTGGGGATCGTCTTGATCCCTGTCTCCTGTACAATGTCACGAACCTCTGTCCATAGTTCATCAGGCACTCTGTCTATCAGATCTAGTCCCTTAAATCTATTTCTCACTTCCACTGTATAATCATAAGGGATTTGATTTAGGTCATACCTGAATGGACTAGTGGTTTTCCCTTCTTTCTTCAATTTAATTCTGAATTTGGCAATAAGGAGTTCATGATCTGAGCCACAGTCTGCTCCCAATCTTGTTTTTGCTGACTGTATAGAGCTTCTCCATCTTTGGCTGCAAAGAATATAATCAATCTGATTTCGGTGTTGACCATCTGGTGATGTCCATGTGTAGAGTCTTCTCTTGTGTTGTTGGAAGAGGGTGTTTGCTATGACCAGTGTGTTCTCTTGGCAAATCTCTATTATCCTTTGCCCTGCTTCATTCTGTACTCCAAGGCCAAATTTGCCTGTTATGCCAGGTGTTCCCTGACTTCCTACTTTTGCATTCCAGTCCCCTATAATGAAAAGGACATCTTTTTTGGGTGTTAGTTCTAAAAGTTCTTGTAGGTCTTCATAGAACCGTTCAAGTTCAACTTCTTCAGCGTTACTGGTCGGGGCATAGACTTGGATTACTGTGATATTGAATGGTTTGCCTTGGAAGCGAACAGAGATCATTCTGTCATTTTTGAGATTGCATCCAAGTACTGCATTTCGGACTCTTTTGTTAACAAACCTAGACAGCATATTAAAAAGGGGAGACATCACTTTGCCAATAAAGGTCCGTATGGTTTTTCCAATAGTCATGTACAGATGTTGGACATAAAGAAGGCTGAGAGCCGAAGAATTGATTCTTTCGAACTGTGATGTTAGAGAAGACTCTTAAGAGTCCCTTGGACAGCAATGAGCTCAAACAAGTCAATCCTAAAGAAAATCAGCCCTGAATACTCATTGGAACGACTGATGCTGAAGCTGAAGCCCCAATACTTTGGCCTCCTGATGGGAAGTTCCAACTCACTGGAAAAGACCCTGATGCTGGGAATCATTGATGGCAAAAGGAAAAGAGGGTGGAGGATGAAATGGTTGGATAGTATCACTAACTCAATGGACATGAGTTTGAGTAAACTCCAGGACATAGTGAAGGATAGGGAAAGCCTGGCATGCTGCAGTCCATGGAGTCGCAAAAGATTAAGACACAACTTAGCAACTGAACAGCAAACAACGATGATTATTATTGCCATATTACAGATGAGAGAAATGAGGCTCAGGGAGGTGACATTAAATTTTCCCTAATTATCCCACCAGAAGTTTTCTATGAAAAATTCTCAAAGTGAACTCACAGACCTCTGATCAAGCATAAGGGATCTTGAGGAGTTCCTTGACTCCAGGCTGAGATCACTAGTCAATTACTAGTTGAATGACGTTCAGACTCCTGAGTTTGCCAATAAAGGACCTTTTTTATCTTGCCTGTTGACCTCCTCATCTTAACCTCTTGCTGCTCCATCTCATAACATGTCTTTACTGCTGGGCTAGTGAAACTCCAAGAGGATATCAAGCTCTGCCACACTTTCTGTTCCTTTTGTTTAAAGGTCTTCCTTCTGGTACCGAATCTCAAGTCTGTGTGCCTGATGCACAGTGAGGCCCATCAATACTAAAACATTTAGAGTCTGGAACAGAGAAAAGTTTATTACAGATTTATTCAAGGAGATGGGCGGCTCATGGCCTAAGAACCCCAAAGTTACTGAAACCTTTCAGCAAGCCCCTTTAAAAGCAAAAGGTGAGAGTGTGCAACTACTGGCAACTGTCAATGCAGAACCATTGGGGAAGTGATTCAGTCAAGGGTCAGTGTGTGGTGGTCATCAGGTGGATAGTGATGTTAGCGGCAGATTCAGGCCTTCTCCCAGAGGCTCTCCAGCTCACACAGCCTTAGGCCAGTGGGTGAGCTGGAACAGACTGGGGACTACATCCTACAGGGCTCTAGAGCCCTCACTAAGGCCCCCCACTAGCCTTGGCCCAGGCCTTGAGGCAGCATTGAACCTCTTCCTCACTCCTGTCTCACTCCTGTTAGTTGTTGCTAACTTCTTTGGTGTCAGAACCTTTGTTCTTGAGGTCAGGTCATGGTCAGGTAATGGTTTTCCTGTAAATCTCTATAAAACAAATGTTATTCTCTGTTCTGACCAAGAAAGGACAAAGTCCCAAGGCACAGCTTTCACCCTCCAAGGTCCCAGTCCTGGTTAAGTGCAGGCAGATCTCAACTGGCAGCTCCTTCAGGGCCGGGTTCCCACCTCCTGCCCAGCTGTCATCCCTGACGGAGCCAGGCGCCCAACCCAACTGGCCCTCAGCCTCCTCAGGCCACCTAAATGGGGAGACCGGTTTCACAGACTGTGACCCAGGCAGACGGCCTCTGCTATTAGGTCACAGAGACAGGAGGGATTGGGAGAGGTTCACCGCTGCCTCAAGACCTGGGCCAAGGCTAGTGGAGGGCCTTAGTGAGGGCTCTGGAGCCCTGCAGGACGTAGTCCCCAGTCTGTTCCTGGGCCCTCCAGCTCACCCACTGGCCCAAGGCTGGGTGAGCTGGCGGGCCTCTGGGAGAAGGCCTAAATCTGCCTCTAACCTCACTCTCCACCTGATGACCACCACACCACTGACCCTTGACTGAATCACTTCCCCAATGGCCCCTCACTGACAGCTGCCGGTAGGCAGGGCCCACTGCAGCGCTGACCAATAGCTGAGCAGGACAACTAAGGTCGCTGATTGACAGGTGGCTGATTTTGGGCGGAGCCCACTGTGGCACTGACCAATAGCTGAGCAGGACAAGTAAGGGCCGCTCATTGACAGTTGGTTGCTTGTGGGCGGGGCCCACTGAGGCACCAAGCAATGGCTGAGCAAGACCTGTTGCCAAGTGTAGAGTAATGAGGCACAGAAATAGCTTCATGCTAAGGGCTGTGCTCATCCTGCTCTGCTACACTTCTGCCTGGAATGCTCTTGCCCTCTGCCTCCTGGAAACCCCCTGCATGTCTTCAAGATGCTCAGTCTCACCTCTCTGCAATGCTGTTCCCAAATAAGGCAAGGCTGAGGCTCTTCTTTTGGGTTCCCACAGCACCAAGGTCTCACCTTCCCAGAGGCACCATTAACCTCCTCACAGCCCCTGCACTGACAGCCCCAGGGAGCTGAGGAAACCAGATCCCTTTTTCTTCCACCCAGAGATTTAAAACTAATAGAACTTGAGGTCAAGGCAATGCTGTGACAGCAGCCAATATGGATTTATTTAGTGCTTACGTTGTGTCAGTTCCTGGTCTAAGGCCTTTTGCACATTTCACCTTATTTCAAACTCACAGCAATCCTACATGGTGGGTACCACTGTCTCCCTATTTTACAGACAAGGAAGCTGGTGCACAGAGAGTATGACAACATCCCTACCATTGTATTAACAGCAACAGTGATAATACTATGTGAATCTGAGTCCGTACCCTGAGTCATGGTGCCTCTTTTACTCCAGGAGACCTGGGGCTGGGGCCGGCATCGTGGTGAAAATCTGGACAAGGTGAAAATAGAGACGGATCAGGAACCAGTGGGAAAAAGGAGAAGCTGGTTCATAGTGAGTAGACAGAGGCACAAACAGGGCAAAAGCCAACATCAGGGAGACAGGCAGAGTTCTCTGCCCTCAAACTGCTGATGCCCCAGCTGCTGCTCATGGTGACCTGCTGGACATCTCATCTTGCAGTCCAGGAGTTTCCCAAGTACATTTTCTGCTGATGTTTTAAAAATCTGACTTAGATTGGGTGTTTTTTTTCCTTTGCCATCAATACTAAAACAAAAACAAAAACACTAGAAATCCACCCACCTTGTGAAACCTAAGTTCCTTAGAGCTGATATGCATTTTTTTCCCTGCACCTAAAAGGATGTTCCCCTGTTAACTCACTGTGTGATATTTGGGTCATACTTATACAAATTTTTCTTAGCATAGGTATATCTCATGCATCTATATTTAGAACATATTTATACTAAAAACTTACTTATTTATCTGAAATTCAGGTGTAATGGGGTGCTCTGTGTTTTAAGGGCTTCCCTAATAGCTCAGCTGGTAAAGAATCCACCTGCAATGCAGGAGACCCTGGTTCGATTTCTGGGTCAGGAAGATCCCCTGGAGAAGGGAACGGCTACCCACTCCAGTATTCTTGGGCTTCTCTGGTGGCTCAGCTGGTAAAGAATCTGTCTGCTGTGTGGGAGACCTGGGTTCAATCCCTGGGTTGGGAATATCCCCTGGAGAAGGGAACGGCTACCCACTCCAGTATTCTGGCCTGGAGAATTCCAAGGACTGTATAGTCCATGGAGTCAGACACGACTGAATGATTTTCACTTTTCTGTGTTTTATCTGGGAACCCTAACCTAGAATTATGTGAGAATTGCAGAATCTCATCCCTCCCTGGATCTCCCAAATCAGAGTCTGCATGTTAGCATATGATTAGTATGTATGTTAAAGTTTGAGAAGTCCAGCTAAAGGATGAATTAAAGGCAGTCTGAGGTCTTCCAGAAGCTCCTGGTCATCAGGGACCCAAAGTCTTCCTATTTTTTCACTCTAATATCCTTATCTAATGGTTTCCATCCTCAAGGTCACTTCATGGTCCAAGAGAACTTTGGTGGGGTGTGGGGTTCCCCTCACAAGTTTGACCTCCAGGTGGAAGCAAGGAGAAAAGATCAAGAGTCTTTCTCTAAATCTCACCCAATGGCCTCCATTCCCTTCTCACTGGCTGCTCCTTCCTGCAAGGGAAGCTGGGAAATGTAGTTTTTCATCTGGGTCCAGGGTCTTCCTGCAACTTACAGTGTGTGTGTGTGTGTGTGTGTGTGTGTGTGTGTGTGTGTGTGTGTGTGTGTGTGTGTGTGTGTGTGTGTGTGTGTGTGTGTGTGTGTGTGTGTGTGTGTGTGTGTGTGTGTGTGTGTGTGTTGTTGAGGGGTGTTATTCGGCAGGTAGCTCATCTCTGCTATTCCACTCTCAGTTAAACAGGTCTGCCCAGATTGACAGGAGGCTCTGACCAAGTCAAACAGGCAGGCGAGAACAACAAGACCCCTGAAATTAGATTACATTAAAGAAAAGGGGAAGTCCTAACTGCATTACAGCCCTGAGATCATTATAGTGCTCAGCTCAACAGTAGAGTCTGTGGGTTTTTTTTTTTTTTTTAATTTATTTTTTTTTATAAATTTATTTATTTTAGTTGGGGGCTAATTACTTTACAATATTGTAATAGTTTTTGCCATACATTGACATGAATCAGCCATGGGTTTACATGTGTTCCCCTTCCTGGACCCCCCACCCACCTCCCTCCCCATCCCATGCCTCTGGGTCATCCCATTGCCCCAGCCCTGAGCCCTTGTCTCATGCATCGAACATGGAATGGTGTTCTGTTTCACATATGATAATATACATGTTTCAATGCTATTCTCCCAGAACGTCCCACCCTCACCTTCTCCCTCAGAGTCCATAAAATTGTTCTATGCATCTGTGTCTCTTATTCTGTCTCGCATATAGGGTTATCATTGCCATCTTTCAAATTCCATATATATGCATTAGTATACTGTATTGTTGTTTTTCTTTCTGGCTTACTTCACTCTGTATAATGGGCTCCAGTTTCATCCATCTCAGTAGAACCGATTCAAATGTATTTTTTTTTAATGGCTGAGTAATATTCCATTGTGTATATGTACCACAGCTTCCTTATCCATTTGTCTGCTGATGGACATCTAGGTTGCTTCCATGTCCTGGCTATTGTAAACAGTGCTGCGATGAACACTGGGTTACATGCGTCTCTTTCAATTCTGGTTTCCTCGGTGTATATGCCCAGCAGTGGGATTGCTGGGTCATATGGCAGTTCTATTCCCAGTCTGTGGTTTTATAAAGAAGAGATATTTTGGATATAGCCTTAGTGGGTGCAGTAAACTCCCACCGACTCAGACACCCTAATACCATGCTCTGTTCCTGAGGCCAGTGGCTGATTTCTGGAGTGTGAAAGGGATGCAGTTTTACAAAACTGAGCACAAAATACCATTGGCTATGCCGAACCTTACGGAGGTAGGATTGTTTTTCCTCAAAGAACCATTGAAGCTTCTGTTAGGATTTCCATTCCAACATGGAACATCTCGGAGCTGTGCAGAACTGATCTTCAACAATGATATCCTGTAGCTGCAGCAACAGCAGTGATGGCCTAAGGAGGCTCCAATACTCTGCTCCTTGTCGAAGATGCTTGACTCCATTTGGATTGGATAAGCTACCTAAGTTTTAGGACCACTGAAGTTGGTCCTAAGTGGAACAAAGATGTGCAAGTGTTTAACTGCAAACAAAAATGAGATATGGACTTACTGGCCCTCTGAGGAACAGAGAGAATCAGTGTGTTATTGTGATGAGAAAGGAGATATTTTAGTGAGGACAACTTTAGCATGCTCATAAAGTCTCACCAAACCCAAGGACTCTTAAGGTGGACAAGGCCAAACTCATAGCTACTCTGAAGTCTTTTCAAACCAGATTGCTCTTAAGTAATGCCAAACTGGGTTGAATTGGGATTTTTGAGTGTCTGTTATACACCCTGCCAAAATACACTTCCCAAGCAAGAAGCATTTCTCTACAAGCAGCAGTTGAGCACGCAGGCAAGTGATGACTTGTTCCACACTGTGCAGCCTTATCAACACACCGTTTTCTCTTTAAAGGACATCCCCTTTGAGGTAATTTACAGAAAAAAGATAAAAATCCCCAAATTACAAAATCTGCCAAATTATACCTTCCCCCAGGGGAACCACAAAGACCCTCACCTACTCTTTGTTGTGGGTCCGGCATTCATGGGACTGGAAGGGTGAAATATGGAGTGAGATGTCTTCCTCCTGGCAAGGAAGGGGACTGATTGGACAAGAAGCCAGTTTGGAGGTTGTGCCAAGTGGAATCAGCAGGAAGAGGAAGGTAGGGTCCTATGGGTGTGTGTTAGTCGCTCAGTTGTGTCCGACTCTTTGTGACCACATGGACTGTAACCTGCCAGGCTCCTCTGTCCATGGAGTTCTCCAGGCAAAATACTGGAGTGGGTAGCCTTCCCATTTTTCAGCGGATCTTCTCAACCCAGTTCTCCTGCATTGCAGGCAACTTCTTTACCAGGTGAGCCACCCGGGAAGCCTAGGTAGGGCTCTGGTTGGCCCCAAAATAAAACAACCAAAACACTTTCTATCTCTGCATGTGAGAAGAATATTTATAAGAAGGAGGAGGAAAAAGAAAGAAAAGGAAGGCGATATTAGGATCAAAAAAAAAACAACACTGAAATAACAAATGGATTGTGTAAAACCCATCTGATGGGTTCAGCATCTGTGACTCACCAGTGCCACATGGCTTCAATTTCCGTTGAAATCCAAATGTGTTTGAAAAGAAAGCAGAACCAGGGCAGAATGAAGGGGAGCCTGAGCCTCACAGTTTCCCTCAAAATCAAGTTTTTGGTATTTTGGGTTGCCCCCTGCCCGGGTCCTCAGTGCCTAGTGTATCAATCCAACTGGATGACAAGTCCACCGTTTGGAGAGAAAGCGTTGGCAGATATTGGACCACAGACCTCAGGTCCTTTAAGGTGAACAGAGCTCGCAACCAACTGGATTCTGCCTTTTCAGGGGCTCTAAATTCAGATTATCCGGAAACTACATAAAGAACCCTGCTCACCATACAACTTGTCAATGTTGTTACCAACTGTGTAGGGCTCCGAGCAAACATGCCAGCAACTGTAACTTCCTTTAGTCCTGTTGGTCCTAATGCTGGTTTGAAGAATGCGAGCTTTGTTCCCGACCTCCCATTGCTCACTCTTTCTAGAAGTCAGATTGAATCAATGCCTTTACTGTGAGCTCCTTCATCTCTCTGACCTCACCTCCCCCACATTCACTCCAGACACACTGATCTCTTCATATTCTCTTGAGCGTGGCAGACAAGCTCCCACTTCAGGGCCTCTGAACTTGCTGTTTCCTCTGCTGAAGTTCTCTTTCTTCAGACACATGCTTGCTCCTTACATCTTCACATTTCCCTGGAACATCACAATCTTCCCCAATCGAAAGGTCTCAACTGCCCATCTCTTCCCAACTTCCTTGTCTATGTTATCAGATTTTCTCCCAAGCACTTACCCTTGCCTCATAAAGTATATAATTTATTACTTTAATGTATGTCTTGTCTCTATCTTCTCTCAGTAGGAATGAACACCCCACAGGACAAGTATTTGGTTTGCTTCCATTTACTGCTCAAACCCCAGTGTTGATGAGAGAGCCTGCAACATGGTAGACCCATAATGAACATGGGTTAAATGAACTAATGAAAGAATAAATGGGAATGAGCATTTAGGCATTTCTAGAAGCTGAGAGCCCAGCAGAGTCTGGAGTTGGGCAGTCATTGGAGGACTGGGACTCACGTTGACCCAGTTCCATTTCCATGAAGAACCACCCAGTGTACCTGTTATAATGCACCCACACTGGTCTATGGCCAATGCCAGAACCTCCCTGGTTATGGCACATCTGGCCCCCATTGTGCCATGTCTTGCTTGGCCAGAGCCACTGATGGGTTCTCCAAAGCCATTTGCTTCAACCCGGCATTCAGGGCCCTCCCAAGCCTGGTACCAATCAGCTTTTACATCCGTGTCTCCTATACTTTTCTATTTTATGTTCATTCACTCGACAAAATGTCTCAAAGTTGTCTTAAAAAAAATCCATCCTAAGGTTGCTTTCAACTCCGTTGTAGAGACTTGCCAGCAGAATATTAAAATGATATTTTTGCTGCCAAAACTCCTACTTGTAACTCAACTTCTCCACCTTTGCTCATGTAAAAGCAGTGTCACAATATCTCATAGATTCAGGGATTTAGATTCTCAACATCTAGGACTCTTGACTATACTAAGCACGGCTGAGTTTTCTTTGCTGGCATTTGTAAGCAACCCACAAAACATAATCTTGGAGACCAAGCAAAGGCAACATTTGCTGGTCATTTAACCCACAATGCACATCAGCAGTGACATACACAGACATGAGGATCAGACACACACAAGGCACAATCATTGTAACTACATACATAGTGTAGACGTATATGAGGCAAACATCCATAAACGCATTGAATTTCTTGGTCTTAAGTTCAAGTGGGCTTTCAACTCCCTCTTTAGACTGTCCTGGAAGATAAAATTGAATGATCTCAATAGCTTGATGCTTAATAAGAAGAGGTAAGAATCTTCACCCTCACAGGTAGTTCTATTCCTTTTTGTCTTCCTAGAATTGACTGACTTGGCCAAATCGAACATTTGACTTGGTTTTGTGTTGAAATAACCACAGCCCAACCTATACCAGGGGGCTTTGCCAAGTGGCGCGTATAGTAAAGAACCCACCTGCCAATGCAGGAGATGTAAGAGATGTGGGTTCAATCCTTGGGTTGGGAAGATCCCCTGGAGGAGGGCACTGCCATGTATACACACTCTAGTATTCTTGTCTGGAGAATCCCATGGACAGAAAGGAGCCTGGTGGCCCACACAGTCCATAGGGTTGAAAAGAGTTGGACACGACTGAAGTGACTTAGCACACACGCACACAACCTATACCAGGCTATTCTGATATGCCCTTACTTAGCGAAATTGTTAAATAGCATATATTAAGGAAAGGTGTTTGCACTGGGTATGTGCTGCAGATACAGTAGGAAATGACTATATTCGGGATTCTGCTTTGAGAAGCAATAGATAATCGTAGGCAGGGAAAAATCAAAAGAGGGACATTATGTAACCCTTTTTATTTTTTTGATCCTTGAAACTGGGGTAAGTGTTCTAAGGATGGTTTCTCTGATAGCAAAGTCACCATAACCGATCAGATAATGGAAGATAAAAAAGGAAACATGCTTGTTTCAGGGGAATCAGGAATCGCTTTGCCCTCTCACTCTCTCTAGTCTCTTGCGTCCTTCACCTCTTCTAGCTGTTTCTTGCCAGAAACAATCTCAAAAGGCTTTCTCTGTTAGGTACAGAATTATTTATCATAGTTTCACAACTCTTGGATAAAATGTACCCATATGCATGTACACACACGTGTGCATATAAAATCTGTGGTGCTGAAAAGTTTCAGAAAAGGTTGTGTGTTTGTTTTTTTTTAATGAAAAGCAATGTAGCATCACTTCCAAACTTGTTGATAAGAGGAACATCCATCTAGTTGTGAGAACTTTGTAAGGAAAGAAGGAATTATTCTCATTAAGCCCTAAAAGAGTATACTTTTCCATTGATCAGCCAAACCAATTTACTCTATGTAGAATCATTTTGTAAAAAAAAAAAAGAATTAGCTGCTGATACCATTCAATTCCAATTAGATGGATTTTTCCCTCAACATAAGGTGCACTTGTAGTTTTTCTCAATCTCATAATTAAAAGAAGGTGATAAGCTATGTATTCTGAATCAATTCACTTAGATTTCAAGGAGCATAATGGAACGTCTGTTGTTCCTGAAATAAACAACAAACTCTTAATGACTCAGTCAGCCTGCCTGAGTGTTAGTCTCTCAGTCGTGAACTCTTTGCAACTCCACAGACTATAGCCCCCCAAGCTCCTCTGTCCATGGGATTTCCCAGGCGAGAATACTGGAGTAGGTTGTCATTTCCTTCTCCATGGGATCTTCCTGACCCAGGGATTGAACCAGGGTCTCCTGCATTGCAGGCAGATCCTTTATTGTCTGAGACACCAGGGAAGCCTAAGAGGGTAGGCCTAATGGGTATTTGTCCCAGCAAGGGTTCTTGCCTCTGGACCACTGATCCACGATATCTGTGAATAGAATTCAGGAGTCTGTGCATTGAAAGAGGAAATTTTACATATCAGTTTTAACTAACTTCCACTAAAATTTAGCATTTCAATCAGTTATGAATACAAACAAAAATGATAATGGTATTAGTAGTATCTGTGACTTTCACTTATAAAAATCATGAAGAAACTGAAAGTTGCTCAGTCGTGTCTGACTCTTTGTGACCCCATGGACTATACAGTCCATGGAATTCTCTAGGCCAGAATACTGGAGTGGGTAGCCTTTCCCTTATCCAGGGGATCTTCCCAAACCAGGGATCGAACCCAGGTCTCCCGCACTGCAGGTGGATTCTTTACCAACTGAGCTATCAGGGAAGCCCTATAAAAATCATAGCTTATGTCAAATTATAGGCTTCTTTTGTAATCCCATGTAGTCTGTCGTATGCATTTAAACACATCATTGTAAGAAGGAGTCATGGGCTTTCTGACTGCAAAGGGGTCCATGACTTTCAGGGTGAAAACCCCTGGGATACCTGGGTCTTGAATGAGGGTCAGAGTCTGGCACAGCTGGTGGAGGTGCCCAAAATCCCATTAGGAAACTCTTGCCTTTGGGTATTGAAGGCTTCTCAACCACCTGCAACATGCTCTTCCTAACACTCCAGGGTGGAATGTGTTGTTAGGTATTTGAGGTTTTCTGGAACAGCACCAGGGGTTCAGGGGAAGGAGAAGAAGGAGCTTTGTACCCATTCCCCTTCCTCTGCATATTTGAAAAGTGAGATCATGCTCTATATCAGTATTTTGTAAACTTCTTCTCCTTAATATACTGATAGTAAACCTTGATTTGAGCACTGACCCTGTTCCAAGCACTTGAGCTGTGTAATCTCATTTGTTTCTCACAACCACCCTTTGGGGAGTTACTGTCATGAACTCTTATAAATGTTGGCTAAATGAATCATCGCTCTTCTGTATTGAATACTTATGACGTGCTGGGCACTGCTCTCAGAGCTTAACACATAGTCTCACCTACTCCTCCCCCAAGAGCTTTTATTATTATACCATTTTACAGAGGATAGAACTATAAGGTGCAGAGAGAGGAAGTGCCCTGTCCAAGATCACACGGCTAACAGGTCACTGGTGGAACATTCAGGACCTCAGGGGAGGCTCTCTGTTGGCTGAGACTTTGCTCTTAGCCAGCATACAATCACCCCAATGCTGAACTTTGGTCATAGTGATTGTTTGAGCATACTTCAGCTTTTACAATTGCTGCATCATTTCTGGAATTGGATGCAATTTTTTCTTTCATATGGGGTGTTGCTGAAACATGAGTCTACCCTAAACATAGTACCATTTCTTGAGAAAAAGCTGAGAAACAAGTCAGTAATATTAGCAGTTTCTCTTCTATTTGTCTGTAATCAAGGCCATGACTTTAGACTGCAGCTCAAATACCTGATTTTTTTTTTTTTTTTAATTCCAACAGCTTCTAGTCTAAGATACCCACTCAGCCATGCTTCTTTCCTGGGAAGTCACTCACCACCTTAGTGATGAAAGACACCTCCCCTTAGCCTAGAATGGAGATCAGAGAGGAAATATCAAGCTAGATGAGGCTGAGCACTGCCCCCCTTCCCACACTGATAAAGTAGAACCACTGCACTCAGCATGTAAGATGTCCATACCTCTAGTCAGTCTTCTCTGTGAACATATCTGGATGCCTGGTAGAATTATTTCATTGGCACATCTCGCTGAGTAGGTGTAACCACAGCTGCCACTTCAAGTTCATGTTAACTGAGCAGCTTTCCCCAACAAAACTAACCTCCCAGGGAGAAAAAAATGCATAAACATAACACACTTGTAATTTGTTAAATCTAAATTATTCTGATAAGCATATTGCTCTTTTTATTGAGACTTTCTGTCTTATGCTAGGCACGGTGCTAAATATTTTGCATATAGACTCACATTTGTTCTTTTTTTTTTTTCTAACAGCTCTGAGAGCTAGAGATGAAACTATTTCTGTGATGAAACTGAAGCTCGGAGAAGCTAAGACATTGATAAGGCTCTCACAAATGGTGTGTGACAGAACTGGGAGCTGAGTGCAGATCTTTCTGACTTTGGGAGATTTTTACTTCCAAAGCCTGAGGGAGACTACTGTGCTGTACTGCCTCAACCACACACACACACACGCATGGGCACAGGCACATGCAAGAATATATATATATATGTTTAAGAATATAAAAGATCAGTTATTTAAGCTATCCTCTATTCAGTTTAGTTCAGTTGCTCAGTCGTGTCCGACTCTTTGTGACCCCATGAACCGCAGCACGCCAGGCCTCCCTGTCCATCGCTAACTCCCTATGTCCATCCAAACCCATGTCCATCGAGTCGGTGATGCCATTCAGCCATCTCATCCTCTGTCATCCCCTTCTCTTCCTGCCCTCAATCTTTCCCAGCATCAGGGACTTTTCCAGTGAGTCAGCTCTTCACATCAGGTGGCCAAAGTATTGGAGTTTCAGCTTCAGCATCAGTCCTTCCAATAAACACCCATAACTGATCTCCTTTACGATGGACTGGTTGGATCTCCTTGCAGTCCAAGGGACTCTCAAGAGTCTTCTCCAACACCACAGTTCAAAAGCATCAATTCTTCGGCGCTCAGCTTTCTTTATAGTCCAACTCTCACATCCATACATGACCACTGGAAAAACCATAGCCTTGACTAGACAGACCTTTGTTGGCAAAGTAATGTTTCTGTTTTTTAATATGCTGTCTAGGTTGGTCATAACTTTCCTTCCAATGAGTAAGCGTCTTTTAATTTCATGGCTGCAATCACCATCAGCAGTGATTTTGGAGCCCAGAAAAATGAAGTCTGACACTGTTTCCACTGTTTCCCCATCTATCTGCCATGAAGTGATGGGACGGGATGCCATGATTTTAGTTTTCTGAATGTTGAGCTTTAAGCCAACTTTTTCACTCTCCTCTTTCACTTTCATCAAGAGGCTCTTTAGTTCTTCTTCAATTTCTGCCATAAGGGTGGTGTCATCTGCATATCTGAGGTTATTGATAATTCTCCTGGCAGTCTTGATTCCAGCTTGTGCTTCATCCAGCCCAGTATTTCTCATGATGTACTCTGCATATAAGTTAAATAAGCAGGGTGACAATATACAGCCTTGACGGACTCCTTTTCTTATTTGGAACCAATCTGTTGTTCCATGTCCAGTTCTAACTGTTGCTTCCTGACCTGCATACAGATTTCTCAAGAGACAGGTCAGATGGTCTGGTATTCCCTTCTCTTTCAGAATTTTCCACAGTTTATTGTGATCCACACAGTCAAAAGCTTTGGCATAGTCAATGAAGCAGAAATAGATGTTTTTCTGGAACTCTCTTGCTTTTTTGATGATCCAATGGATGTTGGCAATTTGATCTCTGGTTCCTCTGCCTTTTCTAAAACCAGCTTGAACATCTGGAAGTTCATGGTTCACGTATTGCTGAAGCCTGGCTTGGAGAATTTTAAGCATTACTTAACTAGCGTGTGAGATGAGTGCAATTGTGCAGTAGTTTGAGCGTTCTTTGGCATTGGAATGAAAACTGACCTTTTCCAGCCCTGTGGCCACTGCTGAGTTTTCCAGATTTGCTGGCATATTGAGTGCAACACTTTCACAGCATCATCTTTTAGGATTTGAAATAGCTCAACTAGAACTCCATCACCTCCACTAGCTTTGTTCTTAGTGATGCTTCCTAAGGTCCACTTGACTTCCCATTCCAGGATGTCTGGCTCTAGGTGAGTGATCACACCATCATGATTGGGTAATGAAGAACTTTTTTGTACAATTCTTCTGTGTATTCTTGCCACCTCTTCTTAATATCCTCTGCTTCTGTTAGGTCCATACCATTTCTGTCTTTTATTGAGCCCATCTTTGCATGAAATGTTCCCTTGGTATGTCTAATTTTCTTCAAAAGATCTCTAGTGTTTCCCATTCTATTGTTTTCCTCTATTGCTTTGCATTGATCACTGAGGAAGGCTTTCTTATCTCTCCTTGCTATTCTTTGGAACTCTGCATTCAAATGGATATATCTTTTCTTTTCTCCTTTGCTTTTTACTTCCTGTCTTTTCACAGCTATTTGTACAGCCTCCTCAGACACCCATTTTGCATTTTTGCATTTCTTTTTTGCAGGGATGGTTTGATTCCTGTCTCCTGTACAATGTCACAAACCTCCATCCATAGTTCATCATGTATTCTGTCTATCAGATCTAGTCCTTTAAATCTATTTCTCACTTCTACTGTACAGTCATAAGGGATTTGATTTAGGTCATACCTGAATGGTCTAGTGGTTTTCTCCATTTTCTTCAATTTCAGTCTGAATTTGGCAATAAGGAGTTCATGATCTGATCAACAGTCGGCTCCCAGTCTTATTTTTGCTGACTGTATAGATCTTCTCCATCTTTGGTTGCGAAGAATATAATCAATCTGATTTTGACTTTGACCATCTGGTGATGTCCATGTGTAGAGTTTTCTCTTGTGTTGTTGGAAAAGGGTGTTTGCTATGACCAGTGCATTCTCTTGGCAAATCTCTATTAGCCTTTGACCTGCCTCATTCTGTACTCCAAGGCCAAATTTGCCTGTTATTCTAGGTGTTTCTTGACTTCCTACTTTTGCATTCCAGTCCCTAATAATGAAAAGGACATCTTTTTTGGGTGTTAGTTCTAGAAGGTATTGTAGGTCTTCAAAGAACTGTTCAACTTCACCTTCTTCAGCGTTACTGGTCGGGGCATAGACTTGGATTACCGTGATATTGAATGGTTTGCCTTGAAAACTAACAGAGATCATTCTGTCGTTTTTGAGATTGCATCCAAGTACTGCATTTCGGAATTTTTTGTTGACTATGATGGCTACTCCATTTCTTCTAAAGGATTTCTGCCCACAGTAGTAGATATAATGGTCATCTGAGTTAAATTCACCCATTCCAGTCCATCTTAATTCACTGATTCCTAGAATGTCAATGTTCACTCTTGTCAACTCCTATTTGATCAGTTCCAATTTGCCCTGATTCATGGACCTAACCTTCCAGGTTCCTATGCAATATTGCTCTTTACAGCATCGGACTTTGCTTCTATCACCAGTCCCATTCACAACTGGGTGTTGTTTTTGCTTTGGCTCCATCCCTTCATTCTTTCTGGAGTTATTTCTCCACTGATCTCCAGTAGCATAGTGGGCACCTACCGACCTGGGGAGTTCATCTTTCAGTGTCCTATCTTTTTGCCTCTTCATACTGTTCATGGGGTTCTCAAAACAAGAATACTGAAGTGGTTTGCCATTCCCTTCTCCGGTGGACCACATTCCGTCAGACCCCTCCACCATGACCCGTCTATCTTGGGTGGCCCCACACAGCATGGCTTAGTTTCGTTGAGTTAGACAAGGCTGTGGTCCATGTGATCAGATTGGCTAGTTGTCCTTGACTGTAGTTTCATCCTGTCTGCCCCCTGATCCCCTCTCTCAGTGCCCACCGTCTTACCTGGGTTTCTCTTACCTTGGTCGTGGGGTCTCTCCTCACGGCTGCTCCAACAAAGCACAGCCTCCGCCCCTTACCTCAGACTCGCGGTAGCTCCTCTCGGCGGCCGCCCCTGACCTCAGGCGCAGGGTAGCTCCTCTGGGCCGCTGCCGCTGCCCTCTGGCCCTCCTCTGTACTGCAAAGTAAAATCTAGTTATATGTAGGCAGGAGACAGAGAGACCTGTTCATTACAATATGGCTACAGTGGATTTTTGAGGATTAGACTTTTATTAAAAATGTTATTTTAAATCAACAAATACTACCAAATAGAATCTAACAACATATTAAAAAGATTACATATCATGGCCAAGTGGGATTTATCCCAGGAATGCAAGGGTGGCTCAATGTAAGAAAGTCAGGCAATATAACACATAAAACTGATAAAATGAAGAAAAACATGCAGTCATCTCAGATGATAAAGAAAAGGCATTTGATAAAATCCAACACCCTCTAATAGTTAAAAAATCCTGAAAAACAAAGGATAAACGAAACTTCCTCAACATAGTAGAGGGCATCCCTGAAAAACTTAGAGTTAACACATTCAATGGTGAAAGACTGAAAACTTTTTTCTCTAAGACTAGGCATGAGACAAGGATACTTGCTTTTACCACTGATAATCAACATTGTGCTGGAAATTCTCATCAGAACAATTAGATAAGAAAAAGAAATGAAAAACATTCAAATTGGAAAAGAAGATGGAAAATTATCTCTGTTCACAGATGACATGACCTTATACACAGAAAATCCCCAGAATCTACAAAAAAGCTACTGATTAGCTAACATAAAATTTATCAAAGTTGCAGGGGACAAAATTCACACAAATTAAACATATACACCTGCAATGAACAATCCAAAAAGAAAATTAAGAAAGGATGCATGCCTTCTAAATTGCTTCATTCGTGTCTGACTCTTTGCAACACTATGCACTGTAGCCCTGTCCATGGGATTCTCTAGGAAAGAACACTGGAGTGGGTTGCCATGAGCTCCTCCAGGGGAATTTCCTGATCAGGGATTGAAGCTGAGTGTCCTGCATCACCTGCATTGCAGGTGGATTCTTTACCACTAGTGCCACCTGGGAAGCCCAATTCCTTGTATAACAGCATCTAAAAGAATAAAATATCAAAGGAAAAAATTTAACCAAGGAGGTAAATATTTATATCTTGAAAACTACCAAAATGTAATTATTTTAACTACTGAAAGTAATTATAGAAGACCTAAATAAATAAAAATATATCCTGTGTTCATGGACTGGAAAACTTAATAGTGTTAAGAAGTTAATATATAGAAGTGATGTACAGATTCAATGGCCTATGAGTTTTATAATGGCCTTTCTTGCAGGAATGAAAAAGTTGTTCCTCAGATTCATACGGATTTGCAAGGGGCCTGAGTAGCCAAAACAATCTTGAAAAATAATTATGTTGGTGAACTCATACTTCTCCATTCCAAAACTTATTACAAAGCTATAATAATTAAAATAGTGTGCTTCTGACATAAGGATAGACATATAGACCAATGGAATAGAATTGAGAGTCCAGAAATAAATCTATATATCTATGGCCAATTGATTTTTGACAAGGGTGCCAATTCTATTCAGAGGAGAAAGAATTGTCTCTTCAACAGCTGGTGCTGGGACAACTGGATTTCCATGTGCAAAGCAATGAGGTTAGATCCCAACCTCACACCACAGACAAAGTTCAACTCAAAAGGGATCAAAGACCTAAATATAAGGGCTAAAACCACAAAACCCCTGGAAGAAAACATAAAGGTAAAACTTCACAATCTTGGCTTTAGCACCAAATTCTTAAATACGATAACAAAAACATTAGCAAGAAAAGAGGTAAATTGTGTGTGTGTGTGTGTGTGTGTGTGTGTGTGTATGCATGCATGCACATATCTCCAGGACAAGGGGAGGACAAACAACAAAAATAATAACTTTTAGAGCACCTCACCCAGGAGATGAGTCACAGCTCAGATGTTAGACAATGACAAGAATATGTGTAGATCATTTTCAGTATATTGACATCTTAATAATATTAAATTTCCCAATCAGTACACACAAGATGTTTTTGAATATGTTAAGATACTGAAACCCAGACAGACTAGGCGATTTATCCAAGATCAAACAAACACATATGGGAAAATATCAATTGGAACCCAGTTGAGTTCTCTTTCCCAGGGCTCAAATTTGATTTCTCCCAGGGAGTGCTGGGATAATTATTAATTTGTAATTTGTTATAATTCAGGCAAAGGGTTGGTCTCTGGTTTCCCCATTCTTAAGAAATGTAAACAGCATGGAGGAAAGGCTTCAAAGAGAATGCTTGAACTACTGAGAATCAAATTGCTTTTAAGCATACTTCAGCACTTTAGAATAACCCATTTATATATTAAGAATGAGTATGCTAATTGCAAGCCATTCTTGTGTGTCCTTGAGGGATCTCTATTGCCATCTTTGTGTGTCCTTGAGGGATCTCTATCGGGCCATCCTCATTTGAATTACTCTCTTCCTTTAACAAACATCCATACTTGAGACTTACTGATTTTTGGTATTGAGTCTGAATCACCAAGATTTTTTTTTTTTTTTTTTTTTGGTAAAGGCAAAATGATGAAGGTAGAAGGGGAAGGGAACTAACTGTGGGTTGCCCTTCCCTTCCTGACCCAGGGATCGAATCCAGGTATCCCGCATTGCAGGAAGATTCTTTATTGTCTGAGCTGTCAGGGAAGCCCAGCTAGCATTTACTGAACCTTGAATGTGCCAGGCAAGGGAACACTTGTCCTCAGCTCATGCCTTAAAGCCCCCTAAAAACAAATGGATCCGACTCCCCAATGTAGTAATAAGAAAGTCTCATGGATGGTGAAGGGAGAGATTTTATACCAGATACCACATACAGCATGAAAATCCCTTTCAAGCACCTGTTTTTATTTTTTTACCAAAATCTTCTCTTCTTGCCAGTTGCTTCATCTTTCTCTCTCCTCTTTCCCTAAAGCATTACAAAGAAATGTCATCTGTTGTCCTGAGTAATTCAGCTGTGCCTCTAGATTGTAAACATCACTTGGGAGGACAAAAGCCAGGTTGTCGGCTGAGCACTGACCATCAAAACAGTATTTGCAGGGCATGTGCCTGCACATGTGTGTACATATTTTCTGGGTGCTTCTCACTTCACCTGGAATCACTTAACGTTGTCTCCTTTGCTCTTTTAAAAAAACCCTAAGAGATTTTGTTCCATTTTATAGGAGAAATAATTTGGTAACTTGTCCCTGGTAGCTCAGAAGATAAACAATCTGCCTGCTATGTGGGAGACTCAGGTTTGATCCCTGGGTTAGGAAAATCCCCTGGAGAAGGGAATGGCAACCCACTCCAGTATTCTTGCCTGGAGAATCCCATGGACAGAGGAGCCTGGTGGGCTATAGTCCATGGGGTCGGAAAGAGACGCAACTGAGTGACTAACACACATTCACGGCTGCATACCTTGTCTGTGGGAGAAGCCGTATAGATGGCAGGCTTGATTCCAACATTTATGATGTGAAAGACTTCTCCCAGAAAAGGAAGACCATGGAGAGGGCTTTCTTGATTGCCACAGCAGTGGGTGAGTTTTCATCTCTACCGTATTGGACCTTCTTCATTGGGCCCTTAGTGAGTGGTGTCCAGCCTTGTATTAAGATTACTCCTGAAACTTGTAAACAGGATTTAGAAAACTATAGCCAATGGACCAGCTCCAGCCTGTTGCAAGTCAATAAAGTTTTAGTGTCAATAGGAGGCCTGTTATTTTACTGTTGTTTATGACCTTTTATACTACAGTGGCAGCGTAGAGTAGTTGTGACAGAGACTGAGTGCCTCCTGGAAAAGGCAGCATGGGTTCTCTGGCACAACTACTGAATGGGGCAAGTGTTTACCATCCGGCCCTTTGCAGGAAAAGTGTACCAATTCCTCATCAAGAGAGTCAACTGATAACCTGGAAATCAACACCGGAGCATGAAGGGAGGGGGCAAAGGAGCTCAGTGAGCTGTGGGGCTTCTCATGAGTGGAGCTTTGTTGTAAAACCACTCACAAGGGATCAGCAGCCCTCAATTTCCCCATTCTCCACCACCTTCTTAAGACTCTGAAAATAACCGATTAATTGATCAAGTCTACACAGTAAGTACTTGCTATGTGCCTAGCTCTGTCATAGTGCTGTGGATGGACTGTTAGCAAAACAAGACTAAAAAACGAGAGTGGAATGTGGGAGGGACGAAAGCCCAAGTGATGGGAGCCAAAGGAGAGTTTGGAGCAAGGTACTAGATAAGGAGGTGGTGTGGAGAACAGAGCCAGGTCTTGGAGGCTCTTGGGGATTTTCTGTCAAGGAGAGTGGGAAGCCACAGGGAACTTTAAGCATAGTGGAAGTTGGCATGATCTGATTTAAAGTGATCACTCTAGCCACTCTGTAGTGAATGGATATTGAAGGTTGAGAGTGGGAGCAGGGAGAACAAAGAAGTCGCTTTGTGCTAGCTCTTGAGGCCTGAAGTGGGGGTAGCTTGAGAAGGCTGGAAACATGGGAGATAGAGAGAACTGTTTGAATTTGGGATAGATCTGGCGTTAAAAGCTTAGAGGACTCAAGGATGTTTAAAATACAGAGTGGATTCTAGTAAAGAAGCTCGAAGCTTGCTAAGGCTCTCCAAAAAACTGAGGATGGTGTGGCAAGTCATAAGGGGATTATGGTGATTCCACCCACATGGCAGAGAGGAAGCAGCAGGCAGCGCCCAGGGGCCCCTGGCATAGAGGATGCCATTTTGTTCTCCACAGGCTCTTCTGGCACCTGTTCACCTCCCCACAGCACACCCGGGCAGATGCAGCATCAGAATAAATGAACCGCCTTGTGCCAGGCAGCTGGTATCTTTGTAAAAGGATGGATAGGATTGGTTAGAGAGAGCTTGACACTTGTGTTGCAGATCCATTAATGTCAGCCACAGGTTAATTCTGAGCAATTTCCAGGTGATCCAATAATTCATTAAAGTGACGAAAACAAATCTTTGGAAAATCGAGCCAGTGACAGATAGAAAGCCAATGATTTATTGTCTGGAGAGGAATAAGTGTCTCCCGTTCCATTCCTCAGTCTGTTGAGTGAATCGAAGTGTGCAGGAAGTACAAGGTAGGTGTGAATTCCACTTAACGGGCATTGTTCCGGCCCAGCGTGGCGTGCCCTTCATAATGCTTGTTTCATCCAGTATTTAGGTGGAGGGAAGCATGATGTAGAAGGAAGACATGGACACTGAGATCAGGCAAAACTGAGTTTGAACGCCTGCTCTGCCAGTTTCTAGCTTCTGCAACCTTGGGCAAGCACTCTACATTTCTGAGCCCCCATCTGATTCACCTCTTCACTTGGAGTCATAATATATTCTCTCCTATACTCAGAGGTGATTCTCATAAGTGAAAACTCTGGAGCACAGAACCTAGAACGTTATCAGGAACTCCATAAATAGCCAATATGATAGATAGTTATTGGTGATAACCAAGATGAATGAGCTTTTTTCCTTTAGTGAACATAACACATTCAATGTGAACATTCATACTGCTGCTGCAAGAATGTTCAGAATGCTGACTTAGACCTGCAAGGACAGCAGAGTTTTCCAAGGAAAGTCATTGGGGAAATGAGGGAAATCAGAAAACTAGGAAGATGAGTGATGGGATTTGGGGTGGTGGTGGAGCTAGTGAACTGGAAGAAAAGGGTCCTTTGTTTGAATAAAATAGTTAATGAGGGACAACTTGGGAGCTTCTTTCCTAGTGGCAGTGGGGAGAGTGAGTGGTGTGAAGGAAAGTATCATACTTAGAAAATGATTTTGCAGTTGGTTTGAAGTGTGGGTAGAGAAATTAATTTTTAAACTTAGACTTAAAGCATCTTAGATGTGGAAGAAACTTCAGGAACCAATGGAAGAACTGGTGTTCATAAATCCTTGTAGTTTTGGCTGTTCCCCATCCTTTTTATTATTCGGTGACAGCATTTCTGTATTCCTTTGGGTCCCACTCCTCCCAAGGCACATACATATCCCATTTTCTCTATATGTCCTTTCATCTTTTACTAATGTGAAGTCTATCATAGCCATGAAAGAAAGTGAAAGTGTTAACTACTCAGTTGTGTCTGACTCTTTGGGACCCCATGGACTATAGCCTGCCAAACTCCTCTGTCCATGGAGTTTTCCGGGCAACAATACTGCAGTGGGTTGCCATTCCCTTCTCCAGGGGATCTTCCTAACCCAGAGATGGAACCTGGGTCTCCTACATTGCAGGCAGATTCTTTTCATAGCCGTAGCAAGCCTAGAAAGAAATTGTAATATTTCTTTGCTGAAAATGCTTAAAAGCCACAAAGATACCTGAAAAAGATGTTGTCATGGGTTACTGTCCTCATAAACAGATACCTCCCTGCTCTAGCAAAATAAATTTAGAGATTTACTGGATCTGTTGGAAATCTGTTAGAAAGACCCTAGTTGGACCCTAAGAACCTTCAGGAGGTTCTTCGAGAGTTCGCCTTCTCATTGTGTGTATAAGAAGCCTTTCACTTGGTTTGTCTTCTCAAAATTGAAAATTTGTTTGAAATCAGAGAAGACTTGGAAATGCTTGGAGCATAAGCCACTTCTACCCTACACACAATTTGGAGATGTGTCTTTATATATTCACTAGTTCTTTCTGTTGTCTGACCCATTGATGTTAGATTTTTCCACGTGACTTGCTCTGCCCAATGGCATATGAGTAGATGTAATGCAAAGCATGTTCAAAGAACAGTTTTAAAATTGTTTGTTTCAGTCAGATTTCTTTCTCTTTCCCTTTGCCCCATGATTATCATGAGGCTTTGTTTGACAGATGCTGTCCCTTCAACCTGTATCCTGAAATGAGAATATATGTGGAATAGAGCTGAAGAAGATCTGTGACTCCAGGCATATAAAGAAATGGTGAAATAAAGCTAAGTTGTAAGCCACTGAGATTTGTGGGTTGCTTTTACACAGCATAACCTCGTAAAAGGTTACAGATACAGGAGGTGAAAGGGGTCATTAGCCAAAGCCAGTCAGTCAGTTCAGTCGCTCAGTCGTGTCCAACTCTTTGCGACCCCATGAATCACAGCACGCCAGGCCTCCCCGTCCATCACC
The DNA here is from genome assembly GCF_054371585.1 of Giraffa tippelskirchi. Lineage (NCBI taxonomy): Eukaryota > Metazoa > Chordata > Mammalia > Artiodactyla > Giraffidae > Giraffa > Giraffa tippelskirchi. The sequence goes on from NC_137287.1 coordinate 26,158,883, forward strand.
AACTCCCGGAGTCCACCCAAACCCATGTCCATCGAGCCAATGATGCCATCCAACCATCTCATCCTCTGTCGTCCCCTTCTCCTCCTGCCCTCAATCTTTCCCAGCATCAGGGTCTTTTCAAATGAGTCACCTCTTCGCATCAGGTGGCCAAAGTATTGGAGTTTCAGCTGATAAATATTTTAATAGAGGCCTGGGTCAGGAAGATCCCCTGGAGGAGGGCATGACAACCCACTCCAGTATTCTTGCCTGGAGAAACCCATGGACAGAGGAGCCTGCCGGGCTACAATCCATAGGGTCGCAAAGAGTTGGACCCAACTGAATCGACTTAGCACACACACATACAGATTAGTTTCTCATGCTAAACTTAAACTTACTCCTATGGGATATTGCTTCTGTTCTTTCCTCTGATTCAGGAGCTTGGTAGCCCAGTGGATCTGATTTTCAGGCTGACCACATGTGCATGTGAACTGTGTGTGGTGAAGCTTCCCAGACTGAGCTCATGATCAAGCTGGACCCTTGATCCTGCTTAAAGCCAGCATGGACTCAGACTGTAGGATCTGTGTTTCCCAAAGTGATTATACATAGTCAGATGTTCATTATTCACAGACTGACTATTCTACCTCTTGCTTTCTCTTAATATACATCTAGACCATCTCATATACATGAGCTCTATTCTTCAATTGTGAGAGCAAGAAGCTAAGGGAGAAGCCCAAAGCCACTTCTCTGCCTTCTGACTCATCACTTTGGCAAAAGGGAGCCACCAGTACCTGCCAGGCACTATCTAGATGCTTAATAGATATGATTTAGTTTAATCTTTATGGACATCCATGAGATAAGTGGTACCACTCCCATTTTAAAGATGATAGAACTGAGACTGAGACATTAAACCACTTGCCCAGAATCACACAACAAGTGGTAGATTTGGAATAAAAAACTGGACATTTGTCTATATTTTTCATTGCTTCAATCAGTACACAAAGAACCCCAAACTGATTTAAATGGGAGATGAAGTCAAAGGATATGAACACAGTATATATATGCCAGGTAGAAGTTGGGCTGGAGAGCATCTGTAACAATGTAATGGAAAAACTTGAAGGTAAGAGGCAAGCTCACAATCCTGAGACCACAGGGAGAAGAAAAAAGATAAGCCGACTCTGAGGGCCAGTCTTTTTTAGTTTTTTGTCCATTGTATGTAAATGGGTTCCTTGAGAAGATCTTGCAGAAAGTGGCAGGATTGGAGGGTGAGCAGACTCTTGTTTCTATTTGGGGAGATTCCTCTTTCCTTCAACATGAAAAGCAACAGCTTTTGTTTAAACCCCTAAACAAACTGTTTACTCTTATACCTCATGTGATACAAAACTGAGAAATGGGTAACAGTATACTCTGAATGGTAGTATTGTCCTCAGCCAGTGCTATTAGTGATGCGATGGAGGTATTTAATGAATTACCACTGACATATGTTTGTACTAATTTATAAGACTGGTTAGCTTGCATATTGCATCTGAACTCTTGCCTGCTGAGAGAGCTTCCTGAATGTAAAGCGATTCCTAAATTGAAGCTAAAGAAAGAATGAAAGAAATTATCTCAGAATATTTTAAGTTTGGCAAGTCCTGATGGGTGACTGCTCAGTGGTTCTTAACCAGGGGAGAGTCTGTCCTCCACATCTATGGTTATCACAATGGAGATGGGGGTGCGAGGAGGGATGCTCCTGCCATCTAGTGGTCGGAGGCCAGGAATGCTGCTCTACATCCTATGTGCTCTGGACAGCCCCTGACACCGGAATGTCAGTAGAGTGAGGGTTAAGAAATCCTGACCTAGCTTATTACTTCTGCTTTAACCAACACCCAGAGAGGGAAGGGGGCTGACTTGAGGTCACACAGCAATGTGGTGGTAGAACTGGGCAGCAGAATGATCTGCAGGCTTGTTAGAAGCAGGCTCTTGAATCCAAATGTGTGTGGCTCCCAATCGTGGATTTGCCTCTCACTAACTTGGAAAACTTGGACAAGTTACTTAGCTGTGCCTCAGTTACCTTTTCCAGAAAATAGGAAAGGTACCACTAGTAGGCTTTCGAGAGTAATTCAAAGGAGATAAAGCATGTATAGCCTTGGCACAGAAAGTGTGTTCTATTTGTTGTTAGAATTCTGTACTTCTTATCAGCAAGATTCATGGTAAGGTGAGACCCATTATTGTAATGATTACTAATACAAGGCAAGAAACTTCCATGCAAACCTTGTTAGCTCCTTTTCTGTCCAATGGTAGAGAGGGCTGCAAGAAGATTGGAGTGGGTTGCCATTTCCTCCTCCGGGGGATCTTTACAAGCCAGGGATTGAACCCACATCTGCTGTGTCTCCTGCATTGCAGGTGGATTCTTTACCTGCTGAGTCATTGTGGAAACCCTAGAGGTGTGCAACAGCTTGTAAACATTTTTCTTCTTCAGTTTGATGACCTCAGCACTCCCATTCTCTTTTATAAAGTGGTGGAGAGCATGGTGGGCTGACTGATGCCCCTTCACTCACCCAAAGATACCCAAGTCCTAATTCCTGGATCCAGGGAATGTTCCCTTATTTAGCAGGAGGAGGTCTTTAGCTCTGGTAAGGATCTTGCTGGGGAGGGCGTGATCCTGGATTAGCTGGGTGGGCCCTAAATGTAATCATATGGAAGGGAGGCAAGGAGGTCAGTGGAGGAACAGGTGGGATGATGATGGAAGCAGAGGGAGAAAAGGAAAAATGGCCATGCAGGGCCATGCACCAAGGATTAGAAGCTGAAAACGTCAAGGAAACAGACTCTTCCTTGGCGACAACAGAAGAAATGAACTCTGTCGACACCTCATCTTTAGCCTACAAGACTCAATTCAGAGGTCTGACCTCCAGAACAATAGAGAATTCATTTGTTTGAGGCCACTCAGAGTGTGGTCACCTGTTACTGAAGCAACAGAAAAGTAATACAGAGGGTTGTTACAGGGAGTAGGGCACAGCCGCCCAGGGGGCTGAGACCCCTTCTGGGGAGAAAGGGATTGACACACTGACCCCCGAATACCTGAGGGCCAAGGTTATAGGATATCTCTGCTGATTCATGTGTTTTTTAAAAGTATTTCATTTATTTCGCTGTGGTGCACAGACTCTTTAGTTGTGGCTCGCAGGCTCAGCAGTTGTAACGTGAGTTTAGTTGCTCCACGGTGTGTGTGATCTTAGTTCTCTGATCAGGGATCAGACCCCCATGTCCCCTGTACTTGGAAGGCAGATTCTTAATCACTGGACCACCAGGGAAATCCTAACTCATGTGGTCCTGCCTGATGTCACCACAAATCCCGAGGGATGCGCTGGGGGTGGGCAGTTGGGAGACTCACCGCAGAGGGGGAGAAACTGGGCTGCGGAGGGGGCTGAGACCAGGTTGTCACGGGGGGCAAGTTGGTTCTGGGCGAGTGTGAGGCCATGACTGAGACCTTTCTAGAATCAGATGCCCTGACACTGCAGGGGTGAGTTAGGAACCAAGGCCTCGGTCATGAAAAGCTTGGAACAGGTATTGTCCTAACAGGGGTGCGGTGACTATAGATGGTGGACTTGAGAAACCCCGGTCTGGGGTGGTTGGGGTCAATGTCCAGCAGAGGTGTGGGGGTGGACTGCAATGGCCATACTTGAACAACGTTGCCATGAGGACAGAGCTACAGTGAGACAGGGAGAAAATGGAACCACACGTGATTTCCAGTAAACTATCAGGTGAAGCTGAGGCTGACAGCAACCTCTCTTGCCACAGATGCATAGTTAGGCTGGACAACACATCATAAAAACATGAGGATACCCACTCAAACTTAATAGCCTCAGAGGAAACTCACCAGGGGCCAGAAATGAAGACAGAGATGAAATTAAGGGCAGTGCATGGGGAGTGGGTGTTGAGATCTGCTTATAGGCAATAAGGACTGGGCCTGGGGGTTTGAACCAGAATAGAAGAGTTGAACTGAGGCTGAAGGAAAGCTGGGAGAATGCTACCTGAAGGTAAGACCAGTGGTGCTCCTCGGAGTAGCACTGCCCCTTGGGGGACATTTGGAGGACGTGGGGAGCATTTTTTGTTATCATGGTGATGATGGAAGGGCCCTAGTCATATTTGGTAGGGAGAGTCCAGGAAATGAGACCTCTGGTGATGTGTGGGGCCATCCTGCCATCCTGTACAACGTTTAGCAATTTGTAAAGGCAAAAAATCCATTTATTACTATCTACGTCTATTGCTAAGAGAACTCTTTTAAGTTTAAACATGGTATTTTTTTGTACTTTTAATATATATCAAATTTTCCAGAAAGTTAAACACTCTAAAGATACTGTGAAAATCAAGGCAAGTATGTACTCTATATGTTCAGAACTGTAGTAAGAGATATTCACCATCTCAGAAAATCCTGTTACCACTGGCCACACTGCTCGTGAATTCGAATCACCCAATACAAGCCTGCTGACACTTGTGTTTGTAGTTGTCACAGTCATGGTGTCAGTATATGCAGGTTTACGTGTGTCTGTGCGTGCTAAGTCGTTTTAGTCGTGTCCGACTCTTTGCGACCCTATGGACTGTAGCCCACCAGGCTCCTCTGTCCATGGGATTCTCCAGGCAAGAATACTGGAGTGGGTTGCCATTTCCTTCTCCAGGGGGTCTTCCTGACCCAGGGATTGAGCCCATGTCTCTTATGTCTCTTGCATTGGGAGATGGGTTCTTTACCACTAGCGCCACCTGGAAAGCTCATGCAGATTTACACATTTCATTATTTCCTTAAGCTTTCTAATTGTAATCATGCCTGAGTAGTTACACATTGAAATAGAGTCTAATAGATTATTTCTATGTAACATGACATTTTTAAGTAGTTATGAGTAGAGATAGGTTCTATTAGGTGTGGGTTTCATTTGGGGACAGTAAGGAGTCCATTAATATTACTTATTATAACAAAGGCCTTTGGGTTAGATAAAATTGGCGGTCCTTGGTCCAGAGTCTCAAAGCACTGTCCTATCCATTACAAAGGAAATGGGCAGATTTTGTCAGCCAGACACAGAAGGAAAGAAGGCAGTTGTCTATTGTCTGTCTGAATCCTTTAGATGAAATCCTCAAACATGAGAAAGTCAAGCCTCCACTCACAGATGCTCCGGCAGCTGGAGGAACAGCAGGCTGGGTAAGAACAAACTTAAATGACGTTGAAAAATCTTGGGGGGCAAGCTGTGGCCAGAGAGGAGGTGGGAGACAGGAGGACCTCTGGGCGCCATGCCCCTCTGCAAGGCTATCTGGGCTTCTGGAAGGGTTCGTGAAATGGGGCACCATCTCTCAGAAACATAGTTGCCAGCCCCAGAGTTCTGTGACAGCCAACAGTGTCAAAGGCTCAGTAGAAAGGCACAGAAATCAGTAACTCATAAGTTCTCACCCTGGGCATGCAAAAGAGGTTCTGGTCATAAATTCACTTCCTAGCAGGTGGGCTGGTTGCTTGATTCTCTAAATGTCATTTATTCATCTGAAAAGCAGCCATGAGAATTACAGCTTTGTAAAGATGATGTGAAGAACTGACTCATTGGAAAAGACCCTGATGCTGGGATAGATTGAGGGCAGGAGGAGAAGGGGACGACAGAGGATGAGATGGTTGGATGGCATCACCAACTTAATGGGCATGAGTTTGAGCAAGCTCCGGGAGATAGTGAAGGATGGGGAAGCCTGGTGCATTGCACTCCACGGGGTCACAAAGAGTCAGACACGACTGAGCAACTGAACAGCAACAAAGATGATGTAAAGCAGAGAGATTCTCAATGCGGGGAGATTTTGTCCCCCAGGGGACACTAGCAGAGTCTGGAGACGTCTATGATTGCCATGGCAGTGGAGAAGGAAGGGATGCTCTTGGGACCTAGTGATTGGAGGCCAGAGATATTGCTCAACTTCCTAGTGCACAGGACAGGTCTCCAGCAAAGAAATATTTGGCTCTGATGTCAATAGGGCTGCAGTGGAGAAAGCCTTGCGAAAAGAGCAAATGTTATGAGATCATGCTTGCAAAGAGCTGGTCTGGCTCCTGGCTCGTGGAAGGGGCTCAGGAATTAGAACTTTTTTCTGGAGTTTCGCCATCTACAGGTGGCTGTTTCCAGACCTGGGGCATGAGCTGAGGCTTGGGAAGGAAAGGAACAACACTCTCACATTGCTTTTACCGCCACTGTGGTTATGATTATTGCTAGTGACTGGTGTTTGCGAAGATCCTCCAGAGCCTTGTTTCCAGTGCTTTCCATGTAATGACTGACAACAACTCCACAAAGGACCTGCAGTCGATCTTACTATTACCTCTGCTTCACAGAGAAGGAAACCAAGTGCCTGTCTCTGTTCAGGCTGTTGTAACAGGGAGCAAGCTCCCTGGGGTCGTTATCGTATGCTCAGCATGCTCAGTCTCTCGGATGTGTCCAATTCTGCGGCCCCATGGACTGTAGCCCACCAGGCTCCTCTGTCCATGGAATTTCCCACAGAAGAATACTGGAGTGGGGTGCCATTTCTTGCTCCAAGGGATCATCGAACCCACATCTCTTCTGTCTCCTATATTGTCAGGTGGATTCTTTACCATAGCACCCCCTAGAAAGCCCCGGGGTCCTTATTATAAGGACACTAATCTTATTCAGGGGGGCTCCGTGCTCATAACACAATCACCTCCCAAAGGCCTCACCTCCTGATGCCATCACCTTGGGGGTTAGGTGTCAGCTTATGAATTTTGAAGGGATGGAAATATTCAGTCCCTAACAGTACCTGTGTGTTAGGGGCTGGTCACAGAGAGCATTCATATGTCCACTGCTGATACAGCCATTCACAGGATCTCTTCCAAATGCTTTCTCTGGTGATTTCAATGCTCGGGAAACAAGATCCCCTCCTGATCCATCAGTGCTTTTCCAAAAGATCATGGGGCATTCCTTTGGATGGAGAGTGGGATTTAATATCTAAGTTATAGCTCCCAGGGCTTCCCCAGTGGCTCAGCTGGTAAAGAATCTGCCTGCAATGCAGGAGAGCTGGGTTTGATCCCTGGGTTGGGAAGATCCTCTGGAAAAGGGAAAGGCTACCCACTCCAGTATTCTGGCCTGGAGAATTCCATGGACTGTATAGACCATGGAGTCGCAAAGAGTCGAACACGACTGAGTGACTTTCACACACATAGCTCCCAGGGTTCAGAGAAGTTAAGCTATATGCCTAAGGTCACACAGCTGGTGAGAGAGCTCTGCCTATGATCACTGAGACAAATTCCACTGTAGAAGCCGTAAGAAGAACTGCAGATGTTCTGTTTGTCCGGGACCACATTCCTCGGAGGAGGGAGGCAAGGCTTATGCTAAGACCTGCCTGCATTCCAGCTGTAGTCCTTACTGCCTGAATCAGGCAGGTGGCCGTTAATCACCCACTTCCTGTGGCACCCCTCAGGCTGTGAGGGGCTGCTTATAATTCTCATCTTAATTAATTTTCAGCTGCTGTTTGTGTTGGTTTGTTTTTTTTCTGCTGTTGACAACCTGGGATTGTACATGCTTGTCTCAAATTTCCTTGCTTTCCTGGCCATGTCTAGCACATTACTAAGCAAAGAGAAAGGGAAACTAAGCATTTATTCATTTTTAAGTATACACACACACATATACCTATTTCAACACAATCTCCTTATTTCTATATACCGTATTTGCGAATTTGTCTACTTGCTACAACTTACTTGTTGTTGTTCATTGGTTAAGTCATGTTTGACTCTTTGCAGCCGCATGAACTGCAGCATGTCAGGCTTCCCTGTCCTTCACCATCTCTTGGAGTTTGCTCAAACGCACATCCTTTGAGTCAGTGATGCATCCAACCATCTCATCCTCTGTCACCCCCTTCTCCTCTTGCCCTCAATCTTTCCCAGCATCAGAGCTTTTTCCAATGAATTGGCTCTTCGTGTCAGGTGGCCAAAGTATTGGAGCTTCAGCTTCAACATCAGTCCTTTCAATGAATATTCAGGGTTGATTTCCTTCAAGATTGACTGGTTTGATCTTGCTGTCCAAGACAATGCATCAGTTATCCCCAAATCAAAACTTGCAATACTTTGGTGATCCTTTGCAGCCATGCACAGAGTTGCAAAAAATTCCAGTCACTCCATGTACATATTCCAGCTGATATATACAGCTTTGATGAAACAACCAGGTTTTGTCATTTCAGTTCTTATACCGTAAACAAGTGCTCTTTTTGAAGTCTGTTTAGCACCACTGCTGTTTGCATTTTTGTACTTTTTATTGGGGATTTTACTGTTTACAGTGATCCACACATGTAGAGCTGGGGTGCTGTCTGGTGCTCCTAAGTGCAAGAAGGCATGGATATGCCTTACAGAGAGAATGGCTAGATAACATGATCTTAGTGCTGCCGGCCCTGAGATCAACATTAATGGATCACCATGAATATTAAAGTGTTTTTAAACACACACACACTGAAAACAAAGTTATACATTGATGGTTTGATGAAAACGCCATGACCAGAGTCTCACAGGACCCTAATCTGTATTTCCCCTAAAAGCAATGGTTCAGTGTTCTCTGAATCGGTTTTCTTACAACTTTATGTCACTTGACTCTTGCAAATAATGAGAATCACCTGGAGACACATACATACACCCCTTTTGGTCTCATTTTATGTTCCCAGTAGCCTGTAAGGTAGGTACCATTCCACCCACGTGACAGTGGAAGACACTGAGTCTCCAAGAGCAAGAGGCTTAGCAGCTTGCCTGTGGTCACACAAAACTAGAAGTCCAATGCAGCTCTGCCAGAATGGATTGTCCATGCTCTTTCTATATAGTTTTGTTGATTCTAGAATTTTCTGGTTGAATTGAATCATGTTGAACACTTGAAAGCACCTCACTTTTAAATTGGGGTTCAGGCATACCTCGGAGATACTCTGGATGTGGTTCCAGACAAATGTAATAAAGTGAATATGGCAATAAATAGAGTCACATGAATTTTTTGGTTTCCCAGCACATATAAAAGTTATGTTTCCACTGTACTGCAGTCTATTAAGTGTGGGAAAGCATTAGGTCTAAAAAAAATCCAATGTACATGCCTTAATTTAAAAATACTTTATTGTTAAAAAGTGCTAACCATCACCTGAGCCTTCAGTGAGTCATAATAACATCACAGATCACAGGTCACTATAACAAAGATAATAGTAACAAAAAATCTTGAACTGCTTTGAGAATTACCAAAATGTGACACAGAGATGTGAAGGGAGCAAATGCTGTTGAGCAAATGGTGCCAATAGACTTGCTCAATGCAGGATTGCCACAAACCTTCAGTTTACAAAACAAATAAACAAACCATCTGGGAAGTACGGTAAAATGATGCTCAATGAAACAAGGGATGCCTGCAGCTTTTTCTCGTTTCTATCTCTTCTCATCTCAGAAAGATGTCAACTACAGGGTGATGAGCCCAGGCAAAACAAGACACCCCCAGATAAGACCAGATAAGACCAAGTTCTTATAAAAATGTAAATATATCTTTTTAGGAACTTCCCTGGCAGCCCAGTGACTTAAGACTCTGAGCTCTCAGTGCAGGGGGCCCAGGTTCAATCTCTGGTCAGAGAACTGCATCCCACGTGCTGCAACCAAAGATCCTGCATGCCACAACTAAAACCCAGGGCAGCCATGTAAATTTATAAATATTTAAAAAATACCACTAAAAATAAATAAATAATACCTTATTTATTGAGAAAGGAAAGTGAATCTTAAATCAGTACAACCAGTGCATTCTTGCCTTTTTATTGATTTATTTGTTTCAGTTAGCAAGATTTTTTTTTTAAGGTTAGTCAGGCTCTAAGTTTTTAGGTTGAGATTTTTATGCTTTCACTTACTTTGTTTTGAGCGCCTAATGTCTTCTTTTATTGTCTTTTATGTCTGACTACCCCAAAGAATCATAAGAATGGTCCATAAACTATTTCCTCCTGTGATCAATGTATTGCAGTGTGAAATAGTACAAAGGAAAGGGGCATGTGACTCACAATTCATCTGAGAACACCCTGCCCTATTTTCTTACTATTGAGACAAACCCCCACCCCCACCCCCAACCCTGTCCCACACTCAGCTGGAAAATTTAATCTCTTTTTCAAGATTTCTGAGGATTCCAGGGTCATATATTCTTAAGTTTATATTTGAAAGTGAGTGACAGTGTTAATTGCTCAGCTGTGTATGACTCTTTGCAACCCCATGGACTGTAGCCCACCAGGCTCCTATGTCCATGGAATTCTCCAGGCAAGAATACTGGAGTGGGTAGCCATTCCCTACTCCAAGGGATCTTCCAGACCCAGAGATCAAACCTGGTCTCCCTCATTGCGGGCAGATTCCTTACCATCTGAGCCCCCAGGGAAGCTACCTCTAAATAGATTTACCTGTTAATCTCACCACAGTCTCACTCTGAGGATGACTGTGCAGATATGGACACCAGAAACTTTTCCTTAATCTTCTGCACCCAAAATTCACAAAAGATGTTTATTCGGTGTGTAGCCATCTAAAAAGAAAGTTTAAGGTGATGGATGATTTCTACCCAGCACACAACTTGAAAATTGACTTTCAGGCACATGTGATCTAAAAAATCCTTAAGTTATGTCTATTTCTGATTTTTTTTTTTAATTGGTCATTCCTGGACTCTTTTCAGGATTTCTTCTGTTACTTTTACCATTTCCTCTCTCTCTCTCTCACTTTTCCCAGCTCAAAATATCTGGGGTACAAGCCTGGTCATCTAGTTCTCTTTTTTAAATTGTCCTTCTACAGTTAAAGCTTATCAAAATGTTTTTCCAAAAAAACCAGGATCCCCTAAAGAGTATTTTAGTACCTGCTATAAAAATAACATGTCACTCCTTTTTATGGAGTAGAAGCTTCACAGAAGGGAAAATTTAGATGTGTTTATCCAAAGAATTTGGGGTTCTTTGGGATTTAAAGAATCAAGATTATGAAAGTGAATCAAACATACTACCAGTGGAGAGCAATTGGATTTTGCATCTTTGACATTCTGCCCCCTGCAGGTCAAACACTAACTGTTCCCTTTTCTAAGAAGAATGTAGGTCCCATTCCCAGCCTCAGGTGCTGTTGCTATCAAAGAAAGATGGTCACTTTCTTTGAAAATTCACTTCAAAATGATGAGATTACATATAAAGTGTGAGCAGGTAAGTACGTGAGTGGTTAGTCCATTTGAGGCATGTGCTTTCTCATCATTTCCCAGAGAAGTGGGACAGATTTCAGTGAAGACCTGATCCAAATAACAATTGACAATATTATTCCAAATAACAATATTAACTCTAATAATCACCAATACTTATGTAGAGTTTATGAGTGTTTCCCATAATTCAATGATTTTATTTCACTCATTTGATCTTCACCAGGAACCAACAGGTAGGTGCTATTTTCATCTCCATTTTACAGATGAGAAAACTGAGGCAGAGAACTCATCCAAGGTGGTTACAAACCAAGGCAGTTTGGTTTCGGAATCCATGTTCCTATCTGCCATGCTGTTACATCTCTCTCTGATTTCACAGACAGTCATGCCAGGGAACTGCTGAACCCAGTGGCGCAACACACAACGATTAGAACACCAAGGTCATAGGTTAAACCCTGCCAGATCCTCCCAGCATCAGCTCAGATGCCACGTCCATAGAGCAGTCTTCCCTGGCTCCCACACTGGACCATATACTGTTTGGTGGCCTGCACCATAAATGTTAAGTAATTATTTGTGGAGTTACTTTTTCTCCTCAGCTTACAAGTACTCTCCATAAAAATAAGGATCATCTCTGTTGCCTTTCTGACATGCAGCAGAGTGTTTGACACATAGTGTGGTTTCAACAAATATTGGTTTAAAGGATGCATGCATGGGTAAGCGTGGACACAGGAGTGCACGTTGCCAACTCCCTCCGCAGCAGGGCTTCTCAGATTCCACACTGTTGATGTCTCAGCCAGATAGTTCTTTGTTGTGGGGGCTCTTGTACACACAGTAGGATGTTTAACGGTGTCCCTGGCCTCTACCCATCAGATGCTGGTAGAAACCTCACATGCAGGTGTGACAAACTGTCCCCAGGAATTATGACTGACTGCTCATCCACAAATGAACAAAATGCCCTATCTTATTCTAGGGAAGCAGAGAAAAGAACACTTACTAATGATTGAATTTGACTAATACCACCAGCTTTTTTTTTTTTTTGGCTGCACTGGATCTTTATTGCTGCAAGTGGGCTCTTTTCTCTAGTTATGGCGAGTGGGGGCTACTCTTTGCTCCAATGCTCGGGCTTCTCATTGTGGTGGCTTCTCTTGCTGCCGAGCACGGGCTCTAAGGTGCGTGGGCTTCAGTAGCTGCAGCTCGTGGGCTCGATGGTTTGGGGCTCCCGGGCTCTAGAGCACAGACTCAGTAGTTGTGGCACATGAGCTTAGTTGCTCCGCGGCCTGTGGAATCTTCCCAGATCAGGGATTGAACCTGTGTCTCCTGCATTGGCAGGCAGATTTTTTTATCACTGGACCACCAGGGAAGCCCCTCTTGCTGCCTTATTTTTACACCTTATTTCTTCATTTATATTCATGGAAAGTCATCTGAAGACAGAAACACGGATCCTTGTACTTAGAGCAGTGCCTGCCTCTTAAAGATGCTTGTTGAATAGATAGATGGTTAGAAAGGCCTTTCCCACTGGTTAGAAAGGCCTTTCCCACTCCATTGTTTGTTGTTAAAAGAAAGTTCCCATTGTTTATTAAAGGGTATGTCTATTCTTATCTATTTCTTGTCTGTTTCTAAACCAGGCAGTTGAGCCAAGTCTTCCATCACTGGAGATTCTGTAGTCTCATGCCTTCCACCCTTGCCTTTTAAATCTAAAATATTTACCAAGATATTTTCCCCAAGATGAGACAGTCTTCTCCCAACTAAGGCAAATTCATATATCCCACTTCTCATACACACATTCTTTCATGTAGTTGAGGCCATCTCCCCCATTTTAACAATGGCAGAAAACGAAGCTGACCCAGCATGTCTCCTAGATTCTTAATAGGTGCGCACACACACACACACACACACACACACACACACACATATTTTTTGGTTTTGCAGTAAACTCTTTTCTATGTTTTTTTTGCAAGCCATGGAAATGGGATATGAAGACATCCCCAGGGCTTCCCAGGTGGCTCTATTGATAAAGAACGCGCCTGCCAATGCAGGAGATGGAAGAGACCCGGATTCCATCCTTGGGTCAGGAAGATTCCCTGAAGGAGGGCATGGCAACCCACTCCAGTATTCTTGCCTGGAGAATCACGGACAGAGGAGCCTGGTGGGCTACAGTCATGCACAGAGTCAGACACGACTGAAGCGACTGAGCACACACCTAGCCGTACAGCCAGGATGTTGCTCTCTGACGCTCTTGGTTTCCTCTTGTGGTGCAGATGATGCTCTGAGGTGTCCATCCCTGCCCGATTGCTGCTTCAAGACAGTGGGTGTGAGCCAGGAAAATCTACTCAGCCATTTGTTAGCTCCAAAAATGGCATCAGTGAGATAGAAGGCCTCAAGCTACAGGGCCCAAAATGTGGATCTGAACATTCTGGTGCTTCTATTTTCAGAGGTGGAGCGGAGTAAACGTCACCCATGAGGTTCTGGATAGAAAATCTGCAAAAGAACAATGAAAATAGCTCTTGCTGTTGGATCGCTCCCCCACCCCTCACTCCAGCCTGGGCCAGGGAGGGACTTAAGTGAGTGAGGAGAAAACAGAGGAGTCACCAGAGGAAAGGAGCTTCTTACCCTGAGCAGCCCCGTGAGGCAGGAGGTGTTCTTTAAGCAACTTACTCCTGTGATGAAATCAGCACAGATAGACTACTCTCTCCAAAGAGATCTCCTCTCTGAGCTGAATACTTCTAGAAGAAAGCAAGCCACAAAAGAATACAATGACAGTGTCAATTCTCTGCTCCCCGGCAGTAAAAACCTGCATTTGAAAGCTATAAAGTATAGTCTTGGGAGCTTGCACAGAGCGCCTGAGTATCATTTGTAAGTTGCAAGAGTGTCTGACTAGTATAATGTCTGTTTGGGTACTTGTGCCCTTTCTGGAAAACAGGGTCATTGGTAGAAGAGGCTCTGGCTTGCTCATTTTAGAATCCAAGTTGCACTGAACACAAGGGCCAGATAAATAGGATGTGGTCATCAGGGAGGGAGGGTGGAGGCAGGGAGAAGGACCAGGTTTGCAGAATCCGTCTGGGCCTGGCTCCTCTTCAATTTTCTTTGTTGATTCTTCAGCCATGAAACCAGAAAACTGAGCCTTTTTTTATTTGCCGGCTTGGACCTCTTTGACAGGCAGACGAATCTTTGCAGAATAATGATTAAAAAAAAAAAATCCATAAAATTCATTGCATTTGCAAACAAACTAATTTCATTTAAAAATAGTTATCAAAACATTTAATGAAACAAATGTGTGAAATGGTAAAATATGGGCTTCTTTATTAACACATTAAAGGAAAAGATTCAGTGGCAAGTCTAAAGACTTCCTAATTTTAAAAACGGTGATAAGTGTGAATGATATTTTGAAATATTGGTAACACTCGTAACATGATAATTAGCTGTGATTCCTATTAGCGATGTGGTCACAGCTACACTAATACTTAATGCTGCTATGTTTTATTCCCTAATTCATAATTGAAGGACATATCAAATTTCAGTAAGGAGTCAGTGAAAAATGAAGATGCATTTTATTTTCCCCTTCGGAGTTCATGGCCTTCCTGGCTAGAAGCCTCTGCTTTTAGCACTGCAGTGGTCCAGGGAGCAATTCCTCAGAGCTTTTTTCTTCTTTGTCTGTCTTCATCTGGTCCACAGTATCTTCTAGACTCAAGGGTTTCAGAGTATTTGTTTATATATTGTTGCCGTTCAGCCGCTAAGTCCTAAGTCACGTCCAGTTCTTTGCGGCCCCATGGACTGCAGCATGCCAGGCTTCCCTATCCTTCACTATCTCCTGGAGTTCACTCAAACTCATGTCCATTGAGTCGGTGATGCCATCCAACCATCTCATCCTCTGTCGTCCCCTTCTCCTCCTGCCCTCAATCTTTCTCAGCATCAGGGTCTTTTCCAATGAGTCAGCTCTTTGCATCAGGTGGCCAAGGTGTATATACATTGATGGTTCTCAAGTTTCTGCTTCCAAATCTGGATGTCTCTGCCGAAACTCCTTCAGTAGCTCTGCAGGTGCCCTTTTGGTAGCCCACATGAAATGGTCCAATGGATTCCAATCTACCTGCTTCCCACCTGTCCAACTGTAGCCTCTCCCATCTCAAACAAGGCTCCATCCTTCTGGTGGTCCAGGACAAAAAACGTGGGTCTCCTTGTCTCCACCTTTTCTTTGACCCACGTCCAACCAATCAGCAAGTCCTCTCAGCTCAACTTTCAAAACTTCCTATTCTACCTGGCTATGTGCCACCTACGGGACTGAACCTGGGCTCAGGGCACCCTTATCCCTTGCCCAGATGCGGGCAACAGCTTTATAACCAGTTCTCTTTCTCTTCCTTTGCCTCTCTGAATTCTGCTCTCAGCGTGGCAACCAGAGTAATCTAAAAGCAAGAGCGATGCAATCTGTATCACCCCTTTGTTCAAAACTCTCCAAAATCCCTTCCATTGCACCAAGAATAAAATGCATGTTTTAAGCACAGACTATAAGACTCATCCTCCCTGATGGTCTCTCTGACGGCATCCCTCAGTCAGTTAGAATGAGGCTGTTAGGATGGAGCCTAATCCAGTCTGACTGGTATCCTTATAAGAAGATATTAAGGCACAAAATGAGACCCCAGGAGACACGTGATGGGGCAGCAAAGGGCCACCATCTGCAAGCCCATGAGAGAGGCCTCAGGAGAAAGCAACCTTGCTGACACCCTGATTTTGGACTTCTGGCCTCCAGAACTGTGGGAAATAAATGTGTGCAGTTTAGGATCCCCAGTCTGAGGTGCTTTGTTGTGAATACAACACACTATATACGTTATACTTCCACTCTCCCTCCCA
Organism: Giraffa tippelskirchi; assembly: GCF_054371585.1. NCBI lineage: Eukaryota > Metazoa > Chordata > Mammalia > Artiodactyla > Giraffidae > Giraffa > Giraffa tippelskirchi. Next base: position 26,174,854 of record NC_137287.1, read on the forward strand.
GGACTCATCTTTCCCACCTTATCCTGCTCTATTTTCCTCTGTTACTACCCATCACCATCAAGTCCATTAAATATTTATGGTGTTAGTTACTAAGTCGTGTCTGACTCTTTGCGATCCCATGGACCGTAGCCCACCAGGCTCCTCTGTCCATGGGATTCTCCAGGCAAGGATGCTGGAGTCGGTTGCCATTCCCTTCTCCAGGAGATCTTCCCGACCCAGGGAGCAAACCTGGCTCTCCTGCATTGCAGGCAGATTCTTTCCTGTTTGACCTGAGGCATGTTCTTTCTTACCTGGTCAGATAGCTGAGGCGCTATTTCTAACTGCTAATGATACAATTTCCTTTTTTTGTGCATGCATTCATATTTACATAGTTCTTTTCTATACTTTCAGTTTAATCCTCTCTCCTACGTCTCAGAAAAAATTGCTTATTAACTCAATATTTGCATACAATTTTATTCATACTGTGAGCAGAGCACTTTAAGTTAGTTATGTGTTTATTTACTTCTTATGCTAGTCTGTGAGTTTCTAGAAGGGAATGTTTGTATTTTCAGTGCTGAGTGTAGTACGTGGCAGATAGCAGGTGCTGGTTGAATGTTTGTTGATGGTACTATTATCTAATGTTTGTTGAGTTGTTCCAATTTCCTTATATTAAAATCGGGATATTATCAACACCTCTCAAGGTTGCTGAGTTAATGTAAGTAAACCACTGAGACTATGTCTGGCATCTAGTAAGCACTCAACAAGGGCCAGCCATTGTTTTCCCTGGTGTTGGTAACGATGTCATTTAAGCATCTATTTCACATACTAAAGTGCTTTCTTTGCAACAGATATGTGAGATGATAAACAAGCCATAATCATGATAACAGTTAACAGTTATTGGGCGTCAAATAAATGCCAAATTTGAGGCAATCTAAAAAAAAAAAAAGCCTTTATCTAATTTTCACAGCAATCCTATGTCATGGATATTCTTGAGTCTCAATTTAGAAAAGTAGGAGCAGATTCAGAGAGGTTAAGACCTGCCCAAGGCAATACAGCAGAGAAGTGGCAGAGCTGGGATTTGAACCTGAACCGCACTGACTCCAGGGTCTTAACCCCTATGTTGTGGTGAGTGGTACAGTTCTCACTGAAGGAAAAAAGAAACGGAGAAGTGGAGAGCTCAGCTAAGGAAGCTTGTAAGCCTCAGAGCAGAGATTTGAGATGGGAGAATTTCCCCTGAGGTGGTGGGCAAGGGTGCTGGCTGGGGTTCAGAGTGCCCTTCACAAGGACATGAGATGATTCAGGGGGTGGTCAGGTGTCTGGGTGAGCCCTAGGAGTGAGTGAATTCCACGCTGTTAAAAGCAGCCTGCGCACACAAGGCATGTCTCCCATCCTAAACATGCTAATGGCATGTCTCCCATGGGACACTGCGCAAGTGCCTACAAGATTAATTATTTAAATGCAAAGTGATAAGTGCTAGAAAGTGTATGGGGCTCTGAGAGGTCACAACAGGAAGTCCCGACTGAGGCTGGGTCAGAGGAACCACAGCCACGAGGAGCAGGGCTTGCAAACCTGGCTCCTGGGGGCGGGGGTGGGAGGCAGAGGAGAAGCATCTTCCCTGGGAAACAGACTTGGGAGAATTGAATGATCCCTCGCATTTCTTCTCAACCGTATGATTTAATTACTTGGAAATGCCACATGCATCTTTCTGTACAGACAGATGTGTGGAAAGAAAGGCAGGCAGGTTTAATATTTTTTCTTCTGGTTTATGAGTTTCATTGATTTTTCTAGAAGGAAAGACATCCCTTTGACCTTGTTTCCACAAAGCAGGTTTGCTTGGAAGGAGGAGCCTGGCAGCCACTCAGAGACGGATGACCCTGGCTCCGTGTCCCAAGAGAAGTCAGGAGGCAGCCAAGCAGGAGGGTGAAGGTAGAGACAGCCCCGCGTGTCTGAAACTGTCTCACCTGCTCCCCAAGCTCCCCATCCAACCTGTCACCGAGTCCTGTCAATTTGACTCCCAAACCTCCCTCCTATCTGCCTAGCCCACTGCAGTCTCCCCAACTCAAGCTGTCATCTTTTCCTGAAATAGACTCCTAACTTGACCTTCAACTTTCACTCTTGTTTCCTTCCAATAGCTTCTCCTCAGAGCCAACAGAGTGACTCTCTTAAATGTAAAGTAGATCACTGTCACCCCATCTTCCTGAAAGTATCCAGTCACTTCCCATAGCACTTGGGAGAAACATCAAAAATCCTTTGCATGTGGAAACAACCGAGATGTCCGTCAACAGACGAACAAAGAAAATGTGGTAGCGGCAAACATCACTATACTGCTCAGCCATAAGAAAGAAGGACATTGTGCAATTGTGCAATCACATGAACGAACCTTGAGGATATGGTGCTAAGTAAAATATAAGCCCATCACAGAAAGACGCGTGATTCCACTTATACGAGGCATCGAAAATGGGCAAACTCATAGACTCAAGCAATGGCATGATGGTTCCAGGGTGTGTGGGGAAGGACACGGGAAGTTGCTAATCAGCGGCTCCAGGTTGCGGTGAAGTCACGTGGATCGGCTCTGGAGACCTGCCGTGCGACGTGGCACCTGTAGTCGACCATCCTCTGTTGTACACTTCAATTGTGTTAAGAGACCAGATCTCACTTTAAGTGGTCTTCCCACCATAAAATACTTTCTTTCTTCATGTCTGTGCTGGGTCTTCACTGCTGCACTCAGGCTTCCTCTAGCTGCGGTGAGAAGGGACTGCTCTTCACTGTGGTGCATGGGTTTCCGGTTGCAGTGGCTTCTCTTGTTGTCAAGCACGGGCTCCAGGCGCTCTGCCTCGGTAGTTGTAGCACACGGGCTTAGCTACCCCACGTCGTGTGGGATCTTCGTTCCTGGACCAGGGATCGAACCTGTGTCCTCTGCATTGGCAGGCAGATTCTTAACCATGGTCCCATGGACCACCAGGGAAGTCTCATCATAAAAATACTTAAAAAAAATTAAACCAAATGTCACCACAGCTCGTTATTTTAAAACTGAAATTTAAGATGAACGACCAACGTTTTGTGTGCTTCAGTTCATCTGAGAAATAGACGCCAATTCATTCCAATAATAAGATAAGCTACGTGCACATTATTAATAAATTCTGGAAAGGTATTATTGATTTGATAATTTGATGATTAATGTTTTCTGTATGTCAGGATTATTGGACTAAATTTATTTAAAACATACACCACGTGTGACACAACTGGACATTTTTAACATGAAAAAATTCACTTTTTATATTAAAAAGAAAAAGCCTTCCCACAGTCTTTCAAGCCCCCTGTGGTCTGGCCCCTACTCACCTCCCTGCAATCTCTCCCATCCCTTCTCCCCTTCCTTACTGTGTTGCAGCCACAATGACTCTTTTCTAGCTCTTTGGAAAAACTCAATTTCTTCCCCTTGCATGGCCTTGAGGGTTTTAATATACATGAGTGTCTTCCTCAGGGAGACCTAGTCTGACCTCTCCTTCCACAGTCTAAATTAGATCCCCTGTTACACTCCTCACAGCATCTGCTAATTCCCTTTGTAGCATCCTCCACACTTTCCAAGCTTAAATGTCTGCAATCATTTGTTTACTGAGTCTCTTGAGCTGGAGTTGGTAAACCAGAAGCATAGAAGGGGCCATTCTGTCTTGTTCACTTTATCTCCTGTGGCTTGAAGGTTGAATTTTTTCCATGAATATTTATGGAGTTCTTAGGAGATGCCAAAGGCTGTGCTAGATGCTAAGTTCACAAAAGGAATAAGAAGTAGTCTCTGACCACAGGCTACCTGGACAAACAGGTCTCTACTGAGTTGCAGGTACCATAGTGGAAGAGCCAGGACTGGATGTGCTTTCTGGTACACAGACTATTTGAGGAAGGAAGGAGAGAAGGAGGAAGGAAGACTCTGAAATGTACATGGAAATAGTACCACCTGTGGAAAAGGAGAAGGGAGCTGTGAATTTTCCTGGGAAAACTGAGATGGATTCTCAAAGGACATGGCGATTGATTTTTGACCCTAAATGCTCTGAAAAGATGAATAAGCATTTGTCAGATGCACAAATCGGGAAGGAACATTATATCACAGAGGCTGCTGAATAGGAGATAGTCTGGGTGAGATTGGAGGCAGGGAGGCTGGTTAAGTGGCTGGAGCAAAAGCTCAGATGAGAAAGATGAGCAGGTCTGAAATGGCAAGGAACAGAGTTTGGTGAGGAAGAGACAGCTTCTGGGAACATTACAAGGGGGTTGAATTTAAAAGAGTTAGGATCCTGTTTGGGTATAAGTGATAGAATTCTAATCAACAGTTGCCTAAACAATGTAAACATCCCTTATCTCACTAACAAGAAGGCTGGAGGCAGACATTCCTGGTTTGTTTCAGCAACTCAATTATGTCATTAAAGATCCAGATTTCTTCCAGTATGGACTCCAGTTTCTAGCTTACTGGTTTTTTATGCTCGCGTTTGTTGTCTCATAGTTGCAAAATGGCTGCCACAGCTCCAGGCACTATGGCTACCTTCCAAGAGAAGAACAAGAGGTTAAGATGGGTGAGCCAGGGTACAGAGAGAGGATCATTCTTTTTCTTTTTATTAAGGAGGGAGTATTTTCCAGTTTTCCAGCAGATATCTGCTGATGTCTCCAGAACAGTGTCTAGGACAGTGTCCTATGATCACTCCTAGTTGCAAGGTGAGCTGAGAAATCAGGTATCCAGCAAAGGCAAAAAGGGGTACCTGAATGACTTAGACCAGTCATGATTCATGCCCTGGAGCTTGCAGAATGCCTCCCTTCAACAAAATCAAGGTTCTGTTACTAGAAGGTCTAGCTTTGAGCAGTGTCTGCCATAAGGTGGGAGGTGGGCTTCAGTTTTATATAAACTGTCTCCACCTGGAAATGAAAAATGGCAGCTCCCCCTTGGCTTCAGCGCTGTGGAAACGACCTCTTGTTCCAGCTGAGCCTGCTGCTCTTTGCTCATACATCCCCCAGAAGATGATTATGCAGAACAGCGAGAGCTTTCTTGTTTCCCTGAATATTCTCCAGAAATAAGACTACATTAATAATTTGTTTTCTTGGTATGGGCCATTCGGTTGCAAAACGACATTCCAGTCATAGCACGATACTTCCCTTCCTCATTTACATTCACTGTTGGTTTAATTATGCTTTTCAGTCAGAATACTTATTAATTTTATAGACCTACCTGAAAATTAAATTGGATAAATTCCTTTTGGTTGGTACCTTGAAAAATACGTTTTTTCAAACTGCTGCTGGAGCCCACTTCGGCCCTGTGCAATTTTGTTCCTCTTTAAGTTCATTTGCAAACAACAGTGTATTGGTTTAAGGGGTATTCATCATTTCTGAGCAGGAGAAACACCGCAAAATGCAGCCCAATTCAAAACAAAGTGAGAGGACAATGGAGAAAATGGTCAAATATTTTATTTTCTCATTGAGGGAGATGCCATGGAGTGAGGCATAAAATCTCCCTTCGGAGTCAATGAAGTTGCCTCACTTGTGAGGCAAGAGACCTTTATGTGGTTCTGAAAAATGCCAGTAAGTCCCCAAAAGGGCCTGGAGTGGCCCTTCTCCACTAACTAGGGCTAAGGGAGCAAAATGTGATAGCAGGTGGAGCATTAAACGTTTACCAACCTGCACTGTGTCTCTGGCACCACAGTGCCAGAAACACATTGAAGACATGTTACCTAACTCTCAAGCAACTCGCCTCTTCACAAGATAGACTGGTAAATAGTTGCTGATGATGAAACACCAGAAGTGTTATCGTAGACAAAGCACAGAACACTGACAGAGGCCAGAAGCAGGGAACCAGACTCCTGGAGTCAGACCTGAGCTCTAGGGGCTAGGACCCCACTGCCCTGTGCGTGAACGCTCAGTGACTTGTTGTTGGGGTGAATTGGATTCAAATGAATCAGACCCAGTGCCATGTATTGATTAAGGTCATATTAGCTGCCGTAACAACTAAGCCCCCAGATCACAATGGCTGTAACAGAGTAGAAGTGTGTGTGTGTGTGTGTGATCTCCAGCTTGCTGACTGTCAAGTCTTAGGACTTCTCAGCCTTTAAAATTGCATGAGCTAATTCCTTATAACAAATTCCTTTATAAATGTATATATGTATATGTATATATATGTGTATATATGTGTGTGTGTATATATATATATATACACCACCATGCTGTTGGTTCTGTTTCTCTGGAGAACCCTGGCTAATATGGATTGAACAAATGAATTGACTTTGGTTAGTGACTAATCATAAGATGACAAGTTTATACTGATCATAAAAAATGCTGTATTTGGGAGACGACAGCAAGACAAGCGGGGCTTCCCTGGCGGATCAGTGATCAAGGATCCACCCGCAACGCAGGAGACCCTGGTTCGATCCCTGGGTGGGGAAGATCCCCTGGAGGAGGGCATGGCAACCCACTCCAGTATTCTTGCCTGGAGAGTTCCATGGACTAAGGAGCCTGGAGGGCTACAGTCCATAGCGTCGCACAGAGTCGGACACAACTGAGCAAGTAAGCAGCAGCAAGACAAGTGAAGTAAAAACCAAAGAAGAAGGTAACTGGTCCCACATCTTGACTTTCACCCAAACCCTGAAAATCCCTAAGAAGGTGTTCAATCTATGAAGTCTGAGTTATGCAGCATGAATGGGCTCTGGAGATCTAATGCAGTGCACGATTACTATAGTTAACAATACTGTATTGTATATACTTCATATTTAAATTATTCTCACCAAAAAAAAGGGTAACTGTGTGAGGTGACATGATCAGTCACTCAGTCATGTCCAACTCTGTGACCCCATGGACTGTATAGCACAGCAGATTCCTCTGGCCATGGAATTCTCCAGTCAAGAAGCTAGACTGAGTAGCCATTTCCTCCTCCACATGTGAGGTGGTGTATATATAAATTAGCTGCATTGTAGTAACCATGTCATATTGTATACGTTTATCAAATCATCACATTGTACACCTTAATTGTATGCAATTTGTATTTGCCACTTATACCTCAATAAAGCTGAATAAAGGGAATATTTGTTTAAAAAAAAAAAAAAAGACACAAGTAGCCCAAGATTCTAATCCTGGCTGTGCCTCTGTATCATTTGTCCAAGCCCCAAAGGCGATCAGACTTCCATTTCCTCTGTGTAAAATTAAGGAACTAAATCACATGGTCTCAGATGCCCCTCCAGTTCTGAGAATCTCTGACTCCTAAGGAGTTTATGATTTTTCACAAAGTGTGGGTGGGTCCTGGCTACAGAATGAAAGAAATCAAGTGAATTCTTGTTTGTGGTGGGACTCAGAGGACCGGGTGAATCCTGCCTGGGGTCCCAGCCTGGCTCCATCCCTTTGTGGCATTAACTTTGAGCAATCTACACAACTTCCTTGTGCCTCAGTTCCCTCAAACATAAAATATTAATAGCACCATTAAGATAATAACAATATCTGCCCCATGGTGGGGGTTGTAAAAATTAAGTGAGATGATGTTCATAAAGTGTCTATAGCAGTGCCTGGCACAAGGTATGTGCTCAGTAAATGTGAGCTGTTATCACTGCTACTGTTACTAATCTCATGACTAGATCCTTGTTTAGAAAGCTTAATGGTTATCAGTTTGGTTTTTAGTCTATTTTTTTTGTTTGTTTGTTTACCCTAAGTATTTCATTTTTTTTTTTGAGGTTGGTCATTTAAAAAAAAATATTATTTATTTTTGGCTCCTTGATCTTCATTGCTGCACACAGGCTTTCTCTAGTTGCATCGAGCTGGGCCTGCTCTCTAGTTTCAGTGCTCAGGCCTCTTAATGCAGTGTCTTCTCTTTCTGCAGAGCATTGGCCCTGGGGCATTAGAGCTTCAGTAGTTATGGTGCACAGGCTTTGTTACCCCACAGCACGTGGAATCTTTCTGGACCAGGGATTGAACCCATGGCCCCTGCATTGGCAGGTAAATTCTTAACCACAGGGCCACCAAGGAGGTCCCCACCAACTATTCTATACATTACTCAAGCTGGGGAATGATGTTGTACATGGGGGGGGTGGTGACGGGGAATAAAATAAAATATAAAAGTAGATTCCTAGATACTTTGAAAAATTAGAAAGGAGGCATAACCACAAGCTAGAATAAAAAAAAAATAAGGGCACTGTTTGTATATCATTCTCAAAATGTCAAAATTATTATGATGGAAAACAAATCAGTGGCTGCAGGTGATTAGGGTTCAGGGTGTGGCTGGAAAGGGTAGTGAGGGAATTTCTTTGTGCCAATGAAACAGTTCTATACCCTGCTTGTGGTGGTCACATAGACTTATTCACTTGATGAAATTTCATAGATCTACACACACATACACGAATGAAAACATATAAAAATGAACAAAAGCCAAATCAAATAATACCTGTGGTCTAGTTGACAGTATTATACCAGAGTCACTTTCCGGATTTGGATGGTGTAGTCTGCTTATGTGAGATGTTACCATTAGGGAAGCTTGGCGAAGGGTACGAGCAACTCTTTTTTACTATATTGCTGCTTCTTATGAATTGAAAATTGTTTCAAGATAAAATTTACAAAATTACAATAGCAGTAGAAAGCTTAAAACTATCCATTTAACAGTAATAGGTGAGTATAAGATATAATGGAAAGTAAATTCTCAATTTTTCCAGTAGATTTGATCACAGACTCAGAACGGGGTGGGTCACAATGGAAAGGAAACCAATTACCTTAGGTTGTCAAGCGACAGACTTGGTAGGCATCAGAGTGGCCACAGACACCAAACACCACCCGCAGATTGCCACAACGGGCAGTCGTCCAAGAAGCGAGGCCTGGGTGAGTGGTTCTGCGGGACCTTTCTGGGATGAAGCACATGGTCCTGCTGGAGACGCGAGGCAAATTTGGGCAGAATCAGAACAGGAAGCAGAGAGGAGAGAGTTTCAGATTTTACATAAGCACCCAAGCCAAAGTGTGGGTGTTGGAGACAGTGGGGTGCTGCAGGAGTCTCTCCCGGAGCCCCGTTGCAGGCTGTGTGTACCACCAGTGCTTGCTGACTCCCTACACCGCATACCAGTATGTTTGAGGGACTGGTTTTGCACTGGGATCAAAGATATGGTGAACACTCTCACTCCTTTGCTGTGCATGGCTATTGAAACGGTGAGGGGGATGAAACTGATGAGAGCACCAAGTTCAGAAATGGTGCAGATGTGCCTGGTATTGTTCTAAGCACACTGCATATTCCTACTCATTTAATCCTCACAATCACCCCCTGAGAGTGGGTACTATTATCCCCATTTTAAAAGTAGAGTAACTGAGGTTCAGGGAAGCAAAATACATTGCCCAAGGTCATACAGTTTATCGTCGACACCGTTGGGTTTACTCTCATCGAGATCAAACCTTTTTCCTTCCTCCTTGCTTACGAGCTTAGAAGGCAGGGCACGTGGACCACAAGGATTAGAAACCCCCATTAGAAACGTAAATGGTTGGCTCTTCGCATTTCAGCCTTTTAATGGGTCTTGCTTCCTCCAACTCTTTTGTGCATTCCTTAAAAGGGAGAGGGTGTCATTGTATGTAATGGAGAGTAAAATAAAGGAAAATATAATGTACTAATTAATGTAATTCTAATGGATTACATATTAATATAATATTAATTAATATTAACATAATATCACATATTACAGAGTAAAGATAAGTTTAAGGATACTTTAAAATAAGTAGACATAACTGGGAAACAGGCATAACCCAAAACTAGCATCAAAGTATAAGCACGCCATTTGCGCTTGGACCTAGAGATTATCATACTAAGTGAACTAAGTCAGACAGAGAAAGACGAATACTATATGATATCACTCATATGCGGAATATAAAATGTGACACAAATGAACCTATCTATGAGACAGAAACACACTCACAGACCTAGAAAACAGACTTGTGATTGCCAAGGGGGAGGGGCCTGGGGGAGGGAAGCAATTGGGAGTTTGGGGATAAATGACAAGGTCCTACTGGAGAGCACAGGGAAATATAGTCAATATCCTGTGATAAACTATAATGGAAAAGAATATTAAAACATGAATATATATATGTATACAAAAGGGAATGTATATACATATATATATGTACAACTGAATCACTTTGCTATACAGCAGAAATTAGCACAAAATTGTGAATCAAATATACTTCAATTAAAAAAAATAATTCAATAAAAAAAAGTATAAGGGCACCATGTATATGACATTCTCAAAATGTCAAAATTATGCTGATAGAGAAAAAATCAGTGGTTCCCAAGGGCTAATAAACCCGTGTGAACTTCCCGGGTAAAGATGAGAATCTCAACCCCTCTCTCTCTCTCTCTCTCAGTCACTTAGGGCACTTAACCTAGTAAGTGCCTAGCCCATATTCCATAAAAACTGGTTCAAAAAGGAAAACAACAGAAAACTGAAGCAACTTTAAATCCAGCAGCAAAAAAGTTATTAAAACAGAGTACTGACTTTCTAAAGTAAACAAAAACAAAAAGAAACCCAACCCAACCTCTTCACAGAAGTTCATAAAAATTCCAATGTACTCCAAGACTTAGAGGATTTTTCAATTATAAATGAGATGTTAAAAGGTAGACAGAAGCCCCAGAGCCTGCACACACCACCAAGCATTGTGTCGGATGGAAGGAAAACTGTCTGCCTGTATCGACAGCGTATTTATAATTGAAGAGTTGGAGAATGCAAATGCAAATGAATCACCGCCAACAGGGATGCCTAAAAGACATGGGTGAGAATTACGGCAATTAAGAACATTGTCGCAAAGGAAATTAGACTGTCCATTAATTACAATGCCTTAAAGGGAAAGAGAGACCAATGAAATGCAATAAATTAAAATATCAAAAAGAAAATTAGTGGGAAGAGAAGATGGAAGTGCCAACAAGAAGCTAATCTCAGAGGTGGTGATGAGAGGTTTGTCTTGGATGTGATAATTCCTAAGAGTCAATGACAAACGAAGAGAAAATTAGAATGTGCCTTAGGCCCTCCCTAGCCTGCTGCAGTCTGATCATCTCTCCAAACTTTGCCCTTTAAAGCAGCTGCCAGGATCACCAAGGTGAGCAGAAGTCACCAGGCTGTCCCAGGTGACTGGGTTCCTGATGTCCCTTACTTCAAAAAGTATGTGTATTTCCTTCTCTCCTTAACTTGGCAGTGAAAAGAGCATGTGTTTTTCATATTGAGGCTAACTGATAGTGATTGATATTCAGTTTTTTTATGTTGACCTAGATCCTCTGGACATGGTGCCCCCTCTACTCTGGACTTTCTCACACTGACTCCACCCCTTGTAGATTAACGCCCTCTGTCCCAGGCAGGAAATATGAGTCCTAGTAACCTCTAAATTCCTCAGTCCTCATCTAGGACTCCATAAAACATTCTTAAGTCTCCCAGTGATAGAGATAGTTGCTTTCTGTAATGAAAACTGTCCAAACTTTAATTGTTCATGCTTTTTGCTATAAATACTTATCACCTGCAGGGTGATTTATCAATATGGCTCTAAGAAATTGCATTATATTTGAGAGTATTTAAATACTGTAGCCTCATCTGAGGCAGTATTTAAAACATTTAAATGTTTTAGGCTCATCTGAAGTAAAAATGGGCTTCCCATGTGGCGCTAGTTGTAAAGAACCCTCTTGCCAATGGAGGAGACATAAGAGATGTGGGTTCAATCCCTGGGTCAGGAAGATTCCCTGGAGGAGGGCATGGCAACCCACTCCAGTATTCTTGCCTGGAGAATCTCATGAACAAAAGGAGCCTGGAGGCTACAGCCCACAGGGTCACAACAGAGTCAGACATGACTGAAGCTACTTAGCACACACACACACGAAGCAAAAATATCTGAAACCAGGGCTTTGTTATACTAACTATGTGTACTTTTTCTTGTAAATATTAATATAAACCCATGATGACCCAACCTTAAAATGCCCGTCCCGGTGCTACTTGCCTCTCTCTTTAGGAAATAAGGTTGGGGTGAGAAAGCATGGGCTTTGAACTAATTACAATCATATCTGGCTTCACCACGTGCTCTAGGACCTTGGGAAAAGTTCATGTTCTCCCTGAAGCCATTGTTTTTCCATCTGTACCTAAGGTGTAATTATATCTATCTTTCTAAGGGTTGCTTTGAGGCCCTGATGGATGTATTAGGCTGTATGTTTATTTCTTTGATAGGAGCTTCTGTCTCTCTACCCTCTGTGTTCAATTCTTTGAGAAGCTTGGATAAACTTTGACACAATTTTTATTATAAATATTGATCAGATGTCCATCTCCATATAGCATGCCTACTTCTGGTGGCTCATTTGGTAAAGAGCTCACCTGCAATGCTGGAGACTGGAGTTCAATCCCTGGGTTGGGGAGATCTCCTGGAGAAAGGAACGGCAACCCATTCCAGTACTCTTGCCTGGAGAATTCCATGGTCAGAGGAGGCTGGTGGGTTACAGTCCACTGGGTTGCAAAAAGTTGGACACGACTGAGTGACTAACATATAACACACACACACACACATATACAATGGGAGAGATGAGGACATTTGACTTTCTTTCATAGTAGAACATCAGCTTCTTGATACATGGGTAATATTTCATAATTCTTTGCATTACCTGGTGCCATGCATACAGCAGAGTTCCATCAATACCCGCTGACCATGTTGACTGATTTCTCATCCTGGCCAGAACCTTGAGTATTACCAAGGTGGGGCTCTGCTGGAGGTGTGGCAGTGAGGTGGTCCAGCTCACACGTTCCCTGTAACAGTTCTGGCTTTAAGACAGGGACATAAGTAGATTCCCCACCTCTCTCTTGGTCTTGCCAACTCCAGTACCATTTCCCATCTGTGTTTCTATTTTTCCTGCGAGAGTAGCTTTATTGATCTCATTAATTCTCTTTTCCATCTTTGGCATCAGGAGGTGATACTATCCATACTTTAATTCCCGCTGTGTTCTGCAAATTACAAGATTATGATAGATAGAATGACAAGAAGTACTGTTTTCACCAAATCACAGTGAAAACCATGAATTGCCCTTCATTTAAATGGTGGGGAATAATCTGTCCTAGGGGGCAGAGGGTGGTCTGTTCACCAAAGCTGGAGGGCTGCAAACACAGATGTAGAATTTCTTCTCAGCTGAGATATTTCCAGGCAAAGCAAAGCAACAATTCCTTCACTTGAGCATTTTTAATTTTGAATTCCTAAGGCAGTTATAGATTTCCTAATAAGGGGATTTCTTTTCTTTTACAGCAATTACATTTGGGTATTTTTTTTTTCTTTCTTAGATTGAAAATTAGTTTGAGGATGTCTTAAAAGGAATTATCTGAGGGATGCTTGGGCTCACGATTTAGAACTCAATAAGTACTTTATAAAAAAGATTTCTCTGGTCTGCTGTAAAGACAAGAAAAAGTCTCTCTTATGCAAGTTCTTTTAGTTCAATAACTAATTAAAATCACAGCTACCACCAACAGAAAAGTTTCTCCTGATCTTATCGGGTACTTAGAACTCTTTACAAAAGAAGGAGAAAGAAGAAAATCAGTAGCTTCTACATAGACTGGGAGCCCCAAGACCAGGGTTCCTTCAGCAATATGGGTCTCCCCAGAGCTTAGTATGTAGGAGGAAATGGCAACTCACTCCAGCATTCTTGCCTGGGAAATCCCATGGACAGAGAAGCCTGGCGGGCTACAATCCACAGGGTTGCAAAACTCAGACACGACTGAGCACACGTGCATGCAAAGCTTAGTAGGACATCTAGAATAAAGTTGGCTCCTAGTAAATGTTGACTATAGAACAAAATGAATAAACTTTCCTTTAAAATCTTTTACTGAAGTATAATACTGTACATACTCAAACGGGCATGCATCCTAAATGTACAATTAGATGAATTTCTACAAATTTTGAATTCACCTGCATAACCAGAACCCAAATCAAGAAACAGAACAGTTCTGTGATCCTAGAAGTCTCCTTTATGTCCCTCTCTAGTTGTTTTTCTCCAAATATGACCACCATCTTGACATCTAACAGGACAGATTAATTTTGCTTATTGTGAACTTTATATAAATGGATCATAGAGTGTGTCTTCTTTTATGACTTCCTTCATTCAACATTATGATTCTAAGATTCATTCCTATGGATATACGCAGTTACTACTTGCTTATTCTGTGATGGAATATTCTATATGGGTGCTATGGAATCAATATGTGGTTTATGCCCCCGTTTTATATGTTGAAGACCTAATCCCCAGTTTTATGGTCGTTGAAGGTGGGGCTTTTGGGAAGTAATTAGGATTGGATGAGGTAATGAGAATGGGGCCTTCAGGATGAGACTAATTAATGTCTTATAAAAAGGCTTCAAGCCTGAACAAGGAAAGGCCATATGAAGATATAAGAGAAGATGGCTGTCTACAAATCAGCAAGAAGGCCCTCACCAGATACCAAAGCTATCTGTATCTTGATCTTGGACCTCTCAGCCTCCAGAATTGTGAGAAGTAAGTGCTTGTTTATTAAGATACCCAGATTATGGTGGTTTGTTAATGTAGCCCACACTGAGACATGGGGATATACCACAACTCACTTATCTGTTCCACTCTCTCCCTCTTTTTTTTTTTAGTTAGTTTATTTATCTATTTTTAAACTTTACAATATTGTATTTGTTTTGCCATACATTGACATGAATCCACCATGGGTGTACATGTTTTCCCCTTCTAGAACCCCCCTCCCACCTCCCTCCCCATCCCATCCCTCCGGGTCATCCCGGTGCACCAGCCCCGAGCACCCTGTGTCATGCATCGAACCTGGACTGGCAATTCATTTCATATATGATAACTTACATGCTTCAGTGCCATTGTCCCATATCATCCCACCCTTGCCCTCTCCCATAGAGTCCATAATACTGTTCTATTTATCTGTGTCTCTTTTGATGTCTCGCATACAGAGTTATCTTTACCAATTAACTAAATACCATATATATGTGTTAGTATACTGTATTGGTGTTTTTCTTTCTGGCTTACTTCACTCTGTGTAATAGGCTCCTGTTTCATCCATCTCATTAGAACTGATTATCCATTGGGCAGTTTCCAGTTTGGAGCTATTATGAAATGTACTGCTTCAAATCATCTAATATGTATGTTTTTCTTTTGGATTATATCCCCAGGAAGGGAAATGCTGGTTACATATATTTCAGCCCACGTAGAAACTATCAAAAATTTTTCAAAGTGTTTATATCAATCAATACTCCCAGCAAGAGTGTGATTCCAGTTGCTCCATATCCTTGCCAACACTTAATGTTGTCTGTCTTTTTAATTTTAGTCAGGTTGGCAAGTGTGTAGTGGGATCTCAGTGTGTGTGTATGTATGTGTTTCTTTTATTTTGAGAAAACTGAAGATTCACTTGCAGTTGCAAGAAAGAATACAGAGATCCCACATATTCTTTACTCATTTCCCCCCAGTGGTGATATTTGTGTGACTATAGCACAATATCACAACCAGAAAACTGATGCTGGTACAATTTTACATTGATACATTTGTCAAATGTCACCAGTTTTACATGTGCTTACCTGTGTGTATGTTGTCTAGTTTAATGTAATTTTACCATATACATAGACTCAGTGACCATCCCCATAGTCAGGACACAGACTAGTCTATCACAAGGATCTCTCCTACTGCCTTTTATATCCACTGCTCCCTCCCTCCCTTTCCCACACTCCCTCCCCTGCAACCATTAATTTGGTCTCCATTTCTTTATTTGCTATTTTAAGAATGTTATATATACCATGAAATGAAAAGACACTTGCTCCTTGGAAGGAGAGCTATGACAAACCTAGACAGTATATTGAAAAGGAGAGACATCACTTTGCCCACAAAAGTCCATATGGTCAAAGCTATGTTTTTTCTAGTAGTCATGTATGGATGTGAGAATTTGACCACAAAAAAGGCCAAACACTGAAGAACTGATGCTTTCAAATTGTGGTGCTGGAGAAGGCTCTTGAGAGTCCCTTGGACTGCAAGGAAATCAAACCAGTCAACCCTAAAGGAAATCAGCCCTGAATATTCATTGGAAGGACCAATGCTGAAGCTGAAGCTCCACTACTTTGGCCACCTGATGCAAATAGCTGACTCATTGGAAAAGACCCTGATGCTGGGAAAGATTGAAGGCAGGAAGAGAAGGGGACCACAGAGGATGAGATGGTTGGATGGCATCATCAACTCAATGGACATGAGTTTGAGCAAACTCCAGGACACAGTTAAGGACAGAGGAGCCTGGTGTGCTGCAGTCCATGGGGTTACAAAGAGTCAGACATGACTTAGCGACTGAACAACAACAACATACATAGAATTATATAGTGTGTAAATTTTGAGATTTTTAAAAAATCTTTACTTATTTATTTTTGGCTGCCTTGGGTTTTAGTTTCAGCATTTGGAATCTTTTGTTGCAGTGCATAGGTTTCTTCTCTATTTGTGGTGTACTGACTCCAGAGTGCTTGGGCTCAGTCATTGTGACATGTAGGCTTAGTTGCTCCATGGCACATGGGCTCTTAGTTCCCCAACCGGGGATTGAACCCATGTCCCCTGCATTAGAAGGTGGATTCTTAACCACTGGTTGTTGTTATAGCCCACCAGGCTCCTCTGTCCATGGAATTTTCCAGGCAAGAATATTGGAGTGGGTAGCCATTCCCTTCTCCAGGGGATCTTCCCAACCCAGGGATTTAACCTGAGTCCCCTGCATTGCAGGCAGACTCTTTACCTTCTGAGCCAGCAGGGAAGCCCCTTAACCACTGGACCACCAGTTTTTATACTTAGCATAATTCTCTTGAGGGCCATCCAAAGTATTACATGTATCAGAACCATTCCTTTTAATTGCTGAGTAGCATTCCATGAAAGAGCTTTTGAAAAGAGAACAAGCATTCTTTCCCAAACAATCATAGTGGCTTAATTGAATTCTTTTATATTCAAGAGACAATAAGCTAGGCTTTCACATGTTCTTTCATTTGTTTATTAATTCAACCAATATGTTTGAAGTATCAACTGCATGCTGAGCATTGTGCTAGATCCTGGGCATACAAGAGACATGAAAGGGTTTCACCTTGTAGGGGATTTTCTAGAGTCTACATGGGGAGATAGACATACATTTAATGAGACAATGCAATATTACGATGCCAAGACAGTTATATATATATATATATATATATATATATATATATATATATATTTCATTTAGGAATGAAGAAGGAAATCACTGACTTTATGAGGGTGGGGATGGAAGATGAGTCTAGGAGATATTTTGAGGGGCATGACACATAAGCTAAGTCTTGGAAGATAAACGGTTTCCCTGATGGCTGTTGATAAAGGAGGAGAGAAGAGAAAAAGGGCTGTCAGAGCAGAAAGAGCAGCTTGGGTATAAAATGGAGGTGATAAGTTGTCTATACTCACTTCCAATCTCAGCACACCGTGACTAGCTAAGCCTGAAAAGTGGGTGAGGGTGTTGAAGAGATGGAGAGTTGAGGAGTATTATCATCTTTCAGGAGCACAGTCTTAAGGCAGACAGTCCCAAGCTGATGCCCAGAAACCATCAGAAGAATCCTGATACTTCAAGATCTGTTGACTCCAGCCACACTGACTTTGCAGTCCCTCAAAAGATCCCTGCGTTAGATGTGGCCAAAGACAATTGCTCAAGTTACACACCTTTTACACCTCTGTCTCGGGAACATTTACCTCTCAGTTGTGCATAACAACATGAAACTCACATACACTCATCCATCCACCTACTCTGATGTTAAACAGTAAGAGTCTTTTTATCGCCTTTGCCTGAAATGGAAGTGAGGGAGATTCTCTGAGTAATCATCATAGAGGTCTTCTTGCTGCTCCTCCTATAGGACAGGTGCTTCCCCATGCCTCCCATCTAGTCTCTCCTCAAAGTAGCCCTTTACTCTAAGGTAGGCATTATCATCACGCCCAATTTTTAGACAAGAAAACTGGGGCACAGGGAGGTTAAGTGAATTGGTCAAGGATACAGAACTTATGAAAAGCAGGAGCAGGCTTTTTTTTTTTTTATATATAAATTTATTTATTTTAGTTGGGGGCTAATTACTTTACAATATTGTAATAGTTTTTGCCATACATTGACATGAATCAGCCATGGGTTTACATGTGTTCCCCTTCCTGGACCCCCCACCCACCTCCCTCCCCATCCCATCCTTCTGGATCATCCCATTGCCCCGGCCCTGAGCCCTTGTCACATGCATCGAACATGGAATGGTGTTCTGTTTCCCATATGATAATATACATGTTTCAATGCTATTCTCCCAGAACGTCCCACCCTCACCTTCTCCCTCAGAGTCCATAAAATTGTTCCGTGCATCTGTGTCTCTTATTCTGTCTCGCATATAGGGTTATCGTTACCATCTTTCAAATTCCATATATATGCATTAGTATACTGTATTGTAGTTTTTCTTTCTGGCTTACTTCACTCTGTATAATGGGCTCCAGTTTCATCCATCTCAGTAGAACCGATTCAAATGTATTAATTGCATGATTAGTCTCTAGAGTTCAGGCTATAGGCAGCCTTGTGGAAAAAGGGCATGGGAGCTCTTCCTGAGAACTGGGAGGGCTCTAGGACTCTGGATTCAGTCAAGGTGGGGACAGCTCACAAGGCAGGAAGTGCTGCTAGGATGAGTGATCCGGAGACGCATAGCATACTATTGCATCAAAGCAAGCTCAGTCCTCCTTTTAAGAGGCTAATAGGGTGAAAACACAGCTCTCACTAGTCTGTGCATCTAAACCAACATGCTTGAACCAACCCTCTTGCTCTCATGACAGTTTTCAGCCCAGAATTATTTCTCAATCACCTAAAGAGAGTCCATTATTTGTATATAAGAGTGAGGCAAAATCATACCCAAGGGGCATTTCTGAATATTGGCACATGCTGGTCCTACCTGGATTGTTCTGCCTTTTCCTCATCCAGTTTCCTCTGACCTTCTTAGGATCCTAGCCCATGCCCACTGCCCCCTCCACCCCCCAATATTTACCTTAATTTCCCAGGCTTGTTCAGAGCTCCTTTTTATGTGTTTGCAGAGTATTTATATTTTTCCCTCTGAGTTCTGATCATAATTTATAACATTACTATTTACTTAATAAACATCTTTTCAACTAAAATATAACTGTAGTAATGCTGAGACAATGTTTAGTTTTGCTTATCATTTTATATGTGCGGTGCAGAGCCTGACACATAGTAGGTACTCAATAAATGTCTCCTGAGTGGATAAATGAAAAACTGAGGGAATGAATAAATGAGTTGGCAACAGCTTCATCCAAAAGGACCAGGTATCGTGTGATGACATCAATTACCTGCAACATCTTGGCCCCTTTGATGCTCTGGCCCGCCTGGATGCCCAAGGCAGGATCTTTCAGACCAACTCATGAGGTTCTCAGGCTTCTGGGAGCCCAGCCAAGCCCAGCCCCGCCAGCCTGGCAAGTCTGTATTTCAATTCCTCGGTTTGATTTCCATCATCATCCTTTGCAAGTGGGAGTTGTTGATTTTCTTTAATTAAGGCTGGAGGGATGGCTTCCTGAGTGGGTAATATATTTCCGGAGTTCAGCATTTCATCCGCACAGCCCACATTTCACTCAGAAATGGGGCAGATTCATTAAAAGAATGGCCAGACGGCTTCCTCTTTGGTTGCTTGTTTGCCTACGTTTAATGAATGAATAAATAACATGCCTATTCATTACCAACTTTGGAGTGGAAATAATTACTGAGTTCCCTCATCTGCCTGGAATAATGTTCTTCACGTTTGGAGCACCTTCTGCCTCGGTCGCTGCACTATTTCCCCATCAGTGGGCCACAGGCATCCTCCAGGGGCTGATGTTCACCTCCAGCTCACCTTTGTGAGAAGCAATCGCTCTTCCAGCCCTCCAGGGTCCCATTTGGTGCACTGGGAATGCTCATTTGTGGAAGGAGACCCTAGGACCCTAAGAAGTAAATGAGACCGGTAGGTCCATTGATTCTCTGAGTGTACCCTGGGGGTACCTGGGGCATGATAGTGTAATTACTACTAAGAAAGTCTAAATTCCTGCGTACTTTGCCAAAAAGCATTTTCCAGACAAGAAAGTATTCAGTTGTGTCCTGCCTGTGACCGTGTGCTTAACTTTGGCTACAGGAAGCCTAGAGGGCGGTCATGGTGATCCTTGGTTGATAAAAGGGGCAAGTGACCCCTGAGACTTCATCATTCATCTCAATCACTGAAAATTATTAGCCAAGTGCCTATGCCAGGCAAGGATTAAAGATGACCGGATCCAAATGGTACTGAAGAATTTATTTACAGGGCAACAAGGGAGAAACAGACATAGAGAATAGACTCCTCCCCTTATGGAGAGGGGAGGAGGGGGTGAGATGTATGGAAAGAGTAACATGGGAACTTAATCACCACATGTAAAATAGATAGCCAATGGGAATTTGCTATACGGCTCAGGAAACTCAAACAAATTATGTATCAACCTAGAGGTGTGGAATGGGGAGGGAGGTGGGAGGGAGGTTCAGAAGGGAGGGGATATATGTATACCTATGGTTAATTCATGTTGAGGTTTGACAAAAAAACAGCAAAATTCTGTAAAGAAATTATCCTCCAATAAAAAGTAAATTAATTAAAAAAAAAAGATCACGGGATCCCTCATCTCTATCTGGGTCTGTGCTAATGTTGCTCAAATGGTCTCCCAGCCTCTTCACAACTTTGTCAGTTTTATTCTCTTCATGTTTGCACGGTGGTCTTTCAAAAACACAGGTATCATCATCACAATCCCCAGCTGAGAATCCAGAGTTTCCCCATAGATTTCAGGATTTGGGACAAAGTCCTTTGCAAGACCCACAGGGCCCTCCATGAGTAATTCAGCCCTCACCTATTCTCCAGCTTCTTGTCTGCCTACTCTCTGTCCCACTTCATCATCTGCCGGCCACGCGAAATGACATGCAGCCCCTTGAAGGTATTCCAAGTTTCCTACCTCTAAGCTTCTGCCTACACATTATCCTCCAGGTCTGCCCCGTGCCCA
Organism: Giraffa tippelskirchi; assembly: GCF_054371585.1. NCBI lineage: Eukaryota > Metazoa > Chordata > Mammalia > Artiodactyla > Giraffidae > Giraffa > Giraffa tippelskirchi. The sequence continues at coordinate 26,195,864 of NC_137287.1, forward strand.
TCACGTATGCTTTGAGATGCTAGATCAAAGACTATGGATTCAAATCCCTAGAGAGGATAAGCAAATTATGTAACTTTATGATGGGAGCCATGTATAAGGTGATAGGGAGTGGTGGGGAGTGCGACAAACTGGAGAACGCCTGCCCTTTCTAAAAGGCACAGCTACCACTCTGCCACACCTAGCTGCAGCACACTGGGGTGTGGACCCAGTGTTTTCAGACTTATGATTTTTCAAGAGAAGTTGGGAATCTGAATTTTTATTTGAAATCTTCCAATTTTTTAAAGGTGGGAAACTACTTCTTATTAATTTAATTTTTAAGATTATGGTGGGGTGAGGGGCAACTAGAGTGGATCGAGGCTCTAAGCATAGATTGCAGAGGTTAATCCTTGACACCTACCCAAAACTCTTCCTTGTCGTGGAAAGTTAGTAACAGGGAGCCTCCTTAGTGAAGCCATTGCTTCTTTGTCTCTGCCTTACAATTTATAGCTCAGTTGAGTACTCCACGGGCCAATCTTTGTGTCTCTGGAAGTTAGCATCATATACGGGGTATGTCATGCTCAGTAAATGTAGGATGGATAGACAAATAATTGAAAGAGCAAATGAATAAAGACATATTTTTTTCCCACCTGTAAGCTTATAAGTCACACTCACTTCAGAAAGACTGAAGGATATTGTCATATCTTTTTTAATGGTCAGGAAAAGAACAGTCTTATACAACCAGCCTTCAACTCTGGTCATAAAAGGAGTTGGCACCCATCTGTGAAAAGCTATTTGAGAGAGAACACTCAGTTCCCAGTCCTACTGCCTAAAAATATCCACCATCTTTTGGATCTGAAATCCCACTATTAACACCTAAATGATTGCACCATAGAATATTACCTTTGGAGGCCTCCTTGGGCAACTAGACCTTCCCTGGAAGGAAACGTAGGAACTATGGTCTGCTCCTGAGAGCTAACATAAAAATGTTCTAGGTTCTTTTCCCATTTATGTCTCAACTCGCAGTTTGACCTTAAACAACTTTCTTCCCTTCTTATGACCAAGTTGCCCATCTGTAAGGAGGAAATTTAGAACAGGTATTGTCTGAAGTCTCTATTATTCTTGACGTTTGATGTGAAATGAGATAAGTGCTAAATTAGAAACTCAAAGTCAAGAAGGAATTGGGTGAGTGAATGACATGGGCTGGGCGTAGAAGCCAACAATCTATAATTTCACATAAAATATATCCATTGTTTAGATGTCAACAACTAAACATTTAAACAAGCCAACAAATCAAAACAGTTGTAGCAAAGCAAAACGTCGATATTGACAATACTGGATCCATCTCTGAACCAATCGCTGGGGGCAGGGAGGATGAAAGCTGATTGGCTAAACCTACACTGCAGGTCCACTTCTCTTGAGATGATTCTCTAAGTCAAAATCAGGAAAAATTAGACAAAAGCTACAGATACTTTCTATAAGCCACAAACTGAAAAGAATAATATTACCAGGCTTCCTGCTGGTTTTTTTTCTTCCTAGAGTTATGGGTTGCTTGGCTCACAATGGCTTGATTTGAAGAATCCCGTATACCTATTTTAAGTGGATCTTTCCTTCCCCACAGAGGATTTCTGCAGCCTCTTCTCAAGGAGGCGGTGGTCTTTAATGATCCATGTACTCTCACTTCTGGAACTGCCAGTCACGGAGCAAGTTTGTTCAGGGAGACTCTGGTTCACTTCTCAATTATTCTGGGGACTAGCTTTTGCTTATTTTCTTCTCTCCAAAGCATCTATATTTCATTCCTGCAACTTTTCCATATCAGCACAATCTGTGGTACTAGCACCAGATTCCTCTCGTCCACTGCCTCCTTCCTGATTAACTCTATTTATACTGATATAATTTATTTTGGTTGCCTGTTTTCCATTTGGGAGATCAATACACATTTAAATGAGAAGGGAGAGTATTTGCAGCCATGTCGACTGTTGATCAGATACAAGACAGGCTGCTTGGTTCTGTCTTGCAGATGAGCCCTCAATGGGATTGTCTGGATCTCATCTTCCCACAAAAGGGGAGAGATGGAGAGAGAGGAAGAGAGGGAGAAAGGGAGGAAATAAAACAAGGAAGTGGACAGGGAGGAGAAAAGGAAAAAGGAGGAAGGAGGTGGGGGTTAAGGAGGGAAAAGAACAAAAAGGAAAAGGAAAGAAAAAGGTGGCCAAACTAGCTTTCCAGTTTTGTTGGCAAATGCTGAACACTTCTAGCCTTTGGTTAAACTTTTATCCAGGTTGCTGTATGCTGAGATATGACTAGAAGTTAAGTCACCCATGATTTTGCTTCTATCGGTCCCAGGTAAAGCAGGAAGACATTGCCAGCTCACGTGTGCACAAGTTTTAGCTGTCAATGCATGTTTTAAACAGCAGGCAGGAACTGACTGCATAACTCAAGCTTTCAGGATGCTGGTGTCCTTCCCACCTGTCATCATCCAGGGCATGATTTGGTTTCACTGATGCTGTATGGTCAGGACACTTAAGATGGCTATTCCCTTGCTCTCTATACATCCCCTGCTCTTCTAGGCCCTGGTTCACTCACATGACTATTCAACCCTCTTAATTATAGGGCATAATCAGTAAGGCAGAAGGAGAAGAGGGTGACAGTGGATGAGATGGTTGGATGGCATCACTGACTCAATGGACATGAGTTTGACAAGTTCCGGGAGTTGGTGATGGACAGGGAAGTCTGGTGTGCTGCGGTCCAAGGGGTCACAAAGAGTAGGACACAACTTAGTGACTGAACAACCACCAGTAAATGCCTATATGCTTGTCCCCTGTCCCAGCCACTGGTTTTCCTGATAACTATTGAACCAGTGAGACATCGATTCCCCCATAAATGGTAACCTCCTTCTCTCCCCTGTAGTGAAGATTGCTGCCATGTCCTTGTACTGTTTGCCATGTATGGAGGGGTGTCTTTCCAGGAACTATGATTTAGACATGTAAGATTTAGATGTATAAGACATGTAATACTGGTTCAATAAACGGTTAATATCTCTGTTGCCGTCTCCTGGCTCCTTCTTCAGATTCAAGGCTGGGCAACTACAAGGCTTGTAGGACTTTGGGGTCCAGTCCTTCAGATGGTCTCAACAGTGATGGGTTTGAGGGCCAAGTCCTCCTGACTTGGATCAAATCCTGTGTACCTGGGGGTTGTGGGAAGAGAAAGTCCTTTTGTTTAGACTCAATGGCCCTCTTTCACTTAGTTCTCACTGTGAAGCAGATGGTTGTAGCAGGCGTTTTTCCAAAGAGAAGCCAGCCAGGTCTAGCACATGTGGTCAATCAGAGGAGTGAGGAATTAAGAGTCATGGTTTGACTCTGCTTCTCCAAGCTTCCATCCAGGCCTGTGATTATGTCCTCGGAGCTGGCTGTGGCATTTCAATTGATGGGGAAGTTATGGTTAATTTAATCAACGGAACTGTATATTTGGTGCTCCATCTGGATGAAAACACAGCTTCACACATCAAATCAGATATAGAAATCAATTCTGAATAATTGAATATGTAAATATATAAAAGAGATCGGAAGGAAAATAAGACACCATATGTATAAACTTGTGATGGGAGAGACCTTCTTAAGCTAGACAGAAAGTCCAGAAGCTGTAAAATAGATGATAGAAAAACAGATTACAATTTTTTTAAACCCGTTCAACCAAAGACCACATACAAACAAAAGGCAATATTAGATACAAATTGAATGTTTGCAATACACGTGATTGACAAAAGGTGAATATTCCTAACAGCTAAAGGTCTTCTATAACCCAATAAGAAAGAAGATAAACAACCCAGTTTAAAATCGGGCAAAACACAAGAACAGGAACAAGCAAATTGTGAGCAGGAGGCCATTAAATCTACGAACACTGGCTCAATTCCACTGATAATCAGAAAAAGATAAATTAAGATAAACATGTGGCATCATCCGTCTCCTATTTGTGGTATAATTGATAGATTGATATGCATCAGTGTTGGTAAGGGTGTGTGTGTGTTTAGCTGCTCAGTCATGTCCGACTCTTTGCAACCCCATGGACGGCAGCCCACCAGGCTTCTCTGTGCATGGGGATTCTCTAGGCAAGAATACCGAAGTGGGTTGCCATGACTTCCTCCAGGGGATCATCCCAACCCAGGGATCGAACCCAGGTCTCCCACATTGCAGGCGGATTCTTTACCAACTGTGCCACCAGCTGGTAAGGGTGTGGAGGGATGCAATTACACAACCCCATGTGCAACTCATTGGAAAAGACCCTGATGCTGGGAAAGATTGACGGTGGGAGGAGAAGGGGACGGCAGAGGATGAGATGGTTGTATGACATCACCGACTCGATGGACGTGAGTTTGAGTAAGCTCCAGGAGTTGGTGATGGACAGGGAAGCCTGGTGTGCTGCAGTCCATGGGTTCACAAAGAGTCGGACACAACTGAGCAACTGAACTGAACTGATGTACAACTGGAGGCTTCTCTGGTGGCTCAGATGGTAAAGAATCCACCTGGATTGCAGGAGAGCTGGGTCCAATCCCTGGGTTGGGAAGATCCCCTGGAGAAGGAAATGGCAACCCACTCCAGTACTCTTGCCTGGAAAATCCCATGGATGGAGGAGCGTGGTAGGCTACAGTCCATGGGGTCGCAAAGAGTCAGACATGACCGAGCGACTTCACTTTCACTTTTGCAATATAATTCTAGCAATATTTATTAAAATTCAATATATTTTTACCATTAGGGCCAGCAATTCTTTTCTGGAAGTACATACTTCAGAAATAAAAGTTATACAAAGGCTCGTTTGTAGAAGGACACAGAGGCAGATGAGAGAATGAGACAGAGAAAGGCTGAGAAACATTCTGAATGTCTAACAAAAGGAAGAAGACAATAAAATATAGTAAACCCTACAAAACAATATGATAGTAGTCATTTAGAAGAATGAGTCAGATCTATAACAAAAAGCAAAGAGGAAACGATCTAGCTTAGTTCATGATATTGAAGGTGGAGGTTCGGAGCCAGCCCACCTGGATTTGCTTCTCTCCTTCAGCATTGATGGCTCACATGGTAAAGAATCTACCTGCAACGCAGGAGACTGGGTTCGATCCCTGGGTTGGGAAGATCCCCTGGAGAAGGGAATGGCAACCCACTCCAGTATTCTTGCCTGGAGAATCCCAAGGACAGAGGAGCCTGGTGGGCTCAGTCCATGAGTTCACAAAAGAGTTGGACACGACTAAGCAACTAACACTTTCACTTTGTCATTTATTAGCTTGTAAGGTAATTAGCACCAATGTGCCTAGGTTCCCTCTGTCAGCTGGAAAAACTGCTGGGGAGATTAGAAGACTTATTATGTAAATTGCTTAGAACTGTGTCTGGTACCTAGTAAGCTTTAACAATTGTTAGGTATTATTATATATAACGCATGACTCCGCTTTTTGTGATGCAGTTAAAAAAAAAAAACCTACCCGTAGATACAGATGTTCCTAGTGTTTGAGTGAGGGTCAATGTACCAGATTTAGGACAAATGAGATTTAAAGGGGAAGATGAATCACTTTATCACTATAGTCTCACTATTGAAATTTTACAACTAAGTTGATATTCAGCAGTCAGGCAACCTTTGGGCTATAGCAGTTGAGAAAATACTGAAATACTTTTGTATCAGTCTGGAAAGAATGTCCCTGCTATCCTGACCCTGCTATCCAGGGCCCTTTCCTAGAGTCTCTCCCTGCAGCCTTCCCCATGATCCAGCAGGGAAAGGGTTACTGCTTTGTCTGCCAGATCCCTGCTCCAGTCTCAGGCTTTGAGCCCGTGTCTATCATAGTTGGGTATTCTGAATATCGCCCCTAAAGACAGAGATGTGTTTAATAATGTAATTTACAAATAAATCAATAAACTGTAACATGGGATACAGTGCAAGCCTCCATTTCTGCATCTTGGTGATGTTCACCAAAACCCAGGCTGACTTGTGTAATTTGCAAACTGCTCCCCTCTCCACCCTCAGTTCCTCCTGACAGTGATATTCAAATTACTCTCCACCTGAAGCTAGCATGGTAAATAATTGAACCTCTGAAAGAATATTAAAGAACTTAAAAAAAAACCACCTTAAATATTACCTTCACACGCTTTTACTGCAACCTACAGGGTGTCTTCCTGAGATTCACTGCTCAAAATCTCTTGAGCCCCAGAAGTCTTTTAGAATAATACCAGGAAATGAATACCTGCCTGGTAATGCATTATAATTTCTAGGTCTGGCTGTGGATGGAAGCCAAGCCCAGGTTTGTACAAGTTGGAAAAGGATGAAATGTCCCTGGCTCCAAATAAACAGCAGTGCCAATAAGAGCTTTTAATGTGCTTTATCCCCAGAAACCTGGAAGAAGTGAGCAGAAAGATTAGATAATCAGTCTGAGAGGGAAAGCAAGCCCCTCTAAGCTGTCTTTTTGTATGGGGGTGGGGAGCAGTGGGAAAGAGGGGGAAGCTTCTGTTTCAATCCTGGAAACTATGTGTCAGGGTGTCTGAGGATACTCTGAGGGGACCCATTTCACAGATGTGGAAACTGAGGTAGAAGGAAGGTAACTCTCTTGCCAACTGGTCTCAAAAGCAATACACCCCGGTAGGCAGGATGTGAAAGCAGTTGCTTCTGTCACCGAAGTCTGCATTCATCCTCTAAAAAGGTGTTTTCATCTCCAGGAAACAGAGAGCCACAGAAATGATGGTGAGACAGGTAGGTCTCTGAGATGTTTTAGGATCAGGTTCATTTGCTGCAGTCCCTGGATTAAATCTGTCTAGTCAAAGCTATGGTTTTTCCAGTAGTCATGAATGAATGTGAGAGTTGGACTATAAAGTAAACGGAGCGCCAAAGATTTAAACTGATGCTTTTGAACTGTGGTATTGGAGAAGATTCTTGAGAGTCCCTTGGACTGCAAGGAGATCCAACCAGTCAATCCTAAAGGAAATCAGTCCTGAATATTCATTGGAAGGACTGATGCTGAAGCTGAAACTCCAACACTTTGGCCACCTGATGCAAAGAACTGACTCATTGGAAAAGACCCTGATGCTGGAAAAGTTTGAAGGCAGGAGGAGAAGGGGATGACAGAGGGTGAGACCGTTGGATGGCACCATCGACTCGATGGACATGAGTTTGAGCAAGCTCCAGGAGTTGGTGATGGACAGGGAAGCCTGTTGTGTTGCTGTCCGTGGGTCGCAAGGAGCCGGACAAGACTGAACAACTGAACTGAACTGCATTAAAAATTAGTCCACTTCCGGGTGAAGTGATTTCTAGCTCATGATGTGTCTCAGTTAATTCAGGGCTGGCTGACTCATTTGTTCATTTGGCCAAGCTTAGTCCTCCCCCAGCAGCACACACACACACCTGCCTTGTTCTGGCCATATTTACCTGCCCTTTGCCACTGCTTGTACGGGGGAGTGAGTTTGGAGTAAAGATACTGCAAAGGGCCCCAGGAGTTCCCACAGCACGCTCTAGTGTGAGATTGAAGTGAGCGGAGAGGAGGAAAGATCCCGTGGGCACCTGGTGATCCTTGGAAGAAGTGTACCATGATTATATTTATATAGGACAGTGATTCTTCACCTCCTGAAATGCAATAAAATGTTAGGCAAAAGTTCATTTGTATGCTCCAATTCTCTAGGAGACATTTTTCCTGGAGGTATATTTCCTCAAATTCTCATGGTGATCTGTAGCCCCCAAGAGGTTAAAAACTGACTGTCGTGGGGTCTCTCAATCAAATGTTAGGACATTCACCTCCATTCAGTCCTTTTTTACCTTAACAGATATTCATTCTTCCTATGGGGAGTCCAGGTCGGGTGCAAGGACTATTATGGGGCATCAGACTGATGCTCTTTTATGGAGCTTGCATGTGAGTTAGGGAGACAGACATTAAATGATTCACCTGATCGCTCATTAATATGATGGTGTAAAGAGCTTCAAAAAATAAGGACAGAGAGCAATGAGGATGTTTCCTGGTCTAGTCTGGTTAGGGATGGATTCCTTGAGGCGGTGATATTTAAGCTGAGCTCTGAAACATGAATAGTTGGGAGATGAAGGGAGAGCTGAGTAAACAGTGCTCTAAATTCTGGCTACTCCAAATGTGGTCTTCAGACCAGCAGCATCACCTGGGAATTGGTTAGAAATGCAAAATTGCAAGTCCTTTTCTGGATGCAGTAAATAAGAATCTGAAGCTTTTAACAAGATCCCCAGGTGATTTATATTTGCATTGAAGGCTGAGAAGTGCTGTTCTGAAGAGAATGAACAGCATCTGAGGGACTGCCAGGAAGGTTGGGTGTTCCTAGAACTTGGAGAAAAAGAATTGGTGGTGATGGTAGAGATGAGGTTGGAGACAGAGGCAGGGGAAGACTCCATCAGATTCTTGTAGCCATCTTGAGCAAAAAAGAAATATTTGAAGGCAAATAAATGATTAGGCTTTGGGCAAGAACTTTTGAAACCCTAATTTGGCAGCTTGAGTGATGGGGTTGTATATGCACAATAAGTGTGGGAAATAGCAAATACTGTGGTTGTCCATCTTCCCTACCATACTTACCACACATCATCTCTGTTTCCTCATCTGTAAAATGGGGATAACAAAGCCCCCATTTCAGGGTTATTGGCTTATTCTTTACTCAGACAGTAAAGAATCTGCCTAAAATGCAAGAGACCAGGATTTGATCTCTTGGTTGGGAAGATCCCCTGGAGAAGGAAATGGCTGCCAACTCCAGTATTCTTGCCGGGAGAATTCCATGGACAGAGGAGCCTGGTGTACTGCAGTCTATGGGGTCACAAAGAGTCGGACACGACAGAACGACTAACTTTCACTTCACTTCACTTTGGGATAGTTTAATGGATCATTACCTACCACACTCACAGATTAGGGTTTGATGTACAGAAAGTATTTCACAAATGAGTTTACTTCTCACTGATTCAACAGATATTTGTCCTTGTTCTTCATATTAAGCCCTTGAAATAGGAGCTGAGATGCTTTAAGGAACAAGATGTGACCTATAGCCTCAGGGAGCCAGCATCATGGTAGGATAACTGGGACTCAAACAGGCAATTAGGATAGAGCAATAGGCATGAAGGCAGTAGAGTAGAGGGGGCTGGAGGAGTGAACACGAGATGGGTAACATAGACTCCAGGAAGCTTGTACACTGCCTTGTGGAGGAAGGGACGTCTCGGCTGATCCTGGAGAATCCTGGAGAGCTGGAGTCACTAGCCACAAGAAGAGGGAGGTGAGCATGAGACCTTGAGAGGCACTGACAACATCCAGAATCAAAAAGGGAACCCAATGGAAAGATGCAAACAAAGAAAGCAAGCCCATGAACAGAGGATTCAGACAATGAGAAACCTGAATAGCTCTGTGATTGGAAGCAGAACTCAGACACTTTCCTATCTAGAGAAATGCAAAGTGAAGCCATGAGCTGCCACCTATCCATCAGAATGGCAGCACAGTAAGACAGGAGGCAAATGCCAAGGAGCATGGAGCTGGGAACCCTCCTTCCTTCCTGGTGGGGATGTAAACTGGCAAAAACATTCAGAAACGCTGTCTGGTGGGATTTGGTGAACTTAGGCATGTGGCCTATCACCTGTGAATCTCTCTCCTATGTGTACACCCCAGGAAAGTTCTCACATAGCTTCATAAAGGGATGAGTTTATAGCATCAGGTTTGTTTGTACTATCAAGAAATTGGAGGGAACCCAGGTGTCCATCATTAGGAGACTGGGTAAATAAAACGTGATAAATGCACGTTACAAAAAAAGCATACAGCATAAGGAATTCACAAGCTAAATATATAGAAAGCAATACAGATAGATCTTAAAACAATGTTGAGTGAAGAAAGCCTCAGGATGTGGGTGATAACACAATGCTATTTATGCTAATTAAAAACACATTCACAATCAAAATAACTCTGCATATTTTAGAGTATTTACGAATATCTATCAAAGAGATGAGAGAGGCAAATGATACTGGGGACTAGGTGTACAGGGAAAGAAATAAATGAATAGTACAATAAGACAGGGGCCATCCATTGACCAAGTATGATGGTGTGCCATGGGCTAGAGAATATGATTAATTCAGCTCTGTGCTCCTGGGATCCAATAAACAAACAATCAGTCAATAAAAGCAAAAAAAAAAAAAAAAAAGAAAGGATGGGAATAAAGTGTTTCAGGCAGAGAAAATAACAAGTATAATACAAGTATAATTTCCAGAGGTGGAAGAGAATGTGATGCATTCTGGACACAGAGTTGGGTAAAGCTGAAACAAACACTGTAAGGAGAGACCAGACTATGGAGGGTCCCTGAAGCCAGGCTAAATAATTGAGATTTACCTCAAGGTCATAGGGTATCACTGCAGGATTATAAGTGATATGATTCTGTTTTCAGTCCAAACTCGAGCAACAAGAGAACAAGGCATTCAGTTTGAGTCAGAGGCTCAAAGCATTTATTTGTATTCACGTGGTATATTTATCAAGTGTTAATGAAACAGGCTTTGGGAATCTTAGCATCCAAATTATGGACTTAATTTTTTCCCACTTTTAAACAAATTATGAGACAATTGTTGACACTTTTACCAGTAGCAACACATAAGAGGCAATGCACAGAGTCATACTTATTATGTGACCCTGAGCATAAATAAGTTGCTTAGAGTCCTTATGGTAACAACAGCAACAGAACACAAGCATTTCCTACAATCCAGTCACTGCTGACATTAAGCAGACGTTAATCCTAAATCTTCACAAAAACCTTATGTGATAGATATTATTTCCATTTTACATGAACAAGAAACCAAAATGGAGACAGAGGTATGAAATGACTTGCCCAAGGTCATTAACATGAGCTAGGTTAGGCTGAAACAAGCAATTCCATTATTAGGCTGTTTAATATCTCATTATACTGCCCTTACACGGCTCACTTCAGGGGTTGAGCCTTGGAAGAGTTACTGCATATAGTCTGCCCGGCACAATAGAATCCAGAATTCTAGAACAAATGATCTCTGGGCTCTACTGGAACTGTACACGTTTTATTCACCCTGAATAGTTTTTTTAAAGTGTTTTTGTATTAATGGTCTATATTTGAAATCAGATTTTACACAATAATCCAGAATTTTATTTTCTTGTAAAATGTTAGAAAATTTGGCAGGATTGGTCTCTCAGACCCTTCTGGAAAAATCAGTAAGAGATAAGTAGCAGCTACTTATTTATCAGTGGAGAAGGCAATGGCACCCCACTCCAGTACTCTTGCCTGGAAAATCCCATGGACGGAGGAGCCTGGTGGGCTACAGTCCATGGGGTCGCGAAGAGTTGGACACGACTGAGCGACTTCACTTTCACTTTTCACTTTCATACACTGGAGAAGGAAATGGCAACCCACTCCAGTGTTCTTGCCTGGAGAATCCCAGGGACAGTGGAGCCTGGTGGGCTGCCGTTTATGGGTTCGCACAGAGTCGGACACAACTGAAGCGACTTAGCAGCAGCAGCAGCAGCATACTTTCCAATTTTTCACATTCCTCACTCTTCCCTAGTGCACCAGTAATATTTTTCTCATTCTCTAACCACCTAGCAGTAACAGACTTTGATGTGATGATGTAGGCAATAAATGATCTAATCATAGAGCAGACAAAGTAGTCCATGATTTTAAAAATCCAAAGATTGACCTATCTCAAAACGTGAACATTGAAATCTTCCTGGAGACTTACTTCCCTGGTCTCAACCCTTATTGGTCATTTTCTCTTTGGTCTTAATTTCCTCTTTTATAAAACAGCCAAGTGACACAACAGTAAGTATCATCAAAACATGAGCATTGGAATTGTTCCTTTAGAAGCTGAATGCTAGGCTCAACTTTTCCAATAACTCCCTGTTCATTCAAATCTAATTACAAAATGATTTTTAATCATTGTAAAATAAATTCACTCTTCACGTCTGGAAATATTAAAGCCCTAATTTAATAACAGCAACAACCAAAAAAATACCTTCTAATGGATTTGCACTAAGAAACAGAACATGGCCTGTGTTGTCAGATGTTCAATAATTTAACTGCAAATGAAGTGTGCAAAATACAATATTTGTGTCATAAACCACCCAGCTTGTCACATAATAGATTTTTGAAGAGTCACGTTTCACAACACTGAACCATGCTATGTTGGAACAGTGGAGTAGCCAAATTGAGGTTTATAGGTTCCATTTGCTTATGGAGAAAAGGATTGGGTCTCATTTCATCCAGTGGCAAGCAGCATGGAAATGCAATATTTCTCTGGATCCTGCCATTTGAAAGCAGTGGCTGGAATCTTTCCATCCAAAATGGAAAATGTAACTCATGTTCAAGCTTCCCTAAGTGATAAGATGTGGTTTGGGTTACCTTTACAAGTCTAGAAGGATTTTGTGGTTTCTTTGGTATCACTGACTGTGGTTGGCAGAGTAACAGTCCTCCCAAAGATGTCCTAGTTTTGATCCCTGGAACCTGTAATTATGTGAGGAAGTGGAAGTGAAAGTCACTCAGTCGTGTCTGACTCTTTGCAACCCCGAAGAACTCTCCAGGCCAGAATACTGAAGTGGGTAGCCTTTCCCTTCTCCAGGGGATCTTCCCAACCCAGGGGTCGAACCCAGGTCTCCCACATTGCAGGCAGATTCTTTACCAGCTGAGCCACTAGGGAAGCCCAAGAATACTGGAGTGGGTAGCCTATCCCTTCTCCAGTGGATCTTCCCGACCTAGGAATTGAACTAGGGTCTCCTGCATTGAAAGTGGATTCTTTACCAGCTGAGCTGCCAGGGAAGCATGAAATTTATGTGAGGAAACATGTCTAAAGGGAATCAGGGTTGTAGAGGAATTAAGTTGCTTATCAGCTGGCCTTATGACCTTATGACCAAGAGATTAGCCTGAATTCTCCAGATGGGCCCAATATAATCACAAGCATCCTTAAAAGTAGGAGGCAGGCACAGGAGCAGAGCCAGAGAGAGATGTGGTTATGAAGAAAGGCAGAGTGAATGTGTTGTGCGAAGAACTTGATCTTCCATTGCTGGCTTTGAAGTAGGAGGAAGAGGATCATAGCCATGGAATGCTGGCAGCCTCTATAAGCTAGAAAAGGTCAGGAAAATAGAATCGCCCTGAAAGAATGAAAGGCAGCCCCGTAGATACCTTCATTTTATCCTGCTGACATTTTCTGGTCTCTTAACCTACCGAACTATAAGATGATAAATTTGTGTTAAGTCCGTGGTAATAGTGGTGGTGGTGGTTTAGTCACTAAGTCTTGTAAGACTTGTAAGACTCTTACAACCCCATGCACTGTAGCCTGCCAGGCTCCTCTGTCCATGGAAGATACTGAAGTGGGTTGCCATTTCCTTCTCCATGGGATCTTCCTAACTCAGGGATCAAACCAGGTCTCCCGCATTGCAAGCAGAGTCTTTACTGACTGAGCTACGAGGGAAGCCCTGCTAAGTCCAAAGCTGGAGGTATTGTCACAGCAGCAGTAGAAAACTAGTACACTGACATTAAAACCATGCCTATAGAAAGAATAATAGAGGAATACACAGTCTCCTTTCATTCAAAATTAGTAGATTAGTCCCTGGTGGGTCAGTAGTTAAAGAACCCGCCTGCCAAAACAAGAGACGTGGTTCCATCCCTGGGTCAGGAAGATTCCCACGGAGAAGGAAATGGCAACCTACTCCAGTGTTCTTGCCTGGGAAATCCCATGGACAGAGGAGCCTGGCAGGCTAGAGCCCACGGGGTCGCAAAGAGTTGGACATGACTCAGCAACTAAACAACAACTTACAAATATTACCGTATTTCTTCAATTTTGCGATGCCTATTTTGTTTTTCAAATTTTAGCATTTTTCAAATCAGGATGTATCTTACAATGGAAAAATACAGTTAATAGAGGGTTTTTTTCCCCCAAATCTTTCTAACAAAATTGAAACGTGTTATTAAATAGATTGTACATTTTAAAATCTTTAGCACCTTAAAATCATACAAAGAATAGTCATTTCATGAAGCAAGCCGGTGGAATTCAATCCAACAAGCATTGATTGAGTATCTTTTCTGTGCAAAGCATGTTGCTAGGCACCTAAGTGGGCTGGACCTTAAAAGAGGACCACTACTGTCTCCAAGATTTTCTCAGAAAAATGGAAAAAATGACCTCTGCATGATAAATTATACTAAAATGCAGACTCATATTATGATTATGGCTCCAAACACAAAATGCTAGGCTCAAGGACCAGGCCTGGCTAGTTTATCTCCAAGCTCCCTGGATCTAGCCTGGGGCCCTAGCACAGAGAAGGTGCTCCTTCGACTGACTACATAAGTGTTTTAGAGCAGCGGTCCCCAAGCTTTTTGGTGCTAGGGACTGATATCATGGAAGACGATTTTTCCACAATCCGGGGTTGGGGGTATGGCTATGGGACAATTCATGCACATTATATTTATCGTGCACTTTATTTCTAATCTAATGTCATCAATGACCTGACAACAGGTCCTGGTCCACAGCCTGAAGTTTGGGGACCCCTGCTTTAGATGCATCATCTCATTTTTCCACCAGGTGGATTACACTGTGTCCCCATTTTACTGCTGAGGAAATCAAAGCTTAGAACGAGTAACTAATTTGCCCAGACACACAGCTGCTAACAGCTTCTTCCAGGGTTTCTCAGCCTCAGTACTACTGATACTTTGGGCTAGAGAATTCTTTGTGGTGGAGAGGAGCTATCCTCTACATTGTAGTATGTTTAACAGCATCCATGGCCTCTCTTCTTGGGCTCCCCTCCATTTGTGACAACCAAAAATGTTTCCAGACACTGACACATATCCCCTGGCAAAAGTTTCCCAATCGGGGACTTAAAGAAAGTGACACCAACATGAAAGTAGGTGCAGCCTTAAGATATTGACATGTTCCCCAGATCTTTCATGCTCCTCCTTTAAAGAGTTGGAACCTAATTCCTACCCTTCTGAGAACAGGGAGAACTTAGTGACTTGCTTCTTAGAAACGGAAATATGGTGGACATCATAGGGACATATGAGGTTAGTCATAGAAGGCATTTTGGGATCCTCTTTGTTCTCTGAAATTGCTTGCTCTAGGGGAGGTTGCCTGCTATGTCAGGAGAACACAGAGGCAGCCCTATGGACAGTGAGGAATGGGACCTCCAGCCTACAGCTAATGAGGAGTTGAGGACCTAGTTAATTGCTTTGGAGTGAACCATCTTGGAATTAGGTCCTTCAGCCCCAGTCAAGCCTTCAAGTAACTGAAGCCTCAGCTAACATCTTGACAACACTCTCATGAAAGACCCTGGGCCAGACTCACCCAATTAAGTCAGTCCGGCATTCCCAACCCTTGGAAACTCACTGGGGTAATAAAGGTTTGTGTTTTAAGCTTTTCTAAGCTTTAGACTATTTGTTATGTGGCAAAAGTTAACTAATACAAAACCAATGACATGTTGAGGGAAGGAGGAAATGGTCTAGCAGGTCTAGTATTTGGGGTGCCTAGCAGAGGGGGACGGAAAGAAGGCAAAGAAGAGAAATTGGAAAGGCAGAGAGAAGTCAGGTTGTAAAGGGTCTTGAAATGCATGCTTAGGAACAGACCTTCATTCTGATGGCAACTGGGGCCACAGGTCTTGTGCATTTTCCATCTGTGGGAACGCAAATCTGGACACTCTTTGTTTGTCTCCCAAAGGCATCTCCTTGCTTTAAGCATAAAACATAAACACTAAGTAAAGCCAGGAGGGCCTTTCATTTTCTTTCTCCTAACAAGTCAGCCCAATCTTCTGCCACTATGTTGCAGTATCATCCCCACCTGCGTGCGCGCGCACACACACACACACACACACACGCACACACACACACACACACACACACACACACACACACACACACACACACACACACACACACACACACACACACACACACACACACACACACACACACACACACACACACACACACACACACACCAGACACTCCTCGGTCTTCTATCCCTGCCACTCTTTTCAGTTCTCTTATGTATTGGTTTCTTTTTTGCTCTTATATGATTGGGCCTGGATACCTCTCGCTATCTCTGCCTTCTGCATTCCCTGGATGAACTGTCCCTTTTTTTGAAACCCTTTTCTGTCCTTCCCAGTCTGGGGAGGTGTCCCCGCAACCCCCTGCCCACATACTCCCATACCCTCCCATTTTAGTGTGGGCAGATCTTTCTCCCAGGACTTTTGCAACTTTTCTGGACTAAATGGGCTGCAATTTATCCATTTCTGTAATTCTCTCCCCTACTTTGACTTGACATGGTCACTGGCTGCATTTTTTTTTTTTAATCTCTGAAGAGGGTAGGTGTTTAATAAATGTTTGTCGAACAAGTGAGTGACTACATGGCAGCTGAGTTTCGCTGACTGCTGCGTCTGGAGAAATCTGTGTCCTTTGGTAGCCCGGTGATTTGTCTTTGATGGCTTCTGAAGAAAAATAAGTCTGGTATTAAGGAGTCTTATCTTGCCCAGTGGATGTATGTAGCCTGTGTTTGTGCTGGACGTAAACACGGATATAGCAATAGCAGGCTCCTTCTCCACAAATCACTGGGCCAGTTCCCCTCAGAGCAGACCAAGAGGCATTACCCTCACTTTGAAACATGACCTAATTTCACTGACTCACGGGCAGAAATCCTGAGATTCTGGTCCCTTTTCACCAATGTCCCCAATTTTTCCTGAGATGACAGGGGAAAAAAAAACAAAACAAACCCTACCCATAACCTGATCATTTTCAAACAAGTTTGTTCCTATTAACTCTTTGTTTAGTTGCTGAGTCATGTCTGACTCCTTTGCAACCCCCATGGACTGTAGCCCGCTATTTCTGTTCATGGGATTTCCCAGGCAAGAATACTGGATGGGTTGCCATTTCCTTCTCCATGTTAACTCTTTAGAGTCCATTAACTGTTGTGGGGTCTGTAAACTGGATTTGTTTCTGTAAACAGGCTTCAGGATATGAGCTGGGACAGAGCCGAGGCTCTCAAGTGCTTCAGAGATATTAAGGCAAAATGGTGAGCCCGAAATTTGAGAATTATATAGGACAGAGGTCAGCAGACTAATCCACAGGCCAAATCCATCTCTATTTTCATGACCTTGAGCTATGAGTGAGTTTTACATTTTTTTAATGGTTACATTTCAATGATTATATAAGTACCATGAAATAGCTTCAATTTTACCTCTTTGCTTGCAAAGCCTATTTACTATAGATGGTCATTGAAGCAGCTTATTGATCCCTGATGTAGGAGAGAGAAAGACTCCATCAGAGACAGAATTTGGGGAGTAGATGTGTATATCATGGATTTTTAAGTTGTCTACAATAGGTGTACCATGTAACACTCTCTCTGTCCCCTTGGGAATCTGTTATGTCTGTACAGTAAGTCCCTTACATGTGAACAAGACTCACTCCAACAGCATGTCTGTCAGTCCAATTTGTTAGTAAGTCCAATAAAATTAGCCTAGGTACCCAACTAACATGATCAGCTTTATAATGCTGTACTACAATAGGTTTATAATACTTTGCACACAAATAATACATTAAAAACAAACACACAAAACAAAGAAAACAGTTTTAATCTTACAATACCTTGAAAAGTACACTAGCGAGGTACAACAGCTGGCACACCGGGGCTGGCACATTCGCATCTTTAAGAGTTCACAAGTTGAGTGTTCATATGTAGGGGATTTACTGTGTTGGCCATTGAGACTTGTGAGTTATGGGTTCTTTGGTGGAGGGGTGGGGGGCACTCAATGAATGCATCTGAAAACAGAGATAGGGGATGCAGAAGCGGAGGCTTGGGTACAAGAGGGTAGCCATTATCTGGTCACTTACAGCCTCCCTGTTTAGTGTCTGCGGGGTCTCCAATCAGGCTTAGAAGGAATGACACAGACTCATCACCTTTCTCTTCTTCCTACTGCCTACGTGGGCTCCAGCTTGCTGGGTCTCCCGGGCACTGTCCTTTGAGAGGGTGTGTCTGGCCTCCACTTAATCATGGGGCCCTCTCCTCTCCCAGCAGCCCGTCATCCAAGCACACTGCCACTTCTCACAGAGAGCCCTCTTACCCATCAGGGGACAATAATGCCTGGCAATCATTTTGGCTTTTCCAGACTTAATGTTCTCTTCTCAGGTCCTTCCTGCCCCAGTGGAAAGCGTAAGCATGCTATTTTAAGACATCCTTTAGTACCAAAGTACCACTTTGAGACACTCGTGTCCTTCCTTCCAATAATGTCTTTTGTTTAAAGCATAAAGAACTTATCAGGCGGGGGCGAGTCTTGGCTTCCTATGGGAAGCTAGCCAAAGGGCAGATGGAGCCTCTAACTGGATTTCTGCTGCCCCAGGGCATCCAGGCTTCCCATCGCAAATGCTCAGGGCAGTGGAGATCTTTTGTCTTCTTCAATTGCTCATTCTCAGCTTCACAGACTGAGGACTAAGGGGAGGGGTTCCCTGGGGACCGGGCTTCCTGTGGATGGAGCACCAAGGTGAAAAAAGGCAGACTGGCGATAACGGGCCAAGTGGGCACTCAGCCTGGCCACAGGGAAAAAACTGGACAACATGAAAAGTAAGAGAGACCAGGCCACGTAAAGAGGTTTTTCCTACAACAGCAAAGATAATTGAGACTGTCTGAAGGTAGCATGAGTAGTGGGTGTCCATTGACATCATACAAACTAACAGCTATTTGGGAGAATGAATTACAACCAGACCTCCCCGCAGTTTTAAGTCTTACTTCCAACACTGTATTCACCCCTCTTCATGGTAGCTAATATTTATTGAATGCTAACTATGTGTCTAACTACTGATGTTTTTGAACTTTGGTGCTAGAGAAGACTCTTGAGAGTCCCTTGGACAGCAAGGAGATCAAACCAGTCAATCCTAAAGGAAATCAACCCTGAATCTTCATTGGGAGGACTGAGGCTGAAGCTGAAGCTCCAATACTTTGGTCATCTGATTTGAAGAGCTGACTCATTGGAAAAGACCCTGACTCTGGGAAAGATCAAAGGCAGGAGGAGAAGGGTGCGACAGAGGATAAGATGGTTGGATGGAATCATCGACTCAATGGATATGAGTTTGAGCAAGCTCCAGGAGATGGTGAAGGACAGGGGAGCCTGGTGTGCTGCAGTCCATGCGGTCACAAAGAGTCGGACACGACTGAGCAACTGAACAACAACAACAACTATGTGTCAGTTACTATGTTAATCCATTTATAAGAGTCAGCTTACTTACTGCAAACAACAATCCTACTGTGTAGGATTTATTGTTACCTGTATTTATAGAAGAGGAAACCAAACCTCACAGAGGTTAAGCCACTTGCCCACTATCACACAGCTCACGAGTGGCAGAGCTCAGACTCACATCCAGCCCCGACCCCAGAAGCTCAGCTCAGGATTTCTCCATGAGATTGGCTTTCCCAGGGAGTTTGCCTCTAGGATCTCATCTCCTGTGTGAGCTGGGCACCAGCATATGCTTTGGAGGAACCAACTCCCATAGACAGCTGTCTAGATGGTGTTGATATTATAAATGGTATTGTAAAAAATCAGGATATGGCTTATAAATCAGGCAAAGGGAAGTTATGATTCTTCTGGACACTCTAATCTATCTCCCTATAATTGCTTGTATATGAAATGCCTGCATGAGGTTATCGGAGCCTTCCCCAAATCGTCTGCAAAGGTAAGACTGCAATTTCAGCAACCCTTGTTACACAAACTAAAGCAATCTGTTCTCCTTTGACACTCTGACACCACTGACTTGCAAACGGGTTGGAGCCAGGGATGGAGAGGAATTTGTTCACATTCCTGTTTCCAGCGAAAGTATGAAGGGTTAACTATGGAGCATCCTCTCTGCAGGTGACGGCTCTGGCTTCTCAACAAACTAAGGAAACAATCTTGAGGATACTTAAGGAGAAAGCCACAGCTCCATTTCTTTAAACCATCTTTAACCTTTAGTTCTAGGAACTCTAATCAAAAATCAATTCTGTTTTTTGTAGTTGATTTGACAGTAATTCTATCTCTAATGGCAATGACAAGAGAAATAGTATGTCAGGTAAACTCAGCAGCAAAATGACATGTTCATTAGCAATTTACTGGGTGTGAAATTTCCATCATGAGAAAGCATTCCTGAACAATACAGGGTCACTGTCCCCCTAGGGCGGGCAACCCATTCTACTAATTAATGGGGAACACTGGTAGGATTCAATGTCTGCTACCCAAATTATCTGTGTTTACAGCAGAGTTATTTTGTAGATACCTTGCGCTCCAAAAATAAGTCAGGACCCAAAACAATAAACAAGCTGACATAACAAGATGATTGCAGCTTATTGTAGCCCAGAAAAATCTAATCTGGTCTCCTAACAGCATCGCAATCTTTATTGTGACTGTATGGGCCCCAATTCATCAGCCCACTTCAGCACACTCTCCCTGCCCGTAATCATTCACTTTCAGGGTAGCCTCTGAACAGGTATCGACTTTAGAGCCTGGCAATTCATTCCCGCTTCTGCATCCCTCCATCAACATTCTTTGACAGTCTCTGAAGCAAGTTGGGAGAGAAAAATGTGGCCTCTACAGGCAGGACCTCCGGAGAGACTCCGGGAGCAGGGAAAAAGAGGGCAAGCAAAATTCTCCAGCTCAGTGCAAAGGGAGGACAAAACAATGGTGTCATATTTTGTCCCTGTTAAAATCCCAACAACATTCCCTGTGATCTACAGATCAAGTGGAATCATGAAATATCAGGACAAAAAGGAATACAGGGGAGGGATGCTTACGTTTAGTGAAGGCCTTCAAAATCACTATCTCATTTCAATCTTATATCCAACCCAAGATATAGGCACAATTATTAACCCCTTTTCCAGATAAAGAAACTGAGACTGAGGGAGATAAAGAGATTCACACAGGCTAAACAATGACTTCTAATCAAGATTATTTAAACTAGCAGTTTTCCAGCTTTTTTTTAATTGAGGTAAAATTGGCATAACATAATGTTAACCGTTAACCATTGGGAAGCTCCCCTGGAGGAGGGCATGGCAACCCACTCCAGTATTCTTGCCTGGAGAATCCCATGACAGAGGAGCCTGGTGGGCTACAGTCCACGGGGTCGCAAAGAGTCGAATATGAATGAGCAACTAAGCACAGCACACACAGGGTCCATCCAGCAGCATTTGGTGCATTCACAGTGTTGTGTAACCATCACTCCTATGGGGCTTAAAATATTTTCATCGCTCCTAAAGGAAACCTCATGCCCATCCCCCACTCCCAGTCCCTGGATCCATCAGTCTGTTTTGTGTCTCTGTAGATTAAAAAACAAAAACCCAGCCTACAAAACAAAAGTTGTTGCTGTCAGTCAATGAGTCATTCTGACTCTTTCTGACTCCCCACAAACTGCAGCACGCCAGGCTTCCCTGTCCTTCACTGTCTCCTGGAATTTGCTCAGATGCATGTCCATTGAGTCAGTGATGCCATCCAAGCATCACATCCTCTGTCATCTCCTTCTTCTCTTGCCCTCGGTCTTTCCCAGCATCAGGGTCTTTTCCAATGAGTCAGCTGTTTGCATCAGGTGGCCAAAGTATGGGAGCTTCAGCTTCAACATCAGCCCTTCCAATGAATATTCAGGACTGATTTCCTTCAGGATGGATGGGTTTGATCTCCTTGCTGTCCAGGTGACTCTCAAGAGTCTTCTCCAGCACCACAATTTGAAAGCATCAATTCTTTGGCCCACACCCTTCTTTATGGTCCAACTCTCACAACCATACATGACTACTGAGAAAACCATAGCTTTGATTATATGGACAAAATAAAAGTAGAGCTGCTAATTGGAATTGGGGGCAGCATCTTAGAGCTTTGTGCTTTTAACCTTCCCAGACTCTAGTGGGGTCCCACTCTGGCTCTAGAGGACTATTATGGGGGACTCGTGGGAAAATCTGCTATAAGGGTTTCTGTCACAGTGCCATAATTATTTTTCCCCCAAGGGAACAGATGAGACCATTAGACTGTGCAAAGCTGAGACATGACAAGGTTTGCTGCAGCCCTGCCGAGCAGGAGCCCACACATCTCCACTGGGGACAGATGAGTGGTACCTCAGGGTGTAGACCTCAGTCAAAACACTGTTTTTAAGAATCCTACTTGTCTGCATTGCTTGTTATACACATCTCAGTGGACAGACGGGGAAGGAACTTTGGGTCTTAGAGAAAGGAAGATATCATTGGATTTTGCCAACATTTGGGCCACAAAAAATGTCAGAATACAGCCCTCTTTCTTGCTAGAAAGGTCAGCTGGTATTCCAACCTGTAGGGTTTGGAGTTGAAGATGGTGCAACTCTCGGTGATTTCCCTCCCACCTGTACTTATTAATGGTGAATTGGAGTCATTCATGTAGCCCTGATGTTGACCACTCGGTATGCTATACCTCCCCAACTCCATCTCTTGGTGAGCTTCCACAGAGTCTGTCGAGTGGAAAATGACCCTTGCATTCTGCCCCTTGACTACAGATTGGGCCAAGGGTAGACATAAATCTAAGTCTAAATTTGGATAATGACAGCATCACTTGGGGATTGAGAATGTGGCTCAGTCTAAATAATAAAACAAACAAATGTACATAAGAAAACAGAAACAGACTCACAGATACAGAAAACAAACTAGTGATACCAGTGTAGGGAGTGAAGGGGGAAGATCCAGTAGGGGATTAAGAGATACAAACTACTATGTATAAAGTAGATAAACAATAACAATCTATTGTACAGCACCGGGACATACAACTATTATTTTGTAATAACTTTAAATTGAGTGTAATCTATAAAATATTGTATCACTCTGCTGTTCACCTGAAACTAATATAATAGTGTAAGTCAACTATATTTCAATTTTTTTAAAAAAGCATGTGGCTCAGGAGCTCTGCATAGTTGCTGTCATGCACTTGAATGAAGAGCCACACAATTCTGAAGCCTGTCTCAGAAAGACATAGCGGCTACCAGAGACAGAAAGAGAAGAATGAAGCAGACAAGGCTGCAGAAACACACAGGGTGAGAAACTTGCATCCCAATCCAGGGGAGATAGGCACCTGGAGACAGGTACCTGGTCCCAGTTCTAGGCCCCTGGGGGACACGGCTGAAATTCCTGCTCTTAGTCCTGAACGATGTTCTGCCATTTTAGTCAGCATTACTTTGCTTGCAAGTGCCAGAAACACAACTCAAACTCACTCAAGCATCCAAGGAGGCTATTAGCTTACAGAGCTGCAAAGACCAGGCATGAGGGCTGCAGGTACCAGGACCGTGTCGGCAGGGGTCTTCTTCCCCAGCTCTCAGGTCTGCTTTCCTCGAGGTAGGCTCCATTCTCCGGTGGGCTCACCGAAAGCTCCCAGATGTTCTGGCTGAGAAATGGCAATGGAGGAACTGCTCACATTCCCAGGAGGTTTAGAAAAACTGGGGAGCTGATGCCCATTGGATGGTTTGGGTCACAAAACCACCAGGAAACCAAGACACTGACATGTGTTATATGCTAACTCATCAACCCATCCTTAGAACTCACTGTGAGGTGGAATCAGACCCACCCAAACCATGAGGAATCAGGGAAAGAAAGCAAAGGGATGCCACTCAAAAGGACATTAGGGTGCTGTTCCAGAACATGGGTGCTTGGCAGCAAAAAGAGGGAACCTCTGCCATATCCTAGTCTCCCTACCCAAAAAAGAAAAAAAACAAACAAAAAAAAACCTGTTTTAAGTTAGTCCAACAGGTTTCTGTTTCTTGTCATCAAACAGCCCCTGACTAAATATCTAGAAAAATGTCTGGGAAATAAAAATGAGTAAGACAGATTTCAGCTGTCAAGAACCTTTTCTTTTTATAAGGAAGTTAAAATTCAGTGTAAGCAAATTGTACATTTGTTTACAAGTAAAAGTTGTAAGCAAATAAAAGTTGATTCCAGAGGTACAGAGAACCCCCAGAATTTCAAAGGCAGTTATATCAGCTGAGATGAGCAGGAAGTTCCTTATGATATTTATTTGGCTTGGGGCTTAAGTGAAGACCATAAGGTTTCAAATAGATAGTGTATTTCTCGTTAAAGACAATGGTGTCATCAAACACCTAGAGGCTGACAAGTACAAGGTGTAAAGAGAGATGGTCAAGTTTGTCCCCTAAATATCTCTTACATCTATTTCTCCCCAGTTCTCCCACCTCCTGCTCAGCCTAATGTCTCATCCAGATTCCTGGGGCTACCACTTTTGCACAATTCTAAGCCATTCTCCACTTGTCTGCTAGAATGATCTTTTTCATCTGTTGATGACATACCCTACTTGCCTTCCAATAAGTCTCCCATTGCTCTAGGCTAAAATTCTTCTCTTGCCTCCTCTCTTTGCACTCTAGTCCACCATGTTCTCTGAGTTATGTGAATTCTCCAAAACTTCAGATGTACTGGGGAGGCCACCATGTTGGGGAAATGCTTCCATCCCCACCCTTGGTGTGGTGATTAATTTACACCCTACCTTCAGATCTCTAGCTAAGGAAGACCACTCCAGCCAGGCCACTTCAGACCCCTCTGTGATGCACAGTGTCACCCAGTGTCACCCCTAGTGATACTCAGTATTTGTCATTATTGCCCTTATTTCAGTTAGTAAATAAAACTTCATTTGAGTGATTATTTCATCATTGCCTCTGCACTCTACAGCGAGCTTCTCAGTCTTGGTTCTATTGATATTTTGGATCAGATAATTCCTTGTTGTGTGTGGGAGAAGGGGCTGCCATGAGTGTTCCAGGATCTTTAGCAGCATTCTTGGCCTCTGCCAGCATCCCTCAACCTTGAACACTCATTGGAAGGACTGATACTGAAGCTGAAGCTCCAGTATTTTGGTCATCTGATGCAAATAGCCAACCCATTGGAAAAGTCCCCAGTGCTGGGAAAGATTGAAGGTAAAAGGAGAAGAGGGCATCAGAGGATGAGGTGGCTGGATGACCTCAGCAACCCAATTGATGTGAACTTGGGCAAACTTTGGGAGATGGTGAGGGACAGGGAGGCCTGGTGTGCTGCAGTCCATGGGGTCACAAAGAGTCAGACATGACTGGGCAACTGAAAAACAACAACTGGCCTCTTGCCCTCTAGGTAACAGGAGCACACCCTTCCCACTTTAGTTGGAACAACCAAAAATAGCTCCAGACATCACTCCAAGGTCTCCTGGGTGGGTGGGTGGGGACCAAAATTGCCCCCCCCCCATTGAAAACCACCACTCTACAGTCTAGTCTTTTTTTTTTTTTTTTATAAATTTATTTATTTTACTTGGGGGCTAATTACTTTACAATATTGTAATAGTTTTTGCCATACATTGACAAGAATCAGCCATGGGTTTACATGTGTTCCCCTTCCCGAACCCCCCACCCACCTCCCTCCCCCTCCCATCCCTCTGGATCATCCCACTGCCCCGGCCCCGAGCCCTTGTCACATGCATCGAACATGGAATGGTGCTCTGTTTCACATATGACAATACACATGTCTCAATGCCATTCTCCCAGAAAGACCCACCCTCACCTTCTCCCTCAGAGTCCATAAAATTGTTCCATGCATCTGTGTCTCTCATTCTGTCTACAGTCTAGTCTTATAGACTCCATGAGGAAAGAACTAATCCAATGCCTGGTAAATGTAGCTATTTGATTTTCAGTACCAGCACTTCACTTAGGGAGCTCTAAAAATTATTAATATGATGCATGATCTGACCCCCCTACTAAGGAAATAGTAATCTCTGAAGGGATGAAGTGAAGGGATTGAGATCCAGGCATCCATAAAAAACAGAAAACTTCCCAACTGAATCTCTTGTGAAATTGTGGTTGATAATCACAGAAGCAGGTGACCATTGCTGAAATCTTTGCTTACTGAATGGAAGGGAGGGATGGAAATAGTGAGAGAGGAAGAGATAGAAGGGAGGGGGAAGAGGGGGAGAGATGAAAGAATACAAGAAGAAGCAAAGGAAGCAGAGAAAAGGAAGGAAAGGGAAAGAAACTCTTGTTAGACTGGGATCACAAGAGAAATATGGCTTATTGAGGCTAGAAATCTAATTTGGATTGTATGTGAAGAGCTTCAAATAGTATTTTGCTGTTTTGATTGTGTAGATGATAGGAAGCTAATGAACATTTCAGAGCAAGAATGCTTTAAGTTCAAAACAATGTGTTAAGAAGTTGAATGGGCCATGCAGCATAAGGGGAACTGGAGTGAGGAGACCCAAGAACCAACTGCATTGTATTAAAACGTTTGGGATAATGATAAATGGAAAGGAAATAATGAACACCAAGGAAGGTGATGTTCTCCACAGGAGGAAGAATTAGGGGATTCTATAAAGAAAGCTGAGCGCAGAAGAAGTGATGCTTTGGAACTTTGGTGTTGGAGAAGACTCTTGCGAGTCCCTTGGACTGCAAGGAGGTCCAACCAGTCCATTCCAAAGGAGATCAGTCCTGGGTGTTCATTGGAAGGATTGATGTTGAAGCAGAAACTCCAATACTTTGGCCACCTCATATGAAGAGCTGACTCATTGGAAAAGACACTGATGCTGGGAAGGATTAGGGGCAGAAGGAGAAGGGGACAACAGAGGATGAGATGGTTAGATGGCATCACTGACTCAACGGACCTGAGTTTGGGTAAACTCCGGGAGTTGGTGATGGACAGGGAGGCCTGGTGTGCTGCGGTCCATGGGGTCGCAAAGAGTCAGACACAACTGAGCAACTGAACTGAATTGAACTGAGGTGCCAAGTATTGGGCTATCTTTGCGAATATGACAGCCATGTGCCCATCATTCTGCAGTCTAGTGAGGAAAATGGACATGGAAAACCATTCCTAATGTAACGTTAAAAAGGGAAGCAGAGGGTGCCCCCTGGAGCACAGAGAAGGTGCCTAATCTGGCCTCAAGGATCAGAATACACTTCTCAGTGGGAAAACACTTTATGCTCAGATCTCTGGGGTTCAGGGGTTCAGGGTGGATGAGTGAGAGTAAGGAGGAAGGGAATTAAGAAAATAAAATTGGGTTAGGGGTGGGCAAGAGCAAAGCTTAACGGTGGCAGGTGAGGCAAGAGAAGATGTGGATGATCCTGGAGAGCCCTGTAAACCATAGCTCAGGATTATAGACTTTATTCTTAGGGTCAGGATATGCCATAGAGATAAGTGTTTCTTAAATTTTTATTTATTTTATTTTTTATTGGAATATGATTGCTTTACAATGTTGTGTTACTGTCTGCTGTACAATGAAGTGAATCAACCATTTGTTGTTCAGTCACTCAGTCATGTCCAACTCTTTGCATCCCCACAGACTGCAGCTCGCCAGGCTTCCCTGTCCTTCTCTATCTCCTGGAGTTTGCTCAAACTTAAGTCCACTGAGTCAGTCATGCCATCCCACCATCTCATCCTCTGTCACCCCCTTCTCCTTTTGCCTTCATTCTTTCCCAGTGTCAGAGTCTTTTCCAATGAGTCAGCTCTTCGCATCAAGTGGCCAAAGTATTGGAGCTTCAGCTTCAGCATCAGTCCTGTCAATGAATATTCAGGGTTGATTTCCTTTAGGATTGCTAGTTTGATCTCCTTGCTGTCCAACGAACTTTTAAGAGTCTTCTCCAGTACCACAGTTCAAAAGAATCTATCAACCATATGTATACATATATCCCCTTCCTCTTGGACCTCCCTTCCATTCCCCCCATCCCACCCCTCTAGGTCTTCACAGAACACCAAGCTTCCTGTGCTTTATAGCAGGTTCCTACTAGCTATCTATTTTACATATGGTAGTGTATATCTCGGAGAAGGCAATGGCACCCCACTCCAGCACTCTTGCCTGGAAAATCCCGTGGACAGAGGAGCCCGGTAGGCTGCAGTCGATGGGGTCGCTAAGAGTCGGAGATGACTGAGCGACTTCACTTTCACTTTTCACTTTCATGCATTGGAGAAGGAAATGGCAACCCACTCCAGTGTTCTTGCCTGGAGAATCCCAGGGATGGGGGAGCCTGGTGGACTGCCGTCTATGGGGTCGCACAGAGTCGGACATGATTGAAGCGACTTAGCAGCAGCAGCAGTGTATATCTGTCAATCCCAATCTCCCAATTCGTCCCACTCTCCCATTCCCCAGCTGTCTCCACATGTCCATTCTCTATGTCTGCATTTCTATTCCTGCCTTGGAAATAGGTTCATCTGTATCACTTTTCTAGATGTCACATATATGCATTAATATATATTTGTTTTTCTGTCTTACTTCCCTTTGTATGACAGACTCTAAGTCCATCCATGTATCTACAAATGACCTTATTTCATTCCTTTTAGAGACTGGGTAATATCCCATTGTGTATATGTACCACATCCTCTTTATCCATTTATCTGTCCTTGAACATTTAGATTGTTTCCATGTCCTGTCTATTGTAAATAATGCTGCAATGAACACTGGGGTGTATTGTACTTTCGAATTATGGTTTTCTCAGGGTATACTCCCAGTAGTGGGAATGCTGGGTCATATGGCAGTTCTTTTGTTGTTGCTGTTCAGTTGCTAAGTCGTGTTCAACTCTTTGTGACCCTATGGATTGTGGTAGTTCTATGTTCCCTTTTTTTAAACATTTATTTTTTTTATTGAACGATAATTGCTTTACAGAATTTTGCTGTTTTCTGTCAAACCTCAACCTGAATCAGCCATAGGTATACATATATCCCCTCCCTTTTGAACCTCCCTCCCATCTCCCTCCCCATCCCACCCCTCCAGGTTGACACAGAGCCCCTGTTTGAGTTTCCTGAGCCATACAGCAAATTCCCATTGGCTGTCTATTTTACATATGGCAGTGTAAGTTCCCATGTTACTCTTTCCATACATCTCACCCTCCCCTCCCCTTTACCCATGTCCATAAGTCCATTCTCTATGTCTATTTCTCCACTGCTGCCCTGTAAGTAAATTCTTCAGTACCATTTTTATAGACTCCATATATTTGTATTAGAATATGATATTTATCTTTCTCTTTCTGACTTACTTCACTCTGTATAATAGGTTCTAGGTTCATCCACCTCATTAGAACTGACTCAAGGCATTCCTTTTTATGGCTGAGTCATATTCCATTGTGTATATGTACCACAACTTCTTTATCGATTCATCTGTTAATGGGTATCTAGACTGCTTCCATGTTCTAGCTATTGTAAATAGTGCTGCAATGAACAATGGGATACATGTGTCTTTTTCAATTTTGGTTTCCTCAGGGTATGGGCCTAGGAGTGGGATTGCTGGGTCATATGGTGGTTTTATTCCTAGTTTTTTAAGGAATCTCCATACCGTCTTCCATAATGGCTGTATCAATTCCCACCAACAGTGTAAGAGCATTCCCTTTTCTCCACACCCTCTCCAGCATTTATTGTTTATAGACGTTTTGATGATGGCCATTCTGACTGGTGTGAGGTCATAGTTCACTGTGGTTTTGATTTGCATTTCTCTAATAATGAGCGATGTTGAGCATCTTTTCATGTGTTTGTAAGCCATCTGTATGTCGTCTTTGGAGAAATGTCTGTTTAGGTCTTTTTCCCACTCCTTGATTGGGTTGTTTGTTTTTCTGGTATTGAGTTGTATGAGCTTCTTGCATATTTTGGAAATTAACCCTTTTTCAGTTGTTTCATTTGCTATTATTTTCTCCGATTCTGAAGGTTGTCTTTTCACCTTGCTTATAGTTTCCTTTGCTGTGCAAAAGCTTTTAAGTTTAATCAGGTCCCACTTGTTTCCTTTTGTTTTTATTTCCATTACTCTAGGATGTGGGTCATAGAGGATCTTGCTTTGCTTTATGTCATCGAGTGTTCTGCCTATGTTTTCCTCTAAGAGTTTTGTTTTATAGTTTCTGGTCTTACGTTTAGGTCTTTAATCCATTTTGAGTTTATCTTTGTGTATGGTGTTAGGAAGTGTTCTAATTTCATTCTATTGCATGTAGCTGGCCAGTTTTCCCAGCACCATTTATTGAAGAGGCTGTCTTTGTCCCATTGTATATTCTTGCCTCCTTTGTCAAATATAAGGTATCCATAGGTGCATGGGTTTATTTCTGTGCTTTCTGTCTTGTTCCATTTGTCTATGTTTCTATTTTTGTGCCAGTACCATACTGTCTTGATGACTTTAGCTTTGTAGTATAATCTGAAGTCAGGAAGGTTGATTCCTCCAGCTCCATTCTTCTTTCTCAGGACTGCTTTGGCTACTCAGGGTCTTTTGTGTTCCCATATGAATTGCGAAATTTTTTGTTCTAGTTCTGTGAAAAATGTCATTGGTAATTTGATAGGGATCGCATTGATTCTGTAGACTGCATTTGGTAGTATAGTCATTTTCACAATATTGATTCTTCCTACCCAGGAACATGGATATCTCTCCATCTGTTTATGTCGTCTTTGATTTCTTTCATTAGTGTCTTATACTTTTCTGTGTACAGTTCTTCTATCTCCTTAGGTAAGTTTATTCCTAGATATTTAATTCTTTTTGTTTCAATGGTGAATAAGATTGATTCCTTAATTTCTGTTTCTGATTTTTCATTGTTATTATACAGAAATGCAAGTGATTTCTGTGTATTGATTTTGTATCCTGCAACTTTGCTAAATTCACTGATTAACTCTAGTAACTTTCTGATACTATCTTTAGGGTTTTCTGTGTACAGTATCATGTCATCTGCAAACAGTGAGAGCTTTATTTCTTTTCTGATCTGGATTCTTTTTATTTCTTTTTCTTCTCTGATTGCTGTAGCTAGGACTTCCAGAACTATGTTGAATAATAGTGGGGAAAGTGGTCACCTTTGTCTTGTTCCTGATCTTAGGGGCAATGCTTTCAGTTTTTCACCATTGAGATAAATGTTTGCTGTAGGCTTCTCATATATGGATTTTATTATGTTGAGGTATATTCC
Organism: Giraffa tippelskirchi; assembly: GCF_054371585.1. Lineage (NCBI taxonomy): Eukaryota > Metazoa > Chordata > Mammalia > Artiodactyla > Giraffidae > Giraffa > Giraffa tippelskirchi. Next base: position 26,226,676 of record NC_137287.1, read on the forward strand.
TTCTATGCTCATTTTTTGAAGAGTTTTAATCATAAATGGGTGCTGAATTTTGTCAAAGTTTTTTCTGCATCTGTTGAGATTATCAGTTCAGTTCAGTTCAGTTGCTCAGTCATGTCTGACTCTTTGTGACCCCATGGACTGCAGTACGCCAGGCTTCCCTGTCCATCATCAACTCCCAGAGCTTACTCAAACTCATGTCCACTGAGTTGGTGATGCCATCTAACCATCTGATCCCCTGTTGTCCCCTTCTCCTCACACCTTCAATCTTTCCCAGCATCAGGGTCTTTTCAAATGAGTCAGTTCTTTACATCAGGTGACCAAAGTATTGAGATTATCATATAGTTTTTATCTCTCAATTTGTTAATATGATGTATCACATTGAATGACTTGTGTATACTGAAGAATCCTTGTATCCCTGGAATGAACCCAACTTGATCAGCCTTTTGATGTGTTGCTGAATTATATTTGCTAAAATTTTGTTGAGGATTTTTGCATCTATGTTCATCAGTGATACAGGTGATGTTCATCACCTGTATTTTTCTTTTTTTATGTTGTCTTTGTCTGGTTTTGTTATCAAGGTGGTGGTGACTTCACAGAATGAGTTTGGAAGTGTTCTTTCCTCTGCAATTTTTTGAAATAGTTTTAGAAGGATAGGCATTAGCTCTTCTCTAAATGTTTGATAGAATTCTTCTGTGAAGACATCTGGTCCTGGGCTTTTGTTTTTTGGGAGATTTTTGATCACAGCTTCAATTTCAGTGCTTGTAATTGGGTTGTTAATAATTTCTACTTCTTCCTGGATCAGTCTTGGAAGATTGAACTTTTCTAAGAATCTGTCCATTTCTTCCAGGTTATCCATTTTATTGCCATATAGTTGTTCATAATAGTCTCTTATGATCCTTTGTATTTCTGCATTCTCTGTTGTAACCTCTCCTTTTTCATTTCTAATTTTGTTGATTTGATTCTTCTCTCTTCTTTTCTTGATGAGTCTGGCCAAAGGTTTGTCAATCTTGTTTATCTTCTCAAAGAATCAGCTTTTAGTTTTATTAATCTTTACTATTGTTTCTTTCATTTCTTTTTCATTTATTTCTGCTTGGATCTTTATGATTTCTTCCCTTCTACTAATTTTGGGGGTTTTTTGTTCTTCTTTTTCCAGTTGTTTTAGGTGTAAAGTTATGTTATCTATTTGATGTTTTCCTTGTTTCTTGAGGTAGGATTGTATCACTATAAACTTCCCTCTTAGAACTGCTCTTGCTGCATCCCATAGGATTTGAGTTGTTGTGTTTTCATTGTCATTTTTTTCTAGAAATTTTTGGGTTCCCTTTTGATTTCTTCAGTAACCTGTTGGTTATTTAGAAACGTAATGTTTAATTTCCATATGTTTGTGTTTCTGACAGTTTTTTCTTGTAATTGATATCTAGTCTCATATCGTTGTAGTCAAAGAAGATGCTTGATATGATTTCAACTTTCTTAAATTTACTGAGGTTTGATTTGTGACCCAAGATGTGGTATATCCTGGAGAATGTTCCAAGTGCACTTGAGAAGAAGGTGTATTCTTCTGGATTTGGATGGAATGTCCTGAAGATATCAATGAGATCCATCTCATCTAATGTATCATTTAAGACATGTGTTTCCTTATTAATTTTCTGGTTTGATGATCTGTCCATTGGTGTGAATGGGGTGTCAAATTCTCCTACTATTATTGTGTTACGGTCAATTTCTCCTTTTATGTCTGTTAGTGTTTGTCTTATGTACTGAGGTGCTCCTACGTTGGGTACATAGATATTTACAATTGTTACGTCTTCCTCTTGGATTGGTCCCTTGATCATTACCTAGTGTCCTTCCTTATCTCTTGTAATATTGTTCATTTTAAGGTTTATTTGGTCTGATATGAGGATCACTACTCCAGCTTTCTTTTGCTTCCCATTTGCATGGAATATATTTTTCCATCCTCTCACTTTCAGTCTATATGTGCCTTTGGGTCTGAAGTGGGTTTCTTGTAGACAGCATATATATGGGTCTTGTTTTTGTATCCACTCAGCCAGTCTGTGTCTTTTGGTTGGAGGATTTAATCCATTTACATTTAAAGTAATTACAGATATATATGTTCCTATTGTCATTTGCTTAATTGTTTGGGGTTGATTTTGTAGATCTTTTACCTTCTCTTGTATTTCTTAACTATATATGTCCCTTTAACATTTGTTGTAAAGCTGGTTTGGTGGTACTGAATTCTCTTAACTTTTGCTTGTCTGAACAGCTTTTTATTTTGCCATCAATTTTGAATGAGATCTTTGCTGGGTGCAGCAATCTTGGTTTTAGATTTTTTTCCTTTCTATACTTTAAATATATCCTGCCATTCCCTTCTGGCCTGCAGAGTTTCTGCTGAAAGATCGGCTGTTAAACGTATAGGGTTTCCCTTGTGTGTTACTTGCGTTTCCTTTGCTGCTTTTAATATTCTTTCTTTGTGTTTAGTCTTCGTTAGTTTGATTAGTATGTGTTTTGGTGTGTTTCTCCTTGGGTTTATACTGTATGGGACTCTTTATATCTCTTGGATTTGATTAATTATTTCCTTTTCCATCTTGGGGAAATTTTCAACTATAATCTCTTCAAAAATTTTCTCATACCCTTTCTTTTTCTCTTCTTCTGGGACCCCTATAATTTGAATGTTGGTGCATTTGATATTGCCCCAGAGGTTTCTGAGGATGTCCTCAGTTCTTTTCATTCTTTTTACTTTATTCTGCTCTTCAAAAGTTATTTCCACCATTTTATCTTCCAGCTCACTGATTCATTCTTCTGCTTCAGATATTCTGCTATTGATTCCTTCCAGAAAGTGAAAGTCACTCAGTCGTGTTCGACTCTTTGCAACCCCATGGACTATACAGTCCATGGAATTCTCCAGGACAGAATACTGGAGTGGATAGCCTTTCCCTTCTCCAGGGGATCTTCCCAACCCAGGGATCGAACCCAGGTCTCCCACATTGCAGGCGGATTCTTTACCAATTGAGCTATGAGGGAAGCCTGATTCCTTCCATAGTATTTTTAATTTCAGTAATTGTGTTGTTTGTATACTTCTTCTAAGTCTTTGTTAAGTGATTCTTGCATTTCTCCATTTTGTTTTCAAAGTTTTTGATCATCTTTACTATCATCATTCAGAATTCTTTTCCAGGTAGCTTGCCTATTTCCTCTTCATTTATTTGGACTTCTGTGTTTCTAACTTGTTCCTTCATTTTTGTAATATATCTCTGCCTTTTCATTATTTTTTTTAACTTATTGTGTTTGAGGTCTCCTTTTCAAAGGCTTCAAGGTTGAATTCTTTCTTCCTTTTGGTTTCTGCCCTCCTAAGTTTGGTCCAATGGTTTGTGTAAGCTTCATTTAGGGTGAGATTTGTGCTGAGTTTTTTGTTAATTTGTTTGTTTTTCCTCTGATGGGCAAGGCTGAGTGAGGTGGTAATCCTGTCTGCTGATGATTGGGTTTATATTTTTGTTTTGTTTGTTGTTTAGATGAGGCATCCTGCACAGGGTGCTGCTGGTGTTTGGGTGATGCCAGGTCTTGTATTCAAGTGGTTTCCTTTGGGTGAGTTCTCACTATTTGATACTCCCTAAGGTTAGTTCTCTGGTAGTCTAGGGTCTTGGAGTCAGTGCTCCCACTCCAAAGGCTCAGGGCTTGATTTTTTTTTCTTTAGTGCTTAGTCTGGTTTCACTTGTTCATGCAGAGGCCTTGCACCCAGCCCTTCAGACCAGAGCTCCTTCTGGGAAATGGCCAAGTGGACACCCCAGCTCATATGTTTACTTTTTTAAAGGAATCTCCATACTATTCTCCACAGTGACTGTATCATTTTACATTCCCACCAACAGTGCAAGAAACAAAGTAGCGACACCAGGCAGATTTGCAGTTTTTCAGATCTCATTTTTGCTCTGGGGTGAAAAATAGAAATTGGGTAAAGAAAGAAGTCAGCAAACTATTTCCGATGCTTTGGAACCAGCTGAGTGGGAAAGAGAACGGTCATATTAGCAGCAGAGGGGAGAAGAAGACAGGAACAAGAATTTCGGGACAAAGGGTTGAACATTTTCTTCTGTTATTTTACAAAACTTGTAGGTTTCTGACATGGAGTTCCCATGTTAAAAAGAGAGAAGTGTCCTGGGATGCAGTAGGTCCTGTAGACTGCAGGCGCTCATGTTTCAGTAAGGAGAGCCTGGTTTGAACGAGCCAGGACTTCCTTCCACTCTGGGTGGTCAAGAATTTCTCCTGGGCAATTTCTCTGTGTCCTTCAAGGATCTCAACAAAGAGAGAATATGGGCTATAAAGCCAGAAAAACCAGAAAAATCCAACTGCCAAGCCCTACCCCATAGCTGATCAGTTGGACCACTTCCTTAATTAATCTGAGCCTCAGCTTCCTCATTTATAAAATAGGGTATCAATCCTTGCTGTGTGGCTGTGAGCATCACGTTTGCTATGTTATGACAGATAATAACAAGTGGACAGTGCCTAGAAAAGTGGTCAGCAGTGGATAAAGGGTGATTTTCCTTCCTCTCTGAATGGAGGCTTCCAGATTATGTGGATTCATCAGCAGCTTGGGCTATTTGCTGCCACAAACTGTTACACCATGGACTGCCATTTCCACAGAGGAGCATTAATTCAAAGTCATACAGGTAGGAAAGGCTTAGGAGAAAGACTCCCCCATGTTCAGAAGATGGAGGAAAAAATTCAGGAGTCCAGGCAATAGAAATATTTGAATAACGACAGAGCCAGAACATTTGTAGCAGGTCAATAGACTGCTCTTCTCTCTCCAGTAAATTCTCCATCTTGAGTCTCTATAATATCGGCATTTTTGTTACAAAGCGACTTCTGAGCTATTACTCTTATGAAGGTGTATTGAATGCATTTGAAGGAGAATGTTGCTTTATTATAGGCCAAGGGCCTTGTGTTGATGATTTACAGTGTGGCGGTATGCGCCTGCCTGATACCATCCACAGAAGTGACAAATCAGGCAAAGGGAATGAACTTATCTTGATGCCTGGCCTGTGTGTTCGGTTAGGACTCTGCTGACTGCAACTGACAGACACACAACTCAAAATAATTTAAGGAAAAATGGAATTATAAGGACCTGGAGGGATCTCATGAAGAACGGATGAATCAAGCTCAGGAAAAGGCAGGAATGCAGGGGGACCTCAGGAACCATAAAACCAAGATTCAGACACACTGAGATTCTTCTTCCATTTCCTATAGCATCTGTCTGCTTGTTTCCTTTTTTCTGCTCTCTCATTGTACATGGGTTGTAGCTACACAGCAAAAAACACAGCTCCTGCTCTTTGAGGAAAATGCAGGTCGCTGCTGCAGCGGAGCCCCAGGCTGCCCGCTCCTGTTCCTGACCCAACACTGTTCACTCTCCCCAGGAACAAGTTGGTCAGGAAGCCTCACCTCAGCTGTGGCTTTTAAAGATACTGTAAAGTGGTGCAGTGGTAAGGAATTCGCCTGCCAATGCAGGAAACATGGGTTCAATCCTTGGGTCGGGAAGATCCCTGGAGGAGGAATTGGCAACCCACTCCAGTATTCTTGCCTGGAAAATTCCATGGACAGAGGAGCCTGGCAGGCTACAGTCCATGGGGCGCAAAGAGTCAGACATGACTGAGTGACTGAACACACACACACACACACACACACACACACACACACAAATACTCCGTGGAGCCAGAAGTGGTGATTCACCAGATTAGAATCACCTTATCAGCCGCAATATGAAGTCTTTGGAAAAGGTTAGTGCTGAGCTGACCGGAGGTGTGAAGGAAAAGAATCTCAAACTGAAAGCATGTGTTCAGATTCCTACTGGGATTCTGAGAATAACTGCAAGGATACAAGGAGGACTTGGCAAAGGTGGTTCTAAGACTTGGAATTGTTTCCAGGTGAGGATCCACGAGCAACACTGACCTGCACAGTCTTTCTGAGATTGTCAAACAGATGACTTCCATCTGCACTGAGCCAGGAGTTGAGGTTGAAGTTACCACTGCAGATGCTTAAATCAACCTTTTTAATAAATTGATAAAGTGAAAGTGAGAAGTGAAAGTGTTAGTCACTCAGTCCTGTCTGGCTCTTCGCTACCCTGTGAACTGTAGCCTGCCACTCTCGCTCCTCTGCCCATGGAATTCTCCAGGCAGGAATCGGTGGCCATTGCCTTCTCCAAGGATCTTCCCAACCTAGGGATCAAACCCAGGTCTCCCATGTTGCAGGTAGATTCTTTTCCATCTGAGCCACCAGAGAAGCCCCCAATAAATTGATAATCAGTTGTTTAAAAAACGGCTCCTGCTAACTCCTGATTTTCCTACTTATGATGTCAGTCATTCTAGAGATACTGAACTCATTCCCTCAATGCTAGTCCAAATGTCCTCATGAATGGACTCACTGGCTTAGCAGGGGTCAGGTACCCCTTCTTTGCTCACTCAGTTGTTTCTGGTGCAGAGAAGTATGCTCTGATGGGCCCATTCTGGGTCAAATGTCTGTTCCAGGACCAGCTACCAGTGGCTGGAGATGCAGGGTCATTTGAGAACACAGTCCCTCTAAAGGAAAACAAATGGATGTTGTAGGTAGAGGGACTATTTGGAGAAAAAGAGCCAGGTTGGCCAGACAAAACCAAAGATGGAATTTACCCTTCTCTTCTGAAAGTAAACACAGGAAGAACTCACTTGTTTCAAGTTTTACTCACTTATTTACTTCTCTTCCTTTATGCATTAATTCATTCAAACACTAAACACTTGTTAGAGCACTATCTGTCAGGTCATGATCATTTTCTTGGTTTATAGTAAAGGAAAGATTCCTCCTCCTACTGTGGCTACATTCCCCTCACACTCTTCTGTCTCCACTAGAGAAACTCTTAACCTCACTCGCCAGTGAACAGGAGTTTCTAGACCATTTCAAGCCCATGACTACACTTGTTGAGCAGTCTGTTCTCTTTGAAACAGCCAGCAATGGGCAAACATCACAACAGATCTTGCCAGTCTCTCGATAATCACACAGATGCATACACATATGTACACAGACAGACGTGCACACACACACACACACACACACAAACACACACACAGAGGCCAGGATGCAGCACTAGAAACTGAGAAATTGCTTTATTTTTCTCTGGTGAATAGAGCATTTTGTAAGCCACATTCAGCTTATTGTATTTACTTGCCTCCTATAGGAGGCCTATGGGCTTCCCAGGTGGCACTAGTGGTAAAGAACCCACCTGCCAATGCAGGAGACAAAAGAGACATGGGTTTGATACCTGGGTTGGGAAGATCCCCTGGAGGAGGGCATGGCAGCCCACTCCAGTATTCTTGCCTGGAGAATCCCATGGACAGAGGAGCTTGGGGGGCTACGGTCCATAGGGTTGCAAAGAGTTGGACATGACTGAAGCAACTTAACCTACACACACACATACACACACAAACACACACACACACACACGAGACCTATAGTGTAAAGAAACTCCAAACTCAGGGAAGACTCACTGGATTTCTTTCAACAAGAGTTACTATCTCTTTGTCCTCAAATTTTCTCATCTGAAAGGTAAAAAGATTAAATATGAAATAAATCCTTACAGCCAGTTTTGGGAGAGGAACAACTAGATCCTAAATTTTCAAAACTCTGGGTCTCACAAAGGAGTCTTTCTCCAACATTCCAGGTTGTGTTGGGTGGACAAGTTCTATTCTGTCCTTTCCTTCCTTCCTTCCTTTCCTTCTTTCTATCTTTTTCTTTGCTTCTTTTTTTCTATCGTTCTCTGTTGTATTCATTTTTCTCTCCCTCTGTGTTCCCTGACACACTGTAACTTCTAGAAGACCAACACCAACACTTATTCAGTTCAGTTCAGTTCAGTCGCTCAGTTGTGTCCAACTCTTTGCGACTCCATGGACTGCAGCATGCCAGGCCTCCCTGTCCATCACCAACTCCTGGAGTTAACCCAAACCCATGTCCATTGAGTTGGCAATGCCATCCAGCCATCTCATCCTATGTCGTCCCCTTCTCCTCCTGCCCTCGATCTTTCCCAGCATCAGGGTCTTTTCCAATGAGTCAGCTCTTCGCATCAGGTGGCCAAAGTATTGGAGTTTCAGCTTCAACATCAGTCCTTCCAATGAACACCCAGGACTGATCTCCTTTAGGATGGACTGGTTGGATCTCCATTATGTCTCAAATGCCCAGGGCATAACTAAGCACATAATAGACACTCAATAAATGTTTATTGGGCTTCCCAGGTGGCACTAGTTTTAAAGAACCCACCTGCCAATGCAGGAGACCTAAGAGACATGGGTTTGATCCCTGGGCTGGGAAGGTCTCCTGGAGGAGGGCATGACAACACACTCCAGTATTCTTGCCTGGAGAATCCCATGGACAGAGTAGCCTGGCAGGCTATAATCCATGAGTTGCACAGAGTTGGACACAACTGAAATGACTTAGTATGCATACAAATGTTTATTAAAAAAAAAAAAAAGGATAAATAGATACAAGACATACTGCGTTGGTCAGCCTCATATGTCCACAGAGGTATCTTATCCTTCTGTGAGCAAGATGTGTGATTACATTGACTATTGTGAGTGTGCAGATTAGGGAATTTAGGCTGTTGGGTCACACAAAAGCCATCAGAATTCTCATCTCCTTAGATGTTCTCCTAACCTGGATCCACAGACAATCCTGGTCTAGCAAGAGACCCAGCAGAGACCCATGAGCACACATTCAACCCAGTATTAATGAGAAGGGTCCAGGCTACTCAGATACTTTTTAAAAAGAAAACTTAATAACAGTCACTGAGCCCTTACTATGTGTCTGGCACCATCTAAGAGCCTTGACAACATTATCAAACCAGTGGGTCTTATTCAGAGTGACTTTGCTTCCAGGCAGAATGGGCAAGGTCTGGACACAATTTTGATTGTCACTCTGGAGGGGTTTGATGCTGGTACATAGTGGGAGAGGCCAGGGATCCTGCTAAACATCCCATAATACACCAGACAAGCCCCCACAACAAAGAGTCCATCCACAAGTCAATAGTGCCAAGGGTGAGAAATTCTAATTTAAATGAATCTTATCTACAATGTTATTGTTATTATTTTCCTAATTTGACTGGAGACAAATCTGAGAAATACGTAATTTGCCCAATTACCAGATCTGGAATTTGAACCTCAGTCTTTTGGGTAGAAACCCTCTGCTCTTACTATTGAGCCTATAACTCTTAGCAGGTCTTACCTACAAGGATGAACTAAACAGGGAACTTGACAGTGACAATCTTGAACCTACTTAGCACGCTGGGCCTTGAAGATCACCCACTGCTTCAACAGCAGATTTTTTACCTAGTTTCATGTGAGGAACTGAAGATGTTACTTTGGTCAGACCTGGGAGTATCTTTAAATTGAATCCAGTTCCTCCTATTGAAACACAATAACTTTCAAACTAATCTAGTCTCTTCATTACCAGTGTTATAGCCAGTTGTTGAAATCTCTTTTGAGTTAGTAGTTAAAAGGCCCAGCCACACATTCGTAACGTTATTGTTGCTGGCTAAAATCCTTTGCAACAACACAAACATCACTCAGAATCAAATTATCAGATGTGCCGACAAGATGCTTCTCGATTTAATAGTGTGGTAAATGATGGCTGGGAGATGTTCTTTGAAGCTGTGGAGGCAAATGTGAAAGCTAATTCAATTCTCAAATGAATAAAAGTGAGAAACTGTTCTTATAAACCTGATATTACCAGAGATAGGGCCAGAGCCTGCTGCTGCCTTGCGTGGGGGAGGAGAGAAGTGTAGAATTTACTTTATTTCTGATAATAAAGAGTTGGGCTCTGCGACCACACAGGTTTGACCTTGGTCCCCGGCAGAGGACTTGAGCAGGAGTGAAGGCTCATTTCCAACTCAGTTGAGAGGTGGGCATCGTCTGTCATCAGTTCCCCTGGGGACCTCTTGAGAGCAAGGGGCCCCCTAAAGTGGGATCCAGGGCCTCGGGGAAATCACATCCTGCTTATTAGACTTGGAGAGTATATAATAGGATTTCCTGAGAGCAAAGGGGATCTCAGATCACCTAGGCCACTGACTCTCCAATTTCTCACCAGGGCCCCAGGTTTTCACATAGGCATCTCAGGGATAAGGAGAAAGAAGCTTTGGAAGACACTTGGGGCCGGGAATTTGCTTTAATTTATTATACATACAGCTGACCCTTGAACAACATAGGCTTAAGGCATGCAGGTGCACTTAAATGTGGGTTTTTTTCTGCAGGAAATAAATTCTAAAGCACTATCTGATCTGTGTTTGATTGAATCAGTAGATGTGGAACCATGGATGTATGTGGACTAGAAAGCTGTATATGGATTTTTGTCTGTGTGGGGGTCAGCACCCCTATGGCCTGCTTTGTTTGAGGGTCAGCTGTAAACATATTGGGCTTTGTTGCTAAGTCACTCAGTTGTGTCCAACTCTTTGTGACCTCATGGACTGTAGCATGCCAGGCTTCCCTGTCCTCTGTCATCTCCTGGAGTTTGCGCAAACTCATGTCCATTGAGTCGGTGATGCCATCAAAACATCTTATCCTCTGTCATCCCCTTCCCCTGCCTTCAATCTTTCCCAGCATCAAGGTCTTTTCCAGCGAGTCAGCTCTTCACACCAGGGGGCCAAAGTACTGCAGTTTCAGCTTCAGCATCAGTCCTTCCAATGAATATTCAGGACTGATTTCCTTTACGATTGACTGCTTTGATCTCTTTGCTGTCCAAGGGACTCTCAAGAGTCTTCTCCTATACCACAGTTCAAAAGCATCAATTCTTTGGTGCTCAGCCTGCTTTATCGTTCAACTCTCACATCCATACATGACTACTGGGAAAACCACAGTTTTAACTATATGGACCTTCGCTGACAAATAATGTCACTGCTTTTTAATATGCTGTCTAGGTTTGTCATAGCTTTCCTTCCAAGAACAAATGTCTTAATTTCATGGCAGCAGTCACCATCCACAGTGATACTGGAGCCCACAAAAATAAAGTCTGTCACTGTTTTCATTGTTTCCCCATCTATTTGCCGTGAAGTGATGGGACCAGATGTTATGATCTTTGCTTTTTGAATGTTGAGTTTTAAGCCAGCTTTTACACTCGTCTCTTTCACCTTCAACAAAAGACTCTTTAGTTTTTGTTCCCTTTCTGCCATAAGGGTGGTGTCATCTGCACATCTGAGGTTATTGATATTTCTCCCCTGCAATCTTGATTCCAGCTTGTGCTTCATCTGAATTAGATCTGATAGACAGAATGTCTGAAGAACTATGGATAGAGGTTCATGACACTGTAGAGGAGGCAATGATGAAGACCATCTCCAAGAAAAACAAATGCAAAAAGGCAAAATGGTTGTCTGAGGAAGCCTTACAGATAGCTGAGAAAAGAAGAGAACCTAAAGACAAAGGTCAAAAGGAAAGATATACCCATCTGAATGCAGAGTTCCAAAGAATAGCAATGAGAAATAAAAAAGCCTTCCTCAGTGATCAGTGCAAACAAATAGAGGAAAACACTAGAGTGGGAAAGACTGGAGATCTCGTCAAGAAAATCAGAGATACCAAGGGAACATTTCATGCAAAGATGGACTCAATAAAGGACAGAAATGGTATGGACCTAACAGAAGCAAAAGATATTAAGAAAAGGTTGCAAGAATACATGGAAGAACTATAGAAAAAAGATCTTAATGACCCAGATAACCATGATGGTGTGATCACTCACCTAGAGCCAGACATCCTAGAGTCCGAAGTTAAGTGGGCTTTAGTAAGCATTACTATGAACAGAGCTAGTGGAGGTGATGGAATTCCGACTGAGCTATTTCAAATCCTAAAAGATGATGTTGTGAAAGTGTTGCACTCAATATGCCAGCAAATTTGGAAAACTCAGGAGTGGCCACAGGACTGGAAAAGGTCAGTTTTCATTCCAATCCCAAAGAAAGGCAATCCCAAAGAATGTTCAAACTACCACACAATTGCACTCATCTCACACACTAGCAAAGTAATGCTCAAAATTCTCCAAGCCAGGTTTCAATGGTACATGAACTGAGAACTTCCAGATGTTCAAGCTGGATTTAGAAAAGGCAGAGGACCAGAGATCAAAATGCCAACATCTGTTGGATCATATAAAAAGCGAGAGAGTTACAGAAAAAACATCTACTTCTGCTTTATAGACTATGCCAAAGCCTTTGACTGTGTGGATCACAACAAATTGTGGAAAATTCTTCAAGAGATGGGAATACCAGACCACCTGACTTGGTCAAGAAGCAACACTTAGAACCAGATGTGGAACAATGGACTGGTTCCAAATTGGGAAAGGAGTATGTCAATGCTGTATATTGTCACCCTGCTTCTTTAACTTATATGCAGAGTACATCATGTGAAATGCCAGACTGGATGAAGCACAAGCTGGAATCAAGATTGCCAGGAGAAATATCAATAACCTCAGATATGCAGATGACACCACTCTTATGGAAGAAACTGAACAGGAACTGAGGAGCCTCTTTATGAAAGTGAAAGAGGAGAGTGAAAAAGCTGGCTTAAAACTCAACATTTAAAAAACAAAGATCATGGCATCTGGTCCCATCACTTTGTGGTAAATAGATGGGGAAACAGTGACAGACTTTATTTTCTTGGGCTCCAAAATCACTGTAGATGGTGACTGCAGCCATGAAATTAAAAGACACTTGTTCCTTGGAAGAAAAGCTATGATCAACCTAGACAGCATAATAAAAAGCAGAGACATTACTTTGCTATCAAAGGTCCATCTAGTCAAAGGTATGGTTTTCCCAGTAGTCATGTATAGATGTGAGAGTTGGACCACAAAGGAGGCTGAGCGCTGATGAATTGATGCTTTTGAACTGTGGTGTTGGAGAAGTCTCTTGAGAGTCCCTTGGACAGCAAGGAAATCAAAGTAGTTGATCCTAAAGGAAGTCAATCCTGAATATTCATTGGAAGGACTGATGCTGTAGTTGAAGCTCCAATACTGTGGCCACCTGATGTGAAGAACTGACTCACTGGAAAAGACTCTGATGGTGGGAAAGATTGAAGACAGAAAGAGAAGGGGATGACAGAGGATGAGATGGTTGGATGGCATCACCAACTCAATGGACATGAGTTTGAGCAGGCTCCTGTAGTTGGTGATGGACAGGGAAGCCTGGCATGTTACAGTCCATGGGTTGCAAAGAGTTGGACATGATTGACCGACTTCACTGAACTGAAGCAGGGTGACAATATCCAACCTTGACATACTCCTTGTCCAATTTTGAACCAGTCCATTGTTCTATGCCCAATTCTAACTGTTGCTTCTTGACCTGCATAGAAATCTAACAGGAGGCAGATAAGGTAGTCTGGTATTCCCATCTCTTTAAGAATTTTCCACAGTTTGTTGTGATCCACACAGTCAAAGGCTTTAGTGTAGTCAATGAAGCAGATGTAGATGTTCTTCTGGAACATCTGGAACGGCTTTAGTGTAGTCAATGAAGCAGATGTAGATGTTCTTCTGGAACATCTGGAACGTCTCTCTTGCGTTTTCTATGATCCAACGGATGTTGGCAATTTGATCTCTGGTTCCTCTGCCTTTTCTAAATTTAGCTTGAACATTTGGAATTTCTCCATTCATGTACTGTTGAAGTCTAGCTTGAAGGATTTTGAGCATTACCTTGCTAGCATGTGGGCTTAGGGATAAGCTATTATCTAGACAAAAAGATATTTTGCTGCTCAAAGTCATAAACTCCACTAGTCTCCTCACTTAGATGAGGAAAACTAGGCCCAAGGCCACATAACCAGTCAAGGGCTACACTCCAACACCAATTCTCTGACAGCAACTGGGTATCCAATGATTCAACTCAAGTCTGATACTAACTGCTTGGAATTTGCTCAAACTGCTGATGCCAGCCACAAGTCCCAAGAGCCGCCCACACATCTCCCTGACCAACGTGGCTATAAATTTGGTGGTCCCTATGATCCCCTGTGAAGGACAGGGAAACCTGTGTGCTGCAGCCCATGGAGTCACAAGGAGTTGGGCACGACTTAGCAACTGAACAACAACAACAATGATCTCCCTTCAGGTGTGATAATTACCTATTAATTATCTTAATAATAAGATAATTATATATTATTATATAGACATATATAATAGTCCTTTTTTATAGAAGGACTCAAAGAACTCAAGAAGTACACATTTGTGATTATTATTTTAATGAAAAGGATAAAAATGTATGGCCAGATGAAGAGATTCATAAGATAACAAAGTGTGGAAAGACCCCAAGTACAGGAGGTTCTGTATCTGTGAAGTCTAGGGATATACCATCCTACCTGTAGAGCCACAAGTCACCAACCAGGAAACCTCTATGTCTTCTTGTTCAGAGTTTTTGTCCAGGTTTTATTAGTTAGGTGCAGTTGATTAACTCATTGACCATGTGACTGAACTCAACCTTCAGCAGATCTCCCCTCCCAAGGAGGTCTGAGCAGAGTGGGCTGAAACTCTTGAGCACATATTTGGATAAAACTCTAATTTGAAAAGATAAATGAGCTCCAATGTTCATAACAGCTTTATTCGCAGTCACCAAGACATGAAGACAACCTCAATATCCATTGACAGATGAATGACTATAGAAGATGGGGGGGGTGTCTATATAAAAATGGGTGCTCAGTCACTCAGTCGTGTCTGACTCTGTGTGCCCCCCATGGACTGTAGCCCACCAGGCTCCTCTGTCCACGGAATTCTTCTGGCAAGAGTACTAGAGTGGGTTGTCATTTCCTACTGCAGGGGATCTTCCCGACCCAGAGATTGAACCCACATCTCTGATGTCTTCATTGTTGGCATGAGGGTTCTTTACACTAGTGCCACCTGGGAAGCCCAATATCACTTATATGTGGAATCTTAAAAAATGATACAAACTAACTTATTTACAAAACAGAACAGACTTACAGACCTAGAAAGCAAATTTATGGTTAGGAAAGGCAAGTGGTGGGAGAAGAGATAAATTGCAAATTTTGGATTAATAGATACAAACTACTATACATACAATAGTAAACAACAAGTAAACAAACAAGGACCTAATATGAAGTACAGAGAACTATGCTCAATGTCTTACAATAACCTATAATGGAAAAGAATCTGGTAAAGAATACACACACACACACATATATCTGAATCTCTTTGCTGTACACTTGAAACTAACACAGCATTTTAAATCAAATTAACTAAACTTTAATAAAAAAAAAAAATAACAGAGTGGGGCTAGAAGTTCCAATCCTCTAATCTCACACACACTGTTTCTTGTGTGGCCAGATCCTCCCTTGAAACTTACTTTGAAACTATCTAACTATCCTCCATGAATCACCTCTTTACATAAACTCAGGTGCACTCAAAAGGGGCTCCTTATGAATAACAAGGTTCTCCTACCACTTAGGAAATTCCAAAGGTATTTGAAGCTCTGTGCCAGGAATCAGAGACAAAGACCAGATTTTTCTTCTTTATAATCATACCCCCAGGGCAGAGGCTGACACCATCACTCTTCCTTTCTTTCACCCCAGATTTCCCCTCTGAGAACTGGCTGGATGTTTTCAGAGTGTAGTGATCTGTTGTTTTACAGAGTGAAAGAAACTGAGAGACACTGAGACCTCCGTGGCTAAGCTGGTGTGAAATTTTGGTCTCTAAACCTGAATTTCCTGAGATTCTCTGGAGGGTTCCATGTTTGTCTCCTATGGTTGCTCTAGCCAGTTGTCACAAACTTCGTGACTTTAAAACACATTTATTAGCTTACAGATCTGGAGGCTGGAAGTCTGAAATGAGTCCTTAGGGCTGTGTTTCTTCTGGAGGCTCCATGAGAACTTGTTTCCTTGACCTTTTTGTCTTCCAAGGCTCTTTTGCATCTTTTTATTCATGATCTTCTTCCTCTGTCTTCAAAGCCTGCAGTGTAGCATCTTCAAATCCTTTATCTCTCTCTCTCTGTTTCCATCATGACATGACTTTCTGTCTAACTCTGACTCTCCTGTACCTCTCTTTTAAAGACCCTGTGATTGTATCAGGCTCACCAGAGCTTTCCTGGTGGCTCAGATGGTAAAGAATATGCCTGCAATGCAGGAGACCTGGGTTCAGTCCTGGGTTGGGAAGATCCCCTGAGAAGGGAATGGCAACCCACTCCAGTATTCTTGCCTGGAGAATCCCATGGACAGAGGAGCTGGGCTACAGTCCATGGGGTCTCAAAAGAGTCAGATGTGATTGAGTGTCTAACACTTTCACTTTTCACTTTCACCAGGATGATCCTCCATTTCAAGATCCTTTACTTGATCCCATTTGCCTTATAAGGTAAAATGCAGTTTCCGGGCAAGAGGACATAAATATCTTTAGGAGGACACTATTCAGTGGACCATGGTTCACCATCATGGGCTTGGATTTTTTGGCCTCAGCCCATTTTTGTTGCATCACAGATGAATGGTGACCACTGTTGCAGAGGAGGGGACCATGTCTCCTTTCTCCAAGTTTGTTTCTCTGGCTGGCCCATTCCAAGTTTTGCTAAGGGGTGGGGATCTCTCACTTGAAGGGAGAGAACTTCTTTCAAGGCTAATGTGCTCTTTTTTTTTTAACTCCTCCAGACTTTGTGTTGCTGGTCTGGATTGCATTCCCAGACAGCCCACATTGTAGGTGGGATAGGATGCTAAGAAATATTGTCCAGTCATCCTGAATCTGCTAGCTCAGCCCTCACTGGAGAGTCCTGCAAAACAGTCTTGGTATTTTTCTGACTAAATCAATTGGTGATTTATTTCCTTCTTGCACGAAGTCTGGCCCAAATGGTTAACTGTCCAAGCAGCGTTTGCAAACCCATTTTTTCCCTCTCTCATCATCCATTGATTTGCTGTGTGAACTTCAGGAATTTGTTTCCTTCTCCCATTTTTCTAAGAGAAAGCTGTAGTGAGAGCTCATGAGAAATGCTTTTATTCCCATGGTTCTGCAGAGGTCAGTGGTTTTCAACCCCCAGGGGGTTTTGCATGCCCCTCCCTGCCCAGGGGCTATTCAGCATTGTTTGGTCACATTTTGGTTGTGATGACTTGGGGAGGGGATACTCTTGGCATCTTTTGGGTAGAGGCCAATCTGACAGTGGCAGAACAGACCCCACAACAAAAGCATTATCTGGTCCAAAATGCCAGCAATGATGCAGGAGGAAAAAAACATATCCTGATAATTTCAGTCTCTTTGTGTGGATTTACTTGTCCTCTCCATGGGAGGGAGTGAGTAACCCTGTTTGTCAGATTATGGGACAATAACTGAGGCACATTAATAAGCAGGCAGTGTCTTTGGGCTCCAGAAGCTTTAAAACCAAGAGCCAGGCTGTCTACTTCCTCTGGTCTCATCTGCCCCCAGACGCAGTAAGTCTTCTTTCTCCAGTCCCGTTGCTGACCCCTGCAGTGAAAACAAGAAGCAGGGCATCACTGCGGAAAACAGCGGATGAGGGAGGAGCCTTTCACTGGTGTCTGTGAGTGTGGACTCCAGGTCTGTTCAGTATGTTTTGCTTCCATACACAGAAGTCATGTCCCTTTCAGGGTTTAGATTTGGGGAGGGGGGCGGTCCATGAACTCCTGTCTAAGCCACTGCCTATAATACAGTTTTATCAAATGATGAGGATTGGGTGATGATGGGAGTGGGAGAATGCAAACCATCAATGAAGCTCATGGAAACTATACTGTGTATAAAGCTCATGGTCCCAACTCTTCCTTCATGTCAGTTTTCATTAACCTGGAGCAAAGGGAGGAATGCATTTGAATCCCTTGCATTTGGGTGTCTTGGTGACTTTGGGGTGAGGCATAAAGAAGGATAAGTACTCAGGGTTATTTCTTTGTTTTTATTCTCCAGGCCCTGGGGAAGGCAAGGGTCTGAGCAGAGCGGATTAAAGCTCTCCTCCAAACAAGCTTTTTCTCAAGCGAGGCTGTAATCCTCATCGGCTAGGGAAACCAGCAGATTCCAGCCAGGCAGACTTCCTTGGTCTTTGTCTCGGCTTGAACTGTGATTGCTATCCGGGAAAGTCAAGTCCTTCCTCAGCTAGCAGGAATATAAATGGTCAAGAGGAATTTTTACATTAGGTTGGAGCAGAAAATCCTTCCTTCTACTGATGACAGAAAGAAAAAAAAGGGAGGAAAAAAAGATAGGCCACTGCTATTTAAGAGATAAGTTATGTTGTCATATAAGCTATATAGTTATAGAGGATTTTAATTCTTCCTTTAAATGCAAAGGAAAACAATAATTTTGAAATGGGTTCATTGATCAGAAAATAACTAACGGCTGCAAACATTTATTCCCACTACAAAAGACACAAGCCTCCTTTATCTTAACAAGAATATTATCTTGTTACAGTTAATAGTTATTGAACTGCTGGCTATGTCCAAGGCACTGTTTGAGGGTGCTGGGAAAATAATATCTACTTGAATTTTCACGCTAATCCTTAGCCATAGGTACTGTCATTACCTTGATTTTATAGATAAGGGAACTGAGGATCAGAGAGGTGAAGCAACTTGTCCAAGGTCACACAGATGGTAATGTGTCAGAGAAGGACTCTGGAACTTAGATTGGGTTGACAGAATGATCCCTCTTAATCATTGTCTTGTAGAATTTTTATCCAGATTGCTATTGTTTTTCAGTCGCTAAGTCATATGTGACTCTGTAACCCCATTGACTGCAGCATGACAGGCTTCCCTGTCCCTCCTCATCTCCCAGAGCTGGCCCAAGTTCATTTCCATTGCATCAGTGATGCCATCCAACCATCTCATCCTCTGTTGCCCCCTTCTCTTCCTGCCTTCTATCTTTCCCAGCATCAAGGTCTTTTCTAATGAGTCAGTTCTTCACATCAGGTGGCCAAAATATTGCAGCTTCAGCTTCAGCATCAGTTCTTCCAATGAGTATTCAGGGTTGATTTCCTTTAAGATTGACTGCTTTGCTCTCCCTGCTGTCCAAGGGACTCTCAAGAGTCTTCTCCATCACCATAGTTCAAAAGCATCAATTCTTGGGTGCTCTGCCTGCTTTATGGTCCAGCTCTCACATCTGTACATGACTACTAGAAAGACCATAGCCTTGACTATACAGACCTTTGTTGGCAAAGTGACATCTTTGCTTTTTAATACACTATCTATGTTTGTCATAGCTTTCCTACCAAGAAGCAATCATCTTCTAATTTCATGGCTGCAGTCAGTTATCCAGTTATCCAGGTTGGTCCTCCATATTTTCACATTCAGACTCTGTCTTGAGAGTGACCAGAACCTCACTCTGTGATTTTGTTTTTTTGTAATGTCTTTGATAAAGTTTTGGTGTCAGGGTAATATTGGACTCCTACAATGAATTAAGAAGTGTTCTTAAACTTTTCAGAGGACTTTGTGTAGAACTGATATTATTTCCTTCTAAAATGTGTAGGAGAATTCACCAGTGAGGACATCTGAGTCTAGAGTTTTCTTTGTGAAAAAGTTTTTTAAATTAATTAATTAGTTTCATTTTTGGTTGCGCTAGCTCTTTGTTGCTGCACATGGGATTTCTCTAGTGGTGGTGAGCGGGCTTCCCGTTGTGGTGGCTTCTCTTGTTCCCCAGGCTCTAGGGAGCTGGGGCTTCAGTCGCAGCATGAGGGCTCTAGAGAGTGGGCTCAGTAGTTGTGGCATACAGCTGGCTTAGTTGCTCCACAGCATGTGGGATCTTCCTGGACCAGGGATCGAACTCATGTCCCTGCCTTGGCAGGCAGACTCCTATCTACTGTACAACCAGGGAAGTCTTGTGAAAAAGTTTTAAGCTATGATTTCATTTCAGTAGATAGCACTATTTACATTATCAATGTCATCTTGAATGAGCCTTTCTAGTTTGTGTCTTTCAGGAAATTGGTCTGTTTCAACCAACTTGTTGACCATATGGACATAAAACTTTTCATAATAGTCACCTTCTTATAGAATCTGTAATGAGATCACTTTTCTCATTCCTGATAATGGTATTTGTGTCTTCTTTCTTTTTCTTGCTCAGTCTGGCTAGATGTTTATCAAATATTTGATGGCCTCAAAGAATCAGGTTTTGTTGTATTGGTTTTCTCCCTTTTTTTTTTTCCTTCTGTTTTCTATTTAATTTGTCTTTGCTCTCATATTATTACATCCTTTCTTCTGCTTACTTTGTGTCTAACTTGCTCTTCATTTTCAGTAAGGTGGAAACTGAGTTCATTGATTAAGACTGTCATAGCTTTCTAATGAAGGCATTTAAATACTTCAAATTTCTCCCTAACTACTGCCTTAACAATATTCAATATCTTACCATATGTTGTTTTCACTTTCATTCAGTTCCAAATACTTTCTAATTCCTCGTTTTTATTTCTTCTTTGACCCATGGGTTATTTAGATGTATGCTACTAAATTTCCAAGTTCTTGGAGTTTTCCAGAGATCTTTCTGTTATTCTGTTAATATCAAATTTAATTCAAGAGAGTCAGAAAATATATTTTGAATAATTTGAATCCTTTTAACCATATTGGGACTTGTGTTTTGGTTCAGGGTATAGTTTATATTGCTAAATGTTCTGTGTGGACATTGAAAACAATGAAAAGAACATGAACTCAGCTACTATTGAATGTTCTGGAAATTTTAATTCAGTAATGCTAGTTTGGTGCTGTTCAAATCTATTCCCTTGCTGATTTTCCATTTACTTGCTCTATCAATTATTGAGAGAGAGTTTTATTTTTTGAGCTATAATTGTGGAATTCTTCGTTTCTCTTTGCATTTTCCTATTTTTGCTTTGTGTCCTTTCAAGGTCTGTTTGTTGGGTGCATAAACATGTATGTCCTCTGGAGTAATCGACCCCCTTGTTACTACAAAGTAAACTTCTGTATTCTTTGCTCTATTTTATCTGATAACAATAAAATTGCTCTGGCTTTTTATAAAGATAGGGTTAGCATGTTATATCTTTTTCTATGTTTTTACTTTTAACCTATTATGTATCTACATTAAAAGAACATTTCTTGTATTTGCAGCATATAATTAGGTCTTTTTTTTTTAAATCCAAACTGATCTTCTTGCCTTTTAATAAGGATTCTTAAGCTACTTAAATTTAATACAATTATTAATATAGTTATGTTCATGTCTAGCATCTTGCCATTTTTTATTAGATCCATTTGTATCTATTTCCTTTCTGCTTCTTCCCTTTGTTGGGTTAATTGAGTATTCTTTACGATTTCATTTTTTAAATCACAGCTTTATTGAGATG
Source organism: Giraffa tippelskirchi (assembly GCF_054371585.1). Classification (NCBI taxonomy): domain Eukaryota; kingdom Metazoa; phylum Chordata; class Mammalia; order Artiodactyla; family Giraffidae; genus Giraffa; species Giraffa tippelskirchi. Next base: position 26,247,887 of record NC_137287.1, read on the forward strand.
TAATTCACATACCATAAAACTCAGTCTTTTAAAGTGTGCAACTCAGTAGGCTTTAGTAAATTCAGAATTGTTCAACCATTATGATTGTCTAATTCCAGAACACTGTCATCATCCCCAAAAGAAAGCCAAAACCCATAATGTAGTCACTCCACACTGCTTACTATCCCTAGCCTGAGGCAACCCCTACTCTACTTTCTGTCTCTATGGATTTGTTTATTCTGAACATTTCAGACAAATGAAATCACAAAATATGCATCCTTTTGTGATGGATTCTTTCACTTTGCATAATGTTTTCAAGGTTCACTCATGGGATGCTGCTGCTGCTGCTGCTAAGTCGCTTCAGTTGTGTCTGACTCTGTGCGACCCCATAGATGGCAGGCCACCAGGCTCCTCTGTCCCTGGGATTATCCAGGCAAGAATACTGGAGTGGGTTGCCATTTCCTTCTCCAATGCATGAAAGTGAAAAGTGAAAGTGAAGTCGCTCAGTCGTATCCTACTCTTAGCAACTCCACAGACTGCAGCCTACCAGGCTCCTCCGTCCATGGGATTTTCCAGGCAAAAGTACTGGAGTGGGGTGCCATTGCCTTCTCCACACTCATGGGATAGGATATATCAATACTTCAGTCCTTTCTATAACAGAATAATATTACATTGTATAGATATGCCACATTTTACTTCTGCTTTCATAAGTAAATAGATACTCAGATCATTTCAATTTTTTGGCTAATGTGAATAGTGTTACTATCATTGTTTCTAGACACATTTTTGTATGACTCTATGTTTTCAAATCTCTTGGAGGTATACCTAAGAGTAGAATTGCTGTCATATAGTAAATATGTTTAACAACTTGTGAAATTAGCAAACTGTCTTCCAAAGTGCCTGTATCATTCTACAATCTCACCAATAATATGTTAAGGTTGATTACTCCAGATCCTCGCCTACTCATTATTGTCTGTCTCTTTGATTATAGCCATTGATGTAGGTATGAAGAGATATCTCACTATGGTTTTGATTTGCATTCCCTTATGACTAATCATATTTAGCATTTACCCATCCATGTACTTAGTGGCCAATTTGCTTATCTTTGCTGGAGAAATGTCTGTTGAAATCCTTTCCTAATTTTTAAATTGTTTTTATTTTTTTCTAATGTTGAGTTGTAAGACTTCTTTATGTATTTTGGACACAAGGTCCCTATGTGATATAAGATTTGCAAATATTATTTCTTAATTTGTGTACTGCCTTTTAATCTTTTTTCATGCTGTCTTACAAAGCACAAAGTTTTTTTATTTCAATGAAGTTTGATTTCTTTAATTATTTTTTGGTCACTTTTGTTTAGTGTCATATCTAAAAGGCTTTGCAAACATAAGATTACAAAGATATATCCCTATTTTTTCTAGTGGTTTTATACTTACAACTCTTACATGTAATTTGATGAAATTTTTTGAGTTAATTTTTGGTGTGAGGTAAGAATATAGCTTCATTCTTTTACTTGTGAATATCCAGTTATTCAGTATCATCTGATGAAAAGACTATTCTTTCCCACATTGAATTGTCTTGGTACCTTTGTCAAACATCAATGGACCACAAATGTGAGGGCTTATTTTTGTACTCTCAGTTCTATTTTCTTGATCTATATGTCTAGCCTTATGTAATACCACATTGTCTTGATTCCGTAGCTTTGAAGTATGTTTTGAATCAAGAACAGTAAGTCCAACTTAGTTCTTCTTTTCAAAATTATTTTGGCTATTCTAGGATACACAAATTTTCATATTAGCTTGAAAGTTCCTGAAAAAAGTCCAGCTTTGATAACGATAAGTAGTGAATTAAATCTGCAGATCATTTTAGAGAGTGTGGTAGGTATAATAATGACCCTCCAAGAAGTCATCCATGTTCTAATCTCCTTAACCTGTGAATATGTTACCTTACACAGCAAAAGGGACACTGTAGATGTGATTAAGTTAAGGATCTTAAGATGAGTGATACTGGATTATCCTGGTGGGTCCAATGTTCTTGGGCAGGAAGGAGGGTCAGAGCCAGACAAGGAGCTGTATTGTTGGAGCAATGGGGTCACAAGCCAAGGTCTGTGGGAAACCACCAGAAGTTGCCTAAAAAGTCTTAAACTGGGCTGGAAATGGAGGATACAGAAGTGAGCAAAAATAAACAAACAACAAAACAATCTGCACCCTAGTGGAGCTTAATCAAATAGCCTTATCTATTTACAAAGTGCTTCCAGGGGGAGATAAGAGTTTACAACAACTGTCTTGGATTAAATATGTTGGGAGGAGGCGGTTGGCATCAGAATTAGTTGCCCAGAGGAAATATGAAAGAAAGAGGAGGGGCTAACTGATGAAGCAGATGAGGTGAGCACTCCAGACAGAAGAAACAAAACATGCAAAGAGGCCAGGAAGCAAAAAGCAGACTTCAGCTCTGCCTCCAGGCTTTCATCTCAGAGCATGTTGTAGCAAGAACTTCTCCTTGGCTTCATTTTGCATCATCACCTTGGAGGCCCCAGCAGTGCTGGAGTGAGCTAGGGGCTGGCTTGCTTGCTTTTGGAAGACAAATGTCTCTTTCCCTACCCTCTTGTGACAATCCCTAGCCTAAATCACTTGCTGCTACTCACAGGGTCCCACAAGCACCTGGCTTCCAATACGCTGTGTGAACTGACGGAGGGTCCTGGTTGTTATTTCTTCTCTAATTAGCTAGTGCACCTGCGCTCCTGGTGCCTTCTCCGGAGCCCGTGAGGCCACCAGAGGTCGCATTAACAAGCTCAATATAATAAGTCTTTGCTGTGAAAGCTCAGGGTAATTAATTCTAACACTGGGAAGGGCTCAAGACTAATTCCACTAAACTGTATTGAGAAATCAGGGCACACACACTCACACACAAATCATACTGTCACTTAGCAACTTCTTCTGATGCTTTTCGTTACATGGCTCCCTTTTCTTCCCATAATCAGCCCATCCATTAGGTACAATAGTATTCATGGCTCTTCTTGTTTTACAGATTCTAAGAAACTAAGGCCCAGAGAGGTCTTTAAAGTCACACAGTTTCAGGGCTGGAGTTGGGATTTCATCTCAGTGCTAAGTTATTGCCAAGCTCATGTACTTTCTAATATCCTCCATGAGCTATGCTTTTGGTACTTTGAACTATGTTTTACAATCAGAACTTAACTAACCCTTTCTATTACCAGAGAATTGATGCAGCAGGCTCTTGCAGTTGTGTATATATATATATTTAATTGTGTCATCTCTGTCCAAATAAAACCCTTTGGCCTATTGCATGTCCTGGCACTGCTGAATGTCTGATCCAGGGACAGACCCTTGGAGTCTCTGTCCAAAGCCTTCTGCCTCCCAGAAGACCTAACTAGGAAAAAAGGGTAACAGAAAGTAACTTGCTGATCCTAATTGCTTTGCCCGCTCTACATGTCTCAGATCAAATACCATTTTGTCCTCTTTTTCCCCTTTAGGGGGGAATTAATTAAGCTCTAATTACACCGACAGAAAAAAATAGAAGCTACAATAAATTTTTTTTTTTTAAAAAGCTATTAACAAGGTCTGTGCACAGAGCTTGTTATAACCCAGGGAATGAGCCTCATTTGAATTTTATGGCCTTTCAATTTACATTTTTTTATTAAACCTTTTCTTACAATCCTCAATATGTCTTCCATGGTATAATCATCCTTGGGAATTTTCAGGTGTTAAATTAGATACTTGGGGGCTCCCTGACTCCTCCTGCCTTTGGTCAGAGCATGCTGCATTCTATGAGGCAGATTAATAATAATTTTTAAAAAACTGATTTAAGAGTTCACACCAATCTTTTGCTTTCCATCTGGAAGGAAGTTTGACTTGCAGAGCCCCTCTGGTCCAGGCAAATTAGATGGGAGTGAAAGTTTTCCTTGTTAGAGAGAAACTTTAGAAGTGGATTGTAATCAGGACATGCCACTTTAAGGGAGGAACACAATCCTTTCTCCCCATCAAAGGGAAGCCAGCCATGCAGACAGGGCTGGGCTGCTGTTAGGGTGGGAAGGACCTTCTCACCAGCAGGGATGGGAGAGGCACCCTTGCCCTGTCATGCTTCACAGCGTTTTCCTGAATGTCAGAGCTTGAAAGATAAACCATCCCAAAAGGAGATATGACCCACCAACTGACCCAGAGAAGGGTAGAACTGTGACTCAACCCTAGACCTGGACCTGTCCTGTGGTTTCCCTATCACATGTGGCTGGGTCACTGGGATGAGGTCTTCAGAATTCAGACTGTCAATCCCAAGTCTCCATCTGCTGAATCAGAGCATCTAGGAATGGGATCTTGGAATCAGTATTTTTTCAAATGCCTCCAGGCAGATTCTGATGGCTAGTCAGACATAGGAGTCATCTTATTAAAATGTCAAGTGTTAATCACTCAGTTGTGTCCAACTGTTTGTGACCCCATGAACTGTAGCCCACCAGGGTCCTCTGTCCATGGAATTCTCCATGTGAGAATACTGGAGTGGGTAGCCATTTCCTTCTCCAGGGGATCTTCTGGACCCAGGGACTGAACCCAGGTCTCCCACATTGCATGCAGATTCTTTACTGTCTGAGCCACCAGAGAAGCCCTCTAAAATGCCAACAGTAGATAAAAAACACAAGCTTTCAGGAACAGAAACACACTAGGTGTCTCAAACAGCGGAGAAGAATGAAACATACTCCCAAGAGGCTGGAACTTTGAGCCTAGACGTTCCCACAGGGGAATTTCTTTGAAACTTCCTCATTTATCCTAAAAATGATATAATTTTGGATTCTACTTTAATAATAAAAATTATATACATATATGCATATATTCATGTGCATATATATGTATATATGCATGTATATTCATATCCCAGATATTAGCTGGCTCCAAAATATGCTACCTTCCCTAGAATAGCCCATGCTCTAGCCAATGCACATACACAGACTTTCCTCAGATTTCTAAAAATCCCTGGTGGGGTAAGGGTGGGTACTTATAGCCTCAGGTTCCTCCAGCCTCTAAATTCCTTCTTCCACTAAATTCATTTCTGGATCCTCTCACCATTCAGTGGTAATCATCTCTACTTTTTGATGCATGGAAAGTGACCCATATTTGATTTCCACTAAAATTCATTCTCAAAAGATATTGGTCTGTATAGTACACTCTAATAATGATTATTTGGGAAAGAATAGGGGCTAAATGAAGGAGGGACAGTGATGTGCAGGAGCAGGCTCATATAGGCTCATAACAGCCAGCTATTAAATTTTCAGGATTTTTGCAATCCAGTTGGTAAACAAAGTCATTATTAAAAATTAAATTATATAAATTTATAATTAAATAATTAGAAAGCATCACTACGAACAAAGCTAGTGAAGGTGATGGAATTCCAGTTGAGCTATTGCAAATCCTCAAAGATGATGCTGTGAAAGTGTTGCACTCGATATGCCAGCAAATTTGGAAAACTCAGCAGTGGCCACAGGACTGGAAAAGGTCAGTTTTCGTTCCAATCCCAAAGAAAGGCAATGCCAAAGAATGCTCAAACTACTGCACAATTGCACTCATCTCACATGCTAGTAAAGTAATGCTCAAAATTCTCCAAGCCAGGCTTCAGCAATACGTGAACCGTGAACTTCCAGATGTTCAAGCTGGTTTTAGAAAAGGCAGAGGAACCAGAGATCAAATTGCCAATATCCACTGGATCATCAAAAAAGCAAGAGAGTTCCAGAAAAACATCTATTTCTGCTTTATTGACTATGCCAAAGCCTTTGACTGTGTGGATCACAATAAACTGTGGAAAATTCTGAAAGAGATGGGAATACCAGACCATCTGACCTGTCTCTTGAGAAACCTGTATGCAGGTCAGGAAGCAACAGTTAGAGCTGGACATGGAACAACAGACTGGTTCCAAATAGGAAAAGGAGTCCGTCAAGGCTGTATATTGTCACCCTGCTTATTTAACTTAAATGCAGAGTACATCATGAGAAACGCTGGGCTGGAAGAAACACAAGCTGGAATCAAGATTGCCGGGAGAAATATCAATAACCCCAGATATGCGGATGACACCACCCTTATGGCAGAAAGTGAAGAAGAATTAAAGAGTCTCTTGATGAAAGTGAAAGAGGAGAGTGAAAAAGTTGGCTTAAAGCTCAACGTTCAGAAAACTAAGATCATGGCATCTGATCTCATCACTTCATGAGAAATAGATGGGGAAACAGTGGAAACAGTGTCAGACTTTATTTTGGGGGGCTCCAAAATCACTGCTGATGGTGATTGCGGCCATGAAATTAAAAGATGCTTACTCCTTGGAAGGAAGGTTATGGCCAACCTAGATAGCATATTTAAAAGCAGAGACATTACTTTGCCAACAAAAGTCCGTCTAGTCAAGGCTATGGTGTTTCCAGTGGTCGTGTATGGATGTGAGAGTTGGACGGTGAAGAAAGCTGAGCGCCGAAGAATTGATGCTTTTGAACTGTGGTATTGGAGAAGACTCTTGAGAGTCCCTTGGACTGCAACGAGATCCAATCAATCCATCCTAAAAGAGATCAATCCTGAGTGTTCATTGGAAGGACTGATGTTGATGCTGAAACTCCAATACTTTGGCCACCTCATGCGAAGGATTGACTCATTGGAAAAGACCCTAATGCTGGGTAGGATTGGGGGCGGGAGGACAAGGGGACAACAGAGGATGAGATGGTTGGATGGCATCACCAACTCGATGGACATGGGTTTGGGTAGACTCCAGGAGTTGGTTATGGACAGGAAGGCCTGGTGTGCTGCGATTCATGGGGTCGCAAAGAGTCAGACACGACTGAGCGACTGAACTGAACTGATAATTAAATAAACTATCACAAAGACATGAATTATTATTCATTTCACTACATTTCATTATTATCTATACCACTGAAGTTGTCTGCTATACTTGGGTGGCAGAAATATTATAAAACGAGCTGCTATCACATCTCTTCCCAATTCTACGTTTAGTGGTTACATTGGTAGAATGAAATTGGCCATGGTTAGAGTCTTTATACCACATAAATAGGCAAATTCAATAAATCAAATCTTGTTCATTATCTAGACTTAAAAATTCATGAAGACGATATTAATAAGATCAGTTAAACTTAAAATGTGTTGTATGTGTGACTCACATAAAAGGCTTAAGAAAATTTTTGTCAATATTTGAAAACTATTACCTGTGTCAACAAAGTAGTCACTCACGTCATTGACAAATGAGTGAAGTTCTGACAGGGCTGTTACCCTTGGTTCACGTCCATTTTATTCATCAACATAAATGAAAATATCAACCAACATTCATGTCAGAACTACACTTGTAATCAAGTATTTATTTTTAGCCTGGTTTTGTCAAATCATGTTTGAATTGCAACTATTGATCAGCTAGAGATACAAGAATTCTACAAAATTCGTGAACGCATTTTGTGAGAATCAAGTGGTTAGATGGTAAAGAATAGCCTATATTTTGTTCTCATTTGTAAAGTGTGCACTACACATCCTTCATATCAGTGAAGATTTGAATAAGCTTACGTGTTTCCCCAGAGAGCTAGTTGTTAAACATTTAGCAGCCCACCAAAATAATATAAACACATTGAATAGTGAGTGTGTGTGTGTATACATATATATATATACACATATACTCTCTCACCTCAAAAATAGTTAATTTTTCTTCTCCCTCCCTCTCTTCTGCAGAGCTATTTAATCATCTGTTTTATTGGGGTTCCCAGGTGGCTCACACGGTAAAGATGGTATTTCCTGCTTGCAATGCAGGAAATGTGGGTTTGATCCCTCGGTTGTGAAGAATCCTTGGAGAATGGAATGGCAACCCACTCCAGTATTCTTGTCTGGAGAATCCCATGGACAGAGGAGCCTGGCGGGCTACAATCCATGGGGTTGCAAAGAGTCCTACATGACTGAGCAACTAATACTTTATTAGATATTGGGTGTTTGTGGGTTACCACCCAAACATCCACGTCCCTTTCCCCATCAACAGCCTATTACATTTTCAATGTGGAATGCACCCTTCCTCCAGTCTCGATTTTATACGTGTAGAATGAACGCTTCCCCAGCTACAGGGATTGGCTCTGAGAGACTTGGCCAATCAGCATGTCCCAGCTTCCTGGCTACAGTGATTGGTTCAGAATTGAACACGACCCAGTGTGGGCCAATGACAGAGAAGGAAACCCAGGCCTTAAGGAGGTGATATTAGAAGAGATAAATTCCTTTTCTCTGGACAATGTATTTTGAGATAGGAACTACTTCAGCCAGTTTATTATCCCAAGGAGAGAACTCAGAACTGGGGGATGAGAAACTCCCAGAACTTGAGGATGAAGCCAGACACCATGGAAAGTAAAGTGTGTGTGTGTTGGGGGGGGGAGGGGTGCACGCACGCGTTCGCGAATGCGAACTCAGTCCCTCAGTTGTGTCAGACTTTGTGCAACCCTATAGGCTGTAGCGGCTCCTCTATCCATGGAATTTTCCAGGCAAGAATACTGGAATGGGTTGCCATTTCCTCCTCCAGGGGAATCTTCCCAGTCCAGGGATGGAACCTGAGTCTCTTGTGTCTCCTGCATTGACAGGCAGATTTCTTACCACTGTGCCACCTGGGAAGCCCCTACACTACACTTGATCTTAGCCAAAAGGCAAGAAAGCAAAGAAGATACACAAAATCTGGGTCCTTGGTAAAATTATTTGAAGATGAAGTCTTATTTGAAACCAAATTTTCCTGACTTTTAGGTATAAGAAGTAATAAATTCCCTCTGTTTTTGATGCCAATTTTAGTTCATTTTTCTGTCACTTGAAACCAAAAATATTCTTCATTTTTATATTTGTTTTGACTCTTTACTTCAGGGTCCTCACTTTCTACCTCAGGAATTTCTTCTATAAGAGAAATTCTATTCAAGCTAATAAGATTTTTAAAAAATAACTTCAGTATATAAAAGTAGTGTTTCTAATAACATTGTCAAGCAAAATTCACATTTGAGGAAGTTGCACCATATTTATTCCATGGCTTCTGAGTTCTTGCTAGCAGAATTGTATACTAAGGGACATGCACACTTCAATTTGAGAAGCCTGGTGCTAAAGCATTAAGACACCTCTTACATCTCAGAGAGTCAACTCTTGGTTGACTATTCATGTGTATCATGTCAGTCACAGAGTAGGATGTTGAAAGTTGGCTATAAAATGCAGTAATTTGAGGAAGTTGAAGGACAATGATTATGATAATGAGAGCAAAAACTTACGTAACTCTTGCTTTGTGCCAGGTTCTGAGTTAAGTTCTTTCCATGAATGAATCCTCATTGCCATCCTAGGAGGCAGGCATTTCCCGCCTCAGTTTGTAGGTAAAGACGTAAAAACGGTTGCCCAAGTTCACACACTTTGGCTCCTGGGCCTGTACTCTAACCACTAGGTTGTACTGTTTCTCCACTGTGCACTTGGAAGAAAATGAAAACGGGTCTAGACCCAACTCACAGGAATAGGTGAGCCCAGTAGGGATCTGCCTTTGAGGCTCTGAGTGTAGTTGTGAAGTCCCAGCACCTACAAATGCTGCATAACCAAAGCCAGCACCAAGACCAATGTAATTCATGCTAGGAGGGAGCAGAAGGCAAATCAGAGGGGCAACCAAGAGCACAATTTCCATGGAGCAGATAAGGCAATCAACAGTCAAGGAACAAAGGTGGGGAAGATGAAGAACATGTCAGCAAGGAGAGCAAGCAGGTTGAAGACACTGATTCAGAATGGAGACCATAACAATGAAATGCCAGAAAAGGATGATTTTTCTGTATCAAAGCAGAAAGTGAAGAGGCAGTAAGGAACCTCTTGATGAGGGTGAAAGAGAAGAGTGAAAAAGCTGGCTTGAAACTCAACATTCCGAAAGCTAAGATCATGGCACCTGGTTCCATAACTTCATGGCAAACAGAAGGGGGAAAAGTAGAAGCAGTGACAGATTTCATTTTCTTGGGCTCCAAAATCACTGTGGATTGTGACCACAGCCATGAGATTAAAAGACACTTGCTCCTTGGAAGGAAAGCTATGACAAACCTAGACAGTGTATAAAAAGCAGAGACATCACTTTGCTGACAAAGGTTCTTATAGTCAAAGCTATAGATTCCCTGATAGTTCAGATGGTAAAGAATCTGCCTGCAATGCAAGAGACCCGGCTCCTTGGAAGGAAAGCTATGACAAACCTAGACAGTGTATAAAAAGCAGAGACATCACTTTGCTGACAAAGGTTCTTATAGTCAAAGCTATAGATTCCCTGATAGTTCAGATGGTAAAGAATCTGCCTGCAATGCAAGAGACCCGGGTTTGATCCCTGGAGAGGGGAATGGCAATCCACTTCAGTATTCTTACCTAGAGAATTCCATGGACAGACCATGGGGTCGCAAAAAGTCAGACACAGCTGAGTGACTTTCACACATGGTTTTTCCAATAGTCATGTACAGGTGTGACAGTTGGACCATAAAGAAGGTTGAGTGCCTAAGAATGGATTCTGTAGAATTGTGGTGCTGGAGAAGACTCTTGAGAGTCCCTTGGACTGCTAGGCGATTCAGCCAGTTAATCCAAAAGGAAATCAACCCTGAATATTCTTGGAAGGACTGATGCTGAAGCTGAAGCTCCAATACTTAGGCTACCTGATGTGAAGAGCTGACTCACTGGAAAAGACCCTGATGCTGGGAAAGACTGAAGGCAAAAGAAGAAGGAGGCAGCAGAGGATGAGATGGTTGAATAGCACCACCAACTCAATGGACATGAATTTGAGCAAACTCTGGGAGGTACTCAAGGATAGGGGAACCTAGTGTGCTGCAGTCCATGGGGTTGCAAAGAGTCAGACATGACTCAGCAACTGAACAACAACAGAAAAGGTCCAAAGTTGAAGACCATGCACTTAATATATAGTTAATGTCAAAATAACAATACATCCCAAACAATGCTAAAACTCAGTTGCATACAGTAAGAAGTATTTATTTCTGATGCAGAGATTTGTGGGCCAGCTAGCTATACCAGTTACAAACTAGTAAAGGTGAAATGTTAGTGGTGATTAATAGATGAACTAGGCCAGGGGTCCCCAACCTCTGGGATCAAATTCCTGATGATCTGAGGAGCTGATATAATAGTAATAGAAATAAAGTGCTCAATTAAACACGATGTGCTTGAATCATCCCGAAAGCATCTCCCCACCCCCTTTCTGTGGAAAAACTGTCTTCCACAAAACCAGTCCCTGATGCGTAAAAGGCTGGGGACCACTCTTCTAGGATATACTCTGCTCCAAGCTGGAAGCTGGGTTCAGGTCAATTCCACACATCTCTCAATCTCTTTGGACCAGCAGGTGAGCTAGGGCAGGTGTATGTCATGACAATGACAAAAGCACAAGACAGCAAGTGCCATCACAAAAGCACATTTCAAGCCTCTGCTGGCAGTTTTTATCAGCCCACTGGCCAAGGCAAGTCACACGACCACGCCTGAAGGCAGATGGTAGGGGAACGCTGTCCACCAGGAAATCGTGGCAAGGAGGTGGGTGTCTAAATACTGTTCCAAAGGAGGACATAGTTAAGACCAATAATTAAATCTACTACAAGCCCCAAAGATAAAACTTGCCTTATAGTGATATAAGGATCTGCCCCCCATGAGAGAAGCAAGTTGTGAGACAGTGTCCTTGGCACTGGAGAAGGAACATGGGGAGGGGCCCACAGAGTGGCAATAGAGACTAGAGGAGGGGCTGGGGGCAGAGGTTGCTTTTCTCAGACCCTGGTGAACACAGGCAGATGAGCCATGGCTATTTGGAAGGTTGCCCAGTTTAAAGACCCACTCGAGACTTATTGATCAAAACTGTGCTCAGGCCACTTAAAAAATTACTAGTTTAAGGTGTAATGTTAGTGGTGATTGATAGGTGGTTTTTGTTTCTGAGGATTCGCAGGTCCAAGCACAGCCAGCAGAACAGATGGTTAAGTCTGTGCTCAGAAGGTTTCTTTCTGTCACGCTGGCTGCATTAGGTCTGTTTCTTAGAGGAACCATGCAGTGATACAGAGTGGTTGTATTTCCTTGCCAGTTTCACCTCTTCCTTATTGAACAAGTCTCTTTCAGTCTTTTCATCCCACCAGCTATGGCCAATGGCAGGCTCCCCATTAGAAACCTTCTCCCAGTGAATCTGCATTTGTTAAATGAGCTTTATGATGATTTCATTTTGTCTCTTTGAATCTGAGACCACACCCAGTATTCCTTGGCTAGCTTTTTCTGGAACTCAGAGTCAGAAAGGGTAAGGTGTCTATGTTTACATAAACATCAATCTCTGGTTTTTATTTTGCACTGGCAGCCACAGAAAGCCCCAAAGGAAACAATTTTAGAGCAGTGGTGCCCAAATCTGAACTTCATGTTAAAGTCTCCATGGGAGCCGTGAAGCCCATAGATACCTGGGCTTCCCTAGTGGCTCAGATGATAAAGAATCTGCCTGCAATGGCTTTGATCCCTGGGTAGGGAAGATCCTCTGAAGAAGTAAATGGCAACCCATTCCAGTATTCTTGTCTAGAGAATTCTATGGACAGAGGAGCCTGGTGGGTTTGGTGGCCTACAGTCCACGGGATCACGAAGAGTCAGACACAACTGAGCAACTAACGCTTTCACTTTCACACTTCCCAGACCAAATAAGTCACGATCTCAGGGTAGGGAGAGTGCCTGCACATTGTGTGTGTGTGTTTGGGGTGAGGGGTGGGGGGTGGCGTTATTCATTTTTAAGCTCTCCAGATGTTTCTAATGTGTAGCCAGATGTGAAAGATCACTCTTTTAAAGTCTCCAGTTTAATCAGCATAGTGTTGTGTTGGTCTGGCAATTCCTGTTATAAAATCCACTGTGAAAATATGTTCATATTCATTCTGTGCTCAGTCTTGGAGAAAAAAGCTAACTTTTTCTGAAGAGGTCATTTTCCTTTCTTCTGAAAGTTCTGCTCCAGTCTTCAGCCAAACGCAAGGTGGAGGAATATCTTTTTAACTGTAATGTTAATAATCAGGAATCACAGTGTTTGCAAGTGGATTTTATAAAGTGTTAGGGTGTTTTGGTCAACCATGCTCAGACAGAATGTTGTTTTTCTTTCTCCTTAGAAATTTATGTTCACCTGTTGATATACATGGGCTTCCCAGGTGGCACAAGTGGTAAAGAACCCGCCTACCAATGTAGGAGATGCAAGAGACGTGGGTTAGATCCCTGGGTTGGGAAGATCTCCTGGAGGAGGACACAGCAACCTACTCCGGTATTCTTGCCTGGAGAATCCCATGGACAGAGGAGCCTGGCGGGCTACAACCCATAGGGTTGCGAAGAGTTGGAAAAGACTGAAGTGACTTAGCACACACGCACGCATTGATATACATGGAGGCTTTTGCTTTACAGTCAGGGAAGAACTGGGGGGCAGTATTTTGCTCACTCAAAGGGAGAAAGGGAACAACCATGGAAGGGCCTGCGTGGTGTCTTCCTTTCCCTGGCTCTGGGACTGCTCTTCTCTTCTGTGAGCTCGAAGTTTACAAACTGCCTTGTCTTTAGACTTTGTGGGTTCTGAGTACTTTGGGAGCAGATGACAAAGTGTAAAGTAAAGCTGGAGGAGGACTATCCTCCCTTCCTCTCAGCTGAGCTCTCTAGAGTATCCTCAGTCAGCAATGATCATTCCCATTTTACAGTTGAGACTATGGAGGCACAGAAAAAAGTAAGAAATTTGCTCAGCTTCATTCAAGAGAGAGGAGCTGAGATCTGAACTCGGATGTTCCAAACTCCAAACTCTTTGCTGATTCTAAGATAGAAAACCATAGTACCTGAGGGAGCTATATACCAAAAAAAGAAATATATATATATATATATGTATATGTATATGTATATGTATATGTATATGTATATATGATGTTGTTCAATCACCCAGTTGGGTCTGACTCTTTGCGACCCCATGGACTGCAGCATCCCAGGCTTCCCTGTCTCTCACCATCTTCTGGAATTTGTTCAAGTTCATGTTCATTGCATCGGTGATGCCATCCAGCCACCTCATCCTCTGACACCCTCTTCTCCTTTCTGCCCTCAATCTTTCCCAGCATTAGGGACTATTCCAATGAGTCTGCTGTTGGCATCACATGATGAAAATACTGGATCTTCATCTTCAGCATTAGTCCTTCCAATGAGTATTCAGGGTTGTTTTCCCTTAAGATTGACTGATTTGGTCTCCTTGCTGTCCAAGGGACTCTCAAAAGTCTTCTCTAACACCACAGTTCGAAACCATCAATTCTTTGGTGCTCAGCCTTCTTTATGCTCCAGCTCTCAAAACCATACGTGACCATTGGGAAGACCATAGCCTTGACTATACAGACCTTTGTTGACAGGGATATGTCTCTGCTTTTCAACACACTGTCTAGGTTTGTCATAGTTTTCCTGCCAAGAAGCAACTGTCTTCTGATTTCATGACTGCAGTCACCATCCGCAATGAATTTAGAGCCCAAGAAGAGGAAGTCTGCCCCTGCTTCCACCTTTTCCCCTTCTGTTTGCCATGAAGTAATAGGGCTGGATGCCATGATCTTAGTTTTTTTTTTTTAATATTTAGTTTCAAGCTGGCTTTTTCACTCTCCTTCTTCACTCTCATCAAGAGGTTCTTTAGTTCCTCTTCACCTTCTGCCATTAGAGTGGTATCATTCGCATATCTGAGGTTGTTGATGTTTCTCCCGCCTATCTTGATTCCAGCTTGTAACTCATCCACCTCGGCATTTCTCATGATGTGCTCAGCGTATATGTTAAATAAACAGGGTGACAACAGACAGCCCTGTCATATTCCTTTCTCAATCCTGAACCAGTCAGTTGTTCCATACAGTGTTCTAGCTCTTTCTTCTTGATCCACATACAGGTTTCTCAGGAGACAAGTAAGATGGTCTGGTATTCCCATTTCTTTAAGACGTTTCCACAGTTTGTTATGATCCACACAGCCAAAGGCTTTAGTGTAGTCGATGAAACAGAGGTAGATGTTTTTCTGGAATTCCCTTGCTTTCTTTATGATTCAATGAATGTTGACAATTTGATCTCTGGTTCTTCTGCCTTTTCTAAACCCAGCTTGGACATGTGGATGTTCTTGGTTCGAATAATGCTGAAGCCAAGCATGCCAGGTTTTAAGCATGACCTTACTAGCATGGGAGATAAGTGCAATTGTCTGATGGTTTGAACATTCTTTATTACTGCCCTTCTTGGGGATTGGGATGAGGATTGATCTTTTCCAGTCCTGTGGCCTCTGCTGGGTCTTCCAGATTTGCTGACACACTGAGTGCAATGCTTTTATAGCATCATCTTTTAGACTTTTGAACAGCTCTACTGGAATTCCATCACATCCACTAGCTTGACTTCAAACTCCAGAAAGTCTAGCTCTGGGTGACTGACCACACCATAGTGATTATCCAGTTCATTAGCGTGTTTTTTTGTGCAATTCTTCTGTGTATTCTTTCCCTCTGTTCTTGATCTCTTTGGCATATATAAATATATGTATGCTCCATATATATATATATATATATATATATGCTGTGCTGTGCTAAGTCATGTCTGGCCTTTTTGACCCCATAGACTGTAGCCTGCCAGGCTCCTCTGTCCATGGAATTCTTCAGGCAAGAATACTGGAGGCATGCCATTTTCTCCTCCAGGGTATCTTCCAGACCCAGGGATCAAACTCATGTATATATATATATATATATATATATATATATATATATATATATATATATACACACACACACACACACACATATATATGTAATAAATATACATATACAAATATATACATGTAATGAATATATAATATATTTTATCTTTAGTTAATAGCTCCCTGACATCAGTTGCTCTGGACACTTATGGTGACTTCTTGTTGAGAAATCCCTTTGAGCAATTTCTAAGACGTCAGCAAAGCTTATGACTTCATTTTCTACCAAATTTTCACTGCTGTGGAAAGAATATGAAAAGATTGTGTTCACTATTGTAACAAGGAATGGGAAGTTTCCTTACTATAAAATCTCGTCTTTTAGTTTTTTCCAACAGGAAGTGAAAGCAGAAACACAGGAAGGAGAGACCTAGGGGATCAATGACTTTTCTCTACCAAGACTGCTATTGCTTAGGGTCTAGAGGCTGCCTTGAGGGCCACCTCTACGATAAAGATGCCTACAGTGTATGAAGGCTTCCTGGGTAGCTCAAATGGTAAAGAATCTGCCTGTAATGCAGGAGACCTGGGTTTGATCCCTGGGTTGGGAAGATCCCCTGGAGAAGGACATGGCAATCCACTCCAGTATTCATACTTGGAGAATCCCATAGACAGAGGAGCCTGGTGAGCTAGAGTTCATGGGGTCGCAAAGAGTCAGACTGGACTGATAGACTAACAATTTTACTGTCACTTTTTTTTCCCCCTACAACAAAGAATGGCCATGGGATCCATTTTCCAACCAGGAGGCTCCTGGATGGTTTGAAATTTGCCCTGAATAGCCAAGTTGAAGAATTTATTTTCAAAGCTGACCTCAACTTGGAAATCTTGCAGCCGAGACTGGAAATAGTCTGGTTGCTTGCATCTGCATTCTTCGCTGATCTCTCTCTCTCAAGCTCTGAGCTGGCTGGGTTACAGTTTGACTTTTTATTTTTCCTCTACATCTCCCAAATGAAGCCTTGGCACACTCTCCTCTATTAAAAACCTCATTTTGCCATAATCAGGGGTTAATTAGTTAGACATTCTTAGATTGTGCTGCAACACCCCGGTCAGTGGACTTGACCGGGTGCCAAGGGAGCTGGTGGGTGTGCCAGTGGTTCAGAAATGCAGCTCTCTGCTACAAATATGTTTAGTGTATCACCCTTTGTTTCTTATTGCTTTCCTGAAGCACTAGAGCAGCATGGGATATGATACAGACATTCCAGAAAGGAAAGGTGGGGGTGGGGGAAGAACCAGCCTTTCCGTGATGAAGCAAATTGTTCCACCTAGCTGATTTATCCGAGAGATTATTCTGCATTATCTATTATTGGAATGGAGCATCAAAAATATTTCTTTTTCCTCAAACATGTTAGAGGTTTCAAAACTCATTTCCATTGAAAATACCTGGCCATGATTTCTCAGCTAAGGAAATAACCCATCTCTAAAGTTATCTGTGGAAGTCAGGGAGCCAATAATGTTTGGCTACTGTGACATTTATTTCACTTAATGGGCTCCTTCCTGAGAATTTAATGTCTTTTCCACATGTGGTTGCTACAATGGAATTGAAACTGACATACTTCTACCCGCGGATCCTTTCTTCTCTTTAGATTATGTGAAAAATGAACCCAATTGCAATTCTCTTGTTATGTTCACTCACCTAACATTGAACAAATGTCTCTTAGAGGACCCGTAGTCTGCTGAGCACCCCGTTTTCTCTTTCTGCAATGGCACTGATTTCTCGACTTCCTGAGTCCTTGGAAATTGGTCCCAGGCTTCCCAAAGTCCACCCTGCTGTACCACCTCCAGGAATTGGCTCTGGGTCGTATCTGCTCTGTCTCCTGTTTGTGCGGTCTCCTTCTTCCAACACATATGAGAACAAAACTCATACAGTTGGGATTAAAAAAAAAACCAAAACCTCAATTTAATGAATATTTGACTATGTCTAGAGTCCCGTTTACAATGGAAAGACATGTCAGTCATCTTTCCTGACTTCCAGGGCAGATGATCTCAAGTGGGAGATGTACTCATGTACAGGGTGATATTCAAAATCCTTGATAACAGGTATGTTCGAGCACCCACAAATCAGGACATGCAATGGCTTCAGCACTGGAGCAGACCCTTGAAGACCCTGAGTGAGCTGGGAACAGCCCTCTACTAGCTGGACTGTGAGAAATTCTGGATGAGTGGCTGGGATGGTGCAGGAGGAGGCTGGAGCACCAGAGATTAGGGTGAGCACGTTTCTATCAATCAGGATGGAGATGCACTGATGCTTCACCAACTTAGGTAAGTGTGCCAGGGTACACCAGCAGCCCTGCGTGGACATAAATAGAGGGTGTAAACCTGTCTGTACATCACACACACCTCCTGGAACACTTATTAAAAATTCAGAATCTGGACCCTTAATTTGGGTTCTGATTCAGTGATTCTAGGGTGAACCTGGGAATACGTATTTTAACAAAAGTCTTGGTGACCATGAAGGGACCAGATGGTAGACCTGGATCTGGAAATGGTTGTCAATATGCTGGATAAGAGGGGCTGATTTATTGTTGTGTCTGACTCTTTGCAACCCCATGGACTGCAGCACGACAGGCTTCCCTGTCCTTCACTATCTCCTGGAATTTGCTCAAACTCATGTCCGTTGATTCAGTGATGCCATCCAACCATCTCATCCTTTGTCACCTCATTCTTCTCCTGCCCTCAGTCTTTCCCAGCATTAGGGTCTTTTCCAGTGAGTCAGCTCAGGGGGCCAAAGTATTGGGGACTGATAAGTCTGGGTTAAACTCTCTACGTCTCAGTTTACTCATTTGTAAAATGGTGCTAAAGACGGTGGTCATGAGGATGAAATGAGAATGTGTTTTTGAAATGCTTAGTCCAGACCTGGCCCAGAGAAAGTGACCCGTGGCCACACCCACTTCCCACTCAAAGCAAAGTGAAAGGAATGCTCTCAGCTGAACCTTCTAAAGTATTTCGTGGGGATGAAGGGTCCTGGAACTGTTCTTGCTGGAATAAAGTAATACTTCTTAGTGGGAGAATCTACACTTTTAACAAGTACCCCCACATAACTTTCATGCTCAGTAAATTAAAAACAAATTTTGTTCTAGTTGGAGAAAGGATAAACAGTAGTTTCAGATCACAGAAGTAGCTTGCTACCTGCTCTGCCTGCATATGAGGGGCATCTGAACATGGCCAACATGAATGATTTAGGCCCTTGAGGATTGGGGCTTCAGCATCCAGGCTACCTGTCACTACATTCTCTGCATCCACTTCCCTCTGGGATGTTTAATCTCACTCCACTATGGATATAAGCTCCCTCTCCCACACAGTGTGAAGACAAGATGAGCTAATGGGGATGCAGTATCTGTGCCTAAGAAAGCATTTTAATTAATTACACAAATCCATAGTCCCTTTGGTTGAGTGGGAAGCATCAATTTATCTTCTCCTTTAAATTTAACTAGCATTTTCTTTTATATACCACTCTTTGCCCAATTATAAAAAACTACAAAAAAAAAAAAAAAACTGGGAAACTGGAAAACAGAAAAAAGCATAGTTAAAAAACTTATTTATTGGGGCACAGTGACTACATCACCAAAAAGCCTTACCTGCTGAATCAAAGAAGATGGACATGTCCCTGTACAGTGACTTGAGCAGAATGGAATAGAATGACGGAAACGGTCTAGCAGATGGTCATGGGAATGAGCTGTGGTGTGAGGTTCTAGGCTGGAGGTGTGACTTTGGCCCACTTGTTTAATTTCTCCTTGCCTTGGTTTCCTCATCTGTAATGTGCGGATAATGCTATTCCCTGCTACATGAGGTTATCACAAGTATTAAATAAAATGAAATGTGTAACACTCTTAGCCTACTCAAAAAACACTGAGCTATTATTTGAATAATACATTTTGATCAAGTGGAAAAAATCAGGTCAAATAATGACTAAATCTGATTTTCCATTCAGTTCAGTTCAGTCGCTCAGTTGTGTCCGACTCTTTGCAACCCCATGGACTGCAGCATGCCAGGCTTTCCTGCCTATCACCAACTCCTGGAGCTTACTCAAACTTATATCCATAGAGTCAGTGATGCCATCCAACCATCTCATCCTCTGTCGTCCCCTTCTCCTCCTGCCTTCAATCTTTCTCAGCATCAGGGTCTTTTCAAATGAGTCAGTTTTTCGCATCAGGTGGACAAAGTATTGGAGTTTCAGCTTCAGCATCAGTCCTTCCAATGAATATTCAGGACTGATTACCTTTAGGATGGACTGGTTGGATCTCCTTGCAGTCCAAGGAACTCTCAAGAGTCTTCTCCAACACCACAGTTCAAAAGCATCAATTCTTTGGCATTCAGCTTTCTTCGTAGCCCAACTCTCATATCCATACATGACCACAGGAAAGACCATAAGTTTGACTAGATGGACCTTTATAGGCAAAGTAATGTCTCTGCTTTTTAATATGCTGCCTAGGTTGGTCATAGCTTTTCTTCCAAGGAGCAAGCGTCTTTTAATTTCATGGCTGCAGTCACCATCTGCAATGATTTTGGAGCCCCCAAAAATAAAGTCTGTCACTGTTCCATTGTTTCCCCATCTGTTTGCCATGAAGTGATGGGGCTGGATGCCATGATCTTAGTTTTCTGAATGTTGAGCTTTAAGCCAACTTTTTCACTCTCCTCTTTCACTTTCATCAAGAGGCTCTTTAGTTCTTCTTCACTTTCTGCCATAAAGCTGTTGTCATCTGCATATCTGAGGCTATTGATATTTCTCCCAGCAATCTTGATTCCAGCTTGTGCTTCATTCAGTCCGGCATTTCTCATAATGTACTGTGCATATAAGTTAAATAAGCAAGGTGACAATATTAGCCTTGATATACTCCTTTCCCAATTTGGAACCAGTCTGTTGTTCCATGTCCTGTTCTGACTGTTGTTTCTTGACCTGCATACAGGTTTCTCAGGAGGCAGGTAAAGTGGTCTGGTATTCCTATATCTTTAAGAATTTTCCACAGTTTGTTGTGATTCACACAGTCAAAGGCTTTGGCATAGCCAATAAAGCAGAAGTAGATGTTTTTCTGGAACTCTCTTGGTTTTTTGATGATCCAATGGATGTTGGCAATTTGATCTCTTGTTCCTCTGCCTTTTCTAAATCCAGCTTGATCATCTGGAAGTTCATGGTTCATGTATTGTTGAAGCTTGTCTTGAAGAATTTTGAGCATTAGTTTGCTAGTGTGTAAGATGAGTGCCATTGTGTGGTAGTTCAAACATTCTTTGTCATTGCCTTTCTTTGAAACTAGAATGAAAACTGACCTTTTCCAGTCCTGTGACCATTGCTGAGTTTTCCAAATTTGCTGGCATATCGAGTGCAGCACTTTCACAGCATCATGTTTGAGGATTTGAAATAGCTCAACTGGAAGTCCATCACCTCCACTAACTTTGTTCATAGTGATGCTTCCTAGGGTCAATTGACTTCACATTCCATGATGTCTGGCTCTAGGTGAGTGATCACACCATCGTGATTATCTGGGTCATTAAGATCTTTTTTGCATAGTTCTTCTGTGTATTCTTGCCACCTCTTCTTAATATCTTCTGCTTCTGTTAGGTCCATACCATTTCTGTCCTTTCTTCTGCCCATCTTTGCATGAAATGTTCCCTTGGTAGCTCTAATTTTCTTGAAGAGATCTCTAGTCTTTCCCATTCTGTTGTTTTCCTCTATTTCCTTGCATTGATCATCGAGGAAGGCTTTCTTATCGCTCCTTGCTATTCTTTGGAACTCTTCATTCAGATGACTATATCTTTCCTTTTCTCCTTTGTCTTTAGCTTCTCTTCTTTTCTCAGCTATTTGTAAGGCCTCCTCAGACAACCACTTTGCTTTTTTGCATTCATTTTTCTTGGGGATGATCTTGATCACTGCCTCCTGTACAGTGTCACAAACTATGGACAGAGGTCCATAGTTCTTCAGGGACTCTATCTATCAGATCTAATCCCTTGAATCTATTTCTTACTTCCACAGTATATTCCTAAGGGATTTAGTTTAGGTCATACCTGAATGGTCTATTGGTTTTCCCTACTTTCTTCAATTTAAGTCTGAATTTGGCAATAAGGAGTTCATAATCTGAGCCACAGTCAGCTCCCAGTCTTGTTTTTGCTGACTGCATAGAGCTTCTCCATTTTTGATTGCAAAGAATATAATCAATCTGCTTTAAGTATTGACCATCTGGTGATGTCTTTGTGTAGAGTCTTCTCTTGTGTTGTTGGAAGAGAAAATGTTTGCTATGACCAGTGCATTCTCTTGGCAAAACTCTGTTAGCCTTTGACTGCTTCATTTTGTACTTCAAGGCTAAATTTGCCTGACCAAGGCCAAATTTGATTGTCCATCGGTGTCATCCATTCTGATTGATCCATTTACAAGTATGTCGGCTGTCACCTCTGGAATAATGACAATTGTGACTCACATTACTGAGTATTTACCATGGTCAGCCACTATTCTAAATGCATCACCACATTTAACTCTCAACCAAGATCCTCTTCATGGATCGTAGCCTTGTGGCCAAGGGGCTTTTGTAACTCAGTGAGGCTATGAGTCATGCTGTGCAGGGCCACCAAGACAGACAGGTCATAGTGAAGAGCTCTGACAAACCGTAGTCCACTGGAGGAGCAAATGGCAGCCCACTCCAGTATTCTTGCCACAAGAACCCCATGAACAGTATGAAAAAGCAAAAAGATATAACTCTGGAAGATGAGCGCCCCCAGTTCTGAAGGTGTCCCATATGCTACAGGGGAAGAGTGGAGGGCAATTCTAATAGTTCCAGAAAGAATGGAGTGGCTGGGCCAAAGTAGAAACGACGTTCAGTCGTCGATGTGTATGAAGTGGTTAGATAGCATCTCTGACTCAATGGACATGAATTTGAGCAAACTTTGGGAGACAGTGGAAGACAGAGGAGCCTGGCGTGCTACCCTTCAGGGGTTGCAAAGAGTTGGCCAGGATTCAGTGACTGATCAACAACATAGCCGTTGGAGTATAAGGGAGTTGGTGTTTTATTTATTTTATGTCATTTTACTTCATTATTTTTATTTCACTTTATTTTCTCTTTTGTACCTGAAAATGTCACCTGTCATAGACATTTATCCAGGCTTGAGTCACACCACCACCATCCAGATGAGCACACTTAGAAGTATATTTCAATGCCTGCTGCTGCTTTGAAGGAGTGGCGTCTGTAAAGGCAGCTTCTGATTGTTTGCTGCATGGCTAATTTTAAATGTTTGCTTAATATGCAAATGATACCTCCCAGTGACAGCTTGGGGAGAACTGCAGATGTCTTTCCCTCAAAGTGACACAGCCCCGCCACTGTTTCCACTCAATTACTGACACTGCTACTTCAATCCCGGGCTCTGACTTACTCAACTTGATCACCAATGTCCTGACTTCAAGCAAGGCCACTGCTAACACGTACCTTTGTGAGAATGAGAAAATGGTGCCCCTCGAGACTGATGCGTTAAAAGAATACACCACAACAGTTTCCACCCACCCGTCGTCCCTACCCAGGGAGAAAATTAGAAAAAGCTATTTCTACCTCCGTGGTAGGCCTAGGGAGAAGTACCACAACATCAAGGGACACACAGCTTGGAAAGTGGAGAACTGGCTACCTTTTGGCCCCTACTTACTTTCTCAGCCACACACCTTTGTGCACTGCACAACTCACAAAACCTGATGATATGGTGGGCTTGACCTGGAGTCTGAAAGACCTTTGTATTTCTGAGTTTTCCCACTTTGTGAAATAAAAAAATGTTTTTTCAGCAGTGGGCACCAGAGACTCTCCTAGGCAGAGAACCATGTTTGATTAGGAAAATACTTGACGGGCTGCTTTTGTGTGGGAAAGTCCTCCATGTGGGATGAGAGAGATGAAAAGGGAGAGGAAAAGAGGGGAAGAAAAGGGTACTGAGTAACAGGTGGGAAAATCGAGCCTGCTGAGAAATATGTCAAAGTGAAAGTCACTCAGTCATGTCTGACTCTTTGTGACCCCATGGACTATACAGTTCATGGAATTCTCCAGGCCAGAATGCTGGAGTGGGTAGCCTTTTCCTTCTCCAGGGGACCTTCTCAACCCAGGGGTTGAATCCAGGTCTCCTGCATTGCAGGCAGATTCTTTACCAGCTGAGCCACAAGGGAAGCCCAAGAATACTGGAGTGGGTAGCCTATCCCTTTTCCAGTGGATCTTCCCGACCCAGGAATCAAACCAGGGTCTCCTGCATTGCAGGCAGATTCTTTACCAACTGAGCTATCAGGGAAGCTGAGAAACATAACCAGTGATAAGTTCCCAATGGCAAGGGGTCAGAGGGCATTATTTAGGAGCAGGGTTGTCTAATTTTCCAGTATGGATTTGGGAAAATTGCCACATGAGCCTCCTCAGCTGCCTTAAAGCTTCACCAACAATCTGATGAACACAACCTTGTCTCGGGGGTTGGAGGAAGTGAAAAAACCTGAGGTTTTACTTTTTGTGGACAGAGCTTGTAAGGCAGTGAGGTGCTCCCTGCGTGTTCAGTCGCTTCAGTCATGTCCAGATCTTTTTGACCCTATGAAACATAGCCCACCAGGCTCCTCTGTCCATGGAATTCTCCAGACAAGAATACTGGAGTGGGTTGCCAGGCCCTTCTTCAGGGGATCTTCCTGACCCAGGGATCCAACCCTAGGTCTCTTGCACATCTCCTGCACTGAAGGCAGATTCTTTACCCTTGAGCCACCGGAGGTGCTCCCTAAGCTAATCTAACTCCATGAAGAAAGAAACACAGGGAGAATGACCAGAGAAGCATAGAGCTGATCCAAATTAGGCCTGTGAGAGTCCTTGAGAGAGACAGGAAGGGGCAGCAGCCCTTCCACCATGTGTGGGAAAAAGGAGAAGCCAGTGTCTTTGGAATTTCAAAGGACAAAACAACCCCAGTGGACATCAAGGACACACATGTGGGTAATGATCATAGACTTTTGGCTCTGTTGCCCCTCTCTGTTTGAATCATGATGAATAATTAGAGTTCATGGCTACTGTGTCTAATAGGCACCAGGGGCTGAATATACATGATTTCAAACTTCAAACTTAGCCAAGAAAGTATTTAAGTCCACCTTTTGTAGATCATGGGCTTCCCTGGTGGCTCAGACAGTAAAGAGTACCGGCAGTGCGGGAGACGCAGCTTCGATCCCTGGGTCAGAAAGATCCACTGGAGGAGGAAATGGCAACCCACTCCAGTATTCTTGCCTGGAGAATCCCAAGGATGAAGGAGCCTGGCAGGCTACAGTCCATGAGGTCACAAAGAGTCAGACATGACTGAGCGACTTCACTCACTTCACTTTAGAGATCAAGGAATATGATGATCAGATCCAGGTAAGGACTGGGAAGGGAAATTCTTCCTCTGGTGACAATGGAGGGCTTGCTGAGTCAAGATCCTTTCCCAGAATCTGCGTTCCCTGAACTCTAGGAGCACATGGTTCAGTGTTTTGAAGAGAGGAATTGAAATCACTTTTATTTATGAGAAGAGCATGTGTTTTATGCCTAACTGCCCTGCAGCATGGCAACAGTGATACTCTTACAGAAGTGTGGGATCACCTTGGTTAGAAGTTGATGTCAACATGAAGTTCCATTCATGTGTGCTCAGAGGTCATGGTTTTTAAATCATGTTGTAGTGTGGTTGCAATTAAAATAAAAGCTAGTGGTAAATATGTTACGCAGCAATGCCAAGGAATGGGAGAAGGAAAATACTGTTTTCTGCATGCCCAGCATCCTGTGATAGAGAAAACAAAAAATCCTGTGGCTTTTCATTTGGATTGCCAAAAATATGGCAACATTTTTAACCACCTCACTCTCTAGAAGATGTTATTTCCCTTCCCTGTGAGTATTATTGTATGTATTGCACGAGGGCCTTCAGGGAGAGGGCCAAAGGGAATCTGGGCACACCCTAATACATTGCAAAGAGCAGGCCAAGGACATGCTGGGAATGTGGGTCATAATGACATTTCAGAGAGAGAAAGTAGAGGGAGGTTCTGATAGTGTGACATTCCTAAGAAAGAGAGCATCAAATAAGATTCTGGGAGCACAGCAAGCTGAATGAGGCATCTTTCTTGTCTACCCATGAGTCTAAGCAATAAACATCTAGGTGTAGGTAGGAGCAAATGAAGCCTTGGGATCTGCTTCAATCCTTATATGCAGAACTGGGGAAGGGGTTTCTTCTCCAAAGGATGAGTGAGCCCTATAGCTGCAGGACTGAGAGTCCTAGAGAGTTATGACTTTCTGGGAGGCCGCCGTTCGTCTGTAGTGATATGCAAAGCCCCCTGGAGGCCAAGAAAGAGATGAGCAGAAGGGATGGGCTCTCTTGATCCCAAGACAGGGAAGTTCATGGATATTAGAGAGTCTTTCTCTAGGTACCTCCACAGGGACTGGCCCACCTAACCACCTCCTCATCTTCATCCTACAAGGGTAGAGATTATTTCACTATCATCGATGGGATTGGAACACAATGAATCTGAAAAATTAACATACTATCACAACTAATAATAGCAAATGCTTAAATAGCTCTGGCTTTGTGCCAATCACTGCTCTGAGTACTTAATGTATATTAGCATTTTTACAAAATTAAACTTTTTATTTTTAGATAATTATAGATTCACATGCAATTGTAACAAATAATAGAGAAGCTCATGTGCCCTTTACTCAGTTGCCCCCAGTGGCAATTCTTCACAAAACTGTTGCGTGATATCACAACCAGGAAACTGACATTCATACCGAACATTTCCATCACAAACAGGACCCCTCATATTGTCCTTTTATAGTCATGCCCACTTCCCACCTGCCCCACCCCCTCTTTATCTTCTGATCATTACTAATCTGTTTCCTGTTTCTATAATTTTTCCATTTCAAGAATGTTATATAAAGGGAATCATACAGTATGTAACCTCTTGAGACTGAATTTTTTCCATCAGCATATTTCTCTGGAGATTCATTCTGGTGGTTTCATGAATCAATTTTTTGATGCTTTTCATTGCTGAGTTATATTCCATGGTATGGATATATTCCATGGTATGGACTGTTTAACCATTTGTCCCTGAAGAACATGTGAGTTGTTTGCAATTCAGGGCTTTTAGGAATAAAAGTATTATATGCATTTGTGGACTTACGTGTAAACATACATTTCTCTGGGATCCACGCCCAGGAGTGTAACTGCTGGGTCATAATGTAGCTGCATGTTTAGTGTTTTTGGAAATTGTCTAAGTATTTTCTAGGCTGGCTGTACCATTTTATATTCCCACCGGCAGTGCATGGGTGATCCTGTGTCTTGGCATTCTCGCCAGGACTAGATTGAACTTGGCATGCATGACAGAATCAATATGCCATCCTTGGGCTGAAGCAACCAGCTTTCCAGAAAGCCCTCATTAGAATGTTCCTAGAATGGAGAACAAGTTCGTCCACAGATGTGTTTGTCAGGTTAGCAAGGCAGAGAAAATTCGGAAAGAACAGATCACAGGAGCGGTGAGTCTTGATGGGGATACGGGGCAAAGAGAAGGGCTCCTTGGTTGCCTCTGGCTGTCAGAGCACAATTACCAGAAGAGCTCTGGGCCTCTTGATGGGGAGAACTAAGGTGTGAAGTTAAAAAAAAAACAAAACAGAAAAATAGAAAGCAGCCAAAAGCAAACTTCAGGAACTCTGAAAACCCAGATCTAACTCAGGGGTCAGTTCCCCACAGTTCACTCAATCCTACTGTTTGCAGAATTCCTACAATCGATAGCATAGTAAATATGAGACTTCATTACCCAAACACTCCACTGCTAATCAACTAGAGACCCAGTCTCTTGACTGCACAGGGCTTTCCCACACCCGTCTTGCTTCTCCTCTCCTCACTTCAGTGACACCTTGCTCCTCTCTCTTGAGCACTGTCATCCTCACGGAGACAGCAGGACCTAGTGGTCTCTGTAGCATGGCATTTTTCCTCCATCAGTCACCTTCCCCATTCACTCAGAAAATTCTTTGTTCTTGTGCTTCCAAACTGTTTCTCCATATCATCCTCTAAAACTTTAGTTTAGCATTTCTATTATGACAAAGAGTAGGGTGGTAAACAATTGAGATCTGGATGAAATTATGAAAGGATGGATAGAGTATGGTTCAACAAGGAGATAAAAAAAAAGTGAAGGGAAAAAATGCCATAAGACTTTTCACTCTGGGGCTATTAAGGTTACAATTAGTTTTTACTGAGGGCTCATAAATGCGCCAGGCATTGTGTTAAATACTTTATCACATGCAATTCTCAGAACATCCCAATAAAGCATGTTCTTTTCTCACCACCTTTGAAAGTGAGGAAAGTAGATTGAGAGATTAAATTACAAGCTTAGGGTCACAGTACTGACAGTGATGGATCCAGGATTCCAACTCAGGCAGTCTTATTCCAGAACCCATCTCCAGTTCACAATAGATCAGCTAAGAAAAAAAGCATGTATGCCAGCTCAGAAATTGAGATGAGTCTTGTGACGCCAGAGACTCTATTATGAGAGAAAAAGGCAAGGCAAGGCTGTTCCAATATGACTTGCCTGTGTGTGGATCTAATCTAGGCTCTAAGACTGGAACTGGCCTCCTTGATCTTGTCAGATGCTCTTGGATGCCACTACTTGGTCTGGATAACCAAACTTCACTAGGCATGGCTTCTGATTCCCAACTGAAAGAAAGATGAGCAATTCTTATGACTGCAAAGAGTGACAGTATTTCCACAAAAGCCTACATAGAATAAGATCATGTTGAACTTCCATTTCTGACCAAATGGAAGGCCAACGTTCCCACTGAAAAAAATCTAAAAATGCTGATGGTGAAGAATTACCAAACCAAAATCTAAGAGATGGCAGAAATTCAGAATGGCAAGCACAGCATTGAACCATTTTTTGCTAAAGCATTTCCCCAAACTGATTAATCTAGGCTTCAGTTTTCACAGTCTCATGGGGCACAAGGTACTAAATACCAAGCCTAGGGCCATCCCAGAATACACAGAAGACTTATACAAAAAGGTCTTAATGACCCAGATAACCACAACAGTGTGGTTACTGACCTAGAGCCAGACATCCTTGAGTATGAAGTTAAGTGGGCCTCAGGAAGCATTACTGCAAACAAAGCTAGTGGAGGTGAAGGAATTCCAGCTAAACTATTTCAAATCCTAAAAGATAATGTTGTTAAAGTGCTGCACCCACTATGCCATCAAATTTGGAAAACTCAGCAATCTCTATAGGACTGAAAAAGGTCAGTTTTCATTCCAATCCCAAAGAGAGGCAATGCCAACAAAATGTTCAAACTACCACACAATTGCCCTTATTTCACATGCTAGCAAGGTAATGCTCAAAATCCTTCAAGCTAGGCTTCAACAGTACATGAACCAAGAACTTTCAGATGTACAAGCTGGATTAAGGAAAGGCAGAAGAACCAGAGATCAAATTGCCAACATTCACTGGATCACAGAAAAAGCAAGGAAATTCTAGAAAAACATCTATTTCTGCTTCATTGACTATGCTAAAGCCTTTGACGGTGTGGATCACAACAAACTGGAAAATTCTTAAAGAGAAGGGACTACCAGACCACCTGACCTGTCTCCTGTGAAACCTGTATGCAGGACAACAAGCAACAGTTAGAACCGGACATGGAACAACAGACTGGTTTAAAATTGGGAAAGGAGCATGTCAAGTATGTATATTGTCACCCTGGTTATTTAACTTCTATGCAGATTATGTCATGTGAGACGCTGGGCTGCATACATCACAAGCTGGACTCAAGACTGCTGGGAGAAATACCAACGACATCAGATATGCCGATGACACCACCCTTATGCAGAAAATGAAGAGAAACTAAAGAGCCTCTTGATGAGAGTAAAAGAGGAGAGTGAAAAAACTGACTTAAAACTCAACATTCAAAACATTATCATGGCATCCAGTCCAATCACTTCATGGCAAATAGATGGGGAAACAACGGAAACAGCGGCAGACTTTATTTTCATGGGCTCCAAACTCACTGTAGATGGTGACTGCAGCCACAAAATTAAAAGATGCTTGCTCCTTGGAAGAAAAGCTATGACAAATCTAGACAGTGTATTAAAAAGCATAGACATTATTTTGCCAACAAAGTCCGCCTAGTCAAAGCTATGGTTTTTCCAGTAGTCATGTATGGATGTGAGAGTTGGACTATAAAGAAATCTGAGCACCAAAGAATGATGCTTTTGAACTGTGGTGTTGGAGAAGATTCTTGAGAGTCCCTTGGACTGCAAGGAGATCCAACCAGTCCATCCTAAAGGAAATCAGTCCTGAATATTCATTGGAAGAACTGATGCTGAAGCTGAAACTCCAATACTTTGGCCACCTGATGCAAACAACTGACTCATTGGAAAAGACCCTGATGTTGAGAAAGATTAAAGACAGGAGGAAAAGGGGACAGCAGAGGATGAGATGGTTGGATGGCATCACTGACTTGATGGACATGAGTTTGAGTAAGCTCTGGGAGTTGGTAATGGACAGGGAAGCCCGGCATGCTGCAGTCCGTGGGGTCACAAAGAGTCAGACACAACTGAGTGACTGAACTGAACTGAGCTGAACTGAAGCATGCAGGAAGTAAGACATAATTAGGAGAAAGTAAGAGAAAGAAACAACTGTGGGGTTCTCAGAAGATGGAAGCAGTGGCAGGTTAGGTTTTCAGTCTCTTCCAATCCCCACACAAAAACAGAGCAACTAGACAGCAAAGCTAGAAACACATGAACAACATTTCAAAACAAATCTAGTAAACAAAGACAGGAAGGTGCGGACAGACCACTAATAGATAACAGGAATGCTTGGTATTGAAGTCTGTTGGGGAGGACGAAGAGGGAAGGGATGGAGGCCGAATCTGATTGGCCCGAGAAAATAGAATCCCATTGTAGGAATAAGAAAGAACACAAGAAATGATGCCTTAAAGACGCAGATGATGAAAGGAAGAAAAATTCAAAAGTCAATAAGAAACAAAAAGCACAAACCAGTACTGTACACCCATTTTCATAGCAGCATTATTCACAATAGTCAAAAGGTGGAAGCTATCCAAAAGTTTATCCACAGATGAACAGATAAACAAAATGTGGTCTATCCATACCATGGAATAGTACAGGAAGCATTCTGACACATGCTGTAGTGTGAATGAACCTTGAAGACAGTGAAATAAGTCAGTGAAAAAAGGGCAAATATTGTATGATTCCACTCATATGAAGTACTTAAGAGCAGTTAAATTCATAGGGACAGAAGGTAGAATGGTGGTTGCCAGGGGCTGGGGGAAGTAGGAAATAGGAATTATTCTTTAATAAATACTGAGTTTCAATTTTGCAAGATGAAAAACATTTTAGAGATGGAAGGTGGTGATGATGGTATAACAATGTGAATGTACCGTAATGACACTGAACTATATACTTAAAATGGTTAAAATACGAAAATTTATGCCATATGTATTTTACCACAATTAAAAAATAAATACAAAGAAATTTCAAAAGAGAATATGAAGAGAGAAAGTATTGAAGCATTGAAAGTAGGCAAAAAAAGATTGAACACACGGGTGATAGGAATTTCTGAAGATGAAAACCCAAGCAAGGGAACAGAAGAAATACTAAAAACCTTTATTTCAAGAAAACACGCCTGAAGTTGAAAAATAATAATTTGCATTACATTTTAAAAGAGCACCACACACACACGAGAACATTTGACCAAAAATGATGACAATCAAGACATTCTAGTCAGAAAGTGAAAGTCTCTCAGTTATGTCCGACTCTTTGCAACCCCATGGAATTCTCCAGGCTAGAATACTGGAGTGTGTAGCCTTTCCCTTCTCCAGGGGATCTTCCCAATCCAGGGACTGAACCCACGTCTCCCGCATTGCGGGCGGATTCTTTACCAGCTGAGCCACAAGGGAAGCCCACGAGTACTGGAGTGGGTGGGTAGCCTACCCCTTCTCCAGCAGATCTTCCTGACCCAGGAATTGAACTAGGGTCGCCTGCATTGCAGGCAGATTCTTTACCAACTGAGCTATCAGGGAAGCCTGGTATTCTGTCTGATCTGGGATTTAAAAAATCCTTTTGGCATCTAGCAAGAAAAGCATGTGACTTTTAAGGGAAAGAAAATTAGATTGTTATTAGGCATTGAAAGCCATACTTTATGTCAGGAGAAAATTGAGTAATATATTCAAGATACTCAAGAATCAGAGCACCAGGGATTTTATATGCAGCAAAATTGATTTTTTTTAAGTACAAAGGGCATAGACAAACTTATCAAAACATAAGAACTCAAGAAATATTGTTCGCACAAGCCCCTTCTGAGTAATCTACCGTGGAATGAGTTTTAGAAAACCAAAAATAACTAAAGAATCAGTGACATAATGACTGCTAATGAGCATTAAACAATTAGCAACTGAGACAGAGAAAACCAAGACAAATGAGGACCTATAACAGGAGTGTATTATGAAATGGCTACATGCTCTAGCCGTGTAGATACAGTACAGTTATTAAGATGGGGGGGGCATCTTTATGCATTTGTCAAAATTTAGAGAGCTGTGCACCTAAAACAGGTAACCTTTGCTATATGTACGTTTTATCTCAATAAACTTGAAAAAAGGAGGGGGGTGAAAAGACTATAGACCAAAATTTCTTAATATTTTCAACAATCACAATGAGGTGATATGAGTAATGTTATTCCAAGATTGTCGTGTGTTTAAAATTGAATAAAACAGATGAGAAATTGTATAAAACAGATACAGATGAGAAATTATGACATATTCTAATCTATCACCTCTGGTGCACTTGAAAGCCAATATTCTTGAAATGGAAGAGGACATGTTGATGTAATGGGAAGAGTTTATATGAAAGAAGTCTTCGCTTAAAACTGGAAATATTAATATGAATCCATGAGATTATTTTATATTAATTCTCTGAAGACTCCTAAAAACAACAGTCAACTCAGTAGCAATAAGCATCCTTAGTATCAGCACTATTGTATGTGTTCAAATAGAAGATCAATAACCCATATGGAGTCATGGCCAATAGATCCAAGCACTCTTAAGTCCTGCAACTTCGAGTCAGCATTTTCTGCAACAAGGGAATGATAACCTATCTAATATCCTTGCCTGGGAAATCGCATGTACAGAGGAGCCTGGTGGGCTATAGTGCATAAGCTCTCAAAGAGGTGGACATGACTGAGTGACTAAGCACATATGCATACAACAAGGAAAACATGCAAACATGTCCATGCACATACAACTTTCCTTCCCTTCCATATCTTAGAAAGTGGGACAGAGAGGAGTGATAATCATTGTGCAAAGTCCCACTTGATGCAGGAATATGATTCCTTAGATGGGACTGGTTCTACTTAGGTAGCCTCTTGGTCTATCAGCACCAAAAATTAGAAACGTAGAGACCATCAGTGGGCACCCAAGAGCTGATTTGTTCCGAGTACACAGTTGCTTACTGGCTGTAGCACTGGTGAAAACAGGATACAGGCAGGTGCCTCTATCCATACCATCTCATCAAAGGGAAAAGCATTAATAGATGTTTCAGCTCTCAGCACCAGTGAACACAGAACACCAGAAATGCTAAATCAGAAGGCTTTCTAAGATTTTTTCATTTTGGATCTCCAGAACCATGCTTTGCTATTCTTTTCTGAGTCAGTGCCAGAAAGAGATCATTGGTCTTGCATCTCTCTATGCTTTTGATGACTTCGATTAATGCTTTCGATCTATGCTTTTGATGACTTCTCCTTCACTGAGTCTTGTCCAGGTCTACTCCAGTCCTTTCCAGTAAAGCTTCATAAGTAAAATAATCAGGGGCAAGTATTTTGGGAATGCTAGTATCTTTCCTCCCAGAAACCTCCTGGTTTCCATATGCAAAGCACCCTTCTGTTTGCAAAGAAGAGTGTATAGGTAGCTTCTCTAAGTCAAACCAAAGGCCTCATCATAATAGTTTTATTTGAGCCTCTTTGGAATATACCTGCATATTGAAGAGAAATCATAAATGTCTACTCTAAATTGACTTCCTATACCCACCAGAGTGAGGAGCATCTAGCAGCTTCTTTTTTAAAAATTAATTATATTAATTGAAGGCTAATTACTTTACAATATTGTAGTGGCTTTTGCCATATATTGACATGAATCAGCCACCAGTGTACACATGTCCCCCATCCTGAACCTCCCTCCCACCTCCCTGGAAGCTTCTTTAGGTAAAGAAGGAAAAAAAATCTGGTTTGGCTATCCCACTCCACAAGGACATGGAATAAACTTATTGCTGGAATCAGAAAGAAGCTTCTACTAATAAGGCTTTTGGATGAAAACTGAAAAATAAGCATGCAAATGTCTTACTAGATATTGTAGGACATTCTTTCTTCCCGTAACTCCTGGTTCTTCCTGCACACATCTTTTCTAAATCCCAGTCCCCATAATCACCAGCAGCTATGGGACCAGATAAACACAACTTCAACTCTAAAGAAGAAAGGAGACTTTTCCTACCACCTTTCCACATAAAATTTTAGTTAGGTTTCTGATTGGTTCAACTAGGATCCAATCACTGTGATCAGGAGGAACGGAAATATTGACTGTCCAATCTTAGATCATCATATATCCTCTAGGCAAGAAACTATGCTTCCTTCTTTATTTTTCAAAATTTATTTCATTTATTCATTTAGTTGTACCAGGTCTTAGTTGCAGCATGAAAACTCCTAGTTGAGGCATGTGGGATCTCAAACCTGGACCCCATGCATTGGATATGCTTCCTTATTTAAATACTTGTAATATACAAATATAGAGTTGTAATGAGGAAGGAATACACTTTCTAAAGACTGTGTTTAGGGAGGGTGTTTTTTCCCAAAAGGAGATCACTGGTTTTGAGCAGTCACAAATTGCAGAAGTCCTCCAATACAATCCCAAGCCCAAGAGAAGCCAGGCTACCAGGAACCACTCTTTTCTATGTATCTTCATAAAATGCACCACCAAGACTGGTTATATTCTATAAGAAGCAACTGTAGAACTGGTGCCTCAATCTGATCCTCTGGCTAACCAATTTTGAAAGCATACAGAGTTGAAAATATTACTATCTCTGGTTCTATATTCTCCATTGATTTTTTTCACAACCAATGATTGGAACAGGGTCAGTGCCTGGCAACCAGGAGGGCTTCAATTTATCAAACGATTTGTCACTTCAGACAGCTGCTGCTTCTGCTGATTTGGAATTTGCAATAGATGATGACAGGACAATGAACAACGGCTTTGCTATTGTCATCCTTCACTACTGCCCTTCAAGCAGCACTCCAAAAAAAAAAGAGTCCAAGTTCTCCTGCCTGGTTGTTCCTGATCCTGAAGTAGCATAACTAGGTTCTAGGTTTTATAGCAGTTGCTTCCTTTAGTGGAAGAATGAATGTGTTCTCACACTTGTGCAGTGTGAACTTACTGGACCAGGACGAAGGATATTTGACTTGGCCACTCAGCCTACATTCACCCTTTTTCTATTTAGAGTAACCAACTTTTCCTCCAGGGAACACTCCCCTCTGATCTTTAGCCCATGTGCTTCAGGTTAAGTTGAATCTACTTCCTGTTCTAGGGATGGGCCTGTGGCTCAGACCAGACCCATCAGAGCACATATTACGGTGGTTATACTGATTCAGGGATGGTCACATGATTCAAGTTCAGCCAATGAGACATAAAGATACAGTTGAAGGTAAAGATTAGAGGCCCTGGCTCTTTATAGCCAGATTTGAATTTGGAGTTAAGCTTGGGAATGCCGGAAGCCATTTTGCCACCGTATGGAGCCTGACTATGAGGCCAAAATGGAAGGAAGCATTCTGACGGAGACTTCATTATGATTACATGATTTGAACTCCTGAGTCTGGTCCCACCTGAACCTAAATCTAATCCTCTACTTGTCATTTATAGGAATCAAACACAGTTTGGGTTGGGTTTCCTACCATCTTAAACAATCAAAAAGAAGCGCTCTATAGTTAGGGTCTAGTCCCAACTCTGCCACAAAGTAGTAGTGTGACCTTGGGGAAGCTTCTTTATCCCTATGAGTCTAGATTTTTCTAAGCTATAAAATGAGGTCATTGTTTGAAACAGATATTTTTGCTTGGTCATTCTAGGGCATTTGACGGAATTATTGTGTTAAACTTGGATTTCATAGAAGACAGGTAGAACCTTCTGAATTCAGACACTTAGGACAAGTAGATGGATTAGCACAGATGCCCTGGGAACGTTCTCTAGAAAGGGAGCAAAGTGTCTGAAGTATTCAAGAGGAACAGGTTCTCCACACCTATTTCAGTAATTAAAGAGCTAGTGTAGCAGTGTGTGTGTGTGTGTGTGTGTGTGTGTGTGTGTGTGTGTCTGTGTGTGTCTGTGTTAGGAGTTCATGTGTTTGGAAAATCCCATGGGGAGAGAGGCCTGTCGGGCTACAGTTCATGGGCTTGCAGAGTCAGACACGACTTAGCAACCAAACAACAAACAAAGCAACAAGTAACATATAGTTAGATGTCCCTTAGGAAAATCCTAATGGTGTTAACACATAACTTTCAACAATTTGAGTTTCTTCCAACTACCAAGTTTGGCTTTTTAATCCAAAATTAATACTAATAATATGAGAAGAAGGGTTTAAAGTAACTGTGGTCCTGGCCTTGGACATAAACTGAAACTAATAGGTTTTATTAGTTTTTAAATGCCTGACATGATCTTGATTTCTTATCATCTTAACTCAGATAACACTAGAATCTGAGATTTTTTTTTATGAGTGAAATTTTCAAAGTGATTTAGAAGCTAACCTAAGGTTGACATATCATAAAGCAAGAGGACTTGAATATAACAAGAATAAAAAATAATGGGACATAACCTTTAAACAAAGAAAATCTTCTCTTGGAAAAGATAGTTGAAGCTAATTCAATATTTATAGCTTTCTCCAGCATTTTATTGCTATTTTTTTATGGTTTATTTAAGTTTTCCTTGCCTGTAATGAAGGAGATGCAGGTTTGATCCCTGGGTCAGGAAGATCCCCTGG
Organism: Giraffa tippelskirchi; assembly: GCF_054371585.1. Classification (NCBI taxonomy): domain Eukaryota; kingdom Metazoa; phylum Chordata; class Mammalia; order Artiodactyla; family Giraffidae; genus Giraffa; species Giraffa tippelskirchi. The sequence goes on from NC_137287.1 coordinate 26,284,571, forward strand.
AGAAGAAATGGCAACCCACTCCAGTATTCATGTCTGGAAAATCCCATGGATGGAGGAACCTGGTGGGCTATCGTCCGTGGGGTCGCTAAAGAGTCAGACATGACTTAGCAACTAAACAACACAAAACAGCAAGTAACATGTAGTTAGATTTCTCTTTGAAAAATCCTAATAATGTTTGTCTTTTAATAGGAGGAATTGTTATTTATCTTTACTGTAATCAGTTATGTTTGATTTTATTTCTGTCATCTTAATTTCTGTCATCTATTTTTCCTCTTTTCTTGAGTTTTTCCCTTTCCAGATTCTAGCTAGCTGAAAAATAGTCTTACTTTTATTTGTCCAGTGAAATAAAGGCCTACCTTCCTTTTTAAAATACTGCATTTTAATTTATATCTATTTTTTACAAAAATAAATATCTTTCAAATCCTGTTTTCTTGAGTTCAGTTAAGTTCAGTCACTCAGTCACATCTGAATCTTTGCGACCCCATGGACTGCAGCACAACAGGCTTCCCCGTCCATCACCAACTCCCGGAGCTTACTCAAGTTCATGTCCATCGAGTTGGTGATGCCATCCAACCATCTCATCCTCAGTCGTCCCCTCCTCCTCCCGCCTTCCATCTTTCCCACCATCAGGGTCTTTTCCAATGAGTCAGTTCACATCAGGTGGCCAAATTATTGGAGTTTCAGCTTCAGCATCAGTCCTTCCAGTGAATATTCAGGACTGATTACCTTTAGGATGGACTGGTTGGATCTCCTTGCAGTCCAAGGGACTCTCAAGAGTCTTCTCCAACACCACAGTTCAAAAGCATCAATTCTTTGGTGCTCAGCTTACTTTATAGTACAACTCTCACATCCATACACGACTACTGGAAAAACCATAGCTTTGACTAGACAGAACTTTATAGGCAAAGTAATGTATGCTGTCTAGGTTGGTCATAGTTTTTCTTCCAAGAAGCAAGCGTCTTTTAATTTCATGGCTGCAGTCACCATCTGCAGTGATTTTGGAGCCCCCCAAAATACAGTCTCTCACTGTTCCCATTGTTTCCCCATCTATTTGCCATGAAGTGATGGGACCAGATGCCATGATCTTTAGTTTTCTGAATGTTGAGTTTTAAGCCACTTTTTTCACTCTCTTCTTTCACTTTCATCAAGAGGCTATTAGTTCTTTTTCGCTTTCTACCATAAGGGTGGTTTCATCTGCATATCTGAGGTTATTGATATTTCTCCCGGCAATCTTGATTCCAGCTTGTGCTTCATTCAGTCCAGCATTTCTCATGATGTACTGTGCACATAAGTTAAATAAGCAGGGTGACAGTATCAGCCTTGATGTACTCCTTTCCCGATTTGGAAACAATCTTTTGTTCCATGTCCAGTTCTAACTCGTGTTTCTTGACCTGCATACAGATTTCTCAGGAGGCAGTTAAGGTGGTCTGGTATTGCCATCTCTTTAAGAATTTTCCACAGTTTGCTGTGATCCACATAGTCCAAGCCTTTGCCTTAATCAATAAAGCAGAAGTAGATGTTTTTCTGGAACTCCCTTGCTTTTCTTAGCAATGTCAAAAAGTAATCAGTGGTCTAAAACCCCCTCTCTGAAAAGACAATCCTTGCAGTCTCCCTTCATTCCTTCCACTCTCCTATCTGCCACATCCCAGGTCTTATTACATAGTATTTCAGTCTAGGTATAATATTTTGATGAAGATATACATGGATTTTTATATATTTACCTTTGTTTCATGTCTCTTTTATTTTACTAACTCCTATTTTAAAGTTGCTCTGAAATTTTACACCTGTATTTTCAGCAAGTATTTACATTTTGTCCTCAGCATTTCTTCAGCTCCTTCATTAGCTCCATTATACCTTTACTCTCTTTCTAGAATCATCCCTTGATGAGCATCAGGACTGTTGGATCCATCCTTTATATGCCAACTTTTCTGCTGTCCTTTTGTTATTACTCTGTGGGTTGGTGTAATATCCCAAATCCCTAAGTCAATCCTTTTATTTAATTGTTAATTCTGCCATTCAGCCCTTCTGTTCAGCTTTTAATATTTAGCCCTTCTATTTATCGTTTAATCATATTTTATTTTCTGAGGTTTAGTTTGTATTATTAAAGTATTCTTATGACTAGCCCCAGGTTGGTTGCATGGATGGTACTTCTTCTCAGATCTGAGGGTACTAGTCAACATTCTTTAAGTCATCTTCTCTTTCCTATATTAACTTTGGTCAAGATTTAGAAGCCTCATATGCTTAGTTTTATGTCTCTCTTTGATATCATTTAGTTCCCGCAAATGTTGGATGATGCAACTCTTTGTAGCTGTAGAGGAGAGCGTCAGAGAACATGCCGTCCAATATGGCAACGACTTCAATAGCCACATGAGGTAGCCACTAACGACATGTGGCTGTTTCAACTTCAAATTAAAGGAGTTAAAACGAAATGAAAATGCATTTCTTCTGTTGTACAAACCACAGTTCAGGCACTCAGTAGACTTGTGTGGCTAGCAGCTGTAGGAGTGGGCAGAACAGTTTCATAAAGTAATTTCTTTCTTTTTTTTCTTTTCTAGTTATTTTAGTTTTTACTTTTAATTGTGATTAAAAAAAAAAAAAAACACGTAACAGAAAATATACCATCTTAACCACTTTTAAGTGTGCACTTCAGTCGTGTAATGCTGTTGTACAACGAGTCTCCAGAAATTGTCATCTTGCCAAACTGAAACTCTACACCCATGAAACAACTCCCCCCTCAGCCCCCCCCACCACATCCTGGAAACCACCATTCTTCTTTCTAAAATTTATAAAGTATTTCTCATTTTTTTAGAATACTAAGAAAATTTTACTGACGTGTAGTTGCTGTACAGTATTATATGTTATGCTTCCCTGGTGGCTCAGTCCGTAAAGCGTCTGCCAGCAATGCAGGAGACCTGGGTTTGATCCCCAGGTTGGGAAGATCCCCAGGAGAAGGAAATAGCAAAGTATTCCATTATTCTTGCCTGGAGAATTCCATGGACAGAGGATGGTGGGCTACAGAATTCCCTGCACAGCCTGGTAGACTACAGTCCATGGGGTCACAAAGAGTTGGACATGACTGTTATATGTTATAGGTATATGATATAGTGATTCACAATTTGTAAAGGCTAGACTCCCTTTACAGTTAACATAAAATATTGGCTATAGTTCCCATTGTACAATATATTCTTATAGCTTATTTAATTTATTTAATTATTTTTATTTATTTTTTAAAATTTTATTGGAGTGTAGTTGATTTATTGTACAATGCTGTGTTAGTTTCTCTAGTTTCACTCCAGTATTCTTGCCTGAAGAATCCCCACGGACAGAGGAGCCTGGTGGCCTACAGTCCACGAGGTCACAAAAGTCGGACAGGACTGAGCACAGTGTTCGTTTCAGGTGTACAACAAAGTGAATCAGTTACACATATACATATATCCAGCTTTTTTTAGATTCTTTTCCCATACAGGCCATTGCAGAGTATTGAGTAGATTCCCTGCCTATTATAGTAGGTCCTTAGTAGTTATCTATTTTATACATAGTAGTGTGTACATGGGGCTTCTCAGGTGACACTAGTGGTAAAGAACTAACCTGCCAATGCAGGAGACGTAAGAGACTCAGGTTTGAACGTGGGATGGGAAAATCCCCTGGAGGAGGACATGGCAACCCACTCCAGTATTCTTGCCTGGAGAATCCCATGGATAGAGGAGCCTGGCAGGCTATAGTCCATAGAGTTGCAAAGGGTCAGGTATGACTGAAGCACCTTAGGACGCATGCAGTGTGGATGTGTCCATCTTAATCTCCCACTTTATGCCTCCTTCATAAAGTATCTCTGTCACCCAAACTGTTGCGCTGTACGGCGCTGGTCTAGCCTGATTAGTGTCAGCGGCTAAAATGGCTTTCCTCTGAACATGTGACAGGCACTATCCCCTGCTTGAAGTGGACAAGAGGTATATCCAGTGGGCTTCCCTTCATGACGTGAAAGAGAGAAGCATGACTTCCAGTTGTGGGTGCTCTGTCTTGCTTTGCTCAGCAAAGGTTACCCATGTCTCTCTCTAACCACTTAAGCTCCAGTCACAACTTTATACAGAAAACTGACTCCACAGTCAACCTGGGAGGAAGTGTAGCAGCCAGTCTCTTTTGAATGAAGAATCTGTGGAACTTTCTGTTCTCCGATTTATCACTCACAGACCATTGTTTCTCCCACACTGCTCTCTCTCTGATGTAGATTTTTTTCTCCAGAGTTCTTGGGAGAACTCAGTTTTACAATTGTCTCCTTTTTTATCTACTTGGGGTTATAGTTTCCTAAAGGCTGTTAAGGAATGGCCATTAATCTGATGCCATATATTTTATCTCTTCCACACATTTCTCAACATTTTGGGCCTGCTGATGGCAACATTCCCCATTTTCCAGCACGACCATTGATTTATTCTCGCTCTTGTATTTCTTCTGTCAAGATGTGCTCAGTCAGCCATCTTGAACTGAAAGTCATAGCCTGATTTCTTATACCTTTTGTGTCTACAGAATAAGCGTTATAAGTGATCATAGGATGTCAGGGCTAGAGAGGATATCTGAGATCCAGTCCAGTCTGTCATTTCATGGATGGACAGGGTGAGAATTACATAAAGGAACTTGCTTGCCCAAGCCTCTACAGCATGGCGGTGGCAAGCTGGGACAAAGAAGGACCTCACTCACCCTCTACACTGGCCGCTGGCCTTTCATTGTCTTCTGCTCCAAGAACCCTGAGAAATTATAAGAGGAAGTCTATGTCTCCACCCATCTGTACCCTAGGCTTAGCACAATATTTGCCTTGTTAATCACCTTTCAATACAAAATAATTGTATTATTTAGGCTCCTCTTAATACAAAATAATGGAGGAGTTTCTAGAGGGAACTCTTGACAGAACTGAGTGAATTTAAGAGGATCTTCCTCTTAACTTATAAATTCATTTTCTCAGAACTGTCCTTTCCCCAAGCACAGTGAAAAATCAAGGTTACACTTGAACTTGTAAGCAGAAAGGAGCTTAGAAAATGCAAACAAATCTTGCTTAGCAATGAGCATGACATTGCCAGGGATGGAGAGGGGGCATATGTGAGAAATAAGCTTCTCCCTCCCCCCAGAAAGTTCTGGGGTGGGAGCTTATGGTCCATCTCAGTGAAATGTTTCACCTCAAGCATCTGCCTAATTGTACTGATCTACAATCTGCTTCCAGTGAAGCAAAGTAATTAATTGTTTTAAAATGCTTTTCAAGACTTTGGAAAACTGACCTAAGGTTAATGGTTCATAAACCTCATTTGTGCTTCTAATAGAGAATTTAAAATGTGAGCTGATCTGCTTCTAGACTAGAGAAGAGGAGAGGGCCTCAGAGACCTGCGTGAGACTTGTAACAATGGCAGCAGCTATGGAGTTATTCCTCTTCTGACATATTTAAGGAAGAGAGAGAGAGCAATGCAGATGCCAAGACATTGTCCTTTAGAGGGTGTGATTTACTGATGATGTTGTGTCAAACTTGGAGAGAGATAGTACACTTTGTCTGTCCTGGAAGCTTCATTTCCTACCCTTGTACATATTATAATGGGGTCCTGAGCCAGAATTTCCAGTCCTAGCTGGGATCCTGCTCCTGTGTATTTCCAGACAAAACACCTTAATCCCTGTACTTGGCTTCACAGACTGTGATTTTTCTAGGGACACCAAGAAAGCCTATCAATATGTCTTCTGCTATGAGCAATTCATTCCTGTGGCTCGCAGAGGCTTAGTGTGGGGATCATAAACTCGAGTGCATCCAGACACCAGACAGGCAACATAAATAAGTCAGGAAGGAGGGCAGAGGCTAGGGGAACAGGAGGAGGCACTTCACTTTTAAAGTGGGTGGGCAGCTACTTTTCAGTTCCAGCTGGGAGTTGCCATGCAGAAATGTGTGCACAGGAGTTTCTGCCGAGGAATCAGAAACCCACAGAATAAATGAAGTCTGAGTTTTACTTGGTGCTGATAACTAATCAAAAAACAGGACCACTTCCGGGTGCAAACCACACACATCTGTGGACAATCTGCCTTATGGACCCCTGGTCTGAGCTCTCTGGTTTGGTACTCTCAGAAATCACTAGCAAAATGTAAAGATGAAAGGATTAAAGGAACGACCACCTCTGGCTACCAGATGGTCTGTGGTTCTGCAAAATCTAAACACATGCATCTAGTCTGAAGATCCCTCAGTCCATCCATCCCATCATGGCTACCAGGGTTTCCTTTGTGACATGCAGACTCCTGCTTCTGAATTCTGTGTCAGGCTAGGATGGTAGTCATTTCAAGAAAGGGAGAGTCTACAAGAATGTGAGTGTTTCTGTGGTATTCCCTAGGGCATGGGTCCTAAGGGAGACAAAATGATTGAACTTCAGAAGTATACACACTTCAATCAATCGTAATGTAACTATATCGATTATAATAAATAGCTCTGATCTACAGAGTGCATGTCAAAATAAGTGACATACAGACACCATTTTATTTCATTTACACAGAAAACCCAACAAGTACTACAGTGATCTCTTTTCAATAGAGAAACAGTCAATAGTCTGAGAAAGTAGACTCAGAGAGGTTAAGTAATTTTCCCTGGATCTCACAGTGGTAAGTTCCAAATTCTGTCAGAAAATGAGCTCCCAAGGTCTATGTGTTTTGCCTCCCTTGAGAATACCAAGTAAAAATTCAACATAACGTTGAAGAGATTTCCCCTCTTAACTTGCAGTGACTCCCAGAGTAGGCTTAAAAGTATGAGAACAGATGGCTGTTGGGTGGTGGTATGTCAATTTCCTTAAAGCCTTCAAAGGTATAAATGAAATACACAAAAGCTAATTCGGATAATCAGAAAAATGAGCATGATGTAAGAAAGGAAAGAGATGGCTCTCTAGCTTCCAAGATACATATTATTATGGGAACTCTGAGACCATACAGATAATATCAATTTGTTAGGCTTGGTGGGATAAGGAAGGCAGGACCACAAAGGCTTTGAGAAAGTGATTGGTGGGCACTGAGGACAAGGTCATGGCCAGAGGCAATAGACTGACTGCCTGTGTTGGTTGTTGAGATTTTAAAGAACAGCTTTATTGTGATATAATTCACATACCATCCAATTCACACATTGTAAGTGTATAATTCAGTAGTGAAAGGGAAAGTGTTAGTCGCTAAGTCGTGTCTGACTCTTTTGCAACCCCATGGACTATAGCCCACCAGGCTCCTCTGTCCACGGAATTCTCCAGGCACGAATACTGGAGTGGGTTGCCATTTCCTTCTCTGGTTTTTAGTATTTGCACAGGTACGTGCAACCATCAGCACAATCAATTTTAGAACATTTTCATCACCTCAAAAAGCAGCTATCACCTTCCTATTCACCCATCTCTTCAGCCCCAGAGGAAACACTAATCTACTATCTGTCTACATAAATTTCCCTGTTCTGAAATTTCATATGAATGGAATCCTACAATATGTGGTCTCTTGTGAGTGGCTTCTTTCATTTAGCATAATGTTGTTGAGATTTGAATGGCTTTGAAAACTATCGTCGTTCCCTCAATGGGTTACTTTGGCAGATTGCTTCTTCCAAACAAGTCTTAGAGCCTTCTGGCATTGTGAACCACACCAGCAGTGTTCCTTTCTGGAGACCTTACCAGAAACAGTTGAATATTACATGATTTTCTTTCCTTGAGATCTCCAGGAAAACTCTGGACTGAGTTCCTCTTGGAATTTCCAGCTTGTTGTTCAGTCGCTAAGTCGTGTCTGACTCTTTGTGACCCCATCGACTGCAGCACACCAGGCTCCCTTGTCCTTTACCATGTCCCAGAGTTTTCTCAAAGCCATGTCCATTGAGTCAGTGATGCTATCTAACGATCTCGTCCTCTGTTGACCCCTCTTCTTTTGCCTTCCGTCTTTTCCAACATCAGGGTTTTTCCAATGAGTCATCCTTCACATCAGGTGGCCAATGTATTGGAGCTTCAGCATCAGTCCTTCCAATGAATATTCAGGCTTGATTTCCTTTAGGATTGACTCATTTGTTCTCCTTGCTGTCCCTGCTGTCTCAATAGTCTTCTCCAGCAGCACAACTCAAAAGCATCAATTCTTTGGCACTCAGCCTTCTTAATGGTCCAACTCTCACATCCATACATGACTACTGGAAAAACCATAGCTTTGACTGGACAGACCTTTGTCAGAAAAGTGATGTCTCTGCTTTTTAAGATGCTGTCTAGGTTTATCATAGCTTTCCTTTCAAGGAGCAAGCATCTTCTAATTTCATGGCTGCAGTCACCATCCACAGTGATATTGGAGCCCAAGAAAATAAAATCTGTCACTGCTTCCACTTTCCCCTTCTATTTGCCATGAAGTGGTAGGACTCCAAAAGTCCCCTGCTGACTCATTACATAGAATCAATAGCATGAGTCAAATACTCAAGTCTTTGCCCCTTTTGCTCAACCTTAACATTTGCAAGAACTTAGCATGTCCAGTGCCTGGCTAGATTTTGGGAAAGAGTTAGATATATAAACAGTTTCCTCAGACATTACCCAAGAGGTCTCAATGGTTAAAGTGAAGTCTACATTTAGAAACTAATGCTCTGGATCTTTCTCCAAACAGCATCAAATCACTACTGCTTTATATACTTCACAGCTTTTTGTCCTATTTTCTGCATTATCTTGAAGAGATAAAAATACAGGAAATGAGTGATTGTTGTTCAAAACAATGGTGAGACTGGTTATTGTTATTCTCAAATGATGTCTCTTAAGATTGTTGTTGTTTTACTCATTAAGTCGTGTCTGACTCTTTTGCAACCCCATAAACTATAGCCCCATGAGGCTCCTCTATGCACTGGATTTCCCAGGCAAGAATACTGGAGTGGGTTGCCATTTCCTTCTCCAGGGGATCTTCCTGACCCAGGTATCAAACCTGTGTCTCCTGCATTGGCAGGTAGGTTCTTTATCACTGAGCCACCAGGGAAAACCTATAAGCAAATTGGAAGCACTAGGCCTTGTAAAGTATGCAGAAATTTCAGTCTAGTGGAGATAGCATATGTGTTGTAAGTGGAAGGAAAATTATGTGAACAGAACATGTTCTTTAAAATCAAACCAATCTGGTTCAAATCTTAATATTACCGCTTACCAATTGTGTGATGTTGAACAAGCAAGTAAGATTCTCTAAGCCTCAGTCTCCTTTTCAATAAAATAGAAATAATGTTATCTTCTCCATAGGATGTTTTGAGATTAAATAATAAACACAACAACTACTGCTAGTACTATGACTACCATCATTATCACTTATTGAGCATTGATGCTCTCAAACTGTGGTGCTGGAGAAGACTTGTAAGAGTCTCTTGGACAGCAAAGAGATCAAACCAGTCAATCCTAAAGGAAATCAAGCCTGGATATTCACTGGAAGGACTGGTGCAGAAGCTGAAGCTCCAATCCTTTGGCCACCTGATGCGAAAAGCCAACTCATTGGAAAACACCCTGATGCTGAGAAAGATTGAGGACAGGAGGAGAAGGGGGGTGACAGAGGATGAGATGGTTGGATGGCATCACCAACTCAATGGACATGAGCCTGAACAAACTCCAGGAGATAAGGAAGGACAGGGAAGCCTCACATGTTGCAGTCCATGGGGTTTCAAAGAGTTGGACATGACTTAGCAACTGAAAAACAACAAAATATGTCAAGACAGTTAAGCACTTAAGCTTTGGGGCGCTTTCCTTAAGGTTTATTTTTCTAACCCCTTCAGCAACCTGGCTAAACATATAAAATAGTATAATCTTCACTTGACAGATGGAAAAAAAAAAATCACTGGTTTAGACATGTTTATTGATTTCCCCCAAATCATGCGGCTAATGAGTGGTAGAATTGTCAAAACCAGATATGTTGGTCACAAAGACGACATTGTACTCGTCATTGTGGCTGTTGTGGCTAACAGAATAGTGAAAGTAGGAATCAAGGATGTGAAAAAGAGACATTTTTCATCTAGAAGCTAGAAACCTATCCTAAAAGTCACGCAAACACTGTAAAATTTAAAACAAGCAATTTCACATTTTCATGACTGTGTTTAAAATGAGGCAATTTCAAGTACATGGTTTAAATGCCAGTGTAAGGATGAGAGACTATGTCTAGACATCTGGTATACCAGCTCCAGTACATCTGCCTGTGATTCACCCCTCCACCCCACAGGACAAGCTGAATTTTTAGGAAGACACACTGTCCAGTTCTACTTGAAAGGGGCTCCCAGAGCACAGCCTCCCATTCCTGGAACAATCTTGTGACATCTCAGGAAGAGAAACTCTGTTTTCTCCTCGGCATCAAATACTGGGGTTTGCCCAGTTTCTTGTCTTTGAGTTCTTGCAAAGTCACTATAATTTGAATTTTTATAAATCAAATCCCATTTAACATGCAATTGAGGAAGTTGCACTTTAAAAGAATTCTGTCTGGAATCCTCAAGATCATGGAAGGCTGCCTTTAGAAATGAATAGCTAATTCTGAAATTATCTGTTTTGTAAATTCAGAAATTGGTTCACAGCTTTCTGAAAACAACCTTTAAACTTTGAAACCAATTTGAAATTCAAGTTTGTGACTGGGTCTTGTGGGCACTCTTTATTACCTTTGCTGATAAGCATTTAAATATATTCATTAACAAAAATAATTGTTGTCACAGTTAACTACATTAGCACCATTTAATTGAATTAGAAATTAGATGGGGGTCATGAATATTTCACTAGGGCTCACTGCTAGCCATCCCAATTTCCATCTTTAAAAAAAGAACCCTCACATAACCATAAACAGGTGGATCTGCAACATTTGTGTTCCTGGCCCTTCTCATACTTTTGCCATTAAAGTCAGCCTGTTGTCAAAAATAAATCAAAAAAGAATTTGTAGCTTTTCTGTTGCTCTTCTGTGCTTCCAGACATGATGCAAGGAGTCTTCTGTCCTCAGGAAACTTTAAATGAACATTTACTCAACACAAACCACAAGCCATCAATCCATACACTTACAGCACAGTAGGAACTTTTGAGGTAGAGTTCAAAGTTCACAACCATGGCACAATTGACATTTAGAGTCAGAAAATGCTGTGTTGTGGGCAACTGTCCTGTCATGGTAGGATGTTTAGTGGCAGACCCACTGAATGCCAGTAATATCACCACTACACACACACACACACACACACACACACACACACACACCGGTTGTAATCATCAAAACTGTCTCCAGATAATATTTCCCCCCAAAGGAACCACTGATGGAACAATATAGTTTCGATTACCAGCCATCCCTCTTATGTTTGACCTTTCTCTGGGCCTTAGTTTTGTATACATGAAGTAGAAGCAATCATACTTATTTCATTGGGTTGCTAGGAGACTACACAGTATCAAGTGAATAGAAGGCATAGCTGGATGAGTGTTCATTAATTATTAGCTGAAGTAGCAGGAGTAATCATAGTAGGAGCATCAGCAACAGTAGCAGAACCATCAAGACCTGAGGGATGGTTTTCTACTTACTCTTCACCCACGGAAACACCATGTTATTGGGCTGGGCCGGAGTTACCCTCCTTGCCTGAAGGAAAACCCCAGGTGGTACCACTGAAGTCAGCAATGGTCCCTCTTCTTTGAATCCTTAAGCTAGTCAGACCTACCCTACATACCACTTGTCCAAAGGGTGCTCAAAGAAAGCCCCGGATCCTTCCATAGTAGACATGGTGAGATTTGAAAAAAGTAGGATCAGGAGTTAGGCAGACCTGAATTCCAAACTTGACTTCTGATTCAAGGTCTCGGGCAAGTTTCTTAATCTCTGTGAGCCTCAGATTCCTTGGCTTTGCAAGAGAATCATGAAAACTATCCTATAGACTGGTTTTGAGAGTTAAATGCCATAATGCAGGCAGACAGCCCCTCGTGCCATGTTTGGCACACAGTGGGTACTCAATAGTCATCAGTGACTAGAACTTTTATGATGAAAAGTATCTAGAGCAGGGTTTCTTAACCTTGGAACTATCGACACTTGGGGCTGGATAATGCTGTGTAGTGGAGGCCTTCCCGGTGCTCTGTAAAATGTTAGCAACGTTTCTGGCTGTTAGATGCTAGTAGCACTGGTCACCAGTTTTAACAAACATAATTGTCTCCAGGCATTGCCAAGTGTCCCCTGGGGGCAAAGTTGCCTCGGTTGAGAGCTACTGTCCTACAGGAAGTGGATTCCCACCCAGTCTGCTTGGTCACTCTGCCTTGAGTTAACATCACCTCTTCAGGAAGCAACAGTTAGAACTGGACATGGAACAACAGACTGGTTCCAAATAGGAAAAGGAGTACGTAAAGGCTGTATATTGTCACCCTGCTTATTTAACTTATATGCAGAGAACATCATGAGAAACGCTGGGCTGGAAGAAACACAAGCTGGAATCAAGATTGCCAGGAGAAATATCAATAACCTCAGATATGCGGATGACACCACCCTTATGGCAGAAAGTGAAGAAGAACTAAAGAGCCTCTTGATGAAGGTGAAAGAGGAGAGTAAAAAAGTTGGCTTAAAGCTCAACATTCAGAAAACTAAGATCATGGCATCTGGTCCCATCACTTCATGGGAAATAGATGGGGAAACAGTGGAAACAGTGTCAGACTTTATTTTTGGGCTCCGAAATCACTGTTGATGGTGATTGTAGCCATGAAATTAAAAGACGCTTACTCCTTGGAAGGAAGGTTATGGCCAACCTAGATAGCATATTTAAAAGCAGAGACATTACTTTGCCAACAAAAGTACGTCTAGTCAAGGCTATGGTTTTTCCAGTGGTCATGTATGGATGTGAGAGTTGGACGGTGAAGAAAGCTGAGCGCCGAAGAATTGATGCTTTTGAACTGTGGTGTTGGAGAAGACTCTTGAGAGTCCCTTGGACTGCAAGGAGATCCAATCAATCCATCCTAAAAGAGATCAACCCTGGGTGTTCATTGGAAGGTCTGATGTTGAAGCTGAAACTCCAATACTTTGGCCACCTCATGCGAAGGATTGACTCATTGGAAAAGACCCTAATGCTGGGTAGGATTGGGGGCAGGAGGAGAAGAGGATGACAGAGGATGAGATGGTTGGATGGCATCACCGACTCGATGGACATGGGTTTGGGTAGACTCCGGGAGTTGGTGATGGACAGAGAGGCCTGGCGTGCTGCAATTCATGGGGTCGCAGAGAGTCGGACACGACTGAGCGACTGAACTGAACTGAACTTCTGGGAAGATACCCAGTATTCCTTGTCAAATTAGCCACTGCCTTCATTGTCTCATAACTCTTTGCTCATCTGCTGTTCTGCTAGGCTGATCTGGTCTGCTTGTAACTGTTATCTATAGTTGGCACAGAGTGGAGGCCGGCAGACAGAGCAGGGTCGGGAAGAAAGCAAACTATTTGTTGAGCACCTACTATATACCAGATGGCGCTAGTGGTCAAGAACCTGCCTGCCAATGCAGGAGATGTAAGAGATGCTGATTCAATCCCCAGGTTGGGAAGATCCCCTGGAGCAGGGCATGGTAACCCATTTCAGTATTCTTGCCTGGAAAATCCCATGGACCAGAGCAGCCTGGAGGGCTACAGTCCATAGGGTCACAAAGAACTGGACATGACTGAAGTGACTTAGCATGCATGTATATACCAAGCATAATCTAAACTGTTGACACATATAATTTCCTTCCGTCTTTTCAATAGGTTTGTAAAGTCTGTATCATTGTGTCTGTTTGGCCAGTGAAGAAACTGAGCCTTAGAAAGAAGGAACTCATTTAAAGATACACAGCAAATATGTAAACAGACTTAGGGGTTTGAATCCAGTCTGAATGTCCTCCAAACTTCTCCCCTTCTTCACCAAGCAGAAAACAAGGTACCTTCTTCCCAAGCCATGCTGTACCCTAGCACCCCACCACACTGGACAGAAAGGCATTCTTTCTACTCTCCAATGAATCCCTTGCCTACAGATGAGATCAGAAAATTGAGGTGGTGAGCCAAAGGTCACGAAGTGAGTAGAAATGGCTGACCTGCTTGAAGAAACAATCCATTCTGGACCCAAAGATGAGGCACTGAACATTTTTCACTCTTACTGAAAAGGTCAGACTGGAGGCAGCAGGACCCAGAGTGAGACCTTTTGGCAATTTCAGAAAGTTCAGCCTGCAGCTTGGGGGCAGAGCTGAGGCTAATGCCCACGTGGCCCTAACCTCTTGCTCCACCTCCAGCTCGAGACACCAGCTGGCACCAGACTTACCTCATCAACACCAGCCTGCATGGGCCACAGGCCCTGGGCTCAGGAAGGGGTCACCTCCTCACCCCAGACTTCACCACTCCTGGTGTATTGGCATCTCTGGGTCAGAGAGCCTCATTATTTTAGAGATTCTAAGAACACAGAAAATATGCTAAGGAGGTCATACAAAGTGGGCGGCAGGCTCCAAAAGGTTAACATTTTCCTTTCAGATGATTCCCACAGTTGCTATGGTATCTCCTACAGAAGGCTTTGTTAATTCCACATGAAGGGCCTGAAATTAATAAACTCCTTTGAACTCAAAGGAAACAAACCAGGTTGGGCTGCAAATACTGCAGCCTGTTAATTCCTTACGTGGACAAGAGGCTCAGGTGTGCAGGTATATGTGTGCAGGCTGTTTGGAGTGGCAGTCACACACATGCCATTGGGTGTGTGCTTTTGTTTTATCTGTGCACAGGTGTGAGGTGGGGTCAGCAAAGGACCAGACTGCATATCCATAAGGGCAAAGATTTATTTAAAAACCATGGAGCAAGATATTGGGGTCAAGGACTGGGTTCAGTCAACTCTGACTGACACAAGCATTTAGTCCAGTGCCTCGTTGACATCAGTGTCTTATTGAACAGTCTCAACTGTGAGTTTAACACATACTTTTGAGTATCTGCCTTCAGCCAGGCACTGTGTTATGTACAGAGGTGATTACCACAGTAAACAGGGTGGAGAATCCCTTTCCTTTGGGGGCTAGGGTCAGGGAGGAGATGAATGGGCTGATAGGTGTAGAAGATCCCAAGTGGAAGGTCATACAACGTTTTCCTTTGGTTGATATGCATGTGTACATGTGCACATGTGTTTAATAATAGTCAAAAGAATCCTTTGAAAAATCAGTGTCAGTGAGGGGAATAGTACCAGGACAGAAGATACAGAACATGGGTTTTGGAGTCAGAATCTGGGCATTTGAGTCCTGCTTCTGTTGCTGACCAGCTACCTGCCCATAGTCAACCAAAACATCCATTTCCTCAGACTATTCATTCCTTGAATACTATATTTGCACACCTACCAGATGTACTTCCTAGGCTTTGGGGACAAAGGATAGAGCAGAGCAGACAGAAACCCCTGACTTGTGGAATAACTGTACTGAAGCACAGTAAGTGTCACGAAAGAGGTGGATACACATACAACAGGAGTGATGGCAAGAGGCCCCAAGGCAGCCCAGAGAACCAGGGAAGGTGTCTGAAAGCAGTGACCAGAGTCCAGGACATGCAGATGACAAGTGGAAGGAAGAGGGTCCTAGGGAGAAAAAATAATGTGCACAGAGTTCTCAAGCAGAGAGCAGGTGTGGCCTGTGCAAAGCGGTGGAAGAAATTAAATATGGCAGCAGCATTGAGTGTGAAGGGGAGAAAAGGCTGTACCTGTGAGTGTACATGTGTATCCTTGTACCTGCATGTCTGTATGAGTGTGTCTGTGTGTGTCCAGGCATATGAGCATGGATGAGTGTGTCTGAATGAGTGTGTGCCTGTATGTGCTTGTGTGCCCATGTTTGTGTATGTGTATGAGTCTGTCAGCCAGTTCAGTTGCTCAGTTGTGTCTGACTCTTTGTGACCTTATGGACTGCAGCACGCCAGGCTTCCTTGTCCATCACCAACTCCTGGAGCTTACTCAAACTCCTGTCTATCGAGTTAGTGACACCATCCAACCATCTCATCCTCTATCATCCCCTTCTCCTGCTTTCAATCTTTTCCAGAATCAGAGTCTTTTTCAGATGAGTCAGTTCTTCGCATCAGGTGGCCAAAGGATTGCAGTTTTAGCTTCAGCATCAGTCCTTCCAATGAATATTCAGGACTGATTTCCTGTAGGATGGACTGGTTGGATCTCCTTGCAGTCCAAAGGACGCTCAAGAGTTTTCTCCAACACCACAGTTCAAAAGCATCAGTTCTTCAGTGCTCAGCTTTCTTTACAGTCCAACTCTTACAACCATACGTGACTACTGGAAAAAGCATAGCTTTGACTAGATGGACCTTTGTTGGCAAAGTAACGTCTTTGCTTTTTAATATACTGTCTAGGTTGGTCACAACTTTTCTTCCAAGAAGCAAGCCTCTTTTAATTTCATGGCTGCAGTCACCATCTGCGGTGATTTCAGAGCCTAAGGAAACAAAATCTCTCACTGCTTCCATTGTTTCCCCATCTATTTGCCACGAAGTGATGGGACCAGACGACATGATCTTAGTTTTCTGAATGTTGAGGTTTTTTTTTTCTTTGTTAACTTATTTTTTATTGAAGGATAATTGTTTTACAGAATATTGTTGTTTTCTGTCAAACCTCAACATGAATCAGCCATAGGTATATATATATCCCTTCCCTTTTGAATGTCCCTCCCGTCTCCCTCCCCAACCCACCCCTCTAGGTTGATACAGAGCTCCTGTTTGATTTTCCTGAGCCATACAGCAAATCCCAGTTGGCTATCTGTTTTACATACGGTAATGTAAGTTTCCAGAATGTTGAGTTTTAAGCCCAGCTTTTTCACTCTCCTCTTTCACTTTCATCAAGAGGCTCTGTAGTTCTTCGCTTTCTGCCACAAGGGTGGAGTCACCTGCATATCTGAGGTTACTGATATTTCTTCCACAATCTTGATTTCAGCTTGTGCTTCATTCAGTTCAGCATTTCTCATGATGTACTCTGCATATAAGATAAATAAGTAGGGTGACAATATATAGCCTTGACCTACTCCTTTTCCTATTTGGAACCAGTCTGTTGTTCCATGTCCAGTTCTAACTGTTGCTTCCTGACCTGCATACAGGTTCCTCAAGAGACAGGTCAGATGGTCTGGTATTCCCATCTCTTGAAGAATTTTCCACAGTTCGTTGTGATCCACACAGTCAAAGGCTTTGGCATAGTCAATAAAGCAGAAGTAGATATTTTTCTGGAACTCTCTTGCTTTTTCGATAATTCAACGGATGTTGGCAATTTGATCTCTGGTTCCTCTGCCTTTTCTAAATCCAACTTGAACGTCTGGAAGTTCACAGTTCACATACTGTTGAAGCCTGGCTTAGAGAATTTTGAGTATTACTTTGCTAGCGTGTGAGATGAGTGCAATCGTGTGGTAGAATGAGTCTGTATGTGTGTCTATATGTGAATAAGGGTATGAGTGTGAATGTGTTCACCTGAATGTGTGTGTGTGTACATGTGTGTGCATGTGTGTCCAGGCATATGATTGGATGAGCATGCAATCCTCACAAAGAAACTTACAGATACCATGGTCAGAAAGCCACAAAGAGTGGAATGAGACTTCCCACAGGAACTCTGTAACCACACAGCAAAATCAATAACCTAACTGAGTTGCTTTTATAGATAATGTATCATGTAAGAAAGGTTTTAATTAAAGTGTGGCCTCTAAAAATGTGCCTTGGGCTTGCAGAACTTGGGGCCCTGCCCAGGCAGAGTCAAGGCAGGTGAGGGACAAACCAGGGCCACTTGACAGAGCAGTTCCCCTGCTCCCTGTCCTTTCCTGTTGGGGGCTACTCTCCTCTGCCTTTTTGGAAATTCACAAAAGAAGAAGGTATGTAGGAAATGCTATTAATCAATAAATGAACATTCCATCAAACCATCCAAACATATTGGGCAGTCAAAGATATACACACACACAGATCAAAAACAAAAAAAACAAAAAACAAAACTACTTTTTTGCATAAAAGACTAAAAATATATTTTAAAATCATATTTAGTTCTGGCAAGGGCTTCCCTGGTGGCTCAGATGGTAAAAAATCCATCTGCCAATGAAGGAGATGTGGGTTTGATCCCTGGATTAGGTAGATCCCCTGGAGAAGGGCATGGTAGCACACTCCACTATCTTTGCCTGGAGAATTCCATAGACAGAGGAACCTGGTGGGCTACAGTCCATGGGGTCACAAAAAGTCAGACACAACTGAGCGACTGACATATTAGTTATGGCAAAGATGCGGTATGTTGAGCATGTTGGTGATAGACGTAAAAATAGGTCCATCTTTTCTGAAGGGCAATTTGAACCATATATATCTGAAACCTTAAACTTACACATACTTTTAGATTCATCATTTCCAGAAACTCAGCCAAAGAAAACAATCACTCAAACGGGCAGGTTAAACGTAAAAAAATTGGTCATTGTAGCATCATTTGTAATATGAAAAGCTTGTTATGATGGTATGATCTTTGCTGAGTTCTTATCTTTAACCTCTAGTGGCTGAGATGAAAAC
Source organism: Giraffa tippelskirchi (assembly GCF_054371585.1). Classification (NCBI taxonomy): domain Eukaryota; kingdom Metazoa; phylum Chordata; class Mammalia; order Artiodactyla; family Giraffidae; genus Giraffa; species Giraffa tippelskirchi. The sequence goes on from NC_137287.1 coordinate 26,303,018, forward strand.
AGTAGTAAGCATCCCATACTTTAACTACGGTGACCACCAAGTCACCGTATGAGTGAGAGGTGGATAGGTGAAAGACGGTAAACTGATAAATGTTAAACAATCAGCTCTGGGGTGGGGGTTGAGGGCAGTTTCTCAGATAATGCCAATTTCTGTGGTGTAAATATTCCCACCAGGGCTGATTCCAGCTACCAGTGTGCCCTCCCTGACATGGAATTGGAGGAGATACGGACAGCTCATGCTCACAAGCCCAGGTGGGCAGGCTTCAGTAGACCCTGGGCTGGAGGGCCTGCTGTAGCAGCCCAGCGCCATCCTTTCTATTGCCCCACAGAAAATACAAAAAGACAAGGAGGGAAGAGCCAGATCACCTTTTGGAGATGTCTCTCTACCTCTTCCTACTTCTCCAGAGGATCTACTTCTTGTAAGCAAATGAAGTAGGCACGGGGAAAGAATTCCTTAAGTCTGGAGCTATCTGAAGAAGGTCCCACCCTGCTTGTGGACCAACTCTAGAGCACCCTGAGCTGAACGAGGAAGTGTCAGATACCGTAATGGTGCAGACTGACCATCGGGGCAGGAGGCAAGAACCACCTTGTTCTCTCAAGTCCCAGAGTCCTAAGATGGAAGAAGGGGAGGGGCTCTAGATAGCACATGAGATTGAGATTGTGAAATGACCAAGACATAAACTTAACAATCAAGGCAAGACTGTAATACCAGAACATGTCTGTCTGATCTAGGTCAGGGATCTCCTGGAGGAAGCCCTCTAGGTAACAGGAAAGGGGAAATGAAGGGCTGAGTTAGTTAGTGGCAGCTACTGGAAAAATAAAATTCTGTTTTTCTCAATGACTTGGGACGTATGAATCAAATGGTCACACTTTCGAGATAACCTAAGTATTCATCAAATAGAAATGAAATACAATGTGGTACATCTGTTTGATGGGACAGCATATAGCTATTCAAAAGTCTTTATCCCATTGTGTGTGTGTGCACGTGCACACACATGCAGGCTATCATTAACATAATTCAAATAATACAACAATCACCAGTATGTGCTTCTTTGGGGGTCTTTAAAACTTCAATTCTATGTTCGCATTTTAAACAGACAGTCAATAACCCTGTAAGTTTAAGAAAACCTCTTTCCCACTGGTCTACTCTGATGCCCAGCACCAAAGAAACCCCAGGATAGTCTTCCTACTATAGTAACCAGCACGTAAATAGGACCACAATAAATTGGTCAGTGGGAAGAAAATGTGATTCACAAATTATTATGGACAATACAATCATGCTTTCATAAAATAATCTAAAAAGTCTATAACCATATATATAGATAAATGTCTGGAAATGCACATATTGAATGAGTGATTGTGTTGGGTAGTGTATAAAGATTCATTTAATCACCCCTCAGCCTTGCTACTATTTCGCTAATGTTTATGAAGTTCTGAACATGAATCAGAGACACTCTGCTAGGCACTCATACTTTTCAGTTTTATCTAGTAATCTGCATATGTGTGTTTGTTGTTATTTTTCAGTCACTAAGTCATGTATGACTCTTTGCGACCCCATGGACTGCAACATACCAAGTGTCTCTGTCCTCCACTGTCTCCTAGAATTTGCCCAAATTCATGCCCATTGAGTCGGTGATGCTATCTCACCATCTCATCCTCTACCACTCCCTTCTCCTTTTGCTTTCCATCTTTCCCAGCATCAGGGTCTTTTCCAGTGAGTGGGCTCTGCATGGCATGCTGCTGCTGCTGCTGCTGCTGCTGCTAAGTCGCTTCAGTCGTGTCCGACTCTGTGCGACCCCATAGATGGCAGCCCACCAGGCTCCTCCATCCCTGGGATTCCCCAGGCAAGAACACTGGAGTGGGTTGCCATTTCCTTCTCCAATGGATGAAAGTGAAAAGTGAAAGTGAAGTCATTCAGTCGTGTCCGACTCTTAGCGACCCCATGGACTGCAGCCTACCAGGCTCTTCCGTCCATGGGATTTTCCAGGCAAGAGTACTGGAGTGGGGTGCCATTGCCTTCTCCCTGCATGGCATATGTATATGTGTATCTTTCCCTACCATTAGCATTATTATTGTATCCAGAGCAAGGAAATAAGGAACTTTGAAAAATGAAGTACTTAGCTCATAGTACATAGAACCTAGTGGGTGCTTGGTTATGGTGGCCATCATTTTATTAGTATGGAATCTTGGGTCTTAACTACCACAACTTCTTGAGCAATTGTCCTGACAACAACAATAATGATAGCAAGTTTTTACATAGCATTGATTATTACTGACAGTAAAATACATACACTATATATGCCATATGGGCTTCCTTGTGGCCCAGTCAGTAAAGAATCTGCCTGCAATGCGAAAGACGTGGGTTCAATCCCTGGGTTGGGAAGATCCCCTGGAGGAGGGCATGGCAACCCACTCCAGTATTCTTACCTGGAGAACCCCACAGAGAGAGGGACTTGTTGGGCTACAGTCCATGGGGTTGCAAAGAGTCGGACACAACTGAGCAACTAAGCACAGCACATATATGCCATGTACTATAACAGTGCAGGCATTTCCTGATACTCATCTTTCTTTGTCTTTATGGTAACTATGATAACTATGATGTAGCTATTATTCCCATTTTACACGTTAGCAAACTGAGTCTCAGAACTACAGTCCCTGTAATACTGGGCTCTTCCTTCTACGTCCTCAACCCAGCCTGGGACTCAGGGCAGTTTTCCTCACCCTCTCTGTCCCAGGACCTGCTCTAATGGGAACAGTGGAAACAAGTGCACAGGCTCACACATGCACAAGCAGGCACACGTACCCAGCAATGGATGGGGCTGGGGTTGGCTGGGGTTACTGTGGGTGATTCAGATGGTCAGAGGAAAAGGCAGCATAATGCAGACAAATGGGAGATAATAAGTCCTGGAGCCAGTGAACCGAAAGAGAGGGAGAGCACATATTAAATAAAAAGTCATGAGTCCCTGCAGCCTGGAAAGGGATTTAGAGGTTACTATAAAAAAAAAAAATCGTGAAGTTGCCAGCACCTTGTACTGCTGGAGTCAACTTGGGAACCAGGCGGCCCTGTGTTCTTTCCTGTTTCTCCTCTCTCATGGAGAGAAGCCAGGAGCGAGTAGGTCCAGTCCTTCCATCCTGGGGCCATGCCAGGGTCAAGGGGGGCCCCTTCTGAGCTGTGGGGAAATGCTGATACCGTGTCCAAAGTCAGATCTTGAGTTTGAATAACAGGAGTGTGTACCTGGGCACAGTCCAGCAGGAGGGAGGTGGCATAAGAGAAGAGAACCTCAGAGTGGAGAGTCTCATGGCAGCTGGAGAAATGACAGAGGAAGGTGAGAGGGTATGAATTGCAGATTGTCAGGGTGAACTGGATGCTCATGTCAGAAGGTCACAGCTAAACAGGACAGATGACAGAAAAAGAGCAGGCTACTGGGGCAGCAGTTCAAATTTCCATACTTCATTCTTGAGACTCACGAAGCTTTATGTCTCAAGTGGAGATAACCTGAGGTCTTGAGGGGAAGGAGGACTCTGGTGCCAAACACACCAGGTCAGGGTTGTATCCTCTCCATCAAAGATCTGTGTTGGCTTAAGTGCACTATCTTGCCACACGGAGCCTCAGTCCTTTCACTTCTAAAGGTAGAGCAGACAGGGGACGAGAGGAGATGGTGTGTCCACTTGAGTTGAGCCTTCTGTCACCTTCACTGGGCTTCAGACATGTGTGGGAAGGGTTGGATGAAAGATTGATTAATGAAGAGCAGGAATGGTGTAGAAAAGCCTCCCAGAAGACAAAGGAAAAAGGGGAGGCTGCAGCCAACATCTTCCATGGTTGAGGGAGTGTGAGAGGTGTGGCTGGAACCACATCAGGAGGTACTCCTGAGTCCAAAGAGCAGAGTGAGATCATATCCACAACAGCAAATTCAGTCTTTACACTTAGGAGGTTGGAATTATCCCCATTTTACAGATGAGGAAGCTGAGGCACAAGGAGGCTAAGTAACTTATGTCTGGTTACCCAACCAGTAAGTGGCACAGCTGGGATCCAGACCAGTCACCTGGCTCCACCACACATGCTTGTAACCATTACACCTAAGTCTCTACCATTAGACAGAAATAAAATCTGTTTATAAGAAGGGCTCCAGGATACAGTAACATTTGGGGCCAAACAACATTGCCTGGAGCCACTTCTAACTGAGTAAAGTAAATCCCCTACATACGAACGAGTTCCATTCCAAGAGCATGTTCATAAGTCCAATTTGTTCATAGGCCCAACAAAGTTAGCCTAGGTACCCAACTAACACAATCAACTATATAGTGTTGTGCTACAATAGGTTTATAATGCTTTTCACACAAATAATACATAAAAAACAAACACAACAATAAAGAAAACATTTTTAGTCTTACAGTACAGTACCTTAGAAAGACAATAATACCAGCTACATCACTGCTGCTTTTACACTTGCTTCCAGACATTCTGGGCTTGAAATAAAGATTCTGTACTCTGTATTCTATATAGTATTGTGTGGTAAAGTACACAAAAGCACAACCACTTGTAGAGGATGCACGCATGTGACAATGTACACCAGACATGTGAATTAACTTACGGGATTGGACATGCCAACATTTGTTCGCATCTTTGAAAGTTTGCAACTTGAAAGTTTGTGTGTAGGGGACTTACTGTATCAAAATAAGGTCAAGAGGAAGGACTAATTCTCTCACAGTCCATAAGCTAGCTTTGGTTTGATGCTAGATCACATAATAGTATCTAAAGGCTTAGGATGACAACCATCGGAGCTGGAGATCCTCTGATGCCTAAATGAGAGGCAAAGACAACAGGGGAAGAGAACCCTAGAGCAGGAGGGACTAATGCCCACAGATCAGCACAGGAGCACGTGGGAACTGTGGGAGGGAACACCTTCTAGAGCAACCAAGAGAGACCACTGCAGGGTCAGAGCTGCCTGGGGAGAAATTTGCACAAGGCCAAGGGGGCTTCCCTTGTGGCTCAGATGGTAATGAGTCTGCCTGCAATGCAGAAGACCGTGGTAAGATTCCTGGGTCAGGAAGATCCCTTGGAGAAGGGAACAGCAACCTACTCCAGTATTTTTGCCTGGAGAATCCCATGGACAGAGGAGCCTGGCAGGCTACAGTCCTTGGGGGTGCAAAGAGTCAGACACAACTGAGCAACTAACACACACACACACACACACACACACACACACACACACCTTCTAATGTAACCAAATGGGGCTGGAGGTCTTCAAATTGTCCAGACTAGTGAGCTTGCAGGAAAGTATAAATATTTTCCTCTTTTTAGTGACTTGTTCCAGAGGGGTGAGATACAGTTTTCTTGGAAAAGGAACAAGGATGAGCACATCCATTTTACTCAGATTTCAAGAATGTTTCTATTAGGGAAAGGAAGAGTTGAGATGCTTCGAGCAGGAAAGAGATTTCAAGGTGACCTTGCGGAAGGAGCCGGCATTATGAAATGTTTTTGATCGACTGGAACAAGATAGGCTGTTTGTGTCAGGGTTCAAAGCCCCGGACACCAACCGAAATAAGAAAATTCAATTTCTGACATAAGATTGTGCTTTTTCTGCTTTCTAGAAGAATATACACATCCACCCCTCCCATCCCCTTCATGAAAGCAGTGTTCCTCGGCGGTGATACTGACATCGTTAGGGCTGTAAAGGCAGGTTTGGGAGGCACAGGTGATGCTGCCCGCAGGTATCTGGAAACAGGACTGCTGTTTCAGTCCAAGCTCTTCCATGGAAACTCATGTGACCCGGGGTCACTTCAATATCCTCTTCTCTTTTGTTCTCCCAGAAAATCGACACAGAAATCTCCTCCATGTTTATCTAAAACAGTACTTTGCAGCAGAACTTTCTGAATGGATGAAAATGTTTTAAATCTGTGCTGTCCAGTATGGTGGCCACTGAGCCTTTGAAAAGTGGGGAGTGTGACGGAGAGGCTCAGTTTTAAACTTTCTTTCATTTTGATAAATTTAAATAGCCACACGTGGTTAGCGATCACCTCATCAGGCAGCACAGTGCTGAAAGATTCAGCGGAAAAAGCATGACCCTTGGGACCACCCAGGACAGACTTGAATTCTGCCTCTACCATTTACCAGCGGTGTGACCTTGGATAGGTATCTTAACCTCTCTGATCCCCGGTCTCCTCATCTGAAAAATGGGGATGATGATATCTACATTGCAGGATTGTTGTGGAAATGAGTTACATATACAGACTATGTGGCAGGCCACACGTGTTTAGCAAATCACAGCTGCAGTTATTAAGCAATAAGCATGATTCATGACTGGCCTGGAATTTCTCAGTTGTGAACACAGGCTCTCGCTGACAGTGATGGGACAGAATGAAGTTGAGGAGTGAGGGGTCTTATTTGTAATTTTCTATGGAAAAGGCATGAGAGAGTAGGAAGTGATGAGGATCCCACAGGGGGCTAGACAGCAGGACAAGGTCAGATTCTGGGACCCACATCATAGGGAGCAAGTGGGTCCAGGGTGCTGATGGATAAGAGGGAGTGGGATAGGCTGCCATTCTCCAGCCCAGCCCTGCCCACCATCGACTGCGGCCACGGTGAGAAGAGACCCTGCTCCCAGACCCTGTCCGCACCCCTGAAAAAGGCAAGGATGAGGAGGAGCTTGCTGAGACACTGAGAGCTGGGGAAAGGAGAGGAGAGAAAGAGAAACACAAGGAAGGTCACAGAGCCAGAAGGGAACGAGAGACGAATACGAGACAGAAATGGAGAGAAGCAGGGTCATCAAAGAGGCTGCGAAACAGAAAGGATGACATACACTCAGACAGGTGTTAGAGAGTCAGAGGCGAGACAGGGAGAGGCACAGAGACGGAGAGATGGAAGAGACGGGGAGACAGAGAGACGGGATGAAGCGAGACTGAGAGATGGAGAAAAACACAAGTAACACACAACCCCTAAGGGAGAGATGGAAAGGCAGTCTGGTAGAGACGAAGCAAAACAGAGAGAGAAATGGAAAGAGTGAAGAGAGTAAGTGGACGAGGAGAAGCTAGGAAAGGCATAACCAGACAGGCACAGAAGACACAGGAGGATCACAGCTCAGAAAAGAGTGGACAGCAGGGCGTAGACACAATTCCAAAGAGAAAATCAAGGAAAAGGGAGCCCGGATTATCCTGGAGCACCAGGGAAGGAGGTGAGATGGAGTGGACACCCGGGCCAGGGCACCGGGCAGGGAAGGAAGTTCAGATGGGGATCCCAGCAGAAGGGCAGGTTGCAAACAAACCCCAACCCCCACCCGAGCCAGGAGTGTTTGCTATCCAGCAGCTTCCTTTGTTCTGGCCTCCTTGCCATCCGCGGGAGACTGGGGCAGCAAAGGTTTCCAGAGCCCCTGCTGGCCCGCTCCCTCCTCCCTCCATCTTTCTCCCAAGTCGTTAATCTTGGAGGACAGGTTGGTCTTTAATTGGCTATCTCCAAGGGTCAGCTTAGAAGTATCTGTGGAGATACTGGTTCAGAATGTCATTTGTCATCGGTGGCCTGACAGGAGACGCATTGATTCGGCCCCCCTCCTGGCCTCCTGTTCACTTAGGAGGCAAAGCTGCTCTTAACCTTTTCCCTAAATGGAGCTTTAATTCCTCTCTCCTTCTCTTTGTTTACGCATCAGGGCAGGGCAGAGGGGAGAATAGAGGCTACAGGCAAGGATGGGGGAGCGAGGAGGACGTGGCACTCCTAGGAAGGCTGGAGGTGTGTTCCTACTTCCTGCCTTTCCCTTCTTCGGACTCGTGGTTCCCAACCTTGGCTGCAGGCTGCACTCTCCTGGGAGGCTGTTAAACATGCAGGGGTCTGGGCTCACCCACAGAAGTGCTGCCTGACTTGCCCCAGGATAGGGCTCAGGCATTCTATTTCCTAAAACTGTCCTTTGCTGTTGCTGTCCAGTCACTAAGTCGTGTTCAACTCTCTGTGACCCCACGGACTGTAGCCCACCAGGCTCCTCTGTCCATGGGGTTTCCCAGGCAAGAATACTGTGGTGGGTTGCTATTTCCTTCTCAAGGGGATCTTCCCGACTCAGGGATCGAATCCTTGTCTTCTGCATTGGCAGGCAGATTCTTTACCACTGAGCCACCTGGGAAGCACCCAAAACTGTCCTTAGGTGATGCTAATGAGCAGCTAGGACTGAGAACTGCTGAGTTAGATGTCCCCTTGTCTGTCTTCTTATCAACATTCAAGTCTTAGACCAGAGACACCACCTTCGAGAAGCCTTCTCTGATAACCTCCCCACTGAACAACTCTCCAAATACCCTATTTGCTTCCTAGAAAGCATTGTTGCCATCTGACATAGTATTGAAGAGCCTGGACTCTAAAGCCAGAACATGTGAGTTCAGATCTCTGCTGCTGCTGCTGCTAAGTCGCTTCAGTCGTGTCCGACTCTGTGCGACCCCATAGACGGCAGCCCACCAGGCTCTGCCGTCCCTGGGATTCTCCAGGCAAGAACACTGGAGTGGGTTGCCATTTCCTTCTCCAACGCATGAAAGTGAAAAGTGAAAGTGAAGTCACTCAGTCATGTCCGACTCTGAGCCACCCTCAATAGCTAGGAGACCTCTGCACCTCCATTTCCTCTTCTGTAAAATGGGAATGATAACACTAACTCCCAAGAATTCTGGTGAGGACTAAATGAGTTCATCAACGTAGCCTGCATAGGAGAGGCTGGCACAGAGTAAGCACTGGATTGATGTTCACTACTTTTATTCAGTTCAATTCAGTTCAATCGCTCAGTCGTGTTTGACTTTTTGTGACCCCATGGACCACAGCATGCCAGGCTTCCCTGTCCATTACCAACTCCCGGAGCTTACTCAAACTCATGTCCATTGAGTCAGTGATGCCATCCAACCATCTCATCCTCTGTCATCCCCTTCTCCTCCCGCCTTCAGTCTTTCCCAGCATCAGGGTCTTTTCCAATAAGTCAGTTCTTCACATCAGGTAGCCAAAGTATTAGAGTTTCAGCTTCAGCATCAGTCCTTCCAATGAATATTCAGGACTGATTTCCTTTAGGATGGACTGGTTGGATCTCCTTGCAGTCCAAGGGACTCTCAAGAGTTTTCTCCAACACCACAGTTCAAAAGCATCAGTTCTTCAGCGCTCAGCTTTCTTTATAATCCAATTCTCACATCCATGCGTGACTACTGGAAAAACCATAGCTTTGACTAGATGGACCTTTGTTGGCAGAGTAATGTCTCTGCTTTTTAATTTGCTGTCTAGGTTGGACATAGCTTTTCTTTCAAGGAGCAAGCATCTTAATTTCATGGCTGCAGCCACCATCTGCAGTGATTTTGGAGCCCCCAAAAATAAAGTCTGTCACTGTTTTCATTGTTTCCCCATCTATTTGCCATGAAGTCATGGGACCAGATGCCATGATCTTAGTTTTATTATTAACTTGTTTTTATTCATCTCCCCCGAGTGTAAGCTCTGTTACAGGCCCAGCCACAGTTTTACAGATCCTCATCATCATCACCATTTTACAGACATGGAGATTGAGGCACAGAGAGAGTATGAGACAGTTTAACCTCATGACCGGGAGCTGGAGAGGGTCGGGAATCTGCACAGGAAGCTAGACATGGACAAAGCAGTACTTCTGTTGAAAGCCATGCAGTAGCTCCAGGAGATGCCATCCAAGGGGAGGGCATTCAACTTGGAGGGGGCAAGGGCAGGAAGGAGGTGGGGCTTCCAGAAATGGTAGGAGGTTCAGGGTGGTGTGGGTTGCCCATGAAGGGGTGGGGAGAGGTGAGAAGGAAGGATAAGCAAGGGCAGGACACAAGGGTTCTGGAGGGAATGTGAAAGGCTGAGGCTTTACTCAGAATTTTATTCTCTGTCCACGTGGAGATGGGGAGCGACTAGAACTCAAGTCTCCTGACATCCAGTTCTTGGTCCTGATGCCCAGCTTGCAGACTTTTAGAACCAGGTCTTTCAATGACTAAACCTTTTTAAAAGTAAGCTTATCTTTCACTCATCTCTCTCCAGAATGACTGACTAGCTCTATACTGACCCCAACATATATGTTACGAGGAGGTTGGGTGATAGCCAAGTGGGCAAGAGGGTCACCTTCTAACCATAAAAATATTAAAATCATGTGATGTGGCTAAAAGTCATTCTGAAAAAGAATTCTTTGGAAATTCCTATTATTCAGATCTTTGGGGCCCGCCCTTTGAAACCATGGGCAGTTGTGACCTTGTGTCTGGAGCTAGTTGGGTGAGAGGGATCTGGGAGGTCAAGCCTTCTGATTTGGGTTAGCAGCCCAATCCCTCCCTCTTGTCCAGCAGCATAACTAGGGGCAAGCTCCCAGTCTGGGTCTGCCTTGGTTTTCTCAAGTGTAAATAGAAGTAACAGAACCTCTCCAAAGGGACAGCGAGGACTGACTGAAATAAGCACACACGAAAAAAATCAAGAACCCCCCTGCCTCTATGAAATAAATACTTGCTATTGTTGTTGACACTGACAATCACCTCCTGGGTGGTGGTGGTACAGAGAAGGAAGAGAACCAGTAGGAATAATTCCTCCTGGGATGAAGAGGGAGGGAACAAGGGAGGGAAAAATGACCAGAAATCCTGGATTCCACCAGACTGAGGAGTATCCTAACCTATGTGACTTTCGGTGGTGAAACAGGAAAGTTTCAGGCAAATCGGGATGAGTTATTCAACCTAAAAGAAGATCTCTGTGTGTGGGTTAGTCGCTCAGATGTGTCTGACACTTTGCAATCCCATAGACTGTAGCCTACCAGGCTCCTCTGTCCATGCGATTCTCCAGGCAAGAATTCTGGAGTGGGTAGCCATTCCCTTCTCCAGGGGATCTTTCCGACCCAGGGATCGAACCCATGTCTCCCGCGTTGCAGGCAGATTCTTTACCATCTGAGCCACCAGGGAAACCCCAAAAAGGAAGGTCTAAAGGAGTAAAATTGAATTCTTAAGAAAAATCAGCCAAAAAGAAAACAAGGAAATAGATTCAAGCTGCAGCAGACTAACTGAAGTGAGTTCTCATGGAGGACTTCCTGGTTGCTGAACAAAAGGCAAGGCTGGAACCCGGGAGGAAGCTCAGAGTCCTGGCAGGAGCCAGGAGAAAGGCGAGAGCATCTCTCTCTGGATGAAATGTCTGTGTCGGCTGCTGGTTGCTCCCTGTGAGGGATTCAGCTCAGTCTCTGCTCGCCTGTGGCCATCATCCTAGACAGAGGCAGCTACACATTTCCAGATCCCAGATATCAGCGGCTTATGGAGGATGCTCAGCCCGATTCTGACTGAGCAGCTGAGGGTATGGCATATGCTTGGTGGCCCGCGGCCTAATCTCAGAGAACGTGTTCTGATAGAAAGATTCATGATAGCCATCCAAGCTGCAGACACAAGGTCTTAACTTTCAATTCCGAGAGCCCTGAAGCACATGCCTTTACCTGCTGAATGGCTTTGCATTGGGTCTTAGATGGGGCAGATTTACAGCAAATTATCTGCGAATGAATGTCGCAGCGGACTTTGGTGCTTCAGAGGGAAAGAGGGGCAGTTCAGAAAAGGAGGCTGCAGGATGCAGGTGATTCTGAGCCTCTTTGTAACCTGCTGGGCAGACTGGAGATACAGGGAGGAGGCGAGGATGACCCTGCAGCTTTGTCTACCGCGGGGTGCTGACACCTGCAGGGGTGGGGAAGTGCGATGCAGCAAGCCAGGGTGTTTCAACAAAGCAGAGGCTCCCGCATAAGCTGAGAGAGAAAGGAATTGTCACTGCTCCAGAAAGGGCTGATGCCACGACCCCCAGGCTGCACCCATGTCCTCAGGTATGAGGACCACTGTAGCCCATGATCTGCCACCTGAGGGCCCTGCAGTGGTACCTGAGGCGACATCAGGGGACAGACTGGGAGCACTCCAGGCTTTCCATCTGACTGCAGGCAGCAGGCTGGGCTGTGAAGAGCACAATTCTTGTTTTATTCTCCTTGACTTGATTCTATGAACATTTTCAAATGTCCAGAAAGTTTGCAAAAGCAATGTAATAAAGACTGCCTAGATTCGACACCTAATACTTTGTTATGATTGTTCTATTACTGATCTGTCCAGCTGTCTATCTATCATCTATTTGTATGCATTTCTGCTTTTTTTTTCTGAACTACTTAAAGTTGCAGACATCACAGCTCTTTGCTCTTAAATAGTTCAGTCTCCCAAGAGCAAGGCATTCCTGACACAATGAAAATATCGTGATTAAACTAAGAAAAAGAATGAATTCCAGAACATATAATATCTACATCCAATTTCCTTGTTTGCCTCAAGAGAGCATTTTAAAACTGTTTTAAACCACTCTCCAATCAAGATCCATGCACTGTATTTTTTACTGTCTTTTAACCTAGACACACCCCTCCCAGAAACATATACACACATATTTGTATGACATTGACTTTTGGTACTCTAGGGGAGAGTTGTCTTGTAAAATGTTCCACATCCTGGATTTGTCTGATTGCTTTTCCAAGTTGTTATCTGTCTTGTGTCTTTGTCCCCTATATTTTTGGTAAATTGGAATTCGAGTCTAAATTAGATTCAGTTAAATTAGATTCTGGTTAATTTGAATTAGATTCAAGTTTTATCTTTTGGGGGGCAACCATTTACAGATGATGTCCTGTCCTTCACAGCTTACCACGTCAGGTGGCATACAAAATTAAGGGGTCCCACCATCAAGGAAAAGAAGCTATCCTTCAGTTAAGGTGGTGACACCAGATAACCCATTGTGAAGGCACCCACTTAAAAGAGGTCCATGGCTGAAGCGTTGGCATTGGGCAAAATTTCTGTTTCCCAATAACCTTTCTCTTGGAAGTGGTAGCATCCTTTGCTAATCCCTGCCTGCAATGATTATTAAATGGGAAGTGTAAGAACGGTGCTTTGTCTGAGTCATTCTGTTAGTCTATCTACGTTGGCTGGTCTCCTCCTTAAAGAAGCTCTTTCTGTTTCTTTCTCTGTCTTCTTCCCCTCTCTCTTGCTTTCTGCCTTTCTCCTCTCCTTCGAGAGTCCATATGAACTCATGGAATTTTAGTCATTCATTGTATAACAATCGACTTCTGTCATTTCTCATGCTAAAATTGTCCCAAATTTGGCCATTACAAGTCGGGCTCTTTTGACACACCTCCATCATTTTTGACAGCTCCTTGCCTCCTGGGACAAGTAGATGACCCAGGCTCACCTCATACTTCCATGCCCCAGACCTGGAATCAGCCATTTGTCCAAGGAAGGTGGCGCCTCTCAGCTGGGAGTTGAATTTTTAAACCAAGATCAGGGCTTTAATGCTAGCTCTTCCACCTACGACCTCTGTGGCCTCTGGCCAGTCACCTCACCTTTCTGTGTCTCAGTTTTCCCATCCATAGGATGGAGATAGTAACTATGTATTATGTATCCTATCTTGTAATGTTATTAAAGGAATTAACAATGTTCATATTTGTAGAGCTGTTTAAATAGTACCTGACACATCATGAGTGCTACGTAGATGTTTGCTAAATATATGATGCCTTACAATTTTTGCAGATGGAGGCAGAGAGTGGAAAAGACCCCTGCACATCCAGAGACAGTGAGAGAAAATTGTTCTTGAAAGAATTATTCTATTGAATTAGAATGTTCATGCATGCCCAGTTGTGTTCGACTCTTTGCCACCCCATGGACTGTAACCTGTCAGGCTCCTCTGTCTGTCGGATTTTCCAGGCAAGAATGCTGGAGTGGGTTTCCATTTCCTCCTCCAGGGAATCTTCCTGACCCAGGGGTTCAACCTGAGTCTCTGGCATTGGCAGGTGGATTCTTTACAACTGAGCCACCTGGGAATTCCTATTCAGTTAGAACAAGCATAAGTAAAAAATAACATTGTTCTTATACTCTTGCCTTCTATTAATGACAGCTGATAGCTGATACTGATTTGATATCTGAAGTCTTGCAACGAAGTTTTCTTTTTAAAAAAGTAAATAAATTTTATTGAACTAAAACACAAATGTAATACAAAAATTCCTTTTAAAATTGATGTGCTTTAAAAAAATCAAATAAGCCAATTCTTAAATGACTAATTTCTAATCACCACAGAATGCAGCTATGTCAAAAATTTATGATGATGGCATGAAAGTGGCCACAGTTTGGGCAACATTGAAATAAAGTTGCCTGGGGAGAATCTATACTCCCACTGATTAGAATGATTTTAAATTTTAAATTGGAGTAATTTTAATATTCTCTGGATGCTTGAACCATGATGTCCCCTAATATCCAGGCCCCTCAGGGCTGATGAATCAACTGAAGAGTATAAGTGATCTCCATATGAAGACAGAGACAGTGCTTCGGAGTTAAAGCTTCCTGACTCTGCTTATCCACCTTAATCACATTCCCTCTACCCACTTTTCTGTGATAAAGTGTGAGTGCATGAAAGTGAAAGTCACTCAGGCATGTCTGACTTTTTGCAACCCCATGGACTATACAGTCCATGGAATTCTCCAGGCCAGAATACTGGAATGGGCAGCCATTCCCTTCTCCAGGGGATCTTCTCAACCCAGGGATTGAACCCAGGTCTCCCACATTGCAGGCAGATTCTTTACCAACTGAGCCACAGGGAAGCCCAAGAATACTGGAGTGGGTAGCCTATCCCATCTCCAGTGGATCTTCCTGACCCAGGAATCGAACCAGGACCTCCTGAATGGCAGGCGGATTCTTTACCAACTAAGCTACCAGGGAAGTATAAACAGACACTCAAACCCTTGCACAAATACTCGTGTGGCACTAATGAACAGTGAGTGAAAGTGTTAGCTGTTCAGTTGTGTCTGACTCTTGCAACTGCATGGACTGTAGCTGGCCAGGCTCCTCTGTCCATGGAATTCTCCAGGCCAGAATACTGGTGTGGGTAGCTATTCCCTTCTTCAGGGGATTTTCCCTACCCGGGATTGAACCCAGGTCTCCTGCATTGCAGGCAGATTCTTTACTAGCTGAGCCACCAGAGAAGCCCAAGAATACTGAAATGGGTAGCCTGTTCCTTCTCCAGCAGATCTTCCTGACCCAGGAATCGAACTGGGCTTTCCTTCATTGCAGGTAGATTCTTTATCAGCTGAGCTACCAGGGAAGTGGTGTCAATGGAAGGAGGGCTTCAATTTTGAATAAGGTTTCTCCTAGCAGAGGACCATATATACTATGCTAGGGCTTCTTGCGATCCATAAATGCTCTTCTTAAACACAGCAGTGGAGGCCAAAGGTTGTCTGCTACTGAGTTCTCTGTGTATGGAATGGAATCTCCCTTTCCAGCCACAGTGGTCATTGACTCCTTTTTATTGCTCCCAGGAATCCAGCACTTCAGCTGAGCCCTGAAGATTTGATGCTTTCGAACTATGGTGTGGAGAAGACTCTTGAGAGTCCCTTGGACTGCAAGGAGATTCAACTAGTCCATCATAAAAGGAAATCGATCCTGAATATTCATTGGAAGGACTGAGGCTGAAGCTGAAGTTCCAATACTTTAGCCACCTGATTCGAAGACCCGGCTCATTGGAAAAGACCCTGATGCTGGGAAAGATTGAGGGCAAGAGAAGAAGAGGGTGACCGAGGATGAAACGGTTGGATGGTATCACCGACTTGATGGACATGAGTTTGAGCAAACTCTGGCAGAGATAGTGAAGGACAGGGAAGCCTGGTGTGCTGCAATCCATGGGGTCACGGAGTTGGACACAACTGAGCGACTGGACAACAAGGACTCCAAAGAGCCATGACTACCAAATGAGCTCATAGAGATCTAAAAACAAACTTAGGCAAGAGCCCAGGATAGAGAGGAGAAGGAACTAGGGTGGCCACACTCAAACAGAGAAAAGTAAAAGCAACGTAGAGTGGAGTCTGTATGTGAGGTTTGCCTCTTCAACTCAAAGATTCAGTTTAATGCTTTGACATTCAGCTCATCAGTCCTGTGATGAGCCTCGACTCTGTGCCAAGCACTGAGATCTAACGACACAAGACACCGCGTGAACCTGGTGATTCCAGCTGTTGGGAACACCATTAACTGCAGGGCTTCTGACAGATGGCCTTGGTTATAAATACTAAGTTTTAAACAGGTGGCCATTTCAAGATCTTTAGGAAAACATCCCATAGGGCAGGAATTTGAAATTTGGAGATCATTAAAATCGGAGGGCTCCTCTAGCCTCATCTTCCACCCTCTTCCTTTATTCTTCCTTTCTTTCAGTTCCTTGACCTATTTGCCTGTCATCTCAGAAGGCAGAAGGTCTCTCAGTGGGAACGTGATCTAATACAGCTGGGTTGGGACCCTCCCCAGAGTATATTATCCAGGCAAGAATACTGGAGTGGGTTGGCATTTCCTCCTCCAGGGAGTCTTCCAGACCCAGGGATCGAACATACGTCTCTTATGCCTCCTGCATTGGCAGGGGGGTTCTTTTAGCACTAGCACTGCCTGGGAAGCCCATTTCGTTGTACAGTACATGTAAAGAGACAGTGTTTCCTAAACCAAAAACTGGGATGCACAATCCGCCAAAAATAAGTGCCTCTGGGGACATTCGGAGAAAGCAATGGCACCCCACTCCAGTATTCTTGCCTGGAAACTCCCATGGATGGAGGAGCCTAGTAGGCTGCAGTCCATGGGGTCGCGAAGAGTCGGACACAACTGAGCAACTTCACTTTCACTTTTCACCTCCATGCATTGGAGAAGGAAATGGCAACCCACTCCAGTGTTCTTGCCTGGAGAATCCCAGGGACAGGGGAGCCTGGTGGGCTACCGTCTATGGGGTCGCACAGAGTTGGACACGACTGAAGCGACTTAGCAGCAGCAGCAGCAGCTGGGGACATTAAGATAGTCTATTTTCAGTTGGAACTCCCCTAGAAAATCTGGGGAGCAAGATTATGACAACTGCTGCAGGGGTTCACTCTAGTGTATTCTGCACAGTGATTTTAACATCTGTCTTTGTGCATTTCTCACAGGTCCACAATATCTGCCAGCAGTTGTGTTCGCATGTGCTTTGTGATAGACAAGGATGGGGATGTGAACCCAGGAACTCCTTGGTATGCATGGAATACAGAACTCCTGGGCGTAAACAAGGAAGGCAGAACTCTGGAAAGAAGTGGGGGATTGAGTGAGATGTCCTGGTTTTCCCTTCTCTCACCCCTCTACTGAAATAATAAGAAGACAACCTTTCAAGACTGAAGCTTTTATAGAATGGTACCTGCTCAGAAAATTTTTTAACCTAAAAATTTTTAATTTACTTAAAAAGACAAAGTAATTAAGAAAGATACAGTATGACTATGGAATGAGAACCATCAAATTGGGTGAAGTATACTCCTATATTAAAAGCTGCTTGCTCCTTGGAAGGAAAGCTATGACAAACCTAGACAGCATATTACAAAGCAGAGACATCATTTTGCCGACAAAGGTCAAAGCTTTGGTTTTTCCAGTAGTTTTGTACGGATGTGAGAGTTCACCAAAGAATTGATGCTTTCAAATTGTGGTGCTGGAGAAGACTCTTGAGAGTCCCTTGGACAGCAAGGAGATCAAACCAGTCAGTCCTAAAGGAAATCAACCCTGAATATTCATTGGAAGGACTGAGGCTGAAGCTGAAGCTCCAATACTTTGGCCCCCTGATATGAAGAGCTGACTTATTAGAAAAGACCTGATGCTGGGAAAGATTGAAGGCAGGAGAAGAAGGGGACGACAGAGGATGAGATGGTTGGATGGCATCACTGACTCAATGGACATGAATCTGACCAAACTCTGGGAGATAGTGAAGGACAGAGGAGCCTGGCATGCTGCAGTCCATGGGGTAGCAAAGATTTGGACACGACTTAGTCACTGAACAACAGCATACTCCTATCAGTCTCATGAACAACCAGGGACAACTTAAGGGCATCCAGGTCCACTGGGAATGAAAACTGTGACATCAGGATCTGGGGGTCCTGTATCTCCAAGTGAGCATTCAGTAAAAATCAGCTGAATGAATGAATGAAGTCTACATAAATTATAGATTGTGACCTCTAAATTTTCTCTATGTATTTTACTTTAGAATCTTGAAAAACAAATCTGATTGGCTCAACCCAGACTATATATATACATACATACATATGTACTCTTGCCTGGAATATCCCATGGACGGAGGAGCCTGGTGGGCTACAGTCCATGGGGTCGCTAAGAGTCGGACACGACTGAGCGACTTCACTTTCACTTTTCCCTTTCATGCACTGGAGAGGGAAATGGCAACCCACTCCAGTGTTCTTGCCTGGAGAATCCCAGGGATGGTGGAGCGTGGTGGGCTGCCGTCTATGGGGTCGCACAGAGTCGGACACGACTGAAGCGACTTAGCAGCAGCATATATATATGTATATATATATATAATGGACTGATTCATCTTGAATCAAATGGACTTGCCCTGGTCCAATCAGCTGTGGCCCCCAGGATGGACATGCTGTACAAATAGCATAGTACAAATAGCACTATGAGATAGGGTCTGTGGCAGGCAGATACCACCAAAGGCCATCTGGATTAAGCAGGCACCCCAACTTGATTTCAGCCTTCAATTCTTCTTTGCCAAGGAAGTGACAAAGATATCTCATCTTTGGTTAAGAGAATGACCCTGGCCTGTTTGAATGATCTTTAGGGATCCCACATCATTTTATTCTATGTAGGAATAGTCATGTCTCATTTTTAGTCTAAACCCTGCTTTTATTCTAAAGCCCATAACTTCACTTCTGAATTTACTCATAGTAGTATTTCTATGGCAAATGCTATTTTTCCTCCCAATACAGTCTGCTGCAGCATTTCACCTCATTCATTCAATCCCTCTCTCTCTCTCCCCCTCTCTCCATTTTATCTCTGACTCTCTCCCCTTCTCCCTCATTTTCTCTGCCTCTCTCTCTCCCCCTTCTCTCTCCATTCTCTCTCTCTCTCTCTCTCTCTCTCCCTCTCTCTCCATATTCTCTCTGTCTCTCCTTCTCCTCATTCTCTCTCTTTCTTCTTCACCCAAGTGTCCTGCTGCTTGGATACTTGCTTGTCCCACCCAAGTGTACTTCTGTCCTTGTTAACATTACAGTCCTTCCTGCAGAATTTATAATCCTTCTGTGGAGCTCAATGAGGGCTACTTACTGTGTTTGGATGAGAAGAGTTAGTTATTCCTCTTTCAAATCTGAACTGTAAATAGGTTCCCCATTGCATAAGAAATGTAGCCTTTCTGGATAATGATACTTTCTATACAAAGCCATTACATTCCCCTAGCCCTGGAAAGAGCAGTTAATGGGCATTATGGTTTAATCACTCCCTTTGCATTGTTATGGCACCTGTACTTATAAATGAGGGACTTAATATATAGATAGTTATCTGTATACCATTTAGTCATGACAATGAGAACTAGGTCTGAGGTCTCGCGGATATAAGAGTATACCAGGTTCATCAGATAGTGCTTTCCACCAAATGCTGCCAGCTCTTTCTTAGGGCACACAGAGAATTGCACTTCCTCACTCTCTTCAGGTTAAATGTGGGCCTGTGACTTATTTTGTCAAATGATGTGAGTAGGAATAGAACACGTTACTTTGGAATGGAAATTTTAAGAGCCAGAGTGTGATTTTTCTACACCTTTCCACTCTCCCATGGTGTTAGCAATACTCCTGAGGTGTGGCACCTTTTATCTGGGTCCTGGAGACAAAAGGAGAATCCCCAGCTGATCCATGATTGCTTTCTGTTTAAGCTATGGAGATGTGGGGATGTTTGTTACTACAGTGTAACTTAATTCATCCTGACTGATATATAGTATATTTGTGTGACATAAAACAATTTCTCTCGTGAGCTGATTCATCTATCCATCCATCTGTTCAAACACATATTGTTCACTTATTATGCAAAATATATTTAAGTTAGAGAGAAATAGAACTGACTGAAAGAAGTTATATCAAATAAGGCTTGTGATTACACACACAGAGAGGCTTGCAAAATAACAGAATTGAGTTCTGATGATGAGTAAGGCATAGTGTTAAATATGTGAATTAGCTTATGAAGGTGTTTCTTTTAAAATTAGAACCATTTTACAGTTTAGGGGGGGCAAATTCAAGGCTCACAGAGGTTCTAGTACTTACCCAACATCACATAGCTAATAAGTAGCAGATTTGGGTTTCAAACTGAGGTGCCTCTGCCTCACAACTGCTTAACCACCACATTATATTGCCTCTTTCCAAACACTGAGGTAGTTCTGCATTTCTTCAAAGAATTTCAAGGAAGCAAAGAAAAATAAAAACTCTGCCCTTTCAGATCCTTGCAACCAGCCAGGCTCTCAGGTTTGGTCTGACAGGTTGTCTTCCCTTCAAAATGAAAAGAGAAGCAGCCTGGACAGAAAGAAAGGCCAGATGTTCAGTAGAGCGAGACACCCGCGTGGCGGCCAGCAGAGCCCAGCCTATTAATTCAGGAGCCTCTGGAGTCAGCAGTTCTGCTCATGGCTTGACTTGACCCACCCTGGGTGCAGCCGCTTGGGCTGCATCTGACCCGACCAAATAAGAAGAATCTCCACAAACAGCATGTTTTCATACCGACTTAGGAAAATGTGAGGGATTATAGTCAGAACAGACTGATACCATCATTAATCAACAACCAGGGAGAGAAAATGAAGGGATGAAAAGGCAGGTTCTTGTATCAGGAAAAGATTTGTGGAAAAATATTAGAAATAGTGAGGAGCTGTAGATTTTTTTTTTTTGCAAAAACTTTACCATTCTTAAAATTTTTAAAGTTCTGTAGGGTTTTCCTGGCCATGGAGAGAGCCAATAAAGGCAGGTCCAAGACATCCATTCATTCATCCATTTGAAAATTACTTTTGGAAATGCTCACTGTGTAGGCGACTGGGATGTGAATAAAGGTAAACACATATTTTTCTCTTAACAAACACATAGTAGTTTTCTTATCTAGAAACTACTCTGTGCCAGGCCTTGTTCTAAGCACTTTGCTTGTATTAACTCATTTAATGCTCACAAAACCCCAAAGAGGTAGGTACTCTTATTATTTCTATTTTGCAGAAGGGGAAGCTGAGGTACAGAGGGGTTTAATTTTCTTGCCAAAGTCAGGCAGCCTTTGGGATCTGGACCCTGGCGAGTCTGCCTCCAACACTGCCTACTTTACTGCATTGTTGCTCACTGGGTCTTTCTCCTCTAGCACACAGGTCAGCAGAGAAAAGGAACTTAGAAACAAAACAGTGTTTTTTAATAGTGTGAAACCTCTTTTGATGGAGAGATCCAGGGAGAAAGAATTGAATTCTACTTGGGGACATCAGGGACAGCTCCACTGAGAAAGACTCAGCAGTACCTTCATGCACTCGTAAGCCAGGTGGGTGAGCAGAAGGAAGGGGTCCCTAGGTGGAGGCACTGATTCGAGTAAATGCACAGAGGTGTGAGCTGGCTGGGCTGATCACAGGAGTGCCAAGCATAGAGTGCATTGGGAAGCGTGGGAGCAGATGAAGCGAGGAGGGTAGACCAGCAAGATGAAGGCAGCTCCTGTATTCCAACCAAGGCATTTCTGCAATAGAGTGTCTGCCTTCTGCAATACTGCTACACATTGAAAAAAAAAGCAACAGGCTTCTTGACAGATCCCTCCCCAGCTGTACTTTAAGAAGATGCCTGGCCTGGAGGGTTGGCTGGGAGAGAAGGTAGCAGATCTGTTAAGAGAGAGAGGCCATTAGAATCAGACAGCTCTGAGCTTGACTCTGAGTTCTCAGTTTCTACCTGTTTGACCTTAGGCAGCTTATTGGACTTCCCAGAGCTTCAGCTGCCAAACAAGTTTCTGCAAAGATCATATAGAAAGTGGATGTTCTGTTGCTGGCATGCTTTCTACTGGGTCTGGTTGTGAATATACACCCTAGGAGGATTACCACACACTAGCTGAAGGGGGAAACATGACACTAGTGACCTGTCATGAGCTGAGTTGTTTCTCCCACCCCTTGGTGGGAAGGATTTGTTTGCAATGATTCATCCCACACCAGGATTCCTTCAAGACCAAATGCAAGGTTACACTGGTCTGTTGTCAGCAGAGCTGACATGGGAAACCAACTCACACTCTTGACTTCATAATCAAGGGCTGTAAGCCAGCACCACTCAAATTTTAACATGCACACATATCAACCTGAGCTCTTGTTAGAAGGCATCACAAGAAAAAAAAAAAGTAACTATGTTTGGTAATGGACGCTGACTTAATAATAGACTTATGGTGGTCATCATTTTGCAATATAAATTGAGAATCATTATGTTGTACACCTGAAACTAATAATGTAACATGTCAACTGTACTGGAATCTTGGGGGTGAAAATATAAAAAATATAATGGGCTTCCCTGGTGGCTCAGTGGTAAAGAATCCACTTGCCAATGCAGGGGACTCGGATTTGAGTCTGAGTCCAGACTGGGTTGGGAAGATCGCCCTGGAGAAAGAAATGGCAACCTACTCCAGTATTGTTGCCTGGGAAATCTCATGAATAGAGGAGCCTGGTGGGCAACATACAGTTCATGGAGTCACAAAAGAGTCAGATATGATTTGGTGACTAAACAGCAAAAGTAACAACATAAAAATATAGTAATAATTAAAATTAAAATTTTAAAAGGCAGATTCTCAGTATGGTGGACTTGAGATTCTTCATCTCTAACCATCTCCCCATCGGTGATGCCTACACTTCTGTGTCAAGGACTACCTTAGAACACCCTACAGTAGTAAAGCCTCAATCCACTGAGATCACCATCATCCCAAGACCTTAGACCCAAACCAAGAGTAAGAACACAACCCAATACCCTTCTTAATTGGCTTATTCACCCATCCTCCCACTAAATATTCTGTAGCTACCTGCGATATTCCAGGTCTTGGGAAAACAACGGTATATATACCATAGGCCCTGTACTCAATGAGTTTGCCCCTTACACAGATAGAGAAGGAAAGGTTACTGGCCACTTTTGAGCAGCCCACTTCACAGCCTTCATCTCATTTAATTCTCCCAAAGTTTCTAAGAAATTGCAATCATCCACTCATCCTGGGGAGTAGGGAACTATAGTTTAAGGAATAAGGGTTGCTTCCCCCCAAACTGATGGCATTGGAATTTGGAATCAGTTCTTTGGGATTCCACTGCTTCGTTCATACTTTACAACCATAAGTTTATTGCATTCTGTTTTTACTTACTTTGAGCTTGACTATGTCTTTCGGTTGAGAAAGTGAAGTTTTTTCCCTCATAAATTTAATTGCTGACATAAAGGGAGAAAAATCCTGATGTAATTGAACAAAAAGATGTTTACAACCCTCTTCAAGCCATAGAGCTGCTAGCACACAAAATTTATAACAGCTAAGAGAGGGGAAATGAAGAGAAGGGAAGACCAAGACAGATGCAGCTACAGAAATGCCGTGTTAATGTATGGGTTGATGTCCCGACACTGGCACACTTAGTTGAGTAACTTTTTGGAGACCATTTAACTACCTAATGAAGATTTACTTAACAAACTCTCAAACTTGCCAGAGCTAGACTTCTAAAAACAACCCTATAAATTACAAAGAAGGTGGCATGTAGAAGAGTCATGGCAGTTATTTAAGGAGAGAATCGAAATGCTGGAGTTACGAAGGCCATTGTCTGGGTATCTTGCAGCAGTCACTGAAGGGCTTGGAGCCTTTCAGAGGGACAGCACCCATGTTTGCACCCAATCCAGATAAATGCATACAGATGTTCCTTGAACTTGATCAAACTCTCTTCTCAGCATGAATACAAAATTGATTGGGCCAAATCAGAGCTTGTGCCAGTGAAGGCTGGCTGCATACGGAAATAAAATCAGCCACCTCCCATTTAGTTAGAAGTCTCCAGCTTAAAATACACTGGAGGAAAATGTGCGCTTCACTTTAGAGCAAGAGCCAAATTGCACAGCGACAAAATTATTCCCATCATCATGACAGCCTCAGCCAATCGTTCCCTTTTTTAATGTGCTGAAAGAAGGCAAGTTGGCATCATTAAAAGTATTTTTTTCCCCAAAAATACATTCTGAAATATGGAGAAACTAGAAACAGAAGAAGAGGGGCCCACACTTCAATCTAATTCTGAGACTGGGCTCTTGAGTAACATCTGCTCTGGGCAAGCTCTGAAGGTCCTGAGGAAAGAGGCTGTATTTGTTGCCTCCCACTTCCCTTGGCGGGCCTAGGTTGGCACGGACATGGATGTTTGTCCTCTAATTCAGCTCCTATTTTTCAAGTAGAGTCCCTCTCCCTAGATGATTGTCCCCGGTAGCCTTTCATCTTTACACTTGCTTGATGAACTTCATTTGTATCATATCATTTTTTAAAAAAATAAATGGTTTTAAAATGTATTAGGATGCGCTGGGTCTTAGTTGTGACATGCAGGTTCTTTAGCTGGGGTATGTGAACTCTTAGTTGCAGTTTGTGGGATCTAGTTCCCTGACCAGTGATTGAACTTGGGCTTCCTGCATTGGGAGCACAGTCTTAACCACTGGACCACCAGGGAAGTCTCTGGTATCACATCTTTTGATGTGGTCTTTCTTAAGTACTTAGTCTAGGAGATAACAGATATTGCATCCTTCATTTCCTCTTCCCAAATCAGCCCAGTGTTCCCTTCCTCCTTTCCCCATCCTTTATTACCCAATAAAGTTCCAAAACCCAATCCAGGAAGTTCTGATATTAAAATCACCTAAATGGAAAGGTTAGCCCAGCTAGTGCTCATCTAGCCTTGTCAAGGCATCTTCACCCCATCTTTGTCCTTTATCTTCTCCCTCTGGAGAAGGATTTTTACTCAGCCCTAGGGAGTCAGCATGCTCCTCGCTCAGTTTCAGCAATTCTAATGTCCAGATGTCTTATGCCCTTTGACTATCTGCTTCAGATTATCACCCTCACCACTGAGAAGTGACAGCATGCATTTTTTTTTCCTCTGCTGAATCGCATTTTGTTCTTTTTTTGGATTTCATCCTTGGAAATTAGATTTTGCTATCTTCAGTTGTTTCTAGTACATGACTAAGATTTTCTTTCCAGCACATGTACTTAATATCCTTTTCCAGAATATTACTTAAGGAGAAAGGAGTAAATTCTTCATATACACCTGTAAGAATATATCCCACTGTTACTTTAGAGGAAATCAGTCACCATTGATTTTAAGGATGAAAGATGCACAAATGCACAAATGAAGGGAAACATCTAAATCAAAGCCCAGTAATCCAAGGACAATCATAAATTTCACCTTACATGTCAAGTCAAACCAATTGCTGGTGTCTCCTGGCATGCCGTGATGAGAAAGATTCTGAGGCTGAGTTCACACTGGGTGAGAAAATATGGTGGAGTGGATCAGTAATGTCTTCCATGGGCTTGATATAGAGATACAGTAGAACATCTACTCACTTTTAAAAATATTAACTTAGATACATGACAGTCCACATTTTTCCTGATATACCTACCAGATAAATTTACAAAGTTTAAGAAGAAGTAAAAAAAAAAAAGTTCTAGGGCAAAATATCAAACGATTGTCCAACAAAGCTGTTATTTCTGTCAAAAAGTTTTATGACACATGCCAACTCTGATTAACTAATGATTTCTAGGACTGCTGGGTTAAGTTCGATGATTGATTAGTAATGTCTGACATGGATTAAGGAGTGGACACAGTGCCACATGTACCCTATATTTTCTTTCCTGGTTTTAATAAGCCATTTACTCTTTCTTGGGATGGCAATTAAGCAGTAAAGTCTTTGAAAGTATCCCACAGTGTCTGGGCACAAGTTAATCTCATATCTGTTAGGGGAGAAGCAGAAAGTAGTTGAATTTGGCAAAGTGTTAACAATCCTATACTCCAGAATTAGAGAATATACTCTCTTCCAGCCCATATGAAGTATTTGCAAATACTGACTGCATATTGGTCATAAAGTAGCATTGATAGCATTTAGAACACCTTGCAAAACCACTTAGGAAAACAAAAGTAATACCTCTAAACAATTTGACAGCCACACGAAAAACTCACCGTATATCTGCAAATTTAAAAACATGCTTCTAAATAATGCAAGTGCTACCTGACATGATTTATTCCTGTGTATATATTTCTCTCTCTTTATATGAATACAAGTTCCATGGGGCTACGTTCAGTACACTACTCCTAGCACATACACAGAACATTGTCTAAGTCATAGTCGGGGCATGTTGAATGAATGGATGAATGAATGAGTGAATGAATATTAACACTTAAGGAATCCTATTCACAAAATTCTGTAAGGGAAATGAATAGAGTTAAATATATTTGTTACAAAAGAAGAAAAATAGAATGTGAGCTAAACACTTGAGTATTAGAAAATAAATAGCGACTTCAAAGAAAGTAGAAAAATAGAGTTTTAAATAAGTAGATTGTAAGGAACCAGAGAAAAAGGAATGAGAAGCAGAGAATAAAACAATTTTCTGACCCATATGATTTATTTTAGGTAAAATCTACTAATTTCCAAGGGATATATAATTATTTTCATATAGAACATAGAATAAAGATTAGAAGAAGCAGACGGCAGTGTGATTTTATACAGCTAACACAATACTTGATATCCAAACCAGTTAAGGAAGGTTATGTCCATCTCATTTACAGGTTTAGGCAAAAAATAAAAAGACGATTTTGAATAAGAACAGGGATGAAACATCTGTAAGATGTGAAGACTGGTTATAAAACTTAATAAAAGACTGGGTTTGGTGGCGAGAGAATTTTTTAAATGTAAAAATATATTTACGAAACAATCCAGAATTTGAGAGATAATATTCACAATGAATAAAGCTAGAATACATAAAAAACTCCTAAAATCAATAGTAAAAAAGACAAAACTGAGTAGAAAAATGACGACAGCAATTTACACTAGAAGGAACACAAATAACACAAACATTTTGAAAAGGTGCTGAGGGAACTGCAGAGTTTTTTAAGCCATGTCATCAAACTAACAAAGCTTTTGTAAGGATAAGGTATATTTGAATGTTTATATTGTTAGTGGGAGGGGAAGGTTTTACAACCACTTTGCAAATGAGTCTGGAGGTATCTGCTGAATTGAGTTGATTCTAAGATGCTTCTCCTTGACCTCCACCCCCACCCCTATGTTTTAACATTTCTGAAATCCAAATCAATTTTATAATTGTTGGTCTCTTAAGATTTTGTATGATAGCATTTTGAGTACAATTTACATTAAACGGCCTCTTGGCTTTAATAAAATATGCAATAAAGGTGAAGATGATTCCACTCTTTGACCCTGCAATTAGACTCAGACATATCTCTGTAGAAACTCACACCTATACACAAAGGTATACCATTGCAGCATTTTTACTTTTAAGAGTTTTATTCTAAGAAGCTTGGCTTCCCAGGTGGCACAGTTGGTAAAGAATCTGCCTGCTAAAGCAAGAGACACAAGAGGTGTGGGTTTGATCCCTGAGTCAGGAAGATCCCATGGAGGAGGACAAGGCAACCTACTCCAGTATTCTTGCCTGGGAAATCCCATGGATAGAGGAGTTCTGTGGGTTGCAGTCCATGGGGTCGCAAGAAGTTGGACACGACTGAGTGCACGCACGTGCGCGCACACACACACACACACACACACACATTCTAAGAAGCTAGTGAAGTTGGTTTCTTTAATTCCTGTATCTGTAAGATGTTTAAGCCATCAGTAAACTGGCTTAAATAGAGAGAAATGTATTTTCCCCATAAGAAGTCTAGGAGAGCTGCTTAATTTTTTGACTCAATGATGGCCACAAGAACCAAGATTCTTTCCATTTCTCTTCTGTGCCATGGTTGGGTTTCTTATCTCTGCTCTTATACTTGTTCATTTCTTGGTTGCCACATCTCTTCTTTACCAATAATGTCTCACGCTTGCTCACTCAGTCGCTCAGTCGTGTCCGACTCTTTGCGACGCTATGGACTGTAGCCTACGAAGTTCCTCCACCCATGGAATTCTCCCAGCAAGAGTACTGGAGTGGGCTGCCATTTCCTTCTGCAACAATAATGTCTAGGAGCTTCAAATTTACTCTTTCTTCCTGCTATTTCTTTTTTCTTCAATTTTTCATTTTTCATTTAAAAAATTGTTATTGGAGTACAATTGCTTTACAATGCTTTGTTACTTTCTGCTGTACAACAAAATTAATAAACTATATGTATACATATATCCCCTTCCTCTTGAGCCATCTCACCCTGCTAGGTCACCACAGAGCACCAAGCTGAGCTCCCTGGCTATGCACCAGCTTCTCCCTAGCTATCTATTTCACACATGGTAGTGGATATACGTCACTGCTACTCCCCCAGTACAGCCTACACTCCCCTCCCCCTCTTGTGTCCACATGTCCATTCTCTACATCCATGTCCTGCAGATAGGTTCATCTGTACCATTTTTTAGATTCCTTATATATGCATTAATATACGATATTTATTTTTCTCTTTTTGACTTAATTCACTCTGTATGACAGACTCTAGGTCCATTCACATCACTACAAATGATCCAATTTTGTTCCTTTTTATGGCTGAGTAACATTCCATTGGGGTGTCCCTGGTGGTCCAGATGGTAAAGAATCTGCTGCAATGCAGGAGACCCAGGTTTGATCCCAGTGTCAGAAAGATCCCCTGGAGAAATAAACGGCTATCCATTCCAGTATTCTTGCCTGAAGAATTCCATGGACAGAGGAGTCTGAAGGGCTACAGTCCATGAGGTCTCAAAGAGTAGGACATGACTGAGCAATTAACATACTATGTATCATGTCTTCTTTGTTCATTCATTTTTTTCCTTGTCAATTTTAAATTTTGAAACAATTATAGATGCACATGAGATTTCATAGATCATACTAAGAGGTGTTGTTTCTCCCAAAGCTTATACTTTATGCAACTTTAATATAATATCAAAATCAGGAAAGTGACATTGGTACCATGTGTCTATGCACATTTCTATATAGTTTTATCATATGTGTAGATATGCAAGACTACCACTACAATCAAATAGAAAGCTATTCCATCACCACAAAGATTTCCCTCATGATACTCTTGCTAATTCCACTCACCTTACTCCTTCCACCCATACCTAACTCCTGGGAACCACTATTTTACTCTCCATTCTTAACACTATTTTGAATAGTGAAATACAGCAACTTTTTTTGCAAAGCATAAAAAAATAAGATGAATGAATGTAGTGATAAAGCAAGTATAATAAAATATTAATTACAGAATCTGAGTGGTGATGTATGGTTCCTCACTGCACAACTCTGTAAATTTGTCTGTATAGTTAAACCTTTTCATAAATACAATGTTGGAATAAAATCAATCTAAATGTTCACCAATAGGAGAATAGTAAATTAGTATATTTCTACAACAGATTGTTCCATAGCATTTAAAATGAAGGAACTTTTGTGGATAAAATATGGATAAATCTCAAAGACAATATATTGAGTAATAAAAAGGTAAGCTGCTGAGTAAAGAATGTGATGCAATTTAAGCGAATATTCACACAATATCACAAGGATAACCACCATTTTGAAGCTGTTTTTTTCCTATTTATTTTCGTAATTGGTTATGTGGCGACATCTACATATCATGGAGTATATGGGTGTATCTTGCATTCTTTTTATTTTACATATTTATAGTACCTTATTATTAAAGGAAATCCGAATTTAAAAAATGGCACAGAGGCCTGCATACAATGGAAGGTATTGGCTCAAAATTATACCGCAGAGAAGCATGAGTCACTTTATACACATGTCAGGTTCAGTTTCTCAAATTGTAGGACATATTTGCCAATTACTACTTTAAAGAACAGGGTATTTCTGGGAGAAAACCCATTATCCTGAAGTGACCTCAATCACTGCTAGCTTCGGATGTTATAGAGGCCCCATGGCAGTATCAGTAAACAAGGAACCAGGTAAATTTAACACACGTTTAGCAATTATTTCACATGCTAGCAAGGTAATGCTTAAAATCCTTCAAGTTAGGCTTTCACAGTATGTGAACCGAGAACTTTCAGATGTACAAGCTGGATTTAGAAAAGGCAAAGGAACCAGAGATCAAATTGCCAACATCTGTTGGGTCATAGAAAAAGCAAGAGGATTCCAGGAAAACATATACTTCTGCTTCATTGACTATGCTAAAGCCTTTGGCTGTGTGGATCACAAAAAACTATGGAAAATTCTTCAAGAGATGGGAATACCAGACCACCTTACCTGTCTCCTGAGAAACCTGTATGCAGGTCAAGAAGCAACAGTTAGAACAGACATGGAACAAAAGACTGGTTCAAAATTGAGAAAGGAGCACATCAAGGCTTTATATTGTCACCCTACTTATTTAACTTATATGCAGAGTGCATGTATGCTAAGCTGTTTCAATCGTGTTTGACTCTTTGCAACACTATGGACTGTAGCCCTCCAGGTTCCTCTGTCCATGGGATTCTCCAGGCAAGAATACTGAAGTGGGTTGCCATGCCCTCCTCCAGGAGATCTTCCCAACCCAGGGATTGAACCAGTGTCTCTTATATCTCCTGCATTGGCAGGCAGGTTCTTTACCACTAGCACCATCTGGGAAGCCCTTATATGCAGAGTACACCAAGCAGAATGCTGAGCTGGGTGAATCACAATCTGGGATTCAAGATTACTGGGAGAAATATCAGTAACCTCACATGTGCAGATGACACCACCCTTATGGCAGAAAGTAAAGAGGAACTCAAGAGCCTCTTGATAAAGGTGAAAGAGGAGAGTGAAAAGGCTAGCTTAAAACTCAACAAATCAAAACCACAATGAGGTATCATTTCACACCAGTCAGAATGGCTGCTATCCAAAAGTCTACAAGCAATAAATGCTGGAGAGGGTGTGGAGAAAAGGGAACCCTCTTACACTGTTGGTGGGAATGCAAACTAGTACAGCCACTATGGAGAACAGTGTGGAGATTCCTTAAAAAACTGGGAATAGAACTGCCATATGACCCAGCAATCCCACTGCTGGGCATATACACCGAGGAAACCAGAATTGAAAGAGACGCGTGTACCCCAATGTTCATCGCAGCACTGTTTACAATAGCCAGGACATGGAAGCAACCTAGATGTCCATCAGCAGATGAATGGATAAGGAAGCTGTGGTACATATACACAATGGAATATTACTCAGCCATTAAAAAAAATACATTTGAACCGGTTCTACTGAGATGGATGAAACTGGAGCCCATTATACAGAGTGAAGTAAGCCAGAAAGAAAAACAACAATACAGTATACTAATGCATATATATGGAATCTGAAAGATGGTAACGATAACCCTATATGCGGGACAGAATGAGAGACACAGATGCATGGAACAATTTTATGGACTCTGAGGGAGAAGGTGAGGGTGGGACGTTCTGGGAGAATGGCATTGAGACATGTGTATTGTCATATGTGAAACAGAGCACCATTCCATGTTCGATGCATGTGACAAGGGCTCGGGGCCGGGGCAGTGGGATGATCCAGAGGGATGGGAGGGGGAGGGAGGTGGGTGGGGGGTTCGGGAAGGGGAACACATGTAAACCCATGGCTGATTCTTGTCAATGTATGGCAAAAACTATTACAATATTGTAAAGTAATTAGCCCCCAAGTAAAATAAATAAATTTATAAAAAAAAAAAAAAAAAAAAAGAATACCTAAAAAAAATAAATAAATAAAAAAAAAAAAAAAAAAAAAACTCAACATTCAAAAAAAGATCATGGCATCCAGTCCCATCACTTCATGGTAAATAGATGTGGAAAGAATGAAAACAGTGACAAACTTTATTTTCTTGGGCTCCAAAATCACTGCAGATGGTGACTGCAGCCACAAAATTAAAAGACGCTTGCTCCTTGGAAGAAAGGCTATGACAAACCTAGACAGTGTATTATAAAGCAGAGATATAACTGACAAAGGTATTTGCTGACAAAGGTCTGTATAGTCAAAGCTATAGTTTTTTCTGGTAGTCATGTACGGATGTGAGAGTTGGACCATAAAGAAGGCTGAGCACTGAAGAATAGATGCTTTTGAACCGTGGGGCTGGAGAAGATTCTTGAGAGTCCCTTGGACAGCAAGGAGATCAAATCAGTGAATCCTAAAGGAAATCAGTCCTGAATACTCATTGGAAGGACTGATGCTGAAGCTGAAGCTCCAATATTTTGGCCACCTGATACCAAGAGCCCACTCATTGGAAAAAGACCCTGATACTGGGAAAGATTGAGGGCAAGAAGAAAAGAGGGTTACAGAAGATGAGATGGTTGGATGGCATCACTGACTCAATGGACATGAGCAAACTCCAGGAGATAGTGAAGGACAGGGAAGACTTGCCTGCTGAAATAAATGGGGTCACAAAGAGTTAGACACGACTGAGCAACTGAACAACAACAACAACGCAATTGTTCCTGGGAGGATGGCCTTACCTTTGCAAGTGTTGATTATCATTATAAATAAAGCTTGTAAAGTCTCTTTAACATTAAGCAGACTAAGAGCTTGGATTGTGCAGTCAACAGACATACACAGAATAAATTAAAAAAACAAAAAACTTCTCATGCTCTTCTTATCACAAAGCCTGAAACAGTGTTACCTCCAGTAAGAAGAAATGAGTTTTGATCTTTTGAGTATCTGGAAATATTCTTTTTCTCTGTCTGGGTAGCTTTGACAAAGGTGCTTAGTTGATAATTATTCACTGAACTAACCTTATGTTTTATGAATATCTCTGTATTTTGCTATGTTTCATAATAAAAGAAGAGGTGTCCTAAATTTGTATAAATTAAGACTAATGGCTTAGAATAAAGTGTTTTGCTGCAGCATCATATGTGAACTCAAAAACTGATGTCTCTCAATACTTTGAATGGAGGTGAAGGTGGCCTGCTCAGGGAAGCTGTGAAATGACTCAACAGTAATGCCAGTCATGCCAGAGGGAACCATGTAGGAAATGCACATGAAAAGTTTGAGTGAAATTGTTTCCTGAAATGCAAGAAAAATGAAGCCTTATTTCAAAAGTATAATTCTATATATGTTAAAATAAATGTGTAAATAAACAATAAACTCCGTATTCTACTTGGTTGGCCAAAACATTCTTTTGGGTTTTTTCCATAACAGAAGAACCCAAACAAACTTTTTGGCCAACCCAATAATTAAATGAGACACTTTAATGTATTTTGCACAACTGTAAGTTGTAAATGTAAATTGGCTAAAATTTTTGGAGAGTTGAGAAATCTTCTCAGAGAGAAAATGGGATTACCATGTATTGGTTTTTTTACAGGTGTATACGCCATCCTTCATAACTAAAAATGTTTCTCTCTTAAATGGTGTGCCCATCTGCATGAGACTTGTAAGAAATTACATCTGAAAAGGTCTCTACAAATCATCTAGTCTTCTCACAGACTCTTAAGAATTTATATCTGGAAATATCTTTACAAACGATCCAGTTTCTCCCCATTCTCTCACTTAGAACATGGGAAGAAGAGAGAGATCTTGCTCTCTCTGAAGGAAAGATTACCCCCCAAAGACTCAGAGATAAAGAAAAATAATAAGAGTTGTCAAAAAGATTTCACTCTCCCCGTGGTCTTGATAGATATTTGTCAACTCGTCAGAGTGGTTTGTCATTCTAATGCTTCGCTCTTTCCTGAAAAAAAACAAAAAGCTTCTAGCTCTACAGCACAAAAGCAATGATTGGATAGAATCTGCACATTCCTAAATCATTACAGAAGAGGGAGATATGGCAGCATAAATCAGGGTTGAACGGAAAAGATCTACTGTTCAATGAGGAAATATTTATTGTGGGCCACTGTTGTATCATTTCAGGATCCTGATGTGGGGGTGAAGAAAGTGATAAGCAAATTCACTTTGCCACAAATGAAATTTCAAAAAATACTTATAACTCACGTCAGGATGATAGCCAAAGAATTTAAGTCTTGGGACAGTTACAAACTACCTTACTTCACACAATACCTTTAAAGACCAACAAGAACAACAACAAAAATGCACCACTGAGTTTGTGAAGCAATTTTAAAAAGGTGTTGTTTATTTGAAAGTACAAAACAAATATATATTGAGCGTGTAGATGGTATGTTTGCATAACTTATTCTTAGGCTGCCCTTCAATGATATCCAGAGAAAAGTTCCTTCCAGTATTGTTTATATGACTTTGGCATCTTACTATAAGACAAGGTATGAAAGTGAGGTGAGGTCTACTCCAGGCACCTGGGGGGTTTACTATGGCTGTTGTGGAAGCACGTTGTCAAAACTCTGCTTTACATATTATTGGTATATTTGTATGCTTAGAAATTTATGAAGACCTTAGTCACACAAGAGATATAAGAATCATGTGTGGGTCCAGAGTTTAGGAGGGTTGACAGTAAGTAATCTGGTGGTTCAAGAAATTAAGACTACATGTATAGGTAGCAATGCCATATATATAGATGGTATATGGTTGTTTTTGTTGCTTAGTTATTAAGTCATGTCTGACTCTTTGCCACCTCATGGACTGTAGCCATCCATATATGGACTTCCCTGGTGGTTCAGTGGTAAAGAACCCACCTGCCAATGCAAAAGACCCGAGTTCGATCCCTAGGCCGGGAATATCCCCTAGAGAAGGAAATGGCTACCCACTCCAGTATTCTTGCATGGCGAATTCCATGGACAGAGGAACCTGGTGGGCCACAGTCCATGGGGTCAGAGTCAGACACGACTTAGCAACTAACAGCTTCATTTTCATATATACATATATATAGACATGGTAGGTGGTCAAAAATATTTATTGAATGAAGGAGGTGGATTAGATGGAGGTCTGAGAGTAGGCCATTCAAGTTCAGAAATACACATGAACCCAAGTCTGCCAAGACTCAGTTGGCTTCTGGGAATGAGAAGATTCAAGGGGTCTGTCTACTCACTCCAGAGAAGGGGAACAGAAGCCCAGTCCAGTGAAGAACAGTGATGCTAATACTAAGAGGTAGAGTTTTCAAATTTTGAGAATTTCATTCTTGGATTAAAAACACTCAGTGGTTTCCCACTTTTCTTAGGAGAAGGTTCCAATCTTTACTCCTCCCTGACTTCCTTATTTCTCCCTTACTACTCCTTCTTGTTCTACTCAGGCCTCAACAGATTGGATGAGGTCCACCCACATTAGGGAGGGCAATCTGCTTTACTCAGTCTACCATTTCAAATTTTAATCTCACCCAGAAACATGCTCACAGACACACTCAGAATAATGTTTAGCCAAATGTCTGAGCTCAGTCAAGTTGACACATAAGATTAACCATCACACTGCTCTGATCACCACACTCAAAATAAATGTTTAGAGGAGGCTGACCCAAGATTCCTCTTGGGTGATGTTAGCCAGGAGAGGTAAGATGCTGAGCTCTGAAAGTGGTGCCATAGAAAGGCTACAATTAACTCATTCTAAAAAGGAGTTAGCTTGTTTTTGTTCTTTCCCCCTGCCACAATGAATGTTGTCTTTCAAATGTACCAACTGGCTTTCTACTTTACTGAACTCCAGAAGTCAGAGGAAAAGATTGAGGCCTTTACTCTGCAAAATGCTTTCTCAAAAAAGCCTGTATCACCTCCAAATGAGGGGAGGTGCAAAACAATTTTAAAGCTTTCTGTGTATGAAGAAGTGCTATACATACAGTAACATACATACAGTATGTCAATGGTGTTAAAATTTCTTGGGGGGGTAATTAGGGAAAAAATGTCAAAAAAAAAAAAAACTTGCAGGAAGTGGAAGCAAGAAGAGGAAGAAGGAGGAGGAGGAGAGGGGGAGGTTGGAGGAGCAGAGAAACACCATGCTAAAACCATAGATACCTTAAGTTGGAAGGATGCACCTCCTCCATCTAAAATTTTAAGACAGCACCAGAGGGACCCGGATGTTCAGAACTGCCCAAAGCTTACACAGGGGGTTAATGAAAGAGCTTCATGTGGACCACGATTTGGGGGATTCTAGACAAATGTATGTTCCATGTTTATCATGCAAAAATAAATGTATCTGTGAGAAGATCCCAAAACTCCACATCTCCTTAACCCACATTCCCTAGTGAGGTGACACTTGAGGGTAAAACAAATGACCTATGTGATAAAACTACGCAAACGTGGGATCCTTAGGAGGGTCTTGTCTGTGTGGTGTGAGGAGGGACAGGCAGGGGAGACAGAGAACACCCAGAGAACCTGTGATGGCGAGCAAAAGTGTAGAACCAGAGGAGGAGAGGGCTGGGAGGAGTGGGAAGAAATATGGTGTCAGAAACAGCATCCTTTCTGACTCTGTCCATCCTTTGTGTCTAAAATGGGACTCTATCACTACTTAAAATCCACCCAGAAAGCTGAGAAGATAGGACAGACAAAATGAAAAACAAAAATTAGTGAACGTTACTACAATTTTATTTATCATCTAATAATTTAGTGACTTTAGATTCATCTGTGTGACTGTCAGCTTCACAATTTTCCCCAGGGTGTGTTTCATGCATTCACTCACTCAGTCGATGGTTTGTTGAGCACCTACTATGTGGCAAGAATTTCCCTAGGCATTGGCGTTAACAGTAGGGGAGCACTGACATGGAGCAATAAAAACCAGATTCTGCTCTAAATCCAGGCAAATATTTTTATTAATTTTTTTATTGGAGTATAGTTGCCAACAAAGGTCTGTCTAGTCAAGACTATGGTTTTTCCAGTAGTCATGTATGGATGTGAGAGTTGGACTATAAAGAAAGCTGAGCGCTGAAGAATTGATGCTTTTGAACTGTGGTGTTTGAGAAGACTTGAGAGTCCCTTGGACTGCAAGGAGATCCAACCAGTCCATCCTAAAGGAGATCAGTCCTGGGTGTTCATTGGAAGGACTGATGTTGAAGCTGAAACTTCAGTACTTTGGCCACCTGATGCGAAGAGCTGGCTCATTTGAAAAGACCCTGATGCTGGGAAAGATTGAGGGCAGGAGAAGGGGACGACAGAGGGTGAGATGGTTGGATGGCATCACCGACTCGATGGACATGAGTTTGAGCAAGCTCCGGGAGTTGGTGATGCACAGGGAGGCCTGGCGTGCTGCAGTCCATGGGGTCACAAAGAGTCAGACATGACTGAGCGACTGAACTGAACTGATAGTTGCTTTACAGTATTGTGTTAGTTTCTGCTGTATAGCAAAGTGAATCAGCTATATGTTTACATAAATCTCCTCTTTTTTTGGATTTCCTTCCATTTAGGTCACCACAGAGCACAAATAGAGTCCCCTGCACTATACACTAGGTTGTCACTCATTACTTTTTTTATTCACAGTAGTGTATGTATGTCAACCTTAATCTCCCAATTCATCCCCTCCTTTCCTCCTTGGTATCCATACGTTTGTTCTCTACATCTGTATCTCGGGAAAATTTTAAATTTCACAGTGGAGCTAAGTACCTAAGACAGGTACACAAATCTACAGTTTATTAAAGCCATCCTCCACTCCACGGCTCATGTCATGAGCATATTTTCTGACTGTGTAAGAGGGAGAAGGGCTGTCAGACCTAGGAGTCCCGCTCTCGTCTGGCAGGCTTCTCCATCCATGTTTAAGGGCAGCTGGGATGAAATGAAATTATGAGAACAAACAAAAAAAGGAAAGTGCAAAAAATAAATAAATAAACGTTTTAATTGGCTAACTCTGATCTCCCCACTGAGATTGTATCACCAAGTTGGCAGCTTGTCACTTGTGGTTGCTAGGCAACCCTGTGCAGTAGGGTGGACGTGTCAGCCGTGTTTTCCACCTTGTGATCTGAGTCTCCTGGCTGCTGGGGGTGAAGTCTGGCTCCCCCTCCCCCTCGACAGGGCTGGGGATGCCTAATGTGGCCCCCCAAATTAGCCTCTGACCCATTGCTCAAAACTGTCTGATGGATAAAATTTCAACCCTTATTCAACAACTTAGCACCCTGGCTGTGACTTTACTGAAAAGACCCCAGCGAACCTGGCCAGGCCTTCCAAGCCCTCCTCAGGTACATCATCAGAGCAGGTGTCAGAGCAGAGTCAGGAGAAACAAAATGCTAGGATTCTTCTTTCCAGGTGTGCTATGTGCTGTGGGAGCCTCACTCTTATGCCACCTTTGATATTCTTGTTCATGGAGCCCACAGGGTATGGGCTTTTGCAGACAGACAGAGCTGGGTCTGAGTGTCACAATTAATTGTGCAATTTTAGGCACCTTGCTCAGCCCCTCTGTGCCTCCATTTCCTCATTGCTAAAGTGGAGATGACACTGCTTCTACCTCCAGGGTCCTGTTGAACATTTCCTCACCCAATACCTGTAAAATGTTTGGTGTACAGTTAGTGCCCCGCAAGGTTTAGCAGTTGTTCTACAGGCTTCTGTGAGGAGCTCTGAGGCATTCATAGTCCTGGAGCTAGAACGGAAGTTAGTGATCACTGAATGTCCTCATTCAGTAAGGAATCTGAGACTCAAAGAGTCAGAGTGACATGCCTGAAGCAGCGTAGCTGGGACTGAAACTAGGGGCTCAGTTGCCACCAGGAAACTTTACTAGGAGGAGATACAAAAAGAGTCCTCCTGTGTTGAAAACATCTTGCAGGCAAAAAAGCACCAGGGTTTGTGTTAGGTAATCAGAGGAGCACTCAATAGACACACCTCCCCAGAAAACAGCCTATTCATCCTGAGCAAGTATTATGTGCTTCTGGCAGGGTCAATGCCTTATAGAAAATAGCTGGTATATCCTTGGTGGCTAATAAAATAAACTTCGGAAGAAAGTCCACCCTCCTTACTATGGTATCCAAGACTTCTTGCCTTGGCAACTGTTCCCACTTTAATCCAATTCTTCCCCTCACGCCACTGATCTTCCTGCTGATCCTCAAACACTACAGGAAGACCACTGCCTTAGGGCCTTTGCACAAGCCACTGCCTGTGCTGGGAACATAGATATTCACATGGCTCCCTCTTTCACTTTCTCCAGGTCATTGTTTGAAGAAGATGGTCACATCCTCACTGAGGCCTTTCTTAATCTGTGTATTATTAAATACACAGATTTGCTGTATTAACAGCAAATCCCCTTCTTCAAGCACTGTCTGTCCCTCTTCCCTACTTACAGGACTTGTCATCACCTGACAAGTTACTAATGTGTTTCTTTGTTTGCTGTCTGTGCCCAGCCCCCACCACTACATGGAAAGAAGCTCCATGAGGGTGTGGGTTTTTGTCTTTGGTTCATTGCTGTATTCCCAGAGCCTAGAACTGTGTCTGGCCCACATTAAGTGCTCAACATACACTTACTGAATAAATGATACCTCTGTCTCTTTACATGGGAGGTTTCCTCCGCCCTTCCCTTCCTCACATTTTCCTTCCTAAACCCTACTCATCTTTCATGAGACAGCAACAAGCATCACCTCCTTTTGGAAACCATTCTTCACCTCCTTCAACTAGAACAGAGGCCTTTCCATGCAGGTACATAGAATCTAGAACTTCTTCCTATATCACAATTATCTGCTTACCTGGAGTCCCACTAGAAAGGTGCCTGTTTCTACAATTAGAGGA
This sequence comes from Giraffa tippelskirchi, assembly GCF_054371585.1. Classification (NCBI taxonomy): domain Eukaryota; kingdom Metazoa; phylum Chordata; class Mammalia; order Artiodactyla; family Giraffidae; genus Giraffa; species Giraffa tippelskirchi. The sequence continues at coordinate 26,342,421 of NC_137287.1, forward strand.
ACAATGATAAAGGGGGGCCTCCTTTGACCAGTTACTCTGCATGGTTTCCAGGGTCCAAATCCCCTGTTCCACTCACCAATCCTCATACTATCTTCTCCTCCAGACTGAGCCACTTGAGGTCAGGGCCTGCATGTGATTCATCTTTTTATTCTCAGAATATAGTGTAATTCCTGGCACAGTGTATGTTCACAAAACTGTTGCTGAAATGATAACAGCCAAGGTTTTTACCAAGTCCTTTGCTCCTAGCCACGAATCCATCTATCTAGTCTATCATGGTTTCTCAACCTTAGCACTTTTGACATTTGGGGTGGGATAATTCCTTGTTGGGGATGTGGGGGTTACCCTGTACATTGTAGAATGTTTAGCAGCATCCACGGCCTCTACCCATAAGGCCAATAGCACACACCCCAGTTGTGACAACCATGTCTGTGGACATTACCATACGTCCCCTGGGAGGCAAGCATGCCCTCAGTTGAGAACCACTGGTCTAAATGTTTACTTTGAATTAATTAATTCAAACCTCACAGCAACACTGTAAGGAGGTATTATTATTAAATCTATATTTACAGATGAACAAAGTAAGGCTCAGAGAAGTCAGGAAGCTCACTGAAAGTTACACAGCTAGGGATTAGCAGAAACAGGGTACAAACTGGGGAGTCTGGCTCCCACGCCTGGACAGTTAACCACCAAGGAGTTGAGGGTGGAAGGGAGAGGGTGAAGTAAGTAGATGGGGAAATGGGGCTAATATACGCTGTTTATTCTAACCAGGCACTATTCTAAGTCCTTCTATGGATTACTTCATTTAATCTTATCTAGGCTTTGAAATGGTCATTGTTATTTTTAACACTGTACAGAGGAGGAAACTGAGGCACAGAAAGTATTCAGTGAACTGACGGTAAAGCAACCACAATTCAAACCCAGTCTGGGCTTCCCTCATAGCTCAGTTGGTAAAGAATCCACCTGCAATACAAGAGACCCTGGTTCAATTCCTGGGTCGGGAAGATCTGCTGGAGAAGGGATAGGCTACCCACTCCAGTATTCTTGGGCTTCCCTTGTAGCTCAGCTAGTAAAGAATCCACCTGCAATGTGGGAGACCTGGGTTCAATCCCTGGGTTGGGAAGATCCGTGGGAGAAGGGAAAGGCTGCCTACCCCAGTATTCTGGCCTGAAGAATTCCATGGACTGCATAGTCCATGGGGTCACAAAGAGTCGGACACAACTGAGCAACTTTCACTTTCATTAAGTCCGACTCTAAAGCTCATGCAATGGAGGGTGGATTCCTGCTCTGCTCCCAGTCTGTGCAAAGCCACACCACCCTTCACCCAGCATTCCCTGCCAGGCAAGCCTTGGCACAGTCCCCATATTCCCTCTAAAATAGTCTCATTGCTCCTCACTCAATGTGCCTGACTCTCTGGGGTGCCAAGCCCTGAGGGTTTTTGCAGAGCGCTTTCATGTTCCAAAGCGGTCCTACACACAGAATCAATTGTGTGGGGAGAGTGCCAGAGGCTTCCCCCTGGCTGGGACCAAAATGGGGGAAGCCTTCATCTCCAGCCAAACCAGGCTCAATAGAAGAGCATGAGGAGGGTCTGGCAGGGATAACTTGGGGCTGTTTAAAATATTGTGAGAGTCTCTTCTTGCAAAAAATAAAGAAGCACTATGAGGTACCTTCCCAATTCTCTTCTTTTCAGTAGTTACCAAAGCAGAAATAGTGTGTTTCAGAGGTGTCTCCTGCTATGACTGCCCCAGTATTTAAAATAATGATCAGATCATTTTCCCACAGCCATTTCATCCAATGAGCCCAAATAGGATTATTAAGAAATTGCAAGGTCTTGCAGGAAATATCTTTTCCTGACCTTGGGCATTGTTAGTCAGGCTGACTCAGAGAAAATAAGATCCCCTTTCATTGTTAGAGATGACACTTCTGCAGCTTCTTCTCCAAGTAAGGGTGACCCCAAGGTGATGGGGAAGAACCACTCTGAATGGAAGAAAATGGATCACCTGTGCACTCAGACACAGCTGCCAGCTCTGCCCATGGCAAGGGGGGGCTCTGTGTGTGTGGGTGCAAGTGAAACTGTTTTTGTGATTCTCCACAGTGAAGCAATGTTAGCATCACCAAGATGCAGGGGAAAGATTACAGTAGGCAGAGCACAATCGATTGTCCTTTTAAAGATTTTTCTTTTTTCTTAAAAGCCCAGTTTGATAAGTAGGTGAGAATCGTGAAGACAGACCTCAGGAGTAAAGAAGAATGAGGGAAGATGTGCACCATCAGATACTGAAATGCATGCTAAAGCTAGGATAATCATCATGATAAATATGCATGTGCAGAAACTGGTACAGGATCAATGAATCAAAATACATAGCCCAAAACAAATAGCACGCATTCCTTCCTGTTCTCTCTCTCCTTGTTTATAACAAACACATACACACACACACCTGGTATTGCAAAGCAGTAGGGAGAGGAAGAGATATCAGTCAGCGCACATATAGGAAAACAGAAAGCACTCTAGGTATTTCAAGCAGAGAGGGACTTAATACAGGGAATGCATTACAAATGTATAGAGAACCCAGAAGAACAAAGGAGAGTAGGTCATTTTGCCCAGAGATGAACACTACATCTGCTAGGGCTAGAAACCTAAAACAGGGAAGGTGATGTTGTCAAGCGCCTAGGATTCTGCACTCCTGCTGATACTGTTGCCACAGCAGAAAAAGAATTCTTACATTTCTCCCACCTGCTAATTCTTTGTGACTGTCTTCTATTGGCAGACACTAACACCAGCTGGCCAAGGAATCTGGGAAATGTAGTTATCAGGTTTACAGCCATGGTACAATAGAGGCAGATATGGGGCTGAGAGTCCTCAGAAGGTACCTGGCACAGAAGGGTTATTTGCTAATGCTTTGAAAGGGAATTGGTTAGCAGCTGAGCAAAAACAAACATTTCTACTTCATGCTGCACAGCAAAATAAATTCCAAGTGGTGTAAAGGTTAAACATACACCAAATATCAAAATATTCAAAGACAGGAAAGGAAAAGAACAACAAAACAGAAGAACATAATGAGGAAAAATTCCATTTACGGGTAACAGAGAACTTTCTAGATTGAGTCAGTGAAAGGATCACAAAAGGAAAAGATTTATATACTGGAATAAAAACAATCTGTAATTGTCAGAGAGATGCTACATAAAAGTAAGAAACAAATAATCTGGAAGTTATATTTAAAACATATATAAAAATGAGCTTAAGACCTAACTTAGTACCAAGGTGAAGCTTCTACATAACCAATGACTTACCAACTCCACTAGAGAAACATGGGCATATGCTGGTATACTATCCAGTAGCAGAAAATAAAGGGTATGTGTGTACACAGCAACACAGTTGACTATCAGTTTGGGGTGAAATAAGCCACAGGTTAACATTTAAATCATTCATTTCATTTATATAAAGTTCAAAAACAGGTAAGCTCTGGAGCTCCCCCAGTGGTCCACTGGCTAAGACTCCATGCTCTCAATGCAGGGGCCTGGGTTCAATCCCTGGTCAGGGAACTAGATCTCATATGCCACAACTAAAGACCCCACATGTCGCAACTATGACATGGCATGGCCAAATAAGTAAATATTAAATAAAATAAATATTTTTAAAAACAGATAAACTTTGTTTTAGGAGTGCATGAATGGGTAGAAAACTGTAAGGAAAATCAAGGAAATAATTACCACAAATGTTAGAATTATGGACATTTGAAAGGAAAGCAGGAGGAAAATAAACTTAGGAGGGACACCCCAGGAGATTTTTAAGGTATAGAAATGTTCTATTTCATAAGCTATATAGTAGATAAACTAGTGCTTATTGTATTATTATGATGACGATTTAAATTATACATATACACACTTTTGATATATGTCACAATAAAAGTTAAAAATTGGACATGCAGACATAAATAAAAAAATTAAAAATGAAATGATATGAATAAATATTCAACCAGATTTTTGGTCAAAGAACTTTACATTTAAATAATGAGGTAATATTTTTTTGGTAATATTTTTAACAATCATATTGACAAGGATTCTAAACCTACACTTCTCATTGTTAACATGGGTGTAGTAAAACAATTTCATTCTCTTGGTGGGAGTATAACTTGGGTAAACATTTCTGAAAAGCTATTTGGCAATGTATAGCATAAGCCTTTAAAAATGCCTTAGATAAATGACTAGAGATTTGGGTAAGTTCCATATGTGAAATTGTGGTCATCTTACTATTGTCATAATTGTGAGAAGTTTAGAAACAGTATGGGAGTATGTAAATCATGATAGATGAAATGATGCCTTTAATGATGATTACATAAAGAGATTGCCATTCTCATAGGAAAATGCTTATGTTTTATTATTTAGTTAGAAAAGCGAACTACAAAACTTTATACCCAATGTGATTTCAGCTACTAAAAAAAAAAAATGCAAGAAGATTGGAAGGATATACAACAAAATACTGACAGCAGTTATGTCTGGATGCCAAGATTATGAATACTTGCTTTTCTTCATTTTTTTCTGTTTTACAATTTCCTAAAATAAGCAGTTATTATTTTTATGATAGGGTGGAAAGGCTGGGGAAGTTAATAAAAAATAAAATCCAGTTTGACTCATGTTTTCTTCCTTCTCGTCATATTACATCACACTTTGGCTTTTAGCTTGGAGTTGTTCCAAGAACATTCTCTCGTGGCAAGAACACAGGAGGTAAGGTCATTATCAATTACCATTCTTCATTTCTACCTTGACAAAGGGGAACTAATAGTTATTGAGTACTGTCTTGGGCACCATTTTATTCCTACGTATTATTCCTGTGAGATAGAAAATATTATCCCCATTTTTAATGTTGAAGAAACTGAGACCCAACGAGTTTAAGGCACTTGCTTGAGAGCACACGGCTAGTAAACAGCAAGGAAGCTTACCTGGTTTCTTAGTTGTTTCACTAAACTCCCCTTCTTCCCGTAAGATGGAGGTGCCCGTTAAGGCTGCTTGTTCCATCACAACCTTAATAACTTGCCTCAGGAATCGGTCTGCATGGGCTGAGATACTACATTCACTGTGGGACTTCAATAAGTTTTATTTAAGTCTTCTTTGTCTCAGTTTCCTCATCAGACAAGTGGGACTATTAATGGTGTCTTCATAAGTTTGGTTGTGAGAAATAAATATGATGATGTGTTAAAGTGCTTAGCATAGTTCCCAGCACTCAGTAAAAATTAGCTAACCTGGTTTTCTCTAACGGGATCTGAGCAGATAATAGGGACTGGTTTGAGGTCATTTACATACTTAGTCTTCAAAGTGTTAGTTGCTTAGTCATGTCTGACTCTTTGCGACCCCATGGACTGTAGCCCATTAGGCTCCTCTGTCCTTGAGATTCTCCAGGCAAGAATACTGAAGTGGGTAGCCATTCCCTGGGTAGCCATTCCCTTCTCCAGGGGACCGTCCCGACCCAGGGATTGAACCCAGGTCTCCTGCATTGCAGGCCAATTCTGTACCATCTGAGTCACATACCCAGTGCCCCCAGTGGAATATCATCAGAGATTATCTGGTCCAAGATACGTTTTCACAGATTGGGACACTGGGGGCCAGAGAGACGGAGTGACCCAGACCCTCCGGGGGTAAGTGATCAAAGGTACTAGTTAGTCCCATAGCCCTTCAATCATTGTACACAGCTTTTCCCTGACTCTTGACCCCTGCCACCAACAGCAGAGGTGGCCAGAGTACAACCTGGAAAAAACAATCATCTATTCACATAAACACTACTCCTTGTGTACATATTATCAGCTGCTCTCTCAACAACACTCAGAGGTGAGCAGGGCAGGTATGAAACTGAGGAAATGATCTCAGGTAGTTTAGGTTGGTTTCCCCTGGTCCCACAGCAGAGCTGAGACAGAACCCCTGGAGCTCTTTGCGAACACTGTGTTGCCTCAGAGTTTCGTGTCTTTGCTGTATCACAGAACCAAACTCGGATCTGTGTCTCTTCCAGGCAGAAAAGAAACTGGGCTGGCCCACTTGCTCACCTTGATTTCTCTCGTGAGCCCTATAGCGACACTATGATTCCCCAGCATCGCATGGTTCGGGAGGCAGCTTCATCCAGCTCTTGATCAGTGGGCCTGACCCCCAAGTCTCTCTCTCACAGCCATGTATGAGGATTGTTACAGAGACTAAGCCAGTGGACAGAGGTGACCCTCTTCTTCCCAACCCATCCCCTGCTGCCTGCAGCCTTAGGGTTAAAATACTTGCCTTACTTATGCATGACGTTAACCTTTGATGCCTTAAAAAACCTGACAGAAACTAGAACTCTTAAGAGCTACTGCGTGTGTATGTGCTCAGTTGCACAGTTGTGTCTGACTCTTTGCAACCCCATGGACTGTAGCCTACTGGGTTCTTCTGTCCATGGAATTTCCTAGGCGAGAATACTGGAGTGGGTTGCCATTTTCTCCTCCAGAGGACCTTCCCCACTGAGGAATCAAACTCACATTTCCTGCGTCTCCTGCATTGGTAGCTGGATTCTTTACCCCTAAGCCACCTGGGAAGCCCAAGAGCTGCTGGGGGTATAAACTGGCACAGGATCTCTGGAAAAAAAAGCCTGGAAGCATCTTTTAAAGCTAAACATTTACCTATCCTATGACTCATTTATTCCATGCCTAGGTTCAAAAGAAAGAAGTGTTTATGTCCATCAAAAGACATCAGTGAAAATGTTTATGACAGCTTTATTAATAACAAGCAAAATAGCAAATAACCTAAATATCTATCAATAGGAAAATCAATAAATATATTCTGGCAATATTCACACAATGGAATTTTATATGGCTATAAGAAATGAAATGCTACTATGTATAACAGTGTGAAAAAACTCACAAATGTAAAGGTGAGATAAATAAGACAGACAATGAAGAAAACACACTGGAACAATTCCATTTATGTGAAGTTCAAGGACAGGCAAAACTAATCCAATATAAGTTGTATATTGTTTATCATTGCGGGGGTTTGACTTATTAAGTGGCATAAGGGAAACTTCTGGGGTGATAGAAATGTTCTGTATCTTGACCATGAGTGGTGCATGCATGGATGTGAACATATGCAAAAATTGATCAAGCTTTACACCTAAGAAATGTACTCTTTGCTCTATGTATATCTCAATAAAATATTTTACAAAACAAATCTTGTCCCCAGAGTCACTAAGGATTCACTCAATAGAAACTCAGAATAACCCCTAAGCAGAATCCCTTAATATAAGATCATTTTTTTAAAGTTTTTATTTTATATTGGAGTATAGCCAATTAACAAAGTTGTGATAGTTTCACGTACACAGTAGAGTGACTCAGTCATACGTATACATGTATCCATTCTCCCCCAAACTCCCCTCCCATCCCAACCAGGCCCTTTTTGGTTATCCATTTAAAATATAATAGGGTGTACGTATCCATCCCAAACTCCCTAACTATCTCTTTTCTCCATCCCTCCCCACTGGTAACCATAAGTTAGTTCTCTAAGTCTGTGAGTCTGTTTCTGTTTTACAAAGAGCCTGAATACATAGTATACTCTTCTTACTCAAAGACCCAATCCCCAGGCTGGGATAAATGTCTCTTCCTTGGGCTGCCAATGGCATTGAACCCACTACACTAATGCTGTGTTTATCTGTCTCTCTATCAGACTGCATAGTACAAGGCCAGGGACTGTGTATCGTTTATCTTCTTATCTCAGTACATAGCTAAGTGCCTGGCTTAGAGTAGACACTCAGTTAACTATTGATGGACAGTTTAAGGACTGAGAGAATGAAAGAACGAATGTACATAACACACAAATATGATCTATGACCACAATCTAGAAAACTGATGTTGAGCTGTGATCTGTAGAAGCATTCTTCAGGCAGCACGATGTAGGCCAGTGGTTCTCAGTCTGGAGAGATTTTGCCCCCCAGAGAACATTTGCCAATGTCTGGGCATATGCTTGATTGTTACAAATAGGGGTGGGGTGCTACCGCAACTGAGATGATGCTATGTATCCTACAATGAACAAAACAGTCCTGTCTCCCTAACACACATACACAATCACCCAACACAAAATGTCAAGAGTGTCAAGGTTGTGAAATCCTGGTGCAAGAGAACAGGTACTAAACACAGGAAGAACGTCTTGAGATCAAATATAAACTGGCAACTACTCATTAGCTGTATGACTATGGGTAAGTTATAAAATTTTTCAGAGGTTTCTCCCTTGTACAAACAGAGCCGATGCTACATTAAGGGTAGTGAAGAAGATTAGGTGAGTTAAGCTGTGTGAAGTGTCTGCCTCAAAACAAGAGCCTGGTGACATTAGTTTCTCTTCCCTTCCTCACTCGCCATTTCTGATCCCCTTCCCCAGAGGCAGAGATGGGTGATTTTTAATAAGAGAAACAGCCGTCAAGCATTGCTTGTTCTCCCTCTGCTAAAGAAACTACTAAGAGTGAGGCTGCCTGTGAAGAATGCATTTCATTTGCCAGGTACATCAATAGTCCCTGTTCCTAATGAAATGCATTATTAAAAGATAAAGTCAACACATTCAGAACTCAGGTCCAAAGTGCATCCCAATGTAATCTGCCATTCTCCTGGCATTGCAGGTGTCCTGTAAGACTGCCTCTGAAACATGCCTCTGATTTCCCCCACTCTCCCTTGCTTTTCTCTAAGCCCATACAAACACTCTGGGTTCCCGGGAGATAGCGAGCAGTGCTTCATACAAAGCCAGAATTGTCTGCAAGTGGCAGAGACACCACAAAGAAAGAGCCTAGCCTTGTACTTTGCAAATGTGAAGTGGAATTTCCCACAGGGCTCAATCTAAGTCTTGCTATATTTGTCCCCCTTCCGTTTATGTATTTATGAGAGGGACTGGGCCCTAGGCAGTCCTACACTGGAATCTTGTGTGTGCTAATTATTAATAGTATGCAGCTTGCTGTCCTTGGTGCTGAAAAATCTCAGATTCCTAAGGGTTTCTGAGTCACTCTTGCTTTTCCATTACTCACATTGACTAGGGAATGTGATACGACAGGACATTAATATATATTTTAACATTATTTTAGCAAATTGATAATATGGAATACACTGAAACACATAGAATAAATATGATAATAAAAATGGCTAATATTTACTGCGAGTATGCTACTTTTCAGGCATTGTTCTTTATTTTATCTCATGAAGTATGTACCACATATTCACTATTTTTCAGATGAGGAAAACTGAGGCAATAACAACCCCATTAGCCTGACCTTCCAGTGACAGACACATTGACAATGGAAGAAGAGTGGCCTCCTTCAAAGATCAACCCTTCCACTTGCCTCTGGCTCCCATCTTCTCTCATCTTCTCAAAGACTTGTCTTATCTTGGGTTCTGAAATAACCAGTACTCCCCCTCCTCAGCATAAGTTTTCTCTTTTTATTTCACCATTCCCATTGGCACACAAACCTGTCCCAGTATTTCCCATCTTACAAAAAAAGAAAAGCTCTTGACCTTTGAACATTTCCTTATTCCTTTCTTCCTTTTGAAATTCATGAAGGAACAATTTTGAGTTACTATTTCTACCTCTTTACTTCCCATCTTTCTTTAGACCACTTATTCAGACTGTGGCCTTATTCTAAATACACAATTGTCATCATGTTGACAAAACCTATAGTCATTTCTCTGAGTTCTTGTTTTCTCTCCCAGCAACAGTTGGCATAGATAATCACTTCCTTCTCAAAATACATAATTTTTGCCTCTTGATTACCATGTCATCAAAAATCCTAGTCTTCCTCCAAATTCTACAGCCTAGATTCTTCATCTCTTTTTCTGACTCTCCCTCATCCTCCCAACTGAAAATATTAAGCATCACAGGGCTCTGTCCTGGGAAGCCTTCATTTCTGCAATACACCCCTCAGCCAATGACTAATCTCATCGAATCCCATGACTTTAAAAACCATCTATATGTTGATGACTTTCAAATTTACACCTCTAGGTCCAATGTCTACCTTGATCTCCAGACTCCTACATTGAATTGTCTATCTGATCCTACTTGAACACCTTTATCATCTCAAACTTAACAGGATTTTAAAAGACTTCTGAGTTTTACCCCCAAACTACCTCTTACACCATCCTTCTCCAATCCAAGAATTATCACAGTCACTCAGTTTCTCAAGCTAAAATACTAGGAATCATCTTAGATTTGCCCTCAAAGCTCACAACTAATCCTCACAGTCAAATTCTATAGACTTAGGCTATAAAACACATCCTAATTCTATCAGCTTCCCTCAGCCTACAATGTCACTGTTCTAATATCTCCATTATCTCTTTCCTGAATTCCCAAGAAAGCCCATCTTCTATTTTAATTCTGTTTAAATAAATCATAGATTTGTTCAAATATCAAAACATATAAAAATATGTACACTGCTGTGTTTCACTGGCCCATTTACACACCTATGTATCATTAGTTCAGTTCAGTCGTTCAGTCATGTCCGACTCTTTGTGACACCATGAACCGCAGCACGCCAGGTCTCCCTGTCCATCACCAACTCCCGGAGCCCACCCAAACCCATGTCCATTGAGTCGGTGATGCCATCCAACCATCTCATCCTCTGTCGTCCCCTTCTTCTCCTGCCCTCAATCTTTCCCAGCATCAGGGTCTTTTCAAATGAGTCAGCTCTTCACATCAGGTGGCCAAAGTACTGGAGTTTCAGCTTCAACATTAGTCCTTCCAATGAACACCCAGGACTGATCTCCTTTAGAATGGACTGGTTGGATCTCCTTGTAGTCCAAGGGACTCTCAAGAGTCTTTTCCAACACCACAGTTCTAAAGCATCAATTCTTCGGCGCTCAGCTTTCTTTATAGTCCAACTCTCACATCCATACATGACCACTGGAAAAACCATAGCCTTGACTAGACAGACCTTTGTTGGCAAAGTAATGTCTCTGCTTTTTAATATGCTGTCTAGGTAACAGATTTTTAGATTTTTTGAGGTGTCCTTACAGACTGTTTACCTAAATATAAGAGAGAGTCCTCTTTCTTTATCAAGTTGCTTAGTATTCTACAACAGAATTTATTTAACCAGTAACCTAGCCTTTGAAAACAGGGTTGCTTCCAGTCTTTTGCTTTCTCAAACAATACTGCAACAACCTTATATATAGTATTTTCATATCTGCAATTATAGCCATATGATAAATTATCAAATATATGTTTGCTGAATCACAATTAATTGGTTTCTCTATTTTCTCTCTTAACCCCTACACTGTATTTATAAATGCACTTACATGGATATTTTAATATATAAATAATTTTAGGTAAATCCCTACCTCAAAGACCTCCAAGGCTTCTCACTGTGTATATATGAGATTTAAATGCCTCACTCTGAAAGTGGCCAAGATAGTAGAGCAGAAAGAGCAGAAAAACCTTGATATCACCTCCTCCCATGGGATTACAGAAACTACAACTATTTACAGAACAACTATTGAAAAGGAAGATCTACAGATAAGCACGAAAAATCTTCTACAACTGAAGATGTAAAGAAGGAACCACAACAAGATGTGGAGGGTTGGAGACATGGTATAGATAAGACCACATCCCTGGGTAGGCCACTCATACATGGGAGGATTATTACAATTACAGAGGTTCTCCCCCAAAAGTGAGGGGTCTGAGCCCCACATCAGGCCCCCATTCTGAGGGTTCTGCACTGGGAAGAGGAGCCCAGAAAACATTTGTCTTTAAAGGCCAGCTGGGCTTACTTTTTAAGAGGGCCAAAGGACTGTAGGAAAGAGAGACTTCTCTCTTAACAGGCACACACACACAAAAATCCCATGTGCTCTAAGGCCCAGGATAGAAATAGTAATTTGAAAGTAGCCTTTGTCAAACCTATTTGCTGATCTTGGAGAACCTCCCAAAAAGGCAGGAGGCAAATGGGACTTGACCTGGTGACACAGACACTGGTTACAGTCATTTTGGGGTGCTCATTCAACCACGAGGACACAGATACTGACAAGCACCATTTTGGAGTCTTCCCTCCACTTTTTTGGTACCAGGAACCAGGCCCACCCCTCCGCCAGTCAACAGCAACCTTGAGACCACCAAAGCCAAGAAGTCAGCAATACATGGACAGAGACCCACTCACCAGTAGGTTTGCATTAGCCATAGGCCCTTCTGAGCACCCCAGCTGCCCTGGGAACCAGCCCCACCCACAAGAGGGCTCAGAAGCCAGTCCTGCCCACCAGTGGGTTGGCATCAGGACTGGTAGGCATCATGCTGGCTGCATGAGGATCCAGATCATCTACACTATCAGCCTCTGTGGTAGGCAAGGCCTGTCAGCCAACTGGGCTAGGAGCGAGCAACACCTAACCAGTGCACCCAAAGTAGTCAGCCCTACCAAAACAGACAGGCTCATTCAGCCCACATAGTGGGCACCCCCAGAGCATACAGCTCTGGTGAACAGAGGGAAATGTGCTATTGGGCCCCATACGATATCTCTCACATAAGGTCACATCTCCAAATAGGGAAATGTAATGTCTTTCCTAATACTTGGAAATAAAGACAAAATCAGAAAATCAGACAAAATGAGGTGATAGAGGAATATGTTCCTAATGACAAAATAAGACATAACCTCAGAAAAAGAACTAAACAAAGTGATGATAAGCAATCTACCTAGTAAAGAGTTCAAGGTAATGAGTATAAAGATGCTCATGAAAACCCAGGAGAAGAATAAACACAGTGAGAAGTTCCAAAAGAGTTGAAATATATAAAGAAGAACCAAACAGTGCTAAAGAACACAATAACTAAAATTAAAAAAATACACTGAAAGGAAGCAACAGTAGATTAGAAGATAGGCAGAAACAGATCAATGAACTGAAAGACAGAGTAGCAGAAATCACTCAAACTGAACAGTAAAAAGAAAGGAAACCATTTTTTTTTTTTTTAATGAGGATAGTTTAAAAGGCCTTTGGGGTAACATCGCTCATACTGACATTCACATTATAAGGGCCCCAGGAGAAGATGAGTAAGAGTAAGGAGCAGAGAACATATCTGAAGACATAATAGCTGAAAACTCCCCTAACTGGGGGTGGAGGTCAGATTCAAGATGCACAAATAGCTTCATGCCAAGGCATGTTGTAAATAAAGTGGCAAAAATTGACAAAAAGAGAATCTTAAAAGCAGCCAGGAAAATATAAGGGAACTTCCACAAGTCTATCAATGGAAACTCGGCAGGTCAAAAGGGAGTGGTATAACATATTTAAAGTGATGAAAAGAAAAAAAAAAAACAACCTGCAACCAAGAATACTCTACCAAGCAAAGCCACCATTCAAATTTGAAGGAGAAGTAAAGAGTTCTGTGAAACGGCAAAAGCTAAAAGAGATCAGCACCACTAAACTTTATTTACAAGAAATGTTTAAGAGACTTCTCTAAGTGAAAAAGACTACAACTCTCCAGAAAGTTAGCATAGAAGGAACAAACCTCAACATAATAAAGGCCATATATGACAAACCCACAGCAAACATTATTCTCAATGGTGAAAAACTGAAAGCATTTCCTCTCAAAGAAAGAACAAGACAAGGGTTCCCACTCTCACCAGCATTATTCAACATAGTTTTGGAAGTCTTAGCCAAAGCAATCAAACAAGAAAAATAAATAAAAGAAATCCAGATTGGAAAAGAAGGAGTAAAACTCTGTTTGCATATGACATGATTCCTTACATAGCAAATCCTAAAGATGCCACCAAAAAATTGTTAGAGCTAATTCATGAATATAGTAAATTCACGAGATATAAAATTAATATCAAGAAATCCCTTGCATTCCTATACAGTAACAATGAAAAATCAGACAGAGAGATTAAGGAAACAATCTCATTCACCACTGCAACAAAAAGATAAAACACTTAGGAATAAATTTACTTAAAGAGACAAAAGACCTGTATGCAGAAAACTATATGACACTGATGAAAGAAATCAAAGACGACACAAACAAATGGAGAGATAAACAATGTTCTTGGACTAGAAAAATCAACATTGTGAAAATGACTATACTACCCAAAGCATTCTATAGATTCAATGCAATCCCTATCAAACTACCAATGGTATTTTTCAAAGATCTACAACAAATAATTTCACAATTTGTATGGAAACAAAAATAAAACCCAAAATAGTCAAAGCAATCTTGAGAAAAAGAATAGAGCTGGAGAAATCAAGCTTCCTGACTTCAGACTATACTACAAAGCTACAGTCATCAAGACATGGTACTGGCACAAAAACAGAAATATAGACCAATAGAACAAGATAGAAAGCTATCAGCACCTATCTTTGACAAAAGAGGCAAAAATATACAATGGAGAAAAGACAGTCTCTTCAATAAGTGGTGCTGGGAAAACTGTTCAACTACATGGAGAAGAATTAAATTAAAACACTTCCTAATACCATAAACAAAAATTAACTCAAAATGGATTAAAGACCTAAATATAAGACCAAAAACTATAAAACTCTTAGAGGAAAAAATAGGCAGAACACTCTTTGACATAAATCACAACAAGATCCTCTATGACCCACCTTCTAGAATAAATGGAAATAAAAACAAAAATAAACAAATGGAAACTAAATAAACTTAAAAGCTTTTGTGCAGTAAAGGAAACAAGGTGAAAAGACAACCCTCAGAATGGGAGAAAATAATTGCTAACGAAACAAGTGACAAAGGATTAATCTCCAAAATTCACAAGCAGCTCATGCAGCTTGCAGCAGAACAAACAACCTAATTAAAGAAGTGGGCAGAAGACCTGAACAGACATTTCTCAAAAGAAGACATACAGATGGCTAATAAACACATGAAAAGATGCTCAAAATTACTCATTTTCAGAGAAAGGCATATCAAAACTACTATGCTCTATCACCTCACACTGGTCAGAACGGCCATCATCAAAAAAGAAAAAATCTACAAACAATAAATGCTGGAGAGGTTGTGTAGAAAAGAGAAACCTCTTGCACTGTTGGTGGGGATGTAAACTGAAACAGGCACTATGGAGAATAATATGGAGAGTCCTCAAAAGACCAGGAATAAAACTGCCATGCTGGGCTGTGTGTTGTGCTAAGTCGCTCAGTCGTGTCAGATTCTTTGTGACCCCATGGACTGTAGCTCGCCAGGCTCCTCTGTTCATGGGGATTCTCCAGGCAAGAATACTGGAGAGGGTTGCCATGCCCTCCTCCAGGGGATCTTCCTAACCCAGGGATCAAACCCAGGTTTCCTGCTTTGCAGGCAGATTCTTTAATGACTCAGCCACCAGGAAAGCCCAGAACTACCATATAAGCCCACAATCCCACCACTGTGCATACATCCTGAGAAAACCATAGCTGAAAAAGACACATGTATCCCAATCTTCACTGCAGCATTGTTTACAAAAGCTAAGACATGGAAGCCTCCCAACTGTCCATCAAACAGATGAATGGATAAAGAAGTTGTGGTACATATGGAATAATACTCAGCCACAAAAAATAATACATTTGAGTGAGTTCTAGTGAGATAGATGAGTCTAGAATCTATTGTACAGAGTGAAGTATGTCAGAGAGAAAAAAACAGATTTCATGTATCAATGTATATACATGGAATCTAGAAAAACTGTACTGATGAATCTATTTGCAGGGCAGAAATAGAGACGCAGACATAGAGAACAGATTTTGGACATAGTAGGAGAAAGAGAGGGTGGGACAAATTGACAGAGTAGCATTGAAACATATACATTACCATATTTAAAATAAACAGTTAATGGGAAGTTGCTGTATAACACAGAGAGCTCAACCTGGTGCTCTGTGACAACCTAGAGGGGTGGGACAGGGTGGAGGGGGGTAGGAGGGAGGTTCAAGAGGGAGGGTACATAAGCATACTTATGGCTGATTCACACTGTTGTATGGCAGAAGCCAACACAACATTGTAAAGCAATTATCCTCCAATTAAAAATAATTTTTTAAGAAAAGAATGTGGAGAAAAGAGAACCCTAGCGACGTTCTCTGTTGGTGGAAATGTCAATTGGCGTAGTTACTATGAAAAACATAGTACAACCATATGATCCAGTAATTCCACTCATGGGTATTTACCTGAAGATTTTGAAAACACTCATATGAAAAGATATTTGCCCATGTATGTTCATTGCAGTATTTTATTTATAATAGCAAAAACATGGAAGCAAACTGAATGCTCATCAATAGATGAATGGACAAGGAAGACATGGTATATATAAAATAGAATATTACTCAGCCATAAAAAGAATGAAATCTGGTCCTTTGCAACAACACGGATGGCCCTAGAGCAGCAGGGGTGGTTATGGCGGTAATGTGAGTGACGGGGAGCGATGGGGAACAGCATTCTTGAAGCCTCACTCACTCACCTGCCACTCCCCTCCTACGGTGCAGCCTGTTTGCTAACAGGCCTTGGACTGGTACCAGTTTGCTGCCTGGGGGCTGGCAACTCCTTCCCTAGAAGGTATTATGGTAAGGGAAATAAGATAGAGAAAGAGAAATCTTACAAGAGTTTACTTACGTGTGGAATCTAGGTAACAAGACAAAAGAACAAACAACACAAAACAGAAACTGAGTCATAGGTACAAGCAGGTCGTTGTCAGAGGAGGGGGGTGGGCTGTGAGAGAAATAGGTGAGGGGGATCCAGAGAGTGCAGTTGCAAAATAAATGAGTCAGGGGTATGAAATATACAATGCAAGGAATACAGTCAATAATTACGTAATATCCTAATTATGAAATAATTATGTGACGAATCATAAGTAGACTTGGTGACCATTTTGAAATGTATAGAAATAAAGAATTATATTTATATTAATACAGAATTATAATTATGTTAATACACAATTATGTTGTGTAATAGGAACTAACATAGTGCCATGGGTCAGTTATTCTTCAAAAACAAAGTCACACACACACAAAAAAAGAGATCAGATTTGCAGTAACCAGAGGAAGAGGGTGGAGTGAAGGAGAATTTAATGAAGGCAGTCGAAAGGTACAGACTTCCAGGTTCAAGATAAATAAGAATTGAGGGTGTCACGTACAACGTGATAAATACAGTTAACGCTGCTGTATGTTATATATGAAAGTTCTTAAGAGAGTAAATTCTGAGAGTTCTCATTGCAAATTAAAAATTTTTTCTACTTCTTTAATGTTGTATATAGATGAGATGATGGATGTTCACTAAACTTGTGTTAATCATTTCATATTGTAGGTGAGTCAAATCATGATGCTGTACACAGACTTCTACAGCACTGCATAAAATTATATCTCAATAAAATTGGAAGAAAGATAAATAAATATCTTGTTCTGGCCTCAAAGAAGCTTCAGTGACACTCCATCTGAAGTCCTCCACCATGCCCCTCAGTGATAACTTCAATTAGGACACTGAAAAGTGAAACTGGCCGAATCTTTGTGACCCCATGGACTGTAGCCTGCCAGGTTTTCTTGTCCATGGAATTCTCTTGGCAAGAATGCTGGAATGGGTAGCATTCCCTTCTCCAGGGAATCTTCCAGACCCGGGGATTGAACCCAGGTCTTTTGCATTACAGGAGGATTCTTTACCATCTGAGCCACCGGGAAAGCCCCATTCAGGATATTGCTGTATTTTATTTCTTTATAACTCTTATCACTACTAGAAAGTCCCTTAATATTTTTGCCTTACTCCTACTAAAATGTAAGCTTCTTTGGGGGCAAGGATTTATCTGGTTCATCACTGTAATCTCTGGTTCTAGAGCAGTGCCCAAAAAAGTAATGCCTGACAACAAATGTTTATTGAATGACTATTAACATCCTCGTATATTAACTTACAGCATCTTTCCCAAAATTAATTTTCACATAGGTAAGGTCTTATGATGCATATAGCTTTATCTCATTATTTTGTCATCTAACATTACATTTACATATTTTTCCCAGGAAATTAGAAGTTCTTTGCAAACCTTTTTTATGAATTCTGGGTAGTTTATCTTAGGGAGAGATGATAATTATTTCAATCATTCATTTTGTTAGATGTTCTGATTGTTTCCACAGTTTTTTGTTATTTCAATTAACACAATGATAAACAAACATATTTAAGCATAAACATTTGTCTGTAATTTTGAATGTTCCCTAAAACTGGATTTATTAGGTTAAAAGGGTAAGATCATTTTAAGTCATCAGATGCTTTTATGAAACAGCTTGTCAGAAAGATGGCAAAAATTTAAACCCTTCCCAGCAGTAAATCACCCACCCTCAACATCTTTAATGTTATTTTTCAGTATTTATTAGTTTGAGAAATTTCATTGTTCTCTTTTACAACTAAGGACATGGAATATTCTCAGATGACATATTTTACTGATTATAGTAGCATTACACCAATGCCCATTTCTACATGCTGAGGAAGAGTTTGGGCTGAAGCTTAGCCCATAATGTAATCTGATTGTGGATTTTCTGCAATGGAAAAAAAAATTAAACAAACTTGCAGCATTACCATATAAGTACTACTTGCTTTTCATCTACTTTGGGGAAAGATGAACCTCCTTTATAGTGCAATTTCCAGGAAATGCATTACACTCCTGTTGTTTTCCATATACGTTGTAATATTCAGCATCATTGCTACATCTCACAAGAGCCAGGCAGTTTTGAATCATTGATGGATATTCTGAAGAGTCCATCAAGAGGGCATTGTAGAGGCCTTTGTTTTGCATTTTCTCAGACCATGCTTTTGTTCATAATCCACTATCAATTTTGATAATTTAATTTTACCCCTTTCCCAGGGATGGAACCCATGCAAGTATATCAGCAAAGTAACATAACACAGCATCTCTTTTCTTTAGCTTAAGCTAACCTTTAAGCTCATCTTCAAATTTTCAATAACTGTCTTCCAAAACTAGGCATTTTATCCAATAATATCAAATTAGTATGTTATAAGGTGCTGCACAAATAGCTTACATTGATTCACAGATGACTTTAAAAATTCAGTGAGCCAAGAATCCCACATTATTGATTCACGCTAACAAAATGATGAAACACAGCTAATCTCTACAACACATGCTGGGCAGAATGACATTTACAAATGCAGACAGACAGAAACCAATTGGACATAATTCTTTAAGGATTAAATTTCAATTAGATGTGAAAATATGAACAGTCTCACAGCTGGGAATTGAGACTTAGCCTCTGGAGTCCAGGTCTAATTTGGCCTTATCCTTGGTTAACCATGTTATCCTGGTGACCAGCTAGTTGTGTGGAACTTCCCTTGACTATTCAGGTTAATTAAATTGGTTTGTAAAGTAGAGTGTGTTACCACTTGGACTTGCCTCTTGGACTTTTAATCACAACTGCTTCAAGGGAGGCCTTGCTTAGAGTTGTCACAGCTAGATGCTATCACTGCGAAATACCAGAAGAGCTCACCAAAGGGTTTGCTGGGACAGGCTATGGATACAACCCTTGTCATCTGATTCCCTGTGAGAATTAAACACCATGAGTCTGAAAGCTGGGGAACTGTCTGAATCTTGATTTGTTTTTCTTTCTTTTGAAAGAAATCCTCAGGCCTGACTCTCCAGATCTCAAGATCTAGAGAACAACTCTGTCTGCTATTACTGATTAGTTTCAAGGTTAGCCTGATAAACATCACCAAAAAGAACAGAAAATCTACTTGATAACTTTCAAGATAACGCTGATCATCTTAAAATTCATAACAACTCTGCTTATCAGCAAAGCAGAATAGTGATGGAGAGAGAAGTCCTTTGTGCAGCTGTGGAGTGTAACAGAGAGCTTCTGTGTTTGGAAATCAAATCCGTTCCTGGCACTTGCCTACCCAGTAAGGGTTCAATACATGTTGCTGTTATGTCCTAGCTTCCCCATCCCACCTATTATCCAGCAGGGTTATTTTCAGGCTCTATTGAGATGCCTTAGAGACGTTCCTCTAAAGAGTATAAAACACAACCCACAAACTGTGGTCCACATTTTATTGTCTCCTGGGTCTCTCTTCCCAAAAGCAAGTCCTACTCTCCGCTGGGTTTCCCCAGGTGACTCATCAGTAAAGAATCCACCTGCAATGCTGGAACCACAAGAGACATGAGTTCGATCCCTGGGTGGGGAAGATCCTCTGGAGGAGGGCATGGCAACCCACTCCAGTATTCTTGCCTGGAGAATCCCATGGACAGAGGAGCCTGGTGGGCTGCAGTCCATAGGGTCGCAAAGAGTTGGACACGACTGAAGTGACTTAGCATGCACACACACACACTCTCCACTATGCACTTACGTTTGGGGAGCCATCAAGATTATACCCAAAGAAAAATTCCGAGAGGATGATTTTAGAAACATATATTCACATTTCTATAATGGTTAGGATTCCTTCTGTTGAAAGTGAGCAAAAAAGCAAGCAAATAAAAACCTTGAATTATCCTAAGAAAAGGAAGTAGGTATTGGGTACATAGAACACGAGCATTGCCCAAAGAGCATACAGCTTCCTTAGTCTCAAGTGCGACCTTCTTTTCTCTTAAATTCACAGTTATTCAGTGTAACAGAAGTAGAGGAGACTGATGTTGTATTTACTAGTTGTGGCAGTGTGGAGAGCTGAAATTCCTTCACTTTTGAAATCTGACCTTAAGAAGTCAAATTCAATCTCTTGTACTGATGGGCTGTGGAATTTGGGACAACGAATCTAACCTCACCCCGCCTTGGTTTTCTCATCTGTGAAACAGAGATAACAATGATCATGAAGTGTGTTCCCTGGTGGCTCAGACGGTAAAGTGTCTGCCTACAATGCGGGAGACCTGGGTTCAATCCCTGGGTTGGGAAGATCTCCTGGAGAAGGAAATGGCAACCCACTCCAGTATTCTTGCCTAGAAAATCCCATGGATAGAGGAACCTGGTAGTCCATGGGACTGCAAAGAGTTGGGACACGACTGAGCGACTTCACTTTCTTTCTTTCTATGAAGTGTGTTAGTCACTTGGTCATGTCTGTCTCTTGCAACCCCATGGACTGTAAGCCGGCCAAGCTCCTCTGTCCACGGAATTCTCCAGGTGAGAATACTGGAGTGGGTTGCCATTCCCTTCTCCAGGGGATCTTCCCAACCTAGGGATAGAACCTGGGTCTCCTGTATTGCAGGCAGATTCTTTACCATCTGAGCCACCAGGGAAGCCCTAACAATGACCATAATCATGAGTAAATTAACAGATCAAACGATGTCATCAGAATTCTATCTCTCTCCATCTTTCAACCCTATCTTTTTCTGTGCAAGTTTCATTCTTGTGATCTGGGCTAGCTCCAGTTTCTCCAGCCTCTTACCACATTTAAATCCAGGTGAAAGGAGGAAGTATCCTGAAAAGTCTTGATGTTTACTGATTGCCCTGGAGAACCTAGGTGCTGATTGAAATCTGAGAGTTCTGTTCCATCCAGAATCAATCATGGAGTCAACACCTCCAAAACTGCATGAATGGGAAGATGGAAGTGACAGATTCTCAAGTAAAATAGGGGGCTGTGATCAGAAGATGGAGATATGGATGTGTCAGAAGCGAAGCACAAATGCTTACTATGTTTGCTCAGCTGAAGATGAATGATAACACCCTCTGTGCCAGTGATTCATAATGTTGGTTGCAGATTAGAATCATCTAGGGAGATTATTTTTTAAAAAAGAATGTCTAGACTCCAACCCCAGAGAAGTTAAATCAAATACCCTGAGTGGGGAAAAGACAGTGGTATTTTTTTTTAAAGCACTCCAACCAGTTCTAATATTCCAAACTCCAAGGTAAAGAACCCTGTCTATTTAGACATGTATAGACATAGACCTTCATACAAACTATATGTCCAGATGGGATGTTTGGGCATGAGACTTTCTTTTGAAAGCAATTCTATAGGATTAAACTCAGAATTCCCATCTACAAAGTTTGAAAGACCACAAATTTAGAAGGTCTTGTCATTGTCACTATTTCTCAAGTAATTACAGGCCTTCAGAGTTTTGAACGATTTGGGTTATTAATGAGTTGCAGTCTCTGCTCAAATTATGAATTAGCTAAAATCTATTCTGATGTTGTCCAGTTTTTTCTTGCACAGCTCTAATGATTGTGAGGGCTTCCCTGGTGGCTCGGATGGTAAAGAATCTGCCTGCAGTGCAGGAGACCTGGGTCCCATCCCTGGGTCAGGAAGATTCCCATTGGAGAAGGGAATGGCTACCCACTCCAGTATTCTCACCTGGAGAATTCCATGCACAGAGGAGTCTGGCGGGTCACAGTCTACGGAGTCGCAAAGAGTCAGACACAACTGAGTGACTAACACTTTCACTTCACTTTCAATGATTGTGAACTCACAAATTTATAGAGGAAGAGTCGCACACGACTGAAGCGACTTAGCAGCAGCAGCAGCAGCAACAGCAGCAGCAGCATGGTCCAAATTCAGAATTTTTTCGTAGTCTTGACTTCTTGGAACCAACATATCGCTTAGAATTCTGATCCAGAAACTCTACAAAATCACTCCCAAACTGTTCTCTCTCCCCTCATTCTCTCCCCACCCCACCCCCACTCTTTTTTACATGACTGGCTGCTCCTCAGCTTTTCCCTCAGGCCAGTTTCCTCATCTAATCCTCATGTAAGAATATTCTGCAATTTTACAGGGGCCACACTTCTCTGGATGCACTATCAGTAATTTATATGACTCCTGGACACAATGTCCACAACTAGTTAGAGAGTTGGAGGTTGATCGAGGCTTATTTTTAACTACTTCATTATTGTGCTACCTATCCAAAAAAAAAAAAATGAATGAAGATGCAGCTGATGAAACTGGAGAAACTAGAAAACAAAGTGATAGAAGCAAATGTAAACAAAGGTTTTACAGCAATAAATGTACATCTTTTAAGCTTCTCAATTAAAGTCAGAAACTCCGAGACTGGGTCAAAAATTTAAATGCAACCTTATGGCTCAGACAATAAAGAATCTGCCTGTAATGTGGGAGACCCAGGTTCGATTCCTGGGTTGGGAAGATCCCCTGGAGAAGGAAATGGCAACCCATTCCAGTATTCTTGCCCGGGGAATCCCTTGGACAAAGGAGCCTGGCAGGCTACTGTCCAGGGGATCACAGAGTTAGACACAACTGAATCACTTTCACTTTCATTTTATGCTGTTTACACTGGCCAGTTCTAAAACAAAATTATATATCTAGGTTACTTGCAAAAGAATTAGCAAAGAGGTGCCAATATAATACAAACAAAAGTTGATCCCGGAGCTGCAAAAATGAATATTAGACACTTCTGAATTCAAGTAAAATAGCCTAAAATAGAACAACAAAATTATTTTATACTGGCAAATATGCAATTCACAAGGAAGATTCAACAGTCATAAATGTTTACTTGATGAAATCATTAAATACCTAGAGCTAAAATTACCAGAAATACAAGAGACAAATGACAAAAAAATTTTAATACAGAGTGCTTGACAGATTGAGCAGACAAAAATAAATACGGATATAAGAGATCTGCATAATATAATCAATACTGATTGAATGGAGTCTCAAACATCATGTCAAGAAGATAATGGAACTTTTTTCAAGAGATCAGTTAATACAATTTTCAAGATTTATATAATATTAGGTCCTACATGCTCAAAATATGAAGAGTTAGTTCAGGTCACATTCTCTGGGCATATACAGAAAATACTAATTTAGATGAGTATACAGAAACGTATATAAAATACTCTTTTGTGGGAATATATAATAGGAAATACTCTTCAAAATATAAATAAACAAATAAGCAAACTAAACCTAGAGAAACCCAAGCCTTTACAAATTGAAAATCTCTCTCCTAAATAATGTATTTGTCAAAGAGAAAATTAAAACACTGGTTATAGAGTATTTAGAAATTAATGATCTGAGAAAACACAGAATATGAAAATGTGATGGTCCAAGATTTCAGCCTGAAATTTTATTATTAAACAAGAAATGATGGAAAGAAATTAACTAAGAAAGGTACATTAAGGAGGTTTTATTTTCAGAAGCAGCAAATGAAACCTAAGAAAAGTGTAAGAAAGAAATGAAGGATGCATTTTTAAAATCCCAACGATGTAAGGAAGAAAATGAACACCCTGTATAGTTAATATGTAATCTGAATGCTGTTTGTCTTTGTAAAAACAATTATTTCAAAAAATAGAAAATTGGCTAATATGACTGGTTATGTGCCTGACAGTGGCTAAGGTGTTAACAATGCTCCACAAGGAGGGTACTGTTATTACTTCCATTTTACAAATGAAGAAGCTGAGGAAGACAGGGGAGAACTAGTGATCACCCCAGATCACCCAAGTGTCAAGTGGCAGAGGTGGGGTTAAAATCTTGCCATTCTGCTCCTTGACTGAATTCTAATCAGGGCTTTATATAGCCTCTCAATACTAAGAAGTAATAATAGAATAAAAACTCACACACTGATCATTTAAAAGATGTGTGTGTGCTCAGTCGCTCAGTCATGTCTGACTCATTGCGACCCTATGGACTGTAGCCCACCAGGCTTCTCCGTCCATGGGATTCTCCAGACAAGAATACTGGAGTGGGTTGCCATTTCTTCCTCAAGGGGGTCTTCCCAACCCAGAGAGCTTCTGCATCTCCTGGATCAGCAGGCGGATTCTCTACCATTGCACCACCTGGGAAGACCTATTTATAAGATAAGGCAATGTAGAATAAGTATATCAATATAACCATATGCAAATAAATTAGAAAGTCTTCACAATACCAATGGTTTTTTAGAAAAATATAAATTATAAAAATTGATGCAGTGGGGATCTGAGTATAACACTAACTTTGGTAGATTTAATAAGTCATATAAAAATCATCACTGAAGAAGATAGTAGGCCTAAATTATTTTAAATGTTAGTTATTTCAAAAAATTGAAAAATAAGTAATCCCTCTGACATATAAATATTTAAGAGAAAATTAAAAGATACAGTGTATACTGATCTCTTTTAAGAGAAAATTAAAAGATACAGTGTATACTGATTTCTTTAGTGACGTTAACATGAGTCTGTTGGTAAAATCAATAGCCAAAAAGGAGAAAAATATTTATTGATATTGATATAAACACGCTGAATAAAATACCAGCAAAGCTAATCCAGTTTGCTTCAAAGAGTAATTCACCATGACCAAAGAGATTTTATTCCAGGAAATCAAGGATGATTTAATATAAGGAATCATTTAATGTTTAGAAATCTATTAACATAATTTATCATGTCAGTGGGTCAAAGGGGAAAGACAATAATCAAATACCAAAAAGGTTTTCACAAAGTTCAATATTCATCTCTGACATTAAAAAAGGCAAAAATCTTGGAATAGAGGAATACTTAGCTAACCTTGTAAAGAGGAGCTCTCACATATCAACAGCTACACCACACTTTATCCAAGTGGCACTGTGGTAAAGAATCTGCCTGCTAATGCAGGAGACACAAGAGATGTGGGTTTGAGCCTCTGGAGTAGGAAATGGCAACCCTCTCCAGTATTCTTGCCTGGAAAATTCCATGGACAGAGGAGCCCGATGGGCTACAGTCCATAGGGTTGCAAAGAGTCAGACACAACTGAGTACACACACATAAGCACACACTTTATCCAGCTATGAAGCATCAGAAACAGTCCCATTAAATGCTGGGGGAAAAAAACAAGGGTCCTTGCTTTTCAAAAGTTCAGATATTAAAGAAGACAAGTAGAAAATAAAATGTTTGTTTAAAAATCAAAACTACAATGAGCTATCACTTCTCACCTTTTAAATGGCTGTTATCAGAAAGGCAAAAGATAGCAAGTGTCAGAGAGAATGGGGAGAAACTGGAACTCTTGTACACTGTTGATAAGAAGGCAAAACCGTGCAGCTACTATGAAAAGCAGTATACCAAAAACTAAAAATAAAACTACCGCATGATCCAGCAATCCTATTTCTGGACATACATCCACAAGAATTAAAGTCCGGATTTCAGAGAGGTATATGCACTCTCACGTTCATTGCAGCATTATTTACAATAGCCACAATATGGAAACAACCTGAGTGTCTATCAACTGACAAATGGATAAAGAAAATGTGGTATATGTGTGGTAGAATATTATACCACCTTAAAAAAGAGTGAAATCCTGCTACATGCAACAACATGGATGAAGTTGAGGACATTATGCTAAGTGAAAACAAGCCAGGCAGAGAAGGACAAACACTTCATGGTTCCACTTACATGAGGCATCAAAGCAGACAAACTCATGGAAACAGAGAGTAGAAAGTTGGTTTCCAGGGACAGGGAGGGGAGCAAAGAGGCATCAGTTCAATGGGTATAAAGTTTCAGTGTTGCAAGATGAGTAAGTTCTAGCAATCTGCTGTACAACATTGTTCCTATAGATAACACTACAATATTGCACACTTAAAAAAATCAGTTAAGAGGGTAGATATCATGTTAGGTGTTCTTTCCACAGTGAAAAGATAATCCCCTATTTGATAAAAGAAAGTAGAAATTCTTTGATGCTTTGACTTTCAGTACAAAGGTTCAGAATCAAATATAAATTATTTAAATGTTAAAAAAAAAAGTTAATTTAATGCCTGGCTGGACACACACACATTGGCCTCAGACCTGGGTTTGGATTCCTGCTGCTTCACTCACTAGCCGTTGAGCACCATTTTGGCAAATTACTGAGCTGGCCGGGGTCAGCTTCTTGTGTACAGTCAGCCCACTGCATAAAGGACAGAGAGGATTACACAAGCAGACACAGGCAGAGCCCTTGGCATGGTGCCTGACACATGGCAAAGGCGGAAGTCATGACAGCTCTTATGATTAGCTGCAAACAGCATGAGTGTCTATCTAGAAAACCCAGGGAGTTCAACGGAAAAATAATTAGAAGCACAGAGAGTTCAGTAAGATGGCCAGAGGCAAGTGAAGACATACACAGAGCAGTGAGAATCAGTTCGAAGATAGAAGTGCCCGAAAGTCCTCCTGCTACCTGTGGCAGGTACTTTGCATATACTGTCATCTCCGCTGGAGCACCTGCTCGTTCCCTCTCTGCCCATTCCTGCCGGGCAACAACATGTAATTACCACTGAGATTTCAAATCAGTCATCACCTTCTTGCAGAAGCTTTTCCTGACCTCCAGGTCAAATCCCCTGCCATGTACTCTTAACTGGAGCATTTCCTTTGCAGCATTTCTCATGGCAGGAATTCCATATTTATTTGGAGTATTATTGGATTAATGCCTATTCTCCCCTTGAGGCCTAAGTTCTCAGACTATGCAACTACATGTTGAAAATTATGTTTACATAAAAGAAGTTAGTCTTTACATGCTATTTATATCATTTTTAAAATGTATCCTGTAAGTCAGTATATAACATGATATACATATACATAAAGGAATAAAAAGATATGCAACAGCATATTCACATATTACAAAGATACTGTTGTGTTGTGCTTAGCCGCTTAGCCGTGTCTGACTCTTTGCGACCCCATGGACTGTAACCTACCAGGCTCCTCTGTCCATGGGGATTCTCCAGGTAAGAATACTGAAATAGGTTGCCATGCCCTCCTCCAGGGTATCTTCACAACACAGGGATTGAATCTAGGTCTCTCGTATTGCAGGAGGATTCTTTACCTTCTGAGCCACCCGGGAAGCCCAAGAATACTGGAGCGTGTAGCCTATCCCTTCTCCAGGGAATCTTTCCAACTCAGGATTCAAACTGAGATCTCCTGCATTGCAGGTGGGTTCTTTACCAGCTGAGTTACCAGGGAAGCCCCACAGAGATACTACTTTTCTAAAATTTTTAAAATCTTTTTGGAATATTCAACAATACTTCTGAACGTTTAGCATAAAGTAATACTTTTTTTCTCCTTTAGATGACACATAGAATTTAACAAATTTCTCAATTTCCAAAGAAATTGCAAGAGATACTTTTCTATTTTTAAACCATCTGGTGACATACATTGAGATGACCATTCATCAACATATGACCATGTGTAAACACATATGCTGGGCTTCCCAGGTGGCACAGAGGTAAAGAATCCACCTGCCAATGCAGGAGACACAAGAGACACAGGTTCAATCTCTGGGTCAGGAAGATCCTCTGGAGGAGGAAATGGCAACCTGATCCAATATTCTTGCCTGGAAAATTCCATGGACAGAGGAGCCTGGAGGGCCACAGTCCACAGGATCACAAAGAGTCAGACACAACTCAGTGAGTGAGCACATGCACACAAATACGTATATTATCTAAAAATGTCTTCTTTGAAAGTTTATCTTCCTAGCCAATCAATTAACATTCATAAGGAAGAGAACAAAGGGTTGAGTACATAAAGGAAGAATCAACAATGATGATAATAGCTGGAGAAATATTTCAGCCTCTCAAATATAAGAATGAGTCCATATTTCAGCTCCTACAGAAGCACATACCCAGCACTCCTTCAGTTACACACACACAAGCATACACACACACAAACTGCCGATAAGTCATTGAGTTCACACTGAGCATCTACCACATAGCTCAGTCCTGTGCTAGCTGTTCCCAGGGCTTACTTCCTGTCCTCAATAAAGTCACTGGCAACTGAGACCAACACATCAGGAAAAGAGAACCAATAGCACAAAATGGGGTACGAATACTAACAAACAAGTGGTAGACAGTAGCTTTGGACATTTTCAAAGCTAGACCTTCCCACCCATCACGGGCTGCCAGCAGGACTCCCAGCATTGCTGTGAATCAACTCCCTCACTCTTTCTACTGCAGCAGCATAAATAGAAGGGGGGCAAGAGGATCTCCCTGTGTGAAAAAATGCATTCAAATTCCTGAATCCAGTCCCAGTCTCTTGCCATCCTCCCACATGTCACACTGCCCTCTAGTCTCTGACCATAGAGCTTGTGTCCACACCGAGTACACCTTGAAATGCACTCTCCTTCCATAGTTGGCATTTGGCTGCTTTCTCTCCCTGCAGGATGTCTTCTGACTCCCAAGTCTGAGTCAAGAGCCCATCGTCTCTTCTCCCACAGTCTCCAGTGGTTCTTGGGTTACTGTCCTTGTCACCCTATATGTACTTTCTCCTCAACTTGTCTGATTAGCCACTTGATAAAATTCTTTGAAGTCATGTTTACAATGTCTTGATATGCCCAAGTCCTAGTTCTGTGACCCAGAACACACTCTGTGCTCAGTATCTGTTACCTTCAATGAAGGAAGAGAAGAAATACATGTCACTTTCAATGAATGAATGAAGGGAAGAATGAATAAATGAAACTCAGCTCGAGTCGCTTTTACAACATTGAATTGTCTTTGCCACACACCTGCGATGTCTTTCCCTTACTAATTCCCCATGCTCTAATCCCCCTCCTTGAAGGTTTATGACAAACGCCATCTACACCACGAAGTCTCCCCCTGGTCACTCAACGACCTCTCCTTCTTCCAGTTTCTATAGTTCTTTAGCAGGATTTCCCACACCATCCTACCCAGATGAAGCTACACCCCCCCTCATTAATTGATGCACTCTTGATGACAGAGGCTGTGTGTCTCCTCTGTCTTGGGGACTCCTCAGCAACGCTCACAGGGTAAATAATAAAGAAATTGAGGAGGGATAAATGGATAGATACAGGATTAGTTGTTTGAAATTGTTAGTCCAGTGTTCATTCTCCTGTGGTCGGAGTTCACAACTTTGAGAAATCAAAGGGCATTTGATTCAAATCAAAGCAGAAGGGGAAGTGGTAAAGACAAGTTCTTGGATTTTATTTTTTTTTATATAAATTTATTTATTGGATCTTATTCAGAGCTCAGCTATTCTCATCACTTCCACCTTTTCTAGGATGAGCTCTAACTCAGCCTTGCAGGAACTATGTATAGTTTCCTGTAAGTATCTGAATGAACTTAAGGTGTCAGAAGAAACGTGAGACTGTCATCTAGGGGGAATGTCACTGATGAAATTCTTTCTGGAAACCCATCCTCCCAGGAGAGGGATGCAATGCTACCTGTACACCATCTCAAAACACACCTCTGAAGAGATACCAGTGGGTGGAGCCAGGTGAGGGGAGGGTTGTCTGTGCTTTCCTCTAACTTTGGGGCTCCCCAGAAACACTGTGTCTCTCCTCCTGCCTGGGTTGGAACTCAGCGGCTCCTGCAGCAATAAGGGGAGTTATTTTAGGGAGACAGTTGATACTTGGCAAGTCCTCCTACAGATCAGCGATAGCTGCTTGAAATGTTAAATGCCTCCCAGATGGAGATACTTAGCATTTGTAGGAGGAATAATTTGGAGGAGAAAAATGCATTTGTCTTTTTGGCATCCTGTGGATTCCGTTTGAGAAGACAGAGAACACTGTGAATCCTGCTGTCCACATGTCAGTGTTTTCTTGGGATTTTGAAAGTCCCGGTGACAGTGTGGCGTCTTCTTCTTAGGAGCACAAGGCTTGGAGGTGTGCCAAATCTCAAGGGAAAAGTGTATGGAACTGAGTGTCAGGGGCCAGAGAGTTGCCAGAGTTCACATGAAACATTCAGGTTCAGTCTCCCATATGCTAGTGGCAAATGCTTCAGTCAGGTAGACCAGATGGTTGAGTGTGATCTTTTTATGCATAGGGAAGGTTGAAAACGTAGATTAGCAGATACACCAGAAGCCTTGCATTTGCAACTTTCTCTATGACCAGGGATAAAAAACCATCTTGCCTCACAAAGCCTTGGCTTCCCCAAGTGAGATGAAGAGACTAGAGTAGATAATCTTTAAGATTATCTTAAAGAACACAAGTGGCATTACTCTAGGGGAACATGGAGGTGTGCTTCAATGTAAAGGGAAGATGGCATTAAAGTGTCCATCATGCCCACTTTTCATGGCAGGGATGAAGGGGCTCATTCACAAAAAGACTGAATCCATGACCTTTTTTCACTTATTCACTTTCTGCCATGTATGGCATCTCCAAGGCTCACCAACAAGCCTCACTAATAAGTAATGCCTGTGTGTAAGCACCTGCTTTTGGCACTAAACTGAATTAAGACAGATAGACAGTGTAACAAGAGCACTTAAAACTTATAACCAGGTTGCAAATGTGTTCTTACTACACAGAGGTGTGCAAAGATACGAGCACTTTAGCTATCTTCTATGACTTAACTTCTTTAAGAATTCTCTCTTTTGCTTTGGTGGGTAAATGCAAGTTGGGGGGAGGGGTGGTTGCTAAGGTTAATCCAAATACACTAAGCTTAGTCCTGTTTAGGGCTTCCCTGGTAGCTCAGCAGGTAGAGAATCCACCTGCAATGCAGGAGACCCTGGTTCGATTCCTGGGTCGGGAAGTTCCCCTGGAGAAGGAATAGGCTACCCACTCCAGTATTCTTGGGCTTCCCTGGTGGCTCAGATGGTAAAGAATCTACCTGCAATGCGGGAGACCTGGGTTCGACCCCTGGGTTGGGGAGATCCCCTGGAAGAGGGCATGGCAACCCACTCCAGTATTCTTGCCTGGAGAATCCCCATGGACAAAGGAACCTGGAGGGTTACAGTCCACGGGGTCACAAAGAGTCAGACACGACTGAGTGACTAAGCACAGCACAGTCCTGTTTAATATTGTAAACAATTTCTATAGGAAACCTCTGCATTTCTTTTTTTAGTAATGTAATTTTTCCAATTTCCTTCCTCTCTTCCTGACCATTCCCAGGAGATATTCAGGCACTGGGAAGAGAGGGAGAGGAGGACTCTGGGTGGCTTACATAATTCTGATCCCTCTCTCTCTATGGCAACACACTGTGCTCAACTGCTCACTGGTCAGCATCAGGATCTGACGGAGAAGCCTGGGACTGCTGAATTCATGACCTGTTTTCCCATTTCGTCAGGACCCAAATTCTGACTCAACCCCATGTTAGCTGTTGGGAGGGCTGGCTATACTTGATTTTAATGTGGCCCCAGGGCTAGGAATGCCATAGCTCCCAGTAGCAGGGTAATTTGTCTCACCCTGGTAAACCCCAGATAATACTATTAGCCACACTCTTCCTCTCCCATCAAGACGGATGGGAAAACGTCTTTGTCCATCTACATCATGGGCCTCTAGGGTGACTTGAGGATGCTGATGTGGCCTCCACTTTGTCCTCCAATCTTGTTGCCCCACTATCACTTTGATGTGGAAGTCTACCTATTGGTGTAGGGGCAGCTTGGCAGGTGTCTAAGTTCCCAAATCCCAAACTACCTCCTGGCTTAATCCTGAAAAGAGATGATAAGAACCTATGTGTTTCCCAATATCTTTTTTGTCCTTAGCTCAAACCACACTGAGCCAGAAAAAGACAGGAGGGGATTCCACTTTTTCCTCTCATGTGAGGATTTCTCCCATATTTTATCCTGCACTTTTCTGAAGTAAATTTTTTATTTTGTCTTCCCTGGGGCTCTAGTGATTCAAGGGTCTTGATTCCTGTGGTAGAAGGTGAAAACAAATAAGGAATATTTTAAAACATTATTTCTATTACCAGATTACTTCTCCCAGTGCTGAAAGAAATTTCCTTGACTTAGAAGTGATTTACTTACCCGCTGTGAACCTTCTCACTATCAAATGAGATGGTTAGACCTTATCCATTAAAACCCCTTCCAGATCTTGTGTCCTTGTTTCACTGCAGCCATGAGACTCAAGCTCACAATGGTCTGGAAAGTCAGCCTTCCCATTTAAAAACTTGTTAGGGCACTATTTAATTTCTTGGGCATTTCAGCCCTGAAAGCGTTAGCTCATCAACCTTTTGCCTACCTAAACTCTATCATGTGTCTTATGCTTTAACACCTCACACTTACTGTTATTTTATGAAAAATAAAGAAGAACAGAGAAACAAGATGAAATCCAACAAGAGAAATTAACTTCCCTTCTCACCATCTGAAGCCTGAGGCTGGAGCCTTTTCAAAAGAAGAAAAGGGAAAGGACTGCAGACATGCCAACACACAGAGCTCCTGGCATACCCTGTTGTAACAAGGGCAGAAAGTTTTCCTAATAAATTGTAATATTTGGAAAGCTGAAAGACTGAATACAGTGAAATACACACAAAATCCATTCAGAAAAATGGTTCAGTGGTCATGATTGAGGGAAAGATGGTTGTTCTTCAGGTTGAGATTGTCTTAATTATTCTAACATATATGTGTTATCCCCACTTTATGCACAACTCATATACATTGTCTAGGATTGTTTTAACAACAACATCAAAAGTTTTTGATACTATGACACAAATGAACATACTTATGAGACAGAAACAGATTCACAGACATAGAGAAATCACAGATTTGTGATTGCCAAAGGAGAAGGGGTCGGAGGAGGGATGGATTGGAAGTTTGAGGTCAACAGATGCAAACTATTATATAGAATGGATAAACAATAAGGCCCTACTGATATATTTAATATCTTGTGACAAACCATATTGGAAAAGGATATCAAAAAGAGGTGCTTAGTCGTTCAGTCGTGTCTGACTCTTTGTGACCCCATGGATTGTAGCCCACCAGGCTCCTCTATCCATGGAGATTCTCCAGAATACTGGAGTGGGTTGCCATGCCCTCCTGCCAGGAAATCTTCCCAACTCAGGGATCAAACTCAGGTCTCTAGAATTGCAGATAGATTCTTTACCAGCTGAGCTACCAGGGAAACCTACACAGCTAAGTCATTTTGCTGTACACCAGAAAGTAACACAACATTGTAAATCAACTATACCTCAATAAAGTATATATTTTTTAAGTTTGTGGTAAGCATGAATGTCACATTTGAGCTATTCTAAGCAAGGATGGGAAGGTGAACCCTACCTCTCAGGAAAACAAGGAAACATCTTCTTGGGAGAATGTACTGTTGAGTTACGACATTCCATTTTCTTGGTCTATCAGGAAATATTTATTAAGGCTGCTGTATGCCAGGTAATCTGCCAAGTGATGAGACACTGTACTGCACAAATGTAGTCCCTAACCTTGCACAGCTTACAGTCAGCTAGGCAAGGTGAAAAAATAATCCTAACTTAAGTGCTAACATAGAGAGTGTGTGCATGCATGCCAAGTCGGTTCAGTCATGTCCGACTCTTTGCGACCCTATGGACTGTGGCTCACCAGGCTCCTCTGTCCATGGGATTCTCCAGTCAAGAATACTGGAGTGGGTTGCCATTTCCTCCTCCAGGGGATCTTCCTGACCCAGGGATCCAAACTGAGTCTCTTATGTCTCCTGCATTGGCAAGTGGGTTCTTTACCACTACCGCTGCTAGAGGGGGCTTCCAAAGAAGCCAAAAGCTGGACACCCAACCTATCCCATGGCGTTAATTGTGGGCAGCCAGAGGAGACCTCCGAGAGGAAATGTGTGCTTAGTCACTGAGTCGTGTCTGACTTTTTGTGACCCCACGGACTGCAGCCTGCCAGGCTCCTCTGTCCATGGGGATTCTCCAGCAAGAACACTGGACTGGGTTGCCATGTCCTCCTCCAGGGGATCTTCCCAACCCAGGGATCAAACCCAGGTCTCCAACCCAGGTCTCTGGCATTGCAGGTGGATTCTTTATGGACTGAGCCACCAAGGAAGCCCCAGAGAGGAAATAGCCTTTGATAAACAGAGCCAGTATCTCAAGTTGACCTGGATGGGGTGCTTTCCTCCAAAAGGAGACAACAAAAACCTCTCACCTTTGGATTCCCCAATCTCAGCTCCAACTGCATTTGAGTTGTCATACCCAAAGAAGTAGGACACAGCACGTCCTCCTCAACCTCTTTCACCCTCCTAGTTGATCAGCCTCTATCTATAAATATCTAGATTAAACTTCTAGTAGCCCTGCACTGCCACCTTTAATGGCAGCACACAAAACAAGAGGCTGGCATTCTTTGGGGTTGCCTAAACTGTGAAAAATCATGCTAACTTTTGAAAAAAAACAACTCTTGCAAAGACTTGGATTTCTGGCATTAAGCCCATTTTATTTATTTATTTTTTAAAGGGAAGGAGATTTTGTAAAATCTCTAAAAGAATGCCTCAAAACTCTCCAGTTCCCAATGCAGTCAGACATCAATAATGCATTTTAAAGCTGTGTTTTTTTCCATTTCTTGCTGTCTTCCTGTAGTCCTCGGGGGCTGCCATTTTGAGTGTCGGTGGTAACAATCTTAGCCACTGTGGAGATCATGCCTAGGATCCCACAGTGAATAGCTGGTCACATCCGGGGCCCTCGGTCTCATTTCCTTAATGAGGAACCTGGAAGAGTTTACTGCACAACCAGCACACTCTAACTTACCTCATGCTGCTGCTGCTGCTAAGTTGCTTCAGTCGTGTCCGACTCTGTGCGACCCCATAGACGGCAGCCCACCAGGCTCCGCCATCCCTGGGATTCTCCAGGCAAGAATATTGGAGTGGGTTGCCATTTCCTTCTCGAGTGCATGAAAGGGAAAAGTGAAAGTGAAGTCGCTCAGTCGTGTCCGACTCTCAGCGACCCCATGGACTGTAGCCTACCAGGCTCCTCCGCCCATGGGATTTTCCAGGCAAGAGTACTGGAGTGGGGTGCCATTGCCTTCTCCGAACTTACCTCATAGGAGGCTCATAAGAGGAATGTTACCTGCTGATTTTCTTTAACCAAATTTACCTTGCAAGCAAAGAATCACTCATGAGGAACAGGAATGCCCTTAAGTTTTAAGATAGACACTGTGCTCTGCTTAGTTCATAGTTGTGTCTGACTCTTTGCAACCCCATGGACTGTAGCCTGCCAGGCTCCTCTGTCCATGGAATTCTCCAAGCGACAGTATTGAAGTGGGTTGCCATTTCCTTCTCCAGGGGATCTTCCCAACCCAGGGATCGAACCCAGGTCTCTTGTATTGCAGATGGATTCTTTACCATCTGAGCCATCAAGGAAGCCCTAAGGTAGACACTTGTGGATTGAAGTTTGACTCTGTGATTTACTTGCGATGTGATATTGGCAAGTCATCTAACCTTTCTGAGCCTCAGTTTTACTCAGTTTTGCTCAAGGGAAACTGTTTCTACCTTGTAAGAATATTGTTTTAAAATTAAATTTTATATCTGCCATAATAATGCACACAGATTATTTGTTTTAATCAAAGAGTGCTGAATGTCTTCTAATGAAAATCAACATTTTCAAGCCTCCCTACTCCTGAATCCTGATCTCTGGGGGCAGCTACTCTCTAACACTTAATCTGATTCTTCTAATATTTACCTCCACATATTTAAACACTGCAGATTTTTTCTGTTCTCCCCTGGTTCGGGTCTTTCTCTTTCAGATTGGCGATTCCCCACTCTGTGTGGTGGTCAGATTTTGGAAAAGGAGAACACTAGGGAGCCCTCTGTGACTTCTGGGTGGGGGTAGGGGCAGGGTGTTGACTGATGGAATTCTTTGCTGGGTAATGAGGCGGTGAGTCAGCCTATTCATTTGTGAACCATAAATATTTCAGTATCTTGATGTCTTTTCTCACGGATCTGTCAGTTCCTCCAGATAAAACTCCCCCAAGCCTGTGGGTGAGAGGAGGAGGGAGCAGTCCCAGCCAGTGTTTGCCCATCTCTCTTCTCAATGGTTTGCTGTCCCTATGGACATCCAGGGTCCTGAGGCTTTCTTATTTATTACCACAGAAATCCCACTTCCGTGTGGCAGGGGTGAAAGAAGGGAAGAGAGGTAGCTGTCTGACTGTGTCAGGTGAGGGCTTGGGGAGGGGGTGGAATCCAGAGAGTCAACAGCTGCATCTGAGAGGATAATCCCACTCAGCCTCACCTTCTCTAGCACCTTCTTCTGTGGCTAGGATGCCTGGATTACAACCATCTCCACCTCGTGATCCCACCCATCACCCCTTCCTCTGCTCTCCACCTTCCAGAATCATCTAAATCTCTCCGTCTGCTCTCTCCTCTCCTGTGCTCTGCCACTGTAAGTTAGTGCCTCCTTTTCTCCATGTTTCCCTCTTTACCCCTCCTTCTTCCTTTGTCTCTTTCCTCTTTGCTCCCTCTCCAGGAGGGTTTCAGGAGAGAAAAAAGATAAACTCATGTGGCCAATCTGCTTTCATCCCCTTACTTTACAGACAAAAGTTCTGTTGGAAGACCTACCTGAGATAAAGAATGTGAAGTCTATTGTTCAATATCTGGCATATGTTTGAAGGCTTCATAGCTGCACCATGCCTTCCAGATTTACCTTGGACAGCTCCTGACATCCCCTTCAAAAGGGTCTGCGGCGGGCGAGTTGCAAGATTTTAGGCCAGTGGTCCCCAAACTTTTTGGCACCAGGGATCGGCTTCACGGAAGACAATTTTTCCATGGACTAGGGTGGGGGGACAGTTTGGGGATGATTCCAAGGCATTACATTTATTGGGCATTTACATTTATTTATTACTCTGTTTATTTATTTATTACATTTATTTATTTATTACTCTATTTCTATTATTATTACATCAGCTCCACCTCAGATCATCAGTCATTAAACCCCAGAGGTTGGGGACCCTGTTTTAGGAGATTCCTAGAATTCATGGTGCATCCCAGGAGACGAGGAGGAGCCTGAAATGCTCTGTTTCTTCAGATCAACCAACTCTGTTAACTTAATTAATCCTCAAGGCAACATCATCAGGCAGCTATTACTATTATTATTCCCATTTTATGCCCATGGTTTTCAGATGTAGGCACTATAGCAATGGCCTGGAGCAGCCTCTTGCTCGGGAGAAAGAAAAGAAAGAAGAGAAACATCCCTTGACCCTCTGTCAGTGACCAGACATTGAGGAAATACATCCACCATGCCCTGTGAAAACCCTTCCGCCATCAAAGACAAACACAGCCAGACATTAGTTAAAGCAGTAAAAACAGGTATTATTCAGTAACTACTGACAGCAGGGGAAAAAGCTGAACTTTATTCCCATTCATTCAGAGGTGATTCAAGCGTTTTAAAGGAAGGATGGGGGGCAGGGGTTCAGTTGAGTCAGAGGAGAGAAAACCTACAAAGTGTTGATCAGAGTAAATGCGATTAGGCAGCTGTGTCTGCCAGCTGGCAGTCGTGGAAGCTAGGATTCCATCCTCCCACAGAGACTGGGAGCCAGAGGCTCTTGCCTCTCTGATGAGTACATTTCAAATGAAAGGCTTTTAGGTCCTTCAGAAAAACACTTGCGATGTAAGTGATACATATTCACAGTGGTCAGACCTTTTCAGTCAGTGGTCGGGAGTTTATTATCAGGTATCGGCTGGAACAAACAGCACTTTCCTAGTAGCACTGAACGTTCTCAGGCAGGCATTTTAATTGCAGGGCTGGGGTCAGCCTAGGGATGTGGCCTGTGGCTGCAAGAACTCATGTTTGGATGGAGCTGTTATGTTATTTTGTGCCCAGAGAACTGCATTTCTCATCACCAGGTCCAATGAAGGTCCAGAATTGTCCTGGCATGATGACATGTGTGCATGCATGCATGCGCGCAGGTGGGTGCATGCACACAGACACAGACACAGACACAGACACACACACACACACACACACACACACCGTGCAGAGTGGTAACTAAGAAGCAAAACTGTGGTCCCTGGGTGTCCTCGTGGCTGAGCTCTCCTGCAGGGCCCCCAATCGATATAAGGTTGGCTGTCTGCAGCCAGCTGAGTTACTAAGATTACAAGTGAAAACCAATCCCCAGAGGGTGCGCCGTTGGTGTAGCACAGAAGGAAAGCATAATTCTTGCTCACACTCAGCTTTGTGATCAGTTTCTCCCCTGGTAGGTACTCTTGTAACTTCTTTTTAGGGCTTCCAATCTTACAAAACCCACACACACAGAGCACACAGCAAAAGTCTGCAGGTCAGACCTTTCCCACCCAGTTCACTATGTTGGTCTCTCTCTCACTAATGCAGAAGATTCTTTCTCTGTGGCTGTTTCAAATGGAAGAGCTCCTTTTATAATGTGAAAATATATTGAATAAACAGCAACAACAGTGACAATAATCATTATTATTTCTGTGTTGATTGCTGTAATTTCCAGTTCCTACGTCCCAACTCTGTGTATCTACTGTGCTAAGCACTATGTAGTCATTATCTGTAAACCCCACCCCCCCGAAACCATGCTGCTCATGCGTGGATATCATTTTCTGATACATAAGGAAATAGGCCTCAGAGAAGGTAAATTACTGAAGGTCACATAGACAGGTAAGAGGGACTGAAATCTAGGTCTATCTATCCAAAGACCTCAGGTTCTACCATGACAATAAGATGCCGATAGGAATAGATTGAAGGGATAGGAAGAGCTGGTTTCTTTTTAAGTTTTTAAAAAAATAATTTTATTTATTTGTTGGCTGTGCTGGGTCTTCACTGCTGCACAGGCTTTTTCTCTAGTT
The DNA here is from genome assembly GCF_054371585.1 of Giraffa tippelskirchi. NCBI lineage: Eukaryota > Metazoa > Chordata > Mammalia > Artiodactyla > Giraffidae > Giraffa > Giraffa tippelskirchi. Next base: position 26,381,598 of record NC_137287.1, read on the forward strand.
GTGGCAAGTGGGGGCCACTCTCTAGTCGTAGTGCATGGGCTTCTCATTGCAGTGGCTTCTCTTGTTGCTGTGTGCAGGCTCTAGGGTGTGTGGGCTTCAGTAGTTGTGGTTCCCGGGCTCCACAGCACAGACTCAGTAGTTGTGGCACACAGGCTTAGTTGCTCCGTGCATGTGGTATCTTTCTGGACCAGAGATACCACTGGTCCAGACCACTAGACTTATGTTTTAGGTCAAAATTTTCAGTTACAGAGATGGAACCCATATCTCCTGCACTGGCAGGTGGATTCTTTACCAGTGAGCCACGAGGGAAGGCCTGAGAGCTGGTTTCTTAATTGAGCTTCATCGGCATCAGTTAGGGCTTCCTTGGTGGCTCTGCAATGCAGGAGACCTGGGTTCGATCCCTGGGTGGGGAAGATTCCCTGGGGGAGGGCATGGCAACCCACTCCAATATTCTTGCCTGGAGAATCCCCACGGACAGAGGAGCCTGGTGGGCTACAGTCTGTGGGGTCACAAAGAGTCGGACACAACTGAGTGACTAAACACAGCATCAATAGAGATTCAAAATTCCATCAGAAAAGGATGCTATAATCTGGAAGCTCCTGATTTATCTTGTAAATAAGATAGATAGATAGATAGAAGTAATGACACCAAGCTATCGCCAAAGAAATAGTGATTTATCCTGATGATTTAACACAATGCCCTTCTGCTGCTGCCCCTTGCAGAGGGACCCTCAAGAGGGAATCTCCTCTACAACATCTCTGGCAGATAGTCATCCTTGTGATAATTCAACCCCTGAAGTCTAGAAGATTGACAATCTGAAAAGATTGTCTTTATGAGTTCTAGTAATTTTTAAAAGTGTTTTCTAATCTGATGAGCAAAAGTCTGCCTTTCTCTTCCTTATACTTCTTAACAATAAAATAATACCAGCTAATATTTATTTATAATTTTTCATGTGTCTAAAGTTCTTTCTGAATTATTTGACTTAATCTTCAAAACAGTTCTTGAAGGTAAGTATCCTTTTTTTTCAGAAGTTGAGGAGACAGGCTGAGTGCAATGGAATGCTCTCCCAGAATCACATGGATAATAAGTGGCACAGCTGGGATGAGGCCTGGGATCTATGAAGCTCAGGCCAAAAGCATGGAGCAAGCACAGTCCTTTCCTCCACCTACCGCCATTTGGATTTCTTAAGAAAGAGCTCATGCATTCTTTTCTTCCCTCCTCCCCTCCCTCTTGGCTCTTTCAACTCTTCATTTTCTGAAACGATTGGCAATGGAGATAATTTGAGTTCCACATGCTAAGATGAGGCGTGAGAATGGAAAATCCAGGCTTATTTTTATAGCATCTTAGTGTTTTACTTGAGATGGCAAATGGAGAATGTCACCCATCTGGTCCCATCTGGAGGAAAAACATTTTGCTTTGAAAGCCCTGGGTTCTTTGGATAGGAGGAGAACAATGCTGTGGCTACATCTAGCTTCTCATCTTGTGAATCTCAAAGGCAGGTGAGAGGTGAGGCTCCACCCTGTAGTGTGACTTGGCAGGGCCAGGTGATGGGGGCTTGGATGAAGGTGAGGTTGTTGTTTGCTTGATTAGTTGCTAAGTTGTGTCCAATTCTTTTGCAACCCCATAGACTATAGCCCACCAGGCTCCTCTGTCCACAGGATTTCCCAGGCAGGAATACTGGAGTGGGTTACCATTTCCTTCTCCAGGGGATCTTCCTGACCCAGGGAACAAACCCAGGTCTCCGTCATTGCAGGCAGATTCTTTAACAACTGTGCTACCAGGGAAGCCCAAGTATTATCTGACTCTTGGCATCAATTTTCTCAGCCTGCCTTTCACAGTAGCACTGGTATCACCTGGGAACATGTTAGAAATGCAGAATTTGGGGAATCCTCCCTGGACCTACCTAATCAGAATCTGCATTTTAACAAGATTTGGTGGTTTTAAAGTATGCCTGCAGATTCCTTGATATTTCTCTGTTTTGTTGTTGTTGGTTGTTTTAGTCGCTAAGTTGTGTCCAACTCTTTGCGACCTCTTGGACTGCAGCCTACCAGGCTCCTCTGTCCATGGAGATTTCCCAGGCAAGAATACTGGAGTGGGTTGCCATTTCCTTCTCCAAGGGATCTTCCTGACCCAGAGATCGAACACATGTCTGCATTGGCAGATGGATTCTTTACCACTGAGCCACCTGGGAAGCCAGAGGGTGAGGTAAGGAGGCCAAACTGAGACTTAAACAGAGCAAAGGGCAAGTAAGCAAGTCCAAGTGAAAGTGAAAGTCGCTCAGTTGCGTCCGACTCGTTGCGACCCCATGGTCTATACAGTCCATGGAATTCTCCAGGCCGGAATACTGAAGCAGGTGGCCGTTCCCTTCTCCAGGGTATCTTCCCAACCCAGGGATTGAACCCAGGTCTCCCGTATTGCAGGAGGAATTCTTTACCAGCTGAGCCACCAGGGAAGCCCTGAGCTGCCAGGGAAGTAGGTCCAAACGGGTTTGCAAAATCAGACAGCTGGATTAGGTTAGAGCTTGAGCTCCCCACCCTCCCTCAGCACACTGGGTCTCAGTTCCTCTTACTCTGCACACTCCCTCCCACCACAGGGCTCTGAACATGCTGTTCCCTCAATAGGGAATTCTTTTCCTTTCCTTTGCCTCAGTAACTTCCATCCGTCCTTCAGACTTCAGCTCAAGTGTTCCCTGATTTTCCAGACCAGCTGAGAGCCCTACCTTTTACATGTTCCTGCCACTCTACACATCTCCTTTCTGTGATAATCATCTTTGCAAATGTATATTTATTTCTGAGTTTGTTGTTTGGTCACTAAGTCGTGTCTGACTCTTTCGTGACCCCTTGGACTGTAGCCCGCCACGTTCCTCTGTCCATGGGGTTTCCCAGGCAAGAATGCTGGAGTGGGTTGCATTGCAGTTTCCTTCTCCAGGAGATCTTCCCAACCCAGGGATCGAACTCAGGTCTCGTGCATTGCAGACCGATTCTTCACTACTGAGCCACCTGACCTAATATTTATCTTCCACATTAAGAATTAGCTTTACAAGAACAGGCCAGTCTGTCGGTTTTTCACTAATGTTTTCTCAGTCCCTAAGAAAGTGTCTGGAGCAGAGTAAGGGCTCAAAAATATGTATTTGAATTGGAAGATGAATTAATGAAAATGGGGAGAAAGGGTGGGTGCCAGAGAAGAGGTGCCAGAGAAGCTGGAACAAGCATCAGAGACAACTAAAGTGACCGGGCACGTCCCATGGGGCTGTCACATATGGTCATACAATGCAATTGGTACCCCCCTGGCTTTGTACAGTGCACGACCCTGACGACTGTATTGGGTGGCCTTGTCAGGGTTTCCAAATGACGCAGAGATGCCAAATCTATTTAAGAGTCAGTAACAGAAGAGGTACATTTCATCAGTTGCTACCCCTTTAAGGCAATTCCACTCCAACTACCGTATTGGGTCTCAGTGGTTTAGACAGCTCTACAACCCTCACTTGAAACAGCAAGCAAGGGGTAAGTTCCACAGAAACCAGGCTGTCTTCATGGATTAAGTTGATGAATCCACCTCAGAGATGATCATCTTTATTTATGCCTGCCTTCCACCATGCTGCTTGGTTTCTGAATCCATCATCCTCAAATAAAAAGCCTATTGCCTTCCCTCTGGGAAATCCACATCTTTTAAAAGGGTGATCAATGTCCCCACATTTTCCATCCGTATGAGAGACTGTCAGAGTTCTCCTTCATGGGCCTATTCTGTGCTCCACTGACCTTGTAGTTCCCTGATGTATAATGCAGGGAGGAAGGGAGCCTTGCTCTCTCCTTAAAATTAGATTCATTAAAAGACTCAAAAATAAAACTTTGAGACCAGTTCAGGAGAGGAAGACCAGGCTATTTTGTTTCTCCCCCATCCCCCACTATAGACACTCCCTAGTGATTTACTTTTAAAATCAGGCAACACTCTCTTATAAGTGGTAGGTCTAACAGGACATGCCTTGACAAATCCATATAATTCATTTGAGGATGCTCTCAGCTACACGTAATAGAATGGCCGAATAACAGATACGTCCCTCCTTCATATAACAAGAAGATTGTTGACATTGGTTCAGTGGTCAAGGGTCTCAGACCAGCATCTCTGCAGGTCTCTAAGCTTTTCCCTCATGGACTTCTCTGTTTCAGGCATCATAACCAAATGTAGGTAACACCAAGCAGGAAATGTGTACACGTGTACATGATTATGTGTGTCTGTGTGTGTGTGTTTAGTAATAGTAGTAGTAAGAGTGATGGGTTAACTTTCAGTTACAAAATAAATGAGCTACACTTACGAAATGCACAGTGTGGGGAATATAGTCAATAAGTAATATCTTCATATGGTGGCAGATAACCACTAATGTATAGAAATATCAAATCACTATGTTGGTACAGGGACTAGTAGAGTGTTTTAGGTAAATTATACTTCAAAAAAAAACCTAAAAAAAAAAAAAAAAAAAAACCTCACAGAAAAACATATCAGATTTGTAGTTATCAGATGAGGGGGGTAGGGCTGAGGGAATTGTATGAAGGTGGTCAAAAAGTACAAATTTTCAGTTATAAGATATATACTAGGGACATAATATACAACATGATAAACATAATTAACACTGCTGTCTGATGTATATGAAAGTTGTTGAGGGTAAATCCTGTATTCTCATAAGAAAGAAATTATATATATATATATATTTTATTTCTTCAGTATCATATCTATAGGAGATGATGGATGTTCACTAAACTTAATGTAGTAATCATTTCATAATGTATGGAAATCAAACCATTATGCACACTGTAAACATATATAGTGCTGTGTGTCCATTATATCTCAACAAAACTAGAAGAGAAAAAGAGTGACAAGTTAAGGGACATCGCTCCCCTTTTATCAAGAAAGCAGAAACTTTCCTGAAGGCTCCATCCAGCAAACTGTTTTCATCTCCTCGGCCAAACCTATTTCACTCGCCTACTCCTAGCTTCAGAGGAATCTAGGAAATCAGTAGTTTTATTTCGCTACATTTCTGCCCTGAACAAAACTGAAGTTCTTTTAGTAAGGAGGAAGAGTAAATCAATGTGAGGCTATTATCTTTTTGAATTCTCAGAGCAAAACATCTTGGGTATCCTGAATTATAGTACTCTCCAGGCATTAGAGTATTCTGCAAGGACTTCTTCCTATCAAGGAAAACCCCCACATTCTCCTTGGGAACTTCCAAGCAGCAACAATGGTGGATGATAGTGAGATATGCATGAATTTTTGTTTTTGTTCTTTAAAGATTTTCTTGATGTGGACCATTTTTTAAGTATTTATTGAATTTGCTACAAATAATGCTTCTGTTTTATGTTTTTTGGCTGCGAGGCATGTGGGATCCTGGCTCCCCAATCAGGAATTGAACTCGCAGCCCCTGAATTGGAAGTTGAAGTTTTAGCCACTGCAGTGCCAGGGAAGTTCCTGTATGAATTGTTAATCAGGGTTTATACTCTCTGACTTTTCTCTAGAAATAGATAAACAATGTACTTTTCTTGGCAACTGAAATCTGATTTGTGCACCTGATGGTTTAAATAAATAATTCTGCCGTAGGACATATCCATTACCTAGCAGGTAAATGGAGTTCAGCTCTGTCTTGGTGAGATCAGAGTGGGAGAAACCACCCTCACATACATGTGGATTCTGATTCAGCACCTGCCTTTCTGGGTCTGTCTGCCTGAGCTCTTGTAACAAGTCTGCTAGAATCCTTCATCTCAAAGATTCTACCCATGTTTCACCCAGAACTCTGTCTGGCTAAAACAAACAAGAATGTGGACGAGGCTTTTAAAATCAGCTTGGCATTTAACAAGCTGGGGGTGGAATCCTAGCTTTGTTTGCTTCCTTGCTTTGTGACACTAGGCAACTTATTTAGGCCTCACTTTCCTCAAAGGGCCACCGGGAACATTGATTTACTTCAAAGAGTCACTTTTGCAAGTTATATAAGGTAACGTTCATAAAATATCTAGCACAGCCCCTGGTACATAGCAGATGTTGAGGAAATGTTACTCTTACTAGCATCTCTCTAAGAAAGCAGAATTGAGAGAGATTAAGACATTAAACACTAATCTTCATTAAAATCTGGCCAAACCAAGACTCAGGTTTCAGAGAAAAAAATGTGGTCTTCGGAGTCCTCTAGAAATCAAGTTCAGATCTCTTCTCGGTAACTGGGTAAACTTGGATAATCTATTTCACCTCCTTGAGTTTCAGTGTTCTTATCTGTATAATAGGAGAAAAGAATGCCCACCTTACTTAGTTGATTATTCATTCAACAAACATAAGTATGTTCTTACTATGTGACAGACACTGGGAATATAGATATTGAAAAGTAGTTCCTTTCCCTTGGAATTTAAAGTCTAGTGGGTGAATGTGCAGTGTTTTCACTTATTTAAAATGTAACAGATGCTAGGTGCTTGATGCTTTAATCACATAATCTTATTTGAATTCACACAAGTTCCCAATGAGATGTAGAATGTCATCCCCATTTTACAGGTAGTGAAACTGAGTTCAGAGAATGCAAGGAAACCCCCCAGGAGCACACAGTAAATAACCATATGAAGATCTGCACACAGGTCCATGGGACTGTGGCCCTGGGCCCTGGACACTGAGCATGTGGCAAATGCAACCTATTTCATTGCACTCCAGGGAACCGAGGCTGCATTCTCGCTGGGGTCCTGTGAGCAACTTCAGCCTCATGCCTAGGTGGAGAGCTACATACAATCATGACGACTGCTTCCACCTCCGCCTGCCTTATAGACGCAGATGTACATGGGTTTGCTTTAATCAGTCTTGTATATGACTTGCAAAAATGACCAAGTAGCAGAGGCAGGCCTTCTATGATAGCAGAACAAACATAAATAGTCTGTGAGACCAGCAGCCTGGCATAAATTACTAGGGGCCCTTGGAAAGCACAGCTGTATCTAAAGCATGTGGTTGAGCAGATACACACACAGAACCCACCAAGAATGCATGATGACTGTCCTCAAAGTTCCCTAAGTTAGGTACACTAGAAAAATGGCTCTAAATGCTGCCAAGAAAATGAATAATTGTCATGATAACAATTACATGTATTGAGCAATTAATAGCTATCAGGCACATTACTAAGCGATTCATACACATTGTCTTATTTTCCTTGTCAACACTCATTTGAGTTGGATACCACAATCATCCAAACTTAACAGTTGGGGGAGCTGGGGTTTAGAGAGGTTGAGTCATTTGCCTAAATTTTGGTGGCTTGCAGATCTGGGGTTCGAAATAAGGTCCTTGTGAACCCCACACTCTAAATGTCACATCTTTATAATCATGACCCCACCCATACCTTCACGTATGGAGACGTCGGAGAGCCTCAGTTCTCCCCACACCTGTCACCACCTCTGTCCCCATCCGTGTTCCACCCCATTCACCCATCGTGCGCCTTCTTCCCAATTCATTCTCCATCCCCATCACCAATGGCCACATCTTAAAGGAGAGTGACTTTCCTGCAGTGTGCCCCCTGGTCATGTGCTCCTAAAATGTGTTGAAAGTGTACCCAGGCTTTTTCACATCTTTATGTCTTTGCAATCCTTCCCCTCCAGAGGAATCGAATCAGAAAATCCTTGGCTCAAATCTAGGCTTCATTCCCCCCTGCTGTGTACACTTGGGCAATCATTCAACCTTTCGGAGTCTCCTTGTCTTCATCTATAAAATGAAGACATTAGTATCTATTTCCTAGGGGTCTTCACTAGGAATAAATTAAATGAAAAATGTTGGGCATGAAAACAGAGGATGAGATGGTTGGATGGTATCACTGTCTCGATGGACATGAGTTTGAGCAAGCTCTGGGAGTTGGTGATGGACAGGGGAGCCTGGTGTGCCTCAGTCCATGGGGTCGCAAAGAGACAAAACTGAGTGCCTGAACTGAACTGATGAAAACTGGAAAGACATTGAAGTGCCTAACAAATAAGAGGCGAAATAATTGTTATTCTTCTTCCCTTTACTTCTTATGAAGAACCCAAATCCTTTAAAACCCAAATTGAAGCCTCTTTGTTTTGTATACAGGTAGATTTTGTCATTCCATTTCTGTGTTCTGGGAACTCTTTGCATCTCTCTCTAATTAGCACTTTTCACGTTTTAAAAAATCTGTTTACCAGACAATCTTCTCTATCAGAAAATGAGTTCCTCCAGGGAAGTGGCCTTCTCTTATTTCTGTGTGTACCCACAGGGCCTAATGCTGTCCCAGCACGGGACAGGATGATCCACTGTTTGCCAGGGGAATGCATTAAGCTGTGTTAATACTCACTTATCCGCACAACCACCTGGAGGGGGTGGGCACATCTTGGAGAGCAGACTCGCTGGGTTTTTTTTTCTTTACTTTTATGGATTGTCTCACACACAGCATAAGAGCATCTGTAGGAACCTAAGAGAAACCAAGCATAATCGAACAATACAGCTTCCTTCTGAGCACCTGCCGTATACTATGCACTGGCTGTTTTACATACATCATCTCTAATTCTCACGGTGCTCTTTAGGTCATGGTGTTCAAGGTCATTTGAACAGGGGCTTCCCTGGTGGCTCAGATGGTAAAGAATCTGCCTGCAATGCAGGAGACCTGGGTTCGATCCCTAGGTCAGGAAGATCCCCTGGAGAAGTGAATGACTACCCACTCCAGTATTCTGGCCTGGAGAATTCCACGGACAGAGGAACCTGGCAGGCTACAGTCCGTGGGGTCTCAAAGAGTCAGACTTGACTGAGTGACTAACACTTACACTTTGAACTGGAATGAGAGAAAGAGATGTTCAGTTATGCTTGCAATCTGTCTCCTCCCCACTCTCTGCCTCTTAAGGGGGGAAAGATTTTCTCCAGTACATGGGATTTGGTCTACCCGGCAGCATGAGGGTTAATTTAACTTGGCTGGGCCATGAGTTGCCCAGATACTTGGTCAAACATTCTGGAGATGTCTATTAGGGTGTTTTTCAGTGAGATTAACATTTGAGTCCACAGACTGAGTAAGGTAGATTGCCCTCCCCAATGCGGTACCATTCATCCAATCAGCTAAAGGCCTGAATAGGACAAAAAAGCTGTTCTTCTCCTTTTGTTGTTGTTGTTTTTACTGCAGTATAGTTGTTTCATAATGCTGTGTTAGTTTCTGCTGTACAGCAAGGTGAATCAGCTATATGTTTACATATACTCCCTTTTTTGGATTTCCTTCCCATTTAGGTCGACCCCTTCAGGGATCACTGCCTTGTCATGGCAAAGGGGCTTGTGTAACTCAATGAAGCTAGAGCCATGCCATGCAGGGCCACCCAAGATGGACATATCATAGTGGAGAGTTCTGACAAAACTCTGGTGGAGGGAATGGCAAACCACCCCAGTATACTTGCTGTGAGAACCCCATGAAAACCATGGAGTCATGAAGGGTAGGACATGACAAGGTGACTGAACAACAACAATCCATTTAGGTCACGACAGAGCATTGAGGAGAGTTCCCTGTGCTATATGGTAGGTTCTCTCTTAAATAAGAGGGAACTCCTCCTGACTTCCCTGGTGGCTCAGACGGTAAAGCGTCTGTCTACAATGCAGAAGCCCCGGGTTCCATCCCTGGGTGGGAAAGATCTCCTGGAGAAGGAAACGGCAACCCACTCCAGTATTCTTGCCTGGAAAATCCCATGGACGGAGGAGCTTGGCAGGCTACAGTCCATGGGGTCGCAAAGAGTCAGACATGACTGAGCAACTTCACTTTCTTCCTGGCTGATTGCTCTGAGCTGAGAGAATGTTTTTTTCTGGCCTTTGAACTTGTGAAACATTGGTTCTCCTTGGGTCTCGAGCCGCTAATGTTTGGACTGGAATTTCCACGGTGGGATTTCCTGTGTCTCAGGCCTTCAGACTGAGACTGGAACTATACCGTCAGCTCTCCTGGGTCTCCAGGGTGTCTACTGCAGATCTTGGGACATATTAGCCTCTGTAATTGTGTGAACTGATCCCTTACAGCCTCTCTCTTACATATATATTATATAATATATGCATTATTTGGATTTTACCAAATAAACAGAATCACTGGTTCTGTATCTCTGGAGAAACCTGACCAACACAGGCAGTAATCAAATCATGCTAAAATAAGGAAGAAAACTAAAGAAATAAGAGAGGTTTGTTTGATATGCACTAAAATAACCTTAAAATACAAGAGAAGGAAGAAAAATAGAAAGGCCTCCTAGGTCATAAATCAAGAATATTTGGGGAAATAAAGAGGAATAAGAAAGACAGTTTGGTAAGCAGTCATTCCTAAGTGTGAGAGAGGCTGAAACAGAATAAAAGAGAGAAAAGTTTTAAGAAATAGGTATGAAGTTAGAATTTATTCCCTCCTTTGTCATTTTTCAAGAGTTTGAATGAAGCTTTGGTTTGTTTTCAATTATATTTTCTTTTTTAATTAATTAATTTATTTTAATGGGAGGATAATTACAATATTGTGATGGTTTTTGCCATATATCAACATGAATTGGCCATAGGTACCTTGTGAAAGACAGGGCCACATAGGGCTGTACTATATGTATGTCGGCTACAATGTGTATTCATATTCCCACGTATAAGTTGAGCATTTAAGGTGGATTATGGTTTGTGAGAATCTCTCTCTTTATATATATACATATGTATATATATATATATATATATATATATGAGAGAGGAAAAAATGTATATATAATTTCCTTCTTTCCCACCTTTACTCCCTCTGTCCTAATTGATGTAACTAACTTACTTAGCTAAAGATGCAGAAATGTATCAAGGTGGCCACACAGAACAGGGGCCATTATAACTTGTCTCACTTTAGCTTCCTTTGGCCCCTAAATTCTCTGAAAGTACACATTTACATGCACTAGGTTTGGAAAGTTTCCTTTTTATAAGAGTTAAAAATTCTTGATTTTTATATACCAGTTGCATATCAGAACCACAAAATAACTCTCACTGACAAACTATGGTTCTCCATTTAATGGCATTCTTTAAAACAAAACTATGTCTTCTTGGTTCTCAAACTCAAGTCAGTATTGGTCAGGCCATGCCCTCATGAAGGGTAATGGGGGTAAAAAGCAGAGTCAGTTCTTGGATTTCCCTGAAAAAAATCTGCTGCCTTTAGCATTCCAGCATTCCAGAACACTCATTTCTCTGCCACCAGTTTGAAAAGATATATAAACATCATCAAGATAGCTCAATTTATAAATAGCAGAGACAGGATTGGAATCTGTGTGGATCACAATAAACTGTGGAAAATTCTGAAAGAGATGGGAATACCAGACCACCTGACCTGCCTCTTGAGAAACCTGTATGCAGGTCAGGAAGCAACCGTTAGAACTGGACATGGAACAACAGACTGGTTCCAAATAGGAAAAGGAGAACGCCAAGGCTGTATATTGTCACCCTGCTTATTTAACTTATATGCAGAGTACATCATGAGAAACGCTGGGCTGGAGGAAGCACAAGCTGGAATCAAGATTGCCGGGAGAAATATCAATAACCTCAGATATGCAGATGACACCACCCTTATGGCAGAAAGTGAAGAGGAACTAAAGAGCCTCTTGATGAAAGTGAAAGAGGAGGGTGAAAAAGTTGGCTTAAAGCTCAACATTCAGAAAACTAAGATCATGGCATCCAGTCCCATCACTTCATGGCAAATAGATGGGGAAACAGTGGAAACAGTGGCTGACTTTATTTTTCTGGGCTCCAAAATCACTGCTGATGGTGATTGCAGCCATGAAATTAAAAGATGCTTACTCCTTGGAAGGAATGTTATGACCAACCTAGACAGCATATTAAAAAGCAGAGACATTACTTTGTCAACAAAGGTCCATCTAGTCAAGGCTGTGGTTTTTCCAGTGGTCATGTATTGATGTGAGAGTTGGACTATAAGAAAGCTGAGTGCCGAAGAATTGATGCTTTTGAACTGTGGTGTTGGAGAAGACTCTTGAGAGTCTCTTGGACTGCAAGGAGATCCAATCAATCCATCCTAAAAGAGATCAATCCTGGGTGTTCATTGGAAGGACTGATGTTGAAGCTGAAACTCCAATCTTTGGCCACCTGATGTGAAGAGCTGACTCATTGGAAAAGACCCTGATGCTGGGAAAGATTGAGGGCAGGAGGAGAAGGGGACGACAGAGGATGAGATGGTTGGATGGCATCACCAACTCAATGGACATGGGTTTGGGTGGACTCAGGGAGTTGGTGATGGACAGGGAGGCCTGGTATGCTTTGGTTCATGGGGTCACAGAGTCGGACTGAGCCACTGAACTGAACTGAACTGAACTGTACTTGACCCTAAAACTCATGTTCCTACATGCTCATCTCTGTAAGTGTGTGCGTGCTCAGTCATTCAGTTGTGTCCGACTCTTTGTGACCCCATGAACTGTAGCCCACCAGGCTCCTCTGTCCATGGATTTCCCAGGCAAGAATACCGGAGTGAGTTATTTCCTCCTCCAGGGGATCTTCACAACCCAGGGATTGAACCCACATTTCTTGCATTGGCAGGTGGATTCTTTACCACTGAGCCACCTGGGAATAGCCAGGACCAATAAGTAGGTACCAAACTAGGCCAATGTGACTCCTAAGCAGAGATAATTCCACAATCCCGTTCCACTCCGAGAAGACATCCCATCAATTGTTCTTCCTAAAGTCAACAGCCATGGATCTCCTCTGAGGACTTGATATGGGTCAGCTGGGGCATCAGCAAGACCAGTCCCCACTGGTCAGGTCCTATCAGATATGGACCCAACCCAAACCAGCAGTGGGATCAAATAATCCCTCAGATACTCAGCTGGTAACCAGGAGGCATGATCTGATCTACTGACATTTATTGTGGAAAAAAGTATCAAGTAATTCAGTCTCTTCCGGGCTTCGGGTCAGAGATTTTCAGTCTAAATTTTACTTTATTTTGCTCTCAAGTAGAAATAGGCGATTAAAGATGTCTGGTGAAATTTGCTTTTGAGGTAAAAGGGTGCTAAGACTGTATTGGAATGTTCTAAAGTGCTCCAAATGTCAGATGGTAATGGTCATAAAAAGGAAAGTCGAATGTTAAAGATAAATTGCTGCAATTGAAATGCCATAAAATATGATAGTCTCTTTCAGAATTTTAACATTCATGGAGGGTCAGAACTGCACAAAGACCTCGAAATGCTGGCCAACTCCCTCATCTCCAAATCCTCAGAACTGATGAAACTGAGTAGAAGCCAGAACTTGAACCCCAATTTCTTGACTCTCAAGTCAGTGAATTCACTCACTAATTTGGAATGTAAGCACTAAATATTCATGATGGATGATTTAATTTCCATCCTTATGTCAAGTTTCAGTGATACCATGCTCATCAGAAAACTCCCCAGGACCCCCTACTGGGGAAAGAATTTGGGCCGGGGAGGTACAGTCACAGCAGGTGTCTTGGGATATTTTCTAAGATAATATTCCACCTAGAATATATTCCCTGGCTGGATAGATTTGGGTAACATTAGATATTATGTTGCTTTCTTGGAGATTCTGAATTTTCTTGAGCTTATTAAAAGTTCTTAGAAATTTAGCAATAAAGAGCACACTTACTCATTCTGCCTAGCAATTTGGTAGCACTTTGCAAACCATATCTGTCAAAGTGACTCCTGAAAATTGTGTCTGACTCTTTGCAACCCCATGGACCATAGCCCACCATGCTCCTCTGTCCATGGAATTCTCCAGGCAAGAATATTGAAGTGGGTTGCCATTCCCTTTTCCAGGGAATATTCCTGACCCAAGAAACCAAACCAGGTCTCCTGCATTGCAGGAAGATTATTTACTGTCTGAGCTACCAGGGAAGCCCCTGAATCCCTAAGCCTATGTCTAATTTTTCTCTCTTTTTTGAGAACAACAGACTCCTTTGGAAACTGAGATATGACATTATTCTCTTCACCCTTGATAACAGAATATTTCTGGGGCCAATGGGGTAAGCCTTATACAGAAATCTTGCAGGAGAACTGATCTTGTAAATGCTTATGAGGTTAGGGAGAGTGTTGCATTCAAAAAAGTTTCAACTTGTACTTCTGCCAAGAGTATAGAACTGGTGAGGGAAAATGAAGAGAAAGCAAATAATGAAGGAAGTAGAGAAGTAAAGGAGTTTCTGAACATTTGCTTACCATCCTGAGTGACTGACTAGGTCTCAAATATCAACATGCATCCAAATCTCACAGTTTCTGATTCAGAAGCCTGGGTCAAGGCTGAGAAGTTGCATTTCTAGCAAGTACCATGGTGATGCTGATGCTACTGATTCAGGGCCCACACTTGAAGAACCAATGGCCCAGACCAATGGTTTGGGATATCTGGTATGAATACTCAGATCAGTGGTCTGGGAGCTTGTTAGCAGAAAATTCTTTTGTCATGACCTCTCTGTTATTGTTGTCCTGGTGGTTGTTGGTCCCCACCAGCATCCATGGTCACATCATCTCAGCCTTCTTGTAATGAACCACTCCCCCCACACCATCTTGGTGGGAATGTCCATCAGGTATTTCCACTCAGCCCTGGGCATAGAGAGGATGCCTGGTCCAAACCATGGAAAGGCCTTGCTATACTCTTAGATCAGCAAAGGGGAGTAGCAGGTAAACCTGGGGGGTAGGATGAGAAGTAGGGCAAAGATAAAATTGATTCTTGCTGAGAGATGAGCACAAAAATATGGTGTCATAACTGGATCATTTTTCATGCATCTTGAGGTCCTGGTTATTTTAGCAGCTTTGACTATAGTCTCATCACTGGTGTCAGTATACTACCTTAATTTTTTCAATGCACCATCTTAAGAAAGTTACCCCAAACGGTCACACTTCTAATCTAAGCCAATCAAAATCTTGCTCCTGCCAATTAAACACAAATACCAAAACCATCTTCCAACACAAAAACCTGAACCCCTTGGAGACCAACACTGGAGCCCTGAGAAGTGGGTCCATTCGTTGCTGTGACCTAGGTCCTACAACTGCCCCAGGTCTCAGCTCCCTGAGCCTGCTTGTCCAGCTTCCCTTTTGTTTCTTAGTGTCCCCTCACTTCCCTTTACCAAAATTCTTTTTTGCCCAAGTAAGCTGTCTGACATAAGATTCTTCCAAAATAAGATATATGAAGGTTTATGTGTAATGCAGATTAAAAAATAAAGCAACAACAGAATATCTCTGGAAAAAGAGAGGAGTTGGGATCCAAAAACCAGGCCACTTGGTACCAAAATACATGCTGCCACTCTTCCAGGAATACTCCCAAAGAATTTCTGAAGAACTTTAGACTTGGGCACAAGTAGAAACCTTGCCTATAATATCTGTTTGGGTTTCGGCTCACTTTGGCAACCAGTGAGAGATAAGGGTTGGGATTTATCGTCGATGGATAAAAATATTGTTTGCTTCCCTAAGAGTTTTAAGTATAAACTCCTATATTGGAGTTGGACCATAACGAAGGCTGAGCATCAAAAAATTGATGCTTTTGAACTGTGCTGCTGGAGAAGATTCTTAAAAGTCCCTTGGGCTGCCAGGAGACAGTAACAGTCAATTCTACAGGAAATCAATCCTGAATATTTATTGGAAGGACTGATGCTGAAGCTGAAGCTCCAATACTTTGGCCACCTGATGTGAAGAGCTTACTCATTGGAAAAGACCCTGATGCTGGGAAAGACTGAGGGCAGGAGGAGAAGGGGGTGACAGAGGATGAGATGGTTAGATAGCATGACCAACTCAAAGGACATGAATTTGAACAAACTCCAGGAGATAGTGAAAGACAGGAAAGTCCATGGGGTCGCAAAGACTGAACAACAACAACAAAAATATTGCCTGCTTCTCTGAGAGTTTTATGTATAAACTCCTATATTGTATCATCCCTAGAGAACACCCCCCAAAAGACCAAGTATATTTGTGTATAAAGTAGGAAATAAGAGCCACAATTGAGCCCAAATGCATTAATTTCCACATAAATTGCTGAACAGCAGACATCAGCAAAGATGTAGCCAATGAGGAGGCCCATACAAGGGAACCACTAGAAAGCTTTCCTACACAGCCCCAAACAGAAGCTGCTTCATGGAAGTTTCAAGGGAGAAAAGAAATGCACTTGAATCAGCTATGTCTTAAAATAAGAGTTTTCCCTCCTACAACGTCCTCTGCAGGACAGCTCATTGGAAGTAAGTCACTGTCATCAGAAAACAAGCCCCCTTTACCAAGTTTAGGGCATTTTTGCCTCTAGAGTTAGATGCTTCACTTTGGAGCATAAGGACTCTAGGAAACTTGAATCACACAAGTTGAGCACGAGGCCATTCTATTCAGGAGACTGGAGGCTCAGACTTTAAGAGTGCTTGACAAGTTCATTCTCAGACATTATTTTGACTGGAACAGTCCATCAAAGGATGGGAAGGTCTTAGACATTCTGATTACTAAACCAGTCCAATCAGACAGTTGGGGTGGAGATCCTCTGAGGGCTAACTGGTTCATTCAGGGAAGGAGGGCTCCAAATCCATACAAGTCCATCCAGGGGACAGAATCTCAGAGCTGGAGAGCCAGATAGGTCTATTTACAGGATGGGGCCATTCAACAGAGAAAGGAATAGGAACCACCTTTAAGAAAAGTCAGACACTCTGAGGGCCACTTGGTGTTTTCAACAAATAGGGGCCTCAGACCCCCTGTAGAAGTTCAATCATGTTACAAAAATAAACATTTTCTGCAGAAGAATTCTCATCTCAGTATCTTAATCTATAAAGGGATATTAAGGCTGAAAGGAGTTATTAACAATCCATCTCGTGCTTACTCCTAAATGTGAAAACCATTCCTGACCTAGGCAGGAGATGAAAACAAAAGAGCATCTTTGAGTAATATTGAGAGGAGGAGTGGAAATGCGGGTGTCCTGGAGTCTGACATGTAGAAGGGAGTCATTGCGCCACCAGCTCTGTCACCCCAATGCCACCATTTCTTCCAACTGTACCCGAGCTTCTGTCCATTTAATTCTCAAATCATCTGCACTGGTGTCCTGAGATGCTCCCACATTTTCCTATAAGCTGCCATTTTGCTTAGACTTGCTTTCTGTTCCTTGCAGCCACAATAGTTTAACAGACATAATGTCAAGGCCCTAGAAAAGCTGGTCTTCATGATTTCATCTTCCTTCCTGCTGCTGGAAAATGCCTACACCAAGTGCTGCTCCATTTGAAGAAACAAAATTCCTCTGATTACATTTTTGCTCCCAGGCATCTGCATGGCATTTCACAGTCCACAAGCATTCTCACAGCTACACTAACTGGGGATCCTTATACATTTGCAAGGTTAAAATTAAGGAGGGTTGTTGATGTTATCACAGTTCTATAGATAAGGAATAGAGGCTTTAGAGATTAATTAGTTCCTCCGAAGATCTCATGGCTCATATGTGGTGCAACCAGGTGTATCTGGATTTACTGCTAGAGTCCTAACCATTCCAGTCTCTTATTTTGTTACCCCCAGACTCTGATTTCCCCTCAACACTGTGTATCTAGCAATCCAAACAATTGGATTCTGGCCCCTGGACATGTTGTGTGATCTTGAGTAAGTTACATAACGGCTCTGAATCAGATTCTGTATTCATGAAGAAGTCCCACAAAAGAGATTTTTGTGCAGCCTGAATGAAATTATATGCAAGAATGTGTACTACGCAACAAATTGATCCACAAATGGAAGACCTGAAGTCATTCATCCATCACCATCCTGAGACTGGGCCAAGTGGAATGTGTTTTCAAAAAGGGACACAATCACTCTTGAAATGTCAATGTTTTGTGTTTTCCCTCAAAAGGTCAAGGTTAAAGATGCTCATTTTCCTGATGTGCCTGAGATAAGTCTTAATCTATTAACTCTCCATCCCAGGCCTGCCTTGACCAGGCTTCCAGGATCATCTTTCTCCCTGGGTAGGACTGAAACATCAACATTTGGAGTCCACAGGTTTGAGGTATGGGCAGATGTCACTATGAAAATATGTTACCTAGGGAAGGAAATTAATTCACTGAATCATTGTCAGCCTACCTTCCTGAAATCATCACATCAATCAATTCAAGAAAGACCCCTAAGAGGATAGATAAGCTTTGATGGTGACAAGTCTTAGTGTTTTTCTTACTGAGGGAGAAAAGAATTCCACACAGCAGGTCCTCATGAGCAATTATGAGGACCCAGAAGGGCATATAGAGCATGAAAGTAGAGAAGTGGGGAAGAAAGTAGGAAACGGGTTCCTGATCCACAGAGGGGTTCTGGGAAGAACACTGGACCATTGGTTAGATGCACTTGACTCATAACTCCTGACAGTCATTAGCTATCAGTGTGGTTATGGGTGGGCTTCTTGGTTTCTTACATTCAAAAAAAGGAGATAAAGATCCTGCCCCACCTGCATCTGAAGGCTTTTGTAGGAACCAAATGAGCTAACGGAAAGTGAAAGTAGCTCAGTCGTGTCCGACTCTTTGCGACCCCATGGACTACACAGTCTATGGAATTCTCCAAGCCAGAATACTGGAGTGGGTAGCCTTTCCCTTCTCCAGGGGATCTTCCCAACCCAGGAATCGAACCCAAGTTTCCCACATTGCAGGAGGATTCTTTACCCGCTGAGCCACAAGGGAAGCCATGGAGCTAATGGAAGAGGGAGTGTTTTGAAAGAAATTGTGATGGTTTGGATGCAGGATACAGGGAGCAGGAGGTCACTGGATGATCTCCAGGTCTTTGGCTTAAGAAACCAGGATATAAAGGAAGAAAAACACTTTGAGGAAAAAGCATTTGGTGTGGGTTGCACCGAGTGTCCTGTGCTAATGAGACATCCAAGTGGAGATGTGCTGTAGCCATTGAACACACAGAACTACCGAACCAGACATTCTCAAGAACTGGAACAAAAGTCAGACATTTCATCCCCCCCTCCCCTCTCAGCTGGAATCACTCTGACAGCTGGTCCTCCAGGTACTCTATTTATTATTATGAATCCTCTGGGGCCCCAAGACCCCTCTACAGTATCCTCTCTCATTCCTTCCACATAAATCAGCAGAAGAACTGTGCCAAGTCCTGGGTGATAAATGAAGCCCTTCCCCAAAGAGTTTGGCCCAAATCCAAGCAGCAGCTTGCCTGTCGATTTATTGTCTGTTTAAATCATTCTTCCCTCTTATGACAAAACGTTAATGACAAAATATAGGTGATCCTCCAAGAGAAGGAAAAGCTATATTTTTGCAACTGGAAATTAGAAATGTATTATTAACAATGAACATTAATTATATATTTTAGTGCTCATATGGGAGAGGTGATGGGGCATAATTTGCAGAGAGGAACAGCAGTTTGGGGGGGAACCCTGGAAATTAACAGGATCATTTTATTAAGCACGGATCCTATTTCCTGCATCCATGAATATTTCATTTGGAATATTTACTCCATCCTCTAATGCAGCCATTGCTTCTCAGCCAAGTCACAGTTTTAGACAAGTCTTTTCTCTTTACTGATCTTGTTCTTGAGAGAAAGACACTTATCCAGAAACAATGTATATTTCTGAAAAAGGGTATCCTGAAAACAAAATTAAAATTTACTTGTGTGTGTGTGCTTCATTGCGCCCGACTCTTTGTGAGCCTTTGGACTGTAGCCTGCCAGCCTCCTCTGTCCATGGGATTTTTTTAGGCAAGAACACTGGAGTGGGTTGCCATGCCCTCCTTCAGGGGATCTTCCCAACCCAGGGATCGACCTGCATCTGCTGTATCTCCTGCCTTGCAGGTGGATTCTTTACCCTCTGATCCATCAGGGAATCTGTATCAGCGATGGAGGCTCCACAACTACTTGAGGTTGCGAACAGCTCTGCAGGGAAGAATCTGAGGTGTTTTCAGTGTTGCTGTCACTTATCCCTGAAGTCTTTCCCATCATCTAATTCCTGGGTCCTATGTTCTCCCATGGTGCCCTGTCCTGCCCCCATCAGAGTCCCCACTAGGATGTCCTAATTGCCTGTGAATAAGATACATAGTCTACTCAATGTGCCTATCTTTCAAACGGAAGGCCAACCACAGATTTTTGAGAAGTCGTGCAGCTTGTCAGAACTGAACATTTGAACAGATGTGCAACAATGCAAACATACAAATAATACCCCTGCAAATACAGTAAACTTCCTCAGAGCAGACGTACTTGCCTTTTTTACAGCTGTGTCCCTAGCACACATACAAGTCCACCCCTTCTACTTCAGTGAACTCTATTAAAGGAAATATCACTCTTCCTTCTGCTTACGGAAGATAATATCATCCCACCCTCACAACCTCACAGCAAGAAACTCTTCATTACACACACTCTTAATAGAAGTAAAGTGACCTTCAGAGAGGCTAAGAAACAAGCTCTCCAGGGCACATGCTGGCGCATGCTAGAACTGACTTTGAACTAAAGGCTGATCCCAAAGCTTATATATTTAATCACTGTGTATAACACAGCTCAAATGTCTCCATCGGGGGTAAACTTGGAAAGGATCATAATAATCTTAATCTTAAACAACAGCAACAAGGATCATTTATTGATGGCACAGGAAGAGCTTAGCATACATTAGCTAACTCCCGACAATCACGTACAGTAGGTATTACTGTCTTTCCTGTATTTTTTTTTAATGAGAAAAGTGAGATCAAACAACTTGCCTAAGCACACATGGCTTGTGTGAAATTGGAAATAGACCCCACATCTTTCCGACTCCAAAGCAGGGGACTTTGCCTCGGCATCAAAGCAGCAGTCTCTTTGGATAAATACCCAGGAGTGGAATTGCTGGATTCAATCCTTAATTTTTTGAGGAATCTCCATACTGCTTTCCACAATGGCTGCACCAATTTACATCCCCACCAACAGTGCATAAGGATTCCCTTTTCTCCATATCCTCACCAACACTTGTTATTTCTTGCCTTTTTGATACTATAATCGTCTGTCTAACAGGCGTGAGGGAAACACTAATTTGAAAACATATAAACACCCCTATGTTTGTTGCAGCATTATTTACAGTAGCCAAGATCTGGAAATAACCCAACTGCCCATCGACAGCTGAATGGATAAAGATGTGATAAATGTATACAATGGTATACCCCTCAGCCATAAAAACAGATGCAATCCTACCATTCACAACAACATGGATGGATCTAGAGGGTATTGTGCTTAGTGAAATAAGTCAGACAGAGAAAGAAACACCTGATGATTTCTCTCATCTATGGAATACAAAAAACAAGCAAAATAAATGAACAAAACAAACAAACAAAAACACATGGATACAGAAAACAGAGTAGTGTTTACTAGAGGGAAAGGGGGGAGTGTGAAACAGTAAACTAAATTTCTTGTGGTGAGCACACTATAGTGTATACAGAAGTAGAAATATAATTTTGCTCACATGAAATTTATGTAATGTTATAAAACAATGTTACCTCAATCAATCAATCAATACAGTCTCAAAGATTTATATTTGTTGATTTCTGATTTTTGCCCAGAGGCAGCTAATAATCGTGCACTATGTGTCCAAAACTATCTCGTTCCTGTTTGCGCCAGGCGGCAGACCCAAAAGGCCCAGTCCTGGACCCCAGCTCTCTGCCTCAGGGTCCCTCTAGGTCTTCCAGATAAGGCATTTCTTCTCCAGTCTAAAAACTTCCCTGATTTGGAAATCCAGCTTTGTCTGGGGAAAGAACTCTACTGGAGAAAGGTCTGTAAGAGATTCTGCCCTGTCTTAAGTGACAAGCTCTTTAATGAATAAAGATCACTAGCGTGGTTTTTTAAGTGCTGAGAATTTCCCATTAGTGTATGACTGAAACCCTAAAGAAATGACATGATGTTTATTTGTGTGTGCAGATAAAATTATGCAAAACTCCCTAAATAAAGTATACAGGTCACGGGACCTCCCTGGTGGTCTCTTGGTTAAGAATCCACCTTGGAATGCAGGGGACCCAGGTTCCTCCGTCCCTGGCTGGAGAACTAAAATCCCACATGCCTTGGAGCAACTGAGCCCGTGCACCTCAATTACTGAGCCCATGTGTCACAAGCAGAGTCCATGCACCGCAATGAAAGTTCCTACCTGATGCAAGCAAAGTCCCACGTGCCACAACTAAGACCCAACACAGCCAAATAAATAAATAAATAACCATTAAAAAATGAAGCATGAAGTTCAAAAGACCACTTAGATTTCATGAAGAATTTTTAATGACCTGGGAACTTCATCATGCAAGCACATGAAGGGGGGAAAAAAATAAAGAGAAAAAAGAATACAAATGAAACCATACATAGGGTATCCTCACAATTATGTAAATTACCTAAAAGGTGTACAGGGGTGGAGAATTTGAAGATAAAAACACCAAAATGGTAACAATGGTTGCTGATAAGTGACATTATAGAGACTTTTAACTTTTTTTAACACTTTGTTGAACTCTCCAAATTCTTCTCAATGAAAATATTTGCTTTGGTCATAGGAGGAAATAAACATATAAGTAACTACAACCTGTTAGATTATAATAGTAAATTTTACATGGAGGTCTCATATAGAGTTGATACAGTCCTGATATCAAATCAAGATTTGATAGTGAACTTGAAAGGAGAATGGGCTTCCCTGGTGGCTCAGCTGGTAAGGAATCCACCTGCAATGAGGGAGACTTAGGTTTGATCCCTGGGTAGGGAAGATCCTCTGGAGAAGGGAAAGGCTACCCACTCCAGTAATCTGGCCTGGAGAATTCCATGGACTGTATTTGTCCATGGGGTCTCAAAGAGTTGGACACGACTGAGCAACTTTCACTTTCACTATGAAAGGAGAATAAAGTGTTCAGATTTCGCACCTGTGTCCATACATGGACACCATTAGACACCATTAGAGAGCATTTTGTTTGTAGATTTTCTCTGTGTTCCTTTCCTTCAGAGATAAAGGAGTTTGAATACCTGTGTTAAATAAACATTTCTGAAGGCCTGGGAACCAATTAAAGAACTCCTCCCAACTCCAGGAGAGAAGAGGAAGAACACCCTATTTCTCTCTGTCTGATGCATGTACTCAGGCATGGGGGCAGCTCTCTGGAAAAAGAATAATATTGCAGTCACTCTTGATTCTGTTCCTGTACCACAACACTGTTTGTCATGAAGATAGTTACTGGAGTTTGCTGGAGAGGAGGAGGTGTGAGAAGTTTAATCATTTGAGCTCATAATATCTTCATGAAAGCCTTTCTTCAGAATCAAAACTCCCAACCCTTCCTCCCACCTAGACATTCTGAATATAGGATATGCCATGTAGCCAGTAAAATGTCCTAAGTTTTCAATGGGACAAAGTGTCTATCTGATTTTATATTTGCCCAGGACTTTAGAAGCCATGGTGGCTCAGATGGTAAAGAATCTGCCTGCAATGCAGGAGACTCAAGTTTGATCCCTGGGTTGGGAAGATTCCCCAAAGAAGGGAATGGCTACCCACTCCAGTATTCTTGCCTGGAGAAATCCATGGATAGAGGAGTGTGGTGGGCTACAGTCCTTGGGTCACAAAGAGTTGGACGTGACTGAGCACCTAGCATAACACTTTACAGAAGCCATAACTTCACTTGCAGATGGTGATTGCAGCCGTGAAATTAAAAGACGCTTACTCCTTGGAAGGAAAGTTATGACCAACCTAGGCAGCATATTAAAAAGCAGAGACATTACTTTGTCAACAAAGGTCTGTCTAGTCAAGGCTATGGTTTTCCCAGTAGTCATGTATGGATGTGAATATTGGACTATAAAGAAAGCTGAGAACTGAAGAATTGATGCTTTTGAACTGTGGTGTTGGAGAAGACTCTTGAGAGTCCCTTGGACTGCAAGGAGATCCAACCAGTCCATCCTAAAGGAGATCAGTCCTGGGTGTTCACTGGAAGGACTGATGTTGAAGCTGAAACTTCAATCCTTTGGCCACCTCATGTGAAGAGCTGACTCATTGGAAAAGACCCTGATGCTGGGAAAGATTGAGGGCAGGAGGAGAAGGGGACGACAGAGGATGAGATGGTTGGATGGCATCACCAACTCAATGGACATGGGTTTGGGTGGACTCCAGGAGTTGGTGATGGACAGGGAGGCCTGGTGTGCTGCAGTCCATGGGGTTGCAAAGAGTCAGACACAACTGAGCGACTGAACTGAACTGAACTGAACTTGATCCTAGCCAAAAGGCTGAAAAGCAATAGAAGCTGTAACTTCAGTGAAACGTAAATAGGTCCCAGTGATTGTAACAAGGTCCAGGTAATTTTCCACTGACTTATTTTTCTGAAAATAACAATGAATAAAGTGCTTCTTTCAAGCCAACTTTATACCCATTTTCTAGGCAACTCAGATTTTGAGAGGTACTCTTAATTCTGTACTAATGAAAACTTGATTTAAAAAAATCAGAAAGTTAAGTCCTGAGGGCTGTCAGTCCATTTTCTAATGACCCAGGTTCCCTTCTTCAAGGTCAAAGCCATAACTTTATATGAAAATATATGTTCACAGTGGTCCCTACCGATGCCTATTAAGCCAGGGATGAGGCAAGAAGCAGAAAAGATCGACAGTATATTTTCATTCAATCTCTCTTAAAATAATGATGCATGTGACTTCATGCCATTACCTTTTAATGATCTTAGCCTAGTTAATAGCACAGTAATATTCCAAAAAGAGCAGGGAATTATTTTCAAATTTAATTTTCATTGCAAAAGTGAAAGGCACTCTATTTTTTTTTTTTCCTGCCAGAGAAGCTGTCTGCTGCCTATGACTGCATTAGCTCTGCTACATTACAGCTGAGCTAATGGATCAAAACCAAGTGATTAGTTTCCTACTCTTTTGAGCATTTCCAAGTACTGACTGAGTGGTCCCAGAAACACGGACATGAGTTTTCAACGTCTACATGAAGTTTGCTTGACTTCCCATCAAGTCAAGGCCTTTTGACCTTCAACAGATTTGACTTGGGATTCATTATACGTGTTCCTTTGGATATCTGTGTTGCAGGAAATAATCAGCAAAGAGGTCTCCTGGGGAATATAATAGAGACTCCATCCATTCTCAAATCTTCAGGCTTAGTCAAAGGCCCAAAAGATTCAAAGTGGCCTAATGCTAGGACTTACCATTCATTCATTCGTTCATCAGATACTGTGTGCCCGGCTCTGTTCTAGGTCCTTGCTATACTGTACTCAACACTACAAAGGTGGTTCCCTGTGTAGGAGCACACGACAGCAGTTTTTTGAGGATGGGAATTCCTCAAAAAAAGATGCTCTGGATTGTAACAAGCATGATGGATTTATTGAGACCTTTTTTTTTAGGAGGTGGGTAGGAAAAAAAAGAATGAAAAGCAATGAGCTGTTAGGGAAATTAAATAGTCTTGTTTAGGCTTCAGAGATAAAGCAGAGCAGGCCTCAGACCTTGCTTCTAACCTGCCTGGACACTGCCCTGACTGGAAGTGACTGGGAGTGACTGCCTGCTGTGAGTGCAAGACTTGCAGCACCTTAGATAAGATGGGGGAGGAATTTTGAGATTGTTGAGCCCCTGGAGGGGGCCAGGCCAACCAAGCCCCAGGCTTAGCTACAGTCCAAGTTTTACAAGACAAAACAAACAGCATTAACATGAAACCAGGCTTGCATTTTGGTCACAGATCATCTCACATGCTAGTAAAGTAATGCTCAAAATTCTCCAAGCCAGGCTTCAGCAATACCTGAACCGTGAACTTCCAGATGTTCAAGGTGGTTTTAGAAAAGGCAGAGGAACCAGAGATCAAATTGCCAATATCCGCTGGATCATCGAAAAAGCAAGAGAGTTCCAGAAAAACATCTATTTCTGCTTTATTGACTATGCCAAAGCCTTTGACTGTGTGGATCACAATAAAATGTGGAAAATTCTGAAAGAGATGGGAATACCAGACCATCTGACCTGTCTCTTGAGAAACCTGTATGCAGGTCAGGAAGCAACAGTTAGAACTGGACATGGAACAACGGACTGGTTCCAAATAGGAAAAGGAGTACGTCAAGGCTGTATATTGTCACTCTGCTTATTTAACTTATATGCAGAGTACATCATGAGAAACGCTGGGCTGGAAGAAACACAAGCTGGAATCAAGATTGCCGGGAGAAATATCAATAACCTCAGATATGCGGATGACACCACCCTTATGGCAGAGAGTGAAGAAGAACTAAAGAGCCTCTTGATGAAGGTGAAGGAGGAGAGTGAAAAAGTTGGCTTAAAGCTCAACGTTCAGAAAACTAAGATCATGGCATCTTGTCCCATCACTCCATGGGAAATAGATGGGGAAACAGTGCAAACAGTGTCAGACTTTATTTTTTGGGGCTCCAGAATCACTGCTGATGGTGACTGCAGCTATGAAATTAAGAGATGCTTACTCCTTGGAAGGAAGGTTATGGCCAACCTAGATAGCATATTTAAAAGCAGAGACATTACTTTGCCAACAAAAGTCCGTCTAGTCAAGGCTATGGTTTTTCCAGTGGTCATGTATGGATGTGAGAGTTGGACAGTGAAGAAAGCTGAGCGCCGCAGAATTGATGCTTTTGAGCTGTGGTGTTGGAGAAGACTCTTGAGAGTCCCTTGGACTGCAAGGAGATCCAATCAATCCATCCTAAAAGAGATCAATCCTGGATGTTCATTGGAAGGTCTGATGTTGAAGTTGAAACTTTGGCCACCTCATGCGAAGGGTTGACTCATTGGAAAAGACCCTAATGCTGGGTAGGATTGGGGGCGGGAGGAGAAGAGGACGACAGAGGATGAGATGGTTGGATGGCATCACCAACTCGATGAACATGGGTTTGGGTAGACTCCGGGAGTTGGTGATGGACAGAGAGGCCTGGCGTGCTGCAATTCATGGGGTCGCAAAGAGTCGGACACGACTGAGCGACTGAACTGAACTGAACTAATGATGGTATCATTTTGAGCCCTGGGATTATAAGCAGGAACCCTGAACTTCAATCTTTGATGTCTCACCTACAGAGCGGACTGGCTGCCTGGGTCCTTTTCCCAACTGGGACTCCAGATGTACTGTGACATGGGACTTGCTAGTGCTGTTTAAGTGTGGATGTTGGTCAAAACCCGATTTGATAACGTATACTCTGCTCTTTCTATTTCTCTTTTCTTTTAATGTTAGTATGTTGAAGTAAGCTAGATAATTCTCTAATAAATATTTGTATTGTTTATTTGCATATAACAAGTGGCTTATTTTGTTAATAAATCCTTTGAACCTGAGATGAAAGTGAAAACTTTCAGCAAAATGTAAGCCAACTTAAATACTGACATAGATTGTAAGATGCATTCCTAATAATAGTAGATGTGGAAAAATTAAAATATATCTTTGAACCACAACAGGATGCCATTATAAACCCAACAGAACGGCTAAAGTTAAAAATAAGACTGCCAATACCACATGTTGGCAATTATGTAGAGCAACTTAACTTTCATTTATCAGTGCTGGGAAAATAAAATTGGCCCATCACTTTGTGAAAAGTTCTGACAGTTTCTTATAAAACTAGATACACAACTGCATTATGACCCCAAAGTTCTACTCCTATGTAGTTATTGCAGAGGAATATCAGCAGCAGCTCTACAACTCTATTCATAATAGTCCAAAGCTGTCACTGTTGTTTGTCAAAAGGAGAATCAATGAACAAACTGTAGTATCTTCATTCAAAGGAGTGCTGCTCAATAAGCAAAGCAAACAAGCTACTGACCCATGCATGAATATCATCGGCACTATGTTAAGTGAAATAAGCAAAACACAAAAGAATAGGTATCATCTGATTCCATTTATATGAAGCTACAACAGGCAAAACTAAGCTATGGTGGGAACAGTTATTGTCTCTGGAGAAGGGAGTGGGATTGATAGCAAAGAGATTCCAGGAACTTTCTGGAATGACAAAAATGTGTTATGTCTTGATAGGTTCTTGGGTTCACAGGAGTATTCATTTATCAAAACTCACTTAATTCGACACTTAAAAATTGTGCATTCTGTTATATGTAAATTTTACAAGAAAAAAATTGTAAATAAATGTTGAACTCATATTAATAATATGCATGCTGATGTCTGCAACTTACTTTGAAATGCATCAAAAACACAAGCTAGGGCTTCCCTGGTGGTCCCGGTGGTTGAGGATTCACCTGTCAATGCAGGGGACATGGGTTTGAGCCCTAGTCTGGGAAGGTTCCACATGCTATTGGTCAACTAAGCCCGTGGGCCACAACTACTGAGGCCTGTGTGCCCTGGAGGCCATGCTGGCTGACCAGAGAAGCCACCAAAATGAGAAGTCTGCACACCACAACTAGGGAACAGCTCTTCCTCTCAGCAGCTAAGACCCAGCACAGCCAAAAATGAATAAATAAATAAAACACAAGCTAGATGGATGGGTGGGTGGGAGAAAAGAAAGATGGATATATAAAGAGCTGATACGTGGATGGTTATATGAAAAAGCAAAGTGAAGGGAAAGTGAAAGTTGCTCAGTCATGTCCGACTCTTTGTGATCCTGTGGACTATACAGTCCATGGAATTCTCTAGGCCAGAATACTGGAGTGGGTAGACTTTCCCTTCTCCAGGGGATCTTCCCAACCCAGGGATCAAACCCGGGTCTCCCGCATTGCAGATGGATTCTTTACCAAATGAGCTATCAGGGAAGCCCATGATAAAGCAAACAGAGTTAAAAATAATTCTAGATACTAGGTGGTTAGTATATGGGTCTTCATTGTAAAATTTAACCTTGGGTATGTTGATATTATCATAAGACCACATTAGGAAAATCTACCTTTGAATCAAGTGGCTCTGGTAGATGAAATGTGTCACCAGCATCTTTCCACTTTCCCACTTAGGCCCTTTTTAAACTTTGCTCCCCACTTTGCTTCTCACTTAAAAAGCCTATCATCCCCATGTTGTCTTCTGAAAGCTCTAGGTCCTTCCTGCCACCTGTCCATAAATAAATAAAACATATGAACTCGTTAAGGTTTTTAAAATAGGTAAGTGTATGTGATCTTCACTCTGGGGTATGTATATTTAAATCCAGTAATTCATTTAACATTCATTAATGAAGTATCTTTTAAATGCTCCATTGCCTCATTTATTTCTCATATTTAAATATAGTAACTGCCATGTTTTGTGCAGCTTCTGTGTGCTAGCAACTATGCTAAGTGCTTTCATAAATTATTGTTATTATTATAAAAAAACCTTGAGACTTAAAAGGCACTATCACTGATTTACAGATGAGGAAACTGAGGTTCAAGCAGTTGTAGTAATTTTAAGGTTGCATAGCTATTGCATGGCAAAGCCATCATTTGAAACCAGGTGTGTCTGATTTTGAAGCCCATGCATTTTTAACAGGCAACTAAAGGTGATATTTAAGGTTCATTTCTGTTTTAGAAACTCTGATTCTAGAGGGTGAAAAAAACACTGTAATAGACATTGTTGAGCAGAACTGTTATTTTTAAGGGTCTTATGGAAATTTTGAATAAATAAAAACTGAAATACCCCAGCCTATTTAAACCATTACCTCCAGCAATTCCTGGAGCCTAGTTTCTTCTCTACTTCCCAAACACACCTTGTATTTTTTAACATAACACAATGCAAAAAGAGAAAATCAGGTATAAATCTGGAAAAAGAGCAGACCAGCCATCACCAAAATCCTGAGATCAAGTGACTGCTATAGCTAATGGCTGAATTTGTTGTTTCCTGGGAGCCACAGAGGGCTTCCCAGGTGGCTCAGTGGTAAAGAAGCCACCTGCCAATGCAGGAGATGAAGGTTGGATCCCTGGGTCAGGCAGATCCCCTGAAGAAGGAAACGGCAATCCACACCAGTATTCTTGCCTAGGAAATCCCATGGACAGAGGAGCCTGGTGCTGCATACAGTCCGTGGGGTCACAAAGAGTCAGGCACCACTTAGTGACTGAACTTGCACATATAGAAGCCACAGTAAAGGGGGAAACATCTCATATTTCATTGCACTTGCTTTCAGATAAAAGACAGCATGCAAACATATCTGCATGGGTGATTGTTTTCCTGGACAAGAATCTACCATACTCCTACCATTCCTAGTAGGGACTTATCATATCCTTATTCAAGAATGTTAACAGTGAACAGTATCTTTGACTTTTTCTTCAACAGAAAGAAAGCATTGTTCACACATTGTTCACACTTTCACACATGAAAGTGAAGGGCTGGAAAAAGATATTTCATGCAAATAGAGACCAAAAGAAAACAAGAGTAGCAATACTCATATCAGATAAAATAGACTTTAAAACAAAGGTGGTGAAAAGAGGCAAAGATGGACACTACATAATGATCAAAGGATCAATCCAAGAAGAAGATATAACAATTATAAGTATATATGCACCCAACATAGGAGCACAGTAATATGTAAGGCAAATACTAACAGGTATGAAAGGGGAAATTAACAATAACACAATAATAGTGGGAGACTTTAATGACCCACTCACACCTATGGACAGATCAACTAAACAGAAAATTAACAAGGAAACACAAACTTTAAATGATACAATAGACCAGTTATACCTAATTGATATCTATAGGTCATTTCACCCCAAAACAATGAATTTCACCTTTTTTTCAAGTGCACACAGAACCTTGTCCAGAATAGATCACATCCTGGGGCATAAATCTAGTCTTGGTAAATTCAAAAAAACTGAAATCATTCCAAGCATCTTTTCTGACCACAATGCAGTAAGATTAGATGTCAATTACAGGAGAAAAACAATTAAAAACTCCAACATATGGAGGCTGAAAAACACACTGCTGAATGACCAACAAATCACAGAAGAAATCAAAAAAGAAATCAAAATATGCATAGAAATGAACAAAAATGAAAACACAACAACCCAAAACCTATGGGACACAGTAAAAGCAGTGCTAAGGGGAAGATTCATAGCAATACAGGCTCATCTCAAGAAACAAGAGAAAAGTCAAATAAATAACCTAACTCTACACCTAACGCAACAAGAAAAGGAAGAAATGAATAACCCCAGGGTTAGTAGAAGGAAAGAAATCTTAAAAATTAGGGCAGAAATAAATGCAAAAGAAACAAAAGAGACCAAAGCAAAAATCAACAAAGCCAAAAGCTGGTTCTTTGAGAAGATATATAAAATTGACAAGCCATTAGCCAGACTCATCAAGAAACAAAGGGAGAAGAATCAAATCAACAAAATTAGAAATGAAAAAGGAGATATCACAACAGACAACACAGAAATACAAAGGATCATAAGAGACTATTATCAGCAACTATATGCAAATAAATTGGACAACTTGGAAGAAATGGATAAATTCTTAGAAAAGTACGACTTCCCAAAACTGAACCAGGAAGAAATAGAAAATCTCAACCGACCCATCACAAGCACGGAAACCGAAACTATAATCAGAAATCTTCCAGCAAACAAAAGCCCAGGACCAGATGGCTTCACAGCTGAATTCTACCAAAATTTAGAGAAGAGCTAACATCTATCCTACTCAAAATCTTCCAGAAAATTGCAGAAGAAGGTAAACTTCCAAACTCATTCTATGAGGCCACCATCACCCTAATACCAAAACCTGACAAAGATGCCACAAAAAAGAAAACTACAGGCCAATATCACTGATGAACATAGATGCAAAAATCATTAACAAAATCCTAGCAAACAGAATCCAACAACATATTAAAAAGATCATACATCATGACCAAGTGGGCTTTATCCCAGGGATGCAAGGATTCTTCAATATCTGTAAATCAATCAATGTAATACACCACATAAACAAATTGAAAAATAAAAACCATATGATTATTTCAATAGATGCAGAGAAAGCCTTTGACAAAATTCAACATCCATTTATGATAAAAACCCTCCAAAAAGCAGAAATAGAAGGAACATACCTCAACATAATAAAAGCTATGTATGACAAACCCACGGCAAACATTATCCTAAATGGTGAAAAACTGAAAGCATTTCCCTTAAAATCAGGAACAAGACAAGGGTGTCCACTCTCATGACTACTATTCAACACAGTTTTGGAAGTTTTGGCCACAGCAATCAGAGCAGAAAAAGAAATAAAAGAAATCTTGGAAAAGAAGAAGTAAAACTCTCACTGTTTGCAGATGACATGATCCTCTACATAGAAAACCCTAAAGACTCCACCAGAAAATTACTAGAGCTAATCAATGAATATAGTAAAGTTGCAGGATATAAAATTAACACACAGAAATCCCTTGCATTCCTATACACCAATAATGAGAAAACAAAAAGAGAAATTAAGGAAACACTTCCATTCACCATCGCAATGAAAAGAATAAAATATTTAGGAATATATCTACCTAAAGAAACAAAAGACCTATATATAGAAAACTATAAAACACTGGTGAAAGAAACCAAAGAGGGCACAAACAGATGGAGAAATATACTGTGTTCATGGATTGGAAGAATCAATATAGTGAAAATGAGTATACTACCCAAAGCAATCTATAGATTCAATGCAATCCCTATCAAGCTTCCAACGGTATTCTTCAGAGAACTAGAACAAATAATTTCACAATTTGTATGGAAATACAAAAAACGTCGAATAGCCAAAGCAATCTTGAGAAAGAAGAATGGAACTAGAGGAATCAACCTGCCTGACTTCAGACTCTACTACAAAGCCACAGTCATCAAGACAGTATGGTACTGGCATAAGGACAGAAATATAGATCAATGGAACAAAATAGAAAGCCCAGAGATAAATCCACGTACCTATGGACACCTTATCTTTGACAAAGGAGGCAAGAATATACAATGGAGACAAGACAATCTCTTTAACAAGTGATGCTGGGAAAACTGGTCAACCACTTGTAAAAGAACGAAACTAGAACACTTTCTAACACCATACACAAAAATAAACTCAACATGGAATAAAGATCTAAACGTAAGACCAGAAACTATAAAACTCCTAGAGGAAAACATAGGCAAAACACTCTCCGACATAAACCACAGCAGGATCCTCTATGACCCACCTTCCAGAATATTGGAAATAAAAGCAAAAATAAACAAATGGGACATAATTAAACTTAAAAGCTTTTGCACAACAAAGGAAACTATAAGCAAGGTGAAAAGACAGCCTTCAGAATGGGAGAAAATAATAGCAAACGAAGCAATGGACAAAGAATTAATCTCAAAAATATACAAGCAACTCCTGCAGCTCAATTCCAGAAAAATAAACGACCTAATCAAAAAGTGGGCCAAAGAACTAAACAGACATTTCTCCAAAGAAGACATACAGATGGCTAACAAACACATGAAAAGATGCTCAACATCACTCATTATCAGAGAAATGCAAATCAAAACCACAATGAGGTACCATTTCACACCCGTCAGAATGGCTGCTATCCAAAAGACTACAAGCAATAAATGCGGGAGAGGGTGTGGAGAAAATGGAACCCTCTTACGTTGTTGGTGGGAATGCAAACTAGTACAGCCACTATGGAGAACAGTGTGGAGATTCCTCAAAAAGCTGGAAATAGAACTGCCATATGACCCAGCAATCCCACTGCTGGGCATACACACTGAGGAAACCAAAACTGAAAGAGACACGTGTACCCCAATGTTCATCGCAGCACTGTTTAGAATAGCCAGGACATGGAAGCAACCTAGATGCCCATCAGCAGACGAATGGATAAGGAAGCTGTGGTACATATACACAATGGAATATTACTCAGCCATTAAAAAGAATACATTCGAATCAGTTCTAATGAGGTGGACGAAACTGGAGCCTATTATACAGAGTGAAGTAAGCCAGAAAGAAAAACACCAATATAGTATACTAACACATATATATGGTATTTAGTCAATTGGTAAAGATAACCCTGTATGCAAGACATCAAAAGACACATAGATAAATAGAACAGTATTATGGACTCTATGGGAGAGGGTGAGGGCAGGATGATATGGGAAAATGGCACTGAAGCATGTAAATTATCATATGTGAAATGAATCGCCAGTCCAGGTTCAACGCATGATACAGGGTGCTCGGGGCTGGTGCACCGGGATGACCCGGAGGCATGGGATGGGGAGGGAGGTGGAAGGGGGGTTCTGGAAGGGCAAAACATGTACACCCACGGTGGATTCATGTCAGTGTATGGCAAAACAAATACACTATTGTAAAGTTAAAAAATAGAAAATAAACTAATAAAAAAAAAAAAGAAAGCATTGTTCAAATGGACAAACTTTCAGGAATACTCCTTAAAGAAGAGTATAACCTTAACAGGAACTCTATGAATGTTTTGCCATGAGCTGAGAATTAGGTTCACATACTTAGTTTCAAGAGAATCTTATAAAATATTGATTTAGAACTTGAAGACTCAAAATAAATGACTAAGTTAACTGGTCTTTTGGTTGATACTGGGCTACAATTGAGTCACGATTCATTTCTCTAACAGAAATTCATGGAGCAGAAATTTGGAGTTCTGGGTTATAATGCACACATTTCTTCCTTAGTCATTAAATATTGCAAATGTTTCTTACCTAGATGATCAATTAAGTTGTGACAAAACTCCCTCACAGTATACAGGACTGTGTGGTTTTAGAAGACATTCAGTCTCTCTCTTAATCAACACACCTCTCTCTCTCTTCAAGCTCTCATCTTTGTCCAACACACACAGCAGGCACTATCATTTCATTTTACTGAGAAAACAAAGCAAAGGGATTTGACAAAGATTACAAGCTTGATAGTTGAAGTAGCCAGGATTTGATCTTGTCCTGTGTGTCTGAAGAGTATATGAATAGTAATTGTAACAGAAATTGCAATAGTAACAATTGTAATAGTAGCCACAGCAATAAGAGTAGCAACAGTTAACAGTAAAGAAAACATCTCAGCTTCTAGCAAGATGCTTTGCAATCATTGGTGATTCTCCAACCTCCCAGTATGATGAAGACTTCTCAAGCTCAGCAGCTCCCTTTCCTGGAGGATTCAGGAAACCAGAGCCTGTTCCCTGTCTGCTGCCATTTTGACAGTTCCTCGCTGCTGCTCACTGCATTCTTTGAAGCCCACAGTGAAACAGAGGGACTTCTGCATGCGTGCTAAGTAGCTTCAGTCGTGTCCAACTCTTTGCAACCCCATGGACTGTGGCCCTCCAGGCTCCTCTATCCATGGGGTTTTCAGGCAAAAATACTGGAGTGGGTTGCCATTTCCTCCTCCAGAGGAACTTTCCAACCCAGGGATTGAACCCGCATCTCTGATGGTCTCCTGCATTGGCAGGTTGGTTCTTTACCTCTAACACCACCTGGGAAGCCCAGGGACTTCTGCCTGGATCAATTAAATGCTCAGATTTTCTAAAATCCTGCAGAGATTTGTTGCAATGGGAGACTCCCGGAGGAGGATCTGACACTATGGTTCTTGGCCAAATCTGGAGATCAAGTTTATTCAGATTCACCTGTTATCTGACATCTTTTCCATCCCTTCCAATTCAAGATTGCACAGGTGAGGTTTTCAAATGCTTTGAGGAGCATCCATCCTTTATTTTCCCTGCCCCTATGCCTTATAAGTGACAGAAGTTTTGAAGGATTGTCAGAATAAGATATAAAGTATATGTTCGTGTTAGAGTTCATGAGCCATAGACGTGTTCTCATCCAAAGCAAATGAGGACTGGCTCCTTGAACTCTCATATCCAGCACAAACTGCCACATCCAGGCTCTGGAACTCAGCTTCAGGGTCTCCCCACAGGCTATAGACTAACCAAAACTACAACGACCTTGTATGTAATTTTTTAAATGCAACAACACATCTTTTGTGGAATGGCACACAATTTCACAGACTCCTATGTTTTCACAAATGACATAAGGCTAATTGCCTACAAGTCACCAAATGAGTTATCAGAGATTATAGACACTGGTATTAGGAACTAATATCACTTCCTGAAGTTCTCTGAAGACCTTGATTCAGTGTTTCTTGAAAGAGTAATCAGGCAAGGCAGATTCCCTCATGCCCCTTCTCACATGCAGTAGAAACGTCATTCATGTTACACAGTACTGGAGAAAGCATCTGAGTTGCCATAAAAGAGGAAAAAAAAATTTATTGAAATTGACCTGAATTTTTGCTTTGGCTGCTATCGCACGACTTGTTTCTCTCTTCCTGAGCTCTTCATTTTTTCCATTATCACCGACTCACCCTCTTAATTACACAAAGAAAAATAATGCCTCTCCAGTGAGGCTGCAGTCCAGTTCTCTGACTGACTGAGCCCTGAAGTGTAGAGGTGACTCGTGAAGACGTGGGGTGGAAGAGGGAGGGGGTCCTGCAGCTTGGAGAGAGACAGAGTGGAAGGAGAGTCTGTGGCACATCAATTCCCAATCTCAAGGGCTGCTCATTAAGTGAGATGATTTATATAAAGCACCTAGCACATAATAAATGCTCAATAAACAGTAGACCCTCTCACTCCCCTTCCTGAAGAACACAATCCATTTTCTACCTGCTGATTAATTAGCGAGAGTGCTGCATATCAGAAGGATGCGCCATGCAGAGCGTGGACAGTTGATTCATCATGAATAATGTAATGTCACAATCTGGACTATTTATATTCAGATGAATTGTACATAATATGCCACACATGCTAAAGAGGAACATTAATATTTAGCATTCTAAGCTAAGCTGGGATGATTAATTTGGTTTTAACTTTGTATCATCTTTGCAGAATTTTCAATCTTCTCTCATTTTAAAGGGACATTATAAGAAATATCTTCCAAAACATAGGCAGGACTTGCTTACATGTTGCTAAAAGCCTATGACAGTCATCAGCTACCATTTGTTGGGCACCTTTTGTACGCTTCTCCTGTACCACTTATCTATATCATTTCTAACCCTTGCAACAACCTAGTCAGTGAAATGTCCTTATTTGCATAGTTCCAATGTGTAAACTGAGGCACACAGAGAAAAGGAAGGAATTTGCCCAAGTCCCATAGCTGGTAAGAGTGACCTTGTGACTCCAGTGTTCTTACTCTTCCTACCAGTGCTCACTTGGCTGTTTGGATTATTCTAGTGCATTCCATGGAGAAGGCAACGGCACCCCACTCCAGTACTCTTGCCTGGAAACTCCCATGGACGGAGGAGCCTGGTAGGCTGTAGTCCAAGGGATCGCGAAGAGTCGGACACGACTGAGCGACTTCACTTTCAGTTTTCACTTTCATGCATTGGGGAAGGAAATGGCAACCCACTCCAGTGTTCTTGCCTGGAGAACCCCAGGGACGGGGGAGCCTGGTGGGCTGCCGTCTATGGGGTCGCACAGAGTCGGGCACGACTGAAGAGACTTAGCAGCAGCAGCAGCAGCAGTGCATTCCATAAACAGAATTTCTCTCACCACAAAGACAACAAACTTCTAACATTTCAATTTCCCATCACAGATGTTTCTGAATGATTATTACTCCTCCTGACTTAATGCACACGACAAGAGTGTCTGTGTATAAGATCAGGTATTTAATGACCCAGGATGCCTTTCTGTCACCCACACTGTTCTTCAAATCCATTCAAATTCCCTCAGTGAAGCCCTGGAACTTGGCTGCTCGAGCCCCTTGGTCCCCTGGCAAGGCTACAGTGGACAGCTGTGCACCTGGCTGTTTTGGCCACCCATGCCCACCTCCATAAAGGCAGACACTGATGCTGACAGCAGTATCAGACAGTGATGAGCTCTGATGGTCTTGGATTTGTTGGCTTTGCAGGTCTAGAATGGGGTTACCTTTAAGGAGCCTCCTTGATTCTGAAAATACTTGTCGAGTGCCACTATGCACAGCCTAGTGCTAAGTGCTGAGTTTAAGGGAGATGCAAACATGTGTGCTCCATTTCTGTCTGGACCTCGTTCATGGCACATGGCAGGGAATCACATACAGAAGTGCGTAGACTGCCAGGTGCCATGATAGTGAAGTATGTGGAGGTTATATTGAGAACATTCCTCCCCGGTCAGGAGGCCACTGAGGAAGTGCCGTTTGTCTGAAACATGAAGGATGTTTTAATTTAATTTAGCTAAGACGGCTGGGTGGGAGGAAACACATGACTAGAGGGAACAGGGCATCTTTGAGTTATAAAGATGGTGGAGTTTCCCAGAGCCAAAGGCTCAGTGATAAAGAATCTGCCTGCAACGCGGGATATAGAGAGACGCGGGTTTGATCCTTGAATCCGGAAGATCCCTGGAGGAGGAAATGGCAACCCACTCCAGTATTCTTGCCTGGAATATCCCAGGGACAGAGGAGCCTGATGGGTTACAGTCCACGGGGTCGCAAAGCGTCTGACATGCCTGAGTGACTAAGGATGCACACCAAAGGAGCTAGTGAGAGAAGAGACGAGAGCAGAAGGTAAACGCCTGACCCAGGACCTAAGGACGTTTGCATTTATCCCAAGAGCAATGGGAATCATTAAAGTACTGCAAGCAGCCTCAAATTATGTGTCTTCTTCTTAAGTCCCTGTGACTGGTGTGGCAGATGAACAGAGAGGGGCCAAGAGTGGACACTGCTCCTCCTTTCCCACCCCCAAGGCACCAAGTGGCATCCCCCAATCCATCACAACACCTTGGATATCGCCTCCAGGAAGTCTGCTCTGGACCTGCAGACCTGTCTTAGGTACCCCTCCTATGCCCTGTAACATGCTGCACTTTCCCCATCCTAGCACACATCTCAGTACATTGGAATTTCCCATTTACTCTTCTGTAGCATTCAGTTCAGTTCAGTTGCTCAGTCATGTCCGACTCTTTGCAACCCCATGAATCACAGCACGCCAGGCCTCCCTGTCCATCACCAACTCCCGGAGTTTACCCAAACCCATGTCCATCGAGTCGGTGATGCCATCCAACCATCTCATCCTCTGTCGTCACCTTCTCCTCCTGCCCCCAATCCTTCCCAGCATTAGGGTCTTTTCCAATGAGTCAACTCTTTGCATGAGGTGGCCAAAGTATTGGAGTTTCAGCTTCAACATCAGTCCTTCCAGTGAACACCCAGGACTGATCTCCTTTAGGATGGACTGGTTGGATCTCCTTGCAGTCCAAGGGACTCTCAAGAGTCTTCTCCAACACCACAGTTCAAAAGCATCAATTCTTCGGCACTCAGCTTTCTTCATCGTCCAACTCTCACACCCATACATGACCACTGGAAAAACCATAGCCTTGACTAGACGGACCTTTGTTGGCATAGTAATGTCTCTGCTTTTAAATATGCTATCTAGGTTGGTCATAACCTTCCTTCCAAGGAGTAAGTGTCTTTTAATTTCATGGCTGCAATCACCATCAGCAGTGATCTGTAGCATTACCAGTCTGTAAACTCTATGAAGGCAAGGATCACACTTTTCTCGTCTACACTTAGATTCTCAGTGTTCCAACGATGTTGATCTCCCAGTAGGCATTCAATAAACCTTGACAAAATAGCTAACAGCTGAGTACCTACTATGTATCCTTTTAATCCTTTAATACACATTAACCCATCCAATTTTCCCAATATCCCTACATACCAGGTTCTATTATTATCCCCATTGTAACAGATGAGTAAAGCAAGGCACGGAGAGTCTAGATAACATGTCCAGGGCTACATGGAGCCTTTGAGTTCCATAGTCTCTGCTCTCAACTGCCAACACTATAATGAATAACAAAAGCAAGAAATTCTGATCTGTTACAGCCGGCATTTAATTATCTGTGTTAAGGGTTTAAAGCAGTGATCTGCATCATCCAAAACAGTGAGTAACTGCGAAGTAATCCAGGGTGCACTTGGTGATACATATGGGTTTTTTTTTTTTTTTTCAGTAGACTGACCTTCGTAAATTACCACTTGAAATAGCCAATGACAAAACCAATTCCTGTTCCCTAAGCAGCAATCAAACTAATGAACAGGAAGTAACTAAGAACTAAACTGGCTAAGCCAAAAAAAGCACTCAATCAACAAATTTAATTAGCACTTTCTTCCTCTGCAAGCTCCCACTATCTTCCTCTGTTCCCCATCACTGCAGGATTTCTCAGAATCATATCCCACACCCGTCATCTCTACCTCTTTACCTCCTAGTCACTCAGCCTGAAATCGGATTTTTGTTCCCACAACCGCTGAAGCCGGGTCTACAAAAGGTCACCAGTGACTACTGTATTGCCATATGGGATGGCCATCTCTAGACATTTGATCCTATGCAATATCTGGGCTCTTTGAAATTCCTGCCCCAGCACCTCGGACACTGCTGCCTGCTCTCAAAAGTGGACTAAAGGAATCCAGAGGACCATGCTTTGCGTCTCATATCTCTATGACTGGGAAAATCCCACACTCTCCCCTCTGCCCCGAGTTTTAACTCATTGAGTGCTGCTATGAGATGCATGAGACCAAGCTGAGACTTTCTCTCTCTCTTTTCCTCTCCAAATCTTACAGGACAACCCAAAGAATTTTGATAAGGCAGTAAGTACTTCAAGGCAATTGGAAAAACGTATGAATAAACTAAATCTCCGTATAGACGGTCCCATGTTGAATTCTGAGAGCTGCAGTCAGTGTCAGTGAGGTTTAATCTAACCAAGGAAATTAGTTTTGTTTGGTTTTTCATTCTAGCGGGATTTTCTGTAAGAGAGGTACAGGGTTTCAGAGATGAGGGACTCTAGCGATGATGTAGCCTAGGAGACTGCTATGTGTGAGTGTGCTAAGCTGTTCCAGTCTTGTCTGACTCTCTGTGACCCTATGGACTGTAGCCCACCAGGCTTCTCTGTCCACAGGACTCTCCATATAAGAATACTGGAGTGGGTTGCCATGTCCTTCTCAAGGGGCTCTTTCTGACCCAGGGATCTAACCCGCATCTCTTACATCATCTCTTGCATTGGCAGGTGGGTTCTTTACCACTAGCACCCCCTGGGAAGCCCATACATTTAAATGTTATAGTGAAGTGCAAGGGACTTGGGCATTGACAGCCACTTGAACTAAAACTTTAGTTCAGCAAATTACTAGTAGTGTACATTTCTACACTCACCTCTCTGAAACTGAAAGTCCTTCTGTGAAAAATGAGGCTGGTAGTAGAGGGGGCAGTGAAGAAAGAAAGGAATAGTCTATGCAGAAAGGTCTAGACATGTAGGAAGTGCTTAATGAGTGCTCCTTTTCTCTCCTTACCCTGTAGCCATATAAACACACACATATACACACAATGGAATATTACTCAGCCATAAAAAGGAACAAATGTGAATCAGCTGAACTGAGAGAGATGAAGCTAGAGCCTGTTATATAGAGTGAAGCAGTCAGAAAGAGAAAAAAAATATTGTACATTAAGATATATATATATGGAATCTATAAAAATGGTACTGATGAACCTATTTACAGGGAAGGAAGGGAAATGCAGATGTAGAGAATAGGTTTGTGAACACAACAGGGGAAGGAGAGGGTGGGATGAATTGAGAAAGCAGCATTGACATATATACATTTTGTTGTGGCTAAGTTGTATCTAACCCTTTATGACCCCATGGACTGTAGTCTGCAGGCTCTTCTGTCCACGGGATTTCCCAGGCAAGAATACTGGAGTGGGTTGCCATTTCCTTCTCCGGGGGATCTTCCTGATCCAGGGATCAAACCTGTGACTCCTACATTGGCAGGCAGATTCTTTACCACTGAGCCACCAGGGAAACCCATATATATACTACCATGTGTAAAATAGCTAGCTAGTGGGAAGCTGCTGTGTAGCAAAGCGAGTACAGCCTGGCACTCTGTGATGACCTAGAGGGGTGGGAAGGAGGGTGATGGGAGAGAGGTTCAAGAGGGAGGGGATGTGTATATTGTTATGACTGATTCACATTGCTGTACCACAAAAACCAGCAGAACATGTAAAGCAATTATCCTCCATTTAAAACAAAACAGAAGTACTCCTTCCAGCTCACTTCACAGCCATAAGTTTACCCACATCTGCAGCCCTTGAAGTTGGACAGGACCATTGACTGGTACCATGCAGTGAAATGAGAGTGGGCGTCATCTGTGTCACTTCCTGGCAGAAGCATTCGGGACTGGGATAAGATGCTCCAGCAGAGTAGTCTCATCCCTTGTTGCAGCAACCTGGAAGACACGAGCTCAAAGCAGCTTGTATTTCTGAGTCACCACCAGGAGGGCAGCCCTGGAAAGTTGCCTAGCCAACTGTGGCATTTGCATGAGTGACACATAAACCACAATTGTGCAAAATCACCACATTTCTGGGTTGATCTGTTGTTAGTCCATCCTGATTAAATACTTCACTCCCTGATGGAAGCTGGGATGAATGAACCTCATCTCTTTCTCATCCACAGTCCTCACTCTTCATGTCTCCCCTATCCTTCCTTCCATCTCCTTCTAACACCAGAATCCAACTTCTTAATTTTACTTCTGAAGAACCTGAGGTTCAGAGAGGAGCGGTGACTTGTTCAAAGCCACACAGCACATAAGTGGCATAATCAGGCACATAAGTGGCATAATCAGGCCAAGAAGCCAAGTCCCCTGCCTTCCCTACAGCTCTGCTACCCTCCATACCACACCACCACCTTAAAGCTTGCAACTGCCGATGTTAATAATGTTCTGAGCTTCCATACCTTTTAATCACTGTAAGTGATACAATCCATGCTACATTAATGCACTAATTACCAAAGGGCGCATTGCCATACCCTGATCACTAACAAGCAGGATTGTCAATCTGCCATCCTGTTCACCAGAACATGCAAAATATTTCCTGACTTGTTCTCAAGGTTTGGGGTGTGACAGGAAGACATAATACAATGAGCGATCCATTCATTTCTTGTTGACAACAGTCAGGTGGTGCTTCCATTATTATTCTTAGTCAACTAAGCAGAATCCAACAGGGCCCTGGTAGAAGGTGGCTGAGAGGACAGGTAGTGTGGATGAGTAGTTCTGCAAAGAAAACTCCCGCCTGGCTTAGATTCTCATTTTTCCCACTGTGCGTTTTTTAAAGCCTCCATTTTCCAGTTACAAAGTGGGATAAAAGTAGTGCCTGCTTCTTGGGGCTTTCCTGGGAATTCAACAGCAACGTGAATGTGAAGTCCTGAGAAACAGAGTGAGGGGCTCAATTGATGTTGGCTGTGGTTATGATTGCTATTTAGGGATAGTCTTAATAATTAATTTTTTCCCATAAGTTTAAAGGAAAACTGGTAAAGGAAGTGGGGTAACACACTTTACCATTTATTGGACACTTGCCCATTCAGTCACATGATCCTTTATGAACATTCTATTTTCTAACTCTTCTCACAACCCTTTAAACTAGGTGTGAGCATCCCTCCTGCACAGACAAGGAAA
The DNA here is from genome assembly GCF_054371585.1 of Giraffa tippelskirchi. Classification (NCBI taxonomy): domain Eukaryota; kingdom Metazoa; phylum Chordata; class Mammalia; order Artiodactyla; family Giraffidae; genus Giraffa; species Giraffa tippelskirchi. The sequence goes on from NC_137287.1 coordinate 26,424,755, forward strand.
CTGAGGCTCAGAGAGGTTAAGTAACTTGTCCAAGGCCACACAGCTGGTAAGTAGTAAGTAATGAAGCCAGGATTTCAATCCAGGATGACCTGCATTTTTTATTTTACATGTTACAACAATGTGCTAATTCAATTTCACTCCTCACAGATTTTCTGTCTCCAAATATCTTTGTGGTTATGTACTCTGGGAAATCTATAGGCCATCCTGCTTGAGAGCAGAGGACATTCCAGGGCTGTCATTTGGGTCATATTCCCTCACATGAGGTGGCTCACATGGTAAAGAATTTTCCTGCAATGCAGAAGACCTAGGTTCGCTCCCTGGGTCGGGAAGATCCCCTGGAGAAGGGAATGGCAACCCACTCCAGTATTCTTGCCTGGAGAATCCCTTGGACAGAAGAGCCTGGTCAACTACAGTCCATGGAGTTGCAAAGAGACAGGACTGAACGACTAACACTTGCGCATTTTCAATCATGCATTTGCTGAGCATTCGCTAGCACAGTGCAGGGTCCTGGAATCACAGAGCTGGATAAAGATGGGGACTTTGCCTTCAAGGCCATCAAGGTCCAGTGAGTAAGAGACTGATGTAAATGTGAGTCCATGACAGTAGCCCTAACAGCACAGCAAAATATGAGAGCACAACAAAACCATGAGAATACAGAGCAGAGGGGGTTACCCAAGGGAGAATTCTCAGGGGAAGTAAAACCTAAGGCAAGTTTTGAAAGATCAGTAAATACCTACATGCAGATCTGGGGAGAAAGGGCGTTCCAGATGCCAGATCAGCAAGTGCAGTCAGACATGAAAAACGGAACTATTCTTAGAAAAGACAAGCAGCCCATTCTGCTGAAGTAGCTATGTGTGACAGGGGAGAGAAGGAACAAGACTCTGGAGCAAGGTATGGAATACACTGGACACTACCAGGAAGCAGTCCAGGATGTTAAGCTGGGGTGGACATATAGATGTCATTGTTTGCTGTGTGAAGCCAGGCAGGTCTAAACAGGGCATCTGAACCTTGGCTACAGAGGAGCCTTTTTGAAAATCCAATTACGTGCCAAGTAGCTTCAGTTATAGCTGACTCTTTGCGACCCTATGGACTGTAGCCCACCAGGCTCCTCTGTCCATGGGATTCTCCAGGCAAGAATACTGGAGTGGGCTGCCATGCTGTCCTCCAGAGGATCTTCCCCACCCAGGGATTGAACCAGCATCTCTTATGTCTCCTGCACTGGTAGGTGGGTTTTTACCACTAGTGCCACAGGACCCCAAACCAGATCAGTCAGATCAGATACTTTGGAGGTGTAGATTCACTGGGCTGATTGGGCAATTCTAATGAGTGGCCAGGGTTCAGGCAACCTGTTTAGAGGCAGGAATAACATTCAGGGGCTCATGCTAGGGAATTAGAGTCTGCATGAGGAGAAAGAACCAGACTCAAAACAACAACATTTTAGGAACTAAAATTGACAGCTTTGATTGATGAAGTGTGGGAGCTGAGAGAGTGGGCAGAAGACACTCCATTTTATATATATTTTCCTTATGTTATTTCTCTTTGCTTTATTGCACTTCACAGATACTGTGTTTCTTTGCAAATTGAAGGTTGGGGGCAACTCTGCCTAGAGCAAGTTTGTTGGTGCCATTTTCCCAACAGCATTTGCTCACTGACGGCTCAGATGATAGCTAGCATTTTTTAGCAATCAAGTATTTTTCCTGTCTTTATTTATTCATTTATTTGGCTATATTGGGTCTTAGTTGCAACACATGGGATCTTTGTTGTCATGCGGGAACTTTGGTTTTGGAGCATGGACTCTAGCTGAGGAATGCAGGCTTCAGTAGTTGCTGCGCATGGGCTCTGCAGTTGTGGCTTGGGGACTCTGGAACATGTGGGCTCAGTAGTTGCTGTGCTTAGGTTTTAGGTGCTCCAAGGTATATGGGATCTTTGTTTCCTGACCGGGGATCAAACCTGCATCCCCTTCACTGCAAGGCCAATTCTTAACCACTGGACCATCAGGGAGGTCCCCAGCAATGAAGTAATTTTTAATTGAGATGTGTACATCTTTTTTTAGACATAATACTATTGATACTATAAACATAATAGAATTCAATATGGTGTCAATGTAACTTTCATATGCAATGGAAAATGAAAAAATTCATGTGACTCACTTGATTGCTATATTTGCTTGATTGCTGTGGTCTGGAACCAAACCTACAATATCTCCAAAGTATGCCTGTGTATATGTGTATATGAAAGTGAAAGTGTTAGTAACTCAATCGTATCCAACTCTTTGCAACCCCATGGACTGTAGCCCTCCAGGCTCCTCTGTCCAAGGGATTCTCCAGGCAAGAATACTAGGGGTGGGTTGCCATTTCCTTCTCCAGGGGATCTTCCCCACCCAGGGAGCGAACCCAGGTCTATTGCACTGCAGGCAGATTCTTTACCATCTGAGCCACCAGAGACGTCCCTATGTATGGGCTTCCCAGATGGTGCTAGTGGTAAAGAACCCACTTGCCAATGCAGGAGATGCAGGAGACATGGGTTGAATCCCTGGGTGGGGAAGATACATATATATGTGTGTGTGTGTGTGAGAGAGAGAGAGAGAGGCTTCCCTGGTGGCTCAGAGATATGAAAGATCCCCTGGAGAAGGGAATGGCTACCCATTCCAGTATTCTTGCCTGGAGAAACCCTTGGACAGAGGAACCTGGCGGGCTATAGTCCACGGGTTCGCAAAGAGTCAGACATGACTGAGCGACTAACACTTTCACTTTTCATATGTACACACACACACACACACAGCATGTTGCCAAAGGTTCTAACAAGCCCATCAGCAATTCTAGGTGTTTCCCATCCTCATGGTGGTTATCTACAAGAATCCAAAAAGATTACAACAATTTAAGAAACTTGCCACATGCTGCAAACACTGTCTTTAATACTCGGGGGTCCACATTCATTCCAGTTGCCCTGCACGGTCAGGAGGGATCTGCACTGAGCCCATACTGGCTTCTTGAAGGAGAAACGCCTGGGGAATTCCACGGGAGGAGTGAAATCGCTGTCTCGTTAGTGCATTATTTACTTTGATGCAGAATTCTAGCAGCTGTAGCTCAGGCCCCGCTGTTCACATGGTTGGGTTAGGGATTGTAATGGGAATACCATTAATTTGATGGTTTTAAAGGAGGTGATTTCCAATTTGAATTATTCTCAAGTTGTGAAATGAGTCTGAGCCGGTTTGTAAAACGGCAAGAAGTCAACGCACCGTATAACCTTGATTTTTTTTAAGAGTCCCAATGCCGTGCAGAAAAAATTCTCCTTCGAACCTATTATAAGGGGGTTTAAAAAAATGCCACCATTCTCCCACCCCTTAGGCAAATTAGCAAGACAAATGTTAGCAAAAAGCTCTGCAGACGCCCATTATTTACAAAGAGGAGAGGGAAGAAGATGCCATGAAATAAATCACGCTGACAGTTCAATCAAAAAAAAAATCACAATATATTATTCATGTTGCTTCTCAAGAGCTGGAAAGAAACTGGACAGGGAGAGCCAAATATGTACTTGAGTGCTTTATTTACCCATAATAACAATTTGAATTCCTAAGGTACCTCTGTTTAATGAAATCTGACGCTGCACTGACATGACAGGCTCATTCAACATGCATTTTTTTTTTTTTTTTGTATTTCAACCCTGAACTGGTGCTGTTCTAGGCACCGGGACTGCCGAAGTAAGCAAGACAGGTGAGACCTCTGCTTCTGTGAAGGTTAAATCCAGATATGAGTGGGTAGATGGGCAGGCAATAAACAAGCAAACTCATGGACCATGGTCAACGGTTGGTTTAGTTGCTAAGTTGTGCCTAATTCTTGCAACCTCATAGACTGTAGCCCACCAGGCTCTTCTGTCCACGGGATTCTCCAGGCAAGAATACTGGAGTGGGTTGCCATTTTCTTCTCCAAGGGATCTTCCCGACCCAGGGATCATCTCCTGCATTGCATGCGGATTCTTTACCAACATGGTCAGTGCCCTAAAGAAAACTAGACAGGGGCTTCCCTGGTGGTCCAGTGGTTAAGAATTCAGCTTCCAGTGCAGGGGATGTGGGTTCTATCCCTGGTCAGGGAACTAAGATCCCACATCCACAGGGCAACTAAGCCTACACCTCACAACTACTGAACCCACATGCCGCAAAGATCCTGCAGGCTGCAATAAAAGCCGACGCAGCCAGAAATCAATCCGTCTATCAACAAACTCATATTTTAAAAAACTAAGTGGTGCAGCAGAGACCCTACTTCACGGTGGGGATTGGATGAGACTCTCTGTGGAAGTGGCATTGAAGCTGAGTGGCAAGAGTCAATCAGGGAGAATCTAGAGAAAGCGTGCTTGAGGGAGGGTCCTCCCCAGTGCAAAGACCTGGATATAAGAGGAGGGTGGGTGTGCCCAGTGAACACGAAATAGGTCCACAGGTTGTGAGGCAGTGAGCAAGGTGGAGCAGGTGGGAGGTGAGGACTAGGCAGGAGGCAGGAGGTTCTTGCCCAGACAGGACTTTGCAGGCTGTGAGAGGGAGTTTGATTTTCATTCTCAGTGCAACAGGAAGGCTCCTGGAGGGCTTTGAGTGGAGGGGGTGACATGATCTGATTTAAGTAAATTAAAGACCCCCCTATGGCATTTCAGCATTGTGTAAGGCTCCATGAAGGATGAGACGGAGAGATGCAGTAAGTGGGGGTGGGTGATATGAGGGCTTGGCGGTGAAAGAAGAAATCCTCAGAAAGATGAGCTACTGCAAGACATGGATGGTGAGAGGAAGGACTGACCCATGGGAATAGCTTCCTGAGTCAAATCGTTAAACCATCAACATTAACACATCCGAGAAAAGATGATACTTTGCAGGGTGGGGGGTTTCCCTGCCCAGAAGAGAAGGATTTGAAAGAGCCAATAGGGTCAGGTGTGTCTCGGGGAGGGGTAGGTGCTAAATCCCAGAAACACAAGAAATCCATCACTAAAGATGAGATGGGGTGAGGATGGTACCTTTGCCTCGTAGGCTGAACCAGTGGTTCTCAACTGGGGGTGATTCCATCTTCTCAAGGACTCAAGGCAACATATGGAGACATCCCTGGTTGCCACCACTGGGAGGGAGGATACTACTGGCATCTAGTGAGTAGAGGCCAGGGACAATGCTAAACATCCTGCAAGACACAGAACAGCCCCTCAACACAGAAATGTCCTGCTCCAAATGTCTGTAGTGCCGAGGGTGAAAAACTCTGGGTGTACTGCAGCAGCGGAGGCAGACAGTCCTTATTTTTGTCTCTTTCACATAACAGAAAGTTATAGCTGAGACAGAGCTAATGGCAGGGTCCCCAGAACAAAGTCTATCCATGATAATCAGAGCCACAAACAGTGTGGCCAGTGTTTCATTAAACCTGTGCTAGAAACATTTGCTCCTTCATCTGGAGTGATTACTATTAGGATCACGATTGCCGTCACTAACCCAAGAAGAAATGCTGGGACTTTTTCTGTATCTGGAAGTTACCTTGACCCCACCAACACCCCAAGGACCCCTGAACTTTCAAGACTTCCTCTTTAGAGGGAAAGAAGCCATGAAAATGAAGTCTTTACAAGGTCCACCAATGCACACTGAGAAAAACAAGCATTGCAGTGTGGGATAAGCCGTGGGTGGCCTCCCTGACAGCTTGTTTTTAAATACTTTCGAATGAAAAGGAGTTGCCTCCAAGAAACTGTCTGTATGCTGGCAGCTCCAAAAACGGAAGCAAAGCCCTTGTGGCCAGTGTTCACAGACATGCTGATGAGGAGTGCTGCTAATTTAAGCCCAGTCTCAAAGGTGCCTGTGGCCTCCATGGGAAATTGGCACTATTCTCAGGAGAGGACGGTTCATCACCTTACAGCAGCCACAGGAATGGAGAAAACAAAAAAGCACTGAATGGCCTTTCACAAAGGGAGGTTCACAAGAGGTGTGTTCACTGGGACGTTGCTCTCTGAACATTTTCTCCCCATCCTGGGTTGAGCTGAACAGAATAGATTATTAGGATTTAAGATGCACTTTTTCGATGCTATTTAAGTGGTAGGGGGCCAGTTATGTCCCCAGATCTGACCCACTTTTTATACGTTCTCTTGGTGTAATTCCTTGCAGGATATTTAAACAAGGAACTTTAGCCGAATCAAAGCACAAGACCACTTTGCTATACGCTAGGCCAATGCCCGATACCACAAGGGTGGACTTTTAGAAAAGGTGAGTCCATGCAGCATAGATTTTACCCACCTTCTTCTTAACCCAGGTCAGAAACTTGACTGGACACAGTAAAGAGCATGTCTGGACATCAGGCATATGGCTGGTGCAATTCATCAGATCGACCAGCCAGTGCATATAGGTGCACGGGGTGGGACATAGCGAGAGGATGTGGCCGATCTGGGCCCTGAGCTCAACTCATCCACCCAGATTCGAGGACAGAATAGGAGAGAGGGAGCTTAGCATGGTACGTGTCTTTAAAACATAATGGCTTTGGCCCCTCAGTAAATGTGGCCCACGTAAGGGTTTCCACATTGGTTAATCACAATGGCCTCTCTCCCTGCCTTAGAGGTGGGAGCTGGGATGTGATGCACTGAGGGGGAGACCAAGGCCATGGAGAGACACCCCCCCCCCCCCCCGCTAATACTGCTGTTGTTTAGTCACTTAGTCATATCTGACTCTTTGTGACCCTATGGACTGTAGCCCACCAGGCTCCTCTGTGCATGGGACTATCCTGGCAAGAATGCTGAATTGGGTTGCCATTTCCTTCTCCAGGGGAATCTTCCCGACCCGGGGATCAAACTTGCATGTCCTGCATTGGCAGGCAGATTCTTTACTACTGAGCCACCAGGGAAGCCCTTCCCGCTAATCAAGAGCCCTAATTATAAGCGATCCTTTCTAGGGAGATGAAATAAAGCTAGTTCTCCCTCCTCTGGTGCCAAATATGGGTAACAGGTACAGAGAAAGTGAGTTCCTAAAGGTGAAATGCAGACCTTGGAAAATGTCCTTCATCCACGTGTTTCTTCTTTTCTCCAGCGAAGCACAAAATAACTTCCTCAGCTTTTGTCTTGGGACCAGGAATGAATATGAGGTAAGGTCAGACCTGGGTGGGTAAGATCCATCCCAGCCTCCTTCCCCTCTGCTCCTGGATACTTCTCCAGCCTTTTCTGGGCATGCTCCCTCATGGGTTGATCCATCTCCTGTCATCCTTTCCACGCAACTCAGAAAAGCATTCATTCATTCAACAAATGTTTATTGCACGCCAGCATCTTGGGTGGGGTCCCTCAAAGCAGAGGCTGAGACAAGGAAGTGGGGGCATGCAATTTATTGAGGGAGAATACTTCAAGAAAAATCTCAAAGGGAGGAAGCAAAACAGAATAGCGAATGAGAGAGACCAGAGCCAGGCTGTGGCCCCAGATAGAGTCTAGCCTTGACTTGTTTGATCTGTGGCAGTGGTCGGCAGACTGTTTGTAAAGGGCTATGCTGTAAATATTTGAGGCTTTGCAGGCCACATGATCTCAGTAACAACTACCCAAGACGCATGTTGTAACAGGAAAGTAGCTGGAAGATATGTAAATGAATGGGCATGGCCATGAAGTCAATGTTACCTACACCCATGCCCCCGACCACTGGCTTGGAACACTGAATGCAGGAGTAAAAGCTGTGTCCATCCCACCCACATCCACTTTCCTGCACTGCTGTGCCCAGGCATTAGCTGCCATGAATATCAGCTTCTAATAACTTTTAATAACTGCCACTGCCCCCTTATCCAGAAAATTGCCTGAAGCTAACAGAAACCACCTTGCATTACCAATTGGGTGTTTCCCTGGTGGCTCAGATGGTAAAGAATCTGCCTGCAATGCAGGAGACTTAGGTTCAATCCCTGGGTAGGGAAGATCCCCTTGGGAAGGAAATAGCAACCCACTCCAGTATACTTGCCTGGAGAATCTCATGGACAGAGGAGCCGAGTGGGCTACAGTCCATGGGATCGCAGAGTCAGACATGACTGAGTGACTAACAATACATGTATTAGCAATTACACTCCCTCCCCTCTTCTGCCCAGGAGCAGCCCAGTTGGTGCCTGACGGATACAGAGGTACAGAGACCAACCCTCTTGCTCCCAGAGGGATATCCCAGTGGCTCCTAAGATGCTCTAAAGTTGGGATCAGCAAAATTATTGCTCATGGACCAAAAATGACCTTTGTCCATTCAACTCAATCCCCTGAGCCTAACACAGAGCCTGGAAAAGAGCAGGGGGTGTAAATGTTTATTGAATAAAATGAAACCTTGATACATCGGTAAACTGGGGCAGGGTTGGCAGGGGAAGGCATTCTTTCGGGTCCTCAGACATATCAAAGGCTTTGATACACACTGTTGTCTGCTGCGAGCATTAGCCTGCCTCCCCAACCCTGCTTTGTTTAGCTAACCCGCCTAGTTTCTCATCCTCCAATTCTCAGTGGAGGTTGGTCTGCCCCCAGCCTGAGTTTTTCGTTCCCCATCTGTGCCTTTGCCTGCCACACAGGGAGTAATCCTTCCATAGTATACTAGGTCTTTAAGTTTACCCCCATCTCTCCCACTAGAATGCTGGCTCCATGGGGACAGGCACCTCCCCTGTCTTGGTCACATCTGCAGTCTTAGCATCCAGCACAGTGCCTGACACATGGCAAGCCCTCAGTAGAATATTTGAGGAATTGAAAGTCAAGTTCATTCTTTGCCATTTTGACTCACATTTCTTTTCATCCAACTTTTAATATAAAAATTTCCCAAACTTCCAGGAAAGTTGAAAAGTTAGTGCAGTGAATACCACTTAGATTCAATAACTGTTAATATTTGACACTCTAATTTTTTAAAAATAATAGTAAACATTCTTTAGGCATTTACAGTATGCCAAGTCCCGGCCAGAGTCCTTGGCAAATATTTCTTCAATCCTGACAAACAGCAGAGAAGAGATGCACCATTATTCTTCCCATTTCTCTGATAAGGAAACTGAGGCTTAAAGAAGTTGTTATATCACTTTCCAAATTCAAAGAGCTAGTACTTAATATTACCCCAAATGTGGCTCAGCGGTGAAGAATCTGCCTGCAATGCAGGAGACCAGAGTTCTATCTCTGGGTCGAGAAGAGCCCCTGGAGAAGGGCATGGCAACCCACTCCAGTATTCTTGCCTAGAGGATCCCATGGACAGAGGAGCCTGGAGGGCTACAGTCCCTGGGGTCGCAAAGAGTCTTTAATATTAGATCAAATCTAGAGCTGGAGAAGGCAATGGCATCCCACTCCAGTACTCTTGCCTGGAAAATCCCATGGACGGAGGAGCCTGGTAGGCTACAGTCCATGGGGTCGCTAAGAGTCGGATACGACTGAGCGACTTCACTTTCACTTTTCCCTTTCATGCACTGGAGAAGGAAATGGCAACCCACTCCAGTATTCTTGCCTGGAGAATCCCAGGGATGGTGGAGCCTAGTGGGCTGCCGTCTATGGGGTCGCACAGAGTCGGACACGACTGAAGCGACTTAGCAGCAGCAGCAGTAGCAGCAAATCTAGAGCTAGTGTGGTAGCCTGAACTCCTGACTTCTAGGTTATATTGTCTGGTGACCCCACAACAGTGCAATGTGCTGGAGAAACCCAGAGAGTATCGGATTCTGTTATTTCCGGGGAGTCTAAGGAAGTTAGTGGAGAGATGAAGCCAGAGAAGGATACAAAACTGAAGTTTGGCGGCCAATCATCAGAGATTAATTCCAACAGCATCTACCCCAATCTCTTCCTTCCCTGCCATACATCTCTGACACGACCATTATTAGTGACTGGGCTCAGAAGCTTGCCACCTTGTATGATCTGAATTGAACCGGTAAAGAATTCTCTGGAAAGCACCATTAAGATGATTTATAGTCTAATTTTGGTTGCTATAGATTCCAAGTCAGACTTATGACTGGAGAGAGGGGAGGAAAAAAAAAACCCACTCACTTGGAATTCAGGCAAAGGTTTCGGTATTGATAGAGAAGCATGGCTGGCTGGGAAAAGTCATATTTTTCTTTTAAGTTTACAGCTACCACTCCTGGTTTGGGGTTGCTACAGCAACTGAGGGCCAAGGGGAGGAGGGAAGGAGGGGGGCGGGCGGCTCTGCAGATCTCCGGCTAGTGAAAGCTGATTGATAGGTCTCCGGAATGCTGTTAAGACACTTCTGTGCAACGAGCCAGATAACATTGGTTTATTTGTTAAAATGCATGTTAAAACACCAGTCGTTTCTCTTGCCAAAGCATTTCATCCTAATCATTGTTGTTAAGGCATTGTTAAGAGGCTACTGACAGGGACGGAAGGCGAGTCTCATTAGGGAGCCAAATGCCATTTTGCTGCGGGTGATTTTGCGCTGGGCTCGCAGCAGGCCCGTGCAGGGGTGCGTCATTACACTAATTTGGCGTGATGGATTGCTCCCCTCTCCCGCGGCTCCACCCATCCGGGCTTCCAAGGAGTTTGAGGCTTGGGCTAATCCCAGGAAAGACTTCTGTTCCCGGCTGTGAGGAGCTCAGGCTGGGCTCGTGTCCAGCTAAGGTCTCTGAATTCCTGTCTGCTCTGTCACCAGGCTGACAGCCTGGCCGGGCTGAGTGGCAGTTCGCGCCCTGAGCATAGCGAGTGTCATCGGGCACGCGGGGCCGGCGTGTATGGCCTGTCAAAGGTGACACAGCTCGGGAGACAGCCTACAGCAGCAGTCGAGACAGGCTGGGCAAGAATCCCAGTCTCACACTTGCCAGAGTTGTGACTGAGGGAACCTCTTAAATCTCTGTTTACCTGTCTGGACATGGGCATGCTGACATCGCTTCCGTTCATGCAGGGCTGGTCACATGCGATTCACTTCCCTTAGCGCTCTACGTGCACGAGCTCATTCACTCCTTACAAAGCCTGATGAAACAGATACTTCTCCATCTTGCAGATGAGGAAACTGAAGCTTAGGGAGGCTCAGAACACAGAGGAGCAGTATAGCTCTCAGGGTTTGGAGAGGATTAAATGAGATGTGTGTAGACTCCTGAGCACCGGTCAATGTTTGTACAATACTTGGTACAGTAAGTCCCCTGTATACAAACAAGTCCCCTTCCAACAGTGATTTCCTAAGTCCAGTTTTTTCCTAAATACAACAAAATTGGCCTAGGTACCCAATGAACCCAAGTGGCTATATAGTACTGTACCGTAATTGGTTTGGGGCTTCCCAGGTAGCTCAATGGTAAAGAATCTGCCTGCCAACACAGGAGCCACAGGAGACATAGGTTCAGTCCCTGGGTCAGGAAGATCCCCTGGAGGAGGAAATGGCAACCCACTCCAAGTATTCTTGCCTGGAGAATCCAATGGACAGAAGAGCCTGTTGGACTACAGTTCATGGGGTCCCAAAGAGTTGGACACGACTTAGCAACTGAGCATTCTCACACTGTAATAGATTTATAATAATTTTCACACAAATAACATATAAAAAACAAATGTAAAAATAAAGAAAACATTTTTAATCTTAAAAAGTACAGTAGTACAGGACAACAACTGGCACTTCTTAGTAATACCAACTTCTTTTCCTCTTGCTTCCAAATAGCCTGAGCTTGAAATAAAGATACCATACTACTGTCACATACCAGAGGACAGCTTCACATACCATAGTACTGTCACCAAAGCACAGCCACTGGTAGAGGATGCACGCAGGTGACAATATATGCCAGAAATGTGAACCAGGTTAGGAGACCGGACATATAAATGCACATTCTCATATTTGAAAGCTCACAGCTTGAAGGTTTGCATATATTAAGTATGTACTATTAATTTTCAAAGTTTTTTACATTTTTATTGAGGTATAATTGACAAAACTGTATATATGTAAAGTGTATGATGTGATGATATGATATACGTATACTCTGTGAAATGATTACCACAATCAGATTAATTAACACATCTGTCACTTCACATAGTTACCTAGTTTTTATGCAGTGATAAGGCTTAAGATCTACTCTTCCAGCAGAGTCCAAGGATACAATACAGTATTATTAACTAGAGTAACCATGCTGTGTATCAAACTCCCAGAATTAGTTCATCTCATACCTTAAGGCTTATGCCCTTTAGCCCAAATCATCATTATTGGTAGTGGTGATCTTGGGGTTGGCAAGTAGTATTTCCCTGCCCACCTGAAGCTCATCATGGTGACATTTATCTAAGAGTATGAATGATCTCCAACCAGGAGTTAGACTCTTTCCACTCCTCATGACCATGGCTTCCCTGGTGACACAGATAGTAAAGAATCTTCCTGCAATGTGGGAGACCTAGGTTCAGTCCCTGGGTTGGGAAGATTCCCCTGGAGAAGGAAAAGGCAACCCACTCCAGTATTCTTGCCTGAAGAGTTACATAGACAGAGGAGCCTGGAGGGCTCCAGTCCATTGGGTTGCAAAGAGTTGGACATGACTGAGTGACTAATATTTTCACTTTCACTCCTCATGACATGAAGTTAATCCTCACACTAGCACCATGAGATGAGCATCATCTCAACTCTACAGGTGAAGACCTTCAGATTCTAAGACATGAAATCGTGGGCCTGGGGTCACCCCGCTGGTAAGAGGCATTATTGGAGTTGAATCCTTCTCTTCATGGTTCCAACACCTGGCTGTTAACCCTTATATTCTACTGTGAGTGTGCCACATAAAACCACAGACTCAGTATTAGGGGTTCTCCCACAACCTTAAATGTGCATGTGATACATGAATTCCTCTATACTATCTCTGAGCAAGAAATTATCCAGGCTTGGCTTGAACACCTTAAGGGAACTCAACTTTCTACAGAGGACAGCTTCACTGTTAAAAAGTTCTTCCTTACACTATACCTAAATTGCAGCCATCACTGCCTTACAATGGGGGTTTGAGTCTCCAGAGCAAGGTAGATGACTATACATTTCTTTTTTATGTGCCAGCCTATTCTATTGAATTTTTGATGCGAATCATCACGGTGCCTTTAGAGTTCCTGTGTGTTCATTTATTCGTTTTCTCACTCAGTGATCCACTCCCTTATCTAATCATTCTGCAAATATTTGTCGAGGTTCTTGTGTGTGCCAGGCACTGTACTAGGCACTGGGCTACAGTGCTGAATGGGACAGGCACAGCTCTGCCTCTGTGTGGTTTACATTTCAGTTGGGGAGAAAAAAAAAACTTTTTAAAAAGTTATTTGATGCTGATTCTTAAGAATTATAAAGGAAAAACAGAAGATTCTATGAGGGTCTGCCAGGACAAATAGGAATTTTTTATTGTTTTTAACACCAAAAATATTTTGTTTTGGGGTATAGTCAATTAAAAATATTGTGGTAGTTTTAGGTGAACAGCAAACGACTCAGTCATATATATACATGTATCCATTCTCCTCCAAAACCCGCTCCCATCCAGACTGGCACATAACACTGAGCAGAGTTCCATGTGCTATAAGATAGGTGTTTGTTGATTATCTATTTTAGATAGAGTAGTGTGTACATGACCTTCCCAAAGTCCCTAACTATCCCTTCCCCCACAGGAATTTTTTTAAGATTTTTTTTTCACATGGATCATTTTTTAAAGTCCTTATTGAATTTGTTACCATATTGCTTCTGCTTTATGTTTTGGTATTTTGGTCACCAGGCATGTGGATCTTAGCTCCCTGACCAGGGATTGAACCTGCACCCCTGCCTTGGAAGGTGATGTCTTAACTAGTGGATGGCCAGGGAAGTCCTAAGTAATAGGAATTGATTTGACAAAAAAGATGCTATAAGGCAAGAGAGGAAAGCATTCCAGGGGAAGTGAGCGGCATGTGCAAAGGTCCTGTGGTAAGAAAGAACTCAGTGAGGAACTAAAGGAAGAGTGTGTCTGTAGAGAGTCAAGGGGAAAGAGAGTGAGAGATTTGACTGGAGTGTGTTGTGGTCAAAAAATTCCCATTCCTTGTGTCTCCCCCAGCTTCTCGAACAGCAGATTAGGGGAGTAGGAACAGAGTCCTAAAGGCTGGAAGCAAGTCAGTCAGGCTGATTAATATCTCTTCTGGACCTGAATATGTCTGTGAATGTGTTTGAGCGATTGTCTCCTTATGTAAGTTGACAACTATGTTTCAATAATGTTTCCTCAAACCCCCTTTCCTGCAGGATTCTGGTTTTAAATTGTCCAAAAAGAGAGCTTATGGGATTTTGAAGGCAGCGATTAAGCAGCAGCTATTACCCTGAGAAGGTCACTGGGTCTGACATGCTGGGAAAGAATCACAGATGTTCTTGGGAGATTCGGGCTCGTCCTTACTCTCCTCTGCACCACACTGAGCTTGTCTGCCTGACCACTGGCCCTGCTGACCAATCCCCAGCCAGGTGCCTAGCTGCTGACTCACAGAGATGGAGTCACACTCAGTCAACCAGTCCCACCTCTTCAGCTGGATGTGCCTGCAGTCTCCCGTCTGCCACCAGACTGGTTGGTGACTTTTTCTGATGCTCCAGCTCCCCTCTTCAGGCCTCCATTTCCCAGCTTCTCACACAAGTCTGTGAAGTCTGATTCTTATGAGAAATCCTTGATCCTGTTATATTCCTCATGACTGTTCCCTTATGAAGCCTGCATCAACCCAAGAGAAGGGACCAGGAGGGAAGGGAAGGGTGGGGAGAAGACAAAGAAAGATGACCTGATCCTTAGATCTCGTCCAGCTGACTTGTCCCCCAGCAGGAAGGGGCCCAGGTTAGGACCTTCTGTGGCAGTCACCTCTTGTGTTCTTCCCTGATTTGAGCAAGTCAATTTTGTTGGTCTATTGACCTTCGTTTCATAACTGAGCAAAATCAAATGCCTTTCTGCCATCAGGAAAGAGGGTGATGACTTACAATGAGCATTTAGGCGCAACGAGAGGTGAGAATGGAAGTCTAGTTCCTGCTCTTTTCACTTCTGCCATTTTTCATCAATGTCTCTATGACTTGCCCATGAAAGCTTTCTTAACTCATGCCAGGGGTATTTTATGCCTCTTTTAAACAGAGGGGTGGAGAGACTCAAAAGCTGTATTCCAAAAGGTCTCACAGCTGTTAAGTAGCAGAGTCAGAATGCAGTCTCAAGTTCTGTCCAGTTCCAAAGCCCAGGCTCTTAGCCAGTATGCTCTGTTGTACTCAATGAATGTAAGTTTCCCTACTCTACCTGCTCTCCTCCCTATATTTAAATCCAATTTTTAGTTCAAGTCTGAGTCCTAGACCCTCTATAAGTTTTTTCCATGATTAATCAAGTCCACAGAGAACTCTTGCTGCCTTAATTCCCACTTCTCCATTTCTACAGAGTGGCACTTAATGATTTTCTTTTTTTTTTTTAATTTGACTGCAATGAGTCTTAGTTTCCCATGGGACTTCTCTTTAGCTGTAGCATATGGGCTTCTTGTTGCAGTGTGCTGGCTTCTCTTCTTGTAGAGCATGGGCTCCAGAGTGCTGGCTCAGCAGTAACACACTGGGTTAGTTGCCCCGTGATATGTATGATCTTACCCAACTAAGGATTGAACCCATGTCCCCTGCATTGGAAGGCAGATTCTTAACCACTGGACCATCAGGAAGTCCCTCTTAATAATTTTCTAATGCTTCAAGACTTGCTTCAGGAGTTGGTGATGGACAGGGAAGCCTGGCATGCTGCAGTCCATGGGGTCACAAAGAGTTGGACACGACGGAGCGACTGAACTGAACTGATGCTTCAAGTGCATTGCACTTTTGACCACAACCCTCTCCCCCCACCACTGTAAGATCTGAGAAGGCACCTTCTATAGAGTGAAGATCAAGGGATATGGAGATTGGTTCAAACACTTTTTGAGTGGCTTTGGAGGAAAGTCAGTCATCTCTCTGAGTCTCAGTTTGATTTATGAAGTCAGAAGGTCATAATGTTGCCTTAAAGTATTAATGAGAAAACTATTTGTGAAGCAATTAGCAGAGTGTCTGACTCATAATAGACCCTCAGAATGATAGCTACCACTCTTATTGCCGTGTGCTTATTCCTTGTGTACTGGCTTAGTGTGCGGCGAAGGGGAGACAAATAGTATGCATTCAATAGGCAACTATTAATAGAATGGTCCATTGACTATTTCATTAAGAACTTACTGAGATGTCATTTTATTCCAGACAATGTGGGAAGTATTTGACTTTAAAGATTTTTTAAGTCAAATAAAATGCCCCTGTCTTGGACACATGAGCATGATAACTCTATTACAATGTGGCAAATTCAATAATAAACTCATAGGGTTTTATGGGGACCCAGAGGAAGAGCACTTATCAAATCTAGGAAGGCTTCCAGGAGGAAGACTCAAATTAGCTCCTAAAGAATAGAAGAAATGAGACTATGATCTCTGTGATTGCCTTCCAGCCCCCAGAAGGCAATGTTAGGAGTCAGTTAAAGAAATGGCAGGCAAAGGAGTGGTATTTGTGCATCTGTGAATGGGGCCTCAAATTCATGTTTATAGTAATTGTTTTTGCGTCTTAGGACTCCTGTCTAGAGGTTGGATTAGTTAGAAATAAGCCCCCTGTTTAACTTCACTTCATCTCAGCTTTTCCTTCTTTGCAGTAAACACACAAGCCACTCTGTGAGCTCTCTCCCCTTCCTTTTTACGTACCATGCATATTCTTAAGAGCAGCCTGCTGAGAAACAAAGGTTAATTCTGCAGGGAATAAATTGCCAAAACCATGTTCTTATTTGAAGTTTTGATTTAGGGAATCAATGTGGGTTTTTCTTTACTTTGCAAAGTTCCTTCACATCTCCATCTAAGGCAGATCCATCAGCCTGACTCTGTGTATCAGCCAGAGATTTTGATTCTGCTATTTAAAAGATAGGTCTTTGTGTATATGTACCACAGCTTCCTTATCCATTCATCTGCTGATGGGCATCTAGCTGTGGTACATATACACAATGGAATATTACTCAGCCATTAAAAAGAATACATTCGAATCAGTTCTAATGAGGTGGATGAAACTGGAGCCTATTATACAGAGTGAAGTAAGCCAGAAAGAAAAACACCAATACAGTATACTAACACATATATATGGTATTGAGTCAATCGGTAAAGATAACCCTGTATGCGAGACATCAAAAGAGACACAGATAAATAGAACAGAATTATGGACTCTATGGGAGAGGGCGAGGGCGGGATGATACGGGAGAATGGCATGGAAGCATGTAAATTATCATATGTGAAACGAATCGCCAGTCCAGGTTCGATGCATGATACAGGGTGCTCGGGGCTGGTGCACCGGGATGACCTGGAGGGATGGGATGGGGAGGGAGGTGGAAGGGGGGTTCTGGAAGGGGAAAGCATGTACACCCATGGTGGATTCATGTCAATGTATGACAAAACAAATACGATATTGTAAAGTTAAAAAATAGAAAATAAACTAATTTAAAAAAAAGAAGAAGAAAGAAAAAAAAAAAAAGATAGGGCCTTCCGGGTGGTGCTAGTGGTAAAGAACTTCCCTGTCAATGCAGGAGTAATAAGAGATGCAGGTTCAACCCCTAGGTCTGGAAGATTCCCTGGAGGAGGGCATGGCAATCCACTCCAGTATTCTTGCCTGGACAATCTCATGGACAGAGGAGCCTGGTGGGCTACAGTCCATAGGGTTGTAAGGAGTCAGACACGACTTAAGTGACTTAGCACACAGCAGCACAGCACATTTAAAAACTTTCTCCCACATCCAGTGGGAGACTGACTTTGCCTATAGGACCTCTGTAAGGTACTTATAATAAAGAAGGTAAGGGATGCTCAGTTAGAAGACTTCAATCTCCACAACCTGGCTGCATACAGGATGCTGTAAAGTCTGTGGGCAAGAACAGGGCTGGCAGTGCAAAAGTAGAGCCCCTGAGGTTGGTGCATTTATGAAATATCAGAAGGTCACCGAATCCTCAGTTGGTGACAGTGCTATTGAAGTGTTCCCGCCGAGAGCCGCTGAGTGGCCCTACCTGGTCTGTAAGGGAATCGAGCTGGGACTCAAAACACTTGCTTACATAATGCTGCATAACTTGGAGTGTTTGGTAGATCTTGGGATGTTTCAGTCACCAAATATTAACAAACACCTACTTTGTGCCAAAACAGTAACAGACAAGCAGGGCTGTCCCCTGTTTTTCTGAAGTTCCTGTACCGCCCTCAGAAAGAAAGTAAGGAGTTGGAATCTACTCCTAGAGGTATGAACTCATGTGACTGTCTCTGCCAAGATGGTGTGATTTTTCTCATCCATCTATTCAGAGAGGGCAATTTTCTCTAACTCTTACAAAGGTGCAATCTACACTAGGCTCTACTCTGGGTACAAGACAATCATAATGCTTGCTCTTATCCTAGAAGTGGGTGAAGAGGGGACCAGAAGATAGGCATTGTAAACCACTTAAGAACTGGGTCTACATATTTTTCCCATGCTTAAGTAGTCCAGATATGAGCTACACATTATCATACCCTCTTAAAAGACCCTGAGAAGAATTTACACTCAAAAATGCATTTATTGAATAGTGTGAAATGTACTGAAGACTTCATGGGGTATACAGGCAACCTATATACCCCAATATTGGTTGCCTGGGGTATACAGGCAACCAATATTTGAGATGACTTCAGATTATGCCAAGGGCTAAGAAGTCCTCTACACATAAACAAGCTCTGTTCCGAGAGCATGTTCATAAGTTCAATTTGTTTGTAAGTCCAACAAAGTTAACCTAGGTAACCAACTAATACAATTGGCTATATATTGCTCTACTGCAATAGGTTTATAACACTTTTCACACATATAATACATAAGAAACAAACACAAAACAATAAAACATTTTTAATCTGACAGTACAGTTCCTTGAAAAGTACAATACAACAACTGGCCTCTAGGGACTGGCATCGAGTGAACAGGCAAGAAATAAAGATACTGTACTGTCTACAGTGTGTAAAGTACAAGAGCACAACCACTTGTAGAGGAGGCCCACGTACGGCAATGTATGCCGGATACAAGAACTAACTTACAAGATCGAAAGTTTGCACCTTGAAGATTCATATGTAGAGGACTTACTGTAGTGTGATGCTAGTGCTGTAAAGGGGGAAGGATGTTACTTTGCCTAAATAATACTTTGCTTCCCAGGTGGAGCTAGTGCTAAAGAATCCTTATGCAGGAGACATGAGAGACATGGGTTCGATCCCTGGGTTGGAAAGAACCCCCAGAGAAGGAAATGGCAACCCACTCCAGTATTCTTGCCTGGAGAATCCCATGGACAGAGGAGCCTGGTGGGTTATGGTCCATAGGGTGGTAAAGACTGGATATGACTGAAGCGACTTAGCACAGCACAAAGGCTTCCTAATATTTAGCCTTTGAGCACAGACTAAAGATGCAAAAGACCTAGCCATTGAAAAGTGGGGATCTGAGGGACTCAATGAGTCCAACAGTCTAACTAGAGGATGGTGGCGTGGATTTTCCAAGGCCTTTATTTGAGGGAAGTAACATTTCCCAGTGATAGCAACTGCACTTCCATCTGGGTCCTGACATTACTCTTATGCTCAGAATCGATCGATTCCTTGCTATTCTTAGTGGGCAGAAAGTCTTTGCAAAACTTGACCTTTCCCCAGTGTTATCCACAGCGCTAATAGCGATGCTGTCAGAGACGTCCACTAATCATCACACATCAGGGGGCTTTCTGAGTTCAGTGCACTTGGCTCAGAATTTCTGCTGCCCTTGGAATGTGTCAGTGTTTGTTGAAGTCTTTCTTTGCAGGAGTTCAATTATGGTATCATATTGATTCATTTTGTGTCATATTTTTACATGCTTGTGTGTCTGTTTTCACCAATAAACTATGAGTCCCTAGGAGGAAGGGTTTTCTACATTCCCACTTTGTGCTTTCAACATAAAAACAGTGTATAGTGCAAAACAGGTAGTTAATACTTTTGTGTTGTGATGATCCCAGGATGGTCCCATACCCAAGGATATATTGTTTTGCTGCTTTTGCTAACTCACAACCCACTCCAGTATTCTTGCCTGAAAAATCCCATGGACGGAGGAACGTGGTAGGCTACAGTCCATGGGGTCTCAAAGAGTTGGACACGACTGAGCAACTTCACTAAGATTAATAGATAACCAGAAAATCCAAAGGTTTCCCTGGTGGCTCAGACAGTAAACAATCCGCCTGTAATGCAGGAGACCTGGGTTAGATCCCTGGGTTGGGAAGATGCACTGGAGGAGGGCATGGCAACCCACTCCAGTCTTCCTCTCTGGAGAATCCCTGTGGACTGAGGAGCCTGGCAGGGTGCAGTCTATGGGGTCGCAAAGAGTTGGACATGACTGAGCGACAAAGCACAGCACAGAAAATCCAAAGTCACCCTCCTAGATTGATGATATTCACCTGCGCATCATAAATGATGTAAGAACTGGGTCCATGAACTTTTCATCTGTAGGGAGTCTAGTATGAGCTTCCCTACCGTGTCCTCTTACAGGACCCTGAAAAGAATTTATCCTCATAAATGCATTAGTGAATAATGTAAAATTTACTGAAGGTTCCATGGGTTAAATAAGATTTTACACTTTAAAATTCAACAACCTAAAATCTCTCTTTGAGTTTTCTTTTAGCCAAAGTCTGCTCATGCATACTGCCTGGAGATCATATGTTTCTCCCCCTAATTTCCTAAAGAGCTCTCAACTTCATTGACATCTCTTGTCTATTTCTCGGAACATCTACCGTTGCCAGAATAATTGTTTAAAGCTTTTTTTTTTTCTAAACAATTACTGTATTCCGTTCAAGTGGAGTTTTCACAACAGCTTCTAAGAGAATGTAATAGTTTCCATAATGTTTAGTCTATCATCCTTGCAGTGTTTTGAATATAAGAGATGCTCAATTAATAACCAACCAAATTCACAATAGCACAGTGACATCTATGCCACACTGTGCTGTGAACACCACAAAAGCTTCTAAACATTTTAATACTATCTGAGATCTATCCCATTCATCTGTTGCAAGGGGAGTCATTGCTGAGTCCCACTCTCACTAAATGGCAAAAAAGAGTTTCCCCGCCCTAGGCTTGCAGACTGCCTCATTCACTCCTAAGCATGTGCACATACATGTGGGTGAGTATAAGCCACTGGTTATTTTATGGTTTAGAAGGTAGTCTCATGCCAAAAACCCAGTGGCACAGGGACCCGAAGTGGTGACTCCTGCAGCAATTCCTTCTTCCCTACAGTGGCTTTAAAAGTTCTACCGGTCCATTGCCAGGGGAAAGGATAATAAGGGAGTTAGGGATGGACATGTACATACTGCTATATTTAAAATAGATAACCAACAAGGACCTACTGTAAAGCACAGGAAACTCTGCTCAATGTTATGTGACAGCCTAGATGGGAGGGGAGTTTGTGGGGAGAATGTGAAACTCACTCATGTTCGGTTGTTTGCGACCCATGTACTATATAGTCCATGGAATCGTCCAGGCCAGAATACTGGAGAGAGTAGCCTTTCCCTTCTCCAGGGGATCTTCCCAATCCAGAGATCAAACTCCAGTTTTCTGCATTGCAGGCAGATTCTTTACCAGCTGAGCCACAAGGGAAGCCCATGGATACATGTGTATGTATGGCTGAGACCCTTCACTCTTCACCTGAAACTATCACATCATTGTTAACTGGCTATATCCCAATGCAAAATAAAACGTTTAAAATTTGAAAAAGAAATCTACCTTGTCCAAAGCCCATAGTAGCTACCTGATAACCCTGCTCTGAGCTTCAGCTAATGTGACCAGGACAGGCATATGACCCTGACTGAATAGCCACCTCTCTCTCTCCTGCGTATCTGTAGCTGAGGCTTGGAGATGCAAGTACAGGCTGAACCAGAAGGTTCAGTGACTGATACATAAATAGATGAATGAGAAGAGAAGCTGGACTAAAGAGAGAAGGGATAATGTAGTCAGGGAGATAGATTGAGGGTTCATGGTGATTTTAGTTTCCATGATGCCTCTTGCATTTGTTTCAATGAGATTCTCTCTGCATCCTTATAACAGCTTCACTTTCCATTTGTCCTCCTTTGACTGTGTCTCTGGCTCATGAAGCAAAGTCTCCCCATCCAACTACCCCTCTCCACCCGAAAGAGACAACCATTCCTTCTCTGTGAGCAGCCCATACTCCCTGAGCACAGCCTCTTTTTAACACACCAAACTGCAATTTATCATGTAAAGATTTCTTCCTTACAAGGCTGTGAGCAGACCGAAGTCGAGGCCTATGACTTCACCCCATATCCCTACTATCTAACTCCACACTAGGGCACAGTGAATGCCCAATAAATGTCTGTTGAATCAAATTACAACAGTGTCATCTGCAGAATCAATTTGTTCTAAACCTATACTAAACTTAAATCATTAGAAATGTTACCAAAAGGTACTCATCTATGTTCATCTATCCTCAATTTTGCCTGAGTATTTCAAAATGAGCTAATACAAACAACAACAACAACAGTAAAACATGTTCAGTCCTTTGGGAGAATCCACAAATCCTTAATTTTAATACATTGATAGATCAGCATATGGTTTCCACAGGAGACCAGGATTCCACAATCAGCTTACAGCCATGCCTTTACAACATGCACCAATCACAAGCCACTTTGGGGACTCCTCTAAAAATAAGCCCATTCACTTAATTATATCATTGCCTCTGTAGAACCAAGGTAACCTCTGAGGGCGCTTCTGAATGCACACTTATATGCTGGCCTGCATATATGACACTAAATGCTGCTCCTGCAGCCATTTTTTATTATTAAATAAGCCCTTGACCCACCTCTTCAGACTAATGGAATCACACAATTAGATGGGCTGGCTATTTCCTTCTTTTGTTTTCCTCTGATTCCAAAGATAATGCAATTTGAGATGCTGCTGCTACTATGGTGTCACAGGGGGTTTTGATATCCACCTCCCCAGATCAGAGCCCACTTGCCCACACATCAATATTGTTTGTCCCAGTCCTCAGCAAGTCCTTTATCCAAGACTGGGAACAAGCGCTACAAGAAACATAGCAAAGCCTGCCAAAGTCGGCTTTTCTGCCATTACTGTTATTTTGTGGCAAAAGCAAGGGATATTTTTTTCCCTACAATCTGTATCGTTCACCAAAATATTGCTGAGCAAATTTAATAAAAAGAAAAGAATAGGAAATTTCAACTCAGGAAACAAAATTAATAAGGTTAGTAAATTTTAAAACTATAATGTGAAATGTTTATCCAAAAGTGTGATTTTAAAAGCCTTGAACGAGACTTTACCACCAGTGATCCAGTGGTAAAGAATCCACCTGCTAATGCAGGGGACACAAGTTTGATCGCCGGTCCAGGAAGCTTTCACGTGCTATGGGGCAACTAAGACCATTCACCACAACTACTGAGCCCACGCTCTGGAGCCCATGAGTCGCAACTACTGAAGCCTGTGTGCCTAGAGCCCATGCTCTGCAATGAGAGAAGCCACTGCAATGAGAAGCCCCTGAACTGCACCTAAAGAAAGCCTGTGTGTAGTAATGAAGACCCAGTGCAGCTAAAACTAAAAATTGAAAAAGAATTTTAAAAAGCCTTGAACATGACTAGCACTGAGTTGACTCTATAAATCATTAGAAATGATACCAAAATGTATCATTTTTGCCTGAGTATTTTGCCTCAATTTTGCCTAAGTATTTCAAAATGAGCTAATTTAAAAAAAACAGTAAAATATGTTCAGTCTTTTGGGAGAATCCACAAAACCTTACCTTCCATACATTGAAAGATTTAAACGCTACATGCACTTCCTTTTATATAAATGCATAGAAGCTTAACTCTTAAATCAGGTAATTCAGAGTTAGATACCTTATGTTTTGTGCAGCCTGATCCACATACACCTTTTCCTAGAATGGTAGTTCTTGAACCCCTATGCACATGTGAGCTTTAAGATGTTTGTGCATCCAGAGAAATTAAATTAGAATCTCTGAGTGTGAGATCCAGGCCTTGGCATTTTTTAAAAGCTTCTTGGATGATTCTAATACACAGCCCAGATAGAGAGCCACTGTTCTCAAAAATATTGGGAAATATAAATTATCTGTTCCCATTAAACCACAAACCTCTCACTTCCCAAAATGTTATCTCCACCTGATGCAGGACATAGGCAGGATATGGTGAACCAGCTTTGGGGAAGGAGTTGTTAAATATAAATGCATAGGTATCTCCTTGTTAGCCATTTGGGTCATGTAGGTATGAGTCGGATACCTCAGTGAGCACATCCTCCATTGCAAATTTGTGAAACACTTTCAATTAGGCAATGTTAATCTGGTCGGGGGTCAGAATAAAGACTGTAGACTGAAGTGCTGCCAATTTTGGATATTCCAGGGGGACTGGCTCATTGGTCAACCATTAGGAACTGGTCACCATTCAACCTGGTTGTCTTAGAATCTTTGCCCTCCTTATTACAAAGTACAAGCTGAAACCACATGAAATAATGCCAACAACCCTTCAAATAGAATCAACAAGACTTTTTAGAGGTATGGATAGGACTTTATACCCTTCTAATATAAAAATCTAAATTAAATATTTAATCATTATTCAGTTGGTCAATATTCATGATACGGCCATGGTAGAGATAAAGAGAAATGTGTACAATCCAATTGGAGAAAGGATACATTTTTCTGGAAGGAATTTTCAGGTTGGGAGGTACTTTATAAGTCAAATAATTCAACTGCTCTAGTTTATGCTTGGAGACTCTGAGGCCCAAAGAGGACTAAAACCAAGGTTCATCATTCTAAAGACCATCACTCTTTCTACCTTATTCTGAAAGACATTTCTCTTGAAATATTGAGGGCTGACATTTTTAAGCCCTATTTCCCCATTCCTTTATGGTGGGTTAACAGTACTTCTTGGAGAAGGAAATGGCAACCCACTCCAGTATTCCATGGAGAATTCCATGAACAGAGGTACTTGGCAGGCTAGAGTCCATGGGGTTGCAAACAGTCGGACATGACTGAAATGACTTGGCATGCAACAGTACTTCAGAAAGAATATGGTGAAGGAGAAGAAAGGTTTCTTTCATTGAGCTGGGCAGAGCTAATACTAGTTCCTCAGACAAGCCAAGGGTATTCTAGTTGGAACTGCCACCTCAGAAAAATATTAGTTGAATCATCTTGGAAAAGATAGTCCACCTCTTTGGGCTTTGGTTTCCTCATAAGTATTAATAATTCATATAATGAAAAATCTGTCTTGCAGGATAGGTTGGGAAGATAAAATGAGATCATCAGAGGTCAATAGACATTTTCTATAAAGGGCCTGATAGTAAATATTTCAGTCTTTGTGAGACACATGAGGTCCCTGCAGCATATCCTCTATCTATTTTTATCCTTTAAAAATGTAAAATAAAAAAATAAAATAAACATTTTTAGTGCATGGACCATACACAAACAAGCCACCAAGTATAATTTGCCATGGCTGATCATATGGTCCAAGAATGCAAGAACTAGGCATGTCTTAATGCTCCATATTCAGCACCTAGGACAGTACTAGATGCTTTGGATATTCACTCAATAAATATCTGTTAATGAAAAACATATGTAAAGGACCTGGACCTAATTAAACTTAAAAGCTCTTGCACAGTAGTGGAAACCATCAACAAAACAAAAAGACAACCTTTGGGATAGTTGCAAATGATATGATCAACAAGGGGTTAATATCCAAAATATATGAACAGCTCATACAATTAATTATTTATAAAACAACAACAAATAATCCAATAAAAAATGGACAGAAGACCCAAATAGGCATTTTTCCAAAGAAGACATACAGATGGCTAAATGGGCACATGAAAATATGCTCAGCATCGCTAATAATTAGAGAAATGCAAATCAAAACAACAATGAGATAGCACCTCACACCTGTCAGGATGGCTATCATCAAAGTCTACAAATAACAAATATTGGAAAGGATGTGGAGAAAAGGGAACCCTTGTACATTGTTGGTGGGAATGTAAATTGGTGCAGCCGCTATGGAAAACAGTATGGAGGGTCCTCAAAAAACTAAAGATAGAATTACCATATGATCCAGCAATTCCACTCCTGAGTATATATCCAGAAAAAAAAACAACAAAAAGATTAATTTAAAAGGACACATGCACCTCTATGTTACAACAGCACTATTTATAACAGCCGAGATATGGAAGCAACTCAAGTGTCCATCAACAGATGGATGTATAAAGAAGATGTGGTATATGCATACATGCAATGGGAAATCATTCATTAAAAATAATAAAATTCTGCCATTTGAAACAATGGGAATTGATCTAGAAAATATTATGCTTAATAAAATAAGTCAGACAAAGACAAATGCTATATGATACCACTTATTTGTGGAATCTAAAATATAATACAAACAACTAGACATAGAAAAATAGAAAGAGACTCACAGATATAGACAACAAACTAATGGTTACCAGTGAGGAGAGGGGAAGTGGGATTCAGAGATACAAATTACTAAGTATAACATAGATGAGCAACTAGGATATATTGTACAGCACAGTGCAGCATCTTCAACACTAGATGCTTGGGTATTTGTTCAATAAGTACTTGTAATGAATAACATATGAAAAGGGCCTGTCCAAAGTCTGACATGGGAAAATGACTGTCCATTTCTTAATGTCATTTCTGTTGTTTTTGCTGTTTGCTTATCTCCAGCACTGTGAGACAATATGAGAGAGATAAAGGTATCGTGTACAGGTAAATTAAGATGGGAGAACTAGCTAACTAAAAAATTCAGAGGAAACATAGGGAACTGTGATCTGAAGGAGCCAGGAAAAGTGTCACAGACGAGGCGGCACTGGTCCAAGCTTGGAAGAGGGGAAGAGTTTTGAGAAATGGAGAACTGAAAAGGGTAATTATAAATGTGTTACAAGGGAAATAAGAAGAAAGCCTTACACCTATCACTGTGCCTTGTTTTAAATTTTATTGGGATAAGGTTATGGCTTGACAAAGACCACCATTCTATGATTCCTTGGGATACGGAATTCTATGGTTTTTAGAGATGAATATACACAAATTCCCATAGGGAGAACTGATCCCTTCTCATTTTGAGTTTCAATGAGTAGCCTATCCCTGACAACAAAGATGGTCCTGACTGAGCAGGGAACATGAAAAGATAATGAGAGGTCCCCTGTGGCTCACCAAGAAATAAAGGGGGAACTTGACCCATTATCTTGATTCAGTGCCCAGGAGCTGATTCAGCACGTAGACTGTGGCTGAGCCTGGAATCTTCAGGTGTCCCAACCCTCTGGGTACTATAGTTATGTTTCAGATTTTTGGCTGCATAGGCACATAAATTAAAAACCTGTAATTAAGAATCCAGCCCTAGGAAAGCATGGAGCAATGGAGGTTGAGCATCACATTAGAAAGAAACACTTTCTCCTTCTTCCTCCTCCAACTCCTACACCCTTCAGTATACACTCAGAGGAGCTAGAGCCAAGCCAGCACTGGGGATGAGGTGAGTTAATCTGACCACTAGAGGAAATGTGACCCAATGTATACCTCCAAACTTGTGAATGGCAATGTACCACCTATGTAAACATTATCACAATTAAACCACCCTGTTTAACAGATGAAGAAATAGTTTTGAAGGTGAAACAACTTGCTCAAATTTATCCAGCTAAACGGGAGAGTTACATCTCTCTGTCTTTTCACTGCATGGTTTACCTCAAGAATGAATTATAAATGACTAGCATCAACACATTTCCCAAGAATGTATTTTGAATGACAGAAGGCTTTGAATGTCTGAACAAGGATTTGACACTCAGAAAAGGGAAGCAGATAGAGTGAAGATACACTGCAAAGCAGTTTTCCATGGATAGAGAAACCCCAGACTTCATCAATCAAGGAAACAGGTTCTCAGGGTCTTGGTTGAGTACTGGAGCTCCAAGGACGATGACACCCAAAGGGTTATGAGACCATCACTGCAGCCAAAATGAACACAAAGAGCAGGCCCAGGGTTGCAACTCGGGCTTCATAAAGCTGCTGTCATGAGAAGTCAAAAAGAAACAGGCATGAACCAAAGAGACAAATCATGCCCCACTCCCTCATTCAGAATAATTGGCCATGTCTATTAAATGTAACCTCCAGATTCATCACACTACATAGGCTGTTTCAAGTATAGATGCTAGTATTTGGTCTATTTCGTTCAACTCTTCAAGATTAATCAATAAAAAGATGTATATGGTGCCTGTGTGTCTGGCAAAAAAAAAGAAAGGAAGAAATGACCTCAGTGGATACAAATGGTGCTTAGATTTCTTAGTGCATGTAGGAGACCCTGAGTAAACCAGGCAGGTTCAAGTATGTGATGTATTTCTGCTGTCCAATTTAATATTTAATATTTTAATATTTAATCCAAAAGTGATGTGCTCCATTTTAAGTTACAGATTATTAAAAAGTAAAGCTATTAAAAGTACTAAATGTTTTAGTTCAGGAAGAGAGCACAGCCTTCCCTAAGTGACAGGTGACTCTGGGTGTCTTGTATTAGTTGTTTTTGAAAACATGGATTTATTTCTTAACTATTTATTATTCATGTAACAATAACGCTCTCCGGTATTTATATAACATCTTGTCTTCCGAGGAGTACTCCAACATAATAACATCATCTGTCTTTATGAACTTCATTGTCAGACTAACTTCTGCCTTCTTACAGATGAGAAAACAGGCTCAGAGGGATTAAAAGAGTTTTCCCAAGTCACAGAGTAAATCTATTAGATTTACTCACAGGGAAGCTGTCCAAACCAGTGTTGGTTGGCTGTAATAACCAAGTCTCTGCTACGTATTTCCAGAGCGATGTTCTTCCCACAATTTGTTTGCCACTTACTCATAAATCTTTTGGTGTTGGAGAAGACTCTTGAGGGTCCCTTGGACAGCAAGGAGCTCAAACTAGTCAATCGTAAAGGAAATCAACCCTGAATATTCATTGGAAGGACTGTTACTGAAGCTAAAGTTCCAATACTTTGGCCACCTGATGCGAAGAGCTGACTCATTGGAAAAGACTCTGATGCTGGGAAAGATTGAATGTAAAAGGAGAAGGGGGCGGCAGAGGATGAGATGGTTAGACAGCATCACCAACTCAATGAACATGAATTTGAGCAAACTCCAGGAACAAGTAGAGGACAGAAGAGCCTGGCATGCTGCAGTCCATGGGGTTGCAAAGAGCTGGACATGACTTAGTGACTGAGTAATAACTACAACAGCATAAACCTTTACCTATAGAGGGATGTATGTGGGATAGAGACACTTATACTATGTTACAAGTTACTCATTCATTCATTGGAGAAATATTTATTAAGTTCCTACTAAGTGTCAAGTGCTATCTAAGCCCTAAAGCTGTGTATCAGTTTTCCTCTGGCTGCTGTAAAAAATTACCACAAATTTAGGAGCTTAAAGCTTATAGTTTGGGAGGTCAGAAGTCCTCAAGTCAAGGTGTCAGAAGGGCTGTGCTTCTTCTGCTGGATTTAGAGGAGAATCCATTGCCTTGCCTTTTCCAACTTCTAGAGCTTTTCCATCTGCCTCATGGAACATTCCAACCTTGGCTTTCATCATCATGTCTCAGTTTCCTGACTCTGACCCTCCTCCTTTCCTCTCACAAGGGCACTGTGACTGTCCTGGGCCCACCTGGATAATCCAGGAGTCTCCATATTTCAAGATTTTCAAAGTCTCCTTTTCCATGTGAAATAACACACTCAGGGGTTGCTGCGATTGGGACACAGACCTCTTTGGGGAGGTGGGACAATATTCAGCCCACCAAAGAGTGCAACAACATTGAAGATTTCTTCTAGCCCTTGCAGCAATCTTTATTTGGTGGGAAAGAGGTACATAAATGAATGATGGCAAAATATGATTGCAAATAACAAGAGATGATGAGTGAGAGGGTGGGCTAATGGGTGTGAAGAAGACTCCTAGAGAAGATGATGACCAAAGCTAGTCTCAAAGGATTAATGGGAAACAATCCAGCCAAAGAGTAAGGTAGAATGTTGGAAGTCAGGAAGCCCAGGGACTGAGAATGCACTGGGCAAAAGCCACAGCACAAGTAGAGTGCTGTTTCTGCTTCATTGACTTCGATGTTCCTGCTGGTCTGCTTTGTTTCAGAGGTACCTTGAGTGATAGAAAAAGATATTGACTGTACAGCATTACAATGAACGGTGGGAGGACTGGTGTCAAGATGCTTCTTAAAAGCTTAGCTTGTCTGATCTTTAGTTTTCTCGTCAGTCAAATGGGAGTACTACTTGTACTTCCAGAGTTGCTCCAAATATAAAAATGAGATCATGAGTATAAAGTTCCTGACATGGTTCCTGGCACATAGTAGGTATTCAATAAAAGTTAGATTGTTTTCAATTTGCCTCACTTCGGACCTCTTCTGCTTCACGATGCTGTATTGGGGTGCACGCATTGACCTGTCCCAGAAAACCCCTAGAGGAAGAGCAGGTAACGTTTTCCCTGGAGACACTCATTCCCACAGATGAGGTCACATGTCACTTCCTGAAGATTATGAGGCCTTTTCCAGGATGTTATAGAGGGAACTAAACACAGTTCAGGGAAAGCAAGACTGCAGCTGGCATACCCAGACTTCTGAGTACTAGAAATTTCAAATTGTTGGAGTTTTCACTTTTTTCACCTTTTGAAATAGCCAGGTATGGTTATTCTTGGGGAAAAAATAAGTAGCTGTGAGTTCTGTTCACTGAAGGAGTCCTAATTTCCTTACTTTGTCCCACAATGTTGACAGTATCATGTAGACGAAGACTAGTTGTGGAAACAGGGTCAGGTCAGCAGCTAATGACCACGTAAGTGATAAGACCTCAATTTAACCACTGATAAAATAAAATGCTTTGAACCAGATGATCTGTAAGACTCCTTCTAGATTTAAAATGATGCTATTCTGTGGTGAATTTGGAGCATAAATAGGTACCAACTACAGAAAGGCAGGGGGCTTCCCCAGTAGCTCAGTGGTAAAGAACCCACCTGCCAATGGAGGAGATGTAAGAGATGCAGGTTAGATCCCCAGGTCGGGAAGATCCCCTGGAGGAAGACATGGCAACCCACTCCAGTATTCTCACCTGAAGAATTCCATGGACAGAGGAGCCTGGCAGGCTATGGCCCATAGCATCTCACAGAGTCAGACATGACTGAGGCAACTTAGCATGCATGCATAGCAACCTGGGCTGCTGGGGAAAGCATGATTTGGAGTTGCGCGAATGTGTGCTTGAATCTTTGCTCTGAGATTTACTCACAGGATTACTTCATTTCCCTGAGTCTCAGCTCCTGCAAGTTGGGGATGAAAGTGCCTACATAAAGGGCTGACAGGAAGACAAGACATCATGTGTAATGGAGAATCTGGCACAAAATTGATTTTCAATGAGTACTGACTGCAGTGTGTCTCACCAACATTTCACCCTTGAATCCAGCGACCAGTCCTGTTCTCAGAGGTTTCCTTTTTTAAGCATAATGCTACTGTTATCAAAGTATCATGTGTTTGTGTGTGCATGGCCAGTTGCTCAGTCATGTCTGACTCTTTGCGACCCCATGGACTGTAGCCTGCCAGGCTCCTCTGTCCATAGGATTTCCCAGGCAAGCATACTGGAGTGGGTGGTCATTTCCTCCTCCAGGGGATCTTCCTGATCCAGAAATTGAACCCACATCTTCAATATCTCCTGCATTGGCAGGCAGGTTCTTTATCATGTGTATGTAGTTTAAAAAGTAAGAGTATTAGAAGATTTAAGTGAAAAATAGCTGTCTCCTTCCTCCTCCCCATCACTAATTACTGCTCCTCCAAGGAAATAACTTTTCATTTTTATCCATTCCTGGTAGTTTCCCTCCATGTTTCTAAAAAACAAGCTTAAACTATATTTTCTTAATCTGTTAATTTTAACATCCTGTTAGTGGTATTGGAAGGTGTTTCTCTCTCTCCCCTTCCCCCCACACACATATTCCTGCCAATTCAGTGATGCCACATTTTAGGGTTAAATCCATAATCAGCAGGTGCATCATTGTGATGCTTAAGCCAAGTAGGGACAATGATTCAATTTCTTCCTCATACAGGTGTGAAAGTGAAACTGTTAGTCTCTTAGTTGTGTCTAACTCCTTGCAACCCCATGGCTATAGCCTGTCGGGCTCCTCTGTCCATGGGATTCTCCAGGCAAGAATACTGGAGTGGGTTGCCATTTCCTTCTGTAGTTTTTTCCAAAGTTATTGCCCTTTTTCCTCTTTGACTCATTTTCTATGCACCCAATATGAATTCTTTTCAAAAATATTCACCAGAACTCCAAAAAATTTGATGTGATAAATTCATTAGTAAGATATCCATCCTTTACCTAGGAGGTACCCCTCCAGGACATCTGTGCCACCTTCTCCAATATGGACTGAGTGCTCTCCAGATCTGTTACATAACTCTCACCCTGCATCACCTACATCCTTCCCATCCTCCACCACCTCTGGGACTTTGTCTCTCATCTCTGCTCTATTGAATCCCATTTTTATGTTTCCACATTTTCCTTTTCTTGGTTTTCTTTCTTTTTTCAGAAAGTCACATTCTCTTAAAGCTTTCTCAGGTAAATGTTTGAGTCCTTGCATGTCTGAAAATAGTCTTTCTTGTATCCTCAGTCCTGAGTAATAGTTTGAGTAGGTAATAAATTCTAGGTTGTAGTTCTGAGAGTGTGGATCTATTGTCTTTCAGCTTCTAGCATTTCTGTTCAGAAGTCCAATGTCAGTTCCTTACTCTTAATCCTTTTCATGTAACCTGTTATGATTCCCTTGGAGTTTTCAGGATTATCTTTGCATCCTTAGCATTGTGATTTTAAAAATGATGTGTTTTATAATGAGTTTTAAAATTTATTTTACTGAGCACTCAGTAAATCTCTATAGCCCGGAGCTTCATATCTTTCACTTCTGGGTGATTTTATAGCATTCATTCTCTGATAATCCCCTCCCTGCCATTTTCTCTTTCCTCTGCCTGCAATTTTTGGTGGTTATATACAAAGCTCCTGAACTGGTCCTTTAGTTTTCTAAAATCTGCTCTAGTTTGCATCTCTTTGACTTTTGTTTCTATTTTCTTAGAAATTTTCTGATCTTTGTCTTTTAATCATGCTTTTGAAAGTTTGTCTTAGCTTTCATGTTTTTAATTTCTGAGAGTTGTTACTTGTTCTCTTACAGTTCATTTTTTATAGCATTCTTCTCTTATTGCATTTATGATATACTTTCTCTAAGTTCTGTGAGGATCTTATCATCTATGAAGTCTTCTGCTTTCTGTATTGCCTCTGCTTCTTTCAAGTTCTATTCTACTATGTATGTGTTCATTTTTCTCCCATGTTGAAGACTTCTCTCAAGTTGCTGACTTTATTAGGCATTAATATTTGAATGACACATACGCACACGCACACACATACACATACACACACACTCACAGACTGATTGGAAGATTTGTGAGTGGGGTTCATTAACTGAAATTCATGAAAGAATTTAACTCTCGTGGACCAAGCCATTCTATTGAGATAATTTTAAATTTAGCATCTATCATTATTTTTTCCCGGCCTTTCTTGTTTCTTTCTGGAAAATTCTTTGATCTTCTTCCATCTGCAGGTATCATCCTGGCTGGCAGCATTCCAGGAGCCCAGAGAAAGAGGGCTGGGCAGCGTCTCCATTCAGTATATTGAAAAAAGTAGAAGTGTTAGTCATTCAGTCATGTCTGACTCTTCACAACTCCATGGACTGCAGCCCGCCAGGCTCCCCTGTTGAAGGAATTCTCCAGGCAAGAATACTGGAGTGAGTTCCCATCCCCTTCTCCAGACGATCTTCCCAGCCCAGGGATCAAACCCGGTCTCCTGCATTGCAGAGAGTCTTCACTGTCTGAACCACCAGAGAAGTTTTTCACTTGTGCTCACCATTTCCGAATAAAGACCCATCCTGATTCAATTTTTCCAAATCTTCACCACTTTCCCTGCCTGGCTTCGCAGGATGGGGTTGGGAATCGGAGAGTCTCTCAATTGTCAGCACATCCTTTGCTTTCTGAGGTAGCTAGCGCCTCCAATTTCTGACACTTTCTGAGGTTCTCTGACCCAAATCACCATAATATGTTTTTATATCGTCCCTTGATAAGTCCTTCGATTTTACTTTTCTTCACTCTGTTAGTCCAGTCCAGACTCATCGATCCACATTCCAGCACTCAAAACTTGGTCAATGTATCATATCTGTTATTGTCTTCCCTCTCATCCTAGCTTTTCATCTATTTTATACCATTTTATTCCTTCAGTGTCATGTAAGTGGGAGTCTCTGGGGAGGAATGGAAATAAATGGATGTGCTCAATCTGTGATGTTTAACTGGAGTCTAGTGGGGGTTTCTTTCAGCAAAAGATTCTGTGTGTGGGTGAAATAAGAAAAGGGACAGAGAATGTGCTTCCGTGATAGTCTCTCTCATTTTCTAAATTATAAAGGCCTTGTTTCCTAGAGTAACAGAGGTTATCTAGAGTCACTCTGCCCTACGTAAGATCTGGATGAAATTGCCTTGAACACCACGCTCTCATCCTGTTCTTCCTAAGATTCCAAACACTCCCAAAGCTTAGACTTTTCTTAGGCACATATTCTCTACTTGGATGGACTGGAAGGGTTTTGCTTTCTTTCTTTTTTTTTTTTTTCATCTCTCCTAGCATTACTTCAAATTTGGGACACAAGACTTTGGGGGTAATTTCAGTTTACCATCTACCTTCCTCCCACGTACAAAGGAAATATCTTTCTGAAAAGCATCTACACGTAGTGTACCTTTACTGAAGATTGAAAAGTAATAGTCCCCTCTCTAGAATGACATCTGATACCAGATGGTAAGAGTTTCATTTCCTTTACCCTGCTATGTCATGATCTATGTGTAAGTTTATTTCTGAAATAAACATAAAAATTCAAAGTGCATGGAACTTCTATGTATCCTGATAGAAAAGGTGTAGAAATCATGGGTTTTTAATCCAGGAGGAAGACAGTCTGCTATCATCAGCCAAGAATCCCCATAAATAATATTCAACAACACATCCTATGTCTGCTTTTGGTTTCTATATCCCAAGAAATAAATGAGATATTTAGAACAAGGCCAAGAGGTGACAAAGGACATCAGTGTACATTATTTCATTTAATCTTAACAGTCTTGTGAGTTATCATTTTACAGATGACACAACAGATACTAAATGACTTTTTGAAGCCATATAGCTAGAAATTGGCAAAGCCAGGAACTATAAGAATAACTTCAAAAAAAAAAAAGAATAACTTCAACTGATACCACTCTGCTTTCTATCCATAGAATTTATATAGAGAGACTCATGGGCAAATAAAAAGTGAGAGAGATACTGACATATGTGTATACATGTTTATGGATTTATGTTTGTATTATATGCATGTATACTTATTCAATTGGTGCAAAAGTAATTGCAGTTTTGCACTGTTGAAATTTGACATTTGCTATTAGAATACATTCCTAAATAAATGTGGCTATGTTATGTATCATTTTAGTGCACATTTCTTGCTTTACTTTTTATCCTAAACACATTGCTTGCTGTTTATTTTATATTTATTTTAGACTAGAAATGATGTTAGAAAAAAAGCAAATTCAAGGAATTTTTTATTCGAGTTCAAAATGGATCGTAAAGCAGCAGAGACAACTCACAACATCAACAATGCACTTGGCCCAGGAACTGCTAATGAACGTATAGTGTAGTCATGGTTCAAGAAGATTTGGAAAGGGAAGGAGAGCCTTGAAGGTGAGGCCGGCCATTGGGAGTTGACAACAACAACTGAGGGCCATCACTGAAGCTTGATGCTCTTCAACTACACGAGACATTGCCAAAGAACTCGACGTCAACCATTCTACGGTCATTTGGCACTTGAAACAAATTGGAAAAGTGAAAACGATTGATAAGTGGGTGCCTCATGAGCTGACTGCAAATCAAAAAAAAAATCCATCGTTTTGAAGTGTCATCTTCTCTTATTCCAGACAACAACAATGAACCATTTCTTGATCAGATTGTGACATGCAATGAAAAGTGGGTTTTATACAACAACTGGCAATGACCAGCTCAGTGGCTGGACTGAGAAGAACCTCCAAAGCACTTCCCAAAGTGAAAGAAAGAAAGAAAGTGAAGTCGCTCAGTCGTGTCTGACTCTTTGCAACCCCAACGACTGTAGCCTACCACATTCCGCCGTAAATTTGTACCTCAAAAATGTCATCATCACTGTTTGGTGGTCTACTGCCTGTCTGATCCACTACAGCTTTCTGATTCGCAGTGAAACCATTACATCTGAGATGCTTGCTCAGCAAATTGAAGAGATGCACTGAAAACTGCAAAGCCTACACCTGATATTGATCAACAGAAAGGGCCCAATTCATCTGCATGACAATGCCCAATGCATGATCGCGACTGCTTCTAAAGTTGAACGAATTGGGCTACGAAGTTTTGCCTCAACCGCCATATTCACCTGATCTCTCGCCAACCGACTACCACTTCTTCAACCATCTCAACAAGATTTTGCAGGAAAAACGCTTCCACAACCACCAGGAGACAGAAAACGCTTTCCAAGGGTTTTCCAAATCCCAAAGCACGAATTTTTACATTACAGGAATAAACAAACTTATTTCTTGTGGGCAAAAAATGTATTGATTGTAATGTTTCCTATTTTGATTAATAAAGATATATTTTGGCCTAGTTGTAATGATGTAAAATTCACAGCCCAAAACTGCAATTACTTTTGTAACAACCTAATATAATTTTTCACTCTCATGATTACAAACAGATATGATTATCCCTCTTTCTAAGATTTTGAAACTAAGACTAAGAAAGAGGGAACAGATAAAGGAAACTGGACTAACAGATACAAACTACTATGTATAAAATAGATAAGCAAGAAGGATATACTATATAGCACAGGGAATAATAACAATTAACTTGAAATAACATATGATGGAGCATAATTTGCAAAAATATTGAATCACTATGCTGTATACCTGAAATTAATATAATATTTTAAATTAACTTTACTTCATTTTTTAAAACAGAAAGAAACTCAGACTCAGCTAGGTTGAGTAACATGTCCAAAGTAACACAGCAGTGTCTGAATCAAGACTGAAATCCAGACTCCGAAATCTGTGTTAATTCCATTTCTACCTGCTGCCCTTGTTAACTAGATTCCAAAGACAGCTCCCACCGATCCATCTTCACCCTGATCATAGCTGTCACTCCTCACATGGAAAGGGGAAGTGTGTCTCCCCAGTTCTTGAATCTTGGCTGACTTGGTAACTTTGACCAAGAGAATGTGGCAGAAGTGACATTTTGGGGTTCCACACTCAAGCCTTAAGATAACTGGCAGCTTCTATTTCCTGCTTCAAGGAACTTCAGAAAACCAAGTAAAGTAAGTGAAACACTCACTCCCAGCTGGGCCCCCAGCTGAAGGTCAGCAGTCACTGCCAGCTGCACCACTGAGCCCTCCTTGTGGTGCCAGCCCAGTCAAGCCTCAGAGGATTTCCATCTCAGTCTGCACTACATGCTGCATAAGAGCCACCCAACCAAAGTCAACCAACCTGCCAAATCACAAGATATACTACAATGGTTATCATTTTAAGCCACTAAGCTTTCAGGTATTGTGTTATGAAGCAAGAGATTACAAAACACTGCCTCTCTTGGAAGAGGTGAGTCCAGGCCCTGTGACTTCAAAGCCAGTTCTCTTTTTATTAGAGTTAGCACAGTGACATAAGCTTTTTCCACCAAGGATAGAAATGACATGAATTCATTGGTACCTAGAGTGACGGCATCTTAAAACAAGATACTCAAGGAAAATTTAAAAATGGCAAATTAAAAATATATATATAGTTTTAATAAGAGTATATAGAACAGGAATGTTATTCATCTACTGTTTGTGGGAGTATAAAATGCTAAAACATTCCTGAGGGCAATTTGGTGATATCTTACGATGCTCATGCCCCTTGACTCAGAGATATTACTTCCAGGCATTTATCCTTAGGAACCATAAAAGATATGTGCAAAGATTTTTTTTCTATGAGAATGTTCAGCATAGCACACTTATAGAACCAAAACAAAGAGAAGGGAAGAGAGGGAGAGAGGGAGAGAGAGAGATTCTAAATATCCACCAATAGGGGACTTGGGTAAACAAAATAAAATATATTCACATAATGGAAAATTATTACATTGTGACTAAAAGTAATGCAGTGTAAATCTTTTCCATGGCATGGAAATGCGTTCCACATTAAGAAGCATAAAGTCATATATGAAACAATGTAAACGCCACTAGTTTTTGTAAGCAACACCAATGGAAACCAACACCAACATAGGACCTCCTCTATGCCAAGCCCTATATTTTCAAGGATATATCATCAAAAATAAATAATGACCTCATCTCGACAGTATGATTATTTCTTCTTCATACATTTTAATGGGGCTTTCCAGGTGGCGCTAGTGGTAAAGAATCTGCCTGCCAATGCAGGAGATGCCAGAGATGCAGGTTTGATCCCTGGGTTGGGAAGATTCCTGGAGAAGGAAATAGCAACCCACTCCAGTATTCTTTCCTGGACAATCCCATGGGCAGTGGAGCCTGGTGAGCTACAGTCCATGGGCTCACAAAGAGTCAGACACGACTGAGCACGCACTCACACAGGACAGGATACCTTTTAAAATTTACTAAAACTATTTATTTTTAATAAACATATACAAATATAAATACCAACCCAGCATTATAAGCATATATATAATTTTTAAATAGATTGGTAACTTTTGGATTTCTGAGATGATTAGCGAAACAGTTCTGCCCTTGTGAGACTGTCACAGACACAGCCAACGCATTCCCATGATGCAGTTCAAGCAGTGGTATCTTGAGTCAAAATCCTGGGCTTAAAGACCCCCTGGTCTTGCACATTGTTTTAGCACAAACTCTTAGGCCAATTCTGGGATATCTCCTGGCTAGCTTCCAATTTTGTTTCTGTCATACACATTAGGCAAGGGATTCCAGCGTGTTCTCTACAGGGGGTGGACTGAGTGAAGGTCCAGCTTTATTCCATCCTAGACGTTATAAGCTCTCTGGGGATTCAGAACACATTGCTTCCATATGGTCTATAAGCTTGGGAAGCAGGGGTCTCTCCGCAACCTAAACTGACCCTCCTGCAATTAGAAATGAGGTTTCCAGCAGGAGCGCTATCTCCGTGTGAACAGCAGACAATAGCCTTTGGCTCTGTCTAACAAGATCAGCAAGCTAGGCTCTTCAAATTGGCTAAATTTATATTGCTCACTAGACCCTGTGAATAAATAACAAGGTAATTCTTTTGTTGGCTGGAAAATAATCTATACAAATTCTATCTTAATAATAGTCTCTCAACAGGCCACGTAAGTGCCGGCAGGCAGGAGCCAGATCAGAGATGCGAACAGGATCTCTGAGTTTGGAGTGTCTGTAATGAAACACTACACCTGCTGCCTCTCAAAGTGGAATTGACTGGATAAAAATTTAGTACACAAGAGTCATCCTGTGCTTGTTTCCCAGCCTTTCAGCATCTGGAGATTAAGGGCCTGTTTCCCTAGAGCCTGGAAGATGCTTTGAATTTCTAGTAAGATAAGCATTGGCCTGGAACATACAATGTGCTCTGACAACCCAGGGGGTGGGATGGGGTGGGAGGTGAAGGGAGGCTGAAGAAGGAGGGGACATAGGTATACCTATGGCTGATCCATGTGATATACGGCAGAAACCAATACAACATTGTAAAGTAACTATCCTTCAATTAAAAATAAATTTAAAAAATAAAATTTTTAAAAAGAAAAAAATTAACAAAGTGGGTGGAACAGTAACCATTGGCCATTCTCTGTTAATATTCACTTGGTGTGATACTGCCCAGAAGGGATTTATTCACTCACATATCTAAACATTTCAGGGCCTAGGCAAACTACAGGCAGGGCTTGATCTGGGCTTAAAATGCTGTCACAAGATCTAATCCTTCTCTCTCTAAATTGCAACTTAATTCACTTCATGGTGGCTTTTTTTTTTGACAAGTTCTTCCATCGTGGTCAAAAACAACGGTAATGTTTTTAGAACTAACAAGTCTACCAGTTTCAAATTCCTTTTGGAAAGAATGAGAATCTCTTTCCCTGGAGGACCAGCAAAACACATTATGCTTCATTGGCTCTGTTTAGGTCACATACCCATCCCTGAACTAGCCACTATGTAGTTCAAATGAGTATATCTAAGTATGAACCAACTGGACCTCATTTGCGTCTTTTCCCCTGAAGTTACAAAACAGGGGAGGGGGGTAACATCCCCATCCAAAAAGATAAATTGAAATGAGTGAAGAGTAATTTTAAGTACACTAGCTCAGGGTGTACTTAAAGAGGCGAGTTCTTGGGCATATGTGTGGAGAAAAGCATGATCCAAAAGCATCCCTGCACCCCAGTGTTCATTGTAGCACTGTTTACAATAGCCAAAACATGGAAGCAACCTAAATGTCCATCAACAGAGGAAAGGATAAAGAAGATATGGCACGTGTATACAATAGAGTATTACTCAGTCATTAAAAATGAATGAAATGATACTATTTGCAGCAACATGGATGGACCTAGAGATTGTCATACTAAGTGAGGTAAGTCAGAGAAGGAGAAATATTGTATATCACTTACATGCCCAAGCTGAAAAAAAATGATACAAATGAACGTATTTACAAAACAGAAACAGCCTCACAGACTAAGAGAAAGAGCTTGTGGTTACCAGGATGAAGGGTTAGAGGAAGGTACAGTTAGGGAGTTGGGGATTGACATGTACAAACTGCTATATTTAAAATGGATAACCAACAAGGACCTACGGTATAGCACAGGGAACTCTGCTCAATATCTTGTAACATCCTAAATGGGAAAAGAACTTGAAAAAGAATAGATACATGAATCCTTTTGCTGTACATTTGAAATTACACAACATTGTTAAACAACTATAATATAAAATTAAAAGTTTAGAAAAAACAGAGGGAAAAAAAAAGAGGACTGTGCTTGGACTGGGTGGCAAAGACCTCAAATCCAACACAGATATTAAAGAAAATGTTAATTGTCTCCTTGTTCCTTCCCTACAGTGTCATGAGCTAGTTTCTGTTTCTTGAAGCACAATCCATGAGGTAGAAGTCATCTCCCACCTGATCTTGCACCCTTACCCTTCATGGGTAAGATCCATCCAAGCCTCATATCACCATTCCTTGCCTTTCCTCTATTCTAAGGCATGCCCTGATGAAGGTAAGAATTTCCCTCTTTATCATAGCAATGCGTGCTGTGCTGTGTTAAGTCGCTCAGTCATGTCCAACTTTGGGACCCTATGGATTGTAGCCAGTCTAGTCTCTTCTGTCCATGGGATTCTCCAGGCAAGAATACCCGAGTGGGCAAGTTTTCTCCAGGGAATCTTCCCAACCCAGGGATCAAACTCAAGTTTCCTATGTCTTCTACATTGGCAAGCAGGTTCTTTACCACTAGCACCACCTGGGAAGTCCATATGATAGTAATAGCTGTCATTTATTATTCATTTAGTACATACCATGAATGGTGCAAAATCCTTTATGCAAAGATGTCATTGAATCTTCCTTCATAAAAACTCTAGGAGGTCACATCGATTACTTATAAGATACGGAAAATGAGGTTCACGATAAAGCTTGGGCAGGATCACACAGCTATTAAGTGAAAGAAAGGAGAACTAACTGTTATATGATTTCTGAGCCACCGCTCTTGACTGTACAATGACTCAGTTA
This sequence comes from Giraffa tippelskirchi, assembly GCF_054371585.1. Taxonomy (NCBI): domain Eukaryota; kingdom Metazoa; phylum Chordata; class Mammalia; order Artiodactyla; family Giraffidae; genus Giraffa; species Giraffa tippelskirchi. Next base: position 26,466,451 of record NC_137287.1, read on the forward strand.
TCTCCTTTCTCCCCCATAAAGAACGATGTTCACATGGCAAGGCTTCTGCTTGCTCCCTTCTTCTTAGATCTGATGGTTTCCTTGCCAATAAGAAGTTTCTTCCCACAGGATATGTGAACCAAAAACTACAGCAAGAGAAATACAAGTGCTCCATAGCAATATGCATAGATGTTCATCATCGCTGAGAATGAGATGCAAATTAAGATTACATTGAAGTAAACATTTAAGGGCTGACAAATATCCAAAATATGAACAACATATTCTTTTAGTGAGGTTGCAAGGAAACAGAGTCTTTCATTTATTCTGGCCGTGATGCAGAATGGTACAACTTGTAAGAAGAGCAAAATTTTCCATGATTTTAAAAACTATGTATGCATTTATCATTTGACTAGAAATCCCACTTCAAGGACTCCACTCCAAAAGAAGTTGTCAAAAATTTAAATGCACAAATACACAACATTCATTGTTGCATTATTTGTAATAGAAAATGCCCAAATGTCCATCAACAAGGGACAAGTTGAAAAGGCTATGGTCTACATTCACACAATGGAGTACTATGCAATGGTGAAAAAGAAATGAGGAATACAATCACTCTTCATTATTTCTGCTTCTGTAGTTGTAAATTAATGTACTAGCTACAATGTATTTGTAACACCAAAGTCGATATTGGCAGCACTTTTATGGTCACTCTCAGGCATGTATGTGCAAAGATATGAGCTGTCCAGTGTGCATGTTACCAGCGGACGTCCTGACAAAGCAACTCTCCGACTTCTTCTTTAAGTTCTCATAGTGTAAATGTTACGTGTGTAAACACAGTATTTAGTGCCATCATTTTTGCATTTTTGTGCCTTTTGATGGTTATTTCACTGTTCAAAATGGTCCGAAGCATAATACTGAAGTGCTACCAAGAGGTCCTTAGCAAAGGAAAGTTGTGATGTTCTTGACAGAAATGGAGCAGGTGTGAAGAGATATTTACTTACTTATATTAGAAAAGCAATGAGAGAATAAACAAAACCTTTTTTTTAAAAGTTACCTGATAGAAATTGTAAAAACCATGATGTGGAGGGGAGAGGGATGGAAATCAGACCTCTCTGAATGCAATCTGTTCTAAATATTTTGAGTATATAAATATTTTACAAAATTATAAAATAAAGTTAAATCAAAATTAAAAAAAAACAATTCCCATCTAAAACAAAATGAAATAAATGAGCTAAACTGTGTATCAAGTTGGAGTGATTTAGTGAGGAACTCTGTTAAAGCATATTAAAATACAGTAATTTGCTGCCATGTCTCAACTGGGATATAGTCTAAGGTTATAAACAACTGCAAAAAAACTAAGATGTTTTCAGAAATTTTATTTTTAGTTGTAACATTGATTTTGCTATTCTGGAACTGTTGTAAGAGTGTTAAAGGACAGGCAAGTGAGTAAGTCTATTGCTATAACTTGGGCTGAGATTTTTGTCATGGAGAAGCAATACCCAAGTGCAGAATCAGAAAACTTGGGTACAAAGCCTCTGACCTTAAATGTGAGTTGGTGATATCAATAGGAACACATGATATATTTTCTCTTTTAAATATATTCACTTCCTAGCTCTGCTTATATACAAATCATAGAAATAATGACACAGTCCAGACTGTGGTTTCTAAATACCATTTCCCACTAAAAGGAACTCAAGCTCTTTGGATATGTGGTCAATTTCTCATGTAGGTTAGACAAGATTAAAAGTGAGCCCAGAACATCTCATTGTACCAGAAGCCAGGAAAGATGTCAAAGTGATATTTTGTAACATCAAACAATTTTTTAGGTGTGATGTCAGTACTATACTTAGGTTTTGAAAAGTCTTTACATTTTAGAGATGCACTCTGAGATATTTCTCAGTAAAATAACACAGAATCTTGGAAGAAGACCACAGCATGGCCAACCATGTTGGTGTGGGACTGAAAGGATTCCCAGGACAATAGGCATCGGTGGTAAAATTGGGAAAGTCCTGGACAAACTGGAATAGTTGGTCACCCTAAGAGTGAGTGCATATAAAAGGGAAACAAGACTGAGCCCATGGTGATAATCATGGGTACATAGGCTTTGTTTTAGGTTTCTCTTTACTTTTGATTTGTTAGTAATTTTTCATAGGAAAAAAAAAAAAAAACATAGTCCACTAGGGCCAGATCAAAAAGTTTCAAGAGGGGTCCCAAGATGTTACTCCTACTGGCCAAAAGTGGTTCAATTTCAACTTCAAAAAGAAGAATATGCATAATGAATTAAACATAATAAAAATCAAAGAGTTCAAAATGATACTTTAAAAAAGAAAACTCAATAATCACCTCTGGAGATGAAAAGATATTGACTTATTTTTTTTGAAAACTAATTTAATAAAGGGAAAACAAAAAGCTTAACCTAATATTTCTGTGCAAACTCTACTTTAGAGGTGAACAAAAATTTGATGATGGCATGTTCGTTTAGAAAAATCTCAGCTAACAATGAATGAATAATAGAACATCACCACTTTGTACTCCTAAAAGAAATAATGGATCTAGGCAATGATAGGGCTTCTCAGGTGGTGCAGTGGTAAAGAATCCATCTGCCAATGCAGGAGACACAAGAGACATGGGTTCAATCATTGGGTCAGGAAGATCCCCTGAGGCAGGAAATGGCGACCTGCACCAGTATTCTTGCCTGGAAAATTCCACGGATAAAGGAGCCTGGTTACCATCCATAGGGTCTAAAAGAGTTGGGCATGACTGTGCGACTCTGTGCTCACACACAGGCAATGATATCAATGATGACTAAAATAACTGAGTGGAAAGCTAAAGAAAAACTTTAAGGGTGGATCAGGCTGATATCACCTGTACCTCCTGGTAAATCTTAAAGAGTCCGTCAGAATTGATATACCTCTCAATGTAATCATTGGGAAGTATACAACATCATATGTGGAGAACCATTTCACTTTCTATCCAAAAATAAAACCTGGATCTAACAACCAATTTATAAGAAATACAGAAGATAAGGAACATGTTACATGATATTGCATATATGAATCAGCAAAATTAAGCATGTTGAAAACTCTACCACACAAACAAATCAGTAATTTTAAATAGAAAGAAAAAAAGAACTTTAAATTGAAAGCAACTCAAGATATATTGACCAAATGTGGTATGTGGACCTTATATGGACTCAAATTCAACTTAGAAAAAATCAGTGGTGTTCCTAGGGGGGTGGGATGGGGAGGGAGAGGGGAGAGAGGTTCAAGAGGGAGGAGACATACGTGTACTTATGGCTGATTCACGTTGATGTCTGGCAGAAACCAACACCATTCTATAAAGCAATTATCCTTCCATTAAAAAATAAATAAATTTAAAAAATAAGTGGTATTACATGTATACCTACACACACAGACACAGGATAATTTAGGAAATTTGGTCAGTAATGCAGCGAAATCCTGGAAACAAAGACACAGCCCTGACTGTGGTTTCCAAATACCATTTCTCACTAAAAGGAACTCAAGCTCTTTGGATAAGTGGCCAATTCCTCATGTAGGTTAGACAAGATTAAAAGTGAGCCCAGAACATCTCATTGTACCAGAAGACAGGAAAGATGTCAAAGTGATATTTTGTGATATCAAACAATTTTTTAGGTGTGATGTCAGTACTGAAGTTAGGTTTTGAAAAGTCCTTGTATTTTAGAGATGCATTCTGTGATACTTCTCAGTTATATAACATAGTATCTTGGGAAAAGTCCACAGGGTGGCCAACCATGTTGGTTTGCTGGGACTGAAAGGATTCCCAGGACAATGGGCATTGGTTGTAAAATTGGGAGAGACCTGGACAAACCAGGAGAGTTGATCACCCTAAGAGTGGGTATGTGCAGAAGGGAAACAAGACTGAGCCTGTGGTGATAATCATGGGTACATGGGCTTTGTTTTAGATTTCTCTTTACTTCTGATTTGTTAGTAATTCTTCTTGGGAAAAAAAAAATATATATATATATATATAAGGTGCTGTCTCCTCTGTGGAGTTGACAGCTGAATCTTTTCCCCCAGCTTCTATTCTATCCTGGCCTTTGGATGTCCCACTTAGTCTTGCCTCTGTGCCGTGATCTACCAACTGTACATCCACAAAAGAATCACAATGCAGAGTCTGTGAGAATGGCAGGTAGAAGCTTGTCTTTTGAGTCACAAAGACAAGAGTTCAGGTGCTGATCTTCCCTCTACACGTCTGACTTTAGAACAATGGATTATCAACCTCTGAAACTCAATTTGCTCATGAATAAATTTAGAATACAAGTAATGGCTGCTTTGTAGGGTTGCTGCAAGAATTCAGTAAGATGTGAGCAAAGAGCTTAGAGCAGTGTCTGGCATTCTCCGTACCATCTTGGATGTAAGAAGCATGCTTTTTTTTCATTTTCCATATTTAACATTCTGAAATCAGAACTCTCTTTTAAAACCAGAGTTGTCTAGCTGGGGTCTCAGATGTAATCAGTAGTGTAATAATCCCATTTTCTAGTTTCTGTATTTGATGCTTTGACATCTTGGGGCTCTGCTTACCCTGAAGAGACTGCCCCTCCCAAGGTTAACTAGTTCCTGGAGAAGAAAATGGCAACCCATTCCAGAATTCTTGCCTGGAAAATCCCATGGACAGAGGAGCCTGGAGGGCTACAGTCCAAGGGGTCACAAAGAATTGGACACAACTGAGTGACTGAGCACATGGATAGGAAATGACTCACTTGAGACCATGCCTTTCATGTGCAAACCAACCAATCTGGAGCCCATGTCCTTAACTGCCTCATTTACAGGCTCTCCACTCTGGGTCACTATCCACTTTCTTTAACCACCCCAGGGCCAGATACCAGATAGGGAGGGACAGCCCCTACACCCTACAGCCTGCTGAAATGATTAAAACTAGCTAAGCCTGCTGACCCTGATTTGACCATTCCTTTCCAGAGGAATCATGATGCAGCCTCTTGCCCTCATTTCCCCTCATTACCTCCACCTCCTGCTCAACACTGGTGCTTCCCCATGTGGCCCTGCATGACACCCTGTGTCTCCTGTTTCTAGGGAAGTATGAGTGAAAACTTCCTTCATGAATGTCACTCCCATATCTTTGTGTCTTACCATATAGAATTAAAGCAAACCCCAGTACCCTTAAATCAAACAGAAACCAGCTCTGACCTGCTGCTGCTGCTGAGTCGCTTCAGTCATGTCCAACTCTGGTCAACCCTACGGACTGCAGCCCGCCAGGCTCCTCTGTCCATGGGATTCTCCAGACAAGAATTCTGGAGTGGATTCTGGAATGGATCCATTACAGAGAGGATTGCCCTCCTCCAGAGGATCTTCCCAACCCAGGGATTGAACTCGCATCCCTTATGTCTCCTGTATTGGCAGGCAGGTTCCTTACCACTAGTGCCACCTGGGAAGCCTCAGCTCTGACCTAGTTAAGTAGAAAAAGACAATGGAAAGTTCACATGTGTTAAGGATTAAGCTGGCAACCGGATTCAGAAAATAAGCAAAACCCACAGAGGCTTAGCAGCCCAAAGCCCAGGTGAGGTCATTCCACAGGAACAGCCTTTTGAGGACGCTGTCTGTCAGTGATACAGCCACCCCTGGATGTTCAATACAGTGCTCCCTGGGCTCTCAATACTGCCACGGGATGCTTGATGCTTTCCTTATGAGACCCTCAAGGTTCAAGATCATAAACCTGCACTTCTGATTGACTAAGGCTCCATGATTTAACTTTACTCCAGTTTCCAGGAGGTGGGGAAGAGGGAATACCTAGTTTCTTTGGTTTCTACCATTCCAGACTGTAACTCCTACTGGATGCACAAGGGAATATTCTCCTAAAAGTAAGAAGAATGTTTAGGCCCTAAGTAGCAGAAAAGTCAAAAGACCACAGAGGAGCTAAAAGAGACTTGTTAAGAAGATGAGTAAGCTTCACCTTGTCTTTGCTGAGCTTGTGCTAACTTAGCCAAATATCATGGCATAATAAATAATGGAATTTTCAAAGCCAAGAGAGATTGGTGTTAATTGATTCGTGGCCCATGAAGGACTAGTCAGGGGATGTACACCTATTTATCACAAAGCTTCCAAAGACTTTTCAGAGAAGCCCTTTAACTTCTTCAGTATAGGATTCAGTTAAAGGATTACAAGTTTGACTGCATAGGAACTGTAGATGAGAATCCAGTATTCTTCCATTTGACTCAAAATTATATTATCAATCCTGAGAACACGAAAGATGTCATGTAGCGTGAGTCACGATAAAAGAGCAGCCCATCAGAAGGACTCTGCAGGGATGTCTGCAGTCCAAAGTCATTTGGAAGAGCCTTAGGATTCAGAATTTGAAGAGGTTTGACTTACAACTGATTGTAATTTTGAAAGAAAAACAAATCAGATTTTAAAGACAAATTTAAGCTATTTTTGACAAGTAAAATAAAATTGTCTACCATTTAATAGTATTTCTCCTTCCACCCCAAACCTTCACCCTTAAGAGTTGTCATTAAATCAGTGGTAAATTTTAGAATCAATAAGATACTGTAGTAAATGTCAAATAAATTTTAGTTTACAGATATGGCCTTGGTGTGGAATTGCCCAGACCCAGCTAGGCTTTCTGCTCCTTTGCCTTTCTTGACCATGCTCTCTGTCTGGACTTGCTCATTTCTATGCAATCCACAGGTTTAGCTGTGTCTGAGCTGAATGAAGCACATGGACCAGGGGAAATCAAGTCTTTGATTTCTCCCCCATGGGCAATGCAATGAAGCAGTCTTTGGTGTGAAGTTAAAGGCCACGGGAGAGAAGGGCAGGAAGGTGGTCTGTGCCTGTGGATTCACTTCTTGGCCTCAGCCCTTGAGCCGGTGGCCAGGGCTCCACAATGCTTAGGAAATGTGTCCTTCCTTCCTGTCAAGCTTATCATGGCTTTGACTGCAGACAAGCACCGAGAGATGGGAGCTGGGGACCAGCAGAAGAGGACAGCTGCTCCCTTGGCCCTGCCATCGACAACACAGTCACGGCCAGGAGCCATGGTATCAAAACACTCAGATCTTCTCCAAACCTCATTTCTGAAAATGGTGAACCCTCCTTTATCTGACTACTTTCAAAATCCTGCTTTGCCTTATTATTGGAATCCAATTTTTTGGTCACTTGCTGTATTCCAGGAATTATATACATACTATCTCAATGAATCCTCATGAATGCTGTATCAATATTGACATTATTTCCCCTGCTCCTCATTTTAAAGATGACGTCATTAAGCTTCAGAAGTGGAGACAGGATTTGACTCTCAGCTCTTCTGCAAATCTCATTTATATTAATCAACATTGAACTGATCAGATTCTTCTCCATTCTTTTTATTAATTTAATTTTTATTTCATATTGGAGTATAGTAGGGATTTACAATATTGTGTTAGTTTCAGGTATACAGCAAAGTGGTTCAGTTACACGTATATTAATATATACATCCATTCTTTTTCAGATTATTTTTCCATATGGGTTATTACCGAATATTGAGTAGAGTTCCCATGTGCTATTGAGTAGGTCCTTGTTGATTATCTATTTTATATGTAGTCAAACACACTTTTTAAAAATAACAGCTTTATTGAGGTATAATTCACATACCATATGATTCACCTTTTTTTTAAAGTATATGATTCAATGGTTTCTAGTGTATTCACAGAATTGTGTAACCATCTCAATACCTAAATCCAGAATATTATCATCACCCCCAAAAGAAATTATTTTTCTATTATCAGTCACTTCTCATTCCCTCAACCCCACCATTGATGCCATTAATCTGTTTTCTATCTCTACCAATTTTCCTATTCTGGATACTTCATATAAATGGAACCGTATGACATGTGGACCTTTGTTTTTTTATTTGTTTTGTTTTTATTAAATTTTTTATTTTGTATTGTAATATGGCCGATTAACAATGTTGTGATAGTTTCAAGTAGACAGCAAAGGGACTCAGTCATACATATACATGTATCCATTCTCCCCCAAACTCCCTCAACATGTGGCCTTTTGTGTCTCACTTTTTTGATGCGTGCACAATATTTTCAAAATTCATCTATGTTGTAGCACAAATCAGTACTTCATTTGGTTTTATGTCTGAATAATATTCTACCGTATGGATAAACCACATTTTGTTTATTCATTAATCATCAACGGATGAATATTATATTGTTTCTATTTCTTTGATGTCGTAAATAATATACCATGCACATTCATATATAAGTTTCTGTGTAGATGTAGTTTCAATTTTGTGAGCTCATAACCAGGAGGGAAATTTCTGGGTCATGTGATAAACTTCTGTTTACTCTTTGAGGAACTGTCAAACTGCTTTTTACAATGAATGTACTAATTTATAATTCTTTTTTTTTTCCATGTATAAAGAATTTACTGGTTTTCTAAGCCAGAAACAAAAACACTAAAGACTAAACACTAAAGGGGCAGCAGGTGTGATTTAATATATTACTGGCTATTTTACATTTCCATCAGAAACATATGAGGTTCCAGTTTTCCCACATCCTAACCAATACTTATTATTCTTATCTTTTTTATTATAGTCATTCAGCAAGTGTGAAATGGCATCTTGATTTATATTTCTCTACTCATCTCACATGCTAGTAAAGTAATGCTCAAAATTCTCCAAGCCAGGCTTCAGCAATATGTGAACCGTGAACTTCCAGATGTTCAAGCTGGTTTTAGAAAAGGCAGAGGAACCAGAGATCAAATTGCCAATATCCGCTGGATCATCGAAAAAGCAAGCGAGTTCCAGAAAAACATCTATTTCTGCTTTATTGACTATGCCAAAGCCTTTGACTGTGTGGATCACAATAAACTGTGGAAAATTCTGAAAGAGATGGGAATACCAGACCATCTGACCTGTCTCTTAAGAAACCTGTATGCAGGTCAGGAAGCAACAGTTAGAACTGGACATGGAACAACAGACTGGTTCCAAATAGGAAAAGGAGTATGTCAAGGCTGTATATTGTCACCCTGCTTATTTAACTTATATGCAGAGTACATCATGAGAAACGCTGGGCTGGAAGAAACACAAGCTGGAATCAAGATTGCCAGGAGAAATATCAATAACCTCAGATATGCGGATGACACCACCCTTATGGCAGAAAGTGAAGAAGAACTAAAGAGCCCCTTGATGAAAATGAGAGAGGAGAGTGAAAAAGTTGGCTTAAAGCTCAACGTTCAGAAAACTAAGATCATGGCATCTGGTCCCATCACTTCATGGCAAATAGATGGGAAAACAGTGGAAACAGTGTCAGACTTTATTTTGGGGGGCTCCAAAATCACTGTTGATGGTGATTGTAGCCATGAAATTAAAAGACACTTACTCCTTGGAAGGAAGGTTATGGCCAACCTAGATAGCATATTTAAAAGCAGAGACATTACTTTGCCAACAAAAGTCCGTCTAGTCAAGGCTATGGTTTTTCCAGTGGTCATGTATGGATGTGAGAGTTGGACGATGAAGAAAGCTGAGCGCTGCAGAATTGATGCTTTTGAACTGACGTGTTGGAGAAGACTCTTGAGAGTCCCTTGGATTGCAAGGAGATCCAATCAATCCATCCTAAAGGAGAGCAAACCTGGGTGTTCATTGGAAGGACTGATGTTGAAGCTGAAAGTCCAATACTTTGGCCACCTCATGCGAAGAGTTGACTCACTGGAAAAGACCCTGATGCTGGGTAGGATTGGGGGCAGGAGGAGAAGGGGACAACAGAAGATGAGATGGTTGGATGGCATCACTGACTCGATAGACATGGGTTTGGGTAAACTCCGGGAGTTGGTGATGGACAGGGAGGCCTGGCGTGCTGCAATTCATGGCGTCGCAAAGAGTTGGACATGACTGAGCGACTGAACTGAACTGATCTGAATGACTAATAAAGAGGTGGCAAGAATACACAGAAGAACTATACAAAAAAAGATCTTAATGACTCAGATAACCATGCTAGTGTGATCACTTACCTAGAGCCAGACATCCTGGAATGTGAAGTCAAGTGGGACTTAGGAAGCATCACTATGAACAAAGCTAGTGGAGGTGATGGAATTCCAGCTGAGCTATTTCAAATCTTAGAGTTGATGCTGTCAAAGTGCCGCACTCAATATGCAAGCAAATTTGGAAAACTCAGCAGTGACCACAGGACTGGAAAAGGTCAGTTTTCATTCCAATCTCAAAGAAAGGCAATGCCAACGAATATTCAAACTGCCACACAAATTGCACTCATCTCACACACTAGCAAAGTAATGCTCAAAATTCTCCAAGCCAGGCTTCAACAGTATGTGAACTGAGAACTTCCAGATGTTTAAGCTGGATTTAGAAAAGACAGAAGAACCAGAGATCAAATTGCCAATATCTGTTGGATCATTGAAAAAGCAAGAGAATTCCAGAAAAACATCTATTTCTGCATTATTGACTATGCCAAAGCCTTTGACTGTATGGATCACAACAATCTGTGGAAAATTCTTAAAGAGATGGGAATACCAGACCACCTGACCTGCCTCCTGAGAAATCTGTATGCAGGTCAAGAAGCAACAGTTAGGACTGGACAAGGAAAAACAGACTAGTTCCAAATTGGGAAAGGAGTACATCAAGGCTATATATTGTCATCCTGATTATTTAACTTATATGCAGAGTAAATCATGTAAAATGCTGGGCTAGATGAAGCATAAACTGGAATCAAGACTGCCAGGAAAAATATCAATAACCTCAGATATACAGATGATACCACCCTTATGGCAGAAATCGAAGAAGAACTAAAGAGCATCCTGATCAAAGTGAAAGAGGAGAGTGAAAAAGGTGGCTTAAACTCAACATTCAAAAAACTAAGATCATGGCATCGAGTCCCATAACTTCATGGCAAAAATGGGGAAACAATGGAAACAGTGAGAGACTTTATTATTTTGGGCTCCACAATCTCCACAGATGGTGACTGCAGCCTTGAAATTAAAAGACTCTTGCTCCTTGGAAGAAAAGCTATGAACAACCTAGACTAGACAGCATATTAAAAAGCAAAGACATTACTTTGCCAACAAAGGTCCATCAAGTTAAGGCTATGGTTTTTCCAGTGGTCATATATGGATGTGAGAGTTGGACCATAAAGAAAACTGAGTGCTGAAGAATTGCTGCTTTTGAACGGTGGTGTTGGAGAAGACTCTGGAGAGTCCCTTGGACTGCAAGATCAAACCAGTTCATCCTAAAGGAAATCAGTCCTGAATATTCATTGGAAGGACTGATGCTGAAGCTGAAGCTCCAATACTTTGGCCACCTGATGTGAAGAACTGACTCATTGGAAAATTCCCTGATGCTGGGAAAGATTGAAGGCAGGAGGAGAAGGGGACAACAGAGGATGAGATGGTTGGATGTCATCACTGACTCGATGGCATGACTTTGAGCAATGTCTGTGAGTTGATGATGGACAGAGAAGCCTGGTGTGCTGCAGCCCATGCGGTCGCAAAGAGTTGGACATGAGTGAGCGACTGAACTGAACTGAATGACTAATGATGTCAGCATTTTTTCATATGCTTATTGACTATTTGTATATTTTCTTTGGAGAAGTACCTATTCTTGCCCACTTGTAAATTGGTATATTTGTCTCTTTATTCTTGAGTTGCAAGAGTTCTTTTAAAACTGTGGGTACAACACCCTTAGCAGATAAATTGTTTTGAAAAATGTTATCTTGTTTTGTGAGTTTTCTTTTCACTTTCTTGATAGTGTCCTTTGAAGTACAATTTTTTTTTAATTTTGATGAAAGTTCAATCTATTTTTTTTCTTTTGTTGCATGTGGTTTTTCATATTTCAAAAACTGTTGCCAAATATAAGGTCATAAAATCTTACTCTTATATTTTTCCTAAGAGTTACAGTTTTAGTTCTTAAGTTTATTTAGATCTATCATCTATTTTCAGTCAATTTTTGTATCTGATGTGAGGTAGGGGTCCAATTTTCTTCTTGGATGGAGATATCCAGTTGTCTCAACACCATTTGCTGAAAAGACTATTCTTTTTCCCATCAAAATTGTCTTGGTAACACTTTAGAAATTTTAAGAATTTATTTTGGATTCTCAGTTATCTTCCATCAACCTATGCTACACCACACACACATTGTCTTGATTACCATAGCTTTGAAGTAAATTCAAAATAGGGAAGCTTGAGTCTTCCAATTTTATTTTTCCACCCCAAAGTACCTTTTAGGCTATTCTTGGTCCCTAGCATTTCCATATAAATTTTCAGAGCAGATTTGTCAAACTATGCAAAAAAGCTAGCCGGGATTATGATAGGGATTGCACCGAAACTAAAGTTTAATTTGGAGAATATTAACTTATTGCAATATTAAGTTTTAATATCAATATCAAGTTTTCCAATTCATGATCATGAGATCTATTTCCATTTATTTAGAGCTTCTTCAATTTCTTTCAATAGTGTTTTTCAGTTTTAATTTACTAAGTCTTATACTTCCTCTGTAAAATTTACTCCTAAGTGTTTTATTCTTTTTAATGCTTCTGTAAATAGAATTTTTTCCATTCTTTTTAGATTGTTCACTGATGGTATATATGAATACAATTTTTTTTTGTATACTGTTCTTATATCCTACAACCTTGATGAATTCTCTTATTAGTTCTATTACATTTCTGCATGTGATTTCTTATCTCTGTTCTCCACACACTGCTGAATAAAGTACTCAAACTTTGGATGGTCTCTTCAGATCCAGATATCACATTGTTTACAATCATAAACCTTCCATGCCCTGCTGGTTCTAATGGACTTTTCGGTCTTGTTGTTTCACTATTTTCACCACCTAGTGTCTGTTCCCTCCTCTTCTGAAATAGTTTCCAGGGGTATACTCCCTTCCCCACTGTCAGTCCATAAATTCAGGGAGCTCCAATTCCAGGCGTTGACACAAGCCTGACCACCACATCCATCTGGCCATGATGACTCGTTTGAGCTGGGCTTATGGCACAGTCAGATTCAATGAGCTGCAATCTCAGGACTTTGAAAAGTCGCCTACAAGACGACATGTTTTTCTTTTTGGCTGGTCTTAGGGTCGACACAAAGAAAAGAAAGGGAGAGAGATTAGTTCTGATTTTATTACTTAAACCCAGGATCACATTAAACTGGAGGCGCAGTCAAGCCCTTGACTACTCAGGTTTGTGAGCCAACGAATTATCTGTATGGATTAGCCAGTTCAGGGTGAATTGTCTGTCACTTGCACGGATGACTCCTCAGATCACGTGTGAGGATAAAAAACCACAGTATTTCTGTGTTGTAGCTCCGAAGAATTTTATTTTAAATAAATGGTTTAGTAACCAAAGATGTAAAGGACAGTTTTTAAAAATCGTCATGCTTTGCCTTTCCATTCTAGGAAGAGGGCTTAAATCAAGAAACTTGATTTTCATTAGGGGCACACATATTTAAATTATTTAGCTTTACCTTTGGCAATACACTTTGCTTGAACTCCATGTGCAGCCCCTCTGGTGGTTAATTTAATAGGTAACAATTCAGGCTTCCTTCTCTTCCAGTAGCTTTGCTCATGGTGAGTCTGCTCTCCGAGTGGACTCATCGCTATAGCATTTTTTAAACTAATCCCATTAGATGGAAACAACTGTTTTATTTTATTAGGAAGATCTCTAGAAGGAATTTTGCGTAATACCCAAGAGTGTTAAGCAAGAAAAAAAAAAAGAAATTCCTTTAAATAACCAATTCCGCAAGGGAGGCTGTTTGATTTTACTCCTTTACACAGCTCATTCCAGAGAAGGAAAACTGCCCCCAGCTTAGGATTTAACATTTACCAGGAAGTGCAGAGGTTTTCAGCTCCGCATACTAAAAACTATACTTGTGGCTCAATTCTTTTAGCTCACAGGGGACAGGAAATTACTCCAAGGAAGGGCGTTCTTTTATCTCACAGCTATACATTTATTTAGAAAGAGGGGTTTAAGGAGGAGGTCAGAGAGTGGTCCTCTCCTGACTAAATGGAGTTGGCTACCTTTATAAAGTAAAGGCATACAGTGGTGCTTAACATCGTAGACTTAGAATTTGTCAAACACGGATCAAAAATTTGCCTCTACTGCTCACTAAAATGTGCCCATCATAAAGTTACTGGAACACTCTGAGTTTTAGACTCTTTTGTGAAATGCAGTTAATCATAAAACCTACTTGATAGAGTTTGTTGAGGGATAACGTAAAATTCACTTAGCTCCTGGTACTTTAAAAATGCTTAATAAATTTTATCACGTTGTTATTGTTATTTCTTAACCTTAACAGGAATGGTGAACACCAAACAGCCCTTCCTCCCTCTAAGAAGGCATGTTCACAATCCAGGTGGCCGAGATGAATAACTCTGCCAGATTTTACCCAGGTGAAACAGCTAGCTTTATCTGTTTCTGATGCTCTCCTTGGAGGAACGGGTATGTCAGAACAACATGGTGTCACAACCACTAAATACCAGGAATTGCAATATTGTACAACATGGGGAATATAGCAAATATTTTATAATAACTATAAACAGAGAATAACCTTTAAAAATTGTGAATGACTATACCGTATACCTGAAATTTGAATAACGTTATATATCAACTATACTTCAATAAAAAAAAGACTCAATTTTTTTTTTAAATTACCAGAAATTTCAGATCTGAAACAAGTATTGGATTTTGCATCTAGTTTTTTTCTCATTGTTATTTTTTGCCTTATGATTCCCTTTCCTTATTCATAAGTTTTACAAGATTTAGGAGATACTGCCATTAAACTTCTCAGATAGGTCTTTGTTTTTATCCCATCCAATCTACTTAAAGCATCTCTTCTGAAATTTGGCCAGAAACAGCAAGGGATCATGAGTTAATTCCACTGAGAATCCATCCAGAATGATGACTCCCAAACTAAAGGCATTTTTCAATCATCACAGTGGAATGAATGATATGGACATTAGTGCCCCTACTTATGGTCATTGATGAATCTGCTCGTAACCCCTGGAGCCCCCAAATGTGCCTGCAGCAATGGGGAAGGGGAGTTTTACAGGGGGCATGGATGAGTTCATTGTACCTATATATTTTGGAAGCCAAGACCGTTGCCAGATGATTCAAGAAATGGGATGCAAGAAAAATGACTTTTATCTCTGAAAATAAAAAGCAGCGACATCATTTTGCTGACAAAGGTGTGTACAGCCACAGCTATGGTTTTTCCAGAAGTCCTATATGGATGTGACAGTTGGACCATAATGAAGGCTGAGCGTGAAAGAATTGATGCTTTTGAACTGTGGTGCTGGAGAAGACTCTTCAGAGTCCCTTGGACAGCAAGGAGATCAAAGCAGTCAATCCTAAAGGAAATCAATCCTAAATATTCATTGGAAGGACTAATGCTGAAGCTGAAGCTCCAACACTTTGGCTACTTGATACAAAGGGCCGACTCATTGGAAAAGACCCTGATGCTGGGAAAGATTGAAGGCAGGAGGAGAAGGGGAAGACAGAGGACGAGATGGTTGGGTGGCATCACCGACTTAATGGACATGAGTTTGAGAAACCTCTGGGAGATAATGAAAGACAGGGAAGTCTGGTGAGCTGCAGTCCATGGGGTTGCAAAGAGTTGGACACAACTGAGCAACTGAACAACAAATCACTGAAAATGAAGAAAGGATTCAACAAAGGCTAACTCTGGAAAGAAAGAACAGTCAGTAGTGCCCCGTTTCTAGCTCTTCCAATTATGGCATTGGTCTATTCCATTACACTAGTCAAGGAAAAATTCCTCCTTTACAGGTCTGTTCTGCTGGAGATGATGATTATTAAAGCAATTTGTTAGAGGCAGTGTGTGTACATGTTAAAGAAAGATAATCATATTGGAGAAGTTGGCCTGAAGCAGAGATTCACCTGGAAAAGCCATTGCACATAACTCGGTTTTCTTGACCTGGGTAATGACGGTCACCCTTAGTGACCAAGCTGCACAGTATGCTTTAATTGGATTTTCTCCCAAATATATCTGGTAATGAGATTAAACCTGCTTAAAAAGTAGACACTTCTGGAATCCTGCTTTGATATAAGAGAGGAAAGCTTATCAAGCAGATCACAGCCTCTTTTAAAAGAGAAAAAAAACAGTCTGCTCCTAGAGTCTATTTGTTCACTCAACAAATATTTATCCAAGACCTACTCTGCAAAGAGGTGGGAATATATGCAGTAGAGAATAAGAAAGACATTATCTCTGTCTTTGTAGGGTTTCTATGCAGTGGAAGAGATCAAACAAACCATTATGCAATTGAATATTCAATCACAATCATGCCAATTGCTTCAGAAGAGAACTATAGGCTACTTTATCTATGAATGTTGGGAACTCTACCTAAACTGAGTGATCAGAGAACACTTTCTTGAGGTGGGAGCATTTGAGCTGAACACTAACAAGGAAACTTAGTTAAGAAGTGGGATGGAAAGTGGAAATGTGTTCCAGGCATCTGTCACGGCTCCCAGGCAGGAGTGATAATGAGAGAGGGTGTGATTGGAGCTGGCAGAGTAACCAAGGAGAGACACATGAAGGTTCTGGAAAAGTTGCTACAGCCCTTTGCATATGCCGCCCTCCTTGCCTGGAGCACAGTGGGATGCCTCAGTGTACAGGGTGGCATGGGTACCAGTGCCGTGGACAGCATCCAGCTCCACTCCTAGAGCCCTGGGGAGCCACTGGGGGATCCTGCACAGGGGGTGTGACAATAAGCGTTTCTGAAAGATCACTTTGGCTTCAGTGTGAAGTATAACTTGGAGAGGAAAAAGCAGGAATGCAGACTGCAGAGATATTTAGGAGGAAAAACCAATAGTACTTGGAAATTATCTGGATATAGAAAGGACAGATGAACTTCTATGACATCTTACTAGTAGGAAAATCTAATTTTAGAAAGAATCTTTGATATTGGGGAAATTTCTAATAATTACCCCACAACTACCCTCTCTGAGCTTCATTTAGTTAGTAAGACAAATAAAACCTGTGTAAGAAGCACTGACTGTGACAGTATTATTAGATGCACTTGTGGTAACATTGGAAAAAATAAATGTGAACATACACAGGGTACTTTAAATGTGCTCAAATGTTTTCAAGGTTTCAACCACGAGAAGGAGTATGAGGCATATGACTTCCCACAGCAGACCCAGAGGCCTGGGAGGCTCCTTTGCTGGAAGTGCTTAAAATTGTGTTTTAATGGTAAGTATTGTGAAGTCAAGCATGTGTCAGTTCAAAGTCTCACTTTTTCCTTTATTTTGGATGATTCTGACTTTTGAAGTAGTTACTTGACCCCTCCAAGCTTCATTTTCCTTATCTGAAAACTGAACTGAAAGAGGTAAGGGACTCATAGTGTTTGGTTTAAAATATTAGTTCCCATCATCTTTCTCTGAGAATAATTATTTAAAAATGTAAGGACTTCCCTGGCAGCCCAGTGGTTAAGACTTCGTCTTTCAATGCGGGAAGTATGGTTTCGATCCCTGGTCAGGGAGCTAAGATTCCACATGCCTCATGGCCAAAAAACAAAATGTAAAACAGAAACAATATTTTAATAAATTCAATAAAAACTTTTAAAATGGTTCACATCAAAAAAACATAAAAAATAAAGGTGTAACACTTTTTAAAAAGAAGAACAATTATAAAGATCTAGCTAATAATCATATCTGTAATAAAATAAAAATAGTTCATAGTCATTGAATGCCTACAGTGTGCCAGCAATTATGAAGGCACTTATTAAGTCATCTAATCCTATAACAGCCCTTTGAAATAGGTAGTGTCATCATACTCATTTAACAGATAAGAAAACTGAGGCCATAGACTTAGGGCCACTCAAGTGAGTGGCAGAGTCAGGATTCGAAGACAACTAGTTTGACTGGGTGTTAAAAAAATGTTTCTGTACAACTTATGAGGCAACAACAGGCAGAAATAGAGGTTGCAATTTATGTTAATCACCTTCTGTGACTCTATACTCTCAATAAATTCAGACAGAAAACCCCAAGTTGATGGCACAGAGGCACAGCGCTCTGAAAAATTTAACACTGTGCCATGCTTATGAAGAATGAAACTCGCTGGATGTCTATTTCACAGCATTCCAAATGTTCTCCCACACTTCGCCTTACAACCAAGGAACAACAAGTTCAATTTATATGCCAACTCATCATGTCCTGGCAAGCCAAGTACTTTACTGGGGACAAAGCACAGTGTTTTAAGGGGATGGTATGTTGTGCTGGGTTAATTAATGATAGAAAGAAGATATAGCACTAGTGAGATCCCTAGGTTGGATTTAAGAAACGGGGCTCAGTCAGGGATCTGGGCATGTCAGCCCAGTCCAGACTGGAAAGGGTTGAATGTATGAACCAACCTTCCCTTCTGCTCTACTCTGATGATAGACAAAGAAATCCTTCAAACCTGGAAGTTTTAAAGTCCTATGGAAACCAGCTCTCCAATGCAGGGTGCTATCATCACAACCACTGCAAAGATAACAAGGGGACTGTATAAGATGACACTTGGAGAACAGAGATTTTGTTCCA
The DNA here is from genome assembly GCF_054371585.1 of Giraffa tippelskirchi. Taxonomy (NCBI): domain Eukaryota; kingdom Metazoa; phylum Chordata; class Mammalia; order Artiodactyla; family Giraffidae; genus Giraffa; species Giraffa tippelskirchi. The sequence goes on from NC_137287.1 coordinate 26,484,944, forward strand.
CATTTTGGTACAGGGATCACTGAATACTGATGTGCAGTGATGTTGCGTGCTGTTATCTAATGCCTGTTTTTCCAGAGAACTCTATGAGGAAGAGTAAGTTTGACTCTGTACTACCTCATAGCACTTAGTGTGCATGATGCCTGGAAAAATAATAATAACAATGAGGAGGAGAAGGAAGGAAGCTAACAGTTTCCATATTATTGTATAATTACAAGAGGCTCATTGTAGTCTAAATATTTTCCATGAATTATTGTTTAACCCTGCCAACAATCCTATGAGATAGGTTTTATTACTGCTGTGTTTTACAAGTGAGGAAGCTGAGGCATAATGAACTGCAGTAATAAACTGACTCAGACTGAGAGGTAGAGGCAGAACTCAAGTCCAGGCTCTGGCTATAGGGTATGTGCTACCAGCTGCTAGAAGAGGATGTCTCTTAAAAAGGGTGGAGATGAGTTAGTATTTGTGGAATAAATAAATGTTCTAGAAACTATTGCAGTAGTGAGGGATATGAATGGGGAGTGAGTGAGTGGCTTCTAAAAGGCATACTGGAATTCCTGGGGAATGCTTTCAAACTATCCATCCTGTTCTTAGTCACTTTCCATCTCCACTTCTGGGTCAAAATCCTCTCTGTGGTCAGTCACTTTTAGCAGTACAAAAGGCTTTCTCCCTCAAGCACACTTCGAGGGAAAATAAGACAAGAAATTACTGACCTAGAACAGTGGTCCTCAAGCCTGGTTACACATTCGACTAAGCCAGCTTTTAAAAATACTGATGCTGCGCCCACCTCAGATAGATTAAATATAATTGCTGGGGAGCCTGGGCACTGTTTATGTCTTAAGAGACACCCAGGTGATTTCAATATGTTGAAGACTGAGAAACCCTGGTCCACTCAGCAAAAAGCAACCAAGGGACTCTCCGGACCCACCTTATTCCCCTTCCTTAGGTACTAACATAGAGGTGCAGTTCCCTGAACAGATATCATGGGTGTCAGCTATTTAAATTTTTAATTTAATTCAACAAACATTTCATGAGCAGCTCCTATGTGGAAAAGGTAAGCACAAAGTAAAACTTCTATAATTTATGACCTTAAACCTTAAAGAGAAAATATAAGCACAGAGATGAGTATATAACATAGCTATAACATACAAGAAAACACCATAGATATAGGGAAGAGTAGGAGGACTCGGGGCTTCCCTGGTAGCTCAGACAGTAAAGAATCTGCCTGCAACGCAACAGACCCGGCTATGATCCCCGAGTTGGGAAGATCCCCTGGAGACGGGAATGGCTAAAAAACCCAGTATTCTTGCCCGGAGAATCCCATGGACAGAGGAGCCTGGTGGGCCATGGGCTACAGGAGGACTGATAGGAAGAAAGACCCTGATGGAAAGCAGAAGTGACTCTCTAGACAGCAGAGGAAAAGGCCATAGAGGCGCAGAGGAAATGGATGAGGAAGAGCAGAGAAAGCAAGGGGAGAGGCATCTCCTTCCTTTTTTAACTTTTTCTTTTCAGGTAATTGTAGATTCACAGACAGTTATAAGAAGTAATACAGAGACATTTCGTACGCTATTGTCAGTTTTCCCCAATGGTAACACCTTGCATAACTATAGTATTCTTTTTTTTTTTTTTTTGACGGAAGGCTCAGAATAAGCAGTGAATTTTTAAAAACATTTAAAATAGCCTATCAGAAAATATAACTATGAGCATAGGTCAATATTTTATTAAAAACTTGTGCAAAAGAGAGATCTTGCTTGACCTTGGAAGACACATTCAATAGGAAGAGGAAGGTGAGACAGTCACTGTTAGACTGGATACATGTAAAAAGAACGTCTAGTTAAGAAGATCATTAGAAACTTGACTGACAATCAGCTAAGCAGGTGGGTAGGTAGTTTCCCAGAAGTCTTAATCTCATTAAAGTTTAATGTAAAACTGCTGAAGCATTTTATCACAAATCTTAATTTCTTTCTTAGTAGGAGGCTGTGATTTACATCATGGAAAAAAAAAAAACCACCTCTGTCTCAAACCCGGTTTGGGACAATTTTTCATTAGCAAAGGAATTAAGTGCAGTGTTGAGATTTGGAACATGACAGACACCTGGACCTGAGCCCCTGGAAGATGACCCAAGAAGAGACCCAAAGGTAAGAGACCAGCAATATGGAGACTTTAGCTTCTGTGTGACATAAATGAATTGATGTTTGTTATATATTATTTCCATGTTAGACTGTGATCCCTCTATAACATAAGTTACAGAGGATGGGGATTTTTGTCTTTTATACTGATTTTTTCCTTGAACATTCCTAAGTACCTGTTATTAACATGCAATAAATGTTGATTGAATAAATTAATTCTTAAACATTGAAATAACCAGTAATCTTTCTGGCCCTATATTTGGATCATGTTGGAGGTGGGACAGTTAATTCAAGATGACATTTCATGAGCTAATATTTGGGGAGCATATGTATGAGCATACTGATGTACACCAATGCCACAACCATGGGGAAAATTTCAGCCTCATCTTGTACAAGGACCTCTACTGAGACACATTGTTGGGAATCCAGGAATCATTCAAGAAAGTCTTTGTTTTAATTTTAACAATGAAGAACAAATCAGTGGTTACTGGGAACTGGGGTTGGGGTATGATTACAGTGGGATAGCATGAGAGAGGTTTGGATGCCATTCTATATCCTGATTATAACGTATATGTCTAATAAATCTATACATCTAGTAAAGTTCATAGAATACTGTACAAGTCAACTGTTTTAAACATAAAGCATTTACCACTAAATGCCTACAGAATGGAAATCCTGTCGAGTCAGCCAATGAATCAGTACTCCTGTCTCTTTGACCACCCTCTGTCTCCACACACAGTTAGATTTCCAGGAATGCAACTTACATTGGGACAGTCAATCCCCACCCCACCCTTCAAGATGATTGATGACGAGTTGGCACCAAGCTGAACCAATCAAGTCTCTCAGATATTTGAAGTATGGGATTGTTGCCACAAGTCAGTCTCAAAAAGTGGATGGAATGGTAACAACAAAATCTATGGTTGTGAGCCAGCCATATTCTATTACACAAATGCAGAATTGAGAAAGCTGGTTTGCAAAGCAAGACACAGAAGGATGCAAACCGACCAAAATAAGTAGAGATGGAAGAAATGAGAAAGGGAAAGACAAGAGAATTAGGCATGTTGACCGATCAACTTAATGGTTCCTCTTCTGGTTCCTCTTCATAAAGTCTATCTAGTTTCTTACACTTGATTTTAATGAGCTATTCTATGCTTTTATAATTTTGCTTATGTTTACATTTAAACAAGCTCAAATAATCCTGTTCCTAAGATCATAGACTCTAAATTAATTTATGCACCATTAAATACTAACTTTACTGTCTTCAACCCATGAGAATTTGGGCAATTGAACCTCTCAGTACCTCAGTTTTCTATCTCTTAAAGAAGTCTAACATCTTCCAAAGAATCCCTTGGATTCTATTTCATTATGACCTTTATGACAGCTCTTTAAAGCAGGTATTATTGTTGAAATTCCATGGATGAGGAAATTAAGGCTCAGAGAGAATCCAATGTCATTTTGCCATTTAATAGAATAGCTAGGATGGAGGTCTTCTCACCCCAAGAATTAAGCTTTTTCTCAACAATCATATCTGTACCTACCAAACAAACAGCTCTGCAGATGAAGCCAAGCCTGGTATAGATATTTTCCCCTCTTCTCAGATTTTACTACTGGCTTGTATGTTGTATTCCCTACATTTTGTGCTCACAGAAGCATGGTAACATAAGCAAGCTATCCTCATGGTATAGATTATGAAGTCAGGTCTTTAGTGATTCAAGTTTAAGGTCCTTTTGGGGGTGTGTGAATTAATAAGAGTATAAATTTGGAGAATTAACCCAACTATCTCCTTCCTTCAAATCCAGTGCTCCACCTCATTACATGCCACTGCCTTTTAGGTTACTTTATTATTAACCCTAGCATTTCAAATTCTCAACCAAGGCTGAGTGGTGGAGACACATGTTCCTTATAGTCAGAAGATTGCCAGAACTAAGAGAGAAACACACTTGCTTTTCCCCAGTGGGATAGAAAAAGAGCTATGGTCAAATAATTAATATTGCACAAATGTTATAGAAGAATGACATAAATCTATAGTCCAACATAGTACAAGACGGAGTGTTAAATATGGGAGGGGGTGGAGGAAAAAAATTGTAAGACAGATTAGCTGTTTGCTTAAAATAAAAGAGGAAAATGAGCTACACTACATAGGTATAAAAAAAAAGTTAGAGTGTTTCTCTAGAAAGATGTCATTCACCCCAGGATAAATAAAGGGTGTGGTCCTTGCACCTAAAAGAACACAGAGTTTCTCTTTCTTAGGGCCAGGGAATGAGGTTAGTGAGGAGAGCTGGTTATAGGCAGTGTGTGGCTAAGGATAGAAATTCTCCTAGATCTAGCTATCCTGCAAATGGGGTTTGCCTTGGAAGATAATTGCAAGAGAGAGGTAGTGAGAGAGAATAATGTGTGCATGTGTTCACCCATATATGTGTGTGGGTGTGCACATGTATTGTCAGATCTGTGTTTACCAGAGCTTTGGGAGCCTAGGAACATGTTGGCAGCAGAGTGGATAAAACAGAATATGTCACTGAAAAGATAATTCCTTTTCATCACCTGTACCCACAGAGGTCCAACAGATGATTCAAACTGGATCATTGGGTTTGGGCAGCAGTGTAATCTCAGGTCACTGCTGGTTTTCTGCCCAACTTTAAGCCGGAAATGCAGGTGTTTCATGGGCGACCATGTGAAAATGACAATTACGGAAGCCAAAAACAGCATGATTCCTCAGCCAGCTGAGGAGGATTTCTGTTCTTCTTTTTCTCTCCTCAATACAGGTGAGCAAATCTGTCTCCTTGAAAAGCGTTAGCACTCCTTCTTTGTTAGAAGTACCATAGGACAAAGGATCCAGGTAAGGAAAAAAGACATTATCATAATATGTGGTTTCAGCAACTTGTAATTTAAATCATAAAAGGAATGTGACCCAGCTTCTACTTTTTGCTGTGACAGTGGCTCATATCATACTAAATCTTCTGCCAATAACAACCACAAAATCCAGGTAAAATACCCCAAAAAAGGTGATTTGAAGCACTGAAAGTCAAGGAAGCAGGATGGTAAAATCATGAAGAGATACCGATCAGTGACGTTTTTCCCTTTGAGATGTTTCATAGTCCAGGGCACAGAGGCCAAATAAAATGCCGCACCTAGAACTTGCAGTTACCCTACAAAGCAGGGGAGATCAAAATTAAAGTACAGGACAACAAAGGCATGTGTCATTTAGTAAGTGTATTGCTTAACTTCCAAACATTTGAGGATCTTTTAAGATCCATGATGCTGGGGAAAAAGTGAACTAGTGAGAAGTGAGCCAAAAATTCTACATACAATTTTCCCTCAAGACCATATGCAGAGCTTCAAAAATGCACACACATGAAGCAAGATGCTGAGAATCCAAGAAGAAAATATGTGCTAAAAAGCCAGAGTTGCCGAGACAAAATTTAGAGTTCTGAGGATGCCAAAGAGAGTAGGTGTTAATTAGAGACAGGAAAAATAAAAGACAGTTTGAACTGAAACTTCCAATAGGCTGTGCCCTTGGATTAAGCATTGTACCTTAGGAGAATGGACAAGCTGGGAATATAGGTAGTCCTTACAAAATCTGAAAGCAGTTTTCCACCAAAGTAAGGTGACCTGCTTATATTCTTTCTGGCTGCCAGAAGAAAATTACATATCCTGTAGAAGAAGATAATATTGTGCAGAGTCTCTATTACTTTCATACAAAACATCCACCATTCTCCAAAAAGTTATCAGACGACAGAAACTGTACCAGAGATGATACAGGTCCTGAGTTACTATACATATTATTTTGTCTGAAAACAGAAAATCATGGAGAATATATAACAGAATTAGAATCCATAAGAAAAGAACAAATGGAAATTCTAAAATTTAAAAATAGAGTAACTCATATTTATAATTCAGTAGTGATTTTAACAGAAGATAAAACCGAGCAAGGCTGTAATGAAATGAAAGGTAAAAAATTAGAACATATCCAAGTTGAAGCACAGACAAGAACAATACGGAAAACAGATAAATGACCCGTGGGATGTAGTGAAATCAGTGAAGAAATGTATAGAGTCTCAGAAGGAACGAATAGAAAAGATAAAAAAGAACTATTTGAAGATTAGGATTAGGAATTTTCCAAAATGATGGAAGATAATTCTATAGATTTCCAAAAGCTCTACAAACACTGAGAGGAAATGAATACAAAACAAAATATCTAGACACATTGTTCCAAATCAAAGAAAGAAAAGCTTGCAAAAAGCAGCTACAGGAGAGAAAAGTCATTTTTACTTTCAAGAAGTATCAATAAAACTAACAGCTGATATTTTAATAGAAGTGATAGGAACTAAGATAATGAAGCAGCATCTTTAAAATGGTGACAGAAAACGACTGCAAACTAGAGTTCTATACTCACCCTAAAAAGTTCCTCTAAAGTAAACATAGGAAAAAATATATTTTCAGACCAAAAAAAAAAAAATCTAAGAGATAAAATTACAGCAGATTGGGACTAGAGAAAGTGCTAAAGGGAGTTTTTCATGTAGAAAAAAAAAATGACCCTGGAGGAAATTATAGAAACAGGAAGGAATAAAGATTTCTGGAAAGACAGACATGTGATTAAATCTAAATGGATATTGACTGGTAAAACATCGATAGTATGTCATGTACTACAATATATTTTTAGAATTAAAATACATGACAACAATGAAACAAGAGATAGGAGATGTGAATAGAAGTAAAACATCAATTCAAAAGAAATCAAGAAATCATAAACAGATGAAACAAAAATATGACAGTATATTTAAATGTAAATATTTCAGTCATTAATATTAAATGTAAATGGACTTAATACACCAAATCAACAAGAGATCATCAACTTGGACAAAAAGAACCAACTAAATGCTGCTTATAATAGACCTTTAATATAAGTATATAAAAGAGTAAAAGTTAAAAGATGGAAAAAACATACCAAAGATATACTGGAGCCAAAGTGTAATTGTCATTTCTGACAAAGTAGACTTCATGGCAAGACGTATATTAGAGATAAAGAACATTTCATAATGATGAAAGAGTTAATCCACCAGAAAGACAAATTTGCATGCACCTAATAACCTAGTCTCAAAACATATGGAGCAAAAGTTGACAGGAGAAACAAAAAATAAAACTAAATGAAATCATATCTTTCTTAGAAAAATGCAGACAAAAAACAGAGACATAGACGTGTTGAAAAACACCCTCAACCAATTTGAGATAACTGACATTTATAAATTACTACATCAAACAAACCTCAGAACACACATATTTTTCACGTGCACATAAGTTATTTATTAATATCAAAATAGACAAAAAAAATTGTCTCCAAAATTATACAAAATATGTTCTCTGGCAAGGTGGTAGGGAACATGAAAAGACCAATGAATTCCATGAGCATGGGTCCACTGCTGCACTTCCTTTGCTATGAAATGACTTCTTTGATTGCAGTAAAGCTGTGTGCAATACCATGTTGGTCAGTAAGACATTCTGTAAGTTCATGGACAGAATCTGTGGCAGACGCATTGTGTGCAAATAAGGCAAGTCCATATGCAGTGCACTGAACCCTAGAATTTCAGTAGCATACCACATTTTAATGGCCAGGAACTTATTCTTTTCCAGGTGCCCAAGCCTCCATCTTAAAGGTACAGTCCCAGCAATTTGGAGGGGGTGGGGCAGGGAGGAGGTGTGGCGTGCATCAGGGTCCCCTTGCTTCCTCAGTCAGAAAACCCCTAGGAGAAGGTAGTCACCTTCTCCAAGGAACAAATGCCAAGGGTGGGGCTAAGGGAGTAAGACATACTTTTTACCCCAGGGCTCCTGCTCTGATCTGACACTTACGCTGCAGACCTTTATTACTAGGTCCTTCAATGACTGAAACTCTAAAAGTGCCAGAAGCCGGCTTGCCTTTTACCCATGTCTATCCAGAGTGACTGGGTGAACACTATATTGAGACTTCCATTATGTTTATTATGAGAAGGTTGTGTGATACTCAAGTGAGCAAGGGGAAAATTTTCTAACTATAAAAATATTAAAATCATGTGATTTTGCTAAAAACATCCTGAAAAATAAGTCTTTGTAAGTTCTAATTCAAACCTTAGGATGGGAGAGAGAATAGAGAAGAATGATAAAAGAGAATGATGTTTGCACAGACTTCATCAATTAAGAATGATAGGCATTTACCACTATCTCTAATTGGAGAAGAAACAAATATATGTCTTTTTTTAAAACAGGTACTTAAAACTGCAAACTAGACTTTGAGTGTACGTTAAAGCAGGAAAAAACAGCAGGGTGTCTCCTTGTGCCTTATCCAGTTGCATTAATGAGAAGTAGGGCGTGAAGGTAAAAAGTTCCTTTGGAGCAATCTTCTCCAGAAGATTTGCTTATTCCTATCTTGTGCCCATCGACTTGGCAGTCTTCTAAAAGGTCTGTTTTCTTAATCAGCAAATCTTATCTAAAATGATGTGTGGTTATCCCCTGGGTGCTGCATCTCTACCAACAGGGAAACAGGGCTCATCTCTTCCTGCTCTATCAGCTACCTGGAGTTTGAGATGGGCAAATCATGCCAAGAAGAGGATGTTGTTGTTGTTCAGTTGCTAAGTCATGTCCTCCTCTTTGCAACCCCATGGACTACAGCATGCCAGGCTTTCCTGTCTTTCACTATCTCCTGGAGTTTGCTCAGATTCATGTCCATGGAGTTGGTGATGCTATCTAACCATTTCATCCTCTGCTGCCCTCTTCTCCTTTTGCCTTCAGTCTTCCTGAGCTTCAGGGTCTTTGCCAATGAGTCCGCTCTTCGCATCAGATGGCCCCAGTATTCAAGCTTCAGCATCAGTCCTTCCAATGAGTACTCAGGGCTGATTTCCTTTAGGCTTAACTGGCTTTATCTCCTTGCAGTCCAAGGGACTTTCAAGAGTCTTCTTCAGCATCACAATTTGAAAGCATCAGTTCTACAGCACTCAGTCTCCTTTATGGTCCAACTCTCACATCCGTACATGGTTACTGGAAAAACCATAGCTTTGACTATAAGGACCTTTGTCGGCAAAGCGATGTTTTTACTTTTTAATCCACTGTCTAGGTTTATCATAGCTTTCCTCCCAAGGAGCAAGTGTCTTTTAATTTTATGGCTGCAGTCACCATCTGCAGTGATTTTGGAGCCAAAGAAAATAAAATCTGTCACTGCTTCTACTTTTTCCCTTCTATTTGCATGAAGAAGAGGATGGCATGCCTCCAGATACTGTGGCCTGTCTCAGGACTCCTGAGCACAGGTTCAGGTGGACCAGTGTTCCAGATATCCCAAGGCCCTTCCTACTCTGTTGTTCTCAAAGCAGCTCTTGGAGTGGGGTGGGGACATGTTGAGTCTTGAGTTGTACTTAGGTATCAAAGAGAACATATAAAATCAATGCACTAAGGATTGGTGGTTCCCAGCCACTGGCCAGCAGCCTTCTCCTCCTCTCTTTTGGCAATGCAGCTCTTATAAATAGCAAGGTTTGTTTTTAAGTTGGGTCTGTCATATTTTTTATCCCCATAATATATATTTGAAAGTTTTGTACTTTTATGTTACATAATTAAAAATAAAAGTTAAATTATAAAAAGGCAGAGGCTATCCAGAAATATGTTTGTCAGGTAATACATTATGAGGGAAATACAGAAAAAGGAATGTGTCTCCTACCCTAATTTCACACGTCCCCATCCTTAGCAGTAACTAATGTTAGCAGCTTGATAATATATACATACGTGTGTGTCACGGGATATGTACTTATAGGCTTTGGGGCCCATATAAACACACACAAACATTAGAAAAATAAAGGTAAGGACTTCCCTGGTGGTCCAGTGGTTAAGACTCTGCACTTCCAATGCAGGGGGTGAGGGTTTGATCCCTGGTTGGAGAACTAAGATCTCACATACCACATGGCATGGCCTCCCCCACAAAAATGAAAAAATAAAGGTAAGATATTATTTTAAAATAAGTAAAAAATAAAATGATACCCACATCATCCTGTTAGCAGCTTCCCTGAAACACTCATTCCTTTGAAATTCAAATGAAATTCACTCAAGCCACGTGCCATGTGCTGGGTGGGTGAGTGAGTGAAAGTCACTCAGTTGTGTCCAACTCTTTGTGACCCCATGGACTGTAGCCCACCAGGCTCCTCTGTCCATGGAATTCTCCAGGTAAGAATACTGGAGTGGGTTGCCATGCCCTTCTCCAGGGGATCTTCCCGACTCAGGGATCAAACCCAGGTCTCCTGCATTGCAGGTGAATTCTTTACTGTCTGAGCCACCAAGGAAGCCTGCCACGTGCTGGAGAAAAGCTCAATGCTGATCCCCACCTATGGAGATTCTTGAAATGTTGGGGATGTCACCATCACTGAATCATTTCTACCTCAGAATCCCATAATTCAAGTGAGGCCATTCAGTTTGTGGATAAAACACTGTCTGCCCATTTCCACGCTGTTACCAGACACCAGTCTCCATCTGTAAACCTCAGGCTGTAAGTGTGGCAGACTTTTTTTGAAAATTTGTGACAATGAAGAAAATTTTACACCACAGCAAAAGCTACAGCAGCAAATCACCTCACTTAAAGCACTTAAAAAACATACACCAAGCTTCACAACTTCTAAATCAGAGACCAAACCAAAAGTGACTTCTTTAAGAACTCCTTCTTTTTGGCGTATCACAGGGATAAAGCTTTTTAGTGTGACTAAAGCTTCTTAGTCACGTCTGACTCTTTGTGACCCCATGGATTGTATAGCCCTCCATGTTTCATGGAATTTTCTAGGCAAGAATACTGGAGTAGATTTCCATTTCCTATTCCAGAGAATTTAAAGCTTTTTAAACTGAAGGTTAATAAAAAAAGTTTCCACACTCACCTCCACCTATCAAAAAAAAAAAAAAATTCCCTTGATCTCCCTATCTGCCAAGAGAATTCCCATGGACCACCCATCTCAGCCCCATTTTCTCTCTCCTTCCTCATCTTAGCCTTTCTTTGCTCCATGCAATCCATAAGGTACCTCCCTACTATGTACTGTTAATCTCTTGTACAGGAGAGTTTTCACAATCTCTTTATTTCACTGTCTCTTTCCTAACTATGCCTTCCAAACTCAAGTGATCGGTATGAAGCTATTTAAATAGCAATAGGTCTCTCCCTAAAAGAAACTCAGCTGCCAGATTGAAAATTATTAGTTTTTACTCTGTTTCGAACAAATGATATCAATTCCCTTCTACTTATAAATTCAACCAGTAGATGGTACTCAATCTGGCCAGACACTAATGTGCTTGGGATATAGTGGGTGAATGTAATAAATTCCCAATTTTATCAAGCTCCCAAGCGGAGGCTCAATAAATCCTCATTTGTTTGGGAAAATATAGTAAAGTCTTCTGCATTAATGAATGAATGAAAGGTATCTTTTCCACATCTGTGATTTGGAACTCAGACTTTAACACCTAATAATGATTCCTTCTCTTTTTAGGATATCTACCTAGACCTTCTCTTTCCATAAAGAGGGGAGCCAACAGCTACAGAAACAATGTTCCTAAATCCACTTTATCAAAACAAGCAACACTCTCCATTTCCTCTGCAAAACACACTGACTGTTCCCCACAGAAACCAGAGACCTCTTGGCTTATAGGCAGCTCTCATTCTTCTGCTAGATTAGCCAGCCAACTACCAGTTCTAATTATATCAGATAAGAAGGCTTCTACTGTATTTTTCCAAATAAAAACAGTTTCTCCCCAAGTGGAACTCCCATGCAGGCAGCTGAAAAAAGTAATTCTGTTTTCTTCCTATCCCATGCAGATGGCTGGATGCTTCAGCCAGACTTCCAGGACTAATCAGAATTCACCTCCTCCTTATCTCAGAGTATAATTCCATTGTTCATGTGCAGGAAGGGAATGTAAGTGGTTGTATCACTTGTACTGATGGTTTAAAACAATAAGCGTGTATTATTGCTGAGGAGTCTGTTGATAAGCAGGGAGGTTTTATTGACCTGAGCAATGCTTGGGTGACTTGACCTCGTGCCTGCAGTCAGCTGGCAAAGTCATCAGGAGTTACCTGGTCAAGGATAGCACTATATAGCGGGTGATTGGTTGGCTGTTGGCAGGAGAGGAGGAGTGGCCGAGTCCTGGAATTTCTACATCCATCAGGCTAGACAGCAACAGCAAAACAGAGTTCAAGAAGAAAGGCAGAAGGTACAAAGCCTACTGAGGTCTAGTCTCAATACTGACACACTGTCACTTCGTTCACATTCTACTGGCCAAAGTAATTAACATGATGAGCTCATTTTAAGGGGACAGGAAACAAGTTCCACCTTTTTATGAAAGGAGCTACGACATCATATTTCAAAGGTTGTAGATATAGGGATGCATGGAGAATCTGAGTCATTATTGTAATCAAGGTACTACATTGGTTGAGGCAGCGTAATCAGCATTTTTTGCATTGTGTACCAAATTTATCTGGAAATTTTAGTACTCAGAAGAAAATCAGTGGGCTCCCTTCCATTTCAGACATAGAAAATCATGAGTGACAGGTGCTCTCACCCAAAAGATCAAAATAACTCACTCAAGCTATACCAAAGAAAACATACTAATACTCAATCATATTAATAATCACATTAAATTACAAAACCACCCAGTTAGAAGGCAGACATTGTCAGATAGCTGAGGGGGAAAAATGTAATAACTAAATATTACAAACAACAACAATACATTTTAATTATCAAGAAAAATACAACTTGATGTAAATGTATACCACATAAACACCAAGCACAAGGAAGCTGTAATGTCAATATTAATATCAAACAACTTAAAATTAGAGAAAATAGTACTATTATGGATCAGTTCAGTTCAGTCACTCAGTTGTGTCTGACTCTTTGCAACCCCATGGACTGCAGCACACCAGGCTTCCCTGTCCATCACAAACTCCCAGAACTTGCTCAAACTCATGTCCATTGAGTCGGTGATGCCACCCAACAATCTCTTCCTCTGTCATCCCCTTCTCCTTCTGCCTTCAATCTTTCCCAGCATCAGGGAATTTTCCAGTGAGTCAGTTCTTCACATCAGGTGGCTAAAGTATTGGAGCTTCAGCTTCAGCATCAGTCCCTTCTAATGAACATTCAGGACTGATTTCCTTTAGGATTCATTGGTTGATCTCCTTTCAGTCCAAGGGACTCTCGAGAGTCTTCTCCAACACCATAGTTCAAAAGCATCAATTCTTCAGCGCTCAGCTTTCTTTATGGTCAAACTCACATCTGTACATGACTACTGGAAAAACCATAGCTTTGACTGACAGACCTTTGTCGGCAAAATAATGTCTCTGCTTTTTAATGTGATGTCTAGGTTGGTCATAGCTTTTCTTCCAAGGAGCAAGCATCTTTTAATTTCATGGCTGCAGTCACCATCTGCAGAGATTTTGGAGCCCAAGAAAATAAAGTCTGTTATTGTTTCCATTGTTTCCCCATCTATTTGCATGAAGTAATGGGACCAGATGCCATGATCTTCATTTTTTGAATGTTGAGGTTTAAGCCAGCTTTTTCACTCTCCACTTTTACTTTCATCAAGAGGCTCTTTAGTTCTTCTTCACTTTCTGCCATTAGGATGGAGTCATCTGCATATCTGAGGTTATTGATATTTCTCCCAGCAATCTTGATTCCAGTTTGTGCTTCACCCAGCCCAGCATTTCGCATGATGTACTCTCCATGTAAGTTAAATAAGCAGGGTGACAATATACAGCTTTGACATACTCCTTTCCCAATTTGGAACCGGTCCATTGTTCCATGTCCGGTTCTAACTGTTGCTTCTTGACCTGCATACAGATTTCTCAGGAGGCAGGTCAGGTGGTCTAGTATTCCCATTTCTTTAAGAGGAACATTTCACAATTATAAAAGTATCCACTCATCAAATAGACATAACAACCCTAAATGTTAATGGGCCTAACAACAGGACTTCAAACATGTAAAGTATATTGACGTGGAACATTCTCCGAGAACTTAATAAATATAAAAATAGTAAGTCATACAGAAGATGTTCTCTAATCACAATAGCAGTAAATTACAATTCAATAAAAAATAAAGTATGTGGAAAATCCCCAAGTTGTCAATTAAATAACATATTTATAAGTAACTCATAAATCAAAGGAGAAATGATGAGGAAAATCAGAAAATATTGTGGACTGAATAACAATGAAAATAGAGCATATCGAAATTTATGAGATGCAGCTAAAGCAGTCCTTAGAGGAAAATCTGGGGTATTGAATGCTTATTTTATGAAAGGGATACAGTTTTAAAATCAATAATTTAAGGCAGGAGTCAGTAAACTATAGCCACAGGCTAAATCCAGTTTGTTGCCTGTTTATTTTTGGCTGTGCTGGGTCTTTGTTGCTGCACAAGCTTTCTCTAGTTGCAGGGAACAGGGGTTACTCTTCATTTGGGGGTGAGGCCTTCTCATTGTGGTGGCTGTAGGCTTGTGGGCTCAAAAGTTTTGGTGCACAAGTTTATTTGCCCTGTGGCATGTACAGTCTTCCCAGACCAGGGATGGAACCTGTGTCCCTTGCATTGGCAAGCAGATTTTTAACCACTGGATCACCACAGAAGCCCTGCTGCCTCTTTTTACAAACAACCTTGTTTTGGAACACAGGGGCAACCACTCATTTACATTTTGTCTATGGCAGCCCTCATGCAGCAGTGGAAAAGTAGTGATAGTTGGAACTGAAACCACATGGCCTACAAAATATTTCTTTACATGATCCTCTATTCTTCAATCTCTGAAGCAAAGTTTTACCTTAACAAACTAGAAAAAGAACAAAGTAAGCAGAAGGGAAGAGAGCATAAAGAGCAAAAATTAGCAAAGCAGAAAACAGGGAAACTATGGAGGAAATAAATAAAGTCACAAGTTTGGATTTTAAAAAGACTAATGAAATTGATGAATTCCTACCAAGATTGAAATAAAAAGGAGAAAATAAAAAATTATCCAGAAGAGAAATATAAAAAGAAGAACATCATTACAGATAACATAGACATTAAAAGGATGGTCAGGGAGTTTTTTGAACAACAATATGCCAAATTCAAAAACTTTAATGAAATGGGCAGCCTCCTTGGAAAACAAATTATTAAAACTGACAGAAGAAGAAAAATATCTGAATAGTCTCATATGTATTAAAAAATTAAGCTCACAGTTAAAAATAAAGAAAGCTTTAGACCTAGATGATATCACTAGGAAAGCCTACAATTTTTTTTTTCTTTTTTGCCTGAACTGGTGTTAGTTGCAGCACACAGGATCTTCCATCTTCTTTGCGGCATGCAAACGCTTAGTTGTGCCACGTGGGATCTATTTCCCTGACCAAGGATCAAACCAGGGCCCCCTGCATTAGGAGCACAGAGTCTTAGCTACTGGACCAGCAGCGACGTCCTTCTACAAAACTTTTAAAAAAGAAACTACATCAATTCTACTCCATTCTCTTGGAAAATAGAAGACAAAATACTTTCTAACTCATTTTAGGAGGCCCACATAACCCTGATATTTACAGTTGACAAAGATTACTACAGAAAACTGCATACCAAAACACCTCCTGAAGAAATGTAAAAATCCTTCTGAAAGTCTTAGCAGAAAGAACTCGGTAATATTTTTGCAAGTTAATACATCATGACCAAGTAAGATTTATCCAAGGAATATTCCTTGGATTGATTTAACATTCAAAACAATCAATCCATGCAATATATAACATTAGTGAAAGAAAAGAGAAAAGTCATATAATCATGGCCATAGAGGCAGTAATAACTTTTCATAATTTAAAACTCAGCAAACTGGCATAAAAAAAAAAATTTTTTTTCCCCAAGCTGAAAAGCAAATCTGTGAAAAACTTATAGCTACCATCATATCTCTTACCATACTTAATGTTAATCCTTTCCCCCAGATAAAAGCAAGGTGATAAAGTCTGCTCTCATCACCTGTATTCACCATTATCCTAGAAATCACATGTAGTGCAATAAAAAGTAAAAGAAATAAAAGTATTAAGATTAGAAAAAAGACAAAATCCTCATTATTTGCAGGTTACATGATTGTGTATGTAGAACGTCCAAAGAAATCTTCCAAACTCTACAATTAATTAGTAAATTTAACAAAGTGATAGGATATAAGGTAGATATAAAAAATAATTATTAATATATAACCACATATAACCAATAAACAAATTGAAATTTTAAGACATACTAGTTCTTTTCCCTTCCTTTCCCCTTTCCTTCCTGGATAATTCTGCCCAAAAGTCATTAGGTGGGGCTGAACGTGGTTAAGAATCCCCACAGGGAAGTAAGGCAAAGTTGTAATGGGACAGTACATGGTATTGAAGTCCAAGCATAATAAAGAGGACATTTACATGTGAGTCTGGCCCAGTTAAAGGGGTCCGAACCCGAGCAGAGTGAAACCGTTATCTGTACATGGGAAGGTGGCTGACGTGGGGCACCGGAGCCCATGCAGCCTGAATAAGGCATGGATGGGGGAGAGGAGCCTGGTGCAAGGTGTGGGAGTATGAGTAGGGTGTGCAGGTGTGGCAGCAATGATGGATATTGGCACCTAGAGGTGGATTGATGAAATAAGTAAAAACACTTGAGGGTAATGGAAGTGAGGTTTCTCACTGTCAGTAAAGGGATTACAAATAGGAAAGGAAGAAAATTAGAATGAACTCTGTGGTGTTGGATGAAACTGAACGTACTAGTGCAGTTGTTGTTGTTCAGTGGCTCAGTTGTATCCAACTCTTTGCGACTTCATGGACTGCAGTGCACCAGGCTTCCTCATCCTTCACCATCTCCCAGAGCTTGCTCAAACTCATGTCCATCGAGTCGGTGATGCCATCCAACCATTTCGTCCTCTGTTGTCCCCTTCTCCTGCCTTCAATCTTTCCCAACACCAGGGTTTTTTCTGATTCGTCAGCTCTTAGCATCATGTGGCCAAAGTATTGGAGCTTCAGCTTCAGCATCAGTCCTTCCAATGAATATTCAGGACTGATTTCCTTTAGGATTTAACTGGTTTGATCTCCTTTCAGTCCAAGGGACTCTCTAGAGTCTTCTCCAACACCATAGTTCAAAAGCATCAATTCTTCGGCGCTCAGCTTTCTTTATGGTCCAACTCTCACATCCATACATGACTACTGGAAAAACCATAGCTTTGACTAGACGGACCTTTGTCAACAAAGTAATGTCTCTGCTTTTTAATATGCTGTCTAGGTTGGTCATAGCTTTTCTTCCAAGGAGCAAGCATCTTTTAATTTCATGGCTCCAGTCACCATCTGCAGTGACTTTGAAGCCCAAGAAAATAAAGCCTGTCACTGTTTTCATTGTTTCCCCATCTGTTTGCCATGAAGTAATGGGACTGGATGCCATAACCTTAGTTTTTCTGAATGTTGAGTTTTAAGCTTCCTCTTTCACCTTCATTGAGAGGCTCTTTAGTTCCTCTTCAGTTTCTGCCGTAAGGGTGGTGTCATCTGCATATTTGTGGTTATTGATATTTCTGCCTGCAATCTTGATTTCAGCTTGTGCTTCATCTAGCCAGGCATTTCAAAAGATATACTCTGCATATAAGTTAAATAAGCAGGGTGACAATATATAGCCTTGATATACTCCTTTCCCAATTTGGAACCAATCTGTTGTTCCATGTCCAGTTCTAACTGTTGCTTCTTGACTTGCATACAGGCTTCACAGGAGGCAGGTAAGGTGGCTGTACTAGTGTAATCCAGTGATTTTAAAAAGTATATATATATAAACAGATACCCATTACAAGCAATATATATATAGTGATAAGCATATCTAAGGCCCAGATGTTGGTTTCTAAACATCATTCTGAAATAAAAGGATTAAGAACTTCTTGGATAAATGACTGAGTCTAGGTCTTAAAGCAAGAAAAGTCAATGATGAACCTGGATGTTTTTTTGTCAGAAAGTAAAGATGTAGTCAAAGAACAGAGTGGGCATGTCAAAAAGACATGAGCAGCAGCTCGAAGCTTATCAGCCAAAAAATGGGACAATCTGAGCATCAAAATGAAGAATGATATTAATGTATTAAAGTTTATTAAATAAAAATGCATGTACCTATACTAATAGAAATGAATATATCCAATGTTTGATGAAGATTAAAACAATGTCAAAATGTAAAGTAAAGTACACAAAAATAATTATTACAAAGGGGTAAATAGTAAATTTACAGTGGAGAAGCCTAATAGGCACCATTGTAGTAAAATCATCAGCAATAGAACAAATTAAAGCTATGTAACACTTGTAGGATATAATAAGAATATAGACTTACTTCTGTGATATTTCTGCCAAAGATGAATAACCTGAATCTAATCAAAAGGAAGATCAGATCAACCTAAGCTCTATAAAGTAAAATCTGTCAAGGTCATAAAAATGAAAGACTGCGGAATTTTTTCAGAACAGTACACCTAATAATTAAAGAATCAAATAATTTTCCTATAAAGAGCATCTTGGGAACAACTGACAAAACTTGAACAGAGTCTGAGGATTATATGTTAATAATGTATTCTTGCTTATTTCCTATTTTGATGGTTGTGCTGTGGTTATTTAGGGTAATGTCCTTGTTTTGGGAAATAAACATCAAGTATTAGAGGGTGATAGGATATAGTGTTGGAAACTTATTCTCAAATGCTCCTGGATAAAAGTTTTTTTCAAATTTTTGAAAAGTTTGAAGTTGTCTCAGACAAAGAAGCAATATAATTTTCAATATCATCAAAATGATTGAAATATAGAAAAAACATCTAATGAAATATGTGCAAGACACCTAAACACAAAATATCACTTAAAATCAAAATCCTGAATAGCCGGGAGTTCATTATACAATGGAATTCAGCTGAGCTATTTCAGATCCTAAAAGATGATGCTGTGAAAATGCTGCACTCAATATGCCAGCAAACATGGAAAACTCAGCAATGGCCACAGGACTGGAAAAGGTCAGTTTTCATTCCAATCCCAAAGCAAGACAATGCCAAAGAATGTTAACACTACTGCACAGTTGCACTCATCTCACACACTAACAAAGCAATGTTCAAAATTCTCCAAGCCAGTCTTCAACAGTACATGAACAGTGAACTTCCAGATGTTCAAACTAGATTTAGAAAAGGCAGAGAAACCAGAGATCAAATTGCCAACATCCGTTGAAGCATCAAAAAAGCAAGAGAATTCCAGAAAAACTTCTGCTTTATTGACTACGCCAAAGCCTTTGACTGTGTGGATCACAACAAACTGTGGAAAATTCTTCAAGAGATGGGAATACCAGATCACCTTACCTGCCTCCTGAGAAATCTGTATGCAGGTCAAGAAGCAACAGTTAGAACCGGGATTGGTCCCAAATTAGGAAAGGAGTACGTCAAGGCTGTATATTGTCACCCTGCTTATTTAACTTATATGCAGAGTACATCATGCAAAATGCCAGGCTGGATGAAGCACAAACTGGAGTCAAGATTGCTGGGAGAAATATCAATAACCTCAGATATGCAGATGACACCACCCTTATGGCAGAAACCGAAGAGGAACTAAAAAGCCTCTTGATGAAAGTGAAAGGGGAAAGTGAAAAAGCTGGCTTAAAACTCAACATTCAAAAAACTAAGATCATGGCATCTGGTCCCATCATTTCATAGCAAATAGATGGGGAAACAATGGCAACAGTGACAGATTTAGACAAAACTAAATCAATGGAAAAGAATAGAGTGTGTACAAATATACAATACTTGTATGGTCAGTTGATTTTTTCATAAAAATGCCAAGTCAGTTCTATGGGATAAAGTACATCTTTTTAACAAATGCTGCTAAAACAACTGAATTTTATGTACATATATATATAACTTTGACCCCTTTCTACCCATAAACAAAAATTAGTTGACTATTAATCATGGATTTAGACATAAAACTCAGGACCTTAACACTTCTAGAAAAAAACATGAGAAAATTCTCATGACTGTGGGTGGATAGAGGTTTTATTGAACATGGCACCAAAAACACAACCCTAAAAAGTAAATTTTGAAAAATTAGACTTCATAAGAAATGAAATTTCTGCTCGTCAAAAGACATTATTAAGACAATGAATAAGCAAGGCACAGGTTGGGAAATATGTTTACAACATCACTATGGGACAATGGACTTGCATCGAGAATATACAAAAGAACCATAAGTCAACAATTTTATAAATGAGCAACCAAATATCTTAAAATTCACAAAATATTTGAACAGATGCTTCACAGAAGTAGATACACAAATAGCCAACAAGTGTTTATAAAAGAACTCAATGTCATTAAATTCTTATATTAAATTCTTAAATTAAAGATCTTAATTAGATAGCACTTGATACCCACTTGAATGATTATAGCAAAAGGTTGACAACCCCAGAAGTTGGCAAAGATATGGAACAACTGGAACTCTCATCCATGGCTGGTGTGAGTGTACAAATGTTCAATGTTTAGATTTCTTCCTTCCAGAAAAGCACAATGTTTGAAAAATTGAGGACATAATATGTATGTATGCACACTTGCAACTCAATTTTGAAATAGTTACTACTCCACAAAACAAAACATGGAGAGAAAGCGATCACAGTTCATGTGTAATCAGCCAGACCCCCATGATGTCATGGTTCATATCCAAACACCAGCACTACCCCACTCATGATTTGGTGACCAAGCAGTCACAACTACATCACAGGGGTAGACAGCACCAGCTTGGAGTCAGAATTCTGTCCTCCTACAGCATCATGCTCTTCTTTCAGTAATCCTGTGAGCCAAAAGTCTAGTGGTAAATGGATAGTTCTTCTGATTTCAATCTATTGAGTGGACCTCTTCATCTTAGGTCTATAGCATCAGTTCCAGTCTCACAGGCCACCCCAAAATTGTAAACGGATACTTTGCTCAGCTCCTCACACCTTCAGCCACTCCCTTCCCCTCTTTGGGAAACAGAAAATAAATGAACAGATGCCACATAAAATGGTATGAATACTGGAAAGTAGAGTCAGAATGTAAAATACTTTTCTTGAACACAACTGTAAAGGGGTAAATAGACATTTACTTATTTTGGGAGTTATGCGTGATTGATGATGGCACTCGGCAGCTCCACATTCTCATTTAACGCCCCTCAAGCGTGCAATTGTTCGACAGGCTTAAAACACATGAATCTGCTTCCAGAGATGGAGACAGACAGCAAGGACCTCCTGCCCGAGTGTGTGGAAGAAAGAGCAAGCAGCAAAAGGAACCAGCCACGGAGGAGGAGCACATTGGCAGTTTCTGCTCCATTGGTTTCAGAGTGGAAGCAAGGAAAATGCTCCTTGGACATTTGAAAACTCTCTATGTCTCCCCTGCTAAGCTTGGCAACTGCCAAGCTATCCCAGACTCTCTCACCAAAGCCCCAGATGCCCACATCTCTCCTAATTTGGGGATATAAATGTGACCAAAATCATCTATTATAAGGCAAGGAAAGAGCCCCAGATTTAGTCATCGGTGCTACTAGGACCCTGCTGAACCAAAGAGAATGCCAAGCTGCAGCAGGGTGGCAAGAAGGCCCTTTGGATGGATCCACATGCTCATAATTCATTCACATCCTCTCCTCTGAGCAAGGCAAAAATTTAAAATCATCCAGTGTGGGTCTTCCTGGAGTTATAAAAATAGGAGTGTGTCCAGAATTGAGGATTGGTTTCCCCCTGCTCCCCAGTGCCACCCCAGATGGAAGACAGCCAGCAACTGGGTTATACAGTCTCTTTGACAGAAATGGAGATTAGCAGGTGTTAAAGACAGATTAGCGACTAAATGAGTTTCTCACTGGCATAATAAGTATTCCAAAAGGAAGGGTTTAGAGTGAAGTTGGGCAGCTGATGGGAGCCTTCTCCAACGAGAAGAAATTTTCCTGCATTTACCAAGCCTGTGCAAACTAAAGAAACTGAAGTGAAAAGGTAGCCCATAATTGAAATCTGTAGCAGGCAGGCACTCAGATAGAATGTGCAACTGAGATAAGATGTGGTGACAGCAGGTTTTGTTTTATTTGGGGGGGCACTTCCTGGGGATTGGCAGCAGAAAGCTCTATTTTTGTACTTTCTTTATCTCTAGACTGAGATTCTGACTCTAGTTCCAACCAATATTCCTGTGGTTGATGAGGTTCCTTTTTCTTGCACCCTAAGGTTTGGCCACAGAGCAGGAGGGTAGAGGGAAGATTTTGAATGGTCTCATATGAAACACCGACTTAGTCAGTGCGGGCTGCTATAACAAAAATACTATAGACTGGGTGGCTTTAACATCAAGCATTTATCTACTAACAGTTCTGAAGGCTGGGAAATCTAAGATCAAAGTGCCAGCAGAGCTGGTGCATGGTGGAAGCCCTTTTCCTGGTTGGCAGATGCCATCTTTCCTTGTATCCTCCTGTGGCTGAGAGAGAGATAAAGAGGTCATCTCTCTGATGTTTCATCTTAAAAGGGCACTAATCCCATCCATGAGGGTTACATTCTTATGACCTAATTACCTGCCAAGAGCCCCACTTTTTGATACCATCACATTGGGGCTTAGGCTTCAAAATATGATATTGGGGGTAGGGGACACAAACATTTAATCCACAGCAAATGCCAAGTACATAGTCAACTCCGTTTCTAGATAGAAAGGAAAGGAAAATGATTTATTATGTACCTACTATGCACCACATATTTTACTAGGCACTTTCAACATTTATAATAACCCAAGGAACAGATTAACCCAGAAGACCTGGTCCACATTAGAAGACCTGGCATAAGGGAGACTAAAGACAGATTGTCTCCTATTTCTTTCCTTCCCATGGTTTTGTGTTTCCTTCCTAATGTTATTTTGAATTTGTTTGGGCTCAAATTATATTATACCCTTGTCATCTCCATTAGCTAAAATGTATTTCTGGCTGATTATGCATGCAGAAAATAAATTAAATATCTGAATAACATTACCAGTAATTGGTGAAATTGCCTTATGTTTTCACATCCTTACAACAAAAAAGGCATCAACAAATGACCAGGAAAACAAAAGGATAATCCATTATAATTGTCCATATTACCACAGCGGTAGGACAGACACAATTATGGGCAATTTCAGTGTCTAAAAATCAAGTGTGATGAAAATTATATTGAATTTAACAAAAAAAAAACCCTTTAATTTTGGTTCCAAAACAACTGCTAGTCAGGATCAAAGGAAATAGCCCCTGCTATGAAAAATCAGTCACCAACTTGGAAGTTGACATTGACTCTTGAGCGTCTACTAAATATAAACCACCATTGAAGTGCTCATTTAGATCTGCCTGAGTGATTCCCCATGATATGGTTTCTCTGCAGACATCTCTGGTTTATTGGTGAAATATTTATGCTGATTAGAGAGAGACTCTAGAATGTTTTAGCTTCTAAAGATGTTAAGTACTACCTCCAGCATAGTGTGACATATATATAAGATCAGACCAGCATAATCTTTTTTTGGTTGCATATCAGAGTTTTTTGAAGATGATCAAAATTTAAAATATTTAATAACCATAAAAACTACCTGGGTTCAATCCCTGGGTCAGTAAGTTCCCCCAGACAAGAGAATGGCCACCCACTCCAGTATTTTTGCCCGGAGAATTCCATGGACAGAGGAGAGTGGTGGGCTACAGTCTGTACGGAAACAAAGAGTCAAACACAACTGAGCAATTATGACTTTCACTTTCATAGAAACTATTATGGGGATTGATCAATTGAGAAGGATGTCAACTGTTGTATTAGGGTTCTGGCACCCCTTTTGTGAAGGCAGGAAGTCTGAGTTACTGGGACACAGAGAAGCTGCTATATATCAACAAATATGGAAGTCTTTTTTAAAACTTTTATTTATTTACTCATTTTTGGCTGTGCTGGGTCTTTGTTGCTGCACTTGCTTTTCTCGAGTTGTGGCGAGTGGGGGCTACTCTCCAGTTGCAATGCCTTGGTTTCTCATTGCAGTGGCTTCTCTCATTGTGGAACACAGGCTCTAGGGCACATGGGCTTCAGTAGCTGCAGCTCCCAGGCTCTAGAGCACAGGCTTAATAGTTGTGGTGCAAGGGCTTAGTTGCTCCAAGGCATGTGGAGTCTTCCCAGATCATGGATCCAGCATGTGTCTCCTGCATTTGCAAGCAGGTTCTTTACCACTGAGCCACCAGGGAAGCCCTGGAAGTCTTTTTAACATTTTAACAATGGGGCAACTGTACGGGTATGTCCTGCTAAATGTCAGCACTGCACAGACACACAGATAAAAGACCAAAGCCTGGCCTCTCACTTTGCTTCTATTTATCCAGGTGGCTTCTCTCAGCATCTTGCAGAATGGACACCCCAGGAAACTGCATCCCTGCAGGGCTCTGGCAGGTAACACGCAGCCCAAACCAAAGGCCATTTCTATAAGGACACACCTTCCTTTTCAGTACTGACACCTTGAAAACCACAGTCCAACCCAGAAAGCACAGCCAAGGGGGCCCAACCACAGTTGGCACCATTTGGATTTTTAAAGCCAAAGATGTGTGGAACTTAAAACAGACAGGGAGGCTCCAAATACACCCCAGGGAATTGAAGGAAGAAGATAAATCAACAGAGAGATATGTGGTAAGGTTTGTACCTCAAGAGAACCTTTTCACTTACTCTGTCAGAGGGCAGGTCCACACATGACATTCCTCCAAATTCCTCTGTCACCAACCTCGTGGCACATAGGGACCTGCCTCATCTTGGTTCTTGCTGCCTGCACCCAGGTGTTGTTGTTGCCGTTGTTCAGTCGTTAAGTCGTGTCCAACTCTTTGTGACCCCATGGACTGTAGCACGCTAGGCTTCCCTGTCCTTCACTATCTCCCAGAGTTTGTTCAAACTCATGTCCATTGAGTAGATGACACCATCCAACCATCTCATCTTCTGTTGCCCTCTTCTCCTCCTGCCCTCAATCTTTTCCGGCATCAAGTTCTTTTCCAATGAGTCAGCTCTTGGCATCAGGTAGCCAAAGTATTGGAGCTTCAGCCTGCACCCTGTATCCGAGTAATACTGAACCAACTGTGGTATAAGAACATATCCTGTTGTTTCATACCCCTATTTCCACTCCATTACAATCCATGTCTCAAGTCTAGAAAATGACCTAGTTGCCTTCATCTAAGTATCCTGAGTAACCTAAGGCTTGATACATATCAGGTCCCAGTAATTTTTGTTGGATAGATAATGCAATATAGTCAGGTACTTTAAAACTATAAAAAATGGTGGACAGCCTGTCACAGCTCTTTGGGGAAGTAAAGTTCTGTCCAATGTATTCTAAGATCACAGGATGAAAATGAGCAGAGCTTAAAAGCGAAAAGACTAGCCATACTCAAGTGGAGTAGTGGAAATGAGGAGGAACTGGAACTGCCATACATCGGTGTTCAGTTCAGTTCAGTCGCTCGGTCATGTCCAACTCTTTGCAACCCCATGGACTGCAGCACACCAGGCCTCCCTGTCCATCACCAACTCCCAGAGTTTACTCAAACTCACATACATTGCTGATAGGAATGCAAAATGGCACAATGACTTGGAAAACAATTTGACAGCTTCTTACAAAGTTAAACATAAACCTACTGTACGACCCAGCCATTCTAGTCCTAAGTATTTATATAGAAACAAAAGCATATATTCATATAGGCTTTTTACACAAATGTTCATGGAAATTTTATTTGTAGCAGCCAACAACTAGAAACAAGCAGATGACCTTGAACAAGTGAAAGGCTAAACAAACTGTGGTGTGTCTGTTCACTAGAATGTGTTGTTGTTTTCGTTGTTTAATTGTTAAGTCGTGTCTGACTCTTTGTGACCCCATGATCTATATCCCACTAGGCTTCTCTCTCCATGGGATTTCCCAGGCAAGAATACTGGAGTGGGTTGCCATTTCCTTCTCCAAGGGATTTTTCCAACCCAGGGACCAAACCCGGGTCCCCTGCATTGGTAGGCAGATTCTTTATTCCTGAGTCACCAGGGAAGCTCTCACTAGAATACTACTCAGCAATAAAAAGTGATGAACTATTGATTAACACAAAAACATGCATGAGTCTCAAAGAAATGGTGCTCAGTGGAAGAAACTAGGCAAGAAAAGAGTATGTTCTTTCCATCTTTATAAAATCACAGAAAATACTAAGTCATCTTTAGTAGATCAGGGCTGAAAAAGTAGATCAGGGCTTGCTTAGGGGATGTATAGAGAGGGCTAGGGAGGAGATACTAGAAAGAGGCAAGAAGAAATTGGAAGGGGTGATTAATATATTCATTATTTTTATTGTGATGATGGTTTTATAGGTGTATGAATAGGTCAAGACTCATCAAATTCTACACTTTATAAATTTATTTATTTTAGTTGGGGGCTAATTACTTTACAATATTGTAATAGTTTTTGCCATACATTGACATGAATCAGCCATGGGTTTACATGTGTTCCCCTTCCTGGACCCCCCATCCACCTCCCTCCCCATCCCATCCTAAATTCTACACTTTAAATACGTGTTGTTTATTGTATGTCAATCATACCTCAATAAAACTATAAAAATTTAAAGCTGAGCAAAGGCCTTAGGAGAAAACAGTCACTGTGGTTTGAGAAAATTACAATTATATATTAAGAAGTAAAATGGGAATACTCTGATTTTAGAAGCATAAGTTAGAGGTTGAGAAGAGTGACCCGTTAGAAGAAGGGAAAATATAAGGAAAAAGTCTAATAATCAAGACTGTCCATTGAAAACAAAAGTGTAACTTGGGTACAATTAGACATGAATATATTCAATTCATTTGGTTAAAAATAAAAGACTTTCCAATGATAAAATAAAATGGCGTAGAGGTAGTAAGTTCCCAGTCCCTAGAAGTGTCAATTTGATGACCATTAAGCAGTCCTAAAAAATGAATTCTTGCCTTGTTTGGGAAATCATCTTATATGATTCCTCGGATTCTTTTAAACTCTAAACTCACCCATTCACTGAGACAACACTGGCAGGATGTATTTGCTGGGAGCAAATTCCCTGTTGCTGATGCTCACGAAAACAACCATTAGGAATCTTCCACAAGAATAAAAGAAGTGAAAATAATTCAAAGGACTAGGACTTCAAAGAAGTAAAGTTGAAAGCAAATCAGTTCTTCAGATATAGAAATTACAAGTGAGTACAAAGAGAACAGTGAGTGATGGGACTTTGGGGAGAGGTGGGTGGGTGGCTGGCAGATAGTCTGTGAGAATATTTGAGAGGAGGGAGGTTGGCATTGGGGGGTTGTCTAGAAAACCTAAGATGTTGGTATAAAAAATTGAGAACAAGAGGTCTCAGCAGGGATTGGGGGGCTGGGGTCTAGGGATGTTTCATGATAGATGATGCTGGACTTAATCTGGAATAATCTTCTGAAGAACAAAATACACCCCCATGTTCAAAAACTTCCAATAGCTTCCTTGTGTACTTAGTATAGCATTAAAATTCTTCAGCAGTTACACAGGTACTGCTAAGTGAAAACAGCAAAATGCAGAGAAATGCACAACAAAAATGGAATAGCATTAAAAACAAAGACAATAAAAACTTCTTTTTGTATGTATGTGTACTCTACATGAGCATTTTACACAAGGGCACCACCCTCGATGACGACACTAAATTAAAACCTTCCCGAAAGCCTGTCCCTGGTCCTCTACAAGCCCCACTCTGGCATATGGTGCTGCTCCGGGGGGAGACAGGGATAATTGCTGGAAGCAGAGGGGGTCCAATGAGGAGCAGTTGTGATCCCACCAGCCACCTGGATGAAGCAATTAAATGATCGAATGAGTGAATAGTAACAAGATGCCAAAGGGATGAAAATTGACTTGGGTGAAGGGAAAATGAGGTCATCTCCCTCACTCCTAAAAACCAAGGTGAATGTTAAGGGCAGACCCTTCTCCTTATCTCACGTTTTCTCCTCGGCTCATAGCAGAGAAGACAATTCTCTGCTCTTGTGCGAGGGAAGCTGCCAGACTCTCTCGACTCCTCAATCCTCCCCAAGAAAGTGAAAGTTGCTCAGTCGTTTCTGACTCTTTACAATCCCATAGACTATACAGTTCATGGAATTCTCCAGGCCAGAATACTGGAGTGGGTAGCCTTTCCTTTCTCCAGGGGATCTTCCCAACCCAGGGATCAAACCCAGGTCTCCTGCATTGCAGGTGGATTCTTTACCAGCTGAGCCACAAGGGATGCCTGAGAATACTGGAGTGGGTAGCCAATCCCTTCTCCAGTGGATCTTCCCGACCCAGGAATCGAACTGGGGTCTCCTGCATGGCAGGTGGATTCTTTACCAATTGAGCTATCAGGGAAGCCCCCGGATAGTTAGATAAATAGTTAGGAAGGACTAACACAACTGATCAGAGAGCAACACCTACTGGGTGGATCCCAGTTTACTGAAGGGCAAGGTCTCAGATGTTGTTAGGAACACTGTGGAAAACTTCCTCTTTGAACACACCCCAGACACCTCTCTCCTGTCTTCCATATCCCATAAACCTACTGGCCTCACACTCCTACAGTTGGATGGTAGCTCAACTGTCTTCAGTTTTAAGCAGGAAGACTAGGAGGCTCTGCTTGCCTCAGGCCACATTCTCATTCAATGTGTAACTGGACACTCAGTTTAGGAAGTTTTAGGGGAGTTGGGCAGCTACCAATACAAAGGGAACCATGTGCTTTGTAGGGGAACCCATCAGTCAGAATCCTGGAAGAGGAAAGAAGAGATTGGTAGGATCTGACCACCATGAGAGTCTTAAACAGTGAAGAAAACCAATAGGTTACACAAAGCAAGCAGCAAAGCTGTCTATGTACATACAAGAGCCTCAGGTATCCCTCTATCTCCTGCCAACATCATCACCACCACTATGAGGTATTATTTTTATCCCCATTTCATACACCATTCGGAGAAGGCAATGGCACCCCACTCCAGTACTCTTGCCTGGAAAATCCCATGGACGGAGGAGCCTGGTAGGCTACAGTCCATGGGGTCGCTAAGAGTCGGACACGACTGAGTGACTTCACTATCACTTTTCACTTTCATGCACTGGAGAAGGAAATGGCAACCCACTCCAGTATTCTTGCCTGGAGAATCCCAGGGACGGTGGAGCCTGGGGGGCTGCCGTCTATGGGGTCGCACAGAGTCGGACACAACTGAAGAGACTTAGCAGCAGCAGCAGCATATATGATTAGGGCAGACTCAGACAGCTATGGATGTTTGTGTTTCCCCCGAATTCTTACATTAACACCTAATCCACAATGTGATGGTATTAAGAGGTGGGGCCCTTGGATGTGATTAGGTCATGAGGGCAGAGCCTTCATGAATGTGGGTAGTGCCCTTATAAAAGAGACACCCAGAGTGCTCTAGCCCCTCCCACCATGGGAAGACACAGTGAAAAGATGAAAGTTTATGAATCAGGATGAGGGCTATCACCAGACACCAAATCTGCCAGCACCACGAGCTTGGACTGCTCATACTCCAAAACTGTAAGAAATGAATTTCTGTTCTTAAGCCACTCAGTCTATGATACTCGTTAATAGCAGCCCAAACAGAAACGTATAGAGTTAAAATAACAGGGAACTATATTCAATATCCTGTGATAAACCATAAAGGAAAAGAATATTTAAAAGAATGTATATATGTGTATTTCTGAGTCACTTTGCTGTACAGCAGTGATTGGCACCACACTATAAATCAACTACACTTCAATAAAAAAATTTTTTAATTAACTATTAGTGGCACCAGCTGGCTCCAGAGGGCTCTTAATCACTGAACTACTCTACATTCTCTAAATATATGAAGAAATACTGTAATTATTATCTTACTAATATGAGCTGAAAGAGAAAATCACCAAACCAAGAATGCCCAGCAGTTCCTCTAAACCAAAGACAGGCAGGAAATCACAAAGAAAGCAGTGTCGGGGAGTGGGTAGAGTTCAGAGTTTAATCCCAGAAGGCCTGGGTTCAAGTCTAAACTCCACCATGAAACAGCAGCTGCTTCTTTGGGGAAAACTGCATGTCCTACAAGGCTCAGACAAGATCATACATGACAGCATTTTGTACAAACAACATTATGTTGGAACAAGCATTTACTTTACACGGCGGTAGTTACAGTTGTCACAGGTCAACAACTTTGAGTTGATTCAGTGATTCTTTGTTCAGGGTGATTTTGTCTCCCACGGGACACTGGGCAATGTCTGGACACATTTCTGGTTGTCACAACTTGGGGGAGGGGACACTACTGACATCTAGTGGGTAGAGGCCAAGGATGCTAATGCTAAATATTCTAGCATTAGCTAGAGAGCCCCCTAAACAAAACCGGAAATGTCAATAGTGCCAAGGCTGAGAAACACTGGTTTGGAATGCATTCATGTGTCATAGCAAATCAGGAACAGAGGTGGTGCTCCATACACATTTGTTGAATATATGAAGAGAGAAACAAAGGATGATCAAACCTTACAATGTGGCTAATCTGAGCGAGCAATGTTAGGATAAGTAAACAGGATATAAATAAGCCAGGAAGACCGAGGGTAAGCAACATCCTTGGAACTTAAAGTGCGGTTCATGGTCCAACCTCAGCCTCACTTAGGCACCTGTCAGAAAGAATCCCAGATGCTCCCTAAAGCTACTGAATCAGACTCTGCACTATAACAAGGTCCTGGTGATCTGTAGGCTTGTTAAAGCTTGAAAAACACTCTCCAAGAGTCTATACTTAATAGCAGGTTAATTTCCAATAGCAGCCCTAGAATTTGCCTGCCAGTACAGGAGACACAAGTTCTATCATTGGGTCAGAAAGACCCCTGGAGAAGGAAATGGCAACCCACTCCAATATTCTTGCCTTGGGAAATCCCACAGAGAGAGGAGCCTGGTAGGCTCCAGTCCATGGGGTCACAAAGAGGCAGACACAACTGAGCGTGCACAGACACACACACAGACACACACACATACATTCCAACTGCTGTGTGCAGAAGCTGTCTTTAAGATGAGCCCAGCTGGAGCATGTCTCTTGAATGTAACCCAGCTCCATCCACAGGTGGCCTTTCCACCTGGATACTCTCCATTTGGATAACAGAGAGCACGTCCCCCAGGCACATTAGCAAATCTTCTCACTTTGTTCACAAGTACAGCACTGAATATAATGAAATATGGCACATTATCAATACCCCCTATGCAGAAACTGCACACAATGCCACAGCTGAAGGATTCTTTGAAAGGGAAAAGAAAATTCTATTGCAACTTTTATTTGGAGCTTGATTGCTTCATTGCTCCTTGCCCTCCAGGTGAAGGGGCAGCCAAGAAAAATACATTCTGTGTGACACTGTGAGCTTGGAGAATGTTCTGAATGCTGCTCAGTCTGTGACTTGTTGCACTGAGAGGGGAAAAGAAGGCCCTGCGTCAGCTCCAAAGCCAAGCATTTCCTCCAATCAGGATTCTCCTATTCCTTCTTCAAAGAACAAGAGGCCATAAGAACTCAGATTTATCCAGCATTGACTAAGTGTTATGGTGCTCTTCCAAGTATTTCACCTATATAAGCTCATTTAATACTTACATACCCTGTGAGGTAATAGCTCTCAATATCCCCATTTCATAGATGAGGAAACTTTAGCACTGAGAAGTAACTTTCCCAGGGTCAGATATTGAGGAAGCAGTGAACCCAAGAGTTGAACCTACAACATCTGGCTTCAGAGTCACTGCTCATAACCCCTCCACTGTCCTGTTTACACTTGACTATGTATTAAGGACTCTCAGAGGATTTTATAAGAATCAGTAAGATGACATTTCTGCCCTGTTGGAATATCCAGTCTGGTGAAGGGAGATAGTTAAACAGATAAAACACACCATACTAGGCACTTGGAGAAAAAATGCACTGTTTTCTCTCTTTGGCACCATCACATCCCTCCTTATTTTGTCTTTATTCAATTTGACTCAATGTTTTGGAATCACAAGACAGGTTTCAACATATCAGTTACCTTCTAGATGATGACTAAATAATGGTTGAATGAATGAATGAATGAAGTAAATTCACAAGTAAATGTGGTCCCATAGTGAGGTTTTGAGAAAATAAGGCGCTATGAATGGTACTAGACTCTTACAGCCAGTATCTGTGGGTTTATCTTTCCCGTCCAGCACTATCTCCCAACCCCCATCCTTACTTGTGTAATCACCCTTTCCCTCCCACTCTATCCGTACAGTTCCCACTGGAGCTGCCAGGACCTGGCACTGCAGGACTCCTTGCCTTAGTTGACAGGTCAGTGGTGAACTCCTAGAATGAAATGAGCCAACCAGTTCCAATCTTTAGAAATTCTGGAATCAAGAAAAAGGAAATCAGAAACGCTCTCCCTAGGTAGTTAAAACTGTGTGAGGGGGAAGAAAAATGGGATCTGCTGGCGTCTACTTTTTCAATGACAAGGAGAAGATTTGCCTGCAATAAGAAGACTGCATAAAGCATTGTGCTAATGTGCAACCCAGAGGCAAAGATGAGAGATGGACAGAAATTACTTCTGACATTGTTCAAGTCGCTATTTCCACACACTTAACCTCTCTGAGCTTTCATTTTCTTTCTGTAAAATAAGGAGGGGGAAATTACATCCTAAAAGGCTATGTATCACCACTGTTCAAGGAAGAAGGGGCTGGCTCCAACCAGGCAATGTCCGAGCAACGTTGACTCTCCCTCCTATAATCATCCTCACAGCCCCAACCACCAGAAAGCAATGCCAGTCGAGAGAATCCGGTTCCCTTTGTTCCTGAGTTCTGTCAAACATCTCTTGATAAAAATGCATAGGTAAATATGCAGAAAGGATTGCCCTGACAGGCAGCAGTTTGTCTCAGGTGAATCTCATGTTTCTCATGAATAAAATGGTGATATAAGTGTACACAACTGGTTTCCTATGTTTTTGGACACCATGAGCCATGTTTCAGGGTCTGCTTACCTGGAAGGGCTCAGCATTCAAATTCTGCTCTTGTAGCGCTGCAAGATCATGCCCACTTGACTCTCACCAAACATCTGGCCGAAACAAAGTGGTTTCCCATGCTCATGACTAAGTTACACTGCTCCTTGGTGAAACAGCACAGTAGCATCATTGAGTTCCAACCACAGTACCAAGGGTAGAACAGCCTCTAAAATTCCCTAGACCCATAGTTTTCACACTTTTCTCTGGGGATCCTCAAAGGTCACCCGGGGAGAAGGAGGGAGGTTAAATATGATGGTCCTTGTTCTATTACAGTTCTATTCAGATGTGATATAAATCTGTGGGTTTTGCACATACCAAGGTTCTCCAGAGAAACAGAACCAATAGGAGATGGATGGATGGATGGATGGATAAATGGATAGATAGAAAGATGAGGAGGTTTACTATAAGAATTGGCTCAAGTGGTTGTGGAGACCGAGAAGTCCTACAATTTGCCATCTGGAAGCTGGGAAACCAAGAAATGCAGTGGCGTGTTCAGTCCAAGTCCAAAGGCTTGAGAATCAGAAGAGCTGATGGTGTAAATCCCTGTCTGAGCCTGGACATCTGAGAACCAGGAAAGGATAGCTGCCTTAGCTAAAACAGGGTGAATTTTCCCTTTCTTCACCTTTCTCTTCTATTTGGGGCCACAGTAGGTTGGATGATGCCCACCACGTTGGTGAGGAAGATCTTTACTCGACCTTCTGATTCAGATGCCGATCTCTTCCACTGACATCCTCACACAGACACCCAGAAATAATGTTTACTAGCTCTCTGGGAGTCCCTTAGCCCAGTCAAGTTGAGGCATAAAACTAACCATCAACATAACAGGTGATACATTGTGACATTCTATTTTACTTAAAATGAAAAAGGCAACAATGCCTCACTAAACTAATGTCATGAGCGCCTCATGGGTCCCCAACTGAAGTTCAAAAAACATTGTTCTGACATGCCCACAAAGCACCTCCTAGTTTGGACTGGCTTAAGTTCATTACATCAAAGTTCGCAAACTGGTTCCTACCAGTTGGCAAAGGACACATTTAATCTGAGCCTCACATAGCTGGCCAGCGTGATGTTTAAAAAAATATAATTTCCAAAAGCTTTAAATGGAGACATGTACATTCTAAGATTCTAGGCTAGAAGGGATAAAGGTACAGGGGGACAGGAAATAAACAGATGGTGGTACAACACAGGGTCCATAGGTCCACGTAGCTACAACCAGCTAGAGTTGAGTAGCAGCAAATGAGTTATATGGAACATCTCCCTTCCTGTTGACCAAGGTTCTTTTTGCTTATGGAAACTCCACTAATATGGAAAAAGATGTCTGAGTTTACTCCCTCCACGATAGGTCTTCCTCAAAATATCAGTCTGAATAGGAAGCAATTCCAAGACCAAAAGGGCTCACCCCAAGGTCACCAAGCTCTTTCATGCGTCAAACCTCCTGCTGTAAATACCTCCTCACCATGGATTCTGCAAGTACAGCCAGCTCTCCTTTTGATAAATACCCTTTGCTAAGATGCAAGTCAGTGTAATTTTCCAAAAGGTTAGGCGGAGTGACTGCTCAGAGAGGGCTCGCTTATTATTTCAAATGCCACTCGTCCCATTCTCTAACATTCCCTGAGTTATTTACAACTCCATTCCTGCCATACCTGCCAGAGTGCCTGACCTGCCCTCCCTTTCCCCCTCCCATCATCATCTCTCCAGCCCTGAAATTGAAGCTGGTGGCTACAGGGCAGTGCCTTCCTGAGCCAGGGTGACCTCTAACCTAAGTTAGAGAAGCCACTGTAATGGGTAATTTTTTCTCCAAGTCGTGCTTAAAAGTCATCAGTAAAATTCACATACTTTGAGGCACACAGGACGCTGTCAACTGTCTCCACGTGGCTTCTAATGTCTATTCCATTTTCAGTTTGCTCAGCCAGATAAAAAAATCAGTTCAGTTCAGTTCAGTTCAGTCACTCAGTCGTGACCAACTCTTTGCGACCCCATGAATCGCAGCACGCCAGGCCTCCCTGTCCATCACCAACTCCCAGAGTATACCCAAATTCATGTCCATCAAATTGATGATGCCATCCAGCCATCTCATCCTCTGTCGTCCCCTTCTCCTCCTGCTCCCAATCCTTCCCAGCATCAGGGTCTTTTCCAATGAGTCAACTCTTTGCATGAGGTGCCCAAAGTATTGGAGTTTCAGCTTCAACATCAGTCCTTCCAATGAACACCCAGGACTGATCTCCTTTAGGACGGACTGGCTGGATCTCCTTGCAGTCCAAGGGACTCTCAAGAGTCTTCTCCAATACACCACAGTTCAAAAGCATCAATTCTTCGGCGCTCAGCTTTCTTCACCATCCAACTCTCACATCCATACATGACCACTGGAAAAACCACAGCCTCGACTAGACGGACCTTTGTTGACAAAGTAATGTCTCTGCTTTTTAATATGCTTATCTAGGTTGGTCATAACCTTCCTTCCAAGGAGTAAGCGTCTTTTAATTTCATGGCTGCAATCACCATCAGCAGTGATTTTGGAGCCCAGAAAAATAAAGTCTGACACTGTTTCCACTGTTTCCCCATCTATTTCCCATGAAGTGATGGGACCAGATGCCATGATCTTAGTTTTCTGAACGTTGAGCTTTAAGCCAACTTTTTCACTCTCCTCTTTCACTTTCTTCAAGAGGCTCTTTAGTTCTTCTTCACTTCCTGCCATAAGGGTGGTGTCATCTGCATACCTGAGGTTATTGGTATTTCTCCCGGCAATCTCGATTCCAGCTTGTGCTTCCTCCAGCCCATTGTTTCTCATGATGTACTCTGCATATAAGTTAAATAAGCAGGGTGACAATATGCATACTCCTTTTCCTATTTGGAACCAGTCTGTTGCTCCATGTCCAGTTCTAACTGTTGCTTCCTGACCTGCATACAGGTTTCTCAAGAGACAGGTCAGGTGGTCTGGTATTCCCATCTCTTTAAGAATTTTCCACAGTCTATTGTGATCCACACAGTCAAAGGCTTTGGCATAGTCAATAAAGCAGAAATAGATGTTTTTCTGGAACTCTCTTGCTTTTTCGATGATCCAGCAGATGTTGGCAATTTTATCTCTGGTTCCTCTGCCTTTTCTAAAACCAGCTTGAACATCTGGAAGTACATGGTTCACGTACTGCTGAAAAAAGTCAGTACTAATATTTAAAACTAACAAGCCTCAAAAAACATTTTATTTAATGCCCCTTAAATATGTAGGGCATTGCTTTGGGTCAGTAATTTCAGTTAAACTTTGAGGGCACAAATATTCATACCATAAGCCTGCTGAAGTTATAACAAAAGTGAAAATAAGGGTAACATTAAGATCTATCATTTCTTCAGTGTCTGCTATGTGCCAATTTGATGCAAGTTTAGCTCTTTGCTAAGTAGATAGGTAGAGAGATGGACAGATACAGTTGTTTAACTCAGAATATCTATGCAAGTTAGGTATCAGAGAGCTATGTCTATTTTACAAATAAGGAACCCAGGTCTCAGAGAGCCTCAGTGATTTTCCCACGGGCACTCAGTCTTTATTGGAGCCAGGACTGGATTTCCAGACTGTCTGAATTTTCTACCCTACGCAGTGCTTTACCATTGTAATTATACCAAGAAGCACCTCCCTGTAACCAGCATCTATGCCCATATATAAATTAAAGCATCAAGATTATTCAGTAAGAAAACTGTGAATACTCTGTATTGTCGTGAACTTTCTTCTGGTCTGGAGTAAGAAGTCTGGAGCTAGAGTGGACCCAGATTCCTTTATCCCACAGGATCCAGGGAATCTTGGTCTCATAGCCTAGAGTGGTTGAACACCTTGGAAATGGAATCAGATTAACTGAGATTGAAATCCTGCCTTTCCTGTATTAGCTATTGGATGTTGGGCAAGTCATTTAATCTGTCTGAGCATCAGTTTCCTCATCTTAAAAGAAAGGGGACACAAATAATACCTATATCACAGGGCTTTCCAGGTGGCTCAGATGGTAAAGAATCTGCCGGCAATGCAGGAGACCCGGGTTCGATCCCTGGGTCAGGAAGATCCTCTGGAAAAGGAAATGGCTACCCACTCCAGTATTCTTGCACAGAGAATTCCATGGACAGAGGAGACTGGTGGTCTACAGTCCATGGGGTTGCAAGGAGGCAGACACGACTGAGTGACTAACACACATAGGGTTATGATGGGAGAAAAATATGGTATGTGTATAAAGCACATAACCCTATGGCTGGAGCTGTGATAAATAAACGTAGATACTGTCATAATTAGCCATCTGGAGGTGCTTCCTGAGCAGCTATTAGAGCCATAAATGAGAACCTCTCAGAACAGAACATGAGAGCTTTACTTCTGGAACAAATAACTACCTTCAACCCATCTCATATACTCTCTAACCCTATCCACCAGCAGCAGTGACACTACCACCTCCTCCTCTTCTGCAAAGAGAAGTTGTCAGCCAGGTTCTGAAAAGCAGGCAACCAAAAGGCAGCCCTTGATAGTCCCACACTGTGTTTTCCAGACTTGTTCTCAGACGCGCCACCTTCTCCACTGGGCATCAGCTCTGGGACTCTCTGCTTCTCAGTCTATATGACTAAGAATCTCTAACCTGCACTAGACTTACTCGTGGGTCCTAAGGATAAGTTCACTGATTTTCTTCTGTCTCTTCTTCCTTCCCCCTTCCTCTTTCTGCCTCTGCTTCTACTTTTCCTTGAATGCCCCCTTTTCACTTTTTTTCTCCAGGGTAATCAGTCTGCATTTTGACCTATGATTTCTCAGATCTGTCCAATGTTATCTGCTTCTCCATCCGGGTTCAGTGCCCCTTGTAGGCTGGAAGAAAGGACTTGAACTCTCCCATCCCATTAAACATCTTCTTGTCATAAGGCTCCGTATGCATCAGGTCTATGTTAGTTTTCTAGGGCTGCCGTAACAAATGACCACAAGAACGGAGGCTTAAACTAACAGATGTGCATTCTCACACAGTTCTGGAGGCCAGAAGTCCAAAGCCAAAATGTCTGCAGGGCCACACTCCCTCCAAAGTTTCTAAGGAAGAATCCTTCCTTGCCTCTTCCAGCTTCTGGTGAGTCTAGCACTCCTTGGCTTGTGGCAGCATAACTCTCCCAAGCTTTGTGGTGTCCTTTCTCCTTCTATCTCTTAAAAGGACACATGTCATTGGATTTAGGGACCATCCTAATCCAGGATGATTCCCAACTCAACATCCTTAACTTGTTTACTTCTGCAAAGATTTTTTTCCAAATAAGGTCATATTCACAGGTTCCAGGTGGACATATTTTGAGGGGGGATCACCAATTTAAGCCATTCCTTGATACTAATGAGCCCAATGAAGCTTGTGACATGATAATACCCTCCTTTCACCTCTCTCCTTTACCATAACAATGTCAAGACCCAGAGAAAAACCTTCCTTTCTATTACACAAGCCAGATCTTTCCACTCTCTTCCTCTAAGTCCATATTTTGCAGAAATCTAACATTGGTGGAGGAGGTTGTGTGGGTGATGTTGGGAAATGAAATAGAACTCCAGGAAGATAAAGGGGATCCTGGTCCCCTCTCTGAGTCAGTCAGCTTCCTGCAGGACAAGGATCACAGTATGGAGACACAGGTCAGCCCACTGTCCACTCTCTCCAGTGAGACAGAATCTGAGGAACGGGAAGACATTTGTTGTTGCTCAGTCGCTCAGTCATATCAACTCCTTGCAAACCCATGGACTGCAACATGCCGGGCTTCCCCATTCTTCTCTGTCTTCTGGAATTTGTTCAAACTATTGAGTTTGAACAAATTGAGTCGATGGTATCATCCAACCATCTCATCCTCTGTCGTCCCCTTGTCCTCCCGCCTTCAATCTTTCCCAGCATCAGGGACTTTTCCAATGAGTCAGCTCTTCGCATCAGGTGGCCAAAGTATGGGAGCTTCAGCTTCAGCATTGGTCCTTCCAATGAAATATTTATGACTAATTTCCTTTAGAATTGACTGGTTTGGTCTCCTTGCTGTCCAAGGAACACTCAAGAGTCTTCTCGAGCACCATTAGCATTTCCCAAAACCTGTTTCCATCATGGTTTCAAATTTTCTATTTTCAGACAAATTTAAGAAGTGCTGAGTAAATAAATTCAGACAAGTTTACCTATTACGGAACTTGCCAGAGCTCTCAATTCAGTAAACAATGAATAGAGGTAGAAATAATTGGTGGTATTTCCCAAACTTATGGCCCAGAGAACCCCTTTATTTGTGAGGCATCTCATAGCCCTGGTGTTCTTCTGAAGATACAGTGGGAGATACTGGTAAAATTCATTCTATTCCATTAAGTTGCTATCAAATCATTATTATATTAAAACCACATTAAGTTACTGTTCCATACCCACTTGGATGACTACGACCAAAAGAAAGACAATAACTAGTGTTGGTGAGAACTTGGACCAGCGGGAACCCTTCGATTTTTCTGATGGGAATGTAAAGTTGTGCAGCTGCTTTGGAAAAAAGGTTTAGCAGTTTTTCAAAGGTCAAACTTATCACATATGCCAACAATTTCACCTTTAGAAAACACACAGCCATGAGTGAATGTTCAGAGCAGCATTATTCATAATAACCCAAGCCTGAAAACAACCCCAAAATTCATCAACAGATGAATGGATAAATAAAATGTAGAGCTGTACAATGAATTATTTTCCAACAATTTTAAAAAATGAAATATTGATACATTCTACAACATGGATGAACTGCAAATACATTTTTCTCAGTGAAAGAAGTCAGACACAAAAGACCATACATTGTATAATTCTGCTTATAAAGAAATGAAAAAACAAGGTAAACAGATAGGGACAGAGAGTAGATTTAGTGGTTGCCAAGATCTGTGTTAGAATTAGGGGCTAATTGTTAACGGGTATGAGGGTTTCTACTGAAATGATGCAAAGTTTGTGAAACTGAATTTTAGTGACGGCTACACAACTCAGTAAATTTGCTAAAAAAAAAAAAAATCATTAAATTGTGCACTTAATATAGGTGAATTTTATAGTATGTAAATTGTGCCTCAATAAAGTTGTTTTTAAAAGTGCTGTCACTGATTAATGAAATAAAATTTTATTAAGCTGGAAAAAAAAAATGCCTGTCAAGCTATATGCACAGCCTTATGCTTGCTTGTTCAAACAAAGACGTTGAGCAAAAGTTTTTACAGTAATGAAGGGTAAAGTTTCAGGTGCAAAGTTTTTCATTGCACTTCAGAAAGTTGCCTGGAAAATTCCATGGGCAGAGGAGGCTGGTAGGCTACAGTCCACGGGATCCCAAAAAGTCGGACACGACTGAGCGACTTCACTTCCTTTTCCTTCCTTCCTTCTTTCCTTCCTTCCTTTTCTTTCGGAAAGTTGAGCAATTTGTATATGGTACCTACCTTCTGGGTTGTGTTTGGAAGGACACATTGAAGTCTCTTTCACTGAAGGCTGGGTTCCATGCAGAGGCACTTGCAAACTGGAAACACTTCTGACGAATCCCTACTTCGACACCGTACATTCAGCAAAACAAGATCCAGCCCATAGAATGTATTTAAATGGTGGAACTGATTAGAATTCCAGAACCAGAGTGATAGAAGTTCTAAGAGAGAGGGACTGGGCTCTTTGATCTGCCTGGTTCCACCCTGACTTCTCTCTAATTAGCAAAGCTTTTGAGGCTGACTGATAAGCATTCTGGGCACTGCACATGTCTGGCCACTGACTAATTAATTAATTTTTGACTTTGAGCAGTGACACTTAATTTGAAAACTTTCTACCATCCACAGATGAATGTAGAAAAGTAGGGCAAAAGATTTAAAAATATGCTAAAGGTGCCACTTCAAATCCAGTTGATTTGCAAGGGGGCAAGATGGGTCAGTGCCTTAAATAAAGAGATGGATTCTGGGAGGAAGAGCTGCGGGAGGGTGTGCTAGGCCAGCTCTGCACCCACTTTGCTGTGCATTTGGGCTTAGCCATGTACCCTCTCTGCTTATTTGAAAATTAGGGGTCTCCTTGACATCCTCATTTATTAAGTGACTGTGTGCACTGCCCATAAGAGAAAAGGGACAGAGAACAAAAATGACTCCCAGAAAGGGTATTTGAGAGAGTGGACAAAGCTTATGAACCAAAACACAGGCTCTGAGACAAACACTGCCC
This sequence comes from Giraffa tippelskirchi, assembly GCF_054371585.1. Classification (NCBI taxonomy): domain Eukaryota; kingdom Metazoa; phylum Chordata; class Mammalia; order Artiodactyla; family Giraffidae; genus Giraffa; species Giraffa tippelskirchi. The sequence continues at coordinate 26,526,135 of NC_137287.1, forward strand.
AGGTCAAGGGTCTGCAAACTATATCCCGAGGGCCAAATCCAGTCTACCACTTGTCTTTTGTAAATAAAGTTTTATTGGAACACAGTCACACCCATTTGTGTATCCATTGTCTTTGGTTGTCTTCCTGCTACTGTGGCAGAGCTGAGTGGGTGCAACAGACTGTGTGACTGCAAAGTAGAACATATTTACTCTCTTGATTCTTTATAGAAAATGCAATCAAATCCCTAGTCGAGGTGGAGTCAGCATTATGCCTTTTTGGTATGACTGAAGAACACTGAGAACTCTTTGTTTTTATCTTAAAAGACCTCTTTTTTCTTACAAGAAGGGAGCTAATATTCTTTGAGCACCTCTGTGTGCCTGACACTAGGCTCCTTTCTTAAAGATTAGCCTCACTGCTCATCTTTGAGGTGGAGATTAACATGGTCATGTTTCAGGGGAGGACATTGAGCCTGTAAGTTACAGAGCTGGTGTTTGAATCCAGACCAACTTGTCTCCAACATTGTAGCATGATGTCTCTCCAGTATGTTAACATTAAAGCGAACGTTTTGGCAAGAGGCTCCCTCAGTCATTCCCTTTTAAAGGGTCAAAGAGCTTTGGGAACAAATTTTAGAGGGATGTATTTGATCAGATTTATTCAGTCAAATCTGTGCCAACTCTTATTTTCTAACCTTGGAGAGAATTCCCTCTACTAATGTCCCCCTTGAAGCAGAACCAAGATTAGGTCATACAATTTTAACAAATCTTTAACAAATTGGGGAGGACTTCAAAATTTTTCACAGAGAGGAACTCACAGCTGCCACCAGAATCACTGCCTCTCTAGTGAAAATCCTACAAATGGAGCTCCTATTCTGCCCAGCCCCAGATGCAAAGGAGCCCCCTCCTCAGCCCAGTGAAAGTCACTCAGTCATGTCCGACACTTTGCGACCCCATAGACTATATAGTCCATGGGATTTTCCAGGCCAGAATACTGGAGTGGGTAGCCTTTCTCTTCTCCAGGGGATCTTCCCAACCCAGGGATCAAACCCAGGTCTTCCGCGTTGCAGGCAGATTCTTTACCAGATGAGCCACAAGGGAAGCCCTCCTTGTCAATTTCCACCCCAGGATGTTGACCATGGGACAGACCCTTCCTTCAGAAGAAATCCCCACTCCAACCACACAGCAGGCTCCACCCTCAAAGGTCCAGACAAGGCACTGAACAACTTCACAGCATACTTCTAAATGTCTGGGGTTAGTCACTAAGTTGGAAGGGCTATACCAAGGCCACTGTAACTCATGTTCAAAATCCTTTCTTCCAGCTTGAGGAAAAGAGATCAGGCTTGATAAGACTGCCCTTTGGGAGGGATTCTGCAGCCCTGTAAACAAATGTCTAGGAAAAGAAACATATATTTCTGAGGAGCAAATAATAAGGTTTTAGTATCATCCAACTAAATCCATTTTTTTAGAGAGGAGCAAGTCTCCCCTAACCCTACAAAGGCACAGCCCTGATAAACACAATCTTAACTTCCATCACTAAATAGAACTCTGAGCATTTCAGGCCTCAGTATTTAATAGTGACCAAGGTGGACAAAGGTCCATAGAGTCAAAGCTATAGTTTTTCCAGTAGTCATGTATGGATGTGACAGTTGGACCATAAAGAAGGTTGAGCATCAAAGAATTTATGTTTTTCAACTGTGGTGTTGGAGAAGGCTCTTGAGAGTCCCTTGGACTGCAAGGAGATACAACCAGTCAATCCTAAAATAAATCAACCCTGAATATTCATTGGAAGGACTGATGCTGAAGCTGAAGTTCCAATACTTTCGCCACCTGATGTGAAGAGCTGATACACTGGAAAAGACCCTGATGCTAGCAAAGATTAAGGGCAAGAGGAGGAGGCAACAGAGGATGAGATGGCTGGATGGCATCACTGACTCAATGGACTTGAGTTTGAGCAAACTCTGGGAGATAGCCAAGGACACGGAAGCCTGTCATGCTGCAGTTCATGGGGTCACAAAGAGTCAGACACAACTTCTCAACTAAACAACAACAACAAAGATCACTTAGAGCTCATATGGCCTCTTTGTGCAAATTAGAAAGTAGCTGCCTCATCCCTGCAGATGCACCATGTGACAGGTGCACCGTGTCTGAGTGGTCAGAGCCGAGCAGTGCCCTCCTCTAGGTGGACATACCTCAATTTAGCGCTCAAAAAGGTCACAGGCTGGACTTCAATGTTACCACTGTGCAGTAAGCTGCCTGCACAGCCATCTGTGACTCTTCTTGGGCTTTCTTGAAGAATACTCGGCTATTTTCCTTTATATCTGTTTCACTACTGAGCCCAATCCAGTGATTTTTTTTTCATAAAGAGAGGACATCTGCGAAAAGTTTAATGAATAGCCACCCCTAGAGGGAACTATGGATGGAGGTTCATGACACTGTACAGGAGACAGGAATCAAGACCATTCCCAAGAAAAAGAAATGCAAAAAAGCAAAATGGCTGTCTGAGGAGGCCTTACAAATAGCTGTGAAAAGACAGGAAGTGAAAAGCAAAAGAGAAAAGGAAAGAAAGACCCAATTGAATGCAGTTTCAAAGAATAGCAAGGAGAGATAAGAAAGCCTTCCTCAGCGATCAATGCAAAGAAATAGAGGAAAACAATAGAATGGGAAAGACTAGAGATCTCTTCAAGAAAATTAGAGATACCAAGGGAACATCTCATGCAAAGATGGGCTCAATAAAGGACAGAAATGGTAGGGACCTGACAGAAGCAGAAGATATAAAAAAGAGGTGGCAAGAATACACAGAAGAACTGTACAAAAAAGATCTTCACGACCCAGATAATCACGATGGTGTGATCACTCACCTAGAGCCAGACATCCTGGAATGTGAAGTCAAGTGGGCCTTAGGAAGCATCACTACGAACAAAGCTAGTGGAGGTGATGGTATTTCATTTGAGCTATTTCAAATCCTGAAAGATGATGCTGTGAGAGTACTGCACTAAATATGCCAGCAAATATAGAAAACTCAGTAGTGGCCACAGGACTGGAAAAGGTCAGTTTTCATTCCAATCCCAAAGAAAGGCAATGCCAAAGAATGCTCAAACTACCACACAATTGCACCCATCTCGCACGCTAGTAAAGTAATGCTTAAAATTCTCCAAGCCAGGCTTCAGCAATATGTGAACCGTGAACTTCCAGATGTTCAAGCTGGTTTTAGAAAAGGCAGAGGAACCAGAGATCAAATTGCCAACATCTGCTGGATCATCAAAAAAGCAAGAGAGTTCCAGAAAAACATCTATTTCTGCTTTATTGACTACGCCAAAGCCTTTGACTGTGTGCATCACAATAAACTGTGGAAAATTCTTCAAGAGATGGGAATACCAGACCACCTGACCTGCCTCTTGAGAAACCTGTATGCAGGTCAGGAAGCAACAGTTAGAACTGGACATGGAACAACAGACTGGTTCTGAATAGGAAAAGGAGTACGTCAAGGCTGTATATTGTCACCCTGCTTATTTAACTTATATGTAGAGTACATCATGGGAAACGCTGGGCTGGAGGAAGCACAAGCTGGAATCGAGATTGCCGGGAGAAATATCAATCACCTCAGATATGCAGATGACACCACCCTTATGGCAGAAAGTGAAGAAGAACTAAAGAGCCTCTTGATGAAAGTGAAGGAGGAGAGTGAAAAAGTTGGCTTAAAACTCAACATTCAGAAAACTAAGATCATGGCATCCGGTCCCATCACTTCATGGCAGGTAGATGGGGAAACAGTGGAAACGGTGGCTGACTTTATTTTTCTGGGCTCCAAAATCACTGTAGATGGTGACTGCAGCCATGAAATTAAAAGATACTCCTTGGAAGGAAAGTTATGACCAACCTAGACACTATATTAAAAAGCAGAGACATTACTTTGCCAACAAAGGTCCATATAGTCAAGGCTATGGTTTTTCCAGTGGTCATGTATGGATGTGAGAGTTGGACTGTAAAGAAAGCTGAGTGCTGAAGAATTGATGCTTTTGAACTGTGGTGTTGGAGAAGACTCTTGAGAGTCCCTTGGACTGCAAGGAGATCCAACCAGTCCATCCTAAAGGAGATCATTGGGTGTTCATTGGAGGGACTGATGTTGAAGCTGAAACTCCAATACTTTGGCCACCTGATGCGAAGAGCTGACTCATTGGAAAAGACCCTGATGCTGCGAAGGATTGAGGGCAGGAGGAGAAGGGGACGACAGAGGATGAGATGGCTGGATGGCATCATTGACTCGATGGACGGGTTTGGGTGGACTCCAGTGGTTGGTGATGGACAGGGAGGCCTGGCGTGCTGCAGTTCATGGGGTCACAAAGAGTCGGACATGACTGAGCGACTGAACTGAACTGAACTAGAGGGAAAAACTGGTGGGATTTACAACAAAATAATTCAGAAGCCCTGAGTTGAATTCACAACTCAGGCAGTTGCCAGTTGTGTGATCTTAGACAAGTCCCCTGGCCTCCCTGAGGTTTTCGTCTGTCAGTTGGAAGCATTAATAACAACACTACCAAGATCTCAAAGATGTTTAAAATCTCTAAGTGGAAAATGTAGAATGACTCAGTAAACCTAAAGTGCTCTGTAAATATTAAGCAGTAACCACATATAAAGGCAGAAACAACACATGAAATCATTCACGCTTCCATCCAAAGCCATTCTTTCCACTCCTGCTGTTTCTGGCTACAGTATTCTTCCAGCAAAATCTGAGAAGGGCCATTAGTTGTTCCTGGTTTCCAAAAAGGTCATCCAAGTAATAAAGGGTTTCCCGTGTGGAAGGTAATTAGCTCTCGAAATCTTTCCATCCCACCTGATCAATCAGACTAAGCACTGAACACTCCCATCCCTAAAGTGCATCAAACTGAATTGTATGTATGCCTTACTATTATGGAACAGGAATGCACTGCTTTCAGAGTTGGTCACACAAGCTGAGGAATCATCAAATTTTTTCAAGTCACCACCCTGACTAATGATAAGATGTTTGACTAGGATTTTTAATTCTTCCCTGGTGCCTCAGATAGTATAGCGTCTGCCTACAATGTAGGAGACCCGGGTTCGATCCCTGGGTTGGGAAGATCCTCTGGAGCAGGAAATGGCAACCCACTCCAGTATTCTTGCCTGGGAAATCCCACGGATGGAGGAGCATGGTAAGCTACAGTCCATGGGGTCACAGAGAGTCGGACACGACTGAGTGACTTCACTTTCTCTTCACTTTAATTCTTGAGAAAACAACAGAAAATGAAAGTATGATATCAGCATCTGCGTGGCCCATCAGGGTTATTTAAAGTTTTCCATGGAATCGATTGCAACTTGGCTGCTTGATCCAGGCCTTTCCACTACTGTATCCACAATCCAGCCTCATCGACTGGGCTGGATGTAAGTACCAAACGCAAGGCCCATTTTTCTTTGTCAGAGGCTCCCTGTGCGAGGAGATGTTAGACATCTCAGCAACCCACCCAAGCATAGATCCATACCCCTTTCCTCCTCTCCTGGAAGACAAGTTATTAAAAAGATGTATTTTTGAAAGCTGCCTTCTCTGCATGTACCGTCAACGTCAGCAAATAAAGGGGGAGGGATGAAAAGGCGATGCAAGGGCCATCCAAAGGAAGTGGGGCGGGGTGCCTCCCAGAGCACAGTTTAAGAAATGATCAATGCCTGTGTCAGAGGCAGCGATAAGACGTGCTGAGCTTATCAAAAACCGAAGCTCTGATGACAGAGTTCACATGTGGCTGGAAGATAAGAGAGGCCGCCTTCTTCTCTCCCTCTTTTCTCTACCCAAAGACCCTGTTTTAATTTCCCACTCTGCATGTTCCATTTTCATTCCCAATGGAGACCATGGAGCCTCGTTCAACTCCCTCTCTAATCTCACTGTGAATGTTTCCGGGAGACTGTGATTAGCAGATGTCCACTTCAATGCTATTTGGGCAAGTTTTGTATGAGTGGTGCTGGAGATCCAAATACAGCTGAAGGTTCCAGAAACACTCCGAGCACCAGAGAAAGGAAGAGGAAGGGCAATAAGCTGGAGGCTGAGAACCCATATATATTCATCTGGACTCTACCACAAATATGCTTTGTTACCTTACACAGGTCACATCATCGCCCCGGACAGGAATTTTTACTTCTATAAAATGGAAGGAGATGGACTGTGTTCTCAAGAATCTTCTCACTAGGGATTTCTACAGTGGTTCAGTCGCTAAAACTCTGCACTCTCAATGTAGGGGACCCAGAGTTTGATCTCTGGTCAGGGAACTAGATCCCACATGCCACAAATGAGAGTTCTCATGCTGCAACTAAAAATCCTGCATGCTGCGGCTAAGATGCAGCACAGCCAGGTACAGAAATAAATAAATATTTTAAAAGAAGAATGTTTTCATCTAGAGAAGATTCTTCACCTTCACCCCCGCTCTCTGGGAACAAGGTTCGGAGGCTGCAAAGCAGCAAACCCGAGGCCACGGTCTTCACCCCTCTGCTCTTTCTAATGCACTAATGGCACCGCATTAGTCATCTCATGACAAAATGCCATAGACCAGGTGGCTTTCACAACAGAGATTTAGTTCTCACAGTTCTGGAGGCTGGAAAGTCAAAGACCACAGTGCCAACAGATTCAGTTCTTGGTGAAAGCCCACTTCCTGGCTTGCAGACATCCCCAACTGTCTCACTGCGTGCTCACATGGTGGGGAGAGAGAGAGAGAGAGAGAGAGAGAGAGAGAGAGAGAGAGGGAAGAAGCTCTGGTGTTTCTTTCTTTTCTTATAAGAGGACTAATCCTATCATGGGGGCTCCACCCTCATGACTTCAGTTAAGCTTCCTCCTAAAACCTTATTACCTCCTCATTACCTCCTAAAACAACCCTCTGGTAATTAGGGCTTCAAGATATGAATTTGGGAAGGATACCATGTTCAGTTCATAACTGGTACCAAAGTTCTTGTAAGAGGACCAGAATCCATGTGAAAGCGGAAGGTCATCTGTGCATCCCTCCCCCTCCTCCCTCCAGTTCAGCAGGTACTCTCTCTGCTACCCACCCCTCCCCCCAGCAAGGCCGTGTTGACCCCTTTGGTTATTCCTGAGCCATGAAGATATCCTTGGACCTTATCCTAACTTCAATCTGTTTTATTTTAACTTGACCCACAACCAAAACCAATTTCTATCCCCTTTCTCCAAAACTGAGATGAAATTAACCCATTCCAAGAAAATAGATTTCTCTTAGTTTCCCTACCAAAGGTTCTCTGGCATTCTATCTTGATCAACAGAAGTGTTTGCCTGGCATTCAGAAGGACCCAGAGGCCATGTTTGGGCTGAAATGAAGAGCACTGTGATTGATGAGTGATGTTCGCCATGGCAGGAGAGCAATAACACAGTGCAGGCTTGCATCCCTGACACCCAGAGGCTAAAGCAGTAGTTTCCAACAGGATAGTCTAGAGTGTTGATTTAAAGACAGGTTTCCAGACCCCACACCAGAAATTCTGATGTAGTGAGTCTATGGCAGAGCTTGTGTGCCTAGCTGTAAAACTGCCCCTACCTGATTATGGTGTAAATCAAAGTCCACATGGCAAAAATTGGGAATGAGGTGAAGAGATAGAAATGTGAATTAGATTCACTTATGCATATGTATACATATACAAAACATCATGTTGTACACCTTAAAATACATACAAGTAATTACATAAATGTGTGTGTGCTCAGTCGCTTCAGTTGGGTCCAACTCTTCCTGAGCCTATGAACTGCAGCCCACCAGGCTCCTCTGTCCATGGCATTCTTCAGGCAAGAATACTGGAGCAGGTTGCCATTTCCTCCTCTAGGGGATCTTCCTGACCCAGGGATCAAACTAGAGTCTCCTGCATCTCCTGAATTGCAGGCAAATTCTTTACCACTGAGTCACTGGGGTAGCCCTGATTATATAAATAAATAGAGTTAATTTCAGGCATGAATTTTGTGGGGGACCATACCTATGTCAGTGTTAGACACATAATGGAGATAATTTTTTCTTTAAATTCCCTTCCCTCAAGACATGTAGCTCCAATTCTTTCTTTCATCCTAGTCCACATTCCACTCATAACACGCATAATTTTGTGTATTTATAAAGCATCTTTCACTTCTCAAAGCATTTATGCATTCAGACATCCTTTTGGAATTTACAAGAGATCTACCAGCTAGGAGAGAGAGGCAATAGCATTCTTCTCTTATGGTAAATGAGATCAGCCCTTTGAAGACATGCCCAGAGAAGCAAGCCACATCACACCAGGTTACAGTCAGACTGCCCTACAGCGTGCCACCAGCATCACTTTGACATGAGGACTAATTTAGGCTAATTATTATTTTTAAAACTATTTGGCTGCACCAGGTCTTAGTTGCAGCACCGTGGGATCTTTGTTGCTGCTTGTGGGATAGTTTATTTCCAGAATGCGGGATCTTTTTTAGTTGTGGCATGTGAACTCTTAGTTGTGGCATGCAGGATTTAGTTCCCTGAGCACGGATCAGACTCTGCCCCCTTGCACTGGGAGCATCGGAGCCTTAGCCACTGGACCACCAGGGAAGTCCCAAGATTGATTATTTTTAAGAGCCCCCCCAAAACTCAGGAAGAACCTTTGACCTTCTCCTTACTGCCTAAAAGAATGTAGATAGAGGACCTGTTCCAGGAAGGAAGCATCACCATATATCATGATAGTGTAAGAAATAAAAACTTAAAGTGATCCATTTTCAAGCATAGCTACCTTTTGAGTGACAGCTTGCTGGTGTAACAGCCATAAGGGTTACAAAGTGGGAAAGTCTGGGCAAACAAAAGGAGAGTGGAATGCTTAGAGTTTTCACACAAGCTCATTCTATTGGTGAATTCAAAACATAAGAACGGGAATATGTGCACAGGAGAGGGGGAAACAAGATATTAGGGAGGGGGCCAGCCCATAAAGATGAAGGGAGTGAACTTAGGTGATGTTCGGAAAGAATGTTCACCCCATAGTACTCAACCAATGAGGAACTGGCGGAGGGACCTTGCATGCTAAAATATAAAATGCTTGTTGTAACTGCCATGGGTGTGCCTGCACACCAGATGTGACCTTGTAAGACCATCATTAAAGCCTCACTTCCCGCTGCACCTCGTGTCTCCAAGTCCATGCTTTGGGTTTGGGCCAGTGGGCTCTATTTTCCACAATAGTACGAAGCAGGTGTGTGGGCAGGAAGGAACCTAACCAAGTTTATTTTAAAATTTCTTTCTGTGTCCCACTGTCTCTGCCCAACCCAGCAAACACTTGTTTACCAAACAAATTTGTTTATCAAACAAATGTTTTTCCATCTCTATATAAACTGCCTTTCTCCCTTTGGAAGTCAAAAACCACTACCCCAGCATCCCCTTTTGTCTTTAGCTAAAGACGGTATTTAAGGTGATGATTTTGGCCACTTTAGCAAGTTACCCAGGGTCTCTCCCATGCATACATGCTATTCAACTTTTGTTTGGTTTTCTCCTGTTACTCTGTCTCATGTCAATTTAATCCTCAGACCAGCCAGAAGAACCTGGAAGAGTAGGGGGAAAAGCCTTCCTTTCCAACATGTCTATTTTCAACCTGGAGCAAGGAGATTTCTCTGAGAAAACTGCCACTCAGATACTTTCCCTTGATGGGAAAGACAAACTAATTGAGTTTGCTGGGCTAGAGCCCATCAGTGCTGCTTAATTCTTATCTCTTACTCATGGAGTCCCAACACTTGGGGCATATGGAAGTGAATGAACTTTTTGATACAGCAATTCAAAGGTCAGGCTACTGTGTTCACAGATATAAATATAAGACACAGCCTAGCACAACTGAAGAGAAATCAGTTTGTTAAAAAAAACAAAAAACAAAAAAACTCTAAACCAATGATTCTCACACTTAAGCGTGTGTCAGAATCCCCTGAAGGGCTTGTTAAAATCTGGATAGCTGGCCCCATCCCAGGGTTTCTGACTCAATAGGCCTAAGAGTTTGCATTTCTTTTTTAAAAATTAATTTATTTTAGTTGGAAGATCATTACTTTACAGTATGTGATCATTTTTGCCATATATCAACATGAAGCAGCCACAGGTATACATGTGTCCCCCTGATCCTGATGCCCACCCCCCGCCTCCCTCCCCTTCCTATCCCTCTGGGTTGTCCCACAGCACTGGATTTGGGCGCCCTGCTTCATGCATTGACCTTGCACTGGTCATCTAGTTTACATATGGCACAATGGAATATTACTCAGCTATGAAAAGGAATGCATTTGAGTCAGTTCTCATGAAGTGGATGAACCTGAAGCCTATTAAACAGAGTGAAGTAGGTCAGCAAGAGAAAGACTAATACTGTATATTAAGGCACGTATATGGAATTTAGAAAGACGATAGCAATGATCCTACATGCAGGGCAGCAAAGGAGACAAAGGGGTAAAGAACAAACTTTTGGACTCAGTGGGAGAAGGCGAGGGTAGGATGATTTGAGAGAATTTGCATTTCTAACAAGCCCCTGGGTGAGACCAAAGATCCAGCTGAGGACCACTGCTTCCAGAGTGTTTTTTAAGTGTCCTGTGCCTACAAGTAACCCAGAACTATAGTTAAAATGCAGATCTGGCCTCAGGACGTCCCAGCTGTCTTTCTAACAAAATCCAGGTGATGCCAGCCTTGCCAGTCTGTGGACCACAGTGACCAGGGAGGCTTCAATCCCCTGGCTCTCAAAGGGATTTATTTGCAACTATCCCCTTACATCAGTCATCCTGGGTAGGGAAGATCCCCTGGAGAAGGAAATGGCAACCCACTCCAGTACTCTTGCTTGGAAAATCCCATGGATGGAGGAGCCTGGTGGGCTACAGTCCATGGGGTCGCAAAGAGTCGGACACGACTGAGCGGCTTCACTACCTTACATCAGTCACCAATGAGTTTATTAAAAATGTAGATAAGGATGCAGTGATGCCAAAAAAAGTCACATTGAGAATGACTGGACCTGCCGTGGGAGGTGAAGGGATACATCTGCCTACAGACTCACAGACAATACAGATGAACAGTGCACATGAACCCAACTCTGCACTCCAGCAGGACCATCTTGGAGCCTGGAACTCAGCTCTCTTGCATTTGCACCAAAAGTAGAATTCTCTGAGTCTCTTTAAAACAGCAAGTTGCAGTAATCCTCTGAAAAGGAAGAAAGAGCCAGCAACCCTATTTGACCTTGAGGTGACACAGCCTGTGTGCTGGAAACAAGCTGGATGTTCATCAGTTGGACATCCCTCAGGAGAAGGAAATGGCAACCCACTCCATTGTTCTTGCCTGGAGAATCCCAGGGACGGGGGAGCCTGGTGGGCTGCCATCTATGGGGTCACACAGAGTCAGACACAACTGAAGTGACTTAACAGCAGCAGCAGCAACAGCAGGATATCAAGACGGCCCCTCTCACCTTCAGCATAAAGAGAAAGAAGGAGGGAGGGAAGGAAAAAGGGGGCAGGAGACAGAAAGAGGAAATCGTGCTCTTGTTACAAGATGGCATTCAGAATAAGGTAGAAATTCAAAACAAATATTGAACAACTTGCAAATTGCTTTTTCCTGGGACTTTTCTCTGGGCTCTTTTGGTTTGTTTGCTTTAATTGAAAGCTGTGTGCGGCAATGAGCTCATGTGATAGGCCATGATCAGTTGTTCCAAATGACTGGAGCCACGTGATGCTCTATTTCTCATCGGTTGCAGAACACATTTTATGTTTCAGGAACTACAGTACAATCTTTCTACCTATCATATCGCACAGAAACGACTTTGGCACTCAGGTACAATGGCACTTCCTGAGTGATGGGGGGTGGGGGGAGGTCATCCCTGGGTCAAAGATGAGCAGAGATCATGAAAGGCAGATGGTTCCCTGTGAACCACCTGGGAAAGAGCAGAAAATTTCACTGGGAAAAACAGATACAGAAAAATGGAACACAGCACCCAGGGATCCCAGAAAAAAAGCCCAAGAATATAGTTGGAGAAATGGAGGAATTGGGGCAGAGGTCAGACATGAAGTCACCCACTTTGTTTCCAGAGAGATTTCAACCAGCCCAATACTTCGTATGTCCTCAAGACTAGAAGCCTGTACCAAATCACTTCCCCAAAAGGGGCAAGTTGTACTAATTTATTGAATCCAAATATAGAGGGGTTATTTTTCTTTGTCTACTCTGAGAGTCCCTTGGACTTCAAGGAGATCCAACCAGTCCATCCTAAAGGAGATCAGTCCTGAGTGTTCATTGGAAGGACTGATGTTGAAACTGAAACTCCAATTCTTTGGCCACCTGATGCGAAGAACTGACTCACTGGAAAAGACTGATGCTGGAAAGATTGAAGGTGGGAGGAGAAGGGGACGACAGAGGATGAGATGGTTGGATGGCATCACCGACTCAATGGACATGAGTTTGAGTGGACTCCGAGAGTTGGTGATGGACAGGGAGGCCTGGCGTGCTGCAGTCCACGGGGTCGCAAAGAGTCGGACACGACTGAGCAACTGAACTGAACTGAACTTTACAACAGGTAAAAATACTTTTTCAAAATAAACCAACCAACGAACACATAGATTTACTCACAGTGGTAAGAGCTAATACAAACATTGCTGTATGACAGACCTGTGAGTGCGTTCAGTTACTCGTTAGTATCCAACTCTGAGACCCCATGGACTGCAGCCCACCAGGCTCCTCAGTCCATGGCACTTTCCAGGCAAGAATACTGGAAGGAGTTGCCATTTTCTACTCCAGGGGATTTTCCCAACCCAGGGATTGAACTCGTGTCTCCTGTGTCAGCAGGTGGATTCTTACCACTGAGCCACCTGGGAAGGGCTATATGATAGATGCTGGACCAGTAATCTGATTTAGTCCCCTCAACCACCATACAAAGCAGGTATTATTATTTCCATTTTAAAAGCAGAAAACAGAGGCAATAGCTTATTCAAAGCCACACAAGTCATAAATAGTAGATCAGAGAGACTGGATCCTGAAACCAGAGTTCTACTCTGTTCTACCTTTGGCGGTAAGACACAATCAGATATGGAAACCCCTACATATCGCTATTATATATGTGAAATGTATAATGATTCAGTTGCTTTAGAAAACAGTAGCAGTTTCTTACAATGTTAAACGAAATTTACCATATGTAGAAAGGACCCAGCAATATCATTTCTAAGTGTCGACCCAAGAGAAGTGAAAACATATGCCCATAAAAAACTTTCAGATGAATTCTCACAACAGTGTTACCAAAAATAGCCAAAAATTGAAAACCACCCAAATATCCAACAACAGGAGAAGAAATAAACAAAATGTGGTATACCCAAACAATGGAATACAATTCAGCAATAAAAAGGGATGAGACACTGAAATATGCTACAACATGGATGAACCTCAAAAATATTATGCTAAGTGAAAGATGCTAGACAATGCATATGACCACATACTGTATAATTTCATATGAAATATAGAAAAGCTAAATCCATGAGACAGAACAAAGATTATGGTTATTTGGGGCTGGGGATAGGAATGGTAGTGACCACAAAACAGCAGAAGGTATATTTTCAGGGTGATGAAAGTGTTCTAAAGTTGGGTTGTGATGATGGTTGCACAACTCTATAGATTTACAAATTATAATTGTGCTATTAAAATAGGAGAATTTTATAATATGTAAATTATACCTTAAAAGCTTTTTTTTAATGTAAAAAGCTTTAAAAAAAAAAACTAAAATTAAAAAAAAAATTAGACAAAAGAAATGACCATTGACATGGCAAATGATGACATGATAAGCATGTGTTAAGCACTGACCAAGGTGACCTCATTTAGTCCCTGCAACAAGGCCTCCCTCACCCCTGGTTCTACAGTGTCACTTCAAGCACAGGAATTCTCATGTTCCTTGCTCCCAACACAAAGGCTGACATGCAGGAGCCTCTCAGTAAATACTTGCAGAATCATGCAATATTGCATCATAATCAAAAGATCAGGCTCTGGACAATAGACAGAGAGTGAGTCAAAGCCTTACATACTAGTATATGTTCTCTTGCCACTTTCTACTGTCACAACATTACTAGGGTTGCACCAAGGTACAAGGGGATTCAGAGTATTTAACTTGCCCCCACTATTGCAACAGGGGAAAGTTAAATACTCAATTGGATCCCCTTGCGCCTTGGTGCAACCCTAGTTATGAGGGAAGGGACAGGTTCTAAGAAATGTTTTTGCTTTCCTGATAAAGGCAACTGTTGCAGCTGGTCCCAGCCCTGTCTCCTTCTTCCTGACTTGAATACATATGTGATGTTAGCAGCACAGCAGCTATTTTGTGGCCATGGAGGAAGAGGAATCACAAAATTCTGGCCTCTTATTGTTGAACCATTGAAACACCACCAGTGGCTACATGCCACTAGACTTTCTGACATGTGGAAAAAGTCTCATTTAAGTCTTGTTTGAATTCTTCTATTACTTATACCTGAGAGCATAGATTAATTAATATTATTCAAAGCAGAACTACAGTAGTAGTTTTTCCTTATTAGAATGCCTTAGGTTTCTCTTGATTTCCAGCTATCTCTTCTAAACCATGTCTAGGTCCTTTGTTGTCTGACTAGAAGACTCAGAGGCACATTGAGTTGTCCCTACTTTAGCTCCAGGGTTTTTTAAATAATTTTATTTTTTTAATTTATTTTTGGCTGTGCTGGGTCTTCATTGCTTTTCTTAAGTGCAGTGAACAGGGACTACTCTCTAGTTGTGTTGCACAGGTTTCTCTTTGCAGTGGCTTCTATTGTTGCAGAGCATGGACTCTAGGGCATGTGGGCTTCAGTAGCTGCAGTTCCAGGGCTTCTGAGCCCAGGCTCAATAGTTGTGGTGCAAGGCCTTAGTTGCTCTGAGGCACATAGGATCTTCCTGGATCAGGGATCGAACCCATGTCTCTTGCATTGGCAGGCAGATTCTTTACAACTGAGCCACCAGGGAAGCCCTAGCTCCAGTTTTAAATTTGCATTTGGAATTCCTCTTTCCTGAAGCTGGATTTACTGGAAATGTCCCAAAGCAGCAGCCCCAATGGGAAAAAAATGAGTCTAATTTCAGAAACGACAAGCCCATCTTCTCTCCTCACCAGCAGTCTCATAATACAATGATAATTACCAGTAATGATAATAGACAGTTCATAGACATAATTCTCCATAATCAATTCCCCTCACTAAGAACATTCTTCATTTTCCCCAGCTCTGATCTTTGTGGAAGAGGGAAATTTCATTGTAGCATCTTCCAGAAACATGCAAATGGTCCTTCAACTGGCCACCCTGACGTCAATTCCCTCACTTTTTTCAGAATAGGAGTCAAAACATCGAGCAATCACCAATGGCACCAGACTACCTTGCCCCTCTCTGCAGTGGGACTTACACTGTCCTAATCTCCAGATTTACACTGAGAGAAGGAGACGCCAGGGAGGCACCAGAGAAATCAGGATGGAGAACCTCTTGAAAGTTGACAATAATATCCAATGAGTGATCAGGCGCAGTGGGATCCAGGTGCAGTAGGATGTATTCTTAGAAGACAACTGGGATTAGGGGATAGGACACAGGAGAAGAGACTAGGGGACTATGGCAGAAAGCTTCAACATAATCCCCTAATGATCTCCTCCTCTTATGTGTGAGCCAAGTCAGGAGAATCTCTTCTAACAAATAGAATGTGGCAAAAGTAATGGGCTGCACCTCAGTTCAGTTCAGTTCAGTTCATTTCAGTCACTCAGGCGTGTCCGACTTTTTGCGACCCCATGAATCGCAGCACACCAGGCCTCCCTGTCCATCACCAACTCCCAGAGTATATCCAAACCCATGTCCATCAAGTCGGTGATGTCATCCAACCATCTCATCCTCTGTCGTTCCCTTCTCCTCCTGCCTCCAATCCTTCCCAGCACTGGGGTCTTTTCCAATGAGTCAACTCTTTGCATGAGGTGGCCAAGGTATTGGAGTTTCAGCTTCAACATCAATCCTTCCAATGAACACCCAGGACTGCTCTCCTTTAGGATGGATTGATTGGATCTCCTTGCAGTCCAAGGGACTCTCAAGAGTCTTCTCCAACACCACAGTTCAAAAGCATCAATTCTTCTGCGCTCAGCGTTCTTCACCATCCAACTCTCACATCCATACATGACCACTGGAAAAACAATAGCCTTGACTAGACGAACCTTTGTTGGCAAAGTAATCTCTCTGCTTTTAAATATGCTATCTAGGTTGGTCATAACCTTCCTTCCAAGGAGTAAGTGTCTTTTAATTTCATGGCTGCAATCACCATCTGCAGTGATTTTGGAGCCCAGAAAAATAAAGTCTGACACTGTTTCCACTGTTTCCCCATCTATTTCCCATGAAGTGATGGGACCAGATGCCATGATCTTAGTTTTCTGAATGTTGAGCTTTAACCCAACATTTCACTCTCCTCTTTCACTTTCATCAAGAGGCTCTTTAGTTCTTCTTCACTTTCTGCCATAAGGGTGGTGTCATCTGCATATCTGAGGTTATTGATATTTCTCCCAGCAATCTTGATTCCAGCTTGTGTTTCTTCCAGTCCAGCGTTTCTCATGATGTACTCTGCATAGAAGTTATACAAGCAGGGTGACAATATACAGCCTTGACGTACTCCTTTTCCTATTCAGAACCAGTCTGTTGTTCCATGTCCAGTTCTAACTGTTGCTTCCTGACCTGCATACAGGTTTCTCAAGAGACAGGTCAGGTGGTCTGGTATTCCCATCCCTTTCAGAATTTTCCACAGTTTATTGTAATCCACATAGTCAAAAGCTTTGGCATAGTCAATAAAGCAGAAATAGATGTTTTTCTGGAACTCTCTTGCTTTTATGATGATCCAGCAGATGTTAGCAATTTGATCTCTGGTTCCTCTGCCTTTTCTAAAACCAGCTTGAACATCTGGAAGTTCACGGTTCATGTATTGCGGAAGCCTGGCTTGGAGAATTTTGAGCATTACTTTACTAGCATGTGAGATGAGTGCAATTGTGCGGTAGTTTGAGCATTCTTTGGCATGGCCTTTCTTTGGGATTGGAATGAAAACTGACCTTTTCCAGTCCTGTGGCCACTGCTGAGTTTTCCAGATTTGCTGGCATATTGAGTGCAGCACTTTCACAGCATCATCTTTCAGGACTTGAAATAGCTTGACTGGAATTCCATCACCTCCACTAGCTTTGTTCGTAGTGATGCTTCCTAAAGCCCACTTGACTTCACATTCCAGGATGTCAGGCTCTAGGTGAGTGATCACACCATCGTGATTATCTGGGTCGTGAAGGTCTTTTTTGTACAGTTCTTCTGTGTATTCTTGCCACCTCTTCTTAACATCTTCTGCTTCTGTTAGGTCCATACCATTTCTGTCCTTTATTGAGCCCATCTTTGCATGAAATGTTCCCTTGGTATCTCTAATTTTCTTGAAGAGATCTCTAGTCTTTCCCATTCTGTTGTTTTCCTCTATTTCTTTGCACCTCAGTTACTAGGTCACAAAAGACTGTGGTTCCCATCTTGTTCATATTCTCTCTGGCTCTTTTCACAAGCTTGCTTTGGTGGAGAGGGCCACACTGCAGAGAAGAAAGGATGTCCTTTGCCAATAGCCAGCAACGAGCTGAGACTCTCTGTCTGACAGCTGATGAGGAGGCAAATCCCACTAAAAAATCACTGAGTTGGCTTGGGAGCAGACTCTGCTCACTGCAGAGAAGGAAGGATGGCCTCTGCCAACAGACAGCAATGAGCTGAAACACTCTAACAGCTTATGAGGAAGCAAATCACACCAAAAAACACTGAGTGGGCTTGGGAGCAGACTCTGCTCCAACTGAACTCGAGATGTTAAAGTTCCAGCCGACAACTGGACTGCAGACTGTGAGAGACCCTGAAGCATAGGGTCCAGCTAAGCCATTCCTGGATTCCTCACCCACAGAAGCTGTGCTGCTTATAACTGCTAATTTGGGAGTCATTCGTTATGTGGCAATACAGAGAAAGAGTCATTATGATATATTCTTATTAATTTTTATTGGAGTAGAGCTGCTTTATAATGTGGTGTTAGTTTCTGCTGTCCAGCAAAGTGAATCAACTGTATGTACACGTGTAGCTCCTCTTTTTTGGATTTCCTTCCCATTTAGGTCACCATGGAGCATTGAGTAGAGTTCCCTGTGCTATACAGTTGGTTCCATAGCTATCTGTTTTATACACTGTTGTTGTTCAGTCACTCTGTCCTGTCCAACTCTTTGTGACCCCATGAATTGAGGCACTCCAGGCTTCCCTGTCCTTCAAAATCTCCTGGAGTTTGGCTAAAACTCATGTCCACTGAATCAGTGATGACATACAACCATCTCATCCTCTGTCATCCCCTTCTTCTCCTGCCTTCAATCTTTCCCAGCATCAGGGTCTTTTCCAATGAGTCAGTTCTTCACATCAGGTGGCCAAAGTGCTGGAGCTTCAGCTTCAGCATCAATCTTTGCAATGAGTATTCAGGGTTGATTTCCCTCAGGATTGACTGGTTTGATCTTCTTGCTGTCCAAGGAACTCTAAAGAGTCTTCTCCAGCACCACAGTTCAAAACCATCAATTCTTCAGTGCTCAGCCTTCTTTATGGTCCAACTCTCACATCCATACACTACCACTGGAAAAACCACAGCTTTGACTAGACAGACCTTTGTCAGGAAAGTAATGTCTCTGCTTTTTAATACACTATCTAGGTTTGTCAGAGCTTTTCTTCCAAGAAGCAAGCATATTTTAATTTCATGGCTGCAGTCACTGTCCACAGTGACTTTGGAGCCCAAGAAAACAAAGTCTGTCACTGTTTCCATTGTTTCCCCATCTTGATCTTAGTTTTTTGAATGTTGAGGTTTTTTTTTTCCTTTTTTTAAAAATTAATTTATTTGTTTTAGTTGGGGGCTAATTACTTCACAATATTGTAGTGGTTTTTGCCATACATTGACATGAATCAGCCATGGGTTTACATGTGTTCCCCATCCTGAACCCCCCTCCCACCTTCCTCCCCATCCCATCCCTCTGGGTCATCCCATTGCCCCAGCCCTGAGCATTTGTCTCATGCATCGAACCTGGAATGGCATTTTGTTTCACATATGATAATATACATGTTTCAGTGCTATTCTCTCAGATTGTCCCACCCTCACCTTCTCCCACAGAGTCCATAAGACTGTTCTATGCATCTATGTCTCTTTTTCTGTCTTGCATATCTGGTTATTGTTACCATCTTTCAAATTCCATATATATGCATTAATATACTGTATTGGTGTTTTTCTTTCTGGCTTACTTCACTCTGTATAATGGGCTCCAGTTTCATCCACCTCATTAGAACTGATTCAAATGTATTCTTTTTAATGGCTGAGTAATATTCCATTGTGTATATGTACCACAGCTTCCTTATCCATTCATCTGCTGATGGACATCTAGGTTGCTTCCATTTCCTGGCTATTATAAACACTGCTGCAATGAACATTGGGGTACACATGTCTCTTTCAATTCTGGTTTCCTTGGTGTATATGCCCAGCAGTGGGATTGCTGGGTTATATGGCAGTTCTATTCCCAGTTTTTTGAGGAATCTCCACACTGCTCTCCATAGTGGCTGTACTAGTTTGCATTCCCACCAACAACGTAAGAGGGTTCCCTTTTCTTCACACCCTCTCCAGCATTTATTGCTTGTAGACTTTTGGATAGCAGCTATTCTGATGGGCGTGAAATGGTACCTCATTGTGGTTTTGATTTGCATTTCTCTGATAATGAGTGATGTTGAGCATCTTTTCATGTGTTTGTTAGCCATTTGTATGTCTTCTTTGGAGAAATGTCTGTTTAGTTCTTTGGCCCATTTTTTGATGGGGTCGTTTATTTTTCTGGAATTGAGCTGCAGGAGTTGCTTGTATATTTTTGAGATTAATTCTTTGTCCGTTGCTTCGTCTGCTATTATTTTCTCCCATTCTGAAGGCTGTCTTTTCACCTTGCTTATAGTCTCCTTTGTTGTGCAAAAGCTTTTAAGTTTAATTAGGTCCCATTTGTTTATTTTTGCTTTTATTTCGAATTGAATGTTGAGTTTTAAGCCAGCTTTCTTGCTCTCCTTTTCACCTTCATCAAGAGGCTCTTTAGTTCCTCTTTGCTTTCTGTCATAAGGGTGGTATCATCTGTATATCTGAAGTTATTGATATTTCTTCTGGCAATCTTGATTCCAGTTTGTGCTTCATCCAGCCTGATATTTTGCATGATGTACTCTGCATATAAGTTAAACAAGCAGGTGACAATATACAGCCTTGTTGTACTCCTTTCCCAATTTGGAACCAATCCATTGTTCCATGTCTGGTTCTAACTGTTGCTTCTTGACCTGCATACAGGTTTCTCAGGAGACAGGTAAGGTGGTCTGGTATTCCCATCTCTTGAAGAATTTTCCACAGTTTGTTGTGATCCACACAGTAAAAGGCTTTAGTGTAATCAACATAAGTAGATGTTTTTCTGGAATTCCCTTGCTTTATCTATGACCTGATATCAGCTAGTAGTATGTATATGTCAACCCCAATCTTCCAATTCATCCAACTCCTTTTTCCCCCCTTGGTGTCCATATGTTTGTTCTCTACATCTATGCATCTATTTCTGGTTTAAAAATAGGTTCATTTATACCATTTTTCTAGATCCCACACATATGATATTTTTAAGTGAAAATACACACAAACTCTTTGAGTACTCAAAGTCTTTCTCTGATCCATGTTATAAGAAGGGTTTTGCAGCTTTTCTGTTTGGAGATTTTTTTTTTTTTTTTCTGTTTGTTTCTTTGCTTGTTTGATTTTGTTTTGGAGGTTTCACTGTTTATTTTTGCCCAAGCAGCTGCTGATTAAATCTGGGCATTTCTTGGGTGAATCATGGCAGTATTAACTGTTATAATTGTTACTATTTAATCCGAGTTTGTAATATGTCAAGCACTGTGATGAACTTTATAAGTATTATCTTATTTAATCCTTACAACAACCCAGTGAAAGAGGTGCTATGATCTTTTGTCCCCTTTCCACACGTGAGGATGCCGATGTTTAAAGAGTTACAGTTCTTGCCTGAGTCACTTAACTAGTTAGCTGTGGAGCCAGGAGGCACACCCAGGGATTCTGACTCTCGGCCTCTTCTAATCACTTAGCAAAACTAAAGAAGGGAAAGGAGCCAGGAAGTCCACAGATCCAAAATGTTTTGAGTCAGGGGATGAGGAGGAGAAGAGCTGAGAAAGACTAAATTTGAAGAGAGAAAGATTGGGGAGGGTTGGAAGGAATGATGAGGAATTGGGGTCACTGCTATGCCTGTTGGTGGAAGTGGGAAAGAAAGAGAGGAATTAAGACAGGGAAAGGGAGCACAGGGAGGGGAAGGGGGAAAAGGAAATTGACTGATGATTTTGTTGTACAATATGTACATAACCCCTTTTTAGCATTTTCCAGAGATGCAGTAAAGATAGATTGAAACTACTTTCAATGTAAGAGATGGGTAATACACACAACCATAAAAGAGATGGGCACTGCATCTGATTACTTTGTCTCTTCTTCATTTATAATTTCTGTGACACCTACTGTTTCTTTGACCTCTTCTTTGTCTTCTGTTGGTCTGAGCTTATTTCTATTATTGCAAAAATCTCTCTCCTCCTTTTTCACACAGCTGTTCCTGTCTCAGTTCCCACTCTCATCTTCTGTCTCCTGGTTGATGACAACAGCCTCCTAAAAGACCTTCCTGCCTCCAGTATTCCCCATGTTGCGCTCTTTTCTCAATTAGTGATTAGGTGCTCGCTTCGGCAACATATACACTAAAATTGGAATCAATTAATGATTAGACAACCTGTTCAGCTATACAACCTTCACCAGGACATTGCTCTGCTCACACCCTTCACATATAGTATTAATTCTAAGCATCAAACTATGATACGAAAGACTATTGCCACCTCTTGTTTGGACTACAGTGATTGTTTCTAAGTAGTATGAGAAAGAAGTAAACAGTAAGTCCTCTCTCACCTCCTGATTCCCAGGATCCACATCCTGGAGATGACTGCAAATCTTATTTATACTTCCAGAGGTGTGAGACACGAATGTAAGCATTATGTATAGGAGCATCAAACTTCACCCACTACAACTTACATGTACAGAAAAGGCAGCAAATATAGTCAATGGATTTTAGACAAAGGAGAAAAGAGAAAACAGTGGCAAAAAGACAGTTTCATCATAAATGGTGCTGGAACAACTGGGCAGGCAAAAAAATAAAAAAATATATCTAGACACATACTTCACATTCTTCACAAAAAGTTAAGTTAAAATGGATCATAGATCTAAATGGAAAACACAAAACTATAAAACTCCTAGAAGATATAATAGATGAAAATCTAGATGACCTTGGGTCTGGTGACGCCTTTTTAGCTACAACACCAAAGACACAATCTATGAAAAAAATAACTGATAAGCTGGACTTTGTTCAAATTAAAAACTTCAATCCTGTGAGAAGATAAGCTACAGACTGGGAGAAAATATTTGGAAAAGAAACATTTGATTAAAGACTATAATCCAAAGCATACAAGGAACTCTTAAAACTCAGCAATAAGAAAGCAAACGATTTGATTAAAAACTGGGTCAAAGCCTTAACAGACACCTCACCAAAGAAGACAGACAAAGTGGCAAATGAGCATATAAAAAGAGGCTCCACATCATTTGTCTTCAGGGAAATATACACTAAGGAGACAGTGAGATCCTGTTACATACCTATTAAAATGACCAAAACCTACAACACTCACAAGGATGTGCAGCAATAGGAACACTAATTCATTGCTGGCAGGAATGCAAAGTGGTAAAGTTCCTTGGAAGACAGTTTGGCAGTTTCTTATGCAGCTAACCATACTTTTACCATGTGATCCAGCAATCTCACTTCTTGGTATTTACCCAAAGGAGTCAAAAACCTATTGGTTCAGTTCAGTCCCTCAGTCATATACAACTCTTTGCGACCCCATGGACTGCAGCATGCCAGGCTTCCCTGTCCATCACCAACTCCCAGAACTTGCTCAAACTCATGTCCATCGAGTCGGTGATGCCACCCAACCATCTCATTCTCTGTCGTCCCCTTCTCCTCCTGCCTTCAATGTTTCCCAGCATCAGGGTCATTTCCAATGAGTCAGCTCTTCACATCAGGTGGCCAAAGTATTGGAGTTTCAGCGTCAGCATCAGTTCTTCCAATGAATATTCAGGGTTGATTTCCTTTCAGATTGACTGGTTTGATCTCCTTGCATTCCAAGGGACTCTCAAGAGTCTTCTCCAATACCACAGTTCAAAAGCATCAATTCTTTGGCACTCAGCTTTCTTTTTGGTCCAACTCTCACATCCATACATGACTACTGGTAAAACTAGAGCTTTGACTAGGTGGACTTTGTGGGCAAAGTAATGTCTCTGCTTTTTAATATGCTGTCTAGGTTGGTCATAGCTTTTCTTCCAAGGCTGCAGTCACCATCTGCAGTGATTTTGGAGACCAAGAAAATAAAGTCTGTCACTGTTTCCGTTGTTTCTCCATCTATTTCCATGAAGTGATGAGACTGGATGCCATGATCTTTGCTTTTTGAATGTTGAGTTTTAAACCAGCTTTTTCACTTTCCTCTTTCACTTTCATCAAGAGGCTCTTTAGTCCCTCTTCGCTTTCTGCCATAAGGGTGGTGTCATCTGTGTATCTGAGGTTATTGATATTTCTCCCGGCAATCTTGATTCCAGCTTGCACTTCATCCAGTCCGGGATTTCACATGATATACTCTGCATATAAGTTAAATAAGCAGGGTGACAATATACAGCCTTGATGTACTCTTTTCCCAATCTGGAACCAGTCCGTTGTTCCATGTCCAGTTCTAACTGTTGCTTCTTGACCTGATACAGATTTTTCAGGAGGCAGGCCAGGTAGTCTGGTATTCCCATCTCTTTAAGAATTTTCTACAGTTTGTTGTGATCCACACAGTCAAAGGCTTTGGTGTAGTCAATCAAGCAGAAGTAGATGTTTTTCTGGAATTCTCTTGCTTTTTCTATGATCCAACAGATGTTGGCAATTTGATCTCTGGTTCCTCTGCCTTTTCTAAATCCAGCTTGAACAACTGGAAGTTCTCAGTTCATGTACTGTTGAAGCCTTGCTTGGAGAATTTTGTGCATTACTTTGCTAGCAATTCTTCGCATTGATCACTGAGGAAGGCTGTCTTATCTCTCCTTGCCATTCTTTGGAACTCTGTATTCAGATGGGTATATCTTTCCTTTTCTCCTTTCCCTTTAGTTTCTCTTCTTTTCTCAGCTATTTGTAAGGCCTCCTCAGACAACTATTTTGCCTTTTTGCATTTCTTTTTCTTGGGGATGATCTTGATCACTGTCTCCTATACAATGTCACGAACCTCCATCCATAGTCCTTCAGGTACTCTGTCTATCAGATCTAATCCCTTGAATCTATAGGTCACTTCCACTACATAATCATAAAGGATTTGATTTAGGTCATACCTAAATGGTCTAGTGGTTTTCCCTACTCTCCTTGGTATTTACCCAAAGGAGTCAAAAACTTATGTTTGCACATAAACTTGCATGTGGAGGTTTATGGCATCTTTATTCATAATTGCCAAAACTTAAAAGCAAACAGGATGTCCTTCAGTAGGTGAGGGTTTTTCCAGTATTCTTGCCTGGAGAATTCCATGGATAGAGGAGCCTGGCAGGCTACAGCAGATGGGATTACAAAGAGTTGGAAATGACTGAGCAAGTAACACATTCACTTTCACTTTCAGTAGGTGAATGAATGTGTGTGTGCGATGTTGTTTCAGTTGTCTCTGACTCTTTGCAGCCCTAAGGACTGTAGCCTGCCCGCCAGGCTCCTCTGTCCATGGGATTCGCCAGGCAAGAATACTGGAATGGGTTGCCATGTCCTCCTCCAGGAGATCTTCCTGATCCAGGGATCAAACCAAAGTCTCTTATGTCTCCTGCATTGGCAGGTGGGTTCTTTACCACTTCCTGGTGTGGTGACTTCCCTTTACCACTTCCTGGCTTCCCTGGTGGCTCAGACAGTAAAAGCATCTGCCTACAATGCGAGAGACCTGGGTTCGATCCCTGGGTGGGGAAGATCTCTGGAGAAGGAAATGGCAACCCACTCCAGTACTCTTGCCTGGAAAATCCCATGGACGGAGGAGCCTACTAGGCTACAGTCCACGGGGTCGTGAAGAGTCAGACACAACTGAGCAACTTCACTTCACTTCTTTACCACTAGCACCACCTGGGAAGCCCAGGTGAATGAATAAATAACCGAAATTTCATGCAAACAATGAAATATTATTAGCATGAAAAAGAAATGCACTATTAAGCCATGAAAAGACATAGAGGAATCTTTGATGTGTATTACAAAATGCAAGAAGCCCATCTGAAAAGGCTTCATTCATACTGTGAGCTTCCAACTACATGATATTCTGGAAAAGGCAGAAATGACAAAATGATCTGTGATTGCCAGGGGTACAGTTGGTGGGTGAGATGAGTCAGCAGAACACAGAGGATTTTAGGGCATTGATAATACTCTGTATATTATAAAGGTGGATACATGTCATTATGAAGTGAAAAAAGTTTAAAGTGTTAGTTGCTCAGTCGTCTCTGAGTGTTTGCAACCGCATGGACTGTGGCTTGCCAGGCTTCTCTGTCATGGAATTCTCCAGGCACGAATACTGGAGTGGGTTGCCATTCCTTTCTCCAGGGGATCTTCCCGACCCAGAGATTGAACCTGAGTCTCCTGCATATGAGGCAGATTCTTTACCGTCTG
The DNA here is from genome assembly GCF_054371585.1 of Giraffa tippelskirchi. Lineage (NCBI taxonomy): Eukaryota > Metazoa > Chordata > Mammalia > Artiodactyla > Giraffidae > Giraffa > Giraffa tippelskirchi. The sequence goes on from NC_137287.1 coordinate 26,551,863, forward strand.
AGCCACCAGGGACATGTCATTATACTTTTGTCAAAACCCACAGAATGTACAACACCAAGAGTGAACCTAAGGTAAACTATGAACTTTGGATGATTTTTATCTCTGTATAGGTTCAACCTAATTAAAAAAAATGTACTTTGGTGAGTGGCATTGATCACAAGGGAGGCTGTGCACTGGGGGGTAGAAAGTGTACAGTAAATCTCTGTATCTTCCTCTCAACTTTGTTGTGAACCTAAACAGCTTCAAAAATAAAATAAAATCTGTTTTAAAATTAGCAAACTTTATGTTCCCAGACTTGGTCTTGCTCAGAGCCCCATTCCACCAGTAATGTGAAAAAACAGTATATATGCCAGGTTGGGGGGGTAGGGGGGATTGTTTGTTTTGTTTTTGAGTTTGGAGCAGAGAAGGGTTTATTGTAGGACCACGCAAGGAGAAGAGTGGCTTAGGGTCTCAAAAACCTGAGCTCCCTGAAGGGTTTTGGTAAAGTGTTTTTAAAGGCCAGGTGAGAGAGGCAGATCATAGGGTCTGTGATCACCTCATGCACAAATCCCTGATTAGCTGAGGGTGAGGGAGCAGGGTGCTGTCACAGGGGCTAACACTACCAGTCTTTAGGCTCCAGGAAGTCTGGGGGCTCTGGGGGCTATGTGCTCTCAGTCATCAAGTAGTTAACATCTTCCATTTGGTGGGGTTTTCATATCTGAAAAACAGCTTAGAAATGTTCATCAAATCCTATTATCTAGGGACTTCAGAGAGGAGCTAAAATAGAGGGTGTGGGGCAAGGTTTGTCCTGAGAAGGCCCCACTGGGTCCTGCTCGGTTACAATTCTCCCCCTTTTCTTTGGCATTCTCAATCTTGAGGAGAACAAATTTTGAACAAGAAAAGGAACAAAGGTTCGGTAACGAGGTTTAATCTTAAATTTGACAGAATTATCCACAACGTCCTGCTCGGTTACAACTCCAGCAGACACTGCTTTGAGAATAGCTGGTGGTTTCTGAGTCTGACACAGATGACTGTCACAGTTACTCCATTTTTACTTCCAAAGCATTTCTCTCCTCAATGGCCAGAGCAGATGTCACACTAGTGATTTTAGTACTTTTCTGGATATGAAAAGATGCAAGACTTTGGACTCATAAAATCTTCCAAAAATATCTATCTGAAGGCCTGTTCTGCCAGTTTTCCCCAGAGCACAGAGTGCCTCATTCCTGGTCTCTACCCTGAACTCCTTTCAGGGGATATTGAAGGTCAGCAGCTGCAGTGGCTCATGATTTAATCCTTATAGAGATAGAAGGCAAGTGCCAATTTTCAGTTGGCAGGGTCCCTTCACAGTCATAAATTTGACCATGGTATGAAGGGCATTTCATGACCATTTTGCCCCACAGTGCTAGGAATGATCATTCCCAGGACTGAAAAGATTTCACTGCTAGGCCACTCAATGTGCCGTTACTGGACTAGGCCTTATTAACATAATGTGACAGTTTTTTTTTTTATATCCTCATATCAGGAAGTTTAAAACAGTTGGTTCAGACTTTTTAGGAATAGTATTCAATCAAGTCTGAGGTTCAAACTCCATACAACAACTGTTGCTCTCTTCCACAAGAAGTCACCCGGGGTCAGAAGAATGTGTATGTGTCCTCAGAGGAATAGGAGATGGAACCCTCAGGTCCACCTGACATCCTTCTGGACTTTTCTGGCACCTAAAACAGTATGGCCGAGACTGGTTTGTTTCTGGTATCTCTAGATGGGAAGGCGGGTCTCTCAAAGTTTGGACTGTCATCCTGGGACCCACCTGTAGTTTGGGCCACTTGCCTCTTGTTGCAAAGTCCGTATCTTCTGAGCCCTCCTGGCTCTGATCCCAGATGGTCCATAACATCCCCCAGCATCTTCACATCCCCCTGCTGGAATTCATGGGGACTTCTGGACACAGGCTTCAGGGAATCCATTCCCCCATACTCCTCTCTGGCAAGTGCCAAGGGTGTGAAAATATTTCCTCTGCACTGCAGGAAATCAGGAAAGTGCCCCACCAAGCTCTGAAAGACCCCCCAGATTTATCTTCCTGATTCTAATGCTACTTCTGGTATATCCATCAGGAAGCATGCATGAGACACACAGGTCTTTCTCCTTCCCATCATCTCTGTTGCTCCTTCCAGGACCAGAGGGGCTTCCTATAGCACCTCCACCAAGCAGGACACAATGACTGGTTGTGAAACTCCATGCTCTCAGTTGGCCAGGCTTGCACCCTGGTGTGTAAAGAGTTTTTTGGAGTTTAGAAAGGGCAAACAAAAAAATATAAAAATATACAAAATTTCATCTCAGTGAAGTTTGGCTTCCAAGATTGCTTTCTTTTTATTGGGGCAAAAAAGAAATGTCATCTTTGAGACTCAAAACTGAATCTCGCTGTTTCATTCCATGTGGCTCTCTCCTTCTCCAGGACAAAAGCCCTGTGACTTAGCTTCATAACCCAATGGGTGCCATGAAGAAAGAAATTGGCTTCTGAGGGAATAATGAATCCCAAGAGGTATTTCCACCTCTGTTTTATTTATCTCCTCTTGGATATTTATTATTTTCTTTCTTCTGCTGACCTTAGGTTTTGTTCATTCTTTTTTCTAATTCTTTTAGGTGGTCTGTAAGGTTGTTTATTTGAGATTTCTCATTTTTTGAGGAAAGTCTGTGTCACTATGTACTTCCCTCTAAGAACTGCTTTTGCTGCACCCTCTAGATTTGTATGGTTGTGTTTTCATTTTTCTCAAGGTATTTTTAAATTTTATCCTTGATTTCACCGACCCATTGGTTTTTAAGTAGCATGTTTTTTAGTCTCCATGTAATCATGTTTTCTCATTTCTCTTTCTGTGACTGATTTCTAGATCCATGTCATTGTGGTCAATTTCCCTCCTCTTAAATTTATTGAGGCTTGTTCAAGAGTATTTCAAATGCAATACACCTAACATATTTGGTGTGTGTAGTTATAAGTGTGTGTGGTATGTGAGAGTGCATCTATACACAAGTGACAACATATTCTACATCAGGGGTATGCAAAACTATGGCTCCCAAGTCAAATCCAGTCTGCCTCCTGTTTTTGGTATGGCCAGCAAACCCAGAATGATTTTTATAATTTTTAATGACTGGGGAGAAAAAAGAGCAACATTTTGTGACATAAGAAAAATTTTTGAAATTCAAATTCTAGTATGCATAAAGTTTTATTGAAACACATGCTTAGCCCTTTGTGTGTTGTCTATTGATACTTTCACATGAGGAAAGCACAGATCATAACAGATCATAAAATATTATAGTTACCATCTAACCTTTTAAGAAAAACTTTGTCACTCCCTTTCTATACTATTCAGTTCCTTTTCTTTCTTCTTAAATATTTCTTGGAGAGCATTCCTTATAATATGTTGAACCTACTTCATTCTTTTAGAAGCCTTTTTTTCCCCAGAATTTTCCTATTACCAACACCACCCCAATGAATTTTCTTGTACATCTGACTTTCTATATTTAAAACACAACACTTCTGTCTGTATTCATCCCCTACCACGACAATGCGCCCCATGAAGGTGGTGATCTTGTCTATTTATTGTTATGGTCCCAGAGTAGAACTAAATAAAACATGAATTGATGGATTACATCTGGTTCCAAATATAAAATTAAAACAATCGTGGAATAGTTCAAACAAACGGATTTGAACTTCAATCAATCACGTGTCCTTTCATATTGAAATCTGTCTTCCACACGACTCTGTAGGCATATGGATCTTCTCTGCCCGCCTTTTTCTTAGCGATTTGACTTATGTTTTGCAGCCATTTCCCAAGGTAGCATATTCCTCTGTGACAAGATTTAATTAAACTTCCAGCAAAATAATTAGCAAGGCTATCTCAAAAGACTATTTTAAAATACCAGAGTGATACCAAGGAGCAAATAGAGTTAACACTGTCATGAGAGATCAAAGCCATCCAAAGACGTGACTAAAAATTTAACCTCCAGCAGCCAGCTAATGAAGGAGTACACATTGGAACTCTTGTGATAGCCTCCCTCTCGAGCACCATCGACAAATTCATTTGACATGGAAAATTTCCCAGAGGAAGCTTAAAACTGGTAAATTTCCATTAATTACACAGCAAAGAATGTTCTCTTCATAATTTATTATCTATTAGGAAACTTTGGGGGAAGCTGTAACTACCTCTTTTTGTACAGACTCTCCTCCGTCTTCACTGGGGGAGAATGAGGGGACTGATGAACAACCTCTCAACTGATGTAAGAGCTCCTCTGGTAGAACTGCCTTGACTGTGATGGTGGTAATGGTGTCAGTTTTCACAGCAGGTCCCGTGGTGATGGTGACAATGGGGATGGTGATAGAATCATGACAATTCCAACAAGTCCGGCTCCCCATTTAGGACCCACTTCCCTCTCCCCAGAATTCTTGGGAAGAATGAGAAGAGTTCAGGAGATCCAAAGTGAGAAGACTTTATTTTTTATTTTGGCTGCGCTACGTTTTCGCCGGGGCATAGGGGCTTTCTCCAGTTGCAGAGCGGGGGCTCTAGAGCATGTGGGCTCAGTAGTTGTGGTACACGGGCTTAGGTATTCCACAGCATGTGGGATCTTCATTCCCCAACCAGGGATGGAATCGGTGCCCCCTGTATTGGAAGGCAGATTCTCAACCATTGGAACGCCAGTGAAGTCCCCAATGTAGAAAGAAGACTTTAGGTTTGAGCCTCTGCCCCTTGGTCATTCAGTGATCATAAGAAAGTCCTCTGTCCTCTTTAACTGTCATTGTTCACCTGTACAATGGGCATCGCACTCTCCTCTTTACCTATCTTGCACACCTGTGTGGATGACAGCAGATGCTGTCCACACTCAGGGTGATGTAAAGTATAACTCTGCACAACAACCCCATTCTTACTTGTGTTTTTCACTGCCTTTCATGAACATATCTACCCCCAGGCAGCCCCAAGAGATCTAAAGGTGGAAGAATAAAGGTCAGACTCAGGTTATTTTGCAATTAACACCAGGATACAGTGACTTTTATTCCCTTCCTGTGGACCTACAGTTGGCTCTTATGTCTTAATTTTTTTTCCTGTGCTGGGAATATATTTACAAAGGTTTATTTACTCTTTGAAGATGTAGGTTAATCAACTTTCCAAATGGAAGTGAACAACTATTGCGCTTTCACATTTCTTAAGTATTCAGAATATCCCAATTATTATCCCCTATGAGCAATATTAATACCCAATATTTAAGCACTTCTGTTTCAAGCATGGCACTAAGTACCTTTGAAGCTGGTGCAATTATCAGCCTCATTTTATGAATGAGCAAGTTAAGGTCTATGGGTATTTTTCTAGGTCCTCAACTTTTTAAAATTTTCTCTGTCTCTCACACCCAATATGCCTTCCCACTCCTACTTAAATCACTACTACTACTACTCATTAACACCAACCTCACCACTAATCAGACATCAACAGATCTTACTCCTCTGTTCCTTGTCTTCCAAAGTGCAGTGACAGACATCTGAATGAACATTTCAACAGTTAAATGTACCAGTGCATGTAATGGACCCAAAACACAGTGACTATCAAATGGTGGCTGGAATAGGGTCTCGTGGTCCAATGCAGGAATTCAGGGTTCCAAGGTCATGGTTCAAACTCTGGCTCCTCCGTTTGTTAAAAAGGGAGACCTTAGCCAACATGCTTCATTTCTCCCAAATGCAAATTCTTGGTGGGGATAATAACACCTCCCCTCATTGCACTGCAGCGAGGATTAAATGAGTTGCCTACAACAACGTGCTCAGGACCCTGTCTGACACTATCAATATTCCACATGTGCAACTCCCACTTGTTATTTCCAACAATGCAAAACTTATACTGGGTTTTTTTCCAGTGTTTTTCTCTTGCCAGAAAAACCAAATTAACCTTAGGAAGTTTATTACTTTTAAATCTTGATTGCAAACATGCCCCACCCCCCAGCAAGACCCTCATCCTCTCAACTCCTCTGTTAATACTTCGGCTGATTCTTTTTCTTAAAGAGGGTTAGCTTGTTTTCTTCCCAACAAGCTCAGCAGAGAAAACAGAGATGAGGGAAATCTCTGTTTCGGCCATTAGCTCTGTCTCTCACGCCACTTGTGACCTCAGCGGGATCCTGGCCGACCCTCCTAAACTTCCATCTGCACTCAGGTTTCCTTTAACAGAAACTGTAGTAGGTCACCCCACCACAGCTTGTGACCCCGCCAGCAGAACAGGTCCCCAACACAGGGCTTGCAGTTCAGGGAGATTCCAAGTGCAATTTAAAGTCAGTATTCACATCGGTGCTATGGCCAGCCCTCAGAATTTGTCTCCAAATGATTTCCGTATTCAGAACTATATTCTCCAAAGCTTTGGCCCATTGGGGAGTGATTTGCATTCAGGGAGGGAAGGCTAATATTCCAGTCTTAGCAATTATTGAAACACATCCAGTCAGGACTCTAATAAATTATCTTAACCCAATTACTAAAAACATTGCAAAACATTACTATGCATCGAAGACCGTTCTGCCCAGGAATCTTTATTGGCAGGGTAATTAAAAACGTACTAGCTATGGCTTCTGCTCAAATATTTGGGGATGTTTTGTGCCATTCGAATTAGTTTTCTTGGACTCTGGAGAGAGAGAGATCTGCATGAATCTCCTCCATCCTTCCCCTCCCCCAACTCTTTGTTTCCGGGCCCGCTTGTCACTGGGGTCTCCTTCCCTCATCAGTGCTATCCACGAGCCCCTTCCCACCCTAATCCTTCTTACAGAAAGAAATACTTAAACAGGTTCAGTCCCCTCTCTTGCATCCATCTTCCTTCTCTGTTCAAAGCAAAAGACTTCTGTTAACCATCATGTATTGGGTATTCACTGTGTGCCAGAAACTTCCACATTATCAGAATAAATCCTACAGTAACATTGCAAGGAACAACATTCCCACTGTAAGAATGAGAAAATTTAAGAATTATGAAGGTTAAGTGAATTGCCAAAGTTCACGTAGCTGATGAGTGATAAAAACACGATCAAACAAATCGGGTGGTCCCAAGGCCTTTCTTTCATTCTTCAACAAGTATTGATCAACTGCTTAAATGTGCCGGGCACTGTGCTAGGTCCTGGGACTAGGACGGTGAGCAAACCAGGCAGAGTCCCCTGCCTTGTGGGTCTTGCAAGCATCCATCAGGTGCGTGGGTCAGGATATGTCAGTGATGCTGAATTAACAAGCAAACCCCAGATGTCAGTAGATAGTGCAAACAACGCTCTCTTACCTGTCAGTGGAGGTTTACTGGGACCATAGGAGGTCTCAGGTCCATATCCAGTTTTAAAGTAGATGAGGAAATATAAGCCTAGCCAAGGACTGAAAATGAGGAAGTTGGAAATGTCTGGTAAACAGCACTAATGGCAACCTCAGCTCCTGCCAGACAGCGGGAAGGGAGGGAGGGATGTCATTTTCAGAACAGCGATGAGGAGCTCTGCAGTGAATTTACAATCAGGCTGTAATAGTGGCCAAGGTACCCGGCACTCCACTCACAAGCCCGACATTCATCTCCAAACACCACCATCAGACCACAGGGATCCCGACTCAAACCCTACCATAATCACAGGAGCATGCGACACTCACTCCTTCACAATTCGGCTCATCGTCACAGCCCGCAGTGTGCACCAGAAAGCCGGGCTCAAGAGCCAAGATCTAAGGGTGCAAATGGATCCAGCCTGGAGCCATCAGATGGAGGTGGCCGCGGCAGCTCTGCCTATTGACTTAACTACTGAGAATAACTAAAAAGCCCTGATCAAACGGCCACAAGGATGGGGTTCTTCCTTGAGATCATTTGGTGTCGGTTCTCCTTTCACTATGGGATAGTTCCCAGACTGAACTGCATTATCTAATTTAAACTGTACAACAGTGTTGAGAAGAACATATTGGTTCCATTTTACAGATGACACAGGATCCAAAAGATTAAGTAAGCAACTCACAAAGTGGCAGAGCAAGGCTTTGAACCCAACTCTGTCCCATATCTGAGCACCCAGTAGCCTGAAGCGGCCAGAGCCTTGATCAGAAGCACTGTATCAGAGACCTTGATTCCAGGGCTTTAGAATCTAAGAGGCTAGAAGCTGTGGCTGAGACCAGAGATCAGCAAAATGGTACACAGTCCAAGACAGAAGTGACGATATACCAGCATTATTGTGAGAAGAGAAACCTATTTTAAGCAACTACAATGTTCCAGAACACCAGACAAGCCCAGACTGTGCATTTCCACAGTGCACGTGACCTAGGCTCAAGGCATCATCTCATTTAATCTTCACAACATCACTGCTAGCTGGGTATTTTATGGATAACAAATCTGTGTCTCGGAAAGGACAAGTAACTAGCTCAAGACCACACAGCTTACAGGAGACAAAGTGCCCCCCAGGAATCCTGGGACTGTCTGACTGCATATTTTCTACTCCATCACAGCTCCTGTTGAGGGGTCATAGGAGAAGACCAGGGAGCCCCCAATACATGCAAACATGGATTTTTCATTGAGGTCTAGTTGATTTACAATATTATGTAACTTTCAGGTGTACAACACAGTGATTCTCAATTTCTCTTTGATTTACAATTTTTAAAGATTATATTCCATTTATAGTTAATATAACATATTGCCTATATTCCCTGCACTGTGCAATCTACCTTTGTAACTTATTTTACACATAGTAGGTTGTACCTCTTAATTCTCCACCCTTATCTTGCCCCTCTATGCTTTCCTCTCCCCACTAGTAATCACCAGTTTGTTCTCTTCATGTGTGAGTCTATTTCTTTTTTTGTTATGTTTACTAGTTTGTTTTATTTTTTAGACTCCACATATAAGTGATAATATACAGTATTTGCCTTTCTCTGTCTGAATTATTTCACTAAGCATGATAGCCTTCAAGCCCAAAGATGTTCTTGCAAATGGAAAAAATTCATTCTTTTTTGTGGCTGAGTGGTATTCCTTTGTGTACAAGATGTAGTATACACACACACACACACACATACACATTAAGATCTTTTCATGTGCCTCTTGCCAAATGTGAATTTTGATGACTATCTCAAAAAAATATCACAGCATCATCTGGGAATGAGTCTTGGTTCTTCTCCTAAATGGAATTGTGTCCCACTCCAAACCAACCCCATTATCTTGCCAAGGGGTAGCAACATCACCACCTCTACCAACAGCGACAGTAATAATAGTAGAAAGAAAGAGGAGAGGGCAATTAGGGAATTCTTAGTTAATGCTGACATGTTCTGAGCACTTTACAAGCACAACCTCACTAAATCGTCACAGAAAGCCCCAAAAGGTAACAAGTAGTATTATTCTCATTTTATAGGCAAGGAGACTGAGATTCAGAATTGTCACATATATTTCCCAACGTCAGCTGCTAGTGGGCAGAAGAATCAAGACTCAAACCCACTCCTGCATGCAAAGTCCATCCTCTTAAGCAGCTAGAATATCTGCCTCAGAGGAAAAGCAGAAAGGGCTTTATATGGATCAGGGCTTGGGGAGTGAGGGACATAATTTTTTCCCCTTCCTGTCAGGGGTTAAAAAAGAAGCAGAGGACAGGCTTGTTTCCTTTCCAAAGGAGATTCTTTCTCAAGGGTCTGCCAGGTAGCCTCCTCTTGGTACCCCACCCGGGTTTCCTTTCTGGCAGGTGCATCCCTCCTCCAGCTGCTGTGAGTCTCCACAGACAGCGACACACAGCTACCCACCTTCCTCTCCGGAGAACTGCATCAGCCTCTTGCACCGAGGCAGGACCAGCTCTGTGCTGGATTCAAGCTCCAGAGCTCTCCAAGGACCAGTGTGACACTAACCTCCATCCTAGTCGGTTCCTCTGCCCCATCCTGCTTCCATCACTCCCCTTTCAGCCCCTCATCCACCACAAGTCACTGGCACAGGAATCCCTGCCTCAGGCTCTGCATCTGGAAAACCAAACCTAAGTTACCCCCATCTCCTGCTCCCATCACTTGCGGTTCCTGGACACGAACTTCTGCTTCTCCCCCTCAGAGTCAGGAGAAACAGGAGAAGGGAAACTGAGGGACTTGAGGACCCAGGGATGGAGGGAGGCATGAGGCCAGGCAGCTGACAGAGGGCAGCCAGGCTGGCAGTGCCCCACCGCCCCCACGCCAGCCTGCCCTCGGCCTTGTGCACTTTGGGTAATTAAGAACAGATGGCCCATTGCCTCTGCCAAGCCCCATTAACTCCTTAATGCTGCTCTTCTGGGGGCTGGACGGTAGACTGGAAAAGCCAGCTTCAGAGGTCATCTAATTAAATGATGCCCGGCACACAGGGCTGGCCAGTCTCTCTTCTCAGGCTGGCAGCTGCCCCCATTGCTTCATCAGAGTTGCCATCGGTGACCAGATGGGCTGGGAAGGGGGCCTGGGTGTGCTTAATGGGGGAAACGTGCTGAGCGCAGAGAGCGCTGGCTTAAAAGTCAAGGGACAGGCGTTGCCCCATGGCCTTGGACACGTCACTTAATCTGGGTCTCAGTTTCACCACCTGCTAAATGGCAACAGTAATAATAACCATAATAACAGCATCAGCAGTAATTTTAACATTGTTCTAATGGCAATTATTATTCCTTTAATGATCAGAACAATCATTCTAGTGCTAATACACTCTGTGGCAAACACTTTACATGTGATCTCTTCTTTAACTATCATAACTTCCCTTTGAAATGGTACCTGTTACGATCTCCTTTTTATAACATGGAAAAACAGAGGCTTGGAGAAGTTCAGTAAAAAAAATCATCAAGTTCATACACCTGGCAAGAGTCAGAGGGAGGACCTGAATCTCAGTCTCATTGACTCCAGGGCCCCTGGTCTTCCCTATCAGGTGCCAGCATTCCATGCCCCCTGCCTTGCAGGATATTCAAATCTGAGGAAAAGAACAAACCATAGAAGCATTTTGCATTCCTTGGCACACCAAAGAATCTTTGACTTCTCTCCCTCCAAAAAAATTTTAATTAAAATACCTCATTCTTTATTCAGTTCATTCTTCACCCAGATTATCTTCTCAGACCTAAAAATTGAAGGCTTGTCCTAAAAATTCTAGGTTCTGCATAGTGTTTCTAGCCACCTTAAACAAAGGAAAGGTAAAATATGTATATCTACATGTTTGGGATAAAGTTGATTAAGGAGGAGGCTCTGCGAAGGGGGCTATGTCCTTGATCAATGAAAGAACCCAAGAAACTGAAAAGTTAGTGTCTCTGTTTTTGTTTTTGTTTTTTTCCAATTTATTCATTCAGTTTGACTGTGTCAGGTCTTAATTGCAGCACATGGGCTCTGGAGCACTGGAGCTCAGTAATTGTGGCCCACAGGCTTAGTTACCCCTCAGTTCAGTTCAGTTCAGTCGCTCAGTCATGTCTGACTCTTTGCGACCCCATGAATCGTAGCAGGCCAGGCCTCCCTGTCCATCACCAACTCCCTGAGTCCACCCAAACCCATGTCCATCAAGTCAGTGATGCCATCCAGCCATCTCATCCTCTGTCATCCCCTTCTCCTCCTGCCCCCAATCCTTCCCAGCATTAGGGTCTTTTCCAATGAGTCAACTCTTTGCATGAGGTGGCCAAAGTATTGGAGTTTCAGCTTCAACATCAGTCCTTCCAATGAACAACCAGGACTGATATCCTTCAGGATGGACTGGTTGGATCTTCTTGCAGTCCAAGGGACTCTCAAGAGTCTTCACCAACACCACAGTTCAAAAGCATCAATTCTTCGGCGCTCAGCTTTCTTCACCGTCCAGCTCTCACATCCATACATGACCACTGGAAAAACCATAGCCTTGACTAGACAGACCTTTGTTGGCAAAGTAATGTCTCTGCTTTTAAATATGCTATCTAGGTCATAACCTTCCTTCCAAGGAGTAAGCATCTTTTAATTTCATGGCTGCAATCACCATCTGCAGTGATTTTGGAGCCCCCAAAAATAAAATCTGACACTGTTTCCACTGTTTCCCCATCTATTTCCCATGAAGTGATGGGACCAGATGCCATGATCTTAGTTTTCTGAATGTTGAGCTTTAAGCCAACTTTTTCACTCTCCTCTTTCACTTTCATCAAGAGGCTCTTTAGTTCTTCTTTGCTTTCTGCCATAAGGGTGGTGTCATCTGCATATCTGAGGTTATTGATATTTCTCCTGAAAATCTTGATTCCAGCTTGTGTTTCTTCCAGCCCAGCATTTCTCATGATGTACTCTGCATATAAGTTAAATAAGCAGAGTGACAATATACAGCCTTGACATACTCCTTTGCCTATTTGGAACCAGTCTGTTGTTCCATGTCCAGTTCTAACTGTTGCTTCCTGACTTGCATACAGGTTTCTCAAGAGGCAGGCCAGATGGTCTGGTATTCCCATCTCTTTAAGAATTTTCCACAGTTTATTGTGATGCACACAGTCAAAGGCTTTGGCGTAGTCAATAAAGCAGAAATAGGATGTTTTTCTGGAACTCTCTTGCTTTTTCGATGATCCAGCAGATGTTAGCAATTTGATCTCTGGTTCCTCTGCCTTTTCTAAAACCAGCTTGAACATCTGGAAGTTCACGGTTCACGTATTGCTGAAGCCTGGCTTGGAGAATTTTGAGCATTACTTTACTAGCATGTGAGGTGAGTGCAATTGTGCGGTAGTTTGAGCACTCTTTGGCATTGCTTTTCTTTGGGATTGGAATGAAAACTGACCTTTTCCAGTCCTGTGGCCACTGCTGAGTTTTCCAGATTTGCTGGCATATCGAGTGCAGCACTTTCACAGCATCATCTTTGAGGATTTGAAATAGCTCAATTGGAATTCCATCACCTCCACTAGCTTTGTTCGTAGTGATGCTTTCTAAGGCCCACTTGACTTCACATTCCAGGATGTCTGGCTCTAGGTGAGTGATCACACCATCGTGATTATCTGGGTCGTGAAGATCTTTTTTGTATAGGTCTTCTGTGTATTCTTGCCACCTCTTCTTAATATCTTCTGCTTCTGTTAGGTCCATACTATTTCTGTCCTTTATCAAGCCCATCTTTGCATGAAATGTTCCCTTGGTATCTCTAATTTTCTTGAAGAGCTCTCTAGTCTTTCCCATTCTGTTGATTTCCTCTATTTCTTTGCATTGATCGCTGAGGAAGGCTTTCTTATCTCTCCTTGCTATTCTTTGGAACTCTGCATTCAGATGGGAATATCTTTCCTTTTCACCTTTGCTTTTTGCTTCTCTTCTTTTCACAACTATTTGTAAGGCCTCCTCAGCCAGCCATTTTGCTTTTTTTGCATTTGTTTTCCATGGGGATGGTCTAGGCATGTGGAATCTTAGATCCCCAACCAGGGATTGAACCGGTGTCCCCTACCTTGGATGGTGGATTCCTAACCACTGGACCACCAAGGAAGTCCTGCTGGTATCTCATTTGAGAAAGCTGGGCAAGTCAGGTGAGCTGCATGTGAACAGAACACAGGTAAGGGATGAGGGATTCAGGCAGACCCAGAGGGCACAGGGAATCGTCAACCTTCCATGCATACCCCATTGGGGTTGACTGATTTAAGTGGGGCTGGTTGCCTGATTTGGGGCACAGACATGAAAGACCTCAAAGAAATAGTCATTCTATTGTGCTTTGGCAAAAGCTGTTTTAATTCTTGGTCTGGGTGATCATTATATGAGCGTATTCAGTTTGTGAAAATTCATTGAGCTGCTCACTTATGTAAATGTGCTTTTCTGAATATATATTATACTTCAATCAAGAGTTTGTTAAATAAAGGAAAATGGCCCCAGTGAAAAACAGCAAGTGCTTTGGAACACCCAAATTGCTACCCAGGTTTACTGTTTTGATGTTCTTATTGTGTTGTAAACAACTCCTCTCCCTCACCCTGAAAGTCTGTTTTCCATCTCAAAACCAAGGGGTGCTCAGCTCACTGGCTATCTGCTTACTTGAGTCTCCACATTGTGTGGGAATGGTCCCCATCTCACCTCTGGAAGGGCTCATAAGCACCTTTCAGGCAGATTTTACCACTCCCTAGTTTCCAAATGCCTTAAACTGACAGGGCTTTCCCTACCACATCCACTCCTTGATGGAGACCTTGACGAGCTTTAAGCAGCTCGGTGGAGTCCCGCATGCTGGCAAAAATAAGTTCGGTTCCCTAAAAATGCGAGATGCTGAGAGCATGGGTCAGCAGTGCCCTGTTGGGTGGCCACCTCCTTAGCCTCCTTCAACCCACTCTTTTTTTTTAATTAATTTATTTTTAATCGAAGGATAATTGCTTTACAGTATTGTGTGGGTTTCTACTAAACATCAACATGAATCAACTATAGCTTCAACCCACTCTTCATCCCGCTCAGCTCTGCTATCTCTGCCTGGGTCTCTCTATGTACCTTGACTCCTCCATTTTGTTGCCTTTTTTTTTTTTTTTTAAGATTTCTTTGATGTGGGCTATTTTTAAAGTCTTTCTTCAATTTCTTACAATATTGCTTCTCTTTTCCTTTTTTTTTTTTTTTTAATGCTTTGGGTTTTTGGCCACAAGGCATGTGGGAGCTCAGCTCCCTGACCCTGTGCACCAGAAGTCAAAGTCTTAACCCCTGGACCACCACGGAATTTCCTCCATCTTGCCTTCTAATTCCATCTGAGGCCCCCGATTCTTCGCTTTATTGCTCCCTGCCTCCCCCAGTTTCACATCATTTTCTCCTCTTGTCCTCTCCAGTCACCATCCCCATCCACCTAGTTCAAGCCAAAAGCTTAGAATCACCTCTGCTTTCTTCTTCTCCCCTCTCCCCACTTCTTGATCCATCAACATCTCCCTAACCTCCTCTGACACATCACTCCACTCCAAGCTCCCATTTATCCTCCCTCCAAAGTACCTCACACCCAGGGCCAGCTTTTTATAATTTAAAATGTAAGTCAAATTAAGGCAGAGCCCTGCCCTGAACCACCACTGGTCTTCTAATCCTATGGAGAACAAACTCCAAATTCATGATAAAGTTTACAAGGCCTGTTCAAGTTGACATCTGCTTGCTTATCACCAGCCTCTCTCACTCAGCCCCCGTCATGGGTACAAATCTCCATTCCTCAGTCACTCCAAACTCGTCCCCAACACAGACTTTTCACATGCACTGTTCCCTCTAAACACCTTTTCTTTGGCTTTTCCCATAGATGCTGCCTTTTCATTCTCCAGTCTCAAGGGAAGCTCATCTCTATGGAGAGACCCTCCTTGACCACCACCTAAACTGTCTCTGAATTATTCTCCATTACATTACCTTGTTATCACTTAATCAGAATTTTTCATCATCCTACTCTATTGTGTGTCTTCCACCCAAAGAGCAAGGATCATGATAACAGAGACCTTCTGTCCTGTTCCATGATGAGTCCCCAGCTCCTAGCACAGTCAGGACTCAGTGAATGAATACACCTGGCACTCTCCCCAGCGTTACTCACCTGGCTGCCCAGAGCAGAAGTGCGTGCCTCTGGCCCATTCCCCAGCTGGCATCCCAATTCATGAAGAGATACATGAGACATGAAACAGTGGTTCTTGATGCTTCCTGAGATGCTTCTGCTTCCATACCTTCACACCTTGCTCTCAAATTTTCAAAACCAACAGAAAAAGGAAGGTCCTTTTTTTTTTTTAAGATGATTACTTAAATTTATTTTTATTTATTTTTTGGTTGTGCCGTGTGGCATGCAGGATCCTACTTCCCTGCCCAGGGATTGAACGCATGCTCCCTGAAAGCACAGATTCTTAACCACTGGACTGTCAGAGAAATCCCAGCAAGGTCCTTCTGACTCAGGTCTGCAACACTCCTCTCCAAGCACCAACGGTCTCTTAGGCTGACCCATGTTCCTCCTTCAACTGGGAGGCAGCCAAATAAAACAACAGATACAAGAATCTAGACCCTGGTGTAGGAAGGACCCAAGCTCAAATTCTGGCTTCATCGTATTTATTAGCGATTTGCCCTAATACTAATCCTCATCAGCCTTAGTTTCTCCTTCTGTCAAATAACATGAATCTGCCTCAAGAAAGTCTGAGGCATTATGGACTAATTTACAGACTTTGCATACATGATTAAGTTAAATCTCAGTAGGAGAAGACTGTTCTAAACTATCAAGGTGTGCCCGATGTAATTACAAGGGTTCTTATACGAGGAAGGCAAAAGGGTCAGAGATAGAGAAAGAGAGACATTGGAAGATGCTAAAATGCTGGCTTCAAAGTGGAGGAGGGGGCCATGAGCTAAGGAATGCAGCTGGCCTTCAGAAGCTAGAACAGGCAATAAAATGGATTCTCCCAGAGAGCTTACAGAAGGGATGCAGGCCTGCTGCATCCATTTAAACTTTTGACCTCCAGAACTGTGATACAATGCACTTATGCTATTTTAAGCCACTGAATTTATGGTAACTTACTAGAGCAACAATAGAAAACAAACTCATCCACTAATCTAAAATTATACTCTCCACCAAATGTACACACATTAGCATGTATTTGCACAAAACACACACAAATGCATGTGTGCATGTAGGCAAACAACACACACACATTCTTTACCCCCTCTTTCTTCATGGTCTTCACAACACTCACCATCTGACAATCACAATAAATAAGAAAACGATGACACTTATCTCCCATGAGACACATATACACCCAGAAATAAACGTTCTGTGAAGACAGTGATTTTTGTCTATTTTAGTGACTGCTAGAAACAGGCCTGGCATTATTGAGTAGACAGACATTCAATTTGTTGACTGCATGCTTTCTTCATCTTAGCACTTATATATATTCTATTTCTTATGATTTATATAAAATCTATGTCATCCCTCAACTTTCAGCCCTTGAAGATAGCGACCTGTCTCTCTCAGTCACTACTATATCATTCCATCACTAATACAGCACCTTGTTCCCCATAAGATCCCCACAAACACATGTGGAACAATTGTGTCAACACTGTCATATTCTTCCTACACATCTGAGCCCCAGAGTTTTCAGAATTCCAACCCGTCAAGAGCCCTCACATTTTATTTGATTGCAAATATGTTTAATTCCTGGTTCACTGAAGCAGCAAGAAGAAAAAAAGCCACTTGAGTTTGTAATTTACAAAGCAAATCTGCCCAGCAGAAATATTCATCTTCAGAAGACAGTGGGATCCAATCATTTTTTAAAAGAGAAGGCAACCCACCCTGTTCTTCATACTTTCTAGTTGTATTGTTTGCAAACCTTCTGCAAGCACTTTGAGGCCAAGGCTAATCATTTTCCTTCAAGGGGCTCATTTCCTGGAGCTGGTGGTAATTTTGTCTCTGAGGAAGGAACACAGCAGGCAGGAAAACTGAGATTGTGTGACCGAAGTCCTTCTTGAGGAAAGGATGTATGAAAATCCAGCCCATTCCCCTTGGCTTGTTAATTAGAATTCCAGGAGGACAGGACAGTGCAGCCATTTGAAATCCTTGGAACAATCAGGTGAACAGGGATATCCCCAACAAAGAGTAGGCAAGGACATATTTGAATTATATTATATTCATTTTAAATAACCACAAATAAATAATTTAGGTGAGTTAGGGACAATCCACATGTATTAGTTGTCTTTGCTTTTTTAATTCCCTCTGTCATAGATCTATCTCATCCTGCCACGTTGGAAAAGATGCTTGCTTTTTGATTTCCAGACCCATATGTGGGCCCCTAAGGAGCAGAGGCTTCCCTAATAGCTCAGCTAATAAAGAATCTGCCTGCAATGCAGGAGACCCTGGTTTGATTCCTGGATCAGGAAGATTCCCTGGAGAAAGGATAGGCTACCCACTCCAGTATTCTTGGACTTCCCTTATGGCTCACCTGGTAAAGAATCCGCCTGCAATGAGGGAGACTTGGGTTCGATCCCGGGGTCGGGAAGATCCCCTGGAGGAGGGCACGGCAGCCCACTCCGGTATGCATGCATGGAGAATCCCATGGACAGAGAATCCTGGTGGGCTACAGTTCATGGGGTCGCAAAGAGTCAGACATGACTGAAGTGACTTAGCATGCACGCACACTGGGAGCCTTTAGACACCAAGTAGGCCCCAGCACTCCATCTTCCTCCCACTAGGACAGCATCTTATTTTCCTAGTTTCCATAGTGGTCCTTCTTCTGCAAAATTTGATTCAAACAACAAGTTCCATGGATCAAAAAGGTTTAAAAACTACTAGTGTATAGCACCATTTTTGAGCTGTACCATAACATCATTATTTTGATCTTCCTCTCTTGAGGTCCCATTAGAACAAAAAGGAACTGCCCTTTAGGACGTTGAGAAGCCAGACCCACAGACCGTAGCTCTCATTTATACTCCGCTGACTGACCAAACTGACTGACCCCTATGCCTGGACATCAACTATTATCAATTCTTGGAAGTAGAAGAAACCTCAGAACAAATTAATACTTTCTGTATTAGTCAGTGATCTACTGCTGCATAAGAAATTATCCCAACACTTAGTGCCTCAAATGACAACATTTATCAGCTTACAGTTCCTGTGGGCAAGGAATCCAGGCACCACTTAGCTGGGCCATTTAATTCAGGCTCTGACAAGACTACTGTCAGACATCAGCCAGGACTGCAGTCATCTCAGGCCTGACTGGAGAAGGCTCCGCTCCCTAGACCACCCACATGGTTGTTGGTGGGATTCAGTTTCTCAGGGGTACTGGACTAAGGGCCTCAGTTCCTCTCTAGCTGTGGGCTGAAACTGTTTCCAGGCGGCTTCTCCATCCTCCAATTGACAGTTCACAACATAGCAACTGGCTTCCATCAGAGTCAGCGAGTGAGGAAGAGAGTGCAGACTGGATGGAAGCAACCTAACCTTTCAGTTACCTAATCTTGGAAGTGCCATCCCATCCCTTCTGCTGTGTTCTGTTCATCAGAAGCCAGGCCCTAGGACCAGCTCACACTCAAGGGGAGAGGATCATACAAGAGCACAAATACCAGAAGATGGGGACCACTGGGAGCCATTGTAGAAGCTGCCCACCATTCCTTCTAAAGGATGTGTGTGTGCATGCTGAGTCACTTCAGTCGTGTCCGACTCTGCAACCTTATGGACTGTAGACCGCCAGGCTCCTCTGGAGTGGGTTGTCATGCCCTCCTACATGGGATTTTCCCCATCCAGGGATCAAACCCATGTCTCTTAGGTCTCCTGCATTGGCAGGCGGGTTCTTTACCACTAGTGCCACCTGGGAAGCCCTTCTAAAGGATACCTATCAGGTAATCTAGTCAGAAGCAATGGGATAAGATATGGGCAGACAGACCTAGGTTCAAATCTTGGATCTGCCTCTCACTATTTTTTTTGAACTTTTTATTTTGTATTGGAGTATAGCCAACTAACAATGTTGTGATAATTTCAGGTGAACAGCAAAGGGACTCAGCCATACATATACATGTATCCATTCTCCCCCAAACTCCCCTCCCATCCAGGCTGCCACATAACATCAAGCAGAGTTCCATGTGCTATACTATAGGTCCTTGTTGGTTATCCATTTAAAATATAGCAACGTGTACAAACTCCCTAACTATCCCTTCCCCCTATCCTTCCCTCCACCTCCCCCCTCTTCCCTACAACCATAAGTTCTTTCTCTAAGTCTGTGAGTCTATTTCTGTTTCTGTTTTGTAAGTTCATTTGTATCATTTCTTTTCAGATTCCACATATAAGGGATGTTATATGATATTTCTTCTCTGACTTACATCACTCAGTATGACAATATCTAGGTCTACCCATGTCACTGCAAATCGTATTATTTCATTCTTTTTAATCTGCCTCTCACTATTACAATTAGTTTTGATAATAATGATAATAATTGCTCTTGCTACTAATTATTAGGCACTTCGCATATCTTCACAAGCATCACTCTTTTCTGATGGTCACAACATACTTTTGAGAAAGACCTTTTGCTGCACCCATTGCACAGATGAGGAAACTGAGGCTTAGAGGAGTTAAGCCACTTGTCCAAGATCTCATAGCTAGTGAGCAGAAGCCAGATTCAACCACAGTGCCTCCTGTGCTGAGAACCCCAGGTTATGCTCTGATTGCTAGCTTATTTCCTATGACCTCTTCTGGGAAAAAGTGATACTAACACTCACCTTCAAGGGCTAGTTGAGAGGATTAAAGAAGCTAATGAAATAAAAGCACATAGTCAGAGATCAATACAGGTAGGTATTTTGTTTAACAAATACTTGCAAAGCACTTTATCTCTGCCAGCACTGTGCTGGTTCAGGCTTTACTTGCCCAGCCTCGTTCAGTCCTCACGCCAGCCCATGAGGCAGGGGTAGTAAGTGTTTACACTGGCTTATTATAGCTGGGCTCACTGAGCCTGTGAAATGACTCAAGGAGGTAGGTGCATGGAGCACTGCAGGGCATGTGAACCCAATCCCCAGCCTCCAGCCTCTGGATTCTCTGCCAGGGTTCTTGGGCTGCTGAAGTCGGTTTCATCCTCCCATGTGCCATGCGCAGCTGCCCCTGCCCTGGGAACATCCTTCTACAGCTAACTAATACCCCAGCTCACTCTTCCTACCAGAAGGATAACTCTGAGCTGCATATTAACCAGTGTCCATCAGCGCTGCCCAGAGTGACTTCCACTGTGTTGTCTCACTGGCAGTAGGCTGAATGATACTACCTTTAGGGCTGCTTTCCCTTCCCTGTCTCACTTCTCCACTCACCTACCCATATTTTCTGAACCTTCCAGATAAATTAGGGCTTCCCTGGTGGCTCAGACGGTAAAGAATCTGCCGGTAGTGCAGGTGACCCCGGTTCAATCGCTGAGTCAGGAAGATCCCTTGAAGAAGGGAACAACTACCCACTCCAGTATTCTTGCCTGGAGAATTCCATGGGCAGAGGAGCCTGGTTGAACCTTCCAGATAAATTACTTGCACCCAAATCTTTGTCTCAGTGTCTGCTTCCAAGGAAGCTAAAACTGAGACAATACTATTATTACTGTTATCCCATGTTTCAGATGAGAACTCTGAAGCACAGAGAGGTGAAGTTAACTTGCCTAAGGTCAAACAGCTAGGAAGCAGTAGGGTCAGAATTCAAACCCAGGCAATCTGGCTCTTAACATGATGCATGATTATGTTTTTCTTTCTGACTAAGCTGGGTAAATAGAGTAAGATCCATTGCCTTATGGTGCCAAGCAAGGTGTCTTTCCACACCAAAGCACAGTGTCACCAGTGGCTAGGTGTGCAAAGAGTTTCACAAACTACTGCAAAGACCAGCTCATTCTCTAATGAAAATGTCAGGTCCCCCGACACAGCTAGCTGTGATCCCCTGAAAGACATGATTATGGAATCCATGCTAATGGTATTATCGTGCAGCAAGGATTTCTGGTGTGCTTGAAAACCTAAAGCTGTAATTGCCAAAGAGAACCCGTCACCCACAAATCAAGCCCCTCTGTATTGACAATTACATCCACTGTTGCATGGAATTTAATGCCTAAATAATGAAGTCAAAGAACAATGCTGGAGACGGAGCATTTGAATATACTTGATTGATTCATTTCTTGCTCCCATTTAATAACCCACTTAGTTGGTGACGGTTAAGTGCAGCAGACTTAGAAAGAACATAACACACTAGAGAGAAAACATTTCACAGATTAATAACTGGATGTGGGTACAAGCTGGCGCTCCCCTAATAGCAGCACAAAAATAGGTTATCGTCAAAAATCTGAATTTAATGTTCCAAAGTGAGGATTCGTGATTTTCTTTTACACGGTTCCATACTTATCACCACAGGCTAATGAAACATAAATCAGAAATCAGGAGCTAATAAATGCAATTCTGGGGGAGTATTTTTTTAATCTAATACCTTCCAAGATCGTGATCTTTGTTCAAGATCTTTAATGCTCAGACTACAATGTCTGAATAGTAAGCATATTCGATTATGACTGGACTCTCCAGAAGGCTAATTTATGAACCCTGCAGCCTATCACGTGTGCATCATTTAAAGGAGGATTTGCTCACAGTTCGTTTATACCAATTTCTCCAGTATAGAGATAAACACTCTTCCGTTGCCTGTATGAATACAGTCATTCACATATGTATCTGGCTGGTTTGTTTGATTTGTACAGAAGGATGTACAATTAAATGATACTGACTCAGTGTGTAAAGCAATTTGGGCAGGAATTTTGCTTTGGGGAACATTCCTTACTGTTCTGGTGAAGGAAGGAGGTGGTTAGTCCACCTCTTGAGAGTGGTTGCTCTCTCAGATGAGACAGTAACAGAATGGGCTTCCTCTCCTGCCATCGTTCTTTCTGAAGTAATTTCATGGTATCTGTGGGAAAATACTTTCCCCCAACAAACTCAGTCTTAATATGAGTTTATCAACATCCTCATCCCGATAATCTGCTGTGAGATTTACACTCCATGCCCTGTTTATCATAGAATGGCCACAACCTGGAGCAGCGTAAGAACTGCTTTGTGACTTTGCTTTAGGGAACTGGCAGAAGAAGAGTAAAGGCATTTCCTATGTTCTTGAACCATCCTGTGCTGAAAAGAACCTGGTCCATTCATTCTGTAGGCTATTGACTTTTGCCACAGCATCAGTTAGTTTTTAAAAAATTATTGCCAAAGAGTATATAGGATACCAATTCAGTAAAACTGAAAGCACAATTAGCACTCAGATGTTAGGACAAAACTGGGTAAAATATCATGCAGAGACTTACATTTCAACTCTGCATATTTATGCCAACTGATTCTGAGACCCCTGGCAGTCAAGACATCAAGGGAACCTCATCCCTTATATGGCTCCATAGGGAGAACAGACATTTTCCTGGGCAAGCACCACCACTAACCTGTAAAGTGCCCCTCGGAGAGGTAGTAACATCCCCCCAACACCCTCTCCTCCACACACATCCCTTCCATGGACAGGCTCCTCTTGTTGAGTACAGAGTGCCTACATGCAATTTGAAAATAAAATAAGTGCCCCCTGGGGAGGAACAGGCAAGCTTACTGAGCCTTAATGCAAGGAAGAAGACATCTCTTAAGAGTCAAGGAAAACAGCACGGCAAGCACATACTGGCTCGATTTCAGCTTCCATGTACTCCTTTGGCAGGACTGTACACAAGGAGCTGGATTTAATTTTAAAACTTTTTCATGCACGGCTTCAGATGGGACCACAGAGACGTAGGGTGGGCAATACTCTCAACAATGGGAACACTATTGGGTTCCTCAAAGCAAGGGTCAGCCTCTGGTGAAAATCATCATGTGTCTAACGGAAATTCAAAGGAAAACAATTCTACAGGAGCCGAGATAAAGTAGTCCTACTTCTCTCAACAAGCTCAGGATATACCTTCAGAAAGAATGGAGAAATTGGTAAACCATTCAGCTAAGTAATGGTGCCATTAATAAGAGCAATGCACAACGCAGAGGGAGACCTGCCAGGACCTGTGAGGGTCTTCTGCCCTGAGGCAGGAATGGCAGAACAGAGGCAAGGCTGAGATACTGGTACAATTTCTACCTTCTCTCTTTTATTTCTATAAGTAAGCCCCCTCTTTCCTTCTTTAAAGTCCCTCTCTTGAAGAGCTTGATTTAATGAGCCATTCAAGTGGGCTGGCAAGTATAGAAACAGGCTATAAATTAGGAAAATGGCCCAGAAATCATTTGGTTCCACAGAGTAAAGGATAACTGTGGGTGGTGGGAGCTTAAACAGGAATGCCAGAGTTGAGTCCCTTTGACACTGGAGAAGAAAGAGAAAGTAATGAGGAATGGAATGAAGCTCTGGGATTTGCTACTTTGAAGCAATCCTCTGTAATCCTCTAATATTGAAAAGCCAACCAAAGATACCAAATTAGCATATCAGGCTATTGTATTTTCCATAAGCATGGTACAACTCAGTGAGAGAGCGCTCAGTTCAGTTCAGTCGCTCAGTCCTGTCCGTCTCTTTGCGACCCCATGAATTGCAGCACACCAGGCCTCCCTGTCCATCACCAACTAGTCCTCAAAAGAGACCCTCCCACTCGAAAAGCCACACCCCAATCATGAGGGGAGGAGCCTCTTATAGATATAATTGGTGCTGGCCAACCAGGGAGCACTATGCAAATTATGAGTCTTCTGATTGGACAGAGCCTGGGACAATGCCAACTTATGCCTATGCAATAGGGTTTAACCCTTCTGTTCTTGTTTTCACTGTCAGTCTGGAACCAAGAATAGCTTCACTCTCAGACTCAACTCATTAAGCAGGCAGAAAAGGTTTGTGGGCTCCTGGTGCTTGAGCTACAAGAAAGCTAGCTAGTACAATGGAAGACCAGGGGGATATTCCTACCCCTGTTCCAAGAGTTTTCTTCATGACCTATTGTATTATGGTCAACATCTGGAATGAACAACTAATAACTGCAAAAATGCCTTGAGGGGCTTCACCTATTTACATATAAATAGTTCTGACCAGAGCTGGCCACCAGCAACGGTTAATTTAATTTACTATCCCTTGGCAAAAGAATAGTCATTGGTTTTCCAGCACTTTTAACCTTGGTAGACCCTTGGGAAATAAAAATTAGATTGAGAGAAAATTACCAGTGGTGGAGACAGTATAAAAGTGACAGTAACATATATAAACCTCCGGCAGGAGTGGAATAAAGTGGCATATTATTGTTTTCTGGCTCCTAAAGTTCAATATTTCTTGTGTGATTTACACTTCGCCATTGTCTCACCCCCCGGGGTATTTCTGGACACTCGGGGCAGTCTCTCTCAAGATACACATCCTTGTTACTGTCAGAGAAGGACCAGATTACCTGGCTAAACAGGGAGATATTTAGACAAAGAGCCATGAGAAAACGGAACTCAACAAATAAGAGTTTAAAGAGACACCTGGAATGAAGCAGGGGAGTGTCTGGGTGGCGAAGGCTGTCCTTCTGCTTTCTCTGTAGAATTCTACGGTAATGCTCAGCTCTGATGCCAGGTTCTACCTAATGCTGCCCCTCTCAGCCTCACTGCTCACGATGGATGTTCCCGTTCCATGAAACTTCCTGTGTTTACACACACACACACACACACACACACACACACACCTATACCACAATGGTGTCTCTTCCCTGAACCTTTACTCACATGATATCCTCTGCCTGGACCACCCTTCATCCCCTTCCCTGTTTTGCCTGTCTAGCTCCCAATTGCCCTTCAAAACAGCCCAGATTATCACCTTTTCTAGGAAGCATTCCCGGATTATCTCTAGGCCAGGTGAGCACCTGCTTTGTCTCAGCCCCGAGAACTTGCCTCTTATATTGTTCGTATCCATCTGTCCATGTGTTTTCATCATCCCCACTCCAGAACACACAATGAGTCTGTTGTGATCACCTAAAGAACTGAAAATTTAAGTCCAGAGAGAAAGGTCAGGGTTCAAAACAAGCAATGGAGGCATGGAGGTCAGGAAACTTCTAACAGACATCTCCAGCTGGACAGGCTTCCTCACATAGGCTTTTTCCTTCCTGCATATACCACCATTGTATCCTGATTGTATTTGTGTAATTATTTGATTAATGCACACACACACATACATACACAAGACTATAAAGACCCATATTTCTAGTATTTAGTACAGTGCCTAGTACATATATACCCTATAAACATGTAGTAGTTAATTAATGGCTTAATTAATTGAGCACATATGAACAGATAAAAGAGATAAAAGCAGAAATAAGGTCATAGATTGGGCTAAATTCCGAAGTTCATTTGTATGTGTCTACCTGGCACAAAATAGACATGGGCACAGTATGAAAATAATGGATACTGAGCTCTAATTCTAATGAAATTACATCCAGGCCTGGGAGGGTGTGCGTCTGAGACTTATGTTTAAACAAATATTGAAACCACCATGGTATTTCTCTTCCCCAGTAGATCCCAAAAGCTACAATTTATGGAGAATAAGCAGATTTAAACAATGAAGCTGTCTACATCTGACCAAAACCCTCATTTTACATGTAATGAGGTGAAGTAAGATTTTATTCACTTATCCACTGGCATGATAATGTCTCTTGGAGAAAACACTATCTCTGTTTGGGAGACACTTTAATTAACAGTTTAAAGTGTGAATGAGGTCAAAAAGTTATGTGCAAGTCACAGGAGAAGAACACCAAAGTGCCTTGGATAAATGGTGACCACAGTTAACCATTGATTCTCTTATTTTATCAAGTTCAGTTATGAGTGGAATTTGCAAGTTTGGGGCAGAGAAGAATTGCTCTGATAATATGAGGGGATCCAGAGCACTAAACTGGGTGTCAAAGAAGGAAAACACAGACATAATATAATAGTAATACACTTGGGAAGTTTTCAATTTGCTTGTGATGTGGTAACTTATTGTGATAGCTCATTGCTACGTATCCCCAACAACCTCTTCAGTAAATTGTGCTTGACTCTTGTGTGAGTGGATTTTATCTGAGGGTGTTGGGCTCAAAGAATATGATAAGTGAATAGCAGACATCTGGATGTTAAAGGGGAGAAGGCAATGGCACCCCACTCCAGTACTCTTGCCTGGAAAATCCCACGGACGGAGGAGCCTGGTAGGCTACAGTCCATGGGGTCGCTAAGAGTTGGACACGACTGACCGACTTCACTTTAACTTTTCCCTTTCATGCACTGGAGAAGGAAATGGCAACCCACTCCAGTATTCTTGCCTGGAGAATCCTAGGGACGGCGGGGCCTGGTGGGCTGCCATCTATAGGGTCGCACAGAGTGGGACACGACTGAAGCGACTTAGCAGCAGCAGTAGCAGGATGTTAAAGGAATAGGGAAAATGATTCTTAGCCAAGCTAAACAACTTGCCATAGGACCCTCTGCTAGCCACAGACTGAACCATTTCAGATCTATCAGCTTTATCTCTCCCTCTCTTATATATTTAAGGATTTCAACCAGCCATTTAGCACACAATTCTGAAAGGAAAAAAAGAAGGAAGGGTAAGTTCATTTTGATGAGTTAACGTCAACACTTATTGACATCTAATACATGTCAAACAATTTACATGGACTCATTTAAGTTTCATAACTATGAAGCAGTTGGCATTATTTCTCTTTTTTAGATGAAGAATAAAGGAATTCAGGACCATGGAAGTAAATTATTCCA
The DNA here is from genome assembly GCF_054371585.1 of Giraffa tippelskirchi. Lineage (NCBI taxonomy): Eukaryota > Metazoa > Chordata > Mammalia > Artiodactyla > Giraffidae > Giraffa > Giraffa tippelskirchi. Next base: position 26,578,864 of record NC_137287.1, read on the forward strand.
AGTCAGGCAGTCAGTAGTGTTAGAACTTGGACTTGAATTCTCATCTGTCTTTCCACCATATATTACAGTAGTCATGTACGGGTGTGAGAGTTGGACCACAAAGAAGGCTGAGCACCAAAGAATTGATGCTTTCGAACTGTGGTGCTGGAGAAGACTCTTGAGAGTCCCTTGGACTACAAGGAGATCAAACCATTCAATCCTAAAGGAAATCAACCCTGAATATTTATTGGAAGGACTGATGCTGAAACTGAAGCTCCAGTACTTTGGCCACCTGATGTGAAGGACTGGTTCATTGGAAAAGTCCCTGGTGCTGGGAAAGATTGAAGGTAAAAGGAGAAGGGGGCAGCAGAAGATGAGATGGTTAGATAGTATCACTGACTCAAATGACATGGATCTGTGCAAACTCCAGGAGATAGTGAAGGACAGGGGAGCTTGGCATGCTGCAGTCCATGGAGTCGCAAAGAGTTGGATGCAACTTAGCGACTGACACCACTACCACTAACCCTTAAAAGGGCTGGACGATGGCTAAGGAAGGAAAAGGGAGTTTGGGAAGCGATGCCATCCGTTCAGGTATGGTTTCCGGGGAGAACTGTTGCCACAGAGTATTTTAATACTCTAGGGTGTCAAACAAGGTGTACGGGTAAGATATATAACCATGAACCTGGGAACCATAGGACTTATGTTTGGTTTAATCACCAAGGAAGTCACATAGCACGGTGTTTTGGAGTCAGGCAAATCCTGGCTTGAATCATGGCTCTGATTTATTATCTGAAACAGTTCAACTCGAAACATCCATTTAGAAATAATAATCATAAACATAAATTTAACAGTTAATCAAAAGAAGAACAGCTCTTCTGAATCAAGGAACAACTGTTACCAGAGAATATGAACTCTAAATCTCCTTCATGGGATTCATAGCAGCCTGTTAACAAAGAGTAAGAGCTCAGCCTTGCAATTTCCTTAAGTCCTAAGAATAAACTGGAACATCTGGTATCTACAAAATAGTCTTCAACTTTATAGAAGAAACAAGGTTGATAGTGTGACCTTGGGAAAATTACTTCGCCTCTTTGAGACTCAGGATTGTCATCTGTAAAATGGGGGTAGTCAAGCACGAAAGTTACTTTTGTAAATGATCTGAGATACTGTGTATAAAGTGCTGAGCACAGTGTCTGGCACATTAAAGGGAGTGATGATGGTGGCGATGATGACGATGATTACAAACAGGACAATGACAAAAACAATGATGTAAAGACAAGACCATGATGAGAGAATGATGTGTTAAGGATGATGTGGTAGAAGGTATTGCTCCTGGGGGCTGATGTTGATGATGTTAATGATGCTAATGAAGACCGACATGGTAGAAGATGATAATGATGATGATGACAATGGCAACAAAGACTACCTGATTCAGTGGTAAGACCATGATGAATAGTGTTTGTCATGCTGCTGTGTTTGTTCATGTTGATGATATTGGTATAGGTGAAGGAGATGAAGAAAGAAGAAACAAAGTAGAAAGAGGAAGGAAAACAGAAAAAGGAAGAAGGAATTAAAAGAAGAAAGAGGAGGATTTCCCTAAAGCAACCACTACAACTCAGAGATGACCAGGTCTCACAAACCCAAATCTAAGGTACTCTGTTTCTCCAACTAGAACAGATACCCTCTTCCTGACTGAAGGAACATCAGGCACAACAATGGAGATGGGATCTCCCTTCCACCTCATCATCCAGCATGCTCCTCATCCAAGAATGAGAAAAGAACCTTCTTCTTTCAATCCTGTGTGTAGAGTCATATAGACATGTGCTTACCATAACCTTTATAGCCAGATGCTTTCTGTGTACTGGAGCCCAAACCATGAAGACTAACAAAATATAGGGTCAATCCTCAAGAGCTGAGTGTCCAAGTAGACTGACACCTCACCTGGGAGTACCTGGCTAAATCACTTCCTCAATGTCATCATTCATGAAATGGAAACTACATCTTTTCAAGAGTTCTAAGAATATCAAGTGGATGAATAAGATCACACAAGTATGCATGCTCTGAGTTCTCTCAAGTAGATACTATGAATGTCTCAATTTTAGGTAATTAAGAAGCGCTGAATTATTCTAATGGTTAGAAGCATTTAACAAGTTAATTAATCTCTCTGAATCTCTTTTTGATGAAATAATAATCTTATACAATAGGACCTATCTTATAGTGACAAGCTTTGTTGTTGTTGTTGAGTCACTAAGTTGTGTCCAACTCTTTGCAACCCCATGGACTGCAGCACACCAAGCTTCGTGTCCTTCACTATCTCTAGCAGTTTGCTTAAACTCATATCCATTGAGTTGGTGATGCCCTCCAACCATCTCTTCCTCTGCCACCCTCTTCTCCTTTTGCCTTCAATCTTTCCCAGCATCACAGTCTTTTCCAATGAGTCAGTTCTTTGCATCACATGGTCAAAGTACTGGAGCGTCAGCTTCAGCATCAGTCCTTCCAATGAGTATTCATGGTTGATTTCCTTTAGGATTGAGTGGTTTGACTTCCTTGCAGTCCGAGGGACTCTCACGAGTCTTCTCCAGCACTACAATTTGAAGGCATCAATTCTTCAGCACTCAGCCTTCTTTATGGTCCAACTCTCACATCCATACATGACTACTGGAAAAAACATGGCTTTGCCTATACTGACCTTTGTCAGCAAAGTGACATCTTCACTTTTTAATACGCTGTCTAGGTTTGTTATAGCTTTCCTTTCAAGGAGCAAATATCTTTTAATTCAAGGCTATAGTCACTGTCTGCAGTGATTTTGGAGAAATCGGCAGTGATTCTGGACAAGATTTAACTGAGATAATCTGTATGAAGAGTTCAACATAATATCTTTCTTATGGCATCCTCCAGTAACATTAGCTGAGATTATTATTAGTGTAGGAGACAACAAGAAAATAAAACAAATATAGCCAGAGTACATTATTATTGTGTGAATCTTCTGCTTGAAATTTTCAGTGGTTTTCTTGCAATTCTAAGGATAGAATCCAAATATTTAATACAGCTGGCAAAGCCCTTTATGACCTGGCTCCTGCCTAACTCTCCCCATGGACTAAATCTTCCTAAACTGCTTTCACACCTTTCAGGTTTCAAGGTCTTTCTCTCTTCACACTCTTTCATCATGCTGCTCACCCTCCTGGAACACTCAGCCCCAGGCTTGGAGGAGCTGCCTTCCTCCAGGAGCCTAACACCCTTGAATATCCCATATCACAGTGTGGTCGGGTAACTTCCTGGTGACTTATCTGTTTCCACAACTACTTGGGATTGAGATGGTATATGCTCAGTCGCTCAATTGTATCCAACTCCTTGTGACTCTGACTCCATGGATTATAGCCTGCCAGGCTCCTATGTCCATGGGATCTCCCAGGCAAGAATACTGGAGTGGGTTGCCATTTCCTCCTCCTGAGATACTGACTGTTAATATTCACCATCTAACACAGCACCTGGCACAGAGTAGAGCTTGCTAAATGAAGGAAAGAGTGCTATGATTGACATGAACCTGGGGCACAGTGAAGGAGCATGGAGGGGGGTCAGAGGGAGCCAACTGGAGAATCTATCCAGAGAGATAAAAAGAGTAAGAGCATTCCAGAAAGAGAGAACAGCATGGACAAACAGAAGTACGACAGCATGGTACGTTGGGGAAACTTCATATAAATGGGTAGCACTGAAATACAGGATTCCAGAGTAGGGTGGTACAAGATGATGCTCATTGTGTGTGCTGGCAAGCAACCTGGCCTTTATCCTTGTAGACACTGCACAACCATTGAAGAACTGAAAGCAGAGGACTCATCTGACCAGACTGCAGCATGAGATTAGTGACTGGGACTTATTATCTCTCTTTCATTATTTCCCATCCTTTCTTCTCACTCATCCCATCCTTTTTCTCTCCTTTCTTCTACCTTCTCAAATATATTCTTTCTTTTCCTACGGTTTTCATTTACATGGATTTTGTTGACCCTGGATGTTAGAGAACCATGAAGTTCGGGAGGTAGTCCTACCAGCATCAATTGAGAGTCAGGGAAATAACCTTTCATTCCAACACGACCCGAAACACAAACAGACACTTCTCCCCAACATGAGGACTCTACACATGGTCTGAAAGTGAGGCAGAAGTGATATCTTCATCTTAATATAAAGGGAACATGCTTGTTGCTTGCTTAAAATAATTATTTACCTAAGAGTGCCTGTGGAAACACTAAGCTTTTCCAGCGATCAATGCACTTCCTTTTTAATTGTAAATATGACTCTTCTCATCCCTCCTTTTTTATGTAAGTTCTTACTAACCTCTTTTAATGCAAAATTACCAGGAAATTCCACTGAATAACATGGCTAATGAAATTATTCTAAGACAGTCGCTATCAAACTCAAAGTCCTAGACTTAAATTTGAGGATGAAGGTTAGGGTTAAGATTTAGGTTTAGTTCTGTAAAGCAATTATCCATCAATTAAAAATAAATGATTTTTTTAAAAAGGATTTAAGTTTAGGGTTAAGGTTTTGAGCTTGGATCAAGGTTAATGTTAAGGGTAGGTTAGATTTGGGTATGTTTGAGTAGATAAGAATAGGTAATATTAGAGTAGATAAGAGTAGGGTTAGGTTAGGGTTAAGGCGGGTGTCAGGTTTAACACTAGGGTTACAGTTAAGGGACTTCTGGGGAAGGGGAAATGAGATTGAAGGGCAGTTAAGATTCTAACGACTTTAACACACACACATCAAACACTTATTTTACCTTTTTTTTTTTTCTGTTTAACTTCACTCAAAATAGTAATAATAAAAAAGGAATCTGCTTTTGTCTGATTCATAAATGGGGTTTGAAAAATCACTGATTTAAGAAACGTCCAAAGCCATGTATCAGATTCAAAGACAGACACCATGGGCCACTTTTCAGGAACTCAACAGCCTCATCAATAAGAAACATTTAGATTCCTGCAGGCATGGTACCTTCATAGTTGAAGCTGCCCCATAACAGGAGAGGACAACTTGAATCCCCTGGGGTGAGAGAACAGTCTAGATGCCCTTTCCTCCTGACTGTCAGAAGCTGGGAAGTATGATCAGGAGTAGGAAAAAGATAACACATGCCCTCTCTTGTGGTAGGTGGAACTAAGGGAAATAGTATAGAATGATTATTGCCTGAGCCAGTTAAAAGTTCTAAAGAACAGGCCCCTGGACTCAAGAGGTTAGGAAAAAAACTATGGTATGAAACCAAGGATGGCTGGGGAGCTAATAATTGATCAAGTATGGAGAAATTTTTGAGACTGAGGATTAGTATCCTTTTATTACAGTAGGTATCAGCAAAAATTTTCTGTAAAGGGCCAGATAGTAAATATTTTAGGCTTTGAAGCCAAAAATAGTCTCTGTCATAGTTACTGAACTCTCTCCTGCTCTAGAACAGAAGTACCCATAGACCATATATATACAAATAAGCATGCTCTGTCCCAGTATTTAGTTTAAAAATTAGGCAGCAGACCATATTTGATCCTGGGTCATGATTTGTTGACTCTTATACTAGGGTATTTGAGAACAACTTTTGTGATCCTCTACAAGAAGAGTGTTCTGAGGATTGAACCAGTGTAGAGATATACAGAATGAAGATACTGGAGAGCAAAATCAAGGCTGTAGCATTAGTAGAAACCCTGGATCTAGCCATACCTGAAACTAACCTCCCTGATATCTTCATTTACATGAAGCAATGAATTATTCTTTTTAAGTAGCATGAGTGAAGTCTCTGTCCATTGAAACCAGAAAATCCCCAATTGGTAGCCACAGCACACAAGATGTCACCAAAAAATGTCCAGTCTCATCCCAAATCTTCTGACTCCCATTCCAGTTCTCATCCATTTCAACCAGCATCAGGCAGAATGAATGCCCTAGTTGAGATATCTTTTGTCCTAGCCAAAGACCCACATTGCCAACGTGGGTTGGATTCTGCTCAAAGAAACCCCCACTTTTTGGAATATCATTAAAGGAAAGTATGTGCTTAAGAAATGCTACTTGTGGATGCCGAAAGTTGACAGAACAGCCCTGGAGGGCCAGATGGATTCCAAACAGCTGTGACTTGATGGAGGCGCTCCATTTGGCAGGACCAGGAAGAGCCCAGCAGGAACAGCATCAATTAGCAACCATTTCTTAGAGAGGATGATTGCAGCACACCACTGCAGTCAAGCTTCATGCAGCCACTACAAATGATGGTTATAAAGCCTCTGTAGCAACATGTAGACATGTTCGATATGATTTTAAAAGAGAACCTCAGAATACACTGGAATTCTCTTTCACAGATGAAGGGATGATTAATTGATGCAAACTCTCTAGAAAGCAACTTTGCAATATGGTTTGAAAACCCTTAAAATCAAAACTCTCATAACTTTCGATTCAGCAATCTCCTCTCCTATAAGACATTATCCTAAGCAAATAATCAGAAATATAAACACAGATTTCTGCCCAAGAATGTTCATCACAGCATTATTTATAATAGCAATAAAAGAAAATAGTACCCAAATGCTGAAGGCAAGAAGTTGATGAAATATATTATGGTATATAGTCACAGGATGGAAAGTTCTGATAGCAAAAAATACAATTAGGAAGAATTTTTAATAACATGAGAATATATTCACACTATGGTAGGTTAAAAAATAGAACACAAATTACATATATCCTGTGATAACCTCTAAATAACATGGTGAAGTCTTTTTACTTACCTGAATATGGTGATGAAATGTTTGTACTGGCGGGCTCAGGGCTCCTCTTATGGGTTTATTTGCATGGGGATGTTTTTCCAGGGGCAAACGAGCTAACAAGGAGGTGGTAGGTGTTGTCCTAGAAAGAGAAGAAAGCAAGGACAATTAAAGGGATGTACAACGCAGCAGCATCTGACCCCTCACACTGATGTATTGGAGGCCCCCATTGAGAAGTTGAGGAGATTCTCATAATCTCAAACACCTCTTCTCCAGGGAAGCCTTCCTCTTCCCCTACATGAGGTCCTACATGTTGGGAGCCGTTCTGGATCTACTGCCGGATGACAAAGTCACGGCACCACTCAAGAAGAAACTGCAAAGTGGTTTCTCTCCAGGATCGAAACCTTCACTCCTTCCTGTTTCTATGCTTTTGTTGTGGCTAACTCTGTTTCATTCCTTGATGGCTGGAGTTGTAGGAGTTTCCATGATGAGGTCACGAGAGTCCAGGGAAAAGAAAAATGATCCCTTGCCCCAGAGAAACATTCCAAAAATGATTAAACCTACTGGGGCCCCTGGCTGGTGGGTCCCTAACACTCAGCCAGGGAATAAGGCCATGTTCATTTGGAAAACAGGCCCTAAGCCTATTGTGACCTGGCCTCATGAAGAGATTATTATTGATGACTGGAAAACTTGGGTTATGTATCAGGGAAAATTACAGAGACTAAGCCATTGCCTTTTCTCATAAAGATTGGGACGCTAGAGATATTTGTGCCCCTTAGAATCTAAGCGTAAACAGAAGGAAATACATGAATTTAAGTGTAAATGGTTTCAAGGTAAACTGCAAAAGACTTGTCCCTGCCAGAAATAGTCTTATGGTATGGGGGTAGATGGTAAGCAAACCACCACTGACAATGGCTGTACTATGAGGAACTCTCGACCTTAGATGCTGCTATAGTACTTATTCGCTGAAGCAAGATGCTGTATTCACTGTAGTAGCAGGCTGTACAGAATAAGTAGATGGAATAATATGATTCATAGACTATGTTTTAGTAGAATAAAAATAGGTTTCGGGGTAAACATGTAACCATAATGTGACAAAGGACTAGGAAAAAACTTTTAACACATCTTAGAATCAGGGGATGTTGATCTGAATGGAAAAATATTGTATGAGTCATTACATAGAAGAACATGTGCTATATAAGTAGAGACTAAAGCAATAAAGATTATGGTCCTTGGGCCATCAGAAAACTCTTGTTTCTTTCTTTTCTCTCGCCAACAGCGTTCATCCCTTGGGTACTCCTGGACCTGCTGGAGCAGGACTCCGGCACCTATGCCTCTGATATTAGCTCTCAAAGCACTTTTTTCATTTCTATTTCAAAGCACATAATAAAAGTTGTCATCATATATTTAGATGATATGCCATTCCCACGCACCAGTCCTGTCTTGTTGAATATGGTAGTCACTTTTTAAAAAAAATTTTATTAGCATACAGTTTATTTACAATGTTGTATTAGTTTCAGATGTACAGTAAGTGAATCAGTTATACATATATCCACTCTTTTTTAGATTTTTCCCATATAGGTCATTACAGAGTATTGAGTAGATTTCTCTAAACTATACAGTAGGTCCTTATTAGTATATCAGTCATTATAAATAGCAAATTCCATGGACAAAGGAACCTGGCAGGCTACAGTCCATGGGTTTGCAAAGAGTTGGACATGACTGAGCAACTGAGCATATATGCATACCTTGAAATTTAAGTATAAATTAATTCAGAGACTTTTCTGGTGGTCCAGTGATTAGGATTTCACCTCCAGTGCAGGGGGTACAGATTTAACCCCTGGAAATAGGATCCCACATGCCTCAGGGCCAAAAAAAAACCCAGAATATAAATAACAGAAACACTATTGTAAGAAATTCAATATAGACTTTAAAAACGGTCCACATCAGCAGAAACCAACACAATATTGTAAAGTGACTGTCTTCCAATTAAGAATAAATTTTTTAAAAATAGGTAATCAACAAGGACCTACTATATAGCACAGAGAACTCTACTCAGTACTCTGTAATAACCTATATAGGAAAAGAATCTGATAAAGAATGGATATATGTGTATGCATAACTGAACCATTTTGCTGTACACCTGAAACTAACAAAGCATTATAAATCAACTATACCCCAATATAAAACAAAAATTAAATAAACTTTAAAGATCTGAGAAGAAAAAATAATAAAAATGGTCCACATCAAAAAAAAAAAACTTTTAAAATAATTAATTAAATCAGATAAGACAAATACTGGAGTGGATAGCCATTTCCTTCTCCACAGGATCTTCCCAACCCAAGGACCAAACCCTTGTCTCCAGCTTTCTAGGAAGATTCCTTACCACTTGAGCCATCAGGGAAGCCAGATAAGACCAAACAAAAGTCTATTTCTTGGACAAACAAGCCACATTTCAAGTGCCTAAGAGCTGCATGTGACTAGTGGCCATCACCAGGGACAGTGGACAGTATAGATATAAAACACCTCCATCATCACAGTCTTCCAGAACGTGCTATCTTGCTTACTCTCCCTGCTTCCTAGAGTCTGGCCCATTACAAACACTCGATAATATTCACTGAATGAATACACAGCAAGGAAACATTCTCATTAAAAAAGAGGGTCCTGGTATAGCACCTCCTTCTTAGGTTTGTCCCTTTTCCTAACATCCAGCACCATCAAGATCTAGTTATGAATACATGAAGTAAGGAATAAACAGAATAAATGATGATAAAAGAGCTCTGAGCTCTAACTAGGAATCCAAATGTGCAGCATCAGCCCTGACAGCAAGGGTGTCATGATGACATGTGTCTTATCCAGCTTCTCAGGAGGAATTCTGAACTGGAAGTAGCTTACCCCTGTCACTGGGACCAGGGTGCTTGGGATGACAGAGCTGAGTTGCTGAGCTCATTCTCTCTTCATCACTGGTTTTGTTTTCCCTGATAGCTCAAGGATTATGCTTAAAATTTTGGTCTTGGTCATAAACATTCTGAACTCGGGAGCTTTAGAAGACTCAGGCTATTCAACCTTTGTATGCCCTTCAAAAACGATGCCAGCAAGTCACTAACCTCAGTATGGAGCAGCAAAAAACTGTACTCTAACACTTCCTTACCTACAGGAGGTACTCAGATCAATGTTGAATTAACAGATAACTCTCAGTCTTGGAGAGAAGGTACCTGAGTAACATCATTCATTCAGCAAATGTTTATTGGGCATCTACTGGGAGACAGGCAATGCTTAGGCACTTGGAGACACACCAGTGAACAAAATAGAAACATACACCTTCATGAAGCTTACGTGCCAGGCTTTTCAGCCCTGGTCGAACATTAGAATCAACTGGGGACTTTTGAAACTTCCCATTACTTGGGACACACACATATATGCACACAGATTCTTATTAAAACAGTCCATGATAAGGACTAGAAAAAGGATTTTCCTTAAACTTCACAGTTGGCTCCAATGAACAGTCACCTGGAGAAACATCAGAACCAGTGGTTCTGAAAGTGTGATTCCCCAAACCAGCAGCACCTGGGAATGTGTTAGACATGCAAGTGCAGGACTTCCCTGATGGTCCTGCTGCTGCTGCTGCTGCTGCTAAGTCATTGCAGTCGTGTCCGACTCTGTGTGACCCCATAGATGGCAGCCCACCAGGCTCCCCCGTCCCTGGGATTCTCCATGCAAGAACACTGGAGTGGGTTGCCATTTCCTTCTCCAATGCATGAAAGGGAAAAGTGAAAGTGAAGTTGCTCAGTCGTGTCCAACTCTTAGTGACCCCATGGACTGTAGCCCACCAGGCTCCTCAGTCCATGGGATTCTCCAGTCAAGAGTACTGAAGTGGGTTGCCTTCTCCGTCCCTGGTGGTCCAGTGGTTAAGAATCCACCCTGCAGTGCAGGGGAGGTGGGTTTGATCCCTGGTCAGGGAACTAAGATTCCCACATGCTGCAGAGCAACTAAGCCTGTACGCTGCAATACTGAGCCCGCGTGCCACAACTAGACAGTCTGTGAACCACAAGGAAAGATCCCACATGACAATGAAGATCCTGCATACTGCAGTTAAGACCCAACACAGCCAAATAAATAAATGTGTATGTGTGCTCAGTTGCTCAGTCATGTCTGACTCTCTGCAGCCCCGTGGACTGTAGCCCACTAGGCTCCTCTGCCCATGGAATTTTCCAGGCAAGAATACTGGAGTGAGGTTGTCATTTCCTTCTCCAGGGGATCTTTCCAACCCATGGATTGAATGTGTGTCTCCCGCTTGGTAGGCAGATTCTTTACCATAGCATCACTGGGAAGCCCCAAGTAAATAAATAAATATTTTCAAAAAGATAAAAGAAATGCAAGCTCTCAGACCTCTCCCTAGATGTACAGAATCATAAACTCTGGGATGGGGACCCAGCAAGCTGTGTTTTAGCGTGCTCTTCAGCCAACTCTGATGCATTCAAAAATTTGAGAACCACCAGTCAAAGCCAAATTACCTGGAGAAATGAGTTTTTAAAGAAAGAAGAATCCTGCTGTCCGTCTTTTCCCGATGCCTTCCTGCCAAGTCATTAAACCTGGACAGGAATCGTAAGAACAGCTTCCCCACGTGGGTACCCGACTGCCACACTGCTGGGTTTCAGAGGCTCTCACCAGCTGCTCAAGGCACTGCCTCACTAGCTGGGGCTCCTGTCCCCACCCAGTTCCCCAATTAGCAAGGCCTCCCCACTGCCAATGAGCCTGACACAGACACCCTCCGCTGACTTCCCCATAATCACCTGCAGGTGCAATGGGCCCCCACAGTCATATGATGTTCCGGTCTCCCAGAGAGCTGCACAGACAGGGCACAGGCTCATACAGAGACGCACGGCCTACCACGGCACACACACATACAGCTTCATGTTACACAATACACAGAAGCGCTTTCCTACTCTGTCACATACGATGTCACAAACACATGCATAGCACTCATTATCAAGCATACATTCACATCCTCTTACTCTGTTCTAGACACACACACACACACATCACACTCTACCAGCAACTCTCAAATTTGTCTGCATATTGGCCTCACCTGTGAAAGTGTGACAGTGTTAGTCGTTCAGTTGTGTTCAACTCTTTGCAACTACATGGACCTGGTGATTACAGGTTGAATTTGTTTAGAATGCCACTGTGCAACATTTTCTGAGTGCTTACACTCAGAAAATGTTGCACAGTGGCATTATGCCAGGCATTGTGATACAGAAATGGAAAAAAAAACACACAGTTTCTTCCCAAAGATGCTCTTAGTCTAATGGAAGAAAGAGAGACACATATAAAATCGCTGCAATTCAGCATGGAAAACGGAGCGCTTAAGAGGTACAGCATAGCATAGAGTAGGGAAGGGTTAATTCTCTATCAGGGGCTGGGGAAGAGTGGTGAGGAGATGTTAGGGAAAACTGCACAAAAAATGAGCAGTGCTTCAACTAGGTTTTCAAAGGATGAGTAGGAGTCTGCCAGGTAGATGGAGGAGGAAGTGTCAGATCTAGAAACCCATTCATAACTAAATCATTTCAAGGGGGTTCAAGACTGTTATGTCAACGATTTGAAACCCATTCATAACTAAGTCATTTCAAGGGGGTACAAGACTGCTATGTCAACTATTTTATCCCCAGGTCAAAACAAATTGTCCAGGACATAGTGTTTACCTAAAAGGGGAGGAAGCAATTAATGAACACAATAGCTATTGTTATCAGAGGTTTTAGCCCTCTGGTAGAATTCCAGTCATTATAAAAGTATGCATTTATCTAGTGTAGCTTTGCTTTACAGTCATAGTTACAATATCCTTAAGTCTTCTGGTCCCATATTTACAACTCTTTGAAATTCCCTACACGGTTAACTGATTTCAGTATCAAAAACCAGATTTTTTAAACAAAGATTATACAAATATCGAGTGTTTTTTTTAATTCAATTTTTAGTTAGTGCTGTCTGTCTTGAAATAACTAAATCATAAAGGGTATGACCCCAAAGCACAAGACTCCATCTACAGCCTCTTCTGAGTAATCTGACTTCCAGAAAATCAAGTTCAGTTAGTTAGCTGTAAGTTAACAGGCCACAAGGGAGCCCTGGGCTCTTCCCATGGCCCTGGCTTTTTTAGAGGAGACTTAGAAACTAATTCTAGAAGTAGCTGCCAAGAGAGCTTCAGGCTTCACAGACCATGTATACAAACTTCCCCTGGGTGGCCAAAACTGAAAGTGATCTATCTGGCCAATTTTTTTGAGTTAGAATTAACATACCAATTATATTAGTTTCAGATACACAACATAGCAATTCACAATTTCTATACATTATGAAATGACCCCCACAATAAATCCAGGTGCCAGCTGTCACCATACCAAGTTGTCATAATATTATTGACTATATCCCTTATGTGTATATTACACCCCCATGACTGACTTAGTTTATAGCTGGATGTTTCTACCTTCAAATCCCCTTGGCCTGTTTTATCCATCCTCCCACCTTCCTCCCCTCTGGCGACCACCAGTTTGGCCACATTTACTGGCCAGAGAGGCCTTTCTTGCAGGATGCTTTAGAATATGTTACATACAGTTCAGGGGAGTGGGTACCCTTCTACGAGGGTGGCTAGACTCTCCAGCCCCGCTATGCTCAATCTGCCACCAGCCAATGACGAACTAGCCCCTCCCACCACCCCCACCTGCCAGCTACGTCCAAGGCCGCCAGTCTTGAGACAAATGGGTCCCCACTAGGGTGAGCATAAGGCGGTGCTCACTAACAGAATAACTGATCTGGGCAACTGAGGAAAAGATGGAGACACAGACGCCACACACAGACACAGGGTCCAAATGAAACTGTTCCATGAAATGGGCATGTGAGAAAAAAGCCACGTTCTAAAATAACCTGTTCTTTTACATACACATTGAAATTGCCGTCTAAACTAAATGAATTAAATGTAAATAGATAGCCATTTGACTTTCTATCTGTACTTCTAGTTTATATTTTTAAGTTGACCAAAACAAAAGCACATTAAACTCAGGGATACAGACTAGTTGAATACCGAGTGTTATGAGAGAGGACCCTGGGGAGACCTGGCTAGGATTAGGGAGCAGAATTAGGAAGGCCAGGTCTATAAGTCACTGCCCCTGTCCCCAGATACCACCTGCAATGGGGCCTCAGCGCCCTTGGAGGGGTTCACATTCCTGGTCTGAACTTCTCCCGGGCTTTCCAGGTACTGACCTCCACTCCTCTTGTCATCCCCTCTCCTCTCTCTAAAACTTGGGTTCAAAATTACTTTCCTGACTCTATCCTTATTTACTTTCTTCTTACATCAGCATCGTGAAGGTATAATTTATGTACAATAAATTGTATCCATGCTGAGCGTTGACAAACGTACAGACCTATATAACCACCATCCCATCAAATATAACATCCTAAAGAGTGTTCTCATGCCCCATTGTGGTCAGCCCGGCCACTACTGACTAGTCTTCCTGCTCTGGGATTTACCGTGAATGGAATCACACAGTACGTATTCCATTGTGCCTGGCTTCTCTCATTCAGAGTGATGCTGAGAGTCACCATGTTGCGTTTCTGTGCCTGAGGAGTATTCCATTGTGTGAACCCACCACTACTCATGTATCCATTCACTTGAGGAAAGACACCGAGTTTTCCCAGTGTTTGAGTATCACACAAAAAGTGTCTGTGAACATTCAGGGTCCAATGTCGGAACACGATTACTTCGTGTATCTTGTCCTGTTGTCTAACTGCTTCCAGTGCTCCGTGATGGCCAGGAGTGGAATGGGATCCTCTTAGTTCTCATCAGATCTGCCTCCTTGCCCCAGATCTGATGTCCTTCTCCTTTTTGAGAATGTGCTGTTTGACTCAACTCTCAGACAGCATCCCTACCCACGATGTCTCTGACCTGAAAATGGAAAGCAGACACTTAAAAATTCAACTCTGGTGCCAGGTTAACTTCACCAGTGACAAGTCACATTGATGGCGTGACCCCCCAACATGACAGAATGTGAAGTACATTCCAGTCTGCCATGTCCTTCTCCAAAACCTCCACATCAGTCTCACCCAGAGAAGCCCTAATCAAGGACAGACCAGTACTTTTCAAAATTCTCAAGGTTATGATACTCTGGCTACCTGATGCGAAGAGCCAACTCACTGGAAAAGACCCTGATACTGGGCAAGATTGAAGGCAGGAGGAGAAGCCGACGATAGAGGATGAGATGGTTGGATGGCATCACCGACTCAATGCACATGAGTTTGAGCAAGCTCCAGGAGTTGGTGATGGACAGGGAAGCCTGGTGTGCTGCAATCCATGGGGTCGCAAAGAGTCAGACATGACTGAGCGACTGAACAACAACATGAAAAACACAAAGACTCCTGGACAAACTAGAGACACCTAAAGAAAGTCTGTGGTTTTGGCTAATAGTAATGCACTCACATTGATTTCTTAGTTTTGACAAAGGTACCGGATGATGTCAGCTATCAACAATAGAGGGGCCTGGGGAAGGGATATCTAGGAATGATCTGTGCCATCTTTGTGAACCCCCAGAAAATACAAAATTCTTTCAAAAGTTGAAAAAACACACTTTAAAAATGTCAGGCTTTAACATTCTGAGCACACAAGCCAATAAAGCAATAAACCTGAGCTGTAGCCACCCCTCCCCCAACCTGCCATGCCACCCTCACCACCCTGCATCCCCCAGGAAAGGCCGAATCACCCCTTGCCTACCTGTACTCTTCACTTTCCCTTTGAGTAGATCTGACTGGGATTTCTGATGATCAAATTGCTGCCCCATTGCTATAGCAACAAATCCTTATTGAGGTTTTTCTACACAGATTGACCAATGTGTGTGTGTGTGTTCAGTCGTGTCTAGACAGTGACCCCACGGACCATAGCCCACCAGGCTCCTCTGACTGTGGGATTTTCCAGGCAAGAATACTAGAGTAGGTTGCCATTTCCTTCTCTAGGAGATCTCCCTGACCCAGAGATCAGACCCTCATCTCCTGCATTGGCAGGCAGTTTCTTTACCAGTTGAGCCCATAAACTACCCCAAACGAAGGAGAGAGAGGCATGTTTGAGCATGGAAGGGATGTGTTCTACTGCATGGCAAACCCCAACCAGCTCCACCAAGAGGAAGGTGATGCTGGAGGGGGACACATACCACCCAGAGGGCAGCAAGACACTGTCGGATGCCCTCCCTTTTCCACCACCTTCCCTTTTCCACTGGGAAGCAAAGCATCCCAGAGTGGACAAGGCAGCCTTTTACAAACCCTGCACTGGGCTCTAGTTTTATTTCCCAAGGTTAACGATCTAAATAAATTGCCCGGCCTTCCCCCTTCTAAGCTGCTGAGAAACGATGCTTTCTGGTCAACATGTATTGGATCGGTACTTTCTCCCTTTGAAACTTTTCATTGGCACAAGTTCTCATTCTACCTAATGAACCAATATTAGTTTAACTACATGTTGTTAATTAAAAGCAAGTTCTAATGCAAGCTTTCTTTTTCCTACAAGGGGAAAAAAAAAAGGAATATTTTACTTGAAAAGTTCCCCAAATAGAATAATAGTCCTAGAATTTATAGGTCTTTCTTAATGGATATGTTGAAATATCTTTTTAAGGGTGTCCTACCCCTAGGGATCTCATTCTCCTTCCAAGTGAGATCTGACCACAGATAACTCTCTATAACCCAGGCCATTCAGCTTTCACGCATGGGAGGAAACCTTTCCTCCTGGGTTCTCACTCTTTTTTTTTCATTCCAAACCATTTAGCTGGTGGGTCAACATGAATTGTGTGCCCAAGAAAACAAAAGCCACATCTCTTGGTGGATCAAGCCAAAGATTTAGGGGAGCGTCTTCACTTGGGTTCCTCTGGAAGGAAGGATTCGAGTGAAAATGATTTATTAAGAGGTGATCAAAGGACACATGAGTCGGGGAAAGGAGAAGTGAGACAGAGTCGGGAAGGAAACCGATACAAAGGATGTGTTAGGAGATGAGTTACCACTGTGGGCAACTGGGGGCTCAGCCACCCTGGCCCGCCTGGGACCAGGGCAGAAGATGCACCTCAGAGTCACCCCACAGAGACACCAAGAGGTGTGTATTGTCCCCCAACTTTCAGTCATCTTCGGTTGGTGCTTCTCTAAGGTATTAATCTCCCAGTCCTTCCAGCCTCCCAATAGCAGAGGCAAAGTGGGATCTGGTGACCACAGAGAGCCTTCAAGCAGAGACACAGGGGGCAGTCGTTCAAAGTTAAGCCAATTTACACGGAAATGGTGAGAGCCAGAGGGATGTGGGCAGAGGACCAGCAGCTCCTGCGGATACAGTGGGTCAGAGCAGAGGCGGGGATGGAACCAAGCCCTCCAGTCCTCTAGTCGTGTTGGGTAAGTACTGTTTCTGCCTTTGGCAGCAAGAGAAGAAAGACCGGGGGTGGGGGGGGAAGTAGGCACAAGAAGGAGGGGATATATATATATATAGTTGTTATGACTGATTTGCATTGTTGCACAGCAGAGACCAACATAACATTGCTTATCCTCCAATTAAAAAATAAAAAACAAAAAATTACAAACATCTAAACAAAATAGATGTTTTGCTTAGAAACAAAACAATAAAATAATCATTTTATTATTATAAAATATACTATTATTTTATAACAAAATAATAAACACTAAAAAAAGAGAGAGAGAAGAAAGCCTGCCACACTTCCAAATACATGGTGGTTAGTGGGGTTCCCAGAACCTGCTGGGTGGAACTCGGTGTGGGGTGTCACAGCTTCCCTTTCTCCTCTTGTCACAGCTTCCCTTTCTCCTCTTGTGTGGTCCTTGACACAGTAGGAAGATGACTGAACCAGTAGGTCTGCTTCTGCCACTAATGGTGACCTTGGGAAAGTGACCACCTTTCTAAAATTCAATTTCCTCCATTTGTGTATAGGGGATAATAAGAAGCATCTCATGAATTCCTTATTTTGATTGAAAGTTCATATTATCTCAAGTGAGAATTGAGGAAACTGGGGCATTCAGTGTTGCTAACAGAATCAAATGAGATAATAAACACACTGGGTAAGTAGCACCCTACAAAGAAAAGGTAGGGTTAATAAGACAGTCTTATGGAGCACCATTGCCAAAAAATACAGCCATCCCAAGGCAGTCCTTGGGTTATTACGGATATTGTAATCAATGTATGAACATGGACGCTAGCCCTTAAAGGGTTGTAAGAAACATAGGAACCATATGTAATCCATGATTCCTAGTTAGATCCTGAGTCTCCCACATTGCAGGCAGATTCTTTACCAGCTGAGCCACAAGGGAAGCCCAAGAATACTGGAGTGGGTAGCCTATCCTTTCTCCAGCAGATCTTCCCGACCCAGGAATTGAACCGGGGTCTCCTGCATTGCAGGCGGATTCTTCACCAACTGGGCTATGAGGGAAGCCCTTTAAATAATGATTATTTTAAAATACAATTTGAGAAAATTAGAGCAGTTTGAATATGGGCCAATATTATATTAATATGATATTAAGGAATTAATTTTGTTAGGTGTGATAATGGTATCGTAGTTACCACAGGAAAATGATCTTATATTTTGGAGATTCAGATTCGCATACTAGGGGTGAAGCATTTATGTATTTGTATTTACTTTAAAATGATCTAGAATAATATGACAAAATGCTGACAAATGCTAGGTGATAGCTAAATGGGTGTTCATTTTACTGTCTTTTCTACTTTTCTATGTGTTTGAAAAGTTTCATAACAAAAACATCACAGTGTTTTTAAAGAACTTTTAAACAAATATGTCAAACATGAAAAACATAACATCGCTGGGACTTACCAATGCTGAGTGAAATTTAGTTCATTTACGTTTTAATTGAAATTTTTACTGAGATAATTGTAGCTGTGCAGTTGTAAGTAGTAATACAGTGTGTGCACTTTGCATGGTTTTTCCCAATAGTGACATTTTACAAAACTATAGTATAATATAATAACCAGGATATTGACAGTAATAAAATCTACTGGTCTCATTCAGATTTCCATATTGTTATCTATATCTGTTTGTCTGTGGGAGGATGTAGATGTGTGTGTTTAGTCGTATAAATTTTATCACATATGTAGGTAGGTACATGTAGCCACCATCACATCAAGATACAGAATATTTTCATCACCTCAAGCATCCTTCAGACTGACCTTTTAAAATCATCCACCTCACTCCCTACCCATACCCTTTCTCATCTCTAAACCTTGTCTCCCTTCCCAAAATTATACCATTTCAAAAATGTTATATAAATGGAATTATATGGGATGTAACCTAAAAAGTCTGCATGCAATGAGAGTTAAGACTGGATAGGAACCAGAAGACCTGGGTTTGAGCCCAAGTTCTACCACTAGAGCCGTCTGTTTCTTCAGTATATTACCAATTTATCTTGGCCTTTGTTTCTTCATCTGTAAAACCAAGTGGCCACTTGCTTTCTAGGGAGTAAGGCTTTTCTAGGAGATAAAAGCATGCCCTTGGCAAGAATCCCAGTATGAATGGTACCCTCTGGAGTTATGCAGGGCACTTTCTGTACAACTCAATGCAGAGACCCTGCCTCCAGGCTGGCATATTTCCTCCTTTCAAATGAATATGTTGGCAAGTGGGGGTTTTCTCCATGTCTGCAAGCTTGATGGAATCAATCTCCCTGAGAGAGAATATTCTGCTCCCCTGTGCTGATACAGAAAGTTTCTGGGCCTAGGAGGTCCTGGACTGTGATAAATTTCTCCCCAAAATAAAGGCCACCTTGTGAAATCCCTTATCGGACAGTTATAACTCTCCTAGTGACGTCCTGACATTGCTGCCAACTTCTTTAACATCTCAGCAGATGATCTGACCTTTTTGGGGTCTGCATTTCATCTATAAAAAGAGGATGTGCAACAACGATCCAACAATGAGGACCACACCCCCGCCCCTGCCATGCCTCCGGAAAAGGGCGGACGGGTGCCAGTTGAGGATGCTTTGCACTCTCAAGACTTTAAATATGTGAGACATGCACCTCTCTTCAGCCCAAGAGTGACTCCAACGCTGCTTAATTTATGTTCAATTATTTATTCTGCTGTAATGCCTTCTCCAATTACTAATAGATAATTGCATAAGAGGAAATGAAACCCAACATGCCAGACTAATGTGAGATCATTTTATGAGCAAATTTCTGGCTGGGAAACACTGGCTGAAATGGGGCACAGGTGATTAAGTACAATGAAAGCAGGGAGACAGGGCCCCCCTTTAATTAGCTCCTTAACTTATTTAATGATGCATTGTGGGTCCTGAAAGATGTTATTGTTTGAGTTTAATGTGCCATACCATACAGGAGAAAGAGCCTGTGAAGGAAAAAGCCAAAATGCTGACTTGCGAACATGTCCTTGGTGTGATCTGCTCAACACCATGAGCAAGACTGGAGATGGTCATTCTGCTTTCTTTCTCCCTTCTCTGAACATCAGGCCCACGTGGGAAGACCCTTGCAGTAACTTCATGCAGCCCTCAGCCTCAAAACTTTACTTGGCAACCTGGCAACTGTGTGTATTTCTACTTCCCGCCTCAGCACATTTGTGATCAATGACAAGAAACTAAATTTTCCCTCTAAGTTATACTTTGTCTTGGGTAAAAATCAGAGTCCAGAGAGGAGGGGAGTAAGAAATGTCATAATTTTTTTAAAACTGAACTGTAATTTTAGAGCCCATTTCACAGGGAATGTAGAAACTTTGTCTCAGTAACTTTGGGATCTCCTCCTTCTGGAGTTACCTGGGTATCTTCAAGCAGGTCTGACCTCACCTATCCGTGCATGCCCATCTGTTTCTAGTCCCTGCTTCCTGGACGAGAGCACTGGGATAAACGCAGCCCTTTCACCAGAACAAGCATATATTCTAGGTGAGCAGTGACTAGATTCAATCACCCTTTTTTCACTCTTCTCTCTGAGGCCATCTCCACCCTGTTCAATACATTCTCCTGTATAAGTTCAGCTTCTCCTTGTTCCATTGATGTCCCTTTTGTGGCCTTTTCCACATGAATGAAACACCAGGGCTCATAGAGCAGAGTCTGGAATGTGAGCGAGACTCAGAAATAACTTAATCCAACTCCCTCCCTCTTACACTGAGGTGACTCAGGAGTTGGGGGAGAGTGTGATTCTACAAGGAATTTTCTGGGATGGAAACTGCTATGTATCCTGTTTGTGGTGATGGTTGGATGAATACACACTTGTGTTAAGAGTTCATAGAACGAAATACAAAAAATCACTTTTCCTGTATGATAACATAAAAAATACAGACCTAGCAAGCTTGAGAGTTGGGCTCAACATCTTGGTCTCCTGAACCTTATAAAAGTACTCCCTAAAACAAAAAAAACTACTTCCCTAAGACAATGACAATTTAGTTGACAAAGTAGGTCAAAATGGTTTGTGTGCATGCGTGCTAAGTCGTGTCTGAACCTTTCTGACTCTTTGAGACCCCATGGACTGTAGACTGCTAGGCTCCTCTGTCTATGGAAGTCTCCAGGCAAGAATACTGGAGTGAGTTGCCATGCCCTCCTCCAGGGGATCTTCCCCACCCAGGGATCGAACCTGAGTCTCCTGCATTATTCTTTTACCACTCACGCAAGATGGCACGGACACATATATAAGTATGTGGGTCATCTTGACATGCTTTATGTGTGTGTTGTATATTATATACTATATCATATATATTAGTATATCATATATTCTTATATATTCTCATATTCATGTATTAGTTATATTAGTATACATATATATTCTTATTTATATTCCTTTCCCAAGAGCTAAGCACAGTGTCTGGTCAAGAAACACTTATTGAATGACAAAATTAGTAGTTTGCATAAAGCAAGCACCATGAAAGAATACAAGTGAGATCCTAGATACACAAGTGGGGGTTGCTTGAATTTAGGCTTTCAACAATCTGTTTTCTCACTTTTTCAATACTCCTGCCAGCTGTGGGCTCAGCTAATTACCTGTAGTAATAAAGCCAGTGCTAACGGAAGCTGTCAGTTTCCTGTCCCTTAGCTGCGAGCCTTTCAAATCACCCATAATGGTTTTTCACCCTGTCCCTTTACTTGTCCCTTGGGCTCCAGGTTCATTTATGACCTGCAGCCTCAGCAGTCCGATTTCCATGTCTTCTAGTCACCTCAAATTTAACAAGGCCAGAACTGAACTGCTGAGTTCCTGTTCCCTAGATAAAACCCCAAGCAAAAACAAATGGTCTCTTGCCCACTTCAGTAAAAGGCACCACCAGGCAGCTGGCTGCACCGGCCAAAAACTAAAATGTCACTCTTGATGCCTTCCATTTCCTCAAATCCATCATCCTCTCTCTCCTTACTCCATCTGTCTCATCCTGGTTGTCATCTCTCACCTGAGAAACCTCTAGAATCTTCTCATTGACCTCCCAGCTTCAACGGTGTCCCTGCTACAGGTCATTCTCTGAACAATGAACTGGACTTAAAAATTAAAATTACATCATGTCATTAAAGCCTACAGGGCTCCCTTCCATGCTCAGGATACAGTCCATTGCCAGCCCTCTAGGATTTGACCGCTGCCCTTCTCCTCAATCTCTTCTCTTTGCACTGTCCTTCCTACTGATACTTCAGCCATTTTTGCCTTTTTCACTGTGTATCAAATATGCCAAGTTCATTCCTTAGGGCCCCTTATTTTAACTCAGCCTCTATCTCTCTTCCCCTGGATTGTGTCTGGCTGCTTCTTTTCCTGCAGGTCTCAGATGTGAACTGTTCAGATAAGACTTCTTTAACTACCCAACCCAAAAGAGCCTAATATTTTTATTCATAAAAATAAGTTGTCTGAAGATTTCCCTGGTGGTCCAGTGGTTAAGAACCTGCCTGCCAATTCAGGGGACAACAGGTTCGATCCCTGGTCCGGGAAGATCCCACGTGCCATGGAGCAACTAAGCTCGTGGTGGCGGTAGTGATGGTTTAGTCACTAAATCGTGTCCGACTCTTGCGACCCCATGGACTGTAGCCTGCCAGGCTCCTCTATCCATGGGATTCTCCAGGCAAGAATGCTGGAGTGAGTTGCCATTTCCTTCTCCGAGGGATCTTCCCAATCCGGGAATTGAACCTGGGTCTCCTGCACTGCAGGCAGATTCTTTGCCGACTGAGTTATGAGGGAAGCCCTAACTAAGCTCATAGGCCACAACTACTGCGCCCGAGTATCAAAACTACTGAAGCCCCCACACTCTAGAAAACACAACAAGAGAAGCTACCATAATGAGAAGCCCTCACACCACAACAAAGAGTAGCCCCCGCTCACCACAACTAGAGAAAGCCTGCATGCAGCAAAGAAAACCTAGGGCAGCCAAAAATAAGTAAAAAGTTAAAAAAAAAAAAAAAAAGTTGTCTGTTGTCCTCCTCTGGAATATAAAGCCCCCTAGGTGTAGGGTTCTTTTCTATTTTACTCTCTGCTATAGCTGCGTGCCAAGAACAGCGTGTACAGTAGGTATGCAGCAAATGTTTGATGGATAAATTAACTGAAAAGGAAATGCACACAAAGAAAAAAATAATTGAGATTTTCTTGGAGAAACCCTCAAAGACCGCATAAGCTGGCTGACATATTCCAGTTCAGTTCAGTTTAGTCGCTCAGTCGTGTCCAACTCCTAGTGACCCCATGGACTGCAGTACACCAGGCCTCCCTGTCCATCACCAACTCCCAGAGCTCACTCAAACTCATGTCCACTGAGTCAGTGATGCCATGCAACCATCTCCTCCTCTGTCGCCCCTTCTCCTCCTGACTTCAATCTTTCCCAGCATCAAGGTCCTTTCAAATGAGTCAGTTCTTTGCGTCAGGTGGCCAAAGTATTGGAGTTTCAGCTTCAGCATCAGTCCTTCCAATGAATATTCAGGACTGATTTCCTTTAGGATGGACTGGTTGGATCTCCTTGCTATTGGATCTCCTTGCTGACATATTCCAGAGGACACCTTTAAAGAAACAATCCCTAAGGTACTGATTTCAGTGAAAAACTACAGCCCAGAGGCAGGAATGCCCTTCTCTCTGTGTGTTGAAACTTCAACACTCAACACTTCTTCCCTCAGCCAGGGGTACTTTATCAGAGGGTAAAGAGCATGGCAGGAAGGTAGGTATTTAGGGAGTGAATTAGTATGTTTATTGGGCCACATCCTCAGAGGCAGGCCACTTGTCTCATCAAAGTTACAGCTGTCTCATAAGCATTTCCCTCTCCAACCGGCAATTTGCATGGGCAAACTTAACATATTGTACGATGTTGATTTATGGTGACAATTAAGAACGTATTACCAAAGTCTATTTCACCATTAACATCCCTGGGGACAGGATAAGTTTTAAATCTTCTGGCTGCTTCCTCCCTAAAGGCTTGGATCTTGGCTAAGGATTTAGAGATTATAAATTTAACAAAGGATGAAAACTGTAAGAGGAGAGTCTTGAACAGCAAATAATGAGTTTAACCAGCATTTCAAGTTCTCAGCAAGATTTATAATGCCTCCCTGCCTGAGGCCAAGGGATCTTTTATTTTGAAGTTTATAGCCTCTGTGTTTGACTGTTTTAGCTCCAGATGTGAGAGTTTGGTCCTTGAATGGGATTCTTTATGGAAGCCAGTGTTCATTGCTTCAGCGAAATTTTCCTTCTGTGGACCTTTTTGGAGAAGAGTATAATGACCAGGAAGCATTAACTATCATTTCCAAAGACCAAAAGAGGCATTGTGCTATGCCCTGAACAAGTTGCCTGATGGACAGACCATTGATTGCATGTTCATCTGACCATCTAGTCTAATGGTAGTATAGTACCATTCCAACACTCTGACTCGGGAGAACCTTGGGGCTAATTAGTTCTATAAATACAGACATCTGACTCTCTGGTGGGGCTACATTACCTCTGGGATCACCAATCACAGGAATGAAACACTAGCAAAACCAATCACTCTCTACTGTGAGTTCAAACTCACAGAGTTTGAAAGTCAATTACACCTAGATTAAACTTTCTTAAAGAACAGTCCATAGATGACTTCCATTGGTTTCTTTCCTCTATATGTCTGCAAGGGCCTCATGGAGAGAAAAGGAGGTGAGATTCCAACTCTTCTGAGACATTTACCCTCCTCTGGACCACCCTCTAGCATGACAATAGTCTTATACCATCATGCTCAGTTTCATGCATCTACAATATCCTTGGCACTCTACTAGGTACCAGAACACTTCTAGTCTAAAATGAGCAATGAATATTCAATAGGAGAATTTCAGGTACCAGAAAGGCTGGTAGAAAATATTTTAACTCTGGCTATTCATAGGTTGCTGCTGCTACTGCTAAGTCGCTTCAGTCGTGTCCGACTCTGTGCGACCCCATAGACGGCACCCCACCAGCCTCCGCCGTCCCTAGGATTCTCCAGGCAAGAATACTGGAGTGGGTTGCCATTTCCTTCTCCAGTGCATGAAAGGGAAAAGTGAAAGTGAAGTCGCTTAGTCATGTCCGACTCTTAGCGACCCCATGGACTGTAGCCTACCAGGCTCCTCCGTCCATGGGATTTTCCAGGCAAGAATACTGGAGTGGGGTGCCATTGCCTTCTCCGATTCATAGGTAATACTACCTTATCCTCTTCTTCACTCCCTCCCAGGAAAGAGTCATGTAAATGTTCCCTCCCAGGACAAATATATTGTAGATCAGAACTTGGCCCCATATATGGGTCCAAATTCCCCATGTTGTCTGGTCATGAGGCTTTCAAAGCAGGGCATTTTACCAAAAGGATACCATCCTCAAATGCAATGTGTATTATACACATACACACATACACGCATGTGCAAAAGTAATCAGGGGAAAGGTATCGTTCTGTTCGGCAGGGACTGGCAGTGGATGGTGGCTCAGTGGGCAAAAAGTTAACCCATCCTGGTCACCAGAATCTTCTTTGTTAATATTTATTTATTTGGCTGCATCGGGTCTTGGTTATGGAACACAGGATCTTTATTGTGGCACATAGACTCAGTAGTTGTGGTGTGCAGGCTTAAGATGTAAGATCCCAAGGCATGTGGGATCTTAGTTCCCTGACCAGGGATTGAACCCACGTCCCCTGCATTGTAAGGCAGATTCTTTTTTTTTTTTTTGTAAGGCGGATTCTTAACCACTAGACCTGCAGGGACGATGTTCTTGGTCACCAAAATCTTAACCATGATAATCAAAAAGGACATAGAAACACATCCATCCATATAAAATAAAATGAATATTTCTCCTACAGGATAAAATTTCATAATGAATTGGATATCCTATGGCATAGTGGAATGATGATTATGATAACTAACATTGACTGGAAGCTTCCTTTGTGCTTAAGAATTGTACATGCACTGTGAATGATTCTCAACACTGTGTTAAGAGTTAGGTAATCTTTAATCTCCATTTTAAGAATCCAAAAAAGTTTAACTGATTGGAAAAGACCCTGGTTCTGGGAAAGATTGACAGCAGGAGGAGAAGGGGACAACAGAAGATGAGATGGTTGGATGGCACCACCAACTCAATGGACATGAGCTTGAGCAAGCTCCGGGAGATGGTGAAGGACAGGGAAGCCTGGCATGATGCAGTCCATGTGGTCGCAAAGAGTTGGACAAGACTTAGTGACTGAACAATAACAAGATTATACAGCAGAGAAATGAGCTGGGGTTGGAATCCAGACAGCCTGACTCCAGAGGCAACTTCTTCTGCAAAGTTCTGAACAGAAAACATTGTAAGCTTTCCAGACCATATGGCTTTAGTTATAACCACTCAACCACCACTGTGGTATAAAAGCAGCCATTAGACAACAAGTAAAGAAATTGGCTCGGCCGTGTGCCAATAAAACTTTACTACTGGAACTGAAATTTGAACTTCCTGTAATTTTCACACACTGTAAAATATTGCTTTTTGGTTTTCCCAACCATTTAAAAATGTAAAAACTTTTGTATCACCCGTGGTTGATACAAAAATGGGTGACAGACTGGATTTGGCCATTGGGCTGAATTAATAAGAGGAAAGACAAGGAATTCAGGCAAGGCTTTATTGGGAGCAAAAGCAAGTAACAGGTTGCCTTGCTTGCTCTCCAAGGGGAGTGAGTTGGTTCCTTAAATGGGTAAGGGGGTGGGGGCAAATCAGTGGGTGGGGCCTACTTATGCAGTCTGCCCGCCCCCCTGGTAGCGCTGTGTGCAGGGATCATGCTCAGTACCCAGCTTTTGCTCTTGGCCCCTCAGAAGTGGCAGGTAAGTTTTACTTTTCTGTATCTTGCTGTCCATAACAACTTGCGGGTGTGCAGTTATTTCTAGTCCCTTATATTAATAGTGTCTTTGTATTCTGTTACTTAAGGAGGAAATGTTTGTTCAGGTGCAGGCACTGCAGTAAAGAATCCCAGGTTCCAGGTCCCAACTTGTCTCAGAGTTATCTTAGACATGTTGCTTAATGTTTCAGCTTCTTACCTTTAATCACTAGACCTTCACTGACTGTGTGCATTGGTATTTTCCCATTCACATGTTCATACTTTCATTGAACAAGTATTTAGTGACCCATGCTCTGAGCTAAATGCTGAAGATGCAGGATTCAGTTCCTGCCCTTACTGAACTTATGTTTCAATGAGAGTAACAAACAAATAGTCACATGTTCTACTATGTGCAAGAGTATGACAGCAAAGTACTGAGAGCTATGGGCCACTGACTAACTAACAGAAAGAGCTCGGTATGTCTCAGAGGCATCATGGGAAAAGTAGAGAAATTTTACGGACTAAGGTAATTCCATATAATGAAGGGGCCTCGACTCATTTTTATTTGTTCTACTCTGGTTTGGCTGTCTTGAGAGACCGAGAGATTATCTGAATCATAGAAGCTAGTCAATTGCTCTAATTTCTTGACAAAAGATGTACTGTTTTTTTATTACTGTGTAACAAATCACCATACACTTAGCAGCATACATTCATTATCTCACAGTATCCATGGGTCAGGAGCCTGGACATGGCTTAGCTGGCCCCTTGGCTCAGGGTCCACTTGGCTACCTTCTCATCTAGAGGTTTGACTGGAGAAGCATCAGCTTCCAAGGGCATTCATACTGTTGGTAGAATTCATTTTCTTATAACTGTAGAACTCTTGGCAGCTTCTTTAAAGCTAACAGCAAAGTGAGAATGACTGCTCAGAGTCACCTGAGTATAAATAAAACTCTCTACCCATCAATATCTATATAGATAGATACATATATAGATACATAAGATAATATAATGACGAGAATGGCACACCATCACCCTTGCCACATGACATAGCTTAATCAAGGAAGTGACACCCCACCCATGACCTTTGCCATATTTTATCTGCTAGAGGAAAGTTATAGGTCCTACTACACCAAAGAGGAAAGGACTGACCAGAACATTTTAACTGGGGGCAAAGATTACGGGAGTCATCTTAGGATTCAGCTGCCACAGTAGATTTCATCTGAAAGACACAGGACTGATAGTGGTACCTGGCTTGTGGGGTTGTCTATATACCTGAAGAGCTTAGAACACTGCCCGGCACACTGAAATGGCTTGATCACCATTATTATCTTCATTTGCCACTGTTGTTACTAAGAAGGTTTGGCCATATTTTATATTGTTATGCAGAGCAACTTCTCTCTTGCGTGTCCAGGGATTTCTCCATGCATCACACCAAGTCCACATTCCCTCTGATGTCTTGGAATCTTTGAGCCAGACTTGATGGCTCAGTGCCATCTCATTTTATAGGTGGAAATGTCCCTGTTATAGATGGGTTATGTCAACTTTTGCCTATAATTTCTGAGCTTCCAAATTCCAAATGCTAACGACCTGTCTCTTGAGAAACCTGTATGCAGGTCAGGAAGCAATGGTTAGAACTGGATATGGAACAACAGACTGGTTCCAAATAGGAAAAGGAGTCCGTCAAGGCTGTATATTGCCACCCTGCTTATTTAACTTATATGCAGAGTACATCATGAGAAATGCTGGGCTGGAAGAAACACAAGCTGGAATCAAGATTGCCGGAAGAAATATCAATAACCTCAGATATGCAGCTGACACCACCCTTATGGCAGAGAGTGAAGAAGAACTAAAGAGCCTCTTGATGAAGGTGAAGGAGGAGAGTGAAAAAGTTGGCTTAAAGCTCAACGTTCAGAAAACTAAGATCATGGCATCTGGTCCCATCACTCCATGGGAAATAGATGGGGAAACAGTGGAAACAGTGTCAGACTTTAGTTTTTTGGGCTCCAGAATCACTGCTGATGGTGACTGCAGCCATGAAATTAAAAGATGCTTACTCCTTGGAAGGAAGGTTATGGCCAACCTAGATAGCATATTTAAAAGCAGAGACATTACTTTGCCAACAAAAGTCCGTCTAGTCAAGGCTATGGTTTTTCCAGTGGTCATGTATGGATGTGAGAGTTAGACAGTGAAGAAAGCTGAGTGCCGCAGAATTGATGCTTTTGAACTGTGGTGTTGGAGAAGACTCTTGAGAGTCCCTGGGACTGCAAGAAGATCCAATCAATCCATCCTAAAAGAGATCAATCCTGGATGTTCATTGGAAAGTCTGATGTTGAAGCTGAAACTCCAATACTTTGGGCACCTCATGCGAAGGGTTGACTCATTGGAAAAGACCCTAATGCTGGGTAGGATTGGGGGCAGGAGGAGAAGGGAACGACAGAGGATGAGATGGTTGGATGGCATCACCGACTCGATGGACATGGGTTTGTGTAGACTCCGGGAGTTGGTGATGGACAGAGAGGCCTGGCGTGCTGCAATTCATGGGGTCGCAAAGAGTCGGACATGACTGAGCGACTGAACTGAACTGAACTGAACTTGCTATGATTCAACAAATTCATCTCACAACCTTTTACGGCATGCCTACAGCCTGTCAAGTCCTATGTGTTCGCCCTCTCAGTTGGCTTGCTCCAGCCCCGATCCCCAGAAACTGTTCTCTCATTTGCCTGTTTTAATTTGGATCTGATGTCACTTTTTTCTCTTTCTACTTAAAATTGAGTTCATTTTTTAAAAGCAATATCTACAACTTTGAACTGCTGGAGAAATAGTGCACCTCACTGACCCTCCCTGTATTACACAGAAACACATATAACGAAACTTTTCCCTCTCTCTTTATTTCTACCACTTTTTCTTGTCATTGAGACTCAAAATTGATCCCTGCCTCTCCCATCTTAGAACCAATTCTACAAACAAACACCTCTGATACTTTAGTTGACTGATTTTTCTTTCTTTCATTTGTTTTTGTTTTTGGTCTCTGATTGCCTAGAAATCCTTTCTGAAAGATTTCACTCAAAGTTTCAAGTGATGGTTACTATATCATTAGTAACAACAACAACTAACACTGACTACATTCCAGAATCTGTTCTAAGATCTTTGTATCTATTAACTCATTGAACTTTCATTGTAGAAATCAGGAAACTAAAGCACAGAGAACTTGAATAACTTGCCAAAGGTCACACAGCTAGCATGCCCAAGTTGTCTAATCCCAAAGCCTACACTTTTAACCATTATGCTAGTCTGCCTCTCTGCATAGACTATGGAAGAAAAAAAAAGAAACTTAGGAAATGGAATTTTATTTCCAGAAATAAACTTTGGATCCAAACAATAGGGTATGGGGTGAGGTAACAGGAAAACAAGGAGAGAGAGCGGGAAAAATTCGACTCTGCAATAACAGAGCTATAGATATAAACACAACTATAGATACTGTTTTAAAGAAAATCAGCCCAACTGAAATATAATAGAGAAAAAGGCAATACTGAATTCAGATGAAAACAGGCACA
Source organism: Giraffa tippelskirchi (assembly GCF_054371585.1). NCBI lineage: Eukaryota > Metazoa > Chordata > Mammalia > Artiodactyla > Giraffidae > Giraffa > Giraffa tippelskirchi. Next base: position 26,609,340 of record NC_137287.1, read on the forward strand.
GTGGGAGAAGGCAAAAATACAGGGGGAAAGTATCTGGGTATGGATTCCAGCAGGATTGGTTTGAATCTTGGTTTGAGACTTAACATCCAGTTGAATGCTGGGGAACAAGAAGGTCAGCCCCAATCTTGTTTGATGAAATGAATGTTTATTCCTTAAAGCAAGTGAGTAATCATAGATGGACTCTTAACCATTCACGAAAACATTCATTCCTAAATGTTCTAGAAAGTGATATTTTGTTTTTATTACTTTATACTACTCAAGGCAACAAAATCAGGATATATGACTGGTAACTAATATTTGACCATTAAATGTTATGACATTAGTACTCAACATTACACATTTCACTCTATTCCTATTTTTTTTAAAGAATTAAGGCTTTTCATTTTTTAATTTGCAATATCTAATGCGGACATCCATTCCATTTAGTCAGTAAAGGGTGACTTATGCTATGAGGATAATAATTTGCTAAGTGCTGACATTACAGCAGCTCTGTGCTGAGCCCCGCATGTAGGATGAGTTATCAAAATCAGACCCAGCCTTTACCTTCTAGTGCTTACAAGCTACCGAGTACTGAACCACATGAGATTGCCAAGAATCAACTGTGGTTTACTTCAAGTGTGGCAATTTCATATGGTTCAACCTAATAATAGGGTTACGTAGTAAATGACAAAGAATGACAAAGAATGTTCAAACTATTGCACAATTGCACTCATCTCACACAGTAGCAAAGTAATGTTCAAAATTCTCCTAGCCAAGATTCAATAGTATGTCAACCGAGAACTTCCAGATGTTCAAGCTGGATTTAGAAAAGGCAGAGGAACCAGAGGTCAAATTGCCAACATCCACTGGACCATCGAAAAAGCAAGAGGGTTCCAGAAAAACATCTACTTCTGCTTTATTGACTACGCCAAAGCCTTTGACTGTGTGGATCACAACAAACTGTGGAAAATTCTGAAAGAGATGGGAATACCAGACCACCTGACCTGCCTCCTGAGATATCTGTATGCAGGTCAAGAAGCAACAGTTAGAACTAGACATGGAACAACAGACTGGTTCCAAATCAGGAAAGAAGTACGTCAAGGCTGCATATTGTTACCCTGCTTATTTAACTTATATGCAGAGTACATCATGAGAAATGCCAGGCTGGATAAAGCACAAGCTGGAATCAAGAGTGCTGGGAGAAATATCAATAACCTCAGATAAGCAGATGATACCACCCTATGGCAGAAAGCGAAGAAGAACTAAAGAGCCTCTTGATGAAAGTGAAAGAGGAGAGTGAAAAAGTTGGCTTAAAACTCAACATTCAGAAAACTAAGATCATGGCATCTGGTCCCATCATCTCATGGTAAATAGATGGGGAAACAATGAAAACAGTGACAGACTTTATTGCGGGGTGGGGGGGGGCTCCAAAATCACTGCAGATGGTGACTGCAGCCATGAAATTAAAAGACGCTTGCTCCTTGGAAGGAAAGTTATGACCAAACTAGGCAGCATATTAAAAAGCAGAGATATTACTTTGCCAACAAAGGTCCATCTAGTCAAAGCTATGGTTTATCCAGTAGTCATGTATGGATGTGAGAGTTGGACTATAAAGAAAGCTGAGTACTGAAGAATTGATACTTTTGAACTGTGGTGTTGGAGAAGACTCTTGAAAGTCCCTTGGTCTGCAAAGAGATCCAACCAGTCCATCCTAAAGGAAATCAGTCCTGAATATTCATTGGAAGGACTGATGTTGAAGCTGAAACTCCAATACTTTGGCCACCTGATGCGAAGAACTGACTCATTGGAAAATTCCTTGATGCTGGGAAAGATTGAAGGCGGGAGGAGAAGGGGATGACAGAGGATGAGATGGTAGGATGGCATCACCGACTCAATAGACATGAGTTTGAGTAAGCTCCGGGAGTTGGTGATCGACAGGGAGGCCTGGTGTGCTGCAGTCCATGGGGTTGCAATGAGTCAGACATGCCTGAGGAACTGAACTGAACTGTAGTAAATGATTACACAAACGGAAGTACAATTATAATCTGAGATAAGAGGCCCTAGAGAAATACACAGGGTTCTATGCAAACAAAAAAACAGAAAACTGAGTATAAATCCTTTCAGGATGCTTTGGGGAAATGCTTCTTCTCCAGCCCTATGTAGCTTCTCAAGTAGAGAGGATTCTGTTAATGAAACCGCCCTGCCCTCTGCCCTCCTCCTCCACTGGTGAGTTAGGGAGAGAACTTTTGTTGAGCCCACTGTTTCCTTCTCCTTCCTCTCAGGAGGCAGCCACCACAGAAACATCTGCTTGGCTTCCTCTTCCATGCTTAAGGTTCTCTTTGTCTTTTTGGCAAAATTTGAATAAGGCAAAATTTACTGTTTTGACTACTGGTAAGTCAAAATGGACCATTTTGACCATTTCAATGACAAATTCAATGGCATCAGTACCTTCACATTCTCATGCAACCATCATCATCATCTGTCCCCAGAAACTTCTTCATCTTCCCAAACTGAAACTCTGTCTCCATTAAATAACTCCCCATTCTTCCCTCTCCCCCAGACCCTGGCAACCACCATTCGACTTCCTGTCTTTACGAGTTTGACTATTTTCGATGCCTCATGTAAGTGTAATCACACGGTATTTGTCTTTTTGTGTCTAGCTATTTTCCATAGCGTACTGTCCTCAAAGTTCATCCATGTTGTGGCAGGTGTCGGAATTTCCTTCCATTGTAAGGCTGAAAAATATGACATAGTGTGTGTGTGTGTGTGTATATATATATACATATATATATAAAATATTTTTTAATATATAAAATTTATATATATATATAAATTTAAATATATATATATATAAAATCACATTTTCATTATCCATTCAGCCATCAACAGACGCTTGGGTTGCCTCTGCCTTTTGGCTAATGCAGATAATGCTGCTCTGAATGTGGGTGTGTAAATATCTGTCTGAATTCCTGCTTTCAATTTTTGAGGGGTGGACTGGCAATTCTGTTCTTAATTTTCTGAGGAACTATCATGTTTTACACAGGCTACACCATTTTACATGACCACCATCAAAGCACAAGCATTTCAATTTTCCCACAAACTCACCAACTCTTGATTTCTCTTTTTGATAACAGTCATTCTAATGGATATGAAGTGTTATCCCATTGCAGTTTTGATTTGCATTTCCTTATTAGTGATGTTCAGCATCTTTTTACGTGCTTATTGACCAGCTGTATGTCTTCTCTGGAGAAATGTCTATCCAATCCTTTACCCACTTTTTAATCATGTTATCTGTTTGTTGTTGAGTTGTAGGAATTTTTTATATATTCTGGATGTTAACTCCTTATCAGATACATGATTTGCAAATAATTTCTCCACTCTATGTTTTTTTACTCTGTTGCTAGTGTCCTTTGATGCATGGAAGTTTGTGGGGGTTTTTTTACATATATTTATTTATTTGACTGTGTCAGGTCTCTCTGCCCTGCAGCATGTGGCAACTTAGTTCCCAGGCTAGGAATCAGAACACACTTCCCCTGCACCGCAAGGCAGATTCTTTACCAGTGCATCACCAGAGGAGTCCCCAAAAGGTTTTGATTTTGATGTAGTCCAGCTTATCTATGTTTTACTTGTTGCTTGTGCTTTTGGCATTATGCTTTAAGTTTTACAGAGGCAGGCCTACCACTGGGATCCTGTGAGGTCGAGGGCTACCTGTGAGCTTAGTTAATTCTAGGTTTAATGTTAAGAACCTCACTCAACCACAGAAATAGGCTATATTTTCCAACATTAGCTTTTCCAGCTTAACAAAAGTGGTATTTTGATCTTCATCAGAATTAATCTTTGCCCTTTGCTTAACTTATCTGGTGCTAATTTATTCCCTTCTCACAATACCAAAATGATGCTTGGGAGAAAGTGATTGGAGGAAGGGTGCAGAGAAGTCAACTAACTGAGGGGAGAAAAGAATGGTAAATCATCAAGGCAGAGGGAAAAGAATATACAAATGCCCTGAAGTAGCAGAAATATGATGTCATTCAGCTAATGAAAAAAAAAGCATAAGAGGAGCCGGAAAAAGTCAAGAAAAGAAAGCAAAGAGAACGGAATGAGATGAAGCTCTGGCAAGGAGTATATCCAGACTATCGGTAGGATCTTGTAGGGTATTATGTCTCCCCTTGACCAGAAAGAACTAAGCCTGTTTTCTGAGATTCCTGGAGCCTTTCATTCTTTGCCTATCCTCATTCCTAGGTACGAATAATGGAATCATCACATTTCCCTTGAAGCTGAGGGTTCCTATTGAATAATTTAGATAAGCAAATCATTTTTCTGCCACCAAAGCCTTAGGTCAGGAACGCTTTAACTGGGTAAGAAAACTCCCTATGTCAAAAATGGGAGAGAGGAGAATCATAAAAAAGGCAACACAAATAAAACTAAAAAAATGCTTTCTTGGAGGGGAAATCTCTTCCCACTCTCGAAGGCATCAAAATTCTTGTCTCTCTAAAATTGTCCAAAAAAATTTAAAAGAAGGACTCCCCAAGATGCATTTGGCCCTTGGCGACATAACCACTTTCTCCCAGTTCTTGGAAAGGGGCGAGAGAAGGGGAAGACATTAATAACAACAATACTGCGCTCTGAGCACCTCAGTCAACCCACAGAACTGCATCATCACACTGAATGCTCCTCACTTCCCTAGGAGGGCGGGTACCACCAGAAGCCCTATTGTGCATATAATGCCAAGGAATTAAAGAGGTAAAGTGAATTCCCCACAGTCACCACACCAGGGCATAGTAGAAAGATTTAAAGCCAGGTTTGTCTGATGCCAGGACTCATGTTTCTAATAATTTGGACAACAGCCTCATTTGCATAAATTCTATTCCAGAGAATAGACTAGGCAGCTTTGGCTGGCTTAGAAAAAAGGCTCTTCCCTAAATATGAGATTTTCATGTTGATTTGTCCTTTTACCCAGCGACCTCCAAGCCCTGATGGCACGTCTCACGACAAAGCACCAAATTCTGCGGAGTGACTGGATTACAGAGGGAGAAAGGAAGATGGACAAACTGCTAAGAAGGTGGATCTGGAGGGAAAAGAGAGGGTGAGGGATAGAAGGAAGGGGAAGAGGTGCTGTCCTCATCCCCAGAGAGTGTCTGTTTTAATTGAAGCTAATTAGCCCAAATTCCCTTTTCATCCAAACATTTGCTTCTCCCACCCCAAAAATCCAAAAGCAAAGTTAAAGAGAGAGATTTAAAAATAAGAGTAACCCTGTCTCACTGATTCATTCTTTCACATAATTTTATGGAGTAGCTGCTCTGTGGCAGGCACTGTTCTAGGTATTTAGGGTAGATCACTGGGCCAGACAAAGATTCCTTCCCATGTGAAGTCCTACTGAAAGGAAAACAGACAATAACCAATCAACAAAATCAGAGTGAGTACAAAGTGTCTAAACAGAACCTTTCCTCTGTGTGTGTGTGTGTGTGTGTGTGTGTTTGTTCAGTCGTGTCCGATACTTTGTGACTCCATGAACTATAGCCCGTCAGGCTCCTCTGTCCATGGAATTACCCAGGCAAGAATACTGGAGTGGGTTGCCACATTTCCTACTCCAGGGGAGTTCCTAACCCAGAAATCAAACCTACGTCTCTTGTATCCCCTGACTTAGCAGGCAGATTCTTTACCACTGTGCCACCTGAGATGCCCCTTCTATTATTCCAAATCTGGCCATCTGAATACATAGCCTGCTCTGTGACAGATTTGGTTTTAGATGTTAATCTCACTTCACTTAGGTCGTTTCTCTGACGTGGACACTGTTATAATCCCCATTTTATAGATGGGCAAGCTGAAGCTTCTCTGGTGGGTCAGACAGTAAAGAATCCTCCTGCAATTCGGAAGACTCTGGTTCAATCCCTAGGTTGGGAAGATCCCCTGGAGACAGGAATGGCTACCCACTCCAATATTCTTGCCTGGAGAATCCCATGGACACAGAAGCCTGGCAGGCTACAGTTCATGGGGTCACAAAAAATCAGACACAGCTGAGCAACTACACTTTCAAGCAGAAGCTTAAAAACGCATCTGCCTAACAACCCACAACTACTCAGTGGCAGATTCTGTTTGAACCCATGGAGCTTGATTCCAAAATCTGTGCTGTAAGCTCTAGGTAGACCACTTCCTGGTATTAGGTTCCAAGTTATCAACAACAGAAATGGACTCTATTTAAGTTAAATAGGAGAGGGATTATCAGAAGAGTATCCAACTGCTCACACGATAAAGAAGAAATAGAAAATTAGACTTTGAAAATGGGAAAGAATCAAGGGAAAGTAGATAGCCACAATTACAGCTAACACCTCACCCCGGGGAAAGTTCAGTGAGAGTGTCTCTACCTCCCCCACGCCCATGTCTTTGTGTGGGCAGCTCTAGATTCAAGATCCTAGGAAGGAGCATGTTAATGGCTGAACTTGGGTTTAGGGCTCACACTGTAACCTCCAGGGGTCACAGAAAGCAAATAACTGGTTTGTTAGCTTCTACGGCAGAAGCAGGGGCCAGGCACGTTTCCAAGACAGTTTGTAGCCGATTTCCTAAACACAGGAAGGAAGACGCCCTGCCTTCACAATTTTCTGCTGTATTGGTATATCGGCTGCCCTGCTATTTGCTTAATATTTCTCTTCAAGTAAACTCTACATTTTAATTTATTTTAAAAGGAAACTTTATATTACTGTTGAGAACATGGGTTCAATGTGCCAGCTGTACTTCACTGCCTAATAGTCATTAAAATAAGCATAAAACTGTGAAAGGTTTTGAGCCTAACCCAGGAACCAAGAGCACCCTGCGCTGCAGGAGACCCTGCTCTAATGTAAGTGACCCCTTTCCCGGTCCCCATGGGGTTGGCTGAAGGATGGTGCTGCCCAGAGAGACTACAGGAAGCTTGACATTTATCACTAGCGTTCAGAGTCAGGGACTTCTGGGAAATCTACCCGAGCAGTATCTCGTCTTCCTTATTCAGTCATCAGTCGAGTCCCAGAGCTTCTTTTTTCTTGGTAATGCAGGCACAGCTGCTCCTTGGGTTGTGGATGCAAATGCCCTTCTCTGCATTTCCCCAAATGCTCTGTAGGCTTAACACCTATTTCCTTTTTTAATAAGAAATTATTTTAATATTAGTATTTTTCCTTTTATAGAAGCAGAATTCAAAGCCTCTTACACCCTCTCTATTTGCTCTACCCCAGACTAACAGACTTACCAAATAAACAGACAAGCAAACAAATCTAAGACTTACCCCCACCCCCCAAAAAAGGGAGGGGGGACTGGGAGATAGAGACAATGTGGTCCAGGGAATATTTTCCTTTGCTTGCAGTTAAAGTGATGAGCGAATTTATTTACACAACTCATATCCACCTAGGACTACTCTCACACCGCAAAGATATAAATGCTGCAAAAAATCTACTTTCTCTCTCTGTACAGAAAGCCCTGTAAACAGACCTGCTGTGAATGCAAAGCAGGACACCCAACTGGAAGGACAAAGGGCTTTAGACGAAGCTGAGGAGGAGATGCTACACGTCCCTGCCCGGCACTCTCCCCCTCCTCGTCCCCTCTCCCCTCCTCTCTCATCCCTTCCTCCCCTTCTTCCCTTTTCTGTATCTATCTCTGTCTCAGTCTCTCTCCTCCTCTTCCCTTTTCTTCCTTCCTGCCACCCCGAGAGGAGGTGGATGAGCAGACAGCCAAACTTTCACAGCCTGGAGAATCCTGGCTGGAGCTGCAGAGGTGCTGTGTTGGAACAGAAAAGCCACTGCTCTGGTTCCCCTGTACTAAGGGGGCTGTTCCTGGCACCCCTGATTTTCCACCTGAGAAGTGGGCAGGCCACGGAACATCATCGCAGAGCGTTCAGTCATAAATCCTCCTCCTTAATACAGTTGGCTGAATTAGATAATCAATTAATTAGTAAGTGGTACTGCTTGGACTAATACATATGCCGACACAGCAAGAAGCTGGGAGAGCACAAGGGAAACACAGAAAGCGAAGAGGCTTCCTCTGCAAAAGGAGAGTATTTACTCTGAGCGCAGCAGAAGTTCAGTAAACATCTGCTTATTCAGAATATGAGCAACCAGGGAGCTCGAAACAAGCAGAAAGGTTCCTTGGAATTTTAAAAGAACCGCTGAGGCTCTTAGCCACAAGATGCTCAGACCATATCAAATCTTGAAGTGCTCTCTGAATCAAAAGATTTCTTTGCCCCTTTGGAGTTTTTAAAATAAAGTGGGTTCCAACTTTCTGAAAATTAGCTCTAAGGGTATTGCTCTGGAGCAGCTCTCAGTTAATGTGGATATTCTGTCCACCAAATAATCCACTTGTCAATTGTGGGGCATGAAGGGGGTGGGGAGAAAAGGTGGGAGAAACAGGCTGTAAACCATCACATTGTGTTCATGCTAGAAAAGCTGTGTTATAGTTTATACACTGAACCTGGAGTTCAGAAAAGTGGGTGGGACCCCTGGTTCTTCATTAACCAGAGGTGCATTTGGGCAAGCTTCTGAGAGCCTCCCAGGTGGCTCAGTGGTAAAGAACCCGCCTGCCAAGGTAGGAGACCTAAGAGATGCGAGTTCGATCCCTGGGTTGGGAAAATCCCCTGGAGGAGGACATGGCAACCCACTCCAGTATTCTTGCCTGAAGAATCCCATGGACAGAGAGTCCATTGGGTTGCAAAGAGTCAGACATAACTGAAGAGACTCAGCACACAAACACACACACACACACACACATACACGCACTGAGATCCTCAGCTTCCCAATCTGAATAACAGGAAAATGTCATTTTCACAAAGTGGCTGTGAGGATGAAATAAAAAAGGTTGTGTATTATTATATTATGATATTACATATGTTACTATGTCATGTATCAGATATCATCAGATACTATATATTTAATATATATCAGATAATATAGAGTATTCAAATGCAAGGAATAATTACCTTCATTTACAACAACACACACTCAGGTTAGAGTTATTTCCTCATTCTCTGTTTCCTCTCTCCCTCCCCCTCTCTCCCTCCTAGGGAGCACAGTAATATTTGTGATAACTATTACTCATGGAAATTACATCTCTCCACTAGATCTTACAGAATAAATTTCACTGACAGCCATTAAAATATTTCAGACAATATGCCTCCTATAAAAATGTTATTAATCACTATTTTATTTCAAGATGTTGGTCTAAGGGGGGAAAGAAGCTAGACTTTAACATTTTGTGAGGTAGTTTTGTAGCAAGGTGGATTTCATTAGACTTGGTCTACTCCTTTCAAACTAGCAACAAATGAAGAATGGAAGGAAAAGTCGGATATCCATGAAATATCTAGCAATTAAGCTGAGACCAAGATCTCTACTGTGCTTATAAAGATTATAATAAGTTAAAAAGAGACCGTCCTGCCCACAAACACTGTATCTACTCAAATGACAAGTTTATCTTCTGCTTAGTCTCAAGGAATGGAAATGTTTTGAAATTTTTTCCTCGAATTCCTTTAGGAGGAATAAGAGGAAATTTATCCTCTTCAGTCCTTTTGGAATGGGCATCTGATATCAACAGTATGATACACGATAGACGGGTACAGAGATGGATTTCTTTCAAATAGATTCTTTCTTCTGTTCATAAGGGGACACAGACAAAGGGACCTCAGAAGAAAAATGTGCAAATATGGCTGATCTAGAAGGAACCTAAAAATAATCTTACCTTACTTTCTCAATTTTAAAAAGTGGTGGGTGTGCATGCTCAGTTGTGTCCGACTCTTTGCGACCCCATGGACTGTAGCCCACTAGGCTTCTCTGTCCATGGGATTTTCTGGGCAAGAATACTGGAGTGGGTTGCCATTTCCTCCTCCAGGGAATCTTCCCCACCCAGGGATCGAACCCGCATCTCCTGTGTCTCCTGCATTGGAGGCAGATTCTTTACCGCTGAGCCACTGGGGAAGCCTTAAAAGGTAAACCACATAAAAAAAACTTATTTGCCCTCAGTCACAAAGCCAATTCTGCAACTGTTTATAATAATAGCAAACATTCATTTGTTGTGGTTCAGTCGCTAAGTTGCATCTGACTCTTTGTGACCACATGGACTGTAGCCCACCAGGCTCCTCTGTCCATGGAATTGCTCCAGGCAAGGACACTAGAGTGGGTTGCCATTTCCTTCTCCAGGGTATCTTCCCAACCCAGGGACTGAATCTGAGTCTTTTACATTAACAGGTGGCTTCTTTACCGCTGAGCCACCAGGGAAGCCAAACATTCATTAGGCCCCTACAATATACCAGGTTTTGCATTAAGCTCTCCATGTGTGATATCTCATTACATCGTTCCAGAACAATCAGAATGGCAGTCTTACTGATAAGGAAACTGAAGCTCAGACAAGTGAAGTAGCTGGTAAGGTGCAGAGACAGGACTGGGATCTGAAAAGTACACTGAGCTACAAGGAACCCAAGACTCATGGTTTCCAATCTAGTACAAACCCTCTCTAGATTTTAATCTGAATTTTTTATTTAAAAAGTTTCATTCATGCCAGTGGTAATTGGAAAATTCCTTCTTTTTAATGAACACGTGGAAAAATAATTACCTCCCCAAATTGTGCATTCCCTTTCTTCTAGTGTAGTCTACCGCAAGCACGGAAGACTAGCTCAGCTGGGGCTGGGTTGCCCCATAAATAAATCATGTCCAGGTCAAGCCAGTACGGCTGTTGCTGTATACATAATAGAAATGGTGGTGTCAAAAAGCAGCCACACTCTCTTCCATGAGCACATGTTTCCAAACTGCCCTTGATAGGTTATGAGCAGAGCATTTCAGAGGGATGTGCTAAATATGAGTACAAGTGCTTTGAGAGGCTGCCTTTCCACTTCCTGGCACTTTGATTTCTTCCACTTCCATTTGGTTTTGCCTTGACTACCATAAGGAAGGAAGCCAAGAGCAACTCCTGGGGCAGCTAGTCTGGTTGCAGGGTGACTCTCCTGACCTCTTAATGTGAGCAGAACAGAACTATGAGTTAATGAGGTACATGGTCTCAGGTTGAGAGATGTGGGTTCAAATCTTGGCTCTAGCATTTCCCATCCATGTGGCCCTAGGCAACTTTCTTAGCTTCACAGTTTTTCAACTATGGAATAAGGATAATAATGCTCTCCTCCAGAGACTGCAGTGAGGGTTAAACAAGTATGTTAATAAGTGTGCTTATTCATTATTCATTACATATGAGACTCACCATTAAGCACTGAACATGTATGTATTACATTTGGCCCTATATATCCGTAGGGACTGCATTTGCAGATTCAACCAACTGATGGATCAAAAATAGTTTAATTTCAGAAAGTTCCAAAAAGTAAAACTTGAATTTTATGCAACTACTTATATAGCATATATACTGTATTTACAGCTGTTTATATAGCATTTATATTGTATTAGGTACTATAAGTTATCTAGAGGTGATTGAAAGTATAATCAGAGTATACACATAGGTAATATGCAAATACAGCACCATTTTATATACGGCACTTGAGCATCCGTGGATTTTAACATGCAGCTCCCCCTGCCCCCAAGAGTTACCAAGGAAAGACTATTCATATAATGCTTACAAAGAAACAGGAAGTTAATAATAACTCCATATAACAGATGTGGAAACTGAGGCATAGGGAGGTTATATAACCAGTCCACTGTCTCACAGCAGGCTTTGCACCAAGCAGTCTGGCTCCAGGCTAAAATCCCTTAGCAAACACAATTAGTAGTGTGCTTGACATAGAGAAGTTGCTTAACAGATTTTGGTTATCTTTTGCCATTGAACTGCCTCCTGATTGCTCACCTATTCAGAGAGGACAATCTTCAGTGTCTTGAGGGAAGAACAACAGAATTACAAATATTGACCCTCAGGTGTGTGCCAGATTATTATATTCTTCTAAATCTTCATGGTATTACTATATGCTAAATGGTGGTTCAGACAGTAAAGAATCTGCTAGCAATGCAGGAGACCTGGATTCAATCTCTGAGTTAGGAAAATCCCCTGGAGAAGGGAATGGCTACCCACTCCAGTATTCTTGCTTGGAGAATTCCATGGACAGAGGAGCCTGGCGAGCTACAGTCTATGGGGTCGCAAAGAGTCAGACACAGCTGAACGACTAACACTTTCACTATCCCCACTGGAGCTCTACAAAGTCAAGGGACTGTCCCAAGGCACAGAGGGCATCAGGACAGAAGTCTGCATCTTCTAGCTCTGAAGCCCACGGCACACTGACAAGCTAGGCAAGCCCTTATAAGACACACTGTCGAAATAAGACAGATCCTTTCCATCTTCCCCACTCCATCCTGGTCTCCTAAGACAGGGCTTCTCAAACTTTTCTATGCACACGAATCATCTGGAGACTTTGTGAAATGCAGATTCTCATTCAGCACGTCTGGGGTGGGAACTGAGATCCTGCATACCTAACAAGCACCCGGGTGACACCATAGCTGCTGGTGAGTGGACAACACGTTGAACAGCAAGGATGTGAGAGAGAGAGTCCTTCAGTTCCCTCATGGTTTCTCTCTCTGCCTCTTGAGACTCAAGCAGCCTCTAAGGCTGCAGCATTGAGACTGGGGATTATTTCCACTTTTTTATCTCTATGGAAAGAGTGAGATTTTCCAAACCAAACCTGCCTCCCACCAATTTCAGCCTCACCAGCAACATCATTATCAAACACATACACACACATACTCCATCTCTCTCTCTCAGCCTCCTTTAAATTTTTATATTTTTCTTGCATGTGATTATTATACACATTTCATATTGGATCATTCCAATGTCAAATGAAAAACTCAAATTGTTACTAGGTATCTTTAACTCCAAAAGAAGAACTCTACCATTAGGCGAAATGCAGCAGCACCAGCAATTTACAGGTAAATAATGACTTAAGTAAAGATAATGAGCCTGATGGTATTTGGTTACACATAAATCACTTGCAAAATAGTCCCTTTCCCACTCTCAAATTTAAGCCTAGAAGCAGTATTTCAGGGGTTCTCTATAAAGGGGCCCTCTCTAGCTAGCTCCTGATTTCATGGCTATGACCGTTCCTGTCCAGCCAAGAGCCACTTTGCCCAGCTATGGTTGGCTGTCCCTGACGCTTTTGTCTTAAGAATCACTCATAACAAATTCTGAAGGTGTGTGGGGCAAAGAAATACTACCAATTCAACCCCAGAGTCTCAACTCACAACCATCCCTTTAACGGGTCTTGTCCGGACAGCCTCGTAAAACCATAGAATATGACTCCTCTTTCTTTTATACTGGAAGTGTCAGGAGCCTCTCTGGCCATTTATTTGACAGAGAGGTTGCTAAATGTTAGGGCAAACGGCCACATCAATCCAGATAACAGCTGAGCACCGGTGTCAGCTGAAAACCCTGAGACCTCACCAACCTGCAAGGAAAAGTTTTCCTGACCTCTGTGCCGTGATCCACACGAACACAAACAGGAAGGTCAGGTGGTGCAGTGGGTTCTGACCTGGAGGTGAGAAGTGTCCTCTCTTAGCCCTGACTGTGCTGCTAACTTGTAGAACCTTGGGGAAATCAATCCATCTCTCTGGAGAAGTTTTCACTAGAAGGAAAAATAACTTAGTAACAACAGCCCCAAATGTGTGCACACAAACTTCAGAGGCGAGTGCCTCCTTCCATAACTGGGAGATGCCAATGAATTCCTTCACTCCTCTATCAGCTGACTGTGGCTACAATACTGCTTTCTGTTGTGTAACAACCACAAATTCCCAGTGGCGTGCAACAATAAGAATGTATACAACTCCTGCATCTGCAGTTGAGCTGATGTAGGCGCAGCTGGGCTGGCTGCTTTCATCTGGGCTTGGCTGGGGTAACTGGCTCTGTTCCACGTGTGTGTCATCCTCCTCTGCTCCAGCAGACTAGCCAAGGTAGATGCTTCTCCTGGTTACGGCAGAGACACAAGAGAGCAGGCAGGAACAGAAGAGTTTTCTCAAGGCTTACGCTGGGACCTGACATAAGGTAACTCCCACCCTACTCTATGGGCCGAAGCAGTCCATGTGGCCAAACCCAGAGTTCAGGGGCAGGGAAATGGACTCTGTTATTTTGGTGCAAGGAGCTACAGAGTCACATGGGGCAGGCCATGCACAGAGGGAGGAGCCACCTGTCCACCTCAATAGGAAGGTGGGACCTCCACTGGACCAGCATCCTCACTGGTCCCCCACCTGGAATGACCCTCCACCAGCTTCTCTAAACTCTATCCACTCTACAAGTCCCAGCCAATAGTCCACCTCCTTTCCCAGGAAATCTTCCCCACTCCCCAGGGTGCACCACGTGAGCTGTTCCAATCCCCTGGATGGAGGCCTGTGGTTCCCGTCTCTCTGGCCAGCTCCTAACTGCCTCCTAGAAACATGTATGGAATGTGTCTCTTTCAGGGCTCCGCTGCTGGAGCTCATTCAACAGGCGCTGCTGGTGGACTGGATGTCTGTGAAGGGGAGGTGATGCTGGTGCTCAACTTTCCTCCCAGGAAGGGGAGGCTATGTTGATTGCCTCTGACATATCTGCCAGACCTGAAATCCCCGGGGAGCTGAATGGTGTGATTCTGAGGTCAGCGAATCTGAAGCAACCTGTGGTCACCAGTAGAGGGCCATACTTTGTCATTTTGGCCCCACAGCCCCATTGCCTCTGCAACATTTCTCCCAACACCCTCTTCAGCTTGTGCAAAGAGCCTCCCTTCTCCTGGGAGCCCAGAACAGCCTGTGGAGGCTGAGAAGCAGATCACAGCATCACAGGGTCCCATCTTGAATCTCTTGTGCAGTCACAATACCAAAAACTTCCTCACGGAAGAACTCTTCCCTCTACAAAATCTGCCTATGCACAGAGAACCGTGGTTGCAGACCCACAGCCCGGACCTTAATTTAGTTTATCCAATCCACCCCTAACAACACAGATAATATTTCAAAAGTGAGAAAATTAGGAAGGAGAGGAAACAAAGGTAAAAAGCAAGATGAAACCAAGAGTGTGCAACACTTGAAATTACAAACATGCATGCATGCTAAGTTGCTTCAGGCATGCATGCTAATTTGCTTCAGTCATGTCCAGCTCTTTGCAACCCCATGGACTGTAGCCATCAGGCTGCTCTGTCCATGGGATTCTCCAGGCAAGAATACTGGGGTGGGGAGCCATGCCCTTCTCCAGGGGGTCTTTCCAACCCAGGGAATCTTCCCAACCCAGGGACTGAAGCCATGTTTCTTGTATCTCCTGCATTGGCAGGCAGGTTCTTTACCACTAGCACCACCTGGGAAGCTCAAAATTAATTACATCCCATCCCTAATAAGACCCAGCTTTGGGGTGCCTCTGACAGCTCAGTTGGTAAAGAATCCACCTGCAATGCAGGAGACCCCGGTTCGATTCCTGGGTTGGGAAGATCCGCTGGAGAAGGGATAGAGTACCCACTCCAGTATTCTTGGATTTCCCTTGTGACTCAGCTGGTAAAGAATCCACCTGCAGTGTGGGAGACCTGGGTTTGATCCTTGGGTTGAGAAGATCCCCTGGGGAGGGGAAAGGCTACCCACTCCAGTATTGTGGCCTGGAGAATTCCATGAATTCTTCATGGGGTATAGTCCATGGGGTCACAAAGAATCAGACACGACTGAGCGACTTTCACTTTGGGGTGCTAGCAGGAGTGGAAGACAGATGTGAGGTCAGGATTCCGCCACAGAGCCCAGTGCCTGAGCCTCCTTCCTCTCGCTCTGGACATTCCTCCTCACCCTCCTAGATTATCAAGGTCTTGCTCAACTCTGGCCCCAGGACCAAGCCTGCTGGGTCTTCAAATAAATACAGTCTGATCCCCACAGGTTCCTCCAGGGCCATTCTCCTCTCGCAAAGTCCTGTTCTGCCACTTCCTTCAAAGTCAGAGGCAGCCCAGACCCCTCAACAGCAGGCCTTAGGTATATCCTTTCCTCCTCTCCCAGTTAAGTGCCTGGGGACCATTTTGCACACACCTCTCAGCAACGGTTGCAGCAGACGCAGGAAACCTGCGAGTGGAATTCATTAGCTCTGTAACAGGTCGGCGCTCACCCTCCCCAGCACTCGTGCATCCGCAGAGCATCTGTGGGCTCTGGCAGAGAAAAGAGAGAGAGTCCAGCAGCTCCTGATGCCCCGCGGTGGCTCCGTGGCCACCTGGAGCACATCGAAGTGGGCTTCTGGCTTGGCAGGCACGCACCAGAGCCTGGCGGGTGCACTTCAGGCCGGGCCGTGCTGCCTCTACTCAGAGAACAATTTAGCACATTTTCCCCACTGTTCTGCAGAGTGGGGGCCTACAGAGCTTTGGTAATTGGCATCACAAGCCCTAGCCTGTCCTGATCCCTCCAGGGTACCTTGTTACTCTAATTGTTTGAAGATTTGTTTTCATATCCCAAGACTGGGGGCTGTGGGGGTGAGGGTAGCGGGGAGAAGAGACTCTAGTAACCTGAAGGCAATAGGCATGAATCTTGCTCATGGCCTCAGTGCTCGACAGAAGAAAGTTTTCCATTTGAGCTGGAGCAGCAGGACAGGATGGTTCTGTGATCGAAAAAGTTCCTTCTAATAGGTTAGGGTCCCCAGGAAGGAGGGACTCCTCAGGGTCACCCCAAAGCAGAATGGGCTGACTCGGAAGGTCATGGACACCAGAAGGTGTAGGGGAGCAAAATTTGCTACCCCAAAGTGTGTCTTTGGCATGCAGAGTATTTGGAACTGAAAGCAATCAAGGCCCAAAAGAGGAAGAAATTAGACCTTCACCTTAACTGCTTAAAGAATGTAGCCAGAGTACCTGGTCCAGGAATGGAGCAGTAATGACTATACTATTGCTACAGGGAAGAACTGTCACGCAAGTGTATGCTCCTCGGTTCTTGTCTCGTCACAACAAAGATTTGGAGTGATGGACATTAGAGCCCTCGGCGGGTCACAGCTCTCGGACAGACCGTTACAGCTCTTAGACGAATCAGTGTTACAGCTCTTTTATTTAGAAGATAGCAGGAGAATCCATCCTCAAAGCATGAGGGCATGCCGACCATCGACCCAAAGACAGGAAGAGAAGAACGCCCCAGTGCGTGGGAGAGGAGAAAGGAGAAGAGAGCGCTTTGGCTCCGCTTTTTATATGTTTTTTCCTCCCACTGAGCCTGCCCTATGTAAATTGGGCTTAGCCACTAGTGCAGTTCTACCTGAAGTTTTCACTCCGGTCCTGGGACCTTCCTTTAACCTTCCTTTGTTTCATTTTCGTGGGCTTTTCCCTTTCTTGTCTTTAGCCACCATCATTCTGGACTCCTGTTTCCTATTCTGACTATCTAACAGAACCAAACATGACCCCATGTTGGATCTATTTCTTTTAACCTTTGCTTCCCATTGCTTTCTGGTTGCTTTTGCTCACTAAAAGGATACTGTTTTTACATAATGGCTTGCCTTGGGGAGCCCTGCCCCTCTGCCTGAATATTAAACCAAAGTGCCTTTATTGAGGACCCTGTCCACCTGTGGACGGCTACAAAAAGGAAGAAATTAACACATCCCCTCCCAGAGAGTTGCCATTCCAGGAGATATCTGCAAGATTAATGGCCTTTTAACTTTGCTTCCTCACCCCCACCACTCTGTTCTATTAACAAAGCTGGCATCCAGACACTGATAAGATGGTTATTTTGAGACACTAATCTGCCATCTTCTCAGTCTACTGCCTTTCTGGCAGAGTCATATTCCTTGTCTCAAAACCTCATCTCCAATATCTCCAATTCATTGGCCTGCCGTGTGGCGAGCAGAGTGAACTTGGACTTGGTAACAGTATGAACCAGGTGTGTAGACAGGGAGGAACCTAACAAAGTGTTAGTTAAAATTCCTCTCGTGTCCTACTGTCTGCAGAGCCCAGCAAATATTTGTTTTCTATACATTTGCTTTTCCATCTCAATGTCAATTGCCCTCCCCGTCTTGGAGTTCCCAAACCACTACCCCAACATCCTCTTTTGTCTTTAGTGGAAGATGGTATTTAAGGTGAGGGGTTGAGCCATTTTAATAAGTTGCTCAGTTTTCCTGGGTCTTTCCCATGTGCACATGTTATTAAACTTTTGTTTGATTTTCTCCTGTTAATCTGTCTCAAGTCAATTTAATCCTTAGACCAGCCAGAAAAACCTAGAAGGGTACAGGGAAACACCTTCATCTCCAACGAGGAGAGGACGTCTTCAAACTGAGCCCCTAAGTCCAGCCAGAAACCTGGGCATCAACTGTGGTTCTTTTCTCTGCCTCACAGGCTCATCAATCAGCAAGTTTTGACACTACCTGCTCAGTAGTTCTTGAATCTCTCCTACCCTCTCTACTTCCATTACCACAGCCTCAGGTCATCTCTTACCCAGGCTGTTCTCTGAACTCATCCTCACCCCCATCCACACTCCCCCTCCCACCCCCGCCAAATCCCCCTTCAAGTCTCCAGCCCTCTAAACCAGGATCAGCAAACAATAGCTCAGAGACCAAATCTGGCTCACCATCTGTTTTTGTAAATGAAGTTTTTGGAATGCAGCCAGGCCCATTTGCTTATGTACTGTCTACAACTGTTTTTACACTACAATGTCAGAGTGAGATAGTAGCAAGGGCCATGTGGCCCACAAAAGTAAAAAATAGTTACTATCTGGCCCTTTAAGAAAAGCTTCCCAGGTGGCACAGTGATAAAGAATCCACCTGCCAATTCAGGAGGCGCAAGAGATGTGGGTTCACAGGTTCTATCCCTGGGTTAGGAAATGGCAACCCACTCCAGTATTCTTGCCTAGAAAATTCCAAGAACAGAGGAGCCTGGCAGGCTACAGTCCATGGGGTTGCAAAGAGTCAGACACGACTGAGTACACACACACACACAACAAAACAACCTTTAAGTAAAAGCCCACCTAGCTCTAAACCACCAAGGCCAGTGTGAGTTCCAGTCACTTATCTCACTCAAGATTCACCAACTGTCCCCCCTGCCAAATAGGAAAATTAGAATTCCTTGTCATACATCTAAAATCCTTTATGTTAGTCCTTAGCTAATTCAGGGATTACAAATGGGCAGCCCATAGGCTTTATCTAGTATATATGTATATACACATATACATACATCTTTTTATGGCTCACACAGAGTTTAAAACATTAATTGTAAACTTTTAAAAATTGTAAGATGGGTACTTCCCTGGTAGTCCAGCAGTTAAGACTCCATGCTTCTACTGCAGGGGGCACGAATTCGATCCTTGGTTGGGGAGCTAAGATTCTACATGCCACACAGTGTGGCCAAAAAGATAGGAAAAAATAATAAATGAGAAGCATAAGGTTATACATCAAAATTCGTATTTCTGACTTGTCTTGAAAATGGGGAATTCTTGCAACACTTGGCCCCCATTCCCAGCTGGCATCCATCAGCCACAGAGTCACCACATATCTGCCCTTGAGATGGTGCCTGTGTTCCCCAGTTTACCACAGACTCCACCCCTCCCAACTGTTAGGGGAAGCACACTGACTGAAACCGCCCACCCTGGCCAGGCACCATAGTAACCATTTGCATGAGTTGTTTTATGACAGGAGGTTCTGGTAAGAAACAGGGAACTAATAAGCCACCACCAACCGGAAGAGTTCAGGAAAGGTGAAAAGGAGACATCACATGTCCGACCACCTCCCAGAATCCTTTTCGCTGGCATCCATCTTGGCTGAACAAGGCGTGCACCACCAGGAAGGACTCTGAGTCAGAATGACTGGCTAAAGACAACCTGGAAACTAATCCCATCACCATAAAACCCGAGACTGTGAGCCACGTGGCAGAGCTGCTCTCCTGGGTTCCTTCACCCCACTGCTCTCCACCTGGGCGCCCCTTCCCAATAAAATCTCTTGCTTTGTCAGCACACGTGTCTCCTCGGACAATTCCTTTCGGGCTCCTTCCTGCAACACTACTGTCCGACAAAAGCCTGCTTCATTCATATAGACATATGGGCCTGACACCTCCCACCCTTCCTTCTTTCTTCACCAATGTGGACATAAAAAGCAGTCACGACCTGAAAGTTGAGAGTTATTTATTCAGTTGGAATTTTTAGGACTTCAAGCCTGAGAGGCAGCATCTCAGGTAACCCTGAGAAAACAGCTCTGAGGAGGTGGGGGGTGGAGTCAGGTTATATAGAAGTATGCAACAAAGAGGGGCAGTTAGTCTCAACATCAAAGATTACTGTTAATTAAGGAAAACCAGATATCTCAAGTTAAGGAATTTAGCACTCTTCTATGTATGGGAAGATGCAAGTGTCTGAGTTTACTGAAATCATTTCTTTCATATACATCTCAGTTATCTGGGGCCAGCATCCTGCGTTTGTGTGTGTGTGTGTGTGTGTTTGTTTTATCCTTAAGTTCAGTTCCTTGATCACTGTAGGGAGTGGCAGGTGACTGCTGCCTGCTTTCTCACCTCCACCCCCCAGCCCCGCACACTCTCCACTTTCTGAGCTCCTCAGTGTTCACTGTGGGAAGTGGCTGATGGCTGCCACCTGCCAGCACTGTTTTTCCTTTGGGGGCCCTCTGGGATCAGAAACTCAGAGGGCCAGAATCGAGGATGGCTGTGACATCCTTGTTGATAGATATCGCAGGAGATATTTCATTTCACACCAGCCAGCCCTTTCCTAGAACTATGTATTAATACTACCTTTCTGCCAGAAGACCAGCGTCCCCAACGAAGCCATGCCGTCTCCCACCTCCACCCTCTACACATCTTCTCCCCCTTGTAGCAGTCTGCTGGGGCTGCCATAACAAAGTACCACAGACTGGGTAGTTTAAACAATAGAAATCTATTTTCTCATCTGGAGGCTGGAAGCCCAAGATCAAAGTAACATCAAGTTGGGTCCTTCTGAGGCCTCTCCCCTTGGCTCATACGTGGCCATCTTCTCCCCATGGTTCCCTCTGTGTGTGTAACTGTGTCTGAGTTTCCTCTTCTAATAAGTACACCAGGCTCATTGGATTAGAATTCACTCTGATGACACTGGACTTCCCTGGTGGCTCAGACGGTAAAGCGTCTGCCTACAGTGTGGGAGACCCGGGTTAGATCCCTGAGTTGGGAAGATCCCCTGGAGAAGGAAATGGCAACCCACGCCAGTACTCTTGCCTGGAAAATCCCATGGGCGGAGAGAGCCTGGTAGGCTACAGTCCATGGGGTCCGGAAGAGTTGGACACAACTGAGCGACTTCACTTTCACTTTCTTTCTGATGACATCATTCAACCTTAACTACCTTTAAGGATCCCATCTCCAAATACAGTCACAGTCACACACTGAGGTACTGGGGATTTAGGCTTCGGTATCTGAGTTTGGAGGAAATACAATTCAGACCATAACATTTATCTTCCCGGACTGCCTTTACATACTTTATTCAACTAACAAATATTCATACTTTTTATGAAGAATCAAATCAAGTACCACATCCTTCGTGAGGCCTCAAAAATCACCTGCAAAAATTCATCTTCTATTTTCTTTGCAGCTTGTGCACACCTTCACTTAAGACCATCACCTTGCACTATAGTCACTGATATTACTCCCTTTTTCCCCACTGAACTGTGAATTTCTGTGGGTAGGAACTATGTTTTTCCTCTCTCTCCATCCAATACATATCCACTGGGGGGCTGAATGTGCCAGGCACTATCAACATCACTGAAGTTCCAACACTGGACAAGTTTCCTCCCTGCATGGAATCTACATTCCAGTAAGGAAAAGGGACACTAAATTAGTAAATAAACAAAAGTGATACATTGCAGAGTACATGCTTATCCTGTTGTAGGTGTTCAAAAAAACATTGCATCAATGCTGCAGGGGAAACATGTACAAAATGGTTCTAGACATCTTAGAACATTTTGGGAGTTGGAGTTCCATAATGTTTTTTGACTCTGAGTTGCTGAGGTCATTATTATGTAGAATGCCTGGCAGTCTTCCCTTGTCCTGAAAGCTTGGGTCACTGCATCTCTATAGTCCTCTTTAAATCATGGGACCCAGCATCATCTTACCTTTTCATACTGTTGCAGAGTCAGACATGACTGAGTGACTGAACAACAACAACATCATTCCTAAGAAGAGATTCATGAGGACTAAGACAAAGAAGAAGCCCACCATTGTCCCCACTGCCCCTGCTGCAAAATTTCCATAGCCAAGCTCTGGTTGCCTGTGGCCAGACCCAGAGATGGGTATATTTTCCTCTCTGCAATTTTCAGGTAACTTTGAGGGGTGATGGGAGTGATGCAGGTGACTAAGCCTAAGAGGACCCCTTCTGTGTAAATGATGCCCATTTCAGGGGCATCACAGCCTATATTCACCTGTAAGGAAGTGATGGATGATTTCTGAAAATCCTCTAATAATATATGAGAAGTGGTACCATCACACTGAGACCTTCACTTGCTAAAAGAACAAAGCTAGAAGAAACTCAGCATGGCCATCCATAATGTCCACTCCCTTCCTATTGTCCATGACTTTTTTTTTTTTAAAGTGCTATTTGGGTATCACTGAATAAAAATGCCTGTTGTAGGAAATATAGATTTGAATTTAGGCAAAAAATCCACCTGTGGAACTCCATGTCCTCACTTATTCATACAGATAAAATTTAAAATCATTTCTGTCACATAAAAATTCATGTTACTTTTATGGATTAATGGGAGTTGCTTAGAAATCCTGGGCATCCCATTCTAGAGCACATACAGTGTCTTTTTACAACATTTAAATTACATTTTACAAATATATTTCAATATAACCTACCAATTACCTATTGGTAGATGGCTGATATATTTGGTGACCACTATCAATGAAAATTTTTTAAATAATGACATTTTCCATCTGATCATCATTGGTTAAAAAAAAAAGTTCAAACTACTGAATTCTCTTATTATTTTCAATAGCTTTTAGTTGATTCGATGGGATTTTTCTGTATAGATATTCCTATCACTTTAAGTAATGATTATTTTGCCATGCTCTTTCCAATATTTATCCTTAATTCATTTTTCTTCCATTATTGCACTGGCAGGCAACCCCAGGGCACTTGTAAATGACAGAGACAGTAATTTGTTTGTATACTCAGTGGAAATGCCTTTAGTGTTTCTTTGCATCTACAGGTACAACCACTCTCTGGCGGCACCTCCAGAGTCTGGTTTGGGAATACTGAGCCAGGCTTCTCGTGTGTGCCTTTTGGATTCTGGACTCGTGTGGGATGCCCCACGTCATCCGAATCATATTTCCAAGACCATTTATTGAAGAGACTAGATGGCAGAGTAGGACAGGTGCACATCTTCTCCTGCGAGAACTGCAAAATCGCAACTTGCTGTGGAACAACCATCAACAGGAAAATGTTGGATCCCACCAAAAGAAGACACTCCATGTCCAAGGGCAAAGGATAAGCCTCAACAAGATGGTAAGAGGGGTGAAATCACATTTAGAAACAAACCCCATACCCACCAGAGACACTCGGAGGGCTCAAACAACCTTGTGCACACCAGGACCCAGACACCCCACAGAGACTGAGCCAGACCTGTCTTTGAGTGTTTGAGTATCTCTTGCAAAGGCACAGGTCAGCAGTGGCCTGCCTCCAGGACAGGGGCTTTTAGCTGCAGCACACCTGGGTCATGCAGCGTGTGTCATAAAGAACCTCCTCCTCTTGGAGGAGGTCGCCATTAATTAGCCCCACCACAGAGCCGCTGAGCAGATGACCCACAAACTGCAGAACAATTATACCAAGGAAATTCTCACACCGTTAAGAAAGTTCTAGGACCAACGACAGATTTCCCAACTGGGGATCCAGCAAAGGGACTGAGAGCCCCCAGGGAATTTGACTTTGGAGGCCAGTGGGATTTGATTACAGAACCTCCACAGGACTGGGGAAACAGACTTTTGGAGAGCACAAACAAAACCTTGTGTGCACCAGGACCCAGGAGAAAGGAGCAGTGTTCCCACAAGAGACTGAGCCAGACTTGCCTGTGAGTGTCCAGGAGTCTTCAGCAGAGGCATGGGTCGACAGTAGCCTCATGTGGGGTCAAGGGCACTGAATACAACAGTGCATGCACAAGTCCTTTTCAAGGAGGTCACCAATACCTTCACTACCCCCACCATAGTTTGGCCTCAGGCCAAACAACAGGGAGAGAACACAGCCCCACCCATCAACAGAAAACTAGATTAAAGGTTTACTGAGCATGGCCCCGCCTATCAGAACAAGACCCAGTTTCTCCCACAGTCAGTCTCTCCCATCAGGAAGCTTTCATAAGCTTCTTATCCATCAGAGGGTAGACAGAATGAAAACCACAATCACAGAAAACTAACCAAACTGATCACATGGACCACAGCCTTGTCTAACTCAATGAAACTATGAGCCATGATATTCAGGGCCATCCAAAACGGACAAGTCATGGTAGAGAGTACTGACAAAATGTGGTCCACCAGAGAAAGGAATGGCAAACCACTTCAGCATTCTTGCCTTGAGAACCCCATGAACAGTATGAAAAGGCAAAAAGATACAATACTGAAAGATGAACTCCCCAGGCTGGTAGGTGCCCAATATGCTACTGGAGAAGAGTGGAGAAATAAACTCCAGAAAGAATAAAGAGACAGAGCCAAGACCAAAACAACACCCAGTTGTGGATGTAACTGGTGATGGAAGTAAAGTCCGATGCTGTAAAGAGCAATATTATATAGGAATCTGGAATGTTAGGTCCATGAATCCAGGTAAATTGGAAGTGGTCAAACAGATGTCAAGAGTGAACATCGACATTTTAGGAATCAGTGAACTAAAATGGACTGCAAAGGGCAGATTTAATTCAGATGACCATTATATCTACTACTGTGAGCAAGAATCCCTTATAAAAAGTGGAGTAGCTCTCATAGTCAAAATAAAAGTCCAAAATGCAGTACTCGAGAGCAGTCTCAAAAATGACAGAATGATCTCTGTTCGTTTTCAAGGCGAACCATTCAATATCACAGTAATCCAAGTGCATGCTCCAACCACTAATGCCGAAGAAGCTGAGGTTGAACGATTCTATGATGACCTACAGGACTTTCTAGAACTAACACCAAAAAAAGATGTCCTTTTCTTCATTGGGGACTGGAATGCAAAAATAGGAAGTCAAGAGATACCCGGAGTAACAGGCAAGTTTGGCCTTGGAGTACAAAATGAAGCAGAGCAAAGGCTAACAGAGTTTTGCAAAGAGAATGTACTGGTCATAGCAAACATCCTCTTCCAACAACAGACGAGACAACTCTACACATGGACATCACCAGATGATCAATACTGAAATAAGATTGATTATATTCTTTGCAGCCAAAGATGGAGAAGCTCTATACAGTCAGCAAAAACAAGATCAGGAGCTGACTGTGGCCCAGATCATGAACTACTTATTGCCAAATTCAGACTTAAATTGAAGAAAGTAGGGAAAAGCATTAGACCATCCATATATGACCTAAATCAAATGCCTTATGATTATATAGTAATGCTAATGCTAATGCTAAGTCGCTTCAGTCATGTCCAACTCTGTGCGACCCCATGGACAGCAGCCCACCAGGTTCCTCTGTCCACGGGGTTCTCCAGGCAAGAATACTGGAGTGGGTTGCCATTTCCTTCTCCAAATTATATTATATATATATAATACATATAGTATATTATATAGTATATATAATATATATATATCATATATATCATATAGTATATATAATATATATATCATATATATATTATATAGTAGAAGTGACAAATAGATTTAAGGGATTAGATCTGACAGACAGATTGCCTGAAGAACTATGGACGGAGGTTTGTGGCATTGTACAGGAGGCAGGGATCAAGATCATTTCCAAGAAAAAGAAATACAAAAAGGCAAAATGGTTGTCTGTTGAGGCCTTACAAAAAGCTGAGAAAAGAAGAGAAGTTAAAGGCAAAGGAGAAAAGGAAAGATATACGCATCTGAACGCAGAGTTCCAAAGAATAGCAAGGAGAGATAAGGAAGCCTTCCTCAGTGATCAATGCAAAGAAATAGAGGAAAAAAATAGAATGGGAAAGACCAGAGATCTCTTCAAGAAAATTAGAGATACCAAGGGAACATTTCATGCAAGGATGGGCACAATAAATGACAGAAACGGTATGAACCTAAAAAGAAGCAGAAGATATTAAGAAGAGGTGGTACGGATACACAGAAGAACCATACAAAAAAGATATTTATGATCCAGATAACCACGACGGTGTGATCACTCACCTAGAGTCAGACATCCTGGTATGCGAAGTCAAGTGGGCCTTAGGGAGCATCACTATGAACAAAGCTAGTGGAGGTGATGGAATTCCAGTTGAGCTATTTCAAATCCTAAAAGATGATGCTGTGAAAGTGTTGCACTCAATATGCCAGCAAATTTGGAAAACTCAGCAGTAGCCACAGAAGTGGAAAATGTCAGTTTTCATTCCAATCCCAAAGAAAGGCAATGCCAAAGAATGTTCAGCCACTACACAATTGCACTCATCTCATAAGCTAGCAAAGCAATGCTCAAAATTCTCCAAGCCAGGCTTCAACAGTACATGAACTGAGAACTTCCAGATGTTCAAGCTGGATTTAGAAAAGGCAGAGGAACCAGAGATCAAATTGCCAACATCTGTTGGATCACAGAAAAAGCAAGAGAGTTCCAGAAAAACATCTACTGCTGCTTTATTGACTACCCAAAGCCTTTGACTGTGTGGATCACAACAAACTGTGGAAAATTCTTGAAGAGATGGGAATACCAGACCACCTTACCTGCCTCCTTAGAAATCTGTATCCAGGTCAAGAAGCAACAGTTAGAACTGGATGTGGAACAATGGATTGGTTCCAAATTGGGAAAGGAGTACATCAAGGCTGTATATTGTCACCCTGCTTATTTAACTTATATGCAGAGTATAGCATGTGAAATGCCGGGCTGGATGAAGCACAAGCTGGAATCAATATTGCTGGGAGAAATATCAATAACCTCAGATATGCAGATGACACCACCCTATGGCAAAAAGCAAAGAGGAACTAAAGAGCCTCTTGATGAAAGCGAAAGAGGAAAGTGAAAAAGCTGGCTTAAAACTCAGCATTCAAAAAACTAAGATCATGATATCTGGTCCCATTGCTTCATGGCAAATAAATGGGGAAACAATGGACAGTGATAGACTTCATTTTCTTGGGTTCCAAAATCACTGCAGATGGTGACTGCAGCCATGAAATTAAAAGATGCTTGCTCCTTGGAAGAAAAGCTATGACCAACCTAGACAGCATATTAAAAAGTAGAGACACTACTTTGCTGACAAAGGTCCATCTAATCAAAGCTATGGTTTTTCCTGTAGTTATGTATGGATGTGAGAATTGGACCATAAAGAAGGCTGAGCACTGAAGAATTGATGCTTTTGAACTATGGTGCTGGAGAAGACCCTTGAGAGTCCCTTGGACTGCAAGGAGATCAAACCAGTCAATCCTAAAGGAAATCAGTCCTGAATATTCATTGGAAGGACTGATGCTGAAATGAAATCCAATACTTTGGCCTCCTGATGTGAAGAACTGACTCACTGGAAAATTTCCTGATGCCGGGAAAGATTGAAGGCTGGAGGAGAAGAGGACAACAGAGGATGAGATGGTTGGATGGCATCACCGACTCAATGGACATGAGTTTGAACAAGCTCTGGGAGTTGGTAATGGACAGGGAAGCCTGGTGTGCTGCAGTGCACGGAGTCACAAAGCATCGGACACGAATGAGTGACTGAACCGAACTGAACAGGTATAATATTGGTTGACTATTTAGTATAAATTTGGTGTGTTAATCGCTCAGTCATATCTGACTCTTTGTGACTCCACAGATTGTAACCCACCAGGCTCCTCTGTCCATGGAATTCTCCAGGCAAAATTACTGAAGTGGGTAATGATTCCCTTCTGCAGGGGATCCTCTCAACTCAGGGATCAAACCTGGATCTTCTGCATTGCAGGCAGACTCTTTAGTGTCTGAGTCACCAGTTTAAAAAGTACATTTTCAGATTCCACTGTTCCCATTATCAGTCATTGATATCAGATCTTATCAAATGTTTTTAGGGATCTATCAAGATCATCTTAAGATTTATACAATACTTCTTTCTATGATATAGATTTCCCTAATTCTTTATTTTCCCATGTTACAGGCCCAGCAATGGAATTACTAGATCAAAGATACAAACATTTCAAAGCT
The DNA here is from genome assembly GCF_054371585.1 of Giraffa tippelskirchi. Taxonomy (NCBI): domain Eukaryota; kingdom Metazoa; phylum Chordata; class Mammalia; order Artiodactyla; family Giraffidae; genus Giraffa; species Giraffa tippelskirchi. Next base: position 26,637,451 of record NC_137287.1, read on the forward strand.
CTTTACGTATTTTGTCAAACTGCTTCCCCAAAGGATTGAGTCAATTGTCACTTCTCCCAGCAGTGGATGAAAACAAACTCTGCCCAGCGTTGTTTTTTAACAACTAAAATCTCAGTTATCTAGACTATTGAAAGTGAAAGAAAGTGAAAGTGTTAGTCTCTCGGTCGTGTCCGACTCTTTGTGACCCCATGGACTTTAGCCCACCAGACTCTTCTATCCATGGAATTCGCCAGGCAAGAATACTGGAGTGGGTTGCCATTTTCTTCTCCAGGGGATCTTCCCAACCCAGGGATTGAACCTGCGTCTCCCGCATTGCAGGCAGACTCTTTACTGACTGAGCCAGCAGGGAATGTTGGCTGTAAAATATACACAAATACACCTCTTTCCCATGCTTCTACTGCAACTCTTAAAAAATAATTCTTGGTCCTCAGGTTTATGGTACCTGCTGACATTTCATAATGATTTTAATACAATTCCTCCAGAAAAAAACCCTTAAGGAATACCTAGTGCAATGACTGAAAAACATTTTGAGGTCACAGAACTATAATAATCTGAAAAAGTTATAAATCATTTTCCCAGGAAAAAAATGTGCATACACAGAATTTTTTCCATAAATTTCCAGATTCCCAGATCTCCAAAAGCTCATCGGTGTGGTGTCACTGACCCACAATGAAGACTTCTGACCTATTCCAAGACTTCTATTTTACAGATTAGGAAAACTGAGGTCAGAAAATTCTGTTTTGGTTAAAAACTGAAATGAAATATTTTATCACTTGTTTTTAAGGCCCTTTCTAAAAATTTTTGAGGAGAAAGGCATATATTGGTTTATTTTTTTCCTTTCTTCTTCTTTTTTAGAACTATATTTGGTTTTCTACTTTGAAAACATAATTTCATTTTGAAAAAGGAAAACACTTTGAGGATCGGCAGCATTACTGAACTAGCCATGAACTTCCCAGGGGGAGCACTGTAGGGGGTTTACATCCATTCTCATAGGGTACATGGCAAACGTGCTTGAGCAGGAATGAAAAGACCTGAGATCTGGTCCCAACAGGCCAGACAGTGAACAACTTGTAACCCCGTGAGCCTCACTTTCCACATCTGTAAAATAGGGCAATAATAAGGTCCTAGGTTGTGGGGAGTGTATGTGTGTGTATTGTATATGACTGTGTGTTGTGATCTGTGCTGGTTGTTAAGTTGTGTGGTGGGTTGAGGGTTGTATATGTATGCTGTGGATTGTATGTGTGTGTTGTAGACCACATGTGGGCGTGTGGGTTGGGTCATGCCAGAGGTGGTAGGCTGTGTGGGAGGGAGTTGTGGGTTGTGTATGGTGTATGTAAGGTGTGGGCTGAGCCAGATGGTGGATATCACAGTAGATGCTGCTGGAGCCCCACTCACATCCCTTCTTCAGTGCAAGGTAGTTGGCCTCCAGATGCCAGTACCAGCATCATTTTGCCTGAGTGCCTTCTCTGAGTCTTCACTTCGGCTCCGTCCTCAGCAGGAGAGAAGTTTCAGTGAATTCATGCTCCCCATTGCCCTCCCCAGGAACCCCCAATGACTGACTGACAAGAGTTGGAAGATAAATACTCCAGCTCCCTCATATCTGGGGACAGAAAACTTTGCAGTGTGTTCCACATCCTTCCCTAAATTCCTCAGGAAGACCACCCTCCAACTGCCCTTGGTCACTCCAATTGATAGTGACTTTTATTGGTTGCTTTCCCTTCTGTGTTTTAATTCCACACCCTATCTGGGTGTTTCCTGAGATCCTTCCTAAATAAATGACTGGTTCTTACAACCATTATCTTTTTGATCTACTTCTGGGCAAACCTAAGCTAACAAAACCATATAAGCCATTCTGGGCTTGATCCTAAGGGCAATGGGCAGCTGGGAGGGTTATTAGCAGTGGCATCACACAATCTGTTGTCTGTTTAAAGAATTAAATAAATGGGACAAAAGGTACTGGCAACCTTCCATGGCCCACAATCCACACCCTGTGAATTGTGCCTATGAAGTCCACACTGGAAGCCTCTCCATCAAGGAAGGGGATTTGTCCAACTGCCAGGCAGAATAGCCCCACCCTCCAGGGAGTTCATGAGATTCCAGAGCATGTAGGTGACTCACCTGAGCCTTCATAGCCCCTTTCTCACTGGGATACTTTCCAGTAACACCTTCAAAAGCATTTTGTCCAAACCAGTCAAGAATGGGACCCTCAGTCAACACAAAACCTGTGGGTAAGAGCTACAAACACTGTCACTTCTACTCAGCCTCCACTTGGGAAAGAAAGACAGAAGCCAAGCCTTGCCTTTGGACGGAAGCCAGGGCTGTTTCCTTTGCAAGTCGGGCAGCTGCTGGTGAACCTGCTTTAAAAGCAGGACTCTAGACCATTAAGCGTACCTGGTCCTGCCGCACGGCTCTCCTGGGAAGCGTCACCGCTGTCACTCTCTAAGTGTGATGGACAGCGTGGCCTTCCTGGCTGAGGCACCTTTGAAATGTTCCCATGTCAGCTTGCCCTTCGGTGTGAATGAGAAAGCACAGAGCTGCAGCCTCGGGCTGGCTGGAAGAGGGCATCAGAGCAGCATGTGCACACGTGGGAAGAAAGGAAACTGAACGAGGGGACGCGGCGCGCAGAGACGTCTGGGACAGACAGGACCCACTCCCACTGCGGTTGGACTGTCAGTCTCTTCCAGGAGCCTGCTTCCTGGAGATGGTGGGAGTGCAAAAATAATGATGAGATAATGGCACTACAGAGACTTAACGCCTACCCAGATATTATTACTAAATGAGTATTTTTGGACAAATTACTTAGCCTCTCTGTGCCTCGTTTTCCTCCCTTATAAAGTGGGGATAATATTACCTATTTCATAGCATTGTTCCAAGGCTTAAATGAGACAGTGTGTGTGAAAACCCCTAACGAGATGCCTAACATATACTGGTAAATATTCCTTTCCCTTCCCCATTATAACATGTTATGCATGTTGCTGACTATATGCCAGGCACTGTTGAAAGGAAACTATTAATGTTATCTCCTTACAATCTCAACAACCCAGTGAATTAGGTCCTGCAATTGTATAAATTAGCAAGCTGAGTCAGGGAGGCTCACAGCTTACTTGAGTTCTGGTACTTGCAGGAGGTGGCACTAAAGCTGGAGCCCAGCAGATCTGACCCCAGAACCCAAGCTCATCACCCTTCACCTTTCTCCCCAACTTATACGAAAGATAGGGAGCCCATCTTTCCCAGGAAAAATGCTTATATATTATCAGGCTATCAATCATGTCAATCATTTGTTTATGCTAAGTTTTCAAGGCATAAAGCTATAGTTGTGTCATCGGTGGTATATTTTACACCTCTGACTTAAAAACCAAATGAACCAAAATAATGATGCTGTGCAGCAGTGGTTCACAAGATGTGGTCCACAGACCCACAGTATCAGCATCACCTGAGAAGGCATCAGATATGCAAATTCTCAGGCCCCAGCCCAGATCTACTGAATCAGAAACTCTGTGGGTGGCGTCCAGCGATCTGTGTTTTAGCAAGCCTTCCTGGTGATGCTGTTAGACACTAAAGTCTGAGCACCACTGCCTTTGTAGAGTGTATATTTTCACTCTGTAGTAACTACAAAGCAAGAAGGTATTTTTTTTTTTATTTCCATTTGGGATTGGTAGGAGATAGGGGCAGTGGACATGGCCATTGAGGACAAATTCATTCATTCATCTATTTATTCAAAATCCATGTTTTGAGCACCGACTATGGGTTAGGTACTATGCTGGGAACGCAGCATCAGGTAAAAATACAGATGTACAAGATTTGACCTACTTTTACAATCTATCAATCTAGTAGGGGAGGCAGCTATGTAGCACATAATTACAGTTATTAAGTTGTGCTTATAGTAGGGCATATGGAAGAGGAAAAGAATGCATAAAGGGGGGTCAGATCTAATTTTGGAGGTCTGTGACAGTCTTTCCAAGAAAGTGACATCTGAGTCAAGACATCGTCCAATGAAGCAGGTTGAGAGGGGACAACAAAAAGGGGAACTGGGAGCAAGGATCTCAGTTGGGGAAGCAGTCTGTACAAAGGCCCTGAGAGGGAAGATCCTCCATGGGGTGGTCTTAGGCGCACCCCCACCAGAGCCCTTTGGACCAGTTTTTATGTTTATCCTTTTGCTCAGGTTCCCACTCTGTGTGATGGAGCAGAGTCAATACCTGCACCCATGCACAGGGCCTCTTGTGATTCCAGCTTCTCTCAGGGGACTCTTTTCCATCCCACAGCCCCAGACAGAAGCCCGGCCTGCCTGCTGCACCCCTAAGCCAGCAGGTGGAGAGTTCTACTCCCCAATTCCCGGGATGGGTGAGTTCCACCTGAAGCCAGCGGCTCCGCACACAGAGGAGACACCTGGGCAGTCTCGATGCCGCCCCTGCCCATCACTCGAGCTTTTAGTTTCCTCTCTTTGTTTCTGCTACAGAAGTTCTCCTTTCTTTTTTCCAAGCTCAGTTAACATTTCTATTTTTCTTGTTCTATTTCACCCAGAATCTCTCTGTAGTTTAAGAGGAAACAGTAAGAGTGGACTTGCTACCACAACCCAATCCACTATATTTATGTTTAAATCCCCGCATCTACATTAGGTGTCATTGCCACATACTGCCAAGTATCATATTCTTCCTCATCTGAACCTGAGCCACAGAGGATTATAATCTCTACTTTTATCACTTACTGTGTGTGTGTTTGCTCATGCTCACTCGCTCAGTCGTATCCAACTCTTTGTGACCCCGTGGACTGTAACCTACCAGGCTCCTCTGTCCATAGGATCTTCCAAGCAAGAATACTGGAGTGGGTTGCCATTTCCTACTCCAGGGGGTCTTCCCCACCCAGGGGCCAAACCCTCATCTCCCATGCCTCCTCCATTGGTGAAAGTGAAAGTGAAGTTGCTCAGTAGTGTCTGACTCTTTTCGACCCCAAGGACTGTAGCCTACCAGGCTTTTCTGTCCATGGGAATTGCCAGGCAAGGATGCTTGAGTGGGTTGCCATTTCCTTCTATTGGCAGGTAGATTCTTTTACCGCTGAGCTATCTGGGAAGAACCTCCTGCTGAAATGCAAATTCCACACAGGCAGGGACTACCTGGTTTGCTCCCCAATATTCCCAGCATATAACACAGTCTGTGGCATATAATAGGTGCTCAATAAATATTTTAAAATGGATACATTAGTTCATTGGTAACTTTCATACAACCATACAAGGCAGACCATACTTTTCCCCTTTCAAAAATGAAGATACTGAAGCTCGGAGTGTTAGGTAATTCACCAAAGTGAAAGTAAAAGTGCTAGTCGCTCAGTTATGTACAACTCTGTGATCCCATGGACTGTAGCCTGCCAGGCTCCTCTGTCCATGGAATTCTCCAGGCAAGACTACTGCAGTGGGTTGGCATTCCCTTCTCCAGGGGATCTTTCCAACCCAAGGATCAAACCCAGGTCCCCTGCATTGCAGGCAGATTCTTTACTGTCTGAGCTACTAAGGAAGCCCAATTCACCAAAAGCCCATCATAATGTAAGTTGCAAATCTTGGGTTCAAAACCAAAGCTGCTAGATCCCAAAGACCTCTTTTCTCCATGCATAATATTGCCTCTTCAACAGGCCTGAAACTCCAGAAGGGCTAGGTTTGTAGGTGAGTGCAACTGGATGGAAAATAGGACTGCTTCTTTCTGCCCTGAATCAGGACAGAGTTTGTGTGATTGGAAATGAAGGATGTTAGCCCTGGGGCATGGAACAGTCTTTGGGTGGCTGACAGAATGGGGTGAACGGAGACATCCCTGCACTGTTGCAACCAACAGGGGATGCTCTCATCTTGGTAATAATGAAGTTTAATCCCTCATAAAGATAGCACCAGATATGCCCCGTAAAGAGAAGCTCAGTCTGCTGCGCATGCCCTCAGGGTTTCTTCCTGGACGTGGTGCTCTGGAGTGTGCAAAGAGGGTCACAGGGGGACACACTATCACCAAGAAAACCACAAGAAGAGAGGTCGATGATTCTCCATGACTGTCAGTCCAAGAGAGCAATGTTAGCTTTGTGAGGCATTCAAAATTCTGAACCCTTAGCAGATTTAGTGAAGCAGTGGCTATTACCTCATCATCAAAGTTGAGTGAAGAAAAGCAGGGTATAGATTGTATTTCATGATGATTACAGCCTTGTGTGTAAAAATATGTGCAAAGTGAAAAAGACAAGAACTAAAGGCAATACATGAAGAACTGCTAGAGCAGGACTCCATGCGGGTTTCCCTCTCATTTTCTATATTGCCTTAGTTTTCAGTGATGAACCTAACTCTTTGGAATAAAACAGAATTCTACTTTAAAGGAAAATAATGCTTACTGAGTGCCTGTTATCTGGCTATTTCATTCCATTTTATGCAACATCAGGAAGGTGCATAATACTACCCTCATTTTACATGTAAGGACATTAGCCTCTGAGAGGCTTAGTAACTTGACCAAGCTGAAGCTGGTTAAATGAAAAGCCAAAGTTTAAAAATAAATCCTGTCCTACTCTAAAGTGGTTATTTCCAACTCTATGTGTCAGAATCATTTGGGAAGCATTTAAAAATCCTGAAGTCCAGGCTCAACCCAGACCAATTAAATCTGAATCCTTGGACCCAAGACCCCAGAACTTTCTAAATGTCCTTATCAGTTACAACGTGCAGCCAAGACTAAGAACCACTGCTCTAAAGTCTGTGTGCCTGCCTAACTACTCAACTGTGCTCATTTCCCATGCTAGTAAGGTTATGTTCCAATCCTTCAAGCTAGGCTTCAGAAGTTTATGATCCAACAACTTCCATATGTACAAGCTGGATTTAGAAAAGGCAGACAAATCAGAGATCAAATTGCCAACATCCACTGGATCATAGAGAAAGCAAGGGAATTCCAGAAAAACATCTACTTCTGCTTCATTGACTATGATAAAGCCTTTATCCATATGGATCACAAGAAACTGTGGAAAATTCTTAGAGATGGGAATACCAGACCACCTTACCTGTCTCCTGAGAAACCCATATGCGGGTCAAGAAGTAACACTTAGAACTGGACATGTAACAACAGACTGGTTCCAAATTGGGAAAGGAGTACATCAAGGCTGTATATTGTCAGCCTGTTTATTTAACTCCATGCAGAGTATATCATGTGAAATGCCAGGCTGGATGAAGCACAAGCTGGAATCAAGATTGCTGGGAGAAATATCAACAACCTTATATATGCAGATTATACTACTCTAATGGCAGAAAGTGAAGAAGAGCTAAAGAACTTCTTGATGAGGGTGACAGAGGAGAGTGAAAAAGCTGACTTAAAATTCAACATTTTAAAAACTAAGACCATGGCATCCAGTCCCATCACTTCATGGCAAGTAGATGGGGAAACAAAGGAAAAAGTGACACATTTTATTTTCTTGGGCTCCAAAATCACTGTGGTGATTGTGCACTGGTGACTGCAGCCATGAAATTAAAAGACACTTACTCCTTGGAAAGAAAGCTGTGACAAACTCAGGTAACATATTAAAAAGCAGAGACACCACTTTGCTGACAAAGGAACATAGAGTCAAAACTATGGTTTTTGCAGTAGTCATGTACAGATGTGAGAGCTGGACCATAAAGAAGATTGAGCACCAAAGAACTGATGCTTTCAAATTGTGGTGCTGGAGAAGACTCTTGAGAGTCCCTTGGACAGCAAGGAGATCAAACCAGTCAGTCCTAAAGGAAATCAACGCTGAATATTCATTGGAAGGACTCATGCTGAAGCTGAAGCTCCAGTAATCTGGCCACCTGATATGAAGAGTTGACTCACTGGAAAAGACCCTGAGGTTGGGAAAGATTGATGGCAAAAGGTAAAGGGGGCAGCAGAAGATAGGATGATCAGATAGCATCACTGACCTAATGGACATGAATTTGAGGAAACTCCAGGACATAGTGAAGGACAGGGAAGCCTGGTGTGCTATAGACCATGGGGTCTCAAAGAGTCAGATACGACTTAGCAACTGAACAGCCACAGCAACAAATGCTGCTTCTCAGTATATAGGGACATCTGCTTCGGACAAATGAAAAGTAAATATACAGTAAGTCCCTTACTTTAAACGAGTCCTATTCCAAGAGCACATTCATAAGTCCAATTTGTTCTTAAGTTCGACAAAGTTAGCCTAGGTACCCAACTAACACAGTCGGTTATATACACAGTAATATAGTACTGTACTGTAATAGGTTTATAATACTTTTCACTCAAATTATACATAAAAAACAAACACAAAAAATAAAGAAAACATTTTTAATCTTACAATACAGAACCTTGAAAAGTACAGTAGTACAGTACAACAGCTGGCACACAGGGGCTGGCATCAAGCAAACAGGGAAGAAGAGTTATTGACTAGAGGAGGGAGAGGAGATGGGAGATGGTAGAGCTGAAGGATTGTCAGCAATAGGAGGTGGAGGGCAAGCTGCAATTTCACTCACACCTGACATTCAGTACCAGCTACTTTCACACCTGCTTCCAGACATCCTGGGCTTTAAATAAAGATACTATACTCTGTACTCTATACAGTACTGTGCAGAGTATACAAAAGCACAACCTCTTGGAGAGAATGCATGCACATGACAACATACACCAGACTCATGAGCTAACTTACATGACTGGACATGCAAATGTATGTTCGCATCTTTGAAATGTCACAACTTGAAGGTCTGTATGTAGAGGACTGACTGAAAACCACTTTTTTTAAACCTCCAATATCAACAAACACAGCTGGAACACCCACTGAAAACCCTGTGGACTTCAGAGCCTCGTCCATGTGTCCATGTCAGTGTGTGGAAGAGAGTTAGCCATCCTGCAGCAGCAGGGTCACCCAACCAAGTGGGAAAGAGAATAAAAACACTGAGAAGAGACTCCTGAAGGCTGGACCCATTTACACAGGTTTACTGGTTGACCAGATCCTGGAAAGAAGGGGAGGACTTAAGCAGCAAAGAGCATTAGAGACTAACAGGAAAGTTTCAATGAACCAAGACCAGAGTGAATTCAAGTCAGCTACACCTACTATATAAAAGCCTAGCATGCAGTGCTGTTGGGCAGTGACAGAGGGTGATTTATTTACACAACTAAAAAATAGACACAGAAGAGAAGTCCCCTGGGAGGGCCAGATGAACAGATCTGAGACAAGTTCAAGGGCAAGAGGTCAGAGCTAATGCACATGTGGATCAACTAGAGGTCAGAGCACCAAGCTAGAGAACAGAGACCAAGCTAGTGCAGAGTAATGACTCCCAGTATTAAGGATGACAAAACATGTTTGTGGAGCCCTTGCCATGCAGGAGTGATGGTTTGGATTATTGCCCCTCTCTCCTTCTTACTGTGGGCATGATATGCTTCTTAGCCCCAACAATTTCAGATATAGCCTTGTGACCTGCTTTGGCCAATGGGATAGAAGCAGATGTTGATTTAAGCAAAAGCCTGAAATGTACTTGTGTGGTTGTGCTTCCCCTCTTGTGGTTCTGCCTCTTACCCTATAAAGAAACATATCCTAGGTAACTGATAATGCAGAGAGAATAGGAGATATGGAATAGATCTGGTCCAACCCACAGTGTTGAAGGCAAGCCCAGGATAGATCAGCCAAACCACAGCCAACCTTCAGGTGCATGGGCAGGAGGAAGACGCTATATTAATCAGAGTTCTCCAGAGAAACAGAATCAATAAGATATACTTAGATACAGATGTAGATACAGGCATCTCTGATGGCTCATATGGTAAAGACTCTGCCTGCAGTGCAGGAGACCTGAGTTTGATCCCTGAGTCAGAAAGATCCCCTGGAGAAGGGAATGGCTACCCATTCCAGTATTCTTGCCTGGAGAATCCCATGGACAGAGGATCCTGGCAGGCTACAGTCCATGGGGTTTCAAAGAGTCAGACACAACTGAGCAACTAACACACACACACACACACACACATAAAACCTAACCCTCGTTGTACACAATCCAAAGGCTTGAGGACCAGGAGAGCCAATGGTGTAAGTTCCAGGCCAAGGCAGGAGAATATCAGTGTCCCAAGTCAGGCAGTCAAAGTTCCCCTTTGCTCATGCATGAGTGCTCAGTCACTTCAATCGTGTCTGACTCTTTGCAACCCTATGAATTGTAGCCCACCAGGCTCCTCTGACCATGGCATTCTCCAGGCAAGAATACTGGAGTGGGTTGCCATACCATCCTCTAAGGGATCTGCCCAGCCCAGGGATTGAACCCATGTCTCCTGCATTGCCTGTGAATTCTTTACCCCTGAGCCACCAGGGAAGCCCTCTCCCTTGCTCAGACTTTATGCTCTAGTCAGACCCTCAACTCATTACAATCTGCTTTACTCAGTCTATGCATTCAGAAGTTAATCTCATCCAGAAACACCCTCACAGACACACCACATATCTGGGCCTCCCAGTCAATGTAAACCTGATGCATAAAATTAATCCTCACAGATGCTTATTGTGGTATGGGTATGCCACTGAAATGATGAGGGAGTTTGTTACACAGTTACTGCAGTTAAGAGCTGACTGAGACACGATTGTCTCATTGCATCCTCTCTACAACTCAGGGAGAGAAGCACTATCATTGTATTATAGCAGAGGAAGCAGAGTTTCAGGGAGGCTAAGTAATTTGCCTAAAAAAGTAGGTGGGAGATCTATGTTTCTGATCAAGGTCTCCCTTTGAAGACCATGCTTCAAACTACTACCCTATGCCAACTCCTTGAGCTTTCAGGGCAAGAGAGCCAAGGACTGACTCAGCAGCAACACTTTCCCTGGGCTTTTATCAGGTCTGAACCATAGTAGGGCTTCCCTTGTGGCTCAGCTGGTAAAGAATCTGCCTGCAATGCGGGAGGCCTGGGTTTGATCCCATAGGGCAGGTGAAAGTTAAGAGCCAGAGAACAGAGGTGATCCAGTAGTCACAGGGAAAGTGCTCTGGAAACTTCCACCTCTGAAATGACAACATGAGCATAGGTGTTCTGTTTCAAATAGTCAAGATTTAAAGAGGGACTGGCATCTCCAAAGCTCTTACAAGCCATTCTGTCTTGATGAGAGTGCAACACGTCTGGAGAGAATGGTGCTATAGGATCTCAAGGAAAATGAGCACACTTTAACACAGGGCTTCTCAGCCTGAGCTCTGTGGACACTCAGAGCCTGATGATTCCCTGTTGAAAGTGCATCCTGTGCACTGTAAGACATTCAGAAGCATCCCTGGTTTCTATCCATTGAGTGCCAGTAACAGTCCTTGATGTGACAACCAAAACTATCCCCAGGTATTGCCAAATGTTCCTGGGGGGCAAAATCACCCCCAGTGAAGAACTTAATATATTAAGTATTTCCTTGGAATTAGCAACAACTGTCACTGAGAATGTCACTGATTCTTGAACGTGGCTACACGTCAGAGTCACGTGAAGAGCCCTGGGAAATGCACACTCCCAGGCCTTGCTCTGACTCACTGACTCAGAACTTCTGGAGCAGAGGCCTGAGACTCTGTATTTTGACAGACTTCCTGGATGATTCTTTTCAGCCCACCCAACCTCAGACAGTCACTTAGGAGCCATGGTCTTGGCCAGCACTGGTCACCAGCTCCACATTTACTGATGCTGTAGAAAACAGTCACGTTTTCCAGCTGCCCAGCACTTTAGGGACGACAGCTTTCATATGTTAGGGGCATTTCTGCCTTACAAGTCCTTCCTCCCCAAAAGAGAAGCCAGAAGATTTGCTTACCAAGTTTTCTGAGAATCAGATATACTCAAGAGAAAACTCAGCTCAGGAGACAGTACTGAGGAAGCAGGTACCTGGAAGAATCCATCTTTCTGGCAATGGCGGCAGTGGCAGCAGCTGGTTCTTGGGGCATGCAGGCAATGCACAGATCTGGTAAAATGCGCATGGTGCCCAAACCCAGGAACAGCAAGAGTGTGGTCTTTATAGACCAGCCCTGCCCTGGAGTTCCTGCCAAGCCCAACCACCAGCCCTTTAAAATCTATGTTCACCTTCATTGACTTTAATAAATTCCTTTCTGCTTAAACTAACTCAAGTGGCTTCTGTTGTCTCCAATTAAGAAAAGGTAACTTAATCCCTATGACCCTTTGAGGGAAGAAAGAATAGCAGTATTAGAAATATAACATAGGTGCCCAGAGCTTGGAGGTTGAGACTGGACTCAGTTCAGTTCAGTCGCTCAGCTGTGTCTGACTCTTTGTGACCGCATGAACCACAGCACACCAGGCCTCCCTGTCCATGACCAACTCCCAGAGTCCACCCAAACCCATGTCCATTGAGTCGGTGATGCCATCCAACCATCTCATCCTCTGTCATCCCTTTCTCCTCCTGCCCTCAATCTTTCCCAGCATCAGGGTCTTTTCAAATGAGTCAGCTCTTCACATTAGGTGGCCAAAGTATTGGAGTTTCAGCTTCAACATCAGTCCTTCCAATGAATACCCAGGACTGATCTCCTTTAGGATGGACTGGTTAGATCTCCTTGCAGTCCCAGGGACTCTCAAGAGTCTACTTCAACACCACAGTTCAAAAGCATCAATTCTTTGGCACTCAGCTTTCTTTGTAGTCCAACTCTCACATCCATACATGACCACTGGAAAAACCATAGCCTTGACTAGACAGACTTTTGTTGACAAACTGATGTCTCTGCTTTTTAATATGCTATCTAGGAGAAGGCAATGGCAATCCACTCCTGTACTCTTGCCTGGAAAATTCCATAGACAGAGGAGCCTGGTAGGCTGCCGTCTATGGGGTCCCACAGAGTCGGACACGACTGAGCGACTTCACTTTCACTTTTCATTTTCATGCATTGGAGAAGGAAATGGCAACCCACTCCAGTGTTCTTGCCTGGAGAATCCCAGGGACGGCGGAGCCTTGGTGGGCTGCCGTCTATGGGGTCGCACAGAGTTGGACACGACTGAAGTGACTTAGCAGCAGCAGGTTGGTCATAACTTTCCTTCCAAGGAGTAAGCATCTTTTAATTTCATGGCTGCAATCACCATCTGCAGTGATTTTGGAGCCCCCAAAAATAAAGTCTGACACTGTTTCACTGTTTCCCCATCTATTTGCCATGAAGTGATGGGACTGGATGCCATGATCTTAGTTTTCTGGATGTTGAGCTTTAAGCCAACTTTTTCACTCTCCTCTTCCACTTTCATCAAGAGGCCCTTTAGTTCTTCTTCACTTTCTGCCATGAGGTGGTGTCATCTGCATATCTGAGGTTATTGATATTTCTCCTGGCAATCTTGATTCCAGCTTGTGCTTCCTCCAGCCCAGCATTTCTCATGATGTATTCTGCGTAGAAGTTAAATAAGCAGGGTGACAATATACAGCCTTGACGTACTCCTTTTCCTATTGGAACCAGTCTGTTGTTCCATGTCCAGTTCTAACTGTTGCTTCCTGACCTGCACACAGGTTTCTCAAGAGGCAGGTCAGGTGGTCTGGTATTCCCATCTCTTTCAGAATTTTCCACAGTTTATTGTGATCCACACAGTCAAAGGCTTTGGCATAGTCAATAAAGCAGAAATAGTTCTCTGGTTCCTCTGCCTTTTCTAAATCCAGCTTGAACATATGGAAGTTCACGATTCACATATTGCTGAAGCCTGGCTTGGAGGACTGTTTGGGTTCAAATCCCAGCTCTGTCACTTACACTGCTGCTGTAAGTAAATTACATAAGCCTTCTGAGCCTCAGTTTTCACTAAGAACAATGAAGGTAGTATATACTTCACCTATTCTTTTGCAGATCAAAAGGGAGAGTTTAAGTGGTGCTTTGTACATTTTGGTATTGTAGTTCAGTCACTCAGTTGTGTCAGACTCTTTGCTATCCCATGGACTGAAACACACCAGGCTTCCCTGTTCTTTACTATCCCCCAGAGTTTGCTCAAACTCATGTCCATTGAGTCGATGATGCCATCCAACCATTTCATCTTCTGTCATCCCCTCAATCTTTCCCAGCATCAGGGTCTTTTTTAATGAGTTGGCTCTTGCCATCAGGTGTCCAAAGTACTGGAGCTTCAGTTTCTGCATCAGTGCTTCCAATAATGTTCAGGACTGATTTCCTTTAGGATTGACTGGTTTGATCTCCTTGCTGTCCAAGAGACTCTCAAGAGTCCTCTCTAGCACCACAGTTCAAAAGCATTAATTCTTTGGTGCTCAGCCTTCATTATGGTCCAACTCTCACATTCATACATGACTACTGGAAAAACCATAGCTTTGACTATACAGACCTCTGTCAGCAAAGTGACGTCTCTGCTTTTTACTATGCTGTCTAGGTTTGTCATAGCTTTTCTTCCAAGGAGCAAGCATCTTTTAATTTCATGGCTGCAGCCACTGTCCATAGGGATTTGGAGCTCAAGAAAATAGTGTGTCACTATTTCCATTGTTTCCCCATTTATTTGCCATGAAGCGATGGGACCAGATGCCATGATCTTAGTTTTTTGAATGCCGAGTTTTAAGCCAGCTTTTTCACTCTCCTCTTTCATCTTCATCAAGAGGCTCTTTAGTTCCTCTTTGCTTTCTGCCATTAGCGTGGTGTCATCTGCATATCTGAGATTATTGATATCTGTCCTGGCAATCTTGATTCCAGCTTGTGGTTCATCCATTCTGGCATTTCACATGATATACTCTGCATAGAAGTTAAATAAGCAGGGTGACAGAAATATACAGCCTTGACATACTCCTTCCCCAATTTGGAACCAGTCCATTGTTCCATGTCCGGTTCTAACTGTTGCTTCCTGACCTGCATACAGGTTTCTCGGGAGGCAGGTAAAGTGGTCTAGTATTCCCACCTCTTCAAGAATTTTCCACAGTTTGTTATGATCCACATAGTTAAAGGCTTTAGTGTAGTCAATGAAGCAGAAGTAGATGTTTTCTGGAATTCTCTTGCTTTTTCTATGATCCAATGGATGCTGGCAATTTGATCTCTGATTTGTCTGCCTTTTCTAAATCCAGCTTGTACATTTGAAAGTTCCTGGTTCACAAACGGTTGTTGTACATACAAAACACATTAGCTTTGTTATTGTTGAGTGTTACGTCAAACAATAACCAGTACTGAGGTTGCAAAGAAAAAAGAGCTTTATTGGGGGTCTTGAGAATTCAATTCAGGAGACACTGATTTGGGTAAAACTGAACTAGTGTTCCAGAAAAGAGAGTCAGGGCAAAAGCCACGGAACTGTGCAAGAGTTATAATTGACCTTGACACAGAAAGGAAATATTTGTCCTTAAGGGATAGGCTGTCATGAATTATTTAGGGTAAGGGTCCGACAAGTAGATAGGCTGTCACGAGTTATTTTAAGGCAAGGGTCCGATAAGTATCTCGAGTTTTTGGCAGATGTTGTGGATGCCTGTTTTCAGACAATAAGTGGTCAAAAGGTCAGATTCCATCTGGGCTGAGACGTGCAGAAGACTGCTTCCTCAACAGACTCCTGGCTCCATCTAAGCTCTCTTAGCAATACCACCTCCATTTTTGTTTTCCTGTCACAGTTGGTTCTGAAAGCTTTTCACCTTCCCTAAGACTCCAGCGGATCTAGTCTCCTCCATGTTCTTTAGAGGTCAAGCCGTTCTCACCACTGTCCCTTTTCCCTTGTGAGGATTCTGGATGGAATAACCTCTCTTTTTACTTCCACCTATTCAACTCTTTCAAACCCTAACTTATTTCCCTTCTTCACAAAAGCCATGTGACTATTTTCCTTCTCTGAAGCTCTGTAGCATCCGGCAATGCCTACTGCAAAACTTTAGTACTTAATTATGTATTGCTGTGATAGTCCTAGTGGTTCATCCTGGATAGGTCCTAATCTCAACAGCTAGACTGTAGACTTCTTGAGGGCAGATCTCTTGCTTCCTATGTCTTGGTCAACCCCCACTGGGCTGGACATTTAGGAAAAAAGAAAGAAAAAGGTGTCATATTGAACTGAGCAACTCAATAGATGCTAAAATGTCTCAGGTCACAGGAGCAGCGGAAGGTGAGTGATGAAACCAGGAGTGCCTCTCCAGGCAGCCCTGAATCTCACACAGCAGAAGGGCCAGGAGGCTGTTCGGTAATTTGCATACAGATGACATTCTGCAAAGTGCAGGTGCCTGCCTTCCCACCACAGAGGCCAATTAAATGCTTTACATTTTAAAAGCAGACTCTTTAAGAAATGCCTGTGAGAACAATTAAGAACACAACACACAGTAAATGAAACAGGAAGTTATCAAAGCTGCTGAAAGAAGTTGAGGAAAATGGCCAGTGGCCAAATGGGAGGAAACAGTCCAGTGGATCAGACAATGAACTTTGGAAGCCAATAGACACAGGTCCTAGCCCCAGCAGAGCCTCTCACAGGCCAGTTGTAAAATAGAGGTAATGACAGTACTCGCCTGATAGGGTAGTTGCAAAGATTGAATGGATTAATACATATAAAGTAATTAAAACAGTGCCTAGTACTTAAGTGCTCAATGACTGTTGGTTGCTATGATTATAACGATTATTAATATAGTGTTATATATGCTCCAAAATAGCAGGGACCTTTTCTGCCTTGTTTTTTTTAGCACCCCAGCACTTTCAGCACACAGGAGGAAACTCCATAAATGTTTGTTGAATGAGCAAATTAAACAGCAAGCTTAGCAGGTGACAAATTATGATCCTGAGCAGCTTGCAGACCTGCTGCCCAGGTGCCTTCAAGTGCTCCTTCCTTCCCATGGCCAAGTCTCAGGAACCCCCTCTTATAACTGTCAACCCTGGTTTGACCGCCCACAAGACCCCCCTCTGGGTTCATCCCCTCAGTCTTTCCTGGCCAAGGCTCTCCATTCCCTCCTGAACAGATCCAGTCCCTGCATCCTGCCCAGAGCCCCATGGACCTGCACATCCTGAGCTGAGACCCTAGAATCTTACAGACCATGATTTAAATCCTGACATTCAGCATCTTGCTAACCTGTGTCCTTGGTTCATTTTCTTCATCTCCCTGATCTCAGTTTCCTCACCTGAAAAGTAGAATAACAGTACCCACTTATGGATGTAAATTCCTGCTACTGTGCCCAGCACAGCACCTGCGTATAAAAGGGGGTGCATGCAAACTTAGCCGATCAGTTGTGTCTGACTCTTTGGGATCCCATGGATTGTAGCCTGCCAGGCTCCTCTGTCAATGGGGGTTTTCCAGGTAAGAATACTGGCTGTGCTGTGCTTAGTTGCTCAGGCATGTCCGACTCTTTGAGACCCTATGTATTGTAGCCCCCCAGGCTCCTCTGTCAAAGGGAATTCTCCAGGAAAGAATACCCGAGTGGGTTGCCATGCCCTCCTCCAGGGGACTAGGGCAGGTTGCTATTTCCTTCTCCAGGGGATCTTCCTGACCCAGGGATCAAACCCACATCTCTTGTGTCTCTTGCATTGGCAGGCAGATTCTTTGCCACTGTGCCACCGGGGAAGCCCTAAAAGGTGGCCCACTGCTAATTCCTTCCCGGCCTGCTACTTCCACAAGCTGGTAGAATCACGAGGGCCCCATAAAAATATTAGATGAGCCATTTGGCCAGCGAGAGCCTGGTGATTGAAATCATAAGTATCCAGTCTATTTCTCCAAAAGAGAGCAGAACTTTGTAATAAAACTGAATTGTGGTAGAATGCTGGGAAAAGCTGTTTGCCGCAGGCTTAACGGGTAAGATATAAAGGGCACATCCTCAGAGGCCAGGGGACAGGTTTATTAATAGGATTAAAGCCAGGGGGAGCTGCTGGAGAGCCAGGGTGGCTTCTCAGCATGAAAGAGTATGTACTCACAGATAAAATCACCCACACAGCAGCCAAGAGGCCACTTCAGAAATAAAAAATGACAATGGGCTACTGGGATAGGAAGTGCCAGTGGTCCCCCAAGCACTGGTCCATGATCTTCTGTAAGGATGGTGACATCAGAATCACCAAGGGAGGTTTTCCAAGTACAGACAGACTTTAGACCCACATCTAAGGTTCAGTCCCTGGGTTGGGAAGATCCTCTGGAGGAGGGCATGCAACTCATTCCAGTATTCTTGCCTGGAGAAGCCCATGGACAGAGGAGCCTGGTGGGCCAGTGTCCACAGAGTCACTAAGAGTCAGATATGACTGAGCAACTAAGCGCACACACACACATAATTAAGACACTCCAAAACTTGGCTGCCTCTTCAGCATCATAACAGTGAATCATACCCGTGAATCTTTTAGAACTGTTAACAGCTTCCCAGGGACCACTTACAGTCACTGGACTAGAAATTCTAGCATACGTGCATGCTAAGCCGCTTTAGTCGTGTCTGACTGTTTGCGACCCTATGGACAGCAGCCCGCCAGGCTCCTCTGTCTATGGGATTCTCCAGGCAAGAATAGTAGAGTGGGTTGCCATGCCCTCCTCCAGGGAATCTTCCCAACTCAGGGACTGAACCAGCATCTCTTACATCTCCTGCATTGGCAGGCGGGATCTCTACCACTAGCGCCACCATTTAATATATATCCATTTCATGTTTTGGTAAGAAAGCAATAAGAAGAAAAGATGGCCACATTCTTCATTGAGCTTACAGTTGACTACTAGAGACATTAACCAAAGAGCCAAACAATCAATCAATCAATCATTCATTCATTCTAAAATGAAGTAAATACTATGTGCCAGTCTCTGTACTAGGGAGTCTGACTGAGCCCTAAATATGGGAAGCAGCAAGAAATCTGGCAGAGAGTCATATTTTAGATTTTAACCTATTCACAGGAGGCATTATTGTTTCTTTGTCTTTTTAGAATTATGGCCCACATTAGTTACTGAGATGAGAAATGTTTCCTGAAGTTGAGAGAAAAGATTATGTTTGCAAGATCACAGTTCGCAGATTTGAGAAAGAGGTTTGCACAACTAAAATACTGACAGTATATTCTCAAATGATAGAGATGAGTTAAAAGAGTGACAAAAGTAAAAGGGGAAAAACAGCAGCAGCAGCAATCATATCAAAAACATATTAAACTCTTACCATGTGCCAGCACTGATCTAAGCGCCAAATAAACATAAAAATATACACACATAGCCCTTTCATTGCAACTGGATAGAGTAGCAAATGCAGTAGCCTACTGCAAGGGTAATTTCACAATGGCACCAGTGGCCTTAAAAAGCATTCCTACCATTCCACCATGGTCTTTCTTTACATTCAGTGCATCCTTTGGCTTCATGCACATATCACTAAGGCTTTATGCACAAAAATGTGCAGCAGTGGTTTCTAATGGCACAAAACCTGGAAACAAAATGCCTGAAAGTCAGGGTTTGCTTAAATTATCTCTAGTACATCCACATAATTGAACAACGAGACACCTCTCTTTGTACTGATACAGAGCCCTTTCCAAGACTAACCATGAAGTGAAAAATGCAAGCTCCAGAAGGATGTGTGGTGTTTTTGAAATTTTATGTCATATGCATATATTAATTTTGCAAAAAAAGCAATGTAGGGCAATATACCAAACTGTTAATCGAGTGTAATCCAATAGTCTATGCAAGGACAAGAAAAATAGGGAAAGAAGTTTGAGAAAATGTTAGCTGGTTATGTTTGTGTCATAGACCAATGGATTTTTTTTTTCTCCTACTTTTCTGTATTTCTAAATTTAGATGTGTGGTAAATGGAATACTTTTACCATTAAAGAAAAATTTAGTAAAAGAAAATCATGAGTTCAGGCTAGGGATTTGCTTAGGTTTTTAAAACCTTACAATACATATAAGAAGGGATTTATGAACAAGAAACAAATAACAAAAAACAGCAGAAAATGTCAAGGAAATGGGTAGAAAAGCATAAACCCTAGAATAATGTGCCAAAAAAAAAAAAAAAGGGTCTTTCAAAACTGAATTTTAAAGTATCATTCAGAGGTTGTTTTCTGGGTTGTTGTTTTCTTTTTAAGTGTATTAGTTAGGACTTTTTGATGTAATTGACAGGAAACCCAACTCAAACTGGATTAAGTAAAAGAGGGGATTATTGGCTTACAGAATTGAAAAGCCCAGGGGAAGGATTTATTCAGGAATAGCTTGCTTCTGAGGCTCACCTGCAGAAAGTCTTCCTTTTTGTCTTGGCACAGCTCTCCACTGTGAGGCTTCAAAATCAGACCCAAATAGTGCTCCTGAAAGCCTAGGCTCACTTCACTGTTATTATTGGCAGTTCTAGAAGAAAAGAGCCTCTGCCTGTTCCCCTAATAGATGCATCTGCATCTAACTCACACAAGTTGGGTCACATGCTCATCTCTGAACCAATCACTGGAGACAAGAGAAAACAAGGTTCTGATGGGCCAGCCTAGGACACACAACAAATCCTGGAGCCCCAGGGTGGATTCAACACCATCTGAAGCAGGTGGATCCATGTGAAAATGTGCCCGGTTCACTCCTTTTCCCCAGAGCCAGGACATTTAAAAATGTACCGAGAAAGGACCATACCCGCTTCAGGGCAGGAAGTTAACATCTGTGGTTTGGGAGCCACAGAATGCTTGGCAAAAGTAATTGTACGTGCCTGACATCTTTCCTTCTAAAAACACCCACTCATTCTTTTCTTATTCCTCATCTTCAACCTCTCCTTCTTCAGTTATCTGTGCAATTCAATATTTTATTTCTTTATCTTATTGATGTTTTAGCTACCAAAGTAATGCAACTTATTCTCAAACTTATCAAGCAATAGAAAAATGCACAGTAAAAAGAGAGTGCCCTTACCTCCTGGAAAACCCCTGGTGACAGTTTGGTACATAATCTTCCACAATATTTATTGTGTGCATAGAAGCAAATCATGTTTAATACAATGTTCCATATTTATACAGAAGTGGTGAACTATCCACCAGAGTGGCCAGCAGCCTTGCCTGGTCTCTGGAGCACGTGTGTGGTATTTCTGAGGACACATCCAGAAACCATGTTTACTGCCCCTTCCATTCATTCCTCTCCCAGTCAACAAGTGTTTAAGTGCCTACTATGTGCCGGCTGCCATGCTGGGTGCTCAGAAAACAGGGTGAACCAAACAGACCCAGCGCCCTTCTTGAGACAAAATCTGGGCTACAAGGATGATGAGTCTAACTCAGTTCAAGAAATGCATTCACCAAGCACCTTCTCCACATCAGCCCTTGTACAGGGTGTGGATTCTCACTGGTAAATCAGACATAGCCCCTGCCCTGAAGTGCTCACAGAATAGTAGAAGAGGCATGTGAGAAAATGAAATATATTCTTTTCATTTTTCATTATATTATTATTAACTAAATGTATTGAGTATTTACTATGTGTCAGACACTACACTAAGCACTTTACATGCGCTAACTCACTTAATCCTTACAAGGACCTTGGGGATAGGTATGATGACCATACCCATTTCACAGACGTAGACACTGAGGCTCAGAAAGGACCAAATGACTTGCTTGAGGTCTCATAACTGATGAGTGACTGGGCTGTGACTCAAGCCCAGATCTATTAACATTCGTCTCCAAGACTCCTTCTTTTCTTTTATTCACCAGCTATTCCACTCCACAATGTTTTCTTTTGCTCCTTATCAGCAGATTCCTGCAGACCCCACATGACTTAACTCCGCCCCAGTCAATTTGTGCCTGAGTCTCCAAACTTTAGGAAAACACTTTACATGAACTATATTGATAGCTACATTGATTGAAAATTGTGTCACATACAGCAAAGAATATCTGTTCCCAGGGCACCCAGTGAGACAGAAGTAGGTCTGTTAGCAGTTTCATATTCCACATTCCACTCGGAAGGTTAATGTTGCAGGTCTCATGCCTCCTGAGCTTAAAACCAGGGGCATCAAAGTAATGAGGGGCGTGAGCCTTCCATGAGGTTTGGACTAATGACCGCTGAGCAGCAGTTCAGCCGTGAGCCCCATGACGTTGAGTTCAGCATGGTGAGAAAACTTGATAAGGATCTTGGTCAAAAGAAGTCTTGATTATTTAATGAAAAAGGCTAACTGGCCAGGATCTCACTATCATTTATTTTTAAACCAACATAAGTCATAATTTTATCTATTATCTCACCCCGATCAGCTTCCTGCCCTTGCCCTGCACCCAATCACTGTCAGCCAGCTTTGGGATGTAAACCTCTGTGGATGTTGCCTCAACAGCAGACATGTCATTATCTCCATAAAAAGGTATTTCTGCTGACAGAGGCAACTGCCAGGCTGGTCCTTCAGAATCCCATCTTTCACTCTGCCATCCCCTCCCCAAGCTCCTGTTCTCCAATCAGATCTTTAATTCATTTCAGTGGTGTTATACCGAGCTTCCACCCTGGGCCGGACATAAAGATGAATGAGACCCAGGTCTTATAAGATCCAAGGCACTCATGGTCAGAAGGAAAGGACAGACAACTTACACTAAAATAAAAAAGAGTAATGTATAATATTTCCCTTGCAGCAATATAAGGAAAGTGGCTTCCCTGGTGGCTCAGTGGTAAAGAATCTGCCTGACAAGCAGGAGACACGGGTTTGATCCCTGGGTCAGGAAGATCCCCTGGAGAAGGAAATGGCAACCCACTCCAGTATTCTTGCCTGGGGAATCCTATGGCTAGAGGAGCCTGGCAGGCTACAGTCCATGGGGTTGCAAAAGAGTCAGACACAACTTAGTGAAACAACAACAACATGAGGAAAAACAAGATACAGAGGAAAGGGTTATGTATTCTCTCTGGAGAGCACAGAAGAAGGCAGAAAGAAGTTTTCACAGATGAGGGTTTTAAAGAATTAATAGGAGTTTTCCAGGGAGTGGAGAAAAGGAAATAAAGGCAGGAAATTCTGAAATGGCATGTTTGGGGAAGAAAAGAAGGTTTCACAGAAGTTAGTAAATCTATGTATAGAAAAAGGAGGAACAGGGGATTTCCCTGGTGGTCCAGTGGTTAAGAATCCACCTTCCAATGCAGGGGACTTGGGATCGACCCTTGGTAGGGGAACTAGGATCCCACATGGCCACCGGGCAACTAAGCCCATGGACCACAACTACTGAAGCCCACGAGCTCTAGAACCTGTGCTCCACAAGAGAAGCCCTTGTGCCGCAACTAGAGAGACACCCCTGAGCACCACAAGGAAAGAGCCTGAGCACCCCAACAAACACCCAGCATAACCAAAAAAATTTTTTTTAAAAAGGAGCAAAGTGGTAGATGAGTATGAGAATCCAACCACTTGGATGGCTTAGTTTTGTGAAAGTTTTTAGATTTGGAAATAATTTCACACTAACAGGAAAGTTGTAAGATTTGTATAAAGAACTCATATATACTCTTTCATCCAGTTTCCCAAGAGTCAACATTTTGCCATACTAGCTGTATCATCTTCTCTCTGTGTATACGTATATGTATTTTTTTTCTGAACAATTTGAGAGTGATTTGAGGTCATGATATTCCTTTACACCTGAACACTTCAGTGAGTACTTCCTAAAACCAAAGTCATTTTCTTAGATAACTACTATATAAAGTCAGGAAATTTAAGTTGACTTAATACTATTATCTGATTCACAAACTATATTCATATTTCACCAACAATTTTTCCAACTTTCCCAATAATTTTCTTTATACCAAAAATTTTAAATTGGAACCTGACTACCCCATGTTCTTGTCTGGAGAATCCCATGGACAGAGCAGCCTGGTGGGCTACAGTCCATTGAGTCACAGAGTCGGACATGACTGACGCGACTTGGCACACACACACGACTACTCCCAACATGTCCTGCTTTATTTTTTTTCATAGCATTTACCACCACTTAACATATACATTTTTTTAATTAAAAAAAAATTTTTATTGGAGTTTAGTTGCTTTACAGTGTTGTGTTAGCTTCTGCTATACAGCAAAGTGAATCAGTTATATATATACATAAATGTGTGTGTGTGTGTGTGTGTATGTATATCCCATTTAAAATTTTTTAATTATCTTTCCTTTCCCACCAGCCCACTAGAATGTAAATCCTATAAAGTCAAGATCTTTGTCTCCTTTGTTCACTGTTGTGTCCTCAATACCCAGAATAGTGTCTGACATGTTTCATAAATATCTTTTGAACGGCTAAGCCTGGAGATATCTCTTTCTAACCTCCTATTCTTTTTTTAAAACAAAACAACAACAAAACAATAGATATTCATTTCAGGAACACTAAACTCCATGTTATTGCTTTTCCTCTTTGAGAATTCTTGCTCGGGATTCTTTTGTTCCCCTGTAGGTATACAGTGCATATTGCAAGGGAGATGGCATCCCAAAACAGTTAGGGCTTCCTCTAACACTAGCCCAAGTCAACTGAATGCCCTCTGGGCTGTCAGTACAGATGAAAAAGTTCTTGAAGTGCAATGGTATCTAATCCTCTGCAAACAGAGTTAGCATCTTTAGATTTAATTGAAAGATAAAAGAAAACCCCCAACCAGAAGGTCAATTTATAGATTCAACAGTTAAATCAAGCCATATCCTTAAGCACATGGGACATGAACCTTGCATTAAATCAAAGACTTAATCTAAGTTAAGCCACCCTGCCTGGGCACGTGAGCTGAAGACATGTAATTAACACCAGCCAGTCAGTACCAATGGCTCCAGCTGACAGTGTAAGGCCTCAAAACCTTGTGACAATTTCCAGGGGGTTGGAGGATGCTCACCTTCCAGTTGCAGAGATGGTGAGCTTAGCCTCTTTCTGTCCGACCTCATCTCCTAAGACTCACAACACTGCAGCCCAATAGGCCTCCTGGTACTTCTCAGACATATCAAGAATGCTTCAAGGTCAGGTGTACCTGCTCGCCACCCAGTTGCCTTTGGACTATGCTCAAATGTCAGCTTCTCAGTGAGAACTTCTCTGTCATCTTATTTAATTCTGTAAGCCCCCTCCTCCCCGTCATGTGCCATCCCCTGCCCTCTTTATCCTTTACCATAGAACGAACCGCCTGCCACACTGCACATTTTACTTAATCATTTAGTCCACCAAAGACATGTACAATTATGTGCAGAGAAGTTTAATTCATAATAGTCCCAAATTGAAAACAACCAGTTGTTAATAATTAAGGTAGCCTCATGATAGGATACTATACAGAAATGAAAATGGACCAACTACAGTTACCATGAAACATGGATGAATCTCATAAACATAAGGTTTAGCAAAGAAGTCAGACACAAAAGAATATATCGTGTATGATTCCTTTAATGAAGTTCAAAATTAGGCAAGACTAATCAATACCGTTAGAGGTCATTACAGCGTTTCCCTCTGAGGAGAACAGGCTTTAAGAGTTCACAAGGGAGATCTGTAGTGTTAGAAATGTTTTGTATCTAAATCTAGGTGATGATTACATGGGCATCTATACATATGGAATAAAAATCAAGCTAGGCACGTAAGATTTGTGCTCTTTATGTTAATTACACCTTAACTAAAAATAAACCTGGAGGGGGCACTTTCAAAAGATAGATCCACAGACAAAAGTAAGCACTGGCAAACAGCACAGCAATTAGGAATGTTCATATATTTCTGCTGCTGCTGCTGCTGCTGCTAAGTCGCTTCAGTCGTGTCCGACTCTGTGTGACCCCATAGACGGCAGCCCACCGGGCCCCACCGTCCCTGGGATTCTCCAGGCAAAAACACTGGGGAGTACAAAACAGCACAGCCACTCTGTGGAACACTGTGGCAGTTCCTTATGAAATTAATATACACTTGCTGTATGGCCCAGTGACATCACTCCTGAGTATGCTAAAGTATGCTAAAGAGATGCACAAATGTTTATAGCAGCTCCATTTATAGTTACCATAAACTGGAGGCAATCCAAATGTCCTTCAGTGAGTGAATGGATAAAGGAGCTTCCATACCACGGGATACTGCTCAGCAATGAAAAGAAATAAACCACTGGCACAGGCAACAACCTGGATGAATCTCAAAGGCATTACTGTAAGCAGAAGAAGCCAGCCTCAATATGTTACATACTGTATGATCGTATATGTATGACTTTCTGGAAAAGACAAAATTAGTGATGGAGACACATCAGTGGTTGCCAAGGGTTATGGGTATGGAGACGGTGTGACTGTAAAGGAATAAATCCCAATTGCGGTGGCAGTATTTCCATGAATCTATACACATGTTCAGATTCATGGAACTAAACACACCAAAAATGGGGAGGGAGAGGAAACTGTACTGTATAATATAAAATAAGTAAGATATTGATTCAGAGTTCTGTCCCACAATTAATATAAAGCTATCTCAGAAATGAGACAAATAAGTTCTGGCATTTAACGTACAGCATGGTGATTATAGGTAATAATACTGTATTCTATACTTGAAAGTTGCTAAGAGAGTAGATCATAAATGTTCTCACAACAAAAATGAAACAGTGATTACGTGAAATGATGGAGGTGCTGGCTAACGCTATAGTAGGAATCCTTTTGGAGCATGTAAGTGTGTCAAATCAATGTGCTGAACACCTTAAACTTACACAACTTTCTGGTGGGCTTCCCTGGTGGTCCCGTGGTTAAGACTCCACCTTGCAATGCAAGGGACTCCGGTTTGATCCCAGGTCCCAGAAGATCCTACATACTGGGGAGCAACTAAGCCCACGAGCTGCAACTACTGAAGCCCATGCCTCAAGCCTAGGCTCTGCAACAAGAGAAGCCACCACAGTGAGAAGCCCGCACACCACCACACAGAGTAGCCCTCGCTCTCTGCAATTAGAGAAAGCCTGCATGCAGCAACAAAGACCCAGCACAGCCAAATAAATAGATAAATCTTTAAAAAGGAAAACTTGATAAAAAACTTACACAATGTTATGTCACAATTATATCTCCATAAAGCCAGAAAACAACATAAATACACACACACAAACACATATGCTTCAAGAATTTAAACAAAATATACATTAAGCACAAAACCATGGCCTCTTAAGTGTAGCAAATATAAATGTGTTTAGATGTGGGGATAAGAGGAAATGAGCCTGCAGACAAATAAATAAAATAAGAGATGTGTGTTCAGTGATGCAGTAGGAAGACTAGCACCTAGAAGGGAGAGGCAATTGTACTCTCAGCTGTAGTTCATTGCAGGGACCAGCAAGTGGGAAAATCTACATCAGGCGAGGTCTGGAGGAATCCGAGAACAGGCTCCCAGTATTTCCCCGTTTCTCCCCAACTCCTGAGATCACATTGCACATTCTCCTTCCTCTGGCAAAATTCAGCAACATACTGTTGTAGCCACGCGTTCCGGGAAACAAACTCACTCAGAAGGACAATGCAGATGGTGGAGTGCAGTTGATTACACCGGCGGGCTCAAGGCAGAGTCTTCTCTTAGCCAAGGACCCCGACCAGTCTTTGTGAAAACCTTATATACCTTAAGCAACCGAGCCCAAACCCACCTCCCCAGATTCCCTGAAACTAGTCTGAACAAAGGAAAAAGAAAGATACAATTAAAGTCAACCGGTGATTCATATGCCTTAAATCTAGGGAGTTAATAGTGGACAATGATCAATAGGCTTGTGGTCATTCCCCAATAAGCATAATAGAATGTACGATTCTATTCAGTCACACAGATAATTAGGGTATTCTTTTAGGCAATGGAGAGCCCCGGGGCTCTTCCTTCCGGGGGCCTGGTTTTCCAGTTGGTATGTCGTTTCCATAGATACTGGGCATATAGCTCAAAGTCCACAGTCCGGCCCAAGATGGAGTCCTGCTTTCAAGATAGAGTCTGTTCTGTTTCCTCCTTCAATACCTACACTGTTTCTGCCCAGGGAAGCCCACTAAAGACTCAAAGCTCAGGGGGCTGACTGGGGCTGGTCACGACGTATGGAAATTCCAAGCCTAAAAGGGAAGCATGGATTCAGTGCCCCTGGTGGGCCAAACAGCCTTACTGACAACAGGAGACAATCCAAAACTCCAAGTACGCTGATGCCTGTCAAGGGTCAAGCCCTAAAGTACATCCTTCTAAAGATGACAGCCTCAGGTGACACCCTGCTAAAGATGACAACATGAACTCCTCCTTGTACAGCAGCTATGCCTGCATGCTCAGTCGCTTAGTCATGTCTGACTCTTTGTGACCCTATGGACTGTAGACCACCAGGCTCCTCTATCTATGGGATTCTGCAGGCAAGAATACTGGAATGGACTCCAATGCCCTTCTCCAGGGGATCTTCCCGACCCAGGAATCAAACCCACATCTCTTAACGTCTCCTGCATTGGCAGGCAGGTTCTTTACCACAAACACCACCTGGGAAGCCCATACTGGAGCTGTGTGTGGACCAATATCAACATGTCCTGAGCCTGTGAAAGTGAAAGTTGCTCAGTCGTGACTCTTTGTGACCCAATGTACTATACAGTCCATGGAATTCTCCAGGCCAGAATACTGGAGTAGGTAGCTTTTCCCTTCTCCAGGGGATCTTCCTCCCAACCCAGGAATCAAACCACAGTCTCCCGCATCACAGGCAGATTATTTACCAATTGAGCTATCAGGGAAGCCCAAAAGAAAAAATCAAATCAAATCAACAGTCTGTGAGTCAGCATGCTGCAACTAAGAGGTCACATGGTGTAGTCAAAAAAATAAAGTAAACTTAAAAAAAAAAAAATAACAGTGTTTAAGTCAAACAAAACAATGGTTTGACCAGATACAGCCATGGGCATTGTGCTGTGACTCTGACCTCAGGGCTGCAAGCACAGGGAAAAGGAATCCCCTGAAGGCTCCCACCTCAGCCCCATAAGGCAGATCACGGCCACTGGTGACAGGGAGACAGTGTGAATGTCCCTCCCCTTTCCTCACATTAAACCAGCACTGCCTTTGGCAAACTGACCTGAATGTATTTTTTCCCTCACCTTTGCCTCTCTGTGTGACAATCAAAGAATACCTCAGCAAATGTTGAAAAACAGAAATACAGAGGGGCAGAGAACAATTCACAAATCTCCTTAAGGATAACCTAAAGATGGAACCATTCTCCTCTCCTGCAATGGCCCTCCCAGTCCCCCAGCTCCAAAGCTTCTCAGATTAAAAGGAGAAATTCTCTAATGTTTGCAGTTTTCATTTTTGAAAGTTTCAGGCATGAAAGAGTTTTTGCTCCCTAATGATACCTCTCAGATCTAGCAGGACCTGGGCTCTGTTTAACTGAAGGATCGCCTTCATGTTCACCACAGACTTTCCTCACCTCAAAGTTAAATGTTCATCAAGAACAAGGAGCCTGCAAAGCCTCAGAAACTCTGATATTAATTGATTTGCTGCTACTCATCAGTTCTTCTGAATATAATTTCAGCCATTCTTATGTGTTAATCAGGCAGACTCAATGGATTGATGGATGGATGGATGGATGAATATATGGATGAATAGATGGGTGGATGGATGCATCCATGGGTGGATGAATGGATAAACTGAGACAGATAAATGCAGACAGAACCAGATACAGGCAAATGCTCAGTTGCTAAGTCATGTCTGACTCTTTGCAACCCCATGGACTGTAGCCTACAAGGCTCCTCTGTCCATGGGATTTTCCAGGCAAGAATACTGGAGTGGGTTGCCATTTCTTCCACTAGGGAACCTCCCTGATTCAGGGATCAAACCCGTGTCTCCTGCATTATAAGTGGATTCTTTACCAGTGAGCCACCTGGGAAGACCCACAGACAAATAAAAATAAATAGAGAAGGAAAGATGATTCACTCATTCACACAATAAGTATCTGTTATCTACTATGGGTCAGGCATTGTTCTGCGTGCTGATGATATAACAGTAAACAGAAGAGGGAAACGTCCCCTACCTTCATGGAGTTCACATCCTAGAAGAAGAGAGACAGACTATAAACCAGTAAGTACAACATTGAGAACGGTTTCTGGTGTTAGTGCTATGGAGAGAAAAAATAAAAAGGGAGGAGCTTGGGACTGGCTGGGAGGAATTTCCATTTCAAATGGTAGAGACAGGGAAAAACTCACTAGAATACGATCTTTGAATAAAGATCTAAAGAAGATCAGGATGTTCAGGTTCAGGAGTACTTTTTATGTACTGAGGAAAACAGGCTTGGGACAATGGAAAATCAGGAAAATGTCAAAACAGTTGTTTTGACACCAACATGTATCTAGAGAAGATCATAGAATAGAAATACTTAGTTGTTCGCAAGATTTGGATTGAAGAAGAATCATACAGCTAAACACACTTGGAGGAAACCAACGGACTATCACCAAGAAGGGCCCGTCCAGCCCCCAGGTAACCAGGAGACCTAACCATTCCTGTGTCATCATAGTGTGGTAACATAAAAAGATGGGGGGAACACGCCTAATTTGGGCATAGAAATAGGTAGAAATGTAGAACCCACCAGAGCTGATATAGACACCCTGGGGATATATTTGGGTGGATCAACAAGGGAAGGTTGAAATTCTACATGAATATGGAAATGCATATCAACAGAATGGGAAAGACTAGGGATCTCTTCAAGAAAATTTGAGATACCAAGGTAACATTTCATGCAAAGATGGGCACAATAAAAGAAACAGTATGGACCTCACAGAAGCAGAAGATATTAAGAAGAGGTGGAAAGAATACATAGAAGAACTATATAAAAAATGTTGCAGAAACTGGCTGTAAAGAAACCAAGAGACACTCAGAGAGTCGGAGAACTCAAGTGTGTTACCCTGGCGGGCCCAAAGGAGTTAGCCCTCCAAGCTCTGAGCCCCGACTGTTGGGTGTACAGTTCCTTAATAGGGTCCCAATTCCAGGTTTGTGTTCTATACCTTCTACTGGATACTTTAGGCACACAGGATGGGGAGGCAGGGAACTGCCTGACCTTTACACAGACAAGCATGGCTAAGCAAGCTTACAGAGGAAGGGCAATGGCAAAGCAGGGGCAAGGGTGAGTGAGATAAGTTTTAGTTCCTAGCACTGTTGTAAGTTTCCATTTCCCAAAACTACATG
Source organism: Giraffa tippelskirchi (assembly GCF_054371585.1). Classification (NCBI taxonomy): domain Eukaryota; kingdom Metazoa; phylum Chordata; class Mammalia; order Artiodactyla; family Giraffidae; genus Giraffa; species Giraffa tippelskirchi. The sequence goes on from NC_137287.1 coordinate 26,668,247, forward strand.
GTCTACATGATCTAGACCAGGCAAGAGGCAAGCTGAGCACATATGAATCATAGAGTACATATTAGACTCTATTCTGAAATTCATAGGTCCCTCCACATTCCCCTCTTTGATGCTTCTATCACTCAATGTAGGAAGTATAGTCTGTATTGAGCTACTACCATTTGTAACTTTATGGATTTGATTTGAATGGTTATGAACCAGGCAATTGCATTGAGGACGCAAGGACCAAACAAAGCACCACAAGGAGCATGAAGAGAGGTCCAGTCAAAGGGAGGAGCTATGATGCCCAACTCCATATATTGTTCCAATTGCTCCAGGAATTAACTAGCTCCTCTCTCCTTTTTATAATTTGTTCCTTTAGCTGTTGGGCCATGTCCCTGACTATTCCTGATTGGTTTACATAGAAGCAGCATTCTTAGTTCAAGAAGAGACAGAGTCCTTCCTTTTCAGCTGTCAGTAAGCCCAACCTTCTCCTATTCTGTGAAATCACCACAGCCAGGGAGTCTAGTTGATCTTGCAAGGCTACTAATGATTTGGCTACTCTCTCAATGTCAGCAGTGAAGTCTCTAGACAGTTTGTGGTAGAAGGTTGTTGATGAAGCAACTCCTGCTACTCCCGTACCTATTCCAGCTGTTATTCCTAGACCAACCAGTAGGGGTAGGAACTGGATGGCTCTTTCTGACCACATGTATGCTGCCAGGGGTATGGTGAGAGTCTGGTTGTTGGGGACGATATTCATCTGGGGAGTGAGGAAAGCTAATGTACAGATACCCATCCAATTGACTAGCAGGCATAAGTAAGCATTTGTCCCACATATAAAGAAAAGGCCATATCGTGTTTGTGGGAGGATGAGTAGGCCATTCACCTTTTAAGGTTTGATTACATTTGTCCCTGGCGAATTGCCTACTGGACAGACTGATGCTGAAGCTGAAACTCCAATACTTTGGCCACCTGATGCAAAGAACTGACTCTTTTGAAAAGACCCTGATGCTGGGAAAGATTGAAGGCGAGAGGAGAAGGGGACGACAGAGGATGAGATGGCTGGATGGCATCACTGACTCAATGGACATGAGTTTGAGTAAACTCTGGAAGTTGGTGATGGACAGGGAGGCCTGGTGTGCTGCAGTCCATGGGGTTGCAAAGAGTCGGACACAACTGAGCAACTGAACTAAACTGAACTGAAATTGCCTACAGGTTCGGTTCCTCCAATATCTGTAAAGCATTCCAGAGCCTTTTGAGTTAACTCAACTTCCCTTAAGACTGGTCCTTGCCGGGGTGGATCTATAGGAGTTCCCATGGCTGTTGCATTATTCAATGGTACTGGTCGAAGTATTATGGGACTCCTATAGATAAGCAAAACCAGCAATATTTGGCCAGCTGAGGGTCGGTGTCATTAAGAAGACAATGAGTTGCACTGAGAACCTGGTACGGGCAAGGGTCTAAGGGGGAGTTAACTCTGTAACCAGGGTCATACTGCCAACAGGCAGGGCCCAATTTCTTAGGACAAGTTGTGTCCGTGTATTTCGGGTAGTTTATCGGTGTTATTTCACCTGTCCTGTAGGGCTCCCCATTTATTTGGCAGACAGAAACCTGTTTTGGGTTGTACCATCTGCATGGAATTTGGGGTAGATGGAGTCACAGGGGCATGATGGCCATGCCACGGTGTTGGGAAACCACTCTGGGATTGGGTGTCGCGGTAGTGAAGGACAGCAGGGAACAGGAAATGGATCAGACCAGCAACATTTCGGATCCGGCCCTTGGTTGTACACCGTATGGTTATACCTATATCTCTGCCGGGCCCTGAGTCTCAAGTTGTAGAACATTGACCTAGTCTCTGAAGGTACCGCTCACAGGTACAGGGTGGGTAGGGAGTGGCACCACCTGTTAGAGTGAGGAGCAGCAAAAGACTGCAAAGCAGCCTACACATAACAGATAACCAAACACTAGCAACAGTTTTTCTCCCCATTTCTAAATTGCCAGGGTCACAGCAACTGGACCTATTGTAAAGGAAACAGGTTGACTATACCGAGAGAGGCTTTGGTCAGTAGGAAGAGGTACCTGGTAAGAATGAGGCTCCCCACTATGACGAGATAATAGCTAACAGCAGCCTCTAGCCCAAATTCCAGTCCTGGGGTGTGGCTGAAGTTAGTCCTGTAGCAAAGAGCACAGCAGTGACGATGATCAGGGAAAGGGGCCAGGGGTGACAGTGGATGTCCATTAATGCCTTGATAGCCAGATCCTCAAGCTTGTGCCTTGAATTAACCAGCCAGCTGCTGGAGTGTGGCTGGAGAACGGCTGAAGAATCCTCAAGCTTCTGCCGTATGTTGACTAGTCAGAGTGACTACAGCAGGGCTTGGCATCCTACGCGGGTGAGGGCTGCTGTCTTTGGAACCTGACCTCGAGGAGGTTTTCGGAGTCCTGAACTGCTTTCCAGGCATCCTTGTCAGAGGAAGCCTCTGCCATCTTGACTCTGGTGTGGCGAATCCATGGAACAATTCCTGCAACTTTGATAGGCGTTGGAGTTGCCAGAACAACCATATGGGGACCAGTCCAGACTGGCCAGAGGGACTCCTTTTTCCAATCCTTTACCCATACCATCTCCCCATGTCAGCACGAGTGTACTCAATTTCCTAACATAATAGGGCTTCTCTCCAAGTTCTCCCTAGTCATGCGCCTAAATATCTTGCCCAGGTTGAGGAGGTGGTTAGACATTCTAAGTCACCTATCTGTTGGGGGTCCTCCTTTAGCCTCTTTATCACTGGAGGAGGTCTTCCATATCGGATCTTGATCAGGGAATAACCTGAAGCCCTTGGGGTGCACCCAGCTCAGAGCAGAGCTAATGGTAGTACATCTATCCATGGCAGTTGAGTCTCCTGGCAGAGCTTTGCTAGTGTTGTCTCAAGTGTCCAGTTCATGCATCCCACTTTCCCTGAACTTTGTGGCCTATATGCAGTATGGAATTTCCATTTTATTCGTAGTGTCTTTGCCAAGATTTGAGTCACCTCCGCCACAAAGGTGGGCCCGTTATTGGAACCGATGGAAAGGGGCAGCCCGTACCAGGGAATTATTTCTCGCAGCAGGGTCTTTGACCACTTCCAGAGCCCATTTGTGCGAGTGGGGAAGGTCTCTACCCACCCCGAGTATGTGCAGACCAGCACGAGTAAGTATCTGCTGCCTGGGCAGGGTTTAATCTCGGTAAAGTCCACTTGTATGTCTTCAAAGGGTATTGTCCCCACCACTTGTATTCCCGGGTTGAGCCTGGGTCCTTGCCTGGTAGTATTCTGAGCACACATGGTGCATCTAAGGCTGACCTGGGCACAGACTGTGGGGTGTCTAGGGATAAAGTAGTATCAGCTCAGGAGGCTTTCTAAGGCAGATTTTCCCAAGTGAGTCATTTCATGGTATCGCATCACCAGCAGGGCTGCTAAGAATCCTAGGACAAAAAGTCTTCGATCTGGCAGCTTCCACCAGCCCTCCTTTTCTTTGGCCCCCCCTCCACTTAGGGCCCATCGACCCTCGTCTCGGTTGTATTTTGGAGGGGAGGGCAACATTGGTGCCAACAGGACCTTCAAGACTGGTTCGGGGCTCATAGTAGGATTCAGCTAATTGGCTGCTCTCTTGGCCGTTTGGTCAACCAGCCAGTTCCCTCTGCTTACCGGATCAGTCCCTCTTTGATGTCCTTTATAATGAATGATGGCCACTTGCGATGGTTCCTACACTCCCTCTAGCAATTGTAGGATCTCTTCTTTGTTTTTGTTTTCTTTTCCCCCAGCTGTTAACAGTCCCCTTTCCTTGCAGACAGCCCCATGCACCTGCAAGGTAGCAAAGGCATATTTAGAGTCTTTGTAGATATTGACTCTTCTCCCGTGGGCATACCTCAGCACTTAGACAAGTGCCCATAATTCAGCCCTCTGTGCTGACCAGCCTCGTGGCAAGGGCTCTGCTTTTACTGTATCTGTAGCAGTTGTTACCACACATCCCACCTTTCGTTGTCCCTCCTGGACCAAACTGCTTCCATCCATCCGTGAACAGCTTGATCTTGGGAACTTGGAGTGGGGTGTCTGTTAAGTCCGGTCTGCTGGAACAGACCTCATCTACTGTCTCTTCACAATCATGATCAGGTGGGCGGGCCTCGGCAGGCAGGAAGGTGGTTGGGTTTAGCACACGTATTGTCTCTAACTCGACTCGGTGGTTCTCACAGAGTAGTCCTTGATAGTGGGTCATTCTTGCGCTAGTTTGCCACTTATGCCCTTGGCTATTTATTAGCGCGGTGACTGCATGTGGGACCTTTACATTTATATTTTGTCCCAAGGTGAGTTTGTCTGATTCTCTAATCAGGGCCACTGTTGCCGCCAGGGCCCACAGACAGGGAGGCCACCCCGATGTGTCCAGTCGTTTGGATAGGTAGGTTATTGGTCGCTGCCAAGGCCCTACCATCTGCGTCAGGACCCCCAGGGCCATCCGGTTCTTTTCACAAACAAACAGATTGAATTCTCATGTCACGTCTGGTGGCGCTAGTGCCGGAGCGCTGGTCAGCAGTCTTTTTAGCTCTTTAAAGGCCTTTTCCTGCTCAGGTTTCCACTTCAGGGGTTCTTTCCCTGAGCCCACAGTAGCCTTGTATAGGGGTTTGGCTATATTGGAGAATCCTGGAATCCAGATCCGACAGAACCCAGCCACCCCAAGGAAATCTCTGACTTCTTTCTTGGTAGTTGGTTGGGGTATGGAATAGATGGCCCGTTTTCTCTCAGGCCCAAGGGTCCTGTGGCCTTTTAAAATGACAAATCCCAGGTACTTGACAGTCTGTCTGCAGATTTGTGCCTTCTTCCAAGACACTTTATAGCCCGTGTCAGAGAGCAGGGCCGGTAAGGTCCGCGTACCCTTTCAGCAATCTTCCTGGCAGGAGTTAGCTAGCAATAGGTCATCTACGTACTAGAGGAGGGTACAGTTCAAAGTCTCCCTAGGGAAGGCTACAAGATCTGTGACCAGTGCTTCCCCAAACAGGGTGGGTGCATTTTTTAATCTTTGCAATAGCCACGTCCAAGTTAGCTGAGTCTTCCTGCCTGTGAGAGGGTCCTCCCACTCAAAGGCAAATAGTGGTTGACTGACTGGTGCTAGCCAGAGGATAAGAAAGCATCTTTCAGGGCCAGGCAGGTAAACCAGCTCACCTGTGAAGGCACAAGGCTCAGGAGGGTGTAGGGGTTCAGCACGACAGGATGTATGGTAATGACTGCATTGTTGGCAGCCCGCAGATCTGACACCAGCGGTAAACTTTCCCTTCAGCCTTCCTAACGGGCAGGAGGAGGTGTTCACTCTATCAGTATACCTGAGTCACGTAGTCCTTGAATATGTCCTTGGATTCCCAGGCGTGCCTCTCGGGGCACTGGGTACTGTCGTTGCCTTATTGGGATGGCCCCTGGTTTTAAGTCTATCATGAGTGGAGCATGCTTCTTAGCCATTCCAGGGGGTCCACTTTCAGCCCAGACCGCAGGGAACTCTTCCAATAGACCTTTGGGGTTTATTGGACTCTCCTCAGCGCAACAGGGTCGCCATTCGTCCTCTCCGGGCACAGTCACCGACATCAGCAGGGCTTTTCCTTTCTCCAGGGTGAGGCTTGCTGGTTCTCCAGAAGCAAACGTTATTTGGGCCCTGAGCTTGGTCAACAGGTCCCTTCCCAGCAGAGGTATGGAACACTCTGGCAAGTACAGGAACTCATGAGTCACTAGATGACCCCCTAGCTGGCAGGTTCGGGGCCAACAAAAAGGACGGGCAGTCTGTGTTCCGGTGGCTCCCATAATAGTTGTCTTCTGTCCTGTGAGGGGGGTCACAGGTCACTGAATGTTCAGCACCAGTGTCTCATAAATGTCATTGGTTGGTCCCCTATCACCATTTTGACAATGGGCTCCCGGGGGCCTAGAAGCAAGGAGCCTGGTCTCCCCTAGCGTGAGTCTGCCCTGGCCAGTCCAACGAGATTGTCGTGGACTGCTGGCTCGGGCCTGTATTTTCTTCCACTGGGTGAAGTTCCCTTTCCTGGTGGGGCTCCTGTCTCCTTTCGACGTGGGCATACATTCTTCCAGTGCCTAGTCTCTTTGCAGTAGGCACACTGATGCTGCCATAGCGGTGGTCTTCTCCCCATCCCCCCTTTGCGAGGTGGGGCCAGGTGTCTACTGGGGTCTGGGTTTCCCAGTGCCACTGCTAACAGGGACACATCCTGTTTCAGTCATTTGTCAGCTTCCCACTCGGCTTCACTCTTTCAGTTCATAAAAACTTTATTCACCACCTCCAATAACTGAGTGGAGTTCATTCCAGCAAAGCCTTCAAGTTTCTGGAGTTTTTGGTGTAGGATTGGGCCACAAAGGCAGCATAGACCATTCACTGGTTTTGGGGTGATTCAGGGTTGAAAGAAGTGTAAGTCCAAAAGGCTTCACATAATCTCTCATAGAAATCTGTCAGTGACTCAGTGGTTTCTGGATCACCATGGTGGTTTTTGACATGTTGGTTGGCTTCTCGGCCCCAGCCTGGAGCCCATGGAGAAAGGCATTATGGTATTGATTCACGGCATTCCAGCTGGCTTGGGTGTTGAAGTCTCATTCTAGTCTCATCTCTGGGGCCACGTCTTGGGACCATCTCTCAACATCAAGAGTGACGGCTGGGACCTGCCCTTGGAGCCACTTTCATGCTTCTGTCAGAAACTGTCTCCTTTTTTCAGTGCTGAAGAGGGTTAGAAGGAGTTGACAACGTCATCCCAGGTTGGTTGGTGGGTTTGGAAGATTGACTAGAGAAGATCAATCATGGCTTGCGGCTTTTCTGGGTACGTGGAAGTATGATGCCTCCAATTTAGGAGGTCGGTTGTGCTGAAAGGCTGGTAATAGAGGATGGAGCAGCCGGGCTGGGTGGAATCATCATCACTGACTTGCTGGGGGCCCTGAGTTTCCCACAGGGGTATTTGGGGTGCTGCAGTCGACTGAGAAGGTTGCTGGGATGAGCGAAGCCGCCTCCCCATTGGCTCGGGGCTTGGGACTCGTGGTGGCTGAGGTGACGGTGAGGATACAGAAGGAGCGGGGCTGTGCTGCAGCTGGTGGTGTCATGGGGAGGTATGGCGAGGGCATCAGGGAGTCATCTTCGAGATCTCCTTGGAAGATGGGCTTGATCATTCCGTCCTTCTTCCCTTTCAAGGACTGGGCCACAAAAATTTACTCTGTCCCTCTCCATTTGTGCAGAACCAGACCCCTTGGGGGCAGATTTTGAGCAATCAAGTGCCAGGAATCAATATATGGGAACTGACTGGGGTGCCCAGGGGTCCCTGTGATCACTCAATACACTGCTCGGAAGGTGGGCAGGTCAAGGGTGCCCTCCGATGGCCATCCAACATCAGAGGTTGGCCACTTGAGCTCACACAAGGCATGGAGCTTTCCAGGAGTCATCTTAACTCTGTAATCTCCTGTGAAGCCCTTTTTAAAGTATTTTATCATGCAATCTAGGACCACTGGCTTAGATTTTGATGATCCCATGATAGCTCGAATTAGGGCTCACCTATGACTTGAACAATATTGCACAGGAACCTGAAATGTTGGTCCATGAATCAAGGTAAATTGGAAGTGGTCAGACAGAAGATGGCAAGAGTGAACATCAACATTTTAGGAATCAGTGAACTAAAATGGACTTGCAAAGAGTGAATTTAATTCAGATGACCATTATATCTATTACTGTGGGTAAGAATACCTTAGAAGAAATGGAGTAGCCCTCATAGTCAACAAAAGAGTCTTAAATGCAATACTTGGGTGCAGTCTCAAAAATGACACAATGATCTCTTGTTCATTTCCAAGGCAAACCATTCAATATCACAGTAATCCCTGTCTAGGCCCCAACCACTAATGCCAAAGTTGAAGTTGAATGGTTCTATGATGACCACCAAGACCTTCTAGAACTAACACCAGAAAAAGATGTCCTTTTCATCACATGGGACTGGAATGCAAAAGTAAGAAGTCAAGAGATACCTGGAATAACAGGCAAATTTGGCCTTGGAGTACAAAATGAAGCAGAGCAAAGGCTAACAGAGTTTTTCCAAGAGAACACACTGGTCATAGCAAACACCCTCTTCCAACAACACAAGCGACAGCTCTACACATGGACATCACCAGATGGTCAATGCCAAAATCAGATTGATTATATTCTTTGCAGCCAAAGATGGAGAAGCTCTATACAGTTAGCAAAAACAAGACTGGGAACTAACTGCGGTTCAGATCATGAACTACTTACTGCAAAATTCAGACTTAAGTTGAAGAAAGTAGGGAAAACCACTAGATCATTCAGATATGACCTAAATCAAATCACTTACGATTATACAGTGGAAGTGACAAGCAGATTTAGGGGATTAGAACTGATAGAGTGCCTGAAGAACTATGGGCAGAGGTTCGTGACAATGTCCCTGGAGAAGGAAATGGCAATCTACTCCAGTATTCTTGCCTGGAGAATCCCATGGACAGAGAAGCCTGGCTGGCTACAGTCCATAGGGTCGCAAAGAGTCGGACACGACTGAGCGATTAACACTTCACTTCTCTTCACTCGTGACATTGTACAGGAGGCAGTGATCAAGACCATCCCCAAGAAAAACAAATGCAAAAAGGCAAAGTGGTTGTCTTACAAAATGCTGAGAAAAGAGAATTTAAAGGCAAAGGAGAAAAGGAAAGATATACCCATCTGATTGCAGAGTTCCAAAGAATAGCAAGGAGAGATAAGAAAGCCTTCCTCAGTGATCAATACAAAGAAATAGAGGAAAACAATAGAATGGGAAAGACTAGAGATCTCTTCAAGAAAATTAGAGATACCAAAGGAACATTTCACGCAAAGATGGGCACAATAAAGGAGAGAAATGGTATGGACCTAAGAGAAGCAGAGGATATTAAGAAAAGGTGGCAAGAATACACAGAAGAACTATACAAAAAAGATCTTCATGATCCAGATAACCATGATGGTGTGATCCCTCACCTAGATCCAGACATCCTGTAGTCCAAAGTCAAGTGGCCTTAGGAAGCATCACTAAAGAACAAAACTAGTAGAGGTGATGGAATTCCAGCTGAACTATTTCAAGTCCTAAAAGATGATGCTGTTAAAGTGCTGCACTCAATATGCCAGCAAATTTGGAAAACTCAGCAGTGGCCTTAGGACTGGAAAAAGTCAAGTTTTCATTCCAATCCCAAAGAAAGGCAATGTCAAAAAATGTTCAAACTACCACACAATTGCACTCATCTCACATACTAGCAAAGTAATGCTCAAAATTCTCCAAGCCAGGCTTCAACTGTACATGAACCAAGAACTTACAGATCTTCAAGTTGAATTTAGAAAGGCAGAGGAACCAGAAATTGCCAACATCTGTTGGATCATAGCAAAAGCAAGAGAGTTCCAGAAAAACATCTACTGCTGCTTTATTGACTACACCAAAGCCTTTGATTGTGTGGATCACAACAAACTGTGGAAAATTCTTCAAGAGATGGGAATACCAGACCACCTTACCTGCCTCCTGAGAAATCTGTATGCAGGTCAAGAAGCAACAGTTAAAACCAGACATGGAACAATGGATTGGTTCCAAATTGGGAAAGGAGTACAACAAGGCTGTATATTGTCACCCGCTTGTTTAACTTATATGCAGAGTACATCATGCAAAATATCAGGCTGGATGAAGCACAAACTGGAATCAAGATTGCTAGGAGAAATATCAATAATTTCAGATATACAGATGATACCACCCTTATGGCAGAAGGCGAAAAGGAACCGAGGTGCCTCTTGATGAAAGTGAAAGAGATGAGTGAAAAAGCTGGCTTAAAACTCAACATTCAAAAAACAAAGATCATGGCATCCAGTCCCATCACTGTAAGGCAAATAGATGGGGAAACATCTATTTGGGGAAACAATGTAAACAGTGACAGACTTTATTTTCTTGGGCTTCAAAATCACTGCAGATGGTGACTGCAGCCATGAAATTAAAAGATGCTTGCTCCTCGCAAGAAAAGCTATGACCAATCAAGACAGCATATTAAAAAGCAGAGACATCACTTTGCCAACAAAGGCCCGTCTACTCAAAGCTATGTTTTTTCCACTAGTCATGTATGGATGTGAGAGTTGGACCATGAAGAAAGCTGAGCGCTGAAGAACTGATGCTTTTGAACTGTGGTGTTGGAGAAGACTCTTGAGAGTCCCTTGGACTGCAAGGTGATCCAACCAGCCCATCCTAAGGGAAATCAGTCCTGAATATTCATTGGAAGGACTGATACTGAAGCTGAAGCTCCAATACTTTGGCCACCTGATGTGAGGCACCTGATATGAAGATCTGTTGCTTCTCCCACTGACCCACTATTACTCATGCAAATAAGTCCATTTTGGCAGAATCAAATCTTTCACACTTCTACATGTTCTGAATTGCTGCCCCACTCTGTGTGGACTAGGAGATGGCGATGATCAGTCCTCACAGTGCTTGTGAGTCAAATTGGAATTAGAGTGATTACTAGAGTAAGTAGTAATATCCTGGTATGCACACCCCTTCATAACGTGACTTTGCTGCTCTTCCTTTTAAATTGTGGAGTCTATTTCTCCACCTTGAATCTGAGCTGGCCACATGATTTTCTTGGACCAATAAAATTTCACAGAAGGAATGTTCTAGGGATTTAGAGCTTCTGCCTTCTCCCTCTTGAAAGGCTACCCTGCATTGAGTGCAACCTGCATTGTGCATCCGAGGCACCTCGCTGCCTCACCGTCGCCTGGCCCTGTGCCTTCCTTTTGTCAGTCTGAAACATAAGACAGAGAAAATCCAGCGAGGACAGCCAGATCCTTTGAGCTGGAGTCCTTGAAGTAGGAGTTAGATGGGCTCCAGGTTGGACATTTACAATCAACCAGCCTCCTCTTTGTGTTTCCTGAGGCAAGAGATGGGTGGGCTCCAGTTGAGGAATTTATAACCAGACCCCCATTTGCTCAACAGAAACAGGGTAAATAGCCAGTCTTTATCTTTTGTTAATACCTCAAGAGAATAATCAAGGCAAGGACAAAGAGAGGAAAAGACCCTTCTGAGTGGAAGATAAGGGAGACACTACACACAGGCAGAAAGGCTCTTTGGAGTCAAAAGTCAGAGGACAATTCCAGGCCATAATGAGTCTTGCTCCTCCCAGAAGCCTTCACTTCGAGATCCCTCTTGGCTGAGAGGTGTGTGTGCACGTTAGGGGAGGGCCCCAGGGTAGGTCAGGTGTGGAAAAAGAAACCAGGTAACTGGCCTGAAGGAAGACAAAGACCCAGAAGAACTGCCTTATATAAATGACTTAACCCCCTCTTAACTGCACTCCTCCTCACAAGGAGGGACACCCATACCCTTTCTTTATGGGTGTGCATCTCTGCCTTGCTTCTGTCTCAACTAAACAAACTGTCTCTCTATGTGCTCTCCCACTTGCTGTTCTATGTCTCTAACAATAAACTTTGAACCTGCATTTACAGTTTATGCCTCCATGATAAGTGCATTTTTCACTGGGGGCAAAGATCCAGGGAAAATTAACTTCTAGCCTCTAGCCCTTCCTGGTTTGGTGGCCAGGATTCCTAGTTTTCATGCAGGCTACCCAGATTTAATTCCTGAGCAGGGAATTAAGACGTCGCTTCATGCCACCATTGTCTGCTGCGTCAGCGACATCATTCTGACTGGTGTCTCCCTTTCCTGTGCAGGTGGGGCTGCTCTCTGGTGCTCTTACAAGGGACCAGCTGCTGCTTGCTCTCTCCCTTCCTGCAGACATCCGTAATTACTGGGCTTCACCTGTTGAGTCTCCTTAAGCAACATGAGTGTGTATTTTTAAGTGGGAAAACAATTCATTAGGAAGTGTCAACATCTTAGAGGAGGGAGTACCCCCCAATTAATTCCAGAATCTCATTGCTTCAGCCAGGTAAGCACAGGCAAGGAGATGCTGCTTTGATCTGAATGCCATGAAGCCAAGAGAAAAAGAGCTTCAGCAGATGGTGAGTACTTGGAGCCCGCAGGGAGGGGCCAGGAGGTCAGAGCACCCCCTTCTTAGTCTCCCTCCATCCTTCAGCATCCCTCTGGTCCCCCTTTAGCTCAGCAGCCTTGGAATGACAGCAGGTACTGGCATTCAGGGACCACCTCCCCAGGGTCAATACTACTTTAGAGTTTCTTTAAGCTTTAGCATCTTGTTATAAATGTGAGCTTTGAAAATGCTAATGTAGAGTTATTAACAGACATTTTGGCCTAGGACAGATAACATATCTTAAGGTACTAGAATTCAGGTTCTAAGACAGTGATTCTCAACTCTCATATCAGAGGAAGATTTTTTTTTTTTAATTTTATCTATCTACTTGACTGCATTGGGTCTTTGTTTCTGCACTCGGGCTTTCTCGAGTTGCAGTGAGCTGAGGCTGCTCTTTGTTGCAGTGCACAGGCTTCTCACTGCAGTGGCTTCGCTTGTTGTGGAGCACAGGCTCTAGAACACACGGGCTTCAGTAATTGTGGCCTGCGGGCTCGGTAGTTGCCATTTCCAGCTCTAGAACCCAGACTCAATAGTTGTCCCACGGGCTTAGCTGCTCTTCGGCATGTGGGATCTTCCCAGATCAGGAATTGAACCCATGTCTCCTGCATTGGCAGGCGGATTCTTTGCCACTGAGCCACCAGGAAGCCCAGGGGAGATTTTTAAAATTCAGGTGCCCAGACTATGGTTCAGATTTAATTGGTTTGGGGTATGGATCTGCACATCAGGATTTTTTTTTTTTTTTTTTTTAAAGCTCCTGCAGCGACTCTAATGTGCAGCCAGGATTGAAAAATCACTCTAGTTTGCCTTGCACTTTGATACATTTATAAATTACTTTCTAAAGATGGGTCCTGGGTCTTATCACTGCATTACCCCTGCCAAGCACAGGGCCCAGCACAAAGAGTTTGTCACTAATACATGTTACATGAAGAAAAATAATGTCACTTGATTCCTTTATCATTTTTTTCCATTATTTGCCTTACATACTATCCATAGATACATGTGTATGTGTGTGTTTGTGTGTGTGTGTGTGTGAAGGAAAGAGAGAGCACTTGTATTTATCATCTTTTGTTTTCTTGCCCTGCCCCATCCCACTGCCCATGATCTGTAATGCCTGAAATCCCCTGCAAAGAGCCCTGCCTGTGATCTTCCATATAGTCTACATCCTCATTTAATTCTAGACAGACACATAGACATAAATGAGCATGGGTGGTCACTGTCTGTTTTGTAGAAATACGATCATATACACACCAGCTCCTTGCAGAAAGTCCTTCAAGTCACCTGCTAGAGTGTTACTTCATTCTCCATGACCAGCACCGACTAGTCCATGAGCAGATGCACAGTAACTTACTCCATCATCCCCCTGTGGAGAGGCACTCACGATGCTTTCCATTTCTCCCCCATCAGAAACCACACAGCAACAAACACAAGGTCATGTGATGCTCACAACCACCCCGTAAAGCACAAATATCCGTGTGGATCTTCCCATCCCCAGACAGGGGACCAATTGTCTGGCAATCCTGCCTTGATATCCTAAAACTCCTTCTCTAGCCAAGGAGGATTATAATAAATTATATGAAATCATGCATACAGAAAGCACTTTACAATCTGCAGAAGGCTTTGTGTCAAAGTTGGGCATTCACACAGTGTGGCCAGGTTCTCTGGTCAGCCCCATCCACAACACAGCTCTGACAGAAAGCTGCTCAATAGCATCATTAACAGCCCATTGATCCAATTACCTTTCTTTCTGTTCCACTTCAGAATTACAATCTCTCGTTCTCCCCGCAAGAGCCCAAATAGACTCCTGATGATCAGAGGAAGAGGGAGCTGCCATCAGGACTCGCCTGATGGACCCAAACACTCATCTAATTGTGGCCTGGGATGAATTACTCTGGTTGAAACATCAGACCTCTCTTCTCCATGATAATTTGCCATTTTCTCTGGTCTCTCAGTTTTTCTGGAGATATTCAGAGATGTAGCCTGAACTACATCTCTGTAGTAGTTCTGACTTGGGTCAACCCAGGGACAACACTGGGCTGCCCCCATCATGTATTCCTGGTGTGTAGTAGGCACTCAATAAATAACTGTTTAATTGAAAATCATGCCCAAGGGATAAGATCTTGGGGCTTGAAGCAGAGCAGACTGGCTGAATAAATAGTACTGGCCGAAATTGTATCTTTGCAGGATGGACATTGGAAGCTAGAATATGGGTCCGAAAGTAATGCATAAAATTAAAATAAACTCTAGAATAAGGCAAGGTAAGACCTTGAGTGACAGCCAAGTAGAGAGAGCCAAATACACATTCGAAGTCCAACGGGCAGGATATGAAGGAAAGAAACAGACAGTAATAAACCACAATAGGAAGCATGTACTCACTTGACACCATGTATTGAATACCTACCATAGCCAGGCACTGAGGTCAGTGTTGGTGATATGCTGGAATCCAAGTCATGATTCCAGCCCTAAATTGCTCTTATGGAAGAGACCAAGACATAAACACACAGTCATAACACAGCCATGACAAGATAGGACAGAACTGAAGCCTAAGACAGATGTAACCCCAGTAAGACTTGGGAGTATGTGGGAAAGTACCTAAACCAACCACAGGAAGTACAGAAGGCTTCCTGGAGGAGGAGATGGATGAGGAAGAATGATCAAAGCTGAAGAAGTGGTGAGGGAATACTGGCAGGTAACAGTTTTTACCAGGGCTTTCCTGATAGCTCAGCTGGTAAAGAATCCGCCTGCAATGCAGGAAACCCCAGTTCTATTCCTGGGTCAGGAAGATCTGCTGGAGAAGGGATAGGCTACCCACACCAGTATTCTTGGGCTTCCCTTGTGGCTCAGCTGGTAAAGAATCTGCCCACAATGTGGGAGACCTGGGTTCGATCCCTAGGTTGGGAAGATCCCCTGGAGAAGGGAAAGGCTACCCACTCCAGTATTCTGGCCTGGAGAATTCCATGGACTGTATAATCCTTTGGGTCACAGAGTCAGACACAATTGAGCAACTTTCACTTTCACTTTTCAAGTTTATAGCATGAGAGCCTGTGGCCTCAGTCCCCTTGCATGACTTCAACTTTTGACTCCTCCATCTAGACTCTTAGCCAATGAAAATCTACACCATAATCGTTTCTGTGGGAGTCACTGGCCCTGTGCTCTCTCACCTCCATGCCTTTGTCCATGCTGTTCCCTCTGCCTGGATAGCATGACCCCATCATCTCTCCCCAATCTGCAAAATCACTATCTCCACCTCCTATCAAGGCATAGCCCAAATGCTATGTCCTCCATAAAGCTCTTCCAAATTCTTCTACCTAGAATTAATCTTTCTCTCTCCCTGAATTCCAATAACACTTTGCTTGTTCCTCCCTGATAAGTACACAGCACTCTTGACATTGTATTATAATTATTTGTATATTTGTCTTATCTTCTCTACTAAACTATAAACTCTGCTGGGGCAGAAAACCTTGTCTTAACCACTTCATATTCCCCACAATGTGCCTTGTTCAGGGAAGATGCTCAATACACGTTGACTAAAGACTGTGCTTACCAGATTCCAGGCGAATGGAAGAAGTTAACAGACAGCACAGCTAGAATCATTGGACAGAACCAACTTTCTAGCAACTAGAATTGGCTACTTGCTGAAATAGTGAATTTCCCGTGACTGGATAGAAAGATTCTTTGTTCTTAATTTTTATTTTATATTGGAATATAGTAGATTAACAATGTTGTGTTAGTTTTAGGTGTACAGCAAAGTGACTGACATGTACACACTGCTATATTAAAACAGATAACCAACAAAGACCTACTGTCTAGCACAAGGAACTCTGCTCAATATTCTATGGTAACCTAAATGGGAAAAGAATTTGAAAAAGAACAGATACATGTATATGTATAAAAGAAAGATTCTTTAAAAACAGATGGACTAGATGACTTCTAAGCTCATCTAACCTTTGGTTACCTTGATGTGGAATGGTTGATGAACAGCAAAGAAAATAGAATCCCACTAACAGATGAAATAGAAGTAGCTGGAAGCTATTGTCAATGTTACAGCACCTGGGTTGGATGATAACTGCAAGGGAATTTATTAGATTATTAAGTATTTAATCAATTAAGGTAAAATAAAAGAGATTCATTATTAAAGAAATGACAGTGTCAAGAACAAGGATTATAATTAACCTAATTCTGAACATCTGAGACTGATTTGACACGTTTCATCTTGATAATAGCTGATTCTCAGACCTGATTCAGTGTGTTAGGGGGGTCAAGTAGTGAGGACTTCCTAGACCACAAATCTCACAATATCACCCTACTACTTCAAACCTTCAGGGGCTCCTCCATGCCCCCAGGACCTCCTCCTCAGTCCAGAGGATATTTGGGGACCTATGTAGCTTTTGCAACCTCACCTTCCACCGTGCCTTTGACACACACATACCAGGGGTCCCAATCTCAATTCCCTATTGGTCCAGTGGTTAAGAATCTGCACGCAATGCAGGGGATGTCCGTTTGATCCCTTGTCAGGGAACTAAGATCCCACATGCTGCAGAGTCTCTAAGCCCACACACCATAACTTAAAGAATCCCTGGGCTTCTCTGGTGGCTCAAGCAGTAACAAATCCGCCTGCAATGAGGGAGACCTGGGTTCAACCCCTGGGTTGGGAAGATCCCCTGGAGGAGGGCATGGCAACCCACTCCAGTATTCTTGCCTGGAGAATCCCATGGACAGAGAAGACTGGCGGGCTGCGGTCCACAGGGTCGCAAAGAATTGGACATGACTGAGCAACTAAGCACAGCATGTGCTCACTTAACCTCCACAATCTTCTGCCTACACTATTCCTTCCCAACTCCTGTTCCTGGAATCATTCCTCCTCAACCTTCAAGACTCATTCCCAGTAGCAGTTTGTTGTGGATTTCCTAGGCAAGAATACTGGAGTGGATTGGCACTTCCTTCTCCAGGGGATCTTCCCAACCCAGGGACAGAACCTGCATCTCCTGCTTGGCGGGTGGAATCTTTACCACCGAATCACCTGAAGCCCTACTCATCTACTTCTTTATACTTTCCTATGTTTTTACAATTTTTCACAAGGAACATGAAAAGCAGATTCATCACCTTCCCACACCCCTAAGATCCCGTGGACATTTTCACACACACCACGTGCTTTCACTCTCAACAGCTTTGGGCTATTGGAACTCACTTTCTCTTCATGTTCAGAGAATCACAAGCTCCTGGGAATTTATGTCCCCCAAGAAGCAGCCCTTAGTCAATGAGTGGCAGGTTCAGGGTATAAATACTCCAACTCTCCTGCCCCTGATGGGGATAAGTCCAAACTATGCTGTCTCCAGATCTCCCTTGCAGATTGAGCCAAAGTTCTTCTCTGTAGCACTTTGTGTGGTATCACACATTTCCTTGTGTTTTTCCTGAAAACACTTCCTAACAGAAAAGTTCAAAATCAGTCCTATTTCAAGGTTTGCTCCTGGGATCTGTGATAGCTTCTGACATGGCCTCCAATGGTCCCCATCTTCTTACATTCACACCCTTGTGAAATCCCCTCCTCTGAGTATGACTTGCTTCTAAGTCTAAAGGTGATAGGTGTTGCTTCCATAATTAGGTTAGAAAAGATTATGACTTACATCTTCCTGGCAGATTCTGTGTACCGTCCTCCCATTTCCCATGCTTCAATAAAGCAAGCTGCCACGCGGGAGAGACCCATGCAGCAAGGAACTGAGGGTGGCCTCTGGCCAACATCCAGCAAAGAACTCAGTGCTGCCAACAACCAGAGAGTGAGCTTGGAAATAATACATCCTTGGTTGAGACTGAATTTGAAACCAGGGGCCAACACTTGATTGCAGCCTTGTGCAAAACCATGAAGCACTCACAGCCAGACTCTTGATCCACAAAAACAATGAGATAATAAATTTGTGTTGATTTAAGCCTCAAGGTTTTGGGGTGATATGTTATGTGGCCATTCTGGTGGCTCAGACGGTAAAGAATCCACCTGCAATGCAGAAGGCCTGGGTTTGATCCCTGGGTTGGGAAGATCCCCTGGAGAAGAAAATGGCAACCCATTCCAGTATTCTTGCCTGGAGAATCCCATGGACAGAGAAGCCTGGCAGGCTACAGTCCATAGGGTCACAAAGAGTCAGACTGAATGACTAACACTTTCACTTTACATAGGATCTCAACATAAGCCAGAAAGAAAAACACCAATACAGTATACTAATGCATATATATGGAATTTGAAAGATGGTAACGATAACCCTATATGCGAGACAGAATAAGAGACACAGATGCATAGAACAATCTTATGGACTCTGAGGGAGAAGGTGAGGGTGGGACGTTCTGGGAGAATAGCATTGAAACATGTATATTATCATATGTGAAACAGAACACCATTCCATGTTCGATGCATGAGACAAATGCTCAGGGCCGGGGCAATGGGATGACCCAGAGGGATGGAATGGGGAGGGAGGTGGGTGGAGGGTCCAGGAAGGGGAACACATGTAGACCCATGGCTGATTCATGTCAATGTATGGCAAAAACTATTACAATATTGTAAAGTAATTAGCCCCCAACTAAAATAAATAAATTTATTAAAAAAATAATAATAATAATAAATATTATTAAATTGGGAAAAAAAAAAGAAAACATGCAGTAAAGTTACCTTTGAACAACATGGGTTTGAATTGCATGAGTCAACTTATTTTTTTCACTAAATACACAACACAGAACTACATGATGGGCAGTTGGCTGAATCCTCAGACAGGGAGGGCCAACTGTAAATTTATATGTGGATTTTCAACAGTTCAGGGATCAGCCTGCCTAACCCTTGCATTGCTCAAGGGTCAACTGTACTTCTAAAATTAGAAAATATCCCAACACCGACATCTTTTCCAAAAAGCTGTTTCTGAATCTCCAGGCCAGAGCCATTGTGTCCCCTCTGTCAGGGTTCCCATAACACTGAACTTGCCTCTCCCGCCTCTCCCCTACTCATCCCTTTGAAGGCAGTCCTTTGGGAGAGAAAAGGCTGATATATATTCTTTTTATCTTATCAGTGAAGCATAGTATCTGGTTTAGATTAGAGGCTTCCTGTCAATTAATTTATTTGTTAACTGTTTCCACTATGAGATTTTGGTCAAATGTCTCCCTACACTCCATCATTCTCCAGATGCCAAATCAAGAGGACAGGAGGCCTTCAGTGCTCAGCAAGATCTCCACTCTCTGCCTCCTCTGTGTCAGTCTCAGCAGCTTCTTCTTTTCCATCACCAGGGTGCATATCAATTTCGCATTGACACTTCATCCCATCTGTTCGATTATCTGTTGGACGGTCACTTGCTGCCACTTCAGAGCAACAGGGAATTCACTCTTCCTTTCATACCTCTCTGGGAAGCCCAGGGAAATTATCTCTGATTGATGCAATTTCTTCTTTTGGTCCTAATGACAAAATTACAGAAAAATTCAGCCCTACTTTGCACCACACTTGGGAGAAATCTGCTCAGCTTTTGTCTGCCAACCACAACAAAAACTTGATTAACCAGGACTCAATGCATAATCTTTTGTTGTCATTGTTTGTTTAGGTTTGTCCCCTGGTTAGCTGAGGGACAAAACTGAAAATGCCATTTATTCCCTCCCTTACTACTTGGAAAAAGAATCAATATGTTAGCCCATATTGCTGTTCACTGTAAATAAATCCCCCCAAAGAAACTGTGTCTCTCTGAGAGAGATGAGTATCCCACAGCCCAGAGGAATAAAGATGGTATTAGAAACTAGGCTGAATCAGCAGAGGTCTTTGAAGTGTGGAATTTTTATTTAAAAAATTATTTGTTATCATCATATTCCTGGTCTTTGCCCTTCTCCTCAAAGCAAAGAATAGTCTGTATCCTGGTTATTTGAGGGTTCCAGATTCTTGAAGTCCAACTCATATAAATTCTATTCCAATTAATATGTTCAGTTCAGTTCAGTCACTCAGTCGTGTCCAACTCTTTGCGACCACGTGAATCGCAGCACACCAGGCCTCCTTGTCCATCACCAACTCTCAGAGTCCACCCAAACCCATATCCATCGAGTCAGTGATGCCATCCAGCCATCTCATCCTCTGTCGTCCCGTTCTCCTCCTGCCCTCAATCCTTCCCAGTATTAGGGTCTTTTCCAATGAGTCAACTCTTCGCATGAGGTGGCCAAAGTATTGGAGTTTCAGCTTCAACATCAGTTCTTCCAATGAACACCCAGGACTGATCTTCTTCAGGATGGACTGGGTGGATCTTCTTGCAGTCCCAGGGACTCTCAAGAGTCTTCTCCAACACCACAGTTCAAAAGCATCAATTCTTCGGCACTCAGCTTTCTTCACCGTCCAACTCTCACATCCATACTCATATAAATTCTATTCTAATTAATATGGTAAAGACTCTTTTACAATGTCTAAATCCAAGCTTATTAAATTGATGTCTCATATTCTACCTATCCAATGGGTGCTTGTAGCCTCCTGAGTATCTTGGATCATATTCCCCTTCCCTCTGAGACACATGGAAGTCTTACTCAGTCCCTTTCAAAGGTCTATGGCAATGTGAAAAACAGGAAACCTTCCATGTTACTAAACAGATCCTTTCAGCTTTAGGGGAGGAAGAAGAAGCTGGGATGGGAATTTGGTACCTTAACCAAAATGCAACCCCATTTCAAAGAAAAGGAATTGTACAGGAAGGAAACAGACTATTGAGCCCTGACTCTGTGCCAGGCACCGGAGTGAAAATGCATTTTTTACTCCTGATCATAGCTTCAGAGGCCTTAATTTGATTTGGCCCTTGTCTGCCTTTTTGACCACATCTCTTCCCAGGCCCCCACAACCCTTCCCAGGGTATGGCCATGCTGGGCCTTTTCTTTCTAGAGCATGTCAAGCTCTTTCTATGTCTGCTCCCTTGGCCAGAAATGCTCTTTTCCTGATCTTTGTGGGGCTCACTCCTCACCAGCCCTCATTTCCCAATTCAGTCTCATCTCAGAGAGGTCCTCCCCAGCTAAGTTGTCCACCTTCCATGCCCAGCCAATCTCTATCATGTCCCTTAACTGTATTTACTTCACAGATCATCATCACCATTTTAAATTAACTTAATTATTGTCTGCCTCCTCATGAGAATATAAACTTCATGAAGACAAGGGACTTTCCTGTTTTACTACTGTGAGACCCACAAGCCAGTACCTGTCTGCCATGTCATAGAAGCTCAATCAATATTTGTGGAATGAATGAATAAATAACTTTCTCTCCAATCCTCCCAGGATAAATATTTTTAGGATTCCCCATTTATAGATGAGGAAGTTGAGGTTCTGAGCAGTTAAGGAAATTACAAGTTTACACAGCTAGTGGGTGAGAGCCACGCTTCTGACCACAGACCTGTCTAACTCTGGAGCCTGAGTTCTCCATCACTACTAGCTACTGTGTGCAAAGATGAGATTATACTTTAATCAACTGTTTTCCAACTTCTGTCCAGGAAAAATGTCTGAGCAGCCGTGATGAGAAAAGAAAAAGTCTTTTTATCAGCCCACAATCATGAGTATGTCATGCCAGGGATAGGTCTTCAAATCAAATACTGGTGTTTTCTCAAATATCTGGATTGAATGAAATTTTGAGAAATCATTGTGTCTGTGCTTCTCGGATGCACCTCCTGTCTGTGAGACCCTCTCAACAGGCAGGTGAGGTGCAGGCAGCAGAATGGGGGATGCAGGTATCTGTCTAGGATGGTTGGAGTAGGGAGGACTTGAGGACTCTGTAGCAGATGCGGGCTGTCTGCCCCCACCCCAAACCTTCTCACCAAAGTGGCCACCCACCCAGCATGGAAGCAACAGTGCAAACTCGTGGGATTTGAGTCCTGCAGCCTCAATGGGAGTCATTTCCTGTGACCTTCTCCTTTTAGTAACACCCCTGTGACCCTCTCCTTTTAGTAACACCCCTGCTTATACTCCCATCTTCAGTTAACACTCACCCAGCATCCCATCTTCTGTTTTCCTTCTTGTTTTCAAGCTCAAAGCTCAAAAGCCTCATAAGAAAGGATTGAATTTTACTTCCCTGGATCTTAAACCCTGGTTGTCTTAAAGAAGTGCCTGCATGCCACGCCCTCATCTGCCAGTCCTTCCTGAAGTGTGACTGATTTAGGAAAGGCTCCAACCCAGCTCTGGAGCCCCAAATAACAGACTCAGCTGTGGACATCCCTACCCTCATTCCACTTATAAGGAAAAAAAAAAAAGAAGAAGAAGCTGCCTCATCACACTCACTGTACTGAAATTTTCTGACCCAAAGAGAAAACTTTCAGGAGGTAACCTGACAATCGGGAGGTGCTCATCACCCTGTGACTGGCTACAGAATCAGAAAGGGGAACTATAGTTCAAACGCAAAACTTGCACTGTCTTTTCATTTCTATTTTGTCTCACTTTAAGTCTTTTTTATTAAGAGAATCATAATGTTCTCATCTACATGACACTTTCCATCTTTAAACATTAACTAATTAATTGACTGAAGTAGTATCTTGGGAGCATTCATCATCTCTCCCATTAGCCAGAGAGCCAGGCAACTGTCTATAAAAGCAGTTGAACATTCAGTGGAGGCTTTGTTTTTCTGCTTCCCTTCCCAGGAATGTGTGTGTGTGTGTGTGTGTGTGTGTCTGTGTGTCTGTGTCTGAATGTGTAATGGGAAAAATCAAAAGACAGGATTTTGCTTCCACCAACTGCTCTCAAAATCTACCTCTGGGAGACATGGAATTTCAATTGTGAAATAATCAGTCTTGGAAACTGTCCTGTCCTCCAGGAAAAGAAAAAATAAGTAGTTTAACAGCAATTGCCCTTCAAAACAATTACTAATTATAATGTCTATAAAGAAAAATACCCTCGATACCATTACTCCTAATAAAACCTGGCAAATCTATAGAAAGGAATTAGCTGGCATGTCTAAAATCTGACGGGAGAACTCTTGGGAGTGGGTCAGAAGCAGGGCATGCTCCAACCAGCTTATAAACCCAAATCCAAAGCTTTAGAAAGCTTACCACCTGGGGCAAGCGCCTTTCAGCAAATTGGGAAGATTAACACATGCTTCAAGGAAATCAAGCCAAGACAATTAAGAGATGAGAACCCAAGTTATTTTTCCTGACCTTCCCTGCACTCTCTCCCATCCCTGCTTTCTTCCCTGCCCCCTCATCTCCACCTCAAGCAGTTGCTATGGTGTCTGGGATTCCACTGTGAGTCATGCCCTGCCGCAGGGTCCTGCACTGCCCTGTCCCGATGGTCTGCTGAAAAATGCAGAGATGCCTGGGAAGGGTTATATCGCATCCCTAAGGCCTTGAAATGAATATGACTGTCAGATCCCATATGTTTGGAACAAAATATTCTGTGGAAGAAGGATACTGGAAATAAGAAAGAAAAGCACGCCAGAGAAAAGAACTGGGTGGCAGCAGTGAAGATGGACAAATGGCAAGAGTCAGTCTGGTTTCAAGTTCTCCACCACTTAACCTATTATGAAACCTGAGTCAGGTCATTTGAACCATGATCCTCAGATCTCAGATCCTCATCTGTAAAATGTGAGGAGAGGAAAGAGTATGAGAAACCTAGTGTTTTAGGCAGTGTTCAGTTGCAGACTACAGAAACCACTTCTGCTACTTTAAGCAGAAAGGAAGGTATCAGCAGGTATAAGCTGACTTAGAGAATCAGGTATGTGCGTGCTGAGTCACTTCAGTTGTGTCCAACTCTTTGTGACTCTATGGACTGCAGCTTGCCAGGCTCCTCTGTCCGCGGAATCCTTCAGGCAAGAATACTGGAGTGGGTTGCCATGCCCTCTTCCAGGATCCTCCCGACCCAGGGATTGAACCCAGGTCTCCTGCACTGCAGGCAGATTCTTTACCGCTGAGCCACTGGGGAAGTCCAGAGAATGAGGGGAAGCATTCAGATAGTTGGAGCTTCCAAGAACAACTCCCAGCCTCCCAAATCTCCCTATTCCTCTGATGACTGGGAAAACCGCCACCACTGCTACAAGAAGTTATAGACTCAGAAAGCTAATGACTATAGAACCAATTTGATTCCGTAGTGATTCACCCACAAAGCTGGATTGCATTATGCCCTTCTCCCCTCTAACTCAGTTCTGAATTCAAGACTCAAGGAGTGTATTTGACTTGCAAAACCTGAAATCATATCCAGGATCCTAGCTATAAGGGAATCTTGGAAATGTACCTTTTAGGCTTCCGACCTCTGCAGTACATATGGCACAGTTGTCAGATGCTGGAACAGAAGTTGAAGGAGACTGTTTATAAAGTATATCCCTCACATTACTGGGTTGTCAAGAGAAATGAATGAGATAGTGTTTATAAAGTACTTCACATGGTATCCGGCCGTTAATAGCTTCCCAATAAATGTTAGTTTCCCCTCTCTTTGCCAAAATTTTGGTACAAGTTGGCCCTGTGACTTATCCTAAAATAACAGAAGAAAGCAGCCTGAGAGCAGAGACCAGATCTTCCTAACCACGTGTGAGATTTATTTGGGCATCTCCTACTTAGCACCCTTATCAACTATCAGTGTAGTCCCTACTTAAGGAGTTCTCCTACTACCAGGAAAAATGTAACCATCTTAAACAGAAGGTTTTACCCTTTGTAAACAAAATTTCCAAAAGGACCTCCCGCTAGATAATTACATTTACTTAACCAATTTAATCAGTGTTTACTGGACACGTATGAGATGCTGGGCAGCTGTGACTCTTTCTTTTCAAAGAGTCACCAGTCTGGGAAGAATAATTATACACAACTTAATAAAATTGCAAATTCTGATAAAAGCTAAGAGGAAAAGAACATGGCTCTGTGAACCAGAAAGGGCAAAACTGATTCTATTCAGGGAGTCAGCAAGGACTCCTGAGAGTCCTTTCTCTGAGAAAATGATGTCTAAGCTAAGACCTGAAGGATAATAAAGGTTAACCAAGTAAAGAGCAGGAGAGAAGAGCATTTCTGGCAGAGGAAGTAGCATGTCCAAAGGCTGCATGATTGAGAAATGAGAAGAATATCAGCATGGCTTTTGTATTCTGAGTAAAAAGGAGAATGGGGTGAGAGAGTTACTTTGACTATGTACCCAAAACTATTATCTGGGGGTGATATTTCCCCTGAGGTTGGAATCCAGCCATGTTAGGTTACTAACATTTCAAAATAATAACATCTGAAGCAATGTCTGTCCAACTTTCTGCATCTTTGTTGTCTCTACCTCCCATCACTGGGGCCTATCAGATCCTTACACTTGGAAATTTGAAAGGGAGATGAAGACTGATATGGTCAGAGGGTGTTAGAAGCAGGAACCATAAGGTCATAAAGAGGAAGAACCAGAGCCCTGGGCAAGTACAAAGCAATCAAGAGCAAAAACCTGAGGTCTCAATGGTGGATGCTGGGCTGCAGGGAGGACACTGG
The DNA here is from genome assembly GCF_054371585.1 of Giraffa tippelskirchi. Taxonomy (NCBI): domain Eukaryota; kingdom Metazoa; phylum Chordata; class Mammalia; order Artiodactyla; family Giraffidae; genus Giraffa; species Giraffa tippelskirchi. The sequence goes on from NC_137287.1 coordinate 26,693,661, forward strand.
AGCAGAGATGAACCCCAGAGAGCAAGACGAAGAGAATGGCTACTAATAACATCCCAGGTCCCATGAGGTCCAACTGTTACGAAGGATTCCCTGGGAACCTTCTGTGTCCTGACAATAAAACTTCCTATTCACTTTAATCTCTTTGAGTTTCTGTTCCAGAAATTAAACAATGGCTGCCTAAGAGACACATTGAAGTGGAGAGTCAAGGCCACCCTTCTTTAAACCAGATCTGAGATGCAACTCCATCTTGCAAACAGGGTCATAATAACCATGACCTTGTGCCCCACTTCCTTCTCGAGACCTGTGCACAGGCCATCCTCTCTGCGCAGAAGCTCTTCCACCTACTTTTTTTGCAAAACTAGCTCTCATGCACCTTCCAGGCTGTCCTCTTCGAGGTCCTTGCTGACTCCTCGAATAGAGTCAGTTTTGCCCTTTCTCGTTCACAGAGCCGTGTTCTTTTCCTCTTAGTTTTTATCAGAATTTGCCATTTTATTAAGTTATGTACAATTATTCTTCCCAGACTGTCAACTCTTTGAAAAGAAAGAATCACTTCGAGTATCACTTCCGCAGAATTAGACTCTAAGGTAGACCCACTCCCCCCTTTCAGAACTTCCCCTTTGCCTCATGCAACTCACTTGATCACTTGTCCAGTGGCTGCTACCTCTCCAGGTTCTACACCTGACATGTGCCTGCCCTACTTCATGCTATGTCTCCAGGGCTTGACAGTGTGTCAAACACATAATAGGTGCTCAACAGACATCTGATTCATGAACAATCACCAGTCGAAAAGTCCAGATTGTCTTTTTAGTTCTCCTTTACTTTTTCTCTATGAAGAAAAAAAAAAAAGTTTTATTGTAACCTACTGCATGCTCTATCCTGAGCAAGGTGTTGGAGACATGAATCCCTGTGCTTAGAACCTTGCAGGTTAGGAAAACAGACAGATATGTAAATAAACATGTTTATTATAATGCAACATGAGTGTTAGGAAAGAGAAAAGGAGACAGACTATCATAGGAATGTTAAAAATAACTTATTTTGGATGACAGAGAAGAAGAGGGATGAGGGGAAGGGTCCCAGTGTCTTGATAACACCACCCCCCTGAATTTCCTCAGAAAATAAACGTAGCGGACATCAGTTGCTTGGCTGTTCAGCATCTAGTCTCCCTTAGTCCGTAAACAGCACCCTATTTTTCCTTTTGGAGAAACACCTTGCCACTCCTCAGTCCAAGTGGTTTAGATGGGGCCAAGTCAACACGCCACCCCAGGGCTGGAGGTGGGTACATTCCCTGGCTCAGTCAGTATATCCAACCCCACAATAAGTGGTTCAAGGCTGATGTGACAAAGGTTACAGAGATTCTTGGCAAAGGTGGGGCGGAGGGACCAGTGAGGAAGATGAGCTCTTTTTTCACTACAGTGTCTGAGCAGGGAGCAGCATCAAGCTGCTGGGTCTCACCTGGCAACTCTGAGGGAGAAAGCCTCCCCAAGAACGATGTTCAGAGGGAAAGTAGCTGGTTGGAGAGAAAAGAAAAACAAATGTCTCTAATGACATAGTTGGAATACTTGGGCCCAACTAGATCTACCCTGGATTTTTCAGTGAAAAGTCAATAAATTCTACTTTCTTTCCTATGTGCTTGTGCTTAGTTGCTCAGTCATGTCTGACTTTTTCCGGCCCCATGGACTGTAGCCCGCCCTGCTCCTCTCTGTCCATGGGGATTCTCCAGGTAAGAATACTGGAGTGGGTTGCCATGCCCTCCTCCAGTTCTTTCCTATATTAAACCAGAATTTCTAAACCTCAGAACTACTGACTTTTTGGCTGGTTAGGAACTGTCCTGTGCCTTGTAGGATGTTTAGCAGCATCCCTGGCATCTGCTCCCTAGAAGTCAATGGCCATCCTCACCCCACAGCAGTGACAACCAAAAATGTCTCTGGTCATTTCCAAATGGGGCTTCCCAGGTGGCACTAGTGGTAATGAACCGCCTGCCAATGCAGGAGATGTCAGAGATGCAGGTTCCATCCCTGGATTGGGAAGATCCCCTGGAGAAGAACATGGCAACCCACTCCAGTATTCTTGCCTGGAGAATCCCATGGACAGAGGAGCCTGGCAGGCTGCAGTCCACAGGGTCGCAAAAAGTGGGACACGACTGAAGTGACTTAGCACACATGCATGCATGCATTTTCAAATGTCCCTTGAGGGGGCAAAACCATTTCCAGGTGAGAATCACTGGTTTAAGTCAATTTGGATCAGGTTTCTATTGTTTATAACCAAAAAAGAGTCATGAACTCATTCAAACCTACCAACTAATTCCTTGCCTAATTTCCAGGAATAAGTTTTACTCCTACCTTTCTTTACTTTCCCTGGTACCCAACATGTAGAAAGCAAAGCCAGTCAGTCCACTCCATATTTTTTTAAATACTGGAGTAAATGAAGCAAGTCAATCTGATCAAGAACGATTTAGATCTGTTTCAGCAATGGTTTTATAAGTGGCAGATTTGGGTATATTGATCATACCCTTTTCTTCCTTTTAAAAATTTAAACATCTTCCCTCATTTACTTTCTTTATTTTAGAATTTTCAGCAGTCGATTTTCTTTTATCCACAGACCTTGCCTTCGATGGGAGACTAAGAAATTGACAAAATCAATAAGAAATTATATTTTTTGGCCAGGCTATTTTAAAGTAATGTAACCAACATATTTCTCTCTCATTCATGGCTCTATCGATTGTGAAATGAAAACAGAAAGCCAGTGGAGATTCCTCTCTGCATTCCTGAAACTCCCATTTCACCGCACTCCATCACGGCCAGCTTCAGCCACTGGAGCCATTTCTCCTCATGTCCTTACTTTGGGTGAAGCTTGCTCTTGGTCATCAACCTCCTCCTGTAAACTGAAGCTCAGCTGAAAATGAGTTAATCTTTCAGAATGAGGGATAGCAAGGTATAATTAATAGCAAAACTCAGTCAGACAGCCTGCATCCACTAACTCTTTCTACAATTCTTTTTTTTTTGCTAGTCATTACTCTTATTATGATGATTCTGACCCATCTTTTGATTCCTAAATTGAAAAATCCCTTTCAAGAAAATGTCAGACTGTGTTGAATAAGAAAACCAAAATGAAGCTCCAAGGGGAGTACTGCTACCATCTTTTCAATTGTCTTTGAAAATGGAAGCCAGGAGAGTTTTCAAAACACAGACACAGGGGCTTCCCTGGTGGTCCAGTGCTTAGGAATCCTGCCAGCGCAGGGGACAAGGGTTCGATGTGTGCTCTAGGAAGATTCCATATGCTGTGGGGCAACTGAGCCCGTGTCCTGCAACTAATGAAGCCCACGCACCCTAGAGCCAGAGCTCTGCAATAAGAGAAGACACCGCAGTAAGAAGACTGCACGCCACACCAAGGAGTAGCTCCTGCTCACCAAAACGAGGGAAAGCCCACTTGCAGCAATGAAGACCCAGCGCAGCCAGAACTAGAATAAAATTAATCAAAAATTAGAAAAATAAAAATACACACAGGCACAGACATATGGATATGTTTCCTACATGTACCGGTATATCTGAAGACCACCCTGATGCCAGTGAGAGAAGGAGAGGGAAAGAGAGTGGACAGTGAATGCCCTTCCCCCAGTGCACACAGGAGATGCTTCATGTCTGATGATGTGCCCTGGTTCTCAGGTGGGAAAAAGGCAGAAATTCTGCTGCTGGAACCATCAACACTATTCATTGGAAAGTTATATTGATCGTTTATTAAATGGAAAGAAATCTATCCATTTGGGGTAGCTGCTTGAGAGTATGCCAAGTCATCGATTCAAAGGCCCATGAATGGGTCAGCAGGTCATGGGAAGCACGCTGGCCAAACACCTCAGAACAGGTACATTCTTGAGCCACAAGACTAACACAGGCCAAGAACTCATGTCAAGTTTGACCAAATGAGGCAGGCGGTAAATGAGACCTCGCGGGATCTCTGGATGTCAGAGAACTCCACTCCTCCTTGCTCCATGCTAATGACATTATAGCAAAACAGGCACATGCAAATGAGGAAAGTAGTGATGGGCTAGGACAGCACCAGGTAATCTAGCCAGCTCTATCTGAAAGGCAAATTAGGGAAGGAGTTTGGAAGGCAGTTGTGCATTTATTCTTCCAGCAAAATGATTGAGCCCCTACTCCTTATCTGGTGCTGTCCTAAGCCCTTGGGATCAAAATAAGCAAAGATCCTTGCACTTGTGGGTCATCCACTGTGGTAGGAAAAGGGTGAAGTCTCGTGGGGATGGTCAAGGGCTGCAGATAGAGGGGCTGTATTAAGCCTGAACACTTCCTCCATCCTACAAGCCTAGAATAATCCCCACGACTTTGACAGTGCTGAGCAGGTAAACAGAATGCTCCCCTCATCCACGTGTTCTCCTCCATCTCACCTTCCATGGAAGCAAAATCCTGTCTCCAAGACAGGGAGATGGCAGAATGGCATCTCCCGGGTGGCAGCAGCTAACTTGAGTTGCGGCTTAGTGATTTTCTGCTTAGATAAATTGCCCATCCCTAGCTGCCAACAAAGCTGGAGCCTCCATGAGCAGTGAGGATTAATTCACAGGCAAGTCAGTAAAACAACAAGAACTAACACACACTGCACCTGCTCTATCTGTCCCTCACAGATATCATGTCTCATTTCACTTCCACAGTAATCCTATGAGGCGCATACATGTTGCCCCATCTCAGGCGAAGAAAGTGAGGTTCACAGATAAGTGATTTGTATAAGGTCTGTCTGACTCAAAGTCTACGGCCTTTCTGTGTTACTAAGCTGCCCACTTCACCAAGTAAAACCCAACTCGTAAGCATGTGAGTGTTAAAGAAATCAGTAACCTGAGTCTTTCCTGGGGCTGGCCTCTATGCCCGCCCCCAAGGAGGGCACTGTGAGGGGCAGGGAAATAAGGGTCAATCTTTGCTCTCTTAGGAATAACAGTCTTGCTGAGGAAACAAAGGGAAAATATACAGATCCAATTTTTAACAAACAATATGGACAGTCCACTTTCACCCATTATCTCGCACAAATACTCATGGGTCCAAGAACGTGCAGTGCCTCTGCACAAGTCTGCAATCCCTCTTGCCTCTCCTCTCACCCAGATCCTCATCATCCCTCAAGTCAGTTTCTCTAGGAAGCTCCACTAAACCTGCAAGTTTTCCAAGTTTGTCAGTTGCCTCTCTTCTATGTACCCCAAAACCTCCACTAGGAAACTTGTAATATCTCAAAGAAAGGGAGTGTTGTGAGAACTTCAAGAATTAAGAAAGGAAATAAAAACCAGAGATGGGAGGTAGGAAAAGATGAGGGGGATGAGGAATATGTATTGTGGTCCATGGGGGAACCATCTATGACAGGACAGGTAAGGGACAGTCAGGTATGGGATGGTATGGAGTTAGAGAGTCTGCAACCATAAGACATAGAAGTCAGTGTACTCAGAACCCAGTTAGTTACAATGTTTCACTTATTCTTACTAGGTGCTTCCTCCTCAGGAAGTATATCTAATCATCACATCTAAGAAGTAGAGAAGTAGATAGTAGATACTGTCACCCCTGACTAATGGAAGGAGAAACTGAGAAGCTCAGAGAGGTTAGGTGAGTTGCCCAAGATCACACAGCATAAAGACCCCACACACTGCAGAGCCAAGTGGTTAAGATCACACACTCTGGTGTCAGGCAAAAAACAGCCCTCAACGTCCTGGCCCTGTCACCTTAAATAAGACTTTACTTCTTGAAGGCTTAGTTTCCACATCTGTAAAAGGGGACTAAAAGTCCCTACTTTGTAAAGTTATTGGGACCATGAAATGATTATATGAGACTTTAGTTGGCCCTTGACATCTGTGCCAACAACATTTATCTCACCCGTTAGCACTGCTTTTGTTCTGCCTGGCCCCAGCTATTCTCCAGGAACATCAGGGCTTCCTTTTGAAACATGGTGGACAAGATGATTTCAGACCCCGAATTTCTGAGCTCCTGTATGACTACATATCCTTTCTTAAAAAGCCACCAGCTTCACATTTCCTTTCTAAGCTGTGAGGAAACAAATGCCATGGGCTTGCTTTACAGAATGGTTTGGGAAATAATTAGTTTGCCTTCCTCAGAGGCCAGAGTTCAGCGCTGAGATATTTAAAACTCTACTGATGGCTTAAAATAAATATCTCAATGGAGATGTCAAAACAGCAGTGTGTTCTAACACATGACATTTGGGGGTGGGGAGAGTGAAAAATGTAAACGGATTTACCAAAATAATCTCAAGGTAAGACCTCTGAGGTTTGATACAACAGAAATGTCATATTGTTTCAATTTTCTTTTCTTTTTTTTTTTGCAAGTTTGTTTTCCTCCTTTGAGGATACTGAAAGGTTTGTCATGAAAAAGAACCAAGAACTTTTCTCAAAAAGAAAAAAAAAGTATAATTGTATTTTTTTAAATCAATTGGAACAATTTTCAGACATTTCTTCATGAGCTTAATGCAATTTCCAAACACAAATAACAGATTTCTCCAACTGGAAGAGTACTGAGTACCCAACGGATGCCAAGCTCTGTGCTGAGTATTTTAAATATTTCTTTCATTTTAATCCTCACAGATGCTCAGTGAGGTGGGCATGGTTTTCCCCCTCTGCAGAGGAGGTGATGGAGACCTCAGGTGTAAGACCATGGGGCTAATAAAATACATAGTCAGATTTGAAGCCTAGTCTGCCTTAATCCTGACTCCATGTGCTTTTCAGCATATTTCAAGAGCCCTCTGCTCCATCCAGACCTATGAGAGCTAACCACCCAACAGTATCAGGCAAGGCAACAAATACAATCTTATTAACTGGAGTGCATGGAGAGTAAAAAGCAATAAACGGTCCACCTCAAAGAGAAGCAGTTCTAATAAACACCCACACACTCAAGAATATGTCCTACCCTCACTGACCCACCTGGCAAAACCTTTTTCCTCATCTCCTTCTACTTCCTACTTTGCCCTTTATGCTCCATTAAATACCAAATCTCATATAATGCCCAGAACTATCCACATCTCATATCACTGTACCTTTGCAAATGCATTATCTCTCCCAGTCTTCCTTCACAATCTCCTTGGTGAACTCCTATTCACTCATCAAAACCCTGGTGAAACAGAATCTTTTGGAAGTAGACTTCATCCCTCTCCCATTCCCAGACCCAGCAGAATTCATCAGTTCCTTCCTAGTCCTTTCTCTGTATCACATACGTACTTACAGGTTTGTAGTCATGACGAGTGTTTAGCTTTTGTTCTTTTGTTTGGTTGGTTGGTTGGTGGTGGATGGGTGAGTGGCTACCTTATCTGTTCGCCTCACAGGGGTGCCTTTCTTGCAGGCAGGAGCTATGCTTTAATCCATCTCAATATTCTCCATGCCCAGCTCAGAGCCAGAGTCAAAACAAACATCTAATTGAACTGGATAGAAATTGGAAATGAAAACAATATCATGGAGAACTGGAAGAAAGGGAAGCAAGCGCTAATGTTGTGAAAGTCTATTACAGAGTAATCAAGCAGACCGTGTTTTCCTAATACAGATTACAGAACTGGCGCAGAGGCAGGACGGAGCAGCGGTGGGGACTCCGACTCTCTGGACATCTGCTAGGTGTCTCATCTGATCAATCTCTGCCTTGCTTGCTGACAATTTCATCTTTCAGAAGTCAGAGGAAGCATCAAGGGAGAGGGTTACTTGGCACTAAATCCTGGCAACAAGGAAACACTAGTTAATGAGAGAACTGCAACATCCTTGGTAGAAGAAAAAAAAATGGGCACATCATGTTTGAGTTTATGACAGTGCAGGAAGAAAGAAAACAAGCATTGATTAAACACCTACTGTATGCTACCTACATTACCCTTGTTACTATGTTCAATTTTCACAACAACCTGAGAAGATAATTATAAGTCTCTTCGATTTACAAAAAAGAAAACCAGAAAATGCAGGAAGTCATTTGCCCAAGGTCATACAATTCAAGTCTGTCTGCCTGCAATCCTCAAATTCTAAGTGCCCACTGAGTAAAAATCAGAGTATTGCCTCCTGACTCACAACCTCGTCTTCCAGAAAAAGAAACGTCAATCAGTATAGGCTAGGTAATGCTACAGGAACAACACACACACACACACACACACACACACACACACACACACCAAAATCATAGACACATGACACAAGGAAAGAGATTTCTTCAAACCCTGGCAGCCACTGTCCTTTGTGTGGTAGCTCAGTGTTCACACAGCTCATGGACTCTCCAATTCAACAGATCCTTCAGGTTTGCCTCAATCAGGGAAAAAAATCCTGAAGATCCTACACTAGGAATCGAATGCCTCGGCCCAGAAGTAGCAATATCACTTCCACTCACGCGACCTAACCTAACGTCAAAGGGCAGAGAAATGCAATTCTCCACCTGAAGGAGAAAGACCCAGAAATGGCTGAACGTCAAAGGTCCCAACCACAGCAGCTTTTGTAAAATTGAGAAGGACGCCTCAGTGGGCAGCAGGAACACCTGGCAGATCCTGCCTCTGCAAACTGGCAAGTGAGAGAGGAGAAAATCCAAAAATAAAAATTAATAATGAGATAGCAATTCTCAAAAAACAAGACAGGGATGTTGGAGAATTTGGTTCTGCAAGATGACTTCACAACCAAGAATCAAGCGTGTGGGGAGGGTCGGTGCTGTGAACAAGTTCCTGCACCAGAACCCAAGAAGGAAATATTGTACAGATAAACAGGAAAATCTCAGTCTGTTCGGGCTGTTATAACACAAATTCACGGATGGAGTACCTTAGACAACAGGAATTTATTTCTCACAGTTCTGAGGCTAGAAGTCCAACAGCAGGGTGCCAACTTGGTCAGGTTCTGACAAAGGCCATCTTCCTGGTCTGCAGATGGCCATTCTGCTATATCCTCTCAAGATGGTGAGAGAGAGCTCTTGTCTCCTCCTCTTCTAACGGCGTTAATCCCATCCTGGAGGCTCCACCCTCATGACCTCAACTAAACCTAATTCTCTCCTGAAGGCCCCACCTCTTTGTGTCATCCCTTCAGGAATGGAGCCTTCAACATAAAAATTTAAGGGAGACACAAACTTGCCGCAGTCCATGACAGGGAGGCCCAGAGACATTACCCATCATTTCCACTGGTCCCATTCCCAGTGAAAAGGAAAAGGAGGCATCAGAAGCAACTGACAGGAATACACAAGAGATTTTTGGATACTCTTATGTGAAAAGCTATGAGCCAAAGCCAGAAGGTACGACAAAAATAAACCTTGTTTTGGGAATGGAGGCAGGATTGCATGAGAGAAAAGGCGCTGAGCCTTTGCCATGGAGCTTGTGACCTTTAACAGTTACTTAACCTCACTGAACTTTGACTTCTCATATGTGCAACGGTCATGATAAATAATCTGCCTCAAAGGGGTGTTACGAGGGTTGAGAAGACCTTCCAGGTTATCTGCTTGTCAAAGTGCCTAGAAAATGTTAGAGCAAGGAAAAGATGGAGAAGAATAAAAAGGATGATGGTGACAACAGGCCCTTCGATGAGATAAGCACCAACACGATCAGCCCAGGAAACTTTAGTCATGTCAGCTCTCTGACTTCATTTCCCATCACCTTGTTCTTACCTGAACAAGCTCCATGGGCCTTTTTGCTTTTCCTTGAATGTGCCAGGAACGTTCATGCCTCGGTGCCTGGGCCTTTGGGCCTCCCTCTTCCTACAATGCTCTCCTCAGATCATAAGAGTGTGTCTTGCTCAGTGTTATTTTAGTCTGAAACTCTTCACAGCTACCAACTTGAAATTACAACATCCACCCCACCACTCTTCACTCCCTGCTCTCTCTATTCGCCAGCTTTCTGTTTCACATTGGCATTTACTATCTCTAACATTCAAAATAATGTACATATTCACTTTGTTTATTGTCCACTTCCCCCCATTAGAATGTTTTTCCAAACTTAGATACTCCCCACCCTAAAACAGCACCAGGCACATAGTACATATTTATTAATATCATATATGATTTCTGCTGTTGTTGCAATCGTTAACTCTGCATTTCTTTTCCTGGATCTAGTACTTATTACATTTATGTTTTAGTAACAGGGTATGCCTTACTTCTCAATTCTGAGCCTCCTGCACCTTCTACCCCTTTTACTTTGACAGTCCAAGTTTCCATGACAAAACATTCTGAAGAATTCTTGAAAGTGTGATCCACTCTTCCACGTCATCCTGCTAAGATCTGTGTCACTTCAGCCCCGCAGCTCCCATCATATTACACCTCTTGAGTTTTGGAGCTGTTTGCACATCAACTTGTGGGAGGTGACCAGCATCCATAGTGTTCGAGACTCACAGACTAGTCAGTGCAAGTTCCAGGAGGTACCGGGCCTCCTCACTGTGGGTCCATGTGAGCCTGTGAATGTCAGTCTGGCTTTACCCATTTTGCATCAACTGTGTCTTTTCGTCAGGGGGAAGGAGTGTTCTTCTTTTAACCTAGAATCCAGCTCATGTGACTCTATACCATAAATAATATGGAAGTACTTGTTCTGGGCTCTGTCAAGAGTTTGAACACTCATTTACAAGTGATTGTTTGCAAGTAGTCATGACATCTGAATTTCTTAGACAATTTCTGATTACTTTTACAACACAATGACAACATGGGGGCCATTTTAATACCCAATCTTATTTGAATGAAAATATAAAAATTCCTAGAAGCAATGGAATAAGCACCCAGCTACCGATTATCTAGGGGGTACACCTCCATTCCCATCAGGAAAAGGGCCTTACATGTATTGAGCATGTTCACAGTACCAGGCCCCATGATGAGCATCCTGAATATGTTATTCCATTTCATTTCCACAATAAGTAAGTTCTATTGTCCCGATTTTTCAGATAAGAAAAGTGAGGTTCAGAGAAGTTAAGATCATTCCTCACGTTCATGCATATAGCATGAGGCAGAGCTAGAAACCAAAGCTATGTCTTATGTTCATGCTCAATCATGTCTGATCCTTTGTGATCCCATGGACTGTAGCCTGCCAGGCTCCTCTGTCTGTGGAATTTTGCAGGCAAGAAAACTGGAGCAGATTGCCATTTCCTCCTCTAGGGGATCTTCCCAACCCAGGGATCGTACCCTCATCTCCTGTGTCTCCTGCACTGTAGGCAGATTCTTTACCACTGAGCCAACTGGGAAGCCCCAAAGCCATGTCTGCCTGACTCTAAAGACTGCTTTTTCCACTACAATGGATAGAGATTGAGGTAAACAAGCTGCTCAAAAAATAAATTAATGAGAGTCCTGGTAGTCTTGCTTCTATGTGATCCCTGAAGGAGCTGCCTGGAAGGTACCAAAGCCAGGGCAGGGGATGTGTTCAGAACAGACAGGTCCCTCATCCCATCTGGGTCCTGAGCACTACCCGCAGCAGACTGAGATCAGTAAAGGCACTCAGCTGAATCCAGTCACCCACCATTACTAATTTGTCTCCAAGAGACAACAAAAGAAAGGATCTGTTCATCCAGTTGACCTTGGGGATGGCTTATCCTTTATCTCCACGATCACGCAGATATAGAGAAGTCCTCCAGGCCATGCTCAGGAAACAGCAACCTCCCCTAAGGCTGGCAGCTTCCCAAAAGCCAACAACTCCTAAGAGATGAGGAGGGACAAATGGCAGATAAAGCACCTGGAAAAACCCAGAGATATGCAAGGCCAATGTAACAACTTATATATCCCACATTCCTCCAAGATAGTACCATTCTCTTGATCTGATTGTCTTAAGAGACACAGCCTGACATGCTCAGCCTTGATTTTTTTTATGACTGGAAATTTAGGAGACAAAAGAGTGATGAAGATTCTTGGCTGAGTTAGAAGCCCAAGTCCATGGCATATGAGCTACAGGACCTTAGCAATGACTTGATGTCTCCAAGCAGCCAAATTTTTTTTTTTTTTTTTTAATCTCTAGAAAAGGAAAAAAACATAGCATCTCCTTGTCAGCAGGCTGTGAGCTGAGTGAAGAAATACAGGTAAGCCCCTTGACACAGGGCCCAACACACAGCAAGAACTCAATGAATGTTGGCTATTATTTCTAAAACAGAAAATGGTTAGTTGGTCTATAAATTGTATAGGTCAACAGTGCTGAAAACGACTCTGCCGCACCCTGAATCTTCTTAAGTGACATGCTTATGATTTCCGAATTTCAAGCTTCTGTTAATTCATTATTTGGGTGTCTGTGGGGTGATTAATGTTCCCCCAGCACTCTTCCTCTTCACCCTACTGGACTCGTGTTTCTACTGGACAATCTCATCCTCATTATGGTTTTAGCCATCTACTTATTCCCTCAACAAATATTAACCATCTACCGATCACCAATTACTGTGCTCTGTATGTTTTAAGAGAAAGATGGAAAGCCTAGTTTCAGGCATCTTGCGTTTCAGGTGTGTAGGGCATTCAAGTGGAGAGGAGTGGAAGTATGGTGCCCCTCCCCCAGGCATGCTCAGTCATGTCCAAGCCCTGGGTCGGGAAGATCCCCTGGAGGAGGAAACGGCAACTCACTCCAGTATTCTTGCCTGGGCAATCCCATAGAGTGAGCAGCCTGGCGGGTCACAGTCCACGGGGTCACAAAGAGTCAGACAGGACTGAGCACATACGGGGTGGGGAGGATACCCAGAGGAAGGCACTATACATGCACTCCTCTCCACCTGGATGCCCAAGACACCTGAGAGCCAAAGGGTCTGAAACTTGACTTTCCATCTTTCGCTTAAAACATGCTTCTCCCCTGCCTCCTTTCTTGATCAAAGGTTCCAGCAACCATCCAAACAAGAATCATCTTAGACTTCCTCTCCATCCCTCCCTCTCTACAACCAACACTGGGTCTCCAGTTCCCATGGATCCCAGGTCTGGATGGCTCTCCCATCCCATCGCTCTCCATTCACAGCCATCCTGCTCACATTCAGGGCTTGGAGAGTCCCCTCTAGGTCATTCCAGCCACCTCCCATGTGGCCTCACTACTGGACTCCCAGGGGAGTCCCCACACAGCATGAACTCACCCTCTGAAACGGGATTCTGAATCTGCAACTTTCCTGTGTAAAAGCCTTCAAGGATTCACGAAGCCTCGAAAACAAAGTCGCTGCTCTTCAGCCGGGAAGGCCCACCATGATCTAGCCCTGCCTACCTGCCCAGCCCGAGCTCTGGCCATTTCCCAACATCCCCCTTCACAAAAAGCTGCGCCCGCCACACGCCTTTTCACACCTCCGCTCCTTAGAATACGCTGTTCCTTGTGCTCACAGTTTCCTTCCTACTCCTTGGTTACTGAGCTAACACCTAACCATCATCTTTCATGAGTTCAAATCCCCCTACCTTCCTTTTCTGATGCCCTGTCTCCAGGTTTTATAAGGCAATCTTCTTCTCTGTTCCTTTAAACATATTCTTTTTATAATCAGTATGACACAGCATTATTTTTTCTTCTTTCTCTATTCTTCCAAAATCAGACTGTCATCTCTTTGAGGGTAGAGATTCATTTTATTTATTTTCAATGTCAGACATATTTTAAGAATAAAATTAAGGAAAAAAAAAACTAAGTTTTTACAAATGTACTGATACCAGAAATTTTCTAAAAGCAAATGTTTTATGCATATCAGGGGAGTAATTATAATGATAATTATTCCAAGTGCTTAATATGACTAAACACTTTAGAGGCATAGCTCATCCAATCCTTTTAGCTACTCTATGAAGAGGTACATTTCGTTCTTTTTTGGGGGGTGAAGCAAGTCAGAAAGGCATGGTTCCTGATGCAGTTCTCTTATCTCCCTTCTCCGTGACCTGGAGGCAATTCCCTTAGTACCCATCTGTTTTCTCATCTCTGCAACGGGGAAAGATTCATTGTGATTATTAAAAATACTATTTATAAAATCATTGGCACATAGTAGGCACTCAATGTTAATGCCTCTTCCCCCCAACGATGACCTCTGACAACTTGCACAAACCAGTTCTTCAGGAATATTACTAAATGCTTAAACTGGAGAACTCAGCCTCAAGTTAGCTGGTTCAGCTCTGGCTTAGCCAATAAACCAGTTCTGAGTCTCTCCCCCTTCGTGCCCCCCACCTCTTCCAAGCTCCCCATCAGTACTAGCTTCACGGAAAAGGTGGGCCTCAGGACAAGTGATCTGGGAAGGGGTGAGAGTGAGCACGACTCCCGTACTGTTGACTTGATAAGTTTTAAAAAATGGAAAGCTTAGCAGTTTGTTTTTAAGGTTGTGAAGCCAAACTGAAAATGTTGGATAATATTCAGTCAACTCTACCCTAAAGGCTGTGCCCCACACAACGTACCCAGGTGTGGAAGCCCAGAGATTTGACACCAGTGGGGATTTGCCATGACAGGATTTAAAGGCAACCTGCTGGCCTGGGGAGGCTGAAGCTGTCTTCCCATCAGCTCCTGCCTCCTCCCCTTCCTTCCCCAACCCCTCCCAGCTCCTCACCCAGGAATACATTGACATTTCAAAATGTATTGATTACAGGGGTAGACTAGGCTTGAGCAGGAGAAGGGGGAGAAATGAATTGATTTTATTATTTGTGGGAGAAAAAAAGAAGACTAAACAAGGGTGCTTTTGTTTGGAGGACAAAACCAAAATTATCGGTTGAATGGGGCTGAATTAAGCACTTAAAGTTCAATCTTTCCAGCGTGCTGACAATGCAGGTAGAGATCAATATGGAAACAATTTGCACCGTGGGGAAGCCGGGTTCTGGTTATTAACGACTAATTATACCAAGTTTTCTGCAGGATGGGGTTAGTTCTCTTAAAGCTTGTGAGTGATACAGCCATTGTGGCAATGATGCATCCAGGGCAGGGATTCTGTTCCCAGGGCAGCCAGTTCCCAGCGCTGGGTCAAGCAGCTCTGGAGGCCTCACCTCTGTGGACCCCGCTTCACAGTCCACTGATTGCAAATCAGCATATAGGAAGCTCACTTCATTTTTATCAGAATTTTTAAAATATGACTACAATGGCAAGGTCGATATTTAACTGAGAGCACCAGTATGATCATACTGATTATTAACATAAAGAAATCCTTCCACAGTAGTCAACAATCACCCTCGGAATCTCCCAGGCCTCCACCCCCTATAATCCAAGAACTAAGGAGTTAAACACTTGACACTTGGCACAGCAAGGGGTCTCCAGAATCTGCCCCAGCATCCATTCAGCGTCCCTTCAGCGCTCGTGATCTACAGCTGGTTAGATATTTTGAGTATGATCCTGAGCACAAGACAGTAGCTTTCTGCAGTTATTAGTCACCACAGCCAGTTTACAAACCTGGATGCCTTTCTTTGGGGGAGGGAGTATTTACTGTACATAAGGCACACACACTATATGTGTGTGTGTGTGTGTGTGTGTGTGTGTGTGTGTGTGTGTGTACACACATATATATGTGTACATATATACATAGTTATAAATATGCAATGATGCAGATATCATCAGTTTTACATATACATATATATATTTATTTATATATACAGATAGTTTATTTCAATTTGGTACATTTGGGATATTTCCACTTGAGCACGTATAAATGTATCTCATCACTGTAACAGCTCTATAGCCCTCAGCAGTATGGGTCAATTAGCCACTCCCTGATTACCATAATTAGCCACTCCCTGATCAATGGACGGGCTTCCCAGGTGGCACAGTGGTAAAGAGACTGCCTGCCAATGCAGGAGATGCAGGAGATGGGGGTTCAATCCCTGGGTTGGGACGATCCCCTGGAGGAGGGTGTGGCAACCCGTTCCAAGTGTTCTTGCCTGGAAAATTCCTGGATAGAGGAGCCTGGTCCATGGGGTCACTTAGAGTTGGACACAACTGAGCGACTGAGCACACACAAATGATGGACATTTAAGTTATTCCCACATTTTCACATATTACAACAATTCTGTACTGAGCATCTTGAACATATGTTATTCTATACACACACCCCTGGACATTTCCATAAGACAGACTCCAAGAAGTCTGGACTACTGTTGATGTGCATTTCTAGTGTTGATAGGTCCTGACAAACTAGTCACACTTTCTTCTATACACAAATACATAACAGTTTACCTGGATGGTTTACAGAGATTAGCACCCCCTCCAGGAGGTCTAGTTGACTTGAACAGCCTCTGTGATGTGCCCACCTGCTTTAGCCATCAGAGTCCCCCCTACACTTTCACCTCCATTCCAGGACACCGTTGCCCACAGAGAGACTGAGGGAAGCCTTGGCTATGTGTCTAGCCAACAGATTATTCCAGATGCCCTCAAGCTTCCAGTCTGTTGAGCTGCCTGAGTACAGCTAACAGTGAAGTTCCCCACAGAGCAGCCTGCGAATTCTCACCAACCCTGTGTCATCGGTCGTCCCTCAGGTCCTGAAGCTGTTCTGCTTGTTGTCTGCACAGCCACATAAAGTCCCTCTGAGAGCTCTGCCAACTTCTGGCCGCCACACCTTGCCTCGGGTATCCCCAGTCCTCCCATGAAAAGCAGCTGTCTGTCTTGGTCCCTCTAATCATAGGACTTCAGGCCATGCAGAAGGCTAAAGGGAAACAGATGCTAGCCCGTGCCCTCTGCCTGCTTCTTTCCCACAGTACAAGCTCCAGGGCCCAGGAGAGGACAGAGGAGAGGGAAGTAGTATTCACAGTAGAAGCATCTAGACCCCCAGCTCCGTCAAATGCCCTCTATACAAACATTTTCATTCATTCCATGAAGGATCTGAAGCTGCTCCAGAGAAGGTACACAACACAAAATTGAAAAACATAATTAAAAGACACAGCCAGGGAAAATATACTCGAGACAGGAAATGAAGACCAAGGGGGAAAGCATCTATGAAATTCACTAGGTTCTGCACAATTTTTAGGCATTTGGACTCCAACTGGATGCCAAGCTCTCTGGTGACCAAAGCAAAAATCAAAACAAAACTAAACAACAGCAGCAACAATAACAACAACAACAAAAAAAAAAACAGCAAAAAGAAAAAAACCAAGAAGGATGGGGAGAGGGGGAAGATTTGGGGAAGAGGGAAGATTTCAAGTTAGTATCCAAATCCATAATGTATATGAAGAAAATTCCCACATTCAGACTTTAAGAATAATCATGAAGAGAAAACAGAAAATAAAGATGAAACGACGCGGTTTCTCAGAACAGTCTTGTTTCTCCTTTGAACATGGGTCCTAGCAGCTGAAAACCCAGTCAAGCTACCTCTCCAACCCGCCTGGCAAGACCTTTCTGAGTTGACCTGATGCTTCATCCCCCTCATTTGAAGACACCCGAAACTTCCACTCCACCCAGGCTGCCCCCTGACCTCCTCCTCCAGGTGCTGCCCAAACCAGGAAAAAAATAAAAAACCAGTCTAGGCAACAAATACTTAATCTTTTTTTTTAACAGAGACAAGGACAATAGGGTGAGCAAAATTGCACCGAAAGACCTGAATTCAGACCCATGACTTAGCCATCCATCTTCCAGACCCACAAAATGAGGGGTCAGACCCCGAAAGAGAAACTCTTTCCACTTCTGACAATATCCTCCCTTCTGACTGGCAGAGGCCTTGCTTTCCAGGGTGGGAGAATTCGCTGACATCCACAAACCATGACAACTTTGATAAGAGGGTTAGGAGAGGGGCGCTCTGTGATCGGCCGCTTCACTTTATTTTCTGCTTGAAATGTCTCACCCTGCCCTGCCCTCAACACTCCACCCCCAGAGCTTTGCCGGCGTTAGTCTGATGGAGCAACAAAGATGAACGGCAGGCTTAGAGGTGGTAGGTTTGTTTTGCAAACAGAAACAAAAACAGAACAGCGGCGAAACAAATTTCTCAGCCTCTTCCTTTCCTTACCAAAATTTGTTGCATAAAACCAGCAGCCTGTTTACCAGAGAGGTAGGCTGGAGCGCCAGGTGTGTCCTGGAAGCCGAGCCTTGAGCGCCATCTAGGTGCACAAGGCAGCATTGCAGGCGTTGATGCTTGAGCCTCACCTTGTTCTTGCAGACGCTCCCCCTCGATACACACTTTTCCCATCTAAGTAGAGGCAACGCGCTATAGTGGGAAGCCAGGAAGAGTGGGGTGGGGGGTGTGGGAGAGCGCTTGCAGTCAGACCCTGCCACTTCCCTAACTGTAGAATCTTGGACATTTTCTCTTATTTGCAAAATGGGAACAATCATGCTCATTTTACTGAGTGATTGGAGGATTGAAAAAGAAAAACTACATAATCTGGCATATAACATAGAATCAATAAACTTTTATTCCCTCCCCCCACTGCATCATAAATTGGCTCAGTCCACAGACAAATACCTCCGGAGGGCTTCCTTTACTCATCCCAGGTAGTTCAGTGGTAAAGAAACTGCCTGCCAATGCAGGAGATGCTGGAGACATGGGTTCAATCTCTGGGTGGGAAAGATCCACTGGAGGAGGAAATGGTAACCCATTCTAGTATTCTTGCCTGGACAAAAGCATGGATAGAGGAGCCCGGCAGGCTACAGTCCATGGGGTCGCAAAAAGTTGGACACGACTGAGCAACTAAACAACAACAAAAACAAAACCAGGGATGAGAACCTTGTAGGGCTGTTGGAAGTGGAAGGAACATACGGATATATACAACTCCTGGAACATGGTGAGGGAGCAATTGTTATTAAGGGGAAGGAAAGGAAACTGTAAATCCGGCCCTGATCAGTTATAGGCACTGAGGCTACACAAACACATGGTACAGTTATAAAGATAAGTAAGACAGTCTCATAGGAGAGAACCAAATGTAAATAATAATACAGGGTAATAAATTAGATGAATGAACAAAATGCATGTCAATATAGCTTTCCAGCCTATATTAGTTACCTCACTTCATTCCCAGAAGCACCCTGCCACAAAAGATGGTCACTTCCAGGTTAGAGACAAACCAGCAGAGGCTCAGAGACAGGAAGCGGACATACCCCAGACTAACACTGTTCGTGTCCCCAACCTCTTCTCTGCTAGGTCTCATCCACCCTCAGCCACCTTCCCACAATGGATTCCCCATTTCTGCCCCTGCAGTAGGATACGCTCGAAGTCTGACCCTTCCTTCCCGGCTCGCACCTCTCCCTTGCCCCCAGTATTCCATCAGCCTGAAGTCCAGTGTGTTCCAATTCTCCAAGTCCCTCCTCTCCAGCCTCCTCTTTTTTTACTTTAATTATTTTATTTTTTTTAATCGGAGGATAATTACTTTGCAATATGGTGTTAGTTTCTGCTGTACATCAACATGGGTCAGTTACAGGGATACATGTGTCTCCTCCCTCTTGAACTCCCTCCCACCTCCCACCCCATCCCACCCCCCTAGGTTGTCACAGAGCACCAGGTTTGAGCTCCCTGCATCACACAGCCAATTCCCATTGGCTGTCTGTTTTACATATGGTAATGTATATGTTTCAATGTTACTCTTCCAATTTGTCCCTCCCTCTCCTTCCCCCCAAATGGCAACCAACTCCAGTATTCTTGCCTGGAGAATCCCAGGGACAGGGGAGCCTGGTGGGCTTCCATCTATGGGGTCGCACAGAGTCAGACACGACTGAAGCGACTTAGCAGCAGCAGCAGCAGCAGCTCCTTCCCCCACTGTGTCCACAAGTCTCTTCTCTATGTTTGCATCTCTACTGCTGCCCTGCAAATAGGCTCATCAGCACCATCTTTCTAGATTCCATATATATGTGTTAATATTTCCACTCACCTCTCCCCAGTTAGACCTCCCGCACCCCACCCCAGCAGGAGCTCCCCATCTGACTTTGCTTGCCAGTGCTTGTCCCTGCAAGCCCTCCTATAGGGGCTCCCCAGGGGACCTCATGCTTTCAGCAGGTCCCACGGCCAGTCTGACCTCTCTGAGCTCTTCCTCTCCAGGAAGAGCTTCCTGGAGAAGCCCTTCCCAACAAGACTCCCTACAAGTACCTCTGCTTTCCCTCAACACAGACAGGTTGTTCACACCTCTGCCCACATGTTAAAATAACCTGGGGAAGCTTTACAACACACTGTTTGCCAAGAAGCATGTGAGAAGACGCTCGAGGTCATTAGCAACCTGGGAAGCCATAATGAAATATCCCACTTCACACCCACCAGAATAGATATAATAAAAAACACAGACAGCAATAAGTCCTGGTGAAGACATGGAGAAATCAGGAGACTCAGACACTACTGGTGGGAATGTAAATGGTGCAGTTGCTTTGGAAAACAGAGCTGGCAGTTCCTCAAAAGGTTAAGCACAGAGTTAACTGTGTGTGCGTGTGTGTGTGTGTGTGTTACTGGTTGCTCAGTCGTGTTCGACTCTGTGCGACCCCATGGACTGTAGCCCACCAGGCTCCACTGTCCATGGGATTCTCCAGGCAAGAATAGTGGAGCAGCTTGCCATTTGCTCCTCCAGGGGATCTTCCTGACCCTAGGGATCAAACCCACATCTCTTGAGTCTCCTGCATTGGCAGGCAGATTCTTTACCACTGCACCACTTGAGAAGCCCAGAGTTAACCATATGACCCAGCAAATCAACTCTTCTGTATATATCCAGGAGAATTCAAAACATATATTCATGTAAAAACTTATACACAAAAGCTCACAATTCATAATAACCAATTATACTGGATTAAAATCCCTAGGGTGGGGACCAGAAATCTGCATGTTTAATAGGTGTTTTTTTCTTAGACATTCTGGAGAAGCACTGACCTACAGAATCAAATCTGTCCAAGGTCTATGTCACAGCCAAGACCATGCCTTTAGGGCCTGGCTCTGCCTGCATCTGTGACTTCATCTCTCACCATTCTTTCCCAGCCCCATACATCTGCACCAGGACCTGCTGCCCCATGTCATGGAAATGGCCTTTCCCTTCCCCTTCACTTGGCTCCTGCAATTGGCCTCTAGGTCTCCACTCCAGTATTACCTATTCTTATAAACTTTTCCTGAGTTCCCAACTTCCTTGAATTTTATATATATATATATATATATATATATATATATATAATATTTATTCTATATTTTATAAATATATTTATATATTTTATATATATATATATTTAAAATCTCCCAGGAATTTTCAACCAGGAGTGACTATGCTCCCAGGGGACATTTGGAAAATCTGCAGATATTTTTGATTTTCACAGCTTGGGGTGGGGAAGTACTACTAACATTTGATGGGTAGAGTTCAGGGATGCTGCTAAACATCATACAATACAACTGGAAAGACAGACACACACACACATACACACACTCACACACTTCAAAGAATTACCCAGCCCACCCCAAATGTCAATCGTGCTGATATTAAGAAAGCCTGCTACAGCCTACTGTCATGTGAGTTCTTCAAGGGCAGGGAATGTATAAAATTCAACCATGTAATCTCAGAACTAGGTACAGAGCCTGGCACACCACAGAGGAATGGATTATTTATTGCTCTCATCTGGCACTTGGCTGTGTTCATTCATACCCACCTTATTCAAAAAAAAGAATTGTAGCTGCTAACAAAAACCTATGCAATACAACAAGATAAAATAAATAAGTGAGAGTGTCTTAGAAGGAGAAAATATGATGAAGCCATATGTGGGCTGGAATCAGATAAGCATTAGAAATGGTGATTATAGTCATAAGGTAAAGATGAGCTGCAGTTTGACCATAGGCTTCCTGTTGACCATAGCAAAGTATGAAATATGAGATTCATCCAGTCAATAAAAATACCAAAGTTGCTCAAGGGAAGCACAGCTTTCTCTGATACTGACACATGACAAACACTGGGAGTGAAGCAGGCAAATTCAGCAGGAGTCTTTCATGACTGTTTTTTACAACTTCTTGTGAGTTATCCTCTCCTCCCTGACTTCATTCTTTTTGCCACGTAACTTGGTAGTTTCTCCCCACTCTTTGAGTTTGGGCTTAGTCATGTGACTTTCTTTGGTCAATGGGATGAAAACAGACATGATGCAAGCAGGAGCTTAGGATCCAGCTTGTGAGGCTGGATGTATCTTCCTGAATCTCTGCCATCATCATCAGAAGAACATGCCCTAGCCAGAGCCCTGATCCAAAGAGATATGTGGACTCAATCTGAGTCACATTAACCCATAGTCCCACACCCTGCAGCAAAACCATCAAGCTGAGCCCAGACTAGCTCAGCAAATCCCCTGATGGCTTACAGTTGCACGAGCAGGCCCAATTGAGTTCAGCAGAGCCTCTCCAGCCATCCCTCCACATGCATGAACTAAGTACATGTTTATTGTTACGTGTCAGAGTATGGGGATGGCTTGTTATGTAGCATTATCCGGGCACTAGATAACTACAGCATCTCCCAAATGCAAAGTGAAAGGCTAACACCAAAGCATGGCAAACATAAGTAAATATAAACAACCTTTCGCAGAGCTAAGATAGAGTAAATTATCCCACATTGTTTTCCCCCAACTAGATAGTAATTCCTTGATGATAGACCACATGTTGCCCTAAATGACCACTACAGAGCTGGGCACTTAAGGATACTTGATGCAAATGTGTCAATCATTATTTGACTGGGAACAGAACCAACCCGAAGCATTTCAGCCAAATGCTGGAATGAACCAAAGTCAAAGTGCATGCAAAAGTAAGCAATCAGTTGATTAAACCGGACAGTCTATAGATTCAGATGCCCTAAATGCCCTCCATCATATCAGATCTGCCCGAGGACCTAAGGCAGATGACACAGGGCAGGTTTCCTGGTCTCAGCTCCCATGTGGCAGCCACCTTTCCATAGGATGGGTTCTTTCTGATCACCGCAGCCCCTTCAGCAATGGGTCCAAGAACTCGCTTGATCTCTCATTCTTGCACATAGCTCCACTTCTAACTCAGAGACAATTCCTGTTCTTCCCTCCATTGGATGGCAGGCCTGAGATCTCTGGCTTGACTGCTCAGAAATTAAAAGGCCTGGCCCCCATCTATATTTATGTTCTCTCAGTTCTTCATACAGCGAATGATTAAAGGCATGTACTGTAGAGTCAGGCAGTCCCAGGTTTCTACTGCAACTCTGCCACTTATGTCTGTGTGACCTTGGGAAGGCATTTAACCTCTCTGAGCCTTTGTTGTCTTAACTGTACAATAGACATAATAATACTTACCTGTCTTAGGGTTGTTGTTTGGATCGGAAAAGGGAAAGTGTGTAAGATACTTAGCACAGCTCCTGGCACACAGTGTGTGTTTAATGAATGTGAGCTATTGTCATTTGGCTTTGAATTCAGAGTGAACTGATCAGATGGGGTATCCAAGGGGTAGAATGGGGAGCAGAGGCAAGAGGACCTACTATAAGCACCTACCTACAGTGTGCTGGCCACTGTGCTAAGCTCTCTCACTTAATCCTCACCACTACCACCTACTTTGTTACCATGGCAGCTGTAACAGGACATAAAGTAGGAATTTTCCTATGGCTCTGGAATTGACGGCTATGTCACACAGCTGGCTCCTAGCTCAGGGGAGATCTCCAAGAGAAATTGCTCCCAGAGAGGATCATCACCCATCCCAGGTTTGCCTGGAATGGTCCCAACTTATAGCTGGTGCCTTAGCACAACAATTAATAAATCCCCACTCCCTTTCATACACAGAAGTGCCCAAATTTGAGCAATAAATTATATGGTCACTTACCCTGGAGCCAGGGATGAGTGACTTCTAAGAAGGGGGGGCTAATGTCCCTGCCTTGAGGTGCGGAACCCCAAGATCCCTCCAGTGCTGTCACTGAAGCAACATTAAGTGGGGATTCCTAGGAGAGTAAGCAAAGTAACCACCTCTCACTCTCTGTGTCCTCAGAGCCCTCGGGACTCTCTGTAGAGGAGAAGCCAGAGGGAGTGGAGCGGCCTCAAGCCTCTGAGTGTGGGGCTTTGGGGCCACAGATGATTGAAAGGAGCCAAAGGGCGGCAGAGCAAGCCCTCTCTTAGGGGCCTCAGTGACAGGATCCAGGTGAAGTTGGGACCAAGCCCACCACCAATGACAGGGCCACTGAGTTTGCACAAGCCTTGAGCTACACAGAGACCTGGTGTCCCTCTGGCCAATGCCAGGTCAGAAGTGCCACCAATGCTAAGCCTAGCCAAGTTAAGTAACGAATATCCTCCTTTCCCGCTCCCTCCTTCCACCTCTTCAGGTCTCTGACACGTGGGAAGGAAGAGACCATCTCATTGGATCTGAAACCGGAGGTTTAACTTGGACCTGACTGAGATTTTTAATAGCTGAAAGGTCAGAAAGTTAAGGGATCCGCCACCCAGTGGGGTAGAGATTTAACACACACAGTTGATAATAGGATTGAAAAAATGGTTCCATGTTTCTACTGCAGGGAGTTGAAACTTCTTCCCAGACTAACTATCTGTCATTTATTGTGTACACTGCACTAGGTACTTTACATGTTTTAGCTCACTTAAACCTCACAACATCCCTTACCCCCTCTAATGGATGGGGTATCTGAATCTCAAAGTGACTTGCCCAAAGGACTCCAGCTAAAGAATGAGCAAAGATTTGAACCCAGGTCTGTCCGCCGACACAGTCCTGGCTCCTTCCCCTACATTAAGCTGTCTCCTCCAGCTCATCTTCACCCATCTCCGTTCACAGACGTCCCCTGGGTCTCATCAATTTCACGTTGCTGGTCATAGCTTCAACCTGTTAAATGGCACGCAGCCACTGTGGGAGAAGATTCTAATTGTGCCTGACCACAAGGTCTGCAGGGAGTTAATAAATTATTCCAAGAGTATGTGTGCACTGAAGGCCTTATTGACTGGAGTCCATTTCCTGAGCTGGCATAATTTTTTCACCAGCAACTGTTGCGAAGCAAGTGCAAATGCAAATTTTGATGCCTCTTCTACAGGATCCCTTGCTTATCACCAAGGCTACATCATCAAAGCCTGTCTCACAGCCAAGGCCATTACAGAGGGACAATCCCATAAGAAAGAGGAAAGGTAAGTTTTAGGGGTTCATGGGTTTCCATAGAAGAAGTACTTCAGTTCATTTCTTTATGGATTTGCAAATGAGTACTATTTTTGTCCCTCCTGGTCTCATCATTTTGGCTAAGAGAACCACAACTGATTCACTACAGTATTGTGATACTCAATAATAGAAACAACCCAAATGTCTATCATTAGGGAAGTAGATGGCTAAACCATGGTACATCCACCCAATAGAGTGCCATGAAGTCATACTAAAAGAATGAGGAAGATCTTTATGCCCAGTATGGAGTGGTCTCTAATTTACCTCTTTAAAATGAAATTAGCAAGGTTCAGAAAAGAGCAGTATATAGTTTTGTATCTCAAAGAGATGAGATTATATATTTGTTTATATCAGCAAAATGAAACAGACCATCAGAAAATGGCTCCCTTGGATGGGGTAAGAAGTATAAAGGTTACATGAATGGAAGTGGGACTTCACTGAGGCAAAGACTGGGAGGAAGAACCAAGGTGGAGGAGTGCGGGAGTGGACCACCCCACACTGCCAGACGCAGTCAATCAGATGCCAGATGCAGTCAGTCAGATGCACTGTCTGTTCTTGTTGTTGTTGTTCAGTGGCTCAGCTGTGTCTGACTCTTTGCGACCCCATGGACTGCAGCACGCCAGGCTTCCCTATCCTTCAAATATCTCCCAGAGTTTGATGCTACTATTACAGGAAACTGGATAAAGGATAAATATGGGAATTCTCTGTGCTATCTTTACAACTTTTCTGTGCAACCAAAACTATTCCAAAATACAAGGTTTATTTTTTTTTAATATATGAGACATGTTGAATGCCACTTGAATGAATAAGCAATATGAAATGAGGAGGGGGAAGCAACTAAAAGTCATCTGCTTTTTGTCATCACTGTACAGACACCACTAAACAATATCAGTGATAGAACACCCACTTCGACCATCTAGGGCAACCACACACCAGCACTCACTCTTTGTACCCCCAATGTTCTGAGGATACCTTTTTAATACCAGTATAAAAATAAAACAAAATTTGAAAATAAAAGGAAAGAAGAACCCTAATAAATTGTATTTGTGTGCTGTGGGTGCTAAGTTGCTTCAGTCACGTCAGACTCTGCAACCCCATGGACTACAGCCCACCAGGCTCCTCTGCCCATGGGATTCTCCAGGCAAGAATACAGTAGTGAGTTGCCATGTCCTCCTCCAGGGGATCTTCCCAACCAAGGGATCAAACCTGGGTCTCCAGCATTGCAGGCAGATTCTTTATCATCTGAGCCACCAGGGAAGCCTAACATTGGGCATAATTAACCCAAACCTGAGAGCCATCACCACAGACCCCTATCTAGGCCGGGTTTCAGCAACTCCTCACCAAAATCCTACAGCCACAAAACTAGTAGTGGAATTAAAATCCAAGTCTGTCTGAGCCCACATCTCACAAGCTTTCTGATGGACCTTCATGCTGGGCAGTGGAAATGAAACATGAAAAAAAGACCAGAATGGGAACTTGCAGTTCTCCTATCCCATAGAAGTGTCACAGGGATGCAAAAATGTCATCAGCAGGACTGCATTTTGCCTTTTTAACAGGACTCTCCTCTTCCAGGAGAAATCACGTAGGCAGAGCCTTGAGTGCTGAATGTAATCCCAACAGGCTGCAGGCAGAGCAGAAGGAAAGCTGAGGGCAGACCTTATCCATTCAGTGAGCAAACAGTCCCTTTGAACAACCTATCTCAGAGTTCTTCCCTAAAAGGAAGCCCCTCCTCGTAGAAATCCCACAAAGAACTCATCATACCCTCAGCTGTGTGACTTTCATATTTAACTACCAGCTTCTACTGCAGTGTGTTTTATGGTTATAGGCACCACTTCCAAGCCCTACAGCTATCTGCCCACCTTGGAGCCTCTGAATCAGCTCCTTCCTCTGCCCCATTTGTCCCCAGATATCTGCTTGGCTCATTATTCAGGCCTTTGCTCAAAGCTACTACCTCAGAGAGGCCTTCCCTCACCCCCTCTCCATTCCTTTACTTTATTTACCATCATATTACTCACTGTCTCTTATTTATCCATGTGTTGACTTGTCTGCTGTTTTCCAACTCTGAAAGCTCCATCAGAGCAACATCTGTCCACGACGCATCCCCGGATTCTGACACTGTTAAGGGTAAAGTGAAGGTACAGAGGCCACAAATAAATGTCCATGGCATGCTAAAAGAGCAGGAAGAGGGAGGCCATTGGCAGAGCAGGAGATGAGGAGAAGGGTAAGCCAAGAGCGGCAGGCAACGTTCGGCTCACAAAGGCCTTTGTGGACCAGGGCAAGTGGTTTGGGTTTTGTTCTGAGTACAAAGGGCGGCCTCTGAGGAGCTGTAAGCTGACAGGTGACATCATCTGATTGTTTAGCCTAAAGATCACTCTCGCTGTTATATGGAGAACAGGTGGAATAGGGCAAGAGATAAAGCAGGAGGACCAGTTATAAAGGCTACTGGAACAGTCCAAGGGAGACAGGATGGTGGCTCAGCTTAGGGCATAGCCCTGAAGGTGGACAGAAATAGATAGAAGGCTTGTGGATGTATCTCAGCCATTTGTGTGAATCAGAGGTGGAACATAGGAGAAATAAAGAGGCAAGGATGGCTACAGGGTTAAAGACCTGAGCAACTGAGTGGATGGATGGTGGTGGAATTTACTCAGATGGGAGAAACTATACCTTTGGCAGGGTTGGGGGTAGAGAATGAAAATCCATCACATTTTGTGAGCTCCATTAACATCAAGAAGCCAGAAAAGCTTAATATGAGCTTTTGGAAACCACTGACCACTCCTTTAGAGCACACGCCCTTTCCTTTCTAACAAAAACATCTTCCTTGTTTAGCCAAGTCCAGATTCCTTGCAAACAGAAGAAAGAAGAGGTGTTGTTTTGATTCACAAAAGGACCACAACAAGATGGATCTATATTAGAGTTTACACCAGAGTCTGCTGGGTTCCTATTTCCAAAACTGGCCCCCAACATACATCCCCTCATCACAGGAAGGAGGCAGCTATTTCCCCTCTCCTTTAGACTGGGCTGGACTTACAATCAGATCAAGCAACAGAATGTGATGGAAGTGACATGCCAAGTCTTCCAAGCCTCAAGAGGACTGGCAACTCTCGCTTCCTGCCCATTAAAACCAGTTGCCATGCTGAGAGAAGCCCAATCCACTCAGAGAAGACACGCGGAGGGGAAGTGAGGCTCCCTGGTTGAGCTCACAGGTAACAGCTGTGTGAGTGGAGCTACGTGGGTGCTCCAGCCAAGTTGAGTTCCCACGTGGTTGAAGCTCTAGATTATGTCACGTAGACCAGAAGTTTTGCCAGCTGAGCCAAACCAACCACCAGAATCATAGCAATAATAAGTTTATAAAGCCACTAAGTGGTTAATTCCCTGGAGAAGGGAAAGGCTACCCACTCCAGTATTCTGGCCTGGAGAATTCCATGGATTATACAGTCCATGGGGTGGCAAAGAGTCGGGCACGACTGAGTGACTTTCACTTTCACTTTCAGTGGCTTCCCTGATAGCTCAGTTGGTAAAGAATCTACCTGCAATGCAGGAGACCCTGGTTTGATTCCTGGGTAGGGAATATCCTCTGGAGAAGGGATAGGCTACCCACTCCAGTATTCTTGGGCTTCCCTTGTGGCACAGCTGGTAAAGAATCTGCCTGCAATGCAGGAGACCTGGGTTCTATCCCTAGGTTGGGAAGATACCCTGGAGAAGGGAAAGGCTACCCACTCCAGTATTCTGGCCTGGAGAATTCCATGAACTATAAAGTCCATGGGGTCGCAAAGAGTCAGACACGACTGAGCGACTTTCACTTTCACTCTCAGCTGGTTAATATGCGTCAGTCAATAATTGAAGCACTAAATCTAATAACTACCTTGAATCTAGGATTCCTTTGATGAAGTAATAATCCCACATTCAACGCTCATATCAACTGAAAAACGTGTCAGAATTTTAGAAACCTTAAAAATCTGCCCAGTGCAAGTCTCAGAATCAAGAATATGGCCACTAGATGACATACACAGGTACTTCAAGCTCCATATCCTCCAGATTCCCACATCTACTTCAATTACATGCAGATAACAGGACACATCTTTAGACAACTCAGATTGCATCTGGCTTGTCACCTGGTTTGTCCCTAAATGTATTGCTTCTTCAAAGTGAGCAGACATGTTCCTCTCTCTTCCTACACTCACGGCAGATTTCAATAACACTCCTTTTTGATGAAGTAATACAAGACACAGACGCAGTCCTAAAACTCAATTTATGGAAGTCAGTGGAGACCAGAGTTTGGACTGAAACTCCCAATCTTGCCTAATTAATGACACACATTATTGCCCCTGCTCCCCTAACGGAAAGCAGCCTCCAAACCTTGACGTGTTTTCCCAATGATGAAACGCAATAAATGAATCAGTGTCCTGAGGGACCGTGGCGGGAATAAAGGGAAAGCCGCAGAAGATAGATGATGTCTCAACTAATTTTATGATTTATCGATCTCCACTATGCTCATTTTGCAACGTGGGCGAGCTCATTTTTCTGCCAGGCCCACGGTGGTGTCACCCTTGCTAATAGATATGATTACCATCCCAAAACCATGTTTGTGAAAATAAGAAGTGTGGCTTCTCTTGGCTGCTGACCTCAGCAGTTCTCTTTTATTATGTGTGCTGGACCTGCCAAGAACTGAAATTGATGCCCTTATCCGGGGACTCTGTTGGATGGTCACAAGCTTTTTTCTCATTTTTCTTCCCAACAAGTTCATCTTTAAGCAAGTACAGATTCATGGTTTAAATTACTGAGTTGACACATCATCTGTTTTCAGTTTGTGTAACCTCACAAGGAGGATCTTTCTTGTGGTGAAGAGCAGGATAGGAGAGAGAAGTGTCACCACTAACCATTTATGGCCCATGTGCCAGCTTGAGTTTAAAGATATATTTGTTGGAACGCAACACAAACTCATTTGGATGGTTTGATGATTCCATTCAGAATCAAACACTGATGGGTATAGGCACTGTGCTAAGTAAGCATCCTGGGGTAGGCAGTCATTCAATAAGCATTTATTTGGCATCTACTGTATGCTACATGCTGATGTCACAGGGTGAGCAAGACAGACATTGTCTCTTTTCTCATAGAAACTGAGCCACAATGAAAAAAGACCAAATTTCAAAAGTAATACAGTAGGATGCATTGATCTACTATGCCACAGCTGTGCTGTGCAGCATACAACCAGTGGCTTCCAGTGACAAGTGTTAAATCTTGCTCATGCATCCATGATTTGGCCTGGGTCTGGCTAATCCAGGCAGGGCTTGGCTCCAAGCTGAGCCTGTTCAGTTCAGGTCTGCCCCAGCTCTCTCTCCTTCCGTGACCAGCAGGTTACCCAGGGCAAGCTGCTCTCATGGCCACGGCAGAAGTGAAGAGTGCAAGCCTACAACTCTGTCGTATTTCAAGCTTTTGCTCATGTCACGCCTACTAACATCCAGTTGGCCAAAACGAGTCATATGGCCAAGTCCAAAGTTATGGGCTAAGGAAATGAACTCCACCCACAACTGTAAAACGAAGGAAGTGAACACATGCTGGGTAGTGATGCAAACTATTGCACAGAATGACGTGATTTTTAAAAAGTAATTTGGGAGGGATCAGAGAGAGCAGAACCCAGGAAGTAAGGGGGAGAGTTAAGAGGAATGTTGTCAGATGGGCAGACAGGGGGTGGACTTTGTTGGGGTGCCAGCCACATCAGATTTGGAATTTCAAAGGATCCCATTCACTGCTGTGTAGAAAATGGATCATAAGAGGCACAGGAGCAGAAGCAAGGAGGCTCATTCAGACACTGATACAGTGGTCCAGGGAAAAGGATGGGTAGCATGGGCTTGGGTAGTAGTGGTGGAGATGGAGGGAAGTGACTGGCTTGAAAAACAGAAGCAAAAGGACAAGGTAGTGAAGTGGATAACAGATAGTCCCTGATCTTAAAGAGCTAATCATCTACGAGATGAAACAGGAAGTACATAAATAGCCATGGTATAGTGAGGCATGATCCTTAATGGGGCCATAAATGAAGCACTCAGGAAACGTAAAGAGAGCTGTGAACTTTTTCTGAGGGCATCTGGGAAACTTCAGAGAAGAGGTGACATTTTGAGCTGGGCTTCAAACATTTCATCTCAAATGGCACCAAGCTGGAAATACACTCATGTCACAAAGCCACACCTAGGATGGGTACACCAGAAATACATCAGTCAAGCAGAAGGAGAACAACTTCCCATGAGAACACGTGTTACTGTTTAAGGATACAGACTCTGATATGTATATATACCTGCTGGTGCATATATAAGAAGGAGGCCATGGGTATTAAGACAGGGAACAGGTAGTTACTATATCACACACTATCAAAAGAGACCTTCTGTCACCTCACATCAGTGAGAATGGCTATTATCAAAAGGACAAGAGATCACAAGTGTTGGAGAGAGTGTGGAGAAAAGGGAACCCTCCTACATTGTTGGTGGGAATGTAAGTTGGTGCAGCCACTGTGGGGGTGCAGTCTGAAGGTCCCTCAAAAGATTTTTAAAGAAACTATCACATGATCCAAAGGAAACAAAAACAGGATCTCAAAAAGGTATCTGCAGCCCTATGTTCATGGTAGCACTATTCACAACAGCCAAGACATAGAAATAAGCTAAGTATCCATCAAGAGGTGGATGGATAAAGAAAGGTGGTACACACACACATACACACACACGCACATACACACAGAGTGGAATATTATGCAGTCATAAGAAAAAAGGAAATCCTGCCACTTGCAACAACATGGATGAACCTGGAGGACATTATGGTAAGTGGAATAAGCCAGACACAGAAAGAAAAATACCATACGATCTTACTTATAAGTCTAAAAAAGCTTTTAAAAATTTAAAAATCTAAATGTAAAAAGGCCAGATTCATAGAACCAGAGAATAGAAAGGTGGTTGCTAGTGGCTTGGAGTTGGTGGGGGCTTGCGAGGCAGCACTAGTGGTAAAGAATCCACCTGTCAATGCAGGAGACATGAGATGTGGGTTCGATCCCTGGGTCGGGAAGATACCCTGAGGAGGGCATGGCAACCCATTCCATGGAAAATTTTTCCAAGAACCCACTTCTTGGAAAATCCCACAGACAGAGCAGTCTAGTGTGCTACAGTCCATAGGGTTGCAAAGAGTCGGACACGACTGAAGTGACTTAGCACGCAAGCATTAGAGGTGGAAGAAATAGGGAGATGTTGGGCGAGGGAACAAATTTCCAGTTATATAATGAAGAAATTCTGGGGATCTAATGTGCAGCATGGTGACTGTAGTTGACAATACTCTATTGTAAGATGCTAAGAGAGTAAACTTGGTGGCCTCACTCATCAAAACAACAGAAAAGGTAACCATGTGAAGTATGGAGGTGTTCACTAAAATTATTGTTGTAATCATTCCACAATGTATACATGTATCAAATTTATCACATGTATCACAAATGTATACATGCACAAATACATTGTACACCTTAAACTTATATACTGTTTTATGTCAATTATGGCTGCTGAAGTTCAGGGGCTGGAGACAGGAGAGGGGGAGGTGATCTGTGACTGGGTACACCCAAAGTAACTCTAGGATTTGCCACCATTCTGCAAAAAGGAGGACTAGATGTTTGGGGGAGGGAGTCTGATCAAGATAAAGCCTCAGAATTTAAAGACCTGAATGTACAAACTTGCCTCGGCCCTCAACTAGTTTAGTGATTTCTTTGTTTTTCAGTTTCCTCATATGTAAAATGATGGGCATTAAATAACATGAGCAGATATATGCACCGTGACACCTGATGCATCATAGACTCTTAAATACATGTTGAACAAATAAATGAATATTTAATGCAGAATTATTTATACTTATAAAAATGTAGAAATTACCCAAAGGTCTTCAATAGGGCAACAATTAAATAAATTATGGAAATCCATACCTCAGAATATTATGTAGCTACGCAAAATTTTTTCATTATAAAAATTCATCACTGGGCTTCCCTGGTGGCTCAGGGTTGAAGAGTCTGCCTGCCAATGCAGGAGACACAGGTTCAATCCCTGATCTTAGATGTCACGGAGCAACTAAGCCCGTGTACCAACTATTGAGCCTGTTCTCTAGAGACTGAAAGCTGCAACCACTGAAGTCCGTTCACCCTAGAGCCTGTGCTGCACAACAAGAGAAACCACTGCAATGGGAAGCCCACACACCTCAACTAGGAAAAAGCCTGTGCAGTAACAAAGACCCAGCACAGCTAAAAATATAAATAAAATTATTTTTTTAATTCTCATTATTGAACATATGGAAAATACAGAAAGATACCAAGAAGGAAAAAGAGCTCACCCCCAGAGGCAGCCTTTATTAACAGGTACAGCCACTATAGAGAACAGTATGGAGTTTCCTTTAAAAAACTAAAAATAGAGCTACCACATGACCAGAAATCCCACTCCTGGGCATATATTCAGAGAAAACCATAATTCAGAAAGCACATGCACCCTGATGTTCACTGCAGCACTATTTACAATAGCCAGGACATGGAAGCAACCTAAATGTCCATCAACAGAAGAATGGATAAGGAAGATCTGGTACAAAGAGGCTCAATGATGTGAGAAATTGGTACTAATTTTATGAGGATGGGAAACTATAATGTGAAATTATATACTCAATGTGATTTCAATTACATAAACATTTCACAGAGACAGCTGTGTGTGTTGTGTATGTTTGTGTCAATGACTGTGAGGAAATAAATGCAGTGTTAATATGGCTGTTTGTGGGTACTGGGATTATGGTTGCCTGTCTCCAGCTATTGGCCTCATTTCCCCACTCTTCACTTAAACTCACAAAACACACACACACACACACATACACACACACACACCCTACTATCCACACTGGCCAGGCCTTTGCTCATGCTGTTCCCTCCACCTGGAATGCCTTTCCCTCATTTCTAATTATTTAAATTCTTCAGATCTCCAAAATTCTCTTCCAAGAAGCCCTCTGAAAACCTGGAGTGAATAAAGCAGGAGCTTTGTTCAGACAGCTTCTGCCTCAATCCAGGCCCCTGTCCTGACTAGCTGTGCAACCTTGAGAAAGTTGAATCACCTTTCGCATCCTAATTTTCTCATCAGTAACATTAGATTATACTAATAGCTGCCTCAAAGGGTTGCCATAAGTATTAAAGGAGAGAAGGTCTTTCAAACACCTGTCCAAAACCAGTCAAACACCTGTCCAAAACCAGTCAAGTTTATTTTAGGAGATATCAACAAACGTCAGGTCCACATCCTCCTTCCCACTGTAGTTCTCCACCTTGTGTTCTGGGTAGTATTTTGTCTATATATCCACCATCTTCTGTCAAAGTTTTTACTCTTAGGTCTGCAGGAGTCAAGGTCAGTGCAACTGCTAAGAACACCACCTCCCAATTTAGACAGGGTTGGGTGAACCCTATCTACTAGCCATGGGATTTTTTTTTTTTTTTTTTGGCTGCTCTGGGTCTTCTGCAAGGGCCTTTCTAGTTACAGCTCATGGGCTTAGTTGCCCCACAACACGTGGGATCTCAGCTCCTTGACCAGGGATTGAACCCACATCTTCTGCATTGGCCCACTGGTTGAGAATCCGCCTTCCAATGCAGAAGATATGGGTTCCATCCATGGTTGAGGAACTAAGATCCCAAATGCTGTGGGGCAACAAAGCCCACAAGCCACAACTAGAAAAGCCCTCACACTGCAAGGAAGACCCAGAGCAGCAAAAAAAAAAAAAAAAAAGGTCCCATGGCTAGTAGATATCAGAGCTGGGACACCACCCAACCCTGTCTAAATTGGGAGGTGATGTTCTTAGCAATTGCACTAACCTTGACTCCAGCCCTGGGATCTTGAATAAATCATCTCACCTCACTCTCAGAGCCTCCATTTTCCCATGTGAGAAATGGGTTTAATTAAGGCTTAGTGTTGGGAGGTTTAAGTGGATTAAGGCACATGAGACTTTTAGAATAGTCCTGGCACACAGGAAGTGCTAGAAGGGTCTGTTATTACTGCCTCAAGGGGCTATGGCGAAGATGGTGTAGTACTGCTCCTGCAAAGCCTATGTGCAGAGTCCTGGCTGGCACTCAGCGAGCCCTCCATAAACATGAGTAGTATAATCCAGTGTTTGGTAAACAAGTCCAGTGACCCCCTTTGTGCCCCCTGAGCAGTGATATAGATGTCAATCAATCCCTTTTCAGACCAAAAAGCCCTGTTCTCTCCAATTTGCTGGAGTCCCCCTGAACTAGTTTAGCCATTCCCCTGTCCCTCCCATCCTAAATAGAAAGTCCCCTGGCACCACATGGGATTACCCTCCTGCACCACGAGGGTCTGGGGGGCCAGGTAACATACTGTCTGGTTAATAGGGATCCAAGCAAAAACTGGCTCCAGAGGACATCCACCAGGTTTACTGCATTTCCTTCCCCCATAAAGGAACCCTACGGTCCAGCCCAGCCAGCTCCTCTCATCGACCAGCTAATGGGGTTACACGATTCCACTCCCCAGGAAGCTGAATTTAATAATGGGATGCCAAGGAAAGGATGGTGCTGGCAGGGGAAGGGAGGGAGGGCAGGTGAGGGTATGAATCTGCAGCTGAGTGACACATCCTATATGAAGTTGATTCATGTCAGAGCAAATCTGGGCAGGGACCAGCTGATTCCGGCGGTGAAGTTATTGCTCTGCCAGTTTAATATTTCGCCATCTGCTAACCAAAGGCTCCACTGCCTGCTGGGCCCTATAAAGACTTTTATTTATTATATTACACACGGCAACATCTGCCACCAGATGAGGCTGTATTCGGCACCCTAATTAAACAAACACTCACTCCTGCGACAGCAGAGGGCCTCGGGTCTCGCTGTGAATGAGCAAAAGTGTTGCTGACACGAGTTATAACTTGGGGTGTCCCACACTGAGATTTCCTGAGAAAAGGCAGCACATGGGACATTCAGATGCCCTCCTGATGGTCACTAAAGACTTACAGCTGATTAAAAGTAGGATGGAAAACTGCTTTAAAAATAGACTCGATTTTATCTACTCCATGGGCTTCCCGGGTAGCTCAGATGGTAAAGAATCCACCTGTAATGCATGAGACCTGGGTTCAATCCTTGGGTTGGGAAGATCCCCTGGAGGAGGGAATGACTACCCACTCCAGCATTCTTGCCTGGAGAATTCCATGGACAGAGGAACCTAGTGAGCTATAGTTCATGGGGTCGAAAAGAGCCAGATACGACTGAGTGACTAACACTTTCACAATCTCCTCCATCCTGTCTTACCCTTAAAAAAGAACTTAAGTTTTAGGACTTGGCTTGACAGGCAGTCAGAATTCCATATCTGCTTTTCCTGCCACTCTGTCACATGGCTCCCTCCACCTTCACCTGCGATTTTTTTGTGCCCTCTCAGAAATGCTAAATATCCTTCCTGAAACAAGAAACCCTATGGATGAGGAAAATGCATTTTTTTTCATTCATGCATTCATTTAACAAATATTGAACCTATTGGGTGTTTTGGTGAATGAGATCAAGAGATCCCTGTCTTCATAAAACACATACTCGACTGTAAGTCTTCCAATGGGCAATTCAACAAGAAGGTTACAGACTGTGATGAGTGCTGGGATGGAAATAAAATGGATGATGTGTTAGAAGGCTGAGGCTGGACTGGAATATGATGGTTTTAGCTTTCAACAGCTGCTATAACAAGTGATCACAAAGGGGCAGTGGCTTAAAACAACACAAGTTTATTATAGGTCTGTATTTCAGAAGTCAAACAAAGGGTAAAATTAAGGTGTTGGCTGAACTGTATTCCTTCTGGAGACTCTGGGAGAGAATTCATTCCTCTGCTTTTCTCAGCCTCAAGAGGCCGCCAGCATCCCTCGGCTTGTGGACGCCACCTCTTTCTTCAAAAGCAGTAACAGCATCTCTCTGATTCTTTCAATCACACTTCTTTTTTCTGACTCTCTTTCTCTGTCTTCTTCTTCCACTTAAGATCTCTTTTGATTACATTCACCCCACCCAGATATTCCGAAACATTCTCCCTAGTTTAAGGAGATTAATAGCCTTGATTCTATCTGAAACTTTAATTCCCATTTGCTATGTAGCCCAACATAGTCACAAGTTACAGGGACTGGATGGAGGCATCTTTAGGGAGCTGTTATCCTGCCTGCCACAATGGGCAAGGGGCTATTTTAGATGTGAGGGCCTTAGGAGGGGGCTTCTCTGAAATGTGACAGTAAGAGGAGGTTACAACTGAAAGGAAAAGGAAGTGCAAAGACTCAGGGGCAGGAAAGAACTGGAGCCATCACAGTATTGAAAGGAAGCTAGTAATGGGCCTGCAAGAGTCATACAGAGTCACGGGCAAGGGAAAGGTGGCCCAAGATGAATGTGAAGTGGTAAAAATGTGTTCATTCATTACAGACTCAGCCTGGTGCAATGATTAAAAGGACAGAAGGAAACTTACTTTTATCTAGCACCTAATTTTTAACAGCCCTTGTGGCCAAGATCTTTAAATATAGTATCTTGTCTAATTCCTACAATAAGCACATAATATATGCTCTGCAAGTCCCATCTTATATATCATGAAGTAGTAACTTATATAAATAAGTGGTAGAGACAGGATGTAAACCCTGAAATCTCTGGCTCCAAAGCCCATACTCTCCCCACCACACAAGGCGGCTCTCCAAATGATTTTGCCTTCTGTACACTTGTGATTATGATCACTTGAGCTCCTTCTTCCTCCTTTCATTAGATAAACAGGTTTCAGAGCCCAAAATAACATTCAGTTAAGTGTCCCACTTGTGTTTTGCTTGTTACTGCTTTATTAGGAGAGGTATGTGAAATTTCCTCTTATTTGCCTTAAAGAGGTTGGCTCATTGGGGAGACAGAGGGTGTGTGTTCTCCAATCCCAGTGACTAGAGAGGATGTATAATAGTTGGGATACTAACCAGGTTGCTGGAACAAGAGACCCCAAAATAAACTGGCTCAAATAGGACAGGAATCCCGTTCTCTTTCACATGTGAGTACAGAGGTAAATAATCTGGGGCTATCATCATTCTTCTGCCCTTTACAATTATCCACAGACCCAAGTTTCTTCAATCTTACTGTTCTTCTTTCTTCTAGAATATTGTTCTCATCCACATGATTGACTGAAGCAAGCTTACCAGAAACCCATCAAATCCCAGCTGGCAAAAGGTGGGATGGATGGAATGCAAGCATTTTTTTTTTCATCTGTACTGGGTCTTGGTTGCAGCATACAGGATCTAGTTTCCTGACCAAGGATCAAATCTGGGCCCCTTGTGATAAGAGTGTGGAGTCTTAACCACTGGACCACCAGGGAAGCCCCTGGAATGCAAGTATTTTCCTTTCCAATGATGTGACTTGAAATTGTACATATCACTTCTGCTTACATTCCATTGGTTTTAACTTTGTCACATGCCCACACATCGTTTCAAGAGAAGTTGGGAAATGGAACTTTGACCTGGATGGCATGTACTCAACTAAGGCTTGGGAGATTCTATTACTAAGAAAAATGCAGAGAAAACAAATGCCAGGGGTAATTAGTACTCACTGCCACAAAGGATGACTCCCTTTTTTGTTGATTTAAGCTCTAGTCTTTCCTTTCCCGTTGCATGTTGCTAAAACATTTAAGAGGCAGTAAATCTATTGTCCAGGAAAGGGAATCAAATTAAGTTCTTTTTCTCTTTCAGAGACTTAAATAAAAATGGCCTGGCCCTGAGAAAGGCACAGGAGTTGTGGGACCCAAGGTAAGTGGACACACACACCAGGACCTCTTGAGGGGAGAATCCCTGGAAAAGAAGGTTCAGTGTATGAACAACTCCTCGTTCCAAGAACTGTAGCTGGCAGAGAGCCCAGTGAAGTGAGTCACATGTGGACCTGAGGGAGAGGGGTTACTCTAAGAGGTGTCAGGTTGCTGGGCAATGCAGAGCAGTGATGCCTGATCAGTACCACTGAATATGATGTTAGGATCTCAGGAAACCCTGAGATTCTGGGGTGATCCATGGTAAAGGAAAGCTCCAATAATGTAATATAAGACTTCTGGGCAACTCAGATGATGGTGACTCAAGCAATTTTTATTTAATTTGGAAAACTATAAATAAATAAATAGGTGACAGTACTTGTTCTTGGGGTGTTATGGAAATGCTTGTTTCTATCAACATGTAAAAGAGGTGAAAATAAACAAATTCCTTGGAGATCTATTTAAGTATGATGCCAAAACAACACGGGTCAGTAAAATACCAAAGCAAAGAAACTCAGGAAGAGCCAGAGCGGTCCACTAAAAACACTCCAAGTGCAATCTCTGAACAAAATTCCACTGAAAGGGTTGTTTACCTGAGGTAACTGAAGGACAGGGCGATCCAACGAGGAAGAGACTTACGATGGGTCTTTGGGGCACATATTGTCAACAGCAAGTCCCTGACACTCACATAAGCTTGTGGCCTGTCCTCCACACATACCCATAAATGGCCTCAGCTTTTTCCATCCATGAAATGGGTTGAGTGCTCTAACAGCTGGTCCACATTACTATGAGAACACACGTGCGTGAGAACCTAAGCTCAGCTCTGTGGCTAAAGGATGTATCTCTGAGGAGGTAGCACTTGAGGTACTATCTCACGGAGGGGAGGGGTACTGATGAGCAAAGATGACATGACAAACAACTGCAGAACAAGGGGAGTGTTCTTAACCTTGCTGAGCTCCATCAGTGACCTCCTCCATCAGTGATGTGGATGATACCTGCTCCATCAGTGATGTGGGTGAGAGCTTTATTGGGAAGGTTAGAAATAATGTTTGTAGAACATCCAGGACAGTGTGTGCCTTAAAAAAAAAAAAAAAGAAATGAGTACTATTAAAATGAAAATCAGTCAATGACTGTGGCAAAGCCTATGAATCTGAGAATCCCACATTAGGCCAGTTCTTTTAAAGGGACCCAAGGTACTCTCCAGGCTCCAGCAGAGGAAAACGCAAATCCTCTCTACTGGAAAGCATTTTCTACTTAGGCCCTCAGGATTTCATTAAAAGATTAAACCTCCATGAGTTCACAATCAGAGGCCATCAAACTCACTAGGAAATAAGCCACCATGAGTGGGGATCAGCAGAAAGAATACAACATACTTTTATCACTACTGATTTCAGCTACAGGAAACAGAGAAACAACCAGATACATAATATACAATGAAAATGAAAAAGGCCCTCAGTCGTGTCCAACTCTTTGCGACTCCATGGATTATACAGTCCATGGGCTTCTCCAGGCCAGAATACTGGAGTGAGTACCTGTTCCTGTCTCCAGGGGATCTTCCCAACCCAGGGATTGAACCCAGGTCCCCCGCACTGCAGGAGGATTCTTTACGAGCTGAGCCACCAGGGAAGTCCAAGAATACTGGAGTGGGTAGCCTATCCCTTTACCAGCAGACCTTTCCAACCCAGGAATCAAACCGTGGTCTCCTGCACTGCAGGTGGATTCTTTACCAGCTGAGCTACTAGGGAAGCCTGTGTAATGTACAATAATTGTATTTAAAAGAAAGAAAATACAGAATTAGAAAAAATGAGAAAGTAATAAAAATTATCAAAAGTGATCAGATATAGTTGAAGGAAAACCAAACAAAACTTTATAAATAGACTATATAATTCACAAAAGCAAAGAGTATTAAAACTTGAAGATATACCTGAAGGAATTATACAGAGTGCCACACAAATAGATAAGGAGATAAAAACTCCTATGTGTGTTAGTCACTTAGCCGTGTCTGACTCTTTGTGATCCCATGGACTTAGCCCTCCAGGCTCCTCTGTCCTTGGCATTCTCCAGGCAAGAATATTGGAGTGGGTTGCCATTCCCTTCTCCAGGGGATCTTCCCAGCCAGGGATCAAATCTGGGTTTCCTGCACTGATAGGCAGGTTCTTTACCACTAGTGCCACCTGGGAAGTCCCATAAAAACTCTTAAAAAGAGGTTAACCTATTAACTATCAAATAGAAAGATGGGCTTCTCTATTATAAAAAGTTTTGACCTCTATATAGGTTTCTATATACAGGATAGAAAGGAGACAGACTATTTAATATATGGCTGATTGAAGGGCCAGGAGGAGAAAACAGAGACATTAAATGAAAGACAATATCTAAAGTGAAAATAAATGAGAACTTTATAAAAATGACAAAATATAAAAATCTTCACTTCAGTCGCTCAGTTGTGTCTGACTCTTTGAGACCCCATGGACTGCAGCACGCCAGGCCTCCCTGTCCATCACCAACTCCTGGAATTTACTCAGACTCATGTCCGTTGAGTTGGTGATGCCATCCAACCATCTTATCCTCTGTCATCCCCTTCTCCTCCTGCCTTCAATCTTTCCCAGCATCAGGGTCTTTTCAAATGAGTCAGCTCTTCGCATCAGGTGGCCAAAGGATTGGAGTTTCAGCTTCAGCATCAGTCCTTCCAATGAATATTTAGGACTGATTCCCTTTAGGATGGACTGGTTGGATCTCCTTGCTGTCCAAGGGACTCTTAAGAGTCTTCTCTAACACCACAGTTCAAAAGCATCAACACTTCGGCGCTCAGCTTTCTTTATAGTCCAACTCTCACATCCATACATGACTACTGGAAAAACAATAGCTTTGACTAGACGGACTTTTGTTGGCAAAGTAATGTCTCTGCTTTTTTAATATGTTGTCTAGGTTGGTCATAACTTTTCTTTCAAGGAGCAAGTGTCTTTTAATTTCATGGCTGTAGTTACCATCTGCAGTGATTTTGGAGCCCCCCCGAAATATAAATATAAATATAATATAAATCTTCAGATACAACATATAAGCAAAAACAAATAAAAAGAAATCTATACAATAAAACCACAGAACATCAAAGACAGAAGACCTAAAAGTTCCCTGAGAAAAATGGCAGACTATGTTCAAAAGGGCAACACTGAAATCATAAATTGAGTTTTTAGCCACAACAATGGAAACCAGAAGACTCTGGAATAATATTTTCAAAGTTCTAAAAGAAAACAGACATCCGTCTAGAACTGTGCACCAGGCAAGCCTATCTTTTAAGAATGAGTGTGACATAAATTGTAGCAATACTCTCTTAGGTCAGGTTCCCAAGGCAAAAGAAATGAAACAAAAAAAAACAAATGGAATCTAATCAAATTTATAAGCTTTTTCTCAGCAAAGGAAACCATAAACAAAACAAAAAGACAGCCTAAAGAATGGGAGAAAATATCTGCAAATGATGTGATTGAAAGAGCTTAATTTCCAAATTACAAACAGTCACACAGCTCAATATAAAAAAAAAATACAACTCAATTAAAAAATGAGCAGAAGACCTAAACAGACATACAGATGGCCAACAGGAACATGAAAATATGGTCAACATCATTAATTCTTAGAGAAATGCAAATAAAAACCACAACCATTCTGACCACCTCACACCAGTCAGAATGGCTATCATCAAAAAGTCCACAAATAACAAATGCTGGAGAGAGTATGGAGAAAAAAGAACCCTCCTGCACTGTTGATGGGAATGTAAATTGATGCAGCCACTATGGAAAACAGTATGGAGGCTCCTTTAAAATCTAAAAATAGAAGGATAATTGCTTTACAGAATCTTGCTGTTTTCTGTCAAACCTCAACATGAATCAGCCATAGGTATACATATAACCCCTCCCTTTTGAAATTCCGCCCCTCCCACCAAAAAAAGACATCAAAGGAAAACACTCAAAAATGAAAAAAAAAAATCTAAAAATAGAGAGTTACCATATGGTCCAACAATCCCAGCATTTATTTGGAAAAGACAGAAACTCTAATTTGAAAAGATACATGTACCCCAATGTTCAGAGCAGCACTATTCACAATAGCCAATATATGGAAGCAATCTAAGTGTATATCAATAAATAAACAGATAAAGAAGATGTGATATATACTACTCAGCCATAAAAAATGAAATGCCATTTGCAGCAATACGGATGGACCTAGAAATGATCATACTAAGTGAAGTAAGTCCAATAAAGACAAATATCACACTATATCATTTATATCTGGAATCTTAAAAAAAAATGATACAAATGAACTTATTTACAAGATAGAAAAAGACTCACAGACATAGAAAACAAAAACAAATTTATGGTTACCATAAAGGAAAGGGGGAGAGGGATAAATTTGAGAGGAGTTTGAGATTAAAGGATACACACTACCGTATATAAAATAGATTAACATGGACCTACTGTATAGCTCAGGGAACTATATTCAATTCAGTATCCAGTGATAAGCCATAATGGGAAAGAGTCTGAAAAAGAATCTTTCTCCATATATATATATTCCATATTTATGTATATATATAGTTGATTCACTTTACTGTACACCTGAAACTAACACAATTTTTTTTAAATCAACTATACTTCAATATGGAGAAGGCAATGGCACCCCACTCCAGTACTCTTGCCTGGAAAATCCCATGGACGGAGGAGCCTGGTAGGCTACAGTCCATGGGGTCGCTAAGAGTCAGACATGACTGAGCGACTTCACTTTCACTTTTCCTGTTCATGCACTGGAGAAGGAAATGGCAACCCACTCCAGTATTCTTGCCTGGAGAATCCCAGGGATGGCGGAGCCTGGTGGGCTGCCGTCTATGGGGTCGCACAGAGTCGGACACGACTGAAGCGACTTAGCAGCAGTAGCAGCATACTTCAATAAAATTTTTTCCAA
This sequence comes from Giraffa tippelskirchi, assembly GCF_054371585.1. Taxonomy (NCBI): domain Eukaryota; kingdom Metazoa; phylum Chordata; class Mammalia; order Artiodactyla; family Giraffidae; genus Giraffa; species Giraffa tippelskirchi. The sequence continues at coordinate 26,737,251 of NC_137287.1, forward strand.
TAAAAATTTTAGTAAATAAATAAAAATAAGGATTCCAGAGCCCCACACACTCCCCCCAAAAAATGAGTATGAGATGATGACATTTCCATATAAACAAAAAGCTGCAAGATTTTACTATCAATAGATCTCCAAGAAGTCCAAATGAAATGGAAAAAGGAAAATGGCTCAAAAGGAAGGTCTCAGGTGGCAAGAAGGATGCAAGTGAAGTTGCTCAGTCGTGTCTAACTCTTTGTGACCCTATGGACTGTAGCCTACCAGGCTCCTTCATCCACGGGATTTTCCAGGCAAGAGTACTGGAGTGGGTTGCCATTTCCTTCTCCAGAGGATCTTCCCAACCCAGGGATCGAACCTGAGTCTCCCACATTGTAGGCAGACGCTTTACCATCTGAGCCACCAGGGAAGTCCAAGAAGGATGAATACGTAGTAAATAAACTGGTAGGCAAATCTGCATTTATCTATATCAGTATGAAATATTAATAATAATATCTCAATTTGTGAGGTTTCAAAAGCAGACAAAATGGAAACAATTGATAATACCGACATTTAAGTCAGGAGGAAGACACTGGCATTAAAACGTTGTAAAATCCTTCTATTATTTGGGAGGAGAAGTTAAAATGTCTATTGATCTTCAATTATGTTAGGCCTACATAGTAAAATTTGAAGGGAAAAGTAAGAGAAAGGGGACTTCAAACTTTTGGCATTTTAGAATTTGGAGAATTATAATTTTGGAATTTTAAAGTTTTAAATTTTGGAAATTTTACATTCTTAACATGTAGAAGGTGAAATATAAGTATACGGGAAAAACATAATAAGAAAATAAAACAAAAGCTTCAGTTCAAAGAAAGGGAGAGAAGAGAAGCATAGAAAATATGGAGCAAACGTTAGAAACCACCATTGAATGAAAAAAGGCAAATCTCAAATATTACCTGCAGTATGATACTGTTTTCCAAAGTTCAAAAGCAAGCAAAACCAAATACATATAGTAAATAACACATTCGTGATAAAGGTGTTATCACAAAGGAAGGGAATGATAAACACAAAAACAGGATAGTGGACTTCTGCATACAATTGGAATGGGGATGAGAGAGAAAATTAATATACTGGAAGTCCTAGTAGTATTGATAATTTTAGTGAGCTAGGCAGTGATTACACACCCTGTAAAATGTATCATTTTATTAATATGCTTTATAGCTTACATACCTTATATATTCATTTGCTTCAAATATTGCATTAAAAATCTAAAAATAAAATGAGCAAAACAGTAGGAGAATAAGTTCCCTGAGGGCAAGAACAAAACCAGACCTTCTCTGTATCCCCTGTCTGTCGTGCACACAGTGGCCCTCAACAAATGTCTGCTTACGTTATATTCAGAGAAAATGTTCTCCTTAGGGAATCACAAAAGAATGAGGAAAGACAAGACTTTTATAAGCAAATAGCAGTGGAGAAGAAGAGAATCTAAACTGTGTGATGATACAGTATACAATATAATACAATGGGCATGATGCAGGTAATATTAACAGAAAAATACATCAGTTTTTCAGCCCTGAATTACACTGTGTCTGTGGCTTTGGGCAGGAAACATGCCTGTAGACACTCCGGGCTTCAGGTTGTTAAAACATGATGGATGATCCCATAAGGAACTAAACAAGATCAGTGGAATTCATTCATTCTTCTGGCGCCCTGGGAACTCTTTCATTTCCCCCAGCCCTGACTGCCTCCTCCCATTACTGGAGGCAGCAGTGGGTCCATACTACACAGGCTAACAATGAAGTGGGAGAGAGACCCAGGACCACAAAACTAGCATCCCCAGGTCTAGACACAATAGCTAGAAAATAAGCATCTCTCACACGCAGTCCAAAGGAACAACAGGGTGCTTGCGGGACCTGGGGGCGGGGGGCACACTTAAGGATGAATCCTGTATCTGCAGCAGCAAGTGTCTGGGGACAGATTAATTTCCCTGTGCATTTCATTAGGAAAATGGGAATGATAAAGTGTAGTTCAAGGATTACTGGAAAAACATATGCTTGCACCATGTCTAACACCTAATTTATATATATTAGTTTTTTGTGACCCCATGGACTATAGCCCTCTAAGCTACTCTATCCATGGAATTCTCCAGGCAAGAATACTGGAGTGGGTAGTTATTCCCTTCTCCAGGGGATCTTCACTAACACCTAATAGGTGCTCCCAAAGCACCAGTTTCCTTTCCTTAGTAGGTTCCCTACATATCTTCATCTCTGACCCGAACTTCAAATAAAGAGAGCTCAATCACCAGTGACAGAGAAAAAATGCCATTTAAAACTACTACTGACTGCATTGCTTCTGCCCCTAAGGGAAAGACACTATTTCTCTCCAGGAAAAAAATATATTTTATTTAGCAAAGTACTTTGATAGGCAGCTTTGGTTATGAAATGTGAGGCCCCCCCCAGGGCACAGTTAGAAGAAGACAGTGAAACAAGGCGGTAACTAAACAGCTCTGCATCACAAAAATGGACAGAAAAGCTGGGGCTGGGCAGCCTGCTGAGAAGCAGGGTAATAGGAGAAAACACACTGCAACAGCAACCCCCATCTCTACCTGACAGTCCACCCCACCCTCTTCCCCTGCTTTGTTTCTTTCATTGGAAATTATCAGCGTCTTCCATACTGTGTATTCTATTCTACTTTTTAGGTCTTTATTATCTGTCTTTCCCCACTAGAATATAAGCTCCATGAGGGTAGAATTTTTGTCCTCTTTATTCATTGCTGTTTCCCCCAGAGCCCAAAAGAGAGTCTGGGAAATAAGAGGTGTTCAACACACTTTTCTTCAATAAATGATTAAGAGGGGACTTTTGAGGAATTTTTAAGCAGAACAGCTGCAGCTGATCTGCAAATGGATGGAAATAAATGCTATTGCTTTACGTCCGAGTTTAGGGATTGTTTCTTGTGCAACATTACAGCAGCAACCGCTGACTAATACAAATAACAATACCAGCTGGGTTCAAATATGATTTTAAAAATCATATCAAAGTTGTGTGGTTGGCAGAGAATTTGGACTCAAACCAGACTGGGTTTAATCCTGTCTCAGCATCTCAGAGCCTTCATTTCCTCCTCTGTACAGAGTAGACCCTCTACAAGGAGTAATCAAGTGGTATCTTCCTCACAGGTAACTCTGAGGATCAAATTATCACTTTTTCTCATAAGTATTCAATAATTTATAGCCATTATTAATATCTGTTCAAACAACTCTGATGTTTGATGGATTCATTTAGTCTCCATGTAAGGTAAGTTCCACTAAAAAGTGAACGTAAGATTTTGACCCTGTACAATATTTGAAATTAAAGATGTGGAACCCATGGTAATATTTTGCCCAATAAGTTAACAAAATAAAATTAATTATAATGCTCAGAGCTAATGAAGTCAAATGTTCATTCTCATTCACTGAAAATTGGTATGGCTTCCCTTTTTATTAAGTATTACTAATAGGACCACATTTTATTAAGAATCATGAAAATATGTAGATATTTTAACCTTGTATCTATCTTCTAGAATCTATGCTAAGAAAATTATCATAAATATTTTAAACAAGATAGGAATAGATATCATTAATGAAGTATAATTGAATGGAATTTTATCTCCAAACAGAAACAGAAAGTCATCACAGAATGTCAGTCTCACCTAAATAACAAAAAGTCAGATAAGCTATAAAATCAGTTTTCAAAACCTCTTCAGTAAGTTAAGCACACAGATAAACCTGAATGAAATAAATTCCAGTGAGTATTACTTTAGAGAAGAGATTTACCACTGATCTTATCCTTGGTAGAAGTACAGGAAGAAGAACAGCAACAGAAGAGGTAAGGAAAAAACAGCCAAATTCCTACCAAACTGGGAATGGCCATTTACAGGCTGGCATGACATTAGAATCCCAAAGAGTACTAGTCACAGAGCAAAACCCCATCTTTGAACACTTTCTCACAGGTCGTCACCACTACTCAGGGATTTGCTGTTGTTCAGTCACTAAGTCTTGTCTGACTCTTTGTGACCCCAGGAACTTCAGCACGCTAGGCTCCCCTGTCCTTCACTATCTCCCAAAGTTTGCTCAAATTCATGTCCATTGAGTCACTGATACTATCTAATCATTGCTCCCTTCTCCCTTTGCCTTCAATCCTTCCCTGCATCAGGGTCTTTTCCAATGAGTTGGCTCTTTGCATAAGGTAGCCAAAGCATTAGAGCTTCAGCATCAGTTCTTCCAAAGACTATTCAGGGTTGATGTCCTTTAGGATTGGTTGGTTTGATCTCCTTGCAGTCCAAGGGACTCTCAAGAGTCTTCTCTAGCACCACAATTTGAAAGCATCAGTTCTTCGGTGCTCAGCCATCTTTATGGTCAAACTTTCACAGCTGTACTCAAGTAGACCAAAACTATGGGTGAGAAAAGAAGTAAGAGAACTTCCCCTGAAACATGTGGAACCTCCACTTTAAGTGAAAGACAGCTGTTTCCTGAAATGAGGCAAGAGTTAGGCAGGGCAGGAGAGCTGAGATAAATTCCCCAGAAGAATTCTGGACAGGCATGGCAGCAGAGATGCTCCAGCAAGGCCTGGAGGAAGGGCAAGAGAACTAAGACAAGCTCCCTTCAAACCATTCTGTACTTTGAAGGGGGTAGAAATGTCCCCTTCAAAATACCCAGGGGCAGAGCATCAAGGCTAAAACAGATTTTGTAAAGTTCAGAAAGCAAGGACAGTGAGATTGAAGATCAAAGAGAGCTCTCCAATGGCCCAAAAGGCAGGTATCCAAGCTTTAGAGCATGAGAAGTTTCTCTAGTTCCCAAAACTGGTGGTTCAGCCTTGGGTCACAGGCAGTTTCCTAGAATCTCATCAGTGCCCAGATCTCAGGACCTACTAGAGAGAAAGTTCTGATCCCACCACCAAAATATTTGCAACCAATGGTAAGCTGAATAAAACTAAAGCTGCACTCAACTTTGAGATGAGCTCAACTACAGACCAGATGGATTCAACTCCCACCCTAATGGCTTGACATAAGAAAAGACAGGCTCTTTTCTAGAAGTAAGCTGTTTTTTTTTTACTGGAGTTTGTATTGATTTTTCATATAAAATGCCCAGCATACAATCAAACATTAAAAGATGCATTCATAATTGAAAAAATATGCAAAATAATCAATAGAAATAGAACCAGAAATTATCTAGATGTTGAAATTATTACACAGGGACTTTTAAAAAAAACTATGATAAAACAATTTTTAAACTTCATTGAAAAGTTGGAAAATATGCAGAAAGAGTAAATTTGTTGGATAGTAAATTCCAACAAAGATATGTCCCTCAGAAAATGTTAGAAATGACACATGGAAACCAGATGGAATAATTAGAAACAAAAAATACAGCACTGGAATAATTTGCTAAATGTTATTCATTTGTTATATTATTTTTTCTATCAAACTAGAGATAAACAAAGGAAAAGTATCAGTGAATTAAAGAACAGATCAATAGATTAATCAAATTGAATCACAAAAAAAAATAATGAAAAAAATCAGAATACTTAACATCTATGGAAAAACATCAATGAGTCTAACTTGGTATTAAGTGATGTGAAAAAGTCTCAGATAGAGAAGAGAAAAAATGGAGCAAGTTATATATCTGAAGTATTAACAAATAGCTGAATCATTTTAAAATAGATGAAATACATAAATCCATAGATCTAAGAAGTCAGCAACTCCCAAGCAAGATATATATAAAGAAAATCATACCAAATACATTCTAGACAAAATTATGAAAACCAGAGATAAAGGGCAAACCTAAAAAAAGCAAAAGAGCAAAATGGCACATTATATAAAGGAAGGGAAAGTCAATGATGGCTGACTTCTTATCAAAAGCTATAATACAGAAGCCAGAAAACAATTAAATGATGTCTTTAAAGTACTAAAAGAGGGACTTCCCTGGTGGTCCAGTGGTTAAGAATCTGTCTTCCAATGCAGGGGACGTGAGTTAAGGCCCTGGTCAGGTAACTAAGATCCCACATGCTGTGGGGCAACTAAGCCCAAGCCTGGCAATGACTGAGCCCACAGGTTGCAACTACTGAGCCAGCCAGCTACAATTATCCAGCCTGTGCACCACAACTAGAGAGAAGCCTGTGCGCCAAAATGAAAGGCCTGCATATCACAACAAGATCCCATATGCCACAGCCAATATCCCACAAGCTGCAATTATCAAGCCTGTCCTCTCTGGAGCCTGTGCACCAAAATGAAGGGCCTGCATATCACAACAACATCCCACATGCCACAGCCAATACCCCACAAGCTGCAACTAAGACTCAATGCAGCCAAAAATAAATAAATATTTTTTAAAGTACTAAAAGAAAAAAAAAAGGAAGCAGAGAATTTTATACCTAGCAAAAATATCCTTCAAAACAGATGAAATAAAGACACACTCAGAGAGACAAAACCTGAGAGATTTGATAAAAGATATTCTTCAGGCTGAAGGGAAATTATACCAGATAGAATCTCAGATTTCAAGAAAAAATAAAGAGCATCACAAACAGTAAATATTTGTATAAATGGGAAAGATCTTTTTGAGACCTTTATTTCTATATCTATACTTTATCAAATTTTTAAATGACTATTGACTATATAGATCAAAAACAATTAAAATGTATTATCACATTTAGAGTGATTTATAGCTATAAAACAGGAAAAAACAAGAGCCCAAAGACCAGGATTGGACATAGTGTAATTATACAGTAGTATGCTTTTAGTATGCTTGAGAAATCTGTATGCAGGTCAGGAAGCAACAGTTAGAACTGGACATGGAACAACAGACTGGTTCCAAATAAGAAAAGGAATACATCAAGGCTGTATATTGTCACCCTGCTTATTTAACTTATATGCAGAGCATATCATGAGAAATGCTGGGCTGGAGGAAGCACAAGCTGGAATCAAGATTGCTGGGAGAAATATCAATAGCCTCAGATATGCAGATGACACAACCCTTATAGCAGAAAGTGAAGAACTAAAGAGCCTCTTGATGAAAGGGAAAGAGGAGAGTGAAAAAGTTGGCTTAAAGCTCAATGTTCAGAAAACTAAGATCATGGAATCCAGTCCCATCACTTCATGGCTAATAGATGGGGAAACAGCAGAAACAGTGGCTGACTTCCAAAATCACTGCAGATGGTGACTGCAGCCATGAAATTAAAAGACGCTTACTCCTTGGAAGGAAAGTTATGACCAACCTAGACAGCATATTGAAAAGCAGAGACATTACTTTGTCAACAAAGGTCTGTCCAGCTATGGTTTTTCCAGTGGTCATATATGGACAAGAGAGTTGGACTATAAAGAAAGCCGAGCGCTGAAGAATTGATGCTTTTGAACTGTGGTGTTGGAGAAGACTCTTGAGAGTCCCTTGGACTGCAAGGAGATCCAACCAGTCCATCCTAAAGGAAATCAGTCCTGAATATTCATTGCAAGGACTGGTGCTGAAGCTGAAACTCCAATCCTTTGGCCACCTGATGTGAAGAGCTGACTCATCTGAAAAGACCCTGATGCTGGGAAAGATTGAAAGCAGGAGGAGAAGGGGACAACAGAGGATAAGATGGTTGGATGGCATCACCAACTCAATGGACATGGGTTTGAGTGGACTCCGGGAGTTGGTGATGGACAGGGAGGCCCGGTGTGCTGCAGTTCATGGGGTCGCAAAGAGTTGGACATGACTGAGCGACTGAACTGATGCTTTTAGTATGGTTTCACTGTTTGTGAAGTAGTTAAATATTATTTGACAGTGTACTGTGAAGATGTGCATTGTAACCTCTACAGCAAAATCACTTTGTTGACAAAGCTCTGTGTAATCAAAGTTATGGTTTTCCCGGTAGTCATGTACAGATGTGAGAGCTGGACCATAAAGAAGGCTGAGATCAAAGAATTGATGCTTTCGAATTGTGATGCTTGAGAAGACCCCTGAGAGTCTACTATACAGCAAGGAGATCAAATCAGTCAATCCTAAAGGAAATCAGCTCTGAATATTCATTGGAAGGACTGATGCTGAAGCTCTAACACTTTGGCCATCTGATGTGAAGAGCTGACTTATTGGAAAAGACCCTGATGCTGGGAAAGATTGAGGGTATGAGGAAAAAGGGACGACAGAGGATGAGATGGTTGGATGGGATCATCACCCCAATGGACATGAGTTTGAGCAAAATCCAGGAGATAGTAAAGGATAGGGAAGGTCACAAAGAGTCAGATATGCCTGAGCAACTTAACATCAACAGCAACTTATAAAAGTTAGAAGAGGCATAACATAACCATCCCCACAAGAGATAAAATGTAATACTAAAATTTTTTTAATATCCCTAAAAACATAATGGAACAACAGACTTGTTCAAAATTGGGAAAGGAGTACATCAAGGCTATATATTGCCACCCTGATTATTTAATTTATATGCAGAGTACAGAGTACATCATGTGAAATGCCAGGCTGGGTGAAGCACAAGCTGGAATCAAGATTGCAGGCAGAAATATCAATAACCTCAGATACACAGATAACACCACCTTCATGGAAGAAAGTGAAGAGGAACTAAAGAACCTCTTGATGAAGGTGAAAGAGGAGAGTGAAAAAGCTGGCTTGAAACTCAACATTCAGGTAACTAAGATCATGGCATCTGGTCCCATCACTTCATGGCAAATAGATGGGGAAACAGTGTCAGACTTTATTTCTTGGGCTCCAAAATCACTGTGGACAGTGACTGCAGCCATGAAATTAAAAGACATTTGCTCCTTGGAAGAAAAGCTATGACAAACCTAGAGAGTATATTAAAAATTAGAGACATTACTTTGCCGAAAAAGGTGTGTGTAGTCAGAGCTATGGTTTTTCCAATAGTCATGTATGGATGTGAGAATTGGACTATAAAGAAGGCTGAGCACCAAAGAGTTGATGCTTTTGAACTGTGGTGTTAGAGAAGACTCTTGAGAGTCCCTTGGACTGCAAGGAGATCAAACCAGTTAATCCTAAAGGAAATCAATCCTGAATATTCACTGGAAGGACTAATGCTGAAGCTGAAGCTCCAATACTTTGGCCATCTGATGCGAAGAGCTGACTCATTAGAAAAGACCCTGGGAAAGCTTAAAGGCAGGAGGAGAAGGGGATGACAGAGGATGAGATGGTCAGATGGCATCATTGACTCAATGGACATGAATTTGAGCAAACTCCAGGAGATGGTGAAGGACAGGGAAGCCTGGCGTGCTGCAGTCCATGGTGTTGGAAAGAGTCAGACATGACTGAGCAACTGAACAACAACAACAACAAATATAGTATTAAAAATATATAATTTTCCCAAAAGGAGATAAGTATGAACAAAGAAGTCAAGAACAAATAGAATATACATAAAACAAATACCAATATGGGAGACGTAAACTAACCATTTCACTAATTGCTTTAAATGTACATGGACTACACACTGTAATCAAAGGCAGATTGTCAAATAAGATAAAAAAAGCAAGATAAAACACACTGTTTCCAAGAAACACTTATTATACAGATGCATACAGGTAGAAAGTAAAAGGATAAAAGAATGAAAACTATACCATGAAAACATTAAAATTAAGAAATATTGTTAATTATGTTAATATGTTAATATCATTATTAACATATTATAATATCATTAACTATGTTAATATCAAACAAAGTAGCCTTTAAGACAATTACTCAAAATTCAGAAGGCTATCTCAAAATGATGAAAGGATCAATTCATCTAGACAAAACAATGAGAAATATACATATGCACCTAACAATAGAGTTCTAAGACTCATGAAGAAAAAAAATGACAGAATTGAAAAGAGAAATAAGCAAATCCATAATCATAGTTGGAGAATGTACACCTTCTCTCAGTAATTGGTAGAACAAGAAGACAAAATATTCAGTAAAGACCATGAAAATCTGAACAACTCTTATCAACCGAATTAACATAGTATTATAGGACACTAGAGAAAACACATTTTTCTCAGGTGCACATGGAACATGCAGCAAAATGACCATATTCTGAGTCATATAAAAGTTTTAATTAATATCAAAGAATGAAATCATACAGAAGAATATGATAGAATGAAAGTAGAAATCATTAACAGTGAGCTATCTAGAAAGCCCCAAAGTACTGGGAAATAAAACAGCACTTTCCTAAACAACCCATGAATTAAAAAAGAAATCACATAAAAAATTAGAAAATATTTTGAACTGAATAATAAATAATGAAAACATAATATATCAAAATTTGTGGAGTAAAGCTAAATCAGTGCTTAAAAGGAAACTTATGACTTTAAATACTTATTTAAAGAAGTATAGACTAGTAGTTTCCAAGGGGAAAGGGGTTGGGGGAGGGATGGAGTGGGAGGTTGGGATTAGTAGATGTGAGCATTTGTATATTTAATAGATAAACAACAAGGTCCTACTGTATAGCACAGAGAACTATATTCAATATTCTATGATAAACCATAATGGAAAAGAATATTTTAAAAAGAATGTGTACATATATACATATATACATATGTGTGAGTATATACATAACTGAATCACTTTGCTGTACAGCAGTAATTACCACAACATTGTAAATCAACTATTCTTCAATTTTTAAGTTAAATAAATAAAGAAGCATGAAAGAAAAGTATGAAATTGATTATCTATGTTTCAATCTTAAGTAAGTGAAAGGACCTAAAGTAAATAAAAGAAAGAAAATGCTAAAGTGTAAATAAAAAGTCTTGACAATAATCAAGGGAAAAAGAGAGAAAACACAAATTATCAATATCAAGAATGAAAACAGAACATCACTACAGATCCCAGAGATATTTAAAAAGATAAAGAAATCTTAAAATTACATTATAATAATATTTCAACAACTAATATTAATTAAATGAAACTACAAATTACCAATCCTGAAAACAAGGAAATAACTACCTATTAAAGAAACTGAATTTATAAAAAAAAAACCTTTCCACACACACACAAAAGAACTTTCAAGTACATGTGATTCACTAGTGAAATCTACAAAGATTTAAGAGATAAATAATATCAATTCTGCAGAAACTCAGAAATTGGAGGAGGAGGTACCATTTCTCAACTTAATCTATAAGGCCAGCATAACCATGATACCAAAGTCTGACAAAGATATAGGGGAAAAAAATAACAGGTCAATATCTCTCATGGAAATAGACATAGACGAAAAAAATTTAAGCAAAATGTTAGCAACTGGAATCCAGCAATATATAGAAAGGATACTATATCATGAACAAGCAAGTTTTATTCCAAGAAAACAAGGTTAGTTTAACATGAAAATCAGTCAATGTAATTCTTCATGCTAACAGAATAAAAGAGATATTATTTGATTATCTCAAAATATGCAGAAAAAGCATTTAATGAAAATCACTAATTTTTTTTAATACTACTTTCCTTTATTTTAAATTTACTTTTGGCGGTGCTGGGTCTTCGTTGCCTTTGCGTGGGCTTTCTCTAGCTGCTGTGAGTGGAGGGTACTCGCCCTTGCAGTGCATGGGTTTCTGACTGCAGAGGCTTCTTTTGAGGAGGAGCTCTAGGGTGAGCAGGCTTCAGCAGTTGCAGCACACAGGCTCAGTAGTTGTGGCCTGTGTGCCCTAGAGCATGTGGGCTTCAGGCGGCATGCAGGTTCAGTAGCTGCGGCACATGGACTTAGTTGCTCAGCGGCATGTGCAGTCTTTCCAGACCAGGGATCAAACCCATGTTCCCTGCTTTTGTAGGCAGGCTCCTATCCAATGCGCCACCAGGGAAGTCCAAAAATCACAAATCTTTTATGACAAAGACACTTAATAATTAGGAATAGACACCAATGTCTTCAATGTGATAAAGTATACCTATCAGTGTAACTGAAAAATGTACAGTTAACATAATAATTAATGGAAAACATTAAACCTCTTTCTCCTAATATCAGAAACAAGGCAAGGATGACCACTCTCAACATTGTTTTATATTCACAAAATATTTCTCTGTATATGTTCAGTATTTACTAAAGTCTCTAGCCAGGACATAAGTCAAGGAAAAAAATAATAAAAGGCAAGAAGTTTGAAAAGAAGTAAACCATTATTATTTACATAAATAGTTCCTTAAAACCTGGAAGCAAAACTAATGACCCAGAATAGTGGATCCTTTGAATAAATTTTGGTGAATCCATTCAATAGACTATTTTATAGTCATTTGGAATGATATTCTATAAAGAGTGCTAAAAAGATGAGAAAATGTTTGCTATACCAGCTGTGAAAGACATTCTAGTGGAATTCTGGGGAAATATGGATGCGTAATTAGATGATCTTAAGGAATTATATTTAACTTCGTTAGAAGTGATGTGATATGTGGTTATATGGAAATTTTCATTTTAGAAAATGCATTCTCAATAATTTGGGGCAAATTTCTTCAACCTCAGCACTAACTGAGGAAAAGATAATTCTCTATTGGGGTTGGGGTGGGGTGGAGACTCTCCTGTGCATTGTAGGATGTTGAGTGATAACCCTGCTCTACCCACTACATAAGCATTTCTTTTGTGACAATCAAAACAGTCTCCAGACATTGCCAAATATTCCCTGAGGGGGTCAAAATCACTCTCAGTTGAGAACCACTAATTTAAGGTTAAATACCATGAAGGGTGTTATTTTATTTAATTTAAAACATCTTAGAAAAAACACACACAAACAAAATAAATATGGCCAACATTAAGTGCTAACTCTAAATAATGAATATGTGGTGGTTTATTATACTGGTTTATCTTCTTTTCTGTGTGTTTGAAGGTTTCATAATAAAGTCAAAATAATAGTTTTATTCCAGAGGTGGAAAATGCAGTACTCACAATTGTATATGCGCTAAGATTACAAATATGTAAAACTACGTATAGCAAAACACTCAAAGAAATGTATCAAAGAGTTTGTGGATGCCTTAGAGTGTGGTTCACGGCTGATTTCCTTCCCCAGATTTTAAAATAAACTATAATTATATGCTTTTAGATTGAAAAATGGACAAATCTAAGAGTGCTGAAATGTAATATTATTAATCATTCGCAGTCTAATATTAGAGAATTAGCAGTAAACACAGCAGGGACAGAAAACTTTCAGACTTGGAATCTCTCCTCCCTCACTGCAGAGAAAGCATCTTAAAGGCAGAACGGCTTTGAATGGGCATACATCTGCATAATGACTTTCCTTTGTTCTTTCTTTGCCGGCTAATTGAGTAACTTGTTAAACAAACATGCCTTCAGACTTCACACCAGATTAGAGCCCTTTGTAAATAAAATTATAGCTGGGAATATGCTTCCCCTAACTGGTAAATAAATTTAGGAATTTAGAGACTTGGCATTGCATGCCAAGATGTCTAAGTCAATATCAAATTCTTCCATGCTTCTGAATAAATGCCAAGGACCATCAAATGCCAAGAGTCCCTGAGGCAAAACGAGTCCACCTCAATCTCTTTTTAAAATTTATTTATTTTTAATTGAAAGGTAATTGCTTTACAATATTGTGTTGGCTTCTGCCATACATCAGCATGAATCAGCCAAAGGTATACATATGTCCTCTCCCTCTTGAACCTCCCTCCCACTTCCAACCCCTTCCCACCGCTCTAGGTTGTTACAGAGCCCAGGTTTGAGCCCCCTGAGTCATACAGCAAATTCCCATTGGAATTCTCTTCCATTTTATATATGGTAATATATATGTTTGAGATTCCTCCAATCAAAATGCTCCACCTACAAAGCAGTTCCTTTCCCTCCTACCAAATTATGTATAAATGAGTGGTCACTGATGTCAGGCTTGGTGGGATATTGTGTGGTTTCTATAACAACAAGGACAATAAAATCTCAGGATTCTGTGGCAAAGAGTCTTTTTCTCTTGAGTTTATGCATTTATACAAGTCTCCATTTAGCATGAGTGCTTCCTAGGGTGCCAGGCCTTTTATAATCACTGACATTACAAGAGAACAGAACAAAAATCCTTGTCCTCACAGAGCTTCCTTTTTAGTGTATTCTTATTTTAATTTTCCCAAGATCCTAGGAAAATACACAACTTTCAGTGGATGAATCTTCCAGTATCTTTAATCAAGAGTGAAGTTGTTTGGACAGTGTATTCATTCCTCCCATAAGGGTAAAAATCTTCATCTGATCTGGTACTCATCACACAGTGAGAGTCTTGGACCATTTTAGAAACTGGCCGAGAAGTGTCCTTTAGCCTGTCAGATTAGAATGGTGTCTGCCGATGAGATGACGAGGCTGACATGGTCAGATTGAGATGGGAAAGGGGCTGACTGCTCTGAGGGATAAATGTTCCCCCCCCCCACCGCCGCCGTGATGTCTTCTCTCTGGACAGCCACCTCCTTCCCCACAAAGCAAGGTCAAGAAAACAGGAAATGGGATCAGAGGAGCCTTCCAGACAGGCTGCCTCAGTTCAAATAAAAGCTCTGCCACTTACTAGCTGTGTCTCACTGAACAAGGTACTCAACTTTCTTATCTCCATTTCCTCATCCATAAAATGAGGATAGCAAGAGTACTTCACAGAATTGTCCTGAGGTGTAAGTGGAATGTTTCATGGGAAGCAATAGTAAGCACAGTGCCTGTCACAGAGTAAACACTAAATACATGTTAGCTATTCCCCGCTAATACAGTATAGTTTACATAATATATAACATAGTGCTGGTTAGTTAGGAGTCTTTATGATCTTAAGCCCAGTTACATGCTGAGCACCCACTACGTGTCAGGCACCAGGCTAACTGCTTTCTATATGCTCTCCTTTCATCCTTCCAGTGGCCTATGATGGAATTATTATCATCTCTATTTTACAGGTGAGGATACTGGTCTCAGAGAGGTGAAGCATCCTGCCTAAGGCCACAAAGCCGTGAGTAGCAGAGTCAAGATTCAAGCCCGGACTCATCTTACTTGACATTCCATGCTCTCTTTGCAACATAATCCAGCTTCCCCATCTTCTGTCTTTCCAATGACATCGTTATCTCCAAGCCTTCATCTTGCTATGTTCTTTAAACATGTCATTCAGATATAAATATATAATGTTAATATATATAATAACTGGCAACCAGCAGGCTGCCAAAACAAAATTATCATAGACTGGGTGGCTTATAAGCAACAGAAATTTATTGCTCACAGTTCCAGAGGCTGGAAAGTTCAAGATCAAGGCAGATTTGGCAGATTTGGTGTCTGGTGAAAGCCTGCTTCCTGGCTCATAGATGGCCATCTTCTCTATGTGGCCTCACAAGGTGGAAGGCAGGGGAGAGTTCTTTGAGGCCCTCATTTCACAAGAACACCAATCCCATTCATGAGGACTCCACTTTCATGACCTAATCATCTCCCAAAGGTCCCACCTTCAAAGTATCCTAAAATATCGTTACCTAATAGTAGCATCATCATCTCCATCATTGTTACCACTTATTAAAAGTAACAATGTGCCCCATGAAAAGATGCTCAACATAACTGATTATTAGAGAAATGCAAATCAAAACTACAATGAGGTAATGCTTCACACCAGTCAGAATGGCCATCATTGAAAAGTCTACAAATAATAAGAGCTGGAGAGGGTGTGGAGAAAAGGGAATCTTCCTATACTGTTAGTGGGAATGTAAATTGGTGCAGCCACTATGGAAAACAGTATGGAGGTTTCTTTAAAAACGAAAAATAGAGCTATCATATGATCCTACAATCCCATGCCTGGACATATATTCATATTTCATTAGAGTTTTGAAAACTCTAATGAAAAAGATACATATATGCCACAGAAGCACTATCTACAACAGCCACGCCATGGAAGCAACCTAAATGTCCATTAACAGAGAAACAGATAAAGAAGATACCATGGAATATTAGCCATAAAATAGAATGAAAAAAAGAATGCCATTTGTAGCAACATGGATAGATCTAGAGATTTTTATATCACGCAAAGAAAGTCAGACAAAGACAAATATCATATGATATCACTTATATGTGAAATCTAAAGTATGATACAAATGAATTTGTTTACAAAATAGAGTCACAGACAGAAAACAAATTTATGGTTACCAAAGGGGAAAGAGGGGAAAAATTAGGATTTTGGAATTAGCAGATACACACTACTATATATAATATAGATAAAGAACAAGGACCTAGTGTATAGCATAGGGAATTATATTTAATATCTTGTAATAAATTATAATGGAAAAGAACATGAAAAAGAATGTATATACATATATATACATACACACAACTGAATCACTTTGCTATACACTTGAAACAAAATCAATTATACTTCAATTAAAAAAAAATCTTACTATGTGCCAGGATCTAAACTCAACCCTGAAAAACAAGTACCTCATTGAATCATCTCAAGCAACTATATGAGGTACAGACGATCATTACCCCCTTTCATGGATGAAGAAAATGAAGTCCAGAGAAAGGATGTAATATGCCTAAGGTCACATAGCTAGTATGTGGCGAATCCAGAATTTGAACTTGGGTCTCTCTGGATCCAAGGCCTGTATTTTGACTCTGCGGCTTCTTGCCTCCATCCAATTTAGCAGTTTTTCTCCTGTGATCCCTGCTCCTTCCACAAATCCCATCCAGAAGTTCCCCTTTAAGCACTGTCAACTTCCACCAGGCCTGGCCCTCACTCATTTCCAATCACCCTTTCTCCACCATAGCTTTAGAAATGAACTGTTACTAATGGTTAGTCATATGTCAGCCTAATGAATGGGATGCAGACTTTTATTAAAATAATGAAATTAGTGAGTTTCGAATTTGGTTACATCGCATGGCACACAGCCTCAAGTAATTACCACCCCATGCTCTTTCCCTAGAATTAAAGTCAGTTTATTTATTTAAGGTCTTTGGCTGGGCCATCTCTATTAAGCTCACATCATCTATTTGGGGATGGATTTTTTTTTGGCTTGTTTGTTTAAATGATGTTCAGGCTGTTCCCATGATTAATAAAGTTGTAAATACAGCCAGCAGCAGCTTCCAAACCAGGTGCAAAAGCAAAGAACGGTTAAGCCAAAGAATAATTCTTTAGGGACTTGGGTTTTGTTTGTTTGGGTTTTTTTTTTCTCCAAAGGATGGAAACAGTGAGAAAGAAGGTCTTTGAGCTCCAGAAACTCCAATTACGCTGACATTTCTGCCGCAGAAATACACCAAGATCCATTTTGCAGGAACTCAGTGAACTAGCTAATCAGATTTCCTTGGATAATTTGTTCCAAAGGTCAGCAGCCTTAAAAAGCACCCAGTGCCTCATTATTTGGTGGAGCAGGCTGCACACAGGCTAGGATTTGGAACTCAGACTCCCATGGCAAGGAAGTAAATCTGCAAGATTTTAGCACAGATCCTGCTCCCTTGGCCTTGGCCAAAGTCTCATCCAACTCTGTGATGAGACTACAGACAAAATCACCTCCAGAAAGAGCACCTGGGTTTGCCAGCTCTCTGTCTCCAAGATGCTCCTCTCCTGTGTTCCAGGGGCAGCACGGATGGCGGACTAATCTGAAATGTTCACGCTGCTGGTAGATTTCAGGACAGGCTTTTATTGATGTGATGAGTGAGGGGGGCCAAACTTTGGTTAAAATCACCAAGTCCAAGTCTACAAAACACCTGTCTAGCACTCCTCAAAACGATTGAGATCTTGAAAAACAAGGAAAGACTAAGAAGCGTCGAAGACCAGAGGAAATTAAGGAGACATGAGATTAAATGCAACGTGGGGCTCTGGACTGAATCCTGGACAGAAAAAGGACATCAGTCGAAGAACTGGTGAAATCCAAATGCAATTCAGAATTTAGGTAACAGTTAAATTTCTATGTTGCTGTCTTTGTTGTGACAAATGGACCACAGTAACATAAGATGATAACATTAGGGGAACTCTCTGTACTATCATGGCAAGTTCTCTATAAATCTAAAATTATTTCAAAATTAGAAAAATACTTTTTAAAACTTCTATGCCATAAAAATTCCACTGTGAGAACAAACTAATACTTAGTAGTGGGCAGAGGGGAAGAGGGAAGGACAATGTTGGGATTAAGAGGTACAAACTATTATTATTAGATATAAAATAAGTCACAAGGATATATTACACAACACGGGAAATATAGTTAATGTTTTATATTAACTATAAATGGAGTATGGCCTTTATAAATTGTGAATCACTGTATTGTATATGTATAACTTCTGTAATGCTGTATAGCAAATATACTTTAATAAAAATTTTAATATTCTAAAATATTAGAATAAAGACAGAGGATGAGATGGTTGGATGGCATCACTGACTCAAGGGACATGAGTCTGGGTAAACTCCAGGAGTTGGTGATGGACAGGGAGGCCTGGTGCGCTGCAGTCCATGGGGTCGCAAAGAGTCAGACACAACTGAGCGACTGAATTGAACTGAACTGAAAGTATTTTTAAAGTCCATTGTGTTTTATGTACAGCTTGATAAAAATAATTAAGTTTAAGTTTATTCTATAATAAATGACACAGTGAACTGAAAATAAAATAAAACTCCAAGTCCAGAGAGGAGGTCAGAGGCAGGCTTATGATTACTTTTTTTAAAAACCTCATTTAAAATCCCAACAAAGGGGGCTTCCTCGATAGCTCAGTGGTAAAGAATCCATCTGCAATGCAGGAGACGCAGGTTCGATCTCTGGGTTGGGACGATTTCCTAGAGGAGGAAATGGCAACCCACTCCAGTATTCTTACCTGGGAAATCCTATGGACAGAGGAACCTTGCGGGCTACAGTCTATGGGGTTGCAAAGAGGAGTTGGACATGACTGAGTGAGTGAGCAAGATGCTATAGGTTATAGATTGAAAATACAATAAAGGCATTAAACTGAATTATTTTAAAATAAAAAATAAAATCCCAACAAAGACATAAAGAAACAATGCAAGTAAACTAAAGTTAAATTAAAATGCAGTGGATGTTCACCCTCTACCAACTGGGACAGGAACACCCTTGCCAAAGAAGCTGGCTTCCTCAGTGTCTGCTTACGACTCCCACCAAGTCTCCCGACCCTGAGGGATTCCTATGTGACGAGAAAAGCCACAAGAATGACGATTGCTGATTCAGGGCCCACCCGCACAGATTTAAAAGATCCCCACCCCAGCTCTCACCCTCTGACACCTGCCCTCTCCTGTGAGCTACTTCATGGAAAGAGATGTAGCAAGACGGCCGACTTGTGCTCCATTACGTCACCTGAGGCTGGGTGCTGGTCTTAAGGAGTCATGGAGAACTTGTAGGAAGGGTGTCTGAGCCGAGTCTTCAAGGAAGAACGGGAGAGTGCTGGATGAAAAAAGAGTAGAGGATTCCAGCGCATGCCAAGGTATCAAATCGTAGAACACTGATGTACACAAAGAAGTGGACAAAACTGAGGAGGAAAGAGTTAGAAAGGGTCCCCTGTCAAAGGTGTCTCAGTCAGTTCAGGCTGTATAACAAATATACCGTCGACTGAGTGACTTATGTGGCAAATATTTATCGCTCACAGTTCTGGAGACTGGGAAGTCCAAGATCCAGGTCCAGCACATTTGTGTGTCTGATGCAAGGATCCACTTCCTGATTCACAGACAGCTTTCTTCTCATTGTGTCCCCACATGCAGGAAGGGGTGAGAGGGTTCTCTGAGCTCTCGTTTATCAGGGTACTAACCCCATTCACGGGGCTCCTCCCTCATGACCTAATCACTGCCCAAAGTCCCCACCTCCTAATACATCACACAGGGGATTAGGCTTCAATATATGAATTTTAGGGGACACAAACATTCATTCCATAGCAGAGATTTTGTGTGCTAAAGAACTTAACTTTGTCCAGAAGGTGATGGGAATATTTCCTTAAAGTTTTTATTGAATTTGTTACAATATTGCTTCTGTCGTTTATGTTCTGGTTTTTTGGCCAGGAGGTATATGGGATCTTTGCTCCCCGACCAGGGATTGAACCCTCCTCATCCCCTGCATTGGAAAGTGAAGCCTTAACCACTGCACTGCCAGTGAAGTGCTGGTGATGAGGACTTCTAAGCACAGGAGTGAAATGGCAATGTGAGCATTTTAGAAACATTCAACAGATGCAGCTGGAAAGGTGGGTGGAAGGTGAAGTTGCCAGCAGTGAGGCCATGATCCAGGCCAAAAGTGTTCACACCCTGCCCAGAGGCAGTGGTGTAGATTTCTCCCAGGCTGGCACAGGAATGCTGCAGGGAATTGGGCCATTGCCATGAAGACAACTGAGATTACTGTCTCTTCAGCAGTTTGGTAGCTCAGCCCCCATCTCCACTCAAACTGGAAGATATCCTCTGCCATCCCTAAATTCCATACTCCAAGTCACTGCCCTGCATTATGCACCTTTTGTCGCCAACCCTCTGTCTCCACATCACACTGTATCTTAAATCATCAACTTAGGTTAGATTTCCAGTTTCTTATATAAAACAAACAAGGGACTCACATGTACTTAATAATGTTGATGGCAGAATCATGATATAAGCACTGATTATATCTGCTTATAATCAGGCTGCCTTTAATCTGCAAAGGAGGATACACTAATCTTCCTTTCACAGATAGGAAAACTGAGACTCCATGAAGTTAAGTAACCTCGTCATACAGCTCTTAATGAGGGCTGGATCCAAGAATGCTTGATTCCAATCACCCTTTCCATAGCACCTCAGGCGCTCACTTTTCATTTCTCTTCATTCATTTACTGCAGTTTCCCTCTCCCTCAAAATCAAACCCAAAACCATGTGGCCTGACCAGAATAAAATCTGAATAATTGCATGTAGCCATTTTTTAAAATGCCCAGTGTTCCCTGGTAGATCTCTAACAGGCCAACACTACGACTGTGGTGTGGCAAGTTAAACAGCAAGGACAGTGACTCCAAGTCTTTTTTCCACCAGATCAGTGGAACAAAGTAGTCTGCCATCTAAAAGCAAATAATGGCTGCCCTGTCCTCATTCCTGAATAAAAAAAGTATACAGATGGACCAACAGACACATGGATAGATAGATGGATAGATAAATGGATGGTTTGATGAATGGAGAGACTGATGGATAAAGGTCAAACAGATACATAGATACGCATTTTCAAATGTAGACTGTTTCTAAAAGGTAATATGGAAACCATCAACAGCAGTTGTCACTCTTGGGAGGGAACAGTGTCTAAGACAAGAGTGGAGGTGAAAACTGCTTTTTACTCTACAATTTCGTTTATTTTTCAAATTTTGAGCTGCGTGTATTACTTGTGTTAAAATAAATGGCAATATAAAAATAATTTTAAAACACCTTGTTAAAGAGATATAGGCATGAATGAGTGGCTGGAAAAATGAATAATCCTAAAATAAAAATGTTTTAAATAGATGAATAAATGTTAACATTTAAAAAAAAATTATGTTTCCCTCCATTGATTTTTCTTTAAAGTCTTGGCACCAACTTCTACTTGTCTGTATTAGAATCTAACAAAATGTGGTTTCCAACTTGGCACATAATCGATTACAAAATTTGGTTATTTTAAGTCAAACAGGTCAATAACCGTGTGGTGTTTTTCACAGAGCATCTTGACTTTAAGGTTTGCCCACACAAATCTGCTCAAGGACTACTCTGCAGTTACGGTGAGGGACAATAGGTCTGAGGCTTGGACGTGTGGTCCCACCCAATTTTCCTTATTTAAGCTCTAATTCTCCTCTCACATATCAAACCTCACCTGCATGCTGGCCCTCTCAATACTGTTCCCTGAATTGCTGGGGGCTCTGAGTAATCTGATCCTGCCAAGTGAAAGATAAGAAGAAAAATGACTTCCCCAGCTACCATCAATAGCATTTCCAGGAAGAAATGAAGAGAACTGACTCCCAGCCATAAAGGATTTACTGCTTTCCTCTCCATCAGTATGGAAATGCAGCAGGGTTGCCTCAAAGCTGGAGTTTTTAGCTTTCAAGGCAGCTGTTTGGATTCCATACACTAGGGAGCTTGACAACATTCAACAAGACTTTATGGAACTTCTGTTGGGTTAACATGGACCCCATGTCCTGCCCTCAAGGGATTTACACTCTAATCCAAGATATAAAATATAATCCAAAAAAGGGGGGACACAGTATTTGGAAGTCAAATGTCCATAGCAAGTGCCAAGTTATTTGATGAACGGAGGATGGTGACAAAGCTGTGATGCTGGGCAATGAGACAGGACTACCAGAGGTATGTGACATCACCTCTGTTTAACTATCGGAACCCCAGTCACAGATCTATACCATCTGGGACAGTTAAGAAATCATAAACTTTTCTGCCAGGAAGAAAAACGAAAACAAAGAAAAATCACCTTGGCATCAGGGTGCCCCAGTTGACAGACATGGCTCAACCGCGCCATCTAGTGGTGGTCCCTGCTGCCAGTTCAGGAGTGGGCTACTGCCCCTTCCCCACCCTTGCCCAAATGTTCTCTGCTCCCTGAGTCTGTGAGTCCCAGCAAGTGGTCATCTGGGAGCTGAACAAGACAGAGCATCCCATAGACTGGGACAGTAACAAAAGGCAAGTTGAGGAGAAAAAACTTGAGTTGGGTCTTAAAGGGACATCCAGGCATTAAGGAATAGGAAAGACAACTTTATATATATACTTTTTTAAAATTAGAGGATACTTACTTTATAATACTGTGATGGCTTTTACCATATATCAACATGAATTGGCCATAGGTATACAGATCCCTCTTGAACCCTCCTCCCATCTCCCAGGCTTTGGGTTCCCTACGTCATACATCTAACTCCCACTGGCTATTTTACACATGATATGTAAATATGATACAAACACATGTACACTGATAGCCATACATATGGTTATCTATTTACATATGTATATGTGTCAATGCTATTCTCTCAAATCACCCCACCCTCTCCTTCTTCCACTGTGTCTACAAGTCTGTTCTTTATGTCTGTGTCTCCTTTTCTGCCCTGCAAGTTGGATCATCAGTACTATCTTTTTAGATGCCATATATATACATGTACATATATATATATGCATTAATATACGATATTTGTCTTTCTCTTTCTGACTTACTTCACTCTGTATAATAGGTTCTAGTTCATCCACCTCATTAGGACTGACTCAAATGTGTTCCTTTTGATAGCTGAGTAATATCCCATTGTGTATATGTATCACAACTTCCTTATCCATTCATCTGTTGATGGGCATCTAGGTTGCTTCCATGTCCTAGCTATTGTAAAGAGTGTTGCAATGAATACTGGGGTGAAAGTGGGAGAGACAACTTCTGATGAGGGACATGACCTGCAAAGACAGGTGGCTAGAAAATGTCAGATCCTGTGGCACAATGGTAAAGAATGCACCTGCCAACACAAAACGCACAGAAATGTGGGTTTGCTCCCTGGGTTGGGAAGATCCCCTGGAGGAGGGCATGGCAACCCACTCCACTATTCTTTCCTGGGAAGTCCCATGGACACAGGAGACCAGTGGGATACAGTCCATGGGGTCGCAAAGAGTGGGACATGACTGAACACACACACACACGCGCGTGCGCTGCTGGAAAGGCGTGCACGTAGGCTGCTGAGGACTCACTCTTAAGTCGCTGTGGGTAGGAGGCCTCCTAGGATTTTCTGGGATAATATTAATGAGATATCTGCTGCTTCTCCAGGCATCACTGTGTATATGAGGACCGGGAGGACACATTATAAGGACGGGGAGGAGATCTGTTTCCCTATAGCAGCTCCACCCTCCCTGCGGTTTTCTTTGGGATTTCCCATTCCACCTCTATCACTGTCCACAGGGATGGCACCAGGCTAAGCCACATACATGTGATGGCTCCTTTAACCCTTCACCACTCTTGAGGAGGATCTACTACATCCATTTTACAGATCAAGAAAGAGAGGCTCAAGGACATTAAGTCACTCACCCAAAGTGACTCCGCTAATAAAATGGCAGCACGAGGAGCTGAATCAACTTCTCTGCCAAACTCTGAAGCACGCACCTGTGACGACTGTCACATGTGAAACTGCTCAATCCAAAGCACTTCTGCTACCAACATAAGTGGTTGCCAAACAGTCTTCACGTAAAACTGAAGTTTCTTTGAGGATAAGTATATACTTATGAGAACATCACCACCATCAAAGCCTAAAACATATCCATCTCCCCCAAAGTTTCCCCCATCCCCCTTTTTATAATCATTGCTATTATTTTGCTTGGTAAGAACATTGAAGATAAGATCTATCCTTTCAGCAAATTTTAAATATACAATTGTTAGCTATACACACTACAGTAGACTTTCAACTTACTCATCTTACATAACTGAAACTTAGTACCCTTTGAACACTTCCACTTCTTCACAACAAAGAGAACCATCAACAATATGACAAGACAGCCTGGAGAATGGGAGAAAATATTTGCAAGCCATCTCGCTGATAAGGGTTAATATCCAAAATATATAAGGAACCCATACAGCTTAGGAGCAAAAATGCAAATAACCTGATTTTAAAATGGGCAAAGGATCTGAGCAGACGTTTCTCGAAGGAAGCTGTACAAATGGCCAATAAGCATGTGAAAAGGTACTCAACATCATTAACCATCAGGGAAATGTAAATCAAAACCAAAATGAAACCAAAATGAGATTGTCACCTCGCATTTATGTTAGAATGGCTATTATTTTAAAAATGAAGATTTTTAAAGAGATGTGTTGGTGAGAACGGAGAGAAAAGGGAACCCTTAATGTACTGTTAGTGGGATTGTAAACTAGTGCAGCCAGTATGGGAAACAACATGGAGGTTTCTCAAAAAGCTAAAAATAGTGCTGCCATATGATCTATTTCTGGGCTTCCCCTGTGGCTCAGCTGGTAAAGAATCCACCTGCAATGTGGGAGACCTGGGTTCAATCCCTGGGTTGGGAAGATCCCCTGGAGAAGGGAACAGCTATCCACTCCAGTATTCCGACCTGGAGAATTCCATGGACCGTATAGTCCAGGGGGTCACAAAGAGTCGGACAGGACTGAGCGACTTTTTCACTTTCACTTTCATTTGTCCAAAGGAACCAAAATCAGGATTTCGAAGAGATATCTGCATTATTCATAATAGCCAAGACATGGAAGCAATCTAAAAGTTCATCAGCAGATGAATGGATAAAGAAAATGTGATATATACACACACACATATATATGTATATATAAATAAGCCGGACACAGAAAGACAAGAACAGTATGACCTCCCTTACACATGGGTCTCATTTTACACACAAACTCCTCTAATGAGATGGAGATGCATCACTTGTATTCACAGGCCCACGAGAGATCACAGACACAAGTCAATGGAATCCAGTGTAGGAGACAAGAAAAGCAACTCAGCTGGGACTGTTCAACCACTGCTTTATTCATCTTAGCCGCTGACAGGTTTATTCCAGTGTCTCACCCACAGTACCATCTCCAGACCCCCCTCTAAGTGACCGTGCTGACAGTGATGTGCCAGATCATCTCAGAAAACAGCAGAAACGCCAAGGCAAGAGGGCCGCCTGAAGGGGCCCTTTCCCTTCCCTCCTGGTCCCTGGGCTATTTCCAGCAGACGCAGCGAGCACCTAAATGAGCGTTTGATCAATGGAGGCCAGGTTGATATTGATAAAGTGACTGCAGTTTCTGCAAATCACCCTGTACTCATAGATACTGAAGATTAATCTTTACAAATACGGGGCAAAGGGGGAGAAAAGAACCAAGTCGATTTAGTTTCCGATTATTACTTTCTCCAGAAAGCACTGAAGAGTCAAAAGTTTAACTGATGTACATTAGACAGGGAGACAAATCCAGAAATATCACCCAATTACCTGGCAGCTTCTAGAAGGTATTTTTCATGACAGCAGGTGGGTTTGACTTTTCTAAATCAGGAAGGAGACAAGACACCACTAACGGAATGGTGACTTGGCCCAGGGCACAAATGCTAACCTCACCGGACAAACTGAAGCCTGAGCATTTGTCCTCAGTCTACAGAGTGTCCTTGAAAACACATTTCCACTGATTTCCTAGTTATTTTTATGTTAGACTGTATGTATCTTTAGAAATCACACTGACAGTTCCTTCCTGAAACAAGATGAATTTATTTTTTACTACAAAGAAATCATAAATAAAAGTGCTTAGCCTCCTTAGGACTCTGATTTCACATCCTAAGAGCGGGTAGGGGCCCAGTGTGTAACATATAGCACAGTTTCTCAACCTTGGCGCTACTGACAGTTGGCATCAGATAATTTTTGATTAGGGGCTGTCTGGTGCATTGTAGAGTATTTAGTGGTGTTCCTAGTATCTACCCAATAGATGCCAGTAGTACCACTCCCAGTTCTGCCAACCAAAAATGTCTCCAGATATTGCCAAATGTACCCCGGGGGCAAAACTACTTGTGTACAGTAATGTGCAAAAACAACATAAATAAGAATTGAGGAAATGCCATTCAAAATATCTTCCATGTTGTATTCACACAAAGCAACAAAATAAAATTCTATACTTAATGCCAGTTATGTTTCATTCACATCCATGTCACAGTCAGAGAACTTAAGGTAGAGGTTTTCAAAACATGGATCACAAAGCAATTTCCTGAGGTCAGGACCAGCTCGTTTGCAGAGCCAGCAATTACACACAGCCCACTGCTCAGAGGGCCTCATGCTGCTGCTGGTGTCTGGAAATTTCTAATAATTTTTAACAAGGAGCCCCCATGTTTTCATTTTGCTCAAGGCCCTGAAAATTATGTAGCCTGTCTGAGGTGCTTATTTTAAAAGCAAGCTCCGGAATGGAATGAAAACAGGATCGTGAAGAGATGGCTGCGCCTGCATGTTTACTACAGCGTCATTCACAAAGCCAAGATATGGAAACAACGTAAATGTCCATCCAGGGGTGAATGAGTGAAGAACAGATTTATATGTGATGGAATATTATGCAGCCATAAAGAAGATGTGTCTTCCCTGGTGGCTCAGACAATAAAGAATCTGTCCACAACGCAGGAGACCTGGGTTTGATCCCTGGGTTGGGAAGATCCCCTGAAGAAGGAAATGGTTACCCACTCCAGTATTCCTGCCTGGAGAATTCCATGGACAGAGAACCCTGGTGGGCTACAGTTCATGGAGTTGCAAAGAGTCAGACATGGCTGAGCAACTTTCACTCACACACACGTATATATTTCATATAATGGAATTTATTCAGCCATAAAAAAAAAAAAAGAAATCCTTCCATTTGCAACAAGATGGATGGACCTTGAGGACATTATGCAAAATGAAGTAAGTCAGACAGAGAAGGACAAATACTGTATGATGTAATTCATATGTGGAATCTGAAAAATTCAAACTGATAGAAACTCATAGAGTAGATTGGTGTTATCAGGGGCTGAGGGTGGGGAAAATGGGGAGATATTGGTCAAAGATTACAAATTTCCAGTTATGAGATAAATAACTTCTGGGAATCTAATGTACAGCATGGTGATTACAGTTAACGGTACTGAACTACATAGCTGAAAGCTGCTAAGAGAATAGATCATAAATGTTCATACATACACACAAATGGTAACTATGTGAAGTGAGAGATGTGTTAACTAACTTATTGTGATAACCATTTCACAAGAAATCAATATATCAAACCATGACAATGTATACCTTAAACTTACAAAATGTTATTTGTCAACATTATCTCAATAAAGCTGGAAAAATAAAAAATAAAATAAATTCAGGTTCCTGAACCCCACTGTTTTTTAGTAATTCAGCTTGATGTCAAAGCCTGCAAGAGATGTTGTTTGATTCTCTGACTTAAAAATAAAAGAGAGAGAGATTTCTCTTTAAAACCTAGAGAATTCCAGTGAAAAGTAATGTTTCATTTTAAATGCTGAAAATGTACAGCAGAGACACATGCTGGGTTGGAAAACAAAACTCTGACACAAGGGCAGGGAGGCCTGGAGTGCTGCAGTCCATGGGGTCGCAAAGAGTCGGACACGACTGAACGACTGAACTGAACTGTACTAAACTGACACAAGTCTGGGAGGGTTAAGCGACTTCCTGAAAATGAATACAAATATACTTAAAATATTTAAATTGTCTAATCTTCCCATTTTTACTTCTAAATAAGCTAAGAAAAAAATCAGATCATTTGAGAGGAATGAAAAAGAACAAACTTTACAGAATCAAAATCACATTCCTGAACTTTCTACTTGCATATAGGGGATGAAACTGACCTGGAATTTTCCTTGTGGGAGCAGAAGAAGCCAGGACCCCTTGTAAGCGCTTTGCTGATGGGATCTTTCTGAGCACAATTCACATTGCAGAATTTGCTGAACCTGATTCTGCTTTCTTAGTATTAATCACTTTTCACTTATATACCAACTACTATCCTTCCCCAAAAAATTAAAGCAGAGATCTAAGCTCTTGGGAACTTTTATATGAAGGGAACTTTCTAGACTGTCTTTAGATGCCCTACTTAAATAGCTATCATGAAATCAAGACAGAGAGTTCTTCCAAGGAGTTGACTCAGTATAATAACATGATGTACTATAGCAAGGGTCCCCAAACTTCAAGCCTCAGACTGGTACCTGCTGTGAGATCAGCGGTGGCATTGATTAGAAATAAAAGTAGAAACAATGACAAATTTTATCTTATTGGGCTTCAAAATCACTGTGGACTGTGACTGCAGCCACGAAATTAAAAGACATTTGCTCCTTGGAAGAAAAGGACAAACTTAGACAGCATATTAAAAAACGGAGACATCCCTTTGCCAACAAAGATCTGTATAGTCAAAGCTATGGTTTTTCCAGTAGTCATGTATGGATGTGAGAGTTGGACCATAAAGAAGGCTGAGCACTGACGAATTGATGCTTTCGAACTGCAGTGCTGGAGAAGACTCTTCAGAGTCCCTTGGACAGCAAGGAGATGAAACCAGTCAATCCTAAAGGCAATCAACCCTGAATATTTGTTAGAAGGACTGATGCTGAAACTGAAGCTCCAATACTTTGGCCACTTGATGTTCAGATCTGACTCACTGGAAAAGACCCTGATGCTGAGAAAGATTGAGGGCAAGAGGAGAAGGGGGCAACAGAAGATGAGAAGGTTGGATGGCATCACTGACTCAATGAACATGATGAGCAAATTCCAGAAGATAGTGAAGGACAGGGAAGCCTGGAATGCTGCAACCTATGGTGTCACAAAGAGTCAGACACAACTTAGTGACTGACCAACAAAAGTGCACAATAAATGTAATGCTCTTGAATCATCCCAAAACCATCCCCCTCACCCCCAATCCATGGAAAAATTGTCTTCCACGGAATCAGTCCCTTGTACCAAAAAGGTTGAGCTTCACAGCTCTGCAGGTCTAACATCATTCGGGGTGAGACATGCTGTCTCTGTTTTAGAAAGCAAAACAGAAGCTGCTGCTGCTGCTGCTAAGTCGCGTCAGTCATGTCCGACTCAGTGCGACCCCATAGACGGCAGCCCACCAGGCTCCCCTGTCCCTGGGATTCTCCAGACAAGAACACTGGAGTGGGTTGCCAGTTCCTTCTCCAATGCATGAAAGTGAAAAGTGAAAGTGAACTCACTCAGTCGTGTCCGACTCTTAGCGACCCCATGGACTGCAGCCCACCAGCCTCCTCCGTCCATGGGATTTTCCAGGCAAGAGTACTGGAGTGGGGTGCCATTGCCTTCTCCAAAACAGAAGCAGAGCAGGCCAAATATGTGTTTCAACCACTTGTCTGTGTGAATCCTGAAACTAACCTGGCAAAGGAAGAGATGAAACTTGGAGGATTTGGCAGAATCACAGAACGCAGGAAAATGTTTCCAGAGGGGGCCCTCACCTGATCCTGAAAACAAGATGCATGTTTTGGTCTGGAGGAAAAACGTAAAAAATAGTTTTGTTTGTTCCTTTTGGTCTTTTTCAACTTGATCAAAGATGAGCCCCTTGTTTTGCTGAGGCCCTAAAAGCATTTAGGAACAGAAATTTGGAGGCGGACACTAGAATGAAATGACCTGTACAATAAAGAGAAAAAGGTGTTGAAGCCCTATGGGAAAGGGGGAGGGACAGAGTTAGAGAGAGAAAAGAAGGATCTAGAAGCCTGTGTGGCCAGAAAATCATCCAGTCCTGAGGCCCCCAGGCTTCAGTAGAGTGCCATGAATTCGCAAAGTGAGTAGGCTTCCAGTAGGCATTGCAGAAGAGGCCAAATTCTGTGTTTGGGCTCATGGTGGGAGGGAAGGGAACAGAGAGACTGTGGGGGAGCGACAGAGGTGAGGGGGACCCTGAGAAGACCCCCATCCCTGAGTAAGCAGGAACTGGTTAGAGTTAATTTTACCTAGATCTTTTAACATCCAGGTTACTCTCGTTTGTTGTTTGGCAGGGGCTTTCCTGGTGGCTCAGTGGTAAAGAATCTACCTGCCAATGCAGGAGACATGGCTTTGATCCCTGGTCTGGGAAGATCCCACAAGCCATGGAGCAACTAAGCCTATGCACTACAACTACTGAGCCTGTGCTCCAGAGCCTGGGAGCTGCGACTACTAAGCCCAGGTGTCGTAGCTACTAAAATCTGGGCACTCTAGAGCCTGTGCTCTAGCAAAATAAGCCACCAAAATGAGAAGCCCATGTGCCACAATTAGAGAAAAGCCCACACAGCAATGAAGATGCAGCACAGTTAAAAATAAAAGGTTTTAAATGTTGGGGAGTTTCCAACTTCACCTCGGGACCAAGAGGCGCAGGAGGTCATCTCTGGGTGTATTGATGGTGCAGTCCCTGTGGGCGCACAGTCCATCTGGATCTTACCATTAGGGTTCACACCTGTCCAACTGCCAATGGCCAATCTCACATATCTTTGCTTGGAGCAGAACCCACTGA
Source organism: Giraffa tippelskirchi (assembly GCF_054371585.1). Classification (NCBI taxonomy): domain Eukaryota; kingdom Metazoa; phylum Chordata; class Mammalia; order Artiodactyla; family Giraffidae; genus Giraffa; species Giraffa tippelskirchi. Next base: position 26,768,020 of record NC_137287.1, read on the forward strand.
CGGTGGCCAGGGCCCACTCTGTTCGTGCATGTGGCAAGTCAGAAGTACTAGAGAATTAATACACCCCTGGGGGCAGGGCTGACTTGTGGGATGTATAAACACCCCAGTTCCTCCACTCCCTCAGGGGAGATAACTTAAGCATGCATGTTCTCATAAACTAGGGTCATCACACTTCTTACTAAGAGGAATGAGTGAATGAGTGTTAGTTGCTCAGTCGTGTCTAGCTCTTTGCAACCTCATGGACTGTAGCCTGTCAGGCTCCTCTGTCCACAGAATTCTCCAGGCAAGAATACTGGAGTGGGTAGCCACTCCCTTCTCCAGAAGATCATCCCAATGCAGGGATCAAACCCAGTCTCCTGCACTGCAGGCAGATTCTTTACCATGTGAGCCACCAGGAAAGCCCCTTATTCAGAGGCCAGATAGTAATAAATATTTTAGGCTTTGTGGATCGTACAGTCTCTCACAGCTACTCCACTCTGCCACTGTAGTACACAGGAGCCATGGACAGTACATAAGTGAATTGGAGTGAATGTATTCCAACAAAACTACAAAACAGGTGACAAGCCAGATTTGACTGTAGGGTACAAACCCCTGTTCTTTGCCATTTTCCAGAGTTAAACAGAGAGAGATCAAACTCTGTGACCCACACAGTGGTAACTAGCTTGATAATGACCACTTTATCAGCTCCCTTCCCTTTCTGGCCTCTCCACTTTCCCTTATCTTGCCTAGCGTAATAGACTATTTCCACCCAAATCCTTGCCTCAGAGGCTGCTTCAGCAAGAACTCAAACTAAGGCAATTAGTTGACTAAGGTGCTTTGGGCTGCATGTAACAGAGAACGGAACTAAAAGTAATTTAAATGACACTGACACAGGTTTGTTATTTCTTCCACAGAAAGCCCAGGCATACGTGGTCCAGACAGGTTAATTCAATGATATCAGAGCATTAGGGGTTTTCTGATCCTTACAGTTCATTGCCAAGAGCAGAGAACATGACGATGCTAAGCCAGTCACTGCTAAAAAGAAAGAGATGAGCATGCCTCACTTAGGCCAGTTGAGGCCCATGCCCCAAGGCCAGGGGAAGGGAGAAGCCCATCTTCTCTGGGTGTATAGTCAACTAACACGTGAACGAAATGAGAGTACTCTCAGCAATGAAGAACGGGGGATGGCTGTTGGGTAGACAACCAACTCATTTCTCTGGATGCACAAGAATCATGCAGAATAGGCCTGGAGTGAGTTGGATATTCAGAAGAGATCTTAGAGCCTCTAGAAAGCTTGGTAGCTTGACAACAAAATTCAGAGCCATAGAAAAAAATGAAGGGGGATGTGAGGGACTCTTATTAAAGTCAAATACAAATGTGTTTTTCCCTGGTTAATAATGAGCATAACATTTCACAGTTCATAAAGCTCATTTCCATCCACTAATCCTATGATTTAATCCAAAAAACGAACTCACATAATAGCGAGGTCAGGTGCTGTAAAATTCAAGACACTGTTGAGAGAAATTAAAGAATACTGAAATTAATGGCAGCAAGTAAGAGATAGTTCATAAACTGGAAAACTCAATATTGTTTAGACAGAAATTCTTCCCAGTTATCTATAGAATCAATGCCATCCCAATCAATATTCCAGCAGGGTTCTTTCTAAAAAATTAATAAAATGACCATTAAATTTATATGAAGATGCTCGCAGCCAAAAATAACCAAGGCCATCTTAATGAAAAACAAAGCTACACATTTATACCACCAAATATCAATATTTACTATAAAGTTAAAATAATCAAGATGGTAAAGGGGCCTGAGGGTAGACAAATAGAACAGAAGACAAGGTCCAAAAAATGTGTGACAAAACCACCACTGATTCAGAGAGAAAAGGCAGTCTTTTCAATTAGTGGTGCTGGGTCAGTTGAATATCAATATCAAGTGTCAACAGTGATGTACGGCACCATGGCTGGGGAGGGTGTAGATTGGTATAGCCACCTTGGAAAACTGGCTACCTCTACAAAAGCTGAATATATTCCCTATAAGTCAGCAATTTCACTCCTGGGTATATACATAACAAAATTAGTATATACATGCACCAAAAAGTTTAACTAACATAAGAATGTTTGTAGCAGCTTTACTTGTAATTACCATAAAGTGAAAACAGTCCAAATGTCCGTCAAGTGTGGCTTGTTTGTACAGTGGAATGAAGCACAACTAAAAATGAAGTATAGCCACGTGAAGCAACATGAGTGAGTCTCAAACATACGTTGCAAAAAACGAAGCCAAACACATATTCAAAAAAGTGCATACAGTATGCTCCTATTTACATGTAGTTCAAAAACAGACAAATTCATTAAGTGAAAGAAGCTAAAACAGCATTTCTCTTTGAGAGATACTGACTAGAAAGAAGCTCAGCGGAGCTTGCTGGGGTCCTCAATATGTTCTTAATCAGGATGCTGGTTACACAGTTTTATACACATAAAAAACTTATCAAGCTATCTACTTATGATCTGTACACTTATGACCACTGTACATATGTCACATGTCATTTCAAGTGATAAAAAAATCAAGGGAATATTGTTAAATGGAGGATTTCCTAAGGATATGGTGTCTAGATTCCTGAGGACTTGACTCTCTTCAGAGATAAAGTCTGGGCTACTAGGGAAATTACTGTGATACTGTAACACTGAATGGTTTGCCTTGGAAACAAAGAGAGATCATTCTGTCATTTTTGAGATTGCATCCAAGTACTGCATTTCAGACTCTTTTGTTGACCATGATGGCTACTCCATTTCTTCTAAAGGATTCCTGCCAACAGTAGTAGATATAATGGTCATCTGAGTTAAATTCACCCATTCCAATCCATTTTAGTTCACTGATTCTTAAAATGTCGATGTTCACTCTTGCCATCTCCTGTTTGACCAGTTCCAATTTGCCTTGATTCATGGACGTAACATTCCAGGTTCCTATGCAATATTGCTCTTTACAGACTTTACTTTCATCACCAGTCACATCCACAACTGGGTGCTGTTTTTGCTTTGGTTCCATCTCTTCATTCTTTCTGGAGTTATTTCTCCATTGATCTCAAGTAGTATATTGGGCACCTACTGACCCAGGGAGTTCATCTTTCAGTGTCCTATCTTTTTGCTTTTTCATACTGTTCATGGGGTTCTCAAGGCAAGAATACTGAAGAGGTTTGTCATTCCCTTCTCCAGTGGACCACATTCTGTCAGACCTCACCACCATGGCCTGTCCATCTTGGGTGACCCTACATGGCATGGCTCATAGTTTCATTGAGTTAGACAAGGTAATGCTGAAGTTGAATCAGTAATGCTGAAGAACCAGTAATGCTGAAGAAGCTGAAGTTGAACAGTTCTATGAAGACCTACAAGACCTTCTAGAACTAACACCCAAAAAAGATGTCCTTTTCATTATAGGGGACTGGAATGCAAAAGTAGGAAGTCAAGAGATACCTGGAGTAACAGGCAAATTTGGCCTTGGAGTACAAAACGAAACAGGTTAAAGGCTAATAGAGTTTCACCAAGAGAACGCACTGGTCATAGCAAACACCCTCTTCCAACAATACAAGAGATGACTCTACCCATGGACATCACCAGATAGTCAATACTGAAATCAGACTGATTATATTCTTTGCAGCCAAAGATGGAGAAGCTCTATATAGTCAACAAAAACAAGACTGGGAGCAGACTGTGGCTCATATCATGAACTCCTTATTGCCAAATTCAGACTTAAATTGAAGAAAGAAGAGAAAACCACTAGACCATTCAGGTATGACCTAATAAAACCCCTTACAATTATACAGTGGAAGTGACAAATAGATTCAAGGATTAGGTCTGATAGAGTACCCGAAGAACTATGGATGGAGGTTCATAACACTGTCAGGAGGCAGTGATCAAGACCATCCCAAAAAAAGAAATGCAAAAAGGCAAAATGGTTGTCTGAGGAGGTGTTACAAATAGCTGACAAAACAAGAGAAGCTAAAGGCAAAGGAGAAAAGGAAAGATATACCCATCTGAGTGCAGAGTTCCAACGAATAGCAAGGAGAGATAAGAAAGCCTTCCTCAGTGATCAGTGCAAAGAAATAGAGGAAAACAATAGAATGGGAAAGACTAGAGATCTCTTCAAGGAAATTAGAGATACCTAGGGAACATTTCATGCAAAGATGGGCACAATAAAGGACAGAAATGGTAGGGACATAACAGAACAAAAGATATTAAGAAGAGGTGGCAAGAATACACAGAAAAGCTACACAAAAAAGATCTTAATGACACAGATAACCACAATGGTATGATCACTCACCTAGGGCCAGACATCCTAGAATGCAAAGTCAAGTAGGCCTTAGGAAGCATCACTATGAACAAAGCTAGTGGAGGTGATGGAATTCCAGTTGAGCTATTTCAAATCCTAAAAGATGATGTTGTGAAAGTGCTGCACTCAATATGCCAGCAAATTTAGAAAACTCGGCAGTGGCCACAGGACTGGAAAATGTCAGTTTTCATTCCAATCCCAAAGAAAGGCAATGTCAAAGAATGTTCAAGCTACTGCATAATTGCACTCATCTCACACACTAGTAAAGTAATGCTCAAAATTCTCCATGCCAGGCTTCAACAATACGTGAACCATGAACTTCCAGATGTTCAAGATGGATTTAGAAAAGGCAGAGGAACCAGAGATCAAATTGCCAACATCCACTGGAGCACTGAAAAAGCAAGAGAATTCCAGAAAAACTTCTACTTCTGCTTCATTGACTACACCAAAGCCTTTGACTGTGTAGATCACAGCAAACTGGAAAATTCTTAAAGAGACAGAAATACCAGACCACCTTACCTGCCTCCTGAGAAAGCTGTATGCAGGTCAAGAAGCAACAGTTAAAACTGGACATGTGGAACAACAGACTGGTTCCAAATCGGGAGCAGAGTACATCAAGGCTGTATATTGTCACCCTGCTTATTTAATTTATATGCAGAGTACATCATGCGAAATGCCAGGCAGGATGAAGCACAAGCTGGAATCAAGATTGCCAGGAGAAATATCTATAACCTCAGATATGTAGATGACACCACCCTTATGGCAGGAAGTGGAAGAAGAACTAAAGAGCCTCTTGTTGAAAGTGAAAGAAGAAAGCAAAAAAGTTGGTTTAAAACTCAACATTCAGGAAGCTAAGATCACAGCATCTGGTCCCATTACTTCATGGCAAATAGATGGGGAAACAATGGAAACAGTGAGAGACTATTTTGGGGGGCTCCAAAATCACTGCAGATGGTGACTGTAGCCATGAAATTAAAAGATGTTTGCTCCTTGGAAGAAAAGCTATGATCAGCCTGGACAGCATATTAAAAAGCAGAGACATTACTTTGCCAGCAAAGGCCTGTCTAGTCAAAGCTATGGTTTTTCCAGTAGTCATGTATGGATGTCAGAGTTGGACTATAAAGAAAGTTGAGCACTGAAGAATTGATGCTTTTGAACTGTGGTGTTGGAGAAGGCTCTTGAGAGTCCCTTGGACTGCAAGGAGATCAAACCAGTCAATCCTTAAAGAAATCAGTCCTGAATATTCACTGGAAGGACTGATGCTGAAGCTGATACTTTGGCCACCTGATGTGAAGAACTGACTCATTTGAAAAGACCCTGATGCTGGGGAAGATTGAAGGCAGGAGGAGAAGGGGATGACAGAGGATGAGATGGTTGGATGGCATCATTGACTCAATGGACACAAGTTTGAGTAAGCTCCGGGAGTTGGTGATGGACAGGTAGGCCTGGCATGCTGCAGTCCATGGGGTCGCAAAGAGTTGGACATGACTAAGCAACTGAACTGAACTAGCGAAATAGATGAGGAACATGTCCTAAGCCTTGGTCTCTTGTGTAGCAACTGTTTGGTTCTCCTTGACAATGGCAGAGCACTTTGGCAATGAACTAGGCAGTGTAATACCCAGAAAGGGAAATAACCTGAAAACATAGTCAAAAACAGACATGAATCATGGTGAAAATAGCAGCCAAGTTCTGCACCAGAAGAACAATAGATATCCTTAACCAATCCCAAAGGAAATAATGACAATACTAACACCTAGCTTTTTTTAAGTGCTCACTATGTGCCAAGCATTTACAAGCTTCCCTATACTCATTGAAACCTCACCACAACCTAAAAACACACCAAGTGTGTGGCACACTTGAGTTGTCAACAGAAAAGTATGGCTCCAGCCCTCACCTACTCCATCCTGTGCCATACACACTTCCTGGGGATTCAGAGTCAGGTTATCAAGCAACATTTCCTGCCCAAGTCTCTCTCTCCCCTGGGCTGGGTCTCAGGTCTCTCCCATGTGTTTCTTTTATAACCCTCTTCACACTCTTGTCATTATCTGGTTTTGCGTTGGTTTTCTGAAACTGGTGTAACAAATTATCTCAAATTCAGGGGCTTAAAATAACAGAAATTCATTCTCTGCCAACTTTGGTGGGCATAAGGTGGAAACTGGTTTTACTGAGCTGAAACTGAGGTGTCAGTAGGGCTTTGCTCCCACCAGAAACCCTAGGGGAGAACCTGTTTCTTGCCTCTTCCACCCTCTGGTAGCTGCGAGCATTCCTTGGCTCGTGGTTGCATCACTCCAATCTCTGCCTCTGTCTTCATGTTGCCTTCTCCTCTCCTCTGTGTGCCATCTCTCTCTGCCTTCCTCTTATAAGGACACTTGTGATTGGATTTAGAGTCCACTTGGACAATCTGAAGTAACCTCCCCCATTACTAACTTAATCACATCTGCAAAGACTCTTTGTTCTCATAAGATAATATTTACCGATTCCAGAGATTACAACCCGACATATAATTGGGTGGCCATTGTTCAGCCTATGGTCTCCACGTTAACTTTATCACTATCATTATCATCTCTATATTAACTCTGCATTCCTTAACAGTAGAAACCATCTGTGGTTATTTTCAAGTGGCCACATATTTTAACACTACTCCTACTAACAGATGGGATCTACCTCCTCTCCCCTGATTATTTGAATTCTGTGATTGCTTTGACCTATCGAATATAGTGGAAATCATCCTGTTCCAGTTTCTGATCCAGGTTTTAAGAGATGGTTAGTTGGTACTTCTTATCGCTTGGAACACCCACTCTTAGAACCCAGCTACTAGGCTACAAGAAATCCAAATTGCATGGAGAGGCCACATGAAGGTGCCCTGGGCAACAATGTCAACTGAGAGCTCCTAGCCAACAGCCAACATCAGCTTTCAGATGTTTGAACCATTTCATAAGGGCAACCCAGTTAAGACTTAGACGACTCCAACACCAGCAACTTTCTGACACAACTACATGAGAGGTGGGAAATGAGAATCCTACTTATCAGTCAATACAGAATCGTAACCAATAATATCGAATATTTTTTCCAGCCTTTTTGTGAGTAGGTCATTTTTCATGCAGCAATAGATGATCTGAACATGTCTTATTCAGAGTCACACACCAAATGCCTGAAACTATGCTTGGAGACCTTGATGTGCAGTAAAGGTGGAATAAATGGAAAACTACCAAGCTGTAGAAGTTATGACCAAGAAATTGGGCTGGAGACCAAGAATTGTTGATATTAGATCCCAAAGAAAATGACAAGGTGATAGGTTACAAGAAACAAATTTTTTAGAGCCTTGTATTAGTCCAGGTTCTCCAGAGAACTAGAACCAATTTTATGTATATATTACAATTATACAATCCCTCAGAATAAATCTGAGAAAGACAGATTGAGATTTTTTTTTTTTAATCCAATAGCATTGACTTTTATTCATTCATGTTAAGTCACCTGAAATGGTATCTGTTGCATTTAAATGCTCATTAATGTAAATGGCTGAACAAATCCATTTTAATGGATAGTCAATCCATTAAAAAAAACTCAATATCCCACATAGTTAAAAAAAATATGGAACGCTTCACGAATTTGCGTGTCATCCTTGCGCAGGGGCCATGCTAATCTTCTCTGTATCGTTCCAATTTTAGTATATGTGCTGCCGAAGTGAGCACCAGATTGAGATTTATTATGAAGAACTGGCTCACACGATTATGGAGGCTAAGAAGTCCCACCATCTGCTGTCTGCGAACTGGACACCCAGAAAAGCTGGTGGTGTAATTCAGCCCAAGCTCAAAGGTCTGAGTTCCAGGGGAGCTGATAGTTTAAATCCTAGCCAAGGACAGGAGATGAGATGTCCCAGCTCAAGCAGTAAGGCAGGAAGAGGTGAATCCCTTCTTCCTCTGCCTTTTGGCCTATTCAGGCTCCCCATGGATTGGATGCTGCCCACCCACATCAGGAAGATGATTTACTTCACTTGAATTCACTGATTCAAATTTAATCTCATCAGAAACACCCTCACAGATGCACCTGAATAATTTTTAATCTGGGCACCCCAAGACCCAATCAAATCAACACATAAAATTAACCATCACAGGTCTTTTGAGGGGTAAAGGGTGGGCAGGTACACTGTTGAGCAGGACCAAGTTCAACAAATCTTCAGTCAACGTTTGCTGACTTAGAGATGCACAGATTCTATTTATAGTTTGGTTTCCTTTTAATCATGCTTTTAATTTAATAAGCAATGTATTGAGTACTTACTGACAGGCATTAGTTTAGGTGAAGGATATTCAGTGGTCCTTCGTGGAGCTCTGAACCATATTTCAGTTCAGTTCAGTTCAGTCGCTCAGTCGTGTCCGACTCTTTGCGACCTCACCAATTGCAACACGCCAGGCCTCTCTGTCCATCACCTACTCCCGGAGTCTACCCAAACCCATGTCCATCAAGTCAGTGATGCCATCCAACCATCTCATCCTCTGTCGTCCCCTTCTCCTTCCTTTAGGGAGACCTTAAAACCACTCAGGGCTTCCCTTGTGGCTCAGCTGGTAAAGAATCCGCCTGCAATGCGGGAGACCTGGGTTCCATCCCTGGGTTGGAAAGGTCTCCTGGAGAATGGAAAAGCTACCCACTCCAGTATTCTGGCCTGGAGAATTCCATGGACTGTGTAGTCCATGGGGTCACAAAGGGTCGGACACGACTGAGCGACTTTCACTTAAAAACCAAACATAGGCGGTTCAAGCCCCCTTCCTGATCTAATTACCTTCCTCTGCAGCCAGACTCACCAAAAATCCTTTTCTAAAAACATTAGACCGTTAATATGGCTAAGCATCTCTTCCCCAAAGGATATGGTGCAAGTAGTAAGTCAGAGATTAACTTGGCAAAGTCCTTCCATTCATTTTGGGGCAGCTGTTAAAATTTCCTGTTATGAGAGATGGAGGGACAGGTCTCGTCTGCTCAAGTGACTCAGCACACCTTTGCTGGGCACAAGAACAGGAAAGTCCAGGTGCTAAAGAGACAAGCCTGTATTTGGAGGGCAGGATTCAGCCAAAAGCCTTAATCTTCTCAAGACCACCATGAAGTGCCTTCACCAAATGCTTTATTATAATAATACACCAGCAGCTGCAGCCACGGAGGTTCCCTGCTCAGAACTTCCCTCACAGGAACCGACTCTCGGGCTGACAACAATCTCTAACCGCTGCACCTCTGGACCTACCAGGGGGTTCATGCCAAGCCACTCTTCCCAGGGCTTCCCCAGCCAGTGGCTGAGCACAGCAGCAGTACTAGAACCAGGCTATTCTATTCCAGTGCCAGATTTGACCAACAGGCAACTTTGTCGCAAGCATTCCCTGGGACTGGCCTGGCTGAAACTTCCTCAGAAGGCACTGAACTCCCCTGGCATCTCCCTCTCCTTTCATAGGTGTCAGACCTGCAACACGGCCTCAAGGCGCTCCCTGCCTACCTCTGCCCCCTCCCAGTTTTCCTCCCCAGGCATTTCTTCAAAGAATTTCTTGCACGATTAATCCCTGTTTTTGCTTTCTGCTTCTCAGAGGACCTAAACCGACAAACTATTTCAAGACAACCATTGTTTCATGCATGTTTTCTTTTGTTGTTGTCGTCTAGTGCATTTAATTTACATAGTTCTCATTTCGCTTTCTTTCCTCATTTTATACTATGATATATGTATCGTGTTACTATGCTTTTTGCATGTCATTTATTAATATAGTCCATAATACTCCACTATATGAAAGGAGCATAAGTGTCATCTGTCTTTCTTAGGTTGGATATTTAGGGTTTTTTCCAACTTTTTCCTAGACTTTGGTAAGGATTATCAGAATAGATCAGTGTATAGAGGACCTCCCAAATGGAGGGGAGGTATAGTCCCAGGGCTGCCTGAGACAGAAGTATTTCATGAAGAGCCAGGAGATCTGAGTTCTGGTTCTGATTCTGCCACATCCTAGCTGCACAATTCTGAGCAAGTCACTTCACTTCTCTGGGCTTCTGTTTCCCCACCCATCAAATGGGGCTAATGCCAGAGGGGAACGCTTTGTGAATATCAATTTATGTCATCCTTTGCAAAAGATTTTGGTTACCAGAGGCTGGAGAGTGAGGGAAGTGGGAAGATGTTGGTCAAGGGATACAAAGCTGTGGTTGTGTATAGGATGAATAAATCTAGAGACCTCTAAGGTACAGGCATGATGACTATTGTTAATAATACTATATGGAATACCGGAAATCTGCTAAGAGACCAAGTTTCCAGTGCTCTTGCTATACACATACACACACCACAAATAAAAAACTGTAGCTATTGTTAGGAGATGGTTAATATAATAATTATTTCACTATGTATTGTGTATATCAAATTATCCTGCACACCTTAAATATATACAATTTTATTTAAAAATATAGGAATAAATTAAAAAAGAGACCCCGGAGAACTCTCTCACCCTCTTTCCACCAGGTGGGGACAAAGCAAGAAGTCAGCAGTCTAGAATCCAGAAGAGAGCCCTCACCAGAACTCAGCTACCCTGGTCTGGGACTTCCAGCCTCCAGAACAGTTAAGAAATACATTTCTGTAGCTTATAATGTACCCTGTGCTGTGCTGTGTTTGGTCGGTCAGTCGTATCTGACTCTTTGCAACCCCACAGACTGCAGCCCACGAGGATCCTCTGTCCATGGGGATTCTCCAGGCAAGAATACTGGAGCGGGTTGCCATTCCCTCCTCCAGGGGATCTTCCCAACCCAGGGATCGAACCCAGGTCTCCTGCGTTGCAGGTGGATTCTTTACCATCTGAGCCACCAGGGAAGCCAAAATACACCCCAAACATTTTCCTGCCTGCCTCTACACTGTCTTTGTTCAGGCTGCTATAACAAATTACCATAGGCTGGGTAGCTTATACCTCCACAATGGGCTCTGCATCACCTATTCCTGGAAATGGTGGAGGACAGAGCAGACGGTGGAGGAGGAGGAGACATCATGAGGAGGCAGGACTGTGGTGCTTGGGGTGGAAGCTGCTGAGGAGAAAATACCTCTTAAAAGCATCTCTCAGAGTGAGGCTTCAGGTGCAACATCAAGGTAGCCCTGAAGAACCAGCAGTGCCTTCCAGAGCCCAGGATCTGCTCTCCACACTCGCCTGGTACAACCATTAGAGGGGCTGGTACTGAACCCCTCTAGGTCTATAACCACATTCAGGGGGCTGCACCCTGGGCTCAGAGCACTTCCTGCCACAACAATCAGGAGTGAGTGTCCCCAACTTGACTTCCTCACCTCTCTTCCATGACCTTTTTTAAAGGAGTTATTTGGGAAAAGTTAAAGCATTTGCTTTAAAAAATAAAAAGCAACAGAACCAGCATTTTTTTAAAATCAGCTTGAAACATAAAGAGCAACACTTCCAAAGGCAAAGGCGGAAATGCTGAAAACTCTCAAGCCCTTTCAACTGCTCCGACCAAGACTTCAGAGGAGACTCTGAAGGGAAATACGGTTAGGGGTCTGGCATCTGGAGTCATGGAACACCCTAAGCTTATCTTTCGATTTTCCCTGGACCCTTTCCCTACCACCCTGGAGCCCCACTTACATTCAGCAACAAAAACACAGCCTTTGGAAGGAGGAGAACAACTATTTAGGTAAAAATAACACACCTCAAGCATTCACTCACCCTCTTCATCCTCACCCCCTTTCCAACCCCCCAAAATCTCATTTATCATGTTGATTTTCTCATCTCTTCCGCACACTACACAATTGGGTAAATAAGTTCTGTGTTCAATCTTTTAACGGGCGTTATTCAGTTTACTCAAGTCAATGTGAATATTTCCCCTGGTTTCCATGACAACCTCGCCGCACATTCAGTCTTCACATAAATGAGTTATTGCTTTTATGTTCTCATACCCTAAGACAATGGGGAAATTAACATAATGTGGTCATACGGGAAAAAAAAAAACAATCAAAACAATCAAAATCCTCATATCCTCCCCTGAAATTCATAGACAGTGTTCTGTGAAAAAGAACCAAAGAGAAATGAGGCCTTCACATCTGACAACACTGTTAACATTAGAGATTTCATTTCAGATGCATTTAAATGAAGCCAGACCATAGTGGGATTCAAAACAGTATATAGACAGAGAATCAAAATGAAAGGGAAAGAGAAATTCACCTTTTGGACACAGATCACCCCAACGTGGCTGCCACACTGTGCCTCCCTTTCTGTACTCTGGCCATGCTATCATTCCTGCCCCAGGACCTTCACACATGCTTGTTGCCTATAACTGGAACATTTTTCTGCTATTCTCCCCATTGTTTGCTAAGCTAATTTGCTTAGTTAATTTCTGCTCATCCTTCAGGTCTCAGCTTAGAAAAGACATTGCTCAGGGAAGTCTCACTTTAGCACTCATCAACAGTAGGTAGGATTCTCTGGTGTTTTATATTTATATTATATATAGTTTATATATATATGCATGCATGCTAAGTTGCTTCAGCCATGTCCGACTCTTTGTGACCCCATGAACTGTAGCCCACCAGGCTCCTCTGTCCATGGTATTCTCCAGGCAAGAATACTGGAGTGGGTTGCCATGCCCTTCTTCAAGGTATCTTCTCAACCCAGAGATCAAAACCGTATCCCTTACGTCTCTTGCATTGGCAGGCAGGTTCTTTACCACTAGTGCTACCTGGGAAGCCTCTCTCTATATATATGGGCTTCCCTGGCGGCTCAGACAGTGAAGAATCTGCCTTCAATGCATGGTTCAATCCCTGGGTTGGGAAGATCTCTTAGAGAAGGGAATGGCAATCCACTCCATCTTGCCTGGGAAATCCCATGGACAGAGGAGCCCAGTGGGGCTACAGTCCACGGGGTCACAAAGAGTCAGACACGACTGAGCGACTAAAATGCACACAGAGAGACATATGTATATCCTCATGGCTACTGGCATTCTTTACAGAGGTGACCCCATCATAAAGGTGAGGAAGGTGGGACAACCACCCTCAGTAGTTGGGTGAGTGTGCATTTCTCCGCACTTCCTTGACCAAGAAAGCCCCAGGCATTGTCTCAGCTACTTGAGGTAGAAATAGTAAGTATCAGTGGATGTGGGCAAAGTTGCAACAGCATCTACCACATCCTCCAAAGCAAATCACATAATTATTACTGGAGACTGGAGATCAATGGAATAGGAGACAAGAATGCAAAACCGACAGGCAAAAAGTAGTAGAAGCCCAAATGAAGACCAAGGCACAGGAAGAGAGGGGAAAATACAGGCTCAAGAGATACTGAAGACCTTGACTCTAGGTCTGAGTGGGCTGACTGAATATTGGGGTACAGGTGTAGTCAGAGAGCTGGAGACAATGGAAGAGGGGTATGTAAGGTCCTTCCCGCCATCCTAAATTCCCCCATCATCTCTTTTGCTGGCCATGGGCACACCAGGTTGGATGGTCCAATCCACAGCAACTCCAGTTCACAGAACAAGGGAGATCAATTTTTGATCCCAAGTATACGAGTGGCTGCTCTCCACTGGACTTCAGAATGAACTCTCAACTTCTGTTTGTTGGACTTGGAAGCCTAAGCCTCTAAGCTTCTAGATGTTTCCAACTGGAGAAAGTAATTTGATTAACCATCAACAGGGAAATGCATCATTAAATAGTGATAAAACCATTCAATCAAATATTATGCAGTCACTAAAAGTGATGGCTGTTTAGGGTAAGTATTCATAAGGATACAAATGTAACACAATAATAACAGTAAACATGAATTATGCTTATTGTTTCCTGATTGTCTTCCCACACTATTATGAAAGTTCAACAAAGGCAGGGACCTTTGTTTTGTTCAATGCTGGACCCTCAGCATCTAGGCCGGTTCCAGGAACAACATTATACAGCAGCCAGTAGGGTGAAATTCACAAAGTCTGGCATACAATCAAAAATACTTAGTCAACCCTGAGTGGGGGCCAGAGCTGGCCTTCATCACACCCACCAATTCCCAGAGGTGGGGATAAAACAGGATGGTGCAAAATTCCACCAATAAGAGATAACAAGAGGCAGGAGGGAGTTGGCAGGTAAATGACTCACCCTTCCCACCTCACTACAGACAGTTCTGAGATACAGAGGTTCTAGAGAACCTCTCCAAAGGTGGCCCGTGGGACAAGTGCTGTTTCTGTAAAGCTGTGGTCACTCTGTAGTACATACCACCTGGCATTTTCTTTCTCTCCTTTCCTGCCTCATTTCCATTTTTCCTCATTCCTCCTTCCTTGGGATTACTCAGCCCAATAAAGCATTAGTGCATATACTTTCTGTTGGGCTCCGTTGCTAGGTTGAGAGAACCTCCTCCCCAAATCTCTGACTCATAGAGTCTCTCTGGAAGGAGACTACTCTGCTCAATTCCAAAACTTATTGGCTTGAAACATCAACCACGGTTGTTACAGCTCACAATTTTGAGAGTCAGGAATTCAGGCAGCTTAGCGGTTATGCTCCATATGGTATCCACTGGGGTCCCTCAGTGGTATTCAGCTGACTTCTAGGCTGCTCGGAAGGCTCCAAGCAGCTTCAGTGACATGCCAGGTGCCTTGGTGGGGACAGCCAGAAGCTGATCACAGTAGGACCCCTCCTCCTCTCCATGTCATCTCAGAGTCTCTCCACGTGTCTCTCCATCAGGGTCATCAGACTTCTTACACCATGTCTCAGAGTTTTAAGACCAAGAGTTCCAAAAAGATGGAAGCAGAAACTGCCCAACCACTTAAAGGCTAGGACCAGAACCAATATGGCACCACTTCCATGGCGTTCTATTGGTGAAAGCGGTCACAGGCCAGCCCAGGTTCACAAGCAAGGGAGAAAGAGCCCACTTCTCAATGGTGGAATGCCAGAAAGTCTGCAGTCATCTTACATAATTTCCAGATGTGGACACATAAGAAACTGGGACCAGGGGCAGGTGAAGACTGAAGCCTTGCCATAAGAGGATTTCTTTCACCCTGTTGGCATGTTTTCCATGTGCATTGTGTTACTTTTTCATGTAAAAAATGTGAAGGGTGAGGAAGAGGAGGGGAGGACCCATGTCAGTAAGCTGAATCCTCATCTTCTATGGCAGACAGTCAATAGGAAATGTCTTAAATTGATAAACCAAGAACAGCTGCATAAGCATCTTATTTGGAGTTACAGAGTTAAACACCAGAAGACCTAAAAATGGAAACAACATTTAAAGCAGTTGCCTCTGGGAAATAGGACTTGGGGAGGGGAGAGAGGAGAGAAGGAACCAGGACTGCTGCCTCCATTAGAGGCTCTTCTGTTCTTTCACTTTTTACTAGTGCACATATTACTTTGATAAAAAATTTAAAAGGGAGAAAAAAAGAGAAAAAAACGGTGATGGTTATTTTTAAAGCTATGTAATTAAACTTGGAAAAATCTCATTTTGCTAAGTGAAAAAAAAAGTAGCAGGATACAAAACTGTATTCCTAGTATGGTTTTAAGTAGGTTTAATATTAATTTAAAAAGAAATAAATAAACCATATATTCGGGGAAAAGGAAGCCTCCCCCCAAAAATGTACATATCAAATGATAACGGATGGGTTGTTTTTCTATGTTTTCCAAATTTGCAACAGTGTGATTCTCTTACATTCATAATAGAAAGAAAAAAATTCATTACTTCAAATAGAAATGTCAGAAGAGTCTCTGAAGAACTCTTGTTTGCTACACTAGAACCTCATTTAAATTCCTGGAGCCTCCCAGGTAAAGGGGATGGTTCTTTTGTGGGGGCAGGGGAGCTCTGTTCATAGACGCTGACAGACTCTAGTCAGGCAGACCTGTAGACTCGGTTATAAAATCTTCCCAGAAAGAATTTAGTCCATGTAGCTTTAATTCAACAAAACAGTAACTTTGGTAAGACTGCAATGTATTCCACTCTGAGTCTGGAACGCTCCTTCAATCATTAAGTATTTATCAAGTACCCCTATGTGTCAAACAAAATGCAAGGGTCTGGAGTTACAATAATAAGTGAGACAGGTGAAATCACTACCCCTTTGGGCCTACAGTCTAGTAAGCGAGATAGATGAGTGGCCAGGCAATTGCAATACATCCTAACAGATGCTCTGATTGAGGAAAATACAAGTGGGAGGAGATCACCTGGAGGACTTTCTGGAAGAGGCCAAATCTAAGCTCAGCCTCAAAGGATAAACCTGAGGAGATCAGGCAAAAGGGGGAGAATATTTCCAGCATACAAAATACAATATGCAAAAGCTCAGAGACAAGAGAGATGATGGCAAATTCAAAGAATCAGGAATGACAAAAACAATCCCACGATTAAAAGAGTGAGTCTGCAAGGATGCCTCACTTGGGGGCTGCAGGGCTTGGCAGCCTGAACTGGAATCTCAGCCCTGCCACTGGTCAGCTCTGTGACCTTGGTCAAGATAGGCCATTTCACTGTGTCTCAGTCTCCGTATTTAGTGTCTTAGTCTGCTCGGGCTGCTATAACAGAGTAACATGGACGAGTGGCTTATAAACAACAGAAATTTATTTTTCATGGTTCTGGAGGTTAGGAAGTCCAAGATTAAGGTGCCGGCAGATTCAGCACCTAGTGAGAGCCCTCTCCCTGGTTCACAGACAGCACATCCTAACTCTGTCCTCACACGGTAGAAGGGACAAAGTAGCTCTCTGGGAACCCTTCAAAAAGGGTGCTGATCCCAGTAAGAGGGCTACACCCTCACCCTCGTTAGGTGACCTAATCACCTCTGAAAGGCCCCACCTCCTAATGCCATCACCTTTAAGATTAGGATTTCAATCTATAAATTTGGGGGTGGGGGCCGTGTGCTGAGTCACTCGGTCATGTCCGACTCTTTGCAACCCCATGGACTGCAGCCCGCCAGGCTCTTCTGTCCATGGGGATTCTCCAGGCAAGAATACTGGAGTGGGTTTCCATGCCCTCCCCCAGGGGATCTTCCCAACCCAGGGATCAAACCAAGGTTTCCCACATTACATATGGATTCTTTACTGTCTGAGCCACCAGGGAAGCCCTGGTGGGTCTGTGGACATAACATTTGGCCCCCAGAATCTATAAACTGGGGTAGAAATGAAATTTACCTTATAAGAGTTCATTAAGGATTAGGTCAGACCCTGAGAGTATTAAACTAAGTGAAATAAGCCAGACAAAGAAAGACAAATACTGTGTGATCTCACATGTGGAATCTAACAACCCCAAACCAAAAACAAACAAACAAAGCTCATAGATACAGAGTACACACTGGTGGTTGCCAGAGGAGAAGGACAAAATGGGTGAAGATGGTCAGAAGGCACATACTTCCAGTTATAAGATAAATGTCATGAGGATGCAGTGTATAGCATGGTGACTAGAGTGACTAATACTACATGGCATATGTGAAAGTTGCTGAGAGTAAATTTTAAAAGCCCTCATCACAAGGACTTCCCTGGTGGCTCAGAGGTTAAAGCGTCTGCCTCCAATGCGGGAGACCTGGGTTCGATCCCTGGGTCGGGAAGATCCCCTGGAGCAGGAAATGGCAAACCACTCCAGTATTCTTGCCTGGAGAATCCCATGGACGGAGGAGCCTGGGAGGCTACAGTCCACAGGGTCGCAAAGAGTCGGACACGACTGAGCGACTTTCCTTTCCTTTCATCACAAGGGGGAAAAAAAATGCTTCCAAGCCACGTATAGTGACAGATGTTAACTGGACTTACTGTGTGGTGATCACTCCACAATGTATGAAAATCTCAAATCGTTACGAAGCTAACACAAGGCTATGTGTCAGTTATACACCAACAAAAACTAAACATAAGTTAAAATTAAAAACTCTGAAGAGTTGTAAAGATTAAATGAGATATTGAGTGAGTGATCATTAATTGTTTGCGGTTGCTCCACAAATGCCAGTAATAATAATAGCTTATGCTTGCTGAGTCCTCAAGGCCAGTATTAGGCACATTATGCCAGTAATACAAATGCAGTGATGTTTTTTAATCTGCACCCCAATGCTCAGATATAGGTTATCAGTGTCTCCATTTTACAAACGAGGAGAACTGGGGCACAGAGAGGTTACAGTTTTGTAGCTACTCCTAAAGCCTCACCCAGATTCCCTTTACCAGTCAACCCATCCATTCCTCAGCCTGGAATGGATGTCCCTAATGGCTCATACCAGCACTTTCTACAGTGAATCTCCCTTGGCAGACAGAAGCTATTTCACCCAGGGGAGTTACACCGTCACCCACCCCTAGTCTACCCTGCACCACTGGGACCGCCAGTGACTAACTGACACTTTTATGGGGAGGGGGTACATAAGTCTAGTCCTCCTGCCTCAAGGCAGAGACAGTGTCATGGTACAGTTTACAGTTTACATGCCAGAGCTCCCTCATGGGTCTTGACCTAAGACCCCATCCTTGCTGGGTGTCTTAGGTAGCTCACGCTGCTATAACAAACAGCCACAGACTGGGTGGCTGAAATGACATAACTTTCTTGCAGTTCTGGAGGCTGGGAAGTCCAAGATCCAAGAACTGGCAGATTTGGTATCTGGTGAGAGCGGGCTCTCTGGTTCATACATGGCCATCTTCTAGCCCTGGCCTCACAGGCAGGAAGGCGGAAGGAGCTCTCTGGGGTCCCTTTTATATGGAGGCTCCACCCTCATGACCAAATCACCTCCCAAAGGCCCCACACCTTCTAATAACCACCCTGAGGGTAGAATTCCACATATGAATTTGTATAGGGCTGGGGAGAAATATCAATAACCTCAGATATGCGGATGACACCACCCTTATGGCAGAAAGTGAAGAAGAACTAAAGAGCCTCTTGATGAAGGTGAAAGAGGAGAGTGAAAAAGTTGGCTTAAAGCTCAACGTTCAGAAAACTAAGATCATGGCATCTGGTCCCATCACTTCATGGGAAATAGATGGGCAAACAGTGGAAACAGTGTCAGACTTTATTTTGGGAGGCTCCAAAATCACTGCTGATGGTGATTGCAGCCATGAAATTAAAAGATGCTTACTCCTTGGAAGGAAGGTTATGACCAACCTAGATAGCATATTTAAAAGCAGAGACAATACTTTGCCAACAAAAGTACGTCTAGTCAAGGCTATGGTTTTTCCAGTGGTCATGTATGGATGTGAGAGTTGGACGGTGAAGAAAGCTGAGCGCCGAAGAATTGATGCTTTTGAACTGTGGTGTTGGAGAAGACTCTTGAGAGTCCTTTGGACTGCAAGGAGATCCAATCAATCCATCCTAAAAGAGATCAATCCTGGGTGTTCATTGGAAGGTCTGATGTTGAAGCTGAAACTCCAATACTTTGGGCACCTCATGCGAAGGGTTGACTCATTGGAAAAGACCCTAATGCTGGGTAGGATTGGGGGCGGGAGGAGAAGGGGACGACAGAGGATGAGATGGTTGGATGGCATCACCGACTCGATGGACATGGGTTTGGGTAGACTCCGGGAGCTGGTGATGGACAGAGAGGCCTGGCGTGCTGCAATTCATGGGGTCGCAAAGAGTCGGACACGACTGAACGACTGAACTGAACTGGGGAGGGAGGGGAAGGCTTAAACATTCAGGCCATAATGCCACAGCCCCAGGCTCTTTCTCCTTCCCTGCTCCCCTTCCCTTCCCTTCCTTCCCCCACCACCCCTAGAGCCGCTGCCCCCCGATAAACCACACCCACCCCAATCCCTGTTTCAGGCTTCAGAGGAGCCAGACCAGTCACACAGCTCTCAGGGATTCAGACCCGGGGGTGTCCCCACTCCTAAGACCGCATGTGAAACCACCAGGCTGCCCCGGGTCACCTCTATAGGATGCACTGGGGGATCAAGGAACAGCTGTAATGCCAGCTCCACGTCAGGCAGACATAGGGGAGCCAGACCCACTGCAGACCTAGAACAGCGGATCCAAAGGAGAGGGCAACAGAAAGAAAGGCAGCAGATCCCAGGGTACATGCTGTGTTCTGATGGGTGCTATACACTGCTACAGGCAGAACTTGACCTTTGGAATCAGACCAATCCCAGCCCGACAGGTCGGCAGCTTCAGTGTATTCTGGCCATCATCAGGTTCACCCCACAAGGTAGATTAAACAACTGAGCATAAAATGCCCAGCACGATATCTGGCAAATGAGGGACCCAGTACGTGTCCACTCCTCTCTGCTTTGGGATCACCTCCTCCATGAATGGCAGAGCTGGAGCCCTCCTCTTTTACCAGAAATCAGAGAACGTCTACAAAAGAGAAACAGCCCCGTACCCCCTCCTGCCTCTGCCTTAATAGTTTCTCTCCAAGTTATTCAATGCAAGAGACTTAGCCCAGCTAAAATTATTCACAATCGACCTTGAGATCAGGAACAAATTGGCTACAGCAGTCAGCAATTGGCAAATGCAATCTAAATACCCCAGGCGGCATTAGAGCCTTCCACGCTGACAGGAAGAGTCAATGTGCGTCTTGGAAAATTCTGAAAAAAAAATTAAAGGTCACCACATTTGTAGGCAGAATGGATTTTCTTGAGACCATTACAAACAGACTGCCTAAACTGCAAGGATTCGAAGCTTGACAGCTCCTGGGGGATTTCAGGTGAAAGGAATCCCACCCCACAGCTCACAAACATCCGAGCTGCTGCCTGTGGGTGTCAGAAGGCTCCCCCATAACCTGTGCTCTCATGGAAATTTCCCGCTCAGGCTGTGCTGCACCGATGAACCGGCAGTACCGGGTGGGGGCCAATCCTGTGCTCCCAGAGTCTGACCAGGCTGAGAAGCCCGAGGCACATATCAGTTAAGATGCGTGCAGGCGTGTTAAGTCGTTTCAGTCATACCCAACTCTTTGCGATCCTTTGGACTGTGCCCACCAGGCTCCTCTGCCCATGGGATTCTCCAGGCAAGAATACTGGAGTGTGTTCCCATGCCCTCCTCCAGGGGATCTTCCCGACCCAGGAATCGAATCCATGTCTCTTACGTCTCCTGCATTGGCCAGCGGGTTCTTTAGCCCTAGTGCCCCCGGAGAAGCCCAGTCAGTAAGATAAGTCTGAACATTTCTGTAAGGAGGGAGTCTTGAGCCCAACAGGAAGTCCAAACTCCAAAGCCAAGTCTAGAAGGAAAGAATGAGCTCATAACTGGAAAAGACACTAGGTTAGAGGAACAAACATTAGGTCTGGGAACCAGCATGGGACAGGCTGAGATAATGGCCTTGAGCAGCATTAGAATACTGTGCTGTTTTTGTTGCAAGAATAGTACTAATATTAATAACAATAGCTGATACGTATTGGGTGCCTTACAGAGTCAGGCACTGTGCTAAGCTTTTTTTTGTTTGTTTTTGTTTTTGTTTTTTTATTAAATAAATTTATTTATTTTAGTTGGGGGCTAATTACTTTACAATATTGTAGTAGTTTTTGCCATACATTGACACGAATCGGCCATGGGTTTACATGTGTTCCCCTTCCTGGACCCCCCTCCCACCTCCCTCCCCATCCCATCCCTCTGGGTCATCCCATTGCCCCAGCCCTGAGCATTTGTCTCATGCATCGAACCTGGAATGGTGTTCTGTTTCACACATGACAATATACATGTTTCAATGCTATTACGTGCATTCTCTTACTTAATCTCCCAGTGCTCTGTGTAGTAGGTGATTTTTCCAACACCATTTCACAGAAAAGAAAACTGAGGCTCAGAAAGGCTTCTTCAAGGTCACCCAGATCATCATGAAAAGCCAGGAAATCTGGCCGCAGAGCTCAAGGTCCTGCCCACATTGCTTTATTACACATGGGAGTATGTGTTAGTTTAACTCAGATTAATAGCAAAAGTTAATTCTGAACAGAAGCTGGTCATTTTTCAAACAAGGAAATTAATGCCCAGTAAAAATGAAGAGCATAACAGAGCTCTTCAGAGAAGCTGCGTTCATGGGAGCAAGAAATCCAGACATATCCATATACAATGGAAATACGATGTGTTGGTGTGTGTTATTGTTCGGCAAATATTTATCCTCCCCGTTCCCTCTGCCATGAGAAGAATATAATTTCCTGCTCCATTAATACTGGGCTTGCTTTGGCCGCTGGAACGTGGACAGAAGTGACAAAGGACCAGTTTTCAGCTTAGGCCTTAAAAAGCATCAATTATTTCTGCTCATCCCTTGGAAGCCGCCAACTTTGACCAGTGAACCACTGCCTCTCCAGCTTGGACCTCAGAAGAAAAGGTAGGGATCAGACCTGAATGCCGCCTAGAGCCTACAGCAGAGGCTCCCCAGTCAAACCACAGACCCATGCCCAAGAAATAAATGCTTTTTTTAAATTACCCACTGAGTTTTTGTGGTGACTGTTTCACAGCTATAGGTGACTGATGCATTTACATGTTTCTGTATATATTACACATGTACATATTATATAGGATACATATCTGTGGATATATGGTATGGAGATAATAAGTATGTAAATTCCAAAAATATGCCTCCACATATGGGCGCTAGTATTGGAAAATGACATACAATTTGGAGAATTAAGTTTGCATTCTTGCTCTGACATTTATTGGCTGTGTGTTTGGGGGGAAATTGCTTGACCTCTCTGAATACAATTTCTTTTTTGCAACCTGGGGATGAAAATCGTTACTATCTCATAGAATTATTGTGAGATTTAAGTGAAATAATTCACACACTGGGCTTAGTATAGAGCCTAACACATACTCATTTATTCATTCCACAGGCAGCAATGTCGTCTGTCAGACCCATTTCTAGGTTTTTGGAATACAGTTCCTAGCTATAGAGGGATTCCCTAGTGGCTTAGATGGTAAATAATCTGTATGCAATGAAGGAGATCCGGGTTCGATCCCTGGGTTAGGAAGAGAAAGGAATGGCAACCCACTCCAGTATTCTTGCCTGGAGAATTCCATGGACAGAGGAGGTTGGTGGGCTACAGACCATGGTGTCACAAAGAGTGGGATACAACTGAGTAACTAACAGTTTTCCTAGCTACAGAAACAAGAAAAAGTAAAGCAACTTAAGGAGAACCAGCAGCCCAGGAAGAGGAGGGAAGTAGTTTGTGAGAAATGATCTGCATGACCCCTGGCGCAGGATAAGTGTTTCAAAAACAGCAGCCACTTCTATTCTCCAAACGATTAGCATGTTAGAATGTGGAACTCAGCTGTAGACAAGAAGGAAATCAGCCTGTCGACCCCTCAGCAAACCCCTGTCCTTGGAAGCCTCAGCAAACCACAGCAACACATCAAGGACCTTCACTGGCTGGACACAGCCTCAGGCACTGTTGAAGCTGACACATAAATCCTGCAGCTCGAGCCAGACTCATACAGCAGGGCCGAGGACAGTCCAGCTGCTGCTGGGAGGCTGGAGCTCTGCTTCCCCATGAAAGAAGAAGGTTCCTGCAGCCTGAGCCGTACTTCACATCCACAGATCACATCAAACACACACAGCTGGGGGCAGTGAGTGAGCGAGGTGTTCGGACGCTGGAGGGAGAGGTCAGCTGAAGGGAACACTTTGCGTGGGTGTTGCGGCGCCAGGAATGCTTCAGGGATCTTAGGCAGTGAAGAAACACACATGCCTTTGCAAACACACTTAATGCGCTGCCCTTGAGGCCACCTCCTGTTTTTCACCATCGGTTCAGTTCAGTTCAGTTGCTCAGTCGTATCTGACTCTTTGCGACCCCATGGACTACAGAACGCCAGGCATCCCTGTCCATCACCAACTTCCAGAGCTTGCTCAAACTCATGTCCATCGATTTGGTGATGCCACCCAACCATCTCATCCTCTGTTTTTCACCCTAACTGGCATGTTTTCCCATCTCCGCATAAACAGCTCCAGGAGATGTTACATAGCTGTAAAAGTGTAGTTTTTGGAGTAAGACAATCTGGGTTTGCAAGAAGATTAAATAGGATAACTATATGCAAGCACCTTCCAAGCACAGTACCTGGTACACAGTAACACTCATAACCGTGGCTCCTGTTATCGACTCATTTTGCAAAAGAGAACACTGCGGTCCAGACATTTAAGCAACAGGAATTCTGGTCTTGCCATCAAAGCACGGGATCTTTTTCTCTACCACCCTATCCCCAACTGATCTATTTCTCCAGAAAACCTTGAAGATCCTCCAAGGATGAATTCTGATCTACCTAGAGACACGCTGACTTAACTCAAGACCTAACAGATTGATATTTTCAGAACAGGAGACAAGTTGACCTTGAGCACTATGTGAACTTGGGACTGGGGTTGGGTCCCTGTATGAACAGCGATTACCACAGGGGATGTGCCCAACAGATTGACTCTAAGGACCAGGTCTCAAGCTCAGATGCTTACAGACTCTGGGTCGTACTAGGCTGGCCATCCATCGTGGCTTGAACACCAAGTCTCACATCGTGGGAACCCACTCAGCACTAGGCACAGCTGGTCACCCTTGGTTGTAGCATAACTGAGTGAAGCAGGAAAAAGCTGCTCCATCTCTGCTGAATTTTCCATTTTTCAGAAGCAATCATGTAGAGTAGGGTAGGAGCCAAGGCTCTGGGGCCAGCCTCACTTGGTTTACCTCCTATCTCCATTGCTCAACAGCTATGAGACCTCGGGAGGACTTACCCAACTTTTCCATACCTGTTTCCTCTCCTGTAAAAATGGAGCTAGTAGAGCCCCTGACCTATAGAGCAGTGCTCCTCAACACTATTGGTATTTTGGACACAATCATTCTTTGCTGTGGGGGCATCCTGTGCACTGCAGGATGTTTAGAAGCATCCTTGACCTGTACACACTAGGTGCCAGGAGCACCACCCCACCAATCATGGCAATCAGAAGTGTCTCCAGGCATTGCCAGAGGTCTCCTAGGGGGCAAAATTGTCCCCACTTGAGAACCACTGGTCCAGGCAATGCTGAGAGGATAAGTGAGGTGATGCACACATCAGATGCTATGGAAGGTGTGTTCCTACAAGAACAAACAGACTGAAACCTTAGTGATAAAGTAGGAGGAAGGTGTCAAGCCAAGAGATGAGCAAACAGCAACTAGGATGGGCAAGGAGACAGCAGTTAAGCAACTACTGGGTGGGACACACCCCACAAATGGAGCCCAGCCTGGTCAGCATCTCTCCTACATGAGCCTGGGCTTCCATTCCACCCCAGAGGCAAAAGGTTGAGGGGATTACTCCCTAGTTGCTGGCATAGCACCATCATAGTGAACAAAATCTCTCTTATTGGATATATTCCTTTTCTCTTGAACGTGTTCATATACTTGTAAAGTGCACCTGTCTGTCAAATCTTGAGTGCTGACTGTATGCCAAGTATACAGTGGTGACAAAATAGCAAAGTCTCTGCCCGCATGGAGCTTTAAACACATTGTGCTTAACATTTAATTTGTGTGTAATGCATTTTTAACCAATAAAAATATGTCATGCTATAGAATTGATTCTGTTCCTTATGTCTGTCCCTCAGCACTGCCTCTTTATGATCTACTCATATTGCTGTGCACACATCAGATCTATTCTTCTAACTGCCATCTGGTGGTATTCCGCAGAGCACACCCACCATATTTTACTTATATACTCCCCCTCTGGTGGGTACCTTGATTGCTTCCAATTCCCCACTACCACACACCCACCTCCTTGAACAGCCAGGGGTGAAACTTTCTCTGGGGTATAAACCCAGAAGCAGAATTGCTCTGTCTTGAGTCAGTGCCACTCAGACTTTACTCACACGACTCACCCAGGTGCACACGACTCACCCAGGGAGCTTGTTAAAAGGCAGATTCTGACCCGGGGGTGTGAAATGAGACAACGGAATTTACATTTCTAACAAGCTTCTAAATGATGCTGATGCTGCTGGTCCGGGACCACAGAGGATATGCAGACATCATTTGCTTGCATGCCAGATCTCTCTCTGCAGAACCACTGAACGAGGCAACACTCCAAGGATCTGCCTTTAAAAGAGGCCAATCCCTCCCTGGACTCACTGATGGGGTGTAGTTAAGGGGCTCTGCCAATAGCCACCATCACCCAAAAGCATTGTGTCCCACCATCCACTGATGTGCACGTGGCCATCTTGCTGAGGGCTTCCCTGATGGCTCAGATGGTAAAGAATCCACATGCCAATGCAGGAGATAGGGATTCAATCCCTGGGTCGGGAAGATCCCCTGGAAAAGGAAATGGAAACCCACTCCAGTATTCTTGCCTGGGAAATCCCATGGACAGAGGGGCCTGGTGGGTTACAGCCCATGGGGTTGCAAAAGTCAGACACAATTTAGTGACTAAACAACAACAACATCTTTGATTCTAAGTATATCACAAAATCAGGGCCCCTAAATTCTGAAGTAAAGTGACCTAGGAAGGTATCCAGCCCAACCTCTGCCTTTCAAAGGGAAAGGCTGAGGCTCAGAGCTGTGCAAGCAACCACAGACAATTTTGGCAGAGCCAGGATGAGACGTTCCTGTCTCTTGTCATCTTGTTCCTCTACAGAGCCCTGCTCCAGAGATCAGAAACTCGTCCATAATTTACAGGAGTTAGTTCACTTTGCTGACTTTTCTCCAACTCTCCTGCTCAGCACCTCCCTCCCCATCTCAATCCCCTCACCCCACCCTGCTTTTTAATTCTTGCCAGAACCATCCATTTTGCAACCAAGTGTTGACTTCGAATGATATATGGGATGCGATTGACATTTCAAATATCCCAGGCAGGGGAGAGAATTCTGATCACAGCCCAGTCTGAAACGTCTCCTCCACGTCTCCTTCCTCACTCCTTCTGGGCAATAATTTTCGCCCCACCAGCCCACCTCCTACCTCTTCGCCCCAACATTAATTTCCCCTGATTCATTTTTCATGCCTTTGAATTCTGCCTTTTCAAAGCAGAATATGTTTCTGTAGCGGTTTCTCATACCTCCCTTCCCCTCATGAATATTTCAAATGCAATAGTGATATGATCGCTCAACCTTAGAGGCACACCAACTTTATCTTATTTATCTTACTGAGCTGCTTCTGATCCTGGGATTAAGTCCAACACAGCCTCTGAGAGTTTGTTTGGGTTATTTTCCTTGAGGCTGTTGCTGTGGCTGTAAATTACAAAGAGAAGCAGACTCCCTGCTCCATCCTGGCCCCAGCCCTGGACGCAGGCCCCTGGCCCCAGATACCAGACTTGCTGGTGTCAATCCTGCTCCAGGGAGGTGTCACATGCAAGACAAAGCCAACTGGCAGGCCTCTTAACTGTCCCTGTTGTGGCATAAATCTCCCCTAACTTCCAACCCACTCGTTCCTTCAAAGCACAAATTTAACTCATGGCGTGACCTTGGGTAGGTCATTTTGCCAGTCTGGGACCAAGGTTGTCTGTCTACAAACAAGGGGATTGGACGTGTGACCCTAAAGTCTTTTCAGCTCTAAGGCTCCATGTGACATAGTGTAACAGACAGAGCACAAGATTCAGAATCAGGAAGGGCCTGGTTCAAACCCAAGCTCTACCACTGAATCAGTATTATGCCATGTAACCGTGTCTACCACTGACTAGCAGTATAACTCTTAATCGTGTCCACAACCAGCTAGTAGTATGACTCTTAATCGTATTTACCATGCACCCATTGTGTGACCCTTAACTAACTGTGCCTCCTACCAACTAGCTGTGTGATCACTGTGCACGTTACAGAAGCTCTTGGGCCATCAGTTTCCTCCCTAAGAGGTGGGGTTGAAGAGGGGTGACTGGAAATCCCACGGGCTTGCCTGGACCTGGGGAGGTTCAGTGCTAAAATCAGGAAAGTCCCGAGCAAGCCAAGGCTCAGTCACCCTAGGTTGTTGTGAGATTTAGAAGTGAATTAGGTGATGTGTAAAGAATTTCGTAGATTGATAGAAATCAGTCTATAGCATTAATTATTGTTCATTTTTTATGTCCAAAGCTGCAGAGGAATTATTTTCACTTCTGTGTTTTTTAAGAATTAAAAAAAAAAAAATTGAAAGCATACAAGCATGTGATTAAAAAAAGATCTGAAATAATAAACAAAGCTCTCTTGCCCCAGCTCTCCTCCCGATCCAGCCGCCACCCCAAAAGGCACGCATGTGGAGCCCTCCTTAGCCTTGGATAAGGGCTAAGGGCTGAGCTTGCCACACTCACCCTCCGTCTGCTCCTCTGCCCCCAGCATTTCTGGCCTTAAGGATTAGCTTCCTGGGGCAAGGCAGTACCCCTTATATAACAGTTCTGTGGCAGGGGCGCTGAGGATCAGAATAAGGAGAGGGAGCAAGCCCTGGAGGCCAGTCTGCTGGACCAGGCATTAACCCTTTAGATGCTGGACCACGAGGAGGTGGGAGGCACAGGTGGCAGAAAGAGAAGCAGCTGTTTACCATGGTATGGAAGCGTTTCAACCCTGGAGAAGGTCCGCAAGCCCCAGCTCTACGTGTGAGGGCCCCATTGCCTTCAGAGGAGAGAACATCTCCCAGGTGGAGAGACTGGGATACGAGTTGGACATCTGGACCTCCAGGCAGAGCTACAGCCAAGGCCTCCTGGACACCTGCTTTGCATCTGCGTCTCCCTGGCAACGCTGTCTCCAGGAGATCATGGTCAGCTGGTCTGGGTCAAAGCTGGTCCATTTGGAGTGGGAAAATATTAGCTCCATGAGGTAGGTGTAATCAGCTCAGGAAACCGTCATCTCCTGGAGAAGCCCAAGTGGCTGGGTGTCATGCCATGGACAGGAAGGAGGCCCTATACTGGCTGCTGACTGCCCTGCCTGGGAAAGACCGTCGGCTTTCATATCGCCACCTGACAGCTGAGCAGACTGGCTCATACTCCCGTCGGCTGGTGTGCCTTGTCAACACTGGGGGAGCTGTCACCCACAGAATCCAGACCTGGCACTAAGAGCAGAGCGAAGCAGTCCTAGAGAGAAGCCGTCTCCCCCACCCCTGCCAGGTGGGTCTTACAGGGGACAAAGAGAAGAGGCGTGTGTGCTCAGTCACTGCACTCAGGTCCAACTCTTCCATGATGCCATGGACTGCAGCCCGCCAGGCTCCTCCGTCCATGGGATTTTCCTGGAAAGAATACTGGAGTGTGTTGCCATGCCCTCCTCCAGGAGAGCTTCCCAACCCAGGGATTGAACCAACATCTCCTGCATTGCAGGCAGATTCTTAACCGACTGAGCCACCAGGGAAGCCCAAAGAGAAAAGGGGAGATTTTATATCCCTATGGCGATATCCCAACAATACCAAAACCCTACTCCAGAGAAGCTAGTGGTGTAGCAGAAAGACCTGCCAATTGAAAGGCTAGAGAAGATGAATCCTAGCCTTGATTCTGCTTCTTATTTCTGAGGTTCTCTCAGTTAAGCTTCTTTTGGTTGCAAGGAATAGAAGTAAAATCAAACAAACACTGAAAGGGGAGAACTCATAGCATCAAAGAAAGAACAGACCTAAGGAGGCCCCAGGGCTCTCCCTGCCAGAAACGCCAGGACCATCTCTCTACAGTGGCGGTTCTCAACCATAGCTGCAGGTAGGAATCAACTAGAGAGACTTCTAAAAACCACTGATGCAGAGACCTCACCCTCAGAAACCGGGATTTAATTCGTGTGGGTGGGGCTACCTGTCTCACTTCAGAGATATCCCAGTGATTCTACTGTGAAACTGAAAATGAGAACCGCTGTTCTAGGAATGCTATTCCAAGTG
The DNA here is from genome assembly GCF_054371585.1 of Giraffa tippelskirchi. NCBI lineage: Eukaryota > Metazoa > Chordata > Mammalia > Artiodactyla > Giraffidae > Giraffa > Giraffa tippelskirchi. The sequence continues at coordinate 26,797,883 of NC_137287.1, forward strand.
TGGTCCCCAAACCAGCAATACTCACATCCCCGTCACCAGGAAGCTTGTTAGAAATGCAGACTCTGAGAACCTCCTGAACTTTCTTGAATCAGAATTTGCATTTTAACAGGATCTTTGGATAAGTTCTCAAACAGATTAAAGCTTGAGAAGCACTGGGCTGGAGTGTCATGGGATGAATAGGATCTAACCACTGATCTAGCCACTCCCCGAGAGGTTCTGCTTAAGAGCAAAATCTCCAGACGATGGATGTCCCTGGTAGTCCAATGTTTAACACGGGTTTGACCCCTTAGGGAACTAAGATCCCACCTGCCAGGGAGCAGCTGAGTCCACGTACCATGACCCCTGAGCCCACTTGCCGCAACTAGAGTGTCTGTGCAACTCAATGAAAGATGCAGCATGAAAAAAGAGATCCTGCATGATGCAACAAAGATCCTGAGAGCCACAAGTAAGACCCAACACAGACAAAAATATCCTCAGACAACAAGCACTGGACTTGGTCATGGTCACACCATGACAGAGGGTGGGTGAGTAAGGATGCCCGGAGCCCCACCAAACCCACAGGCAGGAGAAGGGCTGCCCAGAAAGGAGTGAGGTTACAGGGCAGGTAAAGACAACACAGGTCCCGCACAGCAATCTTGGACAAGTTCGGAGGTGACCTTATGACCACTTCTTAAATGCTCACTGTACACCATTCACTGTGCCAAAGACTCAAACTAGCTCATGTAACCCTCCCTCCCACCGCTATAATCACAAGGCAGGCATTAATTACTGTCATTACTACTATTTCATAAAGGAGGAAAGTATGTTTAGAGCAGTAGATTTCAAACTGCAATGTGCATCAGAATCACCCAGAAGGTTTCTTAAATCACCGATTTCTGACTCGACGAATCTAGGATCCACCCCAAGGACTTGCATTTCTAACAAGCTCCCAGATGACACTGATGTTGCTAGGCTAAGCATTAGCCCTTCAAGAGGGAAAGGCAGAAAAAACCAAGTTAGAGACTCTTCAAAAAGCACTGATGCCCCCCCCAAAAGGTAATGCCAAACCCACTCCAGTATTCTTGCCTGGGAATCCCATGGACAGAGGAGCCTGGTGGGCTACAGTCCATGGGGTTGCAAAAGAGTCAGATAAAAAACTTAGCGACTAAACAACAACAGCAACTGCAACAAATATTATGGAAGTTTCCATCTTCTCAGTGAGAAACCACCCATCTCAGTTTAGAGAGATGATTTTCCCAGGAGACAAGAACAGCTGGCATTTTGCAGGGAGAGCACAGTGAAGGGAAGCAGACCTGCTTAGAACTATAATTACTGGGAATTCTTTGGAATTCACAGGATCATGAGAGTCATTCCCTTCAGCCACACACCTGACTGGGAGGGTAACAATTTCCTTAAGAGGAGAATACAGGGAAAATGTTATTACCAAGCTCTGACTTTTATTTGCAACCAGTGCTTTTGCTCAAGACAGATGTTTAGCAAGCTGTGCCCAGTGCAGCTAACCAGCAGGCAGAGTAACCTTGAACTGTTGTCTCAATCTTGTGAAAAAAGTGAATAACACTCACAGAAGTCAGACTGCCCAGGTTCAGACCTGGAACTCACCATGTATTAGCTGTAGTCAGTAACCTTATTCAGTGTGCTTAACCTCACTGAATATTCTATCCTTATCTGTAAATGAGGGAATTTTTATGATCCCTAACCTGAAGGTTATAAGTGGAAAATTCCTAGTAAAGTAACTGTAATATTATGAGGGGCCCTGGTGGCTCAGACCGTAAAGAGTCTGCCTACAAGGTGGGAGAGCCAGGTTTGATCTCTGGGTTGGGAAGATCTCCTAGAGAAGGAAATGGCAACCCACTTCAGTATTCTTGCCTGGAAAATCCCATGAACAAAAGAGCCTGGAGGACTATAGTCCATGGATCACAAAGAGTCGGGCATGACTGAGTGACTAACAGACACACACAATATTATGAGCTCCCTATAAGCTTATTTAATTATTATTGTTGGTGGAAGTGCTGGTGGTGCTAAAATATTGTTGGCAATGCCTAGATCAGGATCACTACCAACAACCACAATCATGATTCTGACATCAGACCCTCCCATGCTGCTAGTGAGAATGTAAACACGTGTGATTTTTCTAGAAAACCATTTGGCGATATATATATATCTCTCAAGAGTCCCACAAAAATACACACGTTAATTGAGAAAGTCTGCTACTAGGAATTTATTCTAGGAAAGTGGTCCAGTAAGGAGATAAAGATGCATGCCCAAGGATGCTATCACATTGCAAATAGTAAAATATAAAGTGTCTACCAACTGGAAAACATTTTTAAAATTGTGCTCTGTTCATAAAATAGAATCCTCAACAATTATTAAAAATAATGTTTACAACTTTTAATTGGGGATTATCTAAGTTATCATGTTATATTTTGAAAATACATGTGTAAAATTTCATACAGACTCTGAACTCAATTATGTAAACATATGAAAATCAGAAGGAAGGGAACGATCCAAAAATTATACTCTGGCTCTTGAAATGGCGCTTCTTATAATTTTTTTTTAATAGATTTTCCTCAGTAGTCATCCCTATAATCAGAGAGGTTAGATAAAATCTGATCCACAAGATTTCAGCAAACTAGGTAATTCACTGAGAGAGATTATTTATATCCAGGTGTGCCGTAAGTTACAGGAACCTCTTGTAAATGTGGGTGTAATTAAAATGGGGACACAGTATTGGAAAGAGAGACGGGAGGTAAAGAGGAATGAGGAACAGGAGTAGACACCATTTCCATGCATTCTTGAGCGAGTAGGGAACTATCTTGAGAGAGTATGGAGTAAGGAACATGAGGCGAAAGAGCAGCTGAAGGATGAGGGAGCAAAATTAGAGGGATCTGGGAGATTCCCATTTGGAGTCACAAAACCGACCACTAGCTGAACTAAAGTGACATAATCCCCAGGTTGGGAAAGGGAATGGAGAGATATCCCATGGAAACACGGGGCCTTTTTGAGTTGCAAATTGACAAAAACTCAACTCACACTGACTTAACAAAGAGATTAACTCTAGGTGAGATCTGTCTTCAGGTACAACCGAGCATCTGCTCTTAAACAGGCTGATCAGCCTGCTTCTTCCTCTTCCAGCTCTGTGGCTTCATCCTTAGCAGGCTCTGCCCTCAAGGGCATGAAGATGATGGCCAGAAGCTCCAGGTTTCCAACCTACTAGCCGCACAACCCCAGCAAAAAGAGAATACATCTTTCTCTATGGATCTAACAAACGTCCTACAACTGACTCCCTGGCCCAGCCTCTTCCTGAGCCGGTCACTGTAGCTGGGGGAATGGCATTCTTTGATCGGCCCGACCTGGGTGGGTGATGCCCCTTTTCCTTGAGTCACTCACAGAGACTGAGAATAAAGAAGGGGGGGTTCCCTGAAAGACACATGGGATGCTGGTCTAAGAAAAAGAGACATGGAGACTGAGCAGGCAAAATCGACAGAGAATCACGTTGTAGAGATTTTCCCCCAGAATATGAACCAAAGACTCAACTTACTCTCAGATATCAGAAGGATCCCACAGTGCCCTCCCGCCAGGGTCAAGGGGGAACTCCTCCCTGCCTCCAGGGGACATTTGGGGAAAGATGCTCCTGGATCTGGAGGGTAGAGGCCAAGTTTGCTGCTAAACATTGTACAATGCGCAGGACAGCCCCCTTAACAGCAAATCATCTAACTCAAAACGCCTACAGTGCTCAGGTAGGAAAACCCTGAACTAGGGAAATCATGGGCTTCCCTGGTGGCTCAGACAGTAAAGAATCTGCCTGTGATGTGGGAAACCCAGGTTCAATCCCTGAGTTGAGAATCCCCTGGAGAAGGAAAAGGCTACCCACTCCAGTATTCTGGCCTGGAGAATCCCATGGACAGAGGAGCCTGGCGGGCTTCAGTCCATGGGGTCACAAAGAGTTGGACACAACTGAGAGACTAACACAGGAGTATCATCCAGATTATCATCCTAACCAAAGCACTTTCAAGACAACCAAAACCAAGAAAGCATGCTTATGAGGAACCCTCCCAACAAACCACGACATACGGTCACCCTGTGCCCAACACACTGTACAAATAAGAGGTGAAACCATCATCACTGAGGCTGAGGCTCAGGTCCCAGGTTCAGCAGTCACAGGAACACAAAGGGTCACCTCCCGTGCAAGGCTTATGTCTGCCCTCTCCCACCCCTGGTGCTGCTGACAGCCCCTGACATCTACTTCCACGAGGTCACAGAATCGACCAGATTGCAAGCACCAGCTCTGGGGAGTTGCCCAAAGGGCTGCGCACAGCTGCTGCTTAGAGAAATTGTCTCTGGCCTGGTCTGTGCTGTGGTGAGAGAGGCCTACTGCCTTGCTTGGTAGAAGGAATCCCACTCCAATTAAACTGCAGGAGGCCTGGTGGAAAGGAGAGGGGAGCAAATGAGTTGGGAGCCTGGCAAGCTGCTCCTGACTTTCCCTTTTCATCTTGGAAGATCCAATTCCAAACTTGCCTTGGGTCATAAAAGAAATTAATTTGATTCTCTGTACCTTGCTCGGAGTGGACACATGTTCCCCGCTGGAGCATCTGCTGCTGGTAAATCCAGAGTGAACGAACCATCCCCTGGAAGTGACTCTGGTTTCAGGATGGGCCAGAATCATTTGCCTGAAGCCTAGAGAAGCAGCTGCTCAGATTTCTCTGGGCTGTAATTTTTGCTAGCAAGTTCCAAAAATCATTCTCCTAGCTAAGGCAAGTCCCAAGTCAAAGGAGGTTTACCCAGAGGGTCTTGCATGGGCAGGACTGGTCCTTGACAAATACTTGAATAGAATTCAGCTTTGGCATCTGTTCCACCCACCTCTACCAATTAATAAGCATGATTACATTGAGTCTCTGTATATGCCAGGCATGGTCCCTGGACCTCATTTCCTGATTGCCACAACCATTGGTGACAGACACACCTAAAGGACCTTCTTGTACAGCCTCCCTTTGAGTATGGGTGGAAACTGTGACTTGCTTCTAACCAAGAGAATGCAGCAAAGGTGCTGGGTGTCACTCTCCTGATTATGTTCTATTACATAAGATGCCATCTTAGCAAACTAGAGAGAGAGAGTCCCTTGCTAGCTATGGGGAAGTAATCACCATGTTCTAAGAGGACCAGATGGCAAGAAGTACAGGCAGCCTCTAGGAACTGACTGAGGCCTCAGCAAGAAAACAAGTCCTCAGTCCTGCAACCACAAGAAACTGATTTCTGCCAATAGCCTAAGTGATCTTGGAATCAGATCTCTCCTCAGTCTAGCCACTGATGAGACTGCAGCCCCAGCTGACACACAGCTTGCAGCCTAGGGAGACCCTGAGCAGAGGACCCAGCTAATCTGTGCCCAGACTCCTGATCTGCAGAAACTGAGATAACAAATAGGAGGAGGGGGCCTATTACTTTAAGCTGCTATGTTTGTGGTAATTTTTACACAGCAGTAGAAAAAGTAACACACAGTATTTCAAATGAGGAAAATGTGACTCAGGGACAATAGTAAGCTGCAGTGTTTGAGCTTGAGGTCACCGAGCTCCAACTACCACCATGCAGTTTTAACATAGAAAAGTAGAAAAAGCCATTTACATCAGGTTAGTGAAAGATCAATCCAGCCTGTGAACCCAGAGCCCTGCCTGATGTTCACATAGCAAATCACTGCAGTACTTTCAGACTCTGTTTCCTCATCTGTGAAATGGGTACAGGGCACCAAACCCAGGAACCAATGATAATGCTGATGCGGATGATGGTAATGGTGACAATGATGGTGATGATGATGCTATATAAAACCTATTCTCCATTTCTCCAGACCAGCCTTTCTATTTGGACTTCAGACTCTGAATCTCTCTCCTCACTTAAACCCTACACAGAGTGAATAGTGTAATCCATGTGACCAATATTTATTGAGAACCAAGTTCATACTCGGTATAGTGCAGAGGCTAAGGAAATTCAGGATAAGCAGACACTCTCCTTAGGCTCAAAGCCTCATAATCAAGGGTGGCAGAAGGGAAAACAAGTTCGTAAGCAAGCTCCACCTGGACGTCCGTTGAAGTCTCCCCTTTGGTCTAAACCAAAAATAGTCAAAAACCACTGAGCATCCTGGTGGGTTGAAAGCCCACCTGGATATTTGTGTGAATTGCTTGAAACTGACATTTATTTATTTCCAGATGGGCCTAGCTACTCCACAGTGTCAGCAAGACCCAAAGGCTCCTGTCCGGCTCTGCCATCCTCCTTGTGTGGTGAGGTCTCCGCTCACTGTCACAGAGGGCAGTGGGGTTCTCACCCACTACACATGTCAGGCAGGAATGAACTCTCCCTTTCTGAGACACTACTCATCTCAGAAAGGGTGGGACTCTTTCTCCTTACAGGGCTTCCCTGGTGGCTCAGCAGTAAAGAATATGCCTGCAATGCAGGAGATTTGCAGAAGATGTGAGTTCAATCCCTGGGCTGGGAAGATCCCCTGGAGGAGGAATTGGCAACCCACCCCAGTAATCTTGCCTGAAAATCCACATAGACAGAGGAGCCTGGCAGGCTTAAGTCCATAGCAATGCAAAGAGTTGGACACGACTAGGCAACTAAACAACTTTCTTCTTGCGCAGCTCACTTTCCATCAGGGAACCCTTTAAAGCCATCAGACAGTTACCCTTCTCATTCATCAGCCAGAAGCAGATCACGTGCCCATCCCTAGACCAACCCCTGGCACAGGGGAACGGCCTTCACGAGTCACCCCTAGGACTGACCAGAAGTTTACCTTCAAAAAACAGGGTTGTGCCAACAAGGACCAAGGTTTGACGGCTTCCGGATTAGTTCAGTTAATGGTTCAACTTGACACCCAACACATGACCAGCTTCACAGTTTTAAAACGTTTCTCTGGCTGCAGGGACCAGAGTCCCAGGGTGGATGAAGCCAGAATGAGCCCAGACCACCTAGGATGCTATCCTGTTAGTTTAGCCAGAGGTAAACAGGGATAGAGCAGTAGGCAACTCAGCAGCTGACAGGGGGATCCACTGTCTAAAACTGTTCAATGGAAAATAAAACACTGAAAACTACGCAAAACAAACTTGTGGCTTATTGAATTATTTTAAGGTAAACTCTTTGCAATTACCTCTCATCAGCGAAGAATGAGAAGTTTGGCAGTCCACCCCCACCAGAAGCCCCACCACATCCTTCATCCTGATCACAGCCCTTTTCCATCTCACATTGTCCCAGCTTACACAGTCATCCCCTCCTTACGGTTCTTTATAGTTTTATCATCCACACACACTCTTGGACATCATAGCTTAGTATGACCCAATTTTTAACTTGATGTGTCTTTTCTCCTTTTTAGATAAACTTTATTTTGTAATAATTTTATATTTACAGATCTGCAAAGGTACTACAGAGACCTCCCATTTATTCTTTCATCTACTGTCAGTTTCCCTTAATGTTACCATCTTGCATTACTGTGGTACATTTGTCAAACCAAGGTATCAACAGTACTAGTAACTAAAGCCTAGACTGTATTTAGATCTCATCAGTTTTTCATTAATGGTTGCTGTTGTTTTTTTTTCTGTTCCAGGATTCCATTCAGAATGCCACATCATTTTTTTATTTTTCCAAATTTATTGAGGTATAATTAACAATTTGTATCTATTTAGGATGTACAACATGATAATTTAATATACACATACACTGTGAAATGATTAGCACAATTGAGTTAATTAAGTCATCCATCACCTCATAAAGTTACCATCTGTGTGTGCAATAAGAACAGGTAGTATCTACTCTTACAGCAAATTTCAACTATAAAATACAGTATTATTATTAATTACAGCACCATGCTGCACTTCAGATTCCCCAGAAACAGTTCATCCCCCAGAACTTACTCACCTTATAACTAGAAGTTTGTGCCCTTTGATCAGCAACGCCCCATTTCTCCCCCTCCCCCAGCCTCTGTTCTACTCTGTTTCTATGAGTTCAACTTTTTCAGATTCCACATATAAGTAAAGTATGTAAGTAAGGGTTTTCTCCCTTCTAGAGGCTACTTCATATGGTAAAACTCAGAAAAACAACCAATTCAGATGGTGGTCCCAGAAACCCAGAAACCCCCTGACTTCCTTCTCTCTGAAGAAGGCAATTCACTAAACACAGAAAGGCTGAGGCTTAGGGATCGTTCACCCTCTCCAGGTACATCTGTCTTTGTCTGGCTTATTTCACTGAGCATAATGTCCTCCAAGTTCACCCATGTTGTTGCAACCGGCAAAATTTCCTTCTTTTTATGACTGAATCAATCATATACTGTGTGTGTATATCACATTTTCTTATCCATTCATCCATCAATGGACAGTTAGGTTATTTCCATATCTTGGCTACTGTGAATTAACATTGGTCTTGGCAACGATACTTTGGATAAGACACAGAAATCACAGGCCAAAAAAGAAAACCCTGTACCATTTATTCATCATGTCTCTTTAGGCTCCTCAGAGACCACGATAATTTCTCAATCTTTCCTTGTTTTCTGTGACTTTGGCAGTTGGGGAAGTATTGGTCCTGGATTTTGTAGAATGTCCCTCAATTTGAGTTTTATGTTTCTCTCATGATTAGATTGGCACTGTGGATTTAGAGAAAGAATATTACCAGGGTGAAGTGCTCTTCTCCTCATGATGCATCTTTTGAAGTTTCTTTTAATCTATAGGTTTCCCTTTCATCCTTTTCTTTATATTACAATTGCTCTGTGGAAGGATCCAGGACATCTGGCTTGTAGTTATCCAGTCTGGATTTTGCTGACTGCTCACTGATGGGATGGGTTCAATGTATTCCTCTGTCCTGTGATGTTACTGCAAGCTGGCAGCTGGATCTAGACTCTTAGGTTGAGAAAAATCTCATTATAAGGCACAGAACTCACTTCAAGAAGAGAATCACTGTGCATTCATTTCCTAGGGCTAACACAACAAAGTACCACAAACAGAGTGGCTTAAAACAATAGAAATTTACTCTCTCCCAGTTTTTGAGGGCAGAGGTGTGAAATCAAGGTGTTTGCAAGGCCATGCACCCTCAGAAGCCTCTAGGGGAGAAGCTGTCCTCATCTCCTCCAGCTCCTGGCAGCCTCAGATATTCCCTGGCTTGTGGTAGTACCACTCCAATCGCTGCCTCATCCTCACATGCCCGTCTTCCCTCTGTGTCCAAATCACCCTTTTCTTATAAGGACATGAGTCACATTGGATTAAAGGCCTACTTACTCCAGTATGGCCTCGTCTTAACTGACTTATATCTGCAACGAACTTGTTTCCAAATAAGGTCACGATCTGAGTACTGGGGGGTCTCAGTGTATCTTTGGATGGAATACAATTTTTTTTTTAATTTTTTAAAAAATATTTATTTGTATTTATTTGGCTGCACAAATTAAATTTATTTATTTAGCTAGTTGTGGCACGCAGGATCTTTTAGTCGCACCATGTGGGATCTAGCTCCCTGAGCAGGGATTGAACCTGGATCCACTATATTGGAGTGGAAAGTGTTAGTCACTGGACCACCAGGAAAGTCCCTGAGGGAATACAGCTTAACCCATGACACAGGGTACTCCACAAAACCCAAAGAAATATAACTAGGCTTCTTGGCAGAAAGCCAGCAGGAGCCAAAACAGTGTGTCCATGTCTTGCTAAGGTTGCCTGCCCTATCCTTCCTATGTCTCTGTTTGTGTGTTTTATTCTGTGTGTGTGTGTGTGTGTGCGTGCATGCGTGTGTGTGTGTGTGTGTGTGTGTCTTCCCCTCTCTCCCCTTCTCCCTCCCTCTCTCTCTCTCTCTCTCTCTCCATATTGATTTATTTTTCTCTGCTATGGGTACCCAGTGGCCAGACATGCCTGTGCTGTCATCCATATTCCATCCCCTCTAGGTTCAAGCACCCACCAGTGATGAGCTCAGAGACTCTAAATTCCAAATTCCTAGGAGAGAGTCCACAGGACTTTGCTATGATCCCTTATTTGACCTTTGGCCATGACCAGAGCCAAAAGAATCATATCCTAGGCAGAGTTCCGAATCGTCCAGGGCCCTGGGAAGGACAAGTTTCTGAAGAAAAGGAAAGGGGGTGAAGAATAAATAATAGGCTGAGAAAATAGCCAGTGGATGAAATGGGATTTCTGGTAGAAAATGCAAGAGGCTGCTGTGTTCAAGAACACAAAGAAAACTCCCCCTGGATTCTCAGGACCACCTGAAAGGAATTTGAAAGCAGCTGAATGCTCACAGAAAAGGCAAAGTCGAATCATAAAAACTGTGACACTTGGTTCAAGTCTATATCCCCTAATGGGAGGAACACAGTTTACATCCCCTCGTATACTCTCCCCTCCCATTTTCCTCATCTCCCTGAACAAAAGTTCTGCTATGTGGAGTCCAACCTCACCATGTCTGAAATGCAGAGTCAAGAATACTCTCCCAGCTGGAGCTGCCATAACAGAACACAGCTGGGTGGCTTAAGCAACAGACATTCATGTCTCACAGTTCCAGAGGTTGGGAAGTCCAAGGTCCAGGTTCCAGCACAGTTAGGTTTTAGTGAGAACTCTCCTTCTGCCTACCAAAAGCTGCCTTCTAGCTGTGCCCCAGAGAACAGAGAGACCGTATCTCTCATGACCCTTCTTATAAGGGCACTAACCCCTTTCACAAGGGCTCCACCTTCATGACCTAATCACCTCATAATACTATCACACTGGGGTTTAAGCTTCAACATACAAATGGGGGCAGAGGAGATACAAACACTCAGCCCATAGCAGTGAGGGAGAAGGAGGCATAGTTAGATGCACCTGGGAAGGGCTGGTATGGATGAGGCTGCAACAGTCCTCTGCACCCTGATAACTCCTTACAAAGACTTCTGCATCCATTTCCTCCCTGCAGCAGTAAGCCCAGCCCCACAGTTCATAAACAACTGTCATCAGGAGCCAAAAGATGGGGGAAGAGCTGGGGTGAAGGCTTAGATAATGATGTAAGTGCCGAGCATCTCAATAAGCAGTTCGCCTCCGTTTCCCTGAATTCGTTCCATATTATCTCCCCAGCTGGCAGGATGGGTCATCCCAGATACAGAGCTGGTCCACCGCTTCCTGTGTCAAGGCTGAGAGGGACAGAGCTGGACTGTCATCTTCCTTTGTCAAGCCTGCAAGTTGTACCAGGAAGAAGTGACTGCCAATGCTTTCTCCATCCCTCTCCACACATGACAGATAGAATTATATTTAACCATGTGCTGGTATATCACCATGATGACATTAACTTATTTACCACCACACACACTTGTGTGTCCTTCCCATTTTAAAGACAAGAAAATAAACTACAGAAGACCACTCAACTGGTAAATGAAATATCTATTTGCCTCTAAGTCCCACATTGAGCCCAACTGTCTCCTGAATAGATTTGAAGGAGAACAGGAGAAAATGGCAGATGCTTCCAGCAGATGTCTCAGAAAGAGTTTGTTGTAATTTTCACTGTGAGCATCTCAGACTTAAGAATAAATGCAATTGACTGCATAATGATTTGCAACAGTCAGGATTTTTTCTAATGCAAATGAAACACAAACCAAACTTGTCTAAGCAAATAGCTTATTAACTTACACCCAGGGGTACATTCAGGCATAGCTAGATCCAGGAGTTCTGATGATACAAACAGGAATCTGTACTTCATCTCTGAGCTATTTATTTCCTTTGTGTTGGCTTCATTCCCAGACAGTTTGTTTCATACCCTAGCTCTTCCTAACAACTTTCAGCTTATATTCTCCCAACTTAGCAACTCCAGTAGACAGACTCCCAACAAAAATCTCAGGAATAGTGCTCGTTGACTTGGTTTGGGTCACATCAATTGGTTCATAACTGAATCAATCACTATGGTTAGGATGCTGGTACAAACTGAATCACACACTCAACCCTAAAGGGTGGGTGAGGAACAGTCCCTAACAAACCACATAGCCTGGAAATACAGGAGAGAAAGGGGTGGTATGCAAAACAGTTAACATCTAGCATGGCACAGAAACTCACTCATCATAACGGATGCTGGCTATTAGTAACTGGGGTTTTATGTACATACATACATACATACATATATATATATATATATATATATATATATACATACACATGTTGGGCTTCCCAGGTGGTTCAATGGTAAAGAATTCACCGGACAATGCAGGAGCCTCAGGAGACACAGGTTCAATCCCTCGGTTGGGAAGATCCCCTGGAGGAAGAAATGGTAACCCACTCCAGTATTCCTGCCAGGATAATCCCATGGACAGAGGAGCTTGGCGGGCTATAGTCCTGGGGTCCCAAAGTGTTTGACACAACTGAGCACACAAGGATGATATATGTATATGGTGTGTATATATTTATGTTCGTATATACATATATATGGTATATATATATATATATATGTATGTAAAACTGAATCATTGAGCTGTACAACCCAAACTAACACAACATTATAAATCAACTATACTTCAATAAAAATTAAAAAAAATTTTAATGAAAAGACAACATGAAATGGGAGAAAATATTTGCAAACCATGTAACTAATAAGGGATTAACACCCAAATATCTAAAATATACAATTATATATATTGGGCATCCCCAGTGGCTCAGACAGTAAAGAATCTGCCTGCAATGCAGGAGACCTGAGTTCAATCTCTGGGTCAGGAAGATTCCCCTGGAGAAGGGAATGGCTACCCACTGCATTAATCTTGCCTGGAGAATTCCAAGGACAGAGGAGACTGGTAGGCTACAGTCTATTGGGTCACAAAGAGTCAGACATGACTAAGTGACTGACACTTTCATCCAAATATCTAAAATATACAAATATATATATATAATTAAAATCCAAAATACACAAGGGACTAATAAACTCAATAGAAAAAAAATCTGAATTAAAAATGGACAGAGGACCTGAATAGACACTTTTCCAAAGACACATAAATGGCCAACAAGTACATGAAAAGATGCTCAACATCACTAATCATCAGGTAAACGCAAATCAAAACCACAATGAGATATCACCATACACCTGTCAGATTGGCTATCATCAAAAAGACAATAAATAATAAATGTTGGTCAAGTGAAGTGAAGTTGCTCAGTCATGTCCGACTCTTTGTGACCCCATGGACTGTAGCTTACCAGGCTCCTCCCATGGGATTTTCCAGGCAAGAGTACTGGAGTGGGTTGTCGTTTCCTTCTTCAGAGGATTTCCCCACCCAGGGATCGAACCTGGATCTCCCGCATTGTAGGCAGATGCTTTACCATCTGAGCCACCAAGGAAGGATGTGGAGAAAAAAGAACCCTTGTGCGCTATTGGTGAGAATGTAAATTGCTGCAGCCACTGTGGAAAACAGTATGGAAGTTCTTCAGGAAAATTAAAAATAGAACTACTATATGATCCAGAAAAACCACTTCTGAGTATCTGGATATATATCTAAAGGAAATGAAGTCAGAATCTCAAAGAGATATCTATATTCTCATGTTAGTTACAACAAAATTGACAATAATGAAGACATGGAAATAGCCTAAATGTTCACTGAAGAAAATGTGAGATTGCGAGATGGAGACAGAGAGAGAGAGAGACATAGATAGATATTTTTCAGTTATGGAAAAGAAAGGAAACCCTGCCATTTGCAACAACATGGATGGATTCTGAGGGCATTATGCTAAGAGAAATAAGTGGACAGAGAAAGACAAATACTTCACGATATCACTTGCATATGGTACCTAAAAAAGCCAGACTCACTGAAACGGAGTGTAGAATGGTGGTTGCCAAGGGCTGGCAAGTGGGGAAATGTTGGGGAAAGGTTGGTCAAAGGTTACGCTTCCAGTTGTCATGAGTAAGTGCTTGGGATCTAATGTATGGCATAGGGACTATAGTTAGCAACATTAATTGTATTCCATAAAGTTGCTATCACAATAGATCTTAAGTGCTCTATCCATAAAAAAGTAATTATGTGAAGTGATCGAGGTGTTTACTAACTTTATTTTGTAGCTATCTCATAATTGTGTGACAAATTGGCACAGCTGTACACTTTAAACCTACACAATGATATATGTCACTTATATCTCAATAAATCTGGGGAAAAACTGTATCTAAGTGCAGAGGGTCAAGTCCAGGGGAGACCAGGCACAAGCTCACAGTTGTCTTCTCCCACGGGCACTGAATAGACGGCACCTAATTCTTCATGAAAGGATGTATGACAACACGTACAAAGCATTACCAACCAGAGTTCATCTAAGCCCTGTTGCCCAGGGTTTTTGTTGAGGGTGAGTCACACAGGCGTGGAGCACCCTCACAGCTGATCTTAGCTATTACTCAATTTCTAACCCACCCCCCGACATACACAGAGGGCAAAGCCTGAAACATACAAAACAGGCATTCCCCATAAATCACATTGTTGGCATAGATTATCTGGCAGCCCCAAGGCCCCAGTAAACAAACGCATTCTTATCAGGCAGAATATTCCAAGGACTCAGAGGTTATCTCCCAGCAGTCAGTCAGGGGCCCGACTGGAGTACGTATGCAGGATTCAAACACCTCAGACTTGCTGAGTCAACCCTTCACAGCATAAAGACAGCATGCAGGTGAGAAAGAGGCCAAACTCTTCAGCTTCTGGGCAGCAAAGTAAACAAGTGGGACCAGGCTGAAAGGAGATGCATTCAGCTAGAACCAGGGCCACCTCCACTCTACATAGAACCTACCCGGTGGACAACAGGAACATCACCCCTTCTGAGGGCACCTGGACGCAAGTGTTCCTCGGAGAGCCAGAAGGGTGGCCCTCCAGAAGACAAAGGCAAAGATGGAGATCTGTGTGCAGGAGCTTTACTGGGAGCATCAGCTGTCAGGAAGGAAAGCGCAGCAGGCAGTGGGAGGAGTGGGACAGGGAAGCAGTTATGGGGGACACCAGAGGCAGTCCCATGGGGAGCCCTGAAACTGGGACAGCCTTTCAGAGATGTCCCAAATCAAGGCAAGGGACATGGCCTTTGGAGCCCTTAGGAATCAGTCATTGGGTATGGGTGCCGTCTGGAAGAGGGTGGACTTCCTGGAACCAGGTAGCTTCCTTCAGCCAGAGGCACAGCTCAGCTGAGAGCTGTCAGCAGCCAGGTCGCCTGAGTGCTGGGCAGAGGCACCTCCACAGTCCTCCACAGAGGGCCAGGTGGCACAGCACCCAAAACAAAGTGAAAGTCGCTCAGTAGTGTCCGACTCTTTGAGACCCCATACAGTCCATGGAATTCTCCAGGCCAGAATACTGAAGCCTGTCACCAAAGAGGGAAGAGAAAGATGGGGGAAACTTTGAACTGATTCAGATTTAAAATCCAGGATGACTTGGGAATCCTGAATTGACCGTTTAGCTAAGCGACTAGGTTTTCAACCAGAAGAGTCTGAGTCTTTCAACCCTGACTTGACAAGACTGAGTGTTTGAGCACTGAAGTCAAAGGGGGTTGGTGTGGATATAGGAGAAGGAAACTGTAGGATCAAGAAACACAGCAGACCCTATAGACTGGGGTAATAGCAAAAATGTGGTAGTTTCTTTATCTCTGAGGACAGCATCTCAGCAACCCAGTCAAAAGCCCCAAAGATGCAGCAGACAGACACCATTCCATCTCTATGGGCTGAAGAAGAGCAAGGCAGCCACAGCATCTGTGAGTGCTCACTAAGCTCCACCAATATGATCTCCTTGAGGAAGGGGATGCTCCCTCCAGGATAAAGGATAAAACTTTCCTTTTAAATGAGAAGACACAATAATTTAAAATTTTTTATTTATTTTATTATTTATTTGACTGCACTGGATCTTACTTGTGGCATGTGGGGTCTAGTTCCCTGACCAGGGATCGAACCTGGGCCCCTGCATTAGGAGCGTGGAGTCTTAGCCAGCGGACCACCAGGCAAGTCCCTAGAGGACACAGTATCTTAAATGCATGTCCTCTTTGTCCAGCAATTCCACTGCTAAACACTTATCCTACAGATGAACATACACATGTGCACCAAGATGTACATACAACCACAAAGTGTAGTGGAAAATGACAGAAAACACCCTGAAGGTTTGCCATGAGGGAAACTCGCTAACTAATTAATACATCTCTATATCAGAGAAGGCAATGGCACCCCACTCCAGTACTCTTGCCTGGAAAAATCCCATGGACGGAGGAGCCTGGTAGGCTGCAGTCCACGGGGTCACTAAGAGTCGGACATGACTGAGCGACTTAACTTTCACTTTTCACTTTCATGCATTGGAGAAGGAAATGGCAACCCACTCCAGTATTCTTGCCTCGAGAATCCCAGGGACAGCGGAGCCTGGTGGGCTGCCGTCTATGGGGTCGCACAGAGTCGGACACGACTGACGTGACTCAGCAGCACACTGGAGATGGAATACCTTCAGTTCAGTTCAGTTCAGTCGCTCAGTCGTGTCCGACTCTTTGCGACCCCATGAATTGCAGCATGCCAGGCCTCTCTGTCCATCACCAGCTCCCGGAGTCTACCCAAACCCATGTCCATCGAGTCGGTGATGCCATCCAACCATCTCATCCTCTGTCGTCCCCTTCTCCTCCCGCCCCCAATCCTACCCAGCATTAGGGTCTTTTCCAATGAGTCAACCCTTCGCATGAGGTGCCCAAAGTATTGGAGTTTCAGCTTCAACATCAGACCTTCCAATGAACACCCAGGATTGATCTCTTTTAGGATGGATTGATTGGATCTCCTTGCAGTCCAAGGGACTCTCAAGAGTCTTCTCCAACACCACAGTTCAAAAGCATCAATTCTTCGGCGCTCAGCTTTCTCTACCGTCCAACTCTCACATCCATACATGACCACTGGAAAAACCATAGCCTTGACTAGATGGACTTTTGTTGGCAAAGTAATGTCTCTGCTTTTAAATATGCTATCTAGGTTGGCCATAACCTTCCTGCCAAGGAGTAAGCGTCTTTTAATTTCATGGCTGCAATCACCATCAACAGTGATTTTGGAGCCCCCAAAAATAAAGTCTGACACTGTTTCCACTGTTTGCCCATCTATTTCCCATGAAGTGATGGGACCAGATGCCATGATCTTAGTTTTCTGAACGTTGAGCTTTAAGCCAACTTTTTCACTCTCTTCTTTCACCTTCATCAAGAGGCTCTTTAGTTCTTCTTCACTTTCTGCCATAAGGGTGGTGTCATCCGCATATCTGAGGTTATTGATATTTCTCCCGGCAATCTTGATTCCAGCTTGTGTTTCTTCCAGCCCAGCGTTTCTCATGATGTACTCTGCATAGAAGTTAAATAAGCAGGGTGACAATATACAGCCTTGACGTACTCCTTTTCCTATTTGGAACCAGTCTGTTGTTCCATGTCCAGTTCTAACTGTTGCTTCCTGACCTGCATACAGGTTTCTCAAGAGACAGGTCAGATGGTCTGGTATTCCCATCTCTTTCAGAATTTTCCACAGTTTATTGTGATCCACACAGTCAAAGGCTTTGTCATAGTCAATAAAGCAGAAATAGATGTTTTTCTGGAACTCTCTTGCTTTTTCGATGATCCAGCGGATATTGGCAATTTGATCTCCGGTTCCTCTGCCTTTTCTAAAACCAGCTTGAACATCTGGAAGTTCACGGTTCACGTATTGCTGAAGCCTGGCTTGGAGAATTTTGAGCGTTACTTTACTAGCATGTGAGATGAGTGCAACTGTGCGGTAGTTCGAGCATTCTTTGGCATTGCCTTTCTTTGGGATTGGACTGAAAACTGACCTCTTCCAGTCCTGTGGCCACTGCTGAGTTTTCCAGATTTGCTGGCATATCGAGTGCAGCACTTTCACAGCATCACCTTTGAGGATTTGAAATAGCTCAACTGGAATTCCATCACCTCCACTAGCTTTGTTTGTAGTGATGCTTTCTAAGGCCCACTTGACTTCACATTCCAGGATGTCTGGCTCTAGGTGAGTGATCACACCATCGTGATTATCTGGGTCGTGAAGATCTTTTTTGTACAGTTCTTCTGTGTATTCTTGCCACCTCTTCTTAATATCTTCTGCTTCTGTTAGGTCCATACCATTTCTGTCCTTTATCGAGCCCATCTTTGCATGAAATGTTCCTTTGGTATCTCTAATTTTCTTGAAGAGCTCTCTAGTCTTTCCCAATCTGTTGTTTTCCTCTATTTCTTTGCACTGATCACTGAGGAAGGCTTTCTTATCTCTCCTTGCTATTCTTTGGAACTCTGCATTCAGATGGGAATATTTTTCCTTTTCTCCTTTGCTTTTTGCTTCTCTTCTCTTCCAAGCTATCTGTAAGGCCTCCTCAGACAGCCATTTTGCTTTTTTGCATTTCTTTTCCATGGGGATTTTCTTGATCCCTGTCTCCTGTACAATGTCACGAACCTCTGTCCATAGTTCATCAGGCACTCTATCAGGTCTAGACCCTTAAATCTATTTGTCACTTCCACGGTATACTCATAAGGGATTTGATCTAGGTCATACCTAAATGGTCTAGTGGTTTTCCCTACTTTCTTCAATTTAAGTCTGAGTTTGGCAATAAGCAGTTCATGATCCGAGCCACAGTCTGCTCCCGGTCTTGTTTTTGCTGACTGTATAGAGCTTCTCCATCTTTGGCTGCAAAGAATATAATCAATCTGATTTCGGTGTTGACCATCTGGTGATGTCCACGTGTAGTCTTCTCTTGTGTTGTTGGAATAAGGTGTTTGCTATTACCAGTGCGTTCTCATGGCAAAACTCTATTAGCCTTTGCCCTGCTTCATTCTGTACTCCAAGGCCAAACTTGCCTGTTACGCCAGGTGTTTCTTGACTTCCTACTTTTGCATTCCAGTCCCCTATAATGAAAAGGACATCTTTTTTGGGTGTTAGTTCTAAAAGGTCTTGTAGGTCTTCATAGAATCGTTCAGATGAAGGCACCTCTGTATGCACTGATACGCAACAAAGATAACTTATGAAGCGGAAAAAATCAAGACCCAGAAGACTCTGTACATTATGCTATCATTTATAGTTTTTAATTGGAAGGGGACCGTATATCCATGCATTCTTCTATATAAAGAGTGTATCTTCTGGAAGGTTTCAAAAGAAGCCAGCAACATTTGTTACCTTTGGGGAGGGAGATCTGGTGGTTGGGATGAGAAGGCGACTTCCTTTTTCAGTGTACTTTGTTTATACTGTTTCAATTTTTTTGCCATATGCACACATTCCCTATTCAGAAAAGAATTTTTTTTTAACTAGGAACAATGCACAATCCTATAGGCATGCAAACTATTATAAATTAATTAGCCATTCCTATAGTTTCAACATGCATTTAAATTTGCAAGCCTCCTGGCCTCCGAGATTGATTGGCTGTAAATTGAGAACCTCAGCAATTTCCTTTCACAGGGACAGATGTTGACATTGTTCCTGTGATTTTTCACAGATGTTTGCCTTCCAGCATCTTTAAAATCGGGTTTCTCTGTCAATTTGGAAATCCCAAATTTCTCATACCGAATCGAGATGACAGGAAAATTCAAAACCATTACCACAGTTTGAAAGAGTTTATATGTGGCAACTGGTGATGGGAAGGGAGAGATGTTTAAGGAGTACGACATCTCTTCCTTCAGCCCCCTTGTCACCGTGTGCCTCAGTTTACCTAACTGAGCTAGCTGGATGAAAAATTTGTGTCAATATCTAGACATGGGCTTTGGAGTCTTAAGAGCCATGGGTTCTAGTTTTGGCTCCACTCCTCTTGAGCTGTGCCACTTTGAACCTGTTCTTTAACTCGGCTGGTCCCTCTCCTCTCATCTGTTAAACAGGGCTAATATCACCCACCTCGCAGTGTGGTTTTTCAATTAGATGATATAACCAATGGAAGATTCTTGGCACCTTCTGAGCACTCCATGAATGCTTTTTCCCCGTCCCCTCCTTGACCACTTCCCTGAAATTTTCTCTCCTTTATCAAGTTCATCTTTTGCTTTAAGATGTTAGGGTCCCCAGGTTTTCCCATTGCTGAAATATTAGATGGAAATGTCCCCTGACCCTCAGGACTCTCCTGATTTGTGTCTTCTCCCCTTAGGATGCTGCACTCCCTAAATGACAACAGGCAGGAATGTCATCCACTAATAAAACCAAACCACTGCTGATTCTGCACCTTAGCTACTAATGGCCAACATGCATCAAACCCTGACTCTATCAGGATCTTGATAGGCATTTCATCTGCATTATGCCACAAAATCCTCTCAGTAATCAAAGTGAAAGCAAAGTCGCTCAGTTGTGTCTGACTCTGCGACCCCATGGACAGTAGCTCACCAGGCTCCTCTGTCCATGGGATCCTCCAGGCAAGAATACTGGAGTGGGTTGTCATTTCCTTCTCCAGGGGATCTTCCTGACCCATTTAACAGATGTGAAAACTGAACACCAAAGGGTGATAGAACTTGTTAAACATCTGAGCAGTTTTAGTTCTAGGAATCAAACTAACCTGAATCCCAACCACAGACAAATCTCACAGTCAAGCTAGGTCTCCCCATTTATTATTAATAAGACTGTATGCACCTTGGGTGGATATTATGTGGTGGGGAATTCTGTTCTTGTGCCGTTCTGGGGAGCTGGCACTTATACGTTGTGCAGCCACAGATGATTCAAGGCATGTCTTGGAGTTTAATGTCCTCATTCAGCAAATGAAGACCCAAGGATGACAGAGAGGGCTTAAGAAGGGGTTTTGGAAAAGGAAATATTATGGACTGAATACTTGTGTTTCCCTAAAATTCCTATATTGAAGCCCTAATTCTGAATATGATTGTATTTGGTGGTGGGGCCTTTGGGAGGTAACTGAGTATAGATGATGTTGTGAGGGTGGAATTCTCATGATGGAGTTAGTGTCCTTACAAGAAGAGGAAGAAATCAGAACTCTCTCCTCTGCCATGTGAGAATATAATGAGAAGATGGCCATGTGCAGACCAGGAAGAATCTTACCAGACACCAAATCTCCCAGCACTTTGATCTCACATTTCCCAGACTTTAGAACCCTGAGAAATACATGTCTATTGCTTAAGCTGCCCAGTGTATGGTATTTCGCTATAGCAGCTCAACCTAACTAAGACAGTAAAGGATGGCTGGTCCATGCCGACCAAGGGAAAGGCAAGGAAGTGAGAGAAAGCAGGCATCACAGACATGGGTGCTCTTGTGCTACTGGTATTGGAAAAATCAAACAGAATTATAACCCTGAGACCATACAAAACTTTGGAAAATTTACTAAGGGATATTAGGTTTGCACACACACACAAATGAGATGAGTTCTTTGTTTGCCTGAATAATTTAGAAAACATTTAAGAGACCATGAATTTGAAATCTTATAGTTTGGTTTTTGTATACCAATAAATAATAATTGACATTATAAAGCTAATGTTTACTGAGTGGATAATTTATGCCAGGTACTAGTTGCTAAGCATATTTTATGCATCATAACATTTAATCCTTACAGTGTTATTACTACCCTTATGACTGAACCAAACTTGGGTCCATTCACCCAAGCACAGTAAAGTGAATTTGCTGACACTGGGCTGTAATGAAAGCATAGCATTTATTGCAGGCGCCAAACAAGGAGTACAGATAGCTAATGCTCAAAAGACCTAAACTCTTCGTTTGGTGCCTGCAATAAACTCTGTGCTCTCCTTCACCACAACCTGGTGTCAGCAGATGGCTTTACTGTGCATGGGCAAATGGAAAGTTTGGTTCAGTAACAACTGTGGCACCCCAGATGGGTTGGCAGTCCCAAGTGGGCAACTCACCTGTGGCTCATGCACCCATCTTCCTCTGGCCAGTGGCAGCTCCCAGATCCTGTCCAGCAGCTGCCTAAGCACCTGTTTCTCAGACACAGTGCTTAACAACAACCAGGCATCATTATCCCAGGGTGCTTTTGATTTTTGTGGTAAAGAAGACAAGAGGCAGGCAGAGGACATGGTGGGGGAAGCACTGGAGGGGAAAGGGGTCTGTCCCAGGAAGGCTTCATACAGTTCTACTCAGTTACACCCTTTCCAGGTAAGGGAAGTGGCACTCAGACAGGTTAAGTCACATGCCCAAAGTCACACAGCTTCTGTACATGGTGAAGGCAGAGTTTGTTCCCCAGTAGTCTGATTCAAAGAGTCACCCACCACACTCTACTGTGACAACAGAAAATCCTTGTGAAAATTTCCATCAGAATAAAATGTCTGCCCCACTGCAGCCAACCTTTTCATATACTATAACTCCAGGCAGATGGAAAAGAAAAATCAACCATAAAAGGAAGGGCTGGAGATGCCAGTCTTATCAATGTCCTACAGAGTAAGAGGAAGGATGGATCAAGCTGCTTAAAGGGGAAAACTGACAACAGTCACTCTCCAGGGAGGGAAAAAGCATCTTAGTGCCCAGAGCAGGTGGGCTGGGCACAGCCTGAGCTGATGATCACCCCCAATTGTAATTATATTGGGGGAAAAGCTCCCTTCAAATTGAGCTAAAGGAAAGTTAGAACACTTTAAAAGTTCTGGCCAGAGCAGGAAGCACTGGTACAGGAGGTGAAGGAGGCTGGCTTCACCTTGCAAACAAAAGGAAAACAGGAGGTAAGACAGCAATTGCTCCTGAAGGAAGCATCCATATTTCATTCTGCCAGGTGCCTACAGCTGAAGCTTTTGTGACCCTAATATAATCAGGGACCCAGTCTCAATAGTCAAAGGAATGTAATTCAGCAGCTTGAAAGTGGTGGTGGTTTGGTTGCTAAGTTGCATCCAACTCTTGCAATCCCATGGTCTGTAGCCTGCCAGGTTCCTCTGTCCATGAGATTTCTCAGGCAAGAATACTGGAGTGGGTTGCCATTTTCTTCTCCAGGGGATCTTCCCTATTCAGGAATCGAACCCAGGTCTCCTGCCTTGCAGGCAGAACCTGCACTGCAAGTGGGTTCTTTACCAACTGAGCTATGAGGGAAGTCACTTGAAAGTAATTAAGCAGCAAGTTTCCATGCCCAACCTGAAAAATATCACAGAGCATGGGTTCTCAGCTCCATCAGGTCCAATGTCCCCATATTTTTTTTTCTTATTTTTGATAATATTTTGAAATGGAGAGACTAAATGAAATAGTCAGATGCTCACACCTACATGCAGAATAACTGAATGTGACAGTCACAAATATGGAAAGAGCAGGCGTGTGTCACAGTGGAGTAACAGCGAGTGTCAAGAGTTTTCCAAAATGGTGACTCTTACTTGACAATACTTTATACAAAACAAAGTGCAATATTCTTTTGACTTACCCCGTAGCTACATCCCTGGACACTTCGATGTTCATTCAGTGTTTGCATGCGAAATAGAAGGTTCCAGATCAGACAATCATAAAAAGGTTTCTAATCCATATGAACCCTGGAGAAGGGCATGGCAACCCACTCCAGTATTCTTGCCTGTAGAATCCCATGGGGAGAGGAGCCTGGCAGGCTACAGTCCACGGGGTTGCAAAGAGTCAGACATGACTGAAGAGACTTAGCATACTTACAACCTTTATGAATGCCTGGTAGACTATTCAAAAATCAAGCAGAACGTAGGTGCTTTTTTTTAATTTGCATCTAATAAAACCGTCTCTCATTTTGAGTAACTCTACCACCTCCCATTGTTAAGACAACCAAAATCACAGATTCTTTAAAAAATAGAAAAAGCAGAGGGAGGTGCAAATCAGTCCCCAGTGAACATCTGTAATGGGAGATCCAATTCCTAAACCTCAAAGATGCTCCTAGAGACCCCCTTCTTGCCTTCCCAGTTTTCCTGCATGTCTCAGTTCCCACATAACAAACCCCTAAAGCACCTTTTTGACCCACTAGACACCTGATAGTGTCTTGTTCCTCCCCCAACACCATGCCTCTCAATCCTTATCAAGTAGACTAATTTAACTGTTTTGTCTCCACTTTTCAGCCATCTCTACTCTCTTCATTTCCATATTTTACATCAGAAAAGTCCCAGGAAACATCCAGGACAAGGATTGGGCTCTCCCTAAAATGCAGGGAAGGCTATGAACCCCCTCAAAATAGATCTTTTCCCCATGGATAAAGAATGTTTGTGCCAGGCACCAAACTAGACCTTTGAGATACAATATTTCTTGGTACCTACTAGATAGGAGATGATTAAAGTAATTATTGTGCAAACCAGGGGTCAGCCAACTATATGGTCTATAGGTCAAATGTCTTCCATCTGTTTTCCTGTGGCCTGCAAACTAGGAATGGTTTTTACATTTTAAATGGTCAGGGAAAAAATCAAAAGAGGAATAGTATTTCATGATGTGAAGATTACATGAAATTCAAATTTCAGAGTTCATAAATAAAGTTTTACTGGAATACAGCCACACTCATTTGCTTATGTTTTGTTTATGCCGGCTCTCAAGCTACAAAGAAGAATTGAGTAGTTGCTGCAAAGACTTTATGGCCTGAAAAGCTGAAAATATTTACCATCTGGGTCTTTTCGGTAAAAGTTTGCTGATTCCTGGTTTAGACACTGAACAAGTGCCCTTGAGCACCTACAATATGCCAGGTGCTAAAGTCATAGAGAGAAAGGGCAATCAACAAGGGTGTGAGTGTGTGTGTTAAGTTCCTTCAGTCGTGTCCAACTCTTTGTGACCCTGTGGACTATAGCCCGTCAGGCTCCTCTGTTCATGTGATTATCCAGGCAAGAATACTGGAGTGGGCTGTCATTTCCTCCTCCAGGCAATCTTCCCCACCCAGGGATCGAACCCGCACTTCTTATGTCTCCTCCACTGGCAAGCGGATTCTTTACCACTAGTGCCACCTGGAACGCCTAATCAAGGATATTCCTTCTTAAAAATTCTAAAAGCATATTATTCCAAATTGGGTAGACTTGGGATCCCATCTCAGCTCTACTGACTTTGAACACATTTCTTGACCTCAGTTTCCTCATCTATAAAGCAGGGTTGTGAATGACCTACTCACACAGATATGTAGATATAAAATGATACAATCTGGGGACTTTCCTGGCTGTCCAGTAGTTGGGACTTTGCCTTCTGATGCAGAGGGTGCAGGTTCAATCTCTGGTCAGGAAGCTAAGATCCCATATGCCTTGAGGCAAAAAAAAAAACACAACATAAAACAGAAGTAATATGGTAAAATAATCAATAAAGACTTTAAAAAATGGTCTACATCAAAAAAGCCTTAAAAAATAAAATAAAATAGCATGATCTGTGCAAAGCTCCTCAGAGAGAAGAGACCAGCAGCTAACAGCTCCTTCCTGGATCTCCCTTCGTTCCCACGTGTGCCAGGAGAGCAGGTAAGGATGAGTGAGTGAGGTCACAGCCTCCTTGTCTAAATGTTTTCTTCTTAGAAAACATCTTTCTTCTTTACATCCTTCCCTACATGAAAAATCCCTGTCAGAGGAATATTAAAAGGCCCTAACACCTACAGTGAGATGGAAGGCAAGCTTGTGATCTCACAGCTAAATCATTTTTGTCTTCCTCTACACTGATCTGATACTGGCCCCCTTTAAAAATAATAATAATAATAATATGAAAGTTGGGAAGTGGAAAACTTCATCCTCTGGAGTTTTCAAAAACTAATTCAGTTGTAATCATGGAAGATTGAAACGAGGATTCATGACACATATCTCTTCCTCCTGGGCAGATGAATCTATGACTTGCATTTGATTTTAAATGTGATTCTCCTGCATCGTCAGTGGGTTTGATTGATAGAGCACACGAGGCCACTCAGGAAAATGATACAGTGGAGATCAAAGCATGAAAGATAATTTTCCCTGAAATGTCTGCAGCCGACGGTGAGTTATAAGCCTTTGTCTCCCACTTTATGGAACACAATTTCATTTAAAGCCAAAATCTGTCACTTCAGCATTGTTTATCAGAATGCATCCTACACCGCGGTCCCCCAAAGAACAGTGTCAAGTTGAAAGGTAGAAAATCAAACGGGTACAAATATCCCAGGACAAAATTAAGTAAGGGGAATGGCTTCTGATCTGCATAAATATTATCCACCAGTGATGCATTTGGGACAAGAAATGAAGTCATTCATCTGCAAGGTAAATACTCAGCACTGTCAGAGGGGCCTGACACAGCCTTACAAACCCAGGGAATCCTGCTCAGCAGCTCCTAGGTCTCTGCTTCATAACTCTGCTTTATTCATGGGTCCACAAGGAGAGGCACAACTGGGTTTTTATCTTTGCACAACTTTTCTAAACCTTTCCTTTTGCAATTCATTCACATCGTCAATATATCATGATTGAGGATCTACCAAAGACCATCAGGAGTTATCTGGAAGGCAGGAAGGCAGAATATGAGGACCTGCAATTAAAAGACCTAGGCTTGAGTCCAGATGCTCCTCCTTTCCAGCTCTGAGACCTTGGACCAGCCCCTTCACTCCTCTGAACCTCAGTTTTCCCCACTACCAAGTGGAGGGCAAATGAGTCCAGACTTGGAAATGCTTCATACACTGCTGTGTGCTTCACAGATGCAAAGCCCAAGGACAGTGCCATTCTAGGCATGGTTGCGGGTCCAGGAGGCCTCGGTTGTCACTGATTTCATGAAGGTATCCCTACAGCTAAGGGTCATCAGTTTTAGCAGAAAGGTTTTGTGGTGAAAATGACTTCACTGAGGCACCTCGATCCCTCTGCCACCAATGGACTCTACGGCATTTGTTTCTGAGACTCCTAGAGGATGCCGTATTCTGAACCTACCCACTCTCCTGGCCTCATCACTCATTATCCGCCACTAGCTTTTCCTACACTTTGGTAGATGTCACTGTGACTTATCTAAGAAAGAGCCCCTTCTTCCTTGCTAAGGGAACCCCAATTTTTAGGTATTGAATAGTCACATGATTCAGGAGAAGCTATCCCCCTCCTGGGCCTTGAAGAATAAATCCTGATTGATCTAAACCAATCATAGTGATACTGACCCTCTTCTACATGACTGATTCTGACCAAAAAGAGTTGTTGGGAAGTCTATTGGGAACTTTTATTAATAGGAAGTTCATCTTTATTGTTAAAAAGAGATGTAAGAAAGGAAATATTTCTTTTCTGGTCTTTAGGCATTGTCATATGTGGGTGTGATGTTTGGCGCTATGGCAGCCATCTTGTGACAAATAGAGGAAAAGACTGGGACAAAGGCCACAGATTATAAGTCAGAGCAGAAAGATGGCAAGAGCCCAGGTCTTTGATGATATGACTGAACTACTAAATAAGCCAACTCTGGAGTCATCCTACCTTCAAACTCCTTTTCATACAAGATAATAATTCCCCCAATGGGTTCTTTAAACCATCCGAGCTTTCTCTTACTTGCTAACAAATACATGTGGATTCCAAGTTGTTATTTCCATGTATGGAATTCACTCCTGACACAATTCACCCATGCTGGCATCAGTGGCAGGTGGTGGCTGGACTGGGGAGGGCCCAGGAGAACTCTTCAGGAACAGTGTTACAAGGAGCTGTCTTATCTTTGATCTCTGCTACTAAGTCTCAGGCTTTCTGTATCCCTCTTCTAACCACCCACCGCCCGCTCCCCCTTATCTGGATAACTCCTCTTCATAATTCAGGTTTCAACTTAACAGTCACTTCCTTAGCCAGGCCATCTCTGACCAACACCCACCGGAGGTCAAGATACTCTATGATACATACATTCTCATAGCTCCAGTATGTTATTCATAGCATTTATCATAAATTGTAATTATACATTTGTCTGACTATGATTAATGTCCAACTCTGTAAGCTCCATAAGGTCAGGGACCACACTGCGTTTACCAGTATACATTCACCTCCTACAATAGAGACAGGCATATAATAGTTGCCTCAGTAAATATTTATTGAATTCATGAATTAATTAATTGGTTAATTAATTCCTCTTACATTTCAGTCATACTTAGTTTCTGAAAATATCCAGATTCTGGCCTGAAATGTCCTTCCCACCTCCCACTGTGTGCAGTCTTGAGAAACAGAAGCCAGAGGGGACAGAGTCTCCTTCCCATAATCAGGAGGTTGGGAGGTTTTGTGGAATGCAGAATTTTCAGTGCTAAAATTATCACAGTCCCAGGAAAGTCAGGACAGTTGGTCACCCTGCTTGTGACTGAGCGTGGGACTGGGCACAGTCAATCAGACGCTTTCTCCTGCAACTTGCCTCTGATGCAAGAACACGGGGCCTATTGGGTTTCTATGGATTCTCTGCTGGGACAGCTCTGACATCTGCAGACTACTCTATCCCCAACACACGCCCTTGGTGGAGTTGCCACTGTACAGACCTCTACAGCAACCTTGTTTGGGGGCCCTTTGCCTAGCTGGTCCTTCAGGACTCCCCTCAAAATATTCTTTTTCTTTATTAAAGTCATCTTTTGGGATGAACAACTGAGAATTTAGAGACAAAAACAAGAAGTCACATCTTATACTTTAAATCCCCAGCATGAGTCCTGGCACAGAGTATGGGTTCATGGGAGGTTTGATGAATGAATAAATGAGTGAGAAAATTAAATGACCTGACTCCCTTCTCTGCCATATGGTGTCACTGCAAGAAACAGATGGCACACTCAAGTGGGGTAATCAAGAAGAGCTTAACAGGGATTTCCCTGGCAGTCCAGTGGTTAAGACTCTGAGCTTCCACTGCAGGAGGGCATGAGTTCAATTCTTGGTCAGGGAACTAAGATCCTGCATGCTGCCACTCCATGCGACAAGGCCAAAAAAATGTTTTTAACCTTAAAAATAGATGCATTTAATAAAGGGCTATGTACAGAGGTATGAGCAGGATTTAGAAAAACCAAAAAGAGATGTTGCATTACCCTCAGAACTAGCAGGAGTGAGGAGCCATTATCAGCACTGAAGAGAAAGATGAAACAGCTGTGGGACCCAAGGAGGGCAGCTAGAGCTGTTGGAGAGAGCTGCCTGGCAGGAGCTGCGACCAGCAGTAAAGAAAGGCAGCCTACCCATGGCAGGTCAACTGGGAAGAGCCAGAGGAACAAATCCCCCACCCTCTCTCTCCTCCCATCCTCTACTATCCTATGAGGGTCCCCCACTGACCAAACCCAACCAGCCACAAGAACGTAAGGGAACTTAGGTGACACACTCCACAGAGGTCAGCCTCCTCAGGTACAGAGCAAAAGAAGGAAGGGTGGACAGGAGGACTTCAGGGGCACGTGCTAAATATCCAGTGCAGAGAGAGGACGCACTAAGAAAATCTCCTTCACCCAGCACTTCCAGTCCCGGAGAGGCTAAAGCTCTTTGAAGAGTCAGTCCCATCCTAATGCCACCAGCATCACCCATCAGCTATAGGCTTACCCTAAACTCTGCAGTATCGCCTTCATATGTACACATTTCCACCATGATTTTGTCCATAAGAGAAACTTATCCTCCAAACCCTGTAGAGTAACCACAGAGCCCAGAAGTCTGGAGCTTTCCAACTTGGAAGCAGCTTCAGGGCTCAAGAGAGCCAAGAAATAAAACTGATGCCATAAATCTGGACCCGAGGCAGGTAGCGTGGGTGAGCCGCTCCAGCAGATGAGCAGGCTCCCATCCCTTCACCCCAAAAGCAGCAAACACATCTCTCATTCATTGTGGCCCCTTCATTTCCAACTGGAGGTGCAATAACTTCTAAAAGTTTAGTGTCATCCAACAACAGCAATCTCTCCTTCATGCACAGAAAAGAGAAACTCACTCAACTCTGGGCATGAAACACAGACTCAAGCTCTCTTCTCATTTTATGTCCACTAACCTCAGAGAGTCAGTTATGACTTATGCAATTTTTTAAAGCTATCTTCTAACTTGTTTATTTTAATTGAAGGATAGTTGCTTACAACATTTGTTTGATTTCTGCCATACACCAACATGAATTAGCCAGAGGTGTACATGGGTCCCCTCCCATGACCTGTGCATTTTTAACTAGTGCTGGAAGTAGGTGGGGGCGAAGGATTTACCAGTAATAAGGAGTAAAAATGCAAAAGTTTTATTGATAAGATATGCATGTAAAGGGCTTGATATGGTGCCTGGCATGGAAAAACACTCAATAAATGTTTGCCATCCAGTGTCTGTTGTCTTCATTCTTAGTAATACTAGCCATTTTATTGAGCATTTACTATGGACTAAGTATATTATGGACACTTGACCCTCACAGCAACTCTGGTTGAATAGCTGTGGTTCTCTGCCCCAGTATCCTTTTTCTAAGAACTGCCTTAACCCACCTCCAACCCCTGTAATCAGAGCTGACTCAGAGAAAGACTGAGTCAAAAGGTTCTTTCCTTGGAAATGTGGACACTGAGACCAACAGAACTGAATCACTCTCATTCCTGGTCACTGAACTGTTAAGATGTAAACCTTCACATTTAGTTCCTGTCTACACAAAGGAATGCAAAAACAATTCTGTATATGCATCAGTCCTGGAGCCAGTTTTCCAAACCCCAGTGTCCATCCTGCCTTTTTTGTGACTTCTTTTTCAGTAACAATAAAACCCTCCTTTGCACTTAAGATACCTCAAGTTGGGCTTCTGGCATTTGTAACCACAAGCATTCCTTGAGACAGGTTATTAATATCCCTACATTACCTGGATGAGAGCATCAAAGCTGAAAAAAACAGTGAAATAAGTAATCTGCCTGAGATATCCCCGGTACTATGGGAAAAACCACCAGACCATTCAGGTATGACCTAAATCAAATCCCTTATGATTATACAGTGGAAGTAACAAATAGAGTCAAGGGATTAGATCTGATAGACAGAGTGCCTGAAGAACTATGGATGGAGGTTCGTGACACTGTACAGGAGGCAGGGATCAAGAACATCCCAAGAAAAAGAAATGCAAAAAGGCAAAATGGTTGTCTGAGGAGGCCTTACAAATCCCTGAGAAGAGAAGCTAAAGGCAAAGGAGAAAAGGAAAGATACCCATCTGAATGCAGAGTTCCAAAGAATAGCAAAGAGAGATAAGAAAGCCTTCCTCAGTGATCAAAGCAAAGAAGTAGAAGAAAACAATAGAATGGGAAAGACTAGAGATCTCTTTAAGAAAATTAAAGCTACCATGGGAACATTTCATGCAAAGATGGGCACACTTAAGAACAGAAATGGTATGGACCTGACAGAAGCAAAAGATATTAAGAAGAGGTAGCAAGAATACACAGAAGAACTGTACAAAAAAGATCTTCATGACCCAGATAACCACGATGGTGTGATCACTCACCTAGAGCCAGATATCCTGAAATACCAAGTCAAATGGGCCTTAGGAAGCATCACCATGAACAAAGCTAGTGGAGGTGATGGAATTCCAGTTGAGCTACTTCTAATCCCAAAGGATGATGCTGTTAAAGTGCTGCACTCAATATGCCAGCAAATTTGGAAAACTCAGCAGTGGCCACAGGACTGGAAAAGGTCAGTTTTCATTCCAATCCCAAAGAAAGGCAATGCCAAAGAATGCTCAAACTACCTCACAATTGCACTCATTTCACACACTAGCAAAGTAATGGTCAAAATTCTCCAAGCCAGGCTTCAACCGTACATGAACCATGAACTTCCAGATGTTCAAGCTGGATTTAGAAAAGGCAGAGGAACGAGAGACCAAATTATCAAATCCGCCGGATCATCAAAAAAGCAAGAGAGTTTCAGAAAAATATCTACTTCTGCTTTATTGACTATGCCAAAGCCTTTGACTGTGTGGATCACAACAAACTGTGGAAAATTCTTAAAGAGATGGGAATACCATA
Organism: Giraffa tippelskirchi; assembly: GCF_054371585.1. Taxonomy (NCBI): domain Eukaryota; kingdom Metazoa; phylum Chordata; class Mammalia; order Artiodactyla; family Giraffidae; genus Giraffa; species Giraffa tippelskirchi. The sequence continues at coordinate 26,829,516 of NC_137287.1, forward strand.
CCACCTGACCTGCCTCCCGAGAAATCTGTGTGTAGGTCAAGAAGCAACAGTTAGAATTGGACGTGGAACAACAGACTGGTTCCAAATCAGGAAAGGAGTATGTTAAGGCTGTATATTTTTACCCTGCTTATTTAATTTATATGCAGAGTAGCTCATGCTAAATGCTGGGCTGGCTGAAGCACAAGCTGGAATCAAGATTGCTGGGATAACTATCAATAACCTCAGATATGCAGATGACACCACCCATAGGGCAGAAAGCAAAGAAGAACTAAAGAGCCTCTTGATGAAAGTGAAAAAGGAGATTGAAAAAGCTGGCTTAAAACTCAGCATTCAGAAAACTAAGATCATGGCATCCAATCCCATTACTTCATGGCAAATAGATGGGGAAACAATGGAAACAGTGAGAGACTTTATTTTGGGGGGCTCCAAAATCACTGCAGATGGTGACTGCAGTCATGAAATTAAAAGATGCTTGCTCCTTGGAAGAAAAGCTATGACCAAACTAGACAGCATATTAAAAAGCACAGACATTACTTTGCTGACAAAGGTCCATCTAGTCAAAGCTATAGTTTTTCCAGTAGTCATGTATGGATGTGAGAGTTGGACTATAAAGAAAGCTGAGTGCCAAAGAATTGATGCTTTTGAACTGTGGTATTGGAGAAGACTCTTGAGAGTCTCTTGGACTGCAAGGAGATCAAACCAGTCCATCCTAAAGGAAATCAACCCTTAATATTCATTGGAAGGACTGATGCTGAAGTTGAAACTCCAATACTTTGGCCACCTGATGGGAAGAACGGACTCATTTGACAAGACACTGATGCTGGGCAAGATTGAAGGCAACAGGAGAAGGGGATGATAAAGGACGAGATGGTTGGACAGCATTACCAACTTGATGAACATGAGTTAGAGCAAGCTCTGGGAGTTGGTGATGGACAAGGAAGTGCTGCAGTCCATGGGGTCGCAAAGAGTCGGACACGACTAAGCGGCTGAACTGAAGTGGTAAAAGCCAGCTTTCAAACTCAGGATTGTCTGAGTCCACTATAAACTCACTCTGCCCCATCAGATCAGTTCTCCTCAGATCTGAACTTAATTATTCCCTTCCGGTGTGAAATTTTAAAGAGAGAAACAGAGAAGTAAGGGAAAGGCATCCAATATAGGTTTGCACTCAATTGGGTTAAACTAAACAGAAATGAATTGAGTGACTGTGTTTCCATGAATCTAAGCTATGTGCTTTTTCACATTTCACCACTTTTAAAACACACTCATCTTACAATCAATATAAGTTTTTAATGTAGTGCATCTTTTTCCCCCAAAGAGTTGTTATCAAATCAATGACCTAACTTACAATCAATGGTACCTTATAAATAAGGAAATATGGTAAAATATTGTCACTTTGGGAAGGTACCTACTTATTCCAATGATGCTGCCATTGTCAAAAACACTTCTGGAGTTCTCCAGAATTCCGTTCTTGAATGTTCATGTTGGGGCAGCTCATTTTTTTCAAGGAAAGAGACTCCAATGACCCTGTGCCCTTCCTGTTACCACTTTGTACCTAAGCAGCTGCTAACACTACATGGCAGCCTGAAATAAAAGAAAACTGAATTTGTATCCTCAGCAAACTCAGAGAATATCCTGGATTCATTTATAAATGCTAAATTTTGAAAACACCTAAATTTGGAAGGTTTTCTTAGTCCTACGTAAAATAAGTCTTTAGAGAGACACTTCATCAGCTCACTGGAACTGAAGAATTTCATTTTCACATCAGTTGAAATCCAACCAGCTCTCCTTTCCTTGCTGGGGAGACTGGACTCTCAGATACTGCTGGGGAGGATGGGTAGAAAAGGTGACTGGGTACAATCCCTATGTAAGAGAGATTTAATGATATCGAAATTACTCTTTTGACCCAGCAATTTGACATCTAGAAATTGATACTACAAATGCACTTGCACGCATATGCATAAGATTATTCACAAAAACACTGTAATGTCAAAATATTGGAAATGCCACCAACAGGAGACTGGCTAAACAAATTATTGTATGGCTACTTAATAGAATACATTCAGCTGCTTCCCAGGTGGCGCAATGGTGAAGAATCTGCCTGCCAACGCAGGAGACACAGGTGACACAGTTTCGACCCCTGGGTTGGGAAGATCCCCTGGAGGAGGAAATGGCACCCCACTCCAGTATTCTTGCCTGGACCATCCCATGTACAGAGGAGCCTGGTGGGCAACAGTCCATGGGGTTGCAAAGAGTCCATGAGTGTCTAGCACATACACACACACATTCAGCAGCTAGAAAAAAAAAAGAGAGGTTTCTCCATACTATTTCTATGTATTAATATCTCCCCAAAATATCATATTAAGAAAAGCAAGGTATAGAACAGTATGTGTAGCAGATTACATTTTGAGAAAAGGGACAAAGCAGAGTTTGTATTTATATTTGTATTATTCACATATATAAATTCTAGAAAGAGTGTAAGATAGTCTTGAAGGTGGGATTTATTAGGTCTCCTCTGCTGTATAATAAATTACCCCAAACAGCACAGCTTAGAACAACAAGCATTTATTATCTCCCCGTGCCTATGACCTGGGATCCACAAGCAGCTAGCTGGGTGGTTCTGGCTCAGGGTCTCTTGAGGCTACAGGTAAGAAGCCAGCCACGACTGCAGTCATCAGAGGGTTGTCTGGGACTGAACGATAAGCTTCCAGCCTCACTTCTGTGGTTGCTGGCAGGCCGCAGGTCCTCATTGGCTGTTAGCGGGAGACCTCAATTCCTCACCACAGGGACCTCTTCCTAGGGTGCCTGAGTGACCTCACATCATGGTGGCTGGCTTCCTCCAAAGCAACGGATGAGAGACAGAGAGATGGACAGGCAGAAAGAGCCCAAGACCAAAGCTGCAGTTTTTTATAACCTAACCTCAGAAGTGACATACCATCACTTCTGCAGCATTCTGTTGCTCACAAAGACCGACGCGGCAGACTTCCATGGTGGTGAAGTGGTTAAGAACCCACCCGCCAACGCAGGGGACATGGACAGGGGTTCAATCCCTGGTCCAGGAACAAAGCTCGCACATGCTGCCGGAGCCACTGAGTCTGTGCGCCACAACTAGCGAAGCCTGGGTTCTCTAGACCTGTGCTCTGCAACAAGAGGAGCCACCTCAACAAGAAGCCCACGCACTGCATCTAGAGAAAGCCCAGGTGCAGCAACGAAGACCCAGCACAGCCAAAAATAAATCAATAAGTAACTAAAATAAATTTTTTAAAAAGATCAACCCTATTACAATACAGGAGGGGACCACTCAAGGGTGTGAATGCCATGAGGCAGGAATCATGGAGGACCCTCTCGGAAGCTGGTTACCTCCGGGGAGAACCGAGGTGCTGGAGATGGGGACAGGAGAGAGACATTTTACTATATTTTTTGCATTATTTCTCTTTTGAACTTTACACTATACTTTCTATTCAAAACATTGGAATTTAAATGAGTGAGAGAAAAAGAGAATGCCCTCAGGGACAACCAAGGAGCCAGGATCAGAATTTGAGACATCTTCTGATAGAGCCATGGTTCTCAAACTGGGGCACAGGTACCCCAGGGGAACCCTACTGTATCCCTGAAAAATTCAAAGCTACAAACATGACCGTCTTCCTCGGAGCATCAGTAGACTTGACTCAGTAAGTAACTTAAAATAGATGTAGCACAAGGTAGAACGCAGAATTCACAGATATCTAAGATAAAACATGAAACTTCAAAGAAATGTTCACCCTTAGAGAGACTGTTTTGGGCTACACTTGCAGAATTTGAATTCTTTCTCCTTTCTTCTTAGGGGTAGTTTGTTAAAAGTTTGAAAACCACTGCTCTGGGCAAATTTACCTCCAAAATAGCACAGAAAATCAATCTCATTGCTGTAAGATAAATTTTATTTCAATAAAAATGAAACAAGTAACAAGTTGATGACCTATTACTGTCACCCAACTTAGCCACAAATGACTTTCAAGTGTTTTTGAAAAATCCAACCCACCACCCTCAGAGGACCAATATGCTATTAATTCTGAAGATTACAGGCAGAAGAGGTCACCCTTGGGGGCAGCATTCACCCCTAGAGCAGCATCAGAAGGTACATACTCCAATAGTGGCTGTTTGGAAGGGGGCAATGCACAAGTGAAACCATCAGCTTTGCTCTGTTTTTTTTAATGTTGCCCATGACCAGCAAATGGAGTTTGGTTTCCCTGCTCTCTGTTTTTCCATTTGGTACCTTCACTTCCCTCCCATGTATTCTCCTGGAAACCAAAAGTGGATCATGTTGTCTCTTGAACAATACATGGATGAAGAAATGATGAAGACCTTGGACTCTAGAGTCTGACACTGAACCCAAACTCTAGCCCCCTCTACTCAGTTGCTGTGTGACCTTGAGCAAGTTCTTAAACTCTCTGAACTTGCTTCTTCACCCAGAAAACAGTGGAAATAAAAGTTTACTGAGATCATATTATGGAAAGTTCTTAGCCCAGATGTTACGTAGAGTAACCATTCAAAAAGTATTAGCATTATCATCATCAAGGAAAAGGCTTCTGATAAAATAATTCCATTGAGCAATGAATGTCTTTAACAGTAATGAATTCTTGGTTCACCAACCAGCCCAAGGTCTGACACAGATAGATAAAACTTTTTTCTTCTTTTTTTTTTTTGGTCACATCACTTGGCTTGTGGGATCTCAGTTCCCCAGGCAGAGAGCAAGCCCAGACCCTCAGCACTGAGAGCTCAAAGTCTTTAACTACTGGACTTCCGGGGAATTTTCTGCATTTTCTTTCTTTTTTTTTAAAGTCACTCAGTCATGTCCAACTCTTTGCGACCCCAAGGCATGGACTACACTGTCCATGAAATTCTTCAGGACAGAATACTGGAGTGGGTAGCCTTTCCCTTCTCCAGGAGATCTTCCCAACCCAGGGATTGAACCCAGGTCTCCCACATTGCGAGCGGATTCTTTATCAGCTGAGCCACAAGGGAAGCCCTGCATTTTCTTCTTTATAATTTCCGTAGATTCCAAATGCTTTATCATGAACAAGTATGACCTTTGTAATCAGACACAAAGCTGGCATTATCTTTGTGCTAGCTCATCCTGAACCCAGCAACTGGCCACCAATTTCTGCTTTGGCTGATTCATCTTTAGAGCATCAATAACTACTCCAATTAAAGATGGAGTCTTAATTTGTTTATTTGTTAAAAATAAATTAAGGGGCTTCCCTGGTAGTCCAACAGTTAAGACTCTGCATTTCCAATGCAGAGTGTGAGGGTTCAATCCCTAGTCGGGGAACTTAGATCCCACATGCCACATGGCACAACCAAAATAAAAAAATAAAATATAATGGATATTTACCTTTCAGGCAGCATGGAACTTCCCAAGCTAGAGAGAATGGAGGAAAATTAAAAAGGTCTCAAATTTCTCCTCCTTCCTCCCACCCCCATTCCCTCCCATCACCCAACCTGGGCTCTAATACCCTGGAGAAAAACTGAGGGCAGCTAACTTTGTGCTTTTACTCTGGACAGTTAAGAGCAGAAGCCGAGGGTGGGGGGGAGGGTGGTGGCCCTGCTAATGTGGATGAAATCAAGGCAAATTAGGGAAGGGTAAATTCTGGAACATGTTTTACAATCCCATTAGTTCTAAGCACACAGGATTTCAAATCAAACAGCATCCACACACATACTCTTGGATTATTTAAGAGATAAGGCATATCCAAAATTAGCATATAGATCACAGGCATGCACTTGAGTGCTGCTAAAGTGGGCTATAAATGCCTGAAAAGCAGTTGTTTCTCTGAAGAGAGCTTTATGCCATTCCAAAATCTTGTTCAGGAAATGTGAACCGTAAGTCAAATGAACTCCACTCACTTTTTGGTTTTCACACCTAACTCTTGTATCTCCTTGCGGCAAGTCACCCACTCTCTCCAAACCTTCATTTCCCTACCAGTAAAATGAGTATTCTAGTACCTCTCATCACCTCATGGGAGGATCTAAAGGGACATGGTAAGCAAACACTTTCTAAACTATGTTAGCTGCTCAGTCATGTTGGACTCCTTACGACCACATGGATTGTAGCCCACCAGGCTTCTCTGTCCATGGAATTCTCCAGACAAGAATACTAGAGTGGGTAGCCATTCCCTTCTCCAGGGGATCTTCCCAACCCAGGGACTGAACCCAGGTCTCCTGCATTGTAGGCAGATTCTTTACCGTCTGAGTCACCAGGGAAGCCCTCTGAACCATAAAGAGCTCTGCAAATACAAGATTATGTTCATCTCCTCTCATAGACTTATCTATATGCTGCTATGTTACAAAAGAAGATTTAGGGCAGATGTCAGCAAGGTTCTTTGTTTAACTTTGAAGTTCAAGAAAGAAAGAAATAAGAATCCAGGGATTCAAATACAAATCTGAATTTGATACAAATTTGATTCAAATACAGGGACACAAATACAATTTCCATGATGACACAAGCATAACTAGTTTACCTAATAAATTCATTGCTCAGACACAGTGGAAAGATAAATTCTCCCTCAGTCTCAAGGTTTCAGTTACCTACATATTCTAAATCTATCAAGTGCTATTGAGTGCCTACTATGTGTAGTACCCAAAACAACGTCTAACACTGAAACACACATCATATACACCCCCACCACCACCACCCCCATACATAGCACATACTCTTTACAAGTGGGAAGAGCACAGGTTTCTGGAGTTCAAAGGATCTTAATGCAAACTGGCTCCCAGAGTCATCTTTCCTCTCTTTGAGAATTACTTAAGTCTTCTCTAAGCCACCATTTCTTCACATGACAACTGGAGATCAACCACCCTCAAAGCCTCATGGGATAATGGGAAATATTAAATATTAAGGACCTAGCAGAGTATTAATAGATTTTTAACAATGGCAGCTACTATAATTTTCCATCACTGCATATTTTGGAGTGCTTATGCTTAGAGTGCTTTAAACAAATTCTTTCTTTTAGGCAACAAACAACGGCATTAAATTTTTTTTCATTAATATGAGTTCTCATAGTGTTCAGAACACAGATCACAATGATAAATGCTTGCTTCTTTCCCTCTTCAAAAAATTTACAGTTCTTCCACGTGACATTTAATGGAGCATTTTGTGTCACTCTACAAAAAATAAATTTAAATTGAAGACACGGAAACATGGGAGAGTCCTTTTTGGGGGCTTAATTTGTACTTGAGTACAATAAAATCTCATCCTAGAAGCTAGAGTCATAAAACTAAAAGTCGGGAAGGAAAAGAATGGCTAATTAGGTGCTGAAAGTAAAAATTCTTTTTTATTACTGTTTCGTTAAGACCTAACAATTGGTCAGGCAGAGGGGCTTAGATGTGCCATTCTAGTTAATGGTCGGTTACAAATTTCCACCATAAACTCATCTTCCTTCCCGCATCTTAAATCTCAGGCACTGGCAGCTAATAAGTAGAGAAAGCTCTGAGGCCCAGGGCAATCTCTCTGTCAATCCAATCTCCCTCTCACTCCGCCCCCACTACCCTGCCATAACTGTCTGTAAGGGCTCCTGACTTCATGCTCAGAAACCCAACTCTAACTCAGATCATCATGAAAGGAATACATTGGTTTATCCAGCTGGTGTGATGTATGGAAAGAAACAAGAGTCCCAGGGTAGAGAAAGGACTCACTGCCAACAAGGCACACACCCTCCCCACCCCCATTTCGCTCCTCTGTCTTTATCTCTATCCTTTATTCTCTATCTCTCCTCTTGGATGAGGAAAAGCATAGGCTGACAGCTCCACATTCACATCCTACCTCTTTAGGAGCCACGATACATTAATCCCAGGGGAGATTCCAACGGCCCCTGCTCAAGCCATAGTGCTTCCGCATGGTCAACACTGCCAGACAGAGGGGGCACTGTGGTTGACTAGGCATGTGCCATTTGCCCATCACAGCAGACACTGGCAATGCCTCACCCACGTCCCTTGAACTTCTGTAGCCCATATACGCCAAAGGCATCCCTGAGACCCAACACCTGAAGGCTTATTCTTGGCTGAGACAAAATGAGCCAGAAGTTCCAGGAAGTAAGCCCCTCCAGCAGCATCCCTCAGATGTGTCAGATGGGAGATGCAAGATGAATATCTGTTTCCTCACCAGTCAGGTGGGACCCTCTGAGGTGTGTTCTGTACCATCAGCTAAAGCTCACCAAAAGGACTGAGCCCAAGTGTCTGTAGAAGTAGCTTTCTCATTACTGCACTCTGTGCTTAGTCGCTCAGTTGTGTCTGACTCTTTGTGACCCCATGGACTGTAGCCCGCTAAGCTCCTCTGTCCATGGGGATTCTCCTAGGCAAGAATACTGGAGTGGGTTGCCAGGCCCTCCTCCTGGGGATCTTCCCGACCCAGGGATCGAACCAAGGTCTCTGGCATTACAGGTGGATTCTTTACCATCTGAGCCACCAGGGAAGCCCAAGAATACTGGAGTGTGTAATCTATCCCTTCTCCAGGGGAACTTCTTGACCTAGGAACTGAACAGGGGTCTCCTGCATTGCAGGCAGATTCTTTACCAGCTGAGCTAAAAAGAAGCCCTACTGTACCTTGTATTGACTTAAACTCCATTGTCTCATTTCTCCCTGTGACGGTCAATTTTATGTGTCAGCTTGACTGGGCCATAGAGTACCCAGATAGCTGGTAAGAAACTATTCTGGGGTGTGTCTGTGAAGATGTTCAGGGGTGAGATTAACATTTAAATAAGTGCTTAGTAAAGCAGACTGCCCTCCCTAATTTGGTGGGCCTCGACCAATCAGGTGAAGGGTGAAGGCAAGAACAGAACTGAAGAGGGTCACAGGTGGTGCTAGTGGTAAAGAACCCGCCTGCCAATAAAGGAGACCTAAGAGACACACATTCAATCCCTGAGTAGGAAGATCCCCTAGAGGAGGGCATGGCAACCCACTCTAGTAGTCTTGCCTGGAGAATCCCCATGGAGAGAGGAGCCTGGTTGGCTATAGTCCATAGAGTCACAGAGAGTTGGATGCAACTGAAATGACTTAGCACACATACATGCCCCCAAGGAAGAGAGAATTTCTCCTGCCTGACTGCCTTTGAGCTGGGACATCAGTATTTTCCTGCCTTCAGACTCAAACTGAGACATCAGCTCTCTTGGGTCTCCAGTGGGCTGTCTCATCTTACATACCTTGGGATTTGTCAGCCTTCATAATTGTGTGAGCCTATTAATTAATCTTCTATTGGTCCTGTTGCTCTGGAGTACCCTAACACACACTCATATTCATACTGGTGCTTCCTCGAGTCATCCTACAAATAACCACTTACATGTAAATCCTTATCTCAGGGCCTTCTCATGGAGGAACTCAGCCAAAGAGATCCCTGGCTCTTTTAGGAGAGGAAAGATGCCTGGGAACTGGCAGCCCAGCTGAACCACACAGGAGAAAGGAGAGCTTCCTAAATGAGATGATTCTGGGAAAATAAAAACCACCCAGACCCATCATGGTCTGAGTCGCTGAGCAGATAGGATGGGGTAACTCCCACTCAGGGCAAGCATGTGGAGGATGGTTCCTGGACTGAGCCGACACAAAGGCAGGCTGCCTACCTGCTCAAACATCCATCTTAACCAAGGTTTCTGCATGGGGATCGGTTCTTCCGCTCTTGGCCTAAGCCCCATGGCTTCTCCAGCAGGTATATTGGCTCTGTGGTGTTGACTTGCTGCTCTTTTGCTGTTTGGTCAACCTCAGGCCTTGTCTCCCAATCTCCAAAATTGCTCCGACCCATTTGACTCCATGTCTGAACTTGACTTTCAGAGTTTCAGCTTCTCAAGTGTCTTTTAAAAAAATCAATTAATTAATTTTGGGCTGTGCTGGGTCTTCACTGCTATGCGCGGGTTTTCTCTAGTTTGCGGAGAGCAGGGGCTACTCTTTGTTGCAGTGCACAGGCTTCCCATTGCAGTGCCTTCTCTTGTTGTGGAGCACAGGCTTCAGGGGATCACTGGCTTCAGTGGTTGTGGTTCATGGGCTTAGTTGCTCCGTGGCATGTGGGATATTCACAGACCAGGGGTTGAACCCATGTCCCTTGCATTGGCAGCTGGATTCTTGTCCACCGTACCACTAGGGAAGTCCTTTCAGATATCTTTAAGGCAAGGGGTGCAAACTCAAATGCCCACAGTGGGGCAGATATGTAGCACAAATGAATGAAGAAGGCTGGAGACAGGGCGACAGGGCTGGGTGGGGTCTGAGGCGAAAGGAGAACACATGCCTCATTGAAGCAAGGACTCCATTTTGAGTGACTTGTGGGAATGGAGGCTGAATGTTGCCAGGCTGCCACTAGTTTTTAAAGAGAAGCATTGAAACATGTATATTGTCATGTGTGGGGCAGGGCACCATTCCATGTTCAATGCATGGGACAGGGGCTCAGGGCCGGGGCAATGGGATGGACCGGCGGGATGGGATGGGGAGGGAGGTGGGTGGGGGGTCCAGGAGGGGGAGCACATGTGAACCCATGGCTGATTCGTGTCAATGTATGGCAAAAACTATTACAATATTGTAAAGTAATTGGCCCCCAACTAAAATAAAAAAAAATAAAATAAAAATAAAGAGAAGCAAAAAGTCCAGGTTTTTTAAATGTAAAATATACAGATTACTGAATGCTGGCAACTCACTTTTTTAACGTAAATGGTGAGCCAACCAATGTTCCCACCAGTCCTGTGCTGCATGGGTCATCACCTGGTGGCCCTGAGGATGAGTCTCGCAGACCTCCACTATAGAGGATGAAACTGCCCAGGGGCAACTGTGCTCCGAAATCCGTTTGCTTCCACAGGCCACTCCCTGGGGTGACTGAGCAGGGCAGGGACACTCCTTCCTGAGAAACAAGAGTCCTGTCCCCAAAGATGGCTTGAGGACTCACCTGTGGTATTGCCACCCGACCTCCCTCCCTCCCTCCTTCACTGGAGGTTGGACTTGCTGTGCCGTCTGGGGCTCTCCCCACCTCTCCAGGCTCCCTCCCCATTTCCTGTCACAGGTGTTTCTCCTAACAAAAATCGTGTGTCTGATCGCATACTAGAGCTTGTTCCTCAGAGGAACTCACCAACACGACATCTTGTAAATTCAGCTTTCAACACTCAGCCCACAGTCATTGGGCTCAGCCAAAGAACCAAACTCTGGCTCTTCAGGTCTGACTCTAACCCAGCTCCCAGCCCTGGATCCATCCCAATGCAGAGATCCTCACACTGATTGCCCACCTGGGGGATAGGTCAACCCAAAGAACTCGAATTATCACAGGGCTCCATGCAGCATAATGCACTTTGCTCCTTTGCCAATTGAACAAGGGCCATGCACATGGCCATGGAATAACTGCAGTGCCTACAGAAAAGAACTTTTTCCCAAAAAAGATGATCTGAACTTTCCCACCAGCACTCCTTGAGTACAAGAGAGCCTCAGTGATGGCCTGCTTCTGTTTATTTTCCGAATCCCATCTTCCCAGCACCTTATCTCCTGTGCAGACACGGTGGGGGATCTATTTGTAGAGGAACTCATACAAACTCTGCAGCTGAGCCTTTCATCGCCAGCCTTGATGGTGTCTTGTTGGGCCCCATGAGGCAGAGAAAGGTCACAGGATGCCGTTTTGTCAGAAATCAACTGTTTAATTTACAATGATCAGAACTCAGCAATATAGTAGTTAGCCACGGAGAAGAAAGCACTGAACTTGAAGTCAGGAGCCCTACACTAGATTTACATCCTGGTTTCTCAGCCACTTGCTGTGTGATCTCAGACAGGTTAATTAACCTCTCTGTACAACCACTCATACCTATAAAATGGAGCTAGTGATATTCACCTCTTAAGAGTGGTTGTAAGATCCAAATTGAAGGGAGTGAAAATACCTTGCAACTGAAGTGCTTGGACTGACCGTTCCATTTTCAAACAACTGATTTTTTTTCAGCGCATCAAAAGAATTCATTCCTGGGATGAATGAATACGTAAGCAACATGGCTGAATACATCAGTTCAGTCACTTGGTCGTGTCCAACTCTTTGCGACCCCACGGACTGCAGCACGCCAGGCTTCCCTGTCCATCACCAACTCCCAAAGCTTGCTCAAACTCATGTCCATTGAATCAGTGATGCCATCCAACCATCTGATCTTCTGTCATCCCCTTCTCCTCCTGCCTTCAATCTTTCCCAGCATCAGGCTCTTTTCCAATGAGTCAGTTCTTTGCATCAGGTGGCCAAAGTATTGGAGTTTCAGCTTTAGCATCAGTCCTTCAATGAATATTCAGGACTGATTACATATGTCCTGGACTTATGAATTCAGGCTGAATACATAAGTGAATAAAATCGTTATGCTACGTATTCTTTGCTGTTGCTGTTGCTCAGTTGTGTCTAACTCTTTGCAACCTGATGGACTGCACCACACCAGGCTTCCCTGTCCTTCACTATCTCCTGGAGTTTGCTGTACACCTTAAACTTAAGCAATGTTGTATATCACTTACATCTCAATAAAACCTGAAAAATTATTTTTTTATTCTAATAATCAGCTTTTGGATGTAAAGGCTAAACATAAGCAAAACTGAAGGAACGACAATGACTGTGGAAATGTTCTAAAACTGGACATGGGTAATAGTTGTAAATTCTAGATATCAACAACTAAAAATCACTGAATTGTATACTTAGAGTGGATGAAATTTACAATGTGTAAAGTTCAGTTCAGTTCAGTCACTCAGTCGTGTCCAACTTTTTGCAACCCCATGGACCGCAGCACACCAGGCTTCCCTGTCTATCACCAACTCCCGGAGCTTGCTCAAACTCATGTCCATGAAGTCAGTGATGCTTTCTAAACATCTCATCCTCTGTCACCCCATTCTCTTCCTGCCTTCAGTCTTCCCCAGCACCAGGTTCTTTTCCAAAGAGTCAGTTCTTCGCTTCAGGTGGCCCAAGTATCGGAGCTTCAGTTTCAGCATCAGTCCTTCCAATGACTATTCAGGGTTGATTTACTTTAGGATTGACTGGTTTGATCTCCTTGCAGTCTAAGGGACTCTCAAGAGTCTTCGCCAACACCACAGTTCAAAAGCATCAATTCTTTGGTGCTCAGCTTTCTTTATGGTCCAACTCTAGTATCTATACAAGACTACTGGAGAAACCGTAGCTTTGACTAGTAATGTCTCTGCTTTTTAATATGCTGCCACATTGAACCTCAAAAATCCATGTTTAAAAAAATTGAAAAGAATAATAATGACGTTCTCTTAACTATCCCTTCCCCTGGCCTCCCAGATATGTGTGATTTGGACTCTGCCCGAGTCTCCTAACATCACTGCTCACCACCCTTTGTCATTAGATCTCCTTCAGCCATGGTGCCCTTCTTCCTGTTCCAAGCTTATTTCTGTCTCAGGGCCTTTGCACTTGCTTTACTCGCTGCTGGGACATCTTTCCCCGGGCCATCACTCCGCTGATTTCGTTGTTGTTCAGTTATCAGTCGTGTCCACCTCTTTGCAACCCCACGGACTGCAACACGCCAGGCATCCTGTCCTTCATTATCTCCCAGAGTCTTCTCAAACTCACGTCCATTGAGTCGGTGATGCCATCCAACCATCTCATCCTCTGTCGTCCCCTTCTCCTCCTGCCTTCAATCTTTCCCAGCATCAGGGTCTTTTCCAGAGAGTCGGCTCTTCACATCAGGTGGCCAAAGTATTGGAGCTTCAGCTTCACCATCAGTCCTTTCAATGAACATTCAGAGTTTATTTCCTTTAGGATTGACTGGTTTGATCTCCTTGCTGTCTGAAGGACTCTCAAGAGTCTTCTCTAGCACCACAGTCTAAAAGCATCAATTCTTTGGTGCTCAGCCTTCTTTATGGTCCAATTCTCATGTCCACACATGACTACTGGAAAAACTATAGCTTTGACTGTACAGAACTTTGTCAGCAAAGTGATGTCTCTGCTTTTTAACATACTGTCTAGGTTTGTCATAGCATTCCTTCCAAGGAGCAAGGGTCTTCTAATTTCATGGCCGCAGTCACCATCTGCAGTGATTTTGGAGCCCAAGAAAATTAAGTCTGTCATTGTTTCCATTGTTTCTCCATCTATTTGTCGTGAATTGATGGGACCAGATGTCATGATCTTCGTGTTTTGAATCTGAGTTTTAAGCCAGCTTTTCACTCTCCTCTTTCACCTTCTTTAGTTCCTCTTCACTTTCTTCCATTAGGATGGTATCATCTGCATATCTGAGGTTGTTGCTATTTCTCCTGGCAATCTTGATCCCAGCTTGTGATTCATCCAGCCCAGCATTTCATATGATATACTCTGCATATAAGTTAAATAAGCAGGGTGACAATATACAGGCCTTTGACATACTCTTTTCCCATTTTGAACCAGTCCGTTGTTCCACGACCAGTTCTAACTGTTGCTTGAATTGTTGCTTTCTGTTTCCTTCCCCTAATTTAACTCTCAGCTCAAATTCTCCAAGCTGCCCTCCCCAGTCACCCCATCTAATGGCACTTCCCCCTTTAGACATTCTCCATCACAGTGTTTCCAGTGTTCATTTATTCAGAATACTTCTTACTCTTGGAAATCTTTATATACTGACTTATTTATTGTTTGTCTCCCCAACTATTCTGTGAGCTCTCTAAGTGCAGGGAACATGTCTTTCTTGACACTGCTGTACTATCAGTACTTAGAATAGCACCTGGATCATTAAAACACATTTACTGAATGGCTGTCAAGAAAGGACATGAATCTGATGTGCTAACAGTCCAACATCTCTTAAGGTCACTTTCCTCACCTGTAACATGAGGATACTATCAGCTGGGGTGATAGTAAAAATGAAATCAGCTATTAAGGAACTCCATAAAGGTTAGCTGTCCTTTCTCTAAAACCTTTTCCCTCCTTTCCTTCCTCCCTATGACTAAAACAACCAAAACTAAACAAATTATCCTTTAGATGAAGACCAGCAGCAAAAACTCCAACGTAACTGGCCAGTTGCCACTTAACATCTGTGGATCAGATTTGCTATTGTAGATGCTATGCCTTCTCCCCAGGAGCAGATGAGACATCTTGACTGAAAATAACAAACCAGGTACTCTCTAATCTCAAACCTCAAGAAATGAACCTGACAAAAAACCTTGCAAGTGCTGATTTCAACTACCCATGTACACACCTGATTTAATAAAATGACTTTCTAACATTGAGAGCAATCATCTTTGACAAGCAACAGAAGCTGAAATTCTAAAGGAGAGCTGTAAGGCAACAAGGAGAATGTTTTGTTTGTTGAATGCCTGCTACCTGGAAATCAAATTAACATCAGACCCCTGGCCTAGCCCCTTCTACAGATAGGGGACTTGAGACCCAGAGATGGTGAGTAATTGATGACAGTCTTTCAGCCAGTTAGCGACAGAGCCAGGAATAGACACCAACTCTTCTTAGTCCCTATACATTGCTTTCTGATATTTTTGGCTGGCTGCAGACACAAACCATTATTTCTGCCAGTCGGCATCCATCCTTTTTTGCTGGTCACAACATTTGTGTTTTCTTTTGGAGAACAATCCTTCTTTCACTGTTCATGCATACAGTTTAGGTAGGACTGACACCATCCCCTGGGACTCAGAGTGAGCACATGACCTGGACAGACCAAGAACTATCTTCAACTCCATAGTCAGAATAACTGGTTCAGAGATAGGCACATGACCCTTATGGCCTGATGAGAATCAGCCCCAGGGCTTCTGTCAAGTCTCTTAGCAATGATAAGTTCCCCTCCACCTGGGATTACTACGCTGGTAAGGGGTGAGTCAAGAGCTGTTGATGACACAGAAAAGAGCCTGTCTGAGAATGAAGCTGACATAGACAAAAAGTGAACGGAGAGCTAGAGATCAGAGAGATTCCAAAATACATCATTTAAGCACCTGGATCCAGCCATACCTGAAATTCAAGTCTATTTTTGGGTTTCAAAGTTGCATGGAACAATAGCACGTAACTAACTGAAAGAGTTTTGCTCATATACCACCTTACTTCTCATCCAATTTCATGGAATATAAAAGACATTATCAATTTAAATTTACAGAGAGTATAGAAATAAAATTCCTGCTATCTTGCCTGGAAAATCCTATGGATGGAGGAGCCTGGTAGACTGCAGTCCATGGGGTCGCACAGAGTCGGACACGACTGAAGCAACGCAGCAGCAGCAGCAGCTATCTTAAAAATGGAATTTTCCTATTCTTTCACTATATGCCTACGGCATTCCTATTCATTCTGTGCTTCAGCCTCTTCCAAATGGAGCAAATACAACATACCCTCCTTGCTCTAGGAAGAAAGTCAGATTGTCTTATCCAGGGAAGTATAGAGAAAAGTATACAATATTATTATTTTCCAAGAAATTCCAGCATCTAAGTCTGGGAGCATATGAACAAGAGCTCAATGGTCAGACTTACTGGATTCAGATTCCAGCAACATCATTTGATGGTTGAAGGACCTTGGATGAGTCCCCTAACCTCTCTGGCCGTCAGTTTACCCATCTGTAATAGGGAGAGCCCAATCATATCCATTTAACTGGACAGTTGCAGAAATTAGCAAATACACAGAGTGCTTGATGCAATATCTGGCACACTATAAACACTTAAAACAGGCATTACATAACTGTTGTCACGATTTATACGGTTGATACTATAATTAATGCTATTAATATTGATGAATACAACTTTCTTTAACCAATGGAAAATTCCACACTACAATCCACCAACCCCCTAGCAGATCTAGCTAGATGAGTGACTTGTCAAGGAAGTAACTTAACTTCTTCTCCAGTCAAGACAACTTCCAGGAAAGAAAATAAAATACAACAAGCCCAGCTTCAACTGCCACTCTAGAAAGTTTCCCAATTACCACAACACTTCTGTACATCAAATATGAATTACTTTAATTGTCCCATAAGAACATACTGTTGAAACATTTGACTTGCCCAGAACTAACTGTCTGTCAAAAAGATATTTTGCAGCCAAGCAAATCGCTTAATTGGACATCTAATTTAACTGAAACCTTTTTTTCCCTGCTTATTTCATGCTTTCTTCCTTTGTTTTTGCCAAATTGTGAATGCTGGGCGCTACTTTCAAAAATAGTTTATCTTGGTTTTTTTCCCCCTATTATAAAAAATAATAATACATGTTCATTACAGAAAACTGAAAAAAAATTTTAATTCAAAATGAAAAGAAAACCAACTACCCCTAGACTCGCTGCCCAGAGAAAGACTACCAAGACTTTAGCAAATCTCCTTCCCAATTGTTTTCCATAATAGATTGTTCTAGATAGTCAACAAAAATATATATTCAACTTTGCAGCCTGAACTTTTCACCTTATATTTTAAGTTGAACATTTTCACTTGCCATTCCAAGAGCTTCAAAACATTTTTCGAAACAGAAGACTATTTCCAACAATGGTATGCTTAACCTCCCACCTAATATTGGATCTTCAAGTTGCTTATAAATAAATTTTATGCTATATTCAGACATATTTTCCTTAGGAAATATTCTCTTTATTTGGAGACAATTCTCCATGCATCTCTCACATTACTACACATCTTTACCAGCTTTTGTTCCCGTCTATCTTTATAAGGATGTCTATATAGCCAACAGCACTGCGAGAGAGAGATAAGAGGGCAGAAAGCAGATTTGTTGGCTGACCAGGACTGTAAAGAGCAAAGGTTGGACAGCCCATGTATAAAGTGATTAGGATTCCTCAGTTGTGATGCAAATCCACTACATGCAAGGCAGCCACCTGGGTCTACTTCCATGTCATCCTTGAGGAGCTTTTGGATCCAGGGTAATGGGCACAAATATGAAGCACAAGCTTCCTGCTGTGCTATGAATAATGAAGTCTTTTGTCTCTGACCCAGGAATTTCATGTCTTCTGCTCACATCCATGAAACAAGCTAAGAGGGTAACTTGTTAGCTTGCATGTAGAGCAACAGTTCAGGCCCTTTGTAGTTCCTGAGGACTTTCTCAATGGCTCAGCAGACCACCTGCAATGCAGGAGACACAGGAGATGTGGGTTTGATCCCTGGGTCAGGAAAAGGCAACCCACCGCAGTATTCTTGCCTGGGAAATCCCATGGACAGAGGAGCCCGGCGGGCTACAGTCCAAAGGGTCGCAAAGAGTCAGACACAACTGAGCGACTAAGCAGATACACGGCTCCTGCTACACTAGAAACCTGATGGGTCAAAGGGCATTGACAACTGCCAAGACTATTCATACCTATTTCCAATTAGCTCTCCAAACATAAACGTGAATCACTGCCTGGAATCTGTCTTGTCTTCAGGAAGAAACATAATCTGCCTGACTAGAGTCTCGGGTAGATTTCATAAGGAGCCTACACCAGCCTAAGCCATCATTCCTACTTCAGGTCACAGAAGAGGCTGTTTTCCTCACTACTCAGCTCCTTCAGGCAGAGTGACTTTCTTTTGGATTACTCTTTTGTATAATAGACGGTGGGCATGAGGGCCAGGATGAAAGAGGAAAAGGGGGAATTTAATTTCTACCAAGTGCCAGGCTCAGTACAGACAGCGTTCAGATGACAAGGGAGACATCCATTATTTTTATCTACCTGATCGCCGAAGAATTGATGCTTTTGAACTGTGGTGTTGGAGAAGACTCTTGAGAGTCCCTTGGACTGCAAGGAGATCCAACCAGTCCATCCTAAAGGAGATCAGTCCTGGGTGTTCATTGGAAGGACTGATGTTGAAACTGAAACTCCAATACTTTGGCCATCTGATGTGAAGAGCTGACTCATTGGAAAAGACCCTGATGCTGGGAAAGATTGAGGGCAGGAAGAGAAGGGGACGACAGAGGATGAGATGGTTGGATGGCATCATCGACTTGATGGACATGGATGTGGGTGGACTCAGGGAGTTGGTGATGGACAGGGAGGCCTGGCGTGCTGTGTTTCATGGAGTCGCAAAGAGTTGGACACGACTGAGTGACTGAACTGAACTGAACCCAGCTCTAAGAAGCTTTAATAGAACCTGCACATTGGTCCCTGTCCTGGCCATGTGAGTGACCACGTGACCTAAACTAAGCCAATCAGAGTTGAGTCCTTCCCTTAGATTTTTCACACAGTAACCACATGAGAGCATCTCTTTCATCCTGAAATAGGAAAGGCTGTCAGAGTCTCGGTTCTAGCCAAGTATGGAAAGGCACTCTGAGCAAACAAAACCACCACAGTGAAAACAGATATTTGAGGCATGGGGACAGTTTACTGTATGGTTCCAGTGCTCCTCCTACTCAACTGCACCCCTACCCTTCCCAGTTTTGGCTACTGGAGTCAATAAATTGCCCCTTTTATTGCCTGCTGCTAAGTTGCTTCAGTCGTGTCCGACTCTGTGTGACTCCATAGATGGCAGCCCACCAGGCTCCCCCGTCCCTGGGCCTAAATTCCTGCTAATGAGTTTCTGTCCCTTGAAACCAAAATAATTCTATTAATAGTAGCTAGCAATCAGTGAGTATTTAATATGCTATGCTCATTAGTCCACCTAAGTCTTTCTACAATGTGGGTAGCAGGTACTTACATTAATCCCTAATTTACAAAATGGGAAGATAAGGTTAGAGGAAGTGAAATGACTTGCCCAGGGTCACTCAGTTAATAAGGGGCACAGTCTAAATTTAAACCCAGACCCCACATTCTTCACCACTGCCTTATAACACAGATATATGATCTCTTTCAGGGTGCTGGGGAAGTCGGAGAATTGGAGACTGAAGGATGAAGAGCTCAGGTGGGCACCATCCGGTCACCATCGCAAGGTGAAAGGTGTGGGAAACAGGAGCCCTGTCCAAGACCGTCCAGCCTTCTACTAGTACGGTCAGGGGCAGCATGGTGCCCTCTTCAGGCATCCATGGTGTCATGGACTGAACTATGTCTTTCTGAACTTCATACACTGAAATTGGGCTGCGAGAATAAAACCCTTCCAGGTCCACACTTCTGATTCATTACCTAAAGAGAACTCAGAAGAATGGAATTTAAATACCCAAAGGCTCCAGATCTGTGTCTTAATTACTTTTCTCATTCCAAACAAACATTCGCATTTGTGTTCAATTTTATATTCTTTTTCCCACAGAGAGATCCCCAAATTGTGTAAGCTTCAGGTCCCACAAAACCTGCATCTAGTTCTACCAAAGTGATAAATTCTTTATGACAACTACAGAGAAATACTGGGCTTTCCAAGTGGCACTAGTGGTAAAGAACCCACCCGCCAATGCAGGAGATGTAAGAAATGAGGGTTCAATCTCTGGGTCAGGAAGATCCCCGTTTCCTGGAGGAGGAAACGGCAACCCACTCTAGTATTCTTGCCTGAAGAATCCCATGGACAGAGGAGCCTGGCAGGCTACAGAGTCGGACACGACTGAAGCAACTTAGCACGCACAGAGAAATACTAGTTATTTCTGAGCATCTCAGATTTTCTGGTACCAAGACAGGCTCAATTTTGAACATCCTGTTGTCTAACTTTAAAGACTCCAGGGGAAGCTATGTTTTGATCAGGGCCATAAAATCTCCAGGCTAGATGAATTTGAGGGAGTGGGTTAGTGGACTCTGAGGGTTGTCCTCAGTTTCCCCACGCAGAAGAGTGGGGAACATCATTAATAATTACCTACTTCATTGGGTCGAGAGTATTAAATGAGTTGATATGTGTAGATCACTTATAACACTGCTATCTTCTTACAGAGTGCTATGTAAATATTTGTTGTTATGCTTACTCCATGCCAGGCCCTGTCCTATTATGACAGAGAATACTGCAATGAATGGAACAGAGAAAGTGCCTGTTCTTATGAAGCTTATCATCTACAGAAACAGAGACTTCTTTAGCAGGAAAGCCCTGATTCAGCCATGACTGAAGCCAAATCTACATCCTTGAACTTTCCAATTTCCTGAAGCATGAAATTCTTTTTTCAATTTTTTTTTTTTTTTAAATTTTGGATGTGCTGAGTCTAAATTATGGCATGCAGGCTTAGTTGCCCTACAGTATGAGGGATCTTAGTTCCCTGCTGCTGCTGCTGCTAAGTCGCTTCAGTCGTATCCGACTCTGTGCGACCCCATAGACGGCAGCCCACCAGGCTCCGCCGTCCCTGGGATTCTCCAGGCAAGAACACTGGAGTGGGTTGCCATTTCCTTCTCCAATGCATGAAAGTGAAAAGTGAAAGTGAAGTTGCTCAGTCGTGTCCGACTCTTAGCGACCCCATGGACTGCAGCCCACCAGGCTAATCCCCTGACCAGGGATCAAATCCAAGTCCCCTGCATTGGAAGGCTGCTTCTTAAGCACTGGATCACCAGGGAAGTCCCACGAAGTTCTTTTTCTTTTCCAACTTCCTAACACATTAGGGCCCATTTGAGCTGAATTTCACTTGTGAACAAAAGTCTATCAGGTAAGGTCCCAAAGGTCTTCCAGGTAAGGACTGTAAGTATGCTCTTCTTACTTCAGCCTCTTTTCAGCTGAGGGTCTATTAGTTTGCACCTACCATCACTCTGAGGGCCTCTTTAGTTTGCAACCAACATCATCAGTGTGTCAAATCTGTTAAACCACCTGGTGAGGCCCTTGAATATTCAAATCGGTCTTCCAACAGAGTTAGAAACCATAAACGCTAAATTATAACAAGCATGAAATGGAAGTATGATGTGGATCAGTACACATGAGAGCAATAAAATCCATCTTGGTGCCTACAAGTTTTATGGAAACCATGACTATGTTTTAAAATCATTTTTTACATAAAGAATAATTTACTAAGTAAATTAGATTTCCTCATGTTATATCTAATTAATCCAACCTTTAGTGTAAGAAGGATAACTTCTTAATTGCCAGCTAATTGCATCAACATAATTCATTTGTCTCACTCCTCAGAGGCCCCTCCACACCCAGAGGATGTTCGTCGCCCTGAGAAAACGAGGAAAACACGAGAGGTGGTGGGTATTGGTGAAACACACAGGGATTCAGAGTCTGACAGGCCTGGTTTTAAATCCAGCCTTAGTTTGGATTTCCCCAGAAACCGACCCTGAGGTCCCTGCGCAAGTACTCTATTCGGAAGGTAAAAGAATCAAGAGGAAGGGAGACAGGGGAGAGAAGGCAGCCAAGAGAGGGTGAATTATCAAGCAAGTGACCACTTCGGACAACTGGCATTTAATCCTGAAGGGACAGTGTGGAAAACAGTGTGGGACACATCCAGTCATGCGCTGGTGAGCGTTTTAACGATGGACTCCCTGGAAAAAAATTAAAAACTCTGATGTGAAATGTTTGCCCATCGCCATGGTGTAAATCCTCCCGCAGAGGGTGATTTCAAACCACCCACATGACGTCACTGAACAAGGAGTTGGGGGATAAGCACACAGCCAGCTCTTGCACATATGAGCACATCTCACAGCGGGGGTGACAAGGCTGGTGTAGTTATCCACCCACTCCCAAATGTCCCTGATAGAGGGATGCTGCGGCAGGGGGGTGGGGGAGGGTGTGAACTCCCCCAGCTCCTCCTGTTTGTTCCTGTGTATGTGTGCTCAGTCACTCAATCATGTCCAACTCTTTGTGACCCCACGGACTGTAGTCTGCCAGGCTCCTCTATCCATGGGATTTCCCTGGTTGCCATTTCCTCCTCCAGGGGATCTTCCCCAACCAGGGATCAAACTCATGTCTCCTGCATCTCCTGCACTGGCAGGTGGATTCTTTAAATTGAGCCACCAGGGAAGCCCTAGTCTGTTCCTAGTCTAGTGTTAAACTGGGTCGGCAGCTGGGACACCTCTCTCTCAGGGTAATTTTATTTCCAGAGTTTCATTTTCCTTCTCTGCCATTAGCCATTAGTTGTCGTTAGGCATTCCCATAACCCAAATAGATCTCCAAATCTCATAAAGAAGGGACTGGGAGAGGAGAGGGTAATAACTGAGTGTGTATTTATTAAGCTCTTACTCCATGCCTGACCCTATGCTGATATACATATATACAGTACATATATAGACATTTACAGTATATATTAATATATTTACAATATAATTAAATAATGATATATGTATGTATTTGCTTTTAATTATCACCAAATCATCCCCATTTACGCATGAGGATATTGTTTCCCCAAGATTACATTCAATTAAGTGGCAGAAGCAGGATCTGAAACTCAGCAGTCTGAGAAGAGAGCCCAAGCTTTTAAGGACTATGCTATGTGGCCTCTCTGACCTGCTTCCTACTAGAAAATTATTTCAGTTCTTTTTGCAAATTGATGGCACCTTCTCGCCAGAAATCCCTTGTGGCACCAGGGATCTTGGGATGGCAGGCTTGCTCATGTCAGAAAAGCTTTTGTTGCATCCTACTCCCAGAACAACTGGCAGAACAAAGACAGTCCACACAAGGGACTGACCAGGAAGTAAAGACAATTTCCATCATGTTTTCACTAAACATGCAACTTCAATGAATGAAAATCAGTTATTTGCAGTTTTTCTGTTTCTTGAAGTCGTGATTGCGGTTGTCTGTGATGACACTGAACCCTTCCACAATCCAGGGAAGATAGGTAACAGTTTTCTTGGTGTCAGTGGGACCCTGTGACAAAGGACCCGCCAGTTTTAATTAATACAACTGGAACTCTTTGCAGTATCCTTGTGAATCTGCAATTACAAAGATTGGCTCAATCTCTTGCAAGAACCATGGTGAAATGTCTTTGTAATTCCTTCCACTTTACACTTTCTTCATGGTAACTCCCAGTTTAGGAGATTGTCTTGATTTACATTGTTCTCTGCTTGGGGAGATTCGATGACTGGACCTTCCTCTCCTCCAACCAGCCAGCTGTGAAGTGGTTCAGTGCACACAGAACCTCTGCCACATCTGAGTTGTGGTCCAGCAACACCACTGCTACCAGGAGGGCAGATGCCAGACAACCAAGGCCAACTCCCTGATCTGTTGAGCCTCCACTTCCTTTCTGGAAACTCTATTCATCATCGGTTGTTATTTTTTTTTTCCCCCTTCTATATTTTATGATGCTTTGACATCTTGGGGCCTTTTGGACCCAGGGACCAACTGCCCCTTCCAGGGCTAGCTAATTCCTAGAAAGGAAAATAACTTGACTTTGGACATGCCTTTGAATGCAAACCAGCCCATCCTCAATCTGCATCCCCATCCCGCTCCTTTCCTCAGACTCCCGCTGTCTGGGACTCTATCCTCTGCCCTAAATCATACCAGAGTCAGGTATCAGACAACCAGCAACCATGCCTATAGCCCAGAGACTGCGGAAATTATGCAAATCATCCAGTCCTAAACTTTCTCGGGACACCTACCCTACCTCGCCCATAGAAACCACACAGCATGGTCAGGTCCACACTTTCCCCTTGCTCCTTCTAGCTCCTGACTGACCCTGGTACTGCCACATGTGGCTGTGCATGGCAAAGCACATCTCTTCCTCTCGGGAGCTGAAGTAACAAGATGCCTCTTCATTGGCAGTCACCTCCTAAACTGCTGGCCTCCTCGAACAGAAATAAAACCAAAATCCTGGGTGAGCACATTCTAACAAAGTAACGAGTATCATAACGTCAGCTTGTGGTACTACGTGCTTCTGAGATGCTACGAGTGGCTAAACACAGGGCAAATCTTTTCCAAAGATACTAATAAAGAGAAGATCACAATTCTCATGCAAACCTGCTATTCATGGGCGGTTCCCCTTGGGCATGTTCTTTATCCTTAGTACCTTCATCTCCACTTGCGGGTTAACAATATCTGCCTTACCTGCTTCACAGAGCTGTTGTGGGACCAAATAATATCAAGATGTGAAAGCTCTTCGCAAACTCTGAAACACCACCAGACGTGAAAATTCATTAGGCCTGAGCCGCTCGGAGGCAGTTTAGCATGGAGGTTAAGAGCTGAAGTTCTTTAAGTCAGACTACTTGGGTTCCAACATGACCTCAGACAGCTTGACTCTCTAAGACGAAGATGCAGCACGCCAGAAATTTATTCACAAATGTTTTGGGGAGTAGGAAGGAGGCTACTGCACTGTTGTTGAGACTTTTCTCTTAAGTTTAAGATTTTTTCCAAAACAAGAAAAAAAATTCAGGTTTATTTCAGAGAAGAAAAGGGAATATGAATGTTTGAATATGCAAATTGCAGGCTCCACCACAGATGGCACTTAAATAATTTATCAGAGGAGGTCATTCCAAGGAAATAACATTTAAAGCCAGAGACAAAGATGAAAAAGAACTATCCACAAGAAGTGCAGGGAGGCAAACTTTTCAGATAGAAGGTACTGCATGTGAAAAGTAGCTGAAATTTTTTAAATTTAAATTGGATTATAATTGCTTTACAATGTTACATTAGTTTCTGCTGTACACCAACGTGAATCAGCTATATGTATATATCCCCTCCTTCTTGAGCCTTCTTCCCACCCACCCCCATCCTATCTGTCTAGGTCATCACAGAGCACTGAGCTGAGCTCCCTGTGCTATACAGCCGCTTTCCACTAGCTATCTATTTTACACATGGTAGTGTATATATGCCAATGAGTAGCTGAACTTCAAATTTTTAGAGTTATGAGCCTTACAATATGGTTGAAGATAACAAGTTCTTAGCAATAAGGTTGAAAATAACAACTGATTATTGCATCAGACGGAGAAGGCAATGGCACCCCACTCCAGTACTCTTGCCTGGAAAATCCCATGGACGGAGGAGCCTGGTAGGCTACAGTCCATGGGGTCGCTAAGAGTCGGACACAACTGAGCGACTTCACTTTCACTTTTCCCTTTCATGCACTGAAGAAATGGCAACCCACTCCAGTATTCTTGCCTGGAGAATCCTAGGGACGGCGGAGCTTGGTGAGCTGCCGTCTATGGGGTCGCACAGAGTCGGACATGACTGAAGTGACTTAGCATAGCATAGCATTGCATCAGAAACATGAGTAAGTGCCACTGTGTGTAGGAGCTTGTATCAGTCAGATATGGCCACTATTATGCTGTGAAACAAACAACTGTAAACTCTGGGCAAGCATTTACTTCTCATTGATTATTGTGTGGGTTAGATGGGGCACCTCTGCTTGAGGCTGTAGGTCTGGAGTTATGCTGGGTAACTCTGCTCTTTGTGTCTCTCATTTTTCTTGGACCAGTGACCAAGGCATGTTGTTCTTGAGGAGAAGGCAGGAGCACAGAGGGCAAGCCTGACCATAGAAGCACATTTCATGCATCTACTAGAGCCAGTTCCCTTCACATATCACTCGCCAAAAAATATTACATGGCCAATTCAACAGTCAAAAGGTGGGGAAGCACCCTACGGCCCTCAACAGGGCAAAGTCACATGACCTCACTGAGCATCAATGAGGTAAAGAGGGAGAGAATGAATATTTACTGAACAGTAACCTAATCCACTGTAAAGCTCAAACACTTCACAAAAGAGCCGCCATTGAAAATACCTTCGGTCAATGTGGTACATATATGTACAATGGAATATTACTTGGCCATAAAAAAGAATGAAATTGTGCCATCTGTAGAGATGTAGAGTAAAGTAAGTCACAAAAAGAAAAACAGATACATTAACACATATATGTGGAATCTGGAAAAATGGTGTAGATGAACTTATTTGCAAAAATAGAAACACAGACATAGAGAACAAACATATGGACACGAAAGGAGAAAGGTGGGTGGGACGGATCAGGAGATTGGGACTGGCATATATACACTACTATGTATAAAACAGACAACTAATGATGTAAAGCACAGGAACTCGACTCAACACTCTGTGGTGACCTAAATGGGAAAGAAATTCAAGGAACAGGGGATAAATGTATATGCATGGCTGATTCACTTTGCTGTACAGCAGAAAACTAACACAACACTGTAAAGCAACTATACTCCAATAAAAATAAAACTTAAAAATACCTTCTCTCTGATCTGTTTTACAGGTGGGTAAGGAGGGAGGATGAATGCCGAGGCCTTTTAAAGAATTTCATAGACCTTAAACACACCTACTTTGCAAGGCCTCACTAGATAGCATTTCAAACATATTACAAATTTGCCTATATCTTACATTAAATGGCTCTTTTGCTATAAACATTTTTGAGAAAATTTCTAAATTTTGCTTCTGAAACTATTTGGCAATAAGTGACTTATTTAATTTCTGATTAGATGTGATTTCTTGGCAATTTACATACTCAGAGGCTTTTGAAAGCGGGAAATTCTAATCTACCAGCGTTTTCAGATGTAATGAAATCTCTATGAACATGAAATTTAACAATTAGCAATATTGACAAAGTAGCACACTGTGGGGAAAGTTTTTTAAATATTCATTAATTTCAACTTCGCTGCTTTCTCTTTGCATTTTGGAGACAATAATTTTTTTTCCAAGTCTCAGACATTTTTGTAGACCCTTGAAAAACTTGAAGATCCTAGAATGACTCTGGGCCAAATATATTAAAAACACATTTTTCTTGCAATGAAATCTAATTGGGATTGGCTATGGGTACTTTCCAACTCCAGACTCCCTGACACAGAAAAATGAAAGATGCTAGGTATAACAGAACAGGTTCTCTGTCTGGTTTGAGTTTGCTGATCTGCGGAGCCCTTCATCTCATTCACACTGTATCCACTTCATTTGTAAGGTAAATAAAAGTGTCATCTTCCAAGCGTGACTCGTTTCAACTTATATGAAAAGTCTTCCCTCCCAACGCTTTCCCTGAGGTAATTAAAAAAAAAAAGTAATAAAAGTTGGCCTACCTGTTGGTCCTCTGAGGACCACGATTTGATTGAAGGAGCACTAAACGTACCCCAAAGCCCCGAGGAAAGTTTTCTTGATAATATAACAAAGTTAGAGTCACAGAGTTAGAGTCAATGGTGGCAGAGCTAGTTTTATTGAAACTGCAGCATAAACTGCTGGCTTTCGATTAGTTGCATACGTATTAAAGAGCATCAGCATATCTTTGCAACAATCATCTGCATGGACAAAAGGTTTCACAAAAAATTTAGCTCTCTACCCTCTTCCAGAGATTTGGCAACATGGGAATAACTACCAACCACAGATCCTGGAAAAGGGATGAATACTAATCTCTCTGGTTGCACTGTGCTGGGCTCCTTCTCCACGCACTTTACTCCTTCTCTGTACACTTTACACGTCTGTGGGAATGCCATGTTTATGTTCCTTTCAATCCCCATCACCTAGTCCAGCACCTAACGCATGTTAGCCACTCAAGAAATACTCTCTGAGTGGATAAACAGAAGTTTCAAGGTATGGTTCCAAGACCATACCTTACAGATTATCATCAGGACAATCCTACCTTTGAGGTCCTTACACATACTCCCCACCCAAAATCTCTAGATGAGCGTCTGGGTCGCATCAAGGGCTCCACGAGTCCACGCCTCTGTTCACACCATTATCTGTCTCCTGGCCTCACCATCCTTCCCAAAGCCCCTGTTCACAACTTAAATCAGACACTCTGCAGCTCTGGGACTCCCAACCTCCTGGAACAAGGCTAACACTGTCACATCAAGCCTCGCAGGAGGAAGAAGACGCTTGCTTTCCTGAGCATTTTCTATTCATGATGTGCATGCGTGCTAAGTCACTTCAGTTGTGTCAACTCTTTGCGACCATAGCATGCCAGGGTCCTCTGTACACAGGATTTTCCAGGCAGGACCACTGGAGTAGGTTGCCATGCCCTCTTCCAGGGGATCTTCCTGACCCAGGGATCGAACCCATGTCTCTTATACCTCCTGCACTGGCAGGCAGGGATAATACATGTTTGGCTTATTTCAGGAGAGTTTTCAGTAGCAAGTCAGGAACTTAAGAGGTGAGGGCTATTCTCCTTAAACGCTGTAAAACACTAAGGTGGGTCAGGCCACCCATCCATCAACACCTTGTTTACAAGGGATGGAAACCTCATCAGTAGCAGCAGCCCTACTCTCAAACAAAACTTAGTCCCCGAGTTAGAAGTCAATTTAACCGTGAGCACTAGACAAGCTCATTTCCTTCTCAAATCCTCCGTAATAGTCCATTTCCCAGATCAGAAGCAACCCAGTTCCATCATGCTATTTCCTGTCTTCCAATGAGTTACCTCTTGGTCCTTCCTTTTTCAAGATTAGGGCTTTGTAGTTCCAAGCAAACATCTTGGTTGCACATGCTTTTAAAACATCAGTCATCTATTCACCTGTGTCTTCAACAAGCTATTCAGTGAACGCCCATTATGGCACTGGCTGTATTAACTGCTGGGGATGCCACTGTGAGCAACACACAGACTTGGTCCCTGCCCTCATGGAGCTCACAATCCAGTGGAAAAATCAGATGCTGATCAAATAAACACAGAAACGGGTATGAAATGGATCAGAAACTAGAGGAAGTGCTCTGTAGGGAAGAGATATGGTTTGATACACAGGAGTTGCAGATGGCTTCCAGGGGAAATGCCTGGGCTCTAAGGAGTGAACAGGAGTTGATGCGTAGGTAATATGGATTAAAGTGGTTCAGCACAAAACACAGCCTGTCCAAAGGCCCTGTGTCAGGGTGCCCCTCCCAGAGAGTGAGGAGAAGTGGAATATGAGGCTAAAGAGATGATCAGAGCCCCAGCCATGTGAGATACTGTGAACCATATTGAGGATTTTGGCCTTTATCTTAAGATATAGTCATCGGAAGGTAACAAGCCCTTGATTAACCAAAAAACTTCAATCAGCTAGATCCTTCTCTGCACTTGCTTTTTAGGGAAAGGGAGTCAAGAAGTCAAAAGATGAGATTTCAGTTTAAAATGTTTCCAGCATCTGCCTCAGGTCAATCCATCTCAAAAGCTAGATTAATTGCTCCTGTTAACCATTCATCATGTGCCAGGCATTGTGATGGTGTACAATCTATAAACAGTATCCCATTTAATCCTCGAAACAAGATTTAGGTCCTATCACTATCCCCATTTTACAGCTGAGGAAAGTGAGGTTCAGAGAAGTCAGTAACTTGCCCCAAAAGGCACAGTAAATAGCAGAGCCAGGACTCAAGCCCACGGGATTCTCTCTCCAAAGCATCCATGCTGCTGCCTCTGGGGTCCTGAGAACTAGGAGATGATTTTCAGAATTACAAGATGTATGTGCTGGAGTTTCTTAATCATCAAAGAAAGTCTAGAAAGATGAGGTGTTTAAAGGAAGGATGTTTTAGACAAAAGAACAGCATGGAGACACGAGCTCACAGGGCACACTCATAAATATGGCAGGGAGGTGGCTACAAGCAGAAAGGAACGGGGGAGACGTGATCAGATTACAGTGCTCCTGGGTGTGCACGAAGCAACGCCACAGAGACTCTGGCGTCACTAGCTGTGAGGCGGCCACAGACACACAAGGTTATATAAAACCTTCATGTTTTCTAAGTACAGCCCACTTGTGGATCGCAGCAAGATACTTCATCAAAACTCTGCCTGCACTTTGAGCTTAAAAATGGTACATTGTCGTCAATCAGCGTCAATGTGGGGGAGGAGACAGGCAAAAAGAGACAGACACTTCACCCACTTTATAATAAATGTGTCCGGGAGTGGGAGCTGGCCAGCAATGGATGGCCTCCAGAGTCTAAGACGCCACATCAGCAGTGGCAGGGGTGGGGAGGTGGACAGTGGGACACACAAGACATCGGCTGGAATAACAAGTCACACCTTCAACAAGCCAGAGGGGTTCTTTCTTTTCTTCCTTGTTGATCTGAGCCCTGGAGAAATGCCACAACAATTTACAGAAAGAACGGTTCAAGGTAGACAGCGCTGAGATATTATTTCTGCCAGCTCATTTTAGTTCATTTGGTTAACATTTTGCATTGGCAAGTTGACGTGGTTTAATAATAACTGTCAACGTTGATGATAAACGCCATCATGATGGCACAAATACCCTTCTGGGCTTGAGGGGTGGCGGTGGAGTGGGGGCCGACTTCCCTGTCTCCTGTCCTTTCAGTTGTTATTAATAATGATGATGATGATTCTCATTTGTATAGCTTTGTAATTTCAGAGAGCTTTAGGCTTTCTGCGAGCTTTCAGCCACGTTACTTCATTTGTTCCCACCACAATATGCAGTATCTTTTTTGTTTCCCTCTGGAAAACTGAAGCTTGATTGGGTCAGAGAAGGCCATACAGTTCACAAGTCTATACACAAATAAGAACTTTGCTGCAGGTGACTCAGATGGTAAAGAATCCGCCTGCAATGTGGGAGACCTTGCTTTGATTTCTGGGTTGGGAGGATCCCCTAGAGAAGGGCATGGCAACCTACTCCAGTTTTTCTTGCCTGGAGAATCCCCATGGACAGAGCTGCAGTCCATGGGGTCGCAAAGAGTTGGACACAACTGAGCGACTAAGCACAGCACACATATACCAACAGGAGCCACACGCCTGCAGAATGCAGGCAGATCACATAAAGGAAGAGGCAGGGTTGGAAAGCAATAGAGAATGGTGGGGTCTGCAACAAACTGGAATGCATGCCCATGAAGAAAGGGGGGGGGGGCAGCTGCTGCTTATTTTGTATCCACCAACTATTTTCATGTGGAAACATGGGTCTAATGCTACCAGACCTCCTAATACACTAAGAGAAGCTAAAAGGCCAGGGGTTATTTAAATCTTCCAATTATTAGATGACAGAAACTGGATTTTTTAAACACCATACCAATCAAACAAAATACATCTGAGGACTGGAAGTAGTCCTTGCATCCCCCCTGCCTGTGATCTCTAGAGCCACATCTAGATGGATTTGTTAAGTTGAAACTTTATGGAGTTGACAAAAAGGTTAATAATGATCAACAAAGCCACATTCAAAAGAACTCTATAGTTTTACATGTACTGGGAGTCACTTGGTTTTCAATGATTCAAACTGACTTAAACAAAAGGATAAATGATAGCTTTTTAAAAAGACTAAACAACCAAACCATTTGTTGTTGTTGTTCAGTCACTCAGTCGTGTCTGACTCTTTGCAACCCCATGGACTGCAGCACACCGGGCTTCCTTGTCCTTCACTGTCTCTCAGAGTTTACTCAAACTTACGTCCATTGAGTCAGTGATGCCATCCAACTATCTCATCCTCTGTCACCCCCTTCTCCTCCTGCCTTCAATCTTTCCCAGCATCAGGGTCTTTTCCAGTGAGTAAGCTCTTCGCATCAGGTGGCCAAAGTATTGGAGCTTCAGCTTCAGCATCAGTCCTTCCAATGACTATTCAGGGTTGATTTCCTTTAGAATTGACTGGCTTGATCTCCTTGTGGTCCAAGGCAGAGATAGGCTTCGGGAACAGCTGGAACCAGGAGGCTGCAATTCATCAGAGCTCACTCGTCCCTTGTCTTCTATCTCTGTTTCCCCCTGCACACCAAAGTCATCTCTCCAACTGCAGGCTGGCCTCCCCTCCAACCACCAAAGTTTCCGAGTTTCACACTGTGGGCCTTCCATCCTCAGGGAGGTGCTGATCAACAACAGAAAACTCTCCCTACCCCATTCCTGGGGAAGAATTACAACTATATCAGGCTAGTGCTGGCGTCTGTATCCGGACCAAACACCAGGGGTGATAAAGACACGTATCTTAACGGGCCAGCTTCAGTAAGGTGCCCTCCTTCGAGTCAGTTCATTTTGGCCAGAGGATCAACATGGAAAAACACAGAAGCCACCAACACAGCCATTTGGAGAGCACGGCTGTTATAGGAGAGGGGAGGGATCCTGGATACAAGTGGGTTCAGTCTCCTTTACAGTGACCGAAGGGGAGGAGCTGTGGCCACCCCATCAGGTTACACAGACCACTCCCAGCAGCCAGGCTCTTGGCTCCTGATGGTGCGCCGCTGAGCCTTCCCATGTCTCCCTTGGCCAAAAAGAGTTGCCTTGCCCGAGGTCACACCCCTAGGGAGCGGTCCTCATCTCACGATCAGTCAGTGTCGTGCAGCAGGTGGCAGTCTTTCCCAGCTTCAGAGCTCCGAGGGGCATTAGCTGAGGCCTCCATTGCTACCTCCTCACAGTCAGCTGCTCCCTTCACCTAATCCTGTTTCCCTTCTTCATAGGTGTGACACCCTGGCCACCTTCTCCAGGCAAGTCCCCATCCCAGACTGGATACCCAGAGGCGACCCGGGAATCAGGCTCCACAATGCGCTCTGGGGCAGCTCGCCCGCTGGCTGGCTGGCTGGCGGTCAGGGCTCCGTGGCTGGAGGAAGAGGGAAAAGTAATTTCTCTTGGAAGACTGCAGCAGTACAATTGTTAATCTTCCCACTAGAGGTGACCTGGAGTGGGTACTGGTGGAGGGGTGTGTGTGTTTGAGAGGTTCGGGAGAAACTGTATCAGGTCCAGGCTTGATACATATGGAGACAGCGATAAATCTAATTCAACTCAATCCCCAGCATAGGACCCAACCAGGGAACATGGCTCAGCCGTTTATGCTGAGAAGCATCTCCCTTTCCATCTCCTTGTGTGCAAAAATGGAGTCCCTTCCAAGCCAGAAACTTCTTAAGTCTAAGGATGGAACAGACAGGTGGACTGAATGGACTGAGAGTCATAAGCCTGAGGTGAGGTGGGCATGGGCATTGCTCACTCCTGCCCAGGGCAGGCAAAGGGCAGAGGAGGCCTGGACTCCAGCCGTGAGCCCACCAGCCCATTCTGTCCACCAACCACCCAAAACTCTTCTCCTGCAGACCCCCAGCAATTGGTCCTGGGACCAGCACATAAGAGATGCTCAGAGGATGTGGTTGAAGGTCTTTACTGATTACATGACACGTTCTCATTCGTCATCACTCAAGACTCTCATGAGCACCATTCAAGGCCTTCTGGACTTGCCTGGTGGTCTGCCCTGCAATGCAGGGGATGTGGGTTTGATCCCCGGCCAGGAAACTGAGATCCCACATGTCGCAGGGCAACTACATCTGGATGCCACAACTACTGAGCTTTGTTTCCCCCATTTTACACATGAGAAGCCTGAGGCTCTGGCAGCTCAGTGGCTTGTCTCAGGTCATGTGGCTGGAAAAGACACAGAGCCAGGATTTGAACCCTGGCCCCTGGCTTTCATCCCCACTCCTGACCACCTTCAAGACCCATCTGGATGGAGAATGGGCATGTGGACTTTGCCGCGCTCTCCAAGGAGACAAGCCAGGGACGTATTTGTGTATCTGTCCCTGCCCAGAGAATCTCCACTCAACTCACTGGGTTCTCACCCAAACCAGCTTCTACACCCTGACCGCCATCACCATCGGGCCTTTTCCAGGCCCTTCCTGCTCACCATGCCCCTCCTCATACACCCAACTCCTCTCACTCCTCAAGGTTCCACTGGAGTCTGGACTCCCCACTGACTGCTTCCTGGATTCCAGCCTCCTTCCTTAACCTTGGCCTCTAGCTTCTGACAGGCTGGGGTCTCAGGCCTGGATGAAATGACCTCTGCAGGGCCCACACTCCCTGGGTGTATATTTTGGGGAATTCTCTTCATATTTCATCAAGGCATTAGACCTCCAGGAGAGACTGGTAGCTTCTTGCCCACAGAGCTGGGTTGAGACTGAGGAGGTATGCTATAAGGACTGAATGTGGCTCCCTCCTCAAAATAGGAATGTCAAAACCCTAACCCCCAATATGATGATATTCAGAGATGAAGCTGTTGGAGACTAGGGTTAGATGAGGTGATGAGGGTGGGGCCTCACAGTGGGGTTTATGGAGCTCTCTCTCTCTCTCTCTTTCTCTCTCTCTGCCATGTAAGGACACAGAGAAAAGCTGGCCATCTGCAAGCCAGGAAGAAAGCTCTCACCAGGAACCAAATAGGCCAGCACCTTGATCTTGGATTTCTAGCCTTCAGAACTGTGAGAAATAAACATCTGTTGCTTAAGCTGCCCAGTCTATGGTCCTTTGTCATGGCAGCCCCTGCATACTAAGACAAGCTAGCTTTCGTTCCCCAGTGAGGTCTAGTCCAGTACTGTGCACACGGCCAATTTCGACTTTGTTCAACACCACTTCCCTGGATCAGTCTGGTCGGAAGCCTCAGGACAGGGAGGTGCAGTGAGGGGGTGGTAGGAGGAGGAGGTGGGGGTCAGACAGAGGCTGTCTAGACACAGCCTGCTGGCAGAGTCCCCAAGGGCCGTGGGAGCAGCTGGCCGCGCCTCCCCAACACACCCTGCACCCGCCTGTCCCCACACCTCCCAGCTCTCTGCCAGCTCTTCCCTCAGACACTAACAGGTGCGCACCTCTTCCCTCGCCAGCCCCCCAGGACAGTCAGATGGCACCTGCCAGTGCACGCGGAGCCAGAACCCCGCCTGCCTGGACCCCAGGCTCAGTCTGATCTCAGCCTGTTTCAAAATCAGACCCTCAGCAAAGTCAGAGGAAAACTGAGCTTCCCTGCCAGCCGGTCCTGTGACAGCAGATGACCTAGAACCCAGGAAAGGGGTGTGACTGGGCCGTGAGGAACCTCAGACCAGCTCTCTCCCTCCCATTAACAAGCTGGAGAAGGGTCTGCACTGTGCAGGTCCATGGGAAGAGGCCAAGGAAAGACATGAACGTGAAAAGGGTGAGGAGACCATGTGAAAAATACCTTCAGTGTCACTCGTATGTTGCATGCTTTGGTAGCCCTGTCCCAAGAAAAATTAACCTTTGACCTGCCCCCAATCTTTTTGAGATTTTCATGGGGTCTTTTATACAGTAGTTCACATGGCAAGAAAAGTCAGCCTTGCAGCCATGGAGCTATGACCACTTTTATTGGGCTGATGGAGATTTACATGGTGAGGGAGTTCATGTTTCTGGAAGACAGGGCAGTTTCCTAGTGGAACCCCAAATTTAGCTTCACAAATATAATCTTATTTAACCTTTTTTCCTAGTTGAATGCAGTCTTATTGAGATATAATTGATATGCAACATTGTGTAAGTTTAGGGCATACAACCAGATGGTTCTATGTGCATCTGTACAATAATCCAATGACCACCAGTGTTGCAAACACCTCCACACGCAACTTAACTTGAATTTGCTTGGCCTTTCTCAGGATACTGGCTTCCAGACTAGCCTTGTTAAATTTCCTTTCTTTTAGCAAATATCACACCAATACTTCTGTCAAGAAAAAGTTCATATGAAGATGGGAGGTTCCGTGTTTGACAGACTGATAACACAGGAGGTGGCCAAGTCCAATCCTCTCCTGAACAGGATTCATTCTGCATCTTAAATTGAGACACATTCTTCCAGAATTCTTTGCTTTGACATGAGTGCTTAAACCAATTCCACCCTCATGACCTAATCACCTCCCAAAGGCTGCACCCACCAAACACCATTATATTGGGGGTTAGGGCTTCAACATGTGAATTTGGGGGGGACTCAAATATTCAGCCTCTGGTAGTAAGCAAGACTCTGAAGAAGAAGTGCAGGTCACCACAAAAGCAAGGCCGAGGGAGTGAGGTGTGGCCTTTAGAGTCAAACAGTCCTGAGACTTGGAGACTATACAGAAGGTGGGGCGAACGGTCAGTCTGTGTTCAAACTCCCGCTCTACGCCTATTGTCCCCAGGATCTGGACAAGCCATGTAACCTCTCTGAGCCTCAGTTTCCTCGACTGCAGAATGGAGATAACAGTTCATGAGTGTTTGTGAGGATAAGATGAACATTCTGCTTCCGCTGCCAAGCCAGGGAGGGACATGTTGTGAGTAAACTCAAAGCTCTTTTCTTGCTGCAAAAACTGACCTCTAGGGAAAGAAATTCAGTCTTGTCTAGCCATTACAGAATATTGCTTTCTCTCATAACCTGATGTGCTACAGAAACATCCAATGAGGAAGCCGGCAGGTATTGAAAAGTCAATTATAAGATAATTGTTAATCACTCCAAGTCCAGCCGGTTCCCAGAGAAGCACAGGCATGGACATCCTGAGCCTCTGAGCCAGGGTCCCAGTGCCCAGGCCTTCTGCTTTGGCCATGGCCAGGGCTCTATCTCCAGGGAAAGGCGTTTGATACAAGAAAAAACTTTCATTATCTTTGCCCTGAAGCACCAGCAACTGCCCACAAACAGCAGAGTGCGGAACGATGGGCAGTGAGAAATGAATCATTGTGTTCCTCGGTGGTTAGTCCATTTAGAAACGGGTAGATTCAGAGAAGTGTTTCTTTGTTCAGTCCCTCCATTTCTGTGATATCAGAGATGAGCTGGTGACCAAGCTTGACCATCCATTGGTGGGGGGGCAGAGGCTGTATTGGACCAAGTTCAGATGCAGGACCACGTCTCCACCAGGCCTCCTGCCATCAGGGGAAGCTGGGGGCTTGGGTGAGTCTACTGTAGGGGACCGTTACTCTCCACCCCCTGTACCCCTGCAGCTCCCCAAGTCCGTGGCTTTGACTCTGGAAGTCAGCGAAGCTCACTTGTTCGTTTACTCAGTGTTTATTGAGCACTTACAGTGTGCCAAGACGAAGATGAGCAAAGAGGATTCAGAAGTGACAAAGACAGACGATCCTTGCCCTCCCAGACCTCGTCCTACTACCAGGGTTCTCAGCCTTGGCACTCTGGACATGTTGGCTCAGATCGCTCTTTGTTGTGGGGGTTTCCTGTGCACTGAAGGTGGTCGGCAGCAGCCCTGGTCTCTACGTACTTAATGACAGTAACACCTCCAGTTATGACAACTGAAAATGTCTCAAAAATTGCCAAATGTCCCCTGGGGGTCAAAATGCAGTCTGCCTGCCCACAACTGAGAACCACAGTTGTGATGGGAGAGGCAGCACAGTGGAAAGAGCACAAACTTTGAAACTAAATGGGCCTGGGTTCTCCCCCCTAATTTGCTGTGTGACCTTAGAGGACTTCCTTACTTCTCTGAACCATAGTTTCCTTACTAGTGAAGTATGGGTAGTAGTCATACTTTTGCCAGGTTATTAGGAGAACTGAAGATCAAATGTATAAAGTACTATGGTAGACTCTATCGACAGGCACCCAAAAGCCATCCTCCCCACCATAGCTCTTCTTGCTAACAGAACCCCAGTTCTATTTAGGGATTCTTAGCTCAGGAAAGTTGGCTCAGTGCCTTGTGGGAAGTGGTCATATGACCCAGGACTAGCCAATGAAATACATATAAGGGGCATCTGAGGGTGGGGACCCTCTGGGGTAGATCTCTCTCTCTCTCTGATAAGAAACAGGTTGATAGTGGGAATATGCAGTATGATGCAGGGAGCTCAAATCCATGCTCTATGATGACCTAGAGGGGTGGCATGGGGTGGGAGGTAGATTCAAGAGGAAGGGGACATATGTATGCCTATGGCTAATTCATATTGATGGATGGCAGAAACCAACACAATACTGTAAAGCAATTATCTTCTAATTAAAAATAAACTGAAAAAACAAACATGTTGATATAAGTATGGTGAATTTAAAATACGTGTATAAATTCTTTGATACTCTTCCCTTCCTCTTGTGTGTGGCCTATACTTAGTGTATGCATGCATGTTAAGTCTCTTCAGTCATGTCTGAGTCTATGTGACCCTATGGACTGTAGCCCACTAGGCTCCTCTGTCTAATAAGATTCTCCAGGCAAGAACACTGGAGTGGGTTGCCATGTCCTTCTCCAGGAGATTTTCCAGTCCAAGAAACTGAATCTGTGTCTCTGTCTCCTGCACTGGCAGGTGGGTTCTTTACCACTACCACCACCTGGGAAGCCCCAAAATTTAGTGACTCACTTC
Source organism: Giraffa tippelskirchi (assembly GCF_054371585.1). Classification (NCBI taxonomy): domain Eukaryota; kingdom Metazoa; phylum Chordata; class Mammalia; order Artiodactyla; family Giraffidae; genus Giraffa; species Giraffa tippelskirchi. The sequence goes on from NC_137287.1 coordinate 26,868,036, forward strand.
TAATGAATAGAATATAACAGAAGTGACAATGTGTGACTTCCAAGACTAGAATGTGAAAGGTATTGCTGCTTCCTCCTTGGGCTCAATCTCAGGTGGCTCTGGGAGACATGGCCGCCATGTTGGGAGCACACCCAAGCAACCCTGTGGAGAATCCCACACGAAGAGGAACGAAGGCTTCCAGATGACAGCCAACCCAACTTGCCAGTCATGTGTGGAAGTCACACTGGAACAGATCCTCCAGCCCTGATCAAGCCTTCAGAACACTGCAGACCCAGCCTACATCTTGACTGAAACCTCATCAGCCACCCCAAAGTAGAACCACCCAGGTAAAGTACTGAATTCCTGGCCACAGACAATAAATGTTTATCATTTCAAGCTTCAAATTTTTGGAGTAATTTGTTATGCAGCAATGGATAACTAACACAAGAAGGAATGATGTGAACCCTCACAGGATCTATCTTGCCTTTGAATCTAGACAGATGAGGACATGAGGTTAGAGCCTTGGCAGCCATCTTGAAGCCAAGAGCAGGAGGCCAGGAGAGTCCCCATGATGCTATCCAGAGCCAAAAAAACAATTTCTCAAGTCTCCATGAATTCCAACCCCTCTCACCTCCTCACCAGGAGCATCCACATCTTGAACTGGAGGGACCCATGTTGATGAGGGGTGGAGGGGAGCAAACTGAGAAACTTTGAAGCTGTCACCTTTCACCCTGTATTCTGAGAGCCCTGATACTCCTGACAGGCCAGGATAGACTCCCATGTTCTTAGTCATCCTGGGCTGCCATAAGAAAAAAATCACAGACTGGGTGGCTTAACCAACTGAAATTTATTTTCTCGAAGTTCTGGAGATCAGGGTGCCAGCATGGTCGGGTTCTGGTAAGGGCACTACTCCTGGCTCACAGCTGCCTTCTTGCTGTGTCCTCACATGGAGAAGAGAAAGAGAGCTCTGGGGTCTCTTCCTCTTCGTGTGTGTGTGTGTGTGTGTGCGTGTGTGTGCACGTGTGCATGCTCAGTTGTGTCCAACTCTTTGTAACCCCATGGACTGTAGCCCACCAGGCTCCTCTGTCCATGGGATTCTACAGGCAAGAATACTGGAGATGGTAGTTATTTCTTACTTCAGAGGATCTTCCCCACCCAGGGATTGAACCCAAGTCTCTTGTTTCCTGCTTTGGCAGGCAGATTCTTTACCACTAGTGCCACCTGAGAAGCCCTTTCCTTTTCTTATAAGGACACTAATCCCATCATGCATAGAAGGCAATGGCACCCCACTCCAGTACTTCTGCCTGGAGAATCTCATGGACAGAGGAGCCTTGTAGGTTGCCGTCTATGGGGTCACACAGAGTCAGACACGACTAACGCAACTTAGCAGCAGCAGCAGCAGCAACCCCATCATGAGGGTGCTATCCTCATGACCTCATCTAAATCTAATCACCTCCCCAAAACCCCATCTCCAAATACCTTCACACTAGGAGTGAGGTCTTTGCGAGGGACACAGTTCAATCCATGGCTCATGACAGATCACAGAAGCCTCAATTTTCTCTTCTCTATACTAGAAAACAAGAGTGCAATCCCCTTTCCTAGCCATTACCTTATTTATGAAGGGCTATAGCAGTTCTTAAATTGAGAGGCATGTTTCTTTTAACAGGTGTGCATGCTAAGTCGCTTCAGTTGCGTCCGACTCTTTGCAACCCTATAGACTGTAGCCCTCCAGGCTCCTCTGTCCATGGGATTCTCCAGGCAAGAATACTGGAGTAGGTGGCCATGTGCTCTTCCAGGGGATCTTCCCAACCCAGGGATCGAATCTACATCTCTTAAGTCTCCTGCACCGGCAGAAGTGTTCTTTACCACTAGCACCACCTTGTTTAACAGGTGTACTGGACCTCAACTGGCCAGATAGAAGGCAATAAAAGCAAAACAAGACCACTGTGTTCATGTTCAAAAGATGTCAAGTAAGGGATGGGAGAAGAATGGCAGAGTTAAAGTTTCCTGTTTATTTCTTCTGATTCTATTTTAATGTTGCGCCTCGTTTTAGTAATTGATCAACTCGGGCTCTGGGGCCAACAGCCTGGGTTCAAAACTGGGTCAGCCCCCATTCACTGGTGGTGACCTTGAGTTATTTCACCTCTCAGCGCCTCAGTTTCTTCACCTACATTATGGATATAAGTTCAAGGAGGTGCTTAGGATGGTGTCTGAAAGACAGTAAATGATTAATCTCATGGTGGCTATTTATTACTATTGTTGTTACTGTCAGCATTTTTATTATTTCTAAGGGAAGAGGGAGGTCAGCAGCAACCACAGATTGCTGACCCCCATCAGGAGTAGCCCAGAGAACTGGCAGAAGATCGCAGGACTGGGAAGCTGTAGGTAGCTCCCGATGCTGGGCCTGTAACCTTTCAATGCTCAGAAGGTAAAGAATCTGACTGCAATGCAGGAAACCCAGGTTCAATGGGTCGGGAAGATCCCCTGGAAAAGGGAATGGCTATCTACTCCAGTACTCTTGCCTGGAGAATTTCATGGACAGAGAAGCCTGGTGGGCTATAGCCCATGGGGTTGCAAAGAGTCAGACATGACTGAGCAAATAACACTTTCACTCAGTTGTCAGTTGCCTCATCTATAAAATGTAAGTAGGGATTTCCATCCTAGAGGATCACAAAGGAGGTGCAGGAAGCTTGAAACAGTGTACTGGACACACATACTGTTAGCTCCCCAGGCTCTGATACCACCAGGATTACAAGCTGGAGTTTCAGGTATGAGACAGATTATGTCCAGGTTTCTGAGGACAATAAAGACTGTCTTCAGTGGTAAGATGAAAAAGCTGCCTAAGAAATATTCCTAACACAAAATTATATGAAATTCAAATTTCAGTGTCCATAAGTAGGCTCATTCATTTACCTGTTATCTGTGGCTACCTGCATACTGTAACAGCAGAGCTGAGTAGTTGCTACAGAGACTGTAAGGCTGCAAAGTTAAAATATTTACTATCTGGTTCCTCAAAGGAAAAGATCCCTTGTCTAGGTCAGTTCTCAAACTTAGTGTCCATCAGAGTAATCTGGAAGGCTTATTCAAACACAGATTGTAGGCCCCACCCCAAAGTTTCTCATTCAGCAGGTTGGAGGGTGGAAGAGGGGTGTGTGTGGCTAGAATTTGTATTTCTAACAAGCTCCCAGGTGATGCTATTGAGGTAGGTCTGAGAATCACACTTCGAGAACTGCTAGTCCATGCTGATTATAGTAATTCCACTTCCCTTGCCAGTGACTGGCTTAGAAAAGGGTATGTGATATAGCTCTAACCAATGAGATTCATGGGGATGTCAGCTGGGGGGCTTCTGCAAAAGTGATCCAAAAAGGCACAAGTAGAAAGGCAGGGTTCTCTCCTCCCCTTTTGGTATCATCTTGAGACCAAGAAGGGCCCCCTGAGGACAAAAGGTATGTGCTGTGGAGGGCAAAAGAGCAGAAAGGTGAAAAGAGACTGGATCAGCCATTACACAGCAAGGCCCCTGAATGAACCAATCACAGGGTCGCCTTCTGGGAAGCAGTAACCACCACTGTTGTCCAAGCCCCTTCCGGTTGGGTTCTTAATGTTTCAGAGCCAAACACATCCTATGTGGTCCCACTCTGTGCAGCCCTGTGGCAGGTTCCAACTCTATCCCCTCACACTGGGAGATACCACCAACCCTGTGCTATGAAGGTTGGGGTCAGGAACACGGGCTGCATTCCCCACCATCCTACAAGGGCGAGGACAGACCTGGGGTAGAAGAAAGAGCATTATTTGGAGGCCACAAAACCCCAGATTGAAGCCTTATTTTCACCACTCAGTGGCTATGTGACCAGAACACTGCTGACCCCGTGCTCCGGGACGTGGCCTGTCCATCAGTGTGGTTTAACACGGCAGCTCTGTCTGGGGATCTGGGCAGGTTACTTTCCTCTCTGAACCAAGAGTAAGCATTAGAGCCAGCATCACCAGGTCCCAGGCATTGTGGAAATCCTTCACCTCCACGAGCCCATTTCATTCTCACACGTCCCTAGGAGGTGGAACCATTGTTCCCTTGACCTTACAGTTCAAGAAACTACGGCCCTGGGAGGTTAAGTGGCTGAGCCCAAGGTCGCGCCACTTGTAAGTGCAGACAGGATCCCAACTCAGATCTGTCCAGCTCATGCACCCACAAGTTCAAGTTCCACGCTGTAAGGTTAGATTAAGCAGCAGAATGTCCACAGGGAACCTGAGCACATGTCAGAAGTTTAGGAACATCACTGCACCTGAGTGTCTAATACGCTCCTTCCTCTCTTATCCCTCCCCACTCAGTGAAGAGAAGACGCCACTTTCAGAAGCTGCCCAGCTCTGGCCAGTCTGCCTGAGTGAAGCTGACAGGAGCATCAGGGGAAATATCAGGGATGACTCGAGATGTGGCCTGGAGGAGCCCTGCCTCCCTGAGAACCGCGGGGGAGGCGTGATGGCCTGGTGCAGGCCAGCCCAGCAACTCATTCACAGGCTGGGGTTCCCACCACAGGCTGCCCTTACCTGCTGGTTTTCTGTGCCTGGCTGAGCATCCCCCGCCGCCTCCTCTGGTGTCCAGGTGTCTAATCAGCCCCGGCGAGTCTGCCCTGGAGAGCCGGCTGTTTGCCTTGCCCCTCTGGAGGGCAGGCAGAGGCAGCAGAACGGGCAGCAATTCCAGAGCTGTCACAACTCCTGGCTGAAACCAAACATGACAGATTTACCATTGGGCAGGCTGTTCCATTTATTATTTAACACTTGCAATAAATATTTGCATGACCCAGCGCTAGAGGGAACGCTCTGTGATAACTCACTGCGTTTCCCTGCCAAACACCACCGCAATCGGATTCCAAAGACGCAGCAGAGAATATTTCATGCTATTCTAAAGAGCTGGGCAATGGCCCTCTGGTAGAAAACATTCTCGCGTCCATCTCCAAAGAGGGAAGAGGGAGCAGGGAGACCTCGTTCCAAGAAGCAACTAGAGGAGGAGGAGGATGAAGATGCCAGCTCATACACCCTCGGTGACTGCCGTGCACCAGGCTCTAGGCTCAGAACTTCATTCACTTGTTTAATGTGGATCTTGAGGGCAGAACTGCCAGACTAAGCAAATAAAACGCAGTTAAAGCTGAAATTCAGATAACAATAATTATGTTTTAATACTTTATGTCTCCTCCAATACTAGAAAGTTATTCACTGTTTATCTAAAATCCAAACTTAACTGGAGACCCTGTTTTTCTCTGGAAACCTTAACTGAGGTTATGTCTGACTGTGACTGAATAGCAAAGGGGATTTATTTTCAACTGGGGGTGGTGGTGGTCAGGGAAGGGCCCTCTAAGAAGGTGACTTGAGCAGAGATGTCAATGAAGGAGACATCCATGACAAGGAGGGAACAGGGTCCCAAGCAGAGAAAAGAGCCCATAATTACAATAATGATAACAGTGAAATCGTGGAAAGAATGTGAGCATTTGAGGAGCAGAGGGAGGCCACATGAGTTGGGGGGGGGGAGTGACAGGCAGACCATACGGGGCCTGTGGTGACAATAAAGAATTTGGATGCTATTCTAAGGCAAAGTGAAGCCACTGAAGGGCTTTGCAGCTGGAAGTGGCCAGATTGGGGTGTGACTCCAGCTGCCTGGATTTCTGAATCCAGCAGTGACACAGAGGACCTGACATTGGCCAGAAGGAGAAAGAACAAGAAAAGGAGAAACTGCTTTAAAGGAGAGCCGGTCAGGTCTTGCAAGAAATGTTCACACAGTAACAAACTAGCAGCTTCAACAGAAACCACCGTGTCTTGCCAGAGTTGTTCTCCCAGACAGGCAGCCTGAGGGAGGGGTTGCTGCTGGTGACAATGCTATCAATTTCCATTTTGCTCTTGCCAAGTACAGAAAAGGACATTTCAAAGACTTTCAAAAATAACTTCCAAACAACTCAAGGGTGGGAAGAAAAAAGGAAGAAAAAATATAGTTGGCCTGCACAAGAATAGAGATAGTCAAAATAGGTATAACAAATAAAAGCAACTGCATTTACACAAACCACATTATCTGATCCTTCAGTTCAGTCACTCGGTCGCGTCCAACTCTTTGTGACCCCATGGACCGCAGCACACCAGGCTTCCCTGTCTATCACCAACTCCCAGAGCTTGCTCTAACTCATGTCCATCAAGTCGGTGATGCCATCCAACCATCTCATCCTCTGTCCTACCCTTCTCCTCCCACCTTCAATCTTTCCCAGCATCAAGGTCTTTTCCAATGAGTCAGTTCTTCCCGCCAAAAGATTGGAGTTTAAGCTTCAGCATCAGTCCTTACAATGAATATTCAGGACTGATTGCCTTTAGGATGGAGTGGTTTGATCTCCTTGCAGTCCAAGGGACTCTCAAGAGTCTTCTCCAATACCACAGTTCAAAAGCATCAATTCTTCGGCACTCAGCTTTCTTTATAGTCCAACTCTCATCCATACATGACTACTGGAAAAGCCACAGCTTTGACTAGATGAACCTTTGGCAGCAAAGCAATGTCTCTTCCTTTTAATATGCTGTCTAGGTTGGTCATAGCTTTTCTTCCAAGGAGCAAGCATCTTTTCATTTCATGGCTGCAGTCACCATCTGCAGTGATTCTGGAGCCCAAAAAAGTAAAGTCTGTTACTGTTTCCATTGTTTCCCCATCTGTTTGCCATGAAGTGATGGGACTGGATGCCATGATCTTAGTTTTTTGAATGTTTAGTTTTAAACCAATTTTTTCACTCTCCTCTTTCACTTTGATCAAGAAGCTCTGTTCCTTACTGCCCTGTAAAGCAATCAGCGCAGGTCATGTTGTCCCCATTTCACAGAGAAGGAAACTGAGACCCAGAAAAATAGGATCCAATAGCTGGGAAAGGGACTGGCAGGGTTTGGAGCTACATCTGTCTGGCCCCAAAGCCTCGGCTCCCCAAAGCCCTCTGGGGTCTGGCTATGGGCTAAATTGCATCCCCTGCCCCTCCAAAAAAATTCATACAAAGTTCTGATCTCAGTGCAATTGTATCTGGAAAAAAAGGTTTTTAGGAGGTAATTAAGTGCTTGTGTTCAGTTGCTTCAGTCATGTCCAACTCTTTGCGGCCCCATGGACTGTAGCCCACTCGGCTCTTCTTTCCATGGGGATTCTCCAGGCAAGAATACTGGAGTGGGTTGCCACGCCCTCCTCCAGGGAATCTTCCCCACCCAGGGATTGAACCTGTGTCTCCTGCATTGCAGGCGGATTATTTACCTGTTGCGCCACCTGGGAAGCCCTAATTAAGTGTAAATAAGGTCATAAACATGGGGCCCAGAAGAGACTGTGCTGTTATGAAAACACACACACACACTCTACCAGCCCTTCTATGTGGAGCAAGATGCCTGCCCCTACTTCCCCATCAGCCTTCCCAGCTGACATCCAAAGCAGTTTTCCACCTGACAAGCCTGTGCCTTCTGCCCTTCTTGCCTGGGACTCACATGCCTCCGTGAATGTCAAACAATAAGCCAGGCAGTGCAAGGACGCCTCCTCTGGAGAGGAACAAGGGGGGGGCGGGGAGGAGAGGGGGAGAGCACCGCTTTGGCATTAGAAACCCTGAGTTTGAATCCCAGCTCTGTCACTAATAGGGCATCTCTCATCAAGAACCTGAACCTCAGTTTCCTTTTCTTGAATGAGAATAATACAATCCACTCCACTGGGATCACTGTGGAATTAAATATATACTAGATCTAGAAACGACTGAAGTGACTTAGCAGCAGTAGCAGATCTAGAAAAATCAACCCAGCGCCTGGCACAGAGTCAGTGCCTCATTATTAATAATAATTACAATAATGATTAACACTCAAATTGTGGGATTCAGTGCTCAGTCAACAAATTTTTATTGAGCACCTATTATGTGCTCGGCAGTTGGGGATACAACACAACACAAGGTACACATGACTCCATCCTCGTGAAACTTATAATGGAAGAAACACCAAGTGTAATGAAATAAATACATCCGTAAAAAATCAAGAATAAAAACTATACTAAAAGAGTTGAAGAGTGCAGTAAAGGAAGAAAGAGGTTTCAGTGAGATAATCATCTACTTTAGCATCAAAAGTAGCTTCAAAGTTTGTTATCACCTAAGACCTGGGGGTATGAAGGAATCAGCCAAGCAAAGACCAAGAGGGACAATTTTCCCAGTACAGAGAGCAGTACGTGTGAAGTCAGACAGTCTGGGAGAACTGGTCTACTGGGAGGATGGGGGGACAGGTGATGAGAGGAGGCCAGTTTGGCTGGAGGAGGCAAGGAAGGGGGAAGCAGTTACGGAAGTCAACCAGGATCAGGCTGAGCATCACCCATTTCTAAGTTATTCTAAAATCAAAGAGAAGCAGGCACTCAAGCTAACAGCATTGCATCCTGACTGGCCCAGTGCTGTGCTTAGTCACTAACTCATGTCCAAATCTTACAGCCCCACAGACTATAGCCCGCCAGGCTCCTCTGACCATGGGATTCTCCAGGCAAGAATACTGGAGTGGGTTGCCACTTCCTTCTCCAGGGGATCTTCCCGACCCGGGGATCGAACCCAGGTCTCCTGCACTGCAGTTAGACTCTTACTGATGGAGCTACAAGGGAAGCCCAGAATAACCTCCAAAAATGTGAGTTACCTTCTGTACCCTGAAACAGTCAAGATAAATAAAAATGGCTCCCCTGTTTTGAATTTTTGGGCTTGACTTTGCCTTTACCACTGTTTCTTTAAAAAATGTCCATGAACCAACAGGGTGAAGGGGAAAGGGATGTGAGGGAACAAATTCAAAATCAAACAGACCAGAAACTCTTAACTGGAAGTTTTCTCTCTGGATCTCTGTAGGGAAGGCCACACTGGTGGAACCATGGGAGACAGAACAGAAGTCAGAAGAGCATGGAATTCTTTCTCTGAATTCTTTCATCTTCCCAGATGCCAGGAAGGTAGGGAAGATGCCCCTATTCCCACCTCCACCACCACGGCCTGTCTGAGGACAGAATCCGCCAATCCCCTTCTGACACCAGACTGACTCCTCTGAGCCACCCTAGGCTGAAGCCATTGCCCTGGACCATTCTGATGTTAGGAAAGCAAAATGTATTGTTGGCAAAAAGCTAAAAACAAACAAACAAAAACTGGCAATGGTTATAACAGAGCCACAGTTTGAGTCTATGACAAATCATCCAGCATGAAGGTTGGTGGGACACAGGCCCTTCTTGGACTTTTAAAATTCATTACATTTTATTTATTCACTCACCACCCACATAGAACTTATAGTAGACTCTAAGAAATAGGTATGACAAAGTTATAGAATACAAATTTAAACTTGGGACTATAGGAAAAATTGTTTAGAATAAAAGAGAAAGACAGGTAAAGATACACAGGCCAAAAGTTCAGTTCCTAAACTGGGTCTGAAAATGTGGCTCTGAGTTTTCTGGTGGCCACATCAAAAAGGGCAGTAGAAGCTGTCCTCATGGTCCACAAGGACACAGATACTAGACTCTCCAGGACCAGCACTGCCCTGCCATGTGACTCCAGATAAGTGATTTAACTTCTCTCTGGACTCAGTTTCCTTGTCTCCAAAAACAGATGAGAAACTACTGAATCTCTATGACTTCTTTTTTGGTGATTAAAAAAAAAAAAAAAAAAAAGCTGTAATAAAAACCAAGAATGACAGATCTTCCTGCTTAGAGTCCAAAATAAGAATAACAAACTCAAAGATCTATAAGGAGCAATTAGTAGCAGAAATAAGAGAGGCAGTCTGGGCATAACACAATAGGAACTGGGCAGAACTATGGTGAACTGGGCAGCTCATGCTCTTCCAAAAGGGGCAGCTGTTTCTCACCCCCAGAAAACATGCTCTGATTTTTAAGAACAACAACAACAAAAAATCAGGATTTTTAATGTAAGCTCCTCTAACTTTTAAATGTTTGCTTTTAATTCAAGTTTACTTAAAACAATGCACAGGTCAAACATGGCCCCACCTCAAGGCCAATTCCAATAAGAAACGGCAAACTCCTTTAGTGTCTTACAAATGGATTTTTCTATCTCCAGGTTAAGTTGCAATTTCTGGCCCCTATTTTCCCCCAGCTGAGCATCTCAAAGAAGTGTTTCCCAACAAAGGTATGATCCTTTTTGAATCGAGCCCTATACACACTTTTGAGTCCCTACTGTATTTTAGGGACAGGGAAAGACATACCAGTGATCAACAAGTCTCCATCAAGACACCACACAGCTCCAAGAAAGTTCTCAGGGTGTGGAGTTGTCTACAGAAATCAGTCCTTTCGCCATCAACTTCATAACATATTGTTGGGGCTTCCCTGGGGGGGGTTCAGTGGTAAAGAATCCACCTGCCAGTGCAGAAAACACAGGTTTGATCCCTGAGCCAGAAAGATTCCACATGCCTCAGAGCAACTAAGCTCATGCCCCACAACTACTGAACTTGTACTGCAGAGCCCGGGAGACACAATTACTGAAGCCCACATGCTCCAGAGCCTCTGCTCTGCAGCAAGAGAAGCCACTGCAATGAGAAGCCCACGCTGCAACTAGAGAAAAGGCAACATGCAGCACTGAAGACTCAGCACAGCAAAAAACAAATAAAATTATTTTTTAAAAATAAATTGCTGGACTTACTTCTATGAGGAGCCAGCGAAAAAACCCCTTCCTTTAAGTGTACTTTCCTCTGTCCAGCCCCCTGGATGAGGTTTTCTTCATGGAGTCCTGGTACTCCATGAAGTGCCAGTTCAGTTCAACAAGCACTTGCCAAATGCCAACTGGATACAGGTACCATGCTAAGAACTGGGGGAATCAAGATGAATAATATGACTCCACTGGTCCATGCTTCAAGGAAGTCGAGATATGAGAAGCAACTAAATTTATCCTAAACAGTATTTTAATTCACAGAGAGCTGAGTGATATAATGGAAGGCAAGTTAACTTGACCTGGGTTTGGTCCCACCACAAGCTAGGTTGGGCTTCTCTGGTAGCTCAGATGGTAAAGAATCTCTCTACAACGCAGGAGACCTAGGAGATGTGGGTTCAATCCCTGGGTCCAGAAGATCCCCTGCAGAAGGAAATGGCTACCCACTCCAGTATTCTTGCCTGGAGAAGTCCATGGACAGAGGATCCTGGTGGGCTACAATCTATGGCGTCGCAAAGAGTCAGACATGACTGAGCAACTAACACACATACACACAACCTATGTTATCCTGGACAACTCACCTACCCCTTCTGCGTCTTACACTTCACCTATTAAAAAAGAATAAAATGAGGCTATAACACCACCTAGCTTACAGTTTGTTAGAAACAGGACTGGCCTATACAGCTGCAAAGGTTGTGCACTGCACAATTACAAAGCATGCTATTCACCCAGGAGTTGTGTAGGGTTGGATATGAACAGCTGTATATGGCAGGCATGGGTGGAAGGAATAAGTGTCCAGCACATTGCTGCTGCTGCTGCTGCTAAGTCGCTTCAGTCGTGTCCGACTCTGTGCAACCCCATAGACAGCAGCCCACCAGGCTCCCCCATCCCTGGGATTCTCCAGGCAAGAATACTGGAGTGGGTTGCCATTTCCTTCTCCAATGCGTGAAAGTGAAGTCGCTCAGTCGTGTCCGACTCCTAGCAACCCCATGGACTGCAGCCTACAAGGCTTCTCTGTCCACGGGATTTTCCAGGCAAGAGTACTGGAGTGGGGTGCCATTAGCTGTATATGGCAGGCATGGGTGGAAGGAGTAAGTGTCCAGCACATTGCAGGGACTCAACAAATGAAACCATGGCTAGTACAAAAACCAACTAGAAAATAGACCCTAGTTTTCTTAACTTCTCTTTTCCATCATCTTTTCAACAAGAACCTCACCCCACAAAACGGAGCACTCCTGAACAATCAGGGTCCCTCAGACTCAGGCTGAGTCCTTCTCCTCCATCAGGCATTGATGAGACCTCCATCCTCCTCCAAGGAAACACACATACCAGTCTTGGAGGCTCGATTTATGTTGTTGCCATTCCTGTCAGTCTGCGGTCTCTCCTTCCCCTCCTGGCCCAGCCTTGCCTGGATCCAGGCTGCCAACTACAGTCCAGCAGTCCACACTCTTGCTTGGCTCAGAGTGATTCCCAGGACATGTGCTCAGAGTTCTCAGCCCTGGGATTTCCTTTTCCTTTCCAACTTTGAATTGATTTTCTCCAATGTTTACATATAGCTGGCATCTGGCTCTTACCTGCTGATTTTGGAGGTGATATTGGCCGGGTCTCTTTCCATTGCAAAGCAACAAAAAGGCATTTGGAATCAATTCAGCAAAGAGTGAATTCACTGTTTCTTACGTCTGCCGAGTCCTGGGGTAGATCTGGGTTCAGGTATAATAGGACTCAAGAGCCCAAACGATACTATGGGGTCAACCTCTCCATCTATTAATTCTGCTCTGCTCCGTAGTGGAGCCATGTGGTGGCTTCTGCTGATGTCGGGGGTTAAAAGCTGAAGAGAAACCTCCAGGCATAAAAAGAAACAAAAGGGAGTACAATGAAGTGAGGCATGCTGAGGAAAGGGGTGCAGTCTTCAGTTCCTGCCCCCTTTTCCCTTCATGTGGCCAGCTCCGCCCTGCAGGGAGGCTGTTTCTTGGGCTCAGCATCCAGATCATGAGGACGTGACCGCTGAGAGGCCGCTGGGTGACCGGGGAGCTGACCCTGGGGAATGGGGTCTCCTCACCCTGCCCTGTCCTTGGAACGCACTGTTCCTTCACTAGGAGCCATTTCAAGGACGCAGCCTTGAGAACAGTGTTGTAAAGACCCTCTGGCGGGGATACATGTAAACTTCGAAAACTATGGCGGTCGGGTGCAGAGATCTCCTCATTGGGTAGTTACTAAGACAAGCCTTTGTAAGTTTTCTTGCTTGTGAAAAACTCTACCGACCAATTTGGAGTGACTGCCGCTTGCCTTGGTCTCTTCTGGCCCTCCGTGTGCGGGTCCAGTGACGAATTTCACCCAGGAAGCCCCAAGGCTTGGAGCTTACATATCTGAATCCTGACCGCCCACCTCTAACGCCTCAAGCCCACCCCTCAGCCGCATCACCTCCCTTCCACCGCTGAGGCAGAAGCCCCGCCTCTTCCTGTTTCCAAGGCCCGCCCAACCAATCCTCCCATCCTATCCAAAGGGACGACAGGGGATGAGATGGCTGGATGGCATCACCGACTCGATGGACATGGGTTTGGGTGGACTCAGGGAGTTGGTGATGGACAGGGAGGCCTGGCGTGCTGCGGTTCATGGGATCGCAAAGAGTCGGACACAACTGAGCGACTGAACTGAACTGATCCAAACGGAAGCTGCCAGCCCTGCAATCATTGGTAGAGCATATTTGACTGTCAGATCCTGTACCCAGTAAATGATCAAGTTGGTTCCAGGATCAATTTCTGAAGGATTCCACCCGTTTCTGAAGGATTATTTCATCTCTCAAGAGTCAATGTTTCTCGTTGCAAATGGAAGAAGCCTAATTTACTGGTAAGACACTGAAAAGTCTTTATTACTATTATTTTTAGGTATCAATTCAGTTCAGTTCAGTCGCTCAGTCGTGTCCCACTCTGCAACCCCCTGGACTGCAGCATGCCAGGCCTCCCTGTCCATCACCAACTCCCAGAGCTTGCTCAAACTTATGTCCATGGAGTCGGTGATGCCATCCAACCATTTCATCCTCTGTCATCCCCTTCTCCCGCCTTCGATCTTTCCCAGCATCAGGGTCTTTTCCAATGAGTCAGTTCTTCACATCAGGTGGCCAAAGTATTGGAGATTCACCTTCAGCATCAGTCCTTCCAATGAATATTCAGGACTGATTGCCTTTAGGATGGAGTGGTTTGATCTCTTTGCAGTCCAAGGGACTCTCAAGAGTCTTCTCCAACACCACAGTTCAAAAGCATCAATTCTTTGGCACTCAGCTTTCTTTACAGTCCAACTCTCACATCCATACAAGACTACTGGAAAAACCATAGCTTTGACTAGATGGACTTTTGTCAGCCAAGAAATGTCTCTGCTTTTTAATATGCTGTCTAGATTGGTCAGAGCTTTTCTTCCAAGAAGCAAGCATCTTTTAATTTCATGGCTGCAGTCACCATCTGCAGTGATTTTGGAGCCCAAGAATATAAAGTCTGTCACTGTTTCCACTGTTTCCCCATCTATTTCCCATGAAGTGATGAGACCAGATGCTATGATCTTAGTTTTCTGAATGTTGAGTCTTAAGCCAACTTTTTTCTTTCACTTTCATCAAGAGGCTCTTCAGTTCTTTGCTTTTTGCCATAAGGATGGTGCCATCTGCATATCTGAGGTTACTGATATTTCTCCTGGCAATCTTGATTCCAGCTTGTGCTTCATCCAGCCTGGCATTTCTCATGATGTATTCTGAATATAAGTTAAATAAGCAGGGTGACAATTACAACCTTGACATACTCCTTTCCCGATTTGGAACCAGTCTGTTGTTTCACGTCCAGCTCTAACAGTTGCTTCTTGACCTGCATACAGATTTCCTCAGGAGGCAGGTAAAGTGGTCTGGTATTCCCACCTCTAAGAATTTTCCACAGTTTGTTGTGATCTACACAGTCAAAGGCTTTGGCATAGTCGTTAAAGCAGAAGCATATGTTTTTCTAGAATTCTCTTGCTTTTTCTATGATCCAGCAGATGGTGGCAATTTGATCTCTAGTTCCTCTGCCTTTTCTAAATCCAGTTTGAACATCTGGAAGTTCTTGGTTCACGTACTGTTGAAGCCTGGTTTGGAGAATTTTGAGCATTACTTTGCTAGCATGTGAGGTGAGTGCAATTGTGCAATAGTTTGAACATGCTTTGGCATTGCCTTTCTTTGGGATTGGAGTGAAAAATAATATTATTATTAGATATTAGATATAATAGTAGTCGTAAATCAGATATAGTGGCATATTACTGAGATTCCTATTATTAGATATAATAATAATAATATTATTGTAGTTACCAGGGCTGGGAGGTTATGGAAATGGGGAGATGTTGGTCAAGGACTACAAAAGTGAAATTCGCTCAGTTGTGTCTGACTCTTTGCGACCCCATGGACTATACAGTCTGTGGAATTCTCTAGGCCAGAATAATAGAGTGGGTAGCCTTTCCCTTCTCCAGGGGATCTTCCCAAGCCAAGGACTGAAGCCAGGGCTTCCACATTGCAGGTGGATTCTTTACCAGCTGAGCCACAAGGGAAGCCCAAGAATTCTGGAGTATGTAGCCTATCCCTTCTCCAGCGGATCTTCCCCACCCAGTAATCGACCCAGGGTCTCCTACATTGCAGGCAGATTCTTTACCAACTGAGATATTAGGGAAGCCCAACGAGTACAAACTTTTAGTTATAAGATGAATATGTTCTGGGGAGCTAATGTGCAGCATGGTGATTAGAGTTAATAATACTGTATTATATACTGGAAAGTTGCTAAGCGAGCACATCTTAAATATTCTCACCACAAAAGAGAAATCATATGATGTGCTAGAGGTTGTTAGCTAACAATATGGTGGTAATCATTTTGTAACATATGAGAATATTAAATTAGCTTGTTGCATATTTAAACTTACACAATGCTATATGTCAATTGTATCTCAATCAATCTGGGGGGAATATTATATCTAAGTAGTAGTGGTAGATATAATATTTTTGTTGTTGCTATTATTATTACCATTAGGAAGAGGAAGAGGGAAGAGGAGAAAGAAGGAGAAGGGACATTTATGCAGCATTTAATACCTCCCAGGTGCTATTCCAAACACTTTACATGTATCTCTTATTCCTTACAACCATGCTGTGAGGCAGGTATGCTCATTTATCTCATTTTTTTTTTACAGAAGGCAAAAACTGCTGTCATGTACCTAGGCCATGAGCTAGGACTTGAACTTGGGTGATCTGGCTCCAGAGACTATACCCATCATCACTAGACTACAATCAATGGAGGAGTAACCAGAAGAGCAGAATGTACAAGTGTAACTGAAAACAAGCACTTGGATTGCAACAGCGCATGCTCTTCATCTCTGCCTCTGTCAATTTTTTCCTTCTCCCAGCAGATGAGCTTCCCTCTTGCTGGCAAGAGATGAGCCCCGGGCCTCATGTCTCATAGTCTCCACCAGACAGAAGGACAGACTGACACTCTCTCCCTTTCCAAGTTCAAAATCCCAGAGAAGAGCCCCAATTGGCCCAGCTTGGGTCATGAACCAACCTCTGGACCAATCACCTGTGGCCAAATCAATCAATGGGAGGTGGAGTCAGGACCGCACTAGGGAGTCAGAATGGGAGGGATGGGAATGCAAGAAAAAGTCATTCTCAGGAGAAGGGAGGCAGCATGCTGGGGACATTAGTATTTATTTCATCCTGAGAGCAAGTGAAGTTTGCCCAGAAGCCTCACTGGGGAGAAGCCAGTTGGCCAAGGATTGCGGGCCCACCCAGCTGTGGCCCTTCTGACATCTGGTCCAGATGCTGGCCATCATTCCCTAGAAGTGCACACGCAACTTTAATGAGGGACTGAAGAGAACAGTCCTCCTGGACTCCCTTGAAGGGGCATTAGCATGCATTATCATCCTGCTCTGCCTGCCTGCATGAAATATGAAGGGGGTTTTTGAAGACTCATCCAGAATGTTAGCAAATGCTCCAGAACAGCTCATCTGAAAATATCCCAAGCGCCAGACTCATTGTGTAATCTGTTACGTTCCACAGTTGGGGTTTTGGCAGGAGGTGGGCTGTACTGACATTCATTTCCATGTCATCCGATTTGTCAGTTCTGCTACCCTCCTCCTCCCCAACCTCCTCAATACTGATTTACACCTTTAAGATCCCCGGCTTGGTGAGGCAGGAAAGCAGGCCCTACAACCGATCAGAGCTCACTTTGAATCTTGGATTTACCACGTACTAGATGGGTGATCTTGGGAGAAAGCTTTCTACCTCTCTGAACCTCAGTTTTTCCCACCTGATAAGTGGAAATATGAATACCTACTTTGTAAGGCAGGTAAGAAAATTATAAATAATGTGGGGAAAGTCTGTGAGTATGCTGCAGTGGCGAATAAATCCCCAAATATCAGCAACTTAGTGCCACAAGAGTTCTTCCTCACTCCCTCCAAGTTCCCTGCTACAAGAAAGGAGCTGTTCTGCACTAGGACAAAATAAAGCCAAGTCGCCAAAAGATGTTAACACCAACAGAGGGGACAGATGGACAGCATCTTGGTGTCACTAAGTCCCTAGTCCCTGGTTCATGAAGCAACCCCTTTCACTCCGTATGCCTGTAATATCCAGCTTTGCTTAAGTATGCTTGAGGTGCACTTTGGTCACTTGAAACTGAAGGAGATGCGATCAGTAGGATTAGCCATAGTAGATGCTGCTGGATCACTTGCTGAGTGCTTACTATGTACTATGTTCTATCAGTCATGTTTTCTGAGCACATTCATGCACTTCAAAGTAGACCAATTTCTGCTTAGTCAACCATCACACCTGCCTGAGAGTCAGTAATTAGCACCCCATTTCTAGTTGGGAGACTGAAGCCTGCAGAGGTGACATCACAGGCAGTCTTAGTTTGGGCTCCCCCAGAAGCGGACATGAGGCAGGGATTCAACACAAGGGTTTGGGAAGTGCAGAAAATACCTGTCTACAAGTGGGGACGTGAGATAAGGAAGGGAAGGCAGCTGAAAAAGACTGGTCTCAAGACAGCTCCAGCTGTCACCACTAGAGCATAATCCAATGGGGAAGGACCATGAGTCCATGTGAAACCTACATCTCAGAGCCATCCCAGCCAAGGGGTAGGGGGACCAGGGTATTTACACAACAGAGGGCTGCTCCCAGGAGCACTAATTCCCAGCCTGCCATCTGCAAGGACAGGGTCACATTCCACAGCTTTGGAGAAAGCCCACAGGCAAGGAGAGACAGATGGAAGTTAGCCAATACCTACCGATGTAGGAAGACCAGAGCCATGGTGTGGTGGTAAATAGTGAGTTGGCCAAAGAGTTCAGGAAAACCCAGATGAACTTTTTGGCCAGCCCTATATTTAACGATTGGCTCTTGAGATGAAAAATAAAAAAAAAAAACCCTAATTTGTAATATTTGTTGATTTCTGTGGTGTAAATATGGTCGATTTCAAGCTACCCAAGTGATAACAACTGGCTTGCAAAATTCCCAAAGATTTAACAGCTGGCTCTTGGGCTCTGGTATTTGCATATCACTAAGCTGGGGTTGGGGGCAGGACAACAGGACTGTCTGCTACACGTGCCCAAGTCACTCGGTTATTTAGAGCACAGCTGGGATAGTTCAGCACAATAGCGTCTGACTCTAAAATCCATAGCTGCTACTTTCTACCATACTCGATATTATTCATCCTTATTCCTTCTCACACAGCTTGGGACCGTGCATAGGCTGTGGTGAGGAACAAGCTTCCAGGAAAACAAAAGAGATGCAGATGCTAAAAAGAGAGGGGCAGTGCTATTCATTAATGAGAGGGACCTTCAAAACCATCCAGTCTGATGCCACACTGAATTCTGGGCTCTTTCTAATAGCATCCCTGCCTGGTGATCATCCGACCTCCCCTTGCACAGTCCCCGTGACGGGGAGCTCACCACTCCTCTAGCAGAGAATCAGCATCTGAAGAGTCTCACCTTGCGAGGCCCAGATGAGATTCAAACGGTCTGTTCAGAAAAAGTCATTTCACTGCATCCAAGGCAATGGATGGACTAGGCGCCGGAGGAAGGCACTTGAAGAATGAGCAAGCCGCTAGATTGGACAGGTGGAGCAGATAAAGTGTCTGGATCCTGACCAACTTAAGCAATGGCTCCTTTTGTCAAAGCCACTCACCCAAAGGGAGACTATCCCATGATAAATGCTGACCTGGGTCAGGCCAGTGAAGCAGCTCATGCAGGCTTCTGCCTCTAATAGGGCTCTGTGACTTCCTCCAGAGATTAAAGCAGAACTCCAACTTTCCTGTGCATGAGAATCACCAGGAAGCTTCCTGAACCCCACCTCCAGAGAATCCCACTCAGTGTGTCTGGGAGTCCACATGGCTCTCCAGCTCCCAGGCAATGCTGATGCAGCTGGCAGGGCCAGCTTCCTGGGTGTAGAGGCCACGCAGCCCCACAGGACCCTGGGCTCAGAAAGGCCCTGGGCTTGGTTTAATGCTGTGCTGTCATCAGGGCTTCCCTGGTAGCTCAGCTGCTAAAGAATCTGCCTGCAATGCAGGAGACCCCGGTTCGATTCCTGGGTGGGGAAGATCCGCTAGAGAAGGGATAGGCTAACCCACTCCAGTATTCTTGGGCTTCCCTTGTGGCTCAGTTGGTAAAGAATCCACCTGCGATGAGGGAGACCTGGATTCGATCCCTGGGTTGGGAAGATCTCCTGGAGAAGGGAAAGGCTACCCACTCCAGTATTCTGGCCTACAGAATTCCATGGACTGTATAATCCATGAGGTCGCAAAGAGTCAGACACAGCTGAGTGACTTTCATTTTCACTGTCATCACCTTTAGGTTCTTAATTTTTTAGCATGGAACCCCTCATTTTTATTTTATATCATGCCTCACAGATTGTATAGCCAGTCCTGGCTGCTGGTCCCCAAACCATACTTAAGCACCGTTGAATTAAAAAAAAAAAAAGATCCCACGGCTTCCCTGGTGGTCCAGTGGTTAAGAGTCTGCCTGCCAGTGCAGGGGACATGGGTTTGATCCCTGGCCCGGGGAGATTCCACAGCCCACGGAGCAACTAGGCCTGTGTGCCGCAAGTGCTGAGCCCACGCTCTAGAGTCCATGAGCTGCAGTTACTGAAGCCTGCATGCCTAGAGCCTGTGCTCTGCAACAACGGAAGTCATGCAATGAGAAGCCCACACATTGCCACACAGAGTAGCCCCAGCTCACCGCAAATTAGAGAAAGCCCATGCACAGCGATGAAGACCCAGCACAACCAAAAATATATAAATAAATATTAAAAAAAAAATAAGATCCCAAACAAGCCTCTTCTAAGTGTAAATATGTCATTCAAAGTGTTCACGTTTACATTTATTTAGCACCTAATATTTATTCAGCTCATTGAACGAGCTACTGGGGTGAGTGAGGATATGGGGTCACTGGGTTCACAAGAGCTGCCCTGGGGAGTTCACAGCACATGGAGAACCCTGCACTTTATTCATCTGCCCCCTGTGCCCAGCAGTGTGCAGGGGCCACGCGTGCAGGGTTCACTGACCACAAGTCCAGGCTCTGCTCTAGGGGAGCTCGAACCCTCATGAAGGAGAGAGATGCCTCTACCCTTACCGAAAACCAAGGTAATAAACACCAACACCTAGTGAATCTAAACAGAGATGTTCAGAAGTCACAGAAATCTCCTTTAAAAGTTAAGATGGCAAGGAGAGCAGTAAGAGAAGAAGGAACGACATTTTCAGCATCACGAGCCACCTGTCATTGTGTGAACCAGTCTCAGGGTTGGATGCTCACCCAGTCCTCCCAGTAACCCTAGGGGGACTCTCTGCTGACCCAGGTTTTCAGTTGAGGGAACCAAGGCTCTGAGAAAAAAAGTGAAATTCAAAGTTACATGGCCAGTAAGTGGTGGGGCTCGGGCAGCCCTGAGCCCCACATCCATACTCGTGACTGTTAATCTATGCATTTTAATATCCGGAGCTGTCTCAAAGGAAAAAAGAGAGACTTGCAGAGGTGGTGAACTCCTGCCCCTGGGAACATTCCTACAAAGCCTCCAGGCCCCCCGGCAGGTGTCCTGGAGAATTCTGAGCATGAGATACTAGCTGGATGGGGTGATGAGAGTCTTCGCCAGAGCTGAGAGAGAGTGTAGTATGATGACTGTAACTGGGGCACCAGGACCAGACTGACTAAGGTCAAAGCTGGTCTGGTCACCCCTTAGCCTCACAACTTGAACAAGTTATTTGGTATCCAAAGGCAAGAGTGACTACATTCCAAGCATCTGACTAGCAGACTGCACCACTCAGATCTAAACCCAAAGACTATGATGTTAAGATATTCAATACCTCTGCAAGAGACATCTTTGAAAGATAGAGGGTTCCCTGCGCAGAGCAGTTCATGTCAATGCAACCTTCAAAGCACACCCCACACCCATCGGCTTCTCTTCACATCCACTGCTGCTGCCCTGGTCCAAGCCTCCATCGTGTCTCCTCTGGATTAATCCAATAACCTCCCAGCTTGCCTTCCTGTCTGGGCTCTTAATCCCCTACAGCATTTACTGTAGATTTTTTGATGATAGTCATGCTGACTGGTGTGACACATTATTTCATTGTGGTTTGATTCACATTTCTCTAATAGTTAGCGATGTTGAGCATCTTCTCATGTGCCTATTGGCCATCTATATGTCTTCTTCAGAGAAATGTCTATTTAGATCTTCTGTCCATTTTTTTTTTTTTGGTATTGAGTTTTATGAGCTGGTTGTATATTTTAGACATTAACTCCTTGTCAGTCGCATCATTTGCAAATATCTTCTCTCATTCCATAGGTTGTCTTTTCATTTTGTTGATGATTTCCTTTGCTATGCAAAAGCTTTTAAGTTTTATTATGTCCCATTATAAGACTGTTTTTTTTATTCCCCTAAATGCTTTAGGGCTTAGACCACTGCTGGGCATATAGCAGGCACTCCTTAAATTTTTGTTGAGTGAATAAATGATTTTGTCACCTCCAAAGACAAAAGAAGAGGGTAAAATTACAGAAGGGATGAATTAGGCCAGATACACACACACACACACACACACACACACACACACAAACTCCCCTAATATAGTGAGACCTGAAAAAGGCCATCATAGTAAACTAGTTTCCAACAACTAAATTAGAAAAAAAAAAGTATAGCACCCAGTGCTTACGCATTGGTAAGACAATGAGTATCGCTGTGGATGATGACAAACCCTTTGAAAAGCAATGAAATAATAAGCATCAAGAGCCATAAAACTGCTCACTCATTATACTTGGTATTCCCACTCCTAAAACTTTAAGGAAATAATTCGACAGTAACAAAGTTTTTTTGCATAAAAGTGTTTGCTGTTTTTATTATCTGAAAAGACCTGGAGAGGCTTAACTGTCCAACAATTGGAGTACACAGCCTATAATCATGATTGTTATGAAAACTCGGTGGAGCCACATAGAAAAAGGATTATGTTAAGTGAAAGAAAGCAGATAAAAACTAGAATATATATATATATATACATATATATATTCTGGCTCAGGTAGGAAAACTACTTATGAGCAAGGACTAGAAGAAAGCAAGAGGTAATGGAAACACTTGTGCAGTGTGGTGGAAACTGCAAGCTGCCCATCAGATTCGGTCCCTGCCTTCCTCAGGGACACACCCAGCTAACCAGACTTCCCAGCAGCCCTTGCACCTGGGTGGGGCCACATGACTGAGTTCAAGTCAATGGAATGGGAACAGAAATGATGTGCCACTTCCTGTTCTGGCCCATAAACTCCTACCATGCATGCTCCCCATGTTGTGTTTCCAAACGTTCCTTATAAGACACAAGTCGGAGATTTCAGAGACTCTGTGAGCTTGTGCCCCAAACAGTTGTACATACCATAAACCACCCCTTCCCCCATTTACCTGGGACCACCTGTCACAGTTAACATGAGTCAGAGATAAACTTCCATCCTGTATATGCCATTGGGTTTGGGTCTATTTGTTACAATAGTTTAGCCACCTCTCATGAATACACTGATACAATGTCTGGTGGCTGAGAACTCAGGCTTTGAAGTCAGTGACACCTTTACAATCTGTGTGACTTTAGGAGGTTAACTGCTCTGAGTCTCCATTTCCTCCATCAGTTTGTTTTGAGTATCAAATGAGAAAAATACAATAAAGCCCTTACTTCTGTGCCAAAGGTGAAGAAGGGGCTTGACCGGTGGTTCTGAGTGTCCTGGAAGCCCAGTGCATCCTGCCTTTCCTTGGATTCTGGAGACATTTGTCTAAGCTAACACAAGCTGGTCTCCAACGCTTGCAAACGAGAGCGCTGACTAGTACAACGCTGCTCCAGACATCACTGTCTGTCTCCCAGCTCTTCACCCAGGCAGAGCTGGTTCAACCTGGGCACACCGAGGGAGAGACGAGCTCTCCCCTAGGCAGGCTTAGGATGGAGCCAGTGGGCAGTAACTGGCCCAATGTCCTCTGCACCTTAGCGGCATGCTGCTGCTAAGTTGCTCCAGTCGTGTCCGACTCTGTACGACCCCATACACGGCAGCCCACCAGGCTCCACCATCCCCGGGATTTTCCAGGCAAGAATACTGGAGTGGGTTGCCATTTCCTTCTCCAGTGCATGAAAGGGAAAAGTGAAAGTGAAGTCGTTCAGTCGTGTCTGACTCCTAGTGACCCCATGGACTGTAGCCTACCAGTCTCCTCCATCCATGGGATTTTCCAGGCAAGAGTACTGGAGTGGGGTGCCATTGCCTTCTCCACCTTAGTGGCATAACCAAGTCCAGAAACCAGGTTCACAAAAAGCAGCCTTTCCCAAGATGTAGCCCCACCCCTGGTGCCCACTCAGGTCAGGCCGAGCTGTTTTCAGAGACATCACAGACCAGCAGGCAGTGGTCAGTGGGCTGTGCCCAGTCTGAGAACACCTCCCAGACCAGATGGCATCTCTGTCAGGCCCTCAAAGCCAGCAGAGGCCAAGTCATGCCCCAGAGGGCAACAGGCCCAATATGGTGAGGATGGTCCAAAGTCCCCATGAACAAGGTGTCCCAGTGCCCTCCTTCTTTGCCAGCCATTCAACCCCGAGAGGCCCAGAGCAACAGGTGGATGAGGCAGGCCCAGGCAGAGGCAATGAGCCAGAAGCGGGGCTCAAACCTCAGCTCACAAACACATACACAGAAACCCCTATATAAATGCATGTGCACACACACCACACACACACATAACACATATCACACACGCACACATCACACACACACAGCACACACACAGAACCCATATATAAATGCATCCACACACACATCACACATACATCACACATGCACATCGCACACACATCACACACACACATCACACACACACAGACACAGAACCTCATATATAAATTCATACACACACACATCACGCACACACACATCACACACACACACGTCACACACACACTACACACACATCAGACACACACATCATACACACACATCACACATACCCTCTTCCCAGGCTCAACACCTGCTGATAGCACAGCAGACAACAGGGGCCAGTGTGTTGTAGGCGAAAGCCTGGAGTGTGACCTCACATTTTTTGACATGTGTCAAGGAGATAACAATGTTTGACAAAACCATTGTATCAAGTTCTCCATGGGGTCCTGTCTGCCTGCAGACCCCACCCAACCAGCTCCATGCCCATGGCCACTCAGACCCTTGCTCACTGGGTCCCCAAGATTGCTGAGGCAAGCCCTGCAGCAGGTGCTCTCTGAGCATCAATCTCCTGATCCTCACAGGATCCCCAGTAATGCCCACTGCTCCCCATTTTACTGTGGAACACTTGGAGGCTCCAGGGAGTTAGGCAGCTTGTCCAAAGTCCCGCAGCCCAGCAAGCAACCGGGGGATGACTCACACTTAGACCTGCCTGCCTCCAAGCCAGTGAACAGTTTTCCACTCTGCCTCACTGATTGAAAGAGATTAAAAAAGAAGGCAAACAAAAGAAGCCCTGCTTCCAAGAGACACGAGGGTCCCTCGGTGACGCTGGGATCATGATTTTATCATGTTCAGAGGGGAATGAAAGACACAGGAAACAAGTGATGTGTGATCTCCTGTCATGTTGGGAGACACTCTTTCCTGAGAAACATACATTTCACAGAATCAATATGCTCTGAAGCCTCAGAAAGCCGAGGAAGACAGCCCCGACCACTGCACATGAGAGCCCTGTTGCAAGAGACAACAGAATTAAATGGAATCATCTGGAGCAAGTAGGTTGTTAACATTCAATATTAATGATCCACTTCAGCCCCAAGGAAGTGAGCCGTGGGCTTTGCCCGGCTGTGTGCTCCGTGGTTAGAAAGACTGACCTGTCCTGAGATGGGGATTCCTTGCCCTTCCTGCTAACGGATGATGACAGAACTGTGTCCCCTATCCTGGCGTCAGCAAACGTTTTCCTTAAAGGAACAAATAGATTGTAAATATTTTGTGAGCCATGTGATCTCTGGTGCAACAATCCACTCTGCCATTGTCCTGCAAAAAAGCAGCCATAGATGACATGTAAATAAACGGGCTGGCTATGTTCCAATAAACCTTTATTGACAAAAATGGGCCCCCCCCCGGATTTGACCCATGGGCCACACCCTTGCCTATCCTATTCCTTGGCTTTTCTGGGTAACCACTGTGTGCAGTCTGGATGCTGGGCCATTTCCTGGCCTCAGGACATATCCCTAACTTGGGCTTTTTGTCTCTTGGGGTCACTGGCTACATTGAAGATCAGACAACAGAGGTTAGATGGCACGATATGAATTCATGCCCACACACTAAACCAGGAAAAACACTAAGAGGCTGAGCATGTGACATTGCCACGTTCAATTTTTTTTTAAATAAATGTTTAAACTTTTTATTTTAGAACAGTTCTGGGAAAAGATAGTACAGTTTCTGTATGTCCACATATTGATGTATTATTATTAATTAAAGTTCAAATTGATTCAGATTTCCTCATTTTTATTTAGTATCATTTTTCTGGGCCCTTTATTTCTTCAGTCATTAATCTATGTCAGTATAGTACCATGGGTATTTATTCTATACTTTGAGTTATAATCCAGTACTACTTTATTTATTTTGTTGGTCAAAATTGTGCCAGCTTTGACTGTGGGAGCTCTTTCAGCTGCTCCTGTGTCCATTTAAGATGCTCCCCTCCCCCATCCCCATCATCAATGTGCTGATTTATCTTGATTTGTTTAGTGCTCCTGAAACAGGCTGGGACCTGGGAATCTTTGCTGCGGTGTTCGTACCTGGACAACCCTCTTGAGCAACAAAATACAGAGAAAAGATGACGGACTAAAAATAACTGTGCGCACGCACAGTTGGAGCAAATTATGGCCAACAAGATACCAAGTGACCAAAGACCCAACTGCCACTTTTGAAGAGCCAGGAGAAAAAACAGGGGATGGGGAGCAAAAACAGGGTCCTGTGCATGCCCCCTGCACTCTACACCAAAGTGAAAGTGAAAGTCGCTCAGTCGTGTCCGACTCTTTGCGACCCCATGGACTATATATAGCCTGCCAGGCTTCTCTGTCTATGGACTTCTCCAGGCCAGAACACTGGAGTGGGTAGCCCTCCCCTTCTCCAGGGGATCTTCCCAACCCAGGGATTGAACTCAGGTCTCCTGCATTGCAGGCGAATTCTTTACCATCTGAGCCACCAGGGAAACCAGACCAACAGCAGAGAGATGGGCAAGCTGCCTAAGCCACTCTTCCTGCCTGATCCCTGGACATGCCTCTACCCTCACCCCATATAAGGAACCAGCTCGTCTCACCTTGCAGCTCAAGCAAGGGATCCTGTTACTTGTTTTTGCTTCCTGCTGCAGTAGCAGGTACCCCAATAAAGCCTTGCCTGAATGTCTTGTCTGGCCTCGTATCAGTTTCTATTGATTGAGGAGGCCAAGAACCCTGATCAGTATCACTTCCTTACTTTCTGACACTATGGGATGCTCCCAGCTCATCTTATATATCTCCCACCCCAGTCCTAGAATCAGACACTTCTCCACGGAGCCCCGGTGCTTTTTATTGAAGAGGGGTGTTCTTAGAGAACGGGGATCTAGGCACTGGGTGTTTGCTGCCACTACGCTGTTATTCGTCTAGCCCCACTCAGCTGGCAGAGCAAGGAAGCATATGTATGTTACTAGCCTCTGTGTGTGCACATATGTATAAATATTTTCAAATGCAACCATCTGTGTCTATATGAAACTTGAGTTCATACTGACGTCTCCAACTCTAATCCATCACTACATGGATCATTCTAGTCGTCTTTGCTTATTTGTATCATTCCACTCCAACCGTGAGAAACTGGCTCCCACATTCACTATCCATTGACTTGTTTAATTTCAGTATGCACGTATAATGGTTGGGTTTCCCAGGTGGCGCTAGTGGTGAAGAACCTGCCTGCCAATGCAGGAGACATAAAAGACTCAGGTTTGATCCCTGGGTTGGGAAGATCCCCTGGAGGAGGGGCATGGTATGAATTAGTCAACCATTTTGACCTATAAAAATGGCAGTTTCACATGGTTCATCCTAAACGGAAGACAAGTGTGAATTGGTGACACGGTCTCAATATGAGTCAGTGGATGGATCATCACCAACATTATTACTAATGACCATTCATTCATTTGGGATTCCCTGGTGATTCAGATGACTGGTAAAGAGTTTGCCTGCAATGCAGGAGACCTGGGATCAATCCCTGGGTTGGGAAGATCTCCTGGAGAAGGAAATGGCAACACACTCCAGTATTACTGCCTGGAAAATCCCACAGATGGAGTAGCCTGGAGTTTAAGCCTGGCTGCACGTTCTCACCACTAAACCCCCAGTCACAGAGCAGGGTCTGGCATAGCCTAGATGCCCAGATAATGCTTGTTGAATGAACCGATGCCTCCCTGCCCAAATCAAACTTTACAAAGTGCCCACTAGACTAGAGGTCAGCAGGCCTTTTCCATAAAGGGGCAGATAGTAAATATTTCAGGGTTTGTGGGTCATACAGTCTTTGCCACAACTATTTACCTCCACTGTTATAGGATTAATATAGCCACAGACAATCTGCACATGAAAGGGCATAGCTATGTTCCCATGACACTTTATTTACAAACACAGTAGCTAACTAGTTGGCCTGGTGGGGTTGTAGTTTTGGGAGGGGGTTGTTTTGTTTTTTAGCAACTTGAAACTTTTTTTAAATTGAGGTATAATTGATTTACCCTGTTATGTTAGCAAAGTGATTCAGATATATATATATGTGTGCGTGTGTGTATATATATATGTATATATATATATTTAATTTTCAGGTTCATTTCCATTATAGGTTATTACAAGATATGGACAATAGTTCTTTGTGCTATATAGTAGGTCTTTAAAGACTGTATTAATCCCAAACTCCTAATTTATCCCTCCCCTACTTTAGTAACCATAAGTTTGTTTTCTATGTCTGCAAGCAACTACTATAGAGAACATTATGGAGGTTCCTTAAAAAAATAAAAATAGAGATACCATATGATCCAGCAATCCCACTGATGAGCAAATATCTGGAAAAGATGAAAACTGTAATTCAAAAAAATACATGTAGCCCTATGTTCATAGTAGCACTATTCATAATAGCCAAGAAATGGAAACAAACTAAATGTCCTTCAACAAATGAATGGATCAAAAAGACGTGTTACATATATACAATGGAATACTATTCAGCCATTAAAAAGAATGAAATACATATATATGGCTGAATCCTTTCGCTGTCCACCTGAAACCATCACAGCATTGTTAATCTGCTATACTCCAATAAAAATTAAAATTTTTTTTTAAATAATAAAATGATGCCATTTTCAGCAACATGGATGGACCTAGAGAATATCATACTAAGTGAAACTGGACAAAGATAAATATCATATGGTATCACTTATATATGGAATTCTAAAAAATTATACACACAAATTTATTTGCAGAACAGAAGTAGACTCTGGGGGCTAGGGTTTGCTGACCCCCACCCTCAACCACTGTCACTCTTACACATCGTCTTCACATGTGATCAGTTCTTTGCCACCATTAACTAAGTATCAGTCATCACTTTGATGAAGTGTTCCCGAAACTGGCAAGGGAAGAAGAATTTTGAGTAGGCAGCAAAATGTGTACCCATCCACCCCAGCCCTGAAGAGGAAGCGAGAGGCCCATCTGGAGTGTGATCACTCAGCGGCGGTCAGCCACCTCTTTCTCTCAGCTCCAAGAGCAGAAACAGGATAAAAATGCAGCAGCTGTCAGCTTCCCTCCTCTTGCCAGCCGTCTCCCCTGCAGACTAGACAGGGAGGGGCAGCCATCAGTCCCTGGAGGCACAGATTCTGCACAGACGTGGGGATCACTTGTTCCAATGCATTCATCTATTTTACAGAATCTTCAAATTCCAAAAAGCAAATGCAAGATGGGCTGCTGTTTCATCCACATGGTGGAACAGTGAAACAGTCCCTCATCTGAAAGGGTATGGAAGTGTGCAGCATCATAGATGAGCCCAGGTGTGGGAGACAGCAGAAGGACTTAGTGACAGTGGTCAAGATCCCCCTGCAATGCCACCATTGTATCACGAAGCATGAATGCTCCCCCCGAGGAGGGGGAGGGAGGGGGTCTCCACATACCTTCCCCCTGGGACCTGGCACACAGTAGGCCCACAGGAAGATGAGCTTCTTCCCTCCCCTGGGCATGTTGTAACAAAGCTATGATTATTTGCTAATGAAAAGATAAAGCCAGAAATGATGAGTGACTGCGACCTGGTCATGAAGTTGTGAAGGGAGGAGAGCTGACTTCTATTGGTTTTGCCCACCCAAGATCCCTTGTTTCTCTGGGAAATGCACATCCCCACTGCGGGAGCTTCACATGGCATGGATGGAGCTGTGGCTTGGGGCCTGGCCAGGCCCCTGCGATCCTGTGGTTTGCTCATCAGTCCTTCACCTTCCCCAGATGGACACAGGGTCTGTGGGATGGGAATTCTCTTTCTGTTAGGCCTGCAAATTGGGATGATTTAGGCCCAAAGCTGCAGGCTGACTACCTTCTACAGAAGCAGAACAGGCAGAATCAAAAGCCATTTTTCCCAAACTTTACTCACAGTGGAAGTCTCCCCACGGCTGCCCTGCCTCAGGCACAGCATGACTGAGCAAGCAGCCATGGACCTGGTTTCAAAGTCGGTCGGTTTCCAGCAAAGGACTCTTTCCGAGCTAAGCACTGAGAGCTGGCATAGAGCCTTGATGGCGGGAAGAGCACGGTCAACTCACAAAGGGAAACAGAACTGGGAGGCTAAGACATAGCCCGGATGCAGCCACACATGGAGCCAGACACTCCTGGGTTTCTCCACTACACTGGCAGTGAAAGGCCCCATTTTGCTTAAGCTAGTTGGAGTTGGGCTCCTATTACTTGAAATGATAATAGCCTTGACTAATACAGGTAGAAATACATTGATTTACTGGAGGTCTCTCAGTCACTGTCCATTGATGATACACCTTTATTGAGTACTGTTCCAGCTACTTAGTGTTGCATAACAAATTACCCCATAACTTAGAGGCCTAATACAATCATACATCACGTTCACAGATTCTGAGTCAGGAATTTGAGAAGAGCTCAGCCGGGCAGGGTTTCTGAAGGGGTCTCTGAAGCAGCAGCACTACAATGTTGGCTGGGGCTGCACTCATCCAAAGGTTTGACCAGGGCTGAAGGATCCAGGTCCAGGGCCCCTGAAGTGCCTGGCTGACAAGTAGGATTGGCTGCCGGCCAGGGACCTCAACTTTCCAGGGGGCTGCCTATGTATCCCCACACAAGGCAGCTGGTTTCCCCCAGGAACAAAATGGCAAATGCAAAGCCCTTTATTATTATTTTTTTAATTAAAGTATGCTGTGCATGTGCTCAGTTATGTCTCTTTGTGGCCCCATGGACTGTAGCCCACCAAGCTCCTCTGTCCATGGAATTCTCCAGGCAAGAACACTGGAGTGAGTTGCCATTTCCTGCTCCAGGGTATCTTCCCAACCCAGGGATCGAACCTGTGTCTCTTGCATCTCCTGCATTGGCAGGCAGATTCTTTACCTCTGAGCCACCTGGGAAGCCCTTATTGAAGTATAGTTGATTTACAATGTTGTGCCAATCTCTGCTGTGAAGTAACTCAGTTATACACATACACTATACTATACACATTCTTTCACTATGGCTTATCACAGGATATTGAGTATAGTTCCCTGTGCTATACATTAGGACCTCGTTGTTTATCCATTCTAAATGTAATAGTCTGCATCTACCAACCGCTGACTCCCAGTCCATCCCTCTCCCTCCCACTCTTCCCCTTGGCAACCATCCATCTATTCTGTGATTCCGTTTCTGTTTCATAATCTGAGTCATATTTTAGATTCCACATATAAGTGATATCATATAGTATTTGTCTCTCTGACTTACTTCACTTAGCATGATAATCTCTAGTTGCATCCCTGTTGTTGCGAGTGGCAGTATTTCGTTTTTCTTTATGGCTGAGTTGTATATATATATACACCACATCCTCTTTATCCATTCATCTGTTTATGCAATGCCCTTTATAACCCCATCTGAGAAGGCACACATCACCATTCATATCTGAGTCCAGCCCTGACTCAGTGTGCGAGGGGACTCCATATGAAAAGGCTGGGGGTATTGTTGGGGGGAGTCAATCTGAGGCAGGCTCCCTTCCTTAGGCACCTACTGTGTGCAGGGCTTGGAACTGTGGATGGCTGAGACACAGTCCTCATTCCCAGTGAGCACTCAGCCTAGACAGAATGGAATGGAACCACACAAATTTTGTTCCCAGAATCCTTCCCAACTCTCCTCGTCAGATTGCTCCAGCTTTTGAGGAAAGGGGGAATGCTGCCCACTGGATTTGGATTTTTGTTGGGGAATTGGGTTTAAGCATTTAGCCATGTAACTCTGGGTCTAGAAACAATGCTGAAGGAACAATTAAAGGCCTGACCCTCCGTTGCACACATGGCTACCTGTCACTGTGCTTTGACTATCAAGTTTATCACAGCTCATGCCCACATCTCTGGCATATGACATTCTCTTTCTAAACACCTGAATTATCCCCAATCTGGCACATAAATGCACCATCTCATTTTGTACAGCAGGAGACAGCAGAGAACAGTGGTTAAGAACTCTTGCACCCGGGTTCAAATCCCAGCTCTGCTACTTAGTGGCTGGGACATTTTTAAGTCTCAGTTTCCTCCTGTCAGGTAGAGTTGAAAACATACTCATGTCGTAAGGTCCTGAAGACCCAGCATTTCATGCACGAAAGGACTGAGCGCGGTGCCCGGCACATGGTCACCACCCCTTTCCACCACTGCTCTTTATTCAGGGAGGTAATCATTCGCTTTTCCCTAATTTCATGAATCGTCTCTTGAGAGCTGAACACAGACCCTTGAGAGTTGAGCACAAGGACCATCTCCTCCCCCTACCTCTCTTGTAGCCGCCAGCCCCTGCCCCCTACACACTCCTCACGCCCACCTCCAGCATGCCCCCACCCACGTCAAACCATCCTTGCTGGCTGGATGGTAGCATTCCAAACAAAGGAAACCCAGGGAAGACTAAGGTGAAGCCAGCACCTTAGAATGGCACTTCCCTGTCAGTCTTTGAGGATATCCTCACTGAGGTTGGGCTGCTTCAATAAGCAAAAAGGCGCAAGCAAGGGAGTTCTTCAGGGACCCGTCATTTAAGACATCTTTTAATTTCTCAGGGGGAAAAAAAATGTCTCGTATAACTTTTGCTGCATTTAAAATCCTCTATCCATTCATCCTTACACTTCACAGAGGGGACAGGGGAGCTGTCCTGAAATTGCCGGAAAATGAAGACAATCACAGGCGACAGAACAGGCTGAACTTCCACATGGACTGAAAGGCAGGAGCCTTTTTCCAGGAACAGAGCCCTTTCAGAAGATCAACCAGCAAGAAAGGTGACCTGCAGCAGCAACAGGGGAAGACTGCCCCTTAATGGCGGCATCTGGAACTGGAGGGAACATATTGACATTTAGTTGTATCTTCCACGAGCTCTTAACCTTTACACTGCGTCAATAAAAAGCCCCATTAACATTTAAAAAGCATGTTTCTGGGTGTCCACTTAGAGGAAGAGTTAGAAAACACTCCAAGAAACGGATTATGCATCTCGTCTCTCCCAGATCTCCAAGAGCGTACTTCCTTCCACGGTGAAAAAGTAATACCTATTAAACGGCCAAGAGCCCAACAGCCGCTGGACTGGAAATGCAGCAGCTCTTGGGGAGGACCCCTGGAGCCTGGGAATCCTCAAGCTGACTGTCCTCACTGGTCATGGCACCCAGCAAGACCTCCTGCCTTACTCCTCTTTCCATTCCGGGTCCTTCCAGACATGGCCTAAACATCGTGCCGGGGAAGCTTCCCTAAGCTCTCAAGTTCGACCTGACCTCTGCTCTGTGCCCCTTTGGCCACTTGAGCCTCCTCCACCAGGAAGCCTTCGGCTCTCCGCCCCACCCTGTCCCCTGACTGGCTTGTCTTCCACCCAACGATGGATGGGTCGTGTGCTCTGAGAGCGGGTGCCACGTGTCCATGTCCTTGCCTATCCACGCATTCATTCATTCATTTGTTCCTTCTGAAGTGGAGCGCTAGGGACACAACAAGGAACAAAATGAGGGAGAGGGGGGTTCGTCCTCATCCAGCTCCCGAGTTTATACTGTTGTCTGCTCTGCTTGTCTCATAGCCCCGGTGGCTGTCACATGTGGGGCTCAATAAACGCTGGATGGCTGGAAATCCCTGCTTTCAATGTAACTTAATTACTTTCCATAAGAATGAAATTAATGCTGTTCAAATGCTGAGAATTCCTGTGGATCCCTTATGCAAACTGGCAGCCTTCAAGCTTCACACAGCCTACATATGCATTTTGTTTCGCCAGAAGTTACAAACTGAATTTGTTGCTAACGTTTAAAACTTGGAAGAGTTCACATAAAACTCAGCTTTTCCGGCTTCTCTAGAGATGTGAACGTGTGATCCCACAGCACAGTGGGGGGCCTCTTGGGCTCCTTCAGACAAGGCAGGGGTCTTCACACCGTCACCCCCCACCACCTCTCCTGTTTTCCTATCACTGAGGCCAAAAGTCTGCATGTCATCTCGGCTTCACTCAGGACCCACGAGCCCCTCCAGGCGGCTCAATTGTGACCCCAGCATTAGGCCAGGGTCCTCCAAGGACTGCACCTGAGACGAGCTACAACACAAACAAGTGGGCCATTTTATTGATTTTTTACTGCATAACACACCCTCCTAGGAGTACACACAGCTGTGCGGTTTCCAGCAGGGACCTCAGATGCACAGGGATGTTAAGGGGAGGGTCAGTCCAACAGGAGCTTGATTTAGGAGTCAAGACCCCCATTTACTGGAATTCTTTTTGCAAATGAAGCTGGAAGACTCAGGATAACATTCACACACCACCAGCTCAGCTTAAATACTTCTTTGACAAAAATAAAAATAATAAATTATCTTCGACTCAGAAAATCAGTTGTGCTCTGCAGAGTGACAGGAGGGTCCATTCATGGTGTCTCATCGGGGCCGGGGAGGGGAGGCTGACGGGTGGCTGTGCCCGCGGAGCTGATGACAAGAGTTACACGCATCCTCCACGCCAGGGGCCTGTCCCGAGGGACACCCCTCACGTCCGCCTTGTCTTCTGTTTCTTGGCTTGTCTCTTTGCATCTTCTGGGCCGCTGTTGTCAGAGGCAGTCTGGCCAAGGGCTCGGACTCCCTGCAGGCGGCTTGTCAGCTGCAGCAGCAAGGGGATGAGCTGGGAAGAAAGAGGGTATGAGAGAGGGGGGCTCCAGGAGAAGACTTCTATCCAGAGGGACATCAAAGTCCCCACCCCCGACCTGCCCCAGCACCCCTCCCCCCAGGCCCATCACCACCCACTCTGTGCTCTCAGGCCAGTCGAGGGCAGGTCTTTGTACTAGAGAGGGTCACCAGAGACCCAGAAGTACTTCAGCGTTAAGGGTTAGGAGGGATACAAGAGGCTTCTAGCCTTGAAAGAAGGCCTTGGGACTGGTCGCGACCTAGAGAGACCTGAGTTTTGTCCCTGGGTCGGAAAAATCCCCTGGAGAAGGAAATAGCAACTCACTTCAGTATTCTTGCCTGGGAAACCCATGGACAGAGGAGCCTGGCGGGCTACAGTCCATGGGGTCGCAAGAGTTGGACTGGACCTAGCTACTGAACCATTATCATGAAGCGCGGTCACCTCTGTAACAACGGACATTTCTCCGAGGCCGTGTCCCAGCTGTGAGGGATCTGGCCCCCACATGCACGCCTGCTGCCCTGAGGGCTCGGGACCCCTACCTTGTCATGGTTGTAGCCAGCCAGTAGGACGAGCAGCGTCAGGGGCAGGGCGATGTAGGATCCCTGGGCAATGTCCTGCTCGGGCAGTTTCCTCTGCAAACGCCAGGAGCACCGTCACCCCAGAACAGCGCTCTGCCAGTGCCCCATCCACAGCCCAGATCTGCCCAGCCTCCTCGCGGGCTCCCCCGGGACCCCCAGCACCCAGTGACCCAGACACTTGGTACCCAAAGGAAGAACTGAAGCGACATGGATAAATCTCAAGTGAATCCTCGCTTGCTCTCTGAAGCTCAGGAATAACCAGATTCCGAGAACAAGGTGCCCCTCACCCCTGAATCCTTCACTATCTACACTGAGGAGACAAAGAGCTGCGGGCGGCAGGGAACCCCTGCAGTTGAAAAGTATGAGGGTCTCATTTTGCTGAGCCCCGGCCTCACACAGGGACTCTGTCCTCTAAGGAGGCATCGAGAACCCACTGTTCCAGACTCGGGGGTACAGTGAGGACCAAGCAAGTGCCAGAGGTCACACCCAGTGAGGCGGTGAGGCAGTGCTGGAGACCTGGGGCTGCTCACCCTTCCTTCCAGGGGAGGCCAGACTGCAGCTGGGCCAGTGAGAACAGAACACAGTTCCCAGCCTCCCTCACAGCCAGGTGGGGCCCCGGGATCAACTCTGGCCACAGAACAGGAAGAGAAGTGACAAGTGCCACACCCAGGCTGTACCCAGGGTGTGCCCTTCCTCCTTGCTGACTGGACAGCCTCCAGCCAACTGTGCCATTCCAGGAAGGGCGATGTGCTGGAGGACGGCAGAGCCACGGAGAGGAGAAGCCCAACACCTAGGAGCTTCCACACGACCACCGCACGGCTCGCTCCTCATGTTAACATAAGATAGAACCTTCCCTCCTGCTGAAGCCCCAAAATGCTGGGTCTCTGTAATGGCAAACGAACCTATATCCCAACTCGCTCACTCTACCTCGACAATGGAAACAAATAAATTAAAGAACTTTTGGATGATGATAAAACAGGTTAACAAGCCATAGCGCTGTTCTCAAGGTACAGCCCGGGGGCCTCCTTCAGGAGACTTGCACAGTCCAAATTGTTGTCATTATCCTGTGAAGGTACCACGTGCCAGCTGCTCTCTCATGGTCCTACAATGGGACAGGGGACATGCCCAGAGGCTGCAACGTGATGGTGTCATCACTCTAACAGGTAACGGGACGTGTGGCCTGTGGATGCTCGTGTTTCCGGCATTTCTCAGTTTTCATTTCTAATATGATAGATATACATTTAACTCACACAAACCAAAGGTCTTTGAGATTCGCAACTAATTTTAACAGTGTAAAGAGGTCCCAAGATCAAAACATCTGCGGACGCACAGGATGGAGAAGGACCATAGGGCCTCTGACCTGAGACGACAGCTGGAGTGAGACGCTCCCTTAATAAACAGAAGAATAACGGCAGGATCCCTAACTGTCTGCCCCCACATTTTTTGACTTGTCTTAGATCCCAAACCATTTTCCATCAAAGTAGATCCTTAAGAGCATGTTGGAGTCAGTGGGGAGAGGCAGAGCAATGATGAGGCGAAGCTCTGAGGACCGCAGTCCTGGCTCCAGGCCGGGTCTTCCCACAGGACCCTGGGCAGTCCCGTTAAGGCTCAATTGACTCAACTATAAAGCGGCAAAAATACGAACAGCGCCTACTGTGGGGAATGCCGAGGTGTGTGGAGAGGTTAGCAGTGCGTGAAATACTGGGTAACACGTGAGGAATGTGGTTGTCGGTACTGACATTCAACACGGGATGAAGTTAAGTGCCCTGATGACCCTCGTAAGCGTTATGGTGCCTCGTCTCTGTCACCTTCTCAGTCTCGGCTGAGGTGAACGAGACAAGTGCTTCTTCCTGGGGTCAGAGGAGGAACCCTTTACTCAGGGTAAGATCGTGGTGGCCAAGTCACCGAGCATGAGCCAGAAACCAGCAGAAGGGCCATGTCCAAGTCCAGGCTCCCCTACGCATGAGCCTCCCGCCTTCTCTCTACCTCAGGGATGGTGACTCCCACCAACTTGCCACACGGACGGAGGTCTGAAAAGCACTCAGTGGCACCTTGGAGCCCCTTCACACTCCATGCCCGGAAGCCCCCTTCTCCTTACCGTGGGATTGAAGACCAAGGTGATGTGTTTGTGGTAGCCCGCTGCCGTGAAGGACACCTGCGGCAGGACGAAGTCGTACTGGGACTTGGGCAGCGTGGAGTCCAGAAGCACCACATAATTCTGTGCACAAGGAGGGAGGAGCTGTTTTTACAAAGGGCAGTTGGGACAAAGTAAACGAAAACTGACTCCCAATGCTTGACTGTGATGTAAAGGACTTCGTGTTCCTTTAGAAACCGCCAAGTTTACACCTCCATGCCTAGGTCACTAACTCGCACGTGGCAGCCTCAGTGGGCGAGTCCAGCAGGGTCAGCCGCACAACCCTGCCATCTCCGAACAGGCGCTCGGAGCCCCCGGCTCGTTTTTATAAGTGTATCCAACCAGGGAGGCTACGTGGTCATTAGAGAACCTGACTGCAAAACACACACAGTTCTGACGGATCGATTCTGATGAGGGAGACACACGGTTAAACTGAGGAAGACTTTTTCATCCGAAACAAGGCTGACTTCCAAGGAATGATTCCTAATTGGCTAATTAGCAGGTGAGTTCTAAGAACGCGGCGTCTCTGCAGAGGTTCTGGTCACGGGCCTGCATGCTGAGCCCCAGCTAGGGGCCCAGAGCTGTGAGCACATTAGGCTTACACTCTCAATCACTGACGAGATCGGGACTATTGCTCCATTTCACAGATGGGGGGAGAGAGACCTAAAGAAGGGAAGTGTGACATGCCCAGGGTCACTCAGCTGGTAAGGTACCGAGCAGGCTGTGAGCCCCGGGGAGTCTATGTCCACACTGCTGTGCTGCCGGAAGTGGATCGATTACTAAGGGCACCTGGAGCAGTGGGGAGGAGGCTCCAGACTGTCACAACCTGCTTTGTTATTTCACAGCCACTTCACACCAGGAAAGGCCAGAGGATCATCCCTGTGGCAGATGGTAGGAAGCCAGGGGAGGAACCACACAGGCTCACCATTCACATTCTCAGGCTAAGTCCCCAAAAGGAACCAAGTTCTCTGCAAAGTTTGCTGCCTCTGTGGCAGCCACAATAGCTGGCTCTGTGCAATTAGAGCTCACGGCAAACATCCCGTTACCAGTAAGTGGGATGAACGTTATCAGTAAGATACAATGTCATCAGTAAGTGATGAATGTTAAGGACTTGGTTAAATAGATTATGGTATTTTCTCTATCATGGTATCCTATGCAGCCATTAAATATCATGCATGGGAAAGTATGGATGATAAAGTCTTCACTGAAAATCACAAATTACAAGAAAATGTACAAAACAGTCCCAGCTTTGTATTACTAAAATGAATACACATGTGTTTTTATATTTATACACACATGCACATGCGTCAAAAAAGGTCAAAAGGAAACCTATCGACATGTTAACAGCGGTTGTTTCTGGATGACAGTACTATCTCTGATTTCCATCCCCTTCCCGATCTCCTGCCATGATGAATGTGTATTATTTTTATAACAGAAAAAGAGCTAATTCTGGGAAAAAAAAATCCCTAGAGAGCCCCACCTCCTCTGATTCAACCATGTCAGCAAGGTGGCATGAGGGAAAAAATTGGATAACTGAGTTCCTTCAGCGGAAAAGGGGAGTCATTCCAGCAAAGACAGCGCGGAGTGGAGCGGGCTCACCTGGCCATCCCTGAGCAGGGGTGGGAAGTGGAAAAAGAGGGACTGGCCCAGGGACACCGTCTGGATCGGGTTGTCGAGGTTGTCACTTTTGTAAAGCTTCACCTGGAGAGCAGAGACAAAGCAGGGTGTGCTTTTAAAACTCCAACCCAATAAACATCGCATTTTTGACAACTTGGGATGGCTCATCTCTTAGGGGAGAGGAACTCTGGAAACACGGATCTTTGAAAGGGCACCGTCCTCCCCCGACGGGCCGTTCCTAACACATCTGAGACACCAGTGACGTGACAGTTGTCAAAATGTTAAAATTTTTAAATTTAAGAGTCTGACAACTTACATGCTCAAAACAGTAAAAACCTGTTAGTGCAGCAGTAACATTAAAGAGAACAGCTTCTAACGTATCTGTAACATGCCAGGCGTGGGGCAGGCATTTCACATACACTGTCACCAACCGTGACTCCCAAACGGGCATCACTGTTGTCCCCATGGAGACCCAGAGAGCCTGGTCACCTAATGTCATCACCACCAGCCTTGTCCACTTGGCACGCCCCCCACCATGTACTGTCATCTTAACCCCACAGTTGTTCCTTAAACTCCAAACACATTCCCATTTTGCGTTACGTTCTTGGCTGCTTCCAGAAGCAGTTTAGTGTTCTGTTGGTGGCCTTTCTTTCTCTCCAGCCCAAGTTTGCTGCCTGTTCTCACCACCACCTGACTCTGAGTCCACTGCCTGCCACCCGCACCTTGCACAGAATTTAGAAAGTGACCAGGTGCTTTGCCCTAAAACCATCTCTCTGCTTTAGACCCCAGATCACACTGCTCATTCATGAGGCTTCTCCTGTGATGCTTTTAAAGACACACAATGCTGGCAAAACTGTCATCTGAAACCAGATCGTGTTTTTCTTCAGCAATCGGCAGTCATTCCACCAGATACATGCTGAGACTGAAGATTCTTAATCTCAGCCTCAACCCTCAGCTAAAGCAAGCGCTAGACAGGCCTGGATATCCTGCTCCCTCTTGTCTCAAAGCCAGGAAGAACAGAGCACGTTAACCATCAACAGCTGGCCTTACCCATAATGTAGGAAGATACTCAGAGGAAGTGATCACATTTCCACTTAAGTCAAATTGATTTATCTGCCGGAAAACTATGATGTTCACATCATCGATGTCATTATTCCCGACCTGGGAAGAGAGAAAGCAAGCTGGGGGCAAGGAAACTGGAAGAGGAGGGCCTCTGCTCCAGCAGGTGACGTCCCGGGGCTCTATTTCCTAGCGACTTCCCTTCGCATTCAGGGAGCAAAGCTTGCTGTTCGAGCAGCCTAAGGTCCCAAATTGAGAGGAGACAGGTGACACCTGGCCATGGACATGCTGTTTGACAAACAGTACTTTTTTTCCTTAAGTTTTAATGACTTTTCAACATTTTCAAACAGAAATTTCACACTAAAAGAGCCAGATTTCCCAGTGCCTCTTGAAAAAAGAGAAGGATGTTCTTGCCTGGCAGGAATTGGCAGGAGGCAAGCCCCAGCTCCCCCGCACCCCCTGGGGTGGGCATGTGTCCCCATTAGTCACCTTATCATCTGTGGGCCGTAGTCCACATGACTGCCTGGGATCCTGATCTGAATCCCCACGGCAGAAAAATATAAAATAAGATGCAGCCATCACAACCACTTAAAATGCCAAATGCCATAAAGACATCAAGAAAACTCACTGTCCAGGGCAAAAATCCTGAATGGCCCACCAGCTCTGGACCCATCGTAATCTTTATCCCTAATGTCACCTAATAAAGCCACCAAAGGCTTCTTGTCTGGCCCCAAATCTTCTGGTTTAGCAAACGAGACTTATTCCATGGGAAAAAACTTCACTGCAAATGATGCCAGGGACACTTCTGTGACCTGGAGGGCTGCCTGTTTAGGATCAGTTAGCCGAGTCATGATCTTAAAGATCAAGAGACACTCCTTGGTGGAAAGAACAAGGTCACCTGAAGATAAGAAACGTCAGTGGCCCTGTCACTGATGAAGCCCATGTTCCCTTTATTACTCTCCCTTGATCTAAAATGCTACTTAGGCCTTAAGATCCTCCACTTGTAGAATAATGATCAGAGCTTGCAGGGGAAGTGGGGAAACAACAGCTCAGATTTCTTCTCTGGATGCAAGACAGTGCTGCTGTTCATTAAAAGCCCACAGAAGACGCTGCTTGTAAAGACGACACTATTTTGACTGGACCTTTAATTAGGATGTAAAGCCCCCCCCCCTCCAACAGATGAAAGGCAGCCAGCCAGAGGAACGCTGAAGGATTTTTGATCTGAGATACAATCATGCAGTGATTCTGCAGAAGAATTCCACGTCTTACCACAATGACCCGGTGGTGGGGGAGGGCTCGTTCGATGTGGTCGTTGCCTTCTGCCTTGAGCTGAATGTGGTACACACAGCCCGGCTGCAAACAAATGCAGGAGTCACTTATCTGGAAAAGGGCTTGTCACGTGAGACCTGGCTGGAGCCTGCTCTGCCTACAGGCCCCCATCCAGTGGACGAGTTTCTGTCCCACCTTGGGTCCCAGGCCTATCACCCTTCTTAAGAGTTCCTTGAAAAAGCACCCTGATGTAGAAACCTTTTTCTGAAGTTTTGTAATTCCTTCAAACTGGATTCGGCTTCTTCTACCCAGGGAAAATTAAATGTGGTTTCTGATTTCAAAATTCCAAACAAGATAAGCTTATTCTTGTTTAACAAATAAGATAAAATTATTCTTTTTTGCTGTCCATCCCTCCCCTCCACCTGTATGTATGTACTGAGTGGTGTCTGGAATGGCACTCCCAAAGGGGTATTATTTCTGGGAAGTGGGATTTGAGATTTTTCCTTTTTGACAATAGATTTCTTCTTTATACATTTTATTCTATTCCTCAAATGTATAGGGACATATGATGTTTACCCAAACAAAATTCACTAGTCTAAAAAACATTTTTTTGTTGACATTGCACACATGAAGGATGTACATTATTTACTCAGATCATTTTTTAGCAGATCGCAGTAAAGCATTTTGTTCTAAGCCAGCACATTATGACAATTTCCAATAGAGGGAAGTAAACTGCCTCAAAGGGCTTTGCTGGTGGCTCAGTGGTAAAGAATCCGGGTGCCAATGAGGGAGACACAGGTTCGATCCCTGGGTCAGGAAGATCCCCTGGAAAAGGAAATGGCAACCCACTCTAGTATTCTTGCCTAGGAAATCCCATGGACAAAGGAGCCTGGCCGGCTACAGTCCATGGGGTCACAAAAGAGTTGGATGTAATTCAGCGACTAAACAACAAGCAACAACAACAAACTGCCTTGAAAAAATAAAGGTTTTTTGTTTGTTTTATACATTGCTGTGTGGGCTAGTGACAACTCTGATAGAGAAAGATATATGAGTTCAAAGGAAAATTTCTCAGAAGGCCGCATATCAGATAAAATTCAGCTTTACGAAAGGCTTTAATAGTCTAAATGAACCCACCATTTGTCAACTTCTGAACTTTTTTTTTCTTACACATTTATTAAAAGAACAGATCTGCATCTCTCCCCAAAGGGTGACAGATCACTTAATAGCAGCAGGGTTTAAAGAACTCCTAAAATAACCAACTTCTGATCACCAACTGCACACCAAATCTGATGACGCATGAGCATGTAGAGCCGGGGGCCGAGTTCAAAAGTGACTGTGTATCCAAGAGGGGACAACCCTGAGACTATAACTGCTGATTTGTACATTAGCGAGGATAACACAGCCCGGTTTCCTAAAATCACGTGCACTGTGACCTTTGCTGTGAGCAGAGCAGCACCTTAAACAACATTCCCTCTCTATTAACCATGAGTCCTTCCGGGGGGAGTGTAAGGGTGATCTACTTTCTCCCCTTTCAAAATTTTGTCCTTTTCAATATGTTGCTTTGAACTATCTTATAATGAGCACATGGAACCTTACAAAGACAGTAAAGCTATTATTTTTTTAAAAATCGAGAAAAGTCAAATTTATGATCACCACTAGATGGTATTAATTCACTTTACAGCTCAGTGAGGACTGGCAGCACTGGGTTTGTTCAAAACAGCTATTACCAACAGCTATTTGCACCTCAGAAAATGGTAGCAAGGTGTGAA
This sequence comes from Giraffa tippelskirchi, assembly GCF_054371585.1. Taxonomy (NCBI): domain Eukaryota; kingdom Metazoa; phylum Chordata; class Mammalia; order Artiodactyla; family Giraffidae; genus Giraffa; species Giraffa tippelskirchi. Next base: position 26,910,876 of record NC_137287.1, read on the forward strand.
AAAAAGGAGACGGCACTGCTACAGATGGGGACCATGGGCACTGCCCCCTTGCTCCCATGCCCAGCAGGGCAGGAGCCCATCCCAACCACCCTACTCCTCACTCTTGGCCGCTGACTCAGCAGTTCACCTTCAGCCCCTGGCAGCAAGATTCAGGCAGCTTCTCACCCAAAATGCCTCACCAAATACACTGCCTGGAAAGATGAACTGCGGAAATGCATTCTCCCAGTGGTCAAAATCCTGAGGAAATCTTCAACTAGGGCTCTCTAGCCTGGTGTCCCCTAGGAGCCTGGCAAACTCAAGTTCAAACCTTTGACGAGAACCGTCTAAGGCTTATTCATTCCTTCTGCATCCGAGGCCTGGCACGTGGAAGGCATTGGCTGCCACAAGGGGGCGACTCCACACAGCACTGGATTATGTGTTAATAATTGTTAATTCAAAGCACTAATGAATTAACACCTATTACAAGGAGGAGGGTGTGAGGGAGCATTAATTAAAACATGAATCTATCAAGGTGGAGAAGGAAACTATATTTGGTTTAGTTAAATAACATGTGTTGAGTTGGTGAGTTTAGAAACACATGTCTGGCATATACATACTACCATGTGTAAGATGGACCGCTAATGGGAAGCTGCTGTATAGCTCAAGGACCTCAGTTTAGGGCTCTGAGATGACCTACAAGGGTGGGATGGGGGTGGTGGGTGGGAGAGAGGCTCAAGAGGGAGGAGGGGATATATGTATACATAGAGCTGATTCACGCTGTTGTATAGCAGAAACTAACACAACATTGTAATGCACCTATACTCCAATTTTTAAAAAAGAAAGATATGTATGGGCCAGTAAGACTCTGGGGAGAATCAACACAGTGATGCAGAATCTGAATTCTTGCAATCGTAAGAGGGAGATGAGCCAGGAACACTGGGTCCACCTGAGAAGAAGGCAGACTGAAGGGCACAGACGCCCCCCAGGCCTACCTTCTGCTGCGACTTGGACCGAGGAAAGCTGCACACAGTCACCCAAACTGGCAGTTCTGGTGAGGACCACCTCGGGGAAGGAGTGGTCTGTCCTTGCTTCTAACCACCACGGAGTCGGTGAGCCAGGCACTGCTCCGTGTGTGTTAACTCACTTCATACTGACAGCCAACCTGTAAGGCAGCTGTGATCCTCACCCTCACTTTACAGATGGTGAAATGGACACAGAAGGCATAGGACACCTGCCTGAACTCACCCAGCTAAGAAGTGACAGAGGCACGGTTCAAACTCAGGCAGAAAGGCAACTAAGGACACAGTGTCAAAGTCTGCATCTGCATGAACACATGCGACAGAGACCTAGATCTAAGGACCCGTCGCCTCTCCCAGGGTCCTGGCTGCAGCCAGCCTCGGGGCAGGGGACATTCACGCTGCCATTCCACCCTGTTCTCTCTGGAACCACTGCCACGAGGAAGGGAAGCAGGCCTGGGGGGCAGCAGGGAGCACCTTGGGGCCCTGGGAACATGTCCCGATGGCAGCGTGACAGCACGCTCCACGTCCAAGGCTATTCCTTCAGCATCCAAGGCCTTTTCCATGGAAGGGGTTGGCGGCCACAAGGGGGCGACTCCACACACACTGAAAGTGCTAATGAATTAACATTAGCGCTCCCTGGAGCAGGCAGGACCTCCCCAGGACAGCGGAGGTGGAGAAGGGAGCATCACAGTAAGGCTGGCCAGACCCCAAAGAAAGCCCACCCAGCTGGCCCATGAGAACAGACACTCTCTGGTCCTCAGCACAGCCCCAGGAGACACCCCCCAGCCTGCCTTCCTCCTTTGGCTTGAACAAGCTCCTCACTCACCAAGCAACCTCCTGCCCTGACTTCCCAATATCGGTGAGTGAGGACGCCTGGACATGGACATGGTCTTCTTAACTCTGGGAAAGGACAGCATGGTCCCAGCCAAGTGTTAGTTGCTCAGTTGTGTCCAACTCTTTGTGACCCCATGGTTGCACAGCTCCTGTCTGTCCCTGGAATTTTCCAGGCACAAATACTGGAGTGGGTAGCCATTTCCTTCTCCAGGGGATCTTCCTGACCTAGGGATCAAACCCCAGTCTCCAGCATTGCGGACAGATTCTTTACTAACTGAGCCACCAGGGAAGCCCCTATTTTTTTTTTAAACTTAGTGGTTAATATCTAAAAATCAGGAGTTGTCACGTGGAAATGTGAATTTTGACTTCTCTTTTACAATCTCTAATCATCTGGCAACCCTGAGTTGTTTTCCCACGTGGCTACCAACAGCTGGAGCTGCGTGGCGGTTGCCCCTTCTCATGGGCCAGGACCTGTCCAAAGTCCACAGTCCACACTGCTCCCTCTACTCCAACCTTTCACACTTGTCTTCTAGCCCCACAGGTATCTGATTTGAGAGGCTGGCCTAAGCTATACCACCTGTTCTAGGCAAAAGATGCACCAAACCCATGGTTTTCTACCTGTATTTTGCCATAAAATTGCAACCCAGTATGTCAGCTACAGAAGTATTGAGTATGTCAGTTAAGACAGGGATTAGGAAGTTTCAGAGCCCTATGCCCCCTCCTAGCCCTCCTGCCCTCATTCCTAGTAGTCTTGGGGGCACCACTGAACCCAGTATGAAAAAATCCACTAACGAAACACATCCAAAGGCTCACCAGCAATCCACGTAACCTGAACTTCCCTTCCTCATCTGTCATGGTGTCTTCTCCATAAATACTGCAGTCGCTCTGGCCCACTGCTTCCACGGCAACACCCTGTTCTGGTTCTCCGTTTAAGGAAGAAACTGTACCATAGCAACTAGAGACGAGAGGAGGAACAGAACATGACATTCTCAGGGCTTTCTGATGCACACAAAAGATTCCAGGGACAGTGTCCGGCATTTACCAACAATTTACAGTGCAAACAGCTCAGTGCAAACGACCAGGGCAACTCATTTCTAGCTGTGTCATCTGCAAGTGGAGCCTTCCTGCCAGAGGGCTCAGGCCATTCCTGTTATCAATTTCTCTTCTCATACATTTTAAGGGACGCTCCAGAAAATCATAATTTAAAAAGGCTAAACTTTCTTTCATTCCACTTTATTGTATTTTTGTTAAACTTTTTAAATAATAAGCATCCAATAAAATGAAAATAAATCACTTCCGCTTTCATTCTATTTTTATATTCAATTGAAAATGGTCTGTTTTTCTAAACCTGTTCCTTCTGATTAATCAACCTTGAAGTGCTTCTATAAATGTATATAAATACATATGTGTGTGTCTATAAATACTTATGTGAATAAACCATCTCTGGATGTACTCAGAAACGCTGGAACACCTAGGAGGCTGGGAGGCCAGGACAGAAGGGAAACTCCACACTGAATATCTTCTTTTCAACATTTCCAAGTTTTGTTCAAGTGAATGCATTTCCTCCTTTCCAAAATTTAACTCATGTTTCAAACGTTTTAAAAAAATAAAAATTTTTAGGAACTCAGTAGGTTCTCACAAGCCAATTTCAAAAGAGGAGCTTTGTGACTAAATCATTCATGGGAGATATTAGGAGAAAAGGGCAGCAGTCAGGAACCTGTGGACTCGTGTCTCATGGCTCTTGTCTTCCAAACAGAACCAACCTGAAGACTGGGATGGGTTCCGAGAGAAGAGTGTGTGAGTGATCCCACGGCCCGGCCCGGGGGAGATGGGGGAGCGGGGAGCCCACCTGTAGGCTGTGCGGTAGCCCGTGATGGTGATCTTCAGGTTCTGCCCCTCCTGCACCTCGATCATCTGCGAGGACGGCTCAAACCGGAATTCCTTCATCATGGGCTTGAAGTAGTACTGGCCAGGGCTCTGCCAAGACACAAACACGAGCTGAGACTCTGCTGCAAGTTGAGGGGTGGCATTAGAGGGAGCAGCTCAAGTCATGAAGGAATGAGGCCAAAATGAGGCCCCAAGAGCCCCCAGGGCTTCCTAGAGATGGTAACTCTAACTCTACAGTAAATAATTACAGTGACAGCAATTATCATTCTAACAGCAGATGTCATTACTGTGTGCCTATAGTACCTCTACAGGGTAGAAATCATATTTGAACTTTATGAATGAAGCAACTGAAGCTCAGCAAGGTCATGTAACTAGCCTTAGACGACATGGCAAGTAAATAGCGGAGGGAAGATTCAAAGGTGGGCGTGCTTCACGTCCCCGACTGGGATCTTTCGGCTACACCGCACTGCCTGTTTGCGACATCCCTGGAATGGTCCCTTTATTCCCAGGGTTGACAAGATGACCAACTGACGTGTCCACCATTCAGGGCCTCAGACTACATCCTCAGTGGAAAATGGGTGCTGTCCACCCATCACACGGAGAGTGCTTTGCAGAAGAAACACAAGCTCACCCCCTGAAAAAGACTTGGCATTATAAACAACGAGATCCTGTGGTAAAACAAAGGGACACCTAAGACAGGAGCTCCGGGGGCCAGAGTAATTAATTACATTGTCTCAGTGACAAGCGGGAGACCAGAAAACAAGACGTCTGTGTGGAAGGGAACATGAATCAGCAGCGTTAAGTTCTAGTGAGGGCCATCCTTAATTACGGCTGGTCCCCGAAGAAATGTGAGGCACTCCACAATGGTTTTCTGTTCTCACGTTGTCAAGCAATACACAAGTCACGGCCGCCGTGTCCTTGCGCGCTAGTGGGGGAGCCAGGCAGGCGGTGCAGTAGTGGGCACCTTACCAGGTTTGAGAAGGTCAGGATACCGTTGTCCTGAGTCAGGAGGTTGGAACGGAACACACCACCGCTGAGGGATAAGAGGACCCCAGGGAGGGGCTGGTCGTCTTCTGCTTTTATCTGGGGGTGAGAAAGGAACCCCAGAGCAACCAAGGTTAACTCATACAAACCGCGAAAGTGTCAAGAAGTAATTCTCAGCGGCTAGTTTTTCTTTTATTGTCATTCACTGGGGTCCGTGGGGGAGGTCAGAAGGTCTCCTCTCCTCCCCCAGGGTAACCAGTATAAACAATTTGCTGTGCAGCCTTCCAGAACTCTCCATGCCCACACAAATCTACTGTTGATGGATTTCATAAGTGACTAGGTGGGGTGGGATGGGGGTGGAGGAGGGGGGTGGGGGTGGAGGAGGGGGGTGGGGGTGGAGGAGGGCCCCTGAACCATTTGATCCTATAACTGCAAGTCACATTCTCTGGCCTCAGCTGTTTTCCCCACTGCCTTTGTCCACCAGTCCCCACCAATCGGCCTGTTTCGGAAGAGCCGCATCTCATTCTAAAGCAGAGGTTGCCAAACCATGGCACACGGGCCAGTCTCTGAGTTTTGTGATGGAAAAGAAGGGACAAAGTGAAAGTCCCCAAGCGTGTGTATCTTTGCACAATTAGTTTTTCTTTTTCCAAACAGTCAATTCCTAGGACTAGAAATGACTTCATGGATATGTGCACTTGAAATTCAGAAAGAAACCCCTGAACTGAACTCCAGGGTGGCTGCAACCATTTCCAGCTCCTAAATTACCTATGCGTGGGAAAACACATGCTCACCAAAAAAATGGATATTGTCTTCATTATTACAACTATAACCCCAAACCCAGTGTTCTGATTAACTTCCTTTGCGTTTGCCCAGTCACTATCGAAGTCAAGCGTTTCCCGTGTGTTTATGAGTGACCTGGATGACTTCTGTGAATGGCCTTTCATGTCCTTGATTCGCCTTTTCTCTGTTGGCTTGTCTTTTTCTTATTGGTTTTAGGAGACCCTTTTAAAATGGGGTTGTTATTTATGGAACAGATATTTCTCTCCAGTTGGACTCTCTTTCCATTTGTTTTAAAAGGCATTGTGCAATGCAGAATTTTTATTTATTAGGTGATGGGATGTTTCTCCTCCTTTGGCCTCGATGTCGACAACATTCAGCCTCAAGGGTCTCCGGACTCACTCTGGCCATCACACAGCATGCTTCTTCCCAAGAAGGAGGGAGGGAAGAGAGAAAGACATCAACTCCACTCTAAGAACATTCTGTGTCCTTTGACAGAGAACAGAGTCAAGGATGAAAGCTTAAGATGCTTCCCAGAAGGTATGCACACAAGCTGAAGTCAACAGATTTCCAAAATTACAAGTGCAAGGAGGCAGAGTAAAAAGAGTACGGCCTGAATAATTCCATTATATAAACTTCTAAGAAATGCAAACTGATTCACAGTGACAGAAGGCAGATCAGAGGGGTAGGGAGGGCCAGGAGAGAGGGGTTACCAAGGGTATGAGGAAATTCTGAGGGGTGACAGATGTGTCCACTATTTTGACTGTGGTGGTATGTTCATGGGTGTTGTCATGTGTCGAAACTGTCAGATTACACACTTTACGTGCAGTTTATGATATGATTGTTATACTCCATAAAACCGCTTTTTAAAAGCACATGGTGTTACCTCAAAGCTCACGCCTGCCAAGGCATAAGCCTTAAAGTCGCCTATGGTTCCTTCCACTGCAGTCAAAATGTAGCCCTCCTTCTGCGAGGACACGGTATACTCCAGGTCACTGTGCAAGGGCCCAACACTGAATAAAAGAAAGAAATGCTGGTGATGCTTTGCTTCAAATCCTAGAGGAAGCATCACCTGCCCCCAGGAAACCTGGCTCCCCAGCTTCTTTCCTGGGCTTCCTGACTGAAAATGTGGAAGTATTAGTTGCTCAGTCGTGTTCTGACTCTTTGCGACCCCATCAACTGTAGCCCGCCAGGCTCCTTTGTCCATGGGATTCTCCAGGCAAGAACACTCCTGGCAAGAGTGGGTTGCCGTACCCTCCTCCAGGGGATCTTCCCAACCCAGGGATCGAACCCAGGTCTCCTGTATTGCAGGCAGATTCTTTACCGTCTGAGCTACGGACTCAGCATGGGCTCCCCGACTGGCCCCAACCAAATGGTTCTTAGTCACGGGCTTACCTATAGGCACCTTTGTCGTCGGTAAAGACTGTGATCAGGGGTGAACTTGCCCCCTTTTCACTGATGACGATCTCAACTCCTTCCAACTCTGGGTGGATCTGGCCTTCTAGAAACAAGCCTGCTTTCCCTTGGATCTCGATCAGCTTCCCTGGGCAGCTTTCTACACAGGAAAGAGGTGAACAGAGGAAGAGGGTGGGGCTTCCCATTAAAGAAGGGCCTAGAACTGAGATATTCGAAGCTAACTCCAGTGAGGCTGTCAACTATCTTAGAATCCTCAGTAACTACAAGTGGCCCAAGCCTCTCAACATTTATGAACGGCCCTGTTAAACTGTCAGGAATGTTAGCAGGAATAGCCAACAAAGCTGGCTTTCCCCAGCTCCTCTTCCTCAGCCTTCACTGACCACAGGTGAGGAGAAGCCAGTACCACAGTTCAGAGCCTGTGCGGCCAGACCTCAGAGGACCCAGCATGGAAGGCGGCCCCGGAGAGGCTGCCCGCTGGACAGCTACGCCCTTCAACACTCTCCTTCCAAACACACAAATGCTCAGGGTTTACTGAACCCACGATGCTGGCAAAAGCTGCCTAAACATTCCACCAGCTCCTGGTTATCTCGTCCCCAAAAGACCCTCCCATCACCCCGACCCAAAACATAAACATCACAAACAGTTCAGATACATGAAAACATTTCAGACGTTTCGACAACGGATGCTGTTGCTTTTCATCTGCCTGCTGGTGTCAACCTGATAACATCAAGGAAAAGCAAGTCCTTTTTCAAAAAGATACCCAATTCTAACAGTGAGAGTTATGTCTACTGATTTAGACCTCCCGCTCATTCACTCACTCATCAAATAGTAACATCTATGCGCCAACGGGGACTGAAGATGCCTTACAAAGATGGCTTCACTCTAACAACAGCACAGAACAGAATCCCAAAGGCAGGGAAAAGAACAGGTGTGAAGGTGTGTCGTGGGCTAGCTGAGCTGACATTTACCTCCGCTGACGGTGGCTTCCATGGAAGGAGGATAAAAGAGCAGCTCTTTAGATGAAGGTGTGACAGTGATTTTCTCTCCAGACCTAAAATAATTAAGACACTTCAATGTGGCTGGCCTGTCCCCCCAGAAGGAAGGACATCCGAACAGGAGGACCCTGCAGGGAAAGCCCACGACGGGCGCTTACCGGGCCCAGTAGGAGAAGTCGTAGGAGAAGGGGCCCTGCAGCTCGTCCACCATCTCCTGCGCAGGGGGCTTGGTCCTCCCCTCACTGCCTGCCTCTCCGCCACCCTTCTCCCTCTCTTGCCTGCGGCTCTCGATCTCGGCCAGCTGCTGCTCCCTCCGCAGCTCCTGCACAGACTTCAGGGGGCCAAGGACCAGGGCGGGCTCGCTGTCGATGGAAGACCTGGAAGAAAGGAGCAGCCCAGAACACGGAGTCAGGGACCCCTGAGGTCGGTGGAAATTGGACACTTCTGCAAGCAGAGATCCATCAGTTAAAAAAAAAAAAAAACAAGCACCTCATGAGGCCCCCATCCGTGGCACAGTCTTCTCCTGTTTGGGATAAACAGTTTAAAAAAAAAAACAAAACAGGAAACTGAACTTCTTTGCCACGTGGAAGCATCTGGGAGATCTGGGCTGGGATGAAGTATCACTGACTTTACGATTTGAAGGAAACTGTGAACTTCCTGACGGATGTGGAGCCCCTTCCACGCCATCTTCCATCTTTCTTTCAACCTTTATCGAGAATGTGCTCTGCAGGAGAATCAGGGGCTAGGGAGACTTGTAACAGGACAGACAGCATCCCCTAACCTGTGGAATCCACATTCTAGTGAGAAGAGGCAGATGACCAACAGAAAAATGATGTCAGATGATAAGTACAATAAAGAAAAAATAAAGCAGCAGAAAGATGAGAAAGCTGGGCGGGCAGGGATGGAGGAGGCAGACTATATTCTATTAGGGACTCGGGCCTTTCTCAGAGAAGGAATGGCAACCCACTCCAGTATTCTTGCCTGGAAAATTCCATGGACAGGGGAGCCTGGCGAGCTACATTCCACGGGGTCACAAAGAGTCAGATACGACTGAGCAACTGAGCACAGGCCTTTCTGATAAGGTGACACCAAGCCGACTTGAAGGAAGGGAGAGAGCAAGCCGCATGCTCTGAGTGAGGAGGCCCCAGGCAAGAGGTGACAAGTACAAACTCTCAGAGCCTTGGAGGCAGCTCCCTGGCCATGCTCCAGGGACAGCAAGGAGACCAGGAAGGTCTGGACAGAGGGACCCAGGCAAGTCAGATCGGGGGTCAGACTAGGGCTTTGCAAATCTTGGTATGGACCCAGGTTGGATGGAGTTTTAAAGAGATGACAGGGTCTCTACTAAGATCACTCTGATTCCACATGAACAACACTGTTATGAAGCAACAGTCAAAACAGAGGTCAGTCAGGAAGCTGCAGCAACAAAACTGGTAAGAGACAACAGTGGGTCAAACCAAAGTGTAGAGGCCAAGTGCTAAGAGAGGAACGGATAGAGGATGTACAGTCAGTCCTCTGTTTCCACAGGTTCCACATCTGAGGATTCAACCAATCACAGACGGAAAATGTTTGGGGGGAAAAAATTCCAGAAAGTTCCAAAAATCAGAACTTGAATTTGCTACATGCTGGTAACTATTTACATAGCATTTACATTGTATTTACAACTATTTACACAGAATTTTTATTGCATTGGATATTATAAGTAACCCAGAGATGATTTAAAGTATATTTAAAGCATAGGGGAAGATGTGCATAAGTTATATGCAAAGGGGCTCTGCTTTATAAGGGACTTGATCATCTGCAGATTCTGGTAACCACGAGGGGTCCTGGAACCAGCTCCCATAGATTGTAGAGCCCAGGGTTTGCAGGTGCATCGGTTGGGTATGGGATGCAAGAGAAAAAAAGATTTTGTCAAGGACCAACAAGAAAGATGGAGCTGCCACATATGAAACAGGGAAGACTACAGAGGAGGTCTGTGGAGGGCGACCATCAGGAGCTCGGTGTTGGATCCAGGAAGTACAAGATCCCTGTAAGGGACCCCGCCCCTGGCCATGTCCAGCTGCATTTCATGTAACTCTCAGCACAAGCCAACAAAACAAAAACTCTTCTGAGGTTACAAAAATAAACTTAATGAAGACCAAAAACAATATAACATGGACTCACTACTGGTAAAATATAAATTCCTAGTCATACCAGTAATTCATAATTTCCAGGCAGGAAAATACTAAAAGATGTTGTTCCAGCACCACCTGGTCATCCTGGTGAATATGAACCCCAATAATTAAGTTAGAGACCAAGGGCTGCCCCTGATATTCCTCCCTCCCCAAGTCCACGTGGTCAGCCTGTTGCCATGTCTCACCACTCAGTCTGCCTGATGACTCTCCGATCTGTCCACTTGTCTCCACCCACTGCCACTGTCTGGAGGAAGGCCCCATCCTCTCTCGCCCCGTCTCCTACAGGACTCTCTGCCCTGTTCCTTGGTCAACTTGCACTCCTGGGCCTCTTGTATCTGTTCTCTACTCAGCACCCAGGGGGACTTTCTTCAAACAAAAAGCATGATCCATCTACTTGAAATATGTCAGAGTATCCGGGGACAAAGCTAAAACCTTTAACATGGGCTGGACCCAGCAGCCTACCTCTCCTGCATGGACCCCAACCCCCCCAACAAGGTCAAATTCAAAGCACTTAAGTGAAAGTCACTCAGTTGTGCCCGGCTCTTTGCGACCCCCACGGAGTGTATAGTCCATGGAATTCTCCAGGCTAGAATACTGGAGTGAGTGGCCTTTCCCTTCCCCGGGATCTTCCCAACCCAGCAATCGAACTCAGGTCTCCTGCACTGCAGGCAGATTCTTTACCAGCTGAGCCACAAGGAAGCCCAAGAATCCTGGAGTGGGTAGCCTACCCCTTCCCCAGTGCATCTTCCCAACCCAGGAATCAAACCAGGGTCTCCTGCATTGCAGGCGGATTCTTTACCAACTGAGCTATCAGGGAAGCCTGTTCTGTGCAAAGCACTTAACGCAGCTCCAGTTTTATAGCTCTGGACTACTATCTGCCTCCCTCGTGAGACTGTAAGTTCCACGAGGCCAGGGGCTATTGCCTATGCCCAGTGCCTTAACACAACACTGAGGATTCTCCATAAATATTTTCTTCACAGATGGATGGGTGAACAGAAGGTGTACAGAAAAATGGAGACGTGGCTGGAAAGGCAACTTCAAACAAGGTAAGTCGGAAGAAAGTTACTCAGATATCCATTCTATTTGACAAAGGCAGTCATACTGTTAAAACTTTCATTTCTTGAGAAAATTAGGGTGTCAGATGCAAACACCACAGGGCAAAAATTCCTCTCAAAGGTGACACGCAAGCAAACCTGACCCTCAGCGAGAGAGTGCCTTTCATCTACTTTCTCTCACGACCCTTCTCACAGAAGGTGTCATCTCTATTTCCCAAGCCTTCGAGAAAGGGTCTAAAGAAAAATGGGCAAATTTTTTTGAATCTGCTAAAACACTTAAAATACAGTGAACAAACGAGAGATGTTTTTTTCCCTTAGCAGAGACAGGAAGTGTAAAGAGTTCAGGCAGAAATTTAAGGCACTGAAACGAGCTGTCAGGAGGCTCTTCCTCATCCACAGTTAATTCCTGAATCATAAAAGGAAAGGAGGGCTGTTGTGAATTTATGGTCATGTCATATAAGAGGGAAAGCCATTTGTATGTATACCTAGAGATAACAAATCAAAAATAATTTTCAGAGCAGCTCTGAGAGAAGATGGCCTGGCCCCCCACCCTCCCACGCTCGGCCCACCACGAGACACCAGCCTTACTTGATTGTCACGGTCACATCCATCATTTTGTCAGTGGTGATCGTTCCAAGGACGTGGTGGCGAATGGCTGTCAATGTCAAGATACTGGGTGAAGACCTGTAAATCAGAGAGGTGGAAAGAAAACACCATAACATCGCCTCGACGTCTTCAAAGGATCACAAACAACACCCTTCATGGGCAACCTTCCTGACCCTGAAATATACTACGTGAAACTGCTCTTAGCTTGGCATGAAAAAACTTCTGAAGTACATACAAGTGTCTTGAAGGGTAAACTGATTCTCTACTCCCAAACTTTACATCTTTAATTCCCAGTGAAACCCACAAGCATTTGTAAAAACAGGAAAATGGCAGACTTGAGCTTGAGAAATTCCCATCAGTGAGGCTGGAAGATTCAACAGACATTACATTCAAGCCAGTTCAAAACCACAGCCTTCCGTCCTGGGTTTACAGAATTCTTGGGGAAGAGCTCTATCTTCGCTTCCTCAGTCATTTACCCAAGTGTCTTAAAATCCTTATCTACAAATTCTTTTCACTGCCTAACCTTACCACTTCCAGAAATTACATACAAAAAAAATCCCCTTGTTCTCAGAAATAACTGTCACAGAGATCCACGCACACTCCCCTCCACAGACAGCACAGAGCGGTCGGCGCCCGGCTTACGTGTCATAGGTGTAGAATGCTTGCTCGAACCGGTGGCAGGAACGAGGGGTCACCTTGTACACGCCTGCAGCCAGGAAATCAAAAGTCATTTTCAGAGAAGACCATCTATTCAACTGAGCAATTCCAACACCTGGAATCCCAAGGTGGTGCCTCTCCTTCCTAACATATCATATACGAGATCAGAAATGCCTTTTCCGCTGCCTACGGACAGCTTCTTACCAATGACCTATCCACTCAAAGGTCTGTTCACCAGGTCAGGATTTTCATTTTCCATCATTTAACAGCTCACAGTAGTTTAGCCTGCGCAGACCATGCTAACACACATGCCCGAGAAGGAACTACGTACATTTCTACTGTGATTCAGACTGAGAATTTCCTACTTAATAGATTCTGTTAAAGATCCAAAAGACAGCCACAGTCTGGACTCCACCCTATAAATATTCCTAAAAGGTGCATGGGGCAGGGAAGTCCCAGAAAAACCAAGAAATAACTACAGAAAACACTTCCACGCCATGAGCTCATCAGGCTAACACTCAGATTAAGGACATATGATGTCGTTTGCCAGAAGAATACAGTTTCAGGAAGGAGCCGATTGTAACAGTGGATCCTCCCAAATGATCTTTCACCAGCATTCTGGCCATCTGCCCAACCCAAACATGGAATTCACGCAAAGCACCTCTGTGGTTCTCGTCACACTGATCAAGCCTCAGTGCAGTTACCTAAAAAAAAAAATTATTAGGTTTCTTCATCCGTTTTCTTCGTTCTTTCACTTGACAAATGTTGACAGGGCAACACTCGGGCCAGGTGTTGTGTCAAGCGTTGACACAGAGTGGGGAACACAGCGTCCCTGCCTTCACAGGGCTTGCCATCTACGCAGAGAGAGGAGATCCACAGCCTCCAGGTGTGACGGGCGCGGTCCAGGGAGGAACTGGGCCCCGTGAGCACCAGCAGAGCAGAGCTCTGCACTGGGGCACTAGCCTCCCTGGGGAGGAACATCAGAACCAAGAAGTGATGGCGGGTAGGCAGAGCTAGGTGAAGGGGGTGGGGGCGGAGGGCACTGAGGCAGAGCACAGCATCCGCACCGCGGGCTTGCTGGCTGCCTCCCTAACAGCTGCCTTCCTGCCTTCAAACCAGCTCCCGCTTACGTTCCGGGTGAAAGCATGCCAGCCTCCAGCAGCAAATCCAGCTGCCCCCGGCTCCCTTGCAGCTAGAAGTGGCCGTGAGACATGGTTCTGGATGATAAGACGTAAAGGAAGTTTCCTGGAGGATGTGGCATGGAAAATGTTTGCCTACCCCTCCTCTCATCTGCTTGCCCTAAACGTAAGTTTTCTGGAGCAACAGCAGGCATCTTGAAAACATAAGGCAAAAAAAAAAAAAAACCAACCAAGTGGGAGTTTCCCTAGTGGCTCAGTGGTAAAGAATCCACCTGCCAATGCAGGAGACAAGAGTTCGATCCCTGGTCCAGGAAGATTCCACATACCACAGAGCAACTCAGCCCATCCTGCTGTTGTTTAGTCACCGCACCACAATTACTGAGCCAGCGCTTTAGGGCCCAGGAGCTGCAATTACTGAAGCCCATGTGCCCGAGAGCCTGTGCTCCGCAACAAGAGAAACCACCACAATGAGAAGCCTGCACACTGCAGCTAAAGAAAAGCCCACACAGCAACAAAGACCAAGCCCAAAATACACTTTTAAAAAATTTAAAAAAAAAGAATTAAGAGCATAGTTTATTTAAAAAAAAAAAGGGGGGGAAAGGACTAAAAGAATCACAAAGACACCAACCCTAACACCTACCATCTGAACCCACACCTGAGCTGTTAGTCTTTGTTTTTTTTCATTTTTTGGCCATACTGCATGGCAAGCGGGATCTTAGTTCCCCAAACAGGGATCAAACCTGTGTCCCCTGCACTGGAAGGGCGGAATCTTAACCACTGCACCACCAGAGAAGTCCCGCTGCTAGACTTTGTTAATGAATCAAATTAACCCCACTTGTTGGGGGTTGTCATACAGATTTTGTTACCTGCAGCCAAAGGCATCCTAATTAAAACACAGAACACAGTGGCTGGAACAGAGAGTGATAGGTAAAGCTAGATTACACAGGAGCTCAAGGTCTGATTGAGGGTTTTGTATAAGACTGTGCCCTATCCATGCAGTATACGTGGTAAGACCCGCAGGGGATGCCTGAAATCGCAGACAGTACCAAACCCTCTACGTACTAAGTTTTTACCTACACTAACAGGTGGGTAACATATATGTAGATGTGCCAAAGGGCTGGATAGGAGCAAGACAGTCAGAGACTTCACCATGCTCCTCAGAATGCATGCAATTTAAAAGGTATAAACTGTTTATTTTTGGAATTTCCCATTTAATATTTTTGGACTGCAGCTGACCAGAGGTAACTGAAACTGTGAGAAGTGAAACCGTGGATAAATGGGGGTTATGGTACTTTATCTTGAGAACCAACAGAAGTCCCTAAATTATTCATTAGGAAAACACAAAATAAAACTACAATGAGATACTACTTTAGAACTACCAGGAAATTACAAATCAAAAAGATAGTAACAAATAATGGTAAAGAGCTAGAAAAACTGAAACCCTCAGACATGGCTGGTGGGAATATCAAATGGCAAATACAGCTGTTTCAGAAAATATTTTAGCAGTTTCTTAAAAAATTAAACATAAATTTATCATTTGATTCCATTCCTAGATATCTCCCCAACAGATGTCCACACAAAACTTGTACACAAATGTTCATAGCAACATTATTCATAATAGCCCCAAACTGGAAACAATTCAAATACCCACCAATTGGTGAATGGATACACAAACTGTGCTATATCCACGCTATGGAATACTGTTCACAAATAAAAAGGAACAAATTATTAATATCTGCTATGATCTGAATGAACTTCAAAAACATTATGCTAAGTGAAAGGAGCCTAAAAAATAACAGTATTACATGATTTCACTATATGAAGTATCCAAACAAGGCAAAGTCATAGAGACAGAAAATAGATTAGTGGCTGCCGAAAGCTGGGAACAGAGACGCACTGTAAACATGTAGGAAGGAATCATTGGAACAATGAAATGTTCTGGATTATAAAGATGGTTGTTTGGCAAGGTATATTTACTAAAAATCATTGCATTGTACATTTTAAGTGGGTGAATTTTATGGTCTGCAAATTGCATCTCAATAAAGTGATTAATGAAGGGAGAAAGAAGCCACTGAAGGATTTTAAGCAAGGTGGGAGTGATCACTCAGCAGGAGAGATCATGGGCTGATGGTGTTTGATTTTTAGAAGTGAAAGAGCCCCAGGGTCTGGACCCAACTCAAACTCAAGAGCCTGGGAACATGTGCCAACCCCTAGCTCTATTTCTCTGGGTAAAAATGCTGCTCCCTCCAGAGGCATTACCCACAATCAAAATTGACAGCTTGATGCAAACTGAACCGAGATGGGGAAAAAAACACCTCTGAAAACACCCTCGAGAGCCTCTCCATTTCAGAGGACATCAATCCTTCCAGACTCACCGGGCTTGGACAGGCAGAATCGGTTGACTCCTTTGGAGAGGTTATAAATTCCCACGTTCTCAGGTCCATTCCCATCCTGGTAAAATTCCTAAGGGAACAAAGCCAATACAATGCCTTACCAGGGAAGGTGGAGACATCCAGATGATGAATAAGACTTCTGTTTCTGAACCAGTCATCTGTTTTGCACATTAATCATTTGAACAGCTGGATGCCACGGGAAAATTAAAAACCTTCCAAAACTTCCAACAGAAACATGATATTTTTCATTCAATCAACTAACATTTACTGAGCATCTGCTATGCGGCCGACCCAAGACTGGACTTTGGTTGCTGCCACGGCTTTTGTTTTCAGCGTGGCTTACATTCGGATATGGGAAGACAGAAAATCCATGCAGTCAACAAAGAAGATTTCAGCTAGGAAGTCACAGAGCTTAGCGGGAAATAAACAGGAAGGAGGATAGAGTGACCAATGCAGAGGCTTGTTCAGCTTGGCCTCAAGACAGGCCCCCCCCGAGCAGATAACACTGAGGCTTCAGCCTGAATGATGAGAAAAAGCAACTATGCTCAGTTGTGGAGAAGACGCAGCATTTCAGGCAGAGAAGAGTATGTGCAAAAGCCCTGAGAAGGGACTGAGCTTGGTGTGGAACTGGAGGCAGCTAATGTGCTGGGGCCAGTGAACGAGGGGGAGAGGGGTAGGGGGTGAGCAGGAGTCAGCGAAGGGCTGGCCGTCATTAAGGAGTACATTCCTAGCCTAAGAGAAATGGAAATCAAGGAATGGTTTCCCAAATGTCTCTCACTTGTTCTCAACTGGATACTAATCAACCTGTTTCCTATAACAAAGCTGTCTGTAGACCACTTGTAGTTAAGTGGTTCGAGCCTTCAACCGGCATTAGCGAGACCAGTCTCACTGCTCTGGTGTCTAACACAAGCAGCCACTTAATTGTCATTTGCCCCCGTTTTGCCACTGAGACCTGACAATGACACCTGCCACTGCTAGAAGTCAGAAGATTATACAAAGTTCAGGAACAGGCCTACCCAGGGCTACACAGATGCTCCCTTTCCTAAAACCCACTGGGTAACTGCCAACCCAGCCACAGAGACTGCAAGAGGACAACCAACTCTGTGCTCAGCCACACCTGTTCATAAGCAAGAGCAGGGTACACAAGAAAACTTCAAATACGTAAGAGATTTACTCATACCTTACTACAACCCTGGGGAGTGAGTATTATGATCTCAAATTCAGAAGAGAAAATGGAGGCTCACAAACATTACTTGAACTTGGCCAGGCCTAAAAAGCCCACATGCTCTGCACTACATCAACAGCTTTCCTAAATCACTAGTCAAAGTTAAGAGTTTAACGTGGACCCAGGACAAGGAACTCTCCCCAATAAAGGCATCTTTCCACTAAGGGACTTAAAATGCTTCCTGTGTTTCCATAATAGGTGGGTGAGCTGAGGGGCAGAAAAGGAAATCTGGCTTGACTATGCTGATGATCCTCTTGGCACACTAGGCCTTCTCGCTCTCCAAAAAGTGAGTGTCCTTCCAAATAAGAGCATCCTTAGCAGCCCGCTTACCAGAGTGATAGCGTGGGAAAGGGCGCACCGGAGCATGTAGCCCGTCTGCCTGAACTCAACGGCGGACACGTCGTCCTCCAGAACCTCCACCTCCAGACTCTTGTTCTTCCAGCACCAGTCTTCCTGCAGGATGCTGACTGCAAAGGACACAACACGGACACCCATGTGGGCAGAGCGCACCACCTCCCTGAACACCCCCAGAGAAACAGTTCTAATGAAGTGTGTGAATGAGTTTATATACACGCTGTTCTTATTGTTTAGTCGCTCAATCGTGTCCGACTCTTTTGAGACCCCATGGACGGTGGTAGCCCGCCAGGCTCCTCTGTCTATTGAATTCTCTAGGCAAGAATACTGGAGTGGGTTGCCATGCTCTTCTCCAGGGGATCTTCTCGACCCAGAGATCAAACCTCTGTCTCCTGCTTTGGCAGGCAAATTCTTTACCACTGTATCACCTTGGAAGCCCCTATATGCACACACATACAAACAAATATGTGTGTGTGTAGGTATATATACAGAGCTGGCCATACTGGGAATAAGTAATTGCTAAAAAAAAACAAAAAAAACAAACTGAAACCAATGGCCATTAAAATCACTAAGCAAGAAATCCAACTGAGCCTAAGACCAGGCTATAGGTAAGACATTTAGACACTGGCAAACTTGCTCTCTAAGGGGCCAGAGAGTAAATATTTTCACCTCTGCAGGCCACACAGTCTCAACTATTCAACTCTGCCTCTGCAGCACACAAGCAGCCACAGACGACACACAAGCAAATGGGCGTGGCTGTGTTCCAATAAAACTTTATTCATAAAAATAGGCAGTTGCCCTCAGATCATAGTTTGCCAACACCTGACATTAACAGAAAACATAATTTGCCTGAAAAATCAGTCTACTACTTTCTAGGCTGTTTACAGCCAGCAGCTTCAAGCTGAATTCTGACAGAGCAAAAATACAGGCAATGGGCAGCTTCTTGAGGAAGGCGAGGAAAAGTGCCTTCTCCTTCCCAGGCACCGTGCTGGGGCTTTACAAACCGGATTCCATCACTCTGCAGGAAGGTTCTGTGACTCCTACTTCAGAAGGGGAAACCGAGTCCCGGGGAGATCAAGTAAGCTGCCAGGCTCACACAGCTGCTAAGTGGTAGAACACGTCAGTGTAATCATGTGACACTGTTGTCAGGAATTTACAAATAAAATGGCACGAGGAGAAGTGTGTGGGTCATCCTGACGAGGTGGCAGTCGGTTCAGAAAGCCTCAACTCCCGCATTAATGCCCAAGCTAAATAATGCAAATTCAAGGTCAAAGGACAAACAAGGGTTAAACAAGTACAGCTGTACAGTTGGGATGCAACTAGAGAGCGGGTTTTCAGAAAGTTTACAAAGACAGGAAGTGCTGCCTTCAGTTCTTACTCTTGTATTTTCCAGGCAGCACGTTGTCAAACGTGAAAGTCATTGAGTTGACCTCGCCGGAGAGGTGGAGGCTCCGCTTGTCGCCCTGGCGGCTCAGGGACTGCAGGATCACCAGCAGGTCACCGCAAGTGTCTGCAAGAACACTGGAGTGGGTTGCCATGCCCTTCTCAAGGGGATCTTACTGACCCAGGGATCAATCCTGGGTCTCCCACATTGCAGGCAGATTCTTTACCATACACACATTAACGCCTTTGATCGTCACAACAACCTTGTGAGGCAGGTACTGTTAACATCTCTGCGTTACAGATGAGGGACTCAGACCACAGAGAGGTTAAGTAACTTACCCTACGTCACAAAGTGATGGTTCAAATCCATGTGGTCTGGCTCCAGAGTCTATGACCTTAACCACTATGCTATACGGCCTTTTGATATGACCACATTTAAGCCTCACTAAAACCCTCTGAGAGCAGCAGTATTCCCATTTTATTGAAGGAAAACTGAGGCTGGGCAAGTAAATGCTTACAGTCTCATACCGGTAAATGACAGAGCGGGGACTGAAACCTGGGCCCAACTCCTTTCAGGAAAAGAAACCCACATGTTCTTTTGGGAGCCAAAGCAGGAGTATTCCAAGAGAAATGTTCCTGGTGATTGCGGCGATTATTCAGAAAGAACCGCACACAACACGGCCTCACACACACCACTCCCCCAGGTCAGCTTCTGCTGTCTCCTTCGCTGCCGCCCAGTGAGGAAGAGCCCACCCAAATCCCTCCTCTCCTCCCTTGCTTCTTCGAACTCATCGGTTCTTGCTTTCAACTGACGTCTTACCCAGACAAGAGACTTTCCCAGAAACCGATGCCAAAAACTGCACAAAGGCCACGTCCATCACAGGCCTGTCGGTCACAGCCAGCAGCAGCGTCTGGGGTTTCAGCATCAGCCCCGCCCTGGTCTCTGCCTCAGGAACCATCACCTGCGGGACACACAGGACAAGGTCAGCGGCTACATCAGGGTCACTGCTCCCTGGCCAACGGGACACCAGATCATCCATCTGGGCCTGAGGCCAGATGGAATCTGAAGGACAAACGTTCATTCCCAGGCGTAGTTTTATAATCACAACAAATCTGCATATTGCTTGTGTGAAGAAAATGTATTTCTCATCAGACACATAACACCAGCCTTCCGCGGTGTCAGAGTGCACACAAAAGCGTATCGGGGCACGCAAAGCTGTTATCGATCATGTGTATCCTGGGTGGAGACCACACTAAATCCTAGAATCTGATTCTGGCGTGAGGTCACTTGTGACATGAACGGTGAGCTTGTGGACCCACGTGGATGACCAATGGCGGACCTGGGCCATTTCTTCTTCCCTCATTTCTGCGTGCCTTTCTCAGGCTCACAAGAAGGGCTGGGAGATGAGGCGCTGCTGGCCTTCCTCATCCCTCAAGAGATCACATTCCAGAACTGCCCTTCCTTGGAAAAGTCCCTGATTGTGCCTCTGAAGGAGTCTCCAAAGGCTTGTCTATGTGGCCAACATTACAAGAAGCTGGCTGGCTGGTAAAGGAGCTGACCACCCACACAGCATGCTGTTCGTGGATGCAGAGGGAAGGCTGTGCCCCTACCCCCACCTCCTAAGAGTGGGGAGATCCCACTGGCCTGGAGGAGAGCAGCCTTAGAAGGACCCTCCCTGACTCCCTCCCCTCGCCCATCCCCTGCTCCTCCCCAGGGAGGAGGAGGAGCAGCAGCTGACATGATGGGTGAGAGCCTGAGACCCACTAAGACAAGATCACAATGCAGGGCCAGTGGGCTGACCTCTGCTTCTGTCTTATCTCTGGCCTCCTGCCACCTGTGCTTAGGCCTTCACCCCAATGGTGACACCACAGGCCAGGGTCTCCCTGGCTTATTTACCAGGGAGTTGGATGGAGGAATCAGGTGGCACCTGCTCAGCATCTTCAATTTACAGCCGGGCAGGAAATGGGAAGCTCCATTTTGGCCTCAGGGTCCAGAAGCCATGCTCTGTGGATATAACTGAGCTGCCACTAATAGAGAGTTCACTCTGATCTCTTCTGGGGAACCATGGGTATTCTACAGCAGCCAGAAGCCTGAGGAGGTAGACGTGTGACTGGCAGCCTGATGCCAACCCCTAATAAACATCAGGATGGGAAAAGAGAAACACCTGTTGCATCCTTTCAAGCCAGCTCCCTGTCTGCTCTACTGACTGTGACACACAGGAATGTCAAGTTTTCAGAATAAGAAGCTGGGGATGAAAATGCTCCTTCATTGACCCCATCTTAAAATAACCCTTTCAAATCACTGTTGTTGTTGTTTCTTTATCAAATATCTTAAACGGAACAAAACTCGTCGTACCTGAACTTTGTAGGTCCCTGGTTTCGCTTTAAAACAGAATGATCCCTGAGTGTCCGTCTCCACGGTGACCAAAGACTTGTCCTTGTCTTGAGAGGCCAGGACAACTTTATATTTACTCATCTGCTTGACAGCGTCAGGGAAGCGAATGATTGATATCTGGCCGCAGACACTGAACCTGCAACACGGGGACCATTCAGCTCAGCAGGAGAACTCAATTATCACAGGAAAGGTGCCTGGCAACCCAGACTCTGCATCCCGCTGCCAGCCCTCATCCCTGAGACTTGTGTGATCTTAATGAATAGACAGGAATACACCCCAATGACTCCAGTTTCACAAGCAATCATTAGAAAGAAGACTGGACCTCTTTCTGCACATGGAAAGGCAGAGGGAGGGCCTGGGGCAGGGCTGTTTGTGTGTTCTGGGTGACAGCTGCCATTCCCCACGGCAGAAGCAGTTTTCAGACAATCTGTGGATGATAAAAAATGTTTCAGGTAATTGGGTCGTTGACAGTGGAGCAGCCACGACTGAGAATACCGACGAGTCCTTAAAAGCAAGAGCTGTAAGCTGCCTACGGAAGTGTGGTATTACCCAGGCGATAAAACAAGGCAGGGTTATCAAGGACGGCTTCCTCGCCTGTGATTATATATAATGCACGGAGAAAAGCAATCTGAGAGATCTGAATAGGAAAGGTAATTAACTTTAAAGAAATGCAGAGCTAAAATTGAACTCCTTAGGAGCTACAGAAGCAACTTATCATTGAAAAGCCCTATTAAGGTAATGACTCAGACTGGAGACTGCAAATGAACAGAGTGTAAAGTACTACATAGCACATTTCCAGAAGCACAAGAAAGGCACATCCACCTGCTAATAAACACCAGCAAAGCCCAGTGTCCACTGAGTGGCCGTCTTCATGTTTAGTCATTTGTAATCATGTCCCACAGCTGGAGGTCACAAGCAATTCTTCAACTGCCTACAATTTACACTTTGTAATCTTAAAGAGAATCGCTTTAGATAAAAATCAGTTGTTACTTTTGACAGAAAGAGAATAAAAAATGCCCGATTCAGTGCTGGATAATAACAGGGTGTACTAGATGCTGGCGTGCCCACTCTGCTGCAAAGAAAAAACAGCAGAAGGAACCACACAGCGCTCCAGGGCACAGTCGTCTCTAGAGCAGGGGTCCCCGGCCTCCGGTATCTAATTAACGCCTGATGATCTGAGGTGGAGCTGATGTCATAAAGAAACAAAGTGCACCCGGATCATCACAAAATCCCGCTCCTTCCCCTGCCTTTGAGACGTTAGTCTGCTTCACTGTACATGCCCAGCATTTACCTTAGTGCCTCACCCAGAGTCGCTGCTCAGAACTGCTCGTGAAGGGAGAACTGAAGCCCAGGATCACTTCCTGAGGCTCCACGGGGGTCTGCTTCCTCGCTGAATCCCTGACCCAGAGCCCCCCCCTGCCTAGAGCAAACCTCCTCAGTGAGCAGGCCAGTAAAGCATGTCTTCAGGGCTCAGCTCCCAGACCCCCGTGACCGATGGGAGGTCACATCTAAAGCCCCCACCCAGGCTCTCTTGAGGCCGCCCCTCAAGGGCTGACATTCTATTTCCGGTCCACAGATCCACTTCTACCTGCTCCTACACTTTCGACGTTCTGTGGCGAAGTCTTCCGGATTCACAATCCATCTGAGGACCTAGTGAATAGCGCCACCTAGTGGGCCTACGGACCCCGTGGTCAAAACTGATGCCTCAGCCCCACCTGGCTCCTCTCCAGGGCCACACTGCCTGTCGGGCTGGGAACCCTGAGACATTTCTCCATCAGACAGGTCCTCGTCAACTCTGCTTTCAGGCCTCCCACACCCTCGTCTCGACCCTTTGAGGCCTTCCCTGCCATGGCACCAGCATGTCTCACTGAAGACAAAAATGTAACCATGTTACCTCCATGCTTAGAACTGTTCACTGGCCTATGACTTTTCTCCCTGATGGAAAAAGCCCCCTGCTTTCAATGGGGCATGAACCCTGTGACACCTGCTCCCTCCATCTGCTCAGCATTTCCACTCCAATGACACCAGGCGCTGTGTTCCCATCCCTCATCCACACCACGCTGCTCTGAAAGGCCACTCTCCATGCAGACCCTGCCCACCCCCGTAGCCCGCCAGGCTCCTCTGTCCATGGGATTTTCCAGGCAAGAATACTGGAGTGGGTGGTCATTCCCTTTTCCAGGGGATCTTCCTGACCCAGGGATCAAACCCAGGTCTCTCCTGCAGTGCAGGCAGATTCTTTACCAACTGAGCCACCAAGTAACTTTTTAGTGAGCACCTATTGCCAAGGAAAAGATGGCAGCCCCCCCCCACCTCTGCTCTCTAGGGAACATGCAGATAAGAAAGCCCCGGACTCTACTCCAAGGCCGGGGTTCTCTGCACTAAATGTTATCACTGTGTGATGAAACTATAGGAATTCAACCACGGCATGTTCCCTCACAACTCATGCTAAGTACAACAAAACAGGAAGAACTGTGACCCATGACCCAAAGCATCTTACAACCAACGTTCTCAACCAACTACACTACCTTCCAATTAAGCCAAGGAAGGCCCCACAGATGTGAAGTCAGACACAACAGATCCTCTTCTATCGTAAACCCACTTTAATTTTGAAGCAACACGATTTTCGGGAAGCAGCCAACAGCTAAGTACCTTCAGTTTATAACATTTAGCTCTGATCTTTCTGAAGAAGCCAGCTGAGTCTCCACAGGTGTCAGAGACTGGAGGAGACTCCATGGCAGAAACACACCGTCAGATCAAAGGTGTTCTGTTCTCTGCTGACTGCCAACGTAAGCCCCGGGCCCCCCACGATCCCCTTACCCTGTGGCGATGATGTCAGCCAGCTGAGGCGTGTTGGGTGCGATTTTGATTGTGACGGTTTCAAAGTACAGGTGCTCCTTCTGGGCATGGATGGTGTACGTCCCGGTGGTTATGTTCTCCAGGCGGAACGAGCCATCAGCTTTTGTTTTGACTATAGAACAAAAACATGCCGACAAAGGATGAGCCGGAAACAGCTGTGTGTCCCTCATCTACACGGGGATACCAAAAGCTGGCTTGTTTTCACAGAGTCGTTAAGATTTTGTTTCCTTTCCATTTCCCCCTGTAGCAAAACCCAGCCCCGGCAAACAGGCCTGGGCCCAGCGTGTCTGCCCACCTTTGATCTGGTTGTTCAGGGTGACCACCGCATCCGGGACACCTTCGCCTTCCGGTCCATTCAAGACCCTCCCAGTGACAGAGAATCCCATGACGTGGAACACCGGCTGAAGATGAGGAAAAGGGAGAAGCTGCCGTGTACTTGAGCTGAGGAAGCCCCCCTTAGGCCCCTCCCGCCACCGCTCAGCACGCCGGCCCACGCTGGCTCCTCCTGCTCCCCCACGACAGGCCAGCTCCCTCCCGACTCACCCACCAGTAACCCCTTCCCACGTCTGTCTTCTTCCTTAGATTCCCAAAACGTGGGTATCTGTCAAATAACTGAATGAAAAAGATCAAGAGACTGACTTCCCCAGAGACCACTGAGTCAGACCTGTGAGAGCCCCCCTCCGTGCCCTCTCCCCTCCAGATGCCGTTTCCCAGGGGCCAGGCCACCCCGCAGTCTCCCAGCCTGAACCCAGTATCACCTGCACCCCGCTGCCCACCCACCAGCATCACAGTCCCGTGGATTCCACCTCTGCAAGGTCTCTCGGGCCCTTCTCCTGTTTTCCCGCCATACTGAAATTCAAGTCCTATGTCCGCCTACACCCCCTCGCTCAGCTCCTACTGCTGCACATCCCCTCACCCCACCTTCTCAACTCGGTTTGTGTCTGCACCCTCCCTGCCTGTGAGGGCCAGCGCCCGGCCCTCTGCAGTTGCTGGGCTTCAGCCACCCTGATCTGGGGTTCCCGCGTGCCTTCACCATGTAGGGCTTTCATACCAGCTGCTGCCTCAGCCTGGATCTCCTCCCACATCTGGAGAAGATGGGAGACAGGCCGCCCCATCTCATCCTTCAGGTTCTGCTCAAACCATCACCACCTCCGAGACACCCTCCCTGACTACCCTCTCTCGGGAGCCCCTGCCTCTTCCAGCCACGCACTGACAATCACACTAATCTACTTCAGAGGCTTCAGCAAAAACCTTCCCAATAGCCAGTAACTTTCCAATGTCCTTGGTTTGATTTCTTCTTAGTTTGTCTACCTCCCACTAGAACGTGAGCTCCATGAAAACAGACACCTCTTCTGTCTTAGTCACCTGGTACACAGTAGGCACTCAATAAATGACTCCTGAATGAATGGATGGAATGCATGCATGTGACAGCATTTGAGAGCTTTAAGAAAATGGCTTCCTCTTTAGTCAGACAGCTCTTTGTCTAAAAAGACGTGGTTAACCCACTTACTAAATCATCTATTCGCTCAACAATCATCTTTATTAGGCACCTGCCATGTACCTGGCACTAAATCACTTGTTAGAAATACAGTAAAGAACAAGACTCAATGGTCCTACATTATTTAGCTTATAGATCGCTTCCTGAAATTCCATTCATGTCTGTTTAAAACTTTGGTTTGCAATCGGGAAATGTGTTTCCCCATTCACCTGCCCCCATCCTTCTTGGCAAGTTCCTTGAAGCACCAAGGGCTTGACCTTTACCCTCCCATCCCCCCTCCAGCACACAGCGAAACAGTCAAATGCTTTAGTGGATCTTCAAAGGCAGAGTCAGAACCCCGCTGAGCATGTGACCTAAAAGCTAGCTTCTACCCGGTTAAGCTACTTCAATGTAATCCTTTCTAATGTAAAAGAAAACGATTAAAATCTAATTTTTTCAATAACTGTAACACTAGGTGGTCCACTTATAAAAGGCTGCTGTTTTCTTTGGGGATTTGACCTAGTACATTTTCTATAGTAACCATTTTCTACCTCTGTAATGAAAAGATAGAAATGTGATGAAAAACACGTTCACCATCTATTTTAGGTCTAAGGAGTTTGTCAGGCCACCTTTCACCCTACCCATCACCTCACTTGTCACCCCATATGGCCCAGGCTCTGTCAGTTCACCTGGTCTCCTGCCACAGCCTCCAGGCTGGTCCCTCACTTCCACCCTGCCCCCTGCAGACTGCTCAACGTGGCAGCCAGGGGGGTACATCCGCTTCTGCTCAGAACCTTTCAGTGGGGCCAACTGTCACCCAGAAAGCCCAGCAGGACCTGCACGACCTGCCCCATCACCGCTCTGACCCCCTCTCCTCCTCCTCCCTTCCTCGCTCCCTCCGTTCCAGCCACCCTGGCCTCTGGGGGTTCCCCAAACCTCCTAGCCACACTTGTGCTTCAGGACTTCTGCACCTGCCACACCCGTGTCTTACACGCTCTTCCACAGGTGTAAGTACAGTTCTGCCTCTTCCTCTTCAGGCTGTTACTCAAAAGTCACCTCCCCATGAGGCCTTCCCAAGTACAACCTAGGAAACCTCAACCCAACTTGACCTTGAAACTGTATAATCTCCTTTCTTGCTTTGTTTCTAAAGAACACATGACCTCTCATATACTTTCTGATTTACTTATTTATAAATATATTGTCTCTTTCTGCCATTAGAACATGAATTACACAAGAATAGGAATTTTTGCCTCTTTCAATTACTCCAACAAGCCCATCACTAGACTAGTACCTGAAATATATGTCACTGACACTCAGTGAACATATCTCATTGAATGAAGTAGATAAAACTAGGGCTCCAATTCACTAAGATATAGATGTTATGTAAGTGATGTGAAGGATTCCGTGGATCCCAGAATAAAGTGGAAGAAAATATAAGATTCTGTTTTTTCCAACAGCACTTTTAGGTAAATATTAATTGTTTTTTAACACGTTTGCAACACCTGTGCCCAGGAATGGGAACTCCAACACCTATCCCTCCAGAAGGCAGGGAGTCCTTACCTCAATTTTCAGGCTGTCGTGTTCCACAGTAAAGTCAAGTCTGGAAGGAGCAACGTCAAAGGTAATCCTCTCTCCTCTATAGAACGGAATCTGGAAGGAAAAGTCTGTTAATTACCAACAGCCAGGAACAGGATTCAACCATCAATATTAACACTCAAAGCCAGCAGCCCACAAATAACCAGGGGTTCAAAGCGGGCAAACAGACACTATTAATCATAATGGTTTCACATTTAAAAGAGAAAAGACTTAGGCTCTCTGCAGCTGTTGCTGAGGGGACAGAGTCACACCTTAAGTTACTGTTAAATAAAATGTTTGTGGAACTGCAGGCCAACCAATTGGTCCTTTGATATCCCAAGGGCACTGATACCTCCTGTCGTAAGACTCCCAGACGTAAACAGAACGGAAGTCGGCTTTGCTCACCACAGTGTAGTCCCCACTCGGCAGGGAATAGAAGGAGAAGGAGCCGTCTACTTTGGAGACCGCATGGCACAGGTACTCCAGACTCTCGTCTTGGGGCTGGAACCCGGGCACTGGGGAGAGGTTGCAGCCCAGGACATCCTATTGTCAGGAGAAAAACGCCAAAATGACTTCCTTTTCCACTTCCATGTTCTGATTATTATCAAAAAGCCACCTTTCAAAAAACTTGCATTAAGTTTTACTTCACAAAATATTTCTGAAACCTATGACACAGTAGAGGACAGAGCACAATGTAAAACTCTTTACATACAAGTTTGCAAAGTTAAGGGTTTCCTAAGGGGGCTCAGATGGTAAAGAATCTACCTATAATGCAGGAGACCGGGGTTCGATCCCTGGGTCGGGAAGATCCCCTGGAGAAAGAAGTGGCAATCCACTCCAGTATTCTTACCTGGAGAATCCCATGGACAGAGAAGCCTGGTGGGCTACAGTCCACACAGTTGCAATGACTTGGACGTGACTGAGTGACTAACACTTCACTTTTCATTTGCAAAGTTAAAAATGGTACAACCTAGAATCACCTGACTGTCCTCCCCTACCATGGATCACCATCGTCCGGGTGAGAAACCATACTGGCCCAAGTTCACACAGCTGCTCAGAGGCAGAGCTGGGATCTGTCTGAAGCTGGGTCTGTTTGATTTCAAAGCTTGGGCACTTTCCACTGAATTCCACTGCCTCCCAGTGCAGATATTCAATCTCTTGTGAGTCAAAAGAGAGACACAAGGTTCTTAGATGGTGAGACTATCCATCAACTCTGACCTGCATTTTTTAATTTAATTGAAGTATAGTTGGTTTACAATGTTGAGTTATACCCTGCCATACAGCAAAGTGATCCAGTTGTACATATATACATTCTTTCTCAGATTCTTCTTCATTACAGCTTATTGTTGTTCAGTCACTATGACGTGTCTGACTCTTTGTGACCCCATGGACTGCAGCACACCAGGTTTCCCTGTCCTCCACTGTCTCCCAGAGTTTGCGCAAAACTCATGCCCATTGAGTCAGTGATGCCATCTAACCATCTCATCCTCTGTGGTCCCCTCTTCTCCTCCTGCTCTCAACTTTTCTTAGCATCAGGGTCTTTTCCAGTGAGTTAGCTCTTCGCGTCAGGTGCCCAAAGTACTGGAGCTTCAACTTCAGCATCAGTCCTTCCAGTGAATAGTCAGGGTTTATTTCCTTTAGGATTGACTGGTTTGATCTCCCTGCAGTCCAAAGGACTTTCAAGAGTCTTCTCCAGCACCACAATTATACAGTTTATTACAAGATACTGAATATAGTTCCCCATGCTGTCCCCTGGAGGAGGATACGGCAACCCACTCCAGTATTCTTGCCTGAAAAATACCAGACAGGGGAGCCTGGTGGGCTACAGTCCATGGACTTGCAAAGAGTCAGACACGACTGAGTACAGATGTACCTCTGTGCTATCCAGTATGATCTTGTTGTTTATCTATTGTATATACAGTAGTATGTATATGTTAATGTCAAGCTCCTAATTTATCGCTCCCCCACCCAGCTTTCCCCTTCGGTAACTCTAAGTTTGTTTTCCATGTCTGTGACTGACCTGAATTTCTTAGTCTCTGATCTCCCATCTCCTCCACTCCCTGCCCACAATCTCTCCTGCTCTTCACTCCTCTTTGCTTACCTCTTTGGTCACTGAAGAAGAGAAGAGAAGAAACTTCACCCCTTTCATGGGTTCCCCATCACTGCGGACAGAGCCAGACACGTTGTAGCCGGCCACTATGAGGGGACCTGCGGCATTGGCGTTGGAGTTGGTTACTCGCACAGTGGTGCTCGCCTACAAAAGAAGATTTTAACTTCCAAAAGAACAGACACTCACAAAGCGTTTAACAACAGAAGAACATGCTCACGCTAAAATATTAACTCGGAGTAAAGCAACAAACAAAATGGTATAAAATTGCGTATGAATATGTAGCATAATCACAACTATTTTTAATGGGCAAGACGAAGTGTGGGGAAAAGTGGCAAAATGGAAACGATGATGCTTTCGTCTAGATGGTGGCATTTTATTTCTTTTACACTTTCCACCTTCCAAATTTTCCATTTCCACTCCTTTATGCTCTACTGTATGTTCCAATTGTTTTTTTTAACAAACATGTTTTTTTCTATGTTGAATGGTATGCATCCATGTATTTTCAATCTCTTCGTTAAAGTACAATTCACACAGGAACAGTTATTTTCCCAAACACACCATGCATCCAGCACCCAGGCACAGAACAGAACCAGCACTCAGACACAGAACAGAAACTGGGTCCTCAGAAGCCCCCTCCTGCTCATTTCCTGGTACTGCTCCCCCAGAGGGCAACCATTTTCCTGGCTTTTAATAGCCTGCTTTACTTTAAAACACAATTTTACATGGATAAACTCAAACTCCTTTACGCATACAACTAACAAACAATGCAAATCTTAAAACGTATTCTATTTATAACGTGTAAGCTATTGAGTTTTAAGTGAAACATTTTTAAATGTTGACCAGAAGAGAAAAATCCAAAGAACCAGACCATAAACAGTATACAGACATATCAAAGTGTGAAATTATATCATCACTTATAAATGCATAAAACTCACAGAGTAAAAACTAAAATACTGATGCTTCTTTAGCAAGGATGAAACACAGCCTCAAAACCAATATAAAAACTAACCTTTTGAAATGTCCTTTAAGTCTTATTTCAAAATGTTTTTTCAGTTATTTAAAGAACCACATTTAGTAGGTATCTTCTTTTATTCGATCTTTTACTATAAACTATGTCAGTCAAACAAAAAGATACAGGGATCTATACCAAAGAACACCTACATAAGCTCCAACCAGCTAAAGAATAAAAGAGAAGAAATACAACTCTAGACCCTGAAGACCTGCACACCCCCTCCCTCCCGCTGAAGACATCAGTACCGTAATGAATACACTGTTTGCCATTCCCATTTGCAGCATCTTTATAGTTTTTCCACATATGAATGTATTCAGAAGTGGTTATGGTCACCAGTGTTTCTAATCACTATATAAATGGTATTATATTTCCTTGTCTTTCAGCAACTTGCCTTTTCCCTTCAATGTTCTGTTTTTAAGTACAGTCATATTGACACGCGTGGCTCTGGTTCATTCAATAATGAATGAAGTGCTGATATACAGAATTCTATTGTGTGGTGAAACCACAATCCACTGTCCTCTTCATGGACATACAGGTTGTTTACAATATTCTGCTATTACAAACAAAGCTCCAATAAACATTCTTAGATATTCTCCTTGGGCACAAGAATGAGAATTCACAAAGTATTGCTGTTACAGACAGAAAAAAGAACAATAAAATAATCTCATCAGGTCCCTCTGGTGTTGATTTAGCTTAAAATAGGTATAAGTTAATAACAAACCAACTTCACAGCAGGAAGAGAATGTCATTACCTAAAACAGAAACCAACATAAGCAATATCTGCTACAGTGCGGGAGTTTCCCTGTATAAACACCACCAAACTAATCAGCAGCATCCTTGTTTTTTCCATGAACTTCTAGAAAAAACATAAAATAATTTCATATCCGGAATTGAAAATCACTCCATTTGTCCCCACACCAGCACACTGTTGGCATGGCCATCGACATAACAGAAATAAATGCTCACCTCTTTCAATGGCCAGGTTGGATGAGTTGCAAGGATTTCATAATCTCCAGGAAGAACTTTAAAAAATGCAAACCTAAGAAATAAAAAATACCACTTCACTTTCTCCCAGCAACCTGAGTATTTCTAATTTAGGACTACTCTTCCAAGCACAAGAAAATGATGCATGAGTTACCACAAACTTGCCCTGAGCCAGTTAAAGGAGCATAAATGAAATTCAATCCTTCAAATCCTCATCAGTCAGCACTTATTGGGCACTGGCTGTGTGCAAGGAGAGGGGCTCATGTGCTGACAAGAAAGAAGGCTGATGTTTTCCTTCACCCCAGGGATTTCTAGTCTAAACACCAGCCCCTGCGGTTCAGCAGGGGTCAGTCACAGATCATTCAAGTGTGTGCCGACAGAGAGGCATGAAGAGGTGAGGAGAGGGGAAGTGTCTAAATGAAGAGAAGCGGGAAGGGAGGAAAGATGGGTGAAGGATGAGGGACAGGGACTTCTCTGGTGGTCCAGAGGTTAAGACACCATGCTTCCACTGCAGGTAGCATGGGCTCAACCTCTGGTTAGGGAAGGAAGATCCCACACGCCACATGGTGAGGACAAAAAATAATATTAAAAAAAAAAAGCTGCAACCAAATAACTAATGGAACTCATTAACAAATTAAAGGAGAAAACTGAAGAAAACAATCAGCGGACAGGCCCACTGAGCTGAGACAGACGCTGACACAAGATGACACTAAGCGTCAAAGGGCAGGTGATAACGAGCTTGACTCCAACCCAAGAGAGTTTATTAAGATCTGTTATCAGGAACAAACAGAAGCCACTCTGAGCTCTTGCGCAAAGCAACTGTGATGAAACCAGAAGCCGATAAAGACTGTTCTAGCAGCTGTGAACAAACCAAGACCAGAGTGAGATGAGTTGAGGCTGGACACACTGCCCCCAGGATTCTGACACATTTAGCCTTTCATATGTGCAAAAGCACTAGACCACAAGAGGGCTAATTCCAGTGACAGGAATGCCAAAATTTCAGTTCAGTTTCTTCTTCTATGGTGGCATTTTATCACATCAGATGTCGCCTGTAATAACTGCATAGGGCTGGGAAGCTGCTGGCTACAGTGGCGTTGATACTGCCACTGGATTTCGGTATGGGTAAGATTCACCCTCTAGCTCGTGTTCACAGCATTCCAGTTCTGCATGTGACTCTGCATGTAGTGTGTGCACAAGACGGGGGTTCAGAAAGCTCAGGTCACTTTCCCCTGCAGGGCCAGCAGCAAATTACCGAGGCCAGAGAAAATGCAAGTCCTACATTCCCTTCTACAGATCAGAGGAGGGGTTGGAGAGGCAACAAGAAGTATTTTTCAAAACTGAAGTATAATTCCAACGGTCATCATTTAGAAATTGGATGATATACTGACAGACTCATTATAAATTTCTATTTTGCAATTTAGTCAGATTTGGGTACTGAAGCAGTCAATGGTGATTTGTATGCTTTCAAAATGATCAACTGGAACTATTCGGATATTAATCTTGGCACATCTATTAACATTTACAATGCAACGATATAAATCCATTACATAAATGCTTTAAATTTGACTCAACAAGGTTAATTAAATAGTCATCAGTTCCAACTACAAAATGATTGCGATGTAATAGTGATAAAATGATTTTTAAAAATCGTAATTGAGCTAATCTGTATTGAGCTAAAAGTTATTAAGTGCATATTCTATGCCAGACAGTTTGAAACAATAATATCATAATTTAATCTTCTCAATAACCTTAGGTGGTAGGTTCCATGATTATCCTCACTCATAAATGAAGAAAGCAAAGCACAGAGGTCTGAAGTAACTTGCCGTGGGGCAGACAGCTAGCAAATGGGAGAAACAGGATTCAATCCCGGGGCTGTTGGGCTCTAGAGCCAGTGCCATGCTCTGTCGTGTTCAATTCTTTTGTGACCTCATGGACTCCTCTGCCCATGCAATTTTCCAGGCAAAAATACTGAAGTGGGCTGCCATTTCCTATTCCAGGGGATCTTCCCGAACCAGGGATCAAATCCATGTCTCCTGCATTAGCAGGTAGGTTCTTTACCACTGAGCCACCTGGGAACCAGAGCCAGTCCCAGCCAGTAAATGAAGCCCTAGTCCTGCAGCGGGTGCTTTACTCATCTCAGATTTAATCATCTCATCATCACTAGATATGGGTCAAAAGACGTCCACTTTACAGGTAAGGAACTTGAGGCCCTGTGGGGTATGAATCTGTCTGAAGGTAAGAGGCCAAATCAGGGTCTGAACCCAGGTCTCCCTCAATCCAGAGCTCCACCCCCCAGCATCAGGGTCCAGCTCTAGCTGCAGGGCAGGGCGGCACAAGCCTTAACTCACTTTCCGCCGGGCTGTGTGACTGTGGACTGGATCTTCGCTTCGGGGCCCATGTTTCGCAATGACACCTGAACTCCTGCAGGGCCCAGGGGCTGCCCTTTGCTGAGAACCTGCCATGGAGGAGGAGGAGGTTAGGACTCGCCCAGCAGCCACGTCCTCCCCTCAGCAGCACTGTCCGGCCTGCGCCTGCTGCCCACGACCTTCTTTGGGTCAGGATTCCTTGGAAAAGATGGTAGAGATCGTGGTTCCCCTTCCTGGGGAAGCAGGGGCACAGGGAGGAGGAACAGCAACAGTAAAATGACACTTTGTCTCACTGACTCTATTGTGTGCTTGGCTGCTCCGTCATGTCCAATTCTTTGTGATCCCCTGGACTGTAGAATGCCAGGCTCCTCTGTCCATGGAATTTTCCAGGCAAGATATCGGAGTGGGTTGCCATTTCCTTCTCCCCCCTGGATCCTCCCAACCCAGGGATTGAACACGTGTCTCCTGTGTTAGCAGGTGGATTCTTTTACCTCTGAGGATGACTTTTACCACCTGAGAATGACTCTAAAGCATCATCAATTAAAGATGCACGACTAAACCACAGAGACAGAATAAATACCCAGGGTCCCCATCTCCAACAAGAAACCTATACATAAAGCCAGGACCAAAGGCCCTCCCTCTCAGGGTAAAGGAAAAGGAGAATAAACCCACCATGAAGACAAGGTAGGCAATAAACAGGCACATCTCAGCCATGGCACTGCAGGCCGGGGTAGGGAGACTCACCCCTGAGACCCTATCTCTCTAAAAGGCCATCCTGCTGTCTGTACTTGGACAAAGGAGTGACCAGCAACCTAGACCCAGCACCCAAGAACACCCGCCACATTTTACATACAGTTTCATCGAGCTCCCAGGCCCTCCTGAAGCTTATCTGTGCATCCCTTATAGCCTCAAAGCCCCCAGTTTCAAAATTCTCACTTTTTTAAAGGTAAGAGGAGACTGAGTCTGTACCACAGAGCAAACGTGACAAACGCCAGACCTTTCCATTCACGGAGAAGCCTGTGAACACGAAGTTGATGTCCCCGCCCTTCGTGCAGATGTCGCTGACACCATCCACGTACAGCTCCACGGTGGTTGGCTCTGCTCAATGACAGGGGGGTGGGGGACAGGGGACAGGACACAAGAGCAAGCTGAGTTCTGGGACAGGATAAACTGTCACATAAAACACATTGCACTGCTTAACTTTCACTGTATTCATTTCTGAGCCACTCACGTGGCTGGAAATCCAAAGGTAGGAGGAGGAGGGAAAAGTCTCCCTCCCCCACCCCAGAGGGAACCAGGGTTAAGAGTATAAGATACGTTTATAAGTCTCACAGCTGAGTTGTATCTCAGAGTCCCATGGAAAATCTAGTGAGCGCCACAGACTTTTATTTACTGAACACCCACCAGAGACCAGGCACTGAGCTAGGTGCACTTAACCCTGACAACTATCTCAGAGGTAGGCAGTAACACTGCAGCTGATTGAGGGGTAAACTGAGGCACAGAAAGGTGAAGGATTCTCCTAAAATCACAGAGCTCCTGAGGGACAGAGCCCACTCTCAATCCCAAAAGTCTGGCTCCAGATCTGTCTCCTTATCGAGTACGTGAGTTCAGCCACATTATACCAAGACCATAAACTCCAGTGTCCATAGTAAACAGGTGGACTGGAAGTCAGCAGAGGCCAAGTGTGGACTGAGGCAAATGGAAAAAAGGGGACAGCTTCCACCCACTACTCCTGCATGACCCAGTGCTGCCCGAGCTTCCAAGTTCTCATGAAAAACTGAAAATTTGGGCCTTATCTGCTGTGTCCTGATTTTTCAGTATCAGCAACCAATTCAAGGAAATTAAAAATAACTGCAGAGCTCATCATAATATGGGTTAAAGTTGAGTTATTAAAAAGTTAGGAAGAATGTGAAGTGATAGGTAGAGAAAAAAAAATGGACAAATCGAGAGAATTTCAGGGGAATTCCCTGGCGGCCCAGTGGCTAGGACTCTGCACTCCCACTGCCAAGGTCCCAAGTTCGATCCCTGGTCAGGGAACTAAGATTCCACATGTTGTGCAGTGCGGCCAAAAAAAAAAAAAAGAGGTAATTTTTTAAAAAGAGAACTTCAGGTAAAATAAAGAATTACACACACACACACAAGGGAAGATGTCAGTGAAAAATGGATAAAACCTTTATCAGGCACCTCACAAAAGAGAATATCCAAATGGCCAGTACACACATGAAACAGTGTTCAATCTCATGGACCATCAGGAAATGCAAACTGAGACCACAATGAGTGGCTAAAACCGCTCCACCATCAGGACGGCTAAGATAAAAGAGACTGACAGCCAATGCTGGTGAGGATGCGGAGGACTGAACTCTTACACCCGGCTGCTAGAGCAAAGCTCTGCGACATCTACTCTGGCAGTCCAGAAATCTCTACTAGGGCTGGATTACATGTAAGAAGTCTATTGCCCAGCAATTCCACCCCTGGTATATATTAGTACTCAACAGGAATGCAGACACGTGTACACCACAAGATTCACAGGAGTAATAAGGATGTTCACAGGAGCACTATTCTTAGTGGCCAAAATCGGGACACGACCCAACTGCCCACCAAGAGCAGAAGGGGTAAATCACTTGACAGTCACACAGAAATCGAATGAACTAATATAGTAACACACAGTAAGGATGAATCCTGTGAACAATGTCGAGAGAGAGAAACCAGGCACAAAACTGAACCTTGGATGATTCCATTTACATGAAGTTCAAAACAGGTAAAATAATCTATCATTTTAGGTCGGGCAGGGCAGTTCATAAGCACCTGGAGTAGGGCATTTCTGGGAGTTGGTCAGGTTCTGTCTCCTCATCTATGTGGTGGTTATGTGTGTTCACTTTGTTGAACTTCATTGCCTGATACCTCTGTGATGAGAATTTCTGAAATCAAAAGAATCGGGTTCTATCCCTGG
Organism: Giraffa tippelskirchi; assembly: GCF_054371585.1. Classification (NCBI taxonomy): domain Eukaryota; kingdom Metazoa; phylum Chordata; class Mammalia; order Artiodactyla; family Giraffidae; genus Giraffa; species Giraffa tippelskirchi. The sequence continues at coordinate 26,947,475 of NC_137287.1, forward strand.
GTTGCTAAGATCTCCTGGAGGAGAGCATGGCAATCCACTCCAGTATGCTTGCCTGGAGAATCCCATGGACAGAGGAGCCTGGTGGGCTACAGCCCAGAGGGTCGCACAGAGTCGGACGTGACTGAACCGACTCAGCACACACGCACACATGCATGCTATGATTCAATTAGAAAGCTTATCAAAAGAAAAAGAACTGACAAGAAGGGAGGAGATTCAAACAAAACACTCCCGCAGGCCTCCAGTCTGTGAGCTCTCTGGCCAGGGCTTGGCCCTGACTCCACTTCACCTTCTGGACCCCAGCAGTCAGTCACCCCCAGCTGTGACCTGAGAAAGAACTTTGTCTCCCAGATGCATGTTGCTGCCTCTGTGACAGCAGGGACTCAATTCTTCCTCCCCTAACTCACAGGCAGGCCTGGTAGGAACAACTGGGCCCCCTTTCTCCCCTCAAGCTACAGAACTGGGATCACACACCCACCTCTACCAAAATATCCAGGCTCTGCTCTCCAGAAATATCAGCCACACCACAGTAGAACACTTTCTTCTGATCAACCCCACTTTCGCTCCTCCAACCGTGCTAAGAGACACTCACCTCAGGGAAGTTTGGAGCTTTTCTGTGCATGTCTGCAGAAAGACTGCTTTTAAGAGTCGGACGCAACTGAGCATACTTGCACACATTTTAAGAGTTGTGTCCAACCCTATACGACCCCATGGACTGTAGCCCACCAGGCTCCTCGATCCATGGGATTCCCCAGGCAAGAACACTAGAGTGCATTTCCTCCTCCAAGGGATCTTCCTGACCCAGGGATCGAACCCATGTCTCTTGAATCTCCTGCACTGGCAGGTGGAGTCTTTACCAACGAGCCATCTGGGAGCCTGATGGACGCTGACCCAGCGGAAATAACTCATCCAAAGTTGTCACAGAGCTGGTAAGGCCTCAAGGTTGCCAGATCTTCTGATTTCTTAGGTATATCTGGATTTTTGTGTTCAAATTTCACAATGTTTAATATTACCACTAACTCACTAAAAACAGTTTATTAAAGAAAACACTGAGGGGGCTAAGAAAGAAGCCATCCTGGGCCAGGAACCAAGTCCCCACTCCTGACCCCTACAGTCATCAAGTTCTACTGGCACTTCAAGAATGAAGCTGCAAAAGCGGAGTTTCCTGTGAGGTACAAGTAAAGATGCTTATTTTAAGAAACAAGACAGAAAACCTTAGGGTAGGCCTAAAGTAAATCCAATCTACTCTAAAGTAACAGGGATGGAGGAGTTAAAAAAAAAAAAAAAAAACCCTCTTGCACATTAGAAATGAATCCTGCATATTTTAACAATCTCTGTACTCCATCAATTTAATATTCAGCATACAGCCTAATCCTTTACAAAGTATACCTGGTTATTTATTAACTTACCAAAACTCCACCCTAGAGGAGGCTCAATCTTCAGAATGAAATCTCCCTATGAGGGAAAAAAAAAAAAAATCAATGCAGAAGACTAAGAACTGATGACCCTTCAACTTTTAACTTAGTTTAGTACAATCATGTAATGTAGAATTTTCACACCTGGAATGGAATTCCAAGTGTAAACTTTGCGCTCATAAATGGTAGTGGGCTTTTGACTCCCTACCAGTGTGGCAAGTTCAACCCCAAAAACTCCTACTTAATCCAGCAAAGAGTTAGAGACACTGTCTTCAACCACTCATGGTCTTTCAATACCAAACAGTCTATTGTCTCATGTTAACCCGTCATATGTTAACCCTTAACCTTAAGTCTGCCAGGGTCAGCCAGATCTTCAGAAACTAAAGCCGATTCTTAAAATGAGATTTTATTCATGCACCCTTGCGTAAAGGGTTCCTTGAGAATGCTTTTCAAAAAAAACAAAATAGATTTCAATACCCACTAGTCCACCTCTAGAAAACAATCTTATGTATTATGTCTAGATACAAGTTCAAGAATATTTATCCCTGTGTTGTTAGTAATAACTTTTGTAACTTTTTGTGTCTGTCTACATTTCCACATAAAAAGCTGAAATGTGGGGAGGATGGCGGGTAGGAATACAGGCATGCATGGATACCCATCTCTGAGCACATGCGTTTGCATGTATGCATATGTGTACATGCATGTATATTCTTGGGTATCCGTACAACTCTAAATACTGAGAAAGCCATCTGCTGGGATACATACCAAAACTTTTATCAGAAGTCATCACTACAGAGGGAGGGGGACTTGGGGATAAAAGGTAAAATTTACTTCATATATTTCTAAAAACCTTGATTTTTTTCCCTCACAATACTCATGGAATTCATACATTCCTTGTATAACACTTTTTAAAAATTACTTATTTGTCTGTTTACTGGCTGTGCTGGGTCTTCACTGCTGTGCGTGGGCTTTCTCTAGCTGCAGCAAGCAGGGGCTACTCTCCAAGGTGCCCAGCGTTTTTACTCCGGTGACCTCTCCCATTGCGAAGCGTAGGCTCAATAGTCATGGTGCACGAGCTTAGCTGCCCCGCGGCACATGGGATCTTTCGGGAACAAGGATCAAACCTTCCCTGCATTGGCAGGGAAGCCCTGCATAATACTTTTTAACAATGTTTTAACCCACTTGCAAGTATTAATAGGAAGTTCTATTCGGTCAGGGTTTCTCAGACTTGGAACCACTGACACTTTCCCTGACCTGCACAGCACGGCAGCGTGTTTAGCTCCATTCTTGGCCTCCAAGCAGGAGATAACGGACCACTCTCCCTCCCTCAAGGTTGTAACAACCAAAATGTCTCTAGACATTGCCAAGTATACCTGGAGACATTGAGAATCACTGCTATTCAGTCAAGCCAGTTCATAAGCCGTCACCCTCATAGTTTGGCCAGAATTGCCATATTCCACTTATAACTTTTAAAACAGAGGTGTATTTGCTCACTTGGGAAAGCCACTCTCCCAGTTAGCACAGCCCTGTGGGCTACACTGACAACCTCCCATCATAAACAACTAAAGTGCTCTCTCCGCTTACCTTATCATACAAGGGGATCATAAAGTAACCATTGTTAGGGGCACAGTCTGTCTGGTATTTCAAAGTCCCATGTTTGGTGTACAACTTTATCTAGAAAGGAAAGAGAAGTCATGATATCACCATTGAGATTTAGCTACATACAATGAACCTGAATGCATTTAGTCAAAATGCATTTGCTGAGGACCTACTATATGAAGCTGCTAACAATGGGCATTATAGACAGAGGGAAATAAGACAAAGCATCCCAAATAACGTGATTCACTATTTTTCAGGTTAGAAACTAGCCCCTCAAAGTTGTACTTTTCAGTGCTTTTCAGTTTATTTTAGTGTCTGTCTCTATGTTGTTTTGGGGTCTAAAACCAATTTTTCTGTTAGTTAAGGGGTTTATTAAAATGCAATTCCTGGGGAGGGTTGGATTGGAAATTTGGGACTAGCAGAAGCAAGCTATTGTATATATATGATGGATAAACAACAAGGTACTGTTGAATAGCACAAGGAACTATATTCAATATCCTGCAATAAACCTCAATGAAAAAGAATATGAAAAAGAATGTATATACACGTATAACTGAATCACTCTGCTGTACACCAGGCACTAAACACAACACTGTAAATCAACTATACTTTTTTTTTTTAAGTACCTTAAAAAAAATGCAATTCCTGAACTCCACTTCTGTTTCTAAAACAGAAGGTGTAAGGTGAGGGCCTGATATCTGTATAATGAACCCCAAAATATTAATACTTGAAGTAACATCCATCTAAAAACTTTCAATGTTAATAATCTGTGACTATGACACGAAAATGACAGAACCCAGTCATATCCGCTAAGACGATGTAGAAAGCAGCAAATTCACAATGTGTGTGCTTAGGAAAGGAACACTGTGAAACTACGTAAAGACTGCAGGCTGCCCATGGACAGTGACCACAGCTGACACTTCATGGTGCCTGCACCAGTGTCTTATTTAGTGTAGTGAATGTCACTCAGTCGTGTCCGACTCTTTGCGACTCCATGGACTGCATAGTCCATGGAATTCTCCAGGCCAGAATATTGGAGTAGGTAGCCTTTCCCTTCTCCAGGGGATCTTCCCAACCCAGGGATCGAACCCAGGTCTCCCCCATTGCAGGTGGATTCCTTACCAGCTAAGCCACAAGGGGAGTCCAAGAATACTGGAGTGGGTAGCCTATCCCTCTCCAGGGGATCTTCCCAACCCAGGAATCGAACCGGGGTCTCCTGCATCGCAGGCGGATTCTTTACCAACTGAGCTATCAGGGAAGCCCTATTTAGTGTAAATACTCCATAAATACCAGACCTTATTCACAGGCCAAAAAGAAATTCAGATGCATGCACTTAAAGCAGGGACTGAAGATCCACCTGTCCAGAGGGGCCAGGAAGTCCCATCAATGGGCATTCATCTAAAAGGAGACAGGACTGCTACTTAACCCAAGCCAAGTTTTGCAGCTCAAAGATTAGTTGGCTTTCCAGAGAAATCAGGAATGCAGTTTTTAATGTGAAACCTCCAAACTGTTAAAGAATTAGCAATCAATACAGTTTTTCTTTTTTAGGTACTTTGTCTACTCTGTTCACTAAACTGTTGTACCCACCAGGGACAAGGCTTCAGAACACGCTGGGGCTCACTCAACAGTTACTAACTGAATGAATATGATGGAAAAATACCCAGAAGGGAAGAAGGATGGAGAGGACTGAAGGTAGTTTTACCGGGACACAGAAAACACAATGAAGAAATGACTGTAAAATATCTTATTTACATATCTTATTTTCTGTAAAATATCTTATCTTTACACAGTCCTGTAAAGCATAGGTTAGGACACAGAATGACAAGACACATTATGTGTATGAAACACTAGATTTCATAATCAGAAATTAAGAAAGAATTAATTTCTCAGGCCATCTGGACAGGCAGCCCTAGGGCTCAAGGAACATACTTCATACTAGGTCACAAAACCTGCCCTCCACTCTCACAGTCACTATTAAGTGTTTGGGCTGAGAGTGTCCCTAGCGCTCTACACTTTTCTCCTGAAGCCCCAGGAAGCTACAAGTTGCAAAGCCTTTCAAGACAGCTTCTGGAATGCCCTGTGCCCACAGCCCAGGAGGTGGCATGGGCACCCAGATATCCTAGAAGCCTTGCCACTGTCAGTGGGTAGATTCAATAAACACCTGCCTTCTTATTAGGTTTTTTTTTTTTTGATGTGGACCATTTTTAAAGTCGTTATTGAATTTGTTACAGTATTGCTTCTGCTATTTATGTTCTGGTTATTTATCTCCCACTGGGTGTGTGGGATCTTAGTTCCCTGACCAGGGATTGAACCCATACCCCCTCCATTAAAAGGTGAACTCTTAACCATTGGACCTCCAAGGAAGTCCCAAGACTGACTTCTTAAGACCAAAAATGATGGAGAAGCCACAGATATAGGGGTCTTGAAGGTGATGAGTAACTTCTTTAGGAAATATATGATGCTGGGCTTTGCAGCCTCTCTCCCAACACCATGCTACAGGAACAAAAATTGGGACTTGGAGCAAGGCTAAGTCAAAGAGCTATAGAATCTACTTCCGACCCCTCCCCCAATTCTCAGGAACCTGCTTTGTAGGAACACACTGGTTCAACTCTTCATCATAGCCCTCCAGCTACTCAGGCAAACTGCCTTTGGGGTCTTGGTCCCCACTCCCTTCTCTTTGGCATCTCCCAGTGTCTTTCTTTTCTCTCTCTCAAATTCCCTTCTTTTGACTCACCATCAGTAACTAGCCTCCTAAAACAGAGGCCAGCCCTCCCTGGGGTCCCTTCCTATCTGTCCTGCAAATGACTTTCTATGCCCACCTCCATATATCTCCCTCCCTCTTCACAAAAGCTTTCTGGGTCATAATTCCACTGGGCTAATAACCATCTAACTGAAGAGAGCTTTGCAACTTAATAAAAAGACTTCTGCAGAAATCTCTTGTGTAATTCCAATAATCACCCAGCAATCAGGGCGCTGACAACTCTCCATTATCAGAGGACAGGGGTCCCAATGGGGGAACCAGGGAGATTAAAAATAGTTTCCCAGCCCCAGAAATGCCAATAGACAGTAACTGGGTCATGATCTCTGGGATGAGAATTCTTGCCCTTTTAAAGCTTCCCAGAGGGTAGGAGGAATGGTAGATTAGTATTTGGGGGGAACTCAGTGTTGTGGGGGTTAAGACTTGCGGTCTCCAGGTTCTGGAATATAGGTTTCAGGAAATCTGAGTTTCAGAAGGTCTGGGTTCCTGGGGGTTTGAGGATCTGGGGTCTGCGTTCTGCTGAGACTGGGTTTTAAGAGATCTGGGGCCTGCCTTGTGGGGATCTGGAGTTTGCCTTCTGAAGTATCTGGGGTCTAGATCTGGAGGATCCTTAGTTTTGTGTGACCTAACAAAAGTTATAAACCATTATCATTGTCACCAAAAACGTCCTTCACACCCATATGCACACACCTTCAGAGCTCCGCCCCCCCACCCCACCCCGTAGCTGACCCCAAGATAAGAAGAACCCCCACTCCAGGGTGGGAGGAGACCAGCGGAGAGCCCTCAGAAAGCAGCGCCTCTAAAAGGGAAAGGACTCCCAGAATGGGGGGAGTTGCGGGGAGGGCTGGTGGCAACCGCCTGGGAGGCGAGGTCACCGCGGCTCAGCGAGGCTGTGCGCCTAGCCCTGGGTCACACACCGAGCTCCGGGCCGCGGGGCGGGCACTCACCTCAATGAGCGAGTAGTTGATCTCCACGTCCGACTTGACGAAGCCCCCGCAACCCACCACGATGTCCTCGGAGCCGCGCGCCGGCGCTACTCCGCTCAGCAGCAGCAGAACGGTGGCGGCCACCACTGCCGCCCCGGGTGGCCCCATACCCCGGCGCCCCCGCATGGCCGGGCCTCTGCAGCCAGAACCTCCGCAGGCCTCCGGGTCCCGCCCCTCACACCGCACGCTGCCGGCGGCTTCCTCCTCCGCGGGCTACTGACAGCCCAGTCCCCGCCCCCGCCGCTACTGCTCATGCGCGTCCCGCCCCCACGACCATGCCCCCAGACAAAATAACTACAGTGCAAGCTCACCAATGAAAGAAGACCATTGGTGCCCTCTGGAGGCCTGGAGGACTCCGCGCACCGTCTGGCAGGTGCAGTTGCAAGGTGTGGGTGTACAGGCATAAACTGCCAAGTTGAATTTCGTAGTTTCCTAGTTTGGAATTAGGAATTTGGAATTCCAAATCCCCTACTTTGGAATTCAGTAGCACTGAAACTGGAAATGACGAGAGACTATTGATCGAAGTATCCAACAAATTTCCCGAATCTATTTGACCCATAAGTTTCACAAGTGATGTATATAATCTCAAAGCCCTTTTAGAGATTTGTGTCGATTGGTGTAACTTTCCATGATAAATGACCAATTAGCTTTCTTTAAAGCAAAACATGTCGTTTAAGTTCAGCATAATATTTAAAAAGATATTTAAATTGTATTTAATCCCACCTCTAGTAACATTTTTATAGAAACAAACTTTGAGGGTTTTCCCCCAGGAAGCAAGAGATGCATGCAGTTTGACTTACTTTGAACTAGCTCTGTGAGGCGATGCATGAAAATCATCTGAAAGCATCTGACTGAAAATCACTTCAAAAATCAGTATGTTATATTTTGTCTCAAGACTGAACCTATACCACAATGCAGATAAAATACAAGTCACCATATCAAAATAGAAAAAACTGCTCTTCCGACCAGATGTTTGAAATTCTTCCATTTCACTCCTTAAGAAAATCAAGTGCTTTTATTTTGATAGTTTTTATAACTTGTTTCTAAATAATGAAGTAAAGAGATTTCCCAGTGAAATTTGCCACTATGGTTAAGACTCAAGCACTATACAATATGAATCACAATGATTTTAAACTACACAGTGGCTACAATGGAAGGATACATCCACTAGAGGATCTCAGCCATGAGCATATCTGATTTCTCTCAATCTTCATTCTCATTCCAAATACAGTGAGACTCTCAACTGTTTGATTATAAAGAGAAACCATTTAAGTAATTGTTTTATTTTTTGGAGGTTCATTATTTATCATTACAATTAAAACAGATGTTTCCATTTATGTTTCCTAACATAAATCCCTGGTTTGTCTTAGAAAATACCAAGAGATTGAAAGTAATCAATTGGCCTATGGAATCATCTTATTTTACAGACGGGAAACCGAGGCCCAGAGAGGGAAGAAGACTTATCTAGGGTTGGGGGCTTCCTTGGTGGTTCAGTCAGTAAAGTATCTGCCTGCAATGCAGGAGACCTGGGTTCGATCCTTGGGTCAGAAAGATCCCCTGGAGAAGGAAATGGCAACCCATTCCAGTATTCTTGCCAGGGAAATCCCATGGACAGAGGAGCCTGATGGGCTACAATCCATGGGGTTGCAATAGTCAGACATGACTTAGAGACTAAACCACCACCACCAGAGCTCAGCACTCAGCCATGTACTGTTCAGAGAGCCAGAAAGTAAGCTCTGGGATATCTGAGTTCTGTTCTTGGCTTACCTGGCTGATTTCCTCTGTGTGCTTCCTGCCTATCTGACCATCCCCCCTCAAACCTTCATCATTCCCTCAAGTTCATCTTCATATATACAAAGAAATAAAGCACTAGGACCATGTCCAGTTGCAATGGGGATTGGGGGGGGCGCGGGGGGGGGATTCTCAAGCCTCCTGACAGTTTCCATCAGCCTTCACCAAAACCACCTCAAATGAACAGAGATGATCAGAATGTAAACAGCAGACCTGCCACACTTAGCTTCAAGAAAAATCCTTGAGTTTTTGTGTCCCTGCCCTTCCAGAAGACCCTGGCAGGAAGACAGCTGAAAGCATACTGCAGGGGCCCCAGAAGAGGGTTGAGGAATCTCAGGAAGGAGAAATGACCAGGGAGCCCCTGCTGGAGAGGCCCTGAAAAAGGCAAGAGAAAAAAAGAAGACACTCAAGTAACAATGCAGCCTGGAGAGTGCAAAGGACTTGAATTCTTCATTCAAACTGAGCACCTGTTCCTGTCTGTCTGAAAAAGCTCAGTCTTTTATTCCTGTCTTGAAAGGGAATACATGGTCATTGCAGAAGGAAGGAAAATAGAAAAGGGAAAGCAAGAAAAAAGAAAAGAAAATTAGGAGTCCCATGACCACTGCTTTAGTGCATTTCCATCTTTTTGTCTATGCATATACGTTACATAAAGTCATCTCCCAAAAGAACAGATGGCTGGGGACACACCTTGCTTTAAGACCCAGAAGAAGAAGGTAAATGACCTCTTTCCCCACCGTCCCTAACTTAAGCATATACTATTTTTTTTCTTTCCACACATATCGTAAACTATTTTGTATTATGATCTCTTTTTTATGTCGCTTAGCATTCAAGAACCATTTTTCCATATTAAACCTGTTTCTTCAATGGCACTTTGAATGAATGTGCTCAGTAACCGAGGGATGAAATAATACTACGAATGCTAATAAAAGTTAACTCTGATTGAACATTTACTGTGTGCCGAACACTCTGCTAGACGTTTTATTAGTAATCTTCTTAAAATCTTCCCACCATTCTAGAGGCAGACAGGGTCGGTCCCACAGGTGAGGGGGCTGCGGTTCCAACCTTACCCCGGGGTCCTCCCATCCCCCATTCCGCCGGTCGCTGGACTTGTGCACACCCCTTGGGTTCGTTTATCTAGATAAATTCCTGGAATTGCTGATCCACAGTATTCGGGAAGTTCGGGATGACACTTGCGCCAGGGGGAAAGGGGATTATATGCAGACATCACTGCATTTTCTGAGGCTCCGGGACCCCCTCCCTCGCTGCCCTGGGTGGCCGCCCTGAGGGCCCCGCCACCTCGCCTCACTTCGCCCCTCCGCGCCCCGCCCCCGCCGCCCGGCCGGACCTTGCCCCCGGCCTTGCAATCCGCGAGCTCGAATCCCCGCCCCTTCCCCCGGCCGGAACGCGGCCGAGGAAGCCAGCCGTCCAGGGACCCACCGACTGTCCGACAGACAGACGAATAGACGGACGGCGCCCGATGGCCGGGCCAGGCGAGCCCTGCGCGGGCCCGGGGGTGAGTGGTCCCCACCCCGCTGCACTCTCCTTCTCGGGCTGGCTCGAGAGATCTCTTGGACAGATCTCGCTCTCGGGCTGCAATACAGGGGAGGAGCGGACCCCTGGGAGGGTAACAGACCTGCCAGACTAACAGCAGGACTGGGCGATCTTCTTAACCAAGCCGTTCCCCGAAGAGACCAACCCTGCTAAAGGGGCCTCTAGACCCCCCAGCTACAGGACTCCCCACGTCTCTGGTTCCTGCCTCAGCAAAGGACTCTACTGGGAGGGTGGCAGTGGTGTAGGAGGGAGAGAATTAAAGCAACTGTGTCTTCTGAAATTCACGTTCACACTTCTCCAGTTAGGAAAGGCCAGGAGAAGATCTGAGTGAGAAGTACAGATGGAGACCTCTGGTAGAACAAGGTTCGGGGTTAGCCAGGCCAGAGTGGAGTCAGCTCTGTCCCTTCCTATTTGTGTGGGCCTAAAAGAGGCTGTTCCCTTCCCGGCTTCTGAGTTTCCTGGTCTATGAAATGGGAACAGTAATACCTGCCTCCTAGAGTGGTTACAGGGCTTGCCTGGTGGCTCAGTGGTAAAGGCTCCGCCTGCCAATGCAGGAGACATGAGTTCGATCCCTGGGTTGGGAAGATCTGCTGGAGAAGGGAATGGCTATCCATGCCACAATTCTTGCCTGGAGAATCCCATGGACAGAGGAGCCTGGCGGGCTAAGTCCACGGGGTCGCAAAGTGTCAGACGTGACTTAGCGTCCAAACAACAACAGAGTGGTTTTAAGTCTGTGCCCAGCGCTCATCACGGACCCCAGGTCTCCTAGATTCTAGGACCCAACTGCCTTGGTACAAATCCCAGCACCACCCCTGTCCAGTTGGGTGAGGTCAGTGGAGTCATTCAATTATGAAGTACTCTAAGGACAACAGAGGATGAGATGGTTGGATGGCATCACCGACTCAATGGACATGAGTTTGAGCAAAGTCTGGGAGATAGTGAAGGACAGGGAAGCCTGGCGTGCTGCAGTCCATGGGGTTGCAAAGAGTTGGACGTGACTCAGTGACTGAACAACAAAAAGTGCTTAGCACATTTTTCGTGTAAAATATTGGGGGTCCAAAGAGTTGCCTGGCCCCCCAAGTGGTGAGTTTGGGGCCCCTTCATTGTACCATCATAAGGGTCACCCTGGTGTTCCCTCAGGTCTGGAACCAGACGGAGCCCGAGCCTGCCGCTGCCCGCCTGCTGAGCCTGTGCTTCCTGAAAACAGCAGGGGTCTGGGTGCCCCCCATGTACCTCTGGGTCCTTGGCCCCATCTACCTCCTCTACATCCACCGCCATGACAAGGGCTACATCCAAATGTCCCGCCTCTTCAAGGCCAAGATGGTAGCCACTTCCTCTGGGAGCCTGTGATCAGACAATGGTCAGGGGGTGAGGGTGCAGGCTGGAATCAGGCAGAGACCCCGAAGTGGACACATGGGACCCTGTTAATCAAATAGAGCAATACTCCAGAGGCTGCAGAGGGAAACTCAGTGGCATAGACTCTCTCAAACCAATCATCACAGATAATAAAAACCGTACATCACAAACACACACCCGCAGACACCCACACACCCAGACACGTTGATGGCCACACAGCCTGGCGTTCCCCAGAGTGTGCGGTGGACACTCCTGAGATGCACACGGTGATTTTAGAGCCACACCAGGATGCACCTTTTAAATGTTAACACTCAGGCATTGATTTTTGTGTTTCCCTCCCTCCACCCCCCACCCGCGGTACTAAAGAACACCCCTTAAAATTGGTGCGTAGTTGTTGTCCAGTGTTAGAAAAACACTGGCATTCCAAATGTGAGCATCTCTGCTCATTCTCCTGTTCTCCAAACCTCTAGGAGCACGCCCTCCATGGTTCATTTATTCCCACACCACGTTGTAAATGTTTGAGCTCTTGCCAACCACCTCTCCAGGGTCAGCACACTCTTCCTTAAAGGGCCAGAGAGTATCAGTACATGTCTGAGGGTCCAAGGACCCTGGGGTCTCTGTCTCAACTACTCAATTCTGCTCTTGCAGCAGTAAAGCCGCCACAGACAACAAACAGTAAACAAGTAGACAGCACTGTGTTTCAGTAAAACTTTATTTATAGTCACAGAAATTTGCATTTCATATCAATTTCACATCATGGCGTATTAGGCTTTTTAAAGTTTTGTTCAATGAGTGAACAATGGGAAACCCACTCTTAGTTCCGAGGTGATACAACAACAGACAAGAGGCCAAACTCAGACCGCAGATGGTAGTTTTGACTCCTGCTTGAGACTAACTGACATGTTCGGTGGTTTCTCCGAGGCTCCCAGGTCTGCATCTGCGTGCTCTCTCCCCTTCTTGATTTCTCTTGTCCAAAAGAGAGACCGATTTGACCGATGGCAGCTCGGTCAAGGAAGGCCTGCAAACGTATCAGTCCCAACAGAGAGTTCCTCCTTGATTTAACAGTAGGGATGGAAAGAGACTTAAAGAGGGTATAACTTTTTCACCTGCAGAGTAAATAGCTTTTCATGATGTTCCTTCATCCCCTAAGCATCCTCCTGTGCATTGTGGGAGCACCACTGGCATTTTGGAAACCAGTAACGTTATTTATATGGTGCATTATTTATATGACAGTTACAGGTCAAGCTTGAGCTGCATCACCCCTTACAGCCTTTTTCTTTCACGTCAGCCCTGTTCAGTGGTCACACTGGTACATCACAGTGCCCCACCAGGGGCCACTGTCCAGTTGGACGTGGAGTCCCTGTCCAGTTGGCAGGGACTGGCAGAAAGGCTGCCATCTTTCTTTCCCCCACCAGCCTTATCCCAGCCTGTTTCCCCAGGTGCTTGGGTTCACCCTCACAATCCTGTGCACCTCCAGCGTGTCTGTGACTCTTTGGAGAATCCAGCAGGGAACACCCCAGGCCCTCGAGTTCCTCATACACCCCACCGTGTGGCTCACCACAATGGTGAGTCGTACCCCAGACCTGCTGGCTTGTTCCTGGCTGCTGCTTTTCCTGCCCTGGTGGAGGGGTGGGGCAGAGGGGGCTCCCTCCCGACCCTCTCCTCCCCCAGCCTCCCGCACCCCCGGCCCACCTCCCACTCTACCCTCTTGTCCAGAGCTTCGCTGTGTTCCTGATCCATGCCGAGAGGAAGAAGGGCGTCCAGGCATCTGGGGTGCTCTTTGGGTACTGGCTACTCTGCTTTCTCTTCCCAGCCGCCAGCGCCACCCAGCAGGCCTCGCAAGGGGTAAGTGGGGGCCTGGGTCACCTGGGAACCATGTGGTGGTTTCAGGCCTTGGGTCCCATCCATCCTCCTCCTGCTTCCACCCACGGCTTATTCTCTCCGCAGAGACACACACTCCGCAAGCCCTGAAACTCAAGAAACACACAAAGGCATTTCACATAGAAGCTCTCATCGCCCCATACCTTTTTATCAACACAAATTCTTCTTGTTTTACACACTCAAGTCACACATTTCCCTTGCATGCCCCCATTCACACATTGGGCTTCCCTGGTAGCTCAGACGGTCAAGAATCTGCCTGCAGTGCAGGAGACCTAGGTTCAATCCCTGGGTCGGGAAGGTCCCTTGGAGAAGGAAATGGCAACCCGCTCTAGTATTCTTGCCTGGAGAATTCCACAGACAGAGGAACCTGGTGGGCTACAGGCTATGGAGTCACAAAGCACTGGACACCAGTGAGTGACTAACACTTTTCACTTCACTTTTTTTCATTCATGTATCACAGACTCCAAAACATCACACACACACACACACACTCACCTGCACTTACACTTGCTGCCACCCAGTTGTGTCTATGCTTTCAAGCTCCTACAGGACTTGTGCACAAATGTCTCACACTCATACACACACACACACACACACACACACACACACACTGCATGGGCACCGACATACTGTCGGTTCAAAACCTCAGGGGTTCCCTGGTGAGATTAGAAACCAACCCCAGACCTGGAGGGCCAAGAGAGGCCAAAGAATCAGGCAGCCACTGCAGTTAGTAGGTGACGATTTTCATAAGCAAGGGAACTTGTATACAATGCCTGTCTTGGCTGCTGCAAAATACATTGAGCGTTGCACCTGCCCACCAGAAGCCTAACAGTTTATAGGGGTTTTAACAGGGTTCAGTCATATGTACCATCCAGTGGATCTCATCAACACATCGTTCTTTCAAGGTGGCATCCTTGAACTAGTTCCTAGTGCAAGAACAGTGTGGCCAGAATGCACTCTTCAAGGACAGGGGCGGTGAGGTGGGGTGAGGAGCCTCTGGGTCCAGCTCACAGGTCAGCCAGGGATCATGTCCTCTGGCACACACCTGTGTTCATTCTGACTCCACGTAAGTGCATGTCTCCCCTCATTCTCCACCTTCACCCGAGCTCTCATGCATCTGTATTTACACACTCATTTTGCACACTCACCTGTATTTCCATGTTAGGGGGTGTGATCTGCAAAGAGAAAAATCTACAACCTCGACCAGGGTTTTTCAACTTCAGCACCCTTTACCTACTTCTCTTTCGGGTAGGGGCAGAGAGGAGCTGTCCCATGTGTTGTGGGATGTTGAATAGCATCCCTGGTCTCCACCCACTGGATGCCAATAGTACCACCCCATTATGGTAACCTGACACGTCTCCTGACAATGATAAATGTCCCCCGGGGGCAAAGTCGCCCCCAGTTGAAAACTACTTGCATGGCTGGCACGCTCACCCAAGACATCTGATCAGGAAACTGATCAGAGTCTGCTGGTCATCATTTCATATGGTTACTCCCTCCTGCTCCTAAAAGAAGAAGGCAGAGAAACATTTTCTGTCCTAAAGGACAGATTTTTAACAAAGCAACCTTTGTGACTAATGGGAATAGCCCCCAGGCCATCCACTGATTTATGAGAGGGTAGCTTCCTACAGTTGACTTACCAGCTAGCTGTTTGGAACACAGCACAGAAAGAATAATATTGGGACCATACATGCTCTGGAGCGCCATGTGCGAGGCCCTGTGGCAAGCACTTGATGTCATGAATTCAGTGAAGATCTGAATGATCCCATTTTAAAGATGAGGAAACCTAAGTCTTAGAGAAGTGAACGACTTCCTCTAGGTCACACAGCTCGGGCCTGCAGAGCCAAAGTCCATCTCACCCAAATTCAGGACAAACTTTCCAACAGAAATGATAGTAAAAATGACACTATGGGGAGTAATGTAGCTGCACTATCAAATTGTCTACTATCTGCCCCCCAAAACCAAACCAAAAACAGAGAAGTAAAAAATCCAATAGAGAAATTGTGATCTAAAACTTGGGCTCTTGTTTAAAAACATAAAAACTCAGTTCACACTGGCTTAAGGGGGAAAAGTGCAAGGGTATCTATTCGCTCACATACCTGGGACCTGCTAGTAAGCATAGCTGGCCCAGACATTCAGAGTACACAGCTAGAGCTCCATTTCTGCCTGTTCCTTGGCTCTCCCCTCTTGGCTTCATTCTCCAGTGGGATGGCAAGGAGAGCCCCAATTATTCCAGGCTTTCGTTTCACAAATATAGCAAACCTGGAAGATCTCCCAATGGTTCCAGCTCTCCTTGGTCCAGCGTAGGTCCTGTGTCCATTCCTAGCCCAAGCACGGTAGGCAGGGACTAGAACGTGCTCATTGGTCAGGCCTCAATCATCTGCCTGCCTCCCCTCCCCGGGATGGAATCAGCTCTACATAAACCTCATACCTGAGCATTGGGGGAAAAGTTAGGGTGCTCTGGCCAGAAAGGGCAGGGGGTGCAAAAGCCATCATGACAGGGCACCAAAAGCTCGTGATCTAAAGCAGATCATTTGTGTGGCCTTGAGCAAGGTGCTGTCACTTCTCTGAGCCTTGGTTTCCCAGTGAGTAACAGAGCAAGTAAACTCCAGCTGGGGCAGGGTGGGGAGGGACTTGACGAGACAGTGTACGTAAAGACTCCAGCATGTGCCCAAGGCAGAGTGAATGCTCCCTGAAACCAGCTCCCTTCTTAAACCAGAGAACACTGGCCACAGGGAGTGGGATGGGAGATTTGGGGGGCGGGGCTCCTTTGTTGCCCAGGGAGAAAGACAAAGTGTCCTTCAATTTGTGTCCTGGTGGCTAAGGCCAGTGGTCACCTAATGAAGGGCACAGACCCTGCCTGCCATTTGTCTGGACAGAATCTGTATAAGCCAGGTGTTTTCAAGGCTAGGAAGGCTGGGGGCTCTAATTTTCAAACCTGGTGACTCCAGCCCCTGGCCTGGGCACTGCTCCAGCATCAGAAACCCCATTCCGCCTCCACCCCTTCTCCCCTTCCCGACACGCTCCCCAGTCTCTGCTCCTCCTAAGCCCTGACTCAGCGAGACTTCTGCTTTCTCTCCCGCAGGATTTCCAGAGCGACCCCTTCCGCCACCTGTCACCCTACCTGTACTTGTGTCTGGTGATGGCGCAGTTTGCGCTGTCTTGCCTCGCTGATCAACCCCCGCTTTTCCCGAAAAGACCTCCGCAGGCTGTAAGTCACCACATCTCCAACCAATGCCTTGATTGTCCCTGTTCCTCTTCTGGTCCTCAGTGCCCCCCCCACCAAGTGATGGAAGGAAGTTAAGTTAAAGCACAGGTCTTTAATTTTTTTTTTTTATTCCTTCAGCCAAAAGTGTATTACATATCGACTCTATGCCACGGGTTGGCCAGCTCTTTCTGTCCAAGATAGAAAATATTCTGGGCTTTGTGGGCCATATGATCTCTGTATGGCAGCTACGGAGGTCAAGTTTTGCAAAAAGCAGACAGACTATATGTCAACAAAGGAGCATGGCTGTGTTCCAATAAAACTTTATTCGCAGAGAAAAGCAGTGGGCCGAATTTGGCATGGGGGCTGTAGTTTGCCAACCTATCCTGTGCGCCAGCTCAGTACTGAGGGTCTATGGTAAAAAGTGATGTCTCTGTCCTCCTGTGACTAACACCCAATAGGGGAACCATTAATCACACAATTACACAAATGTGGAAAATTACAACTCATCATCATAAAAATTCAGGATTAAAGTGATCTGCTCAATAGAAGTGCTCCATGGGAGAAGTTCATGGTCCATAAGAGTTTGCAACAGATAACACTGAATAAGTCTGTGAAATCTGGGAAGAATTCTATGAGAAAAAGACAGTTGAGTGGAGATCATCTAAAAAGATGCTCAACAGTTTGAATAATTAAGTTAAAACTGTAATAGGACTTTGTCCAATGAACAGCAAAAAAAAAAAAAAATTAAAATTGATAACACACACTGATGGCAAAGATGTGGTGAAATGAGCATTCTCATGCCCTATTGGTGAAGAGTATAAATCTGTGCAGTCTTACTGGAGCCGCTGGTAAAATCTCATCTCTTCTTCACTTCATCACATTCACTGAAGGATATTGTTGAAAATATTGTTTGTGTCATGCATGGTCCTTGCTTTGAGAATTTCTTGATCTCAGCATTAATAAAGTTGTTCTGAGCAACTGTTAGTTCTTACCTAGGCACTTTCAGTCCTGTCACCAAATCCCTTTTAGCCTTGCCTGCTAGGAAGTACCAAGCCCTTTGGTATCTACTGTGGTTAAGTATTGGAGAAGGACATGGCAACCCACTCCAGTATTCTTTCCTAGAGAATCCCGTGGACAGAGGAGCCTGGTGGGCTGCTGTCCATGGGGTCACACAGAATCGGACACAACTGAAGTGACTTAGCATGCATGCATGCATTGGAGAAGGAAATGGCAACCCACTCCAGTATTCTTGCCTGGAGAATCCCAGGGATGGTGGAGCTTGGTGGGCTGCCGTCTGTGGGGTCACACAGAGTCAGACATGACTGAAGTGACTTAGCAGCAGCAACAGCAGCAGTGGTTAAGTATATAAGACATCTCAGTCTGGTTTTCAGTATTAACTTTGTTGTCAGTTCATTCTTCCTGCCCTTAGTTCTGCTTGCTACATACTGGCCATGGATTATGAGACCAAGTCTTCCTACTTCTAAATCTTTTGTCTTTGCAGAATCCATGTCCTAAGGCTGGGGCCTCCTTCCCCTCCAAGGCCATGTTCTGGTGGGTTTCTGGGTAAGTAAAGTAGCAGAGAAGGGGCCGGGGGGGGGTGCCCCCACCCACCTACATGTGCTGCTCGTATTTGTTACCACAGCTCTTTCCCAAGGAGATTTCCCCAAGCTTACCAAAGTCAGCCAGGCTTTCTCCATCCCAGCCTGGGTGCTGGGATTTTAGTGTGTCCACCATCCATATCCCATTGCCACTCACTCATTGGAGTGAGATTGGAGTCCTGGCTCTGTCTCTTAGCTGGCCACATCCCAAGCGTTTAGTCTCAGTTTTCCCCTCTTAAAAAATGGGAACAACTCTACCTTCATTAAATGTAAAGTGCTTAGTGCTTGTATATAGAAGGCACTCAATAAAATCATATATCTAGTCCTTCCACCAATATAATAGGTGTTTAATAAGCATCTACTATGTGCTAAGCACCAAGGGTGAGGAGGCAAAAGACCAAATCTTTACTCACTAGAGGCTCCCAAGCTGGTGGAGAAGATGTTTCTTCAGGGTCAGCACACCAGGCATGTAGGATGTACCTACCTCCTGGACCCTCTCTTGACCACACTGCCATCAGATCATACTTGAATTCTGTCTCCACCACTTCCTGGCTGTGTGACCTTGGGCAAGCTACTTAACCTCTCTGTGTTTCAGTCTCTGCACTTGTCAAATGAGGATCATAATAGCATCTACCTCACAGGGTTTTGAGGATTAAATGAAATGAGGTTTCTGAAGCACTTAGAACAGAATCTGGCCCATAGTAAGTTTTATGTAAAGTAGTTGTTAAATAAATGAAGGATAGACTACTCTGAGGGCTTCCCAGGTGGCTCAGATGGTAAAGAATCTTCCTGCAGTGCAGGAGACACAGGTTCAATCCCTCGATTGGGAGGATCTCTGGAGAAGGGAATGGCAACCCACTCCAGTATTCTTGCCTGGAGAATCCCATGGACAAGAGGAGCCTAGAGGGCTACAGTCCATGGGATCGCAAAGAGTCGGACATGACTAAACAACAACGAAGACCACTCCGAGGGTTTGGAATTGGTGGAGGGTATGGAATTGGTGAAAAGAGCCTGGAAGTTTGCTAAACGTCTCTTAAGAGAATCTAGCCCTCTGTTTACCAAAGGTAGGCATTTGTGGACCATTCCTCAAGATTTTTGCCTTATTTGGGTATCACTTAACTCAATTTACTTAATGTTTTTTCTTTAGATTAATTTGCTTTCTCTACTTTGTGTGTGTGTGCCTACTCACTCAGTTGTGTTTGACTCCTTGTGACCCCATGGACTGTAGCCCGCCAGGCTCCTCTGTCCATGCGATTCTTCAGGCAAGAATGTTGGAGTGGGTTGCCATTTCCATCTCCTTTCTTTACTTTGCTAACCTTTTATAAAGGAAACTTTCTATCACTACCAAGATCACAAAAATCTAGAATCCCTTGCCATGTGGAGTGCTAAAAGTAGTTTCAGTGAAAAACAAATATTATGGATAATTTCTGGATCCAAACTGTTGCTTGCCTGAGTTTACTCTGTATTAGGAAAGGAAACTTGGAAAGTCTCAAAAAGGCGCTCAAGACCAGCTCCAAACAAGACCTTCTCCTTGGTGTCACAAGAAAGATGAGAGACCTAAAAGGAAAAAAAAAAAAACTATTCCTGTTGTGGAAGTCTGCAGTCATTAATTTCTTTTCTTTATGGCCTGCAGGCTTAGTTGCCCCAAGACATATGGGATCTTAGTTCCCTGACCAAGGATCAAACTCATATCTTCTGCATTGGAAGGTAGATTCCTAAATTCCTAACCACCAGGGAAGTTAATTTCTTATGTATGCATGTTGGTTTGAAAACTGGCCTCAGTCAACGAAGGGCAAGGAGAGACAGAAGAAGGCAGCCACTCCAGGTTGGAAGGAGGCAGGGTTAACAACCAGCCAGGGATCTTACATACAAGGCTTGTCTTGGGCCCTGCAAGCTGAGTACATCTCACTGGAATCCTTATAGTTTACAGAGCAGCCTTAACGAGGTTCAGACACGTACACCATCCAGATGGTCAAACACTCTCGAAGTAGCTCCTAAGGTGGGAACAGTGGGCAGAACGTACGTTCCAAGGACAGGGGAGGGAGGAGCTTCAGATTCCCTGGGTCCAGGTCATAGGTCCACCAATGGCCACATCCTCTCTATGGCTTCCTTCAACAGTGCACCAACTACAGTCATCTCATATACCAGTCCCAAGCATGAGAAAACATTCTCATTTTAAGGTGAGAAAATTGAGATCCATTGCTGGGAAGTGACTTGCCCAAGGTCACAGCACTGAAAAGTGGTGATTTTATTTGACAAATCTTGTGCCCAGAGCCCGTTAGTGGTAAAGAACCCACCTGCCAATGCAGGCGACATAAGAGATGCAGGTTCTCTCCCTAGGTCAGGAAGATTCCCTGGAGAAGGGCATGGTAACCCAATCCAGGATTCTTGCCTGGAAAATCCCATGGACAGGGGAGCCTGGCAGGCTCCAGCGGTCGCAAAAGAGTCGAACACAACTGAAGCGACTTAGCACCCATGCACACACGTGCCCTGAGCTAGGAGGTGACGATAGAAGAGGGAGAATCTTTGTCTCCTTGAAACTTATTGCTAATGGAGGAGAGAGACTAAATAAATAATCAGACCAAAAAAAAGTAAACAATGATAATCGCAGCAAGCATTAGGAAGAAACAGCTCAGGAAACTAAGGGATCTTGCAATGGGGGAATCTACCTGGACTCAGATGTGGGGGTCATCAAATGGGCTTTTAAGGAAATCATGTCCAAGCCAGAGATGAAGGACAAGTGCGAAGTGGCAAGCAAAGAGTTTTAAATAGAGGGACATGCATATGCAAAGGTCCTGAGGCTGGGTGGCTGGAACAGTGAACGAGGAGGAGAATGGGGAGAAGTTCAAGTTTCCTCCACTGTAATAGTTTTCAACTCTGGACTTCTGACTCCTAGGGAGGCTTATTTCCCCTGTTACAGGTTACTCCTTGGTTAAGTCACTTAATCTCTCTGAGCCTCTGTTTTCTTCCTCATCTGTAAAATGGGTCAATAGTAATCTATCATACAGGCTCATGTGAGAATTAAATGAGATAATCTTTGTAGACTGGGAAGTGCCTACCGCTGTTAGTGCAGTTAGATAAATGGCTTTCCTTGTACCGAGGGGCCAGTGGAGGTGCAGAGAGGTGAACAACTTACCTGGGATCACACAGCTACCAAACCAGGACACTGCAGAGGTGGATGCAGGAAGGGCTTGCTGTGGTGACCATCTTTTACAGGTTGGTCTGGAAGGGCTACCGCAGGCCACTGGGGCCAAATGACCTCTGGTCACTTGGGAGCGAAAACTCCTCCGAAGAACTGGTTTCCCAGCTTGAAAAGGAATGGACAAGGAACCGCAGCGCCACCGAGCGGTGAGTGTGTGGAAGGTGGGCGCTCAGCCCGAAGCTGGTCAGCAAAGCCCTTGGTCCCACAAACAACCCCGCCCCTACTCTGGGCTGCAGTGCCCACAGAAATAAGTTCTCCAATAGGTATAATTAAGCCTGGGTTAAATGTAGCCCCGCCGTTGAGTGGTGGATGACCTTGGACAAGGCGCTTGACCTCACTGGAGCTTGATGTTTCAGGGCACAGAAAAAAGTAGCTCTGTGGCAAGACTGATAAGGTTCCCTTGCATACTCTAGGACTCCATAGTAATTGTTATCGGTGGCTAAATCCCACCTATTAGAAGGAGCCAGAGAGAGACACAGTCTACGGGCTCACAAAGCTGAGAAGGTGGGTGTGGCCTCAGGCATAGCTGGATTCAGAACTTGCGTGATGTTCAGTTCTTTCCCTCCATCTCTAAGCTTAGCTGTTGTCCCGACACTGGTCTCTCCATAGGCCTGTCCCATACTAGGCCAACTCAACATCCCCATCCTCACCATCCACCTAAAAAAAAAAAATCTCAAGGAAGGACTCTGATTGGCTGGCTGAGTCATGTGCCTCTCAGGGGCCAATCCCATGGCTGGAGGGCAGGCCTGATGATTGGCAGTCCCTTCAGAGCCACACAGAAAGGGGAGGGGCTGCTCCCCGAAGGAAGGGTGTATGTTTTCCAAAAGGGGTAATAATATGACAAATCGAAACAGCAGCTCTCTCTCACCACAGGCATATCTTGCTGTACTGCCCCTCCACTCTTAAATAGTTCATCCCAAAGGGCTCTGGAGGTCTTGTTCACCCTCTCCCAGCTCTGCCCTCCCCTGCCAGCGTAAGAATGAGGGTCACCCAGTATTAGAGCTGCAGTAGAAGCATTCTCCAGAACGGTTTGAGAATCTGTGAAAAACTGACAGCAAGAAAGCAGAGTGGCAGGGTTATACGGAGATCTGACTCAGGTGTTTTCTGAGCTCACTGATTACACATAGGAGAGAACTTTGGTTTGGTTTCTAAAATATGTTGCAACCTTTGCGGGAAGGGTGAGGACGTCATCTTAAGAGGTCACAGACCGACTCGTCCACTGGCCAAGTCAGGGTCACAGGTGTGTTTGGCCAGCATGTATCCTGCTGTTGTTTGAGGTTTGTGCTTTTTTTTTTTTTTGTAAGTCCCCAACATTTAAGCTGTTGGAGATGTCACAAAAATATGGAATTTGACAGTATCTTAAAGTATAATGGCAGTGCTAGGTCACATCCCTCATGACAACGGGAGGGTGGATCTGGGAAGTCGTTGCCCTGTGGAACAGGGCATGTGCGCTTCAGTTTGCCGCAGTCTCTACCACTCCCTTTTACACCCCCCAGCTTACTCCCAGCCCTCACACACCCTGCCTTGCTCTGTGGTCATTTTTGGATCTGGCACTAAATGGCTTTGAGACTAGACACCAGAGACCAGCCACCAAGTCTAGTGGTTTCCCTGGTGGCTCAGACAGTAGAGAATCTGCCCGCAATTCAGGAGACCCGGGTTTGATCCCTGGGTTGGGAAGATCCCCTGGAGGAAGGCATGGCAACCCACTCCAGTATTCTTGCCTGGAGAATCCCATGGACAGAGGAGCCTGGCGGGCTAAAGTTCATGGGGTTGCAAAGAGCAACTAACACACACATCAAGTCTAGAGACCTTCCCTGATGGAAAGTAAGACTGGCTGGAAAGGAAGAACCTGGCTCCCGAGCCTGCAGGTGACACAGTGACAGAATTCAGGGGCAAGCAGCTGGCACAGACTGAGAAAAACATCCAGCTGTTGTGCTTAGTTGCTCAGTCGTGTCCGACTCTTTGTGACCCCATGGACAGTAGTCCTCCAGGCTCCTCTGTCCATGGGATTCTCCAGGCAAGAATACTGGAGTGGGTTGCCATGCCTTCCTCCAGGGGATCTTCCCAACCCAGGAATCGAACCCGGGTCTCCTGCATTCCTTTCCCAGTCATCCCTTCACCTATTTTACCTATGGGAACACTGAGGCACAGAAGGAAGGGGACAGAGCGAACAAGCTGGACCTCAGTTTCCTGGCTCCGAGGCCAGGTTCTGTCAACCAAACCAAATCATTTCCTTCCTTCCTTCCTCCCTTTCTTCCTTCCTCTGACCACAAATCTTTAATAGCATCATGCAGCAGGCCCTTTGCACACATCACTTCTTCTGCTTTTTTCCCATTCACTTGCCAAGTATTTACTGAGCACCAATTCCATTCAGGTGCTGAACTAGATTTGGGGGAGATACAGGTAAAAAGAAAGTATAAGCAAAAACTCTACACACCTGGGTACCACTTTGGGTCAGGCCAGAGGCAGGGGTGGCCCTGGTTGGTGCTCACCCACCCAAGGGTCAGTGGTTACTCAGCCCAGTGGGTGTGCAGTGCAGGAACAGCTCCCAGCATTTGACACGGAGGCACGCTGCATGGACGCCGTACTAGCTTTGTCTCTGATCCATCCTGACCCTAGGCCAGGGCCAAGGAGAGGCAACATCTTGGGGCTACAGGGATGACCAGAATAGAGATGTGAGTGCAGGGTTAGAAAAATGGCTGAATTAGAAATACTGGACAGCATTCCTGCTGGCCTCAGAGGCTGGGGGTAGGGGTAGGCTTCAAGACAGGTAGTAAACTAATATTTGTTTATTTCTTTGCAAGCAGGGTGGTAATGACTGGCTCCTTGTAGCCTTTTGTGATAAAAATACCAAGTTGTCCTAGGACTGCTAGTTAAGATTTGTCCTTCCCCTTCATCCTGAGGGGGGCTTCCCTGGTGGCTCAGATAGTAAAGAATCTGCCTGCTATGCAGGAGAGCTGGGTTCGATCCCCAGGTCAGGAAGATCCCTTGGAGAAGGGAATGGCTACCCCAGTATTCTTGCCTGGAAAATTCCATGGACAGAGGAGCCTGGCGAGCCACAGTCCATGGAGTTGCACAGGACCAGTTAGTTGGGACTAACACTTTCACACTTTACATCCTGAGGAGATGCTCAGAAGATTCTTGAGAGGGGAAGGGGGGACTGGAGGCCCAGCCTGTGGTGGAGGGGTATTCACCCAGTTAGCTGGGCTCTGGGAGTATTAAGGCTGACGTTGAGGGGGCAGGGAATGGGGATGTCTCAAGTTGTCTCTCTGAAGAAAGAGGCCCAGGCATGCCACTGATCCTTAAACTCACTCACGTGGAGGAGGGCTGGGCAGTTTGCTCTGCAGGACAACTGGAAACTCGGTTCTGTTAAAACCGGGCCAGGAGACTAGTTGCACAGGTTAAGTCCAGTGTCAGGAGGAAATCTGGAGAAGTCAGTCCATTCCCAGGCCATGGGTGCTTGACTGAGGGCCTGGCAGCCAGGCCCTGTTTGGATGTTGGGGATACAGCCATACACAAGAGAGCTGAGGCCTCTCGTTCCAGAAGCTGATTTTTTGGTGGAGAAGATGGATACTTGCAAGTTGAAGTCAGTGCTGGGACAAAAATAAGGGTCTGGGATGGGGAAACAGAGCTACTGCAGTTTGAGCTGGCAGGGAAAGTGTTCTTGAGGAGGTGATGCTGAAATGGAAGTCAAGCCTTGGAAAAAGCTGGGCAGAGACATTCCAGATCAAGGGCAGTTTGTGCCAAGGCCCAAGAAAGGTGAGCTGTGGATGTGTCAAGGAGCAGAAAGAAAACCAGCCCAGGAAAGAGGACCAGGATGAAATGGGGAAGTGGGCAGGGGACAGGCCACACAAGACTGTGTCTAGAAATGGAGACTTCTTATTAAACTGTTGAAGGATTTTATGCAAGAAAAAAATTAGTCTACCCACTTGGAGTCCTAACCAGACAGATGAGAAAAGGAGTTGGAGACAGCATGGCTCTGCAGGTGATGAATGAAATGATTCCATCTGGTGGGCAGGGGTGAGCAAGGGTGGCCTTTATAAGAAGGTAATATCCTTCTGGCATTCAAGACCCAAATATCCAAATGTGAGTGGCAGGTCATGCCCAGCTCATGACGGAGGCCAAGCCACAGCTCACCAGAGAGGCCAAGCTAAACCACAAGCCAGGCCAAGTAGGGAGGGGCAAGACCTTGACTTCGTTCATGAGGGCTTGGGTACCTGCACTCATCAAGGGGTTTTTTCTTTTTACTTTTTGGGTGAGGGAGGGGACTCTATGTGAATCATAAGTCAAGGTCTGGGCTCGGGACTTCCCTGGTCCAGTGGTTAAGACTTCCACCTTCCAATGTAGGGAACACAGGTTAAATCCCTGCCCAGGGAGCTAAGATTCCAGGTGCCTCACAGCCAAAACACCAAAACATAAAACAGAAACAATGTTGTAATAAATTCAATAAAGACTTTAAAAATTATCTACATTAAAAAAAAAAATCTTCAAAAAAAAAATTCTAGGCTTAAATCCCTGCTCTGTCCTCCATGTGTGACCTCGGGCACCCGTCACCACCTCTCAGAGCCTCAGTCTCCTCCGAGGTCAAATGGGGACCCTGTGACACCCAGGGGGCGGGGAGGTCTAGAGTAGTTGATGAGCTTACGTGTGTGAAGGACTCATCCCAGTGCCTGGCCCTGGGTCCCTGCTCTCAGCACCACTGAAGTTCTGATGACCTCATAGGCTGTCAGAGCTGGAAGGGACTCCGAGTGGGGCCAGCTCCATCTCTGCATGAGGACACAGAGGCACAGAGAGGGGAGCAGCCTGCCCAAGGCCACACAGCAACTCCATGGCTGTCAAGCTCTCCTTACGGCCCTGCCTCTGGAAGGGCCTGTGGGCCTCCCCCTCCTCCTGTCGCTTCTTTCCCTGTACTTTTCCCTGATAACCCAGGGCCTGGGACCTTAGACGTCACAGCTGCCAGAGCTCCCATCTGTGGTTTCATTCAGACCAGGGGTGCCAGGCTCAGACCTCAGTAGTGATTCTAAGCCGGTCCTCAACCAGTTCTGAACCACCTCAGGGCTGGCTGGGGTGGACTGCTTAAGGGATCAAAAAGTGCTCTGAAGGTTGGGATTGAATGCCAGCCCTTTCATTTCTCAGCTGTGCATCCTTCTGCAGCTTTTACCTTCTGAGCCTCAGTTTCCTCATCTGTGAAATGGGGTAACACCCGAGGGAGCTCTCTGGGGTCTTTTTCTTAAGGTCACTAACCCCATTCATGAGGGCTGCACCCACATGACCTAATCACCTCTCAAAGGTCTCACCTCCTAATACCATCACACTGGGAATTAGATTCAACATGAATTTGGGTGGTGGGTGGGACGGGGGTGGAGACATAAACCTTCAGTCTATTATAAGGGCCCAGAGCTGATTTCTTCTCTCCCTTAAGGCACACCAAGGCGATGGCATTTAAAAGGAAAGGAAGCTGTGGCAAGGAGGCCCCAGAGACGGAGACCCTCTTGCAGCAACAGCGGGGGAAGAGGGGCCCGCTGCTGAGGGCCATCTGGCAGGTGGGCCGCTCCACCTTCCTCCTGGGGACCCTCAGCCTCATCATCAGTGACGTCTTCAGGTTCACGGTGCCCAAGCTCCTCAGGTAGGTCCAGGCCTTGGGTGCCTTGTTGGTGGTCCCTGAACGGTGTCCTTCCAGGGCCTGGAGGGCCTTCAACCCTCCTTCCGCCTCTGCCTAGACCTCTGGTGCTCAAGGCACTGAGGGTGGATGAAAAGGATGCTGAGGAAGAACAGAAATAAACGGAAAACTGACTCCCCTTTCCCTCGGGGAGGGAAAACGAATGCATTTGACCTGACTGCATCACTTTGCTTTCACTGTACCACAAAGGTCCCCCAAAATGAGGGGCTTCAAATCACTTCCTTAGCTTGTGATGGTGTGGGGCATCAGTTCATGCTGGGCTCAGCTGGGTGGTTCTTTCCTTGGCGGGTTCAGTCGTGTGTCTGCAGTCAGCAAGGTGGTCCCAGCTCGGACAGCTCGTCTCTCCTCTGCTGGTCTATCACCCTCAAAAGGCTCGTTCACGGGCCTGCTTGGCAGGGTCCCAAGACAAAGCAAGAGCTGCCTTTTCTCTTGAAGCCGAAGCTGGTTGTACAGCCCAGATTCAAGGGATGGCCTGTTACTTTGCTCAAGCTGCCGTAGCAAAGGACCACAGACTGGGTGTCTTGAACAGAAATCCTTTTTCCGGTGCTTATCTTTTCTATTGTCATTTCTTTCTTTTTTTTTTTGTAGAATTGAAGTTTAGTTGATTTATAATGCTGTGTTTCAGATATACAGCTAAGTGATTCAGTTTCATCAGATTCTTTTCCCTTATAGGTTATTATAAACTACTGAGTATAGTTCCCTATTTTGTACAGTGGATCCTTGTTGGTTATTATTATTTTATGATAGTTAGTGTGTAGCTGTTAATACCAAACTCGTAATTTATCCCTCCCCCTCCCCTTTGGTAACTTTGAGTTTGTCTTCTACGTCTGTGAGTCTATTACTGTTTTGTAAGTTCATTTGTATGATTCTTTTTTAGATTCCACATATAAGTGATATCATATATTTGTCTTTGGCCTACTTCACTGTGTGATAATCTCTAGGTCCATCCATGTTGCTGCAAATGGCATTATTTCATTCTTTTTTATGGCTGAGTAGTAGCCTTCTTTTTAATCTGTTCATCTGTTGATGGACCCTAGGTTGCTTCCACACCTTAGCTATTGTGAATAGTGCAATGAACAGTAGGGTGCGTGTATATTTTTGGATGGTATTAGTGGTAAAGAATCATCTTGCCAAGGCAGGAGACGCAAGAGATGAGGGTTCAATCCCTGGGTTGGTAGGATCCCCTGGAGTAGAAAACTCCCATATTCTTGCCTGGAAAATTCCATGTACAGAAGAGGCTGGCGGGCTACAGTCCACGGTGCCTCAAAGAGTCAGACACGACTGAGCAACTGAGCGCGCACACACACATCTTTCTGAATTATGATTTTCTCTGGATGTACCCAGGAGTGGGATTGCAGGACCATATGGTAGTTTTATTTTTATTTTTTTAAGGAACTTCCATACTGTTTTCTTCCCCAGTAGAAGGGATAGGCTACGTAATCCAGTATTCTTGGGCTTCCCTTGTGGCATAGCTGGTAAAGAATCCGCCTGCAATGTGGGAGACCTGGGTTCGATCCCTGGGTTGGGAAGATGCCCTGGAGAAGAAAAAGGCTCCCCACTCCAGTATTCTGGCCTGGAGAATTCCATGGACTGTATAGTCCATCGGGTCACAAATAGTCAGACATGACTGAGTGCCTTTCACGCACAATTCCTACCCCCCTCACGTATTGTTCTCTATAGTGGCTACACCAATTTACATTCCCAGTAACAGTGTAGGAGGGATCTCTTTCTCTTCATACCCTCTCCAGCACTTATTGTTTGTAGACATTTTGGTGATGGCCATTCTGACCAGAGGATGAGATGGTTGAATGGCATTGCCAACTCAATGGACTTGAGTTTGAGCAAGCTCCGGGAGATGGTGATGGACAGGGAAGCCTGGTGTGCTGCAGTCCAGGGGGTCGCACAGAATTGGACATGACCTAGAGACTGAACAACAACAACCCGTCGAAAGTCTAACCAGTGTGGAGTGATCCCTCATTGTAGTTTTGATTTGCATTTCTCTAATAATCAGCAATGCTGAACATCTTTTCATGTGCATTTTGACCATCTATGTGTCCTCTTTGGAGAAATGTCTATTTAGATCTTCTGTCCATTTTTTATTTGGGTTATTTGCTTTTTTGATATTGAACTGTGGGAGCTGTTTGTGTATTCTGGAGATTAATCCCTTGTTGGTCACATCGTTTGCAGATATTTTCTCCCAGTCTGGAGGTTGTCTCTTCATTTTTGTTTCTGGTTTCCTTTGCTGTGCAAAAGCTTCTAAATTCAGTTAGATCCCATTTAAACAAGAGACATTTTTGTCTTCACATCACCAAAGGCTAGAAGTTCAAGATCAGGGTTGTTTCTCCTGAGGCCTCTCTCCTTGCCTTGTACACAGCTGCCTTCTCTCTGCGTCCTCACGCGCTGACTCCTCGGAACACACGCACCCCTGGTGTCTCCTTGTGTGTCCAGATTTCCTCTTCTTCCAAGGGCACCAGTTGTCTTGGATTCAGGCCCCTCCTAACGGCCTCGTTTGAACTGAATGACCTCTTTAAGGGCCCTGTCGTCAAATGCACGGTCATATTCCAAGGTGCTGGGGGTTAGGACCTTAACATATACATTTTGGGGGTCACAACTCAGCCATAACAGATGAGGATAAAACCTCCGCCTGTTGATTGGAGATGTAAGTCATGGTGGAAATGAGCGTGGACAGTGGGAGAAAGAGCTGCAACCATTTTTGCAAAAACAAAAGACCCTCCCGTACTGTCTGGTCCTCCAGACCTGGCCAGGCTTACGCAGAAGCAGTAGCCACAGGCACCCTCTCTTACCAACTTCTCCTTCCTTCTCCTCCTGCAAGCCTCTTCCTGGAGTTTATCGGGGACCCCAGCACCCCGGCCTGGAAGGGCTATCTCCTCGCCATGCTGATGTTCCTCTCCGCCTGCCTGCAAACACTGTTCGAGCAGCAGCACATGTACAGACTCAAGGTGCTACAGATGAGGCTGCGAACGGCCATCACTGGCCTGGTGTACAGAAAGGTGAGCCCCGGGGCAGAGGCGTGGCCTTTCCTCTTTCCAGCCTGTCCCAATTTACACACAGACGTCCCAGCCAAGGAGAGCCATGTCACTGAACCGTTACTCTCATCTGCGCCCCCAAGCACACTCATTCATCACTCTTCTCATAGTTGCTCACACTGCACTCTCACCTTCTTGGTTATTTCTGTAAGACCTTGCGTGATCTGACCCTGAGACCTGTTCTGTCTGATCACATCACATGCTTCCTTCATACCTCCTTCCCTTTCCTCCAGCCACACCAGTCTCCTTTCAGTTCCTCAAGCATCCTCTTACCTCAGGGCCTTTGCATGTGTGGTTCTCACTGCCTGGGCACCCTTTCCCCAATTCTTCATGCAGTGAACTTCCGCCTGTCTCTCTGTGGATAAAGGACTAACCTTTGGGCTGTGTGGAAACCAGATAAAGGTAGGCTGTCAGCTATTTTACCAGGTAACACTGCTTACAGTTGAAATGACCCCTGAGCTACTGGTAAATGGAATCTGGGCTGGAAGTTCTGTCAGTGAACTGTGACAACCTGGAAGGAAGCCAGAGCTTTGGGCTTCTCTCCGTGCGGTCGTCCTTGGAAACGAAGCCCGTGAAGCTGCTGCTGTAAGACATGTTGGCCCCTCTGGCTCTGCAGCCTCTGAGCTAGGGCGACCCAGTCCCCGCTGAGTCCCTTTCTCACACCTGAACTGTCACCTGGGAGAGGAGGGGAGCAAAGGGAACAGCTCCAGGGTGGCCGTGTGAGTGGCTCCTGAGTTTCCCACCACGTGGCACGCTGGGGTCGGGTGTGGCCTGTCCGTTCTTGTGAGTTCACACGTGGAACTAAGGCTGTGGGAAGGCAGTCTAAGGGCTTTGCTCTTCCCATTTTTTTGGAGAATTTCAGGGCAGCCTCTCCATCTCCTGATGGGTCAGAGCCCCCAGTCTGCCCTCTGGGCTGCTTCTGTATTAACCAGGTTTAAAATTAATTAATTTATTTTTGGCTGTGCTGGGTCTTTGTTGCTGTGCTCGGGCTTCCTCCAGTTGCGGTGAGCAGGGGCCACTCTCTAGTTGCGGGGTTTGCACTCCTCATTGTGGTGGTTCCTCTTGTCGTGGAGCATGGACTGTACTGTGCAGGCTCTGTAGTTGTGGCTCACAGGCTTGGTTCCCTGAGGCATGTGGATCCTCCCCGACCAGGGATCGAACCCATATCCCCTACATTGGCAGGCAGATTTTTAACCATTGGACCACCAGGGAAGTCCAGTCATGCTTCCTTATTTTCTGTGTCTGGTGCTTCAACATCTGGGGCCTTGCTGACCCTGGAGGGACTGTCCGTCTGTCCCTTCCGAGGTCAGCCAGTTCCTCGAGGTGGTAAGTGACTCATCAGAAAGCATGCCTTTCACATGCAAACCAACCAACCCTGATTCACACTCCAGCTGCCTCCTTTTGAGGCCCTCAGCCTCTGGCCATTGTCCCTGCCCTAATCACCCCAGGGCCAGGTATCAGACAACAAGGCCCAGTTCCTATGCCCAGAGCAGCTGGAATTGCTCAAACTAGCCGATCCTAAGCCTGCTGAGCCTTTCTGACTTTCCCATAAAAACCACAGCAAGCTCTTGCCTATGGTTCCTCCCACCCTGCCCTACCCCAGTTCTTCCCCAAGTGACCCCCCCATAGCGTGGAATACTCCTTTCTATTGAGATCATTGAGTGTAATAAAGCCTCTAGTCAACATCAGTCTTCTGTGATCTGTGGGCTTGCCATAGTTGAATAATAATAAAACCTATATTTTAAGATATTTATTCATGGCACTCATCATAATTACTATTAAATGATGACCTGTGTACATCTTTAATTTTCTTCCCCAGCTCAAACTCCACTCCCAGGAGATCAAGCACCTCGCCTCTGTTGACCTTAGAACTCAGAGTGAGGCCCAGAGCAGGTGCTCAGTAAAGATTTTGGGGAGAATTTCTATACTTGGTTATTTCCACCTCATCATTTCATCCCCTCACTTCTTCCCTAACACACCCAGCAGAGAGGATTGCAAGTAGAATGTAGTATTCAACAGGCTGGAAGGGGTCCACTGTGACCCCAGAATCAGGGCAAATTTGTGGTTGTTAGAAAAATAGGTTGGTATCTACAAGCCACATTGAATGCCTGGGGGATTCAGTCTAACATTCTGTCTAGCCTCTGTTATCCTGGATTCCAATCCAAGCCCTCTGGATTTGGGCAAGTTGGTCAATTTCTCTGTGCCTCAGTTTCCTTGGCTGTGAAATGGGATTAATAATTCTCCATCTCATTGATTCTAGTTTCACTTTTTCTTTCTTCTTTTTTCCTCTTTTAATCAAGATGTTTTAATTTATTGAATAGTTGGCATTGATTTTTTTTCCCCCAAAGTGACACAAAAATTGTTGTTTACTTGCTAAGTCATGTCCAACTCTTTTGTGACCCCATGGACTGTAGCCTGCCTGGCTCTTGTGTCCATGGGATTCTCCAGGCAAGAATACTGAAGTGGGTTGCCATTTCTTCCTCCAGGGGATCTTCCTGACCCAAGGATTAAACCTGTGTCTCTCGGGTCTCCTCCATTGGCAGGTGGATTCTTTACCCCTGCACCACCTGGGAAACCCTATGTCCTAGGCACTGTGAGAAATAAATGAACATTTTCATCATTTTTTCCATGATGGGACACAACAGACAGCTGTATGAAACAGGCACAGTATGTGTCATTTAATCTAAAACACTGTGGGTAAAACACTCTGTATTTTTGTATGAGGCTTCCCTGGTGGCTCAGTGGTAAAGAATCTGCCTGTCAGTTCAGGAGATGTGAGTTCAATCCATGGGTCGGGAAGATCCCCTGGAGAAGGAAATGACAACCCACTTGAATAGTCTTGCCTGGAAAGTCCCACTGACAGAGGAGTACGGTGCGCTACATTCCATAGGGCTACATGTCATAGAGTCACAAAAGAGTCGGACACAACAGAGCCTGAGCGACTGGGCACAGAACAGCACAGCTAGGACACAGCGCCCAGCAGATGGCTACCATCATCATCATAAATCCAAGGTTTTGATGTAGTGTGTTATTGTTCTAGTACTTTAGGGATTTCACAGTCTTTTCATTTTTGTCATCTCCCTGGATTGTTACAGTGGTTCTGGGAGTTGGGCCTAGGAGAGTTTATTAGCCCACTTTACAGATGAGTAAACTGAGGCTCAGATGGTAAAGAAACCTGCCACAGGCAGCAGGGGCAGCATAACTCAGACCCCAGCCTGCCGGGTGGCTGTGCTCTTGCTCAGTCCAAGTCGTCGGCCTCTCTGCCTTCTAGCACCTCCCTTCCTCCACTGGTCCCCCTGCCTCCACAGGCATCCCTACCTGCTCACCACCCCCGCTTCCCTCCGACTCAGGTCTCCATGTGCCTGCCCCTCCCAGGTCCTGGCTCTGTCCAGCAGCTCTAGGAAGTCCAGTGCGGTGGGGGATGTGGTCAACCTGGTGTCTGTGGACGTGCAGCGGCTGACCGAGAGCATCACCTTCCTCAATGGGCTGTGGCTGCCGCTCATCTGGATCGTCGTGTGCTTTGTCTACCTCTGGCAGGTGAGCTGGGGCAGAGGGAGCAGGATTTGAGCGGAACCCTCCTCCTCCTCGTCCTCTTTAATCCTGTCTTTGTCTGCACCCTGTGCACTGATGTTGTGGCCAAAGTCTCAGGCCAAGGCGGCCTTCACTTCACTCTGGGCAGGATGCTCACCTGTCTGGGCCTCAATTTCCTCGTCTGTCAAATGATGATGATGGTGATGACGTTGGCACTTTGGGGGTGTGATATTGGGGCTTCACAGGTGGCGCTAGTGGTAAAGAACCCGCCTGCCAATGCAGGAGATATAAGAAACATGGGTTTGCTCCCTGGGTCAGAAAAGTCCCCTCAAGAAGGAAATGGCAACCCACTCCAGTATTCTTGCCTGGAGAACCCCATGGACAGAGGATCCCGGCAGGTTACGATCCACAGGGTCACAAAGAATCGGACACGACTGAAGTGACTTAGCACGCGTGTATGCAGGCACGCACGCATCAGGATACCAAGTAGGCTGGTTAGGCACGTTTTGAAGTTATCAGTAATGCTAGGGCAGCAGCAGCACCACCACCAACAACAAAAACAAAACAGAAAATTTAGGGGCAGGAATTTACTACTTAGTTTTCAAAACGCACAAAGTAGCCATTGGGGGGTGGTGGTGGGGAAATCAGAACTTTTCTGACTCCCTTACATCTGTTTTGTGATGTAGGACTTTTTTTGGTTGCCCGCGCAGCTTGTGAGATCTTATTTCCCTAACCAGGGCTTGTACCTGCACCCTTGGCACTGAAAGCCTGAAGTCCCAGCCACTGGACAGCCAGGGAATTCCCTTGTTTTAATATTTTTAATTAAAATCACAGACCTTGCAGTGAGTTCATACCCTGTTTTATCACTTGCTAGTTGTGAAACGTTCCCATAACTAGCCTCCCTGTGCCTAATTTCCTCATCTGCAAAGTAAGTAATAACGACGTATAAACTCTCTGGCAAAAATGCTACAAACGGTAACCCCAATGCCCACCCCTCCCCTTTTACCAGGGTCTGCTGGTGACTTTTTGAAGTTAGAGACCGTCTGCCAAGAGGCAAAGTGATGGGTGGTGTCATCTGCAGATTCACTGGGGTCATTTGGTCAGCCTGCTTCACTGCCCTGCATCTTCCCCCATGTCCTTCCTCCTTTTCTCTCCAATAGTAACAGTTAACATCTAAGTACTTGCTGAGCACCCACTGTGTGTGCTAGGTCCTGAACTGCAGGGTGGCAAGTCAAAAAGCATCCAGGCTCCAAGCTTTTATGGGGGTGGGGTGGGGGTGGAAGCAGCAGCAGAGGCATGATAATGATGATAACACATAACTGGTATTCTGGAACATTCCACACACTCACAGTCAGTAAGCCACCGACACACCCACCCAGGGGCCCATGAAACCCGGCATGCAGGCCAGATCCCCCACCTGTTTATGTGCAGACCTCAGGCTGTACAAAATGATGAATAACTTTTCCAAGAGAGACCCTACTGCCCCCAACATCATACCCTGCATGTGGAATTAAAGTGCCTCTACCCTTCAGCTGATGAATTCAGTGAGCACTTAGATAGTGAGACAGAGCTGTACCCTAAGTGTTTGTCTTGTTGATTACACATGGGGGTGGAGCACTTTAAAGATCTTCAACTCGGCTCCAGGTGTGGGTGTCAGGCTCACAAACTTTTCTGTAGAGGACTAGGTCCTCTGCAAAGTTGTGTTGGTTTTTGCTGTACAAGTCAAATCAGTCATGACTATAACTATAACTATATATATCCCCTCCCTCTGGAGCCTCCCTCCCACCCCCCTTCCCATCCCTCTAGGTCATCAGAGAGCCAAGTTGGGCTCCCTGTGTTATACAGCAGCTTCCCACTAGCTGTCTATTTTACACATGGTAGTGTATATATGTCAACGCTACTCTCAATTCATGCCACCTTCTCCTTTCCCTGCTGTGTCTACAAGTCTGTTCTCTACATCTGCATCCCCATCCCTTCCCAGCAGATAGATTTCTTAGTACCATTTGCCTAGACTCCAATGTGTATTAACATGCGATATTTGTTCTTTTTCTTTCTGACTTTACCTCACTCTGTATAACAGGCTCTAGATTCATTCACCTCACCAGAACTGACTCAAATGTGTTCCTTTTTCTGGCTGAGTAATATTCCATTGTATATAGGTACCTCATCTTCTTTATCCATTCATCTGTTGATGGATATCTAGGTTGCTTCCATGGTCTGGCTGTTGTAAACAATGCTGCAGTGAACACGGGGGTACATGAGTCTTTTTGAATTGTGGTTTTCTTAGGGTATGACATTGTGGGGGCAGTAGGCTCTCTCTTAAGACTATTCAACTCTGCCCCTCTAATGCACAAGCAGCTACAGATCCTACTAATCAAACAGGCCTGGTGGTGTTTCAATAAAATCACTTATGGACACTGAAGTTTGAATTTCACATAATTTCCACATGTTATAGAATCTTCATTTGATTTTCATGATCAATCATTTGGTAGTGGAAAAGCTATTGATTATTTTGTAGAGCTTGAAGTCTGCACATAAACAGGTGGAGGAATCTAGCCTGCATGCCGGATTTCACGGGCCCCTGGGTGGGTGTATCAATGGCTTATTGACTATGAGTGAGTGTGGAATGTTCCAGAATACCAGTGGTGTGTTATTGTCATTATTGTGCCTCTGCTGCTACTTCCACCCCCACCCCCCCATAAGGGCTTGGAGCCTGGATGCTTTTTGACTTGCCACCTGCAGTCTAGGACCTAGCACACGCAGTGGGTCCTCAGCAAGTAAACAGATGTTAGCTGTTATTATTGGAGAGAAAGGGGGGAAGGACACGGGAGAAAATGCAGGGCAGTGAAGCAGGCTGACCAATGACCCCAGTGAATCTGCAGATGACACCACCCATCACTTTTGTCTGCCTCTTGGCAGACGGTCCCTAACTTCAGAAAGTCACCAGGAGACCCTGGTAAATGGGGGAGGGGTGGGCATTGGGGTTAGCATTTATAGCATTTTTGCCAGAGAGAGTTTATTTAACGTTCTGTTCACAGCCTTTGAGTATTCTCCCAGCTCTGGCAGGTGTTTGCCTTCTGGGAGCCTCTCCATGTGACCCCTGGGTGGCGATATTGCCGCATAAATGACACAGACTGGCTAGCTGTTTCATTTTACTGTTTCAACTACATAAAAATCATTTATCCTCTTGGCCACTTTCACATTTTCCAGAGAGAGAAACCAAAGAGTGAGGGAAGAGACCTGTCCCTGGTCACAAAGCTGGTGGGGGGCAGGGCTGCCAGAGAAAATACAGGACATCCAACTAAAGGTGAATTTCAGATCAACAGAAATATTTCTTATTATAAGTCTATCCCAAACATGACATGGGATATATTTACACTAAAAACTTATTTGCTGTTTATCTGAAATTCAGAGTTAACTGGGCTTGCAATTAAATATATTTATTTGCTAAACCTGGCAACCCTTGTGGGGGTGAAGTGAAGATTCAGCTAATGATTGTACAACAGTAGCACCTGCTACAGGCGGTGGAAACAGCTCCATTCCCCTCTAATAGGAGCAAACTGCAGCTTAGGGAGGGTTAGTATCTTGCCCAGGTGTTGTTGTTCAGTCGCTCAGTCATGTCTGACTCTTTGCAAGCCCATGGACTGAAGCACACCAGGCTTCCCTGTCCATCACCAACTCCCGGAGTCTACCCAAACCCACATCCATCGAGTCGGTGATGCCATCCAACCATCTCATCTTCTGTCGTCCCCTTCTTCTCCTGCCTTCAATCTTTCCCAGCATCAGGGCCTTTTCTAATGAGTCGACTCTTTGCACCAAGTGGCCAAAGTATTGGAGCTTCAGCTTCAGCAACAGTCCTTCCAATGAATATTCAGGATTGATTTCTTTTAGGATTGACTGGTTTGATCTCTTTGCAGTCCAAATGACTCTCAAGAGTCTTTTCCAACACCACAGTTCAAAAGCATCAATTCTTTGGCGCTCAGCCTTCTTTCTGGGTCCAGCTCTGCCCAGGGTCACACCAAGTGTGGCATAAATTCAGGATTGGAACCCAGACCCGCATCCAGAGTCTGTTTTCACCAACGTTGCCAGGCACAACCCTGCCCACCTGGATGTATGTTGTCATGACTATGACCACCCCCTCCATCATGTGAGGTTCATAATTTTTCCCTCCACCACCAAACACAGGTGGACTCCATCTTCCACATGTGTTTCCTTCTAAGGAGCCCAGGAGTCCCGGTCTCTATGACCTGGTGCCTGCTGTCATTGGACTCTCTGACACCTCACTGCCTTAGGACCCGAGTCTGAGCATCACAACCACCACTCCCCAACCAGCCTTGTATTGACAGCTGGGCTCCTGGAGGCGTCTCATGACATCCAGCCCCCTCTTTACCCAGCTTCTAGGACCGTCTGCCCTCACCGCCATCGCTGTCTTCATGAGCCTCCTCCCTCTGAATTTCTTCATCACCAAGAAGAGGAACCACTATCAGGTCTGGCATTTGGAAGAAGGGACACTCCAGGCTGGAAGTGGGTGGCAAGTCTGCAGGTCTCAGGACTCGTGCTGGTGCAGGGCAGGGGGGAGGAGGGAGGTGCAGGGTAGGGGTGGGGGCTTGTGGCAGTTGCAGAGAAGGAACATTCCAGACTTCCTATCCTCTCCTCTCTTCTTCCCTCTGGACCCAGGAAGAGCAAATGAGGCAGAAGGACTGTCGGGCGCGGCTCACCAGCTGCATCCTCAGGAACGTGAGGACGGTCAAGTACCACGGCTGGGAGGGAGCCTTTCTGGACAGAGTCTTGCACATCCGGGCCCAGGAGCTGGGTGCCTTGAAGACCTCCAGCCTCCTCTTCTCCGTGTCTCTGGTGTCCTTCCAAGTGTCCACGTTTCTGGTGATGTCCCTCTGGTCCCCCTGCAGAGCAAGGACTGAGGGAGGGAGTGCTGGGGGTGCGGGATGAGGGCTCCCCACATAGGATCACAGGGTCACCATCACACCGAGTGACTGTCACAGACTGACCATCACCTAGCATGACCATCGTTATCAACAACACCTGGAAACTACCACCACCAACCCATGGATATGAAACCCCCCCCCACTGACATTTAGAACCACAAGTGCCACCAGGATCCAGAGCGCCCCGTGGTGGCTGATACCTGCAACTTGAGTCATCTTCCCAGAGTCTAGAGCCATAAATCCCACCGTTGTCTGGAACCATGAAAATGCTGACAAGATGGAAAAATGCACTGTTGTCCAATACCTAGAACTAAGAATGTCTGATACTAAGAGTGGGGGCCACATACACACAACTCCCTCCATCAATAGCAGAATTTGGGGGACGATCTGGGTGGAAGAGAACCCATTCCAGCATGGCAGGTGTGGCCACATGGCCCCTGGAGACCTGTAGCTAGCCTGCCTTCCCTGGCCACATTTGGCAGCTCACTGTCACCTCCTGTGTCTCACCCAGGTGGCGCTCGTTGTGTTTGCTGTGCATACTCTGGTGGCCGAGGAGAACGCCATGGACGCCGAGAAAGCCTTCGTGACCCTCACGGTTCTCAACATCCTCAACAAGGCCCAGGCTTTCCTGCCCTTCTCCATCCACTCCGTCGTCCAGGTGAGGCCGCGGGGAGGGGAGGCTGTCCGGGAGGAACCTGGCAGGCTGTGCTGAAACAATGAAACAAAACAGGGAAAGAGATGGGCGGTCACAGGGAACAGTGGGAAGAAGCCAGCAAACATCCTCAAAATAGGCAGCATCACCTTTCTAGCAAATCCATCTGCGAGGATTCATTCTGGTCCCTTTTTTACATTAATACAAAGGGATTTCATTTCATTTCTCTTCCTTTACTGTCTCTATTCACACTGTGCCTCCTTGGGGCATGATGAAAATAAGAAAACTGCTCCAGCTGAGACATTCCTATTTATTCTTTCATCCCTGAAGATGGGCTTGGGGCTGGGAGTGGAGACACCCCCAGGTGGACAGAGTTTGTAATCGTTCCTGATGACAGCCAATCAAAAAAGCCATGGTCCTCCTCCCTGGTCTGGTCTGCAGAATGGAAGCAAGGAGGTGGGAGGTCACCACCAGCATTGTGCCAACCTCATGCGCTTCATTGTCCATGACCTGGAGAGCTTTGTGCTGCTGCCTTGTAAACGCATAGGGCTTGGTAGGCAGGAAGCTTTCCCACTATCCTGAGGCACCCAACACCCAAAGTCTGAGTTCCTTTGTGGCCCTTACGGTACAGCTGACCTAAGGCTTTGGTTTCTCCAGGCCCGGGTGTCCTTTGACCGCCTGGCTGCCTTCCTCTCCCTGGAAGAAATTGACACTGGGGCTGTGGACTTGAGTCCCTCCAGATGCGGTGAGAGCTGAGTTCAGCAGGAGGGGGTGGGAGAGACAGGAGAACCAGCAGGGCCCCCCTTCCCACTGGTGGAATACCAGGACCCCAGCTGGGGGCTGCCAGCGATGGGGTGTGCAGACTTGCTGTAGGCTGTTACTTGGAAACGGGCACTGTGTAGGAACCCTCCCCTTGTGACTAAGGAAGCATCAGGTTGCTTACCTAGAAATCATCCGAATCCAAATTCTGGCTCCAGCACAGACCCCAGGGTGGGTGACCTTGACCAGTTATTAATCTGCCTGAGCCTCAGTGTTCCCATCTGCAAAATGGACATGGTTATCATCACAGCAGCTCTGCACAGGATTGTTGTGAGGGTTGAATGGGTCCTCTGAAGCCTCTCAGTTAGAGCAGGGCTCTGCACCAAGTCATCATCCAATGCATTTTAGTTATTATTAGAATTATTATTGGTAAAATTCCTCTTTGCTGAAAGAAGTCAGCAAAGAGACCTCTAAATAACCCCAAATTGGTGTTTCTGAGGCTCTTCTCGGCTTTGGCACGTTTTCAGCTGGGCACAGCCCTGTTTAGTCAAATTGGTGTGATTCAGGCGTTTGGAGGTGGACGCTGGCTTGGAATCCCAGGACTGCCTTGCCCAGCTTTGTGGCCCAGGCAGTAACAGCCCCACTCCTGGCCTTTGTTCCCCACTGTGGCAACCCACCTCCACCAGAATCGTCCTGAGGGTCACCAAGAGAGAGCAGGCCCCCGACTTTCTGGAGCTGCCTGATAACTAGCTTAGGGTCCAAGAGGTCATGCCTGTATCCCGGCAGGAGGGCCCCGTGGACCCTGGACCAGAAACCCCTGAGTGTTATTTAAGTCATGACTCTGACATCCTTGGTCACCTGCCTGCGACCAGAGCCTCACCACGCTCCCACACCCCCACCCCAGTCCTTGCTCTTCCCATGAAGGTGTGTGACAGTGAGGTTAACACAAGCACCAACAGCTGGCAGTGACCGAGCATTTACCATGAGCCAGCACTTTGGAAGTGCTTTACTTAGTGATGACCCCCTCGCCCCTCACCATGATACCACAGGGTAGGTGCTCCCCTGACCCACCCACTTTACAGGCAGGAAAATGACACATCCCCACACCCCAGATTGTTAAGAAAGAATGAGCCCCCAGAGCACAGTAGCCAAAATCACAAGAAAAACACAGAACTCCCAGTTAAATCTGAATTTCACATATTAAGAAATTCGGATTTTTTAGCATAAGTATCTCCCATGCAACGTGTGGGGCAAAATTATCCTGAAAAAGTACTCATGGTGTATCTGAAATTCAGATATAACTGGGCATCCTGCAGTGTGTCTGAAATCCTCCCCTAGAGACCATCCAATTCAGTGGGTGTCAGTAGTGTTGACTGCTTATTAAATGTAGGATTCTCAGGCCTCATCCTCAAGGAGAATCTCCTTTATTGGTTTGAGCTGAACCATCGAGAGCTTTGTGTTTTTTTAAAAAAATCTTTCCAGGTGATTCTAAATGTGTATTCAAGGTCTGAAACCACTAATCTGGTGCCTCCCTTGTTACACAGATAAAATATCTAAGACCCAGAGACATGGGGAGACTATATGTCCCTGGTTACATCAATGGTCCCAGTGAAATTAATAACACACCATTTCCAGAGTCCTGGATCAGGTGATAAATTGTATCAGCTGCCCTCTAACCTTTTCTGTGAAGGACCCAGTTGTACATATTTTAAGCTTTCCAAGTCCTTTTTTCTCTGTCATAACTGCTCACTTCTGCCTTTCTAGTGTGAAAGCAACCCCAGGAATACATAAATGAATGGGCGTGGCTGTGTTCCAATAAAACTTGATAAAAATAGGCAGCAGACAGGGTCTGGCCCCTAGGCTGTTGTTTGCCAACCACTGAGTTATGTAACCATCTGAGAGGGAGAGAATGTGACCACCGCAGGGTCACACAAGCCGGTCCGTAGAGGAACAGTTTGTTTAGTGGGGGAGATTTCCTGCTGCCCGTGGGTGTGCTGGAGGAGGGGCGAGCCTGGAGCATCTTGTGTAACTAGCCTTGTGTGCCTTGTAGCTGCTGGGGAGGACTGCATCAGAATACAGGAAGGCACCTTCAGCTGGTCCCAGGAAAGCGCTCCCTGCCTGCACAGGTACAGGTGGTTTCCCTGGTAACAGCCTTCCCTTGGATGTTGACGAGGTGGGTGGGGGAGGACGGGAAAGTGAGAGCTCCCATAGACAGAACAGGGTTTCTGAGGCTTGCCTGTCAGGGAGGAGACGCCCCTCTGGTCCCCAGGCTGGTCATGTTGATGTTGAGGGAAGCCTGGCCAAGAGTCCCCAGGGTCTGGCCAGCCATGGCCACTTCTGTCCCTGCTATGTCAGACTGGCCTTTGTCACCTCCAGCCCCCAGCTCTTTAGCTGGGTCTCTGGGGCAGAAAACCCCAGCCAACCCCAAAGCTCCCTGTGAAGGGAGAGGAAACACCCTGGACTGTATCTGTGTTGCTTGTCATCCACCCACTTCATAGTGTTTATTGAGCACTTGCTATGTGCCAGGCCCTGTTCTAGGAACTGAGAATAGAGTGAAGAAAACAGATAAGGGCCCTGTGCTCTTGGGGCTGACATTCTGATGGCAGGGAGTGGGGTGGGGTGGGGGTGGGGCAGGGGGCACAAATGAGAAATCAGAGTGAGGGGGCAGAGTGATGTCAAGGGACAGGTATGTGCATTGAGGGAAGGCCTGGCATTTAAACAGAGGTGAGATAACAGGAAGGAACGAGCCTTGCACATGTTTGGGAGAGGAGCTTTCTAGGCAGTGGGAAGAGCAAGTGCCAAGGTCCTGAGGCAGGTGTGTGCCTGGACCCAGGACTCTCCACCTCCACACCACTGACATTTGGGCTAAGAGTTCTGTGTGATAGAGGCTGTCCTGTGCCCTGTAGTGGGATTAGCAGAACTCCCAATATCAACCCACTAGATTAGAAAGCAGGCCCGCCAGGTGTGACAACTGAAAGTACCTCTAGACTTTGCCACATGACACTTGTGGGGCACAATCCCCCAGGTGTATTTGAGAAACAGGACATCAGCGTGGCTGCAGTGATGGGATGCTGGGCATCCTTCATGATTGTCAGAACCTCAACTTTTACCCCAAGTGAAGCGGGAACTTTTGGGGCCCCCGTGGGGGAGTTGGGTTGGAACAGGTCCCTCGGGCCCGTGTGGGAGGGATGGACTGCAGGACATGGACAGGGTCGGGGGCTTCAGTAGGAGGGTTTCAGTAGGAGAGCACTGAGGAGCCTGTGGCTGTGACCTGGGCAACAGGAGATGCTAGTCAAACTCTCCCAACCAGTAAACTCTGTGTGCATGGGTACATGTGTACATACAAGTGTACGTGTGTGTGTGCACACAGGTGTGTGTGTGAGATCGTTTGTGTATGCACTTGTGTGTGCATAGATTGTGCATATGTCATGTGCTTGTCTCTGTGCACCTGTGTGGTGTGCATGTGTATGTGTACTTGTGTGAGGGTGTGCATCTGTGTGTGCAGTCTGTATAGTGCATGTGGGCACAGTTATGTGTGCCCTTGTGTATTCTGGCATGTGTGTATCTGTGTACAGGTGCGCATGAGGTATGGTGTAGTGAGTGTGCACAGACCTGTGTGTGTGTGCATCTGTGCACCTGTGCATGCATGTGTGGTATAGTGTGCTCAGACCCATGTGTGTATACATGTGCGTGTGGATGTGGTATAGGGAGTGTGCACAGACCTGTGTGCGTGCATGTGTGCATCTGTGTACACATGTGCATGCATATGTGGTCTCGTGTACAGTTGCATGCAGGATGGTGGCTCGCATAGCCAGACAGGGGTTAGAAGAAGAAGGAGGGCCCCAGACATCCTCTTAGTGGCCCCCCATCCTGGGTGAGTCACCAGAAGCTGAGGCCAGTTGTCTGGGGTTCACCAACTCTGCCCAGACTCAGGCTGAGTCCTACTCAGGAACCCTCGCCCCTTCTGTGTTGCCAGGATCAACCTCACAGTGCCCCAGGGCTGCCTGCTCGCTGTCGTCGGTCCCGTGGGGGCAGGAAAGTCCTCCCTGCTGTCTGCCCTCCTCGGGGA
Organism: Giraffa tippelskirchi; assembly: GCF_054371585.1. NCBI lineage: Eukaryota > Metazoa > Chordata > Mammalia > Artiodactyla > Giraffidae > Giraffa > Giraffa tippelskirchi. The sequence continues at coordinate 26,991,498 of NC_137287.1, forward strand.
GCTGTCCAAGGTGGAAGGGTCCGTGAGCATCAAGGTGAGGCCGGGCCCCTGCTGTTCACTGGACTGTCCCCTGCCTCTGCACCTCCCAGTTCACCATCTCACAGCTAAGCTCCCTGCTGCCTTTCACCACTGCCAACAGCCCGGCTCCCACTGCTCCTCCAAAACTGTTCCCAACCCCGTCCCCATCAGCCTGTTTGTCTTTTAGGGTCCGGTGGCTTACGTGCCCCAGGAGGCCTGGGTCCAGAACATGTCTGTGGTGGATAATGTGTGCTTCGGGCAGGAGCTGGATGCACCGTGGCTGGAGACGGTCCTGGAGGCCTGTGCTCTGTGGCCGGATGTGGATGGCTTCCCTGCAGGGGTCCACACCCGAACCGGGGAGCAGGTGAGGGTCCTGGGGGCCTTCATGGGCCAGGGAGGCAGGGTGGCCGGGGGCCATTAGCTGCCCTGACCTGTGGGTAGTGTGAGGGAAGGATACAGGGGAGACAGAGTGGGCAAGAAAGTAGGAGAGGAAAGGGGCCCAGCTCAGGGCCAGGCACATAGCAAGTGCTCAGTAAATAGTCATTAATGAGAATGGTTGAAAATGGAGACTGAAGAGAGGCCGGGAGACATGGCTTGGGTTGGTGGGGTGGGGGGTGGAAGCTCTTTAACAACTGGGAATGAGGTGACCCAGGCTCCTGCCCTGCCTCTCTGGGTGACACTGGTCAGATTGCTTCCTCTCTCAGGACCTCACCACAGAATCTGGGTAGAGATGTCTGATAAACAGGATGTGTGCCTCCAGAGCTATGGGTTGGGCAGGGATTGACAAACTATGACCCACAGACCAAATCTGGCGTACCAGCTGGGTTTGTAAATAAAGTTTTATTGGAACCGAGCCACGCACATTCATTTATCTGTGGTCCATGGCTGCACTTTCATGATCAGGGCAGAGACGAGCAGCTGTAACAGAGACTAGGGTGGGGGTGGGGCAGCAAAGCTTTATTTATTTTTGGCTGCACTGGGTCTGCGCTGCTGCACATGGGCTGTCTGTAGTTGCGGAGAGCGCGGGCTGCTCTAGTGGCAGTGCACAGGCTTCTCACTGCAGTGGCTTCTCTTTGTTGCAGAGCATGAGCTCTGTGGTACACGGGCTTCAGTAGTTGCAGCATGTGGGTTCAGTAGTTGTGGCACACAGGCTTAGTTGCTCCACAGCGTATGCGATCTTCCCAGACCAGGGATCAAACCAGTATCCCCCCGCATTGCAAGATGGATTCTTAACCACTGGACCACCAGGGAAGCCCCCACAAACCTATTTTAAATAGTTACTATCTGGCCCTTTATGGAACACATTTGCTGACCCTTGGATTAAGGAATTGAAAGTGGAAAAGTGGGAGATAAAGTAAAGTAAATGGGTAAGGTTTCCTGGAAGGAAGAGGAGAGGTTCCAGGAAAGGGTCTGGAGGAGCCAGAAAGAGCAGCTGAGAAGGAACATCTGGGGAGAAAGATGAGGCATCCTGCAGCCAAGGGGAGAGAGTGGGGTGCCTGCTGCCCTCCATGTCTGTCCAGCTATGTCACATTCTAAACCAAATATGATTTCCTGTTGCCTGCTCCCCTGAAACCCACCCCATCCTGGGTAATGGAAGCTCCATCCTTGCAGAGCTCAGAGCCTAAACCTTGGTGTCCTCCTTGATTCTCTCTTTTTCTTACACCCATGTCTAATCCATCAGCAAATCCTGCTGGATCCCCCTTTGAGGTAGACTTAGAATGTTCTGTGCCCCCCCACCATCAGCTCTCCCCACATAACAGCCATGCAGTAAATATGAGTGGAATGATGAATGAATGAATGAATGAAAATAAGGACTGAAAAGTTCCCACTGGATTAGGCAACAGGGGAGTGACCAGTGCCCATGAGGAAGGCTGTATGAATGGAGAAATGGGAATAGAAACTGGACTCAAGGGGAAGGAGAAGCAGATGCAGGAAACCTGGCTGGAAAAGGGAGAAGCCAGGCAGGGTGGAGGTGGGGGGATGTTGTTTTGAGAGCAAGTGTTTCAAGTTGGAAGTGGCCATGGAGGACAGGCACTGTGAGCCATAGCTCATTCTGGTGAGCAGACATGTCCTAACATCACACTGGCATTGTAGGTGTAAACCCAGGTTCCTATCCCTCTCTTGTCATCACAGGGCATGAATCTCTCTGGGGGCCAGAAGCAGCGGCTGAGCCTGGCCCGGGCCATCTACAGGAAGGCTGCTGTGTATCTGCTGGATGACCCCTTGGCAGCTCTGGATGCCCATGTTGGCCAGCACATTTTCAACCAGGTCATTGGGCCTGATGGGCTGCTCCGGGGGACGGTAAGTTTGGGAAAATGTCTCAGAGGCCATAGTGCAAAGGTAGAGAAAGTTCTAACCTACATCTGCCCACCACCACCCTCCTGGAATTCAGTTTTCCTCTTTGTAAAGGTCAGCTTTTGCTGTGACCACGCTGCATAACAAACAGCCCCCAAATCTCAGTGGCCCACATCTTCAGTCATTTCTTGCCTATGGGTCTGTGGTTAAAGTACCACAGCTCTGTGTCAGGTCACTGGCCAGGTTCAGGTGAACTGTGTCTTCTGGTTTCAAGACAGGTTGAAGGAGCTCCTTCTCTGTTGGGACATGCCATTTTCAAGAAACCTGGCAGGAGCACAAGAAGGGGAAGTCTCCCCACTCTGAGCCCCAGGACACTGCCAGCCCCCTCCCCCAGCTCTGGAACAGTGCTCAAGTGCATGAGTGTAACTTCCATCCCTTCCTGCCAGACTCGGATTCTCGTCACCCACGCACTCCATGTCCTGCCCCAGGCTGATTGGATCGTGGTGCTAGAAGATGGGGCCATTGCAGAGATGGGTTCCTTCCAGGAGCTGCTGCACAGGAAGGGGGCCCTGGTGGGCCTTCTGGATGGAGCCAGACAGCCAGGAGATGGAGGAGAAGGAGGTACCGGCTGGGCTTTGCTGGTTCTCTGTGCCTGGCTTCTGCTACCCTTGGAGAGGAGGTTACACAGCTCCCGCTGGCCAGAGTGGAGCCTTCAGACCACACTCTCCCTACAGGCCCAGGCCAGAGGCAGACAGCTTTCCCATGAGGCCACCCATCCCCCAGTTGGTGCCAGTGGAACTTTCTATGAGCCAGGGGCTGTGCTAAATGCTTCTATAAACATGCATTGTCTTATTTGGTCTTCACACCCCCACTATGAGGCACTGTGCAGTTATTTTTTTTGCCTGATTTTTCATTAATGCAGTGTACGAGTCCAACTTTCACGTGTATATGTCTTTACATAAGCCAGGCTCACATCTCTTCATCAGAGCAGTGGTTCACAGACTTTTGGATGCAAAAATTTACTTGAAATGCTCATTTAAAATGCCGTTCCAGGCTTTCCCCATGAAGATTTTGGGATTTAAAGGCTTTTGATGGTTGTGATCAATGTACCACACTTTGAGTAACAGGCCCAAATATGATATACCTAGACTAGCTTCTCAGCCTTTTGGCTAAGGTCAAGTGCGTGTGTGCATGGTTGTTCAGTTGTGTCCGACTCTTTGTGACCCTTTGGACTTGAGCCCACCAGGCTCCTCAGTCCAAGGGATTCTCCAGGCAAGACTACTGGAGTGGGTTGCCATGTCCTTCTCCAGGGGATCTTCCTGACCCAGGGATCCAACCCACGTCCCCTGTGTCTCTGGCATTGCAGGCAAATTCTTTGCCTGCTGAGCTATCAGGGAAGGTCAAGTAGAGTATGAGGGCTTCCCTGGCGGCTCAGTGGTAAATCTGCCTACCAACGCAGGAGATGCAGGTTGGATCCCTGAATTAGGAAGATCCCCCGGAATAGGAAATGGCTACCCACTCCAGTATTCTTGCCTGGAAAATTCCATGGACAGAAGAGCCTGGTGGGCTGCAGTCCACGGGATCGCAGAGAGTTGGACATGACTTAGCAACTGAAAACAGACTCATATACCTAGATGTACTGTGATAGACCAAATGAGGCAATAAGAATGTAGCTCTTGATTGGCGAGTGTAACTTAATGGTAAGTAAATTATAGCATTTTATATGAAAACAAGTATAGATAAATAGGTATTCATACAAATCTTTAAGACAGCCACCCAAGGAAGTTTTGTGTTTATTATGGGTGCTCTGTGGTACCACAGAGGTATCATTTGATTTTGTTATAAAATGAGGGGTGTGCCCTTACTCACTGAATTGCCAGCAGTTTGAAAGTTTGACGTTTATGTTGGGGCAGGGGATTCATCCTGAGTTAATTATTTATGCCATGATTAAACCTACTGAGTTATGTAGCATTATCAGAAGCATTGTTGGATGGGACTTCCCCGGCAGTCCAGTGGTTGAGACTCTGGGTTCCCGGTGCCGGGGCCATGCGTTCGATCCCCCATGCTGCATGGTATGGTCTGGCCGAGAGCTTCCTCAGGACCAGGTGCTGGGGCAGCAGATTCAGGGTGCAACCGTGGACTCTGGGCGCCCACTGCCACCTGCCCTCGGACAGGACCCACCACCCCGGACTCCAAGTGCATCCAGCGCCTCCACGGCCTCAGGGTGGCCAAGGAGGAAGGGGACGGGGCCGCCAGGGCTCGGCAGCGGGGTCCTGGTCGGAGCAGGAAGGGGCCCACAATGTGCTCATGAGTGTACTGTGAGTCCATCTCATTGTGCAATTATTGCAGCCACTTTTCAGAGGAGCAGCTCAGCCAAAAGAGAGTTAAATAATTTGTCCAAGGTCTCAAGATTAGAACTTGGGTGTGTTCAGCTCCAGAGTCTGTGCTTGTAACTGCTACAGGGACCTAGCAAGGAGGTCACTTGGTGCCTTGAGGCCAGAGGCCCTGGGCATGCCAGCTAGGGGTTCTACCTATCCAGAGAACCCAGAGAACCTACAATCCTTATTGGAAAAATTGACAGTGTTCTGGTAGGAAAGTCAGCAATCCACGTTCAGCCACAGTGATGATAAAGAGCTGCCAGGGTCACCTTCATTAACTCGTTTGATCACCACTTAGCACCTGTGAGGTCAGTACTGTACTTGCCTTCATTTAAAAAAATTTATTTATTTTAACCGGAGGATAATTACAGTACTGTGATGGCCTTGTCCATACAGCCACATGAATCGGCCACAGGCATACATGTGTCCCCTCCCTTCCTCCTGAACCCCACTTCCACCTCCCTCCCCACTCCATCCCTCCAGGTTGTCACAGAGCATCAGCTTGAAACACATACATTACCATTTGTAAAACAGAGAGCCAGTGGGAGTTTGATGTATGACACAGGGAACTTCCATATTTTAGATGAGAACTGAAGCCTGGAAGTTAAAGAACTGGTCTAAGTTGACCTGATTTGTAAGTGGCAGTGCCAAGGTTTGAACCTCCATCTGTATGTTGTTTGCTGCCCCTCCAAGACAGAGTCAGGGCTCACAGCCAGGTCTCCCCACATCCCAGGCTCCACCTCCTCTGCTACGCAGTGGCTCACCCTGGTAAAGTCCCTAAACATTGATTCACTGTGTCACCTGCTTGGAGCTTGAAGATAGGACCCTCCCGGCCTGGGAAGTGGTGGGCAGGAGGGTCCTTCTTTGGGGAGAGGACATCTGAGGTTGGGTGAGAGCTATCTGGAAAAGAACATTCCAGAAACAGTGAACTGCTTGTATAAGGGCACTGGGAGGACTCAAGTGATTGGACTTGGTGCAGTGATTATTGCTGTTTCCCAGCCCCAAGTTCATAGCAGATGCTTGGTTATTTTTGCCAAGTGAGTAAGTGGGTGAGTGAATGAGGTTCTGGGAAGAACCCAGGGAGGACGGAGTGAGAGAGAAGGAGCCAGGTGACATGGATGCTCAGTGAGTGAAGGCCGCACAGCCAGTGGGTGTCAGAGCCAGCATCCGGGCCCCGAGGTACCGACCTCCATCGAGTGACACGGCTCCCTTGACCTTGCAGAAACAGAACCCCCGGCCGGTGCCAAGGACCCCAGAGGCTCTGCTGCAGGTGGGAGGCCTGAGGACGGATCAGAGAGGTGAGTTCGCTGTGGTGCTGAGCACAGGGAGGGCCCGAAAGCTGAGGCTGAAGCAGAGGTGCTGTGTGACCGCCTGCATTCCAGGAGGGTGGGGCGGCCCCAACCATTCTAGATTGAACACCTGCTGAAGACCCACCATGGGGCCCAGTGCAGAATGATCACCAGAGACCACTGGGCGGTCAGTTAGCCAAAATGACTAAGTCCCCACGTGTCCCTTTCACAGAGTGACCCACCTGCCTTCAGGTGTGATGAAGTCCGTGAAGTTTGTCAGAGTTGTCTCGTGGCCGCAGTGGGGCAGGGCCGATGCAAAGGAGGAGTCAGGCCATGCTTGTTAATGTCCGTGCCAGGCCCTGTGGCTCATGCTTTGAGGCACATCAGTGTCCCTTGGTGCTGGCGGGGTCACCAGGCGGAGGCCTGGTGTCCCCTTGTCTCCAGCTCCCTCTGGCCGCTCACTGATGGACTCACTGAGGGACCACCTTTGCGCTCCATTTTCATGGAAAGTGACCTTGTAAAACAGAGCAATAGACCACTGGGCACCGCCAGAAAGTGCGAGAGTGCGCGCTTCAGTGCCAGTTGTTGGGGGACCACAGGGGGAAGTGGAGGGGCCTCAGTCCCTGAGGCTGGGCCCAGTTCCTCCCATCACAGTCAGTCGCCCAGAGCGCTCCTGGGCCATACGCTGGGCAGGCCTACGGTGTACAGTATCCTAAGTAAGAGCAGATAGATAGACATGTAGATGGATGCTGGGTAGATAGATAAATAGATATAGGTAGAGAGGTAAGCAGGTAGGTAGGTAGACAAATAGCAAGACAGAGAAGCGGATACATAGATGTAGGAAGATGAATATTTTATTGGAAAAACTTGCTAACCATCCCCCTTTCTCTCCATTGCTGTTGTCTTTTCATTGCTAAGTTGTGTCCGACTCTTTTGAGACCCCATGGACTATAGCCCGCCAGGCTCCTCTGTCCTTGGGATTATCCAGGCAAGAATACTGAAGTGGTTGTCATTTCCTTCTCCAGGAGATCTTCCCAACCCAGGGTTCAAACTCGTGTCTCCTGCATTGGCAGGCAGGTTCTTTACCACTGTGCCACCAGGGAAGCTCTCACACAACTACATCATTCACTTCTGACACCAGATGGGTGCTCCCCTACCCATCTCAAACCTTCACAGCAAGCGATTCTCCAACACCAACAGGATGTCCTACAATTGAACTCAGTTCTGATGCTGACCACCTGGGGAGAATGTCAGATCCCACAAGTGAAGGGCTCAGTCCCTCATGCCTGCTCCTCCCACTTCAGATGCCAATCACAAGTAGTAGGTCCCCAGGGTTCCCACAACTTCTGTCCTACTTGGGGACGAATCGGGGGTTTGGTCACACCCTCCTTGAGTTTGATTAATTTGCTCAAATAGCCCACAGCACTCAGTTTACTGAAGGATGTGATCAAGGAGACAGAACAGCCAGATAAAGAGACACACAGGGCGAGGTCTGGGAGGGTCCTGCATGCAGGTGCTTCTGTCTGCATGAAGCCCGGTGTGTCAACCTCTGGGTGTGTGCACTAATCTGGAAGCACCCCAAATCCCATATAATTGGGATTTTATGGAGGCTTCCCGATGTGGGCATGATTCATCATTAACTCCATTTCCTGCCCCTCTTCCCTCCCTGGAGAATTGGGGTGTGACTGAAAATCTCAAGCTTCTAATCATGGCTTAGTTTTTCTAGTGACCAGCCCCCATCCAGGAACCCACCCAGAGTCATCTCAGTAGAACAAAGATGCTCTCAAGGCTCTACTCACTTAGGGATTTACAAGGGTTTTAGGAGCTCTGTGCCAGGGATGGGGTCAAAGACCAAATATATATTTCTTAACATAAATCACAATATCACAAAGATAGATAAATTGATAGATGGATAAATAGATTGATGGGTAGATGATTGATAGACAGACATAAATTATCCCCATTTTACATCTAAGGAAACTGAGGCACGGAGAGATTAGTCAGCTGCCCATGGTTTCACAGTTAGCAAATGGCAATTCATGCTTAAGGTCGTCAGCCTACTCAGCCACAGTTAATAGGAACAATCCAAAAGTGTTCAGCAGACTTCCTGAAAACCTGGACTGATAAATCTGAGAGTAAAGAGCAGGTGCAAAATGATTGCAGCAATGCTTAGACCAAAATGACAACCAAGAAGCTCCCTCAGTGAGATGGCATTGGAAGAACAGGCTTGCTTGACTCTGGGGTAATAGGTAGCTGGCACTGCAGAGGGAAAATAGCATGGCACCTAATTGGTGCTCACAGTGATAGTTGAATGAATGAATGAGTGAGCGAGTGACTCAGTGGCTACCATACACCCCATGAAGAGAGACACTGATTTGTCCTCATTTACTCTAAATGACAGGTTCATGAAGTTAGTCCCTGAGAAGGACAGCGCTGCTTCAGAGGCCCAGACCGGGCTTCCCCTGGATGATCCTGAGGGGCCAGGATGGCCAAAAGGAGAGGATAGCACGCAATATGGCAGGGTAACCATCTGCTCCCCTCACCCCTTGTCCACTGTTACTGCTGTTCCCCGGGGCTCGGGACCTCCCAACATATACAGCACTGGGTGCGGGAAGAGGTTGCGGGGGACAACTCACCTTTATTGAACACCTACTATGTGCCAAGTAAGATTCCAGACACTTCATACTTCTTAATGCTCACAACCACCGTAAACTCAGATGATGATAGCTCCACATTAGAGATGAAGAAACTGAGTCCTTAAGGAGTTTAGAGATTTGTCTGTGTTCTCACAGCTAGCAAGTGACCACTCGGGACTCAAACTTAGGACAGTCTGAATCTGAAGTTTACAGTATTTCTTTCCTACGCTGCTTTGTCCACCCACTCACTCCCTACCTATTCATTCATTCATCCATCCATTTTCCTTTCCACCCACTCACCCACCCATCTACTCAGGCTTCTATCCATCTCACCCAACCATCCAACTCTTCACTCACCCAGTCATCCACCCATCCATCCATCCTGCCATCTGTCCATCCACCCAGCCTCTTACAGACCCACTCTTTTACTCATCCACCCACCCATCTAGCTGTTCACTTATCCATTCGTTCACTCAACCATCCACCTACTCATCCACCCAGCAAACATTTTCAGAACCCTCACTGTGTGCCAGATGATGTTTCTGCCTTGGGGGAGATTGCAGGCCAGTGGTGGTGGGGTTAGGAAACAATTAGGCTAATAAGAAAGGTGATATCAGGTAATGATAGATGCTGTAAAGAAAGTGATGAGAGAGGGACCAACCAAGGATTGAGAGCCTGCTTGGATATGATGCTCTGAGGAGTGACATTTGACATCCCTGAAGGAGGTGAAGGAACCAGACATGGAAAGAGCAGGGAAGAGCATTGCAGGCAGAGGGAATAGCAGGGGTCAAGGCCTTGAGGTGAGAAGAAGCCAGAGAGAAGGGTCCCATGAGACCAGAAGATAGTGCATAGCGGGCGGGTAAGGTCAAAGGGTGTACTGAGGTGCGGAATTTCTTCCAAGAGCAACAGAAAGTCAAGGGCAGGTCAGCAACAGCAATACAGGGTCAGGTGGATGTTTGAACAAGTTCATTCTGGGTGCAGCTGCATGGAGAATTTCATATTTGTAGGAACTAGACCTTAAATAAAGGACTTAACCACTCTGTGTCTCAGTTTCCTATCTGTCAGGTGGGAAATATGATGAGGAGGGAGACACATGCCTGTCCATAGTAGGTGTTCAAATAACCACTCCCAACCCAGAAAGTGCCATCGCCTGTCCCCGTTAAGGCCCCCACTGGCCATCTGGGAGCCACAGAGGAAGGGGGTCCTGAGGCTGGGCGGGCCTGGGGGGAGGTAATGCTCCAGGTGGGAGGTACTGCATGGTGGTCCCATCTGCCTGTTGGCGTGTTTTGGGAGCCTCACCTGGCATTTCCTGTCTCCCCCTGGGGCATCACTCTGCCCACATCTCTCCTATGTGTGCTACAGGTGAAGGCTACCATGTACCTGACCTACCTACGAGCAGTGGGCACCCCGCTCTGCCTCTACGCACTTTTCCTCTTCCTCTGCCAGCAAGTGGCCTCCTTCTGCCGTGGCTACTGGCTGAGCTTGTGGGCAGACGACCCCAGCGTGGACGGGCGGCAGACTCACACGTCCCTGCGGGGCTGGGTCTTCGGGCTCCTGGGCTGTCTCCAAGGTACCTCTCTCCATCCTCCAGCTGCACCCAAGAGTTCCTCGGGACTGCCTCACCTACACACCCGGGCTCACCCTCTCTTTTCCTGAACATCTGGGCAACCGTCCTGGGTGCAAACACAGACCTGCATCCTTAAGCTGGGACTGGGGAAGTCCCTACTTTTACAGACCCCTCAGAGTCTCTCCCAGCCTCATCGGCAAAGGCAGAATGTTGGCCCCCAGGTTTGGGGGCAGCTGAGCACTTAGGTCAGCTGGACTCTGCCCCTCCCCGAGGCAGAGGACCACTCCAAAGTCTGACTGCTGGTGGTTTCCAGCACCCCCACGTGGCCGCCACTCTCAACCCCCAGAGGAGGCGGGTCCTGGACCACTTCCCCACCATCATTGCCCCCCAACTTCTCTCTCTCTTTTTTTTAAATAGCTTTATTTTTCACAGCAAAATTGAGCAGAAGGTATAGAAATACACCCCCACCTCCGCATGTATATAGCCTGGGTCATTATCAACACCCCCCACAGTGGTGCATTTGTCACAAATAATGAACCCATATCCTGGTTACCTGAAGTCCACAGTTGTTTTTCTTTTAAACAGTCTTCTTCTTCTTTTTTTTTCTGGGAGGGGGGCTGTGCTTTGCCTCAGTTGAGGCACGTGGGGTCTTTGATCTTTGTTTCAGCATGCAGGATCCTTAGTTGCGGCATGTGGGATCTTGTTCCCAGACCAGGGATCCACCCTGAGCCACCTGCATTGGGAATGCACAGTCTTAGCCATTGGACCAGGAGGGAAGTACCCCGGAGTCCACAGTTTTCATCAGGGTTCACTCTGAGTGTTGGACATCCCATAGGCTTGAACAAATGTATAATGACATATATCCACCATTAGAGTGTCATACGGAATAGTTTCAACTGCCCTAAAATTATCTGTGTTCTGCATGTTCACCTCTGTTTCATTGATCTGATTGTCTGTGCTTTCACCAATACCACATAATCTTTTTTTTTTCTGAGTTCTATACTGTATTTTTCTTCCACATTTATTGATGTAGTTGACACGCTGCACCATGATTTGACTTACATCATGAACTGATTACCACAATAAGTTTAGTGAACATCTGTCATCTCATATAGATACAAAATTAAATATATTAAAAAATTTTTCCTTGTGATGAGAACTCTTAGAATTTACTCTCTCAGCTTTCATATATAACATACATCAGTGTTAATTAGGGCTTCCAGGTGGCTCAGACGGTAAAGAATATGCCTGAAATGCAGAAGACCAAGGTTTGATCCCTGGGTCGGGAAGATCCCCTGGAGATTATAGGCATAGAGTTGTTCATAGTATTCATTTATTATGCTTTAAATGTCCATGGGATCTGTAATCATGTCCTTTTATTTAAAAGTTCAGATATTAGTAATTTGTCTCTTCTTTCTTTTTTCTTAGTCTGGCTATAAGCTTATCTTTTTATCTTTTTTAAATTTTTTTATCTTTTCGGAGAACTTGGCTTTGTTTTCATTGATTTTCTTTATGATTGCCTGTTTTCCATTTCATTGATTTCTACTGTGCTTTTTATTGTTTACTTTCTTCTGCTCACTTTGGATTCAGTTTTCTCTTCTTTTTCTAGTTTCCTAAGGTGAAAGCTCAGATGATGAATTTTAGATCTTCCTTTTTTCTAATATATGCTTATTCAGTACTATCAGTCTCTCACTAAGTTGCTTCAGTCTGACTCTTTGCCACCCTATGGACTGTAGCCCACCAGGCTCCTCTGTCCATGGGATTCTGCAGGCTAGAATACTGGAGTGGGTAGCCATGCCCTCCTCCAAGGGAGCTTCTCATCCAGGGATCAAACCTGCATTTCTTATGTCTTCTGCACTGATAGGCGGGTTCTTTAGCACTCGCACCGCCTGGGAAGCCCCATTCATGCTATACATTTAAGTACTGCTTTCACTACATCCTCCAAATTTGATAAGTCGTGTTTTTATTTTCACTTAGTTTAAAATATTTAAAAACTTCTCATGAGGTTTCTTCTTTGACCCATGTGTTACTTAGAAATGTGTTGTTTAATCTTCAAATATTTGGGGATTTTCCAAGTATTTGTTGTTTCTGTGTAATTCCACTGCAGTCTGAGAACAGACATTGTAAAGTTTCTCCTCTTTTAAATTTGTTAAGGCGTATTCTGTGGCCCGGAATGTGGTCTATCTTAGTGAGTGTTTCATATGAACTTAGGGATTTGTGTTCTGCTGCCGTTGGGTGAAGTGATCTGTTGTTGTTCATTGTATCCAGTTGACTGATGGTGTGGTTGAGTTCATCTCTGTCCTTACTGATTTTCTGCCCACTGCGTCTGTCCTTTTCTTATAGAGAAGAGTTGAGTTCTCCAACTATGATAATGGATGCATCTATTTCTCCTTAAAGTTCTATCAGTTTTTGCCTCACATATTTTGATGCCCTGTTGTTAGGCAGTACACATTAAGGACTGTTCTGTCTTCTTGAGAATTGACTCCTTTATCATTATATAATGCCCTCTTTATCCCTGATAACTTTCCTTACTCTAAAGTCTGCTCTATTTGAAATTAATACAGCTACAAACTATATAGGTATGATGTACTAACTATATAAAACTATATGTCTCAACCTAGTTTAAGCAACAGGAGAATTTATTGGCTTATGTGACTGGAATCCATAGGTAACTAGTTTCAGGTATGGCTGGATTCAGGGGTCCAACAAATGCTGGAAGATTAGCTTCATTTTCCTCCTCTATGATAGCTTCCTATGCAGGCAGGCTTGGTGGTAAGACGGTATCTCACAGTTCCAGTCTGGCCATCTCAAAAAAGTGAGCACCTCTTCCCAAGAGTCCCAGGTCTCACCCTCATTGGCCTGACTTGGGTCATGTGTTCACCCCTGAACTAACTGCAGAGGTTTGAATTGTCCAGGGATGAAATTCTCCCCACTCTAGAAACAGAGAGTGAAGTTAACTCCATTGCAAGCACACGGATGGGCTGTGGGAGGAAGCGGATATATTGGTTTCCTAAGGCTGCCGTGGGCTTCCCAGGTGGCACTAGTGGTGAAGAATCCACCCGCCAATGCAGGAGACGCAGGTTCAATTCCTGGGTTGGGAAGATCCCCTGGAGGAGGAAAGGGCAACCCACTCCAGTATTCTTGCCTGGATAATCCCATGGACAGAGAAGCCTGGCAGGCTACAGTCCATGAGATCGCAAAAGAGTCAGACACTACTAAGCGACTAAACAACAAGAAGAACAGGGCTTCTATAAAACTGATTACCACAAGCTTGGTATCTTAGAACAACAGAAGTTTTATTCTCTCACAGTGCTGAAGCCAGAAGTCCAAAGTCAGGGTGTCAGCAAAAACTGGTCCCTCTTGGAGGCTCTGAAGGAGAAACTGTCCCTTGCCTTTCCCCTAGCTTCTGCTGGTTGCTGGCCATCCTTGGCATACCTGGGCTTGTGGTGCATCACTGCCTCCATGTTCACAGCATCTTCTCTTCTTATCCAATGACACTAGTCACTGGATTTAGACCCTGCCCTAAATCCAGGATGGTTTCATCTCAAGCTCATTCACTGATAATATCTTCAAAGACATTATTTCCAAATAAGGTCACTTTCTGAGATTCCTGGTAGACATGAATTTGGAGGAGGGGACACTATTCAACCCTCTATGTGATGGTTCCCTCAAGGGATAGTCAGGGTGGTCAGATCATAAGATAGCCACCGTGGGGTCATGGAGGTCTCCAGCCCTGATGCCCTGATGTCTCTGTCCCCAGCAATCGGGCTGTTTGCCTCCATGGCCACAGTGCTCCTCGGTGGGATCCGGGCATCGAGCCTGCTCTTCCGGGGTCTGCTGTGGGATGTGGCCCGGTCTCCTATTGGCTTCTTTGAGCGGACGCCCATTGGGAACCTGCTGAACCGCTTCTCCAAGGAGACAGACATAGTAGATGTGGACATCCCAGACAAACTCCGGTCTCTACTGATGTATGCCTTCGGACTCCTGGAAGTTGGGCTGGTGGTGACAGTGACCACCCCATTGGCTGTCGTGGCCATCCTGCCACTGCTCCTCCTGTATGCTGGGTTTCAGGTAAGGAGAGCTCAAGGAGGCTCCTGGGGTCATCCAAGGTCACCTCCACCAGTCCCCTGTCTCTGGACAGGACAGAAGTTCCATGCAGCTGCACATATAGGGGCCACCCCAGAAGAATTCTCAGAGACAGAGACACCACAGTCTGTTTCTAACACTTATTCTCATCTCTGTCTCTCAAATGTTCACATCAAAGTTCTTAACATCTAACAGTTTATCTTGCTGCTGCCGAAATCGGCTTCCTCTTCTCCAGTGATCTGGAAACCAAGAAGGCATTGCAAGCTCTTGAAGACTGTTGTATTAGGCTAGACTCTTTCAGTAGCTAAAACCAGAGACCACCTTAAATTAGCTTAAACACAAGAACCGAATTCAATGACTTATGCTCCCAGGGTGTAGGGGATCAGCTGTTCCCAGAGTGCTGTTACTCCATGTCACTCCTTAGTGGATCTCGAAGTGTGGTATCAGAACAGCAGCATCAGTTTCACCTGGGAACTAGTTAGAAATGCACCTTCTCAGGCCCCATCCAAGACCCCCTGACTCAGATACTATGGAGGTGGGGCCTGGAAATCTGGATTTTAATGAACGTTCCAGGTAATTCCAATCCATGCGAATATTTAAGGATCACTTATTCAGCTCTGCTTGGCCTAATTTTGCACACACACCTTCTCCAGGGGGCAGGTCTGATGGCCCTGTGGCAACCCTGTACTTACAGCCTCCCACCTCAGCAACCCCAGCACAACCTTCAGCTTGGCAATCATACATCAGTTCCAGGGAAGATTCAAATTGGTCCTTCATGGGGCATGTGTTCATCCTGAACTCATCACTGTGACCAGAGGAATAATTTACTCTTCCTTGCAGGGCTGTGTCATGTGAATACCTCCTTGATCAGATCTCATTATTGACAGCTAACCCCCCCACCCCCTCAAGGAAATCAGAAGTAGAAAAAATCCTGGTAGCCAGACAAAAATCAGAAGTAGAAAAAAACAACATTGTAGCCAGAATATATCCATGGCTATCACTTCCCTCCACAACTATCCCAAGTCTTTTCTATACCCTCTTGAGCTGGGGGAGGAACTGCTTTCTCTGTCTGAAGCTTTGGAGTTGGGCAGAGATGGATTTGAATCCAGGTCCTGGCACTTGTGTGCTGTAGAGGCTTGGACCGCTTCTTCATCCTTCTGAGTCCTTGGTGTCCTTACCTATATTCTGTGAACAATGCTTACTGCCTCCATATTCACATCAATGCCTACCTCCAAATGCCCACCTCACCATGACTGAATACTGCAGTTCACCCTTGAACAACATGGAGATTAGAGGCACCAACCCTCCTTGTTATTGAAAATGTGCTTTTAAGTTACAGTCGGTCCTCTGTATACACAGTTCCTTCATATCCACAGATTCAGCCAACCGTGGATCGTGTCGTTCTGAGTATCGACTTTTGAGATTTACTAAAAATCCACAAATAAGTGAACTCATGCAGTTCAGACCCATGTTGTTCAAGAGTCAGCTGTATTTGGAAAGAGCCTGGCATGCATCCCAGTGATCAACAAAGGCAGGTTCCTCCTGCCAGCTATACAACACTTCCAATGTCAAAGCAGATAACAACATATATTGTTTGTGCATCACTGTGTTCCCAGCACCTGCCATGTAATCCTCGAGTTAAGTGAATGCGTTCGACTTGTCCATCTGCCTTCCTTGCCTGTTGTGGCTTTGTTCCCACAATGGCCCTAAGTGAAGCAGTTGGCCTTGGAGCTGAGAATGAGACATGCACAACAGATTAGTGGTTTTTCCACCCTGGCTGTGCTTGAGACTCACTTGAAGGCTTTTTAAAAATTCCAAAGCCATCTGGTGATGATGCCAGAAATTCTGACTTAATAGTGCTGGGGTGAGGCACTGGGAGTTTTTGAAGCTTCCCAGGTGATTTTTAAAACGACCCATGGAACTCTGATTCTGCAAGGACATTGGAGCCCAGAGAGGAGAAGCTGCTGAACCAAGGTCACACAGCAAGCCGGTAACAACTCCCTCTGCTTCTCAGACTCTCTCTCTCTCTCTTTGTGACTTCTCTGCTGTCCCACTTCAGAGCCTATACGTGGCCAGCTCGTGCCAGCTCAGACGCCTGGAGTCAGCCAGATACTCATATGTGTGTTCTCACGTGGCTGAGACATTCCAGGGTGGACCAGTGGTCAGGGCCTTCCGGGTCCAGGGCCCCTTTGTGGCTCAGAATGACACACACGTGGATGAAAGCCAGAGAGTCAGTTTCCCACGGCTGGTGGCTGACAGGTAGGAAGGGGTCAGAGAAGACCCTATAATCCATCTGTGTCTGCTGAGAATGAGAGAATGAAACCTAATGTCATACTGTGTGGCCAGAGAGGTCAAGTGGCCTGCCTAGGGTCACACAGCGAGTTGAGGGTAAACAGAGCCTAGATCCCAGGGGTGCACATGGCTCACACTATGAGCAGATGCAGATTGGCCTGGGGGTTCCCCAGCAGCAGGTGGGCAGGAGGTACAGACGTCAGAAAAAGGAAAGAACACTCTGTTGCCTTGATGACAAAGGAGCTACATAAACATCCTCAGCCTCCTTTCAGTACTAAGCAAGAGTAAGAACACCAGCTTTGAGCACAGACAGACACGGGTGCAAATCCCAGCTCTCCAACTTGCTAGCTGGGTGATCTTGGGCAAGTCACATAACCTCTCTGAGCCTCATTCGTCAAAGTGGATTTGGACTCATGGAGTGGCTGTTGAGATTAAACAAATATACTCATAGCTAATACTTGTAACGTGCTCACCACATGCCCAGCACAGTCCTGAGCATCCTCTGTGGGTTAACTGATTTAATCTTATAGGAATGCCACCAGACAGAGACTCTTTTACAGAGGATAAATCTTAGGCACAGAGAGATTTAGGAACTTGCTTAGGGCCACAAAGCAAATATGTGGTGGAATCGGGATTTGAATCCAGGCAGTGTGATGCCAGAGTGTGAAGAAAGGCAAGCACATAACGGATGTGAATTCAGTAAATGTCAGTTCCTTCCTATTTTCTGCCCAGGTCCCCAGCCAGCTGGGGCTGGCTATGAAGCTCTGTAGCTGTGGGTAGTGTCTCAACTCTATCTGCCTTCTGGGGGACCTGCCATGGCCCCTTCCTGGGGTCCTTGCCCGGGGAGGAGGATCCTTACAAACATTTAGGGAGCACCTACTTTGTCCAGAGGTCAATTTCTGTACCATATATGGCAGGTGTATCTTATTTAACCCTCTCAACTGTAATAAGCCAGATATTATTTCATCCCACAGATGGGTAAGCCAGGGAGGACAGAAGTGAAGGGACTCCCCCAAGGTCAGCCAGCTAGGAAGTGGCAGATCCTCAATCAGGCAGATGTGGCTTCAAATTACTGTGTTTATTATGTGTGTGGACTTGGACCCTCTGAACCCCCGTGTCCTCATCTGTCCATTGGGGACAAGAGTCTCCCCATTGTGGTGTTGTTAGGAGGACTAGGTGTTATGTGCAGTGAAACCCAGAGCTCCCTGAAGACAGGGTTTTTTATCTCGTCCCCAGCATCTTCTGCATGTGTGACACACAGTAGGTGCCTAATTCGCATCTGCTGAATGAATGAATGGTAGAGCAGGAATGCAATAAAAGGGGTGCGTATTTCTTCAGCCACTCTATATATATTTGTTGAGCACCTACTATGTGCCGGATCCTGTGCTGGGTTCTCGGTGGGGACAGAGCCGTGAACGAGATGAAGTTGCTGCCCTCATGGAGCTCACAGTCTGCTGATGGAGGCCGACAGTCAAGGACAGATTAGTTTAGTTTTCGAGAGTGGTAGAAGGAAGGAGTGGTCCGAAGGGCTCTCCGAGGAGGTGATATCTGAGCTGACTCGTGTGAGGGTAGGATGTTGGTCAGGTGAAGATGGAGGTGGGGTTCAGGCAGGGGGAACACAGGGGATGTGGCTCGCCATGGCCCGGGGACAGAAAGCAGAGCTTACTTGAGCACCTACTGTGTGCTGGGTCCTGAGCTGGGCACAGGCGAGACGGGGCAGCCTGGGCCTCCCCCACCCTCTGAGCTCGAGTGGGACCTGGGTGTGGAGGAGATCGTAGCCGGGACCCTGTGGGCACTTGAACTGGCACAGCCCTTGTGCCCAGGGAAGCAGGTCCCACAGAAGGCCCCCACTGACCCCACTTTTATTTGTCCCTTCGCAGGTGGCTCGCTGCCAACCTGGAGCTGGTGGGGAATGGGCTGGTGTTCGTGGCCGCCCTGTGCGCAGTGCTGAGCAAGGCCCACCTCAGCCCCGGCCTTGTGGGCTTCTCTGTCTCAGCCGCCCTCCAGGTACTCCAGACACCCCCCTACCTGGGCTCTGGGCTGTGGGCAGAGTGGACGTGGACCCCTGCCAGGGGGACCTTCAAAGACCCAAGTCCAGCCTACCAGCCAGTGAGGAAAACACGGCTCTGCAAGAGCCGAGGCTGGACCTCGGGCAAGACTCTTCTTCCCTCTTGGAGCCTCAGTGTGCCCCTCCAAAAAATGGGCAGTAACCCCTTCCTTCCAGATGTTGTAAAGATTCATTGAGATAACGTATATAGAGTCCATTTCCAGTGTGTTGTTAATATTTTGTTAACTCTTAATAACAATATCTAGTGTCAGGTTATGACATCTGTAAAGGATGGCTTCCCTGGTGACTCAGACAGTAAAGAATCCGCCTGCAATGCAGGAGACCTGGGTTTGACCCCTGGGTCAGGATGATCCCCTGGAGAAGGGAATGGCAACCCACTCCAGTATTCTTGCCTGGAGAATCCCATGGACAGAGGAGCCTGGCGGGCTCCAGTCTGTGAGTCACAAAGAGTCAGACATGACTGAGCAACTAACACTTTCACTATTTTCACTTCTCAGGGAAGAAAAAAAAAAAAAAAAAATATATATATATATATAAACACACTTGCATACGCAAGTAGCATTCACTATGAATGAGACATTGTTCTCAGAGTTTTATAAACACTAGCTCATTCAGTGCTGCCCGCGGCCCCATCAGGAGTCCTGTTATTGTCCTCATTTTATAGTTGAGGCAACTATCTTAAGGATGCAGCGAGTAAGAGGATGGAGCCTGACTGACGGGAAGGTGCTTTTCTGTTGCATGGTCCAGAAGGCTTCTCTGAGGAGGGGGCCTGAGATCTGTGGCTCTCAGTGGGATGATGGGGAAGGGAAGTGGACAGTGGTCCTGCTGTGGAATCAGCAGGAGGCAAGGCCCCGGCATAGGGGGAGAGGTGTGACTGGTGTTAGAGAAACAGCACAAAAGCTGGTGTGGCTGGAGGGAGTGTTTGAGGGCAAGATTAGAGGGAAGTGAGGTTGGGGAGGGGTCGGGGCAGGGCTGGAGCAGACAGGGCAAGTGGGCCCTGGTAAGGACCTCGGTGTGCTTCCCAGTGTGACAGGAAATCAGTGGAGAGAGCCCTCTCTGAATGGAAGTCAGCGGGCCTGGGTCCTGCTGGGTGTCCTTGGGAGGGCTGTGTACCCTCTCTGGTCCTGTCTCCCTACCTGCTTCAAAAAGGATTGGACAAGCTGATGTCTGAGGGCTCGTTTCTGGTCCGCATACTCCAGTTCAACTAAAGGGAAAGAGGGATCCTTGTGGCTACAGTCAAACTGCCCCCTTGTCTGCCCCGGATCCCACCTCCCAGCCCCTGCCTCACCTACGGGGTAGTCTTGCTGAAGCTGTCCTGAGGGGTCTTCTCGCACCAGGTGACCCAGACGCTGCAGTGGGCCGTTCGCAGCTGGACAGACCTGGAGAGCAGCATTGTGTCGGTGGAGAGATTGAAGGACTATGCCCAGACGCCCAAGGAGGTGATGGGCGGGAGGTGGGGCGGGGGTAGCGGGTCCCATCTGGGCTTCACAGCAGAGGACGGCAGACCCAGGTTGACATCTGCCGCCGGCTTCAGAGCCCCCACCGCTGTAGACCAGAGTCACAGCCAAGGTGGCAGTCATAGTTAAGAGGGTAGGGTCTGGAACAAGGTCAAACCCTGGTTCTTCTGCTTCCTAGCTTGGGCACAGCAGGGCACTCTGAATGACAGGGGACCATGAGTAGCAGCATGATAGTAACATGATGGCAACATTACAGAAACATCAATAGCATGATAGTAACATGATAGTTGGAGGCTTCGCTGGTGATTCAGATGGTAAAGAATCTCCCTGCAGTGTGTGGGAAACCTGGGTTTGATCCCTGGATTGGGAAGATCCCCTGGAAAAGGAAATGGCAACGCACTCCAGTATTCTTGCCTGGGGAATTACATGGACAGAGGAGCCTGGTGGGCTACAGTCCATGGGGTTGGTTTTCCTGAAACATAATGGCAGCAGTGTAGGAACAGAAGAGAAACAGCAGCAGCCTAACAGTTCTGGTGTGCTAGGCAGTCATCCCACCATAAAGGACTTCACACCAGGTCCAACACACGGTAAATACGCAACACGTGTCCACTGCTCTAATTAGCCCCATTTCATGGATGGGAAAGTCAAGGCTCAAGAGAGTGGAGTGACCTGTTCAATATCACAGGAATAGTGTATGGCAGCACTGGTCACCACACGGCACAGAGTTGCCCTTTTCATTAAGAAAAAAGGAGAGTATCTACCTCTATTAGTGAAAGAATATTATTTGACAGTTAATACTGGCTAATAATGATAATTTAAAGAGTACCCAACACCATTATAATTTTCACAATACTCGATATTATTTGTTTTTAGCCTTGCTATATTCCATGCCCCATAAGAACCCTGTAGAATAGCAATAAATATGCCCACTTTATGGGGCTTCCCAGGTGGCACCACTGGGTAAAGAATCCACCTGGCAGTGCAGGAGACGTGATCAACACGGGTTCAATCCCTGGGTCAGGAAGCTCCCCTGAAGGAGGGCATGGCAGCCCGCTCCAGTATTCTTGCCTGGAGAATCCCATGGACAGAGGAGCCTGGCGGGCTATAGTCTGTGGGGTTGCAAAGAGTCAGATGTGACTAAAGTGACTTCACGTGCATGCCCATTTTACAGAGGGGGAAACTGAGGACCAGAGAGGTAGGCCATTTCATGAGAAACCTGGAGAAAGGCTCCCCTGACCCAGTGTCCCCTCCTGCCTCAGGGTCCCTGGAAGCTGCTTACCTGTGCAGCCCGGCCCCCCTGGCCTCATAAGGGGCAGATTGAGTTCCAGGATTTTGGGCTGAGATACCAACCTGAGCTCCCGCTGGCCGTGCGGGGCGTGTCCTTCAAGATCCACGCAGGAGAGAAGGTGAGCGGCTCACCTACAACTTCCTCCTCATGGTGGCCAGGCTGGGCATCACCCCAGGGTCCAGGTCCTTAGCACCAGCTCCCTCCTTCCCTCCCCATCTCAGGTCCCCAGTCTCCAGACCCACCACTCCCTCAGTGGAACTTACCATCTTCCCCAGACCAGCTTCCGTCTTGGTGAAACTACTCACCTTCTTGATGTCTCAGATAATGAAGCATCTCCCCAACTTCTTTCTTTTTCCTCTGTCATTAGTTGAACACCTATTATATGGTGGGTGCTGTGTTGAATGTTCCACGTATTATCCAGTTCGCATGGGCTCAGTTTCTGGCTTTGCTATGGCTGACCTTGAGCAAGTCACTGCATGCTTTGGTCTCAGTTTTCTCATCAGTAATAATGGGAATAATAATGTCAATCTCATAGAGTTGTTGAGAAATTTAACTGGGTTAATACATAGAAACTGAATGGAGCAGTGCCTACCTGGCACATAGCAAGTGCTATAAAAGTGTTTACTAATTCTTTTTTATTCATGATTATTTGCATTGTTACTCCAACATCAAGCCTAGCATCATTCCATTTACAGATGCCTAGTCAGGCTGCTTCATTGAATCCCTGAATTCTTCTCTACCCACCCCACACAGTGGCACTTTCTTTCTGCCCTCCTCCCAACTGCTCCAGGCCCCCTAACCTCCTGTTTCACAACCTCCAACCTGTTTTCCTGTGATCTTGATTTGAGCACGTCATTTCCCTGCTCCACACCTTCCTCCCTCCTCATGTCCTTCTGGTAAAACCCAAACTCCTGAGCTTGGCATTCAAGGCCCTACCCAGCTATCCACTTCAGTCATTATCCTACAAGGGATTAGGCAACATTTGTGGAGCAGTGGCCTCTAGGCCGGATGCGTACATGGTGGTGCCCTTGGAGAGGTTACAGTCTGGTACTTGGTATCATTCAGCTGGAATCTTCTCCCTCCCTGAACTCCTGCTTATCCTTTGAGATTCCACTCAAGTATCCCTTCCTCCATGAAGCCTTCTCTGATCAACCTCCATCCCAGGCAACATGAACAGCAGCTCCGTGCTTACCTCCATTGCTGCAGGGCCAGAGCTTGATTACAGAGAGGGCTTGTTCATCACACTGTGTTAAAATTAAGTTTACTCAAGGGTGCTATTTCCAAGACCAGATGGTGAGCCCTTTGGGGCAGGGACTCCTTAATTTCTGTATTCCTGGTGCCTTAAAGAGTGCCTGTTATACAGTGGGTGACACAGATGCTTCATTCATTTATTAAACAGTGTTGTTCCCCCACGAAATGTCAATGAAGGATGGGGGATGGATTAAAAGATGGGCTGGCAGATGGAAGGATGAAGGATGGATGGCTGGGGTTGGGGGCTGGATGGAAGGAAGGAAGAGGCATGGATGGAAGGATGGATGGATGAATAGGATGGAGTGAAAGGAGAGATGGAAGAAAGTATGCATTGAAGGATGGTGTATGGAAGGAAGGATGGACAGATGAAAGGATCAGAGTGTGGTTGGAAGGAAGAGTGAGGGAGGGAGGGATAGGAGGAAGGGGGACTAATAGAAAGATGGGACAGAAATAGATGACATGGAATGGAAGATGAGGATGATGGAGTGGTGTGGATGAAAGGATAGGAAAGGATGGAGGGATGAAGGAGCAGAAGGAAGGGTGGGGAAATGAATGAAAAGATGTGAGAGATATATCAGGATGAGGGAAAGATAGAGGAGAACACACAGACGGTTGGATGGATTGATGAAGGGGTATATGGACAGGTGGACAGATGGAAGGACAGATTGGCAGATAGAAGGATGGATGCACAAAGGATGGTGGATAGATGGATGGATCTTGGGTGCAGGGTAAACATCTAGCAAAGATATGTCCAGGAACCCTCTGTGGCCTGCCTTCTGGCCAGGACTGGTTGGAACAGGCCATGCCATCCCATCCCCTGGCAGGTGGGCATCGTTGGCAGGACAGGGGCCGGAAAGTCCTCCCTGGCCAGGGGCCTGCTGCGGCTCGTGGAGGCGGCTGAGGGTGGGATCTGGATCGACGGGGTCCCCATCGCCCAAGTGGGGCTGCACACATTGAGGTCCAGGATCACCATCATCCCCCAGGTGAGGCCTGGGGAGAGGCGGGCAGAGATGGGAGATGTGACTGGGCCCAGCTCTGACCCGCTATCCCTCCTGGCCAGGATCCCATCTTGTTCCCTGGCTCTCTGCGAATGAACCTCGACATGCTCCATGAGCACACGGATGAAGCCATCTGGGAGGTCTTGGAGATGGTGCAGCTCAGAGCCACGGTGGCCAGCCTGCCCGGCCAGCTGCAGTACGAGTGTACCGACCAAGGCAACAACCTGAGGTAGGGTCGCCCCAGCCAGCCAGGCTTTGTGAGGTGCTGGGGGAGAGGCAGGTGTGGCCAGTGTCCCCACACCAGGGTAATATGCCCTGGAAGTCACCTCCATAGGATTATCATATAGGATTGTCAACCCTGTTCTGTTTGTAACTTCAGTACAAATCCCATCCCTCATAAGCAATTCCAACTCTAACACAATCTCTGAGTATCAAGTTTCTCTTTCCTAAATTTGTTTCTAAATTTCTTTGGTGGCAAAAGCCAACCTCTACTGACCCAAGGCAGTTTATGTCTTTATTTTTCTCACTCAGCATTTATTTTGCTACAAAAATACTGTGTTTGATATTGGACGCTAACCCCATTCTCACTGGGATTGTTAAGTAACATATGACGTATGCCTTTAAAAGCTTTAAGAAATTGTAGTAAAATACACATAACATAAAGTTTACCATCTTAACTATGTTTTAGTGTTCAGTTCGTAGTGTTAAGTACATTTACATCATTGTGCCTCCACAACTTTTTCATTTTGTGAAATGGAAACTCTGTAGCCGTTAAACAGCAATTCTGTATTCTTCCCTCCCTCTGGCCCCCTTTAACTTTGTTTCACTGGGTTTGATAATTCTTGGTACTTCATTTAAGTATATTGGATCAATTCTTCTCGCTTGGTTCTTGTCTTGTCATAGCAAAGAATTGAAATGACAGACCAGGACAGCTCAAGCAGGCAAGATTTATTAAGCAAGTAGGACTCTCTCAAGACAGGAGAGCAGATCAACCCCCATAAGAATGGTCTTGTCTCAGTTTTCCTTTATATATCTCTTGTTATTTCCTCTTTGGTGGTTCCTGGGGCTTGATTGGTTGTGCCCCATGCAAATGAGTCATGAGCCCAAAACCAATCAGGGAAGGGGTTGTGTTTTCCCTCTGGGCTCCAATTTCTTATGCAAATGAGGCATAAGCCAAGACCAATCAGGGCAGGGGCTGAGAGGAGGACGTCGTGCAAATGTAAATGAAGCATGAACTTGACAGGTCCAGTCAGGAAAAGAAGTGTGAGTATGTTCTCCCGTTGTCATCTTGGACCACCATCTGGGGCCCTGTTTCCCTATTCTAAGTACCTAGCAAGTAGAATATTATAGAACTTGTCTTCCTGTGACTATCTTATCACACATAGCGTAATATCCTCCAGGTTCATCCATGATGTAACAAGTGCCAGATTTCCTCCTTTTTAAGGCAGAATAATATTCTGTTGTATGAATAGATCACATTTTTCTTATCCATTTATCCACTGATGGATGCTTGGGTTGTTTCTACATTTTGGCGACTGTCAATAGTGCTGCTGTGAACATAGATGTGCAGGTGTGTGCCTTGTTAGAAAACAAGACACTCTGGATTCTTCAACCCGCCTGACCCAGAAGGTGTTAGGGTAAGGGCCCATGGGTGGTAATGGCAGTAGAGGGACAGCAGAGCTTGGTGGTCAAGAGCATAGACATAAGTGGAGGACCTTGGGCAAGCTATTTAATCCCCTGTGTTTCAATTTCCTGTCTGCAAAATGGGAATAATAATTAGAACCTGCCTACCCATGAAAGGATTGAACAATACATGTAAAGTTGTTGACACAGTGCCTGGTGTGTAAGAAATATTCATTTCACTATTCATTTTAATACTCAAAGCTACAGTCTCACTAATCCCATTTCACAGAGTTGGAATCCGAGGCTTGAGACTTACCAACTTGCCTGGCTTTTAAGTGGTGAATCTGGAGCAAGGTCCAGGCACCTGACACGCACAAGGCCAGTCAGTCCTGGTTCCCTAAAGGGTTCACTCAGAGTAGAAGCTGAACATGGCAGGAAACAGCCCCTCCAGGCTCTGGGAGCTCAGTAACTGCATGTCCTTGACCCTCAACTTCCTTATCTGTAATTGGGGTAAAAGAAGGACTTACTCTGTGATGATCACGGCTTTTACGTGATTTAGCTCGTCCTTACAACCTAGTGAGGAAGGATTCTGTAACGTAACACCCACCTTTGTGGTCTCCATGAGATGAGTCAGTATCCACCAGCACACGGGGTATGTCTGGCACACAGTGAAGACCGTAGAATAGAGATATAAATAGCCATTCCACAGATGGGGAGACTGAGGCACAGAGGCTTTGTATGACTTGCCTAATGTCACTCTGCCAAAAATGGCAGGATGAGGATTCCTATAGACAAGGGGACCCACAAGTAGGGACACACCTCCCTCGCTCCTGTGGCTGCCGTGGGGAGTGGGGACACTTGTGGGCACGCCTTGCAGGTCAGTCTTGACCTGCAGACATCTGGCCTGACTGTCCCACTCCTTCCCAGCGTGGGCCAGAAGCAGCTCCTGTGTCTGGCACGTGCCCTTCTCCGGAAAACCCAGATCCTCATTCTGGACGAGGCCACGGCTGCTGTGGACCCAGGGACCGAGCGCCAGATGCAAGCTGCCCTGGGGAGCTGGTTTGCGCAGTGCACAGTACTGCTTATTGCCCACCGCCTGCGCTCCGTGCTGGACTGTGCCAGGTAAGCCCCCCCCACCCCACTCCATGTAGCTGGCACTCCTGCAAGCAGAGGAAGGCATCAGGGTTTAGAGCCAGAAGGGCTGTGGAATACAAGTGCCCATTGTACAGATGGCAAGACTGATGCCCACAAGGGAAGGATGAGCCCGAGGACACATGTCCAGCAGATGCTTCCAACTGGGTCATCAGGGTCAAGAAGCTACATAGAAGGCCAGACTCTCTCAGAGCAGACATGCTGGGCATTCAGAGCAACTGAGTCCGTGGGCTGGAGTCTAAGGAGCTGCCTGTCTCTCTCTCCCCTGCAGGGTTCTGGTCATGGACGAGGGGCAGGTGGCAGAGAGTGGCAGCCCAGCCCAGCTGCTGGCCCAGAAGGGCCTGTTTTACAGGCTGGCGCAGGAGTCAGGCCTGGTCTGAGCGTGGCCCCTCCATCCTCCTCTGGCCCCACCAACCCGGAGATTCTGCCAAGCCCTGGAGACGTGCTGACCTGGGGTCATCAGTGGCCCCGTGGAACTGAGTCTAGACTCCTTTCTACTCTCTGGGAGGAGAAAGTGCCATATCATTCCAGAGCCAGGAGGACACAGCCATCCCATAGGTCGGCCCGATCAGGGCCCATCCAACCCCTTCTATCCCAGAACCAAAGTCAACAGCAGCTCTCTGCCCTGGCTGCCCCACTGGACTCAACTGAGGACCCCCAAACCTGCCTGTGCCCAGGCTCTACCACAGACCAATGAAATCAGAATCCCTGGGACTGGAACAATGGTGTGTGTACCTTTTACAGAGTACCCCTTCTATTTTGAGATGATTGCAGATTGACAAGCAGTAAAAAAAAATATAGTCCAGAGAGCTCCTGTATACCCCTTCCCCACTAATAGTAACATCTTTCTATTTTAAGTGTAGCTGATTGACAATGTTGTGATAATTACTACTGTATAGCAAAGTGATTATACATATATATATTATTTTTAATATTCTTTTCCATTATGATTATAGGATATTAAATATAGTTTCCCTGTGCTATAAATACATCAAAAATAGTCATAAAATATGACTATTTTAACAATATTAATTCTTCCAGTTCAAGAGCATGGAGTATCTATTTCTTTGAACCATCTTTGTTGTTGTTATTCAGTCACTCAGTCGTGTCAGACTCTTTGCAACACCAGGCAGCATGCCAGGCTTCTCTGTCCTTCACTATGTCCCAGAGTTTGCTCAAATTCATGTCCATTGAGTCATTAATGCTTTCCAACCGTATCATCCTCTGCTGCCCCCTTCTCCTTTTGCCTTCAATCTTTCCCAACATCAGGGTCTTTTCTAAAGAGCTGGCTCTTCAAATCAGGTGGCCAAAGTATTGGAGCTTCAGCATCAGTCCTTCCGATGAATATTCAGAGTTGATTTCCAGTTAGGATTGACTGGTTTGATCTCCTTGCAGTCCAAGGGACTCTCAAGAGTCTTCTCCAGCACCACAAATTTCCTTTATTAATGTCTTAGAGTTCTCAGCAATATGAGCTTTATTCCTAATTATTTGGGGGGCTGCAATTTTGAAAGTTTTTTTTTTACATTCCCCTTCTGACGTTTCATTGTTGGTGTAAAGAAATGCAACAGATTTCTGTATGTTAATCTTGTATCCTGCTATCTTGCTGAATTTATCAGTTCTAGTAGGTTTTGTGTGGAGTCTTTAGGGTTTTCTATATACAGTTGCATATCATCTGCATATAATGACAATTTTACCTCTTCCCTTCCAATTTGGATTCATTTCTTCTTTTTCTTGTCTGATTACTGTGAATAGGAGTCCCAGTACTATCTTGAACAGAAGAGCTAAGAGTGGGCATCCTTGTCTTATTCTGGACTTTAGCAGAAAGGCTTTCCAAGTATTCTGTCAGCTGTGGGTTTGTCATAAATGACTTTTATTATCTTGAGATATGTTCCCTCAGTACCCACTTTGACAAGAATTTTTCTTATGAATGGCATTTTGTCAAATGCTTTTTCTGCATCTATTGAGGTGATTATGTGGTTTTTATCTTTCATTTACATGGTGTATCACATTGGTTATGTATGTTGAACCACCCTTGTGAACTTAGGATAAATCCCACTTGGTTGTGGTGTATGATCTTTTTATGTGTTGTTGGATTCAGTTTACTTATATTTTGTTGAGAATTTTTGCATCTATATTCATGAAAGATATTGGCCCATCATTTTCTTTTTTGGTGGTGTCTTTGTCTGGTTTTGGTATCAGGGTGATGATGGCTTCATAGAATGTCTTTCAGAGTGTTCCCTCCTCTTCAGTTTTTTGGAAGAGCTTGAGAAGGATAGGTATAGTATGTTTGATAGAATTCACCTATGAAGCCAACAGTAACATCTTAAAAGACAATAGCTCAATATCACAACCAGGAAATTGACATTGGTACAACCCACAGATCCTGTTCAGATTCCCAGTTTTACTTGTACTGTGTATGTGTTTACTTTCTATGCAATTGCATCACCCATACAACTTCCTGTACCCGCCACAGTTGGGATGCTGCCCACTTCCATCTCCACATAGACCCCTCAAGTTGCCGTTTTGTAACCACACCCACCTCCCTCCCACCCCCGTAATCACTGGTGTGGTCCCCAGCCCATGTGATTTCAATGTGTAGCCAGGACTGAGAACCACTGCTCCATCCTCACCCTTGAGCTCCTGAGAGTATCTTGTCTTGTCTGAACAGATGCACAAACCACAACCCACACAAGGCACAGCCCTCTCTAGGCAAAAACCCAGCACGCAGTTCAGTTCCAAAACCGAGATGCAAGGAGCCAGGTCTCCTGGGCCTCACCGGGAGAATTTGCTCAGGATTTGGAACGTTTCATCCATTTGTTTATCAAAAACCAAGTTCTGCCCCAGCAGCAGTTGGAACACCCAGGGCATTTCTGGTTACACTTCTGCCTACCAAGTGCCAGGGGGGAGATGCTGTTGGAAGGCCAAGGTCAGGGATGTCCTGTGCCCCCTGTGTAGGATGGTCAGCAATATCCCTGGCCTCCACCCACTCGAAGCCAGTAGCACCCTCTCCTCTAGTTGTGATGAAACGGTGACTGCCCACTGAGTCACTGATCCCTGGCATCATCAATAATCCACCAATACTTGGGCACTGGCTGTGTTAGTGTGTCAGAGGAGACTGTCGACACCCACCTACTTGCCAGGACACAGCCTGCCTGTCCCACCCAGCTCATGGGGTCCATCTTGACCTAAGATTTTCAGCCCAGAGTAATCTAAACCCAGCTGCTACCTCCCCCTTTTCAGGATGTGACCAGAAGTTCATTTTGACAACTTCAAAATGAGGTGGGTGTTGGCATCTCTTGCCTGCCCATCATGCCAGCCAAATGTCGTCATTATTAGTGATTTAGCTCCATTGTGCAGATGAAGAAACTGAGGCTCGGGGAGTGTACGTGACCTGGCAAGGCTCACCCAGCTGGGAAGTGGCAAAGCAGGCATTTGCCCCTGGGCCTAACGCCAAAGTCCATGTCATCTCAAGTGGGTATCCATCCAACTGCAAGATGCGGTGACATGCAGGAAGGGACCAGACAGCACTGCCTGTGTCTCTGCCTGGAGCTGAGCCACCTGCCGCCCCGGGAGAGCCCCCATGGGCAGCAGCTGTGCGGTTGGCACTCTCCCTTGAAGTCATTCCAGGGCCACAAGAGCCTCCTTCATGGAGGGGAGTGTTTTGCCAGGAAGCCGAGTGTGGGCCATGGAACCAGCACCCTCGAAAGCCTGCTAACAAGACTGCTGTCGGGCGCACCCCATGGCTCCTTGGACACCAGCCTGCCGGCCACCCGGGCCATTAATCCCCCTGCCATGGGTCCTGCCAGCAGCGCCTGGCTGGCAGGCAGAGACAGTGAAGAGGCAGGAAAGCCACGTACAGACCTTCCTTGGTCAGTGCCTCTCTCAGTAGGTCCTTTAACCTCACCCGAGTCCCACTGGTCACTGCCAACACACAGCCCAGCTCTAAATGCCTGTTGCCCAGTTAATCCTCACAACTGGAAAGGGAAGTTATGTCACCCCGCGCCTTCCTAGGATGCTTTGCTGAGGAAGGCAGTATCATGAGGCCCCTTTTACAGATGAGCAAAATAGAGCCTAAGTTGAGATTTGAATCCAGGCAGGCTGGCTCCAGAGCCCATGACCTAAGTACTGCCGCACACCTCTCCGCACACTTCTCTAACATCAGCTCACGGATAAGAGCCAAGTTCCACTCCAGAATCCCTCCCATGGGAAAGGGATCTTCTTCTTGGGCAGAGAAGGGAGATCGGTGCATTTGTGTTGGCTGTGCTTTCCCTGGCCCCAGCACAGTACACAGCATATAGGAGGGGTCAACATATACCGACTGTATGACTGGATGGATGGAGGGAAAGGTGAATAGGTGGATGGATGGACAGACAGATGCTTGAATGCACGAATGGTATCACCACATATGAAGGCATCCTAAGGGCTAGGCGTATGCTGGGTGCTTTACCCCAATCTGTTTTCATCCTCACAACCACTTGGTCAGGTGGATACGAGGATCCCAGACCTACCAGTAAGGAGGCTGTGACTCTGGAAGGGCAAGTTCCAGGACCCACTCTGGGCTCAGACCCAGTTCAGAGAATGAACTAGCCTCCTCTAGAAGTGGGCGTTCAGCAAGGAATAGATTACAGCCCTGCTCGCACAGAGCTGCCACTGTCAAACAGGGAAGAGAGCAGGAGATGCCAACAGCTGGGGGAAGAGGGAGGACCCTGAGGTTGGAAGAACAGCAGCGAGGTGAGCAGGCAGGTGAGCCTGGGGCTCCTCTCTGGGCCAGGTTCCCTTTCCAGGGGAGAGCTGTGCAAAGCACTGACTCCAGACCTGACACGCAGCAGATGCACAACCAAGTTGGGTCCCCCTTCTCCTTCCACGGCACTGAGGCGCTCACCTGGAAGAGCAGGTGTGCAGGGCCCCCTCCTCCCCTTCTTCAGGGTTAATGTTGCACCTGCCCCTCTTCATCAAGTGGGTGAACTTTAACCACAACATACCCACAGGCACACGCGGGTCCCATGGCCATGTGGGATCTGACCCGGGATTTTAACACTCAGCATCAGGCACTGAGACAAACACACGAACATCTAAAATCAATCCCTCACCAGGCTCTCACACATGCCTCTCATTCTAAGGGTGACAACCTTGCAGCTGCTTTTCCTTGAGCATCTCTACCCCCCGCCCCCCCCAGCCCCTCCGGCAAGGCAGCCTGGAGGGAGTGGGACACCGTCATGCGGGGGTAGGGGGGAATGCGTTCCATTGGAAGGCAGATTCTTAACCACAGGACCACCAGGGAAGCTCCCAAGAGAAATTCTTGCCACACATGATGCTTGCCTTGCCTATGTCTTAGAACCCGACCTGGGCCATGCACGTAACACCCACATCTGTGTTCATCTTCAAAGCAAGCCCAGGAGGCAGGTATGATCAGCCCCATTTTACAGATGAGGCAACTGAGGCATGAAGACTAAGTGACTTGCCCAGGGTCACACAGCCTGCAGAGGATGAGGGCAGGACTCAAGTCTGTCCACCATGCCACACTGAGTCCCCACCAAACCCCACCTGCTTCTTAACCTCTAGGTTCCCAATTCCAAGAGCTCCCGCTAGAAACAACACACTTGCCAAGAAGAAAGGACAGCAGCAGACGAGAAAGTGCCCTATCCTGACTGTTGGAGAGAGAGCAGGAATCCTCACTAGAAAGAAAATTGAACAGTCGTTTAGAAAGAAATAAAATATTTTTTTTTTTACTGCAAATCATTTGCAAATGTTCACGTTTCCAGTGTAAGTCATTACAAAAAAATCCCCAAGAAACACTTGGTTTATCTAATGTGAAAGAAAGGTTTAACTTACAAAAAATAAATATATATTTCCACCTAAAAGGAGAAAGATGCTTCTCTGGTTTGAAGTCAGCAATGTAATTCACATAGCGAGCATGAATAGCAACCTCTCTCTGCTTTTTGGGTCTCACTTTGGTCTCCAATCGAGGGACCTACAGGGCTGAGAAGACAGGTCCCAACCTCCAGATGCGGGGCCAATCTGGCCATTCCCTGGGATGCTGCTCCTCGGCCCAATGCTTCCTCCCAAGAAATTAAAGTCTTGAGACTGTTTAGCTCCCTGGAGCAGTACTCTTAAAAAAGAAAAAGAAAATCACTGACACTTGTGAAAAGGTCCTTTTCTCGTCTCAGAAGAGACTCAGTAACCGTAAGTCAAGTTATCCACCGTGCCGGCCTTGACGGTGAACCAGTAGCCCCCGGTGAGAAACTGAAATCTAAGAACAAGGAGGGGACTCACGGGGCTCTTTTCAGTACCAGCTGCTCCCACCTGGAGGGACCAGGGCTCTTGGCTTAGAACGCTTCGTAACTGTGAGCAGATTTTCATTCTCGGGCACCTGGAGGCGTAAACCCATTCTAGCTGTGAGTAAAAAGACAGAGGGAGGAAGGCAAAGACTGCGGTGGGTAAGGAGGTGAGCAGCCAAGGGGGGAAGCCGGCACTGAGAGGCGTCCCCCAGCCTGGAGCTCCAGGGCCGGTCACCTGGAGTCCAGCCAACAAGAAGCGCCGGGAGACAAAGCTGCCTCTGGCCAGTGCAGCAAGTCCTGTTGGAGGCAGGGCTGGGAGGCTGGTTCCCACCGTCTGAGCACCTGGTAGACCAGATGGCTGGTGAGAGGGCCATCAGTGGTCCTTGGGACACTGCCCAAGGGTGAGTGTGAGCTTCACCCGGCCCCTCACCTCCAACTGCAGCCTTGGGGAGACAAGCATGTGGGGAGAGCCAGGCAAGGACGGAGAGGTGCCGGGGACCAGCGAGCTTCTCCAAGGCGCAGAATCCACAGACTTCGGCTGGAGAGACCTGAGGCAGTTGGCTGGATTTGGTCACTAGCAGATTTTACGCAACTGATTTCTCTGGAAGTCTGGCAGCCCAAACGTCCCCACAGAGCAAGGAGAACACGCATGCCCTCCCGGGGGCGTGAGAACGTGTGTGCATCTGCGGGGGAATAACAGAGCCAATGGCGTGTGCACTGTTGGGGGGGACTGCATCCCAGCGTCTCTCCCGTTTCCTCATGGCCAGTTCCAGGCAAGGGGCCAGACGGCGGCTACTCTGTGTGGGTTTTGGTTTTGGGGGTTTTCATTTTTTTTTGGTTTCAGTCTATGAGAGACTTGGGTTCCCAAGGATGCTGACTCATCCCTGATTGCTGGCAGGTCGGCCCTGCAGTTCTGACCAGCTGCACCCGCTCCGGGCTCACACCAAGCCAGCATCTTTGGCCATGCTGTAGAAGAGACCTCTCCGCTGCAGGAGGTCGGAGGGGGAGCCCCACTCCAGGATCTCCCCTTTGTCCAGGACGATCACCCTGCAAGGGAGGGACGCAGACGTGAGGCGTGGGGGAGGGGCTGGCACCTCGTGCCCCAGGAGTTTACCTGGGCAAGTCCCTGCTTTGGGTCAGACCCCTAACACCCCCTACCAGGACTGCTGCAGTAGCTGGCCACTTGGCTGCCTGTCCTCAACCCCAGTTCTAGTCAATGTCCTGTGATGTAACCTTCAGTACTCTCTTATTGCCTTGTGTATTTCCCTCCCAGCACAATTCGCTTTTATTTGTTGCTGTGTTTATTGTCTATCTCTGCACCCAGCCCCCAACTAATCCGTAAGGTCCCTCAGGCAGGCTCCTTGTGTGACAGCTCCCAGTTCGGTCCCCAGTGCCTGGAACAAGGCCAGGAATGTGGCAGACAATCCACACATGTGTTAACTTTTGACTGAGCGATGTCAAAAATGTCTGGTACTAACCAGGACAAAGAGACACCGGGGCTGTCACGAGGCATAAGGTCAGTGTTGCATGAATGAATGAATGAGTGGGTGAACGGGGTGGGTGGGGTGGACCGTGAGGCCTGGAGGCCTTCTGTGCCAAGGGCGTCACCTTGTGTAGTCCATGATGGTGTTGAGCCGGTGAGCGATGGTGAGGACGGTACAGTCATCAAATTGCGTCCGGATGGTGGACTGAATGAGGTCGTCCGTTTCCAGGTCCACGGCCGCCGTGGCCTCGTCCAACACGAGGATCTTCGTCTTCCTCAGCAGAGCCCGGGCCAGGCACACAAGCTGGCGCTGCCCAACGCTTGACCAGGAGAGAAAGATCAGGAAATGAGTGTCAAAACCACCCCTGACGCTGAGCCCAGGCCTGAGCTGAGAGGAGGGAGAGGAGACCCTATCTGCGGCTCAGACCAGGAGGGCACTTCCACCCCCTACATCCTCGCCCACATCAGCCATCACTAGTCGATCAGAACGGTCTTCCTGTTGAGCTAGAAGCAGTCTCAGATTCATTCTCAACACAGAGCTCAGAGGTGATAGCCAAGATATCTGATCAGTTCAGTATAGCGAGTGTAACAATTAGCAAACTGGCCCCATATCTGTGCCTTCTGCAGGGCCTCTCTCAGTGGACTCTGGACTTGACCTTGTGCCTGGCTTTGGCCACTGGGATGCTGGCAAACCTAGAGGCTTGGAACGGAGATGCACACCAGGGTGCGTTCACGCCTGCACTTCTGCCATCACCGTGACAACCTGCCTGGGCTGGTCTGCCAGGGAAGGACGGACACACGGGGCAGAGCCTAACGGCCCCAGGGGAGGCCAGCTACAATATCCGCCTGCAGCCAGCGGCCCCCACCCACGTGGGTGAGCCAAGACTAGCAGAGCCGCCTGGCTGGCCGCCCCGTGTGTGAGTGTCCGCGGCTCTTGGTGAGCACACCTGAGGGTTGGTGCTTGGTTGTCATGGTGATGGATGCAGTGCGAGAGGCACAGGATCCCTGCTGTGCCAGGCATTACTGCTTTAGTTGCTGGATCCTGGGTGGAGCCTGGCAGAAGGGCCAGGCAGCTGGGGCCATGGGTGGGGGAAGGGAGGGCTCAGAGCAGGGCTATTTACTGACTGGGAGAGAAGCCTTTCCAAAATGTAACTTCACTCTCCACTGAATGGACCTGGTGTGAGAAAAGAGCTGTTGGAATCATCCTGGTTACACTTCACGGTAAAAATGAGCCCAGAATGAAACTCATTATATACTGAAACTTGAGGCCCAAGAGGTTAAGAGACAAATGGCTCACACGGCAGAGTTGGAACTCAAGCCCAGGTCTGAACCTGATGCAAATAGACAGGACCTACCCAACGCCCCAACAGAGGTGATGAAGAGGCCCGGCTGGGCATCACCCTCGCCTACCTCAGGTTCTCCCCGCCTTCCGCGCACTCGTGGTTCAGTTTATCGGGAAGGGCCGACACGAAGCCCTTCAGGTGGGCCAGCTCCAGGGACGTCCAGACTTCTTCATCCGAGTACTGGCTGAATGGGTCCAGGTTCATGCGGAGGGAACCCGAAAACAAAACGGGGTCCTGTTTGGAGGGAAGACAGCAGACGCGTGAGGCTCAAGACACGGTTGGACATGGGTGGGGCAAACAGGTGGGATGTGGAAAGTTCTTGCCAGAATTGTTCAAAATGGGGTTCTGGAGTTCCTCCGAATCACCACTTCTGAAGATGTCAATGATGGGGAAAAAAAATTTGGAAAACTCTAAGTTAAGGGAAATAAAACAGATTTCTTTCTCGTCAGATTTCCCGGAGCATTCGGTACACAAACGTGTTGGGAACTTTCTGGAAGCAAGAACCAGCATGCAGATTAGGGCAATTCCTAATTGCAAGGTACATGGATTCCCCTCCGTCTCCTGCCTCCAGATAAGAATCTGAGAAGAAATTTATGGCAACACAACACTAAAAGGCAACATATTATGCAATCACCACCTACAGGAATCAGTCTAGAAAATTCATCATTCTCACCTAGTTCTTGGGAGGGAGGGTAAGAGATTCCTGTCCTGCAGAGAAGCCAGTGTCTTAACTGGATGCTGTGAGATGCTTAAGACACTGCCTACTGGGGGGCAGGAGTGAAGGAATGAATGAAACCTACTTAATTCTCCCTGTTATTTATATGCGAAGGGGAGATTCCATGAAGAAACAGCATAATTTCAGTAAAAAGTCATGAAAATCACAAAGTAGGAACAAATGTCCATCTGTTACGAAAACACACACGCGTAATACTTTCAGTGTGACCTTGCCCACCTGGGGGATGATGGTGATCTTGAAGCGGAGGTCGTGCAGGCCGATCTTGGCAATGTTGATGTCATCAATGATGATCTCTCCCTCGGCTGACTCGTTGATCCGAAACAAGCCCAGGGTTAGGGATGACTTCCCGGCTCCTGTCCGCCCCACGATGCCAACCTGTGGGGCAGGAAGGGCCCAGGAGAAGTGGGAATGCTGGTATCTGGGCTTACCTCCCACCCCTCAGCATCCTTAAGTACCAGCCACTGAGCAGTTCAGTCATCTGGTCGACCCACCCTCCTCCCACTATATCCACTCCCCTCAGCAGCTTCCAGAGACATTCCTTTAGGGGCTGTTTTGGGCAAAGGTCACGAAGGACTTCCTTCTCTCTGCCAGCTCTTTTTAGAAATTAAAATTATAATCGGCTCCTTTAATAAGTTATTTGCAACTCAAGATAATATTAAGTAACAATCAAATGGTTTTTCAGTTCTATGATGGTGAGTTTCCCCCATCCTGAGGCGCTGGAATATCTCAAAGGTTCAGGAAGATGCCCCTGTATCCCAGCTGAGTGAGCAGAGAGGTCACGGGTATGACCTGGCCTCCACTTATCCTCTCGAGGGAACTGGGCTCCCCACTTAATGGCTAATGACTGACGTTCCAGGCAGAACTCTCCCCTTCTCATCTGGGCTCCGGAGAGGCAGGCTCCTCCGCCCTCGGACGGCAACTCACAGGGCAGCCTCATTATGGAACATAAGCCAGAAAGCCTCCATGAGAACACCGCCCACTCTGTTCCTCCTCTTGTTACAAGTTGGAGAAACTCTCTCATGGGAACGGAACATTCTGGGCCTCATGGTAGGGCGTTTAACAACTCCTCCATGTTCAGAGAAGAAAGAAACATTGGCCTCTGGCAAATGGCCAGAAAGATGCTTGGTCTGATTCCTCAGGAGGGTCTGAGGGTCTCAGGGCAAGGACGTCTTCTAGGAGCAGTGATACCCTTGAGCCGTCCCTAGTAGTGAGGAGGACATCTTTCTATTCTAGAGGCCTAGGGGCCAAGGGGGCACATGAAAAGGGGAGGAAGGGATTGGTCAGTGAACTGGGAGGCTCACGTCTTATCTAGAAAGAGCCAGGCAGGGAGGATGGGCCTGGTGCTGCCAGAAGTTCTGCTCTTTCAAGAAAAGCAGGAAATGGATTTTTTTTTTAACATAAAACATTCCAGATTTTTCAGTATTGGCAATTAAATTTTTTCCAAAACGTATCTCCTCTGGTTCCTGGGCTACCAGTCTGCAGCCCCATTGGGACGCTCTGAGCAGATTTTACTGCCAAAGTCCCACCCCCTCCACCCTGTGGTTTGGGGGCAGGGACAGCCTGGTGGCAACCTGTGCCCCCCCAGATGGGTGGGGGTTGAGGGGCACCCACCTTCTCCCCGCCATCGATGGTGACGTTGATGTGCTTCAGAACCAAGTCCAGGTCATCTCGGTACCGCAGGCTGTAGTCCCGGAACTCCACTCGGCCCACCTGTGGCCAGTTGCTGGGCGGTGTCATATCCTCAATTTGCCAGGGAGCCTGCAATGACAGTGGGCGGTGGGTGGGTGTGAGGAGTCTGAAGTTCGTCTCACGTGCCCCAGGGCTCCACGTGAGCGGCCTGCATGACTCCTCTGACCTCACGGCCCCCTCCTTCCCACTCACTGCCTCACTGCTCCGGGCACTGACTTCTGGACTGTTCCCTAAACACACCCACGTGTGCCGCTTCTGGGCCTCTGCGCTTGTGGCTTCTTCTGCCTGGAACATTCTTTGCCAAACTACCCCTTCGGCGTGCTTGACTGCTGTGGATCCCAGGTTAATGCAACCACCCTCCTATCCCTGGGCCCCTCTTCTCTCACATTCCCTGTGTCCATTCTCTTTGAGAGCACTTACCACCTTCTGGCATTTTAAGCAAGTATTTGTTTATTCTGTCACCTACACCACTGGAATAGCTCCTCTATGAAAAGAGGTTCTTTTATTTGTTCACTGCTACATCCCAGAGCCCAGAGCACGTAGTAGGTGCTCAATAAACATTCATGGACTGAATCAATGCATGAGCGGTCTCCTTTAGACAGACGCAACGCTAAAGGTGAGCTACTCCGAAGGCTTTGAAGGCCTGGAGGGTGACAGTAAAAGCAGCAGCCAACACTTAAAGGTCACTCTATCACATTACCTCCTTTAATCCTCACTACAATCCCAAGAGCAGAGTCCCTTCCTATCCCCAGTTTACACACGAGGAAACTGAAATACAGAGAGTGAAAGCAACTTGCCAGGAGTCACACAGCCCCTATTTCTGAAAAGCTACTTCATTCAGCTCACATTTCCTGAGGTCTACACCTGGATATGCTCTGGGCTAGGCTCAGGACTCTCCAGGGAAGGAGAGGAATGGAGAGGACAATGACAGAGAACTTCCATCCTTCCTTCCCCATAAACTTCTTACGTTAATTTCTTTACACATCTCATATAAATAAGGAGACGCTGCCATAAGAACACAGAGGCGACCAGAGAGAAATGGGTGAAATTTATACCTGTAAATATGTATCATATGTAATATATACAAACACATAAGTAAACAGATATATTTTAATAGTGGGAAGACTCTGGTTGATCCTTCTCTTGTATTTTTCAAATTTGCTCTTATTCTAAAACTATAAAAATATATAATTAAAAGTAGAGAAAATAAGTACAGTATTTTTAAAAATAAAAAACTGAATTTCACACTTTAAATGAGTGAACTGCATGGCATATAGATTATACCTCAAAAGCTGATATAAATAAATAAATAAATCAAGGTAGGGTGGGAACCTGCTGGTGTAATATGCTCGTATTTCCACAGGGGGCACTCACACCATTCTGAAGAACGCTCTCTGATGAGGCGGGCCCTGGTTCACCGAATTAAAGGACTTGGCAGAGGTCACTTCAGTAAATCCCTAAGTCCGAGTCTAACCAGGGTCACTTTAGTTTCATTCCCGAGGGGCATTTTCTTGGAATGCAGTGATAGTCACCCAGTCGTGTCCGACTCTTTGTGACTCCGTGCACTGTAGCCCACCAGGCTCCTCTGTCCATGGGATTCTCCAGGCAAGGACACTGGAGTGGGCTGCCATTCCCTTATCCAAGGGATCTTCCTAACCAGGGATCAAACCCCGTCTCCTGCACTGCAGGCAGATTCTTCATGTCTGAGCTACAGGGAAGCCCATGTGATCTTAGGCAAGTAACTCATCCTCTCTGTGTCTGTTTCCTCACCTGCAAAATGGGGCTGATAGTAGAAGGTGAGTTACAAGGGTGTGAAAGGATAAATGGATTATTCTACACAGAGTGTCTAGTCCAGGGCCTGACACCGCACAAGGGCACAACGTGTGTGTCCCTATGATTATTGGTGGTGGTGGAGATGGAGGTATCTCCAGGCATTACTGCTATTGTCATTAACACTACTCCTGCTATTCAGAGATGGCGTGCAGACAGAATAAGGCAGTTATTAGGGGCAACGTGACACCAAAGCCTTGGGTCCTACTCCCAGCTGTCCTGCTGACCATGAATGTGACCTCAGACCAGCCATCGTCCCTCACTACATGCTCTTTTCCTCCATCCATAAAATAAGGACTTGGGTTAAATAACTGCAGGGTTTCCCAAACTTCGGTAAACTCCTTACCAACAATAGCATAATTTTTGCAATATCCATATACTGATTCTCTTGTTACTGATATCTGATAGTTTTAAACGACTCACTTGTACTTAACTTTTACACCTGAAGAGAAAATGAGTATGATTCCTTTTGTGTAAGGTAAGTCCCCATTTAAAACACGTAACAAGTAACAGAGGGTTGTTTTTCCTTTTGGTCAGGTGGAGGCTGCCTGCGGAAGGCACATGCTGGGGTTCAGAGGATTCCTCTGAGCCAAGTTACACCGAAGATCACGCTCAAGAGGTCAGCCCAGGGGCCTGCCTTACCTCCTTCTCAGTTTCCGAATATTCCTTGAGTCTCTCCACGGCCACGATGTTGGTCTCCATCTCGGACGACATCCGAACGAGCCAGTTCAAGTATGCGGTGACCTGAGAGGGGAAGAGTCATCCGATGGAGCTTCTAGAGTGAGCGTGTGTTGATTTCTTCTCATGAAGACAGCACGAAGTATGAAATGTTTCAGGTAACAAAGGCCCAGAAGACAGCTACCTCAGATACCATGGCCAGACCTGCTACACTGTGTCTCTTATGCCAGCATCACATTTCAAAATAACGCACGGGGCCACACAAGCAATCAGAAAGGAAATGGGAAGGTATTTCCAACTAGATGATAGTTAAGAAAACACACTGCGTGGAAATTTGGGAGATGCAGCTAAAGCAGTGCCTCGAGGGAAATTTATAGTGTTGAGTGCATTCTTCTGGTAGCTGGAGGCATCCCCTCAGGCCATCAGGGACGCTCCTTGGCTGATGCGGGGAATCCTGGCTGCACATCTAATTTCTTCCCCCTTCAGTCAGTCACTGGGCTCTAGACCTGCACTTCAAACTCCACTTGGCCCTCGTCCTTTCCCCCATGCCCACAGAGATTCAAAGTAAAGGCCCCAGCGCCTGACAACTGGCTCCCCAGTAAGAGAATTAGAGAAGCCCCCCCGGGAGTGCCCCGTCTTACCTGCAGGGAGTAAGACACCGAGAGGCCCACCAAGCCTGCGCTGAGGCTGTGCCGGGAAATCACGGCAAACAGGGAGGCGAACAGGACGATGCAGTTGCCCACATACTCCAGCCGCACGGCCAGCCACCTGGGTGGAGACACAGGCAGGGGGACAGGGACACACACACACACGCGTGCCCAAGTCAGCTTCTCAGAGACTTGGTTTCTGCTTGAGGGCGGGGGTGGGGGAGCTGGGTGGCCACTCTGCTTACTGAAATAATTCCCCGATAGTTCCCGAGAGAGGCCTTGTTTGCCCAGTTCGTGGGATGTGGGGAAGAAGGGCCGAAGGGACACAATTTCAGGAATTCCTCATTGGTCTGGCAACCCCAGGGACTAGAATAGAGTTCTCCAGAAGTGATCTTCCCAGGAAGCTGAAACTTGCTTTCTTAAGAGCCAACCTTTTCTCACTGAAACCTTAAAAATACACCCATATGTGCATTTTTTAAAAAAAAGATGTCTCAGAAACTTCCAAAATACTAAGAAAAGTCATCAACTCTAAGAGGCACCGCTGATTTAAAACAAACGTCTCTTGGCACGAGAAGGGGAGGGAAGAGTGAGAAATAAACGACACTTCTCAACTTAGCCAAAGGGTCCCCAGACCTAGATCACTGTTGTCTTAGAAACATTAAAATGCATTATCTTTCCTTTAAAATATAGACAGATGTACACGTTTAAAGCTAACTTTTATAAGCTATCCCATAGGAACACTGTTTTTATGTTTGAAAATGTAAAGCATTCTAGAGAGGCACTATGATCAATCTGTTTTTTTCCCACCACATTCTTAAAGATCCATGTGACGGATCCTCGGGGTGTGAGTTATTCCCACAGAAACCCAGATTTCAACAAACTCCCTAAACAAACTCTGCAAGGGAATTGCAAGGTCTTTCCAGCAACGCCCAATCTCCCCGCCCGTCTCACACTAAGGGATCACGCGGTGTGCGGTGGGTCACTGCCAGGGTGCTCTGACCCCTCCGGGGAGTCTTTTCTCTCTCACATCTCAAAAAATACCTCAGGATGTAAGCAAGTGAGGATGGGATGTTCTAGATTCAATCAATAATTAGCCAACTTCCACTCCTTTTTCTTTTAAGCCCGCTGCTATTCAACCATGCTTGATCCCCCAAAGGGCAATTTCACCTGGTCTAACCTAATATTATTACTAATAAAATTGCTTCCCACACTCATCACCCGGTGGGGGTGTGTGTGTGTGTGTGAAGAGAAGCATGTGACGAGCACACTCAGGAGTCGAGGGCGCCGTTACCGATGGTCCTGTATCACCAGGACCATGGCTGAAGGGTGGCTCTGCGGTATCTTCTGACTCAGAGCAACTCTCTGCGCCCGCACTTCAGTGGCCCCTGTGGCCACATGCTGGCTGACCAGGCTCCTGTTTCTAATGGTCCTTCCTGTCCTCTCCTCTCACTGAGTCCAAGCCTCCTTCCATGAGGCCGGCGCTGGGCCCCACACCCCGCCTCCGGGAGCCTCCCCCACGGCCCCGCGCCCACCTGTTGGCCACGATGCTGGGGTAATAGGCCTTCTGGTTCTCGTCCACCTTCAGGTCGCTCTGGCAGATGAAGCGCTCCTGCTCCTCGAAGGCGCGGATGACGCTGACGCCCAGCAAGGTCTCGTTGAAGTGGGAATAAACCGGGGAGCGGCTGACCGACTCGAGGCGCTTCAGCTGCCGGGAGGAGGCCACGTAGAACCTCTGGGGGAGAGAATGGACCGCGGGTAGGCGAGGGGCCCCTCATCCCATCCTCCCAGGGCTGTGCTGGAAAGTCTGGACGTAAGTGACCCCTCCGGGGGCGGAATGCTTTCCCCTGAGGAACAGCAGGTGCACTGAGTACAACAATAACAACGGCTGCAGCAGTGATGATAATAATAGCTCAGATAATAATAGCTCTGTGGAGCCCAGATCTCTGGTAGCTCAGCTGGTAAAGAAACTTCCTGCAATACAGGAGACCCCGGTTCAATTCCTGGGTCGGGAAGATCCCTTGGAGAAGGGATAGGCTACCCACTCCAGTATTCTTGGGCTTTCCCTTGTGGCTCAGCTGGGAAAGAATCGCCTGCAATGTGGGAAACCTCGGTTCGATCCCTGGGTTGGGAAGAACCGCTGGAGAAGGGATAGGCTACCCACTCTAGTATTCTGGCCTGGAGAATTCCATGGACTGTATAGTCCATGGGGTCGCAGAGAGTCGGACATGACTGAGTGACTTTCACTGCACTACACGTGGAGCCCAGCATCCCAGCACTGCTTTAAGCACCTTCACAGACATCAGCTCTTTAATCTTCATCAAAAACCGATGAGGTGCTCATTCCTGTTTCACAATGAGTAAACTGAGGTCAACCTCTTCCCTAAGGCCATGTGGCTAGGAAGTGGCAGAGCTGAGATTCGAACACTAACAGTCCAGCCTCAAAGGGTTGACCTCAACACGGCATGGCCTCTCTGATGCCGCTGACCTCGAGGGTTTATGGACCCCGCAGCATTGCTTTAGGACAAGCAGATCTCAGCGTAAACCCTGCCTCTGCCTGTCCCCATGGGCAGAGACCACATCCACTCTACTCCTGCCCTCACCCGGGTGGTTCAGCTCGTTAAGAGACAGAACAAGAGCCCACTGGGAGCGCTGAGGAGCTGACAGAGGCTGGACTGGTCATCTGAAGACACTTCTGTTCTCTTGGCCTCAGTTTCTGCATCTGTACAAAAGGACCCACTGAGACAGAAGTTCCCTCTTCCAGACATGCTGAAGATGTAACGTGTCTGCACTGGCTTCATCAAGAGCAGAGCCGGGCAAGTGAACACAGGTGCTCAGGGACACGCCTCCTGCCTCCTGGGTTGTGCTGGGGTCCCTGGGCCATCTCAGGGGGAGAGACCTTCCATGGAGAACACTGAACAGAGTGGGTAGCTCTTATGGGGCCTCCAAACTTTTT
Source organism: Giraffa tippelskirchi (assembly GCF_054371585.1). Lineage (NCBI taxonomy): Eukaryota > Metazoa > Chordata > Mammalia > Artiodactyla > Giraffidae > Giraffa > Giraffa tippelskirchi. Next base: position 27,035,532 of record NC_137287.1, read on the forward strand.
TCTGGATGGAGTGAGTTTTCAGCTCACATGGGAATTCGAACCACACGTTGGGCAGCCCTCTGGGGCCCCAGAAACTCTGAGAACTAACCCAGGGGTCACACCAACCCGGGCCACCTCGGATCAGGGTTTCTGCCAATCCCTGCACATGGTCAGATGCCACCTGTCCTCCAGCAGCTCCCACTGCCTTGGGACGCAGTCCACACCCTGTGGTCTGGCTCGAGGACCCCGGCATCCGCCCCCATTACCCTCTCCTTGGATCACCTCCTCTCCTGGCTTTCTTTCCTCCTGGGTGGAAACTGTTCTAAAACATTGACCTGCTCAACTTATTCCACTTGTCATATCTTCTGAATTTTATTTCCTCTAAAAAGTGAACCCAAGACTTATTTTTGTTACAGAATAGTCTGATTTTTAAAAAAATAATGATTAGCTTTCCTTTTAAGCTCTATTCCTGGAGAGAATCCACCCTGTGGACTCACCTGATTCTTCCAGACACCAAGGAGTGCCTGGTGCCCATGAGTGAAAATGAATGTTCGACCTACACCTGTCTTGTGCTGGGCTTGGGCTGAGAGCTAAGACACTAAGGCAAGTGCCAGGGAATTTTCACAGATGCCATGCAATTCTGGGGGTAGAAACAACCCGGAAGCCCCAGCAGAATTCCACATCACCTTACCTCTTCCATTCCTTTTCCTAAAAGTGACTTGCAAACACTAATGTATCAGTTCAGTCACTCAGTCATGTCAGACTCTTTGCGACCCCATAGACTGCAGCACACCAGGCTTCCCTGTCCATCACCAACTCCCGGAGCTTGTTCAAACTCATGTCCATTGAGTCGGTGATGCCATCCAACCATCTCATCCTCTGTCGTCCCCTCCTCCTCCTGCCTTTAATCTTTCCCAGCATCAGGGTCTTTTCCAATGAGTCAGTTCTTTGCACCAGGTGGCCAAAGTACTGGAGTTTCAGCTTCAGCATCAGTCCTTCCAATGAATATTCAGGACTGATTTCCTTTAGGATGAACTGGTTGGATCTCCTCGCAGTGCAAGGGACTCTCAAGAGCCTTTTCCAACACCACAGTGCAAAAGCATCAATTCTTCAGTGCTCAGCTTTCTTTATAGTCCAACTCTCACATCCATATATGACTACTGAAAAAACCATAGCTTTGACTAGATGGACCTTTGTTGGCAAAGTAATGTCTCTGCTTTTTAATATGCTGTTTAGGTTGGTCATAGCTTTTCTTCTATATTTGAAAGTGAAAGTCGCTCAGTCATGTCCGACTCTTTGCAACCCCATGGACTCTACAGTCCATGGAATTCTCCAGGCCAGAATAGTGGAGTAGGTAGCTGTTCCCTTCTCCAGGGGATCTTCCCAACCCAGGGATCAAACCGAGGTTTCCCAGATTGCAGGCAGACTCTTTACCAGCTGAGCCACAAGGGAAGCCCAAGAATACGGGAGTGGGTAGCCTATCCCTTCTCCAAGGGATCTTCCCGACCCAGGAATCAAACTGGGGGCTCCTGCATTGCAGGCAGATTCTTTATCAACTGAGCTATGAGGGAAGCCCTCTTCTATATTAGTGTATATTAATTATTAATATAGTATAATTATAATTATAGTGTATATAATATACAATTAGTATATATTAGACATACACTAATGTACATCCATTTAAAACTTTTTTCAAGTGATATAGATAGGATGATTAGAAAAACATTACATTAAGTCCATGATCCTCAGATAAGCACTACTCAGATTTCAGTGTATAATGCTTTAATTCTTTTCCAGAGAGAGAGAGAAAGAACACCCACCCTTACACACATACATCCTTAAAAGCCACTTTTTGAGATGCAACTTACTTTCACTGGAAAGTGCACTAAATCTTTACAGCTTGGTGAATTTAACGTTTATCTACACCTGTATATGCACCACCGGGTCAGAATCTAGGAAATTCCCTCGTGTTCTCTCACAGTCAATTCTCTGTAGACCTACTAGTATGACTTCTATTTCATCACTCTTGCCTGTTCTTCAACTTCATAAAAAGAGAATCACACAAATGTACTCTTTTGCATCTGGCTTATTCTGATCAGTATAGTATCTCTGAGACTCATCCTCCTTGTGTGTATTAGTAGCTCATTCCTCTACTGCTATGTCATGTCCTTGGTATAAATATACCACAATGTATGTGTCCATCCTCCTGTGATGGACATTTGGGGTAATTATGAATCAAAATGCTAAGCACATTCTAGCCTATTTATTTCTGTGATACAGTCTCTCGATTCTTTTAAAAAAAAATGTTTATTTGGCTGTGCCAAGTCCTAGTTGAGACATGAGGGCTCTTCGATCTTTGCTGTGGCATGTGGATCTTTGGTTGCACCATTCAAACTATTAGTTGTTTTATGTGGGATCTAGTTCCCCAGCCAGGGATAGAACCCAGTCCCCCTGTATTGGGAGTTCAGAATCTTAGCTGCTGGACCACCAAGGAAGTCCCTCTCTTAGCATACACACTGAGTGAGACTGCTGAGTTAAAGGAAATCAACCCTGAAGATTCACTGGAAGGACTGATGCTGAAGCTCCAATACTTTGGCCACCTGATGCAAAGAACTGACTCACTGGAAAAGGCCCTGATGCTGGGAAAGATTGAGGGCAGGAGAAGGAGGCGACAGAGGATGAGATGGTTGGACAGTATCACTGACTCAATGGACTTGAGTTTGAGCAAATTCCGGGAGATGGTGAAGGACAAGGAAGTCTGGCGTGCTGCAGTCCAAGGGGTCACAAAGAGTTGAACATGACTTAGCCACTGAACAACAACAATATATAGTTAAAAGCTACGAAAAAAATTCTCCCATAATCTTTTTCTAAGGATTAGTAAGGCAATGTTTTCATTTTTCTACCTCCATTTCCAGTCCTGCCAACGTACATTATGCATTTTGTCTTAGTTATAATGACAGTGTGCCTGTCAACATGGGCCTTGGCTAACTTCATTCCCTTTGTTGTTTAAAAATAAAACTGTTGATGCTGCAACAGTGTGTGTTCCCAGTTCTCCTGTTAAAGGGATGTTAACAGTCCATTACCGCATTACCCATGGTGTGCTCAAGGCCCTGCTACCGGCAGGTATCTGAGCTGCCTCGAATGTCACACTAGGTCTCCTCTTTTGTTCTTTTGAATTGGGTCCTCCAGGAAAAGGTCCAGCCAGGGTAAGAACACAGGTAACATTTTTGGTAAATGCAGCTGGAGGACTTTCCACAAAAGTTGGCATCGATTTAAAGAGAACACTGAAAGGGTCTGGGAACTGGACGTGCTGACTCCATCTTTGTTCACACTCACCAATGCCGAGCCACAGTGTGGATGCGAGCCACGGTGTGGGAGGGTGTGGGGTCTGGCTGACCCGGCCAAGGCCTCCAGGAACCCACACCAACAGGCCACACACAGTGCAGCGTGAGGTACAGAGCACCCCGTGGCTTCTTACTCTCATTTTGTGCAATAGTTGTTAGGCTCCCATCTAAATCGCAGTCTCCTGTTAACATGTGTGCTACAGCTGCTTTTTTTAATTAAAAAAATATTTTTACTAATATACATATATTTGATGACTTTGAATTTAGAACACTTAGACTCAGCATGAGCAAGATAAAAAGGTGTCCTTTTCAGGGGCAGGAAAGCGCAGTGACAGTTACCAGCTTAAACTGTGGAATCAGATGTGAGTTCACATCCCCACTTCTGCCCCCGGACCTCAACATGCTGATCTGTTAACTGGAAGCACCACAGTGAAGCTGACGCAGCCGTCAAATGCTCCCTTACTCTGTTCCCCTTTCTTGAGCTTATTTGTGATTGCTGGAGCTCCAGCAGCCATCTTGGACCATGAAACTAACTTAAGAATGGCAGGCAAAGATGACAAACACACACACCAAAAAACCCCAAAACAAAACAGTGAAGGAATCTGAAGCTACCAAACTCATGAAGCTGTCATATGTGTGCGTGCGTGCTAAGTCGACTCAATCGTGTCTGACTCTGTGCGACCCCATGGACTGGAGCCCACCAGTTTCCTCTGTTCATGGGATTCTCTAGGCAAGAATATTGGAGTGGGTTGCCATGCCCTCCTCCAGGGGATCTTCCCAACCAGGGAATGAACCCACATCCTTATGTCTCCCGCATTGGTAGGCGGGTTCTTTACCAGTAGAGCCACCTGGGAAGCCAGAAGCTGTCATATCAGCCCTGAATAGCATACCTCTAAATTTCTATTATGGCTTCCTTGGTGGCACAGATGGTAAAGAATCTGCCTGCAATGCAGGAAACCCAGGTTCAATTCCTGGGTTGGGAAAATTCCCTGGAGAAGGTAATGGCAACCCACTCCAGTATTCTTGCCTGGAGAACCCCATGGACAGAGGAGCCTGGTGGGCTGCAGTCCATGGGGTTGTAAAGATTCAGACGTGTCTGAGCAATTCACACTTCCACATTCACTTTCAGATCTCTGTTACAGGGGAAAAATATCAAAGCTGCTATTATTCATGTCTCCATTATCTGCCTATGACCTAAAGAATTTCATACTTACAGAAGTTTTAATAATAAAGATGCCTTCATGGCTATTAGCTTATTTTCTTCTAAAGCTTTCAGCTTAAAAAAACTCTCATTATTAGGAAAAAACGGTATTTGGTCATTGCAAGCTGAAAACAATCAACTTAGGTATTCAAAACTGACAAAAAACAAACCTTAACCCTCCTCTGACACATCCTCCACAGCCTCACGCTGGGGAAACTTAAATGGTCCCCATTTAAGTTAAAAGTAAAGCAAAAAGTTTAAACCATTTAAACTTAAATGGTTCTCGCAGGACAGCGATACAGACAGAGCAGGGCTCGTCCTGGATCCCAAGACCCACCTCTCACCTGCACGAAGAAGTAGATGAGGCCCAGGGGCGGGATGACAACGGCAGCTATGGGCGTGGCCAGCAGGATAATGATGCAGGCGCCGATGACATTGAACAGGGAGCCCATGAGCATCTTGATCACCTGCGGGATCATCGAGTCCACCGTGTCCAGCTCCTTGGAGAAGCGGTTCACCAGGTTCCCGCTGGGGGTCCGCTCGAAGAAGCTTATGGGCGACCGGAGGACGTTATGCAGCAGGTCCAGGTGCAGGCGGCGGGAGGCGCAGATGCCCCCGATGGACACCGCCATGGAGTAGCCAAACACCGTGATACCTACAAACACTCTCGCGTCAAACTCCACGGCGGGAGAGGGACCGAGCAGGGGCAGAGGCGAGGGGCCGTGGGGCCATGTGGACAAAGCAGCCTGGACTCCCACCTTCTAATAACAACAATAATGGTGGCTATTATTAACCCAGGACATACTATGTGCAAAACTCATCGTGTCTTTTATGTGCATCTAATCCTTTTGAGGACCCTGTATATGTTCTATTAGTACCCATGTTACAGATATGGAAGAATACTGGAGTAGGTAGCCCTTCCCTTCTCCAGGGGAACCTTCCCAACCCAGAGATCGAACCCAGGTCTCCCACATTGCAGGTGGATTCTTTACCAGCTGAGCCACCAGGGAAGCCCAACTGAAGCTCAGATCAGTGAATTCCTTTGCCCTCAGGAAGAAAAGGGTGGGCTCTGACCCACACTACCTTGCTCAATGCCAGCTCTGCCATGAATAATCTGTGTGACTTTAGGCAACTTACTGAACCCTTCTAGACTTCAGTTTCTGCATCTCTAAAACAAAGAAAAATGAGTTCCTACCTCATGTGACTGCTTCAAAAGTAAAATAAAACACCTTAAAGTGTTTACAACAGAACCAGACACCAAGTAAGTGCTGAGTAAATGTTAGCTATTACTGGTAATGCTGCTGTGTCTGGGGATCTTTGCGGGACCACAGGAAGGGTATACATAGGATTTCTCAGCATCCTCCCTGTTAACCTCTGAGGCTGGATCATCCTCCATTGTGGAGCCCGCGCTAGGCACTGCAGGACGTTTAGCAACATTCCTGGCCTCTAGATCCCAGCAGTACGGGGAAGCTGTGACGACTCCAAGTATCTCTAGATATGACTAAACTCTAAGTATCTCTAGACATGATGATAGCACTGCCTGCGTTATGAACCACAAGTAGAAAGTAATTCCCACCTTTGGGCAGAAGGCAAAAGTCCACAAATAGGACTTCACAGAAACTCCATCACCCTGCCAGAGCAATGAGGAGCAAGGGTCCTTGGTCACCTTCTATTTCTCAACTTAACTCATCTGTAAAATAGGCACATTGGAGCTCCCTTCCCCTCTGTCTCCTAGAGTCACACGAGACAGAGCATTCAAGAAACGTTTATTCTACAAATATCTCAGTGTCTATTATGTGATAGTTACTGTGTGTTTGGCTTGGTTTGTGGGTCTAAAAAAAACCCTGACAAGTTGGGGAACCTGATTCTATAACAAGAAATGGAAGTGGCTCCAAGTGCCAGGAGCAGGTGGGGGGCAGGGGAGGCTCACCTTGTGAAATGCCCAGGGCTCCATAGACACTCAGCCGGACTTGCGTGTGCTCCTGGGTCCCGTTGACGATGGGATCATCCGTCCAGAGACTGAGCCAATAGTTAGAGACCAGGGAAGCCACATGGTTACACAGGAAAAGGAAGATGCTCAGAAAGGAGATGAAAAGTCCAATCGCCTTCATGTAGTCCCAGTACACGGAGAGCTTGACCTGAGACCAGGAGAGAAGGCATCTTACAGAACACACCCACCAGCCATGCCTTCCCAAGGTCAGGAGCCTCAACAGACCCTGTACAGTCCACTGCTCCCACCTATGCTCAAGCCTACAATCCTTTTCCCCTTAGTTACTTGGCAAAGAAATCAGCAGAAGCAAAGCCAAGGTTTCTGCCCTCATGGAACTTCCAGTTGAGCAGTGAGATAGGCTTTCATCAAGTAACTGCCCAGATAAATGTATAATCCCAGGGAAGGGCTGGAAGAAGTGGTACATGATTCCACGGGAATATAAAACTGGGTATCCTGACCTAACCTAGGGTGGAGAGGAATCAGAGGTGGTTTTCCATAAGGAAGAGACATCAAAGAATTAACCAGGTGAAAATGAAAAAAAAAAAAAAAAGGCATTCCAGGCACAGGGACCAACCAACATGTGCAAAGGCCCTGAGGTAGGAGGGAAGCAGAAAGGAGGCAAGGATAGCTGGAGCACAGTAAGGCTGGAGAACAGGGAGCAGCTGGACCACACAGGACCCGAGAGATCCTGTCCAGGATTAAGTTTTACTCCAGTACTATCAGGAAGGCATCAAAGAGTTTAAAGAAATAGGGATGATGGGACATGTTGCCTAGCAACCATGACCAAGTATCACATCCGCTCCCCACACCCTCAGTCCTCTGAACACTCAACACCGATTCCTGCCCATTGCAACTGGCCTCCAATCCCTTGGTGCCTGCTCAGCCTGTTTCCCAGCTCCACACAGTGACAGCCGGGGGCCGCTTTCACTCCAGTGTCTCCTGTGGAGCCCAGCATGGGGGCCATGCAATTACATGTGGTCACTCAAAGGGCAGTTGCACACCATGGATGGGTGCAGGGTGCTTTGGGTCAGCCTGACACCCAATCTGCTTGGTGTGGATTCAGCAAACTCCAAGTATCTTTCCGTGTGTGTGTGCTCCCTGTCACATTCAGGCTTTTCACATCAGGCTCCTCATAAGTGGGATTAGTGCCCTTATAAAAGGGATCCCTCACCCTTCTGTCACATGAGGACACTGCGAGAGGACGGCCATTTATGAACCAGGGAGCTCTCTCACCAGACACTGAATCTGCTGGCACCGTGATCTCAGACTTGCCAACATCCAGAATTATGAGCAATAAATGTATGTTGTTTCTAAGCCACCTTTACCATGGTCTTCTGTTACAGCAGCCCAAAGGGACTAAGACAGGTATTAAAAACAAAGCCCCAGCTGAGACTTTCTCACTGATAAACAGGCACAACTTAGACACTTGTAGGCTTGGTTCCAGACTACTGCAATAAATCGAATATCCCGATAAAGTGAGTCACGTGAATTTTCTGGTTTTCTAGTGCATATAAAAGTTATATTTATGCTATCCTGAACTGAACTGAAGTCGCTCAGTCATGTCCGACTCTTTGCGACCCCATGGACTGTAGCCCACCAGGCTCCTCCGTCCATGGGATTCTCCAGGCAAGAATACTGGAGTGGGTTGCCATTTCCTTCTCCAGGAGATCTTCCTGACCCAGGGATTGAACCCGGGTCTCCCGCATTGGAGGCAGACGCTTTAACCTCTGAGCCACCAGGGAACCCTCTACTGAAGTCTATGAAGTGTGCAGTAGCACTATGACTAGGAAAACAATGCACACACCTTAATTAAAAAATACTTGGTTGCTAAAAAGTGCTAATCATAATTTGGGCCTTCAGTGAGTTGTAGTAGTAACATCAAAGATCACAAATGTTATAATTTTAACACAGTATAACAATAACAAATATAATATTTTATATAATAACAAACTGCAATAATGATAAAGTTTGAAATATTCCAAGAACTACCAAAATGTGGCACAGAGACCCAATGTGAGCAAAAGATGCTGAGAAAATGACACTGATGTTCAACACAAGACTGCCATACACCTTCAATTTGTAAAAAACACAGCATTTGTGAAGTGCAACAAAGCCAAGTGCCATAAAATAAGATCTGCCTGTAATAAGGGCAAAAAGAGAAATTAAAAAGAAGTGAAAAACAATCTTTTCTGACCACACAATTCATGTTCTTCAGGGCTGCGTCTGTGATGACCTGAAACCAACCCACACACAGCTGACCCGTGAGGCTAGAGCCCGGATTCAAGGCATTGCGTCATCTACGGCTACCAAGGCTCCAGCTGTTCAAAGTTTGGAGGCAGTGGTCAGGAAGGCAGAGACCACAGATGCCAACCCTGGAGTCTGAGTGTTGGGTTCACATCCCAGCTCTGTTGCTCACCAGCCATGACCTGTGGCAAGTCACCTTGGCCCTCCACCCTGGTTTCCAGCACTTCAAACAGTACCTTTCAAGCCTCCTGGGGAGGAAGACATGAGACAAGATGACCACAGCACCCCACCCAGGGCCCAGCCCCCGCAGACGCACAGCGACCTGACCACTGTCCTCACCTGCCCCGTCTGAGCCTTGTCCGCCTCCACAAGCTTCCAGGTCTCCTCCGTGGGCCCGGGCTTCTGCAGCTCGGCGGTGCTGGTGTGGTGCCGGCTCATATCCCCGCTGTAGGAGGAGGAGCTGCTGAGCTGCCTGGGGAAGCAAGGTACACAGGTGTCCCCCAGATGAAGGCCCTGGGCAGGGTTGGTGCTCCCCTGCCCTAAGCACCAGGCATCGTTCACTCTTCTGATTTTATAGAGGAGACCCATAGAGGGGACGGGTCTGGCCCCAGGGTCCCATGGGAGAACTATTCCTTTAGGCAGATTTTATTCAAAAAGCATCTCCCCCCTCCCCATCCCGTGCTCACCAGCTTTATGTGGATCATGACAGATCACTACCCAGAGAGCTTTTCTCCCTGGGGGGGTGTGTACTTGTGGGATGAAATGGGGTGTGTGTGTTCATATGTGTGTGCACACATGTGTGTGCACACGGCTCAGATCCACATGAGCAAAGGGATGGGGTATGACTTCCACCTTGTAGTCAACTCTACTGCCTTCTTGGTTTGTTTGTCTGCCCTGATGCGGTGAGCATGGAGGTGGGAGAGGCCCAGGGGGCTGGGGACGGAAGGGTCCTCTAGGATGTGGCCAGTTAGGGACTGAGGAACTGTGTCCTGCCAGCAGCCTCGTGCATTTGGAAGCAGATCCTTCCCCAGACGAGCCTTCAGTTGAGACCCCAGCCTAGCTGATGCCTTGGTTACAGCTTTTCAGAGACCCTGAGCAGAGGAGCCAGCTAAGCTGTGTCCAGACACCTCGACCCATAGGAACTGAGATGACAAACCACTAAGCTTGAGATCACTTGTTACGCAGCAATAGAAAAATGACTACCCAGTGTGCTGCGTGTTTCTGCTCGGCCCACCCATGGTGTGCTATTGCAAGCGTCCTGTGGTCATCTGCTCCGACATCCCAGGACTGCCTGCAGGCGCCTGCCCCATCTCAGCTAATTCTTATCTTATGCTGGTGGCCTGTACAGACCCGGGCAGTGCCCCCTCAGCCCCCACATGCTCCAGGCGAGGCACTGTTACGAGTGCTTCACACTCACACATGCCAAGCTCACACCCTGTTGCCCCAGCAGAGAAGGAAGTGTGTCATGTACGACACACAGCTGGGCCCAGGAGGGAATTGCAGGCAGGGTTCTGAGGGGCACAGATGCTCATGCTAATTTTCTTCCCAGTCCATGTCTGAAATCCCCCCACCCCGAAAGAAATAACCCCAGGCAGCTCCAGCTTACCTAAATAATAACTGAGCAGCATTTACTGAGCGCTGAAGGAAGGAGGCACCGTTCTAAGTGCCCACATGCCATATCACAGAGGCCTTCCTACAATCCTACACAGCAGGGGCACCAAAGACCCTATTCGACAATGGAGGAAACCAAGGCACAGACAAGTCAATGCCACTCCTCCAAATACCCCATGATCTGACCAAAAGCAACCTTCTTTAAAGCACAAAAGCATAAAACTTAGGAGCACTGACTCAGAGGCTGAACTCGGGTTCAAATATTCAAGCTTGGCTTCTCTCTGGCTGTATGGCCTGTGGATAGCTCTCAGTCTGCCCACATGTAAAATGGGAAGATGACAGAAACTACTTCCAGGTTTATGGACTATACAGGACTTGGCACTGCACCTGGCTCCTAATGGCACATAAAATGCAGCTGCTGTTGTTACTGTGACTATTTTGAATTGGCTGCTGATTCTTATAGCCTCAACATTCCAGGCCCCGCTGAGTGACTTGAGCAAAGAGCCACGCCATGTAGGGAGCTTGAGTGCCAGAAGCACAGACGGATGGTTAAATCCAACTGTGAGGCCTGCATGAGCCATGCCCCCTGGCAGGAGCACAACGAGGCTTCCCCTTTGGGCCTCTGCTCTCTGGGAAGTGAGGTTCCGCCAGGATTTGGGAGGGGAAGCAGAAGCTAACGGCCTTTTTTTGGAGCCTTGCTGTGGGCACCCCATTCCTCCTCCCTCCCCGCTGGCAGGGGGAAGACACGTGGTGCTGGGAGAATCCACAGGGTCCCCCAGCCCGCTCCGCCTCACCTCTGCATTTGCTTCCCCGGGGTGTCCATCACTAGCATGCCGTTCTCCATCTGTTTCACTTCCTTCCCTGGACTGCCGACGCCTGCTAAGCCTGGCAGAAAGAAGGAGGGGGCGGATGATGATTTCAAGGGCTGGACACCAACGCCTGTCACCTTGTGGGGAGATGGCAGATAACCTGGCCACCAGGAAGCTCAGAAAGCAAGACCTGCATTGCAGCAGCCACAGACAGGCTCCCCGGCTGGCCAGCTCTCTCGGGGACAGGGACGGTGTTTTGCAACCATCTCAAGAGCCCTGAGCAAGTGCCCTGTGCCAGCAGCGACCAGCAAAATCCAGTTCTGCAGATGGTCTCTTTGCTGTGTGCAGCCTGGCTCATGGGGTCAGGACACAATGAACCACGCAGGGGAGAGGACACACTCTTCTGGTCCCCAAGCATCCCAGGCAGGGGTGAAACCCCAAATAAATAACAACCCTTGTGGACAAGGGCATCAGACACTGGAGTCCCAGGCGCCCCCAACCAAGGGGTTAACCCATTGGTTGCCAGATCAAGGGGAGGTCCTGAAGATCGGGGTAAGGGCTTACCCAGGACTGCTGGGGCAGTGGCTGTTCTCCCAGTAATACGGAACTATTTCAACCACTGATACAGGCACCACGGGCATACCAGCCAGATATCTGCTCCAATCCCAGGAAGTATACACCCAGCATTAACATTGATCCCTGTCACCTTAGAGACAGTGGCTGACATTTATTCAGTGTCAGTCGCTGTGCTCTGCTGAAATACATTATCTCCTTTAATCTTCCGACAAGTCAGGGATATGTTTATTACCGCCCACTCTGCACTGACTTCCTCAATCTTTGGTGCCAGGAGACAGAGAGCAGGAGAGAGAACATAACGTAGAACTCCGAAGGGCTGACCCCGGAAAAGGATGCAGGAGAGAAGTTACGAAAGGGTATGAACACGCAGCCATCAGTGAACCTGCGAACATGCTTATGTGACTTGAATTAAAGGAGAATCCAAAACGATTAAGATTCTCTCAGGCAACAGCCAGGGGAAGCGATAGAGGATGGCAAGGAAACAGGGTTGGGGGTCGTTCCTGGGCTGATAGGGGAGCTCTGAGCCAGTGATTCTCAATCTTGGCCGTGCGTGAATCATCTGGGGATGCCCTGGGGCCAGCCCTGGGCCCTGCACTGACTCTGCCAGGGAGGACGACTCCACGCTGTGAGCAGTCACAGGGCTAGGACACATGGGAAGTGCTCGCTCACCACCTAGCTGTGTGAACTGGGGAAGCAATGAACCTCTCTGAGCCTCACTCTCCACATCTGCAGAATGGGAGGAACAGCAGCAGCAGCAGCCCCCATGAACGGGAGGAAGAAAGGAGGCTGCGCTTGGTGAATGGAAGACGAGATCGTGGTGCTTACTGTTATCTGCATTTTAAAACATGCCCCATAGATAATTCTGGGGCACATCCATGACTGAGATTCACTGCTTTAAATGTTTCCTTTAAAATCAGCATCTTTTTTTAATTGGGAAAAAATAAAAACTAAAACAAATGAAAAAGAAGAGTGATAACAGGCAGGACTTCCCATGCAGTGGCCTGCAGACAGCACACACACACATGCATAGCCCTGGGACCCAAGCCTGACCTTGACTGTCTTCCTCTGTGCAGGGTGGGGGTGTTTTACAACACTCCCAGAGACCCCCGTCTTGCAGCAGGTACTTCAGAGAGCCCCCTGTCCTGCCCCGCTGGCCAGGTGCCCTCTGGAAACCTCAGCCTTCCCTCACCCCTACTGCTTCCCACACAGTGCAGGTCCCCACAGTGGCCTCCAGGGCGGCCTCTTCTCTGAAACCCTATTAGCCCACTGGCGACACACCAACTGGGGCAGCTGGAAAACCTTCATCTGCAAGGGAGGGATTGCGAGTCCCAGGAGAATGGGAATGTGTGCGCTACATCATCCTGTTCTTTGCAGGGGATTAGCCCCCTCCCCCAGTCTCCCAGACCTGTCTGCCAGGATGCCCAGGCTTCCCAGCCAAGGGGGAAGCTGCCCAAGGTCAGCCCATCAGAACCCCTCCCCCTGAGGACTTTGAGTGGTGGCCCCACAAGGACCAAAGATCTGTGAACTGCTCTGTCCCCAAAGGAGTCTCGCATCCAGAGCTCCCAATGCCCAAGTCCTGCTCGTTCACTTTTGCCTTTGATTTCTGGTATCTGCCTTTGATTTCCTTTTGCTACTTGGTATCTTTCTGGTAAACACCCTTGTTTAAGTGGCCAAAATCAGCTTCAGTCGCTGTCAAAAGGGGCTTTGGTGTGGACCCTCAGCCACACACTGCTGGCTCTGGAAGGCAGGAGGCATGGGTCTGCTCTGGGGGCCAGTTCATGCCTTTCTGTCACCAGAGGGAGACCAGGCAGCCTTTCCTGCTCAAGTGCTCAAGTTCTTCTAGAAGACATGCCACCTCTGGGTACCCCAGGCACCTGCAGCTACTCCATGAGGGGCTCATCACCCTGTGCTTGGGTCTTAATCATGCCCAGGAGGTGTGGGTGGGATCGTAATAACCAAACTGTCACCATGCATCTTCCACCTACTGGGTGCTGGGCATTTCACAATGCGGATCTCTTTCAAGGCTCACTAGCCGTGGTCATCTGACCTGCAACACAGTACAGCTTAGCCCAGGTCACTCAGTTGACCAGTGAGAGATGGGGAAATTCAAACTGTATCCCCAAGTGACAACCACAAAGCTGGCACACAGTAGGTGCCCAATAAATGCTGGATGAATGATGGAAAGGGATGGAAATGCAGAAGTTCAAGGGCCCCTCCCCAGGCATGCAGCAGCAGGACAAGTCATGTGCAGCCTCATGCTGCAAGCACAGCCAACTCCAACCTGCTGTCACTGACCTTCCTCCTCATCCACCATGTTGGTGCCTAGGAATTCACAAGACCCAAGAAAGTGTTAAGAACCAAGGCAAAAGAACCCTCCCCCTGAGCCCCTCATTTAAATGCCCAGAGAGGGTGGATGAATGTTTTTCCTTAAAGGTGAGGGGCAAGGACAGCTAAGGGACCTGCTGCATTTGTGCCTCGGTTTCCCCATCCCACATCATCTGGGTGTATCCCTGACAAGCACACTGCCTGGGGCCGGCTCCCTTCTCTAAAAGCTGTAGTGTTCAAACACAAGGAGAGCTAGAAAAATGCAGACTGACCTTCCGTCTTCACGCCTGTTTTCCGGGCAGCAGAGGAAGAAAGAGAGAAAGTATTACAGTGTGAAGGGCAGGCGTGCCAGCCAGGAGGAGGTGGCACAGGCCTCTCGCCAGTCCACAGTCTTTGCTTCTTTAAGGGCACGAGCACCTTGCTCTGAGCCAGTTCCACGTGGAGAAAAGGGGAAAGGGGAGGTGACTCAGCTCGGATATCATATTGGACCTTCCCAGGCTAGGACAGGGACCCATCTCAGGGTCCTTCCAGCTCCCCAGGCTCGCCTCCATCACACATTTAGCACCATGATGCCCTTGATTATTTAGCGTTTGTCTCTCCCATCAGAATGTGAGCTCTTGAGAGAGCATTCTGAGGTCTTATCTACTGCTCTATTCCCAGCACTTTGTGCATCTGATGGCCATGTGGGGTTGCACAGGATGTGCACTGCACAATCCAAGGGGCACCATTCCACATGGTAGCTCAAGTACCAGATGTCCCCGTGGCACACAGCAGAGAAGCAGAAGGACAGATTAACAAATGAATGGCCACATGAACAAGCAGAGATGACCTTCCAATGCTGGAAGAGGCACCATATCAGACACAGTGATGCCATGTCATAGCCCAAACCCACAGAGCTGGTTTCTACCAGCCCTGAGAGAAATGTGTAAAATCAGCTCACAGTTGTGCCCAATCTGGGGTATATACACAGCTGTGTTACTGTCCAACCATTATGCAGGACATGCCTTAAATAATAAAGATGTAACTCATTCATTCACTTATTTAACACTTCCTGAGTATCTACAATGTGCCAGGCACTGTTCTCAGTCTTGGGGACACAGAGGTGACCAAAAGCCCTCACGGAGCTTGAATTCCAAGGGAGAGAAAGAGATAATAAAGTAGTAGATCCAGAATTTACTGTCAGGCAGTGTTAAATGCTACAGAGAAAAAGAAAGGCAGATAAGGAGAAAATATGAATGATGCGGGATGGGGAAGTTGGGAGAGGGAGGATCATGTGAAATAATTCAGAAGCAAAGACGTAAGACTTATAACCCAATGGCTCTCCCTTGAGGGCTTCCAAGCACCAGGGACGGGGCTGTGATGCTGGTAACCAGGCATCTCCCGGCCCTTGAACCACAAGCGCTGCCTGGGCCGGGTATTCAGCCGGCCGCTCATCCTCAAGGCTGGCACCTCGCAGGCTCACTGTTTATTCTCAAGAAGGTTCTGGAACTCTGCCTAGGCAAAAGCCAGCAGGCAAACTTCACCCCGGGAAGAATTCAAGTCACTGCTTTACAGTCAATGCCTGGTTTTTGACCAAAAACGGAATCGACCGGCTACATCACCCGGCCCGAGCCTCTCGCCTCGGCCCTGCAAGTTCTTCAGACTCAAAAGGGGAAGAAACACGGACGCTGAGGACAGAGGGGAGGAATGTGCTGTCTGTCTGACGGGCTCTCCACCTGCTGTTTGGTGCTTACAACTGACTTTTGCAGCAAGGGGAGGCACCTGGGACCTAATGTTAAGAAAAGAAACAAAAATGAGGGACAGGAAAACTGGCGATGAAAACGCACCCTAGGGAAAAGGTCCTAAACAAGAAAGACAGGTGGGAAACAGGCCAAATGCCAGCGGAGCTCCCCTCGTGGCAGCGCGAGAGCTGAAGGACGTTCTCTTTGCTAGTTCTTGGAGCTTTTCTACCTTTTGCCATGGTCTACAAGCGGCACATGTTGATTTTATAATCAGGTTAAAAAAAAGTTCAGCAAAAATCTGGAAAAAGGGGGGAAAAGACTGAGTGACATGGTTGAGAGAATAAGACTGGAATAAGGTTTTGAAAAGCGGTCACATCGCTGGAGTCAAGGTATTTCTCCCCAAGATAACAAGGGGAGAGCCTGGGCAGAGAGAAGTCAAAGCAGAGTGGCTTCCACACCCTCAGCACCACTGACATCATGGTGGGGGGGATTCTCAGCTCCTGGGGGGTGGGGGGGAGCAGGGTGGAGGGGGCTACCCCATGCATGGCAGAGTGTTTAGCAGCATCCTTGGTCTCTCCTGACAAGATGCCAGGGGTGCCCCCTCCCTTGTTGTAACGACCAAACACGCCTGCAGACATCGCCAGTGTCCCCGGGAGGCACAAATGTCCTGTTTGAAAACTGCCATCCTAGGTTTTAGGTTCCTAATAAAGTCACCAGAGTAAATAAAAATGTTCTATACCTTCCAGGTACAAAGGTTAATGAACCACTTTGTCAATCTCTTTGCCAACAAACAAAAAGTCTCCTAGAAACAGGATAAGGCAGGGAGGGAGTCAGTCTCTCCCGCACCCCAGCCCACCCCACCCCACCCCCAGCCTAGCTCCCGCTCCCCATCTGTGGGAGACAGAATTCCCCCAAATCAAACACTCGCCCTCCAGCCTGGGTGTTCTGCAAAAGACGTGATTAATCTGACACGGAAACAAAAGTTTCCCTTTAGAAGGAGCCAAAAATGTGTTTCAGCCAAATCCAAGGTCACTGGCACTGGCTACAGCTGAGCAAGATTGGATCCTGACGCCAAGCCTTATTGTCAGGGTCCCTCCAGAGAGGTGAAAAGAAGGGTTGGGAGGGAGCGGGTAGAGCAAGTTTGATTTTAGAGCCACAGTCAGAGGACCTTTGTGACCTGCCCAGCAGGGGGCTGAGTGGCTAAACTGGGGAAATAACCCCACAGCGGTGCAAGGGCACCGGATGGTATTTTTACCACCAAATTAAGTGCTGACGTGCACACACAAAACATTTTTTAATTGGCAGCATCCCATGTTCTGCATAATCTGCTTTGGATATGCGTGTGGCTGGGGATGAAGAGAAGGGAAAAAAAAAATCCCTTCTGTGGCTAACAGGGTGTAAGGACGGTCCTTGCTCACCTAGATAGAATGGGAAGAAGAAAGAGAATTCGTTCTGGGGGAAAAAATTGAGATCAATCCACGGAGGGTTATTTTTGCCTAAATGTAGCCCACCAAGCAGGTGGGGGAAACATAGTTATCTCAAAATTGCCACCATGCTTCGTGTGACCTTGGCTTGACTTGGGCTAAGAGACAATCCAAGAAAGGAGACTCTAGCAAGACGAGAGCTGGTTAGACCTACAGCAGAACTTTCCGAGCACAGACACGTAGAAACTCATTCTACCGGGAGTTTAAATGTTAAGAGGGAAAGTCGGCTATCTCACACTGGCAAAAGAAAATACTTCTCTTTTAAAACCTCTAGGGTTTATAGCAGCACTACTCATAATAGGCAAAAACTGGAAACAGTTCGAATGCTCATGAGCTGATGAATGGATAAATAAAATGTGGTGTGTCTACACAATGGAACATGATTCAACCATCAGAAGAAATGAAGTGCTGCTGCAAGCTTCCACAGACGCATCTCGGAAACAGGATGCTAAGTGAGAGAAGCCAGTTCACAAAAGAATTCTGCTCATACAGAAATGTTCGGAGTAAGACAAATTATACAGAAAGTAGATTTGTATGGTGATCACTGTGACATATAGAAATATCCAATCACTATACTGTGCACCAGGAACTAACACAGTGTTGTAGGTAAATTATGCTTTAAAAACAAAATAGAAACAAAGATCAGATTTGTTGTCACCAGAGATGGTGGGGGGAGGAAGAATTGGATGAAGGTAGTCAAGAGGCACTAACTACCAGTTATAAAATAAATAAGTGGTAGATATATAATGTACATGATTAATATAATTAAAACTGCTTAGTAATTACTAAGAGCTCTCATCACAGGAAAAAAAATTCTTTTTCTATTTCTTTACTTTTGCATCTATATGAAATGATGGATGTACACTAAACTTATTGTGGTCACATTTCAGGATGTACTAAGTCAAATCACATGCCTCAGATTTACACAATGCTTTTTGTAAATTACAAATCAGAAGATATTACAACTCAAAAATCAGAAGAAAAAAAAAAGCAGATTAAGTGGTTGCCTAGGACTTAGAGGGCGGGGAAGAAATGAGGAGTGATTGGCAATAGATGTGAGGTTTCCTCAAGGGGGTGAGACTGTTCTGAAATTCATCTTGGTGATGGCTGCACAAATAAAATATTGGAGTATTTTTAAAACTCACTGAATCATCTGATCTGTGAATATCTCAATAAAGGACTTATTAAAAACCACTAGGGGGACTTCCCTGGTGGTCCAGGGGTTAACACTTTGCCTTCTAATGCTAGGGGTACAGGTTTGATCCCTGCTTGGGAGCTAAGATCCCACATGCCTGGGGCCAAAAAACTAAAACAGGAAACAGAAGCAACACTGTAATAAATTCAATCAAGACTTTAAAAAGATGGCTCACATTAAAAAAAAAAAAGAAAACCCCAAAACCACCAGGACTCCAGCAAACTCTTACACAGAGGAATGAAGCTGTGCATTCTCGCTGTGGGTCCTACCCTCTCTGACATTCATCGGCTTCCCAGCTGCACTGAGAACAAACCCCAAACTCCTCACGCTGAAAGACCTGGATGGGTAACCCCCTCGCCAGCCTCGTCTCCCACCCTCAGCCCTTGCCCACCATGGCGTGGCCACACCGGCCTCTTCCCTGTTCCTTGAACAGACTGAGTTCATGCCGGCCTGAGGCCTGTGCTGTTACCTGTCTCAGGCTCCCCCCAGAGCGAACCCGGACCACGCTGCCTGAGGTGCTTGAACCCCCAAACTCTTCAGCCCCTTGCCCGATGTGCTCTCCTTCACAGCACTTAATGCTGCACAAAACCATTTTCATTGGTTGACTGCTGACTGCCTTTCTCTCCCACTAGATTCTGAGCTCTGTGAGGGCAGGACTTGCCTGGATCTTGCTCACTTCTGTCTCCCCCAAATCTAGAACGATCCTAGTTTAAGGGCCAAACTACATCCCCCACCAACTAAATTCATACATTGAAGTTCTGACCTCCAGTACCTAGGAATGTGACTGCATGTGGAGCAGTGGTCTCTGTGGATGTTAACTGTTTACATGAGGTCCTGAGGATGGACCCTAATCCTATATAATTGGTGATTCATAAGAAGGGGAGATCTGGAGACAGACACACACAAAAAGAACACTGTGTGAAGATGAAGGCAGAACTGGCTGATGGTCCTGCAAGCCAAGGAATGCCAGAGTGCCAGCAAACCACGAGATGCTGGGGGACAGGCATGGAACCCTCACGGCCCTCAGAAGGCCGCCACCTTGATCTCAGATGTCCAGCCTCCAGAACTGTGAGATAACACACTCCCATTGTTTAAGCTAGTGGGACTCGTTTCTCACTGCTGTGGGGCCTCCACTGTCAGTCACACCTGGACCCCAGGGCAGGTCAGGTCTGCCTGTTGGACAAGGAACATGGACATCACGTCTCCCCCAGCAGGCTCCCCATGGACAGTGTTTGATGGGCCAGTGAATCCTATGGCCTCAGGCCCAGCCCCAGCAGTGGCAACGGATGTGGGTTCCAGTGTGTGGGCAGCCAGCTCCCCCAACGCAAGTGCTTAACACAGAGCTGAGTGCTCAGTGAACACCAACTGAATGACTAAATCAGTGAATGGTAAATAACTTTCTTAGTGTTCAGTCCCATTCACAGAGACAGGGATCCGCCTGCCCCTGGCACATGAGGGACAAGACCCTGTTGGTTTTTTTTTTAAGTCTTTTAGCCACATCACTTGGCAAGTGGGATCTTAGGTCCCCAATCAGGGACCGAACCTGAGCCTCCTGCAGTGGAAGCACAGAGTACTAACCACTGGAGCGCCAGGGAAGTTCCAGGACAAGCTTCTTTTAAGCCTCAGTTTCCTCACCAGTGGACTGGGAACCACCATCTTCCCTCCTTCATGAGAATCTGTGAGGAGGAGTGAGTGAGTCAATGTGATGACCCCTGTTGGGGACAGAAGCCCTGGTAAGCAGTCAACAATCACTCACTGATGTGTGTAACTTCACATCACAGACACGCCGATGACAACTCTGCCCATGGGAGTTGTGCAACGGGACAGTCCTGCAGCCCCAACTGGGGGTAGGGGGTGGGGAGAGACAGCCTATCTGAGACCTGCCTGGGGACTGAGCATGTAACAAATATGCCCCAGGGGCCCAGGGAGTCTGTAATTAGTTCCTGGAAGAGGGAGATCACAGCAGGACAGGCGATCTCACTTTAGTTCCACTCTTTTTAGCAACAGCTGAAACCAAAGCAGAAAAGGCATCAGATGACTTCTTTCCTCTCTGCGGTAAGGCAGGTCAAGGCTCCTGGCAGGCGGGGGTGGGGGGGAGAGCACCAGCAGAGGATCTGTTCCAGATGCCCATCTGACATAAACACAGGGCAGCCCGCAGAAGCTGCCGACCAAGTCTCCGAATTTCAAACCAACTAAAGGAGAGAACGGGACTTCCCTGGTGGCTCAATCAGTAAAGAAACTGCCTGCAATGCAGGAGACCTGGGTTCAATCCCTGGGTAGGGAAGATCCCCTGGAGTAGGAAATGGTAACCCACTCCAGTATTCTTGCCTGGAGAATCCCATGGATAGAGGAGCCTGGTGGGCTAGAGTACATGAGATTGCAAAGTCAGGCATGACCGAGCAACTAACACGCATACACATACTAAGAGAGAACAAGATTCTTAGTTGCCTCACCCTCTTTGCGCCACATAAAGACAGGGTGAGGCCCCAGCCCAGAATTCAGAGCATGCGCTCATGAGGACAGAGCGGGTGTGGTGGCTGGGAAGCGGGCAGGTCTACCTGGACCTGGCAGATGCCACATGCATAGGGTATCGGGGGGCAGCATTCCCAAGAAAAGTAATAGCAGCAGCTGTCACTGGCACCGTGCCAAAGGCTCCGGTAATCTAGCACATTCAGGCGCCAGAAGGTCGGGTCTGTTGCTTCACTGCTTCATCAGGAATGGCCAAACGTCACACAGCTGGAAAGAACAGCAGCTGAGACTGGAACTCAGGCCCTGCCAACCTCCAACCTGCAGGCTCAGCCACCAGGTTTGGCCTCATGACCCGTGTCACTGCCTCAATGGACATGAATGTGAGCAAACTCCGGGAGACAGCAAGGGATAGGAGAGCCTGGCGTGCTGCAGTCCACGGGGTTGCAAGGAGTCGGCTACAATTAAGCAACTGAACGACAACATGGTGAACGTGCCCCTGGCTTCTCACAGCCTCTTGGGAGCCAGGAGGACTGTAATTATCACTACCTCCATTTTTGCCATGAACCCCCTGAAACTCCACAGGCCCAGAGATATACTGCATTAAAGAACCAGGACTTGTGCCCAGTTCTGCTGACTCAGCTCTCTCAAGTATTAGGACTCCCTCTCAATTCAGTCCTGAAAGTCCTCCTAGACGGTTCCTGAGAGGGCCTGGCCAGCCCCCCAACTGATGCCCTCCTGAGCTTCCAGGGCGGCTGAGGGGAACTTTTAGGGGAGACCAGGGGCCGACCAGGCACCGCCCGTGCCACAGGCCCACCCAATCCTACCATCGTCAGGCTGCCCCTGCTCCTGCTCAGTGCTGGCGTAGGTGCGCAGGAACTCGGCGAAGGCGCCGTCCCGAGCCAGCAGCTCCTGGTAGGAGCCCATCTCGGAGATCTTGCCGCCACTCATGACGATGATGACATCCATCTGGGGCAGGTAGCTGATGCCATGCGTGACCAGGAGCCGCGTCTGCAGGGAGAGCGGAGACACGGCCCCATTAGCGCATGCGCGTAAGAGGGAGTTCCCCCCCCACACACACACAACTGGACATGCGCCTGGGATGCAGGCACATAGAAGCATTGCAATCTGCAGGCCAGGAGCTGGGGTGGGGGGACTGGGGTGGGCAGGAGTGAGGGAAACAGATTTTTGCTGCAGATTCTAGGGTCGGGACCGATATGAGTAAAATGCTGTGTGGTACTGTGACCACGTGGAAGCAAAGGGGAAAGGATATTGAGATGGGGGGGTTGGGGGCGGTTACAATAAGGGTGATGGGGGAAGTTGTTTTTGAACAAAAATCTGGAGGAGACGCAAGGAAGGAACCATCCATGTGTAGATGAATAAAAGAATGACACTGCTGCAAAAAAATGTGCATGCTGTGACTTAAGTTTTTCAAGTTTCCCCACCCTCAAAAGACTACAGCGTTTGTACATGGGTATCTACTTTATCTAACTGAAAGTCTGGGAGGATGTTCATCAAACCGTTTACACAAGTTGGCAAACTTTTTCTTAAACAGCCAAATGGTAAACATTTTCAGCTTTACTGGCCCTCTGGTCATACACAAGACATAAACAGATGGGCTAGCCATGATCCAACAAAGCTTTATTTATGGAAGCGGATATGTAACTTTAATACAATTTTCCTATGTCACAAAATATTTGTCTTCAGAATTTTCTTCCAACCACTTAAAAATGTAAAGACCATTCCTGGCTGGTGGGCTGCCTACAAAACAGGCAGCCGGCTGGATTCGCTGGTCCCTGCTTTGGAGAGCAGCTAGGGCTGCAGGATGAGGAAGAATTGTTTTTTTAAACTTTACATATACTCTCTGGTTTTGTTACTATGGGCATGTATTTCTTTCACAACCAAAACAGGTTTTTAATATTTAAAAATTAAACAGAATTCTTATGGGGTGTGGGGGAATGCTTACAACAGATTAAGTGGCATGATGTTTATTATATATATACACATACATACATACATACACATATATATATATATATATGCATGATGTGATAATCCTATTAAAAAGCTTATATAGAACTTCCCTGGTGGCTCAGTGGTTAAGAATCCACCTGCCAGTACAGGGGACACGGGTTTGATTCCTGGTCTGGGAAGTTTCCACATGCGAAGAGCAACTAAGCCCATAGGCCACTAATGAACTCTTGCACCCTAGAGTTTGTGTTCCACAACAAGAGCAGCCACCACAATGAGAAGCACGCACATGGAAACTAGACAGTAGCCACCCAGCTCCAGGCCCTCCGGAACAACTAAAGAAAGTCTGTGGGCTAACAAGGAAGACCCAGTGCAGCCAAAAATAAACAAAAAAAAGTTTATATACACACCAAAAAGACTTGAAAGAAATACAAAAATCTCTAAGCGGTGGTGGGATGATGCATAACTGTTTTTTCTCCTTCGTAGTTTTCTGAATTTGCTACATTTTTTCTCATGGGCATGTCTTACTTTTTTAATGGGACAGGTGGAATAAGAGCATCTGTAACTCCCCTAAACAAACAAATTTCAAAAAGAATAAAAAGAGGAAAGGAACCATTTCCTATCATGTTAAGGAGTGGTGGCCGTTTTCCTGCTCAAACCTCTGTCCCTCAGCCCACGGCCACTTCATCAGGGAAAGGAGAGCCGACTCCTTGGGGACAGGGGATGGTGGTGGTGGCGGGGGGACGTCCCTCGGTGACACCACCCCTATTGTTTAAGCAGAAAGAAAGGCTTCTTTCCGCCAAGCGGAGACAATGAGAACAAGAAGGCTGTCCCCGGAAGGCTGCCAAAATATGATCCCCAGTCCAATCAAGCGAAGGGGTCCCAAAGGGGACACACCGCGACCTGACCAAAGAGTGGGGACCAGCCCCCAAGCTGCGCCCGCAGCGGGTACCTTGTTCTTCAGAAGCCCCTTGGGGCCAATCACGTTTTCAAAGATGTGCTTGCCCACGTGGGCGTCCACGGCCGAGAGGGGATCGTCGAGCAGGTAGACGTCGGAGTCGCAGTACACGGCCCGGGCCAGGCTCACACGCTGCTTCTGGCCCCCGGACAGGTTCACACCCTGCAGAGAACACGGCAGAAGGGTGGGCCTCCTGGGAAGCCGAGACAGGCAGAGAAGTACATGGGCTCACCATGCAGCGACCCTCGCTGGAGGCCCTGCAGGGCTGCGTCCGCCTCCCGCGGAAGGAGCAGTGGTAACGGAACGAGATCGCGCCTGCGCCAATGTGGGTTCAAGTCCAGGCACCAGGTTCAGCCTCAACTATGAAACCGGCAAAGAGAAAACCCGAGCCGCCGGGCGCTGCTGAGCAGGGCACGGTCAGGGAGGCGAGGCCGGCGGCACCACACAGTGCTGGCTACAGGAAGGCTCATGATCTTGGGGCTTCACTCACTGGTGAAGCCACACGGTCATGGCAGGTTGTGCCCCAGGGGTACTGCAATCCAGCTTGCGCACCGCTGACCAGCAAGAAGGGCACTGTTTTCTAATCTAAATGAGGGCACAGGACCACACGGCCCTCCTGCAGCAGATAACCCAGCATCACTTGCATATCTGGCTGGAAGAGGGACACCCGCTGGGCTAACTGCCCAGCCCCTCTCCCAAGAGATGCCCACCCTGCCCCTGCTCTGAGACAGGCTCCTGGCAGGCAGGTTCATTTTGAGAGTTCCTCTAGTTCACAGCTTTTTGGCCCCAGGCAGACATCAGACCCAAACTAAACCAATCACATCCTCTCCCTCCAAAACTGGGTGCATGTGTGCCTGCTAAGTCACTTCAGTCGTGTCCAACTCTGTGCGGCCCTATGGACGGTAGCCCACCAGGCTCCTCTGTTCATGGGATTCTCCAGGCAAGAATACTGGAGTGGGCTGCCATGCCCTCCTCTAGGGGACCTTCCCAACCCAGGGATCGAACCATCTTACATCTCCACTAGTGCCACCTGGGAAGCCCCCACATTGGTTACTGGGACCTAAACAAGGAGAGTGAGGAATCTCCAAGTGGCAGAAACATACATTTGTGAAAAAAACGACAAAGCTCCGCAGAAAAGCAGAGATGAAATTCAGAGGAGGAACCAGTCCCTCCCTGAGCCCTACCACATTCCAGCCCTTGGATTCCACACAATGCCTGTAAATTCAGTTCTCACTCAGGATTCTTTGCCACTTGAAAACCCAAAAGCGCTAATAATTTGTTTTTTCTTTCCAAGGAACTGCAGATTTCACTCAAATAAAAGAAATGGCTCACAAAGTAGGAAAGTTGGTGGAGCCACTGGCTTGTTGCTGCTGCTAAGTCGCTTCAGTCGTGTCCGACTCTGTGCGACCCCATAGACGGCAGCCCACCAGGCTCCGCCGTCCCTGGGATTCTCCAGGCAAGAATACTGGAGTGGGTTGCCGTTTCCTTCTCCAGTGCATGAAAAGGAAAAGTGAAAGTGAAGTCGCTCAGTCGTCCGACTCTTAGCGACCCCATGGACTGTAGCCTACCAGGCTCCTCCGTCCATGGGATTTTCCAGGCAAGAGTACTGGAGTGGGGTGCCATTGCCTTCTCCGGCAAGGCAAAAACAAGGACGAGAAAGCTCTTTAGTCCACTCCAGACCATTTGCACTCCCCATGTGCACACCACTTAACCACCAGGGGGCAATCGAGCAAGCCAGCCAGGCAGAGGAGAAAGCATGTGCAAAAGCCCTGAGATGGGAAGGGGCTCCAGAAGTCATTTGGCCTTTCTGTGCCTCCTTTTCCTCTACCATTACACAGGGTTAACAGTAAATTCCATCTCTTGGGCTTGCTGTAAGGACAAGATATGTATAAACTGTTTAGCACTGTGCCTGGCACATAGCAATTACCCCATAAGTGTTAGCTATTGTATTATTATTTTTATCATTATCACTGTTTTGAAAAGGGGTGTGGACATTTGAATCATTGACACCCTTGTTCCCTGTATAGTGCCAATGGTCATGGGACTTTTCAGTCACATGACTGCAAAAGTAACATGGACTCTCTGGTCCTTTGTCTTTGGGTTCAACCTAGTGATTTGCTTTATGGGTACAAAGGATGGTGTGCTTTAAAAGACATCACATTTTTGTTGTTGTTCTCTTGGGCTTCTGCTGCTGCCATTGAAAAAGCCTCCCCCTGGGGAGCTGCTGTCCCCTCACCCAGGCCCTAGTAAGAAGCCACACGGGGAGACCTGAGTCAACCCACAGCCTGGAACTGGGCTTAGCTGGCCCGCCATGTGGAGCAGAGCCACCCAGCTGAGCCCAGCCTGAGTCACCCAGTCACAGTTGACACCCCCAAGTAGTAAAGTGTTTAACATCATAAGCCACTGAGATTTTTGTGCTTGTTTGTTACACAGCAATAGCTGACTGATACAGGGGCCATGCTGAAGTCTACTGACCTTCTCACCAATCTCTGTCCGGTCCCCACTGGGCAGGATTTCCAGGTCTGGGAGGAGGGCACAGGCTTCTATCACAGCCTTATAATACCGTTCTTGTAGCTGGCGTCCAAAAAGGATGTTTTCTCGGAGAGAAACGTTCTGAATCCAGGCCTGCTGTGGTACGTAGGCCACTGAGCCCTAGGTGGCAAACAAAGAAGGTGGCAGGACAGAGAGACTTGGTTAACAAGATAGCAGCCGTTCTACCCCCTGTCCAGGAAGGCCTTACTTCACAAGACACCTTCATCACATCTATGGTTTCAACAAGAGGGAAACCAAGTCCCAAAGGACTACAGACAGCAGGGCTGGGATCTGAGTCCATTCTAGGTCAGTCACTGGCTCCAATATTGAGAGTTTGAGAGCTGAAATCCTTGTTAATGAGATTACAGTTATGTATTTAGTAACTATTCACTGAATAGCAGCAAACAAAACACCTAGCCCCCTTACACTGCACACCTGTATCCTATAAAATATTGTACATCGTCTATGTGCTAAGTTTCCTCAGTCATGTCCGACACTGCGACCGTACGGACTGTAGCCCACCAGGCTCCTCTGTCCATGGGATTCTCCAGCCAAGAATAATGGAGTGGGTTGCCACGCTCCCCTCCAGGAGATCTTCCCAACCCAGGGATCGGACCCTTGTCTCTTATGTCTCCTGCATTAGCAGGCGGGTTCTTTACCCCTAGTACCACCTGGAGGCCCCCACATCATCTATAATTCAACTTAAGAAATTTTTTAAAATCTTTAAAATAAAATAAAATAAATTTTAAAGTAACAACAAAAACCTCCTGGTTCCCAAGAACAGGAAGTACCTGAATAACAAAAAAAAGTTATTTGATTATTGTTGTGGTACAGGCTAAGAGAGAAAAATACGAGACTTTAGAAAAAGTCCTTTAAAAGGAAGACTTAACCTAGACTGGAAAAGAATCTGAAAAAGAATATATATACACATTTAACTGAATGACTTCACTGTACACCAGAAACTAACACAGCACTGTAAATCAACTATAGTTCAATTAAAAAAAAAATTTTTTTTTAAAGGGAGACTTACTTTGGGACAACATGAAAAGAGCCCTTGAGGAGATTTCCTTGATGAAATTTAAGCAAAGACATCTGTATAAAAACTGTCCATTTCTTAAGTTGCTGTATATTTCCACATAATGTAAGGTGTCAGAATGGCATAAGAACAAAGACTATGAGGAGGGCATTTGTTTCATGTATTTCAGTAACTGAAAAAAAAAATTTAAACAAGGACTGATAGGTGAAAATAAGTTGGTCTGATAAAGAGAAGAGGAAAGAGCATTTCAGTCTGAAGAACTGCGTGAGCAGGAGGCAGGGGACAGATGGGCTCCAGGTTAGACATTTACATGTGGCCTCTGCCTGCATTTAATGGGGGATGAAGAAGTGGGCTTCAAGTTGGATACTTAACAACTAGTCTCCTCTTTGCATTTTCTAAGACAAGAGAGAAGTGGGCTCCAGTTAAGACATTTACAGTCAGCCTTCTAATAGAATGGAGCAACAGAAACAGGGTAAATAGTCAGTCTTTGTCTTGTAAATATCCTTAAGATAATGTCATGGCCAGGACAAAGAAGGGCAAAATCCTGTTTGGGTAAAGGATTAAGGGATCTCCACTCTTCTCCTTTTTCTGGAACAAAGGAGACACTACACAAGCATGGGAAGGCTCCTTAGGGTCAAAAAGTCAGAGGATAATGCCAGACCATAATGAGTCTTCTCCTCCCAGAAGCCTTCACTTTGAGATCCATCTTGGCTAAGGCGTGCACACCTCAGGGGAAGACAAAGAGCTGGAAAGCTGCCCCCTTATAAAGGATTTAAACTTTCGAAAAGCATGATTCTTTGAGTTTGCCCACACACCTTTCTGCAGGTACTCTTCTTTTCAACAAACTTTTTACTTTACTTGTACCTTCTGCCTCCTCTCCTGAATTTGTTCTTGACCAGGTGGGCAAGGGCTAGGGACTCAGGCCCTAACTGCTGGCTCCTGTGGGCCCAGTTCAGGAAACTAAGACCTGGCTGCCAGCTACTGCTCACTGCTACTTGCTGCAAGCTGCTGCTGACTGCTGTGTGCATCCAAAATCAAGAGGAACTTGGCAAGTCTGAGCAACAGGAAGGCCAGTGTGATGGGACCATGATGTGAGGGGAAGACAGGCAGGAAGGAGCGGGGGGTAGGAGGGGACTCACACGAGGCTGGTGGTCCTAGTGACAACTGTGTGTGTCTGTGTTAGTCGCTCAGTTCAGTTCAGATCAGTTCAGTCACTCAGTTGTGTCTGACTCTTTGCGACCCCATGGACTGTAGCCCACAAGGCTCCTCTGCCCATGGAATTCTTCAGGCAAGAATACTGGAGTGGGTTGCCATTCCCTTCTCCGGGGTGAGGAGTATGAGCTTCACTAAAAGGGAAAAGGGGAGCCCTCAAAGACTGTTAAATAAAGGAATGCTGGGAGGATGAGGCTGGAAATGGTACCCAGGGAGCCCAGCTCTTCATCTTCATTCTCAGATAAATAACCAAACTGCTGATTGCAATATCCTAACTTAAAGTAGCCAGACTGTCACAAAGCCTCACTGTAGAACCCACAGGTAATTCCCACAGTATGCATGAGCCCTACCAAGTAAAACACTAAGAAAAAAACACATTTTAAACACATTTCCCACACTTTCCTTGTTGTTGTAGTTAGTTGCTCAGTCGTGTTCAACTCTTTGTGACCCTATGGACTATAGCCTGCCAGGCTCCTCTGTCCATGGAATTCTCCAGGCAAGAATATTGGAGAGGGTTGCCATTCCCTTCTCCGGGGGATCTTCCTGACCCAGGGATCGAACCTGGGGTCTACCCACATTGTAGGTAGATTCTTTACCATCTGAGCCACGAGGGAAGCCCTTCCCTTACCAAGGCAAAATAACCAGTCACGAATAAATCTACAACCTCATCAAACCAAATATTCAAACACCCTCACTTTTTGGTCCATCATCTCTGTACTCAGTGGTTCTCAACTGGGGGTAATTTTGCCCCCCAGGGGACACATGTGACAATGTCAAGAGGCACTTTTGGTTGTTATGACTTGTGGCTGCTTCTGCCATCTCGTGGGCAGAGGTCAGGAATGCTGCTAACACCCTACCGTGCACAGGACAGTCCCCACAGCAGAGAATTATCTGGCCTGAAATGTCAATAGGGCTGCGATTGTGGAAACCCGGGGTTAATCAAACAGAAGGCAATATGGATCCCACTGTGATCTGGAATCTTCTTCCAATCAGCCTAGCTCACGCTGCCCATGAACCTTACTCTATAATGTGTATTTGAAAGTAATGACAGATCATTTCTTAAAACAATAGGTCCAAGGGATCTTCCTGACCCAGGGATTGAACCTGTGTCTCCTGCATTGGCAGACAGGTTCTTTACCACTAGCGCCACCTGGGAAACCCTCATTAGTCTGGACCCAACTATCATACACTTCCTCTAAGGCACACTAGGCTCAAGGGCATATGATCATCAGCAAAGAAAGGACTGTGCTCTGAAATGAAAACTATGGCACAAACCAGCATCCCCCAAAAGTAGTTTCTGGGAGACAGGAATCTTAAGATGTAAGGAGTTGATGTTGAGACAACAAAGAGGTGCAGGCAAATGTGTTTGGGATACACAGGATTAACCAAAGTTAAACAGGTTTTTTTTCTCCCTGCAGGACTTACCAGAGCCTTTAAGTTTCCAACAGGGAAGGAATCAGAATCTGTACTACTTCCCAAGCTTGTTTGAGCCCAGGACTCGTTATTCCCTAAACAGTAAGATGAATTTGCTGTAGACCATGCTCCAGGAAATGCTGGTGTCAACAAAACTCTGGAAGAAAATATCCCCAATCCCAGGGAAGAGTCTTGGAGGGGTGGGGGGGGAGACAGAGCTAAATGCCAAACAAGGCTCCTGATTCTGAAGCGACACATCTGTTCACTAAGGCAGCCTCTTAAACTCCCTTCCAAGACATATTACAACTTAGTTCAAAACATTGTGCATTTAAAAGCAGTAAAAACAGTCTCCCTTTAGCCCCATATTAAGAATCCAACAAGCACTGAGAATTTAAATAAGTCCCTTAAAAAGAATTCTCCAAGGAAATATTCCAATGACATCAATAAAAAGTTTTAAGTGTTGTTACATTTGCCAAAAGAGATACAAGGAGAACGACAAAGAGAAAGAACAAGCCTGAAAGACCCACGCTTAAGGAGGCCCCGGGGTGCACACTGCAGGGCAGAGATGGGGAGGGTGTGAGAGGCAGAGGGTGGACCAGGGGGCATTCGTGTGTTTATTAAATACTTTTCCAGTGCCCACTATATCCCGGGCACTATTCTAGGTGCTGAGACATAGCAAGAACTAAATGACACCACAATTTTGCCTTCTAGGAGAGCACAGAGCAAAGGAGAACGAAAGTAGTTCCCACCTGCTTAACAAGGTCATAAAAGAAAACACCGCATTGCCCTTTGGCCTTCCCCTTGGCCGTGAGTTACCTGGCCTCCACCCAGGCCTCCTACCTTGACAGTCACGTGTCCCTCCACCTTGTCCATCTCGGCCAAGAGCGCTGAGAGTAGAGACGATTTCCCACAGCCCACTTGGCCCACCACGGCCACCAGGGAACCTTCCGGAACAGAGAAGCTGATGCTGAAATGACACGACACACCCTGGCTCAGATGGGGGTGCCCGGCTTCCCGACGCTGGACGGGCCCCGGGTGGAGAGAGAGGGAAGGCAGGGTTGTCCTGAGTCTTTGAGGTCTGGACATCACTCCCGCTGTTTCTACAACGAGCTTATTATTAGTTCAGGGAGCTGCCTCAGAGGCTTCTGTGCCAGGACTGACACAGCTACATCTTAGGAAACACCCTGCAGGAGCGACCTGAGCAACCAAGACAGGATAAGGGCGCTTGAGTGGAGGGGGATCCCCTTCACCTGGGGGCGTGATACAGGTGCTCAAGGAAGGGGGCGTGTGTGCTCAGTCGCGTCCAACCCTTTGTGACCTCACGGACTGTAGCCCACCAGGCTCCTCGGTCCATGGGATTCTCCAGGCAAGAATACTGGAGTGAGCTGCCACGCCCACCCCCAGGGGATCTTCCCAACCCAGGGATTGAACACACATCTCCTGCACCTCCTGCATTGCAGGTGGGTTCTTTACTACTGAGCCAACGGGGAAGCTCAACAAAGAGGCCATCCCAAAACCAAGGCTGGAGGAAGGGTGAGCGTGACCCAGACACCTGGGGACACCCTGAGGAAAGGCCCACAGGTGTGAAATCAGGTGTGACCATGAGTAGACACGTCAATGACACAAGATGAGGCAGGGAGTGGGAGCTCAGTCCTGAAGAGGTGGGTGGGTGGCGTCCAGACCTGAGAGGGCCTCAGAGGACACGCTTCCCAGCTGGAAGCCAGACAGGAGGGCCTAACACGTGTGAATCAGAGTTTCAGAAACACGTCTCTACTGACATCGCCCTTTGGCGGATATAACAGTAATTGAAGTATTGGGTTGGCCAAAACGTTTGTTCGGGGTTTTCCATAGACTGCTATGGAAAATTCCAAAAGCACATTTTGGCCAACCCAATACAACAGGCTCAACACTCTGCGGGCAAGACTGGCTGTCACACAACACAGGACCACGCCCAGCCCTCCACAGCAGATAGCGAAGTGGAGCTAGGGGATCCAACCCACTGGGGAGGGGGCACCTCCGGGGCCTCCTTGGGTTCACCTACATCGGCTGCACTTTTCGAGCACTGCTATGATTTCAACATATTGGTGGAAAGGCTGATGGCTTTTGCTCCCATTGTTCAATTCTTTCCTACCTGCTACGTGGTCACACTGATTGTTCTTTTGTTCTATGCTGGGAGGGGAATGGATGAAGGGGCCAGGACAGAACAGTCAGCCCAGTGAGGCAGCTCCTGTGATCATCCAGGCAAGAAGGGAACATTTTATAGGTTTGGATGGAGAAATCTGGGGTTGGTGGGGGGGTGGATATTCAATGGGTGAGGGAGGAGGGTGACGGGAACAAGAAGGTCTTTGAGGCTGGAAGGACAGACAGAGGGACAGAGGCATAGACACAGACTACTCACTTGTGAAGCAGGACAAGAGAAAAGCTAAAGTTGAAGCAGACATGAGCTAAGTTAGACATAAGGAAGAACTTCCTAAACATGTAGTCCCATCAAGGGTAATGTTACACAGACTGGTTTCTCCAGAAAGCTTGATCTGCCCCTCCCCACATCCTCAAATAAAATATAGCAGTAACTTGGCTACTCAGTAAGGGGGCAATTATTTAGGGGCGGGGGGAGGGATAAATCTGGCCCCTAAAAATGTCCCATCTGGCCCTGTGATGGGGGACTCCTTAAGGAAGTCCGAGAGCCCCCGAGCAAGGCCTGCACTTATAAAGAACTCGGAGGCATCTACCACGTAGCCAGGGAAGCAGGTCAATTCCCAGGATGCTGTGACTTAGAAAAACAAGGACTGAGGTGGGCGGTGTCCCAGACATGGAAATGGTGGGAAAGGGTGAACCAGGCAGCTGAGGGGCCTTGGAGAGAATGGAGAACAACCCAGCCTGATATCAAACGTGAGTGGACAAGTTTTCAGCCGACCCAAGCCTTCCTGCCACCATCACAGCTTCAGATCCACCCAGCCAATCAGTGTGCTCCGTCTCTTCTGGCACAACGATTGGCTCAGGGAGAAGCACGTGACCCAACCTGGGGCAATAAGAGGCAAGTGAGTCTCCTCATGACATAGGAGGGACACCTGCAGTCCATGGGGGCCATTTGGATCTTGAGGAGAGAGGACGTCTGAGAAGGAAGCAGCACAGATGGCAGGGGAACAAGGACAAGAAGGAGAGGCATTGCCTGAGTCCCTGGATCACACCGAACCTGGAAGTGAACCTGGGCAGTTATGTGAACCAGAAGTTTCCCTTTGTTGCCTAAGCCTATCTGGGCAAGGTTCGAGTCACTCACAGTCTGAGGGAACCCTCTGAGCCAGGCCCACGGTCATCTGCTCCTCCCTGAAGCCCAAGCAGGTGCCACGGGACCTGCCGGATGAGCCGAACTGATGCTCAGAAAGGCAAAGTGACCCACTCACGGTCACAGAGCTGGAGCACGGCTGGAATTCGGACCTGTGATTGCCCAGAACCCCGTGGTTCTCTCCACATCCCACTTACCCATGCAGTGTGGGGGGGTCATTCCTGGCCCACGTGAACGTGGCGTTCTTCACAGTGATGCTGTTCATGGCTCCAGCTGGAAAGCACCAGAGACAACATGTCAGGCGCGTGAGCAGCAGGCTCTTACTTTTTGTTTTTCCTTATCAGGTAGTTCAACGCCAGAGGCTAGATACCCATGCTAGGCATTATCTGGTCACATCAGTCACTGTTTCTGAAGAACTTCAACCAGCAGCTCTGAAGGTGGCCTCCACCCAGAGAGCAGAAAGTTGCGAGAGGGCTCTGCCTTTGAAAGATAGGAGGCTGCACAATCTGGGAGGGCCAGGGACACCCAGGGCCTCCCTCACTCATTCCTGGGAGCTTCCAGCAGCTCTGGGGTGGGTGTTGGGGGTGTTGAGCAGAAGCTAAGGTCACAAGGCGAGAGCAGCGCCCTCATGCAGTAGCCTGTGATCAGCTCAGGCTGGCCCAAAGGCTTTCATTACACCTCCAGGGCCCCTCCTTTAATGTTCAAAGTGGGGTCCTTCACCCTGAAACTCCTGGATTCTGGGGCAGCCTCCTAACTCACCTCCCTGCATCCCCTCTCTCCCTTCCTCCAGCCAGCCCCCTCACATCAGGGCAGGTCGGTCTTCCCCTCAACACCAGTCTCTGTAAACTGTGCAAACTTGGGGATGGAACAGGAAATGGGGAATCGTGGCGGGGGAGGGGAAGGCACGCAGACAAAGCCTGCTTAACGGGGACCTACGTGTTTCTAGCCCCTCTGCCTGCATCAACATTCCCTCCTTTTATTCTCTTTTTACTCCATGCCCCTCACTTACACAAACAACTTCTGACTTAAATGATGAGCCAACTTGAAACCATCTAAAGAGAAGATGGGGGGTGCTTCTAAGTTGTCAAAGGCAGAAATAAATTGCCCCACCCACCAAAGCAACAAAATCTGTGAGGAGAGGAAGTTACTGGTTAACCGAACTTAACCTGCCTGGCCCCCATCCCTCCCCTAACAAGGAGGAAGCTGGAAGGTGCTATTTAAGGAATTTAAGAAAAGCCACTAGAGTCGGTCAAGCTAGAGGCTACAAGACTTGGCCGGGAGCTGCCTAGGGGCCCCCATCTGGCACCCGGAGAGTGTGGATAAACATCTCAAAGGCTGAGTGCCTAAGAAAGGCTGCCTTCAGGGCAGGGAAGCGGGGCTGAGGCCTCAACTGAGGCCTGGACCCAGACCCAGGGGTTTTCCAACGTGACTCTTGCTGTGAGCTGTGAACAATTTTGGGAGCTTGAAACCTCCTTGGTTGACCCCAAATCCTGGAGTAGACGGCATCATTCTGCAATGTGTGTGTGTGTGTGTGTGTGTGTGTGTGTGTGTTGCTGGGGGGGGGAATAACTCGATGTGTGTGTGTGTGTGTGTGTGTGTGTGTACATGTCTGTGTTCACATGTGTGTGTGCTGCTGGGGGGGGAATAACTCGATCCTCGACACAACAGAAACTGGACAACCACAGGCCAGGGAAATCGGGAGGGAGATTCCAGGAAGTGGTGGTTCTCAACTAGGGGTGACTTTGATCCCCCAGGGACACAAAGTCGGGAGACATTTTCAGTTGTCGAAACTGGGATGGGTGTTATTGGCACCTAGGGGTGCTGCTCAAGCAGCCTATAGCATTGATCAAAAAGTCTGTTTGGGTTTTTTGTAACGTTATACAGAAAAACTCAAATGAACTTTCTGGCCAACTCAATACAACGCATGGGACATCCCCACAGCAAAGTGACCCTGACCCGAATGTTGGTGGTGCTGAGGCTGAGGAACGCAGCCCCTCTTGCCGACCACCTCTCACATACACTGGGGGAGGATCGACGACAATGATCTTTGTTTGCCAAGTGCTGTGCTGGGTGTTCCACACGCCACTGAGGACATCTGAATGCCCACTGCACTGCTCACATGTACACACATGCTACATCGCTCACGTGCGTGCACGCGATGTACCACTCACATGCATACACACATTCATTCCTCTGACCCCATCTACTGGGCTTGGGAGCCAGACTGTGTGGGTCCAAATCCCGTGTGGCCACTTCCTAGCTGGAGAAGCACAGGCAAGTTACTTCTCTATGCCTCACTTTCCTCATCTGTAAAACGGGACTGTTAATCAGGTTGCCCTCACAGGGCTGTCATGAGGAGATAAATGAGGTAACACAGACAGTCCTTAGAACAATGACTGACACATGGTAGGTGCTCAGTAAATCTCAGTGTGGAGACGCTGAACCGTGGGTGAGAACACAGATTCTGCTGACGGGCTGCGGGTGTGAATCCTAACTACTTCTTACTGGTGTGCGAGTTACCCGGGCAAGCGTCCTCATCTGCTGATGGGGGTTTCCACAGCCCCCTCCGTGAGCTGCGGTGAGCAATGGACGGGTGAGTATGGTGACGTCCTTAGAACAGGACACACCTAGCGGAAGTGTCATTATAATGAAAGCGGTTACTACCCCTAGGTGTTAATATTTCTTATTGAGTGCCTGGAGATCCCTGCTCAGGGGTCCACTGGGAAAGGATAAATTAATAAGCTACAGAATAACAAATCTACCAATAAAAAAAACCAAAAGAAAGGCACTGTCCTTTCCATTGCCCAGGGTGGGAAAGTGAGGCTCAGAGCAGTGAAGTGACCTGGCTGAGGCGGCACAGCTACAGGGGTGGGGTTTGGTGAATCTCCAACTTCCTTAGTTTGCTCATGTGCCCAGAATGGAATCGAAGCTGGGGCCCTGGAACCTGGCCCTCGGGGAGTTGCCTCTCGGCCAGCAGGCGAGATAAGAGAGGTGCACGTTGGCCCTCCTGGGAAGGCCCACAGGTCGTCCACGCTCCCGGGACCCACCGTCTTTGATGGGCCGGCGCTGGATGCTGTCGGGGTCCAGCTCCTCATGGGACAGGAAGACCCTCAGGCGTTTCAGGGAGACGCTGGCCTGCACAGAGAGCAACAACAGGCTACAGTTATTTTTAAACACATTTTTGCAAAAACAAACCGAGGCTAACTCACAGTGGTTTCCCCTGGGTGCGGAGGGGCCCACATCCTCCCTTATTTCTGAAGTTTCTGCATTTCCTACCCCGAGCGGACGCCTCAGAAGAAAAAAATAAAATGGGTCTGGGTTCTTGTTTGTCTTCCTTTAAAAAGCCCACAGCCAGCATTACAGAGGAGGGCAGGGGACCATCCTAGCTGACAAGAGACTTGAGAAACAACCAAAGGCAATGGTCTTGCTTAAGACAAACTTGCAACTCGGAGATAAAGGTGTCCTGGATGCTGAATGCACTGCACAGGGTTGTGGCCAAGGATACTGTATGATAAACTTCACAGCTGCTAAGAGACTAGAACTGAATGGCTCCCACCACAAAAAACAAATGATAACTGTGACAGGTGACCGACGTATAGCTGACACTATGGTCATAACAGCAGTGCCACAAGTCCATGTATCAAATCACCATGCTGCATGTACTGAACATATGTTCAACAAAAACAAATTAAAAAAAAAAGCAAAGGTCCTGATTCAAACAGCCCAATGGCAAGGACATTTCTGAAAGATAATCCAGAAAATTTTAATATGGAGCAAGTATTATTTTAAGAGATTACTATTACTTTTGTTAGATATGATAATGGTGTTACTTATGTAAGAAGAAATGCATGCTGAAATATTTATAGGTGAAATGCCAAGAGATCTGGGATTTGCTTTAAAATTCTTCGGCAAAGAGAGAGAGAGAAAGGAATGAAGGGAGGGAGGAAGACAGAGGATCGGATGAAGCAATCACGGCAAAATGCTGGATCTGGGTGATGGGCACACAGCATTCTTATACTGTTCTCGCCACTTCTGTGTACACATGAAATTGGTCATAATAAGAAGGGATTTTACTGGCTTATTTTTTAAAAGCCTTGAGCCGGGCTTGGACAATGAAACCTTAAGGCTTATTTGTCAATGTGGCTCATGATAGAGTTTTCATGGAAATGTGTACACAATTAGGGAGAAGAGTGTGACAAACGCCATGGGCAGGAAAGTGCAGGAGCTTCAGAGGGTATAACTGTGACTGAGTGGCTTCCCCTCCTTTAGAATCACCGCCTGGGCTGGGGGCTTTTAGGGCATCCAGCTGCGGTTGCTCAAATGGTGAGCTAAGCCCGTGAGTGGGTTGCAAAACCAATTTAGTGGCTGCATTAAAAAAAAAAAAAGTTATTTATTTTTAATTGAAAGATAATTGCTTCAATTACAATATTGGTTTGATTTGTCATACATCAACATGAAGGAGCTGGAGGTGTAAGAAACAGGACACGGTACGACAGGGCAGGGTGGAACAGACTTGATTAGAATACGAGAGGATCAAATGTTTCAGAAAGAATCTTGGAGAGCTCAGGAAAGCCTAGCCGCAATAACTTTTGTTTCATACACCTGGGGTAACCCAGGTGGCGCAGGGGTAAAAAATCCGCTTGCTAATCCAGGAGACACAAGAGATGCGGGCTCGATCCCTGGGTCAGGAAGATCCCCTGGAGAAGGAAATGGCAACCCACTCCAGTATTCTTGCCTGGAGAATCCCATGGACAGAGGAACCTGGTGGGTTACAGTCCATGCGGTCGCAGAGTCGGACACGACTGAACTGAGCGCGCATACACACGCACACATACACTTGAGTATGCATGTCAATAAATAAAAACGTCTCTCTCTCTTTAGGGCAGGACCGAAAAAAGCACAAAGGTCTGGGCCTCGATCACCGTCCCCCCCACCCTGGGCACGGTGGGAACGAGTCACACAGAGGCAGCTGCGTCCAGGGGACTTTCATGCCCTTTGGCCTTGCTTCCCCAGAGCCCCTTCCCTGAAACTCCCTGGTCTCGCCTGTACCTGCACAATGCTGCTGATGACCATGGGGAGGATATTCAGGGGGAAGCGGAGGATGTTGAACAAGGCCAAGGACACGAAGGCCTTCTGGGCATCCAGGATGTTGTTCTTGTCGACAGTCACATAGACGGCAAACGTAGACAGGGCCACCTGCAAGCAGACAAGGTCAGCATCTCAGTCACAGGAGCAGTGACACATGCCCAGACAAAGTCTAGCATACAGCAGGCACTCACTAAACACCCAGAGAATGAACTGGATAAATCAATGGCTAGGAGCCAAAAGTCCCGGCCATTCCCACCACTGTTCTCCCCGGGACACTGAACAGGCATTCAAGGGGTCCCTCAACACCACCAAGCGAGATCAAACCTCTGAGCCAATGTCAGTGCAGTGCCCTCTGCCCCAAACAACTTTCCCATCCAGTCTCTCCCTGTTCTGAGAGGATGCCCAACCCACAACAGCCCTGCGACCGCTCTCCATCCTTGTTATTGTTTAGTCACCAAGTTGTGTCTAACTTTGTGACCCCATGGACTGTAGCACACTAGGCTCCTCTGTCCTTTACTATCTTCCAGAGTTTGCTCAAATTCACGGTCATTGAGTAAGTGATGCTACCTAAGGATCTCACCCTCTGTTGACCCCTTCTCCTCCTGCCTTCAATCCTTCCCAACATCAGGGTCTTTTCCAATGAGTCGGCTCTTGACATCAGGCGGCTAAAGTACTGGAGCTTCGGCATCAGTCCTTTCAATGAGTATTCAGGGTTGATTTCCCTTAGGATTGACTAGTTTGATCTCTTTGCTGTCCAAGGGACTCTCCAGAGTCTTCTCCAGCACCACCCTTACATCCTGGTTTATTTTTCTTCATAACACCTATCACTACCTTACATGGTAAGATTATAGATATTGAGTGTCTGTCTTCTGCACTGAAATGCAAACTCCACAAAGGTAGAGACTTGTGTGTGTGGCTGTATCCTCAGTGCCTAGAATGATCCTGGGCACACAGAAGCCCTGAGACCTCAGGCAAGTCATCTCCTCTCACCAGCCTCCACTGTCTCATCTGTGAAGTGGGGGTGGACATGGAGGATTCATGCCACTGCTGAAAGCTCCTTCCAGCTCAGAGCACCGCCAGGAAAGGAACATAGGTTTTTTTTTTAAAAAAAAGAAAAAACAAACAGCCAAGGGTCCTCTGAAGCCTACTCCCTTCCCTACAAAATCAGACTTGCCTTAAGTCCTGTGGGAAGGCTTGGGATTTCAACTCCCAGGCAACGGGAATTTGGGTTCAGCTGTCTGAGACAGTAGGCCCTCCCTCACCAGGAAAAAGGAAAGACCCCAAATAATCCAGGGCTGGGCTGCACCGTTTAGGTGGGAAAAGATCAACAGGTGTCTCTCCGGGCCCTGCCCCCCTGCAGGGGCCAGCACAGTACCAGGTGTTGCCGGCGAGGCTAACAACATCCCCTGGAGGTCACCGGCACACATTACCAAGGCGATCTGGAAAACCTTGGACCCAGCAGATGGGCACAGGTCTCCACCCCCATGTTAGCTCAGGCTCCAAGAGCCATTAAAGGCTTTCCCTGAGGGGAAATAAACTGCCCGGGACCTCATTCTTGAGCTCGGGGCAGATGGCCAGCAACCAGAAGATCCCAGTGTGGCCAAGATTCTGGTGCAGCTGAGGTCCAGGGTATTTTCAGGGTCTCAGCTGCATTTCTTTGCTACCTATTAGAAGGTCGTACATCTTAAACATTAAACCCATAAACTCTGCCTGTTTATCAGTTCTGTGACCCTGGGCAGTAAGGTCACCTCACCTCTCCAAGGGAGCCTCTGTTTTCCCATCTATGAAATGGGAAATCAGGATAAGCATGCACAGGGCTTTTGGCAGCAAGGAACCAGACACTAGTGAAGAGTGCTTAAACCTGTGCCTGGGGAACAGTAAAATGCAGTAGATGGCGGCTGTTTTATTTCTTGTTTTAGGACTCAGTTCAAAGTCCTTGGACTATTTTTCCAAAGAATCTATTAACCGGGTCCCAGTTGGTAAAGAATCTGCCTGCAATGCAGGAGACCTAGGTTCGATTCCTAGGTCAGGAAGATCCCCTGGAGAAGGAAATGGCAAACCACTCCAGTGTTCTTGCCTGGAGAACTCCATGGTCAGAGGAGCCTGGCAGGCTACAGTCTTAGCAACCAAACCACCAAGAACAGGGCACTGGAAAGCAGAGCAGGCTCTGACATTAACAAGGGAGGTGACCCTGAGGGAAGGCACAGAAGTTTTCCAGGATCTGTGGCCAATAGGGAGGTTAGGTGCTCAAAAAGCCACCAACACCCGATCCCTGGGACAACTGCACATGCTGGCTCTCCTCCCCCAGGTTCTGATGCCACACTCGCCTCCTACCTGCAGAGTCTCCTCACTCAAAACTCCCCCCACCATATCCACACAGAGGAACAGTATTCAACCATAAAAAGGATTGAAGTGCTGACGCCCACTGCGCCATGGATGAACCCTGAAAACATAATCCTAAATGAAAGGAGACAGACATGAAGGCCACACACATTATATATGATTCCATTTAAATGAAATATCCAGAATAGGCAAATCAAAATCAACCTTGAAAATCTGATGCTGACGCTGAAGCTCCAATACTTTGGTCGTCTGATGCTAAGGGCCAACTCATTGGAAAAGACCCTGATGCTGGGGAAGACTGAAGGCAGGAGGAGAAGGGGACGACAGAGGACGAGATAGTTGGATGGCATCACTGACTCAATGAACAGCGTTTGAGGAAACTCTGGGAGATGGTGAAGGACAGGGAAGCCTTGTCTGCTGCAGTCCATGGGACTGCAAACAGCTGGACACGATTGAGCAATTGAACAACAACGACAGAGACAGAAGGTAGATGAGAGGATGCTCTGGGCTGGAGGATGGGGAGTGACTCCAGTAAGTACAGGGTTTCCTTCTGGGATGATGAAAGTGCTCTGGAATTAGGCAGTGGGGATGGTTGCCCAACCCTGTGAATACAATAAACACCACTGAACTGCACACATAAATGTGGTGAATTATATATCAATAAAATAAATTTTTTTAAAAATTACCTCTCCAATATCAGTCTGTTTCACTCAGTATAGAAGCCACAGTCTCGACTCAGGCCCCAGGGCCCAACTGATTGGTAAACGTCCCTGCTCTGAACCTGTCTGCCCTCCTCTCCCACCACTCTCCCCGCTCCTTCCCTCTGTTCCAGCCCCATGGCCTCCGTGGTTACTTCTTCTGTGGGGCAGACACAGTCCTCCTGCAGGGCCTCTGCACTCACTCTTCCTTCTCAGTGTCGGGCCCCTGACTGCCATCAGGTTAACACTCACGAATCGCCTTTTCAATGAAGTCTCTGATCATCCTTTTTTTTTTTTGGCCGCAGGGTGCAGGATCCTAGTTCCCCGAACAGGGATCAAACCCATGGCCCATGCAGTGGAAGCGTGGAGTCTTAATCACTGGACCGCCAGGGAAGTCCTGTGATCATCCAAATTAAAAACTGCAAGCCCTCCCTGTTGCTCTAGCCAGAACCTTTTTTTTTTTCTCCCATTGCACTTATGACAGTTTAGCATACTATATATTCATTATGCATTCATTATGTGCATTGTCTATCTCTCCCAGTTAGAATGAATGAACAAACACCCCACAAGGGTGAGGGTTTTTGTCTGTAGTATTCACTGCTCTATCATCAGTGCCTGGGACAGCACCTGGATCGTGGCAGATACCCAGTCAATGTTTGTGGGTGAGTGAATGGATGGGTGGGATAGGTAAGTAGATGGATGGGTGAGTGGGTGGATGGGTTTGCAGGAAAGCACACACCCAGGGGTGTCTCTTCAACAACACAGAAACCAGGCATCTCAACACCAGGATATTCCAGCTCCACTGGCCCCACTGATGGTGTGACTGCTGGCAGCAAGGGAAGTGCATTGAGCGGCCCCTGTCAGATCCACAGCGTCCACTTCTCCAGGAAGTGGAGGGCACTTATTCATCCATCAATTACTAACTGGGCACCCTCTGTGTGCCAGGCACTGTGTAAGGTGGGCTTGGAGATCCTGAGACTCACAGTCGAGTGGGAAATAGGTACTAAACCAGGATCTCTCAAGCAGGGGGCTCTGCCAGTGTGGGGAGGTGGCTGGGAGGCTGGGGTTTGCTACAGCCTTACAAATGGTGAGGGTCAGGGATTTGGAAAATCCTTCACAAACACGGAAAAACTACTGACCTCTCTGGGTGGAAACAGAGCCTCCCTCCTCACTGAGAAATGGGGCAAATGACCAAACCAACTACCCCAGCCCAACCCCTAAAAACCCACCGTCTCTTCGTGAGAATATCTGTTCCTTCTGCCTAGTTAGCATCCACTCTTCTTGGTCATAACAACACATCATTTCTCCTTT
Organism: Giraffa tippelskirchi; assembly: GCF_054371585.1. Lineage (NCBI taxonomy): Eukaryota > Metazoa > Chordata > Mammalia > Artiodactyla > Giraffidae > Giraffa > Giraffa tippelskirchi. The sequence continues at coordinate 27,078,322 of NC_137287.1, forward strand.
GGGGAGCTGAATCTCCCCCAACTTCAGTCCATGAGGTTCAGCCACAGATCAAAGGTCCACATTACAGCCTAATCTCTGACAAAAGTCACATGACCCAGGCCTGGCCAACCCAAGCATCCCTATTCCCTGACTCCAGTGATTCAGAGATAAGCACGCAATCAACCGTAACCAATGAGACTCAACCTCACAGCTTTGCTGAGGGAACTAATGGGAAAAGGGGAGCTCTCTCCTCATTGTGGTTACTGAGATGACAGGATCAATTGTAACTGCATGTTGACTTTGCATCTGACAAAGAAACCACTGTGGAAAAAGCAGAGGTAGGAGAGAGAGAAGGAATTATACCCAACATTATCTTTGGAGCACCTGGATCCACCCGTGCCTGAAACCTCAGTCAAGCTTAAAACCAGCACCTTCCTAGACTTTTAAGTTTTGTAACTCAAAAATCTCCCTTCTTTTTATTTTACTCGAGTGGATCTAAGTTAGGTTTCTGCCACTTGCAAGATGGTTCCTAACTAATACAGTTTATCCAAATCTTCCGTCTATTCATTTAGTTAGTCTTTCTATATACACCTAATGAGTGGGTACTATTTGCCAAGTCCACTATGTTTCAGAGGCTTCCCAGGTTGTGCTAGTGGTAAAGAATCCGCCTGGCAATCCAGGAGACTTAAGAGATGCAGGTTTGATCCCTGGGTCAGGAAGATCCCCTGGAGAAGGAAATGGCAACCCGCTCCAGTATTCTTGCCTGGAAAATCCCATGGACAGTGGGGCTTGGTGGGCTATCTGCAAAGAGTCAGACACGACTAAAGCAACTTAGCCCGCACTATGTTTCAGGGATACAAGCAATAAAAGAGACGAGTCATGCATGTTCTGGTCAGTGGAGAACTGCACAACGGGTAATTAGCATATAGAAGGATAATTATTCTAAAGCAGGGACATACAAGGCACAGAGATGACAAGAAGCTCGCAAATCTTCTAAGATAGCAAATGCTAAATACTGATGGCTGCCTGGGGATGCTATTTTAGGAAAGTGCATTAGGTGGACATGAGGACATGATAAATGCCAGGCTCTATATTCCAGAAAAACAATCCCATCAATCCTGCCACATGGCATCCCCATTCCTGCCTGACCTCCTCAGGACTCTGTCTTCCATCACACCTACCGGTGGGTAAACACGTCATCATCTTTGAAGTGCAGGAATCCACCAGTGGAAAGAACATGCAAACACCTTCCAAGGGAACCAGAGGCCACATATTTTATCCTAATGTAGGCAGAGGCTTCGATGTCTCAGCCAGGGTCAAGGTCCCCAACTGACTCCCAGGCTCATCTGTTTCATGACAAACAGCTCAACCAACTCTGTCTCTGAAAGTACACCAACACCCCAAAGCTGAATGGCAAATTCAAGGTCAAGAAAAGCCAGTCATACTCTTTAAGCATCTCTTGCTGTGCTTTCCTAAGGGAGACCAGGGCAGGAAATGATTATTTAAAGGGTTGGCAGTTCGGGAGACTAGCTAGAAACAGCCAAGTTTTGTCAGAGGATCCGATGTGCAGAGCAAAGGGTTATAGGGAAAGGTCCCTTTGTCCTAAGCATAACACAACTCAGATGAAAGCTTGCTGCCTGACCCCTCTGGCTTCAGATATTTGCCTGTTTATTAAAAAGGGGAAAAAAAAAACCAAAAAAAGGAATCCAAACATCTTGGATTTCTGTGTGATTTGCTATCACTAGTATGAAAGTAAATAAAATAGATGTAGCAGTTTAAGTACATTTATTGTATATAGTCAATGTTACGCTGGTATACACGCAGGCTCTTTCCGTAAATACACAGAAGAAATTGGTATGGACAAGGAAGCTGGGTGATGGGGGCCTGTGGAGGCAAGAGCAGTGCCTTTCACTGCAGACAGGTGCTTCTCACCTGGGGACATTTTGATCACCATAACTGGGGAGATGGGGGGAAAGGTACCACTTGGCATATAGTGGGGAAAGGCCAAGGATGCTGCTCAACATCCTACAGTGCACAGGATAGCTCCCCACAAAGAAACAACGAATTATCCGGTCCCAAATGTCAGCAGTGCTGGAGTTGAGCAGCTCAGCTGCAGACTCTTTGGAACAGCTTTAACTATTTTCACCACACAAATGCATTACTTTCTGTTTTTAAAATAAAATGCATTATATATATAGTAAGGCCTATTTAACAGTTGTATTTAATGCATAGAGACTATTGAACAGCTGAGCCTCCAGAAGGTGGCTCAGACAGTAAAGAATCTGCCTTTGATGCAGGAGATGCAGGTTCAATCCCTGGGTCAGGAAGATCCCCTGAAGAAGGAAATGGCAACCCACTCTAGCATTCTTGCCTGGAGAATCCCATGGATGGAGGATCCTGGCGGGATTGAACAGTTGGAAGAAAATAAGAACAACCCCTGTTAACAACCTGCAGTATTGTATTTTTTACTTCTGACAAAACAAAGAGAGTCACTAAGGACCTGGGGAAGGCTGGGGAGACTGGAGTGTGAAAAGAATGAGATAGCAGACCCTTCCAGCCTGGAGTGTGGGCGAGTTTGAGCCGGAGGAGATCCTAGGGAATACAGAGTCCCAGAACAGCTAAGCGATGTTGCTGCTTGGGCCAACTCCAGTCCACCGGCAGTGTTCATTCACCTGGAGGGCTGTTTGGACATAATTCAGTGGGAGGGAGCACCATGACTGTCCAGGGGTGTCGGCTGAGGCAAGGGACCTGCAGAGGGCAGGGCTGCACACACATCCCTGGGGCCTAACCCCTTCATCAAAGTCAAGTCAAGCCAAACGCTCATGGTCAGTCGTGTCCCACTCTTTGCAACCCCATGGACTGTAGCCTGCCAGGCTCCTCTGTCCATGGGATTTCCCAGGCAAGAACACTGGAGTGGGTTGCCATTTCCTCCTCCAAAGGATCTTCCAGACCTAGGGATCCAACACGTGTCTCCTGCATGGCAGGCAGATTCTTTACCACTGAGCCACCGGGAAAGCTCCAACCCCTTCATCTCTCCTGCTCAAAGATCCAGAGGCAGGGAGGTAAACGACTGGCTACAGATCACTTCGTGAGCTGGCAGGAGAATTCAGCGGGGATCCTGACTCTCAGAAAAACATTCCACTCCTCTAAGCCAGGACTCAGCCAGCTATGGCCTGTGGTCCACCTGTTTATGTCTCAGCCCATGAGCTTAGGATGGATTTTACATTTTTAAATGATCTAAAAAACCCCAAATTTTTAAATGAGCCAAAAAAATATTTCATGACACATGTAGAAGAGTACACAAAATTCAAATTTCAGTGTCTATATAGTAATTTTTATAGGATCACAGCCATACCCATTCATTCTGTTATCCATAGCCACTTTTTTTTTTTTTAATTTTTGGCCACACCCCAGGGCATGTGGGATCTCAGTTCTCTGACCAGGGATTGAACCTGTGCCCCCTGCTTTGGAAGGAGAAGTCTTAACCCCTGGACCACCAGTCAAGTCCCATCCATAGCCACTCTTGCACTACACCAGCAGAGATGAGCAGTTGCAACAGAGATCACACGGCTCAGGACATCTAAATTATTCACTGGGTGGTCCTATACAGAAAACTGTGCTTACTCCTTTTTGCCCATGTTTTTCAAACTTTAATGTGCATACAAATCCCCTGGCAGAGTGACCACTAAAATTTAGATCTGTCTTAGCTTGGTTTGAGGTGAGGCCTCAGAGTCTGTATTTCTAATAAGCAACCTGGTGATGCCAATGCTACTGGTCTATAGGCCCCACTGCTGAGGACAAAGTGTGGACCTCAGGCCCACAGCAGCACAGCCCCTGGGAACATGTTAGAAATGTAAATACTCAGGGCCTACCTAGACAGACTGGGTCTGAAACTGAGTGGAGCCCAGCAAGCATGGCTTTAACAAGGCCGGCAGGTGAGTGTGAGGCCGGCACAAGCTGGAGCATCACTGATTTGCACCACGTTGCCTTGTGTGTGGGTTAAGAATCTAGGAGACATCAAGCTGAGCCTAACACAATCCAGTATCCAAACGAATATACTTTGATAAACATCGAAAAAAGCAGGAGCTTCCTTAAATATTCCACCCGCAACTCTACTGTGATGAAGAAGATGGTAGCCTGTTAGAAAACTCTGTTTCTTATTTATGACAATTGTGGTTTTGGTCATAGGAACTTCCCATAAGAAAACATATTTGCCAACGTAACTAAGAAGTAACACTCTCTACTAGCACAACATTTTAAAAAAGAATGATGTAGTTAATAATACAAAGACAGAAAGAAAAAATAAGCATGGAGGGGCGGGGCATGATCTGAAGTCATCCTTAACCATGTTTAACTGTCCACTGTGCTTAAAGGGCTTCCACAGTCCTTGTTGATATGGTTCCCTGGTTTGTGGCCAGGTTGGGAAAACAGTAACTTATACTCTTGTCTTTAAACTTTTCAAGGATGGCCAGCTAGGAACTGACCCATTACAGAAACCCAAGACGTGTGTATCAGAACATTCAGTGCAGCAAGTGTATCAGAACATTCAGTAACAGCAAAGAACAAGGAGCAGCCTAAAAGGCCAGCCGTGGGAGATGGGTTAAGTCCACCACGGCACACCCATGCTCCGGACAAGTACACATCATTCAAAGAGATGAAGCAGCTCTGAATGCATGAACTGAGCAGTTATATACTAAATCCAAAGGTCCAGAACACCGTGTAAGTGTGACTCCTTTTGAATATATAATAAATATTTTAAAAATATCTACACACATCAACATTTTTTTCCTAAAAAGATATACAAAACTGTCATTTTGGAGGAAAGGGATAGATGGAAGGATAATATACTTTTTATTTCATAACTTTTCATATGATTTGAATTATTTTTTTCAATGAATGAGAAATATTTGCTGACCACCTATTATGCACTAGTTCTGGCACTAGGACACAGACGTGAACAGAAAAAAAATCTTTGCTCTCCTGAAGCTGACATTCTAGTGGAGAAAGACAATTCATGGAATAGTAAGTGACTTTTAGAGTGTGTTTGGCACGGCCACTTAAAGTGTGGTCCACAAGTCACTGCCAACCCTCCGTGTGTGACCAGATGCTCACAGATAAGGAGCTGACACCATAAAGTGGCTCAAATAAGGCACCAAGCACGCAGTTTAGTTCTGCTGACTTTTTTTGTTTCTTAGCCAGACTTTCTTGATGAAGGACACAGAGGGCAGAGGTTTACATTCCAGCACAAGCTTCTCCGCTCATGGTGAACCTGAAACAGTTCCTGAACTAGCTACTCCGAGTAGCCCTGGGCTGGAAACTATTAAGTGCTGTGAATAAAACAAAAGGCAGGGGTGGTACTTTTAAAAAGAGTGGTCGGAGAAGACTGTGCTGAAATCGCGACTTCCGAAAAATATTTAGGCAACAACACGATAAAACATCTGACCGTGTGGACCAGGAGAAATCCAGCTTCACTCACCAGGAAAGGGGTGCAGACCCACGTGAAGGTCCCCACAGCCGCCAGGTAGGCAGATTTCTTCAGCACCTTCAGCTCTTCCTGCCGGATGGCCAGCACCTTGTCTTTGAATGCCAGCTCCCAGGCATAAAGCTTCAGCACTTTGATCCCGTTGAGAATTTCGTTCATCAGCTTAATCCGATTGTCCTTGCTCTTCATGTGGGCCACCTTGGAAGAGAGAAGCGGTCAACAGCTCACCAGCGGGCTGGCCGCTCACTTCTGGCCCTGGCACCAGACCAACAACCCCATCTATTAAGAATGGGCTTTCCTGAGGGTGGGAAAGCTGGCCTGCAATCCCTGTGAACCCTGACTCTGGACCCTGAGAGGCCTCCAAAGGATTCGTTTTTCAAGGCAAAAAACTGCTTTGAATTACATTAGATTTGATATTATTAGCAAAACCTCTTAAATTTAGAAAAGAGGCAAGAAAAACTTTACAGTCATCCAGGGAGGAAGGGACACATGCCTTACTCTGCTGGTCCAAATATGAGAGATGATATTTTTTCCCCCCTCCATTTTCTTATTTTTTTTTTTACTGCTTATCAGCCAGTACATGGTTGTTACAATACTGAAGTGTTTCTGTACCAGAACCACTGCTCCTGACCACTGGGTACACGTGCTATAGAGTTATTAAATATTTTCTGTATCACCTAGCCTTTTCCTTAAGCCAGATACTTTTCTAAGCTTTTCATAGGCATTTAGTCCTGCTCACAAGAACCCTAATCATTAAGTGTTATATCACTCCTGGGTCACAGAACAGGACAGTTTAAGCAACATGAGGTCAAGGACAGAGACTGAAACTGTTTTGGAGGTGTGGAGTTCAAGGGAAGAAGATGAGAGGCCATATTCACCCCCCCACCCTCCCAAACCTCATCCCACCAGGCCCACGTTCTGGAACCTGTCTCTCCTATGGCATCATCAGTGCAGCCAAGCTCTCTCATTTGAAATTCCACAGGCACATCATAAATAGCCATCAATGGGGGAGCAAAAAAAAATGAACTCCGGCCCATCTCTGTTATGGCCCATTAGACATGAGCTCAAGAGAATGAAGTCAGACCACATGGCATGCCACAGAAAGATCCCCCAGGCATGGCATCAAATGACAAAATCATGCCGCCAAAAGGGCCTATGTGTGTTAAAATATATATGGTGATAGCACTACAATGCACACACTTATACAAGCCAAGCCTAACTATATAGTGAGCCTGATCACCACATAAACACACAGAAAGTTCTAGAAGGATTTGCTTCAGTGTGTTCACTGTGGTTAAGAGGACAGGAAAGGGGACATGCCCTACACTTTTGTATTATTTGAACTTTTAAAATATAATGAGAAGACATTCACTCTGTTACTTGACTATTTCAAAACTTAAAAAATACTAAGTAGCTCTGAAAGTAAGAAGTTTAACGCTGTGACCAGCGTAAGGTGACGGGGGGCAAAAAGCAAGGGGTGGTTTTTGCTCAGCCCTGGACAATGCACACCCACATAAAGGAATAGAACCCATGGGAAATAAGGAATCTCCCGGAGGTCCACAGATACGGCTTCAGACACTGGCCCACGAGGTCTAACTATTTCAGGAGCTCTCAACCTTGATGGCCCCACCCATATCAGGTGACTCAGAATTCTTGGAATGGGGTGTGGGGACCAGCATTTATGAAAGCGCCCCACAGGATTTCCAGGCAAGGCTGAGGTCCCCACGGCCTGTGCAGAAGGAAGTCAGCCAACACCTCAGTGGAAAGGCCTCAGGCAGGGGCCCAACCCGGAGCCCCAGAGAGACACTCCCCTACCTGGTAGGTCTTGGTCTTCATGGCCATCACAGCATTGACGGGAACCATGAAGATCATCACGGCCACCCCGGCCAGGACGGAAGGGCCCAGGTTCTACCGGAGGAACGAGAACAAAGCCTCAGTACAGGGCCTCCAAGGGCTGAGCCACCCCATGCAGCTGTTTCACTTTTCAGATTTATCCCAGAGCATCCCTCGGGGCCCCACGAACTCTGTAAGAATATTAAAGCCACGATTCTTTATCCGAAACCCTTGAGACCAGGTTGGGGTTTTTTTGTTGTTGTTGTTGCTTTTATTTTTAATTGAAGGATAATTGCTTTACAGTATTGTATTGGTTTCTACCAACAGGGTGGGTTTTGCAAATGAGAACTGAAGGATTTCAGAAAGGTAATGGGATGTGAAACAGAAAATAGTGAATAGGCCCACCTGATGGTCTATCTTGCTCAAAGGCCCCTGGCTGGGGTCTGGGTGCTTGGGTTTGGGGAGGGCTCCCAAAATTGTCAGAACTGATTTAAGACTGACTCACTGTGCCTAAACTGTACAAACAGTATGGCTTCTGCTGATTAAGCCTTTTTCCCCTTGGGAGTCTGGAAGTTTCGCCTGTGCCAGGTAGAGGCTGCCAGTGTGATCAGCCCCCAATAAAAACCCTGGACTCGGGGGGTCTCTCCCTAGCTTCCCTGGCTGGTAACGTTTCACACGTTGTCACAATCGTCCAAACTGGGGAATTAAGTACCTCTTGTGTGACTTGCAGCCATGAAATTAAAAGACGCTTACTCCTTGGAAGGAAGGTTATGACCAACCTAGACAGCACATTTAAAAGCAGAGACATTACTTTGCCAGCAAAGGTCTGTCTAGTCAAGGCTATGGTTTTTCCAGTGGGCATGTATGGATGTGAGAGTTGGATGGTGAAGAAAGCTGAGCGCCGAAGAATTGATGCTTTTGAACTGTGGTGTTGGAGAAGACTCTTGAGAGTCCCTTGGACTGCAAGGAGATCCAACCAGTCCATCCTAAAGGAGATCAGTCCTGGGTGCTCATTGGAAGGACTGATGTTGAAGCTGAAACTCCACTACTTTGGCCACCTCATGCGAATAGTTGACTCATTGGAAAAGACCCTGATGCTGGGAAGGAATGGGGGCAGGAGGAGAAGGGGACGACAGAGGATGAGATGGTTGGATGGCATCACCGACTCGATGGACACGGGTTTGGGTAAACTCCGGGAGTTGGTGATGGACAGGGAGGCCTGGCGTGCTGCAGTTCATGGGGTCGTAAAGAGTCGGACACGACTGAGCGACTGAACTGTGTGACTGCAGGGTGAGAGGACTCCTGGAAGCTTGTCCCTGGTTCCCCTCCAACCTTTGTGAATCTTGCTGTAACCCTAGCAAATCATGAACCTGCTGGAGTCCTGGGACCCCCTGACATAGGTGGATATGCCTGTATATCGCACCCCACCAGGCCCTGGTGCAGCATTCCATAAGCAAATACAATGTTTTTTTTTTTTTCAGTAGCAAATGGGAAAATTCCCACTGAGAGGGATAAGCAAGATGATAAATTGCACATCTGTTCAGGTCAGGTCTTGCCACCAAATGAGTTAAGAAAAACTTTCGGTTTTTAGAGCTTTTTGATAAGGGGACTTGTAGATAAGAAGCTATAGACTGTTCTATAGTCCCATTTGCAGATTAAGGAAACTGCACCTCAGAAAGGTTAAGAGATCATGACTGAGGCAAGATACTGATCAACCTTTTTCAACTTGCAAGTTACACACATCAGAAGAGACAGCCTGAGGAGTCTGCCCAGTGTATATGCACTTAGCTGAGACAGATGGTCGGATCTACAGTGTAAGCGTGTTAGTCTCTTCCAAGGAGTCACCCTTGGGTGCTCCAGTCCTAGTTACCAAAAAGCTGCTCTACTGCTCCAAACTACTGCCCTACTGTCACTTTGCCAACAAAAATCTGTCTAGTTAGAGCTATGGTTTTTCTAGTAGTCATGCATGGATATGAGAAGGTTGAGTGCCAAAGAATTGATGATTTCAAACTATGCTGCTGGAGAAGACTCTTCAGAGTCACCTGGACAGCAAGGAGATCAAACCAGACAATTCTAAAGGAAATCAACCCTGAAATATTCACTGGAAGACTGATGTTGAAGCTTAAGTTCCAATACTTTGTTCACCTGATGCCGAGAGGCAATGCGTTGGAGAGACCCTGATGTTGGGAAAGATTGAAGGCAAGAGGAGAAGGGGATGACAGAGGACAAAATGGTTGGATGACATCACTGACTCAGTGGACAGGAGTTTGAGCACGCTCTGGGAGATGGTGAAGGACAGGGGAGCCAGGCGTGCTGGAGTCCATGGGGTCACAGAGTTGGACACGACTGAGTGACTGAACAACAACAACAACTGCTCCAAATGTTTTCTGTGATGGAGCTCTGCTCAGTGCAGATTAAGCCACCTCTAAGAATGAAGGTGATTTCTACCAACAATCTGAAGCATTCAGAATCAACTCTGAAAGCAAATCATAGTAACTAAAAGACACCGGGCACATCTCTGTACCACATACTGCTCAGGGACCACTACCTGCAGCAATTCATTCAGTTGTCCTGACATCAATCACTGCAATGAGGTTTCCTGACTGTCAACAGTTTACAGATGAGGACATCAAGACGTAGTGACATTAAGCCACAAGAGGCAGGATCTGAACCGGGGCAGCACGATTTCAGAGCAAGATGGCTGTTGCCTGTTTTCCTATGTTCTCGACTGTCAGAGAAAGCCTGGTTTTGGTCTAAAGCAGCGGTTCCCAACCAGTGAGGTATATTCCCCCAAGGGACATCTGAAAACGTCTGGAGACCTCTTCACAAGTGGTGGTGGGAGTGTAGGGGTGAAGAGGTGGTATGTGATTGGTATCTCCTGGGGGAGAGGTTAGGGATGCAGCTAAACATACTACAATACACACATCAGCCCCCAACAATGGAGAATTATCCTGCCCCACGTATCAATAACACTTTCAGCAACTCTCATTTAAAATAAAGCCATTTTCTTAGTGGTTCACAAATCAACCCTGAAGGCAATTCTAGAAGGACTGTTCCACAACAGTACTTTCTGGGGAAGCAGACGCCCCAAGACACCTGCCAGATGAAGAAGTCCACGTAATTGAAAGGGGGTAAAAATCAGTGCAAGAGATATTTATCACAGCTTTAAAGTCTGGGATAGTCTGGAAGTCCTTTTCATCAGTAGGGAGGAAAGGGAATTCCTGGTGGAAGGAAAGGCATGTGCAAAAGCCCAGAGGTAGAAAGAGTAAGGCAGGATTAGGCTATGAGCATCTTTGCTCATCATCTTCGTATTTTGGGAACTGCCCTTCCCCATGTGCAAGGGCTGTCAATCACACCCCTTCCACAATGAAAGAGAGCACGTGACCCAGGCTGGCCAATCAGAGAATGCTGCCTATTTCACCCCGACTTTTTTCAAGAATGTGAATAGGACTGTGCCAGGCCACAGTGCTCCCTGGGACTCTGACTGAGACAAAGAGGAAAGGAGTATCTTCTCTTTTGTCTGGCACCAACACCTGTGAAGATGATATAAACCCAAAGCCATGGAAGCCATGTGAAGAAATCCCACTGAGAATGAAGTCAACTCAGAGAAGCATGAAGCTAAGAAATGATGAAAGCATGAGACTGTGTCCTTACAGCACTGCTTGAACTCCTAGTTCAACTCATACCTGAAGCCAGTCCCCTAGACTCTTCAGTTACCCACACCCATAAAATTCCCTTATTTGCTTATGTTGCTCTAAAATGCACTTCTACCCCCTGCAACCGAAAGATTCTTGATCAACATAATTTGGGACTCGTGAATAAATGAGTTTGCTGAGTGTTTGGGAAGACACAGAGGGGAGAAATACAATGGATACGTTACAGGGTGGTTAACTACATACAGTGTCAAGAGACATGTGCAAATAAACACCATGCCACCTGAGAGAACATAACCCAACAACTGAGGAAAGAAATAAAATCTCCAGGAGCTGGCTGACAGGCCAGAAAATAAAATGTGAATGATGGCGAGAAATGCCAGCAAGCATGTTATGTGGTAGTCTGGATGGGAGGGGGGGTTGGGGGGACAATGGATACACGTACATGTATGGCTGAGTCCCTTCACTATTCACCTGAAACTATCACAACATTGCTCATCAGCTATACCCTAATACAAAATAAAAGTTTTTTTTTTTTTTTTTTAAAGAAATGCCAGTGAGCTACAGACGTTCTTATCCCTGGCACCCACTCCCTCGCCCCCCACTGCCCACACATGGAGGTCCCTCCCCATGCGCCACGGGAATGACGTCAAACACACACCAGCCACAGGAAGTAGAGGGCAAGGATGACTTGCAGAGGGGCTGACCAGATCATGTTAATGTACGTGGCCAGGTCCATGAACCTCTGGGCGTCCACGGACATGAGGTTGACGATCTCCCCGACCGTGGAGGACTTTCTGGCCGCATTGGTGATCACCAGGGCCTGTGGGACAAAGGAGAGGGAAAGAGAGTGGGTGTGGCAGGGGACGGCCGGGGCCCCCGTCCACGCCCACGTGGAGGAAGGAGACAGCACACCAGTGGAGAGGTTGCTGCTTTCTCCTCCCCCAGTGGCTTATCTGCCTTCCCAGCCCATGTGTCTCGTCACAAAGGCCTGTCTCTTATCGACAGCACCCACTGCCTCCCCCCATCCTGAGCTCTTCAGTACAGAAGGGACCTCAGAGGTTGCCTAAACCCGGGCTTCATGCACTTGAGTGTGTACGTATAACACACATATACCCCCCACCCAGAGAGTCTGTTATGATGCAATTTCTGACTCAGTAAGACTGGAGGGGGCCTATCCATTGCTAATAAGCCCACAGGAGATGCTGACGCTACTGGTCCCCACTTCACCCTGAAGGACCAAGGTCTCAGCCAGGGTTTCTCATTTGTGACACTACTGCAACCTGAGGTCAGATGATTCTCTGGGGGGCTGTCCTGTGCACTGTAGGATGTACAGCAACATCTCCAGTCTCCACCCACTAGATACACGCCCCCAGTTGTGACAATCAGACATTGCCAACATCTCCTGGAGGGATAAACTCGCCCCGACTCTCGATGGTTTCATGCTGTCACCTGGGGAGTTTTAGAAATACTGATGCCTACCCCCCCACCCGCCGACAGAGATTCTGACTTGATTTGGATGCAGCCTGGTCCTTGGAAGTTTCTGAAGCTCTCTGGGTGACTCTAACATGCAGACAGGGCTAAGAGCCAATGGGCAAATCCATCTTTCCCTACCAGCTGCTGAAGAGTCTCTTCCTAACCTGTGGGGCCCAGAGGCTAAGAAATGAAGGGACCAAGGAGGTAATTTCATTCCCTAAAGGCTGTCCGTGCTGAGGGTCTCTCATCCTGGGAAGGAAATGGAGAGTCAGAACACGCTCACACACAGAATATTAACAGTAGGGCGAGGATTTGAACCTGGATCATCCCAAATCAAGAAATGCAATTACCCGCAGCGGACCTGGGCAGGGGAGCTCCTGGGCGATAACCCCCACGCCCAGACAAGCCTCTGGGAGTAGCTCTGCTAAGCTGTCAAGCCTGATGGTCACCCCCTGCCAACCCACAGCCATTCAGGCCACCTTCATGCCACTGCTCTGCACGCTGGGCCTGAGAGGTGACCCAGCCAAGCCCCCTGAGGGTTCCACAGGGGGCCGCCCCCCACCTTCCGGTACACGGCCCCGATGACGGCCGTCTTGATGCGCATGCCGCTGACGAAGCAGATGTGGAAGTACTGGTGCAGCACCAGGGTCTGCAGGCAGGCGCTGACGAACAGCAGCGCCGTGTAGAAGTAACCCTGCCAGTCCGGGGCCTTCTTGTCGTTCACAAAGTTGATGAGCAACCTGCAGGGCAGCAAGGGCAGAACCCAGCGTGAGAGACCGTGACAACACGTGCCCACGTGGGGGCAAGCCTCTGGTGTCGGCAGGCGAAGCGCTCCCGAGCCAGCCGGGTGAGTCCGGCACTCTCGCTTCGGTTTCAAGGATGGGAAGCCCAACCCACACGGGACTGCCTGTGCAGGAGTGAAGCCCTCACACTGACCGCTCCACCTCATCACCCAAAAGTGACCCAGCAGGGAGCACAGGGCGGAGGGAAGGAGGGAAAGAGAACAAACGTGTGGCCCTAAAGGGACAGAAGCAGAGATGGAGGGAGGGAGGGAGGGAGGTAAACATACGTAAACCTTTCCAGTTTCAGCTGGCAGCTCTCATATAATCTGACACATCCCCTTGAAGGAAAGTTAACAAAATACCCTGGAATTAAAATTCTCCTCCGGGTCCTCTCCACCATTCTATGCAAAACAAAGAACTCTCTCACCCGAAGAAGAAAATGGACTTTAAGGTTGATTACACCCAGCTCCCAGCCAGTCCCAGCCTCTGGCCGATCTCTGGAATTCCCTGCCCCAGCCGGTTAAGAGATAACTAATCCGAACAACCTTGGAGAAGAACAGGCCCCTTAAGACCGTAGATTTCCACATATATGCCTATATATACTTACTCTTTTCTTGGGTTAGTGCAGCAGCTCACTAATCTGACTGCTGCCCCTTCTCACCTCATTAAAGGTGATCTGTTCTTGTAAAGTGCCGGTCTTGTTCTTTCTCCAAACTTCGCCTTCTCTAATTCCCCTACCCTATATCCCTGCTGTTGACTTCCCAAAATAAGCCTCCATCTTCTCCCTTCTGGCTTCAGGGGAGCCTGGTAGGTTTCTGTTCCTTATAACCATTGCTGTTTAAGAAGCCTTTAAGATGGCTTATTAAAGCAAAGCATCAGACAAAGTGGGTGAGGATGGGGAGACTTGGCTCTGAGCCCAGGGAACTCTGAGCGTGTGACCCCAAGGGAGGGTGAGGGGTGTAGCAAGTGGAAGGTCAAGGACGCAAAGGACTGCCGGGCTGAGGATGGGGGTGGGGAACTTACTTTAAGATCTCTGGGCCGGCAAACATCATCAAGTCGTGCACAGCCTTGAACAGGAAGCTCATGAGGAAGTAGGGCCCGAAGGTCTTGTATAACACCTTGAACAGGGACGGGTCCCGCTCCTTCTGGGGGGACTTGACAATCAGAGCCTCGGCCTCCTCATTCACATCCACCTTGGAGCTCCCTTTGGGCTTGGCGGGATCCTTGGAGGAGTACACGATCTTTACCGGCTGCCTGGAACACAAGCAGTGAGAAGCAGCTGTGGGGTCTGCCAGGCCTTCAGCCCACCAGCCGGGAGAGGGCTGGAGAAGCCCACCCTCGCGGAGGCCTGGCCCCAGAAAACCAGTCACTGCAGAGAAGCAGCTGGGCATGGCGGTTACAACCACAGACTTAGGACCCTGGCCAGCTGTGTGACTTTAGGCAAGTGTCTTAACCTCCCTAGCTCTTAGTTTCCTCATCTGTGCAATGGGGGTAAAGTAGGACTTGCCTCCTGGAGCTTTGGTGAAAATTAAATGACTTACTCTAGGTGAAGGGCACAGAAGAGTGCTGGTCTCAAAGTGACCGACAGAATCAACTCAATCTCTATCAGAATCCGAGCGCTTTGTACAAATGGACAAGCTAATCCTAAAATTCATATGGAAACTCCAGGGATTGAAAAGAGTCAAAACAATCTTAAACAAGAAAAGCAGAGTTGGAGGATTTATATTTTCCAATTTCAAAACTTACTACCAGACAACCATAATCAAGACAGGCATGTTGCTGCTGTTTAGTCACTAAGTTATGTCCGATTCTGTTGTGACCCCAAGGACCGTAGCCCACCAGGCTTCTCTATCCATGAGATTTCCCAGGCAAGAATACTGGAATGGGTTGCCATTCCCTTTTCCAGGGGATCTTCCCAACCCAGAGATTGAACCCATGTCTCCTGCATTGCAAGTGGATTCTTTACTGTCTGAGCCTCCAGGGAAACCCCCAAGATAGTCATGAGGATGGGCATATACAGAGATCAATGCAACCCAATTCGAAATCCAAAAATAAACTCAATTGATTTTTGACAAAGTTGTGAAGACCATTCAATGGGAAAGGAATCTTTTTTTCAACAAATGGTGTTGAAAATCTAGATAGTTACAGGCAAAAGAATGAAGTTGGACCCTTACTTCACACCGTATACCAAAATTAATTCGAAACGGATGAAAGACTTAACATAGAACTAAAACTGTAAAACTCTTAGAAGGCAACAAGGGGGCAAAATCTTTATGACCTTGGATTTAGCAATGGATACTTAAATACAACACCAAAAGGACAGGCAACAAGAGAAAAAATAAATTGAACTTCATCAAAACCAAAAACTTTTGTGCTTCAAAACACACTACCAGGAAGGTGAAAAGACAACCCATGGAATGGGAGGAAATATTCGCCAGTCAAAAATCTGATAAGGGACTTGTATTGATAAATAGAGCAAACAAAGAACTCTTACAACCCAGTAAGAAAAAAAGACAACTCAATTTTAAAAGGTGCAAGGAAGACAGGCAAATGGCATAAGCACATGAAATGTTGCTTAACTTCTTATGTCATCAGGGAAATGCAAACCAACACCAGGATAAAATACTGCTTCACACCCATTACGATGGCTATCATCAAAAAGTCAGATAACAAGGTTTCAGGGATGTTGAGAAATCGGAACTCTCATACACGCCCCTGTTAAGTCCCCTCCCACTCGGAATAGGATATTGGAGAAATGACTTCACAACTTTAATGGAGAGAGAGTTGTCACCTGCAAGATTAGGTTACAGAAAAACATCATGGCTTCTGTCCTGCCCTCTCATGAATCACTCACTCTGGGCAAAGCCAACTGCGAGGACATGAGGACACTCAACCAGCCTTCTGGAGAAGACCCCATGGTGAGACTCTGCCAACAGCCAGCACAGTCACGCCCACCATGTGCAACGTGGAAGAAGATCTGTGCCCTCAGCCAAGCCTTCAGATGATTGCAGCCATGACAGACCCTGAGCCAGAACCACTGAGCCAGACCCATCCTGGATCCCTGACCCAGAGACACAGTGTGAGACAGTAAATGTGCATTCTTCCTTAAGCCTGCTACGTTTTGGGATGACCTGTTATGTAGCAATAGGTTCAGTTTCCCTCTCCCACAAAATGCAGTCAAAGCGACACCCTCAAATGGCCAAACGTGAGCTCCAGCCTTGAAATATGCACACAAGCCTCCTCCGCACACAACCATAAGATTCACAATTTACAGAGTTTGTCCACAGCAGGAGCTCACTGAACAGTGCTTAATCACAGGGGACTGTTGCCTCTTCCATTCAAGCCACATCTAACAATCTGGCCCAGCTGAAATGCCCTCCTGAAGACCACAACCTTCCGAACTGCCTTGGTTCCCTCCCCCATCCCTACTCCAAACCATGGGCACTGATCTGTATGTGCATGCGTGCTAAGTCACTTGAGTCGTGTCTGACTCTCTGCGACCCTGACTCTGTGGACCATAGCCTGCCAGGATCCACTGTCCGTGGGGATTCTCCAGGCAAGAATACTGGAGTGGGTTGCCAACCTCTCCAGTGGATCTTCCTGACCCAGGGATTGAACCTGCGTCTCTTATGTCTCCTGCGCTGGATGGCAAGATCTTTACCACTGGCGCCAGCTGGGAAGCCCGGGCACTGGTCTGGGCTCTGTCAAATCTGGATCCTTCCCTTTGATGCTCCCACCCCAGGCAAGGGCCAGAAACATGGGAATCCTCCCTGATCCCCTTTCCTCCACGCTCCCAGGTCCAATCAGGTGTGTGTCATGTCCATCCCACTCCTGGGATGTGTGTGCAATCATCTATCCACGTTTTCCATCACCACAGCCTCTGACCCACACAAGTCACCATCGTCGGGGCCCCCTCCCCGCTCCCTCATTTCCTTCCACTCTTGTTCCCTGACAACCAAGCCCTGCATGGCAGCCAATGGGATCCTGCTAAAGCGCTTCATTCCCCAACCTTGGCTCTACTACTGGCCTCCCAATGCGTCGGGACTCAAAGGTAAACTCTGGGTGAAGTTGTAGGATTGCCTGCGGCTGTTGTGATCAGTGAACACAAATGAGTGGCTTGAAACAACATAAACCTCACATCTAGCTGTGGAGGTCAGAAGTCTAAGCTGGCCCACAGGATCCAGGGGAGAATCTGTTTTCACCTTTCCCAGCGTCTAGAAGATGTCTACACACCTAGGCATGGGGTACCAGCCTCCTCGTCCCAGCCAGCAGCTCAGCACCTTCCCTCTCTGATTTCCTGTCTCCTCCTTATAAGGACCTTCATGATGATTACACCAGGCCCACCCCAAAAACCCAGCATAGTTGCCTATTTCAGAATCTTGAACTTAATCACATTTGTAAAGGGACTTTGCCAGCTCCCCAGGTGGCACAGTGGTAAGGAACCTGCCTGCCAATGCAGGAGACACCAGACACTCAGGTTTGATCCCTGGCTCGTGAAGATCCCCTGGAGAAGGGAATGACAACCTGCTCCAGTATTCTTGCCTGAGAAATCCCATGGACAGAGGAGTCCTGCAGGCTACAGTCCACGGGGTCACAAAGAGTTGGACACGACTGATCACGCCCTGAGCTGAGCTTTGCCATGTAACATATACACAGGTTCTGGAGATCAGGATGTGGATTTTTTTTTTGGTGGGGGGGTACATTCTACCAACCACAGAGGATTATTGCTACTTCTCATGTTGTCAGTGAAAGCTCTTTCCCTGATCACTTCACTGACTTGCCCTGAAGCTGGGATCCTGGCGGGGATTTTTAGTATGATTTCATTCTGCGCACACATGCCCTCTTGGAAAGGAGGACAACAAGGCAGGGCAGGGGGACAGGAAGTGGCTCAGTTCTCCCACACCCCCCATTCATTCTCTGCCCCACGTCCTAAGCGGGGCCATGGCACTGACACAGGATCGTTTTTGGTGGGCCAGGAGACGGGCGGCCCAAGGGCCTGGGAGAAGGTCTCCGATGGGCAGAGAGGAGGAAGGCTCAGGCCTGGGTGGAAGGAACAGACCAATGGGAGGGACCGGCTACGGCGAGTCAGGAGAGAAGAAAACATCCAGTGAACAAGAGGCTTCCAAGGGGAGCAGGCGCTCTTGGAGGAAGGAAGAAAGCTGGGCATCTGGATGGTCTGGCCGGGAATGGAAGGAAAGTTGGAGAGGGAAGGTCTGAGTCAGGAGAAAACTGCCCGGGACAGGGGAACAGGAAGGGTGGGGAAGCTGGAAGCTGGGAAGAGAAAGGAACTTGCCCATCCATCTCTCCTCCACGAAGGCCCTGCTTAGGGCTGAGCCATGGGAAGAGCCCCGCCATCAAGCAGCCCTGTGAGAGAAACTGATCAGTCTGTGTGAGTGGGGGGTATATCATGGAGGCTTCCTGGAGGAAGTGACATCAAAGCTGAGACCTGCAGGATGAGGGGGCAAGTCCACTCGGGGAGAGAAAGGGCGCTCTAGGCAGGGGGAACCGGATCAGCATGGCCTGGGACTGAGGGATTTCAAAAAGAGGCGAGGCAGCCATTCTAAGAACCTCAAAGAACCAGAGCAGACTGGGCAGGGAGTGAACCAACCAGAGGCCTGCGAGGAGCTCCCACAGGCTGTGCTTGTCATTTGTTAAAATAATAATAATAATAATTAGATCTCTAACGTTGTGGCCAAAGGCAAAAATCTCAAACTGAAAAAGGTCATACATAGCTCAATCAATTTTATGGAGGTACTCTGAGCATGGTCTTTGATCCGTAATATCCAGTGTAATACAGAGGGGCGGAGAATGAATTTAACACCCTTAACACACATTTTCATCCTCCTCAGAGCTGTAGGGATGCTGTGTTTTGGAAACCACAGATGGGCGTGGCAACTGCCTCCCCACCTCTCGACTAAGTACCACCCGGTAGGATTTTAACTGTGTCCCATACAAACGACTCAAGATCATTCTCCTCCTTTCTGTTGTTGTTGTTGTTGGAGAGTGCTTTTTGTTTCTCAAAAACAGGCTGTCAAGGGGGTTTCTCAGCCTCTGATGTGACAATGCCTGGGCCAGAGACCAGGCTCTCTCTGACACACAGCAGGAGTCCCCAACCCTGGTACTGGTCGGTGGCCTGTTAGGACCCGGGCTGCACAGCAGGAGGTGAGGGGCAGATGAGCGAGTGAAGTTTCATCCCTATTTACAGCTGCTCGCTCTCATGCAGCTGTAAATACACAATTCTATGTTCTTTGCATGTGCCCGAGCATTTACAAAGACACATGGTGAGCAGCCGCTCCCGCTTGCATTACCACATGACCACAATGTAACAATAACAGAAATAAAGTTAGGGCTTCCCAGATGGCTCAGTGGTAAAGATTCTACCTGCCAACGCAAGAGACACAGGCGAGGCAGGTTTGATCCTTGGGTCAGGAAGATCCCTTGGAGAAGGAAATGGCTACCCACTCCAGTATTCTTGCCTGGAAAATCCCATAGACAGAGAGCCTGGCGAGCTACAGTCTATGGGGTCACAAAGAGTCAAACATGACTTAGCGACTGAACATGTACCCAATAAATGTAATGCTCTTGAATCATCATGAAACCATCCCATCTCCTGTTTCATGGGAAAACTGTCTTCCATGAAACCAGTCCCTGGTGCCAAAAAGGCTGGGTACCACTGACGTACAGGACCATACCAAAGGAAGACAATTCCGCCAGGCACCCATGTAGGTGAAGAGCCTGGGCTGTTGTTCAGTCGCCCAGTCATGTCTGATGCTTCGCGACCTCATGGACAGTAGCAGGCCAGGCCTCCCTGTCCCTCACCATCTCCTAAAGTTTGCCCAAGCTCATGTTCATTGCAGAGCCTGCCTAAAATCACCCAAATCTATGGATTTGTTTGTTTTTGCCATGCTGGGCGGCTTGCGGGATCTTAGTTCCCTGACCAGGGATCAAACTCATGTCCCCTGCAGAGGAAGCACAGAGTTTTAACTACTGGACCATCAGGGAAGTAGCCCAATCACCCAAATCTAGACTCTAACTCCATCTTCAGCATAAAGTCGTTGCTGTTATTTGTTGTTCAGTCGTTAAGTCATGTCTGACACTTTGTGACCTCATGGACTGCAGCATGCCAGTCAATCCTAAAGAAAATGATCTCCCAATATTCGTTGGAAGGACTGATGCTGAAGCTGAAGCTCCAGTACTTTGGCCACCTGATTCAAAGAGCCGACTCACTGGAAAAGACCCTGATGCTGGGAAAGACTGAGATAAATCCACACACAGCATGTATTTTTTTTTTTTGCAAGTTGAAATACACCTTGATTTTTTTAGAAATGCAGTCAGTGTGCAAATTAAGTTTTGTTCAGAACTTTGCCAAGTAGGAATCACCACTTTGCAAAACTCTGTCCGTGAGGGTGATGATGGTTCTGGTCTCCAGAACCACCAGACCCAGTCAGTCAGGACTTGCAGCTGCCACAGAGAAGGTTCCGCTTATAAGCACACAGCAATTCCTCACTCTAGCATGTTCCAACATGTTCTAGCAACTCTATGTTTTAGCATGTGCCTGAGCATTTACAAAGACACATGGCAATTTATTACAAATCACTCGCCTTTTAGCTTTCCATTAAGTTCAGCAAGAACATTTTGTTGATTTTTAAAATAAGACACATGGTTGGGTTATTTTTATGGATTTCCTTACATTTAAGGTGGTGTTATACTAGTATCTATATTTAATACCTTTAATAATAATGTCTTTATTATTAAAGGGGGCAATGGATCTGAAAGGTTGGGAACCATAGCTTAACACCTGTATTTTGGAGCCTTTTGTTGTTTGTTTGTTATTTGCTGTTTGCATTCCTTTATGAAATAGAGATAATTAAGTTAAAATGGTCACTCACCTCTTCTTTAAACACCACTTTATGAGTATAACTGAAATAAGATCAGGGCTTCTCTGGTGGTTCAGACAGTAAAAATTCTGCCTGCAAAGCAAGTGCAGACATTTCAAGTATAAAACCTGATGGACATATTTACACACCTGTCAGACCATCAGGGAAACCAAGACAATGAACACGCCCATCACCCCTATTAGGGCTCTCCTCTCTCTGGAATTTCTCCCTCCCATCTGACCACTTCCTCCTACTTCAGGCCACCACTGATCTGATTTCTGTCACTGTTGACTTGCTTTCATTTTTCTTGACCTTGTACATAAATGGAATCACCTAGTATGTACCGCTGCCTGGCTTTGTTCACTCAGCTTAATTATTTAGAGATTTTCACGTTGCTGAGTGTATCAATAGTTCATTCTGTTGTATTGCTCAGAAGTGCTCCCTTGCATGGCTACACCAAGATTTGCACATCTATTCACTTGTTAACTGAAGAAGAAAATGGCAACCCATTCCAATATTCTTGCCTGGAGAATTCCATGGACAGAGGAGCCTGGCAGGCTACAGTCCATGAGGTCGCAAAGAGTCGGACACGACTGAGCGACCATCACCTACTCACTTGTTAACAGCTGTCTGGGTTCCTCCCAGCTTTGACCACCATACACAAAGCTGCTATAAAAAAGCTGCTATAAACATCTCTGCATGAGTTCATGAACATATGTCTTCAGTTCTCTCAGGTATATACCTAGGAGTAGAATGGCTGGGTGGTATCGTAACTGTTTAACTCCTGTGGCTGATACATGTCAATGTGAGGCAGAAACCACAATAGTGTAAAGTAATTAGCCTCTGATTAAAATAAATTAGGAGAAGGCAATGGCACCCCACACCAGTACTCTTGCCTGGAAAATCCCAGGGACGGCGGAGCCTTGTGGGCTGCTGCCTATGGGGCTGCACAGAGTTGGACACGACTGAAGTGACTTAGCAGCAGCAGCAGCAAAATAAATTAATAAAATAAAATAAAATATTTTTTGATGTGGACCATTTTAAACTCTTTATTGAATTTGTTACAATATTGCTTCTGTTTCATGTTTTGGTATTTTGGTCACAAGGCACATGGAATCCTAGCTCCCGGACCGGGGATCAAATCCGGATCCCACCCCTGCATTGGAAGGTGAAGTCTTAACCACTGGACCACCAGGGAAGTCCTTAACTTTCTTTTTAAAAAACTGCCCAAGTCTTTTTCAGAGCTGCCAAACCATTTTATAGTCGTTCCAACAGGAACCACAGTCCAGAGTGGCCTTAATCTATGGGAAGCCGTAAACTGAGAAATTTCCACTCTTTTTTTGTTACACTCAAAATCATCTGATGAAAACCAATGAACCACTGGATTTTAAAACCCAAAGCTCAGGGGAGTGGGGTCAGCAGCTCAGACCTGACCCTGAGAGGAGGCACTCAGGGGTGAGTAGAAGAGAGGAGGCGGAGGCCTGAGACCAAGAAGCCAAGGCGGCCCTCCTGCCCAAGCCTTGGTCCCCTGCTCCCCAGGAGCCCCGGGGCGCCCAGCAGGCCCTCCCCACCCATGCCCACAGGGGTCACGGGTACCGGCTATGGTTCACACCTCCAAGAGTAAAGCCAGGGACCCATCACCCTCGATTCTCACCCCACGATCCACCGTCCCCAGAGCACCCCAGCTGGTTGTTACAAAACAGAACTCACAGGGGCCTCCCTGGTGGTCCAGTGGCTGAGACTCCACACTTCCAATGCAAGGGCCCCAGGTTCAATCCCTGATCAGTCAACTAGATTCCACGTGCCGCAACTAAGAGTTTGCATGCCACAATTAAAGATCTCACATGCCACAACGAAGACCCGGAGGACGTGCCACTGCCCTGCATAAAGCCCACCTGTCTTCTCACCACATCTGGGATCAAACCCTAGCCCAGTACCACAGCCTATGAACCCCTGCAAATACTCCTCTTGCTTTTTCTCCTCCCGTTCTCCCCACCTCTCACTGCACTTCAGCCACACCAGCCCTGCGCTGCTCTGTCAGCACGCCACCTCACCTCTACCTCAGGACCTTTGCACTAGCCGTTCCTGAGAACGGAAGGCCCTTTCCCACGTTTGCACTCAGCTCCCTCCCTCTTTCGACACCGAATCTCCACTCAGAGGGACCACCCCTGACCACCCAACCCATATCGGCTCCCGGTCACTCTGGCCCTCATGGCCCCTTGTTAAACATCATCTTACTTCACACTCTCCCCACTTTCTCCACAGGGTGTGTCTGACTCCTTATGCCCTGGATCCCACATGGAATTTAAGTTGCACCAAACAACCAGCCTGTCTCTCCCGTTCCACTCTCTGAACCCCCAGGGCCTAAACCACGCTCAGCACATCAGCAGTCATCAACTCTATCTGCTGAACGAAACAACCAAGGGCCAGGCCAGTGACGGAGCTTCACGTTGCAAGGCCGGTCCTCCTACTAAGAAGTCTCCTTGCTGACCTCTCCCACAGCTGCAGCTACTGGCTCACGGGCAGACCCCCAGAGGACAGCCGGGTGGGCACCCCCTGCATGGGAAAAAGCCTGAGGACACACCTTCTTGTCAGGAAGGAGGCTGCAGTCCAGGCTGAAGGGAACCAGAAACCCCATCTCTGCCTGAGAACCTCCAACTGGGTCACAGACACAGTACCTGGCCAGAGTCACTTGGGCACAGAGTACCTCCTCACCACGTGGGCCACAGAGGCTCAGCTCAACCCACCTCCCAGGAGACAACATCTCCTCTGTTCATGGCTACTGCAGAGAGTCACAGGGTCCTCTGCTGACGTCCTGGTGGCCAGTAGCATCAATGTCCCACATGCCCCACCCACAGCCTGAGACCAGATTGAAGACCTGGAGCTTGGGCGTTCCTGCAAAGGGTGAGGAATTGGAGAGCCGGGGTTTCTCTCCTGGGAGGCCAGCTGCTCTGTGGGGCTGTGCACCAGGCTTGGGGCTTCCCAGGGGGCACAAGTGGTAAACAATGCAGGAGACGCCAGAGACGTGGGTTTGATTCCTGGGTAGGGAGGAACCCTTGGAGGAGGGCACGGCAACCCACCCCAGTGTTCTTGCCTAGAGAATCTTATGGATAAAGGAGCCTGGCAGGCTACAATCCATAGGGCTGCAAAGAATCGAACGCAAATGAAGCGACTTAGCACACTCGCACACACACCAGGCTGGGCCCTCGTCAGCCAGCTTTCCAAGGTGGGCGACAGGCACCATCCCATGATGACTACAGGAGGACTGACACCATCCCCTGCCATCAGAGTCCCTCGCGAGTTCTCGTCTGGCTCCTCTGGATGTGGGATGTGTCTTAAGTCAATGTCATATCCTGGTTTAACTGGCAGCTGTTTTTGTTTTTCGTTGGTGCATCACACAGGTGATGACATCATAATGACGCATCCCACAGGTGATGACGTCCTCTATTTGAAGAAATAAGACACAATACGTGCTGGGGAGGGCCTCGCCTGACTCCCAAAATAACCCAATGACAGAACTTGGGGTTGGCATGCAGCTCACATGAGGGGAGGGTGTGAAATCCTAGACAGAGAGTGAACAGTGATGTGAACCATGGACTCAGTGTGGCCTTGTAGGCTGTAACCGACGTGCCCCTCTGGTGGGGGTACCCTGACAGCGGGTGGGGGAGGGGTGTGTGCAACTCTGCAGCTTCTGCTCAGACCTGCTGCGAACCTAAAAGTGCTCCAAAAAAATAAAAGTCTGTTGATAAAAAAAAAAAAAAAATCCAGTACAGCCCAAATCACCCTCGATTGGGGCTTCTTAGGCTGAACACCTCAAGAAGCAGTTGACTTGGCGTGTAGAACCAAAGCATTTAAAACAGTAAGAACGCTCAGGATGCCAGCTGCTCAGAGAGAAGCTGGGAAAATGAGACAATTCCGGGAGGACGGGGTCGCTGAAGGTTGCGGCAAACAGGATCTTCCCACTTGACATCTTCCTCTTTTCTTTTCTATCCAAATTGCCTGAGCTACATGTCAGACTCCACTCCATTCGCAGATGAGCAAACTGTGGTTCTGAGAGGGAAGCAGCCCGCCTAGGGCTATGAAGCTTAAGGGGTGGCACTGAGACCATCCTGGGCCACGGTGGAGGGACAGGGCTAGCGGGTCAACCTAGCCAGTGTCCGGCTTGCCCGCGGCCAGATACCTGGCACTTACTTTCTGGACTTGGCACATTCCTTCTTCCAGTTCTTTACCAAGACCGGCACGACTTGTTCTGACGTGTCCTCCCTATTCAGGGACCAGAGGTCGGTGCTCTCCAGGGGCTGGCGGTAGCCCTGGACCATCATCCTGTGGCCGAAACACAACAGGGAAGGTGATGAGAGTCAGCCCTCCCCGCTACCGCGGCCCACGTGACGGAAAGCAGCCGTGATCAGGGAAATCTCAGTATGAATGGACGTGTGGGCACATGGCATCATTACTGCTAATTCCATTAGATCCCCCAGGAAAAAAGGCCTCATTTTTAGACAAACATACAGAGTATTTAGGAGGAAACTAGCAGGATGTTTCTAATTTACTTTCAAAAAAAATTTTTAAGGCTAATATCGCAAAGCATCATTATATTTGGTGATGAGTTTAAGCTTTATTAGCCTAGTCTTTCTGCTTTGAACACTTTCACTATAAAAGGGAAACTTAGTATTTTAACTTGTTATTTTGAAAGATTTCAAATTCAGAGAAAAACCGCAGGAATTGTACAAAGAATTCCTGTCAACCCTTCACCAAGCTCACAACTATAAACATTTCACATACGCTGTATCTGTCTCTGTCTCTAGATACACGTGTGTGCGAACACATACAAGGCAGATCTTGGAGATACTATAGGTCTGGTTTCAGACCACTGCAATAAAGTGAATATCACAATAAATCGAGTCACAAGAATTTTTTTGGTTTCCCATACTAAAGTTATATTTACGCTATCCTATCATCTATTAAATGTGCAACAGCATTATGTCTAAAAGGTAACATACAGAGCTTAACTTAAAAATTCTGTATTGCTAAAAAATGCTAAGTTAAGCATCGTCTGAGCCTTCAGCAAACCCTAGTAATAATAGCAAGGATCACAGATGACCAAAATAAATATAATAATAATGAAAATGTTTGAAAGATAGCGAGAATTACCAAAATGTGACACAGAGACACAAAGTGAGCGAATGCCGATGGAAAAACGGTACCAACAGACTTGGTTGACACAGGGTGGCCACCAACCTCCAACTTGTAAAAAACATGGTAGCTGGGAAGCATAAATGCCTCTATCTTTTTTTTGAACCATTTCAGAGGAGGCTGCAGACCCTACACACCTAAATATCAGTGTGTATCCCCCTAAGAGAAAGGACACGCTCTGATGTCACCAGAGGACAATGACCAAAATCAGAAACATGAGCTTGGCTGGCGTGACCAGCAGTCCATGTCCAAACGCCATCAACTGTCCCAGAGCTCTTCTTTAACAGCAATTGAAAAACCGTTAAGAAAAACACTAAATTAAAAAGTGTAAAACGTTCATAAAGACAGGGAAAAAATGCTTGGGGGAGGAGGAGGGATTTAAATAATCCCCAGTAAGATGCTAACAATGCGCAGAAAACAACGTGCACAGAACAACGTGCACACAAAAGCAGGGCGAGAAGGCAGTGTGCTGAGCTGCGGATGGTGGCTGCCTCTGCTGCTACTGGTCCATACACATTTCTCTCACCCCCTTTCCCTATGTTATTTATTTCGGGGGGGGAGGGAGCATGAGCATTATTTATCTTGAGGGGCGAGGGGAATAATACCAATGATAATAATTACACCCAATGCAACATAAAAACAACCAAATCCAAAGCTGAGCCAGAAGCGTGCAGCTTCTTGCCCAGGCCGAGCTATTTATGCATGTATCACATGACTGTGGGCTCAGGGTTGGAGTCTCCAAGACCCATGCCCAGGGCACACACACTCAGGACACAACCCTGTCGGAAAGGGCGAGGGAGGGAGAGCTGCACATTGGTGGCCCAGTACCCGCCCGAGGTTTGGGGGCCAGGACTTACCCTGTGATCCACCAGAAGGTGATCCTGGAAAGGAAGGAGGCACTGGATTCCGGGCAAGGATTCTATGGAGAGAGAGCACATGGTGGGGAACCGGAGAAACGACAGGTTAAACTTCTCGTCTATGCCAGCTCCAGGCAGGGAGCAGTCAGCTGACCGATTCCTCCCAGTGGACCAACGGCCATGCTCACGCCACCAGTGTGCACCCCAAAAGCCCTTCCCTGCTGGACCCCAGTGGCCTGGAAAGCAACACAGAGCAGCTCCTCCAATGTTACTGGCAGGTATTTCCTGAGTGCCTGCCATATGTAAAAATGGTACAATGCGTCCCATACGTGCCCTGTCTTATATCCCCGCAACATCCCAACAATACAGGATGTCGTCCCCACTTTAGTTCATTCATTTATTCCACAAATATTTATTGAGCATCTACAAAGTGGCAGGCACAGACAAAGTACTAGCACTATCTCATATCTTCACAGAACCAGGTATTACCACTATTCCTCTTTCATTCATTCATTCACTCATCCAACAAGTATCTTCTGAGCACCTACTATACACAAATCTGAACAGACAGACATAACCCTAAACCAGGGCAACTGCTAACACTCTCTGCTAGCTATTAGAAGTTCTGTTTTAAATGTTTTATGAAAATTTTCTCCTTTAATCTTCATAATCACACTAGGAACTAGATAAAGGCATCGTCTCCATTTTGTAGTTAAAGAAACTGAGGGGCAGAGAGATGAAAAGCCTTGACCAGGGCGCCAGAGCTGGAAGCGGTGGAGACAGAACATGAGTCCCAAATAGTCAGGGTCTGGAGAGAGAAACATTAATCAAACAATCACATGAACAAATTCAAAACCACAACTGTGACAAGCATTACATCCCGGAGGCAGGTCAGTATGATCAGTGAGATCACTGGGACCTCATTGGGCTGATCCAGTTGATGGAGGTCAGGGAAGGAGTTCAAGCAGGGGTCTGAAGAGTGAGGAGAGGATGACTAAGTGAAGGGGGAGACACAAGGTGGTCCCAGCAGAGCGACTGATGTGTGCAAAGGCCCTGAGGTAGAGGGGAACATAGTGGGCTACAGGAAACAAGACGGGGCCTGAGCAGTCTACACTGGAAGCTGTGCTCAGTCTACACTGGAGGCCATGTAAGGGATTCTGGTCTCCATCCCAAGGGCAACAGGAAGTCATCAACAGATTCTAAGCAAGCTTTCAAAGAACCTCTTTCCAAGAGCCACAAAGATGAGCTCCAGTTCAGGGCCACACAGGCAAGGTCAACAGACAGAGCCTCTGGGATTGCACATGAGGGCTGATACATTCAAGTCTAAATCTGGGGACACAAGCATTGGCGAAAGTGGGGTCACCAGACTAAGGACGAGATCACTAGCCGGGTACGTCGCTCTCTGTCCCAGAATTTTGCAGAGATAAGATGCTAGGGAGGGACGTCCCTGGAGGTCCAATGGTTAAGACTTTGCCTTTCAGTGTGGGGGTGTAGGTTCCATCCCTGCTCGGGGAGCAAAGATCCCACATGCTTAGTGGCCCAAAATATCAAAACATAAAACAGAAATGATATTGTAACAAATTCAATAAAAATATTTTTAAAATCCTTAAAAAAAAAAAACAAAAAACAGACACTAGAGAGACTGATGAGGAAACATATTCTTCCCAAGGGGGTGTCCATCCCCGGCTGGGAGCACTCGGAAGAAACACTGTATCTGCCCCACTCCCCAGAGACTCCCATTTAGCTGGTTTGGGGTGGGTCCAGGTATTTGAGTTCTTGTTTTTGTTTTCAGCTCCCAGTCTCCTTGGCCAAGTGGCTGGGCAGGAAATGTACAAGATAAGCCCAGAATATCTCATCACACGCAACAGGACAAGGGTAGGTAAAAGACCTCAGATGCAACCAGAAGTGGCTCTCACGAGCCCAGAAAGGGACAATTTGAGCTGCAATACAGACAGGAAAGCAAAAGGACTGAGACATATCACATTTTAAATACACAAGTTCACCTTGATACTGGAAAAGAAGGAAAACCTTTTGGTGTCAGTGATGAAAACATACTAGAGAACCAAGTCACTGTTTTGAAAACAGAAGAAAAGAAACAAGCATTTGTCTATGACAACGCGGGGTGACCAAAGAGATGAGGGGACATGTCTTTGCATAGAATGGTTCAGCTATCAGATGGAGAAGGAACAATACCATGTAAGAGGCTGCACCAGTCTGCAACCACAGTGCATTTCTGGAATCCTTGGTGATATTAAGGAATTAGTAAGTTGTTAGGCCATATAATGATACCATTGTTGTATTACTTAAAATCCTTATCTCTCAGATATTACTGTGGAAAGCTGGAGAAGGGTATACAAGAGCACCACCATTTTTGTAATTTTTTGTGAGTCAAGTTATTTCAAAATAAAATGTTTAAAAAAATTTAAATTCCTTATCTGTTGCAGATACCTAATGAAATGTTTACATGTGATGCAGGGTAAATAGCCCATGGTAGGTAAAAATTTAAAATAAATAAGTAAAATAGTCCATGGCACCCATTATACCATGCTGTCCACTCTTGTACACAGCTGACAGTTTCTATCATGAAAATCTTCCCCAATGAGTCAAATATGAAACCTGAGCTGAGAAGCACCGGGCTTCACTCTGGGGCCCTGAGTCATGGGGAGGTTCTAGTACCATCTGTCCCAGAATCACCTGGGGCGCTTCATAAACACAGGTGCCCTGACCAACTAGATCACCCTCTCTAGGGGTGGGGCCCTGGCATCCGGGTGTCTTTCATCAGATGCAGCTGGCCCACAGACATTCCGACATTCTGAACCAACCAAAAGCCAGATGGCCCTGAGTTTGAATCCCAGCTCTGCACTTTCTACCTGCATGGCCTTGGGCAAGTCCTTTTACCCCAGAGTCTCAGTTTTCACACCCAGGAAATGGGAGCCAGGTGAGTCACACTGCTCAGCCTTCCCCAGGAGACTCCCAGGAGGAATAAGGTCCTTGGGACAGCGTGGAAGCTGCAATTTTTCCAACCCAAGGCGGCAGCATTATTCCTGGAGGAGGTGGTGGTATTTGCTTTGCAGGCTGTTTTTTTTTCCCCCCTCTGGAAGTGGGCGGGTTATCAAAGAGTCACAAATGCATTTCAGCTATCGCCTAGTTCCTGCCCCTGTAAAAAGCTAAGGCGGTGGCAGAGAAAGGAGATGCTTGGGACAATGACTCATTTATTTCTTAGGCAAATACTGAGGGTGGACCTGCTTATATGCCAGGAGATGGCTAAGTATCACTACATCCAAGACCAGACAGTGAGGTCCCTGCCCTGCACCACCTCCAGGACAGTAAGCAAACCAAGATGCCAATAAATATATAAAGATAAATGGTCAGAGCTATGAGGAGAACAACAACAACAAAACAAGGGGCCTGGGGTTGGGGGGGCGGGTACCAAGGTAGGAGGCACCCAGAGGAGGCACCATGTGGAACAACATGGAGCAAGGTGATTGGAAGGAGGTTTGAATCCCAGCCCTGCCACTTACTGGCTGAGGGGCTTGGGACATGTTACTTGGTGACGGTGAGATTAAATGAGATAAAGCCTGAGAAGTACTCAGGACAGTTCCTGGAGCAGAGTAAAACCTCAAGCGATGACATTAGCAGTATTAACATTAATACTAATGGTAACCCCAGTAACAAGTCCGCTGGTTCCTGCAGACCCTGACACATCAAGCAGATGTTTCACGTCAGGGTTGGCAAACTCAGGCCCACAGTCCAGCCGCTTGCAAAATAGTTTTATTTGGACATGGTGATGCCCATTCATTTCCATACTGTTCATGTCTGCTTCTGAGCTACAGCTGAGCTGAGTACTTGCGACAGAGACTGTGTAGTCTACAACTATCTACCATCTGTCTCTTTACAGAAAAAGTTGGCTGACCCCTGCTTACTTCAGACCTCATGACATTCAAGATGGTGATTCTTAAGGAGAGGAACTGGAGCTCAAATGCAGCTTCTTTCAGTCTTGGCATCAACACAGGGTCAGCCCTGCACAAAGATGCCCAGCCAAGGGGGCAAGCGGGGGCTGAAGTGTCAGCCGGTGCCTGGACCTGGGGGGCGGGGGGAGTGAGGGAGGGGGGACTGCATTAGCGGAAAGGACATAAGGCCTTTCTCAAATTCACCCACCCAGGGGGGCCAGACATCTGTTTCTAATTAAAAAAAATTTTTTTTTCTCTTTGGCTGCACCACACGGCATGTAGGATCTTAGTTTCTCGACCAGGGATGGAACCCATGCTCTCTGCAGTGGGAGCACAGAGTCTTAAGTATTGAACTGCCAGGGAGGTCCCTGGGTGCCTTTTTCCAACCTGCATAGAGACCCCAGTGCAAACTGTCAGGGTGTCAGACATAAACACCCAGGGGCCTCACAAATCCTGCCATTCCTTTGAAATCAGGCAAGCCCAGATGTGGATCAAGAATGAAACAACCTAGGATGGAACGTTGCATCACTAAGCCTTCCCTCTAACTTCCTGCCTCCTTTCTCCCAAGTTCTTAGGAGGGAAGCTGTAGGATCTTATTTGGCGAGCTACTTTTTCTGCCCTTGTCCTAAAGAAGGGATGCCCTTTCTTCTTGCTCTTTTTAGTTCTAGGGCCTGGCTGGAACTGACTTGGCTTGATTGAGTCTGGACAAGGCCTCTTTCTACTGCATGGATAAGCTCCAGACTTGTAAGCTGTTGTTACTGTTCAGTTGCTAAGTTGTGTCCGACTCTTTGCATCCTCATGAACTGTAGCATGCCAGGCCTCCCTGTCCTTCACTATCTCCCGGAGTTTGCTCAGATTCATGTTCATTGAATCGATGATGCCATCCAACCATCTCATCCTCTGTCACCCCCTTCTCCTCTTGCCCTCAATCTTTCTCAGTATCAGGGTCTTTTCCAATGAGTGGGCTCTTTGTATCAGGTGGCCAAAGTACTGGGCAAAGTACCTCAGCTTCAAGCATCAGTCCTTCCCATGAATATTCAGGACGGATTTCCTTTAGGACTGACTGGTTTGATCTCCTTGCTGTCCAAGGGACTCTCAAGAGTCTTCTCCAGCACCACATTTAGAAGGCATCAATTCCTCAGCGCTCAGCCTCCTTTATGGTCTAACTATCACAACCATACATGACTACTGGAAAAACCATAGCTTTGACTATATGGATTTCCTTATCGCAAAATTCAGGCTCAAACTGAAGAAAGTAAGGAAATCCACCAGGCCATTCAGATGTGACCTAAATCAAATTGCTTATGATTATACAGTGGAGGTGAAGAATAGATTCAAGGGACTAGATCTGGTAGACAGAGTGCATGAAGAACTACAAATGGAGGTTGGTTAACACTGTACAGGAGGTGGTGACCAAAACCATCCCCAAGAGAAAGAAACACAAGAAGGCAAAGTGGTTGCCTGAGGAGCCCTTACAAATAGCCGAGAAAGGAGAGAAGCGAAAGGCAAAGGAGAAAGGGGAAGATATACCCAACTGAACGCAGAGTTTCAGAGAACAGCAAGGAAACTTGTAAGTAGCCAGTGACTCACTAAGCAGAGTTCCTCCATGATGTCTTTTGTTAACATGGGTTTCATTTTTCCAAGGATAATCCCTTATTGCCACAATGTTGATTTAAACAATGGCAAAAAATGTGTATTAATTTACAATTAAACCCAGCCCAGACTGTTTTGGTCTTTCCCAATTTGGGGGGTGAGGAGGATATTAAAATAAGGTTTAAGAAAAACAAAGAACAAACCAACCTAGACTTATAACGATTGTTTTGTAAATGTATAGTAATAGTGAATCACTGTGGTGCATATCTAGAACTGACAGCATTATGGGTCAATTATACTTCAGTTTTAAAAAAGGACACGCAGACATAGGACTCCAGTCAGTTCTGCAAGTGAAAAATATTTACAGTTGCTATAATGCTGGAAATACTAGTTACTATAATTTCACATATGATAAAACTGGGATAAGCAGATGAGGAAGGAGAGGTGGAGGTATTCAGTCTTGGTATCAATGTTTATAAATTTAGTGTTAGTCACTCAGTCGTGCCTGACACTTTGCAACCCCATGGATTGTAGCCCACCAGGCTCCTTTGTCCATGGGGATTCTCCAGGCAAGAATACTAGAGTGGGTTGCCATTTCCTCCTCCAGGGGATTTTCCCAACCCAGGGATTGAACCCAGGTCTCCTGCATTGCAAGCAGATTCTTTACCATCTGAGCCACCAGGAAAGCTGCTGTTGGGGGGAATTTCCTGGAGGTCCAGTGGTTAGGACTCTGTGATTTCACTGAGGGCCTGGGTTCAATCCCTGGTTGGGGAACTAAGATCCTGTAAGCCACACAAGGATCCTGGTTGGTGCAGCTCAGCCAAAAAAACCTGCCTTTTTCTTTTCCTTTTATTCTATCTGTATTAGACAACAGATGGTAACTAAACCTACTGTAGTAATCATTTCGCAATATATGTATATGAAACCATCAATGTTGCACACCCTAAGCTAAATCAGGGATGTATGTCAATTATTCCTCAATAAAACTGGGGTGTGGGAGGGGAGAAGGAAGCGACCTGTCAGCTGTATAACTGAAGATGAATCAACCCCTTTATACCCAACTGTGCCCAGATGGAGTGCTACCTGAGACCACAAGAAATGACGGCCCAGGGGCAGAGATTACGCCTCACTCTGGCTAGTACAAATCCTCCCCTGTGAGAACCAACCCTGTCCTCCCCTCGACCCCAGATGCAGTGAAGGCTGGGTCAGCAACATGAAGATTTCAGTTTCTAACCTGCACCATCCAGGAGTCTCCTCAAGTTCATCTCCCCAGCCCGCCTCCCTCCCCCTGGATCCAGATACAGACTTCCAGATCATCAGAAAGTCGCATCGGGCGGACACCAGGTCCCATCACCAGACAAGAAATTATGTAATTTGGGAGCCGGTTTCTGGAAGTCCCTATCTGACACGAGGGAGAGGCCTTATATGATAACAGATAATCAGAGGTCTGAAGGAATCAAGAACTGATCGTTAAAGAAGAAGGAAAAAAAAAAAAAGGGCTGCTGGCCAAGGATCCGAGCAGCCCTTCATTCAGCTGAAACCAGGCAGAGCTTTCCGGCCTAATCCACAGAGTGGAGAAGGCAAGGATGTTGGCTCGGGGCTTCCGGGCCTCTGAGACTGAAACGGAGGAATGCCTGTCCCGGGAGGAAGGAGGCTTATTAACAACCGATCCCCCATTCAGTGCGTGCGTGCTTAGTCACATCAGTCGTGTCCGACTCTTTGCGACCCCATGGACTGTAGCCTACCAGGCTCCTCCATCCATGGGTCTTTCCAGGCAAGAGTACTGGAGTGGGTTTGCCATTTCCTTCTCCACCTGTTCAGTGAGAAACGAGAATAACTCAGGCCCTGGCCGAAGGTGGATGAAGAGAAACAAGCTGTTCATACAGAGAGAGCTGCGTTCTTTGGCATCTTTACCTGGTCCGGGAGATTTAAACTAATTTGGCACAACGGCCCCTGGCGCTGGCTCTGAGAACTGGTCTTCCATGACCTTGCACAGGCCGCTCAGAAGACCCTGTCTGGGGCCCTCAGCCTTTCCATCAGAAACTCTGTAGTTTTGATTCTGCTTTTTAGTTCAGTTTTCTGCTGGGGACTCCAACTTGGCATGCCTAAATGCCCAGCAGTAAGAGATGCCTGGGCAGCAGTATGGCTCAGATCAGAGGTCCTCAAACCCTACCTCATCACTAGCATCTGTGGTGACTTGGGGTTTGTCAGAAACAGAAAGGCTTGGGCTCCACCCAGACTGACTGGCTCAGAAGCTCTGGGGTGTGTGACCCAGCAGTGATCTGAGTTGTAACAAGCCCTCCAGGTGATGCTGATGCCTGCTCAGATGTGAAGGGCTCACCACCCCCACCACCCCCAATCCAGCCCTATGAACTTCGGTGACACTAACCACCCTGAACCTCAGTGTTCCCATCTGTAAAATGGGGGGAGACTCATAGTTCCACCTCAACGCTGGGTTGCTGTGAGGATTAAATAAGTTCATTTTATTAACACAAGGCTGCTATTATTATTATTGATTAGAACCACCCAAATGTCTGACAGTAAGAAATCTGGTGATACAGTGTGTAACACTGGTGTTCTTTGTTCGTTCTGCTGCTGCTCAGCTATGCAAATCTCCTCCAGGCTCAGGACCTCAATTTCTTCTACTGTAGCACACACACACTATGTGTGCTTTTCCCATGAACTTGTCCGTTTTCTTTCCACGGCTTTTGAACAGGGTCACTCTTCGGGACAGCGTTCCTCTCAACCTGCCTGGGTTCCGGTAATGGTTTCCTAGGTGCCACCAGCCTCCTGCACCCTCCTTTCAGCCAGAGGGATCGTCCAAAACACTTCCAACCTGAGTGTGTCACCTCCCTCGAGCTGAGAAACTTTCCCTCAGATTATAATTCCAAGTCCACAAAGTGACTCTCAATTCTCCCCTTGATCTTTCATGCTCAGCTCCCTGGGCCCCCTGACTTAGCCAAGCAGAAGGCCATGCAGTTCCCAAACACCCACAGATTCCATCACACCGCCGGGCCTTTGGACATGCTGCTTCCACCAGCAGGAGAACCTTCCCATCCATTCTCCAGCCTTCAACCTTACTGGCCCAAGGCCTCCCCTCATCTGGATGCCAGCTCTGGGGCCCCGGGCTGACTTAAGGACAACTGGCTCCGTGCTCCTCCACAGGCCCCAGCACCTCCCTGCCTGGGAACACTCTGTCCATCCAACAGTGCTAGTGTATTGGCCCTCCGCCTCCTTCTCCATCTCTCCTTTGGGGTGGTCAAGGTCTGTTCATTTCTAGGTACTCAGAGCCCAGCAGAGTCCCTGGCAAAATGAATTACTAAACAGTGGAGAAAAGAATTAAAAATGGAGTTTCCCATGCTCTCATTAACAGTCTAAGCCCAGCAGTTGCCTCTGGGCTACAAAGGGTAGGAGTGGCATGAAGGAACAGGAGGGGACTTCCTGGGGTTCCAGGGATGTTCTGTCTCGACAGGAATTTGAGTTATCATTTGTCAGAACTCATCAAATGGGTAACTTAAGATTCAGGAATGTCACTATGTAAATTTACTTGAAGGAAGAGAAAAAAAAACCCAAAATAGAACCATAAAGAGATATTGAGTTCTGGCTAATGATTCGCATGGTTAAGTGTGCGGATGAAGGATACTGATGTTATTTCAAGGTCAGTTTTAAATACCAAAAATCTTAGCTGGCTGGCTGGCTAGACAGATATGTGATAAAAACAAGTTTGCTGCTAAGTCACATCAGTCGTGTCCGACTCTGTGAGACCCCATAGACGGCAGCCCACCAGGCTCCCCCATCCCTGGGATTCTCCAGGCAAGAATACTGGAGTGGGTTGCCATTTCCTTCTCCAATGCATGAAAGTGAAAAGTAAAAGTGAAGTCGCTCAGTCGTGTCCGACTCTTCACGACCCCATGGACTGTAGCCCACCAGGCTCCACCGTCCATGGGATTTTCCAGGCAAGAGTACTGGAGTTGGTTGCCGTTGCCTTCTCCGAAAAACAAGTTTAGCAAAATGTTAACTTGTAGGCAATCTAGCTGGCAGGTAGATGGCAAGTACTCACTGTGTCTTTCAACTTTTCTGCAGGTTTGAAACGCTCTGTGTAAAATATTCCATATTTATGAACAGGACTAAAAATACCTCTTATACCATCTTATATCAAATGAGCTGAGTAACTTTTAAGAATGTGCTAACCTGGTACTTTTCCACCATGAACCAGCCGGGGATCTTGTGAAAACGAGACCCTGACTCAGCGGGGCTCGGCAGGCCTGAGACCCTGCATTTCAAATGTGCATTTGGGGGGTGCTTATGCTGCCGGTCCGATGACCCCCACTGTGAGAAGTGGGGGGAGGGGGCGGGCAGGAGATCCACTACCTGCCACATTTGCTCCTGATGCCCCCAATTGCCAATGGCAACCCTCACCCCACGCCCTAACCGGTGGCCTCAGGGCCAAAAGATCAAAGGACCCAAGGCCAGGGACAGGCAAGAGCCCCCGAAGCCCCCAAAGCCTGGGCCCTGGGCCTGAACTCGGAGGGGAGCAGCCCCACCAGGAAGCAGGGCCAGGACACGGCTCTGAGTCACGCATCAGGCACAGGGCCAGCTGGGGAGGACGGTGCTCGGTGACTCAGCAGGGGGAGAAGGCCAGCACCGCCAGCCCCACCTGATCCTGGGCTTGGCTGACCACTTTCGCTGAGGACAGGCGACATGTGATGGCTGCCTGGAAGACGGGACAGGGACTGGGCCTGGACTGGCCCTGTCTTCCCAGCTCCACTGTGATGCCAGCCCAGAGAGTGACAAGGGGACAGCAGAGGTGACACCTGACAGTGTCCTCCTCCCAGGTCACAGACCTCGGCTCTGGGGTGGGAGTGGGTCGGGGGTGGTGGGGGGCAGCTGGCATCAAACTGAGCCTCAACCCGTTTTCAAGGATGGGACACTAAGGTCCTGAAAGGAGGAGTGACTTGCTCGAAGTCAAATCCAAAAGTCACATAACTTGATCCCCAGTTTTCATCTCAATTGTGGTCGGCTGATCTGCCTAACAGGATGGTAAGCTTCCTTGGGGGCATGAGGTAGACAGTATTTTTCAAAGACAGCCAGGCATCACCTGCTATCTCACATGCTGGTCCTACAATGAGACCCGGCCACTCCCAGGTCTAGAGGTGGGGGCCTGTGTGCTCACTCTCTCTCGGAATACACACTCTTACAGACCAGCTGCCAGGCTGCAAGGAAGCCCAGGTGGCCTGGGGGGAGACCAGGGGGGCCTTCAGCCAGGGCCCACTGTGCTAACGACACGACCCGTGAGCTTGGAAGCCTTCCAGCCACTATCCGACTGCTTCTGCAGGAGAGACCTGAGTGAGAACCACACAGCTGAGCCCAGTCAACACCCAGGCCTGTGAAACATCCTAACAAACGACTGTTTTCTGTCCTACGCCGCTAAATTCAGGGTGGTGTGTTGGACAGTAACAAATAACAGTGCCCAACAGGGCAATGACCACATCTTTTCGCACACTGTTGTGTCCCCAGAACCAAGCACCGTATACAACCGGTGCCTAAGAAATATCTACTGAAAGGATAAAGGGACACAGGTGAAATTAAAGCCCAGGGTCTGCCTGACTCCAAAACAAGCCTCTCTTTCTGCTATCACGGGGCCTCCACCATTAGATTGAGGCTCTCAGTCCCCAGGGTGGCAGGGCAGGCCCCATGCCCCGGAACTGCAGGAAGTACAACGGGAGGAGGAAGTCAGCTCTGTGAGTCACCCCAGAGTGCACACACCCAGGAAGAGAAGGGAAAGGAATTTTATCCAGATCCCAGAGGGGACCAGAAATCAGTAATTCCCCATAAAGCATCAGCAACAGTCCATGGCGAGCCTGAAGAACTAGAAGATCCCCACGTGGGCCTGTCTCCACGGCGAGCCTGAAGAATTGGAAGATCCCCACATGGGCCTGTCTGCCTCCCATGGGCTTGGTTTACCGCTGAGCACCCCAGGGCCTGCAGCCCCTCAGGGGGCTGTGACTTGTTCATTGTGATCCCCAGCTCCACAGAAGAGCCTGATATCTACCCACAGCCGTACACACAAACGCCGATGAACAGCAGACATGAGAGCCGGAGACATCTGAGCCCCTCCTCTGTGCCAGGGAGAGGCTGGATCCCCTGGTGCCCACGCATGGCTGCTGCCCTTGTGAACTTTATACACACAACACACACACACACACACACACATGCACAAAAACACAAATGCACACATTCATACACATCCACACAAATACATGTACATGTACCCACCTCACGCATACACACCTATGTGCATAAACACACACATGAACACACACACACACACTTTGCTAATTTCTCCAACCCAGCTCCTCCTAGAGCAGGGAGATGGCAGAACGGGGCCTCTCCTAGGATGGGACATGCTCCCGGTTTCTAAAGCTCATGCTGGAGCACCACCGCCTCCTCTGAGCTGATGCCCCCCAGGTCCTTTCATCACCCACAAAATCAGCCACAGCCTTTTTCTGAGGTCCAGGCCAAATCCCACAGAAGCACAGCTGAAAACTGCTCCTACTGCAATTTCACCCATTAGCAGCTGACTAACCATGAACAAAGCATGGGATGATTGCTCCAAAGGCTCCCCATCCCTCTTGGAACAAAATCCAAACAGTTCAACCAACCCAGAGGTGACTGTCCCACCTCTCGGAGGCCTTCCCCAGCCTCCTCTTGCCTCTTACGGCTCCAGCTGCTCTGGCCTTTTCTGCTGTGATGGCGACATTCACGGCAGCCCTGCCCCAGGGC
Organism: Giraffa tippelskirchi; assembly: GCF_054371585.1. Lineage (NCBI taxonomy): Eukaryota > Metazoa > Chordata > Mammalia > Artiodactyla > Giraffidae > Giraffa > Giraffa tippelskirchi. The sequence continues at coordinate 27,117,780 of NC_137287.1, forward strand.
CTCTGCACTTGCCACCCTTCTGCCTGAAACCTCTCCCCCTGGGTACCTGCCTGCCTGGCTCCCTCACTCCTTCAGGTCTCTGCTCCAGTAAGGTTTCCTGGGGGGATGGGGTGAGGTGGGCTTCCCTGATTGCTTTTATCAAAACCACACACAACCCCCAACCATCATCTCCCCCTCCTTTCTTTGCATTTTTCTTCACAGCTTTAACCACCACCTAAGTGGTAGGACATATATACTTGGGTCCCGGGTTACTGTTTGTGCCTCTGCCCATGAAAACATGAGCTCCAAGTGGCAAGAATTCTGCTTTATTCACTGCTACAGCCCTGTGCCCAGATCAGAGCCTGAGACTCAACACTGGATGTAAGAAGGGAGTACGGGGGAGGAGGAAGGAAAATAGGGTGGAGGGAAGCGGGGAGGGAGAAAGGAGAAGGACCAGGGTGATAAACAGCCATGTTCCCTTTCCTCCTACCAGCAGAAGAGCGGCCACTCCCACCCTGCCCACTGATACCCTTCTGCAAAGCAGGATTTTCCTCAAACTGATGGAGGAGACCAAGGGTCTCAAACTCAAATCCTCCAGGGGCCAGGCACATAACGCAGGGGAGAGGAGCAAGACTGTCTAACACACCAGGGAGTGGTGGGGACTGCGGCAGGAAACCAGGGCCACGTGCCTCAGCGCTGGCCAACCGCTTGCATGTGGAATAATGGCACTGATGCTGCCAGAACACTTTCCTAGAAAGCCTGGACAGTTAAGAATGCCTGTGGAATTTCCTGATATTTAAAATGTTCATTCGTACTGTCTAAAACCACCATGCCAACCAAATGGGCTAGAAGACACAGCTGTTTATAACTATGAATGGGACACCCTCCTTAAGTACCTTCAAGCAACGTCTGTGGCTCAGTTTTTCCATCGGTAAAGTGGGGAGGAAGATGTTACCTATGGCCAAGTGTTTGGGGAAGACAGAATGAGCTCCTAGATGGACAATACTGGCTCATATCAATGTGAGCTATATCGTGTCTTCTGCACACACACACATGCACACATGCGTGTCTCTGTGCTCATCTGTGATCACACTTACGGGGTCGTTGATGGTTTCGGAGAACAAAGGCGAGCGGTCCAAGAAGCAGGACAACACGAGCTGGATCAGCACGAGGCTAAAGTAAATGTAGAAGGTGACGTCGCGAAAGACATCGACTTGGGCGTCCTGCACAGGAGAGGAAGGAGGAGGAGGAGAAAAGATCACTTTCTAGAAGCAGCTGCAGGGGCCTGCTCCCTCCCCCCGACTCTCTTCCCTGCGAGATAAGAGAAGACAGGTGTTTACATCACGGTGTGGTCCACTCTACCTGGTCAGGGCAGCTGACACGGGGAGGAGGCCCAGGCTTGGGAGTGGATCAGACCTACATCCAAGACTCTGACTCTGCTCACACTGGCCATGGGGCTTGGTCAGCTTACTTAACCTCTCTGTGCCTCAGTTTCCCCACCTACGAACAGACCAGTGGTTCTCAATGGGAGGGGCGACTTTGCCTCCCAGTGAACATCTGGCAGTTCCTGGAGACATTTCTGTTCAGAGGTGGGAGGGCTACTGGCACAGCCCCTAAACATCTTGCAAAGCACAGAACAGCCCTCCCCCAAAACAAAAGGAAGACTCGGGCCCCAAATGCCAATCCCTGCGTAGGCTGAGACACCTTGCCAGTGTGACTGTGAGATGGCAGTAAGATTATTCACGAAAAAAACTCAGTCCCCGGCCTGGCACTCTGAAAACACGAACTCAACAAATGTCAGCTGCCATCACTATTAAAGACCGCCTGAGATGTACACTGCAGGTGCTCAATAAACGTTCAGTCACTCCTCTTTGCTTTGCCTGATGCCAGTTTCTGATTAGCCCGAAAGTGGCAGGGAACAGCAGGACAGTCTGAAAGGACCTGCTCTTCACAACTCCTAGGAGCAGCAACGAGGGCCACTTCCCAGCCGGAGCGGCACCAACGCAATGTGGGAACCAGGCCAGGGCCCCCCGGGGGGCAGTCGCCCTGCAAACACCACTCTCCACACAGCTGCGTTCCAGACGAAACACATGCAGAGCCGACCTGTTCGGCTGTCACCACTGACAGAGGCTCAAAGCGTGGTGTGCATCTGCCCACTGCTTCTGCCCCTGACAGCAACACAGACAAATGGGGCTTGGAGGAAAGAAGCTTCTAGGACAAAGGTTGCATGGGGGGACGGAAATCCCCAGGGAAGAAGCCAGACCGACGTGGTAGCCATTCTCTGGTTGCCAAGGAAATGCATGGTTTCCACACGAGTCAGAAGGAACAGGCATCTCCCGGGCGCTGCTGAAGGAAGACATGGAATGAGGTCACACTTACCTCTTTTAAGGCAGTCATGATTTTGGATCTCAGGATGGCAAGGGCACACAGTAGGGCTATAAGCCAGAAAGTGAGCATGATCCCTGAGGACTGGACTCCCCTCCTTCTCTCAATCTGAATTAAAAAGGTAGCAAGCAGCTGGAAGAGAGAAGCATGCAACAAGAGTTGTCAGGAGAAGGTCGGGTCCCCATGGCCTTCCCAGTCTGGGGCCTGGCAGATACAGGGCCCAGAGGAGGGCTGCCCCCAGGACAGTGGTAGCAAAATGGCCTGGGGAGGACCTGGCTCCAGTCCCAGCTCTGCTCTTGCCTCACTGGGTGACCTTGGGCATGTCACCAAACCTCTCTGAGCCTCTGCTGCCTCATCTGCAAAATGGAGGTGACAACAGTATTCATCTCAAAAGCCATGAGAATGTAACAAGATCCAGGATGGGATGGAAAAGTGGGGGGCAGGGTGGGTGGGTGGGGAGCACAGTTTATCACAGAGATCGGCACACTTTTTCTTGAAGGACCAGAGAGTAAATATTTTAGGACTTCCGGGCCATAGAGTTTCTTCCACAACCACTCCAATCTGTACTGTAGCATGAAAGAAGCCTCATATGAGACAGGGAAGAGTGGATATGGTCACCTGCCAATAAAACTTCATTTACAAAAACAGGCTGTGGGCCAACCCCTGATTTAGAGAAGGAAGTCCAGCCCTGATGCAGTGGGCTCGTCTGCCTTGGGCAGCAGTGGTCACGGCTCTCCTTTACTGAGCCTCTCTTTCCTCCGCCTCCTAGGATGCACTCACCTGCACTGACTCAGTGCAACCTGTTTTCAGCCCCAGTTTGCAGATCGGGAAACTTACTTAACCAGCTACAGACAGATACATAGTTGTCTTCAGGGAACTTTATTAGAATGACGGTGGGAGGGCGCATTCATTCCTGGGACCCTGAGCTATGACTTCCGTTTTACACGTGACTTAGTGATGGAGGAGAAAGAACAATGAAACCACTTTTCCTTGAAAGGAGATGCCCCCGCCCTTCCGCAGACAGCCCTCTGAAGGCAGACCCCAATGCTGGTCACAGCCATGAACCAGATTCCCAGCACTGCCCCTCAGCCCCCAGCTGCCAGAAACCAGATGTCTGTCCTCATCTGTCCTCCCCAGTCCTCTCGTCTCCCTCACTCCCTGCATCTCTCCATCAGCAACGCACCTGACTCTGCCACCAAGGCCACCCTCAGTTCACCCACAGCTCACCCACAGCTCACCCTCGTCTCAGCCTCCATCCCCCTGGCCCAGGTGCCCCTGGCCCCCTACTGGCCTCCCAGCTTCCACTCCTGCTCACAACCCATTCTCACCACACTCAGCTCTTAAATAAGCACAGCCTGCCATGACACACCTTTCTCTTTCGGGTCAGGGGTTTTAACCCAGGGTTCATGGACAGGCTCTGGATAGAACCCAGGGGTCCATGAACTCAGATGGGAAACAATCATAGCTTTGCTTTCCCTCATCAGCACCACCAATGACAACTGAAAGCAACAAAGCACACTGGCATCAGCAGTGCCTGGGGCTCTGTCACCACCAGAAGTCATACCTGAAAACAAAAAGCTAAGGCATCTCCTCCAACTATCATGTACTCTGGGTTGCTGTTTGGAAATTAAGGAGGTATCACACCTGCTGATGGACCTTAATTTGAGATGCACTAACAAAGAAGCACATATTTTTGCTGTTTGCTCTTTTGCAAACTGTGATTAAAGATAACTGGTTTACCAGCCCAAATGTCCTGCAACTGAAGAATTCATACAGTCCAGACAGTCAAACACACTGAGCAACTGTGGGAAAAAAAAAAAAGGTCTTTGGAACAGCAGAGGCTGAGAAGTCAGACTCCAACTGCTCCAGCCTGCATGGTTCCATTCACATGATTTTCTGAAAAAGGCAAAGTCACAGGGGCAGAAAACACAGCAGCAGTGGGGGGGTGGGGGAGGGCAGGGGCAGCATGAGGGTACTTTTGGGGGGTTTGAATTGTTGTGTGGTTGTATATCTCCATTGTGGACATGGTGCTCACCTGACAGTATCGGTTTATCAAAACTCATCAATTGTTCAAGGAAAAGAGTGAATTCTACCCTATGTAAAATAAACCTCAAGTAAAAACATAAACGGACCTCATTAAGATCTTCATACATATACATATGTGTGTATGACTGGTTTCATTCACAAGCCTATGTGTTTTATGATTTTAAGAACATTATTCTGAGACCAGACTGGCAAAGAAGAAAGGGGTGTGTGGCACAGAAAAGGTTTGGAACCAAACTCTGGGACTGAAAAACAAGACAAAACCCACTCACCCTGAAGCTCAAGGTCCTTCAGAGTCAGCCCCCTGCCCTTCCAGCTCCCCTGCTCCCCTCCTCACTGCCTCTGTCCCAGCCACACAGGCCAATTCTCAATCTCCTCTGCTCTGACCCCAGGACATTTGCACATGCTGGTCTCTCCACTGGATCCTCCCTGTCCCCAGCCCCTTCAATTTTAACATCCCGCTCATTCTTTAGGCCTTAGTTCTATCACCCTTTCCTCCCTCCTCTCAACAAGACCAAACCAAATTCACCCAAGACTGCCACATTTCTAATGTAAGATCTTCTCATTTCCAAACGGCAGCCTCTACTTACCATGGTGATGCCCAAGAGGGTTGGGCTAACCAGGAACACTGGGGCCAGGAGCTTGCCCATACTTCTTTCCCAGAAAGAGTAGAAGAGGTCTGCCCAGCAGACGATCCATAGCAAAAATCCCAAGGCCTGGAAGAGAAGTACATGCCCATCTTACGATGGATGGCACTGGAACTGCCCCCAGCACCCCTGCAAAAAGCTCAGCCTTGGGGGAACCAGCTACCCCCTAAACCATCGGCTGTGGTCTTCAGACACAGTGTACATCCTCTGGGATCCAATCAAGTCCTAGGCAGGGTAAGCCAGTATCCATGCTGTCCCATGCTGGTCTGTGTCTCTTCCACACCCCAGCCATGACTCTATCCTGTCACTATTCTCCCCACCACCTGAAGACTCAAGTCTCTGGCTTATGGACATCCACGGCCTACATGGGGCCCCTCACACGATGGCTATTCATCCAACAATATTAAGCCAACCAAAATTGACTGGGGGCCTACTTTGGGCCACAGACGTGAAGGATAGAATGGTGAATAAAACAGACAGAAGTCACTGCCTTCACAGAGCTGTGATTCCACTGGATGGAACAGGCAAGAAACAAACCAAAAAACACACAGTATAGTGCTAGAAAGGAATAAGTGGCGTGAAAAGGGAAAGTGTTAGTCACTCACTGGTGCCTGACTCTGTGAAACCATGGACTGTAGCCCCCCCTCCCCCAGGTTCCTCTGTCGATGGAATTCTCCAGACAAGAATACTGGAGTGGGTGGCCATGCCTTTCTCCAGGGGATCTTCCCAACCCAGGGATGGAACCTGGGCCTCCTGCATTGCAGGCAGATTCTTTACAGTCTGAGCCATCAGGAAGGAGAAATAAAAGATAAGATAGGGTGGACAGAGAAGGCCTCTCCCATGAGGTGACATCTGGTGAAGAGCCAACAGTGACTACTTGAGGGAGTGAACAATTTGAGCAGAAGGCACAGCAAGTGCAAAGGGCCTGAGGCAGAAATGTGTTCAGCAGGTTCATGCCTGCTGTGGCACAAGCTGTGGGTGTGACAGGAGGTGGCTTAAAAGGAGCCTGGAGCCAGATCAAGCTGGGCCACTGAGAGGACGTCCAGGTTTTAGTCCCTACGATGAGAAGTTACTAGAGTGTTTTTCAGCAAGGCACAGACAAAATCTTACAGTTTTTTAAAAAATATTTTTATTTCTTTGGCTGTGCCTGGTCTTTGTTGTGGTATGTGGGATCTAGTTCCCAAAAGGGTTTGAGCTCAGGGGCCCCTGCCCTGGGAGCATGGAGTCTTAGCCACTGGACCACCAGGGAAGTCCTCTGGTTTACACGTTAAAGGGAGACGTTGCTCTCCATGAAAAGTACGAAGTGCTGCCAGAGGTCTAAGAGGAAGACACCAGATCCAGCTGAAGACAGGGGAGCAGACAGCATGGTGAGATGGGCTTGGAATGTGATCTGAGCAACAGTATCACAGGCGAGGGGACAGCTTCGGTAAAATCACTCAAGTTTACCTGTTTGCTAAGGGCTTATGGAAATACATCTCGGGAAACAGGGCTTTAATAAAGGACTGAAACACGTGCTAAGAGGAGAACGTGGAATGCACACACACACATATATGTACACACATATACAGGATATATACATGCCCTTCACGTGTCTCCCCCAGAAAGCTCATTCTTACAAGGGGCACACCAGCACCTGTATAGCGGAGAAACAGACTTGCTGACCGGATGACCAAAATTAAGCCCGTCAATGAGGGGCAGATGGACACTGTGTGGCCTTAGACGTAACCCAGAGAAGGACCCCGTGGCAGTTTTGTAGTTCTCTAGCCAGACAGGCATTACTGAATCAAACTGTGAGAACACATGGTCCCAAGAGCCCAAGTTGAGGAACTGACTCTAAATTAACTGGCCCATGTTCTCCAAACATGCCAGCGTCATAAAAAAACAAAAAACAGTGACAAGTTCTTCCAAAATAACAGAAAAATAAAGAAACAGTGTGACTAAGTGCAATGCATGACCCTGAATTGGGGGGAAGGAGGAGGGGATGCTAGAAAGGACAGTATTGGGACAAGTGACAAAAGTGGAATATACATAGTAGTTTTTGTTTTTTTTTTAAGTATTGTGTCCATGTTAAATTTCCTACATTTAATTGTACTGTTGTTACATAACAGACTATCCTTTTTTTGAGAAAAGATACACTGAAGAAGGGGTAAAGAGGCGTGGTGGATGCTAGCTTTTCTCAAATAATTCAGAAAAAAATAAATAGTATGTGTATACGGAGAGAGCAAAAGAGAGTAAGAGGATGTTAAAATGTTAAATGTGGCAGAATGTTAAAAATCGGTGACTATAAATAATGGGTATTTAGGGCTGCTGCTGCTGCTAAGTCACTTCAGTCATGTCCGACTCTGTGCGACCCCATAGACGGCAGCCCACCAGGCTCCCCCGTCCCTGGGATTCTCCAGGCAAGAACACTGGAGTGGGTTGCCATTTCCTTCTCCAATGCATGCAAGTGGAAAGTGAAAGTGAAATCGCTCAGTCATGTCCCACTCATAGCGACCCCATGGACTGCAGCCTACCAGGCTCCTCAGTCCATGGGATTCTCCAGGCAAGAGTACCGGAGTAGGGTGCCATTGCCTTCTCCGATTCAGGGCTGAAGGAGTACATAATATCATCCTTGCAACTTTTCTGCAGTTTGAAACTATTTCAAGATAAAAAAAATTTTTTTTAATTAAAAAGACATCCTTGGTCAGGGAGGAAGACCTCCGTATAATCTTGTGAAATAGATTCTACCACACCCACTGTAATCATGGGGAAACTGAGGCTTTGGGAGGTGAAGAAATTTGCTCAAGGAAAAAAAATTCTTAAAAAAAACATTTCTTCCCATTTCTTTAATTTTGTATCTATATGAGATGGTGGATATTCATGAAATTTACTGCAATAATCATTTCATGACCTATATAAGTCAAATCACTGTGCTGTACACTTAAACTTAATACAGTGCTGTTTGTCAATTATATTTCAATAAAACTGGAAGAGAGAAAGAAATTTGCTCAAGGTCATATAGCTAATAAGTGGCAGTGCCAACATCTGAACCCACGTCTGAATTCAGAGCCCCAGGCTTTACTCACCACATTATTATTCTGTGTCCTAGTAAAAGGCAGCTCAGGGTCAACTAAGCAGAAGGAACATGTCAGTTTTCACAACCAGTCTTCCCCGCACAGCACACACCTCACCCCCCAATACACACATCATGATAAAATCCCACGAGACTTACAGTCTTGGCTTTGTTGAGATGTGTCATCTGAATGTAGCCCCGGTCATGGTGGGAGAGATACAGGAAGTAGAAGGGGAAGCAGACCCAGAGGTAAGAGCAAGGCACCCACACGAGGACGGTATTCTGAAAGCACTTGGTGAAGTCAGGGTTGCTGGTGTTCCACGTGACATTCCACTCCTGCGGACACAAACACAGGCTCAGGTAAACAGGATGCCCCCAGGAGTGTGGACCAGGGGACTGCGTAGAATTCAAAACTACCTGCTGTGGGGTTTAAGAACTATGATGCCCTCCCAAGTAGAACAGGCAAACTGGAAAGATCAGTAACCAGAAAGACTTCAAACAAAGAATGACAAATGAAGGTTATGTCTCACCTTACCTCACAGATAAGTTCCTGAGACAATAATGGGCAGGTTCCATTATTGTACAAAAGATGGAGGCAGCAACTTAAAGGAATCCTCAAGAGTATTCTCCTGTAAATCGACTCATCCTTTAATCACATAAATCATGCCTACTTTACAATCCTGTGAATTAAGAGCTTTCTAATATTCTTCTTCTTTATCATCCCTATGATCCCCATATCACTCTATCAGTGCATCAGTGATCACATGATAGTGATCACATCATGATTACTTTCATCAGCACCATCAGCATCACTATAGCGGTCATCATCAGCACCACCTTCTTTATCACTGGCATCAGCATCACCATCATCACCACCATGTTTGTCACTGGCATCAGCATCGCCATCATCCACCATCATCAGCACCACCATCTTTGTCACTGGCATCAGCATTGCTATCACCCACCATCATCAGCACCACCATCTTTGTCACTGACATCAGCACCACCATCAGCAGCATGACCACCAACAGCACCACCACCAAGGATAATACCCAAATTGCAGTTCTGTGTTCTAGGCCCTATTCTAAGTTCTTTGTATGTATTATCTCCTTTGATTCTATAATTACCTTATCATTTCTTTCTTAGAAGGGAAAACTACAGCACAGAGAGGTTCAGTGATTCGCCCAGTATCTCACAGTATCTACCCCGTTATTTGGTAAGACCTGGAACCTGACTCAGACTCAGGCAATTTGATTCTGGAGTTCCTGCGTTTAACCACAAAGCTATCCAGGCTCAAAAACAAATCTGTTTTACTTTTATCTTTTTAAGAAGACACCTGTATTTCATAAGAGACAACGCCAAATAGGCAAAAAGATAGACACATACATAAATAGAGCAGGTATATCTATCTGCCCAAGAAAAAAACGTCAACCAGCCTTCAGACTTCTGTAATGGAAATTTTCATTCAAGCCCTGATCTGACCAATGAACTGTTACATGACTTTGGGGAAAGGTATTACCCTGTCCAGGGGTTTCAATTTCCTATCTCTACCATAATTAGGCGGGATAAAATTAGAGGTCTGAAACAGGTGACTCCCAGGCTGATTAAGCCCACAGAGATGATCTGCAGTTATTGTTGGTATTTTAAACATGCCTTTAAAAAAAAAAAAATCTTAGTTTAGCTGCCAACACTTACAAATGAGGAAATTTCACATAAAAATTGGATTTCCAGTGTCTCTTTAAAGAATAAAAAACCAGAAAGTCTGGCAGCACTGGGTCCAGATTCCCACTTCAAAACCATTGGGAGGAACTAGGGAGGAGCCAGTCTTTGGGTAAGGTTCTTGCGGTCCAGCCGGCCAGTCCCCAGGCAGCCCCTTCCCCACAGCACTGTCTCCCCACCGCTGGATGTGTGCTCTCCAGACACCTCTGATTCCAACAGCCTTCCCGGAATCAGATTAAGAGAGACCACCAAGGAACTCCAAGGAACCTGGATTCTTAAAAACTCCATGCAAGCTTTAAAGCCAAATCAAAGAACGCTATAGAATAGAAAGTAAAGGGAACAAGTAGACCATTTTACATTTGATGATCAATCAAAATATATGTTTTGAGCTTTATAAAAGAGACCTAGAGGTGTGTACCAGAGCAAGCATTCTTAATGCTACTGAGATGTACACTTAAAAATGGTTGCTGCTGTTCAGTCGCTCAGTCATGTCTAACTCTTTGCAACCTCACGGACTGCAGCACGCCAGGCCTCCCTGTCCTTCACTGTCTCCCGGAGTTTGCTCAGACTCATGTCTACTGAGTCAGTGATGCCATCCAACCATCTCATCCTCTGCTGCTCCCTTCTCTTCCTGCCCTCAATCTTTCCCAGCATCAGGGTCTTTTCCAATGAGTAGGCTCTTCCCATCAGGGGGTCAAAATATTGGAGCTTCAGCTTTAGCATCAGTCCTTCCAATGAATATTCAGCATTGATTTCCTTTGGAATTGATTGGTTTGATCTCCCTGCTGTCCGAGGGACTCTCAAGCGTCTTCTCCAGCACCACAATTCAAAAGCATCAATACTTCGGCACTCAGCCTTCTTGATGGTCCAACCCTCACACCCATACATGACAACTAGAAAAACCACAGCTTTGACTATACAGACCTTTGTCAGAAAAGTGATGTCTCTCCTTTTTAATACACTGCTGTTGTTGCTAAGTCGCTTCAGTCGTGTCCGACTCTGTGCGACCCCATAGACAGCAGCCCACCAGGCTCCCCCGTCCTAACTAGGTTTAGAAATGGTTAAGATGGTTAAAGAAAAAAAAAGGAAGAAGAAGAAAAGATTTGACTTTAAAAACAGAGAGAAAGATCTAGTATTAAGTAAGTACCCAAACTGGTTCTTCAGAGGTATAATTATTCTATGATATAAATGGTTATTTTTCCAGAACCAAGAACAAGGAATTATTGAAAAATAAACTTTAAAAGGTCAACACAGACAAAGGAATTTAGCTAGGAAACTTCTAGACACAAAGAAACCCTAAAAAGGACAAAGTTCATGCCTCTGTAGACTCAGGCACTTGGAAGACAGCCTTGGAAATAATTTATCTGATCATGGAGAAGAGTAGTTTATATCAAAGACTAATTATTTTAACTGATTTCACACCTAAAATTCTTAAGATGATGGTGAAAAGGGGGATTTAACTATTGGTGGTTATTATATACAAAACAGATTCTGGCCAGAAAAAACTCATTCCAAAGGAATTTGCCTTTGTACTAAGAAAACAATACCGAGACTTAATATAGAGTTATGTATATAACTTCCCTTGTGGGAAGGGCTTCCCTCGTGGCTCAGCTGGTAAAGAATCCACCTGAAATGTGGGAGACCTGGGTTCGATCCCTGGGTTGGGAAGATCCTCTGAAGAAGGGAAAGGCTACCCACTCCAGTATTCTGGCCTGAAGAATTTCATGGACTAAGTCCATGGGGTCACAAAGAGTTGGACACAACTGAGCGACTTTCACTTCACTTCTCTACATATATAAGCAGCTTGGTTCGTATATGAGACATTTCAATCACCTGATCCTTGCCCCGATTATGCCTTGACTGTACTGCTGAAGCAGCTTGCTAGCCACACCCTGCTTCCAGACCCTCCGGGCCTCACCTAGTCCTCCCCACCACAGCCAAATAACCTTTCTATCTTATACATCTATACATGCATCCACAGATATAATTATCCACTCATCTGTGAACCCTTCCATCCATCCAACACCCCCATCCAGGCACCAAGTCATCCATCCATCTACCTGTCTATCCATCCACCCACCTCCTCTACCCATGGGCCCATCCAACGATCCACCCATCCACCCACCCCATGATTCATGCATCCATCCACCCCATTTCCCAATGTGTCCACTTGGCCTCTCTTCGTATTAATTTACTTTTAATAGGTAACACATTTATGTGCTAAACTTTCCCCAACTACCCAAAATGGTACACTATGAAAAATAAGTCTTGCTCCCTGAACTCAAAGCTCTCCCCTCCTACCCCACAGGCAAAGCTACTATATTGCTAACAATATATTGTTATTCTTCCAAATATAGTTTATCTACTTTGTTTCCCCCAAAGATGCCATAATACATACCTGTTTGGCACCTCACTTTTTTCCCCTTAATATTAGAAACCGATCTCTGTCAGTGCCAGAGATCTGCTTTATTCTTGCTAGTTTAACTTCGTTTCTTTTGAACAAAGGGTACAAGTAACAAGCCACCTCCCCCTCCTGGTCCCAAACTGGTCCCTCTCTCTAGAGGTGACACCATCTGTTTCTTGTGTATCCTTCCAGGAAACATTTTATGCATCTATAACAAAAATAAATACGTACCTTCTGTAATCAAATGGAGAGAAACATACTCCATACCCTGTACTGTACCTTCCTTTCATCTCTTAATAACAGACCTGAGAGTTTATTCTACCCTGCACACTTCCTCATCCTTTGCTCCAGCTGTTTCATCTTTCATCGTATGGATGGACTTGACCTTATATAATCAGTTAACGGGGCACTGGGCTGCTCTTACAATGAAGCAGTGAATAAATCTAAGAAGTGCCTCATTTCACACAAAGCAAGCATAATTGTAAGATAACTTTCTAGATGTGGACCTGCTGGATCAAAGGGTGTATGCATTTAAAATTTAAACGGTTGCTGAATCCAATGGGTACCATCCGTTTATTCTGCACCACACAAAGTACCAGGGTAATTGCTTCCCAAACTACAATATATTATAAGCTTTGGATCTCTGCCAATCTGATAGCGGAAAATATCTCCCTGTAGCTTAACTTCCTTTCTTCTTAATGATGAATGAAACTGAAGATTTTGCCACTTGGTGTGTTTAAAAGCAGTCAGTTTCTTCTCCTTAGAGGAAAAACCATAGGCTTAAATACCTATGCATTATTAAATGGGACAGATCTGAACACCCATCTCCCCTGGGTAACAACCTCCAATAGTTTCCGGTCACCTTTCGGAGCCAATCCTTGCTTGCTTCATGAGGCCTTCCACATCCACCACATTCAAGCTCCATCTATTTCTTCTACGGTTTCTCCCGCCCCATTTCCCAATGTGTTAACTTGGCTATTCATTCAAAGGAGTATTTATCAAGCCTGTGTCAGGCACTGCTCAAGGAACTAGAGATTTAGGAAGGCCTGTGGTCCCTGCCTTTAATGCATTCTCCAGTTGCTGATCCAATGATTGGTGCTTTGGGATATGTCTTGCTAGATGCTCTTCCTGTCTTTCCATAGTAACAAACTCCTATTCATCCTTCAAAATCCAACTCAGAGACACCTCCTTTAAGAAGCCTTTCTCCTGGGCTTTCCCGGTGGCTCAGTGGTAAAGAATCCACCTGAAATACAGGAGACACAGGTTCAATCCCTGATCCAGGAAGATCACACAGGCTGTGATGCAACTAATGCCCATGTGCCACAACTACTGAGCCTGAGCTCTGTAGCCCAGGAACCGCAACTCCTGAAGCCTGCGTGCTTAGAGCCCGTGGCTCTGCAACAAGAGAAGCCACCACGGTGAGAAGTCCATGCACCGCAACTAGAGAGTGACCCAGCTCACCGCAACTGGAGAAAAGCGGCAACAAAGACCCAGCACAGGCAAAATAAATAAATAAACAAAATTATTAAAAAAAAAAAAAGAAGAAGCCTCACTTCCCAAACTATGAGAACAGCTCCCCCACACTGCAGTGATGACTTACTTGCCCATCAGTACCTCTGTCCTGCCAGGACTTCTGACTCTTCTCCTCACCCAGCAGGGACCCAGAGGTTACTGAGTTAACAAATGACCCAAACCATGCTTCCCCTCCTCAGCATTATTTCCTACTTTGTTTTTCAGAAAACAATCTATCCAGGTAGAACTTGACTATGACCCAGGCTTTCTGGTCGGATGCATGTGGATTAAAAGTCAGGCACTGACCGCACTTGCCCCTGGGCGGGTCACTTAATGTCTCCAAGACTCCATCTCCTTACCAATGTGGCCAGGGAAACACACAGGCCTGGAAGAAGTATCAAACGGGACTGTGCTTTGCACCAGCTGACATGATCTAGAGATAGTACGTGGTGGCTATTAGATGCAGACCAATAATTAATAATAATCACCACCGCTACCCTCGGCGCTGCGTAGCATTAGGAAGCTTCAAGGACAAAGAAAAGTTCAAGTTCGGAAGTGAGCAAGCAGAAACTCTGGAGCACCCGAGGACACAGAACTCCGGGGAAGGAGAGGTCGGAGAAACACTTAGCAAAGGAAGGGGTTTATTCTCCAGAAGGCAGCTTCCTCCTCAGAGCCAGATGGCCAGCCCTGACTGAGAGGGCAGAGGCAGAAGGAGGCGGGGTTTGAGAAGAGGAAATTTGACCGGGACCTTGAACTTGCACCACCCTAAAGGCCATGACCACCCACCAACAGTGGACCTGACCACAACTGTCACAGCAGTGATGTAACAAGGTCAGGGGCCTTTGGTGTGTTCCTCACTGGCCAGGTCTCTGATGAATCTTTGTCCAAAGGGGGCTTCCCGGGTGGCTCAGTGGAAAAGAATCTGCCTCCCAATGCAGGAGGCCAGGGTTCAATCACTGGGTGGGGAAGATCCCCTGGAGAAGGAAATGGCAACCCACTCTAGCATTCCTGCCTGGGAAATTCCATGGAAAGAGGAGTCTAGAGGGCTACAGCCCATGGGGTCAAGAAAGAGTCAGACAAGATTTAGTGACTAAACAACTGTCCAAGGGAACTGACCGCTGCCCCCATACCCTTGGTAACTCCTGGAGACAGGCAGTGGGGTCCCCTCTACTGAGGGTTTCCGGGGGAAATAGGGAATGCTGAGGGCCATTAAAAGGCTTAAGGAAGGAGGATTCATGGAGACTACCAGCCACTTGCTGCCCCCAATCCCAGAGATGACAGCTAACCCTAGTCTTCCTCCCCAGGGTCTCTGCCTCCTCACACAGGGAGTTCCGGAAATCAAGCTGGTTGGAACACTGCCCCGATTCTGCTGAGCCTCCATCAGTTCAGTTCAGTCGCTCAGTTGGGTTCGACTCTTTGTGACTCCATGGACTGCAGCACGCCAGGCTTCCCTGTACATCACCAATTCCCAAAGCTTGCTCAAACTCATGGCCATAGAGTCAGTCATGCCATCCAACCATCTCACCCTCTGTCGTCCCCTTCTCCTCCTGCCTTCAATCTTTCCCAGCATCAGGCTCTTTTCCAATGAGTCAGTTCTTCGCATCAGGTGGCCAAAGGATTGCAGTTTCAGCTTCAGCATCAGTCCTTCCAATGAATATTCAGGATTGATTTCCTTTAGGATGGACTGGCTGGATCTCCTTGCAGTCCAAGGAATTCTCAATAGTCTTCTCCAACACCACAGTTCTTAAAGCATCAATTCTTCAGCACCTAGCTTTCTTTATAGTACAACTCTCACATCCATATATGACTACTGGAAAAGCCATAGCTTTGACTAGATGGACCTTTGTTGGCAAAGTAATGTCTCTGCTTTTTAATATGCTGTCTAGGTTGGTCATAGCTTTTCTTCCAAGGAGCAAGCATCTTTTCACGGATGTAGTCACCATCTGCAGTGATTTTGGAGCCCCAAAACATAAAGTTTCTCACTGTTTCCATTGTTTCCCCATCTATTTGCCATGAAGTGATGGGACCAGATGCCATGATCTTAGTTTTCTGAATGTTGAGTTTTAAGCCAGCTTTTTCACTCTCCTCTTTCACTTTCATCAAGAGGCTCTTTAGTTCTTCACTTTCTGCCATAGGGTGGTGTCATCTGCATATCTGAGGTTATTGACATTTCTCCCGGCAATCTTGATTCCAGCTTGTGTTTCCTCCAGCCCAGTGTTTCTCATGATGTACTCGGCATACAGGTTAAATAAGCAGGGTGACAATATACAGCCTTGACGTACTCCTTCCCCAATCTGGAACCAGTCTGTTGTTCCATGTCCAGTTATAACTGTTGCTTCTTGACCTGCATACAGATTTCTCAGGAGGCAGGTGAGGTGGTCTGGTATTCCCATCTCTTGAAGAATTTCCACAGTTTGTTGTGACCCACACAATCAAAGGCTTTGGCATAGTCAATAAAGCAAAAGTATATGCTTTTCTGACTCTCACGCTTTTCTGATGATCCAATGGATGTTGGCAATTTGATCTTTGGTTCCTCTGCCTTTTCTAAACCCAGCTTGAACATCTGGAAGCTCATGGTTCATGTACTGTTGAAACCTAGCTTGGAGAATTTTGAGCATTACTTGGCTAGCTTGTGAGATGAGTGCAATTGTGCAGTAGTTTGAACATTCTTTGGCATTGCCTTTTTTCGGGATTGGAATGAAAACGGACCTTTTCCAGGCCTGTGGCCACTGCTGAGTTTTCCAAATTTGCTGGTATATTGAGTGCAGCACTTTCACAGCATCATCTTTTAGGACTTGAAATAGTTCAACCGGAATTCCATCACCTCCACTAGCTTTGTTCATAGGGATGCTTCCTAAGGCCCACTTGACTTTGAAATCCAGGATGTCTGGCTCTAGGTGAGTGATCACAACATCGTGGTTATCTGGGTCATTAAGATCTTTTTTGTACAGTTCTTCTGTGTATTCTTGCCACCTCTTCTTAATATCTTCTGCTTCTGTTAGGTGCATACCATTTCTGTCCTTTATTGTGCCCATCTTTGCATGAAATGCTCCCTTGGTATCTTAATTTTCTTGAAGAGATCTCTAGTCTTTCCCAGTCTATTGTTTTCCTCTATTTCTTTGCATTGATCGCTGAGGAAGGCTTTCTTATCTCTCCTTGCTATTCTTTGGAACTCTGCATTCAAATGGGTATATCTTTCCTTTTCTCCTTTGCCTTTAGCTTCTCTTGTTTTCTCAGCTATTTGCAAGGCCTCCTCAACCATTTTGCCTCTTTGCATTTCTTTTTCTTGGGGATGGTCTTGATCTCTGCCTCCTGTACGAAGTCAGGAACATCTGTCCATAGTTCTTCAGGCACTCTTATCAGACCTAAGCCCTTGAATCTATTTGTCACTTCCACTGTATAATTGTAAGAGATTTGATTTAGGTCATACCTGAATGGTCTAGTGGTTTTCCCTACTTTATTCAATTTAAATCTGAATTTGGCAATAGGGAGTTCACGATCTGAGCCACAGTCAGCTCCACTGCTGGGAAACAAAATTCAGCAACAGGAGACGCAGTCTAGAACATGAACATCAGCCTGGCCCAGGCTCTGCATTTCCAGGGCTCTGGTCCAAGAAAATCTTAGAGAAAGAAAGGGCATCCCCAACCCCTGCAACTGAGGTTTTTCTTCGCAAGACACCTTCGTCACCCTTTTATGTCCCTCTCCCCCCAGCGCTGAAATTCAAGGATCTGTGGGACACGGTCCAAGCCTGCTTGGCCCACAAACTTTGGGAGTTCATAAAACTTCTATTGTGTGGTGTCACGTAGTACTCTTACCTCACTCAAAGCCAGCATGTTCTGAGCACGAGGGGCCATGCCCATCACTCAGCCCTCAGGAGAAGCAGCACTGCTGTTATCCCCATTGCACAGATAAGGAAACCGAGGCAAGATAAGACATTTTCGAAAAAGTCATGCTGCAGTGAATATGAGTTGTCCAAGGCCCACACATATTTTCCCTTCTTTGATAACAGCAGGAGCTCTTGTTCTTACACAAATCCTTTAGTCAGCCACATGCTTAGGGCAAAGCTCCAGGGAATGAGTCTGCTAATCAGCAGCTCCAGAATGTGGTCCAAATCAATCCAATCACTGCAAGGACACATGCTCCCTTGTCCGAAGTGATACAGAGTGAGGATGTGGGGTTTACAGGTGTCTTAGCCATTTGGACATGAGTTTGAGCAAGCTCCGGGAGACGGTGAAGGACAGGGAAGCCTAGCGTGCTGCAGTCCATTGGGTCACAGAGTAGGACAAGACTGAGCAACTGAACTATAACAGCCTTTTATAAGGAAAGCACCTAGAGTGGGGAGTGGAGGGAAGGGGTGGTACCACTAGGGCATGTTCACACATGAACATGAAGCTGATGGCATGAAAGGCAGAGATGAAAGAAATTGGAGCTTGCTGTTTTGTAGGCTGCTGGATCAAGCTTCACCTGTAGCACACCCTCCCAGTGAATCTCTCCAATAAATTCAACTTTTACACAAGTTTGAAATAAATTTACTCTCACCTACAACACAAATCATCCTAGTAATACAAGTTCTGATCCACTGCATCAACTTTTATTCAACAATACAATTCAGAATTTGACACAAGTGAGTTTAGGCCTCAGATACACCATTACTAGTAGCATACTGCTGGGTAGGTTGCTGTTCTCTCAGGCTTAAAAAGCCTACCAGCAAAATGGGAGGTACTATCATCTCCTTCATGGGGAATCATAAATAGCCCTAATAAATGTTGATTATTACTATTATTTATAAGCTCTTCAGCTGAAATTTTGGAATTCACTTTTCTTCCTATTCTCTTTTTTCATCACCCCTCCTCCCTTCCCCTCAAAACTATCTGTCCCCTTGTCCCTTTTCTTACAGTTCCAATTTTCTTCTCTGTTTGCTGTGTGACCTTAGACAAGTTATTTAACCTCTCTAAGCCTCACTTATGACTATGGCTAAGAATCAGTTCAGTTCAGTCACTCAGTCATGTCCGACTCTTTGCGACCCTATGGACTGCAGCACACCAGGCTTCCCTGTACATCACCAATTCCCAGAGTTTACTCAAACTCATGTACATCGAGTCAGTGATGCCCTCCAACCACCTCACCCTCTACCATCCCCTTCTCCTCTCGCCTTCAATCTTTCCTAGCATCAGGGTCTTTTCCAATGAGTCAGTTCTTAGCATCAGGTGGCCAAAGAAAGTATTGGAGTTTCAGCTTCAGCATCAGTCCTTCCAATGAATATTCAGGACTGATTTCCTTTAGGATTGACTGCTTGGATCTCCTTGCAGTCCAAGGGACTCTCAAGAGTCTTCTCCAACACCACAGTTCTAAAGCATCAGTTCTTCGGTGCTCAGCTTTCTTTATAGTCCAATTCTCACATCCATATAGGACTACTGGAAAAACCATAGCTTTGACTAGATGGACCTTTGTTGGCAAAGTAATGTCTCTGCTTTTTAATATGCTATCTAGGTTGGTCATAGCTTTTCTTCCAAGGAGCAAGCATCTTTTAATTTCATGGCTGCAGTCACCATCTGCAGTGATTTTGGAGCCCCCAAAAATAAAGTCTTTCACTATTTTCATTGTTTCCCCATCTATTTGCCATAAAGTGATGGGACTGGATGCCATGATCTTAGTTTTCTGAATGTTGAGTTTTAAGCCAGCTTTTTCACTCTCTTCTTTCACTTTCACCAAAAGGCTCTTTACTTCTTCTTCGCTTTCTGCCATAAGGGTGGTGTTATCTGCGTATCTGAGGTTACTGATATTTCTCTCAGCAATCTTGACTCCAGCTTGTGCTTCATCCAGCCTGGCATTTCGCATGATGTACTCTGCATATAAGTTACATAAGCAGGGTGACAATATACAGCCTTGACGCACTCCTTTCCCAATTTGTAACTGAGTTTCCCCCTCAGTTAGTCTCTCCCATCAGGAAGCTTCCATAAGCCTCTTATCCTTATCCATCAGAGGGCAGACAGAATGAAAACCACAGTCACAGAAAACTAACCAAACTGATCACACTGACCACAGCTTTGTCTAATTCAATGAAACCATGAGCCAGTAGGGCCATCTAAGACAGACGGGTCATGGTGGAGAGTTCTGACAAAACGTGGTCCACTGGAGAAGGGAATCTCAAACCAGTTCAGTAGTCTTGCCTTGAGAACCCCATGAACAGTATGAAAAGGCAAAAAGATAGGATGGCTAAGAATACTTATCTCCTATAGCTATGGGTCCAGGGCTCAGTGTCATATATTAACACTCAATAAAGAGTTATTGTTACTAACCTTAATTCTTACATCAGTAATAAAAATAGATGAATTTTACAGCATTATACTCAATATGACAATGTACTGATAATAATACCACCTAGCTTTAACTGAGCACTAACTATATGCCAGGCACTGCTTCCATGCACTTTTTGTAAATAAACTCATTTAATCTGCATGATCACATAGAAGGGAGATTCTGTTTTCACCCCCATTTGGTAAAAGAGGAAACTGTGACACAGAGAAGTTAAATAATTTGCCTGAGATCACAGTTTGTAAGGGATTTGGCTGGCGCTCATACCTAGGAAGCTTGATTACTGAGTTGCCCCACCCCTGACAGCAACTCCTAGTGATGGGCAATGTAAGAATTTTAACAGGATTTTCTGGAGCACATGCCTTTACCCACAGGGTATCTGGGCCAAGAAGATATGATGCCCCCAAACACCAAGTTCAGAATCAGTTACCTGTATTAGCTTCCTACAACTGCTGATACAAATTATTAATACCATAAACATCAAGGTTTAAAACAACACAGATTTTTTTTTCCATCCCATAGTTCTAGAGGTCAGAAATCTGAAATGGGATTGTCCAGGCTAAAGTCAAGGTGCTGTCAGACCTGAATTCCTTCCACAGACTCTCAGGGAGAATCTATTCCCTGGCCTTTTCCAGCTCCTAGAAGCTGCCCACATTCCTTGCTGATGGCCCATTCTTCCTTCTTCAAAGCCAGCAGCGTCTGGTCACGTCCTCCTCAGGCTGCCATCTCTCTGGTTCTCCCTTCTGTCTCCCTCTTCTGCTTTATAAGGACCCTGGTAATTACCTTGGGCCCGCCCAGATAACCCAAGACGATGGCACGTTTTCAAGGTTAGCTAGCTGATGAGCAACCCTAGTTCCACCTTCATCCCTCTGGCCACGTAACCGTAACACATTCACAGGTTCAGGGGATTTGTTATAGCCATCTGTGGGGAAGCCACCGTTCTGCCTACCATGCCCTCGGGTTTATTCTGGTCCATCCCAAACATTCTATGGATCTCCAGGGACACCCTCGCTCCCCTTAGCTGGGTCAGATTCAGAAGCCATCACAGTCCTGCCAGCTTCAGGCGAGACCTCACACCATCTGCTGGGATGCTGACCAGCCCTTTCAGCTCAGCTGTGCTTGTCCCAGGAGCGCCCGGGTACCACTCGTCCCCTCTGCTAGAGCCCAGGGTCTCTGCGGGGCTACCCCAACAGCCCCGGCCTGGCTAACACAGCTTCATAGACACTTGGCTGGGGCCTGAGTTGTTGTTGTTGTTTGGGTCTGAGGGGACAACAGAAACAGCCCTGCCTAGGACCCAGCTGGCAGACCTCAGGATAGGACGGAAGCTGCTGAGGGGAGGATGGGCAGACAACAGGTGGGGGGTATGATTGTGAACTTGAACTGCTGCTCAGTATCACCAGCATCGGGGAGCGGAATCGCTCTGATGCTGTTGAGTAACGAGGACCTACCAGTACCACGCTGTTCCCCGGGGCCTGAACATCCGTTTTCCCATTCAATTGTCTCAATAACTTACAACCATCAGGTTTCTACGGCTTGATGGACAACTATTAATCATGAGATTCCCATGTGCCAATACCTTTCAGAGGTAAAGAAGGTTTCCATTCTCAGTTTCGTTCTATTACAAGATGTAGCCACTAAACAAACAACTCTTTGTATGTCTAGACAACAAATGCCCTGATGGAAGAGTCAGGGCAACAGAGGATCACAGTGGGCGCTGGATGCTCCTTTTGTATCAGGTGGACAGGAAAGGGCTCTGGGCCAAGATGACCTCTGAGTGAAGACGTGAAGCAAATGAAGATAAATGTGCTGCCTTCTACTTTCTATGAAAAGAGAAAGACTGAGGGCTGGTTAAGGTTCTTAGTAGCATGTGCCAGGACTGATCTAAGTGCTTTACATCACAAACAACTGTAGGAGACGGCCTAGAGAACAATTAAACCCATCTTACAGATACAGAAGCTGAGGCTGAGTCCTATAGCCTGTAGGCAACATGAATAGCCAAGAATTTGAATTTCAGTGCAGACGTTTCTATATACATAGAAAATGCATTGTTTGCAATTTTTGTCATATGCATGTACCACTATTCCCATTTAAAATTAGTATCAAAGAGGATATAGATGCTTGACCAGGCAGGGAAATTTTCTTAGCAGGAGACAAGAACAACAAAAGCTAACATTTTGTTAACATGGAGAGTGATTATCTTCAGGGGGTAGGGCTGAAGCTAGAGAGGAAGGCGACTACTAGTTTTTGTTTTATTTCCTTTGTACTGTTTGAATTTTTTTTACTCTGCATGTATTACTTCTAAAAAATAACAAAAACAAAACTAGTTCACACTTTAAATAAACAGCAGCAGCGGGAGTTTATTAAATGTAGAAATTTCCAAATGCTGAGCTGGGAATAAAGAAAAAGCACATATTTTGGAGCTGCCTATTCTATTAGGACATAGTTGCCACACCAGACCCTATGCGTGGACTTTCCAGGTGGCACTAGTGGTAAAGAATCTGCCTGCCAATGCAGGAGATGCAGGTTCGATCCCCGGATAGGGAAGATGCCCTGGAGGAGGAAATGGCACCCCACTCCAGTATTCTTGCTTGGAAAATTCCATGGGCAGAGGAGCCTGGTGGGCTACAGTCCACGGGGTTGCAAAGACTCGGACACGACTGGGCACACAATGCTTTCTAAGGGTGAGTCCCTTTAAACCTCACAAGAGCCCTGCAAAGTCGGGACTGTGAAAACTCTACCTTTGCAGAGAACTGTGAGGCTCACAGAGTTTACAGAACTGACTCAGGGTCGCAGAGCCAGAAAGACGCAGGCAGCATGGGGATTTGAACCCACACAGAGTCTAACACTGAGTTCTTAACTTCTGGGCTCCACCATCTCTCAGCCAGGTTCTTGGAACGCTAAGGGCTTTGTAAGGCCAATGGCCCCACTATCCAGCCAGAGGCAGCCTGGAAGGCAATGCTGTCCTCAGGCCTTGGGGATTCCAAGCTCATCTGTACAGAATGGAGAAGCAAGGTGCTGACTGAGACACAGAAATCTTCTATAACTCATCCCCTCAGTGTGAGCAATGCAGAGTGATGGTTAAGAACCATGGTTCAAGGTCTGGGTTCTAGTCTCCTTCAGGTCACTGATTACTGCCCCCAAACAAGGCTTCTCAAGCTCAGTACTACTAACAATTGGGGCTGGAACATTCTTTGTTTCAAGGGGCTGGCCTGTGCACCGTACAGTGTTGAGCAGCATCTCTGATCTCCACCCGGTAGAGGCCAACAGTGCACATTAGACTGAATCCCCACAAACCACCCTAGGAGGCAGGTATTATAATTAAACCCATTTTACAGAGTAAGAAACTAAGGTCACATAACCTGCAAGTGGCATATACAGCCAGCTGTGACAATTAAATGTCTCAGAGATTGCCAAACGTCCCCCTGGGTGAGTGGGGGGAGAGGGGAGCAAACTGCTCCCACTACACTAATGCAGTGGCCTTGCCAAGCCTGGGTTTCTTTATCTGTGAAATGAGACTTAATTCCAGGACCTTCCTATTGTAGAATGATCAAAAGGGTGAGATGGTCCAAAAGGTTCCAGTTTCAGTTCTTGGCCAAGAGGCTAAATCAACAAACACAAGTGCAAGGTTTCATTTATTCATTCGTTCAATTACTCCATCATACAAGAATATGTACTGAGTACCTACTCTGTGCCAAGCTCTGGGCTCATCGTGGGGACACAGGGATAAATCAGGCAGAGACCCTGCCTTAAGACTCACAGTCCCTGGGAGATATAAGGTCACGAATCAAAACATAATTACAAAGGACAACGCTTCCTGGGAAGGGGAGAAATGATGGAACAGAAAATACCAGGGTGAAGGTCTGGGAAGGGTCAGGAGCAGCCAGTCGCTCAGAGATAGGGGAAACATGTACGAGGAGGGGGAAGAGACCCCGGTGCCTGTCCACCCTTTCAGAAATGGAGACGTAAGAGAAGGAGGGGAGAAAGGAAATAAAATGAACACGAACAGCAGCACCAGCTACAAAGCATGGGGGCCCTGGAGCCGGTGAGCCTGGATTCAAATCCAGTTGCCACTTGGCTCTCGACCTTCAGAAAATTAGCTCATCTCTCCCGCCCTGGCCTCTCATCTGCAGAATAGGACTAATAATGGCATTAATACTCAGATCCCCTGTGGGCAGGGGGTGGGGGGGAGAACTTGGCTTGCTGGAGGGGCCCCGTCAGCAGCAGGGGCTGGGATGCTGGGATGGAGATATTACAGTATGGGCTCGAGGCTCAGCGCCACCAGCCACGATACAGGGTGCAAACCCAGGGGGCTGACACTGAGCCCAATAGTAGTAACAGCAGTAATAAAATGGCAGCCTGACTGTGACACCAAGTACCATGCTCCGGGTTTAATGTGCATCAATCCATTTCACCATCACCATCACTGCCCTGTGAGGGAGGCTCTGATTATTCCCATTTCACAGGAAGGGACACAGAGGCAAACGGAGGTGAGAAGACTTGCTGTAAGGGACCTGGGCAGCACCTGGCGGAGCCCGGATTCAAACCCAGAGACTGGGCCAACTCCCCAGCAAAGGGAGGAAGGAGATCGGGAGGACCGAGCCAAGGACTGGGGCCCACCATGGACGGGCAGGGGTGGAGAGAGAGGCGACAGGCCATGGATAAAGCCCATGTGCAGAACTGTCCTGGGTGCGAGATCTCCGGCAAAGGAGCAGCTCTGGAGTGAAAAGGAAGCTTGAGAGGAAGAAAGCTGGGAGGTCCGAGATAGGCCAGGGGACCTGCTGGGCTTCGGGACCTTAATCCTGTTTACAGGGATGGCAGGGGGCCTCCAGCGCCCCACGCGGTCCTGGAAGAGAGCCGGGCAAGCACAGCAGTGGAGAAGGCAGCCGTGCCAGCATCACGCTGTGGGCAGAGCCGAAGCCCTCCCCCGCTCTGACTCACCCGAGCTAAGAATAAAGCCCAGGGACCTGGGGGGCGGGGCTGGGCGCCAGCCAGCCCTCACCCCCAGCGCCAGGGAAGGCCCTGGCCCTGCCCAGAGGAGAGCCCTAAATCCCTGCCGAATGCTCACGCCCAGGTTGCAGATGTGGACACTTTGGTGAGAAAGGGACAGGAGAGATGTGCCAAACTAAGACTCCGGCCTAAACAGCACTTTCAGCGCCAAGAAGAAAACAGCCACGCCTGCCCATCACGGGTGTCTGAGTGTCAGCCTCGGGCAGCCTACTCTGACCTGCCTTGACCCCAACCCGCCCAGCGAGCACCTCGTGGCCTCTCCAGGGCCCTTCCCAGCAAAAGCACATACTTGTCCTTGCGCTCTCTATCCAGCCCTGACCCCTTTGCCGAGACTCCTCGGATCAGACACTGGGGCTTCACTGAGCCCTCCATCTGGTTAGGGTCCAGGGACTGGTGAGGAGTCACGTGTATGCCAGGCACAGGAGCATGTCTGGGGACAAACAGGACAGACAGCGTCTCTCCATCCACCGAGCACCACTCCAGGTGCTGAGGGCCCTGCAGTGAACGGCAGGGACAAAGGGCCTGCCCTCCTGGAGCTGACAGTCTGGAGTGATGACAGGAGACAGAGCGTCAACTAGAGGGGACATATACGCGTCAACATACACGTGCACACTGTAGATTGTATAAAATACATATATAATGTCTGTGTGTGATAACAATGATCAAAAGGACTCAGAGAAGGTATAGGTGAGTAAGGGCTTAAAGGAAACAAGAAAGTAAGCTATCTGGCCATTTGGGAAAAGAATCTGAGAGAAGAGCACTCCGAGTGGAAAAAACAGCAAGTGCAAAGGCCCTGAGGTAGGAACACATCCAGCATTTGGGAGCAGTAAGAAAGAGGCCAATATGTTCCAAGAGTAATGATAGATGTGGTCAGGGAGGAAGGTGGGAGACAGGGAAGGACAGACTGTGCAGGACTCACAGGCCATCAGAGGGATTCTGACTTTCACTGAGTGACACGGAGACTGTGGATCTGATGTGTCATTATCCGCTTTACGTTTTCAGATAGTGGTTCTCAACCAGAGGCAAGTTATCCCCCAGGAGACATTTGACAATGTGTGGAGGCATTTTCAGTGTCATTCCTGAAGTGGGGCTGGGCATTTTGCAGGTGGAAGTCAAGGCTACTGCCAAGTCCACAATGCCCAGGACAGCCTCCCAGCAGAGGATCACTCGGCCTCAAATGTCAATAGTGCTGAGGCTGAGAAATCCCATTTTAATAGAATCCTGGCCCCTTACCAAGGTTAGAGGCCATATTCCCCAACCACACCCTTTATCAGGCAGACAGAGTTTCAGCTCCTCACCATGCATCACCGGGCAAGCAACTAAGCCTCAGTTTCCACATCTGTAAACTGGGAACACAAATCAGGTGATGCAAACACACAGTCAGTTGAGCATGAACCAGAGCATATGGCAGGTGGGCAACAAATGTCCCTGCTATCCTTGTTCTGACTGCCGGGGGTCCACCTCTTGCTCTGTCCCTTCCACACTTTCAGCCTCACCAAATGATTCTCTCATCCAACCAAGATGTTCTGTGCCCCCCACAACGTGCCAGGAACTGTGGTGGCCAAAGTCTGCCAAAATGCCCACCTCCCAATCCCGGAATGAGTGAGGGTATTACCATACTTGACAAAAGGGATCTTGCATATGTGATTAAGTTGAAGATCTTGAGATGCGAGATGACCCAGGTGGGCCCCATGGACCCACAAAGGAAACACAAGGGTAAAGAGAGAGGCAGGGGATTTGAAGTCAGAGAAGGAGGTGTGATGACCAAAGCCAAGGTCAAAGTGATACAGGACCAGGAGTCAACGAACGCAGGTGAGTGGCCTCAAGACACTAGAAAACACAAGGAAATGGAGTCTCCGAGAGCCACCTGAAGGAACACAGCACTGCATTCTGGCCTCTGACCTCCAAACTCTAAGCGAATAAATCTGTGCTGCTTTAAGCCCAAAGTCTGCAGTGATTTGTTACAGCAGCCACAGGACACGCATACAGCAGAGCCAGCAGGGGACAAGGGCTGGACAGGGGTGCCCCTAGCAAGAGACACACCTGCACGCCTCCACGCCCTCCTGCAGGCCCTGGCCCCTACTCGTCCTGCCCGCGCCCTGCTCTGAATCAAGGTCAGCCTCACGGCACCTGCTCCCCAGGGCACTTCCAACACCTTCCTGAAGGATGGGCTCATCCTTGTCTCCCCCTAAGGGGAGCTGGGATTGATGGAAAATATTGACTCATTTTTAGGTTCACTTTAAAAGGTCATGCATGACTCAAATTAAATTCATACATGTGTGTATATGTGTGTATGTATAGACACACACACACATACCATGGACTGTAGTTCACCCGGCTCCTCTGTCCATAGAATTCTCCAGGCAAGAATACTGGGGTGGGTAGCCATTCCCTTCTCCAGGGGATCTTTTCGACCCAGGGATCAAACACAGGTCTCCGGTATTGCAGGCAGATTCTTCACTGTCTGAGCCGCCAGGGAAGCCCCAAATATAAAGGCAAACAGTAAAAAGTTACCCTTCCTTCCTCTTCTCCATAAGTCCATCCACTCTGCACAGTCCCAACTCCCCTCCACTTGGCTGACTGCCAACCTTTTGCTATTCCAAACAGTGACACAATGAATTCCCTTAGAAATCGCTCCTTAAGCTAAAGAAAACATGGACAGCCTGACCCTAAGACCAACACGGCTTCCCTTAATCGCTCGAAAGCTCCACAGGCAGAAAGCAAGGTGGCCCAGGTTACCCATGATAACCTAGAAACACACAATGAGAATCACAACATTAAAGATAAACAGTGACCCAGGGACTCCTGTGGGAACAGAGTCTTTAAAGCATGATGAAATACACTCAAAGGAAATGCAATCACTCTGCCCCACGTTCACCGACCACAGCATTACTCAGAACAGTCAAGATGTGGACGCGAGCCGAGTGCCCATCGATGGATGAATGGGTAAAGAAAACGTGATGCACACATAGTAAAATATTATTCAACCATAAATGAAGGAAATCCTGCCATTTGTGACAACACAGGTGAACCCTGAGGGCATCACGCTGAGTCAAATGTCAGACAAAGACAGTGTTCTGTGTTCATTTACACGTGGAACCCAGAAAAACGGAACTCAAATAGGGAAGACGATGGTTGCCAGGGGCTGAAGCTGGGGGAAACGGGGAGATGTTGGTCAAAGGTTATGCTTCCAGTTGTAAGATGAGTAAGTTCTGGGGATCTGATGTCCAGGGTAGTGACTACAATTAGTAACACGGTATTGTATACTTGAAAATGGTTAAGAGAGTAGGTCTCAACAATTATCACCACAAAATGAAGACCAAAAAGGTAGTTACTGTGAGGGGATAGAGGTGGCAATTCACCTTATTGTAATGATCATTTCACGATATACATGTGGATCAAATCATCATGCTGTGCAGCTTCAAACTGCATATGTTGTATGTCCCTAATATCTCAATGAAGGTGTTAACCGGGTAGCTCAGCTGGTAAAGAATCTGCCTGCAATGCAGTAGACCCCAGTTCGATTCCTGGGTTGGGAAGTTCCCCTGGATAAGGGATAGGCTACCCATTCCAGTATTCTTCGGCTTCCCTGGTGGCTCAGTCAGTAAAGAATCTGCCTGCAACGCGGGAGACCTGGGTTCAATTCCTGGGTTGGGAAGATCCCCTGGAGTGGGGCATGACAACCCACTCCAGCATTCTTACCTGGAGAATCCCCATGGACAGAGGAGCCTGGCGGGCTACAGTCCATGGGGTTGCAGAGTCAGACACGACTGAATCACTAAGCAGAGACACAATACGGCACTAAAATCTCAGTGAAGCTAACAGCACTGCCCAAGAGAAATGTAACACAGGCCACATATGGAATTTCAGTTTTCAGTCACATTAAAAACAAAACAAAAACAAAAGCCGCTGAAATGATTGGATATGGATTTGCTGGAATAAGACACAGCCACAAACTTTTTTTTTTCCCCACTGTGCCACATGGCTTGCAGGATCAGAGTTCCCAAACCAGGATCGAACTCGGGCCCCATCAGTGAGAGCATGGAGTCCGAACCACTGGACTGTCAGGGAATTCCCTACCCATGACCTTCTGATAAATACAAAATCCTTTTGAAAGCTAACCTGAAATAATAAAAGAGTGACACACCATCAGAAGGTATGTGATTGCTTCAATGTAAACCAAACCTGACAAATGTTTATGCCACCCCAGCCTCCTAACAGGTGGCCCGATCCTCCTCCAGTCCATCCTCCACACAACAGCCAAGGGGACAGCTTCAAGCAACAACCCCATCCCATCCCAGCCTGCCTACAACACCTCACGGCAGCCTCTGGCTCTCGCCCTTGCTCGCTGTTCTTGGACCACTCGATGCCTCGGGGCCTCTGCACAGCCAGTTCCCTCTGCCCTGACTTCAACTCAGAGGCATCCTTTGATTCTGCGCCGAAACATCCCTTCCTCGGGAGGCCTGCCCAACCCTCAAGCCCTGTTCAAACAAACTCCTCATTGAACTCCCTTTCCTTTGGGCACTTACCACACTCCGTTCTTACATTTCTTGTAGATATGATTTATTTGTTAACATCATATATTATTCAGCATTTTATATTTGTTACGGAACATGCAAAAATATAGTATATATTATGTATACTGTGGGCTTCCCACGTGGCTCAGTGGTAAAGAATCCGCCTACCAAGCAGGAGACATGGGTTTGATCCCTGGGTCGGGAAGATCCCCTGGAGAAGGAAATAGCAACCTGCTCCAGTATTCTGGTCTGGGAAATCCCATGGACAGAGGAGCCTGGCAGGCTACAATGAGTGGGGTCGCAAAAGAGTTGGGACATGACTTGGCGACTAACCAACAATAATATATAATGTATGACTGAGATAAACCATATGAATTACCAGGTAGGTCACAGGCTGGCAAACTACAATGCATGTGCCAGATTCGCCCAGATTCCTGCTTCTGTACAGTCCCCAAACTAGGAATGGACTCTATGATTTTAAAATTTTAAATGTTAAAAAAAAAAAAAGACAATTTGCTTTTTGCCAAGGGTGTGGCTTGATTTTGCCTCTTGTCCTGCAAAGCCTGAAATATTTACAACCTGGCCCTCCACAGAAAAAGTCTGCCAACCCTGGATACAGGCCAAGAAACACTGAATGCATTTCACATGGCTCCATCGAATGCTGCTGATTTTTTTTAAACATTTATTCTTTTGACTTATTTTTTGCTGCATTAGGTCTTAGTTGCAACATGAGGGATCTTCGTTGCGGTGCACAGGCGTAGTTGCCCCTTGGCGTGTAGGATCTTAGTTCCCCAACCAGGGATGGAACTCACATCCCCTACAATGGAAAACGGATTCTTAACCACTGGACCACCAGGGAAGTCCCTGATGCTCCTTTTTTTTTTTCCTTCTGGACCAAGTCTTCTTTGTACTTGGCTGTATTCTCACTCCTTTGCTAAATCCTCTGATTTAGTCTTAGAAACAAAGAAGTGTTGGGGGCCCTAAGGAAGGTTCTAACTTGATGGTACAGAGTCAAACTAAAAGAAGATATGCCCATTTGTAATCACTAACTTTAATACAGTCTAAATAAATTAGACTCATGTTAAGAAGTCTTACATTTCAAGTTATTCATTCATCTACAAATATTTAATAATGGTCTCCATTTTAGGTACTTTTGGCATCATCTTTAGAATTGCTTTAGAATCACAGTGGAATTTCTCAGTTTTTTTTTTTTTTCCGCAAAGTGATGTCTTTGTTTTTATTTATTTTTTTCAATATAAATTTTATTTTTTTATTTTATTTTTTTTTAATTAGTTTATCTATTTTTTTAACTTTACAATATTGTATTTGTTTTGCCATACACTGACATGAATCCACCATAGGTGTACATGTGTTCCCCTTCCAGAACCCCCTCCCACCTTCCTCCCCATCCCATCCCTCCCAGTGTACCAGCCCCGAGCATCCTGTATCATGCATCGAACCCTGATGCTGCTAATTTTATATGTTACTTTTTCTGCATCCCACTCTCCCACCAGACTGTCAGTCCTAGGTCTGGTTCCTTGATGTACCACTCCCTGTTTCTTCCCTGCAGGCCCTGGCATGTGGTAAGCACTCGTAAGCATCTGTGGAAGCCACGAGCAGGCACCGGAATGAGTCTCAGCAAACTGCAAACTGGATGCAGCCACCATGTGTGATCCCACCGGGCACATGCTCCACCAGGTCTTAAGGACACAAAGACAGACAAGTGGAATGATGGGATGCTCCAAATCGATAGCAGTGATGGACCTACAGCTCCGTGACTACTAAAAGCTGCCAAATTATACATTTTAAATGGGAAAATTACATGACATGTGAACTATTAATATATCTCAGTAAAGCTGGTTTTTTTTTTTTTTTAAAAAAGGATGAATAAGACCCAGGATCATTTTAACTCTGTTAAGTTTTCACCTTACATTGTTGTTATTGTTAAGTTGCTAAGTCATCTCCAACTCTTTGCGACCCCATGGACTGCAGCATACCAGGTGTCCCTGTCCTTCACTATCTCCCGGAGCTTGCTCAAACTCATGTATGTGCAGTCAGTGATGCCATCCAACCATCTGATTTTCTGTCATCCCCTTTTCCTCACGCCTTCAATCTTTCCCAACATAAAGTTCTTTTCCAATCAGTCGGCTCTTTGCATCAGGTGGCCAGAGTATTGGAGCTTCAGCATCAGTCCTTCCAATGAATATTCAGGGTTGATTCCCTTTAGGATTGACTGGTTTGATCTCCCTGCAGTCCAAGGGACTCTCAAGAGTCTTCTCCAGCACCACAGCTCAAAAGCATCAATTTTTCGGCTCTCAGCCTTCTCTCCTTACATATGCTGTCCTTAAACCTAACAATCTTCAAAACAAATTAATAAATATACATAGACCCTCCCTCCCTCACTTCATCACCTCAGTAAGAGGACACATCTAGAAGGGATGTTTGCATTTTTTTCTCATTAAAGAAAAAAAAATTAATGCAATGTCTTTTCCTGTTGCTGTCTTGCTTACAACTAGATTATCTGCTCCCTTAACCCAAGGTTCCTCACCCTCACCCTAGTGACATTTGGGACCATTTTAATTCCGTCTCGTGGGGCTGCCCTGTGCATTGTGGGATGTCTGGCAGCATCCCTGGCCTCTACCCACCAGACACCAGCAGCATCCTCTGCCCACTCCCAGTCATGATGTCCCCGAGAAGCTTAACTGCCCCAGTTTTGATCCACTATCGTAGCAGCTTTTCCATCTGGCCCCACTCCTGCCACCGATACCCAGTGACTCTGAAGACCTGCCCACCTGCCCATTCATTCATGCGTGTGTCACTTCAGTCATGTCCAATTCTTTGCGACCCTATGGACGGTAGCCCACCAGGCTCCTCTGCCCGTGGGGTTCTCCAGGCAACACATTTACTAAACCCCACTTTGTATCAGCAGTGAACCAGAAACATCTGCATTTGTATCCTGCTCTCAAGAAGTTTAGAACTTTGTGCAGCAGGTAGGGCAGGCAGGTACATAAATGGGTAAAGGATTTTCAAAGCCCTAAGTGCCATCGAAGACATACACATAAACGGCAAGATGTTTTCAGAAAAGGGAGAAGGGTTAATTCCAAAGCAAACAGGAAGAACACTCAGCTTCCCCCTCCTCCATGGCAAGGACAATAATACCTGCTTTTTGGAGCCATCATGAAGACTGAATCCACACAGCATGTTATTTCATCTTCATCCCCAACCCTTTGGAGTGGGTACTATTGTTCCCATTTTGCAGAGGAAGCGACCAAGGCACAGAGAGGTAAAGGAACTTGCCCAAGGTGGCACAGCCTTGGGGCCAAAGCAGACTTTAGCCAGCGGGCAAACTGGCTCACTACGGCAGGTCCTACCTCCCTGAGAAAATACACACGCGACAACAGACGGGTCCCCAGCCACCACTCCCTCGATGAAAGTTACTGTCACTGTACTTTCCACTTGGGAACTCAGCAGGCTACCACCTGTAGGCAAAATTTTAAAGGGAGGGGCCCCAGGTTTGCTTATATGGAGACAGGAGGGAATAGCACTCTAAGAGGAGCCCTGGGCAGGATGGAAGGTAGTTACTAGACAAGCTTGGGGCGTGAGTGCAACA
Organism: Giraffa tippelskirchi; assembly: GCF_054371585.1. NCBI lineage: Eukaryota > Metazoa > Chordata > Mammalia > Artiodactyla > Giraffidae > Giraffa > Giraffa tippelskirchi. Next base: position 27,150,970 of record NC_137287.1, read on the forward strand.
AATAAGTGGAACAAAGTACTAGGAGGGGACTGGGTGACAAACAGGGCAGGGAAGGCAGGCCAGGGCCTGAACGAGTTAAGCAAAGTAGAGCAGAGATTCACTGAGGATTCCACCAGCAAAGTGCTGCATCACCAACATGCTGCAAAAGCTCCAGGGAGTTGTGAAACCCAGAGAGAAAATTCCTGGCTTACTCTTCTCATTCCCTTCTCTTGAATCAGGCCAAGAACAGGAAGCTGGGAAAGCCACCTCATATGCAAAAAAAAAAAAAAAAAGTCCCCTGGAGACACTCGGTCGCAGTCCTGCCCCACAGCCTTCCAACCCAAGGAGTTCCAGCTCGCTCACCTCCCCATCCCAGGGTCCCTACACCCAAGCGCTACCTGAACTCTGGGCTCCACGCCCGTGCCGGAGCCATCACAGTGGAGACAGCCCAGAGCAGGCCCTGTTGAAGGGAGGACTGCAACTCAGTGGCCAAAAGCACAAGCTTTGGAGCAGAAGGCCTTGAATCCCATCCCCAAGGCTTCCTGACTGTGTGGCCTTGGGGCAGTCACTCCACCTCTCTGACTTTAAGCCACTCATCTCTGATTGGACTATTGGCAGTCAATGTCATGGGACTTCCCCGAAGGTCCGGTGGTTAAGACTCTGAGCTTCCACTGCAGGGGCACAGGTTCGAGCCCTGGTCTGAGAACTAAGATCCTATGGGCCATGCAGCGTGGCAAAACAACAACAGAAACCAAAAGCACTCGGTGTTGGGGGAGGGGGTGGCCACAGGGGGGTTAAGCATGCAGCTGCTTCTTCTACCATATTACTGTGGTTGCTGTTCAGTGGCTCAGTCGTGTCCGACTCTTGTGACCCTGTGGCCTGCAGCGTGCCAGGCTTCCCTGTCCTTCACTATCTCCCTGAGCTTGCTCAAACTCCTGTCCATCAAGTTGGTGATGCCATCCAACCATTTCATCCTCTGCCGTCCCCCTTCTCCTCCTGCCTTCAATCTCTCCCATCAGAGTCTTTTTTTTTTCTGTCATTTTAAATCTTTAATTAGATTCCACTCATGATTATCAGTCATATTACATGCCACGATTAGCTTTCTATAAACAATTTTGCCTGCTGTGTACAAATTGGTACCAATGAAATAAAAAATACAACCATATACTAGGCAAAGAATTTTATTTATCTTTGTCTCAAATTTTATTCTTAGGCTTCTTCAGCTTCATTAGCTGCAAAGATGAATTGTATATAAGCAAAAACTGAAAAGAGCTGCAGTGTCCAGGGGCTTAGGCTTAAAAATATTAGAGATCTAGATTTTATCAGATCCATAAACAAAATTTTAAAAAGCAGTCATAATATAAAATAGCAGCTCCCAGTAACTTCTTCAAGATTTATCTTCTTCAGAAGTTAACTCAATTCAGTTTGCTTCATTCTTGGAAGCCTCATCAAAATTCTCCACAAGATCTGGAACTTCATCCTCCTCCTCCTCTCCAGCGGCAAGTGGTGCTTTTCCATCCACAGATTGTTTGGGCAGAGCTTCAGCCAGTCTCCTTAAACTGGTCAGACTGTTGGCACCAAGTTGGTTTGAGATGCTGGGGAGCATTTCTGTCAGTTGCTTTGTCTCGGCGTGGCCTGTAATGGTGAAAGTGTTTGCTGCCAGAGATGCCTGAACTTTAGGGTTGTTAAAGTGGATCACTGTTCCTTGATTTGTGAACATATTCACCTCTTCAATACCAGAGATATTGTTTACCCCTAACTTCTTTAAAGAGAACCGAAGTTTTTTGTCATCTGCTGTGGCTGTTCTATGAACCACCTTCTTCTTTCTGCAAGCAGTTCCTTTCCCACCAATGCGCACTTGTGCCTGCAGTTTGGCGAGTTTCTCTTGGTTCATGATAGTTTCTTTCATCTTGTTGGAGCGGAAATGGGACCACGCGGGGGACTAGGGTTGACGCTCAGGTGGTCTCGGGCAGACCAGCTGAGGTTAGGCTCACACACGCGGGGACGCAAGATGGCAGCTCTCCCATCAGAGTCTTTTCCAATGAGTCGGCTCTTTACATATTATTATGACTGCCACTGTTATCGTCATTGTTGTCGTTATTATCATTTCAGTGAGGACAGCTGCTCCTAAGCCATGTGCCGGAATGCTGAAGCCTCCCCCAGGAGACTTTCTTTCATCTCTCCGGCTCCAGGCTTAGTCATCTGACACAGTCTGTTGGAAAAGACTCCACTCTGTCCCACCCAAGTCCTCCTACCACAGCCACTAACCTGCAAGCACCTACAATATGTTAGTCACTCTGTGTCTGACTCTTTGTGACCCCATGGACTGTAGCTCCTCTGTCCATGGAATTCTCCAGACAATAATACTGGAGTGGGTTGCCATTCCCTTCTCCAGGGGATCCAGAGCCAGGGATCAAACCCGGGTCTCCTGCATCACAAGCAGATTCTATACCATCTGAGCCACCAGGGGAGCACCTACAATGGCCATTGTCACACAGGCCACTATGGCGACAACCAGGGACACTCTCATCACAGTGGAGATGGTGCCACCCTTGAGAGCCTAGACCCTGGGCCAAACATCTGGAATCCCATCCCAGCTCTACCATGTATGAGCTGCAAGATCTTGCGAAAGTCACATAACAGCCCCAGGTCTCAGTTTCCCATCTGTAAAATGGGGATGATAACAATCTATTAACCTCATAGGGCTGTTCTGAGGATTAAACGGAAATTGTTTCATACACGGCTGGGGACTAACGAGCACCGTTGAGTATTAATCATCAGTTTCACTGGATCCTGGAAGGCATAGTTGCGCCCCCACTTCGGCCCATGATACTCTCTTTGGCCCCTGACCTCTGATGCTCCAGCCTCAATGGTCTCCCTGTTGCTCTTCAATCGCACCCAGCTTTTCCCCACCTAGGGCCTCCCACCCGCTGTTCCAGCCTGGAATGCCTGTGGCCTAGCCAACTCCTCCTCCTGTTTCCAGCAATGCTGGAGGAGAGAGGCTACCTGTCTCAAGTGCCCCCTTCCTAGTTCTTCACTAGGACCTAACCCTGTGTATTTCCTTCCTTTCCACGTTTATGGGGCAGCACAGGACACGAGTTAGCATCCACACTTGAGCCAGACAGCCTGGGTTTGGATCCAGCTCTGCCATCTACCAGCTGGGTAACTTCCCCTCTCTCTGCCTCTGTTTCCCCATCAGTCTCTACTCCACTATCGTCAGGATGGAATCATCAGGACTTACAAAGAGCTTAGCACAGTCCTCAAGAGGTTCGGAAATGCCCCACAAGTCAGCACTCTCAATTAGCTCCCAGCCGAGTTTTAAGTGTCCCTCTTAGAGACAGCCTATAACCTCCCCACAGTATGACCAAATTCACCTGTGTACAGGAGGCGCTCATTGAGGACTTGTTCAACAAACGAAAGGAGGGGGTGAATAACTATCTGCCGAGCAATCCAGAAACACACAAAGAAAAGCCGGAACCTCTGTCCCTGCCTGTGACCCAACAATCCCAGCTATGGGCACGAGTCCAAAGGAAATAACCCAAACAGCAAGAAAAGAAACAATTTTCACGTGCTGGGCCGGTCTCAGTGACAACCAGGAAGCTCCCAGGCACACAAGAGCTGAGCAAACAGTGGCAGGGGATCCTGCTGAAAACGACCCAGCTGTCACGAACCAGACCCGGTGCCACCTCTGGCCCTGGAGAAGCTGCCAGTAGAGGGGGGCAGGCACTGACCACCCAGCCTCATGCCCTCTAATGAGGGTTGTTTGTGTGGTTTTTTGTTTGTTTCTGGCCATGCCGTGCAGCATGAGGGATCTCAGTTCCCCCAAAAGGGATTGAACCCGCGCCCCCCTGCAGTGGAAGCTTGGAGTCTTAACTACCGAACTGCCAGGGAATTCCTTCTGACCAGGGTTTTTAACCCGCATGTGAAAGGAGACCAAGAACAAGAGCAAAGACACCATCTACAACCACCCAAGAACTGTGGTTAAGGGTCAGGGAAAGAAACACTTGGTGCTGAAGGTGAAAAGGGAGGTGTCTTTTTCCGGAGTGGTTTAGAGACCCTCAGACCCTTAAATAGCCCCAGGTGTGGTCTCAACCTGTCTAATCCCTGAAGCAAACCTCTGAGGACACAGGTCCTATTACTAGTCTCCACTCTACAGATGCTTAAACTGAGGCACAGAACAAAAGGCTTCCTGACCTGGGCCAAGGAGATGGTGTTACCTGGAAGACCAGAAGTGATCTGTGGCTAACTCAGGGGCCAGTCAAGGGGCCCACATTGCTGTCCAGTACTTTTTCCATTTCCACTTCCTCCTGGATCCTCAGATTTCACTTTGGACCAGAGCGGGAACTGCTATGTGACAATGACTGATGATGAAGATGGCAATAACAGCAATGGCGAGCAACAGTAATGATAACATCACTTCACAATCATAGGAGCAGCACCTTAGCTATATATTAACTCATGTAACTTTACCACTCTAGGAAGCAGGCACTCCCATCACCCCTGGTCTGCACAAGTGAGAAAACGGAGGCAGAGAGAGGCAAAGTCATTTTACCAAGGTCACACAGCAGGCAAGCAGCAGAATCAGGCATCCGAATAGAGGTTACACCAGCTCCCCATACGGCTATTTCACTCTCAACATCTTCCCAACTGGCCTCCACGAGGCAGGGAGGCTGCGGTCTCACTTACACTTAGCATTGGACCTACAGCAATAAAAGGATTCATACACAGAAGAGGGAGGGACCAGAAACTATTATCGTACTGCATCGATTCGAAGACCCGTGTTTCTTCACGCGGTATCTGTGTCTCGCGATCAGTGCATCCTACAACCTCTGCCAGCCATGCTTTCCTAGCCCAGCATCTCTGAAATTGGGATGCAAGTCACCACTGCCGGCCTCGTGGATCTGATGAGACGAGGCGTGCCTCTCTCAACGCCCCAGCCTCTTCTCTAACCTTACTGCACATTAAGGATGGCAAGAGACTTTTTTTCTAAGTTTCCAGAATCCAGAAGGAGAAATGAATGTAACCCTCACATCTTAGCAAAGCTAACCCCTGAGAGGCAGACACCACTCCCACTCCCTCACTGCAGCTCCATAACAACTCAATTAACTTTAACGGGGGTGGGGGAGGATGCGTGTAATTGTCAAGCTACCTGACCAGGCCACCCCGGGCAAAACTACCAGCAGCTTGATCTGATCATCTCCACCTGCCAGCTGCCTTCTTGTCTCCACAGCTCCTTCCACAGGCCCATGCCCAGGCCAGGTTGTTTTTGCCAAACCCAGGCAGAGAGGAGACAATAAAATCTCCTACTCCAACTGAGTATGTACAGCCCTTTCCAAAAGGCCATGGTTTCTGCCTAGCTCCACAAGAGAAACCCTGTCTGCTAGCACAGTGTTCTTTCTGAAACATGTCCTCAGATAGGACTTGCCTGGGAAAGGGGATATTATTTCAACCACTTTCAGGTCCACAAGCTCCCTTCTCCCCAGTTTCTGTAAGGTACTTGGGGAGGAGCAATCTGCTGAATTCATACTCGCATGAACTACTTCTCGAGTTTACTGGAGATCGGACTCCTTGGCTGTGGGAACAGGCCTGAAAACTACAAGCAGGCTTCAGATGTAAAGTGTTCCCTGGCCTCTACCCACTGGATGCCAGGTGCGACCACCAAAAATGTTTCCACTGTTGGCAAAAGTCCCCTGGGGGCAAAACTCCCTGGAGGGGAGAACCAGTGAGCTCGTCAGTTTGCAGAATATCCTATGTTTTCCTTTGGTGGTGACATATTTAATAGCTATTAGGTAAATACAAGAATATGACCAACCTGCAACTTCACAGACATTCTAAAGTGATATGAAACTTCTTTGCGGGGGGGATAAATTTACTCAGGTTACAAAAAAGTGGACTTATTTAAATTACTAAATAAGTATGTGGCAGACACTACTGGCTAGCTTACTCAACAGTCTTTCCCAACTCCCTTCTGTTTTGCTGCCTCCCACTAAAGAAGCATAAAACCAAATGCTCTTTTCCTACCTCCTTCATAGCTAGAGGTGGCGATGAGATTTACTTTCCTGAATAAAAAAGAGGTAAATGAAACTGGTGTGTTCCTTCTTTCCTCCTACCTTGAACCTAGATGTGACGGTTAGAGCTACAGCAGCCACTCTGGGGCCTTGAGGGAAAGACAAAGAAAATGGTGTCAGTCCACTGGGTTGCTAATCCAATGACAGCAACTTGTCAGAGGTAGTGGACCTTGTGATATGTAGAAAAATAGATACCTTAATGTTTAGGCCACTGGAGTTACACTTTGTTTCTTGCAACCAAATGCAATCCTAACGGTGATGCAATGAGATATAAATGTCAAGACCATGAAGAATACGCACAAACAAGTGAGGGTGAGACAGCAGAGAAGAGGGCAGGCACTGAGGTCTAACTGGAGGGTTTGAACACTATCTGTTTACATCCCCTGCCAGCTGTGTGAATGTGGGCAAATTTAACTGTGCCTCTGTATCCACATCTAAAAAAGGGATCATAAGAGCACATACTCAGCATTACTGTAAGCCAAAAACAAACCATTTACAGAGAAGGATTTACTACTTGACAGAATAATCCTCAATGTATGTTATTTCTAAAAATGAATTCTTACCAAAGTCACCCAGAAAAATAGGAATACAGACGAGAATTGATTTAGTCATTGGTTTAAGGATTCTGTGTAATACCCCTGTAATATCCCTGCCTTGGAGCTAAAGGTGAAGCAAAGGGAAGGAAAAGCAAGCATCCAAGGCTTTCTGGAGGATCCAAGTCTAGAGCTCATGTCTGTCTCCTCACACCTGCCCCCCTTCTTTCCAAGTTCCAGCTACAATGGCCTTCCTTATTAAGCTGAAGCTTCTGCACATGCTTTATTCCACTGCCTAGAACATTCTAACTTTCTGCTTTTGCCTATATAGCAAACTGTTTTACTCCAATATCCACTCTTCCTGAACCCCTAGTAATTAATCTTCAGCTGAGCACACGTGTGTCCAGAAGGGAAACTACATTTCCCAGGCTCCCTTGCAGCAATGTGGTCATATGACTAGCTTACTGGCCACGTGAACAGAAGTGGGATGTGAACAGAAGTGATGTGGGTGACTTCTGGGTTGCAACTTTCTGCTTCCTTCACTCTGGCTGGAATGTTGACACGCGGGTGCACATTCTTGATTCACAATGAGGGCTGCACCTGGGGATAGCACAGCAATGAGAGAGAAGGAGCCTGGGCCCCTGGCATCCTCAGGGACAGAGCTGCCATGCCAAGCTGGGATTTTTACACCACAGAGAGATGGTTGTTGTTTAGTCACTAAGTTGTGTCCAACTCTTTGCGACCCCATGGACTGTAGCCCACCAGGCTCCTCTGTCCATGGGATTCTCCGGGCAGGAATACTGGAGTAAGTTGCCATTTCCTTCTCCAGGGGATCTTCCTGACCCAGGGGTCCAACTCGTATCTCTTGTTTCTCCTGTATTGGCAGGTGGATTATTTACCTACCAGGGGAGCCCACAGAGAAATTAGTTTCTATCTTAAGCCACCGTGTTGGGGGTCCTTGTCACATAGAGCTACATTTATATCCTCACACAATCTCCCCGCTCAAGGAGTCTCTTCTTTCTATCCATGGATCAAATAAAACCCCTACTGCACTCACTGAGCACCACTAAGCTCCCCTTCACAGCCTTTCATGGCTGTGATTTTCCCCTCGTTTGTTCAATCTCCCACAAGACTGGAACTCAAGGATGGTGGGGAGCCTTGCTCTGCACATCTCTGGATTCCCAGCACCAAGTTCAGTGCAAGGATAATCGGGAGCCCCTCAGAGAATGCAGACTGAATGGGGCCAGGCCACGGGACCAAGGGGCAAGAGCTCTGTCCTCTGAGCACAACTCACAGCCCTGGGGCACTGACCCCCAGAGGCTCTGCCTCCTGCCAGGGGCATCCAAGAGGGTGGAACAAGTGCCCCTCTGACACCCACCCAACCTTGCTTCACATCTTCCTCAGATCTCCCTTACACAGAAGTTAAAAAAACAAGGCTATCCAACTGCCTGGCGAGGAAACAATTATTAGCAAATACTATAATTAGGCTCATGTTGACATTTCATCTTCAAGTAAATAAGTTCATTAAAAATGGGTGGAATACAAGATGAACAGTAAATGAAACACAGAGAATGTTTTCATAAAACCTCCTTCTTGTTTTTAAAAAACATCTTAACATTTGGGATGTGAGGAGAAAAGGAAGTGAAAATTAAAATGCCCATAACAGATAATCTCTAGAAGAGTGTAATTTTGGAGGACTGACACATTTTACTGTACTAGTTCCTGTCTTATTTCATTTTACACTGGACCTCTTATAACGTCAGACAAGGAAGAGAACACAAGAAAAGTCCCTTAAAGTAATTCAATCACGACCATGTTTATAGTAATTGAAAACTTGGAATTTCACAAGTATGCATCCGTCAGCAGCTCTCAGCTGTCAGAGCCCACCTTCATCCCTGTGCACTTAGGCACTTAAACACGTCTTCTGAATGCCAGACGACAAAGAAAATCTCCAGAATGAACTTTCCCACCCATCAGCCCAGTTTCAGAACTGACACCCAACACCCCAGCATGCCTCACCCAGACCCTGACACCCTACAGACACCCTGTAACAGCTGGGCGAATCAGCCTGAATCCTCAGATGCTGGAGACCGATGTCTGAATCCCTGCAGTCAGGCTGGGCTCCATCCTCATTCTGCCAAGGCCTGCGTGAGCCCAGAGGTTGCAGAGAGGTGATAAACCAGAAGAGAATCGCCATACCAGAAATCCCCACGCTACTGCCCGCGACTGTCCGTCACGGTCCTCTCCGGTCCAGCCTCCTGCAGAAACACAGCACGTGCCTGCTGAGCTTTTCTGAGCTTCCTGTACATCCTGCCTCTTTTCTTTCCATATCTGAGAGATACACAGCAAGATCGTGATCCCCACTTTACAGATGAGGACACTGAGGTTCCCAGAAGTTAAGCAACTGGCCCAAGGTTGCACCAGCCTGGGAACTGGTAGGACCAATTTTCGAGCCTGGGCTCCTGAACCCGGCCTTGAGACCCTAGCCGTATACATCTTTGGCTTTCTCCAGTGCAGCACCTTCCCCTAACCCAAGCATCCCCATCCCTTCAGCTACTAATCCTCTGATCCCCACCACCTCCCCCAACTAATATCCTGTTTGGGAATAAAGAGGGTCTGACCCAGGGATGAGCCCTCTCTCGAGCCACTCCCCACCAAATATGCAAGTGAACTGGAAGCGGGCCAGCTCTGACTCCAGCACCAAGTGTGAAGTGGTCCCCCTAAACCCCCCAAGGATCTCAGTAGACAAAATTACACTGCTGGTGGGAATGTAAATTGGTACACCCATTCTAGAGAACAGTATGGAGACTCCTTAAAAAACCTAAAAATAGAGCGACCATATGACCCAGCAATCCCACACCTAGGCATATATCTGGAGAAAAACATGGCTCAAAAGGATACATCCACCCCAGTATCACTGCACCACTGTTTACAATAGCCAAGACATAGAAGCAACCTAAATGTCCACTGACAGATGAATGGATATACATATATACAACGGACTATTACTCAGCCATTAAAAAGAATGAAATAATGCCATTTGCAGCAGCATAGACAGACCTGGAGATTATTATACTATGTGAAGTAAGTCAGAAAGAGAAAGACAAATATCGTGATATCACTTATGTGCAGAATCTAAAAAAAATAAAATGGTAACAAATGAACTTACAGAACAGAAACAGACTCATAGTCTTAGAGAATGAATTGATGGTTATGGGGGGAAGGACTGGTTGAGACTTTGGGACTGACATGTCCACACTGCTATATTTAAAACAGATAAGATAACCAGGGCTTCCCCAGTGGCTCAGTGGTAAAGAATCCACCTGCCAATGCCAGGGACACAGGTTCAATCCCTGATCCAGGACGAGCCCACATGCCTCGGAGCAACTCAGCCCACACGCCACAACTACTGAACCTGTGCTTTGGAGCCCGGGAGCCGAAACAAGAGAAGCCACCGCAATAAGAAGCTTGCTCTCTGCAACTAGAGCAAAGCCCAGGCAGCAACGAAGACCCAGCACAGCCAAAAATAAATAAATAATTAAAACAGACAACCAAAAGGACCTATTATAAAATAAATAAATAGATAAATTACTTAAAAAAAAAAAAAAGAAGGCAGAGCCCCACTGCACTACCATCCTCAGAGTCTAATCTACCACGTGTCTTTTCTCCTCGACCGTGGGTGAATAAAATTGCTTCTGAGGAAGAAGCCTTATCAAAGAGCTCCTGGATAATCTAAATTATAACTACCGGGTCACCTTCCTCCAGCACCCTGGAGTTCCAGCTTTCCCCTGGGCCTCCGGTCTCCAGCCTGACAAGGCTGATTAGAGGGACTGCCACTAATGTACACGTATCATCTGCTCTAAATAACCATAAAAACAATAACCATAATGATGGGCACCCTCAGAGAGACTCTGCTAGAACCGAGCTACCACTTTATTAAAAACAAGCTGGGCTTGTTGTAGACAGGAAATAAAACATTTTCAAAGATTTTAAATATTCTCTCCACTCCGAAGAATATGTTCTAAAGAAATAAGTCAATAGGCACTACCCATATGATATTCGTTACAATGTTCTCTTTGAGAGAAAAAAAAAAAAAGAAGTAGAAGGGGAAACAGCAACCTAAATGTCAAACCACAGGCAACAATTATGTAAATTACAGTCCACCAATACCAGAAACTACTGCTTGGACATTTAAAGGTATAATTACAAAAGTTATGCAGGAACATGGGAAAATTCTCACAAGAATAAATGAAAATGCAGGAGAGAAAAGACCACATAAAAATCTGGACAAGACTCAGATGTTAACGCACCAACAGACAACAGCTGATGGAAAAATACGGACAAAAGAAGCAAGAGTCCCAACATACCGAGTGTGCCCACAAATTAACAGGAAAGAGCAAACCAGAGTAAAAACGCACAAAAAGGACACTTACATGTACACAACAGAACACGTGAATCACCAAGGAATATGTCGTAGGATGCTCAACTTCTAACTTCTAAGGGAAATGCCGGTGAAAATAAAATTTTTGTCCGTCAAATTAACAGAAGTCGGCCATGTGCAGGGCTGGGAAGGATGCTGAGAAATGGGAATTCCCAGTCCCTGGCAATAGGAATGGACTTGCTACAACCTTTCTGGAAAATAACCAGCCAATGCCCACTGCATATGCATGTGCTCGGTCGTGTCCAACTCTCTGCAATCCCATGGATTGTAGCCCACCAGGCTCCTCTGTCCATAGAATTTCCCAGGCAAGAAGACTGGAGCGAGTTGCCATTACCTACTCCGGGGGATCTTCCAACCCATGGACTGAACCTGCCTCTCTTATGTCTCCTGCGTTGGCAGGCAGATTCTTTACCACTGCACCACCTGGGAAACCCCAATACTCATTAAAAACTAAACCTTACAGAATTTTAACCCATGGACAAGGATGTTTACTGGTTGTTTACAGAAACCAAAAAATGGGAAGCCATGCAAGTGATGTTATTAACTGGGAAATGGCTGAATCAATTATAACAAATCTATACCTTGGAATATTATACAATAGTTTAAGAAGTACTAGTGAGATTATGTGTATAGCCATGCATCATGTTAAGCAAAAGTAAAAAGTAGAGTGATGATAATAATGTAATCCACTTATTTTTAAGCATATTATTTATGTTTATAAACATTTCCATGATTACAGAGAAAGGACAGGAAGAATAGTTTGGTTATTGGTTACAGAGAGTTAACGCTTTATTTAAATATCTCTATGCTGTTTTCTCACAAGGAGTGTCACTCTGTGAACCAGAAAACTCTACAATTAAACTAGAAAGTTTACATGTAAAAAATAATTAAGTCATCTTAGCACAATAAAATTACGAGTAAAACTTTTACATGTTGTTGAACTGTTAATGTAAAAGTACTTTTTAAACAAAGAAGTCAAAAGATGTTTAAAATTTAAACATATCTTTTTAAAATTAGAACATAAACCAATCACTCTCTGGACCAAATCCACTGGAAGGATGGTTTAACTGCTGGGCAAAATCCTCTCATCCACAAGGAAGCAACATGAGTCTGGTCAATTCCCAGCCTGATCAATGCTCTCAAATGCCACGAACACAACAGGTACTTAATAAATGCTGGTGAGTCCGCTGTGTGCGTGCACTCAGCTGTGTCTGACTCTCTGCGACCCCATGGACTACAACTTGCCAGGCTCCCCTGTCCATGGAATTTTCCAGGAAAGAATACCGGAAGGGGTTGCAATTTCCTCCTCCAAGGGATCTTCACGACCCAGGGATCAAACCCACGTCTCTTGCACCTCCTGTGTTGGCAGGCAGATTCTTTACTACTGCGCCACCAGGGAAGCCCAGTAAATCCATCAGTGGGAGCTTAAACCATAGCTGCCACTTGAGAATCAGAACTATCACATTTCAAAATGCACAGATCCCCCACCGAGCAATTTCTCAGGGGAAACTGCCTCTGCTGAGTCATTTACATCTTTCCGCAGAGATTACCGAGATGAGCACCGAGCATGCTTGAGGCAGCACTGTTCACTGCGCAGAAAACCGGAACCAAGGACCCTGAGAGCAACCCAGGGAGGACTGGGTGAATACACGGCACAGTCATGTAACAGAAGAGAGTGTGGCTGGTAAAGTATTATTTGCTTTTTCTTTCAATTTCCCTCGACTTAGCACGGACAGAAAAATCAACACTGGTTTCTAAGCGAAAGAAGCAAGATATAGAACGTTATTTAGAATATGAAACTATCTGGGGAGGGGAAAAAAGATACTCAATCTCTCCCCGCCCACTCACACTTCATACATATTTGCATATGCTTGAAATTTTCTAGAAGGACACCCAAGAAACTACCATCGATGGTGACATCTGGGAACAGAGCGCAGGGAGGGGAAGTACTGAAACTTTTACTTTCCCTTCATATTCTTCTAGAATACAGCTTTATTCTAGTATTTTTAAACTTTTTTTTAAATTAATTTAATTGAAGGGTAATTACTTTACAGTACTGTGGTGGGTTTTGCCACACATCAGCATGAATCAGCCACAGGTGCACATGTGTCCCCCTATCCTGAACTCCCCTCCCACCTGCCTCCCCAGTCCATCCCTCTGGGTTGTTCCAGAGCACCGGCTGAGTCCCCTGCTTCATACATCGAATTTGCACTGGTCATCTGGTTTACATACGGTAATATACACGTTTCAATGTTATTCTCTCATATCATCCCACCCTTGCCTTCTCCCACATAGTCCAAAAGTCTGTTGTTTACATCTCTGTCTCTTTTGCTGCCTTGCAAATAGGATCACTGTTACCGTCTTTCTAAATTCCATATATATGGGTTAATATACTGTATTGGTATTTCTTTCTGACTTACTTCACTCTGTATAATAGGCTCCAGTTTCATTCACCTCATTAGAACTGACTCAAATGTGTTCTTTTTTATAGCTGAGTAATATTCCATTGTGAATATGTACCATAGCTACCTTATCCATTCATCTGCCGATGGATATCTAGGTTGCTTCCATGTCCTAGTTATTGTAAACAGTGCTGCAATGAACATTGGGGTACATGTGCCTCTTTCACTTCTGGTTTCCTCGGTGTATATGCCCAGCAGTGGGACTGCTGAGTCATATGGCAGTTCTATGTCCAGTTTTTTAAGGAATCTCCACACTGTTCTCCATAGTGGCTATACCATAAACTTTTTTTTAAATTATAACTTTTTATTTATTTATTTAATATTTTATTTATTTGGCTGCAGTGGGTCTGCATGGAGGCATGCAGGATCTTTTAGTTGCAGCATCTGGGATCTAGTTTCCTGACCAGGGGTTGAACCTGGGCGCCCTGCATTGGGAGCACAGAGTCTTAGCCACAGGACCATCAGGGAAGTCCCTAAAGTTGTAACTTTTAAAAGATAATTCTTTGAAAGCAATAGCATAATCAAAAGAGTTACTGTGCAAGACCTTCCAGGTCAATTCAACATCTATTTTAAAAAGAAGACTTTTTTAGCAACCCTTTAGAAAGTCATCTTAATCACAGAAGAAAAGCACCTCATCATGTTAATGGGTCCTGAAAAGCCTTTGGAGGGGAATCAAGGGCAGTGGGGATTTCCAACCTGATCTGACCCTGAACAGTGTGGCCAAGGTTCTGAAACAGACGAGATTCATTAAAAACATATAAACTTAATTTTTAAAACCTGAAACCCATTCAAACCTAAATAAATCAGAAGTCCATGATATTGGGGAGCAAGTAATAATGTTCCATCTCCCTGCCAAGCTACAGCAAGCTTCCTCCTTGGAATTTCCAGGCCCTTCTTAGTACCACAAGTCATTTTATTAGTGCTGTAGGCATTTTGGTAGCAGGCTCCAGGCCAGATTTTCCTTAGATGAGCTCCACAGTTCCTTTGATCACTCCATGCACCTCAGGGCCTTTGCACGTGCTGTCCCCTCTATCTGAGACCCCCTTCTCCCAGCCCTTACACAACCAGCTTTGCCATTCGGGTCAAAGGTCAAGAGTCATCTCCTTTGAAAGGCCTTCCCTGGACACACCCCTATCACAGCTCGCACCCCAGTTCATCCCAGTTCATGTCTTTGTGGCACTCGCTGCTATCCAAAATCACTTTGGTCATCCCCAGCATCAGCTCCATAAGAACATGGGTCTCATCCGCCTTGTTCATGGCTGTATCCCCAGTGTCTAGAACAGTGGCAGCACACAGCAGATGCTCAACTAATAATATAAGACTGAATAAATGAATGAGTGAGAAATGGGTGTGGGGAGAACAGGAGAACGAATCCAGTTGTAAAGATCACACTTAAGTACTCTGTGCCAGGGAAACGCAGGCTCTTGATGACCACTTTCCAAGGAGGAAGGCATTCCAAGCAGGTAGCCAGTAAAACATGAAGGAAGGTTCTCACGGAGACAATTCACTGAGAGGGAAGGGAGAAACCTCATAAAACCTCAATTACTGCCTGACCGGCTGGATGCCACCCTCCCCAGACATCTAGACCCATTTTCCAGGACCTGGCAACCTCCCTCCAGAGATGCAATCCCACAATTAAACCAAGGGGACACTTAAGTAGAATCTCCACTTTGTAATTGTCCACCTCTCCTGGGGCAGTTTAAGATGCAGGAGCAGCTTCAAAGCTGATCTCTCTAGACAAGCACTTCACCCTGGGGCCGAACCTTCACACCACCCCACCCTTTCCCACCCCTCTCCCCAGCCAGAATGGATTAGGGGAGAAGGGCGCAGCCTCGGATGGAAAGAGGCAGGGAAACAGCATGGAAACGGTTGCAATTTCCTTCTCTGGCTAATTGGAGTTTAACCCTCTTTGCATCTCATTAAGCTTCTCCACAGCAACCCCAATAAGCCAATTACGTGAGGTGATCAACAGCCTAAAAACTCAGGGGGCTGCGGGGACAAGGCAGAAGTCTTGCCCCAGATTTCTTCTCCGGATTCCTCCACATCAATGGCTGTGGGACTTCCCCACCCAGGGGACACGTGACAACATCTGGAGACATTTTTGTTGTCATAATAGGGAGAAGGTGCTATCTGCATCTCGTGGGGAGAGACCAGGGCTGCTGCTGAACAATGTACAAGGCCCAGGGCAGCCCCACAACGGGAATTACCTGGCCCAAAAGGTCCAGCGTGCCCAGGCTGAGAAACTGCTCCACACCTACCAGCCCTCCCCTACGGGGGCTTTCTCACAGCCCAGTCTTCTAGAAATAAACGGGGTCCCATGCCTTTGCCACAAGAAACCTGTCTGCCCCATTACCAGGCCAGGCTGTGGGAAGCACTGGCCTCAGGATGTTTGAGTCCTTGCCATTATCGCAAAACATTTGCTGTTGTTCAGTCGCTCAGTCGTGTCCGACTCTTTGTGACCGCAGGGACTGCAGCACACCGGGCTTCCCTGTCCTTCACTATCTCCTGGAGTTTGCCCTAACTCATGTCCATTGAGTAAATGATGCCATCCAACCATCTCATCCTCTGTCTTTCCCTTCTCCTCCTGTCTTCAACCTTTCCCAGCATCAGGGTGTCTTCCAATGAGGTGGCTCTTCGCATCAGGTGGCCAAAGTATTGGAGCTTCAGTTTCAGCATCAGTCTTGTCAGTGAATATTCAGGACTGATTTCCTTTAGGATTCACTGCTTGGATCTCCTTGCTGTCCAAGGGACTCTCAAGAGTCTTCTCCACCATCACAGTTCAAAAGCATTTTACTAGCTGTTTGTTTCTTTCTGCAAAAGGTCCAGGCAAGTTTTTATGGGCTAGAGTGTTACTGACCATTAAGATCTGATGAAATCTAGGCCTTATCCCACCATGAAAATCTGGAGCCAACAGACAAAACCAGACGCTTGCTTCAAATTCCCTGGGCATTGATAATTCGTTTATCCAGTCCCCTCCTGCCAACATGACCAAGCCAGACAGAGCAACACCAAACTGGTGAGCCAGATCGGCCCCAGTCATCTCACCAATGGGCTTCAAAGCAGGAGACGCTGACTCAAACACCTGCAGGTCCAGGTGGGCTCCATCAATGAAGGAAGCAGACCAAGTGAGAAAGCACAAAGCAAAAATGGCAACGGATGCCGGGCCTTAGAAGTAAAGCAGCAATAAGGAGGGGAAGGGATTGCACCAACCTGGGGCCAGCCTGTTCTGGCAGGCTGTTCTGTCGGAGGGGGCAGCCCCAGCTGACAGCCCAAGACGTACAGGCGAGGGCCCTCGTGCAATCAGATCTTCTGATTTTCCAAAAGTCAGAAACGCAAACTTTTCTGTGAATTCTTCCCATCAGTAAATATCAGGAATCACAGTAATTCCACGTTAAAATAAAGCCAGAGCAGAACACTAGCGGGCTAGATCTAGTCCCCCAATGGAACTTGTACTTCAAGACACTCAAATCCAAACATTAACAGCACCTACTGTATGTGCAATGTACTGAGTCCTGGAAAAAGAGAGGAAAGACTCAGTTCTCAACTTTGCAAAACGAAATATAAGCAGTCAGATATGGAAGCTGGAAGGCTCAGTCCACCTGGGTATCCATCCCACACAGGTGAGGGTCTAGTTCATCCTTAGAAGACTCTGGGAAGAGGCTTCAACCCAGCTCAAAAGTCACTCCAAAGCTTCCTGTCATTCATTCATTATTTACTGAGCATCTACTATATTCCAGGCACTGGGGCTGGGATTACAGCCATAAGAACAAGCACAAGCAAAAACCCCTCCCTCTGTGAAGCTGACCTTTGGTGGGAGTTTACAGACAGTAAACAAAATAAGTAAGACTTATTTTGGCAGTAAGTGCTGGGTTGTGGGGTTGGAGGGAGCCACAGCGAAGTAGCAGGGAGTCCAGGAAAGGCTGCTTGGGGTGACACTGGAACAAGGATCTGAAGGTGCACGAGCATTCTGGCCAGGGGAAACAGCAAGTGCAAAGGCCCTGAGGCAGCCTGGTCTGGAGCAAAGGGAGACAGACGGTAGCAGGGAGTGTGGTCAGAGAGGTGAGGGATCAGATGCTCTTAGGCCTTGTAAGTTTCTCTGAGGCCTCGGTTTTTTCCCTGAGGGATGCAAGGAGTCACTGCAGGGTACAGGGCAGAAGGGGGAGAGGGTCTGAGCTGTGTCTTTAACAGGATCCCTCTGGCTACAGGGCTGAGACCAGACTATGGGGTCAAGGAAGACAGCAAGGAAAGCACTGAGGTGGGAACAGCCAGCTGCAGCATTGAGGCTGTGATAGCTCCGGCCAGAGAGGAAGGCAAGGAGGCAGTGAGAAGCAGGCAGATTTGGAAACATTCTGAAGGAACAGGCAACAGGATTTGCTGATTTGCTGATCAGATGTGGAATGGGGGGGAGTCAGGGCTGATGCAGGTTTTGGGCCTGAACTTCTGGGGCAGAGCTGCCCTGGTCAACTGAGACGGGAAGAGCTGGGGCGGTGGCGGGGGGAGGATGGTGCGTAGGGGAGACGGGAGGGAGACCTCTAAGTTCATACTGGCGGCGGTGGCTTAGTTGCTAAGTCATGTCTGATTCTTCGTGACCCCATCGACTATAGCCCGCCAGGCTCCTCTGTCCCTGAGATTTCTCAGGCAAGAATACTGGAGTGGGTAGCCAATCCTTTCTCCACGGGATCGTCCTGACCCAGGGATCGGACCCAGGTCTCCTGCATTGCAGGGGGATTCTTTACTGTGAGCCTCCAGGGAAGCCCAAGTTCCTTGTGGGACATGGTAAACTAGAGACACCCAGGTGGAGATGTCGGTTCCAAAAAGTTGAGAATGTGAATGGAAAGAGAGATTTTTTATCCACCATCACGTTCCGAAGGTAAGGCTCCTCCAAGACTACCCCAAACAGAGCCTGTCCAGCTGGGAGAAGGAGACTAGCTTCACCCTGCCCTGCCCTCTCAGAGAGTCACCTTTTCTCCTCCCAAAGCCATTCACCTTGTCGTGCTGCCATGCTGGGCCTCAGATGGGGTGGACAGAGGGGACAACCCCACCAGTTCCAAGGGCCCCGTGGCTCTAGTCTGCATGGGAAGAGACCAGAAGGAGGGGTGGACATAAAGGAGGAGAGAAAGGTGGAGGAAAGCACAGTGATACATCTAAAAACCCACAGGAAGCTTAAAGGATGGAGAAAAAAATTGGCTCTTTCTACATTATAGTGAAGCCACAGGGAGTTAATTATGCCAGAAATTAGATTGACGCCAAGGTCAGACCTTACCCCAAGAAGAATTTCAAATGGCTTCTAAAGTACTTCTTTTGGGGACTTCCTTGGTGATCCAATGGTTAAGACTCTGAGCTTCCAACGCCAGGGGTGTGGGTTCGATCCCTGGTCAGGGGAATGAAGATCCTACATATTGCACAGTGCGGCCAAAAAATTAAAAAAATAAAACACTCCTTTTCTCCCATCTTTTGGCAGCCAAACTGATATTCAGGGGGTTACTGATGTGGAAGAAGGCGCAGGGCATCTCCAAGGCAAATATCAACACTAGAACCAAATGATTAGCAGGAGTCCATGAACCATGACACAGAGCCACCATTCTGTTCACTCCCTGCAGCAGCAAGTACAGCAGCAAAAATTAACTAGAGAATTCCAGTGAGTGCACCACTTAAATTTACCGAGGGCCACCTGTATACCAGGGCTTCCCTGGTGGCTCAGTGGTAAACAACACGACTGCAACGCAGGAGACGCAGGTTCAATCTCTGGGTTCGGAAGATCCCCTGGAGAAGGAAATGGCAACCCACTCCAGTACTCTTCCCTGGAGAATCCCATGGAAAGGGGAAGCTGGAGGGCTATAGTTCACGGGGTCGCAAGAGTTGGACACGACTTAAAGAGACTAAGCCACCAACCACCACACCAACTGTATCCCAAGCAGCAACATCCTAAGTACCTGCTGAGGATTCGCTTGGTACTGTGTTAACATCCCCATTATTCAGGTGTGGAAACTGAGGCATGGGGGCGGGAGTGATCTGCCCAGGGAGTAGAGCCAGGATTTGAACTCTAGGGATCCAAGCACTGCTCAGAGCCGCCATACTCCACTGCTTCCTGATTTGTCACTTACTTTTCAACATTTTCTGATTTTTCTACACTGGACATGCAATAAATTAATAAACAATTTTTTTGTTAAAAAATTAGCTTGCAAGGGGAGGCCCAGACCCATTTGCCCAACCATCATTCAAACATCAGCCACAAAACAACCCTTCCCACCTGCCCCACACCAAGCACCCTCAAAAAAAAAAAAAAGCAAACCCAGGGCTGGTGAACTTGGCCCCTATTTTCCATTTAGATAACCAAGTTCCTCTTTTTTTCATCCCAGAGCATTTGCCTGGATGAAGGTGGTTAAGTCAGCCGAACCCTCACCACAGGTTATTTCCACATTCTGGCCCTTTCCTGGGGGCTCAGAGGCAAGCACTGACTCAGGAACAAAACTCTGATTAGAGTCTCAGGTGGGCTAATCGTGTTGATTTCTAAACACATGACTTTGGTCAAGGGAGGAGCCAGGCATGACCAGGAGGATGGCCCAATCCCATGCCCCAGCTTAAGAAAAAGTGGGTCCAAAGGAAGGACCAGCAACTTGAAACACACAACTTCATTTCTGGAAAGAAAGCAATAACCATTGTTTACCTCTCTGCAGGGCATGGGCTGAGTGGCTTGCACAGATGAATTCATTTACTCTTCAAAACAACTGTAGGAGGTTGAGACTGTGGGGGCCCACACCCCTATTTTACAGATGAGGAAGATGAAGCACAGATAGACATAGTGGCTTGCCTAAGATCGCAGAGTTACCTAGTGGCTGGCAGGTCAGTCTCTCCTGGCCTTGACTGGGTGCCCTGGGAAACACAGAAGTCACCTGCTTTTGATTACATTTGGTTTCTCAGGCTACCTAGAAGTGCTCATGCCCCCGCTGCCTGCTCTCAAACCCTGGTTCCAGGGCACCTTGAGAAACTGGGACAACCAGTGAGTCCAGAAATCCAGAGGGAGGAAAGGCAGAGGAAAGTCTGCAAGGCCAAAGACTGGTGGGGAGATGGAGGGCCTGGCAGAAGGGAAAGCCAACCACCTGGCAATTTCTGTAGCAAAAGTCCTTGCAGGAGAAAAACACACACACACACACACGCAACTGATTTCCTCAGATGAGCTTCTTCAACTAAATAAACAGAGGACACTCCCAAACCCATTTGACGTTGGAAAACCTGATGCCATCCATCAATCGGCAGTTGCCATCAATAAATACATCCTGGTGCAGAATTCACGTTCACCTATTTTATCCCCTCCGTAATTCAGAACAAAATAAACAAGGAAATTCTCCAGTATCACAGCAACACTAGACCAGATCCCCATCTGATTCTTGCAGAAATAATCTTGTTGTTACACTGGGTACTGGGAGCAAGGACTCCTCAGATTTTCCTGTCTCTGCTAAGTACAATCCTACTTTGCAAATAAGTCTGCTCCCCAATCAATCCTGGACCTTGAGTGTGCAAAGCGTCTGTACTATTTCCAGCCCCCGAGTAAATCCCGTTGGCCTGAAAATGTGAGACAGAGCCAGATGTGTGTGGTTGTTCTAACAAGTGATACCTACCGCCTCCATCCCTGAAATAAACCCTTCCCATGGGGCCCTGGAAGATGACTTATCAACACTCCAAATGCAGCCTGCAAGGAGAGGACCACAAAACAGAACAAGAAGGTATTTGGAGATGCTAATCAATGGCTCCAAAGAACCAGGGGTGTTTCTCGCTTCTGATTCCTAAACAAAAGTGGGAAAACTATCCTGCCCAGGTTTGCCTACTGTAATAATCAAGAGAGTAGGACACAGAAATGCTTCCTGTAACAAAGAGGCAAATCGCATTACAGAGAAACTAAAGCCCAAGACACTGGGGATTAAGCCAGATGGCCTCCAGAGACCCGGCCAGGGTCAACAGCAAAGATTCAGAAGGAACCTAGGGTTGGTCACCACACAGAAGAGCCTCGGGTCTCAGGTGTGGAACAGCACAAAATCTACTGGTACCAGGATCTTTGGGTATCCTCAGCTGACCCCAAACTTGAGCCCAGGGTCAAACAAGCAGGGCAGTGGTGAGCAGCCCCACTTTCCTTCCTGGCTGTTCCTGAAACTTCCCTAATTCTTACCCTGTCCCCTCCAAACTCGCCCCCCACCCCCAGCCCGGACCCACAGTAATTAAACAGAAAGAAAGTAAAAGATATCAAAAATATGTAACCACAGGAAAGTAATGTGTATGCAAAACAACTGAGGAGGGGGCAAACCTCAAGTCAGCCACTGGAAGCCCCTTTCCGTAGTCTGAGCCCCTCCCCAGCTCAGCCCTTTGGCAACCGGGTGTTTGTGAAAGAGGGGTTCCAAGCCACAAAGGAGATGGGGGAACTTAAGCAGGGAGACACCCCCCATCTCTGGCGTCTCCGTCCGTGGAAGGTTATTTTCAATTGGAGGGGGGACCCCAAAGAAAGGGCCCCTCTTTTCGGCCCCATCTCCCACGCTCTGGCCCCTCACCTTTCCCCAAAAGCCCCAGAGCCGGGCATTTGCAATCCCTCCCCAACGCCCTGCTTCCCTGGAACCCAGTCACCCAAGTTTTCCGCCCCCCATCAGCTGCGCTCCCGAAGGGGGCCGGCCGAGGGCAGGGTGGGGAGCGGGCCCGGCCAGGCCGGCTGCGGGAAGGGGAGCGCGGCGTTCGCGGCGGCAGGGGACCCCGGGACCGCGGGCCCAACCCGCCCGAGCCCGGCGCTTCCCCCCGCCGGCCGGCCTCCCCGCCCGCCGGCCGGCCTCCCCACCGCTCCCGCTCCCGTCCGCCGGCCCCACGCGACCCGAGCGGCAGCCGAGCACGTACCCAGAAGGGGTCGGAGCCATCGACGCTGCAGAAGTCCCGGAGCGCCATGCGGCCGGCTCGGGCACGGCGGGCAGCGGCGGGCGGACGGGCCCGGCTGCTGGCAGCGGCGGCGGCGGCGGCGGCGGCGGCGAGGGCGGGAGGCAGCGACAGAGGGAGCCGGGGCCGCAACGCCGCCTGGTTGGCCAGCGCGTCACGGGGATGCGGCGGCCCCGCCCCACCAGGCCCCGCCCCGCCCCGCTCTGCTCACCTCGCCCGGCCCGCGTGGGCCACGCGGAGAGGCTGCACCCTAGACCGTGCGGCCGCGGAGACCGGACCCCCGCCCTTCCCAGACACCCGATCCCACCCCCCACCCCTCGCATCAGAGGCTCGGGAAAGACCGAGCGCGACCCTTGTGTGCAGACCCCAGACTAGTTTTCAAATCCTGTTGTAACAACATCAAGACGACAGCAACAGTAATAGAAAGCACCAGGGGCAATAATATATACTGATCCCTCCACGAGTGCAGAGTGCCAGACATCGTAGCTGCATCCTCATGGACTCTTGTTTTGACTCCCTTTTCATGAAGGAAGAAAACTGAAGGCAGAGAGGTTGAGTGACTTCTCCAGGGTCCTCCGGGCTTACCCAGCCTGCTGACTCAAGAGCTGACTGGGAAACTGCACGAGGTGGATACTCGATCTAATCTGCCCTATACAGATGGAGAAACAGGTTCAGAGAGGTGAAGCGACTGACCCAAGGTCACACAGCTGACAAATAGCAGGAGTGGGATTGGAAGCCATGACCAGCCTGACCCTGTAGCACTCAAGGCCTGAAGACTCCAAACTCTATTCCAAACAGCTCTGTGCAGAGAAGCTTGGCATTTTCTCTACTGTCTCTGCAGCACTCAGGAAATAACCAGGCTATTGACCCTCACCTTGAAGTCAAGAAAGGGAGGCGTAGAGATACAGTAAAAATTAATAAGCATTCACAGTCATGGGGCTTCCACAGGCTGAGTCAGCAATGAGCTTGAACTAACTTGTGAAATGCTCACTAGAACCCCAAGAGGTAAGTACTGTTATTATCCCCATTTTGCAGTTGAGGAGACTGAGGCCCAGTGAGGCAAGAGTACTTGGTCAGGGATGGTGTAGACAGTAAGTGGCCTAGGTCCCCCTCAGAGTGAGTGGATTTTCATGGGATAATTATTTTCAGGTAATAATGCTCTTTGGGCTATTGCTTTGACATTTATAGTGAACAAATACTTACTGAGCATTTACTATATACCAGGTCTTGCTAGAAACAAGACAAAGTTTCTGCTCTTATAATGCTTTTATAAAGCATTGGGGTTTCTTGTGAAGGTTTAAGTGTGTGGTTTTTTGTTTTTTTGTTTTTTTGATGGGAGGAACAGGTTAATCAAATGATCACATAAAGGGTATTTACAGCTGTAATAAAAGCTAAGAAGAAAGTGGAAGTAAGAGGGTTTTAAAGGATCATGGCCTACTGGCAGTGGAAGTCAGGGAAGGCTGCTTGGGAGGAAGAATCTTTTGAGCTGAGAAACAAGTGATGAGTCTGGTTTCATGGGGTCTGAGCTGTGTTCAGGGATAAGAAAATAGTTTGTGGAAAACCATGTAGCAGGACAGAGCAAGTCCCTGGAGGAACCTGAAGACAGGACTCCCGAGAGAGAAGCAGAAAGGACTCATCTTTGGCAGGAGGGATCAGGAGGGCCCAGAGTGTGCAGGGCCGTGTTGGCCAGGGGAGAGATTTCAGCCTGGTCCCATGAGTGATGGGGAGCCACTGGTGGATTTTAAGCAGGGCCCAAGATGGTCAGATTTATTTCCATTTTTACTCAAATTCTTTATTCATCCATTCTTTCAACAAGTACTTATTGAGCAAACATATGATAAGGTGCTCTCCATCATTAGTCATCAGGAAATTGCAAGTAAAACTCCAGTGAGATACCATTACACACCCACCAGAATGACTAAAAAGAAATCGCCAAATCTTGTCACGGCTGTTACAGCATGACTGAAACTGTAGTGGAAGTGTAAATTGGTTCAACCACTTTGGAAAACCATTTGGCAGTTTTTCCTTTAGCTAAATATGCAAGTACACAGTGACACAGCAATTCCATTTCTCAAAGGAGTGCTTAGGTCCACCAAAAGACATGTACCAGAAATGTTCAGAACAGCTTTATTCAGATACCATAAACTAGAAGCAACTTGACTATCCATCAGTAGTCAAAAAGGATGAATGAATTGTGGCATATTCGCACAATAGAGTATGAGAGAGCAAAAAAAAGGCATCAAACTACTACTGCATGTAACAATATGGACAAATCTCACAGCATGTAATAAGGAACAAAAAAAGACAAGCACGAAAGAGTATATTTCTCATGATCACACGTAGATAAAGGTCAAGCACAGGCAAAAAGTAATAGATGTTGATTGACGTCAGAATAATGGTTACTGTTAGGGAGTATGATTAGGAAGGGGTACAAGAGAGCCTGCTGGAGAGCCGAAAATGTCCTTAACTTGATCTGGTGGTCATTAGGTGGTTTATACCTACACACACATTTTAAAATTCATTGAGGTGGACACTTAGGGTTGCTATACTTGGCTCTTTAAAACTTATACCTCAGGGAACTCCCTGACAGTCCAATGGTTAAGACTCCATGCTTCCACTGCAGGGCACAGTTTCAATCCCTGGATGGGGAACTAAGATCCCACATGTCACATGCTGCAGCCAACAAAGAAAATGATAGACCTTACATGAAAATTTAATGAGGCTTCCCAGGTGCCACTAGTGGTAAAGAACCTGCCTGCTAATGCAGAGACATGTATTCAGTCGCTGCATCAGGAAGGTCCCCTGGAGGAGGGCATGGCAACCCGCTTCAGTATGCTTGCGTGGAGAATCCAATGGACAGAGGAGCCTGGCAGGCTATGGTCCATAGGGTCGCAAAAGAGTCAGACACGACTGAAGGGACCTAGCACGCACACATGCACATATACACACAAGACACATTTTAAAATTCATTGAGCTGGCCACTTAAGGAAGCTATGCTTTGCTCTATAAGTTATACCTTAGGAAACTCCTTGGCGTTTCAATGGTTAGGACTCCGTGCTTCTACTGCAGGAGGCAAGGGTTCAACCCCTGGTCAGGGAACTAAGATCCTGCATGCCACACAGTGGGGCCAAAACAAACAAACAAACAAAGTTACATCTTATTTGAAAATTTAATATAGAAAGTAAGTAAGGAAAATAAAAATATTTATTGGGGCCTACCATGTAGGTGCTGTAGACA
This sequence comes from Giraffa tippelskirchi, assembly GCF_054371585.1. Lineage (NCBI taxonomy): Eukaryota > Metazoa > Chordata > Mammalia > Artiodactyla > Giraffidae > Giraffa > Giraffa tippelskirchi. Next base: position 27,176,600 of record NC_137287.1, read on the forward strand.
CATCGGTGAACAGAACAAGGATCTCTGCCTTTGTGAGAAGCAAGCAGAAGACAGACCGAACAAATGAGGTTTCTGTTTTCCAGGAGCAGAAACTGGGGGTTAGAGGGATGAGGTAACTTGCCCACAATCCCACAGCTGGGATGTGGCAGAGAGGAGACCCAGCCCTGCTCTTAACTGCCAAGCCCTCCCCACACTTCTTTTTCAGCCACAAATTCAAAAGTCCTCCCCTCCCCTTCTTTCCAAGCCCCTTCCTTCCTCTCTGCAGCCCTGGAACTGTAATGAACACATCAGACCCAGAGGCTCTGGGCCCTGGGCCAAACCCACCCAATGAAAGCAAACAAAATAAATTGATGGTGAAAATGCAGGATCTGAATTTCAAGTATCAGCTGCCCTGGTAGACCATGAGTTCAGTGAATCATATATGAAGAAGGCCAGAGAGATCCTTTTTATTTTTCTCAGAAATCGGAGCCTCCGGTTCCTGTTCATTTATTTCACAGGACTTTTCATTGTTTGTAATCATCTAATTATTTGCTCCATAGAGGCCTCCCCAGCCATACTGGAAGCTTCTAGCTCCTGCTGTCTCTCACCTGGACTGCTGTACCAGCCTTCTCCCTGGTCTCCCATCCCTGTCCCTCCCTGCTGTGATCAGAGCTCAACACACCAACCGGGGGTGGGGGATAAGGTCCTATTAAAGCAAGAAAGCAACACCCTTGCATAAAGTCCCCCTGGCCTCCTATTGTGCTTAGTACAAAAGTCTGTGGGATGTGATCCAGCAATTCTATTTCTGGGTAGACACCCAAAAGAAGTGAAAGCAGGAACTTGATATTCGCACACCCATGTTCATAGCAGCATTGTTCACAATAGCCAAGAGGTAGAAGCACCCCAAGTGTCCATCAACAGATGAATAAAGAAAACGTCATCTACAGGCAATGGAATATTATTATTCAGCCTTAAAAAGGAAAGAAATTTTGACACATGCTATAGGGATGAATTTTGAAGACTTCAGTTCACTTCAGTTGCTTAGTCGTGTCCAACACTTTGCAACCCCATGGATTGCAGCACACCAGGTTTCCCTGTCCATCACCAACTCCCAGAGTTAGCTCAAACTCATGTCCATCGAGTCAGAGATGCCATCCAACCAGCTCATCCTCTGTCCTCCCCTTCTCCTGCCTTTAATCTTTCCCAGCATCAGAATCTTTTCCAATGAGTCAGTTTTTCACCTCAGGTGGCCAAAGTATTGGAGCTTCAGGTTCAGCTGAAGACATTATGCTAAGTGAAATAGGACAGTCAGAAGAGGAGAAATATTGGATGAGTCCACTTACCCTGGGTTGGGAAGATCCCCTGGAGAAGGAAATGACAACCCACTCCAGTATCCTTGCCTGGAAAATCTCATGGACAGAGGAGCCTGGTGGGCTGCAGTCCATGGGGTCGCAGAGTCAGGCATGACTGAGCGACGAACACTTACTTACCACTTATGTGAAGCTCCAGAGTAGTCAATCTCACAGAGACAGAAAGTGAAATGGTGGTTGCCAGGGGCAGGGGACATGATGGGGACTTGATGTTTAATGGGCACTGAGTTTCTATTTGACAGTTGGGCAACAATATGAGTATAATTAATGCCACAGAACTAACTGTAAACTTAAAATGGTCATAAAATTTGTCATCTTATGTTGTGTATATTTTACTACGATTAAAAATAAGCGTGAGAAAAAGGAGCAAAAGAGAGTAGTTTTTAAAAAAAAATTTTGAAATTCCCTGGTGGTTGAGAATCTCAGTCTCTTCCAGTAGTTGAGAATCTGCTTGCCAGCACAGGGGACTCAGTTCGATCCCTGGTTCAGAAAGATTCCATGTGCCATAGGGCAACTAAGCCTGTGTGCCATACCTCCTGAGTCCAGGCTCTAGAATCTGTGCTTCGCGACAAGAGAAGCCACCACAATGAGAAGCCCGCTCACCTCAACTAGACAATAGCTCCTGCTCGCCAGAACTACAGAAAGCCCATGCACAGCAATGAAGACCCAGTGCAGCCAAAAATAAAATAATAACATTTATTTAAAAAAAAAAAAAACCACTAGGCTTCTGTGACCTGGTCCTTACCCATCCTTGTCATCTTTTTTCTTTTTAAATTTTTATTTATTTTATTTTTGGCTGTGCTCTCTGTTGCTGCTCAGGATTTTCTCTAGTTGCAGTGCACAGGTTTCTCTTATTATGGCGCGCACACTATCTAGGGTGCACAGGCTTCAGTAGTTGTGGCGTGTGGGCTCAGTACTTACGGCTCCAGGCTCTAGAGCACAGGCTCAATAGTTGTGGTGCATGGGCTTAGTAGGATGTGGGATCTTCCCGGATCAGGGATCGAACCTGTGTCTTTTGCATTGGCAGGTGGATTCTTTACCACTCAGCCGCCTGGGAAGCCCCCCAATGTCATCCTGAACCCTTTTGTCCTCAGTCGCTGTGCTGCTGCAGCCACACTGAGAGCTTTCTGTTTCACCTCCAGATCTTTCCCCTGGCTGATGCCCCTGCCTGGAACCCCATCCTCTGGAGCATCAAGTAGCCTGGGCTCTCGTTAGACAGGCTTAGCCACCATCCCCTCATCTCACCCCTGCTCTAACACAATCTGAAATTTGTCATTGGTTCTTCCTCCTCCTACAATAAGAGCATGACTTCGTCTTCCTTCCCATTTCAGTCAGCAAATATTTATTGCCAGGCTGTGTTCTGGGCAGGAGGTAACAAACTACCACCAGCCACCTGTTTGTGCAAATAAAGTTTTATTGGAACACAGTCCCACATGTTTTCTTATGGCTGTTACAACCTTGGAGCTGGGTAGCTGTAACAGAGCTCGCATGGTCATAAAGCCTGAAATGTTTACTGCCTGGCTCTTCACCTGAAAAATTTTACCGACCTCTGTTCTAGGAGTTTGGGCTACATCGAAGAGCAAAATGTACCAAAATCCCCCACCCATACCATGGAGCTGAAATCCTAGTGGGAGAGAGAAGGATATTTACCTACTTACAAGGCAAATGGGACAATATAATAGCGATGACTTAGGATAGTCAAATGCTAAGAAGAAAAATATAAAGTATGGATCTGGAGAGTGAGTATTTAGTTGGAGTGATGCAGGAAGGGACTTCCCAGGTAGTGCAGTGGTAAAGGATCCGCCTGCCAATGCAGGCGACACAGGAGATGTGGGTTAAATCCCTGGATCGGGAAGATCCCCTGGACTAGGAAATGACAACCCACTCCAGTATTCTTGCCTGGAAAATTCCATGGACAGAGGAGCCTGGCAGGTTACAGTCCATTGGGTCGCAAAGAGTTGGACATGACTGAGGAAGCATGATGTGGGAAGAGGGGCCAAGGAAATTGTATTTAAGTAAATGTACGAAGGGAGAGTGGACATGTGGGGAGCGGTGAATCAAAGGTCTGGGGTGAAGCACGACAGCCAAAGAACAGCAGAGAACCAGTGGGGTTGGAGTGGAGATGAGGCCTGTTCACAAGGGCCTCGTAGGCCCCAGCGAGGACTTGGGTTATCCTTGGAGTGAAGCAGAAGGTCACGGGAAGGAATTGAGTGGAGGAGCTGGAGTGACTTGATTTTTATCAGCATCACTCAGGCTGCTGGGTAGAAAAAGACCACGATGAAGAATGTCAACTGTCCTATTAGTAAATAAAGGATGTGTGGTCATCAAGCCATCAGCTACTGCGGCCACCTCCAGCTGTGTACCTGGTGGGGCCTCAGGGTGGCAAAAAGCTGAATACTAACCCTATCAGTGTCCTGTTAGTTAGGGTGCCTATCAAAGGAATGATTTCAAGAAGCCCAGATTCTTACATCTTCCCATACATAGAGAAGCACTAAATCCCTTAGCCTAGAATATCTAGTTTTCTTTAATTTACAATAATCTTCTGATGTTCAGACCACCTGCCCTTTGTAGCAAAACTTCTATATAACCTGGCTCCTCCCCTGCCTCCCAGGAGCAGTTCTCCTAGGGTTACTTGAGATCCTGCCTCCTGGGCTTAAATCTGAAAAATTTCTGCTGAATAAACCATAACACTCAACATTGAGATTGCGTGTTATTTTTTCCAGTCAACAGCTCAAGAGATCAAGGAATAAAAGGGTTAATATCAGCCTGGACAGCCAAGTGGACCCACGGTCCTGTTTTTCTGAGGGCACTGCTGCTGCTGCTGCTGCTGCTAAGTCGCTTCAGCTGTGTCCGACTCTGTGCGACCCCATAGATGGCAGCCCACCAGGCTCCGCCATCCCTGGGATTCTCCAGGCAAGAACACTGGAGTGGGTTGCCATTTCCTTCTCCAGTGCATGAAAGGGAAAGGGAAAGTGAAGTTGCTCAGTCGTGTCCGACTCTTGGCGACCCCATGGACTGCAGCCCACCTTGTGGACCATTGTATTCAGAACACTTTTACCCGAAGCTCTGTACCTGGCTTGGAACTCAAGGCAGCTCATTGTCTGAGTTCCAGGAGAGAGAAAGGCAGGACATTGGTATTCACAGAATTTCAAACTGCAAGTTTTCTATAATTTTAGAAAATAGAGTTTCTCAACTAGTGAGAAAGTAGCGGTCGCTCAGAGCAGGAGGTCACTATGTCACTCCACAGCTGCAAGTGTCCTTGGAAGAAAAATTATTTCCTGTTACCTCGGCAGCCAGCTTTATCCTGTCTGTTAGCCCAGCCTAAAGAATGGCCTGGCTGAGTTTTCCTCTCCCAGTCCGATCCAATTTTCACTTTCTCACAATGAAAGATCATGTACTACATTTAATATTTCTGGCTCTTAAATGTCTTTTGATCTAGAAGAGTCCCCACTCTTTTATATTAATGAGGCCTTCCCTGGTGGTTCAGGCAATAAAGAATCTGCCTCTAATGCAGGAGACCTGGGGTTCGATCCCTGGATTGGGAAGATCCCCTGGTGAAGGGAATGACAACCCACTCCAATATTCTTGCTTGGGAAATCCCATGGATAGAGGAGCCTGGTGGGCTACAGTCCATGGGGTCGCAAAAAGTCAGGCATTACTGAGCGACTAACACTTTCACTCTTATATTAATATACATACATATATGTGTGTGTGTGTATATATATATATATATATATAAATATATATAAAACGTCTTGTTGAAAAGACCAAGTCAATTATACTGTAGAATACACCACAGTCTTGGATTTCTCCTTTTTCATTTCTTCATTGGCATGGTTTAATGTGTTCCTCTGTCCTTTGTATTTTCTGTAAACTTATGATCTAAAGGCTTGATTGGAATCAGGTTAGCATACATTCTTTCCGGAATAGGGGCTCCTGGATGAGGGACTATTGATGCAAAGGAGCATGAGGGAACTTTATGAAATAATGGAAATTTCCTGTGCCTTGAATGCAGTGGAAATTATACAGATGTATGCTTGTCAGAACCCATCAAAGTGGATACTTCATATTAAACTATTTAAATAATCTGTATAAAAATATCTTTATGAAGTTAGATCTCTATAGAGGAGAAAGAGAATCTGCTTAAATCTCGGCTTCTGAGTGTTCTGTCTCCTAAAACTAAGATACCTGAGAGAGTGCCTGCCTCCAACGTGTTCCTGCCTTCACAATTCCCTTTCCTCCACTGCATGAAAGCAAGATAGTGCTTCTCACTCATCTTGAAACTTACTGAGGTGTGTTGTGCTGTGGTGTAAAACCCTGGATGCCGAACAAAGGCATAAAGATAATAGTGTGTAGTTAGAAAGGACAATGCCCCCCAGGACAAGATAACAAATCCTTCTGCAATTTAGATGATTTGTTATTTGCTTCCAACCAACATGAAGGAGACACTGCACAACTTGTTGGATAATAAATTGTTGCAAATAATTTGTGGTAACTTATCATAATGAGATAATGTGGCAAATTACCCAGGCTTTCAAACAGGGGTGACCTTGGATTACTTAGCTGTTACAAAATTTCCATTCAGGTCTCCTGTTTATGTGAAAAACATTTCTCAGAATTTACTTTATAAAAGCAAAAAAGGGGGGAGGCAATAGCACTTTTTCTAAACTCTGTCGCATTTCAGCAATAAATAATATTAATCCAGACATGTGTGCATGCTTAGTCGCTTAGTCATGTCCTACTCTTTGCGACCCCATGGACTGTAGCCCACCAGACTCCTCTGTTCTTGAGAGTCTCCAGGCAAGAATACTGGAGTGGGTTGCCATTCCCTTCTCCAGGGGATCTTCCTGACCCAGGGAGCAAGCCCAGGTCTCCTGCATTGCAGGCGGATTCTTTACCACTGAGCCACCAGAGAAGCCCCTTTTCCATGGACAGATGGACCTAAAATTATTCACCAAAAAATAACTATCCCATCTCTCTCATTTAAAAACTCATTGAGGACAAAACATACTTTTCAGTGTATAACATTATTGATCATAATGTAGTATATTTATGTTATTTTGATCAGTTATATTCCAATAGTAGTTGTAATGATAATTTAGAGAAAATTTTTAAAACTTAGAGCATTATAAACACTGGATAATCTTCAAAATTTGAGTCTTGGGGAAACAAGACTTTAATATATACATTAAAATATATGTATATACACATATATTAACATAAGCATTTTGTTGCAGACAAGTATGGTCTGGTGATTGATTTTAAAACTTTTCAAGTATATTATATTATGATAGAAGTCTGTGAGAGAAATAGAATGGAAATACAAGTTCAAGGAGAAAAAAACAAATAAAATAAAATTTCCAACTAAGAGCCTGTTCTTATATTTTTTCCCTACAAAATTTTCCATTTATTTCCATAATGCTGTGTGATTATGCTCATGGATTTTTAAAAACAAACAATGATAGGTATATTTAAAAGTATGAAGTAAAATTATGTTCTAAAATATCAATATTTATAATAACTGGGAAATTAAGACTGCAACTATTTAAACTTACAAAAAACAAATTTCAGACCTTAAGTAAAAATATGCAAGGGGTACAGAGTTCTTAGAAATTCTTTAAGAAGAAACACACGTAAAATACTTGATGATCTCTAAACAAGACCTTCTGTCCATCTACTGAGCAGAAAGCATGGCAGGCAAAATGCTTGAGATCAAGACTGACAGGTTTCTGCTCTCACAGAGATAACATCAAGTAATAAATATAAACAAAGGCAGAAAAACAGCCAGTTTCAGGACTGATACTTTGAAGGGTGCAATAAGTAAAACAGACTGGGTTCCTTGGATAAGGATGAAGGTGGGGGTGGGTGGAGAGGGAAAGATGGATTGATGAAGATCTCACAAAGGAAGTGACATTTGAACTAAGACCAGAGCAGGGAGGATGTCAGCAAGCAGAAAATCTGAGTAAGAGAGGTTCAGGCTGAGGGAACAGCAAGCGCAGAGGCCCTGTGGCAGAAACAAGCTTGCTGTGTTCCAGTAATAGAGAAGATGCTTGTGGCTGAAGCATGGTGAGCCAGGGAGAGTGTTGGAAAGGTAAGCTGGCGTGTTGTAAGCTGTGCTGAGGCATTTGAATTTTATTCTGAAGACAATAGAAATCCTTTAGAACAGAGTTTCTCAATTTCTGCTCTACTGACATTTGGTCTAGACAATTCTTTGTTGTGGGGGCTGTCCTGAGCATCGCAGGATGTTTGGCAGCATCCCTGTCTACTACCCACTGGATGTGAGTAGCCCCCTCATCTCACAACCCACTGTGACAATCGAAAATGTCTCCAGACATTGCCAGACATCCTCTGCGGCAGTGAGGGTGGGGTGGGATACATCCCTATAATGGGGTTGCTACACAGTCACCAGAAATGGTTGTGCTGGTCTATAGCTGATGAACAGAAAAACATTCATGACCCCAGCAAGTCATGCCAACCCAATACATTTTATGGCTGCTACTTCCCATTGTCGTTGTTGTTCAGTTGCCCAGTTGTGTCTGACTTTTTGTGACCCCATGGACTGCAGCACACCAGGCCTCCCTGTCCCTCACCATCTCCCAGAGTTTGCCCAAGTTCATGTTAATCGCATCGGAGATGCCATCGAGCCATCTCATCCTCTGATGCCCTCTTCTCTCCTTCTGCTGTCAATCTTTCCCAACATCAGGGACTTTTCTAAGAGTCGGCTGTTTGCATCAGATGACCAAAATACTGGCGCTTCAGCTTCAGCATCAGTCCTTCCAATGAGTATTCAGGGTTGATTTCCCTTAAGATTGACTGGTTTGATCTCCTTGCTGTCCAGGGGACTTTCAGGAGTCTTCTCCAGCACCACAGTTCAAAGGCATCAATTCTTTGGTGCTCTGCCTTCTTTACGGTCCAGCTCTCACAACCATACGTGACCCCTGGGAAGACCATAGCGTTGACTATACAGACCTTTTTGTCAGCACAGGAATGTCTCTACTTTTCAACACACGCTCTGGGTTTGTCATAGCTTTCCTGCCAAGAAGCAGTTGTCTTCTGATTTCATGACTGCAGTCACCATCTGCAGTGATTTTAGAGCCCAAGAAGAGGAAATCTGTCACTACTTCCACCTCTTCCCCTTTATTCGCCATGAAGTAATGAGTCCAGATGCCTCCCATAACCTCCCTAAAATGACCACCAAGGAATAAGAAAGGTTTAAACTAATGAGGAAAAGGAAAATAGGAGAGGAAACATTAGATGAAAAGTGCCGGCAAAATTTCAGAAGATAGAAAACAGGTGGTAAGTGAATTAGCTGGACACAGAGATTAAGGCCAAGCTAATTTCCACCATAGAAACCAGAGAAGTCTGAGAAACTAAAATGCCCATCACCTGTGAAAGCTGGGTTGAGTTGGGACCAGAAGCTGAAGGACTGTGTGGAAGTCGTCAAGAGGAGAGGGTGGATTCTTACCACCCTCTGGAGCAGGTGACTTTATCTTTCCCAGCCACAGCATAAGACAGGAAGTTTTAGAGAGTCTAGATTTGGGAAGGGACACAGTAGAGGATGAAGTGAATCATGAAACTGAAAACAGACAAAGAAAGAGGTTACCTACGAATGGTGAGATTCCCCAGTTCCCATCCCTGCCTGCTCCCAAAATGATGACAGGCTTAGACCTCCGAAACAGTCAACATAGGCTCAGTTATGCTGCAGCAACAAAAATCCCTCAATCGCAGTAGTTTAAAACAGTGTTAGTGTATTGTTTGCTTAAGTTACATCTCCATGTGGGTTGTCTTCACTCCGTTTCTTGGAGCAGCCGTGATCTGTAGGTGGATGATCACCATGCCAAGGGAAAAGAGAGGTTCAGGGTCCCACTTAGAGTCATACATGTTTTCTTAAGGGGGGGATGAAATTTATAGGACATAAAATTCACCATGTCAGAATGAACAATTCACTGGTATTTAGGATATTTACAGTGTCGTGTAGCCATCAGTTCTATTTAGCTTCAAGTTATTGCCCAAAAGGAAACCCACCCAGGCCCCTCTCCCCCTGTCTCTGCAACCATCTGTCTGAATTCTGTGTCTATGGATTGACCTGTTCTGGATTATTCTATGTACAGTGCTCAGGCTCAGATGCTCAGTTGTGTCCGACTCTTTGCGACCCCATGGACTACAGACCACCAGGATCCACTGTCCATGGAATTTTCCAGGCAAGAATACTGGAGTGGGTTGACATTTCCTTCTTCAAGGGTCTTCCTGACCCAGGGATGGAGCCCATGTCTTTTGTATCTCCTGCACTGGCAGGCGAATTCTTTACCACTAGTGCCACCTGGGAAGCCCTATATACAGTAAATACTCCTTATATGTGGATTCCATATTTCTGAACTTGTCTTACTAAATTAATTTATTTGTAATTTCAAAGTTGATAGGACTTTCATGGTCATTGGTGGAGACAAATAGAGTGGCAACAAATTTGAGTTGCTCTACATGGGTGTTCCAGCCAAAGAGGAAGAAGGCATTTCCGGTCTCATACTGTAAACAAATGACCATGGTATATTTGGTGCCACATTTTGCATTTGCATGCTTTTTTGTTTGTGATTTCACTGTTTAAAGACTTGAGAGTACCTTGGACTGCAAGGAGATCCAACCAGTCTATCCTAAAGGAGATCAGTCCTGAATATTCATTGGAAGGACTGATGCTGGAGCTGAAACTCCAATACTTTGGCTAATTGATTTGAAGAACTGACTCGTTTGAAAAGACCCTGATGCTGGGAAAGATTGACGGCAGGAGAAGGAGACGACAGAGGATGAGATGGTTGGGTGGCATCACCAACTCGACAGACATGAGTTTGAGTAAACTCCGGGAGTTGGAGATGGACAGGGAGGCCTGGCATGCTTCAGTCCATGGGGTCGCAAAGAGTCGGACATGACTAAGCGACTGAACTGAACTTGCTGTTTAAAGTGCCCCCAAGTATAGTACTGAAGTGCTGCCTAGTGTTTCAAAAAAGTAGATGCGTTAGGTAAGCTTTGTCCAGGCATGAGTGCTGCTGGCCATGAGTTCAATGTTAATGAACCAAAAATATGTATTAAATAAGGTTTCTTTTTTTTAAATATTGTTTTTAATTTTGGCTACACCATGCAGCTTGTAGGACTTTATTTCCCTGACCAAGGATAGAACCTGAGCCCTCAGCAGTGAAAGAATGGAATCCTAACTACAAGATGCCCAGGGAATTCCCTAAATAAGGTTTCTTTAAAGAGGAACACATATAAATCAAGATTATGTGTTGATTGGTTCATGAAAATGTTGTGACCAGAGATCCACAGGAACTGTGTTTCCCTAGGCTCCCAGAGACGTTGTAAAACATGTCTGCCATGAACAATGAAAACCATCAAATGAAATTTGTAAATGGAATCATACAATATGTGACCTTTTGTCTGGCTTCTTTCCCTTAGCATAATGTTTCTGAAGTTCATCCACGTTGTAGCAAGTATCTGTATTTCATTCCTTTTGGCATCTGGAATAATATTTCATAGCACAGAGATGCTACACAATGTTTATCATTTATCAGTTGAACATTTGGACTGTTTCCATCTTTTGGCTATTGTGAATAGTGCTGCTGTCAATATATGTATACACATGTTAGTTTGAATGAGTGCGTGCTAAGTCACTTCAGTCGTGTCCACCTCTGTGTGACCCTATGGACTGTTGCCTGCCAGGCTCCTGTGTCCGTGGGGATTCTCCAGGCAAGAATACTGGAGTGGGTTGTCATGCCCTCCTCCAGGGAATCTTCCCTATCCAGGGATAGAACCCTTGTTTTGTGTCTCCTGCTTTAGCAGGTGGGTTCTTTATCACTTGTGCCACCTGGGAAGCCCTTAGTTTAAATACCTGTTTTCAAATATTTTAGGTATATATCCAGGAATGGAATTGCTGGGTCATATGGTTACATGGACATGAACCTGAGCAAACTCTGGGAGATATTGGAGGACAGGGAAGCCTGATGTGCTGTAGTCCAGGGGGTTGCAGAGTCATATACAACTTAGCGATTGAACAACATGGTAACTTTATGTTTAACTTTCTAGGGAACCACTGTTTTCCATAACAGCTGAAACACTTTACATTCCCACCAGAAATGTTTGAAGGTTCTAATTTCTCCATAGCTTCATTGTGTGTGTGTTAGTGGCTCCATCGTGTCTGACTCTCTGAAACCCCATGGACTGTAGTCCCCAGTCTCCTCGGTCCATGGAATTCTCTAGGCAAGAATACTGGAGTGTGTAGCCATTCCCATCTCCAGGGGCTCTTCCCAATCCACAAATACAACCTGGGTGTCCTGCATTGCAGGCAGATTCTTTACCATCTGAGCCATCAGGGAAACCCCATAGCCTCTTTAGTTTCTGGGTGTTTTTTTTTTTTTTAATTGTAGATATCCTAGTGAGTATATTTGTATTTTCCTCAATGACTAATGATGTTGAGCATTTTGTTATGTGCTTGTTGGCCATTTATAGCTATGCTTTGGAGGAATGTCTAATCAAATTCTTTGTCTATGTTTTAGTTGGGTTGTTTGCATTTTTGTTGCCGAGTTTTAAGTGTTGTTTATATGGTCTGGATACTAGACCTTTATCAGATTTGCAAATATTTTCTCCCATTTTGTAGGTTGTCTTCTCACTTTCTTGACAGTGGCTTTTGGTGCACAAAGGTTTTTAATTTGATGAGGTCCAATTTGTCTGCTTTTCTCTTGCTCCTTATGTTTTTGGTGTCATATCTAAGAATCCATTAGCAAATCCAAAATCATAAGGATTCACCCCTATGTTTTCTTCTAAGAGTTTTATAGCTGCAGCTCTTATCTTTAGGTCACTGATCAATTTTGAGTTAATATTTGTATATGGTGTGAGATAAGCATCCAACTCCAATCTTTTCACATACATATCCATTTGTCCCAGGACTATTTGTTGAAAAGTCTGTTCTTTCCCTCAATGAATGGTCTTGGAATCCTTGTCAAACGTCAGCTGGCCATATACGTATGGGTTTATATCCAGATTCTCAGCTTTATTCAGTTGATGTATATGTCTATCCTTGTGTCAGGAACACATGGTTTTGATTACTGTGGGTTTGTGGTTTTTTAAAAATCAAGAAGAGTCCCTCCTCTTTGTTCTTCTGTTACAAGTTTTGCTTGTTTGTTGCTATTCAGTGTCCTTTGCAATTCCCTGTGAATTTGAGGATTGGCTTTTTCACTTATGCAAAAAAAAGTTTGTTGGGATGACCATAAGGGCCACATTGAATCTGTGGATTCTGTTGGGTAGCATTGCCATCTTATTACTATTAAGTCTTCTAATCCATGGACATGTGATGTCTTTCAGTTTATTTAGATCTTCTTTAACTTTTTTCAGCAATGTTTCATAGTTTCCAGTGTACAATTCTTAAACCTGCTTAGTTAAATTATTCCTAAGTATGTTTTTTTATGCTCTTGCAAATGAAATTGTTGTCTTAATTCTTTTCCCAGACTGTTCACTGCTGGGACATACATTATTTTTACTCATAGCTCATTGGTTATAGCTACTGACATGGTACAGTCCAACCTCACATACTGGGTGTAGTTGGAAGGAGAGAGACAGTAATTTGTTTTGTATTTTTTATAATTGCTTTACAATGTTGGGTTAGTTTCTGCTGTACAAGGAAGTGAATCAGCTATATGTATACATATATCCCTCCCACTTGGACCTCCCTCCTACCCTCCACCCCATCCCACCTAGAGGTCATCACAGAGCACCAAACTGAGTTCCCTTAGCTATAACACAGGTTCCCACTAGCTATCTATTTTAATAACACATGGTAGTGTATATATGTCAATATTCGCTGAGCAACACCAATGACAACCAAGCCTTCAAGGAGGAGATTGCAGAATTCCTCTCTAGGAAGCTGAGTAGCCAAAGAGAAAGACCTACAGACACTGATATTTGGAGCTCTCCAGTGATGTGGCTGGATCTCTCTCATCTACCTACAACAGAACTTGTGTGTGTGTCTGTGTGTGTATGTGTTACTCAGTCGTGTCTGACTCTTTGCAACCCCATAGACTGTAGCCTGCCAGGCTCCTCTATCCATTGGATTCTCCAGGCAAGAATACTGGAGTGGGTAGCCATTCCCTTCTCCAGGGAATCTTCCTGACCCAGGGATCGAACTCAGTCTCCTGCACTGCAGGCAGATTCTTTACCATCTGAGCCACCAGGGAAGCCCCTACAATAGAGCTTATCAGTCTACAAACTTCTCTTCACAGGAGAGCTTTGCAGAAGCTTTAAGTGCCTCACTGAAATATGAACAGACAGCCGAAGACTCCAACCATCTGAGAAAAGCTTTGATTATAAAAGACAACTCCCAAACAATCAGGAAAAGCAGATTTGAAGAAGCAGTGACAATGAGAAGAATGAAGTAAACTTCTAAAAAGCTGCCATAAACATCTTAGAGAGATGACAGATGGTATAGCATTCCCAGAACAGAACAGTGCTATCTTTTATTTTTTTTGGGGGGGGGGATTAAAACTTATTTATTATTGCTTCTGGCATTACTGTAATATAATTGATATACAGCACTGTATAAATTTAAGTTGTAAAGAACAAGATATCTTTTAATATTCAGGGAACAACAACAACAAAAAGCTCTTGGAAAATCAAGAAACTAAGAAGTAAATATTCAATGAAACAAGAGGAAGAAAAAAATTGAGGATATCTTCCAGAGAGAAAAGGAAATAAAGAATATTAGAAGACCACAGCAGAAGGTCCCATATCCAAATAATAAGAATTTGAGAAAAATAAAATTGAGAAAACAAGGGGGAGGAAATTATCAAGAAAATAAGAATTAAAAAAAAAACTTTGGGACTCCCTGGTGGTCCAGTGGTTAAGACTCTGAGCTCCCAATGCAAGTGGCCCAGGTTCGATCCTTAGTCAGGGAACTAGACCCCACATGCCACAACTAAGACCCAATGCAGCTCCCCTCAAAAAAGACTTCTCAGAACTGACTAGTGACCGTTTTTCAGAGTGGTATACTGGAGAGTTTAAGGTGAAATGTCATGATCTCTGTAACTTACTTTAAAATAGTTCAGCAAATCATAATGTGAAAAGTGAAAGTCATGTCTGGATGATACAGTCCATGGAATTCTCCAGGCCAGAATACTAGAGTGGGTAGCCTTTCCCTTATCCAGGGGATCCTCCCGACCCAGGAATCAAACCCGGGTCTCCTGCATTACAGGCAGATTCTTTACCAGCTGAGCTACCAGGGAAGCTACCACATTATACACATCAGAATGGCTGTAATAAAAGGACAATGTCAGAAAGAGATATGGCTTGTGGTTTGTCTTTGTTCTTTCCAATTTGTGTCTAACTTCACCTCCGCTCCCCTGACTGCTGGCCTTGCTGATCTCCAACAACTTTAGGCCCATTGAATTCTCCACCAGCTTCCACAGTTGTTATGAATGGTAAGGACTCACTGGTTCTGCTTCCCTGATCAAACCCTAGTTGAGGGAAACTCATGGCAGCCCAGTGGTTCAGACTCGGAGCTTCCACTGCAGGGGCACGGGTGCAGTCCTTGGTCGAGGTCCTAAGATTCCACGTGCTGCATGGTGTGGCCAAAACAAAACAAATTTATGGCACTAACTATCCAATGAAAGGTGGCTATTTGTGTATAGATACTACTGCAAGCAGACTCTCTGACAGGCCTCACCAGCCATTAGTAATAGGAGGTATTTGGAGGGTGGGGTTTGGAGGTCCAGTGGTAGAGAGACTTTTTACCTATGGGTTTGCATTATTTTTTTACCTTGTGATGTACATATTTTTAAAAATATGCTAATGGTAAAACATAACATGCATCCAGAAAAAGTGCTGCCTATAGAATTTATGGTGATATCTCATTGTGGTTTCAGTTTGCATTTTCCTGATTACAAATGAGGCTGAGCACTCCCCCAGCCCCCCACCATTTATTACCCATATTGATTTCCTCCTTTTTGCAAGAGCATCTTAAAGCCTCTTGCTATTTTCTACCAACTGTACTTGTCTTAATGATTTGAAGGAGCTCTATTCAGTCTAGGCACAAATGTGTTGCTATTTACATATATTTCAAATATCTTCTACTAGTCCATGATATTTTTTTTGACCCTTTTTTGAAGAATGTGTATTTCCTCTTGCTAGAGACCCCCTCCCTAAATTCATATGTTGAAATTTGAATCCCCAATGTGGTAGTATTAGGAGGTGGGGCCTTTGCGAAATGATTAAGTCATGAGGATGGAGCCCTCATGAATGAAGTTAATGCCTTTATAAAAGAGACTCCCCCTACTCCCTCCCCACCCCCCTGCAAAAAAAAAGCTTAGCTTTGGAATTTCCCTGGCAGTCAAGTGGTTAAGACTCTGAGCTTCCACTGCAGAGGACACCGGTTTGATCCCTGGTTGGAAAACTAAGATCCCACATTCCACAAAGCTTGGCCAAAATGAAAAATAAAAACAAAAAAGATGAAATGAGGCCCCAGAGAGCTCCCTTGCCCCTTCCCCCATGTGAGGACGCAGCGAGAATGTACTGTCTATGAACCAGGAAGAGGACCCCTACCGGAGCATGACCATGCTGGCATCTTGATCTTGAACTTCCCAGTCTCCTGCATTGTGAGAAGTCAATTTCTGCTATTTGTAAGCCACCCAGTCTATGATATTTTCTTAGAGCAGTATCTGCAGACCAAGACACCTCTTTTCTCAAGACAAATGCCACAGACTCTGCATCTTTTTTGACAAACTCTCTCGAGACGCTAGCAGGCAAGGCAAGAAAGCGCAGGGCCACTTTTGAACACAAGTGGCTGTGTTACTTGTGTTCAGAAGAAGCTGAGTCTGCAAACCCACAGGCACTGATGAAAAGGTCTGTGGGGGAAGCCTTCTCCAGTGCCACTCTCTGTTCTCTGCACAGTCCTTTTCCGTTTTTAAATTTGTGATCATCATTTGTTGTTGTCGTTCAGTCGCCCAGTCGTGTCTGACTCTTCTGCAGTCCCATGGACTGCAGCATGCCAGGCCTCTGTCCCTCACCATTTATTAAGTTGCAAAGATCCAAGCCCTGTGCTAAGAACTTTATATACTTGGCTTGTTTTCTCTTGTTCACTTCCCCCCAGTAACCAGAGCCCATGTACCCATCCAAAGAAGGCACAGTGCCTAAGGCCAGGATACATTGACGGCCTCGGGAAAATGTTTTCATCGTTTTAAAATCAGAAGAAAAGTAAATAAATATAACCCTGCCTTTATTATATTTGTCTTTATACCAATTCCATCATAAAATACAGTTTTAGGTTTTTTTTTTTTTCCTTTTTTTTTAAATGGAGGAATGTAGCCCAGACAGCAACCTTACAAGGGGGTCATTATTGTTATGCAGTTTATTTAAGGGAGGAAACTAAAGTCTGAGAAGTGGCTTGGCCAAGGTCAGACAGCTGGAAAGTGTGGGAACAGGGACTTGAACTTGAGCTCGGGGAACCCAAAAGCTCTCACACTTGGCCACTAACCTAAAGGGTCCCCATATCAACATTGTCACATCTAGGGGGTGTTCCTGGCTGAAACTGGGGTGGTTTACCCAGTGAGGAGAAGACTTAGAGGAGATTTGATACAGTCTTCAAATATTTGAAAGGCTGTCACGTGGGAAAAGGATTAGCCCTGTTTTTGTGGCTCCTGAGAACGGAGCCGGGATCAGTGGGGTATGGTTGCAGGAAAGCAGATTTCCATCCAGTCACCTGTCAGTAGCGATTTATCCTGAAAACCACAGAAGGGAAGTTTGACCCCTCTCCCTGACAAGGGAAGAACTCAAAACAAGGCTGCGTTGGAGAGGATTACTGCCTTGGGAAGGGAGATGGAGGAGAACAAGGTGAACTTTTAGATTCTACGTTTGCAGATATTAGAGGTTTGGCAAGTGTAGGTGAGTTGGCATCTTCCCCACTCCCACCCCAGTTTGGCCAATCCTTACTGAGCCCTCTCATGCACTAATAGAGGGAGTATAAAGGGAAGTGGTCTTTTCGGAAGAGCTATTGACAACATCGGTCAACACTGAGACTGTTCAGACCTTTTACGTAGCAATACTACATGGAAGAATATATGCTATGACATAAATGCACAAATATGCAAAGATATTTGCTCAAGGGTGTTCACCACAGTGTGTTTATAATAGCACAAGGTTGACAACAGCCTAAATGTCTATCAGAAGAAAACTGGTTTGGATTTTCCTGGTGGCACAGTGGAGAATAATCCACCTGCCAATGTAGGTGACACACAGGTTCAATCCCTGGTCCAGGAAGATTCCACAAGCCTCGGAGCAACTAAGCCTGTGTGCCACAGCTACTGAGCCTGAGTGCCTAGAGTCCATGCACCGCAACAAGAGAAGCCACCACAATGAGAAGCCCGTGTGCCATAATGAAGAGTGGCATTCACCTGCTGCAACTAGAGAAAGCCTGCTGGAAGTGACAAAGACCCAACACAGCCAAAAATAAATAAATAAAATTTTAAAAAGAGGTACTATTATAACAAAAAGGAAATAGACTGGTTAAATAAATGATTATGTGTGTGTGTGTGTGTGTGTATGTGTGTGTGTGCTATACACCTGAAACTAACAACATTGTAAATCAACTATACTTCAATAAGAAATACAAAATTTTTTTAATTAAAAAAAATGAATGATGATAAATGATTCATGGATCATACAATTGCATTTAATGCTATACACCTGAAACAAGCACAACTATAGTAAGTATAGTAAATCAACCATACTTCACTTAAAAAAACTACACAAATTTTTTTTAAAAAATGAATGATGATAAATGATTCGTGGATCATACATTGCATTAATGATCCAGTCTCTGTTGCAAGCCCTGTGCTATGCTGTGCTTAGTCGCTCAGTGGTGTCCAACTCTTTGCAACACCATGGACTGTGGCCCTCCAGGCTCCTCTGTCCATGGGATTCTCCAGGCAAGAATACTGGAGTGGGTTGCCATGCCCTCCTCCAGGGGATCTTCCTAACTCAGGGATCAAACCCAGTCTCCTGTATTGCAGGTAGATTCTTTACCAGCTGAGCTACCAGGGAAGCCCAGGTGTAAGCCCTAGGGATCCCCAAATGAGCCTGAGTGACAAAGACCCCCCACCCACCCTATGGTGGTCTCCCTTGTGGAGTGTGAGAGGAATACCAGACAATAATCAGACCTATTTAATAAGTAAGTCAAACTTCATGTTAGAAGGTGGTGAGGGTTACATTGAGATCGTAGGTATGTGGAATGGGGGTGGGGTGGGTTGCAACTTTAAGTAGGGTGTTCCAGGTATAGGCCTCACTGAGAAGATGACATTAGAGTAATGCTGGAAGCTCGATGGGACACCTGTCACTTGGCAGAGTCAGTGAGAGAACACCTTTGAAGGGCCTGGCATCCAGCAGGCCCTGAGGGACAGTAGCTATTGTTTATTTCAGTCCACAAATTTAACAAGAGCTCATAAAAAGCTTATCTAAGGAAGATGCCTAAAAGTTTGCAAATGAAGAGTGGGAGGGCTTGGGCTCTGGTGACTGTTTTATCTGCCTCCCCAGAAAGAAGCTGAAATATCTCATCCAAGGAAGTTTCCTGCCTGTGTGTCTTGTTTGCCTGCCTGCCTTTGTAGCAATCCATCCACCCATGGTGTTTCTTTCCATCGGTTTCACTGTGCGGAGGAGGCTTCCCAGCTTCCTTGTCCATGATAAAGCCCCAAAGGGCCCCCATTAGGCAATGATGAAGCCATCGGTGTGATAAGATCTCTCCCTAGACCGGGGGTGACTCAGAAGAAACTCCTTAAACCACAGGAGTCGGTGCATATCAGCTCATTTCTTCTGAGTTTCAGCAACAGACAGATGGGAGGTACCAAAGTGATCCATGGCTTGCTCTCCCTCATTCCAAGCAGACCTTATCTAGTGCCTTCTTTTTAAAAAATATTTATTTATTTGATTGCACTGGGTCTTAATTGTGGCACACAGGATCTTTAGTTGTGGCCTGTGGGATCTAGTTCTCCGACCAGGGATCAAACTCTGGGCCCCCTGCACTGAGAGTGCAGAGTCTAAACCACTGCACCAGCAGGGAAATCCCTCTAGAGCCTTCTAAAAATGGCTCTGGCCTTTTTAGGGTAACAGATAATAGGGTCTGCTCTGGTTTAGGGGTTACCTGAAATAGAGAAAGTGGCTCCTTTAAGGGGAGAAGAGACAAATAGATTTCTATACAAATAGATTTCTATAAGTACTGCTCTGAGATCAATAAAGGCCCAAAGAGGGGATAAGAAAAGGCTTCCCTGGCACCAAAGACACTGATGATGGGACAGAAGGAAACACAGTTAGGGTTTTGATGCAGAAGAAAGGGGGATGGTGTCCCAGGCAGAGGGCACAGCAAAGAAGAACACAGGGAAGCAGCCTACAATGGAGCATATTCAAGTTGTTCTAAGTAGTTCTTTTTTTCCCAGAGCACAGTGATAAAGAAAAGAATAAATAATAGTACTAACATTCACTGCATACTCACTATGTGCCTGGCAGCATTCTGAACATTTCATCCTCCATCAAATGCCCACCACTATCCTAGAAGACAATATATCAATAGCCCAGCTCTATAGGTGAGGAAACAGAGACAAAGATAGGTTGATGACTGGCCCATTTGTGGCTGAAGGGTTTGAAACATACCACCACCACCAATAATAATAACTGCAATTATCAACTGTCACAGGTCCTTTCCTGTGTGTTGGCCATACCTTCTCTTCTGATCCAACCCTCACTGCCCAGATGAGGAAACTGATGTCCCAAACAGTGGAGCTGGTTAACGGCAGAGCCAAGATGGAAACCCAGAACCAGCTTCTAAGTCCTAGTCCTTAACCACGCTGTTGAATGACCGCTTCCTTAACTCACAAGCAACAGACAAAGATGTATCTTGTGCATATTCATCTGGCAACTGGAATTTGAAGGGGAAGGAGACAAGAAGCCTTACTACCAACGAGAGTAGGTAATCTGTCTGCCCAACAAAATCATTCTGAGAAGCGTATTAGAGATTCTTGGACAGTCTGAGTCAGCTGATCTGGAATGGTGGGCTCTGGAATGGCGTTGTCAACAAAAGTGGTCCTAACATCCACTTTATGGGCAGCATAGCAATGTGGCTGATGGGCTCTGGAATCAGATGGTGTTGTTGTTCAGTCCCTTAGTCGTGTTCAACTCTTTGCAATCCCATGGACTATAGTACACCAGGCTTCCCTGTCCTTCACCATCTCCTGAAGCCTGCTCAAACTCACGTCCATGGAGTCAGTGATGGCATCCAACCATCTTATCCTCTGTTGTCCTCTCTTCCTCCTGCCTTCAATCTTTCCCAGCATCAGGGTCTTTTCTAATGTGTCAGCTCTTCTCATCAGGTGGCCAAAGTACTGGAGCTTCAGCTTCAGCATCAGTCCTTCCAATGAATATTCAGGGTTGATTTCCTTTAGGATTGACTGGTTTGATCTCCTTGCTGTCCATGGGACTCTCAAGAGTGTTCTCCAACACCACAGTTCAAAAGCATCAGTTCATCAGCCTGGAATCAGATAGTCTGGCTTTAAATGCCAGCTCTGTTTCTTACCAGTTATGTATCCTGGGCAACCTCTCTGTAACCCAGTTTTCTCATGTACAAACTAGAGATGGTAATGCCTATTATTTACAGTTGCTATGAAGATTAAATTAGTGCATTTATTTTAAATGTTTACATCCATATATAATAAACATTCACTGTTCAGTAATAATCATGCTGGTGATGGGCAACCAGGTTTGGGAACCAGCAAGTTAAGAGTCTATAGAAATAATGTAAACTAGCATTTTCCAAATTATATAGCTGTCCTCTGATGTGAGAGAGAAGAATTGTCTTATCATATGTATTTATCAATAGGATATTTACTAAACAATAAGAGATGTTTTTATTCTTAGGAAATACAAAGGAAATGTTTACTTGTAAAAGAGCACAATGTATGCAACTTATTCTCAAACAGCTCAGCAATATATATGTATATAGATATAGATAATATAATTATATGTATTATTACTGCTAAGCCATTTGACAGAATATATAGAGTATATATATTGAGGATATTGAAAGTGAAAGTGTTAGTTGCTCAGTCATGTCTGCCTGTGACCCCATGGACTGTAGCCCACCAGGCTCCTTTGTCTATGGAATTCTCCAGGTAAGAATACTGGAGTGAGTAGCCATTCCCTTTTCCAGGAGATCTTTCTGACCCAGGGATCTAACCTGAGTCTCCTACATTGCAGGCAGATTCTGTACTGTCTGAGCCACCAGGGAAGTCCCGAGGATATATGTATATGTTATGTATAGAGAGAAGATATGCATAGATGTGTGTGTGTGTATATACACACACACACACACACATCTATATGTATATATGTTTGAGAGAGAGATATTGACAGAGAGACTGAGAAAGAGAGAGTGGAGAAAATGTAAGAAAATGCTTACAATGAACATATCCAGGGGGACTTCCCTGGCTGTTCAGTGGTTAAGACTCCATGCTTCCACTGTAGGGGGCACAGGCTCAATCCCTGGTCAAAGGAACTGAGGTCCTGCATGCTGCATAACTTGGCCAAAAAAAAAGTATATGTAGGTAACAGATATGGAGAAGTTCATTGTGATATTGCAATTGTTCCGTAAATTGAATTATTTTGTGAAATAAAAAGTAAGAAAAGAATATCTATTCCTTGAAAATCGCAATGGCCTATTCAAGGCTCTGAGAAGTTCTGTGATAAATTTGCATCTCCTAGTGCTCCCTGAATTTGTTTAACCTGAAAAGCTGTTTACTCCTTATTACTTGTAATTCCAGGCAACACTTTGGGCATAGTTTAGGATGATACATGTGGGAATGAAAGGGGGAAAGGATTTAAAAGATGCAATAAAAATACAAACCACAAGACTAGACACAGTGAATCATGAATTTGGTCTTTGGTTGCTGGGAGGGTGATGGAGCTGTTGAAAAATTCAACTCCTCTGCTGGATGGGAGTAGGGCCAGGTGAAGAAGGCATTAAGTTTTGATGCCTTTACAACATGCAAGTTGTAAACATGCAAGTAGAGGCTTTTAGCAGATGGTTGTAAACATGGTCTGGAATTGGACAAAGAAGTCAACTTTCATTCTGGAAATCTGGTAGAGTAAATAGTAGGAGTCAAGTGAATGGCTGAGATCACTGAAAGATAGAGGGATGGTGGATGTTTGCTATTTTTTCCTACTTAGCATCCATTCCCCCTGCTTCAGCAAGGTTAGTTTTCTTTTGCTGTGCTATTCACTCCTCCCTGGGAACACTCTTGATAAGACTGTCAATCAAAATGCTTCCCTGCTCTGGCCAAGGAGTGAGCATGAGAACCAATCTGGCCAATTATACTCTCTCTCCTGAAAATCTGAATATTGAGCAAAGTGACATCACAATCAAAAATATCTGGATCCAATTCACTTCAAATCATTGCCCAAGAAAGACTGTGCATGTTCATTATCTATGTATCATCTTACCAAAACTGTTTAACTTGGATCTAATTATGAAGGGAAAATGAAAATGGGACATTCTATCATTCTATTAGACATCTGACCTGGGTTCTCCTGTCAATGTCTTAAAATTTTTTAAAAAGGTGGAGGAGAATTCTCTGGCACCTCAGACTCCACACTTCCACACAGGGGGGATGAGTTTAATCCCTGTTTGAGGAGACTAAGATCCCATAAGCCAAGCGGTACAACCAAAAAAAAAAAATGGTGTAGAAGTCATGCAACACATAGCCTTGATTGAATCCTGAACTGAGAAACAAAATGAAACCCAATTATATATAAAAAAAAGTCAAAACATCTAGACAAAGAGTTGTCAACTGTTTAAAATATGCTCAAAGAACTAAAGGAAATCATGAAAGCACTATCTTACCAAATAGACAGTGTCAATAAAGAGATAGAAATTATTAAAAGGAAACAAATAGAAATTCTGGAGTTGAAAAGTTTAATAACTGAAATGAAAACTCACTACAGTGGTTCAAAATCAGATGTGAGCAGGCAGAAGAAAGAATTGATAAATTTGAACATGGATAAATTGAGATTACTTAAATTTTTTCCTACTTAGTGGGAAAAAAATGAAGAAAAGTGAGCAGACTCTAAGAGACTTCTGAGACAGCATCAAGTGCACCAAAAAATACATAACGGGAGTCTAAGAAGGAGAGGAGATGGAAAAAGAGGCAGAAAAAACATTGAAGAAATAATGGTTCAAACATTTCCAAATCTGATGAAAAATGCGGATCTAAACATTCAAGAAGCTCAGTGAAACTCAAATAGAGATTCACACTGAGTCACATTAAGATCAAACTGTTAAGAAAAAGAGAATCCTGAAAGCAGAAAGAGAGGAACAACTCATCACATAAAAGGATAGTAAAGGTCAGGAGATGATTTCTTTTTTTTTTTTTTTTAATAAATTTATTTATTTTACTTGGGGGCTAATTACTTTACAATATTGTAATAGTTTTTGCCATACATTGACAAGAATCAGCCATGGGTTTACATGTGTTCCCCTTCCCGAACCCCCCACCCACCCCCCTCCCCCTCCCATCCCTCTGGATCATCCCACTGCCCCGGCCCCGAGCCCTTGTCACATGCATCGAACATGGAATGGTGCTCTGTTTCACATATGACAATACACATGTCTCAATGCCATTCTCCCAGAACGTCCCACCCTCACCTTCTCCCTCAGAGTCCATAAAATTGTTCCATGCATCTGTGTCTCTCATTCTGTCCCGCATATAGGGTTATCGTTACCATCTTTCAGATTCCATATATATGCATTAGTATACTGTATTGTTGTTTTTCTTTCTGGCTTACTTCACTCTGTATAATGGGCTCCAGTTTCATCCATCTCAGTAGAACCGGTTCAAATGTATTTTTTTTAATGGCTGAGTAATATTCCATTGTGTATATGTACCACAGCTTCCTTATCCATTCATCTGCTGATGGACATCTAGGTTGCTTCCATGTCCTGGCTATTGTAAACAGTGCTGCGATGAACATTGGGGTACACGCGTCTCTTTCAATTCTGGTTTCCTCGGTGTATATGCCCAGCAGTGGGATTGCTGGGTCATATGGCAGTTCTATTCCCAGTTTTTTAAGGAATCTCCACACTGTTCTCCATAGTGGCTGTACTAGTTTGCATTCCCACCAACAGTGTAAGAGGGTTCCCTTTTCTCCACACCCTCTCCAGCATTTATTGCTTGTAGACTTTTGGATAGCAGCCCTTAAGAAAAAAACCATATGGTTATCTCAATAGATGCAGAAAAAGCCTTTGACAAAATTCAGCATCCATTTATGATTAAAACCCTCCAGAAAGCAGGAATAGAAGGAACATATCTCAGCATAATAAAAGCTATATATGACAAACCCACAGCAAACATTATCCTCAATGGTGAAAAATTGAAAGCATTTCCCCTAAAGTCAGGAACAAGGCAAGGATGCCCACTTTCACCACTACTATTCAACATAGTTTTGGAAGTTTTGGCCACAGCAATCAGAGCTGAAAAAGAAATAAAAGGAATACAGATAGGAAAAGAAGAAGTAAAACTCTCACTGTTTGCAGATGACATGATCCTCTACATAGAAAACCCTAAAGACTCTACTAGAAAATTACTAGAGTTGATCAATGAATATAGTAAAGTTGCAGGATATAAAATTAACACACAGAAATCCCTTGCATTCCTATACTCCAATAATGAGAAAACAGAAAGAGAAATTAAGGAAACAATACCATTCACCATTGCATCAAAAAGAATAAAATACTTAGGAATATATCTACCTAAAGAAACAAAAGACTTATATATAGAAAACTATAAAACACTGATGAAAGAAATCAAAGAGGACACAAACAGATGGAGAAATATACCGTGTTCATGGATTGGAAGAATTAATATAGTGAAAATGAGTATTCTACCCAAAGCAATCTACAGATTCAATGCAATCCCTGTCAAGCTACCAATGGTATTTTTCACAGAACTAGAACAAATCATCTCACAATTTGTATGGAAATATAAGAAACCTCGAATAGCCAAAGCAATCTTGAGGAAGAAGAATGGAACTGGAGGAATCAACCTGCCTGACTTCAGACTCTACTACAAAGCCACAGTCATCAAGACAGTATGGTACTGGCACAAAGATAGAAATATAGATCAATGGAACAAAATAGAAAGCCCAGAGATAAACCCACGCACATATGGACACCTTATCTTCGACAAAGGAGGCAAGAATATACAATGGAGAAAAGACAACCTCTTTAACAAGTGGTGCTGGGAAAACTGGTCAACCACTTGTAAAAGAATGAAACTAGAACACTTCCTAACACCGTACACAAAAATAAACTCAAAAAGGAGATGATTTCTTATCAGAAACCATGGAGGCCAGAAGGCAGTGGGATGACATACAAAAGTGCTGAAAGAAAAAAAAAACTGTCAGCCAATAATTCTATAATCCGCAAAACTATCTTTCAAAAGTAAAGGAGAAATTAAGCCATTCTCAGAAAAAAACAAAACTAGAGAGAGATCATTGCTGGTAGATCTGACCTGCAATAAATGCTGAAACGAGTTCTTCAGGCTGAAATTGAAGGACACTAAACAATAATTCAAATCTACATTAAAAAAAAAAAAAAACACTGGTTAACTACATAAGTAAATTTAAAAGTCAGTATTAACATATTTTAGCTTGTTTCTCTTTTTTCCTATGTGATTTAAAAGACAATAACATAAAATAATAATTAAAAATCTGTGTTCCTGGGCACACAGTAAAAAAGATGGAATTTGTGCCAATAAGAACATAAAGAAAAGAATGGAGCTATATATGAGTAAAAATCTTATATAATATTAAAGCTAAGTTGGGGCTTCCCTGATGGCTCAGCTGGTAAAGAATCTGCCTGCAATGCGGGAGACCTGGGTTCAGTCCCTGGGTTTGGAAGATCCCCTGGAGAAGGGAAATGTTACCCGCTCCAGTATTCTGACCTGGAGAATTCCATGGACTGTATAGTTCATGGGGTCACAAAGAGTTTGACACAACTCAGCGACTTTCACTTCACTTCAAAGTTAAGTCAGTATTAATTCTAACTATATTATTATACATTAATGTTAATTACAACTCCAAGGAAACCACTAAGAAAATAACTGAAAATATATATATATATAAGAAAATTAGTACCAATCCTTTTAAACCTTTCAAAAAATAGAAGAGAGGGTGATACTTCCTATTTCATTCTATGAGACCAGTGTTATCTTGATACCACAGACAGCCAAAGTGATCAAAAGAAAACTATAGCTCACAAGAAAACTAAAACTTCTGCTTTATTGACTACACCAAAGCCTCTGATTGTGTGGATCATAACAAACTGTTTTCAGTTTCCACAAACTGTGGAAAATTCTTCAAGGGATGGGAAAGCCAGACCACCTTACCTGCCTCCTGAGAACTCTGTATGCAGGCCAAGAAGCAACAGTGAGAACTGGGCATGGACTGCTTCCAAATTGGAAAAGGAGTACATCAAGGCTGTATATTGTCACTCTGCTTATTTAACTTATATGCAGAGTACATCATGTGAAATGCCAGGCTGGATGAAGCACAAACTGAAATCAAGATTTCTGGGAGAAATATCAATAACCTCAGGTATGCAGATGACACCACTCTAATGCAAGAAAGCGAAGAACTAAAGAGCCACTTGATGAAAGTGAAAGAGGTGAGTGAAAAAAGTTGGCTTAAAGCTCAACATTCAAAAAAGGAAGATCATGGCATCCAGTCCCATCACTTCATGGCAAACAGATGGGGAAACAATGGAAACAGTGACAGACTTTATTATTTTGGGCTCCAAAATCATTGCAGATAGTGACTGCAGCCATGAAATTTAAAGATGCTTGCTCCTTGGAAGAAAAGCTATGACCAACCTAGACAGCATATTAAAAAGCAGAGACATTACTTTGCCAACAAAGGTCCGTCTAGTCAAAGCTATGGTTTTTCCAGTACTCATGTATGGATATGAGAGTTGGACTATAAAGAAAGCTGAGCACTGAAGAATTGATGCTTTTGAACTGTGGTGTTGGGGAAGACTCTTGAGAGTCCCTTGGACTGCAAGGAGATTCAACCAGTCCATCCTAAAGGAGATCAGTCCTGGGTGTTCATTGGAAGGACTGATGTTGAAGCTGAAACTCCAATACTTTGGCCACCTGATGAGAAGAGCTGACTCATTTGAAAAGACCCTGATGCTGGGAAAGATTGAGGGCGGGAGGAGAAGGGGACGAGAGAGGATGAGATGGTTGGATGGCATCACTGACTCAATGGACATAAGATTGAGCAAGCTCCGGGAGTTGGTGATGGACAGGGAAGCCTGGTGTGCTTCAGTCCATGCAGTCACAAGGAGTCGGACATGACTGAGTGACTGGACTGAACTGAACTCACTAGGACAACTATAATATAAATGAATGGAAAATAACAACATCCTCTTTGACCAGGATGTGAAATTGGAGTACTAACACATCTTCCTGATGGAACGTAAAATAGTGTAGCCTCTATGGAAAACAGGGAATTCCCTTGTAGTCCAGTGATTAAGACTCTACACTCTCACTGCCAAGAGCCTGGGTTCAATCCCTGGTTGGGGAACTAGAATCCCATGAGGCATGTCACAAAAAATATTTTTTTAAATAAAAAAAATTTTGACAGTTCTTCAAAAAGGTAAACAGAGAATTACCATGCCTCCATATGTGCCTGAGAATTGAAAACAGGTGTTCAAAACACTAACATATACACAAATGTTTACAGTACCATTATTCATAATATTTCCTTTATGGCTCAGCCGGTAAAGAATCTGCCCACTATGCAGAAGACCCAGGTTCAATGTCTGGTTTGGGAGGATCCCCTGGAGAAGGAAATGGCAACCCACTCTAGAGTTCTTGCCTGGAAGATTCCATGGACAGAGGAGCCTGGCAGTTTACAGTCCATGGAGTCACAAAGAGTCGGACACGACTGAAGTGATTTAGCACATATGCACGTATAAGGGAAAAGAATCAGAAAAATTATATATGTATAAAACAGAGTGACTGCTGTAACTTGAAATTAACACAATATTTTAAATCAACTTCACTTCGATTTTTAAAATCTCATCAATCAGGAGGATTTTGTTTTGTTTTGTTTTGTTTTAGTGGAGGGGGTAAGGAGTGGGGTGAAAATAAATCAGACAGATAACTGCTGATTTGACATGTTCTCCAGTTTACTCTGAAAAAAATCTGCCCAGATATGCTCAAGATCCATCTGTCCTCTGAAAAGGACTAAGGGAGATCTTTAATCTAGACAAAACCTTCAGGGACATAATATTTGGACATTTTAAACTGCCCCATACTGATGGAAAGGCTGAGGGCCCCAGACAGGGTCCTCTGAGCGGACCGTGCAAGGTCATGGAAGACCAGTTCTCAGAGCCAGCTCCTGGGGCTGTTGTGCCAAATTAGTTTAAATCTCCCGCGCCAGGTAAAGATGCCAAAGAATGCAGCTCTCTCTGTGTGAACAGCTTGTTTCTCTTCATCCACCTTCAGCCAGGGCCTGAGTTATTCTCGTTTCTCACTGAACAGGTGGAGAAGGAAATGGCAAACCCACTCCAGTACTCTTGCCTGGAAAGATCCATGGACGGAGGAGCCTGGTAGGCTATCATCAACTCCGAGTCCACCCTAATCCATGTCCATCGAGTCGATGATGCCATCCAGCCATCTCATCCTCTGTCGTCCCCTTCTCCTCCTGCCCTCAATCTTTCCCAGCATCAGGGTCTTTTCCAATGAGTCAGCTCTTTGCATCAGGTGGCCAAAGTATTGGAGTTTCAGCTTCAACATATAGTCCAACTCTCACATCCATACATGACCACTGGAAAAACCATAGCCTTGACTAGACAGACCTTTGTTAGCAAAATAATGTCTCTTCTTTTTAATATGCTATCTAGGTTTGTCATAACGTTCCTTCCAAGGAGTAAGCGTCTTTTAATTTCATGGCTGCAGTCACCATCTGCAGTGATTTTGGATCCCAGCTACAGTCTATGGGGTTGCAAAGATTTCAATAGGACTCAAGCGACTTAACAGGCACATATCACTTGGTACTGCTTTTCTGTTTGTTCCTGTTGAAAACTAATAAAGGAAACCTCAACTAAAATTAGAGGCGGTAATGACCTGCAAAGGAAACTCTCACATATTACCACTCACCATTATTTGCGTACACTGACCTTCATTTACATGCTGCTGCTGCTGTTAACGGAGAAGGCAATGGCACCCCACTCCAGTACTCTTGCCTGGAAAACCCCATGGATGGAGGAGCCTGGTGGGCTTCAGTCCATGGGGTCGCTAGGAGTCGGAGACGACTGAGCGACTTCACTTTCACTTTTCACTTTCATTCATTGGAGAAGGAAATGGCAACCCACTCCAGTGTTCTTGCCTGGAGAATCCCAGGAACGGGGGAGCCTGTTGGGCTGCCGTCTATGGGGTCACGCAGAGTCGGACACGAGCAGCTGCTGCTAAGTCGCTTCAGTCGTGTCCGACTCTGTGCGACCCCATAGACAGCAGCCCATCAGGCTCCTCCATCCCTAGGATTCTCCAGGCAATAATACTGGAGTGGGTTGCCATTTCCTTCTCCAATGAATGCATGCACGCTTAGTCGCTTCAGTCGTGTTCGACTCTGTGTGACCGCATGGACAGCAGCCCACCAGGCTCCCCTGTCCATGGGATTCTCCAGGCAAAAATACTGGAGTGGGTTGCCATTTCCTACATGCACTGACCTTTATTTCCCTGCTCCGTAGGAAAAAGGGTACATCCTTGCACTCCCAGATAGGAAATACAAGTACTTTACTAGCCCATGGGAATCATATCTTCTTGCTCGGCGAAAGTCCAGCCAATGGGAAACATCACAGCTCACCCAATGAGAAGTCGTTGCCACCTACTTCCCTCCAATGAACTTTCATTTAGAACAGCATCTCCCAACCCACCACCCGCCCCCACCTTTCCCCTATAAAAGCAGTCTTGCTTCCTTTGTTCTCCGGACGTGCCTGTGGTTTGCCAGAGATGGCAAGTCTTGAAGTTTAGTTCAGTTCAGTCGCTCAGTCGTGTCTGACTCTTTGCGACCCCATGAACCGCAGCACGCCAGGCCTCCCTGTTCATCACCAACTGCTGGAGTCTACGCAAACCCATGTCCATCGAGTCGGTGATGCCATCCAACCATCTCATCCTCTCTCGTCCCCTTCTCCTCCCGCCCTCAATCTTTCCCAGCATCAGGGTCTTTTCAAATGAGTCAGCTCTTCTCATCAGGTGGCCAAAATAGTGGAGTTTCAGCTTCAACATCAGTCTTCCAATGAATATTCAGAACTCATCTCCTTTAGGATGGACTGGTTGAATCTCCTTGCAGTCCAAGGGACTCTCAAGAGTCTTCTCCAACACCACAGTTCAAAAGCATCAATTCTTCAGTGCTCAGCTTTCTTTATAGTCCAACTCTCACATCCATACATGAGTACTGGAAAAACCATAGCCTTGACTAGACGGACCTTTGTTGTCAACGTAATGTCTCTGCTTTTTAATATGCTGTCTAGGTTGGTCATAACTTTCCTTCCGA
This sequence comes from Giraffa tippelskirchi, assembly GCF_054371585.1. Taxonomy (NCBI): domain Eukaryota; kingdom Metazoa; phylum Chordata; class Mammalia; order Artiodactyla; family Giraffidae; genus Giraffa; species Giraffa tippelskirchi. Next base: position 27,207,571 of record NC_137287.1, read on the forward strand.
GGAGTAAGTGTCTTTTAATTTCATGACTGCAATCACCATCTGCAATGATTTTGGAGCCCCAAAAAATAAAGTCAGCCACTGTTTCCCCATCAATTTGCCATGAAGTGATGGGACCAGATGCCATGATCTTAGTTTTCTGAATGTTGAGCTTAAGCGGACTTTTTCACTCTCCTCTTTCACTTTCATCAAGAGGCTATTTAGTTCTTCTTCACTTTCTGCCATAAAGTTGGTGTCATCTGCATATCTGAGGTTATCGATATTTCTCCCAGCAATCTTGATTCCAGCTTGTGCTTCCTCCAGCCCAGTGTTTCTCATGATGTACTCTGCATATAAGTTAAATAAGCAGGGTGACAATACACAGCCTTGACGTACTCCTTTTCCTATTTGGAGCCAGTCTGTTGTTCCATGTCTAGTTCTAACTATTGCTTCCTGACCTGCATACAGGTTTCTCAAGAGGCAGGTCAGGTGGTCTGGTATTCCCATCTGTTTCAGAATTTTCCACAGTTTATTGTGATCCACACAGTCAAAGGCTTTGGCATAGTCAATAAAACAGACATAGATGTTTTTCTGGAACTCTCTTGCTTTTTCGATGATCCAGCGTATGTTGGCAATTTGATCTCGGGTTCCTCTGCCTTTTCTAAAACCATCTTGAACATCTGGAAGTTCACGGTGCAAGTTCAGTTTTTTGCTTTTCCCAGATAAACCCATCTTGCTGATAAAACTGGCTGATTTTAGGTTATCAGTGTCATTCTCAATCAGGTTCTTCTCACTCAGAGTCAAAGATGACACCGGGCACTTTCAGCTATATCGTACCCAGCAACCCCAGAAACAGAGTGCATCCCTTGTCCAGTCACCCCAGGAATGCTTTGGACTTGAGTCTCATTGGCCCTGCCTGGGTCACATGTCCATTTCTGAGCCAATCACTGAGGCTGGTGGGGGTGTGTGGCATGTCCTCATTGGCCAGAACTGGGTCTTGAGTCCACCCCTGAGGCCCTATTGAAAGGAGCGGGTAGGGGAGTAAAGTGTACCCTGTTGGTACTTTAGGGTGCTGTCTCTTCTGGAAGAATAAACAAGGGGAGCTGAGCAGAAACAGCCTCACTGAAAGCACGGGATAAACAAGGTCCTGTATGATCAGCCCCTTCAGATTCACTTTGTGTCTCTCTTCTCTCTGCCTCTTTTACTTGGATCTGCTTTCTCTTCCTCTAATGTGCTCAGTGCTCCACCTCGGGGCCTTTCTAAATGCCGTTCCACTTTCCTGGAATGCTCTTCCACCACTGTGCCTAGTTAACACCTACTTACCTTTCAGTTCAAACATCACACTTCCTCAGGGAAGCTGTGGCAGTTACTATCCAAATATGGCCACAGTTAATGTCTTCCATGGCACACACTCTTCTTACAAGGTGCCTTTGACAATCCGCTCATTGAAAAGTGTGGTCTGTGTTCCTTTCCCTTGAATCCAGGTGAGCTTGAGACTGTTGCAGTGAAAAGGACAAAAGAGGAATGAGGGGGTTTTGCTTTTGTTTTTCCATTTCCTGAGAACAACAACATCCAGTTAGGACCACTGGGGGACAGTTTACTCCCCCACCTGCCCCTTTCAGTAGGGCCGCAGGGGTGGACTCAAGACCCAGTTCTGGCCAATGAGGACATTCCACGCACCCCCACCAGCCTCAGTGAATAGCTCAGGAATGGACGTGTGACCCAGGCAGGGCTAATGAGACTCAAGTCCAACAACAAAAAGGGAACAGTGACTAGGCCAGAGAACAAGCACAGACGCGCGTGAAAGAGCAAATCACCCCTAGTTTTACTTTAAAATAATTTTTATTCATTTATGTTTGGCTGTGCTGGGTCTTCGTTGCTGCATGGGCCTTTCTCTAGTTTGCAGTGTGCAGGGGCTATTCTTTGTTGTGGTGTGCAGGCTTCTCATTGTGGTAGTTTCTCTTGTTGCAGAGCATAGGCTGTAGGCACATGGGCTCAGTAGTTGTGGCACACAGTCTTAGTTGCTCCATGGCATGTGGGATCTTACTGGACCAGGGATTGAACCTATGTCTCTGCATTGGCAGGCAGATTCTTTACCACTGATCCACCGGGGAAGCCTCCCTAGTTTTACTCTAATTCTTTGGCTACCTGATGCAAAGAACTGACTCATTGGAAAAGACCCTGATGCTGGGAAAGATTGAAGGTGGGAGGAGAAGGGGATGACAGAGGATGAGATGGCTGGATGGCATCACCAACTCGCTGGACATGATTTTGAGTAAACTTTGGGAGTTGGTGATGCACAGGGAGGCCTGGCATGTTGCAGTCCATGGGGTCGCAAAGAGCTGGACATGATTGAGTGACTGAACTGAACTGAACTGAATCTGTAGTCTGTAACTAAGTTTGCTTTTCCCAAAACTAACCTGACACTATGTAAATTACATCCTGAACCTATAGCCACCTAACTCTGAATGAGCTATTAATACATCCTGCACCTGTTACCCTTTAACTCTACAATAATCACATCCTGTACCTGGTGCTTACCTTCTCCAAGCTCCCTTTTCACACCACTCCTTGTAGCTTTTTGGATTTCAGACACGAATGCTCCAGTGCAATAAACCAGAGACAAATGTAAACAATAACCAGGCTATGGGACTGCCAGACCCAATAACTGTGTTACCTGACATCAAGATCTTTCCTACTTTGCTCCTTATCACATACCCTAGACTCTGAGCCCCATCTATATGATCCCTTCAGATTCCCATGGACTGGGGCACAGTTCTTGAGGCACTAGCCTGCAGTGTTCTCTCCTTGGCCAGCTGAGGATCAAAGCCATCTTTCTATTTCCTCCAAACTCTGTCTCCGAATGTTTTTATTTGGCTTTGGTGGGGAGAGAAAGCCAAGATTTTAATGGTAACAAGACAAGTATCAAAGTGACACTACATGACTTTCAAATTTAGTGACAAAATGTGAAAAATCTGCCTGATTCTCTCAGACATTCACTCTTAGAACCCAGTTGTCATGCCATAAGGAAGCAAAAGGGCCCTAACAGAGAGGAGCTAGGATCCCCAGCCCAAATCCCTCACTAAACTCCAGCTGTCAGCCAGCACCAACGAGCAGGCCAGGTGAGTCAGCCATCTTCAAGAGAATCCTCCAGAACCTTGACAGCATCAAGAGACAGAAGCCAGACGCTGAAGGCCATGTTTTAGATTCTTCCATTTATATGAAATGTCCAGTTATGAATATCTATAGAAACTGTGATGAGAAATTGTCATATATTGAGATTTACAGAAGTCATTCCGGTTTATATATAAGTTAACTTGAAGTTTCTTTTTTTAAAATTTTTATTGCAGTATAGTTGATTTACCATGTTGTGTTAGTTTCAGGTGTACTGCAAAGAACTGAACTCGGGGTTATACATATAACCCCTCCTTTTGAGATTCTTTTCCCATGTAGGTCATTACAGAATACTGAGTAGAGTTCTCTATGCTAGACAGTAGATCCTTACCTGTTATCTATTTTATATACAGTAGTGTGTATATGTCATTCCCAATCCCCCAATTTATGAGTTAACCTGAATTTTATGTTAACGTTTCAGTCTGTTTGTGGCCTATCAAACATACATTGTACATCTGCTTTAATTACTAGAGAAAAGGACATGTTGACCAAAACTAAAGAATGTTTATGGTATGGAGAAGGAAATGGCAACCCACTCCAGTATTCTTGCCTGGGAAATCGCATGGACAGAGGAGCCTGGCAGGCTACAGTCCATGGGGTTGCAAAAGAGTCAGACGTGACTTAGCAACTAAACAACATGGATTTGTCAGTTTCTGTTATGTGAGTACTGTAAGAAGCTAAGTAATTAAAAGCATTCAGTTCAGTTCAGTTCAGTTGCTCAGTCGTGTCCGACTCTTTGCGACCTCATGAATCGCAGCACGCCAGGCCTCCCTGTCCATCACCAACTCCCGGAGTTTACCCAAACCCATGTCCATTGAGTCGGTGATGCCATCCAACCATCTCATCCTCTGTCGTCCCCTTCTCCTCCTGCCCTCAATCCTTCCCATCATCAGAGTCTTTTCCAATGAGTCAACTCTTCTCATGAGGTGGCCAAAGTATTGGAGTTTCAGCTTCAACATCAGTCCTTCCAATGAACACCCAGGAATGATCTCCTTTAGGATGGACTTGTTGGATCTCCTTGCAGTCCAAGGGACTCTCAAGAGTCTTCTCCAACACCACAGTTCGAAAGCATCAATTCTTCAGCATTCAGCTTTCTTCACCATCCAACTCTCACATCCATACATGACCACTGTGATTAAAAAAAAAAAGAATGTCTATGTTAAAAATAAAGATTAAATCCTCTCTTCTTGGGAAGCCAATGCTTGTCCTCCTTTGATGATAAGACTGCCTTCCCAGGTGCCAAGGTCATGCTGACTCACTGTGTAGTGCTGACTTATGTGTTTCTTTTTTCTTTGAAATGTATCCCTGACTTGCTTAATGTTGTTTGTTCTGACACGATACAAAACTGTGCTGGAAATCATGCTTCTCTGGAGCAGTTTCTCAGAGTCATCTGGGAATCAGGCTGCCAGACTGGTCTTCAGTTTGGCTCAAATAAAACTCTTTTCTCTTCTTATTGTTGCTGTTGTTCAGTCGCCCTGCTGTGTCCAACTCTTTGTGACGCCATGGACTGCAGCACTCCACGCCTCCCTGCCCCTCACCATCTCCTGAAGTTTGTCCAAGTTCATGTCTATTCTTATTATAGATTGTTTATTGATTATTTTCATTGATGACACAAAATAGAGTAGTGATTGCCTGGGGCTGGGGAGAGGGAAGCATGGGGAGGTGACTGCCAGTGAGTACAGGATTTCTTTTTAGGGAAATGAGAATGTCCTGGAATTAGGTAGTGATGATGGCTGTACAACCTTATGAATATACCAAAAACCTCTCAGCTGTATAGTTTGAAATGGTGGATTGTTTAGTATGTAATTTATATCCTTAGGAAAAAAAGTGTACTCTCCCATCCCAGTCAAGCTGCCCCAGATGATGCCATGTGGAGCCCAGACTTGGTGGCCACGTTGAATTCTGCCCAAATTGCAGCTTTGTGCGCAAAATAAATGACCGTAGTTGTTTTAAGTCACTAGGTTTTAGGATAGAGTGTTCCAGAATGTCTGAGACAGAAGCATTCCCTAACCACCTCCCCAGTCCAGGGCATGACCCCTGTTGTCTCTGTTACATTTTGTTGTTGCTGCTGTTGTTGTAGTACCTATTCAGTTTGTAATTAAATATTTGATTAATTGCTGTCTTCCTCATTGGCCAGTGGGCCCTGGCTCTGTGTTTAGCAAGGACTGGTTTCCAGAGGCGTGTGCACACATGGTATTTGAGAACCATGTGGCAGATATCAAGCTGGGTAGAAAGCAGGTAAACTTGGCTTTATGGGACCCTGGTGAGCAGGAAGAGAGTGGTCAACTGAGGCCCCTCTCCTATCTGGATGCTGATGTTATACTGATATGTCTCTCTGTTGGTAACCCTGATAAAAGGACATTTATCAGGAAACATCAGTTATTCATCAGAAAAACATCTCAGAAAAATGCACTCCAGAAGCCAAGCATTTCTGTTCCAGTGGACCCATTATCCTGCTTGAGAGAAGAAGGATCTCTGGAAAGACGAGTGCAGTAAGTGGGAGCCAACCAAGATACAGCAGGAGTTGGGAAAACTAGAGCAAGACAAAAGCATGGCAAATATGATTGGTGCTTTGAGATACATGGGGTGTGCAGCGAAGAGCAAAGATGGAGGGAGGAAGGTTTTTGAAATCGGCGTGAGAGCAGCTCTGCAAGCCAGAGAAAAGAAGAAAAACTCTAAGCCTTCCCTGGTGGTCCAGTGGTTGACAGTCTGTGCTTCCAATGCAAGGGGCACCAGTTCAATCTCTGGTAGGGGAACTGGATTCCACGTGCTGTGGGTATTTTTAAAAACAAAAAAAGAAAGAAAACATCTGGGTGCTTTGTCTTGGGAAACTGTGCTGCAGAGCACAGCCCTCATGCAGTAAATTTTTAGTGCTATTTATTAATCTTAGTGGATGATTACTGGCCTTTTTCATTTACCTGTAAAATTTATTTAAGATTACATATCAGAAGTCATTTTGCTATCAGTGTTTAGAAGTCAACCATGCTTATTCAAACCACCTGGCCTGCCAGGGTCCCTCTACTCTCCCATCTGACACCAACCCCATAGACTATAGCCCACCAGGCTCTTCTGTCCATGGGATTCTCCAGGCAAGAATACTGGAGTGGGTTGCCATTTCATTCTCTACCCATCTGACACACCAGGCACTGATTCAAGTTATAACTATCAGTTCAGTTCAGTTCAGTTCAGTCGCTCAGTCGTGTCGGACCTTTTGCAACCCCACGAACTGCAGCACACCAGGCTTCCCTGTCCATCACCAACTCCTGAAGCTTGCTCAAACTCATGTCCATCGAGTCGGTGATGCCATCCAGCCATCTCATCCTCTGTCATCCCGTTCTCCTCCTGCCTTCAATCTTTCCCAGCATCAGGGTCTTTTCCAGTGAGTCAGTTCTTCGCATCAGGTGGCCAAAGGATTGAAGTTTCAGCGTCAACATCAGTCCTTCCAATGAATATTCAGGACTGACTTCCTTAGGATGGACTGGTTTGATCTTGCAGTCCAAGAGACTCTCAAGAGTCTTCTCCAATACCACAGTTTAAAAGCATCAATTCTTTGGTACTCAGCTTTGTTTATAGTCCAACTCTCACATCCATACATGACTACTAGAAAAACATATATAATATATATAACTACTATATATATAATAAATATAAGTGTATATAACTATAAAATAGTTACAACTGCTTTATAAGTAACATGTCCTGCTTGTCATCTGTCTGCTGTAAGGTATTCTGAGTCACTATTTCAGAGGTTTACTCCTTTATAGATTTCATTCGCATCCTGTTTTTTAAAGATGTACTCAGCCAGAAAGGCCCAAGTCCATGCAGTTGTGGAAAGTTACAACTCTATGGTTTCATGTTAGTTATAGTTACTGTGTAATTAGTGCCACTGAATGTAGGTTACTCCAAATAAATAAATCTACCCAAGACTAGATGTAGGTTTGTTTTTTTTTTTTTTCTGGTATAATTGATACTGATATTTGTCATCCCTATTGAAAGTGTCTTGGTTTGTTTGTATCTGTTTGTAAGAAAGTGTATTTGAAAATAAAGTCAGTTCCTCTGTACTGAAGTAAAAGATGGCCATATCACCCACATTCCTCCCCACACATCCCAGTATCTCCTCCCCAGGGCCAGGCTAAGTGAACTGGAATTTGGTTTCATACCTGAGGCACTTCGGCATCTCAGGCATAACCTGTCTCACGTGGGTGGTGGGGGCTTGCTCTGGTCCACAATGCTCCTTCTTACCCTTCCCAGGTTTCCTCCTAAAGGAGCCTCCAGTTCTCTTGGGGGTCACCCAGTGTCTCTCGCCTCTCCAGCTGATTAAACATTCTTTATCAGCTGATTTTTTTCCAATTACTAAAGAATAAAGACAGGTTTCTACAAAACTGTGTTGAGTGCTTATCATGCATTAGCTAATTTGTAGCCAACATCCCAGGAAGGGGATATATTATTCGTTTCCTTTTTAGGGATGAGAAAATTAAGGTTCAGAGTAGTAGAGCAATTTGCCCAAGGCCATGTAACTATCTGGCATTTACATCCAGGTCTGCATTTTAACAGAGACTGTGTAGATAACCAGAACCCTGTAGTGCTGTCCTAGGTGGGAAATCAGAGTTGCAAGGGTACCAGGGATGCGTTTCTAAGAGTGTTGTCAAGAGCCAGTACAACGGGGTGATGGAGAGAGATGTCACCTTGCCTGGCTGAGCTTTTTGCTTTGCTTTCTCAGATTCTCTTTGGGAATGAACTTCCTGGGTCTTGTGAAACCTTTACCTTTTGCAATCTCCTTGAGGGAATGAATGTCCTGGGTCTTGTGAAACCTCTATCTTTTGCACTCTTCTTGCATTCACCATGAAGCCATGAAAGGCTTATTGGGTTGAGTTGCTATTAAGAAAACCTTACTCACCAGACAATGAATCTTTTGAATAGCAAAAACTTCTAAACTGAAAATTTTCTCCTCTTAAAACAATTGTCTCATTGGTACCCATGGAAAAAAAAAAAACTAAAAAACGGATACAAAGAAATATAATGGCCAGCCTTTGGGACTCTCTTACTAAGGTGAAAGAACAGAAATTAAATTTAGGACAAATTAAAAACCAAACCTGACCTAAATCCCCTATCCCGTCCTCTTACACACTTCTTATCCCCAACAGCCTGTCCCTGATCCTCTAGAAGATCTTTTGGATCTGTGGACCCCTGGTCGAAACCCACTTCCCATTTCACAAAGCAAACAGATGACCAGAACTTTTCCCATGCCTTCCTGCAAATGATTAGGAAATAGCTCAGCTGGAGGCTGACAGTCGAGATTAGATAGACATGATACTAGAGGCTGTCTCCTCTAAAGTGAGGGGAAGGAAATGGCAACTCACTCCAGTACTCTTGCCTGAAAAATCCCATGGACAGAGGAGCCTATAGGCTATAGTCCCTGGGGTCGCTAAGAGTCGGACATGACAGAGCAACTTCACTTTCACTTTTCACTTTCATGCATTGGAGAAGGAAATGGCAACCCACTCCAGTATTCTTGCCTGGAGAATCCCAGGGACAGAGGAGCCTGGTGGGCTGTTGTCTATGGGGTCGCACAGAGTCGGACACAACTGAAGCGACTTAGCAGCAGCAGCAGCCTCTAAAGTGAATTGGCCTGAGGTTGATTGTACACTCAGAAACAAGGAAAAGCATTAATAATAATTACTCTAGACTTCTGATAATAGACAATTACACTCCAAAATGCCTAGGCAAAAACTTACATTGTCTCTATATCCCTTGAAGATGTAAACCGAACCATGTCTTTGAAATATAAATACCCAGGTGGTATTTAAAACCATGCCCGCACTTGCTTGAGACTGAGTGAAAGTTGCTCAGTTGTGTCTGACTCTTTGCAATCCCAGGGACTGTAATCTATGGCATTCTGCAAGTCAGAATACTGGAGTGGGTGGCCTTTCCCTTCTCCAGGGGACCTTCCCAACCCAGGGAGCGAACCCAGGCCTCCTACATAGCAGGCGGATTCTTTACCATCCGAGCCACCAGGGAAGCCCAAGAAGGCTGGAGTGCATAGCCTATCCCTTCTCCAGTGGATCTTCCCAACCCAGAAATCCAACCAGGGTCTCCTGCATTGCAGGCAGATTCTTTACCAGGTGAGCTATGAGGGAAGCCAACTGAAGAGAGTGGCTATTTCACTTATTCATGGTGTGCTGCCCAGCCTGCTGGATCTTAGTTCCTCAACCAGGGACTGAATTCAAAGTCATCTCCTGTGGTGATTCTTTGCAACTCCATGGACAGTAGTAGCCTGCCAGGCTCCTCTTCAAGATTCTCCAGGCAAGAATACTGGAGTGGGTTGCCATTTTCTTCCCCAGGAAATCTTGCCCCCCCCCCGCCCCCCAGGGATTGAACCTGGGTCTCCTGCATCCCAGGCAGATTCTTTACCAAGTGAGTCACTAGGGAAGCCTGCACTTGTCAAGAACAAATACAAATCTTAAAAATCTTCTCCACAAATATTAACAAAAAGCTTTAAAGTGTGTAACTTTAACTTGTTTCTTTGTTTTAAAGGGTCTATAAACAGCCCGCTTTGGTCATTTCTTAGATCTTTTCAAACAGTTGCTAATATCGGAAGGGAAGGAATACAGAAATACAGGAGGAACAGCCAAGAAATATTAGTGCAGCCTTGGGGCAGGGTTCTGGTTCCTCCTCAAGGAGTATATGTAACAATATGAGTTCTGCAGAACTATGGCCCCCACACAGGTGGAGGATGGTAATTCAAGGACAGACACGAGATTCCTGGAGCACTACCTTGTTACCTCACTAGCAACCAATCAGAAGAAAGTCATACATCCTGCAGCCCTCACCCCAAATTTCACCCGTAAAACTTCTCCCCCAGACCATTGGGGAATTCAAGGTTTTTGAGCACGAGCCTCACTTGGCTCACTGGACTCCAGTGTTTTGGTTTGTTGGCCCTACTGTGCTTCAAGCACACAAACATTGTTTGGCGACACTTGGACTTGTCATCAGACTGAACGGTCAAGTCTTGGTCCAGCTGTCTGACCCAGGCAGGTCACTTTGCCTCCTGAAGCCTTGGTTTCCTCATCTCCTCTTTTAATCAGGATAACAATAGTACTTACCTCCTGGGATAATGTGAGGATTCGATTATATGATACACACAAAATGTCTCAACGATCTAGAAGAGTTGAGTATTTGAAAAATAACAGCCACTTCTAATTTTAGCACTGTGCCCAGTGCAAAAATACTGCAGATAAAGACAGTAGCTGTTTTACTCCCTAATAAGTCAGAAAAGAATTTGAATTCCCCTGGAATTCAGACCCATCACATTGACTCAGCAGCTTAGATTCAGATGCCATAGTCTTTGGGGCTATGAATGGCTTCTGTGCAGGCAAGTCATATTTTCAAAAGTTGCCTTGACTTGTCTGTGTTTCTATAATGTAGCTGTCTCCAATTTGAAAAATTCCATCTGTGCTCCCCACCCCAGCGCCGTTCTCTAGACAGCCTTTCCTGCATTTCCTAAGAAAAGGCACCCTACCAGGAGGGAGGTGACTAAACCTTGGTACGGGGCACTAAACTCTTCTTTTTAATATTTATTTATTTGACTGTGCTGGGTCTTAGTTGCAGCATGCGGTATCTTCGATCTTTGTTGTGGCGTGTGAACTCTTAGTTGCGGCATGTGGGATTTAGTTCCCTGATCAGGGACTGAACCTAGGCCCCTTGCGTTGGGAACTTGCCGTCTTAGCCACGGGACCACCAGGGAAATCCTGACACTTAATCTTTGGAATGCAACTTTGATCCAGCTGAGATCCTCTGATAGGACATGACAGCAAGAGTTACCTTAAGAATTCCTTAATCCTAAATCCTTTTGGTAAATAAAGCATTGGGTGAATTTATCACTCATTCCTCCAAAAGTGTCCTGTTGACAGTGGCATGAGAATGTCATTTTACCTGGCAGGTCTGTTTTACTTCCTCTAAAGGACTGACGTTACTTGCCACTGCCTCATCTCACACTCCCCAAATTCCATTTTAAAATCTCATACATGGCAACGTTCCAATGTGAGAACTATGTATATGCCACAGTGAGAAATCAGGACCTCTGATCTCCATAGGTTCCATGTTCTTAGTCCCTCTGGAAGAGGAGGGCTGGGCTGCATTCAGGCTCCACCACTCATAGTCAGTTTCTCTGGATCAGTTACTTCTCTGCAACTGTTTCATTTGTAAAATGAGCCATCTAGCAGGACTTCACTCATTCAGCCGTTCTACAAACATTATTCTACCAGGGAGGAGCAAGGTAGGCAAGGTTTCTGTCCTGCAAAGCAGTCCAGCGTGGGCACCAGATGTGGAACAAAGAGTCTCAGTCCAGGCTGTGTAGGTGGAACTGCCACAGTGATGGTGTGGGTGGGGGAACTCTGGGGAGTTCTGAGGATGAGCGTCACCTACCATTCTCCAGGTGCAACGCAGGGAACGCCCTAAACTCCAGAATTGCTGAGTGAGGAGTCATCAGAAAATGTGGGAAGGTAGAGGACCAAGGACATTCAGATCTATCACTGTTCTCTGGGATTTAGTGGCAGTTTCTCTGACAGCCAGTTTACTAAGCAGTTTACTAGGGAGGGCATTTGGAATCAACACCTAGGGAGGGAGATTGGGAGGGGAAGGGGGAAGCTGGATTCCTGAAAGTCCTCAGCTTACCACTCAGGAAGCTGTGAAGTTGATGGAATTCTACAGAATTGTCCAAAGTTGGGCTGCAGAGGCTGGCCCTTTATACTCCAGCATGGACCAGGCACTAGAAGTGGTCTGCCCTTAAAAAGGGGACATGGACTTCCTGGTGGTCCAGTGGTTAAGAATCCGCCTGCCAATGCAGGGGACGCCAGTTCAATCCCTGGTCTGGGAAGATCCCACATGCCCTGGAGCAACTAAGCCGTGGGTCACAACTACTGAGCCTGTGCTCTAGAGTCCACGCTCTGCAACAAGAGAAGCCACTGCAGTGAGAAGCCCATGCACCGCAACTAGAGAGTAACTCTCGCTCGCCGCAACTAGAGAAAGCCCATGCACAGCAAAGAAGACCCAGAGCAACCAAAAATAAAAAACAAGTCAATAAATAAATTAAATTTAAAAAAAAAGAGCGGCATGACCTTAAGCCTCCATCCCTACTTGGAAGCCTTCTCCTTTCTATATCCCTCCCTTTTCTCAGCCCCTCCCACCCCAAAAAATAGATTTGAAAAGAGAAACCTAGTCTAGAGAACATTTAGGAAGAAAAAAGATTTAAACTGAGATCTGGAGAATCAGTAGAAATCAACTAGAGAGAGAGGAGAGAGAGAAGGAGGAAGTTTTCGGGCCAAGGGAAGAGCATAAACAAAGGTCCAGTGGTAAGGGGGCAGGGACAAGGGGGTGGCGGGGAGGAAGTGCCTCTCATTCAGGGTAACTGAAAATAACTAAGCAGGGTTTGGTGGACTGGAGGTCGTTCTGATTCTGCCATCTACCTGAAAGTTATATAAACCATTTAAACCTCAGTTTCTATGTGAACAGGATGAAACAGGATACCTTTCTTTAAATCATTAGTAATTTACTACACACTATCTCCTGGATCATGCTCTTAAAAATTTCTATCTCTGCATCTTACTGATAATTACATATGTTTAGACTCCCTCTTTGGAAAGATTGTTTGGTATTCCATTTACCTTAATTTACTTAACTTTGGGATTAAGTTACTTTCTTAAGTCCCTTACTTTCTTTGGGATTGGAATGAAAACTGACCTTTTCCAGTCCTGTGGCCACTCCTGAGTTTTCCAAATTTGCTGGCATATTGAGTGCAACACTTTCACAGTATCATCTTTTAGGATTCGAAGTAGCTCAACTGGAATTCCATCACCTCCACTAGCTTTGTTCATAGTGATGCTTCCTAAGGCCCACTTGACCTCACATTCCAGGATGTCTGGCTTTAGGTGAGTGATCACACCATCGTGATTATCTGGGTCACGAAGATCTTTTTGGTATAGTTCTTTGGTGTGTTCTTGCCACCTCTTAATATCTTCTGCTTCTGTTAGGTCCATACCATTTCTGTCCTTTATTGTGCCCATCTTTGGATGAAATGTTCCCTTGGTATCTCGAATTTTCTTGAAGAGATCTCAAGTCTTTCCCATTCTGTTGTTCTCAATTTCTTTGCATTTGATCACTGAGGAAGGCTTTCTTATCTCTCCTTGCTAGTCTTTGGAACTCTGCATTCAAATGGGTATATCTTTCCTTTTCTCCTTTGCTTTTCGCTTCTCTTCTTTTCACAGCTATTGGTAAGGCCTCCTCAGACTGCCATTTTGCTTTTTTAGATCTTTTTTGGGGGATGGCCTTGATCCCTGTCTCCTGTACAATGTCATGAACTTCCATCCATAGTTCATCAGGCACTCTATCAGATCTAATCCCTTGAATCTATTTCTCACTTCCACTATATAATCATAAGGGATTTGATTTAAGTCATACGTGAATGGTCTAGTGGTTTTCCCTACTTTCTTCGATTTAAGTCTGAATTTGGCAATAAGGAGTTCATGATCTGAGCCACAGTCAGCTCCCGGTCTTGCTTTTGCTGACTGTATAGAGCTTCTCCATCTTTGGCTGCAAAGAATACGATCAATCTGATTTCGGTATTGACCATCTGGTAATGTCCACGTGTAGAGCCTTCTCTTGTGTTGTTGGAAGAGGGTGTTTGCTATGACCAATGCGTTCTCTTGGCAAAACTCTATTAGCCTTTGCCCTGCTTCATTCTGTGCTCCAAGGCCAAATTTGGAAAACACAGCAGTGGCCACAGGAATGGAAAGCTCAGTTTTCATTCCAATCCCAAAGAAAGGCAATGCCAAAGAATGCTCAAACTACCGCACAATTGCACTCATCTCACATGCTAGTAAAGTAATGCTCAAAATTCTCCAAGCCAGGCTTCAACAGTAAGTGAATTGTGAACTTCCAGATGTGCAAGCTGGATTTAGAAAAGGCAGAGGAACCAGAGATCAAATCGCCAACATCTGCTGGATCATCTACTGAGATGGATGAAACTGGAGCCCATTATACAGAGTGAAGTAAGCCAGAAAGAAAAACAACAATACAGTATACTAATGCATATATATGGAATTTGAAAGATGGTAACGATAACCCTATATGCGAGACAGAATAAGAGACACAGATGCATAGAACAATTTTATGGACTCTGAGGGAGAAGGTGAGGGTGGGACGTTCTGGGAGAATAGCATTGAAACATGTATATTATCATATGTGAAACAGAACACCATTCCATGTTCGATGCATGAGACAAGGGCTCAGGGCCGGGGCAATGGGATGACCCAGAGGGATGGGATGGGGAGGGAGGTGGGTGGGGGGTCCAGGAAGGGGAACACATGTAAACCCATGGCTGATTCATGTCAATGTATGGCAAAAACTATTACAATATTGTAAAGTAATTAGCCCCCAACTAAAATAAATAAATTTATAAAAAAAAATAATAATAATAAATTAAAAAAAAGCAAGAGAATTCCAGAAAAACACCGATTTCTGCTTTATTGACTATGGTAAAGCCTTTGACTGTGTGGATCACAACAAACTGTGGAAAATTCTTCAAGAGATGGGAATACCAGAGCACCTGACCTGTCTCTTGAAAGATCTGTATGCAGGTCAGGAAGCAACAGTTAGAACCAGATGTGGAACAACAGACTGGTTCCAATTAGGGAAAGGAGTATGTCAAGGTTGTATATTGTCACCCTGCTTATTTAACTTACATGCAGAGTACATCATGAGAAATGCTGGGCTGGATGAAGCACAAACTGAATCAAGATTGCCGGGAGAAATATCAATAACCTCAGGTATGCAGATGACACCACCCTTATGGCAGAAAGCAAAGAACTAAAGAGCCTCTTGATGAAATTCAAAGAGGTGAGTGAAAAAGTTGGCTTAAAACTGAACATTCAGAAAACTAAGATCATGGCATCTGGTCCCATCACCTCATGGCAAATAGATGGAGAATCAGTGGAAACAGTGACACACTTTATTTTTTGGGCTCCAAAATCACTGCAGATGGTGACTGCAGCCATGAAATTAAAAGATGCTTACCCTTTGGAAGAAAAGCTATGACCAACCTAGACAATATATTAAGGAGCAGAGACATTACTTTGCTAACAAAGATCCATCTAGTCAAAGCTATGGTTTTTCCAGTTGTCATGTATGGATGTGAGAGTTGGACTATAAAGAAAGCTGAGCGCTGAAGAATTGATGCTTTTGAACTGTGGTGTTGGAGAAGACTCTTGAGAGTCCCTTGGACTGCAAGGAGATCCAACCAGTACATCCTAAAGGAAATCAGTCCTGAATAGTCATTGGAAGGACTGATGCTGAAGCTGAAACTCCCAATACTTTGGCTACCTGATGCGAAGAACTTGACTCATTGGGAAAAAAACCCTGATGCTGGGAAAGACTAAAGGTAGAAGGAGAAGGGGACGACAGAGGATGATATGGTTGGATGGCATCACCAACTCAATGGCCATGAGTTTGGGTAAACTCTGGGAGTTGGTGATGGACAGGGAGGCCTGGCATGCTGCAGTCCATGGGGTCGCAAAGAGTCAGACACGACTGAGCAACTGAACTGAACTAATTCTCCTTTCTGATGATATTGTTATTTCTAGTAATTTTTTAAAAGTCAATTTGATTGGAGGTCTAGTGTACCTCTAAGGCAGTAGTGTACAGCTCTATTTTGATAAACATATACAATCTTTTAAATTTTATTTATTTTTAATCAAAGGATAATTGCTTTACAGTAGTGTGTTGGTTTCTACCAAACTATATACAATCTTGTAGTCACAATCAAGATGTAGAACTGTTCCATTACTCCAAAAGTCTCCCTAGTGCATTTTTATGCATAATCATCTCATTCAATCATCCCCAGACCCTGGCAACCACTGATTTGCTTTCTGTTGCTTTTCCAAAATGTCATCTAAATGAAATCATACAGGATGCAGGCTTTGAGCCTGTTGCTCTCACTAGGCACAATGTATTTGAGATTCATCCATATTGTTGTGTATATCAATGTTTGGTTTGTTTTTATTTCTGAGTTATATTCCATGATACAGATATACCACAGTTAGTTTATATCTATCACCAGCTGGAAGACGTTGAGTCATTTGTAGTTGGGGCACTTGTGAATAAATCTGCTATTATTGCATACTGAGTTTTGTGTGGACATCAGTTTTTATTTCTCTTAAGTAAACATCTGTTGTTGTTGTTCAGTCAATAAATCATCTGACTTTTTGCTGCTCCATGGACTGAAGCACACCAGGCTTCCCTGCTGTTCACTAACTCCTGGAGTTTGCTCAGACTCATGTCCATTGAGTCATGGAAGCCATCCAACCATATCATCCTCTGTTACCCCCTTCGCCTCCTGCCCTCAATCTTTCCCAACATCAGGGTGTTTTTCAATGAGTTGGCTCTTCACATCAGGTGGTCAAAGTACTGGAGCTTCAGCTTCAGCATCAGTCCTTCCAATGACTATTCAGGGTTGATTTCCTTTAGCACTGACTGGTTGGATCTCCCTGTTGTCCAAGGGACTCTCAAGAGTCTTTTCCAGCACCACAGTTCAAAAGGCTCAATTTTTGGTGCTCAGCCTTCTTGGTGGTCCAACTCTCACATCCATACATGATTACTGGAAAAACCATAGTTTTGACTATACAGACCTTTGTCAGCAAAGTGATGTCTCTGCTTTTTAAAACTCTGTCTAGGTTTGTCATAGCTTTTCTTCCAAGGAGCAAACGTCTTTTAATTTCATGGCTACAGTCACCAACTGCAGTGATTTTGGAGCCTGACACTGTTTCTATTTTTTCCCCATATTTGCCATGTAGTGATGGGACTGGATGCCATGAACTTAGTTTTCTGAATGTTGAGCTTTAAGCCAGCTTTTTCACTCTCCTCTTTCACCTTCATCAAGAGGCTCTTTAATTTCTTTCGCTTTCTGCCATTTGGTTGGTATCATTTGCCCATCTGAGGTTGTTGATATTTCTTCCAGCAATCTTGATTCCAGCTTATGAAATTTTTATCTCTTGAGTAAGCACCTAGGAGTGGAATTACTGGGCTGAATGTTAAGTGCATGTTTGACTTAATAAGTAGTTGCCAAACTGATTTCCAAAGTCACTATATCACTTTGTTCTTCTACCAGCAGTATATGCAAACTCATTAGCATTTGGTATTATCATTATTAGGTGTTTTTATTTCAGCCATTCCCATAGATGTATATAGATGTTTATCTACTGCAAACAGTGTGACAATGAATATTCTTATACAAATATCCTTTGTAATCAGGTATAACTGTAAGATATACTCTTAGAACTAGAATTGAAGGGTCAAAGGATGTGCAAGTTTGACTACGTATTGCCAAAAAGACTTCCAAGAAGGTGTGGCTAGTTTATGCCTGCAAGCTAGGTATGGTAATACTTGTTTCCCCACATCCTCACCAACACAGTGTATTACCCAATATCCTTACATTTTTAAATGAAATTTAAGAGATACTATGAGTATCTCTCTCATAGGGCTGTTGGTGAGAACTTAAAGCTCTTAGAGAAGTGCCTGCCACAGAGTGGCAATGCATGTTAATAGTTCAGTTCAGTTCAGTCACTCAGTCGTGTCCAACTCTTTGTGACCCCATGAACTGCAGCACGCCAGGCCTCTCTGTCCATCACCAACTCCCGGAGTCTACCCAAACCCACGTCCATCGAGTCGGTGATGCCATCCAACCATCTCATCCTCTGTCGTCCCCTTCTCCTCCCGCCCCCATTCCTACCCAGCGTTAGGGTCTTTTCCAATGAGTCAACTCTTCGCATGAGGTGGCCAAAGTATTGGAGTTTCAGCTTCAACATCAGTCCTTCCAATGAACACCCAGGATTGATCTCTTTTAGGATGGATTGATTGGATCTCCTTGCAGTCCAAGGGACTCTCAAGAGTCTTCTCCAACACCACAGTTCAAAAGCATCAATTCTGCGGTGCTCAGCTTTCTTCACCATCCAACTCTCACATCCATACATGACCACTGGAAACACCATAGCCTTGACTAGACGGACTTTTGTTGGCAAAGTATTGTCTCTGCTTTTAAATATGCTATCTAGGTTGGCCATAACCTTCCTTCCAAGGAGTAAGTGTCTTTTAATTTCATGGCTGCAAAAGTGTCTTTTAATTTCATGGCTGCAATCACCATCTGCAGTGATTTTGGAGCCCCAAAAAATAAAGTCTGACACTGTTTCCACTGTTTCCCCATCTATTTCCCATGGAGTGATGGGACCAGATGCCATGATTTTAGTTTTCTGAACGTTGAGCTTTAAGCCAGCTTTTTCACTCTCCTCTTTCACTTTCATCAAGAGGCTCTTTAGTTCTTCTTCACTTTCTGCCATAAGGGTGGTGTCATCCGCATATGTGAGGTTATTGATATTTCTCCCGGCAATCTTGATTCCAGCTTGTGTTTCTTCCAGCCCAGCATTTCTCATGATGTACTCTGCATATAAGTTAAATAAGCAGGGTGACAATATACAGCCTTGATGTACTCCTTTTCCTATTTGGAACCAGTCTGTTGTTCCATGTCCAGTTCTAACTGTTGCTTCCTGACCTGCATACAGGTTTCTCAAGAGACAGGTCAGATGGTCTGGTATTCCCATCTCTTTCAGAATTTTCCACAGTTTATTGTGATCCACACAGTCAAAGGCTTTGGCATAGTCAAAAAGCAGAAATAGATGTTTTTCTGGAACTCTCTTGCTTTTTCGATGATCCAGCGGATATTGGCAATTTGATCTCTGGTTTCTCTGCCTTTTCTAAAACCAGCTTGAACATCTGGAAGTTCATGGTTCACGTATTGCTGAAGCCTGGCTTGGAGAATTTTGAGCATTACTTTACTAGCATGTGAGATGAGTGCAATTGTGCGGTAGTTTGAGCATTCTTTGGCATTGCCTTTCTTTGGGATTGGAACGAAAACTGACGTTTTCCAGTCCTGTGGCCACTGCTGAGTTTTCCAAATTTGCTGGCATATCAAGTGCAGCACTTTCACAGCATCACCTTTGAGGATTTGAAATAGCTCAACTGGAATTCCATCACCTCCACTAGCTTTGTTCGTAGTGATGCTTTCTAAGGCCCCCTTGACTTCACATTGCAGGATGTCTGGTTCTAGGTGAGTGATCACACCATTGTCATTATCTGGGTCGTGAAGATCTTTTTTGTACAGTTCTTCTGTGTATTCTTGCCACCTTCTTAATATCTTCTGCTTCTGTTAGGTCCATACCATTTCTGTCCTTTATCGAGCCTATCTCTGCATGAAATGTTCCTGTGGTATCTCTAATTTTCTTCAAGAGATCTCTAATCTTTCCCAATCTGTTGTTTTCCTCTATTTCTTTACACTGATTGCTGAGGAAGGCTTTCTTATCTCTCCTTGCTATTCTTTGGAACTCTGCATTCAGATGGGAATATCTTTCCTTTTCTCCTTTGCTTTTCGCTTCTCTTCTCTTCCCAGCTATCTGTAAGGCCTCCTCAGACAGCCATTTTGCTTTTTTGCATTTCTTTTCCATTGTCTTGATCCCTGTCTCCTGTACATAGTTATTATATGTATATGTATTATATCTCCTGTTAATAGTTATTATATGATTACTACTATTAATCACTATCATTTCCCTCTCTCTCTGAGTTCTTCATCAGTATATTCACAAATATGTTTCTCTGAAGAGCTCAAACATTCTATCTATGGAGTTAGTTAATCTTTATAAATCTCTTCAGGTGCTCGCTAGGATTTCAGGCACTGTGGGTGTTACAGAACAGGGAAGTGTGACCCAATAGGACCTTTATAAGGTTATAGAACAGATCTATGTCCCACGAAGTCAAAATCAATCAAGTATGGAACAAGATTCCTCTAGGTTACAATAACTGTCAAGCTTTTTCTGACTGCCACCCACTTCAAGAGATAACAGCAGGAACCAGAACACAAAATAGACCTGGAACAAAAGTTTCGAAACAATACGTCTATGTCTTCTATTCATCCCATTCCATTTCATTGAAAATATGTTCATTAGGTTATACTAATAGATCTCAAAATCTACTGTTCGGTTAAGACTAGTGATTAAGGGGCACTGTTCTAGGTCATAAATGTTGACCTTCCTGGCTATATAACTGGAATCATAGAACCTCACACTCAGTTTTGGGTACATTATTTCCATGTTTCTTTCTTTCCTTTTTTTTTTCATTTCCTTGGAATGCTAGAGCTTATTTGTCATCAATCATCTTCACAAATAGTTCTTGGAATCCTTATGTGCACTCTCCAGTATTAAGTGCCAGTGGGGAGAACAGGCGTTGAAGAGCAAGAGGCCTCTCCACCATTTGCTGGTGATCTTGGTTATGCCTCTTCAGTCTTTAAACAGTTTCCTGATAGCTCAGCAGGTAAAGAATCCGCCTGCAATGCAGCAGTCCCCGGTTCAAATCCTGGGTCGGGAAGATCTGCTGGAGAAGGGATAGGCTACCCACTCCAGTATTCTTGGGCTTCCCTGGTGACTCAGATGGCAAAGAATCTGCCTGCAATGCAAGAGAGCTGGGTTCGCTCCCTGGGTTGGTATGATCCCCTGGAGAAGGGAACGGCTACCACTCCAGTATTCTGGACTGGAGAATTCCATGGACTGTATAGTCAATGGGGTCGCAAAGGGTCTGACACGACTGACCGACTTTCACTTCACTCTTTTGTGGAGTAATCATAAGAGAAATCAATGTCAACGCATGTAAAAAGCTTAGAAGAATGTCAGGAGCATTGTAAATCCTTAATACAGTGGTTCTCAAGGTGTGATCCCCAAGACGAGCAGCATCAGCATCATCAGGAGCCTGTCAGAAATGCAGTTCTCGGATCTCACTCCAGATTTATCCAATCAGAAACTCCAGGGATGGGGTCCAGCAATCTGTTTTAAGAAAATTTCTAGGTGATTCCCACGCATGCTAAAGTTTAATGCACGAGCCATTGGAAAAGACCCTAATGCTGGGAAGGATTGGGGGCAGGAGGAGAAGGGGACGACAGAGGATGAGATAGTTGGATGGCATCACTCACTGACTCGATGGACATGGGTTTGGGTAGACTCCGGGAGTGGTGATGGACAGGAAGGCCTGGCGTGCTGCAATTCATGGGGTCGCAAAGAGTCGGACACGACTGAGCGACTGAACTGAACTGAACTCAACTACTAACAACTAGTGCTTGAGGCTGCAGAGATGAGCAGAGGGCAGATGACGAAGGATTTAGTAGCCTATTAAGCCTTACGGTGCAGCAGCGTTCGTAGTAACGGTTCCTACCTTCCTCAACTCCAACTTCCCCTTCCTACTCCCTCAGCGCCGGCCTAAAGCGCCCGCCTCGCTAATTGGTGGGGTCTCTCTGGACCTTCACCACCCATCCAACCACGGAGAACGTAAATGGAGAGAGGCGGGACTAGGCACGGCTAGAGCGGCGCCCCTATTGGCTACAGACCACGACGCGGAGCGGGACGGAACTGCGCGTGCGCACAGCCAAGGCGCGCCTCCGGCGGCCGTTGAAAAATGGCGACTGTCGCTGAATTGAAGGCCGGTGAGTGCGACTGGGAGGTCTACCTAGCGAAATGTGTCGGCCTTCAGTCTGTGAAAAGCATGGGACGAAAGGAGGGCTCGCGGAACACTAAAGTCAGCCTGTCCTAGGGTCGTTCTGCGGCGTCAGGGCCTGCGGAGCATCCGGCGGGTGTGGCGGCTGCAGCTCGGGGACCTGGGGGTAGGAATGTGGTTGCATGGGGGCTATTTTTAAACCGACTTTGAACTGGAGGAGGAGCCCCGGGATCCGCGGGTACCTGAGAGGTCTGAAGTCCTGCACCTTGGGGCTCAGGCTCATCTTTCTAGGCCCTGCCGGGGGCGAGGCCTTGGACCTGGCCTTTCCCTCCAAACGGATGATTGCAATACCGAAACAACCACTGTTGGTGTTTGGCCCAAACGTAAACCATTTGCTTGGTTATCTCCCTGAATCTGTACAACCACCCGCGAGGTAGGTCACCATTTTCCATGGGAAAAAACTGTAGGTAGAAAGGTGTCTGGCCTGACCATATTCTCCTGTGTTTTTTAGAAAACTTGCACGAGGAATCGAGTCTTTTAAGCTGAGAATATTTGTATACCGTTAGTTTTGACGCAGATGTCCAGACAAGTAATAGTAATTATGGTTATTAGTGATCGAGCCTTCTGTCAGGCACTACCCAGCCCCTGTATTATCTAATTGATTCCGCGTATCAACCTTATGCCCATTTCAGAGATTAGGAAATTGAGGCGCCAAGAGGTGAAACAGCTCACCCAAAGTAATTTAGCTAGAAAAAGGCAGAGAGTGAGAACTTGGGAGATGCTGCACCAGGGCTGCAGGTCTTAGTTACTTAGTGTTACTTAGTATCTGCTAGTAAGACCAGTTCCAGTTTTGGGGAAATTTAGGCTCTAAATCAGTGATTCCTAGAGATTTGTTGGAGAAAATGATTTGAGAATATGATTCAGTAACTGTTGATATAAGTGTATATTTGTGGCCTCGGGCTGGTGAGCAGTCATTAAAAAGGCATACCTTTAGCACTTCCCTGGTGCAGTGGTTAAGACACAGCCCCTCCCCCCTATTCCACCGCCCCCCATACACACACATAGTGCAGCCGGCACAGGTTCCATCCCTGGTCAGGGAAATAAGATCACACAGGGGCCAAACAAAAGTGGCATACCTCTATCCACAAGGACAAACTCGACATGAGTTGGTGTACCCTCTCCCCAGAAAACACACGTCACCTGTAATGTTGCATGCTACTTCTGAGGATTTATAACTAGTAAAGAACCTGCTGCCAATTCAGGAAAGAGACTCGGGTTTGATCCCTGGGTCAGGAAGATCCCCTGGAGGAGGGCATGGCAACCCACTCCAGTGTTTTTGCCTGGAAAATGCCATGGAGAAAGGAGCCTGGCAGGCTACGGTTCATAGGGTTGCAGAGAGTCCAATATGACTGAAGTGACTTAGCACACAGCACACTGTGTTTCCTATTGTTTAATATTTTACAATTTTGGTAAAAGATTGTATAGTCCATGGGGTAGCAAAGAGTCCCACATAACTGAGTGACTTTCACTTTCACCACTTTCACTCTGAGGATATAAACCAGGTTAAGAAGCTCTATCTGAAGAAATTGTCATGGTGCAGTGTTTTAATAAACATGATAATAGAGTGAAGGTCAGAATGGCATGGAGATTAGGGATGTATTACACAGATATAGGGAGCCCTTTCGGTGTTTTCTGCATTCCTCAGCTCTGAATGTGCCTAGTGTTCAAGAGAAATCTAATGAAAAGGTTTGCCAATCATTTATATTACTTGGGCTTTCACCTTTTTTAAAGCACTTTGACTTCACATTTTCCCGCCTTACTTGGTTCTGCCTCTGAGACATAGAGCTCATGTTGGAGAAGGCAAGTGAGGCAAGAGTTAGTGATCTAGCCCTGAGGTAGTGATGACATGCAAGGTTCCTAACTCCAAATTCTTCTTTTTCTGGTTATTTTTGTTTTGGGCTGCTCTGGGTCTTCACTGGTATGTGCGGGCTTTCTCAAGTTGCAGTGAGCGTGTGTGGGCTACTGTCTAGTTGTGGTGTGCTGGCTTCTCCTTTCGGAGGCTTCCCTTGTTGCGGAGCATGGAAGCTAGAGCAGACTCAGCAGTTCTGGCACATGGGCTTAGTTGCCACGCGGCATGTGGAATATTCCTGGCCCAGGGATCAAACCTGTGTTTTCCGTGGTGGCAGGCAGACTCTTAACCACTGGACCACCAGGGAAGTCCAGCTTCTTAATTTCTCATTTCTCTGCTGAATTTAAGGCTATGCTGTATGCATATACAGAATAATTGGATGTGTATAGTGGGGAATCTCTGTTTAATTTCCAAAGATGGAATTAGAGAACAGGGGTTTAGTAATGATTCCAACATAATAAAGCTGTACCTTCCCTTCCCTTCATGGGCCTGTTACACAGTCTGATTGGGTGATAACTACTTTTAACCTACCTGCAAAAAAAGGTTGAGGAGATGACCTAAATGTAAAGAGCAAGGAAAGTTAAAGTCTAGTCTAGATTTATCCCTTTAATCATATGACCCAGATTTTTGTTGTTTTATCAAAGCTTAAAAAAAGTTTCATGTCCGTGCCTACATGAATACAGTCCCTGGGCTCCATTTATGAATTGTCATTATTGTAGTGTACTTATTTATAGCACAATACAGTATTAAACTATATTTATTACACCAGTAGTATACAGCACAGGGTTTCCCTGGTGACCCAGTGGTAAAGAACCCACCTGCCAATGCAGGAGATTCCGGTTCAGTCCCTGGGTTAGGAAGATCCCCTGGAGAAGGAAATGGCAAACCACTATAGTATTCTTGCCTGGGAAACACCATGCATAGAGGAGCCTGGCAGGCTACAGTCCATAGAGTCTCTAAGAGTCGGACACAACTGAGCGACTGAGTGCAAGTATACAGCACAGTGTTATAAAGCCTTTAGGCAGCATTTATTGAGCTCTTACTCTGTTCTAGGCACTATGGGTGCCTATGGGTGAAATGTGTTGATTCTCTGGAGGTGTGATTTAGCTGTTAGGGACCACATAGGGGAAAAAAAAGTTTCTAGACAATGGTAAGGGATGATGCCAATTCAGCCCTATACATATTATTATTTATAGCTAAAATCTCATTATCATAACTACTGATATTTGTAATAGTGACCCTTGCTCATCAAGATCTTAGATTACATTCAGCATATATATCCCAGATTCCTTAAGATGGCATTGATAAGGCTATATGTCAGATTTCTAACTAGGCTTCAATTTAAAAATGTTACTTTTTTTTTAAGATTGATTTATTCGTTTTTGGTTGTGCTGAGTCTGTTGCTGAAGGGGCTTTTCTCTGGTTGTGGTGAGAGGAGCGCTGCTCTCTAGATGTGGTGCACAGGCTTCTCACTGCGGTGGCTTCTCTTGTGGAAGTGCAGGCTCTAGGGCTTGCAGGCCTCAGTTATTTTGGCATGTGGGCACCCTACTTGCGGCTCCTGGGCTCACAGGCTCAGTAGCTGTGGCACACGGGCTTAGTTGCTCTGCGGCATGTGGGATCTTCCTATATCAGGGATGGAACCCATGTCTCCTGCATTGGCAGATAAATTCTTCACCACTGAGCCACGAGGAAGCCCAAAATCTTACAGTTTTAAGGAGTTAACTCATAGTTATCTTTAAAAAACAAAACCCCAGAACAAAAGCCCATCTCTTTTGTCCAGAGTGGGCCATTTCCCAAGGGTTCCGGGTATCAGTTTTTATACAAAAGACACGACATAATCCTTCCTTTTTGGAGTATACTTGTTACTTTCAATCATATACTTTCTAGACCAGAGGTTTTTAGTGACAGATTGAACCTGTCTCTTACGCTTTTCAGGTGGCTCAGTGGTAGAGAATCCACCTGCAATGCAGGAGATGTGGGTTCCATCCCTGAGTTGGAAAGATCTCCTGGAGAAGGAACTGGCAACCCACTCCAGTATCCTTGCCAGAGAAATCCCATGGACAGAGGAGCCTGGTAGGCTGTAGTCCAGGGGATCGCAAAAGAATCGGACACAACTTAGCAAATAAACAACAGAACCTGTCTGCAGTGACAACCACTCTTGAAAAGAGATGAGACACTGGGAGACAGGTTCAGGTCCTAGTAAGCCGAGTATAATTCTTCCCCCCTTTTTCTCTTCCCTAAAGCTTGTGTGTCAGTCTATAGCCTCTGACAGTGATGCTGTTGGAAGGATAAACTTGCATTTGTTTAAATAAGTTAAAATAGTAAACCATTGAAATTTGGGAACTTTATTTTTTATTGCAAATATGGCTTGTGGTAGCTAATGTGATGATTGTTCAGTTTGCCATATTGTATAGATTGAAAGAATGTAATATTTTAAACTTTTTTTTTAAGTTTGCCTAAGAATGACAAAAATTTATTCTATAACTGAAACATTAATACTTTATGTTAAACAGTTTTAAAGGACACCTTGGAAAAAAGAGGAGTGTTAGGGCATTTAAAAGCAAGGATTCGTGCGGAAGTTTTCAATGCCCTTGATGATGAAAGTGAAACTCGGCCATCATTGTCTCATGAAAACTTTCTAATTAATGAGCTAATTCGGGAGTATTTGGAATTCAACAAATACAAGTATACAGCGTCGGTCCTCATAGCAGGTAAAAGCTTATTTATTGTTAATCACCTGAGGTGAAATCTGCCTTTTCCCTTCCCCCAATTCTCAGAAAGTGTTTAGCCTAGAAATCTAATTCCATTACCAAACGGTGTCATCTGGGACATGACTGGGACATAAAAATCAAATGGGCTCTTTTCATATCATAGCTTGAACAAGTTCTCATGATGTTTATTGGACTCTAGGAGAAAATGACTGTAAACACTTAACCTAGGTGCATACTTTGAAAATCATAATTTCTGATTCTGAAAATAAACAGATATTTACATTTTACCCTATGTGCTGTCAGTCTTTTTTCTGTGTATGTGGTTTAAAAATACACACACACAGACTTAATATGTATTCTTTATTAAAAAATATAAAACATTGAAGGTAAAGCCTCAAAGTATTGCTCCCATGTATTGATTAGGCATATATTCAGATGTATGTAAAAGCATTATATTTTAAAAGGACTAGATAATCTATTGGAGAAGGAAATGGCAACCCACTTCAGTACTCTTGCCTGGAAAATCCATGGACAGAGGAGCCTGGTAGGCTGCAGTCCATGGGGTCGCTAAGAATCGGACACGACTGAGTGACTTCACTTTCACTTTTCACTTTCATGCATTGGAGAAGGAAATGGCAACCCACTCCAGTATTCTTGCCTGGAGAATCCCAGGGACGGCGGAGCCTGGTGGGCTGCCATCTATGGGGTTGCACAGAGTCGGACACGACTGAAGCGACTTAGCAGCAGCAGCAGATAATCTGTAGAAATTTCGAATCACTATGTTGTACACCTCACACTAAAATAATACTGTGAATCAACTAAAATTAAAAATAGAAAACGGTTAGGAAGATAAACTCCAAGCTCATTCTAGTGATGAAAGGGAGAGAAATGGTATTGGGGGAAGGGGGTCAACAATTAAAGCTAAATTTACTTTATCTGTTAAATTTTATTTCTTAAGAAAGAAAACAAAAGAACTAGAAGAATAGGGACAATAGTCAGGATCGGTATTGCCCCTAGGCTGGGGGAGATGAGGTTGGGAGGACGATCAGAGCACCTTGCATGAACATTACTTGATTCCCTTGTCCAGTGTTTAGTATGTGCTTTAAGATTCTTTGGTGCCTTGGAGATATGCCTCATCAAAGAAAAGAGATCATGAAGTAGATTGTGAAAGAGATAATGGATTCCTTATTGTGATGCTGGAACTTTCCATTGGATAGATCTTTTGTTAATATTCTAGGTCTTTTATTTAATGTTAAGCATATACCTTAACTGAATAAAGACTGATGATTTTTATTGGTTTAAGGATCATCAGTGTCAGTATTTTCACTTTCCTCAGTTTGTTGTAGATGGCTGTATAATATGTTACTACTCAGAAAAGAAGACTGTGAAAATATCATCAATTAGATGTACTGGACTTGTGCTTACCTAGAATGAAATACAGTGACAGTTGTCAAGTTTCTACAGAGTCTTGACTTTTAAAAAACTGAGATGTACTTAGCATAAAGATACTTTACCGTTTTTAGTATGTAGTCCTGTGGATTCTGCCATATTTGTACAGTTGTGTGGCTACTGCCACAATCACAATATAGAACGTTTCTATCACCTCAAAAAAATTCCCTGTGCCCTTTTGTAGACAACTTCTTTGCCTACTCTCAACTCCTGTCAACCTCTGATCTGTTATTTTCTGTACCTGGTCATTTGCCTTTCCCAGAATGTCGTGTGAGTGAAACGGTACAGGATGTAGCATTTTGAATCTGCTTCCTTTCACTCAGCATAACGCATTTGAGACTATGCTCTTGTTTCTCCCCCACCGAATAGCATTCCATTGTATGGCTATGTTGATTTATCTGTTATCAGCTGATGGACACTCGGGTTGTTTCTAGTTTTTGTAATTATGAATGCAACTGCCATAAACATTCACTTGCGAGGATTGTCTGAATATTGTTTTCGCTTCTCCTGGGTAAAGAGCTAAGAGTGGCATTGCTGGGTAGTGTATGGTAAGTATCTGCTTACCTTTGTAAATGAATGCACCATTTTGTTCTCCTGCTAGCAGAGTTCTCCCAGTTGCCCTGATCCTTGCCAGAAATTCATATTTAGTGTTCATTTTACTTTTAGATTTATTGCCAACAAATGAATATCAGTGCTGTCATGTATTTAATTTGTAGGCTTCTTAGAAAATAGGACTTCTCAAGTCCAGTATATAGAAACAGTAATTTCCTAACTCAAAATTGGGGGATTTAAAAACTGAGTTTATATTAAACTATATTAAAGATATGCATTTAACAAACTAGATATTTTGAAAGTCATAAAATCACAGTTGCATCTCTTGATGCGTGCCATCATCATTCTTCTAAAATCTGAAAAATGTGTATACCTCATAAATGTGGTTTTTATCAAAATCCTATTTACTTTTTAGAGTAATAAAGCCTCTGTGTTTTGTGATTTTTTTCCCCCCAGAATCTGGTCAACCTGTAGTTCCACTGGACAGACAGTTTCTCATCCATGAACTAAATGCATTTGAAGAATCAAAGGATAATACAATGTAAGAAGTTTTTTTAAAAAAAATAAGTTTTCAGATATTATTGTATTGGGATCATAATTGTGTAGTGGTAGTTTTATTTCATTTTAATTCATCAGGTATTTATTTGGGTCCAGTGTGTGTACCACATCCAAGGTATACAGCAGTAAGTGCTAAGATGCCTGTGGTTTCAGAGGATGAAGTACCCCTGCTTCATTCTAAGGGTCATGTCTCTTGGCTTCTTGATCCATCCTTTTGTTTTTCATCTGAGGCTTTGCTCTGTCAATTGTTTTCTGCCTCATATTTAATCTTCCTCCTCTGCTTCCTTTACTTCAGCTTAGGAGTGTACTCAATTCTCCCCATTCCCCAAAAAACCTATTTTTACCACTGAAGTTAGTGAAAATCAACCCTCCATTTTCATTTTGTTATCTACATTTTTTGCCGTCTCTACATTTAAAATTTTCTCCTCATCATTTATACTGAAGTGTTTTGCCTTCTCTCCTCATCATTTATACTGAAACTATGCTCTTGAAAAAGAGTGACCACTGTCTAATAGTTTCTTAGTTCTTTTTCTACTTTAATGTTTCTTAAACTTTTTCTAGAGGATCCCTGAATGGCAGAAAAAATTATACCTAGGAAACCTGGGAACATAGCTCAAAGTAGCCTTCCCCTAGTAATACATTTCTGTGAGATCTTATGTTTCTCATTCTAAAAGTTTATTGAATGTTTTCCTTCTACTTCATGATGTAATTGTTTTACCATAAAAACATTTAAAATGACATGCCAATTAAGTTGAACTCTCCCTCCCTCCAATCTTTGTGTAAAATGAATGTTCTTGGATCATAGGCTACCTTTAACCTCTACTTTGTATCAAGCCCACAGCATTGAGAGTGGGAATACACCTATTTCCAATTTGAGAAGCTCAGTTTTACTTGAGTTTCTGCAGTGTTTTGTAATATTAACAGCTCTTCCTTGAAACACTTCTTGTCAGTTGTCTTTTATGACCCTTTACTGTCTTGGTTTTTCTATCTCCCTAATGGTCATTTCTGTTTCTTCACCGACTCCTTTAGGAAGGTTCCTTTAAATTGTGGGCACTCTCCCCCAAGATTTGTCCTTAACTTTCTTTTCTTCTTGCCCCTCTGCCCACTTTTCTAAGTATTCATGAATCCTTAGTGATGGCCGCCACACTAGTGACTGTGCCTTAAATCTGACAGATCTCATGAATTGTGGGCACACATTTCTGCTGGTATCTCAAACTTGGTGTGTCTAAAATCAAGTCCGTTATTTTCATCTCTTCAAACCCCCCATTGTAGCTTCCTCATACAGCCATTCAGGTCCTCATCTCAGAGCTCACGTGTACTTCTGGCTCGTTCTCATTTCTCCACCAGTCACTTTGCGAGTTTCATCAATTCTGCCTGTGCCATTGTGTCTGTCTGTCCTTATGCCCTGCACTGTGCAGTTCAGGAGGCCTCTTTCCCATTTCTTTCCAGTCATGTACTTTTCTGACTCATGTGTCATGCTGCCAACAGTTTGTTTTCTGAAAGACACTTATTGCTTGTTTAAAGCATTTCCATTGAAAAGATTTCAGATTTTAAAAAGTAAGAGTCCATATACCAAGCGTTGGGTGTAGGTGCCAGTGGAAGTCTGAAGTAGCACTCACCGTTCACATTAATATTTTTCAGTGAAAGTTAAAAAATTTCACAAAATGTAGGGTAAAGTATTTAATAACCTTATATTAGGTCAAGCCACGACACCAAGTGAGTTTGTGTCAAATTTATGAAGAAAATTCGCTTTTAGAGTTTCTGTTTTTCAAAATTGCAAATAAGGCATTGTGAAGCTGTACTTTAAAAACAATTATCACTATTTTTAACTCAGGATTTTTTTAAAAAGAAACCTGATATTGATGAAGTTGCAGGTTAAATGAGCTGGTTATATGTTTTCTCATACATTTAAAAATATCTAAATCTTAAAATTTTTCAATCTTAAATAGATTTTATTGTAAATTTGGCAAAAGAATTTTTTTTTTTTTTTTTAATTTAAAAGTCTCCTTTGATCAGTTAACATTTGGGGAAACAATGGTTTAAAGTTGACCAAGAGACCTATTTTATATTCCTGGATACTGCTTTTATAAGAGCTGAAGCATCTTATTAAATAGAAAAACCCATTCTCTTGGTTTCCTTGTGGAATGGAAACATTGCTTTTGTGTGCAATTAGTTATTTGTTGCTGTATAATAGATTACCCTAGAATTTGGTGGTTTAAAATAGCAGACATTTATTATCTGTGGTAAGGAATCTGAGAGTGATCCGTGGCCTAGCTCAGCCTCCGTCGTGAGGTTGCAGTTAAGCTGTTGGCCGGGGGGCAGTCATCTCAAGTCCTGGCTGGGGCTGGAGGATCCGTTTCCATGTGGCTCACTCACATGGCTGTTTGTTGGAGGCCTCAGTTCTTCACTGCATGTGCCTTTCCATAGGACAGCTTGAGTGGCAGCTGACTTCCCCAGAGTGACCAAGAGAGCAGGCAGGGAGGATGCCACAATGCTATAGATGACCTAGTCTCTGAAGCTGGAAATGCTGTCACTCAGTGCCTTACTTAGTTCTTGAAAAAGTGAGTTCAGCTCACACTCAGGAGAGTAAGACTCCACCTTTTGAAGAAAAAGGATATCATACTTTAAACTATCACACCTGCTAGTAAGTAGATAAAAATCTCAAAAAGACAATCCATTAAATTGATGTTTTCTAACTGTGAGATTGGAAACAAGAGAAAACCTCTCTTTATTGTCATCAGAGCAGCTTTCATTGGTGCAGGGGCATCAAGAAGCATACTCTTAAGGGAAAAAATACGGGACTTGGAGTTCAAATATCAAGTTTGTCTACTATCCAAGCAGTCCTCTCACAAATCCTCTGTGAGCTATGGTTTTCTCATTTATAAATTGGAGATGATGATTATGACATCACAAGATGAGGATAAAATAAAGGAAAGAATGTTTTGTAAACTGGAAAGTAAGTTTTTAAAATTTTAGTTCTTACCTGACACCTATATGGCTTACATTTGTGTACCATTTAATACATGTCAGGCACAGATCTAAACACTTGACATTTATTGACGTATTTGGTCCGTGATTGCCCTATGAGGTAGAGACTATGCTTACCCTCATTTATAGAGGAAGAAACATTTATAAGGCTGGGGATATTAAAAATGTTGCTGAATCTTGAATCCTGTCAAGTGGCAGGGTCAGGATTTGAACCCAGACAAGGATTTATGAATCCAATAAGTGTGTATTGTATCAGACAGTGTTAGGTAGTGGGAAATCTTATACTGGACTTGGAGTTAAAAAAGAAAAAAAAGCTGATTCCTGTGCATTGATTGAATTTGTTTTTCAGGTTAGAAGAAGTTTAACTTGTTAACATGTTTCCTATGGATTTTAAAATTATAGAGTCAAATTGTACACTTAAATTTCAAAAAGCATGAACAGTTTGCAATTTGGGTAATAACCATGCAACTTTTTCAAGTCTAGTAAATTATTTGGCTATTTTGGTGTCAGAGACTCCCTTTTATGGAATAGATATTTTAAAGTTTTTCCTATTTATGCAAATTTAATTGATTTTTATTTTCTTCCTGCTATAGACCTCTTTTATATGGGATTTTAGCTCATTTCTTGCATGGAACTAAGGATGACAACCAAAATACATTTCTGAAAGGGTCTTCACTCCAGCCTCCAAACCCAAATCTTGGCAAACAACCTAGTGGAAGAAAGCAGATGGGTATGAGTTTTCTGAGACTTATCACTCAGCTTTCAGCAAATGTATTTTCTTCCTATCTATTTTTATCTTTGAGGTAGTTTTTCTTAAGATTTTGAGTCATAATTTAATTCCATTTATATCTAATATAGTTAGCCTGTGTTATTTATCTTCAAAAAAGGCAAAGTAGTTTTTGGAAAGAGAATCTTGTGAGGAGCAGAGAGAAGACTAGACAAAATTCTTCGATATAATTTCTATAAAGAAGTATTGAAAAACTTGATTTTCACATAGATTTGTACTCTTTGGAGCAGCTTAGATCCTGAGCATACTGAAGAAAGAGCTTTTTACCAAGTTATCTATTTTTTTCCCTCTCAAACTGAGAAAAGTCAAGATTGCTGAAAATAGAGCAGTCACAGGTTTATGTGTTGTCCTTTGCATTTTCAGGATTCTTTTTTGGCAGTGAGTGGGGTGAATATGTGAATATTCTTTGTGGTAATGTTGTAATTACTCACAAATAAATTCTTAGGAGAACAGCTCGTATTTCTTTTCAAGAATACTCACTCTTCCAATGAGCTTTCAGTTGTTTTGATTTTATCAAAACACTGAGATCTCAATTTGGTAATCTAAACTACAGCTGATCTCTCTCTTTAAGGTCAGTCATAGGTGGGGCTCAGGCTGCTGATTATCAGAACAAATACAAATCTTGACTGTTGAAATAAACTGTTAAGAAACATCTAAGTGCAAATTGTCTTTTGTAGTTTTCCTAAATTGCCATGAGCAATATTGATCATGTTAAATGTTTGCCATGTCTCTTAAGATCTGAAGGCAAAGTGATCTCTTGGAGGTTAGTTCTGCCTTTACTAGGAGTTATCCTTCTGTATATCTTAGAATTCTGAATTGATGGGGTGTTGGAAAAGAAATCATTCCCATCACTTATTTTACAGTTGAGAAAACGAAGACTAAGAGGCTCACTGCCTGTAGCTGGTCATTTTTAGCAGAATCAGCACCCTTGATTGACATTCCTGTGCACTTTTCCACTTAGAGAAAATGAGAAGTTTTTCTAGTTACTTTTTCAAGTATTGGTAAGGAACTGCCATTATTGCCTACTATTTGGCAAGAACTTAAAAAGCAAAACCAAACACCCGGTACGAGAGTAAATCTCTAAACATCAATGATATAATGTAGAATTCCCTCTAACCTCATCTCCTTGCCACTCCCTAACACCTCGATTTCCCTCTCCTTCATAGAAGGTAGCGCTGTTAGCAGCTTTGTGGGTGTCCTTCAGGAGTCATTTCTGTTTAAATTTATAGGCGCTGTTTCTGTACATATTATCCTACACTTTGTTTTTTCACATGTATTATCAATTTATGTAAATCTGCTTCTAACTCATTCTTAATTTCCTGTATAGTCTGTAGTATTCTTTGGTACTACTACTAATCACTCTTTGCTAATGTACTTTTGTATGTTTGAAATTTTTTGGTTTTACAGTATTGCAGGGTAGCATTAGTATTTCTCTTATGTGCATACCTTGAAGTAGAATTGGTTCAAAATATTGCATATTAAAAAATGTAGTAGATACTGTCTAATTCCCCTCCAAAAAGGCTTAACCATTTTACGTGTTTACCAAGAATGTATGATAATACTAGTTTCTCTATTTAATTCTCACCAGTGGATAGTGTATGCATTAACACTTGTTAGCACAGCAAACCTGTCACGTTGGTGTTTGTAGTTGTAGTGGGAGGGGAGCAGGAACGGGAGAGTGCTAGAGAGGATGCAAGAGTCCTTGGGTTACCTTGGCTCCTCTCTGGAGAAAGTGCCAGAGACCTCAAAGAATAGAGTTGAGGTCAACAAAGCTTTGGATACCTGTTCTGTGGAAGGCTCAGAAAGGAGGATGAGTGCACTAATAGGAGAACAGTGATATTGCAGATAATTTTTCTTGATTGTCAAAAATGTTCTTGGCACAACAGGGACAGTGAAGAATTATTAACCCCAAATTGCGTAAGGTTTCTGTAACACATTTAAACATCCTATTTACTTTCTCAATTCAACTTATTGTGTGAAGGATACGTTTTGACAACATTGAGAAAGTTACAAAGACATTTAAATTATTCTTCAGATTATGTACCTTCTAGTGATGTATAAACTCAATCCAGGTGAAACATAAAACACTAAAATTAAACTCTCTTTTACTTGAAAATGAGTTCAAAGCATGCCATCATGAAAGCATTTTTTTTTTTTTTTTTTTTAAGATGTCTGTGTGTTTTTGGCTGTGCTGGGTCTTTGCTGCTGCTCCCGGGCTTTCTCTGGTTGCAGCAAGTAGGGGCTGCTCTTCGTTGTGGGTGCACAGGCCTCTCATTGCGGTGGCTCCTCTTGTTGGGGAACACAGGTTCTAGGTGTGCCGGTGCTTAGTTTCCCAACAACTAAACAAAAATTGCCCTCTTGTTTTTGGCTGAAGACTATTTCCTACAATTTCGTGGATGGTTTTCTGAGTTGGGTAGGAAGTTTTCTTCTTGCCACAAGAGGGCGCTGCTGGGAGGGTTTCTATTTGAAGAAGAGGTTTTGTTTTTTTTGTTTTTTCTTTTTAATTGAACTTTGGCATCCCTCAAAATACTAATTGAAAACGCAGTCCTTTATTGTGAATTCCAATCCTTACATACAGTGTAAGTTTGTAAGTACTTACCATGAGTTTACTCCAGGGTGTACTCTTTTCACTTAAAAAAAAAAAATTGAATAATTAATAAGTCCCTAGTACTAAACATTTCTGATTTCTTCAATAGTGTTAAAAAAAAAATCCAACATTTTTTTTCATTGTCCTAAGCCATATAAAGACCTTGTATGATGTAAATACGTAATATCCTGAAATATGTATAGTTAAGTCTGCCTCTTGCCCCTTTTGACTTGGAATGAGCACTGACCTTTGCTCATGTTCTTGCAGAAGACCACCTGCGGAAGGAGCAGGGGAGGGGTACTAATGCTGAAAACCTGCACACTTTTCCCACGGTGAAGAGATGACATTTCCAGTTGGGGCATCTTTTATCTTAAACTTGTATGTATTAAATAACTTATTTATTTTCCCAATGATACCAGACTTCATCACTAGTATTGTACTTTGTAAAAATGTGAACTTTCTGCAAAACCTTTAGCCCCTCATGTTGTACTGCATTTGTGAATAAAAGCGAACCCTGTCATCTAGTTTACCAGATTTGACTTGAAAGAAAATGTGTGGTTTTTAGGACGATTTTAAAGCTCTGTAAATCTGTGAGAAATGGAAGGGTTTTTTTGGTACCCTATAAATTCTTCTAAAGAAAAAAATCCAAGTATTTCTAGCCATATGCTCTGTTCTGTTTTTGGCTGTGCTTCGCGGCTTGTGGAATCTTAGTTCCCTGACCAAGGACTGAACCTGGGCCCTGGCATTGAAAGTGCTGAGTCCTAACCACCGTACCTCCAGGGATTTCCCTGCTCTGTTCTTTACCATGGCACATTAACTAAATTTCTTTCAGGCTGGAATAATGTGGATTTATAGGAAAAATTCATTCATTAAAAAAAATATATATATATTTAAAAGCACACTAAAGCCAGAAAAAACTAATTCCTATAAAGTTTGATTTGGGCGGGTGGGTGTGAAACTAGCTATTCTTCAGATAACCATTTATAATTAGGTTTAAATATCTGAATTACTATCTAAATTTGAACTTTAAAACTTGGTAACAATGTACTTTTTATTTTTTTAAACAATTTTGGCTTCTCCTAGAAGATTTAATTAAAAGGTGGGGGTGGGGGATAATTCTTTTAATTTTGCTGTAAGTAAAACAAAGAGTTTATTACTTGAAGAATGTGGAATAAGCATGAAGAGACAGGCTTTAGGAGAGATACCAGAAAGTACCTTTTAAAAGATGGCATTGTTTAACTTCCTGTGGCCCTCAGTTCTGCAGTTACCAGATGAGCTATGAAAGGGCCAACCCTCACTTATATGGGCTCTGAAAGCCTTCTTAAATGTCATGTTTTATTCCTGGGATAGAAGAGTAGTAGGATTTTTTATGGTGCCATCTCTAAAATGTTTTGATATTTATTGACATTTTTATAATGTGGAGTCTTCAGGCTAGCTTCACTGAAGCAACGAATGAGTATAGTAGACAGAACCTGATTGGCACAAGATTCAAGGTATATTCAGAATAAAACTGTATGGGCACCTATACACTGACGACATTTAGCTTAAACTTTTTCCATAGGGAAGGTGATAAGAAAGGACTGTAGCTGGCAAAATTGGCATTCTTTTTGGGGTGTTGATTCTGTGCTGCTTTTGGAACCTTTATTTCTGGTGCTAGTCAAGTTTTTGGTGTAAGGAGTTCAATCCTTACAGATTAACCAAGAATTTTTACCTGAATGCTGAAAACTATTAAAGAAATCCCCTTAAGTCATACTTTACAAGTCAAAAGATTTTTGAGAGGCCCTGTTGGTGGGCTAAAATTACATATACCGATGTAGAAGTATTATAAAGGGCTCATTTCCATTTTTTAAATGAAATCTATAGTACCTGATTACAATGATGAATTCCACTGTATTGTATAGGGGGATATAACAATCTGAATTCTTCTCAGAGGATTTGGTTTACACCCAGGAATGTTGACAGTGGACACTGTTTACCTCAGGAATTGTCATCATGCAGGTCTAGATTAAGAAAAAGTGCTGGAATTTGTCACTTTGGGTATGATATAAAATCATCAAAATAGAAGCTAAACAAAATTGTCACATGTAGTCCATATTGTGTCTGTATGCATTTTTATGTGACTTGTTTGTACCTAGACAACTTTTATACTTTCAGTGTACCATTTAATAAAAAAAAAATAAGCGGCATGCAAAAGGTGTTCCTGTGACTCTTCTGTCATCAAGAGATGTCTGCCGGAACCAGAAGAAGGCTTGGTGATGGCTCCTTAGGCTTTCTTTAGGGATCTCCAGCAGCCTAGTTGTTGGAGGGTTGAGCATTGTTGGCATCAGCCATGTCACCCTGGGATACTTATTCTTCACCGGCTGGCAATGGTAGGGGCTGGTGATGTTATTCTCTGAGGCGACAGCATTATAATCTGTGGGGTCACATATGGTTTGAAAAAACACATTTAGTGTTACATTTTGTTTTTGTTTTTGGTTGTGCCTTGTGGCTTGCAGGATCTCAGCTCCCTGACCAGGGACTGAACCTGGGCCATGGCAGTGATAGCGCCAAGTCCTAACCACTGGACCACCAGGGAATTCCCACATATTCTAGCAGTTTAAATAGGTTCTTGAGCTGAGACACTTAAACTCAAGGAGGAAAAGATAAAGATAAATATAAACATAGAAGACCTATCAAACTCTTCTCATGAACTCATAAACTAAATTAGTACATCATTGCAGTAATTTTCATGGGATTGTTGGAAGAAGTTATCCTATAGACATGCAGGAGAAGTTTTAGCAGAAAACTTATACAAAAATAGGATGGGAATTGGTCTTGAAGAGGGATTTAGGAATAGCAGACATTTAAAACTTTGGCAGTAAAAAAGACTCATAGCAGGACCACTGGTGGCTTTTGAAGATGATAAATTTAAGCTTAGCATATATGTTTGCTTAGTATCAACTAACAGCTTTATAATTAGGTGCAAGAACATATTTGTATATGTCCCACATGCCTGTATGATTATGTAAAATATGATGTGTTCTTTTAACCTAAAGCCAAGTGTACATGAAGGACTAACACTTGTGAGAAGATTCCTTTAAAGGCATTTGGGACAGTGGTTCCCAGCCACTGGGCATTTCTTTTTTGTAACAGCCATTCTGCAAGGATTGTGTGGTCTTCATTCATTTTTAAAAAATGAAAGTGAGGTAAAACTACCTTTTAAAAAATAGAGAGTTTTTAAAAACAGTTTTAGGTTCACAGCAGAATTGAGTGTGAAGTACAGAGTTCTTACATACCCCCAAAAGTGGTACATACTCGCAGGCTCCCTGTTACCAACATGTCCCCTGAAAGTGGTACATTTATTACATTCAATGAACCTACATTGACATATCATTATTACTCAAAGTCCGTAGCTGATGTCAGGGTTCACTCTTGGTGTTGTATAGCCTATGGGTATACATGTCACTGGGCTTCCCTTGTGGCTCAGCTGATAAAGAATCTTCCTGCAATGCAGGAGATGGGTTCAATCCCCGGGTTGGGAAGATCCCCCGGAGAAGGGAAAGGCTACTCACTCCAGTATTCTGGCCTAGAGAATTCCATGAACTGTGTAGTCCATGGGGTCACAAAGAGTCAGACACGACTGAGCAACTTTCACTTCACTTCATACATGTCACTACATGCATCCACCCATCATTACAGTATCGGTAATTTCACCGCCGTAAAAATCTGTGCTGTCTATTCTTCCTTTTTTCTCCTCTAACTCCTGGCCGCCAGTGATCTGCTTATGGTCTCCATAGTTTACCTTTCCAGAATGTTATATAGTTGGACTCATACTGTATGTAGCTTTTTTACACTGTTTTCTTTCACTTGGTAATACTCAAATTTAAGTTTCATCCATTCTGTTCATGACTTTCTATTTAGTGCTGAGTAATACTCTGACATCTGAACGCACCACAGTTTATCCATTCACTTACTTGGAAGGACGTCTCAATTGCTTCCAAGACTTGCTATTAATGAAGAAAGCTGCTCTAACTAAACAACTGTGCAGGCTTTAGTACAGACATAGGTTTTCAACTCATTTGAGTAAATCCCAAGGAGTGTGATCTTCTAGGTCATATGGTAAGAACATGTTTACTTTTCTAAGAAACCATAAAACAATTTTTATTGAGAATTTTAGGACCTTTCCTGATAGGGGTAAAAAACCCAAAGTTACCAAGACACTAGAGCTGGAAATCAACAATAAAGGGGGGAGCACTGCGAGAACTAAACTGAGATTTAGTCTTGAACCTGGAGAAGCAGGGGGGCCATAATGCATGAAAGGAAGTGCTTGTGTGCAGGAGCAGAACCATGCTTGTGGTCAGGGAAGATGGCCCTTCATTCACAGGAAGGCAGAGTCCTGTGCAGATCTTGAGCTGGATAACCTGACTGCTGATGCACTTGTCAGTCATTGTGAACCACATGCAGGAGCCATGCATCAACCTAGTCTTTGAGGTTATTAAAAACTGGAGAGACTCACACTCAACACTTTCAAACTTTTGAATCTAGTAGTAAAGTCAAAGCTATTTGATTGGGGAAAAAAAAAAAAAAGACTCTAAAAGAGAGGAATTTCCCCACTGCCATCTCGTTCCATGAGTTCATGGAAACTCCTAGGACCCGGCACCTCACAGGAGCCATGCCAAGGAAACTTAACTTGACAGCCCTTTTTCAGTCACAGTTATGTTTTTTGGAAGTAATTTTCCCCTCTCAATCTTTAACTGGCTTTTTGAGCCATGAGAAATAAAATGAAGGCATCTGATTTTGAAGATTCAAACATCTGAGCTTCTGCATTAGATAGACATTGAATGACTATTATGTGCACACGCTGTCCCTGAGGACTTCCAGAGTACCAGAAATGCCTTCTATAAGGCCTTCTCCATGTTGAGGCAAAGATTCTGACCATCTCTGCTTTTCTTTGAGAAACAAAGGCTCAGAAGGATTCACTGACAATCCTGTGGCCCCCTGGCTGGTGCTTAGCAGATCATGAGTTCAAACCCTCAGACTTCTCTACTAATGCTGGACTCCATCCCACAGCAGGGTGGGAGTTCCTGCTCCATCATTAGCTAGCTGTGCTAAATTGGCTGGTTATTTCACTCACCAAACCTGGTTCCTCCACAGCAAAATGAGAAAAAATGTTTAAGCATATACCTCACAGGGTTATTATAAGTACTAGATGAGGTAATGTAGTGCAACTCAGTGTCTGTTATAAAGCCTTCATTTATTAATAACTTAATATAATTATTCTCTTTAAAAAGTTACCAAGTTCTTTAAAGAATCAGATGCATCACTTTGGAATACCAATGTAAATGCCTCTGGAAACGTGCCGGTTTTCACTCTGAGGTCAGCAAGTTGGACTCACAGCCTGCTCTGGATTATCTTTCCAGCATGGGAAGGAGATGATCAAGTTCAGTTTTTCCCCCTTCTCTTCTCTGCTCCACATCAGCTCTGTACTAACGCAGGGACAGTTTCCACTCCTTTTACAGTGTAGACATTACGAGGCACATGGGGAAGCCGCCCATTCATCACTTTCTGAAGAACTTTACCCGTGACATCCCAGCCAGCTGAATGCTGGCTGTTGCAGAGTCTGACTTAGGTCCATTATGTGGGGTGGGGAGCTGGGCCTGGGTGTTTTCAGGGTGGAAAGCAGGCAAGATGTTGGAGGGATGAGAAAGTGTCAGAGAGGGTCTGAGATGCAGAGCTGCAGAGGGGACTGGCAGCCTGCAGGAAACAGCAGGCAGGACAGGTGCTCATTATTACGACGTCCTCAAGGCCAAGTGCAACTGTGCTTGGTTTCATGTTTGTTTTGAATACTAGCAGCTAACATGAGGCATTTTACATGGATATATGTTCATTTGGGGCTTCCCTGGTGGCTCAAACGGTGAAGAATCTGCCTGCAATTCAGGAGACCTGGGTTCAGTCCCCGGGTGGGGAAGATCCCCTAGAGGAGGGCATGGCAACCCACTCTGGTATTCTTGCCTGGAGAATTCCATGGAAAGGAGCCTGGTGGGCTACAGTCCATAGGGTTACAAAGAGTTGGACACAATTGAACAACTAACACAGACACACATGTTCATTTTACATGGATCTTCTCAAGGACCATTTACAAACAGCTGAGAAGTGAAGAAGTGACTGCTGTTCTTCCCATTTTACAGGTAGGGAAACTGAGGCACCAGATCTAGAAAAAACAACTAGAAAATGGCACTGGTAGATTCCAACTAACCTTAGTGGGGGTTTTTAGCCTCAGGGTTAATTCTTCTGGGCCTTTCCCCTTAATGCCCCTGGGGAAGTGAATCATGGCAGCTGTGGGCCTCAGACACAATGAGGGTTCAGGCAAAGCTCTTAACTCCTCCAGGGCCTCAGTTTTCTCACCTGCAAAATGGGAGCATTAATAAAGGCCTCACAGTCACTTGACCTGGTGGCCAGAGGAGAGTTTGTTGGATAAGACTGGGGCGAGTACCAAGCACAGAGCTGGGTAAGGGTCTTCCAACATCTTTAACTCCCTCAGCAAACCCTCTGGCTTAAGCAGCTGGGACCAACGTGGGACTTGGGGGGCCACCTCCTTCTGGCTCAGCCATAAGCAGAGGGGTCCCCCTTCCACCCCACTGCCCTCAGATGTCGCTCCCCCCAGCCCCCGCAGGGCGCCGGGAGGCCG
This sequence comes from Giraffa tippelskirchi, assembly GCF_054371585.1. NCBI lineage: Eukaryota > Metazoa > Chordata > Mammalia > Artiodactyla > Giraffidae > Giraffa > Giraffa tippelskirchi. The sequence goes on from NC_137287.1 coordinate 27,249,505, forward strand.
CTCGGCACCATATTTAGTCAGGGGGAGCGGGCAGCCCCGAGCTGGTATGCAGCGCTGGGAATTCCTGCAGGAAGGAGCCTGCGCCTGCCCTTTTTGGGTTGTCTCCCGCCCAGCGCCCCCCGCCGCCCGCCGCGCTCGCCCGGGGTGGGAGGACCGGCCGGGAACCTAGGAGTCCGGCCGGGCGGGGAGCGGGGCGCTCAGCTGCCCGTGGGTCCCCGGGCTGGCGCAGGGCCAGCCCAACGCTGCGGCTTCCTTTTATGGCCTGTGTGCGTGCGTGTGACAGAGAGGAGAGAGATGGGGGCAGAAAGGGAGGGCGATCTGGAGCCAGAGACACAGGGACCAGAGACAGAAAGAGACAGAGAGACAGTAAGAGACAGCCATGGGCAGAATGACGGAGACACACAGAATGAAAGAAAGGCAGAACAAGACAGACAAACGGTGACGGCGAGACCCGGTTTCAGACACAAAGGAGGGGGTGGTGCGGACACAGGGGGTAAGGGAGTGGTATACTGAGAGGGACAGAGACAAGGAGAAAGCTTTCAGGCAGCTTCATTTGCAAGAATTTCTTGGGGCGGGGAGGAGCAGGAGAAGGGAGCTTTCAAAGAGCAGGGAGGCACCCACATTCTCTTTGGATCCTGACATGCACCTTGCAAATTACATAATTACCACACACACACACACACACACACACACACACACACACTTCAGCTTCAGACACCGAGGCTCAGAGAGGGGAAGTGACTTGCCTGAGGTCACACAGCCAGCGAATGGTACACCCAGTGCCTGAAGTCACAACAATTGGATTTTTGGGGTTTTTTTTTGCTTGTGGGTGGAAGTGGCGATGCCAAGTTGGGAAAAGTAAAAACTTCCCCTTTCCGCACAATTCCCAGCAGAGTTGGGGGCTCCTGCCTTGTACTTTGCAAAGTTCAGAAAAATCCCCTTTCCCTGCCCGTCACGCAGCATAGCCATCCCCTTTGCAGGCAGTAAGGGCGAAAAAAAATAGGGAGCGGGGAGAGGAGGTGTCAACTCGGACCCCCACAGTTCCTCCCCTGCGGAAGAAGAGGTTAAAGCCTGCGCGGCTGGAACTGACTCAAGGAAGAAAGTCTCAAGCATCCCCTAGAGACGCCGAGTGCTCCACCCGTTTCTCTAGGGACCCGGAGTCTCCGCGACTGTCCGAGAACCGGGGTTAGAAAGCCCTGAACGCCTCTGTCCGCTGCGCCCTTCTCGGGGGACCCCACCCGGTGCGCCCCTTTGGGGCGTCGCGGCAGGAGCGCGCGAGGCCTGGACCAGAGCGGCGTTTCTTGGACCCTGCAGGGGGCGCTGCGGAGGGAGCAGCGAGGGACCCATCCCCACCCCGCCCTCCTCGGCTGCCTCCCCTTTCCCATCCGCGGGCAGCTCCGGGTCTATAAAAAGAGGCGTCCCGGGCGAGCGCGGAGATTTGGACGCCCCTGCCTGGGAGGTGTACCAGATCTGAGCTCTCCGTCAAGTTTCTTCTCCGCTCTCCCCCCCAGTTGGAGATCTGTAAGTATGTGGTCCTGCGGGGGACGAAGTTGAGTCGGGGGTTAAAGGATCCTGCAGAGCATCCTATAGGGGCTGGGGAGCCGTGAGGCGCATCTGTTGCCATCCTCTTAAGGATCATTCGGAAGGGCCTGGGGGGAGGGGTCACAATTTTCATTTCTCTCTGCCCTGTCATCCTAGATTTTCCCCAAACCAGCACCTCCCAAGGTAGCCAATGAGAAGTACCCCCTTGGGGGTGCTTATTAAAGATAATGCCTGGGCCCGTCTCCGGTTACTTTAGAATCTTCAGAAAAACTGTACTCTGTGTATGTGAGTCCCGATGATTCCTGTTATGAGGAGACTCCGGGAGATATGCTGCCTTGGAAATATCAAAGATCCAGCTTCCACTGAAAAGTCATTTCCTATCTCATAGGCAGGCAATATGTGGCTCCAAGTGGAGTTGGAAGCATCAGTTTAAAAAACCACTGGCAGAAGAGGGAGTGTTTTTCCCCACTCTAGAGCAGCAGTCCCCAACCTTTTTGGCATCCCCATGGAAGACAATTTTTGATGGGCCAGGGTAGGGGGATGGTTTCAGGATGATTCAATCACATTACATTTATTGTGCACTTTATTTCTATTATTATTACATCAGCTCCACCTCAGATCACAAACATTAGATGCTGGAGGTTGGGGGACCCCTGATCTAGAGGATGCGCTGCTGATAAGCCTTGAGTGATACTCTGATCATGATCCATTTATTACAGCTTGGTTTTCTTCCAGACACACACACCGCTCCCCCTCCAAATTTTTAAAAATCTCATCCAGGTTGACCCCAGGGGCCTCAAATACTCAGATGCCAAAGCCTGCACTTGCTTACACAGTCTGCAAGTGCATTAGGTAAGATGGGGCGGGGCTTTCCCGCAGAACACCCATGTTGCTCTCATGTCCCACCAAGTGGGCAAAGTGAGAGAAAGTGGCTGCCACCTGTTGTCTGTTCTCTGTCTGCACTGAGAGCTGATGGGGATTTGGCTGCCTGAGGAAAGGCACCATTCAAAACCACACTCATCAAGAAGTAAAAGCAAATATTGAGAAACCCCAAGAAAGGGAGCATTTAGTACAATATTAAGAACTAATAGATTAAATCGCAAACTGACCATTATGTACAGAGAATGAGCTTGCAGAAGCTGAGCTGAAAGTCATTAGATAGCAGTGGGTGAAATAGGGCATTGAAGACCCATGGAAGTGCAGTTTCCTTGGTGCTTTCCCATTGAGATAAACTACCATTGATGGAGTGCTTAAGTGCCAGGCACTGTAGCAGTGTTTGACTTCATTGACCTCATTTAGTCATTGCAACATTTTAAAGGAGGCATTGTGATGCCTGTTCAGTATAAAAGATAACTGAGGCTCAGAGAGTTTAAGTAATTTGCTCAGTGTCACACAGCTTACAGGTGGTGGATCCCATTCCTGCCAATTCTATACCCCTGACCCCACCAACTTTTTTCTTTACCATGAACAAAGACTTTGTTGGGATCAGGTTTCTGATAGGACCAGATGCGACCAGTAAGGCAAGTGTTTATCATCTCTTTGAAGAGAATATAAACTGACCTTTTGCAAATTTAAAATAAAATGCACTGTTTGTCCCCTGGTGGTGTAGTTATCTAGTTGACTAGATTAGATGGGCTGCCATCCCCAGAGTCCAAAAGGTGAACTAACTGGGCCTTCCTCAAGAAGCTTCTAGGGCTGATAAACACCGTGTGTTTTATTATCATGTCTGAAATAGACATGTTATTCCGTACAAGGTATTTGTTATGGATTTGTTATCGTTACTTTTCTGTGTGAGGGCTGAGATTGAGGCAAACATGCCCATTTATGGTAGCGTTTTCCACGAGGCCATCCCCAGCCCCCTCACAAATTAGCCCTGTATTGCAGCTTTGTTGGTCCTGCCTCTGGGGATTTCTCTGCCCTTGTCCTTCCCGTTTGGGAGCAAGTTGGGGAGTCTGGAGAGGAAGACATTTGGGAGAAAACGGGGATTACCTCCTCCTGCTCTCTTTTGTTTTGAAGTTTTATTTTTGGGGTGGGAAAGTGGTCTTCTCCTTTCCTCAGCATATTGAATCCAAACAGGTGAATTTTATGCTGTAGGCACAACTTTGTAACTCTAAACTCAAATATACATTAGATTTTTTCTGGCAAACCACATCCAATTTTAAATTCACCAGAATCCAAGAATGTCACAAGCAAATGTAGAAATCATCCATATTGTCCTTCCCAAACCTCCGTTTTCCCATCTGTAAAATGGGGCTAATGAGACTAGCTAACATCTGTTGAGTGCTTTTGCTGGAACACCATGCCAAATCTGTTACAGACATCTTGTCACTAAGTCTTCACAACAGCTCTTTGGAGTGGATGCTATTATTATTGGTCCTGTTTCACAAATGTGGAGACTGAATAACTGCTCAAGATAGCTTGACTAGCCAATGAGGAATACAAGATTTTACAAAACTAGCTCTTTCAAGACTTCAGTGCCTATGGAATTGCCCTGCTGGGAGGATTCAAGGGGATCACACATACGAAGGATTTAGCATAGTGCTTGGCCCCTGGTGAACTTCCGCAGATGGTTATTTATATATTACCAGAGACCTTAAGGATTTTGCTCAATGTTGCCCAGCAGGTACTTGGGAGAACTAGGAAACCTATGGTGTAGTCTTTTCATAAAAGAGAAACTTGCCCTTAAATTTCTTTTCTTGCCATCTCTTTTCATAAACTCAGTTCCTATTTGGGTAAAAATGGTGATTAGAATCTTCTGCTAATATAGATACATTTCCTCGCCTATGTCAGGAACATGGCCAGGTATACTGGCCCACGTATTTTGTGATTCGTGTAGGATCTCTATGGTGTCCTTGAAGAGCTCACTTGTCAGTGGGAGGAGCCTGTCTGGCTTCCAAGGTGACTCCTTTGATCCCTGGGGTCTCTTCCCTTCACTCTGACCATTAAATGCATTTAACCATGGCCACACTGTGGGAGAAAGGCTGAGTCTGCAAAAGGCTACATAGGAATTTGAAGGAGTTTTGTGTTTTGCCTTGTTGGAGAATAGTTGACTTTGAAGGAAATTTTGTAAGGGGTCAGATGATAAAGGAAGAAGCTAGCATTGCCTGTTGTTCCTGCAGAGGAAGTCAGGTGACTCTAAACCACATCAGTGATTTGGAGGTGAAAGAGGAATATTCCTCATCAAAGTCCCTAAGAAAGGGCCATGGGCTTGCCTCTTGTTCAACGGTACAGGCTTAACTTCCCCTCCGCTAGTGAAGCAGGCAGCAAATGATACAGAATCTCGGAAGGGTTCTGTATCCCTCAGAGTCTGAGACCACTGGGGGGTGGTTATAACCCTTCCCTGGTCTCCAGGTAAAATGCCTCTCTAGGTAGAATTCCTGACCTTCTTTGTCCTTCCCCGCCTCTCCAGTCTTCCTCATCTTTAGATATAACCATTGTTAATGTATTGAGCATCTTTCCAAAACTTTTCTACGTCACATCTTCCTTTTTTACACAAATATTGTTGGCTTTGTAAATTAGCTGTTTTTTCACTTAATTGCATATTTTTAACTTTCTATATTAGCATATTGTGGTTTTTTAAATCACCTGCGTGATATTCTATTATATGGAAGTATAGCATCTAATCAAGGAGTCAGGAAAAGACTTTGATGCGGGGAAAGATTGAAGGTGAAAGGAGAAGGGGGCGAAAGGGGATGAGATGGTTAGATAGCATCACTGACTCAAAGAACATGAATTTGAGCAAACTCCAGGAGATAGTGAAGGACAAGGAAACCTGGCATGCTGCAGTCTATGGGGTTGCAAAAAGTTGGACATGACTTAGTGACTGAATAACAAAATAGCATCTTACTATAACAACCTCTTATTGAAATTTACCAGCTTCACTCCACATATAAACAGGGCTTCAGGGACCATCTTTGTGTATCTATTTATATCTAATTATATGAGTTTATCTGCAGGATAAATTCCCAGCAATGCAATTTGCTAAGTTAGAGAGCATGCACATTTAAAATGGATAGATATTGCTAAACAGTCCTCTAAAGACATTGTCAATTTAAACTTCTAATGGACACATAGGAGACTACATGTATTTTAAGCTGTGCTAAGCCAGAGTTGCAAGAAACAAGACACAATGGGACTTTTAGGACCAGAAATGGCCAGTTCTGTCTATCCTCAAAGCATCTTCCGTGGGAGCCACCAGACCTCTTGCTGACCAAGTTCTCTTGGTAGGGAGGAAAAATTAATTTAGCTTTGATAATTGTAAGAACTTCCTTCTGGAGGTACTTTAAAAACGGTATGCAAATGAGTTAGGCAGATGTCAGCAAGGGGCGCACAAGGACAAGCCCGTGCAAGGAAGCCAAGCAAGGATGAGACTTTCTGCTTGGATCAGGTGTCAGATCTGGGTTCAAATCTTGGCTCCAACTTTTACAAACAAAAGCCTTTACTTTCTGGGACCTCCATAGCCTTATAGGAATAATCAATAATGCCTACCTCATTGAATACTTAGAAAACATAGCAAGATGGTATATATAATAAATAGCCTAGCTCAATGTCCCATGAATAGAAAGGGGAATAGAGGCTTCCCAGGTGGCACTAGTGGTAAAGAACCTGCCTGCCAATGCAGGAGATATAAGAGACGCCAGTTTGATCCTTGGGTCAGGAAGATCCCTTGGAAGAGGGCATGGCAACCCACTCCAGTATTCTTGCCTGGAGAATCCCATGGACAGGGGAGCCTGGTGGCTACGGTCCATAGGTCTGCAAAGAGTCGGACGCAGCTGAGCAGCTTAGCACACGTAGCACAGTGATAATAGTGCCTGTTATTAATGACAGATTGAGAGTCCCGGTTGCTGATGGTGACAGTTTGGGGCCTGGAGATCTGGTGCATCTGGGGGCCCAGCCCCTTCCCCTGCTTCCCTCGCCACACTGACTCCTCCCTCACCTGGACCAGGGCTTGACCTAGTTTCTTCTCTGCAGAGGTCCTGTCAGCTGGTGGTCTGTGTTCGAGATCAGGCCCAAAAGGTTTTCATTTTGCCTGCATGGCATTTGAAACATGCATTGATTTCCTTTAGGGATGGATATGATGGCTCAGACAGTAAAAGATCCACCTGCAATGCAGGAGACCTGGGTTTGATCCCTGGGTCGGGAAGATCCTCTGGAGAAGGGACTGGCTACCCACTCCAGTATTCTTGCCTGGAGAATCCCATGGACAGAGGAACCTGGTGGGCTACAGCTCATGGGGTCGCAAAGAGTCGGACCCAACTGGGCGACTTCACTTTCACTTTCATTTCATACCTAAGTGCAGACTTCCAAGTCTGTTGGATATGTGGCAGAGCAGGGCCCACATCCTCACTCAGACACCCAAGCAGGAGCTGGGAAGCTGCCCTGTCTCCTCTGGACAGGCCAAAGGGCTCTGTCCAGCCACATCCAGCCACCTCCAGCCTGGGTCACTCTGCATTGCTCACCTGACCCCGGTGACATTTGAGTTGGTGTCTCTAGCCCAAAATCTTGGCAGTAAAATACTGAGGGTAGCTGTTAACTAGGGCTGATGATGTGCAAATCCTGTTACTGTTTACTCTGGGGAATTTTATTCATTTTTCAATAATACAGAAGCAGAAGGGGCAAGATCTTTTACCCCTGAGTTCCTCTGGGGAAGATAAAACTGATGCTAAAACAAGCTGAAATAGCTAAACATTCTTAGTTGGTCCAACTCCAACCTTTTTGATCTGGAATCACAGATACCACAAAATGTTAGAGCTAGCCAGCCCTTCCTATTTCTTTCCCCAAGTGAAAAACACAAGGCCCCAGAGAGGGAAAGTGACTTGCCCAGAGCCACCCAGTGAGTTCAGCACAGAACTGGGATGTGTAAACCTGTGGTCTTCCAGAGGCTAATGAACAGCTCAAAGAAGGAAGCTGGGTGTTGTTGAGGAGGCCAGGATGTGCACAGAGCTGACACACTTGGCTGCGTCGGACATTGCTGACACCAACAGTGAAGAGTCCTTTGCTTTCATCAAAACGCTGGATAGCAGCCCTTGATCATGAACTGGACATAGTATCCATCAATCCTGGGTAATGAGCCTGAAGGTGTCCTTTCAGCTGTCAGAGCTGATGCAGGACACTGGACAGTACGGGGCGGGAGTGCGGGGGGGATGGTGGGGGTGGGGAGCTTGAGAGGAAGAAACCAGGAGGGTGGGGGTCTCCTTGAGGTTTGGCTGTCTGGGCTTCTCTTGTCTGCTCTCATGTTCTCACCCCCTACACATGTGATCTTCTGTAGCTGGCATTCCAGGTTGGTTGGGACAGTCCTCCACCTAAGGGACATCTAACGATACCCGCAGACATTTTTGGTTGCCACGTCTCAGTGGGGAGGGTGTGCTACCAGCATCGATTGGATCAAGACCAGAGATGCTGCTAATGGCCTTACAAGGCACAGGGCAGGCCCTTTCCCTGCACGCTCCGCCTGCCCACCTCTCGCCCACACTTCTGCCCACCATCCATCCCACCGGCAAAGAATTATCCAACCCCAAATGTCAATAGTGCCGCGGTTTTGAGAGACCCTGCTCTAAATTAAGGACCTCGGCAGGGAGTTGCAGACCGCAGTTTCCCTGCATTTAGCGCATGGCGAATGCTATCACTGCAGTGTGCTCTCTGACCACTGCTGCAGCCCGGCCATCTGCTTCTCATTTCCCCCTGTACCTCACCTAATGGTGACCTGACACTTTTTGCCTGACTGTCCACTACCTCAAATTTTGAAGGCTTGAGTTTCTGGGTGCACGCTGAGGCAAGTACTTATAGCAATAAAACCAAGTTACCTGCAGCCTTCAAGTTGCCAAAGACTGATCAAGGGTGTGTCCCGTGTGTGCCTGTGTTTCTTTCAGTCCTCAATTTCTTTCTCTATTTCAAAGAAGGTAGACCGAACAGGAAAGATTACTTGGAAAACGTACTTTTTATTCAGATTCCACCATAACTAGCTGTGCTGTGATGGTCAAATTACTGAACCTTTCTGTGCCTCAGTGTAACGGTGGCTTGCGTAGCATTTTTGAGGGGTTTAAACGAGATAATAGCTGACAGTCAATTAGAGCAGCAGTGGGGCTTCCCCACTGGTTAACACTCTGTGTTCCCAGGGCAGGGGGCACAGTTCAATCCCTGCTCAGGGAACTAAGGTCCCCCATGTCGCATGATGTGGCCAAAAAACAGAAAAAGACAGAGCAGCAGCTATGATTACTAATATTAATTTGCTAGACTCACCACATTTTTCTCAAGGGCAAATCTATGGGATTTAATCAGTGTTTGGGGTCTGTAATGTTCGCGTGTTCAAAGATGTGTGTGGTCAAAGGACTGAAATAGCTTTCAGATGTCAGGACCTTGGATGTCCTGATGCAAGCTCTCCCTCTAAATGATGGAGGGAAGTGGGTAGCACTTTTCAAATGGATAGTGTCTCAACTTCCCTGAATCCTGCACCACCCCCACTCAAAGTGTTAATATCTTGAGGAATTTGAGTTCCAAGGAACACACTCTGGGAAACGCCATTCTAGAGTGAAGCCAAGCTCTCTTTCCTTTTCTTTCTTTTGACCAAAGAGGATTTCACACATTGTGGCCGTCAAGAGACCTCAACGACATGGGAAACAGCCCAGCCTCTCTCTCCTTTTTTTGGACAAAGACCGAATCTCTGCCCTTGATCTGTTTGTAATATTGAGTCCTAGATTAGACAGGGTTCCTGGCAGTGGAAATTCCTGTGTCCTTTTGTTTTTCTGTTGTTTTTTTTTTTTTGCTTTTCTTTTTTTTCCTGATTTTTTTTTTTCCTGATTTTTAAGGCAACTCGCCAACATAGAAATTAGGAAGAGCCCACTTAGTTGTCATGCTGCTCGAAACAAATAAAACACATCTCCTGGTCTTCTTGGGTATAATTTGCTACCATTCAAAAACTTCTCTTGACTATACTTAGACTACTCAACTGCACAATTAAGTGGTAAAAATGGTAAATTTTATTATGTGTATTTTACCATAATTAAAGGTAAAAATAAAAAATTTTCATTAAAGCATATTTTATATCAGAACAGCACATGAGCTCGATGAATTTCCACCCATGTAACTGGTACTAAGATGAAGAAACAGAGTTATCAGCTCCATCAACCTGCATCACGTCCTACCCTTCCAGTTACATCTGATGTCTAGCACCATAGGTTAGATTTGCCTGGTTTTGAATCTCATATACAGGCACACCACATTTTACTGCACTTCACAGATACTGTGGGGTCTTTTTTCCCTACAAATTAAAGGCTTATGGCAAATCTGTGTTCAGCAATTCTGTTGGTGCCATTTTTCCAACACCATTTGCTTCCTTCATGTCTCTGTGACACATTTTGGTAATCCTTGTATGTTTAAGGTGATTTCATTGTAATATTTGTTGTGTGATCTGTGATCAGTGATCTTTGTTGTTGGTATTGTGGCTCACTGAAGGCTCAGATGAAGGTTAGAATTTTTTAACAATCACATATTTTTCATTAAGGTAGACATTAGACATAATGCTATTGCACACTTAATAGACGACAGCATAGTGTAAATGCAACCTTTTTATATGCTGGGAAACCAGAGTATCCATGTAACTTGCTTTATTGTGATAGTTGCTTTATTATGATGGTCTGGAACTGAGCCCGAGTTCTGCCTGTAAACAGAATCACACAGTATGTCCTTCTTGTCTGCCTTTTTTTCACACAAGTGTTTGTGTGATTTGCTCTTATCGTGGTGTAGAGTTGTAGTTTGCTTAATCGGGTACCGTTTTGAGGAACAGGGTTTTTAAAAAAATATTATACATCTTTGTTCAATAGACATCTATTGATTTATTCGGCTTCTCTGGGTATTAGTTGCAACATATAGGATCCAGTTCCTTGACCAGGTATTGAACCCAGGTCCCCTGCATCGGGAGAATGGACCACTGGCCACCAGGGAAGTCCCCCCAAAGTCTCTTCTAATCTATAGGTTCCCCCTTTTAAAATGGTTGACCTGTTAAAGAAACTGAGTCATTCCTCCTATGCTTTCCTACCTTGTGGACTTTGCCTCATGCCTGTGACCTTGGTTGGCATGTTCCCTGTGTCCTGCATTTCCATTAAATAGGTGTTAGATCCAGAGGCTTCGTCAGTGTCTGTCCCCACCCAACCCCCCCTTTTTCTGTAAGAATATTTCACTGGTGGTAGTGCCACTTCCCCAGGCATCCCCTCTGGAGGCACATAACCTCTGATTGGCTTTGTTTTTGCAGTGTTAAGTTTGCTGAGTAAGTGTAGGTGGTGTTGGCCCAATCCATCCATTGTCAAGTTCTCCATTTGCTATTCAGGCTTCCCAGGTGGTGCTGGTGGTAAAGAACCCTCCTGTCAATGCAGGAAACATAAGAGACACAGGTTTGATCCCTTTGTCAGGAAGATCCCTTGGAGGAGGAGATGTCAACCCACTCCAGTAGTCTTGTCTGGAAAACCCCATGGACAGAGGAGCCTGACAGGCTACAGTCCATGGGGTTGCAAAGAGTCAGTCACAACTGAGCACACAGCACATTTGCTTGTCATCTAATATAGTGGGGTGGGTCTGAAACTGTGGACCAGTATCTTCAACATCACCCAGGAGCCTGTTAGAAATGCAGATCCCTGGGTTCACCCCAGACCTACTGGCTCAGAAGCTCTAGGGTGGGCCCAGCCGTCTGTGATTCCACAACTGCCCAGGTGAAGCTGATGCACAAGGAAGTTTGAGAACCACTGGTCTGATGTTTTAGCAACTTTGGTAATGATTGTCAAGACCCATTATTTTATTCAGAGTTCCAGAATTGCTACATTCTAGTTTCATCATTTCTTCTACATTTATTAGCAGGAATTCTTCTAAGTATATGGCAGTATTTTTTTTTTTTTTAAAGCAGTGAAACGGGGGTGAAGGGAGAATGCTGTTGGACTTACTACGTCCCAGGAGAAATTCAATAGCGATTTAAAAATTAAGGGCGACTTTCCTGGGGGTCCAGTGATGAAGATTCCATGTTTCCACTGCAGGGGGGGCTTGGGTTCAATCCCTATTTAGGAAATCTGGATCCCACATGCCCGGAATCACCGCCTCCCAAAACAATTTAAAGTGCAGGAAATGTGATTGTTAAACCTGGAACAGTGTACATTTTCTACAATTGTTTAGTTCACTTTTTGGGATAACTGGAGTGATTTTTTCAGATTTAGGGAATGGTTCACTCATTTCTTATTTTATTTTTTAATGAGCTACTAGATCAGGTCGCCCAGGAGAAATAACTAACCTTTCTGAACAAATTAGCTCCTGTTTTTTATTATTGTTATTCTCACCCTGGAAGAGGAAAGTGGGAGTACCTGCCTCTCTGATTTTTACTTTGCAAAGTCTGCATTTTAGGAGTTGACTGCCCAGCTCCAGGGGCCCATTGGTGGGATGTGGAAGTTAGTCCACCTCTGTGGGATTTGGAGTCCAAGCATGCAAATTATCTTGCGTCTCTTGCGTCTCCTTCATTGACAGGTGGGTTCTTTACCACCAGAGTCACCTGGGAAGCCTGAATAGCAGATGGAGAAATTTACAATGGATGGATCGGGCTGACACCACCTACACCTACTCAGTAACCTTAATGCAGCAAAAACAAAGCTGATCAGAGGTTATGTGCCTCCAGAGGGGATTCATAGCTCAAAGGAGCTATGAATTGTTTTCTGCTGAAGGAGGGGCATCAACCACGCAATGTGTCCTTGTGACTGTACATCCTCACTAGCCTGCACCTTAGTTCTTTGGAACCACCAGTGGATGGGGGAAGGGAGGTAGGGTGGGTTGGAGTACCTGAGCACGAGCCAGTGTTCAGAGGGCAGGACACCTCCTGCAGGTATGATCAGAGGGCCTGGGATGGGCCGTTGGACAGGTCTGAAAAGAGTCTGTTGCCTCAGCAGCTCGTCTCCTGGACATATCTAGACAATAGAATGGAGAATCTGACATTTAATGACTTGATATTTTAGATAAACACAGACTTCTTGTCGGTTATTTAGTGACCTTGAGGAAGAATTTGTAGAGAAGCAGAATCAATGTTTTAGTTTCCCCCTCTTTCTTTACCAGTTTTCAAAACAGTGGGTTGATTCCCCAGCAGCTTACAAGAATGATCTGTGATTTTTTGTTTTTAACCATGATGAGCTCATGGATTTAAACATACTCATCTTTCAACTCTTGTATTTACCTTACTGATGTTCAGACTGTCCCATATTTGACCAAATAGAACCCTGGTTTAACATTTTTGCGTGTAGTTTTCTAGACTTTTAAAAATGTATACAGGGATGTATAAAATGACAAGACATTCTTTTATAACTATTTTATTCAGCTTTATTGAGGTATAAACTACATATAGTATTTCTTTTAATTTTTAAAAAATTCACTGATTTTTAAGTGTACAGCTCAATGAATTTTGACAAATGTATATAGTCATATAATCATCACCATAATCAGGATATAGAATGTTTTCATTGCCCCAGAAGTTCCTTTGTGCCTCTTGGTGGTCAGTTCCCTCCCCAGCCTGTAACAACCACTGATCTGTTCTGCTGCCACAGTTTTGCCTTTTCTAGACCTCCATATTCGGAGAAGGCAATGGCACCCCACTCCAGTACTCTTGCCTGGAAAATCCCATGGACGGAGGAGCCTGGTAAGGCTACAGTCCATAGGGTCGCTAAGAGTCGGACACGACCGAGTGACTTCACTTTCACTTTTCCCTTTCATGCACTGGAGAAGGAAATGGCAACCCACTCCAGTGTTCTTGCCTGGAGAATCCCAGGGACGGGGGAGCCTGGTGGGCTGCCTTCTATGGGGTCGCACAGAGTTGGACACGACTGAAACGACTTAGCAGCAGCAGCAGCAGCAGCAGCAGCAGCAGACCTCCATATTAGTGGAATAATAGAGTGTGTAGAATTTGGGTTCTGCTTCTTTCATTAAGCTTGCTTTTGCAATTCATCTATTTTATTGTGTAATTTGTTCCTTTTTATTGCTGAGTATTCCATTTATTCATATTGGTTTTTGTCATATTGACTTTGCATGGTTGAAAATCACCTATTGTACAATTCCATTTATTGCGATGTACAGAAAAGGCAAATCTATAGAGACAGATAGCAGATTAGTAATTGCCAGGGAGTTGGGGGTAGGAACAGGGAGTGACTGCAGACTAGCATAAGGAAACCCTTTTTAGGATGATGGAAATGTTCCAAAATTTAGCATCATGATAGATGGTACAATTCTGTAAATTTACTAAAAATCATTGAATTGTGCATTTACAACAAGAGAATTTTAAAGCATGTAAATCACAAATAGGTTAAGATGAAAGGGAAAAATCCTTATTTTTTTATTTTACAAGTCTGTAATTTGCATTTTAATTAATTTAGAGTGTTTTAATGTTCAAACTTGTGGGCAAATCTGTAAATAGCATGAAGTCTATGAATTATCACTTTCATTATTTTTTTTACATTCTTTTTTTTATATTCTTTTCCATTATGTTTCATCACAGGATATTGAACGTAGTTCCCTATGCTATACATTAGGACCTTGTTGTTTATCCATTCTGAATGTAATAGTTTGCATCTACCAATCCCAAACTCCCAGTCCATCCCTCTTCCTCCCCACTCCTGCTTGGTAACCACAAGTCTGTTCTCTTTGTCTGTAAGTCTGTTTCTATTTTATAGATAGGTTCCTCTGTGCTATAGTTTAGATTCCACATATAAGTGATATCATATGGCTTTTGTCTTTCTCTTTCTGACTTATCTCGCTTAGTATGATAATCTCTAATTGCATCCATGTTGTTGCAAATGGCATTGTTTCATCCTTTTTTACGGTCGAGTAGTATTCCATTGTATATATGCACTACATCTTCTTTATCCATTCATCTGTTGATGAACATTTAGGTTGTTTCCATGCTTTAGCTATTGTGAACTGTGCTGCTGTGAACATAGGGATGCATGTATCTGTATGAATTATAGTTTTGTCCAGGCATATTCCCAGGAGTGGGATTGCTGGATCATTCTGGTAATGATTGCTGGTAATTCTATTTTTAGTTTTCTGAGGAACCTCCATACTATTTTCCATAGTGGCTGTACCAACTTATATTCCCACCAACAGCACGGCAGGGAGGTCTGAAAGGGCAAAGCTCTGCGTGGCATATATAAAAGTCTACATCTTGAATTTGGGGTGGGCTTATAGCATTCTGTTGCCCGGATGATCTGTAATTTAACAAGGCACTTCCTGAAAACTATTTGGATTGCTTGCGGGTTTTGCTGTGCCAAATTGCACTGCAGTGCACATTTTTATACATCTGTGAACACTTGTCTGTTTCTGTAAGCTATATTGCTAGAAATGGAATTGCAGGTCAAAGGATGTGTGTGAATTTTTAGGACTTTTCCATCAGTAAGGGTGATGTGTGCAGAGCCCCAACCCCTATTCTTTTGACAACACAGGCATTATCAGTGGTTTTCCTCTCAGCCAAGCGGTGGGTGAAAAGCAACATCTCATTGCTTCACTTTGTAGTTCTCCATTTACTCCTGAGGCTGAACATCTTTTTCTTATGTGAATTGGTTATTTGAAGTCTTTTGTAGAGTATCTATTTTTGTTAATCATAAATTTAATAAAAGTTATAAAACTATATTGGCTTCCCATGTAGCTCAGCTGGTAAAGAATCCACATGCAATGCAGGAGACCTGGATTCAGTCCCTGGGTTGGGAAGATCCCCTGGAGAAAGGAACAGCTACCCACTCCAGAATTCTGGCCTGGAGAATTCCATGTGGTCGCAAAGAGTCGGACACGACTGAGCGACTTTCACTTTCTTTCATGGCAAAAATGCGTAATAGAAAGTGTGCCCATGTTCAAAGTAGCCTTATTCACAATGGAGAAAATGTGGAAGTAACTCAAGTGTCCATCAACAGATGAATGGATAAACAAAATGTCATATGTCAGTACAATGAAATATTATTAAGCCTTAAAAAAGGAGTGAAATTCTGATTCATGCTGCAACATGGATGAACTTTGAAGACATTATTCAAAGTGCAATAAGCTGGTGACAAAAGGACAAATACTGATTATTTCACTGACATGAAGTCCTGAGAGTAGTGAAATTCATAGAAACATAAAGTAGAATAGTGCTTGCCAGTGGCTAGAGGGAGGAGGTAATGAGGAATTTGTGTTTAACAGGTGAGGAGTCTCAGTTTTACAAGATGAAAATAGCTCTGGTGTTGGGTGGTGGTGATAATTGCATGAAAATATGGATGTCATTAAGTCACTGAAATGAAAATGGGTAAGATAGTAAATCTTATGTGTATTTTACTACAAAAAAATTAGGAAAAAACTCATGGAAAGTAAAAATCCCTTCAAAACTGTACTTGATAAGTGCATATTTCTCCAGTTATTTTGCCTATATGAATTTTAAATATTTTAAAATAAAAATGGGTTATTATACTAGTGCCTTACAATATTCCCAATATTTCATTTTTAAGCAGTTCTATTCAGATCTAGTTTAAATACCATGCAATTCACCCATTTAAATTGTGCAGTTGAATGGCTTTCAGCATATTCACAGAACTGTGTATCCATCCCTGCAGTACATTCTAGAACATTTTCATTACCCTAAGAAGAAACCCCACTCCCCTCTACTTCAGTTCAGTTCGGTTCAGTCGCTCAGTCACGTCCAACTCTTTGCAACCCCATGGACTGCAGCACACCAGGCTTCCCTGTCCTTCACCAACTCCCAGAGCTTGCTCAAACTCATGTCCATCGAGTCAGTGATGCCATCCAAGCATCTCATCCTCTGTCGTCCCCTTCTCTTCCCGCCTTCAATCTTTCCCAGCATCAGGGTCTTTTCCAATGAGTCAGTTCTTCACATCAGGTGGCCAAAGTATTGGAGTTTCAGATTCAGTATCAGTCCTTCCAATGAATATTCAGGACTGATTTCCTTTAGAATGGACTGGCTGGATCTCCTTGCAGTCCAAAGGACTCTCAAGAGTCTTTTCCAACACCACAGTTCAAAAGCATCAATACTTCAGCACTCAGCTTTCTTTATAGTCCAACTCTCTCATCCATACGTGACAACTGGAAAAACCATAGCTTTGACTAGATGGACCTTTGTTGGCAAAGTAATATCTTCGCTTTTTAATATGCTGTCTAGGTTGGTCATAGCTTTTCTTCCAAGGAGCAAGTGTCTTTTAATTTCATGGCTGCAGTCACTATCTGCAGTGATTTTGGAGCCCAAGAAAATAAAGTCTCTCACTGTTTCCATTGTTTCCCCATCTATTTGCCATGAAGTCATGGGACCGGATGCCATGATCTTAGTTTTTTGAATGTTGAGTTTTAAGCCAACTTTTTCACTCTTCTCTTTCACTTTCATCAAGAGGCTTTTGTGTTCCTCTTTGCTTCCTGCCATAAGGGTGGTGTCATCTGCGTATTTGAGGTTATTGATATTTCTCCCACCAATCTTGTTTCCAGCTTATGCTTCATCCAGCCCGGCATTTTGCATGATGTACTCTGCGTGTAAGTTAAATAAACAGGGTGACAATATATAGCCTTGATGTACTTCTTTCCCAATTTGGAACTAGAATGTTGTTCCATGTTCGGTTCTAACTGTTGCTTCTTGACCTGCATACAGATTTCTCAGGAGGCAGGTAAGGTGGTCTGGTATTCCCATCTCTTGAAGAATTTTCCACAGTTTATTGTGATCCACACAGTCAAAGGCTTTGGCACAATCAATAAAGCAGAAGTAGATGTTTTTCTGGAATTCTCTTGCTTTTTCCATGATTCAATGGATGTTTGCAGTTCGATCCCTCTATTGTCTGCTATGCTCTTCTACTGTCACCCTTTTATTCTCTCCCAGCTGTTGGCAACCACTAATCTACTTTTTATCTCTATGGATTTGCCTATTCTGGACATTCTTATGTAAGTGGAATCATATAATACGTGGTTCTCTGTGACTAGATTCTTTCACTTAGCATAATGTTTTCAAGACTCATTAACACTCAGTGTATTTCAGTACTCCACTCCTTTTCATGGCTGGGTAATATTCCATTAAATGTATAGGCCACATTTTATTTATCCATTCATCTGTTGAAGGACATTTGGGTTTTTCTTCTATTTTTTAGCTATTAGAAGTAATGCTTCTATGAACACTCACCTGAGTTTTTGTGTGGAAGTATGTTTTCATTTCTCTTGGGTATATACCTTAGAATGGGATTGTTAGATAATGTGATAAACCTATGTTTAAACATTTGAGGATCACCCCTTTTTATTTTTACAGTGAACTTTTAAGCCTTGAATTTGTTCCTATGTCAACACATCTAGATATACTTCTCGCATCTTAACCCCTGGATAGCATTCATTGTATGAGAATATCATGGTTTACATATTCATGCCATGTTGATGGACAATATATAGCAGTGCAGATCCTTTTCTGAAGAGCCTTTGGGTCATTTCCATTTTTTGACAACATAAACCATCCTGCTGTGAACACCATTGTGCTTTGTGGGATATTTCTGCAGATTGCATCCCCAGACATGGTGAGGTGAAGGCTTTATCTGTCTTTAGGGCTTGGTTCTTGATCTGTCTTTAGGCCAGTCTGGTTCTTGCCTCATTCTGACCCGGTTGCCTTATTCCCCAGGGGACCAACCAGGCACCATGGCACAGAAGGACCAGCTCAGTGACGATGAGAAGTTCCTCTTTGTGGACAAAAACTTCATCAACAACCCAGTGGCCCAGGCTGACTGGGCTGCCAAGAAGCTGGTCTGGGTCCCTTCAGAGAAGCAGGGTTTCGAGGCAGCCAGCATCAAGGAGGAGAAAGGGGATGAGGTGATCGTGGAGCTGGTGGAGAATGGCAAGAAGGTCACAGTCGGCAAAGATGACATCCAGAAGATGAACCCGCCCAAGTTCTCCAAGGTGGAGGACATGGCAGAGCTGACGTGTCTCAATGAAGCCTCTGTGCTGCACAACCTGAGGGAGAGGTACTTCTCAGGACTCATATATGTGAGTATCCTGGGGAAGCCGGTCACTTCTTGCTGGTCTCCTGCCACTCTGAGGGAATGGAGAGGCTTGCAGATGTCTTTGGAGTGCAGGTTGGGAGGCTGAAGTTTTCACTGAGGGAGGTTGCATGGTGGGGTGGAATCGTTCAGACCTGGGTTCCCATTCACCCTGCCCTATCTAGTTCTGTGATGTTGAATAGGTTATTTCACCTCTTGAAGCCTCAGTTTTCCCATCTGCAAAACGAGAACAGTCACCCTCCCCCCACGTAAGTGAGATCCACAGATCCCATATGATCACATGGTTGCATGGTCCATGCTCAACAGATTTCAGTGAAGTGGTTCCCTGCTCTTCCACTGTCTTGGAAATAAAGAAGAGCTCTTAACCTCCTTGAGAAGGCTGATCCATCCCACAGCCAAGTAGGTAGGAGACATGAGGATCCTGGCGAGGTTTGGTGGAGGCCTGCCCTGTCACAAATGGGAATGACTAGATTGGACCTGGATTCCTCTGGGTTGACCATGCAGGTCAGAGTGAATTAGAGCTGCACTGTCCGATATGGCAGCCACCGGCCACATGCGGCTAACTAAATGTAGATGTAAACTAAGTGAAAAGTGAAAGTGTTAGTCACTCAGTCATGTCTGACTCTTTGCAACCCCATGAACTGTAGCCCACCAGGCTCTTCTGTCCATGGAATTTCCAGGCAAGAATACTGGAGTGGGTAACCATTCCCTTCTCCAGGGGATCTTCCAGACTCAGGGATCAAACCCGGGTCTCTTGCATTGCAGGCAGATTCTTTACCATCTGAGCCATGTGGGAAGACCTGATGTAAACTGATTAAACATCAATACTTAAAAGTTCACTTCTTCCATTGTGCTGGCTACGTGTTAAGTGCCCACCTGACACCCATGGCTAGTGGCTGCCATACTGGACAGCACAGGTGTAGAACATTCCCATCGTTGCAGAAAGCTCTGTTGGACAGTCTGGACTGGATGATGTGTAACTCAGGGGTACAGATTCTTTGTGGGCTGGACCAGCTCCCCAGGATATAGCAGGACATAGTAGCCCCATCAAGCCAGACTGGTGGACAGCGGGCATCCCACTCCAGCCTTTGTCTTGCCTCTCAGAAAGGGTACATCTGTCCCTTGGGCAAGTTATTTCATTTCTCTGACATTTTGTTTCCTTCTCTGTAAAATGAATACAAGAATAGTACCTGCCTCATAGAGTGGGTTTGGAGTAGGAAATGGCAATCCACTCTAATATTCTTGCCTGGAAAATTCCACAGACAGAGGAACCTGGCGGGCTGCAGTCCGTGGGGTCTCAAAGAGTCGGACACTACTGAGTGACTGAGCACGTGTGCATGCATGGAGTGGGTTAGTCTGGAAAGAAAGCACATGGCATGCTTCCTGGCACGTTGTAGGCACTCAACATGTTAGGTATTGTTTTTATTGGTTATGCCCATTTTTGTTATTGCCAGAGAGATGTTCTTGGATTCTTTGCAAATTACAGAAACAGTCACCTCTGTCTTGAGGCCCTTTTGATCTTGCCCTTTATGTTTTGCCACATGAAAATTACAAACCCCCGTTGTCATCTCTAAAAATGTCTTGCAGATTTTTTTTCCTAATTAGGAAAATGAGGCACATTCAGTCCAGAAGATCTGGAAAATTCAGTAAAGCACAGCAAACCCAAGAGTCAGTCCTCCCCCAGAGATAACAGCTGATAAGATGTTTATGTTTCTTTGTGAGAATAGTGCATGTTTATGTATTGAAAAGGAACTTCCCTGGTGGCTCAGTGGTAAAGAATCCGCCTGCCTATGCAGGAGACAAGGGTTCAATCCCTAGGTCAGGAAGATCCCCTGGAGGAGGAAACAGGCAACCCACTCCAGTATTCTTGCTGGGAAATCCCATGGACAGAGGAGCCTTGCGGGCTACAATCCATGGGGTCACAAAAGAGTCGGACACGACTTGGCAACTTAATGACAACAATGTATTGAAAAGTCTGTGCACAGAGGCTGGGGACCCACTCTCTTTCCATGTACAAGTTAGTGATGAACATCCCTACTGCTCACTCGTGACCCCAACTGCCCCTTTATGGGCTTTGTGATCTATCCCACAGATGTACCATAATTAATTATTCTTCACTCAGTCAGTAAAGAATCTGCCTGCAATGCAGAAGACCCGGATTCAATTCCTGGGAAGATCTCCTGGAGAAGGAAAGGGAAACCCACTCCAATATTCTTGCCTGGAAAATCTCATGGACAAAGGGCCCTGGTGGGCTACAATCCATAGAGTCACAAAGAGTAGGACAGAACTTAGCAACTAAACCACATAGATAGTTCAGAGAGGGTTACAATGGCTTGTTTTTAAGAGCCAAGGGGGAACAGGGAAGCAACTCATAATTCTATACATGCCTTCTCTTGATCTCATTTAATTAACACAACATCCACTGAATGAAGTATGCTCGTACCATCCTACAGACTGAGCAAGCTGTGGCTCAGAGAACTAAAGACCCTCCAAGGACAGTCTAACTAAGATGCTCCCTAACTAAGTAGGGAAAGTCGCTTTTGTCCACACCATTCCTTGTCTGGAAGCATTCTCAACCTGGGGCTGTTGGTACAGAGTGGCTTTTCCTAAAGACAACAGCCTGCAGGAAGCTCTAGAGGAACTGTGCTCCTATGGGCCTCCTGTCCAAGATACGTCACCTTCATCCAGGGAGGTGAAGGACAAGCTTGGATAGGAATCTTGCCTGCTGTCCTCTGATACAGATGTTTGGGCCCAAAATAGAAACCAGGAAAAATGAGGGGCTTATGAAGGTCCCAAGACCCAGACTGTCTTCTGACAGCAGATTAAAAAAAAAAATGAATCAAATCTTCAAATTCCTTCTGTGCTTCTCCGGACAGATTAGGTGAAAAGCCTTTCAGTCTTATGACCACGTGTCTATTCCTGTCTCATTCTTTTCTGGTCAACTTAATCACTTAACTAGAAACTGTTATCCGTGACGGAGGAGATAAAATAGGACGGGGTGGGGGAGCACCCCAAGTTATTCACCCAGTGCGTGATGGTGGAAGGCGTGGCCCTTCTCACAGGTGTATGGCAGGTGAAGCTTAGGCAGCTGACCTTGCCTAACTTTGCCCCTGGTAAAGAAGAGAATGTTCCCTTCCATCCTGTCATCTTCCATCCTGCTCATCTCAAGCAAGGCACTTTTTGCTTAGTCCTGGCAGATGTCTCATCCCCTTGGATCCAGAAGAGGCAGAAGCCTTAAAGATGCAGGTTCTTTTTTTTTTTTTTTTAATTGGAGGATAATTGCTTTAGAATGTTGTGTTAGTTTCTGCTGTACAAAAGCGTGAATCAGCTCTATGTACACATATATCCCCTCCCTCTTGAGCCTCCATCCCACCACCCCCATCCCATCCCTCTAGGTCATCACAGAGCTCTGAGGTCCCTGTGCCATACAGCAGCCTCCCGCTAGCTATCTATTTTACACGTGGTAGTGTATGTATGTCAGTGCTACTCTGTCCCTTCATCTGACCTCCTCTTCCCCCACTAGGTCCACATGTCCATCCTCTATGTCTCGAGATGCAGGTTCTTACCTGAGCTGCCCCCAGATCATTGATGGGGCCCCCACACGGCTCTGATTCCTGGTACAGCACTCCCTTGCTCTTGTGAATGGCGTCGTGGGCTGGGTTCTCTCTGCCTGGGAGTTTTCATGGCTCTGTCCCTGGTGTTGGGCTGAGAGATGGGACAAGGGTTTCAGGCAGAGGGAGCTCAGTGGAGATGTGGGCCTTGCCTGTACTGGCTGCTGTCGCAAGTCGTTCCCAGCTCTCTCTAGTGAGGTTGAAGCTCACTTCCCACCCAGCACACGAAGTGACCAAGGCAGAGAGGTGATGTGACTTACCTGAGAAGGGACAGGATCAGGACTGTTAAGTGTTGCTGATCCCCCTTTCCCTCTCTGTGGAGTGTTGAGAGTTACAGGGCCCTGCCCTTGCCTTGAGGCTGCCTGATAATTGAGAGGAGGAAGATAAGGTACATCTGAGCTGCAGATATGTAACATGGATTCTACAGGAATGAATGAAGTGGGTTAGTCGCTCAGTCATGTCCAACTCTTTGCAACCTCATGGACTATAGCCCACCAGGCTCCTCTATCCATGGAGTTCTCCAGGCAAGAATATTGCAGTGAGTAGCAATTCCCTTCTCCAGAGGATCTTTCTGACCCAGAAATTGAACCCCAGTCTCCTGCATTGCAGACAAATACTTTACTGTCTGAGCCACCAGGGAGGTCCAGAATGGATGAAGGAAAGGTGGTAAATACACCGTACGATATAATAACTCTGCTTTAAAGCAGAAGGAAATCCTGCCATTTGCAATAGCATGGTTGAACCTGGAGGACATTATGCTGAGTGAAAATAGCCGGACAGAGAGGGGCAAATCCTGCAGGATTCCATTTACAGGAGAATCTAAAACAGTCAGACTCAGAGAATCAGAATAGAATGGTGTTGCCAGTGGCTGGGGGAGGTGAAAATGGGAAATTTCTTATTTATTTGTGGCTTTTTCTTGTGTCTGTCCATAACTATTCACTCAGACTTCAAACATTTTTTGAACAGATAACACATGCAAATATTAAATAAAATATTGAATAGTATATAAGGGTATTTTAGAACTTTTCCTTTCATCCCCATTTCCTCATCTTCTGGTTCCCCTCCTTACAGAAACCACGGTCACCAGTTCCTTATAACTCTTCCAGCAATATTTTATACCCACGTCTCCTGTGTCTCCTGCATTGGCAGACAGGTTCTTTACCAGCAGTGCCACCTGGGAAGCCCTAATATTTTATACATATAGAGGCCAATACACGTGTATATATATATGTGTGTGTGTACGTTCTCAGTTGTGTACGACTCTTTGTGACCCCACGGACAGTAGCCCGCCAGGCTCCTCTGTCCATGGGATTTTCCTGGCAAGAATACTGGAGTGGGTTGCCATTTCCTCCTCCTGGGAGTCTTTCCAAGCCAGGAAGATCGAACCCACGTCTCTTATGTCTCCTGTATTGGCAGGCAGATTCTTTACCACTGAGCCACCTTGAAGCCCAAAATGTGTGTGTGTGTGTGGGGGGGGGCGTATTGGCTGCACTGCTCAGCGTGTGTGTGTGTGTGTGTGTGTGTGTGTGTGTGTGTGTGTATGGGTATTGGCTGCACTGCCCAGCTTGCTGGATCTTAGTTCCCCAACCAGGGATCAAACCTGAGCTCCCTGCAGTTGAAGCATGGAGTCCTAACCACTGGACCACCAGGGAATTCCCTGTATGTATATTTGTGTGTGTGTGTGTGTGTGTGTGTGTGTGTGTGTGTGTGTATGTATGCTTTGAAAGGGCAGTGTGCCATAATTATTGAACTGGTCTCCCATTGATGGATATTTAGGTTGTTTCTCTTTTTTTTGCCATTAACATCAAGGCTGTAGCAGATCACATTTTTGGTGGGCCAGGTCTGTCTCTAGGATGTTCAGAAAGCCATGACGCTGCACTGCAATCTGTCCATCGTTTTATAGATGGAGAGGACGAGGCTCAGGTCACACAAGCAGTGAGAGCAAGTCTGAGGTTCCGCCCGGGCCTCTGTGACTTAAAGCCTGCTTCTCTTCCACCTTCCCCCACTGTTCCTCATTTCTGCCGGAGGCCTTGGGAGCTCAGGGCTCCACGGCTGACCATATAAAGCATTAGGGAAAAAGTGAAGTCGCTTCCTAATACGGTCACAAGAGGGAAACCCTAGGCCTGCAGCTGGGACCTGCTGGTGGCACAGGGCCCTGAGAGGCCGCTGGGACACGGGAGGCAGGGCATGTTGAAAACCTCTGAACTTGACCAGCTCAGAAGGGCTTGTGGGGATGGGGTGGCAGAAACACAGCCAAGCTCAGGAGGGCTGCGTCAGGTGAGATCAACCAAGCTGAAACAATGGAGGCTGAACCCCTAGATTCTGAAGCCCCGCCTCTGTGTGGGATGTACTGCCATCTACCCAGTCCTTTCTGTTGGGACATGGTGCCCTGGAAAAGTGTGCAGAACTGGACAGAGATTCAGATCTTCCTGGAAGCATGGATTAAGTGCTTGCTGTGTACATCGAACCAGGCGGTGCCCTAGGCAAACAGGGGGAAGGTGATATTTCTCCTTCGGAAACTGATAATGGAGTTGGGAGAGCCACACCTGTCTCCCTTCCTGCCTCCGTCCCTCCCTCCTTCTCCCTCCTCCTCTCTCTTCCCCCTCCTTCTTTCATTCTTTTATTCAGCAAATATTTACTGGGTGTCTGCTATGTGCCTGGCCCTGTGCTAAGGGCTGGAGATATGATAGTGGGCAGCTCACAGTCTAAGAGGTGACATTTAGACTGAGCCCTGAAAGAGCAGATGCAAATGGCTCTGAGGAGCTCAGGGGGAAGTGTTCCAAGGAGAGGGAACATTACGTGTGAAGTTTCCAAGGTGGCAAAGTTTTCATCATCATGAAACAAAGGGAGCATTGGATGGTCACTAATAGTTATTGAGTCCCTGTTACACACCAGGCACTGTGCTAAATGCTCCCCGAGAGCTGTCTCACAGCAGACTGATGAAGGAGTGACAATTGCACCAGCCCATTTTGCAGATGAGGATAAATGAGGCTCAGAGAGGCAAAGAAACTTGCACAGGGTCACACAGCCAATAAGTAGCAGAATGAGAATGACAGGTAAGTCCTCAGTAGTCAATTCTATACCCTTAACCACTACCTTTTACTGCCCCTAGTTCCCTGGAGGGAGTGGTTTGGTTTGTAAATGACATATTCTAAAAAGGACATGGTGGTGGCAGTGGGCACAGCCTGGGAAGAGCTGGAGGTGGAGTTCAGGCCTAAAGAGGAGGTAGGGCGTGGTTGACCTTCATTCAAATGATCAGCCATTCTTGGGCTTTTACTCCATGGAGGCCCTGAGCTGGGGACCAGGACATGGAGGAACAGGAAACACACAGGCCCTGCCCTGGAACAGCTTTGCCACGTGTTCAACGAATGTCTACTGAGCACCTACTATGTGCAGCCCAGTGCCAGGCCCTGGGTCACAGAGATGAAGGCAGCGCTGCCCCTGCTCCAGGGAAGCTTTATAATTAACTGACCCCTCAGGCATTCATTTAGCAGGCATTTAATGAGCACCTACTGTGTCCCTGAACTTGTTAGAATCTTATCTCTTAAGTCTCAGGGCAGGGAGTACCTCCTGCTGAAGTTTCTCTGAGCACCGCCCCCTCCTCGTGGGTTAGGGCCCTCTCTTCCTTGCTCCCATAATCCATAGGGCTCCATCCTTGTTCTTATGATGTTATTTTGAACGTCCTCGTCTCCTTTTTGAAGGGGGCTTTGTGAGAGCAGGAATGATCATCGATTTATTTCTTTCCAGCATCTAACACAGACCGGGTGTACAGTCGGTGCTCAATAAGTGGTTGATGTTTAGATAGGACTGGTGGGAACCTGGGAGATTACTGCCTCCCTCTCACCTCCCCCACCCCCAGTCCTGTACCTTTTCAGAAACAGCATTTTCTCCTCACCCCGGATCAACTCTCATCATCATCGCCCCTTAGCAGATGGAGCCCTGGAGGGAGCCCCTCACTCGCCAACCAGCTGCTGCTGTGACTGAAAGCCCTCTGTGGGCAGGTCCTTGTGTGTTTTGTCTTGCACTGTAACCCCAGAGCCTCACACGTTGTCTAGGCCGCACATGTGGAATGCATGAATGAATGAGTGACTGAATGAACAGATGATCAATTGTTTCTGTAGGACAGGAATTGGTCCACAGCTGATGGACAGTGCCCACTCCTCATAGTGGGCCGAGTGGGGCTCAGTATTGGGCGACTTAGATTAAGGTGCTGAACCTCTCTGGTGTTTGCTGTGCTGTGAGTGTAACCCAGGGATGGACTTTCTGCTCCTCTTCCTTTGGTCACTTCTTGGGGGAGTTGGAGGGAAGACATGCTTCGCGGCCACCAGAGCCTTGGGCAGCACTGATGTTATCATTTGGGAAAGCAGTTCCTCTGGGACAGGTTGGCACTTGTCTCCTGGGCTCTGAGCTCAGCCCGTGGGAAAGGCCAAGGTACAGTAAAGAACAGTAGTAACCAGGACCACACCTCCCCCGCCCACAGCACGGTGGGGTGTATGGGCATCTTCATGCCCCTTCCTTGTTCTGATCAGTTTCAGATGTTCCTCGGCGCTTGGTAGGGCAGGATGATTTTTTTAAAACTAATTAACTAAGTTTTTTGGCCTTGCTGTGCAGTTTGCTGGATCTTAATTCCGGGACCAGGGATTAAACCCAGTCCCCCAGCAGTGGAAGGTCCTAACCACTGGACCCTCAGGAACTCCCAAGGCTTTTTTTAATTGTGATAAAATCCATATAACCAATTCATGATATTAGTCAGTTTGAAAGAAACAAGTGGCATTAATACATTCACAGTATAGTCTTACTCCCACTGCTATCTAGTTCCAGAACATTTTTATAGACCTCCCAAAAAACCCATTCCAACTAGCAGTCACTCCCATTCCCCCATCTCTCCAGTCCCTGGAAACCAGAGACCTGTCTTCTGTCTCTATGGATTTGCCTATTCTAGACATTTCATATAAGCGGAACCGTGTGATACATGACCTTCTATGTCTGACTTCTTTCATTCAGTGTAATGTTTTCAAGGTTCATCCGTGTTGTAATGTGTAAGTACCATTCCTATTTAAAGACAGCTGTGTTTATCCCCATTTTACAGATGAGGGACTCTGTCCTTTTTCATGGTCGAGGAGAGTATGAACTCTGGGGTAAGAAGTCATGATTTTAGTTCTGAATTTCCCAGCAGCTGTGTGACTTGGTGAGAACTTCACTGAGCCTCAGTTTCCTCATCTGTCAAATGGGCCATGGGGAAATTATAGTATCCCTGTCAGAGGTTGAATGAGAGGATTAAAGAAGACGCCTGTGAAGTACTTAGCTTAGAGGCTGGTGCATAGTAGGTGCTCAAGAAATTGTAGGTGTTATTTAAGCCTACAGAGGGAGATGAAGCGACAGTGGTTGGGAGTGGCCCTGGGGTCTAAACCCAGCACTATTTAAGACCACAGTTATAAATGGTGTCCTAGAAAACCAAACTTACCCCTTGCTCCTCTCCCTGTCCCTGGAGTCAGTGATGCCAGAAATTCCCACCAGGACACCGAGCCTCAGTTTGTGCATGTGTGCTCAGCTGCTCAGTCCTGTCTGACTCTTTGCGGCCGCATGGACTGTAGCCCACCAGGCTCCTCTGCCCACGGGATTCTCCAGGCAAGAATACTGGAGTGGGTTGCCATTTCCTCCTCCAGGGAATCTTCCTGACCCAGGATGGAACTGGCATCTTCTGTGCCTCCTGCATTGCAGGTGAATTCTTTACCACTGGTGCCACCTGTGAAGCCCCAAGGCTCAGTTTCCCCATCTCTAAAATGGGATTCTGAGGGCATATGTTCAAGGCTGCCCCTATGAGAATGAAGTGAGAAAATGCACACAGTGGTGCTCAGACCATGCAGCCTGTGGTGGGTGGTCACAGACTGGATGTCAGAGCTCTGTCCCTGCTGGGTTCCTGTAGTAAGCTCGGTTCTCTCTTTTGTAGACATACTCGGGCCTCTTCTGTGTGGTAGTGAACCCCTACAAGCAGCTGCCCATCTACTCAGAGAAGATCATCGAGATGTACAAGGGCAAGAAGCGGCACGAGATGCCACCCCATATCTACGCCATCGCCGACACGGCCTACCGGAGCATGCTGCAAGGTAAGCCGCCTGCAGAGGCACAGAGCTCCTCCTCCTCCAGGGAGCCCACCCGGGCTGCTTACAGTCACTCGCCAGGCCCCTCCTGTCCTGCCCGCCGGCAGTTCTCGCCAAGAATGCAGGGTTTGGCAGGCGGAGCTGGGTAACAGGAGGGCTGTGACTGAAAAAGGAAAAACACAAGCAGAACAGATGTGTGTGCAGCCCTGGAGAGGGAGGGAGGGCAGATAGCTTGGGAAGATACACGCGTGGGCTCACCGTCCCCTGGCTGTCCAAGGCCTGGGTGGGCCAGCCGTCTGGAAGATGGTAGGTTGCTGTCACTTCAGAAGGGAAGCAGGTGGGGAATGGCCCTCGCGCTGAGCCAATTGGATCTGAATTTGCAGCCAGCTGTCACTCACACCCTGTGGGATCCTGTGCAAATCTCTTTTCCTCTCCAGCCTCAGTTTCCTCATCTGTGAAAAGGGAGTGAGAGGATCCATCTTGCAGCATGTTGTAAAGATGGTAAAGCAGGCTTTTCCACACTGAAGACCTTTGCATATTACCTCCACGTTTATGTATTATTATTATTACTATCATTAATAAC
Organism: Giraffa tippelskirchi; assembly: GCF_054371585.1. Classification (NCBI taxonomy): domain Eukaryota; kingdom Metazoa; phylum Chordata; class Mammalia; order Artiodactyla; family Giraffidae; genus Giraffa; species Giraffa tippelskirchi. The sequence continues at coordinate 27,278,351 of NC_137287.1, forward strand.
TTCTACTGAGGTAGAACATACATACAGGAGAATGAAAAAAGTACACAAATTCAGTGTCCAGTCTAAAATTAATTTTTACATGCCTACAGTCGTCATCACCACCAGACCAAGATGGGAAATAGTTCTAGAAAGTTCTCTCATGCCTCCTTCCATAAATAGAATACCTCCTCCTATAAATGGATCTGGTCTTGAGATACAGGAGTTCTTCTGTCCTTACACTTGAGAAAGGGCAACAGGAAAGAGCTTTGGCAGTTTTAAAGCTGTGCACAGTTCTTATGTGATTTTTAGGTGTGAAGAGCCTAGAGGTGGTAAGCCGGCAGCTGGTAGGCTGGATCCAGCCCTCAGATAAGTTTAGGTTTTGGGCCACATGGAGTTTTAAGGATACTTTAATTAGTTGCCAACTTTTAAAAACGTGGAGATTGTACATAAAAAGCCCGATTTCTAGGTTCTTTTTAAAGTATTGGAACATCTGGCAACATGTGATCCCACCTGTCAGCCCCTCAAAAGGACATATGAGTTCTCCAGTTCCCTAGTCCTCACCTGGCCTGGTGCACTTGTTTTGTGTTTACTGCCTGACTCCTGTGCTTGACTTTGCAACCCCTGGAATAGCTTCTTCCAAGAATGTTCTGAGTTGAGAATTGAAAGGAGCCCAGTTCTGGAAGCTCCTGAGGGCAGGTGTACCTAGGACATATTACTCCCCCAACTCAAGGTAAAGGGGCTCAGGAAGAAGTTCCCCAAATTACTGACAGGGTTAGCCATGCCCCACAGATATGATTCAAACTGGACCACTCCAGACTGGTAATACCATTACTTCCAAAGACTAGAATATGGAGCCTTGCGAAGACAATTGTGGGAGATATAATCTTAGGTTATAAAGTGACGACTCTTGGAGTTAGGTATGTGCTTTTGTGAAAAAAAATCCTTTGTAGTCTCCCTTGATGGAAGAGTATATGATGGTGGTTCACACACCTCTTTGGGAAGCTGAACATTACAAAGTTACAGTGTTCGTATCATTTGGGGTGCTTTTGGTTACAAGAAGCATAGCAATCAATTAAAACGGTTTAAACAACAGGAAGTTATTACTGCATATAATAAGTAGTCTGGATGTTGATGATTTCAGGCTTAGTTAATTCAGCAGCTCAAAAACAGCCTTTTTTGGAATTTTCTTGGCTGCTTCCTCATCATCACAAGATGGCAGCCATAGCTCCAGACATCACATCCTCATGTGATAATATCCAAAAGCATGAAGGAAGAGAAGGGTTAGGTTTTTCCCCCATATCTCTTTTTTATGAGAGAGGAAAACCTTTTCCAGAAACGAATCAGCAGGCATCCCTTATGTCTATTAAGTCTGTTATGTCTTGATCACATGCAAACCTCTAAACCAATCATTGGCAATGAGGGCTGGAACATTTATGATTGGTTTGGACTATTCCTAGTTCTTTTCCGGAGCTGAGGGAGCTCTTTTGTTGTTGTTTAGCTGCTAAGTCACATCTGACCCTTTTGCAACCTCATGGACTATAAAGCCTGCCAAGCTCTTCTGTCTATGGGGTTTCCCAGGCAAGAACATTAGAAGGGGTTGCCATTTCCTTCTCCAGGGGATCTTCCTGACCCAGAGATTGAACTGACATCTCCTGCATTGGCGGGCAGATTCTTTACCATTGAACCAACAGGGAAGCCTAAGGGAGCTCTTACTAAGCACATTTAGTCTGAATACCAGAATGAAAGGGGGAAGAGGGACTGACAGGTAAACATTGCCATAAGTAAGTAAGTGTTACTCGCTCAGTCGTGCCTGACTCTTTGCAACCCCATGGACTGCAGCCCACCAGGCTCCTCTGTCTATGAGATTTTCCAGACAAGGATACAGGAGTGGGTTGCCATTTCCTTCTCCAGGGGATCTTCCCAACCCAGGGATCAAACCCGGGTCTCCTGCACTGCAGGCAGATTCTTTACTGACTGAGCTACAAGGGAAGCCCTTGTAGTTTGCCATATTGCCATAGTGCTCTTAGAATTTATATGTGTAACTTTAGAAACTTAGGGTTTCCCTGATGGCTCAGCAGGAAAGAATCTGCCTGCGATGCAGGAGACACAGGAGATGCAGTTTCTATCCCTGGGTTGGGAAGATCCCCTGGAGAAGGAAATGGCAACCCAGTCCAGTATTTTTGCCTGAAAAAAAAATCCTATGGACAGAATTGCTTGGCGAACTACAATCCAAAGGGTCGCAAAGAGTTGGACATGAGTGAATGACTAAGTACAACAAAAAATTTCTATCTTATATATTCCACTTTAGAAAAATTGAAACACATATTTAAGCAAGAGAATGTACTAGCACCTGTAATCCTGTCACCAGGGACCACCATCATTAATGTTTTTCTATGTAACCCTTCTACACTAACAGCTGGATGGCATGAAATGAAGGAGGTTATGACTACCTGAAAATAATTGGTTCCAGAAAAGATTTACTTAAAATGGGCATGTAGATTAAGGGGGAAAGAGGTTTTGATGGGCTTGAAAAATGACATTGCAAATTATGAACACAGGCTTATTTATTTTACATGCAGTAAGAATTTGGTGGTAATCGCAACTAGATGCTCTAATTCTTAGAAAGAGCATAAAATTAATTCAGAGTTGGGTGTTCTTGCCTTAACTTTTTTTTGAACAGAACCATGTGAGAGCATAAGACACCATTCTTCATGCCATGCTTGATTTCTGCAGCATGGGATACGAAGATAATTTTTACAGACTTATTGGAGAAATCACCACTTCTGCCGAGGGCTTTGACTTCTTTGGTGTTTAGCACTGTCTCTCAAAGTCCTTGTTGTGTTATCTTTCCTGATGACTCCCTAATGTTTGGTTGTGAAGTGATCTGACGTTTTTGGTGGCCTTTCGAACATCACCAACGTGTGACATGGCACCTTCCACTGCCATTTTGTTTTGTGTTTGTATCAAGACGATGGATGTTGACACCCAGTGGCTGGTGAGGTGAAGCCTTTGAATTAGAGGACAGCAGTGATGCAGACTAGAGAAAGATGCTTTAGTGGGATCTGGTTTCCCAAATACTTGACTCTTTGAAGAATATTTTTGTGTTGTAATAACTTTTGCCTCCCTAGACAACTTCCCATCCATGGGGCAATGTTATACTCTGTACAGGGACCCCCAGGGCAAACACATTTCATTCCTCTTAAGCTCTGTATTTTAACACACAATTATACAGTGAAATATAAAGTTACCTAGAAATTTCAAACCTCAAGAGAAAAATGCCATCCATAAGCACACAGATCCATAAGAGAGAAGCTCTTTTTAGATTAAAGGTTAATCAACAGCTGCTATGTATGCATTTGTTTTGGCCTTACCTGGTGCTTTCTGGGAAATGAGTGATGACAAACTCCAGTGAAAAAAAATCTCCAAAAAAAAAATCAGTGAGAAAAAAACAAAAGCTTAGGAAAAATCTTTCTTTTTTCTTTATAAAGTGGGAATTTGGTTTTTGTGAAGGAATGTGTGGGCCCGCTTTGTGACTCTGTTGGTGAATGTTGCTGTCCCAGGCTGTCCAGTCACTGGGCTGGGATCACGCTGAACTTTCTATCTTGTTGGAGGCATTAAGTCAGCAGCTATGTCTTCCTCTTCAAGTCCTTTGTGAAACAGGATGGCATGTGAAGAAAGGATTGGGAAGGAGTGGAGAACGCATTCACCGAACACAGAATGAAATGTTTAAAATGTGTTGCGTGGACTCTTAAGTGCCCGAGGCCCCCCTAAACTCCATGAAATTCACAAACGCCATGCTTGTCTGCCTGCTCATCATGGAATCTCTGGCATGTTTGCTGATGCCTGGTATGGAGTAACTGCTCAGTTAATATTTGCAATGAATGAAGGAAGAACTCTCAGAGTTGTTGAAAGAAAAGAACCAGGGGCTTCCCTGGTGGTCCAGTGTTGAAGACTCCATGCTTCTACTGCAGGGAGTACAGGTTCGATTCCCTAGCCAGGGAACTGAGATCCTGTTTGCTGCTCAGCCCGGCCAAAAAAAAAAAAATTTTTTTTTAAATTTAAAACATTTTTTTTTTAAAGAAAAGCACTGACCAGGGTCAGGATGGGTGGGGTGGGTTGTCCAAGAGGGGTGGGGAGTTACCAAAGGCTCAGTGACTTACTAAGAGGGGCAAGGGGAGGGTGGAGCATTCTGGCTGAGAATAGTAACAGGGGAGTTGGGAATATGGGAGGGGATTTCTAAGACATAATTCATTCACAAGCCCCTCCCCAAAGGAAGCCAGGCCCCAGTGGGGAGGAGACAATGAACGGAAGTCAGCATTTAAAATATGTCTTACGTATGTGTATGTGTAAATGATATCGTATGTACTTTTTACATTTCCCAATGTTTTTTTGTTTTTGGAGAGATGATAGATTCAAACTCAAAAGCTGACCATTCTCCCTTTCAACCCTTGTGCTCAAGACTCCTAGTCTGCCTCCCCAGAGATAACTGTGGGGTTATTATTCTAGTTTATTAGGTATTCTTAGATACTCTCCTAGAGATATTTTCTGCACATGTCTGAAGATACACATCCATTTCTCTCTTCCCAAGTTTTCCCCACAAATAGTAACATTCCATATGCACTGTTCTGCATGCTGCTAGAGTATTATATGCCTACTAAGGGATTCCTTACTCCTTTTTCACACTTTTAGCTTTCATCTTTATTGAAGGTATACATGATGATGATTTAGTCAGTTCCTTGAGGCTTGTTAAGAAAAACATCACTCCTTGGTTGCTTTTCTAATTTCCCCTTCTCCAGGGATAACCATTATCAACTCTTAACTGAATTTTGGATGTTTAACACTGTAATCTCTAAGAGACTTGAATATATTACTCATATTTTAAATTTCTTCCTCAGTTTTAGGCATTACTTATTGACTTTTCATCATGGAACATGAGAAATTCACTCAATCATCCCCTTGCTTTGTCATCCGGCCTCCTCCCAACACACATGCAACCATGCCCCATCACATAAGCTCCCAATGTAGTTTTATATTAACTTTGATGAAAGCTATATTCAGAGTTTACATTATCATGACTGTGTAGATGCCATTCACAGCTGAGCTCTGCACTGTCTTGTGATGACTTTTCCTGTATAATTTATTCTTTTCCCTGGAGTTAGTACTTGCCTTTTTTTTTTTCAACTTGGGTATCTATGTACTTAATCACTAATTCTACCACAAATTCTCCTTCTAAATGTGTTAATCTTCTTATAACATGTCTTATAATATAAGATATGTGTTCAAGATCCTATTTATAGCTTCTTTTTGGAAGTGATTGCTACTGGAGTCTTTTGACCTGCCCTGGATACCCTCTTGTGACCAGTAGCTGACATTTGGGATCATCTTTATCATTCTTGGAATTCCTCTGAATGCTCTCATGGTGGACTGTTTCCTAAGTTTCCATGTCTTCTTCTTCCTTAATTTACTCCCTGTCTAAATGGAGCACTTTCTCTAGCAGCTTCTCAAGAAAGGACATATGTGAGGCAACTTAAGATCTTGCATAATCTGAAAGTCTTGATGCTTCTCTAATATTTAAGGGAAAGCCTGTGAAAGTGAAGTGCAAGTGTTAGTTACTCAGTCATGTCCAATTCTTTGCAACCTCAGGCTCCTCTTTCCATGGAAAATTCTCCAGGCAAGAATACTGGAGGAGGTTGCTATTTCCTTCTCCAGGAGATCTTCCCAACCCAGGGATCCAATCCAGGTCCCCTGTATCACAGAGGGGTTCTTTATCATTTGAGCCAAAAGGGAAGCCCCAGGGATAGTTTAACTGGGTTTACATTTTTAAGCAAGAAATAATTTTCTTTCCAAGTTTTTAAGGCATTGCTTCATTAACTTTGAGATTCAGTTTCATTTTAGGGAAGATAAAAGTCGTTCTTATTCTTGATCCTTTGTATATGACCTTTTTTTTTTTTTTTCTCCTTCCTCCTTCTCTGAAAGTGTTGTTTTTTTTTTTTTAATCTTTATCTCCCTGTTCATGATTGGATTTGGTGTGGATCTGTTTTTACTCATTGTGCTGGAGACTTGAATGGATCCTCATAGTCTATAAATTCCTGTCCTTACATTCTGGGAAAATTTTTTGAATTATGTCCTTAATGATTTCTTTCTCTTTGTATTTTCTGTTTTTTTCTAGATGTTTTCTTATTTCTATACTGGAATTCTCAGATTTTTTTTCTTATAATTTTCATCTCTTTCTCTTGTCTTTTTTATTTTCTAGGCAGTTACCTCAACGTTATCTTATAAACCCTCCATTGAATTTTCAATTACTGCTATCATTCCAAAAAAAAATTTCCGAGAACTTTGTTTTGTTTCCTGAATGTTTCTTTCTTATCACATTCTTTTTCCATGCACATTTCTTTTCTTAGAGGGTACTTCTCCACATGTAGGCCTGTTACCTCCAAGAGGCATATTTTCTTACTTATTTGTTTTAATTTATGTTTGTCTTGTTAGTGACTTTCTTCAAATGCCTGCTGATTCATTGACTGTCCATTCATCTGGGATGCTCTAATGCATGGGCACCAAAAAATTGATGGCAGCTTCGTGTTTGCAGGAGGAGCTTGCTGGTGAGGCTGGGCTGCTCCATCAGGTGACTCCTAATGTATCTTTCAGTGTTTTTTCTTTGGCTAGTGAAATTCTTCAGAGAAGTCATGTACAGTCTTCTGCTTGAAGGGTAAAGATCTGTCTACTATCATTTTGGGGCTTCCCTGGTGGCTCAGCGGTAGAAACCTGCCTGCTAATGCAGGAGACGCAGGTGACATGGGTTTGATCCCTGGATCAGGAAGATCCCCTGGAAGAGGAAATGGCAACTCACTCCAGTATTCCTGCCTGGAAAATCCCATGGACAGAGGAGTCGGGTGGACTACAGTCCATAGCATCGCAAAAGTTTGGTCAGACACAACTTAGCAACTAAACAACCACCATCATTTTAAGAATCTAGTTGAGAAGAGGCTGAGGGTTTCAAACTATGGGATGAAACTTGCATGTTCTCTTCTTGCTGTTCCTAGTGTCCCCAAGACAGAGACCTTCTGTTTCTGCCTCTTCAGAGAATTGATCTGCCCTCTTTGGTGGGCTGCGGGGAGGGCAGTCACTTGGCTACAGGGAGTATAGATGGTATCTGGAGTGTCTAGCAGCTTCTCAGACGGACATTCAACCAGTCCTTGTGTTTCATTGTCCTCCACCCTCTTCCTGAGGCCCCAGGTTGCCTGCTACTGAGGTTTGGGCTGGAGGCAGAGGACTCTGCTTCTCCGCATCCCCACCACCAGCTTAGATGTCTCTCCTGGGACTGTCATCATTCATCCCGTTTGCCGGCTTCCCAGGTTGTGTTGCTCTCTATTCTCCCATTTATTTGGACAGTCTCATGTATTTTTTTTTTGCTATTATTGATTTTTACTTTTTTATTTATTTATTTTTTTATTTTAATTGGGGGCTAATTACTTTACAACACTGCAGTAGTTTTTGCCATACATTGACATGAATCAGCCATGGGTTTACATGTGTTCCCCTTCCTGGACCCCCCTCCCACTTCCCTCCCCATCCCATCCCTCTGGGTCATCCCATTGCCCCAGTCTCATGTATTTTTGAAAAACCTCTTTGTGCACGTGTGTTCAGTCGTGTTCAACTCTTTGTGGCCCCATGAGCTATAGCCCACCAGGCTCCTCTGTCCATGGGATTCTCCAGGCAAGAATACTGGAGGGGGTTGCCACGCTCTCCTCTGGGGGATCTTAGCGACCCAGGGATCAAACCCGCGTCTCTTACATCTCCTGCATTGGCAGGCAGATTCTTTACCACTACCACCACCTGGGAATCCTGAGAAAAACCCCTTCTAGTTCAGTTCAGTTCAGTTGCTCAGCCGTGTCCGACTCTTTGCGACCCCATGGACTGCAGCATGCCAGGCTTCTCTGTCCTCACCGACTCCTGGAGCTTGCTCAAACTCATGTCCATTGAGTCAGTGATGCCATCCAACCATCTCATCCTCTCTCATCCCCTTCTGCTCCCACCTTCGATCTTTGCCAGCATCAGGGTCTTTTCCACTGAGTCAGTTCTTCACATCAGGTGTCCAAAGGATTGGAGTTTCAGTTTCAGCATCAGTCCTTCCAATGAATATTCAGGACTGATTTCCTATAGGATGGACTGGATTGATCTCCTTGCAGTCCAAGAGACTCTCAAGAGTCTTCTCCAACACCACAGTTCAAAAGCATCAATTCTTCGGCACTCAGCTTTCTTTATAGTCCAACTCTCACATCCATACATGACTACTGGAAAAACCATAGCTTTGACTAGACAGACCTTTGTCGGCAAAGCAATGTCTCTGCTTTTTAATATGCTGCTTTTTAATAGATTAGTCATAACTTCTCTTCCAAGAAGCAAGCATCTTTTAATTTCATGGCTGCAGTCACCATCTGCAATAATTTTGGAGCCCAAAAAATAAAGCTTCCCTTATACCTCAGTTGGTAAAGAATCCTCCTGCAATGCAGGAGACCCTGGGTCAATTCCTGGGTCAGGAAGATACCCTGAAGAAGGGGATGGTCTTCCCACTCCAGTATTCTTCGGCTTCCCTTGCTGCTCAGCTGGTAAAGAATCCACCTGCAATGTGGGAGACCTGGGTTTGATCCCTGGGTTGGGAACATCTCCTGGAGAAGGGAAAAGCTACCTACTCCAGTATTCTGGCCTGGAGAATTCCGTGGACTGTATAGTCCATGGGGTCATGAAGAGTTGGACATGACAGAGTGACTTTCACTCACTTTCAAAACCCCTTTACTGTCATTTTAATGAGGTTTGGAGGAAGAGGAGCGCTAACTGTCTGTGTTCAACCCACTACATTTCGATGGAAATTCTCTCACACTCTCTTTTCCAAAGAGTGATAATAGTGATAACGGATTTTTAAAAAATATTTACTTTATTTATCTGGCTGTGCTGGATCTCAGTTGTGGCACTCAGGATCTCTAGTTGCAGCATGCAAACTCTTAGTTGAGGCATGTGGGATCTAGTTCCCTGACCTGGGATTGAACCTGACCCCCCTGCATTGGGAGCTCAGAGTCTCAGCCGCTGGACCACCAGGGAAGCCCCAGTAGTGGATTTTTATCGCGTGCTTCCTGTGTGCACAGGGCTTTCCAGGAATTCTCCATTCATCCTCACTGCAGACTGACAGGGCAGAAGGCATCAGATCCACGTGCTGGTGCTCAATCACTAAGTGGTGTCTGACTCTTTGCAACCCCGTGGACTGTAGCCCAGCAGGCTCCATTGTCCATGGGATTCTTCAGGCAAGAATACTGGAGTGGGTTGCCATTTCCTCCTCCAGAGGATCTTCCTGACCCAGGGATTGAAGCTGGGTCTCCTGACTTGGTAGGCAGATTCTTTACCACTGAGCCAGCTGGGATCAGATTAGGACCTTTAAAATGAAGCCTTGAAACTATTATGGTGCCTGTGTATGTAATCCAGAATAAAAACAACACTAAACTATAAAGTAAAGAAAGGCAACAGTGTTTTAAATTTTCCCAGAACATTTACCATGATAGTTTTTAAGAAGTAACAAATACTGGCTCCTTTAAAAATTTATTTATTTTTCCCTCCCTCCCTTCCTTCACTCGTGGACCTATGTTTACATGACTGGTTGTTGTTGTTCAGATGCCTCAGTCATGTCCGCCTCTTTGTGACCCCATGGACTGCTGCACACCAGGCTTCCTTGTCCTTCGCCATCTCCCAGAGCTTGCTCAAACTCATGTCCATGGAGTCGGTGATGCCATCCAACCATCTCTTCCTCTGTCATCCCCTTCTCCTCCTGCCTTCAATCTTTCCCAGCATCAGGGTCTTTTCCAATGAGTCAGATCTTTGCATCAGGTGGCCAAAGTATAGGAGCTTCAGCTTCAGCATCAGTCCTTCTAATGAATATTCAGGACTGATTTCCTTTAGGACGGACTGGTTTGATCTCCTTGCAGTCCTAGGGACTCTCAAGAGTCTTCTCCAACATCACAGCTCAAAAGTTATCAATTCTTTGGTGTTCAGCCTTCTTTATGGCCCAACTCTCACATCCATACATGACTACTGTCGGAAAACATAACTGGTTAGATAATCCAGTACTGGAGGCAGGTGCTGTTATTAGCCCCATTTTATTGCTGGGGAGACTGAGGCTTGGGGATGTGAAGAACTTGATGCAGGAGTGTCAGAGCAGATTTGAACTTGGTTTATCAGACTCTGAAGCCCCAGGCTTGCTGGAGCAGGGTGATGCTGAGCTGTTTCACAGCCCCTCCTGCCCTGCAGAAGGCTGTTTGCTCCTGCAGGGCTGTCTCCTGCCATCGCAGGGGGTTAGTGTTGAGGGCTCGGCACTTGAGAAGCTGGCATGAGTGACTTCAGCAAATTATAGCATGATGAGTGTGGGGAAAGCGTCAGCAAAGCTTTCCTGACAAAAGCCAGTTTGGATCTCCAGCCTCTTCTCTGTGGGTCCCTGGGGTGGGGGAGGGTGTGAAAGGCAGGTGAGATTTCACCCTGAGGATGAGAGGAGCCATCAGGACCTGTCACTGGAAGTGTTGTGTCCGCACCTAGTTACTACTAACCGGCCACTCTAAGGGGATTAAAAAAAAAAAAATAGCCAGACCTTTATTAGCTCAGGCTCTTGGCTGAACCCTCTTTAAGCTGCGGAGAAGTCTGTGGGGGTAGGGAGGTGGGCAGAATGATCCAAACTCCGTTCTCTGCTTTGCAAGTTCCCACACTTAGTCTGAACCCTCTGTCCGGGTCAGCAGGCCTTGGGGGGCTGGCCCGTGCTCAACCAGAGGTTCTGTATCTTAGCAGAGACAGGAAGGGCATCTGTGTGCACTGAGCTTGCTGCCCCGTGGATCCCGTGTCCCTCAGTCCTCGCCGGTCCCCTGCAGGACAGACTCTCCATGTGACAGACTGAAGACACTGAGGCTCAGAACACCGAGGCGCTTGGCTCCAGAGCTGAGTGTCAAACCTGATATCACCTTTGGCCATACTTGAAGCATTTTTTTGTTTTAAGTCAAGAGTCTTTTTTTTTTTTTTTTTTTTGGCCATGCTCTGTGACCTGTGGGATCTTAGTTCCCCAGCCAGGAATCAAACCTTGGCCCTGCATTGGAAGGGTGGAGTCTTAACCACTGGACCTCCAGGGAAGTCCCTTACTGGAAACGTTTTATCTTCCCTCTGAGGCAGTATGGTATGTTAGATAGTGTAGTGCTGTCAGACCCATTTAACACATGAGGGAACTGAGGCTTCTCATGATAACTCAGAGGGCCAACCAGACAGGGCCAGACAGATGGAGCCGCCAGCTAAGGGACTGGCTTAGGCCTTATAATTAGAAAGGATTGAACTTGGCCTGATAGCCTGTCCTCCTGCATCAGACCCGCTGCCATCTATAACCACTTCACAAGCTCACTGTTGTGGAGGATGGAGATGATGGAGCAGTGATGATAATAAAGCTGACAATAATTTCTTGTTATTGAGCTTTGGAATGTATCTTGGGCCCTTTTTAAGCTCTTTGTGTGTCCAATTTCCGTGCATCTTTTTCATATCCTTGCAAAGTGCGGTTTTTATCCCTGTCTTCTTGGTAAGGAAGATGATGCTCTGAGTTGCCCAAGAAGTGGAGCCCAGAAGTAATTTCCCAGACATTTTGCTGCAGAGACTGTTCCTGTGACACCCCAGGGAGGGGACCAGTTGCCTCTCTGCCTCTCGGAGACTTTGCCTCTGCTCTCAGCTCAGCGTCTGGCCTGCCGGGGCGAGGGATACTGGCGGCTCCATCTGTCTGGCCCAGTCTGGCCGGCCCCTCTGAGTTATCACAAGAAGATCACGTTCTTTGGCAGAAAATAAAGAAGAAGGATCATCTGATTCTGATGCATGTTTTATGGACGGCCCATGGTGTCTCACACAGATGGGAGAGAGCTAAGGAGAATTTTTTTTTTTAAATAACCAGTAAATATTGAGTTGGAAAGCAGATCTGCTGAGGAGAGTGGATTTGGGAAGCTCTGACTGACACTTGGAAGCGGCGTGTTCCTCTTGGACTCTGAGTGTTATGGCCTTCCCACTGTGTCCTCCCAGCCTCAGAGAGAATCTGGCTCCCCGTTCCCTTTTTGTCCAAAAGTGTTGATTGAGGCCCCACTGTGAGGGAACTGTTGTGGGGGGCAGTCTACTGAGGGGTGTAGATATTAATTAAATCAAACCACAAATACATGTGCTATGGGGGGAGGGCAGGAGACCCTGGGATCTCCTTAAGCTGGGAGGACAGGGAGGCCTCCTTGAAAGGTAACATGTGGGCTTAAAGGAGTTGATGAGATGCACGAGGCTGTGGGGCTGGAATGGAGAGAAGGACGCAGAGGCTGGAGGCTGGAGCCGAGGCCCAGGAGACCACCGGGAGAACACTGGTCTTCGTGAACCCATGCCCCCTTCACTGGCCAGATCTGCCTTATATGGGTCTGGAAGAGTCCTGCTGGGGTCCAGCACAAGCTCTCAGAGTACCTCAGCTCACCCAGAATTTTCCTCCCCATGCTGCTGGGGCAGGAGGGTGAAGAGAGGAAGGCCTGGGCCTACAGAGCAGAGGTTTAGGGCATCATCGCTTTTTTATTTTCCTCCAGGGTGCTATTTATTTTTTAAACTTTTTATTTTGTATTGCTGCTGCTGCTAAGTCGCTTCAGTCGTGTCCGACTCTTTGCGACCCTATAGACGGCAGCCCCCAGGCTCCACCGTCGCTAGGATTCTCCAGGCAAGAATACTGGAGTGGGTTGCCATTTCCTTCTCCAGTGCATGAAAGGGAAAAGTGAAAGTGAAGTCGCTCAGTCGTGTGGAAGTGAAGTCGCTCAGTCGTGTCCGACTCTTAGCGACCCCATGAACTGTAGCCTACCAGGTTCCTCCGTCCATGGGATTTTCCAGGCAAGAGTACTGGAGTGGGGTACCATTGCCTTCTCCGTTATTTTGTATTAGGGTATAGCTGATTAACAAACAATGTTGGGATAGCATGAGGTGAATAGCTAAGGTTCCCAGCCATACATATACATGTATCCATTCTCCCCCAAAGCCCTTGCTCCCCCATCCAGGCTGACACATAACATTGGGTAGAGTTCCATGTGCTATACAGTAGGTCCTTGTTGGTTACCCATTTTAAATATAGCAGCGTGTACACAGGGCATAGATTTTGAGCTGGGCTGGAATCCTGGCTCTGCGTACAGGCCCACTTCTCTGGGCCTTGGTTTCCTCACTTGTCCCAACAAGGACGGCACCTGCCCCGGTGGCTGTGTAGGCTGATTCCGACGGTGCCTGGGGAGTGTGGTGCTCAGCAGGGCAGGGGCAGGGCGTGAGCCATCAGCTCCAGGTGGAGGCGGGGGTGTCTGGAACTTTCTGCGTCTACCTTGGAGGGTGGCAGGCATTCGTGGGGGAGCCACCTTTATGCACTCGGTGGAAGCCAGGCCTCACCTCCAGGGGCCTGGAGGTCAGGGGGAGCAGTGACCCTGCGGGAGACAGGGCTTGGCCACCCCCCTCTCGCCGGATCCCACGCACCCTGGCACGGGAAGGCAGGAGGGAAGCAGCCAGCCCAGGCCTCGCTCACACCCAACTGGGTTTTCTCCTTTTATGGTCAGCCCGCGGGTCTCTGGCTTCCCCAGCCAGAAACCAAGAGCTGGTGTTGGGATCAGGCCGAAATAGCTGGTCTGTGGGGAGCTGGGCGTCTCCTGGGAGGCTCGGGCCTGCTGCGGGGGAGGCGGCAGGGAGCCCTCTCCGTCCTTGGAGAACTCCCCCGCACACCTGCTCAAGCAAGGCCAGACCCCGAGGCCCAGGGGACAGAGGGGACACAGGGGTGTCCGCAGCTGGGGTGTGAGACGAGGTGGTCTCCGGGGCTCGGGGCGGGGGCGGGGCTTAACCCGCGCGGGGTGCTGGGATGCGGGTCCGCCGGCCATCTCCTCTCCGCTGTTGCGCCCTTTCCCGGCCCTGAGGCGCCGTGGTCCAGGCCCTCCTGATGGGACGCCCCGCCTCCTTGGTGGCTTCTCCCCTGGGGATTCCTACACATCCTTCTCCATGCAGCTCAGTGGCCACCACAGCTGCTGGGATATCCTGCCTCTCAGGGTATGTTAAAACAGCTACACTGGGACGTCCCTGCTGGTCCGGTGGCTAAGACTAGGAGCTCCCGATGCAGGGGTCCCAGGTTCGATCCCTGGTCAGGGAAACTGCCTCCCTCAGGGAAACTAGATCCCACATTCCACAAGTAAGAGCCTGCATGCCTCAACTAAGACCTGGTGCAGCCAAATAGATAAATATTAAAAAAAAATTTTTTTTATTACGGTAAAACAGCTATACCTTCAGTAGCACTTTGAGCACATATGCAGTGTGGCATTTGCCCACATCTTGCAGTCAGTTCTTTGCCTGTCTGACCCTCACACCAGACCATAAGCCTTTCAAAAGCAAAGACGACGTCGGTTTGGTAAACTCTCTGTTTCCAGTGCCTGGCCCAGAGTAGGGGCTCTGGACTTGTTCGCTGAGTGAATATGTGAATATAGGAAGAAGCGCTCACCGTGGCTTCAATCGGAATTGCCTTTCTGAGAGAGATTGAGAGAGAGAGAAGAAAAGTAGTTTGAGATTGATTCAAATCATTAAGCATTTCCTGAGTACCTACTATGCGTCACACATTGTACCTGCCACCCGCGATCAGGCACAACCTTTGACCCGCAGGAGCTCAGGGGTTAGGAGAAGCTTTAAAAGCAGTTTTGTTACCTAAGCAAAGAAATAATTTCAGATGGCAAAAGTAAAAAGTTATTTTCCCGCTAAGAAGAAGATAAAACAGGATGATGGGATCAAGAGAAGCTGAGGGGAGTGGCTATGGGTGTGTGGTAGTCAGAAGTGGCTCCATCTGAGGATAAGATACTTGGACTGGGATGTGAAAAGTGAAGGGCTTCCCCGGTGGCTCAGTGGTAAAGAATCTGCCTGCCAATGCAGGAGACTCAGGCTTGACTTCTGGGTCGGGAAGAGCCCCTGGAGAAGGAATTGGCAACCCACTCCAGTATTCTTGCCTGGAGAATTCCATGGACAGAGGAGCCTGGCGGGCTACAGCCCATGGGGTCACAAAGAGTCGGACATGTCTGAGTGACTAAACAACAACAAATGAAAGGTGAGAAGGAGCTGGTTACATCAAGAGATGGGGAAGAGCTTTAGAAGCAAAAGGAGAAGACAGTGCAAAGGCCCGGAGGCAGGAATGAGCATGATGTATTACGAAAGTCCCAAGAAGGTCAGCATGGCTGGGATGTAAGTGGGGAAGGGGAGTAACCAGATGAGGTTGGAGAAAAAGCAGGAACCTCTCTGTGAACTATTATAAGGCTATTTAATGTCAGTAACAAAGACTGTACAACATGGTCAATGCTTATAAAGTTAGTCACTCAGTTGTTTCCAACTCTTTGTGACCCCATGTGAGGCCAGGCTCCTCTGTCCATATGATTTCCCAGGCAAGAATACTGGAGTGAGTAGCCATTCCCTTCTCTAGGGGATCTTCCCCACCCAAGGGTTGAACCTGGGTCTCCTGCATTGCAGGCAGATTCTTTACCACCTGAGCCACCAAGGAAGCCCAAGAAGGAAACACTGTTAAATGAAAAGAACTAAAATACCATGCCATATGGTGTCAATTGTGTAAATCACTTTAAACTCCTATAAAAAATAATGAAAAGAAGAGAAGATATATCCAAACGTTAACCATCATGGGTTAGGGGGATTTTGTATTTGCCAAGCTTTCTTCAGTGGTTGTGTACTAATTTTGTAATCTAAATAAAAACAATTAGTGGCTTATTTAAGGAAAAAGAAATAGTTTCATAACTATTGAAAAATGAATAGATTCCGTGTGATAGCTGAGCAATCAGATCTCTTAATTCAGAGATGGCATAAAAGTAACATTGTTTTTTAAAAAGTTTTATTCTGGTGTAACTTGTATACCATAAATCAATCCATTTTAAGAATGCAATTCACTGGTTATTGGTGAATTTACAAGGTTACACAGCCATCACCACAATCTAAGTGTATGTTTCTGTCATCCACAAAGGAAATCTTGTGCCCTCTTGTAGTCACTCCCTTCCCCACTCCCGGTTCCACCATCACTAGTCTACTTTCTGTCCCTATAGATTTGCCTCTTCTGCACATTTAGAATAAATGGAATGAATGATACAACATGTGGTCCTTTGTGACTGGCTTCTTTCACATAGCGTAATATCTTCAAGGTTCATCCATCTTTTAGCCTATATCAATGCTCCATTACTTTTTATGGCTGAGTAATATTCCATTGTACAAATAGACCACATTTTGTTTATCCATTTACCAACTGATGGACATTTGTATCGTTTGTATTCTTTGGCTATTATAAATAATATAAAGTAGCATAATTTTTACTAAGATGAAAAAGAAAAATTCTGCCTGTTGTATCATAGGAAAATGGTCCATTACCATTCCGAGTAATCTCTTTATTCTAAAAGGTATTGAGGCAAAACAATGATCATTATGAGGTTAAGTGCTGCAAGGCAGGGAATCTTTGGACTAATGGAGCTAGGATCACCACTAGACTGGGTGGTACCTTTATAGAATTAGACAAAGCTACCCCCTGTTTTGGCTCAGATGGTAAAGGATCCACCTGCAAAGCAGGAGATCCAGGTTTGATCCCTCGGTCAGCAAGATCCCCTAGAGAAGGGAATGACAACCCACTCCAATATTCTTGCCTGGAGAATTCCATGGACAGAGGAGCCTGGTGGGCTACAGTCCATGGGGGTCACAAAGAGTTGGACATAACTGAGTGACTAACATTTTACTTTCACCTCTTTCTCAAGGCACTTTTCTTCCATCCGCTGCAAGATGGTTGTAATAAATATACAGATCTACAGTGACCAGTGTAAATAGTTCCCCCTTAGAGTTATGCAGTGTCTGACCTGCACCACTGTCCATGGCAGCTCTGGAGGGGACATACAGTAGAAAGGCCCCCAGCTTAGCTCTAGGGAGGTATGAAGTCAGAGAAAACATCATAGAGGGGGTGACTCAGAGGGTGACATTTCAAGAATCAATTAAAATATATACCCCAAAGAATTGAAAACAGGTGCTCAAACAAAAACTTGTACTTGAATATTCATAGCAGCACTGTTCACAATAGCCAAATGCTAGAAACAACCCAAACGCCCATCAATGGATGAGTGGAACCACAAAATGAGATCTATCCACAATGGAGGACTATTCAGCCATAAAAAGGAATGAAGTTCGAATACATGTTACAATAGGGATGAGCCTCAGAAACATCATGCTAAGTGAAAGAAGCCCGACACAAAAGACCACTTACTTGTGTTTGTGTTAAATGTCCAGAATAGGTAAATCCATAGAAACAGGGAGCAGATCAGTGGTTGCCAGGGGTTAATGGGAGCAGGGGATGGAGAGTGACTCTTTAATGGGTGTGGGGTTTTACTGGGGGTTAATGAGAATGTTTGGGAACTAGAAGTGTGAGTTGCACGACTTTGTAAAAGTACTACCTACTGCTGTGTTGTTCGCTTTTATGTGGTTTAATTTATGTTTATGTGGTTTTCACCTCATTGGGGTAAAAAAAAAGGGGAGAATGGATAAGGCAGGTACAAAAGCAATACAGATGGTGCTCTGGGAAGAAGAAACAGCATGTGCAAAGCTTGGGTTGGGGGACTCCTTTGCACATTCTTAGAACTCTGCTCTCTTGTGTCAGACATGAGCTCAGGCTCAGGGAAGGAATCAGCTAGAAAGCCCCGGGGAAGTCGGTCTCTTGGGCTCTGCACAGGTCAGCAAGGAACACACACACTGAGCCCTCCTGCCCCTAACTAACCATGACACAGTTAGCTTCCCACGCTTGGAGCGGTGTGTTTCCGATGGGAATGTCTCAGGCTGGAGGTCCCCTGGCAGTGCCCAGCATGGAGCTGCCCCGGCAGCTGCCAAGCCTTCCCCTTGGAGCCACTTCCTCTCCTGGGAGGAAAAGCCTCCAGACAGGCATGGACCCTGTCAATCTCTTGTCTTCTGGGCTCAGGTTTCCCAAGGCTGCTGGAAAGGCCACCTCTATCCCGAAAGCAGATGGGTGGAGACAGTCCATTGTCTGTCCACCTCAAAATCACTCCTTTCTGGTCTTTTGCTTTGACTGATATTGCCGCAGTGACCAATGTAAGCATTTGTCCTTGGGCACATGTGTGCGGGTTTCTGATACGGCTGTTTCTTGAGATTTGTGGATCAGCCCAAGGTCAGAGGCAGAGGCAGGAGGCAGAGCATGTTGGCCTGATGGGAATCAGTGCAGCTGGACCAGAAATGGGACTTACTTTGTGGTGGTGGAAAGTTCTCATGCCAAAGTCTGGGCTGCCTCTTTCCTGTGGCCTTTCTCCCTGCAAGGACCTCCTGTTGGCCCTCGGCTCAAAGGTCAAACTTGCCTGAGTAGAACCTCCCCGGGCCCCCAAAGGTAGCCCGTACAGGCAACTGTGGCCCATGAAGGCCCTTTCATTGCAGCACTTGGCCCCTCTAGCCGCAGTGTGCAGGCTGAGTTGCCCTGTGACATGGGGGATCTTAGTTCCCCAACCAGGGATCAAACCCGTCACCTGCATTGGGAGGCAGGTTCTTAACCACTGGACCGCCAGGGAAGTCACTGGTCTCAATTTCTTGCATGTATGTTGAACTTTCCCATCAAGAAGCTCAAGTCTTCAGGTTTGGGGTTGGCTTTTTTCAATGCTCACCAAGCTATACCTTCTCTGTGTTAGGGGCTTAGGGATTGGGGACTTGACCTCAGTTTCCCGGAAACTGAGGGAAGTGGGGTCCAGATCTGGATGTTTCTTCTTATGAGGAATTCATAATTCTGTGGGGGCAGAGACACAAGGAACAAAAGTGCCAGCCTGAGACAGGGCACTCAGGCAGCATAGGGGCTGTGGAAGTGGAGGCATGTCTTGGTGATGGGCAGGAACCAGTGACAGCTCTAGGATTCCTATCAAGAGGGGCTTGAAGGCAGCAGTCGGATTATTTGATGGAGACTAGGGGCTCTTCCTGGGGCTTCTTCTCTCTAGCAAGGCCAACTATTGTGATAGCTTAGGAGTGTTGTCAGAGACTTATAGCCAAGCTGCCTCCTGGCTTCATCACTATGGGGAAGACTTCTTGGAAGACGTATTATCTTTGAGACTGAGGGAAGTAGCCAGAAAAGGAGAAGAGAAAGACCTGCTAGGCAGCAGGAATAGCCTGAACAAAGGCACTGAGTGTGATTGGGGGTTGATCTGGGTGGGGTTGCTGGAAATTGAGAGTGAGGGACATAGAGATGCCGAAGCTGGGGAGGTGGGCAGGGCTAGTCATGGGAGGTCTTAGATGTCATGTTCAGGAGTCTGGGCCTTGCATACAAGTCCTGGGGGACATGGACATGTTTAAAAACAACTTAAGATAAAACTTGCATACCCCATATTCACCCACTGTAAGTGTAAAATGCAGTGAGTTTTAGTAAATTGAGTTATGTAAGCATCACCACAATCCAGTCTCCAAGCTCCCAAGTGATCTTTCATATCTGTTTGCAGTCACCCCACTCCAGCCCTCAGCAACCACTAATCTACTTCCTATCTTTATGCATTTCATGTAAGTGGAATAATGCAATATGTATGTAGCCTTCTGTGTCAGACTTATTTAACATCATGTTTTTGAGAGTCATCCACAGTGTAATCTGTATCAGTATGTCATTGTTTTTATGACTGAATAATATTTCATTGTGTGGATAGACCACATTTTATTTATCCATCCACCAGCAGATGGACATTTGGGTTGTTTCCACTTTTTAGCTAGTATGATAACTCTGCAGTGAGCCTTCCTGTGTTAGTCTTACAGGGACACATGTTTCTGTTCTCTTGGGTAGATTTCCAGGAGTGGAATAGCTGGGTCATATGATAAATTTATGTTTAACATTTTAAGAAACTTACAAAATGGAAGGGTGTTGAGGAGCAGAGCAATTGGTAGCTCAGCATGTCAGAAAGATCACTCTGAGAAGGGATCTGGAGGAAGACGTCACTAGATCCAGGGAGATCTTTGATCAGGAGAGGCTGAGGGATGTGATGGTGGGGTTGGAGCCAGGAATGCCTTAAGAAAAGCTGCATCACCATTGCCCAGCAGAGGATGTGATGCTCTGCTTTCTTGGTTATGGTTAACTGACTAACGGTTGAAGTGTGTCACCTTACCCATGACCCTCATAGGGGATCTTGGCTCCACCTCCTGAGGTCACTTTAAGAGTGAAAGGTGATTAATAACATATGCTTAATCACATGTAGTCTCACGATGCCCTCTGTGTCCACCAGGGTTCTCTGGTGGTAAGCGACAGAGACCTTATCTAGGAAAGGAATTTCTGAAAGAGTGTTGGGGAGCTCACAGATGAGGTGGGAAGAGTGGGGAGCCAGCCTCAGAGAATGTCAGAAACTAGGTGCTGCTTGGGCTCTGGGGTGCAGGAACTGAGGCCCCATCGGGGCTCTGCCCACCCACTGTGCTTCTCTGTCCTCGATCCAGGTTGGAGTTTTAACTCAGAGAATCTGATTGATGCAGCCTGGGAAACATTGTTGCCTCTTGGCTGGGACAGCTTGTGGGCTACCAAGACAGTACATGATGATGGGAGTGGAGTGGTGCAGGGGTCATGTCTCCTTTTTTGTTGTTGTTTTTCTCTAGGCATGTGGGATCATAGTTGCCTGATCAGGGATCAAATCTACACCCCTTGCATTGAAAGCTCAGAGTCTTAACCACTGGACCACCAGGGAAGTCCCCAGGACATGTCTCCTTAAGGAACATAGGATGCTCTTGCCAGAAGAATAGGAATAGCATACTGGATTTTCAAGCCAAAAATGTCCACTGCCCCGTATTCCAGATAAAGAAACTGAGGCTTGGAGAGGTTAAGAATATTCTCCCAAGGCCACAGAGCTGGGAATTGGCCAAGAGGAAACCCAGTCTGTCTGGATCCAAAGTCGGTGTTCTGTCTGTGACCTCATCTGTACAGAGTGGGTCTCCTGGGAACACTCCCTCCACTCCGAGCCGGTGGGGCTGGGATGCTCACTGCCTCCTGAATGGGTCAGATTCCAACATCTTTCTGAGGCTGCCTCCAGGGCTTTGTTGCCCTTTGTCTTTGGTCTTGTCCCCTATGCCCTGGGCAATGAGCTCAGCTGGCCCCTTGTCACCCCCAGGGGGCCAGGGTGAAGAAGCTTAAATGGGAGCCCCTGGCGGCAGGATATCCAGACGTTCAACTCAGAGCTGATTCTAACTCGTGGATCTTTTTTCCTTTTTGTTCTCAGATCGGGAGGACCAGTCCATTCTCTGCACGTAAGTGGAGCTGCTTTTTCTTCTGCTTTTCTGAGTTAAGATCCAACCTATTAAAGAAAAAGGTTCGTGAGAACAGGGCTATTTGATTTGTTTGATGTTCCATGCACCACCCTATCCCCAGCACAGCGAGGATGGTCATGAAACATTTGTTGTACAAACACTCTGATGCTGAGGCCAGCACCCCTAGACTGCAGGTGATACCTGGTGTCATCGTGTTCTGCACTGCCCCCCTCTTTAAAACTAGCATTTATTGAGCACTCACTGTGTGCCAGGCCCTGAACTAAATAATTTACAGACAGAAGTACATGTAATTCTGTAATAGCTCTGTGAAAGTAGATGGCATCTCCATTAATGAGGAAGTCTTGGCTTGTGTTCAACAGTTACCCCAAAATTTCACAATTAAGTAACCATAGTGTGCCATATTTGGTGGTTGGTATTACTATTTCTTTGAAGACCTGGATACATAGCCAGAAGATATGAACTCAGTTTAAAATCACTCAGAGGATTTTCAGTATTCAGGAAAATCTCTCCTGGGGTGGGCAGAATACAGGTATTCCTCAGAGATAGCATGGGCTCAGTTCCAGACTATTGAAATAAAGCAAATATCAGAGTAAAGCAAGGCACACAAATTTTTTGGTTTCTCAGTACATATAAAAGTTATGTTGACACTATACTACTAAGTGGACAACTGTGTTATATCTAAAAACAACAATGTATACACCTTAATTAAAAAATACCCATTGCTTGAAATGTTACTCAGCGATAAAAAGGAGTGCATTTGAGTCAGTTCTAATGAGGTGGAGGAACCTAGAGCCTATTATACAGAGTGAAGTAAGTAACAGAAAGAAAGTAAGAAAGGGAAAGACAAATATATATATACACACACACATATATATATATTCCACATATATATGGAATCTAGAAAGACAGTACTGACGATCCTACTTGCAGGGCAGCAAAAGAGACACAGACATTTTGGACACAGTGAGGGAAGGAGAGGATGGGATGATATGAAAGAATAGCACTGAAACATATACATTACCATGTGTAAAATAGATAGCCAGTGAGAGTTTGCTATATGATGCAGGGAGCAAAAAGTCAGTGCTCTGTGACAACCTAGCGGGGTGGGATGGGCAGGGAGGTGAGAAAGGGTTCAGTAGGGAGGGGACATATGTATACCTAATGCTGATTCATGTTGATGTATGGCAAAAACCATCACAATATTGGAAAGTAATTGTCTTCTAATTAAAAAAAATACCCATTGCTAAAAAATCTTAGCTATCATCTGAGCCTTCAGGGAGTTGTAACCTTTTTGCAATAGTGATATCAAAGATCACTGATCACAGATCACCATGACAAAGAGAAAAATAAGGAAGCAGTTTGAAATAATTTAAGAATTACCAAAAGATGGCACAAAGATATGGAGTGAACAAATGCTGTTGGAGAAATGCTTGATGCAAAGTTGCCACAAATTTGTAAAAAAACATGGTATCTGTGAACTGCAATAAAACAATGTGCACTAAAAGTACCTGTAGTGGTCCCTCAAAGATTGCCACCTCCTAATCACCAGGACTTGTGAATGTGTCAGGTGACAAGGCAGAGGAGAATGGAGGTTGCATGGCATTAAGGTTGCTAATCAGCTGACCTTACGATAGTGGGGAGTCTACACCATCCAGGCAAGTCCAGTGTAATCACAGGGTCCTTACAAATGGAAGAAGGAGGAAGCTGGGGAGTCAGAGGGAGATGCAATGTGAGATGAACTTCACCCACCATTGCTGGCGTTGAAGATGGAGGAAGCCAAAGATGAAAACAGCTTCTAGACGCTGGAAAAGGCAAGCAAACAGACTCTCCCCTGGTGTTCCTGGAAAGAAACACAAGCCTGCTGACATCTTGGTATTAGCTCAGTACAATCCATGTCAGACTTCTGCCCTCCAGAACTGCAGGATAATCAATTTGTGTTGTTTTAAGCCACTGTTTGTGTAATTTTTAAAGCAGCAGTGGGAAACGAATACACCCTCCTTCCTTTGTCCCCCTACACCCACTCCTGTCCTCACTCACTATTCAACAGATTGAATGAGCCAGTTCCACTGGTGATACTTGGCGTATAGGAAAGAATCCAAAATAAACATGACCCCTCTTCTCAAGAGGGAAGACAGCCACTAGAACAGTAATTACATTCTTCCCTTTGGTACTACTTGAATTTGCTGTTCGATTCTGTGAAAGAACTACCTTTTCAGAAACTTAAAAAAGAATTATTGTTGTTCAGTTACTAAGTTGTGTCCGACTCCTTGCGGCCCCATGGACTGCAGCACACCCGGCTTCCCTGTCCTTCACTATCTCCCAGAGTTTGCTCAAGCTCATGTTCATTGAGTTGGTGATGCTATCCAACCATCTCAACCTCTGTCACTCTCTTCTCCTTTTGTCTTCAATCTTTCCCAGCAAATCACTCAAGTAAATGTGTAATTACAAACTGAAAATGACAAAGAATGAGACATGTTTGAAACTAGGAGAATGTATAAATCAGAGAGATTCTAACTGGGAGAATGGGAAGAGCTTCTTGGAAGAAGTGCTATTTCAGCAGAGACAATGAAGAAAAGAGGGGAAGCATTTACAGCATATGCAAAGGCACCGGGGTCAGATAGAGTGTGTTTTATTTGAAAAACTGAGACATAAATTTGGCCAGAGTGTGTCTCCCAGCAGAAGCCCTCTGTCTGAGAAGAGCCACTATGGGACATTTAGGACTGTGGTTGCAAACCCAAGGGCCAATCAAAACCAACCAAGTACTGTTAATGTGCAAGAAGGCCTGGGTGTAACACAGTAGGGGATGATGGGGAGTGTGGTGAACTGAAGAAAATGACACATCTGAGGGGTGGGGGCGAGTTTCTATCCCTCTTCTGTCCATTGTTTCCAGGAGAGAAAGCAGGTCCAGTGTTGCCAGACTCTTCTACATTGCAACAGAAGCTGGAAATTTAGGTTTTTATGTGAAATATTCAATTTTTAAATATTTGCACCTAATTTACATGAACATACATACCCAGAGCATCAGCCAAATAAAATCCATTGGTGGGCTGGCTTTGCCAGTGGGGCTACCTGTTTACAATCTCTAGCCCAGAACTTTGGGCCTGGAAAGTTTCTCATAGATGACTGAGCCCTCGGTTCTTGCTGTACACACACACTGGTCAGTTACAAGAATTGCAAGAAATTTTCATAGAGCATCAAAATCTGGAATGATTCATATTTAATATGAAAGTATATTCAAGTTGACCTCAGTAATAATTATTGTTGTTGTTATGTCTGACTCCTTGCAACACCATAGACTGCAGCACGCCAGGCTTCCCTGTCCATCACCAACTCCCAGAGCTTGCTTAAATTCCTGTCTGTATTGCCATCCAACTATCTCATCCACTGCTGCCCCTTTCTCCTCCTGCCTTCAATCTTTCCTAGCATCAAGGTCTTATCCAGTGAGTCAGCTCTTCCCATCAGGTGGTCAAAGTATTGGATCTTCAGCTTCAGCATCAATCCTTCCAATGAATATTCAGGGTTGATTTCCTTTAGGATTGACTGGTTGGATCACCCTGCTGTCCGAGGGACTCTCAAGAGTCTTCTCCAACACTACAGTTCAAAAGCATCAATTTTTTGGCTTTCGGCCTTCTTTATGGTCCAACTCTCACACCCATACATGACTACTGGAAAAACCACGGCTTTGACTAGATGGACCTTTGTTGGCAAAGTGATGTCTCGGCTTTTTAATATGCTGTCTAGGTTTGTCAGCTTTTCTTCCAAGGAGCAAGCATCTTTTAATTTCATGGCTGCAGTCACCATCCATAGTGATTGTGGAGCCCAAGAAAATAAAGTCTGTCACTGTTTACATTTTTCCCCCATCTATTTGCCATGAAGTAATGGAACTGGATGCCATGATCTTAGTTTTCTGAATTTTGAGTTATAAGCCAGCTTTTCTACTCTCCTTTTCACCTTCCTCAAGAGGCTCTTTAGTTCCTCTTTGCTTTCTGCCACTAGGGTGGTGTCATCTACATATCTGAGGTTATTGATATTTCTTCCAGCAATCTTGATTCCAGTTTGTGCTTCATCCAGCCCAGCATTTAGCATGATGTACTCTGAATATTAGTTAAATAAACAGGGTGACAATATACAGCTTTGACTTACTCTTTTCCCAATTTTGAACCAGGGTTGTTCCACATCTGGTTCTAACTATTGCTTCTTGATCTGCATACAGGTTTCTCAGGAGGCACGTAGGGAGGTCTGGTATTCCCATCTGTTTGAGAATTTTCCGCACTTTGTTGTGATTCACACAGTCAAAGATTTTACCATAGTCAATGAAGCAGAAGTAGATGTTTTTCTGGAATTCCCTTGCTTTTTTTATGATCCAGTGGATGTTGGCAATTTGATCTCTGGTTCCTCTGTCTTTTCTAAATCCAGCTTGTACATCTGGAAATTTTTGGTTCACATACTGTTATAGCCTAGCTTGAAGGATTTTGAGCATTACATTGCTAGCATGTGAAATGAGCGCAATTGTGTGGTAGTTTGAATATTCTTTGGCATTGCCCTTCTTTGGGATTCAAATGAAAACTGACCTTTTCCAGTCCTGTGGCCACTGCTGAGTTTTCCAAATTTGCTGCCATATTGAGTGCAGCACTTTCACAGCATCATCTTTTAGGATTTGAAATAGCTCAGCTGGAATTTCATCACCTCCACTAGCTTTGTTTGTAGTAATGCTTCCTAAAGCCCACTTGACTTCACATTCCAGGATGTCTGGCTCTAGGTGAATGATCACACCATTGTGGTTATCTAAGTCATTAAGACCTTTTTTTGTATAGTTTTTCTGTGTATTCTTGCCACCTCTTCTTAATATCTTCTGCTTCTGTTAGGTCCATACCATTTCTGTCCTTTATTGTGCCCATATTTGCTTGAAATATTCCCTTGGTCTCTAATTTTTTTTGAAGAGATATTTAGTCTTTCCCATTCTGTTGTTTTCCTCTATTTCTTTGCATTGTTCACTTAACAAAGGCTTTCTTATCTCTCCTTGCTGTTCTTTGGAACTCTGCATTCAGTTGTGTATATTTTTCCCTTTCTCTTTCACCTTCCGCTTCTCTTACTTTCTCAGGGATAAGCCCTCCTCAGATAACCATTTTACCTTCTTGCATTTCTTTTTCTTGGGGATGGCTTTGGTCATCTCCTCCTATACAATGATATGAACCTCCATCTGTAGTTCTTCAGGCACTCTATCAGATCTCACCCTTGAATCTATTTGTCACCTCCACTGTATAATCATAAAATGAAAGTGTTACTTGCTCAGTCGTGTCTGACTCTTTGCAACCCATTGGACTGTAGCCCACCAGGCTCCTCTGTCCATGGGATTTTCCAGGCAAGAATACTACAGCAGGTTGCCA
The DNA here is from genome assembly GCF_054371585.1 of Giraffa tippelskirchi. NCBI lineage: Eukaryota > Metazoa > Chordata > Mammalia > Artiodactyla > Giraffidae > Giraffa > Giraffa tippelskirchi. The sequence goes on from NC_137287.1 coordinate 27,305,050, forward strand.
TTTCCTTCTCCAGGGGATCTTCTTGACCCACAGATTGAACCTGGGTCTCCCACATTGCAGATAGATTCTTTACCATCTGAGTCACCAGAAAAGCTGGTATAGTCATAAGGAATTTGATTTAGGTCATACCTGAATGATCTAGTGGTTTTTCCCTACTATCTTTAATTTAAGCCTGAATTTTTCAACAAGGAGCTCATGATCTGAGCCACAATCAGCTCCAGGTCTTGTTTTTGCTGACTATATAGAGCTTCTCCATCTTTGGCTGCAAAGAATGTAACCAATCTAATTTCAGTATTGATCATTTGGTGATGTCCATGTATAGAGTCATCTCTTGTGTTGTCAGAAGAGGATGTTTTCTATGACCAGTGCCTTCTCTTGGCAAAACCCTGATGGCCTTTGCCTTGTTTCATTCTGTACTCCAAGGCCAAATTTGCCTGTTACTCCAGGTATCTCTTGACGTCCTACTTTTGCATTCCAGTCCCCTATAATGAAAAGGACATCTTTTTTTGGTGTTAGTTCTAGAAGATCTTGTAGGGCTTCATGTAACCATTCAACTGAAGCTTCTTTGGCATTACTGGTTGGGGCATAGACTTGGATTACTGTGATATTGAATGGTTTGCCTTGGAAACGAACCAAGGTCATTCATTGTTCTTGATATTGCATCCAAGTACTGAATTTCAGACTCTTTTGTTGACTTTGAAGGCTACTCCATTTCTTCTAAGGAATTCTTGCCCATAGTAGTAGATATAATGGTCATCTGAATCAAATTTGCCCATTCCCGTCCATTTTAGTTCACTGATTCCTAAAATGTCAGTGTTCAGTCTTGTCATCTCCTGCTTGACCACATCCAATTTACTGAACCTTCCAGGTTCCTATGCAACATTATTCCTTATGGCATCGGACTTTACTTTCACCACCAGGCACATCCACAACTGAACAGTGTTTCTGCTTTGGCCCGGCCTCTTGATTCTTTCTGGAGCTCTTTCTCCTTTCTCCCTCAGTAACATATTGGCCACCTACCAACCTGGGGGGCTCATCTTCCAGGGTCATATTTTTTTGCCTTTTCATACTGTTCATGGGAGTAGTTAAATGACTTGCCCATAATCACATAGAGCAGAGCAGGGATTTGAACTCAGGAAGTTTGGCCCTGGAGCCCATTGTGTTGCTCTGCTGATTGATGCTGCAGGGGAAAGAGGAACTGCTTTTGCCTGGGGAGCTTGAGGCAGTACTCAAGATAAAGGCAGTGCCTAACTGAGCTTTGCAGGATGTGTAGGAGTTGGACAGCACAAACACCAGAGGACTTTGCTGGTTACAGGGGTGGGAGTCACACGAGGACTAGGGACTGACAGATTCAGAGACAATTTGGCTTTGCTACCAAGGGCAGACCACAGCTGAAATGACTCAGAAATGGTGTTTCACTGTGGGAGCCAGGACCAGCTACCTGATTTGTTAAGTTATGCAAAATGAGAAAGGTAAGGCCCTTGTTCAAAAATTATTAAGCAATTCAAGATCACAACATCAGACCCTCCTTATGGAAGTCCCCATGGAACTGGACAGGTCACACACCCATGAATCCAGCCCAGCTGGGGGCTGAGGGATTAAGCAGCCATTGGGTAGCCTCCTTCCAAGTGCTGAGCCTAGACTGATTAAAAGGACTTGGCAGTAGGGTAATTACAAGGCCAGCAGGCCATATATGGTCATGAGGCCAAGTCTTCCTCAAGGATGAGGGAGCTGGACACAAAGTCCCCTAAGAAACAGGACTGAGAGACTTCCCTAGTGGTCCAGTGGTTGAGAAGCTGTCTGCCAAAGGAGGGGACATGGGTTCAATCCCTGGTCCGGGAAGATCCCATATGCCTCAGGGCAATTAAGCCCATACATCACAGCAACTGAAGCCTGTCTGCAGCAATGAAGACCCAGTGCAGTCTAAAATGAAAAAAAAAAAAAAGTAGGACTGAAGTTTAGGGTGCACTGACCGAGAAGGCATCTTTATTCTCAGAGTCTGGGGTCAGAAAAGCAAAGATATTGATGTTTCTGAAGCAGCCCAGAGCACATCAATCTTCAGACACCCATGAGTCTGGAGCTTGGGTTGTTTACTTTGGCAGAACCTCCCAGGACAATTTATTTTTATCAATAAAACTTGGAGACTGTTGAGCCAAGCAGCCACGTGGGGAGAAGCAGGTTCCCAGAGTCTGTATCTCACTTCCCTGCCCTTGTGAGGTGAAAGACCAGGAAATCATGGCGGCAAAGGGAGGGGCTGTAGTGATCCGGGGTCAATGTGTGCACAGCTATCCTGACTCTTGTCTTGGATCTGAATGGACTCAGGACCAGCTACATAAGTGGTTTCCCACACTCAGATTTTCTCTCCTTCTTCTTGTTCTGATCATAACCTAGCCCCCTCAGTTTGGGGTGATGTCTATCAAGGGTTCTGACATTATCCTAATAGAAGTAATTCATACTAAGGTGTAAATGACTGAGTGGCTTGGTTCATTGGTACCTGCTCAGATTTTCAAAAAGAGCCTATTAAGGCAAGTGAAGGCTCCCAGAATATATGGAATAACTCTTTGATGGGTCAGGGCTTCGCTCTGTATTCCTGCATTCCATCCCCTTTTCTCACTTTTGAAAGTAAAAGGGTAGGCAGCAGAACATGGGCTCTGGCATCAACCTGGCCCACATACAAACCTTACTCCTCTATTTCTGATCTGTGTGATAACAGAAACTGTGACCTAGAACACTTCAACTTCTCTGAGCCTCGTTTTCCCCAGGTGGGTGACAGGAATAATCAATGACTCTTTCATTAGATTGTTGGAGTAAATGAATAGATTTCTTAGCCCAGTAGCCTAGAATAGGTCTTCAACAAATATCAATTCCTCTTCCCCATTCCTTTCCTCTGACCTTAGAAAGCATGTTCTTAGAGGGTTGGATCTGTGTCATGGAAAGACGGCGAAATGTCATAGGAAGAATCCTGATTACATTGGAACCAGAGACCTGATTTCAATGCTGAATGTGCTCTTGCCTTGCTGTGTGACCTTGGGCAAGTTGCTTGCTCATTCTGGTCCCAAGTTCCTATCCTGTAATAACATGAAAGTGATATGTCTTCCCTTCAGGATTGGGGGAGGGGAGGTAAAGGAGATAATGCACATGAAACAATTAACACAGAGCCTCCACTCCCCCCCAAAAATCAATTGTCTCTTTAAAATTAAAGAAAAGAAATTTTGGACTCAGCTTTCCTCCTCAAGAAAATGAGGATAATGCCTCCGTAGCTCCCATCTCAAAAAATGCCTCTGAGGCCACGTGAAATAACGTGACCATTGGGAATAAGGACCATTAGGAATCGGGGAGAGGACAGTGTTAATACTGTCGTGAGACGTATTAACATGAGGTGCGATGTTTCAACCTTCCTGGAGACCTGACTCTTGATTCCTGGATGGTGGCCCACGGGATTGGGTCTGACAATTTGGGGCATATGTTTCTTTTGCTCCCTCCCCCCCTGCCTGCTCCCTCCCTTCTCTTGCCCCCTTCCCTTCCCCCACCTTCTTACTTCCCTCCCTGGTCCCTCCCTTTCTCTTTCTCTTTCCTTCTTTTTTCCTTCCTTTCTCCTTCCCTCCCACCCTCCCTTCTTTCTTTCCTTCCTTCTGTCTTGCCATGAACAAAGTTATTAACGGGCCCTTGGCAGAGCAAATTAATTTCCTAATTAGGTAAAAAGGGCAAGCACTACCCTAGCACTGGTGACACTGGTTCAGCATTGAGAACCTTGACCTGACCTCAGGGTAGATGAATTCAGACTTTAAAAAAATTAGCGCATTTCAGAATATTCAGTGAGCTCAGCAAATGTGAGTCTAGGCAAAGGAAGGAAAAATAAAAAACAAACAAAAAAAGAAAATCAGAGGAGAGGACAAGAAAGGAGGAGAGATTTAGTTGAGGTCATCTTTCCCTTTTACTAAGAAGTGTGGGAGTCAGGCAGTCTAGAATCCTTTGATGAAACAATTCCATCACCATGACCTCAGGTGGCCAAGAGAGGTGTAGCTGGTTCAAGAAGCCGTTTTGATTAAAAATAATAATAAAAAAAAAAACACTGTTCATATTCTAGGAGCATTCTTTTGATAAGACAAACAGCCCCCTGATGATCTAAATTTATCAGTCATTTACACTTTAGCATGACTTACTTCAACTATGTTTTATCCTTTGGTATTTAACTGAAATCATTAGCTAGCCACCTGAACCTTCGAGTGAGCTCTCTAGAGGATGAAGGGGCTTATGGGGGTCCAATGGCTGATGGACTAACCACTAGTCTTTCCGTCTTTGTCCTCTTTGTCCTTCCCCTCCTGCTCCTTCTTCTTCTCCTTGTTCTTTTCCTCTTCCTTCTTCTTCTTTGTAAGCGGCATTTCTAAAACTTCTACCTTATCTCTTGGTGCTCTGAGAGGTACTTACATCCATCCTGGAAGGCAGTCTCTTGCCCGATCTTCTCGTCTCTAACAAGGGTAATGATGTCTTTAAAGTAGATAATTTTTAATAAAGCTATTCTGTAGATACTATGATAATGGATACATATCATTATACAGCTGTCAAAACCCGTAGAATGTGCAACAGCACAAGTGAATCCCGATGTAAACTGTGGGCTTTGGGTGATGATGCGCCGATGTGGGTCCATTGATTGTAACAAGCGTACCACTTCTGGCTGGGTTGTTCATGGTGGGGGAAGTTGTCGAGGGGCAAGGAGATCTAAGAATTCTGTGTACCTCTTGCTCAATTTTGCTGTGAACCTAAAACTGCTCTAAAAAACAAAGTGTTTTTTTAAAGTAGACAGCTCCAAATAAACCTGTTTAGACTTTGGTAGGGAAACTCAGGTTTTCTTTTACTCTTTTCATCTAAATCCTTTCCTGCCTCCCCTCGGGAGGAGTAGACTGAGATAAGGAGCAGTGTTTGAAGCCCAGTCCAGCTCCCTGCCAGTGGTGGGCAAGTCTCCTTCCCTCTGGGAGCCTCAGTTTCCCCATCTGGCAAATGACATGGAGCTGCGGAAAGATGCCCACAGAACACCTGATAAGATGAACACCACCAGCTGGTTATTCCATCAGCTGCTGGTGAGTTACTGTTCCGGTGGGTCACTGCTCCCGTGTCTTTCAGAGGCGAATCTGGAGCCGGGAAAACAGAAAACACCAAGAAAGTCATCCAGTACCTGGCTATGGTGGCCTCCTCCCACAAGGGCAAGAAGGATACAAGCATCACGGTGAGTGGCAGCTCCCGTCCTCTGGCCACAACTTGGCGATGGGCCTTGTTCTCGTGGGCTGACCAGATAGAGAGAGCACCATTGGGAAGGCCAGGACTCTGTGTTATAAGGACTCAGGACTGTGTTTCCCTGTCCCTCCCCTGACAGCTCACTGAAGGGATTTTTCTTCATCTTGGGTGGCCCTGTTGGATCTAGGCGGTTCCTCACTTTGGCCAGGATCGGCTCCTGTTTTGTGAACTGGGAGGAGGAGCTTTGGTTGACATCAAAGCTTCTCGCTTGCGGCATCACTGTCATTTTGGACTGGATAGTTCTCTGTGGTGGGGCTGTCTTATGCCCTGGAGGATTTTTAGCAACACCCCTGGTCACTCCCCACTGGAGGTTGGTAGCAGCCTCCCCCCTCAGTTATGACGACCAAGAATGTCAGGTGCCCTTTGAGGGGCACGGTCACCCCTGATTGAGAGCCACTGCCTGAAGTGAATCGCTGTAAATTCCCCAGTGCTGAGGCATACCTATCATTCCTCCATGTATGCCTCCAACGGGAACCCCAGGGCATGGGAACATGCATGTCACTCAGCATATGAGCTTTGGTCCAGTGCCCTTGGCTGAGCATCTACTGTGTGCTAGGCACTGCTAGTATGGGGCCCAACGATGAGTCTGAGTTATTCTAAACACGAGCTTCCAGACTCATGGGGAAGAGAGAGCGTAAATCAAATAAGGACACAGTCAATTAAGGAAAAGAAGAGCAGGTTTCTAGAATCATCCCTGCCTGGGTCCATCCCTCTTTTCCTCCCCAGCCTTAGCCTGGCCTCATCTATCCCAGTGGAGGTGACAAGCAGTGACAAGAACCTGCCAGCCCCTCCCTCCGAAGATTTGGGGCCAGGGGGGTGGCAAAGTGGAGGCCTGAAGAAGGCTTGGGGTGTCACCGGTTCCTGCCGCTCTGGATCTAGCTTCTGGGGCTCAGAGGCGACGCTGGAGAAGCCACAGAGACCAGCCTGTCTGGAGGCCCTTGGAGATCTTGGGCGAGCCCCGGTTGTAGCTTGGGGAACTTTCCTCCCTCCAACAGTTGCGGGAAGCCTGAGATCCAGCATCCACACTGCCTCTGGCATGGTGTAAGGAACAAAGAGCCCCCGAGTTTATGTGGCAGCCAAACACTGCCTCCCACTGCCTTTCCTTTCCCTAGAATAGTAGAAGGAAGAAATGATACTAATGACGGATCTTTATCAAGCACCTACTATGTGCCAGACACTTTTCTCTGCATGTGAGAAGGTATCTCAGACATCGTCTCGTTGGATACAGTTTTAAAGAGCGCACTTTGGTCCCAGCAATTTTAAAAAACCTTTGAAAATGTCTGAATCTCATAAGAAATTAGAAAAGAAAGCAAACAAAGCAGAAAGGAAATTGAATCCAAGAAAAGCTACTGCTTTTCTCAGTTGGAGGATCTTGGAGAATCCTGGCTGTCTTGGGCGGGGTGGGGATTGAAATCGTATATTCTCCAGACCCTGATGTACATGTGATGGAAATAACACTGACATTTGTTTTATAATGTATTGTTCAACCACAGCAAGGCCCATCTTTTGCCTACGTGAGTAACTGAGAGTGTTTTCCTGGTGTGGACGGGAGGCACGGAGTGTATTTAGATATGCATGCCCCTGTTGCACCCACTGAGCCCAGTAGCTGATGGTAGACTGGGCTAGACCCCCGAACCTACAAACGCACTGAAATACTGTCCTGCGGGTGTCCGATGCCACCCGGCGGGGTGGGGCGTGTGGGCGCATCGCCACCTGCAGGACTCCCACTGGAATCCCCGGGGTTGTCCTCTAGCCTGGAACGGATTTTCCCCAGTTCAGAATGAATGTCACCTTACCTTTCCCACCAAGGTGTCCACCACAGGGGTATCCCTGATTGGAAGGCCCTGGAGATGTCTGTCCTGTCTGGTTGAGCTTTTGAGGACCTTCTGGCCCTAAAGCTTTCCTGGCTTGATTGACAGTCAGTTAATGGCACTGCTGTGGCATGCCTTTGTCTCCCCTCCCTGCCATCATCCCTAAATTCCTCCCCTGAAGCCTGTTCCCTGTGCACTGGTGTGTCCTCCTCTGCATGTGTGTGCAGTGCGTGTCTGTCTTTGCATGCCAGTTGCTTGACCCAAGGCTCCAGAAACGGAAGTCTTGGGTTCACGATGCACTAGCTTCGGTGGCACGGTAAGGCCCCAGCTATGCGACACCCAACCAGGCCCTGCTCAAACCTCTGCATATACAAACTCATCTCTTAACGCAGAGCTTGGGGGGCTGGTGTATGGGTCCCAGCCTGGAAGAGACCCTCAGATCAAGAGGTCCTAGCGTGTCCTAGGATCACACTAAGTCCATCTTAGTTAGACATGGGCAGCAGCATCATGCCTGCATCGGAAGGAGAATCAGGCTTCTTCTTTGGGATTTGCTCCTGTGTGACCTTGACCAAGTTGCATAACTTCTCTGGGTCACTGTCTCATCATCCATAAAATGAGTGGTTTGGATCAGATCTCCTGAGAAGGATCTTTTGGCCCCACCAGCTGGAATTCCTGTTCTAGAAAGGGAACTTTCTCGGGGGATACTGAGACCCCAAGTTTGTGTTGACAAAAGTGACCCCTTTAGTCTTCTCCCCACTAGTCAAGCAAAGCCCTCCTTGTAAATTTCCACCATTCCCAATCATGGGGATTCCAGCATGGCTGCGATTTTCACAGAGATGACACTTCCTGTCCATCTTCTTTGGAATCTGCAAAGGAAGAGGCCTTGTGTGACTAATAAACACAGAAATAAATAGTGGCTTCTTGTTCTGTTCCTTTAGGGACAGTCACCCACAGTGCCCTTCTGGTGCACAGCAGAGGGGAGAAAGCCATGCACTAACCTTCTCTTTCTAGAATGTTTCCAAGGTTCTTTTTAGCCTAGTCCAGCTGCCCTGAAAAAAAAAAGACAGGGGAACCAGCAGAGAATACAGGAGAAAACCCCTAGGACCCCCACTTCCCAGCCTGGCCTGTAGGAGGAGCTGTCGGGAGAGCCGCCGGGCCAGTCTGCAGCTGCCATGTTGCGGGGCTAGGCAAAGAGCAGCTCATTGCTTCCTGGCATGATTTACCTCGTTGGCCCTTTCCTGCCACAATTAATCACGTGACTGCATTTGTGCACAGGAGCCCCCTCAGAGGGGGCCAGTGGGCTGTGTACAGTCTCAGCTGCATTTAACCTGATGAATGGAGCTCAGGCAACCCGCTTTGAGGCTTTGTTCTGCAGTTGGTTCAAAGTATTCCTGCTGGGTTTTGTGCGTTCCTTATTTGTCTTCCCCAGGAGACTTCAGAAAACTGATCCTAAGAAAGGGAAAATTGCAACTTTAAAAAATGCACTAAAGCCTTCATAAGTGTTGTAGCGGTCTAGCTTGAAGAAGGCTGCTTGTCAAACATGAGCAGCCTCAGGACTGCCATGTACAGCGGGGCAGGTTATGCACTGCACAATTCCATGGATTCACTATGATGTCAATGACATCCCAGTGTTGTCAGTGCCAGAGTTCAGCGTGTCCCATAGATGAGTAGGCCCTATCTTCTAGGGAACAGATGTCCTGGCTTTAACAGAGCTCATCCATTTGTTTCTCTTCTGAAATCCTCAAGTAAATCTGGACATTAGCATTGGGGTCTCAGAGTGGATAGGTAATAGGAGAGAACCCGTGGGTTAAGGGCAGAGCTTTGTGACAACCTCTGTCCAGGGCAGAACTGTCGGTGCCTGCATCACTTTCTCTAATAACTGCACATGAATGAATTTTAGGGTGAGCTGGAGAAGCAGCTTCTACAAGCAAACCCCATCCTGGAGGCTTTTGGCAATGCCAAAACGGTCAAGAACGACAACTCCTCCCGATTCGTAAGTGGTGAAGCTACATGAGTTTTCTGGAAAAGGCTCAGGTTCCCTGGTGTCCCTTCCTGCCTGAGAGCACAGAGTGCGTGCGTGTGCACAGGGCATCTGAGGCTTAAGGGATGGAGGTGTGCATTGCATTCTGCTCTGTGTCTCCAGTCCTGTCTTAAACTGACCACCCTGTGAGTATTCCAGCTACTCACTCCCTCATTCATTCAGTCACTATTCATGCAACAAATATTCATTGAGCACCTGCTGTATACTCGGCTCTCTGTTACAGTTTAACATTCATAATTCATTCAATAAACATTTACTCAGCATTGAGCACCTAGTATACAAGTGCTAGACAGACACTTGTATACAATACTCGTTCATTTATTCAGCAAAATATGCATTGAGCACCTACTGTGTACCAAGAATATGCAAGTTTCAACACATTTATTAAGCACTCACTGTATATATTTATACAGGCATTTTTACACACATCATTCTCTCCATTTATTCGGATCATTTTTACCAAGTACCTACTGTATACCAGACCCTGAACTGGACTCAGAATCACAACAAACAATTCGGACATGGTTCCAGCCTTCACAAAGCTTGTGGTCTAGTTGTGCCAATAGTCAATGAGGCAGAACTTCCCACACAGGCTTTCCCAGGCGTCATGGGCCCCTTCCCTTTCTCACTTGAGCCTAATGGGGTCAGGAGAACCCTGAACTTGGGTGGTTGATGATACTTAGACAGTAATCATTTTGTTGTACAAAAGAAGCAGGACCTCTATAGGAGACTCAGAAAGATAATTTCATGAAGAAATTTATAGGAAAGATTGTATCTGAATTCCATTAATGAGGGGGACCTTGCTGATTTGTGGGTGCCCCTCTGAATGCTCCCTGACTTCTCTCACCATACTTGCCTGCAGCATGGGATTGAGGGATGAGCCTGGGGACCCCACTGTGAACTGTGTTTTCCTGTTGGCAGGGCAAATTCATCCGCATCAACTTCGATGTCACAGGTTATATCGTGGGAGCCAACATTGAGACGTGTATCCTTTGCTGAGCCTGGGCCACCTGGGATCCTCACCCCTGGCACCACCCACCTCCTGCCCAGAGCCCCAGGGGGCCTGGAAGGCACAAGAGCCACCTCTCTCTCCAGCACTTGGGTGCCATCCAGAACAACTCTTCCCTGGGGTTGTTTTTGCTTAAGATCAAGCCTTGTAGTGTGGTGGTCCCTCGGTTTGGGGACCTCAAGCAGCCTGCATTTTATTCTGGGTGGACCTCTCGCTAGCTGAGTGACCTTGGGCTAGTTATTCAACCTCTCTGTGCCTCATCAGTTAAATGGGGATGATAATAATACCTGCCTCAAGTGAACTGATTCATGTAATGCTTTTAGAGGACTTCCCTGGTGGTTCAATGGTAAAGAATCGACCTGCAAGGCAGGAGACATAGGTTTGATCCCTGGGTCGGGAAGATCCCCTGGAGAAGGGAATGACAACCCACTCCAGTCTTCTTGCCTGGAGAATCCCATGTACAGAGGAGCCTGGCAGACTGCAGTCCATGGGGTTGCAAAAGAGTTGGACATGACTGAGCAACTAACACACTAAAGCTTTTAGAATCATGATAGAATAAGTGCTGTTAAGTATTGGCTAGAGCTTCCTTGGTAGCTCAGATGGTAAAGAATTTTGCCTGCAATGCAAGAGACCTGGGTTCGATTCCTGGGTCAGAAAGATCCCTTGGAGAAGGAAATGACAACCCACTCATCCACAAGTATTTCACTTCATTCTTAACGAGCCAGGGTTCAAGGCCAAGCCCAGACCTCTTGTCCTTTTTAGGAACAGAGCAGCTCCAGCCTACAAATAGGATGTCAGTGGAAATAGAACTTTCCCAGAGGAACAGCCTGCTTCTGGCAAAGCAAACCAGAAGCTGTTTCTGTAAATCTAAGGAATCAGAATTCCACAGCCCACCAGTGCCCACTCATGCATCCCAGTGAGGACTCAGGGTATGGCCTGGGTCACCTGACCATGCATCATCCCCACCTCCCCAGAGCTGGGCCAGGACTAAATGAGATACGGCAGAACACACACTAGTCTCCAATGGGGGGTAAAGTGACCATGAAGAGCCTTGTGTAGGCTCAGAACGGGCATGGCCACCAGCTGAGTTCCAGTTTTCTGAAGTTTCTGGATTCGGGAATTGCAGATGAGTTTGTGGACCTAGCCACTCCCTTCTCCCGGGGATCTTCCCTACCCAGGGATTGAACCCTGGTCTCCTGCACTGCAGGCAGATTCTTAACCATCTGAGCCACCAGGGAAGCCCACAATTATGAGGCCTTGAGAGGAGAAATTAGTGCCCATGACCTGACATAACAGAGCAGGGAGGACACAGTCTAAACCAGTGGATTTGGGGACACAGAGAAGAAATGATTATTCATTCTTTGGTGGTTAGCATCTTGGCAGATTTTGTTTTAGTCAAACAGAGCCTAGTTCTTATGTGCGGGAAATCCACCTGGTATGACAGCCCAGCTGCCCATGTGGCTCCCACCATCTCCACGCCCCCATGGTCTCCACCCCTGCCCCCAAAGCAGAACAGGTCTCCTTAGATTAATCAGTGGGCCTGTTTACAATATCTTGAGGCTTGGTTGCTAGTCAGCTGAGTCAAGGTCACTCAGCCAGCCAGAACTGGTACCCAGCTCTCTGAAGCCCAGCCCCTCGGCTGAGGTAGCTTTGGCCACTGCAGACACTTGGCTTCGCTGCTTCCTGGCTGTGTGCTCCTGGGAAATGAGCCTTCCCTGAGCTTCCCTGGGCCTCAGTTTCCCCTGTATTGAAAATTCCAACAATATTTGCTCTTAGTTCCTAGGATAGTTGGTGAAGTTTAAATGAGACAATGGAAATATAGTACAGATGAACCTACTTCCAGGGCAGGAATAGAGATGCAGACATAAAGAATGGACATGTGGACACAATGGGGGAAAGAGACGGTGGGACAGATTGGGAGACTGGGATTGACATATACACACCACCACGTGTAAAATAGATAGCTAGTGAGAACCTTCTATAAAGCTCAGGGAGCTCAGCTCATTGCCCTGTGAAGAATTGAGGTGGGTGGGATTGCAGGGCTGGGAGGTAGATCCAAGAGAGAAGGGATGTATGTATACTTATAGCTGATTCACTTTGTTGTATAGCAGAAACTAACTCAATATTGTAAAGCAATTGTATTCCAATAAAGAAAAACAAACGAGAAAATGCATGTCCACATTTAGCACAGAGATTAACAGTCCATAGAGGGTGTAATTATTCTTACTCTGTAATATCTAAAGACAGTTCACTGTACAGAAGAGAAGTTGGTGATGGTTGTTGGGGAAACGTCTCATTTCATGCCCCTCCTGAAGTCTTCCACCCTGGAGTCTTTTGACTCCTGTCTTTTTATACTTTTTAACCCCCTTTGTTCCCCTCACTTCTCTCTGGCGCTGGGGCCAGCCAGCAGCACCTAGTAGTCTCATTTTGGATCTATGAGCCAGAACTGGAAGGTCAGCTCATGTGGACCGATGGCTTGATCTGCCTCGGCAATCAGAGTCCTCAAAACTCTCCAGGGAGCCTCTCTCGGGTTCTGGAGATTTCCCCTCCAGCAGTTGGTGTGCCAGGGCTTGGGGAGGAAGGTCATGTCCCTGCAAGAGAAGCACATGTGGTATCCCTGGAATTAATTCCATGTTGTTGTTGTTCAGTAGCTCAGTCATATCCAACTCTTTGTGACCCCATAGACTGCAGCACTCCAGGCTCCCCTGTCCTTCACTATCTCCTGGAGTTTGCTCAAACTCATGTCCATTGAGTTGGTGATGCCATCTAACCATCTCACCCTCTGTTGCCCCCTTCTCTTCCTGCCTTCAATCTTTCCCAACATCAGGGTCTTTTCCAGTGAGTCGACCCTTCACATCAGGTGGCCGAAGTATTGGAGCTCCAGTTTCAGCATCTGTTGTTCCAATGAATATTCAGGGTGATTTCCTTTGGGATTGACTGGTTTGATCTCCTTGCTGTCCAAGGGACTCTCAAGCGTCTTCTCCAGAACGGCAGTTCTAGAATTCTTAACTCCTCCCAAACCAGATCTGCTGGAAAAGTCACGTGCGATTCGCCAAGCCCGAGACGAGAGGACCTTCCACATCTTTTACTATCTGATTGCTGGAGCCAAGGAGAAGATGCGAAGTAAGTGATGAGCAAGGACGTGTGCTGGGAGACCTCAGCCCTCCCTTCCATCGTTATCCAGGGTTAATTGATAGCTATTAAAACAGAGTCTGAGATCCTGCCAGGGAAAGGGTTACACATCTCTGGGGGGTAGCATCTCTTCATCTCCTTTCAGTGAGTGAATATGGCTTCTGTCAGTCATCTTCATTTACTGAGCTTCTACTATGTGGCATAGCAGATGTCAGTTTCAATTAGGCATGAAATACTTAATTAATAATTAGACTGGGTGACATCAAGTCCAAATAGACACAATCTGTGTCTTCTAGGAAGGGAGAAAGACAATTGCCAGGGACATCCCTGGTGGTGCAGTGGATAAGAATCTGCCTGCCAGTGCAGGGGACACAGGTTCGTTCCCTGATCTGGGAAGATCCCATATGCCGTGGAACAACTAAACCAGTGCTCCGCAACAAGAGAAGCCACCACAATGAGAAGCTGGTGCATCACAACAAAGATGTGATGCACCACATCCCCACTCCTGCAACTAGAGAAAGCCCACACACAGCAACAAAGACCCAGAACAGCCAAAAGTAAACTAAATAAATAATTTTAAAAAGACAGTTGCCATATTTGCAAGTTTATAAAACTTGCAGGTATTTAAGATGCATTCTGATTTCATAAGGAATTTTGTAGTGGAACCAAGCACTTTTCGTTGTACCTGTTTTGAAAATAACTTTGAAGTGGCCTGTTTGTAGGATGGGGTCAACTATATTTTTCTATAAAGAACCAGATAGTAAATCTCTTAGGCTCTGTAGGCCACATGGTTTTTGTGACAGCTACACAGCTCTGCCTTTGTAAATGCAGAAGCAGTCATAGGCAATGCTAAACCAGTGGGCATAGCTATATTACAGTAGACTTTTACTTCCAAAAATAGGAATACTCACTGTGCTGTAGTTTGCTGCTCTCTGTTGTAGGAAAAACATTTTTCACATAGAAACACTATACTGTATGCCAGACTCCAGTAGGGAATTATATAATATGTTCTAGGCATGCAGAAGAATTAATCTTTACTAACTTAAAAGAATATATAAAATTCTGAAAAAAGAAATATACCTGTCAATATAGGTACATAGTATGCTCTACTTTATAGTAATAAGTTTAAATCCTAAATTTTAGGAGAACAGTACAAATTTTTCTTCCCATCAGTTTTGTGACCTGGGGTTAGTTATTTTGCTTAGAAAATTACCAAAAGTATGAGTGTACTGGTACCTTTGCTGTGATGAGGTGTATTGTAACGTTTCACCACTAGAGGGAGCAGCGTTCGTGATTTGATCTTGATACTTGGCATCTGGAGCAATTTTGGATAAAACTGGGGAGTGGAATGGATGTTACACAGTGGCAAGTAAGTAAACTAGCTGTTACAGCACAGACGCTGTGGGGCGACCCAGAGAGAAATGTTTATATTTTTCTTCCATCTCTATGCCACCAAAGTCAACAGTCTGGTTGGTTGGAAACGGGTTCAAGTTTTGTACTCTGCCTCCAGTCTTCCAGAAATCGAGCAGCGATAAGGCTAACTAAAATTCCTAGGGACCACTTGTATGCTTGATGGTAGGTTTGGGAAGAGGTTAGGGTTTTAGAGAGAATTGAATGTTTTAAAAGATATCCTCAGTCTGGATAATGAAATCTTGGCAAAGACTCAGATCCTTGTGACTTTAATCAAGCATTTCAGTTAATCCAAAGGCTTGAGTTAACTGGCATCTTGGGTCAATTTAACCTTGACTTTATTAAGTAGCTTCCAAGTGACTTGACCCATGAAATCCCTTCACTTAAAAAGAAAAGCATCTTGCTGAATTCCCTCCAAAAATATAATCAAATCCAGCCTAATTAATGATTAATCTGGAAGAGGACACTTGATATATTGGAGTATGTCATAAAAGCAAATGGTGTAAGAAAAAAGAGAATAAATTATAAATTTGAGGGAGAAAGGGGTGAATAACAACGAAGGAATGTAACTACAGAATACAGCTTTATAGAGAACAATATTTAATAAATGTCATAAACAGAGAATTGGCAAATGTTTTTACTAAAGGGCGAAATAGTCCATATAGGGTTTTGGGATCATATGGTTTTTATTGCAGCTACTCAACTCTGGCTGCCATTGTAGCATGAAAGCAGCCATAGACAATAGACAAGGAAATGGGAGTGCCTGTGTTTCAATAAAACTTTATTTATAAAGACAACCAGCAGACCAGATATGCCAACCCCTGATATAAGCCTTATCTATTATTACAGGGGCTTCCTAGGTGGCACTAGTGGTAAAGAACTCGCCTGCCCATGCAGGAAACATAAGAGACACAGGTTCAATCCCTGGGTCAGGAAGATCCCCTGGAGCAGGAAATAGCAACCCACTGCAGTATTCTTTCATGGAGAAGCCCATGGACAGAGAAACTTGGAGGGCTGCAGTTCATGGGGTCACAAAGAGCGACCATGGTCATGACTGAAGTAACCTGACACGTGTTGATTGCTAGTAATAGTTTGAGAAGAGGGAGGATGTTGTAAGAACACTAAATCTTTTTCTATCATAGCAGGAGGTGAATGGGCAGTATCTAACCCATATCCAGAAGTAGCCATTAATATGACATATAAGTATAGTATATAGTAAGCCTATTATATAGAGAAATAGTGCTAACTACCAGGAAAAAATCAGTTAAAAGAGGTAAAAAGCAGTTACTGTAGGTAACTACTATAGGTTGGAGTTGGAGAAAGGATGGGACAAGCAATGGTATTTTTATTATAAACCTTTTGATAATAATTGATTTTTTTCTCATAAAGTATTTGTTAAGGTTAATGTGTTTTAATAGGATAGGACAGAATCAACTATTACACAACATACATAGAACAAAAATCACAGTGCTAACTAGATATCCAAAAAGATACGGTAAAATCATATGTGCCTAGAGAATTATTTGATTATTAGAGAAGGAAAACTGGGGTGATTCAGGAACTAATGCTGATGAAGGTTGCAAAACAAGGGTGACTTTCTCCTTCCTTGGGATGCTCGTGAAGTTCCTGTCAAATTCTATTCGACCAGTGATGACTAGAAGCTGCAAGTTGCATTTCTCAGGCTGTTAGTATCATATCTGTAGCTCAGTCACTGATATTTAAAATCTGTGTGCATGTTTAATTTTGATAAAAGTTTAATAAATGGATGGATAAAGATTAATCTAACTTTTCAGACAGCTTTGTTCCTGAAGGCAGGATACCTTTGGGCAACTGAACTAAAGACATCCCTTCCTCTGAGTAGATGCCACCATTCCATCAGGGGCCATGGCTAAGGATGTGGGGCCAAGGCTGAATTTCAGTTGCCAGGCACCCTGGGTCAGTGCACAAGCTTCACCACTGTATGAGGCAGGTGATGGTTAGTGATCACTTCTATGCAATGAAACAGAAGGAAGCTTTGAACTGTCCAAGTCTCGGGAAAGGGAAAGAAATCATGATGGGCCAGACCCTTCATCAGGTTCCAGTCTCCTGTTCAAAGTGGACGTGTCCTTCCTGACCACCACCCCATCTTCCTTTCCTTCTAGATGACTTGCTTTTGGAAGGCTTCAACAACTACACGTTCCTCTCCAATGGCTTTGTGCCCATCCCAGCCGCCCAGGACGATGAGATGTTCAATGAAACCGTGGAGGCCATGGCCATCATGGGGTTCACTGAGGAGGAGCAGCTGTGTAAGTCTTTTCACCTTGGGGAGGGTGCTGGTCAGGAGACCAGCTTTGGGATCCTGCTCTGTGTACTGACTCCAAAATGCTTTATCAAAAGTCCAGGCTCTCGTTCAACTTGTCCAAAAGAATTTGGGCAAAGAACATGAGGTACTAAGGGGAAAAAAATGAACACACACACACACTGAGGCTGAGGAGCAAAGTGAGCAGCAAAGCAGTTTATTTAGGGCAGAATTGAAACTTACGCACTCAACACAGAGAGTAGGTGTCCTCCAAATGAGGGGTGCCCTGCAGGGGTTTTTTGATCCCCCTTTTATTTGTAGCCCTTTAAATAGGTGGGTCTTTTTGATTAGGGGTGGAATATTCATTGAGGGGAAGGCTGAAGTGTGGCCTGGATTGCATCCAGTAGCATCAGTCCCTTGTCTTGAGCATTTGTCTCTCAAAGCCACTGTACATGACTCTAAGAGCTGTATTCCCTTAAATTTTCCTTTACTAGTCAAGCTCCACACATGAAAGGGCATGTAGGGTCATTGGCAACCCATGCATTTTTACTGCGTATGCTCCACAGTTTTCTTGGTCAGAGTTTCTTGCTCATAGTTACAGAGTTTCTGTGTTAATGCCATTCCTCCATGAATCATGGCCTGATTAAGTGCAAAACAAGGAGGTGGCTTTGCCTTCCACCTGATGTCTACATATGAGGAGACCATCCTTGGGCCCAGCCCTGTCTTTCCTGCCTCAGTACCACTGGAATAAGTTAGGGACTTTCCTTTGGTCAGGACGGATTTCTGCTTTCTGAATTCCCCACTCAAAAAAAAAAAAAGGAAAAGAAGGAAAATTAATATTACTTTATGTGGCTTATTGCTGTCTTAGAAAGGTGGCTACATTAGGCCTCTTTTGGCTACAACTGACCAAATTGGCTTAAGCAAAAAGGAAAATGATTCATTCATATAGCTGGAAAATTCAGGGATACTGGGTTCATGAACAGCAAATTCTTGGGACTCTAAGAATGTCTTTGGAACTTGGTATCTCACTAACCTTGTCTTTAAGTAGGTGATAGTTTCTTGGCAACAAAATGGCTGTTATGGCTCCAGCCCTTACATCCATTGGGTTTATGTCCAGCAGAAACGAGCAGAGTGGATTCCTCTGAGTCCCTTAATGAAGTCTCATTGCCTAGGTTGACATGCATAATCCTGAACTACTCACAATGAGCCAGGGTTGTAGAAAGCTCTATTACATCTCTTTGTTATGGTCTCTATTCCATTCTTGAAGCTGGAGGTAGAGAGGTCATTGGCCTTATCAAGAATATGTAGGTGGAGGGGAGGGAAAGTAATTGTGGCAGTGGGTGTACTTGGGCTCTTCCTGGAAAGGCAGTTCTGGTGGTGGGTCAGTATTGATCAATATCATCATACCAATGACCAAGAAACACATTTGGTCCTCAGACTAGGAAAGCTCATAGAGACATTCCTGGTTTCCATACTGCGCGAGAAACACTTTTCCTTCTGAATTAGATATGCCTCAATATTTAAGCAGAGAAGGCAATGGCAACCCACTCCAGTACTCTTGCCTGGAGAATCCCATGGATGGAGGAGCCTGGTAGGCTGCAGTCCATGGGGTCGCTAGGAGTCAGACACGACTGAGTGACTTCACTTTCATGCATTGGAGAAAGAAATGGCAACCCACTCCAGTGTTCTTGCCTGGAGAATCCCAGGGGCGGGGGAGCCTGGTGGGCTGCCGTCTATGGGGTTGCACAGAGTCAGACACGACTGAAGCGACTTAGCAGCAGCAGCAGCAATATTTAAGATTAATCTCTTTGGGAAACACCAGGACAAGATTGTGGAAATTTTCCCTCTCTTGCCATGTTCGCACCCGCTTTGAAGCCCAAGAACGAGGGCTACAGTTGCCAAAATGCAGGGCAACTGCATTTTGTAGGACGGGCAGCTCCTCCAGAGATAACTTGGGGCTGAAAAAAGAAGGTTCCATGAGTCAGATAACAGATGGTGGGCCTTTGTGGCTTTTGGCTGGGATCCCACTTCAGAATCCAGTGCTAACAGCATCCCTTCCTGAATGACACTGGCTCTCCAAGAACGATTCATTTTATTTGGAACATAAGTTAATTTTACTTCTAATCTTTGCTTTTAGAAAAATACAACTAATGACTAAGTACTTGCTTTGGGCCAGGTATTTGGTAAATTTCCCTTTTTAAAAAACGTACCAAAAATACATCAGAATGTTCAGTTTTATTGATAGAAGATTTATTCAATTATTGCTTGACCTTATGAAAGAAAACAGTGGGTCCCTTCAGACATTGCCTTATGTGGAAATGCTTCTAATATATTTAAAGTGAAGACATCAGGGGACAAAACTGTCTGCTAAGTGCTGTATGCACATTATTTAATACTGCAACAACCCTAAGAGATGACTGTTGTTACTACAGTTTGCAAATGAAGAAACTGATTTTTACTTAAGATAAAGTTTCCTACTAAAGTAAATCATAGGAAAGAGAAGTGAATGTAAAGAAAAGTGTTGAATGTCAAGAGTACTGGAAAAGGAAATGGCAACACACTCCAGTATTCTTATCTGGAGAATTCCATGGACAGAGGAGCCTGGCGGGCCACCGTCCCTGGGGTCACAAAAGCCTGGGACACGACTGAACAACTGAGCACATATGCAGACAACCTACCTAGTCATTTGAAAATAAATAAATAAATAATCGAGTAGATGGTATGTCTACAGCATGCTGTGTGCGTACTAAGTCACTTCAGTCCCGTTTGACTCTTTGAGACCTCATGCGCTGTAGCCCTCCAGCCTCCTCTATCCATGGGATTCTCCAGGCAAGAATACTAGAGTGGGTTGCCATTCCCTTCTCCTGGGAATCTTCCCGACCCAGGGATCGAACCCACATCTCGTATATCTCCCACAGTGGGACTGTGGAAATCTACCCTCTGAATAAAAATATTCGGTCAGTGATTGATATAGATGAAACCTGAAGCGGCATCAGTGGTAAATGACTGACACCTGGAAATGGATCTAGACAGCCTCTGGGAGGATCTGGGGGCGGGGACGCTGGAGTTGGCTGCTGAGAGTTCATGTCCCGGCTGGGTTATTAGCAGCTGTGTGAACTCCCAGCATCTAACTACAGTGCCCCCGCCCCCAGATCCTCCCAGAGTCTGTCTAGATCCATTTCCAGTGTCATTTATTTACAATTGATGCCTCTTCAGGTTTCATCTATATCATCACTGATTGAATATTTTTATGCAAAGGGTAGATTTCCACAGTCCCAATGTAGGAGACGTATGTCTCCATCTGCATTGGCAGGCGGGTTCTTAACCACTAGTGCCACCTGGGAAGCCCTGGTATGCCTATAGAGCAAGCATTAAGATGAGGGTGAGGACTTCCCTGGTGGTCCAGGGGCTAAGACTCCACGCTCCCAGTGCAGGGGGCCAGGGTTCGATCCCTGGTCCAGGAACTAAAGCCACATGCTGCAAATAAGAGTTTGCATGTCACAACTAAAGATCCCGCACACTGCAACAAAGATTGAAGATCCCGTGTGCTACAATTCAGACCTGGACAGCCAAAATAAGTAATAAAATGTATATAAATATAATTTAAAAACTAAAAAGAAAAAGATGAGGGTGTTCAGGGACTTCTCTGGTGGTTCAGTGGCTAAGACTCTACACTCCTAATGCAGGGGGACTGAGTTTGATCCTCTGTCAAGGAACTAGTTCCCACATGCCGCAGCTAAGAGTTTGCATGCTGCTTCTGCATGCCTCAGCTAAAGATCCTTCATGCCATAACTGAAAAAAAAAAAAAAAATCCAGCATGCGAAACGAAGACTGAAGATCCCACATTCTGCAACTAAGACCCAGTACAGCCAAATAAGTAAATGAATTAAAATAAATAAGTATTTTTTAAGAAGATGAGAGTGGACAAAGGACTGATGCCGATAGGGCATGGACTTAGACCTGTGTATATACCAACCCTGATTATAAATCTAGGGCTGCTCCCAACCCTCTCCAAAAAGGTCAAAGGAAAATGGGGAGCTGAGGGTGCTGTCAGGCCTGAGCCCTGGAGCTACATGAGGGCCCAGGTGACCAGTCTCCTCTGGCTCCTGGCCCTCAGCAAGAGAGAAGCACGTGCCCCAGGTTGCACAGAGCTAGCAGCACTGTAAGACCATCATAATCACGATGACATCATAGCAACTCCTGTTTATTGATCACAGTCTGGGTTTAGGTGCTGTGTGCTGTGCAGTGTTAGACTCAGTCGTATCCAACTCTTGCGATCCCAAGGACTGTAGCCCACCAGGCTCCTCTGTCCATGGGGATTCTCCAGGCAAGAATACTGGAGTGCGTTGCCATGCCCTTCTCCAGGGGATTTTTCCAACCCAGGGATCGAACCCAGGTCTGCCGCATTGCAGGCGAATTCTTTACCAGCTGAGCTATCAGGGAAGCCCCTGGGTTTAGGTACTATGCATTTAACCCTCATGATAGTCCTATGAAGTAGGTATTCTTATGGGCCTTCAGATGGCAAAATGGGGGTCCAGAGAGGCTAATACCTGACTTGAAGTCACACAGCTGCTAATAACACAGCCAGGATGTGAACTCCCAGCAGCTAACTCCAGCGTTCCTGCCCTCAGATCCTCCCTGAGGCTATCTAGGTCCATTTTCGGATGTCAGTCATTCATAATTGATGCCGCTTCTGGGTTCCACCTATATCATCATTGACTGAATATTTTTATGCAGAGAGTAGATTTCCACAGGTCCATCCACTCTGGACTTTGTCCTAAACAACAATTTCTGTAAAATCACTAAGTGTATGTCCTGGTTATACTATTTCACATAAATTAGTAGAAGTCCCTAACTATTGAAATGTTTTAAAAGTTTCCTGTGCGCTAAGTTGCTTCAGTCATGTCCGACTCTTTGCAACTCCATGGACTGTAGCCTGCCAGGCTCCTTGGTCCTTGGGATTTCCCAGGCAAGGATACTGGAGTAGATTGCCATTCTCTACTCCAAGGGATCTTCCCAACCCAGGGATCAAACCTGTGTCTCTTAACATCTCCTGCTTTGGCAGGTGGGTCACCCTCTGTACATACTGTGTGCGTCTGTTACATGTTGAGAAACCTGTTTCCTGCTTCTCAGCAGTAAGGGTGGCATATTAGTTTCCTGTCATTGTTGTAACAAATGACCCCCTGCTTGGTGGCTTAAAACAGCAGGAGTTTATTCTCTCATGGTCCTAGAGGCCAGGAGTCTGAAACCAAGGTGTGGGCAGGGGTGGTTCCTTCCAGGAGTTCTAAGGGAGAATCTGTTGCAGGTCAGTCACCTGTCTTCTGCGGCTGCCAGCAGTCCTTGGCTTGTAGATACATCACCCCAATCTGCCTTCTTCTTCATGTTTCTTCTGCTCTGTGTGACTTCTCTTCTCTCTGTTATCAGCTCACTTGTGGTTGGATTTAGGACCAGTTTAATCTAGTGTTAGTCTCAGTCATTTCCAATTCTTTGCGACCCCATGGACTATAACCTTCCAGGCTCCTCTGTCCCAGGCAAGAATACTGGAGTGGGTTGCCATCCCCTTCTCCAGGGATTAGACTCAGGTCTCCTGCATTTAAGGCCCACCAGTTTAATCTAGGGGCTTCTCAGGTGGTGCTGATGGTGAAGAATCCAGCTGCCAATGCAGGAGACACAGGAGACTCGAATTTGATCCCTGGGTCAGGACAATCCCCTGGAGGGGGAAATGACAACCCATTCCAGAATTCATGCCTGGAGAATCCCATGGACAGAAGAGCCTGATGGGCTACAGTCCATGGGGTTGCAGAGAGTGGGACATGACTGAGCACGCGCGTGTACGCACAGACACACACATACACAGAGTTTAATCTAAGGTGATTTCATTTAATTGCCTCTGCAGGGATCTTTTTTCAAATCAGGTCACATTCACAGGTTCTGGATGGTCACTTCTTTGATGGCCACCAGTCAACTGCTACTTAGCACCCACTGGGCCAGGCCTGTGGCTTGCAGCATCTCTCCTGATATAAATTTCATGAAGCAGGTACTTCTGTTACTCTCTCCATTTTGCAGATGGGGAAACTGAGGCTCTGCAAGATGAAGTTAGGATCTGAATTCAGGACATCCTGACACTAGAGTGCCTGCTTTCAACCAGTGCCCCAGACCCCAGCCCTCGCTACCCTTACCAGCTTGGCAGCCACATCCACTTTGTTGCTATGTTGTCCACCAGCTCTTATGACCTGGGAGTGGTGACTATTCTTTTGTCATTTCTGTGACCATGTTATCTATGCAAGAAAGTGCAAACTGGCAGCACCTGAGCCCGCAGAAGAGATTGACCTCCACATTAAAGTTGTTAATTTTATTATTTATTTATTTTTAAATTTATTATTTATTTATTTGGCTGTTTTGGGTCTTAGTTGCAACACGTAGGCTCTTAGTTACAGGATGCCAGCTCTCTAGTGGTGGTGCACAGGCTTAGTTGCCCCGTGTCATGTTGGATCTTAGTTCCCCAACCAGAGATCAAACCCACGTCCTTTGCATTGCAAGGTGGATTCTTAACCTATGAACCACTAGGGAATTCTCCAAGTTGTTAATTTTAAACTTGTGTAGATTTCACATGAAAATCTGGGTTTCCCCGTCATCTTTGGAAAAAGCAGAAGTCTGGCAGCTCTGGGTTTGCCTCCCTTGTGGCCATGATTGGACTCGCAGCTGTCACCTTTCATACAGGGTTCTGGCCCCTATGAGTCCCTGCAGGCCCCATCAATCTGCTTTTCTCAATTAGACCAGTGGTTCTCAACCAGGGGTTGGGTTGGGGGGGTGGCCCCCAGGGGACAATTGGCAATGTTTGGAGACATTTTTTGTTGTCAGAACTTGGGAAAGGGTAGCACTACTGACAGAGTATGAGGTGGCTAGATAGCATTACCGACTCAACGGACATGAATTTGAGCAAACTCTGGGAGATAGTGAAGGACCGAGAAGGCTGACATGCTGCAGTCTATGGGGTCACAGAGCCGGACATGACTTAGCGACTGAACACAAAAACAGCAGTACTGACATCTAGTGGTTAGACAGCAAGGATGCAGCTAAACATCCTGTAATGATGCATGAGGCAACCCCCGCAATCAACTATCTGGGCCAAAAATTCACTAGGGCCCAGGCTGAGAAATCCTGAGTTTCACTAATGATGCAGGCATTTCAGCAATCCCTCATTTAGACTTTCAGTTTAAGAACTGTGAGTATTGCACCTGATGGTTTATAGAGCCCCTTCATAGATGTTATTAAAGAAACTACTTCAGCTGTTTCCTTTTGACAGAAACTTTGTTCATTTGAGAGGAAAATTTCTCCAGTGGTGAGTGGGAGCATATGGGTGGGTGGTCTAGGCCTTTCTCCTCCTGAACTGGGCCAGGGTCCCTAACGTGTGAGGACAGTTGTAGTAAAAGTTTGTCGCGACCCCATGGACTATACAGTCCATGGAATTCTCCAGGTCAGAATACTGGAGTGGGTAGCTGTTCCCTTCTCCAGGGATCCTCCCAACCCGAGGATCGAACCCAGGTCTCCTGCATAGCAGGCAGATTCTTTACCAGCTGAGCCACAAAGGAAGTCCAAGAATACTGGAGTGGGTACTCTATCCCTTCTCCAGCGGATCTTCCCAACCCAGGAGTCAAACCGGGGTCTCCCACATTGCAGGCAGATTCTTTACCAACTGAGCTATCAGGGAAGCCCAAAAGGTCCCAAAAGGTTCCAAAAAATCCCCCCCCTGAAAAAGATTGTCATCCCTGATTTGGCCTGAGGAATCAGAGTAGGCTGGAATCTCTATGTTTTGTTCTTGGAACAGTGATTTCTTCTTGGAAATCCTGGGTGATTTCCCCATAGACTGCACCTCAGGTAATCTAAAGCCAAGTATTTACATTGATCAATCCTCCATCCATCCATCCATCTATCCATCTCTTCATCCTCCATCCATCCGTCCATCCATCCATCCATCCATCTCTCCATCCTCCATCTATCTATATTCATCAATCCATTAATTGATCCATCCATCTATTATCTATCCATTCATTGATCCATCCATCATCCATCTTCCTTCCATCCATCCATCCATCATTTCATTTTCTATCCATCCATCTACCCTCCCTCCCCCATATGCCTGGACCCTGGAGAAGGTTCGGGGAATATAAAGAAGATAGGACAGCCCCCTACTATGCAGGAACCCATGGTCTTGGGAGGATTTCAGGCACAGAAACCATGTTGACAGTGACATGGGCTGAGTATGGTGTCAGAAGGGTTCCCCAGGTCTGGCAACACACTGTTTTGTCTGGAGATGTCTCGACAACCATTGGAAAAGAATCCCCCTTCTTCATCCTAACATGAAAGTTCACACACCCAGCCAGAGCATGCTAAGAAGCACAGGGTTTTGTTTTGTCTTTAGATACAGTTTATTGATGTAAAATTTACATTTAGAAGATTATGTATAAGTGTGTATAGTTGATGAATTTTTACACACCGAACACACTTGCGCACCTGGTGCCTATTTTAACTAAGAGAACACAAACACCACCAGCCCCCATGAAACTCCTCATGCTCCTTCTCGCAGCTTCCCCAGTCAAGGATAACCACCACCCTGACTTCTAACGGCATAGATTTGCCTGTTAAGTGGATTTATATGATATGTTCTTGTTTGCATTTGGAGTCCTTCATTCAGCATTCATGTTTGTGAGATACAGCAGGTTTGTTTGTTTGTAATTGTTAATCATTCAATCTCCTTGATGTATCGAAGGGCCCGATAGTAAGTATTTTAGCCTTACCAGGACATATGATCGCCATGGCAACTGTTGAACTCTGCCATTAACATACAAACAGCTATAGACAGCATGTAAGTGAATGAGTTTGGCTGGCTTCCAATAAAACCTTATTTTCAAGGACAGGTAATGAGCTGGATTTGGTCCATAGGCTATAGATTGCCATACCCTCCTGCACGTAATTCCATTGTAGTGCAAGGTTTTTAGCAACAATCCAAAAATATTCTGTTCCGCCCTGGCTGGTCTTCTCTCCTCTTATCAGGGAATTGGGATGGTTTGGCTTTTTCCGTTAGACACAAGTTAGTGACTGAACAAGACTAGACAAAGGCTCAGAACGGGGTCTCTCTGGGGGAAAGCTGTAGGCCGGCTCCAGGTCCTCAATGACTTATAGACTCCAGATCTTGATGTTGGCATCTTTGTCTTATCTGGTCTTCTCTCCTCACTCCAGCCATATTGAGGGTGGTGTCATCTGTCCTGCAACTCGGAAATATTGTCTTCAAGAAGGAAAGAAACACAGACCAGGCTTCCATGCCGGATAACACAGGTGCTTGCTGCTTTTTTTGTGATAATTGATGACTTTGGTGAGGGGAGGGAAGGTCACATTTGTCTTGGTTATTTTTCTGGCTGAGGATATCTGGGGTGTTAATAAGAACCAGACTGGGTTGCTATCACTTAATTCCTTTTTCAAACTTTTCACTGCTGAAGATCCTATGTGGAAAATTCTCCAATCAGACTGTGGCCGGGGGGGGACTAAGTTTTGGATCAGACAGGATCCTTAGGGAGTTTCTCTTCTAAAACTCCACACTCATTTATTTTGTTAAACAAGTATTTTTGAATACCTGCTGTATGCCGGGCAGTGGGATACAATGAGAAATGAGAAGGAACTGCCCCATTTCTTATGTCATGTATGGTTTTGTTGGGGAGATAGACCTCACATTTCCCTGAAATGGGGTTGTCAGATAAAACACAGGATGCCCAGTGGAATTTGAATTTCAGATAAACACTTCTGATTGTAAGTATGTCCTAGGCAATATTGGGGACATAATTATACTAAAAATTGTTCATTGCTTATCTGAAATTCAAGTTTCACTGGGTGTCCTGTATGTTTTTCCTAAATCTGACAGCCCTACGTGCAAATAAACAGTGTTTTGTGTTTCAAAAAGATGGCCTGGATACCATTGTGCTTGTTGGTGGCTGATCCAAAAGGATGACTTAGGTTCCCAACTTGCTCACCTGTGGCCTCAACACCCCTGTCTCAAGCTGTATATTGGGTTGCTTTTCCAAGCTCCCTTTTGAACTGTCAGTTGTTTCTTATGTCTTACACTCCCCAAAATGGCAAGTTAAAGAAAAATCTCATTCTGAGGAGAGACCCTCAGGAAAACAGAAATCAAAAGAGCACCTTTGCAAAAAGATGGGGGGAAAATCCTAAAACTACACAATTTATAGTGTAGTTCCACGTAGTAGTTCCAACTATCTAGTAGTTCCAGCTGCTATCGTGTAGTTCACACCATTCCAGACCATTGTGTATCACTAGTCTTAACATTAAGGGAGCAGCTAATGTTGTATTTCTTTTTGAGAAAACCTTTTTAAATGCAGAATTACATGAATACAACAAGAGCCCATGTGTCCACCATTCAGAATGGACATTTGTGAATTTTTTTGAATACTTCTTGATCTTTAGAATGAAACACAACACGGTACAGGGAAGACTGACATCTTCTATTCTCTCAACTGGATCCCATTCTTCTCCCTGAACCTCCTGACAACCACAATTGTACTTTACTGTATACGCTTCCATTCTTATGTTTATACTTTCACACACATATATCTGAACAGTATACAGTGGTGTTTTGTGAGTGTGTTTTTTTTATTTACATGGATGATATCACACTGTAGGCATCATCTTGCACCTTTTTTTTTCTAGAGAAAAAATACTTACAAAAATACCGTGATACATTTGTTTGCTCCCTTGTGAATAAGCGTTTAAGTTGTTTCCAGTATTTTTCTCTCTACATATATTGCCACATATATCTTGGAATGGCAGAACAAATGCTTATTGAATTTAACTATATGTCAGGTATATGCCTATCTCATTCAATCCCATTAACAATCAAACAACAGACCAAATAACTGACCATTTTTGCAAGCTAGAGTTTAGAAAGTTTAGTAGCTTTTCCAAAAAATCACATGGCTGCGAAGGGGGAAGAGAGCAAGGACCTGAAACTGGCTCTGACCCTAAGCCCCCAGTTGGGGCACACCTCCATCCCAGCCCCATCGTCGCCTCTTTGTAAAACATTGGGGTGAGGTCACTGATTACAGCAGTTTTTAGGACTGTTTCATGCTGTGGTCACTGTCATGTTCCACGTCGTCAAGAAAAAAACAGTGTATCCACAGATCACAGATATCCCCTGTGATATGCCTTCTTTTCCAAGCCTTCACTTTTGTGATACACTTAATATGCTTCTTTTCTCCATCCAGTGGCTCAGAAAGTTTGCCACCTCATGGGAATTAATGTGACAGATTTCACCAGATCCATCTTGACCCCACGTATCAAAGTCGGACGGGATGTGGTACAGAAGGCTCAAACAAAAGAACAGGTAAGTGATGCATTTGCCATTTATTCCTGCATTTGTCATTTATTCCTGAAGACTCTTCCGTCCATTCACCTTCCATCCATCCATCCACCCATCCACCCATCCATCCATCCATCCACCCATCCATCCATCCACCCATCCATCCATCCACCCACTCACCCATCCATCCATCCATCCATCAATCCATCCATCTATCCATCCACTTATCCACCCATCCATCCATCCACCCATCCATTCATGCATCTGTTACCTAACCAAACTTGGGTCTGTTAATCAACCATGCAGCAAAGCCAATTTGTGGTGAAGGAAAGTATACCATTTACTGCACATGCCCAACAAGGGCAACGAGTGGCTCATACTCAAAAGACCTAAACTTGCTGGTGGCTTTCAGGGAAGGACTTTTCCATCCACCCACCTATCCATCTACCCATCCATCCATTTTTTTATCCCCTGTATATCCAGTACTATAATAATCAAAGTTCCCTGTCAGGTTTTGAAAGTACAACACTGGCTGAGCAAGAACATCAGAGTCTCTCACTTCTGCCCTCGTCTTGATCTCTTAGTTGAAGGTATGAGGGCTGACTTAACCTTTGGAAATGTCTCTGGACCCTTTCTAGAGGCAGGACTGACCGCCTCTAAGTGACCCTGGGGTGGAGCAGGCTCCACTGTGTTCCAGGTCCCTCTGACAGGAAGTGACTACTTAGCTACATCGCCATTCCTTAGGTCTAACCACTCTGTCCCTTATTGCCAGTTGTAGAGATGGTATACTTTCCTTTTCTTTGTTTATCTTTTAAGGAGTAATTGTAGGTAGAGGGAGCATAAAAATCCAGGACCACCAGTCAGGCTCTTGTGAAAACGCAGCCCATTGGGAGTAACCCGGTCCCCTCACCCGCTGCAGGCAGACTTCGCTGTAGAAGCTTTGGCCAAGGCCACTTATGAGCGCCTTTTCCGCTGGATACTTACCCGCGTGAACAAAGCCCTGGACAAGACCCACCGGCAAGGGGCTTCATTCCTGGGGATCCTGGACATCGCTGGATTTGAGATCTTTGAGGTACAACTTGGCAGGATCACAATAGACATGGTCCCGGCTCTCTAGAAATTAGCTTCCACTTAGAGAAATTCACTATTTTTGGAGAAAGGCAGGCAGCTACTATAGGGTGGGAAGCTGTCTAATGAAGGTTAAATCTTTGAGGGTTTAAGAGACAGAAATCCAGTGGAGAATGTACTGGTTTTTAAACTGAGGCCAGAGGTACAGCTGGATCCAACAGGCAGGACCTGAACTCCTGCCATCTCCCTCTCTCCTCTCTCCTCCACCTTGACTTCATTCTCAAGTGGGCTGTCCCCTCATGGTGGCAATATGGCTACCATTGCTCCAGACTGCCTCTTAGTTCCAACCAGTTCCAATTCTTTCCAGTAGTTCCATCCCACATCTGGGAATTGAGTCTCATTGAATCTTACCTGAGTTGGGTCACATGGTCATCTCAGAGCCAAGCACTGTTTTTAGGGTCTTTCAGTACTTCATAGAGTATAAAATGGCTACTAAATCCCACTCCCATGAGTTGGAGGGAGGTTCTTAGTGAAAGAGAATATGTTAAGATTGGCAGATATCCCAAAACATATCTACTATGAAATTACTCCATCTTTGAGCCTCAGTTTCCACATCTGCAATATGGGAGTAATGAGGGACTTCCCTGGAAGTCCAGGGGTTAAGATTCCACTTCTACTGCAGGGGCACAGGTTCGATCCTTGGTTGGGGAACTAAGATCCCATGCCATGGGGTGTGGCAAAAAAAATTGAGGTGTTGAAATACCTTACACAGTTATTCTATCTATAAATCATTGTGCAGATGGAGATCAGCATTCTTGAAACCACGTGACATGGGAATAAGTAACTCTTACCAGCCCTCACGAGCCCCGGGCAGCCTTCACTGGGGCCTGAGCCCTCTCTGGGTGCTGAAATGGCAGAGCAGACTCATGGAAAGGGTTTCCGGTGTGGAGCTCTCTCCAGCAGGGAGCTCCTCGGGGCCCCTAGTCCTCTAACTTGGACCATGATGCTCACGGGTCTCCCTGGTGTCGTGTGCTCAGGTGAACTCGTTCGAACAGCTGTGTATCAACTACACCAACGAGAAGCTGCAGCAGCTCTTCAACCACACTATGTTCATCCTGGAGCAGGAGGAGTACCAGCGCGAGGGCATCGAGTGGAACTTCATCGACTTCGGGCTGGACCTGCAGCCCTGCATTGAGCTCATCGAGCGGCCGGTGAGGCCCCACGTCACACACATGCAGCCGGCACGCAGACCCTGTCGCTCTCTCCACTAGGACACGGCTTCCCCATCACTGAGTCTTGAAAGGCTGTAAACTGAATCTTTGTGAACTAAATTACCCTGTCCTTTAGCCCACATTTTCCTATTGAAGGTGTTGCTTCTTTTTATCCCTCTCCTTTCTTGCCCTCCCCACCATGCCCACCCATCCCCTTCCCCTCTCTCCAGTCATTCATTCCCAAAAGCAAGGGTCTTGATTTTGTTCACTGACCCATCCCGAACTCCTAGAACCATGCACATAGTAGGTGCACAAGAGATCATTATTGAATGCCTATTGACTGAGCACCTACTATATGCTCAGCTGTAAAGAATTCACCTGCCAATGCAGGAGATGCAGGTTCGATCCCTGGGTCAGGAAGATCCCCTGGAGAAGGAAATGGCAACCGGCTCCAGTATCCTTGCCCTGGGAAATCCCATGGACAAAGGAGCCTGGCAGGCTGCAGTCCATTGGGTTGCAAAGGAGTTGGACACAACTTAGCGACTAAACAACAACTATGTGCTGGGCCCTCTCTTTGGGGGCTGAGATGTAACAGTGAACGAGGTGGGCACAGTCCCTACTCTCCTGGAGGAGCAGACAATGAAACTAGACAAACAAGAAGAGCAACTGAAACCCCTGATAAGGACAAAGCAGAGTGGTTTAGGGATGCCTGCTTTGGACAGAATAGCCAGGAAAGGCTTCTCTGATCTGAGTCCAAAAAGTAAAGAACATTTCAGCAGAGCAAACAGCATGTGCAGATTTGATGGTGCTCCTGATACCTTAGTTTTTAAACTGTCTCAGCCATAGGGGAGCCCTTTACTCAAAAGAACCCTTAGGTGAATTTATTTGTAAAGGAACGCAATTACTAGAAGTGTGAAATCTTTGTGATGTTGTGTATGCTTCCCGGCCCTTGCATCCCTAGTGCTGGCCCACTGGGCACAAAATACTTTGAGGATAGATTGAGGAGGTGGAGATGGAGTGTGTAAATCCACCTTTATATGTAAGTAGATATGGTAATGGAGCCTACACATGTGTTTGGGTGGCCAGCTTGAGGCTCGGGCACCCTTGCTATGATCTGTTTGTCTTCCATAGAACAACCCTCCAGGTGTGTTGGCCCTGCTGGATGAGGAGTGTTGGTTCCCTAAAGCCACAGACAAGTCCTTCGTGGAGAAGCTGTGCACGGAGCAGGGCAGCCACCCCAAGTTTCAGAAGCCCAAGCAGCTCAAGGACAAAACTGAATTCTCTATCATCCACTACGCTGGAAAGGTACCAGGCGAATGTCCCAGGGGCTTCTTCATCCCAGGGGACCCAGGCAGGATGTTCCAAGTAGGAGCAGCTTAGGAGTGGCGGGACCCAGAGGCCTCTGGTGGAAGTCAGACCCAAAGTGAGCCTTATACATGATTTGTCTAAGTATCAGTAAGGGACAAGATTTAGAGATATAACATATAATGGGCTAATGTATGTATAATATCTATATATTAAAGATAGAGAATATATATGCTATAATAGGCTAATATATATGTTGTATATTATAGACATAGGAGATATGTATTAGAGAGGCCACTAATATGCTTCAACTATGGTAGCCAGGCTACCCTTGTGGCTCAGCTGCAATGCAGGAGACCTGGGTTTGATCCCTGGGTTGGGAAGATTCCCTGGAGAAGGGAAAGGCTATACCCACTCCAGTATTCTGGCCCAGGGAATTCGATGGACAGTCCATGGGGTTGCAAAGAGTCAGACAGGACTGAGCAACTTTCACTTTCATGGTAGCCAGGCAGTTCTTTCCTGTATAGACTCTAAATCCTTCCTGCTACCAGTTAAACCCAACAGGAAGGGCCAGCTGGAGTGGGGTGACCAATAAACCCACTTTTGAGTCCAACAGGAATCTCCTTTATCATGGCCTTGGGTTTGCCATTGCCAGCTTGTGCCACTCTGGGAAATTTATGATGTCTTTTTTTTTCTTCCTTCTCCTCCTTCCTCCCCTTTTCCCCTACCTGTCTCCTCCATCATCGTCATCACCATCATCATCATGTCATAGTTCTTAACATACAGGACCCTTTCCCTATGGCTCTGGAGGGTCCTGGATCATATAGAAAAGACATAACTCAGTCTGGCTTGCAGACGTTTATTGACTCCCTGGTATATCCACTACATCATAGAAACAGGCAATCTTCTAAACCAGGGGTTGGCAAACTACAGCCCAGGTACCAAACCTGGCCCACAGCCTGTTTTTGTAAATAAAGTTTTGTTGGCACATAGCCAAGATCAGACCTGCCCATCACTGTAACAACCCATATCCTGTAAAACCCCACCAGAACTATTTGATCAGTACCTTCTATGTCATAGTCAAAATCATAAAAGTAAAAGAGGTCAAAATAATAAAATTAAAAATTTTAAAAAGACTTGTTGTCAAGCCTTTGCTGGATGAGAGGTGAACGTTGAGTGTGAGGGGAGGGTATTTGCCACCAGCAAAGCTCTGTACCTTTGGGAAATCTCAGGCATCATGCTGGACTCTTAAGGAGGAGGCTGCCTGAGGAAGCTCATTAGGAGAAGGCAGGGATGGAGACGAGGCTTTACCAGTAGGTCATGGCTGAGGCCTACCGTGCACAGGGCCCTTTAAAGTGCTGATTTGTCGGCCCCTTCATTGGTGTTTGTGGCTTCCCATCATGGCAGCTGCTAATGTTTCCTCTCTGACTTCAGAAGATCCAGGGCAGTGGGGGAAGAAGTCTGGGGCCCTGTCCTTAGTTCAAAACTGAAGCAGAAGCACCTGACCGGTCGGGTGGTCCTTGACAGGTGGACTACAACGCCAGTGCTTGGCTGACCAAGAACATGGACCCGCTGAATGACAATGTGACTTCCCTCCTCAACGCCTCTTCGGACAAGTTTATGGCTGACCTGTGGAAGGACGGTAAGGCCCTGCCCGCTGGAGCAGGAGGACTGAACTCCCTCCGGCCCCTTCCCAGCTGCCTCTGATTCCCACGTCTGCTCCCAAGAGGGACGGGCACCAATTCCTGAGCCCCTCAATCCCGCACCTGGGCCCCACGGAGAAGGTCCTGAGTCAGGGCTCAGGCGCTGATGGAGGAAATGTCTTAGGAGGTATGTTGGATCAGAGTGCCCTCTTGTGGAGTCAGAGAGACTTAACTGCATTCTCTTCTCTGCCATGTACCAGCTGTGTGATCTCAGACAAGTCACTTGACTTCCTTAAGCTCCTCTATCCTCACTGGTGAAAGTGAAAGTGAAAGTCGAGTCCGACACTTTGCAACCCCATGGACTGTAGCCTGCCAGGTTCCTCTGTCCATGGAGTTCTCCAGGCCA
Organism: Giraffa tippelskirchi; assembly: GCF_054371585.1. Taxonomy (NCBI): domain Eukaryota; kingdom Metazoa; phylum Chordata; class Mammalia; order Artiodactyla; family Giraffidae; genus Giraffa; species Giraffa tippelskirchi. The sequence goes on from NC_137287.1 coordinate 27,339,021, forward strand.
TAATACTGAGTGGGTAGCCGTTCCCTTCTCCAAGGGATCTTCCCAACCCAGGTATAGAACCCAGGTTTCCCGCATTGTGGGCGGATTCTTTACCAGTTGAGTTAATCTCCCATCTTCCCTAAGATTACTGTGAGAGTGAAATTAGATCAGTGTGGCCAAGTTTGAGCATGGATCAAGATCTCTGGAAGGCTTGTTAAAGCTCATGATCACTGGATCCCATCACCAGAGGGTCTGATTCAGCAGGTCTGGATGAAACCTGAAAATTCGTATTTCTAACAAGTTCCCAGGTGGCGCTGATGCTGCTGGTCTGGGGACCACACTTTTTTCCCCTTAAAAACCAGAGAACAGATAATCCAAGTGAAGTCTAGCACCTGCTGGGCCCACAGTAGGGACTTAGTACACATCGGCCCTGTGATGACAATTAAGTGGTGGACTTTGCTGCTTTCGCTCCTGGGCCTCAGTGCTTACAGCAGATTTCACTCTTGACATAGAACCTGTGGGTCTAGGGCTTACAGGACTAGCTGCCCTTGGTTTAGGGACAGGGGTCAGTTCTGCCAACATTTACTGAGTGCCAAGGCCCTTGGGATGGGGTAACAGCATCTCAACCCAGGTTATATCTCACAACTGGGACTCACGATGAACTCTCAAACTCCTTCCTTCAAGGAGCCCACAGTCATATAGGCGAGGCAGACAAGCAAAGACATTATTAATAGAGCCTAACTGAGCACATGGAGCAGAAGTGGTGGGGTCTAATGTCAGCGGGGTTGAACTCCACAACACCACCAACCAACTGGATACAGTCAACTGTGTGTGTGTGTGTTAGTTGCTCAGTCGTATCCGACTCTTTGCCACCCTATGGACTGTAGCCCACCAGGCTCCTCTGTCCATGGGATTCTCCAGGCAAGAATACTGGAGTGGGTTGCCATTTCCTCCCCCAAGGGATCCCTATTTTATCTCTCTAAGCTCACCTCACCGCTCAAAATATTGCATACTTGCACGTGTGATCATTGTCTGCCTCCTTGTGTTAGAATATCCATAGAATATGAGCTGGGGTCGGGGAGGGAGTGGTACACAGCGTCTGGACTTTGTTCATGTCTGTATGCCCAGGGCCTGGCACACAGAAGGCTCTCAATAAGTTTTGTTGGTGGATGAGGATTGGAGGCAGGCAGGGAGGTAAGCCCTTTGCTAACCTTATTCAATTATTCCTGCCCTAGAAGGTAGATGCTGTTATTACCTCCATTTCCCTGCTATCTCAGCTGGTAAAGAATCTGCCTGCAATGCAGGAGACCTGGGTTCAGTCCCTGGGTTGGGAAGATCCCCTGGAGAAGGGTATGGCTACCCACTCCAGTATTCTGGCCTGGAGAATTCCATGGACTGTATAGTTCATGGGGTCGCAAAGAGTCGGACACGACTGAGTGACTCACTTTCACAGAAGGAGAAAGTGAGGCACAAAATGGCACCAGGCCAAGGTGGTGGCAAGAACAGGATTTGCTCCCAAGTTTCCGTGACAGTGTCAGAGACAATGTGTTCTTTCTGTCATTCGGGGTTCTCAGCGTCTCAGAAGTACATAATGCTTGGAAAGCAACCCCCGACACCTCCCTTTACCTATCGCTAGAGGGAAGGTGTAGGGGGTGGAGAAAAGAATGGGGAGGGGTGCCCTGGCGAATGAGCAGGGGACCTGGGGTCTCCATCCTCGGGGCTGGCCTGCTGTGGGGGTACAGAGCCCCTGGGTGGGCTGACGCCACCCTTCATGTGCCCACAGTGGACCGCATCGTGGGGCTGGACCAGATGGCCAAGATGACGGAGAGCTCACTGCCCAGCGCCTCCAAGACCAAGAAGGGCATGTTCCGCACAGTGGGGCAGCTGTACAAGGAGCAGCTGGGGAAGCTGATGACCACGCTGCGGAACACCACACCCAACTTTGTGCGCTGCATCATCCCCAACCACGAGAAGAGGGTGAGGCCGCCGCCCGGTTCCTTGGGACGTCCTCAGGGTCTGCAGGGAAAGGGGAGGCAGGCCGGGCTACAGGGGCAGGAAGAAAGCCAGACCCCCTACCCTGAGGGCTCCATCTGACATGGGTGGGAGGCACTCCTTTCCCATCCGAGAGGTAGAAGAAGGCAGGAGAGGAAGGGAGAATGCACCTGGGGACTTTGAGCCCTGGAGTGGCTACACATGGTATCAAATCACTCATTCGCTAATATTTACTGTAATATTTACAGTAAACATTACTCAGCTAATATTTGCTGAGCTCTGCCTGTGCCAGGTGGGGGGATTCGGTGCTGGATAGACTGCAGTCCTTGCCGGCAGGTGTCACAATCTAGGACAGGGGTGCTTAGCTGGGGGGCAATTGTGTGCCCTCCCTTCCCCCACAGGGGAGATTTGGCCATGTCTGGAGACATTTTTAACTGAGAACGGGGTTATTATTGGCATCCAGCACATAGAAGCCAGGGATGCTGCTAAACATACCGTAGCACGCAGAGCCGCTCCTCTCCACAACCACAGAGAATTATCCAGGCCAAGATGTCGGTACTGCTGAGTTGTGGGAGAGGTGGACACACCAGCTGAAGATGTCATATGGTAAATTATGAGAATACCAAAGAACCGGGGCTCCCACTCAAAACTCAGGGCTCAGAGAAAGCTTCTTAAAGGATGTGAACTCGGTGACTCAGAGGGCGGGGCACGGGGAGGGCATCCTAGGCAGAGGGACCAGAATAAGCAAAGGCGTGGAGGTGAGAAATGAAGGGTCTGGGTGAAGAAACTCCAGGTGGGTGGTTCCGTATTGACGTGTGATGGTGTGAGGCAGGGATGGGGAAGATGAGGCTGGACTTCTGGGCAGGGCTTAGATTGTGGCGTTCCTGGGGGTTAACAGGGCTTGGCGCTCCTTCTGTAAGATGTCATCAGGGGGATTTTAAAAGCAGGGGTATGTAATGATCAGATTTGCATTTTAGAAACCAAATGAGTTGATGGGAGAGGCAGGATGGGGTGGGAAGACAGTATGAGGCTACTGTGGTCATTGGGGCAAGAGAAGAGGGTGGCTAGTGGATGGCAGTGGTGAGAGAAGTAGGTGGATGGGGAGATGTTTGGGAGGTAGGAGCTGTAGAACGGCGATGGGCAGGAAGCGAGGGAGGGGCAGGTAACAAGAAGGAAGCCCCAGGTGATGCTGGTGCCAGCAAGAACGAGAGATGGCACCAGACCCTCAGCTGAGCACTCACCTGGTGCCCCTGGTGATCCCTCCATGGCCTGAGGAGGTGGGTCACCGGGCCTGAGATTCAGGGCTTGCTGCTCCCCGAGGCCCTGGCAGCCCACAGCCCTTTGCATCTTTGCAGTCGGGCAAGCTGGATGCCTTCCTGGTGCTGGAACAGCTGCGGTGCAACGGGGTCTTGGAAGGCATCCGAATCTGCCGCCAGGGCTTCCCCAACAGGATCGTCTTCCAGGAATTCCGCCAACGGTGAGCCCGGGCTGGTACGGGTGGGGTGGGTGTTGGGAGTGGGTGAGGGGAGCAGGCTGGGCAGGGGGACAGACTGACGACAACGGAGATGCGCTTGGTCGTGACTCCTGCCCTGTGTCTCAAGGTACGAGATCCTGGCCGCGAATGCCATTCCCAAAGGCTTCATGGATGGGAAGCAGGCCTGCATCCTGATGGTGAGCCTGGTCTCCAGCCCCTCCCCAGAAAACCACCTGCGGACCTCCCAGCCTCGGGTGGCACTGCCCACAGCTGCTCCGGGCAGGACCCTTCTTAAACACATTTAACCCCCTGCCAAGTGGCAGAGCGGAAAACGGAAAACGGGAACTCTCCCCTCCTTCCTTCCGCAGATCAAAGCCCTGGAACTCGACCCCAACTTGTACAGGATTGGGCAGAGCAAAATCTTCTTCCGAACCGGGGTCCTGGCCCACCTGGAAGAGGAGCGAGACTTAAAGATCACCGACGTCATCATGGCCTTCCAGGCGATGTGCCGCGGCTACCTGGCCAGAAAGTAAAGACCTGCATGCTGTCGCCTCCCTGCAAACACAGACCAGAAACACAAAATTTCAGGGGGTTTTCTGGCCTCGTGTCCTGATTCCCTGATTTTAAGAGGCCATCTGCTCTAAGATGTGTCACTGATTGCATGGCAGCCTTTTCTTGAGGGGGAAGAAATGCTACCACTTTAAAGATATATGCTAGTTACAAGGGCAGGGCAGGAAGGGGTTAAGACCATGAGCTCTGGAGAGTCAGATGTGGGTTCTATCCTGGCTTCCCTACTTATCTGCTGAAGAACCTTGGAAAAGTTACTCTACCTCTCTGAGCCTCAGGAGAATGAGTATAATCTTTCCTGCCTCGTAAACTTGTTTTAATGAGGGGGGACAATGAAATACTGCATGTAAACAGTTGAGAACAAAGCTGGTTATCATTTAAGAAGTGTGAGAGTATGATAAAATACCCGAGGAAGGTGTATTGGTATCTATACCCCCACGTTCAAATGTAATTCATAAGGCATGGTCTTGCCCTGATGCTCCCTGTTTTGGGAAACCAGGTCCCTGTTTTGGGGGACTGGGTGAGAGCTAGGGTTCCTCCATGAAACTCACACCCCAAACAGGACTGCAGGGGCTGGTGGAGTAGCTCTAGTCCAGGGCATGTGTCATCAGGAGGTACAGACCACACACTCATCTGATCGTGTCAAGCTGATTCATTGCCAGATAGACCCAGGATGGTCAAGGCCAGATCTGGGGAGCTCTTGGTCCTGGGACAGACCTAACCTGTTACGTGTCATAACTAAATTCTCTGTTGCCACCACTCCCACTTCCAGACTGACTGGGGAGATTTTATTCTTCCAAGTTCACCCACGTCCAAGATGGCAGCTGCAATGGCAGCCACTCAGAGACAAGAAGATGGTGTTCACTCTTCTGTGGTTTTTCCAACCCAATGCTTAAATAGGAAGAGTGCTGGTTCTGTGTCAGGTCTGGGAGTTTAAAATACACCCAAGGAAAGGATAGGTTTTTCAGACACTCAGCTTTGGGGAAGATGTGGTATAGATGAGTGTGTCAGATGCTCCCCAGGAATGGTGTAGCATGGGTTGATTTCCTAGGTGTTACCAGGACCAAAGATCTGAATTCAGGGAATTTTGTGAGCCTTGGGTCTTCCTTGTCCACTGAGAAAGGCTCTGGCCTCCAGATGATATACTTGTACTGATGTTCAGAGCTTGCTGGAGAATCTGGGCTAGAGATTCTCCATGGGGCGGTGTCCTTGTGCAAGTCACAAAATCACAAGCCGAATAGACGCGTCCTGCTCTCAGGATGCTGCTGGGCTGGATGCTGTAACAACGCAGTGAGGTGTGTGCTGGGCCAAGCAGGTCTTCTCACGCCTCCCCTTCCCTCTCCCCAGGGCCTTTGCCAAGAGGCAGCAGCAGCTGACGGCCATGAAGGTGATTCAGAGGAACTGCGCCGCCTACCTCAAGCTGCGGAACTGGCAGTGGTGGCGGCTCTTCACCAAAGTGAGTGCATGCTCATCCCAAGCCCCCTCCCACCACCCCCGCCAAGTCCCGGGTCTTCCCTGGGACGTTGCCCACGTGGGACTGGAGGTGGTGGATAGCAGGCTTGCAAGTGAGAGCTCAAAACCAAACCTTCCCCATTGGCGATTCTCTGGGCTTGAGAAGAGCCCCCTCTTTGGCACGTGGGTTACAGCCATGACCTTAACCCAGACCCAGAGCACTTCCATCACCACAGGGATCCCTCCTATTGCCCATTTATAGCTCTACCCACTTCCCTCCACAGCCCCAGCAAGCACGAATCTGTTCTCCATTTCTATACTTTTGTCATCTCAAGAATATCATATTAACTATATATTACATTAACTATATATTATATTAACTATATATATTATGTATAACTACGGGTTCCGTAGTTATGTCACCAGGGCTTCCCTGATAGCTCAGTTGGTAAAGAATCTGCTTGCAATGCAGGAGACCCCGGTTCAATTCCTGGATCGGGAAGATCTGCTGGAGAAGGGATAGGCTACCCTCTTCAGTTGTTGGGCTTCCCTTGTGGCTCAGCTGGTAAAGAATCCGCCTGCAATGCGGAAGACCTGAGTTCAGTCCCTGGGTTGGGACGATCCCCTGGAGAAGGGAAAGGCTACCCACTCCAGTATTCTGGCCTAGAGAATTCCATGCACTGTATAGTCCATGGGGTTGCAAAGAGTCGGACACAACTGAGCGACTTTCACTTTGTCACAAAGCATCATTCTCTGGAGATCCCTCCATCCAGCGTGTTGTGTGTATCCACTGTTTGTTTCTCTGGGTACAACTTGGTCTTGCAGCGTCGTTGGCTGTTACGAGTCTGTTGGGCAAAGACTTGCTCTGTGGGGATGGACACAGCTTCCTCTTAGGTGCTCTTGAGTGTGTCGATGGGCACAAAGCTTTTTCACTGAGCGACTACGTATTGAATGGCCACTGTGCACCAGGCCTGTGCGAAGGGCTGGGGATACCCTGGCTTCATGAATATTCTAGGTGAGTGGAGGAGTAGATGATAGGTAATCACAGAGAGTGATGCTCATGGCAGACTGGGGTCAGCGCAGGAAGGAAGCTGCAGTGTGTCAAACATGGGTCCCTCTAATGCCAGGCGGGGCTTGAACACAAGGAGTTAGGAGTCAGCCTGGTGAAGAGCAGTGAGGGGAAGCTGCTTTTTGGGAATATTCATTCCCACTAACTCAACTTCTGGAAAACTCTCCTAAGAAAACCCTCTGAAATAAAGAAAATAAAAAAATGAAGGACATTCATTTACAAGAGCAAGATTTCAATGCCCAGCCCTGGCAGACTGACTCATAACAGCTCATCCATCAATGGGATACTTTTCAAATGCTAAAAATGATGGTATTTAAAAATCAAGTTGTAACACTGATGTGACAGCAAGGGCGATAATTATCCTGTAGTTTTTAGTAATAAAAGCAGCACATAGGGAATTCCCTGATGGTACAGTGGTTAGGATTCTATGCTTTCACTGCTGAGGGCCCAGGTTCAATCTCTGGCCTGGGAACTAAGAACCCTCAAGCCTCATGGTATGGCAAAAAACTTCCTTAATTAAAAAAAAAAAATTTTTTTTAAGTACATGTAACACTGGGCAGTGTGGTCTCAGGTGTATTTTTTTTTTTTTTAGTGTGTAGGACAAAGGGCTAGAAGGAGATGCTGATAGTGCTAGTAATGGGAGGTAGGATATGGGGGACTTTTCTTTCCTTTTCTCTTTGGAAGGAAGCATATCAGTTTGTCAGCAGCAGTTCTCACCCAGAATGAGACTAAATGGGGGGAAGTGAGACTTTCTCCTTTCACTTTGCACCTTTTCTTGTTGCTCTAGGATTTTTCAGTCTTGGTCTCTTGATATTTTGGGATGGGTAATTCTGTGTCACAGAGGCTGTCCTGAGAACTCTAGAATGTTGAGCAGCATCTCTGGCCTCTACGCACTAGATGCCAGTAGCATCCCCCCCACCTAGTTGTGACAGCTAACACCATCCCCAGAAACTGCCAAATATGCCTGTAGGAGCTGCAGGTGGAATAAAATTGTCCCTGGCTGAGAACCATTGGTTTACTTACTATGAGTGTATCCCTCATGCCATGGAAGCAACTGATGGGTGGACCTTCTGTGTGCAGGTGAAGCCCCTGCTGCAGGTGACTCGGCAGGAGGAGGAGATGCAGGCCAAGGAGGATGAGCTGCAGAAGACCAAGGAGCGGCAGCAGAAGGCCGAGAGCGAACTCAAGGAGCTGGAGCAGAAACACTCGCAGGTACCGGCCCGGGAGCCTGGCTGGGGCTGCAGAGGGTGGGCCCCCTGCCTCCCGTGGGGCTCACTGCCCGTCTCCCCACCCCCTGCCTGCAGCTGACCGAGGAGAAGAACCTGCTGCAGGAGCAGCTACAGGCGGAGACAGAGCTGTACGCCGAGGCTGAGGAGATGCGGGTCCGGCTGGCAGCCAAGAAGCAGGAGCTGGAGGAGATCCTGCATGAGATGGAGGCCCGCCTGGAGGAGGAGGAAGACCGGAGCCAGCAGCTGCAGGCAGAACGGAAGAAAATGGCCCAGCAGATGCTGGTAAGGCACTGTGGGGGCTGCCCTTGGTGGTGCCTAATCCCTTGACTCTCCCTGCAGACCTGTGAGGTGCATCTGATGATGTGTGTCCCCACTAGACAGAGACAGAGACTCAGGCTTGGAGAGGAACAGCCCTCTGCCTACACAGGTCTCCTCAGGAGCCTACTCTGTCCTATTGTCTTGCCTTCCATGCGCAAACACGTTTTCTCCTAATAGCCACCCTGTGTGAGGGGTAATTGTATCAGTAAGCTACTGCTGCAGAACAAAAAGCACCAAAACTCAGCAGCTTAGAAATAATAAGCATTTAGGACTTCTCTGGTGGACCAGTAGTTAAGAATCTGCCTGCCAATGCAGGGGGACATGGGTTCGCTCCCTGGTCCAGGAAGATCTCACGTGTTGTGCCACAACTACTGAGCCACACTCTAGAGCCCACGAGCTGTAATTACTGAGCCCACATGCTGAAACTGCTGAAGCCCACGTGCCTAGAGCCTATGCTCTGCAACAAGAGAACCTACCGTAATGAGAAGCCCACAAACCACAACTAGAGGAAGCTGGACCCCGCACACCCCAAAATAAATAAATTAAAAAAAAATTTTTTTTGTAAATGAAATACTAAACATTTATCTCACACAGTCATGACTCTGAGAGTGGCTTAGCTGGGTGACTCTGGCTTAGAGATTCTCATGAGATTGCAGTCGTGATGACAGCCTGGGCTGCAGTCATCTGAAGGCTTGACTGGGGCTTGAGGATCCACTTCCATGGGTGAGTGAGCCATCACTCACATGGCTGTAGGCAGGAGACCTCCGTTCCCCACTCTGTGGGCTTCTCCACAGGGCTGCTTGAGTGTCCTCACAATATGGCAGCTTGCTTTCCCTGGACAGAGTGAATGGAGGGAGAACAGGGGAGGAAGCTGCAATGTCTCTTATAGCCTAATCTATGACTTACACACGCCATCACTTACTCTTGATTTTGTTAGAAGCAAGTCACTAAGTCCAGCTGACACTCAAGGGGAGAAGAATTAGGCTCCACCTCTTGAAGGGAAGAGTATCAAAGAATTTGTGGACATATTTTTAAAATCACCATGGTATCCCAGAGGGATGGGATGGGGAGGGAGGTGGGAGGGGGGTTCAGGATGGGGAACACATGTAAACCCGTGGCTGATTCATGTCAATGTATGGCAAAAACCACTACAATATTGTAAAGTAATTAGCCCCCAACTAAAATAAATAAATTTATTAAAAAAAAAAATCACCATGGTATCTATTCTCCCCACTTTACAGATGAGGAGACTGAGGCTCCACAAAGCAAAGTGGTTTACCCAAACCTTTTCTTTCTGATGAAAAGAGACTGCAGAGGACTGCAGGGAGCCATCAGGCCCAGCCTCTGTATCCATGAGTCCCCAGAGCTCCGGGAGAGTAAATTTTGGGTTAAGCAAGGCTGTAATTCTTTTCTCTCCCCCACAAAGGACCTGGAGGAACAACTGGAGGAAGAGGAAGCTGCCAGGCAGAAGCTACAACTTGAGAAGGTCACAGCTGAGGCCAAGATCAAGAAACTGGAGGATGATATTCTGGTCATGGATGATCAGAACAATAAACTGTCAAAAGTGAGTGGGGATGGACTTCCCTAGTGGTCCAGTGGTTAGACTCTACTGCATGGGGGAGTGGGTTCAATCCCTAGTCAGGGAACTAAGATCCCACATGCCCTGTAATGTGGCCAAAAATTAAAAAAAAAAGTGAATGGGGCTGAGCATCTGCACTAAAATGACAGGCTCATCAGGACTATCTATACCTTCAGACACCTTCCCTTTTTTAGCCAGATAAAAGGAATTAAAGGCTGAAAAAGCGGTTACCTCTGGCGTTGACGTGGCGGCCTTGTGACCACTGTCAGGATGCAGGCATGCCATGGATGGGGTCCCCGGTGGTCCCAACAGTGCCAGGGCCACTGTGGAACAAGTGTCAGGAACACCACAACAATGCAACCCCCAAATTGTGCAAGGGAGGGTGGGCAATGTACAAGGGAGAGTGGGCAATGTGCCTGAGACCGGGGGCCCGTCTCACATTCTCACCACCCACTTCTAGTTCCTAACAGAGGACCAGCTGTCCTGGGATTGAGGGGCTTCTGGGATGTGAGAGTTTCAGCCCCCAAACCAGAAAAGTCCCAAGATGAGTAGGTCACCCTAGTCAGTATTCACTAAGCAGCCCCACTATGGGTAGACTACCTTTAATCCTGGATGCCAGCTGGGCACCAACTGTGAGACAGGCCTGGTGTCAGGGACAGGGAGTGCATGGTGGAGGAGGACCCAATCCTCGAGGGGCTTATGTTCTAGAGAGACAACAAGTAAATGATTGTACAAGCAACCACTAATTGCTGTCATGATCAGGGTTCTGAAGGAGGTGTTCACCCTCTTATAAGAGTAGAGCACTAGGGGATGGAGGTGGGGCATTCAGGGGAGGCTTCCTGGAGGAGGTGACATTTCAGTGGAAACCTGAAGAATGAGGAGCAGTTAGAGGGAGAAGGGGTGGAGACACATCCCCAGGGAGATGGTCCCGCCTGTTTGGAAGAGCCCTGAGGCCTGTGGTAAGAAAGGAAAGAGGCCCCTCAGCTGGGACATGAAGTTAAGGGGTGGAGGGGCCTGAGGTGGGGAGTGGCCAGTCTTTGGAAAGTATTATTGTTGAGGAACTTACTTTTCCCCATTTAAAACTCTAGGTTGCATTTGGTTATAGTGTGGATTGTCCTTTCAGCTGTTTATCTGGAAATTACTAAACATAGACCCCAGAGAAAAGGAAAAAAACTGATGATATTTCTTTTTCTTTTCCCCCAAAAGGAGCGAAAACTCCTTGAAGAGAGGATTAGTGACTTAACAACAAATCTTGCAGAAGAGGAAGAAAAAGCCAAGAATCTTACCAAACTGAAAAACAAGCACGAATCTATGATTTCAGAACTGGAAGGTAAAATGGCTTCTGGCGAGGCTCTGAGGGCATATTTGACTTTATTTTATTTTTTTTTTAATACCAAAACCATTTTGTATTGGGGTATAGCCAATTAACAATGTTGTGATAGTTTCAGGTGAACAGTGAAGGGGGTTATTTTAAAAGCAGGAAAATAAGACAGGACATTTGAGAACGGTGGATTACGGCAGGAAAGGGACAGTCCTACCTAGCTGCGTGCTCACCCTTAGTGAACACACACATTCATTCTAGAAGGTGCTTGTCACCAGTGCTGACTTTCCTTCCACAAGACCGTGGTGCGGGTGGGATAGTTCCTGGGTGTGTGTGTGTGTGAAGTGCCTGAGCAGAAAGGCTCGTCCTCCAGGGGTTTCTCGGGTAGTGTCCACCCCCTGAAGCGCCCTGGCTTTTTCACAGTGCGGCTGAAGAAGGAGGAGAAAAGCCGGCAGGAGCTGGAGAAGCTCAAGAGGAAGCTGGATGGTGAGGCCAGCGACTTACACGAGCAGATCGCAGAACTGCAGGCGCAGATCGCCGAGCTCAAGATGCAGCTGGCCAAGAAGGAGGAGGAGCTGCAGGCGGCCCTGGGCAGGTACGAGGCTGCCGGGGGCAGGTCCAGTGTGCGCTCCTGGCCCGAGGGCCCCTGCTGATCTGCGGTGGGGAGGGGCCTGGTCCTCCTCCAGGCAGGCCCCCATCTCACATGAAGTGGCCCCGACCTGGCCTCCCAGCTGCCTCTCAGTCCTGCTGGCACCCCTAGAACCTCGGCTTCAGCCTTCTTCTCTCCCTACCAAGCTCATCCTCTCTACTGCCACTGTGCCCGCCCCTTGGGTGCCCATCCTTTGTCATCTGCGCCCCTGTCCTGGATTTCTGTTTGCACAAAGAAGCCCTTCCATCAGCATCACAAACACCACGTGTCTGAGGCTGGAGGACCCTCCTGTCCTGGGCTGTCTCCTTCTGAGGCCCCTCTTTATGTGAATACCAGTCTCCTCCCAAGCATTTGCCCCCTTCTCTTCCCGCCCAGGGTACAGCAGACTCAGCCTGTTCCATGCGGTGTGTCCCCCACCCATTTTTCTGTGCCCCCTTCTCCCAGCTCGGAGCTGGGTTCGCTCTAACAGCCTCCCCCTGGGGGTATTACAGCAGCGACTCACAGTTATTTACCTGCTCACCGTGTGCTGAGCTCTGCTCAAGCGGTATCTTTACCGACACCTGGCCAGGTGTTGCTGTATCTCCAGTCACTGAGGAGGAAGCTGCGCCAGGGGAGGTGAAGGAACCTGGGCCAGTTGCCCGGCTTTTGAGAGATGGGCTGGGAGTCGCTTTCTGGTTGGTCCCCTGGCCAGCTCTCTCTCAGCCCATTTATGCCAGGCGACCGCGCTAGGGTGATGGGCCACCTCGTGTCTTCCCTCCACTAGTCCCTTTCCATCCATCATGGACGAAACCAGAAGCAGCTCCGCCGTGTTCCGGAGGGAGCTCCCTTCCATGCCCTCTGGTCAAGGTTCCCCACCTCCCACCCTGACCCACAGTCAGGTGGTGTCTCCCCTGGTGTTAACATCCCTACCCCCAACAAGCAGTGCCTGGCCAAGCACTTTGCATGGAGCAGGACTCAGACATGGAGCAAATAGAAGGGAGAATCGACCAGTAGTTATTGGGGAGGAATACTTGCCTAACACTCAGAAAGCATCTGTTGGGTTCCTGCTGTGGACCAGGCACCATGCTGTCTGGGACTCTCTCTGTCTCTGCGTCTCTGTCTCTCTGTTTCTGCCTCACTTTTCACACACACACACACACACACACACACACACACACACACACGTGCAGCATGACCTGTTTTCTTATATCAGCCCTCAGAAACTACATCCTGCATGAACCTCCAACCAGTCCAACATGGCAAGAAGGGGTCTTGTGTGTCTCGGGACCCGAATGGAACATGTTCTGATATTTGTGGAACCCAAATGACTGGTTCCAGAAAGCCATTTTTGGCCACCGCGTGGGGTGGATAGCAGGGGGCCCGGGACCCCAGGGTCTTAGTTCTGGTGATCTGTCCTCGGCAGGCTGGATGACGAAATCTCTCAGAAGAACAACGCCCTGAAGAAGATCCGAGAGCTGGAAGGTCACATCTCAGACCTCCAGGAGGACCTGGACTCAGAACGGGCTGCGAGGAACAAGGCGGAGAAGCAGAAGCGGGACCTGGGGGAGGAGCTGGAGGCACTGAAGACAGAGCTGGAGGACACGCTGGACAGCACGGCCACCCAACAGGAGCTCAGGTGAGGAGCCCCCACCCAGCCGGCCAGCCGCTCTGATGGGTCAGGACAGCTGGTAGAAAGGGGTAAACCCACACAGATCCTGAGTCATGGGGCTCCTTAGGCCCTACATTTATCATGCTGATTGCATTTTGCTTTAACTGATATAAGCATGCTTAATTTTTTTTTGAAAATTTTTTTATTGAAATATAGTTGATTTACAATATCATGTTAGTTTCAGGTACACAGCAAACTGATTCAGTTCTGTTCTTAACAAAAAGAACATCTCAGAAAACTGAGTAATAAATATTTGTGTCTAATTAAGCCACATGGATACCTAAAAGGGCTCTCATATCTTCCTACCCTGGAGATGATTAGCTGCTTGGCATTTGCGAGTTTACTGTTACCCAAAGAGGGTAATTGGAAAAACTGGATTTTTTAATTATTTGAAAATACTAATAATTTATTATACTTGATGTTATAAATACTAACATCAAATCTAATAAAACATTTTAATATGTCTGAACCATGAAAATCAACTTGTAAGTTAAGCATGCTTATTTTTTAAATTTATTTATTTTTAATTGAAAGATGATTGCTTTACAATATTGTGTTGGTTTCTGCCATACATCAACATGAATCGGCCATAGGTATACATATGTCCGCTCCCTCTTGAACCTCCCTCCCACCTCCCTCCCCCCACCCCATCCCACCCCTGTAGGTTGTTACAGAGTCCCAGTTTGAGTTCCTTGAGTCATATAGCAAATTCCCACCAGCTATCTATTGGACATATGGTAGTGGATATGTTTCCATGTTACTCTCTCCGTTCGTCCTACGCTCTCCTTCCCTCACCCCTTCCCGTGTCCATAAGTCTGTTCTCGGTGTCTAGTCATGCTTATTTTTTAATTTTGTCTTACATCACAGGAGGTGGATATACTCAATTAGAGAATGACTTGAAAATTATAGGAAAGTTAGACACCAAAAGCATCGCCCCCAGTCCCACCATGGTTAAAATTTTGGGGAATTTCATTCCTGTCTTTTCCTGTGTGTGTATAAGTTTTGTGTTAAATTTTCAAAATAATATTTATCAGATTGGTCTTCACTTGAAGTGTCACTGCTAGCTAACTGACAATACCCAACCAAAAAGCAGAAACAAAAACGGGTCACCTGCCAGATAATGAATGCCAGCTTCAGTGAAACTAGGTCATTTATTTATTCAACAAACACACAAATGTGTTTTGAGTGCACCCTGTGTCAAGTGCTGTGCTAACATGGAGATTTACTTCCCACATTTTGGGTTTTGTGTTACATCACTTAGCTGGGCCTAGAAGCCAGCACAACTTTCTGCCCCCTTTGCACTGGCCCAGAGCAGTGGCTCATCGTAGTGAACTCAGACTATTTGGGTTCAAACTCTTGGTCAGTCACACATTGGTTTTAATACCTTGGGCAAGCTGCTTACTCTTTCTTAGCTTTTGTTTCCTCATCTGTAAAACAGAAATAATGATACACTTGCCTCTAAAGGTCACTCTGAATATTCTATCAGATGACATATACCCAGAACTTAGGTCAGAGCTTGGCATATAGCGTATCCCTCAGTAAATAAAGCTAATGTTAATATTTACAGAACAGTCTGCAACTCACTTTGCATTCTTCCAACAATACCATGTGTTTTATTTTGTGTATTTGTTTGTCGGCCCTGGGAGATTCTGGGAGGTAGCATGCTCCTCTTTTTTATAGCTACCTCCTTGTTTTGAGGAAATTCCAGGTCCAGAGAGGTTATGTGACTCACCTGAAGTCACACAGCTTGGGAGGGATAGCGACGAAGACGTCAGTTCCAGATCCCGGGAGACCCCTCACTCCTCTGCACTGAGGCAAATCTCTGGCTCCTCCGCTGCCAGCCACTGTGTTCTTCCTGTCCAGGGCCAAGAGGGAGCAGGAGGTGACGATGCTGAAGAGAGCCCTGGATGAGGAGACTCGGTCCCACGAGTCCCAGGTGCAGGAGATGAGGCAGAAGCACACACAGGTGGTGGAGGAGCTCACTGAGCAACTGGAGCAGTTCAAGAGGGTGAGTCGCAACAAAATACAAAGAATGATCTGTCAACAGCTTCAAGTAACTACATGTGAGCATCTGCACTAAGACCACTAACAAGCTACAGTGATTCTAATGAGAGTGATGGCACCCAGCATTTATGCTTACTGAATATTATGTTGATTAATCTTTTCTACCACCCACTGGGATGGGTACAATGAAGCCCCTTTGACACAAGGAGGAACTGAGGTCCAGAGTACCTAAAGGTCATGCAGCTATTGACAGAATCCCAGCAGTCTGGCTCTGGCTTGCGTGCATGCTCAGTCACTTCAGTCGTGTCTGACTCTTTGCAACCCCATGGACTGTAGCCCACCAGGCTCCTCTGTCCATGGGATTCTCCAGGCAAAAATACTGGAGTGGGCTGCCGTGCCCTCCTCCAAAGGATCTTCCCAACCGAGGGTTCGAACCCGTGTATCCTGCATTGGCAGGCGGGTTACCACTGGAGCCACCTGGGAAGCCCTGGCTCTGGACTCATCTCTTAGCCTCTCCAGGGTAGGGTCTCCAGGTATGCCCTTGTGGATAAGCAGTTTAGCAAAATTCTGGGAAGGTAGCTGAACACTGAGGACAGTCTAGCCATCTTCATTTCTCTGCAGATTGGAGCAAGACTGTCATCATTTGAGTGGCAAGATACCCCTCCCTGGTGTAGTTTGAGAATGGCTAGATCTAATCCTCTTCTGATGCTTGGCTATTTGGGGGTGCACAGGATCTGAGGCAGTTAACTAGCACTAAAATGCTGTGTATCCGGAACTTCCTCTCGCTTTGGAGAATGTCCTTGTGTTTCATTCCCAGGGAAGAGTTTTTTTTAGCTTATGACATCCTGCTAGGTGGCTTCCTTAAAAGTCTGAATTATACCACCATCAGTGCTGCAGCTTTCCTCCAGAACTTTCTAGGTTGAATGGCTGTTGTGTTACCTAAGAATTGTTGGCATTGGCATTAGTTTCTATCGCCAGTCAAGATAAATGTTCTTTGAGACTCCCCTGGTGATCCAGTGGCTAAGGCTCTGTGCTCCCAATGCTGGGGGCCTGGGTTTGATCCCTGATCAAGGAACTGGATCCCACGTGCCTCAACGAAAATGATCCCGCATACCACAAGAAAGATCCCAGGTGCCATAACTAAGACCCTGACTCAGCCAAATTCACCAGGGAATCCCAATTAAGACCCAGCTTAGCCAAATCAATAAATATTAAAAAAAAAAAAAAAAGATAAATGTTCTTCCATGAGCTGGTTCACCACTAGTTCGATCATAATCTCAAAATTTTCCCATACATTTAAATAATGCCAGCAACCCCTTGTATGGCATTGAGTATATGCCACTGTTTCAAAGTTTTATGGACACCAACTCATTTAATCTTGCCCGTGACCTTGGCTAAAATGCACATCTCCAGGCCCCACACTGAAACACACTGTCCGCGACTGAATCCCCTCACGCTCCAAGTGGAGAAAAGGCTACCTACCTGTTCGTGTCCTCTTGTCACTCATCATGTGGGGGCTGAATACGAACCTTCAGCATTTTGTCAGTTCTTTTGTGTTGGACAGATAAGATCTTGCTAGTTTTATCTACAACATGTATTTCCCCTTTCAATTGTCTTCTCTTTATTATTTTCAGATAATAATAAATATTAATAAATAATAAATATTTCAGATAATAAGAAACATAAATAATACTAAATTATTATTTTATTTTTTTACTTTTTGGCCATGCCCTGTGACATGAGGGATCTTAGTTCCCTGACCAGGGATCAAATCTGAGCTCTTTGCATTGGAAGCATGGAGTCCTAACCACTGCATCGCCAGGGAAGGCCCCAGAAATTATTTTTTAATTAATTATTTATTTTTGGCTGCGCTGGGTCTTTGCGGCTGCGCTCAGGCTTTCTCTAGTTGTGGCGAGTGGGGGCTCCTCTCTAGTCGTAGTGCGTGGGCTTCCCATTGTGATGGCTTCTCTTGTTGTGGAGCAAAGGCTCTAGGGCGTGCGAGCTTCAGTAGTTGTCTCATGGGCTTAGTTCCCCTGGGCCGTACATGGAGTCTTCCAGGACCAGGGATGGAACCAGTGACCCCTGCATTGGCAGGTGGACTCTTAACCACTGGACCACCAGGAAGTCCCCCAGAAAATTTTATTGTGATAGAAATTGAATCCAAATGGGCTCTACCCACCTGATGGAATAATAAGTCCTCCAGACAGTAGTAAGGTACATTTGTCACTTTTACTCTAAGTTTGGAAAGCTAACTGACCAGCGGTGAGCCAGGTGGTCATCTGAGATGAGCAGGCACTGGAGGCCTCTTTGCAGAGACTCAGCTGTTCTAGCCATCCATGCCTGACCTGTGTGAGCAGGGGGAGGCTCGGCACGCCTGCCCACCATCTCAGGAGCATTGAAGAGGGGGACTATTTTACCTCTAGCAACTTATCAGATTGTTGGTGAAAACTCATAGCATTGTTCCTACCTCGACTCCCCTTACGTGTGTACAATGTCACCACCATTCTGGGAAAAAGGTTTTAGGGGAGCCCAGATCCCATGAGGTCCCCCAGGGTCCTTGCATATCAAACTGCACTGTTGCCTTAAGAGGCACTTTGTCCCTGTCTGGGGTCCTGGCAACACTAAATGGACTTCGTCACCACAGAACTGGCCTCTGAGGGTGCCTGACACTGCACAGACCTGCCCAGGAGCTGAGGGCGAGCCCCCTGTTGCTTTTTCCACTCTTGGGACCCACACACTTCTCTCTTGCTCCTTTCCTCCTATAGACCCAGGAGAAGGCCCCTCCTTTCTTCTGCTTTTTCCCCCAAATACTTTTTTTCTTAGAGAAACTCCTATGCCTACAAGTGCTGGTTAGATAAAATAGCTTTCTCTAAACTTTCACAGAAATGGCAGTGTACATCTGATGATAAATCCATGGACGATAGGGAGTGGTGGGGACTGGGGCTGAGTGTAGTGTGACTGCCCTGTTTACAGGGCCAGCTGTTACTCAGATCCAGCTGATTGCTCTCTTACAGGAAGCAAGACCTCTGTTTCCAGATCTTTACTTTTTTTTTTTGGAAGTCAGATTTTAAATAGATGTGTATGCAGCAAAATTCACCAACTTTAAGTGTATATAGTTCAGTGAATTTTGACAAATGATTTAACCACCACCCGCTCATGAAATAGAACATTTGATTTTTCAAATGAGAAGCTGGGGACCCAGATTTTTATGCGATATTTCTTTTTATTTACCTGACTCTGCCAGGTCTTAGTTGTGACACGTGGGATCTAGTTCCCCAACCAGGGATCAAACCCATGCCCCCTGCATTGGGAGTGCTGAGTCCTAGCCACTGGACCACGAGGGATGTCCCTATGTACTATTTCTTTATTAAAGTGTTAAAAGGTATAACATGGATCAAACAGGATGTAATGGCAGGGTTGATGCAGCCCAGGGGATGCTAGTTAGCACCTCTGAGCTTTAGCAAAACAGAATCCAGAAAGTCTCACTGGTGATTGTGTGCTCCCCACTGCCCCGTGTCCCTCCCCTGAGCTGGGGAGCACAGGTCCCCAGACCTACCAAGGGAGGGGGAAGCAAAGAGGAAGATCCACTGCTAGCACAGGTCCTTATCTTGAAACACTCTCCCAGCCATGGCCCTAATGCCTCCCTTCCCTTCTGCTTCTCTGGCTAGGCCAAAGCCAACCTGGACAAGAACAAGCAGGCGCTGGAGAAAGAGAACGCAGACCTGGCCGGAGAGCTGCGAGTCCTGAGCCAGGCCAAGCAGGAGGTGGAACACAAGAAGAAGAAGCTGGAGGTGCAGCTGCAGGAGCTGCAGTCCAAGTACAGTGACGGGGAGCGGGCCCGGGCCGAGCTCAACGACAAGGTCCACAAGCTGCAGGTGAGGCGACTTCATTGGGACCGTCTCTGAAGGATGAGGTTCTTCCTGCTAATGAAGCCCCTGTCCATTTCCTTGAGTTACATTCCTCAGGGAGATGAGATGGTTGCCCTATTCAATTTAACCTCTAAAAACTCCTACCTGCTCATTCAAAAAGAGTATTTATTGAGTGCCTGCTGTATGCCAGGTGCTGTGTTTAATCCTGAGATACAACAGCAAGGAAGAAGACAAACACTGTCCCTGCCCCTGGAGAACTCCAGCCCTGTGTGGGGAAAGACATTAATAACCATGCAGATGAATATGAAATGATGCTGGGAAGCAGAGACACATACTGCAATGAATATAAATAATACAAGGGCCTGGGCCTGTGGGAGGAGGAGTCAAGGAAGGCTTCCCTAAGAAGGATGTATAGTCTGACAGATAAGGCTGTCTACTTATAGACAGGGAATAGCATGTGCAAAGGCCCAGGACTAAGTGAGAAGTCAGAAGAGATCACATAAGGCCAGTAGAGCTAGAATGATAAATCTGATGGACAATAGGGGATGGTGGGGACTGGGGCCAAGTGGAGTTTACAGGAAGGGGAAGATATGTGGCACAAATGGGACTGGAGTGGGTTGGGGCCAGAAGACACAGGGCCTTCAAGGCCCTATTATATATGCATATCGGTCTTCACTCTGAGTGATGGGAAACCTCTACTGGGTTTTTAGCTGAAGAATGACATGGTCTGTTGGTCTTTGGTCTTGATTAGCTTTGAATAGACATTTGGACTGACTTGCCATTCATGGGATATGGCCTACCTTTTGATAAATATTTAATGTGCTTAGAGCCTAGCACAAGAGTACAGGACAGCATGAAGTATGAGTTTTTCCACACACAGCTGAGCACAGGGGTTTTGCTATCCTAACACAAACAACATCATTTATATCCTCACTGTAAATGGGAGGAAGACGGATGGTGGGCTGGTATCTCCGAAAGAACTTGTTCAGAGATACCAGGGCCTGGAGTAAAAGGCAGAGGAAAGGTAGAGAGAGCTTTCTACCTTTAGTGCCTGCATCTATGGTTTTGCTGTAAGGGTCAGTGAAAGGGCAAAGAGCAGGGGTGAGGCAAGAGAGGCGGTAGGGACAGGACCCTTGGATGTGGAGGTGCCCCCTGCAGCCTCTTCCCCCACTTCAGGGATTGCGTAAGTCCAGACCACTGCTCAGTGTCTGGACCCACACACCTGCTCTTCATGTTTGCCAACTTTGGCAAGCTCCAGGATCCATGTGGAGGGCTCAGGGCCCAATTAGTACAGTCTAACCAGAGTATAACAGGGTTCTGGAACCAGAGTCTACCAGAGATTGCAACTTGTAGGTGATGTCCTTTCCTCCCCTAGGGGGCCATGGAGTGACCATGAGCAGGCCCCTTAGCTCATGGGAACCTCTCAATCAGTGGATACCCCAAGGCCTGTCACTGAGTACAGAGAGCCTCTCTTACTTAAGGACGATCCTGTTCTGGATGATCCAACTAACCAGTCTCTCGGTGCCCACAGAATGAAGTGGAGAGTGTCACGGGGATGCTCAATGAGGCAGAGGGCAAAGCCATCAAACTGGCCAAGGACGTGGCGTCCCTTGGGTCCCAGCTCCAGGACACCCAGGTGGGTATCAGGCCACGTCATCCGGAGGCACCTGGGGTACAGCCTTCCTAGGGGTGGGCCCCTGGACTTCAGCGTGTCCTTTTTGTAGGAGCTGCTTCAAGAAGAAACCCGGCAGAAGCTCAATGTGTCCACCAAGCTGCGCCAGCTGGAGGACGAGAGGAACAGCCTGCAGGAACAGCTGGACGAGGAGATGGAGGCCAAGCAGACCCTGGAGCGCCACATCTCGACCCTGAACATCCAGGTGCCCACTGCGTGTCTTTGCCCTGGAGGGTAGATCAATGGCTCGGATGTGATTGTGGTAGAACGGTGGCCCTATTTTTACTTGACTCACTAGCTCCCCCCGCTGTTGAGTTTCTTCCGTGGCGCCATTTTGCTTGGCTCACTGGCTCCCCCTGCTGTTGATTTTATTCAATGATGGTCGTGGCTTCTTAGGGGCGTGAGGCTGGGACTCCCTTATCCCCGCCTCCTCTCATCCCACCCTGGACACTGCCGTTTCAGCTCTCTGACTCGAAGAAGAAGCTGCAGGACTTTGCCAGCACCGTGGAGTTGCTGGAAGAGGGCAAGAAGAAGTTCCAGAAGGAAATTGAAGGCCTGACCCAGCAGTACGAGGAGAAGGCAGCTGCTTATGACAAACTGGAAAAGACCAAGAACAGGCTTCAGCAGGAGCTGGACGACCTGGTCGTTGATTTGGACAACCAGCGACAACTGGTGTCCAACCTGGAAAAGAAGCAGAAGAAGTTTGATCAGGTAGGGGCTGGAGGGCCCTCCCCTCTGCTCACGGACCCTGGCTGGGGGGCGAGGGTCTGGGTCTGCAGAACATCCAGCATGGCTGCTGCATGTATGGCAGCATCCCATCCTGGCTTTGCTGGACGAGATGGAAGGCTGGCCGGCTTGGGTGAGGCTCCTCGAGGGGTCAGTGAGGACAGCAGCGAAGCCTCAATGGCCATGACTTCCCAGGTTCCACCACCACCACAAGGGCCATCTAGAAACCCAGTTGTGCCTTGGTTTCTAGCCCTGATAAGGAATGAGGTTTACTGATTTTACTCATTCAGCGAGTATTTATTGGGTTCCTACTGAGGATTCCAATTAAAGTATCTACCCTTGAAATACCACTGTTCCTTAACATCTCATCACAAAGAATCTTGAGCACACAGCAAAGCAGAAAGCATTGTACTGTGACCACCTGGCCACTTACCACCTTGATTCAATCATTAGTGCCTTACCATACTGACTTGGGGCTTCCCTGGTGGCTCAGATGGTAAAGGATCTGCCTGGAATGCAGGGACCCGGGTTTGATCCCTGAGTCAGGAAGATCCTCTGGAGGAGGGAATGGCAACCCACTCCAGTATTCTTGCCTGGAGAATTCCGTAGACAGAGGAGCCTGGCAGTCCATGGGGTCGCAAAGGGTTGGACACGACTGAACGACTAACACTTCACTGACTTTATCACATGCTTATTTATAAGAGTGTATTACATCTCTCATTTGTATCTTATCTGTTGGATGTATTTCAAAGCAAATTACAGACAACTGTACATCACCCTCTTGATACCTCAGTACTGCATATAAACTACGGTTCATTTTTCAAAATATTTTTTTCTTCCCTTGAAGTAAAATTACATACAATGAAATACATAAATCTTAAGTATACACTCACCGAGTTCTGATAAATGCATACACCTGTATGACCCAAACCCCTAAATACCAGCTTTTAATATGTATTACTCAGAGTCAGTAAATACGATTTGGTTTACATGTGACTCGGGATTTATTCCAATCAGTTTGGGGATGGAATTTTGGGATTCTTCTCTTTTCTACCAGCCATCCCTTCTCTGTGCTAACAGCTTGTCCTCATTGCTTCTTATCTGCTGGTTCATTATCTGGTCCAGGGTGTGAGACTGCTCTATTATTTTCCCGTCACAAACAGTGGCGAGTTTTTGTATTGACTGCTGTTGGGAGTCCCTGTTACTTGCCCATCTTTGCTAGACTGTGGCAGTCTGGGTTTTGGATGCTACAGTGAATGTTGCTCTTTCTTTTTGTTGTTGTTTAGTTGCTCAAGTCATGTCCGATTCTTTGCGACCCCTTTCACTGTAGCCCACCAGGCTTTTCTGTCCATAGGATTTTCCAGGCAAGGATACTGGAGTGGGTTGCCATTTCCTTCTCCAGGGGATCTCCCTGACCCAGGGATCCAACCCAAGGCTCCTGCATTGGCAGGAGGATTCTTTTCCACTGAGCCACCAGGGAAGCCTCTCTATTTCTAAAGATGAGATTAACATCAGTATGGGGTGTTCTTGGAACTGCTTCCCCAGGCAGAGGGTGTGTGCAAATCCATCCACACGCTCACCATTTCCCTACTCATAGGGTGGCTCATAGGGTACTTTTGTAAGAGAGTGACTGTGGCCATGAAACAAAAGAATAGCTGGCCTCTGGCAGGATTAAGTGTCACCCTGACCTTGGTCACAGTATGTTCTAACCAACATGGGCAGCATTAGTGATTTCTAAGCACAAAGATACGGTGAATGCTGGCGCTGCAGAGCTGACCTAGAAGTCAGCAAGCAGGACTATTATAAACTATTTGCATAGATATGTGACCTCCTCCCAGCTGCACCAGGATGAGTTCAGCTGCACACAAGGCTTCTTCCCGATATTTGTGGTTAAATGCAGCCAACCCTGGGGCATGCCTAGAGCTCACTTCTGGGTCTTTTGCTATGTTGCAGTTGTTGGCTGAGGAGAAAAACATCTCTTCTAAATATGCGGATGAAAGGGACAGAGCCGAGGCAGAAGCCAGGGAAAAGGAAACCAAAGCCTTGTCGCTGGCGCGGGCCCTCGAAGAAGCCTTGGAAGCCAAAGAAGAGCTCGAGAGGACCAACAAGATGCTCAAAGCCGAGATGGAGGATTTGGTTAGCTCCAAGGACGACGTGGGCAAGAACGTAAGTGGCTCTTCATCGTCTTTGCTTGTCCACGTCCCTCCGCCCCCGACCCTCTCTGCTAGTTACCAGTCCACGGGTAAAGAGGGGGGCCCCACGCCTCATTCATGGTAAGCAATAATCAGGAATTAAAGAACAGCCTTTGGGGTTAGGGTCTGTGTCAAGGGTTCTGAGAGGAAGGCTGTGGTCTGGACTCCTGGTCACGCATGCCAGGGGTATCAAAAGCCACCTCCTGGACCATGATGAGCTGCCCGTCACAGGGGGCTGCCCAACCATCTTCATGACATCACCCCTCACGTCAAAGGTCCATGAGCTGGAGAAGTCCAAGCGGGCCCTGGAGACCCAGATGGAGGAGATGAAGACCCAGCTGGAAGAGCTCGAGGACGAGCTGCAGGCGACAGAAGACGCCAAGCTGAGGCTGGAGGTCAACATGCAGGCCCTTAAAGTACAGTTTGAGCGAGACCTCCAGGCACGGGACGAGCAGAATGAAGAAAAGCGGAGGCAACTCCAGAGGCAGGTAACCCATGGCGGGAGAGAGGGGAGGGAGAGGGGAGGGGAGGGGGAGGGAGAGGGGAGGGGAGGGGGAGGGAGAGGGGAGGGGGGCCAGCCGGCATTCCTTCCTTCTACCACCACTTCCTGGCTTCATGGAGACTCTGATTTCTCACCTGCGACCCGGGGATGGGAAGCCCACCTTTGGTGGTGGTGCAAACCTGGGCCCTGGGGGAAGGGGTCCGAGGCAGCCCTGCCCTGCAGCACACGTTTCTTGCCTCACCCAGCTCCACGAATACGAGACGGAACTGGAAGACGAGAGAAAGCAACGTGCCCTGGCGGTGGCGGCCAAGAAGAAGCTGGAAGGGGAGCTGAAGGACCTGGAACTGCAGGCTGACTCGGCCGTCAAAGGGAGGGAGGAAGCCATCAAGCAGCTGCGAAAACTGCAGGTGGGTGATGCCCTGAGTGCTGGCGGGTGATGCCCCAAGTACCAGGGAGGTCGGGTCCACAGCCGTGGGAGGACACAGCCTCCTTCTGTCGCTGATGCCTGGTCACCTGGTGCTTTTCCATCACGCTTTTGCTTTGGGGGCTGTTTCCTGCCCTAGGGGCGGGGGGTGGGGTGGGCACTATCCTCAAGCGTTTGGCTGCGGGCTTCCCTGGTGCCTCAGATGGTAAAGAATCTGCCTGTAATGCAGGAGACCCAGGTTCTATCCCTGGACTGGGAAAATTCCCTGGAGAAGGGAATAGCAACCCACATCAGTATCCTTGCCTGGAGAATTCCATGGACAGAGGAGCCTGGTGGGCTATACAGTCCACGGGGTTGCTGTGAAGAGTTGGACACGACTGAGACTAACACTCAGACCGCAGCACCGTTTCTTAGGTCTGTGGAGCCTGTCCATAGTGGTGCCCCCAGGCAGTCACCTGCGGCCAAGGACTTTGTGGTTAAATGGTGGGAAAGCCCTGGTGGCTCAGATGGTCAAGAATCTGCCCGCGATGCAGGAGACCCAGGTTCAGTCCCTAGGTCGGGAAGATCCTCTGGAGGAGGAAATGGCAACCCACTCCAGCATTCCTGCCTGGAGAATCCCTTGGACAGAGGAGCTGGCAGGCTACAGTCCACAGGGTTGCAAGGAGTCGAACACGACTAAGCGACTAACACACACACTTGGGCCGGCACAGAAAGGTAATCTGGGCCGCAGGACCTGGTGAGTAAGGACTTCTTAGCTGGTCTTGCCTGTCCTCATGTAGGCTCAGATGAAGGACTTCCAGAGAGAGCTGGAAGACGCCCGCGCCTCCCGGGACGAGATCTTTGCCACGGCCAAAGAGAATGAGAAGAAGGCCAAGAGCTTGGAGGCAGACCTCATGCAGCTACAGGAGGTAAAGCCTTCTCCGCACTGTGGGGACCCTGACGGGGAGGCCCTGGGCACCCCCAGCCTGGGTGCCCGCATTCAGCATCCCACAAGCGAAGGCCCAGTAGCATGGGTGTGGAAAGACACGGGGTTTTCTCGCTGACGGATCTGCAGGCCTCCCCCCAAGCTCAGAGGAGGCCAAGCCATTTTCAAGGGTGGCTGTGGAGACGGCCAGGAGCCTGCTACTGGGAGCGGGGTGGATGCTTGGGTGGGGCTTGGGCCTCCTGGCAGACAACCTGTTTCCTTCCTCCCCACCTCCCACCGTCCAGGATCTAGCGGCGGCCGAGAGGGCTCGCAAGCAGGCAGACCTGGAGAAGGACGAGCTGGCCGAGGAGCTGGCCAGCAGCGTGTCGGGAAGGTAGGAGCCGCCTGGGGAGAAAGGGGTCTCTAGACTCACATGATGATAGAGGCAATCAGTCAGAGGAGGCCTCCTGGACCGCATGTTTAGGCTGAACGTGATAACACATTCAGCTGAGCTTGTGACAGGGGTCATGGGTTTTTCACACCCTATTTGGTGGGGATGGGGCATCTGGGGATGTCCGGGAGGAGGGAACTGGTCCTCTTCTCAGGCCTGGCTTGGCTGACACCAGCTGGCCCCCTGCTTCCCAGCTGTGTGAGTCTGCACAAGCCTCTAAGCCTCCCTGAGTCTCGATTGTAAAAGAGGACGACGACCCAAAGGCATTGCTCCTCCGAGGGAGGGAGCTGTCTAAGCCAGGGGAGGCTGGAGGTCCCAGGGCGGCTGCCTTTCCCTTAGGAATGCACTGCAGGATGAGAAGCGCCGCCTGGAGGCCCGGATCGCGCAGCTCGAGGAGGAGCTGGAGGAAGAACAAGGCAACATGGAGGCCATGAGTGACCGCGTCCGGAAGGCCACGCAGCAGGTGGGGGCCGGGGCAGCCCGGATCCGCCCTGGGACAGGCCCTCGTCCCACCAGCCGCCACGCTTGTGCTGCACAGGCTCCTGTGTGCCAGGCCCGGGAAGGGTGAGGGGACGAGGCCAGAGAGTAGGGACCCAGCACATCCGCTCTGGAGCACCCGCTCCCTCCTCTCCGGTCACCCCAGCACCCGGCCTGCAGGGCCTCCCGTGGTGGCTCCCTCCAGCAGACGAGGCTCACCCACAAGGGCTTGGCAGTCTCCTTCCTGCCTTTTCCTTAGCCCCCACCTCACGACAGTGAGCACCCCTCCATGATGGGCACTGGGGACCCGTCGTGGAGCCAGAGTGGCACTGGGATGTGGCCTGGAAGGATGGCCAGGGAGGAGCTGGGTGCCGGAGGGGAGGGAGGGGGGCTACCAGGCGCCCTCCACCTGGTGACTTCCACCCTCCACCCTCCTCCCCAGGCGGAGCAGCTCAGCAACGAGCTGGCCACGGAGCGCAGTGCAGCCCAGAAGAATGAGAACGCGCGGCAGCAGCTTGAGCGGCAGAACAAGGAGCTGCGGAGCAAGCTGCAGGAGATGGAGGGGGCAGTCAAGTCCAAGTTCAAGTCCACCATCGCAGCCCTGGAGGCCAAGATCGCACAGCTGGAGGAGCAGGTGGAACAGGAGGCCAGGTACGGGGAGGGGGGCATCGAGCAGCACTCCAATGACCACCTGCTTGCCAGTGAGCGGTGGGGGCATGGAGGGGTCAGCCAGCCTCCCTGGGCATCAGCTCCAGCCGAGAATTGGGTCAGAGGTGCCTGTGCGGCAGCTGTGCTGGGTGAACTGAGCGAGAACACAGGAAGGCGCTATGCCCCGAGTAAGCCTCTGAGCTGTGCCCCGAGTGAGCCCCGAATGAGCCCCGAGTGAGCCTCTAGCTGCTCTGAGCGGCCGGACTCCTCAGTGACATCAGCCAGCCCCCCAGCCCGGGAGCTCCCGGGACTTCACCTAACCTGTGTCTGCAGGCTGTCACGTTAACGGGTACACCAAACATCCAGGTCCTCAGCCCCTTTGGCTCCCACAGTCATGGGCTACACGCAGTCCCTGAGCTGGAAGGTCACAGCACATTCATGACCATCAGACAGAGTCTAGATCCTTACACTGTTTTTGCCTTTTTTTGTGTGGTGACTTGATAGGTAAGTCACGTGCCACCACAGTTCACCAGTTTAAAGCACACGGCTCAGTGTGTGTGTGTGCTTAGTCGCTCAGTCGTGTGCAACTCTTTGCGATCCCGTGGACCGTAGCCCACCAGGTTCCTCTGCCCATGGAATTCTCCAGACAAGAATACTGGAGTGGGTAGCCATTCCCTTCTCCAGCGGATCTTCCCAACCCAGGGATCAAGGCCGGGTCTCCTGCATTGCAGGCAAATGCTTTACCATCTGAGCCACCAGTGCAGTTCAGTGGCTCTCAGCGTACAATTCATTGGCACACGTTCACTTCAGTCAACTGTAGCACATTAAGAAGAACCAGTAAGAAGTCCTGTATCCTTAGCCATCACCCTCTATTTTGCATCCCCGGCTCCAGGCAACCACTCATCTATTTTCTGTCTCTTGTCTATTCTGGACGTTTCACAAAGTGGGAGCATACGACACAGGGCCTCTTGCTAAGGCGGGCTTTCTTCACTGAGCATGTTTCCAAGGTCCTCCCGCACTGTAGCCAGGGTCAGCACGTCATTCCTTTTCACGGACGAATACTGTTCTCAGAATGAGCTCTGATTCGGGCTTAGGAAAAGTGCCCACGTGGGGACTTCCCTGGTGGCCCCGGTTAAGACTCTGTGCTCCCAATGCAGGGGGGACAAGGGTTCGATTCCAGGTCAGAGAACTAGATCCCACATGCCACAGCTGAGACCCAGTGCAGCCAAGTAAATAAATAAAATTAAAAAAAAAAAAAAAGAAAAGTGCCCACGTGGGTGATGCTGGTCGGGTTCATGCACTGGCTGCAGGGAGGCCTCCCCCATCTGAACCTTCCCTGCTTGCCCCATGTGCGCAGAGAGAAACAGGCAGCCGCCAAGTCACTGAAGCAGAAGGACAAGAAGCTGAAGGAGGCCCTGCTGCAGGTGGAGGATGAGCGAAAGATGGCAGAGCAGTACAAGGAGCAGGTAACCGCGCCCCGGCCCCCCACCCAGCCCCGCAGGCCCCGCCAGGCACCCACCTGACCCTCGGGCCACTCCTTGCCAGGCCGAGAAAGGAAACGTGAGGGTCAAGCAACTCAAGAGGCAACTGGAGGAGGCAGAGGAGGAGTCCCAGCGCATCAACGCCAACCGCAGGAAGCTGCAGCGCGAGCTGGACGAGGCCACGGAGAGCAATGAGGCCATGGGCCGCGAGGTGACGGCACTGAAGAGCAAGCTCAGGTGAGGCACCGGCCCCCGGGGGCCTGGGGTCACGGGCTGGGTGCGCGGGGTGGCCTGAAATGCCCACAGTGGCTCAGGGGCCCTCTCCCCGGAGCCGCTCAGCTCATCGTGTATGCAGCACCAGCTGTATGCAGCACTCGCCTGCGCTGGATGTGGGCGGGGCTCAGGTCACAGGGGCCCTGCCTCTGAGCGGCTCCCCTTCCGTCCTAACAACCAGTCCTTCCCCGTCCTCCTGGCAAGGAGCAGGAAGACCAGGCGGTGTCTCCCTGTCTCCTGAGACCCTTCCTTCTCTGTGTTAGGACATTGGCAGACTCCCTTCTCTCTTCCCTTCTCTTCTTCACTTTCTCTTCCCCGCTCTTCCTAACTCAGGGTTTCTCTGCCCGATCTCCATCCAGGGCTGAACAACTCTTTGTTCATCATGGGCTTCCTTGGTAGCTCAGATGGTAGAGTATCTGCTTGCAATATAGGAGACCCAGGTTCTATCCCTGGGTCAGGAAGATCCCCTGGAGAAGGGAATGGCAACCCACTCCAGTATTCTTGCTTGGAAAATCCCATGGACAGAGGAGCCTGGTGGGCTACAGTCAGTCCATGGGGTCACAAAGAGTCAGACACGACTGAGCGACTGTCATGGGCTGGCCTGTGCCCTGTAGGACGCTGAGCAGCACCCCTGGCCTCCACAAGCTAGATGCAGCGGCGCTTCCCCTGATGTCCCTGGGGGAGCTGTTGCCCACAGTCAAGCCCCTCTGCCCTAAGTGGGCGGGGTTGTTTTCTCTCCCATCCCTGAACCTCTGGGCCTGAAGGCAGTAGGTGCTCCCTGCTCCCCAGGGCTCCTTCCAGCCCCTGGTCCCCCCGGTTCCCTGAAAGGTCTAGCTCCACGCTTTCCATGTCACTCGTCCACACCCTGTAGGCTGGTGATCCAGCTTAAAGTCCATGACATTCTCTCCTCCAGAGCCCTGCCACTCGCCCGCACGCCCGCTAACTCTCTCAGCCCTAACCTAACCATCAGGCATCACATCATCAGCCCACCACCACCTTGCTTCAGCTCTCCCCTCTGTCTCCACTGGGGTCTTGCACCCCTCGGCTCATCCTCTCGCAGCCCCACCGACTCCACGGTTACGATCAGCCTCTCCTACATCCTCCACATTCTAGTCCCTCTTCCTGCTGTGCTGGGCTCACTTGGTTAAAATACAACCCAAATGAAACCCAGCTGCCAACCTTGTGCAGCTCAAAGCTGTGTGAGAAAGCCAACAGGAGCGCTGCCACTTCCATTGAGAAACGTGCCATTGAGACACCAAGCTGACCCCCCTTAGTGCTGCTGGGACTTTCCCCGCCCCTCTCCTCTCACCTCCCCCCTCCCCCTCCTCCAGCCTCACCCCTCCCGCAGCCTCTCACCCCTTCCCTCCCCCAGCCTCACCCCTCCCCCAGCCTCTCATCTCTCCCCCACCCTCTCTGCATCCAGAATCCAACCACTTCTTGCCACCTGGTCCAACCTGCCCTCTCCTCCAATCTGGACGACTTTCTCAGCCTCCTCATGGGCCTCTCGCATCCATTCTGGCCTCTTATAGTCCGTTCTCAACACAGAAATGGTGTGGGATCATGCCCCTCCGTTGTTTGGGGCCCTCCATGGGCTCCCATCTCGTTCAAAGTAACATCTTTACAATGTTTAGTTCCACTGGGCCCTGCATGATCTCTGTCCTCTGCCTCCTAAATTACCCCCCCAGCTCTTCATCTTCTGCCTCAGGGCCCTTGCACCGGGCTGCTGTCTTTGCCCAGAAAGCTCCTCCCCCAGCTCATTGCAATAGCTGCCCCCTCCTCCCCTTCCTTCAGGTGTTTACTCATCCATGTGATCAGAACTTCCTGCCTCACTCCCTGCCATTCTCCTCTCTGTCATCGTGGAACTTATTCTTTTACTTATCTCATATCCAGTCTGTCCTCACTCTTGGCCTGCAAGGCCATAAACACAAAGCCTGTGTCTGCTTATTCATCCCCAGTGTCTGGGCACAGAATAAGCCTTCAGTTGTTGAGTCAGAGATGATGTTTCTCCAGCCTCAGACATTCTCATACCACCTTTGCATTTTGCCTTAGTCTCTTACCAACTGTACTTTTGTTGACTTGCTACTTTCTTTGAAATTTACTGTGTAAATCATACATGTGTCTATTGACAAATGAAACCTACCTCCCCTGTATTGTTAAACCAGGGTCCCTTGCATCAACAGGTCACAATCAAGTTAAACACAGTGAAAACAAAACAACAGTGAGTTCTAGCTATCGTGGCCACAAACTGATGACTGTGACCTGAAGGCCGACTTCTCATTAAAAAGGCAATGACAGAAAACGACATTAGCACCAAACAGACTCTCTGCCATATCAGATGTATTTAAAGAGTGGAAAGGGGAATCACTTTCTCACCGTGCAATTCAGCAATCCAAGGGCATGCCTGGGAACCTTCTGAAATCACCGGGCATCTCAGTTCCAGACTCTGAGAACCACTCTAGGAGACAAAGGGAAGCCTGATCCTCTTTCACAAGCAGCTGGCTCGGAGTGCAGGCATTCAGGAGGGAGCCCCCTGCCCGTGCAAGGTGACGGATGGGTGGTGTGCCCCCACTGCTGGAACCCCCAGAACCCTCTCTGCTGCTGACTGGACGCTGCCCTTCCGTGGCTGAGCCGTTGGGGAGCAGTCGGCCACCCCAGCTCTCTTGCCACTTTGTTGTCACTGTCCCTTTTTTGGGACTGATGTCTTTTTTTTTATTTAAATTTTTAAAATCTTTAGGCTGCACTTCGAGGCTTATGGGATCTTAGTTCCCAGACCAGGGATTGAACCCAGTTCTCGGCAGTGAGAGCTCGGAGTCCCAACCACTAGACCACCAGGGAATTCCTGGGACTGGTCATTCGTGCAGCACAAGCCAACCATCCCTTTTGGATTCTGCCCCGGATAACTGACCCTTCTCGGGGCCATACAGGCCGGTATTAGACCACCCATTTTTTACAGTTAACACAAGCATATGTGTACATATGGGTGGAAGACAACTCCCACCTTTGCTGCCTCCTCTGAGTCCTCCAAACGTGCAAAAACCCAAGATCAAGCACGAGGGCTGTGAGTGAGGTTTGCAAGCCTAGCCAGCTCCTCCATGAGCAAGGAATTACAATGCACGTTTCACATGATTTTACCAGCCAGATACATCGCAACATGAGCCCTTGTTAGAGCCTGACCAATGCACCCATCCCTCCCCAGACTGCCAGGTATCTCCACATGCACCGCCCAGGTGCCCGCCTCTACCTCCTGGCTATGGGCGTGAGAGGCAGTGGAGATAGTCACAGTAATGGAGCGACAGGCTGCTGCAGGCTCCTCGCCTCGGCCTGTTGGGGTTCTGGTCTCACGAGGATCTTCTGGCCTAGCTTACTCAGATTCCTTTACCTTCCTGAAGAGAAAAGCAGAATGGGAGGAAGCCATTAAGCCTGCATTCTTTAAGCTCTGAAGGACAGAAAGTGCTTTTTAATTGGAAAAAAACAAACCGCTTGTCCCTTTGTGTGCCAGCTTCCCTGAGTGCTTGGTGGCTGCAGATGTTCCGCCGTAAGGGTCTTTAAAAGTGGCTTTAACTACTGAATTGAAGCAAACACCTTTAATGATTAAACTCGCACTTGAACAGGAGGATGGTAACCACCGGGGACTCTCTCTCTCTGTTTCAGAGGCCCCCTCCCCCAGGAAACTCCGCAATGACTCACCAGGTATCATGCCTGCAGCTTCGCAGCTCGTGTGTGCGTGTGTGGCTCCTAGTGTCCATTTCCTTTCTGCCAACGCGCCCCCCCTGTCTCCCTGTCCCCCTTTTTGGGCCCTCCCAAACTTCTGAGATGTCTACAGAGTCTGAAGGCTTAGGGATCTTAGGTTCAAAATGGCCTTTCATCAAAACCAAGATGCACCCGAGAAGACCTCACAAAGTCTCCTTCCTCCTGCTTGGGCGTTTGACGTGGCACTGATGTGGCCTGTCACACCGCGTGCTGACAAGTTTCGAGGCTGTTTTGCGTGGCTTGGAGGGTTCTTACCTGTGTGGCAGGCCCCTCGTACATGGTGAGGCCACGGCTGGGCCGTGCCCCCTCATCCGGTTCAGGCAGCTCGCCACCATCCGGGTACCTTCCTGGAGAATGGCTGCCATCGGCTGGTCTGGTTCACAAGTCGGAGTTAGCCAAGCACAGGGTCATGGTGGCCCCCAGCCACAGGCCCCCCGGGCTGGGGTTTCCACACACGTGTGCGAGCGAACGAGCTCTCATCCCGACATCTCACTCTCACTAGGGCTGCGTGGGGCTTGAGCAAGGCCGGCCGCTAACTGCATCTTGAGCGCACGAGGGCCGGGTCAGGCCGAGTCTTTCCCAGAGGCCTCACAGGCACGTGTTCACAGACCAGGGATGGACACCCATGACTCGGGGGGAGCACGGGGCCATCACAAGACAGGGTCCAGAGGCCTCGGCCTCTCTGGGATTCTAACAGCGTCTTCACACGTGCAGTTGGGCACCAGGGCCCGGCTTTCCCTCATCATCTTTGAGGCCCAGCCAGCCCTGCCTTCTGTCCGTCTTCTCTCCTGGAGAAATCTTGGCTTTGCTGTCACTATCCAAAATACTTAAAGCTGGAGGAGGTCTCGGCAGGAGCTTTAGGTGGAGCGTCACGCCTCTGGGGCACTGCTCTTGAGCGGCTCTCCTGCCAGCTCGTTCGGATCGCCGGATAAGCTGGGTCCTAGGCTTGGCTGGAGTGTAGGCCCCACCAGTTGATGGACCCTAAGTCCTTGTAAGGTAGCAGGGCCTACACGCTTGTGCTCATTCCTGGGACGCCAGCAGTGCCTGAGATATGTTCCTGAGTCCATGAACAGAACCCAAATTCTCCAGGATCAGACACTTCAAGCAAATTTTTAGAGAAGTCCCTTACTTCCTTTGGCAGAGATAGCCAGTTATCAACCTTTGCCTAGGACATGAGGCCTGTTTGTTCAAGTGAGGCTCCTGAACCAAAACAGACCAGCTTCAGGCCTGGCGCCCACACAGGGGGGCTTCCAGGGACCCAGGAGTGACTGACTTACTTCTTAAGTCAAAGGAGCATATTGATCAGTTCAATTCTAGTTAGCAAATGTGGGCTTCCCAGGTGGCACTAGTGGTAAAGAACCCACATGCCAATGCAGGAGATGTAAGAGACTCATGTTCAATCCCTGGGTCAGGAAGATCCCTTGGAGGAGGGCATGGCAACCCACTCTAGTATTCTTGCCTGGAGAATCCCCATCGTCTGAGGAGCCTGGAGGGCTAGTTCACAGGGTTGCAAAAGAGTTGGACATGACTAAAGCAACTTAGTACACACGCAGTACTAAGTACAGGCTCTTCTGAGAGGCAAAGGGAAACCAAGGCACTGTTCCCAGCCCAGCCCATCCATTGTTGAACCTGGAAGGTTAGACGCAGAGGAGAAAGCTGTGTGTACGACTGCTGAGCCCTGCATGCTGAGAGAACACATGCTAAGGAAGGAAGAGATTTTTTAAAGGTCACCTCTAGGGAGGGAGTGATATAAAGTTACTTTCAAAGGAGTTGGGGACCTAGAAGCTTCCTCTGATGGGAGGAAGGCTGCCCTGAGTCTTTAGTTGGTAGTATCTACCACTTTAAGTATTTATTCCTGATCGCTGCCCCCTTGGGAACTACCATCTGCCATACCCACTGGGCTTTGCCAGCCCAGTTCCTCCCACCCTTGGACCCCAGATGGCTCGTGCTGGGAAGCCTGTCAGCGATCAGGAATCTCTGGGCCTTGCTTCTGCCTCCTGTCTTACCTGTCTGAGTCGCCCCCTGTGACTAAAGAATCGATGGGCTGGGCTCACCCTCGTGGCTTTCCTTTGTCCGCCTTTGTGTGGTGAAGTGGATCGTTTTTTGTTGCAAAAGTCTGCTTTCTTCTTAGACATCCTAAAATGAGTTAAGACCCGTTAAACGGGGTCAGATGGCCAGAGCTCAACATATAACGTTATTTGTTGTGGTCGCTGAAAAAAAGGCAAACATTCCTTCCAAACGGTGGAGGTTAAGAGCAGGCGGGTCTGACTTTTCCTCCTCCTGACTGCCCTGCCTTCTTACACAAAGCCTCCCTGCCAGTGACCAGGGCAGGCCCTGGTGAGAACAGGGCATCCGGCAGGACAGAGAAGAGGCGATAGGAGTGGGAAAGACAGAGAGAAAGGGCCATCCCACCAGTTAGAGCTAAAAGACACCTTGGATTAATGGGTCTAACGTTTTTCTGACAAATATCCACTGAGCACCTATTCTCTGCCTTGCATGGTGCCTGCCATGGTGAGCACAAAACAGACGAGATCCCTGCCCTGTTGGAACTCAGTCCAAGGATTCTGCTCCACGGAAGCAGGGTGTGTTGGTGCCTTTAACCAGACAGCATTCTTCTGGCGACCACACAGGGACCTCCTTCCCTCTCAAGGCTGCCCTTGGTGGTCACGCTCACCTTTCTCCAATTCAAAACCTAACCCCCTCCCCGCTTTTCCTTCTGCAAAAGAGGAGGTGCGGACACAAAGGTTCCCCCTCATCCCGGCCCCAGAGAGTAGGAAAAATCCCATGCGGGGCATCACCCCACTTGCCTCTCCCTCTTCTTTTCTAAATAGAAGTCCACAGCTGACCAGAAGCTGGTGAGTCAGCAACTGACCGAGCCAGACATTTTTTAAAGCAGATGGTCCTGCTTTGAAAAACCTATTCGCCCCCATTGCAGCTGATTAAATGCACCCATACCTCCAGATGGGTCAGGATGTGTTCACTTCCACCTGAATATATTTGCGTCTCATTTGTTCCAAGTCTCTGTTTGTTCTTTGCTCAGTCTGAAAACCTCCTCCAACCTCACAGATTTCTGTCCTAAACAAACATATGTCTTCTTAAAAACCCACAGGCGAGGGAACGAGACCTCTTTTGTTCCCACAAGAAGGTCTGGAGGACGTAGAGTTATTGAGAATGTGGACGGTTCTGAGGAGGAAATGGACGCTCGCGATGCCGACTTCAACGGAACCAAAGCCAGTGAATGAAATGACTTGCTCAAAACGGGACAGAACCAA
Organism: Giraffa tippelskirchi; assembly: GCF_054371585.1. Lineage (NCBI taxonomy): Eukaryota > Metazoa > Chordata > Mammalia > Artiodactyla > Giraffidae > Giraffa > Giraffa tippelskirchi. Next base: position 27,374,943 of record NC_137287.1, read on the forward strand.
ACCCAGTGGACTCCGCTTAGCACTGTCTAAATCCATTTTCAAACTCCAAACATCACAGACACCCCTCACGATGAATATAAACACCGCCCTGCATTCAGGGCATCATCTTAAGTTTGGAACGAGGTAACCAAAGGCGAAAAATCCAACAGGAGACACAGACACACCCATCCTCTCTGCCAAGAACTGTGCAGAGGTTTTTTTTGAATTTTTAGAAAAATATATCCACGGTAACTGATCACTGGCAACTTAATTTACATGAAACAGGGAGAAAGTCACCACCGAGATGGGTGCCCCTGCCCCTACTCCCCAATTTTCCTGCCCTGTGGACCCTTCCACCATCCCAGGGTGGGGGTGGGGGCCGGTTTGAGAATTCCTCTTCCCTCCGGTTCCCACACGTCAGACGCACACAGTTCACTGAGACCAAGTGCCTTCTGTAGTCACGTGAGTTACAAAGGAGACGCCGCTCAAAGGCTAAGAGCAGGAAATTCACACTGTTTTATATGCACTGACTGTACACCCTCACTAATAAATGGTTATAAATCACTACAACTGAGCTGGCTTTTCTGTTGCTTTCTAGAGAAAAAGGACAGGACGCGATGGGTAGGGAAGGGAGAGGGGGCAGAGTGGCCTCATTTATGATGATCCTATGAAGTCAGTGGAGCAGGAACTGGCAACAGTATTTTTGCCTGGAAAATCCCAGGGACAGAGGAACCTGGTGGGTTACAGTCCATAGGGTTGCAATGAGTCGGATACAACTAAGTGACTAATGTTTATGAAGTCAGGGTTGTTATTTCATTAAATGGGGAAACTTAGGTATAGGGAGGTGAGATGAATTGTCCGACACCCCACAGCTGGCCAGGAGGAGAGCAGAACCTCAGAGTGGGTCTGAGGGAGGGGCTCTTCCACGTAGGAGGTGAGCGGCTCGAGGCCCAGGGAGCAGGACTGGGTTCCGGAAGAACATCTGCTTCAATCAAAACAGCACGTGATGGGGACTTCCCTGGTGGTCTGGTGGCTGACACTTTGCCTTCCAATGCAGGGGGTGTGGGTCTGAACCCTGGTCGAGCAAGATCCCACATGCCTTATGGCCAAAAAAACCAAAACATGAGACAGAAGCAATATTGTATCAAGTTCAATAAGGACTTTAAAAACGATCCACATAAAAAATTCTTAAAACAAAACATAAACAACACACACAAACCACGGTATGTACTTAATGTGAAGAATAACAAAAGTTCCTTGAATGTTTGAGTTAAAACACAAGACTTCGGCCAGCAGGGGTTGACAAACTTTTTCTATAAAGGCCCAGAAATGGTCTCTGTCACATTTTTGTCTTTTTTTTTTTTTTAATTAAACTATCCTTTAAAAACGTATAAACCATTCTTGGCCTGAGGCCCATAAAAACCGGGTCTGGGCCCGTCCTTTCCTTCACCTGCATGCTCTAGACAGAGCTGCCTGGCAAAGGTTCCACTCAACACAAACGACTCCATATTCAGACCTTGGGGGCTCAAACAGACTGAAACGAAGCGAATCACAGAGACCAAGGACACACTGAAAGACCAAACGATACAACTTGAACAGGACATACATGTGTTCCAAACACAATTCTAAGCTGACCTGAAAGGAAATTTTTAAAAAGTAGGTTTTTTTCATTGTCACTTGGTTAAAAAAAAAAAGTTTTTCACCACCAGATGCACAAACACAGAAGCACTGAATGGCATTTACTGACTGCCACAAACTAGCTGAAAATCAGTTTCTCTTGATTTTATTGTTCTTTTAAAAAAATAAAAGTACATCTTTTACCAATACAGGTTAGAATGTTGCCATGATAATGAGGTGAGCACTGGAGTTTAATTCTCTGCTGAATTTCAGTAGCACTTTAAAAGTTCTGTTTTCAACTGGATAGTTTTGCTGTTCTTTTGGAAAAATAACTTAGTAACAGAAGGCTGTTAAGCTACATGCATACGTCTGAATTCACATGTTCCTTTTACTTGTGTCCAAAGTGTGAGGCAGCTAATCAAAACCAGCAGACAGGAGCCACATGCCGTCTGCATGGAAATCCTGGGTTTGTTTCTTCTTTAATAAGGATGCTCCCAATGCAACCCTGGTGACTTCATCTTATCTGAAGGTCACTTTGATTATTTCATCAAGGCTTTGAATGAAGTCCTATTCTCACGGATTGCATCAGTAAGGCCATCACACCCCAGAACTCCTCAGAAGCAGAGGACACTCCCAGACCAAGGCGGGAGGCTCAGGACAAAGATAGGTCTAAAGAGGACACAGATTTTCCACAGACCTGGTCCCCACAAAATTTACACTGAAACTCAAGCATGCCTCTAAAAGCCTCAGTGACAGGCAGGTTAAAAAGTCTTGGAGGTACATGTGTATAAAACAGAGAGCTAGCGGGAAGCCACTGTATAGCCCAGGGAGCTCAGCTCGGTGCTCTGTGATGAACTAAAGGGGTGGAATGGGAGGCTCAAGAGGGAGGGGATATATGTATACACACGTAGCTGATTCACTTTGCTATACAGCAGAAACTAAACAATATAGTAAAGCAATTATACTCCACTTAAAAAAAAAAAATGTCTCGGAGGTACACCATACCACAGTTTAAATAAAAGGTACGTGCCTGTTCTATTCTTCACCCCAGGCGTGATTTCAGGGCACTGACCCCTGCTGTGCCATACTGGAGATTTTGTTCTAGAAGAAGCACCAGCCATGTGGGGCAGGGTGCGCCTAGGATGGGCTCACACTCCACTCCATAGGTGTCTCCGATCATTAAAAACACCTCTCCAGACCAAGCGGGACTCAGCTGACAAGGATGGGGTGGCCTTGGCACACATGTCACCCTTTCCAGAGGGTCAGGTTGGTCCCGTCTCCGAGCTGTACACACCAGCACGGAGGCCGGGGGTTAAGAGACTGCATTTCCTGCGGCCAACGACCCAGGGCCCCCGGCGATGGCCTTGGTCACTTGGCTAGTGTGACTGCTTGCTCGTTATTTCTCAAACTAACTTAAAAAAACATACCCAAAACCTAGTTTAAAGAGGGAAGGAGGGGAAGGGCTCGCGCACAGACACCGGGGCCTCGGCTTCCGTGGGTTTCCTAAAGCAACATCTTGACTACACCCTGGGCTGACGGCAGCGACGGTGAGGAAACGTTCAGTGACGGCTTCCCAAACTCCAGGCGTTTTCCCAACCTTCAGACAGAGCAAACCAAGTTAAGCGGACATTACGGCTGTTCTAGGCTGGCTAGCACGGGGCCCACAAAGTTACAAGAGTGAATATCAAGGTCGGGAGCAGTGTCTCACTGGGTCTCAATTTTCTCTCCTGTGAAATGAAGAAAAGGACACTGGCCATCTAGCGCTCACGGCCCTCCCCCAGAGCCACACAAAAAGCCCCGTCGCAGAAGACCCTCCAAAGAACACCCCTGGCTAAAGGTCCAGAAGTTACGTGCATGCTGGGGAAAACAAATTCTTCCTCTCCTGTCCTCCGTCTGCGCCACTGACCACCCCAAATCTACGTGGCCCAGGGGCCAGGGAGATGGTGGCACATCTTAGAAAATTCTAGAATCTGGAGGCCGCCCTGATTTTCTTCAGGCCAGAAAATATATGAAGCTGTTAGAGGTCAGGTTTGTGTTTTCCAATCTGGTGACTGGCTGCAGGAATCCAGCCTGGCTGATTTAGTTTCCTGAAGGTTCTAAAGGGTTTAAAAAAAAATAAATCAAAATCCGCTTCTAGGGGAAGCAGAACAGTGTTTGAAGCCTGAGTCCCAAACAAGTGATTTATACAAAGGGCTTTCTCACAGCACGACTGGGAGCTGGGGCTGTAGAGTCAATAAAAATGACCCTCTCCCTGGCCATTTGCCCAAACCAGAAGATTTCAACTAACTTGGCCTTAAGGGATAGAGATATGCTGACATAATTCCTGCAACTTTCAAAAAAAACGGCTATGGGTCAGGGGTCAGAGGCTTCTGGCTGGAGTGGACAGGTTCTCCCGACACTAAGGAGGAAGCACACAGGGCACTGACCCTTTGTCACCTAGAGGCACGTTGCTGCCGCCGGGCCGCCTGTCCACGCTGTCTCTGTTTTTGCTCCCCCGCCCTGAGGCTGGGCCACTGGCTCGGCTTGGGGACTGATCGTACACGAAGTTCCGGCAGGAAGCAAGTTTGGACTCCAGGGCCTGGAGAGAGAGATGCTTTCATTGCTCAAGTTGAAGACAAGAACCCTTACACCTCTCATCAGAGCCCACATTGTTGTTCAGTCACCCAGTAGTGTCCGACTCTTTGCATCCCCCTGGACCGTCGCACACCAGGCCTCCCTGTCCCTCACCGTCCCCCGGAGTTTGCCCAAGTTCATGTCCATTGCATTGGCGTTGCCATCACTGTTCTTATGTGTATGGGCCATCAGAGCCCATTCACATCATAATAACTTAAGGCAGTGGTTCTCTAAGTAGAACCACTAGTGTTAGAACCATTGTATTAGAACCCCAAAGCATGCCCTCCCCGCTCCCCCACCAAATTCAGTGTACATCCAACTCATACAACCAGTGAGCTAAGATATCTAGGAGCCTCCTAAAAAGTCACTAACCCTACCTATGATCCAAGTCTGCCTACAAGAAAGAATGAAGTTGACTTTTGGAGTCATTCATGGTCACTGTTACCTAGTTAAACACACACCAAGTGGCAGGAGGTTTGAACAAGCACTTGCCTCGCTGTAAACAGGCCCAAAGGGGCACTGAGATCACCCTGGGCTTCTCTATAATCTAACCGTTAAAATCTGTTTGTAAAACAGCAAACCAGAAAACCAAAAGCCAAAAAGAAAAACACAGGAAACGGGTTGCAAGCTTCTATTAACTCTGAATACACACCTTCTGGTCAATGACAGACTGGCAGGATTTAAACTATGTGGCTTTCCCTTTTTAAATATTTAGAAAGGCATCATTTTTAAAAATAAGAGAAACAACTACAGAGAATACCCGTGTGATTTCTTAAGCACCAAAGACTCCTTCCCTGTAATTAACATAAAACCTGTAAGGTCATGTTCTCTGCCCAGCCTTTCAAGATTTTCTCTTTAACTCCCTGAGAAAATAAAAACCACGTCTGACAAAATACGATCCCCTGGCGAAGGGAATGGCAAACCACTTCATTATTCTTGCCTCAAGAACTCCATGAACAGTGTGAAAAGGGAAGGCAGTTTTCAATTTTTCTCAGTTTCTTCAAACTGAGAAAAATATCATTGATACCATTCAAACGTCCCAAATTGCCAGGGAAAATGGCACAGGGTAAGAATGGTATACCTGGGGATCTAAGGGTGCCTCAGGGTCAGAGCCTGTGTTTGTCAGAAACAGTGCTCCCCGAGGGCCTTCCCTGCAGTCCAGTGGTTAGGACTCTGGGCTTTCACTGCCCAGGGCCTGGGTTCAATCCCTGGTTGCGGAACTAAGACACAAGCCCTGCAGCCAAAACCAAACAAACAAAACTTTAAAAACCAGAATCACCACCCACAGACGCACAGCAATTCTAAGGGACACGAGACGAGCCAGGCCTACACCTGCACTCATGAAGCCTCTGCCAGACGGGAAGTGACCAGCAAGTTCACGCCTCAAGTCTCCTGAAGACAGAGGATGCCACGTGAACCCCGGGCACCAAGCCACGTGATGCCATCTTACCCCCACTTTCCGCAGCAGGTCTCCCACGATGTTGAGGGCTGATATCCGGGCTGCGGGCGTGAGGGGGGTCCCCCCAGTGGAGTCGTCCAGACCTGTGTGTGTAAAAGGACGCACACATGACATCAATACACACGGAAAAGTCTGTGCACTAACGTCTCTGAATGTGAAATCTGGAGGTGGGTCCCTGTGCCCTGACTCCAACGATGCCCTGTTTCAGTCACTAGTGTGCTGCCCGACATAACGAGAGTACCTGATGACCAACTTCTCGTAGCCTTATGATGATTATACTCAGTATTTATCTTTAGATGCTACTCTTTGAAATAAAAGAAAATCAAAGCAAGTCCTCTGAAACTCTGAGGAACTCCATACAGTTAATTAACATTCTCAGCATCTGAACAAGGCCCACTGGTCAGGGTTCCACCCCTCGGAGCCCCCTCTCTCTTCTGAGCAGGGCTCACGGAGCTCGGGGATCAGCATAACCCGGGCGTTCATCAGAAACAGAGGATCTCAGGTCCCGCCCACATCTGCTGCATCTGAGGCCCAGCTGAGGCACGTGCTTAAAGTGGGACTTAGACTAGGACTCTGGAAATGGCACACTCTGTGCCTTCTGGGCACAAGCTGAGCGACAGGCAGTATGTGGCGGGGAAAGCCCGGAGCCTGCCCGCCATCTGCCAGCTGTGCCATGTCAGGCCAGCTCCTTAACCCGGAGTCTCAGTCTCCTCATCCATCAAATGGGGGCAAGGCTTGCATTACTTGCTTCTTGGGCCTCAATGCAAATCCAAGGAGGTCGTACATACCCACAGAGCACAGCGAGCAGAAGGGCTGGCACCTCCTGAGTGCTCAGTAATTGTCTATTATTATTATTATTTGTTATTAAGTGGCCCAATCAGAGCCCCACAGTTAATCAGTCAGCACAGGGGCTGGGCAAGCACTCCATTTCTTGGTTTTTCCCCCACACAGCACAGGTTATGCTGGGACCAGTTCTACAGAATGTATTGCTGGACCCACAAAATGCTTTATCTGGTTACTGAAATATTCAACTTGGGAGATTTCATATACAACATGGGGACTTCTGGCCTCTGGTCCTCACCAAAGGACCCACACCTCTCGCGGCTGAAGCAGAGAGGCAGCGGCCCCTCTGGATGAGACTTCCATTCTCCGGTTTGCCGCAGACTCCACCGCTCCCAGTCGCCTCACATTCAAGAGGCCCCTCTCACCTACCACATTGCTCTGCCCCTGTGAGCCCCACCTCTGCTCCCTGCTGTACAGCCTGGCCCTGTTTCTCTTTCACCCAGGAAAGCCTTGTGAAGCCAAGAGAACCCTCCCAACTCCCATCCCCCTTACCACGTCTGAAGGTCCCAGGAGTGTTTAAACTAGAGCTGGGTCCTCGATGAGCTATGGGGGTGGACGGCACGGAACCAGTGGCCTGCACCGCTGTGTCTGTCCTTTCAGCGTCCCCCGAGCTGGGCATGGGGGTCCTGGGTTTCTCCTGCTTTTGCTGCACAGCCAATTCCTGCCGCAAATCTAGGCGAGGAAAAGGATTCAGATTAAGTCCTTGTTGCGGGTGACGGGGCAGGAGACAAGGGTGAGCAAGAACCACCACCAGAGTGAGAAACTCCCAGTGGAAACCCCGAATGAAGCAGACCCCACAGGACCTTGCCCCGCAGGCTTGCAAGACCACACAGTTTTTCTTTTGAGTAAAAACAAAAAGATTAAAAAAAAAAAAAAAAACTTTTAAAATTATGACTGTACTGTTTCAGGAAAATTCCAGTGTATCAGGATATACAGAGTACCAAGTGCAGACATGCCTTCCCAATCCACCCTCAAATGCTCGGCCTCACTCCTGATCACCATAACATGAGGGTGACTGTTTCAATCCTTTTCCTCTGCATTTTCACATATACAGTTTATATATGCGTGTGCATATCTTTTAAGCATATAATTTTTATTAAGCATAGCTAGAAACATACATCTACTATCTACATACTTGCCCCCTTCAATGTTATGTCCTAACAAGCTTTCTATGACATTTATATCTGTATCATGTTTGTTTCTACTATTTAACATTCCACAAAATAAATCTATGTAATTTACGTAGGCAATTCATTACTGACGGACATTTAGGAACAACTACGTTTTAAACTCGAGAATTTTTCTTTTAATCCCTCTTCTACTGGCCACACATTAGAAACCAAATGAACGTCATAAACAATTAACCAGGACTTTAACAAAATCTCTTCTGAGCCCAACTCGGATGACTTGCGAATGTGGTAAAAGGCTGGGGGAATTCCCTGGTGATCCAGTGGTTAGGACTCCACACTTTCACTGCTGAAGGTGTGTGTTCGATTCCTGGCTGGGCAATTAAAAGCCCACAAGCTGCATGGCATGGCCAAATTGAAAAAAAAATGCCCTACCTCTAGAAGTGCTCCAAAGAGCAAATGCTGATGAGATTCCTGAGTTCCAAGCCACTTGCATTAGCAGCCATCACATTTCAAAAAAGTAAAGGGCTGGCTAGCAGGTCCATCAACAGATATTTCCCCCCCACAAAACTCCTGTGCTCCTGCTAAGCATAAAACTGGTGATGGGATTAAATACCCACTAGGGGTCTTTAGAGGGTGGGACATTTGACAATTCCTAGGACAGGGTAGGAATCAAGCCTCAACCTACCCATCAAGCCTCAACCTACCCAGCGTGATCCCCAACCTCAGACCAGAGCACCAAGAAGGGTGCAGATTTCTAGCAAAGGGCATGCCGGGAGATGCTGTGGGACAGGACACCCTCGGGCTGGGAGAGGGCACGACGCTAGTCAAACCCACGGACCAAAGCCCTGGCCGCCTGACCTCTGGCTTCATCCTTTAGTCGCTGAACAGATTCCAGGAGATTCTCCTTCTCATCTAGTTCACTCTCCAGGAAAGCATTTCTTTCAATGGCTTGATTCAAACGCTGTTCAAAGTCCTCCAGTGACATGATCGTGGCCCTGGGTGAGAGACAAGCAAGGTTGCCCGAGGGAACAAACGCATCTGTTATGCACCCGGGAGACGAGATACCCGGGCAGCGGGTCCCGGCTCCCGCACGTCCTAATCCCAGAGATGAGCAGCCCCTCGACTTCGGGACCAGCACCTTCACCTGCACAACCTGTCAGCTCACGGGGCGCACAAGGCTGTCCCGAGGGTTAATGAGAGCATGTCCATACAGCACTTAAAACACGAGCCAGGATCTAATTAGGACCACAGACAGGCCCCGATCAAATGCCAAGAGCAGCACGTTCCATCTTGTCTCCGAGACTCAAACCATGTAGTCAGCATTCAGAACGTCCCACTAAGATGTACGTGCAATCTAATAACATGCATTTACATGGCTAAGAGAGGCCTTCTTTATCCCTCAGTTACCTTAACAAGTTAGAAAAGTTCCAAATGCCCAGGCCAGCTGCCCTAACAACCACTTATTTTGGATAGTGTAGACAGGTTACTGGAATGCCATGTTAAAGGCACTGACAAGTGCAGCAATAAGGAAGTCTGTTTAACTGTCTGGGACGTTCCTGGTGGATAAGAATCCGCCTGCCAATGCAGGGGACACAGGTTCAATCACTGGTCCTAGAAGACTCCACATGCTGCAAAGCAACTAAGCCCAAGCACCACAACTACTAAGCCCACACTCGAGAGCCCTCGCGTCGCAACTACTGAATCTCCGTGCTGCAATGACTGAAGCCCATGCGCCCCAGAGCCTGTGCTCCATGCAACACGAGAAGCCACCACCACAAGCAGCCAATGCATCATAATGAAGAGTAGCCTCTGCTCGCTGCAACTAGAGAAAGCCTGCATGCAGCAACGAAGACCTAGCGCAACCAAAAAAAAAAAAAAAAATTATCTTTAACTCTGTTTGGGCAAGCTGCGTTCTCTGGGACTCAGTCTCCTCACGTGCAAAGCAGAGGTGCAGGGGCAGTAACAGGAGTGGGGGAAGTGGAGTAACACACAAAACACACAAGAGATGTTTCACAGGTAAGTGCTTGATAAATGTCAGCAATTCTTCTTACTGATTCCGTGTTTATCTCCAAAAGACCTTTAACATCCCCTGAATTGTATTGCATGGTGATTAAAAACATCTAGAGTGAAACCCTCCTGGCTCTAACATGTAAGACTATCTAAGTGTTCTCTCTGGGCCTCCAGGCCTTCAACAGCCAAGTGAGGATCAATCATTTATCTCATCCATCAACAGATGAATAGATAAAGAAGCTGTGGTACATGTATACAATGGAATATTACCCAGCCATAAAAAGGAACGCATTTGAGTCAGTTCTAATGAGGTGGATGAACCTACAGCCTATTATACAGAGTGAAGTAAATCAGAAAGAGAAAAATAAACATCATCCATTAACACATATATATGGAATCTATAAAGATGGTACTGATGAACCTCTTGGCAGGGCAGCAATGGAGATGCAAACATAGAGAACAAACTTATGGACATGGGGTATGGGGTAGGAAGGAGAGAGTGGGATGAACGGAGAGACCACAGCCTAGAAATATATACACTAACATATGTAAAACAGACAGCCAATGGGAATTTGCTGTATGACTCAGGGAGCTCAAACCAGGGCTCTGTGACAACCCAGAGGGGTGGGATGGGGAGGGAGTCTCCAGAGGGAGGGGATATCTGTATACCTATGGCTGATCCACGTTGATATACGGCAGAAACCAACACAGTATTGTAATTATGCTTCAATTAAAAACAAATTAAAAAAAACCATTCATCTCTTCAGCACTGCCTACTAAGTCCAGATTGAGTCCTAATGTAGGAGCTAATGTTCCTACCTCAAAGGGTCTTTTGAAGTAAAGAAGATAAAGTTACCAAAAATGCCTGATTAAAAACAATAAAGGGATGATATTTAAGAATACAAGACTGGAATCAGTTAAAATGACCCTAAGGCTGGCATGTCAAACAACAACAAAGATGCTGCAGCTAGGAATTCATGTAACAACAGACATCTAAGACTTGAGGCCACAGAGTCTTACTGAAATGCAAACATATGCTATTTATGAGGAGGAAGACCCCAAATCATAAAGAAATCAATTCTCTGTAAGTTATCTAATAAGTTTTACACCATCCTAATAAAAAAACAGGCTTCCCAGGTGGCGCTAGTGATAAAGAACCTGCCTGCCAATGCTGGAGACATCAGAGACACAAGTTTGATCCCTGGGTTGGGAAGATCCCCTGGAGGAGGGGATGGCAGCCCACTCCAGTATTCTTGCCTGGAGAATCCCATGGACAGAGGAGCCTGGCGGGCTACAGTCCATAGGGTCGCACAGAGTTGGACACGACTGAGCAACTATCACTCACATTCAGCATTTAACAAAAGTACGAACAGGTTTTATTTATTTTTATAGGCACAGGGGGACTGATTTGAAAGATGATGAGGTAACGAAACAAGAATGGCCAGGAGAAGAACGTTAATAGTAAAAAAAGAATGAGACCTTGCCACTTGTGACAACATGGATGGACCTAGAGAGTATTAAGTCAGAGACAGACAAGTATCATATATTTCAGTTACATGTAGAACCTAAAAAATATTAATAAATGAACAAACACAACAAAACAGGGTTACAGATACAGAGATTAAACAGGTGGTTGCCAGAAGGGAGGGGGTTGGAGGAGGAGAAAAATAGGTGAGGTAGATTGAAAGTGAAAGAGTTAGTCACTCAGTCGTGTCCGACTCTTTGCAACCCCACGGACTGTAGCTCTCCAGGCCCCTCTGTCCATGGCATTCTCCAGGCAAGAATACTGGAGTGGGTTGCCATTCCCTTCTCCAGGGGATCTTCCCAACCCAGGGATCGAACACAGGTTCGATCTGCATTGCAGGCAGATTCTTTACCAACTGAGCCATCAGGGAAGCTAGATTAAGAGGGACAAAGTTCCAGTAGCAAAATAAATGTCATAGGTATGAAATATACAATGTGGGGAATACAGTCAATAACTAGGTAGCATCTTTGCTTGATGACATCTTAAAGTAGACTTCTTGTGGCCATCATTTTGAAATGTATAGAAATACTGAATCACTATGTTATATAATAGGAACTAACACAGTAGGTCAATTATATTTCAAAACAAACAAACGGATTTAAAAAAGGGATCAGATTTGTGGTTTCAGGGGTCAAGGGAACTGGATGAAGATGTCAAAGGTACAAACTTCTAGCTATAAGATAAATAAGTACTAAGGACTCAACATGCAACATAATGATAATTCACTGCTGTATGTTATCTATGAAAGTTGTTAACAGGCTAAATCCTAAGAGTTCTTACCAGAACAAGACCACTTTTTTCCCATTTTTTTAATGTTGTATCTATAAGAGATGATGGGTATTCACTAAATATATTGTGATAATCATTTCATGATGTATGTAAGTCAAGTCCTTGTGCTATATACACTTAAACTTATACAGTGCTGTATGTCAATTATATCTCAATAAAACTGAAAGAAAAAATAGCCAGAAGAACTGTGAAAGAGAAGAGATCAGGGGAGCTAGTTCCACCAGAAACAAAGAACATGTTATTATGAAGCCTCAATAATGAGGAGGGCTGCAGTGTACAAGTTATAAGACCAGACAGGTCAAGGAGAATCAAAGGTCCAGAAATAGATCCAAATGCATATGAGAATTTAATTTATGATAAAGGTGGCATCACAAATCATCAATGAAAAAGACGACTGGTTCAGTTTTAGGTCTGGGGACTACCAGGTAGCCACCTGGAAAAAATTAATGTTGGATCTAATGTTGCACCCCAAGATGAACTTCATCTAGATCAAAAACTTAAACTCACTAATTGGTCAAAATCTACCACTGGCTTCTGGAATGCCAGAAAAATGAAGACCAACTTCAGCGGTATTTCTGGTGTTCCTGAACTTACGTGGATCAATGACCACTTGACTGTATACAATCAGTTTGACCGGGTACTACCAGTAGGGCACAGCACTTAGGTCTATTGTTACTTTGTGAATAATACTCGCTTTCAACTAAAGGTAAGTATCCTAGTTGTCATCTGAGTGACAAATAGCTCTATGTGTTTTATATGCTGAAATTCTGTCAACTGATATATAAAAGCATATCTAATATGATAAGAGTAAAATGCAAAAAAGCATATTTATTATAGTAAAATGCTGCAATACATAATGACTATGAAAGCTGTAAATCTCACAGACAGTTATGAGAAACTGAAAACAGTAAGCAGAAAAATAGATTTTCAGTAAATATTCATATTAAGAGATACACCTTCTCTTCAATAGAGGAGATTAAGAAGAGGTAGCAAGAATACACAGAAGAACTATACAAAAAAGGTCTTAATGATCCAGATAACCACGATGGTGTGATCACTCACCTCGAGCCAGATATCCTGAAATGTGAAGACAAGTGGGTCTTGGGAAGCATTACTACAAAGCTAGTGGAGGCGACAGAATTCCAACTAAGCTATTTCAAATCCTAAAAGATGACGCTGTTAAAGTGCTGCACTCAATATGTCAGCAAATTTGGAAAATTCAGCAGTGGCCTCAGTACTGGAAAAGGTCAGTTTTCATTCCAATCGCAGAGAAGGGCGACGCCAAAGAACGTTCAAACCAATGCACAACTGCACTCATTTCACATGCTAGCAAGGTAATGCTCAAAATTCTCCAAAGTAGGCTTCAACAGTATGTGAACTGAGAACTTCCAGACATACAAGCTGGATTCAGAAAAGGCAGAGAAACTAGAGACCAAATTGCCAACATCTGTTGGATCACAGAGAAAGAAAGGGAATTTCAGAAAAACATCTATTTCTGCTTCATTGACTACGCTAAAGCCTTTGATTGTGTAGATCACAACAAACTGTGGAAAATTCTTAAAGAGATGGGCATACCAGACCACCTTACCTAGCTCCTGAGAAACCTGTATGCGGGTCAAGAAGTAATAGTTAGAACCTTACATGGAACAAAGGACTGGTTCAAAACTGGGAAAGGAGTAACATAAGGCTGTATATTGTCACCCTGTTTATTTAACTTATATGCAGAGTACATCATGTGAAATGCTGGGCTGGATGAATCACAGGTTGAAATCAAGATTGCTGGGAGAAATATCAACAACCTCAGATATGCAGATGATACCACTCTAATGGCAGGAAGTGAAGAGAAACTTAAGAGCCTCTTGATGAGGGTGAAAAAGGAGAGTTAAAAAGCTGGCCTAAAACTCAACATTCAAAAAATTAAGATCCTGGCATCCGGTCCTATCACTTCATGACAAATAGAAGGGGGAAAAGTGGAAATGGTTACAGACTTTGTATTCTTGGGCTCCAAAATCACTGTGGATGGTGACTGCAGTCATGAAATTAAAAGATGCTTGCTCCCTGGAAGGAAAGCTATGATGAACCTAGAGAGTGTATTAAAAAGCAGAGACACCACTTTGCCGACAAAGGTCCATATCGTCAAAGCTATGGTTTTTTCAGTATTCAGGTACAGGTGTGAGAGTAGGATCTTAAAGAAGGCTGAGCACTGTAGAATCGATGCTTTTGAATTTTGGTGCTAGAGAAGACTCTTGAGAGTCCTTTGAACTGCAAGGAGATCAAACCAGTCAATCCTAAACAAACTTAACCCTGAAAATTCACTGGATGGACTGGTACTGAAGCTCCAATGCTTTGGCCATTTGATACAAAGAGCCAACTCATTTGAAAAGACCCTGATGCTGGGAAAGACTGAAGGCAAAAAGGAGAACAGGGCAGCAGAGGATGAAATGGCTAGATACCATCACTGACTCAATGGACATAAATTTGAGCAAACTCTGGGAGACAGTGAAGGACAGGGAAGCCTTGCATGCTGCAGTCCATAGGGTCACAAAGAGATGGACACGAATGAGTGACTGAACAACAACAAAATTCCCTGAGTCATTCAAGGTTAACCTTTCACAAGGTCACCCTCTACTCAGTCAAAAGTGTTATTTAATTTTACAGACATATAGGTGGAGGGACCAAAATAAACAAATAGTTGATGGTGCTGAGAAATTACTGTTCTTGCAGTACACAGTCAAATTTTTCACACATAACTACTAAAAATGTATAACGAAATTGTAAAGTTTTAAAGTTCTTTTTAAAAATAAAACTTCAGCATTCCAGAACTTTATTCATTCTAAATTGATGATTTGGGTCTCTACCTGTTAGGGAATTTAAATAAATAGTTTTGTTTAGGCTTCAAAGACAAAGCAGAACAGACCTCTGACCTTGCTTCTAAGCTGCCTGGACACTGTCCTGACTGGCTGCTCTGAGTGCAAGAAGACAGGGGACAAATCTTGAAATTGTTGAGCCCCTGGAGGGGCCCTGGCCAATCAAGCCCCAGGCTTAGCAACACAATATTCCAAGCTTTACAAGACAGAACAAATAGCATTAACATGAAACTAGGGCTGCAATTTGCTCACGGATTGATGATGATATCAGTTTGTGTCCTGGGATTAAAGCAGGAACCCTGAACTGCAATATTTGAAGTCTCACCCAGAGTGGACGCACTGCCTGGGCCCTTTACCCAACTGGGACTCCAGATGCGCTGTGTCACGGGACTTCCCAGCACTGTATGAGTCTGGATGTTGCTCAAAACCCAGCACAATACCCTCTGCTGTGTCTATTTCTCTTTTCTTTTAATGTTAGGA
Source organism: Giraffa tippelskirchi (assembly GCF_054371585.1). Classification (NCBI taxonomy): domain Eukaryota; kingdom Metazoa; phylum Chordata; class Mammalia; order Artiodactyla; family Giraffidae; genus Giraffa; species Giraffa tippelskirchi. Next base: position 27,390,255 of record NC_137287.1, read on the forward strand.
TATCGAAAGTAAGCTAGACAATTCTCTAATAAATATTGGTATTATTTATTTGTATATAGCAAGTGGCTTATTTTGTTAACAAATCTTTGAGCCTGAGACAAAAGTGAAAACTTTTGGCAAAACACTACCACATCTGATTGTAACATTCAACTATTCACCATTTATAACTTTATTGCTACTCTGTCTCAGGTATTCCTTTGGAAAAGGTATAAGGATTCTTTACATACTCTAATGTACTAACTATAGATTATAAAATAAAGTCAAGCATGTATCTGCTGATACTTTTTAAGTGGACCTGTCTTTATACTTAGAAATGTCTCTTAATAGTAGGATTCCCTCATGGCTCAGATGGTAAAGAATCTGCCTGCAATGCAGGAGACCTGCGTTCAACCCCTGGATTGGGAAGATCCCCTGGAGAAGGAAATGGCAACCCACTCCAGGAGTCTTGCCTGGAGAATTCCAGGGACAGAGGAGCCTGGAGGGCTATAGTCCATGGGGTTGCAAAGAGTTGCACACGACTGAGCGACTATCACTTACATTCAGCATTTAGCTAAACTATGAATCCAGTGCATCTTCAGGAGAGAAAAAGAGAGAGAAAGAAAGGAAGGAAGGAAGGGTGAGAATACTAGAAGAAAATATAACTAATTGCTTTATAAACCTTGGATTGCAGATAAATTTGCCTACATAGAAATCCAAATAACTTTCAACAGTAACATATGTAATAGACAAAGACAGAAGACAAATGACAAGCTCCCCAAAGTTTTAAATTCTCATCATAGACAAATATATAAACATCTCCTGAAACTGATGAGAAAAAACAACCAGCAACGCAATCTGAAAATAGGCAAAGATAAACAGAGTTTACAGAGAAAGAAATAAAAGTTATTAAACATATGAAAAGGAATTCAAGGTCATCCATAATCCAGAAACGTACCTATTTGTCACCTATTTCACTAGCAGAAATCCAAAGCTTGAAAAATGCTGTTAGTGAAGCTATTTGGAAAACAGAGACACAGGTGTTGGGGATGTGAACTGGTACCACTATAGAGAACAACCAGGTAAAAACTAACAAAATCGCATGCATATATCCTTTGACCCGGGAATTCCACTTCTGGAAATTTACTCTACAGATATTCATCTGTGCAAGCAACGAGTATCATTCACTATAGCAACCCTTATCACTGCAAAAGAATGGAAATGCAGCAAATATCCATCCAGAGGGGGATAGATAAATAAATTATTATGGATCATACAATACCAACCATACAATAAAATAGTATGCACTTGGGAAGAAACCAGCAACAACAAAGAATGCTCTGTGTCCTACTGCAGAAAGACCTCCAAGATCTATTATGTGACAAGGCAAGAAGTACAATAGTGGGTACAGAATGCTCTTTTGTGGAAAAAGAAAGGGGGGAGTGGAGGGAATAATACAAATTTCTGTTTTTATTTGCTTGAATTTGAATTTAAGAACGCTAGCCCTCTGTATGGTATTTTTGAGTCACGTGAATGCACTCTCTCTTTGTGACAGGCTGCATGATGGCTCCCAATTCTTCACCCTCCCTCTATCCACACCCTTGCTTCAGCCTCACTGTGGGTAGAATGTACTTTCCCAGCCCTTAATGTGGCTTGGCCGTGTGACTTGTTTTCATCAATGAGTGGAAATAGTCATATGCCAAGGGCTTGCCAGAAATCAGAACATACTATAAAGGACACAGTAACCAAGTCACTGTGGAAAGTGAAAGTGTTAGTTGCTCAGCTGCATCCAACTCTTTGCAACCCCATGGACTATAGCTGGCCAGGCTCCTCTGTCCATGGAATTCTCCAGGCAAGATTACTGGAGAGGGTTGCTGTTCCCTTCTCCAGGGGATCTTCCCAACCCAGGGATCGAACCCAGGTTTCCCACATTGCAGGCAGATTCTTTACTGTCTGAGCCACCAGGGAATCTAGTCATTATGGCGTTGGCAGTAATTCACAAATTGCACACTGGATCAAAAGAGAAAAGAATCTTGCATTAGATTCCATAATATAGTCAGCTCTCCACATCTGTGGGTGGCACACCCTTGGATTCAGCACACTGCAAATCAAAAAAATTCTGTTAAAAAAAAACCAAAATCCAGAAAGTTCCAAAAAGCAAAACTTGAATTTGCCGCTCACTGGCAACTGTTTATGGAGCTTTTGATTGATTGTATTGTGTGTGTGTGCGCGCTTAATCTCTCAGTTATGTCCAACTCCTTGCAACCCCCTGCACTGTAGCCTGCCAGGCTCCTCTGTCCATGGGATTTTTCAGGGAAGAACATTGGAGTGGGTTGCCATTTCCTTGTTCAAGGAATCTTCCCTATCCAGGGATGAAACTTGTGTCTCCCATGTTTCCTGCACTGAAGGTAGATTCTTTACTGCTGAGTCACCAGAGTTCTTGGATTGTATTAGGTATTATAATTAACCTAGATATAATTTAAAGTATATGGGAGGCTACACATAAGTTATATGCAAATACTATACCATTTCATTTAAGGGATTTGAGTATCCACAAAGTTTGGTATCCTCAAGGGTCCTGGAACCAATTCCCCCATGGATACCAAGGGACAACTGAATGAAAGGTTAACATGTGACAGAGATGCGCTCAATTCAGTGGAAAAAAGATGAAGTGTTTAACACAAAGTACTGGCACAAGTGGCTATCTACCTAATGAAAATAAAATAGGACACAAATTTATACTAGATACAAAAAAAAAACGCCAGGTGGATTAAAAGCATAAGTTAAAACAATTAATAAAAAAACTTTCAAAAAAATTAAAGAGAATACATACATAATCAAATGATCAATGGACTTCCCTGGTGGTACAATGGATAAGAATTCACCTGCCAATGGAGGGGACACAGGTTCGATTCCTGGTCTGGGAGTATTTTGCATGTTGGGGAGCAACTAAGCCCATGCACTGCACCTACTGAGCCTGCGTGCCTAGAGCCCGTGCTCCACAACAAGAGAAGCCACTGCGATGAGAAGCCTGTGCGCTGCGATGAAGAGTAGTTCCCCTCCAGTCACTTGCTGCAAACAGAGAAAGCCTGTGCACAGTGAAGACCCAGCGCAACCAAAAATAAATATAAAAAACAATCAAGGGGATCTCCATAGTGGAGTCTGGAAATCTAGAAGCAATAAAAGGAGACATAATTGATGACCTAAGAAAGAAAAATATTTGTAAGGAAAATCATACCACAAAGTCAACAGACAAGTTTATTCTGCAAAATATATTTTCAAGACAGGACAAAAGATCAGTAGCAAAAATATACCAAGAACTTTACAAACTCATTAAAAAAAAAAAGTAAGGTTCCACTTCTGCTAATAATAAAGTAGCTTGTATCAAACCAAATATCCTAGAGATTACAACTGCAAACTCTGGGTAAAAGAAAAACAATGATCTGACAGCCTTGGCAAAAACTGGAAGGAAGCCAACACATGGAAGGAACAGCAGTGACTGAATCCTGTATCTTTACAAGCTTTGTGTCTGTGGCTCCAGTGATAAAAATCCACCACCTTGGGGGAGTCCGCAGTTCTGCATATAAACTCTTCCCCCATCTCTGACTGACCCAAACCATGCAGACATGAAGCAGCCTAATTAAAAGAATCAGATTTCAGCTACTTCCCAACAAGGGGAGACAGAGTTTGGAGTGTGAGTTCAGCATATTTAATACACAAACAAAAACATAACAGAATCCGTAGCTTCTGTAACACATCATTCCTAATGTCCAGAATGTAATACAAAATGACTAGACAAACGAAGAGCAAGAAAATGTGTCCCAAAACTCAAGAGAAAAGGTGATTATAGGAAATCAACCCTGCGGTAACTCAGATGTTATAATTAGCAGAAAAGGATCTTAAAGAAGCTATTATAACAATGCTCACTAATAGAGGAATAGGAAATTTTAGATCTGAAGATAAAGTACCTAAAATAAAACAGTACGGGAACTGACTTCCCACCAGAACTGGAGGAGGGAAGGAGTCAGTGGACTTGAAACTAGATCAATAGCAATGATCAAATTTGAGGAACCAAGAAAAATAAAATTAGGAAAAGATACGGACAGAGTGTCAGGGACCTGTGTGACAGTATCAAAAGGATCAACATGTGTGTGGCTGGCATTCCAGAAGGACAGGAGAGAAAGAATGCGGCAGCAAAAACACTTGAGGAAATAATGACCAAAGTTAAACTTGGCAAAAGATAAATTTACAGACCAGCAACCCCCTATCAGGATAAATACACACAAAACCTAGGAACATCACAATCAAACTGCTAAAAACCAAAAATAAAGTGAAACTCTTGAGAGCAGCCAGAGAAAAACACTAGTGACTATTTGGGTTACCACTAGCTTCTAACCCCCAGTAAGGAGCTCAGAAGACACCAGAACATCTTTAATGTGCTGAAAGAAAAGAAAAGAAAAAACCCTGTCAACCTGAATTCCATATCCAGTGGTAATTTCCTTTAAGAATGAAGACAAAAGAAAGACATTTTCAGAAAAACTAAAGAGGAGAATTTACCATCAGCAGACCTGCACCACAAGAAACCCTAAAGGAAGTTCTTCAAGCTGAAGGCAAATGATAACCAGAGGGAAACTTCAGGAAGAAATGAACCATAAACCATAAACATACGGGTAAATATAAAAGGCTATCTTTTAATCTCTTACTTTCATGCATTAAAGCTACAGCATAAAGTTTGAGGACGGTAAGTGAACCTAAGGTTTCGAGACTGTTTACATTTGGTACACAGTTAACTAAGCAGACTGAAAAGTTGCACATTCAGTTCAGTTTGGACTGAAAAACTGTCCAAACTGATGGAATTGTACACTCCTTATGATTGGTGCATGTTGTTGTAATTTACATCTAAATTTTTTAAAGTGTTTTCTTAAAAAACAAAGCACCTGGCTCACAGTAGTTATTCAATTACTGTTATTTATTATTGTTAGTAGTCTGCTAAACTATAGAACATTGGTTTAAGAAATATTGTCTTCTTATCACTGAAAGCAACATAGATGTCCATCAACAGATGAATGGATAAAGAAGATGTGGTACATATGTACAGTGGAATATTACTCAGCCGTAAAAAAAAGAACGAATCTGAGTTAGTTCTAGCAAGGTGGATGAACCTAGAGCCTCTTATGTAGAGTGAGAAAGAGAAAAAAAAAAATATTGCATATTACGCATACATATGGAATCTAGAAAAATGGTATTTATGAATCTATTTGCAGGGAAGGAATGGAGACGCAGATGTAGAGAATGGACTTGTGGACACAGTGGCGGAGGGAGAGAGTGAGACGACTGGAGAAAGTGGCATCAACATATATACACTATCAGGTGTAAGATGGATAGCTGGTAAGAAGTTGCTGTGTAGCATAGGAAGCCCAGTCTGGAGTTCTGTGCTGACCTAGACGGGTGGAATGCGGGGAGGGGAGAGGGGGGAAATATATATATATAATTATGGCTGAGTTATTCTGTGCTGGAAACTGGCACAATATCGTCAAGATTAAAAAAGAAAGAAAGAAATACCATCTTATCTCAGGGCCAGCTGAGCACACGCTTGTCCTTCTGCCCAGAATGTTCTCACCCCACACTCTCCCCCTGGATAATGCTGAGGCATCCCTTGGTCTTAGCCTAAATGGCATTTCCTTTGAGAAGCCTTGCCCGACATCCTCCCAGCAACGGACGGATGACTATCTCGGATCACATGTCCCCACAGCACCCTGGACTCGCAGCACTTTCTGCTTGTTGTCCATTTCCCATGAGGCTGTAGAGCCCAAGGGCCCTGGCTCTGCTCTCTGCCAAATCCCCTACCCTCGACACAGGGCCTGGTACCCAGAGACGAAAGGATCCCAGACCTCCTTTCTCCTTCCCGACTTACCGTTTGGCTCTTTCCAGGTCATCGTTGGCTTGCTCCAGCTCTCTGATGTACTTCTGCAGTTTATCTTTAATGGCTTTCGTCTGGGCAAGGTCATCCTCTAAGGCTGAGATCTGCCGGTAGCCTTCAGAATGCTGTGTTTTAAACTTCTCCTGAAGGACAGAATCGACACTGAGCGAATGACTTAAGACTCCCAACAAGGATGTTTATTTCCTTTCCCCATCATCTCCTTAGGATGCTGAAGGTCAATCCTGGGACGTACCGTCTCCCATTACGGTGCACATGTGTGGTTCCTGCCGCTAAGGATCCGTTGCTCCCCTCTGCACAGCCCGCCGGCACCCCAATTTCTTGAGGACCTCTTGCAGCCTCCACTACAGCCAGGGGACAAGCCTAAGCTCAGTCAGGAGAACCTTCTGTCCATGGACATGGGCTCTTAAGCAAGTAAGGGATGATGGGGGGAGACAGGGGCCGTCAAGCTGTCCAGTTCCGAGTGCTTCCTGAGCATCTGTCTGTACCTGGTCCCCTCCCACAAGGGTCCCTGCCACCTCTGGTGTCCAGAAGCCCCCAACCATCTTAAGCAGTCATTCTGTGCAAGGCGTCCACAGCCATAGAAAGTGTCAGCAACCTCTCCGAGCCTGACCCGCAAGGGCAATACTGATGCGCTTTACATGACATCCCTGGGTTACAGGGACAAGAGCAGAATCACAGTGACTTTGGTGCTCACGCCTCACAGTCAGAGCAGGACATCGCTGACTCAGTTCGACGACTATTCTGACTTTGTGACCCAGGACACTCTCCCTGTGGCATGGCGTATTTAGAGGGAACTTGGGCACCTCTGGGGGAGGGAGGGAGAGAAGGGGAGGGAGAGGGAGGAAGGAGGAAGGGAAGAGAAGAAAGAAAAAACCATAACGTTTTTCCTGGAAGCAGCTTAGTGTGACCTGGCCGGTGCTTTCCGAGGCAAGGAACAGCCCAGATGAGGCCTCAAGAATCTGCTGCCCTGCAATGACAGCAGCTAATGTATCCTGTGGGCTTCCCCAGTGGCTCAGTGGTAAATAATCCACGCCAAGCAGGAGATGGGGGTTCGATCCCTGGGTCAGGAAGATCCCCTAGAGCAGGAAATGGCAACCCACTCCTGTATTGTTGCCTGGAGAATTCCACGGACAGAGGAGCCTGGCGGGCTACAGTCCATGGGGTCTCAGCGACTAAACAACAACAGCATTTACTGCAAGCTACTCTGCGCCAGCCTCTGGGCTCAGGACACCCCTCCCGCTGCCTGACCGAACGCCATTTCCGAGGTGAGGCTCAGGCCCATCGTCAGCCCAGAGTCAACCAGGAGCGAATGATTGAGCTGAGACCCATCCCGGGCCGCCTGGGCTCGTGCTCGCAGAACACGAGCTCTTCCACCGAGGTTCACAGAGGAACTGATCACACGCGTGTGCATACACACTCCCACACTCCCGTGCTCTCCCTGTCTGGGTCCGCTTTCCAATTATTTTCCGTCATCCCACAATCTCACCACCTTTCCCTCCTCCACAAACAGAAACGAAGACACTCCCTTCCCACAGGAAAGGCCCAGAGTTTAATTTGAATGTTAAAACAAGCCAACTCCTCTTCTTTCCTCAGTCAGTCCAGTACACAAAGCTGTTGCTAGAAACAGTGTTGGGGCTCTGGGGAGGGTGAGGTAATGGTGCCCAGGGCCAGAAAGGCGTGGCCAGAGCCATCGTGAGAGAAGAAGGGCCTCAGGACAGACAGACGGTTACAGGGTGAGGACAGGGCAGGGGTGTCATCCTCAGCCACTCAGTCTCCTCAGAGGCTCTGTTTCCTGGCTGTGAGCACAGGAAGCGTCTCAGCTCAGACAAGCAGGGGCCGAGCAGGCCCAGGCTCGGGCGAATTCCCAGGCATGGCTCTGATCGCTTCCACCCTTGGCCTGGGTGCACCCCCAAGACCAACAGGAGGGTACAGGATCCCAGGTCATTAACCTAAATTCCTACGCGGGTTCCCAGAGGATGCGGTTAAGGGGCTTGTCCACCAGCACAGAGATTCAAATGATGTCCTTTGAACTTGGGGACATGAGAAAGCTGTTGGGCTTTCATCTGGGGCTAATTATAATAAACTGTCAGCTGATGGAGGCATCAATAGACGCTCTGTTGGATCCCTTACAAGCTTTTTTATTCATCTGACGATGAATAAGCCAGTTGTCAAGGAGTCCGCCTCAGTTGAAGACTTTTCTCTTAGGTGACAGAAATATGTGCCGGGGGCCGTTCTTCACTCCGAGGCCGTCCCCTTCCTCTCCTGCTCTACACCCTGTGTCTCACAAACCTCACAGAGCTGCCACTTCAAGGTCTTGGTCTGGAAGTAGTTAATTACTTAGCAAATGTGTATTTATCAGCATCCATGCAGGTCCTCCTACCCTCTCCTAACCATGGTTCAAACCACCAGCCTTCTGGCCCTGAGCCCCCTTCAGTGTAAAAGCTGTAATGGTTCCCCAGTGCCTAGGGCAGCAGTCAGGCCATTAACAAAATGAGTGACGTGGGTGTAACCTGCAAATGACATTCAGTCCTTGACGTCAGAGTTGGGGAGATGGGGGGGACAGTAGCTGGGAATGGGGTGACCTTGCCCTAAGCAACCACGACTCTGCCTTTTGTGGGTAAGGACGAAGGCCGGGCTGGGGTTGCAGGAGCCACCAGAGGAAGACCAAAGGAAGCTGGAAATCCAAGTTCTTACAAGAAGCCTCATAATTCTGAATGCAGATATTAAATATTTTTTTTAAAAAAACCACTAAAGAGATAAATGTTACTATCAAAAGAATGAACCATAAGCAAGCCCTCACCTCTAGTTAACAGCCTACTGCAATATTTACAGGGAAGAATACAGAAGTTGGCAATTCACTTTGAAATGCACTGGGAAGACAGATTGATGGATGGACAGATAATAAAGAGCAAGTGTGGCAGAGGTCGTTGGCAGAGCCTAGGTGGTGAACATACAGCTGTTCACTGGGAAATTCTTTCAACCTGACCATGTGCTTGAAAGCTTTCATGATAAAATGTCCAGTGAAAACCACCAAAGGCTTAAGCAAACAACATCTATGGGCCAGACTGACCTGTGGATGGCCAGTCTGGGCTCTGTGGTCTACACCATTAAAGCTCATAGTCCACTGGTCAGCTTCCAAAGTCTATGGGGTCTTTCCTCCGCTACTCCTCATCCCTCAATCCCCAATCCATCTGCTTGCCCCACTTTCTCCTCTGTGCTAGTAAACCCAGATTCCCAAGGTCCACTTGACATTCATTCTTGCCTCTGTCTGAGCATCTTTTCACTAAATGCTTCTGACTGTCAGGTCTGTCTTCCCCACGAGGCTTCCAGGGGCAATACGCACATCTCCACATCTCTTTCTTGTGCCTCACACCTAGCCCTGGGCTCACACTGCAGGATTTTGGCTCTTCCCCCCGCCGCGGCTCATCAAAATAAATATGAGCAGCTCTGTTTAAAAAAAAAGAAAAGAAATTAAGAAAGAGAGGAAAAAAAAAGACATGCAGGCCTGCTGTGGCCCCACCCAGACTTCCTGAGAATGAGAATCTCAGGGCGGGTTGGGGCCAGGCCTTACTGATGTTTACAAAGCAGGCTAGGTGACCCTGCCTGGCAGTAAAAGCCGAAAGCCGTCTCTAAGGCCAACATAACACTTCGTGATCATTTGCTAACCTGCACCGAGTGTCCAGTCTTTACCCCTCAGAGCAGTGGTTCTCCAGATACTCAGCAATGCCTGCAGATACTTCTGTGGTCACCACCTGGGGCAGAAGGTGCTACTGGCATCTAGAGGGTGCAGACCAGGGATGCTGTTGAACAACCCCGCAACGTAAAACTCGGCCCTGACAACAAAGAGTCGTGTGGCTTCAAATGTCAACAGAGGCTGAGGAGCCTGAGTTCTGTCCAACAGAACTTTCCACAATGATGGAAACGTTCTACAGCCTCTACGTTCACACTGACACCCACTAGAGATGTGTGGCTACTGAGCACTTGAGAGGTGGCTAGTAAGACTGAGGAATTAAATTGCTATTTGTTTTACTTTCATTAAACTTAAATGTCAATTGCCACATGTGGCATTCCGGACAGCATAACCGTGGGCCTTATAACAATCAGCAATTCCAGCCATGATCCATACTCTAGAAAAGTCTACCTTCCACATGTGCTGTGGGATTGCTAAGCATGGCCACGGGACTAATGTGAGACCTGTCTCTTCAGTTCAGTTCAGTTCAGTTCAGTTGCTCAGTCGTGTCCAACTCTTCCTGACCCCATGGACTGCAGCACGCCAGGCCTCCCTGTCCATCACCAACTCCTGGGGTTTACTCAAACTCATGTCCATGGAGTCAGTGATGCCATCCAACCATCTCATCCTCTCTTACAGGAGCACTGGGAGCTCAAGGGCCCCACATGCCCACAGTTCTAGGGGTAGAAGGGAGCCTGGGCCGGGGCCACACCCACAGGCTCCCCTCTCTGGTCACGGGCCCTGGACGCCCATCCACACACCTGGGGGTGTCTCCCCTCACCCCCTCACCTTGATGTTCTCCAGCTCCATGCGAAGGTGGTTGTTTTCCATCAGCAGGTCCCTGTTTTTGCTCTCAGTCTGTTGCAGCTGTGTCTCCAGTTCCGCCTCGTATTCCCGGCTTTCCTCCTGGAATTCCCGGAGCTCCTCTTGCGTGTTCTCTGCCCTGTGGGATTCCCAGATGTCAGCTCATCACTGAGCGCTTATGTGTTGCTGAGGATGAGACATGGATCTGCTCTTCATTCAACTGCCTTTTGAGGCAGGAACTGTCATGACCCGTATTATATACATGATGAGGTCATCTGTCTCAAGGTCCTCCCAGGTGGGTAAAGAACCCACCTGCCAATGCAGGAGACCTAAGAGATGCACGTTCGATCCCTGAGTCAGGAAGATCCCCTGGAGGAGGGCATGACAAGCCACTCCAGTATTCTTACCTGGAGAATCTCATGGACAGAGGAGCCTGGCGGGCCACAGTCCATGGGGTCACAAAGAGTTGGACACGACAGAAGCAACTAAGCACACACACGCATGTCTCAAGGTCAAACAAGTCAGACACAGGGCGTGGAGCTGCCCCCAGTGCGCCCAACTCCACAGCCCTTTCTTAACCAATTCACTGTCCACTCATTCATTCAATGTGTATTTTCTGGAACCCAACATATATTTCTGAAGTAAATACACTTCAGACTGTATACTCTCTGCAGAGTTATTTACAAGCAGAAACTGGACATAATACAAAGGTTCACTTACCATACCACTATCTAGGGTCCCTGCTTCATATCCCAAACACCCAATTCTGGCTTCTCAATCCTTAAAATTCAAGGCTCTTTTTTTTTTAACAAGCCTTTGAATCAAACTAAGAATAAAGACATTAGAGGAGCCTCAGAGGAGCTGGAATAAGCCCTGCCTGTGTAGATTACAAGAATCCACGAGAAGCAATGAAAGAAACAATGTTAAGCACACACCCACAGCTCCCAGATAGGGGTACTGAAACACTGGTTTCAAATTTAAAAACTTGTAACAACCTAGACTGCTAGATATAGGGAAAAGTTCTCTCCCACACACCAAGGGCTGACCAGATAAGGCTTCCGGGAGTTGATATAACACTGCCACAATTTGATACTCTCTAAAAATGTGTTAAGTTCAAATCATATTCATTCCTAAACTGTCAAACCCTATTAATAGGGTGGTACAGATCATTGGGATATGACAATACCTAAGATAAAAAAAGTCTGAATGTTAAGTTTTTCATAGTTTACTTATCTTGAATAGTATAACTTTGGAGGAACTAAGGTGATTGGCAGTGGAGAAAGAATCAGAACATGAGAAATTCCTTAAAAATTTATTGACTTAAATAATTTTGCCTATGTTACAAAATAGCAACAATAAAAAGAACGAAAAGAAACCGTTTACACTTAAAAAAACAAAGAAACAGACAAACAAAAAACTGCCAGAAAATAAGCTGGGAAGTAGCACAGCCCTCTGCTTAGGACCCTATGCTTTGGGGTCCAAATCCCAGCTCTGCTGCCCCCCCTACCCCGGTTGTGTGCCTTTAGACAAGTTACTTGCTGTCACTGAGGCTCAGTCCTCCATTTGTAAAATGGGGTGAGAATGGTTTCTCCATGGGCCACCATGGAGATTTAATTGAGATGATGTATGTTCAGTTCTTCACAGGGCTTGGCACACAGCAAGCCCACCAGTAACTGTTCCCTGCCGTCACTGTGGGAAGAAAACGCAAGGTGAACTTGGGAGAACTGACCTCTGCTTGTAGGTCATAGCCAGGTCTTTCCAATAGTTGGCTTCTTCCTCCTCGGAGCTGAAGGTCTTGCCCGAGTCCGCCATTGTGGAAATGGGGGGGAACGAGGTCACTCCTCTTGGTGCATAATGTCTAGGACAGAAAGTTTTAAAGCTATTACCCACATCTGGTTAAACAGCTGATCTTTAATAGAGGGGGAAAAAAATTCCTGAACTTTATCTTGGATTAAATGTGGCCAAAAAAAAAAAAAAAACCATTGCCAAAAAAATTAAAAACTAAACCCAGACAAACTACAGTCTATTATTTACATTACATTCATTACATTATATTACAGTATGTTACATTCCATGGATGGATACACCTACCAGGATCTTCTGATTTCATTACACTGGAGGGAAGGGGAGAGCAGGGCAGCTTAGGGGTTCTAACTTAGGCAACCAGGTACCTCCACCATCTCCATCACCACAGATGGAGAATGTCAGAAAGGAAGTCTGCAGGGTGAGGGGATACTTGACACCAGCTTCGGACACTTTTGGTTGGATTGGCCTGTGGATCCATCAAGATGTAACACCGGATCTGAAACTCGAGGTGAAGTCCGGGCTAACATCACAAATTTAAGAGTCATGCGTTTGTAGCTGGTTCTTCCCTTTTTCTTGTGCCTGAACCATCAAAGAATCAAGTGAGGATTTTTGATGGAACTCTGAGGAGTGCCAGTATCTGAAAGCTGAGCAAAGAAAGAAACAGTGATGGAAGGAGACAGGAGAAACAAGTGAGAGGGATGAGAACCAGAAAAGTGACTATACTGGGAGGAGTCAGTTTCAAGGGGAAAATGGGGAATGAATGTTCCATGGTATTTGAGATGCAGAGAGAAGCTGGCAAGATGAGCTCTGGAAAATATCCACCCACGAGACTTGGTGAAATGTTGGTCACTGGTGATGTAAGCAAGAATGGTTTCAACACTGGGAGGAGGGATAGAGGGGGTGGAGGAGTGACTGGGAGGTGAGGAAGAGGAAGCAGACAGGATTTTGGAGAACTGGGTGTGAGAAGAAAGGAGACAAATTAGACGGAGTCCCTTGGACAGCAAGCAGATCAAACCAGTCCATCCTAAAGGAAATCAACCCTGAATATTCACTGGCGTGACTGATGCTAAAGCTTTAATACTTTGGCCACCTGATGCAAAGAGTTGACTCATTGGAAAAGACCCTGATGCTGGGAAAGATTGAAGGCAGGAGGAGAAGGGGACGACAGAGGATGAAATGGTTGGATGGCATCACTGACTCAATGGACATGAGTTTGAGCAAACTCCGGGAGATAGTGAAGGACAGGGAAGCCTGGTGTGCTGCAGTCCATGGGGTCACAAAGAGTCAAACTCGACTTTAGCGACTGAACAACAGAGGGGAGTGGTGATAGGCTCTGAGGATGCTGAGCTATCCAGGGCAGAGGTCAGGAACAGATTTCTATTAACAGTTATCAGTCCTTGGACTCCTTGCTGATAGCGCTTCTCAATGTAATAGCTTATTTTCTCAATTTGTTTAAGACTCTGAGTTTGTCAAAAGGTTATTAAGAATTCAAATGAGATCCCTCCAAAGTCCCTTCTTCCCTTCAAGCTAGCTCACGGTTCTGTCTTTGGGGACAAAAGAAGGAACACAACCCCTAACTCTGCAAGACATAACTAACAAGCTGAATATCTAGGTAAAAAATACAAATCATTCCACTAAATATGTCAGTTTTGACATGGACACGATCACCAACCAAGTGGGTCCCTGGTAGAAACTGAACAACGATACCTACATCTGAGTAAAGCACTTACTGACAACTCTACATCTGTTAGGACCTGTATTCGTATCTCTCCCTTCAAATTTCTCGCCCTTCCCTGATTCAGAAAAAACATGCCATGTCCCCACCCACTCCCTTCTGGGGAACAGAATTTCTCTGAAAGCTTGACCAAAGCAGAGAAGCTAGAGGGAATAGAAAGCTGTTAACTTGATTTTTTTCCCCCAGTCCGGCATCCCTTTTTCCATCTTTTTGTAATAGTACCCCAATGTTCTCTTGGGGGAACCAACTCTACACTCCTTCCATGGGGCTCAGGTGGACTTGTCATCAGCCACTGTACCTAGGAGATGGCACTCATGCCTCCAGCATCAGAAACAGGCTCAGAGGTAGGCCTATCCCAAAGCTGAGCCCAATGATAAGGGTGGGTCTAACCCAAGTTGAACCAATGACAAGGATCAGCCTAATTCAAGTTAAGCCAATGACTGGATCAGAGGTGGGCCTAACCCAGGCTACACCAGTGACAAGGATGGGCCTAACCCAAGAAGAGCCAATGATGGGTTCAGGGGTAGACCTAACCCAAGCTGAGACAGTGAGTGTCCAGACCCAGGCCTTTCAAAGAGCTATCAAGAAAGAAACTCTCTGAAGGTGTAACTAACCTTACTATAAAGATAATTTCACAATATATACATGTCTCAAACCATCATGTGCTACACCTTAAACTTACACCATGTGATATGTCAATTATATCTCTGTAAAGCTGGGCTGGAAGAAACACAAGCTGGAAGCAAGATTGCCGGGAGAAATATCAATAACCTCAGATATGCGGATGACCCCACCCTCAGAAAGTGAGGTGAAGAAAGTGAAGGCAGAAAGTGAAGAAGATCTAAAGAGCCTCTTAATGAAAGTGAAAGAGGAGAGTGAAAAAGTTGGCTTAAAGCTCAACGTTCAGAAAACTAAGATCATGGCATCTGGTCCCATCACTTCATGGGAAATAGATGGGGAAACAGTGGAAACGGTGTCAGACTTTATTTTTTTGGGCTCCAGAATCACTGCTGATGGTGACTGCAGCCATGAAATTAAAAGATGCTTACTCCTTGGAAGGAAGGTTATGGCCAACCTAGATAGCATATTTAAAAGCAGAGACATTACTTTGCCAACAAAAGTCCGTCTGATCAAGGCTATGGTTTTTCCAGTGGTCATGTATGGATGTGAGAGTTGGACAGTGAAGAAAGCTGAGTGCCGAAGAATTGATGCTTTTGAACTGTGGTGTTGGAGAAGACTCTTGAGAGTCCCTTGGACTGCAAGGAGATCCAATCAATCCATCCTAAAAGAGATCAATCCTGGGTGTTCATTGGAAGGTCTGATGTTGAAGCTGAAACTCCAATACTTTGGCCACCTCATGCGAAGGGTTGACTCATTGGAAAAGACCCTAATGCTGGGTAGGATTGGGGGCGGGAGGAGAAGGGGACAACAGAGGATGAGATGGTTGGATGGCATCACCGACTCGATGGACATGGGTTTGGGTGGACTCCGGGAGTTGGTGATGGACAGGGAGGCCTGGCGTGCTGCAATTCATGGGGTCGCCAAGAGTCGGACACGACTGAGCGACTGAACTGAACTGAACTGAAAGCCAGGATCTGTGGTGGGAGGAATGGAGAAGAAATTCTCTTTCCATTAGGGTTCGTGGTGGTCACCTCTATCACAAGGGAGGAGCCTGCCTGAGAATGAAGCCAAAATAAGAAAGCAGGGCCAAGAGGTGGACACCTGGGTCCAGTCATCCCTGACTGAAGGTGAGGAGGGGTAATCAACTTCCTTTCTTGGTTGTACCAGTTAGGCCTGGATTTCTGCTACCAGAGAGGCCTAATGAATGTTTGGAGTGAACTATCTTGTTTGCTGAAAGTAGAAAGAATAAGAGCACCTAGAGTGTAGATAATAGTAATTATCACGGTGACAGGCAAGGGCAAACCTAATTCTGGTAATCCCTGCTCAAGCCACAAGCTCTAATGAGCCCAGAGCTCATCTAGTGTGAGGTCACCAGACAAATGTCTACAATGTTAAGAGCCCAGAGCCCACGCAATCGTGATTGAGTGCCGTGTGGCCATTGATGATTGTGTAGACAGTCTCAACCGCACGGCATGGGGAGAGCTCTGTGTATAGGAGGGTGAGAAAGTCAGGAACCAGGAACAATGAATGTATACTGACTTCTCCTGCTGCTTGGAAAAAGCTCATGTTCAAGTTCATCATCATGAGTCCCTGCCTACTTCTCTAAACATTTCCTACAGCCCTGCCCCTCACCTGCTTATACTGCAGTCACACTGCCTTCTTTCTGTTCCTTGAACACACCAAGCATGCTCCCACCTCAGGGCCTTTGCAATGGCTGTTCTCTCTGCCTGGAATGCTCCTCCTTCAGATCTCTGCCCACAGATCCCTTTCTTGCCATTCAGATCTCAGCTGAACTGTCGTCCCCAGAGAGACCTTCTCTGAAGATTCCACCAAATACCTCCTCCATCCCTTCACTGTCACATTAATCCCTGCTTCGTTTTATTTCGTCACTTTGTGAGTTGTGTTTCTGTTTTATCTGAAAAAGTTGGCTTAAAACTCAACATTCAAAAAATGCAGATCATGGCATCCGGTCCCATCACTTCATGGAAAATAGAAAGGGAAATAATGGAAACAATGACAGACTTTATTTTCTTGGGCTCCAAAATCACTGCAGATGGTGACTGCAGACACGAAATTAAAAGATGCTCCTTGGAAGAAAAGCTATGACAAACCTAGACATATTAAAAAGCAGAAACATTACTTTGCTGACAAAGGTCCGTCTAGTCAACGCTATGGTTTTTCCAATAGTCACGTACCTATGTGAGAGTTGGACTATAAAGGCTGAGCGCCAAAGAATTGATGCTTTTGAACTGTGGTGTTGGAGAAGACTCTTGAGAGTCCCTTGGACTGCAAGGAGATCAAACCAGTCAATCCTGAAGGAAATCAGTCCTGAATATTCATTGGAAGGACTGATGCTGAAGCTCCAATACTCTGGCCACCTGATGCAAAGAGCTGACTCATTAGAAAAGACCGTGATGCTGGGAAAGATTGAAGGCGGGAGGAGAAGGGGACAACAGAGGATGAGATGGTTGGATGGCATCACCAACTCAATGGACGTGAGTTTGAAAAAGCTCCAGGAGATGGTGAAGGACAGGGAAGCCTGGCGTGCTGCAGTCCATGGGGTTGGCAAAGAGTTAGACACAACTGAGCAACTGAACAGCAACAACTGGAATATCAGTTCTGAGCACAGGGACCTTCACCATCGTTTTTTTTTTTTAAATTCCCAACGCCATGAACAGTATCTGGCATATAACAGGCATTCAATAAATGCTTGCGGAAGGAAAGAACACAGGGGAACATAGAGATTGACCACTTGCTGGAAAGGGATGTGAGTTAAGGAAAAGAAGCAAGAGGCCCTCTGAAGGCTAGTTTCTATAAATCCCTAGGATACTTAATGTGTATCCGTGTGCTCAGTCACTCAGTCTTGTCTGACTCTTTGCAACCCCGTGGACTATGGCCCACCAGGCTCCTCTGTCCATGGGATTCCCCAGTCAAGAATACTGAGTGGTTTCCCATTTTCTTCTCCAGGAGATTTTTCCCACCCAGGGATCAATTCGGTCTCCGGTGTCTTCTGTATCAGCAGGCAGATTCTTTACCACTGTGCCACCTGGGAAGCCACCATACCACACCTGATCTTAGCCAAATGACTGAGAAAGGTACTTCATAGAATGGGGAAAAACCTTTCTCGCTCAGCACCCGAGTGGCATCTCATTGATGGGAAGAGGCTGAAGGACAGGGTGTCATGTTGGAAACTACCCACTTCCCAGGTTTACATGATAAGGAATACTCAGTACAGTTACTGGAGTTTTAATAAGCTTCATCCTGCAGTCTTACCAAAGATGAGTTTTAGAAAAGGGCACTGTTATCATGGCCATGAGGCTTAGAATTTAAGCCTCCATGAAGAAATGAAATTGAGATGTTTTAGGAGGAGTTCCACTGTGGCTCTAATTACAACCCCTGCATTTTAAAAACACCCCTTAGGGAAGAAGAAGACGATGCTCAAGGCTAAGAGGAAATAAATAACAGCTCAACTTCACTTTCTTATGAAACACTACACTTAAAAATCTAAGCCTTTCTTTTTTTCCACTTGAAAATATCTCAGAAAAGTTCTAATGTGCATTCTTGTCTGCCACAGACAGCAGGCAAGATGACTGGCAAAGGTTCCCCTTTCCCAGCATTATTTACTCAAGTTTATCATCACCTTCTGTTTGTGGGGTGCTAGGCATTTAATATGTCATTTAAAAACAACCTGACCCTGTTTACCTCTAAGATGCTGGAGAGAGAGAGAGAGAGTGTGTGAGTGTGTGTGTGTGTGTGTGTGTGTGTGTGCATGTGCTAAGTCACTTCAATCATGTCCAACTCTTTCTGATCCTATGGACTGTAGCCCACCAGGCTCCTCTGTCCATGGGATTCTCCAGGCAAGAATACTGGAGTGGGTTGCCATGCCCTCCTCCAGGGCCTCTTCCTGATCCAGGGATTGGTAAGGCAATCACTGGGCTTCTTGGGAAGCTAGAGCAGAAACATTACATGTCTTGGCCATCTCCATAGATGCAAAGGAGTGACAGAAGCAAACCAGACCCAAGTGCAAGGGAGACTTTGAATTTAAATTCAAGGTCTCCTTGGGGTTGCTGATAGACTGCACAGAAGTCAGATTCAGTTTTTGGGCCCCGCGGTCTTTTAAAAGGCACTGTGACAGGCAGGTGTCAGTGTGTAGCCATAGCATACACAACTTTGTACCCACTATCTTCAAACTGGATACTGCATGCATTTATTGCATCTGTGTCAAGGGATTTGGCTTGCTAACTCGCATTCTCAATACACCATCCTGCCACATCCTGTCCCAGCAGCTCTGTGGGCAAACCTGCTGGGCACCTCAAGTGTATGTGCTACAGCCTGCAAGCACAAACTCAGATCTAGTGGTCCCAGAGGTATTTATTTTCTGTTTTGGATAACTTAGATCTATTACTCTTACAAAAGCGTTTCAGCAAGCTTTTTTTTTGGGGGGGGGCATGTTTTCCATGATCAAACTTATTAGGAAAGTCTGAAAACACACTTGAGACACACACCTTTGATTTCAAAACTCTAGAAAAGACAAAGCAGTCTTTCTCAGCTCTCCTCTGAGTGAAGAAAGCCAGCACAGCTGGTCAGGAGCAATCCACACCTACAAACCATCAGGGATTAACTTCTCCACCCCAACCACACTCCTTCCCAATCAAAACACATGGGAGAGGGAGAGAAAGAAGCTGCCAAAGGCCAGCACAGGCTCCCACAGCTTCCACTTTATGACGCAGGCTTTACATTTTGCATAAAATGACATCACTGGGGCAAAACCAGTCAAGAGTCAGCAAGTCTGACTTCTGTCTCGGTGCTTTCAAAGTCTGAAATGATCTACCCACAAAAAAACCTCAGCAGGCATGCAAGGACATATGCTCAAGGGTGTACACCATCACTGAGGGTAATGATGAGGGGGAAATGGAGAAACTTAACTGAAGACTGACTGGAAAACTGTACAGTTAAGAAGAATTAAAAGTAATAATGTGGAAGAAAGTTTATGTTAAGAAAGTGCCATTTTTCTAGTGTATGGCACATGAAACTCTGCTCAATGTTATGTGGCAGCCTGGATAGGAGGGGGTTTGGGGAGAATGGATACATGTACATGTATGGCTGAGTCCCTTCGCTGTTCACCTAAGACTACCACAACGCTGTTAATTGGCTGTACCCCAATACAAAATAAAAAGCTTAAAGTGTAAAAAAAAGAATTAAAAAAAAAAGGTACCATTTTTGTTTGCAAATGTACCTTCCGCTGTGTACACAAACAGAAAAGGGTCTGGAAGGAGGTACCAGAATGGGAGTAAGGCAGACACTAAGATGAGAACTTGTACCTGACATCTACTACAATAAATATTTTTTACAATAAGCGTATATTGCTTTTGAAATCTTAAGGCGCTTAAACATGAACAGCAACAAAAAACCCAGAAAGCTACTGTCCAAGGAGAATTTTATGGTACTGAATCAAGATGCCAGGGAGGGAGCTTTTCCTACAGTGCTGTATTCTTCTCCATTACTTTCCAAATATTTCCCAACACCTACTAAGTACTAGGCACTGCTGAGCGTGGCAGACCCAAATCACCTACATCAGGACTAGGTGCAAACATTGTACCAGCTGCAGACACAAACTCTCTGTCTACCCGCACAGTCCTGTTAGGGAATTATCTTGTGAGCAAAGGGAGTGCAATCTCTCTGGCTTCACATGTTCTAAAGCAAAAGAACACACTCCGGAAACAAAAATAACATCCTAACAGAAAAAGCGAAGTTAAGAAACTATTATCCAAAATGGGATAAAACACACCAACCAGAGGCCTCTGACACTTTAGGAGCATGGATCATCTGCATCTAATCTGACACGAAAGACATACCAAGAGGAAAGATTGAAGTTTCAAAAGTGGTGAAATACCCATGGTGGCGGGGGGCGGGATAGGGGGCGGTGGCCAGAGGGGTCAGAGATTAGTGGCTCTGAGAGTCGCGGGACTCCAATTACCCTTCAAACGACCCTACCCACATCCTACGCTTCCCCGGTGGCTCAGGTGGTAAAGAATCCGCCTTCAATGTGGGAGACCCGGGTTGGATCCCTGGGTTGGGAAGATCCCCTGGAGAAGGAAGTAGCAACCCACTCTAGTATTCTTGCCTGGAGAATCCCCATGGACAGTGGAGCCTGGTGGACTACAGTCCATGGGGTCGCAAAGATGTGGACACAACTGAAGCAGCTTAGCATGCAGCATGGACAAGCGACTCACACACACACATATACGTCCTAGGATGCCATCCTTTCCTAGAATACATCAATAAAACTCACAGAGAAAATCAGAAATTTCTGTCCAGCACAGGCTGCATAGGCAGGCCATTTCTTTAGAAAGGAATTTAAAGGGACCTAAAAGTAGAGAGAAGCACAAGCAGGTACAAATCCTGGACCAAGAAATCAGGGAAGGTCAAGCCCTCAGGAGACACTGAACTTGAGAGGACTGGAGAAGATAACCTTAGGTTCCCCCAAAATAGCAGTGTCCAGCGGGGTTTCCTATGACCTCAGAGAGGCAGGTAAGCCCAACCACCGCATTCAAGCTCTAGAAGAAGCGTTTTCATCCTTTATCCAATCCTTCCCCAAAGTGCTGTCAGGGGAAATCTGAACCGTCCTGCAGCAGAGATCTGAGAAAGGCGGAGGGAACAAGACTGTTCCAAACACGTTCCCAAAGGGAGGGGAGTGCCAAGGAGGGGGGAGGTTTTTGGAAAGAGGCCTCCGCCGAGGGTGGCAGCGGGGTGGGGACGTGGGCGAGAATGGGGGCGGCGGGGGGCTACGAGGACGGAGAGGGAGGTGGGGGCAGCAAAAGGAAAGGGTGAGGGCTGCGGGGCAGAAAACTGAGAGAGAAGGGAGACGAGGGGACTCTAGGAAGGATGTCGGGGTGGCGGGGGGGGGGTGGTGGTGGAAGGGAACAGGGCAGAGCAAACGGGCTCCAGGGACCCGGGACGAGCAGGGCAGAAGGGCCGAGGAAATCGAGCAGGGAGGCGAGCGCAGAAAGAGAAAGAAAGTTGGCGAAAGGGTGAGGAGCCGGGCGCGCAGGACACAAGGGTGGGAAGGCACAAAGTTAGGTAGGGAGGCTCCAGGGAAGCGCGATTTTTCGAGCCCAGCGCCCAGGAAGAGACGCCCAAGTGAGGGGCGCGCCAAGGTCCCTGCAAGGCGGCGGCCGGGGCTCCCGAGAGGGCGGCGGGCGCCGGGCGTGCAGAAGAGTTTCCCCGCGGCCGTGGCGATGACGGTGGCGGCGGCGGTGGCAACCCCCGAGCAACCCCTACCCCGGGGGCCGCAGCTCCGCACTTACCGGCTCCGGCTCTGCGGACCAGCGGCAGCGGCGGTGGCGGCGGCGGCTGCCGGGGGCGGTGCGGCCAGGGCCTCCGGCCGCCGCCCCCGCCCCCGCGCCCGCGGCCGCGGCCGCGGCCGGCGTCGTCCATTGGCTGCCGCGCCCCGGGACCGCGTCCGCCGCGGCCAATCAACGCCGAGCAGCGCCTTTTGGAAACTTTTTTCCCCAGGTCCCGGGCGCGGCACGGCCACGCGGCGGCCCTAGGCGGGCTGGCGGGAGGGGTTCTGGGAGGCTCCAGCTGCTGGGCAGGGTTCTGGCCGGGCTTGGAGGCTGCGAGCTGCTCCCTAGACACCGTGGGGAACGGGCTTGGACTTGCGGGCCACTTGAAGAAAATATGACTCCCTGCCCTTGAATTTCCTGCGAAGCAGATGGAAGAACAAAGATCTACGTCCGCTTAGAGTAAGCAATGTCCCAGGTCCTTCCCAGAACTTTACAACCAATATAAACATCATTATCTCCTTCAAAGGCAACAAAGCTCCTTTATAGGAGTTTGTTTTGGGGCCTGGCCTTGAATCCTAGCTCTGCCCCTTAGTAGCTGTATGATCTTGAGCAAGTTCAGTCAGTTCGGTCGCTCAGTCACGATGGCCTCTGCGACCCAATGGACTGCAGCACGCCAGGCCTCCCGTCCATCACCAACTCCTGGAGTTTACTCAAACTCATGTCCGTTTAGTCGGTGATGCCATCCAACCATCTCATCATCTGTCGTCCGCTTCTCCTCCTGCCTTCAGTCTTTTCCAGCATCAGGGTCTTTTCCAATGAATCAGTTCTTCACATCAAGTGGCCAAAGTGTTGAAGCTTCTGCTTCAGCATCAGTCCTTCCAGTGAATAACCAGGACTGATTTCCTTTAGGATTGACTGATTTGGTTAGGGCAAATGAACTCTGTGATTTACTTTCCTTGCCTATAAAATGGGATTCGTGATAGGATTCTACCCCTAGGATTATGCAGAGATGAAATGAGTTCACTTAGCATTTGTAAAACGTTTAGGACAGTGCCTCAGCACATAGTTAAGTACAATCTATGCAGGAGTAGAAGCGGGCAACAGAGGATGAGATGGTTGGATAGCACTATCAACTCAATGGACATGAGGTTGAGCAAACTCTGGGAGATAGTGAAGGACAGGGAAGTCTGGCATTCTGCAGTCCATGGGGTGGCAAAGAGTCGAACACAACTGAGCAAGCGAACAACAAAAAATGTAGGTACTGATCATGAATTTTTTTACTGGTCCCTGGTAGCTCAGTAAAGAATCTGCAATGCAGGAGACCCGGGTTCGATTCCTGGGTGGGGAAGATCCCTTGAAGAAGGAAATGGCAACCTGCTCCAGTACTCTTGCCTGGGAAATCCAATGGGCAGAGAAGCCTGGTGGGCTACAGTCCATGGGGTGGCAAGTGACAGACACCACTTTGTGACTAAACCACCACCATCTGTGTCAGGCATAATACTAATTTCTTGATGTGGGTTTCATAGCGGTCCTACTTGTTCACCACGTAGGATTTTTTATAAATTTTTACTGAGCACTCACTTATAGCACAATAAATGTCAGACAAGACACCTGTCTTTAAAGGGCTTGTAGTATTAAGAAAGGACACTAAATCAGCAAACAGAAAATGTGAAATAATTTCAGGTGCTAATTAGTGCTATGAATAAAGCAAGGTCGTGTAATAGAAAGGGGCTGGGAGAGGTCCCTTCAGATAGAATGTCAGGGAAGGCCACTATACCAGGTTACAATGGAGCTGAGACCCAGATGATGAGAATCACAGGAAAGAACTTTTATTGTCTTCATTTTAAAGATGAGAAAGCAAAAGTGTAGGAAATTTAAATGCATTGCCCAGGGTCTCATAATTAGTAAATAAATCAGGCCGTAAAGCTGGGTATGTTTGACTCCTAACCAGTGTTCTTTGTCACAATATTGGAGGCAGAGAGATCTTAGCAACTTTGAGGCCTCCAACCAGACATGGAATCCCTCCTGTATCCCCACCATGGTTAAGAACGGCCTTGAATTCCTCTTTGTTGTTGTTTAGTCACTCAGTCACTTCCACCTCTTTAGCGACCCCATGGGCTGTAGCCCACCAGGCTCCTCTATCCATGGGATTCTCCAGGCAAAAATACTGGAGTAGGTTGCCTTTTCCTTCTCCAAGGGGTCTTCCAGACCCAGGAATGGAACCTGTGTCTTGGGGTCTCCAGGCAGATTCTTTTACCTCTGAGGCACCAGGAAAGCCCTGATTCTTCTTTGACTCCTTGCTAGTTCCTGAAAGAAGCTCAGAGACACAAAAGGGATCTACCACCTACATCAACAGGGTTAAGGAAAGTATCAAAATGTCTTTTAGGAAACATCCATCCTGGCCCCAGATGCTAATAAATGATTTGCATCCTCTTGTCACTTTTGCTCTATCCTTTCCAGAACCTCACCATTCTGTGAGGTTTCTAGGAGAGAATAATCACCACCACCACCACCACCCACCAGTTAACATAAACTGAAACACATGTTGATGAGCTTATCGGTACTGACTAAATGACATTATCATTTAAACTACTTGGTTTTCAATTTTCTTCATTTTTCCATTAAAAATAAAAGGAAGAAGACATTGAAATGATTATCATTAAACTTCTCTCAGGAATATGTTTAGGTAAACAGGTTTGTTATTGGGTAAAACCTTGAAAAAAATGAAAGGGAAATTTTGGTGTACTTAAAAACTTTGTTCTCTTTGTTCAATTTTTTTTCCTTGGAGCTTTCAGATATTAATGAGCAGAAATCTGGGTTTCTCTTGCTTAAATCCTTCCATCATAATTTGTCATTTCAAAACACTAACAATAACATAGAAGTAGCTGGAGGAGAAATGCCTTTAGTGGCAGCTAGATTAATTTAGGAGCTGGATTGAATGTAACAGTTGCACAAAAAGTTGCACAGAAATAAATCTTAGTCTTGGTTTCATAAACATGAAGATTATAATATGGACAGGGCAGGTAATTGAGAGGTACTCTGACTTTCTGTTCAAAGAGTTTGCCCAGCAAAGAAATAGATTAACAGAGGCTATGCTCGAGAAAACATATATTAAGAAAAATGTTAAAAAAAAACACCCTTTCACAAGGGTGATGTACATTTTGATGTAGAATTGTGTTTCCAAGGGTGGATGTAGTTTAGGCTAGTTTTCTATGGGAAATAATAAAGAGTCATATCTTTAAAAACTATTTGTAATTCAGACTTTTCATTAACCTTCCATTTAGTATGATTGGTTTGTTTTTATTTACTGTATTTTATTTACCTGTTAACACCAGGCACAGCTCTGGCAATGTCAGACATGTGTCTGCTCTTTATTTTACGGCTAAACCTCTGGGATTTTTTTTAAGCAATTAAAAATTTCACAACTATTTTGCTTCCTTTTATATTTTTAGTTAATACTGTCTGTATTCAGAGATACTCACTAGAAAGAATGGAAAGGAGGGAAAAAAATACTTCTTTGAGAAGCGAATTTTTTGGTACTCTGAAAAAAACACTAGAAACAGGGTTGTTTTTCATCTGTCCTAATTCCCACTTGGAGAATACTCCCCATACACAGACACAATGAAGATTTACTCCGCAGTAATAAATACCTAAGCAGGCAGATGATGTGGGAACTTGTCATCGGCCTTCTGGAAAACGGACTACCAGTAGAAAGGGTTCTTCAGCTACGTGTTCGATCTTGCCCTCCACAATGCCTGTCTACAAAAAAAGTCTGCAGGGATGAATTAGCTTCCCCTGAAATCTCCCCCACTTAATGTGGATTGCCTAATGAGGTTGCCTCACATTACATACATCAGGGAGAAAAAAGTTCTCTTTTGGCCATTTTTATCTACTGATCCTTTTGCAAGGTTAACCTGTTTCTTACCAAACTTCAGAAATAAACTTTTATGCTGCATTCGACTACTGCATCCTAAACTATGTCTAGATTTAAATATGTGCTTTGTTTTTCTAATTTGCAACAGGAAATAGTGAACAGCTGACAGTTTCAGAAATGTCTGTTTTGCCTACGTAAAAAAAATTTTTTTTTATAATTTCAAATAAAAGTAAAGAATGTGCAGCCAAAAGTCCCAAAACACCGCCCCCCCCCAAAAAAAAACCCAAACATGGCAAATCTAGCCACTAAAACATAATCTGTTCCTGGCTTCACAAGGCTTTTGCAATTATAAACCTCCTTTTGCTCGCCCAACCGGTCCCTGGAAAAGTATTCATTTGTAACGAGCTTTGGACCAGGACTTTAAAAAAATCATTTTTTTTTTTAAGTCACGAGGACCTCTTAATTGTTGGTGACACAATCCAGCCTAGTCTTCGTACAGGCTTTATTTTTGCCAGTCGGATCACAACTTCCCGAGGAGCCCTCTCGGCCCGAAGGACCTCGCGGGAAGCCCAGTTGGCAGTTATTTTTATTTTTTTCCGCTCGCCACTAGGTTGCACTAGATGAAGGATGCTATAACAAACAGGCGTCATTTAGTTTACTTTTTCTTTTTTTTAATAGGGCCATCACGTGACAAGAGCGAGTAAGAGGAAAAAAATACCAAACGATCGGGTTTTTCTTCGAAATCCCTCTTAAATTGCCTTCCCTCAAAAGACCGAAAGAGCTGAATGGTATCAAATCCCGGTTGGCAGGTTTTTTCCCCGGGTTCCGCCTCACAGGCACCCTAATTCTCCTCTTTGAGGTTCCCTTCCACGCCACAACGATAAGCCAGGATCAAGTCCTCCATAAACTGGGGGTTTTCGCCAAAAAAGCCGAGGTAGCCCCCCGGGAAGGTCCCTATTTAGAGGTTTATCGGGAGGGGACTGAGCCTGACGAGGCTGCAGGGCCGCGAGGCCCCGCCCCCCCCGGGGTTCCCAGCACGCCCCGCGCGGGGAGGACGCGGCGGCGGGGGAGGGACGGAGGAAGGGGCGGAGCCATGGGGAGAGAAGGGTGTCGGTTTTGCGACAGGGGCGGTGCGGTGCGGAAGCGGAAGTGGAGGGTGCGCTTGGCGGCGGCGGCGGGAGCTGCGGAGTCGGGAATCAAAACAAAGGGCCTGGGGGGGCGGGGGGAAGGCGGCGGGGCCGGAATGTGAGCGGAGGTGGGGCCGACGGCTGAGGTGAGTTTGCTAGCAACGCTGGGAACTTGTCCCTGATGCTCTTCATGCTCTGGGCACCAGGCGGGAACGGGGGAGTGTATCCCCTCCTTCTGCCTATTGCCGGCGGGGGTGGGGGAGGTTGGCTAGACTGAGAAGCCATGGGACCCACCCGTCAGGCCCCCGCCAGAGGTGCGAGGTGCCTCCCTTTGTGGCCAGTTCACGACTGTCGTTGCAGCGTCGCTGCTGCCCTTTGGGGTTGTTTGGCTTCCTGACTACACTTGTCTCATTTCTCCCTGGAGGGCCCTTCAGGTGTGGAGAGCAGCCTTTCTAGGGGAGTGTGTACTGTTGGAAGTTTAAGAGAGGAAGAGAAGGGCTAGTGTTCTTGCAACCACCTCTAACGTTTTGCACCCTCCTCGGTCTACCAGCACTCCCTAGAGTGCAGCCTTTGGCTTGACCTACAGCACTGAGTTGTCTTAGGGTTGAATCCCTCCCACAGATTTAATTGTGGCACTGTGACACACTTTTTAGTTTCCGTGGCACCTTTCTGATACTACTTAGAGCTTTCCAGTTACATCTTTTGCACTTTCCAACATTTCTGAGTATAAATATTCTGTTTTGCATACAGGGAAGTTGTCCTAGACGTTTATTAAACTCTTCATTCAAGAATTACTGATGTGTGCCAGACAGCGTCCTAGGTGCAGGAGATACAATAATGAATAAAAAAACAACAACCCATGATCTATAAGTAAATACTATCCTGGAGTTTATATTTAAGTGAGGGAGACATAATAAAAGCAAGCAAATAAGATAATTTTAGAAAGAAGAGCTGTGAAAAGCAACAGAAAAACTCAGGGATGGGATGGGTAATACCGGGTGTTGAGGACTAGATTAGGTGTGGAGAGAAGGCCATTGCCAAGTTTTCTACTTCGTTGGTGTTGTTTAATCCTATGAAGGTGCTGCTGTTATCAGGCCTATTTTACACCTGGGATCTGAGGTTCAGAGAACTTGTTGTGCGTTGTCCAGATCTGCACAGATGGGAAGCAGCAGAATTGGGGATTAATACAAGGACAGCCTGACGTCACAGTCTGCTCTCAAGCACTATCTGAATTGCTTGAAGACTGAGCGATAATGGCAGGAGTGAGACACTCTCTCAAATGACGAAACAGAAGTTGCTTTGACCACCAATTTGCTATGACCAAATTACTTATCGTTCCCAGGAGCATTTAGGAAAATTTCTGGGTGCACATTTGTACTAGTATATTTTACTTTCTTTTGCTTGCATTGGACGATACCAAAGATACCTTGGTTGTGTGGGAAGAAGTGGACAAGCCTGGTTCTGTCCCTTTTCTATTAATAATTGTGTGATCTTGGGCAAATTACAAAACTACATTAAACCTGTTTGTTGTTGTTCAGACAGTAAGTTGTGTCTGACTCTTTGTGACCCCATGGGCTGTAGCCAGGCTTCTCTCTCTATGGTATTTCCCAGGCAAGAACACGGCAGTAGGTTGCCGTTTCTGCCGTTTCCTTTTTCAGGGGATCTTCCTGACCCAGGTATCGAACCAGTGTCTCCTACATTGGCATGCAGATTCTTTACCGCTGAGCCACCAGGGAAGCAAGCCTCCTTTTCCTCATTAAAAAGGTGGCCGATTTCTCCCTTGTCTTTCACACACATTTACTGTAGGAAAAAAGATGACATAAATGGATTGCATTTTCTGGTTGGGTCCATCATTGTATCCCTTGTGCCAAGCACAAGCCTGCTACATAGCAGATACTAAGTAAATGTTTGCTGAATGAGGAAATAAATGATCTTAAAGAAAAATGCCTTAGTTGGCTTCCTCTCAGAATTTGCCTTGAAGAAGCTTGAGAGAGCGTGTCAAAGTTGTGTGTATCACGAATATCCCAAATTCTTAGGCTCTAGAGAGGAGATTGTTAGGGGATATTTTGATAGATATATTGTTAGGGTCTGTATTTGATAGAAAGGACAAGTACCATAGTTTATTACCATCGTTGCAGTAACTTCGTCTCTGTCTCCAGATTAGCTCTGGGTTTTGTAGATGAATATTTGCTTTATTCATTCCCTCATTCAACAAATATTTATTTAGTATATACTATGTAGAAGGCTGTGCTTGGCACAGGACATATGGTAATGAAGACAAACAGATGGTGAGGTCCTTTATCTGGTTTTCTTTTCTCCACAGTAATGCTGTGAGGTGGACAGGGGAGAAATTATGGCAAATTTGACAGAGGAAGAAGTTTTGTAGTTTCCACATAAGGGCCAAATTGTAAATATTTTTGGCTCTGTGGGCTGTGTAGTCTCTATTGCAGAGAATCAACTCCGCAGTTGTAGTGCAAACACAGCCATAGAACTTAAATAAACATGGCTGTGTCTCAAAACTATTCATAGACACCGAAATCTGAATTTCATATAACTTTGTCACAAAATATAATCATTCTCTTGATTTTTCCCCAAGGATTAAAAATGTGAACTACATTCTTAGTTTGCAGGCCATTTAAATACAAGCAGTGGGCTGGTTTGGGCTATCGTTTTAGGCCATAGTTTGCCCCCCCCACCCCACCCCCCCGCTTTATGTGATTGGTTTTCTTAAGCTTAGACGTAGTGCTTATAGTGACTATAGAAGTGACTTCTCTCCCCTCACCCTACTATGTAGATGTTTAAATCTCTTGATAAGAAAATCTTATCTATATGCCCAGAAATTTCTGAAAGATAATGACCTCAAAATGGCCATTGTTGGTAAGAGGAGGTGGTGGTTGGGGTTTGGTGACGAGGGCTTGGAAATGAGGTTCAGTCGTCCTTATCACTGGCAGGCTGCCTCCACGCCCAATGGCTGCTATTGATTGCATCTGCTTTTATTGTACTGTTTCAAGAGTTGTATAGTGTTGCTGTGGAATAGCTACAGCACATCTGGAACTTGAGATGTGTCTGTTAGATTTTTGGTGGTATAGCAGATTCTACTTTCATAATAAGCAAACTGAAAGGTTGGTTCGATTTGTTCTGTGGCCGAATCAAATTCAGAGTCCACAGAGGGCACTTAATTTGGACCTTCCATGCTCAATATCAAAGACACAGTGAGATCAGTTGCTCTGAAATCAGTTTCACAATCTTACATAATTGAGAATGAGGACATGTAGTGGTTCTTTTACTCAAATTACGTGCTCTCTCCTGTTAACTTTTTCACTCTCCCAAGTAGAGTCTTTAGGGAGGGATAGTCAAAAAGAATTAAGAAATACTATATAGAAAAAGTCTACTTAGTGCTGGAGGACGTTGGCTCCAGCTCAGCGAAGCGGAGGGATATGCAGGTGTCCAAGATGCGGTGACCTCTCTCAAGCATGGCCGGAAAGAGGGCTCATCCAGAGTTCATTTTTGTTTGAAGAACTATGAAACATAAGGAATGGAAGATGACAAATTTTTTTTTAAAGTCAAATTGATATAGTTAGATTTCAAGTATGAGTAGTCAACCAAGTTTACCAGTTTTAGTAAGCTAGAATATGCTTTGATGCCAGGTTTCCTGGTAGCTCAGACGGTAAAGCATCTGCCTGCCAGTGTAGGAGACCTGACTTCGATCCCTGTGTCGGGAAGATCCCCTGGAGAAGGATATGGCAACCCACTCCAGTATTCTTGCCTGGAAAATCCCATGGACTGAGGAGTCTGGCAGGTTATAGTCCATGGGGTCGCAAAGAGCCAGCTGGACTGTGTGACTGACACTTTCACTTTTACAATATCCTTTGATAGCCATTCTGCTTTTGTTCCTTAAGATCTGAGCCATTATGGAGCCATTGCACCATAATTTTTTTTTTTTTAGCTTGGAAAACAATTACATTAATTTTTACTTTCCCACATCACTAATCATGGATATGAGTGGCTAAATCTTGTATCTCCATCAGGAAAGTGTAGTGCTACTGAGTGGCTGTTACATCCTATGGAAGACTCAGTCTTTGGTCCCAGTGTTAAAAGCACCCAGATTTGGCTGCATCAGCCCTGTTTGAAATGACCTATGCACCATAAATGTGCTTCCCTTGTGGCTCAGTAGTAAAGAATCCACGTGCAACGCAGGAGACACAGGTTCGATTCCTGGGTCAGAAAGATGCCCTAGAGAAGGAAATGGCAACCCACCCCAGAATTCTTGCCTAGGAAATCTTAGGAACGAGGAGCCTGGTGGGCTACAGTCTGTGGGTTCACGGAAGTCGGACACAACTTAGTGACTAAACAAAATGATGTGCCATAAATATAGTTGTAGTCTTATATTTCAGTAGTAAAATCTGTACTTATACAAATGAATAACATTGAAACCTCATTCTTAACAGGGTGGAAGAATGAAAGAAAAGAAAGATGAAAGAATGTTGAACCACTCCGCATGGCTGTATGATGGAAGGAAACGGAACTGAGAACCCCTGCAGTAGAACAATTGGATGGCTTCAACAAGATAATGATGCTAAGCCATGGCTTTGGAAATTCTCTAACTGCTTTTCTCGTCCTGAGCAAACGTTGCCACTTAGTCCCCAAACGGTAACTATGTGCAAGACTAAGGACATAGCAAATTCCTTATGCAAATAGATAAGCGATCCATTTGGTCTGGGGCAGTCTCTCGCCCTGGAGTCTGTGCTGAGTTTTCCCTTGTGTCCTGCTTATATTACTTCTTGTAGCACATTGTTGTAATTCCTGACTCAATGAGGATGCAGTTTTTTAAATCCTGTACTAATGAGTAACATTAGATGCTTTAAAGATGTGATGTTGAAATTTTGGGAAAGTTTGTTTCTCTAAGTCACAGATTCCAAAGACAAAAATCCACATTTTAGAGTAAAATGGGAGGAAAGTACAAAATAGATTTTATTTTACTGTAGCCTTCTGAATTTTATGTCTTAAACTCACAGAAAGCTCGTATGACCTTGTTGATGATCTTTTTCTACTCAGGATTTCTCTTGAATATTTAAATATATCTGAGACTTCCTTTTTTTGTCTTTTCATAACGCTGTTGACTTGATCTGACTTCATTTGCCGTATCATGTTATCACCTTTTTTTTTTCTCTTGTACTTGGAATTTAAATGAGACTTTACCATGAGTTTATATAAGAGTATTGATAACAGACTTAAAAAAAAAAATCAATTCCCTGTCATCTCCACATTTTCATTATATAGTTGCCTTTGTTGCATGGCATCAGTAACTGGAGTTATTTCAGAATTTCAGGGACCGTCTGCACTGAGGGCTGGCAGCTTCAGGCAGGGGTCCAGGGTGGCAGATCTGGGGCCTAAAGTTGTCACTTGACACAGACGTGCACCGTCACCTTTCTAGATCCAGAGTCTCGATTTTGTCAGTGGCACCCAGAATTGAATACATTCAGGAAGACCGACTCACAGTAGCCCTGCCCACGAGAGCCAGATCTAAATCCATCCGAATGCCAGTGAGTTCATTTCCAGCCTGAATTGTAATTACCACAAGGGTAGAACACACTCCTTTTAGAATGGTCAGACCATTGCTGTTACCTCCCTTTTGGAAAAAATCTTAACTGAAAGTCCACATTTCTCCCATATGAGTATACCCTCCCAGGTGAGTGTAAAATCAGCAGAAGGAGTGAAATCATAGCAGCCAGATGGACCCGTCTATGCTCTAAGGGATGAGTATGTCTCAGTCACTGTATCAGGGCATCCTCTTCATCTTAATTGTGTCTGCACTCAGCCAAGAAAATCTGTTGATTGGTTGGACACCCCCACCCCCGCCGCACCGTCTTTCAGTGGCCAGGTACTCTGCTGAGCGCTTTAGGTGCACTGTTTCTTCTTACCCTTCTCACAGATGTAATAGGTACATTCTGTTCCCAGTTGAAGGATGGCAGGATTGAAGCATGGAGAGGTTAGGTTAAGTCACTTACCCAAGGTCATAAAACTATTTAGTATCACATTCAAACCCAGGTCTCTGACCACAGGGCTATGCTATAATCTTAATAAATGGACCAGCCTCAAGTGTCTGTGTTGGAGACATATGATAAACTATTTCTCTTATGTCTGTTTCCCAGGTGGTTTCCTTATTACTCAGATTCTTTCCACTGGCTACAAAACAGTTGTGGGCGTTATGGCTTTAGGTCATGATGTCCCATGGTTTGCTAAATGTCATTAGTAACATGTTTAAGATCTATTCATAGATGGACCACTTGGGCAGATGGCCAATCTCATCCATAGTGTTTGATATCTTCTCCCCTGGAGGACTTTAATAAAACCACCTATGATCTGACTGCAAGAACTATTTAGTATTTTCCTTAAAGCGCTTTGCTCATAAGCTGTCTTTAGTGAATACTGTTGTGACTGTGTTGTTTTTCATACCTGCCACCTGTTTTGTCTGCAGAAGGCACTGAGAGGCAAGGGGAAGTTATCAAAGGGAAGCCAGTGAGACATGGATGGTTAACCAGGCTTGTTAAATATGTGAACAGACCCCCTCCCCCAGTCTCTTAAAATTCAGGAAGGACAGTCTTAATTTTTGTTGTCTGTCTCAGTGTTCACCTCCCACTGAGGAACGCTCCTGGTTTTAGCTGCCATTCCGTTTGTGTGGTTATGATCGAGTGATATAAATAAGGTTTGAACAGTGTTCATTTTTAATGCAGTCAATTGTGAGTAACCCCAAGTCACTGGCCTCATAAAATTAACTTGTGTTCTGGTCTTCTTTCCTCAGAAAGAGTACATGGAGAACAAGAAAGTTGCTGTGGAACTAAAGGATGTACCATCTCCCCTTCATGCTGGCTCTAAACTTTTCCCAGCAGTCCCACTTCCAGATATCCACTCTCTTCAGCAACCTAAAGTACAGCTTTCAACTGTCCCCAAAGTAAGCTGCTGTGCCCATTGCACTAATGACCCTTCCACTTCGCCAGTGCGTTTTGGTGGTGGCAGTGGCGGAGGGACTGGTAGCTTGGTTCCCCCGGGCGCCCTGTTAGACTCGCAGAGCACCAGGACAATCACGTGTCAGGTAGGGTCAGGGCTTGCTTTCCAGTCTGCACCTCCACTCCAGAATGCCTCAGCTAGGAACACCTTGGCCGGCGTTGCAAGCGACTTTCCCAGCATGTGTCTAGAAAGTAACCTCTCTTCCTGCAAGCACCTGCCCTGTTGTGGGAAGCTCCATTTCCAGTCGTGTCATGGTAATGTGCACAAGCTGCATCAGTTTCCGGCTCTCCAGGGCTGTTCTTCCTCTGCGGGCTATTTCCCCTGTTCTGATTTCACAAGTGGGGCTCCCGGGCACTTGGAAGAACACATTTCACAGTCGGAGCTCACGCCTCACTTATGCACCAACTCTTTGCACCTAAATGTGGTACCTCCAGTTTGTTTAAAGGGCTCACTTTACTGCGAAGACTGTCTCAACAAGGTTTGTATCTTTTTATTTGTTATGTTGGGTGCAGCTAAGGTTTGAAGAATGATTTTAAAAATAAAATGACTTCATCTTTTAAAAAAAAAAATCTTGGTTTTGTGGATGGGGTTGAAGATTCTTTCATGATGTGGCTTTCTCCCCATCAGCATAACTTCTTGTGGTTCAGAAAGAAAGCAAAGGGTACAATGGGAGGGACTGTTCAGAAGAGTGTAGTGTAATTATTCACTTCATGCTTTTAGAGTCTCCTGTAATAAATCTGTCTCCTACATGGGATCCTAGCTTGGCAAGGCTTGTGCTCTCTTGTTTTTAAAGGCTGGAGCGCAACTGGAATTTCTTAAAGCTAATGCTCACCTGATACATGGACCCATTCATGTAATATAGATGACTGCTTGTTGTCCTTTTGTAGTAATTGGGGGAACTTGAAATTTGGTCTCCATCACACCTGGAGTTCAAGTAAAGACTTTAACTTCCTTTTTTTGTGAAGTGTGTCTGAGGGTTTCTCCTGTAACAGACACATGCCCCAGAATGTAAAGGTCTAATTGTGTGACTCTCTTCCCTGATGATTTCAGGTCACTTTGGAAGTGAGTTTATGCTTTGGTAGTTCTGGGAAAGGTGATAGGAAAATACATTTTATCAGAGGTTAGCAGGTGGAAGGGAGAAACACTTAGACTGTGTTTTCAGTTGTTATGCGTAACTCTAGGTTCTGAAATAATATATCTGAAACCTCCTCTTTTTTAAAATAACAGCCGGCAAGAAATAGTATAATTGATGCTGCTAAAGTCTGGCCAAATATACCACCTCCAAATACTCAGACTGCACCTGTTACTGTTCCTCTGTGTAATGGCTGTGGAACCAAAGGTACAGGAAAGGAGACCACGTTGTTATTGGCGACCAGTCTAGGCAAAGCCGCTTCGAAATTTGGTAAATGACAGATTCGTATAAAATGCATATTTAAATAGTTTTCAATACCTGATACTAACACTGCACTTAACTGCCTTTAAAAGATTCCTTGTGGTTCTAAAACTCCTGTGTATGTGAGTCGCCATTTCCATCTCTTGGTAAAAATCTTCTTATCCTTATAGACTAGTAGGTCAGTTGCCATTTATGTTGAGCTGGGGCTATTTGAGATCAGAAGCTGTGTATAGAAAAATGGAAAGTATATGAGGAGAAATGAGTACTGGAGGGTACTTGGTGTCAACTTAGGTTCATAATCACACTTGTTTGTTGTATGTTGCTCAGACATAATTAGTATTTAGAAATGGCTGACAAAAAAACAATATTTGAAAACCTAAGATCATTTCCCCCTAAAGTAGCTGTTATGATATTTTATCTTTTAAAAAGATCTTTTCAAAAGTTGGACCAGATGTTATTGCAGTGTTAAAAGTCATTAAAAGTCAAGGGCTGTAACACCTTCACCATTCGTTTCATTGTTCTCCCACACTGAGTGAGGTGTGGGCCCAGCATGACGACAGGCCCCAGAGGGCCGTGTCCAGTCACCTGTGTATTAGCGTTGAGGAGCATACCTGGTCAGCGTGAGGATGGCTCGCACTTTGTGATGGATTGATTGCGGGCCTAAAGTAAATTGACCTTTGGATTTGTTCTCTCTTGAAAAAGGAATTAACACTTAGAGATACTTTGGCAACTTGGGGTTGTCTTACTGGGCCAGCCAGTGAGGTTGGCATCCTTAAATTTAACATCAATTTATAATTTCATTTTCCTGCCCCTGGGAACGATAGGTAGCTACCTGTTGTCTTTAATATCTTAACCAGTTTTTTGCTGTGTGTAATCAAAGGTGTTCACATTTCTCAAGGGTCACCAGAAGTTGCGCTAGCCGGACAGATGCTAGAGAACTTACCCCCCATTGGGGTTTTTTGGGATATTGAAAACTGCTCAGTCCCGTCTGGCCGCTCAGCTACTGCAGTTGTACAGAGAATCCGGGAGAAGTTTTTTAAAGGCCACAGAGAAGCAGAATTCATTTGTGTATGTGACATCAGTAAAGAAAATAAAGAAGTTATTCAAGAGCTGAATAATTGCCAGGTAGATAAAAATTCTTTTTTCTTTTTTTTTTTAATCTCAGTAGAAGAATAAGCACATGATTTTTTTTTTTAAGAACTCCAGTTGAAAATTTGTTATTAATCGTATGTTTGTGCTAAGTTGGTAAATAAAGAAACAAGGAAGAGATTATTTCTGTAAGTACCTGAAATCATTTAATCACATCTGATTTTTTAGCAAGTCTGCTTCTGTGTGACTCGCGCTTCCCTAGTATAGTGATTCCATGTGCATCATTTCCTTTGATGCTCATAACTGCTCTGTGACTGCTCAGAGGATTTATGGTTTGGAA
Source organism: Giraffa tippelskirchi (assembly GCF_054371585.1). NCBI lineage: Eukaryota > Metazoa > Chordata > Mammalia > Artiodactyla > Giraffidae > Giraffa > Giraffa tippelskirchi. Next base: position 27,426,985 of record NC_137287.1, read on the forward strand.
TTTACGAATGAAAGGGCCCAAGAGGTTAAGCAACTCTTTTAAGATCACACTGCCAGTGAGTGGATGAACTTGGATTTAAATCCAGATTGACCTCCAAGTCTGTTCTCTTAAGCTGGAAGCGAATAACAAACACAGCCCTGAGTCTCTCCTTAATCATAGATTAAATCTCTGCCACCCACACGTTGTTAGCAAAAGATGCTCGAGAGAGCTAATTTAACTACTTCAGATTTCACTTTCTATTCTGAAAGGGGGATGGATGAAGTGCAAAAGCAGAAGATTAGAGATGAAAGTAGGGATAATAATGAATCCAGTTAATTTGTCTGGAGAGCTGAATGTGAAATTATTGAGATTTGATTGTAATTTTTTTTTTTTCCCCATCCCTGAGTGGCAGTGGAAATCAAAGGTTCCTCAAGAACTGTCTATTAAGATGTGGGCAGAATGTGTAGTGATTTTCTAACCTCAGCTCTTTCTCATTTGTCCTTATTATAAATTAATGCAGGTAACCGTTGCCCACATCAATGCTACTGCAAAGAATGCTGCTGACGACAAGCTCCGCCAGAGCCTCCGAAGGTTTGCAAATACTCACACTGCTCCTGCCACTGTGGTTCTCGTGTCAAGTAAGTGTAAAAACAATCTGCTAATTTCAGCTAAACTCTCTATGTGTGAATTATCATAGAAGCCAGAATATGTTAAAATATGCCCCCAAATATGCTGAAATACATGGGACATGCTTATGCTTACCTTTGAAAACTGTTAAAAAAAAAAAAAAGTGGATCTACGTGGATTTCTGTAATTTTCTCCTGGGAATTCGAGTAAGGATTCTTACAGGGCCAAGTTTATTAAAGAAATGTAATTTTTTTTTTATTTAAGTCCTGGGCCCCGTTTTGCTTATTTAAAAGAAAAATCCAAGATGAAGTTGGGGCTCCCCAGAACATTAATATTTGTTCCTTTTTACTACTAAAAGTAATGTGTCTTGGGAGTTCAGCATGAGTCTATGGTAAAATTGTCTTACCGTGTTAATTCTTCTGATATGAAATGTGTTCCTATTCTAAAAAAAGGGTCGGGGGGCCACTTTGAATACAGTCCTGCTGTTCCTTTCTTCTCAGTGGGTATTACTGGAGATGCCTCTCTGTCAAGTGTTTCTAATCTTTGGAGATGGGGGTGGGCTGTACCCTGTCTTTCAGCTGATGTCAATTTCGCATTGGAACTTAGTGACCTGAGACACAGGCATGGTTTCCATATAATTTTGGTCCATAAAAACCAGGCCTCAGAAGCACTGCTGCATCACGCCAACGAGCTGATCAGATTTGAAGAATTCATTTCTGACCTGCCCCCCAGGTTACCACTAAAAATGCCAGTAAGTGGGTTTGTTTTCTTTCTGCTGTAATCTAGTTAAGACTGTGAAGACTCAAGACAGTCCTCCATAATGGATGTCCAAGCCCAGGTGAGGGTGTTCTTTGTAGTAGGCTGGCTAGATTTTGAAATAGGCCCAGAAACTTTCCATTCTCTTAACAAATATACAGAGAACTGATATGTGAATTTTTTTGGTTTTGTTTTCATTTTTTTGTTTGTGCTGAGTCTGTGTTGCTGCTTGTGGGCTTTCTCTAGTTGCAGCGAGCAGGGGCTACTGTTTGTTGCAGTGCACGGGCTTCTCACTGTGGTGGCTTCTCTGGTTGCAGAGCACAGGCTCTAGGCGCTCAGTTTTCAGTAGTTGCAGCACTCGGACTCAGTAGTTGTGGCGCACGGGCCTAGTTGTTCCATGGCATGTGGAGTCTTCCTGGAGCAGGCATTAAACCCATATCCCCTGCATTAGCAGGCAGATACTTATCCATTGTACCACCAGGGAAACCCAGTGTGTGAATTTTGCTTTTATATTTTTCAAACTGTCACAGGAAACTGACTTTTAGATTCACCTTACTGACAACCACTTGCCAGTTAGCAGTGTTGTGTGTCAGGGTATAGCAGTAATGGAATGAGAGTTACTACTATTTTTGCCCAAGTTTTAAGGGTCAAGAATATGATGATGGTTTGCATATATCGGTGTGGTTGGAGGCAAATAAGCAGAATGATTATACAGTTGTGACACTTAATCCTGAAGTTCCAGCTGGCCTCTGAGCCTGTCTTCTCTGGTTGCAGACCCTGCCATGCACGAGCACAATCAAGAGTAGTGGGCACTACACCTGTCACCCTGATAAGCCACTTAATAGGAGAATGTGCACGTGTTTCTAGCAAGATGAGCATTTCTCACAGTCTTGATTTAGGATAAGGTGTTTACTAGGACACTGAACTTGTGTTTAAGCTGTTTGGAGAATATATATGGCTTCCCTGGTGGCTCAGATGGTAAAGAATCCGCCTGCAATGCAGGAGAGTCGAGTTCCATCCCCAGGTCAGGAAGATCCCCTGGAGAAGGGAATGGCAACCCATGCCAGTATTCTTGCCTGGAGAATCCCATGGACAGAGGAGCCTGGTGGGCTGCAGTCCCTGGGGTCACAAACAGTTGGTCATGCTGCTGCTAAGTCGCTTCAGTCGTGTCCGACTCGGTGCGACCCACTGAGCGACTAACACACGTTAATAATGATAGAAAGAAGCTGTAGCGTGGATGGTCCAGAGGGTGGGCAGTCCCATTCATGAAATGCAGTTTTAACATACTTTAATGACTTGAGAGTTACAGAAGCACTTTAGGAATGATCTCACCCAACCTAGTTTTAGTGAAGAGGAAGTCAGCACCTTGGAAAAAAAAGCAAGCCACTGGAGGTCCCACCATGATTGCCTCCAGATTCAGGCGCTTGCAGTGCTGGTCCCTCTGCACACACGGATACCCAGTGAGATCAGGGCCTGGCCTGAGATTAAACACATGCTTAGGATGGTCTGCAGTTGGCAATACCTGTTTCAAGCTTTGGAGCTGCACCCCTAATTCACTTTTGTCGTTATTCCTTATGTCTTCTGGCTGTAGCTACATTTCCTCCCTTTGCTTCTATTTGGCACTCCCTGTTTTAATCTGGAAGGCCTTTAAGTTAAATGTAGTATCTTAGGTGAGAGGTTACCCATTGTAGAGATCCTTTTTCCTTATGATTAAAAAAAAAACCTGATTATTCAGAACATTTAATCTTGCCACATGTTTTTTCTGATTCACCAGAGTGACAATTTTAGGTACATTTCTTCTTTTTTTTTTTCTGTGTTTTCAATCCAAGTATGTGTACCCTTTCCCATGGAAATCTCTGTTCTCCCTCCCCCGAGGTCACTGTAGTTTGGAGAGGTCATTGTTCTTTGTAATTGAGTGTGAGCCCCTGAGCCCACGTGTTTTAACACTTTGTCTGTGTCCACAGTGCCACACTCTGCTCTACGTTTATAACCTACCAGCCAACAAAGACGGCAAGAGCATCAGCAACAGGCTCAGACGCCTGTCCGATAACTGTGGTGGGAAAGTGCTGAACATCACAGGCTGCAGCGCCATCCTCCGCTTCATAAACCGAGACAGCGCGGAACGGGCTCTGAAGCGAATGGAAAATGAAGATGTTTTTGGTAACAGGATCGTCGTGTCATTTACTCCAAAAAGCGGCGAACTCTGTGAAACCAAGAGTTCAAACGCAACTGCTGATAAAGTGAAGTCTCCCAAGAAACTTAAGAATCCAAAACTGTGCCTCATCAAAGATGTAAGTGAGTCACCTTCCAGTGCCAGAGCCGCACCTGGAAAAGGGTCGCAGGCAAATTCTGGATCTGCTCCCAAAAACACCAACGTGAAAAGTTTACAGGTAGTTGTGACCCCTCTTGCTTTCTGAACTTTATGCTAGGTTTGCTTTCGTGGTCTCTCTGTTTTACCTGCTCACCTGCTTTTGGTGTGTCTATACTTTTTTTGTTTTCCTACATTTTCGAGGCTGTTTGAAGTCAGGTGTTTCCTGTACAAGGTCTGACGCAGCTTGGAGACTTTAACTATTAAACTCCCTTGCTCTTGTCTCTCTTAAGGAGCTGTGCCGCCTGGAGTCGAAGACTGGCACTCGAAGCAGCGAGCCCCAGCAAGGCCATCTGAGGCCCGGGGTGCCTCCTCACAGAAACTCAAGTGCTGCAGTGCCCACGCCTAAAACCCCAGGGTTGGCAGAATCTGTTTACAAAACCAATCCCAAGTAGGTTCCCTTACTCTCCCTCGTAGCTGCTTGTATTGATGTGAAGGGAAACAAGTGACCTCTTGCCTGCAATGTTTCCCTCCACCAGGAAAGAGAACCTCAGCGCCCGCAGTGTTACCAGTTCTCCTGTGGAGAAAAAAGAGAAAGAGGAGACTCTGTTCCAAGTGAGTTACCCATCTGCTTTTAGCAAGTTGATCGCATCCAGACAAGTGAGTCCCCTGCTCACGGCTCAGCCTTGGTCTTCTCGGTGAGTGGGTCTTGATCTGTGGTGTGGTTGTAGGCAGTAGAAGGGCCTATGAAGTAATCTGTTTATTCAACAGAATTCAAGCAATACAGAACTGCATAATTAAAAGAGAAATCTTCGTACTACATATAAAATAGGTAGCTAATGAGAACCTGCTGTACAGCACAAGCAACTCTACTCAATGCTCTTGGTGACTGAAATGGGAAGGAAATCCAAAATAAGAAGGGATAGCTGACCTTGCTGTATAGTAGAAACTTAACATGACATTGTAAAGCAACCTTACTTCTCCAGTACAAATTTATAGTAAAAATTTTAAAAATTAAAAATGTTTGAACCATAAAAAGTAATAAAAATAAAAGAGAAAGCTTCCACCGCTCTTCTGCCAGTTCCCTTTTCCTCGGGTAACATTTGGGGGATCGCTTCTTGCCTTTCTCCATCCTCCATGTGGGAGTCTTGGTAAGCCGAGGTCAGAGAAGCCTGTCCTGGAGTCCTTGGCCAGTGATGGGGGGCACATTAAGATGTCTTTACTACGTCCATATCACTTCATCACTTCATTGGACTGAGAAAGAGGCCCAAACTGACATGCATTGGTTCTTTTTATTCATAGGGTAATTATTGGAAACTGTTTGGGAAACAAAGGTCTCTGTAAACATCTGTGTAACACCTTATTTAAGCTTTCTGAATTTACTCTGAGTAATTCTGGAAGCTCGGAAAACAAAAGGAGCCGTAAGGCCATGTTAGGTCTCATGAGCTCCTGCTAGCATTGTAGTTATTCTGCTGGGTTGGGGAAAACTCACTGTTGAAAGTTTGAACCTGTAAAATGGTGTCTGCAAATTGATGTAAAAGTTTTCCTCCCAGGGAGAAAAGCCACAGCATATGAGCAAGAATATCTGGCTTTTTCAGAGTGGGGAGAGGGTAAATGGCTGACGTTGGTATCACAGGCTGATTTCCTAAGAATAAATACCCAAAGTGGAAAATGAATTCATCAGGCCTGCCTGTAATTTCTGCCTTTAGTTTTAAATAATCCAACAAAAGAATGTTTGATGTTAAGTAAAATTTTTGTTGTTGTTGTTAATCAGGATGTCAACCGACAGTACTTCTGACAATGAGTCTAATCAGTGTGATGTTTTAAGAAAAAGCACATTTGAGGACCAAACTGTATTTCGGAAAGCAGTTTTTAATGTAGTTTCAAGCAAAATCTAAATGACATAAACTGAATAAATAGAATAACAGTTTTAAAACAGTTTTTAAGCCTCACTCCATACGTTTTAAGCAGGAGTCTGTCTCCAAACCTCTTAAACAGAGCATCCCCGCTTGCTTTCAACGCTGCACATTCGAGCATTGGTGCCGACTGCCCAGACCCATTCGCGCATGGTGTTGACGTCCAGATCAGCAACCTGGACTACAGGTTGTCCCGGAAGGAACTGCAGCAGCTCATGCAGGAAGCATTTTCTAGGCACGGCAAGGTAACCTTTTCACTCTCTTGTCTCTGTTCTACCCCTTGCTGCATTTCAAGATGAGCGCACTTGACGCAGCACACATAACCACAGGCAGGCGGTAAGCGTGGCTTCACGAGTTTGAACGCCTTCTTTTTTCACTCGGGTCTCCTCGTGCTGGTGCTGTATGTTCAGTTTTTAGGACACAGCCCCAGGGAGCAAGAAGCCTGGCAGAGACGTACTTGTGGGCTCGGGCAGGGATATAAGTGGCTCTTTGGGAAATAAAACACGGATGGATTTTAGTTAGCTCTGGCAGGTAAAATACAGAAACAGGATTCTAAAATGATGTTGGCTGTTTTTGTTTGTTCATCTTACAGTGTCTGATTCAGTTTTTAGGTGTAGGTTGCTAAAAAAATGCACCTTTTGCTGGTTCTTAAACTGGCTCTGCCCCAGTTTTGGCAGGATCTGGAGAAGACTCAGTGTGTCTTGGCCCCTGAACCTGCCTTGGAGAGCTCTGTGTGCCAGAGCACAGGCCGGCCAGGCTGCTGTCACACCCCTGAAGGTCACCCATCCTAGCTTGCTTCCGTTGTGGTCGGCGGAAGTGTGGAGTTCAGACAGGTTCCCTCACGGCAGCATTGAAGTCCACAAGCGAGTTCCTTAGTGAGTGACCTTCAGTTTCAAGAGGATACGGTTCTGGTAGATTGGCGTTCTGTTTTCTTTTTACTGCTGCAGGTGAAGAGTGTTGAGCTCAGCCCCCACACAGATTATCAGCTCAAAGCTGTGGTTCAGATGGAGAACTTACAAGAAGCTATCGGTGCGGTGACTAGCCTCCACAGATACAAAATTGGCAGCAAGAAAATCCTGGTCTCACTTGCCACAGGAGCTGCTAATAAATCACTCTCTTTACTGAGGTAAAGAACAAGCTGTTTATTTCAAAAATGTTATTTTTGGCCCAGAAACAATTTTAGAAATAATAAAAATAGATTTTATCCAATCCCCAACCCTCTTGTGATGCCCATATATACAGTAATACTTTTTCCCCGCTCCCTTGATAGAGTTAGAAATAAGGTAGAAGTTAGTAATAAGCTAACTAGAATAATTTACTCTTGTTCAAGTCATTAATCAAAGATGAATCTCAGTTTAATCTTGGCAGGCATTTAAGAGTAAAATAATATGCCACATATCCAGAACAGGTTCTAAAAATAGTGGACCTCTACAGCAAAAGTTTATAAGCCTAGAAAGTCTGGAATACTACCTTCCAATTTTAGTAGAAGGTAGATTTGTCTATAAGGGGTAAATCTACAAAATTCTATGCTCTCAACTTGCAGGTACATCTTCAATGTCAAATAGACACCCAGCCCCATACATCTACATTATAATCAAATTAATCTTAGGAGTCTGGTGATGGTTTTATTCATAATATGCTTTTGACGTAGAGCACTGTTTAAGTTTTAGGTGTACAGCATAATGATTTGTGCACCAGTAATTAATATACTGTTGTCAGTCAATTAAACTTCAAAAAAACAAGCAAACTCACAGAAAAAAAGTGATTAGCTTTGTAGTTACTAGAAGTCGGGGGTGGGGAGTAATTGAATAAAGGTGGTCAAAAGGTACAAACTTCCAGTTATAAGATAACCCAAGTACTAGGAATGTAATGTACAACATGATTAATACCCTTAACACTGCTGTCATGCATGAAAGGTGTTAGGAGAGTATACCAAAAGAGTTCTCATCACAAGGGGGAACATTCTTTTTCTTTTATTTTGTATCTGGATGAGATGATGGATGTTCACTTAACTGATTGTGGTAATTTCACAACATATCCAAGTCAAAACTTCACCATTATTTTAAGTTATTTTTTTATTTCCTCGAATAAAAATAATACTCATTGAAGAAAATTTGGAAATTTCAGGAACATAAAAGAAGCTGGGGACAGAAGAATCATCCATAATCCTATGGCTCAAAGTCAGTCACTCTTAAGGGTATTCAGTTGTGTATCTTCAGCTGTGGGGAGTCCTCTCCCATCTGTCTGATAGAACTGCCCTGTGGCAGGAGACAGGCAGGCTCATCTGCCCTTTGCTTTCTGATACACAGGTGTGGAAAGCTCTGCTTGAGTCTGATAAAAGTCCCAGTGTATGATTAAATATTCTTTAATTGCCATGTTCCTAAAGTCCATTCTTTTAAGTTTTTGTGCAAGCTCAAACTCTGAGAATAAATGAGTATATTTATTTTGTGTACACACTGTGTTAATTAAATGAACTCTTGTTTTTAAAAACAACTCGGAGCAGAGGAAGACATCTATTCTCTAATGGACTAACCGTTTTTCTTGCAGCGCAGAAACAATGTCCATTCTTCAGGATGCTCCTGCCTGTTGTCTGCCTCTTTTTAAATTTACAGATATCTATGAAAAAAAGTAAGTGAGGGTTGTTGTCATTGATCCAGCCAGTGCTGATGAGTGACTTACACTGGTAGCAACTCTTAGGGAGCCAGGGGAGGAAATAAGACCAAGACAGTGGTGTTCAGATTGAAAGTCCAGTTTTAACAACACTTATTTTAAAAATGTCTTTTATTTTTAGTAAATTTAGACCTCAGTCCCTAAAGCTGTACTTGTATCTTTTCCACTTGGCTGATTTGTTCTATTATTCATTGAGTGAACATTTTCAGGCACCTTCTAGATTGTAAGCTCTGGACAGGAGGCACTGGATCAGACCTAATACTGAGTCTTCAGTGCTCAGCGCTCAGCAGACACTCAGCAAATCCCAGTGGAGCAAAAGGCTCTGGAGGGTGCAGAGCTGGGAAGACAGCCCATTTCTTTGAGTGGGGGGATATGTCTGGAAGGGAAAAAGACAGTCACCATTTATTGTATAGAACAAAGAAAACTGTCCTTACAGAGGAGAAAATGCCTTGAGATTACAGAGGGTGCAAGGAACTAGGAGTATGGCCATGATCAATAGCATGGGTAGTGGGAGCCACTGAAGTGTCAGAGAAGGGAGGGGAGAGGGGAGGTGTGGTGGTGGGAGGGCTTCAGGCAGGGGTGGTGTCTGAGCTGGAGCAAACGGAACTAGGGGAGGGGGGACACGGAACGTGGGCACCAGTCCTGGCTCTAAGCAGACACTGTCAGAGGAACTAGACAGCACAGATGTTTCAGATGTCGGTGAAATAGGGCTTAGTAATTAGTTTTATGTAGCAGGCAAGGTAAAAAGTAGAGGTCAGTTTAATTCTGAGTTTTTTGCCCCAGATGACTGAGGGAAAGGTTATATGGTTAAGCTGGAATAGAAAAGAAATAAAGCTTGTTGAGGAGGTACGGTAAGTTTTTAATCTTGGTGTTGAGCATCCGAGTTTTAGGGAGCAATTGAAATGTCTGGGAAGAGAGTTCAGGGGGTCTTCTATACCTGTGGAGTCTCCTTCAAGAACGAAGTCAGATCTGAAGATAATGGCAGTTGTTTGCCTAAAGATGATCTTGGAAGACCTGGGAACATCAGCTCAGAGGAGTGAGAGGAGAGCCAGAGAGAGGGCAGAACTGGGTGGAATTCCACTAGGGACAAAGCTGGCGGGAACCCAGAGGCCAGGATGCTATCGGGAGTGGGGACAGCCTGAGAAAGAGGTGTGAGGTTTGGAGTTGGGGAGGAGGCAGCCTCTGGTGACTTGGAAGCTGACGCCTAAGAGTCCTGTGGAGAAAATCCTGGAGGAAACGGGGTGGCAGACTGGATGGTGAAATAGCAGAGGCGGCTATCGAGAGACCAGCTGTTTCCATTTCAGAGAAGATGCAAGAGCTCCAGACTGAGAGAGCACAGAGGAGACTGGGCTTCTATGGAGCGGGGCAGTGTGGGGGGTGGGGACCGGGACTTGAGACTGACATATGCAAGGAGATCTGAGCATGTAGACAGGGCACTGGGAGGAGACAATTAGAGCAGATAACATTGAATAGGCACTTACTGTGTGCCATGCTCTCTGCATATATACCATGTGTAATCCCCATCAACTCCACGATGTAGGGATTGCCACCCCGTTTTACAGATGGGAAAACTGAGGTGTAGGTTGGTTGTATAACTTGACTAAGGTCTTACAGGTAGAATCAGGATTTGAGCTCACATTTATCTGCCTTCAGAGCCTGTGCCTTTGTGTTCCAGGTATGAAAGACACGAGTCAGAGTGGTGATTGGGGAGTCCAGTCTAGTGTAGATCAGAAGACTGAAGCATAGTGGACGTGAGGAGTAGCTGGAAAGGGGAATACCTCTGAGGGAGGGGAGCAGAGATGAGAGGTAATAGGGATTTGGAAGTGAAGGGGAAGCCAAGTTGACAAGGGTTATAGCAGATAGCTTTCCATCTCAGAAATTTAGGTGAGGCATTTACAGAGACTGGGGTCGGAGGGTACTTACCAAATGATACATATAATCACTGTAATGGGCAGTGGGCCCGGGATGACTGCAAGGAGTGCTGAGTGTTACTGATTTGATGGTGAATGAATTTATAGTAGAATTATCCCAGTTTTACTTTTCGAAGAGACAGGGATCCATTCTTGGTTACAGAGCTTTATCTAAACAGGTCAGGCATTTCTCTACAATTGAAGAAAAATATTCTCTTTAAGTCAGCATCTCTCTCTCTCTCTTTTTCCTTGTTTCTAGGTTTGGACACAGGTTGAATGTGTCAGATCTGTATAAACTAACAGACACGGTTGCAATCCGTGAACAAGGAAACGGCAGGCTGGTGTGTCTCTTACCCAGCAGTCAGGCCCGCCAGAGCCCCTTGGGGTCCTCCCAGTCTCACGACGGCTCTTCAACAAACTGCAGCCCAATTATATTTGAAGAGTTAGAATATCATGAGCCTGTCTGCAGGCAGCATTGTCCCAACAAGGATTTCAGGTATGCTACCCATTTCCTTTGAGAACCAATCGTTCGGTAAAAGGTCGTGGAGCATCTGTTAGAATTACCTTGGGAACGTCTTAGGCCACTGAGAAGTGTCAGCTCTCTGTTTCTGTTCTCTTTTCCGCAGTGAACATGAATTTGATCCAGACTCTTACAAGATTCCTTTTGTGATTCTCTCTCTGAAGACATTTGCACCCCAGGTCCATAGTCTTCTGCAGACACACGAGGGCACCGTGCCTTTATTAAGGTGACTGTCAAAGCCATTGTGATGCCTTCGTTCTCCTCTTTCTAGGAAGTCTACCCTCTGCCTGTGCCTCTCCCAGAGCACTCACTGTACCAGGCTTCAGCCTAGTATTTTTAGCTACCACTTGTAGTCAAAGTGTATCTAACATGGGATCCATTCACTTGATATTTCCACAAGAACATTTCCTGTTTGTGCTGAATTTTAGAAACATCAGCATGTGTGGGGCAGATTCTCCTCCACAGAGAAGAGATGGTTGGAAGTGCTGTGCACAAGTACTGTGAGAGGATGCACAGTCTCAAATAGTTGTGGATTGCAACATTTAAGGGAGAAAAGTATTCTTCACTAATCCGTTTAACCACATCATGGGCCACTTGGTAGGCTTAATAGAGGGGCCAGGATGGTAGCAAGTTGCTTTAAAGCCACTATGTTTAGAGGAGCTTGAACTTGGAACCCGGTTACCTTACTTTTAACCCTCCCCTGCTAGAAAATTGCCCGGAATTTTTGGTACCATCAGAATGCATCACAGAGAGATAGTGATCACCTCTGAGGGACTTTCATTTTAACTTTCAAAGCCAGACCATGGGCACCTTAATGGATGTGTTAAAAGCAGCAGTCTGTTTGCCAGGTGCTCTGTTTTTTCATTATTTTGATGAACTTTTTCTCCTGCCCCACTTCAGTTTTCCAGATTGTTATGCCGCAGAGTTTGGTGAACTGGAAATAGTGCAGGAAAACCGAGGCGGGGGTGTCCCCTTGGAACACCTCATCACCTGCGTGCCAGGTGTGAACATCGCCACCGCACAGAATGGCGTCAAAGTAGTTAAATGGATTCACAACAAGCCCCCGCCTCCAAACACGGGTAGGTTTCAGGTATTTGGTCCTTTCAAGCCACGGTCTACTGCAGTACAGGCTGCTGGCCTTCCTCTCAGATAGCAGCACTGTTTGCCCATCATAAAGCAGCGTGATTGTCTCCTTTGATCTTTTGAAAACTTCAGCGTGCTGACGGTTTGGCAGAATTAGACTTTTGAAAAGTACCAGCATAAATTATTTTTTAAAAAACTTTTTCTTAAACCCAGATTCCACAGTTACAAATCATCTCTAGTTATGTAATTTTGTAAAGCTTGTTTGGCTTGCCTTTTAAAAATCATTTCAGATCTTTGAAGGAACTATCTCTGAGTATTTGCTCCAGTAATTTATTCTGATCAATGTTGTTGACTTCAATCAATGCAAAAATAGATTTAAGTGTCAGGAACCAGAACCTTTGATCTGGGATATACATGAGATTCTGGGCTTCGGCGACCCCTGAGCTGCAGGTGTCTGATCCTGTTACCTGAGCATAGCACTGTACCTTGGCCCCCAAAACTTCCTCGTCTCCTCCCACCTTCCCCTGCCCCTTCCCTGTAGGAAGAAAGGTCAGGATGATGAGGGAGCTGTTTGTACCAGAGCCTCTCCCAGCCTTTCCCCTCAGGCGTAGACCCTCCAGGCCCCTGTGTTGTGCTGTTTCCTCCTTTCTCCTGTGTCATTAGCCCACTAGGCCCTTATAAAGGTTTCCATCTGATTATTTATACTTTTATAAATAAAATAATCAGTGTCTTAATTATACAAACATTCAAGATAAATTCAAAAACTGTTTCTTAGTTTTATCTCATGCTAGTTCTGCATCATTGCTTTCCATGGTTATCTGGGCAACATTTGCAGCCCCTCTCTGGATTAATTAGGCCCTTCTGGGCTACCTGCTTAACAACCATGTATAACTTTGTTTCTCTGGGAAAGTATATGTTAATGACAACATTACAAATGGTTCTTTGACATACAACCAGTTCATAAACTGGAAACTTCCTCTGTATCTACTCTTCCCTTTTTTTTTTTTTAACTGAAACTAATTTATTTGGAATCCCAATTTTTTTTTCCCCATACTTAATTTATTTTTAATTGAAGGAAAATTGCTTCACAGTGTTGTGTTGGCCTTTGCCATAGTATTCTTCCCTCTTAAGTTCTCACTGTGTTGAAGTATGCTTCACTTTGGCAAGTTGACTTCCAGAAGCAGTGGGAAAGCATTTGCCAGTCTGTAAACAAGTTGGGTTATCCTGTTGGTTATCTAGGACCTGAGTTCAGCAGCGGGGAAGTGACACAGCTATTTGGTCTTGTGCACTGTCATTATTGAGTTCACACAGGGAGTACAAGGTTAGTTATTTCTCTTTCTGCTGCTGCAGTCATGCTTTATGTCTTTTGCATGTTCCTGTTTTCTCCCCAAATATGTATTAGACCCTTGGCTTCTGCGTTCTAAAAGTCCTGTGGGTAACCCCCAGCTGATCCAGTTCAGCAGAGAAGTGATCGATCTATTGAAGAACCAACCATCCTGTGTCATACCGATTAGTAACTTCATCCCATCTTACCATCATCATTTTGCAAAGCAATGCCGGGTATCAGACTATGGCTATTCCAAGCTGATCGAATTGTTAGAAGCAGTGCCTCATGTGTTGCAGGTAAGGAATGCTGAGAGTTCATTTGTTTAACAGTGGAAATGTCCCTCCGTGGCTTTGAGTCTCTCTGCCAAAGAAACAGGGTAGCTGTTAACTTAATTCCTGAGAAGTCAGCTCAGAGCAGAGCATCCCGTAAAAACTGTCTTTATACACGTGTGTGTCTTCTCAGTTGTTCAGAAAGCTGTGAGTTTCCAACTGAAAGGAACTCTTAAGTGCACTGAGGAATACTTTCCTTCTCACCTCTATAGACTGCCCTCCTTCCTCCTAGCACAGTCCTCTCTCACTCTTCCATAGGAGCTGCTGTAACACGGGCTTACTTTTCTCATGAAGGAGTTCAAGACCAGTTACTGGAGTGGAGCCTGACAGTGCTTCCTAAGGAGTCTTTGCCTGTTAACCTACAGTGTGATAATAACTTCCCACTTGTAAACAGCCTGCAAAATTTGAGCTGTCATTTAGAGACAAAATCAGTTGCTCAGGTTGATAACATGCTCTTCATTTCTATATTCGTGACTGTTTAGGAAAGAGCATGCAAGGAAAGAAAAGGGATCCCAGGCACATGAGCAGTTGTTCATTCTGACACCTACACTTCGTTTATCTACCTGTGTTTCAAAGTGCAGATATCGTACATAGAAGGATTGTTCCCTGAGGGCGGTAACAGGAGAGAGAGCGCGAGCCATCAAAAAGAGAGGCTCTGCCAAGGTCTTAGGAGTGTAAATAACCCAAGCGTCTGGTTTGCAGATTCTTGGAATGGGCTCCAAACGTCTGCTGACCCTTACCCACAGGGCCCAGGTGAAGCGCTTTACTCAGGATCTACTCAAACTTCTCAAAGCCCAAGCCAGCAAACAAGTCATTGTGAGAGAATTCGCACAGGCTTATCATTGGTGAGTTGAGAAGAGAAAAAATTAAAAGCAAATATTTTAAGATACTTTTTCTTCCAAATTTAAGAATAATGATCTAAGTTTTTCATTCAGCATTCTTTGGAAAAAACTTAAAAAGTGATTTTGGCAAGTACTGCTTCTCATTCTTCACCCATCTCCATGATTAAAACCTAGGTGTTTCTCAAAGGACTGGGATATCACTGAATATGGTGTTTGTGAGTTGATTGATATCATATCAGAGATCCCAGACACCACCATCTGCTTGTCCCAACAAGATAGTGAAGCGGTGATTTGTATCCCCAGAAGAGGTACGTGCCTTACATTTGCTGGAAGGAGGTTGTCTGTCTCAGTGGTCACTGTGACAGGGAATCTCACAGTGATGCGCTCTCACCCCCTCCTCGTGGTTCCTGGGGATGCCGTGGAAAGTGCAGTGTGAACTCTGCACTGCCAGGCAGTGGACCCTAGCTTCTTCAGAGTAGGGGAAGGCACTTGTTGAGAAGAAAAGCAGGCTGTTTTTTCAGAATTCACTCTTAAAGGAAAAGGAGGGCATAACCAGCACTTTTTAAAAATGTCTCCTTTAGCCTGTCTGTGGCTGCTTCTGCTGTAATTACCCACATGAGTCAGGTACCTGGCTGTTGCTTGTCTGATTTTTCACTCTAAGATGTTTTCCTCTGCACACCTGAGAAGGAAAAAAGACACAAATGAATGTTTCATCTTTCACATTTTGTTAGTTCAGCTGAGTCTGAGATGGGAACTAAGAAAAATTAAATCTGTGTAGTCATGTTCTTCCACTCATGTTGATCTGTGAAACATTCTTAAACTGTGCTCTTGCACTGATGTCCATGAAGTCATAGTGTTCCAAAGCTAAAATGACTATGGTCAGTGTTTCTATAATCCTAATTTAAAATTTAATAGAAACATACATCTAAACGTTTCTCCCCTGTATTTTTGTTAAACTTCTGGTGCTTGTTGCTGCTAGCAGTTTTAACTGAAGAGCAGGTGAATAAACAAAGCACTTGAATATTCAGAAGTGTGATTTAATAAAATAATTTCTAGATTACTTTTTCAAGTACAGAGATATGTATGTGTGTCACGTTCATATATATGGAGTGGGTGTGGGGAGGCGGAGGGGCTAGAGAAATTATTTCTAGCTTGTGAGATGAAGCCACATAGGTGTGTCTGTGTGCGTGTGTGTATCATGACTTCCTGGTGTTCTGCCCTTGATCAAATTTGAAAACCATCTGGAAAGAGAGAAGAGAGTGTTTTAGGTTGTGTTTGGAAGGCAAAGATGGTATCGCTTATAGTCTAGTGCATAGGACTAACTACACCAATAATGTGAATACAAATGGGTCGAAGATAATTGTGGTTTATGGGTTTTTTGTTTTGTTCTGTTATTGAAGAACGTACTCAGGATGAAATAGAAAGGACAAAACAGTTCTCCAAAGATGTTGTGGATTTGCTGCGGCATCAACCCCATTTCCGGATGCCCTTTAATAAGTTTATCCCCTCTTACCATCACCACTTTGGCCGGCAGTGCAAACTTGCATACTATGGTTTTACCAAACTACTTGAACTTTTTGAAGCCATACCTGATATTTTACAAGTAAGTGAAGAAATTCTGTCTTTCAGAACAATATGGGGAGAAAAAAAAAAATTCAGGCCTTTTTGCCTTGGAAGTGGGAGTTACAAAATAGGGTGAAAATTTGCACAACTGAGCACACACGCTTGTTTTCACTGCGATGTGCAGCATGTGGGATCTTAGTTCCCCAGCCAGGGATCACACTCGCGTTCCCTGCATGGAAAGTGTGGTGTCTTAACCTCTGGACCACTGGGGAAGTCCCTGCTATTACCATTTTTGACCCGCACAGTGCTTAAAAAATTTTTGTGTATGTGATAAAATACACATTACTTGTCTGCCTGTTTTTAAGTGTACAGTTCAGCAGTGTTAGATATCCTCATGTTGTGCAACCAATTTCCAGAACTTTCTAACCTTGCAAAACTGAAACTGGACAGAAGTGCTTCTTGGTTCTTGATTGTATATATTTTCATGCCAGTTTATCCTGTGACCATGCTCCCTTTCCTCCTCCTGTGTTTTCCAAGGTATTGGAATGTGGAGAAGAAAAGATCCTCACTTTGACAGAGGTCGAACGGTTCAAAGCTCTAGCTGCTCAGTTCGTTAAACTCCTTCGGTCCCAAAAAGATAACTGCCTTATGATGACAGATCTGCTTAAGGAATACGCTAAGACTTTTGGTTACACATTTCGTCTCCAGGACTATGATGTCAGTTCAGTTTCAGCTTTAACACAGAAACTCTGCCATGTTGTAAAGGTAATGGGATTATTTTCTTTCACAGAGTGCGATTTGTGGTGGTATAATCCTCGTTGGGATGTTTGCATGTGATTTAGTGTTTCTATATTTACACCTTGTACCGCTTACTACTGTTGCAACATGTTCTGTGTTGTTAATACCTCATTGGGTCATAAGAGATGACTTGGGTTTGGCAGGTTAGATTTTTGGGATTGCCTTTGTGGGTCTATTAGCAGCCTCCCCAAAGTAACATCTGTGAACCGACACAGTCGCCCGTTTATCCCAGGGTGTTTATTCTCAAGTGTCTCAGTCCTGCTGACCTGAAGTTGGATCCTTCTACACAGATCTTTGTCTACGAAGTTTTGGGGAGACTGAAATCACAGCTCTCTTCTCATTTCCAGGTTCTTTTTAAGATCCATCTCCCTGACTGGCTTTTTTTTTTTTTTTTTTTTTTAATTTTTATTGGAGTATAGTTTTGCTTTCCAATGTGTGTTACTTTCTGCTCTATAGCACTTCCTTCTGAACTTACGGAGTAGATTTAGGAGCACTCTGGGGCTCAGAGTTGCCTTGGGTGCTGGTGAGGCTGAACTGGAGAGGGTGGCTGCCTCTTCCTCCCCGGCCTGCACTGCATCAACCCTCCAGCCCTGGGCAGAGCGGCCGGACGGTTTGCAGGCTGCCCCTATCACAGAACCAAGAAAACTGACTGCAAGGAGGAAGAAATGGAAGGAAAACGTGCGGAGTGGCGGCTGCCCCAGTCACAGCTCTGGGAGGAGTCTGTTTCTGTGCCGGGCAGTTAGAGGAGAAAGACCCTTCACGGGAGGCAGGGAGGCAGCAGCCGAGAACAGAAGGGACTCCCGAGGGGGGAATGGCCAAGGAGGAGGGACGGCTGGCAGCACCTCCCCGTGCTCCTGAGAGACTCCCGTGAGGCAGGACTCCCGCGAGCTTGGGGCCAGCCTGAGTGCAGGCAGGTAGATGTGCTGCCGGCCGGGGCAGGAGCAGCGTCAGGGTGACATGAGACGGAAGCCATGCGGAGTGGGCTGAGAAATGAGGAGGCATGAAATCGGCAGCAGGTAACTGACAGCTTTGTGGCCTGTTTGCCTGTGATGGAGAAGAGCGAGAGACCACGGTGCTGAGCGAGCCAGTGAGAATTCAGGGGCCGGCCTTCTTTCCAGTCGGGGAGGCTTGGCAAATTTGAGAGATGCCATGGAGGAGCTGCCTGAGAGAGACCGACTTAGGAGAGAAGGGGTGACGGGGTGAGGGTCCTGAGGAGGCCAAATTGTGGGCGTTGGCGTTCCACGGAGGGAGGCACAGCTCTGAGGTTACTATTTTGATGGAAGGGAAGAGGGGTGGGGCAGCTGTGGATGTGGGCGAGTTTGGTGTATGTCACCAGGCCAAGGAGGGAGTCCCCTTCTGAGAGCTGTTCTCCGTTATGTTCAAGGTGGGCACAGCTGCTTAGAGAGGGAGAAAGAGATGGTTCAAGGTGGGATTTTGCCAGAGGGGTGCAATGAAAAGGCCTAGGGACAGAGGAGTGTGGAGTATTGACAAGAATGTTAATGAGCTAATGGCCCATCAGTGCCAAGATGGATTAAAGAGCAAAGTGAAGAAAGGTGAGGGCTCCTGAACCAGGACAAAATAGGAGTCTGTGCTGGCAGAGTTGAAGAAGTGTAAGAGTTCAGCATTCACGTCGCCGCCTTGTCTCCCACCCTGGTGTCAGCTCCAGCCTCCCCGCCCTTGGATGCAGGATGCGTGTGCGTGCGTGCGTGCGTGTGTGCGTGCGTGCGTGTGTGTGTGTGTGTGTGTGTGTGGTGGGCGGGGGCGGTTGAATGAGTGATTCCGGAAGTGGGCAGTGATAAGGTCTGCACTGTGGCCTGGATTGGGGTCTGGAGTGGAGCAGAGTAGAAGAGTATGTCTTTGGAGATGAGAACATGGAGAAACTGAAAGCCCTGGTGTGAGACAGGCCCCCAAGTGTTCGTCTGCTCAGGACGATGGCAGTGGTGGTCTTCAGTGGACCGAAGACCCTAAGCCATGACCACCAACCATGATGAAGGAGGGCCAGCGGCTGGGGCGTGGGGGTGTGAGCGGTGAAGCCGGGAAAGACGGCAGCAGCTCCAGCACCGCCCGGGGTTGTGCTCTGTGGTCTCCTGGGGCTCCTGGGAAATGCCGAGGCCTCTGTGATTCTTAGAGAATGAGGCCAGGTATGTTTTGAGCCTTGGCATTTTTGATAAACTCACTAGGTGATTCCAGGGTGTAGCCTAGGTCAAGAATCCTTAATAATGATCTGGGCAGATAATCTAAGAAGATGACTCAAGAGTCCCCTGGACTTGGATCTGATGATTGATTAAACCCCAGGTCTGCGGAGGCAATCTGCAGTTCTGAATCTGCATCCATAACCACAATGAGTGGAGTCTGGGTCCACCCACCAGCCTCTTGTCCCATCTCTGGGTGAGCGTTGGCATCAAAGACGCACTGGTATTGGACTGGCATGTCAAGTGCTGCCCCCATGTTCTGCGTCTGAGGGACCAGTGCCCCTGATCTTGACCGTGGTGCTGGCTGGAAATCAGCTACAGGGGAAAACAGCCAGAATGGTGGGCAGTGGTTCAGCTGCCCATGCCTGAGCAGTGTGTGTCCTGGAGCTCCGCCTGTTTTCACTCCAGGCATGACTCACATCACAGACTCGCCCCCTGACCAAGGCTTGCAGGTCTCAGTCACCAAATGCCTATTTCTTCACCTGCTGTTTGGTCCCCAAATGATAACCTGTGTCTCTTTCACAAGGTCTCCTTTTCTGTGCAGTGAATCAGTTAAACCCTTTATCTCCTTGAGAAGCTGAAAAAAAATTGCGAAGTAGACATATAGTCAGACATGAAAACACCAGCTGTTTTTTCATTACTGATGGACTAGAGGAATGCTGCTTGCCTTTGGACAGAGAAGGCCTACTGTCACCTCCTGTGTCCAGTCCCTGGGACACACCGTTGGGGCGAGTCGAGTGCAGAGCAGCTCTGTGGAGGGTTCCCTGCAGTCTCACCACCCCCTGCTCCCTGAGAACACCAACCCTTAATCCATAAGTTTGTGCCAGTGGATGTCAGCGGGCTGGTCTCATCTTTTCTTGGAGGAGTGGTGGTGTCCATGGGTGTTTCTGGTTTATGGACTGGCAGGGCAGGAGAGAACAAGTTCTGCTGCAGTTGGTCCATAGTGCTGGTCTGGGGTCCCCAAGAACTTGGAGCAAACCCATTCACTGTACTTCAGTTTTGCAGACAAATGGATCATGCTCTGATGGTCTCATCTGCCAGTCTGAAACTAGATGAACAGGGTGTGACTCAGGCCATCTCTTGAGTCCTGAAGAGTGTGCATTCTTGTTTCCCCCAGGTTGCTGATATGGAATCTGGCAAACAGATTCAGCTGATCAACCGCAAGTCTCTGCGTGCTCTCACTGCCCAGCTGCTGGTGTTGTTGATGTCTTGGGAGGGAA
Organism: Giraffa tippelskirchi; assembly: GCF_054371585.1. Lineage (NCBI taxonomy): Eukaryota > Metazoa > Chordata > Mammalia > Artiodactyla > Giraffidae > Giraffa > Giraffa tippelskirchi. The sequence goes on from NC_137287.1 coordinate 27,447,025, forward strand.
CCACCCATCTTTCTGTCGATGAGCTCAAGAGACACTATGAAAGCACCCACAGCACTCCTCTCAACCCCTGTGAATATGGGTTCATGACCTTGACCGAACTTCTGAAGAGTCTGCCTTACTTAGTTGAGGTATGAATGGTAATGATTCTGGAACTACTGTAATGAAAATCATAATGAAAATCACTCTATCAGGTATTTCTTGATCACGGAACGGTCCAGATTAGACTGATAGGTCATTTTATAGATGAGCAGAGGCCTTGGCAGGTGCAGGCACCCTGCCCAAGCAAGTGACAAGCCGGGACGAGAGCCCCAGCCTCTGGATCCTTGGACTGAGGTGCCTTCTTCCTGTGCTGGGGGGGATGCTGCTGCTGTCACTTCTTTCTGAATTAGATGGCTTATATGATGGCTTCAAGTCACTTACCAGTCAGATGCAGGTCAGAAAGGAAGGTTGACTGGATGGTCACCAGATGGTCACTTATTTCTTAGGAGAAATAAGTAAGATCCCAGTAAAAAGATCAAATTGACTCCAGATTTTTAAGTAGTTAAAACTTAGACCAATTAACACGACTTTTCGAGACTGACGATCACTGAAATTTTACTTCTGACAAAAGGCACCAGGGGGACTTCCCCGGCAGTCCAGTGGTTAGGACTCTGAGCTTCCCCTGCAGGGGGCGTGGTCAGGAAAAGGATGATCCTTGCATGCCATGTGGTGTGGCAAAAAAAACCCAAAAAACCAAAAACCCCAAAGGCACCAGGAGTAGATGGGTTAAGAACTGAGCTTCAGCTCACCTAAAGAACAAATAACTCCAACTTTTAAAAAACCTAGGTCACCTGGGGAAAAAAAAACACCACTTCTTTTATGAACCTAAAGTAACTTTAATACTAGAAACCTAATATAGTCCCCCCCCAAAGAAATTGATTCTAACTAGGATATTAACTAAATCAGCAATGTAAGAAAACGATTGTTACCATATAACCATGTGATTGATAATTAAATAATTTAAAAGCTCTCTCCTTGGGCAAACATTAATCAAGCTCCCTTGACCACCTTTTAGACCATACCTTGTCCTTGGTATTTCTCCTTGGTGGGCCCGCTAGCCCAGTTTGGAGAGAACTTCCTGCCATTGTCATTTGATCATCCTAGCCTGCCTTCTGCAAGGTTTCTGTTAGGTCAGTTTAACAAGAATTCCGCCTGCTCCGGGTGTCCCTCTCCCCAGCCCCCATGGCTATAAATCCACATTCTTCCCTGTGAATTTCCTATCTGGAAGGGACACCTGGGGCTTCCCAGGTGGTGCTCGTGGTGAAGAATCAGCCTGCTAGTTCAGGAAAGGCAAGAGAGGTGGGTTCAATTCCTGGGTCAGGAAGAGCCCCTAGAGTAGGAAATGGGAACCCGCTCTTGCCTGCAGAATTCCATGGACAGAGGAGCCTGGCGGGCTACGTAGTCCAAGGGGTCACAAAAGAGTTGGACACGACTGAGCACAGACATCAAAACAAGTATGAACTAGTATACGAACACTAGTTGTACGACATTCCAGGACAAAAGGCTTTCCATGGCCAGCTAAGATCCCTTCTCTCAGATATCCTCAGGGAGGACAGGTTAAAGACTGAAAATCTTATGTAGAGAGATTTATTTACTTTCTTGAGGACAGAAGAGTTTGGTGCTTTTGTTGTTTAAAGGGCACTGAAGTTGTTGCCCCACATCCCGGTGTCCCTGGGGAGATGAGAGTGGGTGGCCTCAGTCCCCACTGTCTGCTGCCGCTCTGCTCTCCTGCGGGTCAGCTCTCCCTCTTCACTGCCTCCTTTCATTGAGTTTACCAGTTTTCCTTGCTTTCTGACACACCATTTCTTCAGACCTCTGCTGCTGGACACCTGCAGACAGAACTAGAGTTTGCTCAAGGATGTAGTCCTCTCTTGAAGGAAATCCTTGAATTAGGCTCCCCTCCTCCCTGGCTTGTGACCCATTTTCAAGTTTGACTTGGCATCTCTCTTCACTCTCAGAGACCCTCTGTCCCAGGAGGCAGGACCTGTCACTCTGGAAGTTTCTAATCCTGCTGTTTTCTCCTGGACCAGGTTTTTACTAATGACAAGACAGAGGAGTGTGTGAAGCTCACAAGTCTGTATTTGTTTGCCAAGAACGTTCGGTCTTTGCTTCATACTTACCACTACCAGCAGCTTTTCCTTCATGAATTTTCCATGGCCTATACCAAGTATGTCGGAGAAACACTGCAGCCCAAGACATATGGCTTCAGTAGTGTGGAGGAGCTGTTGGGAGCCATCCCACAGGTAGGCGTTTTCTGAGTTTCTTGAAGCGTGTCCTCTCTTGGACAGAATGAAAAGGCAGGCATTTTGAACCAGTCCTTTCAAAACATACATACTGTTGGCCAAAAAAAAAAAAAAAAATGTTTTTAGTGTTTCTTCATTCTGCAAACCTTTGTTAAATTCATCGGAGGAGGACCAGGCCTAGGCCCACCCCCAGGCTCGGGGATCCCAGAGCAGAGTCCTCACGATATGCAGAAGCTTGATTAACCACGTGATGAAGAGGGGAGGGGGGCGGACATTGTGAGCAGGCGCAGAGCAGTGAGAAGTGGTGGGGAGCAGTGGGTGCCTCACTGCAGAGTAAGAGCTCAGTTATGGAGGTGGGTCTCCGTGGGGAGAGGGGAGGAGCCTGGGGTTGCTGTCCATGGAGGAGTGGAGAGAACCAGAAGGGGACAAGGAGCCCGACATTTGAAGTGGGACAGGACACGAGGCCAGGCCAGCTGGCGAGCCGAGGTGAGGGACTTGGTGACAGAAGCATATGAGGGGGCGCGTTGGGAACCCAGGCCACTGCTGCCCCTTTCCTGGCAGAGGCGGGGGCAGCATAATTAGGTAGGGGGTCTTCGTTTTAGGATTAGTGAGCTTTAGCTTGAGGGGCATGGGGGAGCCATTCATTCTTTTTAAGGTGAACTTAGTATCTAGAAAAGCTGGTAAGAGCTCCCACATGAGAGAACCAACTTCATTTATATACCAGAGCTGGTATTTGGGAGGTGATGTCTTTAAGAGCCATAGTAGTAAAACTGAATCTCATGATTTCTAAGACTACACAGCTTTTTATAAGGGACGTGTGTCTCCATCCTCTGTTGCTTTAAAACAAAGTGCTGAAAAATTTTTTTGTGGCATTAATTGACTTTTTAAATCCTAGTATGTTTAAGTATGTTACCGAACATATAATTTTAGGGTTTATTTTCCCTCCTTTACCACCTCATAACCAGTAGTATGTCTTGTGTGCAGGTGGTCTGGATAAAAGGACATGGTCATAAGAGAATTGTAGTGTTAAAAAATGACATGAAAAGTAAGTATGCCCCATCCCTGCCCCCTTCACAAGCCCCGGGTCCCTCACCGGCTCCCCCTCTGACGGGTGTTTTCTGTCCTCCAGGTCGTGTGAGTTCCCTCGGTCTTCCCCCTGCCAGTCACGAGACCCAGCCCGCAGCTCCTGAGCGCATCCTGGAGGTGCCCGAGTCTCCCCCGGCCTCGGAACTCAGACTTGGAGTGGGTGGCAACGGTGAGAGAGGGAAAACCAAAGCTGGTGACGTTTCGGGGACACGGCTTGGGGTGGAGTCAAGAGTGGGTCAGGGGAAAGGACGACAGCAGGGTCATCTTCATTCTTCAAAGGGAAGCATTGGTACATTTTCCAGAGGAGTCTGGTGTTTGGTTAATAACAGAGAAAAAAACTGGCCTGCATTTGATGGTTGACCAGTTAAGGTTCTTGAAGGCTGTCGGTAGCCCCTGTCACGAAAGTATGACAGCCCTGTTCAGATGTTAAAAGAGATTCTGACATTTGTTAAAATACTTGAAGACAGTTGCAGTGGGATCAACTCTGCTGCCCTTGGAGAGGGAGATGAGCTTAGCTCTGCCAGCAAGGACAAGTGAGGCTTACGGTCACAGAGCAGAGCCAGGGCGTCGGTGACTGGGAAGCTCCCAAGAGAAAATGTCTGGCTCGGGGAATTCCGGCTGACCCGAGAGGGTTCTTAGACCTCAAAGGTTGAGGGTGGGGTGGGATGAGGAGCTTGATGAGATATCAAGGGTGAGGGGATTCCTCTAAACTGACTTCCCAAGATTCTTGCCAAGCGTGGACAGGGCAAGGACACAGTAAGCAGGCTAAGGTCATCGGCTGGCGGAGAAGGGGGCTGAGGTGCCTGACCCCTGACTGAAGTTCTGAAGTTGCGTCAGGGAGTCTTGGCTGTAGGACTTCCCTGGGAAAGAGTTGACAGTAATGCACTAGTGTTACTGAAGAGTGTCATCGAGGCACCCCGGCTTTATGTGGTGCTTTCTGTGTATGAGGTGTAGGGATCAGCTCCCTTGACTTGTGCGCCCATTGCCATTTTATCTTAGGGCTCTGCAAGTCGTTTTAAAGTGACCAGCGCTGCTGCGCTCCGTGCTTATCGGGTGATCGGCTCTAGCGTTTTACAGTTCTCCAAGGCACCTGAGTGTAGTGCTTCCTCTCAGGCTGTCGGCACAGCCTTCAGCAGTCACCTCCATCCTAACCAAGAACTGAAGTTCCAGAAGTCGTAGCTTACTTGAGAGCACACAGCAAGGCAGCGACAGAACTGGGACCCAAGTCCTCTAATTCTGAACGTTTGTTCCTTTCAAGTACTTGCTATGGGTTTTTTAATTGTCCTTTGCTGTTCATATGAACACAAATCGGGCGATCCTGGCTGCGGCATTTCGCTTACCAAAGAGAGGACTCAGACCTTTCTGTGAATGGGTTTTTTTGGTAAAACCTGCGTTCTTGAGTACTTCCTGACCTCAGGGAGTCAGGGAGAAGGCGAGCCTCGGGCATGGACTGCGGCTCCTGAGCAGCCCCCCTCCCGCCCCCCGCCTGCTTTCCCCCAGGGCCCCATCCTGCGGAGCAGGAGCTCCTGCGCCTGACCAACGACTCCCCGGTGGACCTTCTGTGCGCACCAGTCCCCTCCTGCCTGCCGTCCCCACAGCTGAGGCCGGATCCCGTCGTCCTCCAGGCTGCCGATCTCATCTGGTTTGAGGAGCACCCTCAGGAGCCTTCTGGTAGGAGACACTGCGTCACTGGGGGAGCGGGTTCTCTGTGGCTTTAGTCAAACAGTAAACACTTCATGCCAAGATTTAACTGTTTGATGGAAGTAGGGAGTGACTACCTTTTCGGGCACAAAAATACCTGTGAGGATTACTCCAGACCCTTTTCCTGTCAGCTTTCCTGCAGGGCTGGGCTCACAGCCTGAGGTGCTGGCGAAGCAGCAGGCCAGGGCACGACAGTGGTCTTGAGGGCCCTGCAGCCGGGCTGGGGGCGGGGAGCCCACGGAGCCGCACGTGGGGGCCTCCTGGGCTGTGCTCCCCACTTTGTAAAGCACAGCAGCTCCAGGGGCAACCCCTGCCCATCAGCAGACATGAGCTGAAGGTCTCAGAGGGTCCTGGGGCTCCAGGGGGCTGTGAGTAGGGGAGGGAGGGGGCATCTGCGTCTTGAACCCCAGCTTGTGCAGCAGCCAGGGGTGGCCCGGGCCCCAGGCTGGCCGGGAAGGGGCAGAGCCAGGACTGGAGCCCTGGCGTCTCGTCTTCGTGCTGTATCGCCGGCCCCCGAGAGGCCGGCCCGCCTGCCCTGTTGAGGAGGGCCTTTCCCCATTGTCCCCTCTGTCATGATGGGTCCTTCCCTGCTCTGCTGACGCTGCTGTCCAGGAGACGACCCTGCTGCTGACCACAGGCCTCAGTCTTCTTACCAGCCTCTGGCCCTGTCACCCAGAGAAAGAACCTGAAAGAGGCTGTTTGTCTGCAAGATGGATAGGGAGACGTGAACCTCCCTGGCTGCTGGGTGGACCTGGGCTGTGGCGACAGCAGGGGTGGTGTCCCTACAAGCATAGACTTGACAGGAAATTGATGGTAGTTCTTCCATGGGTGTACCTTGCTGTGTTTAGTGTACTGAGTTCTGCCATCCCCGTGTGATGGGGAGAGAAATAATCTTGAGTGGTGTTGGCAGATCTCTCCATCATTTTTCCCCGAGAGTGTCAGCCTGAGAGCTGAGCTGAGGCTCTGCGTCCCTGCCGTCACTCTGGGCCTCTGTGAGCCTTCAGTGTGGGAGCCCCTTGCACATGCAGTAGGAGCCCGAGGTGCAGGGCACGTCTCTTCCGAGTGGCACGGCTCTGTCCACACAGTGGGCTACTCATCAGTACCTGTGGCTCAGCCAGAGAAAGACAGTCTGTGGGCGCTGCAGGAAAAGTGGGCTGCTTCTCTTCCTGGAATTTAAAAAATACATACTTGTGTATTTATTTGGCTGTGTCGGGTCTTAGTCACGGCACGCGGGATCTTTGCTGCATCGTGCGGGATCCTTCATCGTGGCACCTGGACTCTAGTTGTGGTGCATGGGCTCAGGAGCTCCATGGCACGTGAGATCCCAGTTCCCTGACCAGGGATCAAACCTGCGTCCCCTGCAGTGCCAGGTGAATTCTCAACCACTGGACCCCCAGGGAAGTCCCTCTTCCTGGATTTCTGAGGGTACTTCTGACTCTGTGTGGTTCTCCCCTTACCTCTGCCTGCCCGTGCGCCTCCCTCCCCCACCTTAGATCCCTTGGGAGCAGGCGAATGTACCAGGGCCCTTCTGGTCTGAAAGTCTGTAGGTCACATTTGGCTTTCCGGGTCCTTCACTACCTGGCAGAGAATGAATGGGCAGAGAAAGCAGAAAAAAATGTTTTTAAACCACGGACAGCCCATTGATTTGTATCCCAAAATGACGGTCTCTGAAGTTTTGTAATTCAAGGAAGAGCAGAGACAGTTTTTAAATACTTATGTGATACCTGGTATTCGCCAGAGCTAACGTGTAAATTAGAGCATGTGTGTGACGATCGGAGATTAATCTTTTGAGAAATGAGAGGAACTGAAAACTAGCACTGCTGGGAGGTCCTACAACTGAATGTGTTTTACTTTCCTGTGTTTACAGAAATTATGATATTGAACCAAGAAGAGAAAAGTGAAATTCCAGTACCAATAAAGAACAAAAACCTGCCCCCTGATCCCAGCTCATCGGGCGTCTCGGCAGCTGTCCCAGCGCCTCCCAGCCCCTCCTCAGAAACCCCCGAGTCGCTGCTCAGCAAGGACCCCATGGAAAGCCCAGCCAAAAAGCAACCCAAAAATAGAGTAAAATTGGCAGCCAACTTTTCCTTTGCACCTATAACCAAGCTTTGAGTCTCGTTTTGAACATAGAATTAGGATGGGAAAACACTGTCTGATTCTGCACACAAAAGCAGGTTCAAAAAACACAACCTTTTCTGTTTTCCCCCCAGAAGCCACTTACTTCATTTTTAGACATGTTCCGTACGTTTTGTTTCTTTTACGTTGAACGCAGCTTTAAGCTGAAGTTTTTCTTTCTTTTCTTTTTCTCCCCCACTTGTTTGGGAAAAAAAAAATGTCCTCGCATTTGTTAAAGAATCCTTAATATATTTTAACAAATTTTTCTTAATTATGAAGTATAATGAATGGTGTTTCGTAAGAAGACAGCCGGGAGAACTCAGCTCAAAGGAAGTGGTCTTACTTCCATCAAGCCACACCAGTGGTAAAATCTTACATGTAGCATACCGTAGTCTCTCAGCCTGTTTACTGATGTGTTCAGACAGTATTAATCAAATGCATGAGATGGTGATGAAGCAAAAGTCTGTTTGGTGATCCTGCGCGATCACACACTGAAGAAGGGTGGGCGAGGCAGGAGGAGTGTATGTCCTGGTTGGATGCGAAGGCTCCTGGCTTCCATGTGACTTGTAAGCGTGCCTTGTTTTTTTATTTAACTATGTCTGTAGTTGACAAATGTGGCTTCATCTCAAATTTTTAAAAATGTTTCCACTTTGGGGTTCCATTGAGCTTTCTAGAAAGTCAAGGATGTTTTTTAAGCTTCCCTTTTATGTTAAGTTCCAGTTTGACATAGATTAGGTTAAGGAAAAGAAGATGGTCTTGGTGTCATGAATTTAAAGTCAGCATTTGAATTCCAACACACATTATTGTGTGTCGAGCGGCAGCGTTGGGAAGAGAATCTGATTTTCTAGAATATGCATCAAATGCATAAATTACAAATCAGAGGCGAGGAGGGAGGTGCTTTTGACAGGAATGGTATCGATGCTCTTTCCACTAGGAAGAGGCAGAAATTCTATCTATACATAGGAAGGCCAAGGTTGATCAACTTAACCTTGTATTCGTAATTTTAAAGCTGGTTTTGATAGCTGGGAAGCTTTGTGTGCGCATGTCTATGTGTTTGTGTTTATTAACTCAGTGTCTTTTAATAGCGTCTGCTTTTACTGTTACTTCTCACTGTTGGAAGCATGTTTGGGTTTTTGTGTGTGTGGTATCTGATGTTGGCATTTATGGAAAGCCAGCCTTTGAGGGAGCACTGCCCTATGGAGTGACCTTCGCCTTGAGGTGGCTGAGGCATCCGGTGATTGGCGGCCTCTTACGCCTCCTGGAGAAACCTGACATTTACAATGGGTTGTATTTGTTGGGCAAAAAGGCGGATTCATTCACAGAGCAGAAAAAAACCTGTTGGCATAAGGTCTTCCACTAGTTAGATGGTTTCTTTGGGGGAAATGATTCTATTTTGTAGCTTCTAGAAAGCCAGAAAATGGGCTCTGATTTCATAGCCAGCATTTTGATAAAATGCCACAAAATAAGGGCTATTGAGAGATTTTTTACAAGTAAGATTTTTTGTTCCCCAAATCTTTTCAATGAAGCCAACGATTCCCAGTTCTCAGCCCACAGCCCCGACCAAGATGGAGCGGCCCTGGGAAAGCCTTGTAGGCATCGTGGCACTCAGTCTTCCCGAAGGCATGTCCTCTACAGACATAGTGTGACAGTCAGTAAAATGCAGAGGTGCACTTTTTTTTAGAAAGCTTTTAAACATTATGATAAAGATAGTGTTGAGAACATCAGTGGCCTTATTCTAAGATTTCGTAAGGCTGAATTTGCACACGTGGACTTTAGTTTTGCTTGAAGGTAGAGAAAGTGGACTTTAAAAATGCCCGAGGCACCATTACAAGTCACTTGGAACAGCCTCAAAGAGCAGCTTCTTTGGGCACCAAAGAAGAGACTGGAGTTGTGCGCTGTCATGGGGGTGTGGTTGAACCATTCACTGGCATCGCCAGGAGCCTGGGACGCGTGCATGACTCGTAACAGTCGCCGTTTGAAGATGTGCAAAGCTCATGGTGTCCGTAATGTACTCCACAATGGCCAGTCCAGTTGCTATCTATTTTTTTATCTAGAGGCTTAATTGATGTGACAAAATGATGTATGAGAATTAAGACAATGAAATGCTTTATTTCTGGATGGAAAGAATATATCAGATTTATCTGTTTAAAAAAAAAAAGACAAGTTATCACCAAAACCCCCTTTCCCATCTTGCACTGTTTGTTTTGAATTGATTTTGGGGGAAGAGATGTTTTTCTCGTCTACTTTGTTTGAACACTTCTTTTGTGGTTCAAGTGCTGTTTTGTGTGTTGGGACCAAACAGTTGTCAATAAACTTTAAAAGCAAGCATCACACTTGAGTTCCCCAAGTGAGTGTTTTGTTCGATTGGCGGGGGCGGATTTTACCCCAGTTCTGTCAGCTTCTCATCCCTTCCGGGAATCTGTGAGGTGGGAATTAGATGGGTCTGGCATCGTGGAGCCCCTTTGAATTTGGCATCTGGCCCCAACAGGTGACTGGACTGCTGGCAGTTCATGGTCAGGACCCTCCAGGGTTTCCAGCCTCACTCCAGCTTATAATCACGTGAGGAAAATACAATAACCACAAGATACCCTCTGGTTATAAAACTTGGGAACTCTCTCCTTGGGAAAGAAATCCATTTTGCAGACTACCTTGGTTTTGGTCACTGCCAGGCTTGCTTTTTGAATAAGCCTATTTAGACAAGATTTCTTTCACCATTGTGAAGCCCTTTTCCTGAGACTACTGTTACTCCCCACCCACCCTCCACCCCCCTCAGGATTTTGAAAAGGACGCAGCAGAGACTTGAACTTCTAGGTAAATTGATTCTTGATGAAGGGCAATTTTTTAAAGTTCAACACTAACGGTCTCTTAAAAACCTTCACAATCCTTTCAAAACACCTTTCACTGTAGCCAGTTTTTGCCAGAAGACTTGAGAGGCCACTATGCCCCTTTAGTCGGGGCAAGGGAATTTGGAACGTCTCGATTGGTGGTTGAAACAGGGCATCACATTCATCTTGGTTGTATTTTCCACCAGGAGACGGCAGCCTAGCAGACACAGAGTGAAAGCAGACCTGTCTACACAGGAGACGGATGTGACCTTCTAGGACTGACTGTGATGTGCAGCTGACCTGTGTGTGGCCTTTTCCATGAGGAGCCTCATGCTTTGAGACTTCGCTTCTCTGGTTTCTAGCTGCTTCATGTGGGCAGGGTCCGAGTCATCAGACCATCAGAAGCATCTCAGCCCCCACCCCCACCCCCCCACAGCAGTGACCTGCCATAGCTCCCATCTGCACTGGGGACAGGTCACATAGTAGCTCTAGGACTCGGGGAGAAGCAGGAACCTGACTCTGCCCTGTAAACCAGCAGTCAGCGGGGTCTCCATCACTGTGTTACTTGACCTCACACCCTCCTGTGTGGCTATACTTAAGGCTCATACAGTCACTGGCCAGTCTCCCAGCTGCATGTGTGGTTACACCATCAGCCTGGTCTAACTCACTCTTAGGGGAGAGATGCAGTGGAGACGGATCCAATGGGCTTGTTTGGATTAGTACTTGCAAGGCCCGAGTGTGGAGGCTCTTTCCCAGCAGAGTTCTAGTCCCTCCCTGGAGGTAGGCAGCCTTGGGGCACAGCTTAGGTGGAAATATGAGAAAACCTGGTTGCCTTTGGGCTTCCCTGGTGGCTCAAACAGTAAAGAATCTGCCTGCAATGCAGGAGACCCTGGTTCAATCCCTGGATTGGGAAGTTCCCCCAGAGAAGGGAATAGCTACCCACTCCAGTATTCTTGCCTGGAGAATCCCATGGACAGAGGAGCCTGGCAGGGTCCAGTCCATGGGGTCGCAAAGACTCGAACATGACTGAGCAATCAGCACCTCACACTTTGGCTGCCTTTGGAATGCAGTCGGCAGATTACAGAACTGGTGGGAAAGCGAGCCCCTCAATTTTCAGGTGTGTGGGACAAGGTCAGAGATCGAGGGCCAGACCTTCCCTCAGCGAGATGAAGAGAACGATCCACAGGTCCTGCGAAGGAAGGATTTGGAAATGGGGAGTTCAGGGTCCAGAGGAGGAAAGGGGAAGAAACATCCATAGTTGAAGCTAAGGACCCAGCCACTGGGCCCCTCATCCCATTCTGGTGAACCAGCTGAGGGTGCTGCAGTGGTCGGGGTGGCCCTTCCACCTCTGCTGAAAGTCTCCCTGATGCAGGGCCTGGTGTGAAAGAACTGCCCCCCGCCCCCCCCTTCTCCCTCCAGACCTTCTTAGTCACAGTGAGTGCAGACAGACCCATCCACAGGCTGCAGAGGCCCCGCCCTTGGTGTTGGCTGAGTCTGGTGTGTCTGGGCCAGACATGGACTCAAGAAAGACGTTTCAGAAAGTAAATCTGTGTTCTAAAATAGAACCCTGTTTCACTTCTGTACGTGGGGAGACTGATGCTGTTTTGCACACAGATTCTGGGGCCTGGCCCCTGCTGACCCTCCCCCTTGCCCTCCCGCCGCAACTGAGGGCCCCAGATTCTGTGGGTTGGCAGCTGAAAGCCATCTGCAGACCCTGGAGGCTGGCCACACGGGCCTCCCCAGAAAGGCAGCTCAGTTCAAGCCAGCAATGAGAGTTTCCAGTCCTCTTAAGAGGGAGACTTGTATGATGTAACCTAATCAAGGAAATGACTTCCCATCATCTTTGGCAAATTCCATCAGTCAGAAGCAAGTCGATGAATTTACATAGACAGTTTGTTTACGTTTGATGAATTTGAGTGAGTGCCTGACATCGGAGGTCCAGCTCCCAGTGCGGGAGGAAAGGGGTGCCCTGGCTCAACCTTCTGAGGGTTAACAAACAAGCTTCGAAGCTGCAAGCCTCCACGCCCACGCTGAGGTTACAAATGGGGAGAGTGAGGCTGGAAAGGGTGAGCCATAATGAAAATGACTGGGACCATCAATAAAATGTATATACAAGATAATAGTCTTGTGCCTCTGGATTTTGAGAATTGTGCTGTAATAGGAAAGAGCACCCTTGTTCTTTAATACAGGCTGAAGAAGTTAAGGGTGACGTGACATCATGTCTGCAACTAAAGTCATTCTTGGAAATAAAGTGATAAAGAGGATGCAGCAAAATGCTAGCAACTAGTGACTCTGTGTCATAGGGTGTACAGGGGTTCTTTGCACTGTTTTAAAGACAGCTTCTGTAAGTTCAAAATTATTTCAAAACAGAGGACTTCTCTGGTGGCCCAAGGGCTTCCCTGTCGGTTCAGTCATTAAGAATCCACCTGCAATGCAGGAGACACGGGTCTGATCTCTGGGTTGGGAAGATCCTCTGGAGAAGGAAAGGGCAACCCACACCAGTATTCTTACCTGGGAAATCCCATGGACAGAGGAGCATGGTGGGCTACAGCCCATGGGGTCACAAGAGTCAGATACGACTTAGTGACCAAATCACCACTTGGTGGCTAAGTGGTTAGGATTCCAGGTTTTCACTGCTGTGTCCTGCGTTCAATCCCTGGTTGGGGAACTGAGATCCCACAAGCTGCAACTTCAGTTCAGTTCAGTTGCTCAGTTGTGTCTGACTCTTTGCAACCCCATGGACTGCAGCACGCCAGGCCTCTCTGACCATCACCAACTCCTAGAGTTTACTCAAACTCATGTCCATTGAGTCAGTGATACCATCCAACCATCTCATCCTCTGTAATCCCCTTCTCCTCCTGCCTTCAATCTTTCCCAGCATCAGGATCTCTTCAAATGAGTCAGCTCTTTGCACCAGGTGGCCAAAGTATTGGAGCTTCAGCATCAGCATTAGTCCTTCCAATGAATATTCAAGACTGATCTCCTTTAGGGTGGACTGGTTGGATCTCCTTGCAGTCCAAAGGACTCTCGAGAGTCTTCTCCAACACCACAGTTCAAAAGCATCAGTTCTTTGGCACTCAGCTTTCTTTATAGTCCAACTCTCACATCCATACATGACTACTGGAAAAGCCATAGCTTTGACTAGATGGACATTTGTTGGCTGCAAGATTCAGCCACAAAAGAAGAAAAGATTTCAAATAAAAAATTCATCTTAATATAGCTAAACATGCTCCGGGGCCTTTCTGGGGGTTGAGGTCTCCAAGTGGGGCAGTTCATTCAGACCTAACTGACCCAGGGCCACGCTGTGCGTGGAGCCTGAAGCCACAGAAATGCTTTCTTAGGGGTTTCTTCCCTCCAAATGCATAGACTGTGGTTTCCGTGGGTAGACAGTTGCTGTTCAAACCTGAGCAAACAAACAGCTTGCGGGTAAAGCAAGTCAAGAGCCAGGTAGGGGCCCCGGAGGGCTAATAGTCTCAGCACCACTCTTTTCAGGATTGAGCTGCCCTCTGGGTTGGGCAGGATGTTGTAGAAGAGGATGCAAAGCACTGAGTCAGACCAACGACTCTGAGCTCTGTCCACGCTTCAGTGAGCTTGCTGATGACCTTAGCAAATCCCTGCCCTGCTCTGAAAACCTGTTTTTTATTCTTTTTTTTTTTTTGGTGGGGGTGGTGGTGGAGGTTCGTGACATTGTACAGGAGACAGGAATCGAGACCATCCCCAAGAAAAAGAAATGCAAAAAAGCAAAATGGCTGTCTGAGGAGGCCTTACAAATAGCTGTGAAAAGAAGGGAATCAAAAAGCAAAGGAGAAAAGGAAAGATACACCCATTTGAATGCAGAGTTCCAAAGAATAGCAAGGAGAGATAAGAAAGCCTTCCTCAGTGATCAATGCAAAGAAATAGAGGAAAACAATAGAATGGGAAAGACTAGAGATCTCTTCAAGAAAATTAGAGATACCAAGGGAACGTTTCATGCAAAGATGCGCTCAGTAAAGGACAGAAATGATAGGGACCTAAAAGCAGCAGAAGATATTAAGAAGAGGTGGCAAGAATACACAAAAGAACTGTACAAAAAAGATCTTCATGACCCAGATAATCATGATGGTGTGATCACTTACCTAGAGCCAGACTTTCTGGAATGTGAAGTCAAGTGGGCCTTAGGAAGCATCACTACAAACAAAGCTAGTGGAGGTGATGGAATTCCAGTTGAGCTATTTCAAATCCTGAAAGATGATGCTGTAAAAGTGCTGCACTCAACATCCCAGCAAATTTGGAAAACTCAGCAGTGGCCACAGGACTGGAAAAGGTCAGTTTTCATTCCAATCCCAAAGAAAGGCAATGCCAAAGGATGCTCCAACTACCGCACAATTGCACTCATCTCACACGCTAGTAAAGTAATGCTCCAAATTCTCCAAGCCAGGCTTCAGCAATACATGAACTCTGAACTTCCAGATGTTCAAGCTGGTTTTAGAAAAGGCAGAGGAACCAGAGATCAAATTCCCAACATCCAATGGATCATCAAAAAAGCAAAAGAGTTCCAGAAAAAAATATCTATTTCTGCTTTATTGACTATGCCAAAGCCTTTGACTGTGTAGATCAGAATAAACTGTGGAAAATTCTCAAAGAGATGGGAATACCAGACCACCTGACCTGCCTGTTGAGAAACCTGTATGCAGGTCAGGAAGCAACAGTTAGAACTGGACATGGAACAACAGACTGGTTCCAAATAGGAAAAGGAGTAGTCAAGGCTGTATATTGTCACCCTGCTTATTGAACTTATATGCAGAGTACATCATGAGAAACACTGGGCTGGAGGAAGCACAAGCTGGAATCAAGATTGCTGGGAGAAATATCAATAACCTCAGATATGCAGATGACACCACCTTTATGGCAGAAAGTAAAGAAGAACTAAAGAGCCTCTTGATGAAAGTGAAAGAGGAGAGTGAAAAAGTTGGCTTAAAGCTCAACATTCAGAAAACTAAGATGATGGCATCTGGTCCCATCACTTCATGGCAAATAGATGGGGAAATAGTGGAAACAGTGGCTGACTTTATTTTTCTGGGCTCCAAAATCACTGCAGATGGTGCCTGCAGCCATGAAATTAAAAGACACTTACTCCTTGGAAGGAAAGTTCTGACCAGCCTACATAGTATATTGAAAAGCAGAGCCATTACTTTGTCAACAAAGGTCCATCTGGTCAAGGCTATGGTTTTTCTAGTGGTCATGTATGGATGTGAGAGTTGGACTATAAAGAAAGCTGAGTGGTGAAGAATTGATGCTTTTGTTGTTTTTTTGTTTTTTTTTTTTTTTATAAATTTATTTATTTTAGTTGGGGGCTAATTACTTTACAATATTGTAATAGTTTTTGCCATACATTGACAAGAATCAGCCATGGGTTTACATGTGTTCCCCTTCCCGGACCCCCCACCCACCTCCCTCCCCCTCTCATCCTTCTGGATCATCCCATTGCCCCGGCCCTGAGCCCTTGTCACATGCATCGAACATGGAATGGTGCTCTGTTTCACATATGACAATACACATGTCTCAATGCCATTCTCCCAGAACGTCCCACCCTCACCTTCTCCCTCAGAGTCCATAAAATTGTTCCATGCATCTGTGTCTCTTATTCTGTCTCGCATATAGGGTTATCGTTACCATCTTTCAGATTCCATATATATGCATTAGTACACTGTATTGTTGTTTTTCTTTCTGGCTTACTTCACTCTGTATAATGGGCTCCAGTTTACAAGTGGTGCTGGGAAAACTGGTCAACCACTTGTAAAAGAATGAAACTAGAACACTTCCTAACACCGTACACAAAAATAAACTCAAAATGGATTAAAGATCTAAACGTAAGACCAGAAACAATAAAACTCCTAGAGGAAAACATAGGCAAAACACTCTCCGACATAAATCACAGCAGGATCCTCCATGACCCACCTCCCAGAATATTGGAAATAAAAGCAAAAATAAACAAATGGGACCTAATTAAAATTAAAAGCTTTTGCACAACAAAGGAAACTATAAACAAGGTGAAAAGACAGCCTTCAGAATGGGAGAAAATAATAGCAAATGAAGCAACAGACAAACAATTAATCTCAAAAATATACAAGCAACTTCTGCAGCTGAATTCCCGAAAAATAAACGACCCAATCAAAAAATGGGCCAAAGAACTAAACAGACATTTCTCCAAAGAAGACATACAGATGGCTAACAAACACATGAAAAGATGCTCAACATCACTCATTATTAGAGAAATGCAAATCAAAACCACAATGAGGTATCATTTCACACCAGTCAGAATGGCTGCTATCCAAAAGTCTACAAGCAATAAATGCTGGAGAGGGTGTGGAGAAAAGGGAACCCTCTTACACTGTTGGTGGGAATGCAAACTAGTACAGCCACTATGGAGAAGAGTGTGGAGATTCCTTAAAAAACTGGGAATAGAACTGCCATATGACCCAGCAATCCCACTGCTGGGCATATACACCGAGGAAACCAGAATTGAAAGAGACGCGTGTACCCCAATGTTCATCGCAGCAGTGTTTACAATAGCCAGGACATGGAAGCAACCTAGATGTCCATCAGCAGATGAATGGATAAGGAAGCTGTGGTACATATACACAATGGAATATTACTCAGCCATTGAATTGATGCTTTTGAACTGTGGTGTTGGAGAAGACTCTTGAGAGTCCCCTGGACTGCAAGAAGATCCAACCAGTCCATCCTAAAAGGAGATCAGTCCTGGGTGTTTATTGGAAGGTCTGATGTTGAAGCTGAAACTCCAATACTTTGGCCACCTGACGCGAAGAGCTGACTCATTAGAAAAGACCGTGATGCTGGGAAAGATTGAAGGTGGGAGGAGACGGGGACGACAGAGGATGAGATGGTTGGATGGCATCACCGACTTGATGGACATGGGTTTGGGTAAACTCCGGGAGTTGGTGATGGACAGGGAGGCCTGGCGTGCTGCAATTCATGGGGTCACAGAGTCGGTCACGACTGAGCGACTGAACTGAACTGGGGCAGGTGGGTGATGGTGCTTGTTGTGTGGTGTGTGGGATACAGAATCTTAGTTCCCCAACCAGGGATCGATCCCTCGCCCCATGCAGTGGAAGCTGAGTCAACCACTGTACTGCCAGGGAAGTCTTGTTTCTTATTCTCTAAAATGCTTCAGACATGTGTTTTTAACTTCCCAGCATCTCTTCTCTCCTCTTCTGGCACAACTGGGCTGACATCACCACCCCCTCTCCAGGATCAACCTTTGGCCCCCAGCTCGGCTGAGAGTGATGGGCACCCTCTGGTCCAGCAGGTGATTCGGGACTGGGCATGTGACCCAGACTCCAGGCTGGCATTCTTGTTGAAATCGCTGGATTTTTCCTCCAGGAGGCTCGGGGAATGGAAGCTGGGAGCTATAGCTAGACAAAGCCAGCATGGAGAGGTAGCAAAACATAGAAAACAGATAGATATCGTTTGAATCCCTGGACCTGCTGGTACCTTAGATTTTGGGACATCTCAGCCCAGGAGCCAGGAAACACCCTTATGTTTTGCCAGCTTGGCTTCAAGTTTGGTCTTCTACAACCAAAAAGAACTGTTACAAACAAGACAACAGGGATGTCTCTGCTTTTTAATACACTGTCTAGGTTTCTCATAGCTTTTCTTCCAAGGAGCAAGCATTTTTTAATTTCATGGCTGTAGTCACCGTCAGCAGTGGTTTTGGAGCCCAAGAAAATAAAATCTGTCACTGTTTCCACTGTTTCCCTTTCTATTTGCAATGAAGTGATGGGACCAGATGCCATGATCTTAGTTTTTTGAATGCTGACTTTTAAGCCAGCTTTTCCACTCTCTTCTTTCACCCTCCTCAAGAGGCTCTTAAGTTCCTCTTCACTTTCTGCCATTAAAGTGGTGTCATCTGCATATCTGAGGTCGTTGATATTTCTCCTGGCCATCTTGGTTCCAGCTTGTGATTCATCCAGCCCAGCATTTCACATGATGTACTCTGCATAGGAGTTAAATAAGCAGGGTGACAGTATACAGCCTTGACATACTCCTTTCCCAATTCTGAACCAGTCTGTTGCTCCATGTCCAGTTCTAACTCTTGCTAAGTCTTGACCTGCATACAGGTTTCTCAGGAGACAGGTAAGGTAGTCTGGTATTCCCATCTCTTTAAGAATTTTCCACAGTTTGTTGTGATCCACACAAAGGTTTTAGCATAGTCAATGAAGCGGATGTTTTTCTGGAATTCTCTTGCTTTTTTGATGATCCAATGGATGTTGGCAATTTGATCTCTGGTTCATCTGCCTTTTCTAAATCCAGCTTGTACATCTGGAAGTTCTTGGTTCAGGTACTGCTGAAGCCTAGCTTGATGGAGTTTGAGCATTACCTTGTTAGCAGGTGAAATGAGCACAATTGTATGGTAGTTTGACCATTCTTTGGCATTGCCTTTCTTTGGGATTGGAATGAAAAATGATCTTTTCCAGTCCTGTGGCCACTGCTGAGTTTTCCAAATTCACTGACATATTGAGTGCAGCACTTTAATAGCATCTCCTTATTTATTGCAAGTAATAAATCTTTCCTTCTCCTGATCTTTGGCTTGGTTGTGTCTATTGACTCAAAACCCACCAAGAAGAGAACCCAGTTTTCAGACACAGTTAAGTCACCTGCATACAAAAGTTCAAGTTGTGAACTTTCCAAGAATGTGAACGTGAATGTGGAACCTACTGATGAAGACCTATGGAATTGGAGGCCCAGAGAAAGGACAAAGAGAGACAAGAGGAAAAGGAAGTAACTGAAGAACTAAAGAGATTCATGATGCAGGAAATGGCAAGATTTTCTTTATTTGCAGTACAGGACCCAAACGTAGAATGATAGCCAATTTTGTTAGTTGGGTACCTAGGTTTACTTTGTCGGACTTACAAAAAATTGGACTTATGAGCACGCTGTCAGAACTGAACTTATTCATACGTACCAATGAAGTACATATGAAGACTTACTGTAACAATAATAGGATCTGCCTCATGGGTTTGATGTGAAAGCAAGTGAGAAAATGTGCGTACATGCTCAGTGCACAGTGACAGACTTGCAATAAATGTGTCTCCAGCTATCATTGTCCCGTTCCCCCAGTCGACTCCCAAAAGGAGTGAGTCTGGAGTATGGGACCCTGAGACCTGCAAGTTTTCCCACCTTTGCAGGCAGACCTGGGGATCTGGGAGCAGATCGAACAATTACTTTCTTCTGCTCTTCTGTGAAAACCTCAATAAATGATGTGGGGTTTTTTTTTTCTTTGTTTTGCTTAAAAAAAATCAATAGCAATGACAGGAACATAAGTTAGATGTACCCCAGAGCTCAGCGGGTGTACTAGAGGCAGGACTTTTATGAGGGTTTCGATCTTTTTTGGCTTGTTGGAGCCGTGAGTGACTGCTGTCTAATTGGTCTGAGGTCAGGCCTTCCAGACACACATTTTCTACCAGGAAGGGAGAGTGGCAGACCCTTTTCAGCCTGAGTGTTTACTGAAAGAGTGGGAAGCACCTGTGTAGTGGGTTAAAGAGTATCCCCCTGAAACCGAGCAGGACACTGTGTGCCTTCTGGGCATGGAAGCCTTTCTGTCCTGTTTCTTGTGTGTAGGGAATAGATCCCAGCTTCCATGACCTTCCCGGAGTTCCAAAGGGCAGATTGGAACTGTTGCTAACCAGGGAAGGGAGGGGACGCAGAGACGAGAGAAGAGCAGCCCTGAGACAATAACACAGCCTTGGGGGCAGGGTCCTGGTCCTGGGATACACAAGGGGTGCACCTAACAGTATCCCTGAGATCTTTACAGAACTAAAACTCCAAAATGCAAGATGCTAGCATTCTTCATTCCAGAGAAGACCGCCTGAGGCCACGTTAAAGAAACCAGAGAAGCTCGTCAAGAGATTACCCAAGATTAAGAGTGTAGGCCCTGCACACACCCTAATCTTAGCAGCAGCCCTGCCCTTGAACCAGTGCTATAAAACAATTTTTGAGGGCAGGAGCCCACTGTGTCCCCCTTTGCCTGGCAAAACAATAAAGCTATTCTTTTCTACTGCACCCAAAACTCTGCTCTGAGGTTTGATTCAACACCACTGCCCAGAGGCCAAATTTTCAGCATCACCCCTGCCCCAAATTCATGGTCACTTGCCATCTCAGAATCTGAACTTATTTGGAAACAGGGTCTTACGAGAAGTTGTTAAGGTAAGGACTGTGATGCGATCATTGCAGATTTAGCGCGTCATACAGGCACACGGTTGAGCTGTCCACTCTCTGTGCATCTCTAATGTAACTGTGCACATGCTCACTCACTCAGTCATGTCCAATTCTATGTGACCCCATGTACTGTAGCCTGCCATGTTTCTCTGTCCATGGGATTCTCCAGGCAAGAATACTGGCGTGGACTGCCAGGCCCTTCTCCAGTGGATCTTCCCTACCCAGGGATCGTACCTGTGTCTCTTACGTCTCCTGTATTGGCATGCAGGTTCTTCATCACTAGCACCACCGGGGAAGGTCCTTAAATCCAATGACTGGTGTCCTCACAAGAAGAGAGGACCAGAGACACAGACAGAGGGGGACTATAGAAGAGGTAGAGATTGGAGTGATAAAGTCAAGGATTACCAGGGGCCACCAGGAGCTGGAAGAGGCAAGCAAGCATTCTTCCCACGAGCCTTCAGAGAGAGCACAGTCCTGAAGACACTGGCTTCTGGCCTCCAGAACTGTGAGACTATCAATTTCTGTTGTTTAAACCCCGCTGGTTGAGGGAATACACTATGGCAGCCCTAGGAGGACTGGCTTCATGCTTGGTCTAGGGCACTGTCCCCTGAGGCCAGATGATGGTACTGGCAGTGACCTGAGGGAGCCTCTTCATCTTCCGAATAGACAGGAAGTGGTGAGCGGGCTGAAGCTTGGACTGAAGCAGAAGCACATCAGTGACAGAGTGGGAGGGGCTGGGAGCATGCTGCCCACTGGGAGGGTCCATCGCACTCAGAGATATTTTGTGTCAATTCCAAAGCTGCTGTGACTAGAGAGACCTTCACTTGTTTTTAAATTTTTTTGATTTACAAATATTTTGAAAAAATGTGACCCATGTAAATTAGAACCTTACTTCTAGGAGTCTGTGCTAAGGAAAAATCAGAAATTCAGATGAAGCTTTACCCAACACACTCCCCTCAACCTCCACCCCCAAGGATGTTTATCCTGACATTACTTATAAAACTGAAAAAACTAGAAACAGCTTAAATGTTTAATATGGAGAATCTGGTTAGATAAATTACAGTATAGCCACAAGATGGATTACTAAGCAGCCATTGGAAATATTTATGAAGTGTTTAATGTTTACAAAGAGCTTTTAATGACGTGGCAGAACGATAGTGATCCTATGATAGGTGGAAAAAGAAAACTGTTATAGAATGGTACAACAGAATGCCAATCATGAAAAAAAAATGCTTAAAAAAAGACAGAGAGGATATATGCCAAAATGTCAGAGTAGGTGGAGAAATACTGGGAGTTTAAAAAAACAAAAACTTTTTTATACTTTCGGTACTTTGTAAATGATTTACTAACTATGTACATGGGTTACTTCTATAGTCAAAAATAAAGTAAAAGCTTTAAAAATGCTGTGTACGTGGTTTCCAGTTTTATTTTCTCCAATGGATGATTGCACATCAGCGAATCTTGAGTTACGCTAACTACTTAGGCCGGTCACAACACACACACACGTACAGAGAGGTCACATGGGCTGTGCCGGGCTGGCTGTAGCAAATGTACATCAAGTTACACAGGTGGAATTTCTCAGGCTGGTTAAAATACACCACCGAATGATTGGACACGGTTGGGTCAGGCCGCCTCTCCCGCCTGCCACTGATGTTTGCAGAGGTCTGTGTGTTAGGCCGGTGAGTGGCGTCCTGCCGGCACACCATCCAGCCGGCGGGCCCCGGAGGGTGGAGAGTAAGTACGTCTGCTCTGGGTCCGTTCTCATCTTCCCTGGCCTCGTGTTGGAGCTCCCAGCTCTCTGTTACCTCTTCCAAGCACTGGGCGCGCTCCAGCCGGGGACCCCATCCCCACACACCTGGAACAGACGTTGCAAAGGAAGAACCAAGAGCGGACAGACACAGTCCTGATGTGAGCCGCGCCCAGACATCGGAGGGGAGGAAGCGGGAGACGTGATGATGACCACACACAAGCTCAGTCTTTCCAGATGGGCCCTCTGTGTCTCCACAGACATGTGGGCTACACGGAGCCCTCCAGGGCCAAACCCCTGGGAGAGGAAAGAACGGGGGGACAGGACCGTCTGGAGCAGCCTGACAGCATAGCTAGGAGAGCAGCTAGGGGAAGTGTCCAGCATGGTGCTGGACTGCTGAAAAGTCACAACTGTACACACCTGGGGATCATGCCCCTCTCCTGGTTCATTCGCACGGTGGGTGAGATACAGCTAGGTAGAAGTGGACATAATACTTTTTCAAGGGAGGACCTTTCCTGGTGGTTGGATAAACAGGGAGACAGGCTCCTGGGTTCGGCATGCTCTGGGGAGGGCCATGCGATGGTGAGGGACTCCCTATTGCTACACTCTGTACAGGGCGGCTGGGCCCTTGGCGGCGGTCACGGGCTTGCCTTCAATCCCTTCTGCCTTGGAGAGCTCTTGGGCCCCGGTGAAATGGGGGCTCTGAAGACAAGAGGGTGGGAGGGGGTCCCCGTGGCCCCGGGGGCACCCCACGTAGGGGCTACATGATGCTGCACTGGGCGGCCCCACAGCAATCCTTGATGAGCGCCAGCCCCGTCTTGGCCACTGTGGGCTTGCTAGGCGGGGGCTCTGCTTTCTTCTCTGCTCGGGAGCCTGCAGCAAGGTAGGAGAGCGGGGGGCAGGGAGGGGAAACAGGAGAGAGGGAGAGGTGAGGTGAGGAGAGCCCTGACCGTCTGCAGCCTCAGGTCCACCCCAACCCCAGCCAGGCCCCACCCCAAGGCCACACAGGAGTGTGGGGCGCTGACTTGCATTTGCTATGGTCCTGGTGACTGTTCCCACCCCCCTGGAGGTCAAGCGGCTTTCAGTCCTTAGCTTCTAACTACAGCTTTTAGCCCTTCTCTTGTTCTGTTCTCCTCACCATTGTTATGTGCCAAGCCCAGCACTGGGACTGTCATTCAAGAAGTACTTGATTGAGAAATAATAAGTCACTTCAACCAGAGGGCTACCTTTCAGTTCTGGAAAATGCTCACGCATTATTGCTTCAGATACCCTCACCTGTCATTCTCCATTCTTGCTCCTTCTGGAATGTCTCTTAGATGTCAGTTAAACCTTATTATTCTTATTATTCCATGTTTCATAACCTCCCTTTTGCATTTCCCATCTGTTTGTCTCCTGATGCTGCATTCTGGGGTAATTTTCTCAGCTCTGTCTTCCAATTATATGAATCCTCCCTTCAGCTGTGTCTTTGTGTTTAATCCATTGAGTTTTCACTTCAGTGACAATAGTTGGTTTTTTTGTTTTTTTTTTTTCATTTTTGTCACGCAGCTTGTGAAATTTTAGTTCTGCAGTCAGTGATTGAAGCTGGGCCCTTGGCAGTGACAACACAGTCTTAACCCCTGGACCGTTGGGGAATTCCTCAGACAGTAATTTTTTAGAAGGCTAACTGTTTGCTAATTTACCTCTTCTGTTTTTCATAGCATCTTGCTATTTCATTTTGAGTATTATTCCTTCTCTTCTCTCTTTAGTCATTGTAAACACACTTATCTCTTTTAGATACTCTGTTATTTCTGGTTCATGCGAAGACAGACATTCTCTTTGGTTGCATCTATGGACTGCTTTCATGGTGTTTCCATTCTTCATTGGTTTTAAATTTTTTATTGCGAGATCATCTGCATGGGAGTTGTTTTTAATCTGTGGGCTGTGTTATGGGAGCTGAGGGGTCTCTGTTGAGCAACTTTACATTTGGTTTGCTGGGGTTCCAGAGATTTCACTGGTGTTAGATTAGTTTTAATTTTTCAACTTGGGATTCCAGCCCACATGGATGACGTATATTTGGACCCAACACTTGCATGTGGTACAGGCTTGGTGTTTTGATTTCTGGCTGGAATTCTTTTTTCTATCCATAATCTTAAACAGAAGACCAGTTTCCTTGCTTGTATCCTTTTCCACACTGTTAGGTGGAGTTTTTCTAATTTGCCTTTCATGGAAGAGACAGTCTATTGAAGATGCTGGATTTAGGCAAAAACCACGTGCCTTGTGACTTTGCTGCTGCTAAGTCGCTTCAGTCGTGTCCGAGTCTGTGTGACCCCACAGATGGCAGCCCACCAGGCTCCGCCGTCCCTGGGACTCTCCAGGCAAGAACACTGGAGTGGGATGCCATTGCCTTCTCCAGCTTGTGACTTTAGGGGCCTGCAGAAGGACCAGGGCCCTTCTCTTTCTTTATTCCTTCACAGTACAAATGTAATTTCATGGAATATTAATGGATAGTTAGGGAAACACTGGGTTTGTGGCTTCAGTTGATAGTGGCAGCTTCTGGGTTTTGTCTTCCTAACAAGACTGTCCATCACTCTTTCTCTGAGAACAGTTCATGCCCCTGTGGCTACAGGGGTGGGCATGTGACCCAGACCCAGAAAATCACAACTTCCCAGCCTCTTCATGAGAGCGATGGGCCTAGCAGGTGGGGACGTGATCCTTTCAAGAAAGGCTGGTCAGAATCTTACACATTTAGATACCAGTTGTTGTCTTGCTTCTGCTAAGTTATGGTCCTGGATTTCTGGCCCCAGGAAGGCCTGTGTAGTAGGAGGAAATGAAGCTAACATGACAAGAGGTGCCAAGTGGATAACCAGAAGGAAAGCAAGGGTGTCCAGGCCCTGAAGCCCTGGCTCCCACTGCTCTTTTTCCAGCAAATCACCTGTTATTGCTAGGGCCAGTTTGAATTGGGTCCCCATTTCTTATAACTCAAAGTGGTCTTCCTGGGCCAACAAGGAGAAGGCAGTTCCTAGCCAGCAGGACTGGTTATCACTTTAATATGCTAATGGGTATTGGGAGCCTACAAAGAGTGGTCAAGTGCAGAGCATTTCCCAAACTTATTTCACCCAGAACACTTTTTGCTCTGAGTATCTTGTGAGGCTGGTATTCTGAAAGCAAACTTCTGCCTTTGTTCCTCCAGCGATTCCAACTCCAACAGAGGCCAGAGCTTCCTGAGCCTCAGTTCCCACCTTCTTGCCTCAGTGGCCACCCAACTGCTTCCATGAAATGCACCAAACCATATGAGCAAGGACTAGCTACCAGCACTAGCTACACACTTCGCAGGACTCAGTGCAAAATGAAAAGGCAGGGCCTCTTGTTGGAAAATTCTTAAGACTTCCAAGACAGCAATAGTGGGACATGAAAGCAAGCACAGTGCCCTTCTAGTTGTGGGGCCCTGGGCTTCCTCACCCGTGAGGCTGGCCCTGCCTGCTGCCATCCTGTGCTCAAGTCTGATCTCTAGAAAGCATTTTTGTTGTGTCCCCTTGGCTTCCAGACCTCATTTAAATTTCCTTTTCTGTTGGATGCGGGAGGAGAAAGAATAGTGTATGCACTCACTGGCTGAAGATTTGGTTACTTTGTCTAGAGGTTTTAACTTGATTCTCAGAAAATCGGCCATTTCCTTATCTTCTTCTTGCTCCCTGTGAAGACAGATGTATAAAGACAGGAAAGAACAGTAAGCTAGGAGAGCATCAAGGAACTGCTAAAATGAAGCAAGAGTGTGGAATCATGTATCAGACTTTATGGATGGTGTGTGTACGTTGCTGTGTGTTATACGTGGGTGGTGTATATATGCTGATGTGTACTGTGTGTGCTGGTGCATGTGTTATGTGTGGATGGTACATGTGTCTTGAGTGTTACATGTGGGTGGTACATGTGTGTTATGTTTTGTGTATGCGTGGTGTGCACATGTTGTTACGTGTGTACAGTGGGTGGGTGGCTGGGTGTTGTTTGATGAATCTACTCTGAAGCAGAAACACATATCAGTGAGGGAGTAAATGCCCACGCCCGCAGGTGTGAGACCCTAGGGCAGCGGCAGGGGTGTTACAGGACCCAGCCTCCCTACCAGGGATTTAGTGAGCTGGGCAATCCCTCTCCTGATCCTGCACCTTTAAGTTACCCTAGACAAAGTAGGTGGCAGGTCTCAGAAGGCAAGTCACCTCAGTTCTCCCAAGGGTCACCAGAAGCAAAGCCAATGGTCCAAGCCTGGCTGAGCTGGGTAAAGTGCATCCTAGCAGCCTTTGAGGACTCGGGAGGTCACAGAGAATTAAAGGGAAGTTGTCCTCTGGTTTGGAAGAGGCCCTTTGAGCCTCTCCCCTGTGGATGACTCTCAAGGCTTTGCTCCATCACAAAAAAATTCGAGAATCAGCAATGGCATCTTTCATGCCCTCTGGTCCCCTGCAGAGACTTCAGGTGCACTGCGGTTCCAGGGCCCGTGGTTGACCAGATCAACGTGGCAGGGGCATCTGCAAATAGGAGACCCTGAAGGCTAGGGAGGGGCCTTAGAGGCCCACAGGAGACAGAAAGGGAGAGAACAGAGCTGGGAAGTGGGGAGGAAGCAAGTTAGGACAGGGGGTAGAGTTTCTGTAAAAAGTGCCTTGAAAAGATGGGAGAAAGCTCAGTGAAAAGAATGTGTAGGAACTCTGCCATGTGCTCTGTGATGTAATTTCTCCCTGGTCACCTCCTCAAATGACATTCACTTAAGATCCATAGGCCTTCACAGAACTTTTTGTAACTGGATTTAAGTTTTTCTTGAATAAGAAGTGGGGCCTCGGGCCAGTAGGATTCATCTGGATCTAGTGTTTGGGGAGCATTTGGCCAGGCCATGCCCGTTGCAAAGCTGTGAGTCTGGGAGCAGATGATGGGCTTTGGAAGGAAGCTGAGCTGCATTCTAACAGCCCCAGCCCTGCGCCCAGGGGACACACTGCCTGCTTACCTTAACCGCTCAACCTCTGCGTCGTCCACCAGGAAGTCTCTCTTCTGCACCAGTTTGTGGATCTTCTGGATGAGCTCATCTTCTCTCTGCTTCTGCGACTTGGATTTTTCTTTTTCTGGGAAGAAGAACGCATTAGCAGAGACAGTTTGAGTGTAACTGAGTCCAAGGGGCCAGGACTAGCTGGACTATTTAACTTGCTGGATGAACCTGGAAAGGCAACCGGATTGCTTCAAGCTTCTTTTTGCTCCTCTGGAAAATACACAGTGAGGCTTGAATGCGAGGATGTGGGGATGTTAGTAAATGACTTGGCACAGAGCTGGCCCGTGGTGGATGCTTGCTAAATGATATTGATGCTGCAAGGGGGTCCTGAAGAAGGCCGGGGGGGAAAGGACACAGGCAGGGTGCAGGAGGTGATTACTCTGTAGTGAGGCTTAGCCAACCCATCAGACGAAAAGCACCCACACTTTCCCAACCTGTTCCAAATACCAAGGGTTAGAGCATCATGTTGCTGCTACTGCTGCTAAGTCGCTTCAGTCATGTCCGACTCTGTGCGACCCCATAGACGGCAGCCCACCAGGCTCCTCCGTCCCTGGGATTCTCCAGGCAAGAATACTGGAGTGGGTTGCCATTTCCTCCTCCAGTGCATGAAAGTGAAAAGTGAAAGTGAAGTCGCTCAGTCGTGTCCGACTCTTCGCGACCCCGTGGGCTGTAGCCTACCAGGCTCCTCCGTCCATGGGGTTTCCCAGGCAACAGTACTGGAGTGGGGTGCCATTGCCTTCTCCATAGAGCATCATAGCAGAGACAAAACAACAAGAGCTGGACATGAAGACTGAGACAACCAGGAGGGCAGAAACTTAACCCTGCATTGGCTTCCTCTGCTCAGACCCCTTTAGAAGATAAAACTCATGGGGCAGCTTGTCCTTCTGCCAGTTCAAACAGTCACTGACTATTTCCTCTAGATCTGGAGGCAGAACCAGAGACAAGGAGAATATAATATTTAGGGTAGAGAGAAAATTAGTTTCTTTCACTAATCAGAGGGGAGCAAGGAATTGGGATCTAGCAGCCCCTGTATTCCTGCTCATCGCTGTGCTGATGATGGTAATGGGTCCTGAAGTCTGATTCTGCAAATCACTCATAAGTATCACAGAGCATCCTTGCCCTCAGCAAGTGGATTAACCACAGCGCCCTTGGACTCAGGGAGTGATGTCACTGTCCTTTCCAAGTTACCAGCAGCAGCCCTCCAATACTCCCCTGTCCTCTACCAGGCACCAGATCTTACACCAGAGTCATGTGGCTATGGGTAGAGTCCGCAGGAACTCACAAACCTCCCTCCTCAAGCTATTCATCCCCACTATCTCTTGCCCATTCAGGCATCTCCCAGCCTTCCCAGATACTCAGCTGCAGCCCTCTGCTCAGGGCCCTCAGCCCCTCCATAAACTCACAGGGAGAGGCCACCTACTCAAAGGGGTCTGTCCCAGCTTGCAAACCAGTTGCTGACCCAGGTCTCCATACCACCAGCCAGTGCTGTTCACCTGGTTGTGTATGACGTGCCCTTCTGGCCAACATCTCTCACCTGCTTCCAGGTACTACCTACCTGCCTTAAGCCCCACCTGCTGCTGCTGCTGCTGCTAAGTCACCTCAGTTGTGTCCAACTCTGTGCGACCCCATAGACAGCAGCCCACGAGGCTCCACCGTCCCTGGGATTCTCCAGGCAAGAACACTGGAGTGGGTTGCCATTTCCTTCTCCAATGCACGAAAGTGAAAAGTGAAAGTAAAGTCGCTCAGTCGTGTCCAACTCTTAGCGACCCCATGGACTGCAGCCCACCAGGCTCCTCCATCCATGGGATTTTCCAGGCAAGAGTACTGGAGTGGGGTGCCATTGCCTTCTCCAAGCCCCACCTACCTACCTGCAGACTCCACCCACCTACCTGTAGGCATCACCCATTCACCTGGTGGTATCACTCACCTGCCTGAAAGCATCACCCATCTGCTTCCAGGCACCACTCACCTATCGACTGGTACTTTTGTGCCAGTCACCTACCTACTACTACTTTTGTTTCCCAGCATCACCCACCTACTTGCCACCCCTAATTTTATTTGGAAATACCCTACTTGAGAATAAGGTTTTAGTGGATGTAATTAGTTAAGATGAGGTCATACTCATTCAGATGAGCCCTTAATCCAATAATTAGTGTTCTTATAAGAAGAGGAGATGGGGACTTTCCTGGTGGTCCAGTGGCTAAGACTCTGCCCTCCCAGGGCAGGGGGCCCAGGTTCGATCCCTGGTTGGGGAACGAGGTCCCACATGCCACAACAAAGATGGAAGATCCCGCGTGCTACAACTAAGACCTGGTGCAGCCAAAATAAATATAATTTTTTTTTTTTTTAAAGAAGAGGAGATGACACAGAGATACACAGAGAGGAGGGCCACGACAGAGGCAGAGACTGGAATAAGGCAGCTACAAGCCAAGAAGCGAGGGCTGATGGAAACCACGAGAAGCTGAAAGACACAAAGAGGGATTCTCTTCTCCAGGCTCCAGAGGCGGCCACAGGAGCCAGGTCCGAAAGTCCTATTGTTTTGCAGCAACCAGGAAGGGTTAATTCTGACTCCCTGCTGAATCTGTTCCTCTCTTTAACCCTTGCTTGCCGCTTTTCTTTTTATTATAAGCATACATAATGGCCTGCCTCAGGGGAACCCTGCTGCCTCTGCAGAACTGTTAAACTAAAACAACCCTGTCCACCTGTAGATGGCAGAAAGAAATTAACACACCCCACCCTGCCTGAGGTTTGCCATTCTAGGAGAGAGTTGCAGCAATTAAATGGTCTTTTTGCTGGGGAGGGAGGTGGGAGGGGGGTTCAGGATGGGGAACACATGTAAACCCATGGCTGATTCATGTCAATGTATGGCAAAAACTACTACAATATTGTAAAGTAATTAGCCCCCAACTAAAATAAATAAATTTATTAAAACAAAAACAAACAAACAAAAAATGGTCTTTTTGTTTCCTCACCTCCTCCCATCTCTGATCCATAAAAGAACCTGACATCCAGGCCCCACACGATGGTTATTTTGAGACGCTAGCCTGCCATCTTCTCCGTCAGCCGTCAGCCGGCTCCCAAATAAAGTCCCTTCCCTGTCTTAACACCTTGTCTCGGATTATTGGCCTATCGTGTGGCAAGTAGAGTGAACATGGACTCCGTGTCATCATAACAATTGATTTTAGAACATTTTAATTGCCTCAAGAAGAAGCCCCACAGCCAAAGCTGTCACTTCCCCTTTTCTTAAAATTCTATTTATTTATTATCATTATTTATTTTGGGGGGCTGTGCCACACAGCATGTGGGATCTTAGTTCTCCAACCAGAGATCAAACTCACGCCCCCTGCACTGGATGCCAGGAATCTTAATCACTGGACCACCAGGGAAGTCCTGTCACCCCCTCTCAACTAGGGCTGGCTACGCATCTGTGTCCTCCCGGGGCCTGCACAGTGCCTGGTACCTAGTGAAAGTTGTAGTCACTCAGTCACGTCCGACTCTTTGAGACCCCATGGACTGCAGCCCGCCAAGCTCCTCTGTCCATGGGATTCTCCAGGCAAGAATACCGGAGTGGGTTGCCATTCCCTTCTCCAGGGGATCTCGCACTGTAGGCAGATTCTTTACCGTCTGAGCCACCAGGGTAGTCCTAGTAGTTGCTCATTAAAGCAACTAATAGTTGCTTATTAAAGCAATGATGCCAGAAGAGTCTATAATCATTGCACACACTCCTCTTAGGATAAAGTATGTTTGCTATCTTATGACGCCTCAGGGCATATCCACAACAACCATGTGCATGCCTCATGGTTTGTTTCATTTTGCAGACAAGGAATTTAAGGCTCAGGAAATCAAGGTGCTCAATGAAGGTCATTCAGCTGGCAATCCTGGCTTCAAACCCAAATCTCTGGATTTTAAAGGGTTTCTCAGGAAATTTGCCCACCTCCCTGGCCAGGGGATATCTGGCAACATCTGGAGACATTTTTAGAGACTTTACAGCATTATAAAATCCAAAAA
This sequence comes from Giraffa tippelskirchi, assembly GCF_054371585.1. NCBI lineage: Eukaryota > Metazoa > Chordata > Mammalia > Artiodactyla > Giraffidae > Giraffa > Giraffa tippelskirchi. The sequence continues at coordinate 27,478,009 of NC_137287.1, forward strand.
TTGTTAGATCAAACTGTAAGTTGGGGATTGTCTGTATGTTGAGAAGTGTAAGTGCCTCCAGAGGCATCTAACCCAGCTTGGATGGGCAAGGAAGGCGTGCTTGGGGAAACGGGTCAAAGAAGCTATGGCCTGAAGGATGAGAAGGATGTGTTAGGTTAATGACGTGCTGTGCTATGCTTAGGCGTTCACTCCTGTCCAACTCTTTGCGACCCCATGGATTGTAGCCCACCAGGCCCCTTCATCCATGGGAATTCTCCAGGCAAGAATACTGGAGTGGGGTTGCCATGCCCTCCTCCAGGGGATCTCCCCAACCCAGGGATCGAACCCAGGTCTCCTGCATTGCAGGCAGATTGTTTACCGTCTGAACCACCAGGAAGCTCAGGTTAATGATAACAATAATAATAATAATATGTCTGTGCTAAGTTGCTTCAGTCGTGTCCGACTCTTGTGCAACCCTATGGACTGCAGCCTGCCAGGTTCCTCTGTCCATGGGATTCTCCAGGCAAAAATATGGGAGTGGGTTGCTGTGCCCTCCTCCAGGGGACCTTCCTGACCAAGGGATCAAACCTGCATCTCTTGCGTCTTCTGCATTGGCAGGCAGGTTCTTTACCACTAGCACCACCTGGGAAGCCCCATAACAATAGCGCTAATTTGTTAAGCACTTATAATAGGATGTCGTTGTTGTTTAGTCGCTAAGTCATGTCTGACTCTTTGAGTCCCCATGGACTGTAGCCTGCTAGGTCCTCTGTCAGTGGGATTTTCTAGGCAGGAATATTGGAGTGGGTTGCCATTTCCTTCTCCAGGGGATCTTCCTGACCCATGGATCGAACCCAAGCCTCCTATTTGGCAGGCAGATTCTTTACCACTGAGCTACCTTGGACACCTCCTAAGCACTTTACATGTTTTATCTCACAACAGTCCTCTGAGACAGACAGTGTGATTGTCCCAGATTAGAGATGAAGAAACTGAGTTGTAGTGAAATAACTTGCCCAAAGACACATGATTAATAAGTGACAGGTGTAGGTTTGACTCCAAAATCAGAGCTTGTAACCACCATACTCTACCTATTCCCAAACAGGATAATAAGAGTAATCATTGCTAATATTTGCTGGATTCTTTGGACCAGCCATCAAGCTAAGCAAGTGGTTTGCATTGTTTCATTCATCACAAAGAGATTTATACCCAATGAATTAGGTACTATTACTATTTCTACCCCATTTTCAGAGAAGAGATTGAGTCTCAGAGAGATAACATGCATGACTTGCCCGAGGTCAAGGAGGTGGGCAGAATTAGGACTTGAATGAAGTCTGCCTCATGCGAAGCTGGCTGAACCAGCGATCAGGAGCACTGAGTTGCAAGAATGAGGCTGCGGTAGGGCCTTCCAGACAGGGACTCTGAGCAGCTGTCTGGCGGAGGTGGGGTCCCCATGGTTACCTGGGATGGCGACCAAGTTCTGCAGCTCCTGCTTCAAGTCCATGATGTCATTGCAAAGTTGGATGTCATCCATCCTGGGGAGAGAGGACACCACACGACCACAGTTACATCAACAGAACATTCTACATCCTGAGCACCACCCCAGCTTCAAACAAAGGGGACTGGTGGGAGGGCTTTGTCCTCTGTAAAGATCACAGAGGCTCTTTAGAAGTTTTCCATCAAAAATAACAAGACAAAAACTGCCCGTTCTCCCATGACTCAGGAATGATAACAGTTAATAACACCTTGATAGAGTTCCTTCCAGTCTTCATGAGCCTGGTTTTTGTTGGCTTATGTGAGCGATTTCATGTCGTGGGGTCAGTGTTTTCCTTTTTCAGCTATGTGACGAACATCACAAAAATTAACAGCACAGACAGAAAATCTTACCCTATCCTTTAGAGAAAACCATCGTCAAGGGTTTCTTACCTATTCCTCTAGATTAAAAAAAAAAGTGTACCCTTCTACTACCACATACAACATCATTCATGTACAAAAGCATTTTGCAATTAGTTTTTTTTTGTCTTGAGCATATTACTGTGTCAGGACATGCATATCTCCTCATTTTTAATGACTGTATAGTATTCTGATATATTGGTATACAGTGATTTATTTAACCATTGTCCCCCATTCATAGACATTAGACTTACTTCCAGATTTATTCTAGGATAGATTACTAGAAATAAAGGAATTCCTAGCAAATTAATTTCTAGAAATGCAGATGGAGGGTTAAATGACATGAACCCTTGCATTTTGATAGGAATTTCCAAATTGTCCTCCAAAAGGACTCTGCATGATATTCCCAGCAATAGTGTAAAAAGAAGATCACCCCTATAACCTCAGCAATTGGGTTGCATTCACAATTTTGCATTATGTAGTCTAGTTTCGTGTCTGTGTATTGCAATATTAGCTCATCTTACTGTAAATGATGTTTGTAACGGCTACTTGGAATTCTACCAAGTAGATTTATCAGGGTGGTTTTAATTATGCCCTTAATCTTGATTACTTAGATTATTTTTCAGGTTGCTTTTATTTTAGCCACTGGAGGATTCACCTAAGGCTTTTCTTTCATGTTGGATTATTTGGGGTGGGAGCTACTGATTCTCAGAAGTAGAACCACTGAATCCAAAGGGTATGACATGTCTATGACCCGAGGCATATTTTCAAGTAGCTTCCCCACTGGATGTGTTGTGTGCCTTCATTCTGCATGTCTTTATTGAGCATTTACTGTGTCTGCCACTGTCATAGGCTTCAGGGATGTACCAGCCTCCCCTGCCTTCATTACTGAAATTTAATCTGGGGAGACAGAGGGTGAACACAAATACAATAGAACATCAGATGCTCCAAAGAAGAGTAAAGCAGGTGGGGGGGATGGAGTGGACCGGTTTGTCCACATCAACCTTCTGTCCCAGGAAGAGATAAGAGAGAAGCATGAATATTCTCAAAGGGTTCATCTGAGTCTACACAGCAAGTGTAGGCAGGACCAGAAGTAGAGATCAACTTGTCCGAGTTCACTGATCTTTCTGCTTCCTTCTGGGGCGTCTTCGTCAAGATCTCCATTCAGAAGCACCATCCACAGACCAGCTTGGGGCCCCCCTGCCCATCGCTGGCCAAGAATGGCCCAAATGACCCATTCCAACTGCACCATTCCAGCTTTCAGGACAAGTGGCAGGAATGTCTCACTTCAGCCTCCATCTCCTACTCCTGTTGCCAGAGGCACTCCAAGTGACTGTCAAATCCTGTCCTGGAATGTCCTAGCAGGTGGCAGCTGCCGCGAATGAGCAGGGGGGCTTCGCCAAAAGGGTACAAGCTGTTTCCCTGGGTTCCTATCAGTGATGTTCCAACCAGAGGTGCCCCAGAATCCTTCCCTACATGGAGCGTGGAGATCGGGCTAAATCAGTGATTTATTTATTTATTTATTTTTAGGGGAACAGTTCATAGGTGTTTATTGTCTATTAAGAAGGGGTGTGGGCAGCATAGCCATCTGACAGTGGATTCTGATGACAATTCTCTGTTCCTTGTCTGTGGCAATAAGCCCAGGTATGACTTTTTTTTTTTTTTTTTTTTTGGTCTTTGGAGTCTGAATGTGGTCTGATCAGATTTTTGTTTGATTAATTTATCTTAATTGGAGGATAATTACTTTACTATAATTCTGATGGGTTTTGCCATATATCAACATGAATTGGCCACAGGATTACATGTGTGTCCCCCCCATCTTGAACCTGCCCTCCCACCTCCCTCCCCACCCCATCCCTCTGGGTGTCCCAGAGCACCAGCTTTGCATGTCGGGCTTCATGCATTGAATTCGCACGGGTCATCTATTTTACATACGGTAATATACACGTTTCAATGCTATTCTCTCAAATCGTCCCACCCTTGCTTTCTCCCACTGAGTCTGAAAGTCTGTCCTTTGCATCTGTGTCTCCTTTGCGGCCCTGCACATAGGATTGTTGGTGCCATCTTTCTAAATTCCATACATATGCGTTAATATACAGTATTTGTCTTTCTCTTTCTGACTTCTGTATAATAGGCTCCAGGTTCATCCACCTCATTAGAACTGACTCAAATGCATTCTTTTTTATAGCTGAGGAATATGCCATTGTGTATATCAATGGTTCTTAATGGGGACGGTTTTGGTCTCCAGGGACATCTGGCAATGTCTGGAGACTTACTTGCTGTTATCACTGGCTGTGCGTGGAGACTGTTACTGGCATCTAGTGGGTAGAATCCAGGAATGTTGTGAAACGTCCCGCTGCCTCAGTAGAGAATTATCTGGTTCAAAATGCCAATCGTGAAGTTGAGAAATCTTGGGTTATAACCACAGAATTGACATAGGTACCTGATGGATAATTTTTGAAAGATGATAGGAGAGATGGTGAAAGGAACAAAAGAGTGACAGGTAATAATAGAAGCAGGGCTTCCCTGTTGACTCAGCCATAATAAAGAACCCGCTTGCTATTGCAGGAGACGCAGATTCGATCCCTGGGTCAGGAAGATCCCCTAGAGAAGGAAATGTCAATCTGCTCCAGTATTCTTTTTTTTTTTTTTTTTTATTGAAGGATAATTGCTTTACAGAATTTTGTTGTTTTCTGTCAAACCTCAACATGAATCAGTCATAGGTATACATATACCCCCTCCCTTTTGAACCTCTGTCCCATCTCCCTCCCCATCCCACCCCTCTAGGTTTATACAGAGCCCCTGTTTGAGTTTCCTGAGCCACACAGCAAATTTCTGTTGGCTATCTATTTTACATATGGTAATGTAAGTTTTCATGTTACTCCTTCCATACATCTCACCCTCTCCTCCCCTCTCCCCATGTCCATAAGTCTATTCTCTATGTCTGTTTCTCCACTGCTGCCATGTAAATAAATTCTTCAGAACCATTTTTCTAGATTCCATATATATGTTTTAGAACATGGTGTTTATCTCTCTCTTTCTGACTCACTTCACTGTGTATAATAGGTTCTAGGTTCATTCACCTCATCAGAACTCAAATGCATTCCTTTTTATGGCTGAGTAATAGTCCATTGTGTATATGTACCACAACTTCTTTATCCATTCATCTGTCGATGGGCACCTAGGTTGCTTCCATGTTCTAGCTATTGCAAACAGTGCTGCGATGAACAATGGGATACGTGTGTTTTTTTCAACCCTGGTTTCCTCAGGGTATATGCCTACGAGTGGGATTGCTGGGTCATATAGTGGTTTTATTCTTTGTTTTTAAGGAATCTCCATACCGTCTTCCATAGTGGCTGTATCAATTTACATTTCCACCAACAGTGCAAAAGCATTCCCTTTTCTCCACACCCTCTCCAGCATTTATTGGTTGTAGACTTTTTGATGATGGCCATTCTGACCGGTGTGAGGTGATATCTCATTGTGGTTTTGATTTGCATTTCTCTGATAATGAGCAATGTTGAGCATTTTTTCATGTGTTTGTTAGCCATCTCCTCCAGTATTCCTGCCTGGGAAATCCCATGGACAAAGGAACCTGGTGGGCTACAGTCCACGGGGTCGCAAAAGAGTTGGACATGACTTAGCCATTAGCAACAATGTTAGAAGCAAGATTATTGGCACCAAACATCGCTAGCTCAAAGGGGCCGAGTGCTAGAGGTTTTTCTCACTTTCCTCATCTTTGAAATACAAATTGTAATAGTACAGCTGTCCAGGATTACTATGCAGGTCAGGCATTGAGCATGTGCCTGGGATGTACATAGTACAATGCTCAGTAAATGGTATCTGTCACTATTAATAGCTGTTAGAATGATGCTGGACAAGCAGTTATCTGACAGATGGATCCCACATCTTCAAACTTCTTAACAAACAGACCTATTTTGATCATATTCCTCTGTACAAAAATTTTTTAAATAAAATTTTTGTTGATGTTTGACAGAAAACAACAAAATTCTGTTAAGCAAGTATCCTCCAATTAAAAAATAAAGTGGCAAAAAAAAAAGAAGAGGAGGAGGAGGAAAATATTTTTTTAAATAGAATTCTTATCTGGTTGCAGGGCAGATTCCTGATCACTGTAGAAATTTTGAAAAATACAAACAAGTACAAATAAGGAAACTAAATTACACATAACCTTGATCGACATGCACCCAGAGGCCACTGTTCCACTCTTGAGTGTTGTGGTGGATTTCACGCCAGTCTTTTGCCTTCATGTAGCCCAGGTCTGGGGGATTTGCCCTGGTTGGGGGGGGGGGCCTTCACCCTTTATCCATCTCAAACCTGCACTTAGCACGGTTTTGAGTCCTCCTGAGTCCATCCAAATCCCCAACACATTAACAAACAAGGTGAAATTCTTCGGAAGCTCTCACAGGCAGATATGCATCAGAACCTCATTAAGGAAAAGGAAATGGCAACCCACTCCAGTATTCTTGCCTGGAGAATCCCATGGACAGAGGAGCCTGGCAGGCCACGGTCCATAGGGTTGCAGAGAGTCAGATACGACTGAAGTGACTAAGCACGATCTCATTTGCAAAGCAGAAACAGACACAAACATAGAGAACAAAGGTATGGATACCAAACAAGGAGGGGTGGGATGAACTGGAAGACTGAAATTGAAACATATACACGATTGATGCTATGTATAAAATAGATATCTGAGGTGGTACTTCTCTGGTGACTCAGTGGTAAAGAATGTGCCAGCCAATGCAGGCAAATTGGGTTCCATATATGATAGTAGTTATCTTAACAACAGGAGGTCCTGGTAAGGAGTGCAGAACTGACAAGCTACCACCAACCAGAAACATTTGGGAAAGGTCAAAACGAAAGAGGAGATACCAGTCCTACCAACTTCTCAGAATCCTCCTCTCTGGAATCCATCTTGGGTGAACAATGCATGCACCACCAGCAAGGACCCCGAGTCAGTTTCAGAGACAACCCAGAAGCTAACTCCATCACCATAAAACCCAAGACTGCGAGCCACATGGCAGAGGATTTTTCCTGGGTTCCCTCACCCTGCTGCTTTCTGCCTGGGCGCCCCTTCCCAGTGAAGTCTTTCCTGGTGGCTCAGATGGCAAAGAATTCAACTGCAAAGTGGGAGACCTGGGTTCGATCTCTGGGTTGGGAAGATCCCCTGGAGGAGGGCATGGCAACTCACTCCAGTATTCTTGTCTGGAGAATCCCCACGGGCAGAGGAGCCTGGCGGGCTACAGTCCTTGGGGTCACAAAGAGTCAGACACGACTGAGCGACTAACCACAGCATAGCACTGTGTGTCTCCTCACACAATTCATTTCCAAGTGTCAGACAAGAGCCCATTCTCGGGCCCTAGAAGGGGTCCCTCTTCCTAAAACAATGTTAGTCTTGAGTGCTAACCTCTCATACTCCTGAAGCTGCTACAACCACTCTGGTGAGGGTGGCACAGGGGAAGCAAGGAAAGAGACGGATCCTTGATGACATCCTTGAGCCACCCCACCGACATCTAATTAATTGAAGACACTATTAATCAGATGTTCTGATTACTTGTAGCTGAAGACACCATCACCAATACATATATGTGGACATGTGCATCTTTAATTAAAGTAGGACCAAAATAAACATGCATATACCCTGCTTATTGTGGGCATTACATCATGTTGATTGTCCAATGTCATCAAATAATATTATTCAAAAAACATTTAACCAGTTCATGCAAAGCACTTTTGAAGCTGGGCTGGAACTTCAAATAAGCCCCATTAGTCCAGTTCTCTGCATGAATAGTGCTAAACCCTGGAAATGGAACTCTGCTGCCACCAGCTCGTTCTAGAGAGAGAGATGTCATTTCTGAGAACCTGATTGATGGAGGAAGGAAAAGAAAGTCAGCCCGTGTCATCACACGTCTCAACCTTACATGCTGGGACGATGGAGAAAATTGGTCATTTTACCAGCTCTGGACGTGGAGAGGTGAATAGGCTCTGTCAGAATAATAATGCTGCTGCTTTACAAAATCTCTCTGCAAATGACATGGTCTGGAGCATAATGGAAACCCAGCAGAGACCAAGATGTGAAGGCAGAGGCAGACTGACAGAGGAAAAGGTTGACTTTTTAAGGGAGTATTTACTTGGCTTCTTCCTGGGTCTTCTGTAGTGGCTCAGATGGTAAAGAATTTGCCTACAATATGGGAGACCTAGGTTCGATCCCTGCGTCAGGAAGATCACCTGGAGAAAGCTATCCACTCCAGTGTTCTTCTCTGAAGAATCCCATGGACAGAGAAGCCTGGCAGGCTACAGTCCATGGGATCGCAAAGAGTCAGACATGAGTGAACAACTAACACAACACTCTGTAAGTTGTGGATGCGGTGAACATCTTGAGATGGGCAAGAATAAATAACATCTGGGATGTGGAGCCCTACCATTAACCTCCTCCATGACTAAAGGGAAAACTCTGGTTTTTTATATATGCTACACTTGTGACTCCAAATGCATGGGTTTTCTCACACAAAGCAATTCTCCAGTTCTTGGTGGACACCAACTGGGTGATTGAACTCAATTCTGATACTACCTGGAGTGAGCACAGACCTCACAGGTCAAGGGCTCAGCCCCGTCAGACCCAGAGGCCAACTGCAGTTTGGGACCACTTCCACTTCTGACCAATTGGCTATGAATTGGGAGCTCCCATGATCCCCTTCCCCAGCTTCGATAATTTGCCAGAACCGTTCAAAACTCAGAATTACATGTACATACATTTGCTAGCTTATTATAAATGATATTTTAAAAGGTACAGATGAACAGCCAGATGAAAAGATACACAGGGCAAGGTATGGGGAAGAGTGTGGGAGTTTCCAGGCCCTCCCCAGGGCGGGCCCCTCTCCCATCAACTCCATGTGTTCACCAACCTGGAAGCCCTCTAAACATCACAAGAGGTTTTATGAGGCTTCATCATGTAGGCATCATCAATTATTAATGATCAATGATTGTGGAGATCAGGCTCCACAATCTCCCCAGAGAATTCAGCGGTTGTTCAATTTCCTCTCAAGTTACAAGCTTCTAAGCAAGCCTTGGTCTTTCTGTGGACCAGCTCCCACCCCAAAGCCACTGAGGCATCTCATTAGCATGCAAAATGACCCTCATTACTCAGGAAATTCCCAGGATCTAGGAAGCTCTTGTGTCAAGGAACAAATGCTCCCCAGAAGATGCTCCCAGCATCCCTGTCATTCAGGAAGTAACTAAAATTTCAGGAGCTCTGTCAGGAACTGGGGGCAAAGACCAGGATATGGAAGAGGAATTAAAGGACCTCTTGATAAAGGTAAGGAGAGTGAAAAAGCTGGCTTGAAACTCAACATTCAAGAAACTAAGGTCATGGCATCCAGTCTCATCACTTGGGCAAATAGATGGGGAAACAATGGAAACAGTGACAGAATTCTTATTTTCTTGGGCTCCAAAATCACTGCAGATGGTGACTGTAGCCATGAAATTAAAAGACGCTTGTTCCTTGGAAGAAAAGCTATGGCAAACCCAGATAGCATATTTAAAAAGAGAGACATCACTTTGCCAACAAAGGTCTCTATAGTCAAAACTATGGTTTTTCCAGTAGTCATGTATGGATGTGAGAGCTGGGCCATAAATTTTAAGGCTGAACACTGAAGAATTGATGCTTTTGTTCTGTGGTGCTGGAGGAGACTCTTGAGAGTCTCTGGGACAGCAAGGAGATCAAATTGGTCAGTCCTAAAGGAAATCATTTATGGGGTCGCACAGAGTCGGACACGACTGAAGCGACTTAGCAGCAGCAGCAGCAGCAGCAAAGGAAATCAACCCTGAATATTCACTGGAAGGACTGATGCTGAAGCTGAAGCTCCAATACTTTGGCCACCTGATGCAAAGAACTGACTTATTGGAAAAGACCCTGATGCTGGGAAAGATTGAAGGCAGGAGGAGAAGAGGGTGACAGAGGATGAGGTGGTTGGATGGCATCACTGACTCAACGGACACAAGTGTGAGCAGAACTCAGGAGATAGTGAGGACAGGGAAGACTGGCGTGCTGCGGTTCACAGGGTTGCCAAGAGTCAGACGACTTAGCGACTGCACAACACCACCACCACCAAAACCATAATGACTCTGGGCAAATCATTCCTCTCCCCACATTTCTGCTTCTTCACATAGAGGATGAGGGGCTTCAAATGTGAAATAGAGTATCTCCTGCCATACCAGTAAACAAGGATGTCATGGTGATCAGCTATGGCAGCCCCGTGGTGTGAGCTGGCGAGCCCTAAGATAATTCAGGAAGGAGAATACCTGCAATCTGATAGCTACGGAGCTGCTGCCATGGTGAACACTATGTGAGCACTGAGGAGCTGGGAGAGGAGGATCTTAGAAGACAGGTTGCTGGCCCCAGATAGCTGAGGTGCATATGAAAGGAATGATCTCAGCAAGCCCAGACTCTTGCATCTTCTCCTGCTTACAAAAGCACTACATTCCTTAACTTGAGATATCTGGCTTTCCTTAATTAACAATAACCTTTTGATGTTCAGACTACCTGCCCCTTGCTGCAAACTTCTATATAACCTGACTCCTCCCCTCACCTTCTCAGAACAGTTCTTCCACGGTCACTTGAGATGCTGTCTCCCAGGCTTGAAGTCCTAAAATTCCCACCAAATAAAATATAACTCAATTTCTAGGTTGTGACTGTTTCTGAAGTTGACACAAGATCCACGGAGCCCTGTTCCTCCAGCACGTAGAGGTGATAACAAGCTTCAGACCCAGCTGGACCTGAGTAGGGCGGGGTCAGTTCCCCCGTTGACCAGGTACATGACTTGGGCAAGTCCTTCCACTGCTCGGGGTGTCAGCGCTCTGATTGTTGAAGAGGAATCTTATCTTTGTCTTGGGCAGTAGAAGAATGAAATCAGCTTACGGGTGTACAGCAGGCAGCCTTGTGCTCAGCACATCTGTAGTAGGTACAGGGGAAAGGTTACTTCTGTCCACCCCTCTGCTCTGGGTAAGATGGTGAGCCACTAGGCTGCCACTTGCTCAGACACTCCTGAAAACTCTAAGCCAACATTCCTGCATCAAAGAATGAGTCTCACTTTCTGTGCTATTTCAATTTCCTCCAACCTAATGGCACTGAGATGATGAATGTGTGTGTCTGTTTGGCAATCTTGGATTAATGAGTTTAAATGCTGTCCCTGGGGGAGAATAAGTGTTGAGACCTCTCCAGGGAAACCGCAGTCTCAGCCCCCTCTCAGCATCACGTAAGCTAGGGACCAAGGACCTGCGAGGTGCCTGCCACGCAGGCTCAGGTGACACATCCATCAAATAGAGGTCTTTAGGACGCGTCACTGAAGGCCTGTTGTGTCCTTGCGGCATATTTGTGGTCTGCATGTTAACTGGCTTCTTCCGTGATTGTAATCAGACCCTCATTTGGGAGATGACACTGTTCCTAAAAGAACGTCACCTCCCTCAAGCCTGAATTACTCTTCTCTCCCTCAGGGGTTTTCCAGATGTTCTCTGCTTTGATTCAGAAAATTTACTAATACTGAAAAACTCATAAAGCTGAACTCTTGGGGTTTGTGCTGAGAAATGGAAGATTTCCTGCCATATCAGTAAACAAGGGTATCATGGTCATCAGTGATTGTAGCCCGCTAGTGTGAGCCAGTGAGCCCTAAGGAAACTCAGGAAGGAAAAGAATATCAGCAACCATCAGACTGCAGCCCCTCCCCGGGGTAAGCCCTGAGGAAAGGAAGTTCAAGATGTGAAAACAAAGGACACTGGCCCCAGATAGCCGAGGTGCATATCAAAGGAATAATTTCAGTGAGTCTAGACTCTAGCATCTTCCCGTACGGAGAAAAATGCTCAATTCCTTGATTTAGGATATCTAGTTTTCTTAATTAACAATAAAATTTTCTGATGTTCAGACTACCTGCCTTTTTTTTTTTCCCACAAAATTTCTATATAACCTGGCTCATCCCCTCACCTCCTCAAAGCTCTCAGGGTTACTTAAGATGTTGTCTCCTGGGCTTGAGGTCCTAAAAAATTCCCACTGAATAAAACAACTGTCTTTAGGTTATGAATATTTTTTTAAGTCAACAGTGCCACATGTCAATTACAAGTTTCTATGAAAAAATTACAAACAATATTTTTGTACTTTTGTTTTATACCTAAAAGGGTACTTTTGGTCTTTCAAAAATCATATACATATCATAGAAATACAGCCTCCTGGAAAAATGTCAAACAACATAGAAGTATAATTGTAGCTGGCATTTATTAATGTTTTCATACTATTGGGGCCAGGTTCTGGTGTAAACATTTTATACAAATCTCTCAATTAACTCTCACAGCAACCCTATGAGGTGCAGAATGGAATACTTCCTGCCATATCAGTAAACAAATGATGTCACAGTCATCAGCAATTGTAGCTACCATGTATGGTGAGCAGATGAGGCTTGAAGAAACTCAGGAAGGAAAAAATACCTGCCATCTAGCAGCCATCAGACCGCAGCCACTCCGGACAGTGAGCCCTGAGGGACCCAGGATGTGAAACACAAGAAACTGGCCCCAGATAGCTGAGGTATATATCAAAGGAATGATTTCAGTGACCCAGATTCTTACATCTTCCCTTACATAGAAAAGCGATACATTCCTTAACTTGGGATATCTGGTTTTCTTTGATTTACAGTAATCTTTTGACAATCAGGCTACCTGCCCTCCTTTGCAAACCTTCTATATAACTTGGCTCCCCTTGCTCGCCTCCTCAGAGCAGTTCTCTCAGGGCTACTTGAGATGCTGCCTCCTGGGCCTGAAGTCCTAAAAATTCCCACCGAATGAAACATAACTCAACTTTTAGGTTGTGACTATATTTTAAGTCTACAGAGGTGAGCATTATTATCAGCATCCTTTAGATGCTGTTAGGAACTGGCTCAAGGCCACAGAGTGAGTAATAGGAACTTGAACCTGGGCAGACTGACCTCTCAGGTGGGAACGCTGAAGTCCCATGCCATGTGGTGGTTGGAGTTCAGGGAAGACAGAGACCAGAGTAGTCTGGGGGGAGGTTCCTCAGCAGAGGCTGCCATTTATGGGAGGGGTACAACCTGGCCGGTCACAGAGAAGAGTGCCAGGCACTCAGGCAGAGGGCGAAGCTCAAACATTGACTGTAGAAAGGAGTGTGGTGTCTGTGTTACGTGACAAGAAAGAATCCACCAAAATAGGACACACTGGTGACATACGGATCCGGGTTATGAAGGATTGGACATGGGAGCCATCTCAGGTTGGCTACGCGTCTATGAAAGCCAGTGTCTATGTGGCCGACATGGTGATCAGTGTGTACACTCCAAGGAGAAACAGCATCCTCAATCTGAACTTTCTGTTTAAGGCACTCAAGAAACTTCCTGGAAGATAAGTTTGCTCTTGAATCTGCAGCAGGATCAACCAACTATGACCCAGGGGCCAAACCTGCCTGCTTTGTTGGAATCCATGAATAAGAATAGATTTTACTTTTAAATAGAAAAAAAAAACAAAGAAGAACATATCTGGACACATCAACATTATATGAAATTCAGTGTTCAGTATCTATTAGCTTGGTGCAAAAGTAACTGTGCATTTTGAATTGTTGAAATTTGCTGTTTGATATTAGAATACATTCTTAATAAATGTGGTTATGTTATACACCATTTTAATGTGGTTTTTTTTGCTAATGATTTATTACTTGCTGTTTATTTTATATTTTAGACTACGGAAACAATGTTAGACAAAGAGCGAATTTGAGAGATTTTCTTATTGGAGTTCAAAATGGGTTGTAAAGCAGCAGAGACAACTCACAACATCAGCAACACATTTAGCCCAGGAACTGCTAACAAACATACAGGGCAGCAGTGGTTCAAGAAGTTTTGCAAAGGAGACAAGAGCCTTGAAGACGAGGAGCACAGTGGCCAGCCATCGAATGTTGACAATGACAATTGAGAGTCATTGTCAAAGCTGATCCTCTTACAACTATATGAGAAGTTGCCAAAGAAGTCAACATGGACCATTCTACGGTTGTTTGGCGTTTGAAGCAAATTGGAAAGGTGAAAAAGCTCGATAAGTGGGTGCCTTAAGAGCTGACTGCAAATCAAAAAAATCGTCATTTTGAAGTGTCATCTTCTCTTATTCTATGCAACAACAGTGAACCATTTCTCAATCAGACTGTGATGTGCGATAAAAAGTGGATTTTACACAACAACAGGCAACAACCCCCTCAGTGGTTGGACTGAGAAGACGCTCCAAAGCACTTCCCACAGCCAAACTTGCACCAAAAAAAAGGTCATGGTCACTGCTTGGTGGTCTGCTGCCTGTCTGATCCACTACAGCTTTCTGAATTCTGACGAAACCATTACATCTGAGAAGTATGCTTAGCAAATAGATGAGATGCACTGAAAACTGCAACACCTGCAACCAGCAATGGTCAACAGAAAGGGCCCGATTCCTCTCCATGACAACACCCAATTGCACATAACGCAACCAACACTTCAAAAGTTGAGTGAATTGGGTTACAAAGTTTTCCTCATCCACCATATGCACCTCACCTCTCACCAACCGACTACCACTTTTTCAAGCATCTCAACTTTTTGCAGGGAAAATGCTTCCACAACAAGCAGGATGCTGAAAATGCTTTCCAAAAGTTAGTTGAATCTTGAAGTATACATTTTCATGCTACAGGGATAAACAAACTTATTTCTCATTGGCAAAAATGTATTGATTGTAATGGCTCTTATTTTGATTAATAAAGATGTGTTCCAGCCTAGTTATAATGATTTAAAATTCATGGTCCGAAACCACAATTACTTTTGTACCAAGCAAATGTTAAAAATGTTTTATTGGAACACAGCTGTGCCCATTCATTTACCTACTGTCTGTGACTGCTTTCACCCTACAACAGCCTAGCTGAGTAATTGAAAATTTTTACTAGCTGATCCTTTATAGAAAAATTTGGGGGTGGGTGGGGTGGGAGGGAGGTTCATGAAGGAGGGGCTATATGTATACTTATGGCTGATTCATGTTGTTGTACTGAAAAAACCAACAAAACATTGTAAAGCAATTATCCTCCAATTAAAAATAAGCTTAAAAAAAAGAAAAAAGAAAAAAGAAAAATTCTGTCCTGATCCTACTCTTTGGAAAAAAGAAAAAAACATGGAAAGGAATCAGAGACTAACCTTGTTCTTGGAGCTGAAAGAGCTCCCACCTTAAATGGATGAAGAAGTAAATGCCCACGGAGGGGAATATTGATCATTGAGTCATTGATTTGCTGACTTGTCTAACAAATCAATCATTTACACCAGGGATCCCCAACCTCTGGGCCTTGGACTGGTACCTCCTGTCAGATCAGCAGCAGCTTTAGATTAGAAATAGAGTGCACAATAAATGTAACGCACTTACATCATCCAACCCCTGTCCCCCCTTCCATGGAAAAATTGTCTTCCATGAAAACTGGTCCCTGGTGTCAAAAAGGTTGGGGACCACTGTTCTAGACAACCTAGATGAAAGCCTACTGTATGCAGGCCTCCCAACTCAATTGACACTTTGGAAAAACACCAGAAATCAGGCCAGCTAAGGTTCCTGGCTATGAGGAGGGCCCTCAGGCTCTCACTCACCTGCCGCCTTGATTCAGGACCCAGCCTGCTTTCTCCTCTGGACTCCAGCGAGGAACTGGGCTGCACCCAGTGCACATGAGGTTGGCCAACAGATTTCCTGCAGCACCTGCTAATGTGACTTGGCAGTTTCTGCAATGCCACTCATCCTTCACATCCTTCCCTTCACTGAAGGCAATACTAAGTTTTGCGACTTTGTTTATTTTCTACTTTCATTCCCCCAATCTCTTGCCTGTGTTACAGAGAGGAACTGACTCCATGCTGGATCTGTTTCTTTTATTTTAACTTTTGCCTCCCATTTTTTCTGTTCACTAAAAAGACACTGTCCATACATAATGGCCTGCCTTGGGGAACTTTCCCCCTCTGCCTGAATTTTAAACCAAAATCCCTTTGTTCAGGACCCTGAACACCTGTGGATGGCTACAGGAAGGAAGAAATTAACACGTCTCCTCCCAAGGTTGGCCATTACAGGAGATATTTGTGAGATTAATGGTCTTTTTACTTTACTGCCTCACCTCTCCCTTCTCTGTGCTATAAAAGAACCTGGCATCCAGACCCCAAAAGGCGGTTGTTTTGAGACATTAGTCTACCACCTTCTCGGCCTGCCGGCTTTCCGAATAAAGTCATATTCTTTGCCTCAACACCCTGTCTCTTGGTTAATTGGCCTGTTGTGTGGTGAGCAGAGCAAGCTTGGGCTCAGTAACACCTAGAGAGTGCCTACATGGAGACACGAGAGTCATCCCCTTGGATGGCTCAGCAAGCTGTGAAGGTTCTGGTCCCGATTTCCCTAATCCTAGCCCTGAGGGCCTCGGCTGAGTGGTCCACAAAGAATTAAAGATGCCGGGACATTCCTGGTTATCCGGCGGTTAAGACTCCATGACTTCAATGCAGGGGACATGGGTTCTACTCTACCCCTGGTTGGGAAACTAAAATCCCATGTGCTGCGCTGTGCCACCCATTTGACAAAAAAATGAAAAGAAAAGAAAGAAAGAATTAAAGATGAGGGCAAAGATTAAACTCCAAGTAGGTGAGTTAGAGAGATGGAAGGGAAAGGAAGAAAGAGGAGGAGGGGAAGGTGGGGGAAGAGGGGAGGAAAACGATGGAGGTGGGAGGGGGAGGAAAGAGGACAGAAGAGGAAACACCATGACTGTCCAACAATAGAGCATCAGTTACATATATTACTCTCCAACAATACAAGGAAGAACTCTGCAACCATTTAAAAGTTATTGCTGGCTAACCTGCAGTATTTTCTCAAGGGGATCTCTGGAGAAAATACAACCAACACACAATGGAGGTGGTAAGTCATGGAGGGTTCCCAGATTCGGCAAACAACAACCCAGGGTGCCAGTTACATTTGAATTTCAGATAAAAAAGGAATCATTTTTAGTATAAGGATGCCCTGTGCAATCTTTGGAACATACCTATCCTCAAAAACGAGCTATTTAAAATCCTAAAGGATGAGGCTGTAAAAGTGCTGCATTTAATATGCCAGCAAATTTGGAAAACTCAGCATTGGCCACAAGACTGGAAAAGGACAATTGTTATTCCAATCCCAAAGAAAGGCAATGCCAAAGAATGTTCAAACTATCATACAATTGCACTCATTTCACATAACAATGTAATGCTCAAAATTCTTCAAGCTAGGGTTTAATAGTACATGAACAGAGAACTTCCAGATGTACAAGCTGGATTTAGAAAAGGCAGAGGTACCAGAGATCAAATTGCCAACATCCACTGGATCATAGAAAAAGCAAGAGAATTCCAGAAAAACATCTGCTTCACTGACTGAGCTAAAACCTTTGACTGTGTGGATCACAACAAACTGTAGAAAATTCTTAAAGAGATGGGAATACCAGACCACCTTACCAGTCTCCTGAGAAACCTGCATGCTGATCATGAAGCAACAGTTAGAACTGGACATGCAACAATAGACTGGTTCAAAATTGGGAAAGGAGTACGTCATGGCTGTATGTTATTACTCTGCCCATTTAACTTATACACACAAAGTGCGTGTGTGTGTGTGTATGTTAGTCAGTCTTGTCTGACTCTTTGTGACCCCATGGACAGTAGCCCACCAGGCTCCTCTGCCCATGGAATTCCCCGGGTAAGAATACTGGAGGGAGTAATGACTCCCTTCTTCAGGGGATCTTCCTGACCCAGGGATCAAACCTGAATCTCCTGCATTGCAGGCAGATTCTTTACCATCTGAGCTATCAGAGAAGCCTGATATGCAGAGTACATCATGTGAAATGCCAGGCTGAATGACTCACAAGCTGGAATCAAGGTTGATGGGAGAAATATCAACAACCTCAGATATGCAGATGATACCACTCTAATGGCAGAAAGTGAAGAGAAACTAAAGAGCCTCTTGATGAGGGTGAAAGAGGAGAGTGAAAAAGCTGGCTTGAAATTCAGCATTCAAAAAACTAAGATTGTGACACCCAGTCCCATTGCTTAACAGCAAATAGATGGGGAAAACGTGGAAACAGTGACAGATTTTATTTTCTTGGGCTCCAAAATCACTGCAAACAGTGACTGCAGCCATGAAATTAAAAGATGCTTGCGCCTTGGAAGAAAAGTTATGACCAACCTAGACAGCATATTAAAAAGTGGAGACATCAGTTTGCTGACAAAGGTCCGTCTAGTCAAAGCTATGGTTTTTCTGGTAGTCATGTAGGGATGTGAAAGATGGACCATCAAGAAGGTTGAGCAACACAGAACTGACGCTTTTGAATTGTGGTGCTGGGGAGAAGACTCTTGAGAGTCCCTTGGACAGCAAGGAGATCAAACCAGTCAATCGTAAAGGAAATCAACCCTGAATATTCATTGGAAAGACTGATGCTGAAGCTGAAGCTCCAATACTTGGGTCACTTGATGTGAAGAGTTGACTCACTGGAAAAGACACTGATGCTGGGAAAGAATGAAGGCAGGAGGAGAAGGGGGCAACAGAGGATGAGATGGTTGGATGGCATCACCTACTCAATGAACATAAGTGTGAGCAGATTCTGGGAGATAGGACAGGGAAGCCTGGCGTGCTGCAGTTCATGGGGTTGCAAAGAGTCGGACACATCTGAGCAACTGAACAATACTCAATATGATGTCATTGATCTCAAATTCAGATCTAACTGGGTGTCCTTCACTTTCTCTGCAATCCTACGAGAAGAGGGGGGCCAGAGCTTGGATTTCAGCCCCATCATCTAAGCCATCATTAGTCCAGAAGGCCTGCTGCGTGCAGGGCTGGTGGGTCACCTGCATCCACAATAGTTAGAACAGTAGCTGCATCTCAGCCTGATGCCTCTCCATCCCCCCTGGACGGTCCTCCTAGTGATGTGGGAGTTTGAGAAGACACAGGAAGAAATAGCAAAGGCAGCCAATGGACTGATGGGAGGAGAAAACTGGGTACAATATGGGAACACATGTCAAGGGCCTTGAAAATATTTAAACGCTAGTCCAGTGATTTCCATTTCTAGGATTTCGTCTTAGGGAGATAATTAAGGGTGCCATAAAAATGTAGCTATGATTATGTGCAATAGAGTCTTGTTTGCAACAGTAAAACACTGGAAGCAACATAACTGTCGACAACAGTAGAGAGCTGCTTAAATAAAGGAAGAGACAGGGGCATAATGGAATTCTCCCCGGGTATTAAACATGATGCTCAGAAGAGATGTTATTGATACAAGAGAATGAACCATACCAAAGAGCAGTTAAGAAACATTAGGACCCAATTTTGCAAAGTACAGATGCTTAGAAAAAAGACAGGAAGACTCCATTCAAAATGTTACAATGATTATTTTGAGGGATTTTCTTTTTTGACTGCAACACAGGCTTGCAGGTTCCTAGCTCCCTGATCAGGGACTGAATCCACGCCCTCGGCAGTGAAAGCGTGGAGTCCTAACCAGGGGACAACCAGGGAATTTCCCTGGAGGATTTCTTATTTCCTTCATTTGCTTTGTATTTAAAATTTTTGTTTGTTTTTACAATATGCATGCGTTATCTGGATGATTTTGAAAGGGTTTTGTTTTTTGTTTTAAATTCCCATGGGCCGCTCCTTGGCCAGTCTCGGGTCCCTGCAGCCATGGCAGAAGCCGCTCTGTGCCCTTGGCTCTCGCACCTCATTTCTGGCCATAGAGCCGGTGTTCCCAGCAGCTCGCCTGCGAGCCTGTGTGATCCTGGTGCATCCTCAAGCCTTTGCTCCTTTCAAGGTGTCCCCCACTCAGAACACCTCTCTGTTTCTAACTCCTATGCAGCCTTCAGGGCAGGCCCAGCATCTCCTTCCAGAGTCTTCAAGATGCTCCCATGTGGCATCACGTCCTCTTCCTTCAGTTCCACAGCCCGTCACTCCCCTGATAATCATCTGGGCACTTGTGTTTCTCCCTAAAGAGACTGTGCGCCCTTTAAGGGGTTTGCCTCTTTCCTCCGTGATTCCAGTACATCACACGTGCCTGACACATCACATTAAACCGGTGATGAAGAGAGGAAGGCAAGCTGGTGGGCGGACATGGAGGAGTACGCACCGTCCTAGATCTTTACTGAAGCAGGGCCTTAGGACTGCCAGTGCAGATGGAAAGTTCTCAAATCCTGTGATAGAGACCGCATGAGAACGAGAGCATCTATCAATGGCGGTGAGTCACTCCCCAGAGAAACCCAATTAAACATCCGGATTTCAAGTGATCTGGCTTTGCATTCTGCTATCAATACAGTTTCTATTCTGAGCTCTCAGCATTTGGACCTCCTGCGCCTTCCATTGTCTGATCGCTGCTGAGTTCCTGCCAGAAGCGACCATGTCTTCTCTAAACCTTCCCTCCCAGCTTCCAAATTCATCTGTCCCTCATGCTGATGCTAACAAAAGCAAATGTGCATTTGAGCACTTCCCAGAGGTCAGGAACAGGGTCCAGTTCCATCTCTTTAAATCCTCACCATCTACAGTGCAGGTATGATCATTCTCAATGTTATAGAAGGCTCAGAGAGGTTAAGTACATCACCCAAGATCACACGGCTGGCAAGGGATGAGGGCGAGATTTGAAAAAAGACAATCTGACTCTAGAGCCCTGACAGTCACACTATCACAAGCTGGCTAGAAATGTGACCCCGATAAACCAGGTTGTCCTCTTCCAGCCCGGTACCCCCGTCCTCTGCCCCAGCCTTGCTGTCAGGAGCCTTTAAAAATACTTTCAACCAGTGTCTGTTCCAAGATGTGGGTTTTCTTGGGGGATGGCTTTAGCCCCACCCCATAATTTCCATTAGCCCTCAAATCCACTTCAATATTTTAAAATGTTTTTGAAAAAACAAACCAAAATAAGTAAACATAAAAATGTTTTTGAGATGGGCAATCAACCTTTTCCCCAGTTTTGTGTAAAGTTCAAGAAAAAAAAAAAAACTTGGGAGAAAATCATGCACTTTTTACTGATCTCTTGTTGCTGTTTGGTTGCTACCTTATGTCTGGCTTTTTGCAATCCCATGGACTATAGGCCGCCAGGCTCCTTTGTCCATGAGATTGCCCAGGCAAGAATAGTGGAGTGGGTTGCTATTTTCTTCTCCAGGGGATCTTCCCGACCCACGAACCTGCGTCTCCTGTGTGGCAGGCAGATTCTTCACCACGGCGCCACCTGGGAAGCCCCACTGAGCTCTATCACCAATCAATAGAAAACTGTGGGCCTGCTATTGCAAACACAGCTTTCAGATAAATCCCCTGATTCTGTCTTGTGATTGCTGGCCTGAAGCCCCTCCTATACAGGAGTTCTAAAGCTGTCATTCCTTTTCTCTGAGTATCTAACAACTGAAGGAAGAAAAGCTTAGAAACACCATTTGTTAACCCCAAGCCCTGGGAAAGTCTCCCTTCCTGAAAGGTGGCCTATGGCTTTGGTCACACTGTCCATCCTCTTAGCTTAGCTCTGCTCCTCCTATGAAAACACCCAGCACCCCTCTACAAGCCCTGGGTTAGCTACAACCACCACCCACAATTTCCCTTGGATACTTGGTACTATCAGAAGAGATCTGCTTTTGAGGGTAAGCAAATCAGCATTTAAATGACTCTCACGTTTGTTCAGCATCAGTGATTAGTGGCCTTCTTTCTATGGAAGCAGGATCCCAGGGTTTGGCAAACCACAAAGAAACGGCAGGTTTCCTCTGCTGGATCCTCCAAAGCTGGGACAGAGTGGGGGTATAATTAGCTGGTGCTCAGGTGCTCAGTCAATTACGACTCTTTGTGATCCCCTGGACTGTAGCCCGCCAGGTTCCTCTGACCATGGAATTCTCCAGGCAAGAATAATGGAGTGGGCTGCCATGCTCTTCTCCAGGGGATCTTCCCAACCCAGGGATCGAACCTGGATCTCCTGCACTGGCAGGTGGAGGCTCTGAGCTGCCAGGGAAGCCAATGATGATTTTAGCTACCATTTATTCAGAATTTATGGAGAAGTAGGTTGCAATGGCAACCTACTCCAGTACTCTTGCCTGGAGAATCCCATGGCCGGAGGAGCCTGGTAGGCTGCAATCCATGGGGTCACGAAGAGTCGGACATGACTGAGTGACTTCACTTTCACTTTTCACTTTCATGCACTGGAGAAGGAAATGGCAACCCACTCCAGTGTTCTTGCCTGGAGTATCCCAGGGACAGCGGAGCCTGGTGGGCTGCCGTCTATGGGGTCGCACAGAGTCGGACATGACTGAAGCGACTTAGCAGCAGCAGCATTCAGAATTTACTGTGTGATGGGCATGTGTTAAATGCTTTATACAGATTAATCTCATTTAATTCTTACATGGGTTATAATAACTCTTTTTAAGGTGGATACTATGAGACCATCTCTCTTTTATAGATGAAGATCCTGGAGCTTCTAAAGTGGTTCAACCAGAATCACACAGTCAGTTAAACGGTGGAGCCAGGCTGCCAGTGTAAGTAGTGCTACCTGGGTATTCATGTTAAGGCAGTGAGAAGCCTCTCCTTTATTGTTCTAAGAAATTCAGCATTTTATTAAGTTATTAAGTGAAAGTCTCTCAGTCGTGTCTGACTCTATAGACTAATACAGTCCATGGAATTCTCTAGGCCAGAATACTGGAGTGGGTAGCCTTTCCCTTCTCCAGGGGATCTTCCCAACCCAGGAATCGAACTGGGGTCTCCTGCATTGCAGGCAGATTCTTTACCAGCTGAGCCGCAAGGGACACCCTAAGAAATACAGCATAACTCTCTTCAAAAATACAAAAATCCTATAGACAGCATGACTCACTCTAATTTGAAGGCTCTTTACAGACCATCTACTTGACTCACAGATGACTCTTTGGGTTGTAACTGAGCAGGACCCTAAGGGGCCATTCCAAAACAGACCACCTGACTTTTTTGTTTTCTTTCTGGCTGTGCTGCGTCTTCACTGTGGCTCACGGGCTTAGCTGCCCCGCAGGATATGGGATCTTAGTTCTCCAACTAGGGATTGAACCCACATCCCCTGAATTGGAAGGCAGATTCTTAACCAGCAGGGAAGTCCCTCCACCTGACTCTCAGATAAAGTAAAACTTTTCCCCCTAGGCCTTCCACAAATCCCAAAGAATAAATTTAATCAGATAAGTGCGAAAATGCAGAAACAAAGGAAAACAAGCAAGACAAAATAATAATAGTTTAACCATTAAACAAAGCCAAGAACCTTTAGTTCCTTCTCTTGAACTATACACAGATAACATTCTGAGCCATACCCTTGAGATGTTTTGCAGACACTAAATCCTCCACCAGGTGGAAGAAGTTAACTGCCTGCTGTAGATTTCTACAGCATGTAGATTTCTCAGACCAGCTGAAACCAGAAAGTTGATGATGTTGACTCCTGATTACCAACCAATCAGAAAAATGTCCACAAGCTGACCATATACCCAACTCCCCTCCCTCACCCTGTCTTTAATAACCTTTTCCAGAAAGCCCTTGGGGCATTCAGGTCTTTTAAGCACTAGCTGCTCCAGACACCTTGCTTGGTGCCTGCAATAAATGCTACTTTCCTTCACCATAACCTGGTGTCAGTAGACTGGCTTTACCATGCACAGGCGGGGAGTCTCGCTCTTACAATGGACAAAAGCTGGAATTTTTGGTTGTTCAATATCCAAACCCCAGTTTTAGGGGAACTCTTCATTGTGTTAGTGCTCATTAGAGAAATTAACAAAGGAAGCACTCCTTCTTCACACTCAGTCAACCAGAAGATGCTGCCCAAGACCACTGAACAAATGATACCGAGATGGAAGGATGGTGAGGCTGGATCTGTGATATCCAGCAACAGGGGTGGTGGCATTCTGGCCAGACTGGTCCTGTGGCCAGCCTCTGGAGCTCTTTGGGTTCTGACCCATTTTCTAGATTCCCTTTGGTTCTATGAGCCCCTTCCCCACCCTACACCCCTCTAAGCCGTCCAGTAAATCCTTTTCTGTGCTTGAGTCAGGCAGTGTTCTCCGTTGTTTGCGACCAAGAGCTGGAACTGAAGCAAGCTTCTCTCCCTAGTGGCTCCTGCCTCTGAGGGAAGTGCTGATGGGGACAACTTTCTCACCTTAGGTCACTTTAGCGAGTCTGTAACACCTTCTGTGGATACCTGGATAGTCTGCCCCTTAATTCAGTTCTGGACAAAAAGATATCAGTAAGAGGTGTTAGGAAAGACTTAGGATAAGATATAGGCTTGTGTTAGGTGCTTCGGAGGATGGTTTAAAGATGTGGCATTACTCAGGATTGGATGTCATCAGCAAGGTGATGATATCATCACCTTATATCTTGATAGGGTATCTTAACAATCCTTATATCAAAGTGAGAAGAACAGTGAGACTAAAGCTTCAATTGGTAAAGAAGCAGCTGCAGTCATTGAGATGAGCCCAGGTTATGGAGATGCTTGGTCATTTTTTAGAGTTTGGACAATGTTCCCGTCTTATTCACTTTCAGACACACTTGTGAAGTTGTCTTGTTTTGGTCTTGACCTGTCTTAGTCTTAAAATGGCCTCATCTGATACTGGCGAGCTGCAAAACTGTTTATGTTCAACGCAATGTCCTGGCCTAGGGAGCAGCTAACGTATATGAAAGTATGAAATCCTTGACTCCAGGGACCAGTCCTACCCACTTTTGTCTTCCCTGCGGTGCTCAGCACGGTGCCTGGCACATAGAATGTCCTCTGTGACCACGGAGCAACTGAGACTGCATGCCACAGCTAGAGAGTCCATGTGCCGCGTCAAAAAATTCTTCATGATCTGCAATGAAGATCCCACATGCCACAACTAAGACCCAACAGAACCAAATAAATTAATTTTTTTTAAAAAAAGGATGTTCTCTCTGAATGCTGCTGCTGCTGCTGCTGCTGCTAAGTCGCTTCAGTCGTGTCCGACTCTGTGCGACCCCATGGACGGCAGCTCACCAGGCTCCGCTGTCCCTAGGATTCTCCAGGCAAGAATACTGGAGTGGGTTGCCATGACCCTCTCCAGGGGATCTTCCCGACCCAAGGATCAAACCAGCATCTCTTATGTCTCCTGTATTGGCAGAAGGGTTCTTTACCAATAGCGCCACCTGGGAAGCCCAAGACTCATACATATATGGAATGAACACTTGTCAAAAATGTATTTAACCCATTAAAGAGGGAACCAGTAGGATGGTAAAGCTCATTCCCAGAGCATTTAAGGAACTGGACTTCTGGGTACTCTTTAATAAGACTCTTAGGATAAGATTGCTAGGTTAGATAGACAGGTGGTTAACAGCCTCTAAGGCAATGAAACCATCACCTTTAGGGTTACCCTTTGGAATAGACAAAATCTGCACGCCAACATGTAATTTCATAGTGTCAGTGCTCTAATTAAATAGTAAATAATAACCCAGTCAAGTACAGACACCCTCCCAGATGATGAAATAATATTAATGCTTGGGCACATTGTTAAACAGTGTCCCAGGATGACGTGGAAAGAACGTGCTTGCTCTACCCCCTTCCTTTATTTCTGATTTTTAGTTAATTTTTATTTTAAAAGCATAATAAAAGACTCTGGTGGCTTCTTAGGAACACATTCAGCTGACTTTTTTCCCCACTACTTCGTATTTGCCGCGGTATCACGGCTAATAGTCACTGAATGGTTACTAGACATTATGCACTATGATAATTTCTTTTTAAATTTTTTTTTTAATTTTTACTTTTTTTGGCCATGCTGAGTGGCTTGGGTGATCTTAGTTCCCTGACCAGGGATCAAACCCGGGGCAGGGCAGTGAAAATGCCAAGTCCTTACCACCGGACTGTCAGAGCATTCCCATGATAACTACTCTGTCGGGCTTAGCTCATTTACTTTTCACCAAAAAATCCCTAGGAGGTAATTCATTCTGAGGAAAACAACTGTGGTATAATAAAAATTATATATTTGGTCTTTGTTCCTGCTTCCTGGCACAGAACTCCTAAAAACTCTTAAGACTTTCCTGAGTGATGTGTTATTCATAATAATATTTATAATAATCTCCTCTGATTATTATGCTGGCATAAACACCTGAGTTTATGCCAGCATGACTCAGGTGGGGCCCCTAGGTAGCTTCAGGTGGGGGCTGGTCACCATGTAAGCAGATAGGGTAGGGGGCACCCTGGAGAAAGAGAACCAAGCACGGTTTTCTTGACAGAAGAGAAGCCATTTTTGACTAAAGCCATTTTGTGATCTAAGCCTGGCCACAATGCTTGTCCTTAAACAGGTCTCAGTAATTAATGATCTTAAGGCAACAAAAGAATGCAGACACAAATGGCAGTTATCAGGCAAGAGAAAAGACACCCAATTCTGTTTTGATGGTAAAGATTAGCCTGATACAATCAACCACCAGATCTACTGGAACCTAAGGGATAATGATGTTGACTTTTTCTGATCCTCATGACTTCAGTATCAACTAAAGCTTGGACTCTCCCCTTCATGAAATATGCATGTGCTCTTAGCTTAAAATGTTCCCAGTTATGCTGTTCAGGGAGACACTGCTTTGGGAATGATCCCAAATGCTCTCCTTACTTGCTGCAAGTAATAAATCCTTCCGTCTCCCAATCTTTGGCTTGGTTGTGTTTTTTTGGCTTTGAAACAGGAGGGAAGGGGGCTGGACACAACATTTGAAAGAATGGTACAGCCATAGGACATGACAATAAGTGGTTAGAACTAACTAGATCCAAGATGGCAGAAAAATTCAACTTCCACCAGTCCTTGAGCCTCAGTACACACTCACTGTAACAGATCAGCAAGCTATTTTATAAATGACATTCCCACAGATGCCATGACAGTTCCAAGGCTGAACAAAAAGTGTGCAGTGGCCCAGTTCCCGGAAATCCCCACACCTTCCCCCAAATAGCTGGAGTACCCTTCCCACTAATTAGCCTATGAAATTGTTGCTGTTTAATCACTAACTCATGTCAGACTCTTTGCCACCCTATGGACTGCAGCACATCAGGCTTCCCTGTCCTTCACTGTCTCCCAGAGTTTGCTCAAACTCAGGTCCACTGACTTGGTGATGCCTTTCAACCATCTCATCCTCTGTTGCCCCCTTCTCCTCCTGCCTTCAATCTTTCCCAGCATCAGGGTCTTTTCCAATGAGTCAGCTCTTCGCATCAGGTGACCCAAGTATTGGAGCTTCAGCTTCAGCATCAGTCCTTCCAATGAATATTCAGGGTTGATTTGCTTTAGGACTTTACCCGCCCCTATAAAAACTGACAACCCCTGTACCCTGGTGCCTCTAGCCTTCCAAGAGGTCCCACACTCTGTCTGTGAAGTGTATGTCTCTCTAAATAAATCTACTTCTTACCCACCATTTTGCCTCTCACTGAATTCTTTCTGCAATGAGACATTAAGAACCTGAGCTTCATTAAGTCGTAAAAGCAGATGTCTAATCTCAATTAAAAGACTATGAGTTTCTGGTCTTTTAATCTAAGCCACACGGTTTCAGCTTGACACCCACCAAGAGGAGAACTCAGTTTTTCGGGGGACAACCAGGAAGACCAAACACGGTATTAGAAGGTGGGTACTTCCAGCCCCACCTCTGGAGAGAAGAGGTGGGATGCAGGTTGAGTTATAGAAATTCTGGCATATGTACACTCAACGCCTGATTCACCTTGTTGTACGGCAGAAACCAACACAATATGGTAAAGCAATTACCCCCCAAATAAGAATAAGTTAAAAAAACCTCTTAAACAATGAGATTTGTGGGGGTTCTGGTTTGGGGGACACAGTGATCTGCTGAGAAGGTGTGCCCCACAAGGAAGTGGAAGTTCAACATGCTCACCCCCTCCCCTACGCTTTGCCCAAATGGAGCTCCTTCACTTGGCTCTTCCGAAATTGTAGCCTCTATTTTTTTTTTGTAGTCTTTATAATAAACCTGTAAATGTAAGTAAAATGTTTTCCTGAGTTCCATGAATCATTCCAGCAAATGATCAAACCTTGTGTGTATGTGTGCGGGGGTCATAGAAACCCCCAAATTTGTAGTTGGCTGGGCAGAAGTGTGGGTGGCTTGGGACTTGTGACAGGCATCTGAAGGCTATCATGTGGGATGGAGCCCTTTTAGTGGTGGGATGAGATCTGAACTCCAGGTCAGCATGTAACTGGATTATTGGATATCCAGTTGGTGTTAGAGAATTGGAAAACTGATGTGTAAAACGGACACATATTTGGTGTCAGAAAGAGTGATAAAGTTAATTCCTATATCAGAACCCACAAAATAGAGGCTGGCCCAGTGGCTGGGCCCACATCACACATCCAGACCTAAGTCAGTCTGTATTTACGGGAACCCAGTGTTGAAGAATCCTAACACACACCAATCGTCAACCTCCAACACAGCTGGAGCGTGCAGATGTGCTCAGTCACTTCCGTCGTGTCCGACTCTGAGTCTATAGACCGTAGCCCGCCAGGCTCCTCTGTCCATGGGGATTCTCCAGGCAAGAATACTAGGGTGGGTTGCCATTTCCTCCTCCAGGGGATCTTCCCAACCAGGGATTGAACTCGCATCTCCCGCATTGCAGACAGATTCTTTACCATCTGAGCCACTTGGGAAGCCCAGGTTCATCGGTATCATTTTTAAATTTTTGACATTAGAAAACTTTAATATAAAATTTTTACAGCAGCATAAACAGAAGAACCAATATTTTTCCTTTTTAAAAGACATGAAAATAAATTTTTAATGCGTTCCTAAATATTACCTAAAATCATTCCAACAGGTACCCTACTTTGGGAAAAACTGGACCAAATGAATCAAAGTCCCACAAGCCAAGACCTCAACCCAGGACCCATCTCCAAATCCAGTGCTGCTGATCACTTGAGCATGCCCTGGCTCAGGTTAACTCTGTCGGGGGAGCAAGCAGAAATAACAGAGTCAAGGCAGACGACAGATGGCCAGAAGGCTTACTCCTCCAGACAGTTAATGAAACCATGGGCAAGGATCCCTGAATTTAATCACCAGAGCACCGAGAAGACCTACTCTAAATCGTTCTAGGAGCAGATGGAGTTTTTCCTCCAGAATAGCTCAAGGCCATTTGTGGTGGCCTAAGGGGCAGTGTTAGTACTCAGAGACAGTGGAACAGCCACAGATAATCATCATCTTTTAGGGGGAAGGACGATGCCGAGGTCCCTTGCCATCAGCCGGCATAGTTCAAGTCAAGCTAAAATGCCAGTCTAGTCAGGCTTTTCTAAAGTGTTGCTTTCAAAGTGAAAAGTAGATCTCACTTTGTGCCTGTGCTCAATCAATCAGCCGTGCCTGACTCTTTGCAACCCCATGGATTGCAGCACGCCCAGCTTTCCTGTCCTTCACCATCTCCTGGAGTTTGCTCAAACTCATGTTCATTGAGTCAGTGATGCCATCCAACCATCTCATCCTCTGTTGCCCCCTTGTCTTAAACAATTACTACCCTTAAATCCAAGAATCCCTCTCAGTTCAGTAAAGAAGTTCAGAAATCCCACGTCTTCCAACTCTCGGCTTGCTCGCGTGATTTCTTAAAATTAAAAAAGAGACCCTGTGTTGAGTTTTAGGGGTTGAAAACACGTGGGCAAAGAAATGAATTGAAAGTGAGCATTACTGAGTGATTATAAATTCTGCTTCTAGTTATGTGCCTTTAGAAAGCTTATAAATGTAACTTTCTTGATAAACATAGCACCGCTTTCAATTAAAGGCTTAATCAATGAACTTCTATAATGGATGTGATGATGAGGACAACAGATGGCACTGGGATTCTCGGACACCCTGGGAGACCACAAACATACATTTCATTTTGATTCTGATCACGAGCTAAGCTACAGGAGAGAGAGGTACTTATTGCTGTGCCAACACAGACACATTTTATACCTTCACTCAATTTCATCATTAAAAAATATGGCAAGAAAGCAAGATGAGTCATCTGCAAGCAGCTGACAGACACTTGGGTTCTATTTCATTTAGGGAAGAGGTGAAGGAACATATATGGAAGGTATGGGGAGAATCATCCAAAGTGTTTTCAAACTCTCAATGGTCAAGCCACACTCTGGACTGATTCACTCTGAATCTGGAAGTAAGACCCAGGTATCAGCATCTTCTCTAAAGCTCTCCAAGTGATT
This sequence comes from Giraffa tippelskirchi, assembly GCF_054371585.1. Classification (NCBI taxonomy): domain Eukaryota; kingdom Metazoa; phylum Chordata; class Mammalia; order Artiodactyla; family Giraffidae; genus Giraffa; species Giraffa tippelskirchi. The sequence continues at coordinate 27,508,035 of NC_137287.1, forward strand.
CCTTGGCTCTGGGTGAGTCAAGGTTGAGCCAGTGATTTGAGGAGAACGGCCAGCCTAGAGCAAGACAGACAAGTTTCACGGCCTCCAGCCACTGGCTGCTTCTGTAAAGCTTCTTGATGTGTATCTTTGCTTAAAAAATAATTTCATTTATTTATTTTTGGCTGGGCTGGGTCTTTGTTGCTGCGCACAGGCTTTCTCTAGTTGCGGCAAGTGGGGGCTACTCTCTGGTTGTGGAGTGTGGGCTTCTCATTGTGGTGGCTTCTCTTGCTGCAGAGCACGGGGTATATAACAGGCAGGCTTCAGGAGCTGTAGCATGTGGGGTTCAGTAGTTTCTGTTCCTGGGCTCCAGAGAGCAGGTTCAGCAGTTTTGGCACCCGGGCTTAGATGTGCCACGGCACATGGAATCTTCCTAGATAAGGGATCAAAATTGTGTCTCCTGCATGGGCAGGTGGATTCTTTACCACTAAGCCAGCAAGGAAGCCCTCTTGATGGGTTTCAAGGCTCAATCAGGGAAGCAGAACTACCATGAGTTTTGGGGCAAGGGATGCATTATAGGAATTAGATTGGTCACAATCATGGGAGCAGCCGGTGAGGTGGAGGTCGGCAGGGGGGAAGGTGAGGACCAGAGGAGACATCGGGTTACCCATCTGAGAGGTCAGGCGCGTGCATCTGGTTATGGTGGGGCTGCAGGTCTATGCAAGTCTGTTGCCTTGTCTGCCCGGTATCTAGAAGACATGGGGCCATGTTTGGCCAGCAGGTCAGGCAATCTGGAAGGCCAGCTGGACAGGAAGCAGTGGGCAGTGAGGACGAGCCGGAACTGCCCCCATGCTCCAACCGTGGCCCCCTCAAAGGGTCAACACTGCTGCTTCCCTTCTGCCTCCCAGAATCACCCATTTTTATTTTTAGTTTTTCATAATTTTAGCTAACATTGCATACTTTATGACAAGTCTGGAGAGGGCTGTTCTAAGTACTTTTAGATTTAATTTCTTTTTTTTAAATAATGTGCACCTTTTTTATTTAGTATCACAACATTTGTGATAATGGCAACCCACTCCAGTATTCTTGCCTAGAGTATTCTGTAGACAGAGGAGCCTAGTGGGCTGCTGTCCATGGGGTCGCACAGGGTCGGACACGACTGAAGCGACTTAGCATGCATGCATACATCAGAGAAGGAAATGGCAACCCACTCCAGTATTCTTGCCTGGAGAATCCCAGGGACAGAGGAGCCTGGTGGGCTGCCGTCTATGGTATCGCACAGAGTTGTATACGACTGAAGCGACTTAGCAGCAGCAGCAGCAACACTTTTTTTTTTTTTTTTTTTGGAGTATAGTTGCTTTACAGTGCTGTGTTATTTTCTGCTGTACAGCAAAGTGAATCAGCCACGTGTATACATATAGCCGCTCTTCCTTGGATTTCCTTCCCATTTTGGGCCACCAGAGAGCACAGAGTAGAGTTCCCTGTGCCACACAGTCAGTTCTCATCAATTATCTATTTTGTCTCCCACCTTTTACTTGGAATCATACAGGGAAAGGGATTCTGGGAAGTAGAGCTCTTAGCATAGTTACGTTTTCCATAGAACATTTCAGCACAGACTAGAAGGAGTAGATAAAGATAGTTTAGGAAAGGTGTCAGAAATCAGAGGAATGCTAATACCTTAATAGTTGGTACCCAAATTCCTCTTAGGGAGGAAATGTTTTTTCTGGGAATCATAGTTTGACAAACTCTTGGGGTAGCATTCCCGAGAGCCCAGACACCTTTTGGTGCCAGGACTTCTCAGAAGAGCGTGAAATTGCTCTTCGTGGGGCAGGAAGAGGCAAGTGTCTTAGTTGGAATGGAGGGAGCTGAGAAATACAAGAGCAAGGAAGAAGATGAGACTGGCTCAAGAAAAAAAGAACTGCTTTGTGCAGGCTGATGAAAAAGACCTTATTAGCCAGGAATATAAAATGTGGATTTTTAAATAGTTTGTAAAGAGCTCGGTGCCACCCCTTCTGTGATCCTTAGTTCTACAACTCCTCAAATGACCTGTGGGAGTATCACAGGGCTTTGTTTTGATTTGTTGTTACGGAAACTGAAGCATCTGTGTTTCACATCCACACAGATGGTGGTATAGAACCCAGGAAACCAAGCCCAGGGGCAGAGAGGATATAAGAGGGAACCTGCTAGGTATTCAGAGACCACTGTCATGGATTTTGGTTTTCCCCAGGTTGTGGCATCATGGGTGGGAGGTACTTCTCCAAGGGTCTGGAGAGTAGGTACCCAGGGTAGAAGAAGATGTGGCATCTTACACAGATCCAGTTCAGCAGGGCAGCCTGAGGAGCAGAATGGGAATGTCATGGCCAAGTTCATTCTCTGCTTTGGGGGACCCTAGTCTCCCTTGTTTGTTGCTCTTACAGCAGTGGTGCTGTCTTTCCCACCAAAGTATGGTTTTCTCTAGTCATCCACAGTCTTTGGTTTGCAAATCTCCCATCAGTTCAGTTCAGTTCAGTCGCTCAGTCGTGTCCGACTCTTTGCAACCCCATGAATTGCAGCACGCCAGGCCTCTCTGTCCATCACCAACTCCCGGAGTCTACCTAAACCCAAGTCCATCGAGTCGGTGATGCCATCCAACCATATCATCCTCTGTCATCCCCTTCTCCTCCTGCCCCCAATCCTACCAAGCATCACGGTCTTTTCCAATGAGTCAACTCTTCGCATGAGGTGGAGTTTCAGCTTCAACATCAGTCCTTCCAATGAACACCCAGGACTGATCTCCTTTAGGAGATCACCTAACCACAAAAGGGCTTCCCTAGTGGCTCAGATGGTAAAGAATCTGCCTGCCATGCAGGAGAGCTGGGTTCGATCCCTGGGTCGGAAAGATCCCCTGGAGAAGGGAATGGCAACCCACTCCAGCATTCTTGTTGGAGATTCCATGGACAGAGGAGCCTGGAGGACTAGAGTCCATGGGGTCACAAAGAGTCAGACACGACAGAATGACTAGCACTTTTGTTCACTTTCATCACCTAACTGGTCCAGTCTCTCTGTATTCCAGGAGAGAGACTGATTGGCCCAGGCTAAGCCAATCTGGACCAATTAGCTCTGGCCTGGAGGAGGGGAGTGGGGAGAGGCCAGAACCCCCCACATGTGGAGCTGATTCTCTAAGGAGGGCAGTGGGGCTGGGAGGCAACCACTGGTGCTTCGTAAACAGCCAGCTCTGAGTCAAGCTCCTGGAGTTAGAATCCCAAATCCTCCTCATTCTTAGCTTAATCTCATTTGTAAAATGAGACTCTTATTAGTACCTGCCTCATCAGGTTGCTTTGAAGACGAAACCCAGTGATCCACAGAAAAAATGTAGCATTGTGCCTGGCACATGTATATGCTCAAGATTCATTAGATGAAGTAGTAAGAATGACAGCATTGAGAATTGACCGTAGCATCTCAGCACCCGCTACTCCACCCCTTCACCCATCTGAAGCTTCCATCTTTTACTCTGGACATCTCCAGATTTGGTCTCCTCCCCTGGACTGTTAGGGCAAGTCCTCATACGTATTATTGACTGCATGTGCTTACTAAATGAAGGAAGGAATAAAGAAGTGCTTGGATATCCCTATGTATGGAAACTCATGACTTCCCAAGGTTCCAACTTTTGTAATTCCAAGTGTTTGCTAAGGCCCCTCTTATGCTGGGATGGTTAACTGGATTCTCTGCAGCATTTGTGATTCTAGTTCCACAAAGAAGAAACCAACTCGCTCCTCCACATGACAGTTCTTCAGATGTTTCGAAATGGATCTCAGATGCCCTTGCATCACCTCCTCTCCAGTCTGTATGTACCTTCCTATCATGGAAGAGACCTTCATTCCACCCTCCAATCTCCTCCCTTCTCCTGTGCCCCCTCTTCAAAATAAAAGCCAATCACATGAGCCGGATGTCTGCTCTTACTAAGCATCTGTTCATTTCCAAACTCAATTTCTTCCTGTAAGAAAGGAAAGTAACATTTAATGAGCATCTATATTGTGGTAGGCACTAATGTCTGTGTGTGGGGCACTTAATAACGTGATTGCTTTTACTCCTCAAAATCACCTTAGGAGAGGTTACTTAGCTGCATCGCCATTTGACGAATGAGTTAGCCAAGGCTCAGAGAGGTTAAGGTATCTGTTCAAGATTGCACAGCATACAAATGGCAGAGTTAGAGTTCAAAGGTAGGTGTAATATCATCTAGAGAAAGTTACAGGCCTTTCCTTTTTATCAGAAAATAACTGTCAAAGAACCAAGACATTTAGTAATGAAAAAAAAAAACAAAAAAAACAGGCTGCCTGTCCTCTGGCAGGACCCAAACTGGGAGGGTCTTAGATTCTCCTAATCTAATTTGAAACCCCTGAGGAGTTTAGGGGACTGAGGACAGAAGGACAAGAGTTCCAGGCCAGAATTCCAAGAGGAAAAATCTATGTAACTGATCACTCAATGACCAGCAGCCAATTAAACAAAGCAAAAGATATAAATCAGGATACTGTCTTAATGAGTAGCTATGGCGACTTCCTTAGTGGACCAGTGGTTAAGACCTCGCCTTCCATTGCAAGGGATGTAGGTTCGATCGGGTAGCTAAGATCCCACATGCCTCCTGGCTAAAAAGCCAAAACATAAAACAGAAGCAATACTGTAACAAACTCAATAAAAGACTTAAACAAAACGAGTAGCTATGCTGTGTAGACCCAAAACAGGAAGGCAAATCTACTAAGGTGTCTGTATTTTTTCCCTTCCTGTTTCTCTTTTGAGCAGCCTGTCCTGAAGATGTCAACAGTGGGCTGGTTCTCATCTGAAGAGAGATGAGGCACAGGCAAGCATTATCTGATTTGGGGCTAAGTGCAGAGCAAAGAGCCGAGTCCTCAATTGAGGTCATCAAGTGATACGGACAAGCACCTCTCAACCCCAGCTGCCACTCACATCAGCAGTTTTCCAGAGACAAGCAAAGAGCGGGGAAAACCCTGCATTGTCAGGCACTCATGACTGAGCCTGCGTGCTCTCTCTGTCTCCTAAGATGCTTTTTCCTTGGGAGATTTCAAAGAATGATGAACACTCAGCATCAGATGAAGCCATGCAGGTCCTCCATGTGGTGTATGCTGCCTTCCCCTCAGCTCGACCTTGCCATGGACATCCCTTGTCACTGTTGCTGCCACCCTGGGAGTCCAGCTCTGCACTAGGCCCTTCAATGAATTGCCATGGTCTCTTAAGGTGGTCAGCTGAACAATGTCCCTCCAAGATATCCCCACTCTAATTCCCAGAACTTAACACATTACCCTAGATGGCAAGTGGGACTCTGCAGGTGTGATTCAATTAGGGATCTTGGGAGGGGGAGGTTATCTTGGATTATACAGGTAGGCTGATGCCGGCAGAGATTGGATGGTACCACCTGCGGTCTTTGAAGGTGGAGGAAGGGACCACCAGCAGGGAACGTAAGACAGAAGGCTCTGGAAGTGGGAAAGAGCTCGGAAAAGGATCCTCCCCTTGGAAAATAAGTCTCCAGGAGAAGCTTGGCCCCGCCAACACTTTGATGGCAGAAACCCACTGCAGACTTCTGGTCTCTAGAATGACAAGAGAATAGGTGTGGAGGTGTTGGTTTCTTTTGCCTCACCATATGGCTTGCAGGGTCTTAATTACCCAGTCAGGGATGGAACCCAGGTTCTGGGCTGTGAAAGTTCAGAGTCCCAACCACTGGCCCACTAGGAAGTCACCAACTTTGTATAGTTTGTTACAGCAGCCACAGGAAACTCATACGCTTTGTAAAGTGCACAGCAAGCTGCTGCACCACAGTCCCCCTCTGTAGGAAAACTGTGGATGGAACCACTGGAAATGAGTCAGGCACTAAAAACAGAAGGGAAGTCAAGCCCTTGCTCATTTATTAGGTATCTATTCACGGAGCACCTACTCTGAGACGGGCCACGTGTTGGGTGCTGCCTACACTGTGAGGAGTTTAAACAGTTCAGCCTGTATCCTCATCAAGGCTGAGGCGAGCAGGAGAGAGATGGGGAACACGGACTTGCATTGATAAGCACAGATTTATAAACGGAGGAAAAAAGACCTTGGTGACCAGGACAGGATGGGACCCAGACTGGAAAGTGCTAGGAAGCCTTCCCCTAGGAAACGACCCTGGATCTGAGCCCTGGGGGGAGGGGGAGAGTTAACCAGGCTGGAGCAGGAAGGGGGGGCATCTAGATAGAAGGAACAGCCCGGACGAAGGTTGCCATGGAAGAGGAGCGACTGAAAGGAGGTCCATGGCGAGCAGAGGTGGGGGCTACAGGGGGAGAATGGATGAAGATGAGAAGGTGGGAGACGGGGCGGCAAGAGACTGATGTGAACATTCTGGAATATGCTTCCTGATGCTCATGTGTGAGAGTTTCTTCCGTGATGAGGGTGATGCTCTACAAAGAACAACAGCTTTCTACTAGGATAGCCATTAGCCAGAATTGACTAAGGACCGTTTGAAATGTGGCTAGGACTACTGAAGGACTGCGTTTTGAGTTTTATTTAATTGTAACTAATTTAGTTGGGGCTTCTCTGGTGGCTCAGTCGGTAAAGAATCTCCCTGCAACTCAGGAGACCTGGGTTCAATTCCTGGGTTGGGAAGATCCCCTGGAGGAGGGCATGGCAATCCCCTCCAGTATTCTTGCCTGGAGAATCCCATGGACAGAGGAGCCTGGTGGGCTACAGTCCATAAGGTCACAAAAAGCTGGACACGACTAAGCATAGCACACAGTAATATTGAAATAGTAAAGTTGAAATAGTCACATGGGGCTTGTGCATACCCAATTTTACACAATAGCTCTAGGCTGGATATAGATATTGATAGATAGATATAACCTTATAAGGATTTACAGGATTACAGAGGCTAAGTCCCAAGATCTATAGTCACCAACCTGGAGACCCAGGAGAACTAAAGGTGTAAGTCCCAGTCCAAAGCTGGCAAGCTCCACACTCCAAAAGAGTTGATTTTTCAGTTCAAGTCCAAAGGTAGGAGGAAAAGATTGACACCCCAGCTCATGCAGTCAGGCAGGCAAAGTTCCTTCTTGCTTCCTGCGCTTCTCAGGTCTTCAACGGATTGGGTGAGGCCAACCCACATTAGGGAGGTGCAATCTGCTTTACTTTACTCAAGTCTGTGGTTGTTGTTCAGTCACTCAGTCATATCCAACTCTTTGCGACCCCATGGACTGCAGCACACTAGGCTTCCCTGTCCATCACCAATTCCCGGAGCTTGCTCAAACTAATGTCCATCAAGTTGGTGATACCATCCAACCATCTCTTCCTCTGTCATCCTCTTCTCCTCCTGCCTTTCCCAGCATCAGGGTCTTTTCTAATGAGTCAAGTCTGTGGGTTCAAATGTTAATTTCATCCAGAAACATCCTCACAGGCACACCCAAAATAATGTCTAAACAAGTATCTGGGTGCCCCAGAGCCCAGTCAAGATGATACATAAAAGTAACCATCATAAGAACCTAATACAGGGCTCCCCTTCCCAGCTCACCAGAGCCCAGGGGAGATCCTCGGGGCCAAGGGCATGAAACTCTTTATGGTAAGACAGTCAAAGCTCCCAGAGAGAAGATCTTCCTTTCCCAAAGCTTGTTCTAATTTTGAGAGGCAACAAGGAGCAGCAGACGCCTGTCCAGTGGGGGATATTTTTTCTCTATTTGATCAGCCAGGTCCCTACCCTTATCCCTACCTCCCCATACACTTAAGAATTCAGAAGGGGGTCCTTCCATTCAGAGGTCTCACCTGGAACACTCACCCTCCATCCTCTTTCCTCATCTGCTTTCATCTTCCCTTAAGGCCTCCTTGCTTTTTTCCTTCCTCAGCTCCTCACATTCTGGTATATTTTGTCCAAGATAAATTGCTTTTTAGATCTTCTGCAATTAAAGGCATCTCTTCCCACCACCTGATATGTACAGTGGCTCCAGCAACGGTGACCTGTTCTTAGGAGATGCTATTTAAAACCCAGGGTGCAACCAGAGTGACGCAGAACTGCCAAACGTGGCTGAGAAGTGTCAAGTTACATAAATGCACATGCTTCATTTTGTCTTTGGCTTGAAGCTTTTCCTAACAGGCTTCAGCATTATCAGCTCATTAAAGGTAGAAAGGAGGCAGGTGTATCAAAATATTTTAAAATAACAACAATAATAAAGTCAAGTCCCCAGAGCAGAGTTGGACTTGATGGGTAAGAGCCACCCCCAGATCTTAGGGGAGAGGTGGTTTTCTGGGTCTTCTCTGGAGGTAACTAAGCAGCCCTGATCCTTTTCCCTCAAGGCATGGTATTAACAGTTAAAGGAGGGAAGGGAATTTTGGTTTGCTTGTAACCTAGAAAGAGTCACCTACTTTCACGTGTCCTCTCTTTCCATCCCTTGAGACAATGCTGTCAGGGAAGCATCAACACCCCATTGACCAGAGGGGAAAACTGAGGCTGGAATAGGGCAAGATTTGCTCCAGTTCCCAGAGTCAATAAGAAATAGAACTGGGGTTCAAAACCAGCTGAGAGACCTAATAGCTTGATGGTTGAAATCATGGACTCTGGACTCAGAGTGCTGGGTTATATCACTGTCTGCTGTTTCGTGGATGCTGAAGAACCCTAGGCAAGTTACATAACCTCTCTGTACATTAGTTTCCTCATTTATAAAGAGGGCAGGGAGGATGTTGTATGTCGATTAAGTTGTAGTGAGGAAAGCACTTAGAACACTGCCCAACACAGCAAGTATTTGAAAAGTTGCTGTTTACAACTCATGAACCCTCTACCACCATACCCTGAATCTCTCCAGGTTCTAGGGCCCGAGTGCCTCACCACACTTGGTTCTTCTTTTTATTATTTTTTTGATTTTTATTGGAGTATAGTTGCTTTACAGGAAATAGACCCTGAATATTCACTGGAAGGACTGATGCTGAAGTTGAGGCTACAGTCCTTTGGCCACCTGATACATAGAGCCAGCTCACTGGAAAAGACCCTGATGCTGGGAAAGATTGAGGGCAAGAGGAGAAGGGGGCAACAGAGGATGAGATGGTTAGTTAGCATCACCAACTTAATGGACATGAGTTTAAGCAAATCCCAGGAGATAGTGAAGGACAGGGAAGCCTGGCATGCTGCAGTCCATGGGGTTGCAAAGAGTTGGACACAAGTGAAGGACTGAACAACAGTAAGTGTTGCTTTACAACGCTGTGTTAATTTCTACCATACAGCAAAGTGAATCAGCTATACACACGTGTACCTATACACACGTCCCCTCTTTTTCGGACTTCCTTCCCATTTAGGTCACCATAGAGCATTGAGTAGAATTCCCTGTGCTATAAATAAGTTCTCATTATCTATTTTATACATAGTATCAATAATAACGTATACATGTCAATCTCAGTCTCCCAATTCATCCCGCCCCCTCCTTTTCCATCTGGTCTCCATACATTTGTTTTCTACGTCTGTGTCTCTTATTTCTGCTCGGTCCTTCTTAATAAAACAAAGTTGCTGGGGTCCAAGCCCAGAGTCTGGAGATACTGGAACTCAAGGACTGTGCTCCTGAAATCTCTCCTTCACACATCCATCTCTGCCGCCCGCTGCAGCTCTGATTCTTATTAATTAGAAAATACTGCTGCCCAGAGCACAGTGTAAAATGAAGATAACCGCCCCCTCCCTCACCTTCAAAGATAGCTAATTATCTGAAACCCAGATAAACAGCAGGACCAGGCTTGCAGAGATGATGCAGAAGAGCTGAGGCGGGCCGGCAGGGGCTGCAGGAGGAGTTATGGAAAGCTAATGGTGTGAGTCAGTGCTGGAATCAAGGGTGAGAAAATGAATCTGGGGTTGTCAACAGCCTCCGCAGGCCAGGGTGGCGAGAGGCATGGGGACGGGGCCGCAGTGGGAGGGAATGGCAGGTGGGTGGCATCGGGGGTCAAGGACGGAACAAAGGAGGCTTCAAGTTTCACCTTCTGGACATTTGCCGCCAATTAAAGAGGCGTTTTTCGTGATACTGAGGCGTTTATTGCCTGTTTCTAATGAAGCTCATAAAATTGCCAGATTTCAAAAAGGAGATCTCTAAACGCCAGTTTAGAAAGCAGGAGACCAGTGAAGGGAAAACAGTCAGAGCAGATGCACCTGGTGTGTGGTGGAGACATGCGCCCGCTGGGGTCACTCATAGCCCTTCTCTGAACCTGACTTCGTGAGCCTTATTTAGGGTGACAGGTATGCTGGGGGCGCACCTGACTGGTCCTTCCATTAGCAAGCACTTTTTATGGGTTATATGATAATGTGTGCACAGGGCTCTGCACAGGCCTTACCCACAGTGAGGGTTCTACAAATGTTGACTCTTGTGGTCCCCAAGGACCCTTAGAGGAACAGGGCACTACTGCAAATTCCCAGCAGGTTGACTTGAAAACCTTGACTAAGTTGGAGCTCATTTTAGGCTTCAAATAAATCATTTCTCTCCAGAGAAAGGGTATGAAAAAGTCCAAAGCCTGATGCATCAGAATCATTTCTGTTTCCGCCCAATTGCATTCAAGATGGCGGAATAAGATGACATCCAATGTGGGATTGTGGGGTTGGGGACCTCCCAGCAGGAGTCTGTCTTTGCATTCTAGAAGAGTGAGGCGAAGAGGAAAGGCGTCCTTCTGCTGGGAATAAGTAAGAGGCTAACTTAGGGTTCAGGGCTCTGGCCCTGAGAAAGACACCTTGAGTTCAAATCCCAGTTCCCCCTCTACAAGCTGGTGACCTTGAAAAAGGTATTTCACCTCTATAATTTCAGTTTTCTCATTGGTAAAGCAGAAGGAATAGAACCCACCCCCTCAGAGTGGGTTTATGAGGATTCAAAAAGTTAAAATAAGCGAGCAAATGTGTACAACACACACAGCATGTGTGCAATATACCACTACCAGAGGTAAACAGCAGTTCTTCTGAAAGCTGTCGTGTGCCCAAGGATGCAGACAAGGACAGGAGAGAGCCAGTGTGATCCTGAGCCCACTTCCTGTGAGTTCACGTTAGTTCCCCGGGAGGGACAGGGAGGCAGAACTAGCAAAAGCCATGAGTCCCAGAGGAGAGGGCAAGACACGGAGAGAAAACAGAAACCCATGAAGGGACAATGCTGATCTCCGAGGGTGTTGGGATAGCAGCCTTTAGATCCAAGAAAGAGTCAGCACAGCAGGAGACAGTCAAGTGAGAAGACACCCTCTGCCATGAAACATGATCTGACTCACACAGACTCCAGAGGAGCCGAGGGGTAGGAACCGGATTACTTCCGAGCAGGTGTGACAAAACCAATCTCGTCCTGGTTATTACAGCTACAGTTACTGGGGCTGCTTCACTCAGGGGCTGTCACATTTCTCTCACTTGGAGCTTCCCACCTGAGCCTGTAAATGCTTCAGTTCAGTTCAGTCGCTCAGTCGTGTCCGACTCTTTGCGACCCCATGAATCGCAGCACGCCAGGCCTCCCCGACCATCACCAACTCCCGGAGTTTACCCAAACCCATGTCCATCGAGTCGGTGATGCCATCCAGCCATCTCATCCTCTGTCGTCCCCTTCTCCTCCTGCCCCTAATCCTTCCCAGCATTAGGGTCTTTTCCAACGAGTCAACTCTTTGCATGAGGTGGCCAAAGTACTGGAGTTTCAGCTTCAACATCAGTCCTTCCAATGAACACCCAGGACCTATCTCCTTTAGGATGGACTGGTTGGATGTTCTCGCAGTCTGAGGGACTCTCAAGAGTCTTCTCCAACACCACAGTTCAAAAGCATCAATTCTTCGGCGCTCAGCTTTCTTCACCGTCCAACTCTCACATACATACATGACCACTGGGAAAACCACAGCCTTGACTAGACAGACCTTTATTGGCAAAGTAATGTCTCTGCTTTTAAATATGCTACCTAGGTTGGTCATAACCTTCCTTGCAAGGAGTAAGTGTCTTTTAATTTCATGGCTGCAGTCACCATCAGCAGTGATTTTGGAGCCCAAAAAAATAAAGTCTGACACTGTTTCCACTGTTTTCCCATTCATTTCCCATGTAAATGCTTAGTACAGTCTAAAATTCTATTTCCCCCATATCCTATGCAAAGGGGTCTCTTGTGTGTGTGTGTGTGTGTGTGTGTGTGAAGGGAAGCTATTAGGGTAAGGATGGAGTGTGAAAGAACAATTTTTGCACATTCATCGAATACAAATTGGCCTAATAAGTGCTGGGCATTGCTCAAGATTCTGGGAGAATTCAACAGAGAAGACGATGGATCAGATCTCTGCCCTCAAGAGTTCACACACTTCAAGGCATCGTCTTAGGAAATACATTCAGAGCTTCCTTTCTTCCTTCATTCTTTCCTTCCTTCCTTCTTTCCCTCCTTCCTTCACTCATTCACTCACTTAATAAAAACTCTGGACTCAGACTGCATCCTACCTTAGCTACTTATTAGCTAATGCAGTCTTGGGTCAGTTTCTTAACCTCCAATTCTTTCTTCTCTAAAATGGAGACAAGACTAGGACCCACCTACACCTTAAACCCTATAGCAGTGTGAAGGCCTGGCTTTGAGAAAGAGCCAGGAAACCAAATTCCAGAAGAGTCCACACCCAGCCCCTTAGCCCAGGAGGCCACAGATGAGGGATGAGGTGTCTGTCCAGGTCTGAGTGGGCCATGATTTCTACCTGGCCATCTTGGAGTCCACTATGCATCTCTGAGATCGATCAAGTTCTGTGCCTCCTGGCAAGGCTACATACTCTAAAGGCGGGGCTTGGGGAGGAGTCCTCACTGTTATCCACCACTGTCTGCAGGCTGTTAGCAAGACTTCCCAGGGCCAAGAAGCCAGCCCCTCCCTGGGAGTATGTCACTGAGCCTCTGAAATATGTCCTGACAGCATTGGCATCCTTCTGTATATTTTGGATAATTTGATTTATCCAAGTGTCTGCTGTTGACATTTGTCTCTAAGCGATCAGACTCACGAGCATGATGGGGAAATTTAGTGAGGTCACAAGTCAAGAGCTTATGCAGGCCTGGCCCAGGGCTGGAGCTTGCATGTTGGCCTGTCATGTCTCTGAGCACTTGACGTGTGTGTGCCAGATAAGGGGATAATATGTACACACACACATACACAATGCAAAGATCAGGAAATGCTCAGTGAGAGCCATTGTTGCAAAAGCAACCTTGGCTCCTCTGAGCACCTGCAGGCTGAAGAGAGCCCTTCGAGCCCTGCAGTACTTTAAAGCAGTGCTCACGTTCTCTGTCTCCCTTCCTTTTAAAACATGGGGAGTGTATTGTCAACGCTAGTGATTTTTTTTTAAATTGGGGTATAGTTATTTACAATGTTGTGTTAGTTTCTGCTATACAACAACATGAATCAGTTATATGTATACACATATCCCCTCCCTTGTGGACCTCCCTACCCCTAATTCCACCCCTCTAGGTCACCATAGCACTGAGCTGAGCTCCCTGTCTATGCTTCAGGTTCCCACTAGCCATCTATTTTACACATGGTAGTATATGTATGCCATTCTAATCTCTCAATTTATCCCACCCTTAGTGATATGTGTTTAATGTTAGAAAAAATCTGTAGATAAGAACAGAACCTTAATTATAATTTTAGAACCAAATATAAGTTCTACGCTCTTTGAGAATGTAAACAATAAAAATAGGAAAAAAAAACCAAGAAAGCAAGACCCAGACAGTAATTTAATCACCTTTTATCGGGTTTTATATTGACTAACAGTTATATACTAAGAAATAGGGCATTCCAGGAGGCTAGGAAGATCCGCTGGAGGAAGAAATGGCAACCCACTCCAGTATTGCTTGCCTGTAAAATTTCATGCACAGAGGAGCCGAGCAGGTTGCAGTCCATGGGGTCGCAGAGTCGGACACAACTGAGCGACTGAGCACACAGGAATAAGAAATAGAGGAACAGATACCCACTTCTCGAGGCAGTAGTGAGAATGTGCCTGGCACAGTTATAAACAGTAAATGTCAGGTTCCTGGGCATCCTCCCCCTCCTCACTCCTTCCTTTTCTTGGCCACTTCCCCCAAGCACTTACATAAACCTGAGCTCAGATTCCCGTCGGACCAAGACTTCCCGGAGACGCTGGATTTTCGCCATCTCTAGCTCAATCTCCTCTGGCCTCATGGTTGTCTCTGCCATGGAGATGATGTCCAGCTGATCTGTGCAGGAGATACAAAATGCAGGCGTCAAGACCCTGAGGGCTGTATGGGTTTTTCAAGAATTCCCTTTGGGACAGTCCCTGCCTTGCTCCAGCAAGCTTCACACCCCAAGAAGGCACACGGATCTTTGCCAGTGTTGCAAGTCCCTATCTGTGAGCAGGCCCTTTAGAAACTATTAAGCACGTTTCCATGGGAACCCTGTTACAAGGCAGCAGAAGGCTCAGGCGGGGTCACCCAAACCTGTTCGAGGTTATAACGTGCCCTTGGCAGTCCCTGCCTGGTCCCAGCTTCTGAGTCTCAGTCCCTTTGACCATGGCCATTCATCCTGTCCCAGTCTCCAAGACCAGCGTTTTTAGGCAGAAAAATGGGTGTGATAATTACTTTTAGCAATACCATTAATAATTATCTTATCGGAATACTTAGTAATGTAAGTAATAGTAACATGAAATGATACAAGTTTGTCATAGAAAATTCAGATAATAGAGATAAGCAAAGAAGAATGAGGTAAAAAGTCATCTACAACCTCTCTGCCCAGAGGGAACCACATTTTGATGGACATTCTTCTGACCTTATATTGATAGTTATATATATATATATATATATATATATAGTCATATAAGTAAAGCCATACATCAAAAAAATATAAGACCATATATATGCCACACACACATAGAACCATATAATTATCAAATGTATAGAAAGACACTATATACGTGTGTGTGTGTCTATGTGTGTGCACTCAGTTGTGTCCAACTCTTTGTGACCCCATGGACTGTAATCTGCCAGACTCCTCTGTTCATGGGATTTTCCAAGCAAGAATACTGGAGTGAGTTGCCATTTCCTCCTCCAGGGGATTTCCCCAACTCAGGGATCAAACCCATGTCTCCTATATTGGCAGACAGATTCTTTACCAACTGCACCACATGGGAAGCGCTTACATATATATGCCTGTATACAAATATATCTGCATGTATGTATGTATATATGCCCCCTTCATGGATCCCAGCCTTGTTGTGTTAAAGGGGCTTGTGTAACTCAATGAAGCTAGGAGCCATGCTGTGCAGAGCCACCCAAAATGGATGGGTCATAGTGAAGAGTTCTGACAAAATGTGGTCCACTGGAGCACATGGTATTCTTGCCTGGAGAACCCCATGGACACGGGGTATGAAAAGGCAAAAATGATATGATGCTGGAAGATGAATGCCCCCAGGTCAAGAAGGTATCTAGTATGCTACTGGGGAATAATTGCGGGAGGCAATTATTACATGAATTTGAGCAAAATTCTGGGAGACAGTGGAGGACAGAGGAGCCTGGCGTACTAGAGTCCCTGGGGTTGCAATGAGTCAGACATAACTTAGTGACTGAACAACAAGGTATATATGCATGTATACTAGTTCACTAAGGGCTACCATAACAAAACAGCAGAAGCTGTGTAGCTCAAACTATAGTCATTTATTCTCTCCTGGTTCTGGAGGCTAGAATTTCTAGATCAAGGTCTAGCAGGGTGAGCCTCTGGTGAAAACTCTCTTCCTGGCTTGCAGATGGCCACCTTCTCACTGTACTCACTTTGTGTGCATGCAGAGAGAACTCCCTGGTGTCTCTTCTTAGAAAGACACTAATCCTATGAGATCGGGGCTCAACTTTTAATGATCTCATTTAATCTCAGTACTGAGCACCGAAGAACTGATGCTTTTGAACTGTGGTGCTGGAGAAGACTCTCGAGGCTCCCCTGGACAGCAAGGAGATCAAACAAGTCAATCCTAAAGGAAATCAACCTTGAACATTCATTGGAAGGACTGATGCTGAAGCAGAAGCTCCAATCCTTTGGCCACCTGATGGGAAGAACTGACTCATTGGAAAAGACCCTGATGCTGAGAAAGATTGAAGGTAGGCGGAGAAATGGGCAACAGAGGAATGAGATGGTTGATATGGCATCACTGACTCAGTGGACATGAGTTTGAGCAAGCTCTGGGAGATGGTGAAGTACAGGGAAGTCTTATGTGCTGCAGTCCATGGGGTTGTGAAGAGTTGGATAGGACTTAGCAACTGAACAACAACAACTTTCCCATCTCCACTCCAAATCAGCCTCACTGCGGATTAGAGCTCCAACATATGAATTTGTGGGGGATATAAACACTCAATCCATAACACTATGCATGTATGTGGATCTATGTGTATACATATCTCCTCATATACTGACATTAACATTTTTGTGTACATTCTTCCAATGCGTACATATGGTAATTTATGTGATTATATATACTATATATGTAGTATGCATATATAGGGTGACATATGTGGTTTTATATACATGTGTTTTATATGTATAATGTTATATATAAACACAGGCATATTTTTTTAAAAGAGTGCAAAAACACATATCAAGATGTGAGTAGTTCAAGATGTTATGTGCATATATATGTATGCTGCTGCTGCTGCTAAGTCACTTCAGTCATGTCCGACTCTGTGCGACCTCATAGACGGCAGCCCACCAGGCTCCCCCGTCCCTGGGATTCTCCAGGCAAGAACACTGGAGTGGGTTGCCGTTTCCTTCTCCAATGCATGAAAGTGAAAAGTGAAAGTGAAGTCGCTCAGTCGTGTCCGACCCTTAGAGAGTCCATGGACTGCAGCCTACCAGGCTCCTCCGTCCATGGGATTTTCCAGGCAAGACTACTGGAGTGGGGTGCCATTGCCTTCTCCAATGTATGTATGCAGTCCATAGGGTCGCAAAGAGTTGGACACGACTGAAGTGACTTAGTATGTGCATGTGTGCATGCACATACTAAGTCACTTCAGTCGTGTCCAACTCTTTGCGACCCTATGGACTGTATTCCTCCAGGCTCCTCTGTCTGTGGGATTCTCCAGGCAAGAATACTGGAGTGGATTGCTGTGCTCTCCTCCGAGGATCTTCCTGACCCAGGGATTGAACCTGCATCTCATTTATGTCTCCTGCATTGGCAGGTGGGTTCTTTACCACTAGAATCACCTGGGAAGCCCTATATATAATATATGTATACACACACACATACCATCATGGAGGTCTGGGTTTTGTAATATAAAGTTAGGATCTCAGCATTTTATTACCTGCTCATTTCACTGAACATTCCATGAGCATTTCCACACGTCCTTGGATGCTCTTCCCCAGCAGCAGTGTGAAAGGCTGTGTGGTTTGCTATTTGTGGCTGTGTCATGAATCACTTCACCAACCCCCAGACACTTAGGTTGGTTGCCATTTCCCCCACTAGAAGCAGCTCTGGGATGAGCATTCTCAGAGATAAATCTCTGCGTGCATCTAAGAGGTGCCTTTAGGCCACATCTCCAGAGTGAATGGCTGGGTTTTAAAGGATGCACTAGTCGGACGACCCTTCATCGGTAAAGAAGACATAGGGGAGGGAATGTTCTTGCTTTACTCTGAAGCCAACATCACATTCTCTGCATCTGCTAATTCCTTCCACCCTGGGCTGTTGTGAGGATTGAATTAACAGAGACACGCCATGCTTGATGCACAGTTACAATTACCTTTGTTATCACCACGGTCTGCCACACCATCTCTCTCTCTCTTTTTTTTCAGTTGCAGGATGAATCTTGCGACATACGAACTCTTAGTTGCAGCATGTGGGATCCAGTTCCCTGACCAGGGATTGAACCCGGACCCCTTGCACTGGGAGCACAGAGTCTTAGCCACTGGACCACCAGGGACTCCCCACGCCATCTCTTTTTAATCCTTACCACAAGCCAGAAGTATTGGGATGTTCTGTTTCTTAACAAACACTTTTCGTTGTTTGTTGTTCCTTATTTGTTGGCTCAAAGCTGGTAAGAGAAGGGGCTGAGCCTCTCAAACACGTGCTCTTTGTCCCATCATGGCTGCCCCTTCCCCGCACAGGTGTGCTGAGTTCAACAGCCCCATGTGTTCACACCTTGAGTCTAGGATGGTATCTTTCCTGTGGCTACCACAAACTGGGTGCTTAAGACAAGAGGAGTTTATTCTTTCACAGTCTGGAGGCCAGAGGCAGGTCTGTGTTTTCTCCAAAGGCTCTAGGGGGCAGCTCCCTCCTCGCCTCTTCCAGATCCTGGTGGCTCCTGGCAATCCTCGGCTTGTGGCATCATCACTCCAACCTCTGCCTGTTTCCCTGTAGCCTTCTCCCACGTGGCTCTGTGTGTCCTTCTCGGTCCTCTGTTTCATTGGCCCACCCTAATTCAGTGTGACCTCATTCTAATCTTCAATTACCCCTGCAAAGCCCTTATTTCAAAAGACCTTATTTCACATTCTGAGGTCCTGGGCAGATATGAATTTTGGAAGGACACTATTTAGTCCACTACAGTGATGAATGGCCACAAGCTTGCAAGCTCCCTGACAGCGATGTCACTATCTCCAATGACTTTAGTCACTGATCATGGAGCACAGCCCTGGCTGGAAGCAGCAAGAGTCCTGGGAAGCAGTCAGGGGTGGTGAGGATGAGGGGGAGCATGGTGAAAACCAGCAGGGGGCTAAAGTTAAAGATCTTTGAACTGAGGCCAATCACCAGTTTCATGATCGTCCGCGAGCCTTTTTACCTCTTAGTATCATGTTCTACCTTTACAAAATGGGATTTAATAGCTATCATGTGCTAAGCTGTGCTAGAAGCTTTATATGTACAATCTCATTTAATCTCTGTTTCATAGAGGATGTATCTGAAGCTTAGAGAAGGAAAGTGACTTGGCCAGCATCACACAACCAGAACGCTACAGAGACAGAATTCAAATCTAGCCTCTCTCTCTCTCTTCTCCCTAACCACATGCCTTCACCACATTATACAGCCTTCGGGTGAGGGTTAAATGAACCTACGGATGCAAAGGTGCATAGTTAACCATTCCGAAGATGTGAGTATCCTCATTTCTCAGCCATCACAGTTCAGACGGGCAACCTGATTTCCACAGGACAGACGCTGAAAATGGCAACACACCCTGGGGCGAAGCGTGGGACAGAGAAAATTAATCACACCCCATGAATTGGCATTTTACCTCCATCCTCGGGGGAGGACGGAGGCGGTGGCACTGCCAGGCTCCAGGTGCTGAGATGAACATTCAGCTTTGACTTGGGGCAGAGGATGGCACTGATCCTTCTGTTGAAAAGTCCTGCTCATAGATGCTTTCCTTCCCCTGGAGAAAGGAGCAAAGCCTGGAGTTCAAATCAGGACAGAACAGTTCAAATCCTTTCTCTGTGCCAGGCACTGTTGTTGTTGTTCAGTTGTTAAGTTGTGTCCAACTCTTTGAGACCCCATGGACTGCAGCACACCAGGCATCCCTCTCCTTCACCATCTCCCGGAGTTTGCTCAAAATCATGTCCATTGAGTCGGTGATGCCATCCAACCATCTCATCTTCTGTCATCCCCTTCTCCTGTCTTCAATCTTTCCCAGCATCAGGGTCTTTTCCTATGAGTCAGTTCTTCACACAGGTGGCCAAAGGGTTGGCGCTTCAGCTTCAGCATCAGTCTTTCCAGTGAATAGTCAGGGTTGATTTCCTTTAGGATTGACTAGTTTGATCTCCCTGCTATCCAAGGGACTCTTAAGAGTCTTCTCCAGCACAATTCAAAAGCATCAATTCTTTGGCACTCAACCTTCTTTATGGTCCAACTTTCACACCCATACATGACTACTGGAAAAAACATAGCTCTGATTATATAGACTTTTGTTGGCAAAGTCTTGCTAGGCTCATTACAAGTGTCATCTCATTTAATCTTAACAACACCTTAGGTGAGGGGTTAACCAGCTATGACCATGGGCCAAACCCAGTCCCCTCCCTGGTGTTGCAAATAAAGTTTTATTGGAACACTGGCCATGCTCATTCATCTATGTATTGTTTATGGCTGCTTTTGCATTACACCAATTGTCACCCTGCTTATTCAACTTACATGCAGAGTACATCATGAGAAACGGTGGGCTGGAAGAAACACAAGCTGGAATCAAGATTGCCGGGAGAAATATCAATAACCTCAGATATGCAGATGACACTACCCTTATGGCAGAAAGCAAAGAAGAACTAAAGAGTCTCTTGATGAAAGTGAAAGAGGAGAGTGAAGAAGTTGGCTTAAAGCTCAACACTCAGAAAACTAAGATCATGGCATCTGGTCCCATTACTTCATGGGAAATAGATGAGGAAACAGTGGAAACAGTGTCAGACTTTATTTTGGGGGGCTCCAAAATCACTGCTGATGGTGATTGCAGCCATGAAGTTAAAAGACACTTACTCCTTGCAAGGAAGGTTATGACCAACCTAGATAGCATATGTAAAAGCAGAGACATTACTTTGCCAATAAAGGTCCGTCTAGTCAAGGCTATGGTTTTTCCAGTGGTCATGTATGTATGTGAGAGTTGGACGGTGAAGAAAGCTGAGCGCTGCAGAATTGATGCTTTTGAACTGTGGTGTTGGAGAAGACTCTTGAGAGTCCCTTGGACTGCAAGGAGATCCAACCAGTCCATCCTAAAGGAGATCAGTCCTGGGTGCTCATTGGAAGGACTGATGTTGAAGCTGAAACTCCAATACTTTGGCCACCTCATGCAAAGAGTTGACTCATTGGAAAACACCCTAATGCTGGGAAGGATTGGGGGCAGGAGGAGAAGGGGACGACGATAGAGGATGAGATGGCTGGATGGCATCACCGACTCGATGGACATGGGTTTGGGTAGACTCTGGGAGTTGGTGATGGACAGGGAGGCCTGGCGTGCTGCGATTCATGGGGTTGCAAAGAGTCGGACACGACTGAGCGATTGAACTGAACTGAACTAATAGGATGAGTAGCTGTAACAAAGACTGCATGGCCCACATAACCTCAAATATTTACAGAAAAAGTTTGCCAACCCCTGCCCTAGATGGTAGATGCTATCATTCCCCTAATTTAAAGGTAAAAACAAAAACAAAAGCACACATTTAGACAGTAACAATAATAGCTAACATTTATTCAGCACTTATTACATGCTAGGATCAAATCACCTTATTTAACTCCCAAAATAGCCCTGGGTGATAATAACTGTTTGCATCCCCCTTTCACAGATGAGCAAATCAAGGCTCAAGAAAAGGAGAAAGTGGTGGGGTCAAGATTTAAAACCAGACCTGTCCTACTCCAAAATCCTTGTTGCCATCAATTCTATTCACTTAAGAACTACCTCCCACTTAAGAAGTATCATCATCAGCTTAGCAATACAGAAAACTGAGTCTATTTTATTGCCTTAGATATATGGAGAGCAGCTGTTTTTTAATTGAATTTTTTAAATTATTGGAGTATAATTGCCTTACAGCGTTGTGTTAGCTTCTGGTGTACAACAAAGTGAATTAGCTATAGGTATTAATATATCCCCTCCCTCCCACCCCTTACCCCCACCCCACCCCTCTAGGCCATTACAGAGCACTGAGCTGAGCTCCCTGTGCTTTATAGCCGGTTCCTAAGAGCTAGCTATTAAATGCATGGTGGTGTATATATGTCAACGAAGAGGAGCGGTTTTAAAGATTTAGCAGGTGATGATCTGGGGAGCTCTACCCCAGGAATTAGGATACACCTGGGTTGAGGGGCAGGGGTCATGTCCAAGGACGTTCATGCAGGAGGTCTTCAGACCAGACCCTGAGAAATGCAGGTACAAGATGTCAGTAACTGAATATCATGCATGGTCAGTTTCTTTCAGTCTAACTTTGTGTGACAGAACTAGCATGATGGAAACCTCGGCAACATTCTCCAGCTAGAAGGAAGGCAACCAACAGCTGGATGTGTCCACGAGGACAAATCCTAGAAGGAGACAGATAAGCATTTCAGGGCAGCTAGAGAAGATGGTTGCTACAAGGATCTAGAGAGAGCAAAGCATGGTTGTTTAGAATGAGGAGAGCACTAAGGCACAGAAGTCCCCAGGGCTCCAACTGCCATGGCTGTCACTCAGCTTAGAGCAGCTGAGTCACTTCTGGGGGATGAAGCAGCTAAATCCATCTTTTTTATCCCCAAATGCCAAACCAGGAAGACTCACGCCTCATGAGCACAGCAAACAAGAGCTGAGCACTGAGCACCGGACATGACTGGGATGTTCCTGCAGGTTTAATCATTTATCTTGAAAAGGTAAAGCTACCTTTACCTTTTCAGGGTGGCAATGGTGACAAGTGAGGGCTGACGGTCTCCTAGAAATTTATAATTTAAATTTAGAGAGAAAGGAAACTGCTGGGGACCAAAAGAGAAATCTTCCCTGGTCAGTCTTCTCCAGCCATGGGTCACAACATGAATCTAAGTCGAGGGTCCCCTGGGCAATACCCACTTCTGTTTCTGCTTCCTCATTTCACGTACCCAGAGCTCTCACATATGAAGCATCACTAGGAGTCCAGCACTAACTCATCCTGCTCCTAAATACCTTGGCAGGTAGGTATACTCATTATCACCCTTTCTTTATAGGTTAATAAGATGAAGCTCAGAAAGAACGTAAGTGATTGGCCAAAGTCATTCAATCAGTGAATGGCATAGACCCAGGTCTATCTGATTCCAAAGCCCAGGCTGTAGGTCAAAGGGCTACAGGATAGCATTTCCAAAACCTCAATCACTGCACGGAATTCACCACAATCATGTACTGTCAGGCTTTCCAGGTGGCACTAATGGTAAAGAATCTGGCTGCCAATGCAGGAGACACAGGAGACTCAGGTTCAATCCCTGGGTTGGGAAGATCCTCTGGAGGAGGAAATGACAACCCATTACAGTATTCTTGCCTGGAAAATTCCATGGACAGAGGAGCCTGGCAGCCTACAGTCCACGGGGCCACAGAGTCGGACATGACTAAGTGACTGAACACACACACACATATGTTAGGGACTGAATGCTTGTGTCCTCCCCTCACCCTGCCAAAGTCCTATGTTGACAGCCTAACTCTTAGTGTGATGGTGTTTCGAGGTGGAGTATTTGAGAGGTAATCAGGGTTATAGAAGGTCACAAGGGTAGGGCCCTCATAATGGATGATTAGTGCCCTCATATGAAGAAGCATCAGAGCTTGCTTCCTGTCTCTCTGCTGTTTACCATGTGAGAACACAAGAAGACAGTCGTCTACAAACCAGAAAGAGGATCCTTACCAAACACCAGATCTGCCAGTGCCTTGATCTTGGACTTCCCAGCCTTTAGAACTATGAGAAATAACTGTTGTTTAAGTCACTCAGTCTATGATACTTTGTTACAGCAGCCTGAGCTAAGATACTAACTATACCATCATGTATTCAATATTTCTTTATGCTGACTTTTTTCACTCATATAAACTCCTTAAAGGAAATTGCATTATCATATCCATAAGTAAAAAGTCAACATCAGTTAGCATAGTTAGAAAACAGTCACAACAATAAGTCCAATGGAAATAAAGTGATGTTATCAAATTCTGACTAAATACTATAGCTTGCTTTGGGCTCAGATTGAAAGCCTAACTTTTCTTTTTTAACCATGTAGATTAGTAAGTACTACATAGTTAGTAAGTACTGGAGAGGTGTTAAAGACAAACCACCAAACTGAGGCTTTCTTCTTTGACAATCATAAAGGTCGATAATTGGAAAAAAGAGAGTATAGGAGATATTATGGGCTCAGTTCCAGACCACTGCAATAAAGTAAGTATCTCAATAAAGCAAGTCACACAAAGTTTTTGATTTCTCAGTGCACATAAGAATTTCGTTTGCACTTTACTGTAATCAAATGTGCAAGAGCATTTTGTCTAAAAAAAAAAAAAAAAAAGAAAACAATGTATTCACCTTAATTTAAGGTGGCTAATTTAAGATGGCTAAAAAATGCTAACCATCATCTGAGCCTTCAGTGAGTCATAATCTTTCTGCTGGTGGAGGGTTTGAAATGTGAGAATTACCAAGACGTGACACAGAGACACGAAGTGAGCAAATGCTATTGGAAAGGTGGCAAGATAGACTTGTTTGACACAGAGATGCCATAAAACTTCAGTTTGTAAAAAAACACAATATCTGGGAAGCACAGTAAAATGAGGTATGCCTGTAATTTTCCTGCAACCTAATTCATTGTGGTTTTGTTATTGAACTCAGATCTGGAGGCTTGCTGCTTAAAAGCCATTAAAGAGGCCAGGTTGGTGAAAGGAAAGTTTGCTTTATTTTGGATGCCGGCGACCAGGGGGGAGGGTGGATACCTGTCCAAAGGCTGACTTCCCCCCTTCACCCAACAGTCAGTGGGCAATAGCTTTTATGACAGAGGGAGGGGGCTACATGCAGAAATAGCACAGTCAGCTCTGACAGTCATCTTGAAATGGGTCATCAGCGGTCTGACCAGCATCATTTTGATTATTTTAGGTACAATTCCTTCAGTTCCAGGGCTGGTTTGTTTCCATGTCCCCGTGGCCAGTTCTCAAAATTGTGGCAGCTTATGCATGGCTAGAGTCTGGTCATCGTGTAGTTAACTTCTTCCACTGGGTGGTGGTTTCAGTATCTATAAGACAGCTCACAGGATATGGCTTAGAACATGATCTACAGCCCATGAGAGGGAAATAAAGGTCCTTGACTGCTTAATGACTACATTATTATTTGGTTTCCTTTGTTTCTGCATTTTCTCACTTTTCCTATTAAACTTATTCTTTCACTAAAGCTTTTCCACAGACAAAAGACAGGCTGAGGACATGGGGGATAAGGGCCATAGCGTTTCAGTTTGAGGCTAAGAACATCTGGGTATCAGAAGGGGGCACCCTTCCTATCCCCTGGGAAGGCTTCTGAAGAATCGAATTCCAGTTCCTTTGGTTGGAAGGGACTTAGAGGTCCTGGGGACAGCCTCATCTCCATGTCCGACAGGATGTGGAAGGACTTGACACGATTTGGTTCTGAGGGTCCCTCAACAAACAGCAGTGGGCTCAATCTCTTGAGTTCTCATTGGAAATTAAATGAGAACTGAGGCGTGAAGGCAAGTGTGTCAAATTTTTCCCCCAAAGATGAATCAGCCATTTTGAGTCATTATTTCAACCTGGCTTGTATCACAGAAGCAATTTAATGATGGTGGATGTATTCATTTCAGTTCCACAAATACTTACTAGGCGTCCAGCATTCTTAGAACATCCTCAGAAGGACACGTGAGAGAAGGGCCTTTGGAGAATAGGGGAGACAGGGGGTGAGCATCAGAGGACAATCACCTTCAACCTAACATGTCCTTTTCTATTGCGTGAATAGATGTGGATCTTCTTTTTTTAAGTCTTTATTGAATTTGTTACAATATTGCTTTTATGGTTTGGTTTTTTGGCCACGAGGCATTAGGATCTTAGCTTCCCCACCCAGGGATCAAATCTGCACTCTCCACATTGGAAGGCAAAGTCTTAACCACTGGAACACCAGGGAAGAACCTAACAGCAGGAGAGAAACTATTTGAATTTCTTAATAAGCTTTTTTTAAATTCTGGAATAAATTTTTATTTATAGAAAAGTTGCAAACACACTACAGCGATTCCTATCTGCCCTTCCCCTAGTGCCCACCATTGTTAATATGTCTGATGCGGGTGATTTACTGTTTTTATTGTTGTTGTTTAGTCGCTAAGTCACGTCCGACTCTTCTGCAACCCCCATGGACTGTAGCCCGCCAGGCTCCTCTGTCCATGGGATTTCCCAGCAAAAATACTGAAGTGGGTTGCCATTTCCTTCTTTAGGGGATGTTCCCCACCCAGGGACTGAAATGAGGCAGGAGGCAGATGAGCGCTCCTCCACCAGGGTAAAGCTACTGGAGATTCAGTCCCTGCGGATCAAAACTCCAAGAAGAAAATAGCAGGACAATTAAGGGAGGAGGCTGGGCCCCGCCCAGACCACAGACTTCTCATTCCCGAAGTCAGAAGACCTCCTCGACCACACATGCACAGAAAGGCTCCTTGGATACCAAAGGGGAGTTATGTTAAGGGGTGTTCTACCCAGACGCCTTTTCGGTAAAATTCGTCTTGGCTAAGAGATGCGTGCACACACATGGGAGGATCCTGCGATATACCAAATATGGACAGTGAACCAGAGAAATTCAAGTAATTGGCCAAAGGAAACCCGGAAGAAATGCCTCATATAAGTGATTCAAGCTGCCACAAGGGTGCAATTCAGCGACTCTCTCTCCCTGAGACCGCCTGTGTGTCTATCCACACGCACTGTACTATTTTTCCTCTCAATAAACACTTTACCTGTTTCACTACTTTCCATCTTTGTGGGAATTCTTTTCTGCAAAGCCGAAGGGCCAGGGCCCTTGTCACTGACCACTGATCTAGTGACTAGGATTTGGTGCTTTCACCGACGCAACCCAGCCTCAGTCGCTGGCTGGGAACCCAAGTCACTGCAGGCCAAGGCCACCCAAGATCATCTTCCACGTGTCCTGCACAGGCAGGCAGATTCTTTACCACTGAGTGACTAAAGAAGCCAGGTTCACTGTTAACTGTGTTGTTTGAAAGCTTATTGTGGCAGGTGTTACCTACTGAAAACATTAAAGAAACAGAGAAAAAGCTGTTGTGTGCAGGTACTGTGAGAGCCAGGTGAGCCCTCAAAGACGGCCTATGAGAGGGGCCGTTATGGGCATGAACTTTTCAGGTGTCATGACCACCTCCCAGGCTGACCTTGGTCCCATCAGCTGATGAGTCTGGGCCTCAGTTTCTTCATCTGCCACATGGGGACAATCACTCATCTCTCAGCTGATCTTCGTGCCAGGCATACAGAAACTTCTCTGCAATATTTGCTCTTATTATTCATTTAATAAATATCAATGAAAACCTGCTTCATGCCGGATTCTGCTCTAAGTAATGGGGATGAAACAAAACAGACAAAACCCTTGTTCTCATCAAGCTAACCTTCTAGGAAGGGGCTTATATGTCAGGGAGAAAAGTCATTATCTCACCAACAGCTTTCCCCTGATGGTAGGTTTGGACAGATTCCAGTTCAAGTCCTGGTCAACCAGTCACTGTGTGATCTGGACCACGTTACTGACTCTTCCCAAGACTCAGTTTCCTCCTCTGTAAAATGGGACAGTAACTCCTACCTCACAGAGTTGCTGCTCTGGAGATGAAGTAAGATGACACATCAAGTGCTTGGTGCAGTGCCTGGGTGTGATAAAGGGTGGTCAGTATCATTCTTACTATTCACACCTGTCCTTTCCTTGGAAAAGTCAGACCAATGTGGGGGAGGAGACAAGGTCAGGATCATCAGATCTCAAGAACAAGGGCCTGCTAATCATTTAGACCCACGCCTGCTCCCCAGTGGCTCAGCGGTAAAGAATCTGTGTGCAGTGCAGGAGATGCATGTTCAATCCCCCGGTCAGGAAGATCCCCTGGAGGTGAGCATGGCAACCCACTCCAGTATTCTTGCCTGGGAAATCCCATGGACAGAAGAGCCTGGCGGGTTACAATCCATAGAGTCGCAAAGAGTTGGACACGACTGAAGCGACTGAGCACGCACGCACACACATCAGCTTGAATGAAGACTCCAAGAATGGCCCCGCTAGCCCTCTGCCAAGGAGCAAGATCCTTTAGCTTGCCACCCTGGGTCCCCATGGGCATGTCTTCCTGGTATCAACCTGAGGGAGAGTCTTAAATACCAGGGAAAGATATCTGTGCCCCATTACTGGGGAACAGATATCTTGATGCATTTCAAAGGCTCCTGGTGATACCCCAGCCTTTTACTGTCATCAATCATTCATGGAGGATAGAAGCTCATTTCAACCTCTCAAACACCCTAGTACGGGATGTATCAAGCATCTCGCCTTCTAGCTACGAAGTGAATATAATGGGAAACAGTCGGTTGCTCTTAATG
Organism: Giraffa tippelskirchi; assembly: GCF_054371585.1. NCBI lineage: Eukaryota > Metazoa > Chordata > Mammalia > Artiodactyla > Giraffidae > Giraffa > Giraffa tippelskirchi. The sequence goes on from NC_137287.1 coordinate 27,535,903, forward strand.
AGTCACCATTTCCCAAGAAGATGAAGTAACTGCTTTTAATTCAGAGGCTCCGTATCCTCCCCCTCTGCCTTGTGAATAAGGATGCCTTTGGGTCCTTCGAGTAATCATACCTCCCTCTGCACGCCGCCTACTCATATGTAATGCCTCTTTATAATCACAATCACTCCACAAGGAAGGTTTTTGCAGCTGAAGAAACTGATTTGCCTTCAAATCCTGGCCATGGTTATTATTCTCTAATGGGACTGTGGGTATGTTTTTTTTTTAGCTTCTCCGAGGTTCTATTTTCTCAGCCACATCTGCCTTGTCCGAGATCACAAAAGGAATTAGGGAGAAGGTCTGATCAGCAACAGGGTTAACAAACAGGCTCTGGAGTCAAGTCGACTTGGGTTTAAGTCCTAGCTCTGCCTCCTGCTAGCTGCTACCCTTCAACTCCCTCAGCCTCAGTTTCTTTTTTCTTAATTTTATGTATTTTCGGCTGTGCTGGGGCTTCGATGCTGCACGCGGGCTTTCTCCAGGTGCAGAGAGCAGGGTTCTCATGGCGGTGGTTTCCCCTGTTGCCGTGCACGGGGCTTAGTTGCTCTGAGACACGTGAGATCTTCCCGGACCAGGAATCAAACCCGCATGCCCTGTGTTGAAAGGCAGATTCTTAACCACTGGACCACCAGGGAAGTCCCAAAGCCTCAGTTTCCTTATCTGTAAATTGAGGGTAAGGACATAGCCATGAAATTAAAAGACGCTTGCTCCTTGGAAGAAAAGCTATGACCAACCTAGACAGCATATTAAAAAGCAGAGACATTACTTTACCAACAAAGGTCCATCTAGTCAAAGCTATGGTTTATCCAGTAGTCATGTATGGATGTGAGAGTTGGACTATAAAGAAAGCTGAGCGCCGAAGAATTGATGCTTTTGAACTGTGGTGTTGGAGAAGACTCTTGAAAGTCCCTTGGACAGCACGGAGATCAAACCAGTCAATTCTAAAGGAAATCAGTCCTGAATATTCATTGGAAGGACTGATGCTGAAGCTGAAACTCCAATCCTTTGGCCATCTGATGTGAAGAACTGACTCTCTGGAAAAGACTCTGATGCTGGGAAAGATTGAAGGCAGGAGGAGACGGGGACGACAGTGGGTGAGATGGTTGGATGGCATCACCGGCTTGATGGACATGAGTTTGAGCAAGCTCTGGGAGTTGGACAGGGAAGCCTGGCGTGTTGCAGTCCATGGGGTAGCAAAGAGTCGGACATGACTGAGAGACTGAACTGAACTGAAGGACATAGAATGTGGGAACCTCTGAAGGCTTATTCTGAAAGCTCAGAAACCAAAGGGAAAGCAAGGGTTTTACCTCCTCTCTGCTCCACAGCCTCTGAGCACTTTGTTGGGACCTGAGTTTCTTTACCATCAGCACTACTGACATGTGGGGCCAGATCACTCTTAGCTGGGGGCCATCCTGTGCATTGTAGGATGTTTAGCAGCATCCTTTGCCTCTGCACGCTAGAACCCAGTAGCATCCTCCCACCCACCCAAAGTGTCTTCACATATTTGTGAATGTCGACATAGGAGACAAACTCACTTCCCTCTCCCGGAAAACTAGCGGTGTAGACACACTCTTTCAATAGTGCTCTTGGGAGCACAGATATGAGACCCATGTGCTGCTGCTAAATTGCTTCAGTCATGCCTGACGCTTTGTGACCCCAAGGACTGTAGCCCACCAGGCTCCTCTGTCCATGGGATTTCCCAGGCAAAGGGAAATGTGGGTTACCATTTCCCTCTCCAGAGGATCTTCCCAACCCAAGGATCAAACCTGCGTCTCTTACGTCTCCTGCATTGGCAGGTGGGTTCTTTACCACTAGCACGTTATAACTGGGAAGCCCAGAGAGCCACGGGGGTGTGGTTCAAAGTTCATTTCCCGGGACTTCCCTAGTGGTCCAGTGGTTAATAACACTCCATGTCTCCACTGTAGAGGGTATAGGTTCGATCCCTCGTCAGGGAACTAAGATTCCACATGCCACATCGTGGCTCAGCCAAAAGATTTTTTTAAAAATCCATTTTCCTGGACCTCTCCGGAGTCTACTAAATCAGAATCTCTCTGCAGGAGGCCCCCACAATCTGTATGCCATTAAGGCGATTTCTTCATTCATTTCTTTGTTTCCTGAAATGAGGAGAGAGTGGTGGAATCCATAGCAAGGGGTCATTATGAAGACTAACTGAGGGGACCCATAGAGCCCATAGCAGAGTGTACTCAATAAATATTAGATCTTTCATCACAGAAGCACTGGTCTGGACAAAGAGGAACATGGAGGACTCCAGACTTGAGGGAAGGACAGGAAAAACGTGGGCAGTGGTGATGGCCACTCTGTTCAAATGCCAGCTGAGAACTGTAACTAACAAGTTATAGGTGGCACAAGGGAGACCATGCAAGCCACACAGGGGCTTTGCCCTGCAGATAATCACTTCTCACATTGACTTCATGCTCAATTACCTCCCCACCTAAAACAACTCACTGTCAATAAAAGGCAAGAGGTGAAAAAGTAAAAAAAAAAAAAAAAATCAGTCTGAGTATTAGCTGTTCATTGCTGCCTTTGAAAATGACCACAAATTTATTGGCTTAAAAGAATGCAAATGTACTGCTTTATCTTTCTGGAGTCAGAGGTTTGACATGAGTCTCACTTGTTCTAGCTTCTAGTGGTCACTTACAGCCCTTGGTTAATAGTCACCTCCTCCATTTTCAAAGCCAGCCACGACAGGAGGAGTCCTTTTTCCGGGACATCTCTCTGATCCTTCTTAGTTCTTCACACCTCTCTCTGACTCAGTCAAGAAATGCTCTCTCATCTTAAGGGCTCATGTGATTAGATTGGGTCCACTCTTGTAATCCGTTATAATCTCTTCTTCTCAAAGTCTGTACCTTAATTCCACCTGCAACAATAATTCCTGTTTGCTGTATGAGGTAACATATTCATAGGTTCTGAGGATAGGAACGTAGGCATCTTTTGGGGACCATTATTCAGTAAATCACGGTCTACATAATAGAGGAGATCAGATAAACTGACTGTGGAGAGTCCCAGAGTGGGGTCATTATTATCCTCCCAGGCAAAATCTGTGGTCTGTAGAAAGGGACCTAGACCCATTGAAGGAAGTAGGGCAACCAAGCAGTAAGACTGACCATCCACCTCACCCAGCTCAGTGCCAGCAGCCATCACACAACAAATACCCTCAGTTGATAGCATGACTCAAGTAGAAATGTTGGTTCTGCCCCTTACTGGCTTCTGACCCTGGACAAGATACTTACATTCTCTGAGTTTTTGCTTTTTCACTTGTAAAGTGTGTCTAACAACCCTAGCCTGCAATATTCATTCATTCCATAATAACTATCTGCAAGGCTGGTAAGCTGGTCATGTGACCTTTCCCCCGTCAAGGTCCATCATTAGTAAAATGGGGATAATAATATAGATTACTCCTTGGTTGTGGTGATGGTTGAATGATAGGTTGTGTGCAAGGCTCTTAATGTGGCACCTGGTACATCATAAGGAGAGCGAGGTTGTCAATGATCACAACTACTATCATCATTAACATCCCCACCCTCATCATCATTACCATCATTATCATCTTCTGCATCATCATGATCATCATTCCTGCCATCACTACCATCATCATCACTACCATCACTGCCATCATCCCTACCATCATCACCATCATCATCACCACCATCACTATCAGAAGCAGCAGCAGCATCACTGACATCAAAAGAGAAACCAGACAATCTCAGACCGACACCACAGCTGAAGCTGGAGATAGGGAAGGACAGAAGAGATCAGCCCCAGGAGCCCCTGCCCCAACTTTACCTCCCTCCCCAGAACTCCCTTTAATGGGAATGCCCTACCTCTTACACCATCCCATTCCATGCCTACCTAAGGACAACGAGAAGCACTATGTCCCACCAGCATCATCCACAAAACTAGCCTTAGGTCTGGAGGGAAGGGAATAGGAGATAATATTAAGGTAATGAAAAAAAAATTTTTTAAGCAACTATTCTAGAATAAGGGCTTCCCCGGTAGCTCAAATGGTAAAGACTCTGCCTGCAATGCAGGAGACCCAAGTTCAATCCCTGGGTTGGGAAGATCTCCTGAAGAAGGAAATAGCAACCCACTCCAGTATTCTTGCCTGGAGAACCCCATGGACAGAGGAGCCTGGCAGGCTACAGTCCATGGGGTCACAAATATTATCCTTCAAGGAATTACCTCAGAATGCTTCTAATAATCCTAACATTCCTCAAGCCTTTTAAAACTTTTATTAGGTTCCTATATGATGATTCAATCCTTTCTGGAATAAGGAGAGGGATCAATAAGCAAACTCTTCTTTGATCACTGCTTTCAAATAAATTTATGAGCCATTCCAGAAAAAACAGTTTAACACACCTATATTCATTTTTTATATTCACAAGATTTGATTATCTACTTTATTTGCACCACCTGGCTCAGAATGACTTTTCCAAAAATGAAACTCCCTCTCCAAGACGAAAGTTGCTTATCACCATTAAGGGTGCTCACAAGACCTCAACATGGATTGGGATTGTGGTTCCCAAGAGAGGTTTCCATCTGAATAATGTATGTGCAATACTTCCAGAGTGGGGCTTTGAAGGAGGGTGACACATGAGTTCTGGCAGTTTATTTAACAATCTGTAATGTCATATTTTCCCTTCTAAGTGACCCTCAATGAGTCACCAAGTGGCTCTGTCATAATTCTCCAACCCCAAGCAGAAGGGCTCAGTTTGGTTTCTGAGAACCTCTGAGACCCTACCAGAGAACAAAGTATTCTCTCTAATTCAGAGGGAATTGTTAAGAATGCTGAATTAAAACCATGGAAATCGATAACCCTATAATAACAATAAGGTAACTGTCCAATTAAAACTGCATAAACAACTAATGCTTTTTGGCACTTCTGTAGGTTCATCCTATTATTCAAAGTTCTTTTTTTTTTTAATGTCCTCCAGCCCTGAAATCTCAGAACAACTTCATGAATATAGACAATTACGAATCTACACTGGGCTGTGAATCATGCATCTTTTAGTAAGGCTCCCTAACACTTCCAATTTTCAAACCAATTCAGAAGTAAGCGGAGGGCCCGGGTCACGCAAGGGTGGGTAGAGAACCAGATGGTGCTGCTTAAAAGCCTGCTTGGTGGGCTAAGATGATTGGAATCTAGAGGAATATAAATTGAGACTGTCTAAATTAATATTTCAGTTTTTAAAAATTGCTTAGCCTTAAAATCATGTGGCTCATTTCATCTCTCACTGCCTGGAAACTTAACTGGAGACATAAACTGCTTGAAGAACATAATTTTAACTCAGAAAGTTTGAGAATGAGGAACAGCCTAGAATAAATCCTAATCTGAGTGGTTTGGCTGGGATTCAGGATGCTCGAGGGTCAAAGAAAACCAGCCAGGGAAGCCTGTTTATGGGCTCTGTGAGAGCACGAGTGGGTCAAGTTCAGTGTTCACCAACAGGGTTGTAAACTGAGAAACCAGAGGGAGAGTCGGATTATGGCAGAAAACAAAAAGACACAAACGTTGAAATGGACTTGCCGGATTGAAAGTCCAGTATGAGAGGTAAGATAAAACCCTAAACAGAAAGGCCACAGGCAAAAACATCAGGACTGGAAATACTCAGGTTTTTTTTAACAAAAGCTCACACTTTGTCCACATTTCCTTGGTTTTTACCTATTGTCCTCTTTCTTGTGTTTCAGGATCCCATCCAGGACACCCTGTGACATCTGGTCATCATGTCTCCTTAGGCTTCTCTTGGTTGAGACAGTTTCTCAGAGTGTCCTTGTTTGTTTGTTTTCAAAAAATAATTTGTATTTATTTATCTGGCTGCACCGGATCTTAATTGCAGCATGTAGGATCTAGTTCCCTGACCAGGTATTGAACAAGAGACTCTGGAGTGCTAAGTCTTAGCACCTGGATCACCAGGGAAGTCCCAGAATGTCCTTGCTTTTGATGATGACCTTGACAATTTCAAGGAGTACTTGCCAGATGCTTTGCAGAATGTCCTTCTACTGGGATCTGCCTGATGTTACTCTGATGATTGGACTGAGGTTATGGGTTTTTGGAAGAAGATCATAGAGTTAGGGTGCCATTCTCCTTGCCTTCTATCAAGGGCACATACTCTAAAGGTTACTCTTGATCAAGGTCACTCTTGATGCTGACCCTGATCTCATAGCTGAGGTCATGTTTATTAGGTTTCTCCCCCTACTCCTTTCCATACCATCCTCTTTGGAAGGACGTCAATAAGCACAGCCCACATTTACAGGATGGGGAGTTATGCCCACTTCCTTGAGGGCAGAGTATGGTAGTATTTTTATAAATGGAAAAAAAATTCCTACATTGGAAGATGAAGAGGATCACAAGCCACTGGATCACAAACCCAGAACTTCTTGCATGTCTCAGCCAGAATTGGGGGTGTGGCTAGGGCCAGCTCCCCAGCAACCCTGCAAGAGATGCAAAACCTGAGCATTCGAGTTCAAGCATCAGTGTGGCTTCAAAAAAGCTGAAGATGCCAAAAAACTGGACACAAAAGCTAGCCAAGATTTCAGCCAGTTGAGATTTATTTCATAAGTGCCGATTTTTATTCTCTCTGGCATCCCTTTTGAACATGCAAGGCTCAACCCCCTTGAAGGGGGTCGTTCTTCTGTGAGACCTTGGGCAAATGACATAGACTCAAATGGTCTGGGGGGCTCTTCATATATTCAACATACCTACCCTAGGCCAAACAATGTTCTAGGCTCTAGGCACACAGACACCCAGCATTCATCCCAGTGGAGAAGATGGGCTGCAAGTAAAAAGATAAACAACAGCCTTTAAGTCGACTGGACTATGTGGAGAGTAAAATGTGGTTATGGGCTGGTAACCAATTGATGGCGGCTCCTTTAAACAGTGTGGCTGGGGAAGACCTCTTTGAGAAAGTGACATTTGAGCTGACATTAAATGATCAAGAGGAGCTGGCCTGGAAAGACAGAAGGAAAGGATGTTACTGTCAGATGGAACAGCAAGTGCAGGAGCCGTGAGATGGGAACAAGCTTGGTGTTCACGAACAGAGAGAAGGTCAGTGTGGGTACAACAAAATGAGAATAGAAGAGGGTGTGACATGATGGTGAGACAGGAAGGGGCCAGATAATGCCAGGCTGGTGGAAAGCTGGATTTTATTCCCAGTGACTGACCTACAGAAGGATTCTAAGCAGGGGAGAGATGAGATTGCTGTCTTCTGTAAGAGAGGGTGTAAAGGTAGGGAACAGGCATAGAGGTAGGAAGATCAGCTTCCTGCAACTGCCTCAGAGAGTTGGAAGATTAAATGTAGCATAGTGTATGCAAAGTGCTTAATCGAGGGCTTGGTCATAGCAAGAGATCGATAAACACAATAAAATAAAATAAATGCCATCAATAAGCACACAACTGCTGTTATGCAGATACCAGCTGCTTCTTCCAGCTCAGCCACAGTCACCTCTGTAGCTCCCACTCTCTGTGGACTTTCGCAGAAGGTGATTCAGCCCTAGAGTTGCTGCCCATCCTGTTCCCACAGATAGGGCTGTCTGATCTGGGGTGTGTGGCAGACAGGTGGCAGGGAGGTTGAGCATTTTGGGGGCGCACACACACACACACACCCAGGCACATAAGATGGGGACTGAAACATTGGCCCAGGACCCAGTTAGGACTGGAGTGTGTTCTGAGGGTCCTTTGTGAAGGATAACAGAATATGTCACCTCCAAACATGTCCCTTTCCCATAAGGATTATTTTGAGCTGAAAGCAACTGAGGAAAAAAAAGGCACAAGAAAAGCTCCCTACCCTCTTCAATTTGCCTAAAAGCAGGATATCAATTTATAATAAAGGTTATAAATTGTATAACTTTTATATATATATATACCTAATATATATAATGGTATATATTATATATACTTTTATAAATTGTATAGAGATAATAAATTTAAATTTATTATAAATTATAATAAAGTTATACATTTATAAAATTATAAACCTCCCTTCTGTACCAGGAAGGAGAGAAATTAATCAGTGGAAACAACTCTAGATCTTCATCAGCCTGGAGATGTCTCCAGAGAAATCTATACAACAAACTTAAACACTAAACAATCCTTATCCTCCATTACTTTCCCCCATCTACCCACCTTCCCATTAGAAACTCAAAGTCCCTTTTCTTGTCTTGTCACTTGCCTAAAAATGTATCTTCTTCTGTGAAGATTCTGTATCAGCCCGAGTTCTAACCACCCTGATGAGCTACTCATCATTGAGTGCTCCCAGGTACATGTGTGATTGAACATGTTAATAAGCTTGGCTGTTTTTCTGTTTTGTCAGTATCATTTACAGGGCTGCTGCCAGGGAGTCTGAGATGGGCAGAGGAAAATGCTTTTTTTCCCTTTCCAGCACTTGTTGGCACCTCCAAATTGGGTGCAAGTAACTGAGGGCCACACGCTTGTCTGGCAGAAGAGAGGAAAAAAGATGCTGAAGCAGGAGTGGGTTGCTGAGGGCAAAAGAAAAACAAGATCAGAATGAAGTTGTCCCAAGGGATAACCTGGAGGTGATAAATGATAGTTGGGGAAAGGTAGGAAAAATTAGACTCTGTGGTGTGGAAAGGAGCAGAGGAAACAGTCATCAATACCCCCAAGACTGGAAAACTCCACCATGAGTCACCAAGAGCCCACGTCAGGAAACAGCTATTTTGAGCTTGGTTAGAGAGTGTGGCACTGTCTGCTTTTACTGAGACGAGTGAGTGGCTGAACCAGGACATTAGCTATTCATATCACTGCTTCCCCAAAACAGAATCTCAATCAACTGAGTGCTGAGAGTCTAGACCACCTGATTGCACAGAAAATGAAATGCAAAGCATTCAGTAGCTTTGGGTTTGTCAAGCCTAGAAAGTCTGTTCCAGGAGAAGCTGGAACCTGCAGAGAGAATCTGCCAAAGGGAAGGCAGGCATCCCTTTCAGAAGACGGGGTGTGAGGAGCAATTTCCTGCTCCGCGCAGCTCACCCACCCACTTTGTTCAAGGCATTTCGATTCTAAATGTCATATTGCGATGCCCCCAGTGGGAAGTGGACATTTGTTGATTTTTGCCTCCCAGTACCCAGTCACCTTTCCTTGGTAAGTGGATTCCCATTTTAGTTGGGAATCTGATGCAGGCAACACTCCTGGGTCTTGGGGCTTCTTGGGGCTGACCCTGCCTGGGTGTGGTGTTCTGTTCCCCTAGGCACAGGAGTTGGTTCAGATGGACACGAAGCTCCATAACAAAACACAGGTAATCAGGTCCCGAGCTTTTGTGTGAACTCTTGGAGGAGGAGAAACTTGGCCTGGTTTCTGCTGGCCATGGACCAGTCATCACATGGATCCTGAGAGCAAACCTTCAAGGAAGGAAGAAGAGCCATGAGATGGAAAGAAAGAGAGGAACCCTGGATCAACTTCTCCTGCAGGAACAGAGCCTGGTGCATCCTCTTTTTGCTTAAGCAGTTTGAGTTTTCTGTTGCATATAACCAAGATGGTCCCTTAAATACTCCACATCTTCAAAGAGAAATGTGTAAGAAGGAGCAGGAGAAGGTGAAAATACCGCTGTGGTAACAGGGCTGTGGATCCAGGGCAGTCCTTGTGTTTCCCCTTGTCCATAGTCAAAAATCCCAACACAACTGTTTCCTAGGTCAGCGGTCGCAAACTACAGCCCAAGGACCAAATCCAGCCCACCACTCTATTTGTACAGCCTGTGAGCTAAGGATGGTTTTTACATTTTTTAAAAATATTGGGGGAAAAAAACCAAAGAAAACAAATAGTTTGTAACACATGAAAATTACACAAAATTCACCTTTCAGTGTCCCTAAATAAAGCTTTATTGGAATGAAGCCATTTCCATTTGTTTATGTATGATCTACGGCTGCTTTCACGCTACAACAGAGCGGAATGGTTGGAATAGAGACCATCTGGCTTCAAAGACAAAAATATTTACTACTAGCCTGTTAAGAGAATGTTTTCAGACCTCTGTCCTAAAGGATCCTTTAGACAAAAGAGATTCTACAACTTGCCTTTTATAAACTAGGCTATTAAGAGCTTTAAGTTCCAAACTTAAGCAGAGAAACGTGTTCAAAAGATTGGCTTTTCTTGCCAAGTAAAAAAATGAGGAAAAGAATTGCTAATTATTTATAGAAACTTGTTTAGAAGAAACTCCATGTTAAGGTTATAAACCAGAAGTACTATTCAGAACTCAAAAAATAATCCCAAAGGCAACAGCAATGATATATTCAATTTCAGTAATGATTATTTTCCCATAACTGTGAAAAGTCCATTTCTAGCAACTTCTATTTTTTTTTAATAATCCAAGAACTAATATAAGCCATAACTGAAATGAACTTTAGAGTAAGAAGAACAATAGCTATTATTTATTAAGCCTTTACTATTTGCCAGGGAGAGTCTGAACATTTTACTTACATTCACACGTTTAATGGTCCCAACCACTGTACAGGGTAGATACTATTACTCTACCTATTTGGCAGATGAATAAACTAAGGCACAGAGGCAGGTTGAGTAACTTGCCTAAAGTCACACAGCCAGCAAATACTGGGGCCAGGATTCAAACCCCTATAAACTGGTCCCCTAAATTGGACTACATTGTGGGGTAGACTATCTCCACTTTATTTAATGACACATTTTAAATATTAATTTATATGGCTGTGTTGGGTCTTAGTCATGGCATGCAGTGTCTCCATTTTCATTGTGAGGGGTCTTTCGTTGTGAGATCCCTCACAATGCTGGCTCTCTTACTGCAAAGCACAGGCTCCAGAGTTCAAAGGCTTTAGTAGTTGCAGGGTGCAGGCTTAGTGGTTCTGCAGCATGTGGGATCTTAGTCCCCCAACCGGGGATCAAACCCATGTCCCCTACATTGCAAGGCAGATTTTTTAACCACTGCACCACCAGGGAAGCCCCAATCTCAGCTTTATTTAAAAGAGATGAGGGGGGATTTCCGGGGCCATGCAGTGCTTAGGACTCAGCACTTTCACTGCTGGGGCCCAGGTTCAATCTCTTGATTGGGGAATGGGGAACTAAAATTTCACAAGCTGAATTTATTTATTTTTTTTCAAAAAACAAAATAGATGATGGTAATGAGATTCCACCTGATGAGACAAAATTCTTATTTTATGGCAAGACAAGAAAATTTAAACATAAAATTGTTCTCTGCCCGTTTGGGCCTCCTCCCTACCCTTTAGTATGTGTTGTCCATCTGCACTAATCAGATCTCCTTGGAAGACAAACTCCCTTCTTTATCTTGCAAGGGGCCATGATGACCCACAACCTGCTACTCACTTTGCTCATGTCGATCTGGATTGTGTAAACCATCAGTAATGCGTCATTTGATGTTTAACTTTCCTAACTGTGCTTTGACCCCTAACAGCAGAACATTCCTCAGAGCTTTCTAAAAGACTGTCTCCCAGGTTATCACCCTCAGGTTGGCTCCAGTAAAATTTCCCACCTTTTTCTTAGATTGACTATTGATTAATTTTTCATCAACATACTACAGTCTGAAGTTTAATTAGTAGCACAGTGCAGCACACACTCTTCTTTCTTAACTTCTTAGAATTCCAGCTTTTCTGGAAAATGTCTTTTCTCTGAGCCTTCCACCTGGTCATGTCCAGGCAACATAAGCCCCGCCCCTCTCCAGTCTCCCACATCTGATTGGCTCAGGTGTGGACATCTGACCCACGTGGACCAATAGGCTCCTTCTGTGAGACTTTAGTACTGAGATTACGATTCCAGCCTCAATCTAACTGCTGTCTTAAAACAGAAGCCTGGTAGGGACTTCCCTGATGGTCCAGTGGCTAAGACTCCGAGCTCCCAATGTAGGGGCCCCAGGTTAGATCCCTGGTCAGGGAACTAGATCCCACATGCCGCAACTAAGACCCAGAGCAACCAAATAAATAAATATTAAAACAACAACAACATAAGCTGTTTGCCACAAGTTCCGAAAACCAGAAAAAGCCCCTCTTCATTGTGAGACAAATGAGAGAGATATAAAGAGAAACAGAGGTGGAGGAAGGGAGCTCCCTGATTCACAACACATTCTAGTCCCTTCCTGAATTCCAGCACTTCTCCACCCTGGGTTTTTTGAGGCACCCCCGTGATGGTTAATTTTAGTGTCAACTTGAGTGGGCCACTGTGCCCTGATTAAACATTATTTCTGGGTGTGTCTGTGAGGGTGTTTCTGGATGAGATTAGCATTTGAATGGGTGGACTCAGTAAAGTAGATTGCCCTCCCCATGAGGACTGGCAGCATTCAGTTCCCGGAAGACCTGAATAGAACAAAAGGCAGAAGAAAAGAGGAGCTCACCTCTTTTTTCCCTGCTTCACTGATTGAGCTGGGACATCTCCTCTCATAGTCTCCTGCCCTCTGACTGGTAATTTGTATCATCGGCTTCCTGGGTCCTCAGGCTTCCTCCATACTCAGACTGGCTTTCTTGAGTCTCCAGCTTGCAGATGGCAGACGGTGAGAATTCTCAGCTTCCATAATCACATGAACCAATTCTTTACAACTATTTTTTTTAATATATATTTCCTAACGAGTTCCTCTGGAGAATCCTAATACCAGAATCCTAACCCAGAATCCTTAAATAACATTCCCCTTTGGCTAACTGAATGGGTTTCAATTACCTACAACCAAAAGAATCCTCAAACATACCCCAATGAAGGGAAAAACACTCTTCGAGTTTTCATATTCTCTGAATCATCAGCATGGGTCTCTGAAATAATGGGTTTGCTGGATTTCTAATTATTTCCTTAGTTGTACACTAACTAGGCCAGCTCCCAGGAATCACTGGTTTGTAGGCGGAAGGACTAGCTGAAGATGCCTAAAATGCTGTATTGGACAGGCGGGGAGTCAACAAATTGGTTTTGGGCTTCAGTTTACTTTTTCTTATTATCTGTGACTTCTTTTCTTTTTCCCTGAAAAGATGCATTCTTCTCCATTGCCCTCCAGTGAAACAGCTTGAAATGGCAGTTTTCCCTGGGATGAAGCTGAGGGAGGGAGATAAACAGTGTCTCAGAACTAGTTGCTGAAATGACTCTCATCTTCCTCGTGCTCACTCAGTCGTGTCCTACTCTTGACCGCACGGACTGCAGCCCGCCAGGCCCCTGTGTCCATGGAATTCTCCAGGCAAGGATACCGGAGTGGGCTGCCATTTCCTCCCCCAGGGGATCTTCCTGACCTAGGGATTGAACCCACTTCTCTTTCAGTTTCCTGGACTGGCAGGAGGATTCTTTACCGCTGTGCCACATGACTGGGGTAAAAGTAAAAGGCAGTTGCCTAATTTCCTCATAAGTCACATTTCTGAAGGTAGAAATGGTTAGGAGAAAGTTCAAATGCTTCTCTGAGAAGATTAAGCAAGTGAGATAGAAAAGAAAGTGATGGCTTCCCAGGGTGGTAGTAATTGGTATTTGAATGGATGCGAAGATTCCCTTTATAGATGGGCAACATGAGGACCTGAACGGCCAGGAGATTTGCTAACCGATGGCAAGGTCAAAATCAAGCCTCTGACCTTGGAATTCAGTGGCCTCTGAATTACGTCTGTTCTTTCCCCAGCCAGCATCTGTGTTTTGATTTCCATCTGGGGGACTGGGCACGCGATCCAGAACCTGGCCAACCAAGATATTCCACCACCACCTCTTACCCTCTCTCCTGCCATAGTAATCATTCAGCTCTGGGCAAATTAGCCAAGTTGGAGTCATGAGATTAAAATCAACCCTGAGGACTCATTGGAAGGACTAATGCTAAAGCTGAAGCTCCAGTATTTTGGTCGTCTGATGCCAACAGCCAACTCACTGGAAAAAAGTCTCTGATGTCGGGAAAGACTGAAGGCAGAAGGAGAAGAGGGCATCAGAGGATGAGATGGCTGGATGGCATCACTGATGGAATGGACATGAATTTCGGCAAACTTCAGGGGATGGTGAGGGAGGCCTAGCCTGCTGCAGTCCATGAGGTTGCAAAGAGTTGGACACAACTGGGCGACTGAACAATAACACGGATATTGCTTCTTAGACGTCATGCTATTGCACAGTTTAACAGACTTATGTATGTGTGCTGTGTGTGCTTAGTCGCTCAGTCACGTCTGACTCTTTGCAACCCTATCAACTGTAGCCCGCCAGGCTCCTCTGTCCATGGGGATTCTCTAGGCAAGAATACTGGAGTGAGTTACCATGTCCTCCTCCAGGGGATCTTCCGAACCCAGGGATTGAACCCAGGTCTCTGACATTGCAGGCAGGTTCTTTACCGTCTGAGCCACCGGAGAAGCCCTTACAGATTCAGGTATAATGTAAACATAATCTTGCTATGCACTGGGAAACCAAAAACTCACTTTATTGTGATCTTCACTTTATTATGGTGGTCTGGAACCCAAACTGCAGTATCTCCAAAGTGTGCCTGTACTTCTAAAGCATATTCCAAAGCCATCCACTGCCTGCCATTTCATGACTCATCTGCAGCCCATCATCTGAACAATTTCTAGAGCCACCACAGTTTCACTCATAACCCCCGAAAATCCACTTTTCACGCAGCAACCAAGGTGAGGGCAATTGGGAGCCACAGAAAGAACATGAGCAGGAAAGGGGAAGCCTCTTGTTAGGACAAGGATCTCTACTTTGCCCACAGATCATCTTTAACTATGTCTCAGCTGCGACACTGAGTTATTTTCTGGGTGTTTGTTCTAAGAGTACCCCAGCAGGATTGCGCAGGGGTTGGCAAAGCCGCCCAGGTCACTCAGGATTAACTGCAGGGAATGACGATTTGTCCTTTGCCTGTGTCTTCCTTCAATTCTTTTCTTTTATTTAATTGTTGGCCACATGGCAGGAGGGATCTCAGTTCCCAGACCAGTGATGGAACCTATGCCCCCTGCAGTGGAAGCATGGAGTCTTAACCACTGGACCGCCAGGGAAGTCTCATTCCTTGGCTTCTTCAGCAGGTAGGCCAGGGGAACACACTCAGGGCTACACTTTCCATACAGTTCAGCCAAAGTGTGTTCGGGGCTTCCTTTGGGCAAGGCCATTGGTGGGTGTGGGAGGTTTGCAGAATAGACAAAAAGGTGTCCTGGAGTTGAGGGGCTTTGAAGCCCATGGGGGAGGGAGAAATTCATGAGACAAGGGAGGAAACGCATGTAGAAAAAACATTTTAGACATCCAAAAGTAACAATGGTGAAAGAAGCTAGACACAGAGGCCATATAGCGTATGGCTCCATTCATATGAAATATTGAGAATAGGTAAATCCACAGAGACAGAAAGATTATTCTAGGGGTTGAGGGGAGGGGTGGGTGACTGCTTAATCGGTGTGGATTTCAGGAGACAAAAATGTTTTGGAACTAATTAGAGGCAATGGTTACAGACATGAGCATATGAAATACCACTGAATAATACATTTTAAAATGGTTAATTTTCTGGGACCTCTGGTGGTTCAGTGGTTAAGACTCTGTGCTACCAATGCAGGGGCTGCTAGCTCATCCCTGGTCGGGGAACTAAGACCTCACAGGCTGAGTGGCACACCCAAAAGTGTACCACATATTAAATAAAACTAAGTTTATTTTACACATCTTAATAAATACATTAAATATATAAATTAATTAAACATAAAATTAAACAATTTTATGTTTAATATTAATTAAATAAATTAAATATAAAAATAAATTAATTAAAAAATAAAAACACCTCTTAAATAAATAAGATGGTTAATTTTCAGAACCACTTTGCTATATAGCAGAAATCAACACAACACTGTAAATCAACCATACTTCAGTTTTTTAAATGGCTAATTTTATGTGAATTTTATCTCAATTAAAAAAATCAAGAACATAATTCTAGCCAGAAAGATATCAAAGACTTCATAGCAGGAGTGGCTTTGGAACTAGACCATGAAGGATGGG
The DNA here is from genome assembly GCF_054371585.1 of Giraffa tippelskirchi. Taxonomy (NCBI): domain Eukaryota; kingdom Metazoa; phylum Chordata; class Mammalia; order Artiodactyla; family Giraffidae; genus Giraffa; species Giraffa tippelskirchi. Next base: position 27,551,843 of record NC_137287.1, read on the forward strand.
TTGGGTCTTGTCCTGTGGAGACGGGGAGGCTCAAGAGGGTGAAAGAGATTTTCGAGGTCTAGTAAAAGGCTACTGCATCATCAAATTGTCAGTAAAGGTTACATTAGCCCTGCTTACAGATGGGAAAGCCAGGCCCAGAAAGAGGAAATGACTTGTTCAAGGAGGCACAGGTGGTAAGTAGCAGAGAGCTGGGAATCAAACTCCTACTAGTCTGCTCTTAACCCTGCTAAAGCGTCTCTAGAAGAGGGAAGAGCATAGACTCTCAGATAAATTAGAAGAATTTATCCGGGGTGGGGGTGGGGTGGGTAAAATGGTCAAAAGTGGTCAAAAATGGTCTAAAGTGGTCAAAAGTACAAACTTCCACTTAGAAAATAAATAAGTCCTGGGGATGCAATGTACAACACAGTGAACATTGCTAATAGTGCTGGATTGCATATTTGAAAGTTGCTAAGTTCTCACCACAAGGGAATAAATGTGTAACAGTGTGGTTATAGAAGTTAACTAGATTTCTGGTAGTGATCATTTAGTAATCAATATATACAAATATTGAATCACTGTGTTGCACACCTGAAACTCATATATTTCAGGTGTATCACAATTTTTAAAAAAAGACCTCTATGGTCTTCACAAAAGAATAATCAGATGTTAGCCCACTAGGACATATACTCATGACAACAACCTTTATAACAGTGAAATATTGGCAATGCAGATGTTCAGCTCTGTAGGGGCTGGTTAAAATTAAGTTATTGAAGAACATTTGATAAGTCGAGGATGCAAACACACTATAATGCTAAAAAGGCAAGACATGAAAAAATAAATAGGTAACAGTTGCATCTAGGAAAACTTACTAGAAAAACATGCATCACACTGTTGATTTTCTTTGAAAGATAGAAATGTGTATGTTCTTCCTACTTATGTATGTATGTGAAAGTGTTAGTCGCTCAGCCATGTCCAACTCTTGGGGACCCCATGGACTGTAGCCAGCCAGGCTCCTCTGTCTGTGGAATTCTCCAGGCAAGAATACTGGAGTAGGTAGCCATTCCCTTCTCCAGGGGATCTTCTGCACCCAGGGATCAAACCCAGGTGTCCTGCATTGCAGGCAGATTCTTTACCATCTGAGCCACTAAGGAAGCCCATATATGTATGCATATATACACATATATATGTGTGTATTTGTTTGTTTGTTCAGTTGCTCAGTCGTGTCGGACTCTTTGTGACCCCATGGACTGCGGTACAACAGGCCTTCCCGTTCTTCACCATCTCCCAGAGCTTGCTCAAACTCATGTCCACTGAGTTATCAGTGATGATAACTTTTTCCATGTCTATAAAATGAAGAAAATAATTTGAGGACCTCTCGCCTCAATTTGTTATAAATACCAAGTGAGATATTGCATATAAATCTTAAAGCACAGTATCTGGTATGGGACAAATGCTCAGTAAAATAATAATTATTATTATGTACATGTATTAATTTTGTAACTAGAAACGCAGGCTATTTTTAAAGCCTGCAGAACCTTTTTTGTTTTTTTGAGTTTTTTCAAAACATAGGGGACTCCTACATCCCAGCCCCTGGAATTTGTCTCCCTTCGCTCTCTGTCAGCGGTATCCTCCTCCAGGTGTAAAATTGGAGGGAGCGGTGAGTCATGGACTGTTTCTTCTGCTGCCCTTGAAATATGGGCTGGCCTCCGATCCATGCTGCTCTTCGTGGAAAGTAACCAGCTTCTTTCTCTCTCTTTCTTAACATTGTGTTAGTTTCAGGTGTACAGCAGAGTGATCCATTTATACATATACATATATCTATTATTTTCCCATATCAGTTATTGTAGAATATTGAGTAGAGTGCCCTGGGCTATACAGTAGGTCTTTGTCGGTTATCTGTTTTACATAGAGCAGTGTGCATAAGTCAATCCCAATCTCCCAATTTATCCCTCTATCCAACCTTTCTCCTTTGGTAACTATAAATTTGCTTTTGAAGTCTATGAATCAGTTTCTACTTTATAAATAAGTTCACTTGTATCATTTTTTTAGATTCCATATATAAGTGATATCAGGTACTTGTCTTTCTCTGTCTGATTTACTTCACTTAATATGATAATGTCTAGGTCCATCTGTGTTGCTGCAAATGGCATTATTTCATTCTTTTTTACGACTGAATAATATTCCATTCTGTATATGTACCACATCTTCTTTATCCATTTCTCTGTTGATGGGCATTTAGGTTGCTTTCCTGTCTTGGCTATTGTAAATAGTGCTGCAATGAACACTACAATGCATGTATCTTTTCAAATTATGTAAGCAGCTTCTTAACACATTAGGTTCAGCCTTCCCCACCTAGCTCCTCTTCCAGAGGCTACCAACCAACCGATAGAGGTTGATGAGATTCAAAAATGTTTTATTTCTCTCTACTCCCAGCCCTGGCAGCAGGAACAGCATCTCTGCTCACCTCATGGAGTCCTATTTCAGGCATTCACATCAAGGCTCCCAAGTTAATCCATACGCTGGGTAGAGACTTTTTCCCTTAGAGACAGAGAAGATGCTGCCTTAGCACCATCCCACACCTCTGGATGGTCCCTATGATTGGGACCTGAGTTCCTTTTCTCCTTCTCTTAAGACTGGTTCTTACTCAAGATCACTCCGCCCTTGGTGCAGCCTGGGGAATTGCAGGCATCTTGCCAAATTAATGGTGATGCATTGTATCCTGCAAAGAAATGTTTCTGACTTTCACAGATCTGTTTCAGGGTCCTGATGATATTGCATAATTACATAAGCAATATGTGAATTAATACTCATTGTAGAAAATTCAAATAATCTAGGACTATGTTAAGAAAAGCAAAAAGTTTCTCCGACACCTCTCCTTCAGCCCCACCCCTCTCTCCAGAGGTAACCAACCACTGGGAATGGATACAAATTTTCATTACTAGACACAATGCTCTAATGAAATTCTGTTATAGAGAACTTCATGCATTTGTGCAAATATTTGCATAACACAGATTCCTAAAAGTGAAATATCCAGATCAAAGGTTTGTTCATTTAAACTATTGCTAAATTGCCAAAGTGCCTTTCCAAAAGGTCAAATGAATTTCCAAGTTCGGCTTTTCAAGTTGGGGCTGACTTCTTAAGATTTAACAAATAGTTGTAGTAGGTGATTGGGGAAAGGTATTTTAAGTTTGCTTTAATCCCAATATTTTTCTTCCTTTCAAGGGGCCTCTTCAAAGAGATTAATATTTATAGAGTAGGTGATTGGGGAAAGGTATTTTAAGTTTGCTTTAATCCCAATATTTTTCTTCCTTTCAAGGGGCCTCTTCAAAGAGATTAATATTTATAGAGTGGGCATGCTCTCTATCTTTAACTTCAACGTAAAGAGATACCTGTGTGGTTGACCTGAAGGAAAGCGCAGTGAAAAGCACTGCATAGCCTTGACAAAACTCTACCACCGCCCAAGTGAGAAGCAGGTCGTGGTCCAATCACATATGATTTCAAAGCACAAACTAATGTTTGTTTCATACAATCTGCAGAGCAATACGGTAAGTTTCTATTTTTATTTTACAGATGAAGTAATTAAGACTGTAAGAAGTTAAGTGACTGCCAAGGTCCCAGTTAGAAAAAGAACAACAACGTGAACTCAGATCATTCGACTCTACAAGCCATGTTCTTAGCCACATACAGACTACTTATCCACCATATTAGATAACCAAGCTATAATAAGCACTATTCTCCATCATCAGAAATCCTAATTCAGTAGGTCATGGCATTTGACAAAATGCAACATCACCACTGTTACCAGTATACCTACAGAGTGAGCCACTGCAATAAGACAAGGAAAAATAAGTATAAGAAATAGAATCAAAGAGTATTAATTTGCAGATTCTGTGACTCTCCACAGAAAATTCATGAGTATTTATAAACTACTTAAGTTAAAGCTTCTGGTTACAAGATTAATATCCAAAATCAGTAAGATTTCTATACTACAATAAAATTAATTAAAAATCATAATAGCCAATAAAACAAAATATAGGAATGACTTTAACAAGATATATGAAGTTTTTGCAGAGAAAATAATAAAACTTTATTGAAGGACATAAAGAGAAGACCCAAATAAATGGAAATACATACCATGACCATGGATGGGAAGACTTGGATGGGAAGACATATCATAAATGTCAATTCTCCCCAGATAGCAAAATAATATTGTGCAGTAGTAATTAAAACAAAGTGGAATTGACATAAGGATGGACAAATAGAAAGCTGTAACAGAAAAAGGGAAGTCTAGGAATAGACCTAAATGCATATGGAAATGTGCTAAAGGCAGGAGGTTACATTACAAATCAATGGAGACAGGGTAGACTATTCCCTAGTGCTGGGGAAACTGGTGTTTCCCAGTTTGGTGTGAAAAAAGTAAAATTAGATAGCTATTTCATGCTATGTATCAATGTGTGTGCACATTAAGTCACTTCAGCCATGTCCAATTGCTTGTGACCCCATGGACTCTATGCAGTCCACCAGACTCCTCTGTCCATGGTATTCTCCAGGCAAGAATACTGGAGTGAGTTGCCATGACCTCCTCTAGGGGATCTTCCCGACCCAGGGATCGAACCTGGGTCTCTTATGTCTCCTCTGTTGACAAGCAGGTTCTTTACCACTAGTGCCACCTGAAAAGATCCCATATATCAACAGTTCTTGAGAATTTTCTTAAAATTATTGGGAGCCCAAATAGCTTTTGTTTATACTGTACCTATCAATAATTAATAAATTAACACTGAGAAATTTTAGATATATTTACTATTTCATTTAAAAATAATTGCTATAAATTCATTACATGTTAACATAAATAACATATTTTTAATTAAAAAACTCTATTTTCCAACAAAATACCTTCAGTGAGTGCTATTGTTTCACATTTTTGCAAATCTAGTATCTGGCTGGATTCTTATATCCGGGTCTACATTCAGTCTGTTGTGATATATTCTTTTGGTTGGAGTATAGAAAAAAGATCCAGCCTCACACAGATACATGGTTAGCAAAAGGAGAAGGATTTGAATAGATTTTTCAGATTATTATTGTGAATTTCTTATTTTTTACTACACCAAAACTCAAGATGGAGTAGATTTTTCAAGGTTAGCCACAATGTTGCAATATGGAATCTAAAGCTTTATCAGTGAACTTTTTATACTGTTACATTAAAAAATCCATTGGTCTAACACTTGAAAAGACATTTTAACCAAACATGATTTTGTAATATCATATATTGGTCATTTAGAAAATAATGGTTCATTGAGTTAGGCTAATCGTCCAAATATTGGCATGTTTTATCACCAAAATTACATTAATTTACATTACTATCAATATCACCAGAAAAGTCTTATATTGGGAAGTTGTCAAATTCATGGTAACAGATGCAAGTTTTCCAAAATCCTAATCATCGACTGAAAACTCAAGTTGTATCACTGGCAACAGATACTGTTAGTTGTTTTCCTTGAAGTGATAAGCTCACTTCACTTATTTTTGAGAAACTGACAAACACTCAAGCCTGAAAAAATGACACTAGAAAACACATTTATTCTTTCAAGTAAAAATTATGTTCTATGAGAAAAAAGGGCTTATGTGTACTTCCCATTCTGTCATCCAGAATATTTTTTAAAATGGGAAATACTAGAATATATATATTTGCTTATATTTTTTTTAAAAAAGAGAGATAAATCAAAATCCAGTTTTAAGTATTTACTGGGACTTCTCTGGTGGTCCAGTGGCTAAGACTCTGCATTCCCAATGCAGGGGGCCTGGATTCATTCCCTGGTCAGGGAACTAGATCTCATATGCCACAACTAAGACCCAGCGCAGCCAAATAAATAAGGAAATAATATTCTTTAAAAATTTACTGATGGGAGAAGAAACAGAGGAGAAGAGACAGGAATGAAAGCTAACTTTTCTGCTGTACTTTGACTGAGGTTTTGACTTTGCAAACACATGAATATTTTAAATAACTAATACACAAAATAAAAATGAAAAAATAAAAATAAAAGACATGTACTCAAGAGTCAAGAGCAGATAAAATTAATAATTTTTATTGCTTCATCAAAACATTCTTAAGTATAGCTGATGCTTGTTTTTAACTTATCAGTGCATGACAGTGAAGTATATAATGATTATCAATAGAACCGGGTGCCGATTTAAGCCCAAACACATCCGTAATTAACTTAAGTGTAAATGGTCTAAATATATCAACTAAAGGATAAAGACTGGCAGAGTGGATAGAAAATAATGATCCAATAATACGTTATCTAAAAGAAAAAGTCAAAGTGATAGTCGCTTGTGTCTGACTCTTTGCGACCCCATGGACTGTAGCCCACCAGGCTCCTCTGTCCACGGAATTTCCCAGGAAAGAATACTAGAGTGGGTAGCCATTCCCTTCTCCAGGGGATCTTCCCAAACCAAGGATTGTCTCCTGCATGGCAGGTGAATTCTTTACCGTCTGAACCACCAGGGAAGTCCTATCTATAAGAAAATCACTTCAAATATTGGTGGACTGAAAGTAGACAGAAAAAGATATACAAACATTAGCCAAAAGAAGGAGCAGCTATATTAATATCAGATAAAGTAGATTTCAGAACAAAGAACATTGTAAGAGGGACATTATATAATTATAAAAGGATTGGCTCACCAAGAAGACACTGCAATCATGTTTATGCACCAAACAGAAGCAGACTGATAGAACTGAAAGAATAAATAGACAAATACACAATTTTTCAAAATTCACAATTATAATTGATTACTTCAACACTCCACTGCCAGCAACTGATAGAACTACTAGACAGAAAATAAACAAGGATATAAAATAATTGACTAGCACTATTAACTGATTCAACTGGTATCTATGGAACACTTCCCTGAACAGCAGTAGAACACACATTTTTTTCCATGTGCCCAAGGAATCCTTCGAGCAGGCTCTGGGAGTTGGTGTTGGACAGGGAAGCCTGGCGTGCTGCAGTCCATGGGATCGCAGAGTCAGACATGACTGAGCAACTGAACTGAACTGAAGGAATGTTAAGACAGAACATAACCTGGTCCCCTAAACAAATATTAAATTTAAAAGAACTAAAATCACACAAATTATGTTCTCTGACCATAATGGAATCAAACCAGGAATCAATGACAGAAATATAACAAAAATCTCCCAAAACTTGGAGACTAGACAACATACATATAAAAAGTCTTTGAGTCAAAGAAATCTCAAAGGAAAATTTTATTAAAGAATCAAATGGAAATGAAAATATGACTTACTAAAATAAATGAAATGAAGCTAAAGTATACTGAGACAGAAATTTATAGTAGTAAATACTCACATTAGAAAAGAAGAAAGGTCTCAAATCAATAACCGAAGTTCCCATGTCAAGAAACTAAAATAATAGTAAAATAAACACAGAGAGTGCAGAAGGAAGGAAATAATAAAGAGTAGAAATCAGTGAAACCAAAACCAGCAAAAGTAATAGAGAGAACACAACAATGAAACAAAACTCTAATTCTTATCCCCCAAGATCAACAAAAATGATAAACTTTTAGGAGACTGACAAACATAAAGTGAGAGAAGACACAAATCACCAGTGTCAAATGAAATGAGATAGCTCCACACACTCTGTAGCCATTAAAGAAATAATAAAGGAATACTACAAACAACTTTGCATTTAGAACTTTGACCACTTAGAAGAAGCATAAAATAGTTTGGCACTCCAATACTTTGGCCGCCTGATGCAAAGAGCTGACTCATTGGAAAAGACCTTGATGCTGGGAAAGATGGAGGGCAGGAGAAGAAGGGGATGACAGAGGATGAGATGGATGGTTGGCATCATTGACCCAATGGATATGAGTTTAAGCAAACTCCAGGAGATAGTGAAGGACAGGGAAGCCTGGTGTGCTGCAGTCCATGGAGTTGCAAAGAGTCAGACATTATTTAACGACTGAACAACACCACCTTACAAAGCTAAATATGCACTTCCATGTGACTTGAAAATTGCACCCTTGGGTATTTATCCCAGAAAAATGAAAACTTATATTCACACTAAAGAATTATACAAGTGTTCATAGCAGCTTTATTCATAATAGCCCCAAATTGGAAACCATGCAGATATCCTTCAATGGATGAACCAAACTGTGGTACATCCGTCTATGAAATACTACTCAGCCAGCAAAAAGAATGAACGGTTGATACATGCAACAACTTGGATAGATCTCAAGAGAAATATGGTGACTGAAAAAAAGATAAACTCAAATGCTTATATACTATATGATTCCACTTATATAACATTCTTAAAATGATAAAATGGAAATAGAAAATAATTAGCAGGTGTCAGGGATTGAGTGGGGGAAAGTAACCGCCGTCATTAAAGTAATGGAACCAGAGGTCCCTGCTGCTGCTGCTGCTCAGTCGCTTCAGTCGTGTCCGACTCTGTGCAACCCCATAGACGGCAGCCCACCAGGCTCCGCCGTCCCTGGGATTCTCCAGGCAAGAACACTGGAGTGGGTTGCCATTTCCTTCTCCAACCAGAGGTCCCTATGATGGAGCTATTCTGTATCTCAACTATGGTGTGGCCGCACAAATCTATGCATATGATACAATGATATAGAACTAAATACGCACACACACCAAGTGCACACAAACCTGGGGAAATCTGAATAATGTCAGTGGGTTGTATCAATGTTAATTTTCTGCTTGTGATATTGTACTATGCAAAATGTTACTGCTGAGGGAAAACAGGTGAGTAGACAGAAATCCCTCTAATATTTCCTGCAACTGTATGCAATCTACAATTATCTCAATATACAATGTTAAAAAAGAAGACAGATCACAGAGTTCAGATGTGATGTTTATCATACACAAAAAATCAGGAACCAAATGTAAAGAATGCCCATGAAAATGGCAACACAATAGTAAAAAAACAAACAAAAAATGCAAAAGGAAATGAACTAAGAATTCACAGAAAAGGAAATTCATATATCCAATAAACAGATGAAAAGATGTTTAACTTCATTGATAATCAGGAAAAGGCAAAAATAAAATAACAAAACTCATTTCACACTCACCAGATTGGCAAACCTCTAACAGTCTTGATAGTTTATGGGTGTTTGGTATGGATGCAAGGAAATGGCAACTCATACCCTGCTAGGAAGGGTGTAAATTTATACGATCACAGTTGGACAACAAGTTGACAATGTTTATTAAAATTGAAAGCATGCATACTGTTTGCTTCATGCTTCCACTTCTAGATAACTACCCAGTATAAACTCTTGCTCCTGAGCTCAAAAAGATATTTATACCAGGGTTGCCATGATAGCAGTGTTTGGTAATAGTGATAAATTGAAAACAACCTATATGTTATCAATAGGACACTGGTTGAAGAATTTGTGGTATGTTCCTATATTACAAATACTTTGAACAGTTCAAAAAATAAAAGAATTGGTCTACACGTATCAGCATGCATAAGTCTTGAAAACATAATGCTTAGTCGTAAAAACAAGAGATAAATGGACATGTACAGGGTAATACCACATCCTGTATGTGTATACACACATGATAAAGTAAAAACTCAAACACGTGGATAAGAGGGACTCATATTATTTCACAATGAGATCACTCCTGGGAAGGAAGAGAACTAAAGAAGGATTTTCAGCTGAATCTTGAGGTGTTGTTCATTTGTTTGCTTGCTTTAAAATTGATTTAAGCAAAGATCTTAGCACTGGTCAATCCTGGAAGGTGGATACAAAAGTGTTAGCCTTTTTCCTGTGCTAGCTTTATGCCTGAAATTAAAGCACACACAGAAAGAACCCAAGCGTGCTCCGTGATGTTGGGGCACACCCATACTTGGAAGACCCGGCTCCAGGATGAATCAGTATCACTGCTAAGGCAGTTACATCATGAGAAGTAGGAGCAGGAGTGGGGTGGGGGCTCAGAGGAGAAGGAGGAGGAGTAGCTTTCCCTGTTTATATTCCCCTTAAGTAGCATCTTTTCAAGAATATTTAAGGTGATAAGTTACTATAAACACTGTTAAGGCTGCGATGACATATATTCAAGGAGGCTGCGAAAAAGTACAGCTCAGGCTGTCCATGCTTCAGCGATGAGACAGGAGTAGGTGGTTAAAGAGAAGCCCTTTTCATCCTCATGCTGGTTTCCAGGCTGTTCACCCTTCACATTAGGATCTGGCTACACTTCTGCTGTGGGGTCTTCCCTGGTGGCACAGTGGTAAAGAACCTGCCTGCGATGCAGGAGACACAGGAGACGCGGGCTCATCCCTGGGTTAGGAAGATCCCCTGGAGAAGGAAATGGCAACCCACTCCAGTATTCTTGCCTGGAAAATCCCATGGACAGAGGAGCCTGGCAGGCTACAGTCCATGGGGTCACAAAGAGTCAGACACAACTGAGCAACTTCACTTTCACTTTTAGGCTATTTCAGAGGTGCTGACTTTCATAATACAGTTGCCCTCGTTGTCCTCGGGTTCGGCATCTGCAGATCCCGAAGGCTGGCATAAGGACTTGAGCATACTCAGATGTGGGTAACTGTAGGGGTCCTGGAACAAATCCCCAGGGATCCCAAGGGGCTGTTGTACTCTTGGAAGCACAGGACATCATTCCTATCACTGGAATCAGGGTAACATTTTCCCTCCTCCCCACATCAGTGTCTTGTCGTCAGGATTTCTTGTCCTGAGCCAAATCGTTTGGGGCCAATTTGGGGCCAAATTGTTCTTCACTGGGGAGAAAGGAGCTGTCCTGTGCACTGAAGGAGGTTCAGCAGCATCCTGGTCTCTGCAACTAGTTGCCAGACACACCCCCACCACCCCAGTTATGACAGTGAAGAATGTCTTTGTTGGATTTCCTTGGTGATCCAGTAGCTTCCCTGGAGGCTCAGATGGTAAAGAATCTGCCTGCAATGCAGGAGCCCTGGGTTCGATCGCTGGGTCAGGAAGATTCCCTGGAGAAGGAAATGGCAACCCACTCCAGTATTCTTGCCTAGAGAATCCCATGGACAGAGGAACCTGGTGAGCTACAGCCCATGGGGTCTCAAAGAGTCAGACACAACTGAGTGACTAACACATACATACATATGGCTGAGTGACTAACATGTACATGCATATATACCAGTAGCTAAGGAGCTTCCCCGAGTGGCTCAGCAGTAAAGAACCTGCCTGCGATGCAGAAAACACAGGAGATGCCGCAGGTTCGATCCCTGGGTTGGGAAGATTCCCTGGAGGAGGGCATGGCAACCCGCTCCAGTATTCTTGCCCGGAGAATCCCATGGAGAGAGGAGCCTGGTGGGCTACAGTCCGTATGGTAACACAGTATCTGAAGCAACTGAGCAGGCACACACTAAGTAGCTAAGACTCTGTGCTCCTAATACTGGGGACCTGGGTTCAGTTCCTGGTCAGAGAACTAGATCCCACATGCTACAACTAAGACCTGGGACAGTTAAATAAATACATTGATAAATATTTTAAAAAATGAATGGCTCCAGATGTTGCCAGATATCCCCTGGGGCACCAAATCACCCCTGGTTGAGAACCACTGCTCCCAAGACTGGTCCGATGCACAGTCAATGGGATGCAGGTCAGCGAGCTTGGTCATGTGCAGGACGCTCAGACATCGTCTTCACCATGGCAGACAAAGCCTGCTTCATTAACTGAAAGTTTCCCCAGTAGTTTCTCTCTCACAGATCCGTTATGCTGCACCTTATGTTTACAAGGGAATACGCTGGCCTCCCAGAACCATTTCCAGTTTTTGAAACCCTCTGTGGTCGCATGTTTACAGGCAAAGCCAGACTCATTTGGGGATGACACTGCATGGTTTAAGAATCTTGTGCTGCCTGGAGACCGGCCTCCACGTCTGAGTTATCTGACATCTGGCAACAGAAGGGCTGAGTGAGTCCAGCGCACATCACTCCTGACTAATCTTTTAGAATCAATATACTGAGTCACTCAGTACCTGACATTTACTTGTACAGTACCCTCCTTAAAATGTGATTTATTTATTCATTTTCCAATTGCTTCTTCTCTCTCCATCTCCCAGTGAATTAAATATCTGTGCTCAAGCCCCAAGGACCTTCTCTCAAATACTCTCTCCAGGCTTCATCTATACATATATGACTACAGTGAGAATCTATTTATTTATTTTGGTTCCACTGCATGTGGGATCTTAGTTCCTTGACCAGAGATCGAACCTGCAGCCCTTGCACTGCAAGCTGGAGTCTTAACCACTGGACCATTAGGGAAGTCTGTGGGCTGCTTCTACTTCTATCCATGCTATTTCTTTCTCTGGAAACAGAGTCCCTCTCCCCATTTCCTCTCCCAGGCCATCCAGTCAAGTAACCTCAAGGCATCTCGGACTTGGGGTTGCCAGGTTTAACAAACAAAAATACAAGGTGCCCAGTTAATGCTAATTTCAAACAAATAAGCAAAATTTTGAGTATAAGCATATCCTCAATATTGCACAGGACAAACTTATACTTAAAAAGTTATTTGTTGTTTATCTGAAATTCAAAGTTAACCAGCATTTTATCTGGCAACCTACACAGACATCTCCTTTGAAGCACTTACCACACGTGGAAATTTTCTTTGTGTGATTAGCTCCATGAGGGCAATGAACAGGTTTGTTTTATTTCTGTCTTTTATTTATTTATTATTAAATATATAAACTATTATTATATATAAAATTTATTAAAACTATAAATATTATTTATTTCTCCCCTGTTTTATTTCTGGCTCTGAGCACCAAGCTTTGAGCATAGAGAGCCTGGAATGAACTCTGATAGGTGAATGGATAAGCATGCGAAGGAAGGAGGGAAGAAGAGAGAAAAGAAGGAAAGCTAGGGAAGAATGGAACCCATGCAAGGTATGTTCTCTTGTTAATGAACCTCTTTTAGGTCTTGGGAAGCATCATATTTCTTTCTACTTCTGCAACTTTGCCTGTTCCCTTCCTCATCTGGTTAATGAACCCAGGGTCTGGGGTCCCTGGACTGAGTCAGAACCTCTGCGCTCCCAATATACCCAGATCTTCCCTCTGATGAAGCACTTACCATGTTATATAATTATCTGCTAATATATCTGTCTCTCTCACCAGCCCATAAATTCCTTGAGGACAGGCATGATGTCTCATTCATCTTGGAAACCATGTAACTAGGCAAAGCTGGTAAATATCCAATGAACACTGGTTCATTGACATGTTGAGATATCAAGCTGACTGCCTAGCCTTAATGTAGCTACAAGTAACAACCCCAGCTTCTACCCTTGGCCATCTTCAGGCTGGTCCTGGCACATCATCACATCAAAAACAAATTAACAAAAAGAAAATGAGAAACAAAACCAGCAAACCCATCCCTGATAGTAAGTAATGTCCTTTTATTTTTAACTGAAGGTTTTATTGGGAGATAGCTATTTTGTTCATCCCGGATTTCTAAATGTCCTCTTGATTTGCATCTTTTCTCCTTATATACCTTTTACTCCTCCCTGAATCTTTTATTTCTTCTCCCTTTGTCTGGCCACACTGGCTCCAGGGTCCCAACATACCTACCCCACCCCATTACCTGTAGTTTGTGGGTACGGCTATTTAGTCCTCTCTGGACTTTTCCAATTTGCAGCCCACTCAGAGAATTATTCCTGGGAACCAACTTCCTTAGAAGTTAGAGAAGGATAGGGGAATTTTAAATTAGTAATTTAATTATGGCTTCCTGTCATACCAGAAGATGGCACATTCAATCACAGAGTAGGATGGGGTTAAAGTAGAAAATCATGCTGATTCAATGCAGAGAATGTAAGCTTTCTAGAGTCAAGACCAGAACTACTGAGAAATGAGATGTGACGAGAGGGAAACCAACAGCAAGAAAGGGGACCTGAGAAGAAAGTGATGAGGTTCTGAAGTCCAGAAGTTCTGATGTTTAGAACAGGCTCTTAAACATCTCCCCTTTATCTAAACATGATGGTGCCTCCTCTCTTAGGATGTCTCCTGCTAATGCTCTTGTGATTTCTTTTCTGAACGGGGCACTTGAGCCTGATGACACCTTAATAGAGTAGATAGGAGGCCACCAGGTAAAGAACCTGGAGCACATCCAAGGAATACTTCTGAAAACACACATTCTCATTCTATCCTTCCCTTCTACTTTTGGTGTTAGAGGCATATATGTAAAATTTTTGTACCTTCCTGCTGTATTGACCCTTTCATCATTATAAATGTCCCTCTTTGTCTCCAGTAACATTTTTTGCCTTCAAATCTATTTTGTTCATCATTAGTATTACCACTCCTGCTCTCTATGCTTGCATGGTATATATTTTTCTATCTTTTTATTTTCAACCTATTTGTGCCTTTGAGTCTAAAATGTGTCTCTTTTGGGCACATTGGATAGTTGGATCCTATTCTTCTAAAGTCCAGTCTGATAATCTCTGCTTTTTGAATGGAGTGTTTAATTCATTTGCACTTAATGTCATTGTTGTCATGGTTGTATTTACCCCTGTCATTTTATTTGTTTTCTATATGCCCTATGTCTTTCTTGTTCCCCTGTTCCTCTTTTATTAACTTCTATGTTAAGTAGATATTTTCTAGTTAACAATTTTAATTATTTTGTTCCCTTTTTCTTTTTACTACATTATTTTGAGTTATATCCTTAGTGGTTGCTCTGGAGTTCCTTTCAACTTTTAATTCTCATAAAAATCCTAGAATTTTGTGTCAGTGAATCTCATCACTTATTTGAGAGATCGATTGTTTTATTCCATGAAGGTTTATCAAACATCTACATGTGTCAGACCCTGTTATAGACATAAGGGACTCAGAGGACAGCTACAGGATTTTTTGTGCTTCCCTGGTGGCTCAGATGGTAAAATATCCGCCTGCAATGTGGGAGACCTGGGTTCGATCCCTGGATTGGGAAGATCCCCTGGAGAAGGGAATGGCAACCCACTCCAGTATTCTTGGAGAGTTCCATGGACAGAGGAGCCTGGTAGGTTGCAGTACATAGGGTCACAAAGAGTCGGACATGACTGAGCACTGAGCAACTAACACACATAAACACACATTGTTTTATTTCATGAAGGTTTATCAAACATCTACATGTGTCAGACCCTGTGGCAGACAGAGGGGACTCAGAGATGAACGGGTCATGGCTTCTGCCCTCAAAAGAGACGAGACAAGGAAAGTCAGCTGTTATGATGCAGTGTAATTAGTGCAACATTACAGAGGATGCATGGGGTAATACATTATGTCCACAAGCACAAAAAGGAGACGAGTCCATTCAATCTGTAGGAGTCGGAAAATGCTTCCAAGAAAGCAAGAAGCCTGACCTATTTATTGAATAATGACTAGGAGTTATCTGGTCAGAGAAGTGGGAACCAGGGCTTCCAGAAGGAACAACCTGAACCAAAGCCTGGAGGCATGACAGACTGTGAGCCTTGAAAGTAACGCAGGGAGGTGATGGCAGCTAGATCAAAGATCCTAGCTCTTCTTCAAGTTGGTGATACCATCCAACCATCTCTTCCTCTGTCATCCCCTTCTCCTCCTGCCTTCAATCTTTCCCAGCATCAGGGTCTTTTCCAATGAGTCAGTTCTTCGCATCAGGTGGCCAAAGTATTGGAGTTTCAGCTTCAGCATCAGTCCTTCCAATGAATATTCAGGAATGATTTTAGTTTAGGGTGAAAAGAAGCTAGAACCAAGGTAATCTGATTCCCAAGGTAATCTGCTTTTCCCACTATCTCATGTTGCCTTCAAATAATGATGTTTCCTTTCTGCCTCAAGTTAAGAAATTTTAATTTAGTCCCAAAACAAACCCCATAAAATGAATTCAGACTTATGTATCTCTCACATAAGTTAACCACACTCAAAAATAAGAGGAAAAATACTAAGAGTTTTTCTTCCCATGTGCTAAGTTCTATGACTTGATTAAACTCAAGTATATTTTGTATTTTCAAGAGAAATATTGGGCCCCTCCATTTTTAATAACAATTTTAAAACAGAAATATGAAATTTCCTAACTCCTAAAGGCTAACTTGATATTAATTGAATAATGACTATTTCTCTGACACTCAGGGCACAATTTCTCAGAGCACTTCAATTCAATCTACAATATTTATTCAGGACATACTAAGCATATGGGATCATTCAAACAGCAGTAGAGGTAAACTAAAATACATAAAATCCAGCATCTCGGATCAAAGTATTTTCAGTCTCATATAAGAGGGTCTTTTTGTAATCTCATGAATGTTTTTGACGTTCCCCCAAAATTGAATGCCTTTAACTCAGCAATAGCGCTTAAAATATTTTTATTCATATGTAAAAATGAAAGATATTGATTGTAGCATTGTTTATAACATTAAAAGTATGAAGTAGCTTAAATGTCCATTAATAGGGAATGGTTGGATATACCTAGACATTGGGAAGATATCCAATCATCAGAAAGGATGAGATAGTTCTGTATTATTGACATAGGAAGATGGCCATGATACACTGTGAAAAAACTAGGCTATGTTTAGTACCTACAATATGATTCCCTTTATTATAAAATACATATGTAAGTATATGTATCAAATAACAGACTGAAAAGACAGATGCCAAATCTGATGGTAGTTTGAGGGTGGGATATGGCTTTTGCTTTCTACTTTTTACACGTCTGCCTGAGTTTTCATAATGAGCAGATATGCCTTTAAAAAGACTTTTTAAAAGCTTATTCACAGTATCTATGCAAACCCTGCTATAAATGGCCACTCAATTACTTCAGTCTCTTACATCTCAGCCATCAGAAGAGAAAGAAAAATGTCAACTTGATTAGCCAGAAATTGCTATAAAGAATAGTCAGTGAAGTAAGTCAGACAGAGAAAGAGAAATATCGTATGACATCACTTCGATGTGGAATCTAAAAATAAAATAATACAAATGAACTTACAAAGCAGAAACACATTCACAGACTTAGAGAATGAACTTCTGGTTGCCAGTGGTGGGAGGGATGAGGGGAAGGGATAGTTACGGAGTTTGGAATGGACACGTACACACTGCTGTATTTAAAACGGATAGCCAACAAGGACCTACTGTATAGCATATGGAACTCGGCTCAATGTTAGGTGGCAGCCTGGATGGGAGAGGAGTTTGGGGGAGAACAGATACATGCATATATATGGCTGCGTCCCTTCCCTGTTCACCTGAAACCATCACAACATACCCCAGTACAAAATTAAAAGTTTAAAAAAAAAAAAAAAAAGAACAGTCAGACGTTCAACTACGGCCCTTTCAGAGAACACTGTGGCAAAGTTTGGCCAGAGGCTTCGGCTTCCTGGCTTCAGTATATAGGCTAAATATTTTGTTGGTGAATATCATTCCAAAGTAAATGTCTTAAAACAAAGCTGTTTGCTATGTTAATATCTAGTTAACACTAGCACTGCTTTGTTGATTTGCATTTAATATGCCAGCTTCATTCTACATTTTTCTTTTATTTTTTTTTAATTCTATGTTATTTTTGACTGAACTGGGTCTTCGTGGCTTCATGCAGGCTTTCTCTAATTGTGGCAAGTGGGAGCTACTCTCTAGTTGCGTTGCATGGGCTTCTCACTGCAGTGGTTTCTCTTGCTGTGGAGCACGGACTCTAGAGCGTGGGCTCAGTAGCTGTGGCACATGAGCTTAGTTGCCCATGGCACGTGCGATCTTCCTGGACCAGAGATCAAATCCATGTTCCCTATATTGACGGGTGGATTCTTAACTACCGGGCCACCAGGGAAGTCCTATCTTTTTCTTTTCTGGGGCCATGTTCTTGCAACAGTCACTCTCAGTATCACAGCACATGGCTTTTTAAATTTATTTTTATTTGACTGTGCCAGCTCTCAGTTGAGGCATACAGGGTCTTCCATCTCCGCTGTGGTATACGGGTTCTTTTAATTGCAGCCAATGGGATCTAGTTCCCCAACTGGGGATTGAACCTGGGCCCCCCCGTATTGGAAGCTCAGAGTTTTAGCTACTAGGACCATCAAAGAAGTCCCCCACAGCATCTGACTTTTAATGCTATGGATAAGGAGGGGACAACCAGTTCTATTGTTCACTAATGGGAAGCAATTGCCTTCTCAACCCTTGGAATCTCCATAAAACCAGCAGTAGTAGAAGGGTAACCAACTACCCTGACTTACTTGGGAACGATGGTTTCCCAGTATGCAGGACTTTGCAGCACTAAAATCGGGGGACACTCCCAGGCAAATCAGGATGTTGAATACCCTGGCAGTGGAATACCCTAGTAGTGGCCATTGTTGGGTATTTTTTCAGACAGCATTTTTCTACTCAAGACTTCTTCATTACAAGAGATTATTGATGCTACAGGGCCCATGTGAGTGATTTCTCACAAAATACTCTTTATAACCAAATTCCATCAAATGAATCGTTGCTATGTTCAAAGACGGCCTTTCAAATGGGATTTCCTGAGTGTTGCTCTCCATTTTCCCTACTTAGTCCTTCAGCAAGTTCACAGTAAAATAGAGTAGTGATCTCGATCTTACAGCTAACGCAAAGTCATTTATAGCCATTAGCCTCATGCGTATCTCCAGAGAGTAGAATCTTTAACTGGATGGGGTGGTGTCCAGGCACAGGTGATTTTATTATGTGGCAGGGGAAGAGAAACTGACCCAATGGAAGACAGGTAGGGTTGGAAACTTGACTGTTCTTCTTGGTCCTTATAGTTTCAGAAGAACTTGTTAGAAGATTCAGGCTTCAGTGCTCTGAACCAAAGGAGTTAATCATACATATGTCATGGCTAGGCGTATCATGATTACAAGTTAGAAGGAAAAAGGTCAGTTAAGTATTAGCAGAATGATGCTAAATTTTGATCCAGGAGTCTAATTTTAGTAAAGCTTGACTTTGCAAAATATGTTTAAACGTTTATTTTGTTGTTCAGTTGTTCGGTCATGTTCGACTCTTTGCGACCCCATGGGCTGCAGCACACCAGGCTTCCCCGTCCTTCATGATCTCCCAGAGTATTATATACTACATGTATTTATTATTTTCACATAAAGGAATGGAAATTCACTTTGCAAGCTCATTTTCTTTTGAGACTTTAAAAACACTTTGAGATCAAAAAGACTCTCTTCTATGAGACTGAAAATTCTTTGATCCGAGATGTCATGTAAAAATTTTACATATTGTGGGTTTCCTCTGCTATTGTGTGAATCGTACCACACACTTAGTATGTTGTTAATAAATAACCTAGACTGAGTTGAAGTGCTCTGAGACTGTTGTCATTATTATTCAATTAATACCAAGTCAGGCTTTAGGAGTTAGGAAATTTCATATTTCTGTTTAAAGAATGGAGGCACCTGGAACTTCCCTGGTGGTCAGTGGCTGACTCTTGAGCTTCCAATCCAGGGGGCCCAGATTGATCTCTGGTCAGGGAACTAGATCCCACATGCCACAACTAAGACTGGCATAGCCAAATAAATAAATAAAATACATATTTTAAAGTGGAGGGACCTAATATCTCTCTTGAAAATGAAAAATATGCTTGAATTTAATCAAGTCATAGAACTTAGCACATGGGAAGGAAAACCCTGTTAGTATTTTTCCCCTCATTTTTTAAGGTAGTTAACTTTTTCATTCACTCCAGTCTTGAAAGTGAGTGACAGCTCATATTTGACCCCTGGGAAGGAAGAGAAAGCTTAGTGCTATATCTCTTAGCTTTTACTCATTCCCACAAAACATGAATGAGGGGCTTCCCTGGTGGCTCAGTGGTAAGGAATCTGCCTGCCAATGCAGGAGACACAGGTTTGATCCCTGGGTTGGGAAGATCCCACATGCTGCAGAGCAACTAAGACCATGCACTGCAATACTGAGCCTTTGCTCTAGAGCTCAGGTACCACAACTACTGAGCCCATGAACTGCGACTACTGATGCCTGGGCACCCTAGAGCCTGTGCTCCACAAAAGAAGCCACCACGATGAGAAGCCCATGAATGGAAACTAGAGAAAAGCCCTCGCAACAACCCAGCACAGCCTATATATATGTGTTTGTTTTTTTTTAATTTTACATATAAACTATCAACAGAAAAACCTTTCTGGATTGGATATCACAGAGCTTAAAAAAAAAAAAGCCACAATTTATAATGGCATTCTAGAAGGAACTCTAAACTAAGGTTGGGAAAAAATGTTAACAGTCACACACCAACCAGGTTTACTGACTGAGTTCTTTGCCTCTTTTCCCTCCCTTGTTTAAATGAAGTTTTCATTTTGGAATAATTTTAGATTTACAGAAAAGTTGCAATAATACAGAGTTCCCAAGTACCTTTAACTCAATTTCCCTCACTGTTAACATCTTACCAAATGATGGTATGTTTGTCAAAATTAAGAATTTAACATGGGTACATTGCTGTTGTTACTCAGTCATTAAGTCGTGTTTGACTCTTTGTGACCCCATGGACTGCAGCACATCAGGCTTCCCTGTCCTTCACTATCTCCCGGACCTTGCTCAAACTCATGTTCATTGAGTTGGTGATGCCATCCAACCATCTCATACTCTGTCGCCCACTTCTCTTCCCACCCTCAGTCTTTCCCAGCATCAGGGTCTTTTCTGGGTCTGCTCTTCGTATCAGGCGGCCAAAGAAAGCATTGGAGCTTCAGCTTTAGCATCAGTCCATGGGTACATTACTATTCACTAAACCACAGACTTGATCTGAATTCACCAGCCTGTTTTTAAATTAGGTATATGCGAAGTGCAATATTATGTTATAGGTGTACCACGTGGTGATTCATAATTTTTAAAGAACTTTTAAAAATTAAAAGTAGAACTTTTTTACTCTTTCTATGGAGTAGAACTGTAAACTCCATTTACAGTCATTACAAAATACTAACTCTATTCCCTGTGCTGTACAATATATCCTTGTAGCTTCTTTGTTTTATACCTAATAGTTTGTACCTCTTAATCCTCTATCCCTGTCTTGCCCCTCCCTGATTCCCTCTCCCCAGTGGTAACCACTAGTTTGTTCTCTGTATCTGTGTGTCTGTTTCCTTTTTGTTGTACTTACTAGTTTGCTTTATTTTTTTAGATACCATATAGTTTTTCCACTAATATCTTTTATTTTTTTTCTGTTCCAGGATCCAATCCAGCATCCCACACCGCCTTTTTAAAAAATATTTTTTAAAAATGTTTTTTAAACGTTGCATTGGTTTCTGCCACATAACAACACAAATCAGCCGTAATTATACATACATCCCCTCCGTCTTTAGCCTCCCTCCCCTCCACTCATCCCATCCTTCCAGGTCATCACAGAACTCCAGACTGGGCTCCCTACGCTACACAGCAACTTCTCACCAGCTATCCATCTTATACCTGATAGTGTATATATGCTGATGCTACTTTCTCCATTTGTCTCACTCTCTCCCTCCCCCCGTGTCCACAAGTCCATTCCTTACATCGGTGTCTCCATTCCTTCCCTGCAACTAAGTTCATCAATATCATTTTTCTAGATTCCACATATATGCCTTAAAATACTATATTTGTTTTTCTCTAACTTGCTTCACTCTGTATAACAGTCTCTAGGTTCATCCACCTCACTAGAATTGACTCAAATTCACTCTTTTATGGCTGCGTAATATTCCATTGTATATATATACCACCTTTCCTTTATCCATTCATCTGTTGATGGACACCTAGGTTGCTTCCATGTCCTGGCTATTGTAAACAATGCTGCTATGAACATCGGGGTACATGTGTCTTTTTTAATTACCACATTGTCTTTTTTTTTTTAACTATTTTTTTCTTTCCTTGGCTGCACTGGGTCTTAGTTGCGGCACTTGGGATCTTCAGTCTTTGTTGCGGCATGCAGCATCTTTTTTGTTGCAGCATACAAATTCTTAGTTGCAGCATTTGAATTCTTACTTGCAGCATATGGGGTCTAGTTCCCTGACCAAGGATCGAACCTGGGCCCCCTGCATTGGGAGAGTGGAATCTTAGCCATTGGACCACCAGGGAAATCCTCCACATTGCTTTTAGCATCACTCTTTGTTAAGTAGTCAGAGCCTACCTTATTGTCATGAGGACAACCAGCCTCAGCTCCATTTCCTCATTGGAGTGTGTTAAAAATAAGACAACAGGGTCCAAATGGAGTTGCTTTTGCTAAGCTCTACATCACCAAGACTTGACTTCATTACATTTGGCTCTCCTAGAAATGGAATCTTAAACCAGTCAATCAGGAATCCCCTGATCAGCATTTATTTGTAATCTGCCTGCTAGACTCCGGCTACCCTCATAACACAAGCAACTTTGCAATAATAACCAATACACTCTTCGGCCCAGTGCACTGTCGTGTTCCTGCTCCCTTCTGCCCACAAAATCTCTTGCCTTGGATGGTCCTTTGGAGCTCCTTTCTATTTGCTAGACTGGATGTTGCCCGATTCATGAACAGTTGAATAAAACCAATAAGACCTTTAAAATTTACTCAGTTGAATTTTAACGAGTGTATTCTCGCATTGAATACATTTATTTATTCTTTATTCATTCAACAGATATTAATGGAGCCCTTGCCAAGTGCTGGGCAAATGAAGCAGGTATGATCCCTCCGCCAACAGAATTGAGGGAAAATAAACAGTAATGATGTGATGGGAAAGCAAACTGTGCAAAGAGAGAAGGGTGATGAGCTGGGGGGGTAAGGTCAGGGAAAGCCTGCTTGAAGCATTGATATTTGAGATCTAAAAGCGTGAGAAGGAGAAGTTCACCAGAGGAGAAAGCAGAGAATCCAGGGGAAGAATAGCTTCCCCATCTGAAGCTAAACACGCAAGACAGCAAAACACACACAAGAGGACTCAGGTGAGGCTGCAATGGAAGACAGAGGAGATGCCCTGTTATTTACAAAACGAAGGCTGCAACTGACAACTGCGTGCTCATTGCTTTTTCCTCTGTGTCCCTACAACACGAGGTTCATGCTTTACCACGAGCTGGTTGGGGCCATCATCTCTCTAGCAGGGAGCTCCTTGAAAGAAGCATCTCTGCCTTGCTCATCTCCATTTCCTTCCCCATCCTCAGCGCCAAGCAGAGCCATTGCACAAAAAGCACCAAAACGTGTGTTTGTTGAACCGGATTAGACTTCCCGTTCCAGTCTATTCTCATTACTTTTGCTCCAAACTATATGTTGTTCAGTCGCTAAGTTGTGTCTGCCTCTTTGAGACACCGTGGACTGCAACACACCAGGCTCCCAGTCCCCCACTGTCTCCTGGAGTTTGCTCAAACTCCAGTCCATTGAGTCAGTGATGCCATCCAGCCATCTCATCCTCTGTCGCCCCCTTCTCCTCCTGCTCTTTGTCAAGCATTATTTTCTCTAAAACTTCCACTTCTCACTTGCTCTGAACTGCACACAGCTCTGTCTGAAGGCATCCTCCATTCAAACACTAAACAGAAAAGAACTCTCTTCCTCCACAGGGAGGGGGTGT
Organism: Giraffa tippelskirchi; assembly: GCF_054371585.1. Classification (NCBI taxonomy): domain Eukaryota; kingdom Metazoa; phylum Chordata; class Mammalia; order Artiodactyla; family Giraffidae; genus Giraffa; species Giraffa tippelskirchi. Next base: position 27,575,252 of record NC_137287.1, read on the forward strand.
ACCCCCAAGACAATAGAGACGTGTGGTGAGAGGAACCGGATTCTAAAACGTGATTTCTTTCTCATTGAGAAGCATGACTCAGAGGAAGAGAGGAGAAAGGGGAAGGCGAGAAGAGAGGAAGTGTAAAGGGACCTCTGAAAGATGTTCTCAGTGGTTATCTGAGCTTGGCAGGATTATTTTATTTATTGGGATGTGCCAGGTGTTAGTCATGGCATTTTTAGTTGCAGTGGGCAGAATCTTTGGTTGTGGCACGTGGAATTTAGTTCCCCGAGCGGGGATTGAACCCAGGCCCCTACATTTCACATGTGGAGTCTTAGTCACTGGACCATGAGGGAAGTCCTGGCAGGATTATCTTAAATGACATTGTCTCTCTTTTATAATCTTAAGTGTTTTTTAACTTCAAAACTTAAGAGTAGGCCTTCCCCAGTGGCTCAGTGGTAAAGAATCTGCCTACCAATGCAGGAGACATGGCTTGATCCCTGATCCAGGAAGATCCCACATGTCAAGGAGCAACTAAGCTCAAGCACCACAACTACTGAGCCTGTGCTCTAGAGCTCAGGAGCTGCAACTACTGAAGCCCGCAGGCCCTAGAGCCTGTGCTCTGCGACAAGAGAAGCCACCACAATGAGAAGCCCGCACACCGCAACTAGAGAGTAGCCCCCGCTCTCTGCAACTAGAGAAAGCCCTTGCAGCAACGAAGACCCAGCACAGCCAAAAATAAATAACAATTCAAAAAAAAAAAAAAAAAAAACTTGTGAGCATTATCCCTCTAATTATCAGAATAAAAACAAACTAGTTATTTTTGTTGGAGAGGGATTTATCTCCAGGGGGATTTTGCCCTGCGAGCTGCATTGTCTTTCTCTGGTCACAGGGCCTCCATCATATTTCCACGGGAGAACAGGCCTCACCCATGGAATGATGTCCAGTGGGATCGGCAATCAAGACAACGCCCTTCTCAGCCAAGGGCTGGATCTTGATCTAGCTAGGCCGATATACACAGGCCATGTGCTGGCTACATTTGGCTTTGGTTTTTTTTTTTTCAATTTTTATTTATTTCTCTGTGCCAGGTCTTGGTTGTGGCATGTGAGATCTTTAGTGGAAGCATGTGAACTCTTTAGTGGAAGCATGCGGGATCTGGTTCCCCAGCCCGGGATTGAACCTGAATCTTCCAACTGACATTCAGCCACATATTGGTCCCAGAGCTTGTCTTGTAATAGGATGGATGCACTGCCCAGAGAGCAGAGGTTGCTAGCATCAATATTTGCAGAAGCCACTAGGATGCAGGAAAAGCTTATAGGTTAGCGTGCCCTTTATAGGTTCTCACTTGGAGGGTCTTCACACACAGGTAGTAGGACTATTTTCAAGCAACAGAACTGACTGGTTAAGTCAGAGATTTTCTCTTTGTCTTCTCCTGGGTATTTGAATCTTGAGCACAATGTCCCCGGGATACAAAACACTGGGTCTGATTCAGCCTGATGACAGTGCCCTGAATTATCTGCCACTTGAAACTTAATAGTCATCACAGACCCTCATCTTTTAAGGAAGGCCTGGCTATTTAGCTCTTGATTCTGGAAGGATTTTGCCAGGTGTCGAATAAATTCCCCCTTCCTCCTTGAATTCTTGTGCTTTTCAAATTTATTTAATCCACAGTAAGGCATACAGAGTGACTGGAATCTACAATCATACACAGGCATAAGTGAAATAAAAGCGGCACAAAATAATATTTACCCTTAGTACCTTAGAGGCATTCTTATATTTTCTAGTCGCTATTTCATTTTTAAAATTCTCATTGTGACCTCTTGATCTGACTAATGGGTTGCTCCCACACTTGGAAAGCCTCAGAATTTTCCAAAGTCAATTTCTCATTTGCAAATAATCCCATCTCTTGTGTGTGAGACAAACAAACAAACAACAACAACAACAAAAAGAGCGAATTAAAAGGAACGCTGATCCATACAAATTTTTCTCCTGGACAGTGAACTCTCTCTAGCTACAGGACCAGCTCTGGGAACAAAAAGCCAGCAAGTGCTGGTTCTGAAGAACAGAATTAATCACAGCCAGAACTTTCTCCTCCAGCAGCAATCAAGAAGTCAGATGTGATCCTACCCCCTTTTACATGCCTGTTGATTGTCTAGACCAGGGAGCCACAACCCTGCAAGTCACACCTGGACTTGAGTTAAGGAAAGGCCTCCACGTTTTTAAATGATTGGGGGAGGGAGAGGGAAGAAAAACAAAAGAATAGTATTTCATGAAACAAAAATTATGTGAAATTCAAATTTCAGTGACTGTAAACAAACATTATAAGGAGCACATTTATACCCATTCATTCAGGCATTCATCTATGGCAGCTTTGGGGCCACAACAGTAAACAGACACTATATGACCCACAAAGTCTAAAACATTTACTATCTACCTACCCCTGTACAGAAACAATTTGCAGACACTTGATCTAAGCACTACAGGGAGATTGAGAATGAAGTTAAGGCATCGTTCCTGCTCTAAAGATGAGAACCCTTGCAGCTGACACAAATCAAGGACAACCAAACATCATATTGCACAGAATGGACAAAGCACACCAGGAGGTCAAATGGAAGGAATTCTTCAAACGAAGAGGCAACGTGGAAGGTGTGGGGGCTTCCAGAGCAGGAGAGGCTGGAGCGTTGGGTGATTTCTGAATTTCTATCAAAGAAGGGCTTGGAGGTGGCGCTGGCGGTAAAGAATCCGCCTGCCAATGGTGGAGACGCAGGAGATGTGGGTTTGATCCCTGAGTGGGGAAGATCCCCTGGAGGAGGAAATGGCAGTCTGCTCCAGTATTCTTGCCTGGAGAATCCCATGGACAGAGGAGCCTGGCGGGCTACAGCGTGTGGGGTTGCAAAGAGTCAGACACTACTGAAGTGACTGAGCACACACACACCTACAGAAGGGGGGTGTCTAGTGTGTAAATCAAGTGAAGGGTGCGAGCGAAGCAGGAAGACAAAAGGACTTGCCATGAGGAAAGTAAGATGAAGTCTGAGGGGGCATTCCCTGGTGTTCCAGTGGCTAAGACTCCCAGTGCAGGGGGCCCAGGTTCAATTCCCGGTGGGGGAACTAGATCCCACATGCCGCAACTAAAGAGTTCGCAAGCCTCCAACTAAGAACTGGCGCAGCCAGATAAATTAAAAAAAAAAAAAAACAAAACACCAAGTCTAAGCAGAAAGGAGGAGAGTGGAGTGGCCCAAGAATGGAAGAGCCACCATAATGACCACCATGATAACAGCAGCTCCCACGATCCAGCCTTAATCCTGTGCTGGGCACTGTGTTCAAAGCCTAAAGGTGTTCACTCACTTCATGCTCGCCCTAAGTGTGTGAGCGGGGGACAGATCACCCCATTTCCCAGATGAGGATGTGAAGGAGACCAATCTAAACAGAGCAGGAGGGCATTTTAGAGTCTTGGGGAGGAATAAGGCTCATTTGGGAGGGAAGGTGTTGTTGTTGTTGTTCGGTCACTAAGTCATGTCTGACTCTTGCGACGCCGTGGACTACAGCACGTCTGGCTTCCCTGTAACTTTCACTGTCTCCCAGAGTTTGCTCAAATTCATGTCCACTGAGTCGGTGATGCCATCCAACCATCTCATCCTCTGTTACCCTCTTCTCCTCTGCCCTCAATATTTCCCAGCATCAGGGTCTTTTCCAATGAATCAGCTCTTCGCATCAGGTGGCCAAAGTATTGGAGTTTCAGCTTCCGCATCAGTCCTTCCAATGAATATTCAGGGTTGATTTCCTTTAGGATGGACTGGTTGGATCTCCTTGCAGTCCAAGGGACTCTCAAGAGTCTTCTCTAGCACCACAGTTTGAAAGCATCAATTCTGTGGCACTCAGCCTTCTTTATGGTCCAACTCTCACATCCTATATGACTACTGCAAAACTCATAGCTTTGACTACACGGACTTTTGTTGGCAAAATGATGTTTCTCCTTTTTAATACACTGTCTAGGTTTGTCATAGCTTTTCTTCCAAGGAGCAAGCGTCTTTTAATTTCATGGCTGCAGTCAGAGGGCAGGTAGAGATTATGGAGGCTGCAGAAGACCAGGCAGAATGTCTTAAAACCAATTAAAAAGTGAAAACAAAAAACCAACAAAATACAGCAGAGAGCATCTTATTGGCATTGGAGGCAATGGGAGGTTTTTGTGAAAGGGAGAGATGGGCTGAAGAAGTGATGAACACACTGGTCAACAGCAGAGCAGGCAGAACGGAGACCAGAGGCCAGAGCCAAAGGCAGGAGACTTCCTGTATCCATGGAGATCTGCTCCATGCATCAGCCTAGTAAGGATTCCTACAGTCAAGAAATCTACAGCACAACCTTTCACCCAGCAGTTTCCAAACTTACTGACCATGTCCTGTGTTTAGTTGCTCAGTCATGTCCAATTCTTTGTGACCCTATGGACTGTAGGCCACCAGGCTTCTCTGTCCATGGGATTCTCCAGGCAAGAATACTGGAGTGGGTAGCCATTTCCTTCTCCAGGGGATCTTCCCAAGCCAGGGATCAAACTCGGGTCTTCTGCATGGCAGGCAGATCCTTTACCAGCTGAGCCACCTCCCTTTTTCTTAGAAAACCTATCAACAGCTGCTATTCTTCAGAACACAGCTTAGAAAATGCTGCCTTCAAGAAAAGACCTACAGTCATACAAGAAACCGCTGTATTAGACAGGGGGCACCCAGATGTCTGATTTTATAAGTGTGGCAAAAAGACAAATGGTGACATGATTTCTATCTTTAAATCTTGCTGCTGTTAAGTTCCTTAGTGGAGAGGCCAGAGCTTTATACACCTAGCAGCAGCCTGTGCCCAGCTGGTAAGCCATCACACACCAAGGGGTTTAGACTCACTGGTCAGGTTCAAACTACTTTATTTTTAGATAATAGAAATGGCAGCTGGGTAAATATTGTAAAACTAGATATCTGATCCTGGTCCCACAGAGGACAAAGTAATTTCTCTTTCAAGGCTATTTTTAGAAGCTGGTTTCGCCTAAGATCCCTACCTCCCTAGGAAGCGAAGCATCTTTTCTCAGTTGCTAAGGAATCAAACACCTTGATGTGTGGAATTCCCAGTGTGTGCCAGTCCCTGTGTTAACAGCCTTTTCTTTGAAAGGCAGGTTGGTAGTTATCAATCATGGGATGATATAGTAATGACCCTGAATTTAAAATATATATATACACATGCATGTGTTTTATATAAATTCACTGGATACATATATATTATATACACTGTAATATATATTTGCTACATACATATATGTGTGTGGGCGTGCTCAGTCACTTCAGTAGTGTCTGACTCTTTGCAACCCCAAATAGCCCGCCAGGCTCCTCTGTCCATGGGCTTTTCCAGGCAAGAATACTGGAGTGGGTTGCCATTCCCTTCTCCAGGGGATCTTCCCAACCTAGGGATCAAATGCACGTCTCCTGTTGCAGGAGGATTCTTTACCTGCTGCCATCAGGGAAGCTCACATACACATATAATGTACGTTTATTAAATATATAAGTGTGTTGTTGTTGTTTAGTCACTAAGTTGTGTCCGACTCTTTTGTGACCCCGTGGACTGTAGTCTGCCTAGATCCTCTGTCCATGGGATTTCCCAGGCAAGAATACTGGAGTGGGTTGCCATTTTCTTCTCCTGGGGATCTTTTGAACCAGGGATCAAACCTACGTCTCCTGCTTGCCAGATGGATTCTTTACTACTGAGCCACGAGGTAAGCCCCTTATATATGTGTGCATGTTTACACACACACACACACACACACACATATGTAGGTTGGTAGTGGATAATATTAGTTGGCAGAGAAGCTAAATGGGTAAAAAGCAAGGGCTGGATTTACCCACTCAGAGCTTCAATCAAGCTGTATGTCTAGATAATATTTTAAAAAGTCAATAAAACACCCACCATTTGGCATCAAGAGATGAACATCTGGGTAATTAATAGACTGAATTTTAAGGCATTTTTCAGTGTCCCTCTGGACTCCATGTTTTCAAGTCCAGGCTTTCACTGGATCAGATTTCATTTGAAATCATTTTCTGCAATAAAAGATACTTTTCTTTATTGTAACTCTTGAAAACTATTTGCTTTCTTTGTGTTTGTAAATGCTGATTAATGAAGAATCTGAATTCACACCACCTCTCTGCAGAAAGCGTGTAGATAAGGTTGAAGCCCAGAAGTGTTCCAGTGAAACACTCCAAGCCGTCTACAGGTCACCTTGGCCAGGCTCTCTACTTCTAGTCTTTCCTTGTCTCTGAGCTATTTTACAACACCATGAGTAGCAGGTAACTGGTAAAAACTCAGAAATAATTCTCATGCACATCCAAATGACTTCCTTCTCCTTCATGGAAAACTCTCTTTTACTTTGCACCTTCATTTCAGTACTTCTGACCCATAAGCAGGTCCATCCTTCAGATTCTTTTGAATCGGCTATAACGTCTACCAGGTCTCCTTCACTGATTGAGTAGAATATAATATTTTTTTAAAAATAGGTAAGACATGGATTTATTTAGAGAGAAACACACTCCATAGACAGAGTGTGGGCCATTGCAGAAGGCGACGGTGGCCAGAATAAAATCTTTAACACGTGCTCATTTTTATATCTTTGGGATAGTCGTGATTTTACCTTGTTCTGAAAATTATCCTTGAACAGTAACACTAATATTCTTCTGCATTCCCCTGCCCCAGCAGAACTACGGGTGAGTTTCTGCTGCAGCTGACATGCTGTCACAGGGTAGCAGGCTGCTTCTTTGGGAAATGCATTAGCTAATGGATAATTATCTTTTCTAAATGCGGGGTATTGTGTTTCCTTCTTCAGCAAAGGAGCTAAATTAATAGAGTAATGGGTCCACCACACACAGGTTATGTATCTCTCCATCCGTGACAAATTTTTGAATAACGGTTGCTAATAATAATAGCAAGAGCATCTTTTGTGTTCGGAAATGGATGACTGATCCAGGACAACAGGACAGAGGGGATAAATTGTTTTCCCAAGAGCAATGACGGAGTCACAATTTAGGAGTTAGTCATTTATTTTACTGCAAGCTTTCAGGTGTCTAGGAGGAGAAAGGGAGGGAACTCTTGCTTACGAGCTGGTTTTGATTATACAGAATAAGTGGGTTCAAGTTCTACTTCCGCTACTGCCTAGCTTGAGCACTTGGGGAAATGATCTTCCTTCTGGGCAAGGGGTTTCCAATCCACTCACAAAGGAGCGGGGGTGGGCTAATCATATTAAAAGCTGCTTTCGGGAGTGGGGGGTCGGTTTCCAATCTACAGCCAGAGTTGGGGATCACACGGGAACTAGCCTCTCCCCAGTAATAACAATTCTTATTCTGTGCCCTTCGAGACACCATGGAAGCAACTGGGTATGAACAGAGACATATACACACACTGTCCTTTTTAAACTGTATTTTAATATTTATTTATTTTGGCGTGCTGAGTCTTCACTGAGGTGCAATGGCTTCTCTAGTTGTGGTGTGAGGCCTTAGCTGCCCCGTTGCATGGGGGATGTTAGTTCCCGACCAGGGATCAAACCCGCGTACCCTGCACTGGCAGGCAGATTTTTAGCCACTGGACCACTGGGGAAGTCCCCACACTGGCCTTCTTAAGAGGAGGAAGAGACACTTGAATCACCAAGGACACCTGATTTCTGAGTACACCTCTACGCTAAGAACTTCGCCTAAGTATCACTTATATGTGGAATCTAATATATGACACAAATGAACTTATCTATGAAACAGACACAGACTCAGACATAGAGAACAGACTTGTGGTTGCCAAGAAGGGGAGGGGAGGCGGGGAGGATGGATTGGGAGTTTGGGGATTAGCAGATGCAAAGTACTATACAGAATGGATAAACAACAAGGTCCTATTGTATAGCACAGGGAACTATACTCAATATCCTGTGATACCATAATGGAAAAGAATGTGTGTGTGTGTGTGTGTGTGTGTGTATATATGTATAACCATCACTTTGCTGTATAGCAGAAATTAACACATTGTAAATCAATTAAGCTTCAATAAAATAAATTTTAAAAATTAAAAAAAAAAACACACCGGCATCTAAAAACATTCATAGGAGAACCAGGCATTCTTTTTCCTCCCCCACCCCACCCAGAGAAGTGCTCATTTCAGTTTGCAAAAATTGAGATGTCATCTGTCACCTGGCGTGTTCTACTTTCCTGGTCCCTTTCATAACTGTCAGGGCACTCTTTGGGGGTGGTAATAAAGAAGAAATGGTCAGTCCCTGGACACAGATAATGGTCCAGAGAAACAGAGTGTCACTGCTCTCCGGGCTGGCATAAATCTCTCTCTTTCTGGTAGCAGAGTTAAGGGCTATTGTTTGAAGGATATTTCTAGTCATCTACCTGAAGCATTTTCTTTTGTAAGTGAAAGTGACAATTTCTCCTTCACTTCAATTTGTAGGAAGTAGAAATCTTCCAGGGAAAGAATGCCTGAGGAAAATCGAATCCATCCTACAGGGGGAGAGGGATGCTTCAGGAAGCTCATAACCATGTTTCTTCCAGCTTAACCCGGAGCACACACAACAGTTTTTATTGTCAGCACTTTGTGTGTGTGACCCGAGAGACATCTGGAGAGAAAGAGGAAAGAAACCTAGGAGTCCAGATGGAGAGATGAGATAGGAAAATCCTTTGGACTCTTCTACTCTGCATTATAAAACTAGAGCATCAGCGTCAAAAAAGAATTAGACCTGATCAGTGGTTCTCAGCTGGGGAAGTTCTGCCCCTCTTGGGGACCTCTGGCAACGTCTGGAGACATTTTTGTTGTCACGGCTGGAGACGGTGGGGGAGGTGCCCTTGGCATCGAGTGGGTAGAAACCAGAATGCTGCTAAGCATCCAAAAATAAGCAGAACAGCTCCCTCAGCACGGACCTACCCAGCCCCAAATGTCAGTAGCGCTAGTGAAGTTCTCTCACACCTGTCAGAACAGCTATCGTTGAACAGACAAGAAATAACAAGTGTTGGTGAGAGTGTGGAGAAAAGGGAACCCTCGTGCCCTGTTGGTGGAAATGTAAACTGGTGCAGGCATTATGGAAAACAGAATGGGAGCTCTTTAAGAAATTAAAAATAGAACTACCTAGACGGTGTATTAAAAAGCAGAGACACCATTTTGCCAACAAAGGTCCATGTAATCAAAGCTATGGTTTTTCCAGTAGTCATGTACAGATGAGAGAGTTGGGCCATAAAGAAGGCTGAGCGCCAAAGAATTGATGATTTTGAGCTGTGGTGCTGGATATGACTCTTGAGAGTCCCTTGGGCTGCAAGGAGATCAAACCAGTCAATCCTGAAGGAAATCAACCCTGAATATTCACTGGAAGGACTGATGCTGAAACTGAAGCTCTAGTACTTTGGCCACCTGATGCGAAGAGTTGACTCACTGGAAAAGACCCTGATGCTGGGAAAGATTGAGGGCAGGAGGAGAAGGGGATGACAGAGGATGAGATGGTTGGATGGCATCACTGACTCAATGGACACAAATTTGAGCAAACTCTGGAAGATCGTGAAGGACAGAAGAGCCTGGCATGCTGCAGTCCATGGGGTCACAAAAAGTTGGACATGACTGAGCAACTGAACAACAATAACTACAGATGAGTGAATGAAGGCTCAGAGGTTATGTAGTTAGCCTCAGATCAACCAGTTAGTAAATGGGAGAGAGGAGCTACGAACCCTGACCTCTGGATAAGAACTCATGTATTTAATGACCACAAAATGCTGCTTCCCAAACTGACTGTCTCATCTACTTGAAATTATAAAGTTCAAGGAAAGGCAGGATCCAGAAAAGAGTCAGGGGAGGGTGAAACTGCCAGAGAATGTGGAAATCAAAAAAATCTCTGTATCTTCCTCAAAGAGTCAAACACAATTACCAATGGCCCAGCAACTCCACTCTTGGGTATATACCCCAAAGAACTGTTTTAATCTTTATTTATTTGGCTGCATCAGGTCTTAGTTGCAGCATGAACAGTCTTTCACTGAAGCATGAGGGCTTCTCTTTAGTTAGCTGCTCTGTGGCATGTGGGATCTTAGATCCCCAACCAGGGATCAAACTCACATGTCCTGCCAGGGAAGTCCCAACGCCAAAGAACTTAAAACAGGTACTCAAACAAATACTCATTCACAATGTTTATAACACCATTATTCACAGGGCCAAAAGGAGAAGCAACCCAAATACCCATCAACTGATGAATGAATGAAAAGTGTAATGTATTCATAAGTGAAATATTTATAAAAAGGAGTGAAGTGCTGACACTTGCTATGACATGGATGAAACTTGAAAATATGATGCTAAGTGAAAGAATTAGCACATCGTATGGTTCCATGTATATTGAACATCCAGAATAGGTAAATCCAATGGCACAGAAAACAGTAGGAGAAAGGGTATGGGGGGAGGGACTGTTTCATGGGTATGGAGTCTTCTTTGAGGGCGAACAAATGTTTCGGAACTAGGCAGAAGTAATGGCTCACAACACTGTGAATGTGCTACTCACGCTTGTGCTCAGGCTCAGTTGTGTTCGACTCTTTGAGACCCCGTGGACTGTAGCCCACCAGGCTCCTGCATCCATGGATTTCCCAGACAAAAATACTGGAGTGGGTTGCCGTTTCCTCCTCCAGGGGATCTTCCCGACCCAGGGATCGAACCCACGTCTCCTGCATTGCAGGCAGATTCTTTTACCGCTGAGCCACCAGGGAAGCTCGTGAATGTCCTAAGTGCCACCGAACTGTACACTTTAAGATGGTTAAGGGTTAATTTTATGGTATGTGAAATTGACCTTAGTAAATGAAATCTCCATCTCAGCAGAGAAGAAAGACACAAAGCCAACTTAGTCCTGGCTTTGGATAAGCATTTGAGAAAGTAAGCCCTGCCGCAAGCCAGAGCTGAGCCTTACAAAAGCAGACCTCCAAGCACCTGGATCCCAGCCCGGCTGCCTGTGCCCCTGCTAGGCTGCTCTTTCAGTGTCACTCGCACTGGTTTTAAATGTGCTCGGGGAATGCCTTCCCTGCATCTATCAAACAGGTTGAGGATGGATGGATTGTGTAGCGGTGGACGGTGGGTCTCCAGCATTCACAGTGCACCACAAAGAGTGGGTGAGACGGTCTCATCAGGAGTGCGGGGTGTGGAAGAACCAAATGAACCAAAATGAAAATAATTTAAGCACATCTGTTCCCTGTCACAGTGATAGCCACTTTTAAGAGCCACCTGCTAAAAGCATTTCATCCCTGGAGTAGGGCCTGGACAAATTTCTAGCTCTCAGCTGTCTTAATTTCTGGACTAAGGAGAGTGCTAAAGACTGAATGTTTATGTCCTGCTCCAAATCATATATGAAAATCTAATCCCCAATGTGATGGTGTTAGGAGATGGGGCCTTTGGGAGGTGATTAGGTCATGGGGGTGGAGCCCTCATGAGTGGGATTAGTGACCTTATATCAGAGACCCCGGAGAGCCCATTCACCCCCTTTCTCTATGTAAGGACAGTTATCTCTGAACCAGGAAGCCCCTACCAGGCACTGTCTGCCAGGGCCTTGATCTTGGACTTCCTAGCCTCTAGGATGTGAGAGAGAAACTGCTGTTGTTTGTAAGCTCCCAGCCTATGGTCTTCTGTCACAGCAGCAGGAATGGACTAAGACAGAGGAGTATAAACACAGGAAGAAAAGCATGAAGGAAGGAACGACTGCTTCATCCCTTCCTCTGCTTACTGTGGCCTGTTTCCCAAATTTCTCTCTGGGACCAGGATTATGGAGAGAGTTATTTCCTTTTTTCAGCCCTGAGATCACTAAGAGAAAGCTGGCACATGGGAACTACAACGGGAGAAGGACTAAGAGGGAATGGTCAGCACAGTGACCACCCAGATCTTTAAAACAGATTTCCATGCACTATTTCAGGTGCCTTTCCCTTTAAAAATATGGAAAGCCAATGTAACTTAATACAGTTAAACATTTACAAGTATCTAAAGGGAAATTCATTGGAAAAGACCCTGATGCTGGGAAAGATTGAGGGCAGGAAGAGAAGAGGACAAGAGAGGATGAGATGTTTGGATGACATCACCGACTCAATGGACATGAGTTTGACCAAACTCCAGGAGATGGTGAAGGGCAGGGAAGCCTGGCGTGATGCAGTCCATGGGGTTGCAAAGAGTCGGACACAGCTGAAGTGACTCAGCATGCACACACACATATATATGTGTATGTCTGTGTGTGTGTATATATATATACACACAGAGAAGTAAAAATCTTGGCCCATTAATCAATGGAGAGGGGATTTGAATCTAGGACAATAAAAGGTGCATAATTTTCCCTTTTGTTCAGTCGCTCAGTCATGTCTGACTCTTTGTGACCCTATGGACTGCTGCCCACCAGGCTCCTCTGTCCATGGTATCCTCCAGCAAGAATACTAGGGTAGATTTCCATGCCCTCCTCCAGGGTTTCTTCCTGACCCAGGGATCGAGCCTGAGTCTCCTATGTCTCCTGCACTGGCAGGTGGGTTCTTTACCCTTGGCACCACCTGAAAAACCCACACATATATACAGACACACACAATGCTTTATCTTGTAGTGAGGATTAAATCAGATAAAACTGTATCTCCTCAATTCTGTGACCCACTTTCTGCTCCCACATTTTAGCATTTTTAAAAATATTTACATGGCTGCCTTGGGTCTTAGTTGCAGCACACAGGATCTGCGATCTTCATAGTAGCATGCTGGAATCTTTATTTTCTTTAAAGTGAGGGTTATTTCTAGATTCTCAATTCTTTTTCTAAAATATGTATTTATTTATTTGGCTGCACCGGGTCTTGGTTGTGGCATGTGGGATCTTTAGTTGCAGCATGCGATCTCTTAGGTGTGGCATGTGGGATCTAGTTCCCTGACCAGGGATCAAACCTGTGCCCCCTGCATTGGAAGCTCAGAGTCTCAGCCACTGGGCCACCAGGGAAGGCCCTATTTTAGCATTTCTGAAGTTAGGATGCCCCTTTCCCATTCCACAAACACATAATTTAACATCAATGTATACATTTGATAATTTTGCAAGTGAATTTTTTTGTGTTTTTTTTTCTCATTTTCTTTTGTGTTTGACTCTCTATTGCCCTCTCCGCTCTCTGCCCCTCATGCCACCCCTGTCACCCCACCTTTCTGCAGGTAGCCCACAGTAACAACTTGTTCTGCATTTTTCCATGTTGTTCTCCATACAAATAAAATCACACACATGGGAGTTCCCTGGTGGCCTAATGATTAGGATTCCTGGCTTTCACTGCCGAGGCCGTGGGTTCAATCCTAGTCCAGGAGTTGTAATCTTGCAAGCCACCTAGTGTGGCCAAAAAAAGAAAAAATCACACACACACACACACACATATACACACACACACACACACATATACACACACACACAGAGATACATACATTATATGTGTGCTATATAGAGAGACAGATTTTGTTTTACAAAAATGAGATCCTCTTACATTCATTTTCCTTGAAGTCATTTTTCTCCCTTAATAATGCCTCTAAGACAAGCATTATTGCTCTAATTTATTCCTTTTTAATGGCTCCCTACATTTCACAGTGGATGGACAATCATTTATTCAACCATTCTTCTATGCTTGGGCCTTCATTGTGTTCAGCGTTTTGGCTTTTTGTACATGTGCCCTTATATACTGGTGCTTCTGTTTCTATTGGGTAGAGTCCCAGGAGTCAGACTGCTGGGTCAAAGCATATGAGTATTTTAAACTTTAATAGATGTTGTTCAATTGCTTGCCTCCCAGGTGGTGCAGTGGTAAAGAATCTACGTGCCAATGCAGGAGATGCAAAAGATGCAGGTTCGATCCCTGGGTACAGAAGATGCCCTGGAGTAGGAAATACCTACCCAGTTCAGTATTCTTGCCTGGAAAATTCCATGGACAGAGGAGCCTGGTGGGCTACAGTCCATGGGGTCGCAGAGAGTAGGACATGACTGAGCACACTAACACACAAACATATCCAATTGCTTTCCCCAAAGGCTGGAACACTAACAGCTTCACCAACAGGGTCTAAGGTGACTCTGTTCTCTGTATGAAATTAAAAGGACTTTTAATGGACCAGTAAATTTAATGCTGCCATACTGATTTTTGTTTCTGTTGCTCCTGAAAGATGTGATTGACTATGAACGGTGCGTCCCACCTTTGCTGACATCTAAGAATCAAAGAGGGGCTTCCCAGGTGGCTCAGAGGGTAAAAGAATCTGCCTGCAATGCAGGAGACTTAATTTCAATCCCTGCGTTAGGAAAATCCCCTGGAGGAGGGCATAGCAACCCACTCTAGTATTCTTGCCTGGAGAAGTCCGTGGACAGAAGAGCCTGGTGGGCTACAGTCCATGGGGTTGCAAAGAGTCGGAAACGACTGAGTCAACTTGGCATGCACACAATAATCAAGGAGATATGGTATATATGTCAATGACCTCGCCCAGCCTACACCCATCATAGCATTCACTGCACACTGCCAGTTCACAATAATGGTACCTGTTCCTACTGTTTTGTATCTGATCTGAAAATCTTGCATCTTTCCCTTTTTGAAGCGGGAAAGCAAGAAGGCTCAACCACCAGCAGCCCCAGGAGCCAAGAGATGGGCAGGTGACTTAGACCAAGGCTCCAGCTAACTTTATATTTTAGTCTGATGATTTTGAATGTTTACAAAACACAATTAAATCATTTGCTTCTCAGTCTTTGTGGATTAACAGCTGCCCGATTCAGCAACTGTTGATTTCTTTTAATGTGAGGCTTCCAAGTGCTGGGCAATGTGGTAGACACCGAGGGAGCGTTCAGCAGAGAATCCCACACACAGAGTACCCAGGTCATGGCACTTGCAGGAAGACAGAATCAAGTAATTGCACTCGGGTTAGCCCATAAAACGTGGTTTGACCCTATTAGGACTCAACTTCTCAAGGGCTTGCAAAACATGCCTGTGGCAAAACAATGAAATTAATCTCTTGACAACATTTAGCTATAAGGGCGTCTGGTCAGCAAGCTGACAGAATTCTGTTTCTGAAGGACTAGGAGCCTTGGTTTTGCAAGGCTTGGTCCTTCGGTTTTGCATCCTTGGAAACAGAAACTGCTCCTGAAGAGGTTTTTTCAACTTTATCAAGCTATACTTGACAAAAATATGTTGTTGCTGTTGTTTTTTAATTTGGTCACGACACTCAGCATGTGGGATCTTAGTTCCCCGACCAGGGATCAAACCTGTGCTCCCCGCATTGGAAGTACAGAGTCTTAATTAATCACTGGACCACCAGGGAAGTCATCAAAATGTAAGATACTCAAAGTATATATTGTAGTGATTCAAAACAGGTAAACACTGTGAAAAGAGTCTCACTATCTAGTAAGTTAACACATCTATCACCTCAAGTATTTATTTGTTTATTTTTTGGTGAGGACATTTAAGTCCTAATCTCTCAGCAAATTTCAATTACATAATTCAGTATAATCAATTCCAGTCATCATATGTCATATTGGATCTGCAGACTTCATTCATTTCATACTTGAAAGCTAGCACCCTTTTACCAACCTCTTCCCATTTCCCTCCTCCCCCAGCCCCTGACAACCACTTTACTACTTTCCGTTTCTATGAGTTTGATTGTTTTTTAAAGATTCCACATATAAGTGATATCATGCAGTATTTGTCTTTCTCTCTCTAACTTATCAATTAGCAAAATGCCCTCAAGTTCCATCCGTGCTGTCACAAATGTCAGGATACCCTTCCTTCTCATGGCTGAATAATTTTTGTTGTTATTGTTCAACTGCTGAGTCATGTCCGACTCTTTGCAACCCCATGGACTGCAGCATGCTGGGCTTCCCTGTTCTTCACTATCTCCCGGAATTTGCTCAAACTCATGTCCATTGAGTCAATGATGCCATCCAACCATCTCATCCTCTGTCATCCCTTCTCCTCCTGACTTCAATCTTTCCCAGCATCAGGGCCTTTTCCAACGAGTTGGCTCTTCGCGTCGGGTGGCCAAAATATTGGAGCTTCAACTTCAGCATCAGTCCTTCCAGCGAATATTCAGGGTTGATTTCCTTTAGGATGGACTGGTTTGATACTCCCTGCTGTCCAAGGGACTCTCAAGAGTCTTCTCCAGCATCATAATTGAAAAGCATCAATTCTTTGGTGCTCAGCCTTCTTTATGGTTCAACTCTCGCATCCATACATGACTACTGGAAAACCCATAGCTTTGACTAGACAGACCTTTGTCAGCAAAGTGATGTTTCTGCTTTTTAATATGCTATCTAGGTTTGTCAGGAGCAAACATCTTTCCTTCCCAGGAGCAAGTGGCTTTTAATTTCATGGCTGCAGTCACCATCTGCAGTGATTTTGGAGCCCAAGAAAATAAAATCTCTCACTGCTTCCACTTATCCCCTTCTATTTGCCATGAAGTGATGGGACTGGATGTCATGATCTTAAGTTTTCTTAATGTTGAGTTTCAAGCCAGCTTTTTCACTCTCATCTTTCAGCCTCATCAAGAGGCTCTTTAGTTCCTCTTCACTTTCTGCCATTAGAGTGGTGTCATCTGCATATCTGAGGCTGTTGCTATTTCTCTTGGCAATCTTGATTTCAGCTTGTGATTTATCCAGCCTGGAATTTCACATGATGTACTCTGCATATAAGTTAAATAATCAGGGTGACAATGTATAGCCTTGTCATATTCCTTCCAAATTTGGAACCAGTCTGTTGTCCCATGTCCAGTTCTAACTGTTGCTTCTTGACCTGCAAACAGGTTTCTCAGGAGACAGGTAGGGTGGTCTGGTATCCCCATCTCTTTAAGAATTTTCCATTGCACACAACGCATCTTTATCCATTCATCCATTGATAGACACTTAAGTTGTTTCCATGTCTTGGCTACTGTGAATAATGCTGTTACGAACATGGAGGTGCAGAGGACTCTTTGATATACTGTTTTCATTTCTTTTAGGTATATCCAGAAGCAAAATGGCTGGATCATATGGTAGTTCTATTTTACCAGAAGACCTTAAGTTATCTGAAGGCATAGACAACATATGTCTCACTCAAAGTGCTCCTATACTTTCAAGGGCTTAGCACAATTATCTCGCATATGAGGCTACCATTAAATACATATTCAAAGAATGAAGAAATGAATAGATGAATGGAAAAATACATGAATGGATGACTTACCTGTTTGGGAATTTAAAAAATATTTATTTACTTATTTGCTGCATTGGGTCTTAGTTGTTTGTGGCTCATGGGCTTAATTGCCCTGTGATATGTAGGATCTTAGTTCCCTGACCAGGGATCAAACCCACATTCCTTGCACTGGAAGGTAGATTGTTAAACACTGGACCATCAGGGAATTTCCCTGTTTGGAAATCTTAAATGAACTGCGTGACTGGTGTCATGCGTTTAGTTATTTTCCACTTTGGATTTTATGAAATCCAGACATACTTGTCACCATCTTGTGATGCAGCTGTTGTTTGTGTGTCATCCAAACAAATATGCCCCGGGACACTCTGGTCCAGTGCAAACAACCTGGACTGTTGTGTTCTCGCTCAGCCTGTACAGGCTGCCTTCCTTCCCTGGAGTGAGTCCTTAACCTATTTCCCACTTTCAAAGGGCCACAACACCTCCTGCTCTTTGTCCTTTTTGTAAAGAGTAAGTTAGAAAGCACAGGGGAAGTATAAATTGGAAAGTGCTGTAAAGGTAAGAGGCCATTACTATTACTTTTCCCAAAACCCATAATCCACGCACCTTTTTAAACCCTATTGAGAGCCAGAGTAAGCAGCACTGATGCCTATGCAAATTCCTAAGACCTCAGGCTAACAACAGTTGTTTCCCACCTGTCACTCTGTCTATGCTTAGAAGAGCCTCTTTCTTTCCTCTCTGGAATCAGTCACCAATGTTTTTTCCCTTCCGGATGTCTGGTTAGCCCCTTCCTCCCAACCCACTGCCCAGTCCCTGTGACATCATGATCATGCATGCGTGCATGCTCACTGGCTTAGTCGTGTTCAGCTCTTTGCAATCCCATGGACTGTAGCCCGCCAGGCTCCTCTGTCCATGGGGTTTCCCAGGCAAGACTACTGGAGTGGGTTGCCGTTTTATCAGATGATTCCAAAACACACCAGATTGGTCTTCCACCACCCCAGAGTTCCAGCCCTTTCATCCAGTCTACAACAACTGCCAGATAATGCCACTTTCTTTACCTCTGCCCCTTGTCCTGCAGTGGCTCCATACAGCCTGGCAGTTTTAATCTGCTCAAATCTAGGGGCCCTAATCAATCAACCTTGGACTTCTCTGCTCCTCCAAGGCAGCCAAGATCAATCTATGTGCTTGCAACGATCTCCTCAAACACTGTCACCTCCATTCTTTTCTTGAGACCAGACCACCCACTTTAACTTCCCTCTTTTCCTTGCAATTGTTTAAATGCTATCCAGTTAAGGTCCACTTTATGTCCCATTCTGCCGACACCATCACCATCATTTAGATAGAGGACCAGGTTCTCTGCAAAGGCTTTCACACATTATCTGACTGAATCTTCTTCAGTGCTGTTTGAGGTAGGTCTTCTTACAATCTTCATTTGATAGATGAGATAAAATTCAGAGAGGTTAAGTAATTAGCCCAAGGTCACACAGCTTCCAAACACTAAAACATCATGCTCCAAATGCAGGCAGAGTTCCCAATCTTAAACCCTCAACTAATACGTCCAATACCTTGGCCACCTGATGCGAAAAACGACTCACTGGAAAAGACCCTGATGTTGGGAAAGAGTGAAGGCAAAAGAAAAGAGAAGTGGCAGAGGATGAGATGGTTAGATAGCATCACTGACTCGATTACATGAATTTGAGCAAACTCTGAGAGACGGTGGAGGACAGAGGAGCCTGGTATGATGCAGTCCATGCAGTCACAAACAGTCGGGTATCAGTCAACGACTGCATAACAATATGTCCCTGTATGGTCCACAGGTCACCCCTGGGAGGCCTGTTTCTGTGAAGCCACGAGTCTTCAAAACAGGCAAATTCTTTCTGCTGCATTTCTGAAAAGGTTTTCCAGTTCCCACTCCAGTTTTACCCCAAAGGCAGTCGGAAGTGAGTATCTGTATCTGTATTAAGAGCATCTTCAACTAATCCCAGGATTTAAGAGAGGCAGTTAGATGAAGTCACCCGTGCTGGGTTCAAGTTCCAGCTCTGCCACCTACTAGCAGAGTGGCATCAGGCAAGTTGCTTAATCTTTTTGATCCTCCATTTCCTCATCTGTAAAACAGAGTAATAAATGGCTCCCTTGCCCCAACCACAGATGTGTTGGAAGCAGTGAATTGGAGGATGCATGTCAACACGTGCTTGGAGCAGACACACAGGAAGCGCTCAGTGTATGATATTTCTTACAGTCATTCTCTTCTACTTCCCTTAGAATCCTTAGTGTTGCTCCTTTAGCATGGCATGGCACGGCATTTTAACAAAAACTAATTATCAGTAAGTCAGACTCTGATTCATTCAAACAAAAAACCCCAAATTTTATTCTAGCCATCTGGTCCTTGGTTACTCCATGCAGACCCTGCAGGATTGGGAAGCAGAGCCTTCTCCTGTCCAGCCTCTTATGAACTTGTTGTTCAGTTGCTCAGCCGTGTCCAACTCTTTGTGACCCCATGAACTGCAGCATGCCAGGCTTCCTGTCCTTCACTATCTCCTGGAGTTTGCTCAAACTCATGTCCACTGAGTTGATGATGCCTCTAAAGAGGCATCTTATCCTCTGACATCCTCTTCTCCTCCTGCCTTCAATCTTTCCCAGCATCAGGGTCTTTTCCAATGAGTTGACTCTTCGCATCAAATGGCCAAAGTATTGGAGCTTCAGCTTCAGCATCAGTTCTTATGAATATCAGGGTTGATTTCCTTACTCAGGCCTCTGAAATTTATGGCACGCTGGATCTTTAATCGTCGTTGTGGTAGGTGGAATCTTTCGTTGCAGCATGTGGGATCCAGTTCCTTGACCAGGGATGGAACTGGGCTCCCTACATTGGGGGTTCAGAGTCTTAGCCACTGAACCACCAGAAAAGTCCTCCACCTGTCTTGTCTCTCTCAAGCATGACTGATCCATCTGCAATTCCTGGGTCAAATGTGCTGTTTCATGTCTGTCTGCACATGTGCTGTTCCCTCTGCTTGGAATGCTGTTCCCTCCAGTCAGTGATTAAATACTCTTCACCTTTTCAGCCTACTTCAAATGTCCTTTTCTTTTCCAGACCCCAAAACCATCCCTTGGTTTGACCACTTGGACCTATCATATATTTGTTACTATACCATATAACCTATACCTGTATTTGAAGAGTTCTTTTTTTTTTCCATTTTTTTTTTATTGGTTTTTTTGGCCATGCCATACAGCTTGGGGGATTTTAGTTTCCTGACCAGGGATTGAACCCAGCCACCTGACAGTGAGATCGCTGAGTTCTAACCACTGGACCACCAGGGAAGTCCCATCTTAATCATTTCTAAGTGTTCAGTGGTATTAAGTACATTCCCATTTTATGGATGAAGAGACGAGGTCTAGGGAAGTTGGGCAACTTGCCCAAGATTACAGTGCTGGAAACAGTCAACCTGAGAACTCCTTAATGGTGAGGTCTGGGTCGTCTTCGTTAGCTGACACACAGAAGGGGCTCAAGCCCGTTGGGTAAGTGAACAGTGAAGGAATGAATGGACTGTATGGTAAGCACCTTTGGGGGAGCTTGGTGAGTGATGTTCTGAAGGACTATGCTAAAAGAGCCTCCACCTGTGCTGATCTCCAGCTCTCAGGCCCATCCAGGCAGCAAGTGATTCATTCGAGTGAACCAGACAGATCCTGAGGTTTCTTTCCACGGGGAAAGAAACAGGAAAAAAAAAGAAAAAGCTGGCATCAATACATGGACTCTGGCCTTTGGGATCTCCACGTCCCTGCCTGGGGCTGACAGTTCACCCGAAATGCCCTTTTCTCTCTTCACCCACTGAAACCCTGCTCAGCCTTCAGGTCCAGTGTAGACACTCCTCCTTGCTGTCATACTGGAGCCCCAGGAAGAGCCAAGCTCTTCTTCTGTTCACTTTCTACTTATACCTTCACTCAGCATCTGTTTCATTCTGTTTATACACATAAATAACATGTGTATTATTATGTAGCTGAAGCTCCAATCCTCTGGCCACCTGATTCAAAGAACTGACTTGTGGAAAAGACCCTGATGCCGGGAAAGACTGAAGGCAGGAGGAGAAGCGGACAACAGAGGATGAGATGGTTGGATGGCATTACCGACTGGATGGACATGAGTTTGAGTAAGCTCCAGGAGTTGGTGATGGACAGGGAGGCCTGATGTGCTGCAGTCCATGGGGTTGCAAAGAGTTAGACACGACTGACTGAACTGATACACATAAATCGTGGTGTTCTTCACATTTGTGGCACTCCCAAATCTGTAAGCTTCTTATGACTGGGAGCTGTATTTCATCTCTGATCTCTGCAATTTTGAGCATGGTGCCACGAATAACAGACACTGGCTAAGAACGTTTAGAGTCAGACAGAGCTAGAATCAGGCTCCAGCTCTGCCGCTCACTGGGTTTGTGACTTTTAGTTTTCTTAACTTCCTTAAGCCTCAGTTTCCCCACCTATTAAAGGGGAGTTACAATCGACTGACCTAATAGACTCTGATAAGCTCGAGTTCATAGCTAAGGCTCATTAACTACTATTATTATTAATAAGTATTTAATAATTAATCGACACCAGGAATAGGGATAATGGATTTTTCCTCCAGTGGACACATAGGAAGGAAATGTAAAAGTGAAACTTAAGAGAAAAAACAGAGCAATGTAAATAAGTGACTTTGTTCAGTGTACATATTAGCTAGTATCATATGCATAATCTTCATATCCTGCTATTCATGTTTCCTGCAATAAGTTACACAGTCAGTTGCCTCTCCAGGCAGAAAGCAGAGGCTGGCACACCTCTGAAACTTAAGCCAGTGAATGCATGTCAAGTCGCTTCAGTCGTGTCTGACTCTTTGCAACCCCATGGACTTCTCTCTCCATGGAATTTTCCAGGCAAGAATACTGGAGTGGGTTGCCATTTCCTCCTCCAGGGGATCTTTCCGACCCAGGGATCGAGCCCTCATCTCTTATGTCTCCTGCATTGGTGGGTGGGTTCTTGACCACTAGCGCCACGAGGGAAGAACCTGGTGCTCAGTCTCCCAAAAGGCAGTTCATGCTCCCTGTACCCTGGTCACACCTTCCACACTAAGGAAATTCCCACAACTTATCCAAAATGGGGTTGATAAAGAAGGAACCTTGGGACTACGGCAAAGGATAATTACATCGATTGCCACCTGCCCCATATGGTCTGATACTCCATCCAGTAGCCGATGTGACCTTTGACAAACAAAAACCAGGGACTTCCCTGCTGGTCCAGTGGTTAAGACTTTGCTTTCCAGGGCACAGGTACAGGTTTGATCCCTAGCAGCAGGGCTAAAATCCCCCACGCTTTGCAGCCAAAAAACTGAAACATAAAACAGAAGCAATACTGTAACAACTTCAATAAAGACTTTTTAAAAAAATGGCCCACATCAAAAAAAAAAATCTTAAGAAAAAAATGAGCCAGTTCATGTTAACCTCAAGCTTAATAATCAGCAGCAGCTTCTCCTGCAATGGGAATAAAATCTGTAATTTTTTTTTTTTTTAACCACAACCTACAAGCGTCTACCCAATCTGGCTCCTCTCTGATTTATCTCCACTCTCTTCCCTGACTCTCTGGGTTCCAGCCACCCTGGCCTTCTGACTCTTCCGCTTATATATCAAGGGCCTTTACATTTGCTTCCTGGATCCCTGACATTTACATGGCAAAATGTCACCTCCTTAGAAAAGCATTTCCTGACCACTGGATGGGAAATATCCCTCCTCTATCAATTCTCTTTTTTTCAATATTTATTTATTTGGCTGCAGGCGGGATCTTCATAGTGGTGTGCAGGCTCTCTATTTGTCCTTGCAGGCTCAGTAGTTGCAAGTGGGGGCTTAGTTGCCCCATGGCATGTGGAATCCTAGTTCCCCAACCAGGAATCGAACTCATATCCACTGCATTGCAAGGCAGATCCTTAACCACTGGACCACCAGGGAAGTCCCTCCCCTATTAATTCTCATGTAACACATCATCATCTGGACATTATTTATTTATATATTATCTGACATCTTCACTCCCAGCCCATTTCCAGGTTCCCCCTAGAACAGAAGCTCCATGCAGGCAGGAACCTTGCCTGTCTTGCTCCATACTGTATTCACAGCCCCCAGAACACTACCTGGGACTTATAAAGCAGTTAATGCTTATTTATTGAATAAATAAATAAGGATGGGATTATGGTTATTATGGCAGATTATGGTTATTTTTCACCTTCTACTTTTATATTTCAGATGAATTTGAATTTTTATAAAGTACATGTGTACTGCTTCTGTAATAAGAAAATAGAACTAAGGCTAAAGCAAAATAAAGTTGAAATAATACAATTAGCATATTTAATCAAACAGATGAAACACGGACTCTTCCCCAAGAATATATTACATAGACTGCCAGCAATTCATAGTATTCAGTCTCTTCGCTGTTTATTAAACCTAAAACATTGGCCAGTTTAATGATCTGTTTGCCAGTCAGCACACACCCTTGGGTTTTTAAATAACTGTCATCTCTCCTGGGTTTATAGAAAGATTATCATTTGAGCTTTCCACTTCAGTCCAATCTCCTCCTCACAGCACATTTATTTCCACCTCTATGCCCCTGCCAACTCTGTTATCTCTCCTGGCATCTCCTACCCGCTGTGCCACCCTCCCCCCCAATTCCCCTGTTCAAAATCTTGATCATCCTTTAAGGCACACTCAAATCTTTTAAGAATTGGCCACAACCGTGCTTTTAAAAAGTACTATGCTTTGTCAAAAGGCACCTTGTCTTTGTGTCTCCCTCAATTAATTACAGTTGGTTGAAAGCAATATTTTTATATATCTAACCACACTGACATGTCACTATGCATTTTCCAACTGAGTAAAAAAAAAAAAACAAAAAACAAACTACTCACTTCTAGTGGAAAAATGCTATCAAAGGTAGATAGGAGCAATTTAGACTCTTTCTCAAAGGAGAAAATACTAGGTGATTTCCAAGGGTGCGAAAGCCATTTCCTACATCTTCCAGTGAGGGAGATGGTGGTATCTACACAACCCTCACCCAGAATTTACAAAGAAAAGGACACAAGGAAAAACAGACCAGCAGGCTGGAATCATCTCCACCAGTGCTGTTGGGTGCCACTCACTGAAGTCCCATTATGACAACCCACCAGCACAGACTGCCTGCTGACCGTATGCCCAGCACTGTGTTAAATGCATTGCACACAGTAGCTCATTTCATCCTCCCACCAGCCTACAGCGGGCCCTATTATCCTGCTGGATGAAATCATTCAGAGTATGTGACTATCAGGTGACTCCCTAGCTAGACAGAGTAACCGGAGGCTCCTCACCCACCTCCTGTCCTTTAAAAAAAAAAAAATCAACAACCTCATATATGTAGATGATACCATCCTTATGGCAGAAAGCGAAGAGAAACTAAAGAGTCTCTTGATGAAGATGAAAGAGGAGAGTGAAAAAGCTGGCTTAAAACTCAACGTTCAAAAAACAAAGTTTTTTGAATGGCATCTGGTCCCATCACTTCGTGGCAAATGGGAAAAAATGAAAACAGTGACAGACTTTATTTTCTTGGGCTCCAAAATCACTGCAGACTCTGACTGCAGCCACGAAATTAAAAGAAACTTGCTCCTTGGAAGAAAAGCTATGACAAACATAGACATGTAGACAGCATATTAAAAAGCAGAGACATCATTTTGCTGACATAGGTCCGTCTAGTCAAAGCTTTTTCCAGTAGTCATGCATGGATGTGAGAGTTAGACCATAAGGAAGGCTAAGCACCAAAGAATGGATCCTTTCCAACGGTGGTGCTGCAGAAGACTCTTGAGAGTCCCTTGGACAGCAAGATCAAACCAGGCAATCCTAAAGGAAATCAATCCTGAATATTCATCGGAGGGACTGATGCTGAAGTTGAAGCTCCAATACTTTGGCCACCTGATGTGAAGAGCTGAATTATTGGAAAAGATCCTGATGCTGGGAAAGATCGAGGGCATGAGAAGGGGCGACAGAGGATGAGATGGTTGGATGGCATCATTGACTCAATGGACATGAGTTTAAGCAAACTCTAAGAGATAGTGAAGGACAGGGAAGCCTGAGGTATTGCAGTCCTTGGGGTCAAAAAGAGTTGGACATGACTTAGCAACTGAACAAGTGTATATATATATGACTTTGATGATGGCTCAGTGGTAAAGAATCCACCTGCCAATGCAGGAGACACACATTTGATCCCTGGGTTGGGAAGATCCTCTGGAGAAGGAAATGGCAATGCACTATAGTATCCCTGCCTGGAAAATTCCACGGACACAGGAACCTGGTGGACTGCAATCCACGGGGTTGCAAAGAGTCAGACATGACTGAAGCGACTGAGTATGAGTGTATATATGTCAATTCCAATCTCCCAATTCATCCCATCCCTCTCCCCTTCCCCCTCTGTGGCCACATGTCTGTATTCCTGCCCTGCAAATAGGTTCATCTGTACCCTTTTACTAGATTCCATATATATGTGTTAACATATTTTTCTCTATCTGGTTTTGCTCTGTATGACAGACTCTAGGTCTGTCCACATCACTACAAGTGACACAATTTCATTCCTTTTTTATGGCTGAGTGATATTCCATTGTAGATATGTACTATATCTTATCTTACACAGCACTATTTACAATAGCCAGGATACGGAAGCAACCTAAATGTCTATCGACAGATGGATGTATAAGGAAGATGCAGTACATATGTACAATGGACTATTACTCAGTCTTCTTCTAGCCTCAAAATGTACACTCTGCCCACTCTTCTTGTTCGAGAAGCCAGTTCAAGGATGTGGCTTTGAGACAGTAGGGTGTTGTTGGCACCATCTGGACACACGACTGAACCCCATTAAGGCTTCTATATAAACTCTTGAGAATCTGAAAGGTGGGTACAATGATCTACTATTTTGCAGCACCCAAGACAAGTCTCATGTATAAGTTCCCTTGTTATTAAACCTGCCCCCTACCAATCTGGAATAGCCGCCTCTTTCTTTGGCCTCCACTTGCCCTCTGTGTAAAGGGCCAGTTTCAGATTTCACCCAAGAAGTTCCCAAAGGTTCAAACCAACACATCTCCATTTTACAGATACGACAGATGACTCACAGAATGGTTCAGCAATTGTCTCTGGGTGACAAAGGAACAAAGTGTCAGAGCTGGTTTGGATCCATGTCACTTGACTCTTGCTTACTGTACTATATATATCTTCTACCAAAAGAGTAACAATGGGCTTCCTCTATGGCACAGTGGTAAAGAACCCACCTGCCAATGCAGGGGACACGGGGTTGGATCCCTGGGTCAGGAAGATCTCCTAGAGGAGGGCATGGCAACCTACTTCAATATTCTTGCCTGGGAAATCACATGGACAGAGGGGCCTGGAGGGCTACAGTCCATGGGGTTACAAAGAGTTGGACATGACTTAGCAACTAAACAACAACAACAACCAACAATAAAGACAACAATTAATACAACCTTAACTGAAAATGACTAGTCTTGCAATTTTTTCCACCCTTTTTCAAGTTTTTTTAAGTAACACCTACACCAATGCCGGAGACGTAAGAGACACAGGTTTGATCCCTGGGTCAGGAAGATCCCCTGGAGGAGGGCATGGCAATCCACTCCAGTATTCTTGCCTGGAGAATCCCATGGACAGAGGATGTTAGAGGGCTAGAGTCCATGGGGTCACAAAGAGTCGGACAGAACTGAAGCAACTTAGCACGCACGTACTCCGTGTTTAACATAAAGTGTTTAAATATGTGTAAAAGTTAAACAGAGCATATCTTCTTTTTAACGGCCCTCTCTTTTTTCTCCAGCATTTCGTGCATAACAACGTTGACTTGGCAATTGTTATGCCACAGAATCAATTTTACTAATTTTCACACTTCGTTAATAAATTAATGGGGGCCCCAGATGTTATGAGATGGATGCATAGATCCCCTAGGAGTTGAAATAGCATCAAAAAAAAATTAAAAAGCCACTTTACTAATTAAAAAAACAAAAAGTTAGGCCACAGATGAAAGTCTAGAGATAAAAACCCGTAAACAATCCCAAATATAAGATTCAAAAGTGAAGATCTGGATCAGTGCTTTAAGAAGCTTTTGAATTTGAATAAGTAAGAATGGAAAAAAATGATTTGGGGATCAACACCAAAAGCAGGTCAGAAATTGTGGTCCTGCATTTGAATGACAAAAAAGAGTCAGAATCTTCAATGGTTTGGAAGAGAGAGGATGAGAAAGCCTTTTGGCCAAGCCTTTAACAGTTTGCAGTCTAAGACTGAGAAGCATAAAAATTTCAGGAGTGAAAATGCTACCAACTGAGTTTCCATTGTAATTTTCCCATATGCTTGAAACTTCTCCTAATAAAATGGTGAGAAAGTAAAAAACCATAAGAGAATTAGCAGGGACCTGGCCAACACTGCAATTTTAGTCCATAATGTTGCTTTATATAATTCTTTGCAAAGGATAGAAGCAGGTTCTTTCCACAGATGTAGTAATAAAATAATGGAAGCAGCTAATATATTTCGCACTTACCTTGAACTCTATGTATATTACCTTACTGAATGTTCACAATTAAGCTACAAGGTAGGTTCTATTAGCATCTCCATTTCAGAGAAGGGAGGCAGAGAGAGGCTTAAAAGATGTGGCTAGTCACAAATTCAGTCATATAGCCATCAAAGGGCAGAGCCAGGATTCAAACCCAGGGCTTCTTTTCTGCACAGATCCAGTTTTCTTTCAAGCCCACCAAAACCAACAGGCTGCCACATACTTATAAAAGCACCAAATGTGGGACTTCCCTGGTGGTCCAGTGGTTAAGACTCTGAGCTCCCAATGCAGGGGGCATAGGTTTGACCCCTGGTCCAGGAAATAAGAGTCTGCATGCCACTGGGCCAGGCTGGGGTAGGGGTGGAGAGCAAAAAAAAAAAAAAAAACACCGAAAGTGTTCTGAGACTCAACAGATTTACAAAGGTTCCAGGAAACCTGATAGAAAAATACCTTCATGTAAAAAGCAGAGAGGGGCTCAGGGGCCCAATAAACCTGAGGTCAAATCCTGACTCTGCCACTTAAATCCCATTACCTAAGCAAGCCCCAGTTTTTCCCTCTCTGCAAAGGGAGCCATAAGTCACAATATTCCTCTTAAGGAGGCTGTTCTAGGGATTGAATGAGAGGATGGATTTAAAGTTCTTAGCACAGGCAAGACCTAATACATGGCAACCCACCAACAAAAGGCAGCCATTGTGGGTATTATGTGGAGCTTGCAGGGAGACCAGAGACCCTCAGCTCTGCTGTTATGCTAAAGTACCAAAGCCACAGGGTTTTGAAAGGATGAAACAGGAGGAAGAACCCAGATTTTTAAAAGGAGAAAGAAAAGGAGAGAGGCTGGACACTCTCCAGGTTTCAGGTGGAGAACTATGACATTGGTTACGATTTCTATTTGAACCCATGAAAACCAGAGTGCAGTTGAACCATTCTAAAAAGATCTTCGAAATCTGTAAATTACAGCTATGGAGAAAGCACACACACAAACACACACACACAGAGTCTTCTACCAGGTGAAGACAGGAAAAGAGTATATTCACAATATTTTGATCCAACACTGCTCAGCGCCACGGCAGGAAGCCGAGGGTCCTTGAGAAGGGCGAAAGGGCCTTTGCCAGCCCGAAGGATGAAGTACAAGGGCAGGGACACCATGAAGCGCCCCGGATTTGCAGGGAGGGCTAGTGACCCTAGGGCCCCTGCAGCTGCCTCTGTACTTTAAGAGCAAGAGTTTCAACTACAGCATCCTATTCATTAAACATAAAAATCCTTAGTTTATTTGTTAATGCTGTTGACCCCAAAATACAGTAGAGAAAAGCAGCAAATATTTACAATCGGTCCGTTTCCGAACTGCCTTCTAGGACTGTACCCGAAGCAGAAAGACTCTTGAGTCCAGAGAGAAAGGGGAAGGGCGTGCACAGGGTTAACCCTCCCCCTAACCCTCTCCCTCCCACTCGCGACCCTGGAGAAAGCGGGGAAAGAAACGCTGGGAATTTCAGGTGTGCCCTGAACCTCGCGCCGACTGAGAAGCAAAAGCAGAAACCCAGCGGACACTCCCCCTCTCCGGGTCCGTGGGCGCTTTCCAGGATGGTCCAAGGCTCCAGCCTGCCCTAGCGCAACCCCGGGCGGAGAAAAGACCTTCCTCGCTCGGCTTGTGGGAAAGACCCTACTTTCCAAAACCAGCTGCGAGCTTGGATCCGGTGACTCTCGCGTCCACCCCACGCTCCCAGCTCAGCTGCCTGGAGATTTCCGAGCCTCCCGGAGAAACCCAGTCCGGAGGGTCCACCTTTTGTTCGCGGGAGAGCGCGTCGCAGCGCTGCGCATTCCCCCCTCCAGTGACTAAAGCCCGCTGCGGGGGCGCTCCCCTCGGTCCACTCCCTACCAACCCGGCGCTCCCGCGACCACCCGCTCCGGCGCACGGATCCCCAACTGTCCCACCCACCCCGCCCGAGTACTCACTTCTCCCCAGTCCCTCCGTTTTCCACGCCGTCTCCTCCACCGCCCCATAGCGCCTCAGAGGCTTCTCCGCTTCCAGATGGATAGACAAAGATTGCTTCAACTCCATCGCTGATCCCCGCGGGCAGGTCGACCGGTCTCCCTCTACTCCATCCCTGCCGCGGGCTGCAGGGAGGGAGGCGGCTCCAGCCAGCAGCGTTTTAAGGGGCCGGGCGCTCGTGACGCGGTTCCATCTCTTCCGCCGCCAGAGCCGGGGAGCGCCGACTGGTACCCGGGGAAGGTGGGGGGCGTGGAAAGGATGAGGGCGCATGCGCAGTGGAGGCTGGGAGAGGCGCTTGGGGGCTGGGTAGACACAAAAGGGGGCAGATGATAACTCGAAGAACAACAAAAACAACAACTAAAATAGAACCAACCTAAAGGAGGTAAAAACAAGGCAGCAGCCCCCTACTGGAGCAAGTGGCGAGGCTTTGCCTGGGGCTGGCGCTGCGAGTGGCTTGTGATATGTCAGCGTGCTGCTAGGCTTTGAGTGGGATTTGTGAGAGCATTTCTGTCTGTGGGCGATGGATCCATCTTTGTGGCGAGTGCGCGGAAGCGTGAGTGTGGACCTGGATCTGTGTGTTCTGTGCCTGTGAGAATCGCTGTAGTTTGCATTTATGTGTATTTTGAATTTGAATGTAAAATAGGCAGTCTTCTCTCCCAGTGTCTGTGTCCACCCTGTAGGTGTTTGCATGAACTTGAGAGGCATAAAAATATTTTGGACATCAGTATAACAAAGCTATTTAGAACATGAGTCTTTACTTCCCAGAAACCCAGGGGTTGATATTAGCATGGCAGCATTAAAAGTACAAAGTAAAATCCACAGCTAAATGGATTTTTTAAATAGTAATATTTATTGAATGATGGCTACGTGCTAAACATTTCCCAGTAACTCTGTGAAACAGATACTGTTTTGTTAGCTTTGTTTTATAAAGGATGAAACTGAGATGCAGAAAGATTAATTTATTTACCCAAATTTCTACACTTACCAAGTGGTCTGGTCAACACTTGAATCTAGACTTAACCCCTTTATTGTCCTGACTCTGTTAACTGTATGTAACTTTGTACGGGGAAGGGGGAGGACTTATAGGACACGGCTTGATTATCTGTTGCTTGTTCTTATTTTTAAGATGTAATCGGGGGTGATTTTCGGGATCCACATGGCTCATGGAGGTATGAAAAGGCCCAGCCTTTTAAGAAAATGATTTACAACTGGTAACAAGAGTCAATAAAAATTTATAATCAATGAAAAAACTTCTAAATAGCTCATGAGAGAAAAAGGAAATAACAATGAAAATCATAAAATATTTAGACCTGGATAAGCATGAGAATATCATATATCAAAACTTGCAAGTTTTGATGTAAGTAAATGTATAGCCTTAAATGCATTTTAAAATGTAAGACTAAAAATAAATGGGTTAGGATGAATAGGTAAGCAAAACGTGGCCTTTCCATATAGTGGAATACTATTCAGCCTTTAAAAAAAAAGAAATTCTGTAATATGCTACAACATGGATGAAACTTGAGGATATAATGCTAAGTGAAATAAGCCAGTCAAAGAAAGAAAAGTACTGTATGACTCCATTTATGTGAGGTACCTAGGGTAGTCTAAATCACTGGAACAGAAAGTAGAATAGAAGTTGCCAGAGGCTGGGAGGAGGGAATAATGGGGAGTTTTGTTTATTGGGTATAGATTTGCAGTATTACAGATGAAAAGAGTTATAAATTAAATTAAAAAGAATGGGAGTGATGCATGATATGAATATAGTTAATGCCACTGAGTTATACATTTAAAACTGGTAGAACTGGTTTTAAAATATGGTTCAATGTTAGATGTCCATCGACAGATAAATGGATAAAAAAGTTGTGGTACATATACACAATGGAATATTACTCAGCCATAAAAAGGAACACATTTGAGTCAGTTCTAATGAGGTGGCTGAATCTAGAACCTATTATACAGAGTGAAGCAAATTAGAAAGAGAAAGATACATATTGTATTCTAAAGCATATATACAGAATCCGGAAAAATGGTACTGAAGAATTATTTACAGAGCAGCAATGGAGAAACAGACATAGGGAATAGACATGGACGAGGGGAGAAGGGCGGAGAGGGTGAGATGTATGGAAAGAGTAACATGGAAACTTATATTACCATATGTAAAATAGATGCTGCTGCTGCTGCTGCTAAGTTGCTTCAGTCGTGTCCGACTCTGTGTGACCCCATAGACGGCAGCCCACCAGCCTCCGCCATCCCTGGGATTCTCCAGGCAAGAATACTGGAGTGGGTGGCCGTTTCCTTCTCCAATGTAAAATAGATAGCCAATGGGAATTTGCTGTGTGGCTCAGGAAATTCAAACAGGGACTCTGTGGGATGGGGCAGGAAATGGGAGGGAAGTTCAAAAGGGAGGGGTTATATATATACCTATGGCTGATTCATGTTGAGGTTTGACAGAAAACAAAATTCTGTAAAGCAATTATCCTTCAATAAAAAAATTTTTTTTTAATGGTTAAATGTTAAACTGAAAAGACTGTAAGAAAAAAGAACAGATAAAACCTAAGTGGAGTAGAAAAAATAATAATGATAAAAACATAAATTAAGGAAATATTATGTTGGTGCAAAAGTAATTGCAGTTTTGCATTGTTGAATTTCACTGTTTGATATTGGAAAACATTCTTAAATAAATGTGATTATATTATACATTATTTTAATGTGCATTTCTAGCTTTATTTTTTTTTGCTAATGACTTATTACCTGTCTATTTTATATTTATTTTAGACTAGGGAAATGATGTTAGACACAAACCAAACTGGAGCGATTTTCTTATTCCAGTTCAAAATGGGTCATACATAAAGCAATGGAGACAAGTCGCAACATCAGTAACACATTTGGCCCAGGAATGGCTAACATACAGTGCTATGGTGGTTCAAGTTTTGCAAAAGAGACAAGAGCCCTGAAGATGAGGAGTGCAGTGGCTGGCCATCGGAAGTTGCAATGACCAACTGAGAGGATCATCAAAGCTCATCCTCTTACAACTACAAGAGAAATTGCTGAAGAACTCAGTGTGGACCATTCTATGGTCTTTTGGCATTTGAAGCAAATTGGAAAGGTAAACAAACTCGATGAGTGGGTGCCTCATGAGCTGACCTCAAATCAAAAAAAATCATTTTGAAGTGTTGTCTTTTCTTATTCTATGTAACAACAACAAACCATTTCTTGATCAGATTGGATGTGCAGCAAAAAGTGGATTTTATACAACAACCAGAAATGACCAGCTCAGTGGTTGGACCATGAAGAAGCTCCAAAGCACTCCTCAAAGCCAAACGCACCCAAAAAAAGGTCATGGTCACTGTTTGGTGGTCTGCTGCCAGTCTGATCCACTACAACTTTCTGAATCCCAGTGAAACCATTACATCTGAGGCGTATGCTCAGCAAATCGATGAGATGCACCCAAAACTGCAACATCTGCAGCTGGCATGGGTCAACAGAAAGGGCCCAATTCTTCTCCACGACAATGCCCGACCACACATCGCACCATCAATGCTACAAAAGTTGAACGAATTGGGCTATGAAGTGTTGCCTCATCCACTGTATTCACCTGAGCTCTTGCAAACCAACTACAACTTCCTCAACCATCTCAACAACTTTTAGCAGGGAAAATGCTTCCACAACCAGCCAGAGGCAGATGTTTTCCAAGAGTTCTTTGAATCCCAAAGCACAGATTTTTATGCTAAAGGAATAGACAAATTTATTTCTTGTTGGCAAAAATGTGTTGATTGTGATGGTTCCTGTTTTGATTAATAAAGATGTGTTTGAGCCTAGTTATAATGATTTAAAATTCACTGTCCAAAACCACAATTACTTTTGTACCAACCTAGTAGAAAACCAAAGAGTAGTAGAGAGGATGTCTAACTGAAAAGCTGATTCCTTTGGGGGAAAGAACTATTAAAGAAGGTAAACCTTCTGAGACTCATCAAACAAAGCAGTCATGAGTAACAAGAAGAAAAGAAAGATGTAATACGAATACGAAAGATTTTTAAAACTTAGTGGAAATGGGTAATTCTCAGGTATTCCCCAGCAGTCCAGTGGTTAGGACTCCATGGATTCACTGCTGAGGGCCGGGCTTCAATCACTGCTCGGGGAACTAAGATCCCACATTCCATGGGGCAACTCAGCCCATGTGCCACAACTACTGAAGCCTGAACGCCACAACTAGAGAGTCCACGCATGGCAACGAAAGAGCCACATGAAACAACTAAGAACCAACACAGTCCAATAAATTATCTCTCAAAAAGTAAACTGTCAAAGTGCAGTTAAGAAATATAAAAGCAAACCGATAACCACTGCAAAACCTGAATTGTTAATGTAGAAATTAATTTTTCTCCTCAGTCCCACAAAGGCAACAGGGTCAAATCATTTACTGGTGAGTTTTACCAAATAACAGATAATGCTTATTTTATAAAAGTTGTTTCAGAGCTCATCTTATGAGGACAGTATGACCTTTATATTAAAGCCAGATTAAAATGCCACATTAAAAAATTGTAAAGTGATCTCACCTACCTATAAGAATTCTAAATAAAAATACATCATGAACAAATAGGGTTTATTCCCAAAATGGAGTAATGACCGGGTAGAAAAAATCTATTGCTATGATATATCATATTAACAGATCAAAGGAGAAAGCTGTTTGATCATCTGAATGAATATAGAAAAAGCATCTGAAAAATTAGCAGTCACATGCTTGTTCTTGTGCTTAGCAAATGAAGAATAGAAGACCATTTCCTTAACTCTAAAAAGTAACTATCATGAAGCAATAGCAATCATCATAATTACTATTGAACCTCTAATAGCATCCTTATTAAGGTCAGGAACAAAAGAAGGATGCTCATAATCCTCACTTCTGAGAGGTCCTAGCTTGGGACAAAATAAGAAAATAAATGAGGCATAAGAACTGAAACAGAGGAAATAAAGCTGCTTTTTCAGACAGTATAATTATCTATGCAAGCAAATCCACAAATAAGCTATTAAAATGAATAAGAGTAGGTTTGGGGGAAACAAGACATACATAAAAGAGTAGTAGTTTTCTGTGATTATTAATCAAATTTAAAATATAATGCCTTTAAGAGCAAAAAAAAAATCATTGAGGAGAAAATTACTATTTCATGTCACCTGGGACAACTAATTAACTTTTTTATCTGGTACTGTTAAGCAAAATAAAAATGAATGGAAAAGAAATGAAGAGATAGGTGTGCCATGTTCAAGGTTACAAAAGATTAGGTATCAAAGAGATGACAATTCTCTTTAGTGCCATTCAGCTGAAATCTCAATAGGGAATAGGATTTTAAAATAAACTTCAACTTCTAGATTGGCTACAGTGCCCTAGGAACAGTATAATAGAAAGCGACTTTTATTTTAATCCTTATCACTTTGTAGTTTTGGCCCCATCCTTTTCTGGCCCTCTTTGTTAATAAGTATCACAATGTAAAAAATAAAATAAAACATAAACTTTGACAAGCTGACCCTAAAATTATGTGAAAAAAAAATGAAGGGCTAATAGGCAAGGCAATGACAAAGAACATAAGACAGGGAGCACTTAACTCCCAGGTAGTTAAACCTTCTTTTAAAAGAATAATTTACTTATATGGCTATGCTGGGTCTCCGTTGCTGCATTCGGGCTTTCTCTAGTTGCAGTGAGCAGGGGCTACTCTCTAATCGTGTGGGCTTCTCTTGTTGCGGAGCATGGGCTAGGTAGTTGTGGGGCACAGGCTTAGTTGCCCCGTGTCATGTGGGATCTTCCTGGACCAGCAATTGAACCCATGTTCCCTGCATTGGCAGGCAGATTCTTAACCACTGGACCATCAGGGAAGTCCCAGTTAAACTTAAATTATTGTCTTAAGGCCTAAGAAGAAAATTGAGAGCCCCCATTTGGACCCGCACGTATTTGGAAAGTTGATATATGACAGAGGAGGCATTACAAATCAGTACAAAAAGGATGAACTATTCAATAAATAGTGCTGAGATATTTGCCTACACAAATGGAAAACTAAAATAAATATCACACCTTTATATTTCCTATCACATTTCTTCCTTGGTGGCTCAGATTGTAAAGAATCTGCCTGCAAGGCAGGATTTCTGTGTAGGATCCCTGAGTGGGGAAGATCTCCTGGAGAAGGAAATGGCAACCCACTCCAGTATTCTTGCATGGGGAATCCCATGGACAGAGGAGCCTGGTGGGATACTGTCCATGGGGTCAGACAAAGGGTCAGACACTGTCCAAAGAGTCAGACATGTCTGAGCGATTAACACTTTCACTTTCATACTTCCCATCACACATACACACACAGAAATTCCAGGTTGATTAAGGACCTAAATGAGAAAAGCAAAATTTTTTAAATGTATAATGTAGAAGAATACCTTGATTATTTTGCAACGGAAGAATATATTAAGACTCTCCCCCAAAAAACACAAACCTTAAAGAAAAATGTTAATAATTTGACTATGTTAAAAGTTTTTGAGGTGAAATTCACAAAACATAAAATTAACCATTTTAAAGCAACCAAGTCAAGGTATTGTACCTTCCCAATGCAGTATAACCACCACCTCTATCTAGTTATAAAACACCACATGACCTTTAAGGAAACTGCCATGTCCTTTAAGCAGTTGCCCCACTTTCCCCACTCCCTTCAGTCTCTGGAAAAGTACCAGTCCTTTCTTTTTGCATGAACTTACTTTTTCCAGTTATTTCACATAGCATCATACATGTGACCTTTTATATCTGGCTTATTTTACTTAGCCTGCTGCTTTTGAGGTTCATCCAAGTTGTAGCCAGTATCAGTGCTTCACTCCTTTTCATGGCTAAATAGTATATCATTGTATGAATATATCTTAATTTGTTTATCCATTCATCCACTGATGGATGTTTGGGTGTTTCCACCTTTTGGCTACTGTGAACCGTATCCATATGAACATTTGTACACAAGTATATGTTTGGGTATCTGTTTTCAATTCTTTGGGGTATATACTGAAGAGTGGAATTGCTGTGCCATGTGGTAAATTGCATGTTTAACTTGTTAAGTACCCTCCAAACTGTTTTGCCATGGTGGTTGAACTATTTTACATTCCCACCAGCAATGTATGAGGGATCCTACATCTCCACATTCTCACTAACACGTTTATATTTTGTTTTTGAGATTATAGCCACAACAGTGGGAAAGGTCAAACTACTACCAACAAAATGGATGAAACTTACAGGCTTAACATTAAACAAAAGAAGTCAGATGCAGAAGAATTCATACTAAATAATTCCATTCATATAAAGTTCAGAAACACATGAAACTTATCAATAGTGATAAATGTCACAATAGTGCTTACTTTTGAGGTGGTACTGAATGGGAAACTAAATGAGGGGGAGCTTATTGAAATGTTAGAAATGTATCATCTGGTTGATGATGTAGTGTGATGTGTGTATGAATACATAGACTTAGGGGAGGAGGAGGAAGAGATGACATTTAAGATATATGCCCTTTACTGTGTGAAAATTATATCTTAATACAAAAAACTAAATAAAAGTTTTGGGGAACTTTGTCATGTTATGCTGTTTACTCTTCTGTAGGTTGAAATAGTTCATGATTTTTTAAAAAAACAAGAAGAAGAAAAGCTAGCCAGACCTATTGGACTCAATAATTCAACCCCTGAGAATCTAACCTAAGAAATATATGATTTTTCCAGTAGTCATGTATGGTCATGAGAGCTGGACCATAAAGAAGGCTGAGTACTGAAGAATGGATGCTTTTGAACTGTGGTGTTGAAGAAGACTCTTCAGAGTCTCTTGGACTGCAAGGAGATCAAACCAGTCAATCCTAAAGGAGATCAGTCCTGAATATTCATTGGAAGGACTGATTCTGAAGTTGAAGCTCCAATACTTTGGCCACCTGATGCGAACAGCCAGCTCTTTGGAAAAGACCCTGATGCTGGGAAAGATTGAAGGCAGGAGGAGAAGGAGATGACAGAGAATGAGATGGTTGGATGGCATCACCGACTCGATGGACATGAGTTTGAGCAAGCTCTGGCAGATGATGAAGGACAGGGAAGCCTGGGGTGCTGCAGTCCATGGGGTCACAAAGAGTCAGGCACAACTGAGCAACTGAACAACAACAGCAACAAAAAATACTTACCAAAAGGATATTTCTTACAATTTATGTAAAATGTGGGAAAACTAGGACAAATCTAATATCCTACAAAAAGGCATGGCTAAATAAATTATGGAACGCAAGCAATGGAACACAGTATACTAAAAAAAAAAATTATATTCACAGAGAGTTTGAAATGTCATGGCAAAAAACCATTATAACACAATGTTAATCAGAGCACCAGAGGAAAAGTAGAATACAAATTGTAATAGAAAGGATGCATTGTTATTCTTGATCTTTGGTTAAGGCTAAGTGTACACTGTGATCTTGATCATACTAGTATTTCATAAAAATTGTAGAAATAAAATGAAACAAATACTTGATCCCAATTTTTTAATGTGTTCATATACACACACATATATACACGTATATAATAAAACACTGAAATGAAATATGCCAAATTGTTGCTACTACCTATGAACATCCAGGTAATAAATAATGTTTTCTTTGAATTCTCCAATATCCCTACAAGATATATGTATTACTTTTATAATCAGGGAAAAAAATCAATATGTTTTTAATGCATGAAAAATAAAAAGACAAGGAATAAATGCATGAAAATGTTAAAAGCGGTTGTTTCTAAGAGTTGAGATTTGTGGGAGACGTATTCCTTCTTAATTTTCTGAATTTTATAACCACCATAAATTCAGTTATTATATAGGCGGTTAGAAAATTCAGAAAACTCATACTGTGCATTTTATCATTCAAAAATGAATAAATTCCATTCCTAAGACTGTGTGAGTAATGCAATTCTGTAATCTTAGAGGACAAAACCATCCGTGCCACAGTGGTGCCTAGAAGCCTGTCTGTTTGCATTAGTTCAGGGTGATAATGCTTCAAGTTCAATAACTGGCTGAAGTAACCATCTGCATGGAATTAAGTGGCTATTCCAGCCCTGGCTTCTCATCCTGGCTCTGTGCCTTGCTCTGCTGGGAATGCCAAAGACTCAGAGGGATGCTAGATGATTACAAAGAGCCAGGACAGCAGGGGCCAATGCAGCATACTTTTACAACTGTCATTTAGGTTGATTGAAAGAGAAAATAATGCAATATCATCTTGATAGTTTGATACTTTATCCAGCATGTTGACAATTTCAAATGTCCATGACACTGAGCTTATCAGAATAGCATGGTTTTCAAAAATAAAGGCTTTGAAATCTGGAGGATCTCAGTTCAAGCCCTGGTCAACCACCTGCCAGCTGTGTGACCCTGTGTGACATGTCACAATCTCTCTAAGCTTCACTTTCTTCATCTTTAAAATTCTAATGACATTGTCTAATTCATGATGTTGTTGTGATGATTAGATCAGATACTGCATGACAGTACAATGTTGTTGTTATTGTTATTATTATTGCATTGTGCTGGCTGATGTTTTGAGCTCTGATATCTTGGGTATTTACCAAATAAAGTGTCCAAGCCCAAAGCAGAAACCTATCAAAATGACACTTGAGTGGAGAAACTGGGACCCTCATACGTTGTTGGTGGATATGTACAATGGTGCAACCACTTTGGAAGACAGTCTGGCAGTTTCTCAAAAGGGTGAACACAGTTATCACATGACCCAGCAATTCCACTCCTGGGTATAGACCCATGAGAAGTGAAAGATACGTGCACACAAAAACTTGTTTGAGGGCTTTCCTGGTGGGCCAATAGTGAAGAATCCATCTGTCAATGTAGGAGACACAGGTTCGATCCCTGATTAGGGAAGATCTCCCACATGCTAAGCCCATGAGCCGCAACTATTGAGCCTGCGCTCTAGAGCCCGGAAGCCACAGCAACTCAGCCCACATGTCACAGCTACTGAAGCCGGCGCACCTACACCCCGAGCTTCTTAACAAGAAAAGCCACCGCAATGAGAAGCCCCCACTTGCGACAACTAGAAAAAAGCCTGCGCAGCAACGAAGACCCAGCACAGCCAAAAGTAAACGAATGAATAAAATTATTTTTAAAAAAACTTGCTTGAACAAATGTTCACGGCAGCATTATTTACAATAGCCAAAAACAGTGACAACAACCTAAATGTCCATCACCTGATGAATGATAAATAAAATGTGGTATATTCCTGCAGGTGGAGTGATATTTGGAAATAAAGAGGGATGAAGCACCGATACATGCTGCAACATGGATAAATCTTGAAAACATTATGCTAAGTGAAAGAAAGCAGCCATAATACACCATAAATTATATAATCCCATTTATATAAGTTGTCTAAAATCTGTATCTACAGAGAAAACACTATCTGTAGCAAATCTATACAGAAATAAAGTAGGTTAATGGTTGCTTAAGGCTGGGGGTGAGGGAGAATAGGTGAAGACAATGACTGCTGAAGAGTACAGGGTTTCTTTGTAGGTGAAAATATTCTAAAATTGTGATGTTGACAGGACTTTCCTAGCAGTCCAGTGGTTAAGAGTCCAAGCTTCAATGGCAAGGGTTCGACCCTCAAGGGTCAGGAAACTATGATTTCACATGCTGCGTGTCATAGCCAAAAATAATTTAAAAAAAAAATTTTTAATAAACCTTATGGGATGGGGAAATCTGGAATAAGAATAGGAGCCATCTGGTCTATTCTAAGTCCTGGAAGGTCGAGAGCATGTTTTACCAAGGATGGCAGCATTTTAAAACAAACATTGTATTATTTCAAAGAAGTTCCATTTTTCACTGTGCTCTAGTATGCTAAGTTGCTTCAGTTGTGTCCAACTCTTTGCAGCCCTATGGACTGTAGCCCACCAAGAGCCTCTGTCCATGCGGATTCTCCAGGCCAGAACACTGGAGTGGGATGCCATGCCCTTCTCCAGGGGGTCTTCCCCACTCAGGGATCGAACCCACACATCTTATTCTCCTGCACTGGGAGGCAGGAGTCTTTACCACTAGCACCACCTGGGAAGCTCTCCATTTCTCACACTAAAACACAAAAGCACTCTTGCATAAAAATTAGAAGGGTATTATTTGCAAAAATTCAGAGACTACATGCTACATATTTCATATAACTTGTAATACAAATTTACATGTCATAAGTATATAATTTTAAGTATATGATTTATTTGAATTTAATAGATGTTAATGTATTTTACATTACTGGGATAAGAGTAAGGAAATTTCTAGACAGTTTAATTCTAAAATAATTGGATTTTTGCATAGTTTTAAAGTAGTTCTACAACTGAAGAGCTATTTCACAACATATAAGACATGTTTTTGTCATTTAAAAATGTATCCAGAGTAACTATAGTAAGGGCTACTCTGCAGTCTTCTAGATGAGCTTCAATATTACTTATGGTGGAAGAATAGTGTTTGAGAAAACAAACCTTGAAGAAAGAGAGAAAAGCTTATTATTCATAAAAGTTTGATAATCTTTACTTAATGATGTGTTACTCTGTACTGTAGAGAATATACAGCATGTATTCTCTGAATATTTGCAAATAATACCCTTTTAATTTTTATGCAAACCAAACAATAACAATAATAATAAAATTGTTACAATGGTTGAATAACTCTTAGAATATACTAAAAAACACTGAGTTATGTAAGCTATTATCCAAAGAAAAGACATTGGGTGGGATTTAACCATTTAAATCGCAACACATTCAGTTCAGTTCAGTTCAGTCGCTCAGTCATGTCTGACTCTTTGCAACCCATGGACTGCAGCACACCAGGCCTCCCTGTCCATCACCAACTCCCAGAGCTTGCTCAAACTCATGTCCATCGAGTCTGTGATGCCAAACAACCATCTCATCCTCTGTCGTCCCCTTCTCCTCCTTCCTTCAATCTTGCCCAGCATCAAGGTCTTTTCCAATGAGTCAGTTCTTCGCATCAGCTGGCCAAAGGATTGGAGTTTCAGCTTCAGCACCAGTCCTTCCAATGAATATTCAGGACTGATTTCCTTTGGGATTGAATCTCCTTGCAGTCCAAGAGACTCTCAAGAGTCTTCTCCAACACCACAGTTCAAAAGCATCAATTCTTTGGTGCTAAGTTTTCTTTATAGTCCAACTCTCACATCCATACATGACTACTGGAAAAACCACAGCTTTGACTAGACAGACTTTTGTCGGCAAGGTAATGTCTCTACTTTTTAATATGCTGTCTAGACTGGTCATAGCTTTTCTTCCAAAGAGCAAGCATCTTTTAATTTCATGGCTGCAGTATTCTGCAGCCCCCAAAAATAAAGCCTGTCACTGTTTCCATTGTTTCTGCATCTATTTGCCATGAACACACACATTGTCAAGAGGTTAATGAAATGACTAAGGCCAGCCTGTACAGCCAACCAGTGGAGAATTCCAGGGATTTGGCCACACGATCCAGATCCATCCTGGTCCTACCTGGGATCTGGCATTACCTGACAGTGTTTGTCCTTTGCAGCCTGTCTGGGTTTTCTTCATATTCTTTTCCATGATGTTACAGGATCGTGACCATAGTTCTCTGTGCTGTACAGTATGACCTTGTTGTTTATCCATCCTATATTTAATAGTTTGCATCTGCTACTCCCAGATGCCAACTCCCACTCCATCCATCCCCTCTCAGCGTGTATATTGATGGACATCACTTGAGGTCCTTTGGCAACTGGAATTTCCAAAACAATGACTGTGATTCCAGGACAGTGATTCCCCTAATTAGTGGCTTAATTACATGCGCCTGATTCAGAAAGGCTGGGCAAACACCTTCCCACCCTCAACATCCCACCCCTACAACACTTCTGTGTCCCACTTACTCTCTACTTTGGCCAGCATTATTCTGGGGTTTTAGTGAATTAGCTGTTTTGCTACTAGCATATAGGTTATATGTCAGGAGGACTATAGCTATACTTCTGCATCTGGCAGAGAGAGTAAGTTTCAATTGTACAAATGAATACATGAAAGAACATCAGGAGGATCATTTCCTGTTCCCATGATATGTCTTCCGTTCCATTTTAAATCATGGAGAAAGGGGGAAGCCATGGGCATGGAGATGCTTTCATATTGTTCAAGCTCTTTTTATTCACACAAAATGGGTTCCCCCTCAATAGCCTCAATTTCTCCTAATGGATCAGTCTTTACTAAAGCATATCATTTATCAGCCTTGTCTCTCGTTGATTCCTGGAAAACATTCAGAAAATCAGAAATACTTCAAGGAAAGAAATTACTAGCCATTTAAATGGAATGTCTCTCATAACCGGTATGGCACTATGCCTTGTATTCCAGCTGAATCACATCCTGTTGGTCACACACAGTGATTATAGAATCAGTGGAAGAGCCAGAGAGGAACTGATCTGTGTTCCAGTGAAAAGCCCAATGCAGAGGGAAAAGAAAATCTCCCACGGTCTCAAAGAAATAAAAGAAGAGTTGCTTCTAGAATGTGAAAATTCTAGAAATTGTGATTTGCATGAGAAGAAATAAGATTCAGAAAAGAAAGTTCTAGAGGGCTTTCCTGGTGGTCCAGTGATTAAGAATCTACCTGCTAATGCAGGGGATACAGATTTGATCCTTGATCCAGGAAGCTTCCAAATGCCACAGGGCAACTCAGCCCATGAGCCCCAACTGCTGAAGCCTGAGTGTCTACAGCCCATGCTCTGCAATGAGAGAAGCCACCGCAGTCAAAAGCCTGTGC
This sequence comes from Giraffa tippelskirchi, assembly GCF_054371585.1. NCBI lineage: Eukaryota > Metazoa > Chordata > Mammalia > Artiodactyla > Giraffidae > Giraffa > Giraffa tippelskirchi. Next base: position 27,618,708 of record NC_137287.1, read on the forward strand.
ACTGGAACAAAGACCCAGCACAGACAAAAATAAATAATTCTTTAAAAAAAAAAAAGAAAGAAAAGAAAGTTCTAGAGGTTAGGACCATAGCTGAAAGTCAAGCTGTCTCAGTGAAGATCCTGACTCCAGGTTTGGTAGCTATTTACATTAAACCAACTACAGAAGCTCTCCAAGAGACTGTTTGCTTTCCTATAAAATAGGGTGAATTATGAAACATGCTTAGCACAGCACATGGCATTGAATAAATATTCAATAAATGTCATTTATTACTATTAATGCTATAGTTGTCATTACTTGAAGTTAAAAGTTGGCTTCCATGTTGTGCTATGGTCATTAAAATATTAAGATCATCCTTACATGAATCCTAGAATATTCAGCTCTAGGTAGTCATTACATTTGTCATAATAATATTCCTAAGTTTATAGACTCCTTCCAGGGAGATCAGTGTTATTCAGTATTAATACTTTCCTAAACTGCTGGCTGGGGCTTCCCCATGGACAGAGGAGCCTGGTGGGCTACAGTCCATCCATAGTGTCACATGACTAAGAGTTAGACATGACTAAGCAACTGAGCACACACACACACATATACACAAATTGATGGTTAGCAAATATCTTGGAGTTCCACAGATGAGGAGTCTCAGGAAGTAGTAAAAGAAATTCACAAAGAAGGGCTGGAAAATGCAACAGTTAGACCACATTGCATGGCTCCTGCACAGTCCAGGAGCTACCCATGCCAGCTGTTTGGCAAAGCAGCTGTCACTTACACAAGCAAGGCAGATTCCCAGGCAGAATCAGACACCTCATCAAGCTGGGATTAGCTGGGATTAGCACCGCTCCTTCTCTCATCAAAACTGACGTATTTTATTGGCTTGTTCCATTTGTATATTTCTTTTCTTTTTGATTTGTTCCATCTGTAACGTCTGTGATCAGTATCTTAAGATGGCATCATTCGGACTTCCCTGGTGGTCTGAGATTCTGTGCTCCCAATGCTGGAGGCCTAGGTTGAATCCCTAGTTGGGGACCTAGATCCCACACAATGCAACTGAAGATCCTGCATGCCACAACGAAGGTCAAAGATCCCAGTGTTGCAACTAAGAGCCAGTGCAGCTAAATTAATTAACTAATTATGTTTTTAGAAAAGAGGATATCACTTTCATAAAGCAAATCTGGGATTTTAGTGTTTCATTTCTATAACAAAATTATATGTCATGAATTTCTAATACACATAAACACAAGACACACTTGGGACATGTCAGTGGGCATGTAAAGAATATTACCTGTAGGGTAGAGTGATAAAAAACATCAACAACCTCAGATATGTGGATGATACCACTCTAGTGGCAGAAAGTGAAGAGGAAGTAAAAAGCCTCTTGATGAGGGTGAAGGAACAGAGTGAAAGAGCCAGCTTAAGACCAAACATTAAAAAAACTAAGATCATGGCATCCGGACCCATTACTTCATGGCAAATAGAAGGGGAAAAGGTGGAAGCAGTGACAAATTTCCTCTTCTTGGGCTCCAAAATCACTGTGGACGGTGACTGCAACCATGAAATCAGAAGACGATTGCTTCTTGGCAGAAAAGCGATGACAAACTTAGACAGTGTATTGAAAAGCAGAGACATTATTCTGACAACGAAGGTCCATATGGTCAAGGCCATAGTCTTCCCAGTGGTCACGTATGGTTGTGAGATCTTGACCATAAAAATGGTAGAACGCTGAAGAATTGATGTATTCAAACTGTGGTGCTGGAGAAGACTCTTGAAAATCCCTTGGACAGTTAGGAGATCAAACCCCAGCCAATTTTAAGGGAGATCAACCCTGAATATTCACTGGAAGGACTGATGCTGAAGCTGAAGCTCCAGTATTTTGGTCATCTGATGCGAACAGACGACTCATTGGAAAAGTCCCTGATGCTGGGAAAGATTGATGGCAGAAGGAGAAGAGGGCATCAGAGGATGAGATGGCTGAATGGCAACACCAATGCAATAAACATGAACTTGGGCAAACTCTGGAAGACAGTGGGGGACATGGTGGCCTGGCGTACAGTCCATGGGGTCTCAAAGAGTTGGACACGACTGAGGAACTGAACAACAATAACAGAGTAATAAGAAACTTGAGTGCTGTCATCTTAGCTCCACCACTTACTAGCTACATGACCTTGGACAAGTGCTGCTAAGTCGCTTCAGTCGTGTGTGACTCTTTGCGACCCCATGGACTGTAGCCCTGCAGGCCCCTCTGTCCATGGGATTCTCTAGGCAAGAATACTGGAGTGGGTTGCCATTCCCTTCTCCAAGGCATCTTCAATCCCTGGGTCAGGAAGATCCCCTGCAGAAGGGAATGGCAACCCACTCCAGTATTCTTGCCTGGGAAATCCCATGGACAGAGGAGCCTAGTGGGCTACAGACCATTGGGTCGAAAAGACCCAGACATGACTGAGTGACTAACACATACACCTTACTCTTGAATACTTCACACTCTTTCACACATAGTCAGTCAACAAATCCTGAAGATTCTACCCCAGAAATCTCTCCCAAATCCAATTTCCCCTTCATCCTCACTGCCTTGCTCTAGCTCAAGGTTGCATTGCCTTTTTCCTAGTCTATTGCACAAAAACATCTTTTCTGGGTTTTTCCCCACTGGAGGTCATTATCCACATTGCTTCTAAAATTATGTTTAAAACACACACACACACGCAATGCCACTTTATGCTTAAAAACCTCTACTGGATTCCTGCTGCATGCAGAGTAATTTACATAGCAATCTCCTTAGTTTTGAGGACAATCAGGTTATTCCCAACTTCCTGAAATTATCAAGAAAACTGTGAGGAGAGTCTTGTAGTTACACCTGTACATTGTTGTTGTTCAGTCGCTCAGATGTGTCTGACTCTTTGCGACCCCATGGACTGCAGCATGCCAGGCTTCCCTGTCCTTCACCATCTCCTGGCGTTTGCGAAAACTCATGTCCATTGAGTCGGTGATACCATCCAACCATCTCATCCTCTGTAGATGTGATCTATTCCCTTAGGATGAATCCCTTAAAATGAAACTGCCAAATCAGAGGATATGCACATTGTCAAAGGCATTTGATGCCTGTCATTAAGCTGCTCTCCAGAAATGTCATACTTAAGTTATACTCACCAGAAGTATGTACTACAACTTACTAGAATTCACGTGTTTTCACAGAGTGGAAATGTGTTCTCTTCATTTTCAAATCATCAGAGCTGTAATACTGAATGGCACATCAGTTCAGTTCAGTCACTCAGTCGTGTCCAATTCTTTGCAACCCCATGAATTGCAGCACGCCAGGCCTCCCTGTCCATCACCAACTCCTGGAGTTTACCCAAACTCATGTTCAATGAGTCGGTGATGCTATCCAGCCATCTCATCCTCTGTCATCCCCTTCTCCTCCTGCCCCCATCCTTCCTAGCCTCAGGGTCTTTTCCATTGAGTGAACTCTTCGCATGAGGTGGCCAAAGTATTGGAGTTTCAGCTTCAACATCAGTCCTTCCAATGAACACCCAGGACTGATCTCTTTTAGGATGGACTGGTTGGATCTTCTTGCAGTCCAAGACACTCTCAAGAGTCTTCTCCAACACCACAGTTCAAAAGCATCAATTATTCAGTGCTCAGCTTTCTTCACAGTCCAACTCTCACGTCCATACATGACTACTGGAAAAACTATAGCCTTGACTAGATGGACCTTTGTTGGCAAAGTAATGTCGCCGCTTTTTAATACGCTATCTAGGTTGGTCATAACTTTCCTTCCAAGGAATAAGCATCTTTTAATTTCATGGCTGCAATCACCATCTGCAGTGATTTTGGAGCTCCAAAAAATAAAGTCTGACACTGTTTGCACTGTTTCCCCATCTATTTCCCATGAAGTGATGGGACCAGATGCCATGATCTTAGTTTTCTGAACGTTGAGCTTTAAGCCAACTTTTTCACTCTCTTCTTTCACTTTCATCAAGAGGCTCTTTAGTTCCTCTTCACTTTCTGCCATAAGGGTGGTGTCATCTGCATATCTGAGGTTATTGATATTTCTCCCGGCAATCTTGATTCCAGCTTGTGTTTCTTCCAGCCCAGGATTTCTCATGATGTACTCTGCATAGAAGTTCAATAAGCAGGGTGACAATATACAGCCTTGACGTACTCCTTTTCCTATTTGGAACCAGTCTGTTGTTCCATGTCCAGCTCTAACTGTTGCTTCCTGACCTGCATACAGGTTTCTCAGGAGGCAGGTCAGGTGGTCTGGTATTCCCACCTCTTTCAGAATTTTCCACAGTTTATGGTGATCCACACAGTCAAAGGCTTTGACATAGTCAATAAAGCAGACATAGATGTTTTTTTGGAACTCTCTTGCTTTTTTGATGATCCAGTGGATGTTGGCAATTTGATCTCTGGTTCCTCTGCCTCTTCTAAAACCAGCTTGAACATCTGGAAGTTCACGGTTCACGTATTGCTGAAGTCTGGCTTGGAGAATTTTGAGCATTACTTTACTAGCGTGTGAGATGAGTGCAATTGTGCGGTAATTTGAGCATTCTTTGGCATTGCCTTTCTTTGGGATTGGAATGAAAACTGACCTTTTCCAGTCCTGTGGCCACTGCTGAGTTTTCCAAATTTGCTGGGATGTTGAGTGTAGCACTTTCACAGCATCATCTTTCAGGATTTGAAATAGCTGAACTGGAGTTCCATCACCTCCATTAGCTTTGTTCGTAGTGATGCTTTCTAAGGTCCACTTGACTTCACATTCCAGGATGTCTGGCTCTAGGTGAGTGACCACATCATCGTTATTATCTTGGTCGTGAAGATATTTTTTGTACAGTTCTTCTGTGTATTCTTGCCACCTCTTCTTAATACCTTCTGCTTCTGTTAGGTCCATACCATTTCTGTCCTTTATCGGGCCCATCTTTGCATGAAATGTTCCCTTGGTATCTCTAATTTTCTTGAAGAGATCTCTAGTCTTTCCCATTCTGTTGTTTTCCTCTATTTCTTTGCATTGATCACTGAGGAAGGCTTTCTTATCTCTCCTTTCTATTCTTTGGAACTCTGCATTCAAATGGGAATATCTTTCCTTTTCTCCTTTGCTTTTCACTTCTCTTCTTTTCACAGCTATTTGTAAGGCCTCCTCAGACAGCCATTTTGCTTTTTTGCATTTCTTTTCCATGGGGATGGTCTCGATCCCTGTCTCCTATACAATGTCACAAACCTCTGTCCATAGTTCATCAGGCACTCTGTCTATCAGATCTAGTCCTTTATTTCTCACTTCCACTGTATAATCATAAGGGATTTGATTTAGGTCATACCTGAATGGTCTAGTGGTTTTCCCTACTTTCTTCAATTTAAGTCTGAATTTGGCAATAAGGAGTTCATGATCTGACCCTCAGTCAGTTTCTGGTTGTGTTTTTGCTGACTATATAGAGCTTCTCCATCTTTGGCTGCAAAGAATATAATCAATCTGATTTCAGTGTTGACCATCTGGTGATGTCCATGTGTAGAGTCTTCTCTTGTGTTGTTGGAAGAGGGTGTTTGCTATGACCAGTGCGTTCTCTCGGCAAAACTCTATTAACCTTTGCCCTGCTTCATTCTGTACTCCAAGGCCAAATTTGCCTGTTACTCCAGGTGTTTCCTGACTTCCTACTTTTGCATTCCAGTCCCGTATAATGAAAAGGGCATCTTTTTGGGGTGTTAGTTCTAGAATGTCTTGCAGGTCTTCATAGAACCGTTCAACTTCAGCTTCTTCAGCGCTACTGGTTGGGGCGAATGGCACATGGTACTCAGCAAACTTTTGCTGAATGAATGAATGAACTGAGTTAACAGAAAAGTCCATTAAATGCTCCCTGATGTTTATCTAGCTTAAAATAAATATATCATAACAACTGCTAGACAATGTCTAAACCTGTTTCATGTAGGATTCATCCAGTAGCACCTTTGTACACATGGGACTGATATATGTGAAAGTGAGCGTGAAAGTGAAATTGAAGTCACTCAGTCGTGTCCGACTCTTTGCGACCCCATGGACTGTAGCCCACCAGGCTCCTCCATCCATGGAATTTTCTAGGCAAGATATTTGTGGGATACTCCACAATTGTATTTCATCCAGGGAAGAAATCTTTCCATCGTATTCATATTCACTATATATATCCAGACTCCATCTTAATTTCTTCAATTTTCCATCATCACCTCTGCAGGTTAGATGCTATCTGGAAAGGAGTCACCCTAAATGGTAAAATGAGTTAAAAGGATGTTCACAGGGGCATCCCTGGTGGCTCAGTGGTAAAGAATCCACCTGCCAATGCAGGAGACGCAGGTTTGATCCTTGGGTCAGAAGATCCTGTGGAGAAGGGAATGGCAACCCACTCCAGGATTCTTGCCTGGGAAATCCCATGGACAGTGGAGCCTGGCAGGCTACCGTCCACAGGGTCACAAAAGAGTCAGACCTGACTTGGCAACTAAACAACAAACAAAAGTTCACAAATTTATATTTCCAAATGGGTACACTTGACTCTCTGTACCTGTAGGTTCTGCAGATTCAACCAACTGCGGAATAAATATACCTGGGAGAAAAAGCTCCCCAAGTTCCCAAAGGGCAAAATGTATACTTGCTGCTCAGTGGCAACTATTCACACTGTATTTACAGCTATTTCCATATTATTTATATTGTGTTAGGTATTATAAGTAATCTAGAGATGATTTAAAGTATACAGAAGGATGTGCGTAGGTTATAAGGAAATCCTGCACCATTTTATATAGAGGACTTGAACATCTGCAGATGTTGGTATCCAGGGGATCATAGAACCAATAGCCCAGGGATAGTGAGGGATGGGGCTTCCCAGGTGGCGCTAATGGTAAAGAACCAGATTGCCAATGCAGGAGACACCAGAGACATGGGTTCGATACCTGGTTCAGAAAGATCCCCTGGAGAAGGGAATGGCAACCCACTCTAGTATTCTTGCCTGGAGAATCCCATGGACAGAGAAGCCTGGAAGGCTACAGTCTATGGGGTCACAAAGAGTTGGACATGACAGAAGCGACTGGACACACAGGCAGTGTGGGATGCATCCCTCTGTTACACAGCTCCGCTAGAATAAATGTCTCCAAAGCACCTCAATTTAAATCCCTTCCACGGGTGGTTACAGTTTTGTTCCAGCCAGTCAGCCAAACCAGAAAATGTGTATTTTGTCCTATAGATCTGGCTGATATTACCTAGGAATATCTTAATTTATTAACTTAGACTATCCCTTCCTCTCTACTTCTACTCCCATTGAACTAATTTGGGCTCAAAAGATTGCTACCCTTGGACAATCATTTTCATCACTGATTTTTAGCAGATTGGAGATACAGTCAGTATCATTTGGTGGTCATTTGGTGGTCCTTGGGAGAATGAAACAGAGGAGTGGAAAGTGAAAGTGTTAGTCGCTCAGTCGTGTCTGACTCTTTGGGACCCCATGGACCATAGCCTGCCAGGCTCCTCTGTCCATGGAATTCTCCAGGCAAGAATACTGGAGTGGGTAGCCATTCCCTTCTCCAGGGGATCTTCCCAATCTGGGGATCAAACTCGGGTCTCCTGCATTGCAGGGAGATTCTTTACTGTGTGAGCCACCAGGGAGGAGTGAAGGTGGCATAAAATTAGAGGTAGTGATACAGTTGGGAAAGTCTAACTGTAAAATACGTAAATACTTCCCAAATTTTAATGTGCTTAAAATCCAGATGGTCCGGGGTGAGAGTCTGAGATTCTTAGATGTTCCCAAGTGATGTCAAGGCTGCTCGTTCTGGGACCACACTTTGAGTAGCAAGACTTTACATGCGAGACAATGAGGGCTTGAAACAATGGCAGGAAGACAATAAAGAAAGCTATTAAAGAAACAGGACTTGTTGACTGAGCTACCTAGGCAACTTGAGCATGAGGCAGCCACACTGAGTTGACATAGCTCCTGAGAATGGTACAGAAGGGATGTCCAAATTAATCGGTGCAACTTTGCTTTAGAATGACAGCTTTTTGAAAATAACTCCCAGATAACTAACCCTTATGTTACCTTTAAGAAGATCCATGGAGATATCGGAATCCTCCAGTTACGATTCTCTGGCAATACAAATTTTTCTGAAACACAAAGTAAGGCAAAACACAAAGCATTTACTCAGCATATACTGTAAGCCAGTCACTGCATGCCTCTGCATGTTATTCCCTCTCCTGAAATATCTCCATGCCCAAAAGACACAAACACACACACATGAACTGACCATTTCTTCCCTTGTGTCACTGTAGTGTCTTTCATATACTTGTTATCACACCGCTGAGGGCAATTCTGTTCATACAATTCTAGAAAGAGTGTGGGTTTTGAAATGAATCAAACTACAGTTCAAATTGGTGGCTCAGCTGCTAAAGAATCCGTCTGCAATGCGGAGACCCAGGTTCGATCCCTGGGTTGGGAAGATCCCCTGGAGAAGGGAAAGGCTACCCGCTCCAGTTTTCTGGCCTGGAGAATCCCCTGGACTGTATAGTTCATGGGTCGCAAAGAGTCGGACACGACTGAGTGATTTTCACTTCACCGTTCAAATTATAGCTCTGCTATGTATTGGGTTGATGATGAAGACAAGTCCCTTCGTTTCCTCAGCTATAAAAATGGAATTGCTGGGACTTCCGTGGTGGTGTAGTGGCTGAGATTCCGTGCTCCCAAAGCAGGAAGCCTGGGGTTTGATCCCTGGTCAGGGTACTAGATCCCACATTCTGCAACCAAAAGACCCTGTATACCGCAATTAAAGATCCCATGTGGCCAAATAAATAATTTTTTTTAAAAAATGGAGGCACTATCTACTGTGAGGTCATATGTAGCCTTTAAGATGCTTTCTATCTCCAGGAAGGGGAACACAAGTAAACCCATGGCTGATTCATGTCAATGTATGGCAAAAACTACTACAATATTGTAAAGTAATTAGCCCCCAACTAAAATAAATAAATTTATTTTTAAAAAATTAAAAAAAAAAGATGCTTTCTATCGAATAACAGGAGACCTAATTTACCATGGTTTGAATAATAAAGAGAATCTATCAATTATTGAAACAGAAAAGCCCAGAGGTAAAGCAGGCTTTGAAACAGGTTGGTGTAAAGATTAAGAAATCAGCAGGGTTTTTCTGAGATTCTTTCAATGATACACGCCTCTTCCTGTGCCCTTTATGCTAGTAAAAACCATTACAGTAGTTCTAGGGTTCACATCTGTATTAATATCCCAACTGGAAAATGAGAGAATGCCTTTGTTTGCCTTTTCCAGCTAACGTGAGCAGTATCACTCTGCTAACACCTAACTGGGCTATTGCAGGTCACATGACCACCCCTGAACCAATCACTGTAATCAGAGGCCGGAAATGTGCTGATTGGCTTCCCCTCGATCAGGTGCTCCACCCTTTGAGCTGAGAGTGGAAGCGCCTTCCCTGAGGCTCTCCACACGGAAATTGGGAGCTATGGGGAAGGAGGGTTGGGCATGGATGCTGGAGAGGCTGCCGAACTATTCACTACACCACGCGCATTAGTACATAATATAAAGGACATGGCGCAGAACCATGTCTGCAGTTTTGGGGCACACAGCAAGTGGTAGCTGTAATTCGCTTATAAGTCTGTCTACTGGGCCATAAGCAAGCTGAGAATGAGGACCTTCTCTCACCTCAGGCATCCCTCATACCTAGCACAGCACCTGGGACATAGCATAAATATTTGTTGAATTAATGTTAATGGTTGGAACGGGAAATACAAAGTGATAAATTACAGAAATTATAGAAACTATAGATTATAGAAATGATTTCAACAAGGGAAAAGGGATTGCATGACTTCAGGAAATATGAAAACACACACTCTTGTTGTTCCACAGCATTAATAAGATAGCCAAGCTGCATATAGTTGAATTACAGACTAGAGTTAAAACTGGAATATATTCCTGTACATATTTTGTGTATGCATGCTCAATCGCTCAGCCATGTCCAAATCTTTTGTGACCCTATGGACTGTAGCCCGCCAGGCTTCTCTGTCCATGGGACTTCCATGGACAGAGTAGGTTGCCATTTCCCTTTTACCGCTGAGCCACCTGGAGAATTGGTACATATTTTAGGGGTCTGCTATAATTCTTGGTCAATTCAGAAAAGAAATGCCAAGTAAAGAGTCATTATCTGCTTATAGGAAAACAAGTTGCAAGAGGATGGCTGATCTATTTTATTATTTTCCAGATCTTCAGAATCAATGTCAATTTAAAAGATACTAACACTGATTAATCCCACTATGTGCCAGGAGCTGTCCTTCAAGTTTTCACAAATGTGATCTCATTTAATCCTGAGTAAATCAAGGTGGTGAAAGGTAATCTCCTAACCCAGGATCAGACAACTAGTAAATAAAGACCCAGGTGCTGAGAGGCACATGCCTCAAAATCATTCTGCTCATTACCAGAAAAGATTTCCTTGCATAGACCTCAGGGACTTTACAAAGGAAATATTGGATTACTGCAATGTGACTCATCAGCCCAATTTAGTATTACCTATTCATTATAATGCAATGATGCTTGCATAACAGAGAATGCTGTTGTATTTCTGCTTGTGGCTCTGTAGCAGCCATACGTAGATCACAGGACCCCTGAGCATAGGCTAATTCCATGACCTACAAACGCAATCAATATTAAGAGCAGTTTTAATTGCTCATATTTATGTGTTGAAAATACACGGTCTAATTTTGATCAGTGGTAGCATCTAGGTAATGCTGACTCAGAATGGACACATTTGTTGTTGCCATGAGAAGTGGAAAAGCTGAATCACAGTGTACCACAGAAAATGTTACCACTATTAATATAACATGTGCTGAACAGTGAGCAAGATGGAATCAGACCATCTCTGACCAACAGGTTCATCCTTCTACCAGAAGACAGATCCAAGAAATGTCATGGTCCTATGTCCCTATGTTGTATTATGTTCTCCATCAACTAGGCTAATTATTAGTGTGTGGTTATCTGGTCAACAGGGCTTCCCAGGTGGTGCTAGTGGTAAAGAACCTGCCTGCCAATGCAGGAGACATAACATGCTGAGCGATCGAGCATGCATACACAAAATATGTACTGGAATACATTCCAATTTTAATCCCAGACTGTAATTCAGTCCGGTTTGACCCCTAGGTCGGGAATATCCCCTGGAGGAGGGCATGGCAATGACCCACTCCAGTATTCTTGCCTGGAGAATCCCATGGACAGAGGGCTAACCTTGGTGGGCTACAGTCCATGAGGTCACAAAGAGTCAGACACGACTGAAGCGATTTAGCACACTAGGCACGTTGGTCAACATTGCCAGTGTGATGTACCATCTTAAAAAAGATTGCAAACTCAGGGCCTTCAAGGGCCTACATTGTGCAGGTTGTAAGAGAGTAGAGAATGAAGTCTATAGTGAACTATCTAATGGAAGCAGATACTGTAATACAATGCTTAATAGAGGACTATAGCAATCGGAGGACCACATCTTCCAGGAGATGCCAGAGACTCAGAGTTTTAACATGAAATTTCCAAAGTCTCCAAACCTTGTGATTGCCATAAAAAGCACACTTGTGGGCCAGATTTGTCCGTCCTCTGCTGCATGCCTCTGTTAAAAGACTTCTAGTTCACCTCCCATTTCTTCTATCTTGTGGAAGGCTGAACTTGCTTGGGTTTCAGTTTTTATTTACTTATTATTTGTTGCCTACACTGGGTCTTTGTTGCTGCAGGTGGGCATCTCATTGCAGTGGCTTCTCTTGGTGTGGATCACGGGCTTCAGTAGTTGTGACTCCCGGGTTTATTTGCCCTACAGCACAGGGGATCTTCCTGCAGGAGGGATCAAACCCATGTCCCCTGCACTGGCAGATGGATTCTTAACCACTGGACCACTAGGAAAGTCCCCAGTTTTCTTTTTGAGATAAGAGTATCTAATATATGCTGTAGTTGTCTATTTGCCAACATCTGTTGAATCATAGAAAAAACAAGAGGGTTCCAGAAAAACATCTACTTCTGCTTAATTGACTATGCCAAAACCTTTGGCTGTGTGGATCACAACAAACTGTGGAAAATTCTGAAACAGATGGGAATACCAGACCACCTGACCTGCCTCCTGAGAAATCTGTATGCAGGTCAAGAAGCAACAGTTAGAACTGGACATGGAACAACAGACTGGTTCCAAATCAGGAAAGGAGTACATCAAGGCTGTATATTGTCACCCTGCTTATTTAACTTATATGGAGTACATCATGCAAAATGCCAGGCTGGATGAAGCACAAGCTGGAATCAAGATTGCTGGGAGAAATATCAATAACCTCAGATACGAAGATGACACCACTTTTATGGCAGAAAGCAAAGAACTAAAGAGCCTCTTTATGAAAGTGAAAGAAGAGAGTGAAAAAGTTAACTTACAACTCAACATTCAAAAAACTAAGATCATGGCATCTGGTCCCATCACTTCATGGGAAATAGATGGGGAAACAATGGAAACAGTGACAGACTTTATTTTCTTGGGCTCTAAAATCACTGCAGATGGTGACTGCAGCCATGAAATTAAAAGACTTGAAAGACTTGCTTCTTGGAAGAAAAACTGTGACCAATCTAGACAGCATATTAAAAAGCAGAGACATTACTTTGCCAACAAAGGTCCGTCTAGTCAAAGCTATGGTTTTTCCAGTAATCGTGTATGGATGTGAGAGTTGGACCATAAAGAAAACTTAGCACCAAAGAATTGATGCTTTTGAACTGTGGTGTTGGAGAAGACTCTTGAGAGTCCCTTGGACAACAAGGAGATCAAACCAATCAATCCCAAAGGAAATCAGTCCTGAATATTCATTGGAAGGACTGATGCTGAAGCTGAAACTGCAATACTTTGTCTACCTGATGCGAAGAACTGAGTCATTGGAAAAGACCCTGATGCTGGGAAAGATTGAGGGCAGGAGGAGAAGGGGTCAACAGAGGATGAGATGGTGGGATGACATCACCGACTCGATGGACATGAGTTTGAGTAAGCTCTGGGAGTTGGTGATGGACAGGGAAGCCTGGCATGCTGCAGTCCACTGGGTTGCGAAGAGTCGGATATGACCAAGCGACTGAACTGAGACATCAAGAAATTAAATCAATTCATTTTATTATTTTTATACAATGTTAAAGGTTACACTCAATTTACAGTTATTAGAAAATATTGACCATATTCCCCATGTTGTACAAAGCACCCTTGTAACCTTCCTTACATCCAATACTTTGTACCTCCCAGTACACAACTCCTATGGTTCACACCCCCTACCCCGGTAACCACTAGTTTGTTCTCTATATCTTTGAGTCTGCTTCTTTTTTGTTATATTCACTACTTCGTTGTAGTGTTTAGATTCCACATATGAGTGAAAGCATACAGTATTTGCCTTTCTCTATCTGACTGATTTCACTTAGCATAATGCCTTCCAAGGGCTTCCCAGGTGGCACTAGTGGTAAAGAACCTGCCAATGCAAGAGACGTAAGAGACACAGGTTCAATCCATGGGTCAAGAAGACCCCCTGGAGGAGGGCATGGCAACCCATTCCAGTACTCCTGCCTGGAGAATCCCAGGGACAGAGGAACCTGGTGGGCTACAGTCCATAGGGTCACAAAGATTTGGAACATGACTGAAGCAGCTGTGCAGGCACAATGCCTTCCAAGTCCATCCATGTTGCTGCAAATGTCAAAATTTCATTCTTTTTTCTGGCTGAGTAGTTTTCCATTGCATACCACACCTTCTTCATCCATCTGTTGATGGACACTTAGGTTACTTCCATATCTTGGCTATTGTAAATAATGCAATTTTAAAATACAGTATTTCTGTTTATGGTCTTCATTCATTTATTCAATCACAGCATCTATGTAGTACCCATTATAGTATATTTCTGGGAGCTTAGGATACACCAGTCAGCAAGGTAGACAAAGAAGCTTGCACTCCTGGAGCTTGGGGGAAGAGAAGGGTGGAAACATTCAATAAGCAACAAACGTAATAAATAAGAAAACTATATAGGACAGAAGATGTATTACATGCTATGGAAAAATGAAGTAGAGCCAAGTCAGCAGGATTGGGTGGAGGGTGGGGAATACAGGGGAAAGGGGAGGGGAGAGTTGATGACAATTTTAACCAGTGGTAGGGGTAAACCTTATTGAGAAGATGCATTTAAGCAAAGAATTGAAGGAGTTAAGGGAGTTGGCCATGAAATTATCATAGAGAAGAGCCAGTGCAAGCGTCCTGTAATCTCCAGCCTCCATGAGGGTGACCCCTGCCTCCTGGGGTGCATGCCCTTGAGGGCTGGATTTAGAAGAGAAGAGAGTGTGGCAAAAGTGAAAGTGTGTGACTTGAAAACTAAGTCATAAAAGCCTGTGTTGGGGTTTTCTCAAGTGTTCTTTCTCTGAGTTGGGTCTCACTCTAGGGAAAGCCATGTTGGGAGCTGCCCAATGGAAAGGTTCATTTGATGATGAACTGAGGCCTCCAGCCAACAGCCAGCTGAGTGAGTTTGGAAGCAGGTCCTCCAGCCCATCAAGTCTTCTTCACCGACAGCAGCCCCAGCTGCCATCTCGACTGTAATCTTGTGAGACATCTGGAGCCCCCACTACTCAGCTAAGCCACCCCCAGTTCCTGAGCCATGGAAACTCTGTGAGATAATGTATGGTTTTTGTTTTCATTACACTTTGGGGTAATATGTTAGACAGCAGCAACTGAATAATATAGACCCTAAAGCAAGACTCCGGAGAAGGCAATGGCACCCTACTCCAGTACTCTTGCCTGGAAAATCCCATGGACAGAGGAGCCTGGTAGGCTGCAGTCCATGGGGTCGCTAAGAGTCGGACACGACTGAGCGACTTCACTTTCACGTTTCACTTTCATTCATTGGAAAAGGAAATGGCAACCCACTCCAATGTTCTTGCCTGGAGAATCCCAGGGATGGGGGAGCCTGGTGGGCTGCCGTCTATGAGGTCGCACAGAGTCGGACACGACTGAAGCGACTTAACAGCAGCAGCAAAGCAAGACTGTGCCTGGAGAATGTGAGGCAGAGAGAGAAGTGGTAGGAACTGAGCACAGAAGGTCAAAGTCAAGGTCAAGATGTGGTAGGATCTCCAGGCTTCTATAAGAATCCTGGCTGTTCCTCAGAGTGGGATGGAAAGCCACTGACAGAGTCATTCTCAGAGAAGTGGCATGAGATGGCTAACTGGTTTGACCACTGAAAAAGAAGGTACGTTTTTTTTAGCACTGTATAATAAATTATTTCATATTCATAATTCAGAAAAACTCTTTATTTTTTTTTTCTCCCTTGCCACCAATTTCTGACCTTGATTATCCTGTCAGCCCTGTGTTTTCACCCAGGTCTTCCTTGGATTTTTCAAGTCGATCTTACATTCTAGCATCCTTCTTCCTTCAGGCGCGCATCCAGAAACAATATTTTGGATCCTGCCTGACATCAGCAGAGCTATTTTTAAACCTTTGTAAAACCCAGACACTCTTTCTTTTAGAGGATTACCCTACAGTGTATCAAACATATTGAAACACACCCGCATCCCACATTTAATATAAATGATATACTTATGAGAATTGAGTTGCAAATGACTTACCAACATTATATTTCTTTTTAAAGACCTTTAAACTTATTCATTTTGATTTGCTAAGATTCTTTTTTGTATTTTGAAGGCTTATCTATGTATTTATAGACATATATGTATATATACATGCATGTATATGTGTATACATACACATACACGTTTCAAAGATCTTATAGATCCTTAAAGGTCAAAGACCCTAACTGCTGTGCTTGTGTGTGTGTGCGTGTGTGTGTGTGTGCATGTGCATGTGTGAGCACTAAGTCATACTTCAGTCATGTCCAACTCTTTGCAACCCTATGGACTACAGCCCACCAGGCTGCTCTTTTCATGGGATTTTCTCCTCAAGAATATTGGAGTGGGTTGCCATGCCTTCCTCCAGGGAATCTTTCCGACCCAGGGATCAAATCTACATCTCCTGCATCTCCTGCATTGGTAGGTAGATTCTTTACCACTGAGCCATCTGGGAAGCCCTAAGTTGTGTGATACAGACTATAAATCCTCTGAGAGTCAGGGAGAAAAAAAAGCATAATAAGAGCCAAAACTGGCAGAGATGGCTTTATGGCAAGGTGTCTGGGGCGGGGCTTTGAAAACCAACTTTAAAATAGAGTAGGTGCTCAGTTCAACGTTTGTTAAATAAATGGATAAATGAATGAGTGAGCATAAGTACTATCGTGAATTTTTAGTCCCCTACCACCATTTATTGTATCCATGGCCCTACCCTGTCCCAGCAGCTCAGAGGGAGTAAAACACAGTTTTAAAAAAATGCTGATAATCCAGAAGTCAGTCAATTATTAGCTTTTGGATTTCAAAACAGTCTTTGGAAACCAATCATAGAAGGATTTTGAAAAGCTCTTACAGTCCAAAAACTAACTTCTGAGTATCAAAAGTCAAGCCCCTAAGGGCTCACAGCATAAAGTTTCTGCAATGATTGATAGATTTGTGAAGAACAAATGAAGATTCAGATGACCTTGCCCTGGGAGATAGATTCCTTAACAGAGGGAGAGCTGCAGGGGGCCCTAGGAGAGGAGTCCCTCGGGTTGGAGAGACAGCTTAGAGGGTTGAGTCAGCACGGAAAGGCCTCCAGCCTCTGGGGCAAGCACTGGACTTCATCGGCAAAGGGGAGCCAGGTCAAGGCTCACACATTGCCCAAGTCACTGCCTAAGCCAAGTCCAGCCTGGGTCCATACCCAGGAGCTCTGTGGTAGCCCTCCCCAATGCCTGCATGTTCATTTTCCAGCCAGACAGACTCATCTGTGGCTCAGACGAGATCCAGCCCTCTAAATTATCCTGTGTGTAGGAATTTCTTGACAGTCCAGTGGTTAGGACTCCACGCTTCACTGTAGAGGTCATGGGTTCCATCCCTGGCTAGGGAACTAGGATCCTACAACACACCAGCAAGGCCAAAATAAATAAATGAATTGTTCTGTGTGCATAAGCCTATTTTCCTTAATCCTGGGTAGAGAACAGAAGAGAAAGCTTTGCCATTCTGATTGAAGCCAGGATGGGGATAAATATGAACCTAGGAAATAGAAAAAAAACTTTTTTTCAACTTTGATTGACAAGTAGAATTTGGATAAAAAGAAGGCAAGGACACAGCCTCTTAGGATATGACGCACAAGCAAACGGGACAACATAAAAACCAGTCTGTAGCAGGGAAAACACAGTGGGGAGTAACAGATAAATTGATTTTCGCTTTTACCATTTGTCTGTATTGTTCATCATTCTTTCTACACATTTGTATTTAAAATTTGCCTCCTTTTGGGACCTCGCCAGTAGTCCAGTGGCTAAGACGAAAGGCCTGCAATGCAGGGGGCCCAGGTTCGATCCCTGGTTAGGGAACTAGATCTCACATGCCACAATTAAGAGTTCACATGCCACAACTAAAGATCCTGCATGCTGCAGCTAAGACTCAGTGCAGCCAAATAAATAAATACAAATAAAATTTGCCTCCTCTAGCTTTTGCTTTACAATGGACTATTTTATACACCTTTTTTTCTTCTTTTTATTTTTTACAGAGTGAAATCATTTTCATTTCTTCAGAGCAAAGCATAATTGCTCCAAACTGTTGAGAAATGACTCTAGATGTATCTATTGCTCCTTAAAATTTCTTCCAGAGGGTAAAATAAATTATTTTTGTTCATTAACTCTTTTAAGAGAATTCACACATCACCTGTAGGAGATTCTCTAATACTGTTCTCACAGATTCATTTTTGGCCAAAAGCCTGCAAATCGTGGTCACTTTAGTAATACTTATCATCATAGAGCAAAAACAGTCTGCAAAAACTTGGCACGTTACAATTTTTGCCTAGTGGGTTTATATCTTACTGTTCAGTATATTAATACTTCTTGTCCCTTTATTAAGTCCTCTAAATATTATAAAGCATTTTTTTCTGGCATTCAACCCATGTATAAACTGACTTTTTCCCACTTTCCTTTAGTAGCAAAAAATTAAAGTAAAATTGGCCAAAATGTGGAAGAATCTTTAATGACACACCATTTTCCCTCCTAAGAACATTCTTCTAATCTTCCATTTAGAGACCTGTGATTGAAGAAGTCAAGTGAACAGGGACTATTTTTACTTTGGTTCGGTAGTTTCTGTTTCAACTTTCCAATTTATTAATATAACCCTTATGCAGAAGACATTCAGAAAGAATGACTTGTGAAAATTTGACAAACCTGAACTTTACATGTAACTTGATTTCATCTGTTCTATAGCTATTCAAATTCTAGAACTAAAAGCTAAGTGCTGGGTAGAAGGAAGGGAATTCGATCTCCCACCCTCCAAGTTACCTTTGTATATTTTAGGAATCTAAAATATATAATATAATATAATATATTTATATTAATTTTTATATAAAATTAATTTATAATATTATATATAATATAATTCCCATTATATTCACAAGTTTGATTATCATATTGAAAAAACCTAAAGGGATTTGATGGGAATGTAAATCAATACAGTCACTGTGGAAAACAGTATGAAGTTCCTTAAAAAAAAACTAAAAATAGAGTTACTGTATGATCCAGCAATCCCACTCCTGGACATACATCTGGAGAAAATTTAATTCAAAAAGATACATGTGCCCCAGTGTTCACAGCAGGACTGTTTCCAACAGCCAAGACATGGAAGCAACCTAAGTGCCCATCAACAGAGGAAAGGATAAAGAAGATGTGATACATATATACTTTTGTTGTTGTTGCTCAGTCGCTAAGTCATGTCTGACTCTTTGTGACCCCCATGGACTGTAGCCCACCAAGCTCTGTTCATCTGCAGGCAAGAATACTGGAGTGAGTAGCCATTCCCTTCTCCAGGGGATCTTCTTGACGCAAGGATCGAACTGGGGTCTCCTCCATTGCAGACAGATTCTTTACCATCTAAGCCCCCAGAAAGTTTGCTCAAATTCATGTCCATTCTATTGTGTATGGGATTCTACTCAGGCATAAAGAAGAATTACATAATACCATTCTCAGCAACATGGATGGACCTAGAGGTTATCATACTAAGTGAAATAAGTCACATAGAGAAAAACATCACATGATATCACTTATATGTGGAATCTAAAATATAATACAAATGAATGTATTTACAAAACAGAAATAGACTCACAGACACAGAAAACAAATTTATGGTTACCAAAAGGGAAGGGGTGGGGGGGGATAAATTAGGAGTTTGACATTAGCAGATGCACACTGTGCTGTGTATGCATAGTCGCTCAGTCACATCCAACTCTGCGACCCCTTGGACTGCAGCCCACCAGGCTCCTCTGTCCATGGGGATTCTCCAGGCAAGAATACTGGAGTGGGTTGCCATGCCCTCCTCCAGGGGATCTTCCCAACCCAGGGATCGAACCCAGGTCTCCCACATTGCAGAGATGCACACTACTATATAAAAATTAGATAACCAACGAGGAGCTACTACATCACACTGACTACATAGCACAGGAAACTATATTCAATATTCTGTAATAAATCATAATGGAAAGAATATGAAGAAGAACATACATATATGTGTATATATATGTATATAAATGGAATCACTTTGCTGTACATGAGAAACTAACACAGCATTGTAAATCAACCATACTTCAATGAAAAAATATATGCTTTAAAACAAAAGCAGGATACAAATTCTGTTCAAGTTCCCATAGATTATAAACCAAGAGACACTGGAACATATCCAGGGACATAAAACAAGGTGCAAAAATTTCTTGGTCTAAAGGTATTGAAATCATATAGAATATGTTCTTTTATCAGTGTGGAATTATGTTAGAAATCAATATCAAAAGATAATTTAAAATAACCTACATATTTTCAAGTACAATGTGACATTTACCAAGAGAGATCTTTGACTTAGCCATAGTAGAACTGTTAGTCACTTAGTCATGTCCAACTCTTTGCAACCCCACAGACTGTAACCCGCCAGGATCCTCTGTCCATGGGATTCTCCAGGCAAGAATACTGGAGTGCGTTGTCATTCCCTTCTCCAGGGGATCTTCCTGATGCAGGCATCGAACCCAGGTCTCCGGCATTGCGGGAAGATTCTTTACCATCTGAGCTACAAGGAAGCTCTGTAGCTTAGCCATGGAAAGCCTCAGTAAAGTTAAGACTGGAAAAACAGAGGGTGATTGCAGAGAAGAAAGCATTTAAATGAGAAATTTTTATCAAAGACACTTTAAAAACCCCACATACTTGGAAATTAAATGTCCACTTTTAAATGGTGGTTGTATCTAAGAAGCCAAAACAAGGAAAATTTAAAAATATTTGTAACAGAATAAATATGAAAAGAGCATTTATCAGAATTTGTTGTATATTGCTGAAGCTACTCAATGCTGCTAAATACAATGTGGAATCTTGAATGAGGTATGAAAACAAATAATGGATACTAGCATAAAATTTTGTGAAATTTGAAAAAAATCTGTACTTTAGTAATATTATACCACATGTTAATTTTCTGTTTTTTTTTTTTTAATAACATAGCCATTTCTTTATATTCTCAGAATTGGATCAGAAGTTTCAAACCTCATTCAAACTCTTTTAAAATCTCTAAGATAATAATCTTTCTAGACTTTTAGCCATAATACTAGATGCCAGAATAAATGGAACTGTATCAAAGTTTTGATTGAATGTAAACTAGAAATCTAGCATTCTATTCTATTTAGTCAAACAATTGGAACCAAAATGTCATAAATGTTTTAGCTAGGCAAAAATTCATAAGTTTTCTAAAATATGTATTCTATTATACATGCTATTTATATATGATAAAATCTTGAGAAAGAAAAAAAAAGAGAGAAATTGGAAAACAAGGACCTACTACATAGCACAGGGAACTATGTTCAATATTCCGTAATAAGCCATAATGGAAAGAATATGAAAAGAATGTGTGTATATATGTGTATAAACTGAATCACTTTTCTGTACACCAGAAACTAATACAGCATTGTAAATCAACTATACTTCAATAAAAATTTTTCAATAAAAAATAAAGTTTAAAAATAAAACAATAAGGTAAAGAAAGGGACCTGAAAGTAAGATGCAGTGATACAGAATGAGGAGCCATGGAAAAATCTAATGTGACCCCGAGGCATGTGAGTATGTACACATGTTCACAAATAGCATAAATGTATACATTTGCTGAAGTCAACTCCAGAACAAAGCAACATATTTTTCAACTACATACTTGCAGTTCCTTCATGGACTGTGTTCAGGGAAATCTATTTCAGTCAACACAGTAGGAAAGGATTTAAATCAGGAAAAAAGAAATGAGTGGACTCCAGGTCAAAGGAGCCACAAGAACATGGGATGGTGGAAAAAGCAGCTTCAGTAATTTTCCAGCTGAAGCTCAAGTTGGCCTCCTCATTATTAATAAGAGGAATCTTAGTAACGCATTTCCCCCAATTTAATGCTCAAAAAAAATAGCTCTTGAGAAATCAGTTGGGAATGACACCAATTCTAAATTTGCAGCTCTATCAGAGTACATACATTCATAGGATGTAGACCAAACATTTGGAAGAATTCAGTAAGTGACAAAAAGCACACACAGATAAGGACAACATGTATCTCCATCCAGAGTGAAGACATAAACCTTATATTTGCAATAAAGACAATTAGGAAAGATTATAGGTTGTAAATCTCATTTCCTTTACATATTTCCCAGAATATTCATACCACCAATAACACAAAACAGTAATTTTCTGTATTTAACTAAAATTCATTTATTTTTCATGTACATTAAATCACATTACCCTAAAAATTAATATACATAAAATTTAAATTTAGAAATGAAGCAACCAGTGTTGTTTTTGCAACCCGTTCCACACAAAATATAAAGAGTACTCTGGCTCCATGGTTCAGAGGGATAAGATACAGACACAAGTGTGAGAAGATGAACAAATAGTTCTTCATTATGAATATTAAAAAGGCAATATTCAGACACAGCAGGTGTCTGCCCCACAGTCTGACCTCAGTACTGAGGTAGGTTATCCATCACACTGACTGAGTCCTTCACTAGGAAGCATCATCAAACATTGTGATACTCTCAGCCCGGAAATGGCTTTTAATCCAATGGCAATCAATTCTCAGTCCCCAAAATTCACAGAATTCACAACATACATACTCCATCCACTGTCAACCTAAAGTGAAAATATAGTCAGTTCTGTTCTTTGGCAATTATTTGGTTACCTGACTGAATTTCCATTTCCAGGTCATATATGGAGGCTGGGGAATAGGCGTGTATAACAACTTGTGTATGCTTAGTCACTCAGTCATGTCCGACTCTCTGAAACCCCATGGCCTGCAGCCTGCCAGGCTCCTCTGTCCATGGGATTCTCCAGGTAAGAATACTGGAGTGGGTTGCCATGCCCTCCTCCAGGGGATCTTCCCAATCCAGGGATCAAACCTAGGTTTCCTACATTGCAGGCAGATTCTTTACCACCTGAGCCACCAGGGAAGTCCAAGAATCCTGGAGGGGGTAGCCTTTCCCTTCTCCAGAGGATCTTCCCGACCCAGGAATCGAACTTGGGTCTCCCACATTGCAGGCAGATTCTTTACCACCTGAGCCACCAGGGAAGTCCAAGAATCCTGGAGGGGGTAGCCTTTCCCTTCTCCAGAGGATCTTCCCGACCCAGGAATCGAACTTGGGTCTCCCACATTGCAGGCAGATTCTTTACCAGCTGAGCTACCAGGGAAGCCCCTGCATAACCACCTACATATTATGATTTCAGGGGCCCCAGAAATTAATGTCCAGAGTAAATCTGTAACAGCTGTGAGCTGGGTGTCACCACCCAGACAACCACACTGCATGAGCCACAAACTATGAAATATTCACATAAATATTCATATACATAAACAGGAGGCATTATGCAGGGCTCTCCAGAGAAACAGAACCAATAGGATTGTGTATATATAGAGAAAAGGAGATTTATTAAAAGGAATTGGCTCACATGATGATGGAGACAGGTCCCAAACTGCAGGGTGAGTGAGCAAGCTGGAAATCCAGGAGAGGCAACACGTTAGTTCCAGCCTGAGTCTGAAGGCCTGAAAACAAGGTAAGCCAATGTGTAGCTCTCATCTGAAGGCTGACAGGCTCCACACACAGGAAGAGCCAATGTTTTTGAGTCCAAAGATAGGAAAAAGGTCAATGTCCCAGTTTGAAGGCAGTCAGGCAGTAAGAATGCTATTACTCAGGATGAGGCCAAGCTTTTTGTTCTATTCAGGCCTTCAACTGATTTGACGAGGCCCACCCACATTAGGGAGGGCAATCTGCTTGACTTAGTCTACAATATACATGTCACTCTCATCCAAAAACACCTTCAGAGAAACACCTAGAATAATATTTGACCAAATATCTGGGCACCTCATGGCCAAGTCAAGTTGACACATAAAATTAACCATCACAAAAGGGCTTCCCTCATAGCTCAGTTGGTAAAGAATCCACCTGCAATGCAGGAGACCCTGGTTAGATTTCTGGATGGAAAGATCCACTGGAGAAGGCATAGGCTACCCACTCTAGTATTCTTGGGCTTCCCTTGTGGCTCAGCTGGTAAAGAATCCACCTGCAATGCAGGAGACCTGGGTTTAATCTCTGGGTTGGGAAGATCCCCTGGAGAAGGGAAAGGCTACCCACTCTAGTATTCTGGCCTGGAGAATTCCATGGAGTGTATAAATCCATGTGGTTGCAAAGAGCTGGACATGATTGAGCGACTTTCACTTTCACTTTCTTTCAACAGTAGTTAAGTGGTTTGGAGGAGGCCCAACTACCTTGATTCTACCCAATTCTTTTTCTTTTTCTTTCTTTCTTTATTTTTGGCTGTGTTGGGTCTTTGTTGCTGTGCCGGCTTTCTCTAGTTGCTGTACACAGGTTTCTTATTGCGGTGGCTTCTCTTGTTGTGGAGCATGGGCTCGGTAGTTGTGGCGCATGGGCTTAGTTACTCTAGGGCATGCGGAATCTTCCCAGACCAGGGACTGAATCCATACCTCCCACACTGGCAGGTGGATTCTTAACCACTGGTCCACCAGGGAAGTCCTACGCAACTCTTAAAGACAAACAATCCAATCTTTAGAGAGTTAGAGAGAGGTATGAAGAGATGGTTTTCAGAGGGTGTGTGCAAGTTGGACCAGGGGCATCAAAGCCTTCAGGTCTTCACCATCTCTAAGAAAACACAATTTTCTGGGCCTGGGACCAACGTAAGTGAAGGTCTGAGCTGTCTCCAACTTAAGAGAGGGCAGCTATCTGCACACAGGGATGAAAATGAAAGGGTCATCCACCCAGACTGCTCAGCAGCATTCTAGAGGCAGAAGACTGGTGAGAAATCCACAAATTACATTCATTCATTCAATAGTGTTACAGAGCTTCTGCTACATGCCAGACACTGTGCTAGACATTTCAGAAACAAGTATAAATAAGAACTATATTCTTCCTTTCAGAAGTTCATTCCAGTAGGGATTATAAATATGCAAACAATAATGATCACCCACTGTGGAAAGTTCACAATAAATTGCAACAATCTTTGCCCAGCTGGTTTTAATTCAATGGGAAGTAGACCACGTAATGTAAAGTATATCAGAAATCGTCTGCCATAACATACCCTCTTCTCTCCACCCCCACCCACCCAGCAATAGTTCCCTAAATCTCCACCCAGAGATTCGTTTGCATTAGTAATTTAAAAAACAAAGCAAAACTCAACTAGAAAGGCTGTCATCCACATCTTAGTAAATTAGTTTAATAAACCTACTCTTCTAAATGTAGCTGAAATCAGTCACATGAAGAGAATAGGAGATTTGAGAGATGAGGAAAAGAAATGAGAACTGATTTGGAAGATACAGTACTAAGCCAGAGAGAATGCAGGCTTCCCCGGTGGCTCAGCGATAAAAATCCCCCTGCAATGCAGGAGCCACAGAAGATGTGGGTTCAATCCTTGGGTCAGGAAGATCCCCTAGGGGAGGGCATAGCAACCCACTCCAGTGTTCTTGCCTGGAGAATCCCATGGACAGAGGATGCTAGAGGGCTACAGTCTATAGCATCACAAAGAGTTGGACGTGACTGAATCAACAGCACGCACGCACAGAGAGAACGCAGAGAACAGGCATCCAGAGGTAGAAGATTTTGGAAAAGAAAGGGGATGCTCCAAGGTCAAAATCTTTGGGCACGAGAACCTATTAAGTTTCTGATACTTTCAGAAGACGAACCTAATTTCGGATGGAACCTGCCTCCAAAATGTTTACTCACTTCAAAACTCTCCCAAGGGCTGAAATTCCTCATTTTTCTTTCTCCAGAAGGAAGAATAGACCCAAAGAGCAAGCTCTTATACCATCTCTCTGAATCAAGGCTATCATGTCACTGAACTGTGTGGTCTTTAACTTCATCACAGTTTCCTGTCCCCTAGCAGTGCCTGGGTGGTCAGGTTTGTGGAGGAATGAAGGACAGAAGAGAGCTTGTTAAGGCCATTTGACAGAGAGAGAGAGGAAGGTATGGATAAAGATTTAAGGAAAGACAGACTTACAACAGGGAAGTGAATCAAAAAAACATAAGCTTCTGACATATGCCTGTAATGTTAATCAGTTATTAACTATACACTTGGTTGACTACGGTTTATAATAGCTTGAAATTCCAAGTATATCATTTATTGTTAAACCAGATTTCCCATTTCACTTATTTGCCACTGACAATATTAAAAGAAAATTTTTCAATAGGTTTAAAATCGCATTTTCTATGACTTGGTTTCTTTAGATTCTAAGCATTGTAGGCAAAACTAGATTAAGTATAGCCAATGCAAGGTCAAGATTTTCAGGCACAAATAATCCATTAATGTTCTAATACTTTCAGAAGATGAACCTAATTTCAGATGAAAGCTGCCTCCAGAATATATGGTTAAGTATGTTCTGGGTATAATTTGTTTTGGCAAACAGTGTAGAAATTCATATGAAACTCTACTGAAATAACAGAAAATTGCCCACCTAGAAAAAAATAAATTTTCAATAGCTTCAAATGAATCCTAAAGGATGACAATCCTTGGAAGAGAAATAAAGCATGGATGAGATGGAAATTGTAGTTCTGGGCTGTTATTTAGTTGCTAAGTCATGTCCAACTCTTTTGTGAGCCCATGGACTGTAGCCCACCAGGCTCCTCTGTCCACGGGATTCTCCAGGCAAGAATACTGGAGTGGGTTGCCATTTCCTTCTCCAGGGTATCTTCCCAACCCAGGGATCGAACTTGCATCTCCTGCATTTAGATACAACCTGAAATAGCAAAATTAAATTTCTACATCGGTATGTTTTATAGTGAAAGAAACAGAACAAAATTTTCTTCAAAGTATTAATAAACCCAAATTGCAATTAGTAATGAAGTATTAGAATGTGGAAAATGTTTTCCTCTTTTGAGTCATCTTTTAGTAGCTGTTAATTCCTTTCCTCCATTGGACAGTTTTCTTATTCTGGACCCCCCCAAAATCAGTGCCAATAAGATAAAGTTTTCCTAAAGCATCCTTCATTTTTATGAACCCCTAAGTCCCAAATTTCACTCACTGGGTACTGGGCAAATCAATCACTTGGTCCATTGAATCACCTTAGTGATAGATTTTGAGGAAAACATTTTTCCATGCCATTCTCACACTTGGCTTCAGAAAATTTTCAATTCAGTTCAGTCGCTCAGTCATGTCATAAGTATATGACTTTTAAGTATATGATTTATTTGAATTTAATAGATGTTACTGTATTTTACATTCCTGGAGCAAGAGTAAGGAAATTTCTAGACAGTTTAATTCTAAAATAATTGGGTTTTTGCATAGTTTTAAAGTAGTTCATACAACTGAAGAGCTATTTCACAACATATAAGACATGTTTTGTCATTTAAAATGTATCCAAAGTAACTATAGTAAGGGCTATTCGGCAGTCTTCTAGATGAGCTTCAATATTACTTATGGTGGAAGAATTGTGTTTGAGAAAGTATTTGAGAATACAAACCTTGGAAGAAGAGAGAAAAGCTTATCATTCATACGAGTTGATAATCTTTACTTAATGATGTGTTACTCTGTAGAGGATATACCGCATGTATTCTCTGAATATTTGCAAATAATACCCTTTTAATGTTTATGTAAACCAAACAACAACAATAATAATAAAATAAAATTCTTACAATGGTTGCATACTTTAAGAATATACTAAAAACCACTGAATTATTTAAATTATCCAAAGAAATGACATTGAGTGGGATTTAACCATTTAAATCACAATACATTCAATTCAGCTCAGTTCAGTCACTCAGGCGTGTCCGACTCTGCAACCCCAAGGACTGTAGCATGCCAGGCTTCCCTGGCCATCATCAACTCCCAGAGCTTGCTCAAACTCATGTCCATTGAGTCTGTGATGCCATCCAACCATCTCATTCTCTGTGGTCCCCTTCTCCTCCTTCCTTCAATTTTGCCCAGCATCAGGGTCTTTTCCAATGAATCAGTTCTCCACAGCAGGTGAACAAAGGATTGGAGCTTCAGCTTCAGCATCAGTCCTTCCAATGAATATTCAGGATTTCCTTTAGGATTGACTGGTTTGATTTCCTTGCAGTCCGAGGGACTCTCAAGAGTCTTCTCCAACACCACAGTTCAAAAGCATCAATTCTTTGGTGCTCAACATTCTTTATGGTCCAACTCTCACATCCATACATGACTACTGGAAAAAGCCATAGCTTTGACTAGATGGGCCTTTGTTGGCAGAAAATTTTAAACACGTGCAAACTCTCACATTGCCTAATTCTTTCTCACCAAACCAACTATGATAAGTGAAATGGAGCTAGACAGAAGTATCTACATTATTCAAAGTTAAGGAATGGTTATGGATATTTCCCTCTATGTTAGAAGCTACATGCCTTTTTTTTTTCCTTTGCTCACTCCTTCAAGATCACATCTTATCCTGGGACTTCCCTGGTGGTCCACGGACTAGGACTCCATGCACCCAATGCAGGGGGCCCAAGTTCGATCCCTGAACAGGGAATCAGATCCCACATGCTGCAACTAAGAGTTTGCATGCTGCAACTAAGGATTCCATATGCCTCAACTAAATATCCCAAGTGCTACAACTAAGACCAGTGCAGCCAAATAAAAAATATTAAAAAATATATATATCTCATCTTATCCTACCATCACCACTCCAGTTCACAGACTCTCAGTCTTTTGACTCCATCTTTCAATATCCAGCTGTGGCATCTCCTCCATGGAGTCTCCCCAGATTGCTCAGGCACCATGATTTTAAAAGCTTATGTGCATCCCTGGTGGCTCAAACGGTAGAGCCTGCCTGCAATGTGGGAGACCCGGGTTCGATCCCTGGGTCAGAAAGACCCCTGGAAAAGGAAACAGCAACCCACTCCAGTATTCTTGCCTGAAGAATCCCATGGACAGAGGAGCCTGGTGGGCTACAGTCCATGGGGTTGCAAAGAGTCGGACATGACTGAGCAACTTCACTTTCACTTTTCACTGCTTATGTCACCAGCCTATGGCTGGGTGGCATTACTACGGTAATAGTCAAGCTTTCTACTGACCACTTGTCATGGATGCCGTTCAGGTACTGAATGGTGAATTGGATTAGATCTCCTGAGAACCTGATTATCATTTTTTTTATACTTGCAACTAGATCAAGGACTTCCTTTTTAATTTTTTTAAAATATTTACTTGGCTGCATTGGTCTTAGTAATGGAACATGGGATCTTTGCAGCATCATGAGGGATCTTTTGTTGTGGTGCATGGACTCTCTGGTTGTGGCACACAGACTCAGTAGTTGCAGTGCTCAGGCTTAGTCGCTCCGTGGCTTGTGGGATCTTTAGTTCCCCAGCCTGGGATTGAACCCAAGTTCTCTGCATTGGTAGGCAAATTCTTAACCACTGGACCCCCAGGGAAGTCCTCGAGACCATGGATTTCTTTTAACAGTTATCGCACGCTGTTTATCCTCTTCACATCCCTACAGTGGCCATTTAATAACCTTTATTATTTACATGAGGGCTATGAAGTTTTATCTATATGGTTATCCTAGTGGACTATAACACTGGTTGCATCCACTCGTGTAGAAGGAAAAGATCTCCCCTGAACTGAGAATTCATTTTTCAGTTATCTGGGTAAAAGGCCTATATCTGTAACTGGAAATGGAGACCAGGAAAGACAAGACCGGGCACCCTTGATTTTAATGGTAGCAGGGCCAGGAAGATAGCTCCCTGGGGGTGGTGCCCAATGGCATCATTATAAGGTGACTATCAAAGAGTTAGAAAAGGAGGCAAACTGGCTAGGTGCCATTACAGCTACAGGGCAAATACCCTAAAGGCCTGGACCCAGGATCAGAAAGCAGCTGTCTGTAAGCTTTGAAAACAAATGCTTTGACATCCTCCAAATTTCCCTTTTGTTTTCTACACGTATTAGGTGAAGTTGTTTTGAAAATCCAGTCTTCTTCAGCTCTGTCATGGGAAATGAATGAAAGGTTTTGCCTTTGCCTGAGCAACAGGGGGCCAGAAAAGAGGGCCAGGGGGCAACGCACAAGCATGTTAAACAAACCTTATGCGGGACTTCCCTGGCAGTCCAGGGGCCAGGACTCCACACTTCCAAAGCAGAGGACGTGAGTACGTTCCCTGGTTGGAGAACTAAGAGTCTGCACACTGCGAGGCACGGCCAAAAATTATGATTAAAAAAAAGAGAGAGAGAAGAAGCAGCCTTATGGAATGGAGAAATTTGGAAGAAGAATAGCATCCATCTGGTCTAGTCTAAACCCTGGAAGGTCAAGAGCGTGTTTTACCAACGACGGCAGCATTTTAAAACAAACATTGCATTATTTCAAATGAGTTCCATTTTTCACACTAAAGCACAAAAGGACTCTTGAGAAAAAGTAAAACGTATTATTTGCAAAAATTCAGAGAATCCATGCTACATATCTCTGTAGTACAGAGTAACACATTATTGAGTCAAGATTATCATACTTTTATGAGTAATAAGCTTTTACCCCTTCCCCCAAGGTTTGTTTTCTCAAACATTTTCCCAAACACTACTCTTCCACCGTAAGTAGTGCTGAAGCTGATCTAGAACGCTGTCAAGCAGTCCTTACTATAGTTACTCTGGATATGTGCTTTTTTTTTTTGATGGATAAATTGACTGATTGATCTCTAGTTGTGGCTTGTGGGTTCCAGAGCGTGGGCTCAGTAATAGCAGCACAAGGTAGGCTTAGCTGCCCCTCAGCATGTGGTATCTTCCCAGACCAGGGATTGAACCTATGTCGCCTGCATTGGCAGGTGGGTTCTTAACTACTAGACCACCAGGGAAGTCCTGGATATACTTTATAATGATAAAACATGTCTTACATGTTGTGAAATAGCTCTTCTGTTGTATGAACTACTTTTAAAACTATATGAAAAACCAATTATATTACAATTAAACTCTCTAGAAATGTCCTTATTCTTGCCCCAATAATGTAAAATATATTAATATCTATTAGATTCAAATAAACCATATACTTAAATGTCATATATTTATGACATATAAATTTAAATTACAAGTTATATAAATTATATGCTAAAATATTTAGGCAAACAAGCCTAAATTAATCTTAAATATAAAGTCTCAAGATAAATATATTAACATCACAATGTTTCACATCTTTAAATTTGTGAAACACTCCATTGGAAACAATAGAATAGTGATGCAATTCTTGGGTGAAAATTGCTAAAACTTCTTAAAATAGTCACATAATTTTTAAATCCACTGACTTGGAAGACAGAAATGAAAAACTGGATTGAGTTTCTCATGTCAACCTTAAAAATTACCTATAAAGACTTATGTTAAAGCAGTAATTTAAAAAAATATATCATCAGTGTGAATTTCGGGATAAATATTTCCCCTGAAACTTAATGGAATTGAGTTCTTTCTTCCAGAAGAAAACTTGTTAATTTTTTTTTTAGAAACTTCATTCAACATATTTCTTTTTAAAGCCAAATATTTTGTACATTTCATGTATCTAGGAAATGGGATATTTAACCAAGTGAATATGCTAAAAACTGAAAAACATTAACCAAAAAAAAAAAAAACCTTAAAAAACTATAAAAATAGAAAACATCAGTAAAGTATACTCTATTCAGGACCACTGATCACACACTATTTTTTAATATATAAAATGTACTTGTAGAGCTTTAATATTAGCATAACAGTAAATTATTATACAATATTTTGGGGGGGAACCTGTTTATTCAAACTTTCTGATTGAATTCGGTGTAAACAAAAATTTACTGTAAGGACTATTTTTGGTATAAAAAATAATCTGATCCAAAAGTGTTTAGGAGACAACCTGAGATTTTAGAAGAGATGTATACCATCAAAATGGGGGTTTTCTACATCAACTGGCAATAAAATATTAGACCAGAAATAGTAATGATTATAAAATGCCACTTTGCCACTATCATTGATATTAACCAAGGTAGCAGAGGAGTCAAAGTGGAGTAGGAAATGGCACCCACTTCAGTATCCTTGCCTGGAAACTTCCACGGAGAGAGGAGCCTGGCAGGCTACAGTCCATGGGGTTGCAAAAAGTCGGACACGACTGAGCACCACCACCATTAGAGAAGTGAAAATATTAGAGAATTAATACCTTCAGATTAGAATGGGGGAGAAAAAAAGGATATTTGGATAAAATTGAAAGTTATCATTGCTAATTAAAAAGCAGTCAAGTCTATAGGAAAGTAAATCTTCAAAAGGGAGGACATAACTGGTAAGCAAAGTATTTTATCTGCAGGCAATTCACTGTGCTTCCCTAAGGGGAAAAAAATAGTCCCTTTCAGGGAGTTCTTGACTTGTCATTTCTCTGGGGGCCTTTCAACTTCATCTGTCCCCTTTATACGATGGAAAGTAAAAGCTGATTTGAAGGTGCCATCACCATCCTGTTGTGAAAAACAGAGGAAGGTGGCCCACAGAAAACCACAGAGTCCAGTGTAAGCTGTTCGCCAGTGAATGGGAATGAGGCTGAAGTTGGTCAGCTGTAACAGAGAGAACACATCTGTGAGGGCTCCGTATAAACCAAACCCACGAATCAGCATTCTTAGTAGTTTGAAACTCACCTGTACCAAAGGCCAGTACATCAGACCACTCTGGAATAAAGGAAAACTTTATTAGGATGCTTTTAAATTGCACAAAGTGATCACACAGTTTGTTCTATAAAGCGTTAAAAAAAAAAACAAACACACCAGACAACAAAATAAATAAATAAATAAAAATAAAGATGAAACAATGGTTTAAAAAAGAAATACCAGGCAGGAAGAATGTGGCGGTGGTAGTATATTTCAGACTAAGCAGATTAAATTAGACTACTTATGGTCTCTCAAGTGGAAGAGGGTGGGAAGTTATACAGAAAGCTGTGAGGCACAGGAATAAAGATTTTTATTAGTTATAGTCATAGATCTAGACTATAAAAAAGTCTACCTGAATGAGGACCAATTCTGGAAGACAATTGCTTTCAAATCACTGTTAACAACATATTATACTGCAGTTTTCCTGTTTGCTCAAGCAAACGATTCAGGGAAATACTGATAAAACACAGGATCATCAATGAATTTTTGAAACTATAGACTAAACCCACTTTATGGTGGTTTTTTAATAATGTATTCCAGCTACTTCATGCTAGAGAACAAGTTTAGCTTTTAATATGGATTTATTTTAACAGGCTTTAACCTGTTGTTTTGGGCTTTCCAGGTAACAATGGTAAAGAATCCACCTTCCAATGCAGGAGATGCAGGTTCGATCCCTGGGTTGGGAAAACTCCCTGGAGAAGGAAAGGGCAACCCACTCCAGTATTCTTCCCTGGGAAATCCCATGGACAGAGGAGCCCGGCAGGCTACAGTCCATGGAGTGGCAAAAGAGTCAGACATCACTTAGTGATTAAACAACAACTGAGTATAGAGTACAAGAGGTGACTTGTTTCAAGCCCTGGAATAACCCTGAGAAACATTTTCCTTTTCTGTAAATACCATTGTGATGTTAAGAAGATTTATTTCACGGGGACTCAGCAGAATGCATACCTGGAAACATCAGCTCTAAATGTGGCAATGATTCCATTAAGCCACTCACATTCTACTATTCCTATTTTGCAATAACCTCTTTGACTCCAAAAATCACTGTAATTACTAACAAGAATAAATATAAGAATGTCAGAAATCACTGTGAACATTGAATAAAATTCAGAGACACATATAGACATTCTTAAAGCTTCTCCTTTAACCATTAAAACAAATTTAAAATCTGTCAAAACATTGTACCCTTGTGTCAACCATCTGGAGCCCTACTTTAAGAATATTTTTATTTAAATGTATTTTATGTTAAAAAAGATACAAAAAAGGACTTCCCTGGTGGTCCAGTGGTTAAGAATCTGCCTTCCAGTTCAGGGAGAAAGTTTCGATCCCTAATGGGGAACTAAAATTTCATATGTCTCGAGGCAACTAAGCCTGCACACCACAGTGAAAGATCCCTAGTGCGGCAACTAAGACCTGACACAGCCAAATAAGTAAATATTAAAAAAAAAAAAAAGATACAGAAAGATCATGGTTGTATTTTGAGAAGTCCGTCTTACCTTATACGTATTCCAGAATTTCTGTCTCATGTCCAAAAATATGTCATCCTTTCCCTGGAGAATACTCATACCTATTTGCAAAAACACACACCAAAAGAATTTTAATAAGATTCAAAAGTAAGAATACTGTGTAACAGTTCACGTTCAAGTTTTCTATTCCAATATGCAAGGTGACCACCACTATCACTCACTCAGTATGTCCCATCTGACCCAACAGTGAAAACAGAAGACAATCTGCATTCTAACACTGGGTACATTTTAAAGTGATGATTAATATGAAGTGACAATAGCAGGGTATGAGGTTATAGCAGAATTATTTTTTAAAAAAAAACTGTAAGAGAATTCACAAAAACCTCAATATAATCATAGTGGGACTATTGGCAACATTTTTCCTCTCCTTTTAAAAGATTTTGTGAAATTCTTAAATTTTTTAAAATTAATTTCCTCCTTTTACAGAAAGGCTGCCAGACTCTGGGTGTTCTAGCAACTTCAGATTTCCCATCTAAAGAGGCTTTCGAATTGGAATTTGAAAGCGGAACATCAATTCAGTGCTCCTAAAAGCATGTGGAAAACTCTGATGTTCAAAAACCCTGAAAAGGAAGTCAGGGGAAAAGAATAAAACCCTCTTATTTTAGGAAGGGTGTAAAAATAAGAGTGCTTCAAAAATTCTCCCCCAACTCTGATTAGGAGGAAGGGGAAATTAAATCTTTTAAGTCAATTGCAGGGGATTCTTAGAACAGGACTTACAAGAAAACTGAGCCCAATATTGGTAATACCGCACTCCACTTACACAGCAGTAACTAAGGGCTAAGCACTTGATGTGCTTTCTTTCATAACCCTGGGCTGAGGATGGTCAAGTTACAAAGCAGGAAAAGCGCTCAGGGAGGCTGATAGTGATGCAAGTGCAACCCAGGTGTGGATTCTGAACCAGATCTCATAATCACAGCTATTCTAGCTTCCAAGGGAGCTCCAGCACAAAGGATCATCTAAGACAGGCAATTTCCAAGTCTAAAGAGCCTTGAACAGACATCCAACCTACCCACTCCTACCTCCCCCATTTTTACAGGAGGAAAGGGAAGCAGGGTCCAGAAATGTGAAAAGAGAAACAAAGAAGCTGTGTGGGCAGGAATCTGTTTCTGGGTCCTTGGGCTTGATCCACAAGCCTGAGCAGCCCTGTGACTGCAGCATCTTTCTGGTTTCAGGCATACTGACACTCCCCAGAGAGATGAAGTCCATGTCATGCATTGTGCTTGTTTCAGGCGAGTCTTTTTTCCCTATGAGCCTCAGTTTCCTCGTGTGTGTGTATGTGTGTGTGTATTAGTCACTCATTTGTGTCTGACTCTTTGTGACCAGATAGACTGTAGCCCGCCAGGCTCTTCTGTCCATGGAATTCTCCAGGCAAGAATACTGGAGTGGGTTGCCATTCCCTTCTCCACGGATCTTCCCGACCCAGGGATCAAACCCAGGTCTCCTGCATTACAGGCAGATTTCATACTGTCTGAGCCACCATGGAAGCCCCTTCCTCATGTGTAACATGGGAATAATGGTACCTGCCTCGCTGGGTTTTTTGAGAATTAAACAGGAATCTGATTCCCAAAAGCCAACACCACCACCCTCCACCCCATCACCATCGTACGAGGCCACTGCAGCAACAGGCATGAGGAAACTAGACAAACTTGGCCTGGGTGTCACTCCCTGGGATGAGGCACAGATCTTCTGATAAACCAGGCAGCTCCTGCTCCCAGGTCCTCTAGGCCCTGACCTCACGGACCCTGTCAACCGTATGGTTGGCACTGTACCAGGCACGATTACTGTGGAATTTGTGAGTGACTCTGGTCCTCAAAATGAGATCCATGGGGCAGTGTAGGTTCCTTCAAAGGGGTAACTTGATCACTTCGACCCAGTTTAGAAGAAAGCATCAAGAGGCACTGACATGACCCCTTGGCGGGGAATCTGTGATCCCCAATGCCAACGCCAGGCCTAGGATCCTTGAATTTTCTTAATGGATGGGTGCCCCTCCCCTGCTCACTCCTTTCCAGGTGATAGAAAACGCTATGAAGGTGAAGGCCACAGAGCCCTCTTCACTGTTTTAGAATTTTAGGGTGCTAAGGAAGGTTCCGAAAGTTAGGCCCTCAGACTTCGCGGTGCACTTTCTGAGGAGGGGGGTTCCCTGCACCCTCACAGGTACAGAGTCTTCTCATTACAGGGGTCCGAGGTCTTCTCACATTTTCTGCGGGTTTTGATGTGGGGATGGGACTCCCTTCAGGTAAACCTTGTTACAAAAGCAGGAGAATGGCCCTGAGCCCACATCCTGGGGGGAAACAGGTAGGACCCGGAGGCTCAGATGGTAAAGTATCTGCCTGCAATGCAGGAGACCTGGGTTCGATCCCTGCGCTCGGGCAGATCCCCTGGAGAAGGAATTGGCAACCCACTCCAGTATTCTTGCCTGGAGAATCCCGTGGACAGAGGAACCTGGGGAGGCTACAGTCCATGGGGTCACAAAGAGTCAGACACGACTGAGCAACTAACAGTTGAACACTTAGGCAGGACCTCAGATTCCCCCGTCTCTGCCCCGACCATCCTGAATCCCCTCACATTTTGTTTCCGTGTTGGAAAGCTTATCCCTCCAGTGGAAATGAGGCCCCCAGACCCAGGCGTGAATTTTCCCAGGAGCAGGACCGCTTCTCCCCACCCCTTGTACCGTCCCACCACTTGTACCGTCCCACCCCCTGTACCGTCCCACCCCCCGCCCCACAACCTGGTGACAGGGGTCGCAGCGACTATGGTAAAGAGCTGAGGGTCTCCTTGATATTCCCGTGGTTCTTTTTTTCAGGGGAAAAATGGATCTCCATTCCTGCCTCTCCCAGTTCCGGCCTACGTACACCCCAGGGCCCCCTGAAACTTCCAGACTATTTGCAACCCCAGCGTCCCAAATGCGCTCCTCGCGCGCTAATCCAGGCCTCTCCAGCAACCACGCCTCAATTTCTTTTCCCTCAATCCCTTTAATCCACTCTCCCCAGACTTCTCGGTCCTCACACCTCGATCTCCCGCTCTCGCCCCGACCCTCCCAGCCTCCTAAGCCTTGGCCCCCACGGGAAGGTTTCCAGCCCCGGCCCCTCCCCAGAGAGCCCCAGGCTCCTGCTCCGTCCCAGCCCCAGAAAGCCCCTGCCTCCAGTCCCCCAATTCCGGATCCGACCCCGTCCCCCAGCTCCGCCTCCAGGTCCCCGCCCGGCTCCTCACCGGCGTAGAAGGTAGAGACGTACACCGGCCCGCCCAGCACCTGGTCGCACAGCACCTTGGCCAGGATGGTGCGCGGCGCGCGCCCAGGCAGCGCGCGCTCCAGCAGGCCCAGCCACAAGTAGTTCAAGTTCGCATGGAAGGCCACGGCCACGGTAGCCACGTGCCGCGTATGTCGCCAGTCGGCCGGACCGCCCCGCAACAGCTGCTGCAGCGCGTCGCCGCCCGAGAAGAACCCGGCGTAAAGCAGTACGTTCGCTGGCCAAGGGTAACGCCCGGCGGCGCGCGTGAGCACCTGCCACCAGCTCACCATGCCGGTTCCTAAGGCGCCCCACGAACGCAGGCAGCTGGCTCCCGGGCCTCCGCCCTCAGCCCCGGCAGCCGGCGCGCCGCCTCCAGCCACTTGCGCCTACCGCCTCCCGATGCTCGAAGGCGATTGGGCGCCCCGCGCACACCCAACCCGCCGACCAATCCCGTGGCCCTTGGCGATCCTGGGGGCTGAGCTTTTGATGTGCCGGGGGTCCACAAATGCTTGATCCCCTTGCAAGAAATGCCCACAGCAGGCAAATCCATTCTGACGGTAGACTAGTCAGGGGCTGGGCGATGGCGCGGGGCTGGCGGGGATGCGAAGTGACTGCGAACAGGGTGTGGGGTTCTTTTGTGGTGTGATGAAATATCTAGTAATTAGATAATGATAATGATTGCATGATAACGAAAATCTTTGAATGAATTGTGAATTGTGTGGTATGTGAATTATACCTCAAAAATAAACCAAAAAAAAAAAGTTTAAAAAAGAAGGAGCTGCTGCTGCTGCTAAGTCGCTTCAGTCGTGTCCGACTCTGTGCGACCCCTAGACGGCAGCTCACCAGGCTCCCCCGTCCCTGGGATTCTCCAGGCAAGAATACTGGAGTGGGTTGCCATTTCCTTCTCCAAAAAAAAGAAGGAGAAACTTGGGGAAAAGCGGGCATACCAAAACTCGATTACCAAGGAGGCGGCGTTTTTTAAATGTTTTCACATGCAAGAGAGTCACAGTTTCCACACATACAGTGCTCTGACCATGTACCAGTCTTTGGAGACAACGTCAGAAATTAACCTCTGAGGCCTTTCCTGAATGCGAAGTGGGATTCAATCCTCTTCAGAGGCTGTGCCTCAATGAATATTACCTCCCAAAACATTGGCTGAGTTCCCAGAAGTAGGGGGTAATTGGAAACCCAAACAGCAGGTGTAACCTCTGACCTCATGGAAGTCATTTTCTCTTTGCTTCTTTTTCTGCATTTTTCCTTCCTCCGTGGTCACATCCAATTCCATTCTCATTTTCTCTCTTTCTCTCTTGTTTACCCTATTTCGGTTAATTATTAATTTTTGATTTTTAACTTTTCATCTTGAAATAATGCCAGACTTTTTGAAATGTTGCAAAAGTAATACAGAGTTCCTGTATACTCTTCACCCAAGCTTCCCCAGATATTGATATCTTACATAACCATAGTACAATCGTCAGAACAAGAAAACAGGCACTGATGTAATACCCCACCTACAGACTTTATTCAAATTACTGCCAATTGTCCCATTAAAGTCCTTTTACAAGGACTAGCATTCAATCCTGGATCACTTTGCATTGCATTGAGTTGTCACAGAGCACCTTAGTCGCCAACCAGGGGGCATTAACCAGTTATTTCATAGTTTGTTCCTCAATTTGTCAGCCCTATTTTATGGGCTGAATTGTTTCCCCACAAAATTCATATGTTGAGGCCCTAACCCCTGGTACCTCAGAATGTGGCTGTCTTTGGAGAAAGGGCCTTAAAAGAGGTGGTTAAGTTCAAATGAGGCCCTTAGGCTAGGCCCCGATCCAATCTGACTGGTGTCCTAATAAGAGGAGGAAATCTGGACATAGGAAGAGGCATGAGAGCAGTGCATGCACAGAGGAAAGGTCCTGGGAGGACAGGGTGAGAAGGGGGCCACCTACAAGCAAAGGAGACAGGCCTCAGAAAAAGCTAAGAAGCTGACACTTTGACCTTGGACTTCCAGCCTCCAGAACTGTGAGAAAATAAATTGTTTAACCCACCTAGTCTGTGGTATTTTGTTCTGGCAGCCCTAGCCGACTAATCCACCCATTCTCTTCAGTTCTTGGGATTCTGCCAATTTCCGTGTCCTTTGACCTTTGCTATCTGGTCATGTACTGATCTCCATCCCTTGGCGCTCCTTGTCCTTGTTACTGGTTCCAAGTAAATCTTCTGTCAAACTTGTCTCCACTAGGCAGGTTCCTGGCACACACCTTTGTTTGTTTACTACTTAAATTCCCCTTGTATTCTTTTCCTATTGTTGCTGTGACAAGTTACCACAAATCTGTTGTCTTAGAGGTTTGGAGGTCAGAAGTCTAAAATGGACCCACGGACTGCCTTCCCTCCAGAGGCCCTAGGAGAGAATCCATCTCTTTGCTTTTCCCAGCTTCTAGAGGCCCTCTACATTCCTGGGTGGCTCCTTCCTCTGTCTTCAAAGCCAGTTTTGTAGCATCTTCCAGTCTCTCTCTCTTTCATTCCATCATCACATAGTCTTTTCTGACTCCAACCCATCTATTCTTCCTCTTAGAAGGACCCTTGTGATCACAGTCATCCTACCTGGGTAATGCAGTTTAACCTCCATGTCTTGAGATCTTACCAGTCTGACTCTTTGCAATCCTAGGGACTGTAGCCTGCCAGGCTCCTCTGTCCATGGGATTTCCCAGGCAAGAATACTAAAGTGGGTTGCCATTTCCTACTCCTGGGGATCTTACTGACCCAGGGATCAAACTCTTGTCTCTTTTGTCCTGCATTGGCAGGCAGATGCTTTACCACTACAACACCTGGGACATCTTTGGAGGGCTATTATTCATGTCTTACTTCTCTGTAATCCTTTCAATCGCTAACAGCAATTGATCACATCAGCTGAAATCAAAGGACCCATATCTCAACAAACTGCGATAGGACCAGCTGTTAACCCAGGGAACCTTTCATTCATTCATTCAGTTGATCAATATTTATTGAGCACAGTTATGGGCCAGGCACTTAGTGATGGGCTTGTGTCATGGATTTGTGTTCACAATGACTTTTTTCTTAAAAAAAAAAATCTAATTCCTGCCTAAATTAGAGGAAATTGTGGTCTTCATTAAGAAAAAAAGAAAATCATCCTAATGACTCCTACACAATTCCCTTAACTAAATTTGTTAGAGAGAAAAATAGAGCAAAATTGGGGAAATTTTCTGAAAAGTAGGGTAGGGGAGGGATTAGGATTTCCGGGTAAAATGTAGGATGCCCATTTAATTTTGAATTTCATATGAACAACGAATAATTTTTAGTGTAAGTATACCCTGGTGCAGTATTTGGGCATGCTTACACTAAAAAATTTTAACTGTTCATCTGAAATTTGAAGTGAATTGAACAGCCTGTACCTTTATTT
The DNA here is from genome assembly GCF_054371585.1 of Giraffa tippelskirchi. Lineage (NCBI taxonomy): Eukaryota > Metazoa > Chordata > Mammalia > Artiodactyla > Giraffidae > Giraffa > Giraffa tippelskirchi. The sequence goes on from NC_137287.1 coordinate 27,659,032, forward strand.
TTAATTTTTTTTTTTTGGCCACACCCTGTGGCTTTCGGGATCTTAGTTCCCTGCCCAGGGATTGAACCCGGGCCTGGGAAGTGAAAGTGCTGAGTCCTAACCATTGGACCTCCAGGGAACCCGCAAGGACATCCTGTTTTGTTTTCTAAAATATTTATTTATTTACTTGACTGTGCTTAGTTGTGGTATGTGGGACCCAGTTCCCTGACCAGGGATTGAACATGGGCCTCCTGCACTGGGAGTGCAGAGTCTTAGCCATTGGGCCACCAGGGAAGTCCAGTCATCCTGTAGTTTTAAAATACAGAGATTGGGATTGACATTCATGGAGAGCTTGCTGCATGTGTCAATTTTCTACTAACCACTTTAATACATGAATTTTTTTTCTCCTCACAGAAAGCCAGTGAAGCTGAGGATTGGTAACAACCTATATAGAGGCAAATATCCTCCAAAATCTATGGTGATGTTTATGAAGGAGCTCAACATATTTACTTAATGGGAGTTGAAAGGAAGAGCAATGAATATTTTGAAAGTTGAGATGGTTTTATGTAGATTGGTATATACTTGTCTCTTCTTAAAAGCAGTAAAAAAAAATGCAGCAGTTAAAGACAATCTAATTCAGTAAAAATGCTGAAGAACCTGCTTGGCCTTCAAAGGAGAAGAGATGCTGTGAGATAAATTAATTCATTCCATTGATGCTTCATCAACTGTTCAAGCTGTGATTCCGAGCCCTCTGGCAATAATGAATTAACAGGTTTATGGGACATTAATATCCCTGAACAGTGGAGGATAACCAGGGAATGTAGTGCTGAGTTAAAATGGAAAAGAGTTTTGTTAGGAGTTCTTTCAGCAGGGAGTAAAGTACTGATGTGGGAACTGAGTTTCAATTTACAACTAAGGATCACATTAAACACACATTAAGATGATTACAGGGAAGCTTATTGTAACCATTATTATGTCATTTTATTTAAATGAATGGGGGCTTAATAAGAACCATCAAGTGGGCTGCAATGTCTAAAATCTTCTATCTTCTTTCACTAATCTGGAAATTTCTACTGACAAAAGTTTACTGTGCTGAATAGGCTCCAAGAGCCACAGGTCTGTTTTCCAATGAACGGAGGAAGAAATCAGCTTCAAAAAAACCCCATGACCTTCAAAAAAGGTCATAGAAGTTCCTCTAGCCCCTTCAATATCACCTCTGAGACATCTTTTGTTTCTGAGGGTAAGGGTACTAAGCCAGAGACTAACTCTTTGTCGCCTGAAATGAGGTTGGCAACAAAAACTCTGATCTAATCCTCTTTCTTTCAACATTTTCTCACTCACCCACCCCTTCAGTCCAGACCCCTTCATTCTTAAAAATTACTATTCATCTATTTTTGGCTGCACTGGGTCTTCATTGCTTCGGGCTTTCTCCAGTCATGGCGAGCAGGGACTACACTCTAGTTGCGATGGGAAGGCTTCTCCTTGCAGTGACTTTTGTAGCGGTGCAAGGGCTCTAGGGCTCCAGTAATTGTGGCTCGAGGGGTTAGTTGCCGGAGGCACGTGGCATCTCCCCAGATCAGGGATGGAGCCCATGTCCCCTACATCGGCAGGTGAGTTCTTAACCACTGGACCACCAGAGGAGTCTATTCTTTTTTCTTTAGTATTTATTTTTATTTATTTCTTTGGCTGCAACAGGTCTTAGTTGCAGCACACGGGATCGTTGATCTTCCTTGTGTCTCACAGGATCTTTTAGCTGAGGCATGTAGGGTCTAGTTCCCTGATCAAGGATTGAACCCAGGCCCCCTGCATTGGGAGCACAGAGTCGTAGCCACTGGACCACCAGGGAAGTACCCCCAGACTCCTTCCTTCTTAATGGAATTTCTCCAGCCTTGATCTGAATGGAAGGGAGTGCTTTGATTTGAAGCCGGGTATGCCCAGTAAACACAAGGTTTCTGTTTAGTGTGGTTACAGATGAACAAAGAGCTATGCTTTACACAAATGTTAATATGATATTCTTTTCTAAAAATTACTTTTCTTTGGATGGGTTCCAGTGGGTGGAGTTGGAATGATGGAGGTGGGGGTAGGAGCTACCACCACTGCTGACGCCCTACTATTACTGAAAGGTATGCACGGGGGTCTGGTTCCTGACCGCTCAAAAGCCAGTAAACAGGCCAGGCTGATGGAAAAGAAATTTTGTTTTATTTCAGATGCTGGCAATTGGGGTGGGGTGGGGGAGGAGGGGGAGGGTGGCAGACATCTGTCCAAAGGCCAATTCCCCCCACAACCCCAACAAGCAGAGGGTGAGAGCTTTCATAGATTTGAGGGGTGGGGTGGAAGTTATATGCAGAAACAGCACAGTCATCTCTAACAGTCATGTCCAATTGGTCATCAGTGGCCTGACTAGCATCATCTTGGTTGCTTTAGGTACAGTTAATCTTCAGTTCCGGGATGCACTTGTCCCCATTTCTTTGAGGCCAGTTCTCAGAATTGTGCGGCTCAAGTCCTGGGTACAGTCTGGTCATCACGCAGCTAACTTCTCCACCTGGTGTTCTGGTATCTGTAAGACAGCTCGCAGGATATGGCTCAGAACATTATCTATAGCCCTTGAGAAAGGACTAAAGGTCCTTGACTATGCTTAATGACAACATTATTATTATTTAGTCTTCTTTGACTGTTTTTGTTTCAGCATTTCTCACTTCTCTGATTAAACTTGTTCTTTGATTAAAGTTTTCCACAGGCAAAAGGCAGGCAGACATGGTAGCGGGGCAAGGATCATAGAGTCCTGCTCCGTTTCACTACATGAATGTCCATAGGAGAGAAAGAATGGGTACTCTAGCTGAAAAAATTCCAGAGAGGAGGTTAGAAAGAAGATACAAGCCTAGTTCCAACCAGAGCCTTAATTTCTCCTGTTAGCAGAAGTGATATGAAGCAATCCCATCATGAAATCATTGCATGTCAGCTCTAATGTGGAAAAACCACACCTAAGAAATCTGTTTCAGACTTCCCTGGTGGTCCGGTGGTTAAGAATCCGCCTACTAATGCAGGGGACGTGGGCTCAGTACCTGGTCTGGGAAAATTCCACGTGCCTCGGGGCAACTAAGCCCAGTGCTCCACAACTACTGAGCCCATGCCTTCTAAAGTCTATGCCCCACAACAGGAGAAGCCACTGCAATGAGAAGCCCATGTACCGCAAAGGAGAGCTGCCCCTGCTTGTCGCAACTAGAGAAAGCCCATATGCAGCAACGAAGACCCAAAACAGCCAAAAATAAATAAATTTGTATATGCATAAAAAGAATTCTGCCTCTATGACCTAGGTAACTCTTACTGCCTTGACACTGGCACCAGCTATCTGAACGTGCTTGGTTCCATACGATTGCTTTCAGACCCTCTTAACGTTGTTGGATGGATGGATGTGAGAGTTGGACTATAAAGAAAACTGAGTGCCTAAGAATTGGTGCTTTTGAACTGTGGTGGCGGAGAAGACTCTTGAGAGTCCCTTGGACAGCAAGGAGATCCAACCAGTCCATCCTAAAGGAAATCCGTCCTGCATATTTATTGGAAGGACTGATGCTGAAGCTGAAACTCCAATACTTTGGCCACCTGATGTGAAGAACTGACTCATTTGAAAAGGCCCTGATGCTGGGAAAGATTGAAGGCAGGAGGAGAAGGGGACAACAGAGGATGAGATGGTTGGATGGCATCACCAACTCAATGGACATGATTTTGAGTAAACTCCAGGAGTTGGTGATGGACAGGGACGCCAGTCGTGCTGCAGTCCATGGGGTTGCAAAGAGTTGGACACGACTGAGCCACTGAATGTTCAGTGGCTCAGTCGTGTCCAACTCTTTTACGTCCCCATGGATGGTAGCCCGCCATGCTCCTCTGTCCATGGAATTCTCCACACAAGAATACTGGAGTGGGTTGCCATTTCCTTCTCCAGGGAATCTTCCTGACCCAGGAATCAAACCCACGTTTCCTGCATTGGCAGGCGGATTCTTTGTTACTGAGCCACCAGGGAAGCCGGCAGCTTAGTTTGGGCTAGAACTAAAACAAAGTGCTAAGGTGAGAGTTGTATCCATCCTTTGCTCTTGTTTAGAAGTTTGGAACACTTTCCACTTTCTATCCTGCCCTCAAGAGAATATGAAAATGGGGCCATGGATTTCTTAATGGAGATGGTGGACATCAGAGAGACTCCACCTGAGACTTGGTACTTCGTGCTATTTAGAAGAAATATTTGAAATAGAGGGTTTCTCTGGCTCAGGAACTGTTTTCCCCAGCTTTGTTTTAAGTGACTATTCTGCCCACATTGGTGTGGAATAATAGGGCAGCCAATTAAATTTATCTCATTAATTTTTCATTGTTCAGCTTTGGGGAAAAAAATACCTTTTTAGCTCTCCTAAAATATGTCAAGAAGAGATTTTGAAAAATCTGAAATTATGAAAAACCTAACACTAGAGGCAGCTTTAATGATAGTGCATATTCAAATATGCGATTAAGAATTTCCACATAAAAGGTGGAATTCATTTCAAAGAGTTCTCTTCTCCCATTATGCTTTTTTGACCCTCTGAAACTTCAATTATTTCAAAAAAGGTATGACTCTACTAATATGTGGAAGAAATAATTAATTAGTGGAATAATGGTTTAAAGATGATGTTAGTGTTCTGAATGATCCAATCAGGAGAGAGAAATCACATTTTAATTAGAACAGGGAAAGTTTGATACAGTCAATTTTTATTACTGGAAGTAGTTACATTCTATAAAGCTGCTATAAGCGCTAAACTAGCAAATGCTAACCCTTCCTCCTAGAGGAATTACAGGGTTAGGTTCCTTTCAGCCTCTGGTCACATTTCATCATTGATCAATACAAAGCTTTGCTTTGTGTTTCTGTTGAAACACAAAGGACACTTTATTGAATATGCATTGTGGATGTGTTAACATTGAACTCTCAACCCAACAGCTCTATAACTCCTGCCTGAACAAAACTAGGTATTCTCTACAGAAGGCACATCATGGCCTTTTTGCATTTAGGAATACTAGACAGCACTGTAGAACTAAGCTCAGCCATTTAAAACAGTGAAATTCCTAACAAAAAGCATAAAAATGTAGGAATCACTGTGAAAAGGACACTTGCAGCAGGAAAGACAACAAAAAGGTCAAGCATTGCCTTGTTTGACTGCAGCTGGGAACATGCAAGTTAGAGGATTCAAATTTTTTGCTTCTCTGAGCATGTGCATGTCTTCAAATGATAGCAAAAGCATCAAGAGTATTGGTTGTGGGGCTCCCAAACAATTTTAGCAAGTAGGTGAATTTGCAAATATAGAATCACCAAATAATGACTATCGACTCTATAAAGAATTGTTAATGGTAAATTCAAATGATGAGGGATTGAATACAAGAGAACCCTAAAGAATACAGAGATAGAAGATATAAGGACCAGCCACTACTCCTAGGACTGAGATAAAACACCCAAGAAGAGCCCTCCCTACCCTTTAGCGCTGAAATCCCTCCCAATAAGGCACTGAATGGCAGAGAAGTCAGCTGCTCTAAGGACTTGCCAGCCAGTGGAATTTGGGGAGATCTGCCTTCTAGGGTAAACTCTTGTGGGACCTCATTGGAGGTTTGTTGTTTAGCTGCTCAGTCGTGTCTGAATCTTTGCAACCCTATGGACTGTAGACTGCCAGGCTCCTCTGTCCATGGGATTTTCCAGGCGAGAATACTGGAGTGGGTTGCCATTTCCTTCTCCAGAGGATATTCCTGACCCAGGAACAGAACCCACGTCTCCTGCATTGCAGGCAGATTCTTTACTGCTGAGCCACCAGGAAAACCACCAGAGTGAGTACCAGAGTGTGATACAGTGATTTTTTCTTAAGCATTAAAAAAATTATTCATGTAATTTGGCTGTGCAGCATATGGGATCTTAGTTCCCCAACCAGGGATTGAACCCCACCCCCTTCGTTGGATAAGCGGAGTCTTAATCACAGACCTCCAGGGAAGTCCAAACGATATAGTGATTCATAGTAAGATATATTAATTTGATCTGTGTCCCATTTCTGGCACAGAGTTCCTAAAATGCTTGGGTTTCCTGAATGATTAGAGCAATGGGAGCATCACTTTGTTATAATATTTGGTCTACAATTTTGTACTCTGTGCCTGAAATAGCTTCTGAGTCCTCAAACTGAAAGAAGGAGTGTCTACTTATTTGCAACAAGCCCCTTTCAACTACAACTTTTGGACTGCCTGTAAGGACGGTCTTGTTGCCAGGGGAAACCAGTTGTGACATTAGAGGGTTGGGACTTTTAGTCCCGCCTCCACCTCCAGGGAGGGGGGCTGAGGACTGGAGATTGAAGCAATCACCAGTGATTTAACCAATTGTGCCTTTGTAACGATGCTTCCATAAAACCCCTGGAGGATGGGATTCAGAGAGCTTTTGGGTTGCTGGACATGTGGCAATCTGGGGAAGAGTGCCTCCCCTCTCAGGGCATGAAAGCTTCAAGCCCGGTCCCACATACCCTGCCCTATGCACCTTTTCCATCTGGCTATTCCTGAGCTATGACAAACCTAGACAGCATATTAAAAAGCAGAGACATTACTTTGCTGACCAAGGTCCATCTACTCAAACTATGGTTTTTCCAGTAGTCACGTATGGATGTGAGAGTTGGACCATAAAGAAAGCTGAGCACCGAAGAATTGATGCTTTTGAACTATGGTGTTGGAGGACTCTTGAGAGTCCCTTGGACTGCAAGGAGATCCAGCCAGTCCATCCTAAAGGAAATCAGTCTTGAATATTCATTGGGAAGGACTGATGCTGAAGCTGAAGCTCCAATCCTTTGTCCACCTGCTTCAAAGAATTGACTCATTGGAAAAGACCCTGATGCTGGGCAAGACTGAAGGCAGATGGAGAAGGGGACAACAGAGGATAAGATGGTTGGATGACATCACCGACTCAGTGGACATGAATTTGACTAGGCTCTAGGAATTGGTGATGGACAGGGAAGCCTGGCATGCGGCAGTCCATGGGGTCGCAAAGAGTCGGATGCAACTGAGTGACTGAACTGAATCATGTCCTTTCATAATAAATTGGCAACCTGGTAAGTAAAATGTTTCTCTGAGTTCTGTAAGTTACTCTAGCAAATTAATCAGATCCAAGGAGGAGGTTGTGAGAAACTCCGATTTATATCCAGTTGGTCAGGAACATAGGCAAACAACCTGGATTCGTGGTTGGTGTCTGAAGTGGGAGGAAGTCTTGCGGGACTGAGGCCTTAACCTACGGGATCTGATACTTGCCAGGCAGTGTCAGAATTAAATTATCGGACATCATACCCAGCTGATGTCACAGAACTGCTAGGTGAGTGAAAAACCCTCACATCTGGTAGAAGTGAAATCGTGTTGTATCAACAGTAAAGTGTTGAGAGTGGAGGAGGCATAGGAGTGAGTTTTTCCTTACATCTAGGGGAAGCTGCTCCCCGCACTAGAGAGGCCACCAGCAAGAACCTAGAAGCAAAACGCTTTCCCTCTGTGATGTCTCTCTGGCGCCCTCTACTGACAAGATGTAGCATAACGTTGTGCCAAGCTGTCAAAGGAGACGTATTCATAAAGGGCCCAGATGCATCTTTGCAAACCAGGCAAAAAGAATGGATTTGGAGCAAGGAGATTATAAACTAACAAATAGAACAAATATTTGGGCTTCCCTCATAGCTCAGTCGGTAAGGAATCTGCCTTCAATGCAGGAGACCAGGGTTCGATTCCTGGGTCGGGAAGATCCTCTGGAGAAGGAAATGTCAACCCAATCCTGTATTCTTGCCTGGAGAATTCCATGGACAGAGGAACCTGGTGGGCTACAGTCCATGAGATCGAAAGAGTCGGACACAACTTAGTGACTAAACCACCCCCACCACCACAAGTACTGTTTAATGTTCTCCTTTTAAGTGACTCTACAACATGTATGGAAAACAAATCGAATTAAGAAAATTAACATTCTACAGCTAAGCAGTTTCAGATTTTAATTATTTTTAATAACCTTTTCCATGTATTCATATGTTGCTGCTGTTGTTTAGTTGCTAAGTCGTGTCCAAGTCTTTTTCAACCCCATGGACTGTAGACCACCAAGCTCTTCTGTCCATGGGATTTCCCAGACAAGAATCCTGGAGTGGTTTGCCATCTCCTTCTCCAGGGAATCTGCACAACCCAGGAATCGAACCCACATCTCTTACGTCTCCTGCATTGGCAAGTAGGTTTTTTTTACCACTGAGCCACCAGGGAAGCCCATGAATTCATATACTTCTCCTTAAAAAAATAGGTTTATAATATACATGGTATTTTCTTAGATATCTTTTTGAGTCAACATACCATCTCTCCATGTCAAATAAGTAGGTTATTTACAACACTGTTTGGAAAGGTGTGTTTTGACCAAGTTTACCATAATGACCAATTTTTCATTATATTATCGACTATATAGATTGTTTAAAATATTTCATCATTATAAACAATGCTGATATGACATTCTTATAGTTAAACCTTTAACTTAATGATTTTTCAGTTTAAATTTCTGGGAGCAGAATTTTGAGGACAAAAGATACGTATATTTTAGGTTTTTCTGTTGTTATTACTGAATTGCAAACTGCACTCAGTTGAATGTAACTGAAATCTATGAAAAGTGTCATAACAATTTGAAATTCAACCAATAATGCATTAGAGTATTTCTTCTACTCTAAGTAACAGCAGATTAACATTATTAGCAAAAAAAAAAAAAAAACCACTTAATTTGACAGGCAAAAATCTCACTTGATTTTTGCACTTTTTAATCACTAGTAATGTTGACACTCTTTCATGTGTATCATCATCTGCACACGTTTTTCTTTTTTTATATTGTCTGTTAATGTCATTGTTCATTATTCTTTTGGGGTATACAATGAAAGAGTTGGACATGACTTAGCAACTGAACAACAACAACAACAAATTTTAGAGAAGGCTAAATTCTTTCATAAAATATAAATCTGAGACACATGAAAGGTAAAATTACTATTTTATACTATTTCACCTTTTTACAATGTCACCTAAAATTTCAATATACTCTAAAATCCTACTTAAAACATCTTAAACTGAAAGAAAAGAACATCTTAAACATACATTAAATCACAGTTTAAAATCTTAGTGAAGGGACTTCCCTGGTGGTCCAGTGGCTAAAACTCCATGCTCCCAATGCAGGGGACCCAGGTTGGATCCCTGATCAGGGCACTAGACCCAACCTGCTGCAATTAAAAAGTTTGTATGCTGCAACTGAAGATCCCAAGTGCTGCAACTAAGACTCGGCATAGTCAAAATAAATAAATAAATTTAAAAAAAAGGATTAAATACAATGTTAGTAAAATTTTTTTTCTTATGGCTGCATCAATGTTAAAATATCTGCTTCAAATTTTCTAAGACTTCATGCCCAACGCTTCTCCAGTGATAATTAGCTGATTGTCAAATGTGAATTTCCAGAGATGCTCAAACATCAAAGAAAAGTCCTTTAAGTAACAGAAATGCTTGGAAACGTCTTCCTCAGGGTCTTAACAATTAGTAAACTGTTGGTAGTAGTAAGTTGGTTTTGCTTAATTTTCTTCCATTTCCAGCTAGTTATCACTGTATAGATACTTCCAATGTTTTAGAACAAAGATCTCAAATTTACAGCCTGAGGCATGAATTCATTCATAATTTACTTTCTTTTATGATACCTAAAACAAATATATTATAGAGCCATTTGTTACTATCCCATTCCTAAAGAATGTTAAGATCCACAAATGCAGAGGCTTAATCGCTTTTAAGGACTTCCCGGTGGTACAGTGGATAAGAATCTACCCACCAATGCAGGGGACACAGGTTTGATCCCAGGTCCAGGAAGATTTCCCATGCCCCAGAACAACTACACCCGTGCTCCACAACTACAAAGCCCAAGAGCTGCAACTACTGAAGCCCCCGTGCCTAAAGCCTGTGCTCCACAACAAGAGAGGCCCCCACTTGCTGCAACCAGAGAAAGCCCGCTCACAGCAGTGAAGACCGAGTACAATCAAAAATAAATAAATACATTTAAAAAAATCTCTTTCAATCATTGTATTCCTGATTCCTGGAATACTGCCTGGCATACAGTGGATTCTCAGAAAATATTTGTTGAATCAAGGCATTCAGTAACTACTCATTGAACACCCACTCCTTCCTAGACGTTGGCCTGCCTAGACTTGGGAGGTAAAAATCGCCACTGGGAAGATGAAGTGTCTTTAAGCTCCAGGAGACGATGAAGGACAGGGAAGCCTGGCATGCTGCAGTCCATGGGGTGCAAAGATTCGGACACAACTTAGCAATAAATAAATCCATTAAAACCAGATTGAAAATAATGGAAATGTCTAGAAATAAAATCTGCACATTGTGCCAGTATGTAGATTCATCAGTCATTCATTCATTCAATCCACAATTTTTTATTAGAGCTGACCTGCTAGCCCTTGGGGACAAAATAAGATTAAGACAGACTCCATCTTTACAGAAATTGCATTTGTAGTCTATCAGGGGAGACAGTCATTAAATAACTAATTAATTGCAGTTATGCTAAGTACATTGAAGGAGACACATAGGTGCCTATAAGTACTGACGACATTGCCCAAAGAATGACAGCCGAGACCAAAGAGGTTGAAAAGGGTAATACCATACCTTTGGGCCATGTGAAGGACATACTCTTTATTCTAGCAGCAAAGGAATGCTTATAAGCAGAGGATCCAGTTTCTCTGTTTAACAGAGAACAGAGTTGCTAACAGAGAACTTGCATTGTTACTGATGGCAAGTTTGAGTGCCTGCTGCATGGTGAGGCCAAACAAACATCAACTTCAGAGTTTAGATCAGAGAAAAGTCTATTGCGGGGCTAAGCTTGGAGACTGGGTGGCTCACGTCCTCCCTCAAAACCCTGAGTTCCCCAAAGGGTTTCAGGGAAGCCCCCACCTCTATCCCCCTCACCCACCCCACCCCAGCCCACCCCACCCCACCCCAACACCATTCAGCTTGTGCCCAACACCATTCAGCTTGTGGGATCTTAGTTTCCAGATCAAGGATTGAACCCTGGCCCTCAGCAGTGCAAGTGTGGAGTCCTAACCACTAGACCAACAGGAAAATCCTTCAGTAAAGCCTTTTCAAAGGCAAACTGAGGACTTCCCTGGTGGCCCATAGGCTAAGATGCCTCACTGCCAATGCAAGGGTCCGGGGTTTGATCTCTGGTCAGAGAACTAGATCCTGAATGCCACACTAATGATCCTGCAAGCTGCATGTAAAAATATTCACCATGCTGCAAGCGAAAATATTTGGAGTGCTGCAACTAAGACCTGGCACAGCCAAATAAATAAATATTTTTTAAAATACAGAACATTTCTATCCCCCTTAAAAGTCCCCTAGTGCCCCCATGCATTCAATTCCCTTTGACCCCCTTGTTGTTATTTAGTTGCTCAGTCGTGTCTAACTCTTTTGTGACCCCATGGACTTAACCCCCCATATTCCTCTGTCCATGGGATTTCCCAGGCAAGAATGCTGGAGTGGGTTGGCATTTCCTTCTCCAGAGGATATTCCTGACCCAGGGATCAAACCTGAGTCTCCTGCATTGGCAGGCAGATTCTTTTACCCTTGAGCTGCTGGGGAAACCCTTTGACCCCCGACCCCAGGCTTTCTGTCATTATAGATGAGTTTGCATTGTCTAGAATTTCATATAAAGGAAATCACAAAGTATATATTCAGTATCTATATAAATTTGTGTTTGGCTTCTTTCACTCAGCTTCATGTTTTTGAGATTCATCTATGACAGTGATCAGCAAATTATAGCCTATGGGCCAATCTTGCCTACTGCCTGTTTATTTAAAGACCCAAGAGCTAAGAATGGCTTTATATTTTCAAACAACTTTAACAAATCAGAATAAGAATGTCATGATATGAAAATTATATTAAATTCAAAATTCAGTGCCTATAAATAAAGTTTTATTGGGACACTGTCATGACTCATTTCTTTATGTATTACCTGTGGCTACATTCATGCTACACAGAGTTGAGTAGCTGCAACAGAGACAAATGGTCCACAAAGCCTAAAATGCTTTCTATCTGGCACTTGACAGAAAAGTTTGCTAATCTCTACTCTATGCTATTCCATATATCAGTGCTTTATTCCTTTTTACTGTTGTATAATATTCCACTCCATTGTATGGCCAGACCACAATTTATTTCTGTTGATGGACATTTGGAGTTTCTCCTAACTATTCTTATCCCATATACCATGTGTTCTGATTTTTTTTATTCCATTTGGTTTTTTAAAAATTGCTAGATATGACCCAGTAAGCTGATTTCACAACCCATTAATGAGGTGACTCTCAGTTTGAAAAACAAGATGTTGAGATGTTAAGTGAATAATGGAGGATGAGAATGTAGAATAAGGAAAAGACTTTAGGGATGAGTGCTGAGGAAATCCAATGATTATATGTTAGGTAGAGGAAGAAGGACTGAGAAACGGCAGAGAGGAGAGGACAACCAAGAGAGTTTGATACTTTAGGAAGCAAGAAAAGTCTCAGTTGCAAAAGGAGGGTGATTATCTGGATCCGATGTAGCTGAGACATCAGGTAAAATGGATTGAGAAGATTCCATGGGTGGACAAGATTCGCTTGGGTGAAGGCAGCTGAAACTAGATTGAAATGAGTTGGTCGGACTTCCTTGGTGGTCCATTGTTTAAGAATCCACCTGCCAATGCAGGTGACATGGGTTCCATCCCTGGTGTAGGAAGATTCCACATGCTGCAGGACAAATAGGCCCATGGGCCACAACTATCGAGTCCGTGCTCTAGAACCTGCAAGCCACAACAAGAGAAGCCACCGCAATGAGAAGCCCATGCACCGCAACTAAAGCCTCATGCAGCAACATAAGATCCCGTGCAGCCAAAAGTAAATAATCAAACAAACAAAAAAAGAAATGAGTTGGTGATGTTTGTGTCATGAAAACTGAGACCATGAGAGTAACTGGAAGGAATGGGGGTCCAAGGAGGAGTTCTTGTTGACATGCTTCTTTGATTAAAAAAAAAAAAAGCATACACATGTATGCTAAAGCATACTGAAAGGTTAAGTATAACCTGGATTTTACAGATCAATAAACCAAAACATCATGAGCTTAAGCAATTTGTCCAAGGAGCTTTCACTTGCACAGCTTTAAGACCCCAGATTGACTTGCGTCTAGAATCTGAGCTGTAAAAATATGCTACAGAACTAACCAAGGTCTGGGCATAATTCATTATTTACACCTTTGATTTAAAAGTCTACTGTTGAAAGAATAGTTTATAATCTTTTGCAAGCTTCTGGGGAAGAAAACATGATTATTCATTACCTGAGATCTGTGAATAATAAGACATTAATCTATTTTTATATCAGGTGAGGCTCTGGACATTTGTATGAAGAAAATCACTGCGCATTTGAAATATCAACATAAGGACCTTCTAAAAGTAGATGGAAACCTCACATTGATGGACATTCTGCAAAGTATCTGGCCTGTACTCTTCACTGTTGTGAAACACAAAGTCGGAGAAGCTATTCTAGAATGCATTATTCTAGACTTCCGCCTTCCTGGACTTTACTGGAACAATCGTCAAGATCTGAATAGAGTTTATTGATTAGAAAATATTGTAGTATCAATGTTAATTTCCTAATGTTGGTGCTTTATTGTGGTTGTGAAAGAGGATGTCCTTCACAAATATACATTAAATTGTTGAGAAACCAAGGGTAGTATTTGCAACTGACTATGAAATGATTCAGGAAAAAAATTGTGTGGGTTTATTTAAGAAAGAGAGAACGATGAAGCAAGTATGGTAAAATGTTAATATTTGGGGAATTTGGGTGAAGAGTTTTCAAAAATTCTTTGTACTCTTCTTGTACATAAGTCTGCAGTTATGTCAAAACAAACATGACAGACTTCCCTGGTGGTCCAGAGGTTAAGAATTCACCTGCCAATGCAGGGGACACAGGTTCAATCCCTGGTCCGAGAAGATCCCACATTTCTCAGGGCAACTAACCTCAGGCACAACAAGTCCTGAGCCTGCACTCTAGAGCTGGAGAAGTCCTCCAGCAAGCAAAGTCCTCACCTAACAATTAGAGTAGTCCCAGCTCGCTGCAACTACAGAAAGCCCACAGGCAGCAATGAAAACCCAGTGCAGCCAAAAAATTAAATAAAATTTTAAAGTAAAATGAAAAGACAAGAATCTTAAAAATGGAAAGTATGGTGATATGAAATCATAGCTTGGATTTATACTCTTGAAAAACCTTCCTCAGATGTAAAAATGTAAATGGTATTTTAAAAATTCACAGCTTTTCCCATTGATGTCAGAATTAATGTAAGTTAAAGAATCTTAGCTCCCCTGGTGGCTCAGACAGTAAAAACGTCTGCTTACCATGCAGGAGACCCGGGTTCCATCCCTGGGTCAGGACGATCCCCTGGAGAAGGAAATGGCAACCCATTCCAGTACTCTTGCCTGGAAAATTCCATGGATGGAGGCGCCTCATAGGCTACAGTCCATGGGGTCGCAAAAAGTTGGACACGACTGAGAGACTGCATTACTTGCTGCCTTCTAACAACACAAAAAGACAGAAAACCAGATACTGAGTGCCTCTTGGTGAAGAGAACAACACCATTTTGAATTCTTTTCTGCAGACTTCAAATCTGAATCTGATTAAACCTAGATTCAACAGCCAAGCTGCAGGAAATACACCGAACAGAGGAAAATCCAGACTAAGGAAAATCTAGAATAATGTGGTGTCTTCAACAATTAAATTGTAAAGGAGGAAGAATATATAGGAAAACCTGTAGATTAAAAGAGATAAAAAGATATAGATATGAATAGGTGTTTTTTGTTTTTGTTTTTAAAGATGAAGCTAACTTTAAAGTTTAGGGGTGCATCTTTGGGTGATAAAACTTCAAAGAAAACATTAAGTGAATGATTACTATAAATATGGGAAAGTGGCTATTTTTTCTTGGGAGGGAACTAGTATTGTTTGAGAAGGTGTGATTGTTTACAGGGTGTCTGAGAAGGCTCCTTTCATGGGGGGTGAAGCTTATAGGGTATTAGTCAATGACAATTCATTTCTTTTAAGTTGTTTTCTATATTTTAACAATAAGATTTTTTAAAGAAAAACTTTGTTAGTGAATTTGGTGTAACTAATGAAGTAAGTTAGGATACAAATGGTCTCAGGGTCGCCACCTCAAGTCGCCTTTAGGGACTGCAGACTTCTCTTTCAAATTTTTAAAGTAGTAAAAATGATTCGAATCTATTCTTTACAGGCAATTTCAGTTAAGTTCAGTTCAGTCACCCGGTCGTGTCCGACTCTTTGCGACCCCATGGACTGCAGAATGACAGGCTTCCCTGACCATCACCAACTCCCAAAGCTTGCTCAAACTCATGTCCATCAAGTCAGTGATGCCAAACAACCATCTCATCCTCTGTTGTCCCCTTCTCCTCCTACCTTCAATCTTGCCCAGCATCAGGGACTTTTCCAATGAGTCAGTTCTTCGCATCAGGTGGACAAAGGATTGGAGCTTCAGCTTCAACATCAGTCCTTCCAATGAATGTTCGGGACGGATCTCCTTTAGGATGGACTGGTTGGATCTCCTTGCAGTCCAAGGGACTCTCAAGAGTCTTCTCCAACACCACAGTTCAAAAGCACCAATTCTTTGGCAATTAGCTTTCTTTATAGTCCAACTCTCACATCCATACATGACTACTGGAAAAACCATAGCTTTGACGAGGCAGACCTTTGTCAGCAAACTAATGTCTCTGCCTTTTAATACGCTGTCTAGGTTTGTCATAGCTTTTCTTCCAAGGAGCAAGCATCTTTTAATTTCATGGCTGCAGTCACTGTCTACAGTGATTTTGGAGCCCAAGAAAGTAGTCTGTCACTGTTTCCATTGTTTCCGCATTTGCCGTGAAGTGGCATGACTGGATGCCATAGTCTTAGTTTTTTGAATGTTGAGTTTTAAGCCAACTTTTTCATTCTCCTCTTTCACTTTCATCAGGAGGCTCTTTAGTTCTTCTTCGCTTTCAGACATAAGGGTGGTGTCATCTGCGTATCTGAAGTTATTGATATCTCTCCCAGCAATCTTGATTCCAGCTTGAGCTTCATCCAGCCTGGCATTTTGCATGATATACTCTGCATATAAGTTAAATAATCAGGGTGACAAT
Source organism: Giraffa tippelskirchi (assembly GCF_054371585.1). NCBI lineage: Eukaryota > Metazoa > Chordata > Mammalia > Artiodactyla > Giraffidae > Giraffa > Giraffa tippelskirchi. The sequence continues at coordinate 27,675,224 of NC_137287.1, forward strand.
ATACAGTCTTGACCTACTCCTTTCCCTACTTGGAACCAGTCTGTTGTTCCATCTCTAGTTCTAACTGTTGCTTCTGGCATAAGCCCTCTTGGAGGAGGTCGCCATTAACCTCACCATAGAGCCACCAAGCAGACGACCCACAAACTGAAGAACAATTACACCAAATAAATTCTTGCACTGTTAAGAAAGTTCTAGGACCCACAACAGGTTTTCCAACCTGGGGATCTGACAAAGGGACTGAGAATCCCCAGTGAATTTCACTTTGGAGGCCAGTGGGATTTGATTACAGGCAATTTAATATAAATTTTTTTCATTCATAAGAGAAAATGCATGCAAATGATAAAAATTCAAAAAGTGCAAAAGAATGCTGCTAAGTCGCTTCAGTCGTGTCCGACTCTGTGCGACCCCATAGATGGCAGCCCACTAGGCTCCGCCATCCCTGGGATTCTCCAGGCAAGAATACTGGAGTGGGTTGCCATTTCCTTCTCCAGTGCATGAAAGGGAAAAGTGAAAGTGAAGTCGCTCAGTCGTGTCCGACTCTTAGCCACTCCATGGACTGTAGCCTACCAGGCTCCTCCATCCATGGGATTTTCCAGGCAAGAGTACTGGAGTGGGGTGCCATTGCCTTCTCCGTGCAAAAGAATAGAAAATGGAATATTACCATTTCTTTTCTCTCATCTCCAAACTCCTAGTCCCATTCCTCAGAAGCCTTTACCTTCTACCTTGTAAAAAATATCCTCCTGTTTCTTAATTCAGAAAGAATCTATTGACAGCTTACTATTAAATGAGAAATTTATTGTTGTTTGTATCTGCTTTTCTTTCTTCTATAATTTCTGATTTTTCTTAATTTTATTTCTTCTAGAGGTGGTGTGTGTTTGTGTTCATGCAGTCATGTCTGACTTTTTGTGACCTTATGGAGTTTAGCCCATCAGGCTCCTCTGTCCATGGGACTCTCCAGGCGAGAATATTGAAGTGGTTTGCCATTTTCTACTCCAGGAATATCAGGATCTTCCCAATCCAGGGTTTGAACTTGTGTCTCTTGTGTCGTCTCCTACATTGACAGGTGGATTCTTTACCACTGTGCCACCTGGGAAGCCTCTAGATGTTCCTTTGTGTCTTTAAATATTGTAGTTAAAGCTTTGAATCCTGATTTAGCCCTTTTAGAAAGTATCTACTTACTCTCTGGAATGAAGCTGAGGCCATTAATGAGTCCACTTATGTTCCTATTCACCTCACCTCTTCCTGCCCAACTTTTGGTAATTTATTATTTTTACATTGCCATGGTGAATAATGCAAAAGTAGGAAGTCAAGAGATACCTGGAGTAACAGGTAAGTTTGGCCTTGGAGTACCAAATGAAGCAGGGCGAAGGCTAACAGAGTTATGCCAAGATGACGCATTGGTCTTAGCAAACACCCTCTTCCAACAACACAAGAGACAACTCTACACATAGACATCACCAGATGGCCAATGCCAGAATTAGATTGATTATATTCTTTGCAGCTAAAGATGGAGAAGCTCTATACAGTCAGCAAAAACAAGACTGGGAGCTGACTATGGCTCATGAGCTCCTTATTGCAAAATACAGGCTTAAATTGAAGAAAGTAGGGAAAACCACTAAGCCATTCTGTTCAGTTGCTCAGTCGTGTCTGACTCTTTGCGACCCCATGGACTGCCGCATGCTGGGCTTCCCTGTCCATCACCAACTCCCAAAGCTTGCTCAAACTCATGCCCATCAAGTCGGTGATGCTAAACAACCACCTCATCCTCTGTCATCCCTTTCTCCTCCTGCCTTCAATTCCTAGGCCATTCAGGTATGATCTAAATCAAATCCCCTAAAGATTATACAGTAGAAGTGACAAATACAGTCAAGGGATTAGATCTGAAAGACAGAGTGCCTAAAGAACTATGGATGGAGGTTTGTAACATGTACAGGAGGCAGTGACCAAAACCATCTCCAAGAAAAAAAATGCAACAAGGGAAAATGGTTGTCTGAGGACGCCTCACAAATAGCTGAGAAAAGAAGAGAAGCTAAAGGAAAAGGAGAAAAGGAAAGATATACTCATCTGAATGCGGAATTCCAAAGAATAACAAGGAGAGAGAAGAAAGTCTTCATAAGTGAACAGTGCAAAGAAATAGAGGAAAACAATAGGATAGAAAAGACTAAAGATCTCTTCAAGAAAATAGAGATACCAAAGGAACATTTCATGCAAAGATGAGCACAATAAAAGACAGAAACCGTGTGGACCTAACAGAAGCAGAAGATATTAAGAGGTGGCAAGAATACACAGAAGAACTATACAAAAAAGGTCTTAATGACCTGAATAACCATGATGGTGTGATCACTCACATAGAGCCAGACACCCTAGAGTGTGAAGTCAAATGGGCCTTAGGAAGTATCACTATGAACAGAGCTAATGGAGGTAATGGAATTCCAGCTGAGCTATTTCAAATCCTAAAAGATGATACTGTTAGAACACTGCACTCAATATGACAGCAAATTTGGAAAATTTAGCAGTGGCCAAAGGACTGGAAAAGATCAGTTTCCATTTCAATCCCAAAGAAGAGCAATGCCAAAGAATCTTCAAATTACTGTAAAATTGCACTCATTTCATATGCTAGGAAGGTAATGCTCAAGATCCTTCAAGCTAGGCTTCAACAGTACGTCAACTGAGAACTTCCATGTGTACAAGCTGGATTTAGAAAAGGCGGAGGAACCAGAGATCAAATTGAAAACATCCACTGGATCATAGAAAAAGCAAGGGAAATCCAGAAAAAACATCTACTTCCGCTTCATTGCCTGGACTAAAGCCTTTGATTGTGTGGATCACAACAAGCTATGGAAAATTCTTCAAGAGATGGGAACACCAGGCCATCTTACCTGCCTCCTGAGAAACCTGTATGCAGGTCAAGAGGCAACAGTTAGAACTGGATATGGAACAACAGACTGGCTCCAAATTGGGAAAGGAGTATGTCAAGGCTGTATATTGTCACACTGATTATTTAACTTATATGCAGAGTACATCATGCAAAATGCCAGGCTGGATGAAGCACAAGCTGGAATCAAGATTTCCGGGAGAAATATCAATAACCTCAGATATGCAGATGACAGCACCCTAATGGCAGAAAGCAAAGAGGAACTAAAGAGCCTCTTGATGTAGGTGAAAGAGGAGAGTGAAAAAGTTGGCTTAAAACTCAACATTCAGAAAACAAAGATCACGGCATCCGGTCCCATCACTTCATGGCAAACAGATGGAGAAACAATGGAAACGTGACAGACTTTATTTTCTTGGGCTCCAAAATCACTCCAGATGGTGACTGCAGCCATGAAATTAAAAGATGCTTGCTCCTTGGAAGAAAAGCTATGACCAACCAGACAGCATATTAAAAAGCAGAGATATCATTTTTCCAACAAAGATCCAAAGACAAAAAGTCTATAGACAAAAGTCTATGACTTTTGACATAGTCAAAGCTATGGTTTTTCTAGTAGTCATGTATGGATGTGATAATTGGACCATAAAGAAGGCTAAGCTCTGAAGAACTGATGCTTTCGAACTGTGGTGCTGGAGAAGACTCTTGAGAGTCCCTTGGATTGCAAGGAGACCAAACCAGTCAGTCCTAAACAAAATCAACCCTGAATGTTTATTGGAAGGACTGATGCTGAAGCTGAAACTCCAATACTTTGGCCACCTGATGTGAAAAGCTGACTCACTGGAAAAGACTCTGATGCTTGGCAAGACTGAGGGCAGAAGGAGAAGGGGGTGACAGAGGATGATATGGTTGGATGGCATCAATGACTCAATGGACATGAGTTTGAGCAAACTTCAGGAGATGGTGAAGGACAGCAAAGCTTGGAGTGCTGCAGTCCATGGGGTCACAAAGAGTCAGACATGACTGAGCAACTGAACAACAATGATGAATAATAAATATATATTCCATATATGAAACTTGATTGATTCTAAAACTTAAAGAGTTAAAAACTACAGTATAATGTGTGTGTGTTAGTTGCCCAATCGTTTCTGACTATTTGCAACCCTTTGCAAATAGTCATGGACTTTATTGACAGTCATGGACCTGTCAGGCTCCTCTGTCCATGGAATTATCCAGGCAATAATATTGGAGTGGGTTGCCATTCCCTTCTCCAGGGGATCTTCCCAACCCAGGGACTGAACCCAGGTCTGCTATGTTGCAGACAGATTCTTTACCATCTGAGCCACCAGGGAAGCCCATATTGTGGGTATGTAAATATTATTCAGGATATAACAAAAACCATGTGAATGTACCCAAAGGGAAAAATAACCACAAACTTCCTTTATTTGATTTGCTTTTTGTCTATTAATCAGGAAAAGTCTATATCAGAACATATAAGCTCAGTTTTCCACACAGTGAGTGGTTTCATGTTTTGACTTCCTGTAATATTTTTCTCATTATACTCTCTCTTTGTACTAGCCCATAGAATGCTGTATTATAATTTATCTATCTATGGGCTAAATGGTTTTAATTTGTTTTTCCAGGAGTGTGTGTGTGTGTGTGTGTGTGTGTGTGTGACTTGAGTATAAAATGAAAGCTATGCTCATTTTCTCCAGAAAAATGTCGTGCAAAATTTGCAGCATAATTTCAGGAGTTTCACAGACCTCCTCCTAGGTCCCAAAGTAAAAACCTCTGCCTTAATATTTCCTAGGTCCCAAAGTAAAAACCTCTGCCTTAGTATTTTCTTAACAGCAGGATCTTGCCTTATTCTTGTATGTCTAGCCCCTGGCTGTCCAAGATGGTAGTCAATAAATATTTGGGTAAATATTGAATGTACCAGTTATTCACACTTTTTCATGTTGTTTTAAAGTCTACTTTTAAAATAGATAGTATATCAATAAATTTCACAACTCTAGTCTTTGTTTTGTACAATCTACTTTTTAATATAATCCAGATACTTGGAGGTGGCTTTAAAAATTAGGAGTTTTTAATGATACCCAAAGGATGAGGTGTTAAAGGGTGAAATGTATTGAGGTCTGCAACTTTGGAATGTATCAAAACATAAGATGTACTGATAGAAAGATGGATTGCTTACTCAGTCTGTTTGCTTACTTCAGACTGAGACAGAGGCCAGCCAGGCTCATCTGTCCATGTGATTCTCCAGGCAAGAATACTGGAGTGGGTTGCCATGCTGTCCTCCAGGGGAACTTCCCAACCCAGGGATCACTCCCATCTCCTGTGTCTCCGACATTGCAGGCAGATTCTTTACCAATGAGAGGCACTGGAGAAGCCCCAGATAGATGGATACTGATGTAAATACAGTATTTATAAAGCAAATATAGGTAAATGTTTACTGTAGAATAGGCATATAGGTGTTCATGGTATAACAACTTTTCTAACTGATAACACGTTTGAAAAGGAGACTTGTTTAGCTCAAGCAGAGGTACATTCCACTTTTAAATCTTGGAAGACAGAAATCTCTCATTTTTTTTGTTTGCAGAGCTGTCTAGAGAAGCTTAATGGTTTCCACTGTACACTCTAAATATACATACAAGGCTTCTTTTGGTAGAATATAATTTAATTAACATAACTGGGCAATTTATCTAATACAAGTTAGAGAGCTCAAACAATGTAATTACTGCACTGAAATGCGACCCAGTCATTTACACATGTTGCAGAAGAGGTACACAAAACGAGAAAAAAATGAATGTTTCTGCGGTCGTAATGTCATCGGTGTTCTCGTAGTGAATTGTTTTACGGACTGCAACAACGATAGACTAGTTCATTTCAGTTTCTCTCGTTTAGAGGGAAAAAGAAGGACATTTACGTCCTCCCTCATTCCCTGGAAACACCTTATGATTATACAGCCGGGGTGGAAGCGGTTACAGAGGCAGAACGTGTAGCATACAGGCGCTGGGATCCTACCTAGACTGGCACTGTGAAACGGGGATAATGATGATCTCTACATCACAGGGCTGATGTACCATAAAAAGGAAGAGCAGCCGCTGATCTATTATTATCATTATTACCTAACAAGTCATAATTGTGGCCCGACATGAAGAAAGAGACTGTGCCGGTTGTCTCAAAAGTCGTTCCCATCTAAAATTCTGCGGCAAGATCTGAGACAAATTCCTCAGCTCCGACCTGCGTCTTTTCAGAGCAGCCGGCACGCTCGATGGAGCCCGATACTTGAAACCCGTAGAAGTCCTTAGCGCCTAGGAAACCGCGGATGCTGCGCCCATCTGTGGTGAATGGCCTGTTCCATTCCTGAGGGATGCTGATAGTGGGGGAGCCTCGAAGACTAAGCCCGGAAGTGCCGGTGAGTTACTAGCATCTCCAGCATTTTACTACATCACTGACATCTTGTAATTATCACAGTTCTATCCTGAAGCCCGCGACAGGCTTTTTGAGGAGCGTTTGGAACGGCGTCACCGTCTCTCACCTGGGACCTTTGGGGCTAGCCGGCGTGACCGCCAGAAACGGAAGCCTGGAGGGCCCCGCCCCCACGCAGGCCCCGCCCCACGCAGGCCCCGCCCCTCCGCGCCGCGCACCGCCCCCACGCAGGCCCCGCCCCTCTTCACCGCCCCCCACCCCGAGACCCGTATTCCCCTCCCGGCGGCGCTGCGGGGCAGCTCCACCTCATTTCGGCCCTGCCCGCCGCGGGCGCGCTGGACGTCAGCGTTGCCAGCGTGGAAACGGCGGCGGGGCGCGGGAGGCGGAAGTAGCGCCTGGGACTGCCGGGCCTCCTTCGGGCTCCACCGGGCGCCTCAGCCATGGACGCGTCCCTGGAGAAGAAGGTCCGTAGCTTGGGGTGGACGCGGCGCGGCGGCCCGAGACCGCCTTCCTCCGGGGCGACTGTTTGCCGCTCGGGAGCTGCCATTGTGACCCAGGAGGGGGCCGGGAGCTAACGGGCCCGCCTACGGAGGCCTGGGTGCGAGGGCGTCCGTCTCGGCCCTCCCGGCTGGGGCCTGGTCACGTCACGGGGCCCGGGGGTCTCTAGGGTCCCCGTGGACCGAGAGGGGTCTTCGAGGCCGGGTTCTGTCCGGGGCTGCGAGCGACTCGGAGCCCAGTCGGGGGCCTAGGGGCCGACCTTGGGGCCTGCCTCCGCTCGGCTCGCCCTCCTGAATGACAGAGCCAGCAATCTGCGGCCCCAGAAGCGCCTGGAATGAAGCCCCAGTTGTTTCGGAGCCAACTGCAAACCTGTAGGTTGTCTGCGGTATCCGAGTTTGTCTTCTTTAGCGTACCTTGGAGTCACCTGGGGCCCTTGGTAAAAAAAAAAAAAAAATCCAGATTTTCAGCCCCGAAGTCCGAACCTCAGGGGGGCGGGACTGGGATTTGTGGGTTAAACAAGGTCCCCACGTGATTCTGATGCAGTAGTTTAAAGACCCCTGAGGTCCAGAAAGGGGCGGGGCTTCTGCAGATGGTGATTTTCGTTTCGGGCGATGCTGCTGCAGCACAACTTTCTGCCTCCCCCTTTTTGTGGCGAAGGGAGACCCTGGGGTCAGTCGGAAATCCACTGGTAGGAGCGTTTTCCTCTGGTCTTCTCTTGGGGGAACAGCAGCGTGATGTACCTGGCTGACCGCTCTGGCATGTGAAATGGATTCTAATTGTCCCGGATTTAGGGCGGGTAAACGAGAACCAGAGCTTGGGTTTCTTCAAGGATCCCTACCTTCAGACCTTGACTTTCTGCCCGCCTCCGAAGTCCTTCTGTCTACTAAGCTTGGGAGTCTGCTTGTCCAGACCCGGTTTTCCAGTTATATGGGGTTCAGGAGCGATGGTGGTGTTTTAAGACTGCTTTGTTTTAATTTTGACCTGGCAAATATTTGGTTATTTTTTTCAATGCAGCAGCTGCTGTAGATTTGTTCACTTGTCACTGGCTAGTTGAAGGGAGTTAACTCCAAGTTGAGCCTGAGGTCTTCATGTGCCCACTGTGATTTAGCCTACACGTTGGTTATTTCTCATAAACTGGGTGGAAGGAATCAAGAAAGGGCAAAGATAGTATGTTTTTCTTCCACTGCCTCTGTGGTGAATGTTTCTGGCTAGGAACAAAGTCTTCCCAGGCTTTTGATGAACACAGTGTCTACCTTTTTTGGAGTTTCAGTCTAAATCAGTGTTTCTCAACCACCAGGCAGTTTTCCCCACCCTGGGGGATATTTGGTCAACGTTTGGATACATATTTTGGTTGTCACAACCAGGAATTAGGGAGGGGCTGCTGGCTGCTAGTGAGTAGAGGCCAGGGATTCTGCCAACATGTGACATTGCACGGGACAGACACCATGCCAGAGATTATCTAGTGCCAAGATGGAGAACCCCGGGTCTACAGCATATGTGGACCAGTAGTTGAATACAGATGCCAGTGGTTGAATACAAAGTGATGCTAGCAATGTCCCCTCAGTGTTGTTTCCTTTCCAATTTCATAAAGAAGATGGGAGCAGCTTTGTGTCATTTCAGTTAGAAACCGAAAGAACTGGAGTGTTCTTTCCTCCAGGAATAGTTCATTACAGGCATATATAGGAAAGAGTGGGTTGGAATCCTGCTTTACATACTACTTTTTTTGGTATTTGATTCGTACATTGCAGTGTTTGCTCCCTAAGTGTTAATTGATGATAAAAGATCTAAACTCTTCAAATGAAGATCTGAAGAGGTACTGAAACTCCAGCATGCTTAAGCCTGGCGCATTCACAACAATTACAGTGATCTCTTAGGAATTCAGAATGTGTGGGCTGGAAGTGTCTGCCTTTGGCCAGTGTGGAAATTCTGAATGTAAGTTTTTCAGAACTAGTACTGTGTCTTATTTTTATATTCCTTGAAGCGATAGAGGGCTTTCCTTGTAATGAACAATTTCTCTTGGTGCTAAGTGGGCAGAAAAGAAAAAGCATTGCTGTAATATGAATGTTGAGGATTTTGTGTTCTGAAAAATAGTTTGCATCAAAGTAAAACATTGCCTTGTGCCCATTATTCTGGTTTCTTTGAGGAATAGATGATTCTGTGTTAAATTCTACATTGCTAGTATGTATAAATTTAAGAACTTTTTGAGCGGTTCTGAATGATCCCATTTAAACTGATCCCTGCATAATTAATACTAGCTACAGAAACCAAAATGTTATTTAATACCCATCCTCTAAAATTTCAAGTAATCTCTCTCACTCTACACTGTACTGTGCTATCATTGTTTAATAGAATCACTCAGTACATTTCCTTTGGTCCAAATGTAATTTTGTACCCTTGCTTTTCCTTTAAGTAATATTCAGACTGCAAACCTGTGATGACAGAGCCTTTTCCTTGCCTTGATTTTTCCTTCACAATATATTAGTTGTCTTTTTGTATTCGAAATTATCGATGTCCGGAAAAACTAGAGATAGGTAATTAAAGTGAAAGTGGAAGCCGCTTAGTTGTGTCCAACTCTTTGCAACCCCATGGGCTGTACAGTCCATGGATTTCTCCAGGCCAGAATACTGGAGTGGGTAGCCTTTCCCTTCTCCAGGGGACCTTCCCAACCCAGGATCAAACCCAGGTCTCCCGCATTGCAGGCAGATTCTTTACCAGCTGAGCCACAAGGGAAGCCCAGTGTAATTCAAGGGGCAAGAAATTCAAACTAGAAGAGTAGGAGCCTCAAACCGTCTATACTGTATGTCCAACTCATAAGGAACGAGTCTCACAGTGTTTACTTATGTTTAAGTAAAATGTTGATCTCAGTTTAAAAAATGCCACAGGCAGTAATAACACTGATGCTGAAGATCTTAATGAGGTATTCAGCACACCTACATACACCTGTTAGTAAAAACCTGCTACTTTAAACTTGTAGAACAGCCGAGACCTTTTCCTGTTGCTTGGAAAAAAAAATCTCATTCTTCCTGGGTATTGTGTTTAGACAAGGTGTATTGCAGTTTGTTTTGCATTTACTTTAATTCCAGCCTGAGGAAACTTAGAGCAGATGTCTCCTCCTTGACACCCCTGACGCTGGGCTGGGTCATTCTCTGCCATGGGGGCCGTCCTGTGCACTGTAGGGTGTTTAGCTGCATCGCCGACCTCCACCCGCTAGATGCCAGTAGCGTCCCCTCCCCCACAGTGTGACAACCAAAAACATCTCAAATTGAGGCAGTTGTCCCCTGGGGGTGAGAGGATCCCCTCTGGTTGAGAACCACTGACTTAGAGAATCTAGAGCTGCACCGTCCATCAGCTATATTTGGCTGTTTAAATTTAAATCTAATTAATTAAAATTGAGTAAGTTTAAAATTCAGTTCCTGAGTCACATGAGCCACATTTCAAGTGTTCAGCAGTTGCAAAGTGGTTTGTAGCTATAGTCCTGGGCAGCACAGATAATAGCATGTTTCTATCGCCACAGAAAGTTCTGTTGGACAGTGGTGTAGAGCGGGGCCAATTTATTTATTGTATATCTAACTCTTGGTTCTTTTTTTTTTTTTTAATTAGTTTATTTTCTATTTTTTAACTTTACAATATTGTATTTGTTTTGCCATACATTGACATGAATCCACCATGGGTGTACATGTTTTCCCCTTCCAGAACCCCCCTTCCACCTCCCTCCCCATCCCATCCCTCTGGGTCATCCCAGTGCACCAGCCCCGAGCACCCTGTATCATGCATTGAACCTGGACTGGCGATTCATTTCACATCTAACTCTTGGTTCTAAGAGAGGCAACTTGGAGCCTGTTTCTAACCTAAATAATTACTACCAAGCCCATTTTTGATCGTTGTACTCATCATGAGCTAAGTGTCCCCTACCCCTTGGACTTGATTTTGGAAAATTCTGTTCCCACCTCATGGTTTATGAGGAGCAGTAGGAGATGCATGGTGGGAACATTGCTGATCATTACTGATAAGAACTATCAGAATTTTTATCCCTGCTCTTTACCTAAATGCTCACAGAAAGAACTCCCCATGAGCCAAACTTGAAATGAGCAGTTTCTGTGATATGCCTTTGTGGATCCCACTCTTACAGAGAAAAGGAAGACTTCCATGAGGAGGTGATCACCTATAATGTTCATTTAAAGGTGACCTCTGCATTATTGTGTTGGAGGGTTTTGCATATAGGTGCATGGTGCCTAGGGCAGTAAATGATTATTAAATGCTGGGTGTCAGGGAAACATGGCACAAAGTTCCTTATCCTAAACATTTATGACATCTATGGTTCTTGGTTTATTCAAGATTTCAGATGCAATTTATTCAAGGTCTGCAATAGTTAACAGTAGAGCTATTGGTGGTCCCCAGGCCTGGGTGTTCCACCTTATCTAGGATTTTGAGTTATAATTATAGATAACAGTTGCTTAAGCTTAATGTCATCTGTTTTCACCCAGAGCAGAAACCTACTTTGACTTAAAGTCTTTTATTGCTGGTCATCTACGGTCAAAGCCCTGTGCTGAGTTCGGAGAGAGACACAAGATGCATAAGATATGATCTCTGGAAGAGGTTACAGTAAGGGGCATACAAGTTTAGGCAAAGTCTTGTATAGCAAGTGAAAGTTCGCTCAGTCATGTCTGATTCTTTGCGACCCCATGGACTATACAGTCCATGGAATTCTCCAGGCCAGAATACTGGAGTGGGTAGCCTTTCCCCTCTCTAGGGGATCTTCCCAACCCAGGGATCGAAACCAGGTCTCCCGCATTGCAGGCAGATTCTTTACCCAGCTGAGCCATAAGGGAAGCCCAAGAATCCTGGAGTAAGTAGCCTATCCCTTCTCCGGGGGATCTTCCCGACCCAGGAATCAAACCGGGGTCTCCTGCGTTGCAGGTGGATTCTTTACCAACTGATTTATCCAGGAAGCACTTTGTATTGCAAAGAGGGATAAAAAGAAGCACAGGAATTAAGAAACAAAGGACATCGAGTGAGTGACCAGGAAAGTTTATGTGGAAGAGATTTTTTATGTAGAATACTTAGTTCAGAATCACGACTTTTCTACGTTTGTTCTAAATGTAAATATAATGCATTTTTTTACTTTATATTTGTGCCTAATGTTACGGCTTAAGTGTGTGTTAGTCACTCAGTTGTGTCTGACTCTTTGCAGTCCCACGGACTGTAGTCCGCCAGACTCTGTCCATGGAATTCTCCAGGCAAAAATACTGGAGTGGGTTGCTATTTCCTTCTCCAGGGGATCTTCCTTACCCAGGGATTGAACCTGGGTCTCCTTCATTGCAGGCAGATTCTTTACCAGGGAAGCTTCCAGTGTTACTGCTGGTAGAACATAAGTTAAGAGAAAAGAAGCCATTTTGTCTCTTGAAGTTAAATTAGATATTAAAAGATATATATATTTATATGCCTCCAATCATTGAAAATATCCAAAACTTCCTTTCAGAAATTTAATTTATCTAGCTTAAATCAAATCCATTCTCTCCAAACAATATTTAAGGGCTATAATATTATTCTTAGTTTAATATTTGTTTAATTTCTGTTATTATCACAATAGTTTTTGTTTTTGTTGTTTCCTTGGTGGCAAATGTTAAGTGTTTAGCTGCCTTAATGTTAGATAGTTCTTGAGTCCAGCCTGGGGCCCTATCTACTTTTTAAAAAAAATTTTTCTAATGCCTGTGGAAAAGGCATTGAGTTTCAAATGACTGAGGGGCAGTAAACTTTTCTAAGATCTTTTTGCTATATGCATAAAAAGTAGAAACAGCAAAATAAAGTCTTCAGTTTGAAGGTGCAACTCAGTGCCACTGAACATGTCGCTGCTGTAAGACTTTCAGTGACCTAGTGAGACTGAATTGCTTATTAGACTGGACATTGTATTGGGTGGAGTCCTGTGAAACTGCTGGTTTTGGCCCCTGGAAATAGCTGAATATTGGCAGATTCACAGAGTCAACAGTTTTACTCAGTAAAGGCCTAAAGATACATAGAGGCTTCAAGAATTGATGGTTTCCTTTCCTCAGAATTCTTATTAGGATAAGGTTGACAACATTAACTCTGCATAATTCCAATTCAGTTTTGGAAATAATTGTATTGATAAGGGCAATGGATATCTTTATCTTTCTGAATTGATCCCCCACCACGTCCTAGGAAACACCTTCTTAAAGAAGCATGTCTCAGTGACTTATTTTTTCCAGAGACTATAGCATGCCTTCTCTTTCAACAGTTTTCTTTTTTGTTCCAGAGTAAGTATGTGATTCTGTGTGATCCAAATAAGCTAGTAAACTTTTTAGAACTAGAGCTTGCTTGCTGTGGTATTTGTCCTTCCTTGGAGTTATTGGCACTCATGATAAAATGTCTAAGTGAATTGATTCTCCAGAAGGTAGTAGTCTCTTGGAATACAGTTTTTGAAATTTTTGGATCCCTGGTCTTCCCAGCATGTATCTTTAAAAAAAATTTTTTTTATTTAGTTACGTATTTATTTTTGGCTGTTCTGGGTCTTCTTGCCGAGCGGGCTTTTCTCTAGTTGCGCCGGTAGGGGGCTGCTCTTTAGCTGTGCTGTGCGGGCTTCCTATCTCAGTGGCTTCTGTCATGGCAGAGCACGGGCCCTTGATGCACAGGCTTCAGCAGTGGCTCATGGGCTTAGTTGCTCTGTGGCATGTGGGATCTTCCCAGACCAGGGATCAAACGGTGTCTTCTGCATTAGCTGGGAGATTCTTTACCATTGAACCACCAGGGAAGCCTGCCCAGCATGTATCTTATGGCAGTGAATTGATGGCCCTTTTTCCTTCTGCATACATCTGTTGAAGCCAGATTTGATCTGGTGTCACTCACTGTGTTTCATCCTTACTGATACCAGATTTTTTCCCTCTTATTTGTATATTTTTGCCTCTTCTTCTTCCTGTCTGTTATTTTCTGCCTCTTTTCTTGAGGGATTTGTAAGGTTACATACTAACACCTTATGCAACATTGGTATATCCCTTTTCAACTAAAATATTTTGCTTAACGAGCCAGTAAGTACAGGATGTCTTCATGTTCTCACATACTCAAGGATAGAGCCCATGATAGTTAAAAATAAAAGATTTTCCAAGAGTGTCCAATTCTTAAAAGACAAACAGACGAAAGTACCTGGTTCTTAGTTAAATTCTTTTCTGTTGGAACTACACAAAAGTATTTAGAAATGTAAAAACTGAGGCCCCAGTGAGAAAGGTTTGCAAGGTGCCCTGTCCTCTTGGAGGGTCCCTGTCATCTTCTCTCAGGGTTAACCCGTAAGGAACAGCTGTGTTTGTGGGGCAGCTGCTGCTGCTGAGAAACTCTGCTTCTCAGAGATGTGTAGTATTTGGGGTGCTTGTTTAGTGCTAGACAGCAGGCATTCTTGATGTTTATATCTCTTATGTTTTCACCTGGGAGGAAAATGTATGGTTTTTGGAGAGTTGATACTTGCGTGATTATCACTGTCCAGGATTAAACCTGCTTAGAAAGCTGTGGAAGGCTGAAGAATAGGTGGAATGTTCAAAACATCAATTCAGAGCTTTATCTGATTGCCTTAATCACTGAAAGAAAGGTAATGATTCGTTTTGTGTTTTTTTTTTAATTGAAGCATAGTAGATTTGGGCTTCCCTGGTGGCTCAGCAATAAAGAATCAGCCTGCAATGAATGAGACCCAGGTTTGATCCCTGGGTCAAGAAGATCCCCTGGAGAAGGGATTGACTACCCACTCCAGTTTTCTTGCCTGTTTAATTTCATGGACAGAGGAGCCTGGTGGGCTGCAGTCCATGGGATTGCAAGAGTTGGACATGACTGAGTGGCTAAACCACCACCACCATAGTTGACTTACAATGTTGTGGTAATGTCTGTGTAGTGATTTTTTTATGTCAAATGCAAATGTTGGAAACTAGCATTTGATAGTATCAAGGCCTTCTATCTGGTACAATCAGCTGGTGTTCTCACAGACTTTAAGAACTTCTCACAGTTTTTCTTCTGTCAGTAGTTCTGGAAATCCCCCAAATGAACATTCCTCCCCTGAAAAAAAGTTGATTGAAACTACAGTATTGTATGCTTCTATTATTAATGAATGTTATGATTTGTATATTTTAAAATTACATTTTAGACTTTACCTTTTGGGGGCATGGCTTCTTTTTAAAGGTTTAGCTCAGCATTTTTAAAATAGCCGTTATTCATATGCCGTTTGTGAACTTTGTCCCATCACTTTACCACTTGTATTGTTATTTGCTGAATATTTCTTTTCAGTCGACTCAGTCAATTTGCCCTCCTTTTTTAAAAATTAAGGAGCAATTTATATACAATAAAAACACACACTTGAATCACACAGTTTGAGCTTTGGCAGTTGTGTATAGTCACATCAGTTCAGTTCAGTCACACAGTCACGTCTGATTCTTTGCGACCCCATGGACTGCAGCACGCCAGGCCTCCCTGTCCATCACCAACTCCTAGAGCTTACTCAAACTCATGTCCATTGAGTTGGTGATGCCATCCAACCATCTTATCCTCTGTCATCCCCTTCTCCTCCTGCCCTCAATCTTTCCCAGCATCAGGGCCTTTTCAAATGAGTCAGTTCTTCACATCAGGTGGGCAAAGAATTGAAGTTTCAGCTTCAGCATCAGTCCTTCCAATGAATATTCAGGACTGATTTCCTTTAGGCTGAATTGGTTGGATCTCCTTGCAGTCCAAGGGGCTCTCAAGAGTCTCCTCCAACACCACAGTTCAAAAGCATCAATTCTTCGGTGCTCAGCTTTCTTTATAGTCCAACTCTCACATCCATACATGACCACTGGAAAAACCATAACTTTGACTAGGCAGACCCTTGTCGGCAAAGTAATGCCTCTGCTTTTTAATATGCCATCTAGGTTGGTCATAGTGTTTCTTCCAGGGAGCAGACATCTTTTAATTTCATGGCTGCAGTCACCATCTGCAGTGATTTTGGAGCCCAAGAAAATAAAGTCTGTCACTGTTTCCACTGTTTCCCCATCTGTTTGTCATGAAGTGATGGGACCGCATGCCATGATCTTCCTTTTCTGAATGTTGCGTTTTAAGCCAACTTTTTCACTCTTCTCTTTCACTTTCATTAAGAGGCTCTTCTTTGCTTTTTGCCATAACGGTGGTGTCATCTGCATATCTGAGGCTATTGATATTTCTCCTGGAAATCTTGATTCCAGCTTGTGCTTCATCCAGCCTGGCATTTTGCATGATATACTCTGCATATAAGTTAAATAAGCAGGGTGACAATATACCGCCCTGATGTACTCCTTTTCCAATTTGAAACCAGTCTGTTGTTCCATGTCCAGTTCTAACTGTTGCTTCTTCAATTGCATACGGATTTCTCAGAAGGCAGGTCAGGTGATCTGGTATTCCCATCTCTTTTAAGAATTTTCCACAGTTTGTTGTGATTAACACAGTCAAAGGCTTTGGCATAGTCAATAAGGCAGAATAGATGTTCTTATGGAACTGTCTTACTTTTTTGATGATCCAGCAGATGTTGGCAATTTGATCTCTGGTTCCTCTGCCTTTTCTAAATCCAGCTTGAACATCTGGAAGTTCACGATTCACATACTGTTGAAGCCTGGCTTGGAGAATTTTGAGCATTACTTTGTTAGCATGTGAGATGAGTGTAGTTGTGTGGTAGTTTGAACATTCTTTGGCATTGCTTTTCTTTGGGATTGGAGTGAAAACTGACCTTTAAGCCCTGTGGCCATTGCTGAGTTTTCCAAATTTGCTGGGATGTTGAGTGCAGCACTTTCACAGCATCATCTTTTAGGATTTGAAACAGCTCAGCTGGAGTTCCATCACCTCCACTAGTTTTGTTCGTAGTGATGCTTCCTAAGGCCCACTTGACTTTGGACTCCAGGATATCTGGTTCTAGGTGAGCGATCACACCATCATGGTTATCTGGGTCATTAAGATCTTTTTTGTACAGTTCTTCTGTGTATTCTTCTGCTTCTGTTAAGTCCGTATCATTTCTGTCCTTTATTTCTGTCCTTCGTGTGAAAGTGAATAATATAATTTTGGGTCACACTTTGGTGGGGTGGTTTATTTGAAGAAAATGTGTTCAAGGGCTCAATTAAGCACCTTGAAAGCTGAAAAAATTTAAGTGTATGTAGAGCTGTGCTGTGCTGTGCTTAGTTGCTCAGTCATGTCTGACTCTTTGCAACTCCATGGACTGTAGCCCACCAGGCTCCTCTATCCATGGGGATTCTCCAGGCAAGAATACTGGAGTGGGTTGCCATGCGCTTGTCCAGTGGATCTTCCCAACCCAGGGATCGAACCCATGTCTCCCACATTGCAGGCAGATTCTTTACTGTCTTGAGCCATCAGGGAAGCCCTGGAGAGCAGTGGTTCCCAAATCTTTGGCCCTGGGATTTTATTCTTCTTCTG
Source organism: Giraffa tippelskirchi (assembly GCF_054371585.1). Taxonomy (NCBI): domain Eukaryota; kingdom Metazoa; phylum Chordata; class Mammalia; order Artiodactyla; family Giraffidae; genus Giraffa; species Giraffa tippelskirchi. The sequence goes on from NC_137287.1 coordinate 27,692,442, forward strand.
CTGTAGTGTCCATTTTTGAAAGTTTATTACAAACAACTTCTCAGTTAATAAAATTTGTCTATTAACAAATGATTGTTTATTCTGTTACTAATAACTGGATATGAATTTTCAGTGACATCCATTAAAATGGTGTGAGTCCCCATCCCCTAAACTGCAGGTTACATCCTATATATGAGATGTCAGGTCAATTTAGCAGATCATGACCAGCAGTTTTTCAGAAAAATGAAATAGAATAAAATGATAAATATAACATATTCCAAATAATAGGAGTATTACGTCATAAGTGAGTTGATATAATTCCAGCCTAAGGCAAAAGTTTTTTTGTTTTCGTTAATTCAAATAATTTATTTTCCAAATAAATTTAGTTTCCTATAACTTTGAAAAGTTGAGAGTTACTTCCAGACCTCCTTTACTATTTTATCTTGCATTTATTTGACTTTCAGTTTTTTTCCTCTAACATTAAGTTGTGAGAATTTTAGTTCTATTTTAACATTACATATATATAGTATTTCTTCTTTTGATAGTGGCAGAATATTTTAATATCCCACACTGAAAGTGATGGAAATGCACTAGTATAAAAGTCACTGTTGAAAAATGCTTATAAAAGAGTGAATGGCAGGGCTTGTTTTACAAAATGAGCTGTCTAGTTCTCTGACAGTTACCATATGAGCAATTAAATGGTTCTCCTTAGGAGCTTTGAAATTGCATTAAGCCATGCCATGCATCTCTGTTAGACATAATTGAAGCAAAAATATGGAATCCACTTCATTACACAGAATCAGCCGTAGCTGAAATATAATTTACAAATTTGCAATCTAATGGCTAACAGTCTAATAATGGAATCTGAATTTTCTCTAGTGTACATGTGGTGGTTTTGTAATTAGAAAGTGAACCAGTGGATATACACACTCTGTATATCCTTTGTTGCACATTTGGGCTCTATTTTTAAACAGTATGATTGCTCCAAGCCTCTTGAGGCCTGAAGGACCCCAGTTGAGTGGAGACCCTAGGAGTGCATCACAGAAGTGTGTGTTGGCTGCAGGGCCCTTTCCTAGAAAAGCATCTTGAAATACCACGTTCATGTTCAGCCTGGGTTGGCTTGCTTCAGGACAGCAGAAAAGATGATGGAAGGGAAACAGACTAAACGCCAACTGACTTGAAAAGGGGTGGTTAGAATCTGTTGCCTTTTTTGTTAATAAAGGGACCTTTTCTCAGGAATTGTTTCTAGTTGGCCCCCAATTTTTAATCAGGTCCCTGTACTCAAGATTTAAATGAGGGAAAAGATATCTCTTGTAGCAATACTGTGTGGTCTTGAGCATTGAGGAAAGTGCCATGGGCAGTACCTGCAGTGTAGTACACTCCTCTTGAATTATATGTTGTCTTTGGTTTTACCTTATAACTCATTAACAGCCGGCACTGCAAACATTTGCCTGGCCTTCACTAGGTGGAATACTTTAAGATTTAAGATAGGAAGTAAACACTGTAGTGAAGGCTGGGGTAACTGTACATCCTGGTTTGCCCAGGACTCTCCCAGTTTGTACCTGTTGTCCTGGCTTAATTATTAATAGTACTGCCTTGACTCTTAAATATGCTCTGGTTTGAGTAGTAAGTTTCTGATCATCTAGTTGAGGCTGTTGTAGAATAGAAATTTTACCTATAGGGAGAGTCTTCTGATAAACTAACATTTATCTAGGTGAAAACATCAATCAAACAAGGATTACCTTTAAAATGAGACCTTACTTAGCTCAAATTATGATTTTGAGACAAGAGCTTTTTCAGTGTTAGTTGCTTTGTTTTCTTATTTGATGAAATTGAGGAGCAGTATTGCGTAGTGGTTAACAACACTGGTTCTATAGTAATTCAGACCTTGTTTTATTTTATTTATTTATTTATTCTTTTTGGCCACACCTCAAGGCATGTGGGACCTTAGTTCCCTGACCAGGGATCAAATCTGCACCTCCTGCATCGGAAGCTTGGAGTCTTAACCACTGGACTGCCAGGGAAATCCCCAGACCTTGTTTTAAATTCTGGCTCTAAAGCCTACTAACTTTGTGCCTGTGAGTTAGCTAGGAAGTAATGTATGTAATTACTTCATGGCAAATCGATGGAGAAAAAGTGGAAGGAGTGATAGATTTTAATTTCTTGGGCTCCAAAATCACTGCATGTGGTAACTTCAGCCATGAAATTAAAAGATACTTGCTCCTTGGAAGGAAAGCTATGACAAACCTAGACAGCATATTGAAAAGCAAAGACAACCCTTTGCTAATGAAGGTTTATAGTCAAAGATAAAAGGTTTTCCCAGTAGTCATATATGGATGTCAGGACCATATGTGGACCATAAAGAAGACTGAGTGCTGAAGAATTGACGCTTCTGAATTGTGGTGCTGGAGAATACTCTTGAGAGTCCCTTGGACTGCAAGGATATCAAACTAGTCAATCCTAAAGGAAATCAACTCTGAATATTCATTGGAAGGACTGATGCTGAAGCTCCAATACTTTGGCCACCTGATGCGAAGAGCTGACTCACTGGAAAAGACCCTGATGCTGGGAAAGATTGAAGGCAGGAGAAGGGGACGACAGAGGATGAGATGGTTGAATGACATCACTGACTCAATGGACATGAGTTTGAGCAAACTCTGGGAGATAGTGAAGTACACAAAAGCCTGGCATGCTGCAGTTCATTGGGTCACAAAGAGTCAAACTGACTTAGCGAATAAACAACAACAATGTATATAAAGGTGTTAATTAGATGATGCCTGGAATACAGTGAGCAATTCAGTAAGTGTTAGTAATGAGGGATCACAGTAAATTAAGGATCACAAATCTCATCGAGTCCTTTTTCTGTGCCAGACCCTGTGTTAGGTGCTAAGGGTTGAAAAATATGAGATTTTTCCCGGGAACCTGGCATAGAATACTTTTGTTTTCTTCCCTGAGTAGTGTAGAACAGTCTTCTTCTAAATACTGAGTGGTGGACATCTTTATTGAACTTAATTCTTCGCTCATTTTGGTTTGTGTCTAGCTGTTGCCCTGCTACTGTTTATAACATGTATCACACAAGTCCTTTGTCTGGCACTGTAACAGGTACTGAGGTGGGGAAATATGAAGAAGAAAGTAGTCACTATCCTCAGTAGAAGTGTATGGAGGCATGGCTTTTAGTTTTAAGTAACCAATTGATAAATATTTTTCATAGAGCATTCTTTGACTTAAGGCCTGATATCCTGCAGCTGGGTAACATTTTATATTTTGGATTATCCTGTTAACAGAACAAGCCCGTGAGGGTCTATAGCGTGGGAGTCACATTCTATTCACATTTAACTAAACGTGCTATTTTCCTTACCCATCCGCTACCCCACCCCCTGCCCCCACTTCACTCCCTAAAAGAGAGTAGGAGCAAGAACAACTTAAATGTCAGCCTTTCCACTCAATAAGTGTGTGCTCTTGAGAGAGAGAGAGAGACTCAGATGGGGAAATATGAAGCTGCACTTCCCTCCTGCCTCTTTCAGTGTCAGCGTCTTATCATCGCATGTGATTCTGATGTTTAAAAATAAGTATTATCATATGAAGCAGCTTCTTAAGTCAACTACTTTGTCTATTCTTAACTGAAAAATCTGTTCAATCTTATAGGAAAAGTTAGCTGTATTGAACTTAGAGCCAATATGTTGATATCCAATATGCTGTGCCTTCCTGAGGGGTTTCAGAGGCAATACGGCAATCCAAGACTCAAGCTGACTTTAGACATTTTAGGCCTGTTGTTGTTTAGCTGCTCAGTCGTGTCTGACTCTTGCGACCTCATGGACTGTAGCCCTCCAGGCTCCTCTGTCCATGGGATTCTCCAGGTAAGAATACTGGAGTGGGTTGCCATTTCCTTCTCCGGGGAATCTTCCTGACCTAGGGATAAAATCTGCATCTCCTGCCTTGCAGACAGATTCTTTACCAGTGAGCCACCAGGGAAGCCCTTTAGGCCTATTAGAGAAGGCAAAATCAGTGGGAGTCTGAATGGCTGCCTTCAAGAAGCATATGATCTTACTGGGGAGAATACCTGTACTGGGAAGACCACCTGTAACACAGTTCACAGTGAGGGATGTGAGAAATTGGGCAGCTGCATGTTAGAATGGCCCCGGGTTCAAGCCTTCCATCCTGCTGTCCCCATAAATATTAGTACAGTCATTTGTCAGGCAGTGAGTCCAGATGTTTGATTTAGGAAAAAATGGTATCGATACCATTAGTTCAGTTCAGTTCAGTCGCTCAGTCGTGTCCGACTCTTTGCTACCCCATGAATTGCAGCACGCCAGGCCTCTCTGTCCATCACCAACTCCCTGAGTCCACCCAAACCCATGTCCATCGAGTCGGTGATGCCATCTAACCATCTCATCCTCTGTCGTCCCCTTCTCCTCCTGCCCCCAATCCTACCCAGCATTAGGGTCTTTTCCAATGAGTCAACTCTTCGCCTGAGGTGGCCAAAGTATTGGAGTTTCAGCTTCAACATCAGTCCTTCCAGTGAACACCCAGGACTGATCTCTTTTAGGATGGATTGATTGGATCTCCTTGCAGTCCAAGGGACTCTCAAGAGTCTTCTCCAACACCACAGTTCAAAAGCATCAATTCTTTGGCGCTCAGCTTTCTTCACCGTCCAACTCGCACATCCATACATGACCACTGGAAAAACCATAGCCTTGACTAGACGGACTTTTGTTGGCAAAGTAATGTCTCTGCTTTTAAATATGCTATCTAGGTTGGCCATAACCTTCCTTCCAAGGAGGGGATGTGAAAATGTAAAAGTGACTTTATCCATAAGAGTTTCTTGAAAGTAGTGGATCCTGATTTAACAGGCGGTTAGTGGTAGATAAAAGGCACAGGGACATTTCAGACAGGACAGATGTTATAAGCATGAAACAGGGACGAGTAATTGATCAAGCAAACTGTTTTTCTTTGCATTTGGCCAGATGCTCAGATGCTCAGAGATTGGAGTGTCACAGGAGGTGTGGGTGGTAAGGACCTTGACCAGCAGACCGGGGAGCAAGATCACTTCTTTTGACCATTATCTGGTTCCTCATCCTACTCAAAATTGTTAAGGAAGAACAAGGAGACCCTTTTAGATTGCTCTCTCACCCACCTTGTGGTTACATTTAAATTGTGATTTTTATTGGAAACTCCTGTTGTTTTTTAAGTGATTTTTCTATCTTGTAAAAATCAGGTTGGATGTGGCTACATGATTCTTTTTTAACCCCTTGTAGAATCAGTGTGATGTAATAGAGTTAGAAACAGATCAGGAAACCAGGGTTCTGGCAGCTCTCCGTCTTTTATTAGTTCCATGAGCCTAGGGAAGTCACTGTCCTTCTCTAAGTCTTAGTTTCCTCTCTGAAATGTGACACCAGGACTTCCCTGGCCTGGCGCTCCGGTAGTTAGGACTCTGCGCTTCCACTGCAGGGGGCACTGGTTCGATCCCTGATTGGGGAACTAAGATCCCACTTGCCATGCAGTCCGGGCAAAAATAAGTAAGTTTTATAAATAATTAAAATGTTAGACTGGAAACAGAGGCTTTCATGCTATACTTTTCCTTTTTTGGAAACTTGACTCAAAACCTTGTTGTTAAAAACAGAGCTGGTCTCCTTAAAGGGGAGCAGAGCTAGAAGCTCCAGGTGGCTGCTGAGCCCCTTCTCCCTAAAGTTCTTTCCAAGAGTCTTAAGGCTCAAAAGAATGCAGGTTGGCAATTCCTAGACTAGACCCCTAAGGTCCCTTCTTGAATTAACATTTTCTGATACTTACACTGGGGCTTTCCTTGTGCCTCAGACGGTAAGGAATCCACCTGCAATGTGGGAGACGCAGGTTTGATCCGTGGGTTGGGAAAAATCCCCTGGAGAAGGGAATGACTACCCACTCCAGTATTCTCACACTGGTAAACAGTAGAATCTCTTTAAGAAAAAGAACACAATTTTAAGGAGGTAATGCAATACTAAAGGTAATACTCACTGTACATCTACATAAGATAAACTATTACTAGGTACAGTAGACAATAGGAAGCAAATGCAGATAAATGCACTTGAAGTACACTTGATTAAGAGGAGAACAAAAGAGAGCTTCTATAATTGTTTATGACTCAACTCATACTACATGGAGAGTCAAGGCAGCAAGGCTGTCTCCCTGAAAATTGTCATGGAGATGTAAGAAGAAAGAGTGAATGTTTTAATTCTGTGAGAATTTAAAAAATTTAGTTCCGTCTGTGTTTTGAATGGGAGGTAGATGTATGCTTGGTACTAAAACCCAAAAGGATATGAATGATAAAAACTCCCTCTGATTCTTTGGAGACGTCACTATTACCAGTTTGTGTAAGTGTCCAGAAGTTTTAGAAGCACTTGCAAATTCTTGAATGTAGGAGTTTCATGTGATTGCTGTAACCCATTAGCACAAACTGGGTAGCTCGGAACAATAGAAATATATTCTCTCTCAGTTCTGGAGGCCAGAAGTTTGAAATCATTGTCATTGAACTGAAATCAAGGGCTGGCAGGGCGCACTCCCTCCAGAGGCTCTGGGGTGCCCCTTGCTTTCTTGTTCCCGCTTATGTTGCTTGCCAGCCACCCTGCCTTTATTGGTGGCACCATCCCTCCAGTTTTAAGGGCAGCATCTTCAGATCTCTGTCTGTTCTGTCTGCACGCTGCCTGCTCTCTGTGTTTATGTGTGGGCTCCTTCCAGCTCTCTTATGGTGGTTCATGCTGTTGCACTTAGGGCTTACCTGGGTGATCAGGGTAATCATGCCATTTTAATCACATCTGCAAAGACTTTGTCACATAAGGGACACAAATTCACAAGTTCTAGGGATTAGGATATGAACATCTTCTGGGGGGCTAGTTTTCAGCTTGGTGGTGGTGGTTTAGTTGCTAAGCAGTATCCGACCCTTACAACCCCATGGACTATAGCCCTCCAGGCTCCTCTGTCCATGGGATTTCCCAGGCAAGAACACTGGCGTGGGTTGCCATTTCCTCCTCCAGGGGATCTTCCCAACCCAGGGATTGAACCGGCATCTCCTGCATTGCAAGCAGATTGTTACCACTGGTCCACCAAGGAAGCCCCATTTTTCAGCCTACTACAGCCATAAAACAAATAGTATGCTATTCGTACTTTTCTGAACCTTCTTCTAATAGTGAAAAACTCAAGTAACCTAAAAGGTCCATTAATTCAGGGCTGTTAAATAAACTATAATACATCCATCAGATGCAAAAAGGTATAACCGCTAAGGAGAATGAAGTGGACCTACTGATGCGGAACCGTATTCACTGTAAAGCAGAAAAAAAGCAGTGTGGAGAAGTGCACATGAGTAAAGGGAAGCTGGGAGAGATACATGTCAAAAGTGACCTCCCCCGCGGAGTGGGACTTCTCCATGTTATACCTTGTACTGTTGGAATTTTGAAATCAAGCATGTGCTTCATAACCCAAGTATGTTATAATAAATCCAGAAGAAAATGGACTGAAAGTTTAGTTTTTTCCTTGATGAACTCTGTTGTAGAAGTAATAGAAGGTTGTTAACATTTAACCTTTTGAAAACATTTCTTTTCCAGATAGCAGACCCTACTCTAGCTGAAATGGGAAAAAACTTGAAGGAGGCCATGAAAATGCTCGAGGAGAGTCAGAGGTGAGCCTGTGGAACAGACGTGACCCCATTAAACATGTTCAACCTGCTCTGAAACTGGTGGCACTGGTTTCCTGCTGTTAAAGACACCTCTTGCTTTCAGAACATCATGCTTAGCTGCAGCTGACTTTAAAATTGGTGTTTGTCTTGAGTGGAAGGTGCTTTATCATTAGAGGATTTTGAAATTGAGGGGCAGGACTTAAATTTTCAGTTCTGCCTATTAAAAGTTTACTTAATGTATTAACTTGACTCTATAAATACTTCTTGCTGTATATTCAGGTCATATAGTACATCAAGTAAACAAGAAATGGGTTGAAATATTATTATTTTTTTTAGTATTCTTTTCCTGAAATTAAACTGTACCCCAGCCTGGGGGGCTGGGACAGTGAGGGGGAGATGTGTGTTTCAAATCCCACCTCAGTTACTAGAGTTTATGAGCAACATTATCACCTGTTCATGCTCCAGTGTTAGAAATGTAACAATTTTTTGTTTCCTTTAAATTAGAAGAACAGAGGAGGAAAATGGAAAGAAGCTCCTATCAGGGGATATTCCAGGGCCACTGCAAGGCAGGTAGGTGACAAGGGAGAGAACCACTTTTTCCTACTGTTTAGCACAGGGGACCTCTGCTCAGTGTTACGGGAGGGGAGTTTGAGGCAGAATGGACACATGTGTATGTATGGCTGAGCCCCTTTGCTGTCCCCCTGAAGTTATCACAACATTGTTAATCAGCTGTACTCCCAGTATTAAATAAAAAGTGAAAAAAAAAAAGATAAGCACCTTTACTTGGGGTGTACATTTTCTTTAAACCAAGGCTTTACCATCACTGACTTACAATTCTAATGAACACAAAGCAAATTGAGAGTTCTGTGCGGTGTAACGTCAGCAACTGAGATGCTGTTGGCTGGTTGGTGATGCTGCTATTCCTACTGTTTCTCCCCCTTCCCCGTTCAGAGTTTGACACAACCTCTTAGAAGCACATGCAGACTCATAATATAACTCAACTATCATACTTGTTTCATCCTTGAAACCAACAATCTGTTTGGTAGACTGAGCTTTATTGTGAGAATTATATTAACTTGATAAGATTTACCACTGTATTTTATAGTAAGGAAAGGAAAATGAAAGGAAAACATTAGCTCACTTATTAGTAGAGTGATTTATTTTTTGGCAACTAAAGGAAATCTGTCAAATGTTTGTGGTTTGAAGTAGCAGGGAGTATATCAGGAAAATAAGTAGTTATCCAGCCAACAGTTTTTGCAGGATGTTAGCACTTAATTTGGGAGTTTAAGTCCTGGCCCAGTTTCCTTCGGACAAACTTATTATTTTTTTTTATAACCAGGAAACTGTACATAGGTAAATAGTACAACTCCCTTAAGTTGTCCTTTGACCCAAATATAAATATGTACAAGGTTGCAAAAGAACAGGAAGGATCCCAGTAGATGGAGGATACCTACTGGAAGTCCTCTATGGGTGAAGTTCGTTTTCCAGCTGAGAACAGGAACCAGATCTTATAAGTCTCCTCATCCCAGGCCTACTGAAGGGAATTACAGGGTTCTACTCATCCTGAAGAAGTTTCCCTAGAAGAGATACTGCCAGGAACATCTGTAATTCTCAATTAGAGTGGGAGTACATTAATGACACCAGTCCAGGGTGTTCACACTAATAATGCTAATAGCCACATCCGGGATCCCACTTCCCAGGCACAGAGTTCAGTGCTTTTCAGGGACTAATGGCGTCCTCACAGTTTTGTAACGTAGCATTTCCTGAAGGTCACCTGGCCTCATCTCTACATAAAGTCCAAGGACCAGAGTCCCTCGCATGTGAAGGTCAGCACCTTGAGGAAGATGGGTTTGGGGACATTGTTTTTCAAAAAGGAGAACTTTTTATGTCACCTTCTCATTAGTAGAGGGGTAGCATTTTGACATCACATGTTTTGCAAGGCACCTTGCCATTGCTAACAACTGCACTGCTCACATTCTTCTCATATGTCTCCACCTCCTCGTGTAATGAGCATTTAAAAAAGTTATCTTGGACAGAAGTAAGTCTGTTCATACTCCAAGCAAATCTCCAGTTTCTCCAGTTTGGGGAAGAGGTGGTAATAAGCGATGCCTGCATTTCACTTTTAACTCTATTGGAACAAACAGACAAGAATCCCATATGGAGGGAAGCTTAGATACACCAGTGGTATTGGAGTACTCTTGCTGCTTTTGTGATCTTCCAGCAGCTTATAAGGACTATTTTGGCCCTTATAACATGCTTACTAAGTAGTCTCCAAGACTCAAGTGAACTGGTAGAGAAATACTGCTAAAGCTAGGGAAATTTTTAAAAATCAAATTTACATTCAGGTAGAAGATTTAATTAATCACAAGTAAGGGGCTTCGTGGTGGCTCAGATGATCAAAAATCTGCCTGCAGTGCAATAGACCCAGGTTCATTCCCTGGGTTGGGAAGATCTGGAGAAGGGAATGGCTACCCACTCCAGTATTCCTGCCTGGAGAATTCCATGGACAGAGGAGCCTGGCGAGCTACAGGCCATGGGGTTGCAAAGAGTCAGACACAACTGAGCAACTAATACTTTAATATATGTGTGGTTATATTCAGAATTCAGTTGATAACTTATGGTTTATTTTAAAAAAACAGGATGGTGTGTACTGTATCTCAAAAACATTATTTCTGTTGTAACGAGAAGATATCAAAGCTAGTTTAGACAAGAGAAATAGTGAGAGACTGGTGGTGGTGGGGGGGTGGCGTGTACTGCTTCCCCCTGTCTGTCAACTGTTTTTCTGTTCTGCAGTGGACAAGACATGGTGAGCATCCTCCAGTTAGTTCAGAATCTGATGCACGGAGATGAAGACGAGGAGCCCCAGAGCACCCGGTAATGGAGAACGGTTGGCAGCTTCTCTTTGAAAGTATATGTGTTCTTGATTTTGATAACGATTACATTCATACAAGTTGCTGCAATAATAAGCCTTATTTCATTCCAGATTATGTATGAAGTTACAACATTCACTTCCTTCAGGGAGATGTTGACATGTTTTAGATAGTGTATTTTGTAAAAGGAAATCATTTACTAAAACTAAAACCCTGTCATTTTTATGGTCTTGTGTCTTAGGGAGGGGCTGGCGCAGGGGCCAGAGGGTAGCTGCTGTGTGTGTCTCTGTTTCTGGCTGCTTCTGTTCCTGGGCTTTTAATTGCTGAGAAGTACTGCAGCTGAATTCATTGGTGGCAGGCCACGCCATCTGTGAATCATCTATTTATCTTATTTCCATTGATGCATCTATCAAGCAATTTTATCTAGTTTTATTTTCTCTTTAATTGTTTTAAATACAATGTTTTTTAGAATAGGTAATGCATTCTTCTGGTTCAGATTTCAAAAGATAGAAAAGGTATATATGCAAAGGAAGTATTCCTTCTTACCTCTCCCTCCCTAGCTTGTTCTTCTTCCTAGAGATAAGTTGCCAGTTTCTTGTGTATTCTTCAGAGATACTTCATATATACGTACACCCAAGCCAGATATCTATGCTTACCACTTCCAGGACCTAAATACTCTGCACATTGTTCTATGACTTGCTTTTTTCATTTATGTCTTGAAGTTCCTGGAATAGTACACAAGGAGCTTTCTCCTTTAAGAGCTGTTTAATGTTGCTCTGGGGCTTTCCTCGTAGCTCAGCGGTAAAGAATCCACCTGCAGTGCAGGATACATGGGTTTGATCCCTGGGTGGGGAAGATCCCCTGGAGGAGAAAGCGGCAACCTACTCCAGTAGCCTTGCCTGGAAAATCCCATGGACAGAGGAGCCTGGTGGGCTATGATCCTTGGGGTCACAGCGTCGGACATGACCGAACACGGACACAGTGTTACTCCATGGATGAGCCGTACTTTATTTAACTAGGCTCCGATTCATGTGTTACTGTTACAAACGTTCCTGCCGCCAGTAACTTTGTACATCTGTCATTTCCTCAAAGTAGTGTTTCTGGAGATTAAAGTCCTAGAAATGGGATTGCTAGACCGAATAAGTTTGTGTATTTGTAATTTGACAGATATTGCCAAATTTCCCTTCATGGAATTGTGCCCATTCACATTCCCACTCTGTGTGTGTGAGAGGACCTTTTTCCCCACACCTTTGCCCACAAGGGTATTAGCAAACTTATGGGTTGCCAGTCTGATAGGTAAGAAATGATATTTCAGCATAGTTTTAGTTTGCATTTTTCTTAAAAATCAGGTTAAGTGTCTTTTTTGTATGTTTTAAGACCCACTTACATTTCTCTGCCCAGAATCCTGTTGATTTTTTGTCATTTTCATTGTTACATTTATTCTTTATACGGGAAATTAGTCCGTCCACTTTAAGACCTAGTACCCCTTGAATTTGCTGAATTGTTATGAATAGCCTTTTTAATGCAGGGAATTGATCTTCATCTATTGATTCTTAAATTGTTTTCTGCACATTTTATCTCAGCTCTACTCTCCATAGTTCTTACAGCTAGTATTTAATTTAAAACTTTTTTGGAGAAAATTATTTAAAAACAGTTTGTTTATTTAGTTGGTATTCAATAAAAAGGATATTTATCTCCTAGAACTTGAATTCAGAAAGAAAATGTCCCCCTAAGCTATTAATACCTTATTACACATTGAATTTTCTAAATTTATCTCAATTTCTGCTTTCTAGGCCATTAAGTGCATTTCAAATGTGACAGAAATTTTTGTGGAATACTGTGTCTCTAAGTTTTATTTATTTATGCTTAGACTAATACCTTTTTTTAAAATCTAATATATTTTGATTAACAGAATTCAGAATATTGGAGAACAAGGTCATATATCTTTGTTGGGGCATAGTCTGGGAGCTTACATTTCAACTCTGGATAAAGAGAAGCTGAGAAAACTTACTACTAGGATACTTTCAGACACTACCTTATGGCTCTGCAGAATTTTCAGGTAATAAGTTTTTAGTTTCCGGTAAAGGCATTTATGAGTTGGATATAGACTGTGAGAAGTCTCTTTCTGGAGCTGTGCTACCTAGATTCAGATCTGCCTCTTCCCTTTCCTTTTGGAAGAGTTACTTAACCACTCCATGCCTCAGTTTCCTTATCTGTGCAGTAGAGATAGCCTTAATATCCATTTGACGCCATTGTTGTGAGGATTCAATGAACCAATGAATTAATACGTGTGAAGAGCTGAGAACATGAGCCTGTACTGTTGAATAATGTCCACAGTTTCTTATTTGTTACTATATATAGTAGAACTACATGTAACCTTGCTCTTTATTTTCTAAGTCTCCTGTAAATGTGTTATCATACTTCCATGATTTAAAAAAAAATAAAAATAAGGAAAGAAAAAGAAGATTCCTAGTTGGCACATGTTGATAGAAGATGTAGCAGTGAAATGGAGGCAAGTTTTGGAGAGTTTTTCTCTTTTTTTGCCATGCTGTGTGGCATGCTGGATCTTAGTTCCTCATGCATGGATTGAACCCAGGCCCCCAGTCTTAACTACTGGACCACCAGGGAAGTCCCTGGATTCAAGTATTTTTATTTAAAGTATTAGCTGTGTTTTAGTAGAAAGGAAATGCTGTCATAAGGAAGTTGAGTATGTGTTGGGAAATTGAAATTTGCTTTATACAGTGGTAAATATTGTCATTATTAAGGAATTCTAGCAAAGTAAGGAGTCAGTAGAAGATACAAGACCAGTGGTATTTTGTGTTTATTTATGCTGTTACTTTTATGGAAAAGGAATGTTTACCTAACATTGGAACGTTTAATAACTTGGGAGACTCATTTTCAGATGGTGGAAAGGAGCTTGGCCTAGCGAGAGTATGAGTTTGCCTGTGTGGCAAAGGAGAAATTTTCTTCTAATAAAAATCCAACACCTGTAATTGAAATTCTCTCTCTTTCTCTTTAGAGATGGAGAAGAATAAAAGGTTCCAAGCAGATAATAGTAAAAGCAAAACTTAGCCTGACTAGCGTTATTGACAGTTTTACTTACTTTGGACGTTTTAGGGCTGACACTATTAAAAACCATGCCTACATTATCCAATGCTGACTTTCTGGTGAAATAAGGCAGTCCATGGTCTTCAGCCTTTTTATATCTGAGGCATTCCTATTTCCTGCTGGTTTTCTTAGTTGCTACTCTTCCAGGAGCTCAGTGTGGATGAAGGGTCATTGCCTTTGTTCTTTATAACCTCCAGCTGCTATGAATTGTCAGCCATCTGAGACAAGGGTGATTCCTATCTCCTTTGACTGGTCTGGGTGACAGTTTCTAGGTTGAGAAAAGATTTACTTCCATGGTTAGAAGACTGGGGCTTATAAAATCAGAGGTAAGAAAATACTGACATATGAGTGTCTCTTAACAGATATGAAAATGGCTGTGCTTATTTCCACGAAGAAGAAAGAGAAGGACTTGCAAAGATCTGTAGGCTTGCCATCCATTCCCGTTATGAAGACTTCGTAGTGGATGGGTTCAACGTGTTATATAACAGGAAGCCTGTTATCTATCTAAGTGCTGCTGCTAGGCCTGGCCTGGGCCAGTACCTCTGTAATCAGGTAATGTGGCATAAGGGCTATCATTTAAAGAAACGATGCTTTGTTTTGTCCTAGGAGTTTTTCAAGTGCATTGACCCATTTCTTTAGCTGCTTTTTTTTCAAGTGAAAAGAAAGATGATTTTCTTACATGTGTGTTTTCTCATTTTTATATATAAATGTGTATTAGTAAGTTTAGAGAGATAGGTATGTATTTTTTAGTTGCCCAAAGGCAACCACAGTCAACATTTTACTTTATTTCTTTTCAGACTTTGGTCAGTCAGAGGGTATGTATGTATGTTTTTACACGGCTATACATGGCTTTTTTCACTTACTGTTGTAACAGGTGCATATCATGTTTTATCAGTTCATCAAATTATATTTTTAATGTCTTCATGATATTCCTTCAAGCAAGTGTATAGTATTTTAAAATGTGTTTTTTTTTTTTGTTTTTGGGCAGTTAGAGTGTTTGTATTCTTTGGCTTTTTATGACCATTTTTGGGAAATTCTCTTTGTATAGTGCTGTTATGGACATCTTTGTGCATAAAGCTTTTTCTATACTTTGGGTTATATTCCTCAGATGGATTTTCAAAGCCAGTCTAGAGTTATTAGATCAAAGAAGCATTACCCTTTTCTGGAGTTTATGAAAGCTTGATTAGGGTGCTCCCTTGAGTCAAGAACTTGTTAAGCCTCTTGGCCAAGAACATTTTAAAGCAAAACCCATAGGATTGGAGGGATTGTCTTCTGTAAGAAGGAGGAGTCCCAGGAGATACATAGGGGAAACGCGAGAGTTGAGTTGATTCTGAGCCTTGGTCACTGGTGGCAAGAAATTGTGTCCTCTTCTTCTCTGGAGGAGGGCATGGCAACCCACTCCAGTATTCTTGCCTGGAGAATCCATCGACAGCGGAGCCTGACAGGGTATAGTCCATGGGGTTGAAAAAGAGTTAGACACGACTTGGTGACTAATCAGCAACAACAAATATTAACCTAAATGGACTAAATCAGGTCGGCGATACAGAGTATTTTTACCCATTTTCACATCAAAAAAAAGAAATTGTGCCCTCTTCTTAAGGGTATACAAAATGAGGAATTTTATAATACCTCTGTAGAAACACGAAACAAATTACTTATTGAGTACCTGCTGTGAGCCAAGCTCTTAGGGGCTCAGAGCTGTCTTGGGACAGCAATCAAGTCTTCAAAAGATGTGTGAGGATGTTAAGTGGGAAAGGCAGGTGGCAGGTGTTCATGTTTTTAAAAGTATGTACATGCTATTGTGCATATTTTTTTATACCTGGAAAAATATATTTATATAAATACATTATATTTTTGCCTAGAAAATATCTGGAAAGTTCTGTACTAACCTGTTAACAAGGGTAATGTTACTCGCTCAGTCGTATACAACTCTGTGACTCTATGGACTGTAGACTGCCAGGCTCCTCTGTCCATGGGATTCCCCAGGCAAAATACTGGAGAGGGTAGCCATTCCTTTCTCCAGGGGATCATCCCAACCCAGAGATCGAACCCTGGTCTCCGTCACTGCAGGCGGAGTCTTTCCCATCTGAGCCACCAGGAAGCCCAACGGTGACAGATTGGTGGCTTAATTGGTGGGTCTGAGGGGTGGGGAGAATGGACCGACATTTTCACTTTTAATTTCTGTAATTATTTATTGTGTGTTTTACTTGGGTTTCACTTTCACAATTTAGAACAAAGATTCTTTACAGGAGAAAAATGTGAATAAACTGCTCGTTAAATTTTTGGTCTGTAAACGCTTACAAGTCTTAGTTATATAGAGCAATATGCTCAAATGTTAAAAAATTCCTGAAACATAATCTCCTTAAGGATATGGAAGCTGAAAATGAAGGATATAAAATTTATTTGACAATTACTATCTCCATAACACTGAATTTTTCTCTTGAGATATGTACATCTGTTAGTCCATATTTATTGCTTTTTAGGAATGGGTGGGCCCATAAATACATATTGTTCTTTGAATGCCTGTAGGAGGTGTTATTTACCACTAATCCTTGGAGGGAGGATCCTAAATTACCCCCCAAAGCCCTAAAGGCTCAGCTTGTTTCTCCATTTGGAAAAGTTTTTTGGCATATTCTAAAATACAACAAAGATTAGGTACTCATTTAGAAGATGAGTTGATAGTTATTCATTTAGTTAACTCTTTTAGAAAATTTTACTTTGTCTTTATCTTCTTAAAAGACAGCTGCTGGAAATTTACCCCCCTACCCCAATTGGTTTTTTTTTGGGGGGGTGCTTCACTTTCTAGATATACTTTAACATGTGTATACTTACAATATTAAGTGTTCCTAAGGGAGGGATTGTTTTAAAAGAATAATCATGACTTAGAGCCATAGTCTTTTGGGGACGTAAGGGGATGGAGACAAAGATCCTTCTTGTGAAATTGCACGTTTCTCCCTACAGCTTGGCCTGCCCTTCCCTTGCTTGTGTCGGGTGCCCTGTAACACTGTGTTTGGATCCCAGCATCAGATGGTAAGCTCTGATGGTAAAGTTTATAATGGCAAAATATAATGGTAAGCTCTGATGGTAAGTTTATAAAATAGGAAAGAATTGTGTTTTGAAACTGTATCTTCCTTTCAATTGTGGTTCTGTTCACTGGCCTCCAGATAATTATTAGCTTATTCATGGATTGCTTAGATCTTCCCATTGCCTAATACATGCTTCCAGGTTTGAATGTCCACACAGGTTGACTGGCATAAAGGTGAGCAGCACCTGGCTCTTAAGGAGTCTTATAATCACTGTATCACCTGCTTTAAGTAGAAACGTGGAGTTCAGTTAAGCATCAGAAATTCCTTCTAAAGCTCATCCTTTCAAATGCTTATCGCTGTTACCTGGATTTATGAGGCAGATTTTGAAAGTGAGGTGGTTTATCATAATCCTTGGGATTGGATTCTGCTTATTTTCGGACATACTGAAGTCAGAAGCAGAAGGGATAGGTTTTAGGATTCTTCATTTCTTTTTCAAGGTAGTTAGGTTTTCTGGTTTAGATACATCATTGAATAACATTCAGTTCAGTTCAGTCACTCAGTCATAGTCATGTCTGACTCTTTGCAATTCCATGGACTGCAGCACACCAGGCTTCCCTGTCCATTACCAACTCCCAAAGCTTGCTCAAACTCATGTTCATTGAGTTGGTGATGCCATCCAACCGTCTCATCCTCTGTCATCCCTTCTCCTGTTGCCTTCAATCTTTCCCAGCATCAGGGTCTTTTCCAGTGAGTCAGTTCTTCGCATCAGGTGGACAAAGTATTGGAATTTCAGCTTCAGCATCTGTCTTTCCAATGAACATTCAGGACTGATCTCCTTTAGGATGGACTGGTTGGATCTCCTTGCAGTCCAAGGGACTCTCAAGAGTCTTCTCCAACACCACAGTTCAAAAGCATCAATTCTTCGGCACTCAGCTTTCTTCATGGTCCAGCTCTCGCATCCATACATGACCACTGGAAAAACCATAGCTTTGACTAGATGGACCTTTGTTGGCATAACATTAGAGATACATTTTTGACTGTTTTTGTGGTGGCAGGGGGGTCAGTTTAAAAGAATTTTTTAAATCGTAAATGTTTTAAAGTAGAGAAATGTTGGTTTTGTGTATGTAGTTTCTAACTTTAATCTCATTTAACTGAGTTTTCTAGTTAATCTTCAAGTAAGATGATTTTCTCATCTATAATTAGAGGGATAAATAGGAAAATTGTCAAGAAAAGAATTGATTTGATAAATTTTGAGAGTATCTGCTTCATTCAGAAGTTACCATTTTTCCTTGTATAGCCTTTATGCTGGTTGTCTCATGTTTTTGTGGTTTGTCTTTCAATCCCAGGATGTTGCCTTCCTGGAGAAACTGATTAAAGATGACATAGAACGAGGAAAACTGCCCCTGCTGCTTGTTGCAAATGCTGGTAGGTGTCATGGACTTGAATCTTCCACTTTGGACATACAAGATAGAGGATCGGGGTGAAGAAAAAAAGAAGATTGGTACTTAGCCTAAAAGAGATCAAGTCTTAAGAATGTGAGGTAGAGGGTGTCAGCCCCATGCTGAGAATTATAATAGTAAATGTTGTTTTGTTTTGGGAGTTCTTGTTTGTGTGTATATACTTTTTCATTTAGGAGGTAAGTGCTTTTCTGCTCCATCATGTGCTTCCTTTCTAAATTGAATTTTTAAATGTCACAACTAAATCTCCACTTGAGACAGCAAGTCAACTACCGCTTTCTGCTGTGCTCACCAAATTGTATTCAGCATTGTACTTGAAGCTCTAGACAGTGCAGTAAGGCAAGAAGAATAATTACATGACATACAGAATAGAGAGGAAAAATAAACTGTCTTTATTTACAGATGGCATGATTGTATAGATAGAAAGTCCTAAGGAAACCACAAAGAACAGCCATTGGAACTAATAAGCAGATCTATCAAGGTTGCAATGAACAACTGAAATTGGATTTTAAAGGCCATTCATAACAACATCAAAAAACCCTTCATGGATAAATGTAACAAAATAATACAAGACGTATACACTGAAAACTACAAAATGTTGCTGAGAGAAATTCAAGAAGACCCAAATAAATGGAACAGTGCGCCATCAACATGGGTTGAATGACTTGATATTATTAAGTCAGATCTCTCCAAAATTAATCTATATGTTCAACTCAATCCATATCAAAATCTTAGCAGACTTCCAATTTCTTATAGAAATGGATAAGCTGATTCTAAAATTTATATGGACGTAAAATAAAATGGTCTAAGGTGAGTGAAAATCATTGTGAAAAAGAACAGCATTGAAAGTCCTACATTGTCTGACTTTTAGAGTTACTATACAGCTACATATAAGAGAGCGTGAACTTAACTGAAGAAAATAGAGTTCAGAAATAGACTCACTCATAGAAATATGGTCACTTGGGGTTTTTTTTTTTAACAAAGATGCCTAAAGTAATTTAAAAGGAAAAGGGTAGTCTTAGCCATCAGTGGTTTTGGAACAATTGGATATCAATATAGAAAAAAATTGAACCTCAACCTTTACCTTACTCTATATGAAGATGTTAATTATAAATAGTTCATAATCCTGAACATAAAAGCCAAGGCAGTAAAATTTCTAGAAGAACATATAGAAGATCTTTGTGACCTTGGCTGAGGACAGATTTCTTGGGACACAAAGGCAGAACCATAAATTGGGCTTTATCAAAAATTAAAAGCTTTGCTGCCCCGGGAACTATATTCAATATCTTGTAATAACCTTAATGGAAGAATCTGAAAAAGAATGACTTTGCTGTCAGGTGGCTGAGTGGTAAAGAATGCCAAGCAGGAGACACAGATTAGATCCCTGGGTCAGGAAGATCCCAGGAAGAGAAGGAAATGGCAACCCACTCCAGTATTCTTGCCTGGAAAATCCCATGGACAGAGGAACCTGGCGGGCTACAGTCCATGGGGTCACAAAGTAGTCGGACATGACTTAGCGACTGGGCAACAACAATACCTGAAACTGACACATGGTAAATCAACTATAATTAAGAAAAAAAAAAGGCTTTTGCTATTCAAAAGACCATGTTAAACAGATGGAAAGGCAAGTAACAGACTAGGAGACAATATTGACAAAACATTTTCCTGACAAAGGACTCTATCCAAAATACATAAGGAGGTTTTATAATTCAGTATTATGGATATAAGTAATACAGTGTTAAAGTGAACAAGAGATATGAGTAGAGACTTCACCAAAGAAATACATGAATATATAAGCACTGAAAAAATGCTTACCATCATTACTCATTAAAGAAATGCAAATGAAAACAACAATGTGCTACTATTATATATCTGTTAGAATGGAGAATATAAAAAAATACAGTGCCAGACACTAGTGAGGATGCAGAATAACTGAAACCCTTAGGCTGCTGTAGAGATGCAATGTTCTTACCTGAAAACAACCCAGATTCCCATCCCCTGGTGAATGAATACATTGTAGGATAAACAAATCATGGGTTACTAAGCAACAAATGGAAATAACTACTGAAACACACATCAACATGGATGAATTTCAGAAGCATGCTAATTAAGGGCCTAAATCCAGTCATAAAAGAAGTTACCTAGAGTATGATCCATTTATATGAAATTCTAAGAAGATAAAACTACAGCAAAGAAAACAGGTCACAGTTGTCTGGGGCCAGTGAGGAGTGGAGAGAAGAGTGAAACTTCAGGGGGGGATGAGGGAACTTTTGGGGTGATGCTGGTTACACGCCGTATACATTTGTCAAAAGTCATTGAATCAACTGAAGCGACTAAGCACGCAGCACGTACATAAATGAGTGGATTTTATTGTACATAAATTATACTTCAATCAGTAAAGTCGATTATTAAAAAACAATAATAAACAGAAAAAGCACCCATCCACCTTGTTGCCACCAGAAAAACTGTCTCTTCTGCCTGATTTAGTGTATGTATATTTAAATAGAAACAGAACCAATGTCCTGTCAATCACTTAACAAGTGGGAGGGGCTTCAGTTTACATGTGGTTGAGTGACTTACCAGTGTGACCACATTGCCATCACCAGACTCCGCATTCCAGTGGTGAGCCAGCTGACCCTGCCACAAGGTGAAGAGAATCCGAGTGTGGCGTCCGGTCGCTTAAACACAGCATGTGCTTTGTGTGTTGATGGTTCATGTGACACAGCCCAGGCCTTGGCTAAACTAAATGTGTCATTTAAGATTTTTTTTTGTAATTTTGAGATGGATTAGGGTTTGGGAGGCGGAGTTTTCAGCCTTTTCCCTGGCACAGCCCCTGCAAGAGAAGCACTTGTCTTAGTTGTGTTCATTGAATCAGTTGGTGAAGATCTGAAATCTTACTAGGTGGCTTCTGCTAACTGGAAATTTCAGACAGTTGGGAGCATGCCAACTCTTCATTTTACTCATGTTCTGTGAGGAGGGTCTTCCCAGCAAAGCCTGGCATGTAAATGTCACCAAGGGGGTGGGTCAACGTGTGTAATGTGTTTAAGCTGACTTCAGAGTGCTTTCTAAATTTAAACAAAGAACCCCTCATATTGGGTTAAAAAAATTCATATTATTTTTTATAGAAAGTGAAAGTCGCTCAGTCGTGTCCAACTCTTTGCGACCCTATGGACTGTAGCCTGCCAGGCTCCTCTGTCCATGAAATTCTCCAGGCAAGAATACTGGAGTGGGTTGCCATTCCCTTCTCCAGAGGATCTTCCCAACCCAGGAATCAAACCGAGGTCTCCCTCTATTTTTTATCGAGGACACATCTAAATAAAAATAACCCAGAAAGTGACAAAAAGTAAGGGATATCTCGGGCGAGGGCTTTCCAGGTGGTGCAGCAGTCAAGAATCTGCCAGCCAATGCAGGAGACACAAGAGATGAGTGTTCGATCCCAGAGTCGGAAAGATGCCCTGGAGCAGGAGATGGCAACCCACTCCTGTATTCTTGCCTGGAAAATTCCATGAACAGAGAGGAGCCTGGCGGGCTGCAGTCCTTTGAGTCGCAAAGAATCAGACACGACTGAGCACACACACACATCTTGGGCAAATGCTGACAGAACAAAAGTACTATAGCAGGGTTGCTATGAGATAAAATAGACTTCATAGTAATAATTCATGGCATCTACTCAGAGATATAATAGGTATAAATGCTTATGAATATAACTTTGAAATATATAAAGGACAAGTTGATAGAATAACGGGTATAAATTGACAAACCCACAGTCTTGGTGGGAAACTTGAATATATTCTGAAACAACAGATCAAGTACATAGAAAATTAGTGTATACAGATATATAGAGAGAGGATTTAAGTTGACAGCAAGCTTGATTTTTTATTTTTCAAAACTTGAATAATCCTTGAATAATCAGCTTGCAGTGGTTGATTTTAAGCCAGTTTAAAAATCTCAACAAAACAGATATGTTACTTCTCTCAAGGGGAGATAATGTATATAGAAGCTTTTATCATGCTGTAAAGACTCAGAAAATATTTGTGTCCTTTCTTGTGTGTTTTATCCTAGGAACTGCAGCAGTGGGGCACACAGATAAGATTGGGCGTTTGAAAGAGCTCTGTGAGCAATACGGCATATGGCTCCACGTGGAGGGGTGAGTGGAGAGGAGTTTGGCTCCACAGTGGGCCTGCGGAGGGCCTGGGAAGAGCTCACTGTGTCGTCACATTTATCTCTAAGGACTCTTTGGTGAAGTGAAAGTGAAGGTGCAAGTCGCTCAATCATGTTCGACTGTTTGTGATCCCATGGTCTATACAGTCCATGGAATTCTCCAGGCCAGAATACTCGAGTGGGTAGCCGTTCCCTTCTCCAGGGGATCTTCTCAACCCAGGGATTGAACCCAGGTCTCCCGCCTTGCAGGCAGATTCTTTACCAGCTGAGCCACCAAGGAAGCCCAAGGACTCGCTAGGTTGCAGATAATAAAGAGATTTTATTGGCTCCCTTAACTAAGACCAGTGTTAGGATCGGCGGTAGGCACCACGTCAGCCAGATCACTTGGCTGAACTTCCTCCGTGGTGGCTCCGTCTGGAGGTAGATAGCCTTTCCTGTTCTGGTGCAGAGTAGCTGCAGCAACTCCAGCCGCCTTTCCAGCTTTGTGTCCAGAGGGTCAGAAATCCTGCCAGGAGTCTCATGCTGAGCCAGTCACTGTGGCCAGGGAAATGTAATTCTCCGATAGTTGAGGTGATTGCGAGGCTGAGGTCTCATGGAGGAGGTGGGGGTGGATTCCCAGAAGGCCGCTGGAGTGCTGCAAAGAGAAGGTGGAGTGGAGGCAGCCCTGGGGGTCCATTTCCAGCACATCATACATACACGGTGCATTGCTTCTTAGTATTGTCCCTCTGGGAAGCGTGATGACTTGGATATAATACCTGCCAAGGTAGAAAGTAAGACACTTATTACACTAGATAAAAGACATCCCCTGAAACATTTTAATAAAAATGCATTTTCCAGGTTTTCCTGAAATTTGTATAATATATGTACCACACTTTATGCTGCTGTTGCAAATGCTACCAACACAGCGGAAAGACATGTAACGGTCAGCATGGAACAGCACAGCCCTGTTGTGTTTTTCTTTTTTGGAGGGAGGAAGTACATGCTTGGCAAATAAGCAGCAGGAAATCATTAGTTCTCAGGTCTGTGTTTTTTCTTCCAGTGTGAATCTGGCAACCTTGGCTCTAGGTTATGTCTCCTCTTCAGTGCTGGTATGTTGTTGATTTACTAAATACTGTGTTTTTAAGAAGGAATTTAAAATCACTTAATCCCTGATGGTTTTTATGAATGGAAGAGGGTGTTGGGTTGACTGGATCCTGATAGTCTAACAGGAAGTTGTTCTCTCTCTGGTAGGCTGCAACCAAATGTGACAGCATGACGCTGACTCCGGGCCCGTGGCTGGGTTTGCCAGCTGTTCCGGCTGTGACCCTCTATAAGCATGACGATCCTGCCTTGGTAAACTTCCTCTCACTGGGAGGGAGTAGGGAGTGGCTAGTAGTCATTGAGTCTGGGGGCAAAATACAGAAAAAGGAAAAAGTATGTCTTTTCCTTAATGCTACATCTGTGATTTTTCATTTCAAATGAAAATTTTTTTTACATAAGGGAAACGATGCCATATATTTTTTTTCTATTTATTCTCCCCATACTTCCCCATGTGTATGAAAAACTTGTATTACTGTATAATATTCCATCATTTAAGTACCACAGTCATCCTCCATTTGTGAACTTGTAGGCTGTTTTCAGTTTTTTGTTACTGAAATAATGAGCATCACTCATGTTTCAAATTACTCCTTAGACTGGATTCCCACAGTGGAATTAATAATTAAGATTATTAACGCTCTTGATCCTCCACATTGTCTAAAAAGTTGTAACATGATGTAGTTCTTAAAAGCATAATGATGGTTCTTGTTAGTGAACCAGTTAGTGATAGGCAACTGCTAAATAAGTTTTCAGTGATTCTTAAACAGTTAAGTCTTGCTCATGTGTTTCTGGCCAAGTATTTGAGGATGCTCAGAACAGCCTTGGAAGGGGCTACCTCTTGAGTGGCTAAGAGCTCCAGCTCTGGGATGAACCTGTCTGGATTCTCATCCCAGCTTTGCCACATCTTAGCCACGAACCCCTGGAAAAAGCAAGGTCTCTGAGACAAGTTGCTTAGAATACTTCGCTCATGGAGTTGCTTGATGATCAAATAAATAATGCAAGCCAAGGGCCTGCATAGCATCTGACACAAACTAAGTGCATAGTAAATGGAAAGTAGTAGTTCTGCTATGTGATTTCATTGGCTTTAAGTAATAAACCTATATTGACTTTTTTAGACTTTAGTTTCCGGTCTTACATCAAATAAGCCAGCAGACAAGCTCCGTGCCCTGCCACTGTGGTTGTCTTTACAGTACTTGGGACTTGATGGGATTGTGGAGAGGATCAAGCATGCCTGTCAACTGGTAAGTGGAAACCTGAAGTTCACACGGGTCACAGATACTCCATGGCAGAAACAGACAGAAAAATCCTTCACTGATTTACCCTGCCTTCAATACCTCACCATCTGGAGTTCCCTTCTTATAAGCAAGCAGACTAATTGCCCTGCATATATAGGTTTCTTGTTCAAAGTTCTGGGAGAGACTGCTGGGGCTGTCCCAGCATTTGTGTCCAAATGAAATCAGATTAAAATGAATGCCGGTGTCAGCATGGGGGAGAAAAGAAGGCACGGTGACAGCCAAGGAGTGGAGGAGAACACGGAGGCCAGGATAAGCACTCCACTTGACCGACCGGGTCTTGAGGGTAAAAGAAGATGATGGCCGGGGGAAGTAAGGCTGGCATGGATATTTTTAACACCCGCTGGCTTGGGCTCCCAAATTGCAAGGCTTTAGGGACAATTCTAATTCTCTGAGGTGTTCTAATTGTGAACACTGTATAATTATGTTATAGTTCAGAAAACAAAAAAATGCCTTATGTACGCAGTTTTTGAGAGCTGAGTTCTACCTAAGTCTACAGCATGATGTCACCTTTCTGTCCCTCTGATTTCCCACCTGTAAATAGAGGTGATGATGTAATGAAAGATTGTCATGAGGACTTAGTGAGTTTGTACATGTAAAGCTGTCACAGTAGGGCCTGATCATATGGTAAGGTATGCAGATAGTTTTAAAAATAAATCTTTGTTTTCCCTGGTTGAGGAGCCAAGATCCTGCATGCTGCATGGGTGCAGCCAAAAACAAGAAAAAATTAATCTTTGTTTTAAATATATTCTTGGAATTTGTACATCCTTGTGTCATTTTTATGTTTAAGAAAAATTAGTATTTTCATATTACTGTAATAGGGGTCCTGTTATAATAGGATATTTTAATATGAGTTTCTAATGAAATATAAACATTCTAAATGAAGTAGTTTCATTTTTACATTAAGTAATATTAAGATTCATGCTCATTATGTTTACAGAAGCACATTTTAAAAAACATTTTCTCATGGGGCTCTTGGCTCTCATCTTGAGGTTTGGTTCTTCGGAAGGAGAAGCTTTCATTGCCATGGTAACTTAGTTTGGGGAAGGTTTGGGCACTCCAGGGAGAGGTGTTCAGCTCTCTTTGGTTTACAGACTACAAGAGAATAGTTATGACATTAGCCACCAGACACTTGAGGTCCCTGCACTCTGGCATCTACCTGCCAGCAGACACCACGGTGGATCGCAGACCCTCCTGAGGACTGGCCTCCGCTGCTGACTCACGCTGCTAAACGCACACGTGAAAAGCCCACAGAGGTTTAGCAGTGTGGTCTCCCATGTCCCGTCCTGCCTTGTAGTCCACACCAGGCCTCACGTTCCCTGAGAGCAAAAATCAGTGTCCTCCTCCTCTTTTTCTTCCTTTTTCTCCTCTTTGTCTTCATGGGAAGCAGTTCCAGAGTGTTTAAACTCAGTGCCAAGCACTGTGTGGCACCATGGGGCACCGTGGATGCAGGCTCTCATTTGGTCTCTGCAGCTCCTCCCAAAATGTAAGGTCCACTGATAGCATATTAAGAATTAGTTTCCAGGACTTTCCTGGTGGTTAAGATATGGCGCTTCCACTGCAGGGGCCTCAGTTTCCATCCCTGATCAGGGAACTAAGATCCCGCATGCCACTCAGCATGGCCAAAAAAAAAAAAATGTTACTGCAGTAATATTGACTATATTCCCCATGATGTATTTTTTAAGAGTTGCAAGTTTGTACTTTTTACCTTTTGAGCCCCTTCACCGACCTCCCCCAGCCGCCACCTCTAGCAAGACCAGTCTTCTCTGTAACTATCAGCTTTGTTTTGTTTTAGATTTCATATGTGAGATCATATGGTATTTGTCTTTGTTTGAATTATTTCACTTGGGGTAATGCCCTTAAGGCCCACCCGTGTGTGCATGCTAAGACTCTCAGTTGTATCTGACTCTTTGTGGCCCTATGGACTGTAGCCCTTCAGGCTCCTCTGTCCATGGGAATTCTCCCGGCAAGAATGCGGCAGTGGGTTGCCATGCCCTCCTCCAGGGGATCTTTATGACTCAGGGATTGAACCCTTGTCTTTATGTCTCCTGCATTAGCAGGTGGGTCCTTTATCACTAGCATCACCTGGGAAGCCCTAAGGTCCACCCATGTTGCGAATGACAAGATTTTGTTCTTTTTTTATGGTTGATTATTTTCCATTGTGTGCGTGTGTGTATTATTATATGACCTAACATCTTAACTCATTCATCCTTTGATGGACACTTAGGTTGTTTTCATATCTTAGCTATTGTAAATAATGCTGAAGTGAACATACCTTGTCAAATTAGTATTTTCCTGTTCTTCAGTGCAGATAACCCACGTAGAATTGCTGGATCATATGGTGGTTCTATTTTTAACTTTTTGCGGAAGCTCCATATGTTTTCCAAATAGAAAAAGGAGTACGTCAAGGCTGTATATTGTCACCCTGCTTATTTAACTTATATGCAGAGTACATCATGAGAAACGCTGGGCTGGAAGAAACACAAGCTGGAATCAAGATTGCCGGCAGAAATATCAGTAACCTCATATATGCGGATGACACCACCCTTATGGCAGAAAGTGAAGAAGAACTAAAGAGCCTCTTGATGAAGGTGAAAGAGGAGAGTGAAAAAGTTGACTTAAAGCTCAACATTCAGAAAACTAAGATCATGGCATCTGGTCCCATCACTTCATGGGAAATAGATGGGGAAACAGTGGAAACAGTGTCAGACTTTATATTTTTGGGCTGCAGATGGTGACTGCAGCCATGAAATTAAAAGACGCTTACTCCTTGGAAGGAAGGTTATGGCCAACCTAGATAGCATATTTAAAAGCAGAGATATTACTTTGCCAACAAAAGTCCGTCTAGTCAAGGCTATGGTTTTTCCAGTGGTCGTATATGGATGTGAGAGTTGGACGGTGAAGAAAGCTGAGCACCAAAGAATTGATGCTTTTGAACTGTGGTGTTGGAGAAGACTCTTGAGAGTCCCTTGGACTGCAAGGAGATCCAATCAATCCATCCTAAAGGAGATCAATCCTGGGTGTTCTTTGGAAGGACTGATGTTGAAGCTGAAACTCCAGTACTTTGGCCACCTCATGCGAAGGGTTGACTCATTGGAAAAGACCCTAATGCTGGGAAGGGTTGGGGGCAGGAGGAGAAGGGGACGACAGAGGATGAGATGGTTGGATGGCATCACCGACTCGATGGACATGGGTTTGGGTAGACTCCGGGAGTTGGTGATGGACAGAGAGGCCTGGCGTGCTGCGGTTCATGGGGTCGTAAAGAGTCGGACACGATTGAGCGACTGAACTGAACTGACCATATGTTTTCCACAGTGGCTGCACCAATTTACATTCCAACCAAGAGTGCACAAGGGTTCCTTTTTCTCCACATTCTTGTGAACACTTGTCGTTTGTCTTTTTGATGACAGCCATTCTCCCAGGTGTGCGGTGACATCTTGTTGTGGTTTTAACTTGCATGTCCCTTATGGTTAGCGATGTTGAGCATCTTTCCTTGTGCCTGTTGTCTGGAAAAATGTCTATTCAGACCTTCTGCCCATTTTTTAATTGGATTGTTTGGGTTTTTACTATTGAGTTGTATGAGTTCTTCATGTACTTTGGATTTAATGCCTTATTAAATAAATGATTTGCAAATATTTTCTCCCGTTCCATAGGTTGCCTTTTCATTTGTTGATGACTTTCTTTGCTGTGCAGAAGCTGTTTAGTCTGATGTAGTCTGCTTGTTTAATTTTGCTTTTGTTGCCTTGCACTCAGTATTTTTTAAATGAATGAATGACCTCTATGTTGCTAACATGACAAATTCACATATGTCTAATTAGAAAAAGCTTTTCTGGAATCACTAAATGTAATTGTAACTGGCATATTGGGGAATATTTGCAGATGTTGAAATGCAAAAATTGGCAGCCAAATTTAGAAATCATCAAGTTGCAGATGGCTTTATCTGTCCAAGATCCTTGTTTGCAGACTTGCAAAGACCCTTATGAAAACCACTTCTTAATATGAAATTACATGAAACGGTTTTTTGTCATTTGCAGAGTCAACGATTGCAAGAAAGTTTGAAGAAAGTGAACCACATCAAAATCTTGGTATAGTATATAATTTGATCTGTTTCTTGAAGTCAGTAACTTTTACCTTCAGTAACTTAGCATGATTTTCTCCAGATTTGGTGCATGTCCATGGAATTGTGGCAGCTCCAGTTAACCACCATTCTTTGGGAAAGTCATACATGGCCTGGTGACTTAATTCTACAGTTAGCAGAAAGCGTAGAAATTTGCCCCATACACTGTTTGAACACCTACAGTGCTTTTCATATAATCCATTTGCATTTTTTATTCTATTAAAATTTAGAATTGCACAAAGACGTAGTAAGCACCATTGATTTCACCTGTCCAGGGATTTTTAGAACCCCCATCTTCCTCAAGTGGAAAATCATTTTGTCTCTCAGAGTGCTTTGGGCCACTCTTTGTGAAGCCCTCTGGTGCCAGAGAGCATTTGCATGAAGGGGTGTTTCTTTGACAATTCTATAGGATATAGTTAAGTTTGAAACTAACATTTGAGTTTATTTGGGGTTCAAGTGAGTGCAGTTTGTGTCCACTTCAGTACATGGTTCGGTTTAAGTGCCCGATCAGGGGCTGCTCCCCTCACTGCCTTCTGAGTAGGAGCTGGGAACTACTCACTTGACCTGAGGTGACTCCACTCCTAGCTTGGAAGGGGACAGTGGCCCCACCGGAGAAACAGAGGATCAATGTAAGTCAGGAGACTTGGGTTCCAATTTCAGCTGTGCCACAGGGGCCCTGTGACACTGACTCATTCTGTTAACCTCCCAAGCCTGTGAGCTCAGCTGTCGGTGAAGGTATGTTGGTTGGACTCTTCTGATTGCAAACAGAGAGACTAAATTATGGACTGAAATGAGCACACTGGTGGGGTATAGGCAGTGCTGGGCCGATGTATTTCCTGTCGCTCCCTTGGGGAGCCCTCTCGGGCTCCTCCTCACTCCTCTCCTTCCTCCTTCTTCTCCAAACCAGGAGGAGCTGATGTTGCTCATTAATCACCAGCTGGTTTGGACTTCTTTGTAAGGCCACGTACAGCCCAGGCATAACCCTGCTCCCTCTCCCCTTCCAATGGCTGCTTTACTCAGTAGAGGGGACAGTCACTGGCAAACACCATGAGGCATTGTGGCCTGTCAGTAATCCATCAACATCATCATCATCTTCCTGCCAGTAATCCACCATCATCATCGTCACTATCAACACTGCAGCTGCTGTTTGTGTAGCACGCATGGTACTAAGTCCCCTCCATGCCTGTTTCATTCAGCCATCACAAGTCTCCTTTGTACATGCTGTTCCCCATACCTGGAAACACTGTTCCCCTTAATTCTTCTCATTACCGATTTCTTATCCTTCAGATCTTAGTTCCCACATATCACCTCTTCTTCGGAGAGGCCTTCCCTGAGCCCCCACCCCACCTGGAGTAACACCCACCACCATCCATCACTCTCTGCACTCTGGGTTTTTTCCTTCATCATTGTTACTTCCTGAAATTGTGGTCTGTATTTGTTCCTTGTCTGTTTTTGTCTGGAGAAGCCTTGTAGAAGCAAAGACTTTTGTCTGTTCATGATTTTATATCCCATCCCCAGTGTGGTACCTGGCATACAGTAGGCATTCAAGTGTGAATAAATACACAGACTCTGTGAGTTGACACAGTGGTTATTCTGTTGTTTTTTTTTACCGGGGAGGAAGCTAAGGCACAGACAGGATAAGGAAGTGGCACGGCAGCGTAGAGCTGGGGTGCACTCTCAAAGCCTGTGTCCTCCGCCAGTGGACCCTCTGTCTCAGGGTAGTTACAGGAGAATGAATTCATCTGCCTCGGTGGCTCATTAGGAGGGGCGTATCAGCTAATGTGTGGGAGGGCAGATTGGAGACCGTCAGGCACCATAACGTGGAAGTAATTATTTATTGTCTTTTGCTCCTTGCTACAGCCTTTGTCTGGTGCTTTCATAGGTGCTGACTCATGAATCCTCACAGTAAGCCTCGGGTCGAGTGGTAGCGTCTCCATTTCTGTGGCTCAGATGAGCTGTGTGTCCAGAGTCCCAGAACTAGTATGTGGCAAAGCCAGGACTTGACCCCAGCGTATCTCAGAAAAGCTTCTCTGCTGCATAGCCGCTCCCTTCTCCCAGCGCCCATGACCTTCTTCCTTCCCATCTGGGGGGCCCTTCAGGAGCCTCTCCCATTGCAGAAACACGGACCCACTTCCCCAGCTCAGCACCTTCAGTGCCAGGGCCGGGGGTGGCGCCCATGACCTGCTTTCTCCGGGTGCCAGTTCAGTCTCGGCAACTGCGTTCTGATAAGGCTGTTGTTTTACTGGACTCTTATCCAGCACTTGGAGTGGATTCTAAAGTCGGCCTGTGAGGGGAAGCTCTAACACTGTCCCTGTTACACCTGAGCATTCCAGAATGCCTCTGTGGGGCAGTGGACATGGTTTCCTCTTTACGTCTCTGCTGCCTTTTGAGATCTTCTTGGTCCTTAGTGCTCTGCCACTTGGACCCTGATACAGCTAAGTGAGGATTTTTTTTTTTTTCAATCCTGTTTGGGACTTGTGCTGATTTAACATGAGGATTCTTCTTTTTTTTTTAATCCTGTAAAGTTAATTTTTTCGGATATGTCATACCTTCAAGAACACCAGCGAGCTGCATACTCAACCTGTTCCGCCCCCCGTCAATTTCTTGGGCGCCTCCGTCTCTCTCTCTCTGCTGCCTTCCAGTGCCTCCCTCCAGATCCTTCTTT
This sequence comes from Giraffa tippelskirchi, assembly GCF_054371585.1. Taxonomy (NCBI): domain Eukaryota; kingdom Metazoa; phylum Chordata; class Mammalia; order Artiodactyla; family Giraffidae; genus Giraffa; species Giraffa tippelskirchi. The sequence goes on from NC_137287.1 coordinate 27,723,839, forward strand.
GCGTCAGTCCTTTATTCTTGAGCAGCGTCTCATCTGCTGTTTAACCCATTCGCTGCGCTCTTTACTTCCAGTGACCTCTTTCATTCTGCAGTATGCTCTTCAGTTCTTTTTCAAGTTTTTCTGTTTTATAATCATCTTTTCAAAACAAGAGTTTCTGGTCCTTGGTCTCTCTGTTTAAACACAGTGATCGTCATGTGTTTCCCATGGTTGTTTCCGTCTCAGTTTTGGGGGCGACAAATCGTCCTCTCGATTGTGTCTGCTGACTCTTGCTTCCTGTGTTACATAATTTTCTGTTATAGGTGAGATTTTTTTCTCTTGTGTGACTGGCCTGGGTGCATTTATTTATGTTGGTTTCCCAGCACTGGGAGTCCCACAGAGGACGTCACACACAGATGCACACCTGATGTTTTCATTTCTCATGAAAGAATTTTTTGTCTCTCTCTGCAGAGCCTTAGGCAGAGTTAAGCTTTCTTGCTGATCAGTGGGTGAGGTTTTTCCTCTCTTTTTGTAAAGAGCATTTTTCAAGGGTCCTGGCTTTATGTAAACTAAGCACTACCCCTCACATGGGCTTAAAAACCCACGACCTTAGATGTTAACGCTAAGTTCCAGGCCCCATCTGTGCTCCCCTCCCCCCAGACTCTGCAGCTCAGATTACAGTATTCTTTCTGTTTTCTCTTCTTTCTGGATTCACCTTTTTTGTGAGCCTAGCAATGATTTGAACTTCTTTTGGTTATTGATTACATTTAATCAAGCATTTCAGGTATTTAGAAGTGATGACTTCAGTATTAGCTTGGTCTACCATGTGGCCAGAACCGGAATCCTACATATATAGCCCTGTACAGTATTTCTATGCACACTGACATTTGAGACCACTGGGCTCAAAAAATTAAGAAACGGAAGACTATAGAAGTGTTGGCACTCAAGTTCTACCTTGTTCTAACTGAGAGAAGGAAGGTAGAGTTTTGTTACTTTGTTACCATTTACTTTTTATGCTGCTACTGCTGCTGCTAAGTCGCTTCAGTCATGTCCAACTCTGTGCCACCCCATAGATGGCAGCCCACCAGGCTCCACCGTCCCTGGGATTCTCCAGGCAAGAATACTGGAGTGGGTTGCCATTTCCTTCTCCAGTGCATGAAAGTGAAAAGTTAAAGTGAAGCCACTCAGTCGTGTCCGACTCTTAGCGACCCCATGGACTGTAGCCTACCAGGCTCCTCCATCCATGGGATTCTCCAGGCAAGAGTACTGGAGTGGGGTGCCATTGCCTTCTCCACTTTTTATGCTTACTCGATTCTATATAAATATTAAACCACTCTGACTTTAAAGATAACTAGTAGATTTATTTATGTGCAAGTTTAAAGAGATAGTAGATATGAAAGCACAAGAATTGACTCCATAAATAATTGGCAGATTCAAATCTACCTGTTGCATAATCAGACTCACACACATTTGTTCCTTTGAACAGCTTAGTGGAGAGGATCTTGGGCCTGTCTCCCCAATTAGCATGTCCTGGTGTGGCCCTACCAGTGCCTTGGGAAATAGGTTTCAAGACTAGAATTGTAGTGCTGGAGTTGTTAAATGCTTGGAGAGCCCCTCTCCCTTTAACCCCCACCCCCTTCTCAAACACCACCGTCTGTCAAGGGCATTGCCACTCCCTCTGTGTCCTGACCCCGAGGGGAAGCTGATGGCGACTGTACATTTGTTCAGTGGAGAACGTGAACCTCGGGCTGGGCAGTCTTAACTCAGTAGCTGTCTTCATCTGTTAGGAAATCTGTTAGTGAAGATGGTTGTCTGATGCCTGTCCTGAATGTAAGTACCGCTTCGGTGATTTAGAGAAACATAGCCTCAGTTCTAGACTGTGGTTATCCACGTGCCAGCAGGACTTGCCTCCGGCTCAGCGAGTTTCACACGATGAGTAGAGGATGAGTAGAAAAGGCTCCAGTCAGTCCTGGTTGCAGTGGCTTCACTTCTCGATTCTTGAAAGCTTGGACTCACAATGCTGATTCTAGTGCCACTTTTTTCTTGCCTTTTTTGATCTTTCGTGTTGGACCCATGTTTATCCATAACTATCAAAATTTCCTTCTGCTTCTCAGTGTACCAGTGTCAGATATTATAATGTATTCTCAGGATTGGCTTATAATTATTTCTAAGAACTTTACTAAACCCTTGATTTTTGTTTCTCTAGCAACTGAAATTAACCTTTGAACTTGATGTGGTTTTTTTGTTGTGGCAGTGGTGGTGGTGGCGGTTGGGTTTTTTGGTCTGTTTTCTTGGTTTTGGTGTTTTGTTTTTTTTCCTGCTGCACAGTTTGTGGTATCTTAGTTCCCTGATCAGAGACTGAACCCAGGCCCTGGCAGTGGGAGCATTGAGTCCTAACCACTGGACCACCAGGGAATTCTCTTTATGTGCTTATTAAGGGCAACATCTGCAGCCTAGTTTTCAAGCTCGCCGTTTGATTTTGTAGGTGTTTGGAGTTTACTGTCACTTGGTAATAATTGGATTCCATGTTTCAGGTGGAAGATGAGCTCAGTTCCCCAGTGGTGGTATTCAGATTTTTCCAGGAACTACCAGGCTCTGGTAGGTGATTTTTAAATGAGGGTTATTTTTCTGTGTGTAAAGACTTTGAGTGTTAAACCACTTCAGGTTAACTAGGTAGTCCAAAATATTTTGATGGCTAAAATCTTGTCATCATTGCAAAAAAATATAGTAAGGTTCAGAAGAACTCCAGGCCTATTTGCCTTAGCACTTTACTGAAAGTTTGCTGTGATTAAACCAGTGGTTTCCAAACACCAGTCCCTGGACTACTGGTGGAATGAATGAGAGAAAGTCCCTTGAAAACAGAGTTGGGGGCCCTCTTTCCTAAGTGTTTTGATTCAGAAAGCAGATTCCAGAATCTCTATTTGTAAATAATGTCCCAAAGGCCCCCTGCTTAGTCCAGGGCGCTCTCGTTTCACCCGACACCCATGGACCCCATTCCAGCCTGTTCTCCACATCCTGTCACCCCCCTGCTTAGAAGCCTGCGTGTCTTCCCGTGCCTGGTGGATGAGGTCCAGGCTCTGGACCAGGCCTCACGCTGCCTGCGAGTCCAAGCCCTCCCCTCGCCTCCACCTTCCTCTTCTTGCTCACTGTGCTTCAGTCAGACTGGTCTCCTCTGAGGTCCTGGAGCAGGACCTCTGTGCCGCTGCCCCCTCGTCCTCCTGGCTCCTGCTCGCCTTCAGGTCCCCGCAGTGTCCACCTCCTCGTGGAGCCTTCCCTGCCTGTCCTGTCTGAGGTGACGGACTCCCTCCTATCATTTCAGAGCCTCACCTTCTTTCAAAGCCCTGACAACAGTATTTGGTGATTTCATTTCTTTATGCTGTTTCTCCCACAGAACATAAGTGCCAACCTGATAAAAACTTTGTCTGCCTCATATCCTAACCCCATGCCCAGTACAGCGCCTGGCACGAGCAGGCACCTTGACCGTTTATCACAGGAGGCCGGTTGTGTTGTGAAGCCTGGCTTGTTGCTGGGCCGATTCCCCTGCACAGGGTTCGGTGCTTGTAGACTAGTTGGTGACTTATAATTTTATGCTTTGATTTCTGCTCAATTTCTTTAAAGAAAAATTTTTTTAATGAAATTAAGAATTATATTTGTGTGAATAGATTTAAGTGTATTGATTTTCATAATATTTGAGACTTTTCTCTCAGGTTCACATTGGGCGCTAAGTGAGACGGGTTGAAGGGGTTGCTGTAGTTGGCTGTGTTTCTGGGAGGCAAACCCCCTCTGTGTTTTGTGTCAGATCCAGGACTTAATGCCATCCCAGCGCCCAGTGCGGCCCCCTCAGCCATCGGCCGGGAGAGGCACTCCTGTGATGCCCTGAACCGCTGGGTAAGAACGCTGTCACATGCCCTTCCTGCTGCGTCTGGGTGGTTGGGATAATGCATGGTCACCTCTAGGAAGACAGACTCATGGGGGAGCCCCTGTGAAGCGTGGGGCTTTGTCCTGGGCTTCTTAAGCAAAAACCACGGCCCCAGAGGCTCCACGAGTTCCGGCAGGTTCTTCACAGAACCGTTTCTCTCCTGCCCTGTAAGGCTGAATGACAACAAGCAAAACGTGGCCTGTGGTACAGGCGCTGTGGAGCTCTGCTGATCCCAGAAGGCACATGAACCCTCCCCTGCATGCCTGCGGTGGAGGGGTGGCACAGATCAGGGGCACTTTGCTTTGGCTGCCTTTTGACACTAAAATCATGGCATGATTTCAGTAAAAAGAATATTCTAAACAATGTAAAGGTGTTCACCAGAGCAGCACCAACCCTAGCAAAACCTTGGACATGCCCCCAGTGGATAGGACTCAAGAGCTTCCACTGCACAGGGCCCGGGTTCAATCCCTGGATGAGGAGCTAAGATCCTGCATGCCTCGAGGTGCAGCCTGAAAAAAACAATAATTGGACATGCCTAACCTAGGGTCTTGGATGAATAAGGTACACCCATGCAGTGAAGTTCAGAACAGCCAGTATAAACCGGGTAGCTGTGTGTTCGTGGCAGAAGGGAAATGGTCATTGTGAACTGCATGAAAAAAATGCAGCTTAACGCAGCATGTAGAATGTACTGTTTCACAAGAGCAATGGAAAAAAACACCCATAGACACGCACACGCGCAGAAGATGGGGGAGGGTTCTACCACATGTCAACAGTCAGTGGGTGTTTCTCAGTGGTGTATTGTGGGTAAGTGTTGGTTTGGTTTGGTTTACCTGCATTGCCTAGATTTTTCTACAGCAAACATTTTTTTAGTAAGAAAAAATGTAAAATTTACGATTTTTAAAAAGAAGGTACCATAAGCATTCAAAGAAAATCACAGATGAAAGGAAACTCGCCTCCAGGAGCCTCTTGGGTCTGGGCTGAGTGGACGAGGAGACACGGGTGCCCTCCTTGCCGGAGTGCGTTCATTCTGCCCCTTTCCCTGCAGCTGGGAGAACAGCTGAAGCAGCTGGTGCCCGTGAGCGGCCTCACGGTCATGGATCTGGAGGTTGAGGGCACCTGCGTGCGGTTCAGCCCTCTGATGACGGCGGCAGGTAAGCGGTCTCTGTGGGGCACCCTCGGTGTTGTTCTGAGGGCACCAGTGCCAGGTGGTCAGAGTCCGGGCTGTGGACTGATCGCTTTCCCCTGTGATGCTGTCTTCTGTCCCTGGGGAGGCTTTTCCTTTCATTTAGCTGAGTTTAGGTAGACAAGCCCTTTCCCAGGGTACTGCCTCACAAAGAGAGATCTGTGAACTCACTTGAATTCCTGTGTATTGATGTCCTCTCACCTTTTGTTTTCTGTTCAGTGGTTCTCAGTCCAGAGTGACTTTAGAATCCCTGCAGAGCTCTGAAAACCCCCAGCGCCAGCCCCACCTGCAGAGATTCTGGTTGACTGAGTGTACTTGGAATGGAGACTGGGCACCAAACAGGCCAGTGAAGGTCAAGATCACTGTCGTAGACCTCTTAAAGAGCAACAGAGCTGAAAGCACGTAGACTTTTATGACAGAAAGTCCTGGGGGTTCTTGTCTCCCTTCGGCCACTTCATACCTATGGGAACTGGAGCGAGTTTCTTATCTCCAGACCTGTTCCCCACCACCTCACAGTGGTGACATGAAGATCAAACTGTGAGTTGTGAACATGCAATGGCTTGGGTAGTGCTTGGCATATTTCATAGTAGGCACTTCAAAATAAGCTGTATAGAGATGCATCAGAAATCTGATTGTGCTTTTTACTGAGATGATCTAAATATGTTCAGAGAATGCTTGACGGTTTTTCATGAGGTGTTTTCAGCATTTTTGGAAAGGTATTTTCCCACAGACTTCAAAGTAGGGAAGTGTAGGCACCTGTCCCACACGTTGTGACTGTGGCCAGAGGCCTCGGGACATTCTAGGAGCCTTTGGTCCTGCTGAGCAGGGGGTCTGGGCCTAGAGGCTTAGCCTCTGGAACTGGAAAAAGTAACTGTGAACACCCCAGGCTGCACGTATTGAGGCTTAGATCACATAAGCTTTTGAATCAGTGGCAGCGAGGGCACAGTGATGTCACCAAGCCTCTTGGATCCCTGAACCCTGAGACCTCTCAGGCTCTGACCTTCAGAAGTACTTGGTACTGTCTCCATCATCACCTTGCCCTGCTGCCCCTCCCCCCCCTCCCCTAAAACCTCTCTTCCCTCCATGTTAATGGAGAGTGAGAACTGTGTGGTTGTCTTCTTGTTTCCAACCTGATACAATGTTTATAACTTGACTTAAGCAGAGTCTTTCCTCAAGAAGAATCTGATTTCTATGGTAGGATTTCACTGTGTATTAAATCGGAGGGGCTAATGCTATCTTCTGTGTAAGAACAAAATGTGTCTACACTTAGGCCGTCAGCTATGTAAATTTTTAACACCTGCTTCCATATCTGGGTTTGTAGTTCAGTCGTGTCTGACTTTTTATGACCCAATGAACTGCAGCACACCAGACTTCACTGTCCCTCACTATCTCCCAGAGTCGCTCAAACTCATGTCCATTGAGTCGATGGTGCCACCCAACCGTCTCATCCTCTGTCACCCCCTTCTCTTCTTGCCCTCAATCTTTCCCAGCATCAGGGTCTTTTCCAGTGAGTCAGCTCTTCACATCAGGTGGCCAAAGTATTGGAGCTTCAGCATCAGTCCTACCAGTGAATATTCGGGGTTGATTTCCTTTTGGATGGACTGGTTGGATCTCCTTACAGTCCAAGGGACTCTAAGAGTCTTCTCCAGCACCACAATTCAAAAGTGTCAGTTCTTTGGCACTTAGCCTTCTTTATGGTCCAAGTTTCACATCCATATATATCTCATATCCTCAAGTATCTGGGTTTAGTGGCTTTTTTGTGTTTTTTGACTCCTCAGCTGCAACTGATTGGCTGTACTGAGAACTGCTGATTTTCTGATGGTGGAAGTGAGAACACAGCTCCCTCATTTCCAGCCGTTCCTTAAGCACTTTCCTGACATTCTGTGCCTGTGTCCAGTTTTAGGGACGCGGGGAGAGGATGTGGATCAGCTGGTGGCCTGCATCCAGAGCAAGCTGCCAGTCCTGACCTGTACACTGCAGCTGCGAGAGGAGTTCAAGCAGGAGGTGATGGCAACGGCAGGCCTCTTATATGTTGACGACCCCAACTGGCCTGGAATAGGAGTTGTCAGGTAGGGTGAGACCATGGGCGGATCATTTTGTGAACCAGCTTAGAAACCTAAGATGAATATGTGTAGTCACAGCACTCATGTCTGATGCGAGTTCACCTAGACCTGGGCATTCAAGAGGGCACACCTGGCAGGTGGCCCAGCACACACTCAGTGAAGAAGGAGTTGCTGTGTGTTCTTTCTGCCCCGACTTGAAAGTGACTAGTGCACCACTGACATATGAACAAAGAACTACAACTCACCCAGGAGAACCACTTCCCAGTGGGGGAAACCCTCCAACCTCTGACTCAGTGGGCGTCTAAGTCCCTTCATCCCCTCTTGGGATGAGGGAAGCCTCCTGTTCCTCTTATGAGTGATGAGGCTTCCTGACCACACCCCTCCTTGGACATTTCATGTGCCTGGAGGCTTGGGCTCCCCTGGAACATTCTTAAGGTTTGATCTTGAGACCCTCTGAGCGGCTCCTTTGCCCTGTGTCTCCTTCTACACCCTTGGTAACTTCCAGCAGCTTCTACTCCACCTGTCATCCTGTGTCTAGAGGGACACTTATTTTAGATTACTGAAGTGCTGTTATGTGATATTGTTTATAGGTATGAACACGCTAATGATGATAAGAACAGTTTGAAATTGGATCCAGAAGGGGAAAAAATCCATGCTGGTCTCCTGAAAAAGTTAAATGAACTGGAATCTGACCTTACATTTAAAATGGGTAATTACTCGTATAAGTCAGCTATGGACTTTGGAAGCTGTTTTCTAACTGGCCTAAAGGGAGTTGGGCTGTCTTAACTGGTGTAGCTCTTCATAGCATGAGAGAGCTTCCTGCCCCTGCCACAGCCTCGCTGGGTCCTGAATCTGCAGTAGATCCATGTCCTCACCCCCTCGGGGAGGCTGCCCCGTGCCTGGCCACGAGATGTACAGGGAATGGCCTGTGTCTGACTTGTGACAGCAGACTTGGGAACCAAGTTGGTCTGTTGTTTCTGCCCACAGGCCCTGAGTATAAAAGCATGAAGAGCTGTATTTACATTGGCATGGCGAGTGATGACGTCGATGTTTCCGAACTAGTGGAGACCATCGCAGTCACAGCCCGAGAAATTGAGGAGAACTCAAGGGTCCGTAAGAGCAATCTGTGCCTCATTTCTTTTTTGGGTTTTCCCTAGGCAACTAGCTGGAGTCACAAAGGAAGAAGCTTCCCTTGGCAATGTCTGTCCATTCATTCTCTCCCCAAGTATTTAAAGGCCACCTGTGAGCCAGGTGTTGAGCAGGTACCACGGTGGTCCCTGCCCTCAGTGAACTCATGAGCCATCCTGGGGAAGACGCATATGAGCAAGTGAGGTGGTGAATGCGCCTTCAGGAAGATGCATTCACATCACCTCCGCCCTGCAAGGCCAGGGGAGAGCTGATCAGAGCTGGTCCTGGGGCTGGATGGGATGGTGCTTCGGGTAACAGAACTTCCCGCCAGTAATAGACCTGCTGCTCTCGGCCAGTTGGCACAGAGGACCAGGCTGTCAGGCTTACGGGATGCTCTCCACGCCAGATATGTGAATCATTAGCAATCCCTCAAAGGGAGGGAAAAGGGACCAGCACAAGGCTGGGCTGAGAGGAGGCGGACACCTGTGTCATGTGACTCACGTTTGGTAGGAGGGGTGCAGAAGAAAAAGGGTTTGAAATGGAGCCTGGAAGCCAGCTTTCTTGGTTCATGGGTGGGCTTCTTAAAGTTTCTTCTAACCCCGCCTATATCACTTCTTCCTCCGTTTCCATGCATGTTGAGCACTGTGTCTTATTTTTTTCCTTCTGCCTGCACTGGGTCCTCCTGCAGAGTAGGCTCTCCAGTTGTGGCATGCAGGTTTAGTTGCCCCAAGACATGTGGGATCTTAGTTCCCAGACCAGGGATGGAACTCGTGTCCCCTGCATTGGAAGGCAGATTCTTAACCACTGGACCACTAGGGAAGCTCCTGTTGTGTCTGTTTCCTGTTGGTAGGACGTTCAGATCACAGGGGCAGTTCTTTCTCTTCCCTGGCAAATGAGGCCAATCACCACGGCGCCTAGCACTAGGCCTCATTTAGCATCTTGACCTCTTCTATTTGATTTTCTGCTGTATTTTCACACTGACATGTTATAGTACCATTTACTAGCACACTTAGAAAAATATCCCCAGTGCTGTGTTAATAGTTCTAGAACCCCAGCAAGCAACTTGGACAGATAATGCCTTTCTTGGTCTTAACACAGCTTCTGGAAAACATGACAGAGGTGGTTCGGAAAGGAATCCAGGAAGCTCAGGTTCAGCTGCAGAAGGCAAATGAGGAGCGGCTTCTGGAAGAGGTGAGGCTCCAGGCTGGGCCCCCGGCTGGACTCTGGCTGGGAGCTGACCCCTGGACATTGGCCTTGAGCAACGGTTGTGTTTGCAGGGGGTGTTACGGCAGATCCCCGTGGTCGGATCTGTGCTGAACTGGTTTTCCCCAGTACAAGCGTCACAAAAAGGAAGGACATTCAACCTGACGGCAGGTAGGACTACCTTCCTCCCGCTCTCTCGCATCTGGAATGTTTGGCCAGGTGTCCCGGGATGAGGAGCCGTGTCTGCGTCCCAGGCTTCACACCAGGCGCTGGGCCAGGACCTGAGAGGAGGCGAGGTTTGTCTGCCTGGGACTCTCCTCCTCCTTCTCCTGTCCCGACGGCTGGAAGAGCATGGAGGCAGGTGCCTGTGCCCCCAGCAGACTCCCCTTCCTGGGGTCCAAGCCTGCCTAGCTGTCCGTTCGGGTCAGTGTTAATATTCTTTGCAGCTCTCATTAGTGTTTTGCCCCAGTCAAGGGCTGCTTTTGCACGGGGCAAGTGAAAGGCTGTAGTCTGTAGCCATTTTAGTTCAAACAGCGAGTATTCCCAGCCGCTGGGATTTGGGGACGATGACACTGAACGGCAGGCTCCTCCTCCCCTGTTCTGCCAGTGGAGTAGGCTCCCCGAACTTGGGCCCTTCCCCAGGAAATGATGACTACATGGTCACAGGGCAGCACGGGACAATCTGACTTTCAACCCGCCAGGCCTTAGCCTTTAGTCAAGAGGCGTCCGCTCCTTGTTGCTAAAGGACATTTCCCACCAGGGCCTGGCTCTCCAGGCACGCTCGGGCCACCCTGCAGGCTGGCTGCTTTCACAGGTACACAGGATGGCTGGGGGGACAAGGCTGAAACACCCCATGGGGCCAGCACTCACGGCTCAGCCGCCAGCAGCTGGCTCGGGAGCTGGAGCCTCAGCAGGAAGCTCGTGGGGAACAAGGCTGACAGGCCCCCGCCTGCGCTGGGCGCTCACCCATCTCCCTGCCCCGCTTCCCGCAGGCTCCCTGGAGTCCACGGAACACACGTACGTCTACAAAGTGCAAGGCTCGGGGGTCACACCGCCTCAGACCCCCTCAGGCACTCGCACTAAACAGAGGCTTCCAGGTACGTCAGTCCTCATGCCTCAGTTCACTGACACTGAAGAAAATCGCTCATATTTCCCTGGGGAAAAGACCTTGGCCTCACATAACGCTTTTATGACCTGCACTCCTCTGTCTTCCTGGTTCTTCAACCGGAAGTTCTATTGCTCTTCATTTAAGAACAGCGGTCCCTGCCCCTGGGCTTCCCAGGTGGTGTTAGTGGTAAAGAACCCGCCTGCCAATGCAGGAGACTTAAGAGACACCGGTTCGATCCCTGGGTCAGGAATATCCCCTGGAGGAGGGAATGACAACCCACTCCAGTATTCTTAACCTGTGTCCACTCCTCTGAGTTTCTCCCGACTGGGGTTCCCTCACAGTCCCTGGCGCTGGGGCCACGTTAGTGTCACATCAGCTCTCATTTCTTGCCTCATCACTTAATGCTTCAGAGCCAGGGATTCCAAGGATTCCTGCTGTGATTAAATACAGATCGCTTAGAACATAGCTGGCTTCTGCTGCAGGAGTGTCCTTTGCTGAACCGTCAGTGCTGTTCATTGATCTTCCTCTAGGCCAGAAGCCTTTTAAAAGGTCCCTGCGTGGTTCGGATGCCATGAGCGAGACCAGCTCAGTCAGTCACATCGAAGACTTAGAGAAGATGGAGCAACTGTCAGGTGGGCAAGAGGCCTCAGAAGCTAACAGCCCCGAGCGGCACCCAGGGGCGCCCGCCCCTCCGGAAGCCGAGCCGCCTGGAGCCCTCCAGGACGGGGCCCAGGGCCTGCAAGATGATGGCCTGCAGGTAGAAGAGCCAGAGAGCTTAAGATAAAACTCAGTGTTTGCTTGGAGACTGTACCGAGTATTGTTTCAGGGAAGATGAAGTTATTCTGAAAATGTGAACTGCGCCACATGCTGATATGAGAGAAATTACCGTTCTTTGTGCTTACCTGGGATGGTTGCACAAATACGCGCCTGAGACCCAGGCCTCTGGGAGGGCCGTTGACGTGTCTGATTTTGTGGGTGTTGTAGAACAACCAACAACTACTGTTTTGTCTACCCAACTGTAGTAATACCATTTCCCCCCCAGTTACCATAAACACTTTTTATTCACAAAAAACATTAGAATTTCAGGTGCCTGCCACTTGAAATACTTGCGCTTCTCTTTCTAAACAGACCCGTGTAAGACGTTACTAGGTTGCACATAGTACGTTCTTGATGAGACAGCTTTCTAGAACTCTCCGGGTTCCCTGTGGCCCTGCTGCACAGACAGATGGCAATCTCTGCCATCTGTCTGACTTGGTGTTTAGTTGGATCAGGTCGCAATATGCAACTGGATTGTCTGGCTTGAAGGAGAGTGGGTGCGATGGGATTGTAAACAGGAGCATCAGAAGCCCGCTCCCGCACCCCACTGCTGCTGCCCCCGAGACGTCAGTCAGGGCCATGTCCGCTCACGCGGTGGCAGGTCAGGTTGGACCCGGCACTGCTTCTGACTGACTCCGCTCTGCCGCCAGTCCGTGTCTCCCTTTATATGCTATTTGTAAACAAATTAAAGGACTCCTCTATTCAGAGTAACTGTAAAGACTCTTCTCAACCATATTATATATATATATGTATATTTTTAAATACTGGTAAAGCTTTTAAATTGGCACAGAAGTACAGACTGTACTCATTTCTATTTCTATGTTTAATATCTGAAAACTCAACAGATGCTGCTCTTAAGAGCGTCGTATTAAATATGCTGTGTAGCACCTCGTTATGTTGAAATTCTAAATTTAAGTCCACCTCTGACCTGTTCTCACGGGAGCTTCTGGAGTGTCTGTTCACAGCAGCTCAGCCCTTTGGGCCCAACTCAGAAACAAGAGCCAGAGGGGCAGTCTTCTCAGGCTGATCAAGCCAGATGACTGCTGAAGTAACTGAAGTAAACCCTTAACTACTGCCCGTTTCTAAGTACTGCATCACTTCCTTTATCATCAGCAGTGGCCCCTGTGCCTTTTAGTCCAGCAGTCAAGGTATGGGAGACCTTAAGATGGTGGCAATTCACATGGGGTTTGGGGACTGTCGAATTGAAAGCCTTAGTTATACCATATTAAGCCTATAATTACACTCTGATTTGATGTGATTTCTGACATTTGGCACTTGTCAAAATGCAGTTTTCCTTTCCTTTTTTCCTGGTGCAAATGATTAAACAAAAGTCTTCCCTGTTTCTTTGGTGCAATGAAGTATAGTGGATAAAATGGGGAAGGGGAAATTCTCACCTTTAACAAGATTAATTTTTAAATGTTTTTATATATATTTGAAATTGTTAAATTGGTTTTGCTGAAACAGAATTTCACCCTTGAGATACTATTTGAATGTTGGTTTCAATAAAGGTTCTTGAAATTGTTCCCAGTAGTTCACTTCATAAATCTTAGCATTAATTGGGCACAGTGACTTCCTTTTGGATAGCAACTTCAAAAGAATAAAGGTTTCTAAAAATACATAATATCAGATTTGGATCTGATGCTTCTAAAGTATTTTGAGGTTAAAAAAAATCTGAGATGTATAAATTCTCGCCGAATTTTACTGCATTTTAAACAAACTGACAACTTTTTTCCTTTATTCACTAATTTAGCAGAATTAGAAAGACTTACCCAAGTATCTGGAATAGCTGCTTATAGAATAGTGAGAAAGCCAGCTTCTCCTCTGGCCTCTTAATACTAACCAAGAAGAAAACCTAAACAAATGCCTTTGCCAAAATAAGATTTTATTTTAAAGTCATCTGAAAAACACTGAGTAAGGAGAGAGACCTAAGACTCAAAGGATGAAGATCCCAAGTTCACATTCTTCCCTGCCCCTGCCAGTGGTCTTTTGTGGTGTCAGAGAGGTGCTTTCTTTGGTAATTCCTATTTTTGGCTTCCTGGGGAAGAGATCTTTTCCCATAAGCCATTTCCATTTTTTTTGTAGAGTAGAGCCTTGTTCCCAGGAAACAGTGTGCTGGCTGGAGAAGGGTGTTTCTTTAAAAACATCAAGGTAGACCTAATATGTTCAACAAAGTGGGGGGGCTCAGCCAGGGGTGACGTGGAAAGGTTCTGGAAAAACAAGATTTGGGGTGTGAGAGGAGAACCTGCTCTGTTCCCTAGTTTGATAAAGCTGTCAAGAGTGTCTGTGCTCCTTACACATTCATCAGGCTGTTCTCAGATCACTGTATATATATAATTTGTAAAGTTACGTAAGAAACAGGTGTCCTGGGTTAACAAGAACAAAGCAGACGGCTGCCTGTCACTCTGCTGCGTAGACATCTACCCAGGATCCACTCACCCCCGACTAACGTTAGGAGCAGCTCAACAGGGTCTGTGAATGGTGCCCTCCACAGACACCGAAGGGAAAGCTGCTATTGTCTCGTCTACACTCTATTCTTCGACAGATGAGGAAACCAAGGCCAGAGAGGTGCCCAACCTGTAGATGCTCACCTCTAGTATCTGCTTATCATCCTGCTGCAACCAGAAATCCACATGGGGAAACGGCGTCCAGGAATACGGTCCTATACGAAGTTGCTCTGTCTTTGCATCGTAAATGCTAATCATCTAAAAAAAGAACATTTCAGGGGCAGAATTTAAGGAGTGTTATCGGCAGAAACGCCGCCTTTGCAAGCTCCCGTGTCGTTTTGAACTTAAGGCCTTTATCTGGTAGAGAAGCTGCTTTCGAGTTTTGTCTCTGAAACAAGCTGCCACTTAACTACTTCCCACCTGTCTGGTACTGCACTTTGTGGGCAACAGACATCATTCTGCTTAGTTCTGACAACAATCCTGCAGGAAGGTGGTGGTTTTTCCATTTTGGTTGGAGACCTGAGGCTCAGAGAGATGGGCCTGCTGCCCAAAGTCACATGTCTGTAAGTGTCAGGGCTGGGCTGCAGACTCCGTGTGTCTGACCGAAGGCCATTCCCCTCGCTGCCGCCTCGTTCACACACACCCCTAGTCACCCTGGAGCTTAAAACCACACGTGCCTGTTGCCCCCTCAAAAGAAGCGACAGGCCAATTCGTAAAAATTTGCCAAATGATCAATTCCCTGAATTCTCAAATGTGCCAATGGCAGTTTCCAGCTTAACCAGCAATGTTCAATTTTGGTTACTGAGTCTAAAATATGTACTGAATCTTAGCTAAATCAAGACTTCTGCTCCCTGAGAGATTGAGAAAGGAAACCTAACAATGTCAAAGGGTTGGCAAAACAGACCACTGGGTCCAGACGTTTCCAGGGAAAATGGCAGCTTTTCCTAAGCAAGTAGACTTTTGGGTGCTCTGACGCGATTTCTGTTTTTTTCAAGTTACGCATTTTTAAAGGATTTTTTCACTCGTTCCTCAAAAAGCATGTAAGCCTTATTTTTTTTCCCTAACTTTTAAGATGAAGGTGTTAGTTAACTAAAAAGACCCAAAGGCAATCAGACTTTTAAACTGATCCGATTATTCTTTGGGGTCTTCAATTCATCCCAGCAAACTGCTTTCCAGTGACCTTGTCTGGGGACAGCGTGGCCTGCAGTATAGAAGCGAGAAGCCTCTTCTCCCCACTTAGCTCTCCTTTCTTTGCAGTAACTTCACTGGTGGTAAAGTTCTTACAAAGTACAAGGGGTTCATTTTGTTTGGATCTGGATGCGGGGGGATTCACATACATCCCCAGCATCTTCAGGGCGGAGGACTGGGGTCTTGCGCTTCTAACCTAAAACATTCCTTCTTCTCTACGTGCTGTGAGTGTGTGGTGGTTCCTGACCATGGGCAGCTTTCCAGAAGCCGTCAGAAACTTTTCATTTCCAAGGTGGATAAAGCTCAAGGCTTTGGAGTTTGATGCCCCCCTTTTCCCTTCACCCTGTAACACAAGATGCTGTCGGACTCACTGGTCCTCCTGTTAAAGCTCGGGCGGCCCGCAGCTCCTCCTCCGGACCTCGGTCTTGGAAGGAGGCTCTGTAGATCTCCGCAGTTTTGACGTTGACGGCTGTGAGGGATGACAGGACGCCTCCAATTGGCAAAAGCCACAGGGGCTGGTAAGTCTCACACTCACACCATCGCCCGTGATAGGCCTGGACAAAGTTACATGTCGGTCGTTTCTCCCTTTCTGGGAAGGGAGAATGCAGCCCTTTAGCCAGGCATCTCAGTGAGAAGTGCTGAGGCCTGAGCTGGACTCGGGAACACCTGGTTCCAGACCAAGGGCCACCCCCACCCGGGAAACGTGCCATCTCTTCAGGCAGCCTGTGGCAAGGCCTCCCTGCTCAGCCCTGTGACAAGGAAGACAAGCCTTGACAAGACAAGGCTGCAGAAGTGGCCTGGGATCGGCGCCAAGTCTGGTGGTGTGTGTTGGTTATGACTATTTCTGACATACAAAATATAGAGAATAAAGCAGTGAACACTCTGCCAAAATAAACCGAATGTTACGGATATGGCAGAAGCCCTCTGTAGAGACAGCCAGTCTCAGGACTTCCCTAGTGGTACAGTGGTTAAGAATCTGCCTTCCAATGCAGGGGACCTGGGTTCAATCCCTGGTCAGGGAACCAAGATCCCACATGCAGCAGGGCAGTTAAGCCCTCACCTGAGCTGCTGAGCTCAGGTGCCTCAACTAGAGAGAAGCCCAGGCACCGCAAGAAAAAATCCCACATGCCACAACCAAGACCCAATGCAGCCAAATAAATATTTACAGTAAACAAAGACAGCCAGTCCCAGCCTGTTGAAGCCTCAGGAGTCCCAGGGGCTGTCACAGGAGGAAGGGAAACTTGGCGTTTTCTTTAGCCTGATGGTTTCACTTTGCTTTGTAGGCTCTTTGTTCTCTGTCAGAACCTTAATTAGCTCCCTGAGTATAAGAAGAGTCAAATCGCCCCATTCCAGCCCGCAAAGCTCTGGCTAGAGAAAAGCAGAGGGGCCTCTTGGGGGAGCAGAGACCACTGACATTGAGCTGTCCCCTAACTGGGCGATGCCCGAGCCCAAGCTTTATATTTGCTGCCTTGTTTCCCTTCACAGTCTAGGATGTGGACATCTTTTCTCTCGTAGATACAAGGTCAGAGAAGGTAAGCTCTTTGCCCAGGCTCGCCCAGCAGATCCAGAGAGGAGTCAGGACCTGGGCCCAAGGCTCTGCCACACTGACAGCCGTGGGCCCACCAGCTGCAGAATCGGCCTTTAACAGTGTGAGATCACAGACCCTCCGCTCAACACACTACTTACCAATGCCATAAATTATTGGAAAGTGGTTTTCATTTTCTTCCCGGTCATTTAATTCTAACACATTAAGGAAAAAAAAGGAATTTTAAGATCTAATTTTTAAGACATACTAAATAATTGCTTTCATTTTCTATAAACAGAGGCCAAGAAGGAGCCCCCGCTGCCTGCAAAGGTCGGGGGATCAGAACATGAAAGGGCCTGTGTCCCCGTTTCCCAGCTGAGCCCTGGGCAGTCAGGTTATTGGAACAAACTGCCCCTCCAGAGTCCGAGCCTCCGGGCAACCCACACACGTGGTGGCAGCTCCTCACGGGACCAGCCCCGCTCCTTCCCAGGAAACAGAGAGGCTGCTGAGAATCCCGAGGAGGTCAGAGGAGAGCCCTTGGCGGGTAGGGGTCAGGATCTCAGCTGGGGCTGCGCGGGATCTGGACGTGGGGAGGGCAGGGAGGGCCATGCCAGCAGATATGGGGAGAGCTGGAAGAGGGCAGCAAATCAACGACACGTGGTGCCGTCTGCGACTGAGGCACAGACGCTGGGTCCTGCCTTCAGGGCGAGGGCAAAACACCCCCCAAAACGACAGCTTTGCTCTGGCAAGGATGGCGAAGCTCACCTGTCACACACAATGTCACCAAATGAATGTCATCTTCTTGTCTGTCAAATTCACCTACAAAGAGAATTTCAAAACTGATGTCAAAAAAGTTCTCTTAAGTAGCAGAGTATACACGGAACAAGTCAAGAGGGGGCTGGAGAGTGGGATCCACCACCCTTAGACCACAGCCTGGCCTATCGGAGGCGGATACCCGTGAGCGGACGCCCAGCACCCTGCCTGCCAAGAGTCAGACGCACTCCCAGCATCGGGCCCAGAGAAAACTTCCACCAAGACTTTCCTTTCTTCTCCCTATTCTGAGAGGCTGGTGGGACAAACTGAGTCATACGATTTTAACCTTTTCCTAAAGAATGTTTTTTCCTGGTGATGGGTCATAAAAAAAAATTTGACCACTATGAAACATTCGGCAAATACAGAAGAGTATAAGGAGTAGGTGGGTTTTGAAGGTGTAAGTGCACGGGCTTTTCCTGCCGATAATCCTAGCACTTAACAGTTAGTGTACTTCCTGCCATGTTTGTCCGTGCACAGCTGAGCTCAGACATCGTGTAGACAATTTCACATCCTGATTGTTTGTACATGTTATTTTCCCATGCAATTCAAACCTCTTCGTTAAATTTTTTTTAATGGTATGTATAACTATGCCTCTACTAATGGACATTAGATTATTTCCTATTGTAAAAAATCTTCTACTGCCCACCTTCAGGTATAAATCTCTATGCACATTTCAGATTAATTTTCTTAGAAAAGATTCTCAAAAGAGAAATGACTGGGTCTGCGATGGACCAGGATGCCAAAAGGCTTTTCTGACAGGTTCCACCAAAGGTCCCACCGAAGTACTGCAGGGTGGAAGTACCCCCACCTCGCTGCTTCATGGTTAATCACAGAACAACGTTGTTTTTTTCTCATGGTAGTATTTGCTAATTTAACAAAGAAAAAATAGTATCAGGGTTTTAACTTTCTGCAGATTAACATGAACATTTCTGCAGGAGGGTGTTTTTTTTTTTTCCCCCCACACAATTCACAGGCTTACTGTGCGGCATCACCTGCTGTTTTGAAGGAAAACCTTGTCCCCATTCCGTGAGCTCTAAATGTTTAGCTCTTCGCTCTCCAGTATTTATGGAAGATTCCGAGCTGGGTGGCTTCCAACAGGTGCACCCCTCATAGTTTCTGTACTAATTGGGATTTTCATCTAAGCAAAAATAGATACACATTTTTATCAGATTTGAGGGGAAAAGTGAACTTACTAAGGAGCTGATGAGTCAGTTTCTGTGACAACTGCCTGTCGTCATTGAAGCCTCCCACGAGGTGCGCTTCCAGCCTGGCAAAGAGACGGGATGGGTGCTCAGAGGCAGGACGGCTCAGCCCGGCAGGCCTGGGTCTGCCCTAAGCCTCAGCTCCTGGCCCCGTTCACGCCATGGTGCACGCACTGGGGCTCTGCCCAGGGGCCCAGGGGTGCTGTCTCTCAAACATGATGCCACTGGGAGGCAAGAGCAAGAAAGGCTGGTCTGGAAAATGGCGATCACGTCACACTACTCACCCGCCCTGAGCGGGACGCTTCAGAAACCTCTTAAAGTCTCAGCCTGACTGGACCCAGGGTGCAGGGTCAGGGAGGGACGGGACTAACCGGGCCCTGCGTGGGCGCATCTCCGCCACCAGGAGGCCAGCATCTTAGAGAGACGGGGGTCTCATCTCCGTTTTACAGAGAAGGAAGGTCGGCGTCTGAAGCACATGCTTATCTATGACACCAGCTTTTTCCTCAGTGCGTCCCCCTGAACACTGGCTGCACGAGACAGAAGTGTTCTTGGGGTTAAGTGAGCTTGGGAAGCCTCGCCCACTCCCAGGGGAGCCACCATGCAGAGCAGCTCCAGGAAACCCTATAGCTGGAAAAACCGCATCAAGTCTGTTAACCCTGCGCTTCCCACGCTCACTTCTCTGCTAACCCCTGTCCTCAGCCTGTGACGACCTGGGGACCCGAGCTCAAGAGAGTGCGGGGCCACCTTTCACACTCCCTTCAACTGACAGACAAAACCCTCCTGAGGAAGGCTCCAGAATCTTCCGCGTCAGCAGCTCAGCGCGAAGCATCTGGTGGCTTTGAATCCTCTCTCTCACAACCGTGTGCTGAGCACCACGGCCCTGGGCCTGGGCACTGGGCCCCAGTCCAGCCACATAACCTGCCGGGCTTGGTGGTCTGACAGGACACAAGGTTGAGGCTGGCCCAGCCCGTCACAGACCCGGCAGGAGGAGAGTTAAACTTAAAAACCGATCTGTGTTCCACTAGAGAAACTGCGACAGTGAGGAGGCCTTCCTTAAATCCCTGGGATTTGAAGAACATGTGTCTGACTAGACTAGTTCATTCCAATGAACTGCTGCCCTAGACTTCAAATAAGATGAGAGCCATGCCTGCCAGGCCCGACGATGAGAGAGAAAGGGGAGGCGACAGTGAGCACCAGCCGGACAGCCAGGCTGGGGTCACGGGCGCTCCCTTAACTAGCCATGTGACTCCTGAGAGCCCACCCTGGGGGCCGCACGTGGGAAACAGAGGTGACCACGCTTTCTGTCACTGGTGAGCAGATGGGCGCTGTGCTGGGCCCAGGCGGGCAACAGCTCTTGCACACAGTCTGCAACACTGACCCCCTTCGTTCCCACCTTCCTTTTCCTCACAGCCCATCCGCTACTTAACATCCTGTTTTGCTGCCATCTCTTCCCCGTGGACTGTGAGCCCCCGGGGGGCAGGGTTTGTCTCCTCCATTCACTGCTAGGCCCCTGGCACCCATAACCAGTTCTTGTTCACACGAAACGTTCAACAAACAACTCCTGAAGAAAGGGAGAGATTCCATTGCTGGAGTGTCACAAGGCATCGGCTGACACACAGAGGCCAAGAGAACGTCACTGAGAACACATCTGCAAGTTCAAAGCCAGACCTTCCTTCCGGGACCGGCCCTGAGTCCCGTCGCCCATTCTTCCCTGAGCAGCTGCTGAGGCAAGGGCGGGCACCACGGCAGCTTCCTCTACACAACAGTGCCAAGTTCCCCACATCACACAACGCAGGAGCGGGGCGCTCACCTTCCACATTGAGTGTGGTCGGAAAAGGATTTTATGGCGTTCATGATCAAGGGGACCTCAGCTTTGGTGTCACTTCCGTCACAGTGTGTCAAGCAGGTAGCCCCGTTACCTGAAGAACAAGGGTGAAACGACTCATGTTATTCCCGATGAGAACTGGGGGCGCAGCCCAGGTCTACGCCTGTCCATTCGGACCACCTCATCTTTGAATGGCCTGCAAGAAGGAAAAACAGAGACGTCGGGGCTGCCCAGCCAACCCATCTGACCAGGGCCTCGGGGAGGGGCCATGCAGACGGAGGAGAGGTGAGCGGAGCCAGGAAACGCAAATCAAGACGCTCATGGTCCCACACGGTGGGTCCAGGTAAGGAACAGTTTCCTGCATGTCTCTCGTCATACCTGTGTGCCTCAGGACCACAATGTGACAAGTGGTGGCATCATCAGAACCCAGAATGGAGATGGAGCCTGTTTAAAAAAGAAATAAAATAAAATATCCACTAGCCTTTGGGGAGAAGGCCCAATTCACTGGTTCCTAACCTACCATCCTTTGGGGAGGTCACTGCAAGCTCTCTTTGCTGAACATACAGAAGGCCCTGGGGTCCCACTTGTTGAACAGACTGACCTCTGAGAAGTCTGGCTCTTTCCTGTTTAATTAAAAAAAAATAAAATAGTGATGGAAATTAGTGAGGATTGAGTAACTAGATAGGTGGAGAGAGCCAAAGTGTGCCCTAGGTGGAAACACACCCTCGTGAGGTCTGAGGTGTGTGTATTATCTGACAGGCTAAAATAAAAACGCAGTGGCAGGAACTACCATGTGGAACAATGAAGAAAGCAAGGAAGTTCTGGGGTTTTTTCACCCTAGAGAACGACATTCTAAAACCTATGAAATAAGATGCAAAGATCCTTTTCCACTATTCTTTGCAACTATAAAGAAAATCGGATCAGATGGACTAGTGCAGTGAGTGGTTCAGAAATTACAGCCCTTCTTCACTTTCTTCAAAGATGAGGATGGGTCCAAGCCTTCCCTATGCCCCAACCTAGTAATCCCACCTCTGGAAACCTGTACTGTGGAAATAACCCCAAATGCCAATGCGCTTATCCCTGTGTTACTGAGAATGGCACGAAGCTGGGGACGACAACAGAAAAGGTAAGCAAATTATGCAGAACCGGCTCACAACTGTTAACTGCACAGTCACAAAAAATGAAGGCTACCGGAAAGGAGTTTTGAGAAATGTAAAACTGAAGAGCAAGACACAAGACTGGGAAAAAAAACATTCAAGCTGTAAATATGCTATTAGTACGACAATGCTAAAAACGTTACTACATATAGGAGAAAACACTGGAAGGAAAGCCACCAATATAACCACGATGGTGCTGGAGCAAGGCCAACACACGTCATTTAACTGTCCCAGCTGTCCTTCCTCTATTCTCCAAATGCCCTAGGAGGTAATTATGTTATTAAAGTGGAAACCAGGGGACTTCCCTGGTGGTCCACTGTTAGGACTCTGAGCTTCCCATGCTGGGGGCACGGGTTTGATGCCTGGTTAGGGAACTAAGGTTCCACATGCCACATGGCGTGGCCAAAAAAAAAAAAAAGGCTAAAGTAGGAAACCAAAAAGGAGAACTCATAAATAAGCAAACTAATGAAAAGGTAGGGTAATATTAGGTGTATCTGTATCAATTCTCACGTAGTAAATCTGGAGCAGGGAAAACTCAGGTGGCCAGTTAATTCTTCGCTCAGTCGCTCAGTTGTGTCCAACTTTGCAATCCTGGAACTGCAGGCCACCAGGCTCCTCTGTCCATGGGATTTCTCAGGCAAAAATACTGGAGTGGGTTGCCATTCCCTTCTCCAGGGGATCTTCCTGGCTCACAAACCTGTGTCTCCTGTGTGGCAGGTGATCCGGGTTTGATCGCTGGGTCAGGATTCTTGACTGACTGAGCCACCAGGGAAGCCCAATTAATTCTTTAATGAGAATTAAACTTTTTTTTTTCAAAATGTCAAATTGATGCATCACTAATTTCCTTCTTACTTACAACAAATAAACTCAATAAACAATTTCTTAACCACGCGTGCAAATACAGAGCGTGTAGGTACTTGTCTAGACCAGGGAACATTTTTATAGACTTATACTGGCTGCTGGCCATTCCTCACAGCTGGGGCTAATTTTGGTTAGTGCTGGCTTACTGAACAAAATACAAGCGATAGAAGAGAACATGACAATCCATTTGATGAGTTATAGAGAGTTCTCTTCTAATAAACTTCCACTAATTAGAAGCAAGGCAGCAGTTACAGTGAGGAACTACAGTGAGAAATAGTGAGGAACCACTTCAGAAAGGAATTAAATTGGGGATTAGCAGGTGCAGACTATTACATACAGAATGGACAAACAATAAGGTCCTAATTGTATGTAGCACAGGGAACCAGTCAATATCCTGTAATAAATGATAATGGAAAAGAATATGAGAAAGAATATAAATACATAAAACTGAATCACTGCTATACAGCAGAAATTTACACATCATAAGTGAATTATACTTCAACTTAAAATATTTTTCTAAAAACAAAGGAACTAAGGACTGAATGAAGTGCAGTGTGTGATCCAATGGCTGAGTCAGGGACAAAGAAATCCAGCTGATTGTGCGAAAACTCACCACACCTCAGAGCAGTGAGCGCTCTTCCTTTTCACACCACTTCTCACTTCAATTCAAGGTAAGATAAAAGAGACTGCAGAATTTCCTTTTTTTTGTTTTTTATCATTCCTTTAATACTCACCTCATTTGGTTCGTTTCGGGGAGAGGGAGGGAGGAGTCAAGGCAAATTTTTACCGCTCCGTTTCACAACTGGGTCACCACCCAAAAGCAAAGCTATTTCTGAGAAATGAATTATCACTTGTGTACCTAAGAGCCCCAAATCACAACGTCTCTGATCGACACAGCTCCTACTGTTTCCCAGAGAAACAGAAGCACACGTGATTGGGGGAGAGGACGGCCTGAAAGGGAAAACAGCTACGTTGCTTCGGTCTGTCACTTTCAAAAAGCAAAAGATGAGCTAAAGTTCTCCTCTGTGCAAAAACACACAGTCCTACTATATAAACTCGTATCCTTTCTGAAATAAAAGCAGCCCCAGGTTTCTCAAGTTTTTTAATGTTCTGACACTCAGATTCACACACACACACACACACACACACACACAAACCCAAACCTTTTCCCTCAGTCTCTCCTGCTACTGCTCATCCTAGTTTCCCAATTCCTATCTGAGGGCACTGTCCTCTTGTCCCCGGGGTCAGTGCACTTGTTTCAGAAAAGGGCCAGATGGTAAATATTTGGGGCTTAGCAGACGGTGCGGTCTCAGCTCCTCAGTATGAAATCAACAGAGAACACGTGACAAGTGGCCGTGTCCCCAGAAAATATTTATGGGTGACAGTGAAAACTGAGTTTCACGAGACTTCATATGTCACGAAGTGACTTCATATTTCACGTGTCAGGAAGCATTCTTCTTTTCTTTCCCCCCAGCATTTAAAAATGTAAAAACCACTTTGTGCTGGTGGATCATCCACCAACAGTATGTGGCCCGTGGCTGTAGCTGACTGACCCCTGGGTTCACCCATCGCTGAGGCGCAACCCAGAGAACAAGTCCCCCTCACCCCTCTGCCAGACTCCGTCCGTTCTTCCTTCAAAAACGGGAAAGCAAGTACGAAAGCACTGCCCAGCCCAGCCCTCGGAACCGAGCCCTCTTCCCACCACAGGCCCTACCTCAGCTGTGTCCCTTCTCCCCTTACACCTGCTGCTGTAGTTGTTTACTCGCTCAGTCGTGTCTGACTCTTTGTGACCCCGTGGACTGTACCCCGCCAGGCTCCTCTGTCCATGAGATTTCTCCGGCAAGAATACTGGAGTGGGTTGCCATTTCCTCCTCCAGGGGATCTTCCGGAGCCAGGGATCGAACCTGTGTCTTCTGCACTGGCAGGTAGCTTCTTTACTGCTGAGCCACCTGGGAAGCCCGAGAAATGGGAGCACAATGATGCTGTGGCCGAGAACAGGGTCCGAGGTCTCCCGGGTGGGAGGTGAGAATTCTTCCACTGAACCCCATGCGCCTCTCACCTCAATTCCTGCAACTCATGCCCAGTGAAAGGCACAAAGCATGACAATGCTGGGGGGCAGAGGCGCCCTCCCCCTCTCCTGGAGTGAGTGACCTGGCCACAGCCTGCGCCCGTGCTTCATCCCCTCCTCTGGGAAACGAGGCCACTGCTTAGGCTGTGGGAGGATTAACTGGGAGCAGGCCTGCGGGGAGTGGCTGTCCCTATTCCCTACCTCTGCTCCCTGGTCCTGACCCCGACGTCTCCCCCACCCACTCTATCCTCCCGATGGCTGCCCGCATCCTTGCTTCAAAACACTGGTTCTGTTATAGGGCTTTTCTGCTCAAAAAGCCCTTCCATGGGATAATTACAGGGGTTTGTAAAGATTCAGCTCTGTGAATGTTCCTAAAGGGGAAACAGCAGAAATGTCTCGCATGCTTAAAAGCAGGAACTACGTTATGCGGAATTTCACGGGACCATTAAGTCTTAAGATGCTGCGGGACCAGATTCTGAGCATCCAGAGACTAGATAAGAGTGGAGGCTCTGGACCGCACCGTCCAAGGGCACTCTCTGCCGGAACAACAGCAATCTGTACCTGCCCTGTCTCATCCTGCAGCCGCTGTCACTCATGACTGTCGAGCACTTGAAACGTGGCTAGTGTGACTGTGTGTGTACTCACGTCGCTTCAGTCATAAGAGACCCCATGGACTGTAGCCCACCAGGCTCCTCTGTCCACGGGATTCTCCAGGCAAGAATACTAGAGTGGGTTGCCATGCCCTCCTCCAAGAGATCTTCCCGACCCAGGGATCGAACCGGCATCTCCTGAGTCTCCTGCACCGCAGGCAGATTCTTTAACCCCTGAGCCAATTGGGGAAGCCCAGTGTGACTGAGGATCTGATTTTTTAATTTTATCGAATTTTAACTAAACGCAAACTGCCACTTGTGGCCAATGGCTACCGAACTGAGCAGCGCTGGTCCAGAGGCAAAGGCAAACCCGCCAGGGTTCACCTCTCGCAGGATGCGAACCCTTGGGCAACTTACTCCACCCTCTATGAATCAGAGTCCCCAACTGTAAAGTGGGAACAGCAGTAGTACCTGCCTCCTAGGGCTGGGATGCTTGGCGAGCTCCACAGCATTGCTATTACTGTTGCTGCTGTTATTATTATCCTATGCTAAACATAGCTGTAGATGGGCTAGTAACTGCTGCTACTGCATACTCACAACCTACTGTCACAGGAAAAAAGACACCTTATAGAATAGAACATACAGCATGCTATCATGTAAAAAAGTATGTCATATACAAAGAAAAACCTCTGTTAGGATATTCACCAAAGTGTGAAGCATGGTTGTGGCCACAGATTCTTTTTTCTTCTTTCTGAGATTTTCGATTTTCTTACCAAGGGGATACTACTTGCTATTAAACAAATAATAATTAAACCTTTCATTTCTCTACACTGTGTCAGCTGAACGACCCATCTAAACCTCTGCCACCTAAGTCTGACCGACCTCTCCCGGCTTGCCTTCCATTCTGCCCTCCTGCCCTCTGTGCCAGGGAAACCAGCGAGTTCACCCGCCCTCGGAGCCCCTCCTGCCCTGCCCAGGGGTCAGGGGGCACAGTCCAATTGGTCCAGCGAGAATGCCTCCCCTCTACCCTTAGGCCGCTGCATGTGGAAGTGACCGCCCACCCCAGCCACATTCCTGTAAGGCACACTGGTCCCCACTCCACAGAGGCCAAACCTCCCTTCTAGAGGTTCCTGCTATCTCACCTCATTCCCCTTCTCTCCACACTTACGGTGCTGCCTTGGACTAACTTTTTCCGAGAAACTTTCTAACAGACATAAAAATAGAGTGTCACTACATTCTTTAGGCAGCTGCAACTTTTCCCCCTTATTGAGTCCTAGTCCCAACTTCAGCGGTTAATGGTGTGGCAGGGACACAGCACAAGGAAGGAAAATGCTTAACACGATGACTAGTGTCTGCTGGGTGCCCAGTATGTGCTGGCTGATATCACTATGGCTTTCTTGAAATGTAAGTTGAGAATCACACAGAGTTGTCCCCTCTTCCCTTGTCAGTAACACGCCTCATCTTTCGGGGGTCATTCTGCTCACTCGTTTGTGTAACACATATTTACAAAGCACAGATTCACTGCCAGGGTCTGCCCTAGGCTCTGGGAAGATACATACTCTGCCTTCAGGAAGCTTACATTCTTGTGGGGGGAGATGGAGATCAAGGGACAATAAACAAAACAAGCCTTCTAGACAAAATCATTACACACCACCCAATTGTTACAGAAGAAACCTCAAGAATATCTTTCCTAAGCCCAGACTTGGCCAGATTCCTGAGCTTCACGTCGCAGAGTGAAAAGGGGCATTTTTCCCTGTATGGCACTTAATTAACAGTTATGGTGTTTGAGCCACTCTGTGGCTAAAAACCATAAAAACCATCCCTGCCCTATACATACCCTGACTGTAAGGAAAGAGGCAAAAGCCATAATCAAGGCACATGAGGGGCTCAGCGGGCATCTCTTAAATCCATGAAATGGGTTGAACTGGATCCGGGGCAAGTGGGAGGTTTGGTTCTGAATTTTTCTTTTTTTTTTTTTTTTACAGTAAGAACCGTTTTCCTAACAGTCTCTGCTTATGCATGGAATAAGGGTTCAGAGGTCTATCTAAGGACAAAAGCAGGAAACAAAACAAAAACCCTTCCGTAGGGTGTGGTCCTCAACACAGCCCAGCGGGGCAAAAACCCGGAGGGCCCTTTCTTCCGTCTAAAAATACCCGGGAGCCCCAGACCCCGAGGCTAGAAGCCCAGGAGACCCGCCGGGATGCCCCTGCCCACACCCAGAACAACCTCCGGCTTCCTGAAAATCCCGAGGACAGTGCCGTGCGGTGAGGATGCGCGGCGAGGGAGCGACCCAGAGCGCTGCCCAAACACGCCTAAAAGGGTCAAAATCCGGACTGGGGGCTGGGACTGCCCTATCTGTGAAGAGGAGGTCCCGGCGTGTCCTCGAGCCGCGGTGCTGGGCGACCTTGGGCAAGTCACCTAACCTCTCTGGGCCCCCGTCCGCTCCTCTGGAAAAAGAGGGGGGCCTCCGCAGATGCCCTGTAAGGTCCAAAGAAGGTAAAAGCTCCACAGACGCCTCAAGCCCGGGCTCCGGATGTGCCGACAGCACCTCAGCTGCGCCAAGTTTCGAGCCTGACTCCGGGGGGCGCTGGTGGCGGCGGGCTGAGGAGGGCTCCGGCCCGCCTGCGGGTACCCTCGGGCCCGCCCCGAAGCCCCCCGCCCGGGCCCTGCTCACCTCCAGAAGCGGGTGGGCTCGGACTAGGTCCCTGGCGGACTGCGGCAGCCGCACTCGCCGCCCGTCCACGAGCAGCGGCATCGCGGAGGCGGCCGCCCCGGCAGGCCCAGGGAGGCAGGGGCCTCCCCACCCCCGGGCCGCCCTCCGCCCCCAGCCTCGGGCCGCCCCGCCCCGCCCCGCGCCGCCGCACGAGCCTCCGGGAAATGGAGTCCGACGGAGGTGCAGTCCCAAGAGGCTAAGGAAATCTAGAGCGGGGTCGCAGAACCCCATGGGAAACGTAGTACAAACCGGAGGGAGCCCGCCTCCTCCGCAAGGGGCACTGGGAAGTGTAGTTCTGAAAGCGTGGAAAGACACGCAGGATAGGGAGGAGCCGCGCTTCTCCAGATGGCCTTTGCCCTCAGCTCCAGGCTCACAGTTCAGCCAACCTGGCCTGAGTTTGGGCACTGGGGTCGCCTGCCTAAGTTCATCATAGTGACCTAGAGCAAGCAAGTCTGCGAACCTGCCGTGTTGCTTCAAAGGGCTGTATTTAATGATAAACATAAACTGTTTTAAGATGAAAAAATGGAGCTTGAAGTTTGCTAGCCCCACACATTTAGAGATCACTAATAATGATCTTTCAGTTTATGGTTTCCCAGGCAGCGCGAGTGGTAAAAGAACCTGCCTGCTGACGCAGGAGACTTAAAAGCCGCCAGTTCGATCCCTGGGTCGGGAAGATCTCCTGAAGGAGGAAAGGGCAACCACTCCATGACTCCTGCCTGGAGAATTCAATGGACAGAGAGCCTGGCAGACTACAGTCCCTAGGGTCTATAGAGTCAGACGCGACTGAAGCGACATAGGACGCAAATACGCACAATAATGCTTAGTGCTTGACATTTAATAGGCACTCAGAGATAGGCTAAGAACCCTGGGAGTAAAGATCAGCAAAATGCCCTACAGACCCTACTGAGGACAGGTACACTGGTGCGAGGCTTCTCACCTTGGAGCCAATACTATTCAAATAGATCCGACTCCACAATGAACAAAATAATTTTAGAAAAGTCATAATGGTGAGGTGATCAAGGGGGACACACTTCACACAGAGCAAAAATTATCAGAATGTCTCTAGGATGCTGCACTAAGCAGCACCTGGCAGGCAGAGCCTTCGGACTCTTCTCCTCCAGCTGAGGTTGCTTAAGTTGGTACCAAATAGGTAAACGAGAGAAATGAAGTTGTTTTCACCTGGAAAAGACTTTTCCATGCTTCCTGCATAACTTTCTCCCAAGGTGGCAAAACAACTGACTTTACATGAACGTTCATCATATCCTCACAACCATGAAGTAGTTATTAGTAATTTTCACTTTTATTTTCAAAGTGGAGCTCAGAGAGGCTAGGTAACTTGCTGAGGGTCACACAGTTCATCAGAAAGAGAAGACAGGTCTGACACCCTCAACACTTTATAAGTCCTTTCCCATCTGTAAGAATTAACCACTTCTCATTAAAGAAGGCCTGCCCGTAGCAGGCAGACAAAATGATGGACCCTGGAACTCCTACCCCATTGAAAGCCTGCTTTTGAGTAACAGGGATAGAAAAATCCTTTGTTTTCCCATAATTCCGAAGGAGATTAAACAACTTTTTTTTTGCACAGATGTTCCTTAAAATCCTGTAACTTTTTGGAAGTGTTTGTTCTCCTTGGACCAGTTGGGTGGGATGCCCTCAAGATGCACCTGGAAATGATCCTCATCACCAATATGCAACTGTTTCTCAGTAGCTGCAATCTGGCAGGTGCCCCAGTAGTAAAGAATCCGCCTGCCAATGCAGAAAACGTGGGTTTGATCCCTGGGTTGGGAAGATCCCCTCGAGAAGGAAAGGGCAATCCACTCCAGCATTCTTGCCTGGGAAACCTCACGGAGAGAGAAGCCTGGTGAGCTATAGTCCATGGGGTTGCAAAAGAGTCAGACACAACTTAGTGACTAAACAACAACTTCCAAACACACTGACAATTATTTTTACCTCTTTAATAAAGTCTCAATTTAGTAAAGTCTCAATTTCAGTTTTCTATTGCAAAATGGTGCTTTAATACAGTAGATCAATTAAGAAAAAAAACAAAGAAATCAAAAGAACATTTGTGTGACAAGACTCTTTATTGGGGTATCTCCCTTTACCCAAGGTGGCGAAACAACTGACTTTACATGAACGTTCATCAAATCCTAACAACCATGAAGTAGTTATTAATTTCCACTTTTATTTTCAAAGTGGAGCTCAGAGAGTGTAAGAACAGAAGTTCCAAGTTAACCCTGTCACTGTTATTCTCACAATAGATTTTTTTTCCAACTCCTTTGAAATTTTAGACTTCTATGTAAATATATCCTTCTACAGTAAAGCTACTCCCCAACTTACAAAGACTCCACTCACTGTTAATTTCTATGGACACATTTTCACTCACTCATTTTATGCACTATACAAAAATCCCATCTTTTCGTCAGCAGTTAAAAAGAGAACCTGAAGGCTCTCAAAGTACCTTCCAGCAAGTCACCAAAAGGAAATCACCAATATCCAAAACTTTTTAAAACAATAAAAATTTGTTTTTCAAAAACGTATTTACAGACTGAAACTCTAAATTCTACATGGCCATCAATGTAATATACAAGAGCATACAAAGCCCTAGGAAAGAGCAAAGTATTTCATTACAAAATATTTGTGATCAAGAAAATATCACTTAACTTTAAATAAAGAATAGGAAAAGTGACAGAAAAATAAATATATTTAAAGATGTCCATTTTCACAAATAACAAAAAAGTACACAGATAACAAATGAAGCTAAAATATGCAGGAGCTTCAAAATGACTCTAGCAGCGCTTGCATAAGTCTGTTATACAGCAATGTTGTTTAGACTCCTCTCAGTGTTTGGTTATAAAAATACAAAAAGAGAGTCAAGAGAGGATTATTTCAGTGAGCTGGAATTCATGATACGATGAATAGCCAGTAGACAGGGACTGCGTTGTAACCCTGGCCTCTTGTTGCTAGCAAAACCATTCCACCAAATAACCTAAAATCCCCTCTCTTCCCCCACTTTTGGACAAAGGAATTCTCAGTGACCAATGTACCATTCCACTACAAACAAGTAGTTTCAGTTCTAACAGCATTCTTGGGAGCCTCGAGATAAAACACTGTGTTTTATAAAAGTCCAACCCCTCTTTTAGTCAATGTGAATTACTTTAAAACAGAACTCCTTTTTTCCTCTTAAATCCATTTTTACACTCACAAATGTATGATCTGTCTGATTCTGCTTCTCCAAATCCTCTCTCTCTTCCCTCCAGGCGTCTATTGGTTTCTGAAGTCCTTGGAGATCTCCTTCAGTGACAGCTCCTGCCTGCAGCATCCAGGACCAACCCTGGCCGCCTCCCGTATCTGTCCTCCTATGTTCCCTGCACCCCACTGAAACTCCAGAACACAAATGCAATTAAGCAGAGGGTATACAGTGTATCCAAAATAGTTAAACTCATTCTGAAGACTTCAAAAAGTGTCTGGAGAGGACTTTTCAGTGAAAAGCTATCATGTCAACAAAGTCTTGTAAGTATGAGCCAAGCTTTCGAAATTTATCACCAACTCCACTGTAAAATATTGCACATGGATACTCTGTCTTTTCCTTCAGTCTCTACAGGAACAAAACAGAAAAAAAAAAAAAAAAACCCAAGAAGGAAACAAAAAACCGAACCACATCTGTTTCAGACATGAGTAAGTCTAACTTGAAAGTAAGATGCCTGCAGCATGTACTTGCTCAAGTTCAAAGAATCAATCAAACAGTATGAAACCCAGTACTGAGGGCACTACAGGAGGAATGTCAGCCTCAGTCACAAATCCTTGTGACCAGGGGGGACTGGTCCGGCAGGTATAAGACAGGTGGGGAGCCCACACTACTTGAAGGGCTGCGGAAATGCGCATCAAAGGAGCTCGGTGTAATTCCAACTTCACCTTTCAAAAAATCATCTTCTTCATCTTCTACCACCTCCTGCACAAAAACAGAGATTACAAACAAGATTGCAAGCAGCAGTTTGAAATGCTTTCAAGAATTCCTTTCCTCACAAATGTGCTACTTCTGGAGAAAAAAAAAGTGAAGGAAAAAAAATCTTCATTTTGAAGGCTTCCTCTGATGCATACTTCTTTATTACAAACCACTCACACAATTGCTCGTGACACGTTGTGAACATCTCTTTAAAAATCTGATTTTTTTAAACAGATTTTAAGTTCAAGGAGGACAGGTAACATGATATATCACTCTTTCTCAATCTAACATAACACGGAATGAATAACCACCTTCCTCAAATGCAAAATTTAAAGAAAAAATAAAAAGCATTCCAATGATTCTTATGAAAAAGAAAGGCATATTACATCTGATTTTTAATGAAGAAACGAATGTGCCACAAAGAAACAGATGGTGACATTCCTATCTTCACCACCAATTCATGAAGACCTACAAAATTAGCGTGAACTTCCGGGGACATTTCGGCAATAAGCCAATTTGAGACTGTTTCTTAGTGGTAACTATCAAGTGGTAAAGACCTAAATTTGTTAGGCTGATTTTTAATTATCCTTCATGTCCCAGAGTCAGCATGTGAAATATCTGGTTTGAACAATTCATTAAAAAGCAAGCAGGACCTCCCTTGTGGTCAAGTAGTTAAGAATCTGTCTGCCAGTGCAGGAGACACAGGTTCAATCTCTGGTCTGGGAAGATCCCACGTGCTGCGGAGCAACAAAGCTCTCGCGCCACACCTACTGGCGCTCGCGCACCTAGAGCCTGTGCTCCGCAACAAGAGAAGCCACTGCAATGAGAAACCCGCACACCACCACAAAAAGCAGCCCCTGCACATCACAACTACAGAAAGCCCACACACAGCAACAAAGACCCAGCACAGCCAAAAATAAATATATAAATCTTTAACAACAACAAAAAAGGCAAACACTCTTCTCATCAGAACATAACCTGAGTCTGGTGTTCTGTAATGGCTGAATGAACAAATGTAGTATTCAAATGTAACAATGCCTTTAACTCTTTTACTGTGATCTGTAGCCACATAGGAGATTCCCAGAAACTGTATTGAAATCACAACTTCATTTACCTTTTTAATGGGTTTCTTAAACTCCTGAAGCTCTTCCGCACTCATGTCTTCCCATATCTGATAAAGAGGATCGATGAATTTCTTTGACCTGTCAAAAAGACCACATTTCAAAATCAAATTAAATAAACACTACAGCAAAGGTCACATATTTATTAGCTCTTTTCTCACAAGATCCAAAATGAAAAAGTAAACACTATAACTCAAATAATAGTGTCCAAAAATATCCTATGCAGGATCTGTTAACTAATGTGGCTCCTTCTTTGTAAGAGTACATCCACTCACATAGATGGAGTATTACACCTACTGTTTCTCATCTTTTCATTTCAAGTGAAAATTACTTCAACTGCGCAAAGATTGACAGTGAGTTATATAGTGTGTTCAAAGTGAAGGTGAAACTCTATTATTCTAGAACTTCCTTTGCTGCTAGTTACAAACTGTCGTAACAGAAATTCTGCTTCCTTATATACATACGAAGTTAAGACTGGCCTGGGGTTTTCCATAATTACCCATCCAGATAAATCACCTGGCATTTGCTTATATTGTGCAAGACTATGGGATGTGGTCTCTAGAGAAAGGAAAGAGTCATTTGGCAGAAATTTGTGAGAAAAGAAAAGGCAGTATCCTCCTTATCCAGCCTCTTCTATGTTCAAACCAACATAACAAAAACCCCTTGGTATCAATCTGGGCTCCTACTGAGGTAGATCCTTGGCAGCCTCAAGCCAGCTTCTCCACACTGGGCCTGGAATACACACAAGGAGACCACGAGACCCTATCAAAGGCTACAAGAGCCATTCACGACAAAGAAACCCTAAATCCTGATCCTGGGAAAGGCATATACACACCACATTTAAATTCACCACTGAAAGGTCGACTGTTTAACACCCACCTCTTCAGCACACAAGGATCGAAGGGGAAGAAGGTGTCCAGGGGGTTCGTGCAGGTCTGTACAGAGTCCCCCCCAGCAGTGTTTCTGATAACAGGCAGCATCTGGCGGTTGTTCCTCTCAATGAGGGTGTAGCAGAAGACGAGCTGGTATTTGCTGTGGAACAAAACCAACACCGACACAAACATTAACACATGCCACAGTTACTCTGCATGGACACGCCCATCTCTGTGTGACAACCACCCCACCACATAGACCTTACTGAACATTAACAACTCCAGGAAAAAACAGCACAAAGTAGTTAGTAACCCTTTTGGGGAACAGTCCTCTGGGCCTACTATTTACAATTGGCGAAGGAGGAAGAAAATGTACTATCACTTTAAGAATACGAGAGTGGGCTTAGATTATTAACAGGCACCACTCACTGAAAACTAATGGGTTCACGGTATTTCTTATAATTTACAAAATTATGTAGCTGTCTACTTATTTTTACTGTTTGTAAGAGAATTAGTGGGTTGGTGAAAAAAAGGGCTTTGGGTTTCACTGAGAGAATATGCATTGTTGATGGAGAGACTTGGCTACTGAAGAAATTAAGGCGGGTCCTAAGGGAGAGACATGGGGTTTACTGAATCACAACCTCAGAAAATGGTCAAGAAAGGAACAGGAGAGAAAACACTTAAGTGGACAGAAGACCTTGCAATAAAAACCCATGGGACCAAGATGCGGTCAATCCCTCTGAGGGT
The DNA here is from genome assembly GCF_054371585.1 of Giraffa tippelskirchi. Taxonomy (NCBI): domain Eukaryota; kingdom Metazoa; phylum Chordata; class Mammalia; order Artiodactyla; family Giraffidae; genus Giraffa; species Giraffa tippelskirchi. The sequence continues at coordinate 27,758,304 of NC_137287.1, forward strand.
TATGACTTAGCAATTCAAGATCATTCACTGGGCCGCTTCTTTGAGATGAGGACTTAGCTCACTTTTGCCAACTCCCTGGCTCCCCGCTTCCCTCCCACCATACTTGTTCAAGCATCTGTTCTCAGGCTCTCAGGTCATTACTGCAATCTTAAGTACCATACAGTTGTTTCGGTTCCATTAGCCAAGGATCACATTTGACTCTTGGTGGGAAGGTAATATGGCAAAACTGCACTTTGCAATATCTGGTAAAACTGAAGGTGTGCACTTCTATCACCCAGCAACTGCACTCTGGGGTGACAGGAGTCTGTGCCTGTGCGCCAGGACACACACACAACCATGTTCCCAACACTGGAAAACTACGGCAGCTTAAATCCCAACAAAGAATCGATTTTTTAAAATTACAAGAACATTACACAGCAGTCAACATCAAAAGACAGCCATATGGGTCAAAGTATGCAGAAGCAGCAGCTACAGAATAATACATAAGTTCCTTGACACAAACCTTTATTTCCACCTCTTGTGCGCAGCCTCCCATCTTACTCCTAACCTCCGCTGCTAAGCCCAGCCCCAAATCTCAAGCCTCTAGGACCAGCCTGCCCCTCAGCTGCAGCCCCTACTCCTACCCATACATACTCTACAGGCAGCAGCCTCTGCCTTGCTCCATCCATCCTTATTCTTCCAGAGGCTATCTTCCTGCAACATGCTAGAAATATCCACCTGCTGGGCACTATTGCTGGTTGGTTTCTTTTTTACTATCATTTTTGAGATCTCAGGAGAGAGAGAAATCCTTAGACTAGATACCTACTGAAGGAAAAATGAGGCTGCTGATGTCTAAAGGGGCCTAGGGGACCAGAAATTATCCTTGTCTTCTAATAGCACCATCTGTTGAGCATTTTAAGCTATGATCTGACCCCACGGACAGAGGAGCCTGGAGGGCTACAGTCCATGGGGTCCAGAGGAGGTGGACACAACTGAGCAACTAACACTTTCTTCTTTCTTTTTGTCCTCAATATCCTAATTAGAGGCCCAAGGTCTCTAATTCAGTTTCTATACAAAGCAGAATAGTTCATTGAATGCTGACAAAGGAGCCAGCCTATCAGCATTCAAACCTTAGCTCTGCCACAGTCTACCGATGACTTCTCCCAAGTCATTCAATCTCTCTGTGGCCGCATCTTGTCATTTATAAACAGCGGTTAGTAATAGTCATAGGATGGTGTGAGGAACGGGTGAGTTCTGTGTAGAATGCTTATCAGAACCGTGCTGGGCACACAACAAACACCATGCATCAGCTGTAGCCACGAGGCCCCCACTGAACCATTTCCCTATTTGTTGGGTGTTTATCTCATGTCCAGTCTATTTTTATTACTATTATAGGAGTCATTCTAATAAACATCTGTGGTTTGTACCTCTTAGCTTGCAAACTGTCTTACTTCAAAGTGCCTGAGCTTCTGCTGAATGATCCTCTTTAGATTAAAAACTAGTAGCAATTTCCAATGCCACCAAAAGTATAAAAACAACACCTTCAATGCAGTGTTTTCTGTAGGCACTGGGTTACTGGTTTTTAAATGTCTTTTTGTTATGAATTTTGTTAAGTAATATCACAGAAATTTAATGGAATTTTACAATACTAACATAAGCTTACTTTTAAATAACTTCCAGAAATAAAGCAGAAAGAACTTACTTTGTAATTGCGGCAAAAAAGTTAACGACCGAGGGCAGGCAAATCTTCAGAGGATTCAGCTGACTCATCACTATCCGTTCAAAATTTAGACTCTGAAGGTACCTCAACCCTTTGATTAAAAAACAAAAAAAATATTTTTTAAAAGGTACAAACACAACAGTCTAAGCAGCACTCATTATTTTATATCAAAAAAACCAAATTTTAAAAGGGTGTTTGCACAAATGCTTTAAAGGTTCATGTAGATATTCACATAGTGCAAAGCCCAAAGAACATCGTTCATCTTAACCACACGCATTTACGACCAAACCAACTTTTCTAAAGAAAAGAGTTTACTCTTTTAAAGATCCAGGAAAGTAAAGATACATTCCTAGTGGGCTATGAGCTTATAAGACAACTTGGATACATGCAAGCTCAGCACATGCTGACTGCAGAGAGGGAAACACAGACCATGTGATCTGACTTCTGCTAACACTCATGGAATCATTAAGCAGTTGAGGAGCACAATGAATTCTCCATTCCCTCGAGGTAATGACTGTACAGTATGGAATTTCTCCTTCCCGAATTCCATATATATACACACCAATATGACAGTTAACAAAACCAATAGCAAGACTTACACATCTTAAATTATCAGTAAAGTTGAGCCTATTTTTCAAGTGTGCATTCACTGTATTTCAGGGTTTTTTTGTTTTGTTTTTATAACAAAACTATGGAGGTAGGAGGAAAAATTAGGTAGATACTACTGTCTTGGAATCAATGACTATCCTTCTCTCCTATGTTAAAAAGAACACCACACTTATTCTAAGAGGTGAGCAAACCAACTTGTGCCTAAGTATATTTTTGTTAGGAGATGCTTTAATGTATATTTTGATAAAAGTGACTAAAAATGCAATAATGTAAAGGCCTACAAGAAATAGATCCTCTTTAACTAAGACTCTTAGCATTTATTTTTAGAGAGAAAAGCACTGATTTTACTTACCTTGTGATAAAACCTTGTCCTACTAGTGTTCATACACCTATTTTTAAGCCCCCTATTTTTTTAGTAGTAGTCATGATACAAGAAAGTGCATGTAATACAACATGTAAAAGCTTCAGTTTAGAGCTGTGATTCTCAACTAAAGGCCACTGTGTCCCCAAGAGAACATCTGCTGTGTCTGGAAGATAGCTTTAGTTGTCACAACAGAGGATGAGCAGGGGTAGTACTGGCATGGAGGGGGTAGAGAGAGCGAGATGCTGCTAATCGCCCTATTATACACGGGACAGCCCCCACAACAAAGGATTATCCGGCCTAAGGTATCAGCAGTGCAGAGTCTGAGAAACTCTGGCTTAGAGGAAATAGCCTATTAAACCATTTGAGTTATTTATGAAAATGAAACAATTTAAACTGACCTAACTGATGCTCTTCTTGGGGACTACCTTCAACTGTAACACACTAACCCAAGAAACAAGCTTCATCTGGTAGACTCAAATTTTAACTCTTATAAATTAGCAAAACTGAAAACCAGTAAATTAACTCAAGTCTTTGGATAAAGGAGCATACCTGGACTGACCTCAAGCTTCAGGGTCACCCTCATCTGGTTTTAATTTCTCATCCTGCCAACAAGTTATTTCCCTGGGGTTTGGTCTCTTCTGTAAAGCGGGGATGAAGTCCACAGTTCACTGGGCCATTGCCAGGATGGGATGGGATGGGATGGGGGCGGCATGGGGTGGGGGCTGCAGATCAAAAGCGCCAAGCCCAGTGCTGCCACAGCGCAACTGCTGAGCCACCTTTCACATCTGACAATGACTCCTGCTGCCACCTTCTAAAGTGGAGCTTCTCAATTACAAATCCATCAACTGTTAAAAAGAAGGTTTACAGGACTTTTTGGGGTCCACAAGCTGCTAGAAATTATTTGTAAAAGCTTGAGTGCACGTGCAGTTTTCTAACAACAGTTTCTGTCAAAAAGTAATAAATCTTCATTCTAAAGGGTACCTAGGACATAGGAAAATTCAGTTTCATATCCATCAACCCCACATCACTGACCTTCCTTCAGGTTTCCACTTAAAAGCTGCTTGTGTCTAAAAACAAAAGTGTAGAACACAGCTTGGCAGGCTGAATAAAATGGTCCGTGGAGAGCGACATCACAAAATGCCTTTGTTCCTGAATCCTGGTTATTAAGGTATACGTGCAGCCAGTTAACCAAAAGATCTAGGCATGATTTTACAGTACTAGAGAAAAGAAAAATTCAAGTCAACTTCACTTGCTTCATAATACACTAGAAAGACACAAAAACACACAACTGCCTCTCACTGCAAACTAAGAAAAGTCTGTCCATTGGCTTCTTTATCTATTACCCAGATAGAAGCACAGAGGAGAAGCAAGCAAAGGGAAAGGATGGGCAGGTGGAAAGGTAGCCTTCCATTACAAAGTCAAGAATGTGGACCTTCCATGAACATCAGGAAGGCCCCTAAGGCAGCCTGAAGTGTCCAGAGTTGGAGAACAGTTTCTCCTGGTCAACTCAGAAGGGCTTTTCCAATGGCCTCCCAGTCTTCTTGAGGGAAAATGGTCAAAGGGCAGGCATGTCTACCCACATCTCAGATGAGAAAAACAGCCTGGCTGACTTCACCATCCCCTGGGGGTTCTGATGAAGTCCTGTGGTCAACAATTTAGGACAGAATGCCCAGACAGCTTTTAGTTGTTAGGGAAGGGTTTTTAATAGCGTTCTGGCCCAAGGACATCTTCATGGATCACTAGAAGAAATAGGCCCAGCGCTGGCCTCCTAAATAGATCCATTACCTGCAAAGGGGATTTTTTTTCTTCAGCTTTAACAGATACAATTGATTCGGAATGCAAATGAAAAATGACAAACCTATAAAAAGAATCGAAACAGTATACAACACTGTACTCCACCCAGGAAGACAAACGGATCTTCATGTTCAAGTGCAACGATACAGATGACAAAAGCTTTGCATGTAAGGTTTTACAGTTTAAAAATGAGACGTTTGATTCTGAAATTGCCTCTTGGAAATATAAACATCTTGCATAGAGTGGAGAAACAAATTTTTCACTTTAAAGACAGGCCATAAAAATAAGGCAGTTATTTCTCAGACTTGAGACAATACTATATTTTTAAAGTATGATAAGAAAAGCACTTGGAAAATCAGGTTACTTACATAAGAGGAATAAATTTAGCTCTTGCCAAAAAGCTCCCAATATAATTTGAAGCAGCTTGCCTGATGATAGCAGGATTATTTGGATCCTGCAATTTTTTCCAGAGATGTTCCAAAAATGCTTCCGCAAATCCCTATAAAAAGAGAAGGTGTTGGTTTCCTCTTTTTCTAACGCTTCAGATATTCTAGCTAGCAGAATTCTAGCTGGAAGATTTTTAACTCACTAACATGGGAAAGTTCCAGTATCTCAGTTATACTGCTAAATAATGAATAGGGTTATCACGGTTCTTATTGTGAAAATACTCTGAGATCATACTATCAAAAACAAAAGGCATTCCCCAGCTTTAAATAATGCAATGGATGCCAAAACCAGCTGAGCATCAGAATCAACTCCACAGACTTAGGGCTTTGGAATCCTACACATTCATGACAGGACTCTGGGATCCAGCAATTTTTAAAAGCTCTGTTAAGTGAGAATTCTCTGGCGGTCCAGGGGTTAAGACTCAGTGCTCTCACTGCCAGGGTGCAGCCAAAAAAATAAATAAATAAATAAAGCTCTGTGATTCTGATATTTAGCCATAACTAGAAAGCAGGGCTCATCCACACTCACATGGGAATCCCTTTTGCCATACCCTCCAGAATGCACATAACAAACAACCAGAAACAGAAATGAGGATTAAAGTACAGTTGATATTTGACTAATTATGCTAACTGTAGGGGAAAAACTGACCAGTTCACTTCTTTTCAACAAAGAATGCAAACTCCAACTTCTCTCAAACAGCTCTTTTCAAAAGCTACTAACATATGCTTTGGGGCAGATTGAGTTTAACCTTCCTACCCATGACCAGTACTCTCCTAGACTAGGACTAGGAAGCTATGAAATAGCGCAAAGAAGAGTCCTGTGTTCTTTTGTTTTGGTGGCACCCCACTCCAGTACTCTTGCCTGGAAAATCCCATGGACGGAGGAGCCTGGTGGGCTGTAGTCCATGGGGTCGCCAAGAGTCGGACACAACTGAGCGACTTTACTTTCACTTTTCAAATTCACGCGTTGGAGAAGGAAATGGCAACCCACTCCAGTGTTCTTGCCTGGAGAATCCCAGGGATGGGTGAGCCTGGTGGGTGGGCTGCTGTCTATAGGGTCGCACAGAGTCGGACACGACTGAAATGACTTAGCAGCAGCAGCAGCAGTTCTCAAAACAGAAAAACTAACTCTAAAGTTTTAAAATTCTGGATTAAAACTTTAGTTTGGGCTAGTTAACATCAACTGAAACAGAATTAAAAACAATAAAGTTACATACTGTGTATGAGTTTTTTTAAAATTGGAATATAATTGCTTTACAAATGTGTCCATATGAGATTTTAGTGAAGGTTTGAATTAAAGGGAAGGACACCACCTAGTGGACCAAAGCAGGATGACGTTTTCAGAGCACAGCTTCAGCTGACAGGCAGCAATGCCCTCTCCTTCCACAGGTTGAGAAGGGCTTTCTATTTTACTAGAGGCACCAAGTAAAATGAGCTCAAGACAAAGAAATTCAATTCATGGTCCCTCTTCAACATTTCCCTCCACCCTTCATATTTTTAAGGAAAATTTTGGGCAAGAATAACAAAAGTTATGATAACGTGAATGACATACTCACCAATTTAAAGCTACAGAGGTAAAACATGAAAAACTGCACATGGCAAGAGGCGTGGGTGGGCAACAGGAGCTTGTCAAAAACGGTTATGAGATCTCGATATAAATCTTTTGTTCTGTTGTTATCAATCTTACCTGTGAAGAAAATTTGGCATTTCAGTTTCATAAAGACATTATTTTCAAGCCACCAGTTTCATTTACCACATTTTTAAAAAGCAAACAAGACCATTAAGAAATACGTCATCCATGAAGCTAACAGGGAGTCAGGGGGTGGGGGCATAGGATGCCATCTTTATCTGGCACAGAGTTTCCATTTTAATTATAAGAATCCAGGACTGGTAAGGAAGTGGGCCCTCATCTCACACACACCACTGTGATTCCACACAATGGAAAACTGCCATTTACAAGTTCCACTGCTAGGAATTTATCACAAGCAAACAAGTGACAATATAGGTATTAAGTATGTTCATTACACTGTTACTTATAATGGCAAATAAAGCAGGGGGAGGAAAAAAATAAGGAACCAGTTAAATCCATATGATTGATAACTATTTTATAAGAACCATGAATTGTATGAGAAAATGTTCACAAGAGGTAAAAAGGGAAGATTATAAAATACTACATATAGTGTGATTCCCCAAATCCATTGAGAAAAACACATACACCCATGCAAATAGAAGAGAAAAAAAAAAAATGCTAATAACGGTTCTCCAAATAGGAGTGTGACCATATAAACTGTCTTTTAAAAAAAAATCCTTTCCTCTATTCTCCAAATCTTCTCTAACCAACATGTATTACTTTTATAGCAGCAAAAAAGTTAAAGTAGTAACATACTCAACTCAGATTCAAGTCCTATTATTCTGAGCGGTTGAGTTTCATTCTTAAATCTGAGAAATGCAAATAGAAAAAAACTGCTTTTTTCAAGGCAAAGTGTCTAGACTAAAAATTCCATTAAGGCAAGAAATATATCAATTTTCTCACCAACACCTGGAACAACCACAAGTACCCAGACTCTAAATTTCAAACATAACACCAAGTGTGTGCACGCATGCGTGCTAAGTCGTTTTAGTCGTGTCCGACTCTTTGCAATCGCATGGACTGTAGACTGCCAGGTTCCTCTGCCCATGGGAGTCTCTAGGCAGGAATACTGGAGTGGGTTGCCATGCTCTCCTCCAGGGTATCTTCCCGACCCAGGGATCAAACCCGTGTTCTCTTAACATTTCCTGCATTGGCAGACACGTTCTTTACCACAAGCGCCACCTGAAAAGCCCCAAATATCTACTATGTGTGCGTATGCTTGGTCATGTTCAACTCTTTGCGACCTTATGGACTGTAGCTCACCAGGCTCCTCTGTCCAATACTGCGGTGGGTTGCCATTTCCTTCTCCAAATTATCTTTCAATACAGTAGGCGGTGAAAAGATCACCAAGGGCTTTGAAGACACAACTGAATCTGGGTCCCAGTCCCACTATTCTCAAGCTATGTCATGTTGGCAAACAACCTCTCTAAACTTTCTTTTCCTCATACTCAAAACAAGGATTTTTATAGTGATTTTCTATCAGTATGAAAAATACCCAGCACAGTGCATCACAGCTGTGACTACTACAGGTTGTTACCATCCACATAGCAGACATCCTTAATGTAGGACAAGAGTAAAGACAGCAGGATGTCCAGGCGTTCAGCCATGGGATGGACCATCTGATCAAGCCTTCCCGGATCAGCCTTGGTTCCGTGGTCAGCTTCTTCATCTTCATCCTTTGAAGGTAAAGCAAAAACTGACGTTATAAAAACTCAGCAAAAGTAGTTTAGGGAGAAAACTCTGAGGTAACTGTTTCCTTTAAAAGATAAAGAGAAAACCCAGAAATCTTTCCAGGTAGGGGCTCTCAACCAGAGGCGTGAATCAGAACCACCCTTGGAATTCAACATGAAAGCACAGATCCAGCCTCCGATTCTCATTTAGAAGAGCCACCTACAGTGTCCGTGCAAACATCCCAACTTCCCCCAGTTTCTGGCACCCACTGTTGGTGCCAGGTTTCCTTTCCTAGGACAGGGCACCCACTCCCTCAGCTGCTATGAACACTGGCTGCCAACTCACAGCTGCCCCCTTCTCCAGAGAACTGCCTTGGATCCTCCCAACCCTCCTGATGAGACCTAGTAACTGACATGAGGTCACAGGAGGCCATCCCCCTGGTCTCAAGGTAGGACTAACTCTGTCCTGTAACTCATGCTCCAGAGCTCCTGGGGGGGATCAGGCTGCAGTGACTTTCCAATCAAAACCCAACTCTCACTTCCTTCCTTCCCCTGCCCTTTCCTGCTTCCCCACACCCTGTGTCCCAAGGGCACCTGCATCCCCATCTCAGGCTCCTCCTAGTGAACCCAACTTAAGACACGGCTCCGAGCAGAGAAGCACTGCTTGAAGGTACACAATTTGCAGAACACAGAAATCACACTGATGTGCTTTTCTATGTACCACTCCTCCACAAACCATGCGTGGTGTACAGAAACAAACTTAAGGAACAGATGGAAGAATAAAAGGGAAACAGACTTCACCAAATCCAAATTCAAAGCCTTGGAAATGAACTTTACTAGTCGATAAGCAACAAGGCAGCAAACTACCCATTTAAAGAATCATTTTCAAGCTTGCCGAACCACTGCTTTAATCCAAAGCCTTGAAAAAGGTGAGGAGCCATTAGCTGTCTCTTGCCACCCTCTGGGACTGTGAGCTGTGTATGTCTCACTGCATTCACAAATGCTGACCATATTGAACAGGGCTTCTGTGGCATCAGCTCCATCACCAGTTTGAGCTGCTGTTTCCTCAGCATCCTCAATATCCTGCCGGGATGCATTCACCTACACCATAACAAAGAAAAAAAAAGAATAAAAACATATAAAATACAACCACAGTATTCAGCGACTGGAAATTCACCTAATAGACATGTTCTAAAGATATCCACACACTAGCGCCCTATACAGCACTGTAACTCAATACACAATTATGGCACAAACCTATAAATGAAACTCGGTCATGAAAGAATTGACAAGATTGTAAATCAAGCACCCTGTGCTACATATTTACATAAAAATCAACACAAACTGTGCTGTGTTGGTCTGTATCAGATAGCTTCAAAATTTAACATTTATCCCAACACTTACTAGGCACAAGCCACATGCATGGTGTATACGATCAATCAACTGAGAAAATTATTAAATGAAAGTCAATTTTGAATTACTGAAAATTTATTTTAGCATATAACCCTCCAGATATCTTGTCTAACATACTACTCAAATATGCCTTTTTAACTATCTATATATATATATGACCTTCTTCCTAAATGTACTCTAAAATGTTCGACAAGCATACATCAGAGAAGGACTTTACAAAGATTGTATATGCAGGTAACCAGAGAGTTAAACTCCAAGTGAACAATGCGCCAGTTCTAGGTCTTTCCTAGAACTCCCTCCCCACTACAGAATCAGCGTGCTTCCCATCAACCCCTATCTCCTTATTCCACAAACCACCTCTCCCCAACACTGAAACATGCCTCTCACCCCTGCTTCATCCCCTCTCTACACCACAAACCCTCACTGGGTCTCTAGCAGCCCCACTTCCTAACCAGCCATGCTCTCTGTGGCAACAGACTGCCTCCGAAACACCAAACCCAAGGACTCTGCTTTTCCCAACCTCCTCAAGAAGGCCAGCAACGTCTCATGCTGCTGAGAGAAGCCTGCCTTCCTCCAGATGATCCTCCCTGGGTGCCCAGACCCTTGCTTTTCCTCCCACTTCCAATCTCACTTTCTCTCTCTCCTACCAGGTTTGCACTCAGTCCTCGACCTGCAGCTTCAGTTGCCTGGTGACTGTTCTCCACCCAGCTCCCTCACCCGCACCTCAACCCATCCAAAGAGGAACTCATCATCCTGCAACTTCCTCCTGACGTTTTTTAATACTGTTACGGCAACACCAGGCTTTCGTTCCACAGGGAGCTACCTTTGAGGGATTCCTTTCCCTTACCCCCCATTCCTCCACTTCCAATCCAGTCAAGGCCCTTTCCTCCACATCACCAGAATCTACCACTTTCTCATTCCCTCTGCAAGTTATTGCAGGTCACTTCCTAGGAATGTCTTCCCAACTTCTGACTACAACAGGTTTTCTAGCTTATAATGCATGTGTTCCATTCATAGCATTTACCACAATACTTTTCCACTTACATGACTATCTAATTAATGCCTTCTTCCCCAACCATGAGAGATAGGACTGTCTATAAATAATAACACACCGATGTTCAAAGGAAATTTTTAAGAGATGTTCAATAAATCAAAGGTGGAACTGTGGATTCTCTTCTATTGTTGCTACTATTGTTTCAATTACTATAACAAATACTATAACATAATATTTGGGAAAAGAAAATTGAAGAGAAAACAGATTACCCAATACTTACGTCCAACTTGAGTAGCTTTTCAACAACAAGCTCCAGAATTTCATGCCTCAAAGTTGGAAAATACACACTAATCCTGAGTAAGTTATGAACATAACATTCCTAAAACATAAAAAGATAGAAAAAACGATTATCAAGCAACAGAGAAACTACACTGTTTATATACACAAGATCAGCATAATTGTGATTTATATTCTCCTACAGTATTTTTAAAACAGGTTTGTTGATATACAATTCACCCACTTCAAGCGTACAATTCAATAGTTCTCAACTATTCAGAGTTGTGCAAACATCACCATAAGCAATTTCAGAACATTTTCATCACCCTAAAAAAAAACCCTTGTATCTTCCAGTAACGTACCTCCTCCCAGCCCTAAGTAACCACTGGTCTACTTTCCCTATGAATTTGCCTAGCATAGATATTTCACGTAAGTAGAATATTACAACATGTGGTGTTTTAGCATAATGTTTTCAAAGTTCATTCATGCTGCAGCAGTGAACCATTCTTGTTTATTGTTGACTAATATTCCAATCTGCAGGCACAGCACATTCCATTTATTCATAAGCTGCTAAACACTTGGCTTCCATATTTTGGCTATGAGTAAAGCTGCTATGAACATTTGTGCAAAAGTTTTTAGGTGGACGCATATTTTTATTTCCCTTGGGAGCAGTGGAAATGCTGGTTCATATGGCAATTCCACCTCTTATGAGGAACTGTAAGGCTGTTTTCCAAAGCAGCTGTACCATCTACCATTTACATCCCCACCAGAGCATGGGGGGTTCTGGTTTCTCCACATCTTTGCCAACACTTATTATTATCTATCATTTTGAGTACAGCCATCCTAGTAGGTAAGAAGCAGTATCTCATTGTGGTTTTGACTTGCATTCTCCTAATGACTAATAATGTTTAGTTTCTCATGTGCTCCTTAGCCATTTGTATATCTATTGTGGAGAAATAACCATTCAGACTCTTTGTACATTTTTAAATTGGGTTATTTGACTTTTTATTATTGAGTCAGTAAGAGTTCTTTAAATATTCTAGATATTTAGATATTCTAGATATTTAGATATTCTAGTCCTTTATCCAATATATGATTTGCAAATATTTTTCCATTATTTAAGTTGTCTTTTCATTTTCTTGAAGACTATGAAGCACAACAGGTTTTAATTTTGATGAAATTCAATTTAGAACTGTTTTTGCTCTGGTTGCTTGTGGTATATCTAGAAATTGTTATCTAAGATCACAAATATTTTCACCCACATTTTTTCTAACAGTTTTATCCAATTTGAGATCAATTTTGTATATAATGTGAAGAGAAGTCCTACTTCATTCTTGGCATATGAACATACTCCTGTCCCAGAATCAACTGTTGAAAAGACTATTTATTCTCCTCCCCACTGTCCTACACAACCGGTCATTATACATTGATCTGGCATCCTATGACTATACTGAACTCATTTATTACCACTTGTGTTCTTGTGAATTCCTTAAGATTTTTCTGTATATAAGATCATGTCATCTGCAAAAAGAGACAGTTTTACTTCTTCCTTTCCAATCTGGGTGCCTTTTTCTTTTTCTTGCCTAACTGCCCTGGCTAGAAACTCTAGAATAATACTGACCAGAAGTGGCAAAAGTGGACATCCCTGTTTTGTTCCTTATTGTGGGGGAAAGCCTTCAATCTTTCACTACTGAATATAAAGACAGCTTCGAATTTTTCACAGATTTTTTTCATAGATGCCCTTTATCAGGCTGAGGAAGTTCTCTTTTGTTTTTGTCACAAAATGGTTTTGGTGTTTTTCATCTACTAAGATGATCTTATGGTATTTACCATTTATTCTATTGATACAGCCTATTATACTAATTGCTTTGGGAGTATTAAATCAACTTTGCATTCCTAGGATAAATTTCAGTGCATAATTCTTTTTTGTATATTGTTAGGCTCAGTTTCCCAGTATTTTGTTGAGAATTTTTGCATCTATGTTCATAAGAGATACAGAATTTGTAACATTCCAGTTGAAGCACACTCTCACAAATATCAACAAAAGTTATTAACTCTACTTAATACCTGTAATACATTATTTAGGGAAAAATATTCTGTATTTAGAAGGAAACCACTGTTAGTTATTGAAAGCTACACAGATGATCTAAATATTACACAAAGACTTTCAAGACTTCATTAACAGAAGGCTCTGCCTTCAAATAAGGCACGTTTACAACTGGTAATAAATGAACTATTATCTTCTGGCAATTCCTACCTGTGTTAACATTAAGTTCTATCTAGATATTTCTGAAATGGACTCTGCCTTTTACACACACACAGGAGTAACAAAAAAGGCACTGAGAACCCTCAGTCAGTGGCTTGCTAAGAAAGGAATCAGAGTCAAATTCTTAGTCTTGAGTTTAAAATTCAGCAGACAAAACTTGAAGAAAAAGACCCAAATTCACCTAAAACTAAACCACACAAAACAACTTTTCCATTATTTCCCCCATGAAAAGATTTCTTACCAATGTTCTCTCTGATTTTCGAACAAATGGAAATTTTTCCACCAGTATTGGCATAAGAAACCATGGTGTGCTATTTAAAAAAAAAAAAATTCAATAAATCCATGATAACAAGACTTTCTGAGAAGGTAACATTTCCATTCTAAGAGCAAATATGAATACAAGAGGCAAAAGGTGACTCCTACCTCAAGCAACTGGAAGTTAAAACACCTCAGAGAAAATCTGTAACAACTTAGGGAAAAACAAGCTTCTGCTGAGTTTGATATCATCAGCACACTAAAGGAGGATCCTTTTTTTTCTACAAAAGTTTTAACAAAGAGCTTCAGTTTAAAATCTAAACACTTCCCACTATACATGTTATCTTTAAAAGGAGAAAAAATTACCAACTTGGACTTTTTAAGTTAGCTTATGTGTTAAACTTACTGGAGGAATTTGAAGTTCACCCCTCCAAAAGAAACCTACATTTAGAACTAATTTTTATTTGTAAGACAAGACACAAACACATAAGGGTTTCTCATTGAAAAATTTTGGATATTTTGACTGCTGAAGTTAAAAGCAAAAGTCCAACCACCTTAAAAAGCTGGAGAGTAGACTTGGAATACAGGTTTTGAAAAATAATTGAAGACAATGAATAGAGAACTGAAATGCCATTTTTTCTAAACTGTGATATGACAGCAACGAGATACAAAAACATGCAGCATACAACTTCAGGTTTGATGCTGTGAACAGTTTATAATTTTCTACTAACTGATCATATTTTTCTTGAGACTTAAACACCACAATACAAAACAAGTAACTGAGGTATACTCACGATGGGACATATCTTGCTATTATTTGTAAGGCTCTGTGACAGGTGTCAAAATTTGCAGGAAGATCTACAGGTGGAAAGGGAGAGCATGAGCATTAAGATAAAAATGAAAACTGAAAAATTACCTACTTAAGACTAAAATCACCTGCTGACCAAAACTGAATCATCTGTCAGTTAAATCATCACATCAGCAAAATAATAATCTCAAGACTTTTCTCCATGACTATCAATGAAGACTATAAATAATGCCAGGAATGGCAACTGATTGCATAGTAATCAGTTAAATATAACAAAAAGACCCCATCAAAGGTTGCCCTTTGTTACCGTCTACCTGTGAGACTAAGTCCTGGAGGAGCCAGGATACTTGAGAGGTTAGCACGCATTCGCTCAGACACAAGAAGTAGCCTTTGTTTAATCCTCTGTACTTACTCTCATCCTCATCATCAGAATCTGAAACATCTACATCGCCTTCTTTAATAACCACTCGGGCTTTTGAGGAAAAAAGAAAATATGTCATGCTTCTAACATTGACCTAAACAAGCAACAGCTACATAAAAAAAAAACGTTTTTTTCTGTTGTCCAAACTTAATACAATAAAATTTATGATGTGGGCATGAGGTTTAAGCAGCTAAAAATCCCTGAGTTCCAAGACTTCACCAGAAGCTCACTAAAGCGAATTAAATCCATAAAAATCACAGCAACAAATAAATCCAGAAACTTCCATAGAGGTCATTACAAGGAACAGACAAGTACCAGAACTACTGCTGCTCCAGTAAGTATCCTGGACTCTTCCATGGTGGCATAATCTCCAAAATACAGTGGGACGGTAGCCATTTTAACAGATATTTTTAAAGAGAAAACTTGAAGCAAGCAAAGAGCAATGACTTACGAGGTACAAAATGAGAAGCAATCATGCTGAGACATGGTCTAAGGAAGACAGTCTGTGCTGATACAAGATTACCAAGGAAGGATAAATACTCCTCCACCACTGTCTGACTTCTGTTCAACCACTGCAATCTCTAGAGATGGGAGGGAAAGACAAAAGAAAACATTTTACTGACACAATATATCCTATTTTCAATATATACAATATATACTATTTTCAACAGATACTATTTTCAAAGTACTGAATTACATATAACAGTCACTGAAATAAATGGTGAACTTACCAACAGAATATTAATAAGCTGCTCAAAGTCTTTCGTCAAGTACATGATGGAGGAACGGAATTCAAGCAGCCAGTTAATGATCTGGTCATCCTTAAGTTAAAAAAACAAAAGTACTTTCAAAATCACCAGCCCTCTAAAATAATTCAGAAATGATATTACCTGGCATTGGTCATCTATCAGCAATATTTAAATTAGGGGGGGAAAAGTCACAAACTTGGACTTAAGCCAAAACTGGGATGAAGATTTCTTAGTTTGTATCAAAATAGAAAAAGGTGTTACAATAAATTTTCTTTTTTTAAAAAAACAAAGAAAAATAAGAAGAAGTAATATAGTAATTGATATCAGGGAAAGGAATCAAGTGCAATATTTAATTCTAATCATTTTTGCTTGCCCTAGAAAAGTAAGAACACCTCAAATGTTAAATGTTGACACCCGGGACTTTTTTAAAGTGAAGAATTGTAACAGATCCAAATATTCTAAAACCACAAAAACCAACAGGTACCTCTACTTCCTCTATACTCATGATGACCTGCAAGCATGTGGATAATAGTCTAAGCTGATTAACCAGAATCATCAATAAACGTAACTTTTTCTTAACCCAACTTGCAAATGGGTCTAAGTGAATCAAAATGTGTTCTATATAAATGAAGGTTCCACCACTCCATTAAACATTTTTCAGACAACAAAATTACTATTCATATTACTTTCCATGACACAGGAAAACCTGCTAAATTCAAAACAGAGGCCATGTAGATAATAAGGTATCAGTGATTACTTAATAGATATTGCTTGTATTCAAGCATATATACAACATATGCAAGAAAAAATTAAAGCCCCTAATCCTGGGGAACTTCCTGGTGGTCCAGACTTTGCTTTCACTACCAAAGGGGCAGGTTCACTTTCTGGTCAGGGAACTAAGATCCCACAAGCTGCACAGCATGGCCAGAAAAAAAAAACAACCCTAGTTTTTTAAAGAAAATGGTTAATGCTGATAAAGATTCAGTAGGGGAAAAGAGAAATAAAGAAACAAAAATAATACAGTGTTGCACCTTAAGCAACAGACTACAAACAGAGAGTGTTGAACCCCCAGTGATAAACCCCTAACAGACAGGGCTGGACCTACAGCCATGGACTACTTACAGGGAGCACATACCATGCGCAGGCACAGCGCTTAACACCCACGTACATACCTTTCCCTAATCCTAACGCTGCAAAAAATTACCGTTATTCTCATTTTATAGCTGAAAAAACTGAGGCTAAGAAAGATTAACAAGCAATTTGCCCACCACACCAGTAAAAAAGGACTTCCCTGGTGGCTCAGATGGTAAAGCGTCTGCCTACAATGAGGGAGACCTGGGTTCAATCCCTGGGTCGGGAAGATCTCCTGGAGAAGGGAATGGCAACCCACTACAGTACAGTATTCTTGCCTGGAAAATTCCATGGATGGAGGAGCCTGGTAGGCTACAGTCCATGGGGTCGCAAAGTCAAACACAACTGGGCGACTTCACTTTCACTTTCACCAGTAAAAAACTAGGTTCAAACCCATTTGCTTAGATCGATGCCCCGCCCACTTTCCCACAGTGCCTTGCCCCACACAGAGGAGCTCCCCACCTTCCACTCAACCAGTGAGAGCTTCTTGTGCATTATCTATGTGGCAAACCTCCGTGACACTATTTGCTGATGAAACCCTAACTAACCTGGCAGGAAATTAAAGTCACAACTCATTTGCACTACAGTAACTTCACAATGTCCACATTCATTAAGGATAACAAGACCTGAGGCAGAGAGGCCAAGCTAAGTTACACACAAGATTAGCTCTACTCTGTCACTTTCCCACTAAAACAAGTGCAACAAGATCATAAGGACATTTAATGCCCCAGTTTTCAAGTAAACCAGTCAGAGACTGTGGTACAGAACAATTATTAGAAGCAAATTATTTCAACACTCCTCTGAACTAACATAAACATAACTGATGTGATTCTTCGGGCTGTAAAAATTCCCTGGAGATGTGCTGATATGAAATACAGTAGAACACAAAGAATGTGCACCCAAGGAAGAAGGCACAGGTCAGAGAAAGCTTTAAAGAGGAAGTGATGCTTCCATTGTCTTTAAACAGACTGAGTACTCTCACACGCTCTACACTTTACAAAGGTGAAAGCGTGTCTTCAGAAAACCAAGAGCAGTTCAGTTTGGCTGGGGTATACCGTGAGAAAGCAAGCCAACAGATAAATCTTGAGAGCAAAGAGGGACTAGACATATCACTGAAGTCCTTGTAAGCAAGATTTCTAATTAGAGATCCGCTGGTAGTGTGGGACATGGGCTGAATGAAAGCACAATCATGTGCTTAGACAAAATCTGGGCAAGTTCATTAGTGAAGATGACATTTCAGTTGGGTCTCAAAGAGTAGTTTTATAATTACAGTAATAATAATAATAAACACTAATATAAGACGAGGTGCAAGTCACTATTCTAAGACTTTTAACATTCCATGAGGTACGTAGAACTACCACTGGTTCATAGCTGGGGACACCTAGGCACTGAAATGCAGTAATTTGCCCTCAATCACAAAGCTAGTAAGAGAGGGAGGCGATGTAACCAGAGCCCATGCTCAGATAGGCAGCAAGCAAAGTGGATACCGAGAACCTCTCACAGCCAGAAAGAAAAGGCACAAGCAAAGCCATAAAGTGGCAAATTCAAGAAATAGAGTATCTAGTGAGACTGAACACTCCAAGTCTGCTGCAGGCCATGCTAAGGAGCTGGTCCTCTATTCCTCAGTGGGCATGAAGCAGGGCAATGGCATTTTTATAATGTGCTTTAGAGATGACTTGGATGCACTGTTAAGGATATAAGGGGTGGAGGGGACGTGTACGTGAGACAGACAAGCAATAAATCATTTAAGCACATAAAGCCCGTAGAAGTGGATTTGAAAGAGAGAAAATGCTAAATCCAGGGCACCTGTAATAGCTGTGGGTTTGCAGTTAAGAAACAAGTCTCCACAATGTTGTGATTCAATTATACTTTGATAAAAAAAAATTATATTAAAATTAAAAAAGAAAGAACAAAGTCTGAAGCTCATAAGAACAATTTGATCTATAAATGCAAATAGCTATATTATGAGGACACAGTTAAATCCCAAAGCCATGAGGACATAAGGGAATCACACAAGAAGAATCTGTAAAATGAGGACAGGGGTTAAGTCTGGAAATCTCATCAAGGCCAAATTTATGAAGAACCTGTCAAGAGAGTGATGAGATAAGCCATAAGAAGACAGGAAGATCAAAGAAACTGAAGGCAAGGTTTTAAGAAATGGGCAGTCAACTGTACAAATTGCTACAAGGAATTACTATGGTGCTTGAAAGATAAAGTCCACTGAAATCAGCATGTAGGAAATCACCGGTAACCCGTGTCACAGTAAACACAGCAGTGGACTTCACAGCGGATTTAAACACGAATGAGAAAGTGCAGACTGTCAACATTAACAATTACAAAGTCCTCTGAGTCAGAGGCTGCTCTCACTGGATCCTCGAAAGACCTCTACGCTTAAAGAACTTATTTCTCTGGTTTTACAAGGAGGGACACAGAGGCAGAGAGGTTAAAGAACGTGCCCAAGATCACACACTGGGAAACAATGGAGCTTGGATTCTATCCCAGGCAATCTGACCACCACTGCCCACTGTAACAGACTATTCTTCCCACAACTGGGCAGTAAAGGAAAAAAGGGGGAATAACATTTACATGATGGGTACATATCGCAAACCATTTCCAAAAATGCTGAAACAGAGTAGTAGGTTGAAACACAAGTCATCGTTTGTTGGTGTCCTTTTGTTGTTTTAGCACTGGACAGACAGGAGAGTTGCATGCAGCATAGAAGACAGGTTCTAAAAAGACAAGTTAAAGCAGGGTTTCCCAACGTCAGGACTGCTGGGATTTGGGGCCAGATCATTCATTGTTGTGAAGGGCTGCTATGTGTGTTATATGGTTTTCAGCAGCACCCCTATCACCCACTCACTGGATGGCAGTACCACTGTTCCCTTATCAAAAATGTCCCCAATTCATCACTAAATTCCCTCAGGGGTGAAAGTGCCCCTGGTTGAGAACCATTAAAGCAGGATCACAAAGTAAGTTCTAGAGAATGGAATAGGACAAAGAGTGCAAATTAATATCTCTACAAAGTGGTAACAACTTTGTTAATAATCAAACACAAAATTAGTTACCTTTATCTCTGGATCTGACAGCTGGTTCTTCAACAACTCAAAGTCATTTGTTTCCCCCTTAAGAAGAAAGGGGGGGGAAAATGAATTTTTGCTCGCTTGGGTTTCCCTTTTAAAGACCAACAGCAGGACTTTATACTACAAAAAGAAAACTGTAACACTGACATCTCAGTTCTGGATTACAAAATCCTGGCTATAAAAATTTTTTAAATCATGTTAGTGTAGCTAGGGGACTTGGAAAGAAGAAAATGACAATAGCCCATTCGTGTTTAGGTACACTTGTGTACACCTGTGTACTGACATCTGACCACGATAGAATCCATGCACATATGTGGATATAAATGCAGGTCACACATGAAAGTAAACAGAATGTACATTTTCCCACCATCACTGAAACACAGTAGAATTGCTTCTAAACTAACATAGAAACAAAGCCCCAAAAAATCCCCATTAACAGAGCTGGTTTATTATCCCAAAGCAACACTTACGTAACTCCTTAAGAAATAAAGTGCTCTGATCTAATGGGGTTTTTTTAAATTATACCACTTGCCAAAGATTGTCAAGGACACTAGGTAAATAAGGCATCTGAAGGTGTAAAACCGCAGAAAAGGGGTTACTACTCTAATTGTGAGCTGACAACATTATGCTATTGTTAAACTGATTTGACTTCAACATTGGTATTTGAAATCCATCTTATTTGTCTACTGGTCTTTAGTATGACAGTTACAATAGTATTCTGACCACCAAAAATCAAACCTCAATACATCAATTACATTTCAATAAATCTGAGGGAAAAACCCATCAAACCTCACACTATCCCCTCTTACCTTTTTATACTTCAGTAACACTTCTCTCACAGTTCCACCAAACCGAACAGTTTTTCTTGGGGGAGAATTGAAGAAATCATTCTCTAAAGCGAGCATGTCTGAAAGCCTACAGAACCAAAAGTATCAAGCCATTAAGTGCATGACGAGGAACAATAAAATTTATAATATCCAATATCATTCAGTGAGACCACTGCTAAAGTCCCCTAACTGGCCTCCCTCCTCCCACTTGAATCCCCCACCAATGCATTCTTCATTCAGTGATCTAAAAATCTTTCAAAAACTAAAGACAGGCTTCCCTGGTGGTCCAGTGGTTAAGAATCTGCCTGCCAATGCAGGGGACATGGATTTTATTCCTGGTCCGGGAAGATCCCACATGTCGAGGGGCAACTAAATAAGCCACCACAACTACTGAAGCCTGGGCACCCCAGAGCCTGTGCTGTGCAACAAGAGAAGCCACAGCAGTGAGAAGCCTGCACACCACAATGAAAGCAGCCTGTTTGCTGCAACTAGAGAAAGCTCACAGCAACCCAGTATTTTTTTTAAAACTTAAAAAAGACAGATCATGTTACTCTTCTGCTTGAATTCTCCAAAGGTTTCCTACTTCACTTAGAGAATAAAAAAATCTAAACTCCTTATCGTCTTCAAGGTCCTACATTAATTAATCTAGCCCTTACCTATCTCTCTGACCTCACCTCCAACCCTTACATACTGCAGCCAGAGTCCTTTCTGCTATCCAAGTTCACCAATCAGATTCCCGTATAACTTACTATTCCCTCTGTTAGAAACACTCATTCTCCAAATCTATACATGGTTGGATCCTTGTCTTCTTTCAAGTTGAAGCTCAAATGTCAGAGAGGCCTTCCACATCAGAAATCTTAAGTATCCATCCTCTCCCTCTCCTCTACCATCATCCTGTTTTATTTCTTCACAGTAGTTACCACTATCTGAAATTATCATTGATTTACTGTCTTTCCCTCCTTAGACTTTAAACTCGGTTCAGAGCACGGACATTGTCTCTTTTGATATACTGTCCCCAACTCTAACATCAAAAGTAGGTACTTGAAAAAATAATTATGATATTACACCAAGAGTTCCACAAAGTTTGTTTCTTTTAAACAAGTCAGTGAAAAAACATAGCATCCTGCTAAAGACTCTCAAAGTTAAACCCTAAAGTATTTTATGAGAGTTATGGGTTTTAAAAGTTGAGCTAGATATAAAACATTGTCAAGCAAACATGCGTCAAAATAACCTTCAGATAAACAAAAACTTAAAGACACAATCTGCCATCAGTGGCATCATTTGGTTAATAATCCAAATAGCCCAAGGATCTCTTTCTGAATCTAGTCGAAGAAGCAGGAGGGAAGAAGAGTAAAGGAGTATAATGTACCCAGGCCTGGAAAAATACGAGGGAGCCCAGTAGGGAGAAAAGCGGACACTGGAACCGAGCAGATTCCTTTTCCCAGCCCCTCTCCCACCTTTATTACCCATCTAAGGTGCATGGGCTCACTCCTGACCACCTAAAGTGACCCTCTTCCCTCGGTTCCCACCCATTCCATGAGCTCTGGCCCAGACCCTTCAGCTCTGGTCCCCTAATCCAGGTCCAGTGCTTTGGTCCCGGACGCGCAGAATGAAGTGTCCTGGGCTCTTACCCGGTTCTCGACGAGCCCAGCGTCTTGACCGCAGAGGCCGAAGCGGCCGCTTCTCCGGGAAACCGCGTGTGAAGCAGCGGAGCCGCCATCCGGCCGGACAAACGAACGCAACGACTGCAGCTTGTGCCGGAAGTCTTTCTCCCTCTAGGCCCGCCTCCGTCCCGGAAGACTCGCGTGAGAGCGACGGGCTTCAGCCAATCAGGAGCCCCACGCGGGGAGCGCTGAGTTACCCCGTTCAGGCTAGAGCGCCGCCAAGGCGTAATCCCCGCCGTGAATCAGGCCCCTTCTTCCTCTTGGAGGACTTTCCCTGCCAAGCGAGCGGCTGACGGCGGCTGTGGACTCCGCTAGTGGCTCAGCGGTAAAGAATCCGCCAGCCAATGCAGGAGACTTGGGTCCGATCCCTGAGTCGGGAAGGTCTGGTGGAGGAGGGCATGGCTACCCACTCCAGTGTTCTTGTTTGGAGAATCCCATGGACAGAGGAGCCTGGAGGGCTATAGTCCATGGGGTCGCAAAGAATGCACGGCTGAAGCGACTTAGCCAGTGCACTGTACTGAGCCAACTTTGACTCAGAGTTGGACCTTTACCGACAAAGGTCCGTCTAGTCAAAACTATGGTTTTTCCAGTAGTCATGTGGGGATGTGAGAGTTGGACTATAAAGAAGGCAAACTGTGGTGTTGCAGAAGACTCTTGAGAGTCCCTTGGACAGCAAGGAGCTCAAACCAGTAAATCCTAAAGGAAATCAGTCCTGAATATTCATTGGAAGGACTGATGCTGAAGCTGAAGCTCCAATACTTTGGCCACCTGATGTG
Source organism: Giraffa tippelskirchi (assembly GCF_054371585.1). Taxonomy (NCBI): domain Eukaryota; kingdom Metazoa; phylum Chordata; class Mammalia; order Artiodactyla; family Giraffidae; genus Giraffa; species Giraffa tippelskirchi. The sequence goes on from NC_137287.1 coordinate 27,781,176, forward strand.
AAGAGCGGTTTCATTAGAAAAAAACCCGGATGCTAGGAAAGACGGAGGGCAGAAGGAGAAGGGAACGACAGAGGATGAGATGGTTGGATGGCATCACTGACTCAATGGACATAAGTTTGAGCAAGCTCTGGGAGATAGTAAAAGACAGGGAAGCCTGGCATGCTGCAGTCCATGGGGGTCACAAGGAGTTGGACACGAATGAGCAACTGAACAACCACTGTAATGAGACTGGAGAGTTGCCTGGGGGGTGTCTGTCCAGCCCTGAGTTTCCCAGAGAAGGGGTGGGGACACCGGGAGGGGCTAATCAGTGGCTTGGTATGTCGACTTTTAACTTTTTGGAGTCAGAGCCTCCCTCAGTCAAACTGAAGAACCCAAGCCTAGCGGGCTAAGGTACATAGGGTCACAGAGAATTGGACACAACTGAAGCAACTTAGCATGCAGGCACTCATAAAACAGATAACTAACGAGAACCTACTGTCTAGTGCAGAGAATGCTACTCAGTGCTCTGTGGTGACCTAAATGGGAAGGAAATCTGAAAAAGAGGGAGTATATGTATACATATCGCTGATTCACTTTGCTGTACAGTATAAACTAACACAACATTGTAAAGCAACTACACTCCAATAAAAATCAATAATAAAAATGAAGAACTGGAAGCCTTGTGATTAATCCAAGCCCACAGAAAGATGGGGTGGGTCAGGATTTGAACAAGTCGGCTTGACCCAGAACCTGCTTCTTCCTACCTACTGGGCTGTTCTCACAAACACCCAAACTAATCTCACCCTCCTGGAAACAGGCTTGATGATATGTCTTATCCGAAAATCTCAGAGCTGTGATAATTCTGGGATTAGAAATCAAAGAGTGAGAGAAGACAGTTTCCAAAAGGCATTAACCCTTAAACTTAAAAATTTTAAAGATGTACCGAGTCAGCCAGACCAGCAAAGCAGGGAAGGATCTTCCGAATATAGGGTACAACAGATGCCAAGGCAGGGTGGGTGGGAAGGAGGCAGAGGGAAAAAGGGGATGTCCCTCCCCTTACTTTCTAAGAAAGGGGAATTGTTGCAACCTTTGGGAACTGTATAGAACTATATCAAAAGGGCATAAACTAGGTATAGCAACTTTTAAAATATAAAGCAGTGTTCTGTTTTGGCAATGGTGTAAAATCAGTAATTGTCCTTCTGCTGCCTCCATATGGGCACACCATTTCTTGCCTCACTGCTTCAGAGTTCCTGCGGAATGCTGGGCAGAAATCATCCATGTCCCAGGAACTGAGGAAATTGCATGGTAGCTCACAAAGATGTTCAAGATAGCTGTTTAAGTGGGAATCTCTTCCCCTATATCCACAAAGCAGAGCTAAAAAGAAAAGAAAATCACAATTCTTTGCACTCTCAGCCAGTAGAAGTTAAACTGTACTGTCTAGGAATTTGACAGTTTATTCCTTCACTTGTAAAAAGTCTGATATGTATTAAAGAATATATGTTAATGTAAGTTATTAAACATAGTAAAGTGAAGACCTGTGAATATACAACCAACTTATGAAACAGCCTGTATTATTGATGCTTCCTATGTGCTCCTTCCAGACCCCCACCGTCTGCCTGCTTCCTCTGAAAGTAACCACTATCCTGAGTTTTTAAAAAATCATTTCAACTTTTCTTTATGCAATTACCATATATATTCCCAGACAACAAACATACTACTTATTTCTCTTGTCTTTCCATGATAAAACTACTTCAATGTGGTATTATACTGCTGTTTCTTTTCAATCAACATTTTGCTTCTAGAATCCAATCCTGTTGTGTGTAATTGTGTTTCTCCTACCATATAGCATGGGCTTCCCTGGTGGCTCAGCAAAAAGGAATTCACCTGCAATGCAGGAGACGCGGGTTTGATCCCTGGGTTAGGAAGATCCCCTGGAGAAGGAAATGGCAACCCACTCCAGTATTGTTGCCTGGGAAATCCCATGGATAGAGGAGCCTAGAGGGCTACAGTCCATGGGGTCCTAAAGAGTTGGACACAACTTAGCAACTAAACAGCAATAGCCATGATTTATCAATCCATTTTCCTGTCTCCAATATTTAGATTGTTTCCTTCCCCGGCTCCTCCCTACTCTTACATACCTTGTTATGAATATTCTTACAGTCTCCTGACTCATAGGTGCAAGAATTTGTCTTAGGGTAGAGTTGCTCTTGGAGGTATACAAGACACAGTCAAAGAGCTTTCCTAAGTGGTTGTGCCAATCTACACTCCCTGCAATACTTCATCCATAAGGTTGAACACAGCTTCTTCCTTATTTTCATAAAGCACGGTTAAGACAAGGCTTCTGTGTTAAATTTTTTTCAATAACACCCGAGCACAATACAGAAAAAATCCTAAAACTAAGTGGCATAATCTTCTGTGGGAGTTCTCGGGTCATGCTCCTTCATCGTGGATCCTCTACTCACTCTGTTTCATGGGCCAACTCAGCGTGACAGGATAAAAGCCTCATTTATCCAGTCTTGCCTTCCTCAGACTCATGGCTTTTTGTCTCCAACTCTTAGAAAAAAAAAGTACCAGTACTAATAAAGACCCCTCCTCCAACCGCAACAACAACAAAAAGCAAACAAATAAGAACATGTGCTTGCAAAGATACAACCTCGCCTACAATGTAGTCATCCTTTTGTATCACTGAGTATTATGATTATTCATAATTGCTCTCCCACTCCAGTCCTCTTGCCTGGACAATCCCATGGACAGAGGAGCCTGGTGGGCTGCAGTCCATGGGATCGCTAAGAGTCAGACACGACTGAAGCGACTTAGCAGCAGCAGCAGCAGCAGCATAATTGCTCTGAGCTTCTTCACTCTAGAATGAAATTTTAATTTCATGTACCCAGATGACCCATTAAACTGTTTTTCAAAAGAGCAGTCTTCCTCTAGAGATAAATTTTACACTCATCCTCAGAGCAGTTCTTTTGGGTAAAGCCACAATCGTGGCTTGAAAGTACCAGAAGCTATCTTTAGCTAGTTTAAGCAGAAAAGAAAAATTTGTTCTAAGGTTACAGGATATCTTAAAGCACCAAAAAAGAATTTCTCACTGGCCAAATTTGAGTCAGGGACTTCTCTGGTGGCTCAGTGGTAAAGAATCCACCTGCCAATGCAAGAGACATGGGTATGATCCCTGGGTTAGGAAGATCCCCTGGAGAAGGAAATGGCAACTCACTCCTGTATTCTTGCCTGGGAAATCTCACGCACAGAAGAGTCTGGCAGGCTACGGTCCATAGAGTCGCAAAGAGTCAGACATGACTTAGTGACTAAATAACAACAATAGGCCCTCCTCTAACCCAGTCTAGAGAGATGAGGTCATATGGTACCAAATGGCTTCCAGTGAATTTTTGCTGTAGATGAAAGGGTCACAATTAATGCTCCAGAAATGTTTTTCAAATCACTGAATGGCAGGGATGTTCCAAATGAATAATTTCTAACTAGCAAAGCCAATAATAAATATCTCATTTGTTCCCTTCCCCTTTCCAAAGAGTCAACAGTTATTTTATGAGTCACCTATCTTTATAGAAACATCATTCATTAATACAAGATGTCAACCGTATAGCTTTCATGTAGTTAATGAATATTAATTAACAATGTATATATATTTACTAATTAATATGTCATATTCACATATTATGTATGCAATTATAAATAAATATTCATATACTATGTGTATGTAATATAAAATTATATACAATATAATTAATGTATTTAATATATGATTAAATAATATAAGTGTATCCAAAGCCCATTAATTTAGAGCTTTCCTTGTCCTAGAGAAACATAAAGCAGTTTCTCAACCTTGGCACTGGCGACATTTCAGATCAGATAATCCTTCATGAGGGGAGGAGGCTGTCCTGTGCATTGCAGGATGTTTAGCGGTATCTCTGGTCTTCACTCACGAGGTGACAGTAGCATCCCCCTCTGTGCCATTGTGACAAGCAAAGGTCTCCAGACATTGCCAAATGCCCCAAGGAGACAATATTCCCAAAATTAAGAACCACTGGTATAAATCACGATCTTAGTGAACACAACTGCGCTCATTTCACATGCTAGAAAGGTAATGCTCAAAATCCTTCAAGCCAGGCTTCAACAATACATGAACCAAAAAATTCCAGATGGTCAAGCTGGATTTAGAAAAGGCAGAGGAACCAGAGACCAAATTGCTGACATCCAGTGGATCACAGAAAAAGCAAGGGAATTAAAAAAAAAATCTACTTCTGCTTCATTGACTATGCTAAAGCCTTTGACTGTGTGGATCACAAAAAACTGTGGAAAATTCTGAAAGAGATGGGACTACCAGACCACCTTACCTACATCCTGCGAAACCTGTATGCCGGTCAAGAAGCAACAGTTAGAACCAGACATGGAAAACTGACTGGTTCCAAACTGGGAAAGGAGTACGTCAAGGCTGTATATCGTCACCCTGCTTATTGAACATCTACACAGAGTACATCATGCGAAATGCCAGACTGGGTAAACACAAGCTAGAATTAAGATTGCGGTAGAAATATCAACAACCTCAGATATGCAGATGACACCACACTAATGACAGAAAGCAAAGAGGAACTAAAGAGCCTCTTGATGAAGGCAAAAGAGGAGAGTGAGAAAACTGGCTTAAAACTCAACATTCAAAAAACTATCTTGGTATCTGCTCCCATGACTCCATGGCAAATAGATGGGTGAAATGTGGAAACAGTGACAGATTTCATTTTCTTGGACTCCAAAATCACTGCAGACGGTGACTGTAACCACGAAATTAGAAGACACTTGCTCCTTGGAAGTAAAGCTCTGACAAATCTAGACAGTGTATTAAAAAGCAGAGACACATTTTGTGAAGAGGCGAAGACTGAGTGATTGCGACGACATTGCCGACCTCCAGCAGCAATCGGCTTCTCCACGTAGAACTCAGGGGTAGGAGATTCAGAATCAAATCTCTTCTCCCTTCCTCCTCCTGTGACATTTTTTGATCTTCAGCTACATTTTTGAGCTTTGTGAGGCACCGTATCATCAAAAACAATGGCCAGCAATGTTACCAACAAGACGGATCCTTGCTCCATGAACTCTTGTGTATTCTTTGGGAATCTCAATACTCTTGTGGTCAAGAAATCTGACGTGCAAGCAGTCTTCTGAAAATACGGCAAAATCGTGGGTTGCTCTGTTCTTAGGGGCTTTGCCTTCATTCAGTGTGTTAATGAGAGAAATGCCCAGGCTGCTGTGGCAGGAGAGGATGGCAGAATAATTGCTGGCCAGGTTTTAGGTATTAATCTGGCTGCAGAGCCAAAAATGAACCGAGGAAAAGTGAAAGTGAAGTCACTCAGTCGTGTCTGACTCTTCGCGACCCCATGGACTGCAGCCCACCAGGCTCCTCCATCCATGGGATTTTCTAGGCAAGAGTACTGGAGTGGGTTGCCATTGCCAAGGAAAAGCAGGTGTGAAACGATCTGCAGCGGAGATGTACGGGTCAGTACCAGAACACGCTTCTCTGTCCCCTCCACTCAGCTCATCTTTTGACTTGGACTGTGACGTTCAACAGGATTATTACGACAGGATGTACAGTTACCCAGCAGGTGTTCCTCCTCCTCCTCCTATTGCTTGGTCTGTAGTGCCCTCAAAACACCAGTGGGTATCAGGAAACACCTCACGAAGGGGCAAACGTGGCTTCAATTCTAAGAGCGGACAGCAGGGATCTTACTCTAAGTCTGGAAAGTTGAAAGGAGATGACCTTCAGACCGTTAAGAAGGAGTTAACCTAGATAAAACAAAAAGTGGGTTCTTTACTGGAAAGCCTGGAAAAAAATTGAAAAGGAACAGAGCAAACAAGGAGTGGAGATGAAGAAGGGAAAGTCAGAAGAGGAACAGAGCGGCAGCTCCCTGAAGCAAGATGAGACTAATGTGAAGATGGAGTCTGAGCGGGGGGTGCAGATGACTCTGCTGAGGAGGGGGACCTACGGGATGATGACAATAATGAAGATCGGGGGGATGACCAGCTGGAGTTGATCAAGGATGATGAAAAAGAGGCTGAGGAAGGAGAGGATGACAGAGACAGTGCCAATGGTAGGATGACTCTTAAGCACATAGTGGGGTTTAGAAATCTTGTCCCATTATTTCTTTACCTAGGCGCTTGTCTAAGATCAAAATTTTCACCAGATCCTCTCCCTTAGTATCTTCAGCACATGCTCACTGTTCTCCCCACCTTTGTCCTTCCCATGTTCATTAATTCATATTGCCCTGCACCTAGTCCTATTTTCACTTCCTTTGACCCTCCTAGTAGTTACGTTAAGTCTTTACCCTGTAATTTTTGCTTTAATTTTGATATGTCTTTATGACTTAACAATAAAAAGGATGTATGGTTTTTATCAACTGTCTCCAAAATAATCTCTTGTTATAGAGGGAGTACAGTTCTTTCCATTCATACAGTAGCTGCTTCGCTAACTACAAAGGCAGTCTCATTAGTTGAGTAGAACCTGAGAGCAGCTTTGAGTTAGAAGCATGTGTGTTATACCCCACATAAGAGTGCTATGTGGGGCTGTTCAACACAAATGTAACAATGTATTTTTGTGAATGAGAGTTGGCATGTTAAATGCATCCTCTAGAAAAATAACTAGTGTAATAGGCTTAAGATTTGTTTTTTAAAGATGATACTGTGGGTTATTTTTGTGAACAGCCTGATGTTTGGGAACTTTTTTTTTCTCAAAATAAACAAGTCCTTATTAAACCAGGAATTTGGAGGGGGAAAAAAAAAGCAGAGACATCACTTTGCCAACAAAGGTCCATACAGTGAAAGCTATGGTATTTCTACTAATCATGTATGGATGTGAGAGTTGAACCATCAAGAAGGCTGAGCACCAAAGAATTGATGCTTTTGAACTGTGGTGTTGGAGAAGACTCTTGAGAGTCCTTTGGGCAGCAAGGCAATCAAACCAGTCAATCCTAAAGGAAATCATCCCTGAATATTGGAAGGACTGATGCTGAAACTGAAGATCCAGTACTTTGACTACTACTTTGACTACTTTGATGTGAAGAACTAACTGTTGGAAAAGATCCTGATGCTGGGAAGGATTGAAGGCAGGAGGAGAAGGGGCTGACAGAGGATGAGATGGTTGGATGGCATCACCAACTCAATGGACATAAGTCTGAGCAAACTCAGGGAGATAGTGAAGGACAGGGAAGCCTGGTGTGCTGCAGTCCATGGGGTCGCAAAGAATCAAACATGACTGAGCAACTGAACAACAACGAGGTGAACTTTTAGTCCAATTGAAGACACAAAACATGTGAAACAACTGGAGGACAAAGAGGTAAAACAATATACAAAATTATAAACAGTCATACAGTTTCCATTTTTGCCTTTAATATTCTTTGGAAGATGTAGGCTCCATCCCTGGGTCGGGAAGATCTCCAACCCACTCCAGTATTTTTGCCTGAAAAATTCCATGGACAGAGAAGCCTGGTGGGCTACAGTCCATGGGGTCGCGAAGAGTCGGACATGGCTGAAGCGACTTAGCGCACAAGCACAAATCTATTAAGTCCTTTAAAGGAGACAACATGGTACTTGCTGTTGAGTTCTATAAAGTGCATAACTTACATCTGCAGGGCATTCTGGGAAGTTTCCCTGAGAAAGTGATTATTGAATCAAAATTTAAAAAATCACTAAGTGTGAAAGGGTCAGCAGGCTATGTGGGGATAGCGCTTTTAAATCAAGGAGAAAAGTGTGTGCAAGACCCCATGGCAAGAGTAAAATAGGGGATATGAGTTAGGATTTGAGTTTAACAGTCCAGGGTTAAGGTAATAGTCCTTTGGAGGAAGGTGGTGGTGGTGGTGAAGAGAATCCATTGAGAAAAGTCAAAACTGGAATCTTGAAATAAATGAATGATTGGGAATCCTTTTGTAATGCAAATATGCATTCCTTTCCCTTCTTAATATTCAACTATGTTAGCTTTTTGCAATGCAAGACACAAAGTACAAAAACCTAAGCTGAGTGGATGTTGAATTTCAGAAGTAATGTGTTATTTAATAGCACTTCACCATAACATAGGGCTCCCCTGGGGCTCAGCTGGTAAAGAATCCACCTGCAATGCGGGAGACCTGGCATCGATCCCTGGGTTGGGAAGATTCCCTGGAGAAGGGAAAGGCTACCCACTCCGGTATTCTGGCCTAGAGAATTCCATGGACAGTCCATGGGGTCGCAAAGAGTTGGACACGACTGAGCGACTTTCACTTTTACCATAATATAATCTGATAATGGTACTGGAAAATTTTCTCTATATTGTTACTGAACTCAGGTTCACCTGCTCCTCGCTCAAGAATCCAATACCAAGAGACAAGTGTCACGTAAAAGGAAAGACAGCTTTATTGAGGAGGATGGCAATCCTGGGGAGAAGGTGGACCCATGAACCAAAATATCAACTCCCTACTCCCCAGGTTTTTACTCGGAGATTATATAGGGAAAAGATAAATGGGCTATATGCTGGAGAAGGAGCAGTCTTCTATTTTCAGAGATGAATGTCTCAGTCACACAGTTCCAAGTAGCCATCATGGCTTGCGTGTGGTTGGAACACCTGTTGTTCAGTCGCTAAGTAGTGTCTGACCCTTTGGGACCCCATGGACTACGCACGCCAGGCCTCCTCTGTCCTCCACTATCTCCCGGAGTCTGCTCAAATCTGTCCATTGAGTCAGTGATGCTACCTAATCATTTCATCCTCTGCCACCCCCTTCTCCTTTTGCCTTCAATCTTTCCCAGTATCAGAGTCTTTTCCAATGAGTCAGCTCTTCACATCAGGTGGCCAAAGTATTGGAGCTTCAGCATCAGTCCTTCTAATAAATATTTAGGGTTGATTTCCTTTAGGATTAACTGGTTTGATCTCCTTGCAGTCCAAGGGACTCTCGAGAGTCTTTTCTAGCACCACAATTCGAAAGCATCAGTTCCTCAGTGCTCAGGCTTCTTTATGGCCCAACTCTCACATCTGTACATGACTACTGGAAAAATCATAGCTTTGATTATACGTACCTTTGTTAACAACTTTAGAGAAACTTTAAAAGGGAAGGGGGACAGAAAAAGAGAAGCTACTTGAAAAGATGCATAATATCCTACTATTCACTTTTTTAAAAAGCACAGACTTGTATAAAAATATATGCTGGGTTTTGCACAGACTCTCTGGATAGATGTTCCAGACACTAAAAACAATGATTGCTTCTAGGAAAGAGCCATTAAGGACTGGGGAGCTGGGGGGTGGGGTTCACAAGCTGAAGGAAGATTTACTTTTTACTGTATAGCTTTTAGTACTATTTCCCTTTTTCTTTGCTAACCATGTTCATGCACTCCATCCTTAAAAAAATTAAAATGTTCTGGTAATAAAGGAAAAGTAAAAAGATTCATTGTCCTTTCTGAGCTCAAATTCAAATCTCTGAGATAATGTATTTTTTAAGGAAACTACAACACAATGAAATAATTATACTGATTTGCTAGAAGGAGGACTCCTACTCAGGGCTGTCAGATTTTAGTCCAGCCTCTGCCACTAACTAGGTATAGGCAGGTCACTTACGATTTTCATTTGTTTGTTTGGGGGCAGGGAATGGACTAAACAGTCTTTGGAATTGTTAAAGTCAATGCTCAATCACTAGTGGCTGATTGGTCAATACGTATTTATTAGGTCCAAATTTATTATTGCTTTTAAATATTTATTAGAATGGAAACAACCAAAATGTCCGTCAATAGGAAACAAGTGAAATTATGATACATCTATTCAATGGAATACTGTGTGTTCATAAAAAAAAAATAAGAAAGCTCTTTAACACCCAAAATGGCAACCCACTTCAGTATTCTTGCCTGGAAAATTCCATGGAGGGTGGAACCTGGTAGGCTACAGTCCACGGGGTTGCAAAGAGTTGGACACAACTGAGCGACTTCACTTTCACTTTAACACCCAAAATGGAAAATCTCTGAGATAACATATTAAGTTTAAAAAAGCATGTAAAGAAATACTAGAATGTATAAGCACTTTGCGTATATAAATGATATTCATACATGAATGCATTATATATATGCTTGAATGAAAGGATTTATAAGAAATTAGTAACATTTTTAAAATTATGTATTTATTTTGGGATGCACTGGGTTCACTGATGCTGCACTGGCTTTCTTTAGTTGCAGTGCTTAGGTTTCTCATTGCAGCGGCTCCTCTTGTTGCAGTGCACTGGACCTAGAGAGTGAGGGCTTCAGGAGTTGTGGCACGGGCTTAGTTGCTCTGTGGCATGTGGGATCTTCCTGGACCAGGGATCAAACTTGTGTCCCCTGCACTGGCAGGCAGATTCTTAACCAGTGGTCCACCAGGGAAGCCCCTAATAACATTTTTGATGTCTATCAGTAGCAATGTTCCGAAGGTTGAAGGGAGGCTTTAATATGTGCTATTTTATGCTTTTTGGATTTTGCAATATGGAATTACATTACGGAGTCAAAGATTTAAACTTTAAAAATCTGCTCATCCTGTAAAGCATTTTATTTCTACATCACTTTTTAAAAATTGAAATATAGTTGATGTACGATAGTATATGTTACAAGTGTACAATATAGTGATACATAATTAAGGTTATACTCCATCAGAGTTGTCATAAAATATTGGCTATATTCCCTGTGCTGTACAATATAGCCTTGTGGCTTATTTTATACATAATAGTTTGTATCTCTTACTCCGCTACCCCTTGTCTTGCCTCTCCCCACTGGTAACTGCTAGTTCGTTCTCTGTACCTGTGAGTCTGTTTCTTTTCTGTTATACTCACTAGTTTGTTGTGTTTTTTTTAGATTCTACATACAACTGATATCATACAACATTTGTTTTTCTCTATCTGACTTATTTTACTTAGCACAATGCCCTCCAAGTCCATCCATGTTGTTCAAATGGCAAAATTTTCTTTTTCTAATGGCTGAATAGTATAAAATACTTCTTTAAATCAACGGTAAGATAAACCAGAAGAGTCTAGTGTTTTTTACTTTATTGTATATTTATTGATTGTTTAATACATTTATGTTTTTAATAAGATTTATTTTTCCTTCATGTCAAGGCCTGTGCGGAGTCCTGGCCGGGGGTGCAGCTCTGCTCAGCTCAGTCACTTGGGGACCTAGTGTTTGTAAAAGACATAAGTACCTATATTTACTAAGATGATTATAAAGTTGTTTCTATTTTTCTTTCAAGGTGACTATCTGCTTCTCAGCATTGGTGGCGCCCGAGGTTCACTGATCACAATTCTTAGGAACCAACTCTATTTACCCAAGATAAAATTCAATCATACTAGTATTGATTAGCCTCTGCAAGATAAAAGGCTCTTCTGCAGGTTCCTGAAATGTGCATATGTACATACCCTCTGCCCTCCAAGAAGGTCCTTTGCATTTACTTGGTCCCTTATTCTGCACTACATTAAAGTTGATTTTTCTCTGAATTCCTAACTATAGCTCTTGAATTCTTAAAACAACTCTGCTGAGACTTCCCTGGTGGCCCAGTGGCTAAGATTCCACACTCCCAATCCTGCGCAGGGGGCCTGGGTTCAATACTTGGTCAAGGAACTAGATTCTACATGTTGCAGCTAAGACCTGGTGCAGCCAAACAAACAATCAATAAAATTAATATCAGCAACAACAACAAAACAACTGTGCTTACCTGGTGCATTTTATATACAGAAGCTCAGCTGTTGCATATATTTATTACTTAAAAATAAATCTATAAATATTAAATGGTTTATAAATTGCTGGTTTAATCCAACCATTCTTTTTGGATTGTGGTCAAATACACAGAAAGTTTTGGTGGTGCTAGTGGTAAAGAACCTGACTGCCAATGCAGGAGACATAAGAGACACGGGTTCTATCCCTGGGTCAGGAAGATCCCCTGGAGTAGGGCATAGCAGCCCACTCCAGTATTCTTGCCTGGAGAATCGCATGGAAAGAGGAGCCTGGTGGGCTACAGTCCATGGGGTTGCAAAGAGTTGGATACGACTGAAGCAACTTAGCACGCAAGCATGCACACATAAAATTTACCATCTTAACCATTTTCAAATGTACAGTTCAGTAGTGTTAAGTACATTCACACTGTTGCACAACCAATCTCCATAACCCTTTTCATCTGAAATTCTGTACCCATTAAACAACTCCCCATCCCCCAACTACCCCAAGACTCTGGAAATCATCACTCTTCTGTCTCTGTGAGTTTGATTCTCTGACATGAGAAATCTTGCCGGAGTCCTGCTCCAGCTAGTCCAGGGGTACCCAAGGGATGAACGGCGTCGGCGAAAAGAAAGAAAGGAAAGAAAGAAAGACACAGAGTCTTTTGAAGGTTCAGAGATGATCCTTCATTTATTGCTCTACGTTTCTACTTATATAGCACATGTTTTAGGTCAGTCACCTTTGTAATGATTTTTTTGCAATATTTTTCTATTCAGATGATTTATCTTTTGATTCTAAGATGTAAAGTTCCTTCCTGGTCTTTTGTTACATTTCAGTTACATTTTTACCCCGAAACCTATTCTTATTTTACTAAAAACATGATCCATGATGTCATAAATCATATTGTTCTATCTACTTAGCAAACACAGCATCTTGCTTCAGGGAATAAGCACTATAGCGGGATCTAAGATCAAGAGTCTCTCATAGTACAGCATTGTCTGTGGGGGTCTGTTTACCATCTACCCACATATCACAAGACTATTTTGGGCAAAAACAAATCTTTTACAGTCTACCCTGAAACCACCTGCAATATGACTCACATATTTCCTTTTGTCTGTGTTCAGATTCTGGGGGGCACAAATATTTCTAGCAGCCCAATCTTTATGAGAAAAGGCAATTGGCTTAGTTTCTGTAATTTTTCTTAATACATGATCCAAGTTTTCAATCATCAATAATAATCTCCTCATGAGGCCAGGTCACAATAGGCTTAGGGCTTGTTTTTTAAATGAACATGGCCTTATTCCCTGGCTGAGTGTTAGGGATCCATCAACCAGGGGCCTCTGTAGGTTTAATCATTTTGGGAATATTTCTTTGGGACAGAGGATCATTTTTCTTTTCCGTAAACTCGTGAAATCACTACAGCTGCTGCTGCTGCTAAGTCGCTTCAGTCGTGTCTGACTCTGTGCGACCCCACAGACGGCAGCCCACCAGGCTCCCCCGTCCCTGGGCTTCTCCAGGCAAGAATATTGAAGCGGGTTGCCATTTCCTTCTCCAGTGCATGAAAGGGAAAAGTGAAAGTGAAGTCGCTCAGTCGTGTCCGACTCTTAGCGACCCCATGGACTGTAGCCTACCAGGCTCCTCCATCCTGCCAACAAAGAAAGAAACACAGCTAGCCACAACAAAGGCATAGAAACAGGAAGGAGTGAAGGTTCCGATCTTGGCGAGAAACCGCTTTGCACTTTCTTCTCAAGTGGTGCCGTGATTTTGTCATCCAGCAGTAGTTCCAAAACAGCTCCCAACAAAATCTTATATAGGTGGACTCACACAGCATATGTCTTGTCCCATATGTCTTGTAGCATAGTGTCCTGCCATTATTCTTTTTTCCAAGTATCTGCAATGCATAAAGGCTTCCAGCTTGAGTTAATTTTTAAAAATTCTGAACACAGAAATACTGAAGCATGGGACAGAAAATGGGAATAAATATAAAAACAACTAACATTTTTAGAAGGTTTGATAAAACATACCATACCACATACTTTTGCTTGTAATTGGAAATCTAAAAAAAGAGACTATCCCTATATTAGAGCATTCTTGCATAAATAATCCAAGGATACAAAGGAAGAACATAAATGGAGAACAGTCCCACGTGAATTTTGATTATCATTAATCAGTTCAGTTGCTCAGTCGTGTCCGACTCTTTGCAACCCCATGAACAGCAGCACGCCAGGCCTCCCTGTCCATCATCAACTCCCAGAGTTCACCCAAACTCATGTCCATTGAGTCGGTGATGCCATCCAACCATTTCATCCTCTGTCCTTCCCTTCTCCTCCTGCCCTCAATCTTTCCCAGCATCAGGGTCTTTTCAAATGTCAGCTCTTCGCATCAGGTGGCCAAAGTATTGGAGTTTCAGCTTCAATGTCAGTCCTTCCAATGAACATCCATGACTGATCTCCTTTAGGATGGACTGGTTGGATCTTCTTGCAGTCCAAGGGACTCTCAAGAGTCTTCTCCAACACCACAGTTCAAAAGCATCAATTCTTCAGCGCTCAGCTTTCTTCACCGTCCAACTCTCACATCCATACATGACTGGAAAAACCATAGCTTTGACTAGACGGACATTTGTTGACAAAGTAACATCTCTGCTTTTTAATATGCTGTCTCAGTTGGTCATAACTTTCCTTCCAAGGAGTAAGCGTCTTTTAATTTCACGGCTGCAGTCACCATCTGCAGTGATTTTGGAGCCCAGAAAAATAAAGTCAGCCACTGTTTCCACTGTTTCCCCATCTATTTGCCATGAAGTGATGGGACCGCATGTCATGATTTTAGTTTTCTGAATGCTGAGCTTTAAGCCAACTTTTTCACTCTCCTCTTTCACTTTCATCAAGAGGCTCTTTAGTTCTTCTTCACTTTCTGGCAGAAGGGTGGTGTCATCTGCATATCTGAGGTTATTGATATTTCTCCCGGCAATCTTGATTCCAGCTTGTCTTTCTTCCAGCCCAGCGTTTCTCATGATGTACTCTGCATATAAGTTAAATAAGCAGGGTGACAATATACAGCCTTGATGTACTGCTTTTCCTATTTGGAACCAGTTTGTTGTTCCATGTCCAGTTCTAACTATTGCTTCCTGACCTGCATACAGGTTTCTCAAGAGGCAGGTCAGGTGGTCTGGTATTCCCATCTCCTTCAGAATTTTCCACAGTTTACTGTGATCCACACAGTCAAAGGCTTTGGCATAGTCAATAAAGCAGAAATAGATGTTTTTCTGGAACTCTCTTGCTTTTTCGATGATCCAGCAGATGTTGGCGATTTAATCTCTGATTCCTCTGCCTTTTCTAGCAGCTTGAACATCTGGAAGTTATCATTAATATATGCAATCAAATCAGCAGTTTTAAATCCTTGGGGAAAAGGGAAACTCCTGCTATTTAAAACAAATGAACATACAAATTGTAATACATTGATTGTACTAATCTTTCTGATAGCTTAATGAGGCCACATGGTATCCTTAAAAAAGAAGCCACCTTTTTCAATGTCCATTTATGTGGGATTTGTACTTATATCTTTACCCAAAGTGTGTGACATTATTTTCCACTTAGAATACTGGAATGCTTTCACAAGAGAAATCTATTTTAAAAACCAACTTATTTTAAAACAACATTCATTTGGAGTAGCAGTTTATTATGGCTTAAAACTCTGATAACGTCTTTATTAGCTGAGGCTGGAATATTCTCCGCAACCCTGAAACATATACTTGGCAGAGGCAGTCTGGTTACGTTTGCTGGTCTGAGATAGGTCAGGACTCCAGGTGGAGGTTTCCAAACTGAGGTTAAGGTAAGTATTTGTGCTTTTATAAACTTGGCATTGAAATCTGGAGGAATACTGGTGGCTTATGGAAAGAAAAAAGCAATTTGGAGATAAGAGTGAAACAAAAAAATTAAAGAGTTGTTGATTTTCATTCTCTCTGGAAGTAGAGCTTTAAATGGAGAACTAAGCCACAGACTGATCCGGGGTATTACAGCTTGTTACGACTAACAGGCTTAAGAAAAAGGCTCATTAATAACTATTGCTTGCAGGGAAAGCGTATAGTAGGTCCCTGGTGGCTCAGAGGTTAAAGCGTCTGCCTCCAATGTGGGAGACCCGGGTTCAATCCCTGGGTCGAGAAGATCTTCTGGAGAAGGAAATGGCAACCCACTCCAGTATTCTTGCCTGGAGAATCCCATGGATGGAGGAGCCTGGTGGGCTATAGTCCATGGGGTCACAAAGAGACAGACACGACTGAGCGACTTCACTTCACTATAACAAATTATACATTAATTACATATCAATTCCAGCTTCTCCATTTATATGACATTGAAAGAATTACATAACCTTCCAAAATCAAATCTCCTTTCCTTAAAGTAGAGATAAGAGTGGTGCCTGTCTCTGATTGTTGTGACAAATGAGATAAAGCCTGTAAGTTACTTGGCACAGCGGGTAATGCTAGCTACTATTATTAACAAATGCCCCGTGTATGTGTGTGTTGATTCTGAATTATACAAAATGGGAACACAAAGATGAATAAAACAAAGGTGAATGAGACCCTCATGGTTTAGTGGAGAAGTGACTGCTACTATTTAAGAGGTAGTGAATCTGGGATTTTCCTGGGGGTCAAGAGGCTAAGACTCTACGTTCTCAAGTAGGGGGCCCAGAACCAATCCCCGGTCAGGGAACTCGATCTCACATGCCACAACTTGAGATCCACTGCAGCCAAATAAATGTTGGTGTGTTCTTGTTGTATTTTTTTAAGGAAAAAAAAAGAAAAGAGGCAATGAGTCATCTGAGGATCAAAGATTTTTCTTTAAGCATTTCATGAATTATAGCATAATTTTTTTTTATTATTATTCTAGATCAGGGTTTCTCAACCTCATACTGATGATGTGGGATAGTTCTGTGCTGCGAAGGGGCTGGACTGAGCAGTCTAGGGTCTGGCAGCACCTCTGGCCTCCACTCACCAGCTGCCAGCAGTACCTCTTCCCACTCTCCACATGTGCACTGCTGTGAGCTGTGGCTGCAAGCCTCCAAGACCAAACCTAGGCATCAATTTCTACTCCTGCTCTCCCCAGAGCTCCCAGGGCCTGCCTGTCTGGCCAGCGGTCTGCTCAGGGCCTGAACGTTACCACCTGAACATTCTAAACTCCACTGTTGGCAGATGGCAGGCATGCAATGGTGGAACTGCAATCGGGGAGTCAGGGACTGGGCAGTCCAGCTCTCCTCCAGCCAGCAGACGATGAGGAGACAGGCCACGTTCTCCGAGAGGAGGGAATGGCACCCTGGGACCTGGGTGTCACCGGGGCAGAGTGAAGTACAGCATGTTGCCTACGAACCTGACTGGCCAGGCCAGTCTCCCTCTGCCTTAGGCCAGCTGCTCTTGGTCAGGTGGACGATTCCAGTGGGGGCAACTGGAGTCAAAGCAGCTGTACAACCCACCCCTCAGTGACTGAGAATGGGGGTGGGGGTGGGCAGGAGCAGTTACTCTCTTGTTATATAAGCAGCCACGTAATAGCCCAGATTTTCCCTTTTGACCCACCGAGCCTAAAATATTTACCATCTGGGCTTTTACAGAAAAAAATATTGCCAACCTCCATTTTATTTTATTTATTTTTCACTGCATGGTATATGGGATCTCAGTTCCCTGACCAGAGATCAAACCTGGGTCCCCTGCATTGTAAGCGTGGAGCCTTAACCACTGGCCCACCAGAGAATTCTCAGCCTCCATGTTAGATAAGTACTCATCCTACTGTCAATATAGAGAAATCTATCAAAATGGTACAAGATACCTGATGGTATCTTGAGACAGGAAGACAAGAGCATAGCCATTTTGGAAAAGGACTGGAAAGGGCCTTGAGAAAAACAGGCCTTGTGAGCTAAAGAACAAAGGCCCCAGGGGTCTGGGGCCCAGAGACAAAAAACCGGGCTGGCGGGAATGAAAGATTAACTTTATCTCAGTTTTCGTTCCAATCCCAAAGAAAGGCAATGCCAAAGAATGCTCAAACTACCCCACAATTGCCCTCATCTCACATGTTAGTAAAGTAATGCTCAAAATTCTCCAAGCCAGGCTTCAGCAATACGTGAACCGTGAACTTCCAGATGTTCAAGCTGGTTTTAGAAAAGGCAGAGGAACAAGAGATCAAATTGCCAATATCCGCTGGATCATCGAAAAAGCAAGAGAGTTCCAGAAAAACATCTATTTCTGCTTTATTGACTATGCCGGAGCCTTTGACTGTGTGGATCACAATAAACTGTGGAAAATTCTGAAAGAGATGGGAATATCAGACCATCTGGCCTGTCTCTTGAGAAACCTGTATGCAGGTCAGGAAGCAATAGTTAGAACTGGACATGGAACAACAGACTGGTTCCAAATAGGAAAAGGAGTAGGTCAAGGCTATATAGTCACCCTGCTTATTTAACTTATATGCAGAGTACATCATGAGAAACGCTGGGCTGGAAGAAACATAAGCTGGAATCAAGATTGCCGGGAGAAATATCAATAACCTCAAATATGCGGATGACACCACCCTTACGGCAGAAAGTGAAGAACTAAAGAGTCTCTTGATGAAAGTGAAAGAGGAGAGTGAAAAAGTTGGCTTAAAGCTTAACGTTCAGAAAACTAAGATCATGGCATCTGGTCCCATCACTTCATGGGAAATAGATGGGGAAACAGTGGAAACAGTGTAAGATTTTAATTTTGGGGGCTCCAAAATCACTGCTGATGGTGATTGCAGCCATGAAATTAAAAGATGCTTACTCCTTGGAAGGAAGGTTATGGCCAACCTAGAGAGCATATTTAAAAGCAGAGACATTACTTTGCCAACAAAAGTCCATCTAGTCAAGGCTATGGTTTTTCCAGTGGTCATGTATGGATGTGAGAGTTGGACAGTGAAGAAAGCTGAGTGCCAAAGAATTGATGCTTTTGAACTGTGGTGTTGGAGAAGACGCTTGAGAGTCCCTTGGACTGCAAGGAGATCCAATCAATCCATCCTAAAGGAGATCAATCCTGGGTGTTCATTGGAAGGACTGATGTTGAAGTTGAAACTCCAATACTTTGGCCACCTCATGTGAAGAGTTGACTCATTGGAAAAGACCCTAATGCTGGGTAGGATTGGGGGCTAGAGGAGAAGGGGCCGACAGAGGATGAGATGGTTGGATGGCATCACCGACTTGATGGACATGAGTTTGGGTAAACTCCGGGAGTTGGTGATGGACAGAGAGGCCTGGCGTGCTGCAATTCATGGGGTCGCAAAGAGTCGGACACGACTGAGCAACTGAACTGAACTGAACTGTTATACTAAGGAGTATACCTAGTTGCCACAAGACAAGAAGCTCAATTATAAATTGTAACCTTATCTGTTCCTGCGCTTTCTTACAGAAAATTCTTATGCATTTCTTCCCCTTCACAGTGAAAGTGAAAGTGAAGTCGTCCAGTCGTGTCTGACTCTTTGCAACCCCATGGACCTAGCCTACCAGGCTCCTAGGTCCATGGGATTTTCCAGGCATGAATACTGGAGTGGGTTGTCATTTCCCCCTCACAGAAGCACTCCCTATTCCTGATAGCCATCACAGAGCCACCTGCTGATAATCAAAGAAGGTTGACAATTTCTGGAAGTCATCAGTGCTCTATCAGACAAACCCTCCCTTTTGTCACAAAAGCAACTCACCCTTTCTACTCCAGGAGCTGAAAGTTTTGTTTTGCAGTTGTATGTTTTTTACACTTTTTCCTTTGTGCACAAGCTATCTCTTTTAATAAAAAGCTTTTCTTGGGACTTCCCTGGTGGTACAGTGGATAAGAATCCACCTGCCAATGCAAGGGACATAGGTTCGATCCCTGGTCCAGGAAGATTCCACATGATATGGAGCAACTAAGCCCATGAGCCACAACTGCTGAAGCCCCCACACCCAAGAGCCTGTGCTCTGCAACAAGAGAAGCCACTGCAATAAGAAGCCCGTGCACCACAACTAGAGAGTAACCCCCACTTGTTGCAGCTAGAGAATGCCTGCATGCAGCAACCAAGACCGAGCACAGCCAAAATATAAATACATACAAAAATAAGTAAATAAATTATATATATATAAAAAGCTTTCCTTGCCTAAGCTTTCCTTTCCTTGGGGAAATGATACTCATTTCTATGGTAGTGCTGTCCAAGAAGCTAGAAAGGGCCTGGCAACAATCTTTGTAGCCAAAGAAAAATGTTATGCCCAAGTAAATAAACACCTGACAGTGTCTTCCAGGATGAATACCCATGGAGCCTACACTCTAGTTAGAAACTGCTAACATCAAAGAGGGCTGTTTCCAGCTTAAAACTAAACAGGAGAGAATTCAGCAATTATTCTCTAATTATTGGCCTATTGTCATTACTTCATAACAGAGCACACAGGTAGAATTATGAATGCAATTACCCTTCTTAAAAAGCCAGCAAGGGGACTTCCTGGTGGTACGGTGGATAAAAATCCACCTGCCAATGCAGGAGAAACTGGTTCGATCCCTGGTGCAGGAAGATCCCACATGCCATGGAGCAACTAAAGCCCTTGTGCCTATGGCCTGAGCTCTGCAACGAGACAAGCCACTGCAATGAGAAGCCTGTGCACTGCAATGAAGAGCAGCTCCTGCTCGCTGCAACTAGAGAAAGCCCATGTAGGGCAACAAAGATCCAGAACAACCAAAAATAAATAAGCAATTTATAAAAAAAAGAAGGCCTGCAAAGATTTCTCACTTTCTCACCCCCCCAATCTTGGAGTCCCAGGCACTCTTTTTTTTTTTTTTCATGGTAAAGGCTGCTTTATTGGTGGCAGTTAGTACAAGTCAATAAATATTGATTCCTCAAAAACTCAGTTATTTATCAGATTACTGGTTCACGGTGAGCTGAACGGAGTTGAGCTAAGTGACTACTGGGAGGATAAACTGAAGTCAATCCTGCTTCTTGGGAAATGAAGTCATAGTCAGTTGATATATGGCATATGCCGTTCCATCAACTCTAAGAATTATGGTGGCTCTATACAGGAGGGCATCAGCTATCCCACCTTTCAGATGCACTGGAATGCCATTACCTTCCGGAAACAGCTTTTGTTTCCCTGGAACCTTATGCTCAAATTGCCTGTGTGAAGCAGTCCTCGTGGTCCTCTGGGTAATCTGACAAAAAGCCAGCAGATTCTGCAACATCTTGGCTCAGTTACTGCCCACTAACCTCAACAACCGACCACCAGTAATGAGAACCCCCAAGCACTCTTGACTACAGCCTCAGATTATCCTTTCCCAAGTGTGTCCCCAGCAGGTCATGGACTGTTTAACCTCTGAGCCTTTCTGTTGATTTTTTCCCATGCATGGAATGTTCTTTCCATCTTCTTCACCCAATGGATACCTCTGTTTACAACCCTCAGCACTGTGGGCTTTCTGTTGATTTTTCCCCATGCAGGGAATGTTCTTTCCATCTTCTTCATCCAATGGATACCTCTGGGTCTTCGGTGCTATGCACAGGCTGTAGATTAAAAATCCCTCACCCAGCCCACACCTGTATTCTGGAATATCAAGTAGACTTGTGTTACAGCACTTGTTGTGTGTGTGTGCGCACTCAGTAGCTCAGTCATGTCTGACTCTTTGCGACCCCATGGACTGTAGCCCGCCAGCTCGTTTGTCCATGGAGTTTTCCAGGCAAGAATACTGAGTGGGTTGCTGTTCCCTGCTCCAGGGGATCTTCACTGTGTTAATTATTCCTAGATCTGCCTCCCTTGATAAACAGTGAGTGCTTGGAGAACAGGGGCATTTTATCTCTGAATCTCTAACACCTAATGGAATGCCTGGCACTTGTTAGAAATTCAACAAATGCCAGGCCAATGAACTAATATTTGAAAGGCACTGCATGGCAGTTCCTGTCAAAAATAAGGGGTAGACACCAGGCTACCCCTTCTCCTTCCTTGTCTAAAGTGTTCTTCTCTTTAGAGAACACGGTCTCTAAGCTTTCTGATGGCAAGGTCTGCAACCTTTGTGTTTATATGCATTCACCATTATTCCTGGCACTTAGCAAACGCTCCTTCAAGAATTATATGGAGAATTATTTCAGTCATATGAATTAACGGGAAATTATCTTTTTCAATAACACTAAATCCTTAACTTATGGAATTATTACAATTTGTTAGTGTTTTGCTCTTTAAAAAAAGAAACATAAGTCACTGAATGTATTTCATTTTAGAATCCACGAGTCCAAATTATACAAAAATCAAAAGAGCTAAAATGCTTTGTCCCTATGATTATCTATAGAATATATATATGTGTGTGTGTGTATACCTAGAAACTGTTAAACATTCTCTTAAAGGTGAATTGGAGAAAACTGTAAGCAAATTAAGGGTTTGACTTCCACCTAATACTCAGTTGTATCTCATGTCGGAGATGAAACCAGTCAATATGAAACAAAGATGAAACCCTTCTTGAATATGTTGGTAGCATGTAAACAAGGAGCATTAACATAATCTCAAAGTATTGCTCTGCTCCATACTCTTCCTCCTTGCCCCCCAAGGAATTTATCAAATGGGGTTAGAGAGAAAGACCAGTATACTGACACTCAGCACTTAAACCACTGAGAAGCAGGGTCACTAATTTTGACCTTCACATAATCTCTCCTATCGTTCTAATTGACAAGGGGTCAGTCGGGAGTTAAATGAACCTCCTCCTCAGCTGTCTTAACCATAACATTCATCTCATAGGTCAGCATAAAGGGTCTTGTGATTTAGTACACATAACCATATGTGTACTATGGTACCTAAATGTATATGACTTAATACAAATAACAAAATGTTTTCCAAATCTCAGAATCTTTCCAAGTTTCAGGTCACGATTAATTTTTACCTTTATGTTGACTCATGTAAAATAATTTTACTTAAGTAACGATTTCAAAAAGCAACCATCACTATTGTAAACAGAGAAACTAATAATACTGGGCATAGATAGAAGTTATCCACTAAAATAACTTTGTTAATATGAATGGTATTAAGTCCCAGCTGGGTGCAGGTGTTGCCTACCAAAGCACTACAGAGCTGTTAGAGATCAGTAACCCCAAACTAAGGACATTCTCCTTCATATAATCAAAAAAATTGAAAAAGAACTGAAAAGACCTTTCCCACTGGAAGGCTCACTGCTATTTGTGCTGTGTCCTGTACCACTTAAACTCATCTTGTTTCAGAAACATTGTAGAATCTCCCCACCTTCACCCGCCCCCCCAAACCTTAGAACTGAGTGAAGGTAATTAACACCCTCAGGCTGGTAGAGCCATAAAGCCTTAACAACAACTCACCCACTCTGAGGACTAGGTTTCAAAAATCCACCAAAGTTCAAATAATCGAATCCCTGAAGGAACAGGTCACTTCACCTCCAGTAACTTTATGTGTCTGAACAGAGGCGGTTGAGGAAACCACCAGAACACGGACCTGTTAACAGTTAAGGAATACTGCAGGTATT
This sequence comes from Giraffa tippelskirchi, assembly GCF_054371585.1. Taxonomy (NCBI): domain Eukaryota; kingdom Metazoa; phylum Chordata; class Mammalia; order Artiodactyla; family Giraffidae; genus Giraffa; species Giraffa tippelskirchi. The sequence goes on from NC_137287.1 coordinate 27,804,325, forward strand.
CCTCCTAAGTCACTTACTTGGCGGAGGCCTGAGGGCCACTCAGAGGGCTGGGGTCCGCTTCTGTGCTAGATGGAGCGACTCTTCCTCTCTGGGACCAGGGTGGGGCTCCTCCCGGAGGGCAATGACTGCTGGGCTTGAGCAGCTGGAGCTGGGGACTGAGGAGGCAGGGCTGCAGTATCAGGACGGTTCTGACTTAGCTCCTGGTCCGCTGGTGGTAGGGTCTCAAGAGCAACTGGCTCTGTGTGAAACTCCTGGGCAGATGGAGCCTGGCTGGGTGTAATTTCCTGGACTAAAGAGCTGCCCTGGGAGGCCTTCTGAGTGTGATACATGGCCTGAAGGTCCAGAATAGCCTGGGCCACCTGAAGGTCCACAGGCTGGGTCTGCAAAGACTCAGTGGGCAGAACCTGGAGCAGAGAGATGGTGGCCAGACCCTGGGACTGGGAGGCCTGAAGAGGTGGTGGTCCAGTTTGACAGACCTCCAAAAGATTCTGAAGCTGACTCTGAGAGGCCACAGGCACCAAGGGGTGGCCCTCAGAGGCCACAGGCACCGGGAGCTGGCTCTGAGAGGCCCTAGGCACCAGGGGGTGGCTCTGAGAGGTCCTAGGCACCAGGGGGTGGCTCTGAGAGGCCACAGGTACCAGGGTGCGGCCCTCAGAGGCCACAGGCACCAGGGGGTGGCTCTGAGAGGTCCTAGGCACCAGGGGGTGGCTCTGAGAGGCCACAGGTACCAGGGTGCGGCCCTCAGAGGCCACAGGCACCAGGGGGTGGCTCTGAGAGGTCCTAGGCACCAGGGGGTGGCTCTGAGAGGCCACAGGTACCAGGGTGTGGCCCTCAGAGGCCACAGGCACCAGGGGGTGGCTCTGAGAGGCCACAGGTACCAGGGTGTGGCCCTCAGAGGCCACAGGTACCAGGATGTGGCCCTCAGAGGCCACAGGCACCAGGGGGTGGCTCTGAGAGGTCACAGGCATCAAGGGGTGGCTCTGAGAGGTCCTAGGCACCAGGGGGTGGCCCTCAGAGGCCACAGGCACCAGAGGGTGGCTCTGAGAGGTCCTAGGCACCAGGGGGTGGCTCTGAGAGGTCCTAGGCACCAGGGGGTGGCCCTCAGAGGCCACAGGCACCAGGGGGTGGCTCTGAGAGGCCACAGGTACCAGGGTGTGGCCCTCAGAGGTCACAGGCATCAGGGGGTGGCTCTGAGAGGTAAGGATGGTCAGAGGCTGACTTGCAGAGGACAAAGAGACAACAGGCAGGCTCTTAGAGGCAAAGAACTGAGGCTGAGTAGCAGAAGTCAGGGGGACAGCAGGCTGTCTTGTAGAAGCAAGAGTGACTGCAGGGGGCTGGCTTATAGAGGAAACTACAGCCAAGGAAACTACAGACGGGCTCTTAGAAGTCAGGAGAGGTGGAGGCTGGCTAGTAGAGGCCAAAGGGGCAGCAGGCTGGCTCACAGACACAAGAGTCACTGCAAGGGGCTGGCTCGTAGAGGCCAAGGCAACTACAGGCTGGCTCTTCGAAGTCAGAATAGGGGCAGGTTGGCTCATAGAGGCCAAGGAGACTATGGGCAGGCTCTTAGAAGTCAGGATGACTGGAGTTGGAGGCTGGTCCAGAGGAGATGCCGTGAATGGCTGCACCAGATCGGTCGATGGTCCCTTGAACCTTGGGAGACTAGCCTCAAGGGCCAGGTCACCACCATCGGGTGCCTGGGAGCAAGCTTCCTTTAAACTTTTGACAGCTTCGGGTTTGGGGAGCTCCTCGGTGCCAAAGTCCTGAGCCTCACCCTTCTCCGCGGCCCCTTCCGCCCAGTCTTTGTCTTGGTCTAGCTGGTTTTCGACCTGGCCCGTGACGGTCATATCCAGAGATGTCCGCCCTTCCAGGAACCTCTGGCGTTGTCGCAGCCGCCGCCGCCGCCGCATCCGCATAAAGGTGTTGGAAACGCTGCCTATGGTGAAAGTGAAGCGGTTGTTGACGGTCTGGCTCAGGACTTCCAGCGTGGAGGCGGAGGGCAGGCGGTAGGGGCTGTTCAAGGCTTCTTCAGAAGACAGTTCGATGTTACCGCTGAACCAGAAAGTCCACCAGAGGAGGCTGAGGAAGATGATGATGGCACCCAGGTAGAGGAACATGTCATAGTAGAGCATACGGGTGAAGACGCCAATGAACAACATAGCCACGCCCACCGTGTCGAAGATGACGCCCAGCCAAAAGAAATGCTTGCAGCGGCCCAGGGACCTCCACTTCTTGGTCTTGGCGACGTGGTTAACCGAAACCTCCATGAGCTCCGACTGTTGCCGCCGCCGCCGCCGGGTTCGCAAAAGCTACCGGGCAAGCGGCGTCGCCACAGGCCGGCAGGGGCCGCTGGGTCGCCATGGCGACGCGTTGGGGGCGCGCCAAGAACGAGGCGGGACGAGAGTTCGGGAAAGCTCGGCCGCCGCCCACCTGAGCGGGGAGAGAGAAAAAAAAAAAAAAAATGGCTTCGCCCCAGAGCCGGATACTACCTGGCGCACGCGCGGTATGCCCCAAGGCGGTCTGCCCCATCGCCCCGCCCCCCAACGCGGGCCGCCTGCTCCACACGCGCAGTGTTTCTTCCGTGTGGTCCAGTCGCGTGTGTGTGCGCCGCCTGGGACTTTCGGAGAGCAGAGAATTCACCTCGCGTGCTCGGTGTCCCCGCCGTAGGAAGACGTATCTACATTCTTTCCCTCGAGCCCCCTCCTTCCAGAACGAGGGCGAAATCCTGAAGGAGGGCAAAGGGCAAGGACTCTGTCAGTAACTTCCACTTCCCAGCTACGAATGCAGCTTGGTGTCAGGTGCTACCACTGTCAGAGTTAAAGGCTTTCCCTGGTTTTGGTGAAGACGTGGTTAGGGTCTGTTGATAGATATCTTAATTCGAATCTTAGCTATTTGCCTCCTAGTGACTGGGCGATTACTTGCTTGCTCTAGATAGCAGACCTAGACGTGAATTCCCCCGCCCCTCCCCCGTCTTTTAAGTTTCTTCTGTTTTAATTTTCCTTCCAAGTTTTTTTAGTTTTGTTTTGAGTTTTATTTTGGTGGTTTTTTTTTTTTTTTGATCACTCTGTGAGGCATGTGGGATCTTAGTTCCTCTACGAGGAATGGAACCTCTGCCCCTTGCAGTTGAAGCACACTTAACCACTTAACCAGTGGACCGCCAAGGGAATTTGAATTTTCCTTATAGTGTTAAATTAGATGAAAAATTGGTATATTTAATTTACATTGTTTTGAGTTTATTGTAGAGTATTTGTAACAAAACCAGAATTTGTTACAATTTTACATTCTTGGTCTTAATGGAAACAAACATCAATAATATTATTAAAATACACTTCTTAGTGTATCTTGTTTTAAATGGAAAATTGCTGCGTTTTACAATTTTTCAACATTGTAACTCATTAACATCTTCCCCCCCACCCCTAGCTGCACCCAGGGGCTTATGAGATCTTAGCTCCCCCACTAAGGATTGAACCCAGACCCTGACAGTGAAAGCACCAAGTCCTTACCACTGAACTATCAGAGAATTCCCAAACCACAGGATATTTTTGAGGAAATAATTTTTTTTAAGTTATTCTTTTCATGGAAGAAATGTTTGCTCCCTGATAGTAAAAAGTAGTTCTTATACAGGAGCACAGATCAAAGCCTTTCAGCAGTGGATTGTTAAAAATCAATGGTGTGGAGGGTCCTTGATATGAGGTAGGGATTAGGTAATTGTAACAATACAGTTTCTCAGAGAAAGCCACTTGCACATCCCAGATTAGTATTTTTTTTCTTTATTAAGTCAATAACTTAATGAACTTATTGATTCCTTTATTGGCTGGGAAGGCGTTCATCAACCAGAAGAAAATGAGCAACTGCTTGTTAACTTTCCAGTAGCTAACATAATACTACCTGGATTTAAATTTCAGAAATAATAGATTTCTTCTACCTGATAATGCCTTTTAGTTGAGAGGTGTTGGTCTCTCTTTGGTTTTACCTACTGCTAATATACCATGGGGTCATGAAAGAGTTGGACATGACTGAGCAACTAAACAACAACAAATATACCATGACATATAATGTGACATACTTTAAGCTGCACTTTGAAAATTGCAGTATGTAGTTGGGCCTTAGGAAGTATCACTACAAACAAAGCTAGTGGAAGGTGATGGAATTCCAGTTGAGCTATTTCAAATCCTAAAAGATGATGCTGTGAAAGTTCTGCACTCAATATGTCAGCAAATTTGGAAAACTCAGCAGTGGCCACAGGACTGGAAAAGGTCAGTTTTCATTCCAATCCCAAAGAAAGGCAATGCCAAAGAATGCTCAAACTACTGCACAATTTCATTCATCTCACACGCTAGTAAAGTAATGCTCAAAATTCTCCAAGCCAGGCTTCAGCAATACGTGAACTGTGAAATTCCAGCTGTTCAAGCTGGTTTCAGAAAAGGCAGAGGAACCAGAGATCAAATTGCCAACATCTGCTGGATCATCGAAAAAAGCAAGAGAGTTCCAGAAAAACATCTATTTCTGCTTTATTGACTATGCCGGAGCCTTTGACTGTGTGGATCACAATAAACTGTGGAAAATTCTGAAAGTGATGGGAATACCAGACCACCTGACCTGCCTCTTGAGAAACCTGAATGCAGGTCAGGAAGTGCCGGAGTCCAGCTGCAGCAGCCAGGGAGTCGGCTTGAAGGGATGAGCGGTGTCTGTGGAGAATGATGCAGCCTCTGACTCAAAGTGCTGGGCTGCATGTTTATTTCAAGCATCAGGTTTTCTTTTATACTTTTACAAAAGCATTAGGTCAGAGGTTTGACATCTTCAGTTCTCCCTCACCCAGATTCATTGTCTCCAGAAAGTGTCCTTGTGATTACATTGTAACTCATGTTTATCTCTGGGCTGCATACCACATTCCTCAGTTTATTTTTTATCTTTCTAAATCCTGCTAGCCCCTAGTATCCTAAGCTCATTATCTCCTAAAAAGGCTTCTATTTATTAGCATCTCTAAAATTCTTAGTCTCTATAAGCTATAGTAAAATATGCCAACACTACAACATACCTTAAACTTTTAGCTTCTAACTATTCTTAATTATTCCTAAACCCTAAACTCAGCAAACTTCTTTTGCCATAAACATTTCCCTCACAAGCAGGTCTCAGTAACAATCTTTCCCATGGCCTCAAGCTGCAGCCTATGTGCTCATCCTGGAAAATTCTTTGTAAAGCTCCTTGAACAAATGTAACTTTATGGATTATTTCCTGGGCATAACTGCAGAAGGCTTTGTGCTTTCTCATGCAAGAACAATAAGCACCTTAACATTCTCTTCAGCCAACTCAACCGAAGGAAGGAAAGGACAAGTCAGAAAGGACAAGTCAGAATCACAAGACCTAACTCCTTCATCCCCGGACCGTGCCTGTGGGATGAGGAGAGGGGGTTGGGGCCGTGCCTCCATTTTGTCAGTAACGCCTAAAGCGGCTCCCAACAAGGAAGCAACAGTTAGAACTGGACGTGGAACAACAGACTGGTTCTAAATAGGAAAAGCAGTATGTCAAGGCTGTATGTTGTCACCCTGCTTATTTAACTTACATGCAGAATACATCATGAGAAACTCTGGGTTGGCTGAAGCACAAGATGGAATCAAGATTGCTGGGAGAAATATCAATAACCTCAGATATGCAGATGACACCACCTTTATGGTAGAAAGTGAAGAAGAACTAAATAGCCTCTTGATGAAAGTGAAAGAGGAGAGTGAAAAAGTTGGCTTAAAACTCAACATTCAGAAAACTAAAATCATTGCATGCAGTCCCATCACTTCATGGCAAATAGATAGGGAAACAGTGGCTGACTTTATTTTTCTGGGCTCCAAAATCACTGCTGATGGTAATTGCAGCCATGAAATTAAAAGATGCTTACTCCCTGGAAGGAAAGTTATGACCAACCTAGACAGCATATTAAAAAACAGAGACGTTACTTTGTCAACAAAGGTCCATCTAGTCAAGTCTAGTCTATGGTTTTTCCAGTAGTCATGTATGGATGTGAGAGTTGGACTATAAAGAAAGCTGAGCGGCGAAGAATTGATGCTTTTGAACTGTGGTGTTGGAGAAGACTCTTGAGAGTCCCTTGGACTGCAAGGAGATCCAACCAGTCCATCCTAAAGGAGATCAGTCCTGGGTTTTCATTGGAAGGACTGACGTTGAAGCTGGAACTCGAATACTTTGGCCACCTGATGCGAAGAGCTGACTCATTTGAAAAGACCCTGATGTTGGGAAAGATTGAAGGCAGGAGGAGAAGGGGACGACAGAGGATGAGATGGTTGGATGGCATCACCGACTCGGTGGACATGAGTTTGGGTAGGCTCCTGGAGTTGGTGATGGACAGGGAGGCCTGGCGTGCTGTGGTTCATGGGGTCCTAGGGAGTCGGACACGATTGAGTGACTGAACTGAACTGAACAGTTGATTTACAATGTTACATTAATTTCTGCTGTATAGCAAAGTAATTCATGTCTATATCTATCTGTATATGAAAGTGAAGTGAAAGTCACTCAGTCGTGTCTGACTCTGCGACCCCATGGAATATACAGTCCATGGAATTCTCCAGGCTGGAATAGTAGCATGGGTAGCATTTCTCTTCTCCAGGGGATCTTCCCAACCCAGGAATCGAACCCATGTCTCCCACATTGCAGACAGATTCTTTACCAGCTGAGCCACAAGATATTTTGTATTTTATATTCTTTTCCATTGTGGATAGAAAAGACAGAGAAACCAGAGATCAAATTGCCAACATCCGTTGGATCATAGAAAAAGCAGAATTCCAGAAAAACATCCATTTCTGCTTTGTTGAGTGCTTCTGCTTTGTTGACTACACTAAAGCCATTTTCATCTTTTGTGAATCTACTGTAGGTTTTTGCTTTGTGTTTACCATGAGGCTTGCACATGAGACTTGCACATAATGTCCTATAGATATAACCATCTATTTTATGCTGATAACAATTTAATTTCAATCGCAGACAAAAACTTTTCCCCCTCTACTTCCCCCTTTATCTTGTTGATGTCATAATTTACCTCTTTTATTTCATGTATTCATTAACAAATTATTATAGTTATAGCTATTTTTAATACTCTTGTTGTTTAACCTTAATAACAAAGGAACTCCCTAAGCTATCAGTCGTTTCTCAGCAGAAAATTTACATGCCAGAAGACAGTGGGATGATATATTCAAGAGTGCTGAAAGGAAAAAACAAAACAAAACCTGCCAACCAAAAGGAGTTAAGTGGTTAACCCTCCATCATATCACAGTATTCAGATATTTGGAATTGACTGTATACTTACTTTTGTCCGTATGTTGTGTATATTTTCACATGTTTTCATGTTAGTAACGAATATCTTTTCATTTCAGCTTGGAAAATTCCTTTCAGTATTTCTTATAAAGCAGGTTTAGTGGTGATGAATTGCCTCAGGTTCTGTTTTTCTGGGAAAGTCTTTATCTCACCTTCATTCCTGAAGGACATATTTGCCAGTAAAGTACTTTGGGTTGGCAGGTCTTGTTTTGCTTTTTCCTTTCAGCACTCTTGAGTATATCATCCCACTGTCTTCTGGCATTTAAGTTTTCTGCTGAGAATCCACTGATAGCTTGAAGGAGGTCCTTTGTATGTTATAGGCTTTTTCCCCCACCCCCCTCTTGCTGTGTTTAAGATTCTCTTGGTTTTTGAGTTTTGATAGTTTTTTTTAAAATGTGCCTTGGAGAGGATCTCTTTAAGTTGACTTTGTTAGGTGACCCATGAGCTTCACAAAATTGGATATCCAGATCGCTCCACAGATTCAGGAAGTTCTCAGACATTACTTCTTCAAACAAACTTTCTGCCTTCTTCTCCCTCTCTTTTCCTTTTGAAACTAATAATTTGGAAAATGCTTCTTTTTTTTTTTTTAGATGGATCCATAGACCACATAGGTTCCTTTCATTCCTTTCTCTTTGATCTCCTCTAACTGGATAATCTCTAATTTTCTATCTTCTGTCTCACAGAATCCTCTATTTATCCATCTGAGGTTGCTTTCTATTGCATTTGTCATTTCATTCATTGTATGCTTCATCTCCAGAACTTCTGTTTATTCATTTATTCTTGCTGCACTGGATCTTCACTGCCATTGCTGCATGAGGGGTTTTTCTAGTCGCAAACAAGCAGGGGCTACTCTCTAGTTGTGGTCCAAGGGCCTCTCTAGTTGTGGAGCACTGGCTCTAGGGTGCGTGGGCTTCAGTAGTTGTGGCATGTGGGCTCAGTGGTTGGTGCACCAGCGTTCAGTTGCCCTCTGGATGTGTGTGGGATTTTAGTTTTCCAACCAGGGATCCAACTCGAGTCCCCTACATTGGAAGGTGGATTTAGACCACTGGATCACCAGGGAAGTCCCCAGAACTTCTGTTTTGTTCTTTTTTGTGATTTCTATGTCTTTGTTAAGCCTTTCATTTTGTTTGTATATTGTTTTCCAGATTTCACTAAATTGTCATTCTGTGTTTTCTTGAAACTCACTAAGTTTCCTTAAAACAGCTACTTGAATTCTTTATTGGGTGAACTGAAGTTCTCCGTGTCTGGATTTGGCTACTGGAAGATCCTTGTGATCATTTGGTGGTGTGATGTTACCTTGATCATTCATGTTCCTTGGAGTTTTGCTTTGCTCGTTTCACACATAAAGTAGCGGTCATCTTCTCCTGTTTTTACTGCCCTCTGTTGGCTATACCACAGATTCTGAGGCTTTCTCAGACCTCATACGGGTACACCTATTCTGTGCTTCTTGATCCCTCTTGTGGCAAAATTCTTAAGCTTCTATGTCTTCTCTGGATCCTGCAAAGTTCTGACAGTTTCTTGTTTTCCCAAAGATGGTGCTTTAGCTTTAGCACCGCCAAGCTTGTCGTCTGACCCTGGCCCACAGATTGAGGCTGGCTTCCTGGGTGTTCTCACTAGTTGTCCACCGCAGTTTGCTCTCACTGCTGCTGTCAGGAGCACACACAGGGACCTGGCCACAGAGGGGTGGAGTGGTGTGGGTGAGGCACCTGAGCACTGAGGGCACCTGTGGGTCAGTTGGCAAGCAAGGCTTTTGCAGGGACACGTGGGCAGGCTTCCTGATGGAGTCCCGATGCGGCTAGTAGGCTCTGCATCCCTTTAAAGCCCTCGGAATCCTATCTCCACTCGCCCAGCTTCTTCCCGCCCTCCGGTCCTGGAGCTCAGGATTCAGTAACTGCGGGTGGGGTGAGAGAGGAATGAGCCCCTTCCCCTACATCCTGCACGACTGGGAAGGCTGGATGCTCAGTCCCATGCTCTCCCTTTCCTTGCAGGAGAAATCACCACTGAGAAAACCTCTCTTTCACTTGAGTTGGGCTGCCTTGGGGGACAGAATGATGTGGGAAAAGTGGAGTGGTTCCTCTTACCCTCTCCTTTGTGTCTAGACTTGTATATCTTTGCTCCTTTTTTCTTTCTTTTTAAAAAATATTTATTTGTCTGTGTTGACCCTTAGTAGCAGCAGGTGGGATCTTTGTTGCATCATATGCCAGATCTTTCTCTGTGGCACACAGGCTCTAGTTGTGGCATGTGGGCTCCATAGTTGTGGTGTAGTTGCTCTGCCGGGATCTTAGTCCCTTAACCAGGGATTAAACCCATGTTCCCTCCATTGCAAGGAGGATTCTTAACCACTGGACCACCAGAGAAACAAAGAAGTCCCTCTTTGCTCCTTTCATGTCCTAGAAGTTTCCCTCTGGAAAGCTGGACTTCCTCAAAGGCTCTCTCACCCATGGTTGATTCTAGGGACTCCCAGACCACAGCCGAGAGAGGCTGGAGCCAGATCATGGGCCACTGCAGGGTCTATAACTGGGAGCAAGGTCTGTCTGCCTATGACCTGAGCACAGGTGGGCAAGACTTCTCCTGCATCTGTTGGCTTATGGATCCCACTGCTCCCTCAATGGTACCTTTGTCCATGGATGGATGCCAAATTTTTGTTGTTGGCTAGGAAAAGGGATAAAAATAAGAGATGTCTGTGTCACTGTGATACTGACATCACCTATCCCATTTTAACTACTTTTAAGTCTGTAATTCAGTGGCATATGTTCTCACTGCTATGCAACCATCACCACTATTCACCACCAGAACTTAATTTCCCAAATTAAAAGTCAGTATCTATAAAATAGTAAGTCTTCATTATCCCTTTCCCCCATCACTGGTAATCTCTGTTCTACTTTCTGTCTCTATGACTTTGACTATTCTAGGTACCTTTCACATAAGAGGAATCATGCAATATTTGTCTTATTGTCTCTGGCTTTTTAAAGTTAGCATCTGTGTTGTTCAAGGTCCTTCCATTTTGCAGCATGTGTCAGAGTTTCTTTCCTTTTTAAGGCTAATAATATTCCATTGTATAGATATACTACATTTTGTTTATTCATTCATCCACTTATGAATCTTTGGGCTGTTTCTTTATTTTGGCTATCCTCGCCTTATTCATGGCACTGCCGACATTTGCTTCTTGCCCCAGTGGCTCAGAGGTAAAGAATCCACCTGCAAGGTGCAGTCTCCTGCAAAGAGGCACAGGAGACTTGAGTTCAATCTCTGGGTAGGGAATATCCCTGCAGAAGGGAATGGCAACTCACTCCAGTATTCTTGCCTGGAGAATCCCATGGACAGAGGAGCCTGGCAGGCTGCAGTCGATAGGGTCACAAAGAGTTGGACACAACTGAAGTGACTAAGCACACACGGACTGAATTGTGGGCTGCCAAAATTCATATGTTCAAGACCCAGTGTGACTTTGTTTGAAGAGAGGTGTAAGGAGGTAATCAAGATTAAGTGAGGTTATAGGATAACACCTTAAGTCCATAGGACTGAGGTCCTTATAAAAGGGGAAGGGACACCAAAGATTTCTCCCTCCACCTGAACAGAGAGAAGCCCCTTGGAGGACACAGCAATAAGATGGCCACCTACAAGCCAGGAAGCAAGTCCTCACCAGAAACCAAAGCTGCCAGCATCTCTCTATGAAGATTCTAGCCTCCAAAACAGATAAATTTTCTGTTGTTAAACTACTCAGTCTGTGACATTTTGTTATGGCAGCCTGAGCAGACTAATACAGACTACCCTAGATGATTCTTTGCTGCGGGAGGGCTGTCTTGTGTATGGGAGGACATTTTGCAGGCACCTCTGGCCCCTACTCACAGGGAGAAGCCAGTAGCACCTTTCTCCCCATGTCGTGACAGCCAAAAGTGACTCCAGACGTTGCCAAAAGTTTCCTGGGAAGCAAAACTGTCCCAGTGGAGAACCACTGATATAGAGGAATTGAAACATGTCTCTCTGGCTGGGGGACTTCCCTGGTGGTCCAGTGGTTAAGAATCCGCCTCGCAGTGCAGGTGACATGGGTTCGATCCCTAATCTGGGAACTAAGATCCCACAGGCCTTGGAGAAACTAAACCCACATGCCACAGCAATGAAACCTCTCTGCTCTGGAGCCTGAGCTCTACAACTAAAGAGTCTGTGCACTGCAATGAAAGATCCCACATGCTGCAACTAAGACCCGATGCAGCCAAATAAATAAATATTAAAAAATAAAAAAAGACCTGGCTCAGTTGCTTTCCTTTTTCATAGGAAGTGGTTGCAAGAGAAGAAAAAAAAATATCCTGGTGGAAGAAAGAGGCAAAGAGCTTAGACTTCAGCCCACATTTTTTGTTATTATTCAATATCAGAATCCTGAGAAAGCACTAAAGACGTACTCATCCTACCCAAGAAGCCTCTGTTCAATGGACAGGGATTATGGTGCTGGTTTTGCTCGTGTTCTCTGGAACCCACCTAACTTGTGTTCTATAAGCAGCCAAGACTATTAAAACTGTGTCATGTTTAACTTCTAACTGATGACTTGGTTGACATTACACGGGAATAGGAATTTTGCCCGTTTATTCTGGAGAACACTGATTGTAGGATTTACAACAGGTTTCATGACCTGCCTCAGAAGAATGTCTCCCTCAGCCCAACTCTTCTGTTGATTATTTATTGTATCACTAATATTTGGAGAGAACTTGGAATTATTAGGATGAAAAATGTTTCCCTCTACCCCAAACACTAAGAAAAGATTTTCTGAAAAGACAAATGAACAGAGTAAGAAGGAAGATGTTTGTGGCTGTAGCTTAAAAACTAAAATTTGTTTCAGGTTTAAGAAGAATAAATAAAATGGAGATACTTTTGAGGCCTGACTGTGCTCACAGAAATGGATAGTCTTGCAGCCCAGATAAAGGTGGAGGTTCTTTCTGCAAGTGGACACCATAATGTTCCACTTGCCTATCACTCACTTTCTTCATTGTTGTGCTGTAATATTCACATGTTGAGAATCAGAACCCAGAGAAGAAGCAGTCCAAGGATAAAACTTATCCAGTCTTCAGCTGACAAAGCCATTCCAATCAATAACAGCATATATCCTAATATAAAGTGGAGGATGAATTCAAAGTACAGCATCAAGAACTGCCTTCCAAGCTGCATCTCTTGTAACAAGGTGTTTAAAATAGAAGCTCATGGGATGCCAGCTGCAGCACATTTTTGGTGGTGGCAGAAAGAGGAGAGGAAGAATGACCAGAATTACCACTGAAAGGTTGACTGAAGAATTCCTCATTTTGGAAGGACATTACTTTCAATATGAAGTTCATTTGTACCCAAAAGGAGCATGACTGCTCAGACTCTAGTTCTACCCTATCCAGTTTTGGGGTATCAATCAACAGGATAATGTTCTAGGATCATCTTGAATATCTGCCATGAAAGATGCTCAAGAGAAGAGAATGCCCAGCTTGTATGGCTTTAAACAACCCCAGGAAGCAATCTGTTACAGTAAGTCCCCTACATACGAATGAGTTCCATTCTGAGGGGGTTCATAAGTCCAATTGTTCGTAAGTCCAAAAAAGTTAGCCTGGCTACCCAACTCACATGACCAGCTATATAGTACTGTACTGTAATATAAACTTTTCATATAAACAATACATAAAGACCTATGAAACAAAAAAGAAAACATTTTTAATCTTACAGTACAGTACTTAGCACACTACAACAGCTGGCATACAGGGACTGGCATGAGTGAATAGGCAAGAAGAGTTATAGATTGGAGGAGAGGGAGGAGGTGGGAGATGATAGAGCTGGAGGATCATCAGCAATAGGAGAGGGAGGGGCAAGCTGCAATTTCACTCATGCCTGAGGGTGATGGCACAGGTTCCGGCTCCTTGCTAGAACCAGACGCACATTCGCATCTTTGAAAGTTTGCAAGTTGAAGGTTTGTATGTAGGGGACTTATTGTATTGAATAAATCTTAGTGAACTTTTATAAAAGTTTGTTTTTACTTTAGAAAAACAAATATATGGTCAACAGAAAGTAAAATCCATATGAACTGAAGAACCAACAGTTTGAGCCTCAATTGTTGTGTATCTGGATAGTAATCTACAATTACTTCACGTGGGTGAAATGTCTATAGGATTTGCCACTCTGAGCTTTGTTTTATTAAAAATTTTTATATTTAACTTCTATTAAAGTGTAGTTAATTTACAATGCTGTTTCAGTTTCAGGTGTACAGCAAAATGATTAAGATTTATATATATATATATTTTCTTCATTCTTGTTTCCATATTCTTTATCATGTATACATATCTATGTGGGGCTTCCCAGTGGCTCAGTCAGTAAAGAATTCACCTACAATGCAGGAGACACGGGTTTTATCCCTGGGTCAGGAAGATTACCTGGAGGAGGGCATGGCAACCCATTCCAGTATTCTTGCCTGGAGAATCCCATGGACAGAGAAGCCTAGTGGGCTACAGTCCATAGAGTCACAAAGACACTACTGAAATGACTGAGGATGTGCACACTCACGTATACACACACACACACACACACACACACACACACACACACACACACTATCATTTTCAGATTTTTTTTCCACTAAAAGTTATTACAAGATATTGAATATGGTTCCTGTGCTATACAGTAGGACTCTCTTGGGTTGAACTTTCTCTAAATACAAACATGTCCTAAGGGCTCAATGTTAAACAATTAGATAGGCAGCCAAGATGGCATTGGTATTTAGTAACTTCAGTGCAAGGAAAAGGCTCCTTGGGACTGTCAGTACACATCAGGCCGTGGGGATTTGACAGCACAGAGAAAACCCATCCCGTTGGACAAGCTACCTCTCTAACCTCAGTTTCTTCACTAATAAGAACCTCATTTGACATTTGAGAGCATTAAATTAGCAGGCCTGGCATAAGAGCTAATGTTTTTAAGTGTTTTCAGGCCTGTCTCCTGAAAATAGAGCCAAAATTTGTAGCCAGCTGAGTGGATAGGTGAGGTCTGTCCTCATCTACCATTTTCTGAACAAGTCAGAGTCTTCACTGAGTCACAGGTGCCAGGGAAGTAGTTGGAAGCCTCATGTGACAACTTACAGGTAAACTTATTCTAAAGCTGAAGTACATGCAAGTGTCAATGAGCTTCCAACCCAATAAGAAGCTTATTTCATCAAGTTCCACAAAGTCCTTATGCTTGTCCAAGAAATATGCTGATGCCCTTTACATATTTTTAACAATATTTTTTAACAGATGCTTTCAATGATGGTTTTAAAGTTTTGGCCAGGGCTTCCCTGGTGGTCCAGTGGTTAAGAATCCGCCTGCCAATGCAGGGGACACAAATTTGATCCCTAGTCTGGGAAGATTTTACACGCTCCAGACCAACTAAGTCCATTCACCCTAGAGCCTGTGCTCTAGAACCGTAGAGCTGCAACTACCAAGACTTCTCATTGCAACTACTGAAGCCCCCTGTGCCCTAGAACTCACGCTCCACAGCAAGAGAAGCCCATGCTCACTGCAACTAGAGAAAACCTGCACGAAGTAATTTAGACCCAGTACAGCCAAAAATAAAATTTAAAAAAATAATAAAGTTTAGGACAACTTCATAAAGCAGGCTAGAATCGTGGGAGGCACATCAGATTCGAGATCTGAGGACAGAGCTTCAAAGTTTGCAAAACACCTGGATACTGAGATGCAAACATGTCAGCTATATCAAGCCCCACCTTTAGACAGCTAAATCTGGTAGAAGACAACAGTTACTTAATTAAATCTGTGCAATAAAGCTTTATTGGTGAGACTGTAGAGGCAGACACAGGTGACAAGGTGAGAATGGATGGAGAGATGACAGGGAATAAACAGGAATGGGTCCTAGCAACATATTGAACTTAATCCCAAGACACAGCTGGTATATGCTACACAGAAGTGGGAGAAATATTCTAGCTAGACAGAATAGTAGTAAACATCAAAGAAGAGTGGATTGATGCAGGATTTTACATGAGAAATAAGTAACTTAGCATGGCCACAGTAGAAACTGGGTTCTGTAAAGAGGGGAGAGGCCAGAAAGGAAGAAGCTGAAGAGGTAGGCAGAGCCCACATAATGTGGAATTTTACAACAAGTTCACCAATGGAGGTTTGATCCTGAGAGTGGAACAAATCTTCATGACTCTTAAAGAAATGTACAGTAACTTGTTAACTCAGTGAGCCTGGGCTGTCCAAACTCTATATATTCCAAAGTTCTTCAGGACTGGTCTTGATCACTCTTTGGAGATAACCTATGATCTTGGCATAGACCATCTGCTAAGAGTATTTTGCATACCTGGGCTTTGGACCACACCATACAGAGTATGCTAGTAATGTGATTTATGGCGAGTGCCTAGTTTTGTATGCTTAGGGGCTCTGCGCTACACTACATCAGTCTGACCTTGGTGGGAAGGGCTGGAGACTGTGCCCATGTGCCTACATAACTGACCCCCAATAAGAACCCGGGACATCAGGACATGGGTGAGCTTCCTTGGCTGACAGTACTTCACACATTTTGTGAACAGCATGCTGGCAGAGTTAAGTGCTGTCCAAGCTACTCCACTGGGAGAGGACAGTTGGAAGCTTGTGCCTAGAATGTCCTAGACTCTGCCTTATATGACTTTTTCCTTTGCTGATTGTAATCTGTATCCTTTAACAATAATAAGCCATAACCATGAGTATAACAGCTATTCTGAACCCTGTGAGCCCTTCTAGTGAAATATCAAACCAAGGATGTTCTTAGATCTCCAACAGCCAAGAAATAACAAATAACATTTACATTTAACATTTGAGAATTAATACATTTGTCATAAGAAGGATAGATTTGAGGGGGCTAATATCAGGGAGTCTAGAAAAGAGACGTAAAGACCTCAGTGAAGACAGTATTAGTAGGGACAGAGGAGTGTTAATAACAAGTGAATAAGCCTTGATGACTGATGGTGTGGGGGTGAATTTGAGGGGTGAAGGGTATAGAATTGGGATCAGCTGGCTTGAGTAACTGGACTTACAGTAGCTACATTTTCTAAGATTGAATGCCCAGGAAAAGACCAGTTCTAGAGGAAAGAGAATGAATTCTGTGGTAGGCATGCCAGGACTGAACGCTTGGGCAAGATCTAGGTAGACAGGTCTAGGGGAAACACCTCCCTGACATAGATATAACTGAGTGTGGGAAACATCACCTAAATAGAAAGTAGCAGATGCTGTGGAATAAGTGAAATAACCCTGAAGGAAGATTCAGAGAGCAATGAGAAAAGAGTCAACCAGGACTTAGTGACACCCTGACTGGTTGTTTAACCCCCATGACTCCTGCAAGGCAAGGGGCCATGCTGGTTCTTCTCTACTAAATCTTTTGGTGTATAGGAAGGTCATCTGGCTGTCCTCCAAGACAACAGAAAACTTGCCTATTTCTTGAAGCTTTAGTGCCTGTCACATCATAGTTACTCAAATCAGTCAGTTCAGTTCAGTTGCTCAGTCATGTCTGACTCCCCACCACCCCACGGACTGCAGCACACCAGGCTTCCCTGTCCATCACCAACTCCTGGAGCTTGCTCAAACTCATGTCCACTGAGTCGGTGATGCCATCCAACCATCTCATCCTCTGTCATCCCCCTTCTCCTCCTGCCTTTAATCTTTCCCAGCATCAACATCTTTTCTAGTGTGTCAGTTCTTCACATCAGGAGGCCAAAGTATTGGAGCTTCAGCTTCAGCATCAGTCCTTCCAATGAATATTCAGGACTGATTTCCTTTAGGATGGACTGGTTGGATCTCCTTGCAGTCAAGGGACTCTAAAGAGTCTCCTCCAGCACCACAATTCAAAAGCATCAATTCTTCGACACTCAGCTTTCGTTATGGTCCAACTCTCACATCCATACATGATTACTGAAAAAACCACTGCTTTGAGTAGACGGACCTTTGTTGGCAAAGCAATGCCTCTGCTTTTTAATATGCTATCTAGGTTGGTCATAGCTTTTCTTCCAAGGAGCAAGCATCTTTTAATTTCATGGCTGCAGTCACCATCTGCAGTGATTTTGGAGCCCTAGAAAATAAAATGTCTCACTGTTTCCATTGTTTCCCCATCTATTTGCCATTTAGTGATGGGACTGCATGCCATGATCTTCGTTTTCTGAATGTTGAGTTTTAAGCCAGCTTTTTCACTCGACTCCTTCACTTTCATTAAGAGGCTCTTCAGTTCCTCTTTGCTTCCTGCCATAAGGGTGGTGAAATCTGCATATATGAGGTTATCGATATTTCTCAAATATCAATACTCAAATACGTCTTCCATTTTTTTTGGCCACATGTCCTGGGATGCACAGGACTTGTGGGATCTTAGTTCCCCAACTAAGGATTGAACCTACACCCCCTGCATTGGAAGAGTGGAGTCTTAACCAATGGGCCACCAAGGAAGTCCTCAAATACTTCTTTAGCAGAATGATTCTGAAACAAATGGACAGCTACTATAGGAAAGAGAAGAAAATGATTTTTGGCTGCCAGAGTTGAAATCTAATGATTAGATGAAGAAAGCTCTCACTCATTTAAGTTCCATGTACACTTGTCAGCTGGAAACAATGAAAAAGGTTGAGAAGCTGGGTATGGGAGGCCAGAAAGACCTGCACAAGCCAGAGGGACTCTGTGACCTTTTAGAGCTGGTTAATATTTTACACTTGATAAGAAACTCTCCATTCCCTCTAACTCAGTTAATGCTAGAACTTCAGGGGTTTTTTTTTGTTTGTTTGTTTGTTTTTGATGGAGTTCCAGGGAACACTCATCCCCAGAGAGATGCTTCACAAACAGAAATTTTCTTTATCAAATGGGTTTGCGAAATGCTATATACTCCTGGAGTTTCATCATGCACAATAGTCCTCTGGGAGATTTGTCAATGAATACCGTCGCTCATTAAGCCCAGTATTCCCCCAGGTCACCTGGCTGTTGAACCACATCCCACCAAAGACCTTCTAAAATCATGCAGAACTCATGCCCCTTGGAACATATCTTTGGCAAAAACTGAGTCTGAGTACTCCAAATGCTTTCCACTGAGTATGTGCTGTTTTATCAGATTGTACTTGTATACCAAGCATCTTAAAGAATGCAAAGCAAGCTTTCCTATCTGGTGGACCAACAGTTTTCTCTAGTCCAAATTGAGGAAGCTATGGAAGATTTTATAATTCAGGTGGACAACCGAGTTTGTAGTGAAAGATCTTTGGCATCAGGCAGATCTCTATGGGAAGACAGTGATGAAGAGCTTGGGCACTGGAGCTGTACTTCTTGGGTTCAAGTCCTGTCTCTGCCACTTTCTCACTCCCTGACCTTGAGCAAGTTGCTTAATCTCTCTGCTCATGTGTCTCCATCTGTAGAGGAGGCAAGACAACAATCGTACTCATGGAGTGGTTTGTATTACCCAGAACATCACAAATGTTCTACAAATGTTAGCTGTTTCTCTTGAGTTACTGATAAAAGAAATTTTCACATATCAAGATATAGGAAAGTGATTCTGGCTTATACATGAGTTAACCTGAATTTCATGCTTACTAAAATAGCCTGTTTGTGGCCTAGCAAATGTAATTGTACATCCGCTTTAATCATTAGAGAAAAGGACACATGGACCAAAAGTACAGAATGTCCATATTAAGAAGAGAGATTAAATGCCTCTCTTCCTGGGATGTCAATGCTGGTCCCCCTCTGATGATAAGTAAGACTGCCTTCCCAGGTGCCAAAGTCATGCTGCCTTGCTGTGTACTTGCTGGAATATTCTTCTTTTGTGACCCGGAAGAAATGTATCCCTAACTTGTTTAATGTTCTTTGTTCCAATAAGATACAAAACTGTGCTGAAAACCCTGCTTCTCCTGAGCAGGTTCTCAGTGTAATTCTGGGCTAGTCCTCAGTTCAGTTCAGTCCCTCAGTCGTGTCTGACTCCCTGCGATCCCACAGACTGCAGCACACCAGGCTTCCCTGTCCATCACCAACTCCCGGAGCTTGCTCAAACTCACATTCATCAAATCAGTGATGCCATCCAACCATCTCATTCTCTGTCATCCCCTTCTCCTCCTGCCTTCTATCTTTCCCAGAATCAGGGTCTTTTCTAATGAGTCAGTTCTTCACATCAGGTGGCCAAAGTATTGGAGCTTCAGCTTCAGCATCAGTCCTTCCAATGAATAATCAGGACTGATTTCCTTTAGGATGGACTGCTGGGATCTCCTTGCAGTCCAAAGGACTCTCAAGAGTCTTCTCCAACACCACAGTTCAAAAGTATCAATTCTTTGGTGCTCAACTTTCTTTATGGTCCAACTCTCACATCCATACATGACTACTGGAAAAACCATAGCTTTGACTAGACAGACCATTGTCAGCAATGTCTCTGCTTTTTAATATGCCATCTAGGTTGGCCACAGCTTTTCTTCCAAGGAGCAAGCATCTTTTAATTTCATGGCTGCAGTCACCATCTGCAGTGATTGAAGTGAAATGAAGTCTCTCACTGTTTACATTGTTTCCCCATTTATTTTCCATGAAGTGATGGGACCACATGCCATGATCTTTGTTTTTTGAATGTTGAGTTTTAAGCAAGGTTTTTCACTCTCCTCTTTCACTTTCATCAAGAGGCTCTTCTCTTCCTCTTTTCCTTGTGCCATAAGGGTGGTGTCATCTGCATATCTGAGGTTATTGATATTTCTCCTGGCAATCTTGATTCCAGCTTGTGCTTCAGCCAGCCCAGTATTTCTCATGATGTACTCTGCATATAAATTACATAAGCAGGGTGACAATATACAGCCTTGACGTACTCCTTTCCCAGTTTGGAACCAGTCCATTGTTCCATGGTTGGTTCTAACTGTTGCTTCTTGACCTGCATACAGATTTCTCATGAGGCAGGTAAGGTGGTCTGGTATTCCCATCTCTTGAAGAGTTTTCTACAACTTGTTGTGATCCACACAGTCAAAGGCTCTGGCATAGTCAATAAAGCAGAAATAGATGTTTTTCTGGAACTCTTTTGCTTTTTCAATGATCCAACAGATGTTGGCTATTTTATCTCTGGTTCTTCTGCCTTTTCTAAATCCATTTTGAACATCTGGAATTTCTCGGTTCATGTGCTGTTGAAGCCTGGCTTGGACAATTTTGAGCATTACTTTGCTAGCGTGTGAGATGAGTGCAATTGTGTGGTAGTTTGAACATTCTTTGGCATGGCCTTTCTTTGGGATTGGAATGAAAACTGACCTTTTCCAGTCCTGTGGGCACTGCTGAGTTTTCCAAATTTGCTGGCATATTGAGTGCAGCACTTTAACAGTATCATCTTCTAGGACTTGAAATAGCTCAGCTGGATTCTATCACCTCTCCTAACTTTGTTCGTAGAGATGCTTCCTAAGGCCCACTTGACTTTGGAGTCCAGGATGTCTGGCTGTAGGTGAGTGATCACACCAACAAAGGTCCATATAGTGAAAGCTATGGCTTTTCCAGTATTCATGTACGAATGTGAGAGTTGGACCATAAGGAAGGCTGAAAGTCAAAGTTCAGTTCAGTCGCTCAGTCGTGTCTGACTCTGTGACCCCATGAATCACAGCATGCCAGGCCTCCCTGTCCATCACCAACTCCCGGAGTTTACCCAAACCCATGTCCATCGAGTCAGTGATGCCATCCAACCATCTCATCCTCTGTCATCCCCTTCTCCTTCTGCCCCCAATCCTTCCCAGCATTAGGGTCTTTTGCTTATCTAGATCATTAAGATCTTTTTTTGTATAGTTCTTCTGAGTATTCTGTTTATCCAGCCTATATACACCAGCTTGCATGTGCTAATCTCAAACTCCCAATCCTGCTCTCCCGGACCCTCCTCCCCCTTGGCACCTAGAAGTCTAAGCAGAAGGAATTTCAAGTTCACATAAGCAAAATCTTAATTTCAAGAGAAAAGTAAAAACAAACAAATGTCTAAATAACATCAAAGCATTTTATATGAAATTTTGATTTCACTCACCTACTATAAAAAAGTATTAATGGCTCATAGACAAAATTAGAAGAAATTTAAGAAACAGACAAGATCTCCTTTAACCTTCAAGACAACCTGTGTCTTCAGAGAAAAAACATTCACCTTTGCTTCACCTCTCGCCTTTTAAAATCCTGGGGATGGATTGCCATTAATTACAACAACGTGGATTTCTGGAGAGAAGCACTTTCACAACTCAGATTTATGGGACTTTTTTTTTTCTCCCAATTAAGCTTGTGGTCTCATTGCTCTTCTTTAAGCAGCGAAGTGTCACAATAACAGAGACTGTGAGTAATGCTTGTGGCTATAGGGCAGTGGTTCTCAACCTTGTTGCCCAGAAGAATCAACCACCTAAGGGGCTTTAAAAAAAGAAGATACCCTTGCCCTGCCCCAAACCACCTGAATGAAAATAACATACTGCATTTGGAGAAATTAAAAGCACTCAGACTATCTTAAAGCTCACCCCAGGTCAAAAACTACTGCTGTATCTATGTCTCCATTGCTGCCCTGCAAATAGGTTCATCAGTACCATCTTTCTAGATACCATATATATGCAATCATATATGATCTTTCTTTTTCTCCTTCTGACTTATTTCACTCTGTATAACAGGCTTTAGGTTCATCCAGCTCATTAGAGGAGGTGGGAGGGAGGTTCCAGAGGGAGGGGACATATGTATACCTATGACTGACTTATGGTGATATGTGGCAGACACCAACACAATATTGTAAAGCAATTATCCTCCAATTAAAAGTGAATACATTTTTTGGACTTCCCTGGTGGTCCAGTGGTAAAGAATCTGCCTGCCAGTGTGGGGGACACAGGTTCGATCCTTAGTCCAGGAGGATTCCACATGATGCAGAACAACTAAGCCTGTGTGCCACGACTACTGAGCCCCCTCAGTGCAACTACTGAAGCTTTTGTACCTAGGGCCTGTGCTCTAATACAAGAGAAGCCAC
The DNA here is from genome assembly GCF_054371585.1 of Giraffa tippelskirchi. Lineage (NCBI taxonomy): Eukaryota > Metazoa > Chordata > Mammalia > Artiodactyla > Giraffidae > Giraffa > Giraffa tippelskirchi. The sequence goes on from NC_137287.1 coordinate 27,826,570, forward strand.
TGCAATGAGAAGCCCACGCATCACAACAAAGAATAGCCCCCGGCTCGCTCTAACTAGAAAAAGCCCCTGAGCAGCAACAAAGACCCAATGCAGACAAAAATAAATAAATACAATTATTTTTGAAAAAATAATACATTTAAAAAAAACTGACGCACAGAGTCGGACACGACTGAAGCGACTTAGCAGCAGCAGCAGCAGCAGCAGATGTAAAGTAACTTGAACATAATCAGAAAATAATATTAATACATTGATTTTATACTACCCTCTCTTGGAAAATTCTTAAAGAGATGGGAATACCAGACCACCTGACCTGCCTCTTGAGAAACCTGTATGCAGGTCAGGAAGCAATAGTTAGAACTGGATATGGAACAACAGACTGGTTCCAAATAGGAAAAGCAGTACGTCAAGGCTGTATATTGTCACCCTGCTTATTTAACTTATATGCAGAGTACATCATGAGAAATGCTGGGCTGGCTGAAGCACAAGCTGGAATCAAGATTGCCAGGAGAAATATCAATAACCTCAGATATGCAGATGACACCACCCTTATGGCAGAAAGTGAAGAAGAACTAAAGAGCCTCTTAATGAAAGTGAAAGAGGAGAGTGAAAAGGTTGGCTTAAAGCTCAACATTCAGAAAACTAACATCATGGCATCTGGTCCCATCACTTCATGGGAAATAGATGTGGAAATAGTGGAAACAATGGCTGACTTTATTTTTCTGGGCTCCAAAATCACTGCAGATGGTGATTGCAGCTATGAAATTAAAAGACGCTTACTCTTTGGAAGGAAAGTTATGACCAACCTAGACAGCATATTAAAAAGCAGAGACATTACTTTGCCAACAAAGATCCATCTAGTCAAGGCTATGGTTTTTTCAGTAGTCATGTATGGATGTGAGAGTTGGACTATAAAGAAAGCCGAATGTGAAAGAATTGATGCTTTTGAACTGTGGTGTTGGAGAAGATTTTTGAGAGTCCCTTGGACTGCAAGGAGATCCAACCAGTCCATCCTAAAGGAGATCAGTCCTGGGTTTTCATTGGAAGGACTGATGTTGAAGCTGAAACTCCAATACTTTGGCCACCTGATTCAAAGTGCTGACTCATTTGAAAAGACCCTGATGCTGGGAAATATTGAGGGCAGGAGAAGAAGGGGACAAAAGAGGATGAGATGGTTGGATGGCATCACCGACTGAATGGACATGGGTTTGGGTGGACTCCTGGAGTTGGTGATGGACAGGGAGGCCTGGCATGTTGTGGTTCATGGGGTCGCAAAGAGTCAGACACAACGGAGCAACTGAACTGAACTGAATTTGGAGTTAGAAACCGTAAATATCTCATTTGGCTTCACTTGATGTTATTTGACACAAATGTTATCCCTAAATGAAGGCTGCATGCATGCTAAGTGACTCCAGTTGTGTCTGACTCTTTGGGACCCTATGGGCCGTAACCTGCCAGGCTCCTTTGTCCATGGAATTCTCTAGGCAAGAATACTGAGTGTGTTGCCATGCCCTCCAGGGGATCTTCCCAACCCAGGGATCAAACCTGCTTCTCTTAGGTCTCCTGCATTGGCAGGCGGGTTCTTTACCACTAGCACCACCTAGGATGCCCAGATGAAGGCTACATCTAAGCTAGGGCATTGGTTCTCAACCAGCAGCGACAGCATTACCTGGGAACTTGATAGAAATGTAAATTGTCAAGCTCTACCTAGGCTTGCTGAGTCAGGAGGGTAGAGACCAGCAATCAGTGTTTTAATAAGCAGCTTTAACGCACTCTGAAATTTGAGAACCACTGAGTACTGTAATGCTTTAAATCTATGGCTGCCAGGTTAGATATAGGACACTGAGTTAAATATGAATTTCAGATAAACACTTTTATCTGAATATTGCCTCAGTCAGTTCAGTTCAGTCTCTCAGTCGTGTCCGACTCTTTGCGACTCCATGAACCGCAGCAAGCCAGGCCTCCCTGTCCGTCACCAAAGCCAGGAGCCTACCCAAACTCATGTCCACCGAGTCGGTGATGCCATGCAACCGTCTCATCCTCTGTTGTCCCCTTCTCCTCCTGCCCTCAATCTTTCCCAGCATCAGGGTCTTTTCAAATGTCAGCTCTTTGCATCAGGTGGCCAAAGTATTGGAGTTTCAGCTTCAGTGTCAGTACTTCCAATGAAAACCCAGGACTGATCTCCTTTATGATGGACTGGCTGGATCTTCTTGCAGTCCAAGGGACTCTCAAGAGTCTTTCCCAACACCACAGTTCAAAAGCATCAATTCTTTCACGTTCGGCTTTCTTTATAGTCCACCTCTCACATCCATACATGACTACTGAAAAAACCATAGCCTTGACTAGATGGACCTTTGTTGACAAAGTAATGTCTCTGCTTTTTAATATGCTGTCTAGGTTGGTCATAACTTTCCTTCCAAAGAGTAAGCATTTTTCAATTTCATGGATGCAATCACCATCTGCAGTGATTTTGGAGCCCCCAAAAATAAAGTCTGACACTGTTTCCACTGTTTCCCCATCTATCTGCCATGAAGTGATGGGACCGGATGCCATGATCTTAGTTTTCTGAATGTTGAGCTTTAAGTCACCTTTTTCACTCTCCTCTCACTTTCATCAAGAGGCTCTTTAGTTCTTCTTCACTTTCTGCCATAAAGGTGGTGTCATCTGCATATCTGAGGTTATTGATATTTCTCCCGGCAGTCTTGATTCCAGCTTGTGCTTCCTCCAGCCCAGCATTTCTCATGATGTACTCTGCATACAAGTTAAATAAGCAGGGTGACAATATACAGCCTTGACGTACTCCTTTTCCTATTTGGAACCTGTCTGTTGTTCCATGTCCAGTTCTAATTGTTGCTTCCTGACCTGTATACAGGTTTCTCAAGAGACAGGTCAGGTGGTCTGGTATTCCCATCTCTTTCAGAATTTTCCACAGTTTATTGTGATCCACACAGTCAAAGGCTTTGGCATAGTCAATAAAGCAGAAATAGATGTTTTTCTGGAACTCTCTTGCTTTTTCGATGATCCAGCGGATGTTGGCAATTTGATCGCTGGTTCTTCTGCCTTTTCTAAAACCAGCTTGAACATCTGGAAGTTCACAGTTCACATATTGCTGAAGCCTGGCTTGGAGAATTTTGAGCATTACTTTACTAGCGTGTGAGATGAGTGCAATTGTGCAGTAGTTTGAGCATTCTTTGGCGTTGCCTTTCTTTGGCATAGAAATGAAAACTGACCTTTTCCAGTCCCATGGCCACTGCTGAGTTTTCCAAATTTGCTGGCATATTGAGTGCAGCACTTGCACAGCATTATCTTTTAGGATTTGAAATAGCTCAACTGGGATTCCATCACCTTCATTAGCTTTGTTCATAGTGATGCTTCCTAAGGTCCACTTGACTTCACATTCCAGGATGTCTGGCTCTAGGTGAGTGATCACACCATCTTGATTAACTGGGTTGTGAAGATCTTTTTTGTACAGTTCTTCTGTGTATTCTTGCCACCTCTTCTTAATATCTTCTGCTTCTGTCAGTTCCATATCATTTCTGTCCTTTATGGAGCCCATCTTTGCATGAAATGTTCCCTTGGTATCTCTAATTTTCTTGAAGAGATCTCTAGTCTTTCCTATTCTATTGTTTTCCTCTATTTCTTTGCGTTGATCACTGAGAAAGGCTTTCGTATCTCTCCTTGCTATTCTTTGGAACTCTGCATTCATATGGGTATATCTTTCCTTTTCTCCTTTGCTTTTCGCTTCTCTTCTTTTCTCAGCTATTTGTAAGGCCTCCTCAGACAGCCATTTTGCTGTTTTGCATTTCTTTTTCTTGGGGATGGTCTTGATCCCTGTCTCCTATACAGTGTCACAAACCTCTGTCCATAGTTCATCAGGCACTCTGTCTATCAGATCTAGTCCCTTAAATCCATTTCTCACTTCCACTGTATAATCATAAGGGATTTGATTTAAGTCATACCTGAATGGTTTAGTGGTCCCCCACTTTCTTCAGTTTAAGTCTGAATTTGGAGTTCCTCATGAGGAGTTCATGATTTGAGCCACAGTCAGCTCCACGTCATGTTTTTGCTGACTATATAGAGCTTCTCCATCTTTGGCTGCAAAAATATAATCAATCTGATTTCGGTGTTGACCATCTGGTGATGTCCATATGTAGAGTCTTCTTTTGTGTTGTTGGAAGAGGGTGTTTGCTATGACCAGTGTGTTCTCTTGGCAAAACTCTATTTGCCTTTGCCCTGCTTCATTCTGTACTCCAAGGCCAAATTTGGAGGCCAAACTCCAGGTGTTTCTTGACTTCCTACTTTTGCATTGCAGTCCCCTATAATGAAAAGGACATCTTTTTTGGGTGTTAGCTCTAGAAGGTCTTGTAGGTCTTCACAGAACCATTCAACTTCAGCCTCTTCAGCATTACTGGTCGGGGCATAGACTTGGATTACCATCATATTGAATGGTTTGCCTTGGAAATGAACAGAGATCATTCTGTCATTTTGGAGATTGCATCCAAGTACTGCATTTTGGACTCTTGTTGACTATGATGGCTACTCCATTTCTTCTAAGGGATTCCTGCCCACAGTAGTAGATATAATGGTCATCTGAGTTAAATTCACCAATTCCAGTCCATTTTAGTTCGCTGATTCCTAGAATATTGACGTTCACTCTTGCCATCTCCTATTTGACCACTTTCAGTTTGCCTTGATTCATGGACCTAACACTTCAGGTTCCTATACAATATTGCTCTTTACAGCATCGGATCTTTCTTCTATCGCCAGTCCCATCCACAACCGGGTAGGTTTTGCTTTGGCTCCATCCCTTCATGCTTTCTGAAGTTATTTCTCCCCTGATCTCTAGTAGCATATTGGGCACCTACCGACCTGGGGAGTTCATCTTTCAGTGTCCTGTCTTTTTGCCGTTTCATACTGTTCATGGGGTTCTCAAGGCAAGAATACTGAAGTGGTTTGCCATGCCCTTCTCCAGTGGACCGCATCTGTCAGACCTCTCCACCATGACCCCTCCACCTTAGGTGGCCCCACAGGGCATGGCCTAGTTTCATTGAGCTAGACAAGACTGTGGTCCATGTGATCAGATTGGCTAGTTTTCCGTGATTGTGGTTTCAGTCTGTCTGCCCTCTGATGCCCTCTCTCAGCGCCTACCATCTTACTTGGGTTTCTCTTACCTTGGACGTGGGGTATCTCTTCACAGCTGCTCCAGCAAAGCACAACTGCTGCTCAGTACCTTGGACATGGAGTATGTCCTCACTGCCACTGCTCCTGACCCTGGACGAGGGGTATCTTCTCTCTGCCGCTCACCACTCCCGCACCGCGCAGCAGCCGCTAGCTGCTTGCCTCTTGCCTAAGACATACTAAAAAAATTTTTTTTGCTTATCTGAGATTCATATTTAACTGGGCATGAAATCCCAAGGACAGAGGAGCCTGGTGGGCTACAGTCCATGGGGCTGCAAAAGAGTCAGACACACTTAGCAACTAAACAACAAAACAACACTGTATCTTTACATCCTAAATCTGGCAATTCTGTTTAATAAATCTTGCCCACATTGCTTTTAATTTTAGACCTGTAAAAGCAAGAGGAATGAGTCCTTTTTAGAATGAAAATTTTTAAATAAAATCTCACAAAGAAAATGGAAAAAGATGACTAAGTTAAAAGAAAAAACAAAAGGAAAACATTCCATACACTGAAAACACAATGTGAAAATGACATCAAAATGTTCACAATGTCTATGATTTGCAGAAAAGTATCATGAGTAACATTATTTACTTGTAACCTTGAATTCTGAATAATTCAAAACACTTTGAGTTATTGAGAAGAATTATCTCCATTTCAGTGATGGTAAAACCAAATGCAAAAAGATATTTGCAGTTGATTTAAAAAAACAAAGCGAGCAAAGTCTTACTGTGTAGCACGGGGAATTATATTCAATATTCTGTGACAAACCATGATGGAAAAGAAAATAAAAATAAATGTACAGTAGGACTTTCCTGGTGGTTCAGTGGTTAAGACTCCACGCTTCCAATCCTGGGGGCGAAGGTTCAATCCCTGGTCAGGGAACTAAGATCTTGCATGCTATGGGTGTGGCCCAAAGAAGGAAAAAGAATGACTTTGCTGTACAGCAGAAATTAGCACAATATTGTAAGTTAACTCTACTGCATTAAAATAAATATAAAAAACAAAAAGAAAACCAAGGTATTGCCTATTCAGAAAATTTGTAGAGAAATAGGGGGACAGTACCCTCCTGATGTCTGTTTTGATTAGATTCCATCTTTCACTGGAGAACTTCTGTGGGGGATGGTGCTAGAAGGTGTGAGAGGGAGAGTGGGCATGGAGTTTGCAGATAGAAGGGATGGTGCTTGTCTCCTGGCATTTTAAAAACATATTTAGGATTTCCTTCATGGTCCAGTGGTGAAGAATCCACCTGCCAGTGCAGGGGACACAGGTTCGATCCCTGGTCCTGGAAGATCCCACATGCAGTGGGGTAACTAGACCCTAGAGCCCATGTTCTACAACAAGAGAAGCCACTGCAATGAGAAGTCCAAGCACCACAGCTAGAGAGTAGCCGCCTTCCACTGCAACTAGAGAAAGCCCGAGTGCAGGAACAGAGACCCAGTGCAGCCAAAAATAAATAAATAGAAACATATTTAAAAAAGACTTCTGTAATCTTTATTCTAAGATTGAAGATAATGATCTTGAAAATAGAATTATCTTCTTTCTTAAAACATTTTTCTAATTAGTAAAGTAATATTTATTCTTTGTAGAAAAATTAGAAAATTATGAAAAACCACAGAGAATAACAATCAATGGACAAAATGTTAAACTTATTACATAACTTAGGTAGCTTTTTCTCAATTTCCCATAGACATATGACAAATGTGGGCTATATCACTGCACTTAGTGTTTTATAACCTAGTTTCTTGCCCCAAGAACATATTTGAATCTTTTCTTCAATCATTACATTTTTTTCCCCGCATAATTTTGATGACTTAGAATTTCGTTGAGCTTCCCAGGTGGCGCTAGTGCTTAAGAACCCACCTGCCAATGCAGGAGACATAAGAGAGAGAGTTGGATCCCTGGGTTGAGAAGATCCTCTGGAGGAGGGCAGGGAAATTAGGGATGGCTACGTAATAATCTAACCCCCTATTGTTGAATATGCCTCTGACTAAATTTGAAGATCTAGATGACTCTGCTTTAATTTATTGTATAGAGGATTTTCACTGCCCTAAAAATCCCCTGTGCTCTGTCTGTTCATTCCCCCCCCACTCTTGAAATCATGGACTTGCAATCATGGATTTTGTTGTTTCCATAGTTTTGTCTTTTCCAGAATGCCATATAGTTGGAATCATTTGGTATGTAACCTTTTTAGATTGGCTTCTTTCATTTAGTGCTGCTGCTGCTGTTTAGTCACTATGAAAGTGAAAGTGAAAGTCCTGGTCACTCAGTCTTGTCTGACTCTTCATGATCCCATAGACTGTAGCCCGCCAGGTCCCTCTGTCCATGGAATTTTTCAGGCAAGAATACTGGAGTGGGTTGCTATTCCCTTCTCCAGGGGATCTTCCCAACTCAGGGATTGAATCCAGGTCTTCTGTGTTGCAGGCAGATTCTTTACCATCTGAGCCACCAGGGAAGCCCTGTTTAGTTGCTAAATTGTGTGCAACGCTTTGCAATCCCATGGACTGTAGTCTGCCAGGCTCCTCTATCCATGGGCTTTCCCAGGCAAGAATACTGCAGTGGGTTGCCGTTTCCTTCTCCAGGGGATTTTCCTGACCCAGGGACCAAACCCACATCTCCTGCGTGACAGAGGGATTCTTTACCACTAACCCACCTGGGAAGCACCTTTCCCTTAGTTCAGTTGAGTTCAGTGGCTCAGTCGTGTCCGACTCCTTGCGATCCCATGAATCGCAGCACGCCAGGCCTCCCTGTCCATCACCAACTCCTGGAGTTTACCCAAACCCATGTCCATCGAGTCGGTGATGCCATCCAACCATCTCATCCTCTGTCGGCCCCTTCTCCTCCTGCCCCTAATCCTTCCCAGCATTAGAGTCTTTTCCAATGAGTCAACTTTTCACATCAGGTGGCCAAAATATTGGAGTTTCAGCTTCAACATCAGTCCTTCCAGTGAACACCCAGGACTGATCTCCTTTAGGATGGATTGGTTGGATCCCCTTGCAGTCCAAGGGACTCTCAAGAGTCTTCTCCAACACCACAGTTCAAAAGCATCAATTCTTTGGCACTCAGCTTTCTTCACCGTCCAACTCTCACATCCATACATGACCACTGGAAAAACCATAGCCTTGACTAGACGGACTTTTGTTGGCAAAGTAATGTCTCTGCTTTTAAATATGCTATCTAGGTTGGCCATAACCTTCCTTCCAAGGAGTAAGCGTCTTTTAATTTCATGGCTGCACTCACCATCAGCAGTGATTTTGGAGCCCCCAAAAATAAAGTCTGACACTGTGTCCACTGTTTCCCCATCTATTTCCCATGAGATGATGGGACCAGATGCCATGATCTTAGTTTTCTGAATGTTGAGCTTTAAGCCAACTTTTTCATTCTCCTCTTTCACTTTCATCAAGAGGCTCTTTAGTTCTTCTTCACTTTCTGCCATAAGGGTGGTGTCATCTGCATATCTGAGGTTATTGATATTTCTCCTGGCAATCTTGATTCCAGCTTGTGTTTCTTCCAGTCCAGTGTTTCTCATGATGTACTCTGCATATAAGTTAAATAAGCATGGTGACAATATACAGCCTTGACGTACTCCTTTTCCTATTTGGAACCAGTCTGTTGTTCCATGTCCAGTTGTAACCGTTGCTTCCTGACCTGCATACAGGTTTCTCAAGAGTCTTAGTAGTATGCACTTATTTATGGTTTCTCCATGTTTTTTTCCTGGCTTGATAGCTTGTTTCACTTTAGCGCTGAGTAACAGTCCATTGTTTGGGTGTTCCACAGTTTATCAATTAACGTACTGAAAGATATTTGGTTGCCTCCAAGTTTTGGCTGGGCTGGATGAATCACAAGCTGGAATCAAGATTGCTGGGAGAAATATCAACAACCTCAGATATGCAGATGATACCACTCTAATAGCAGAAAGTGAAGAGGAACTAAAGAGCTTCTTGATGAGGGTGAAAAAGGAGAGTGAAAAAACTGGCTTAAAACTCAATGTTCAAAAAGCTAAGATCATGGCATCCAGTCACATCACTTCATGGCAAATAGAAGAGGAAAAAGTGGAAACAGTGACAGATTTTAATTTCTTAGGCTCCAAAATCACTGTAGACAGTGACTGAAGTTATGAAATTAAGACACTTGCTCCTTGGAAGAAAAGCTATGATAAACCTAGAGAGTGTATTAAAAAGCAGAGACATCACTTTGCTGACAAAGGTCCATATATTCAAGGCTATGAATTTTCCAGTAGTCATGTAAGGATGTGAGAGTTGGATCATAAAGAAGGCTGAGCCCCAAAAACGGATGCTTTCGAATTGTGGTGCAGGAGAAGACACTTGAGGGTCCCTTGGACTGGAAGGAGATCAAACCAGTCAATCCTAAAGGAAATCAACCCTGGATATTCACTGGAAGGACTGATGATGAAGCTGAAGCTCTGATACTTTGGCCACCTGATGTAAAGAACTGACCCATTGGAAAAGACCCTGATGCTAGGAGAGACTGAGGGCAAGCAGAGAAGGAGACGGAGGATGAGATGGTTGGATAACATTACTGACTCAGTGAACATGAGTTTGAGCAAACTCTAGGAGATAGTGAAGGGCAGGGAAGCCTGGTGTGCTACAGTCCATGGGGCCACAAAGAGTAGGACATGACTTAGCAACTAAACAACAAATTTTGGCAATTACAGCTAAAGCTGCCAAAAAAACACTGCATGCAAATTCTTGTGTGCACGGAAGCTTTCAGCTTCTTTATGTAAATACCAAGGAGTTTAATTGCTGAATCTTACAGTAAGAGCATGTTTAGGTTTGTAAGAAATTGCTGAACTGTCTTCCAAAGAGACAGTACCATTTTGCATTCCTTCTAGCAATGTATGAGAATTCCTATTGCAGAATATCCTTACCAGCATTTGGTGTTGTCAGTATTCTAGATTTGGGGCCATTCTAATAGGTGTGTAATGGTATTGTATTGTTGAATTTATTTGCATTTTTCTGATGACATATAATGTAGTGCATCTTTTCACATGCTTTTTCACCATCTGTTTATCTTTTCTGGTGAGGTGTTTGTTATGCTTCTGGGGTCACTTTTTTTTTTTCACTTTAAAAAAAAATTTTTTTTAATTAGTTTATTTTCTATTTTTTAACTTTACAATATTGTATTTGTTTTGCCATACATTGACATGAATCCACCATGGGTGTACATGTTTTCCCCTTCCAGAACCCCCCTTCCACCTCCCTCCCCATCCCATCCCTCCGGGTCATCCCGGTGCACCAGCCCCGAGCACCCTGTATCATGTGTTGAACCTGGACTGGCAATTCATTTCACATATGATAATTTACATGCTTCCATGCCATTCTCCCATATCATCCCACCCTTGCCCTCTCCCATAGAGTCCATAATACTGTTCTACTTATCTGTCTCTTTTGATGTCTCGCATACAGGTGTATCTTTACCGATTGACTAAATACCACATATATGCATTAGTATACTGTATTGGGAGAAGGCAATGGCACCCCACTCCAGTACTCTTGCCTGGAAAATCCCATGGACGGAGGAGCCTGGTAGGCTACGGTCCACGGGGTTGCTAAGCGTCGGACACGACTGAGCGACTTCACTTTCACTTTTCCCTTTCGTGCATTGGAGAAGGAAATGGCAACCCACTCCAGTATTCTTGCCTGGAGAATCCCAGGGACGGTGGAGCCTGGTGGGCTGCCCTCTATGGGGTCGCACAGAGTCGGATACGACTGAAGCAACTTAGACTTAGATACTGTATTGGTGTTTTTCTTTCTGACTTACATCACTCTGTATAATAGGCTCCAGTTTCATCCACCTCATTAGAACTGATTCGAATGTATTCTTTTTAATGGCTGAGTAATAGTCCATTGTGTATATGTACCACAGCTTCCTTATCCATTCATCTGCTGATGGGCATCTAGGCTGCTTCCATGTCCTGGCTATTATAAACAGTGCTGCGATGAACTTTGGGGTACATGTGTCTCTCTCAAGTCTGGTTTCCTCAGTGTGTATGCCCAGCAGTGGGATTGCTGGGTCATATGGCAGTTCTATTTCCAATTTTTTGAGGAATCTCCACACTGTTCTCCATAGTAGCTGTACTAGTTTGCATTCCCACCAACAGTGTAAGAGGGCTGGGGTCGTTTTTTAATTGGGTTGCTTGTTTTCTCATTGTTGAGTTATAAGAGTTCTTTGTAAATTTTGGATAGGTGTGTGCTCAGTCGCTCAGTTGTGTTCAACTCTTTGATATCCCAGGGACTATAGCAAACCAGGCTCCTCTATCCTCGGAATTTTCCAGGCAAGTGGGTTGCCACTTCCTACTTCAGGGGATCTTCTCCACCCAGAGACTGAACCCATGTCTCCTGCATTGGCAGGCAGATTCTTTACCACCGTGTCACCTGGAGAGCCAAAATTTTGGATAGTAGTCCTTTATTAGATGTGTCTTTGCAAATACTTTCTCCCACTCTATCTTATTTTCTCATTCTCCTGAGACTGTCACACAGCAGAAGTTTTCAGTTTTAATTAAGTCCAGTTTATTGTTTATTTAATTCTTGAATCATGTTACATCTAAAAATTCATCACCATACCCAAGGTCATCTAGAATTTCTATGTTGCCTACTAGGGTTTCATAGTGTTAAATTTTACCTTTAGGTCTCTGATTCATTTCAGTTAATTTTTGTGATCAGTGTAAAATCTGTGTCTGATTTTTTTTTTGCACATGTATGTCCAGCTGTTCCAACATCACTTGTTGAAAAGACTGTTCCATTGTATTGACTTCACTCCTCTGTCAAAGATCAGTTGAATATAATTTTTTTAATTGGGTCTATTTCTGGGGTTTCTATTTTGTTCTATTGACATATTTGTGTATTCTTTGCCATCACTATAGCTTTAAAAGTCTTGAATCTGCCTGCAATGCGGGAGATCTGGGCTCGATCCCTGAGTTTGGAAGATCCCCTGGAGAAGGGAAAGGCTACCCATTTCAGTATTCTGGCCTGGAGAATTCCATGGGTCCATGGGGTCACAAAGAGTCGGACATGACTGAGCAACTTTCACTCAAAAGTCCTGAAGTTGGGTAGGATCAGTTCTCTGACTTTGTTCTTCTCCTTCAAAATCATGTCAGCTATTTTGGGTCTTTTGCCTCTCCACAGAAACTTTAGAACCACTTCATTGATATCCACAAAACAACTTGCTGGGGTTTTGACTGAGACTTCATGAAATTTACGGATAAAATTGGGAAGAATAACGATGTGGCAATAGTGAGTCTTCCTATGCATGAACATGGAATATCTCTCCATTTATATAGTTCTTCTTGGATTTTGTTCATCAGGTTTGTAATTTTCATCATATAGATCCTGTACATATTCTGCAAAATTTATACTAAGTAATTTCTGGAGTACTAATGTAAATGGTATTGTTTTTAATTTCAAAGTCTACTTGTTTATCACTGGTATACAGGAAAATGTTTAACTTTTGTATGTTAATCTTGGATCCTACAATCTTGCTATAATTGCTTACTTGTTTAAAGATCTTCTACATAGACAATCATGTCATCTGTATACAAAGACAGTTTTATTTCTTCCTTCCCAATCTGTATACCTTTTATTTCCTTTTCTCATTTTATTTACTAGTGTCTTACTCCATTTAGGTTGCTATAACAAATTAACATAGACTGAGTGGCTTATATACAACAGAAATATATTTCTCACAGTCCTGGAGGCTGGGAAGTTTAAGACCGAGGTGACAGCAGGTTTGGTAACTGGTGAGGCCCACTTCCTGATTCAAAGACAGCTGTCTTTTTATCATGTCCTTAAATGGAGGAAGTGGATGAGGGAGTTCTCCAGGGTCTCTTTTATAAACGTACTAATCCCATCGATGTGGGCTCTACCTTTATGACGGACTCACTCCCAAAGTCTCCACCTTCAAATACTATCACATTGCTGGTTCAGTTCAGTTCAGTTCAGTCGCTCAGTTGTGTCTGAATCTTTGCAACCCCATGAATTGCAGCACGCCAGGCCTCCCTGTCCATCACCAACTCCCAGAGTTTACCCAAACTCGTGTCCTTTGAGTCAGTGATGCCATCCAACCATCTCATCCTCTGTCGTCCCCTTCTCCTCCTGCCCTCTATCTTTCCCAGAATCAGGGTCTTTTCAAATGTCAGCTCTTTGCATCAGCTGGCCAAAGTATTGGAGTTTCAGCTTCAACATCAGTCCTTCCAATGAATATTCAGGACTGATTTCCTTTAGGATGGACTGGTTGGATCTCCTTGCAGTCCAAGGGACTCTCAAGAGTCTTCTCCAACACCACAGTTCAAAAGCATGAATTCTTCGGTGCTCAGCTTTCTTTATAGTCCAGCTCTCACATCCATACATGACTACTGAAAAAACCATAGCCTTGACATTGTGGGTTAGATTTCAACATATGAATTTGAGGGGTTGGGAGGGAATGCAAACATTTAATCAAAGCAATTAGCTAAGACGTCCTGTATGATGTTTTAAAAAAAGTAGTGAGAGGTGACATCTTTGCCTTGCTCTTGATCTTAGCAAGGGGGTTCTAGTTTCTCATCTTTCTGTTATAGACTTTTTGTAGATGCTCTGTATCAAGATGAGGAAATTTCCTCTATTCCTAGTTTGCTGTATTCATTTTATTTTAATACTTTATACCATTATCAGCATATTAAAAAGCAGAGACATTACTTTACCAACAAAGATCCATCTAGTCAAAGCTATGGTTTTTGAAGAAGAATTGATGAATTGATGCTTTTGAACTGTGGTGTTGGAGAAGACTCTTGAGAGTCCCTTGGACTGCAAGGAGATCCAACCAATCCATCCTAAAGGAGATCAGTCCTGGGTTTTCACTGGAAGGACTGATGTTGAAGCTGAAACTCCAATACTTCGGCCACCTGATGCGAAGAGCTGACTCATTTGAAAAGACCCTGATGCTGGGAAAGATTGAGGGCAGGAGAAGAAGGGGACAACAGATGATGAGATGGTTGGATGGCATCACCGACGTGATGGACATGAGTTTGGGGAAACTTTGGGAGCTGGTGACGGACAGGGAGGCCTGGTGTGCTGCAGTCCATGGGGTGGTGGGGAGTCAGACACAACCTGAGCGACTGAACTGAACTGAACTGAACCATTATCGTTACCAAAAGCCCTTTGAACAATTTAGAATTTCTTGGTGTAGGTGTTTGTCTTTAGGATGTAAAACCAAAATATCGTGTTTTAAAGTCTCTTCCTCTCTTTGTGGTTATTTACCAACTACTTATACAGACAGTCATTCGTTTCAGCTTTTTTTTTTTTTTTTAATTTTTAGGGATATTGTCCTTTTGATTTAATTTTATTTCTAAATTATGTAAAATTGTACTTCAATCTACAATCAAAACTTGTAAAAAAAAATACATTAAGAGAAGTGTATCATCTACTCTTTCCTCAATACATTCTCATAGTCTCCTGCAGGTAACCCAGGCAACTATTTTTATTAGCTTTTGGTTTATCTTTGTTACTGAACCGAACTCGTGTCTACTTTCCAGTCACACAGCAAAGCCAGTTACAAACACTAGGTCCCTGTGAAGGAAACTATAGCATTAATTGCAGGATATCAAGCAACGGAGTGGGCTTCCCTGGTGACTCAGACAGTAAAGAATCCACCTGCAATGCTGGAGACCTGGGTTCGATCCCAGAATTAGGAAGATCCCCTGGAGGAGGGCATGGCAACCCACTCCAGTATTCTTGCCTGGAGAATCCCCACGGACAGAGGAGCCTGGCATGCTGCAGTCCATGGGGTTGCAAAGAAATGGACTCAACTGAATGACTACACGCTTCACAGCATGGCAAGCGAGGGAGTAGGAGACAAACATCAGATTCACTCCAATTAATCTTTGAGTTGGGGGTTGTAAAAGGTGAAGAACAATAGAAGTTGAGATTAATCATCATTTTGTGATATTCTTAATCATAGTTTCAAGAGTCAAGCTGTTTCTAGCTTTTGAGTCTCTGACCAAGTGTTTTGTGGTTCTTGGGTCTGTGAGCTCATCTTACCCTGGAGAAACAATGTTGCTAATGATATCTATGAGGGCAATTTTAGTACATTAATGTTGTTTTTGACAACAGCAATTTTAGTTACCTGACTCTATTTGATTAGTATTCAGTTAGCACAGGATTGAGGTCAGAGGGGAGAAGAAAGGGAATAATGTTTTGGATTGAGAGATTAATCATAAACTCAATAAAGGGAAGATGATTTTAGGAAGAATTAGTTTCAAAATCGCCAAAGAGTATGAAGAATTTCTTGTACACCCTATTTCACCCAGCATCCTCTGTTAACATCTTACTTAACCATAGTGTTGTTACTGAAAGCAGGAAATTAAAATTGATATAATGACCTAACTTACAAATCTTATTCAAATTTTTGTTTGCAAACATTTTGATCGGTCAAAATTTTTGTCCCTTGATGCCAGGGTGGTTGCTGCCATCATGTCCCCCCTGCTAGTGAGGGACATGATGCTATATATATATTTGCCTAGATATCTACCTTGAGGTAAAAAATAATCAGGCATAGTGAACAAACTCAGAGGGATGCTGATCTGGAAACATTTTATAGTCTATGTGTCCGTGTGAGCTTGCTCAGTTGTGTCTGACTCTTTGCTACCCCAAAACCTGCACCCCACCAGGCTCCTCTGTCCATAGGATCTTTCAGGCAAGAATATTGGAGTAGGTTGTCATTTCCTCCTCCATTTATAGACTGTACATTTTATCAATTAAACCAAATTGTCACACAAACATTGTGCGTGTTCTTTTAGCAGTAGACTTAAAACAAGCAGTGATGCATGCCATGAGTAGTTATACTCGGTGAAAACTTCACCAGAGAATTTTCTTTCTGTCTTGAATGCTGAGGGCAGCAGTTTGGTTAGAAGTAACCTAATAACTTTAAATATTGATAGAGAGACAAACATTTGGTAAACAGTTCAGTTGAATTATAGGATGGGTTTTGCCTGGTCTGGATTCTTGGGTCAGTTGCCCATCACTTCTCATCCTGGTATGGGTGTCATTTGGGGTCAGCAGGTCTTTCTATAGGCCGTTCAGTGCAGAGGCCCTTATTAATTGGGAAATATGCATTCAAGAGTCAATTCCCTTCAGTTTCACTGTGCATGAGCTGGTTAGGAGAACCTTCAGAGAGTCCTTTTATCTAAGTTGGAGACAGCCCTTTAACTGATGCCTTTCCGGTATGCACAATCTCCTGGTTCAAGGTCATGAGGCAACTGATCTTCATCCAAAGAAAAATTGCTGTGATAAGCTTCAGAAACAAACCTGGAGAGTCCTTTTAATGATTCCGTTTAACTATACAATAATGTAACATAACAGCAAGGAGCTATCTGGGAAGTTGAGTCAATTAACAAAATTAGAATTTAATTCCTCTGAAACATAATCTTTTTCTGTCTAAAATTACCCTCATTTCTACAAATGTAGCTAAATTAAGACTATTTTTGGGAATTTCCCGGTGGCTTTCACTGCGAAGGCTCAGGTTCAATCCCTGGTTGGGGAACTAAGATCCCACATATGGTATGGTGTATCAAAAAAAAACCAAAAGACTAATTTGTTTGCAGCCTAAATCTGCTTTCAATTAACTTGGCCCGATTACTTACATATGCATGAATTTATCACATAGGCTCTTTCAAGTGAGCTCTGCTGGATCTTTTTTTTTTTTTTCATGATTAAGAAGTTGAATATTTTATTATTAAATTGTTTATTCTCCTGCAAGGCTGTTGCTTCACTGTATAAAAATAGTACCAGCAAACACAGTATACTGCAAAATTAAGATAGTAATATTCTTCGTTGGACACTATACAACTAACAAACTTTTCTCCACTGGCAGTTATTTCTAGTGCCCAAATCTTTTGACCCAAATCCAAGGATAGCTGTAAGCAAGTTACAATGTCATATAAGGTTTAAGATAATCATGTTATCCTTGAATTGCATAATTTGTGTAGTTAGTTTTACCAGAGATAATTTCAGGAATTCTGAATATTATAACTGGAGCCTAGCCTAAAAAATCACAGGATGCTGTGGAAAAGATGCACAGTGTTTACCTGAAGTTGTTAGGAAGTTAACGGGTATTTTCTTCAGGAAATATTGTTACAAGTAGTTTCTTTTGCTAAAGTTGCTCTTTAAATATCTATCCACCACTAATTTAAGACAACTATGCTAGATTAAGTTGTTTGAAAGTAGTTTATTTAGCGGTTCCATTTTCACTCCTCAATAGATTTTATGTATTTCTCATATGCTTCTTCACTCATTAGTTCATCTAGTTCTGAAGGGTTATGCTGGATCTTTTTATAAGGAATTTCAGATTGAACTTTGGTATATTTATCCAATGGAATATTAGTCAGCCACAAAAAGAATGAAATAAAGCCATTTGTAGCAACATGGATCGACCTAGAGATTATCATGTTAAGTGAAATAAACCAAACAGAAACATCATATGATATTGCTTATATATATACCTAAAAAAATATACAAATGAACTTCTATACAAAACAGAAATAAACCCACAGACATAAATGAACAAACTTATGGTTATGAAAGTGGAATGAGTAGGGGGAGAGACAAATTAGGAGATTGGAATTAACGTGAACACACTACTATATATAAAATAGATAACCACCAAAAACCTACTGTATAGCATAGGGAATTTTACTCAATATTTTTTAATGACCTATAAGAGAAAAGAATCTAAAAAAAAATATATGTATAACTGAATCACTTTGCTCTATGCCTGAAACTAACAGAACACTGTAAATCAACTATACTTCAATTTTTTAAAAAAGGCCTCTCAAGGCTAGGAAAGCCATGCCAAGGTCTTACCATCAGATTCCACCTGTGATATCTATAGATTTGAGTGACTTCCTCTCTTTCCCAAATCCCAAAGAAAGTATCCTGAGATTCCTGCATCTACCAGGAGGTGGCCTTCTGTATTTACCTGGTAAGACTGCCTGGAATCCTTTAAGCAGGGTACTGGGTTGTTTTTCCAAGAACTTTATGGTTCCATAAAATCCACATTAGCTCCTTAAAACTGCCTGGTCATATCTGTTAATAATATTTGCTTATTTATTTGGCTGTGCTGGGTCTTATTTGCAGCACGCAGGATCTTCAGTCTTCGTTGTGGCATGTGAGATCTTTAGTTGCTGCAAGCGAACTCTTAGTTGAAGTATGTGGGATCTAGTTCCCTGATCAGGAATTGAATCTAGGCCCCCTACATTGGGAGCGTGGAGACTTAGCCACTGGATCAACAGGGAAGTCCTGTCTGGTTATACTGAACTCTATAGTAGTACTGTTTAGTTGTTCAGTCGTGTCTGACTCTTTGCAGCCCCATGGACTGTGACTGGCCAGGCTCCTCTGTCCATGGGATTCTTTAGGCAAGAAAACGAGTGGGTTGCCATTACCTTCTCCAGGGGATCTTCCCTACCCAGGGATCAAACCAGGGTCTCCTGCATTGCAGACAGATTCTCTACTGTACTGACCAAGTCCTTTGATTCTATGCATATTCTCAAATATGCCATTCCAGTCAAAGCCATGGTAATATGACCAATGTTCACAATTCCGTACTGTTATAAGGAGAACACATTCTTATTGAACATACAAAAATAACTATATTTCCATAAAATAAGAATACTCAGTAACAGTTTCAAAGTTCTGGAAGGATCTGGTAGAGAAAAAAGAGAAATGTTTCAATTGTTCTTACAAAGGTATAGATTACCATGTTACTATGAGCCATAATTAACATGAGAAAGCTTTCTTAATAGAAAACACACATTAAATTAGTAATATTGCAGACAAAAACCATAAAAACTATAACCACATTCATCAGTGCCCTCAGCCCTACATGACTAATCCTTGTTATGATCTTCTGTTAACGATTTAGTCCCTTAGGGTTTCCATTAGAATTCTTTAATTTCTTTCCCAGTTCAGCAGTATGACCTGAAAGTTTTCAGTAAACTTTATATGTATAAAAAACTCCTTTCTATGAATCTTCTTGGAGATGAACTACTTTTCTGCAAAAGCATCAGAGTACAGCAATAACTATCTATAAATAATAGGACTTTAAAAGCCATGGTTATACACCTGATTCGGAGAAGGCGATGGCACCCTACTGCAGTACTCTTGCCTGGAAAATCCCATGGACAGAGGAGCCTGGTAGGCTACAGTCCATGGGGTCGCGAAGAGTCAGACACGACTGAGCGACTTCACTTTCACTTCTCACTTTCATGCATTGGAGAAGGAAATGGCAACCCACTCCAGTGTTCTTGCCTGGAGAATCCCAGGAACGTGGGAGCCTGGTGGGCTGCTATCTATGGGGTCACACAGAGTTGGACACGACTGAAGCGACTTAGCAGCAGCAGCAGCAGCATACACCTGATTACAATGCAGTTGGCAAATAAACTTGGTTACTGTGGTGACATACAACACTTTAAGATAATAACAAGAACTACGACTGCAAAAATTCTACCAAGACATATTCAAATCTTAGAAGTTTTATATAATTTCTAGACCATCTATATGAATCACATTTACCCACATAGTATAACCTAAGGTTTATCTCCGACCACTTAACAATGTTTCGCATGTAATTTAACATACTTAATCATCCTAATTAGCTTAATCTTTGTCTCTGAGATGCCTTAGGGACACTCTGAAGCATCTCAAAACTAGCTAGAGGTCAAAAGAACTTCAGTTAAGTTTGATTGTTGGTGTGGGAAGGAGAGGGTGGAACGAATTGAGAGAGGAGCATTGACACATAGACATTAGGCAGATTCTTTACCATTTGAGCTACCGAGTAAGCCTGTGAAATAGACAGCTAGTGGGAAGTTGCTGCATAACACAGGGGGCTCAGCCTGTTGCTCTGTGACAACCTAAAGGAGTGGGATGGGGGAGGGAGTTTTAAGAGGGAGGGGTTATATGTATACTTATAGCTGATCCACATTGTTGTGTGGCAGAAACCAACACAGCATTGTCAAGCAGTTATTCTCCAATTAAAAATAAATTAAAAAACAAAAAGATTTTGACTCTTGGGAAATTTGTCAAAAATATTAAAAGTTTCAAAACATTTGGTCAAAAAGGATCATAGGTCACTGTGAGACAATAGTTTTGTTGTTGTTCAGTTGCTCAGTCATGTTTGACTCTTTGCGACACCATGTACTGCAGCACACCAAGCCTCCCTGTCCTTCACTGTCTCCCGGAGTTTGTTCGAATGTTCGAACTCATGTCCATTGAGCTGGTGATGCCATCCAACCATCTCATCCTCTGTCATCTCCTTCTCCTCCTGCCTTCAATCTTTCCCAGCGTCAGGATCTTTTCTAATGAGTAGGCTCCTCGCATTAGGTGGCCAAAGTATTGGAGCTTCAGCTTCAGCATCAGTCCTTCCAATGAATATTCAGGGTTGATTTCCTTTAGGACTGACTGGTTGGATCTCCTTGCAGTCCATGAGATTCTCAAGAGTCTTCTCCGACACCACTGTTCAAAGGCATCAATTCTTCAGTGCTCAGCCTTCTTTATGGTCCAACTCTCACATCCATACATGACTACTGGAAAAACCACAACTTTGACTCTACAGAACTTTGTTGGCAAAGTAATGTCTCTGCTTTTTAATATACAGTCTAGGTTTATCATAGCTTTTCTCCCAAGGAGCAAGCATCTTTTAATTTCATGGCTGCAGTCACCATCTGCAGTGATTTTGGAGCCCAAGAAAATAAAGTTTGTTACTGTTTCCATTGTTTCCCTAGCTATTTGCCATGAAGTGATGGGACTGGATGCCATGATCTTAAGTTTATGAATGCTGAATTTTAAGCCAGCTTTTTCACTCTCCTCTTTCACCATCATCAAGAGGTTCTTTAGTTTCTCTTTGTTTTCTACCATGAGGGTGGTGTCATCTGCATATCTGAGGTAGTTGATATTTCTACCAGTAATCTTGATTCCAGCTTGTGCTTCATCTAGGCCAGCATTTCTCATGATGTACTCTGTATATACATTAAACAAGCAGGGTGACAATATCCAGCCTTGACATACTCCTTTCCCAATTTGGAAACAGTCCATTGTTCCATATCCAGTTCTAACTGTTGCTTCTTGACCTGCATACAGATTTCTCAGGAGGCAGGTAAGGTGGTCTGGTATTCCCATCTCTTGAAGAATTTTCCACAGTTTTTTTGTGATCCACACAGTCAAAGGCTTTAGATTAGTCAATGAAGCAGAAATAAATGTTTTTCTGGACTTCTCTTGATTTTTCTAGGATCAAACAGATCTTCATAATTTGCTCTCTGGTTCCTCTGCCTTTTCTAAATCCAGCTTGAACATCTGGGAGTTCTTGGTTCATGTATTGTTGAAGCCTAGCTTGGAGTATTTTGAGCATTACTTTGCTAGTATGTGAAATGAGTGCAATTGTTTGAACATTCTTTGGCATTGCCTTTCTTTGGGATTGGAATGAAAACTGAACTTTTCCAGTCCTGTGACCACTGCTGAATTTTCCAAATTTGCTGGTATACTGAGTGCAGCACCTTAACAGCATCACTTTTTAGGATTTGAAATAGCTCAGTTGGAATTTCATCATGTCCTTAGCTTTCTTCATAGTGATGCTTCTTAGGGTCCACTTGACTTCACACTCCAAGATGTCTAGCTCTAGGTGAGTGATCATACCATCATGGTTATCTGGGTCATGAAGATCGTTTTTTTGTATAGTTCTTCTGTGTATCCTTGCCACCTCTTTTTAATATCTTCTGCTTCTGTTAGGTCCATATCATCTCTGTCCTTTATTGTGCCCATCTTTGCATGAAATATTCCCTTGGTGTCTCTAATTTTCTTGAAGAGATCTCTAGTCTTTCCCATTCTATTGTTTTCCTCTATTTCTTTGCATTGTTCACTTAGGAAGGTTTTCTTATCTCTCCTTGTTATTCTTTGGAACTCTGCATTCAGAGTTCTTTCCTTTTCTTCTTTGCCTTTTGCTTCTCTTCTTTTCTCAGCTATTTGTAAGACCTCCTCAGACAATCATTTTGCCTTTTTACATTTCTTTTCCTTTGGGATGGTTTTGATTACTGCCTGCTCTACAACGTTATGAACCTCCATCCATAGTTCTTCAGACTCTCTGTCTATCAGGTCTAATCCCCTGAATCTATTCGTCACCTAGACTGTAAATTGTAAGGGATTTAATTTAGGTCATACTTCAGTAAAGCGTCTGCCTGCAATGCAGAAGACCCAGATTCAATCCCTGGGTCGGGAAGATCCCCCGGAGAAGGAAATGGCAACCCACTCTGGTACTCTTGCCTGGAAAACTCCATGGATGGAGGAGCCTGGTAGGCTACAGTCCATGGGGTTGCAAAGAGTCAGACACGACTGAGCGACTTCACTTTTCACTTGCAGTGGCATAGTGGTTTCCCCTATTTTCTTCAATTTTAGTCTGAATTTGGAGTTCCTCATAAGGAGTTCATGATCTGAGCCACAGTCAGCTCCATGTCATGTTTTTGTTGACTATATAGAGCTTCTCCATCTTTGGCTGCAAATATAATCAATATGATTTCGGTATTGACCATCTTGTGATGTCCATGTGTAGAGTTGTCTCTTGTGTTGTTGGAAGAGGGTGTTTGCTACGACCAGTGCATTCTCTTGACAAAACTCTGTTAGCCTTTGCCCTGCTTCATTTCGTACTCCAAGGCCAAATTTTTCTCCTAACTTTCTACTTTTGCATTCCATTCCCCTATGATGAAAAGGTCTTTTTTTGCTGTTATTTCTAGAATGTTCTGTAGGTCTTCATAGAACCATTGAACTTCAGCTACTTCAGCATTAGTGGTTGGGGCATAGACTTGGATTACTGTCATGTTGAATATGGTTTGCCTTGGAAACAAACAGAAATCATTCTGTCGTTTTTGAGATTGCCCCCAAGTACTGCATTTTGTTCTCTTTTTTTGACTATCAGGGCTACTCCATTTCTTCTAAGGGTTTCTTGCCCACAGTAGTAGATATGATGGTTGTCTGAATAAAATTCGCCCATTCTCATCCATTTTAGTTCACTGATCCCTAACATGTTGATGTTCACTCTTGCCATCTCCTGTTTGACCACATCCAATTTACCTTGATTCATGGACCTAATATTCTAGGTTCCTATGCAATATTCTTTACAGCATCGGACTTTACTTTCACAACCAGACACATCCACGACTGGGTGTTTTTTCTGCTTTGACTCAGCCTCTTCATTCTTTCTGGAGCTATTTCTCCACTCTTCTCCAGTAGCATATTGGGCACCTACTGACCTGGGAAGTTCATCTTTCAGTTTTACATCTTTTTGCCTGCTCATATTGTTCATGGGGTTCTCAAGGTAAGAATGCTGGTTTGCCATTCCCTTCTCCAGTGGACCACATTTTGTCAGAACTCTCCACCATGACCCATCCATCTTGGGTAGCCCTACATGGCATGGCTCATAGTTTCATTGAGTTAGACCAGGCTGTGATCTGCATGATCAGTTTGGTTAGTTTCCTGTGACTGTGGTTTTCATTCTGTCTGCCCTCTAATGGATGAGGAAAAGAGGCTTGGACAAGCTTCCTGATGGGAGGGATTGGCTGTGGGGAAAACTGCGTCTTGCTATAGTGAGCAAGATGGTGCTCAGTAAATCTTTAATCCAATTTTCTGCTGATGGGGGTGGGGAGGTGGGCTGTGTTTCCTCCCTGTAGTTTCTCCTGAGGCCAAACTATGATAGGAGTAATGGTGACCTCCTTCAAAAGGATTTATGCCAGCATGCCACAGCTCGCAGGACTGTTGTAGTCAGTCCTCTGACCCCATGGCAGGCCACAGTCGACCCACACTTCCACCGGAGACTCCCAGACACTCACAGGCAAGTCTGGCTCAGTCTCTCGTGGGGTCACTGCTTCCTTCTCCTATGTCTTGGTGTGCACAGCGTTTTGTTTGTACCCTCCAAGAGTCTGTTTCCCCAACCCTGTGGAAGTTTTTTAATCGAGAACCACCGGCCTTCATAGTCAAATTCCCTGGGGGTTCTCAGTCCCTTTGCCGACTCTTTGTGGTAAGCATACTGGAGTGGGTTCCTAGGCCCTCCTCCAGGGGATCTTCCCAACCCAGGGATCAAACCCAGGTCTCTCGCATTGTAGGCAGATTGTTTTACTGTCTGATCCATGAAGGAAGGGAGACAATAGTTATTCACTTAACAAAAGTGACAATAAAAGATTTCAAAGCACAGTTAAGATAAAAACAAAGTTAAAATAAAGTTAAACAAAGTTTAACTTTAAACAAAGTTTAAAGTTTAACAAACTTTTAACAAAGTTAAACTTTGTTAAACCAGTTTAAACTTTTAACAAAGTTAAAGTATTTAAAAGATGTTTTTTAAAAGCTTACAATCCCTTATCAAAAGTAACTTGATATTAAAAAAAACAACAACAACTTGGTTCTCCTAACAGAGAAAAGAAGTTCAGGTTTTTCACCATCCTGCCTTTAATATTAAAATTTGTCTACTTGATTAAATTCATTCTAATCTTGGACGGTCCTGACCACACATAGAATTCCTTTCTAAAGATTCTTTTTAACCTCTTGTATAATATAACTTTCTATAGTCACATTAATTTGTCCCTTATTTTCTTTCCATTTAGAACTAACCAGCTTTAGGGCCAAATTACTTTCTTTTCCTTAACAAAATGCACTTCTGTTCCTTATGCTTTCTCTGTCCTTGCATTCAAAGATGTCTTCTTTAGTAATTTTTAGTTTCATTACATATATTAATTAGAATTCTCAACTCATAAAATTTTTACTTTCTAGTGAAAACTAAGAAGTAAGCATTAAAAAATTTTTTTAAGTAAATCAGTACACTTCAATTTAAAAAAAAAGGTGTAAGCAATTGTGAACTGTTTGTCATACCAGCATGTCCTGATTGGAAAACTTATGAACATATTCTATAACCTCCTGAAACATACATTTTCTCATAGCATAATTTTTTTTCTTAATATGGTATAAGATATGTGTCTAATAAACCCAACATCTTTAATTTTTTTCTTCATAAGAAGACAAAGTAGGTAAACTTATGCTTATTCAGCAATGAACGCTTCAGTATTTTATATCTTATTTGAAATGATCTGGATAGTCAATGACTTTTCCATCATTACCTTTATTTAGCAAAACTCTAAAGTGGCTCAGATGGTAAAGAATCCTTCTGCAGTGCAGGAGACTTGGGTTCAATCCCTGAGTGCAACGGTCCCTGGGAGAAGGGAATGTCTACCTACTCCAGTATTCTTGCCTGGAGAATTCCATGGACAGAGGAGCCTGGTGGGCTATCTATGGGGTTGCAAAGAGTCAGAAATGACAGAGCAACTAACGCTTAGAGAGATAGACTTAAGACTAAAGTTTTCACTTACAAAAATCTGGAGAAACTATTTCTTTGCGGGGGGAGGAGGTTGGAAATCAGTTTATTTTAATGAGACTTTAACATTTTCTGTATTACTTTTAAAACAAAGGTCCTTGTGAGTCACTGTTTGTTGCTGTTTAGTCAGTCAGTAATGTCCAACTCTTTAGGACCCCATGGATTGTAGCCTGTCAGGCTCCTCTGTTCATGGGATTTCCCAGGCAAGCATACTGGAGTGAGTTGCCATTTCCTTCTCCAGGGGATCTTCCTGACCCAGGGTTGAACCCACGTCTTCTGTTTGGCAGGTGGATTCTTTACCACTGAGCCACCTGAGAAGCCTGAGTCACTTTTTAGAGAACTTAATATTAGAAAAAAAGTTTGCCTTTCTCCTAAATATTTGAAATGCTTATTTTAAAATTTATGTTATTGAAATAAAATTGATTTACTATGTTGTGTTAATTTCTTCTGTATAACAATGAGATTCAGTTATACATATACCTACAATCTTTTTCATATACTTAAAAAAAATTATTGATTTATAATTGAGTCAGCAGGGTTTGAATTCAGAAATTCCAGAGGACTGGGGAAAACAGAGGCACTTGGAGTGCACAAACTAAACCTTGTGCACACCAGGACCCAGGGGAAAGGAGCAGTGACCCCACAAGAGACTGAACCAGACCTGCCTATGAGTGTTTGGGGGTTTCCTATGGAGGTGTGGCTCAACAGTGGCCTGCCGAGGGATCGGGGCATTAGCAGCAGCAGTCTTGGGAGGTGTGGCTTGTTGGCATAAGTCCTCTTGGAGGAGGTTGCCATTAGCCCTATCATAGAGGCTATAGCCTTACCATAGAGAGTGCAGATTCCAGGACTGGGTTGCCTCAGACCAAACAACTAATAGGGAGGGAGTACAGTCCCACCTATCAGCAGAAAATTGGATTCAAGATTTGCTGAGGATGGCCCTGCCCACCACAGCAAGACCCAGTTTTCCCAATAGCCAGTCCCTCCCATCAGGAAGCTGGCACAAGCATCTCATCTTCATCCATCAGAGGGCAGACAGAAGAAGCAAGAACTTCAATCTCATGGCCTCCAGAACAAAAGCCACAATCACAGAAAACTAACCAAAATGATTTCATGGATCATAGTCTTGTGTAACTCAATGAAAGCAGGAGCCATACTGTGCAGGGCCACCCAAGACAGACGGGTCATGGTGGAGAGTTCTGACAAAATGTGGTCCACTGAAAGAGGCAAAGGCAAACCACTTCAGTATTCCTGCTTTGACAACCCCATGAACAGTATGAAAAGGCAAAAATATATGACACTGAAAGATGAACTCCCCAGGTCAGAAGGTGCCCAATATGCTCTTGGGGAAGAGTGGAGAAATAATTCCAGAAAGAATGAAGAGACGGAGCCAAAGTGGAAATGACACCCAGTTGTGGATATGTCTGGTTGTGAAAGTAAAGTCTGGTGCCTTAAACAACAATGCTGCACAGGAATTTAGAATATCAGGTCCATGAATCAAGGTAAATCGGATATGGTCAAATAGGAGAGGGCAAGAGTGAACATCAACATTTTAGCAATCAGCGAACTAAAATGGATGGGAACGGGCAAATTAAATTCAGATGACCATTATATAAACTACTGTGGGCAAGAATCCCTTAGAAGAAATGGAGTAGCTCTCATAGTCAACAAAAGAGTCCAAAATACAGTACTTTGGTGCAGTCTTAAAAATGACAGAATGATCTCTGTTTGTTTCCCAAGAAAAACCATTCAATATCACAGTAATCCAAGTTTATGCCCCAACCACTAATGCTGAAAAAGCTGAATTTGAACGGTTCTATGAAGACCTACAAGACCTTCTAGAACTAACACCAGAAAAAAAAAAAAGATGTCATTTCATTCTTAGGAGATTGGAATGCAAAAGTAGGAAGTCAAGAGATACCTGGAGTAACAGGCAAGTTTGGCCTTAGGTACAAAAGGAAGCAGGGCAAAGGCTAACAGAGTTTTGCCAAGAAAACGCACTCGTTATAGCAAACACCCTTTTCCAACAGCACAAGAGAAGACTCTACACATGGACATCACCAGATGGTCAATACCGAAATCAGATTGATTATATTCTTTGCAGCCAAAGATGGAGAAGCTCTATAAAGTCAGCAAAAACAAGACCGGAAGCTGACTGTGGTTTAGATCATGAGCTCTTCTATTGCCAAATTCAGAATTAAATTGAAGAAAATAGGGAAAACCACTAGGCTATTGAGATATGACCTAAATGAAATCCCTTACAATTATACGGTGGAAGTGACAAATAGATTCAAGGGAAGTGACAAATAGATCTGATAGACAGAGTGCCTGAAGAAATATGTATGGAGATTTGTGACCTTATACATGAGGCGGTGACCAAAACCATCCCAAAGAAAAAGGCAAAATGGTTGTTTGAGGAGGCCTTAAAAATAGTGGAGTAAAGAAGAGAAGCTAACAGCAAAGGATAAAAGGAAAGATATACTCAACTGAATTCTAAAGAATAGCAAGGAGAGATAAAACCTTCTTAAGTGAACAATGCAAAGAAATAGAGGAAAACAATAGAATGGGAAAGATTAGAGATCTCAAGAAAATTAGAGATATCAAGGGAACATTTTATGCAAAGATGGGCAAAATAAAGACAGAAACAGCAAAGACCTAACAGAAGCAGAAGAAATTAAGAAGGGGTGGCAGAAATACACAGAAAAACTGTACAAAAAAGGTCTTAATGACCTAGATAACCATGATGGTGTGGTCACTCACCTAGAGCCAGACATCCTGGAGCATGAAGTCAAGTGGGCCTTAGGAAGCATCACTACAAGCAAAGCTACAGGAGGTGATAGAATTCCAGCTGAGCTATTTCCAATCCTAAAAGATGATGCTGTTAATGTGCTGCACTCAATATGCCAGCAAATTTGCAAAACTCAGCAATAGCCACAGGATTGGAAAAGGTCAGATTTTATTCCAGACTCAAAGAAGGGCAATGCCAAAGAATGTTCAAACTACTGTACAATTACACTCATTTCAGATATGAGCAAGATAATGCTCAAAATCCTTTAAGCTAGGCTTCAGCAGCACATGAACAGAGAAATTCCAGATGTTCAAGCTGGACTTAGAAAAGGCAGAGGAACCAGAATTCAAATTGCCCATATCCGTTGGATTATAGAAAATGCAAGAGGATTCCAGGAAAACATCTACTTCTGCTTCATTGATTATACTAAAGCCTTTGACTGTGTGGATCACAAAAAATTCTGGAAAATTCTTAAAGAGATGGGAATACCAGAGTACCTTACCTGCTTCCTGAGAAATCTGTATGCAGGTCAAGAAGCAACAGTTAGAACGGAACTTGAAACAACAGCCTGGTTGAAATTTGGGAAAGGAGTATGTCAAGGCTGTATTTTGTCACTCTGCTTATTTAACTTATATGCAGAGTACATCATGTGAAATGCTGGGTTGGATTAAACACAAGCTGGAATCAAGATTACCAAGAGAAATATTGACAACCTCAGATATGCAGGTAATATCACCCCAATGGCAGAAAACAAAGAGGATTTAAACTACCTTTTGATGAGAGTGAAAGAGGAGAGTGAAAAAGCTTGCTAAAAACTCAACATTCAAAAAACTAAGAACATGGCATCCAGCCCCATCATTTCATGGCAAACAGTTGGGGGAAAAATGGAAACAGTGGCTGATTTTATTTTGGGGGCTCCAAATTCCATGAAATTAAAAGATGCTTGCTCCTTGGAAGAGAAGCTATGACAAACCCAGATGGTGTATTAAAAGGTGGAGACATAGATTTGTCAACAAAGGTCTGTATAATCAAAGCTATGGTTTTTCCAGTAGTCATGTATGGATGTGAGAGTTGGACCATAAAGAAGGCTGAGCACCAAATAGTTTATGCTTTCAAACTCTGGTGCTGGAAAATACTCTTGAGAATCCCCTGGACTACAAGGAGATCAAACCAGTCAATCTTAAAGGAAATTAACCCTGACTATTCATTGGAAGGACTGATGCTGAAGCTGAAGCTCCAATACTTTGGCCACCTGATTTGAAGAGCCAACTCATTGGAAAAGATCCTGATGCTAGGAAAGATTGAGGGCAGAGGAGAAGAGGATGAGATGGTTGGATGGCATCATTGACTCAATGGACATGAATTTGAACAAACTCCAGGAGATAGTAAAGGACAATGAAGCTTGGCATGCTGCAGTCTGTGAGATCTCAAAGACTGTGACATGACTTAGCAACTGAACAACAGTTGATTCAGTCAGTAAAGAATCCACCTGCAATACAGGAGACTCCTGTAATGCAGGAGACCTGATTTCAATCCCTGGGTCAGAGATCCCCTGGGGAAGGAAATAGCAACTCACTCCAGTATTCTTGCCTGGGAAATCTCATGGGCAGAGGAGCCTGGTGGGCTACAATCCACGGGGTTGCATAAGTCAGATGCGACTGAGCAACTAAAAACAACAACATACTTGACTTACAATGTTGTATTAATTTCTGCTGTACAGCAAATTGACTCCATTGTGTGTGTGTATTATATATATATATAATATATGTAATATATATTATATATATATTTTATATATAAAATATATATATTTTTATTTCCATTATGTTTATGGCAGGATATTGAGTATAGTTCTCTGCACTACACACTAGGACCTTGATGTTTAACCATTCAATATATAATAGGAAATAATTTCAGAGCAGAGGTGGATCCAGTTTTCTGGCAGCAGGGTGGCTATGGGCTAGGGCAGGGATGCACTGCTGCGGGGTGGGAACTGATGCCATCCCCAAGAAGAAGCTTGCACGGCCAAGTTTAGGGAACAAGGGACAAGGGACTGTCTTGGCTGAGATGGATGTCCAAGCAGTTGGACATGTTCAAGTCCAACCTGGAGGAATGTCAGCAAGCCCAAGAAGGAGATCGGAAGAATTCTGAGTCCCAGATGCAGTTCCAGGACATGTATGCTACTATTGGGGTGGATTCTCTGTTCTCTGGGAAAGGATTTTGGTCTGAGACGCTAGGCGTGGGAGACATCTATTACAAGCTGGGTGTCTAAATTATCCAAGTGTGCCTGGCCCTGAAGCAACGGAATGGAGACCTGATAACTCTGGAGGGACTACTTGACATCAACGTGTGTTAAAAGGAAAGGTCAAATTCACCCAGGATGTCAGCCAGATGACCCGATTGGGGCCATCAAGAAACTGAAGGCACTCAGCACTGGCTTTGGCTTCATCCCTGGGGGTGGCACTTACCTCCTTTGGTCTGTTCCGCTGAGCTAAACATGGATCATGCTGTGGTGCTGCAGGTGGCAGGGAAAATGGCTCTGTGACTGTCAGTGATATCAAAATCAGTCTTTTTTTTTTTTAAGTATTTATTTGATTTTGGCTATGCTGGTCTTTGTTGCTGCGGGAGCCACACTCCAGTTGCAGTATGGTGTGTGGGCTTCACGGCAGTGGGTTCT
This sequence comes from Giraffa tippelskirchi, assembly GCF_054371585.1. NCBI lineage: Eukaryota > Metazoa > Chordata > Mammalia > Artiodactyla > Giraffidae > Giraffa > Giraffa tippelskirchi. Next base: position 27,857,593 of record NC_137287.1, read on the forward strand.
CTTGTTGCGGCTCCCAGGCTCAGCAGATGTGGTGCACAGGGGCTTCGTTGCTCCACAGCATGTGGGATCTTCCCAGACTAGGAATCGAACCCGTGTCTCCTGCATTGGCAGGAGAATTCTTTACTGCTGAGCCACCATGGAAGCCCCTATCAAAGCCAGTCTTAAATGGGAGATGGGGCGAGCAAGTGCTGGGACACCTGCTGAAGGAAGGGCTGGCTTGGCTGGATCTGCTGGGCTCCAGGGGAGACCTACCACTGGGTGCCAGATCTCCTCTCTGACCTCTAGATTCCCAGGAGAGTACAGCTGAGGAGACCAGAGAAGCCCACCCCTAACTGGGAATGCTGAAGGGGGGCACAGCAGTGGACAGGGAGAAGAGAGAGGAGTTGGTGGTGAATAAAACCTGGACATCTTCGTTTTCAAAAAGGACGTCCCTGATGGTCTAGTGGTTAAGAGTCCGTACTTCCACTGGAGGAGACACAGGTTCGATCCCTGGTCTGGGAAGATCCCACATGCTTCAGAGCAACAAAGCCCATGCACCACAACTCACAAATGAGTCCATGCTCTAGAACTTGGGAGCCACAACTATTGAAGCCCACGTGCCTTGAGTGTGTGCTCCCCAACAAGTGGAGCCCCCACAAAGAGAAGGCCACACCCCACAACAAAGAGTAGCCCCTGCTCACTGTAACCGGAGAAAAGCCTGGGTAGCAATGGAGACCCTGCACAGCCAAAAATAAGTTAATATAAAAAATGAAAAAGACTCCCTAACCCATCAGAAAAAAAAAAAAAGAACAGGAGGACTTCCCTGATGGTCCCATGGTTAAGTTTCTGTACTTTCACTGCAGGGGGTGAGAGTTCAATCTAAGAACTAAGATCTCACAAGCCCTGAGATGTGCCCCCTACCCCCAATTTTTTTAAATATACACATTTAAGACATTATGTCTAAAGAGTTCATCTTAGAAGCTCTTATCTCATTTACTCAGTTTCGCTACTTATGACATATCATTATACCAAGTTAATTTTTTTTCTCTTTGTTAAAAATTGAAGTATAGCTGGTCTACAATGTTGCATTAGTTTCTGAGGTATAGCAAAGTGATTCAGATAAATATATACAATCAATATATATATAGTTTTGAGATTTTTTCCAATATAACTCACTACAAGATAATTAATATTGTAGTAAGATAAAAGATAGTGAATATGGTTCCCTATGCTACACAGTAGGACCTTGTTTATCTATTTTACATATAGTAGTTTGTATCCAGTATTTTGTTATCTGATGTGAACAGCCAACTCATTGGAAAAGTCCCTGATGCTGGGAAAAACTGAGGGCAGAAGGAGAAGAAGGCATCAGAGGATGAGATGTTTGGATGGCATCACTGATGCAATGGACATGAACTTGGGCAAACTTTGGGAGATGGTGAGGCACAGGGAGGCCTGGCATGCTGCAGTCCGTGGGGTCACAAAGAGTCAGACATGACTGGGTTGCTGAACAATAACAACAAGTTTGTACCTACTCATCCCTGCCTATGAGTAGCTATGGTTCAGACATCCAAGGAAATAAACAGGTGACACTATGGGTGTAATTTCAGACTAGTCCTTGCATTGCTAAGAACTTGAGTTTTCTGAGTTGTGTCAGACTTGGATGCTACCAGACATTCTCAAAACAATATCTGCTGGCAGTTAGTACCTGCAATCTTACTTTTTATAAAGCCACACAACTGGCTACTTGACTATACGTCTCCCCAAAGTGCCAGGTCCAGAGTTGGTTTCAGGCCTATTCTTCTGAAAAGAAACGAGGTTTATTTTGTCTATTAAGATTCCAGTTGTCACTTCCAGCTACTTCTACTTGGGTCTGTTGCCCCAAAATGACAGACCAAGAGATTGAAGTTTTAATCATACAAGACTCAGGTCCAGGACTTGGTACTCAAAAATACTTCCAGTTCAGTGTCTGTTCTTCAAACTGAGGCAGCACTATGCCCCATTTCAACAGGAAGTTACCAGAGTCGTAGTTGCCCGGTTCCCTGAATTAAAATGAGCAGGAGTCTATGGGGTTTTGGGGTCTTTCTGTGTGTTCTGTTTCTTGTTTGTAGGATATACATGTCATTCAGCCTCTTTGACATTCCCTGAGTTCCAAAGGGCAGATTCAAATAGTTGCTGATCAGGGAAGGGATGGGATATAAAAACAGGAGGAACAGGAATTGGTGATGGACAGGGAGGCCTGGTGTGCTGCAGTCCATGGGGTCAGAAAGAGTCGGACTGAACCGAATTGAACAGGCAAGCGGTGGTACAGCCTTAGGGCAGGGTCCTGTTTCCTACTCAAGGAATATGCATGACAATATCTTTGAGTTCTTTGGCAGAACTAGAGCCCCACCCAGGTGAAGGATGGTAACTTCAGGCTGAGCACAAGATTCCTGGAGCACCGCCCTGTTGCCTCACCACCAACGAATCAGAACAAAGTCACACACCCTGCAGCCCTCACCCCAGATTGTGCCTTCCTTCCCTGGGCCCTGTTTGGCCCCTGCCTATCTCATGGTTTCAGGCTAAATGGCTGTTATTAGAAGGGTGAATGCTGGTTTCAGACCCAGCTCAATTGGTAAAGAATTTGTCTGTAATGTGGGAAACCTAGGTTCGATCCCTGGGTTGGGAAGGTCCCCTCGAGAAGGGAAAGGCCACCCACTCCAGTTTTCTGGCCTGGAGAATTCTGGTCGCAAAGAGTTGGACATGACAAAGTGACTTTCACTTTCTTTTCTTTCATATCTAGATTTAGATTAGGTAAAGAGAGACTTCTACTCTGCTAGGCAGGACTATGCCCATGCACAGCAGCAAGAAGTCACGGAAGAAAGAGACCTCCACCCCAACCCCCAAAAATATCTTGAGTATGAAGTCTCTCAGGGGGGAGTTGTTAGGCGAAACACACTGACTGACTGCCCACCATAGCCAGGCACCACAGTAACCATTTGCATGAGTTATTTTACAACAGGAGATCTTGCTAAAGAACACGGAACTAACAAGCCACCACCAAAGGTCAAAAGAAGACCACGTGCCCTACCACCTCCCAAAATCCTTCTCGCTGGCATACATCTTGGTTGGGCAATGTCTGCACCACCAGGAAGGACCCTGAGTCAAAACAAAGACTTGGCCAATGACAACCCAGAAACTAATCCCATCAACATAAAACCTGAGACTGCCACGTGGCAGAACAGTTCTCCTGGGTTCCCCTATGCTGCTGCTCTCCACCTGGGCACTCCTTCCCAATAAAGTCTCTTGCTTTGTCAGCATGTGTGTCTCCTCAGACAATCCATTTCCGAATGTTAGACAAGAGTTCACTCTTGGGCACTGGAAGGGGTTCCTCTTCCTGCAACAAAAGTGTTAAAATGAATGTGCCATGTTCTTGGTCATGTCCAACTCTTTGCGACCTCATGGACTATAGCTCACCAAGTTCCTTTGTCCATGGAATTTTCCAGGCAAGAATACTGGAGTATGTTGCACTTCCTCCTCCAAGGGATCTTCCCAACCCAGGGATCGAACTTGAGTCTCCAGTGTCCCTTGCATTGCAGGCAGATTCTTTACCCACTAAGCCATCCGGAAAGCCCAGCCTTGGGCATATTCCATTTCATTTTTTTCCCAGTATATTTTTGTGGTAGATTCTTAGAATGGGATTCCTGAATCAAGAGGTATATGCGTATATTTAACTAGACTCATTAAATAACAACTCCTCTGTTTTTTCCTCCCCATAGCCCATGGTAACCACAGGGATATAAAGTTTTTCAAAAACCACAAAACAGAAACCCAAAACTGATGGGTATCTTTATCCTTATATCTGTGGCTTTGAGCTTTCTGAATGATATCAAGATAACTTTTCAATAGACAAGCTTTTTGAATCAAAGTTTATTAATCTTGTTTTGCTTTAATTTTTTCTCTAAGTCACAAAAGTTGGAGCTCTTACAGAAATTTGGAAAACAAAGATACAAATATAAAAGTAAGAATCATGCAATTCCACCAGCAGAAGATTACCAGTAACCATTTTGATACGTTTCATTCATTCTTCCAAATTTTCTTATTCATTCTTCTGTGTGTTCCAGAGACAGCCCCATGTAAGGTCATGTAGTAGGTATATGCATACAGATATGTTTATATATGGGGCTTCCCTGGTGGCTCAGCAGTAAAGAATTGGCCTGTAATGCGGGAGCTGCAGGAGAATGGGTTCGATCCCTGAACCGGGAAGATCCCCTAGAGGATAGGATAGCAACCCACTCCAGTATTCTTGCCTGGAAAATCCCCATGAACAGAGGTGTCTGGTGGGCTACAGTCCATGGGGTCGCACAGAGTCAGATACGACTGAAGCAACTTAGCACACATGCACATGTTTATATGTGGCTCTCTGTCTGTTGTGTGATCTGTAATGATAAAGGTAGGATTACACTGCAAATGCCTGCTTTTTAAAGTATTTTAAAATGGCTATCAAATATTCTTCAAAAACACTCGCTATTAGAATGAACATGTATGAAAATCTCATAACGTTTTAATTGTTGTATATTTACGGTGTTTCTAAATTTTTGTTGTTAAGGATCCATTTTGTGTATAAATCTTGTCTGAGAAGTTTATTTTCTTAGTGTTATTCCTAGAAATGGGTTTCTGGGTCAAAGGATGTACTCGTCTGTATCAGGATTCACTGTTCTATTATTTGTGGTCTCACGAGTTGGAGCATGTACACAGATTCACACATTCCCCTGTATGTATAAAGTTATTTTATCTTCTGCGTCAAATTCTCTTCCCCTGAGCTATACCCCCTGTTTTATCTTCTAATCATAGAAGAGCAGTCACTTACATCAACTAAAGAAATCATTTTATTCACCAAACATTTGTAGCAATCTTTTGTCAATAGACCAGGATGAAACCTGAAGATTAGACTGAGACCAACTCTGTCATTGTTTAGTCGCTGAATCGTGACCAACTCTTTGTGACACCGTGGACTGTAGCATGCCAGGCTCCTCCCTCATGGGATTTTCCAGGCAAGAATACTGGAGTGGGTTGCCATTTCCTTCTCCAGGGGCTCTTCCTGACCCAGGGATTGAACCGTGTCTCCTGCTTAGCAGTGAGCCACCAGGGAAGCCCGAGGCCAACTCTAGATCACAGTTAATTAATATGCTTAACTCACCCTTAGGAAATGAGATGATTTGGCTCCATTCACGTTGTGGCATATTCCCTCTCACTCAGCACGTTCAGTGGAGGCACCACTGGACCAGACTTGTAATTTCAGTTCAGTTCAGTTGCGCAGTTGAGTCTGACTCTTTGCAACCCCATGGACTGCAGCACACCAGGCTTTCCTGTCCATCACCAACTCCTGGAGCTTACTCAAACTCATGTCCGTCTGCTGGAGTCCAGCTCTGACAGCCAGGGAAACGCTGAAGGGATGAACGGGGTCAGAGGAGAAAATGATCCAACCTCTCACTCAAAGCACTGGGCTGCATGTTTATTTTATTTTTGACTGAGCGACTCACATATTTGGTGATGGTCTTGATACTCCAGTTATTTAACATAATTGGAAACAAATTGTTTTGCAAAATGAACTTTGTAGACATTGAGGATAACCAGTTAAAGCAGTAGAGTTTGAGGTGCAAAAGTTCCAATATTGAAAGCAGATTCCCTAATTTCTTAATTATAATGGACCTAGTACAGATGGTAAAGAACCTGCCTGCAATGCAGGAGACCCGGGTTCAATTCCTGGGTCAGGAAGACCCCTGGAGGAGGAAATGGCAACCCACTCCAGTACTCTTGCTTGGGAAGTCCCATGGACAGAGGAGCCTGTCGAGCTACAGTCCATGGGATAGGAAAGAATTGGACGCGACTGAGCGACTAACACTTATAACAGTATAAATGAGTTTTCCTCCACGCATATTGATTTCGAAGCTCCTTGAAAGCAGAAGTCTTTCTCCCTAGATTTATGTGGGATATTTCATTCCCTATTGCCCATGAAGACCTTCAGAAGAAAGATAATGTTTTTTATCCCATGTTTTGGAGAGTCTGAAACCCATAATCTGTTTGGACAAGTCTTAACTGGATACCTGTTTTATGCCAGGCAGGCCAGTGCTGGGTGTTCAAGAGGAGAGATGTTGGTCTTGCTTTAAGAAGCTCACTCCTCAAAGCAAGGGAAGAGTGACCTCAGAGTATGGCAGGTGGATGCCCGGAGGCTCAGGTTTTCCTCGAAGGAGGCAGACAGGGGTTTGACGCCAGGTAGAAATAAATTTGAACCTGGGCTCCCCAACTTCTTGATTCTTAGCTTCTCTGAACTTCACTTTCTTCTTATGAAAATGAGAACATCAGGGGTCTGAGGTAAAATCGTGCATCCGACGCCCTTAGTACACTTAGCAGGTGACATGCGAGGTCACCTTAGTTGCCACTATTTTTCCGAGGGCTTGGGGAGGGGTTCCGCTCTCAGAACCAGTTATGACTAATTGGGTAGGGCTATCACCGGGAACAAAGGGGAACAGATGTGTGCCATCTATTTTCTTTTCTTTTTTTTTAAATAAGTTTATTTATTTTAGTTGGGGGCTAATTACTTTACAATATTGTAATAGTTTTTGCCATACATTGACATGAATCAGCCATGGGTTTACATGTGTTCCCCTTCCTGGACCCCCCTCCCACCTCCCTCCCCATCCCATCCCTCTGGGTCATCCCATTGCCCCAGCCCTGAGCATTTGCCATCTATTTTCGACACGGAGCACCTACGTGAACCTCTTTCGGCCTCGCGAGGCCCCTTGATGCCCTCCACCAGATGAAGAGCCTGAGGACGGGAGGGAGCGGGGGTGGGGGGCTTGCTGAGACGCAGCTGCAGCCTGGCTCCCCTTTCCCACCGCTGTTGCTCGGTCTTTTTTTTTTTTTTTTTTTTTTTTACCAGAAGCCACTCTGGGACCTTGAGCAAGTCTTGGCTCCCCTCTGTTTCCGACTGGCGGTGAGTAGTGGATTGTAGGAACAAGGGACAAAGACAGGGAGGCCAAGCTTTAGGGACATCTCAAGTTTTTAAGATCCTTCCAGTCCCTCCCTTTCCCCTACGTCTGCTCCCGTCAGACGCCCAGGTGAGCTCCGGGAGGGGAGGGGCTCGCAGGTAATGATAACAGCAACGGCGCACTTAAGGACTCCGCGACCCGACGAGCGCTAAACGCCTTTCCTGCGTAATTCTCCGCTAAGCCCGGGTCGGATTCTCCCTGTGGGCCGGATTCTCCCTGTGGGCCGGGCGCCCATTCGATGACCAAGACGCAGAAGTCGCGACGGCCTGCCGGCGCCGCCCCTGCGGCTCCGCCCGGGCGCTCCCGAAAGGGAGGCCGGGGGCGGGGCCGGGCGGGGCGTGGGGAGGGGGTTCGGGCCCGGCTGGGTGACTACACTGGCCGGCCAGACCGCTCCACACTTGCCTCCAGCCGACGGGTCTGATGGCTCCGCTGCCTTTGTGCCCGACGGTAGGGCTGTTGCTGCTGCTGCTCCTGGGATCTGGACCCGGGCTCAGAGCAGGTGAGTGAAGGGACGAGCCCCCATGCGAGGACCCAGGGTTTCCTGGGACTCCTTCAGTCCTCCCCGGGGTACTTGGAACTCTGCCTCCCCACTCATCCGCAAGAACTCCAACTCCCCAGCCCTCCCAGGGGACCCAGGAGGCCTACAGCTCCCGGCCCCCCTTTGTGTAGGCCACCTGCACATTACTTCCTGGCTTCCTGGGAGACCTGTGTGTCCCCCCTCTTCCCCAAAAGCACCTGCCTCAGTCACCCCTTCCAGGGACCCTGAACTAGCACAAACCTTCTCAGGGGGTCTCAATGCCCTCCCCAGACATCCCCTCTGTCACCCTCTCCAGTGATCAGACCTCCCCATCACCTGATTTGGGGTCCTGTGAACCCACTTTTCTCTCCGCCTGTCCCTGGGGTCTGCGGTGGGACCACCAGGGAGACACCAGAGGTTAGAAGGAACAGGGGGAGAAGGGGCCTAACCCTACCTGGAGCCAGGGAAGGTGATGTCTCCTTCTCACCCACTCCTGGGCATCACCCTTGGAGAGATCCCCTCGGCAACCTCCCATTTCTAGGTACATGGATACCAGAGGGAAATATGTGGTCATCACAAGCACAGAGACACACAGACATAGACCACCACCAGCAACATCTGGGCACACATGTGTTGGGCTCACGGACGGCCTCACATACATGCTGCATGCGTGCTCAGTCACTTCAGTCATGTCTGACTCTTTGTGACCCCATGGACTGTAGCCCACCAGGCTCCTCTGTCCATGGGATTCTCCAGGCAAGAATACTGGAGTGGGTTGCCATGCCCTCCTCAGGCTCACACACGGACACAAAGACACACTGAGGGGAACGTACACACACACACACATACACTCAGGGATACTGAGACAGTCCCATATGAGCACACACACACATACAGAAGCACACACACAGAATCACATGTGCACACACATGCACACATACACACATGCCCACCCTCAGGCCCATAGGAAGCCTGGGCAGCCTTGGCACTCCCAGCAGAGGCTGTTGTGGGCAGACAGAGCAAACAGCCCCCAGAATGACCTGCCCCACCTAAGTTGGCATAGAGGGAGTGTTTGCCTTGGTTACAAACCCAGCGCTGGGCATCCACCCATGCTAGGGTTCTCCCTAAGGCTGAGCCCCGGACCCTGAGATGCCAGAGTCGGGGTCGAGTCAGGGTAGGGGGACCTCTGGGGACAGTTTTGGGGTATGGGTTTGGAACTGGGGTCTTTTCAGATGTGCTTTTTTTTTTCTTTTTTTTTTTTAAGTTTTTATTCATTTATTTTTGGCGGGATCTTAACTCCCCAGCCAGGGAATTAAATCATGCCCCCTGCAGTGAAAGAACAGAATCGTAACCACCGGACCACCAGACCACCAGGAAGTTCCCAGATGTGCTTAGACTGGAAGTGTTCTATGGGGCTTGGTGGATCCAGGGGTCAAGGGACATTTTCTGAAAGCCCACTCATGCCAGGGGATCTGGGGCTCCTAGGGCAGAGATCTGTCCAGGCTGGAGGGTCATTGCCATGAGCAGAGAGTGGCACAGGGTGACAAGGGCCCCTGTGGTCAGATGGCAGGGAGGCAGATTCTAGAAGGAGGTGATGAGTGAGCTAGGTGAGGAGGGGGTCAGGGCATTTGCTATGTAGGGTGTATGTGACTGTGTGGTGGGAAGTTTAATTGGAGGAATAGAAAATGATGAGTGGGGTCCACGTGAGGTTCATGTTGAGAGAGGGCACCGGAGTGGTGAGAGGGTGGGGTCCTGCAGGGCCTCTGACTCAGTGAGGACCCTGAGCTTTACCTGGAGGGGGTTGGGAGGGAGCCTGGGGAGGTTTCAGGCAGAGATGTGGGCAGCTAGGAGCAACACTGGGCAAGTCCTGTGAGGGTGAGGGCTGGTCATCCAGAGAGGAGGGCAAAGCTTTTAACTCTAAACTTGTTTTTATGTTTTGTTTCTATTTAATTTATCTCTATCCCCCTAGATGAATATGCTCCCTTTTCTACTGAGAAAAAAGAAAATTGAGGGGATTCCCTGGCTGCCCAGTGATTAAGAAAGACTCTGAGTTTCCACTGCAGTGGGCCTGGTTCAATCCCTGGTCAGGGAACTAAAATCCCACATGCTGTGCCTTGCGGCCAAACAAAACCAAAAAAAAAAACCAACCCAACAACAACAAAGGAAATTGAATTTGAATTTTGACCTGGATTCTTCAAAGAAAAGTCAGCATGATAAAATCTTGTTCTAGATTTTAAAAATGTGAAAGGGAGATGATTAAAGATACTGCAAATCTCCGGATTCTCAGTCCTGGAGCTGTGGGTGTAGAGTGAGCTCCCAGGGGTCAGACCGGCATGGGAACAAGTTTCTGTTCAGCAGGTCACCTGCGCTGGGACCTAGGATGGGTCCTTTTGTCTCTCCTAGCCTCACTCTCTCCATCTGTAAACGGGAGAATAGCAGCCCGCAAGACAAGGAGATTGACAACAGATGTTGCCTGTAGATTGGGGAACACGGTGCCTGGTGCCAGGTGAAGCTCAAGTGATAGCTTCTCCGCGCTGTGGCTCTGATTGTGTGTGTGTTTTCTACTTGTTGACTGTGTGCAGCATGTGAGATCTTAGTTCCCTGACCAGAGATTGAACCCCTGCCCCTACACTGGAAGCACAGTGTTTTAACCACTAGACCTCCAGGGAAGTCCCTGATTGTGGTTTTTGACCAAACACCAGAGTGGACTCTTGGACCTCACCAGAAGGAGGAGTGGCTCTGGGATTCTCTGATGCCCAGTTGCTGTGGGTTTGACTGCCCCTGACCCCGAGCCGTGGACTCCTCGATGCCCCTTAGCTTTGTCACCCCAGGCCTCCTCTTCTGCTGCTATTGGGCAAGGAGGAACTGCTGGATTGAGAGTCAGAAGCCCCTTCTCCCCTCACCCCCCTGCCGTTCAGGTCATATCTTGTATGCTAGGTGACTGGAGGGGTCGTACTTCCCATCTGAGCCTCTTCTTTCTCCCATGTGAGATGCAGGGGTTCCAGTCGCACCAATTGTGTCCTGCTATGGGCCACAGCAGTATGAGGATCCAGAGAAATGGCTGGGATGGGGTCACAGGGCCTCCCTGTGTGGCAGGAAGCTGTGCCCAGGCAGTGAAAATAAGAGGAGATGCAAAGAATCTGGAAGGCAGTGGTGAGGGGGTGGGGGAGGCCCCTGTAGAGGATGGCAGGGGCCCTGTTTGGTTCATCTCTGATGTCCAGTGCCCAGGACAGGCAACTGGACAGACATTTGATGCACAACCCACCATCTGACTGTGTCTGAAGCTGACATGGGCAAAGGATTGAGAATGAGGGCATTCCAGGAAGAGGGACCAGCCAGTGCAAAGGCCTAGAGGTATGATTGTTTTTCAGATACCGTGGTTCTGTGACCTGTTTTCTCCTTCACGGCTGCCTTGAAGATATTGATAATAATAGTTAGAGCTCATTGTGTGCTGGTAATTTACATGCATGATCCCATTCCATTCTAGGGAGTGAGGTCCCCTTACTCCCCTGTTTTAAGATGAGGAAACCAAGGCACAGAGAGTTTGAGTGGTCCACGGTCACACAGCTGGGAAGAAGGAGAAGCAGGATTCAACATGGAGATAGTCATCCAGAGGATGAGATGGTTGGATAGCATCACTGACTCAGTGGACATGAGTTTGAACAAGCTCTGGGAGACAGTGAAGGACAGGGAAGCCTGGTGTGCTGTAGTCCACCAGATTGCAAAGAGTCGGACACAACTGACTGACTGAACAAAAACAAGTCATCCAGATACATTTCAGGCTAGTGCCCGTCCCCAGGCCAGGACAGCCCCCACCTTCAGCCTCTAACTTTTGTCTCCCCACACCCCTCTCAGCTCCCCCGAGGTCACATGTGCACCGACGTGGACTCATAGGATTGGCTGGGACTATTGACTGTGTTGGCCCTCGCCCCGCCTTGGTCTACTTGAAATATGGCTGCTTTTGTGGTCTGGGGGGCAATGGCCAGCCCCAAGATGCCATTGACTGGTGAGTGCATGCTGGGGGCTTAAGATCCCCACCCCCTGTGGTGGTTAAGGCTTATGAGGAAATACCCCAAACTGAGGTTGGGATTTAGATACAAAGCCCCCAGCAAATGGTGCTCCTTGCAGGCAAAGGGTCTCCCGGGCAACATGCCCATGAGGCCAGACCTTGGTGCCAGCTGTCCCCTAGTCTGGCTGCGGGGTGATTACTTTAGCTGAAAAAAAAATCATACATCACTGATCAGACTTATTATGCACCGGAACTGTCCTGAGAGCCCCTTTGAGTCCTCACAACAACCGCATTTCAGAGATAAGGAAAGTGAGGCACAGAGAGATCAACTTGTCCAGGGCCACATACAGAGTGAGGGGTGAGGGCTTGGATTTGAGCCCAGGCGGCCTGACTGGATTCACACCCCTGATCACTGCCTTCTGCTGCTGGGTGAGAAGGGCCTGTTCTGTGCCAGGCTGTGAGCTTAGACCTTGCCACGACCTCCTCTCATTTGCCACCACAGCCACGGCCATCCGATGGTGATTCCTATTTTACAGACCAGGTCCCACAGCCACTCATCCATTTCCAAAGTGGTCAGGGGGCAAAATGTTGATTGTCTCTTCCGGATCTTGGAGGATGTAGTTGTCACTGACAGGTCTCTATCCAGCCTCATGTCTCCAAGGCTCCTGCTGCGGGCCCTGCCCTTCCTCCCACACTCTGGTTGTCTGGTTCCTGCACATCTCTCCAGACGTAGCCCCCAAGGCATCACCCCCTCTTGGAAATCTTCTCTGAAGCCTAGCTGGACCTGGCATCCCCTCTGGCTCCCAGGATCCCGTCTTCTGCATCCTAGTGTTTCTCGCTATACCCATGGCATCTGGCGACTTGTCTGCCTCCCTGTCCTGGGGATGGGGGCTGGTGCTTGGGCTGAGACCTAGAGCAGGAAGAGTGGGCAGGAAGTTCTCCCAGGCAGAGGCAGACTGGGGGCAAATTCAGGAGGCAGGGAGAGTATGACTGGAAGGGACCAGCATGGCTGGAGCTCAGAGGCTCAGAGACTGAGGCAGACAAAGGCCAGACTTGAGCATGGCAGAGAGATAGAGATAGGGCAAGACACACTGGGGTCAGTGGAATTAATTCCCAGGACGGGGATTCTCAGGGACAAAGCCTGGACCAGAAGATGCTGTCCCCGGTGGGTCGTTATTCGCCTGAAGTTATGACACAGGAGGATGGCCAAGGGACCATCCTTGCCCTCACCCACCCTCGATCTGTCCATCTGCCATCCACAGGTGCTGTCATGCGCACGACTGCTGCTATACACATGCTGAGAACTCTGGCTGCAATCCCAAGTTGCAGCCCTACTCCTGGAATTGTGTCAATCAGAGTGTCGTGTGTGGTGAGTTCCCAACATAACACCCAGCAGCAGCCGTTGGCTGGAGCGTAGAGGGGCTTCCTGCTGTAGGCGAGGCCATCTCTCCCATCTGCCCCAGTCTCCACCATGCCCTATTGTCTCTCCGACATTGAGGCCAAGGGTCAGTTACTATAGTTCATTTCTCCTGTGCTGTTGATTTTGTTAAGGAAAAGGAGTATTTCTGTCAAACCTAGGAAAACAGAAGGTAGGTCCAAAGGCTGAATGATTTGAGAAAAATAGGAGTGGTGAGCGAGCCCATTTATTTATCAGAATGAAGAGTATGCCTGTGTCTAATGGATCCCCTTTATGTTAGCACTACCGGCCCCAAGGGATGTCTGAGTTTGAAGACCCTGGCCTGTGGCTGACAGCTTGGTCTGTGATTCAGATTCTGTGATGTCACCAAGCCCTGATCTCTTGGGGCCTCAGTTTCCTCACTGGTAAACTGGGGGCGGAAATCAAGCCAGCCTGTGGTGAAGATGAAGTGACAGTGTCATGGCATTTCATGCCTAATAGATGTCATTAATGGTCTGTTGAAGAAATGACCCAACACAGAACCTCCGATGAGCAAGACCGTGCACAGTTTCATGGGGCCCAGGATTTAGGGGAGGACATGAACACAGTTCTGAGTAACCCTGAACGCCCCCAAGAGAAAGTGATTTCTCTTTCAATTTTCTTTTAATCTTTCTAATTTCTTGAAATTAGGAGAAAGTCAGTTTTAATTTAGCTAAAACATCTGTGGGACCCTCCCTGATCCTTTTGAACAGAGAGAGTAGATTTCTGGCTTATAACGTTATTCAAAAACAGTTCTATTCTTAAATTTAATTCTGGCTTTAAAAAATCCTTCATATCTATCCATCTATCATCTGTCTGTTTATCTATTACTTCTCTTTAACCACAAGCAGCATGTATTTAATGAGGATAATTGTAACATTACCTGATACCACTGTACATTTTACATGACCAGCTACCTGTAAAGCTGAAAGAAAAATAAACCTGTGGTTAAAAATATTTTGTCCCTCAAGGCAATCTTACTGGTTTTCAAAACAAACCAATAATAAAAGGAATGAAGTATTTGTTTTTAGAATTATCTTCTGATGGATGGTGTTTTCCATTTACAGTCTCTGTTCATATAAATTTAAAAAGCCAAATCAAGGAAAGAAACAGGATGTGAATAATCGTACAGGCACGATGTAGATAAGGCTGGGATTTGAGCAGTGAGACTCCAAGTTATCTGAGGAGCTAGAAATGAAACACACAGACCACGGGCTCCATAATTTTTTTTTTTTCTTTTTACTCTTAACTGAGGATAAGCATAGCATAAAATTAACCATTTTAGAGTGTATATTTCAGTGATATGTAATACATTCACAGTGTCCTCCAACCATCACCTCTGTCTATTTCCAAAACATTTTCTTTTTAATTTATTTTTGCATGTGCTGGGTCTTCGCTGATGTGCGTGAACTTTCTCTAGTTATGGCAAGTGGGGGCTACTCTCTAGTTGTGGTGCGCAGGCTTCTCCTTGCGGAGGGTTTTCTCGCTGTGGAGCAGGGCTCTAGGCCGCGTGGGCTTAGTAGTCATTTGACTCGGGCTTTGTTGCTCCATGGAATGTGGCATCTTCCTGGACCAGGGATGTGGCCCTGCAATTGGCAGGCAGATTGTTAACCACTGGACCATCAGGGGTTCCCAAAACATTTTCATCAACATCTCCCCAAAATCACGTAAGTGCTCAGTTCCTATTCCTCCTCTTTCTGGCATTTGGCAACCACCAATTTGCTTTCAATCTCTATGGATTTACCTATTCTAGATGTTTCATATAAATGATGTCATACAGTAAGCCTTTTGTATCTGACTTCTGTCACTTAGCATCATGTTTTCAAGGTTCATTTATGTTGTAGCATGTATCTGAACTTCATTCTTTTTTATGACTGAATAATATTCCATTGTAAGTATATACTACATTTTGTTTATCCATTCATTCGTTGTAGGACATTGTATTGTTTCTGAAACTGTTCACCTCAGATTGGGACTTGAACCCACATGCTGGGACTTGAACTCAGCCAAAACCCAGTTTGGAACTTGAACCCCCATGAAGTGAAGTGAAGTGAAAGTTGCTCAGTTATGTCCAGCTCTTTGCGACCCCATGGACAGTCCGTGGAATTCTCCAGGCCAGAATACTGGAGTGGGTAGCCATTTCCTTCTCCAGGGGATCTTCTCAACGCAGGGATCAAACCCAGGTCTCCCACATTGCAGGTGGATTCATTACCAGCTGAGCCACAAGGGAAGCCCAAGAATACTGGAATGGGTAGCCTTATCCCTTCTCCAGGGGATCTCCCTGACCCAGGAATCGAACCAGGATCTCCTGCATTGCAGGCGAATTCTTTACCCACTGAGCTCACATGGCTGGGACTCAAACCCAGCCAAAACCCATGGTACCTGGTTTCAGGACCTAATGAAGCTCAGGTTCTTGATGTCTCATTGCAGAAAGAACTCAGTGAGAGACAAAGTGATAGGTGAGAAGTGGATTTATTCAGATTCAGAGGGAAGCACACTCCACAGATGTGGGCCATCGCAGAGGGTGAGTGTGGCTGCGAAATGTGGTGTGATTGATTTTTATAGGCTGAGTAATTTCACATACTAATGAGTGGGAGGATTATTCCAACTATTTGGGGAAGAGGTGGAGATTTCCAGGATTTGGTCCACTGCCCACTCCTTGGTCTTTTGACGGTGTCTTGGAACTCTCATGGCACCTCTGGGTGTGTCATTCCACTTGATGACTGAGGATCAAGGTCTAGTCTTGTCTGCCATCTTGGTCCCATTTGATTCTAATCGGTTTATCTTGTGTCCTTGGGTTATGTCATTCTTCCAAAAGTTGTGCCCCGCCCCTTTTCCTCCTGTTACATTTCCACCTTTTGACTACTGGGAATAGTGCTGCTGTGAACATTTGTGAACAAATATTTGTTTGAATACCTGTTTTCATTTCTTTGGGGGCATATACATAGGAGTGAAATTGTTGCGTCAGGTGGTAATTCCATTTTACTTTTTGAGGAACCCTTCCGTGGTGGCTCAGATGGTAAAGAATCTGCCTGCAATGCAGGAGACCTGAGTTCGAGCCTTTGGTCAGGAAGATCCACTGGAGAAGGGAATGGCTACCCACTCCAATATTCTTGCCTGGAGAATTCCATGGACAGAGGAGCCAATGGACAGAGGAGAATTCCATGGGCTATCATCCATGGAGTCACAAAGATTCAGATATGACTGAGCGACTAACAGTTTCACACCATTTTTTTCTATAGGCACTGCACTATTTTACATTCTCATTAGCAATGTATAGGGGATTTCTCCACAGCCTTGCCAACATTTGCTATTTTTCTTTTTATCTATTATTTAGTGGAGATAATTAGTGTATCTCATTGTGATTTTGATTTGCCTTTTTCTCATGACTAATGACGTTGCACATCTTTTCATGTGCTGGTTGGTCATTTTTCCATCCTCTTTGAAGAAATGTCTATTCAAGTCTTCTGCTCATTGAGCAGTTTGTCCTATTGTTGTTGAATTGTGAGAGTTTCTTATTCTGAATACTGGACTCTATCATATATGTGATTTACGAAAGATTTCCTACCATTCTGTTGCCTTTTTATTCTCTTGATAATGTGTTTGGTATACAAAAGCTTTAATTTTGATAAAGCCCGATTTATCAATTTTGTCTTTTTTATTTTGGGGCTGCACTGGGTCTCAGTTATGGCAAGTGGGCTTCTCCAGTTGTGGTGCGTGGGCTCCGGAATGCCCAGGCTCAGTAGTTGCAGGCTCCAGAGCACGTGGTCTCTCTAGTTGGGGTGTGCAGGCTTAGTTTCTCTGTGCCATGTAGGATCTTAGTTCCCCAACCAGGGATCATGCTCACTTCCCTACTTTGGAAGGCAGATTCTTAACCACTGCACCACTAGGGAAGTCTGAATTTTGTCTTTTGTTGATTGCGTTTTTGGTGTCCTATCTAAGAATTTGTTACCAGATCCAAGGTCATGAAGATTTACCCCTATATTCTTCAAACAGTGTTATAGTTTGAACTCTTTTATTTTTAAAAAAAATTTATTGAATTATTATTGATTTACAATGTTGTGTTAATTTCTGCTGAACAGCAAAGTGACTCAGTTATATATTTTTTTTCAATGAACTCTTAACTTTAGGTCACTGATCTACTTTGAGTTGGTTTTTGTCTGTGGTGGGTGGTAGGAGTCCACGTTTATTCTTTGGCATGTGGATATTCAGTTGTTTCAGCACCATTTGTTGAAGAGACTCTTTTGTCCTCGTTAAATTGTCTTGGTACTTTTGTTGAAAATCACTTGGCCCTTAGATTGGTGTCATCTCTGAG
The DNA here is from genome assembly GCF_054371585.1 of Giraffa tippelskirchi. Taxonomy (NCBI): domain Eukaryota; kingdom Metazoa; phylum Chordata; class Mammalia; order Artiodactyla; family Giraffidae; genus Giraffa; species Giraffa tippelskirchi. The sequence continues at coordinate 27,874,879 of NC_137287.1, forward strand.
CCTGTTTTCTTACCTTGAAGATGGATGTAGCAAAGATGAAAAAAAAGAGTTTATAATGTGATACTCTGATTGGATGAAGGTTGCTACTTTCTTACCTCCTCTCTCTTCCATCTCTCATCCTTATCTGAACCTCTCTCTGATCCCCACGGCCTCCACCTGAGAGAACTGAGGCTCCGGTGTGATTCTTCACTGAAACCCCAGCTTCTGCAGACTTGGTCTGGTCTAGAGGCAAGGAAGCCATACTAGGGGTTACATAGAAGGATATTCTTAGATACGCACAGACTCTTAGCCATGTCTTCTTAGTCTACATTAAGAGTTGGCACAGAGCAAAGCTGAATTAATATGGATACATTAATATGGAGTCCTTGATTCAGTCAATCAAGGACTGAAAATGCCCCAGACATCATCTCATCCAACTGTCTCACTTGGAATTGCAGGGAAAGAAGTGACTTGCTTAACATGCCTCCACTTCTGGGCATATTCTCTGTCCCCACACTGCCCCCTTCCATTGTGAGTGGAGAGGAGAAGTGGACCTTGAGTGGAAAATATGTTAAAGACCTTTCTCTTCTCCCTTCAACCTGCATGTTCTGCTACCCCTAACCATGTAAAAGGGCTTCCCAGGTGGCACAAATGGTAAAGAACCCCCCTGCCGATGCAGGAGATGCAAGAGATGTGGGATCAATCCCTGGGTGGGGAAGATCCCCTGCAGAAGGGAATGGCAACCCACTCCAGTATTCTTGCTTGGAGAATCCCATGGACAGAGGAGCCTGGTGGGCTATAGTCCATGGAGTCACAAAGAGTCAGACACAACTGAGCACACACACACACATACACACACAACCATCTAAAAATGATATTTGTGAAATACTTATTAGTATGTCAGCTACTGGGGCTGTGCCTATTTACAGAACTGCTTTCCCTGAACTGAATGAAGAGAACTAAAATATCTATTATGCATTTTTTGGCTAAAAATATTCTCTTATTCTGTTTGGAGATATTCTGAACTTAGCTGTTTGCTTAATTACAGGTGTGGCCCATTTTCCATTTATGGGCTTGACAAATATATTTTTTAAAAATGTTAAGCATATAATAATATTTACCGGCAGGCCTTTATTTTAAACTTAACCCTTGGGAGCTAGGTTTCCTTTTCAGTTTTTTATTATTCTTGAATAACATGAATCTGTTGGGCTTCTGAGGCCATAGAATAGTGAGACCAAGCCTTGTTTTTCAAAGGATTTTCTTGCTCAGGGAGAAGTAGGGAGCATAGAGGAGGGACAGACACTGGGTCAGAAGATGCTGGGCTGGAATCCTGGTACACTCCTTCCCAGCTCTGTGGCCTTGGACAAATTACTGAATCCCTCAAGCCACACTTTCCTTATCTGTAAAATGGGAATAATAACACTCTGGTGCTGGGTTTGTACAAGAATTGGAAATGATGTATGCCTTTTCTATATTCTCCCAACAACCATTATTGAGAATCTACTCTGTGCCAGGCTCCCTGGTGGCAAAACAGAGGAGCAAGGCTCTGTGGTTTAAAAAGAGAGCAGGAAAAAGTGTCCATGCCAATTGCTTTTATAAGTGCTTGTTGAAAAAGAAATCAACGAAGTACTATACATGAAAGTGAAAAATGAAAGTGTCAGTTGCTCAGTCATGTCTGACTCTTTGTGACCCCATGGACTACAGCCTGCCAGGCTGCTCTGTCCATGGAATTCTCCAGATAAGAATACTGGAATAGGTAGCCATTCACTTCTCCAGGGGATCTTCCTGATCTAGGAATCAAATCCAGGTCCCCTGCATTGCAGGCAGATTCTTTAGTTATACATACTACAACATAGATGAACCTTGAAAACACGATGCTCATAAAAGCCAGGCACAAAAGGTCACACGTTGTATGATGTCATGTATATGAAATTCCAGCCTAGGCAAATCCATAGAGACAGAAAGCATATAAATGGTTGCCAGGGATTCCAGAGAGGGGAACTGGGAAGTGATTTAGTAAATATGGGGTTTCTTTCAGAGTGATAAAAATGTTTTGTGATGATCGTACAACATTATCAATGTACTAAATGCTCCCGACTTGTGTGCTTTAAAATGGTAATTTGGGGGAACTTCCTTGGTGGTCCAGTGGTTAAGATTTTGCCTTCCGATGCAGAGAGTGTGGGTTTGATCCCTGGTTGGGGAGTTAAGACCCCACATGCCTCCAGGCCAAAAAACCAAAACGTAAAACAGAAGCAATATTGTAACAAATTCACTAAAGACTTTCGAATGGTAAATTTCATTATGGGAATTTTGCCTCAGTCAAAATGTATCCTCACACTAGAATGCTAGGAGTCTGAGAGATCTCACTGAGAAGATGCCATTGAAGCAGAGACTTGGGGAATGAAGGAGTCATAGGAAGAGGTGGTGGGAACAGCCAGTGCAAAGGCCCCGAGGTAGGGATGAATGTCTGGGTGGTTTGAGGAGCACAGGAGGAAGGTGAGGCTGGAGCAGAGTCACCCAGGGAGAGGGTGGTTGGTGATGATGCTAGAATGATGAGAACCAGGCTTCTCACTGTGCACAGCCTTCTCATTGCGGTGGCTTCTCTTGTTGCAGAGGGCAGGCTCTGGGGCACTCAGGCTCCTCAGCATGTGAGATCTTCCCGGACCAGGGATGCTGCAAGGTGTTGGCAGCTTTCCTCTGGGAGAGATGGGGAGTCAAGGAGCGTTCTGAGCAGAGGAGGAGCATAATCTATCTTATCTACCTTTTAACCAAACCACTCTGGTTGCTGCATGGAATATAGCTGGAGGGAGCAAGGGTGGGAGCCAGGTCCCCGTGTGAGGCTGTTGCAGGGATCTGGGTGAGAGGTGCCTTGGACAGGTGCCAGCTGTGGAGGTAGTGGAAGGTGGAGCCGGGGGACTCGCTCATGGATGGGGGAGGGAAGGAGAAATGGCTGGAGTGTTTGTGCCAGTCCCCCTGTCCTTAGACAGCTGTCCTTTAGCCAACTCTGTGGGAACAGTGCAACCTTGGAGCTTCAGTGGCTCTTTCCTCAGAAGTCCCTAGCCCACCAGGTCATGTTGCTCCAAGAGTGTGGCCCATGGAAATTTTACCAGTATGAGTGCTGGCTCCTGTACCAGCTGGTTCATCTACCAATTTTTATGTATTAGTTTTATCTGTCTGTCCATCTATCTAGTCATCCATGCACATACTTTTTCTAATTCAAACCTAATCCACATTTGTTGTGAAAAATCAAAATATTTCAGAAACATTGTAATGTAGGAAGTTAGGCTCCATCCACCAGCACTAACAAGCTTCTGTTGTTTGGCATGTTGTTCTCCTCCAGATTTATGCATGTATAAACAGACAAACAAGAACAAATAGCAGGACTTCCCTGGTGGTCCAGTGGTTAAGAATCTGCCTGCCAATGCAGGGGATGCAGGTTCGATCCCTGGTCCAGGAAGATCCCATATGCCCTGGAGCAGCTAAGCACCACAACTATTGAGCCTGTGCTCTAGAGCCCGAGAGTCACAACAGAAGGCACCGCATTGAGAAGCCTGCACACTACAACTCAAGAGTATCCCCTGCTTGTCGCAACCAAAGTTCATGCACAGCAACGAAGACCCAGCACAGCCAAAAATACATAAAATAAATAAATGCGTTTTTGAAAAGAACAAAAATTGGATCACATTACATACATCATTTTTTTTTTTTCACTTAATATTGTGTCTTGGACATCTTGGAACATCTAGGATGGCCTCATTCTTAAATATATATTTATTTTATTTATTTATTTTTGGCCGTGGTGCATCTTTGTTACTGCATGGGCTTTCTCTATTGCGGTGGGCAGGCTTCTTAATGCCATGCCTTCTTTTATTGCGGACCATGGCTCTAGCGTGTGTGGGCTCAGTAGCGGTGGCTCTCAGGCTCTAGAGCACAGGTTCAATAGTTGTGGCTCATGGGCTTAGTTGCTGCGTGGCTTGTGGGATCTTCTCAGACCCGGTGTCTCCTGCATTGGCAGATGGAGTCTTTACCACTGAGCCACCAGAGAAGCCCCTGCCTCATTCTTTTAAAGCCTGACAATCACCTGAGGCAGAGTGTCTCCATCTTGACACTATGGACATTTGAGGCTGGATCTCTGGTGTGGGGGCCATCCTGGGCATTGTAGATGTTTAGTAACATCCCTGGTCACTACCAACCAGATGCCAGTAGCGGACCCCCTACCCTCCACATGGGACAGCCAAAGAAGTCTCTAGACACTGCCGTAAGCCCGATGGGGGACACAGTGGCCCGCAGCTGGGAATGGCCAGTCTGTGGCACCAATGTACGTCATTTTGCAGAGACTGCGGTGGTTTATAAGGCTTTGTGCACCTGTGAGAGGCTTTTGCAGCATGGAGTCTTAGAATTGTAGGGTCAGATGGTGTATTTGAGGCACCCTTAGAATTTATACGTAGAAAGGGCTGGCGGGCAGCCTGAAATGGAGGTTAGAGGACTTGTCTTGGAGGAGTATTTACTCTGCAAGGGCATTTAAATAATGTAAATTGTGTTTATTGTAGAAGCTGGGGAGATGCTAAAAGGAGGCCTGGTGAAGATTAGGGAAGAGGAGGCCATCAAAGGCCCCATAAGCCACCGCCTCTCAGCACTGCCACTGATTGGTATAGATATTTTAAGTCTAACAAGTAATGTAAACTACATTCAAAATAGCGGCCCCTCACATTTGGTTAATTGCGATTGCGTTTTCCACGATGAAAGCACTGTATGGCTCAAAGTAGAAAAGTTTCAAATTACAACTTTTCCCACGAAAGTTTTGTGGGAAATAAACTCCCACTGACCCTACTCAGACCTCCATTTGATTAGTTTGCTGGTGCTGTTCTTGTTTTGTCTTTTTTTGAATGCATAACACATAAAAAATAGAGCAGTGTGTTTTGTATCTCTTAATTTTTCTTAAAGGTAAGTTGCTTCCCATGTCATTAACGGCAAAAAACATCACAATATTGTAAAGTAATTATCCTCCAATTAAAATAAATAGAGTGATTTAAAAAACTCTATTGAAAGAATAGATTGTTGTTGTTCAGTCGCCAAGTCGTGTCTGACTCTCTGCGACCCCACTGAACCGCAGCACGCCAGGCTTCCCATCCTTCACTATCTCCTGGAGTTTGCTCAAACTCATGTCCATTCAGTCAGTTGATGCCATCCAACCATCTTATCCTCGGTCGCCCCATTCTCCTCTTGCCTTCAATCTTTCCCAGCAACAGGGTCTTTTCCAATGAGTTGGCTCTTTTCATCAGGTGACCAAAGTATTGGAGTTTTAGCTTCAGCATCAATCCTTCCAATGAATATTCAGGACTGATTTCCTTTAGGATGGACTGGTTTGATCTCCTTGCAGTCCAAGGGACTCTCAACAGTCTTCTCCAGCACCACAGTTCAAAAGCATCAATTTTTCGATGTTCAGCCTTCTTTATGGTCCAGCTCTCATGTCTGTACATGACTACTGGGAAAACCATAACTTTGTCTATATGGATCTTTGTTGCCAAAGTGATGTTTTTGTCTTTTAATATGCTGTCCAGGTTTGCCCTAGCTTTTCTTTCAAGGGTCAGGCATCTTTTAATTTCATAAAAAGAATAGATATGTGTATGTATAACTAAATCATTTTGCTTTACACCTGAAACTAACATTAAATCAACTGTACTCCAATATAAAGTAAAAATGTTTTTTAAAAAAGCTCTATTTGGAACTTCCCTGGTGGTCCAGAGGTTAAGACTGTATGCTCTCAGTGCAGGAGGCCCGGGTTCGATTCCTTGTCAGGAAACTAGATCCCACATGTTGCAACTGAGACATGTGCAGACAGGTGCAGGTAGATTTATTAATTGATTGATTTAAAAATTCTGTCTTAAAACTTGGATTTGTAAGGGCAGGTGAGTCCTCTGAGTTGACACCCTATTCCCTTCTGGTAAACAAGCCAGGAGGCCTGGGATTAGGCAGAGCTGAACTGGGGATCAGTCCCCACACCCCTCCTCTGGATTTTTCTTCTGTAAGGTTGGGGTGCTGATGCGGAAAGCTCAGCTTCTCTGTACACCAGTGCTGAATCAAATCTTGGAGGCAGAATTTTGGGTGAAGTAGAGAAGGATAGGTTTATTGCTTTGTCAAGCAGAGTTGGGGATAGAGCAGGCTTATGCCCTCAAAACCCCCTTGGGAAGATAGTGAGAAGTTTTATAGTAATTGTCCAAAGAGGCAGTGATCAGCTCGTGGACATTCTTCTGGTGGGTTGTTGGTGAGGTAAGTGGGAGTTACCATCATCAACCTTCAAGTCCAACTAGCCTGAGGCGTATGGGCTTATGGGCAGCATACTACTGTTAACTTCTCCCACCTGGAAGCGTTTCAGTATCCGTTTCAGTATCCGAAAAATATCTCAAAGACATTCTTGTGTGGATCTGTTGATAGGAAAACAGGACCTTGCCCCAAGGCTGCTCTTGACTGTTTCTCCTTGGTCTCCCATCCCCTCCCTTCCCTAGTTAACAACTGCTTGAATCTGCCTATTTTAACTCAGGGAAGGAGTTGGAGGAACTCATGGAGAACTCATGGAGGCTGAAGGAAGGCTGTTTCCTATAATCAAAGAAATGAGGGACACAAAGGCCTTGTGCCCAGGAGCCCCAGAGGGGCTCTGCCAGTGGCCCTGCGCTGAGAGGACTGGGTCAGATGGGGACTACAGAGCCAGCCCTTCACATAACTGCACAGTTAACACAGGCTTTCATCATTTCGACTTTTTCCGTTACCATTTACTGAATTATAACCAAGACAATTTTTTAAAATTTTGTTTTGTTTTTTTGGCCACGCAGCATGGCTTGGGATATTAGTTTCCTGACCGGGGATCCAATCTATGCCCACGGCAGTGAAAGTTTGGAGCCCTAACCCCTGGACCTCCAGGGACTCCCCAAGGCAGAGTGTTTAAACACAGGCTCTTGGAGTTGGAGGTGTTCGTGTTTTGCCTTCCCTCTCAATAGTTTCCCAGAGTGTGAGAAGCTTAATAAATGAATTTAAGTGAGAAGGATTTTCCCTTTCAGTCCTTTGTTAATTTTTTCAATTAGGCAAGGAGGAAGTATCTATTGCATGATGATCTGACTGCTAGAGAGGGTAAACCTCTCTTACACTTGCTCATCTTCCTTTTTTAAAACTAAGAAACTCCATTCTGGGGCCTCATAGCCTTCAGGTGGGTAACAGCATTTAACTAGACTTTGATATTAGAACTTTATCTTCACTGGCTTTTTTTTTTTAGTCAGTTTTGTATATTTGTGGTAAAAGATTTTGATTTTCCATTTATGTCAGTGACTGTTTAGTGCAATTTAATACTATTTAATGTAATTAAATCATAATTTAATAATTGACTTACTATTAAAAATAAAGGGGATTTAAAAATATCCCTGATGGCTCGTGGTAAAGAATCTGCCTGCAATGCAAGAGACACGAATATTAACCTTGGGTAGGGAAGATCCCCTGGAGAAGGAAATGGCAACTCACTCCAGTATTCTTGCATGGAAAATCTCATGGATAGAGGAGCCTGGTGGGTTATAGTCCATGGGGTCACAAAAGGGTCAGACAAGACTGAGAGATTGAGCACATATAAAGCTATCATTTTGAAGTGGCCATGGGTCTGAGTTTGGGAAACCCTGTGTGTGGTCATGCTGATAAACACCTTTAATCAACTCAGCTCATTACAAGGTCAGAGGGTCTCAGGCCCCCTGCCTCCTGCTTGACATCCCCCAACCCTGCTCCTGCTCATCACTCCAGGTGCTGCCAAGCTCTCTGAATGTTGCCCTGAGACAGAAGCTGAATTTTCTGACTCTCATGCTTCATCTTGCTAGGATCTCTAAGGAACTTGTGCATTTTAAGAGGGGATCTTTAAGATTAGCTGGCAGCTTAAGGAGGTCAGCTGCAGCTCATAAGCACCTGCTGTATGCTCTACATTTTACTGACTTCATCTCTTTTCTGGAGAAGGCAATGGCAACCCACTCCAGTACTCTTGCCTGGAAAATCCCATGGACGGAGGAGCCTGGTAGGCTGCAGTCCGTGGGGTCGTGAAGAGTCGGACATGACTGAGCAACTTCACTTTCACTTCTCACTTTCATGCATTGGAGAAGGAAATGGCAACCCACTCCATTGTTCTTGCCTGGAGAATCCCAGGGACGGAGGAGCCTGGTGGGCTGCCGTCTATGGGGTCGCACAGAGTCGGACACGACTGAAGCGACTTAGCAGCAGCAGCATCTCTTTTCATTCTCCCAAGAGCCCTTAGAAGTAGGTACTTTTAGTATCCTCATGTGGACCCCGTGGAAGCAGCCTGGGAAGGATGAAGTGATGTGTCCAAAGGAATTATATCCATGGCTGAGCTGGCTACCTCCAAGCTCATGCTTTACTGTGCCTCAGGAAGAAATTTGGAAGGATTTAATAGTGGGTGCCCCCCCCCACCTCCACCACCCATTTTGTGAATAATTAAAAACCCACAGTCAAAGGCAGGTAACATATCCAGAGCTGTTATATCTTCTAGATTAATAGATACAACTTGATGATCACAAAATCTTTCCAACCCAAAGGAATGATTCTGTAGCAGCAAAATTCCCAAGGTAGAGGGAGATTTATCTTTGGGTGGCAGCCTTTGCATCTCTGTATAAAGTAGGCCCAAGATGAAAGGGAGAGAGGGAATATATAATTGTTACCTAAAATAAGCTGTTTTTTAAATATGGTATCATGTCATCTGCATATAATGACAATTTTACCTCTTCTCTTCCAATTTGGATACCCTTTCTTTTCCTTATCTGATTGCTATGGCTAGGACTTCTAATATTATGCTGAATAGAAATGGCGAGAATGGGCATCCTTGTCTTGTTCCAGAGTTCAGTGGGAAGTTGTTCAGCTTTTCACCACTGAGTATTATGTTGGCTGTGGGAACAAGCTGTTTTCTTGAAGAAGTATTTGAAAGAGACTTGGAGAGAAAAGGCAGGGAAGTGAAAGTGGAACCAACATTGATGGTGTGCATGTCTAGGGCCAAGCCCCTACCTGGCACTTTATATACACTTTCTCACCCAGGCTTCATAGTAAACCTGCAAAGTAGTGCCCCCATTTAAATGAGGACTTCGCTCAGAAAGTTCACAGTAAGATCACACAGAGCAGAGATCCAAAAAAAAAAGCCTGGATGGTTCCCAGGCACCTGCTGCTTATCTAACTGGATCCTCAAATGCAATAGTGTAATACTGATGCAGAAGAGCAGCTTTATAAACGGGCATACGGACTTTGGACTTCTCTGAAAACATTACCCTGGTGACTTCAATTTTGTTTTCTGTAAAATGGACTGAATGTCACCTTCCTTGGGAGTTGTCATGATGAAGGAGATCACTGTGGTGAAATGTCCAAGTGTTACCCGGATGCAGTTTATGACCCTTCCTGTTGCCAGCTTTACTAACTTCCCTTGTGTTTATCTTCAGGTCTCTGCAAATCCCTGTTCTAACTTCAGTTTCCCCACTTCTTCCAGAACCAACGGAGGACAAATGCCAAGAACTCATGTGCAAGTGTGACCAGGAGTTTGCTTACTGCTTAGCCCGAGCAGAGTACAACATTAAGTACCTCTTCTACCCCCATTTCTTGTGTGGGAGCTCTTCACCCGAGTGTGACTGACTAGCCTGACTTGAAATGTTTTTGCACAAGGGAATAAAACTCCTTGTTGCTCATCAACAGCCTCATTCAGTTCTTTGCAGAAGGGAGCCAAGGCCAAGTGTCAAAGCGGCAACCCTTGTGTTTGCTTTCTCTCCTGTCCCGGAACTTGGGCTAGAGCCAGTTTGGTTTCCAGTTTGATTAATGTCAGAAGTCCCATGCCTGTTTAATCAAACCGCAACTGTACTTCTGACTGTATTGAGTTTGATACCATTTTTGACATTCAGACTTTGTGAAAAAGGGCTAAGCCTTATCTTCTAACCTGCTCCTGATGGCAGGTAGTCAAAAGAGAGCAAACACCTACCATGTGTCTAGATTCTGGGCAATAAACAAGCCAGCCACACGCTGCCCAAACTTGTGAAGTTCAAGTCTAGTAGTCTCTAACTCGAGCCCACTCCACTTTTAACAGTTAAAATTTATTTCCTGATTACAAAAGTATAATAGTACCTAGGCATCGCTAAAAAACAAAACCACAAAAAAACAGAGAAATATATAAAGAAGAAAACCCACTCCAGTTCTCACAGTCCAGTATAACCACATTTAGCATTTTAGTGTGCTGCCTATCAGTCTTGTTGGCAATGTTTTAAAAATGTCATTGAGGGAATTCCTTGGTAGTTCAGTGGTTAGGACTCTGTGCTTTCAATGCAGGGGGCATGGGTTCAATGCCTGACCAGGGAATTAAGATCCCGTATGTTTAATGGTGTGGCCAAATCAATAGATTTTTAAAAACCTCACTCAATTAAAAAAAATGTAATTGAGACTCCATACTGTATGACTTTTATAAGCTTTTTTCCCATTTCTGTGTCTTTAAAAAAAGCTGTGAAAACTTCATTTCCAAGTGTTATTAGATACTGTTTTATAGACTGCTAGCTTTCTGACATGGGCAGTATTTCCTATTCTTATCAATTAGTGATGTAACGAGGATGCTTGTGGATCTTTACCCTCTCCCACCTTTTTATTATTCCTTGAGATTTGCAGAAATGGAACTCTTACATTAAAGGGTCTGAGTATTTTAAATAGACACCTTGTTTTGAGACACCTGAGCCCGCTCTGAGAGGGTGGCCCTTGCTCTGCTATGCCTGTTCCTCCTGCAGGTGATAAACAGGGAGCACCCCGCCTCCCCTGTTTGCTCTTGGCTAAGTCTGCCTTGCACTCTTCCCCAGAGCACATATATTACTCATCTCTGAAGCACGATTTGGAGAGCAGGTGAGGACAGTGTGGGGAGGCCAAGGGGCACAGGTGAGAAACACTGGACAGGGAGTCTGGCCTGGGCCCCAGCTCCAGTAGTGCTACCCAGCCTCCATTTCTTCATCTAAAAATAAGAGGGACTTCCCTGGTGGTCCAGTGGTTAAGAGTCCACCTTGCAATGCAGGCAACGTGGGTCTGATCCCTGGTTGGGGAACTAAGATCCCATATGACACGGAGCAACTAAGCCTGCACACCGCAACTGCTGAACCCACACGCCACAACTAGAGAGTCCACAAACTGCAACGGAAGATCCTACCTGCCGCAACTAGGACCTGAGGCAGCCGAACAGATAAATATTTTAAAGAATAAAAAGGAGAAGAGTAACCCTGTGAGGCACCAGGCCAGGGAGATGTAGACACTGCAATCTCCCTGGATCCACTGGGCTGGCAGTGTCTCTGGCTGATCAAGTCGGGCAGGCCCAGGGCCTGATGAGGAAACACAGGGGTAAGGAGAACATTCTCTCCCCTTTCACTTAAGATATCCTCAGTGGCTCCTCGGCTGTGGGGGCGGGGGTGGGGTGGGTGTGGTAAGCGTGACCAGTAGGTTGTACTGGGCAACACAGATTTTCTTCATGTTTCCTAAACAGTCAATTTTTCTCTATGTAGAAGTTTTGATGTTGAAGCTGAACCTCCAATACTTTGGCCACCTCAGGCGAAGAGTTGACTCATTGGAAAAGACCCTAATGCTGGGTAGGATTGGGGGCAGGAGGAGAAGGGGACGACAGAGGATGAGATGGCTGGATGGCATCACTGACTCGATGGACATGGGTTTGGGTAGACTCCGGGAGTTGGTGATGGACAGGGAGGACTGGCGTGCTGCAATTCATGGGGTCGCAGAGTCGGACACGACTGAGCAACTGAACTGATATATATATATATATATATATATATATATAAATTTTATTTTTATTTCAAGTCATTTCTTCAAACTTTCATATGCAGAGTTTGAGGGAAATCTTCAAAGATGCAAAGGGTTAATGAATGGTTCATACACTCGCAAAAAAAAAAACACTTTGGATGCAAGCTGATTTCTGTATAAATACAGGTCCGATCTTCAGATTGATTGCCTTTCACACCTGCTATTGTCACACTGGCAGGAAATCAAAGGCCATAGTTCATCTCATATTTACAATTACAGCACTTGGTGTAATTACACGTTGTTTTATACATCAGAGCAGGACAATAAAGATTATACAGTGTGAGGTCAATGTACAAGGTATTTCCTTAAACAAACAGACTGGCTTGGATTTTATAGATTACATTCTTAAAAACAAAGCAAACCCCCCAAACAACAATTTTACGTAGCACGGAAGCAGCTCAGCCTGATGATTAACTGCCTGACATCCCACTCAACTACTCCAGCAAAAAGATCCAAACTTTCAATGATTCCAAGTAGAAAACAGTGGTGGTGAGTCTAACCACCATCATTCTAACCTCAAACTGACTGCTTTCAGAGGTTTAACTCTGAACCTTCTAGCAACTCTTACACAAGACAGAATCGTCAACTAGATTGTGGTTTCTCCTCTGTATTTTTTATGTGCAACTGCCTCTGCCTATGACAACATCTTCTCTTGTTTTCCTACACTTCACTGAGAGGACAGGCCTGGCCCTGGGCTTCCGTCTTAGGGCTCCGACCCACCCTGGGAGCCTCTTGTCAGTCACTGAGTTTACAGCAAGCAGGGATTGTAACCCACTGTGTGTCCTCCGAGGACCCTGAGTCCCTGCCAGCCATAGTGGACTGAGCCTCCCAAGTCCCGGCCAGGAAGGCGGTTGGTGGGACGTGCGGCCGCTGTGTCGGCCAAGCTCTGGGTCGCCAGTCCCTGCTGCCATGGGCCGAGGGAGGGGACCTGGCTGTGGCCTCTGACGGACAAAGCAGCACCTTGTTTACTAGGGGCGGAAAATAGGAAGTCCGCTTCCCCCACTCCCCAGAGCTCAGCTGGCAGAGAGGCTGCAAGGGTCCCTCAGAACCTCAGCAGTGTCAGTCACAAGACCTGGGTTTCCAGCCGTCGGACCTCCTTGACCACGAGATCAATGTTAATAATTGGGTTAAAGTACAGGGCCCAGTAAAACAGACAGTTGCAAACAAACTGAGGGATGAGGGGCCAGAACATGGCCACAAAAAGCCCCTGTGTTGACACTTTCCAGAAATGGCTCCACATCCTCTGAGGCACGGTCCTGCAAAAGAAAGAGAGGCGTGTGAGAGGTGAAACCATGGTGGCGTTTCTAGCGGCAGGGCTGAGTCGCTCAGCTCCTGCCCGGGCCTTTCCCCAATGCAGCGTCTGGCCGCTGGAGCTGCGGGAGACCCTGTTTCCTGTCCTCTGTGCCCAAGACACACCTTTCCTGACCACGTCACCTTCAACTCCTGGGACGGAGCCTGGAGGGGGCTTCCTCAGGGAACTGTCACCAGGTCCCCTCAGGTGAGGCCTTCCCAGCACAGCCCCAACTCCACCCGCTTCTTCGATGAGTCACACTTGTATGTGTTTAATATAATATATACATATTCTAACTTGTTTATTTATTTTTGGCGGTGTTGGGTCTTCGTTGCTGCGTGGGCTTTTCTCTAGGTGTGGTGAGCACAGGCTCCTCTCTGGTTGCAGTGCACAGCTTCTCACTGCAGTGGCTTCTCCCGTTGCAGAGTACGGGCTTTAGGGTGCACGGGCTTCAGCAGTTGTGGTTCCTGGGCTCTAGATCACAGGCTCAATAGTTGTGGCCCACGGGCTTAGTTGCTCCTCGGCATGTGGGATATTCCCGGGTCAGGGATTAAACCAGTGTCTCCTGCATTGGTGGGCAGATTCTTTACCACTGAGCCACCAGGGAAGCCCCTTTAATATAATATTAACATAATATTTTCTCTGCTAGGCTATAGGCCTTCTAAAGTATCCTCTTGACCAACAGATCTGCGGTGTCCAGCAGAGAAGCAGGGGCAGAGGAGAGGTTCAATCAACTGGGCATGAATAAGTGGAGTCACTGAATTGAATAAATAACGGAGATTCCTGTCAGGTTCTCACTATTCACATGATGGGTGGGGCCAAGAACCCTTCGCATTACAGGCTGTTTCAGGCTAAAAGGGTGCAGGCATGCTGATACGTTGCTTCTGCCTGCCCATCAGCTGTCCTGTCTCCTGGAAGCATCTTCTGAGTTTCCCTTTGGGGTGTCTCCCTCCCCCATTCTCTTCCATGTGGCCTGGGTAGGGCTGAAGCCAGTCCCTGGATGGGGGGTGAGTGCAGGCTTGTGTCTGGACAAGGCGAGCCCACAAACCCCTGCACTTGTGACAGGTTCAGGGGGCCTGTGACCCACGTTGGGTTAATCAGAGCAAAGGCATGTGAGCCTGAGGCTTTCACAAGTGCTATGGGGAGAGAAGTGTCTCTTTCCTCCAGGGCTCCTAAGCTGTAGGTCTCTACCTGGAGGGATCAAGGGCCGCTGAACACAGGAGCTGTTGAGGTGAAAAGAGTAGAGCTGTGAGAGGGAGAAAGACATTTGGCCCTAAGGACGGTGTTCAGTTCTCTGGGTCCAGCCACGCAGGAAGCCATCACTGGACATGTCCTTTGGTAGGAAAGTCAACCTAGGTTGGTTTCTGTCACTTGCAACCAAAAGTCCCGACTCAGCGATTGTCTAGTCCAACTTTCTCATTTTACACATTAATCTAGAGAAATGATTACTGTCCCAGCTGGTGGCAGAGCAGGATAAGAACTCATACCTACAGAATTCCTCCTCAGATCTCTTTATGTTCTACCACGCTATTTTCCATAAAGCACCCACTTCTTCTCACTTGTTTATTCCTCAATTATTAAACTCCCTCATGTACACCCCACCCTCCAGGAATTATCTGGTATATTTATGTGGGGAAGAGGCACTTGGAGGTGTACTTGAACAATGAGCACCATGAGAGCCTCCCCGTCCTGAGACGAAGTTGTTTTCCTGTTCGCTGCTTAAGCAGTGTTTCTAAACCAGATCGCTGGGTGTCTACTAGAGTCTGAAAAACACTCCAGAGGACTTCTCCACTTTATATTTCTTTCCCAGTCTCTGTTGTTCCAACCATCTCCAACATAAAAACACACTTACTTCAGTTCACTTCTTGACCAGATTCTCCAAAAGGAGAATAATTCCAGAACCGAGAGTAGCATGGCATTGACGATGAGAAACCGTGACGTCCAGTAATGGACCTCCAGCCAGTCCCAAGCAAACTCAGCAATCAGCTGGTATGGAAGGAAGGAGTACTTGATGAGGAATTCTCGCCACTGCTTCCATGTGGGCTCTCTAAGATCCTATAGGAGTAAAACACAAGTAAATAAAAGTACATAAAAACAGACACAGAAAATTATGAGGACTGACTTTTACACAGGATACTGTGGTCAGCCCAGAGTTTTACATTTATTAACACACACACACACACATACACAGAGACATACACATCCAACAATCTGAAGTGAGATCTCCATCTATCAACTCACCTTGTAATAACTCATCTTACACTAAATAAATGTTACCAAAAGAGACTGAAACTCTTACATTGCTATATGATTGTGGAAGCTCAGAAGAAAAAAAAAATCTAAGCATGAGATATTAATCAGAAGGTTGAAATGGATAAAAATTAACCAGTTTTACAATATCTTCATCACTGCAAGAGCAGCTCAAACAATTTCCTAAATTCAACCTCTCACCTGTGGTGGAATAATCACAGGTCACAGGAAAATTAAATGTGTACCTTTAAAAAGTAATTTTGGGAAAATGAAAAACTTTAGCGACAAACTTAGCAGGTAATTTATAACAAGAGTTTTTAAACAACTCATAGGGGTTTGGGGCTTTCTTGGTGGCTCAGACTGGTTAAGAATCTGCCTGGAATGTGGGAGACCAGGGTTTGATCCCTGGGTCAGGAAGATTCCCTGGAGAAGGGATTGGCAACCCAATCCGGTATTCCTGCCTGGAGAATCCCACGGACAGAGGAGCCTGGCGGGCTGCAGTCCATGGGGTCGCAAACAGTCAGACATGGCTGAGCAACCAACACTTTCACTTTCTTTCAGGCATCCAGAGGCCAAGGAAAGCTGAGCAAGACTGTGTACAATGGAGTAGATGCTGAGCATCCCAAGAAAAAAGCCAGCCTGATGAGCAGACAGGGATAGACAGGGCTTGTTACAATGGCAAGGTTAGGGGTTCTCTGTGCTCTCAGTCCAGCAAGGGCAAACAACAGCTGAAAATCGGGTAATTAGAGAAACACTGTGCAAAGGGCTAATCAGCAGGCTTAAAACGACATCAAGGCTAAAGTCAGTTAGGCAAGCACTTGATCCAAGTGTTTAAAAAAAGGTCTTTGGATATTTGGGAATTCTGTTTCAATATCATACATAATGATTCCTATATCCATGTGACTTTTGATATAAAGAGATCAGAAGAACTGCCCCCAAAAGTATCAATGTAAAGGGCATTACCCTCCAGTGACAGAGGGAATCACTCTGAATCAATTTGATCAACTATTTTGAAGGAATACAAGAGAGCTATGGTGGGTAACCAGCCCTGCCAAAGGCCTGGTGGTCAGCTAACAGGATGACTTCCATCCATGAGTGGGATGACGGTTTCCTATACTGAGGCCCACAGGACATATACTAACCGGATTTAGAAGATCCCTTTAAGAGATCCATTACCAAGCTGGAGGGCCCATAAATCTAACCCTCGGGCAATCTGGAACTATGCTATCTTATTTTATAACAGAAGCAATGCTGTTTTTTTCCCCCCTCTAACTATTTCAAGTCTAAAGGGTAACCCCTCTTGCTATGCAATGCAGGAAACAACACAGGCTTCTAGGAGTGGGGAAGTTGCTGCTGTATTTTCTTTGTAAGAGCTCTCCTTGCAAGATTGCAATGAAGACTTGTGTTATTTGCTCTTCCCTGCTAGGCTACAGCCACGTATCCAAAACCATTCCATGATGGGCAGTGGTGGCGTGACGCCCCTCAAGGCCCTCTGCAGACCCACCAGGAGCTTGGACAGGATGTCCTCCCCGGAGCCGTCTTCTTGCAGAGGACAGATGGTGTGAATGAAGGGCAGGAAGGTGTCAGTGTAGTCAAACAGGTAGAGGTACAGCAGACCGAGGCGTGGGGAGCTCTTGAGGGCGTAGAGCAGGAACAGGGACCTGCCGGGATTCACGGCCTGCAGAGCACAGATGTTCATTACAACCATGGCTGCATTCTCCCAACTCACGCTCCTTCTGCAGTCTCACGCCCTCTGCCATGTGGTTTGCACTAACAATGAATCAACGAATGAGAAGAGGAGGCCAAGAAATTCATCTGAAGGGCTACATTATATAAAGATCCAGCCTCTCTCCACAGCTGGGGGATGAGAAGCAAGGTCCTAAGCACAATTAGAAGAACACAACCTTTCGGGAAAGTAAATGAGTGAGTGGGGTAGGTGTGCTCAGTCCTGGCTGATTCTTTGCAACCCCATGGAATGTAGTCCACCAGGCTTCTCCGTTCATGGGATTATCCCAGCAAGTATACTGGAGCGGGTTGCCATTTCCTCCTCCAGGGTACCTTTCTGATCCAGGGATTGAACCTGTGTCTTCTGCATTGGCAGGTGGATTCTTTACCACTGAGCCACCTGGGAAACCCCAATTAGTGGGCACCACTTAATAAAAATAATCTGAAATACAGAAGGTCTCATGCACAAGATATTTTGTGTTGCATTGTATATAACAGAGAAAAAGTGAAACCTGTGGCTTTAGTCCTGAAGTTACAGTAGATATTTAGTCCAGAATTCATACGGCTATTGAGGAATGCAAAGGAGCAGCTTTGGATAATGCTCACGTTAAAACATTAGGTGAAAAAAGTCAGCACTGTTGAAAGCAGGGCCTGACTGGTTCATAGCTGAGATCTTCTTCTAAAAGATCACCTGGCTCACAAGAGATGTCAATACATATTTGTGTGTGTGTGTGTGTGCGTGTGTGTGTGCATGCTCACGTGCTCAGTTGCTTAGTCTTGTCCTACTTTTTTGCAATCCCATGGACTGTAGCCTGCCAAGCTCGTCTGTACCTGGGACTTCCCAGACAAGAATACTGGAGTGGGTTGCTATTTCCTTCTCCAGGGGAATCTTTCCAACCCAGGGATTGAACCTGTGTCTTCTGCATTGCAGATGGATTCTTTACCACTGAGCCACCTGGGGAGCCCTATAAACTGTACTTAGAATAATCAAAATGGTTGTTGAGAGGAAACTTTCCTTTTAAAGAGGTGTTCCAGCCAACAAGTGAAAAAGAAACGAGAGAGTTATGATACCACGATTTGGCAACCCTTAACGAACTCGGAGATTTAAACAATCAATGATTGTGGGACGTTATGAACCTCCTGATGGAAGAAAATACCATACCTATGAAGCAGCCTTGCCAATCCACCAAATCTAAACCAAAGTTAGCCTCTAGACTACTAGATTATAAGATATGCAGCGGACAAAAGGACCTGTTAGGTGACACCAGAGAGACATGTGCCAAAGTTCAAGATGTCAGAAACCACAGGAGAAAATGGCCTGGTTTCTACAACAAATAAGTGCAGGGTAATGAAAAGAGGGAGGCAGAATCTATAGACCGAAAGATATAAGAGATGTGTGTGTGCGTGCACGTGTGCTCAGTCATGTCTGACTCTTTGCAACCCCATGGACTATAGCTCGCCAGGTTCCTGTGTCCATGGAACCTTCCAGGCAAGAATACTGGAGTGGGTTGGCCGTTTCCTTCTCCAGGGGATCATCCCACCCAGGGATTGAACCCATGTCTCTTGCGTCTTTGACATGACAACCAACAAACAACCCAATATGCAGTTCAAAACCAGAAACCAAACAACCCAATCAAAAAGTTGGAAGAAGACTTAAACAGACATTTCTCCAAAGAAGACATACAGATGGCTAATACACACATGAAAAGATGCTCAACATTGCTCATTATTAGAGAAAAGCAAATTAAAACTATTACCTCACACGTCACAATGGCCATCAAAAAATCTACAAACAATAAATGGTAGAGAGGGTGTGGGGAAAAGGAAACCCTCTTGCACTTTGGTGGGAATGTAAATTGATGCAGCCACTGTGGAAGACAGTATGGAGAGTCCTTAAAAAACTAGGAATAAAACTACTATATGACCCAACAATCCCACTACTGGGCATATACCCTGAGGAAACCATAATTGAAAGAGACACATGTACCCCAATGTTCACTGCAGCACTATTGACAATAGCAAGGACACGGCAGCAACCTAAATGTCTATCACCAGATGAATGGATAAAGAAGTTGTGGTACATACGTACACTATTACTCAGCCATCATGCAACAGTAATTCAAAAAAAATACAGACACTCAGAGCCTATTTACAGAGTGTAGTAAGTCAGAAAGAGAAAAACAAGTATCATACATTAACACATATATATTGAATCTAGAAAGATGGTACTGATGAGCCTATTTGCAGGGCAGCAATGGGGATGCAGACACAGAGAAGAGACTTGTGGACAAAGCGGGGGAAGGAGAGTAACACTGGAAGAGTAACATTGAAACACACACATTACCATGTGTAAAATAGATAGCCAGTGGGAATCGGCTGTGTGATGCAGGGAGCTCAAACTGGTGGCTCTGTGACAACCTAGAGGGGTGGAATGGGGTGGGAGATGGGAGGGAGGTTTAAGAGGGAGGGGACATTTGTATACCTATGGCTGATTCATGTTGATGTATGGTGGAAACTAACACAATATTGTAAAGCAATTATCCTCCAATTAAAAATAAATTAAAAAAAAAATCCAGAAGACCTGAATAGACATTTTTCCAAAGGAGACTAGAGGTGGCCAACACGCACGTGAAAAAGCACATCAACATTGCTAATTATCAGAGAAATGGAAATCAAAATCACAATGAGATTGCACATCAACCTGTCAGAAAAACCATCATCAAAAAGACCATAGATAACAAATGTTGGAGAGGGTGTGGAGACAAGGGAACTCTTGTACATTGTTGGTTGGAATTTATATTGCTGCAGCCACTGGGGAAAACAGTATGGAGGTTCCTCAAAAATCTAAAAATAGTCCTTCCATATGATCCAGCAATTGCACTCCTTGGAATATATCTGAAGAAAAAAAAAACATTAATTCAGAAAAAACAGACACCCAATGCTCATAACAGCATTATTTATGGTTGCTAACCTATGGAAACAGCCTAAGTATCCATCAACAGATGAATGGGTAAAGGTGATGATAATGATATAATATATATGCAAGAATGAAATTTTGCCATTTGCAACAACTTGGATGGACCTGGGGGTATTATGCTTAGTGAAATAAGTCAGAAGCAGGGAAAAAAATACATATATTTTGACTTATATGTGGAATCTAAAAAATAAAACAAACAAATGACTATAACAAAACAGAAACCAACTCACAGGTTTAGAGAAACAACTAGTGGTTACCAATGGGGACAAGAAAGTGGGGAGGAGCAAGATAGGGGTAGGAGATTGAGAGGTACAAAGTACTACATATAAAATAAGTAGGCCCAAAAACACATTGTATAGCACAGGCAATATAGCAGATATTTTAGTAACTTAAAGTGGGGTATAATCTACAAAAATACTGAATCACTATGTTGTACACCTAACTAACACTAATTTGTAAAACTAAGACAATATTGTAAATCACTTTTCCTCAATTAAAAAAAAAGAGATATAACAACCAAATGTGGACCTTATTTGGACCCTGGCTGGAACAAGCCAACTGGGGAAAAAAAATGTGGGATACGTGTATACTGACAGATTGTTTGATAACATCAGAGAATTATTCATTCTTGGGTGTACACTGTGACATTTTAGTTTTGTTTTTTAAAAAGTCTTTACTTTGTAGAGATTCAATGAAATATTTACTTCTGAAATATAACTATCTCAGATTTTCAAGATAATCAGTAGTAGGAATAGCTATTATTGTGAAATAAACATGGCCATGAGTTACTGTCTTATGGGTGGATGGCAGTTTTGTACTATTATCTTGCTTTTGTGTGTATTTGAAGTTTTCCATAGTAAAAGTTCAAAAAAAAAGTCTAACTTCTGAAAAAGATCTTTATATCGTAACTTAGGTGAGACACAGAAATATGGAAGTAGTTCTTCACTTTAAAGCAGCTTTTCCCAAACTTTTTTACATTATTACCTCTTAAGGAGCCTTTTAAAGACTTCTCATAAACCTGCCCCACCCCATAAAATGTTAATACCACAGAAATACTGTGTATTTATGTACTGTGGTATCTGGACCCACAAGTCATTGCAATATGTAATGCTTTTCACCCCTCCAGAACCAACGGCCTTGGGGGCAAAACTGCTGTTTTGAGTGTGCGGTCTCTAAAAGAACACAGGTCCCCAAAACAGAGCCTGACGGTGTGCAGCCACATCGTGGTAAGGACGAGAGAAGGGACGATGACCGGGTTAATGTTAGTAGGTCTGGGGTGAGCTGGATCAAAATATCCCAACTCTGAGCTCCTCTCTCTCAGATGAGGAGGATGAACCAACCTCCCAGCGAGAGGACCATGATGGCAGGGCTACAGAGGGGAGCGAGCAGTCTCTCTCAAGTCTGCCCAGAACAGCGGCACTCAGACTCTAGGGTCAGCAGAGTCCTGTCACACAGCCTGTAGTGCGTGCTCAGTTACTCAGTCATGTCTGACTCTTTGTGAGACATGGACTGTAGCCCACCAGGCTCCTCTGTCCATGCGATTCTCCAGGCAACAATACTGGAGTGGGTTGCCATACCCTCCTCCAGGGGATCTTCCTGACCCTGGGATTGAACCTGTGTCTCCTCATCTCATGCATTGGCATGCAGGTTCTTCTAGCACCGCTGGGAAGCCTATACACACAACATCAAATGACCACCCTAGAGGCTATCTGAAGGAACAAGATTCTGCTTGCTTTTTATAGCAGGACCAGAATCCCAATCCCATTCACTCCAGTTAATATTAAGTTTACTTTGACAGACTCTAAATAGAAGGTCATTGGTACATATAGGACCCAGAAAGGTTCTGTCAGATATTAAAATCCACCATAGGACTAATATTGGCTACAAAAAGTCCAGAGTTTGACTGCATTAACAAAACTAATAATTTATGACAAAAGAGAAGTAGGGATTTAAAGAAAAATTGACAAACAACAGTAAAATAGTAAAAAAATAAAAAAATAACATAGTTGGAGAAGGCAATGGCACCCCACTCAAGTACTCTTGCCTGGAAGATCCCATGGATGGAGGAGCCTGGTAGGCTGCAGTCCATGGGGTCGCAAAGAGTCGGACACGACTAAGTGACTTCACTTTCACTTTTCACTTTCCTGCATTGGAGAAGGAAATGGCAACCCACTCCAGTGTTCTTGCCTGGAGAATCCCAGGGACGGCGGAGCCTGGTGGGCTGCCGTCTATGGGATCGCACAGAGTCGGACACGACTGACGCGACTTAGCAGCAGCAGCAGCAAAACAATAAATCTTCTATCTTAGGACCCCTATCTCCATTCTTCAAAAAATCTGAAACTAGTATTTTTCAGTTTTAAAGTAATACAGGCACACACTGCTATTTTCAAAATGGATAACCAACGAGGACCTACTGTATGGCACATGGAACTCTGCTCAATGCTATGTGCCAGCCTAGATGGCAGGGAGACTTGGGGGAGGATGGATACATGTGTGTATGTATGGCTGAGTCCCTTGGCTGTTCACCTAAGACTACTGCAACATTGTTCATGGCTATGCTGCTGCTAAGTCGCTTCAGTCGTGTCCGACTCTGTGTGACCCCATAGATGGCAGCTCACCAGGCTCCGCCATCCCTAGGATTCTCCAGGCAAGAATGCTGGAGTGGGTTGCCATTTCCTTCTCCAGTGCATGGTTATGCCCCAATACAAAACAAAAAGTTAAAAGTTTGAAAAAAAAAAAATAAAGTAATACACGCACATAATAAACACAATCTTCTTTTTCAAATGGCACAGAATTGAATTGAATGACAAATACAATTCAGCCTTTTGTCCATGTTGCAATCCCTAGATGAAAACGTTGTTAGCAGTCTGTGTATCCTTCCAGAATTTCCTATGATCCACACAAACATGTAGGTTTTCTAATGTGTTTTTTGTTTTCAGTTAACAATGCCACTTGGGCATACTTTCTTGGGTCACCTTCTCCTGCGTAATGGCTACAAGTGTGGCTGAGCTGTATTTACTCAACTTGCTCCTAACAATGGGCACTGAGGTTGTTTTCCATGTGCTACTGCCAATGATCCTGGGGTCAACATCTTGTTTAATGGTTTCTGTGACTCAAACGTACAGTTGTCATTGATTCTCTGAGGTCACTGGCTGAGAAGGAACAGGGACCAGGAGGCCCAGGGTCGTGCTGGCATTCCCGGTGTGTCCTGCAGGAGCCACAAGTCACTGCAACACATACCACTTTTCACCCCTCAAGAACCAATGGCGAGGAGCCCAGGAGTCAGGCTCCCAGGTTCTTCCTTGATCAGAGCACTATGCTGCCTGTGCGCTCAATGCAAAGAAGTGAAATGAAGGTCAAAGAGTAAGTGCTGCTTAAATTTGAATAGTTAGTGACAAACTGCTCTCCAAAGAGACGGCACCAGTCTAGGATCGGCAAACATGAGTGTCTCTTTGCTCGCGTTATTATGAAATGTTCTCATCCTTGACAATGTCAGAGGTGAGAACAACACAGGGGGTTGTCTCAGTTTGTACTAGAATTATCAGTGAGCATTACCCCACCCCCCATCGACTTAATTGGTTATTTGTATTTAGTTTTCTCCATGATGTCTTTTTTAGGGAACAGGTCTGTGTATTTCAGATATTCCATGACTAATAAAAAATAGAGTATTCATCTTATAGTACGGCACTCACTACATTCTCCCTGTAAAACAGAACCAGGTACACAGCGAAGGACAATTTATCAGAATCGAGTAAAGTTGATGATGTGCATTACTTGCGACCCAGTAATCCCATTCCTCAGTGTACAGCACTGAGAAGAAAGAGCGGCCATCAATGGGAGAATGGACAGACAGTCACGCTGGTGGATGGGGGCCAGAGAGAAAAGCTACTTGCAAAAGGATCAGCTCACTTTATGCCTCTTAGGTTAACGTTCAAAATCTAGAACGTTCCTAGTGCTGTGGAGACACGCCCATAACACAAGTAGGAGAACAGGCCCAGGAAGGATCCACAGCCTGACACAGGGGCTTCAGTTGTGTCTGCCATGTCTGTGAGCAGTGGGCAGACAGATAACTGCTATCTTGTTCTCAATACTTATTTTTTTTCCATTGAAGAAACAGAGTGTTCACCTTATATTCCCAGAGGTTCTGGGGGGGCTTCACGCCCAGGGCTTTCACTCGCTCCAGCTCCATGAGGATAGCTCTTCGGTGGCTGCTGCTTTCTATGGTATACGGTGCCTTAGAAAGTTCTTCCTCTGTCAGAGTTAAAAGCAACCTGGGGGGTAGGGGTGGAAGCAAACTTTTCAGTCAGACCTCCACCTTATCAACACAAATACACACTTTGGGTTTGAGGTAAGGCATCTAACATATGAAGTAATGTGACTAACAGCAAACAAGTGAAAGCTTACTATTTGCCAGGGACTCTCTGAAAACACTTTGCTATATCATCACTGACCCATCTACCAATTCTGCAAGGTAGGTGGTATCATGTCCATTTTGTGGGTGAGAAAACTGGCTTAGACAAATGAAATGACTCACCCAAGGCACACTCAGGAGGACCATTTTGCTCCTACCCTTGATCTTTCAGCTATGCACTCTGACCTTACTATTTTTCAAAGTGTGTGTGTGTGTCTGTGTACAGAAAAAAAAAACCTAGAATGAAATATCATGATAATAAGAGTAGCTGTTTGGGGGTAGTGATTAAATAAAGATGACAACAGATACATTATCTGTCCTCTTTCATCAGAAAATGTGAATTCACCGCCAGTGATTCCTCATTAAAGTAGCCCATAAAGGTTTATTCTCCTTCACTCAACAATGCCAGTTTTAGGAAGCTCTCCTCTGGAAGGAAGACAGTTATGCAAAGTACATTGTATTAACAAGGCAGAGAAACTTTCAACCACAATTCCAGGAGGGAGCTGGGTGAGGTGGGAAGCGGTGCTACTCTTTACAAAAAGCAGAGTGGAGCATTTTGCTTCCTCAATAGAGACCCAAGTTTTAAAAGTTCAGTTTAAGGGGAAAAACGGGGCATGGTGAGAGGTGGGGCTCCAGGCAGGTTACCTGGGGACACCAGGTAGATAGCCTAGCAGTGAGGACCACATGTCTGATTCAAATGGGTTAGAGAGCAGCGGCCTAGTGGTCTAAGTACATCCCTGTGTGATCCCTCCAAGGAAGGGAGGGACCCAGTAAAGATGGACAGGGCTCAGGAAGGGGTAGGGAGCTCTGCTGATGGGCAGAAGCAGGCTGCCCCATTGCTCGGTGATGAGTGTGCTCCTGAAACTAATGGGTTCCTCAGGGCATTTGCACCAGTGCAGTTTGGTACTGTCTGGAGCAGATAAAAAAGCAGAAAAAAAAGTAAAGACTTTTTAACACACAAATGTGTGTTTGTAGAGGTCAATTAATAAACTCTAGCATATACACATACATAGAAACACACACACACATACATATGTATATATATATACATATAAACACAGGTCTGCTTAGAACAATCATATTTTCCATTTAAATAAATAAATAACCCACAGTTCTATGGGTAGACCTGTATAAACACTGAAAAAAATCTGGACAGCTGTCCAGCAAGTGGTTTTTTTCTCAAGAGCAGGATGATGAAGGTATTTCATTTCTAATGTCCTACAGTTCCACATTATTATTTTGAAATAAATAAACACACGTTACCCTTATAATCGGGAAGCAACAAACAATTAAGATGTCAACCAATGACATAAAATTGTATGGCTGCTTTAGAAAAGTTTAATGGTTCCCTAAAAGGTAAACACAGAGTTACCTTATGACCCAGCAATTCCACTCCAAGAGTATTGAGTATTGAAAATACAAGTCCACACAAAAACCTTTATACAAGCGATCACAGCAGCAGTGTTCCTAACAGCCCCCAAATGGAATCAATCCAAATGTCCATCAACTGAAGAACGAATGAATGAAGAACGGAAATACTCTGAACAGGCAAATCCAGGAGACAGAAAGTAGAATGGTGCTTGCCGGGGGCTGAGAGAGGGGAAAATGAGGACTGACTGCCTTTAGCAGGAGCTTTCTTTTGGGGGGTGATGAGAATGTTCTAAAGCCAGACTGTGGCCATGGCTGCACATATCTGCAAATATATTAAAAACCATGGATTATACACTTCAAATGGGTGAGTTTCAGGGTATGGGGACAGTATCCCAAAAACACTGTTTCAGAAATGTCAGCGATGCAGCAGCAGATTTTGCTCCTCACCTTCCGTTTACTCTTTCAGATAAAAACCTGTCTCTGTAGAGGGAGGCCCAAGGGCCTAGCTGCTCCAGCCAGAGCACAACTTCCTCTGCTGTCCATCTGGCCACAGCCTTGTGGACCAGGAGGTGCCGCTCCGAGTCTCTGCTGCTCCAGTGGTACACCAGCAGGACCACCTGGGGAAAAGCGACACGGACCTTACTGCACAGGAAGATCAGAGATGCCAGCTTCCGAATACATGAGTGTGGGGCCGGGGAGGGAAGACGCTGGGCTGGGAGGTAATGATGCCAAGTCTGTCGACATGGAAGCCAGGCCACACCACTGCCACAGGGAGCTGGGGAGCACGACCCTTGGGGGGCTCACCTCTGCTGATTTTCGGGTTGTTGTCGGGGAACAGACAGAAATGGGACTCACTGCAAGGCACCTGGAAGCACTGCACCCTCGACCCCATCGATTTGGCCAGTGAGACTGACTCATGTGCCTTTGCTATTGGAACATTTGTTAACAAGAAGATTTTCGTAGCATGGATAGAACTTAAAAAGAAAGAGTCTCTAAAGTTCGAAGTTAGTAAAGTGCTGTGCTCAAGACATGGCCTCGGGTCCAGCCCTAACACCTTTCAGCACCAGTTTCCTCCTCTCTAGAGCAGGAATAATGACGGTGTCCATTGCATAGGTTGTGAAGATGAAATGGGACAAAATTAACAGTTGCTGGTCTCTGAATACCAGATTCTGTAGATACTTGTACAGGAAACATCCCAGGTTTCAACTTACACAGTGAATTACCATGTGCGATCACTTAGAAGTATTTCAACAGAACTGACTTCAGTGGAAACCGTGGGAGGGAGGGGGACAGAGACATCAACTTACTGCCACCCCAGTTAAAGCTGTGAGCACTCCGGAATAGAAACCCGCTCCCCTGTGCTGGTTCCCTCGGCCTGTGTGGGGAGCTGAAGGCGTCTGATCATTCCCAAACTTCTGAAAGGCTGCAAGACTCTGGACTATGTCGTTATTCTGCTGAATGTCTTCAAATCGCATTCTAATGGCATCAGGAAATAGTTTTTCAACGGCATCCCTATGAAGAAGAGAGAGAGAGAGAGAAAAAAAAAAAGAGAGTTGTTTAACTAAATACACTTAAAATGTTTAGAGGACAAAATAACACTGATGTCAACATTTAATAATATACCAAGGATTTCCCTGCTTGTCCAGTGGTTAAGAATCCACCTTCCAATATGGGGGGTGTGAGTTCGAGACGGGGAACTAAGATCCCATAAGCTATGGGGCCACTAAGCCCATGCACCACAACTACTGAGCTCGCATGTCCCACTGAAGACCAAATGCAGCCAAAAATAAATAGATATTTTTAAAAATACATATACCAGGATTCAGAAAGAATGGACAAGAAGGTTGGTTATGGCTCTATTGGTAATAACAACAAATCAAAAACATCTACATGTCCACCGTTAGGGAAGTAGCTAAACAAAACAGAGCATATTCCTACAGAGGAACAATACATTGTTTTAAAAATAAGTTTACTGGATATCACTGGGTATCAAGATGAAGAAACTTAATTCAAACATATTGTCTGAATGAAATAGGAAACTGCAGAAACACAGACCGTACACAACTGACATAAGAAAATATTTGCATTTCTTATTGGCACATAAATGTATAAAAGCATTTAAAAATCTGAACGATGACAACTAGGTCATAACTGAAATTGCTCTGAGAAAAAGGAAGAATTGTAAGATGAGGGGAGGTGGGGTCGAAGGGGTCTTTATCAGCAACAATCTGATTTTTTCCAAGAATGTAAATGACTATACATGTACTGCTTATATTATTAAAAATTAACTCATAAAAAAAGAAAAAAGGTGAAGTTCAGTTGTAAAAATTAGACCAACCATCAGGCGATGCTGTAGGGCTCTTTATCTTCAATTATACACAGTTAGAAAACCTTTTTGTTTTTCCTTCCAGAGAACCCTTTTTCAATTTAAGATTAACCTGCAAATAAACCAAGGCTGACAGGTCAGAGCAAAGTGTTTGTAAATACACTTCCTGTGAAAAAGAGAATGCTGGGTTAATGTTTTAATGGAACTTCCTGGTACTCTGTTGATAGAGAGAAGGCAACAGAAAAGATTTTAGCCTCATAGACCTCCCAGGAACAGGATGAACATTATGAATAGAAGAAGGAAAAAACCCATCGTCTGTTGATAGAGAGAAGGCAACAGAAAAGATTTTAGCCTCATAGACCTCCCAGGAACAGGATGAACATTATGAATAGAAGAAGGAAAAAACCCATCGTCTGAAGGTCTTATCTGCTGTGTGATGCCACCCATGAGAAACTCTATGAATGTGATAAGTACAACAGAGTTTAATCAGAGATTAGGAAAATCAGCATTACACTAATTATTCAGAATCATACAGTTAGACCATTTTCTCGATTAGACCTAGGGTGTTCTCAGTGAACACAAATCAGTCAGAAGTATCATGTACCAAGGGTTACAGAAAATGGTCTGATAACCAGTTTCTTTCTTTCCCTCATTTATAATAAATAATAAACATATCACAGTCACCTGTGAGGAAGGGAGTCAGGACTTGGAGGCCCTTGAGCCCCCTGACTCACATGCCAGCGGATCCAGAGTGACCTCCGAGGCAGTGGTCTCCAAGTCTCTGGCCTTTCCAGACGTGGCTGCTCCCATTAAGAGAAAGCACGCTGTACAAGCCCAGTGAGTTACCCATATGGACTTAAGCCTTACCTGAGGAGAATATTGACTTTGGGGAAACCTTCCCATTTTTCTCTGCATTCTGGACACTCTGTTTTCTTCGAAGAAGCCCACCACAGAGCTAGGCAGTGCCGGCAGAAGCTGTGCCCACAGTTCAAGGTGGTGGGGTTAACCAGGATGTCATAACAGCAGTGGCAGGAGAATTCATTAATGGAAATCTGAGGGCTGGCGCTCTGGAGCGGGTCATTTTTTTCAAGGCTTGCTGCATCCAGATCATTCTGCGGAGACTCCTCCATCTCTTAGCAAATTCTGGAATCCATAGACATGGAAAATTACAGATTCAGCAGGCCGATGCAAGACGACATTAAATCTAGGGAAAAAAAGAGAGACAAACAACAGAAATAGGACAAATAATTTAGCAGGTGTTTGAGATGACAGATATTCTATTAAAGCTCTGATTTTTAAATGTGACAAACTTGGTTTCCAAAAATTTACATTCCGTAAACCACATAAACATCAATAAAATTTTCAATCTACTGTCATACTTTCAAAAATTAAGTAAAGCAGAAGAGTGCAGAGGAAAGTTCAGTGGGCTCGGCTGGGGGGAGGCTGGAGAATTCTAGATCCTTCCCTGCTAACTTTCTTGGAAGATTTAATTTCTCTGGCCTCAGTTTTCTCAATGAAATCTGTGACGTCCTTTCAATGTACATAACTTTAAATAAAGCAGATTCTTGGCCCACTAAAATGTCTGGAGTTGGCAATAACAGATGCACTTCATATAAACAACAGACTTTATCCAAACAAATCTGCCTTCCCCTGAGGTAATTATTTAACATCTGACTTCAGAGGTTCCCATCGGGACGGTACCTGGAAGAGAGGCCTGGTTCTCTGAGATGCCCCATGCCAGGCCTACTTGCCTGGGGCTAAATATCCCTCCTCTCTCCCCAGATCAACCCAAACATGCACATCCTGCCTTCTGGATCCCGCAAGTTCGGTGCCACAGAAACATGCTAATGTCACTAACAAGCGAATGGCAAAGGAGCATTCTCTTCTCATTCTTATTTGGGTCTTAAGGGATTTTAATTGAGAAGCAGTATGATGAGGGCATAGAGTTAGAAGTTCAACTCTGCATCTCTGGGACTAAGTTACCTGGGCTCTCCGAGCCTTCTTTCCTCAACTTCAGTGTCTTATGAGGGTTGTGCTGTGCTAAGCTACTTCAGTCTTATCCTACTCTTTGTGACCCCATGGACTGCAGACCACCAGACTCCTCTGTCCATGGGATTCTCCAGGCAAGAATACTGGAGTGGGTTGCCCCTTCTCCAAGGGATCTCTCCAACTTCAGGGATCAAAACCACGTCTCTTATGTCTCCTGCATTGGCAGGTGGGTTCTTTACCACTAGCGCCACCTGGGAAGCCCTTGTGAGGGTTAGAAATGGTGAACCAGGGTGGTGGATGGTGTAAACAGGGGCTAAAGAAATTATTATTCATATTGCTACTGGAATTAGCATGACACAGACACTGGTGAGGAAATTTCTCAATCTCGCTATTATTACAGGAAAGTAAATTGCTGTCGATCACCCACACTGGTCTCGCAGAGAAGGGCTCTTTGCAGGTACAGTGGTTGAGAACACAGGTCCCAGGGCTGGGCGTTCTTACCCCAGCTCTGCCACTGACCAGCTCTGCCCTCTGGATTTGAATCTCAGGTCTCTCATCTATTAATAGGGGTGGTAATAGGGGTTCCCTGGTGGCTCAGTGGTAAAGGATTGTCTGCAATGCAGGAGACATAGGTTTGATCCTTGGGTCAGGAAGATCCCCTAGAGAAGGAAATGGCAACTCACTCCAGGATTCTTGCCTGGGGAATTCCATGGACAGAGGAGTCTGGTGGGCTAAAATCCATGGGATCACAGAGTCAGACACGACTTAGCAACTGCTACTACTGCTAAGTCGCTTCAGTTGTGTCCGACTCTGTGCGACCCCATAGACGGCAGCCCACCAGGCTCCCCCGTCCCTAGGATTCTCCAGGCAAGAACACTGGAGTGGGTTGCCATTTCCTTCTCCAATGTGTGAAAGTGAAAAGTGAAAGTGAAGTTGCTCAGTCATGTCCAACTCTTAGCAATCCCATGGACTGCAGCCTACCAGGCTCCTCTGTCCATGGGATTTTCTAGGCAAGAGTACTGGAGTGGGGTGCCATTGCCTTCTCCAACTTAGCAACTAAACAACAACAATAAACAATAGTATTTACCTCATTGGGAGGTTTTGAGAGTTAGAAAAGAGAATACAATTGAAGTGCCTGGCATACGGTAAGTAGACCATAAACGGTAACAATTTCTCTGATTTTCAGGGAATTGTATCACTTTTTACAGGGCACAAATTTTAAATTAAGCACGATAACACAATTTTAAACAAGAAAATTTATAAACACAAGAATACAAATCATGGCCACTGTTTGGTGGTCTGCTGCCCCTCTGATCCACTACAGTTTTCTGAATCCCTAAGAAACAATTGCATCAGAGAAGTATGCTCAGCATCAATGAGATGCACTGAAAACTGCAATGCCTACAGTCAGCATTGGTCAACAGAAAGGACCCAGTTCTTCTCCATGACAACGCCCAGCAACCAATGCTTCAAAAGTTGAACAAATTGTGCTACGAACTTTTGTCTCATTGACCACATTCACCTGAGCTCTTGCCAACTGATTACCACTTCTTCGAGCATCTCAACAACTTTTTGCAGGGACAATGCTTCCACAAACCAGCAGGAGGCAGAAAATGCTTTTGAAGAGTTTGTCAAATCCTGAAGCACAGATTTTTATACTACAGGAATAAACATGTTATTGCTCGTTGGCAAAAGTGGTGTTGATTGTAATGGTCCCTATTTTGATTAATAATGATGTGTTTGAGCCTAGTTATAATGATTTAAAATTCACAACTTTAATTAAAGCGCAATTACATTTGCACGAACCTAATGTTAGTAGGCTATGGTCTTTCCAGTAGTCATATACGGGTGTGAGAGCTGGACCATAAAGAAGGCACTGAGCTGAAGAATTGATGCTTTTGAACTGTGGTGTTGAAGAAGACTCTTGAGAGTCCTCTGGACAGCAAGGAGATCAAACCAGTCAATCCTAAAGGAAATTAACTGTGAATACCCTTTGGAAGAACTGATGCTGGAGCTGAAGCTCCAATACTTTGGCCACCTGATGCGAAAAGCCGACTCATTGGAAAAGACCCTGATGCTGGGAAAGATTGAGGGCAAGAGGAGAAGGGGGTGACAGAGGATGAGATGGTTGGATGGCATCACTGATTTAATGGACATGAACGTGGGCAAACTCCACGAGATGGTGAGGGACAGGGAAGCCTGGAGTGCTGCAGTCCATGGGGTCGAGAAGAATTGGACATGACTTGGTGATGGAACAACAACGTTAATAGTTGGTTTGTTGGGTGGGAGAGGATTGTGATTTTTTTGCTTTTGGTTTTCTGCATTTACCAAGCTGTTCTTTAATGAGAATGATGTTATAACTGTCAGAATACAGAGAAAATCATAAAAATAAACCACATTTGCTGATTATTTGTATGTTTTTAAAAAGTTTTAAAAAATTAACTGAATTTCATTTTGGGCTGCACTGGGTCTGCATTGCTGTGTTTGGGCTTCCCTTAGCTGTGGCAAGAGAGGGCTTCCTCATGTGGGGTGCAAGCTTCTCCGTGGTGGCTTCTCTTGTTGCCAAGCTCAGGCTTGAGGGTATTGCAGGCTTCAGTAGTTGAGGCTCATAGTCTCAAGCTGCCCTGTGGCATGTGGAATCTTCCCAAACCAAAGATCGAACCGGTGTCCCCTGCATTGGCAGGCAGATTCTTAACCACTGGACAGTGAAGTCTTATCTGTATGTTTAAGAAACATTTAAACATTTTCTACTTTCCTCTGGGCAGTCTCTTCAAATTACTAAGGACGTGAGAGAGCTCATTTATACAGGCTTTCAGAGAAAGGAATCATCATTTTGATAACGCGATTCCTTTATTTGTCCAGTACTGATTAAACAACTACCACGTGGACGGAGTTATCCTAGGAAATAATCACTGGACCATTTTTAGCTACTGAGCATCATCAAGGAGCTGGACACTGGTGGGCACTTGAAGTGCATTCACCAGCACATCTACATTCACTGTTGGAGGCAGGATACAGAGGCTTCTGGTGAGGGCTGCACGGGGGTGAGAAGAGACGGGCCTGATCTGGGTGCTGTTCTTGGTGCTTCCTGGGGAGCAGTGAGTGATACACCTAGAGATACAAGTCTGATACAGAGTCCTGTGTTCCATGCCTGGTTCATGACAGGTGGGCAGATGAGGGCACATAAAGGTTTTGGAGGCAAATGAAATCAGTAAAGCTGTGCTTGAGGAGTGGGCTTCCCTGGTAGTTCAGCTGGTAAAGAATCCACCTGCAATGCAGGAGACTCCGGTTTGATTCCTGGGTCAGGAAGATCTGCTGGAGAAGGGATAGGCCACTCATTCCAGTGCTTGAGGGTGATAAATCTCATCAGGAAGGTGGGCTGGGTTGGGACAAGGTGGAAGGGAGGTGCTGTTACTTCTGTGACTATGGTGACAAACATGAAAATGCAAAGAAGGAGATCAATCTATGCAAGAGATATTACAAAAGTCATTTCTGAGCTTTGGTGACTAGAGAGAAGAATGATCAAAGAGGTTGTCTAGGTTCTAGAACTGGGGAAGTAGACGGTTCTGCTCATAGAAATGGTCACAGCAGGGACTTTCCTCATGGTCCTGTGGTTAACACTCTGCACTCCTGATTCCTGGTCAGGGAATTAGATCCCACATGCTCCAACTAAGAGCCTGCATGCTGCAACTAAAGCTCTGGCACAACTGAATAAATATTTTTTTTAAAAAATGAGTCCCTGTAAACTAACGGGGCCCAGCTTGAAGAGAAGGTAAGCCGAATTTCAGAAAAGTTGAGTTTGAGGTGATGACACAGTTTCCAAGAGCTGCCTAGTGAGCATGTGGAGATATGAAACTGTAGTTGTGAGATAAGGGAGAGGCCAAGTGTATGGATCTCGAAGTCATTTGAAATGGCAACATATATGGAAATAAATTTCTCACAACCTTTTAAAACTAGAATACACCAATAATTCTTAGTTTGTCAGATCTGAAAGCTATTTCTCATGAGAGAAAATAAGGTATCAAAAGTGTATTTTAAAAGTCATGTTTGGAAAAGCTGAGGTGGCCACTAACTCTGTTTTTTAATTGTCTTCGACAAACTAGAAACTGCACGGACTTGGATTACTTCTTAGGAATTCTGCTCATTTCATTTTACTCTAAATTGAAAAACTGGAAGTTAACAGAGAAAGGGTGCACAATTTAACTGAATTCAACTGATCTTTTCTGCTATTTTTGTGTAAGTATTTGGTTTTTTCCATTAAAGAAAGCAACAGGAAAGCAAAAGGAGGAAAGTGCCTCCTAGGTGATAAAAATCTAGCTCAGATACTAAAGTTCCAAGCTGTGGGCTTTTGACTTGGAAAAACACACCCTCTTGCACTGCAAAGGCCTGTTTGAGGATGTTTATAATGATTCTCTACAAACTCAGCACACAGAGCAATGGGCTGGAACTGAGAGAACCTTCGCTGGCTGAGTTCCTTCACAGGGAAGCATGTGCTAGAACACACCCACAGCCTGCTGCTCTTCCTCTGTCACGGTCTCAGAGAAGTCTGGGGGGATGTGGTTAGGACTGGGGCGAGAAGCATTCCAGCCCCACTCCTGGTGACCTGTCCACACGGAGACACTTTGGTTTGTGCTTAATCATTGCATGACAAGACCAGTGTTGATTACCTTGCTCAAAACTAATGGGAAAAATGCCTGAGTCGGAAAAGCCTGCAAAACTGCAAACAGAGACAAGTTAAAAACAATGGCCTGGACACCACAGAATTGAAGACCTTTGCACTGAGTTACTCTGAAGAGCTGCGGTTTCTGACAGTTGAAGTTGGCTCTTCAACTGATGTCTGTATCGGTGCTTCAAGGGGTCAGGGCACACTGAAATCACGTGCCAAGTTTGCGTTTGTCTACACGAGCCTTTTCCTGAAGGAAATCTAGGTTTTTATTTACTCTCCTGGGGTTTCTCAGGTAGCACAGTGCAGGAGATGCAGGAGACATGGGTTCCATCCTTAGGTCGGGAAGATCCCCTGAAGAAGGAAATGGCAACCCACTCCAGTGTTCTGTCTGGAGAATCCAATGGACAGAGAAGCCTGGAGGGCTACAGTCCATGGGGTAGCAAAGAGTCAGATATGACTGCATCGACTTAGCATGCATAGCGGACCAAGATCCAGATAAGGCTAAGAGCCACTGATTATCCTGTGAGATAAGGGCTTTATTAATGTAACCCCTGCTGCTCCCCACAGCTTCCTAGGTGGCTGTAATGAACCCAGGTGAGCTCTCCACAGTGACACAGCATTACTGTCAAGAGCAGCCATCCTCCTCGACCTGGTAGTTTCAACAGTGGCACCATCTGGTCTTTTTTTTTTTATTCCGGCCACGTAGCATGTGGGATGGCCAGGGATCGAATCTGTACTGGAAGTGCAGCGTCTTAACCACTGGACCACCAAGTCTCAACACCTGGTCTTCAGACTGGCAATTTGCACAAGGTCTTTCTCTTTCTCCTCCTCCTCCCCTCCTTTCTATTGAATTTGATGCCAGCAATTAACCTGATTTCACAGACAAATCCAGATTCCTGGCTGCTTCTGAAAATTCAGAAGATCTGGCAACCCTGGGCGCTCCTTTCGTGTGTTAAGAATCCGCTGAAGCTGTGTATCCGGGCAGCTGCCTGCTTCAGAGGGAGCTGCAGTCTTCACCCAGCTGGTTTCCTCGCCTCCATTAGCTGCCAGATTCCAGTGGATATTTGTGTTTTCATAACTTGTTCCGTAAGGTGCTGCCTTCTGGGTCTACCATGAGTGTGTGACATTTCTAGGTTGACTGGCCTTAGGCTAGAAAGCTTCTGGAGGTTTATGGGCTTATAGTTTTTCTCTTTGTCTGTTGTCAGGTGGTTATTTATTGACAGGAAGGTGGTTACTTAAGAGATGTTCCTCACATTTTTCTATATTACCCCTTCGATTCTGCTTTACACTCAGAGGCACAGCAGATTCTGTGTGTGAATGGCTGTGGATGAGGGCAGGGGTCAAGTTTAAAGATCCTAAGCTGGCTTTATTCTGATCATATCCTCACAGACCTAGCACCTATTTATCAAATATTTCATTAGAGGCCTTTAAAACACTTAATTTTCTGGAGGTCTTACCTATTCCTGGTTCTGAGTGACAGAGTAATACACCTCAGTTTTAAAATCAGAAGACAGATT
Source organism: Giraffa tippelskirchi (assembly GCF_054371585.1). Classification (NCBI taxonomy): domain Eukaryota; kingdom Metazoa; phylum Chordata; class Mammalia; order Artiodactyla; family Giraffidae; genus Giraffa; species Giraffa tippelskirchi. The sequence goes on from NC_137287.1 coordinate 27,911,240, forward strand.
CTGATTCCCGGCTTCATTACCAGCCATGAGATCACAGGCATATTACTCATCCTCCGCAAGGCTCACATCACCAGACATAAGCAATGGGGTTACTGCTGCTGATCTGACAGGACTGGCCCCAGAATTGAGAGGACAGCACACAGGAAGCACTCATGGTCCCTTCTTCCACATCACGTTCCAGGCATTTGTCAATCCATACAAGTGAAGAATTGCCAAGGTGGTGGCTTTCCTGCCCATGCCATATAACAAACAACTTACTCTACCATGTAACTTTTATTTATTAAAATGGCCACACGTGCTTTTATTGCAAGAGACATGGATGTTTTTTAAATTTTATATTATGTTTTTGGCTGCATCTCACGGCATGTGGGATTTCAGTTCCCCAATGGGGGATTGAACCCGTGCCCTCTGCAGTGGAAGCACACAGTTGTAACCAATGGAATGCCCGGGAATTCTCTACCCTGTAACTTTTTAACACCTGGAGAGACATGACTTCCTGAGTAGCACACCATCTGTAAAGCTGCCATGTCAAGAAATGGCATAAAATCTTAGAAAGCATTAATATGTGAAATTTGACATAAATATAAGGACATGAACAAACTGCACAGCTGACATTTTCTAAAATGTTCATGGGTTAGGTCTGTTGGCACAACTGATAGGAAACAATTGCTAGGAAATAATTATCACAAGATATCTATCACCCCAAAGCTATGTATGTTCTCCCAAAGAAATACCTGACAAGTACAACTGTCTGAAAATCCATGGGGGAAAAAAAAAGATCTGGGACACATATAATGTCCCAACGATTCTATGTAACTAAAGACCCTAGAAAGAATTTGGCTATTCCGTCCCTGTCAAGTGCTTATCTATGGCTTTATCCAGAGGCCCACTCTCTAGGAGGAGGCAGGGGCCCTGCTATAGCCTGTTTCATTCTTCAGTCCCTCAACTAACATTTAATAAAATTAATATGATTTTTATTGAGTTTATTGAAGAAGAATACATTAATTTTCAGTTTAAGGATTTTTATACCTTAGCTTCTAAAGACCTCACTATGTGATGACTGTTAATTCTTCAGAAAGTGAAATGATCAAGCTGCTTAGTTCAGTGAAATTATGGTTCTGCTTCTTCACTCAACAAAGCATGGACTGTGACTGCAATATATACCGAATGTTTTAGGAATAAGTTTTTGAAGAGCTAATGTATTGTGATTCCAGCCTGAAAAATCAGATCTCAACTATTTCTTAGCAGAGATGTTGGCTGCAAGAATACAAAGATTTTGGCTTTAGATCGGTCTCTAGTTAGGTTATTTCTTCCCATGACATACTGCCCAACAACAGAGAATAATGACAACTGCTAATATTGACTGAGCCCTTATATAATGTGAGAGGTGTAATAATCTCATGGGATAATTATTACTATCATCTCCATTTTACTGATGAGAAAACGGAGACTTAATTGGTATAGGACAGAGTCAGGTTTTTTGTGTTGTTTTTTCAAACAACACAAATTTCTTTTCTTTCTTCCTTTTTATTTTTTTTTGGCTGCATGGTGGAGCATGTGGGATCCTAGTTCCCCGACCAGGGGTCAAACCCATGCCCCCTGTGGTGGAAGCCAGGGAATTCCGAGTCAGGTTTTAAATCATGGTCTCATGTAAAGCCTATCCTTGTAACACTACGTCAGTCTAGGCCACATCATCACACAGGCACCACTGGAAAGCTGAGAAATTCAAACTAGAAGCTGACATCACTGCATTTCGGAATAAGAACTGCAGCTTGTGGCTGTTAGGCTGAGCATGCTTTTCCACCTAGGAGATAAACAAGCAGAAATATTAATAAGAGAAGTAGGGGTAATGGTGTTTGGCTGTACCTCATTTCTGGCACCCCAAGTCCACCCCTGGCGACACCACTCCAGACACTAGCAGAACACTATAGAAATTATCAAATGTACAAAGAGAGACCTCCCATTTCTAGTGATTAAGAGATACAGAGAAACGAGTCCAAATGTAAGCAAAGCAAAGATCAGAAGTGGCAATAAAAAGAGAATTTGGTAAATACTTCTTGCAGGTGGTGGAAACTGACTTTCATTAACATAAGAGAAGCACTTCCAGGCTCTTACTGTATAAAACTCTGTGTTTTTCTAGCTCCAAAGAGACAGATTTTCTTTCTCAACAGAGTCAGGAATCACTAGGGCAAAGGTAGCCAGCCAGTTCATGGGTTAGGTCTGTTGGCATAACTGATAGAAAACAAATGCTAGGAAATAATTATCACAAGATATCTATCACCCCAACCTTATATATTCTCCCAAAGAAATACCTAACTGACAGGGTACAACTGTCTGAAAATCCATGGGGGGGAATTAAAAAGATATGGGACACATATAATGTCCCAATGATTCTATGTAACTGGACATTGACTTGCTGCCTATACTCAGAGGCTCTGTGGTTTACTGCGCAGGAGTGCTGTTGTGCAAGAGCACACAGCAAAGGGTCTGTGGAGGATATGCAAATAACTTATCTTGTATGAAACACTGGAGGTGTCCAATAATTTAGAAAGTGATCAAAAACTATTGGTGGTCACCACTGACTGATTCCATAGCCACTGGTTTTTAAACTATCCCGTTATGACTCACACATTTCTAAACTCATGAATCCTTTTCAGGTTTTGCACACTGCTGGGTGAGCAACCTGTGCCCCTCCAACCAAATCCTGAGCTCAGGAAGGTCAGGAAGCAAGCCAGAGAACTCTATCATTGTACCTGAGAGTGATTGGCACAAAGCTGAGTTCTAGGTATTTGGAGCTGAAAATAGAACCCACAAACCTTTGATTTCTCTCATAGAAATTTCTTAGAACCTCTGTCGGAATCACCCGAGAAGTTTGGTGAACTCAAACAAAGATATCTGGCAGAGAGGCCCAGGAATGCTCCTTTTAAAGAAGCCCCTTAGAATATTCTTTACCAAAAAAAAATTATTTTTAATTGAAGGATAATTGCTTTACAATGTTGTGTTGGTTTCTGCCATACATCAACATTAATCAACCACAGATATACATATGTTCCCTCCTTCTTAAACCTCCCTCCCACTTCTGACTCTACCCCGCCCCTCTAGGTTGTCACAGATCTTACATGGAAGTTTAGGAACTGAGAGTTGTTACATACAAATAAACACTTACAATCCTAAGTATATGTTTCACACAAAGTCAGGCAAGACAGTAACAAAATCAAGTTTAAATAACATTGCCAATTTCATTTCCTTTCCTCTCCAATCCCTCCTCTCTCCACAGTCCCAATCATCCTCCTGGAGCAAAATCCTGGATCAAGTCCTTCCTTTACTCAAAACTTTCCCAACTGTGAGAGTATAAAACCCATGGTCATTTAAGAATTTTTATGGCCCAGCTGCAATCAACAGAATTTTTTCGCTAAGAGCACGAACTCTGGGGCCAGAATGACTGCATTCAAATCCCAATGACTCCAATTATTACTTATGTGACCTCAGGCAAGTTACTTAACCTGTCTGTGCCTCAGTTTCTTAATCTGTAAAATGGGGATATGGATAGTACCTGCCCAATAGGGTTGTTGACAGGATTAAATGAATTAATGCACGCACAGCACTCAGAATAGTGCCTGGCACACAGCAAGTGCAAAGTTAAGTGTTAGTTTTTACTATTATCCTGATCACCTCCTGCTACTCATCTACTCATAGGTTATACTCTAGTCCCACCTGTTAATTCCTGCCCTTCCCCCACATTGTTCTATCTGTAACACAGCTCCACACCATCTCTGGGTCAAAAGTGTCCACCTGACAAGACCCAAATCAACCATCACTTGAAAATCTTTAATGACTAACCTTTCTCATAGCTCAAATTAATCCCTCCTGCCTCTGTGCACTAATGTAACTTTGATTTCTGCATGTTTTCTCATCTCCTAGACTATGATTTCCCTGGAGACGTTAGTATACTTGAAATAGTACCATTTTAAGAGTGACACAGTCCATCTATCTCCTCTGAGCCTCTATTTCCCATTTATAAGTTCAGGATAACAACAGTTCCTTTGAAGGAGGCTTAAATGATTGATTTCTATCTACAGATAGTCAGAAAGTCTGCTGTATGATTGATTGGCATTAGCAGAATTATTAATAGTGGTGTTTATTTAGTGCCAGCTAGGTAGGTAGTACCGGTGCCAAATACCGAACTTAAAAAAAAAACCAAACTGCCTGGGAGCAGCACAATTTTTCCATCAAGTTTATAGAGATCTACAGGGAAACACAGAGCACATGGGTTTGTATATCCCTAGGCGGGCTTGTTTATAAGACAGCTGTGACAAGAACAAACCAAACCCAACCCAACCCACACGTGGACTCTTGCGTGTCAACTCTGGGATGTGCTCCAGGAGAGGAAGGTAGTAAAACTCTTTCCCATTGGCGTTTCAGAGCGTGTCATCAAGACCATCTACAAGGGACTGGCCAATGGGCTTCGGTGGGGAGGACCCAGCGAGGACTGTGGAGGGCAAGACGGCACCTGGCTGCTTCTTCTCCCTACCAAAGTTGGAGGGCGGCCTTCTGCCCCGCCAAAGATCCCTTATCAGACACGGCCTGATTCTCTTTTGCGCTTTTTTTTTTTTTTTTAAGAGAACTGTCTTTTGCATAAGTCCAGATTTCTGAGCCATGAGGTCAGAATCACAAGAGCTGGGAGTGTGACTCTGGGTTTCACTTTTCCTTTCTGCGAGTCCCTTTATCCTCTTTTAAAACGGGATCATTCGTTCAGCCCTGGGGCCAGAACGCACCCGGCTAGTCAGATCTGAAGCCCAGCCTGCCGTCTATCAGGAGCCCGGTCAATTCTGCACGTGCTGTCGCAGGCCTCGACCCGCGCTACCGGGGGCGGGGGCCCGGTCATCTCCCTCCAAGGTGTGAGGCAGCCACGTCCTCTCCGTCTCGCCCTGGGGGAGCGGAAATCCAGAAACTACAGGCTCAGACTGTGACCCAGGAGGGAACACAGCTGAGGTCCAGGAACCAGCTTGCCAAGGTGGAGCTCCCAGGAAGGATGGAGAAGCTGGCCAAGCGGGGGTCCGCGCCCCAAAGCCAGGGCTGTGGCTGCACAGAACCCAGGCCTGGGAGGGGAGATCCAGCCACCTCCTCCGAGCCCGTCCCCCACCGTCGCCGTCCACACCCTAGATCGAGCCCGGCCGCACCCTGGCTAGCCTCCGCCAAGCCGCTTCTTACCTCCGCGCTCATGGCCAACCTGGCCGTCGACCCCTGCCTGGGGCCCTTCGCGGACACAGAGGAAGAGGTAGCAGTTCCACTTCTGGAAATAACCTTGGACTGACTGCGGGGGAGGGTACCCCGCCGGCCCGCGACCATAGAGGAGAGGCCGCAGTCGTTCCCCAACCACCTGAACCCAGCGCCCTCCCCGCTGCCCAGAGCGGCCACTCCCGCGCTGGGGGGTCCGCGCAGGCGTACTACCGCCAGCCCCGCCCCTTCCTCTTGGGAGGACAGACCTTGAGGGCCGGGTTACACCCTGAAGGTGCTCCCGCGGGGTTTTTGTTAATTGCAGGAAACAGCTTTGCCCGGAAATTAAAATAATATTACAAGACCGTACTGTACTCGCCACGATTTTTTTTTGGCGCTTACATTGTATGCAGAAATTAGAGGACCATCGCTATATTTCCATTTGCAGTATTAAGAATCGGATTATTAAAATATCTTTCTTATCACCACGTTTTTTTCTCACCCAGAGTCTTGGTTCGTCAAGCTGTGCTGTGCTGTGCTTAGTCACTCAGTCGTGTCCGACTCTTTGCGACCCCGCGGACTGTAACTCGCCAGGCACCTCTGTCCATGCGGAATCTCCAGGCGGAAATACTTGGGTGGGTTGCCATGCCCTCCGCTAGGGGATCCTCCCAACCCAGGGATCGAACCCGGGTCTCTCGCATTGCAGGCGGGTTCTTCACTGTCTGAGCCACAGTTAAGAATTAATTCTGATTATCTGCTTTAAGTCACTGGTCTGGAGATTGATAAAACTGATCTTTTTTTCCCCTAGTAATCAAATGTGCAGAGAGTAAAAAGACTGATGTTCTGTACTAGCGCCAGGAGTGTATGAACTCATTTTTTGGAGGATAGTCTGGCAATAGGCAGCAGCATATTTTTAACATTACAGAGAAAGATACATGACAAAATTTACCATTTTAACTATTTTCAAGTGTGCAATTCACTGGCACTAAGTGTATCCACATTATTGTGCAAGCATGACTAACGTCCATCTCTAGGACTTTATCATCTTCCCAAACTGGAAGTTCATGTTCATTCAACAATTCCCAATAGGTCCTTCCCCAGCCTCTGATAACTACCATCTAGATACCACATGTAAATGGAATCATACAGTGTTTGTCTTGTTGTGACTGGCTTATTTCATCTACTATAGCTTTTGAACTGTGGTGTTGGAGAAGACTCTTGAGAGTCCCTTGGACTGCAAGAAGATCCAACCAGTCCATCCTAAAGGAGATCAGTCCTGGGTGTTCATTGGAAGGACTAATGTTGAAGCTGAAACTCCAATACTTTGGCCACCTCATGCGAAGAGTTGACTCATTGGAAAAGACCCTAATGCTGGGAAGGATTGGGGGCAGGAGGAGAAGGGGACGACAGAGGATGAGATGGTTTGATGGCATCACCGACTCGATGGACATGGGTTTGGGTAAACTCCGGGAGTTGGTGATGGACAGGGAGACCTGGTGTGCTGTGGTTCATGGAGTCGCACAGAGTCGGACACGACTGAGCGACTGAACTGAACGGATAGTGTTCTCCAGGTTCATCTACTTTGTAACATGTGTCAGAATTTCCTTCCATTTAGAGGTAGAATAATATTCCATTGTATGTATACATGACGTTTTGTTTATCCAGTTTATCTGATGATGGATACTTGGGTTGTTTCCATTTTTTTGTCTATTGTGAATTATGCTGCTATGAATATGGGTGTACAAATACCTATTCAAACCTCTACTTTCAGTTAGTTTGAGTGCATGCCCAGAAGTGGAATTGCTGTATTACATTTGATAATTCTATTTTTAATTTTTAAAGACAGGACATAATGTTTTCCATAAGGGCTGTACCATTTTACATTCCCACCAGCAGTGGGCAAAGTTCCAATTTCTCACCTAATAGGCGTGAAATGAAAGCTCATTTGGGTTTTCACTTGCATTTGTGATGTTCAGCATTTTTTCATGAGCTTATTGGCCATTTATATCTTCTTTGGAGAAATGTTTAAGTCCTTTGTCCATTTGAAAAATAATTTTATTTACCTATTTATTTTGGCTGTCCTGGGTCTTTGTTGCTTTTCCCTAGCTGTGGAGAGTGGAGCCTACTCTCTAGTTGCGATGCTAGGGCTTCTCATTGTGGTGGCTTCTCTTGTTGTGGAGCACAGGCTCTAGGGTGCTCAGGCTTCAGTAGCTGCGGCTCCTGGGCTATAGAGCACAGGCTCAATAGTTGTGGTGCCTGGGCTTAGTTGCCCTGTAGCATGTGGAATCTTTCCAGACCAAGGATCAAACCCATGTTTCTGGCATTGGCAGGCAGATTCTTTATAACTGAGCCACAGGGGGAAGCCCCCCCTCCGCATGTCCATTTTTATACTGGATTGTTTGCTTTTGTGTTTTTTGGGTTGTAGGAGTTCTTTTTGTGTTATGGATATTAACCCATTATCAGATATATGATTTGCAAATATTTTCTCCCATTTTATAGGTTGCCTTTCCACCTTGTTGATAGTGTCCTTTGAAGCACAAAAGTTTTAAATTTTGATGTAATTCAATTCATTGATTTTTTTTCTTTTGTTGCTTGCGCTTTTGGTGTCATAGCCAAAAAAAAAAAAATTATTGCCAAATCCAATGTCATGAAATTTTGCCCTATGCTTTCTTCTAAAACCCTTATAGTTTTGGCATTTGCATTTAGGTGTTTGATTTATTTTGAGTTAACTTTTATACAGTGTTAGGTAAGGGTCTAACTTCATTTTTTTGAATGTGGATATTCAATTTTCTCAACACCATTTATTGAAAAGAGTATCTTTTCCTCATTGAATGACCTTGGCATCGAAATCATTTGAATGTATATTCAAGGGTGTATTTGTGGGCTGTCTACTCTATTTCATTAGTCTCTATGTCTATTTATGTCAGTACCACACTGTTTTGATTAATGTAGCTTTACTGTAAGTTTTGATAATTATTGAACTTAAATTACTTAAAATTTAAGCGGCCATATGTGGCCACTACTTTCTATCTAGGACTTTCAAAGCTGATACCAGTAGGCAGAGAGATATTTCATATTTTAAGTTTGATTACTTGTATTGTTTTTCACATTTACACAGAGACTGCTGCTTATACTAAGAATAGAAGACATAGTTAACTATATATAAATTTCCTTTGAATGAGGAGAGGAAAATGGACTTGTGGCACCTGGTGGGGATAATATGGTCACACTCTTACTTGTTCTTTAGGGTACGTAATATTTTCTTTTGGGGGAAAATGGTTATTTTCTTTTCAAAAAGCTCAAGTGGTTTGTACTCAGCATTTCTCCCAAACCTAAGGGGTGAATTCAAGGAAATGGGACAGCAGGTCAGAACTCTGATCACATCTTATTGACACATTTATTTCTACAGTGCTTTATAAGTCACATATATCATCAACACTGATCCTAAAACTGATTTAGCGGAAGAGAAAATCGAGGCTTAGGAATATTGAATAATTACAGACCTAATAAACAGATGGTAAAGAATCTGCCTCCAGTGCAGGAGACCGGGGTTTGATCCCTGGGTCAGGAAGATCCCCTGGGGAAGGGAATGGCAACCCACTCCAATATTCTTGCCTGGAGAATTCCATGGACAGAGGAGCCTGACAGGCTACAGTCCATGGGGTCGCAAAGAGTCGGACACGACTGAGTAACTAACACTTTCTCTCTGACCACTAACATCTTGACTGAGCCTTAGAAGCCCGATTGTCTAACCAACTTCATATGGCTTTTGTGAAAGACCAAGGTGAATTCTTTCGACCAATCCATGTTTATTGAGCATCTGCTCGTGTCAGCAGTGTTGTAGGCTCTGGGAATCAACAACAAACCAACAATCAACATAAAACTCCATTATGCAAGACCTCATCTGTTTTGCTCACCATCGTATTCCCAGTAGCTAGTGCAACAGCTAAAGGTCTCAGCTTTGCGTTCCCTCTCACCTCTGCAAATAACCCTCTTTCCCATTATTCTTATTGCAGCACTCTCCTCTTTCTCTTCAAAGCGACCTTCGGATTTCCAAGTGGCAAGTTTGAATCCTGCCTGACTTTCCACTCTTCCCTCAAGTTAAGCTCCAATGGGGTTGGGGATCTTGTCTTTTCTATTCATCATTGTATCCCCACTCCTTTCAGGGTGTCTGGCACATAATTGAAACTTAGGAAACATTTCCTCATCAATTGGATGGATGTCAGGTCTCTCAAACTCCTCAAGCAAAAGGCCCAAGTCTCGTCCTCTCCAGGTAGACCACGCCTTGGAGAACTTTTATAGCCAAGCCCCTGCTGCGTCCCAGGAACAAAACCCACCCTTGGCCCCGCCCCCGCCATGACGCACGCGCAAGTGACGCGCGCCGGCGCGCGCTGTTTCCGGAAGTCGCCCCCGCGGTCTCTGCCGCGGCTACCAGCGCTGTCGCCGAGGAACTTCGCGAGTGGAACGGTCGAGGCGGGCCCGGGCGGGGCCGGAGGCCTGGCCACTCCGCAGAATGGAGATAATCAGGAGCAGTGCGTGTCCGCTGTACACCTCCCCGCGTCCTCGCGGCACTTCCTCACCCGGCCTGCTAGGCCCGCACCGCGGCAGGTCTACTTGACCCGGCCTGGGGCAGAGGCAGCCCCCTCAGGGGTTTGCTCCCCTTTTGCGCCTCTTGGGACCTTGTTCGTCTCTGGCCCGTGCACTCCTCGGGGCTTATATCCCTACGGTCTGTGCACCCCTTAGGGACTTGTCCTCTCATCCCAGGATCCTTGGGAGCTCCCCCTCCCTTTCCCTATCCCCCTAGTAGCCCTTGGGCAGGAAGCCAGGCCACCGGTTCTGAGCCTCTTCTCGGTTTCTCCGCAGATTTTAAGAGTAATCTTCACAAAGTGTACCAGGCCATAGAGGAGGCCGACTTCTTCGCCATCGATGGGGAGTTTTCAGGTATCCCTCGCTTGCAAGCTTGAGGCTGGCCCTGCAGTGCATAGCCAAGCCTCCTCCTGCCCCCCCCCGCCCCCCCGCGCGCGCTCCTGACCCCTGGCCTGGGCTTATACCTGCTGGTCGCTCCTCCCTGTTAGAGTTTTCTGGGTCAGGTTGCATGAGTCTCCACGTTTCCTCTTAAACGTTTCAAAAGCACAAAAGAGGTGCGGTGGGTTTCCTGATTGGGTTTGTGGTTGATGGAACTCTGAGAGTTGCAGATAAGAGACTACGGTTTTGATGCTCCTTTAAAAACAGCTGGACAAGTGTGGGACAGAGCTTGAGAGTTAGGGTCAGGCTTTTTTTGGTGTGTGGTGAAATACACATAATATAAAATGTATCCTTTTTTAAACCATTTTTAAGTGGTTTTAAAGTTAAGTGATATGTAGGACATTTACACTGGAGTGCCACCATCTTCACCGTCCATCTCCACAGAACTTTTTCATCTTCCAGAACTGAAACTCTACACATCGAACAGCAATTCCCAGCTCCTCCCTCCCCTCTGCCTCTAGCAATCATTGTTTCTGTCTCTTTGAATTTGACTAGTTTAGACATTTCCTCTAAGAGGACTCATACAATATTTATGATTTGTGATTGACTTTAGGGTTGGACTTCTGCAAATAAATGAGGGTATTCCTTTAGGCATTAATGAAAGTGTTCATTGCCTGCCTTGGCATGCGTGTACATGTGTGTCTAGTACTTAGATTAGTATAACTAACAGTTATAATTGCAAGGTTCTTTTTTTTTTTGGATCAAAGATATCCAATTTTTGGTAAAGATAGCCATTTTTGCTACAAGTTGTACATGTTTCAAAGACTTCAGCTCTTTCTAAAGGAATCCATGCTGGACATAATCTTTGTTTTTACTGGGCATAATCCAGTACTGGATTATAATTGCTTAATTATATATATATAGTTATATACATAATTGTATATAATTATAATTACTGAATTATAATAAACTAATTATAATTTTCAAGTGTACAACATAGTGATTTGATATTTTTATACATTATGGCTTGCTGCTGCTGCTGCTAAGTCACTTCAGTCGTGTCCGACTCTGTGCGACCCCATAGACAGCAGCCCACCAGGCTCCGCCATCCCTGGGATTCTCCAGGCAAGAATACTGGAGTGGGTTGCCATTTCCTTCTCTAGTGCATGAAAGGGAAAAGTGAAACTGAAGTCGCTCAGTCGTGTCCGACTCTTAGCGACCCCATGGACTGAAGCCTGCCAGGCTCCTCCGTCCATGGGATTTTCCAGGCAAGAGTACTGGAGTGGGGTGCCATTGCCTTCTCCATTATGGCTTGATTACCTCGCTAAGTCTAGTTACCATCTGTTATCATACAAAGTTATTGTCAGCTATATTATTGGCTATATTCTCTGTGCTGTGACTTACTTATTTTATAGGTGAAAGTTTGTACCTCTTAAACCCCTTCACCTATTTGGCACTTCCCCCCCACCCTCCCCCCGCCGACTCCCCTCCCAGACTCTGGCAACCATCAGTTTACTCTCTGTATCAATAAGTCTCTTTCTGTTTCTTTTTTTTTTTTTTTTTTAAGATTTCATCAGTAAGTGAAATCATCAGTATTTGCCTTTCTTTGACTTATTTCACTCACTTAGCATAGTACCTTCTAGGTCCATCCATATTACAAGGTTTTTTTTTTTCTTTTTTATAATGGAGTAATATTTCTTTACACCAATTCTTTGCAATCCCATGGACTGTAGCCCGTCAGGCTCCTCTATCCATGGAATTCTCTAAGCAAGAATACTGGAGTGGGTAGCCATTCCCTTCTCCAGGGGATCTTCTCGACCCCAGTCTCCCACATTGCAGGCAGATTCTTTACCATCTCAGCCATCAGGGAAGCCCCATGTATGCATATATATGTGTGTATACACACACACACACACACACACACACACACACAGCCCCATGTATGCATATATATGTGTGTATACACACACACAGCATCTTCTTTGTCCATTCATTTATCCCTGGACACTTAAGTTGCTTCTGTCTTTGCTATTGTAAATAATACTGTAGTAACTTAGGGATGCATATATCTTTTTCAGTTAGAATTATTGAAGAAAAAATAATTTTTGTTTTCTTTTGATAAATTCCAGAAATGGAATTGCTGGATCATATGTTAGTTCTATTTTTAATATTTTGAGGAAGCTTTATACTGTTTTCTATAGTGTCTGCACCAAATTGACATTCCCACCAACAGTACATGGCAGTTTCCTTTTCTCCACATCCTTGCCAACACTTGTTATTTCTTGTGTTTTTGAAAACAGCCATTCTGACAGATGTGAGGTGGTATCTCAAGATTGCTGTGGTTTTTGGGGGTCTTTTGTGGTTCTATACAAATTTTAGGATTATTTGTTTAGTTCTGTGAAAAATGCCATAGGTATTTTGATAGAGATTGCATTGAATCTATAGATTGTTTTGGGTAATATGGGCATTTTAACAGTATTAATTCTTCCAATTCATGAGCATTTCTGTTTATTCATGTTTTCTTCAATTTCTTTTGCCAGTGTCTTATAGTTCTCAGAGGACAGGTCTTTCACCTTGGTTAAATATATTCCTAGGTATTTTATTCTTTTTGATGCAATTGTCAGTGGAATGGTTTTTATAATTTCTCTTTTTGATAGTTTGTTATTAGTGTATAGAAATTTACAATGGATTTCTGAATATTAATTTTGTATCCAGCAACTCTACTGAATTCATTTATTAGTTCTAATAATCTTTTGGTGAGATATCTATAGGGTTTTCTTTATTTGAAATCTGTTTTATATACTGAAACTGTCCATTCTCAAATTGAAACATTCGTATCTCTGAATTCTTTATTACAGGGTTTGGCTTGTTAGCCTGTGAAATTCATGCTAATTTTGAAAAAGTGAAATAAAGAGCACTTCCAGTTAGTTTTAATTCATTAAAATACAAAATTATAGAGCCATTGAATAGTTGACTGACATTTTCCATTAGCCTTTACTAATAGGTTAAAACTTTTTTTTCTTAAAATCTAGGAATCAGCGATGGACCTTCAGTCACCGCATTAACAAATGGTTTTGACACTCCAGAAGAAAGGTATCAGAAGCTTAAAAAGGTAAGTGGGTGTGCTAGAAAATCTTATTTTTTTTCCCATGTTGGTCTTGCATATGTTAAATTATAGAGGAGTAAAATCATCAAACTTGCTTATTAACTTCTCAACCCCAGCTATGAAATGATATTTAGTGGTATTTAAAACAACAGCAAAAATAATTGTTTGCTGGAAAACATTTTGGGGAAGGTTTAGTATTTTCATTGTTAATTTGATTTACAGGAAATATGATGTAGTTATTTTAATCATTTGGAAATAAGTTTACTATGATGCTCTGGATGGTGCATAAGTGCTTAGTTGGGAAAAATATTAAGAAATGTATATAAATTAATAATGCTTCTGATAGATAATCTGTAATCTGTTTGGATCAGAAGTATTCTGCCAAAGTCAAGTAGAGTAATCAGAAAACCTACCTGATTGCGAATACTGTTGCTCATGTCGACTATACAGCACTGTTTTGACAGGTATTTTATTTCCCTTTTCCAGCATTCCATGGATTTTTTGCTGTTTCAGTTTGGCCTTTGCACTTTTAAGTATGACTACACAGATTCAAAGTAGGTTGTTTTAACAAGTGGTGGGAATTCTTTTGTCATGGCATAATGTAACACCCTAAGTCTCCTTTTATCTTATTTTCCCCAGGTATATAACAAAGTCTTTTAACTTCTATGTTTTCCCGAAACCCTTCAATAGATCCTCACCAGATGTCAAATTTGTTTGTCAGGTTAGTAGTATAATTGAGTTTTTGTTTTTCTGTTATGAATCCCTGATGAAGCTGTGTGGAAATGAGGAATCAGAATTCTCTTTAAAATTTGGTTCTGTAACCAACTTTGCAGTTTGGGCAAATCATTTTACCTCACTGACCTTCAGTTTTAGGGTTATAAATAAATCATACTCCCATCTTTCCTTTGACCTGAGAGTGAGTTAAGGAATAAGATGTAAGAGACAGGCAGAGAGAGATGGGAACATGAACTTTATTATAAGTAAAGCTGAATTTGAGACCATGACTTCGTACTGTGGCTCTTTGGGGGATTTTTATATTGTCTTACCCCTGAACTCGACCCAGGGATCGATCCCAGGTCTCCTGCATTGCAGGCAGATTCTTTACTGTCTGAGCCACCAGGGAGCCCAGAAGGGGCTAAGCTATATGTGCTCAGTTTCTTTTCCCAAGCTTACCAGTTAGGAAAGAGCGGGTAGAAAAAGACCACTGTTACCTACTGAGGAGGAGAGGGCTGACGTTATGAGCCAAGGTAAGGATACAGGGAGGGTCTCCTTTAGAACAGCCAGTTCAGAGTTGTAGCTGATCTGATGGACATTCAGTGAATGTCAGGTTCCCCTTTCTGCTCTCTTAATAATCTGATTAATGGATAAGGAGATCATTGACGTCCACTGATAAGGAGAATGAATTAGTGTCTATCATATGGATATGTGATGAAGCCTGAGTTTTGGTCTTCTCTTCCTTACAACCTTATGTCTGAGCTTCTCTCGCTGGAGTAACATTAGTTCCTTTGAGTCTTCCCATCTGTCCTTTTTCCTGCATCTAAGTAGTAATGCAGTTAAGAAAGCCTGGAGAGTAGGCTTCTGAGTGACTGAGTCATGTCAGATTCTCTCTGTAATAAGGCAGGATGTAAACAAATGAAACTGAGCATTCATTGTATGTCAGTAGCTGGAGAGAAGGTAATTTTCCTCTTGTAACCGACATTTTTCTTAAATTAGCAGATAAACCATAGTTGATATTTCTTAACCTAGCAATCAGATCAGTTCAGTCGCTCAGTCGTGTCCGACCCTTTGCAACCCCATGGACTGCAGCACGCGAGGCCTCCCTGTCCATCACCAACTCCCGGAGTTTACTGAAACTCGTCCATTGAGTTGGTGATGCCATCCAACCATCTCATCCTCATTTAACAGCTATTTACCAGTCACCTGAGTATAGAATACTTCATTAAACAGTATTTGTAGATTTTCCCTAAGAAAGATAGGTTCAGTTTGGACATTTTATTTATTTAGTTTTCCAGTGGTGGCAGGAAAGGACAGTTCCTTAAAGTGGATTCCATGGTTTTAGCCAGGGATTAATCAGATACTCACAGTGGCAGTGAGACATCTTAGGAGTGACTGTATGTTCTAAAAGACCAACACAAACGCAGTTATTCTAGGAAATCAACTGGAGGCAGATCAGAAGAACCCTACCCATCATACAAAACCATCCTGTGACTACACCTGGAACACTTCATGCAGTTCTAATAGCCAGCCACTCCTTAAAAAAAAGGAAAACATCATAGACTTGAAGATAGGCCAGAGATTAATGGGCTCAAATGGTGCAGTTCTATGGGCTCAAATGGTGCAGTTCTCTATTCTGGAAAAACAAAGGCAGAGAAGAGGTTGAGACTCAGTAAGTAAACTTGGCAGTTGTATGGATAAGGTAAATGATAGTATCTTTGAATTTTTTTTCTGGTCCTCCATCTAAGGTGGATTTTGTCTTGTTTAAAATTCTATGCCTACAGCAGAGTCGCATCTTACAGGGAACTTAGCTTCTAGAGTCAGCGAGTAGGAGATTGTGTCTAGTTAAAAATCAATCTTGAAAAGCTTTTATTATCCTTAAAGCAGGGAAAATTGGGAGGCAAGACAACTTACTGTGCTATCTGAAAACCAAGTATCTGTACACACAGTGAGCCATGCACACTAGGCAGGATGTGGAGGAATGGACCCCGAGAGCCATGCACACGTCTGGAGCATGTGCCCGTCCAGGTGAATTGCGAGGCATCTGCATCGTCTTCACCTCCTTTTTCTTCTCTTCTTTTTTCTGGCTAATCATCTGTAGTTGAGTTCATGGAGGAAAATACATACGTGGTCGTGAAAAGTCAAGACACTGCTGCCATCTATAGAGTAAAAAATAAGTTTCTTTTTTAAATCCCCTCTTCCCCCATGCCACTTCTTTCCCCATTTCACTTCTTTTGTGGCATGTATACATATACTCCTGTGTCTATATATATATACACACACAAACGCAATTTTAGCTTTTTCCTTTAATATGCGCAGAATCATAACATTCATATTTTACATAACTTGCATTTTCCGTTTAACACAATGTCTTCATATTTCATAATACAGATGTATTATAATTTATCTAATTGGAGTTGGAAAGTTTTCCAGTGGCTCCCTAGTTTAAACAATGCTATAGTCAGTGTCCATGTGCATGTGACTTGGTTGTATATAGGAATTTTTTTTTTTTTTTTTGCTGTATCAACATATGTTTTTTAAGCTATTTTTTAAATTTATTTTTAATTGGAGTATAGTTGCTTTACAATGTTGTGTTGGTTTCTGCCGTACAATAGCATGAATTAGCCATAAGTGTACATATATCCCCTCCCTCTTGAACCTCCCTCTCCTTCCTCCCCCACCCCATCTCATTTCTCTAGGTTGTCACAGACTAAGTTTCAGGTTGAACTCCAGGAATGTTTTTATAGGATAGCTTTCCTAGGAGGGGAATTGATGAGTCATAGAACTTAAAAGATTTAAAATTTTGATATATGCCTTAAATTGTCCTCCTTAATATCTATGCTCATCTTTTGAATCCTGAAAATGGTACATTTAGGACAAACCAAAGATAGTGTTTAGTATGTTACAAATAAAGTTTGTTGGTTCGAAGTGTTTTTTCTTTATTGTGGTAAAAAAAAAAAAAATCCATAACCTAAAATTTACCATTTTAAGAGGCATAGAGTTCAGTGGCATAGAGTACATTTTTTGGTGCAGTCTAGAGAGTATTATTTGAGTAGAAAAAATTGCTTCAAAAAGGGGATAGGTGATCTCTGACCCTGATTTTTAAAGAAGGAAGTTAGGCTATTTTGGAGTTTAGTGACAGGAGGGGTAAAAATGCCTTTCCATAATCCATCTTTTGGTGTTCTGTCAGTGATGGGTATTAGGGGAGCAGAGTTATAAGAATACTCAGGCATGGAAGGTAGAGGGGCTTGTGGCCCAAGTCAGAAGGCACTGGGTCTTATTTCAGAACAGGATAAAAAGGGAAGATATAGGGGAAATGGTTGCTTATTTCAAACCACAGAAAACCTGGACATGATAGAAAATGATGTGCCTGTATCCGTATGTGTGTGTGTGCATGCACACATCCCTTGTATATTTGATTAGATTGCTCGTATTTTAAAAGAACTTGTGTCAGGTAATAAAGATACATAAAAGTATATACAATATATAAAACCTTTTAACCTAAGATTCAAAATAAGTAAGTGAAAAATTGGAAGAAAAGAAAAATGAGGGTGTGATTACTCTTACGATTAGAACACAGAATTCATGTCAAAGAAAGTCTTACCTGCTTGTCTCTGAGCTTCCTACCAGCCAAGACAAGGGGGAAACACATCATCAGTTCTGTGGCCCAAAGGATTAAAACAGACCAGGACTCGGGACCAGTTCAGCTTTCCTCAAATTAGTGACCCCAAGACATTTCCCTTTCTGTTGTCATGGTGTTAGTTGCTCAGTCATGTCCAACTCTTTGCAATCCCATGGACTGTAGCCCGCCAGACTTCTCTGTCCATGGAATTCTCCAGGCAAGAATACTGGAGTGGGTAGCCATTCCCTTTTCCAGGGGATCTTCCCAACCCAGGGATTGAACCTAGGTCTCCTTAATTGCAGGCAGATTCTTTATCATCGGAGCCACCCAGGGAAGCCCTCTGTTATCATAAAGAAGTCATTAAGGTAGAAGACCTTGTCTTCAGCAGCATCTCTAAAGTGAATATGATAATGAGCTTACTGGAACTGGAAGAGCATCCTCAGTCTAGATTGATGGTGTAACATGAAGTACAGCTCAGGAAGGACTGCTCTATAAGGGGTCAGATTTAACTGTTCTGACTTTAGTTACTTCAGTTGCTCAGTCGTGTCCGCCTCTTTGAGATCCCATCGACTGCAGCACGCCAGGCTTCCCTGTCCATTACCAAATCACTGAGCTTGCTTAAACTCATGTCCATCAAGTCGTGATGCCATGCAGCCATCTCATCCTCTGTTGTCCCCTTCTCTTCCTGCCTTCAGTCTTTGCCAGCATCAGGGTCTTTTCCAGTGAGTCAGTTCTTCCTGTCAGGTGGCCAAAGTATTGGAGTTTCAGCTTCAGCATCAGTCCTTCCAAAGAATAGTCAGGACTGATTTCCTTTCGAATGGACTGGTTGGATCTCCCTTGGACTTGCTGTCCAAAGGACTCTCAAGAGTCTTCTCCAGCACCACAGTTCAAAAACATCAATTCTTTGGCACTCAGCTTTCTTTATAGTCCAACTCTTACATCCAAACCTGACTACTGGAAAAACCACAGCTTTGACTGCTGCTGCTAAGTTGCTTCAGTCGTGTCCGACTCTGTGTGACCCCATAGATGGCAGCCCACCAGGCATCTCTGTCCCTGGGATTCTCTAGGCAAGAATCTGGAGTGGGTTGCCATTTCCTTCTCCATAGCTTTGACTAGACGGATCTTTGTTGGCAAAGTAATGTCTCTGCCTTTTAATATGCTGTCTAGGTTGGTCATAGCTTTTCTTCCAAGGAGCAAGTGTCTTTTAATTTCATGGCTGCAGTCACCATCTGAAGTGATCTTGGAGCCCAAGAAAATAAAATCTGTCATTGTTTGCATTGTTTCTCCATCTATTTGCCGTGAAGTGATGGGACTGGATGCCATGATCTTTGTTTTTTAATGTTGAGTTTTAAGCCAGCTTTTTCACTTTCCTCTTTCACTTTCATCAGGAGCTTCTTTAGTTTCTTTTTAGCATATTAAAAAGCAGAGACATTACTTTGCCAACAAAGGTCCGTCTGGACAAAGCTATGGTTTTTCCAGTAGTCATGTATGTATGTGAGAGTTGGTCTATAAAGCTGAGTGCTGAAGAATTGATGCTTTAGAACTGTAGTGTTGGGGAGGACTCTTGAGAGCCCCTTGGACAGTAAGGAGATCCAACGAGTCCATCCGAAAGGAAATCAGTCCTGAATATCCTGAATATATTGGAAGGGCTGATGCTGAAGCTGAAACTCTAATACTTTGGCCACCTGATGCGAAGAGCTGACTCAGAAAAGACCCTGACGCTGGGAAAGATTGAAGGCGGGAGGAAAGGGGATGACAGGATGAGATGGTTGGATGGCATCACTGACTGAATGGACATGAGTTTGAGTAAACTCTGGGAGTTGGTGATGGACAGGGCGGCCTGGTGTCTTGCAGTCCATGGGGCTGCAAAGAGTTAGATACGACTGAGTGACTGAACTGAACTGAACACAGTCAAAGGCTTTGGTGTAATCAATAAAGCAGAAGTAGATGTTCTTCTGGAATTCTCTTGCTTTTTCGATGATCCAACAGATATTGGCTATTTGATCTCTGGTTCCTCTGCCTTTTCTAAATCCAGCTTGAACATCTGGAAGTTCATGGTTCACATACTGTTGTAGCCTGGCTTGGTGAATTTTGAGCATTACTTTGCTAGCATGTGAGATGAGTGCAGTTGTGTGGTAGTTTGAATATTCTTTGGTGTTGTCCTTCTTTGGGATTGGAATGAAAACTGACCTTTTCCAGTCCTGTGGCCACTGCTGAGTTTTCCAAATTTGCTGGCATATTGAGTGCAACACTTTCACAGCATCATCTTTTAGGATTTGAAATAGCTCAACTGGGATTCCGTCACCACCACTAGCTTTGTTTGTAGTGATGCTTCCTAAGGACCACTTGACATCACATTCTAGGATGTCTGGCTCTAGGTGGATGATCACACTATTGTGGTTATCTGGGTCATGAAGATCTTTTTTGTATAGTTCTTCTGTGTATTCTTGCCACCTCTTCTTAGTATCTTCTGCTTCTGTTAGGTCCATACTATTTCTGTCCTTTACTGTGGCCATCTTTGCATGAAATAGTCCCTTGGTATCTCTGATTTTCTTGAAGAGATCTCTAGTATTGACCATTCTATTGTTTTCCTCTATTTCTTTGCATTGATCACTGAGGAAGGCTTTCTTATCTCTCCTTGCTTTTCTTTGGAACTCTGCATTCAAATGGGTGTATCTTTCCTTTTCTCCTTTGCCTTTAGCTTCTCTTCTTTTCTCAGCTATCTGTAAGATCTCAGACAACCATTTTGCCTTTTTGCATTTCTTTTTCTTGGGGATGGTCTTGATCACTGCCTCCTGTACATGTTATAAACCTCTGTCCATAGTTCTTCAGGCTCTGTGTCTATCAGATCTAATCCCTTAAATCTATTTGTCTCTTCTAGTGTATAATCATAACGGATTTGATTCAGGTCATACATGAATGGTCTAGTGGTTTTCCCTACTTTCTTGCATTTAAGTCTGAATTTTTCAATAAGGAGTTCATGATCTGAGCCACAGTCGGTTCCTGGTCTTGTTTTTGCTGACTGTACAGGGCCTCTCCATCTTTGGCTGCAAAGAATAAAATCAGTGTGATTTTGGTATTGACCATCTGGTGATATGCATGTGTAGTCTTCTCTTGTGTTGAAAGAGGGTATTTGCTGTGACCAGTGTGTTCTCTTCGCAAAACTCTATTAGGCTTTGCCCTGCTTCATTTTGTACTCCAAGGCCAAGTTTGCCTGTTACTCCAGGTATCTCTTGACTTCCTATTTTTGCATTCCAGTCCACTATGATGAAAAGGACATGTTTTTTGAGTTTTATTTCTAGAATGTTTTGTAGGTCTTCATAGAACCATTCAGCTTTAGCTTCTTCAGTGGTACTGGTTGGGATATAGATTGGATTACTGTGACATTGAATGATTTTCTTTGGAAACGAACAGAGATCATTCTGTTGTTTTTGAGATTGCACTCAAGTACTGCATTTCGGACTCTGTTGACTATGAGGGCTACTCCATTTCTTCTAAGAGATTCTTGCCCACAGTAGTAGATACAATGGTCATCTGAGTTAAATTCACCCATTCCAGTCTGTTTTAGTTCACTGATTACTAAAATGTCGATGTTCCCTCTTGCTATCTCCTGTTTGACCACTTCTAATTTACCTTAATTCATGGACCTAACATTCCAGATTCCTATGCAATATTGCTCTTTACAGCATCAGACTTTACTTCCATCACCAGTCACATCCAAAACTGGGCATTGTTTTCGCTTTGGCTCCGTCTCTTCATGCTTTCTGGAGTTATTTTTCCACTCATCTCCAGTAGCATATTGGACACCTACTGACCTGGGGAGTTCATTTTTCAGTGTCATATATCCTTTTTCCTTTCATACTGTTCATGGGGTTCTCAAGGCAAGAAATTGAAGTGGTTTGCCATTCCCTTCTCCAGTGGACCATGTTTTGTCAGAACTCGCCACCATAACCCTTGCGTCTTGGGTGGCCCTGCACAGCATGGCTCATAGTTTCATTGAGTTAGACAAGGCTGTTCTGACTTAAAACAAGAATAAAATTAGAGAAGCTCAGTGATGTTTCCCACTCTTCAGTCAGTTGAGTAAGGACTTTGAAAATATTCCCATTCTTGTGTATTGTTACTTACTTAATATTTTTGGTACGTTTACTTATTTATCTTGACTTTGAGATATGTGTTTAAGAAGTCTCTTTACTGGGAATTTTTCTGTATTATGGTGTTGAATGTAAAGAACATCCAATTAAGATTTTGGGCTTCCAGAATCTAAGTTGAAGTGAATATTGATACCTTATAATTTGGACATTTGTTCCCTTAAACTTGAACCTGGGGTGAGATAATATAAATGCATTTAATTTTTATTCAGGAGTTTCCTGCCTATTCGGAGAGTATATGTTCACCAAGTAAAATTCTCTTAAATGTTGGGTAACAAAGGATATTTGTCTTATAAGCTATACGGGAGAAGCCCAGATAGTTGAGGTGCATGAATGGACGGTTCGGCAGCCGTGGAGTAGAAACCCCTCGTCCTCTGACCCGTGGTGTGCTGCCCCCTTGCCTGGTTGCCTTTGTTTACTCCCCAGAGTTCTTTCTCTGCTTCTGTTCACACACCTGCCATGAGCATCATTGAAATGCATGTTCTATTTACTCTTGTTTCAGAGCTCAAGCATTGACTTTCTAGCAAGCCAAGGATTTGATTTTAATAAAGTTTTTCGCAACGGTAAGATTGCATGTGACTTCTCTTCAGAGCTTGTAAATCTAGATTCGGTTGAGAATTATCTTTCTGTGTCTACTGTCTGAGACAGGGTCTCGCATTTCCATTCCAGCCTGTGCAGCCATTAGAGTTTTAATTGTGCCCCACTGTTGAAGGCCTGGTCAAGCATGAATGGAACAGGAGAGGAGCTACTGCCTCATTTAGCTCTAATGAGGCCTCTCGAGCCCCTGGGTTCGCTGAGTGGAGCTTGTGCTGTGACTGGTGTGACTCAGTCGCTTGGCAGACTCCCTGTGGGGTGTGCGTCCCTGTTGTCTTCCACTGAGACAAGTGCTCCCGTGTCACGTTTTCAAAAACAGTCATGTCTCAGTAACACTGGTCTTTGGAGGAAAAATCTCAATTCTGATGGCTAACTTGCTGGTGTGATGTGCTGACCAGCAACCTGGCGGGGTGGGGGGACCAATTCCTAGTCCTTATCCCCAGTACAGGGCACGATCCCTCAGAGAGGTGATTGTTAAATATTTAATGAATGAACACTGGACATTCAAGCATGTCAGAGTGGCTTGTTTTCCTCCATTCATTTATTTCCCGAAAAGTGCCTGGGAAAGCCTCTGTTGTTCCCAGCAGTATTAAGTGCCTGCTGCTCTAAGGTCAGTAGCTACTTTTCACTTAATTATTCTTGTAAACTGTGTTCTTTCCTGTGGTGGATGTGTTACTGAGTGAGGTAGGGAAGGAGATATTTCTCAGCAAAAGTTCTAGAAGACAGACTTCAACTACAATCTCTTTCCCTCAGGATGATCTCCTTGTAGGGTCTTTAGGACCATGTCATGTTATTTGTTAATTGCTTCAGTGGTGCTGCATCTTCATATCTACTGATGATTTTGATTTTTGGAAATGCTAAAAAAAATTTTGAATCCAAACTGCTTAACCTAGTGTGTAAACCTGCTGGGTAACACAATTTGGGTATAACAAAGTAAATTTATTTCCTTTGGCTCACGCTTGACTCTGAAAGCCACTATAAAATACAAACTCCACATGTAGTTAGAGCACTGTGATGGAATGTGTGCAATTTTTTTGTTTATTTTGGGTGCACTGTGTGGCATGTGGGATCTTAGTTCCCTGACCAGGGATTGAACTTGTGCCCCCTGCATTGGAAGCGTGCAGTCTTAACCACTGGACCATCTGGGAAGTCTTATCGCAGAAATGTTTTGAAGGAACTACTTTAACTAGATTCCTATGAATGTGTAATTTCCAGCCTGACGGTTTTATTTTCATAGAAGGAGAGAAACAGCTAAATAGGAGGATGCTTCATTTTCTAGTTTTGTAGTCAGACCTTGGAGTATTTTAGTCACAGCTGCATCACGGCTCCCAGGCCATCTGTTATTACTGAGACTCTTATCCCTGTGCTTTAAATCTGACCCAGACCTTCACTCCTCTTCCTCATTAAATCTTTCCACTCTAGGGTTTATACATGCCAGACCCTTTCCTCCTGGCAGTCTCCTTGGAAGTGCCTCTGACTTGCTTGTCTGAAGTGGAACCAGGTGGCTGTGGTCACCATTCTCCCAAGCACAGATGGTTTCAGCTCTGTCTGTGCAGCTGGGCGTAGGCCTGCCACCTTCAGTCCAGCTAAGTTCTTCTCAGGAGCCACAGCTCTTCCCAGGGCTGTGTAACCAGCTCTGCTGTCCCCCTTCTGCTGACGTCCTAGGCATGGCCTTCACCAGAAGCCTAGACTTTGGCTCATCTTTCTCTCTATCCCTACCTTTCTCCTCCTTGGGTGATGCCAGCATCCACAGGGAGCACCTGCAAAAGCCCTGTCATGTCTGCCCACAGTGGTCAGCAGCCCTTGCTTCTGCCTCCGCTTAACTGTCCACTCCCTTAGTGGCATCATGGGTCTTATCAGCAGGAACTGAGCCCACCTCTATCGTTTCTCCCTGACAGCGCCTCCTCTTGTCCTTCGCATCCACTTGGCTATCTCATTTCAGCAATTGGTTGACCTCCATTGCTTTCTCACTGTCAGTTAACCTTCTACTCTCTGGTCTAGACTTCTCTCCTTGTCTGCCTGGTCTGTTATTATCCTTTCTTCTTCCTCCTTGATCCCCTCCATATATTGAACTTGTCTAGCTAAGTCCCAGCCTTGGTTGGTTCTGATCATTCACTTTCTCTCTTCTTTAGCATCTGAGTATTGCAGTAAAATGGGACATACCTGAGTTCATTTGTCATTTTAAATTCATGAGCGCAAGCATCAAGTAAGGACTCCATCGTGCTCAAAAATCCTACTTTTCTGACTTAGAAATTCCCTTTCCGGCTTTCTATGATATCAGTATTTTTACCATCTCTCTTCAGGCTTCCCACTCAGTTCATGCCTCAGTGAAAATAGAAGCCAGCAGGCAAGAGCCAGTTTGTGTTCTTACCACCAGACCCACAGGTCTCCCCACGGAGCCTGGGCCCAGCCTTTTCACAGGTGCTCCTTAGAAGGCTAGTCCCTCCCTCTGTGTCAGGCACTGGCACTTCCAGTTTGCCCTTCTGTCTGATGGATGTTTTCCCTTCTCTGCTGATCATTCCATCAACCTGTGTAAACATTCTTTTAGTGCAGAGCTCCTTCATCTAGTCCATGGGCCACCTTCCTGCCATAGACAGAATTCCGGAGTCTGTGAATCTGGGGAAGGTGGTGAGGCGTTGACATCTATATTTTGTCTAACCTTGAACTGAATTTGTTCATTTCTTCTCTTAGGAATGTAGGCAACAACCCAGCCGCCTTAGCAGTAGCAGGAAGTTTGTCCTCAAGTGAAATCCTAGATATCTTCAAATGGCATTTTCGTTGTGGCAGATTTCTTGAATATTGTTTACCTTCATCAATACTTGAAGTTATTGTAGTTATTTCACCTGCCATTAGGTCTTTAAAAAAAAAAAATTTTATGTATTTAATTTACTTATTTGGCTGCACCAGGTCTTAGTTGCAGCACTTGGAGTCTTCGATCTTTGTTGCAGCATGTGAACTCTCAGTTATGGCACGCAAGATCTAGTTCCCTGACTAAGGATTGAACCCGGGCCGCCTACATTGGGAGTGCAGAGTCTTAGGACCAGTGGGGAAGTCCCTGCTGTTAGGTCTTCTTATTTAATGTGTTGACCAGGAAGCTGGTATCTTATATTACTATATCATAGATATAAAAAAAGTCCTTGGTAACTGTTTCACTATAATTACTTTTCTTTATAATCTTGTGTATTTTATTTTATGCATTTGAAAACATCATTTTGAGGAAGGGCCTGTAGATTTCACCTGACCACCAAAGAAGTAGGTGGCACGTGAAGATGAATCACGCCTGTGGGAATATCTCTATCTCGAAATAACTCTAACCAAAGCAAACCCATCCCCCTCAATTGATTCCACATCCCCAGCATCACTTCTGCCCTGTGATGCTCCCACTCGGAGCAAAGCATCTTGAGTGAGGTGTTTGCTCTCACCGTTCCTGCCTCTTCCCTTCTCGTTTTCTCTTTACCCACCCCAGCTGGTCTGCTGTCTGCACCCCTCTTCGGACTTGACTGGTTGGGTCAGACTGCCAGGATCTCACACCTCATGGATCCTTTTTTGTTCTCCCTCCGCCTTTGGCGGAATTTGACTGGGTCGGTTGCTCCCTCCTCCCCGGACACTCTCCCCTGGCTTTCAGACTCTTCGTTCTCTGGTTTTCCTCCTGCCTCCTTCTGGACTCCTCCACATCCTGACGGACTCTTTTTCGTCTCATCTGGCTTCAGTGTTAGTCTCATATATTCCATAGTTTTATTTACTTTTTATTATTAAATTCTTATTTTGAAATAATCTCAGGCTTTATAAATGTTGCCAAAATACCTCAGAGAATTCCTGGTACCTGCCCTCCAGTTTCCTGAACGTGGGCATTATACTGTCTGCCTTGTCGTCCTTTCTCTCATTACATGCGTGTGTATAATTTTTTTCCCCCCAAACCATTTTAGAGTAAGTTCCAAACGTGACATTTCTTTATTCCTAACTACTTCAGTGTGAATTTTCCTAAAAACAAGTACCTTCTCTCACACAGTACAGTAATCCAAATTAGGAAATGGACATTGCTCCAGTACCGTTACCTCATTTACAAACCTAATATATATAAGTTTTGCTACTTAAGAGTAAAAGAGAAAAACAACTTCTCCCCATCCAGATTCAGTCTGGGCTCACACACTGCATCTAAGCTGTCGTATCTCTTTGCTCTTTTACAGTCCAGAACAATTTCTCAGTCTGTCTTTGATTTGAAAACCTTGACAGTTTTTTTGTAGTAGAGGCTAGTTTGTGGCATGCCCTTCAATTGGGACTTTTTTTGATGTTTCCTCAGCCAAGTCCAGAAGCATCCATTCGTATCGGGCAGAGATACTGCAGATGTGTGCTGCTCAGTACATCATATCAGGAGAATGTGACACCAGTGAGCCGAGTTACTGATGATTATAGCTTTTCTTTTTACTTTTAGAAAAATACACGTACAGTACATCATCTGTTAACCATTTCTAAGTATACAGTTGGCTGGTATTAAGTACATGCATATTGTTGTGCAGCTTTTGGTGTTTGTAATGTTGATCAGACTTCTTCAGTTAGGTTTAGCATCCACTGATGAGTCGTGCTTGAGACAATTATTATTGCTGACAAATGATGATTTTCTAACTTCATCATTGGTTCTACAGTTTGTTAACTGTCCCATGACTTGTAATGCCTCCCTTCATCCTGATGACACCTGAATTTATATCTCAACACCTTTCTCCTGAGCTTTAGGCTTATATTTGTAGCTCTTCATTTATATGTACATCCCTAGATGATTTAATATATCCTGGAGGTAGCTTTTGGACATGGACAGCCATGTCCATTTATTTACCCACTGTGTATGGCTGTTTCCATGTTACAAAGATGTTGAGATCTCATGTTGCCACAGAGATCTCCATATGGCTCATAAGCCTAAAATGTTTATTGTTTGTCCCTTTAAGGAAAGGTGTACTGATCTCTGATCTAAGCAGTTATCTCCTGCCTGGACAACCCCAGTGGACAGTTCCTTCTCGCTGACCTCCCTACTTCAGTTCTCATGGGAGTCCAGATGGTCTTTTAAAAACATGGAGCAGGGCTTCCGTGGTTGTCTAGTTGTTCAGAATCCGTCTTGCAATGCACATGGGTTTGATCCCTGGTCCAGGAAGATTCCATATGCAGTAGGGCAGCTAGCCCGTACATCACAACTACTGAACCTGAGTGAGCTCTAGAGCCTGTGCCCGCCACAGCTAGAGAGTAGCCCCTGCTGTCCACAACTGGAGAAAGCCCGTGTGCAGCAGCGAAGACCCAGTGCAGCCAAAAATAAATAAATAAATATTTATTAAAGAGCACATGAAAATATGGAGCCAATAATGTGATTATTATGCTTAAAACCTTCCAGTAGCATCCTGTTGTTGTTAGAATAAGTAAATTCTTACTGTGGCCTCTAAGGGCCCGTGTGATCTTGCTCCATCCTCTCCAGCCTGACATTACTCCGTTCTCCTGCTTACAGCTTCCTTCTTCTGGAACTGTTTCTGAGACAGTCCAAGCCATTTCTGTCCTCTAGGCATTTATGCCTGTTGCCCGCCTGAAATACTCTTCCCCCAGCCCTTGTATGTCTGATCCATGCTCACCTTTTAGGTCCTCCTGCCCGGTGGCCTTCTCTGGTCGTCCTAAGGTTGTTCCCTTCACTACAGAGCAGGACACATCTACCTTGTTCATCATTAGCTCACCGGTACCTGGCACAGTGCCTGGGACAGTGTACATGCCAAGTCACAGTCTATTGAGAGATGAATGAATCAATGAGCACATGGAGTGAATGAAATAGACACACACATTTCAAAATCACTTGCTTTTTCCTTTTTTTTGAGCTGTAGTCAAATATGGTCTTTCCCGAATCTTTTAGACTCTGATTTGTTACAAAATTTTTTATGATAAACAGTGACTTCCGCTAATGCATGCTTTTAAAAATTCTGTTCAGGAATTCCGTACTTAAACCAGGAAGAAGAAAGACAGTTAAGAGAGCAGTATGATGAGAAGCGTTCGCAGTCCAATGGCGCAGGTGCTCTGTCCTACACGTCTCCTAACACTTCAAAGTGTCCCGTGACGATTCCTGACGATCAGAAGAAGTTTATGGAGCAAGTGGTGTAAGTTCCTGCGCTGAAACCAGACGTGCGATGAGACACGTGTCTTGGGGCAGGATTGATGCCTGTATGTCAGGCTTGTGTTACCCACACACAGTGCACATCACAGTGTGATGTGAGGGCAGGATTTCATTGTGGCATACCTGAGTTGGTGTTATATGTTGTTGTTCAATCGCTAAGTTGTGTCTGTCTCTTTGCAACCCCATGGACTACAGCATGCCAGGCTTTTCTGTACTTCACTGTCTCCCAAAGTTAGCTCAAACTCATGTCTATTGCGGAGAAGGCAGTGGCACCCCACTCCAGTACTCTTGCCTGGAAGATCCCATGGATGGAGGAGCCTGGTGGGCTACAGTCCATGGGGTCGCTGAGAGTTGGACACAACTAAGCAACTTCACTTTCACTTTTCATTTTCATGCATTGGAGAAGGCAATGGCAGCCCACTACAGTGTTCTTGCCTGGAGAATCCCAGGGACAGGGGAGCCTGGTGGGCTGCTGTCTATGGGGTCGCACAGAGTCGGACACGACTGAAGTGACTTAGCAGCAGCAGCATGTCCATTGAGTTTGTGATGCCATCCAACCATCTACTGTCAATTGTAAGTTGAGTTCTGTGTGCTGTGTGCAGACTTGCCATGTGTCACCAGGCCAGAGACTGCCTTGGCAAGTGGGCAGACCTCTTGTGTGGACCACCGGCCTGACAGCCACTGTCTAGTTCCCCCGAAGGCAGAGGCTCATCCAGATATTGCAACATATCCGTGGTTTTTTTTTCCTGCTGTGGTGAAGTTTCTGACAAGCAAATGTGCCACGGGAGGAGCATCTGGTTTTGCTCAGTTTAGTTATCAATATAACTGCTGACTCATTGGAAAAGGCCCTGATGTTGGGAAAGATTGAAGAGGCAGAGGATGAGATGGTTGAACGGCATTACTGATTCAATGGACATGAGCTTGGGCAAACTCAGAGACGGTGAGGCAGAGGGAAGCCTGGCGTGCTGCAGTCCATGTTGTCAAGAAGAGTTGGACACGACTTGGCAACTGAACAGCAGACTTGGTGACTGAACAACAAAACGACTTTACTAGGAAGTAAAAATGTAAATCACTTGTATCGATGAATCCTTGAGATTTTGTCACTAACTCGTTAATAACAATGACAAAAAGAATCTGCCAAAGTAAAGTATTTTTCTTTAAGCCTTACTGAACTAAAAAGTTATGATTTGGTAAAATTACATTCTCATATGTTATTGCTTTTGAGTATGATGGTTCTGTTGATTGATGACTTCATTCCTTAACGATGTTGATGGTCATGTTTTTATTCTAATTCTTCAGAGAGAAAATAGAAGATTTATTACAAAGTGAAGAAAACAAGAACCTGGATTTAGAACCATGTACTGGGTCAGTTGCCTTGAATATTTTCACTTGTTCTTTTTTGGGAAAGGTAGATGATTTCTGGCATGTGCTCTACTTGGTCTCTTAAAAACTTTCATAAATAGTCTTTTTATTATAGGTATGTTGTCAAGATTTCAGCACTAATTTTAGCATTAACGCAGTGGGGACCGTGGTATATTGAGACACTGAATGAGTACTTTGTCCTGTCCTGGAGGGAAGAAAACTGTTGTGCACCTTTGTTTTAAGTCATGCTCAAGAGTGGCGTAATTATTGTAGCCTTGATGTGTGCTTCATACAGAAAGGCTTCAGAAGAGCAGAGTCCATTGTTAGGCTATTTCTTTCCTTTTCATTTCTCTCTGCAGTAAAAAGCGTTGGTGTTTCAAAGAGTCAGTAACTGAAACAGCCTGTTTTCCTTCCTTTTGCTTTGTGACTAGCTTCACAGAATTGTTTTAATGCATCTGTCTACTTAAAATTCTCTTCATACAACCACAGAAGGTAATATTTTGGTTAGATGAGGACTTCTGCCTCTTCTATAAAGGCAGTATAATAATAGCAATGATAAAGAGCATTTTCAATTCATTAATTCTCTTGGAGAAGGGAATGGCTACTTCAGTATTCTGGCCTAGAGAATTCCATGGACTGTTCCATGGGGTCGCAAAGAGTTGGATATGACTGAGCGACTTTCACTTTCATGTTCAATTCATTAGTTGAACTGTGTGGTGACATAGTTGCGGCACACGGGCTTCTCTCATTGCAGCTTGAGGGCGTCTCTCTAGTTGTGGTGTGTGGGCTTAATTGCCCCTCGGCATATAGGATCTTAGTTCCCCGACTAGGAATCAAACCCGAGTCCTCTCCATTGGAGAGTGGATTTTTAACCACTGGACCACCAGGGAAGTCCCAGTAAAGACCATTTTGATGAAGAAACGTGGTGAGGAATCCTCCCACCTCAAGCATCCTCTCTGTTCTTTTTTTGCATGTTAACTCACTTCTAATGAAGCCTCTTTTAAACTTACACGGTATTTCCCAGCCAGTGCTTGGTCAGTTTGAATTTTCCTTCGATGATTGCAAATTAATACCTTTTCATTTGTTTTCATAGGTTCCAAAGAAAACTGATTTATCAGACTTTGAGCTGGAAGTAAGTGTTTATATTATACATGAGGGCTCTGTGAGGGACCCAGGATTAAAAAATTGAACTCAGTTTTTTAGCCTTTTTTTCATTTTTGATGTTCTGCTGGTTTTGATGACTTGACCATCCCATGTTCTTGGGCAGTGCTTCATTTTGTTACTGTTTTCCCCCCAATTTCTTAAGTTAAATATCCACTTAATTTATTTGCCCCTACTTCTTAGTAGCTGCTGTAAAGGCTTTACAGTTTTCTTTTAATGATCAATTTGGCGTATCCTAAATTGTAGTAGTATTTTTGTTCTTTGAAGGTATATGATAAAGATTTGGCTTTAAGACCTGGGAAGTACTCAGGTGAATGCTCTTTGTTTTTCTTTTTTGGAACAGGATAATTTTTATTTAGATTCTTGTCATTTAAGTTTTTAATTTATGCAGCTTAAAATATTTAATTATATTAGGCTGCCTTCTTTACTATATTTCAGTAGCATTGTATACAAAATTTTTAATTTCATACTTTTGCTGTTCATAAGAAATATTGAAATAAAATAGATTAAATGAAAGGTGAATGCTTTTTCTAAAGCAGGGATTAGACCATGGGTGGGTTTCAGGAGGCCTGTGAATCTCCTGAAATAATATCCAAAATTTTGTATGTGTTTTTTTCTGGAGGTGTTTCCATCAGTTTAGTTATATTTTCAAGTGACTCTCTTAACTTATCAGTTGAATGTCAGGATTGGACAGATGGATGTTTGCACTTGACTTTGTTTGGGGTTTTTGTTCTTTCATTAGAATCTGCCAATGGCATGTACATTGGGAATTTACTTTGACCAGACCAGGAAAAGGGCCGTTATTAATTTGATCAGGCTCCTTTCCTCTCATGTTATCCTTGCAACATACTCCCCATGGATTCCAGGTTCCTCTCCTTGGCAGATGTCAACTACTTTGCCAGCTTACCACAGAGTTGCTCATCTCAAACCTCCCCTGTGTGTGCCCAGACTATCCAAAGAGACCTTCAAAATTTCACTTAGGAAGTAAGCATTGTGACATTTAGAAGCAAGATTTGACTGTGAGGTAATGTGTTGACTGTATTATATGATGCCTGACATTTCAGAAGCTGCCTAAGTCCTAAAAACTTAATTTGAAATCAGATACATTGCTGTATTCTAAGAGCAGAGATAGGGAAACATTTGGAAACTGAAATATTATGGAATAGGCTTACTCTACAGTCTTCCTTGTAGTAATATTTATTGCATACTTGATAAAACAGGTGCAATGAAATTATAGCTATATAGTTGTTTTGAAAGTACTTTAGGGTCTTAGCTGTCATTATCTCATCTACTGATAATCATGTTTTCTTTCTTTTCTTTAGGTATCCCAAAGGCATTCATGTTGAGACTTTAGAAACCGAAAAGGTAACTCCAAGGCTTATCCAGGGCCAACATTAAATGCATTGAACCAGTGCCACAATATTCAAATACAAAGCACAATCAGATCAAGAAGTTGAAAGTCAGAGTTGCCTCCCATACGTTTGAGCTGGGTGACATTGGACAAATCATTTCCCCGCTGCCAGCCTCAGTTTCCTCATTTGTAATCCATGCATGAGCATGGTAATGATGAGCTCTACTGTCTCACAGCTTTTTAACAAGTAGTAGATGGAACTGAACTTTGTAAACTTCAGAGCATGCAAATGTTACTACATGTTCTCATCATCACAGAAAGCTGATATGCGTGGTACTCATGTAGTAATTGCTTCTTGTTACATGGGCCACTAAAATTAAGTTTTAGAATCTGGGGCATCAACATGCTGTCATCATGTATTCCCAGAGAGCAGTGATAGAACCGAAATGGATAGTGATGGGCCGATGGTGGATTCCTTTGACAGAACTATAGAATTTTAGAATTTAGTTCTTGTTCTTAAGTGAAATGTCTAATTAAATAAGAGATTACGTAAATTAAATCTTGCTAGAAGATAAATCTCAAACTTTGACACAGGAGATTTTGCGGTGTTTGTTATCTGACAAGTTACTGGAAAATCCAGCATTTTTCTCTTATGTTAATGAGATGTGATATAGAAATTTTAAAAATTGAGGTATGGTTGACTTATAGTATTAGTTTTAGGTATATAATATAATGATTCAAATTTATATGAGTTACGTAGAATTTTTATTTCAAAACCAACTATTTTGAAATCCATGTTCAAATGCAACATCTTAGTGTCCATTATGGAGTGTCTTAACTCTCACAGTCTCTTGATATTATAATTTACTCTGTTGGGGTGAATTAATAAATCATGGGAAAATGTTGTGGAAACATGGAGACGAATTCTAGTTTATAAAGCAACAACTCAACTTTTGGTGGCATTTCAAGATACTTTGAATATGTTTAGCCTCTGAAAGACTGTGCACTGATAAAAATTATAACTTCTAATGGTAGCAGAACCTGAATTTCAGAGGGTGAGGAGGGTCAGGTAGCTTCCAGAAAATTGTGTATCTGCTTTATGTCTTTTAGAAAGAGCGATATATTGTTATCAGCAAAGTAGACGAAGAAGAACGCAAAAGAAGAGAGCAACAGAAACATGCTAAGGAACAGGTGATTGAACGACACTCATTTCCTTTGGGTGACAAATGGCAACAGAGTTGTAGATCCTATGTTGGATTCAATTTAGTGAATCATTTTCTACCATAGAAGAACTGAATTCATAGCAAAACCTGAAAGAAAATGAGGGAAACCTAAGGGTAGGTATTTAGACGTAGCCAGCAAAGTGAGGGTGGCATCACGGTGGACCCGTCTTCATCTCCATGAAGCCATCTCAGAGCAAGAGTTAGTGGTTATCATTCAGACTTTGTGTCACTGAGCGTTTCGGCCCATTAAGTGATCTCACTGTGGCTAAATTCAGGCCTGGTTGACTAGTTTTCCTAAAACAAAGTTGAGACGATATGGGCCTAGAGATGCATGCTCATAGTTATGTTGGAACCTCACTTTGGTTGTCCTCTGGAGAATGGATTCGATTCAAGCAGGAAGACGAGTTAAGCTGAAGAGTAACCAGCTAAGAGATGCCTGTGGCCTTAAATGGGAGAAAGTGAAGTGGAAGTGTTGAGCGGTCTTCCGTGTCCAACTCTTTGTGACCCATGGACTGTAGCCCACCAGGCTCCTCTGTCCATGGAATTCTCTGGGCAAGAATACTGGAGTGGTTGTTATGCCCTCCTCCAGAGGGGCTTAGCTTTGGGAATAGGTTTTTTTTTTTCTTTAAAAAAAATATTCTTTTAAAAAATTTAATTCTGGTAAAATATGTAACATGAAATTTACCATCTTTACCATTTTGAAGTGTTCAGTTTTGTACTGTTAAATACATTCACATTTCCCTACAACCATCACCACCATCCATCTCCAGAACTATTTTTATCCTGCAAAATTGAAATGTTATACCCATTAACTAATAACTTTCCATTCCTCCCGTCCCCCAGCCTCTGGTACCCACCATTTTACTTTCTGTCTATGAATTTGACTCCTCTCAATGCCTCACATAAGTGGAATCAGATAGTATTTGTCTTTCTGTTAACTGGCTTCGTTCATTTAGCGTAATGGCATTTTGGGTTCATCTTTATTGTAACATGTGTCACAATTTCCTTTCTTTTTAAAGTCTGAATAATATTCTATATACCACGTTATGTTTGTCCATTTATCTGTTGATGGACTCTAGTGTTGCTTCTGTCTTTTGGTTCTTGTGACTAATGCTCAGTACATGGGTGTGAAGGACTCTCTTGAGTTCTTGCTTTCAATTCTTGGGGCATATACCCAGGAGTGGAATTGCTGGATCATATGGTAATTCTGTTTTTAATTTTTTGAGGGACTACCGTACTATTTCCCACGTGACTATACCATTTAACATTCCCACCAACAAAGTACAAGTGTTCCAATTTCTCGACAAAACTACCAGTGCTTTTTAGTCTCAAGAGTAGTTTAAGGAAGTCAACAATTTCAGTGAAGGTGAAATGGGAGAGCAGGGGGCTTGCAGGTTCCTGGGAATTAAACTGGACCTAGTGAATTTTTTTTTTAAATTTAAATTTTTGGTCATGCCACACAGCATGCAGGATCTTAGTTCCCTGAGCAGGAATAGAACCCATGCCCGTTGCAGTGGAAGCACAGTCTTAACCCCTGGACCAGGGACGTCCCAGGAACAGTCATTAAGTAATTTAGCTGTAAAGAGACAAGGAGAAGGAGAGCGGTTCCCTAGAGCTTAGAGTTAAGGAAAGGATTTCAAGATAGGAAAGAAATTGAGTCTATTTAAGCCTCATGAAGCCGTCATGAAGAAAACAGGAGAGAAGAAGCTGAATGGGAATGAGTCTCAGTGTGGTGCTATAAAAATTTTATAAAAATGCATTTGACCAGGAAAAAAGAAGGTGGGATGGGGGGCCTTCCCTGGTGGCTCAGTTGGTAAAGAATCCTCCTGTAGTGCAGGAGACCTGGGTTCGATCCTTGGGTTGGGAAGATCCCCTGGAGAAGAGAATGGCAACCCACTCCAGTATTCTTGCCTGGAGAATCCCATGGACAGAGGAACCTGGTGGACTACAGTCCATGGGGTCAAAAAGAGTCTGACACGACTGAGCAACTAAGTAGTCACTCAGGGAAAAAAAAAAAATCAGAGAATTCTTGATTTAACAGTTGGTCTGAGTGGTTCTCCTCAGAATGGAATGCAGTATTACTTTGGCCAGCAGGTGGCAGCTTTTAAAAGTCCCTGTTTTTAAGACAACTTCTTGTTTAGTCCTTAAGTTGTGTCGGACTCCGCAGCGCT
Organism: Giraffa tippelskirchi; assembly: GCF_054371585.1. Classification (NCBI taxonomy): domain Eukaryota; kingdom Metazoa; phylum Chordata; class Mammalia; order Artiodactyla; family Giraffidae; genus Giraffa; species Giraffa tippelskirchi. The sequence goes on from NC_137287.1 coordinate 27,947,013, forward strand.
ATGGACTATAGCCCACCAGGTTCCTCTGTCCATGGGATTGCCCAGGCAAGAATACTGGAATGGGTTGCCATTTCTTCCTCTAGGGGATCTTTCTGACCCAGGGATTGAACCCATGTCTCCTGAATTGGCAGATGGATTCTTTCCTGCTGAGCCACCAGGGAAGCCCTCAAGGCAGCTTGAGGGATGTGGAAATTTCAACAGTTGATTGGAAGTGATGGGTATACCCTAGCACTGTTATCTTAGTAACTAGTGAATGGTTTGCCACTTGCTTACCCCTTCTTTGAAACAGAAAAAAGATACCTTCAGAAATCATTTCCAACACAGTTGTTTGGGGGTGATGGACTCAAAGCATGTGAAACAAAAGTTATCTAACGGGATATAAAATTTCAGCCTCTGTTTTTTGTTTTTGTTTTTTTTTGCCTTGATTTTAACTCATTCAAATAAGGAACATATATATTTCAATAGTTGATTTTTTGTTTTGTTTTTAAATTAGGAGGAACTGAATGATGCTGTGGGATTTTCTAGAGTCATTCATGCCATTGCTAATTCGGTAAGTGAAACAAACTTTGTAATTAATTTCCTGAACATAACATTTATGATGACATGCCCAGTTATCACTGCAAATCCATCATCTGGTCACATTGATGTTAGAATGTTTTCTTGGTCTGGAGGGAGAAGTTAGAACTCCATAAAGATAGCTTGTTGTCATAATGCACCCGGTGTGACATCGTAATGGCTGAATTACATCCAAACCATTGTTTCAGAAAGCATTTCTATTAAAATGCAGGAGAGGATTATTACTGTGATGGCCTTATGTGGCTCCATGAAACTGATATTTATTATTCTCAAAACCAACAAGAAGCAGAATAGCAAACCAAAGAATATGAGGAGAAATAATCCAGTGTTTGAAACCTTGTATTCCTTCATTAAAAGAAATCTAGAGGATAAAAGTAATTGTGTTGAATTCTTCCCACTTAATTGAATCCTGTATCTTTGTTTTTAAAATAATTTTATTTATTTATTTAATTGGGCTGTGCTGGGTCTTGGTTGCCGTGAGGGCTTTTCTCTAGTTTTGGCAAATAGGGGCTACTCTGTAGTTGCGGTGCGTGGGCTTCTCATCGCGGTGACTTCATGTTGTGGAGCACAGGCTCCAGAGCACATGGGCTTCAGTAGTCGCAGCACATGGGCTCAGTAGTTGCGTCTCCTGGGCTCTAGAGCACAGGCTTAATGGTTGTGACGCACGGACTTGGTTGCTCCCCAGCATGTGGAATCTTCCCTGGCCAGGGATTGAACCTGTGTCTCCTGTATTGGCAGGCAGATTCTTCACCACTACCCCAGAGAAGCCCTGACTGTTGGATCTTAATAACATTTGGTACATTTAAAAAATGTGTCAACTGTTTATGTAAATGTGCTAGAGGGTTCTGTGATAGATATAGTAGATATTTTCCCTTGTTTCTTACATCCTTTAAGAAAAGAAGCACCCCCATCTTGCCCAGAGAAACTGAGTCTTGCTGCTGATTGTTCTGTTGAGTTACCCATCCAAGTCACACTGCTTGCCTGATGCTAAACTTCCTGGAGTCTAAGACTTCCTTGTCCTTGAGTAGCTGGCCTAGGGAGAAGGAATTGTCTCCCTAGAGGAGTCATCTTGTCCCTTAGATGCTGAGCTCTGCATCGGGGAAGCTTGAAGGCAGTGCTCCAGGAGTCCATGGTTGTCTCAACAGCAGGTGCAGCCTTGTCAAACAGGCACACTTTCAGGGAGGCAGCCACTGTCCCCAGCAAGGGGTAAACAGAAGTTAGACCTTGAGAGAGAGAAGGGCTGGCTCCTCAGGAGCTCTTTCTCTCAAGTAAATGATGTTACCGGAACAGAATAGAACCAGGGATGAGCCTGGAGAAAAACAAAGATGTGGGTCTCTTGAGAAGTAGCTAAAAAGCTAGTTTAAAACTCAACATTTCAAAAACTAAGATCATGGCATCTGGTCCCATCACTTCATGGCAAACAGATGGGGAAACAACAGAAACAGTGGGAGACTTTATTTTGGGGGGCTCCAAAATCACTGCAGGTGGTGACTGCAGCCATGAAATTAAAAACTTGCTCCTTGGAAGAAATGCTGTGACAAACCTAGATAGCGTATTAAAAAGCAGAGACATCACTTTGCCAACAAAGATCCACATACTCCAAGTTATGGTTTTTCCAGTAGTCATGTATGGATGTAAGAGTTGGACCATAAAAAAGGATGAGCACTGAAGAATTCATGCTTTTGAATTGTGGTGTTGGAGAAGGCTCTTGAGAGTCCCTTGGACTGCAAGGAGATCAAAGCAGTCAGTCCTAATCTAAAGGAAATCAGCCCTGAATATTCATTGGAAAGACTGATGCAGAAACTGAAGCTCCAAAACTTGGGCCACCTGATGTGAAGAGCCGACTCATTGGAAAAGACCCTGATGCTGGGAAAGATTTAAGGCAGAAGGAGAACAGGGTGACAGAGGATAAGATGGTCAGATGGCATCACTGATTCAGTGGACAATAACTTGGGTAAACTCTGCAAGATGGTGAGGGACAGGATGTGCTACAGTCCAAAGAGTTGGGACACGACTGAGCAACAGCAACAAGATTGCGTGTATCCAGAGAAGCAGAGAGGGCTTCCCTGGTGGCTCAGTGGTAAAGAATCTGCCTGTAATGCAAGAGACTCGGGTTTGATCCTTGGGTTAGAAAGATCTCTTGGAGAAGGGAATGGCAACCCACTCCAGTGTTCTTGCCTGGTATATTCCATGGACAGAGGAGCCTGGTGGGCTACAGTCTATGAGGTCACAAAGAGTTGGACACGACCGAGAGACAGACAGACAGACAGACACACACACACACACACACACACACACACACACACGAGTTTCTGGTCCTGTTTGCTTACATTATACACACTTAACCAGCCGTCTTCAGAGCAGTGGTGGATTTGACTGAAGCTGTCCCTGAAGCAGATGTGGGGCAGCAGTTGGCTTTGAACTCCCATAACCAGCATGATGGTTTAGAGGGCTTTTCCAAGATGGGGGCATTTGTTTGCCTTGTACAAACAATTCAGATCCCTTAGCCAGCTATTCCTCTATTTTTCCTCTCTGTGGTCCCTCTTCTACAGAATGATTCATAGCATGTTGTGGACCATTCGTAGTACACGTCACAGAACATACCGTGATAAAAATTTATCCCTGTTTATTAGTGATCCAGACATTTAAAATTTAAGTCATGTACTTTAAAACTACTAACATAGTTGAGCTCTGTATAGCCAGTGAACAAGTAAACACTCTGTATGAGACCAGGTTCTTTCCCTGTCACTCTTAGTAACGAATCTGTTTTCTCTAGTTTTAAAAAAATTCGTATTAATTTTTCACCCACAGAAAAGTTGCAAAACTGGTACAGGATTTCTATACACCTGTCACCTACTGACACCTAATATCACTATCATGTATAACCATACAGTTGCAGAACCATGAAATTAGCATTGGTACAATATTATGAGCTAACTTGAATTTAACTTGTTTTTCCTCTAAGTCCTTTTTCTATTCACGGTTCTATCTAGGTTCCCACATTGTGTTTACTTGTCGTTTCTCCTTAGTCTTCTGCAGTCTGTAGTTTACTTTGTCTTTTATAACCTTGATGTCTTTAAAGAGTATTGATTGTAATTGTGTCAGGTGCACCTTGGTTTGGATTTGTCTCATTTTTTCTCACGTTGGATTGAAGACACAGTTTTGGCAGGCATACCACAGAAATGATGGTTCATGACCTTGACCCCCATCAGTCGGTTCAGGTGGTGTCTGCTGGGTTTATGCACTGTAGAGCTACTGTTCTCCCTTTTGTGGTTAATAAATATATTGGTGGAGATATTTTGAGATGCTGAAAATCCTGTTTTTTTCTCAAGCTTTTGCCAGTGACATAGCATCTGTCAGTGGATCTTGCCTGCAGCCATCATTACTGTGCTATTCTAGTGGCAAGTTTGTGTTTCCCTTTCTTTATCCATTTGTTTCTGGAAATCTTCTAGAAGGAAGAGCTGCCCCTGCTCCCCTTTTGTTTTTTTTTTGACTCAGAGAAATTTACTTCATTCTACATATCTTTAAACAATTTATTTATTTATTTGGCTACATCAGGTCTTAGTTGCAGCGTGCAGGCTCTCTAGTTGTGGCGCACAGGCTTAGTAGTTGGGGCTTGTGGGGTGAGTTGCTCCAAGGCAAGTGGAATCTTAGTTCCCTGATTAGAGATTGAACCTGCATCCCCTGCATTGGAGGTGGATTCTTAACCACTTGACCACCAGGAAAGTCCCCATTGTGTAGATTTATTTCTTAATTTTAAAACATTATTTATTTATTTATTTTTGGCTGTGCTGAGTCTTCATTGCCATATGTGGGCTTTAGTTGCAGCGGAGCAGGGGCTACTTTTCTCTAGTTGCAGTGCATGGGCTTCTCGTTGCAGTAGCTTCTCTTGTGTGGAGCATGGGCCCTAGAGCATGCAGGCTTCAGTAGCTGTGGCACACAGGCTTAGTTGCCCCACAACCTGTGGGGTCTTCCTAGACCAGTGATTGAACCATGTCCCCTGCATTGACAGGTGGATTCCTAACCATCGGACCATGAGGGAAATCCCTCTACAGATTTTAATCTAGTGTTCTTATCATTTATTTTGTTGCTTGGATGGTACCACATGGGTCATTGGCGCTTCTTCAGGCTGGCTTCCCTGGAACAAGCCCCTTCCTTTTCTGAGCACCTCCTTACTTTCTGACATCACAAGATATTCCACATTCATCTTGTATTTTCCCTTCCTCAGCTCTAGAATCAATGACTTCTCCAAGGAGCCCTGGTTCCTTTTAGAAATCAAGTTCTGGTGCTGGGCTCCTGCTGTGATGTTACCTCTTCTAGTTCCCTTCCCTGCACAGAGCTAAGAATGATGCATGTGTGTAACCATGCATGTATACACACGTTGATATTTCCGTGTCTGACTTAAATGCACAGAGCTAAGAATGATACATGTGTGTAACCATGCATGTATACACACATTGATATTTCCATGTCTGACTTAAATGCACAGAGCTAAGAGTGATACACGTGTGTAACCATGCATGTATATACACATTGAAATTTCCATGTCTGACTTATATGCATATTTTTAAAAATTCATTTATACTGATATACGACAGATTCTAGTCCAATACCACAGGGCTTACTTTTAACCTACTCTCTTTTCTTATTTGTAACTGTTTTCCCTCCAACACTGGGAATTGCAGTTCTTGTTATCTGCTGTGTTGATATTAGTTCTGTTCTTCCCAACCTCCTTCAGTATGGTCGAGGGCTTCATTTATAGTACAGTTAGGTTTATCTTTTAGGGTTTCCATTTTGGATTCCTTCCTTCTCTGTGGTTTCAATCAATACTTGGTATCTTAGCATTGTGTAGATATTCAGAATGGCCTACACACTGAGCTGAGAGGATAGCTCGTCTGTTGTATTTGGGAGACTTTGTATAGAATTATTTATTTCAGAGAATTATGTTTAGCTTTGTGAGTCAAGGAGTGTTGCTCTGAAGGTCCACTGGGACGTAGCGAAAAGCCTCGGATGCTTTATGTTAAAAATGCTGTTACCTGGCTAGCTAAATCTAAGTTGATGTTCCATTTTTGCAGTTTAATTTTTATCAAAATGGATTAGTTTATTGCACCTTGTTGGTTGAAGAGCAGTGAATTTCATTGGCAACAATATTTCAGAACAAGCCCTGTGGAATTTGACATACATGATGAAGGAAATGAAAACTCGTTCTACTTAATAAAGTTTGTCATTTTCACCTTTTAGCATTGTTATGAGGGTATCTTTTGAAAATAAGGGAGTTGTTTGGAAGAATACATTTCTGAAATAGATATTCGGAGTTTGTTCACAAATTATTTGACAGTTCACGGTATCTAGCACTTTCAGTTACTTTTTTGAGCTCTTTAATAAAAATTTTACTACTTCTGATTCTTGTGTTAATAAAAATTTTACTGCTTCTGATTCTTTTGGGTAGAAGATGAATAAAGTCAGAGAAAAAGATCAATGAAATCAAAGTCATTTGGAGATTTTACTTCGCATTCTGGATTTTACACCAGAAGAGGAATGAAGCCAGCCCAAATTTCTTTATTTGTATATCTTTATGCATTTTTTCCCCCTTAGTGTCAAAAAGTAAGTTTAGTACAAAATCCTCATGGAACCAAGCCATACATTTCAAGATACTTAGCATTTTCTGTTAGTTTTTTGAGCTCTTCAATAAAAAGCCCTGATACAATTTTGTACCAAGGAGTCTTTCCTAACCTTGACTTTTTTCAGGGAAAGCTTGTCATTGGACACAACATGCTCTTGGATGTCATGCACACGGTTCATCAGTTCTACTGCCCTCTGCCCGCGGTGAGTGACTTGTCAGCCTGTGTTAAAAATTCTCGTCTTCAACACTGAGAAAGTGTTCTCCGTGGGGTGCCGTTCCCTGTCTGCCACGCTGTCCCAGAGGGACAGTCTCCTGAACTTGGTTGAATGTTTTTGAAGAGATTTTAAAGGATCTTCAGATGCCTGCCATTGCTGGAGTGAGGTTAAACATTTGTTTCGTCTTGATGCTGGTCGTTTGTTTGCTCAGTTAGTGCTGAGCAGGGGTTGCTGAGCCGCAGATGTGGTCTTCAGGTTTGATACTGCCAACATGAGCCATAGCAGGGCATTGAAGTGGTGGTGGCCGGGGTCGGGGGGCAGGTGGGAGTGGGTAGTGGTGCTAGAGGTCTGTAGACTGGATCAGGTTGTGTGAAAGTCTTGGTTACCTCTTGCGAGGCTGCTTCCCTTAGATTCTCTGTGGACCTTGGTATTTTTGGACTCTTGGAGCCATGCTATCTCAGTGTACCAAAGCACAAGGTCTAGGAGAAGGGCTTCTCTCTGTCTCCTCCTCTTCTCTCCCTGACTGCCTGGGGCCTCATCTTACTGCCTCTCATCACTGCCATGTCGCTCCTTCATTTTCTCCCCATATTTTCTGTCCTTTAGTGATCTCACCCACCTTCTAGGACTTAAGCTGAAGATATTGACATCTTCCTCTCCAGCTGGGATCTCTCCTCAGATCCGGGTCAATGCTGACCCGGAATGTCTCTACCTGGGTAGCTTTCAGAATGAGTGGGGTTTAAAATTCATGTGTTGCAAACAGGGTGTGCAACTTAACATAAACTTTCTCTCCTTCTGTCTCCAAACTGTTCTTTCTCCTGATTGCTTTACTGTAAATGATGCCCAGTCACCAACATGGTTTTTAACATCTGTTTTGGCTCTTCCTCTGTCCCCCAAATCTGGCCAGTTACAAAATCCTGGCAGTTTTGTCTCCAGGCTGTCTCTCACATCTGGATTCTTTCCATTTCAAGTAGCAAGTAGCCTTTTTCCTCATCTGAAGTTAGCAAACTCCAGGCAGGATTCCCTGTCTCACTTTAACCTTTAGCCCATCCTTTAAACAGAGGCTGGCAAACTTTTTCTATAAAGGGTCAGATAGTAAAATATTTGGGGCTTTCCAGGCTGAACAGTCTTTGTCAGGACTCTCAACACTGTCATTGTCACCTGAAAACTGCGGTAGAATGCAGTGTGTCAACAAATGGCTATGACTTTGTCCCAGAAAAATTTTATTTAAAAATAGGTGATAGGCTGGATTTGGCCTGCAGGCCATGGTTTTCCAGCCTCTGCTTTAAACTATTGTACCACCAGATAATTGCTTTACAATATTGTGTTGGTTTCTGCCGTACAACAACTTGAATCAGCCGTAATTATATATATTTATATCTCCCCTCCCTCTTGAGCCTCCCTTCCTTCCCCCCACCCTATCCCTCTAGGTCATCTCAGAGCACCAGGCTGGGCTCCCTGTGTTATACAGCAGCTTCCCACTAGCTAGCTGTTTTACACATGGTAGTGTATATATGTCAGCGCTACTCAATTCGTCCTACCCTCTCCTTCCCCCGCCCTGTCCACAAATCCATTTTCTATGTCTGTGCCTGCATATACCACCAGATTCACCTTTTATGGCTTCTGGATTGGATAATACCTACTTTAGAGTTCAGTGTCATTTCTACATCTGCAAAGCCTCAGTCACTTCACGTTTCTTACAATGCGTCGTTCCTTCAGCATCTTGATTACTTTTCTTGGAAAATTCCAACACTGAATACAGCAGGTCTGTTGGGAAGCCTGGTCCTATTTCTGCAGCCTTAAGATTGTCCTTGATTTTCATAAAAACTGCATCATCCTCAGGGACTCAAAGCCATCACAGTTATGAGTCTCAAAACAAGCATGATGGGTGTGAATTTGCATTGTGTAAATCTAAAGAGCTAATGTTAATTTCAGATCCATCGCTCCTTATTGACTGAATAGTAGTAGCCTCTCTCGGAGAAGGCAGTGGCACCCCACTCCAGTACTCTTGTCTGGAAAGTCCCATGGACAGAGGAGCCTGATGGGCTGCAGTCCATGGGGTCGCTAAGAGTCGGACACGACTGAGCGACTTCACTTTCACTTTTCTCTTTCATGCATTGGGGAAGGAAATGGCAACCCACTCCAGTGTTCTTGCCTGGAGAATCCCAGGGACGGGGGGCCTGGTGGGCTTCCGTCTATGGGGTCGCACAGAGTTGGACACGACTGAAGTGACTTAGCAGCAGCAGTAGCCTCTCTCACGGCTTTTTGACCTTCAGAGCAGTGAAGTTATCTGTAAGGAAAGTGTATTTAATGCTGTGTTTATAGGTGTTTTAAACACCAAACAGAGCTTGGCTTGTAACAGGCATTAAATACTGATTCAACAAATGAGTGTCTTCCGACTGTGTCAGCTTTGTAATCTCCTGATGTATGGCTCTATCCACATCACTGACCCTGAGTTAAATTCTGAGTTAATCCCATGTTCTTTGTTTTTCTATACAGTTGATTCTTTTTAGCCTGGCATTATCAAGCCTTCTGTGATCTGGCCCAACCTTCTTGTGTAGTCTGGACCCATTTTTGTCCTTCCTCCCAGCCAGACTGGCTCATTTTTTCTCCCCCTTGAAAACATTGTGTGCTTTTGCATGTCTGTAGTTTTTGGTATATGAAATCCTTCAACTTGAATTTTCTCTGGCTTTTCTCAGTGTTTGCTATTTACGGCTTTACCCATCTTACCCAGGTCCAGTGTATGCCTCTTTGGGTGTACACCTTTTCCCTTCCTGCTGCCTTGCCCAAGGAGTAATCTTTCCTTTCTCTGAACTGCCAGAGAACCATGTATCTCTTCTGTTGCATAAATTTTGCCTTTACATCTTATTCCGCTTTTCTTTCTAAGTGATTCCCTCCTTGGACAAGGAATGTGACCTTTTTATTGTCTGTGTCTAAATGCCTAGCATAGCGCTTTGTATGTAAGGACTTAATAAATGTTATCCTGCATGTAGCTAGTTTTCAATCAAATTCTACTGGCAAGAGCATATGATTTATTGCAAAGTAGAAGGTGGGTTAGGGTAAGTGGTTTTATCCCTTGCCTTATTACTAAGGCCCAAGTATGTTATGTAACTTCTTTGTGTTCTGTCATTGTCAGAAGGAGAAAATGGTTTTCTTCTATCCACCTTTGGAAGAAGTGATGACAGTAAAGGAAAAAGCCTAATTAAAATGATAGAGAACTTTTACATACACTGTTACCAAATGTTGTATTTAAAAGTGCACTAAAGAATCTATATTTTGGGGCAGGTTTGTAGGGGAAGAGTCTCTTCTTAAAAGTCTTGCTACTTCATTCAGCATGACCTTTTAGAAGGCATTGATCTAGAACCCTACTATATGCTGGCCCTGGAAGTGGCCATCATTCTAATTTTTTCTTGCTTGTGAGGCTTTCTAATGGTACTGAGAGATTACAGTCTTTATTGTCTTTTTGTTTGACTTAGCACTGAAACCGCTTATTCGTGTGTTGTTCATTAATTTCATGATAGCCATTGAAAAGCTGGTAAATGCTTCAAGCTAGCTAAATACAGTCTGTATTTACAGGCTCGAAAAGCTAATGGGAAATGGCAGTTTCCTGTGAAGCATGAATAACGCTGAAGAGAACTGTAGTCACAGTGGGTCAGGAGTATGAGTAGGCAGTGCAGTATGGCAATTATGTATATAAATAAGTTAATTCAAAATGAGAGCAATCTCATTCCAGCTCTAGACTTCCTGATCAAATAAACTTGGGAAATGAATTGTCTAATTTAGGCATTTGCTATTGGTGCCACTTAAGCAATTTTCTGAGTAGTTAAAGCAAGAATCATGTGTATTGGAAAGTCTGTGTTTTAGTGGCCATTTTAACCAATATTTCAATGGTGTTTCCATTAAAAGTATGACCCAATTTACAGTATGTCCATTTCCTGCATGAACCACTTTATTTTTTTAAAAATTTTATTGAAGTATAGTTGATTTGTAGTGTTGTGTTAATTTCTGCTGTGCCGCAAAGTGGCTCAGTTATACATAAATATTCCTTTTCATATTCTTTTCCATTATGCTTTAACACAAGATAACTGTGAACCATTTTATTTAAATAATTCTACATGTCTCACTATTACAATGAGTTGTGTAATAGAAGTATTACTGATAGTTTTCTACATATAATAGAAACCTTTTCCCCCCAAACTCTTCTGTTTCAGCCATAAAATGCTCATATATCTATTTTGCTTATGCAGAATTTTATTATCAGGTCATATGATTCCCAATCAGTGAGGAATTGCCAAGATTTTTAGATGTTAGTGAGAAATGAGCCTGACAGTTTAGCTTCAAGGGCCTGTGTTGGTATTATGGTTTGAGAAGAGAACCATGGGACTTGTAATAGTTGTTTTAAATATTGCAAATATACCAGTAAAATCATAACAAGTCACGTTCTTGTTTTTTAGGACTTAAATGAATTTAAGGAGATGACAACGTGTGTTTTCCCCAGGTAAGCTTTCTTTGAGGATTTGCCTTTGATTTAAAACAGCCATCAGGGCATCCATAATTACAAATAGGTATACAATAATTTATTAAAACCATTAGATCATGGTGAGAATTCAGTTTGCATAAGTTGGAAAATGGCTTAATAGCTCCACCTTGCTGATGGTTTGCTTTTACAAATGATGATGATGTTTGTTGTTAAAATTTAAAAATCAGAATTTGACCCAAGGGTGAAAATGGACAGCAGCTGCTTTTTTTCTCATCCTGCCTCCCACTGTCTGAGGGACCTGTGAGGTCTGCTTGAGTTGGTGCTTGTCTGTCTTGTCTGTTGGATGAACCTTGTCACAGTGAAGCATCCAGTTGAGGGTATTCAGTTGAATATTGAAGACGATTGAATATATAGTTGGATGGAGCTGGATATGTTGAGAGTATTCTGTTGTCGGTCAAAAACTGTCTGGCTAGAGAACTCCTTTTTCTCAACTTTGTCAGTGCCTTAGCCTGTTGGTATTGTCCATGGTTAGTATGGTGTGTTCTGATAGATCCCACGTCAGCCACATGGAGCCCTCAGAGCAAGAGTCTACATCTGAGGACCTGTCTGCAGAGGACTTGGAGCAGTAGCTCTTTCAGTCAGACTATTTCTGTCCACTTATCTGCAGTACTCATATTTATATGAGAGGAAATAGTATTTTCATATGAGTGTGTGTGTGTGTGTGTGTGTGTGTCTCTCTCTCTCTTTTTTCTAGTACTGCAATCTCTGAAGCAGAATAGTGAGAACTGCAAATGCAGTTTTTGACCCTCCAAGATATTATATTGTGCAGGTCTGGGTAGTGGTAGGAGATGATAAGAGCTTGGGAGCATCAGGCCTGCAGCAGTGTTTGAACCACGTGCAAACACATGAGGATATTTGACTTACCCCTGATGTCAGTGTAAGCCCATGCCCTCTAGAACTTGTGCTCTGGATGTGGGCTTCCCCGCAGCCTTGTGATGAGGGGACCTTGTCCTCAGTCTGACGTAGTGGAGGTGCAGATGACTGATGTGCCTAACTCGGCCGTCCACTGTTATTCATTGGAGTAAAATACATTTTGAACATCGCTATCCATTTTGTTTACCTTTTTAAAAAATTCTTCTGTTTTTAGGCTCTTGGATACAAAATTGATGGCCAGCACACAACCTTTTAAGGTATTTTAAAAATCAGAACTATTGTTGATAAATGATAGTTTGAAATTTTCTGGATTGCTGCTAACAGCTTTAGAATTCTGGTCAATTTATGTCATTTTCCAATACACCTTCCCCCTACCCGCCTTTTGTTCTCTGACAAAACAAAAAAGATAAAAAAGAAATTGAGGAAAGACTAGAAATAAATACATCAAAATGTGAATAGCAGTTGTCTTTGGGTAGTGGAATTGTGGGGGTTATTTCCTTCTGAATGTAAATTTTTAATGTTAAAACATATAATGAATTTCTGAATAGATTACAGATGCATACACTCATTCCTTTTCCTTATTTTACATATTTTGGATATATAGTCTAATCAAGAGAATTCAGGTAAAAATATAATTATTTGCTTCTTTCTGAAGTGACTTTATATGGCTGGGTGAAATGAATGCCAGAACATTATATAGCTTTGTGGCCAAAGGTCTGTAGATACTTAACACATCTGTAAAAACTTTTCATATGGCTGTACTTCCCATATGGTGGAAATTAAACTTGTGGTGTTGAAAAGCAGGACTCCTGTGTTTCTTTAAGGAACACAAGGGGGCAGTACTAGATACTTTTTTTTTTTTGGTCCTGGTTCTCCGTGAATCTCTGATGTTGCTCTGAGATGATGACAGCTCCTCCCTATGTTTCCTGGTTTGCAGGATATCATTAACAACACATCCCTCGCAGAATTGGAAAAGCGGTTAAAAGAAACACCTTTCAACCCTCCTAAAGTTGGTAAGAATATAAATGATCCCAGAAAGCTCCATACTCTCAATGATAATTATGGATGTCTATTATAGAAGAAAGGTAAAACTATTCTAGAAACTACATATATTGTACATTTATAAATTTTGGTTGAATTAACTTGCTCATACCTTTGGTTGAGTTGCTGTTTTCTGAATAAAGATGGTCTTCTAAGCCTACCTCTATTTTGCACGGATATTTTTGGGTAGCCTGTTCATTGAAAAGTTGAGCAATGGAATCTTCAGGGCTTTTTGTTTCTTAATGCTTGGAATTGTCCCCAGACTTTATGTGTCTTCCTTTTGGTTTAAGTGAAGACAAAGAGCTGATGATTAATTGTCAGGGGTAGAGTGAAAATATACTTTTTGTCTCAGGAAAGCCCAAGAACTGGGTTTACAGATGAGGAAGGAAGGGGCTCCACCTCTGCCTCCTTCAGAGGTAGCTTAGGCACTGGACAGCAGTGGTGAGGAAAACCAGAGAAGGGAGAGATGTTTCTCAGGGGTGGAAATGTTTGTCATATCTGGCCATGGTCTCACCCATGTGTTTGGTGAACCCTTCAGGTGTTGGTTACTTCCTTGGTTCCTCTTGGCCTCAGTCATGCTACTGGTATCATAACTAACATCCCATTAGATGTAGCCTGCAAACTTCCTGAGAAATTGAGAACAGGACTGATGGCTCAGAAATTGACCATGGAAGGTACTAAAGCAGCCAAGATGACAGTTACTTGCTTCCCTTTCTGGAGTAGTCCAAAAAAGGAATTAAGAAAAGGGTAGGGGGAGAAAACCTAGACCTTTCCTCTAACAATATAATGGACAGTATAATGGAAATAATTGATTTTGGAAATAAATGTTTCAGCTGGTGGTAGAGTAGAGGTCATGACTTAGTTGGCTATCATGTTAAAAGACTTTTTTTTTTAAGCTTAAAATCTAATATTCGATACTTACTGAGGTTAAAGAATTCTTGCTTAAAGAACATTGTATTGATATAAAAACAATTATAGCCTTTTCATTGTTAATTTCCACTCATGCTTTTGATTCTGTTGTAACCTTTTTGATACTCACTTACAAAATGGTTCTAGGAAAGAACTATTTATGAGTTACAGTTTTATCCCATTATTACCATATAATATTCCAATAAGGAGAGTTTAGTCTAAAGCAGGTTCAGTAAACCTCATTCTCTCAGCATCTGTGAATATCGTGACCAGAGAGGCATGTCATAAAATGGTCTCTCTCGTGAAGAAGTGCCATGTTGCAGGGGCAGTGTTACAGCAAATTCTGATCTGTTTTTGAACTTGGTTGTGCTTTCCATCTTTTTATCTGTGAGCTCGGAGACATAGTGAAGGACACTACTGACTTGAGCTGCCAACCTTGATGGGAGTCTTTGGGTTTTGAGGAGGGTGAGCTGGAGTATTGTCAGATAACAATTACAGAGTGTTTACCATGTACCAAACACGGCGTGAGAGCTTTACTTACTTGAGCTCATTTGATCCTCACAAAAGTGTAACGGGGGAGCTCTGATTGTCATCGCCCTTCTACCATGGTGGAGGCCCAGAGGGGCAATGTGCCCAAGATCACGTAGCAACTAAGTGATGGAGCAAAAATTCAAACTCAGACAGTGGACGCCGAGGGCCGTGCTCTTAGCCATTGCTCTGAGGTCCCCAACCTCCGGGATCTAATTAATGCCTGATGACCTGGGGTGGAGCTGATTTAATAATAATAGAAATAAAGTGCACAATAAATGTAATATGCCTGAATCATCCCCAAACCACCCCCGCCCCCATGGAAAATCTGTTTTTCATGAAACCAGTCCCTGGTGCCAAAAAGATTGGGGACCACTGCTCTGAAATACCCCTTGCGTCCCAATCAGGAGAGGAATCATGGTCACAGAGTGAGTTATGCATGGTTGTAAATAGCATCCACCAGCATGTAGTTGGGAGGCCTGCGGCTGAGTCTTTGATAACGTAACCAAGACACTTCTCTAGTCTAGACCAAAGCCCTCATTTTCAGTGACTCTGTTATCTCAAGGTCTTGTGTGGAGAGAATTAAGAAGGAGATATCTTTCTTTCTGCTTATTTAGGGTGTTTCTGCCGCACAGACATCTGGATTTGGCAGGGCAGCATGCTTAACAGTCTTTGTGATTTGTGACGACCTTGGGAAGACTGTGTTTTCTTTTTTCTCTTTAGAAAGTGCAGAAGGCTTTCCAAGTTATGACACGGCTTCTGAACAGCTCCACGAGGCAGGCTATGATGCTTATATCACAGGACTGTGTTTCATCTCCATGGCCAACTACCTAGGTATACACTGTACCTGTCTCTGTCAACACACCATGGTCCAGAGGGCATGTTCCCTGTCTACCCTTTGCCTAGGATCCACTCGCCCAGTAGGAAGTGGGAGGGTTTTGAGGGAGGAGGGAGAGGGAGTTGGGTGGGAGGTGGGGAGTACACAGGAAGAACCATCAAACGCTTACCTGGTGTTGTGGTACTTGGTCCATAGGAGCACTTATTTTACCCTTGCAGAACCATATTGTTGATTTCAAGATATTTTTTTTCAGGCTTTGTTTTTCCTTGACTGTATGTGATATTCTGCTTCTTGTCTTCATTAGGTTCTTTTCTTAGTCCTCCAAAGAGTCATGTATCTGCCAGATCAAAACTCATCGAACCTTTTTTTAACAAGTAAGTAATCAGAGTTCCAGTGCCCCAGCATCCTCTCCTGGTGGAAGAGCCCAGTATCTGGGATGTCAGTGAGGGGTGACTGGGAGTTCTTGGGCATTTTTAAATAAGATATTTCTCACCTCTGGTGACTCAGATGTTTTTTGAAAAATAGAAATTGACCTTTTCGAAAAGAATATTCAATATATTGGCTAAAAAAAAGAAGAAAGAAAACATTACGAAAGGTAGCACGTCTTTTCCAAGACAAAGGACTGGTGGCTTCAGAATTTAAATGACCCATGAGGGAGACTCTGTGTATGTGTCTGGGTACCCAGTCAGACCTAACTTAACCCCAACAGGCTTTACGAGTGAGATTATTCTTCATGCTTGCATTATTGTCTAATTAAATAATGTCCTTTCTAAGAAGATATTGGTTACACAAATGAATTCTAGGATAACCTGTGGATCAGTTTTGATGGTCATTGCATCCTGAGCCCTCATCTGAATGGATCCGGTGAAGTTGCACCTTCACCGTTGGAGGAAGTCAGTGTGATTATAGGGAAATGTCTACTTTCAGAGTGTTTCCAAAGAATCTCTAGACTATTACTTCACAGTGAGGCTGGTGCTTTCTTGGCACAGTTGAGACTGAAGTTGTGAATGTTATCATCAAGCCGGCCACAGCATGGCTTTGTGCCAGGGCCCTAAGCCTTCGTCTCTATCCCGGCTCTCTTCACAGGGCTGGTTCTGGGAGGTTTAGATGAGCCAGACAGAAGTGGGCAGCCCACATCACTCGCCACTTCTGAGAGAGCCATTTCAGTGTCGGCTTGGTGACATCATTTCCTTATATTATATGCAGCATTTTACATGTCTATCAGTACCTTCCCGAGTAAGAATGCCGTCTCTTCCAGAGTCTGTATAAATTCTGGTATCACAGTGCTTGTTCATAGGTGCCATGCTGCAGAGTCAGAAGTTAATTCCAAACATCTGGATTCCTACTGGTTTGGAATTTGTGTAGTCTGAGTTAGTGAATTCTGTCATCCTGTGGTGTGGCTTCTTCCTCTTTAAATCTTTGTTCTTTTCTGTGGAAGTTCAGAGGTAAATGTGTTTGACTTTTCAGAAACATATTTCACTTCAAAAAAAAAAATCTTTCAAAGAGGACTGGGTAACAGTGTAGTGTATATTGAAAATTAAGTTGAATTTTTCTGCGTGGAAAATTAATTCTGCCGCCAGTTGAGTTCTTGCTATCTATCCGGTTCAAAACGGGATTTTCTAACCCATCAACTCTAAATTGGGGGCAGTGTTTATCTTTGTAAATCTTAGGACCACTTATGGCATCAGCCATGGAACCTGCGAGTGACACTCAATACATTTGGATTGTGGCCTTTCTGGGATTTTTATGCACGTGATGTTAAGTTTGTCATTCAGCAGTATTTTGCAACTGGGGAGATGTTTACTCCCATTTAAATATTTAAAACAACAATCCTGCTTCTGCACTAAAATCAGCTCCTAATAAAGTCAGGTGATGGTTGCAAATGGGGGTAGATAGAGGCTGTCTCTTGTTTATCAGTCATCTGTGTGGCCAAAATGAAGAGCAGTCAAAGTAGGCTTTGGTTTAGAAGTTTAAGTGAAGTGAAAGTTGCTCAGTCGTGTCCGACTTTTTGCGACCTCATGGACTATACAGTCCATGGAATTCTCCAGATCAGAATACTGGAGTGGGTAGGTATTCCCTTCTCCAGGGGATCCTCCCAACCCAAGGATCGAAGCCAGGTCTCCTGCATTGCAGGAGGATTCTTTACCAGCTGAGCCACAAGGGAAGCCCTTTAAAAGTTTAAATAAGACTTTATATATTTCTAGATTAATTTAGTATTGCTAATTATGTGCAAAGATATTACTCAGAAGAACTGGGCAGTAAACACATAACTTCACTTTAAAATGGGGCTGGTGTCCATTCAGATTATATTTTTGCTAAAACCTAGATGCATACCAAAAATAGTTGAGGTTTAGGAATCCTCCTGTGATATTGCACTGAAAATTCTTGCCCGATTTGATTTTTTCTCTTTTTTTTCCTATCTGTGAAGGAAGAATTGTTTCTTTATCTTTGAAGGGAAAAAAGATTCTAGCAGGATTTAAAGTGCAAAATAAGGACTATTTTTATTCTATATTGGACTAGCTTGGTTAAGTAGAGCCACCCATTCTGAACCTGTTAAGAAAGTGAGAAAAGCGGTTTCTTTTGATGTTGTGTGTGGATGTGTGTTCAGTTGCTCAGACGTGTCCAACTCTTTGTGACCCCTTTGACTGTAGCCCACCAGGCTTCTCTGTCCATAGGATTTCCCAGGCAAGAATACTAGAGTGGGGTTCCATTTCCTCCTCCAGTGGATCTTCCCGACCCAGGGATCAAACACGCATCTCCTGCATCAGCATGTGTGTTCTTCACCACTGCACCACCTGGGAAGCCAATATTGACCTCATTCTTACTTAAATGCAGGTTTCATTTATGATATTAAACCTTGATTTTGTTACTTTTCTTCAAGATTGCTCTTGTAAAAAGACGTCCAACAATTGTTATCAGCATTATCTCAAGCGGTTGATTTTAGAAGAATCTAAATTTTTCTGAGGGTTTATTTGTTTTTGTTGTTGTTCAGTCACTAAGTCATGTTGGACTGTTTGCAACCCCATGGAGCACAGCATGCCTAGCTTTCTTGTACTTCGTTATCTCCCAGAGTTTGCTCAAACTCGTATCCACTGAGTCGGTGATGCCATCCAACCATCTCATCCTCTGTCACCCTCTTTTCCTCCTGCCGTCAATCTTTCCCAGCATCAGTCTTTTCCAGTGAGTTGGCTCTTTGCATCAAGTGGCCAAAGTATTGGAGCTTCAGCTTTAGCTTCAGTCCTTCCAGTGAATATTCAGGGTTGATTTCCTTTAGAGTTGACTGGTTTGATCTCCTTGCTGACTTAGTGACTGAACAACAGCAAAAACAAATAAACCCTCAGAAAAATTTAGATTCTTCTAAAGAGTCTTCTCCAGCACCGCAGTTTGAAAGCATCAATTCTTTGGCACACAGCCTTCTTTTTGGCACCTGGCTTTTCTCATTGTAAGCTTAACCAAACATGCATAGCCCTAATACGAATTTGGGTGGACATGAGATGACTTACACGTGCAAATAATACTTTGCTCTGCTCTCACAAGATTTATGTTTAAAAAGTAAACCTTGAGTGAAGATAAACCCAGCCTATTTCTGCATTATTTTAAATTAGCATCTGACTGAATTAGGTGTGCCTTTTGGGGAAGCTTTACCGAGTCAGCTATTGAGAAGATCCCAAGACAGTTGGTGCTTGAGCAGATTGCAGAGATGGAGTGTAGTACAGGGCACTTTCTAAGCCCAGATTGTCCAGGGAAACGTCCCAGTAGGACTTTGCAGGGTTCCATTTGTCTCTTTCCTTTCCTGGGCACCTCGAATGTTTCTCCCTTCCTTTTTGGACTCAGAATGAAAGTCCTAAGATTACTGAGCAGTGGAAATCGGAATGAGACCACTGCTAATGACAGGCTGTGTGCAGCGTGCTCTTCCTGTATGTTGTGGGCTCTCTGCTCAGGAAATGGTTTACCTTCTTTTATGACCTTGGTCAGTTTTCATCAATGCATAGAAAACCAGACTTAGAGAAGATCCTTTGGTCAAATCCTTTTAGGCCTGGAAGGAGCTAAAAATACTCTTTGCTTATACTTTTTATTGCACGACAGAAAGCACATAATCAGACTTTAGTGTTATGTTTTATTAACAGCCATCTGTTTCTGCAAGACACTTTGAGCTCTCTTGTATTAATAGATAACCTTTTATGAAGGGTTTTGGGGAAAGGTTATTTTCTATTTTCCTCAGTTCTTAGAAGGAGGAAGGAAATGAGCCCGTATCTTATTTTGGCCAATCTCTAAGTAGTGGGATTAAAAAGGAAGAAGTGCCTGCACTTTACTATATAGGACAGCTGCCTCATGCTTGGAACAGATGTTCTGAATTTTTTTTTTTAATGATTTTTTTAAAAGTCTCTATTGAATTTGTTACAGTATTGCTTCTGTGGTTTATGTTCTGGCTTTTTGGTGATGAGGCATGTGGGATCTTAGCCTCCGGACCAGGGATCGAACTCACACTGCCTGCATTGAAAGGCAGATTCTTAACCACCGGACTACCAGGGAAGTCCCGCAGTGTTCTGAATTTCAACAGGAGTCTTCCTAGGATGACAGGGCCATGTGTTCCATCTAAGCTGAAGATAAGACAATTCATTTCCTCCTCTGTAAAAACAGGACTGGAACTACCCCCCTCCCATGTAAGTTATAAAAGTCACATGAGATGCAAGAGGACTTTGATAGTTCCTCATACTTAGTAGGTGGCCAGGGTCTATTATTTTTCTTTCCTGAAGTACAAGAGAATTTGACATGCTGGGAAATTCAAAACAGTAGGTATGGTAGCAGCATGTGTTTTTATGTTTTTAGTTTTCATGATAGAGAAGAAAATGGATTGAAGTGCCGATTTAAAACTGGAGCAAATATGAAGCATCCACTTTTCCTGTACTCACCTTTTAGTGTTTGCTTAGGAAAAATCAGAGGACAATGAAGTATGTCAGATTGGTACATAATAGAAGCAAGATTGCTTTGATTCGAAGCATTTTAGAAAGTTTTGTTATGCAGATGAATCCAGCAATTTATGGAAGGTTGTATAGGTACACAAAGCAATGATAAGTGGTGAGTAGGAGGAATGATTATGGCACCTGAGATAAAGCTCACTGATGTCTTCTCCCTGTTCCTCCATGGAGAGCAATCGTGTGCGGGCAGTAAGTTCTTCCTGCTAATATGCCTGTGCTTCACCTTTAACATCAGAGAAATTTTTTAAACTGAAGGGTTGTAGAAAAACAAAATACTCAGATCCATGCAGAACCTCCTTTCGCTGGTGCTGGACAGAACCACGCTTACTGTCTCAGTTACCAGCAGCCACCCTTCATGTTGAACCATGTCGTTCACTGGGTGACCCATGTATCTGAAAGTGCAGACCCTGCTTGTCTTTCATGAGAGCAGTACCTGCGCCCCTGCAGGGTAGCCCTCACCTTACCTTCTCCTGTCCTGCCTGCCCCTTCTCATACAGAGGAGTAGAAGGTGCTGGAGCAACAAGAAGGCAAGGCCAGTCTGTCCTGCGTGTGTGCTCAGTCGCTCAGACTGAGTTGGCATATGTCCAACTCTTCGTCACCCCATTGACTGTAGCCCACCAGGCTCCTCTGCCCATGGAAGTTTCCAGGCAAGAATACTGGAGGAGGTTGCCAATTCCTCCTCCAGTGGATCTTCCTGACTCAGAGATCAAACCCAAGTCTCTTGCATCTCCTACATTGGCAGGTGGATTCTTTACTAATGTGCCGCCTGGGAAGCCACCCAGCAATTGCCGTCAGGTTTTAGCATCCTGGGTGATGGAGCAATATGTCTTTACTGAGATCCTGCTAAGCTTGGGTATCAATTAAGTCCATTGTGGTTCTTTTTTTAAAAAAATAATTTAATTTGTTAATTTTTGGCTGTGCCCTTCGTTCCTGCTCTGGCTCTTCTAGTTTGGGTGTGTGGGGGCTACTCTGGTTGCAGTGCTTGGGCTTCTCTTTGCAGTGGCTTCTCTTGTTGTGGAGTGTGGGCTCTAGGGTGCTCAGGCTTAGTAGCTGTGGCCTGTGGGCTCAGTAGTTGGTGGCTTCCAGGCTCTCGAGCACAGGCTCAGTAGTTGTGGTGCATGGGTTTAGTTGCTCCGCGGCATGTGGCATCTTCCCGGATCAGGGATGGAACCCTCATCTCCTGCATTGGAAGGTGGATTCTTTACCACTGAGCCACCAGGGAAGCCCATGAGTCCATTGTTTTAAGTGTTAGAGTAATTTCCCTCAAGAGCTTTCCAGCTTTACAACATAAGCGAGAGGTGCAACACAGTTTGTGCTGTTGAAAAGGCCTACCTGTGAGTGTCACAGTGCTCAACATAATGGGTTTCCATATACGTTTCATGTGTGAAAATCATTTGGTTAATTTCTCCAGTAGAACTGCTTCACTTCAGGGTACTGTGTAGTAGAGAGCAGTTGTGGTCCCTGGGATCAGGTACCTGAATTTGAATCCCAGCCCTGCTCCTTATACCTGGTTCCCCTTGAGCAAGTTACCCTCTGCATACCTCAGCTTCCTCATCTGCAGTTGAGAACGATGGTACCCCTTGGATAGGGTTGGCATCAGCGTGCCATGGGAGAAGGTATATAAAATGCGAAGAGTGCCTGACATGTCGTAGGCCTCAGTCAGCTTGTCACTGCTTTGGGGACATTTATACTTTGAAGACGTGCTTCTGTTGACCAAATGCTGGGAACAAATGGAGAGCTTTTTATTTTTAAAGAAAATACCATATAATCATATCTTTAGTACTGTACGCCTCCTGTAAGGTGGGCTTTGTATTCAGTTATGAGCCTTGATCAGAAAAAAGAGGGAGAGGAGGATAAAGTGTGCTTGTAACTCAGTGGTGCTCAGGAAGATTTGCATGTTTGTCTTTTTTGCTTTTTATTTTCCCCCTTGAGGCATATGGTCATATCTCATTATTTGGGCTGGGCAGCATTTCTAGTTGTAGATTTTTATTGGGAGAGGAAAGTAAAGAAGTAGCATTTACTAAGTGACCCTTTGAAAGTTTCTTTTTGTTTTTTTTAACAGCTTTATTGGGATATAAATGTGCACACCATGCAATTCACCCATTTAAAGTGTACAGTTCAGTGGTTTGGGGTATATGACATTATGCATTTTTTAAAAAATTATGGTAAACTATATGTAACATAACAATTTGCCATTTTAATGATTTTTAAGCATACAATTCAGTGGCGGTAAGTACATCCACAGTGTTGTGTAGCTGTCACCACTGTCTGTTTCCAGAACTTTTTCCTCACCCCAAACAAGCTCTGTGGTCATTGGGCAGTAACTCCCCATCCCCTGCTCCCCTCAGCCCCAGGTAAACGTCTCACCTGGTTTTCTATCTATGAATTTGTCTTTTTGTGAGCTGTTTCTTCTTGAGCAACTCATTGCTTCAGTGAGACCTTAATCTATTGAAACAATACCTTGGGTTTCCCAAATCAGTAGGATGGAAATAATCTCTAAGCATTGGCTTGGTTTGATTGCCCCGAAAGTGAGCACCCGATTTTCATAAAGGTGAAAGACAAGGTGAGTCTCGAGCGCATGAAAATAGCCTCGAGTGTGGGTCTTCTTAAGACTAGAAACTAGTGCTTATTTCCAAACAAGTTGTTGAGTTCTCCAGGCAAGGGGTGCTTGCCTCAAAATGATACCACCTTATCTAATTTCTGCCTTGAAATCTTGTTTTCCCAAAGATTTATCAGGCAAGCTGCTTCTATGGCTTTATCAGAAGGCCCCTTTTTAGAGACACCTTAAGGGAAACCCATGCCACATACCTCTACTCGGCGTGCTAGCCCTGTGGGCCCCCAAGGACTGTCTACGTGTGGGCCTGCTCTAGCCTTGTATTGGCTCTGGTTACTTTAAAGTACATGTCTCTCTGTCTTAATAACTTGTTTATCGTTGCAATTTGTAGGTTAGAAAAAATTAGTCCCTGGATATATGTTTAAGCAGCTTGCCTCCTTCTTAGCAGGATATCATCTTGGTTTCCTGTGATTCCTATTTGAATCTCCACAAGCTTGGTAGGTGACCTAAAACAACAGACATTTATTCTTTCAAAGTTCTGGAGGCCAGAAGTTTGAAATTAAGGTATAGCTATGGCTGTGTTCCTTCCACAGGCTCTGGGAAAGGTCTGTTCCTTGCCTCTCTAGCGCCTGGTGATGCTGGCATTCCTTGGCTTGTCACCATGTCAATCCAGTCTCTGCCTCCCCTTCTGTGTGTACCCTGTCTCCCTCTTTCTTTTGTAAGGACAGTTGTGATGGTATTTAGGGTTCACTTGGATAGTTCGGGATATGTCCTCATGTAAGGTCCTAATGAAATTAACCTAATTTCTAGTTCCATCTGCTAAGATCCTTTTTTCAAATAAGGCAGCATTCAGAGGTTCTGGGAATTAGGATGTGGACCTATCTTTTTGTAGGCCCATTTATAGGCATGTTGGTAGTAAAGTCAGTATTCCTAGGTAGTCCTTGCCTTGCTTTGGCCCTGGCTGTGAGCAAGTAGGTCATGGTTATTTCCAAGACTGTTTCACAGTTAATTTAAATGAGTCAGAGGTTAGCAGTGTACCCTAAAAAATTTAGAAGAAAAGAAGTGAAGAGAAGTGAAGTCACTTAGTCATGTCCGACTCTTTGCAACCCCATGAACTGTAGCCTGCCAGGCTCTTCTGTCCATGGGATTGTTCAGGCAAGAATACTGGAGTGGGTTGCCATTTCCTTCTCCAGGGGTTCTTCCCAACCCAGGGATCAAACCCGGGTCTCCTGCATCGCAGGCAGACTCCTTACTGGCTGAGCCATGAGGGAATTTAGACTAGCTGCCAAATATCTTCTCCATTGAACATCTTCCATGGTTCAGAGTATTTCGCCCACAGCGACTATAATTTCTGACAACATCCCTGAGGAGGTAGGTAATAAGGTCCCCCATTTGCAAGCTGAGGCCATCTGCTGAGGGCCCCAGAAACAGTCGAGTCAGAGATAACCCAGGTCTGTCCTCAGCTGGGGATAGGATTCTTCCTCCAGAGCATCAGTCTCTAAAAGAGACAGCTCGACAGTTAGTAGGACGTTTTCCTAAGAGACAAGGCTAGTATCGCTGAAAGATTTCTTTCTCTGCATGTTTGGCTTGAGCAGTGATTCTAAAAGATGTTGACTTGGACCACTGGATCGAGTGCGACCAGTTTCCTCTGACATGTTGCAATCTGCTGTTTTATAGGTCCAGCAGACATTGCCTTTGTACAGTGTTTAAACATTTTTATTTGATGTAATTTGATATGGTTCGTTTGATGGAGACTATTTAAAGGAGCTGCTGACTTTCTTTCCTTTTGCCTTTCTTCCCCCCCCCCCCGCCCCCCTTGTTTCTTGCGTTACATCTCCGAGAAGGGACATGAGTTGGCTTCGAGACAAATGTCGGGTAACGCTCTATTTGTCAAGACATCAAGTGACAAGATTGGAAATTACACGTGCACCCCTCTTCCCCCCACCCCGAGGGAAATGAAAATAACTGGTGCCACAGTGACTCTCCTCTACCCAGTGGCTGCCCTCTTATTTTACACAAGAGCTTTAGTGAGCAAAGTAAATGAGCTTATTTTGTGAGAGATGTCTGCATGCTTCCTATCCTGGATGATAAAATTAGTTTTTTATGGCACATAAATGTGTATAATGATGAGCCCTTGCATACACGGTTCTCATGAAGTGCTTTTACTGCTGTGCCCTGAAGGAAATACCAAGACCATTTGCAAGAACAGTAGAGCTGGCAGTCGTTAAAGGTTTCAGTTTTCCTCTAGAAGGCTTGGGACTTGGAGTTGGGTGCAAATTAATTCACCACTCAAATTGTGTTGAGATGAGATTGTTCTCGGCATCTCCGTATTCCGGTCTGCAGTGGCATGAGAGGAGTGCAGTTCTGCTTAGAAATCTATTCTTTGAGGTAAAGCTTTTTAGGAAGAGATGTGTAGTCTTGAACAAATGCACATGTTTACTCTTTAAATGAAATACTGAGTTTCTAGGTGGGAGAATGAAAAGTTTGGGGGCTAGAGGGTTTTCCGTTTGCTCAGGCGGAACCAGAGTAAACACTGTCTTCTTTTATGAAGACAGGCTGTAACGTCAGAAATCCTTCTAGATCATTCAGGCCTGTGTGTATGTGTACAGATCTGACCTTACAGAAAATAAAGCTCTTGTATTCAGACACCTCTCATTATCTCACTCAACCCTAAGTGTGCCGATTCACAGGGTTTTCCTGATGGTGATCATGGTGTGTGGGGGCAGGTGTGACCTCGAGGTGCGAGGCCCGAGGCCTGGGTAGCAGCTGATTCTGCACTGCAGATGTGGGAAAGTTGTCCTTTGACCTGCAGCAGCATGGCTCTCTTCTCTGCTCCTTCATCCTGGTTGCCTTCCTCAGTCCACCCAAAGCTCTTCTCAGAAAGCAACCTCATTTCTTATATCTGGACTCTGCCCCATTGCACGAAGCTATAATTTAATCAGCCTTTAGAGCATTGCCAAAAACACCAACAAAAGCCTATGCGTGAGATCTTATATCCCGAGTTCTTGCGCTAGAGGTGATTCAGGACGCGAGTCCTCATTTGTCCCTTAGAGGCTCCTGCGGGGACTGCAGGCTCACTGTTTCACGTGAGGCTGTGGGAAGAGCTCAGGTTAAAAGCCAGTGTGAGGGGTTATAGGCTTCCCAGGTGGCACCAGTGGTAAAGAACCCGCCCGCCTGCCAGTGCAGGAGATGTAAGAGACATGGGTTCAATCTCTGGGTCAGGAAGATGCCCTGGAGGAAGAAATGGCAAGTTGCTCAAATATTCTTGCCTGGAGAATTCCACAGATAGAGGAGCCTGGCGGGGTTGCACAGAGTTGGACACGACTGAAGCGACTTAGCTCACACGCACATGAGGGGGTACCTGGCAGAGAGAAGGTGAGGTCCTTAATGTAAGACTCGTAACGGGAAGGCTTTGGTTCTGAATCTCTCTGCTCCCATGATGGCCAAGGGTAAGCTGCCAGAGCAGGAAAAAGCTGCTTCCTCGTTCCCTGTGTGATAGGACTTGGTGCCTGTCCTCCAGACACCAGAGAATCAGAGGAGGCTGAGTGTGCTGTAACAAGCATTTATTTTAGTCAGGAACCTTGTCCTTTTAAAAAATAATATATTCTTATCCTGATTGAAACACAAATTACTCACTTGTAATTCCACCAGCCAAAATGGAAAAAACAACAACAACTGTCATTTGGTGTATTTCCTGCTAATGTGTTTTCTGTCTCTGTTTCATTTATTAATTGAGATTGGACGTATATAATTTGGTAACTTAAAAAAATTCAATAAAGGATTTTTCAAAAGAGGTTAAAACTAGCGGTTAGCAGCATCGTGTTGCTGGTCTTCAGTGGTTTGTCAGGTGGAACATCATGGTCCACTTATAACCTAACCAGTGTTGGGCCTTCTGTCAGATGCACATCCACTGCCCTGCGCTGGGTATTACTGGTTTTTTGCCAGTTGTCTCTTTTCTTTTAAATTTATTTTTTTGGCTGTGCTGGGTCTTTGTTGTGGCATGCGGGATCCTTAGTTAAGGGTATGCAAACTCCTGTGGGATCATGAGTTGCAGCATGTGGGATCTAGTTCCCTGACCAGGAATTGAACCCAGGGTCCCCCTGCACTGGGAGTGCAGAGCCTTAGACACTGGACTACCAGGGAAGTCCTGCCAATTGCTTCTTTAAGTGGCCCCAAGTGGAAGTCACTGATCCACTGTCTTTTTCTGCCATCAGTTAGCAGCAGTGGAAACCATGCTGCTGCAGGAGCTAAATGAAGTATTTCCTTTCATTTCTGAAAAGAATTATTGGCTTTATACATAGACTCGGTCATGCAGAATTTTAACGAACCATAATGATCTTTTTGGTTCCCAGAGGTTTGAGCCTCTGTGCAAAATATTCCCGAGTCACCTTCAGGACTTCCTGTCTGCATTTTTGAATGTCACCTTTGCCCTTTTTGTTTTCTTGAGCACAGCTGCATAAAGCAGGTTAATACCAGCACTGTTTTGCCATCCTTTTCCACATCGGACAGTTGCAAATGATTCAGAGAAGCCACAGTCCACGACAAGCTCTTGTGTCATCAGAGAATCCCCTTTGACCTTAGTGTACCTCTTTTGAGCTGCTCAGTGTGTCTTGCGCTTGCCATAATTGGGGTCTGAAGCTTGTTGGTAAGGTTGGAGAATTTTGACAAGTTTGGAGATTCAGTGTGTGTGTGTGCTAGCCTTGGGGGCTGTACTAGTGGCTAAAGCTTGTGATGCAGAGGGGCTGCTTTGTTGCCAAGTTACAGAAAGGGTTGGACTTTTGCCATTGTATTGCCAAGAGAGTAGTTTATGCCATCTTTTTTTACTTTCTTCTTCAAAATGAGGAAGACAGTGGTCAGCAATTGTTTCCCCTAATTGACCTCTTGCAGACAATCTAGTTGTTTGCCACAGTTGACCTGATTTCAGGGAATGGTGGAAGCCTTATGTTATTGCTGCCTGGACGTTGAGGTAGTCCTTAGCGTTTGTTTTAATAGTTTTGTGTTTCTCTTAAGTCAAAATGATTTACTGTAAACAGATCATTAAGATTAATACCTTTTTGGAGAAGTTGACACAAGTCATTATTACCCAGCTGATCAGTGAGTCATCATTCATGGAAATTAACACAGTCTTGAACATACTTTTTTTCTGTGAACCCAGTGATTTTCAGTTCCCAGGTTCTGAGTCGGTAGGGCTTAGGTGGGTGGGGCCCAGGAATTTGCATTTCTATCAAGATGTCTATCTGGGAAAACACATTTTGAGTGCTCAAGGTTCTAGGCTCTTAAGAAGCTTTATGTCTGAAATAAAATTCTCCTGTGACTACAAGCCTTCTAACATAGTCTAGGTCGCAGTGTCATACCGCCCTGGTCAGAAAAGAATGTCAGCAGATGACTTTCCATGAGTGCCATGCAGCATATGGGCAGCAGAGCTGGGTGGCTGTTTTAGACATAAAGGCATGTCTACACAGCCTATTCTGTGTAACCTATTAAGAGGCTGAGCTGAAGTCATCCAGTCTGCTGAGTGAATGACCCCAGAGTGAGCTGTGCTCCACTCTTGGATCTGTCCAGATGTTTGAAAGCAGTGCTAAACCACATCGCCAGTATCATCATAGAACATTAAAAAACTGACAAATGCCCCAAAGGGTAGAATTTATTTTATAGCATCTAGAATGTGAACATGAGTCATGTAGTGTACTGGGATAGAATCCCAATGTACGATTGGCCTTTGTATCAGATGGGAACTTTAATTTTAGTCTTTGACAGAATCCCTGTCAGTCCTTCAGAGAATAAGTGCAAAAGTAGTGTTTCATCAGGAAGCTTGCAGGAACGTGGCCAGGGCCCCACACAGTCTTGTGTGTCTCTACCAAATTATAGCCGCCTGAATCTTCACTGAAATAAAAATAACATTTCCTGCAAGCGATGGTCCGAGTGTGTTTCCAATATCTGCAGATGAAAGGCCTTCTGGAAGAGACTGTTCTTCAATACAATTCACAGGGAAGGAGCATCCTTTCATGTGCTTGTCAGTATTTCTGCTCGCCTGGTGCGTTTCTTATACGTTAAAATAAAAACTGTTCGGTCAGACGAGCCACACATGAGGTATTTTATCAGATCATCCCAGGGTGTCAGTGTAGGCCATCTGACAGCCAGTCAGTAGGAGGCGTGCTTGCAATGAAATGTTTTAATTTTCCCTCAGAAGGGCAGGCGGGGATGCTTCCAGAGCAGTGGCCTGCAAACTGTCTGGCCTAAGAGGAGAGGGAGGGCCTCAGTGAGCTGACTTTGGTTTTGTTCCACAGACGCTCAGCTCCAGTTTGAGAATCGGTTTCCCAGTTGCATGGGGTGCGGTCAGCCAAGTCACACACAGAATTGGTTTGAGTGTTCTTCCAGAGTTTGGGGTGATTTGCTTCTCTGTAAAGCCCAAACATGAAGGTGGAGGGATGAGGGAGAAGGGCTATTAATATAATTCATTTGAAAGGGGTTTCTATTCAGTTAAAGTAGTAAGTAGGCAAACAAGGTAGTGTAGGATTAACTAACTTAAATCTTTTGAATGTTTCTGCTGAGAATAAATTTTTACTGAGTTTAAACAGAAATGATACTTATAATCGAGATGAACTATTCAAGGACAAACAGCCAGTGTAATGCTTGACAAAATGTATCTTTAAAATTAAGAAAACATATATTTACATGGCGAGAGAACTGGGGAAGTCTGCTTTTTAAATGTCATCCTTGTTTGTATTTATAGGACAATAGATTTTGTAAACTTGTTGAGGCCACATGACCTTAAGAGGAAAACAATATTTTTAAAAGAAATAAAGCAGCTGCACACTCAAACTTGTGATTTTACTTTAGTCTCCCCACAGCAGGTGGGGTAGTGCACAGGATATACAGGATTGATTCTACTGGTGTTTTCAGTTGAACTTTCTCTAAGAAAATCTCTAGTTATTACCTCTGGGGCTCTCAGTTCTGGTAGCCTCTGTTTTCTTTTTTAAGTTTAAAAAATAATCATAAAAGGATTTCTGAAGAACAAAACTCAGTTTCCCAAAACCATTGGCTCTTTTTTTTCGAAGCAGGGAGTGGGGAGTATTTTTTATTTTTGGTTTAATGATATCAGTGTTTTACAAAGCTGTCACAATAGTATAAAATTTTGTGCTTTTTTTTAATTAAAAATTGTTCTGCAAGCTACTGATGTTTTGAATTTTTTGAAAGTTTTCTTGAAATTAATTTTGATTATTTAATATTCTGTTGGAATGATGAACTGTAATTTACCCACCCACACACATTGTTGAATCTGGAGGTTGATTTTGATTACTGGTGTCTTTGAAGATATAGCAATGAACATTTTGTTGATTCAGTTTTTATTCTTCTGTTGAAATTTGGGTACACAATTTATTTTTATAGTGCTGTTTATGTTTCTTCAACTTCTACTGAAGGTTGTTTTGGGTTTTTTTTTTTTGGTTTAGAGTTGGGAGCCGTCTCTCAATTTACTAAATGGAGAATTGAGAATTACGTGAACCATAAAAACATTGATCCTTCTAACCCAGGACTAACTCATTAGGTTCTGGTTGTCAGTAGTAATAACAACCACTTTTGAGGGGAATCTATGCTTTTATATGTCTCATTGTTTTCTGGCAATGCAGGCGGTATCGATTAAACTGGGTGAACCAGCTACCAGATCCAGAATAGTACACTTGAGCCTAAATTAGTGAACTAAAAATAAATTTGGTTTCTTAGCCATAGGATTTGGTTTATTAAATTGTAGGCTAGGCAACAAGTCCTTAAACCACAGAGTACCAGGACTTTGTTTTTTCTGGCGTTCACAGAACAGTGGTATTCATGCTGATGGTTCCATTTGTAAACTGGATCATGCCCTGCCTGGCTTTTGAATGCCTGGTAATAATGTGCCTTAATTGCAGGTCAGTGAAGCCAAACTAATTGCTTGTTGGGCACTTGGATTGCCTTTTTAATTTGCTGTATAATGCAGTCCCTACCAGAAATGCACAATATGCCGTTATCTAAATAAAACTCATTAAAATCATCTTACAGACAACAGAATGCCTGATATTTTGCCCACAATCTTGCAAATAAAAGCAAATTGAATGGCATTATGGAGAGCTGTAATTTAGAAGCACTCTTTTAAAAAGTGCTTTTGTATCCATTTTAAAAGTGTACATAAATGACTGCTGTGGTTTCTATCAGTGTGATAGGTTTTTGTTTGTTTTTTACCAAGGATTATTTTGCTTCATGCTTTTAATATGTTTTAAATGGGAGTAATGACAGTTCACCCAGTAAGATTAGCACTCATCCAATGATGGCATTTCAGTTTAAAAAAAGAAGAAAAGAAAGACACTGGTGATACATTCCTAGCTCACAAAACACCAGTCCATAGGGATTACTTTTACGGTTTGTGGGGACAGTTGTTCAAGGGGGTTAAGATGGTCCGCACACTGTAGGACTTGTTTTCTCTCAGTTTCTCTGGACTAACAGGGCAGCTCAGCAGAGGCCTTCGCTTGGACTCTTTGGTGACTAATTTTATTCATATAGCTAATATTTATGGAGTAGCTCCTGAGTGCCAGGATCTGTTGTAGGTGTTGGGGATACCAGTTTTTGTTTTCTATTTATAATAAATACTTCAGACTCAAGAAGTGTGCTCAGTCATGTCTGCCTAATATTTAGCCCTAAAGAAAGATGTGAAGTGGATCTTAAGACTCTTCAAAATGATTTTAGAAATAAGGTAATATAATTAAGGAGCTTCTACGAGAGAATTTTCTAGATGTTTATATCAGTTGCTTTTTTTTAAAAAAAATAGAAGTTAGTCCATTATCTATTTTCCTTTTCTTTTGGTAGGTTATTTCTTATGAGAGTCATGGATATCCCCTATCTAAACTTGGAAGGACCAGACTGTAAGTGAATTTTTATTTTCTCATTGCATCTGCACATTTAAGTGTGTGGTCTGGAAAGGATAACATGAACAGAATTACTGAAGAAAGAGCTTTATTCACTTAAAAATAGCCAGTGATTTTGTGGTTGATATGAATAGTACGCTTAAGTTAATGTTACCCTTAGGCCTTGAGTAACCCATCTCTTGACTTACATTTTCCAGTTTATACATGAGTTGAATTTAAAAAAATATATATCTTCTCATCATTACTTCATTTTCACTCAGCACTCTGAGTTCATGATTTTCTATAAATATATTGTATATGTAATAGATTTCAAGATGTACTAGCCGTGTCAATAACAGTACATTTTCTGTTTTCCAATTATTTGAGTATGTATATATTTAAGTTTTGTGGGTAGGTTTTTTTTTTTCCCTCTTGGAAGACCTGGGACAACCAGGCTGTTTGAGAGGTAGTTGTTGCTTCTTCTGATTGTTCTTTTCTATTGCTGTTTTTGTAGCCTTGGGAAATTGCCTTAATATATGCCATAGGCATATAGAAACAGAGGAATTACACTTTATACATGATGATAATAATCACTGCAGTAGAAGTTTGAGGCCATACTGTGTTGCACTTCATATTAGTTTTGGTGCTTAAACCTGTTATCCTCGCAACAGTTTTGTGCACTGAGCCTCGTCATCCGCAATCTATAACCACGAGTGGCTTGAGTGGTTAGGCTTCTTGCTCTGAGTTGCAAAGTCAAGTGGTGGGTGTGGGATTAAGAAACAAGATTGTGACTCAGGACTGTGTCTGTTCAAACACAGTTCATTCAGTTTGGACAGTGCATTTTTTTTTTTTAAGTTAGAAATACATGGACATTAGGGCTCATTTGGTAATCGCAAGGCTTTCATAATGATTCTCCAAGTTAGCCTGGGCTCAGTTTCATCGACGAACCACTGGTCTGTTGTCCACTTTTCAGCCATCAACCTTTCATCAAAAATTTGTTTTGTAGTGCAGCCTAAACGTGATCACGTCCTCCATGTGACATTCCCCAAAGAATGGAAAACCAGCGACCTTTACCAGCTTTTCAGTGCCTTTGGTAAGTCAAGCATAAGTATAGATGTCCTTTTAGGGTCCTGCTCCTCTTTCAGTCTAGGTGGTCAAAGTATATAGATGGCTTCAGCTTGGACATAAAAGAGGATTAATATACAAAGTTTTCATCTCACTCAGGGAGTTTTTGTAGATTGGTATGCTGCTTTCTTATGCCAATATGATCTGAGGACCTTTTGCTAGCATCCCACAGTATAGCGCTGTTATTCGTCTATATCCATGGAAATCAAGAACAGTTAGCCCCTTACTGACCGACCCATGGGGAAGAAGTCTAGGTTAAATCATTGTTAAGATGAAATTGAAAGAGAATGCCTGTTTCATAAGAGCAGGCAGTTGCTGCTTGATACCAAATAGTCCAGCAGATAGGCACAGATGTTTGAGAGGACCAAGTATGAGGTAGGTTCTTCTGTTACCTTTTTTATCAGGTCAGGCAATTAGATTAAATTGAACAGTCTTCTGATTAGGGTTTATACAGGCCTTTCTGATAGTAAGTCTTCAGCAGTGTCTCTTAATTATACAAACTAAGTATTTAAACTGTCATCTCTCAAAATTCGTAATTAAAATGGAAAGAGCAAAAACCTGAATGTCCGATAATAAGAATGTTTAGTGAATGTTAATGTGTCTCCCCAACAGCTTAGTACGTAGCCATTTTAGAAAGAGTTGAAGAGTTTGTTAAAAGATGGTAAGGTGTTTATATTTTAGCATTTATAGTAAAAAGCAGATACGAAGTAGAATTCCTATATAACTAACATCATTTTTGTTGAACTTAGAAATCAAACTGAAAGGATGCACCGTGCTCTTATCACTGAATGTTTTAGATAGGATTTTTTTCTTCCTCTTTGTGCTTTTCAATATTTCTTAAAATAAACATATATTAGCTTTTATAAGTACAAAACGTTTTGCAATTTTTGGGAACCTAAGTGAACGCAAGTGTATTTCTGGCAAGTTATCCTAATCTTTGCAGATAGTCTAAATGACTTCTGAAATTCTGGTCCTGCTTTTTAATTTAAATGCAGTTAGATTTCACAGCACATTCATTTAGTAAGCTTTTGATTTTGTTTCCCATCTTGTGTTGCTCTTACCCCTATTTACTCAAACTTTAATTGGCTAAATTCAGCAGGACGCTCTGAGTAGAATATTTTTCATTTTAATTAAAGAAAGGTTAGCCGTGTGATATTGAACAGGTAACCTCTCTGTATTTGTGTTTCCTCCTTGGAGATGATGATGGTGATGATAATACTGCCTATTTAATAGGCTTGTCAGGATGATCAAATGAGCTGATCCATGGAATGCATTCAGAATAGTATGTGGCCTAGAGTAACTACTTAAGAAACGTTAAACATTGTTGTTGAGTCACTAAGTCTTGTGCAACTCTTTGCAACCCCATGGACTGTGGCCCACCAGGCTCCTCTGTCCCTGGGATTTCCCAGGCAAGAATACTGGAGTGGGTTGCCATTTCCTCCTCCAGGGGATTGAATCCACATCTCCTGCATTGGTAGGTGGATTCTTTTCCACTGAGCCACCAGGAAAGCCGAGCCATCTAGGAAGCCCCCAAATATTATTTGTCTAAAAAAAACATACAGGGTAGAGAGCTAAGGAAGTAATGGTAGTGACTTTTGTAATTGAGAAAGTCCTGGCACCCCACAGTGCAGCAGGAAGTGAAAGTTCTTTCCTGTGAAGGAGAAGCAAAGCAATTTTCAAGTATTCTGAAGCCTTCAAAAATTTTAATAGATAATAAAACAGTTTTTCATCACTAAGTTCTGGTGATGTTTAGCCATTTAAAAAAAATTCCAGTCTTCTGTGTTTTTTCAGGAAGAAGGTAGTGGGTAAATGCTTGCCCCTGGGTTTTCTCCAGCTTCCGGCCCTCTGCTCCTCTCCTGCCTCTGTCCGCTCTCCTGCATTCCATTCTGTTTGCGTTTCGCCTTTGCAGAGGACTTGTCTCTGTATGTGAAAGTCATTTCGTGCCACTATACTGCTTTCTGTCCCTCCGTGTTTTTCTTTTCTGTATTGGTCTGTCTTGGTTTCCTCTCTCTGACGCCTTCTTTTCCTTGTCCTCTATCCCCTACCTGCTTTTCTTTATTTGAGTTCTTTCCCTGGCCTTGAGATCAGCACTGAATTTTTCTAATTTCTTACACACATGGTCTCTGGTTTTTACTAGTGATCTTTTTAAAAATATACCAGGTTCATGGACTTTTAGTCTTTTAGTGCATGAACCTGGAATATTCCTTCATTTATTTAAGTCTTCATTAGTTTTCATTTGTTTGTTTTCAATCCTGAAAGTGCCAAATCCCAACGACTAGACCACCAGGGAATTCCCTACTCCTGATCTTGATTGGAAAAAAGTCTCTAAACCTGGCAGGAGGTTAGGTTGAATGATAAACTGCCTCAGAATTTAATCCAGAAGGATCTTTTTTTGTTTGTTTGTTTTTAAAACAAACTTTAGAAGGTTCTTCTGGTTTTCCTGGTTTATCTGCTTTCTTGAAGTTTTAACTGTAGTAGCTACTGTGATAGATTTAAATTTTATTTCTCTGTAGTGCTGAGATTTTTTATCATCTTTTAAACTAACACCTCATCTCTCTTTAAATTGATGGATGTTCTGAAATATATCAGATATACAAATGGAATCTGATAGCTATCTAAATGGCTAAATGCTTACTTTGCTTTTAATTCATTATTGCAGGTAACATTCAGATATCCTGGATTGATGACACATCAGCATTTGTTTCTCTCAGCCAACCTGAACAGGTACCAATTGGTAAGTGTGTTGGGCCTTTGTTTTGTGTGTTAATTAAAAGGTGGGAGCTTGCCCACTTTCCAGTCTAGATGCTGTGGTATTCAGTCAATTGATTTCACAAGCATTGCTGCCTGGTTTGTTTTGAGCTTGTCTCTAAAATAAAGGAAGTAGTTAGTAAGTATCGCATGTAGATGAGAAAATAAGACGAATGTATTGATTCTTTAGATAGACTCTATCATATATTTTTTACTTTTCTGTTCCTTTCTTACAGCTCTTTTTCTAAAATGATTTGTATGTTTACTTTGAAGGATAGAAAGAGCAAATTGAGAGGAATGGGGGACACCAGATGGTGATTCCTGTATTGACCTGTTTGCCTCTATACTTTCCCCATTTATTTTATAACTTTGTGGTTCACTTATTCCATTAAACTGGTATCAAATACTTGTTTTACAAACAAATAAACTGAAAGGTACTTTAGTTGCTTCTAAATTAGGATTGTAAAAAGGTCAGATACCAACTCTCTTATTGTTGGACCCTAGATAGTTTTGATATTAACCATCACAAAACATCCTGTTTTCTTAGGATGCAAAGCTATTGAAGAACATATGTATTGTTCAGCTACTTCTTCACATAGATTTCAAGTTCCTTGGTGCAAATAATAAAAACGTATGGAAATGTTAAGTATGCTGATTAACATTTTCTTCTTGTTAAATGAAGTGCCACAGACTAGAAGTATGTAATTCTGATGATGTATGAGCAGAATATAAGCAGTTCTATATGAAAATTTCTACAAATACACAAATTCAGGTCAAATATTTTTTGGTATTTAAAAAAAAGTATATAGCCATCACAGGAATATATGCCATGTTATAGAAATGGAAAGTTTAGGCTCTGGAATCATACTGCTGCACTGCCTATAGTTGTGTGACCTTGGGCAAGTTCTTTGATAAGCTTTTGCTTATCTTTATAAACTGAGGACAGTGTTACGGGTTTTCTAGGGTTGTTGTGAGGATTACACGAAATGATTATGTATATTATATACAGCTGGCATTGCTTTGAACTTTTATGATGGTTATTTCGTAGTAGATTTCAATATGAAAGGCACTGCAGGAGCTCATGACACCAGGAACAGGGTGTGAATGATACTGCTGTTAATAGTTACATAGTTGCTTATTTGTGACCCATCCCCCAACAGTCCTTAGAAAAACAGTTTACATGGAATCCGAAAGAAATGGATTATTAGAAAGCGAAGGATGACTTCAAGTGTGGAGGCAGGGACCCTGAGATTAAGACGGTCGTGAGACATCAGCGAGGATGAGAGAGCACTGACGGGAACTCCACACCGCAAATCCCCCCCGCCCCCATTTATCTCTTTTATTTGTTTTTGGCTGTGCTGGGTCTTCATTGCTGTGCGTGCGCCTTCTCTAGTTGTGGCAGGCGGGGGCTGCTCTTCTTGTGGTGCGTGGGCTTCCCATTGCAGTGGCTTCTCTTTGTGCGGAGCTCAGGCTCTAGGTGCCTGGGCTCAGTAGGTGCAGCACCGGACTCTAGAGCCCAGGCTCAGTGGTTGTGTTGCAGGGACTTTAGTTGTCCCGAGGCCCGTGGGATCTTCCTAGATCAGGGATCAAACCCATGTCTCCTGCACTGGCAGATGGATTCTTAACCCACTGTACCACCACGGAAGTCCCCCACCCTAAATCTCATCACATCGTCTCTACTCATTCAGTGTTGCCCTTCAGCTCCCTCACTGGTCGCTGAGCTTAAAAGCTACTGTACTATTGAAAGACGCAAAAATAAGTTAAGTGAATAATCATTATGGGACATCAAATATGGTATAATAGGAACATTAAAAGAAGCCTTGACACCTCTTACCTGTAAACAAGGAATTATGCCGTGCAGTGGGAGTGAAGGGGATCCACATCTCCTGCACTGGTAGGTGGATTACCAATGGTAATCCATTGGTAGCCTGTCACACAGGCTTTAAAGTCACACTGACATGGGAACTAGCCTCCCTTTGCCACCTGTCAGCCACGCACCTCAAGACATGTTACATAAACTCTAAGCCACAGGTTCCTCCCTTGAGAGATGGAGATGATGATAGTTACTTTGTAAAATGATATCATATATTATCTGTCTATTTAATTTGGCTCTCTGGGTCTCAGTAGTGGCACTCAGTATCTTTGATCTTTGTTGTGGCATGCAGGATCTTTAGTTGCAGCATGTGAACTCTTTGCAATTTGTGGGATGTAGTTCTTCAACCCCTGGATTGGGAGCTGAGAGTCTTAGCCCCTGGACAGCCGGGGAAGCCCCAAGATCACAGATTTTAAGTTCTCAGCAAAGAGCCTGGCACTCCACCAGCAGTGCCTGAGAATTGGTACTAATTATTATGATACTGCTTGGCCTCCCTCGCTGTGAACAGTAAACATAAGTATGTGTAAATCTGGAATTTGTAAGACACTAGTGAGTAGTATTTACTTGAAAATGCAAGCATAATTCCTTCTTTATGGGTAAGAGGTGCCAAAGCTTCTTTTAATGTTCCTGTTATACCGTATTTGATGTCCTGTAATGATTATTCCCTTACTTATTTTTGCATCTTTGAATAGTACAGTAGCTTTTAAGCTCAATATTTTATTCAGTGATACCTGAAATCAGGGAGCTAGATTTCAGAATCACGTAGCCACAGAAGTCTTCTGATTTGCTTATTTGCCTGTCTTATTCGCCACGGGGGGCTTCCCGTGGCCGATGATGAAGAATCTGCCTGCAATGCAGGAGACCTGAGTTTGATCCCTGGATCAGGAAGATCCCCTGGAAAAGGGAATGGCTACCCACTCCAGTATTCTTGCCTGGAGAATTCCATGGACAGAGGAGCCTGGTAGGCTACAGTCCATAGAGTTGCATAGAGTCAGACACGACCGAGTGACTGAGACACACACACATTCACCACTGGATCCCTCTCATGCCTGGCATGTGAATGGGCCAGGTAGGGAATCGGCCAAGATGAAATTGTGACCTTTTTACCTTCTTTCCTCCTAGGTTGAGAAGTTAGGTGACTGTTTCTTTTTTTTTTCTATTTTTTACTTCCTTCTCTTCTTCATTTTTTATTTATTTTATTATTATTTTATTTTGGGGATCTTTGTTGTGGCATGTAGGCTTTCTCTAGTTTTGGCACACTGGGACTACTCTCTAGTTGCAGTGTGCTGACTCCTTGCGGTGGCTTCTCTTGTTGGAGAACATGGGCTTTAGAGCCTGAGGGCTTAGTAGTTGCGGCACGTGGGCTTAGTTGCCCAAACCTGAGTTCCTCCTTTGGAAGGTGGATTCTTAACCACTGGACCACCAGGAAAGTCCTGTGACTTGTCTGTTGATACATGCAGCTGTGCAAGTCTAATATTCCACAATAGTCTCTCTTCTGACAGAAAAGACAACTCTTAACGTAAATACCTGGCCATTTGCACGTACTGTGCCTGTGACTGCAGGTTTCTTGGCCAGGAGCCGTCTTTTACTCAGCCATCCTCTCCCTCCAGAAGCCTGGCTCTGTCCTACTTCCATCCTCACCTCAGCCTCAACATCTGTATCTCCACGTATTTTCTCAGGGTCTTTATAGCGGTTTGGACCCCGTTCTCTGTGTGGCGCCTGGTACCCTTTCTTAGCATACCTTGCTTCCCTGGTTGTCTTGCCAGATGGACTGGAAACTCTCTGAGAGCAAGGACCTTATCTCGTTTGCCATTGTGTTTTCAGGGCTTCGAGTTGTAGTGTCTGATGTTAGAAGTGTATGTTACGTAGTTGTTGAGCTGAGTAAATGCCATTTAAGGTGTCATGACTTAGAAATGCCTTTTTGCACTTGCTGGGTGTATCTCGTGTCTCAGGCCTTGTGCTGTGATTTCTGCTGCTGCTGCTGCTAAGTCGCTTCAGTCGTGTCCGACTCTGTGCGACCCTATAGACGGCAGCCCACCAGGCTCCGCCGTCCCTAGGATTCTCCAGGCAAGAATACTGGAGTGGGTTGCCATTTCCTTCTCCAGTGCATGAAAGGGAAAAGTGAAAGGGAAGTCGCTCAGTCGTGTCCGACTCTTAGCGACCCCATGGACTACAGCCTACCAGGCTCCTCCATCCATGGGATTTTCCAGGCAAGAGTACTGGAGTGGGGTGCCATTGCCTTCTCCGTGTGATTTCTGAAATGATGCAAATGTTTCACTGAAAGACGCTTTTTTATCGTGGTGATTTTACCGATGAGCGAGACCCAAGGTATTTAATATGCTGCAAATCCTGTTAATGTTAACGTAAACAAATTACTTATTCATTTCAGCGGAAACACAGGGCCTGTTACATCAATAACATAACATTGGAAAAATCATTAAATGCCTATTTATATAGCAGCTCGTAATGGCTTCTTTGGCTCAGTTACAAACTATTTTTGATTTACGTTTAAGAAGTTGCTTTTTAACTGACACCTGTCTTTTTTTTTTAATTTCTTCATCGTGCTGAGTCTAATCAAAATTTCTTCAAAGCATTTTCATGACTATGACAGCTCTTTCTCAGGTCTATCAAAATGATTAAAACTCTTCTCCTGAGTGGCATTTAGTTTGATTCCTGTTGCTTTTTGTTTCTTTGTTTTTTCACATTCTTCCCCTCTGTCTGGGAAGACAGCCTGTGGCCAGTGTGGGACTTGACGCCATGGAGGAGATCACTTAACCTCATCGTTTGACTATTTTTCTCAGAGTCATTGAATAAGAAATCACCTGTAATGGTCACATCTGAATAACTCAGACATATTTAGGATTTTTATATCCATAGTGCAGTCTTGTTTAATGGGGGAAAGAGCTCGACGATATTTCAAATGTACTGGCTCTTCCTAGTCTTACTCTCAATATTTAGACATTGTCTTATGTGTCCTTAGGCTCCTCTGTCCATGGAATTCTCCAGGCAAGAATACTGGAGAATTCCCTTCTCCAAGGGGATCTTCCTGACCCAGGGATTGAACCTGGGTCTCCTGCAGTGCAGGTAGATTCTTTACAGTGTGAGCTACCAGGGAAGCCCCTTAAATACATTATAAGGCATTATCCCTCTGCCTATAGTTCTTATAGAAATAGCTTGAGGAAAATTAGCTTTTCATTTGTTTTGGAAGTCGGAGGTTGGAGCACACCATGAATACTACAGAGAAATTTAAAAAGCAAAAATTGATGAAGGCACTGTAGAAGAGGTAAAAAACCTAGTGGTTATTTTGTAAAGCTAGCCCCCATTCAGGGAGTTACAGAAATTCCTGATACGCTGCCTTAGGAGCTTGTTCACGATGAGTTTATTGGGATGGGTAGGTACCTGGCTTTATAGCTTCACTTCAGTCCCTAGTATGAGTGTGTTTATGTTAAATCATCCTTTTAAAAGCCCAGCTTGTGATTCTGCTGAACAGATAAACATCAGAGTTGTGATGTGGTTTTTGAGGTGATTATTCAGTACTGAATTTCCAAAGAGGCTGCTTATAACTTTAAACTTCACCTGTGCTTTTTGTTAGCCTATTAAAGTTTACTGAATCTGTAGAGGTACTCATTTGTGGGATTGATTTGTGTTCTTGTTTTTCCTCAGTCACCCTAGGTTCCTGACTTTGTTGCTCTTTTCAAAGAACCAGCTTTTGGCTGACTTCATTTTTCTCTGTTGTTTGCTGGTGTCTATTTTGTTGGTTGTTTTCTTTCTTTTTTAAGTTGCTTTGGGTTTACTTTGCTCTTCTTTTCCAGTTTCTTGAAGTAGAAAGTTATGTGCTCCTTTTTCCCCCATCTTCTAAAATATTTTTGAGCCTGGCTTCCGATAGCTTAGCAGTCCAGCCAGTGATCAGTCAGGTGTGCTTGAGCACCTTGAGCCATTAAGGCTTTCTGCTTTTGCCAACAAGGTTTGGGAATGTTCAGCATCCCGCCTTCAAGCAGTTCACAGGTCTGCCCCAGTTTTCACTTTTGGGTGGACCTTCTTTCTCCAGTGTGAGTGTATAAGGCCTCACGCCCAGCCAACAGTGTGTATGTAGCTAAGACCCTCTCCCAGTCATTGATTTTGACCTCTTTTTGTTTCTAATATAAGCATTTAAAGCTAGAAGTTATCCTCGAAGCACTCTTTCAGGTACATCCCATCAACTGTACTTTGTGTTTGCATTCTTGTTAGGTTAGACACGTTTTCTAAAGGCTCCTTTAACCAGGGATTATTGGGAAGGGTGTTGTTTAATTTCCAAGTACTTTGAATTTTGCTTGATTTCTTATTGTTACTACTTTATAATTTAATTGTGTTGTGATTAGAAATTTTACTATGATTTCAATCCTTTTAAATGCAGTGGAATTTAAATTCTGCGGGATAAGGTTTGATCTATAAATATCACTTGTTCAGATATTGTATCTTTACTAATGTTTTATTTAGTAGTTCTATCCATTTTTGAGAGAAGGTGTTAAAATCTCATATGATTGTGGAAGTGTCTATTTGCCCTTTTTCATTTGTCATTTTTCATGTCATATATTTTGAAGCTGTTATAATTATTTTGTCTTTCTGGCAAATTCATTCATCATTATGAAATGCCTGTCTTTATCTTCTGTGTTACTGTTATTTTTAAGTCTAATCTGATATTAATATAGTGAGTCTTTTTTATGTTTGGTAAATCCTTTATGGTGTATCCTTTTTCTTCCATTTACTATAAGCCCATCTATGTATATATAAAATAATCTCTTGTATTTGCAGACGGCACATAGTTGGGTCTTGCTTTTTTAAAAAATCCATTCTGATAACTCTGACTTTTTATTGGAGTATTTAGTCCATTGATGTTTAGTGTAATTATTTCTATGCTTAGGCTTGTCATTTTAAAGTTTGTTTTTTGTTTATTCACTCTGTTTTTTATTCCTTTGTTTCCCCCTTTCCTGTTGTCTTTTGGATTATTTGAAAAATTTAAAAATTCCATTTTAATTTTTCTGTTGGCTTTTTAGTGCTATACCTATTTGCTTTAGAAATTTCAACATATATTCATAACTTTTCACAGTCCTCTTAGAGTTCATGTTCTCATATAGAAGGCAGAAACCTTACCTATATATAGGTAGAAATTGTTGTATATATATTCCACAGAATTCAGTACATTTAAATAGGTCCATTTACTCTAATTCCTGTTGTCTTTCTGGCTGTGATTGGCATATGTATTACATGTGCTCTGATTATAAATCCCACAGAATGGTGTTATAGTTTTGCTGTAAGTAGTCATATGTATTTTAAGAAATTAAAGGGGTGAATTTTTGTATTTTCCCAGATATTTACCATTTCAAATGTCTTCATTCATTCCTGAAGATCTAAGTTTCTTTAGGGTATCATTTCAGTTCAGCCTGAAGAACTTCTTTAGTATTTCTTATAGTGCTGGTGTGGTGGCAACTGTTTCTCTCGGTTTTTCTTTATCTGAAAATTTCTTTTTTTGCCTTCATTCATGTAGAACATTTTAGCTGCATATAGAATTCTGGGCTTTTCTTTCAGCATTTAAAGATGTTCCACCATCTTCTGGCTTCCATGGTTTCTGATGACAAGGTTGCAGTCATTTGAATCATTGTTGCCCTCTGTGTAACGAATTGTTTTTCTCTGACTACTTTAAAGATTTTTCTCTTTACCATTGATTTTTTTTTAGAGTTTGTAGGCATGGCTTTCTTTGTAATTATCCTTTTGGGGTTGACTGAACTTCTTTAATCTATAGATTTATGTCGTTTATCAGGTTTGGGAAGATTTTAGACATTATTTGAATATATTTTTCCTATTCTGTATTCTCTTAATTCTTCTTTTGGGACTTCAGTTACCTATATGTAGGAGACCTTTTGATTTTGTTCCTATGTTTCCTGATGCTCTGTTCATTTCTTTTCTACCTTTTTCTCCCTCTTCTTTAGAATGGATCATTTCTATTGACCTACAAGATCATTGACTCTTCCCTCAGTCATCATTATTCTGCTATTAAGCCCGTCCAATGAATTTTTAATTTTATATATTTTTTAGTTCCATATTTTCATTCAGTTTATTTTTCACTTTTTCTACTTCTCTGTTGAGATTTTTTATTTTGAGCCTATATATCTTGACCTTGATGAATATATTCAGAATAGCTAGTTTAAAGTCTTTGTCTAGTAATTCCAATGTCTGTGTCATCTAAGCATTGGTACCTGTTGATTACTTTGATTTTGAGACTGGGTCACATTTTCCTGACTCCTCATATATTCAGTAACTTGGGATTGTTTCCTGGACAATGTGACTATTCTTTTGTGGTGACTTTGGATTCACTTATATTCCTCAGAAGAGTGTTGCTGTTTTTGTTTTAGTTTTAACAGGCAATTGGCTTAAACTTCAAAGCCTCTCATTCCTGTGGTGGGAAATAGCTTAGATGTTAGCAGTTCAGACTGCTTTTACTCTGCCACATGTATGGCCAAGGATCAGCCAGTTGTGATGTGTGTTCTCAGTCGCTTTTCAGTTATGTCCGACTCCTAGGCGACTGTATGGATTGTAGCCCGCCAGGCTCCCCTGTCCATGGGATTCTTCAGGCAAGAATACTGGAGAGGGTTGCCATGCCCTCCTCCAGGGGATCTTCCCGACCAAGGGATTGAACCTGTGTTTTTTATGTCTGCTTCGTTGGCAGGCGGGTTCTTGACCAATAATGCCCCTGG
This sequence comes from Giraffa tippelskirchi, assembly GCF_054371585.1. Lineage (NCBI taxonomy): Eukaryota > Metazoa > Chordata > Mammalia > Artiodactyla > Giraffidae > Giraffa > Giraffa tippelskirchi. The sequence goes on from NC_137287.1 coordinate 27,991,036, forward strand.
AAAGCCCCACATTGGGGTGCCCATACCCTGGTTTCCTCTTTCCTAGGATTCCTTCGTCATTCTGTATTGCCACTGGTTACCCCTTGCTTCCCCCCTGACTTCTCCGATGAGAAAGACATGGGATTTCTCTATCAGAGTTTTAATTCCTCTTTGCCCTTTTTACTACAGATTCCCTTTAGGGCAAAGTCACATTAAAAAAATGAAAACAAAAAACCCAGGAAATCCACTCTGTGCTAGTTTGCTTCCTTCAAGTTTTGACTCCCCTCCAGTATCTCTCAGTTTCTGTCCCAGGGCCCTTAAATATTTGTTTTTAGCATTTTTCCCCAGAGCTTATGTTGTCATCAGTGGAAAGGTCAGCTTGTTAGGAGCTTATTCCTCCATCTTGGAGGTAGAATGCTCTTACCTTTGCTTTTCATTTGTTGCCCCATAGCATCTGCTTTTGATGCAAAACTTCCTGCTGTACTATGCCATACTTGAACTACGTCTTTCTCTTTGTTTAATAACATTTTAAGAGAATCTAATGCTAATGCAATAACAACCTGTCGCTTACTTCCTCTAACCAGTTAAAAAGTTTCAGTTCAGTTCAGTTGCTCAGTCATGTCTGACTTTTTGCAGCCCAATGGACTGCAGCACACCAGGCCTCCCTGTCCATCACCAACTCCTGGAATTTACTCAGACTCATGTCCATTGAGTCGGTGATGCCATCCAACCATCTCATCCTCTGTCGTCCCCTTCTCCTCTTGCCTTCAATCTTTCCCAGCATCAGAGTCTTTTCAAATGAGTCAGCTCTTCACCATCAGGTGACCAAAGTATTGGAGTTTCAGTTTCAACATCAGTCCTTCCAATGAACATTCAGGACTGATTTCCTTTAGGGTTGACTGGTTGGATCTCCTTGCTGTCCAAGGGACTCTCAAGAGTCTTCTCCAACACCACCGTTCAGAAGCATCAATTCTTCAGTGCTCAGCTTTCTTTATAGTCCAACTCTCGCATCCATACATGACTACTGGAAAAACCATAGCCTTGACTAGACAGACCTTTGTTGGCAAAGTCTGTGGTTTTTAATATGCTGTCTAGGTTGGTCATAACTTTTCTTCCAAGGAGTAAGCGTCTTTTTATTTCATGGCTGAAGTCACCATCTGCAGTGATTTTGAAGCCCCCAAAAATAAAAAGTTCCTTTTAAATACCACGCATATACTGATAGACAATATCCTGACAAACGATTGGTGTTTTTGCTTCTATCTGTGGTGCTTTTCATAGTTGGCTAGTGTGTTTCTGTATATTTATTCTTGTCAAAGAAGAAATGCACAGAACAGTCAAGAACCAAAAAATAAGTGATATTTTTCCTTTCTTGGTAATTTTCCTAATCTTAAATGGTATGTGGGTTCAACAGTTATCTTGAATTATAAATTATGGCAATAAATAAATGAGTTCAACTACAACATGCCTTTTTGAAATAAAAATTCTTTTAAATAAGCTTGTTCCGGAGGGAGAGGATAGATGACTTAACTTTTGGTTAAAATTATACATGATTTTTATGCCATATGTACTGGATCCTGAAAGCAATGTTCTGTTTTGTTTTTTGACCATACCACGCAACATGTGGGATCTTAGTCCCCTGACCAGGGGTTGAACCCATGCTTCCTGCAGTGGAAGCGGGGAGTCCTAACCACTTCCGGGAAAATCCTTATATTTGTTTTTATACAGAACAAGATTTTTTTTTTTTTTAATAGTAGTGGCTTATCGAGTACTTGAGTTTGGTAAAGGAAAATCATTATTAGTATGAAGCATGCATGTCTAGGGAGTGTGGCCAAAATCTTTAAAAAAAAGCATGCATGTCTATATGTTTTGTGTTGATATCTTCTCATTTGAAAACTTGTAAGAGCAACTGACTCTTTTTATTCCCCCTTTAAATCACTTAATCCACAAAAGGCACTGTGGAAATTTTTAATAATATTTATTAGTAACCTTCTTGTTTGCCTGATTCCCTTATGTGTTTAATCTTGAGAGTTAGCAGTCTTATGCACCTCTGCTGTGAAATCTGTATCAGGTAGATTTATTTAAGAGCGTGACAGTGACTTGGACTCTTCCTAATTAAGGCATTAGCTGGTATAAGAATAGGGCGGAAAGTTTCCTGACTGCCAGATAAGGCTTCCCAAGTTCTTAATAGAATTACCAGTGTTAAAGCAAGCAGTGAGGAAATGAATCCTGTGGCAGTGAGAATGTCACCAGGAGAAACACAGTGTGCTTCAGAGGCTGGATCTTTATCTTCTGTTCAGTTGCTTGTTGTTCAAGGAACTGGGTTTGATCTTTGTGTTTAAGGGGCCACGTTATATCTGGTTCAAAGACTGTTTGCTTTGTGATGCACTGGCTGAATATTCAGGAAACCCATCAAATTTAGTTGTCATGTCATTTGTTAAAATATTGCTTTTGTTTTGCTCTCCCACTTCCAATTTTAGAAGTAAATCAAACTCAGTATAGAAAATGTGAGAAATATCTGAAAATATAAAGAAGAAAACGGTTCAGCCATGGTCTCACCATCTAGATATGAATGCTAGCAGTATTTTGGCTAGTGTTTCCTGTCAGTTGTTTTACTCTGTCTGGATGAGTATTTTTATAATGTTTTTTAATACTAGAGACTTGACTTTAAATGCGTTTTTTAAAAACAATCATATGTTTATTTTAGAATTTTGGCTGTGCTGAGGCTTCCTTGCTGCACAGACTTTTCTCTAGTTGCGGTGCGTGGGCTTCCCTTTGTGGTGGCTTCTCTTGTTGCAGAGCACCAGCTCCAGGGAGCTCGGGCTTCAGTAGTTGCGGCTCGAGGACTCTAGATCGCAGGATCAGTAGTTGTGGCGCACGGGCTTAGTTGTTCTGAGGCACGTGAGACCTTCCTGAGAGCCCATGTCTCCTGCATTGGCAGGTGGGTTCTTTACCACTGAGTCAGCAGGGAAGCCCTAAATGGTTTTTAGGTCTGCTTTTTTATTTAACATTATTTCACAAGCACTTACCATGCCATTACACATTTTTCCACAAGTTTCCTTTGAATGGATGCACTATATTTCATTGTATAGACATATATATATATGAAACTTATTTAACTGGAATCCCTTTTGGATATATAAGTTATATCCACATTTTTACTATTTTAAGTAGCTTCTTTAATGAGCATCTTTGCCTTTATTTATCTCTGATTATTTTCTTAAAATAAATTCTGAAGACATGAAATCATAATGATGATCTTAAAGAAAATAATCTAAAATAAGTCGTTTTTTCCTCTTACTGAACAGTGATAATTTTTGTTAATAGAAAAGTTTTAAAGTACCAAAAAATAAGAATTTGTGTAGCTTCCCTCTTGTTATTAACAGAGATAATTGCAGTAGCATTTGAGATGTACTTTTGAATTGTGTATATTACATTTAAGTCTATATTTCATCTTATAGTATTTTATGCTTTGCGTATTGTTTTACTGTGTTCTTTTAACAGTGCTTCATGTCTATGTAATAAGCTCTTTATATTTTTTCATGTTTAGTTGAATAACATTTCATCATGAGTGTATCATTTATTTAACCAGTTTTGTGCTGAACATTTATACAGTTTTAGGACTCTTTACTCCTATTTCAAAATAAGCTTTTATTTATTCTTCAGATTGAGCTTAGAATTGTTCTGTTAGGGTCATTCAAAAGGTCCACTTGGATTTTTCACTGCTATTTTAACAAATTAATTCCATTTGCATCTTTATTTAGACATATTCAGTCTTTGTGATGAGGAATATGTATCTTTTCCTTCACTCAGATAATTTTGTGCATCTTTGAATGTAGTTGTGTGTCTTGTGGTTCTTGTATTTATCAGCATACTTTTCAGGGTTACACAGAATAAGTTAGAAAGCAGGTTCCATTGTGTCTGTCCCAGAGAATAGGCTCCTGTGTCCTCTACATCTCCTGGAGTTTTCTCAAATTCATGTCCATTGAGTTGGTGATGCTATCTAGCCGTCTTATCCTCTGCTGTTCCCTTTTTGCCTTCAGTCGTTCCCAGCATCAGGGTCTTTTCCAATGAGTAGGCTCTTTGCACCAGGTAGCCAAAGTATTAGAGCTTCAGCAACAGTCTTTTCAATCAATATTTAGCGTTGATTTCCTTTAGGATTGACTGGTTTGATCTCCTTGCAGTCCAAGGGACTCTCAAGAGTGTTCTCTCACACCACAATTTGAAAGTATCAGTTCTTTAGCGCTCAGCCTTCTTTATGGTCCAACTCTCACATCAGCACATGACTACTGGAAAAACCATAGCTTTGACTATATGGACCTTGACAAGCAAAGTGATATCTCTGCTTTTTAATATGCTGTCTGAGTTTGTCATAGCTTTCCTTCCAAGAGCAAGCGTCTTTTAATTTCAAGACTGTGTTCACCATTTGCAGTGATTTTGGAGCCCAAGAAGATAAAATCTCTCACTGCTTCCACTTTTTCCCCTTCTGTTAGCCATGCTATGATGGCACCAGATGCCATGATGTTAGTTTTCTGAGTGTTGGTTTCAAGCCAGCTTTGAAAGTCTCCTCTTTCACTCTCATCAAGAGGCTTTTTAGTTCTTCTTCATTATCTGCCATTAGAGTGGTATCATTTGCATATCTGAGGTTGTTGGTATTTCTCCCAGCAGTCTTGATTCCAGCTTGTGATTCAGCCAGCCCAACATTTCATGATGTACTCTGTATGTAAGTTAAATAAGCTAGGTGACAATATAGAGCCTTGTCATACTCCTTTCCCAGTTTTGAATTGTTCAATTGTTCCATGTCTGATTCCAACTGTTGCTTCTTGACCTACATACAGGTTTCTCAGGACACTGGTAAGATGGTCTGATACTTCCCATCTTTTTAAGAATTCTCCACAGTTTGCTGTGAAAGTCAAAGGCTTTAGTGTAGTCAGTGAAGCAGAAGTAGATGATTTTTTGGAATTCCCTTGCTTTCTCCGTGATCCAATGAATGTTTTCTATTTGATCTCTAGTTCCTCTGCCTTTTCTAAACCCAGCTTGTACATCTGAAACTTACTGGTTCACATACTGCTGAAGCCTAGCTTGAAGGATTTTGAGCATAACCTTGCTAGTATGTGAAATGAGTGCAGTTGTATGGTAGCTGGAAAATTCTTTGGCATTGCCCTTCTTTGGGATTGGAATGAAAACAGACCTTTTCCAGGCCTTTGTCCACTGATGAGTTTTCCAAATTTGCTGACATATTGAGTGCAGCACTTTAATAGCGTCATCTTTTAGGATTTTAAATAGCTCAGCTGGAATTCCATCAACTCCACTAGCTTTGTTGGTAGTAATGCTTTCTAAGGCCGATTGACTTCACACTCCAGGATGTCTGACTCTAGGTGAGTGACCACACCATTGTGGCTTTCCAGGTCATTAAGACCTTTTTTATTCAGTTCTTGCCACCTCTTCTTAGCATCTTCTGCTTCTGTTAGGTTCTTACCGTTTCTGTCCTTTGTTGTGCCTATCCTTGCATGAAGTGTTGCTTTGATCACTCTAATTTTCTTGAGGAGATCTCTAGTCTTTCTCACTGTATTGTTTTCCTCTATTTTGTTGCATCGTTCATTTAAAAAGGCCTTCTTATCTCTCCTTGCTGTTCTTTGAAACTCTTCATTCAGTTGGGTATGTCTTTCTCTTTCTCCTTTGCCTTTCACTTGGCTTCTTTCTTCAGCTATTTATAAAGCCTCCTTAGGCAACTGCTTTACCTTGTTGCATTTCTTTTTCTTTGAGATGATTTTGGTCACTGCTCCTGTACAGTATTTAGAACCTCCGTCCATAGTTCTTCAGCTACTCTGTCTACTAGATCTAATCTCTTGAGTCTATTCATCACCTCCACTATATAATCATAAGGGATTTGATTTAGGTCATTCCTGAATGGCCTTATGGTTTTCCCTATTCTCTTCAATTTAAGTCGGAATTTTGCACTAAGGAGCTCATAATCTGAACCACAGTCAGTTCCAGGTTTTTTGTTTGTTTGTTTTTGTTTTTTTACTGACTGTACACAGCTTCTCCATTTTCAGCTGCAAAGAACATAATCAATCTGATTTCGGTATTGACCAACTGGTGATGTCCATGTGTAGATTGTCTCATGGGTTGTTGGAAAAGGGCATTTGCTATGACCAGTGTGTTCTCTTGACAAAACTCTGTTGGCCTTTGCCCTGCTTCATTTTTTACTCCAAAGCTAAACTTGCCTGTTACTCCAGGTATCTCTTGACTTCCTTCTTTTGCATTTCAGTCCCCTATGATGAAAATAACATCTTTTTTTTGATGTTAGTTCTAAACGATGTTGTAGGTCTTTATAGAACCAGTCAACTTCAGTTTCTTTGGCATCAGTGGTTGGGGCATAGACTTGGATTACTGTCATGTTGAATGATTTGCCTTGGAAGCAAACCAAGATCATTCTTTCATTTTTGAGATTGCACTCAAGTACTGCATTTTGGACTCTCTTGTTAACTATAAGGGCTACTCCATTTCTCCTAAGGGAGTCTTGCCCACAGTAGTACATATCATGGTCAGCTGAATTAAATCCACCCATTTCTGTCCATTTCAGTTCACTGATTCCTAAGGTGTTGATGTTCAATCTTGTCATCTCCTGCTTGACCATGTCTAGTTTACCTTGATTCATGGACCTAACATTCCAGGTTCCCATTGCAACATTGTTCCTTAAGGCATCAGATTTTACTTTCAACACCAAACACATCCACAACTTAGTGTTGTTTCCGTTTTGGCCCAGCCACTTCATTCTTTCCGGAGCTATTATTAGTTGCCCTTTGCTCTTCCCCAGTAACATATTGGACATATTCTGTCCTGGGGTGGGTCTCATCTTCCGGTGTCATATCTTTTTGCCTTTTCATACTGTTCTTGGGGTTCTCCAGGTGAGAATAGTAGAGTGATTTGCCATCTCCTCCTCCATTGGAGAGGAGGAGGAAACGTTTTGTCAGAAGTCCTCTATGACATATTCGTCTTGGAAGGCTCTGACCCATGAAGGGGATGAAAAATATTGCCAGTGAAATCTCTTGGCATGGTGAAACTACAGGTAAATTTTACTTTCTTGTGGGTTTTTTTTCTGTCTTCTGATTTTTCTCTAGGACAGGTATTACCTGTATATTATAATTTAATAATGAAGATGTACTTCTTTCATTTTTGTATGTGCAGGAAGACAGCAAAAGGAAACTTCTTGCTTCTAAAATTCTTAAATGTCTAGCATGTGGTTGACTGTAGTTATTTTATGGTACCTTTTTCCTGATCATGAAATTTATGGAATTAGTTCCTCTGAATTTTCCTTCTTCAACTTTTTGGTGTAAATCTGCTATTCTGGGAAGGTAAGTATGAAGCATCTTTGATTTGTGTTATTTGTTGATCATATTTCCACTGTTGAGTATTTTTACAACCTGTCTTTTCTTGTTTATCCTGGAAAGAAGCCCAAACATCACTTTTGTAGCAGGATGACTGTCACTTCATTATGTTCAGCAAAAATGCCAGAAAATACTAGACTGTTGGAGTGTTAAATAACTTGTAATTGATGGTGGTGGTGACCCTGGCACTTCAGACCAGGGTTTTACCTTAATTTCTACACCTCAGTGTCAGCATATCTAGATATTTACTAGTGTGTTTCAGGTTGCATGGTTATAAAAAGCAAGCATGGCTTAAAATAAGTGTTTATAATAAGGCTTTATATTACATTGTCCTACTAGTAGGAATGTCTTTTATTCCTTCTTACTTGGAGCAACGTGGGGAGCTTCATGGAGGTTTGTTTTCTAATTGCTTCACAGGCCAAGGAGCAAACTGCTACAGTATTGGGCAAAGGAACAGAAAAGAGGGCTTCCCAGGCGACACAGTGGTAAAGAATCAGCCTGCCAGTGCAGGAGATACTAGAGGCTTGGGTTTGATCCCTGACTTGGGAAGATCCCCTGGAGTAGGAAATGACAACGCACTCCAGTATTCTTGCCTGGAAAATGGCATGGGCAGAGAAGCCTGTGGGCTACAGTCCTTGGTGTTGAAAAGAGCTGGACATGACTCAGAAACTGAGCACACAGACAACATAGGAAAGAGACCAACACATGAAAATAAAACTTTGAAACTGAGCTTTTTCCCCTCAAAAATCCTTTATTGTTATTATGTAGATAGTTTAAAGGAAAGGGAAATAAATTATTTTAGCATATTATCTAGCAAAACAGTATGAGCTACTTACAAGGTAGATGCCTACTGATTTTAGTAATTATTGTTTCTCAAAATATGAATTGTGTTATAGTACGAGCTGGGTCACATTTAGATGTGCATTTTTATAATCATATATTCAGATGACATGTAAGCCTTATTGATTTATCACTGTGTATTGCTAGAAACCTTGTATTTTTATGTTCAGTGTTCTTTATAGCCAAGGCAGAGAAGAGAATAATTATGAGGTGGTTTACAAGGTTTTTTAAAAAGATGGTTTTCTAGAAATTCCCTGGTGGTCCAGTGGCTAGAACCCTGAGCTTCCACTGCAGGGGGAAAGGGTTCCATCTCTGGTCGGAAAACTAGGATCCCATAAGCTGTGTGGCATGGCCAAAAAAAAAAGAAAGCTGTGTTTCATTTGAAAGCTGCAGTGTTAATCTTTGCATAAATACTTGCCTACTGTTGAAGGACCAAGGTTCTGAACTAGGAAACAGAGATGAAATAACAAGGGTTTCCACACTCAAGGGATTCTTGGTCTCGTGATGCAGATGGGAATCTAGACAACCAGTGCATCACTGGGGACTGGGATAAGGTACCCTGCTCCGGGACAGAGAACCGGTTCAGACTGTCAGGAGACACAGAAGAGGGTCATCTGGGGAGGCCTCCTGGAGTAGGTGGTACTGCTCCCAGTTATGAGTTGGATGGAGTTAGCCTAGTAGAGGAAGCCTGAGAAAGTTCTGGCAAAGAGTGGGACCAGCACATCCTTTGATTTGATTGGAATGTGGGCACACGTCGTGGAGTGGCTGGAAAGGAAGTTAGAAGGTAGAAACATGAAATGTGTGCATTAAAAGTAGGAGTTTACATCTGATCCCTTGTGCAACCCTCCTGTAATGGTGATCTGGGGTAGTCTTTTTTTTTTTTTTGGCCACACTGCAAAGCCTACTGAATCTTAGTTTCCCTGACCAGGGATGGAACCTGAGTCCCCTGCAGTGGAAGCACAGAATCTTACCCACTGGACCACCAGGGAAGTCCTCTTGGGATAGTTTTTTAAATCTGGTTTTAAAATAGTATATTGCATCTCAGTTTGTTTTTTTATTGTTGTTGTTGAAGTCTGGGGCTTTCAAGAGAATTTCCAGGTATAGAGTGCTTAGTGTATCAATTTGAGCTGTTCCTGTACAAGCCTGAATGCTATCAGAGGTGGTACAGCCCCCCCGCCCCCCATGGCACTCCTCCATATGTGTTGGTGTCATTGTAGCACAAGGTCAAAAATAGACGGATATATTCAAGCAGGTTCTGTTTATTTTTAAGTGTCTAGGAGGTTGGTCTTTGCATTTACTCAAGTTCAGAGCCTTCTCTGAGACTGAGGCCAAATTGAATTTATCTGAGAAGCTGCCACATCTATAAATGCTACGCAGAATAATAAATGGGCCATTGGCTTCCAGGAATCAGTGACAGTGCACTTCAGATCCTAATTTAGAGTTCACAAAAATTCTCTCTTGACAAATAAGATTGTAAAAAAAGGAATCCTACCTAGTGGGTTCGTCTTTGGACAAACATATAAACATTTACACAAAGGATACTGGAGCGAGTCAAGGTAAGAGAGAATAATTGAATGGGTGAGTAAATGAAGGTATACAGATGGCAAGTTTGTATGCCATTTTACATCCTTGGTATTTGGGGTGGTTGCTGGGAAGAGTTGGGAAGGCTTTGAGAAGAGGCCTCGGTGGGGTCCTTGAAAGAGGGCTGATCCTGAGTTAACAGAGAAGAAAGAGATTGGTGCAGACGGAGCTGGCGTAGGCAGCAGAGTGGATGTTTACGATAGGATTTGTCAGACTGGCTCCCTCTCACTGGGCTGTGAAATCGTTTTAGTGAGTGAGTGTGACCAGCCTTTTTTTTATAGAAGGAAAAAAGTTAGAAAATGTCAGAGTGAGTCTCATGTAATAATAGGTTTGCTTTTTTAAATGTAACTTTTTTCCAGGTATAAATCTGTACATGCGGGAGTGTGTGTGTGCATGTGTGTACTGGGTTGTAATAAAAATGTAATGTTTCAGGTCATGGCCAAAAAAGTGAATTCAGACAGTTTAGGAGACAAGTAAAGCTTCCACATAATGGAGAATTTCCTCTTCTGTGAGCACAGGGCCCTCTAGCAGGTGTGAGCAGTAGGGGAGGAAATGAGGGTGACTCTGACAACGATCTCTGTCTTCGGGTGCTCCTTGTCTCTAGATGAGAGTGGGGCTGGGGATCAGTGTGGACAGCATCTGGCAGGAAGGTTCATTCCTTCACTCTTACATCTTCATGAACCGGGTGGAGACGTCCATGCTTCTCAACCCAGAGAGGGATACTGTGGCTAAAATGTCTCACCCCCCTTCATCCCACTTGCTCGCTCTTCCTCGTGGAAGGCGGCTGATGGCGTATCTGACAGGTGAAATTAGGAAAAGGCTGACACCCCCAGGCCTTCTTGACCAGTGGGTGGGATCATTGTATTGAAGAAGGCAGGCCTGGAAAACCAGCTGCTAGGGTCTCTTCCTAATCTTGAGATTAAGAAATAGTTTAGATTTTAGAGGCTTCCAGCAATTGTCAGGTCTTTTCACTGATGGCAGGTGGTCACCTGGTCTGAATTTCCTTTTTTTTTTTTTTTTTAACTTTTTGTTTTATTGGGGCATAGCCGATGATCCTGGTCTGAATTTTTGTAGGGGGTGGCATTGGCCATGGTAGGAAGCCCTGTTTGGACCTCAGACCCAACATCTGTCTCCAACACAGGGAGTCTCATGCTTTGGGGGAACATAAAGATGATAGTGTGTCATCATCCATTCCTTCATCTGTCCCACAACTTGTTGAACCTGTAAGAGGATGATGCTCCCTCACTGCCAGCTGGGACCAGTGGGGGATATAGTCGGAAAGGACCAGATCCTGAGGGCTCCTGGTACTGCTGCCCAATCAGATGTCGACTTTGTATGTGAGCAGCAGAGAGCTTTTCTGTGCACCCAGAGGTGTGTGGGTGTGAGCGTGGGTGATGACATATAAGAAATTTCTTTCTTCGCATTTCTTTCCTGTCAGTTTGTTTCCTGCATGATAAGGAATTTCTTTCCTATCTTTCCTATTCTTTCTTTCCTGTTGGAACAATGGGTTACGTGGTGTGGGAGAGCTGAGAGACTGGGCATGACTTTCCAGAAGTAGAAAGACGACCAGTAGTGACCTACAGTTAAACTTTCTTTTATTCCAAGATTGGTCCATGAGGGTGTTTGTTTACTACCAACATTATTTGGATTTTGTGGAAACTAAATTTTCCTAGTTTGCCACTCTTCTGGTTTACGGAACTGTTGAAATGCTTTTTAAATCCAGGTGTGACTTTCTGTGTCTTGTCTTCATTCCATGTCACCGACCAGAAGGTGGTGCTATCGTGCTGGCAGCTAACCCACCTTTCCATCTCCTAGTAAAACCTGTCATCTAAATGCTTATTCACACTAAGTAGTGTGGACAGATAGAGAGTGCAGTTTGCACGGCGTAACCCTCATGCAGTACAGCAGTAGTTAGGCAGCATTTGTGGGAGCAAAAACCTCAGAGTCTGGAGCTTAGAGAAACCTGCCACCAGGGTCTCCCTTAGGTGCTTGCTCAGCACTGCTTTCACACTCAGGGTAAAGTGCCATTCTTTTAAGAGTCAGAGTGAAGATCTCTGTTATTTGCTGTTTGATCTGTGTGCAGTCTTCCATAATTTGGTTTGAAGATTTATGAATAGAGAGGAGAGAAGTTTCCACAGAGAGAAAATTTCCTCTCTTCTTTTTGGAAAAGATCTGAGTACCTAGAGAAAAACTCCTAAATCAGGTTTGCCAGAAATGCTGTTCTCAGTTGATTGTTTCATTGGATACTCAGTTAATTGAATTACCCAGCTTACTGTAACCATTTGAAAGAAACTCAGATGCTCTGATGAACTTGGAGTAAAATTGGCTGTGTGATCTTGGGTGCTTGACTTAACTTCTCTGAGCCTTCAGCTGTAAAAGCAAGATGAGAAAATATACTTTTCAGTGCTGGGAAGAATTGATGGCAGTAAGAAAGGTGATGGTCTCACGCTAGCCGCTTAGCAAACACGCACTTCTTGCCCTATCCCGTCCCCATTCAGAAATGCAGACATTAAAATAATATTACCGAACTGATTCCATTAAAAGCGTGCATCGCCGCATCATGGAGACTGGTGTAAAGCTTGCAGAATGCTGTACCTCTCGGATAAAAGTGCCATCCACGTGCACCTTTTCAACAGGAGACCAAAACTGCTACCAAAATGATTTTTCATTGTCCGTCCCTTTCTTACCCGTGGCTTCCTGCCTTGCTGTTCTAATTCATCATTTACCCCCTTTTTAGTTAGGGGTTTCCCTTGGAGCATCCACGGGGGCCCCATTGCACTAGCTCCTGGAGCCCCTTCCTGTTACAGAGGTCACCTTTTGAGGAGGTTGGCAAGTAATCCGAGGACCCTACAGACCCAGAAGTCAGTAAGATTGCTGTGAGGTTGGTCTACGGATTTATTCCCAGAGTCAGTTCCAGAGGCTGGTTTGGGCACAGTCTTAAAAGTACAGTCAGTCCTCATCATGCACAGATTCTGTGTTTGTGAATTCACCTACTCGTTAAAATTTTTTTGCAACCTCAAAATCAGCACTCAGGGAGCTTTTGTGGTCATTCACGGACATGCGCAGAGCGGCAGAAACGTGACTCTCCAGACACACACGGTCCTCCAGTGGAGGTCGAACAAGGCGATGCTTCTCGGTGCAGCTCATACCGTAAACAAGGGTCCTTTTCACCGCCTATTTATTGCCACTTTTTGCACATTTTTGTGCTTTCTGTTGGTGATTTTTGCCATTTGAAATGCCCCTGCCCCCAGCTTGGGGCCAAAGTGCTGTCTGTATTCCCAGACAAGACCAATGTGCCTTGTAGTGAGAGAAGCTGCATTCAGGCATGAGTTACAGTCTCTCTTGTTGCTCAGTTCAGTAGTAGTGAGTCAGCAACGTGTGTTAAATAAGGTATCTTTACACAGAAGTACACGAATGACAAGCGTGTGTGTTGATTGGCTCGAGAAAGTGTTGTGGCCCAAGGCTCACAGGGACCTGGCCCTGGTCTCCCCCAGGGAGCGATGGCACAGTGTTGGAGGATTCTTATGGAAACATGAGACTTGACTCTCTTCATCTCTGCCTTCCTTTCTCCTCCGCATGTTCCACGCAGCACCCTTAGGGAAAAAGGATTTCTGGGCTGCTTACTTGTTACTTGTTTTTCAAGGAGAGCTGTGAGAGGTTTTGGCTCCTGCCTGACAGGAGCCCTGCCGCAGAGACAGACTTGCTGCAGGGGGCCCAGCCTTGCCAGCGGTGACCCGGGTGGTACCTGGCATGGGGACACCCGCAGTGCTGGGTCATTAGGTGGATGGACACCAAGGAGCTTCATGTGGTGAGGTGGGTTACCAGGAGCCATCTCCTCAGAGTATTGCGACTTTGGGCATTTGTTCTTAGTATGGCTGTATAGCTAAAGGATCGATATTGTATGTTGGACATCTGTGCCTATAATTCCTACAACTCTTGCATTTGACTTTCATTGAAGATGATTTGTCTTTAATTCTTTTTTCTGACATCTTGGTTCTGCAGACGAATCCTCTCGTGGATTTCCACCCCATCTTTTTTATTGTGTGGTGAGGTTTGAGAATACCTGGAATGTGTGGTTCACCTTGCCAGCCTCTTCATTTCCACAGAATTTAGCTTGCATGTTGGTCCCTTTTAGAAGGGAAGGGGCCTGGGGTAGGAGAAGAGAAAAAGACTGTGGAAGACTCTTAATCCCTTTGCCAGGTACTTAGAGAAAGTAACATGTGGCAGATTTGGTTGAAAGGGAACTTGCTGTCCCATTACACAATCTTTCTGTTCACCTCTGTACACAGAACACAGAGTCCAGTCTTCCCTGAATGGAGCCCATAATTAAAGTGTCACTTGTAAGTCTGTTAGGCTAATCAGATCCTCGGATTCATTGAGCAGCTCTGACCGGTTGTGTGGCACGTGGGATGCCTTCACGGCTGAGCGACAGTGAAGACAGGCGGCAGTGGATGTGGTGGACAGGCTGTGCCCCAGCACACCGCTCAGCTGGCACGTCGCTGCCTTCACACACCTGCCTGGGAGCTTGTTGCACATACAGCCACTCTTGACTTTTCATGCGGGTGGGGCGTGTATACTCTACCCGTCTGAGAGTGATGGATGCCCCACCTCGCTGGCTGGGAGGGCTTGTCCCTTCTGTGACCGCTGCATTGACCGGACCGTATCAGTATTAAGTATTGAAACTGACAGGTCTTGGACAACTTCAGACGTGGCTTCCTGCACTTCCCAGACACATCCTTATCTCGCAGATGGGTGGGGGTCATCTGTTTCACTTCTTGGCAGAGAATAGCCTTTATCCACTGGTGCATTTACTTCCTCATCTGTGGAGGGTCACATTTAGTAAGAGAGGCAAGGCATAGGAACTTAATCTGCATGTTTTTCTGAGAGAACTTTCAACTGAAATTCCACAGAGAGATTACCTCCGAGTATTCTGGATAACTTCAGACAAACAGAAAAGAGGAACTGCTTCATTTGCGACCCCCATGTATGCATATATATTTTTTAAAGTAGTGCTAGTAGTGTTTGTTCTGGAAAATATCTGTCATAGACTGTTTTTAAAAATCTGTTATTGTTTAAATTCTCTTTCTCTTTCTCATGAAATTACTGAGAATTAATTGGAGGGACCTTCCTTCCTTACCATAATGTGTACTGTGTTGGGCTGTATTTAAAGGAGAGATTCATTCTGATGTACAAATAAAGTAAGAGTTGCAGTTTTTACACATATGTATAAAATTCTGCTATGTTGTCTGATAATAAAAAGATTTAATGGATCCGAATGAGGAAAGATACACACAAACACCACAGGGCAGGGTCGGAATGGCACCGATGAATGTATTTTGTTGATGTTAACTCCTTAGAGAAATTTTTACAAGCAGTTGGTAGTCATTTTTAGTATTGCTGCAGAAACATTTTAATGGAATACTGTTTGGAAAATTATATCTAAGTGGAGATAAAATGTTTTCGGTTAAGTATTTTAGGTACATTTAAAGACTTTTGTCTAAATTTTTGTTAGATTTCTAACTTGAGTAAAGGGAACTTTATCCTTCCTAGGCTTCCCTGATGGCTCAGTGGTAAAGAATCCACCTGCAATGCAGAAGTCACAGGAAACTCAGGTTTGATCCCTGGGTTGGGAAGATCCCATGGAGGAGGAAATGGCAACCAGTATTCTTGCCTGGAGAATCCCCATGGACAGAGGAGTCTGGCTGGCTACAGTCCATGGGGTCACAGAGAGTGAAGTGGCTTAGCACGTACGCATCCCTCCTAGTCTAGTCCTTCCCCTATCTTGTAAATGCTTGCAAGCATTTTGAAAAGTGATTATGTTAGAGCTTGATCTTTGTCTCCTTGCCTTGGTAAATCGAATGCTCCTAATGCCTCAATTTAGCAGCAGCAGTGAACAGCTGCCCCTTGGAGTCAAGATCTTTTTTCATAATTCATGTTTGGACAGGAAAGTGTACCTGGTAATGAATCTTGATTATCTAAACTGCTCGAGGTGGACCAGGAGTATGATAATACACTAGTTTGTCTTCAGGCCTCAGCTCCTCTATGAGAGCTTCCTTTCTGATAAGGAAAAACAAAACCAAACAGAGAATTCATAACTAGGCAGTTGCCTTGGGAAAACAACAGCTCATGAAATGTTTTCAGTGTGTTAGGCTAAGGAAAAAGAGAATTTAAATAAAACTCACAGGCTACAATCAGCCCCTGTGTTGCATCTGGGCTCCCTTGAATGACTTAGTCCTTTATCTCCCTAATCCTCGCATCGCTCCCAGGAGGCATGCAGACGCAAGCAGGTTCCGTTGTCTGCAAGCAGGTTCCGTTTGACCATGCAGTTAGCTGTTTCTGTGTCTTTGATATTAAGTGGCACAATCATTCCACATTCTCCAGAAATAATATAATTTTTCCTTAGTAGAGCTCACTCTCTACACATATACAATATTAATTTTAGGTTAGTGGGAGGGCAGATTCTATGTATTCAGAGGAAAGGGGCAGAAAGTGGAGATTATTGTTGCTTGCACCCTGATCCCCACCAAAGCATTCTGGCTCTATGACTTCACGTTAGGAAATGTGGTTAAGATCATGCTCGGTTGTTCAGTCGTATCCTACTCTTTGCAACCCCATGGACTCTGTCCATGGGATTCTCCTGGCAAGAATACTGGAGTGGGTTGCCATTTCCTCCTCCAGGGGATCTTTCCAACCCAGGGATTGAACCCACGTTTCTTGAGGCTCCTGAATTGGAAGGATAATCCATGGTCACTTTTTACAAATATTCCAAGTGTATTTGAAAGGAAAGTGCGGTTTTCCGGTTGTGAAGTGTGGGGTACTATATGTGCAAATCAAGGTTGTTAAATATGTGGTTCTGATCTTTTATTTATTTACTCATTCTTTTCCTTTGCTTGATCTGTAAGTTTATAATTGAGATTTTTTTTTTTTTAAGCTCCTACTGTGGTTTTGAAATTCTTGGCTTCTCCTTATGATTCTGTCAGTTTCTGGTTTGGGGCAAGTTAGTCCCATTGTTCTAATTAGTGGTTTGTTGTTTTTGCCCTGAACTCAGTTTTGTCTGATACAGCTTTATTAGACCAAAAGTTCCCTTTTTGGGTTAGTATTTGCTTCATATCTTTTCCAGCCTCGTAGTTTCAACCTTTTTGGGTTGCTTTAGGTGTGTCTTTTTAAAATATATATATTTATTTATTTGGCAAATTCCTGCAATTCTAAAAAAAAATTGGAGGAATTTGACATAAATGATATCAATGTATCACTTATGTGGTATCTAATATATATATATGTAAATGAACTTCTTTAAAAAACAGAAATAGACTCACAGACATAGGAAATTTATCGTTACCAAAAAGGGATAGTTAGGGGGAGTAGGGGATATGGGGAGAGAGGGGAGAGATAAAACAGAAGTTTGAGGAGGGGGAATTTACAGGAATTTGGTCTGTAGTATGTCAAGTGCTCTATTTTACTTTGTTTTCCATATGGAAAAGAAAAGGGAATATTTAGGTTTGTCAAAGTGTGTTGTTATAGCAGCTTGATAGAGCTGGAAAAGCAGTGGAAGTGGAAATGTTGTTCTGTCAGATCTTTTACCGTCATTAAGCCGGTTCAGGGAACCAGACTAGGAAACCAGAGGGTAACCCATTGTGGCACAGTCATCAGACGGGGGCCGCAGATGGTGAGTCTCAAAGGGATGTGGGGAGGGGAGAGGCTCCTGCAGTCCAGTCGTTGGTTTGGTAAAATTTTTTAATTGCAGAAAACTTTTAAAGATACACAAGAAGACGGAAGGATGTAATGAATCCTTCTGTGTGCTCACCCTCCCCCTACAACCCCAGCCACTTTAACAGCCAGTCCTGTTTCAGGTCTACCGATACCCACTGTTTCCCTTTATATTTTGAAGCATATTCTAGCCACCGTATTGTATTCATTGGTTTGTGTTTCGGTGTGTATCTCTCAAAGACAAATTCTTTAAAAAAAACAAAACAAAACAAAAAACAACCATGAGACTTCTCTCATGGTCCAGGTACGCTGTGCTCCCAATGCAGAGGGCCAGGTTCAATCCAGGAGCTAGATCCCACACGCTGCTACTAAGAGTTTGCATGCAGCAAATAAAGGTTGAAGATCCTGGGTGCTGCAAGTATGGCCCAGAACAGCCAAATAAATAAACAAAAACATTTAAAAAATACTATTATTGCTCTTAAAAAAATTTAAAACTTTACTATAATCAAAAATACACTGATTGTTGAAATTTCCAGTTATCTCGGTGTCATGAATTTTTCCATTTGAGTCAAGATCCACATGAGGACCACACACTGTGATTGTTGAAATGTCTGTTAGGTCTTTTAATCTGTAGCTCTCTTTCTCTCACTTGTTGAAGAAACAGGGTCATTCGTCCTGTAGAGTTTCTTTCAGCTCTGATTTTACTATGTCTCCTTTTGTTGTCTTAGACATTCTTCTGTCCTCCTGTTGCCTGTAAATTACTTCTTAAATCTAGAGGCTTGACCCAAATAAGATTTGATTTGCCAGGATGCAAGACCCCTTCATAGATGCCATTGTGTTCTCCCATCAGGAAGCCCATGATGTCTGGTGTCTCTCATTTTGTGATGTGACAGCTGCTAATGTTTCACCTAGATCCATTATTTCATTAGAGATTGCAGTAGGGTGATTTTGTCATTCTAGCATTCCTGTTTCCTTTATTTGTTGGAATACATTTGTAAAGAGAAACTCACTTATCTCCAGTGTGGTTTGCAGTTGGTATAGGAAAAGCAGAATACGTATTTGCTTCTTTCATTTATTGCTTTTTTTTTTGTAAAGTGAGTTGATTTACTAGAATTGTCCATTTGTGACCAGTTAGCCATTTTGGTTTGGTATCACAATGAACTCATGGACCTAATGGCACATAAACATCTATAATGCAACCCACTCAGGTACAGTTTTGACCCTTATCAATGATCCAGTTCTCCCAGCTTCACAAGCAAGAGCCTCTGGCCAAGACCTGCCCAGCGCCACGACAAGATGTTCCAGGCGCACCTGGTACATGCTCTGTCCCAGGCACTCTTCTGAGGAGCTCTGGTTACTCTTCATGGAAAATGGTGTTTCAGGACCACAATGCCAGTCTGCTCGCTGGGCTGGGTTGGTCATTGTTTCCGAGCCTTTACAATAGACAGAGCTAAGAAAAACGTCTTCGTTTTTCTTTCAGATAAAAGTACATTGTGAGTTTAAACTGGTATTTGTGATTCAGGACTGAAGTTTTTCACCTAACCTCTTTTGTCTTACATATATCTTTTTTCTCCCATATACAGGGAGAATTCCGGGAAGGGTGAAAATAGAGCATCATGTAATTATTCGTCTGTTTTATCTCATGATACATATACCCAGAAGTCTCAGAACAGCCAGCCAGTGCAGTCAGCACCAGTGTGATGGAGAACAGTTCAGACTTTCTGCAGTTCTGTTTGGCTTGGGCTCTTCCCCAAGGGATGAGGGACACACAGTCTGATAGCTGTTCTAAAGCCTTTTCTGTTAGTTTCTCTCTAAGTTTATGCCCCCCGTTGGATACACTTAGGCTCATTTTTAAATTTTGCAGTTCTTAGGGATCTCTTTTAAAAATGTAATTATTTTGTAATTATTTAAAATATCGTCATGGTCCCAAAGTTGGTTTTAAAAAAGAAGGTATACTCTATTCAGAAAAGGCTAGTTTTTAGTACAGTCTCCTCCACCCTGTTCTCTCCCTCCCCATATAAGTAACTTTTTTAAAGTGTGTTTTATCCTTCTTTTGTTTATTTTTCTTAATATAAACAGATAAGTTAGACATATTTATATTCTATTTCTTAGATAAGTTGCAATCTATATTTACTTATTTTTCAGCTTTGCTTTTTTCATTTCACAAGCTATCTAGGAGACAGCATCACAGTCATATCACTACAGTAGTACAGCACACAGTTGGATTTTGCTTTGTTAGCCAATCTGAATTTTTTTCTTTTAATATTAAGCCCATTTAAATTTGTTCATATAACCAATATGCTTGGCCTCGATTCTGTCATTGTTTTATATTATATATGTAGTTATACAAGTCTTTTATATGGGTAATCTTTCTCTGAATGATCTGTTTTATTTATTCTCTCTTGCCTTTAACTAATATGTTTTTTGACGTTTTGTTTGTTGTTTTTGTGGATTTAAAAAAATTTTTATTTTATTTACTTATCTATTTTCAGCTGTGCTGGGTCTTTGATGCTGCACAGACTTTTTTCTAGTTGCAGCAAGCAGAGGCTACTCTCTAGATGTGGTTCTCGGGCTTCCCATGGCGGTGGCTTCTTTTACTGCAGAACACAGGCTCTAAGGCGCTCGGGTGTCAGTAGCTGAGGCTCGCAGGCTCAGCAGGTGCGGCTCCCGGGCTCTAGAGCACAGGCTCAGTAGCTGTGGTGCACTGGCTTAGCTGCTTCGTGCCTTTTTTGATCCTCCTGGATCAGGAATTGAATCCATGTCTCCTGCTTTGGCAGGCGGATTCTTTACCACTGAGCCACCAGGGAAGCCCTGGGTTTTGTTTTGTTTTGTTTTTTAAAAGAACGACTTATATTTTTGTCTGAAGGGCTACCACATTCTAATGCCATTATGTAATACCTTAGCCAGGCCCTTTTTCACTGTCCATGAGTTCCCTCTGTTTGCATTTTGCTTGTTAACACCCCTTTGGCCAGAGCAGGACCCCTGCCAGTCTGAAATTGAAGAGGAGCCGTAAACCCACTACCCCTCTTGATAGGAAGAGCAGAAAAGTCACGTTTCACAGGGTGTGCATGAACAGAAGGAAGAATTTGGGGGCTTTGGCAGTCTGCCACAACTCACATTATATAGTGTTTTTAATCTTGTCTATTTTTCATCATTATCTATTGGATCCCTACCAGTATGAGCAATATTGAAATTAGTTAATAACCTCTTGTTTTCCTTGCCTTCCCTCTCCTCTACATCTGACTTGAAGAAATACCGTTGTACTCACCATTACTAACTATACTTATTCATTTTTTTAAAAAATTATTTTTATTTATTTATCTGGTTGCACTGGGTCTCAGTTACAGCATATAGGATCTAGTTCTCTGACCAGGAATTGAACCCAGGCCCACTCCATTGGCAGCACGGAGTCTTAGCCACTGGACCACCAAGAAATCCCAGAACTCTTATTCTGCTCTTCTTGTATGCCTTCCTTATTCTCAGCTTTTCTCTTTTAATAGCGGCATTGTCAGAGCAAACAGCCATATGCACTATACTCTATCTCTTATAACCATCATTTAGTGTTAGTCCTACAGGTAAATACACATTCAGTGCTCACAGTCGGTACTTACAATGATGTTTCTTAAGTCAGTTTGGTTGTCTGAAGCTTTTTCTCTAGTACATGTTTTAGGAAGTCATGGGAAAAATGCTTCTGAAATTCTTGCATGTTAGTTTGTCTATAGCCTTTTTATTTGAGAGTCAGTTTAGCTTATTATGCATTGTTATATTTTTAGATGTTGGTTCAAATATTCTTTGAGTATTTGAAATAATGATGTTCCCTTTTCTTCTGGCTTGAAGTGCTTCTGTCAAAGGCAGTCTGACATTTTCCCTTCTCAATGTCTTGCTCTTTTTGATTGGATGCCCCAAAGATTTTTTTGCTTTAAAGTCTAGCGGTTTTACTAAAATATGTTTTCAGGCTAGATGTTTCGGATCTGTTTTCCCAGGTATGCATCTTTTCAGTGTGCATTATTGTCTTTTTAAAAATTGTTTTTGGTTACTTCAGTCATGAAGTAACTGAAGTAACATGAAGTAACATTAATTTTCAGTATTGTTCTGTTTATTGCTTTTATTTTTGTTTATGAGAACTTCTGTTGTGTCTGTCTGGATCTTCTTTGCCTGTCTTCTGTGTCATTTTCCAATCATTTTTAACCTCTGCATTTCTTTTTGGTTTAACATTTTTTCCTCCTTTTCATCGCTTCTGTCCCTTAAGACGTTGGATTTATTCATTCTTCTTTCTAATTTAGTCTTCATTTATAAAATGATTTCTTTTATGTCGAATTCTTTCTTGAGTTATAATGTTGTTTTGAGTGCTGCCCCCTCATTTCTGAGTATTTCTAGTTCTCATTTTGTTCTCACATATATTTTATAATTCTCTTAAATTCTTACAGTTCATTTCAAAATATTAGACACAGTTTTCATCTCCTTGGTAGACATGTCTTTCTGGCATGCTTTCATTGACCATAGGGATAGTATTTCTGCTTCTTTTATAATAACTTCCTATGGGATTTGAACACAATCCCTTTTCTGTTACTCATTTTGGCAGTGTATTTTTTAACTATTAAAACCTCTGGAGAAACATTATGTTGACAATGAAGTATTTTTGTGCATGTGTATTTTCAGTTCTGTCGTCAGTCCTAGTGATCTCACGGCAGTGAAGCATACCATAGAATTTGCTACTTGTGATGGGTTAAAGGCATTTCATGTTTGTACTGGGGACCTTGTTTTCAAAGGAAGTTAACATCTCCAAGTACTTAGGTTCAATTTCTATATGCATTGCTATGGCTGAGCTGTGAGAGACAGGAGTGGGTATATATTTTAGAATCTGACTAGCGCAGTAACAAAGGCAAGCTTGGTTTGAGGAGATAGTGAGGAACAGGGATGTGTTGATTTCAGGAATTTGTAAAGATGTTTGTTCTTTATTCTGCGGACCATATGATGTGTTATTACCAACAGAGAAGTTATATGATGAAAGCTTAGCTTCCCCTTGGCATTTGTGATAATTAACAGCTTGATCTTATGCAACTTTTCAATACCGTCTCATTTATACAAAACATCCTTATCAAGTGCCCACTCTATGCCTGCTGTTCCAAGCCTGCTGTTCCTGCTGCCAGCATTTCAACAAGCTGCATCCACCACTTGGAATGATCGTTCCCTAGATGTTTAGTGATTCTCACTCACTCAGTTCACCTCCGTCACATCAATGAACCAACTCTCTTTGCCTTACCATGCCAGTTGACAGTAACTCACACACACACACACACAATCTTATGTTACTGCTCTCCAAAGCACTGTATTTGTTTGACTTTTCATTTAGTTTGTACACTTCCCCCATGTCTGTTTCCTCTTATTAGAATCAAAGGTCCAGGTTAGATGCCCAGTGCTTAGAATGGTTCCTGACACATATGAGGCGCTCAGCAGTTTATTGAATTAGCACGTACATGCTGGACACTGAGGATACAGGGTGAGCAACACGTCCCTCCCCACCCCCACATGGAATTTGAAGTCTAGTGAGAGAGGTAGAGGTTAGTAATAAAGTGTAGAAAGTGCTAGATGAGAGGACAGGACAGAGGAAACAGAGGTAGTCTAGGGCAGTCTGGAAGGCCTCTCTGAGAAGAGAGTTTTGAGCTTAAGCAAAGGTGTGGTAAGTGTGAGCTTTGTGGTGGGAGTTGTCAGGAGGATGGAGCACCTCTTTCAAGGACTTGTCAGTCAGAGGGAACCAGGTCAACACTGTGACGAATGGGGGAGAGGTGAGCAGACAGCCGGGTGGCGGGGCAGGGCCACGTCTGGCAGGGCCTCCAGGCCAAGTTACATATTTTGTCCTCAGTGAGCTGTCTGAACAGTAGTACCCGTCACAACCACATAGGTTGGGTCCTGACTCAGTGTGGTGCGTTCACAGTATGTACGGTAAACACAGGGTTTTTTAGGATGCTCAGCAGGGAAGTAGAGTGATTAGTAATGGAATCCATTTGTCATGGCTCCCGCATAGCGATTTTGAGAGCCCTCGGATAAAATAAATACATGCATAGTAAATATTTGTATTATTTATGAGCAAGGTTACAGTACTATAATATTTTTGTTTTTAATAGTGCACTTTATTTGCTGAAGTTCTGAAAATATGTTTTAGGTTGGTTCTGGAAGAGAAGCATTTATTTGAGCTATAACACTTCAAAAAAGGGAAGGGGAAAAAAAAAGCCCTTTAAAATGGACAGTTCAGCTTCGGTCGTGTCCAACTCTTTGCAGCCCCATGAACTACAGCACGCCAGGCTTCCCTGTGCATCATCAACTCCCAGAGTTTGCTCAAGCTCATGTCCATCGAGTCAGTGATGCCATCCAACCGTCTCATCCTCTGTTGTCCCCTTTTCCTCCTGCCTTCAATCTTTCCCAGCATCAGGGTCTTTTCCAATGAGTCCAAAAAGCTACCCTGGGTGGCAGTTTACAGCTTGAGGAGAATATGTTGTTTTATTAGGTTTTCCTACAGCTTCTGTTGAAAAAACAGGTGAAACTCATTACCCCCATGCTTTGGAAGAGGCCCTGACCTTTTCCTTTTCCTCTTCACATCAGGTGGCCAAGGTATTGGAGTTTCAGCTTCAGCCTCAGTCCTTAAATGGGTAAGATGACTGCTTTTAATGCCAGTTTCACCTGGAAAGGAAAGGTTTTTAGAAGTATATGGATAAAAAGAGACAGCAGATGGAAAGAGTGCAAAGAACAGAATCTTTCTGGCATTCCATGGCCTCACTCTGATTTCCACAGCCTGATTCTTACAACACTTAACTAATGTTGGCCAATTACTTTATCCAGACATCTCTGAGCCTAGGTTTCCTCTCATAGAAAACGAAGCCGAGCTATTACTTTGCTCGTCCATCTGTAGCGAGTCAGCGAGCCTCCTCCTCACGGCGGCCCCATTCGCTAGCCTCCCAGGATGGATGAGGTTGAGTGAGAGGGTTGCTGATACCACACTTAGCACAAGCCTGCCGCTCAGGAAGCTCTCCACTACCTGGCAGCTCCCACCTCCAGTGTGGGAGATAACTTACTTGTCTTACTGGGTTTTGTACACAATTAATGGCTTTTTAACTTACACTTCCTTCCAAGAGGAGAAAAGAAAATCACTTATTTTTAGATCCCAAAAGCTTTTCAGAATTAACTTTTGAGATGCATTTAACCCTCTAGGAACATGGATCCCTACTTGAATCTGTTAAGCCTGTTAATTCAGGAGGCAGAAGAGAGCCAAACAAAGATATCTCAGGCTCATATTTTTGTCATGATTTCAGCGTGTTGATTCAAACTTAGGTTATGTGCAGTGTATTATTAGCTACCCTCTCTGACTCGAGTTGGAATTTGTCCGTTGCTTGAACATTTCCCAAGTAATTTTTTTTCTGTTTTTTTTTTAATGAGCCATCAAATAGGATGTGGCTTGGGGTTTTCTAAGCCGTAGGAATGGATTTGTCTTAATGTGTCTGGACTCCCTTTCCCTCTCCTTTGTGAAAAAGAACATTTTCATTTCTGAGTGGGGCATTAAGGGTGCAGGGTATAGGCTTTGTCCCTAGCTCAGACCAAGCTATTTCATCCTTGACCTTTGAAAGATAATGGAACCTTGGACTTACCACCCTGCGCCATCTCATGGAGATAAGCAAGCTGTATGCTTTTAGGGTTTGAGCTAGCAGTGACTTTTAAATTATGTTTTATTTTTTTAAATAAGGGATAACTAATGTACAATTTAAAGGAAATGCTTGTGTAGATTGGAGGTAATAAAAGAAAAAGAACTTGTCATCTGATTTTTGTGTTTTGTTGGAACTCCAGTGGCATTACTTCCCCTTGAGAAAAAGAAAGATCTCAGTTCCCCAACCAGGGGTTGAACCCAGCCCCTCAGCAGTGAAAGTGTGGAATCCTAACCACTGGACCACCAGGAAATTCCCTCCAGAAATTGCCTTTATTGAGCAATCTCATGATCAGTTGGCATCTAGAACTTCAGACATTGGTGATTTTTCCCACCCTCTGTGGCCCAGTTCTATTCTACCTTTTCTATCCTCTGTAAAGATTACTTCTGTCTCTCCTCCTTCCTGGTTTAGCAGGCAGAGGAGCAAGCTTGGCTAGATACTGAGCACTGTCTGCATAGCAGAGTCAAAACACTGCATCCCAGGGTGGTGGTAGCTAGGTTGTCTGCAGCTGTGTGCTTCTGTGGTTGTCAGTGAAGACCTCGGTTTAAAATGCAGTTACCTGGTATGGTCTTTGGAAACACAGAAGGACAGATTAAGAAACTAAGTCCAGCTCAAGGTTTGGATTTCCCTAAGTTGTCATTTTGATTAAGCAATTGTTTTCTTTCTCTTTAAGGCCTTGATCATCATCTTCATATCACACAGATTCATCTTTCTTCTTGTGCTTTAAAGATGAATTTTTATAAAACTTTCATAATTTAGGGTTCTATACAGGTACTTACTTACCCTTAAGTAGATAGTTTTCCCAACCTCGGTTCCACCCCCCCCACCCCCACCCCCGCAAGAATTTGTGAAAATGTTCAAGAAATACAGTAGTGGTTGAGTTGACCACTGCGTATATATTGATTTAAAAAGCTACCCTGGGTGACAGTTTACAGCTTGAGGAGAATATGTTGTTTTATTAGGTTTTCCTACAGCTTTTGTTGACAGCTTTTGTGAAACTCATTACCCCCATGCTTTGGAAGCAGCCCTTGACCTTTTCCTTTTCCTCACAAATGAACATATTCTTCCAGCTCTCTGCTGTTCTTCCAGTTCTCTCGTGTGGGGAGAGTCTTGGGCCTCAAAGATGCTAGAACAGCCTGCAGCAACACTGAGCAGGTTAAATTTAAATTTAATTGTTGAGTGTCTGGGAATCTTTTCTGAAGAGGAATGTTTCCACCAGTTGTTCTTGTCGTTTTGTTGGGACGTGTTTGTTTGTTGGCTCTGCATGAAGATTTAAACTCTCCTCTGAGAGAAAACAGGCATGTGTTAGCACAATAAATTGTATATCTCTCCTTTGGTGAGTTGTGAAACCCGTTTCTTATTGACCAGAAGTAAGAAGGACGTTTAACCATATTCTTCCTTCTTTACTAAAAGAAATATTATTTCAAAATGTTTATTCCTTTAAGAATAGAGTTCTTCCTCCAAGGGTTGCGAAATGCACTTATTTCTATGAAACAGGTTTCTACCTGAAACAGTTGCTTCTATAGGCTTTTTGCTTCAGCTATAAAAATCTGTTAAATGCACTTTGCCCTCACGCTTGTGTTAATATTGTATGTAAAGATGCTTTTCAGATGCTCTTAGATTTTGGTAATATTTGATCAAGTATTTGATCTTCATATTTGTGAACTTTAAACAATAATGATGACATGAGTTTATCTTTATAAATTGTTATCCATTTGATGGGCTTCCCAGGTGACACTAGTGGTAAAGAACCTACCTGCTAATGTAGGAGAGACATGAGTTCCATCCCTGGGTCGGAACAATCCCCTGGAGGAGGGCACGGCAACCCACTCCAGTATTCTTGCCTAGAGAATCCCATGGACAGAGAAGCCTGGTGGGCTGCGGTCCATGGGGTCGCAAGGAGTTGGACACGACTGAAGCAGCTTAGCATGCACGCACGCACATATCCGTTTGATAGCTCTCTTAAGTGATGGGTGGGGTATAGTATTTAAAATTTTCATCCCCCAAGTATCTCTTCACAGGAAAGCATATTGGCATGAAAAATAATATGGAGGTTTCTCAGAAAACTAAAGACAGAGTTGCCATATGACCCAGCAATCCCACTCCTGGGAAATACCCAGATAGAAGTTTAATTTGAAAAGATAATGTTCATAGCAGCACTATTTACAATAGTCAGGACATGGGGCAGCCTAAACGCCCAGTGATGGGTGAGTGGGTACAGAAGGTGTGTGTGTGTGTGTGTGTGTGTGTGTATGGAATAGTATTCAGCCACAAAAAAAATGAAATAATGCCATTTTCAGTAATATGGATAGACCTAGAGAGTATTATGCTAAGCGAAGTAAGTCAGAACGTGGAGACAAATTTCATATGATATCACTTATATAGTGGAATCTAAAATATAACATAAATAAACATATCTATAAAACAGCACAGACATAGAAAACAGACTTATGGTTGCCAAGGAGGGTGTAGGGGAGGAAAGGATTGGGAGTTTGAGCTTAGCAGATGCAAAATATTATATATAGGATGGATAAACAACAGGGTCCTATTGTATAGCACAGGGAACTATTTTTGATATCCTATGATAAACCATAATGGAAAAGAATGTGTATGTGTGTATAACTGCATCACTTTGCTGTACAGCAGAAATTAACACAATATTGTAAGTCAACTATACTTCCACAAATTTTTTAAAAGAAAACATATCGGTAATCATACTGCTTTATCATTTGTGACAGCATCTTAAAATAATCTGTTTACTTAGAGCCAAAGAAAAAAGTTACTAAATAATCATGTAGTAAAGTCACATTTATTGAATTAAGCACTTTCTTCCCCTTCTCTCCACCTTCAGTTCAGTAACTCTCAAGTGCACTGTCTGTGCTTTTTTAAGCATGCACAACCAGCTGAATGAGAGAAGCAGGCTGAAAATCGTCATGCCCATCCATGCAGTAGGAACCTTGTCTGAAAGCATCAGAGGCTGATCAGTGAGGTCGAAAAAGCAGATAGATACGCTGATTACATCTTCTCTGTGGCAGCTTGTGGCCTTGTAGGGGAGGTTCCTTTCTGAATGCAGAGGGATTTCTTGAGTCAGTCCAAGTAGGGGAAATCTCTTAAGTGGATTATTTCTCTCAATAATTTTAATCATTCAGAATAATTTTGTTTATAATTTAGCTTATTCTTTGAAAATTTTGCCTCTTAAAAATTTTACCTTCTGCATTCTCAGAATAATTTTTATCATTCTCAGAACACTTGACTATCAAGAATAATTTATAAATTCTATCAAATGTTGAAAGTTGTCAATGGAAGATGTTGACTTGCCTACACTCAGAATGATACCAGGATATTCATTTAGTTAGTGATAACTCTGTTCTCTTAGGCCTGCAGTTAAAAGTGAAGTGAGTTGTAGAATTTTGGTTCAGCCTAGACTAGGATTTTTGACATTGAGCTATAGCCAAACCCCAAATTAATTAAATAAAATATTAAGACTGCTCCATCTCAAAGAAAATTTATTTGATCTTAACTGGCATTGAATCAAGCCTTTTGAGTAGAACATTTTCAGTGTATTAATAATATGTGTAAATAGCTCATAACCTTCCTCTCTAATTATAAAAAAGTTTGCTATCCCACGGTCAGTTTAAAAGTTTTCTTTTTAAATAGAGTTCTCTCTTTATTGTTACAGAAGACCCAGCACTGTGGGTCTATGAGCCTGTGTTTCCTTGCTCTCAGCTTTCAAATCGTCTAATCGGGTAACTCCAATAACAAAAAAATTCCACTGTGTTCTAGGTCTAAGAATGCCAATTTTTTTTGTCTTTTGTTTTTAAAAAGTATCTTAAAAAAATGAAATGAATACATGCTCATTACAGAAAATTGGGGAGAAACACACACAAATGGAATAAAGGCAATCACCTAGAAATAATGGTAATAACCTTCTGGTATTTTTTTCAGTATTTTGCCTCTTTATGTAGGTCTAAGTGTCCATCATTTAGCTTTTGCTATTTTCATTAATAGTTATGAGAGATTTTCTCAAGTTATTTAAACTTCTCGGGGAAGGAAAAAGTTTCCGTCTGTCCTTTTTAGATTCTTCTGGGTTGTCTAAGATTATATTGACATGAGACAGATTAGCAGAAGAAAGACAAATATAATTATATATATACTGGATATATGGGGCTTCTCAGGTGGCACTAGTGGTAGAGAACCCGCCTGCCAGTACAGGAGACACAGGTTCAATCCCTGGGTCGGGAAGATCCCGTGAGGGATGACATGACATGGCAACCCTCTCCAGTATTCTTGCCTGGAGAATCCCATGGGCAGAGGAGCCTGGTGAATCCCATGGACAGAGTAGCCTGGTGGCCTCTGGTCCATAGGATTGCAGAGTCAGACTCGACTGAAGCGACCTAGCATGTACACATGTACATACAGGATATATATGCACACATATATAAGCCTGGTGGCTCAGCAGTAAAGAATCCGCCTGCAGTGCAGGAGACCCGAGTTCTATCCCTGGGTTGGGAAGATCCCCTGGAAGAGGAAATGGCTACCTATCCCAGTATTTTTGCCTGGGAAATCCCTTGGACAGAGGAGCCTGGCAGGCTACAGTCTGTGGGGTGGGAAAGAGTCAGATACTACTGAGCCCATCACAATATATAGATGTATTTATACGTATATATGTGAGTACAGTGAGACCCAAGGATAAGTTAGACAGTTGAGGCTTACATACCTTCTCTCTCTCTTTTTTTTGGGGGGGGGCGCTGCACTGAGTCTTTGTTGCTCTATGGACCTTCTCTAGTTGCAGTGAGAGGGGGCTACTCCCAAGGTGTGGTGTGCGGGCTTCCCTTTGCAGTGGCTTCTCTTGTTGCAAAGCACAGGCTCTAGGCGTGCGAGCTTCAGTAGTTGTGGCACACGGGCTTAGTTGCTCTGTGGCATGTGGGATCTTCCCAAATCAGGAATTGAACCAGTGTCCCTTGCGTTGGTAGGTGGATTCTTAACCACTGGACCACCAGGAAAGTCCCAGAGGCTTGTATTCCTCCAGGGTTTAGGAATTCAAAGGGGAGAAGAAGGTAGTTCACATGGAGATAAGAAAACAAATATTTGGTAATAAACAAAGGTATGCTGGGCATACTTTCAGAGACAAACTCTGAAAAACTTTTAACTGACTGCATTAGTTAAATAAACCCTCAAGTTGATGTACCATAACTTACTCAATCATATTCTTATTATAGAATTTTTAGGTGATTTTTCATTTTTTTTAATTAATTAATTTATTTTAATTGGAGGCTAATTACTTTACAATATTGTAGTGGTTTTTGCCATACATTGTATTTTTATTTTAACAACACTCACAATCCTCTTTGGGCACAAGAATTTTGTGTAAAAGGATAAACTGCAAATGCTAAATTATAAAATCTCTGGGATTTCACTTGGCCTCTGTCTGTAACATGATAAAGTCAGAGATTTGGTTTAAAAAATGTTAAGAACAATTAGAATTTCTCATATATTATCAGATTGCCTTCTATAAAGGTTAAGTAAGTAAGTAAAGTCTCTCAGTCGTGTCCAACTCTTTGCGACTCCATGGATGGTAGCCTACCAGGGTCCTCTGTCCATGCAATTTTCCAGGCAAGAGTACTGGAGTGGGTTGCCATTTCCTTCTCCAGGGAATATAAAGTATAAAGGTTATGTCAGTTTGTAATCCACCCAGTGTCAAGTATTTCTCTTTTTAAAACTGCTATCAGCAGTTCTTTTTATTTTTACGATTTTCTCTTTTTATTTTGAAAAATGTAACCTATAAACCTATAGGTAAGATGGCAGCCTTTGTTACATTTCCTTTATCTCTCTGCACATATGCATATGTGCACATGTATCCATAATATGTACAGTTCAGTTCAGTTACTCGGTCGTGTCCGACTTTTTGCAACCCCATGGACTGCAGCATGCCAGGCTTCCATGACCATCACCAACTCCTGGAGCCTACTCAAACTCATGTCCATCGAGTTGGTGATGCCATCCAACCATCTCATCCTCTGTCGTCCCCTTCTCCCGCCTTCAATCATTCCCAGCATCAGGGTCTTTTCTAATGAGTCCATTCTTCACATCAGGTGGCCAAAGTTTTGGAGTTTCAGCTTCAGCATCAGTCCTTCCAGTGAATATTCAGGTCTGATTTCCTTTAGGATGGACTGTTTGGATCTCCTTGCTGTCCAAGGAACTCTCAAGAGTCTTCTCCAACACCACAGTTCAAAAGCATCAATTCTTCGGCGCTCAGCTTTCTTAATGGTCCAGCTCACATCCATACATGACAACTGGAAAAAAGAAAGCTTTGGCTAGATGGACCTTTGTTAGCAAAGTAATGTCTCTGCTTTTTAATATGCCATCTAGGTTGGTCACAGCTTTTCTTCCAAGGAGCAAGCATCTTTTAATTTCATGGCTGCAGTTACCATCTCCAGTGACTTTGGAGCCCCCCAAAATAAAGTCTCTCACTATTTCTGTTGTTTCCCCATCTGTTTGCCATGAAATGATGGGACCAGATGCCGTGATCTTAGTTTTCTGAGTGTTGAGTTTTAAGCCAGCTTTTTCAGTCTCCTCTTTCACTTTCATCAAGAGATGAGCAAATACAGTGTTAGTGTTAACTGCTCAGTCCTGTCCGACTCTTTGTGACCTTATGGATCGTAGCTGACCAGGCTCCTCTGACCATGAAATTCTCCAGGCAAGAATTCTGGAGTGGGTAGCCATTTCCTTCTCCAGGGGATCTTCCTGACCCAGAGATCAAACCTGGGTCTCCTGCATTGCAGGCAGATTCTTTACTGTTTGAGCCACCAGTATATACGTATTATTATTATTTTTAATTAAATTTATGATATTGATATGAGCTAATGTTCAGGCCATAATAAAATTTCTCCACATATTCCAGCACTTTCTCTTACCGTTTTTTATCTTATTTTTTGATCCAAGATCAAGTCAAAATCATACATTGCGTTTAGTCGTCATAGCTCTCTGGTTTTAAACATGTGTCAAAGATTTTATTCAGCTCATTAATTAATGATAAAACCAATAAGATGTTAAAAGCAATTCAGATGAGAATTTAACACGCTAGACAATATATTTTCACAGTTTTGTGAGCAGAAATCATTTGCATAACTCTTGTATTTCTCTCAATTTTCTACAGTTTAACTTCTGCAGGTTGTAAAAAACAAAAACAAACCCTGGTATTCATTTTTCGCTGCCTCTGACAAATTACCAGAAACTTGGCAGCTTAAAAACAACACAGACTGATTATCTTGTGGCTTAGTTGGAGTATCTTACAGTTGGAGGGCAAGTGTCCAAAATGGGTTTCAGTTGGTGAAATTAAGGTGTCAGCAGAGCTGTGTTCCCTCTCGGGGCAGGGGAGTCTACTTCTTTGCTTTACCCCCCACCTTCCAGGTGTTGCCTGCATTCTTTGGCTTCTCGTCTCCTTCCTTCATCTTCAAAGCCAGCAGAGTCATCTTAGCTCTTCCGTCTCCTTCAATCTAGAACAGTCCCCAGCCCGTTTTTGTTTTTCATAACATTGACACTTCTTAGAAAGTTCAGACCAGGTATTGCTTTGTGGTGTCCTTCACTCGGGGTTTGTCTCTGTCCTGGAATTCCACGTGTCTGACAGGAGGACTACATAGGTGACGTCGTCTTAGCACATCTCACTGAGGGACACAGACACTATTGGTTCCATTATCACTGATGTTTTGTTTGGTAATTTTGTTAAATGGTGGCCTCAGAAATCTCTATTGCAGCTCTCCCCCTTTGTATTAACAAGTACTTTGTGGGTAATACTTGTGCAAGGATGTCATTCAGATTTTAGCTGATGTACTGCAAAGTGCACACTAGAATTACTTTGAAGAGTTTAATTGGTTCGTCTCATTTTGTGAGTTGCGTGCTTTTCTTACTGATTCGTGAGTATACTTTTATTATGATTATTCCTTTTCTAACATTTAGTGAGCCATTAGTTATTAGCTACTAGACACTGTCGTGAAATCTTCATAACGATCTTATGAACCACCTCCCCTTCATTTTACAGAAGAAATTGAAGCTTAGAGAGGTTAATACTGGGTTTTGTATTTTGCAGATATTTGTCCCAGTTTGTTGTGTACATCTTAAGATAGTCTGTTTTGCTACACCAAGCTTTACAGTTTATCATAGTAACAACTAGCAGTTTATCCTGTTACAGTTTTTACCTTCTGTGTTCTTTATAGAAGTATTAAGTGTTAAATCTATCAGGAATGGGTTTTGCTCAAATACTATCTTATCACTAAGTAGAGTTAACTTGCCAGATTTTGCTTAAAGTAAGCATGGCCCAAATATTGTGTGGGATATACTTATACTAAAAAATAATCTGTTGTGTATCTGAAATTCAACTTTAACTTGCATACATGCAGAGGTTTGTATTTTTAGGGCTTTCCAGGTGGCCAGTGCCAAGTCGCTTCAGTCGTGTCCTACTAAGCGCTAGTGGTAAAGAACCCACCTGCCAGTGCAGGAGATGTAAGACAAGTGGGTTTGATCCCTGGGTCGGGAAGATCCCTGGAGAAGGAAGCAACCCACTCCAGTATTCTTGCCTGGAGAATTCCATGGACAGAGGAGCCTGGTGGGCTACAGTCCACGGGGTTGCAAAGAATCAGACACAGCGGAAGCGACTTAGCACATATGCACATACACACACACATTTTTGTTTGGTGACGCTATCATTAAGGCTTTCCCTGGTCACTTTGTTTAAAATTGCAACTCCCGCATCAGCCCTCCCCGCTCTTCTTTTTCTCCATAGCACTATATATAAACAGTGTATTTTATTTTTTTGTTGAGTGTCTTCAGTCTACCACTGGGATATAAAATCTATGATGCCAGACATTTTTTAAACGTTTAAATGTAGATTTAACATACATATAGAAAAGTGCTTGCATCGTAAGTATACCACTCAATGAATCTCCTCAAAATGAGTACATCCATATAACCACCTTCTAGGGGGGCCAGAATTTTTATTCTCAATGGATTTTCAATGCCTAAAGTAGTACATGACACATAGTAGGTGATCAGATATATTTGTTGAATGAATCAATGATGGAGCCTGTGAGGTAGACATTCAAAAGATTACTTTGTGTCCAAATAACTAGTGAGAGAATTTATTGATTATTTATTGCTTGGTCCTTATCCCCCTGAAAAGCATAGTTTTGATGAATTTGAATAGCATAATTTAGCTATTCCCCTTCTATTGAACATTTTAGAGGTTTATGTTTCTGGTTTTTAATATATATATCCTTAGACAAAGATGTTTAAGGGTAATATATACATATATATATACACCCTTAATATATGTATATATTACCCTTAAACAAAAATGTTTAATGCATGTTTGTGCATTAAAAATTAGTCCTCCTTTCAGATTGTTTTCGTAGACTGGTTTCCTAAAAGAGTATTTCTGGGTCAAAGGGTACACCCCTCTCATTCAGACAGAACACCCACTGACAGTCAGTGATCTGTCTGCTGAAAATGGCACATGGAAAGGAGAGACACCATGACTCTCTGTTCCTGCTTCTGAGAAGAGCTAGCCGACCTGGTGGCCAGTGGCTGGTCACTTCTTTGATGTTATTTTTCCTGGTTGGTAGGGTATTGGAGATGCCTCGGGTCTGAACGCCAGCTCCCCTCCCTACACCAGCTGCAAGACTTGGGGCAAGTCGTTCAACGTATTGCCATTTTCTCTAGACTGTGATGGTAGCAGAGCCTGTGGGGGTATTACACGGAATGTAGTCTCAGGAGGTAGTAAGTGCAGCTCTAGGGCAGGTGGTCCCTGCTCCCAGCTCACCCAGTCCCTGGTCCAGATCATTTAGTGATGAGCTGACAGATGCGAGGTGATGACTTCATTTTGGCCTCGAAATGCTTGTCTGGTGAATGAGGGTCAGGCTGTGAGCTTACAGGACAGGATTCCCACCGTCCCACTGTGACCACAAGGTGCAGGGATAGAGGAGTATTATCACCCCTCTCAGACAGACCTGTGCGAGTGGGCCCTCTGCGCTGAGGCTTCCCTTGTCTTTCCTTGTTCATATATGATACTGACATTGCTGTCACATTTGCTGAAAAAAATAGATACTGCATTGTCCTTTTCTCACACCGCTCAGCTCTTTCCAGGATTGCTCCTGTCCCCAAAAAACTAACAGCTCCGTGAGTATCCTGTGTGCATTGAGAGTACAGTTGTCTTGTGTAAACCACTCCACGTGGACATGACCTTTACCATCTGGCTGCCAAGAAGAGGAGGCCAGGTTTCTTCTCCCTCTTGGTGCTCTCGCTCCACCAGAAAGAGTGGGTCATTTGTTCAGTTACTATTTATCACAAAGGGCCTGTGCAGTAGGGGGCAACTCTTAAACTCCACTAAGTACCCCTGACTCCAAAGGAGGGCTGACGGGATGCCCATGTGTGGGGGTGGACAATGCAAGTTGGCATTTCTCTGCAGTTTTATTTAAACCATCCTCACAGATTTGAAAAGTCCCACTCTATAATACATCCATTTTATTTTAATATTAAAATGTTTTAAATGACCAGATTAATTATTTAACTTTTCCTCCTTGCTCTCCAGTCATGGGTAGTCATGGTTATTCAGTGACTGGCAGTTGTTGCCAGCGCAGGGCTCCTGGGGAGCAGAGAGAAATAGCTGTGTTAGATACTCTCTCCTGGAGAAATACCACCGGTGACATAAAGTGACTGCAGCACACTGCTTGTCCTGAAGGACTTGCTGGGGTCTGTGCACCCAGAGAACAGGCACAAAGGCCTGAATTCTGTATTCACTCGGTTCCAGCTAGAGAAGCAGCATGAAATGCTTCAACTTGTACGAATTCAAAAGTACTTGTTGGGGAAATTGTTTTTTCCAGTAGTCAGACTGGTTTTGCTTGTCACTCCACTCAGTGACATGAGTTTGAGCAAACTTGGACAGGGAAGCCTGCAATCCGTGGGGGTCCCAAAGAGTCAGACACGACTGAGCTGCTGAACGACAACCTCCACCACTCAATGAAAGTGAGTGAGTCAGAGGTGAGATGGGAGGCAGGGAGCTGCTTCTCCCACGAGAATATCCATTCTCAGGTTCCGCCTGGGGGGTAGACTCCTGCTGATTAGAGATTTAAGTGTGCTCACCTGCCTGTGTGTTCAGTAACCTTGTCCTCATGTGCCAGCCTTCCCTTCCCCTGGGTGTGCAAGAGGTGAAACAGCGGGGTGCTCTGACACTGGAGAGGAAAACAGCCACGTCTGATGCCGCTGTGACACCTCCAAAGGGAATTTTCAAGGGTAACTTCGACTAAACGGGGTTTTCACCTTTAGCCTCCCTGCCCATCTGCTGCACGTGTACACACTGTTGTGTACACACTGTTGCAACTCCACCGCACTAACTGCTTTCCCTGAAATGACCTGTGGGCAGCACCTCGGCTCCAGGACAAGGAAGCAGCTACCCGGAGAGGTGAAGTGGGAGCCCCATGGTAGGACTTTCCAACCCCAGGGCGCATATGCTCACTCATTCCACTGTGCCTTCAAGCCCCGACAGTTGTATTACCATCTCTTCAACCATGAATCATTAAAAAAAATTTTTTTTCTTTTTTAATTTAAATAATCCCAACAGAGTTCCCTGGCAGTCCAGTGGCTAGGACTCGGTGCTTTTACTGCTGTGGCCCGGCTTCAGTCGCTGGTCAGGGAACTATGATCCCACAGGCTGTAAAAAAAAAAAAAAAGTCCCAATGGCATTTAGTCCAGGCTTGCAGAGAACCAGGTACAGGGTCTGCCTGTGCTCTTTGTAGCGACAGCAGTGAACCCTGCTGTGTTCTGGTCTGATCTAGAGAAGAACAGGCTGTGAGTGCGTGGATTTCGTGCCTGTCCGTGACTTTCTGGCCACACTCAGGTAGCTGCTCCCTGTTGCAGCTGCACCCCACCCCCCCAGGGCGGGCTTGTGGGGTGAGTGTGTGCCTGGAGCTTGGGAGAAGGCATGACGCAGCATTCCAGCCACCCTCTGGGGATCCTCACCGCTCCCGCTTTAATAAAATGTGGCAGGTTGCCTGGCAACCCGGGAGCTGGTGGGGATTTTTTGTCTACCTACTTTACCAAAAAGCCCTCTATCAGCTCTTGGCTGACCACTCGGGACAGAGTAGGAGATAAACTTGGCTCCACAAGCTGACTTTCTCCTTTCTTTTTCCCATCCCTGCCTGTATCTTAACATTTGCTCACTCTTCTGTTCTTATCTATCATTTAAAGGTAGAAGCTGGACAGTTTGACTCCTAAATCAAGTCCCTAGGGGGATTCGTTACTGAAAACATGTTCCTTTTTACATTAGTCAGAATGACTTCTTTTGTGAGTCAGACTTGTGGACTGTTTCACCGTGTTGTATGTATTGGTGCAACTCCGTGCTGATTTTTTTTTTCTTTTTTGCATTTAAAAAAAAATTTATTTATTTTAATTGGAGGCTTGATTTGGTTTTGACAGAAGAATCCCGTTGAAGCCATAGAAGCAAGCGTGGTTTGTGCGTTTCCTGTTGGTGAAGGCCTCTAGCCGCTCCCTCCCCTAACCTGGAGAGTGAGCCGTCAGTGAGTGCGCAGAACCGTGGTTTGTGGAGCTCTGTGGCTCTGTCCTATGCAAGTTGCCATCAGATACTCATATTTTTTCTTCATCGAAATCATACTGTAATGCTATGCAAAGGCAGGATAAGTAAATTCATTCATGATGCTTAAGTTTACGTGCTTTAAAATGAGACTTATATTAGAGGCAGTAGATGTGGGCCTGCAGAGTTGTAATTTGAAGGGTGATAAATATTTTTCTAGGGAAAAATTAATGTAGAGAGCACTTTAAAGTCCCTGAACGCTCCATTATCAGTCAGAAAGCAGTCTGTGTTCCACTCTACCAATACAGGTCTTGCAAAAGTTGTTTTTCAATTTCCTAATTTGTGTTAAGCATTTTGACATTGCTGAAAACTCTTGGGCCATTGGAAATTTTAAGATGTAATGTCATAAAATATTCCAGAATACTTTAAAACTTAGCAGTATCACAGTTGCCACTGTATTCATTTTTTTTTTTCACATAAGTGCTTTAAAATGTAGCACTTGACTCTTTTTTCTAACCAGTTGATTTTCCATCGTATGTCCGAACACACAAAAAGTTCTGCATTTACATCTCCTTAGGATATAGAAAACAAAATGATTGTTCAGAATAATGTAGAGATCTTAGTAACTTGAGACAGGAAAGCTAACCAGTGCCAATATCACATTAAAAAACAGACAAACAAAAAACCTTCCTTAGTCTCCTGCTGGCAAAGAATTTCAGTTTCTTTAAATGTTCAGGAGGGGCTTCCCTGGTGGCTCAGACCGTAAAGAATCTGCCAACAATGCAGGAGACCTGGGTTCGATCCCTGGACAAAGAAATGGCTACCCACTTCAGTATTCTTGCCTGGAGAATCCCATGGACCGAGGAGCCTGGTGGACTGTAGTCCATGTGGTCGCAAAGAGTTAGTTACACATGACTGAGCGACTAACGCTTTCACTTTAAATATGCAGGAGTCATAAAGAACTTGTTATTTCTCTGAATTTGCAGGTTGCCACTTTCAGAAAGCAGTTCCTCACTGAATGGGAGAAGCTCAGTCTGGCTGGCTCTCAGGCAGGCGTGCTTTCCCCGTCCCCTTCCTCTTCACGTCCCTCTCTTTCTCGTTTCCTTTTCTTTCTTCCCCTGCCCTCCTGTATACGTATGTGTTTGACCCTGAGCTGCTTCGCCTATTTCTGTTAGCTTAGCATATTCCTGTCAGACCTGAATGCTGCCTGTAGGCATGACCACTGATGTCAGGAACCTCTGCCTCCCGTAACAGGAAGACAGACTTAAGGATGAAGAGAATAAAGAGGTGGAATAACCTTCCTAAAATCCTGAAGTCTATAGGGAAATGGTTGGGTGACGTAAAAGGAGAAAAATACAATAAGTCTTCTGCATACGAACCTTCGAGTTGCAGACTTTTCAAAGACTTGAACGTGGATTCCCATGTCCAGCTATGTCAGGCATGAGTAAAACTGCAGCTCTCGCTCCTACTGCTGACGATCCTTCAGCTCTACCATCTTCCACCTCCTCTCTCTCCTCCAGTCTGTAACTCCTCTTGCCTGTTCACTCGATGCCAGTCCTTGTATGCCAGCTA
Source organism: Giraffa tippelskirchi (assembly GCF_054371585.1). Classification (NCBI taxonomy): domain Eukaryota; kingdom Metazoa; phylum Chordata; class Mammalia; order Artiodactyla; family Giraffidae; genus Giraffa; species Giraffa tippelskirchi. Next base: position 28,030,377 of record NC_137287.1, read on the forward strand.
CTGTACTGTACTAGGTACTGTATTATAAGATTAAAGTGTTTTCTTTTTTTGTGGTTGTTTTTTTATGTATTATTTGTGTGAGAGTATTATAAACCTATTACAGTATAGTATTATATAGCCGATTGTGTTAGCTGGGTACCTGGGCTAACCTTGTTGGACTTAGGAACAAATTGCACTAACACACGCGTTTTTGGAATGAAACTCGTTCGTATGCAGGGGCCTTAACTGTCAGTGTAGAATGCACGTGTTAAATGCCAAGCTGGAATGGGACTTTAAAACCAAAGTAATTCTCAGTTTTGTGCTGTCCCTTTGGGCTGTTTGGTGAACTGTAGGGTTTTAGTGTGTAGTCTACAGACAGAACCTACCAGTGGAAAAAAATCGGTCGTTGGGCACATAGTCTCAGCAAAGGCAAAGAGTAAAATTGATGTGGAAAATAAGGCTAACTTCATCATTTGTGGTTTATTTCCCCATTGGCGAAGCACGCGATTCTTTCTCAATACACTCTTGAAGTCAGACGTTGCCAGTTATGACAAATACATTGCATGGTCCCAAGGCAACCTGTGGTCTGAAGAGCAGATTCCATTTGTTTTGTTGTAAATCAGTTCTCCCCATAGAGACTGGACTCTAGTACAGTACAGCAGCTGGCATACAAGGACTGGCATCGAGTGAACAGGCAAGAAGAGATACTGCCAGTGAGGGCTCTGTGCAGGCACCGAGGCCGCTGACCTGAGTGTTAGAGCAGGTCATCTTGGCATTTTTTTCCTATCCTTTTGGTGGTGACAGGTCATATATGGGGTGTCCTGAAAACACTGAAGAGGCAAGTCACATTTGATGGGGATTTCAGAAGGTTCCACATCTGTAGATGGATCGCAGCGGTGGGGGTGAGGCGGGTGGAAGGGAAGAAGGGAAGAAGCAGGACAAGGAAGAGGACTTGTTTATGGGTGGCATCACAATGCCCTTGTGAGAAGCCTGAGAGGTTCCAGACTGGTAGCACGACAAGGAAGGGTTAACGGGAACCATACACGGAATTGCCCTGTGTACACTTTATACGGAATTTCTGTGACTCCTTTCTGGGTTGGGAGAGGCCTCTTTGCTTTGGGGGACGGATGCCCTCCTTCCCAGGGGTAATGACTCACGCTGCAGGTGAGACAGCTCAGCCCTGCCTGCTGATAAGGGCCTGTCATTTTCATTCTCTCCCCCGGGCCCCCTCCTTCCCTTCTGGGTTTCACTTGGTTAATGAATAAGCTGAGTCACGAGGTGTAAGTAAATTCTTTTATCAAATGAAAACCACATCAAAACAGCCACAGAGAGACATGTAGTGAAAGTGTAAATATTGCGGCTCAGCATCTCCCACAGTATCTGGTTGGCTTATACACAAACAGACTTTTAAGCTTTTCAGCTATGGAAACCTTTAAATCTGAAAATGTGCTGCTCTGTCAGGCTTTCTGTAAACACGGTCTTGGGACGTAAAGAAAAGGTGGTGCATTTATGTGTTATCACAATAGTGCTAATATTGTGGCAGATTTAATGCTTCATAAAGTGCTCAAACTGCCAAGGTCAATAGTCCGAAAGTATCGTCCTGATGTACTCAGGGAACATTTCTATTTGGTGTATGTTTGCGTCTGGCATCTGAAACATCACCAGAGAGAGCTAGTGAACCCTGCTTAACTCCAACTGCACACCCAGCCATTGCCTCCAGCCAGCAGTTGAGTTACACATGGACTCTGGCTGGTGAATAGGTTGTGTCCTAAAAGTCCTTTTGTTGATTAACCTTTTAGAACACAAAGCGCATTGTCGCACAGAAATGCCACTTTGAATGGTGGGTGTCAATGAGCTGTGGCTTGTTTCAAACTTCGGGTCAGGAAATCAGTGCTAGTTGACACCAGAATTTAAAAAGAAGGGAGAAAAGAAACAATAGGAAACATCAGAGTGGGCTGGGGAGAAAAGGTAGGTCTCCTTTAGTGATACTGTTGCAATTTAAAAACCTGCAGCGCACTGTATGCCTTTAGACTGTGAAGGCACCCTTGTATGAATGGGTTAAAACTGGCTGTTCACCACCACTCAGCACTGTGATGTTGGGCAAGGGACTTAACCCATCTGCATCTCTTGTTTGGTCATACTCAAAATGGGGCTGTTTTGTAGAGGATAGGATTAGAGATGAAAGAGTCTATGTTAAGGTTAATATATTAGGGTATTGTAGGCTGTACGGTAATATATTAGGACTCGAGCTCATACAGCATCTGGAACACGGTAACCTCTCTGTAAACCATGATTATTATTTATTTGTACTCCTCTGTGATATATGCAGACCTTAAAGACACTGTTATAAAATAGTATAACTAAAAACATGTACTATTTAGTTTTCCCTAGAGTACAATTTATTCAATGTTCCTGACATTTAGGATCTGCCATTTCGCACATTCTAAGAAGAGATCTTTGATTTTACTTTGAATTATTCCTGTGTGGTTGAGATATCAACCTTAATTTTTTCCCAAGAAGTGTGAAGAATGTTGCAAATTACCATAGGTCTTTCAGCTGTCTGTCAAGTTTGTCAGGACTGCTAAGTATGGAATTGCTTCCTAACTTCCTATTTTAAGTGTTTTATCTTAAAAAAAAAAAACGCTCTCTCTTTTTAAGTGACTCTCAGTTCTAAACTTTTTTGGAACTCCACCTGTTCCTGTTTGACTCCATCATAAAATCGTCCTTATCTCCTGCATATCGCTCCCCCATCTTTTAAGGTGCTGTGTCAGCACTTGGGGAACCCTTGTTTTGTCTGCTTGGGTTTAGAGCAGCTGCGGTGTTGACAGCTTTGAGGGGTGGGTTAAAAGTCGCCAGGAGCCTGGCATCAAAGTCAGGGAGGTCGGGATTCCAGTTGAGCTCTCCCAGGTCGTTTTCGTGGCCCTGTGCCAGTTACTCAACCTCTTTCCGCTTTTGTTTCTGTGTCTGTGAAAACAGAGCTCCTGCCCACCTGGCGGGGTTGCTTTAAGGACAGAAAGAGCATGGGACGGTTGGTAACTGCACAGAAGGCCACTGTCTCCGGCTGGACACTTGTCACAGCACCAGGGCCTTTCCGGCCTGCTGTCCTCCTGGCCTCAGCCCCCGGGCACTCAGGGAGACCCCCTCCCTCCACCCAGGAAGCCGCCAGCTTCCAGGTAGGGCTTCCTACCCTGGCTTCATAAAGCTCTAACCCACTCCTCCCTCCACTCGGAGGTGAGGCCCCCACACATGCTCTGGGCCCCGCCTCCTCTCCAGGCCTCACACGGACCCATATCCTCAGGCCCACCCGCAGCTTCTTTCCAATACCCCGAAAACCTGCCGAATCCCTTCCATCTTTTCAGAAGGACTCCGGATCCCAGTGCCCTTTGCTCCCAGTGATTCCTTCCCTTTTGCAAGTCCCAGGAGTCTGCATGCATCACCCTCACCATCTGCCCTCTGCTGCAGCTGCGGTCCCTGGTGACCTCTGTGCTCTGAAGCCCCAGGGCCCTGTCCTCCTCCTGCCTGGTCCCGCAGCACACTGACCATTCTTCCCTCCTGGGCCCCGCAGCCCCAGGCTTTGTAGGTTAGTCCCCCTCCCCCTCTCCCCTGCTCCTCCCATCTACAAGCTGAGTAACTGTCGCTGTTTCTCAGCATCCCACTGGGACTTCTTTCCTCCCGTTTTCCCCGTCAGTCAGTCGCAGTGACCTTGTAGATCCACGCATCAGATCACACTCGTACCCCTTCCAGGTGACTGAAGCCAGACTGTGGCTCCCGCTGCATGTGGCGTGGGGTGCCCATCACTCGGCCTCACTGCAGGTCCTCCCTGCTCCCTCTGCAGTCTCCACCGTTAAGGTCGTGTTTCACTTCCTCTGTCCAGACTGTGTCTCCTCCTGCCTAGAATGCACTTCTCCGTGTCTTTTACACTGTCTGCTCTCCCACCTTCAGTCTCAGGAAAGCCCGAGTGTCTTTTCCTTAGAGAAACAGTCCCTGTGTCCCAGGCTTGACCAGCCAGCACCCCGCTGGAAACTCCAGAGGGCTTTTCTAACCCTCAGCACATGTGGGGCTCTGTGCCCTGTCCTGCTCTCCCAGCGAATACCAGGACCGGATCTCTGATTCAGCCCCAGTGGCCCAGGCGTAGAAGATGGTGTGTTTGTTCATCAATGAATGGATAGACGAATAAATGAACAAGTGAGAGTTTCATACATTAGTGTCTGTATTCACGAACAGGTGGAAGGGTGAATAAATGAACAAGCAGGAGCTAAATATATTTGTTTGTAAAGCAGTCAGCAGAGTGCTTATATGTAGTAAGCACTCAATAAATGGTGGCTTTATTTATTTTTAATTGACTTTTCAGCTAGGAACCATGAAAAGAAAAGGAACCCCCCCCCTCCACAACCCGCCACCCCCAGGCTGGTTCATGGAAGCAGTGCTTCTTGGTGATGCCATTCAGTGAACACAGAGGCAGTTGGCAGAGGCCCTGGGAGCTGGGAACTTAAGCGGTGGCCTCTTCCTCACCATCAACCTTTTGCTCCTTGTGCTAAAATCTTTATTCCTCACATAGCGCCCTGCCTCCCCTGTGCTCCTCTGCCAGTCCGTTCCGTTCCTTTCCTCCTCCTCCAGATTGTGAGCTGCTTTTGGGAGGGGATCATCTGTCCCCTTCCACCATGCCCCGGTGCCTGACACAGACCCTGGAGCTGGTGTTTGTGGACTGAATGAATGAGATGCACGTTTCTTTCAGAAGCAGGCTGTGGTGTCACCAGGAGAGTTAGTGAAAATTAACTGACTAATTTTGGTCGCTTCAGTTTTTTTAAATTATGGTTCAGACTTTCTGATTTCACACTTGTCCCGTATGGTTGATGTATGGGTTCCTATATAATCTACTTTATTTTCATGGTTTTTTTTGCATGGGAAAGACCCCAATTCTAGACGATAGTGCTATTGCATGAGCAGCTGCAGACTTGGGTGTTTGAGGCCCCCTCACTTCCAGCCCCCCATGTGTGATGAGCTGCAGCTCACTGAATCTGTGTCTCTGTAGGATGTTTTAGACATAGTTCTTTTAGTTTGAACTATGTGATTTATCCACAATAGCCTCATTAATTAGGCATCTACTGTATGGTAGGCCCTGTTCTAAGAGCGCTGCCCTTCCTAATAGCTTTCTGAGATGGGTAAATGGGCCCCATTTGATGGATAAAGAGAGGGAAGCCCAGGGAGGCCCGGTGACTTGCCTCAGGCAAGTAAAGATTTGGGCAGGATTTGAACCCAGGCTTCTGTGGCCTTAGAACCTGTGGTTTTCCCCACTTGACTTCATGGCCTCCCTCTGTGTAGATTTCAAATAAATGTCACCATATCTACACATTGGCCTTCGTCCAGTTTGTGGGAAGTGTTTTCTTCTCCACTTCCTTGGCCTTCATTAGAGACCGTGAGGTGAAAGGCGCTGTGGGAGCCACGGGCAGAATGAGAGCGTGACCTGGAGGAGCACAGAGTAGGTGAGCTCATAAGTGGCGGAACCAGGACGGGACCCACTTCCTCTCTGGTGCCCGTCGAGTTTTCATGGGGCTCACAGCACCCGCCCTCATGGTGCTGAGGACCCAGTGTGGGGGTGTGAGCCCGGTTCTGTGAGTGCTCAGCTGCTCTTTCTCTCACACTCTGCCCTTCACATCCTTTCAAGCATCATGACCTGAGCCTGCTTCCCTGGCCTTAGTCCATTTCTTTCCTGAGTGACTCATGTCGGGTGCTGTGATGGAGGCCAGGGGAAAGCAGAAGTGGATGAAACCAGTGCCCCTCTGCCTCTTTTTTTTTTTTTAATATTTATCTATTTAATTGGTTGTGCTAGGTCTTAGTTGTGTGACGCTCAGGATCTAGTTCCCTGACCAGGGAGCAAACCCCGGCCCCCTGCATCGGGACTGGGGAGCCTTAGCCACTGGACCACCAGGAGAGACCGACTACCACCCCCTGCCTCTTACTCCATTATGTCCACTGTCCTCTTTACAGGGCTTGCATCTCTTTCATGTGCCTTAGTATTCATTCTTTAGCCTTAGTACTTTATTTTTTATTCTATTTCTTTTTTTTTTGGCTGCACCACAAGGCTTGTGGGATCTTCATGCCCCGACCAGGGATCGAACACAGACTCTCAGCAGTGGAAGTGTGGAGTCCTTACCACTGGACCGCCAGGGTCCCTAGCCTTAGTGCTTTAAAAGTAAACAAACAAACAGAAACCCTTCATTGGGTGAGTACGCACTGTATGAGGAACAATGGACAAGGAATCACAGGTGCTGGGTCCCGACCCTGTGTCTGGGGTAGGTGCGGTGGCCTCGCCAAGCCTGCTGTAGGGGCCATCACCATCTGTTTCCCGGTGTTGCTGTGAGGCTCAGGGGTGGAGACGTGCATGGGCTGTCACTGCCCAGAGAGCCAGCCCTTCAGAGCCAGAGTTCACTCCCCTTGTGTACAGCCCAGGACTCTTTGTCCCCTGAATCAGCCTTCATCATGGAACTTTTAACTGAAGATGTGAATATGTATACTGGTTCTGGCTTTCTTCTCTCGAAACAAGCTGCCAACAGATACAAAAGCTGTGCTTCTTCCCTCCCTCCATAATCTTAGTTTAAATTCGTGCCAGAGTACCATGTGAGAACCCAGTAAAGTACAGTCCCTTCCCTCACAGAGCTCCTGGCCCGTTGGGAGCACACGTGGGAAGAAGTCAGAGCTGAGGGAGGGCTGCACTGAGTTAGACGCCCTGACGTCCACTTGCAGGCTGGCACTCTACCTTGAATACTCTGCATGGTTTTACAGACGAGGATGAACTGGCGAGGGTAAAACAGGGCTGTTTGTGTCTTGGGTGACTGCCCACTCTCACCTGTTGGACACCCTGGAAATAGCTGTACTGCACATGCTTCTGACAGAGCACCAAGTCCTTCGAGCACCTTATCTGCCTTGTTCCTTAGATGGTTTGAGGGGAAGTACATCCAGGATCATTTATTTGAACTCAGACAAATGTTCTCATTGAACATTATTAGGATTGAGTGTTTTTGTAAAGGCCTTCCCAGGTGGCTCAGTGGTAAAGAACCTCCCTGCCAGTGCAAGAGACAAAGGAGACGTGGGTTCGATCCCTGGGTCAGGAAGATCTCCTGGAGAAGGAAATGGCAACCCACTCCAGTATTCTTGCCTGGGGAATTCCAGGGACAGAGGAGCCTGTCAGGCTCCAGTCCATAGGGTCACAAAGACTAGGACATGACTGAGCTTGCACACAGTTTTTTATAAAGTTGGCTGTCTCCTTGAGAATCCAAGATAAAACCCTCCATTCTCTCTCTGGTAAAAGTGGGAAAATGGTCATGCTGTTGAAAACCCAAACTGGATCAAATTGTATAGAATATGAGAAAATGTCTTAATCCAGTATGTTCTCATGTAAATAAACAAGCAAACGCAAAGCGGCTTTGGGTGCCCTCCTGGTGTGGGTTGAAAGCCCAGAATGAGGACACAGTGGTGCAGGGCCCCGGGCTGGTGTCTGAGGGACGAGTCAGGAGAGGCTGTGAAGGGCATCATAAGTGGGCATCCTCAAGCATTAAAGCACACATTGGCGGGTGGGGTGGAGGGTCCGGGTCTGCAAAGCTGGCAGAGGTCACTATCAGCACACGTCACTTCTGGTGGGAGGTGAACATACCAGGTTATCACAGAGAGATACCTTCTGCTTTGTACGCAACACTGTTGTATGGAGAGGTGGCCGGACTCTGAGGCTCTCGCAGACAGAGGCGTTTGCCTGTGTTAACTCCAAATGACATGGTCTGGGACCCTTCCAGTGCACATGGTGTCATGAAAAGAATGCAGCTTTGGTTTGGATCCCAAAACTTGTCATCTTCAGGACCTTGAACCCATCACTTCTGAGCTTCAGTGTCCTTATCTATAAAGTCAGGATAATCCTTACAGGATTTTTCCATACCTGGCAGAATAAGTAACCAGTAAATAGTTCCCTTTCTCATAACTATCAGATGGATAAGCATATAGGTAATTCCCTTAGAAGCTGACTGAGAACCTGATGTTGGCTGAGGGTAGCCACTGCAGAAAATGCAGGGCTGATGGTGGTAACTGCTTTTGAAGTTTCCTGATACTCCACCCTGCTGCCCCCTCCTAGCCATTGCTGCAATAAAATGATTGCAGCAGCTTGATAACCAGGCTTCACAAGTGTCCTCAGCTTCCCCAGAGAAGCTCTGAGAAGCCCGGTGTGTCAGCACCGCCGTGCTTATTTACAGCACTCCAGCCATTCAGGGACATCTCCTTATCACCGAAGACATTGAAACTGGAGTAACTCTTACCTCCTACAAGAGACCTTCAAACTTAGTCTCAGAAACAGCCCTTAGGAGTTGGACCAAGTATACAACAGAAAACCTAAACAATTTGTTTACAATGTAATGAACATCTGTGAAACCCCTACTCAACCGTTAATAAATTATAACAAGAATCTGTTGTTCCTCCACATCCCAAACCCCTGATTCCTGGTAGGGGAGCGTGGAAAGGGGGAACCACTCTCATAAAAGTCGTGTTGATCCTTTTCTTGCTTTTTTGATGCTCTGTGCCTCTCTAGTCCTCAGACTCACTCTTGCTCTCCCCTCTTTCCCTCTCTGTCTCCTGTTCCCCCTGCCTCCCCCCGCCCCACACAAATCTACAAAATGATACCTTATTTAAGTGCTTGTAATTTGCCTTTGCCTGAGGTTGAGCAACCCCTTTATATAATTATTTGCGTTTTATGCTCCCTTTTCTGTGAAATGACTGGGTGTGCTTTTTGTGTCTTTTGCCCATTTTTCGGTTGGGTCCTCTCTTACTGATTTGTAGGCGTTTTTATGTATTCTGGGGCTAATCCTCCATCATTTGCACACGTTAGAAATATTTCCTTCCAGCATGTAGATTGTCTTTGCCCTCTTCAGATTATCTTCTGACGGACACAAGTTTTCATATTAATGTAGCCGAACTTATTGATTATTGTTGTAGCCAAACTTTTCTTTATGCTTAACATTTTTTGTGTCGTCATAAATTCTTTCCTTCTTCAAGCTCAGGAAGAGATATTCACTTCTATTTTCTTTTCAAGTTTTCAAAGTTTGCTTTTGACATTTAAGTGCTTCATCCATCTGGAGTTGATTTTTTGGCCTGGTGTGAGTAAGAATCCAGTTTTTTTTTTCTTTTTTTTTAATTCCCGTGGATAAACAGTTTTTCCAACTTTTCCTTTTGCATGCCGTCATGCTGCCTCTGTCAGATATCAGAGTTTCACAGATGCTTAGGTCTGTTTCTAGGCTCTCCTGGACCATTGGTCAGTTTGTTTATCTCTGTACCATTACAGCACTGTCTTAAGTACTACAGGTTTACAATAAGCTTTTTAGCTAGTCAGGGAAGTCCGCCTTTCTTATTCTTCTTCAGAAGTGTTTGGGCTGTTATTGGCCCATTTGTCTTCCATTTAAAATTTGGAATCAGACCTTTCAAATTCCTCAGAACGATTGAGATGTAATTTATATACCATGAAATACACACACACTGTTCTATTGGCCAGGTCTTTGTTTTAACAAACGCACACCATCATGTAACCTCCACCACAATCAAGACACAGAGGGCAGTTCCATCACTCCCAGGATTCCCTCACCTCCTTGGTAATTGACCTCATTCCCCTAGTCCCTGGCTACCGCTGCTCAGTGTTCTGCTGAGATTTTTCTTAATCTCTTAAAAATTTTTTTTAAATGTTTTTATTAAAATGGAATTTTAAAAATTGGAATTGCATCACATCTATAGATCAGTTTCGGAGAAGGCACTGGCACCCAACTCCAGTACTCTTGCCAGGAAAATCCCATGGACGGAGGAGCCTGGTGGGCTGCAGTCCACAGGGTCCCTAAGAGTCGGACACGACTGAAGCGACTTAGCAGCAACAGCAGCATAGATCAATTTAGGGAGGTCTCTATGTCTTACGTTAAGTCTTCTTGTGAACGTAATGTAGCTCTCGACCTAGTTGGAGAGATTTTTTGCTTGATAATAGTGGAAGGTTCTATATTTTTAGGAAAAAAAACCCATCTAAACATTGTAAGTAGTTCTTTAAAAGTCCTCTTCAAGGAAGCATTTTATGAGATAATCTTCAATCTAAATGGACACATAAATACACAAATATATGTCAGACTTGTGGCACTGTTATATTTTTTTAAAAGCTCACATGTTGGCTCCAAACCAGCTTTGTCGCTCGCTCTGCAAGACCATAAGCAGGCGTGCTTGGCTCCCGGATGTTCAGTCTCTTTATCTGTGTGATGACTAGAACGTCTCTTCCCTGTGGGGTGGTTGTGAAGATTAAATGCTTCAAGACAGGGCGCCCGGCTCAGCGAAGCTGTGGGTAGGTGAAGTCTGTGGGAGAGAGGAGGTGCTCTTGTTCACCCACAGGGAGCCGGGGAGGGCCCTCACCATGTTCGGTTTCGCAGCAGCTTCAACAGAGTGGCATGGCCGAAAGATGGCCTTGAATCATTTCCCTGACAAATTTGGAAAAGGTTAGTGTTACCAAGCCGCCTGCTCCACGCTGCTTCTGACAGGCGAGCTGGAATCACTGAAGGACGCAGCTGACAGCCAATTCATTTTGCTGATTCATCCATTAGAGGGGTGGCTCTGCGCCAGAGCTGGCTTCCAGATTAAAGGCCGAGAGCTGCAAAGCTGCTGGGACTTGAAGGAATGCTGGTAAATTATTGCCATGTGAAGGCCAGCAGTGAAAAGGGGATTGTTATTTGTTTCCCCCTTTAAGCACTCCTCATTCCAAATGTGCTCAGATAAATTCCCCATCATGGTCAGGGAGCTTTTGAAGCATTTGTCCGTGGGGCTGGGACCTAAATTACTGGAAACAGTCGGATGCTGTTAAGTAGATCATCTTGGCTCCTTTATGACCTTATCATCACCTTTGCTTTCATGGGGAATGTTGACTCAAGCCTGCTCTTTGACTTGGTAGTCCAAACTAAACTCAAGAGAGGTATTGCAGCAGATGTCTTCCCTTGGGGACACGTTTCAAAATAAACCTGCCTGAGTAAAGAGTGAAACCTAAAGAGGAAAATCCAGCAGATGCTCACTTGCTAACGACCGGTACAGAATAAGGATGTAGAATCTGTGGGTTCACATTTTCCATCACACTGAGAGGTGAACCTGTTATATAGTAGGTAGTCTCAGGCTTACATAACTCTGCATAAAGCTTGCCCGTGAAAAGGTGGGCTCAAGAGGTGGAGACTTTGTTCTACCAGAACAAGTTCTACCAGATGTCTAGCATGGTCCCTGGAACAGACAGACACTTAGTGAGCAATTGCTGGGCAGAGGCATGGATGGATGATGTTGGTTGGATGTACAGATTGTGGGGCAGTTAGGTGAATGAGCTGGGAAAGTCAGAAGTGCAGTCCTTTGGAAGCTAGAAAAGTAACTGTCCCGAGGAATAGGATTTTCACCTAAGGATCCTGTTTCTGCAGTTCTCTGATCTGAGTGACTTTGGTCGATAGCGTATCTGCAGAACTGATTGCTTTCTGTTTATCTCCTTGTGAGTGAGCCAGAGCACGCTGTTTTGAGCTCACATTTCACTAACTGACTCTACTTCCTTGGGACAGTGTGAAAGTTCTTTAATACCTTTAGGGTTTGTTCCTCCCCCCACCCCACCCCTCTTTAACTCTAGAGTGAATATTTGAAAAGTACAGCAAACTTCTTAATTAAAAAAAAATACTTTAAATAAAGAGTAGGAGTCTTGCCTTATTTTTCTTTTTGTTGTTTTATTTTACTTTTGCTCTTCAGATGGCTAAGCACTTGAGGCATGACATTCTATAAACTACTATTGTGCTGAGGAGTTTTAGGCAAATCCAGCCTGCTTGGAGTGAAGCTGGTCGTGTCAGATATGCAGGGGGTATCTGCGTCTCATCTAGGTGTCTGTCCCTATGGTTCAAGGTCCCTGGAGTACTGGAGTCCCTTGTCCAGTTGTGGTGTGTCCATCATCACTTGCTGCTTTCATTCACATAATATTTACTGGGAACCACTCTGTACATGGCTCAGACAATGAAGAATCTGCCTGCAACTCAGGAGACCCGAGTTCAATCCCTGGGTCAGGAAGATTCCTTGGAGAAAGGCATGGCAACCCACTCCAGTATTTTTGCCTGGAGAATCTCCATGGACAGAGGAGCCTGGTGGGCTACATCCATGGGGTCACAAAGAGTTGGACACTGCTGAGCGACTAACATTCACTTCCTTCACTCTGTACCAAGAAGCTGCTGAAAGTGGATACTCAGACAATTTCAGACATCATGGTGCTTTTCCAGCAGCAGGTCCCAGGTCTGCTTCCCACAGTCCCCCGCCAGCACGGCCCAGGCCTTACTGTCTCGCTGCTAGTGGGGGTAATAACTAATGGGTGGGGAGTGTGTGCTCACACTGCCGAAACCAGAGCAGCACAAGGGGCCCTTCCACACGATTTTTGTGGGTCCTCACTCCCAGGCCACTCCCGTGTTCCAGCCCCCAGCCTCCAAGAAGGAGGCAGGAAGATGGTCCTGGCCTTATCATCCATTAACACCAAAAAGGGAACAAGCTCTGGCTCTCAAGAACTCCTGCCAGAAGCACATTACAGAGAATTAGCAGGCTTTAAGAAGAGAAAGAGATGAGGCAGGTCTCAAGTATTGTGGGACTATGTTGAATCTGCAGAGTCCAAAGTGAAGCGCAGAACTTTGAGAAGGGCCCTGGCCTTAGGGTCCAAGCAGCCTGGTTTTCCTCCTTGCCACTGTTACAGTGTGGCCTGCAGCAACCCCCTGCCTCAGTGCTCAGTGCCCCAGCTTGCTTATCTTCAACAAAGGTGATTTTTCCCTTGCAAGTGTTCTGTGAAGGTTAGACATCACGTATGCATAGCACCAGGCACAGGCATGTACTAGACCTACAGGGATCACCACTGCAGTCCATACTGCTTTTCTTGTCATCTTTATTTTCACAACAGTTTTTCCCTTGGCGGTTTGGTTTTGTTTTTCATTTTCTTACTCTGAAAATGAGTACTTTTCAGGCAGTAATGTGGAGAAGGAAATGGCAACCTACTCCAGCGTTCTTGCCTGGAGAATCCCAGGGACGGGAGAGCCTGTTGGGCTGCCATCTATGGGGTCGCACAGAGTCGGACACGACTGAAGCGACTTAGCAGCAGCAGCAGCAGCAGGCAGTAATGTTACCTTCAGATATTCTGAAAATTAATGTCTTGCTTACATCCTTCTGGTTCTTTATAGTTTACAGAGCACTTTCACACTGTAAGGGAGGCTGGGGAGCAGGACTCTGTTTTCTCCAGATGAGAAGACTCAGATGGGGAGAGCCGGGATGTTCCCAAGACCACCTGGCTTCTCAATGACAGACCTGACCTCAGGGTTCCTTTGATGACCTCAAGCCACTTTTCCGACAACCTGGGGCCAGGCCAGACCCTTTGTTAAGGGTTTTTTCTTTTCCTTGTAGCTGTCAATACGAGCAAGTATGCAGAGAGCTATCGCATCCAGACCTATGCTGACTATGTCGGGAAAAAACGTGAGGAGAAGCAGATGAAGAGAAAGTGGACAGAAGATAGTTGGAAGGAGGTTGAGCTGAAGCGACTAAACACGCAGTGCGTCTCCTATGGTATGCAGAATCACCATTACCACACCAACAGGTAAGAGTTCTTGGCTGTTGATTTGAAGAGCTTTGCGTCGTCTTAGCAAAGCTCTTAATTTGTTTCTCATGGAACTAAGAGTAGTAAATCTGACTTGTGAGAAAGACTTTTTTTCTGACTTTTCACATAATATCAGAAATTACTACTTGCTTAATTCCTTCTGTGCTGTATAGACCATTTCAGCTAACACCCATAAAACCCCAGTGAGGCAGAAAAGGGGATACATCTTATTCCCATCTTAGGGGTGAAGAAACAGGGACTCCGTGACTTGCCCACCACTCAGTGAGTGAGCTGAGGTCAGAGCTGAACTCTCCCACGTTGGACCTCTTCCTCTCCCCAGGCTGCCACTGTGCTTCTGGCTGAGCTTCTGAGCCCCTTCTGTGTCCCACATAGACACTGAACCACATGCCCGCTGTGGAAGGAGAACTTGACACACACTTCTGTTACTTACCTGTAATCCTATAGTACTTTCAGAAGATGAATATTGGTGACATTTTAGGATCTCTGTTAAACTATAAAACATAAATACCATAGAAAATGGTGGTGGGGGGGAGTTCAGTAGAGAAAATCATAAAGATGAGAAAAGTGAATCAGCAAAGAAAAAATTAGCCATAATCCCACCTCCCAGAAGCAGTCGTTGTTAATATTTTGGATTGCCTTCCATACTTTTAAAATGGTTTTTAGAGACTTTTAAAATTGAGGTATAATTAACATATGATAAAATGTACAAATCTAAAATACTTGTTAGTTCAAAGAGTTTTAATAGCTATATATACCCATGTGACCACCACTGAAAGCAAGATGTTAGAACATTTCTATCTCCCACCTTAAATTTTCATTGTGTCCCGTTTCAAGCAACTCCAAGCCCCCACTATCCTAAGCAACTATTTCAAATTTCTATCACTGTGGATTAATTTTGATTATTTTGGGAATTTATAAAAAATGCAATCACTCAGTGTTGTAGTTGGCTTCTTTCACTTAACATCTTTTTGAAATTCACCCTTAGTGTTGTGTGTATCAAGAAATCGTTAATTTTTATTTTCAGTAGTATTTCATTGTATGAATATACAGTATTTGCCTTTTCATCTGTTGGTGGACATTTGGTTTGTTTCCAGGTGAGACTGTTATAAATCAGTCTGCTATGAACATTTCTGTAAAAAAAACTTTTCGTGGGTGTGTGTTTTTATTTCTCTTGAGTAAATATCTAAGGTTAGAATTGTTGGTTCTTAGGACATGTGTATGTTAAATTTTATAGGAGCTGCCAAACAGTTGTCCAAAGTGGATGCTCCATTTTATACTTCCCTAGCTGGAACGTTATATGAACATTCCAGTTGTTCCACATCCTTGGAAACACTTCGTACTATCAGTCTTTTTTAGCCATTCTAGAAGATACGAGGTGGTATTGCATTGTGATTTTAATTTGCATTTCTCTGGTTGACCGCCTTTTTGTGTGCTTCCTAACCATTCAGATATCTTCTGTGTGAGGTAGATATTTAATAAGTTTCTTGCCTGTTGTAGATTTGTAGGAGTTCTTTTATATATTCTGGATCCTCATCCTCTGTCAAATGTTTGTGCTACAAGTACATTTTATTTGAGTCTGGGGTAGCATATTCATTTTTTTCAGTGATGTATTTTGATGAGCAGATATTTTTAATGCTGATGAAGTCCTGTTAATAATTTTTTTAAATGGTTTGTAGATTTTTCCTTGTCCCTAAACTCTGCCTACCTAAAAGGTTGCAATAATTTTCTAGAAACCTATCTTCTAGAAGGTTTATAGTTTTAGCTTTTACATTTAACCCTGAGCCATTTCAGATGAATTTTGTATGAGATAGGAGTCAGGGTTATTTTTTTCCATATGGACATCTAGTTGTTCTGGCAACATTTGTTAAAAAGACTTTTCTTTCCTTTTAAATTGACTTGGCACTTTTGTCAAAAATAAATTGACCATGTATGTCTAGGTCTATTTCTGGATCCTTCTGTTCCGCTCATTTTTATACCTGTTCTTATGCCAATACCACACTTTCTTCTGACTTTATAGTAAGCTTTCCTGATAACTTAGTTGGTAAAGAATCCGCCTGCAATGCAGGAAACCCCGGGTTAATTCCTGGGTTGGGAAGATCCGCTGGAGAAGGAATAGGCTACACACTCCAGTGTTCTTAGACTTCCCTTGTGGCTTAGCTGCTAAAGAATCTGCCTGCCAAGTGGGAGACCTGGGTTTGATCCCTGGGTTTGATCCCTGGGTTGGGTAGATCCCTAGGAGAAGGAAAAGGCTTCCCACTCCAGTATTCTGGCCTGGAGAATTCCATGGGCTATGTAGTCCATGGGGTTGCAACGAGTTGAACCGAGCAACTTTCCCTTTCAAAATCAGGTAGCATAAACCCACCAACAATTGTTCTTCTTTTTTGTATTGTTTTGGCTATTATAGATCCTTTGTATTCCACAAAAAAGAATTTTTAAAAAAATTTTATCTGTGCTGGATGTTTGTTGGGGCATGCAGGCTTTCTCTAGTCTCTATGGGCTTCTCCTGTGGAGCACATGCTCTAGAGCATGTGGGCTCAGTAGTTCATTTTTCCCTAAATATTTATATTATTTATGTAATCATAAGTAGAATTGTTTGTTTCATTTTCAAAATGTTTGCTGCTTCTATATGGATATATAATTAATTCTTCAATATATATATTAAAGTCTATATATATATTGATCTTATATCCCTTCAGCCTTTTAAAATTTGCTCATTCTGATAGGTTGGGTTTTTTCTTAATATTCTGCAGGGTTTTTCATTTATGCAATCATGTTGGCCTACTAATAACAGTTTTGTCTGTTTTCTGATCTTTGTGTCTTTTATTTCTTTTTCTTGCTTTATTGCATCAACTAGCACCTTTAGTATATTGTTGAAGTGGGAAGAGTAGATATGCTTTCCTTGCTTACAGTATTAGAAAAGGGAAATTAGTTCAGTGTTTCCCCTTGAACTATGATTGTTAGGTTGTTCATAAAAGTCTTTTTTCAGGTTGAGAAAGTTCCCCTCCATTTCCAGTTTGCTAAGACTTTTGTATCATGAATAGATGTTGAATATTTTCAGATACCCTTTCTGTATCTTTTTGCTGCTTTAATTTTTTTACATTTAATTTTATTTATTTTGACTGCACTGGGTCTTTGTTGCTGCATGCAGACTTTTTCTCTAGTTGCAATGAGCGAGGGCTACTCTTTATTGCAATGTGCAGGCTTCTCATTGTGGTGGCTTCTGTTGTTGCAGAGCACAGGCTGTAGAGCTTGAGGGCTCAGTAATCGTGGCTTATGGGCTCTAGAGCTCGGGCTCAGTAGTCGTGGCACACAGGCTTAGTTGCTCTATGGTATGTGGAATTTTCCTGGACGGGGATGAAGCCCATGTACCCTACATTGGCAGGCAGATTTTTATCCACTGTACCACCAGGGAAGTCGTATCTTTCAAAATTGTCATATGGTTTTGCCCTTTGTTAATATTTTGAATGACATTGGTTGGCTTTTGAATGCTTGATCAGATTTGCATTCCTGAGAGAAATCCAACTGGGTCATGGATTGGGGTCCATTGGTCATGGAACCAATACATACACTGGGTCATGATGTATCAATACTCCTTTTTACATGTTGCTGGATTTTAATATATTGTTAATTATTTCTATATCTTTGTTCATGAGGAATATTAGCTTGTAGTTTGCTCTTTTTTTATATGTTCGTCAAGTTTTGGTATCAGGATTATGCTGACCTCATATAGTTAGGAAGTTCCTCTTCTGTTATTTGGTGACAGTGTGTATGTGATTTGAGGGGAGGGGGCCGTTGGTTAAATTATCATCAAGTTTACCTTGTAGCTCAGTCTAAAGAATCTGCCTGCAGTGCAGGAGACCCGAGTTCGATCCCTGGGTTGGGAAGATCCCCTGGAGAAGGAAATGGCAACCCACTCCAGTATCCTTGCCTGGAAAATCTCACGGACAGAGGAGCCTAGTGGGCTGCAGTCCATGGGGTCAAAGGGTCGGGCACAACTGAGAGACTAACACTTACTTACTTAACACCAGCAAAGACATCTGGTCATAAGGGTTTCTTGTGAAATGGTTTCTGATGGTGAACTGAGTTTCTTTAATAGATACAGGTCAATTATTTCTTATATCGTTTTATGAATTTGTGTTTTCCAAGGAATATTCTGTTTTAAGTTGTCAAATTTATTAGCATAAAATTATAAGCTGAAAATATTCTCTTATAATTTCAGTATCTGTAGGATCTATAATTACATCCCTTTAAAAACTTCTAATGTTAGTAATTTGTGTTGTCTGTCTTTTTTCCTTGCTAGGTGTTAATTTTCAGTACCAGCATTTATCTAGTATTGCATTTGTGTCCTCTTTTTTCATTTATTTATACTCTTCTTATTATCATTTCTTCTGCTTATTTTGAATTTAATAGTTATTCTTTGGATTCCTTGGATTTCATATGTTATTCTCCCATTGTAAGGTAGGAACTTAACTCATTGAAGTTATGTTTCTTTTCTGTATAAGTATTTAAAGCTGTGAATTTTCCTTTCGTTTTTGTTAGCTGCATTCCACATATTTTGACATGTTGTCTTTTCACTATCATCTATTACAAATATTTTCTAATTTTTCTTGTGCTTTCTCCCTTAACACATGAGTTATTTAGAACTTCTTTGATAATTATTGAGACTTGTTTTATGACTTGACATGTGTTCTGTCTTGGTGCATGTTCTGTGTGCACGCAAGTGAGTGTGATATTCCATTAATATTATTTTAAGTTACATTGGTTCATGGTTTTGCTCAACTCTTCTATATCTTTACTGATTGTGAGTTAGGTTTTTTTTAATTGTTGTTGTTGGGTTTTTTTTGGGGGGGGTGGGTGAGAAGATTGTCTACTTTTTCTTTGAGCTACTGAGAGTGGTATTGAAATCGCCAACTGTGGTTGTAGATTTATTTCTCCATTTAATTTTATCAATTTTTTCTTCATGTATTTTGAAGCTCTTTTGATAAATGTGTGCCTGTCTTATAGATTGTTATGTCTTCTTAATGAATTTCCCATTTTATCATTGTGGAATATTTCTTCTTAGTTCTAGAAATAACTTTTTTGATGATTTTATCTGCTATTAACATAGCCACTCTTGTTTCTTATGCTATATGTTTGCCTTTTACTGTCAACTTATTTGTCTTTATAATTAAGTAGGTTTCTTATAAACAGCTTGTGGTTGGATCTTGCTTTTTTATCCATTCTGGCAATCTCTGCCTAATTTATTCTTAACCTAATTAGTGATACAGATGAACCTGTCTTCCATCTTGGTGTTTCTTATTTGTCTTGATTGTTCTATGTCCCTCTGTGCCTCTTTTCTGTCTCTTTTTGGATGAATTGTGTATTATTTGGTGTTTACTGATACTATAGCCTCCCATTTTTAGCTTCCCTATCAACTTTTTGCTTTTATTTCTTTGTTATTTTTTGTCATTGCTCCAGAGTAATGGTTGGCAAACTGTATTGTGTTAGTTGCTTCAGTTGTGTCCTACTCTTTGCGACTGCATGGACTGTAGCCTGCCAGGCTCCTCTGTCCATGGAATTCTGCAGGCAAGAATATTGGAGTGGACTGCCATTTCCTTCCAAATCTGGCTGACATGTTTTTATAAAGTTTTGTTGGAACACAGCCATGCCTGTTAATTTACATTTTGCCTCTGATTGCTTTGCATTACAGTGATAGATTTGAGTAGTTATGACAGACCGTGTAGCCCACACAACTCAAAATGGTTACTATCTGTTCCTTTACAGAAAAGTTTGCTGACCCGTTCTCTAGAGCTAACTGCCCAGTATGGTAGCCGCTGACCACACATGGCTAATGAGTCCTCCAGATATGGCTAGTCCAAACTGAGATGTTACAGACTTAAAACATGCATGATTTTGAATCATTGATGACATGTTGAAATGATAACATTTTTTATATATTGGGCTAAATAAAAATATTATTGAAATTCATTTTATTTGTTTATTTTTAATGGTGACTCCTAGAAAATTTAAAATTGCATATCTGGCTCACAATATATTTCTGTTGGCCAAACACTCCTCTGAGATTACAGTACGCCTCTTTCATGAATCACAGTTATCTTCAAGTGAAGGTTACATTGCTTCATGAACAGTGTAAGATTATTACAAGAGTGTATTTTTATCTACCTCCCTCGTCCTTTGTGAACTTTTGTCTCATATTTTGCTTCTACATTCTGTAAACTTGATTATGTTGTTGCTTTTGTTCCTTTTCTCTTTTTCTTTAAAACAGTTAATACTCTTTAAAAAAAAATAAGGGACTGAAGTCTGGGGAAAATAGCATAAGTATAAACAAAAATTCAGGCATAATTAGAAAAGTCCAGTTATGATTGTCAGGGCCCTTATGGCTGGCTCTGTGACTCGCTCCTGTTGGCTTTAGAGAATTGACCCGAGACCTTGGGAGACACGTCATGATGGTTGAGCTTCCAGGGTTGGCTGTCAGCACCTTCCCTGGAGGTGGTCGTCCATTTCTTCTTCTGTTTGCACTGTTGTGGCAGAAGTCTTTTCTTTTCTGTAACAGATTCAGAATATTCATGGAGTTTATAGTTGATAACTGGACAAAAGATAGGGCTTCAGCTCTGGGAAACTGTACTGGATTTGCTTGAGAAGGGGAAAAGGAGATTTGGTTTGGTAGCAAGAGATCTGAGTGAGTAAGTACAGGTTGGCATAGCATTTGAAGAATCCTCCTTTGCCGTGGATGCTAAAACATCCAAGATCTCACTAATAGATACTTAGTCCCCATAAGTAGACACTGATGTTTGAAAAGTCTTAAAAAAACAGATGCTCTTTCCCTTCTCATTTTACTAAGGATGTTCTGTAATTAAAGAAAATGGTTTTCCAAAGCCACTTTGCCCTTACAGAGGTTTGGTTCATCATGTCTATGGGGTATTTGCTCTTTTTGGCGTATTTCAGCTATTAGGGAAAACCCTTTGGCTTGTCTTCCTTCTAGCCTTTCCTTTCTGTGAGACTAAATTTCAGTCTTCCTTGAAAGTGTAGTCGTTGTTGTTCAGTTGCTCAGTTGTGTCTGACTCTTTGAGACCCCATGGACTGCAGCACGCCAGGCTTCCCTGTCCTTCATCATCTCCCTGAGTTTGCCCAAACTCATGTCCATTGAGTTGATGATGCCATCCAACCATCTCATCCTCTGTAGCTCCTGGGAATTCCTCATTATGTAGGAAACGCTGAAGCATACATCAAAGCTATAGTTTTTAGATTTCATATAATTTTCATCTGAAGTTAGCAGTTTCTGCAAGTAATTGAATGTGCATATTTCATTAGGAAATGGAGGGAAAGCCCTTTAGAGACACAGAAGATTTAGATGAAGCAGACTGGGTCCCAGGACCCATTGCTCTGTCAGACTGCTTACATGTTTATTCATAAATGAGTCTGTGGAGCAAGTGTTTTCTCTCCTTCGACTGAAAAAAAAATGCCATAGAGACAGCAGAGCCCACAGAGTGAAATGAGAACTGACTTATAGGCAGCTGGACAAAAAGAGTTCTAGCTTGCGCTCTGCTGGTACCTTGGGAAAGACTACATTCATTCTTCCCTTCAGTGAATGCCAGCAAGAGCCCAGTATTTGTCTCTGTTTTCTCATCTTGAGAGCTTGTTTGGAGGTTCTAGCAGGGGAGCGCAGCTACTCGTATACCCTTGACCGAAGACCGGTCCTCCTCTATCGGGGATGGTCGTCCTCTTCGACCGAGCGCGCAGCTTCGGGAGGGACGCACATGGAGCAGTGAGGGAGGAAGGGGACACCCGCCTAGCCAGCCAGATCAGCCGAATCAACCCTGGCGATCAATGGGGTGACAGATGTTGCAACCAGATCGCCCTCACATCCTGTTTTCTCATCTTAAGTGGGGCATCTTGTTGGAAAGAAGGCCAAAGTCCCTTCTAGATCTTAAATCCCAAGTGTTTTTACATTGTGTCCTGTGTAGGTAGAGCATGAAGAGGAAACTGATACAAACTCTCAAGACCCTTTGAGAATCTCCTCAAACAGCAGGTAGCTTCTTCTCAACCCAAAGAGTTAGATTTTTGAAAATCCCTGTAGTAGAAGAACTTTTGGTTAAGAGGTATATAATAAAAATAAGATTGAGTGAACCAGTATCTTAAGTGAGCCTATGAAATCCCTTTACCACACTGAAATGTATAAATGTGACTTCCCTGGTGGCTCAGACCATAACGAGTCCACCTGCAATGCGAGAGACCTGGGTTTGATCCCTGGGTTGGGAAGATCCCCTGGGGAAGGAAATGGCAACCACTCCAGTATTCTTGCCTGGAGAATCCCATGGACAGAGGAAGCTGGCAGGCTAGAGTCCATGGGGTCGCAAAGAGTCAGACATGACTGAGCGACCAAGCACAGCAGCGCACACTGAAATAATAAAGACAGGTGCCAAATAGAGAAAAGATGGTTGACCCTTTCACTGGTACTGCCTGTTTTCAAATTCCCACCTACCATCTATGTACTAGAATTTCTTTGACACTCCTTCTCCCCATGATTTCAAGAAGATGGTTAGACAGCACTTGTCTGGAGCAGGAGAAACTTGTACTCAGCCCTTTTTGTCCCCTATGTCTCGGTCGTCTCTTTGCACATTTGTTGCTTTCCAGCTTCTATGACAGAGCGGTTGCTTCTCCCTTCCAGACCCCACCCCTGCCACCCCAACCCCACCCTCCCACCCCACCCCATGCTGCGTGCTAAATCACTTCAGTCGTGTCCAACTCTTTGCGACCCCATGGACTGTAGCCTGCCAGGTTCCTCTGTCCATGGGATTCTCCAGGCAAGAATACTGGAGTGGGCTGCCATGCCCTCCTCTAGGGGATCTTCCCGACCCAGGGATTGAACCCGTGTCTCCCGTATTGGCAGACGGGTTCTTTACCACTAACGCCACCTGGGAACCACCCCCCCACCCCATCTCAGAATGAATCTTCTCAGCCTGAGCCCCACCCCTCTTACCCTGGAGGCTACTCACTCCCTCTCAGTGTTGTCTTTCTCTTGTTTATTTTTTCCTGCTCCTGGTTCCACTGCAGAAATCTCCATTTAGTTTTGCTGCTTCTGTTCCTGGTTTTCAGCTGCCTTTTCCTGGGGAAATTTCCTGTTTTTGTTGTTCTTGGTTCAATAGCTTAGGAACAGACTTTACAGGTGTGTCTTTATATTATCGAAATGACAATGACACAATTTGTATTTCTCTTTGGATAGACCCTTAGCTTCTGGAAAAAGACTATACAAGTTATCAAGTCTAGCTACCTTAATATCTTTCTTGTATTTAGGCAGACTAAATGTTGGAAAATTCACTGTAGAGCTTGTAAGTTACATATATTTTAGCAGAAAAAGTGTTTCCTGTGACACTTTTAAAACCATTGGAGTGATAAATGTGCATAATTTTTAAAAATTTGCATGGTACAGGAGAATGTAAAATGAAGGGAGGAAATCTTGGCTCCACACTCCCAGTTCTTTTTCCCAGTGGCAGCTACTGTTATCATTTTTTCATTTTCTATTATCACTGTACTTTTAAATTATACCTCTTGTTTCTCGTCTTACACACTTTGACCAATATATCTTGATCACTTCTAAAAAGGATTAGAAATTTAACACTTGTATATTACCTTCTGTCTGTTTCCCTTCTCACTTTGGTGAGTGATGTCATTTATTTATTTTTACTACTTTTGTGTATCTGTCCTTTTGCGCTTTCTTGAGAATCTTGATTCCAAGAGATGGCAGTAGATATACATCATCTATAATCAGTGTGCATACTGAGTTGCTTCAGTTGTGTCTGACTCTTTGCAACCCTGCGGACTGTGGCCCCCAGGCTCCTCTGTCCATAAGATTCTTCAGGCAAGAATACTGGAGTGGGTTGCCATGCCCTCCCTCCAGGGGATCTTCCCAACGCAAGGATCAAACCCGCATCTCTTATGTCTCCTGCATTGGCAGGTGAGTTCTTTACCACTAGTGCTGCCTGGGAAGCCTGTATACAGCATTTATAATATGATTGTGTAAATGCAATATTCTGAAGAGAAAAAATAGCATAATGGGGCCCACAGAGAAGAAAATTGATTCCTATGCCATTAAAGCTTTGCTATCCAAAGATAATTTTCCAAATATCCCAGCCTTTCATGTGTAGATTTTTTTTTTGAGGAAAGTTATCTTTTCCTGGAGTGATTTTTTTTTCTTTTTGCATATGTATATATTAATAGTGTATGGTTAGTAAACTCTATAGAAATGTCTCTATTTCACCTTCATAATTGGTAATGTTGCTTGAATATAGAATTCCAGATCCAAAAGTTTATCTTTTCAGAACTTAAAATACATTGCTTTCACCACTATAATCATTAATTTACTTTCCTGTTTTCCTTCAGGGCAGGTGCCATGCTTTTTGTGTCTTGATTTCGCTAGCACATAACCTAGAGTCTGACCCAGCGGATATACTCAGATGTGTGGTGAATAAATGAATGAATGAATTCCTGAATGCCAGTATCCCCAGTGCCTGCTCTGAGCTAGGACTCTCATATTTTCGTTCCTGCGATGCTCATGGCAGCTCTGTGGGGGAGGAGAGGTTAGCCCCATTTCACAGAGGCCCAGGGAGATTAAACAATTCTTGACAAAGAACTGGGGCCTGAAACCAGGTCATCTACAGAGCCCCGTGCTTTCCACTATCCATCAAACCCCCTGGACATTTTCCCAGGTCTGGTATGCCGCTTTATCCTCAAGGGAAGAAGGTGCTCAAACAGATTGCACCTAGCTACATGGACTGTTGTCTTTTTCATTTATTTTTTTACTTATTTACTTATTTGGCTGCATCAGGTCTTAGTTGCAGCATATGGTATCTTCACTGCAACACTCAGCGTCTTTTGTTGCAGCACTTGGGCTTCTCTCTCGTTGTGGCACACGGGGGCTCAGTCGTTGCAGCACGGAGGCTTAGTTGCCCAGCTGCATGTGGGCTCTCAGTTCCCCGACCAGGGATCAAACCCACATCCCCTGTGTTAGAAGGCAGATTCTTTTTTTTAGATTTATGTATTTATTTTTGTTTTTTTCTTTAAATTAATTTATTTACTTTAATTGGAGGCTAATTACTTTACAATATTGTGGTGGTTTTTGCCATACATTGACATGAATCAGCCACGGGTGTACATGTGTTCCCCATCCCAAAATCCCCTCCCACCTCCTTCCTCATCCCATCCCTCTGGGTTATCCCAGTGCACTGGCTTTGATTGCCCTGTTTCATTCATCGAACTTGGACTGGTCATCTGTTTCACATATGGTAATATACATGTTTCAGTCATCCCACTCTGCCTTTTCCCAGAGTCCAAAAGTCTGTTGTTTACATCTGTGTCTCTTTTGCTGTCTCGCACATAGGGTCGTAATTACCATCTTTCTAAATTCCATATATATATGCATTAATATACTGTATTGGTGTTTTTCTTTCTGACTTCACTCTGTATAATAGGCTCCAGTTTCATCCACCTCATTAGAACTGATTCAAAGGTGTTCTTTTTAATAGCTGAGTAATATTCCATTGTGTATATGTACCACAGCTTTCTTATCCATTCATCTGCCAATGGACATCTAGGTTGCTTCCATGTCCTAGCTTGTAAACAGTGCTGTGATGAACACTGGGGTACACGTGTCTCTTTCACTTCTGATTTCCTTGGTGTGTATGCCCAGCAGTGGAATTGCTGGGTCGTATGGCAGTTCTATTTCCAGTTTTTTAAGGAATCTTCACACTGTTCTCCATAGTGGCTGTACTAGTTTGCATTCCCACCAATAGTGTAAGAGTGTTCCCTTTTCTCTGCACCCTCTCCAGCATTTATTGTTTGTAGACTTTTTGATAACAGCCATTCTGACTGGCGTGAGATGGTACCTCATTGTGGTTTTGATTTGCATTTCTCTGATAATGAGTGATGTTGAGCATCTTTTCATGTGTTTGTTAGCCATCTGTATGTCTTTGGAGAAATGTCTGTTTAGTTCTTTGGCCCATTTTTTGATTGGGTTGTTTATTTTTCTGTTATTAAGCTGCATGAGCTGCTTGTATATTTTTGAGATTTTTTTGTCAGCTTCTTCGTTTGCTATTATTTTCTCCCATTCTGGAGGCTGTCTTTTCACCTTGCTTATAGTTTCATTTGTTGTGCAAAAGCTTTTAAGTTTAATTAGGTCCCATTTGTTTATTTTTGTTTTTATTTCCACTACTCTGGGAGGTGGATCATAGAGGATCTTGTGATTTATGTCAGAGAGTGTTTTGCCTGTGTTTTCCTCTAGGAGTTTTATAGTTTCTGGTCTTACATTTAGATCTTTAGTACATTTTGAGTTTATTTTTGTGTATGGTGTTAGAAAGTGTTCTAATTTCATTCTTTTACAGGTGGTTGACCAGTTTTTCTAGCACCACTTGTTCGGTTTATTTTTTTAATTTTTAATTTTTTTAAAATTTTAATTGGAGGCTAATTACTTTACAGTATTGTGGTGGTTTTTGCCATGCATTGACATGAATCAGCCATGGGTGTGCATGTGTTCCCTATCCTGAGTCCCCCCTCCCACCTCCCTCCCCATCCCATCCCTCAGGGTCATCCCAGTGCACCAGCCCTGAGCACCCTGCCTCATGCATCGAACCTGGACTGGCGATCTGTTTCACATATGGTAATATACATGTTTCAATGCTATTCTCTCAAATCATCCCACCCTCACCTTCTCCCACAGAGTCCAACAGTCTGTTCTTTATATCTGTGTCTCTTTTGCCGTCTCGCATATAGGGTCATCGTTACCATCTTTCTAAATTCCATATATATGCGTTAATATACTGTATTGGTGTTTTTCTTTCTGACTTACTTCACTCTGTATAATAGGTTCCAGTTTCATCCACCTCATTAGAACTGATTCAAAGGCGTTCTTTTTAATAGCTGAGTAATATTCCATT
Organism: Giraffa tippelskirchi; assembly: GCF_054371585.1. Taxonomy (NCBI): domain Eukaryota; kingdom Metazoa; phylum Chordata; class Mammalia; order Artiodactyla; family Giraffidae; genus Giraffa; species Giraffa tippelskirchi. The sequence goes on from NC_137287.1 coordinate 28,056,942, forward strand.
GTGTATATGTACCACAGCTTTCTTATACATTTGTCTCCCGATGGACATCTAGGTTGCTTCCATGTCCTGGTTATTGTAAACAGCCAGCACCACCTGTTAAAGAGACTGTCTTTTCTCCCTTGTATATTTTTGTAGAAAGCAGATTCTTAACCACTGGACTACCAGGGAAGTCCTGGGACTGTTGTCTTAACTGTAATTACCACACATGTAAGAAAACATCCAAGAGCTTGTGTCTTTTCGCTTAGAAGTGATATCCTAGGAAACAAAAGAGAGATCCTTTTGAATTTCTGCTTTAATGAATCCTGAAACTTTTCATTACAGAAAAATTTCAAATATATACAGAAGTAGAGAAAATAACATAATGAATGAATATCTAGCTACCACAAAGTGTCAGTAGTCGATGTATGGCCAGTCTTGCTTAATGAGTACTCTTTTTCTCCCCCTCCCCTTCAGGTAATTTTGTAATAAATCATAGACAGCAAATCATTTCAGTCATGAGTCTACGTATGTATGTAACTAAAAGATGAGCAACCATTTTTAAACAAAACTATAATACTCCTCCCACATTAAAACATTAATAATGACTCTTCAATATCAGAGCTCCAGTGTTCAGATTTTCTTTTGTTTTTCACGTTATTTGTTTTTGGCTCTGCTGGCTGTTCGTTGTTGCTGTGTGGCCTTTCTCTGGTTGTGGTGAGTGGGGGCTACTCCCTCGTTGCTGTGCACAGGCTTCTCATTGTGTGGCTTCTCTTATTGCAGAGCTCGGGCTCTAGGGTGCACAGGCTTCGGTAGTTACAGCACTCGGGCTCAGTAATTGCTACATGCAGGCTTAGTTGCTCTGTAGCATGTGGGATCTTTCCAGACCAGGGATCAATCCTGTGTCCCCTGGATTGGCTGGCAGGTTCTTAACCACTGGACCATCAGGGAAGTCTCAGATATTTTGTTCACAGATTTTTAAAAAATAATTGTTTTGTTTGACCTCCAGTTTCTAAACAAGTTCATGTATTACATTTGATTGATGTGTCACATTTCTTTCTTAATCTCTGAATACCCCTCTCCTTTTCCTATACCCCCTGTAACTTTGCAGTAGATTTTAAAATACCGGGTTTGCTCTGTAGAAGTTCCCATATTCTGGAACATTCTTGTTAGGTTGTATAACGTGTTATGTGACTACTGTGTTTGTAATCAACTGGTAGTTAGATCTATAAACTCAATCAGATTTAGGACTAAACTGAATGCAAGACTAGTTCCTAGATAGTGTTGTCTATTTCCTGTTGCATTGCATTGGGTGGCACAAAAAGTCTACTTTTCTCTCCTTTTGTGATAAGATTGATCACGTGGGTTCAGATGTTGCTGGCCTGGTTCATCTAATATGAGGTTCCCCTATCATTTTTTTATCTGATGATTTTTAGTAGCTGTTAATGATCAATGACTGGATTCATTATTTCATTAAAGGTTGCAAAATAATAATATAGCTTGTTACTTCATTTATTGTCCCAGATGCTCTTACTTAAAATGAAAAATCTCTTATCATCTATTTGGTTACCTGCAGATATAGTTCATATAGAAAAAGCAGAATGGGACTTCTGGTAGTTCATTGGTTAAGACTCCACCCTTCCAATACAGGGCCTGAGGGTCGATCCCTCATCTGGGAATTGAGATCTCATATGTCACATGCTGCAGCCAAAAAAAAAAAGCAGAATGACTGATTTAATCTCTCCCCCCAACACACCTTTTTAAAACTAGTTTTCAGAAAAATTTGGTTTCCTAGCACCTTTCAAAGGTGAGCAACGATGTTTATTTTGTTTGAATCAAATACATATAAAATATGTATTTTATATATTTTAATATGTTACAGTTACTGTTCTTTTTGATGCTCTGATTATCTTGTTCCTGACTGATGGGAGCCATTTGCAGTTGTCTCTTGAGTCTTCTATTGGAATCCCAATAGTTGTTAGTAGCTTCTTTAACTTCTGATATTCTTAAGAAGATATTCCAGGCTCTTCTTGTACATTTTCTACCTTATACTTGGAATCAACCATTTCTTTTTTAATTTTTTTTCAAAGTGTTAAGATTTCATTTGCAAAGCTTCTTTGTTGTGTAGAAAGTAAAAATGCTGTTACAATCTTGGCATAACTGGTAGCCACGGACAGTTGACTCACCAATCACAGCTATCCATGGTATAGCAAGAATACCTAACAACACGTATAATTTTGTCGGTGTGAAGTCCCCAAGTTTGGTGGTAGGTTTCCAGAAGGGACTATATGGAGGAAGGTGAAATGTCATAGGAAGTATTCTTTGGCTCTTTGGCTGGGTGGGTGTCCTAGGATTTGTATCGCAGCTGCCATTAAAAAAAAAAAGCTATCAAATCCATGTCCATAGTCCAGCCAATACTAAGCGGTTCTTTTTTTTGCAGGGTATTTCAAAGTGAAAAAGTGAAAGTGTTAGTTGCTCAGTTGTATCCAACTCTGTGGAGACTCCATAGGCTATAGCCCCCCACCAGGGCCTTCCGTCCATGGAATTCTAGGCAAGAATACTGGAGAGTAGCCATTTCCTCCTCTAGGGGATCTTCCCAATCCAGGGATTGAACCCAGGTATCCTGCATTGCAGGCAGTAGAAACAGCTATTTCTCAAGGGCCCTGTTCCTTTTGATTGGAAATTGTGTTTAGAAACCATAATTTGGTTTCTAAGGGTGTTTATTGATATTAGATTTGTCATTGTTTATAAACTTCTTAAATGTAAAGAGAAGTCTTCCCCCCTTTCTTTCCTTTTTTTGCTTTTAAGATAAATTTATAGTGATATTTCCAATCCAACTAGATTCTAAAACCTTTTTTTAGATGGTAATGGACCACACATACTTTTCCCCACCTTCCTTTTCTCATTTAGCTGTGTATTTTGGAAGTCAGATTTATCCTGTGTCTCTTAAAAAGTGATTCTTTACACTACAGATGGTTTTCATGTTCTTCAGTCTCCTTAATAAAACATACTAACCAGCTAAACCTGAATGTTTCATCCTAGTTTAAATGATCAACCATGTAGCAAAATTCATGAATGTTGTATTAAGTTGCTTTGTGAAAAATTAATTCACAACCTGTAGAGCCCTGGATAAATCATTAATCATTTATCCAGATAAATCATAAATCATTTGGATAAAGCATTCTTCTTTTACCTTTCTCCTCTTCTTATCTCTTTCTTTGTCCCCATCAGCATAAAGATGTAAAGCTCACTGACACACAACATGCTTTTTGGAATCTCTGCAGAACAATGTGAAAAACGAGAGAAAGCTCATTTATTAAGCAGATTCTTCATTGCAGGCACTGTGATAGGTGCTTTATATCATTTCAAAACTAACAACTCAGTGAACCCTTGGAATATTCCTAATTTATCTATGAGAAAGCTGAGTCTCAGAGAAGCTAAATAATTTAGCTGAAGTTATGCAGGATTCTAACTTACAGGCCTTTGGGAGCCATAGCAAGTGCATTACGTTGCCTCTCAGGAAGATGACGCATATACACCTAAGAGTGTGCATATTTGAGAAAGATGTCTCATTTTAACAAATCATGTCTTCTTTATTTTTTATTTTTTTTACATGTCTTCTTTAAAAGAACGGTCCCTAACCTTTTTGGCACCAGGGACCAGTTTTGAGGAAGACCAGGACCAGGGCTGGGGTTAATGGGGGGGGTCGGATAGATGGTTTCTGGATGACTCAAGCACATTACATTTATTGCTCACTTTATTTCTGTTATTATTATATCAGCTCCACCTCAGATCATTAGCCATTAGATCCCAGAGGTTGGGGACCCCTGCTTTAAAAAAAAACAAAAACAAAAAATCCTGTGTTAAAGAATCCCTAAGGTTAAAACATCCGAATTTCAAACTTACTTCTTTGGGGAGAGGCTTTAGAAATCTAGTCCCACAGATCATCAGTGTAAAACTCTTAGTTTGTAACTTCTGGGTTTTTTTCAAAGAAAGAGAAGTGACTCTGGGATGTACAAACCAGTATCAGAAGTACTGGGGTGTCATCCTTCTAGGATGCTCAGCACTGGTCTTCCCCTTCGTAGTGGGTTTTGGTGGGTTGTTCATTTGATTTTAAGTAGAGAAACTGCAGCACAGCAAGAGGAAAGTGACTGGTGATGAAGGGGAGACGTCGAGTCTCCTCAGCCCGGCACAGTAACTCGAGGGAAGGGGCAATAGGAACTGTGGGCAGGATTATCAAATGTCGTCATCGGAAGAGCAGTGGGGGCTGCCCTGGGGGCTCAGCGTGAAAGAATCCTCCTGCCGACACCGGAGACTCTGGTTTGATCCCTGATCTGGGAAGATCCCACATGCTGCAGAGCAATTAAGCCTGAGCTCTGTAGCCCAGGAGCCGCAACTACTGAAGCCCTCGAGCTCTAGAGCCCATGCTCTGCAACAAGAGAGCCACTGCAGTGAGAAGCCCTGGCTCCGAAACTAGAGAGTCACCCCCGCTGGTCACAGCTAGAGAGAAGCCTTCGCAGCAACGGAGACCCAGCACAGCCAAAAATAATAGACAAATAAATAGAATTATACATAGATTAAAGAAAACAGCAGTGGTCCTTAATCCAGGCAGAGGACTGAGGAAGAACCCCTGAGGAGGCCTAAGTCGCATCGTTAGACCTGTCTTGCTGATAAGACAACTCAGAGAGAAGTGTCTTGCTCCAGATCACAGAGCTGGTGCTATCGTAGACACTATCATGTTTCGTGATAGCAGTAATGTTTGAAAATTACTGTTTTCTTTCCTAATCTTCATGCTATTTATTTGATTAACCATAATTAACAGTAATTATCTGTGTTTCTAATAATGAGTTCTATATATTCGTGCTTGTCTTCATATAAGAGTATAATTTTTTTCTAATGCTGCTAACCATTGAAATTGCCCTCAACACACTTAGATGATAGGGAAGTTGAAATGCTGTTTTTCACATTGAAATACAAGACAGATTTCTTGTTTGAGTTACTCAGGTCATGTGCAGTTAAGATTATTCCTGTTTGTAGAATAGTTTTTGTTGAAATTAAGTATGAGTTATGTAAATCCTGTATTTTAATTGCCAGGTATAGAAATCTGGCAGTTCTTTCTTTTTTTTTTTTTTTGACACTTTATGGTTTTTGAATATTCTGCTACTACACTGGAAGCCGGCAGAAGCTACGGCGTGCTTGTGTTTTGTTTTAGCTGGGGGGAGTTGTGAGGATGCAGAATGACTGCTGTGATCAAACACTAGGTTTGTCATTGTACTGATAGGGCTCCATGTTTCAATACCGTCTACAGGTTTAAGCTGTGTGTGTCCCTTTATCCGTTCAGGGGTCACTGAAGGGTTTCATTTCATCCTGCTGCATCACTGGTAGTACAGAAGCCAGACCCTTGCCAGATAGGAGCCTTCAGATCCTCCCTTTTGTACTCCCTTTTCCCAAATGCAGAAAGAACTAAAATCTGCTGTATATGTTCAAATCTCCATTTCCAAAATAGAACTAATTATACAATGTAAGTGATGCCTAAATGGTTGTTTACTGTACAACTCTTCAAACTTTCCTGTGTAGTGAAAGTTTTCCTAATAAAATATTGGCAGGAAGTGGAACTGGGCCTTCTAGTGGCCCAGAGTGGGCGGTTTGGGTGGTTCCTGATGATCTGCAGGTTCCAGGCACCTGTGAGTTAACAAATGGGTGTCTGGGTGATGGCTTCCTTGCCCCCTGGGGAAGCTGGGGAACACTCGCCTCTTGTCCTTCCAGCCATCCAGACCAGGCTCTGCAACCTGCTCAAGCCAGTCAGCACCTTCCTTCTGCTCTTCTTTCTCTCTGTCTCCCCTCCTTTCTTGATGCTTTGCAGAGCTTGGGGCCACTGCCTCTGAAGACTCTGATCAACATCATCTCTACAAAACGTGAACCTTTTGCTCACCACAGTCCAGAGCGGGAACAGAGGAGGCACTGGCATTTCAGTATCTGCCATGTGCCTCTTATACCCTCACAATAATCTGTTGTATAATTGAGGAGCCTGAGACTCACTCTTTTTTGCCCAGTCACAAAACCAGTAAATGACAGCACCCAGATTCAAGCGCTCATCACTCTTTCATCCCAGATCCCATTCACATTCTTTCTGGAATGCCGCCTGTCTCCTCACATATCCATCTGTGATCTGTCCACACCCCCAGAAATGCCCTCTGACATGCCTTCCCTGCCACCTGGAATCCTTGAGAATTCTTTGCTGTGGGGACTCTCATAGGAACTGAAAAGGTAAAGTTGGGGTTGTTGTTCATTCATATTAGCGCTCGCTCCAGAACCTGATAAATGATGCCTTGTGGTCACTTAGAGAAAGGTTTAAATAAACAAGTGAACCCATAAGATATTAGGAACACATCTTCCCACCCAGCTTCTGATTGGAGAAGGCCATGCAGTCTGCTTTTTTCCTTTTGAACAGTATGAGTCCATGCTTAGATCCTTTCACATGCTTTGCTAAAGGTCAAGCAAGATGGAATGACATTTTTTTTTTTCATAATCATACCAGCATCCAGCTTATTTTATTGTCTTACCTGCTGTTTCATCTGAAAGAGCCATATGAAGGTGGGAGGAGATTGACTATGGAAGCCTTGGAATATCTCAAGTCTGAAGACCTTTCACCCTTGACTAATCACGTATTTTAAAGGAAAGTTATTTAAAAGGAAATCAAACTCATGTGATGCTACAGGAATCAGTATTCAGACCACCATTTTCTGAGTGTTAACATCAGTTGTCAAATAGTTGATGTAAAGAATTGGGGAATTCTTGGGAAGGACCATGAAGTACATTAGTTCATCATCTTAAATGAGTGATTCTAAATTCTTGGAAGGGATTAGTTTCTTAGTTTGTCTATAGTCACAAATTATCCCCAGAAGGGTCTTCAAAAACCAAGCCAGGATGCAAGAAGCATATGCTTTCCTGGTGTCAGAACCTCTTCTGATCAGTGGTTCTCTGTTCTCAGGGAGCTGAAATGGGTTCTTTATGTCAAAGTACTTACCTTTGGGAAGTACCTTGTTCTCTTCTGCTAAAGCCATCCTACCCTGTTGATTCGTCAGACCAAATTGTCAGTGCTAAAGCACTAAATGGAGACAGTTTTTAAACTCCTACTCATTTGCATTAAAACAGTAGCCTTCTTTAAAAAATTGTTGCTAATGAATATTATAAAACTGTCCACACATTCCAATTCAGCTTGTTTTCAGGTGTTCTGTAAGTTTAATTTTGAATAACCATTATCAGTATTTGAGTCCGCAAACCCTCATAGAAGCATCTGTCAGGATAAACATCTGTAATGTATTTCAGTGGCAATATTTCACAAAGTAAGCACCAAAGAAGAGTACTCTATTTTACCTTGTTTCAGCATAGTCCATTAATACTCAATAGGAATAATACTTTGGTGATGCTACTTTGGAAACATAGCTGTATTCTTTGATTATTTCCAGTTGAAAAGTATAAATTCGGAGATCTTGGTTTGGGTCTTGGCTTTAATTAGTCATCTCATCATTGATTTGATATCTCTGTAATGTGACTGCCCTTTAGGGTAGCTAAGTTCATGCATATAATGATACTGGTAGAATTTAGAGTAGCGCTGTCCACATGGTCATTAGCTTGCTTTCTGTCCTCTTCTATCATCCCCAGTTTCTCTGTCTCTGTTAGCTCAGATCTTTTGACTGCAGTGGGCATCAGCTGAAGGTGGGTGCCCAAGCAGAGAGAAGGAGTTGGAGCCTTCCATGAGTATGAAACCCCCCCCCCTTTCCTTTGTCGTCATTTGTGAAACAGTAGTTTACCTCCACATTTGAGCCTGCTCAGTTGACATTAATGGGGTTTATTCCTTTTCAGGTTGGGTTTACTGGGTTTGTGAGAAAAACAGCCAAAATTGACAACCAAAAACCAAAAGTGACAATTTCCAAAGAAATTAAATGTCTTCAAAAACGTATAGGGTTAAGATACTCATGCTATAAATGGTTGTTTTTTAGGTAACTCACTTTGAACTTTTTCTTATGGGTCATTTCTACTTACAAATGCTAATAACTATGGAGTATAGTACTGCCTCACTCATTGTGAATGGAAGTGGAGGCTGAAGAAGACTAGTCCAGATTTTAGGACATTCTTTTAAAAAACATTTTTGTTTAAATGAGATATAGTTGATGTACAATAGCAGATAAATTCTTTTAAAGAATGAGCCGCACCTATAACTGTATGAACAGAAGTGTTGCTTGATAAAGCCACATACTTGTGGAAGCTGGAGGGGACTTGGAGGTGATCTTGTACACCCTGCACTGTGTTACAGAGGAGAACTGGGGAGTCAGAGAAGCTGTCTCTTACTCATGGTCATGATAATTTAAGACGGACAAGTAGCAATTTACTCTTGGTATGGTGATTTTTCACATGTTAATTGGATCTTTGTGACGTCCTTGGCACTTGTTTTCTTTTAAAATATTTTCAACAAAATATGTAGGCATCGTTTTTTAGAAGCTAAATAATATTTTTTAAAATTATAATAAAAAGCAGCAGTCCCCTGTCACCCCCATCCTGTCCCTCAGAGGTAATCACTTTCAACTCCTTTCATTTGATAATTTACCTTATTTCCAAGTAAAATACTTATTACATCTTCATTTTTCTATGTCCATTGACATAGACTACTTGCAAATACAGTAGTCTTGTCCAGTCACGTTAAGTTTCCCTCAGCTCCCTACATTGTTTCCTCAGTTTTTTCTCTCTGAATACTGGTGTGTTTTGGTTTTTGTCTCTCAAAGGCTTTCTTCAAAGGCTTGACTATTTTCGGCCACCCAGTATTGTGGCACTAGTGATAAAGAACCCACCCGCCAGTGTAGGAGACGTAAGGGATGTGAGTTCGAACCCTGGGTTGGGAAGATCACCTTGGAGAAGGGCATGGCAAACCACTCCAGTATTTTTACCTGGAGAATCCCATGGATAAAGGAGCCTGGTGGGCTACAGTCCATAGGATTACAAAGAGTCGGAGACGACTGAGCACCTAACGCTTTCACTTTCAATATTGTTTAAGAAAGAACTGAAAAGGGATGAGAAGTTCTTGGAGGCAGAACTTACTGATGGTTTTTCTCTGTAGAGTGATGAGGTGAGAAGCTGGCTTTGTAATTATGTATCTTTTCTCTGAGACTCATGCTTTTCTTTAGGGCTTGTGCTTTTTGTGATGTACATAAGAAATCTTTATAAACTAGGGTCATAAGGATTTTCTTTCTTTTTTTTTCTATAAGTTTTATAGTTTTATGTTTAGGTATATGATCTATTTCAAGTTGATTTTTATGTACAGAATGAGGCATGAATAGTTTCATTTTTTACATATACATGTCCATTTGTTCTGGCACCATTTTTTGAGAATACTGTCCTTTATTGAATTACCTTGACTCCTTTGTCAAAAACCAGTTGGCCATAGACTCTGTTATATTCCACTGATCTGTATGTCTTTCCTTATGCCAGTCCCACACTGTCTTGATTTATGCTGAAGCTTTATAGTGAGCCTTGAAATCATAGATCCTTCAACCATTTTCTTCTTTAAAAAAATAATGCTTATTCTAAGTCCTTTGCTTTTGCACAGAAAGTTCAGAGTCAGTTTGTTGATTTCTAAAAAAAAGTCTGCTAGAACTTAGATTGGGGTTTTGTTGAATTTATTAATATAAGATCATTTTGGGGAGAGTTAACAGCTTAACTATATTGAGTCTTCTCACCCATGAACACAGTGTATATTTTCACTTAGGTTTACTTTGATTTCTTACATCACTATACTGTAGTTTTCAGCATGCAGATTTTACCTCTGCTTTATTAGAGTTGTCCTTAAGTATTTTACTTTTTGATGCCACTATAAGTCATATTTTTTTTGTAAATCATACATTTTAAGATTCAATTTCCGGTCATTCATTGCTAATATAAAAAAATACAGTTGATTTGTCTATTTTGACCTTGTATTCTTGAATCTAACTAAATTTTTAAATAACCTTTTTGTAGACTATTTGGTGTTTTCTGTTTAGACAATCTGTTTAAAAAAAAAAAGGCATTTTTATTTCTCTCTGTCCAAAGGACCTTACGAATTTCATTTCTTTTTCTTGCTTTATTTCTCTGTCAAGAGCCTCTAGTATGGTTTTGAATAGAAGTGGTGAGAGTCAACATCTGTGCCTGGTTCATGATCTTAGGGCAAAAGCATTCTGCATTAAGGGTGATACTAGCTGTAATGACTGAGTTCTTTTAGAGGTTGATTTTCTGATTTGTAGCTTCTGGGAGATGACCTGACCACTGGTGCTGTGGGTTCTTACAGGTGGAAGGAAGCTGGAGGCTCACTTCTTAGTATATGGGGGATACTCCTTCCTCTGTTGTGCTGTGCTTAGTTGCTCAGTTGTATCTGATTATTTGCAACCCCATGGACTGTAGCCCACCAGGCTCCTCTGTCTGTGGGGATTCTCCAGGCAAGAATACTGGAGTGGGTTGCCATGCCCTTCTCTGGGGGATCTTACCAACCCAGGGATCGAACCCAGGTCTCTTCATTGCAGGCAGATTCGTTACCATCTGAGTCACCAGGGAAGCCCAAGAATACTGGAGTGGGTAGCCTATCCTTTCTCCAGGGGAATTTCCCAACCCAGGGATCGAACCAGGGTCTCCTGCATTGCAGGTGGATTCTTTACCAGCTGAGCTACCTGGGAAGCCCTCCTTCCTCTGTTAGTTGGTTATTATTGCCCAACTCAATCCCACTCTTCACTGCTGGACCTGGTGCCTCTCTGAGGGGATCAGTTTCTCCAGAGCTGAAACCTCCTCTCCAGCTTCTGTTGACCTTGGGGGAATGCTGGTCCCCTGGCTTCACAGGGATGGGGTGGGGGTCCTAGAACAGCCTCTCCCTCTGTTGGCATAGCACAGTCCTTATTATCTACAGGAATCTGGTGCCTGTTATTTGCCTAGACTATGCAGGGCTCTATTGGATGAGTGAAAGTGAAGTGAAGTGACTCAGTCATTTCTGACTCTTTGCGGCCCCATGGACTGTAGCCTACCGTGCTCCTCCGTGCGTGGGATTTTCCAGACAAGAGTACTGGAACATTACCATTACCTTCTCCAGAGGATCTTCCCGACCCAGGGATCAAACTTGGGTCTCTCACATTGAAGGCAGATGCTTTACTGTCTGAGCCACCAGGGAAACCTCTATTAGGTGAACCAGCTTTTTATACAACACTTAGATTTCTGTTTCCCCCTCTATAGTGGGACTCCTCTCCTTACTTGTCATCTCCAAAGAGAGTGTCTCTTAAGGTGAGCACACATCTCATCCTCTCCTGCTGCCTCTCCTGTTCTGTGCTTTTGTAAGTATATTTCTGCTCTCTGCAGATAAATACCTACGTTCAGTTGGTCATGTTTAACTTCCTGGAAGTTGTTAAAAAGCAGTTTATTTTTTAAAATAGTTGAGCTTTTAGTATGGTGAGGGGAGTCATTTTGGTTTGATTATTGGTGCTACGTGCCTGCTAAGTTGCTCAGTCGTGTCCAATTCTTTGTGGCCCTATGAACTGTAACCCACCAGGCTCCTCTGTCTATGGAATTTTCCAGGCAAGAATACTGGAGAGACTAGCCATTCTCTTCTCCAGGGGATCTTCTTGACCTGGGGATCAAACCCAGGTCTCCTGCATTGCAGGCAGACTCTTTACCTTCTGAACTGGGAAGCCCAATATTACTGTTATGATTAGTAAACCCTTTCATTGGAGGCAAAAGTAAATTTTAGTTGCAAAATTAAATTTTTTCCGAGCCCCTGAGAATTCCAGATATTCTGAATTCAGCTTCAATTAGTTGTACATTGAGTCTAAATTCTTAAATTTAGGAGTTAGTATTAATGTTGTTCATGTTTGTTATCAATTAATCTTTTCTATATTGAATTAAATAAGTTAGGAATAGGGGACTATTTAACCAGGTTCAAACCATGTTCTTATAAAATGTATTTCTAATTGAATGCCATTGTTTTTTTTTTTTTGTAACCCAGAGGCAATTTTTGTCTCCTTTATGGTAATTTACAAACAAACATTATGCCTAGGACTGAGCACGTTACTCCCCACCCACCACCATTCATTCCACAAGTGACAACCTTTATTCCTGGGTAGCCATCATACAGATGTACCGTACTTAATTTCGCTTTTCAAACTCTAACTTCTTTTCTAGAAATAAGAATCACAGTTGATCAGCAGTTTTCAAGGAACTGCCTTCTGAATTGAGTCTAGGCTCTGTGACATCCTTCTCTCATCTACCTGGACCATGCCTGCAGACACAGAAACAGTCATGCTCCTGGAATTTGAATTCAGTCCGGGAGTTTGTGAAAACAATAAAAATGCATTTTCTAGCTCCTACTTCCCCAGACTTTTCCAGTTCATTTTGCCGAGTGAGGTAGTTTGCACAGTCAGACACCTCTTCTTTCCCTTCGCTCTCTTTTTGTGGGGAGTGTGCTTTTTTCTAGGCGTTCTGGGGAAGTTGATTGTGTACTGTAGGTCCCCTACATACAAATGAGTTCTATTCCAAGAGTGCATTCATAAGTCCAGTTTGTTAAGTCCAACAAAGTAAGCCTAGGTACCCAGCTAACACAATCAGCTATAGAGTCCTGTCCTGTAACAGATTTATAATACTTTTCACACAAATAACACATGCAATTTCACTCATTCCTGATGCTGATGGAAGGCACATTTACACCTTTGAAAGTTCACATCTTTGAAGGTTCATATGTAGGGAACTTACTGTCCTAGACAGTAAACCATGTTAATATTGTATATAATTCAGGACAGGATAAGCAGTCTGGTGTTTGTCACTTGCCTTATTGGTCTGGTGGGGGGAGCATTCACTTCTTTCACCCATTCAACACACCTTGACTGAAAAGGACTGACTGACTGCGCAGGCTCTGCACAGGTCACTGAGAACCCTGAGGTCAGCAGAGAGTAAGATCCTGCTCTCGCTGAACTTACCTTCTAGTGGCAGAGAGAGAGAATAAACAAGTCAGGAAATCAGTATGAAACACAGGCAGAGAAGAGTAGGAAGAGGAAAACAAAACGGGGAGGCGTGAGAGCTGCTGGGGCTCCTCAGGGGCTCAGGACACACCTTTCCAAGGTGGTGTCTTCTCAGTTGACACCTGCACAGAAGAACTGGCCCTGGGGAGTTGGTGTGAGGGGCAAGGCTGTGAACCTTTTCAAAGAGCAGTAGACTCAGAGAACACCCTCAGATTTATCCAACCAGCTACACAATCTGGGAGAAGTCACTTATTCTGAGGATGTGGTTTCTTGCTTGTAAAATAGGAATAAAAACACATGTTCAGCTCAAATGATCATAGACAAGTATCAAATGAGAGAATTTTGTAAACTACGCACCCCTTTAAAATGAAAGGTGGCTGTTATTTTATTGAGCAGTGTGAACACCCCAGCCAGCTAAAGGACTTAACACTGAAGCTAGAGATAAAAACAGTGTGGTGCTGGCATAAGGAAAGACAAGCAGATAATGAAACAGAGTAGGGAGTCCAGTTTGTGATCGGTTTATTTCCAATAGGGTTGCCATGCAGGAGCTCCTTCCTGGCATTTCTAGGGATATCTATGTATTATTCCAAATCATAAGAAGTATCAGTTGAGAAATCAGGGTAAAGGGAAAACATCTGTGGGAATTAAAGTTTAACCATCAACATAGGCATTACTAAAAAAAAAAAATCAAAGACATTACTAGCTCAAAGGAATCATCTGACAAGTCAAAAGCAAGAATGGAATCAATGTCAAAGGTTAAGGTCAACATTTCTGAAGTAAGGACTAGAGCAGACAGGATGAACAGGGCCACCATCAGATCAGTCATTCTCGCTTGTCACTGTTGCTTTGTTATGTATGTTTGTGGCCCTGTCTGCTATTAATACTAACTTATTCTTACAAGAAGCAATATACTGGACTTCCCAGGTGGCCCAGTGGTTAAGAATCCGCCCTGTAATGCAGGGGACATGGGTTTGATCTTTAGTCCGGAAAGATTCCACATTCTGTGGGGCGACTGATTTATGTGCCACAACTACTAAGCTGTGCTCTAGAGCCCACGAGTCACAACTGCTGAAGCCTGCGCGCCCTGGAGCCCGTGCTCTGCAATAAGAGAAGCCACCGCAATGAGAAGCCTGCACACCACAACTAGAGAGTAGCCTCTGCTTGCTGCAACTAGAGGAAGCCCACACACAACAACAAAGACCAAGCACAGCAATAAGTTAATTTAAAAAAATATTAGCGAGATTACAAACAATAGTACACTGTATAAAAATTCTGCAAATCTTGTTCCAAGAAATAAGTTTTGGAAGCAGTCTTTAATTTGGCACTTTTGAACCATGGACTGTTACTAGGATATCTGAATGTTATGTTCTCTTAATAGAATCCAGTAGTGTTCCAGTGTTTGAATATTTGCTGTAGGTTATAGTTCTTTGTAGATACTTCTGTAGAAAAAACGCAGAGACAAAATGTAAGTGTTGTTGTGGAATATTCCACTGTGAAATCAGTCGATCTAAAATCTGAATTAGGACAAGCGGTATCAATTTTAGCAGCAAAACCAAAATCAAGCAGACGAAATATTTTCATCTCTAGAAAAGGAAATGAGTCTATATGAAGCAGTACGTAGTTTAACACCCAACTTGTATTTGCTTTGGACACACTCGGAATAGTTTGATCAACATCAGCACGACATGAAAGAATCTCTTCTCCATCTGGAACATTTGTCTTATGAAAAATACTAATGCTTATGTGTTTTAAAATCTCTTTTAAGAATAATTTTCAAATACAAAATACTTGTGACATCTTCCGGGTTTTAAATGATATTTATTGGGCATTCATTTACTGCTAATGTTTTATAATCAGGTTTCTGTATCAGGTGGAGATTATTTTTTACATGTATTGAAATATATGATATTGTCACAATGTATTTGTTCATAATAATAGTAACCCACACATTTATTATTATATCTTACTTTATCAAAGTAACCCCTGAAACTTCTTTTTTTTTTAAGATTTATTTCCTTATTTATTTAATTTTTGGCTGCACTGGGTCTTTGTTGCTGTGGGCAGGCTTTCTCTAGCTGTAGTGAGACTGTCTGTTGCAGAGCAAGGGCTCTAAACACTTGGGCTTCAGTAGTTGTGGCTCATAGGCTCAGTAGTTGCCTCGAGGCAAGTGGGATCATTCTGGACCAGGGATCGAACCCATGTCCCCTGCATTGGCAAGCAGTTTCCTAACCACTGGACCACCAGGGAAGCCCCTGAAATTTCTTAATATAACCCTATCACAGAAGTGATTCAGTGTTTCATGATAACTCATTATTATTTAAAATCATGTAATAAAGTGTGGTGAAAAATATAGAATAATATGTAATTTGGCAATTCCAATTTCTTGTTCTCAAATCCTAAGATTAATAACTGTTAGGAATTTGGAAAAATTAAAAATTTCTGATGAAAGTGCTGGTAATTCAATAGGCAAAGGTTAGTTTTGACAACAAATAGTTCTCAGTCAAATGCAAAAAAAATTCCACTCTTATATCCACCATATACATAACGAAGCTTGAAATGCCTTGCAGGCCTAAATGTAAGAATTAAAACTGTAACACTTTTAGAGATGGAGAAAAAGACTTAGTGACCTTATGTTGTGGACTGAATTAAGTTCCCACTCCACCCCTGTATTCATATGATGAAGCCCTAACTCCCAATGAGATGGGATTAGGAGATGGGGCCTTGATAAGGTGATTAGAATTAGATGAGATCATGAGAGTGGGGGGCTCATGATGGGATTAGTGCCCTTATAAGAAGAGGAAGACAGAGAGGGGTGGGTCTCTCTTACCATCTCTAAAACATGATGAAATTAAAGAGCTAAATAAATGAAAACATATTCCCTGTTGATGAATTTGAAGACTGAATATTATTAAGATGTCAGTGATCTACAGAGTCAATGCAATTTCTTTCAAAAACCTATTTTTTGTAGAAACAGAAAAATCCATCATAAAATGCTTACAGAATCTCAGGGGATCCTTGATTGCTGAAACAATCTTAGAAAAAGAAAAGCAAATTTGGAGACCTAACACTTTTTGATATCAAAACTCACCATGAAGCTACAATAATCAAAACAGTGTGGTTCTGGCATACAGACATATACCAATAGTCAGATGATTTTCAACAAGGGTTGTTCCAAGACCATTCAGTGGAGAAGGGACAGTCTTTTGAATAAATGGTGTTGGGTAAACTATATATCCACATGAAAAAAATGAAGTTGGACCCTAACGTAACACCATATACAAAAATTAACTCAAACTGGATTAAAAATATATATATATAAACATAGGGGCTAAAACTATAAAACTCTGAGAAGACAACAAAGAAAACATAGGGAGAAGTTTTCATAACATTGCATTTGGCAGTAATTTCTTAGATATGACGTGAAAGACACAGGCAACAAAAAAACAGATAAACTGGACTTCATGAAAATTAATAAAAGCTTTTGTGCATTAAAAGACACTACAACAGAGTGAAAAGGCAATCCACAGAATGGGAGAAAATATTTTCAAACCATATATCTGATAAAGGATTAATGTCTAGAGTATATAGAGAATTCCTAAAACCCAACAGCAATTAGAATCAGACAGCTTGATTCAAAAATGAGCAAAGAACTTGCACAGACATTTCTCCAAAGAAGGTATTCCGATGACCAATAAGGACCTGATTCTCAGTGTCACTAATCTTCGGGGAAATGCACAGCAAAACCATAGTGAGATACCACCTCATACCCATTAGGAAAAATACAAAACTGGAAAATAAGAACTAATGAAGATAGGAGAAATTGGAACTTTGTGCACTGTTGGTAGGAATGTCAACTGGTACAGCTGCTGTGAAAAACAGTATGATGGTTCCTCAGAAAACTAAAAATAGGTGTGTCGTATGATCCCACCAATTCGTCTTCTTGGTATATACCCAAAAGAATCGAAAGCAGAGTCTTGAAGAGAGATTTGTACAGCCCATGTTGATAGCAGCATTTTCACAACTAAAATGTGGAAGCAACCCAAGTGTTCGTTGAGAGGTAAATGGATAAGCAAACTATGGTATATGTACAATGGACTAAAGAGTAGCAGTGCACGGGCTTCTCATTGTAGTGGCTTCTCTTGTGGAGCACGGGCTCTAGGGCTTGCAGGCTTCAGCATTTGCAGCACAGGGGCTCAGTAGTTGTGGCCCAAGGGCTTAGTTGCTCCATGGCATGTGGGATCTTTCCAGACCAGGGATCAAACCCATATCTCCTGCATTGGCAGATGGATTTTTTTTTTTTTTTTTTTGCCACTGAGGCCCCAGGGAAGCCCTATACAATGGGCTTTTATTCAGCCTGAAAAAGGAACGAAATTCTGACCCACGCAACAACATGGGTGAACCTTGTTTGACATTATGCTAAATGAAAAAAAGCCAAATACTGTATGGTTCCACTTCTATGAGGTACCTACTAGAATAGTCAGAATCATAGAGACAGAAGTAGAATGGTGGTTGCCAGGGCCTGGGAGGAAAAGGGAATGGGGTATTAATGTTTAATAGGTACAGAGTTTCAGTTTTGCAAAGTGAAAAGAGTTCTGGGAAAGGATGGTGGTGACGGTTGCACAACAATGTAAATGTACTTAATTCCACTGAGGTGGTAGTTTTATGTTATGTGTCTTTTGCCACGATTAAAAAAAACTCAGAAAACCCTTTACACGGATGTGTGTAGTATTCCTGTTTACAGTAGCAGAATATTGGAAGCAGCCCAGATGTCCATCAACTGGTAAATGAGTAAATGAATTGCAGTATAGCCATACTATGAAATAATATTATTTAGTAATAAAAGGAATGAAATATCAATCCTTCCAGCTGTGTGGCTGGTTCTCAGAGTATTATGCTAAGCATAAGAGTCAAACAGAAAAGACTAAATGCTGTATGATTTCATTCATATGAACCATTAGAAAAAGCAAAGTGATGGGGACTGCAGGCAGATCAGTGGTTGCTGGGAAGGGAATTGAGTGCAAAGTGGCTCAAGGAATATTTTTAGAGAAAGGAAACTGATATCTATCTTGATTGTTACAGTGCTTACACGGCTACATACAGTTTCAAAAATTAACCAAACTGGGGACTTCTCTGGTGGTCCAGTGGCTAAGACTCCGCACTCCCAATGCAGGGAGCCCAGGTTCGATCCCTGGTCAGGGAACAAGGTCCCACATGCCACATCTAAGACCCAGTACAGTCAAACAAACAAATAAATAATAAAAATTAACTGTATACTTAAAATGAGTGAATTTAATTACATGTAGATAATGCCCTAATTAAAAGTAAAGAGGGGAAATTTTTCCTGAGGCTGTCAGATTTTTGTGGTTTTACAGAAAAAGGCATTTGTAGAAGCTCATAAATGTGACCTTTCTGTTAGCAAACCTTCTTTTCTACTAAAAGGAGGAAGTTAATGGAGATATTCACCCGGGCAGAGTTTGATTTGTAGTTACTGCATTGTTAACGATGGAGAAGGCAATGGCACCCCACTCCAGTACTCTTGCCTGTAAAATCCCATGGACGGAGGAGCCTGGTAGGCTGCAGTCTATGGGGTTGCGAAGAGTCGGACATGACTGAACCCGACTTCACTTTAACTTTTCACTTTCATGCATAGGAGAAGGAAATGGCAACCCACTCCAGTGTTCTTGCTGGAGAATCCCAGGGATGGCGGAGCCTGGTGGGCTGCCGTCTATGGGGTCGCACAGAGTCGGACACAACTGAAGCAACTTAGCAGCAGCAGCAGCATTGTTAATGATATCTTGTAGCAGAATTCCAAGTTTGACTTAAGAGCTCTTGTAACCAGGCCAGCTTATCATTTGCATTCCCCCAGATAGACACTAAGAAAGGTTTACTGTTCAGTTTTGACATACCATGTTGTTTCTCTTAACATTTTATTTTTTTAGTTAATCACCACTTGTTTCATGGATTTAAATGTGCAGCTGATATGCATTATAATGTAGTTCAGTTTGTACATTCTAATTCTGCATGTGAAGTGAGCTCAGACTAATGGGAGGTTGTTTTGCCAGGTTTTCATTATGACTTTTGACCTTTAAAATCAATCTGTAAAGGAATAGCTTATCAACATGCATATACTGAGAGTGTCTATACACACATACACACACACACAACCAGACCATAAAAATGGAATCAAAAATTTAAAGGCCTCACTGCCTAAATCTGGTTTTCAGTGTTTAATAAAAACTGTTTTTGATCCAAAACCACTTTAGTTAAGCTATATGGGATACAGTCACAGTTTTTATTTTTAATGGAAGAGTAACAAAATTTTATATTGGTGTAGATATTTCATACATATGCATATTTAAACATCTGAACTGTATTAATTTCACGCATATGTGAGGGCTTTCTCAGGCAAAATGTCCAGTAAACAGTAGCCCTTCCTAGGGAGCAAAGGCTTCTTATTTGAAGGCAGAAACTGTGGATTAAGAACTGCCATGAAGTTAAAAGACACTTGCTCTGTGGAAGAAAAGCCCTGACCAACCTAGACAGCATATTAAAAAGCAGTTATTACTTTGCCAACAAAGGTCCATCTAGTCAAGTCTATGGCTTTTCCAGTAGTCATATATGGATGTGAGAGTTGGACCATAAAGATAGCTGAGCGCCAAAGAATTGATGCTTTTGAACTGTGGTTTTGGAGAAGACTCTTGAGAGTCTCTTGGACAGCAGGGAGATCAAACTAGTCAATCCTAAAGGAAATCAGTCCTGAACATTCTTTGGAAGGACTGGTGCTGAAGTTGAAACTTGAATACTTTGGCCACCTGATGTGGAGAACTGACTCATTGGAAAAGACACTGATGCTGGGAAAGATTGAAGGTAGGAGGAGAAGGGGACGACAGAGGATAAGATGGTTGGATGGCATCACTGACGTGATGGACATGAGTTTCAGCGAGTTCTGGGAGTTGATCATGGACAGGGAATCCTGGCGTGCTGCAGTCCATGGGGTCCCAGAGAGTTGGACTGAACTGAACCGAAGGTCCTCCCTGGTGATCTAGTGGTTAAGAACCCATCTTCCAATGCAGGGGACTCAGGTTCGATCCCTGTTCAGGGATCCCACATACCGCAAGGCCACACAACTAAGCCCGTGCGCCACAACTACTGAGCCCATGCACTTTGAGCCTGTGCGCGGCTGCTAGAGAGAAGCCTGTGCACAGCAACGAAGACCTCATGAAGCCAAAGAAAAGAGAAATATGGGGATTTCTTTAGTGGTCCAGTGGTTAAGACTCTGCACTTCCCATGCGTGGGAGTTGCTCTAATCCTTGTTGGGGAACTAAGATTCCCACATACTGAGGGGTGCTGGGGAAAAAAAGAACTAGAACATGTGTTGTAAATTAATTGGGGAAAGTATTTCTGAAAATGCTTTGTAAAATTAAAAGTCATATAAAAACGAGAACCTCCCAGAGGCAAGGTGCTCACACAGGCTGTGATACATGGTAGACTCTTAGAAGTTTGTGGAGAGGAACACTACACATTCATGGGTTTTGTGGGCCAAGAATACCCCAGTGACCTACGATGAGGATAAAAATAATGTTTCCCGCAAATGCCTGCAAAATCGTCATCGGCAAATTCAGGCTAAAATTAAAGCAGTCAGTCCTGATACTCATAGAAAACCTACCTAATGTTGAGGTCTGAAGTTCTGACAAAAGTGTATCTGTATAAAGATACAGAGTATTAACATCACTCCAAAAAGTTGAGGTCCGTCTGCCTGTCCTGCCACCATCCCCCGTTTCTTCCTCAATTTTTTTTCTCTGTAGTTAAGCCTTTTCTGGAACTTCATATCCTTGAAATTATGAAATACCCACTGTTTTATGTGAAGGCTTTATTCACTTAGCATGTGCTTGAGATTCCCCCGTGTTGCTTGTATGAGTAATTCCTTATTGTTACGTGCTGAATATGTTTCATTGTATACCCATGTCGCAGTTTGTTCGTTTGTTCTCCTACTGATGAACATCTGCATTGGTCCCAGTTTTGTTTATTATAGATGATAAGGATATATGACTTAAAGGCCCCTGGAGACAGACAAACAGAGTGTTCCAAGAAGGATGGAGGAAAAGGAGCACTGAACAGAGGAATTAGGGAGCATTCTATGAGGCTAGTGGTATTTGACCAGGAAGAGGTGGGCAGTAGGCTCTTGGCACAAACGGCAATGTCATAATGGGAAATACAGGGTGTATTGGGGCTAATAAGCCCACTAGTGGACAGCAGACCATGTGGAAAAGTGCATGTCATGGAATTAATTAGAGTAAACAGATGCTGTCTTTGCAACTCAGCTGCTTTGTGGAAGAGAAGGCTAGAAGGACTTCGCTGGTGGTCCAGTGGTTAAGAATCCACCTGCCAGTGCAGGGGACATCAGTTCGATCCCTAGTCCAGGAAGACCCCACATGCCACAAGGCAGCATGTGAGCCACAACTACTGAAGCTTGCACGTCTAGAGCCCATGCTCTGCAACAAGAGAAGCCACTGCAATGAGAAGCCCATACACCACTACAAAGAATAACCCCTGCTCACCGCAACTAGAGAAAGCTGACTCACAGCAACAAAGACCCGGCGCAGCCAAAAATAAATAAATAAATAAATAAACTTTTTTTAAAAAAGATAAGGTTAGAGAAACCAATGGGAACCCAGATGACAGAGGAACCTCTATGCTATGCTAAGCAATTACAATTCACTTTTGCGGTGGAAGTCTCGGAGCTGGAAATATTTGATCAGATCTCTGCTTTGGAAGACGTTTGGTAACGTTGGAAGGAAGGGATTTGAAGGGGAAGGCAGACTGGGAGGAGGAGGAAAGGGAGGAACTAACCACTTCAATCCTGTTTTAAGAATCAAGAGGCAGAATAGGGAGGGTGCATGGGTGAAAGCATAGGAAAGAGCTGGGATGGTGACTGAGAGTCAACAGGCAGGACTGGACAGGGTTGGGAGGAGACCCATGGGAGATGCTCATCATGTTGATAGAATGTTGGTTAAATGAGGGGATGAACTGAAGAACGAATCGGCATGGATGAATTGAAGAACGAAAAGGCATGGATGCTGACTCTGGGGGACCCTAAAGGGACTCCACTGGTAACGAATCTACCTGCAATGCAGAGGCCCCGGTTTGATTCCTGTTTGGGAAGATCCCCCAGCGAAGGGATAGGCTACCCACTCCAGTATTCTTGGGCTTCCCTGGTGGCTCACACAGTAAAGAATCCTCCTGCAATGTGGGAGACCTGGGTTCGATCCCTGGGTTGGGAAGATCCCCTGGAGAAGGAAAAGGCTACTCACTGCAGTATTCTTGCCTGGAGAATCCCACGGACAGAGGAGCCCTCGGCAGGATACAGTCCCAGAGGTGGCAAAGAGTCGGACACAACTGAGCGACCCTTCACTTTCACTTTCACTTGTATCAAATGAGACGTTTGTTAATGGGTCAGGCAGCTGCACCCTTGTATTACTGTGTTGGTGATATATTTATCACTCGTGTAAGCACTTAACACACCTCAGTCCTAGATTGTGCTGCAGTAGACAGACATCAGAAGATACTCCTGAGATGAAATTCACTTTTCCTGGTTTTTTTAAAAGATTTTTCTTTTAAATGTGGACCTTTTTTTTTTTTTAAGTCTTTATTGAATTTGTTAAAGTATTGCTTCTGTTTTATGTTTTGGATTTTTGGCCACGAGGCATGTGGGATCTTACGTCCTCCAGACCAGGGATCAAACCCACACCCCCTGCATTGGAAGCAAGGAGTCTTAACCACTGGACTGCCAGGAAAGTGCCTGCTTTTCCTTATTTGTTGAACCTCATGCTTCTCAAGTATCTCCAGTAATTTATTTTGCTTTTATATTGGAAATAATTTCAAACTGTAAAAAAGTCCACAAATACTGCAAAGAGCATCCATATATTCTTTATCCAGATACCTCTATTGTTAACGTGCTGTTTTTGGTTTCATGTGTGCATGCTGTCTCTTCTTCCCCTTCCTCCCTCTGTATACACACACTCTGTCGCTGCACTCCCTTTTTCTGTCCGTACCCCACACCGCAACACACTTGTTTTTTTTCTTAGCCATCCAAGAGGAAGTTATCGACATCATGATCTTTAATCCCTAAATACTCCAAGGGTATTGATATTCTCTAGTATAACTGTGGTATAGTTATCAACTTCAGTAATTTTACATTGATATAATACAGTAATCTCCTATTCATATTCAAGTTTTATTATTTGATCCAATATTATCTTTATAGCTTTTTTGCCTCTAGTATAAGATCCAGTCTGTGATAATGTGTTGCAAACTAATTTTCAATGTCTCTTTAGTCTTTTTTATGACAATGACATTTTTGAAGGACACCAGCCCTTCACCCCACTTTTTTTTCAATAAGGTATTTTTTTTTTATTTGGGTTTGTCTGATGTTTCTTTATGATTACATTCAAGTTATACAGTCCTGACAGAATACTGCAGAAGTGATGCTGTGCCCTTCTCAGTATATCAATCTCAGGAGAGACACTGTAAGATCATGCAAATATCCTGCACTTCATCAAAGTATCTCCTCTGATTTAGCATCTCTTGATATTTTTGCATCAGTTATTCTTCATGCGATGATTAGCAACGGGTAATTTGCCAATTCCATCTCTCTCTACCATTTCCTACTGAGCATTTAACCAGAATTAAGAGCTCTTCCCTCCTCTCTCTGTCTCTCTGTATTATGTATTGATGCAGACCCATGGGTTCCTGTCTTTTTTCAAAGGTTTAAAATGTATTATTGCCCCTTAAATTACTTTGGTGCTCACATACTTGGTCAGTAGGAGCCCTTTCCACCTGGTTCCTATGTCCTTGTGACATGCCACCATCATCTCTTGAGCAGTTTCCTACTTTCTTGTGTAGCATGATACTCTGGGCTCATTTTGTGCCTCTTTTACCCCAGCCCCAGCAATACTGGGAAGTATGTGCATGGATATACACATACATGTTATATACATGCATACATGTAAACATGCACACGTTTATACATACTTCCTTTAGAAATCCCAAGTCCAGGGACTTCCCTGGTGTCCAGTGACTAAGACTGTTTGCTCCCAATGCAGAGGTCCCAGGTTTGATCCTTGATCAGGGAACTGAATCCCATATGTCACAACTAAGAGTTCACATGCTTCAACTAAAGGTCCCGCATGCCACGATGAAAATTGAAGATCATGTGTTGCAAGCGAATAAATAAATATTTCTTGAAAAAGAAAGAAATAGGAAACATAATAGAAAATAGCCAGTAAAAATTAAAAAAAATAAGATATGCCACGCCCATACTCATATCTCCAGTTTCATTCCATCCCCTCAAGGTCCCCCTTGCCGTCTCCCATTCCAATATTTGCATATCTTCTAACTGCATCAACACTTTTACTAATTTGCTAAGCATTATCGTGTATCCAGACATTTTCAGAATTGCTTCACTCATTCAACTACAGAAGCAAACCTGCTGAAGGGTCCGGGATTTTTTTTTTAATTCCACCACCCACCCCAATATTCCACCCAAGATTGGGAATATAGGTTCATAAATTGCTTGTTTGCACTTTGCTTTTTTCACTATTTTCACTGGAAATTATTCCATATCAGTTCTTTGAGATCATCGTTCTTTCTTGTAACTGCTTAGTTACATTGACTACATAGCATAGTTTATTTAGCCAATTTATAACCAAATTATTCAACCAGTTTCCTATACTTAGACATTCAGATATTTGGCAATAAAATATCCTAATAACAAATAAAGTGGCAATGAGTAATCTTGTACAAATATTTTTGTATTGTTGGAGGTATATCTTCTGAATTCCTTGAAGTGGGATTGCTGGCTCAAAGAGTAAACAGATACATATTTTGTTAAATACTGGCACATTTGCTTCTGGAAGAGTTGGACCATTTTTCATTCTCACTAGTGGTGTGTGAGTGCCTATTTCTATAGTCTCACCAACAGAGTATTTCATCAAGCGTTTGAATGTTTTTGCCAATCTAATGGTGAGAGACAATATTTCATTTTATTTTGCATCATGAATGGAACTGAAAATCTTTTTATGTGTATAAGGGGTAATTGAATGTTTTTTCGTGTGTTTAAGGGTGTGTGTGTATGTGTGTGTGTGTGTGTGTGTGTGTGGTCTCTCTTCGGGTGTAATGAACTATTTAGTCATAGCTTTGCTGATTTTCCTATAGAATTTTGGTCTTTTTTTCCTTTAATTTGTTTTACTTGTATACTAGGGACATTAGCCTTTTATCTGTGATACACTTTGCAAATATTTTCTCCTAGTTTCTCATTTGTCTTCACTGTGCCATGCAATGGATTTTTGTTTTTAAGTGATCAGATTTATAAATCTTTTATTACATATGGATTGTGAGTCATAGTGAGTCATAATGCCTTTGTCTACACCCAGGTTTTGGAGGAATTCATCCATGTTTTCCTTTGGTATGTGTTTAGGTTCATTTTTCACATTAGATGTCTGATCCATTTTAACATTTTTTCTTTTTTATGGGTGAAGAATGGGTCTAGTTTATCTTTTTCCATTTGTCCCACCACCATTTTTTTTGAAAGCTTATTTCTGCCCCAGTAATTTGAATGTGTGTGCTCAGTCACTCAGTTGTATCTGACTCTTTGCAACCCTTTGGACTGTAGCCCACCCGGCTCCTCTGTCCATGGAAATTTTCAGGCAGGAATACCGGAATGGGTTGCCATTTCTTCCTCCAGGGGAATTTGAATACTACCATTACCAAAAAAAAATTATTTATTCGACCGCCTTGGTCTTAATTGCATCATGCAGGATCTTTTGTTGGGATGTGCGGGCTCTCTAGTTGTGGCAGTTGGGCTTAGTGGCCCCTCGGCATGTGGGATCTTAGTTCCTGGACCAGGGATAGGACCTGTGTCCCCTGCATTGCAAGGCAGATTCTTAACCACTGGACCACCAGGGAAATCCCTGATTACTACCTTTATCATCTGCTAGATTTCTGTGTGCAGTTAGGGATATTTCAGGACTTTGTATTTCTTGAAGTACCGATGGTTCCATCTGAGTTTTCATTAAACATTTATGTCTCAAAGGCTGTCATGTTCCAGGGTTTACAGCACAGAGGAATATTTAGGCCTCCTACCCCTTTTGAGATGGAGGATATGATATGTCCTTATTATCTTCCTACTTACGCTTTCTGAATTTTCCAAAATTTCTTGACACCAGCCAAAAATAGTTTTAGTCTTTAAGAAAAATTTAAAGGTATTATCAGTTTTCAAACAGCAAACTTTAGCATGAATTTTTAATACCCACCCCCCCCCAAATACTGCCATTGGTATTCTCCCTTTTCTTCATGTCCCCTCAATAAAAGATGTTTCTGAAAGCTGCAGATTAATACAGGTGAAAAGAGGACAGTGGCAGACCAGCCAGCCAGTCTTAAGAGGCCATCTGCTCTGGGCTGTGTTCTGCTTCCTGTGGCTTTTAAGCACCACCACCTTCTTCTTGTGAGTTAGCAAGTGTAAGGTACAGGGAAGAGGGAAGTGCAAGAGTAACATTTCTGAACTTGAATAATTGAGTAGCCTGAGTGCTTTATAGGTAACATTTTTCAAACAGTGGTACCCAACCCTTTTTGGCACCAGGGACCAGGTTCATGGAAGACAATTTTTCCACTGACCGGGCTGGGTCGTGATTTCAGGATGATTCTCATAAGGAGCTTGCAACCTAGATCCCTCTCATGCACAGTTCACAATGGGTTTCGCTGTCCTATGAGAATCTACTGCCCTCGTTGACCCAACAGGATACGGAGCTTGGTCGGTAATATGAGCAATGGGAAGCTGCTGTGAATAGAGATGAAACTTGGCTCGCTCACCCACCACTCACCTGCCATGCGGTCCGGTTCATCACCCAGTACAGGTCCATAGTCTGGGGGTTGGGGACCCCTGTTTTAAAGCACTCACTTCCTAGGGAAGGCTGACCCAGGGGCATGCTCACGTTCTCTCTCTTGCTATCCACCCTTCCCTCTGTGCTGGAATGGCCTCCCTTAGGGGGAATAACTGGATTCTTTATGCTTTTCATAATGTGGGGCTATAGTTTTAAAAAAAAAACCTGTAAGACTCATTTAGAGGAGACGGGACTCACATTGGCCATGTGGTCTCTGTTTTTATCAAGTTCTATTTCAGGGAACATACTTTCTTAAGGAAAATCAGGACATGTAATCTGATCTAATTCAACATGTCAAATCCTATAAAGCTTTAAAAATGAAGCCAGGTTTAATGATAAACTTGACAAGTCACTTCTTTGGAATAGAAGAGAATTATATGAAGATGGGGTATGGTTGTGTCTTTGCGACTCTATGGACTATAGCCTGCCAGGCTCCTCTGTCCATGTAATTTCCCAGGCAGGAATACTGGAGTGGGTTGCCATTTCCTACTCCAGGGATCTTCCCAACCCAGGGATCAAATCCATGTCTCCTGCATTGGCAGGCAGACTCTTGACCGCTGAGCCACCCAGGGAGCCCCGGGGTATGCCCCTTAAGTATATTCAAATTCACAAGTAGTGTGACAGCAGACAGACTCAAGAATTCTGTTCTCCTGTGTATCTATTAGGCAGGCATCTAAGTAACAATGCTATTTTGTGATTTAATGTAATCCATACCACTGCTTTGTTACGATTGCTCTGCTAGTCTGTTGTATTCTTCTGTTAGGGCTGTTGTTTAGTCGTTCAGTCATGTCTGACTCCGGAGAAGGCAATGGCACCCCACTCCAGTACTCTTGCCTGGAAAATCCCATGGACGGAGGAGCCTGGTAGGCTGCAGTCCATGGGGTCGCTGAGTCGGACACGACTGAGCGACTTCACTTTCACTTTTCACTTTCATGCATTGGAGAAGGAAATGGCAACCCACTCCAGTATTCTTGCCTAGAGAATCCCAGGGACGGCGGAGCCTGGTGGGCTGCCGTCTATGGGGTCGCACAGAGTTGGACACGACTGAAGCAACTTAGCAGCAGCAGCAGCAGCAGCAGAATGTCTGACTCTTTTCTACCCCATGGACTACAGGGCACCAGGCCTCCTGTCCTTCACTGTCTCCTGGAGTTTGCTCAGACTCATGTCCATTGAGTCAATGATGCCATCCAACCATCTCATCCTCTTATCGCCCTGTTCTCCTC
Source organism: Giraffa tippelskirchi (assembly GCF_054371585.1). Classification (NCBI taxonomy): domain Eukaryota; kingdom Metazoa; phylum Chordata; class Mammalia; order Artiodactyla; family Giraffidae; genus Giraffa; species Giraffa tippelskirchi. Next base: position 28,085,100 of record NC_137287.1, read on the forward strand.
CTGCCCTCAATCTTTCCTGGCATCAGGGACTTTGCCAATGAGTCTGCTGTTCATAACTCTATCAAAATAAAGACCAGGGATTTTCATTAAAACTTTTTTCTTTTAAACACTCTTAGATTCGTGTCTATCTGTGCACAAGTCTGGTACTGAAGATTCCTCTGAATAGGCTTGCTGTAAGTAAACGTTTAGACTTCAGTTCACAGTGAGGTCTTTAACCTGCACCTCCAGACAGCAGCTGCCTGTATTGTTTGATTGCTAGTTAAGTGTTAATAGAATTAAGAGTGTTAAAAATTTTTATAGGCTTAGTCTTCCAATTAGTCTCAGCACCTTTCATGTTGTCCCTCTATTTGCATTTCAGTCTCACAGCCACCAGCACAGTAGGAAAGAGAAACCTGAGTCCCAGTCGAGCAGAAGCCGGCCTGGAGGCCCGAGTATCGGGGGAGATTTCTGACACTGAGCTTGAGCAGACAGATCCCTGTGCAGAACCCCCCTCAGAGGGAAGGAAAAAGGCCAAGAAACTAAAAAGGATGAAGAAGGACCTTTCTCTGACAGGTTTGTATCGAGTCTCACCAAGGGCCTGGAGCTGAGTCCTCTACAGTGCTCTAGAAACTCTAATTTGGGGGGAGAAATTACATCAGGGCTTCAGTTGATGGCCAAACCCATGTAGCCCAAAGCGGGACCAGATGTTTTTTGGATCATTTTCATTTTAATTTGAGGAATCCCTTAACAGCCCTGGCTGGGGATAGCATGAGGCTTGGCAGGGGCCTCCTTGTTAAAGATGATCAGTCCATTTTGGTAACCTTCTCTCTCTCCTCCATTGTTTAGAGGCTTTGTGATGTGTGTAAAGTCACCTCAGTATTTTAAATGTGTGTGTGAGTTTGCACAGAGCTCTACTCCTACATGTATTATTTTCAGTAGAGTTTTCACTGTTCCCAGCTCAACCCCAGGCAGCCTGAATTTCTCTCGTAAGCAGAGTTACGTAAGAAGCAAAGGAAATGGGAAATGAGCACAGGTTGTGAACCCACTGTGTGCTAGATGGTGCAGTAGGAGCCTTCTCTCTCATGGTTGAATTTCACTCTCACAACCTCCCTGACCTAGGAACTTATCCTTGTTTTAGTGATGCAGATGTCTGGGCTCAGAGTGGCAAAGAAATGCGCTTGTAGCTAGTAAGAAGCAGAGCAAGGACTTCCCTGGTGGTCCAGTGGTTAGGAATCTGCCTGCCAATGCAGGGGACACGGGTTTGATCTCTGGTGTGGGAAGATCCCACATGCCGCAGGGGCCAGCTATCCCCCAGAAAAGTCGGGGACAAGAGATGCCACCACAATGAGAAGCCCATACACCACAATTAGAGAGTAGTCTCCCCCGACCCTGTTGCAGTTAGAGAAAGACCACGCACAGCAGTGAAGACCCAACACAGCCAAAAAAGTAATTAATTAAAAAATTTTTTAAAAAAATTAAGTAAGTATAAATAATTTTTTAAAAAGGAGCAGAAAAAAAAACCACAAGCAGAATGAGAAGGTGAGCTTAGTCCCACATCCCCTCCATCCCCCAGGCATGCTTTGGAGGCCCCAGGAGCTCACCCAGACCTTCTACAGGCCCAAGTGCTAGGCAAGGGAGGGGCTTGCGGGGCAGCCAGAGCCTGAGAAAGGCCCTGCTTAGGAGATCCGACCAGAACTTGTTCAGCAAGCTGTCACAGCGACAGAAAGGACAGCCGCTGCTGACAAAGTACTTGCAGAGGGGCCGGCACTGCCCCTCATACTTGACTGAAACACTTTCCTTCAAATCTCTGAGGTAGACATATGGTCCATTTTACAATGAAGAAAACGGAAGCCTGAGAGAAGGCAGTGTCTTCAGCAAGTGGTGTTGGCCAAGCTGGACAGCTGCTTGTAAATCAGTGACGTTAGAAGACTCCCTCACACCATACACAACAGTAAACTCAAAATGGCTTAAGACTTAAGTATAAGGCATAGCATTGTAAAACTCCTAGAAGAGAACATGGGCGAAACATTATCTGACTCAAGTCTTAGCAATGTTTTCTTAGGTCAGTCTCCCAAGGCAATAGAAACAAAAGCAAAAATAAACAAATGGGGCCTACTCAAACTTACAACCGTTTTACCGTCTGAGACACTAGGGAAGCCCTTATACAGCAAAGGAAACTATAAACAAATTGAAAAGACAAAATCTATGGAATGGGAGAAAATGTTATAAACGATGCAATTGACAGAGGCTTAATTTCCAAAATATACAAGCAGCTCATGCTTAGTCAACAACAGAAAAGCAAACTACCCAATCAATAAATGGGCAAAAGACCTAAGCAGACATTTCTCCAAAGAAGGCATACAGATGAAAAGATGCTAGATATCACTAATTGTTAGAGAAATGCAAATCAAAACTACACTGAGGTATCACCTCACACTGGTCAGAATGGCCATCATCAAAAAGTCTACAAATAATGAATGCTGTAGAGGGTGTAGAAAAAAGTTGGTAGGAATGAAAGTTGGTACAGCCACTATGGAGAACAGCATGGAGGTTCCTTTAAAATCTAAAAATATGCTTGCCATATGATCCAGCCTGGACATATATCTGGAGAAAGCTAATTCTAAAAGATACACCCACCTCAGTGTTCATAACCACACTGTGTACAATAACCAAGACATGGAAGCAGCCTGGATGTCTGTTGGCAGATGAATGGATAAAGATGTGGTACATATATATATGGGATATTACTAAACCGTAAAAAAGAATGAAATAATGCCATTTGCGGCAACATGGATGCACCTAGAGATTACGTACTAAGCCAAATGTCAGAGAAAGACATACAATATGATATCCCTTCTGTGTGGAATTTAAAATACAATACAAATGTACTTATTTACAAAACAAAAACAGACTCACAGACATAGAAAACAAATTTATGGCTATCAAAGGGGAAAAGGGGCCGGGGAGGGAAAAACTATGAGTCTGATATGAGCAGATACAAACTGCTATGTATAAAATAGGTAAACAAGGTCCTAGTGTTGGCTATATTCAATATCCTATAATAAACCATAATGGAAAAGAATATGAAAAACATCTATATGTATATATATAACTGAATCACTTTGCTGTAGACCAGAAACTAACACAACATTGTAAATGAACTATACTGCAATTGAAAAATTTTTGAAGAAAGGAGGGAGGGAGGAAGGAAAGGAAGAAAGAAGGAAAGGAGGAAACCGAGGCCTGAAGATTGTGTGACTTGCCCAAGGTCACAGAGCACTTAAGTCAGGCCTGTAAGAAAGTGGATATTATTAAGCGCAGTTACGTGTTGTCTCCTTAGGATGAGGGGATGCCTGAGAGGGAAGTTACTCCTCTCCTGTATCTGACTTCGTGACAGTCACCCCCATTAGTTGGAACCAACAGTCAGGTTAAAGGATAGGAGTGGAGCCCTGGAACTTAATTCATACCCAGGCCAAGCATCCATTGTGTTTCAGTTAATTCCTCTTTTTACATGTGGCTTGATCTGCCTGCAGGGCATTTTCTGAATCTCATTGATATTAATGAAATCAAAGACAGCAGAAATGTCACAGATGCCTTTTATGCATTGTGCTGAAGCTGCACTTTAACTGAAAACCTAAGTTCTTAATTGAAGTCTGGGCTGTGTGTTTTCACTGTCTCCTTGAATCTGTGAGTCTCCCCTCGTTTCCCTCATGTAAGTATTAGAGAAGTTTTTAATCTGTAACATTGTCTTCACCTCTGATGCCTTGTTGCCCCTGTCGCATTGTACCTGCTCCACAAATGTTAGATACTAAATGTTAGCATGGCTTTCAGAGCTCACCCAGAGCATGACCAGGATCGGGGGAGTGTTTCCCTTCTTGTATAGCTTTCCTTCGCTTCTCAATCTCTTGAATTTTATTTAATTATCTGTTACTTCTCAGGGACAGGATTTTAGGTTTTTTCCTTTCTGTCTCAGCACAGTCTCAAAGATATTAAAATACCTAATAATAGATTGCATTAATAGATTAGCTCCTTTTATAACTTTCATCATTTTAAGTGAAAACTTTCTATGAGTTATTTGGGGTTTTGAATTTATAACACCGTCATTTAAATAGTCTCTTTTTCCCTCCCGTTGACAGTAAAGCTGTCACTGCCACAAGATATGAGCTTAAAAAAAAAAAAAAGATAGATTTTTTTTAGTTCTTTGTCTGTCCTGCTAAAGAAAGAAACATCTTGAAAACTTGTAATTGAATCAGATAACTTAAGAGCAATGAGTTTTCTTCTGGAACACCATTCATTGGGTTAGATCTTCCAACAGCACAGGCCTGGAAATTCCTTGGATCCTCTTTAGCTGATTTGTTTTGAGCACATAGTCATAAAAGTATCCATAGGATATAGGTCAAGATACCAGGTGCTGGGCTCGGCAGGTCAACCAATTTTGATTGCTCAGTTACTTTAAGAAGGTCCTAAAGTGAACAAGAAAAAAATTATGTTTTCTAACTGTGGTGCTGAGAAAACTCTTGAGAGTCCCTTACTTACACAGCTAGGAAATCAAATCAGTCAATCCTAAAGAAAATCAACCCTGAATATTCATTGGCAGGACTGATGCTGAAGCTGAATTTCCAATACTTTGTCTACCTGATGTGAAGAGCTGACTCACTGGAAAAGATGCTGATGCTGGAAAAGATTGAAGGCAGGATGAGAAGGAGATGATAGAGGATGAGATGGTTGAATGTCATCACCAACTCAATGGACATGAGTTTGAGCAAACTCCAGGAGATAGTGAAGGACAGGGAAGCGTGGCATGCTATAGTCCATGGGGTCTCAAAGAGTCGAACGTGCCTGAGCAACTGAACAACAACAAAGTTTAGAGTCTGAAGGGTCTGTGTTAAACTCCCAAAGCTTCAGAGTGTCCCAGGAGCCCAGAGGTGGAACTGGATTGGAGTGTTTGGTACGGTGTGGCTCCATTTGTCCTGCAGAGAAGGGTTCTAAGGCATTAAGCTGAGCACTCCTACTGGGGACAGCACCTTTTTTTTTTTGTCTTTTAACTATAAAATGTTTCATCAGTAAATTTAATGATAAATTCCAGAGAACACACTATTATCACTAGTTTTCTTTTATAACAAGATCAAATGTTGTGGTGGTATATTTATCTGAGTAATTATTATTTTAAATACATCCTTCTCACTATAGATTAACCTTCTACGCAGGGATTTTGTCCTTATACGAATGAGATACTCAATAAATATGTCTTCAATAGATTGAATACATGAAAGCATACAATGTGATAACAGTATTTGCATGAATTCCTTTTATAAGACCAGTGATGAAATTCTCAGCCAGGAATAACTCTGTCAGTGCTTTTGCATGCATGCATACTCAGTCGCTTCAGTCGTGTCCGACTCTTTGTGACCCCATGGACTGTAGCCCACCAGGCTCCTCTATCCGTGGGGATTCTCCAGGCGAGAATACTGGAGGGGGTTGCCATGCCCTCCTCCAGGGGATCTTCCCAACCCAGGGATCGAACCCGCATCTTGTGCGTCTCTTGTGTTGCAGGTGGATTCTTTTAGCCAATGAGCCACCTGGGGAGCCGTTGATGCTTTTATCTTGGTCCTAGTCTGCATCTTTTGCTCTTACTATCTAATTGTCCACTGCTATGTGGACACTCAAATCCATGATGGCCAAGGCTTTTCTGATATAAATATGTACAGGATACTCCAAATCTTTTTGTACTGAATTCCCCAAATTCAGTGGGGACGGTACCTTGACAGGTCCTCCCATGACTCAGTGCGGTGCATTGGGTGCCCAGAGCACTGCCAGTGAAGGCGTGGGAAACGTAGAAGACAGCCTTCCACCAGTAGGAAGTGTTCTGTTTTCCAAGGGGAAAGTAGCAAAAAGTAGGACCGTAGGATATCACGTGGGCTTCCCTAGTGACTCAGATGGTAAAGAATCCACCTGCAATGCAGGAGACCTGGCTTCGATCCCTGGGTTGAGAAGGTCCCCTGGAGAAGAGAATGGCTACCCACTCCAATATTCTTGCCTAGAGAATTCCATGGACAGAGGAGCCTGGCAGGCTACAGTCCATGGGGTCTCAAAGAGTCAGACATGACTGAGCAACTAACAGTTTCACTTTTTTTCACAGGATATCATGTACCGTAGCAATTTCTGGCCAACTGATGCTCAAGAAATCCCCCACAAAACAGTGTCATTTTTCGTACTTATACATCTTAATATCAAAGATACACTGAGAGTTAAGTACTGGATGCCTTCCCACAGAACAAAATGACTTAAGTTGCAAAAGAAATGACCATTTATTGGTATATACCAGACATTGTGCTAGGAATGTCCTTTATGATCTAGTCATAAAAACTGAGTAAAGTGTAGATGTCATTATCTCTTAATTTATAGAGAGAAAAAAGGCTCAAAGAATCACAGATATGCAAAGTCAAATACAGCTGGTATTGAGTGTGGCAGGGAGGGCTGTCTGAGCCAGAGCAAAGGCATTAAACCTCTCTGCAGTATGTGAAGTGCCTCCCAACTTCAGAGGAAGTGAAGGGTTCTTCCCAAAGGTGAATGTTTCTGGCAGCCAATCTAGATCAGAAACTACTACCTACCCATACTTTCTTGTGATGAAGTCATGTGATAAAAGTCCAAGATACTCTTCCCCTTTTGGAGCTTTTTATCTACATGTCGTGTGACTTAGTAAATATTTTTCTCCTGCATGTAGTTGTTTCTATCCTATTTTCAGGAAGCAAATGTTTACTATCAGTCTTCCCCCTTTTATGTTTATTGTAGTTAATGGAGATTGATAATGCTGTCTGTTCTCCTCTGGGGCATTCAAGGCATATTCTCCATTGGTGCATAAAGGAAACAGCTCCATGTGCTATATATGCTGGAGTCAGCTGTCTTTAAGAAGTGTTTCCCAGACAGTGTTTGATGGGTGGGTGTCCACAGCACCCTTGCTCTTGTTGAGGAAGTGAATTCACGTTCCAGTGGCCTGATGCTGGTCGGACTAGCCAGTCTCAAAATACAGATGGACTGTACACTAGCCGAGGTTCCACGTCTAACGCTCTTAGCGTTCACAGAGCAGGGCTGAGAGCTGTGGCTGTTCCTGGTGACTTGTTGTCATGTAGTAGCGATGTCGTTCCAAGTCTCTTTTCTCCCTTACGTTTAAAGCACAACACATTAGAGCTTTCCATGTTTGCCAAGAACCCAGAGTTTTATTGGAGTCTTGACTAATCTGCTGATTTTTTTCCAGCTTCAGCCCTTAGGGTTCAGTGTAAAAATGGAGACTCTGTTTGGAACAGCAGTCTCCTCTTGCTGTTAGAGGTCTCCTGAAGTCAGAAAGGCGGTCTGCAGTTGGTGCTGTCGGTCACCTGAATGGCCAACTTAGGGAAGTCCAGCGGCCTCCCCAGGAGCTTTCTAGTTACTCAGTTCAGATATGGATTTCAGCCTCACTGAGGGGGGTGCTGCATTGCAGGGCAGAGTTCTCTCTGAGTGCCCGTCGTCTTTCTCCAGGCAGCCCTCGGGGACTCCCCACACGCCATCCAGGGGAGCCCTGCCTTCTTAGTGTGGAAACCACCCCACGGCCAGGTCCTTTGGAGCATTTCCTAGTTAAAAACTCCCATATGGCACCCCAGAGGATCCTTCCATATAAAGAGTTCCACTCTGTAGGAAGCGATTTGATGGCAGATTTCTGATGTGCTGTGTAGCTTTTTAGATTCACATGAGGGAAGAGCTGCCTTAGCTCAGAGTTTCTCCCTTTCAACTCTAATTAGTGAAGTGAAGTGAATATAAAGTCATGTCCGACTCTTTGCGACCCCATGGACTGTAGCCCGCCAGGCTCCTCTGTCCATGGGATTCTCCAGGCAAGAATACTGAGTGAGTTGCCATTCCCTTCTCTGGGGGATCTTCCTGACCCATGGATCGAACCTGGGTCCCCTGCATTGTGGGTGGATTCTTTACTGTCTGAGCCACCAGAGAAGCCCTCAACTCTTAAGTAGGTGAAAGGCAGATTAGCAGAAACAGTCACCTTTTGTTTCCACTTTTTACTTTTCTTTTGTTGTTTTTGTTAATAAAAATAATGAGCTCACTATGAAAATCAATAAAATGGAGGAAAGTAGAAGAATATAAAATCCCACAGTTACTTGGTACTTGGTACTCTATTAACCAGTGTTTCTCTCTACCTATCGTTTTTATCCATAGGTGGATCATACTCTATGTTGCCACTTAGTATCTTGTTTTCCCCCATCTAAAAACTCTTGGTCAAATAATTTTAATTATCAGCATAATATTTTATATTAAAATTTTGGGTTTTTTTTTTTTAAACAACATTCCTCATGCTTTTTTGCAGGGTCCGCTTTATTAAGATTCAGTTTACATCCAGTGAAAGTCATTACTTTGAGGTGTACAGGCTGACGAGTTTTGACAAATGTGTACAGTCATATAAGCATCACTGTGCTCAAGCAATAGAACAGTTATTCCAGAAGATCCCCTCGTGCTCCTTTGCAGTCAGCCCCTCCCCGTCCCTAGATCCTGGCAGCCACCGATCTGCTTTCTGTCACTGTAATTTTGCCTTTTCTGAGGGCCATTTAAATGGAATCATTCAATAAGGAACCCCTCGGGTCCTGCCCTTAGCGTAACGCCTTTGACGTTTGTGTTGTTGCGCACGTCACTGGTTCATTCCTTCCTTCGGTGGGGTAACAGTCCACTTTTCAGACGTATCACTATTTGTTTATCCATTTTGCCTTTTGGCATTTAGGTTGTTAGCAGTTGAGAGTCTAGCAGATATAAACATTCTGTGTAAGTTTTTATGTGAACTCAGTGTTCATTTCTTTGGAATAAACGCCTAAGGGTGGAATTGCTGTGTCATATGGTAAGTGTATGTTCAATTTTATAAGAACCTGGCACACTGTTCTCCAGAGTGGCTGCAGCGTTTCGCATTCCCACCAGGGCTCAGTGGCTCTACAGTCACCAGTGCTGATGGTGTCCTTTGTAGCTATTCCAGTGAGGTGGACTGGTGTCTCTTTAGGGCTTTCGTTTGAATTTCCCTAATGACTAACAATGTTAAATATCTTTTTATGTGATTATTTGTCCATTTAAATATCTTCTTTGGTGAAATGAGTGTTTAAATCTTTTGCCTGTTTTTTCATTGGGTTGTTTGTTTGTTTTTTTCTTATTGAATTTTGAGAGTTCTTATGGATTCAGGATACAAGTCCTGTTGAGTGCTTTACAAATTCTTCTGGATGGTGCTTTTCATTCTCTTAATAGTACCTTCCAGTAGTAGATGTTTTACATTTTAATGGAATCCAGTTGATCATTTTTTTTCCCTTGAATTATGCCTTTGGTGTCATACGTGAGAAAGCTTTGCTTTACTCAAGATTGCAGAGTTCTCCTCCTATGTTTTCTTCTAGAAGTTTTCCAGTTTCAGGTTTTACATTTAGATGTACCATCCATTTTGAGTTCACCTTTGTATATGATGCAAGGTATAGTCCATCATAGCAGGAGACAGATGTCCTAAAGTTTCTGTTGAAAAAGGAAAGTTGTTCCTGAGTAATTCTTTGCATTCTAGTTACCACACAGGGCTGTGAAAAGCGAGTTCCCTGGAAAACTGACCCCAGCTTCTTATCCATTAGCTTTGAGATGGATCCTTCGACGGTCTACAGCTCTCCCTTTCTGGAAGGTACTAGAACGAGCACCAGCAGTAACCTTCAGCTCCCCTCAGGTCTAGGTCTCCTTTAGTTGGTTCACAAAATTCTGGTTGCTCTGTACACATCATTCTTTCTCAGCAGCTGCACATTTTAGGCAGCTCTCTTTGACTGCAGGCTATTGGCTTCCCCGGGCAGTAACCACATTCAGTGTTGGGTCACCTTATCCACAAAGGGAAGGGGCTAACGAGCATTCAGAACTGGCTCTGTGCAGGGAACACAGCTGAATCATGGAAATCCTCTGAGGCCCAAAGTAGCCTCGAGTGCACCTTACAGATACGGCGGTGAGAGTTGCTCGGAGTCTCACAGCTACTGAGACAGTCCCACCACACTTGCCTCTCACCCCAGTTTCTGCTTATTCCATTGTTTCTCACTTGCTCTTCGCAGAGTCACTCCTGTGTGGTTTCTTTTTGTTTATTTGTTTTTGGCCTCATCTGGTCTTGGTTGTGGCACACGAGATCAGTTGTGGTGCAGGCTCAGTAGTTGCAGAGCTCGGGCTTAGTTGGAATCAAACCTGTGTTCCCTGCACTGCAAGGTGGATTCTTAACCCCAGGCCACCAGGGAAGTCCTCCTTCTGTGTGTGGGACGGTGTGCCACCAGGCTCACGTATACTCCCATCGAGGTAAGGGTGGGTACTATGGTAAGGATGACAGCGCAGGTACTTTTAGCCATTTATCTTTTTCCCTCTCAGTTTTATTTCAGCCCCCCCCCCACATTTGGCCTTGTGGCTTTTTCCTTTAGAATATCTGATTGGCTGCTGTATTATGTCTTTGATATGTGAATTATAAAAACACCCTTACTGATGTCAGTTTTCCTCCCTATCATTAAGTACTGTGGGACTGGGTGGTTGAGAAGGGGGTCAGGCTAATTTAATCTTATCCTGGGCTGTCTGCAGAATTTAGTTGTTCCCTGGAGGGGACTGTTTGTGTTTTGCTTTGTTTTTCAATAACCTTTATGCCTTTTCGTTCCTTTTTAAATTTTATCTATTTATTTATTTTTGGCTACACTGGGTCTTCGTTGCTGTGCCAGGGCTTTCTATAGTTGCAGCGAGCGGGGGGCTACTCTAGTTGCATTTCGAGGGCTTCTCATTGCGGTGGCTTCTCGTCTTGTGGAGCACGGGCTCTAGGGTACGCTGCTCAGTAGTTGCAGCTCATGGGCTTAGTTGCCCCACAGCATGTGGAATCTTCCTGGACCAGGGATCAAACCCACATCCCCCACATTGGCAGACAGATTCTTAACCACTGGCCCACCAGGGAAGTCCCACTGTTATTCCTTTTCTAACTGGATCATGGGAATCAGTCACGGGGACCATCTCCTGCTCACCTTCAGTTCCCTGGAGCAGTCCCAGGACACGCATGTTCCACGCAGCCGTGACACTCCCGACAGAACACTTCAGATGACGTCCCCTCCTGCTCTTCTCATCCTGTCTCTGGGTTTTATCTCAGTAAAGGAGGAGAGGGGCGGATCTCAAGCCAGCAGAAATCCTCATGTTATTTCACGTGTTTGGACCTAGTTACCTTTAGGCCTTCCTGTCACGGGCAGTAACCACCCTCAGCTGAACAAATGCCCCTCCGTTTTTGAAAGTGACTCTCTGCTTCAGGCATCATCACAGACCTCTCCCCTTTTTCAGTCTTGGACTGTTAGCTAGGGCTGGCTTTGCCTGTTTTCCTGCCAACCCTACCTTAGGGCTTAAATAATGCATGATATCCCGGGTATGGGAGCGCCTAGCCGGCTGCATTTTCCATCATGAAAATGCTGTTTTCTGACTTATTTCCCATGTACTTGGCTGTGGACATCGGTGGTCCAAGCAGTGTCCCAATGGTGCTGCTGCTGTTGCAGAAAGTTTCCGAATGAAGAAGGGCTTGTAACTTTGGGGTGAAACTGTTTGTAACAGAAGAGACTCCTTTAGGCCACGAAGACCATAGCCAGTGTTACTGAAATTGGAAAAAGCTACAAGCTGCTTTTGCAGGTCTCTTTTGAAATGTCTGAACCCCCACTGATCAGCTTCCCTCTAGCCACCAGCCCCTGAGACTTCTCATCTGGTTAACAGTCACTACAGCACAGAGAAACTCATCCTCCTGGGCCTTTGGCAGGGATCTCAGTTCTAGGGGGATCTGGACCCCCATCTCAGCTACTCACTGTAAAATGGGCATATTAGTACCACTAAACCGGGCTTTTACGAAGATTAAATGAACTAAGTGCCCAGCATGCTGGCTAGCAAAGAATATGGGAGTGTGTGCTCACTGGAGGATGCTGTAACTCCTGTGAAGTCAGTACAGACACCCAGGCAAGAGGCACTCCCTGGATCCCGCGGTGATATTTCTGCAGCGTGGCCTTCGTATGCCTGGCACCGCTCTCCAGCGACAAGACCATCCCAGCCCTGGCCCTGTTCCACGCTGTCCGGGCAGCTCCTCTTTCTTTTCCCCGCCCAGGGCAGCCCTCTCCTTATTCACCTTCTTTTGTCCTCTCCCACCAGGAAGCATGTCAGACAGCTCGGCCAAGCTCTTCGAAGTCCCTGACACGTGGTAACCAAGACCAGAGTGGAACGACTCCGCTGGTGCTGTTGCCGAGAAGGAAAGAAGCAGCTGCACATTTGGAAGCCATACTGCGTTTCACTGAGTCCACTGTGGTGTGGGAGGGACCTGAAACCAAGTGTGTCTCCTGAAAAAACCCCAGTTTTTATTTTCAAGGCCGTGTTCCTTCCTCCTCAGCCTCACCTGTGTGCTGGCGCTCAGCGTGTTGTCAACTGTCGTGCGTTCGTGATTCACCAGGTCATTAAGGTCATTACTTGTTGCTCGTGTGAAACCCGCCAGTCTCAGTCTGTGTGTGAGAATCCACCCGAAGGGGAAGGGCAACCGTGAGACCCGCAGAAAGAGCCAACGGTCTTGGGTGCTGTGACCATGAATTTGGGGTTGAACCTCTCAAGAGGTTCTCATCCACGTCTCACGCTCAGGCCTGGGGGCAGCCCCAGGGTGTGGTACGGCCTCCCGTGAAGAATTCAGTTGTGTCTGCCTGCTTCTCATCATTGCTACCTGAAACCACAAAGCTCCCAATCTTGTTTTCCTGGTAGAAAAATGTCTACCACCGTCAACACAGGCCTTGACCTTTGGGGCATATTTATTTAGAGGTTTGTTTTTTTTTCCCCTAAGATGTGAGTTTCTCATGGTGGGGTGTACGAGTGAAAAGTTAATTTCTGTTTTCCCAGGTAGCGCTGCATTCCGTGTCTTAGCCCAATGTCTTGTCTGTCTGGTGGCATCTGGGGGTGAGGTGGTAAGTGTGCATACATGTGCATGTGTGTGAAATCATAACAAATCGACACCGTGTACCAGCCCTTTCTCTGTCGAAACAGATCACAACAGCGACAGAATCCTGTGGATCTGCTTCCTGCAGATCATTGTTAGATACTTAACATTTTTGTATCATGGAAATAAAGAAAATGAAAAATGTATTTCCGAAAGATGAAAATTAAAGAGATTTTCTTAGGATTCTGAGTTTTTTCTTTTCTCTTCTTTTGTAAGTGAATGACATACTTAATCTCTACATAGATGTATTTCTCTTTAAAGATCACCCCAGAAAAAGCTCTGCAAAGTCAGTAAGCCTGGTGCTTTTTTTCCTTCCTTTTTCTCTCTCTCTTAACCTCTAACCCCTTACACCTGCCTTGATGAGTCAGGCGCCTGGTGCTGGAGGGGAGCTGGTGGTCAGCGGTGTCGGAGGGGTGCATCTTCATGGTAGGAAGATTCTGAGCAGAATTCAAGGTCTTGAGGGAATTCAGATTTGACAGACGCTTTCCCTGGTTAAGGGCCTCTTGACATTTCCCAGTTCCCCGAGAGTTTGATAGCCCCCAAGTTACAAACCCAGGCTCCCCTGCTCCTCGACGCTGTCACTGTGCACAGCCCAGTGGGAAAGGGTGACGGGAGGGTGGGGACAGACAAAGGAACATCTACAGGAGGATTTAAGAGGTGCTACTGGGCCCCGCTGAGTCATTAAAACCCACAGGTAGAAACAGGTGCACCTGACACTTCTTTTTAACAGCATGAACAACAAGGCAGACCAATGCAAGGTGGTGATTGGTGTACGTATGGAAAGTACTTCTGGCCTGATGGGCATGCCTGGCGTGGAAATGCCAAGCGTGGGGTGGCCTAATGACCTTCACACCATGCAAGGCCTTGGAGAGAGAGACAGAGGACTGTTGTTCTCAGGTATGAGAGTCTTCATTGTCACCTGAAGCCCAGTTTTTCCTGTTCAAAAAGTGTCACAGACACACAGCTTGTGGTCCAGAGGGGTTTGGGGAGGTGCTCTCTAGAAAGGGCTTCTGCCCTAGAGCCTCATGGGATATGCCTGCATCCATGCTGTGTGTTCCCGGGTACATTATCTACCCTCTCTGAGCCTCAGTTTCCTCAATCTTAAAAGCAGGATTATACTATTAACCTACTTTACAGGATGGTTGTCAGGGTTAAATGGAATCATGTCAAACGCCCAGCACTCACACAAGTGCACAGTGAGTTGTAGTGATACTTGAAAAAGCTTTTGATCTGAAACCCTGGTTGGAGTTGACGCAGGCATGATGGGGGCGGGGGGGGGGGGTTAAATTAGCGTTATATACCCAGCTAAGCCCTGGTACGTGCCCAAACTCCTATTTTCCCAACTGTATCAAATGACTTATAGCAGGTGAACTGGGTTGGCCCTCCTGAGTATTCACACACATACACAGGCTTTCTCCATGTCTCTTCTGGGTTTGAAACCCTAGGATGCTGCTTTGGCTTTTCCATACTGAGACTTGGGTGTGTTATGATAATGGGGCTATGGTTCTGGGTTTCTTTTTTTTTTTTCCCCATGCAATGTGACTTGCAGGAGCTTAGTTCCCTGACCGGGGATCGAACCCATGCCCCCTGCAGTGGAAGCATGAAATCTTAAGCACTGGACTGCCAGGGAAGTCCCTGGGGTTTCTTTTCTCTTTTCTTGGTTGTGCTGGGCCTTTGTTATGTGCGAGTTTTCTCTAGTTGTGGTGAGTGGAAGCTGCTTATTGCGGAGCAGAGACTTGAGGTGCCAAGGCTCAGTAGTTGTGGCTCACGGGTTTAGTTGCCCAGTGGCATGTGGAATCTTCCCAGACCAGGGATCGAACCTGTGTCCCCTGAATTGGCAGGCAGACTCTTAATCACTGAACCACCAAGTCCTGTGGTTTCTTAAGTACTGTAACCAAACCTGGAGGCAGGTGTGGAAGTAGGGGCCTCAGTGTTTCCCTTCAAGTCCTTTTGTAGTTCTTTGATTTTAGAGCTGGGGTGGAGATTGAGTGCTGCGGCCCTTTTTTCTTATAGCTTTGTATTCGTCCAGTTCCCCACCCCCAACATCGTATTATGAAAATTTTCAAGCGTACAAAGAAGTGGAAAGAATTGTTCAGCAAAAACCAGTTTCCCCCCCACCTAGATTGTACAGCTGCCATTTTGCTGTATTTACTTTATTACATAACCATTCAGCCGTGCCTCCCTCCATCAATCCATCTTAGTTTCAAAAGCATTTCTAAGTAAGTTGCAAGCATCAGAGCACTCCCCATCCCAAATTCTTGAACATGCTTGTCATCAGCCAGAGTTTATGTGTTTATAGCCAGTGGGGATAAATTTTTTAGTGACATGATCAAATCTTAAGCGTCTGTACCTTCTGATAGATTGTAACAAATGCAACACAATCTGTCAAGACACAGAACATCACCATCACCCCCAGAATATTCCCTTTTGCCTCTTTCCAGTCCCCCGCTACCCCACTCCCATCCCCAGAGGTTACCACTGGTCTGAACTTTTTCATCACGGATTAGTCTAACCTTTTCTAGAACTTCATGAATCATGAAGTTATGCTTCTTGATGTGAAGCCTCTTTCATTCTGCATAATGTTTTTGAGGTTCATCTGTGTCACCCTGTGTATCTTTTTTTACCATTGAGTGCGCACATATCACAGTCTGTATCCATTCATGTTAGAGAGATGCTTGGGCTGTTTCCAGTTTGGGGCTATGACGAATAAAGCTGCTGTGAACATTCTAGTACAAGTCTTCTTGAGAACAAAAGCTTTCATTTTGGAGGGTAAATACCAAAAAGTTGAATTGCTAGATCAGTGATGCTCGGTTTTATAAGAAACTTCCAGATCATCTCCCAAAGTGGATGTATCATTTAGACTCACTGTAGCTCTCATCCTTGGCAGCATTTGGCATTGTTGGTCTTTAGCCCTATAGTATATCTCCCTGCAGTTTTTATTTGCATTTCCCCATTGACTAATGATGAGGTGTTTTTTGGCCATTTGTACATATTAAATATTCCTCTATGAAGTATCTGCTCAACTCTCTTGCCTATATTTTGTCAAGTTGTAAGTCTTTCCACTATTAAGTTATAGATGTTCATTATGTATTCTGGACATTAGTGCTTTGTCAGATAGTTTTGTACATGATTAGTCCCAGTCTGTGGCTTGCTTGTTTCTTTTCTTCCTCCCTCCCTCTCTCCCTCCCCACCCCTTCCTTTCTTTTCAGTTTTACTGAGTTGCAATTGTTCAACTGTGTAAACATATGGTGTACAATGTATTGACTTGGTGCACTCACACATAGCAAAATGATCACCACATTGGTTTTTGTGGTGAGAACATTCAGGATCCACTCTACCAGCAACTTGACTGATTTTTTTTTTTTAATTGAGTAAACTGAATGCTGACTGACTTACAGTATTAGATTATTTTCAGGTGTGCAACATAGTGATAAAATACCTTTATATATTACAAAGTGATCACCATGCTAAGTCTAGTTACCATCTGTTGTCAAAGTTATTATTAACTGTATTCCCCAGGCTCTACATTACATCCCTGTTATTTTATTTTATAACTGGAAGTTTGTCTCTCAGTCTCCCTCACCTGTTTCACTTATCTTCCCAACAACTTGTTTGCTTAAAAATATATCTTACTGGGCAGAAGATTTTCATTTTGATAATTATCAACTTTACAACTTCAAGGTTTAAAAGATACTCTTTTGCATTTCTTCTAGAAGCTTTGTAGTTCTAGCGTTCATGTTGAAGTCTGCTTGAATGAGTATTTTGGTATATGGTGTGAGATAGGAGTTGAGGTTCCATAATTCCATGTGGACATCCAATTATTCCACCTCCATTTGTATAGAAGACCTTTCCAAGTATATTGCTTTGGTGGTTGTTACTGTTTAGTTGCTGAGTCATGTCCAACTCTTCTGCGAGCCCATGGACTGGAGTCCACCAGGCTCCGCTGTCCATGGGATTTCCCAGGCAAGAATACTGGAGTGGGTTGCCATGCCCTCCAGGGGATCTTCCCATCCCAGGGATCAAACACATGTCTCCTGCATTGCAGGCAGATTCTTCACCACTGAGCCAGCCCACCTTGCCAAAAAATCTGTCAATATAATATATTAATAAGCATGGGTCTTCAGTGTTATTTTAAAAGTGTGCACAGAGAGACACCGTTCCTGTCTGTGAGGTTCCCACTTAGACAGTTTTGCGGCCCTGTCTCGATGGTGAGAGGGAAATGCCATGACCCTGGGTTACTGCTGAGGCTGCACCGTTCTCTCCTGACCTGGGAAACAGTATGTGTTAAAAATAGTGACATCTTTTTGAATGCTTTTTTTAAATCTCATGACTCAAGTTTCATGACTTCAATGGGAATCTTTTTTTTCCCCCAAATGATTCATACAGTAAATCTCTGCATCCAATTTTGTCCAGGGAGGGAAATAGAATACCTGAAGGCCAGTTCGTGTTTCTCCTTTTTGGGCCACGCTCTCCTCCCAGTCGTCTGGTCCCTGCCGAAAGTAATTCATTTTGTCCTCAGCCCCTTGCCCATTTCTGCCTTGGCCTTCTGCTTTTTCCGATTGTGTGGTGAACCTGAACTTGACAAAGTACTTGGTGTGGCTGGGCCTGGTGACAACCTCCACGCAACTGGGAAGGGCTTTTAAAATTGAAATGTTGTTTGACCTCACTTCATGGCATGCAGGATCTTAGTTTCCCCGACTAGGGATCGAACCCGAGCCCCTATAGTAGAATTGCAGCGTCTTAACAACTGGATCACCAGGGAAGCCCCCTGAAATGTTTTCGATAAGATAACCCCGTCAGAAAAGAAAAGACAATAAAAAAAGAGCTCCTCTTTTATTTATTTGGAGATGGGGGTGTGCTGCGTGCTCAGTCGCTTCAGTCGTGTCTGACTCTTTGCGACCCCGTGGACTGTAGCCCACCAGGCTCCTCTGTCCACAGGCAAGAATACAGGAGTGGGTTGCCATGCCCTCCTCCGGGGGATCTTCCTGACCCAGGGATCGAACCCTTGTCTCTTGCAACTCCCACATTAGCAGGCGAGTTCTTTACCACTAGCGCCACCTAGGAAGCCCTTGGGAGTGGCGGCGTGGACTTCAATTTGTATTTCATAAGAAAAGAGATTAAACCCTCAGGACTATTTTTCTTAAGTGAGAACATAGGGCAATAGGCCAGAAAGCTTGAAGTCAGAGCCCCTTGCTTGGTGTGCAAATCATCGATTTGGGCAGACCCCTGTGTGGTGGGAGGCCTTATGCACTCATGCCTGACTCCTGTGACTTGTATGTGGAAAGTTGCAGTATTTCTGGGACCAGTAGGAGTACTAGTTACCTGCCTTCTGAAGCTTGCCACCTCCAGGAGCAGGGTGGGTGGGGCCAGCACTCCTCCACCCACTCGCCTTGCAGGTGGTTCAACCCTGGAGGGTGGGATCTTCCTTACTGGCAATAGCCAGACCACCGGAAACACGTGGCTGAGAGTGGTAACCTCCCACACTCCACCTGATAATGAGGAGACTTAAAAGCTCTTTGCTCTTCTCCCCTCTGTTCCCTGCAGTCTGTTTGGCCCCGTCTGATTACCAATACCCAGAGTGTGGGAACTCAGAGTTGTTCATTTTACTCAGTTCTACCAGAGTAGTTGTCCTCTTGTTTGTTGAACGGGGTAAAAATTAAATAGCTGAACCTACAAGTTACCTTGACAAATGATGGTGACTCAGAAGCTTAGACTTCCGTGCACTTTTGAAGGCTGGGTCTAAGGCGGGGGGGGGGGGAATGGAGTGTCCTTTGGGAGTTTGGGTTGTTTATACAGAGCCCCAGAATTCTCCATCATCCAGGTGACTTCATCTCCTGCTGGGCGTGTGTGAATCAGCAGGCTCTTGGCGTCCTGATGGATGTCTGATAGGAGCACCCCACCTTTCGGAGCCTCAGAGCCCTCATTGTCTCCCTTTTCCATCCGCTCGTGCCCACTCAGGTGCTAGAAGAATTTCCATTAATAACAGGCACTGAGGAAACCACACATTAGAGGCAGCGGGCTCCGGTGCCTGGTGTCTGCGCCCTGTGATCTCCTGCTGCTCACCGGATGCTGGCTGAGTTCCTAGTGAGTCAGGCCAGACCCCCGCCCACCCGCTCCTCGCTGCCGGTCACGGTCACTGAGAGCTGCCGAAAGATAACAGGGAGTGACTGCTCACCACCGTCTCCCTCCTCCCCACCCCATTCGCTGCCTTTGTTCAATTTCACTAGGAAAAACCAAGTCTCCTCTCAAAGACACATAACCCCTGCTCTCTAGAACTTTCCACCTGAAACTCCCCTCCAGTATTTAACCCTTGCTTTTTGAAAGTAAACCTTCTCTATTACACTGTGCGTTTTTTTCTGTAATTGATAACGGGCAAGGTATTTTGGAACATACTCTATTCTGAACAGTTCACAACCTTTCGATGGGTAGCTAGTCTCATCCCCACTTGATGAAACTGAGGGTGGGTTCAGTTGCTTCGCTGAAGGTCATGGTCAGTGGCAGAGCTGGAATTCAAACCCCTGGGACGTCTGACCACAACGCCCACGTGCCTAACCATGACCTGATACCACCATATGTCCACATGAAGGACATGGCCTGGAGAGGAGACACAGGGATAGCAGTGGGGCGGTCAGCATGGCCATCATTTTTTTAAAAATCTACAAATAACAAATACCGGAGAAGGTGTGGAGAAAAGGAAACCCTCCTACACTGTTGGTGGGAATGTAAGTCGGTGCAGCCACTATAGAAAACAGTGTGGAGGTTTCTCAGAAAACTAAAACTAGAGTTATCATGTGATCAACCAATCCCACTCCTGGTCATATAGCCAGACAAAACTCTAATTCAAAAAGATAATGCACCCGTGTTCATAGCAGCACTATGCACAATAGCCAACACGTGGAAACAACCTAAATGTCCATCGACAGAGGAATGGATAAAAATGTGCTCCATGTATACAATGGAATACTAGTGTGTGCATGCTCAGTCGTGTCCAACTCTTTGCAACCCTATGGACTGTAGCCCACCAAGCTCCTCTGTCCATGGGATTCTCCAGGCAAGAATAATGGAGTGAGTTTCCATTTCCTCCTCCAGGGGATCTTCGCAACCCAGGGCTTGAACCCATGTCTCCTGTGACTCCTGCCTTGCAGGTGGATTCTTTACCACTTGAGCCATGAGGGAAGGACAATGGAATACTACTCAACCATAAAAGAGGACAAAAGAATGCCATTTGCAGCAACATGTATGCAACTAGAGATTACATACTGAGTGCAGCAAGTCGGAAAGAGACAAATACCACATGATATCATTTATATGTGGAATCTAAACTATGGCACAAATGAACCTATCTGTGAAACAGAAACAGATTCACAGACATAGACAACAGACTTGTGGTTGCCAAGGGGGAGGAGAGGGGGGAAGGATGGATTGAGAGTTTGGGATTAGCAGATCCAAACTATTATATATAGAATGGATAAACAACAAGGCCCTACTGTATAGCACAGGAAACAGTGTCTGATATCCTGTGATAAACCATAATGGAAAAGAATTTTTAGGGGAAGAAAAAGAGAGAGATGGCAACGATGGAAGTGCTGAGGGACCAGGGTGGCTGGAATCCCTTTGCACACCCGAGTCTCATGTGGGCACGTCCCGAACACAGGAGTCAGTTCATTGGGTGGGGGCTGGATCTGCCCTCCATCCATCCACAGAGCAGGAGCAGAATTCTACACCAACCCGCACCCCCGTCTTTCTCAGAAAGCTTTGTGCACATCGCAGGCTGTTTCTTAAGGGACGGCTTCCCAGAAGGGGGATTACAGCTTCAGGGAGCAGAAACACGGCCAATGCTCTCAACATGAATAGCCAAATTACTTTCCAATTTACACTCCTGCCAGAGGACTAGAATCCTAGTCCAGAATGCCCTCCTCGTGAGCCAGCAAAGTCACTTCACTCACAGAGGAGGCCACGGAGCCCTGAGGAGACAAGCCCGGGTCTTTCAAGCTCCCCTGCCCGTTCCCAGCAGTAGCAGCATCACCTGAGAACTTGCTAGAAATGCAAATGTGAAGGCCTCGCCCCAGTCCTCCTGAGTCAGAAACTCCAGGGGTGGGGCCCGCAGTCTGGAAACAAGCCCCCTGGGTGTTGGTGGTACCCGCCCGGGTCCGGGAGCCACTGGGCTTGGGGAAGCTGGCTCGGCTGCAGGGGAAAGGCACACACTTGTTAATAAACCAAACTTGTGCCAGCCAGGGGCAGAGCCCAGGGCAAGGTCACTCCCATTTCACGTGAAGTGTCGGCAACGCCTAGCTCATTTGGATCTTTACTTTGGATAATTGGGACCATGTGGAAAATGTCACTCTTTCTCTCATGTTCATGGTCCCACTCACATGCTTCTTTCACGTGAACGGTCCTGCTCTCGTAGACACTTGTTATTCAGCCAGGCACGTTATTATTATCCCCTTCATTCCCTCAGGAGGGGAAAGGAAAACTTTTGTTGTTGTTCAGTCACTCAGTCATGTCCGACTCTTTGTGACCCCATGGACTGCAGCACGCCAGGCTTCCCTGTCCATCACCAACTCCCAGAGCTTGCTCAAACTCATGTCCATTGAGTCAGTGATGCCGTCCAGCCATCTCATCCTCCATCATCCCCTTCTCCCCCTGCCTTCAAGGAGAGTGCAGAGCCATTTAGAAGCTTCTTGAGATCCCACAACTAATAAGTGGCAGCACTGAAACTGGAACGCTATCCATCTCCCAGAGATGGGACTCTGAGCAGCCACCCTGAGAGAAGGAGTGGGGTTACTTCCACAATGTGGGGGCCTTTCAAATGATGGGGTTTCTTGCTGTTGTTCTGGAATCTTCTGAAGCTCAGTCTCCAGTACCTTTAGAAGTAGCTTTCCCCCAGCAC
The DNA here is from genome assembly GCF_054371585.1 of Giraffa tippelskirchi. Taxonomy (NCBI): domain Eukaryota; kingdom Metazoa; phylum Chordata; class Mammalia; order Artiodactyla; family Giraffidae; genus Giraffa; species Giraffa tippelskirchi. The sequence goes on from NC_137287.1 coordinate 28,106,975, forward strand.
CTTCTTTGTATTTTATTTGACTGCGTCGGGTCTTATTTGCAGCAGGAATTGAACCTGCGTCCCCTGCATTCAAGCTGCATTCCCAACCACCGGACCACCAGGGACACCCTCCCTTGCACCTTCTCTGACCTTGGACCTGACACACCAACACTGGTCTTGGGCACCCGTAGCTCCTGCCTGGTTGACAGTCCCTAGGCCATTAATGGGGTGACCTCTTACTTCACCCCCACTTTTCTGTGGTGGAAGATCTAGCATTCTAATTTCATTTAAATATTTATGTAGTAAGTTTCAGAATTTATCACATCATACATAAAACAGTAAATTAACATGGGTTTTTTTTTTGTGCAATGGTATTGTTTTGGGGGGCTTCCTGGTGCCTGAGACAGTAAAGAATCCGCCTGCAATGTAGGAGACCTGGGCTCAGTCCCTGGCTTGGGAAGATCCCCTGGAGGAAGGCATGGCAACCCACTCCAGTATTCTCGCCTGGAGAATCCGCATGGACGGAGGAGCCTGGTGGGCTACAGTCCATGGGGTCTCAGAGTCGGACATGACTGAGCAACTAAGCACATACATTGTTTTTTAACATTTTCCATCTCCACTATAAGGTTGCTTTGTTTTTCATATACTTATTTCCTACTCGTGTGTTACACTCCTACTTGTTTTAATTTGACTCATTGGAATTGCTTCTGGAGCGTTCAGACTCCAGGTGTCCCCTGCGAGGTAAGTGTCTCAGTTGCGTGTCACTTGCCCACGATGAGTTCTCAGATCCTCTTCTCCAAGGACAGGTGGGGGCCACAGGCACTCGGCAGGGCCAGGGCTCTGAGGGGACAGGGGCATGGAAGGCGGGCTCCAGTGGCTCCTCTGCCCCCACCATCCCCCTCAGGGGTGAACCTGCAGCTTCAGTTCATGCCGGCGCTCGGGGTACCCCTGGGTCTCCTTGGCTCGGCATCTGGGCCGGCCCCGCCGGCAGCCAGAGGGAACGGCCACGCTGGAGGATGCCCTGCAGAGCCTGGGCTGGGGGGGGTCTGCGATCACAGCGGAACACAGACTCCAGATATTCCCTTTTGGGGCTGCAGAAAGGAAGCCAAGCGAAATGTGAAGAGGTGTCTGAAAGCCCGGAGGAAACCAGTAGGCCTTTCCAGAAGTTCTATTTGTGGTAAGAAACCTTGGCATGGGGCAGCCGGCTCAACTGCAAAAATAGACCGAGGTGCCAGAAACGGCTCAATTTGGGAAGCAATGTCCCTCCGCAGAGGAAGAGCCGCTCCAGAGAGTGGGGGAGGCCCCGTCCCACCCTGCAGCTTCCTTCTGGACCCCAGCACCAAACGGAGAGAGGGAGGGAAAGCTAAACACGTGGCCATGAACTCCTGAGTTATCACCATGTCTTTCCTGTCCTAAATGGAGCCCCTGGAAACACGGGGTGAAAGGATGATTTCATACAAGCACCTGGAAACCAAAGAGGGGGTCACAGTGCATCCCTATGTCTGCTAGCACTGGCTCCCCATCACTAGGTTCTTTCTCTCCTTTGCCTCCAAAGGAGTGAGACAACTAAGAAAACGGTGTCAGGGACTTCCCTGGCCGTCCAGTGGTTAAGACTCCATGCTTCCACTGCAGGGGGCCCAGGTTCCACATGCCCCACAGTGCGGGGGAAAAAAAGAAAGCAAGAAAGAAAATAGGGTCCAATGTGCAGCACACGATTGAGTGTGGCTAGACAGAAACTGTAGACCTAGAAGTGATCAAAAACAGTCCCGCTGAGAAAGGGGGGGTCTGGAGACCCTCCTTTAGGACACCAAGCTGACAGGCTATGGGTGACTGAGATGCAGCCATGAAAGGAGGCAAAGAGACAAGGAGTCCTGAGGTCCCCCCAACTCCGGAGGTCTGCCATTGCTCTCTGTCTCTTCCCAGGCTCACGTGGCTCCTCTCTTAAGAGGGCTGCCCTTGCCTTTCATAGCAATGAGAGGACAGCAGCAGCCATCTATCTGCTTCCTGACTCAAAGGCGCTCTGGGTGGTTCTGAATAACGCCCCCCCCCCCAATTTTCCTGGACTCCTGGCCACCGTAAGGCTGCTGTGAACAGACACAAATGTGCAGGGTCACCCATGGAGTTGTGCTTCTTGGAAAGACATGCTTTATCTTCTGCCCCAAGCGAAGGAGCTTAGACCCTGTGTCTCCTCGCCTGGAACTGGGATGTTGTTATTCAGTCACCCAGTCGTGTCCGACTCTTTGCGACTCCATGGACGGCAGCACAACAGGCTACCCTGTCCCTCACCTCTCCCGAAGTTTGCCCAAGTTCGTGTCCATTGCATCAGTGAGGCCATCCAGCCATCTCATCCTCTGATGTCCTCTTCTCCTTCTGCCCTCAATCTTCCCCAGCATCAGGGAGTCTCCCGATGAGTCGTCTGTTCGCATCAGATGACCAAAATACTGGAGTTTCATCCTCAGCATCAGTCTGTTGATTTCCCTTAAGATTGACTGGTTTGATCTCCTTGCTGTCCAAGGGACTCTCAGGAGTCTTCTCCAGCACCACAGTTTGAAGGCATCAATTCTTCGGTGTTCTTTACATTCTTTACAGTCCTGCTCTCGCAACCATACATGACAACTGGGAAGACCATAAGCCTTGACTATACGTACCTTTGTTGGCAGAGTAATGTCTCTGCTTTTCAACACACTTTCTAGGTATGTCATAGTTTTCCTGACAAAAAGGCAAAAGTCTTCTCATTTCATGGCTGCAGTCGCCATCCACAGTGATTTTAGAGCCCAAGAACTGGGATACCTCAATCAAATCCGCTTGCCCCTCCTCCCCAGAAGATGCGTGGGGTCGGCAACTCCCTAGAGTTTCCTCTCTTTTCAGCCAAGAGCTGTCAAGGTCCAGCTGTGGCTTTGCACTCAGCTGCCACTCAGCCCGTTGGAGTTGAAAGGTCAAATGTCATCTGGAATTAGCAGCCCGGCTTACCAGCAGCTCTTCTGTCTTCGGAGAACACAAGGACAGCTGTCAGAAGGCTTAGGCAGGGAGTAGGGAGGGAATTCCCGCTCCGCCAACGGAGGAAGCTCACCCATCCTAGAGAGTATATGGCAGAGTCTGCTTCAGGACCTTTATAGCTGGTGGTTAAGATCTCCATTCAAACAAAGCAGGGGGGAGAATGTGGGAGGTTGTCAGGAAGATAGAAAGAAAGCAGAGTGGAGAGCGGAGAGTGGTGAGAGGCGAGGAGCCCCCGGCCAGGCTCAGGAGCTCCAGTGCCCTGGGAGATCCATCTGCAAGCTTGGATTCTGTAGGGCTCCTGGTTTTGCATGTATGTGCAGGAAAACCTTCATCCACACATTTACAACCCTCACGTTAAAAATCGGTTGCTTTTTATTCCTGGAAGCATCCTGTTTCTTTGAGCTGAGCATCCCCAGTCATGTAATTCTAGTAGGATGCCACCACCCCCACCACCCCCACCACCCCCTCCACCCCCACCACCCCCTCCACCCCCACCACCCCCTCCACCCCCTTCACCCCCTCCACCCCCACCAACCCCACCAACCCCACCACCCCCTCCTCTGCAAGAGGGAAGCACGTGACCCAGGCCTGGCCAATCAGAGTGCTCCCTCGCCCTGAGCTGGGCCAATCACTTCCTAGGCAGGTGGAGTTGCCAGGAAGAGTGTTGTGCCTGCTCTGCGCTTAGCGATGGAAGCACGTGATCTGGGGTTGCTGGCAGCCATTCTCCCATCCATTGAGAACCCATTTGCAGTGGTAAAGAAGGACGACCCGGTCTGAGCGAGCACGTGGGCAGCAGCACTGGGGTCGTGGATCCCTCTGTGCCCAGTACTAGATCTGCCCTCTTCCTTTCCGGGTATGTAGATCAATAAACTATCTCCCTCCTATTGCCTATCTTAGTTTGAGTTACATTTCTGGCACTTGCTCTGACTACTACAGGGAATATTTGGGTACAGGAAGGACCCTGCTGTCTGTGAAAGAGCTTGCTGGTATGTAGTGATTGTTGACTTGTGGGAAGAGTAAAATAGAAATGTTTAGCTTAACTGGAGAAAGTCAAGCCTTTGCAGTCCCCTTGAGTGGCACTCTTTGACCTAAGTGTTCTGTCTACAGCTACTGCTGTAGGTCCTGGTAAGGGAAAGAAGTAAGTACCTCACCTGTGGAAAAGGCCACACAGATGTTGAGTTGACAAGCATCACTTCACCAGCAGAAGACTGGTTTCTCTGGCAGGTCCTGGGGTTTGAAATAGAGTTCAGTAGTTAGAGGATGGCCCGTCTTTGCCAGAACCTTCCTTCATACTCTAGTGGGGGTCCGATTAGGATCTTCTCCAGAAGGAGGTGGCTTTTTGCCAGGAGGCACCTCAGTCTGTCTTTCGCTGCTCTGAGAGTGCAGTTACCAAATTCTGCCCATAGCCTGGGGCAGCCTGCTTTCAAACACAGACCATCTGTTACCCAGACGTTTCACTCTTTCAGTCCAGCTTTCCCTATCACTTATTCTGAAATTGGGAATGTTTCCCAAACCAACAATTGCCCAGTTCACTGTGTTCCTTGCCGAGTATCCCTACAGGAGAGACAGGGAACATGGTGAATAAAAACAGCAATCGTTGCTCCCCGCCCTAGTAAAAGGACTGTTTTGCCAGGCTGCTATCACATGCCATTCATGTCTTCCATTTTATTTTATGTGATGAAAACTCTAGAAGATGAGCAGGAACTCTAGATGATCTCTTTCTAGAAGCATTGGAAGAAGGATGTTTTGTAATGAAACAACTTGGAAGTCAAGCCCAGGGTTAACCACTTACTTGCTTTTGACGTTGTATAAGTTCTCTATACCTAGGAACCTCAGTTTTCTGCTCTGTACTATAGGCACAGTAATACTACCATATTTAAGACTGGGTTGAGGTGTGAGTGACAGAGCTCTGAACTTGGTGACTTTAAATATTCATGTAAAAGATTCCTGTGGATGGTAGTTGCCAGGGGCTGGAGGAAGTGGAGAATGGGGAGTTATTGTTTAATAGGTATAGTTTCAGCTTTACAAGAGGACATGAGTTATGGGACTGGAGGGTGTTGATAGTTGCACAACAGTGTGAATGTAATACTACTCAGCTAAACCCTTAAAATGGCTAAGGTGGTAAATGTTATGTTACATGTTCAGTTAAGTAGGCTTAGTCATGTCCAACTCTTTGTTATCCCATGGACTGCAGCACACCAGGCTTCCCTCTCCATCACCAACTCCTGGAGCTTGCTCAAACTCTTGTCTATCGAGTTGGTGATGCCATCCAACCATCTCACCCTCTGTTGTCCCCTTCTCCTCCTGCCTTCAGTCTTTCCCAGCATCAGGGTCTTTTTCCAATGAGTTACATGTATTTTGACTCAAAAAGTAAAATAAAGTAATTTTTAAATGTTTAAATAAAAATTTTAAAAATATATTATCCACCCACTCTCTACCCAAAAATACAAGGCTCCCAAGGCAGGCAGTTAGGGTTGGTTGGATGAGTCTATGAAGTCGTTTCATCACAGACCCAGGCTCCTTCAGTTTTCCCACCCTTGCTTCCATTCCAAAGGTCACCTCGTAGTCCAAACTAGCTGCTAGACCTCCAGCCATTATGTTACAGGTGACAAGAAGAACTACATCCTGACTCCCTTTTTAGGAGCCTTCCCAAAAGTCCACCACAAAACTTCTGCTTATATGTCATTGGCTAGAATTTAGTCACATGGCCATATCTGGCTTCAAGAAAGTCTGGGAATGGTAGTTGCAGTAGGAAGCCTCTACTCATTGCCTCTTGGTGGTCCTTCCTTGTATAATTCCCTCCCCTTGAGTGTGGGCCAGACTGAGTAACTTTCCTCTAATCAATAGAATGTGGAGAAGGTGATAGGATGTCACTTCTGAGATTAGGTTACAAAGAAATGGTGACTTCTTTATTGGGTGCCCTCTCTTCTCTTTTACTTTGTGGAAAGCCAGTGCCCATGTTGTGAGCTGCCCTGTGGAGAGACCGATGAAGCAAGTAACTGATGTCTCTGGCCAAAAGCTAGTGGGGACTTGTGGCCCTCAGTCCAACAGCCTCATGAGTGAGCTTGGAGGAACGTTCTCCCCCAGTTGAGCCTTCAGATGACTACAGCCCTGGTGGACATCTTGACTGCAATCTCTTGAGAGACCTGATTCAGAAAACCCACAAAACTGACCCACAGAAGCTGTGAGATAGTAAACATTTTTGTTTTCTGCTAATTTGGGGCATATTTGTTATGCAGAACTAACTAACTAGTACAGTTTTCCAGATGGACACATTCCCAGGGTTCTGTGAGTAAGAAGGAAGGGAAAGAAGGAATTGGGAGGCAAACAATGGTTACTGTCACCTACCTCACAGGACTGTTGCGAGGATGAAATGAGGTAAGTCTACAAAGTACTGACCTACCATCTGCCAGCACCCAGGAAGTGCCTAAAGAGAGGTGGTTAGTGAGAGGCCACCATCCAGGGTCTATTCCCCAGGCTTCTCACCAAGCTCTTCTATGTAATTTTCTGGGTCTCCCTCTCCTCTATTACAGTTCAGAGCCCCCCCACCCCCCCAATCCAATCAGTAGAATGACTACTCCTGCGAAACCTAAGATCCTCTAGCCTGCTGGTGGGCCTACAGAGCAGTGAAATTTTAGAGGGAAAGGGACTCAGAGCCCCTCAAATCCAGTCTCCCCATTTACAGTGTGAACCAGACACTTGCTTAAGAGGTAGGAGTTGGATCCCCCCATCCTCCAGAGAGATCCCCAGGTCTCTGCTCCACCTTCTTTCTGCACCACTGTTGCTGAGGCAGATTTTGAGCCTTTAGAGAGTTGCCCAAGATTTTGAACATTTAGAGAGTTGCCTATAAAAACACTGTACTATTTCAACTGAATTTTCTCTCCCCAAGAGGAGTCGAGGTCAGGTGTATGAGGTAGTTTTGAGTAAATGAGTATCATATTTCTTGCTGGATTTCTTTCAGCAAAGATTGGAAATGATTTCTCTTATCTGTCTAAGATCTGAAATCCTTGCAGTGCCTTAAGAGCCAGCCTGTCCCTCATGGGTATAACTGGGAGAAAAATATAGAGAATGTCCCCCTGGGTCCCCTGGAAATATGTGCACCTAACTGAGGCAAGAATTGTTTTCCCCGTGTACGACCACCCTCCTCCCAGGACCTGGGGACTTTGTCACCCTGGAAGACTATACTCCCGAATCATTTCATGTATAATGAAACCCACTTTTTTAGAATGGGTTGAGACCAGGGGTTTTCAGTGAAAACCACTGTCCTGGGAGGAAAAATAGTTGACAATAAGTGCCAAGACTTTTTTCCCCTTAATCTCCTTCTATCATGATGGAAGGTAAAATATACCAGTATTCTTGCTCCTGGTTTTTATTAATGAGCTAGGATATACAAGAAACATACAAGAACATAATAAAATATTCACAGAAGGCTTAACTGCATTGTTAAAAACCTTCTTTTCCAGTCTTTTGAATTTCATAAAAGCAGCAATTTCTTTAAAATCAGTGAGTGAGAGGGAAAATGGGTACATATGTGGGGTACTATTCTTCTTTAATGCTGTGTTAACATGCTTTTAATAAATTTCAAAAATTGGTAAGTTTCTAGCATGAAGTTGTAGGTGCTTATCTGGGTCATGCTTGTAAAATGCAGAGGACCAATGTCACAGTCGTGTAAGCAGAGACTGGTCACTAACATCCCGTGTGTGCACGTGCTTGTGTGTGTTTGGTTGCTCAGTCATGTCTGACTCTTTGCTACTCCATGGACTGTAGCCCGCCAAGCTCTTCTGTCCATGGGGTTGCCATTTCCTTCTCTAGGGATCTTTCTGACCCAGGGATTGGACCTGCATCTCCTGTGTCTATGGTATTGGTAGGTGGATTCTTTACCCCTGAGCCACCTGGGAAGCCCCTAACATCTCTAGGAACACCTAACTTGAAAAGTCCAGCTCAATCTTGAGGGATAAAGCACAGAGTGAACAAGAACTCTGTATTTAGAAAGTTGTCACAATAAAATGACCCATAGAGAGTTTGAACACCCTCCCTTGGAAGGGAGAGCCAACAGAGGTGTGTGTGTGTGTGTATGTGTGCGTGCACATGAAAAGGTGAGGCTTTGGGTGGGAGAGGATTGTTAAGGAGGAAATTAATCCTCTTATTCTGATAAGGAGCCCAAGCATTTATTACACAGTCTGGAGCTGGGTATGTGTCCAGCTTAAGACTATGCGATGAGTGGTTGACAGCTGTTAAGCTTAGCGACAGAGTTAGGGCTGGTACGTGGGTGATGGTTTTTCTTTACACCACTCTCTGCCATTATGTTTCTGTTGGGAATTTGATATGCTTAAAGTGACTCATTGCGGAGAAGGCAATGGCAACCCACTCCAGTATTCTTGCCTGGAAAATCCCATGGACGGAGGAGCCTGGTAGGCTGCAGTCCATGGGGTCGTGAAGAGTCGGACACGACTAAGCGACTTCACTTTCACTTTTCATTTTAATGTGTTGGAGAAGGAAATGGCAACCCACTCCAATGTTCTTGCCTGGAGAATCCCAGGGACAGTGGAGCCTGGTGGGCTGCCATCTATGGGGTTTCACAGAGTCGGACACGACTGAAGCGACTTAGCAGCAGCAGCAAAGTGACTTAGACGGTAAAGAATCTGCCTGCAATGCAGGAGACCCGGGTTTGATCCCTGGATCGGGAAGATCCCCTAGAAAAGGGAATGACTTTACATTCCAGTATTCTTGCCTGGAGAATTCCATGGACAGAGGAAGGGGCCTGACGGGCTCCAGTGGGCTCCAGTCCATGGAGTCACAATGAGTCAGACACGACTGAGTGACTTTCACTTTACTTGCCCTTCATGCTCAAAAGATAGAGTTAACTGTTTGCTGACAATGAGCCCCTTTCAGGTATCCACAGGGAACATCATCATTGGGGTTTTGTGACCCTGGCATCAGTATTTAGCTGGGGTGGCGCTAGTGGTAAAGAACCTGCCCGCCAATGCAAGAGACTTAAGAGACGCAGATTCAATCCCTGGGTTGGGAAGATCCCCTGGAGAAGAAAATGGTAACCCACTCCAGTATTCTTGCCTGAAGAATCTCTTGGACAGAGGAGCCTGGTGGCCTACAGTCCATAGGATCACAAAGAGCCAGACACAACTGAAGTGACTTAGCATGCACAGCTCCCTGGTGATCACCTTCTCAGACCTTAGCGGGTAGCCCTGTAACTCTGGAGCTAAAACTGCATGTACAGAGGTCTCTGGTCAAAGAGTGTCTGTGTGGGGACCCAATGAACACCAGAATTCGTTGGGGATGGCTTCTCTCTCTGGATACACGGCTCTGTGTGTGCCCATCTCTGTCTCGGGGTGATTATGTGTTTGCAGTAAACCATGAATATTCTCGTGAATATGTACAGACCTGAATATATCTTCTGAATATGAGAATCAGCCTCAACTAGAGAGTAGCTAGGGTCTAGATGGAGGCTGTCTCAGGCTGGACAGGGCCATCCAGGTTGGGGAAAACATAGTGGGCTCACCCTGGCTTGGGGGTGGGTCACAGGACTCGCTGTGTGAAGCTGGAGGAAAAACCTAGACCCTCAAGGGAAGGCCTCAGCTTGGGGAAGGCAGGAGGAAAGGGGTAGTCAGGGCATGTGGTTGCTAAAAGCAATGACACGCGGGAAATGAGTGATTACAGGAGTAGGCTGTTTGGTTATCAAGTCAGTGACTCAAGGACAGAGGTTAGTGATGGGCCATGTCTGGGATTCACCAATGCATCTTTATATTTTTTCTCCTTACACAGTTGGAAGAGAACTTTATTTTTTTCTGTCATATGCTCAACACTCAAGAGATTTTTTCATCCCAGGAGGACATGCTGCTGTTTTAGCAAACTAGGACTTCTCACCTGAAGCTCGTAAAGCTCTAGACAGAATCGTAACAGCTATAAGGGCGGGCACTTAGGCAGCTGTGCTGTGAGCTGGGGATTGTTCCAAATGCCTCGTGTGTGTTTAAGAGCTGATTCTAGCCTGAGAACAGGCAGACGGGAGGTCTTGGAGGCTGGGTGGGGAGTAGGCAGCCAGCCTTCCCAGTGGGATCCCTTAGCATTAGTTAGATGAATGAGTTTTACTCAGCAAACATGGGTTTTGTTTTGTTTTTTAAACATTTTAATTATTTATTGGCCTTGCTTATGGCACGTGGGATCTTAGTTCCCTGACCAGGGATCAAACCTGTGCCTCCTGCAGTGGAAGCGCAGAGTCCTAACCACTGGACTGCCAGGGAAGTCCCTGAACTTGGGTTTTTATTTTTATTCATGTATGCATGTATGTGGGCTTCCCTGGTGGCTCAACAGTTAAGGATCTGCCTGCAACGCAGGAGCCACAGGAAACATGGTTTCAATCCCTGGGTTGGGAAGATCCCCTGGAGGGGAGGGCATGGCGACCCACTCCAGTATTCTTGCCTGAAGAATCCCCATGGCCAGAGGAGCCTGGTGGGCTACAGTCCATAGGGTCGCACAGAGCAACTGAAGCGACTTAGCATGCATGCACACATGCATGCATGTATTTATTTATTTTAAAATATTTATTTATTTGGCTGCACCAGGTCTCAGTTATGACATGTGTCAAGTGGGATCTAACTCCCTGATGGGGGTCAAACCTGGGCACTCTGCATTGGAAGCAGAGAGACCATCAGGGAAAACCTAACATGGGTTTGTTTCTTTTTAATGGAAGGTTTTTTTCCCTTAATGTTTTTCTTTTCATTTATTTATTAATTTTTTGGCTATGCTGGGTCTTTGTTGCTGCACAGACTTTCTCTAGTTGCAGCTAACGGGCTACTCTCTAGTTGCACTGCACGAGCTTCTCATTGCGGTGGCTTCTCTTCTTGCAAAGCATAGGCTGTAGGGCTCGTGGACTTCAGTAGTTGCAGCATATGGGCTCAGTAGTTGCGGCTTCCAGCCTCTCGAGCACAGGTTCAGTAGTTGGTGGCGCACAGGCTTAGTTGCCCCGAGGCGTGTGGTGTCTTCCTGGATCAGGGATCAAACCCATGTCTCCTGCATTAGCAAGCAGATTCTTTACCACTGAGCCACCAGGAAAGCCCCAACGAGGGTTTTTAAAATGTCATTATCCTTTAAAATTTTTTTTTTCTATTTAAAAAATTTTCCCGTTTTATTGAAATGTAATTGACATATCACATCTTGTAAGCTTTAAGTGTACAAAGTGTTGATTTGATAACTTATGTTGCAAAATGATTAGTTAGCACCTGCATCACATTGTGTAATTACTATTTGTTTTTTGTGGTGAAGTTTCCTCTCAGCAATTTTCATGTACACAATACAGTATTATTAACTAAAACCACCATGCTGCCCATTAGATCCCCAGAACTTATTCATCTTATAACTAGAAACATAACCTTTGACTAGCATCTCCTTATTTCCCCCACTATTCTACCCTCTTTTTCAATGAGTTCAGTTTTTTAAAAAAATTCCACATATAAATGATATCTTGAAGTATTTGTCTTTCTCTGACTTATTTCACATAGTATAATACCCTCAAGTTTCATCTATGTTGTTGCAAATGGGAGTATTTCCTTATTCCACATGGTTGAATAATGTTCCACTGTATCTATAAACCAAATCGTCTTTTCCCATTCATCTGTTGATGGATGCTTTCATTTTTTCCATGCCTTCACAATTGTGACTGATGCTGTAATGAACATGGAAGTGCAGACACTGTTTTCTTTTCTTTTGAGTATATACTTGGAAGTGAGATTGCTAGATCATATGGTAGTTCTATCTTTAATTTTTTTAGGAACTTCTGTACTGTTTTCCATAGTGACTGCACCAATTTATATTTCCACCAACAGTACTCAGTGTTCCCTTTTCTTCACATCTTCCCCAACACTTGTTATCTCTTAAATTTTTGATGACAGCCATTCTAACATGTGTGAGGTGATATCTCCTTATGGTTTTGGTTTGCATTTCCCTGATGATGAGTTGAAAAGACCCTGCTGCTGGTAAAGATTGAAGGCAGGAGGAGAAGGGGACAACAGAGGATGAGATGGTTGGATGGCATCACCGATTCAATGGACATGAGTTTGGGTAAACTCCGGGAGATGGTGAAGGACAGGGAGGCCTGGCATGCTGCGGTCCATGGGGTCACAAAGAGTCGGACACGACTGAGCGACTGAACTGAACTGATGATGAGTGATGTTGAGCACCTTTTCAGGTACCTGTGGCCATTTGAATATCTTCTTTGGTATAATGTCTATTCAGTTACTCTACCCATTTAAAAAAAAATTTTTTTGGCTGTTCTGGGTCTTCATTAGGGCACATGAGCTTCTCTAGTTGCGGAGCACAGGCTGTCTAGTTGTGGCACGTAGGTTTAGTTGCTTCATGGCATGTGGGATCTTAGTTTCCCTACCAGGGATCGAACCTGCATCCCCCACATTAGAAGGTAGATTCTTAACTGCTAGACTACCAGGAAAGTCCCACTTCCCCCATTTTTACATCAAATTGTGTTTCATTTGTTTTACTATTGAGTTGTATGAGTTTGTATATGTTTTAGACATTAACTTCTTAACAGATATATCATTTGTGAATATTTTCTCCCATTTCATAGATTGTTTTTTTCCTTTTGTTAATCTTTCTTTGGCTGTACAGAAGCTTTTAAGTTTGATGTAGTCCTACTTATTAATTTTTGCTTTTCTTGCTTGTGCTTTTTATATCATTTTGAAAAAAAATCATTGCCAAGAACAGTGTCAAGGAGTTTTCCCCTGGGGTTTTTATGGTTTCAGTTCTTAAGTTTGTTTTGTGGGCAAGATAGGGATCCAGTTTCATTCTCTTACATGTGGTTATCCAGTTTTCCCAACAGCATTTTTTGAAGAGATCATGGTTTCTCCATTGAGTAGTGTTGTCACATATATGAGAGGGTTTTTTTTCTGGGCTCTTGATTCTGTTGCATTGGTCTGTGTCTCTTTTTTGCCAGTACCACACTGTTTTGATACTATAGCTTTGTAATGTAGTTTGAAGTTAGGAAATGTTGTGCTTCCAGCTTTGTTCTTTCTCAGGATTGCTTTGGCTATTTGGGTCTTTAGTGGTCCCATACAAATTTTAGGACTGTTTTCTCTGTTTCTGTGGAAAATGCCACTGGACTAGTGACAGAGATTCCATTGGATTTATAGATGGCTTTGGGTAGCATGATCAAAATGTCACAATTTTGTATGCCTCATAATCAAATAGAATGCCTTATGAGCCACCATCTGTTCAATACCAGGACTTCCTACCTACACTCCTCAGATTTAGGAGAAAGTTTCAGGAGCAAATGGGGTCAGACATGGACAGAAATGCCCTCCCATCCTAAATTCACACTTGGACTTGTCTGTGCTCTGACCCCCAAACATCAAAGGGCATGTACATCCATGTACAACTACTGGAAAAACCATGGCTTTGACTATATGGACCTTTGTATGCAAAGTGATGTCTCTGCTTTTTAATACACTGTCTAGGTTGGTCATAGCTTTTCTTCCAAGGAGCAAGCATCTTTTAATTTCATGGCTTCAGTCACCATCTGCAGTGATTTTGGAGCCCAAGAAAATAAAGTCTGTCACTGTTTCTATTTTTTCCTCCATCTATTTGCCATGAAGTGATGGGACCGGATGCCGTGATCTTAGTTTTCTGAATGTTGAGTTTTAAGCCAGCTTTTTCACAACTGAGTGTGGGGGAGGGGCGGATCTTCAAAGGAAACTCTAGGCCCCGTTTCCAGGAAGGGGAGGAAAGGAGGCCAGGCAGGCTGCAACATCATGTGCTACTGCAGCGTCCTTCAGCATCAGCTCCTGGCCTGGCCACTGGGGTCCTTAACCAGTTGCCCCTCCTCCTGCCCAGGTTCCCATACTTTGCTCCAGTGTAGGCTGGGAAAGTGGACTGGTGGTGAGCAGGTGAGGGTGTTCCAGCACTTGGAGTCCAGCCCCTGCACCACCTTCTAGGCAGAACCTATGACTATGACCTTATTTGGAAATAGGGTCATCGCAGATATAATCAAGTTAAAGTGGGATCGTCCTGGATTAGCAAAGGCCCTAAATCCAGTGACAGATGTCTTTATATCACAAGGGAAACTTGGACACAGGTGCACACAAGGAGGAGGCCCTGTGACGAAGGAGGCAGAGACTGGAGTGATGCTGCCAACAGCCAAGGAACACCAAGCATTGCCAGCAGCACCAGAAGCTGGAAGAAGTAAGAAAGACTTCCCTCCTCAAGCCTTCAGAGAGAACCTGGCCCTGCGGACACCTTGACTTTGGACTTCTAGCCTCCAGAGTTGTGACAGAATAAGCTTCTGATATTATATATCGTGTTCGACTCTTTGTGACCCCATGGACTGTAGCCCGCCAGGCTCCTCTGTCCATGGAATTCTCCAGGCAAGAATACTGGAGTGGGTTGCCATTTCCTTCTCCGAGGAATCTTCCTGACATAGGGATGGAACCAGGTCTCCTGCATTGCAGGCAGATTCTCTACCATCTGAGCTACCAGGGAAGCCCCTTTATTATAAGCTGCCCAGTTGTGATACGTTGTTACAGTAGCAGGAATCTAACAGGGCCTTCCTGAGGCTACATGATTCTTGTTTCACCCCAAGGACTTCAGATGGGAAGCTGGCCCCCTTCCAGGAAGAGAAGAAATTCTCCACTGATGAAAAATTTTAGCAGAAAAGGCCACATTGTGTTTGCAGCTGGGGCCACTTCAAAAGGAAGCCCCTTCCCGAGCCCAAAGGCCAGCCTCTCATCTCCCTCGGGACATCAGTGCTCAGCGTGGTCCTCACTCCCTTCTCTCTAGCTGCTCCAAGATTGAAAGCCCAGACATGGGTCTGCTGAGCCAGTGGCCTCGGGCAACTAGAGCTTGGGTGATGAGCAGGTCCCTGTGGGCTTCAGGCCACGTGGGTCTCTGGTGTGTTGGCCACAGAAGGCTCTCAGAAGCCCCAGAACTGGCCCGGTGTCTCTGCTTGTGGCAGTAGCCGACATTCGGCGCTCATGGTTTCAACCCCACCCGTTCCCATTTCACATGTTTGTGGTACCAGACTGGCCCCCAAAGGGAATCAGTTTGCTGGGCTCTGATCTGCCTGAGCCTCTGCTAGCATCCTCTGACTGGGTGGAGCTTGTGCCTCATTGCCCAGGCCAGAAGCACTGGGCATTCACTGTTTCAACCAACAAAGGGCAGTTTCACTCTGTGTCTCGTGGCGCTGTGAGAGCCTGGCAAGACCTGGCTGCAGATGGGTGAAGGGCCCCAGACCCGGTCTTTTGGGAGCAGAATTTCCCCCTGCAGGATCTGGGGAGGAAGGCAATTCTGTGGCCCTGGCTGTGGGGCAGGGGCCCTGGGCTGCGGGAGAGGATACAAGCCGGGCTAAGAGGGAGTTTGGCTCCTCCAGGCTGCGTGGTCAGGGACTTGCCACCTCCATGCCTTTTTTTTTCCATCAATAAATCCAAAGAAATTGCTTTCATCTGCTCCACCTGTGTAAATAGGGTTCCTAATTGTATGTTACCTCCTCGGTAAAGCTGTGGGACTTGAATGAGATGATTTGCTCTTTCATTCAACAAATTTATGTTATTATTATTTTTATTAATATTATTTGGAGTTAGGCTTTTTATTTCTTTTGAAAATATTTTTATACATATTTTGGGCTTCCCAGGTGGCTCAGTGGTAAAGAATCCACCTCCAGTGCAAGAGACACAGGAGATTCAGGTTTGATCCCTGGGTCAGGAAGATCCCTTGGAGGAGGGCATGACAACCCACTCCAGTATTCTTGCCTGGAGAATCCCATGGACCGAGGAGCCTGGCAGGCTAGAGTCCATGGGGTCTCAAAGGAGTCATAGGTGATTGAAGTGACTGAGCATTCACATACATATTTTATCTATAATGTATTTTATCTTCTATTTATTTTTAGTTGAGATAAAATTCATTTATTACATAATATGTTTCTCATGTCCCACATGATATTCTTACTTCTGTGTACCCTACCTCATGCTTGCCACCAACAATTTAGCTTCCACAGGTCACTATACTGTCACTGATCTCCTTTACCTATTTCGTGCCCCACCCCTCTCCCCTCTGGTAAACATGATTTTGTTCTCTGTGTCTACAGGTCTGTTTTTCAACAAATATGTTTTGAGCAACTACTAAGTGTCAGGCTCTCTTCCAGATGGCAAAGAAAAGAAGGCAGAAATACTTGCTCTTTTGGGACTGACATTCCAGATCAGGGGGTTTGCAAACTGTGGCCCAAAAGTCAGAACTGGCCTGGCACGTTTTTGCACAGATTATAAACCAAGAATGGTTATTGCATTTTGAAATGATTGAAAAAAATGTTTTCTAGAGGATTTTATTTTATGTTTTAAAAACTTTTATGCACTTTATTATCTTTGAAAGACTGAAATGCTTGAATTCAGGAACACGTGCAATCTCCAGGTTTGCAGATAGAGGACTGAGGACCTGTAGCATAGAATCATAGAAAGATTGAAGGCAAGAGGAGAAGAGGGCGGCAGAGGATGCGATGGTTGGATGGCATCACCGACTCAATGGATGTGAACTTGGGCGAACTCTGGGAGATGGTGAGGGACAGGGAGGCCTGGCCTGCTTCAGTCCATGGGGTGGCAAAGAGTTGGACACGACTGAGCAACTGAACAACAATAAGAAAGCATAGGATTATGAGTAAATGTTCAAGTTGGAAGATGGGTGCGTGCTCAGTGGTCAGTCATGTCCAACTCTTTTCGACCTCATGGACTGTAGCCCAAAAGGCTACTCTGTCCATGGGATTTTCTAGGCAAGAATACTGGAGTGGGTTGCTACTTCCTACTCCAGGTATCTAGGATTTTTTTTTTAATATTAAAATTTTTTTAATGTATTTCTTTTGCTGTGCCGGGTGTCAGTGTGCATGTGGGGTCTTTAATTGCAGCATGTGGACTTTTAGTTGAGATGTGTGGGATCAAGTTCCATGACCAGGGATCAAGCCCGGGTCCACTGGGTTGGGAGCGTGCAGTCCCAGCCACTGGACCACTAGGGTAGTGGTCCCTTAAATGGTGGAAAATTTTTTAAAGTATTGTGACATATGGAAACTACGTGGAATTCAGTTTTCAGTGTCCATAAGTAAGGTTTTATCATCCCACAGCCATGCCCATTTCCTCTTGTATCATCTGTGGCTGCTTTGGGACTATAGCCATCACAAGAGACACCACAGGGCCTGCCGAGCTGAAAATGGTTATTCTCAGGTCCTTTATGGAGTAAGTTTGTCAGCCCCTCTTCTAGAATCTTTCTGTTCACAAGGTGATCTTTGGATGACAGCATCAGCACCACCTGGGTGCCTGTTGCAACTCAAGAGCCCCTGGGCCAAAGTCTGCAGTTTAACAAGATTCCCTGGGGATCTGTGTGCCTGTTAAAGTGTGAGGGCATGCTGCCCTAAACGGGTGCACATAAAATGCTAAGGATAGGACTTGGCCCAGTGGTTGAGAATCCACCTGCCAATGCAGGGGACACAGGTTCAACCCCTGGTCCGGGAAGATCCCACAGGCCTCGGGGCAACTAAACCCACGCCCCACAACTACTGACCCTGCGTTCTTGACCCTGAGAGACACAATTACTGAAGCCTGTGCTCCTGGAGCTCGTGCTCTGCAACAAGAGAAGCCACCACAATGAGAAGCCCGAACACTGCAACTGGAGAGTAGCCCCGCTCACTGTGATAGAGAAAATCCGCGTGCAGCAACGAAGACCCAGCACAGCCAAGAGTAAATAAGTACAATATTTAGCATGTGCTCAATAGATCTCTGCTGTGGTAGGTTGATTACCATCCTAATTCCCAGAACCTGTGGCTATATCAATTACACAGTCAAAGGGGCGTTGCAGACTCGGTGAAGGGTCTCTAGATGAGGACATACACCTGGGTTGTATAAAGCTGGCTTAAAACTCAACGTTCAGAAAACTAAGATCATGGCATCTGGTCTCATCACTTCATGGCAAATAGATGGGGAAACAACGGAAACAGTGAGAGATTTTATTTTTTTGGGCTCCAGAATCACTGCAGATGGTGACTGCAGCCATGAAATTAAAAGACGCTTGCTCCTTGGAAGAAAAACTATGACCAACCTAGACAGCATATTAAAAAGCAGAGACATTACTTTGCCAACAAAGGTCCATCTAGTCAAAGCTTTGGTTTTTCCAGTAGTCACGTATGGCTGTGAGAGTTGGACTATAAAGAAAGCTGAGCGCCGAAGAATCGATGCTTTTGAACTGTGGTGCTGGAGAAGACTCTTGAGAGTCCCTCGGACTGGAAGGAAATCCAACCACCTCCATCCTAAAGGAAATCAGTCCTGAATATTCACTGGAAGGACTGACGCTGAAGCTGAAGCTCCAATACTTTGGCCACCTGATGCGATGAAATGACTCATTGGAAAAGATCCTGTTGCTGGAAATGATTGAAGGCAAAAGGAGAAGGAAACGACAGAGGATGAGATGGTTGGATGGCATCATGGACTCAATGGACATGAGTTTGAGTAAGCTCCAGGAGTTGGTGATGGACAGGGAAGCCTGGCGTGCTGCAGTCCATGGGGTCACAAAGAGTCTGACATGACCGAGCAGCTGAACCGAACTGAACTGTTGCAGCAGCGATGGGAGCACGCTAGAGGTACTCTTACTGTTGTAAGTGTTGTCGTTGTTATTTGTTGAGTGCTGGCTCAGCCGTCCACTCACTGAGTTGTTTGTTTCAGGCAAAGTTTTTTTTTTTTCCTCTGCGCTGGGTCTTCGTTGAGGTCCGTGAGTTTCTCTAGTTGTGGCACATCAGGTAAAGGATTGAATCTCTCTGACCCTCAGTTTCCTGCTCCACGGAATGGAGAACATGCTTTTCCTTGCTCAGGGCATGGCGGAGCGTCCATGAAAAGATGTGTGTGAAGGGCCCACAGTGTGGGTGGCCATAATTATTGACCTTGGTGGCTGGAGACCGGCTCTGGGGGACCCCCCTACCCAGTGGGGACTCGTGATGGGGCCTCCCTCCCACAGCAGTGAACCGAGACCCTGAGCGTAACTCCGGGTGGGCCTAAGGAGAACGCAGATGTGTTGGTGGCCGTTTAAATGGGGGAGTGTGGGGTCAGATCTCTAGACTGGAGGGGGCGGTGCTCTCAGAGGTGATGGCTCTCGGCCCAGCCTGGCTAGGAGAGGCAGGGGGAGATGGTTAGTACTTCCTTTCCTACCCTTGTTCTTCCCTGAAGGGAGTATCTGTGTCTCTTTACTTTTCTCTGTAGCTGCTGTAGACCCACTGGAATTGGCGGCGGGGCGGGGGGTTCCTGCCTTCCTAGGGCTGGGGACTCATGCTGGCTCCCTGCGGAGGGGGAAAGGGCCGCTGAGCCCAGGAGAGGCCCAGCCTCCCAACTTCAGGTTTGCCCTGCGCCGAGGCCCCGGCTCCTCTGGGCCTAGTGGGGAGCCCGCACCCCAAAGGCCTGCCCTTGGAACCCTGCTTTTTAACCAGCTCTCTCAGGCTTTGCTGCTCTGGGTCCTGGGCTCAGTTCCCCTGGTGCGTTTATTCTATTGGATTGGACCTCTCTTGTCTCTGGAGGGGGGTCCCTTAAAAGCAGGGACCTGTTAGATTCTATGCTGGGGGCCTGGCACCCAGCTCAGGGCCTGGCATGCAGAGAACTTGCTGGACCCGCGAAGGAATGACCAACAGAACTGAAACAGGCAGGGACCCTGCCAGCCCCCGGGAAAAGCTAGGTGGCCAGGTGTTCCCCCAGAATCTGAGAGTCACTGAAGTGGCTCTAAACCTTTGAGAACTGGAGGCAGCAATCTCCTGAAGGCCTACTGTGTGCTGGGCCTGGGGTGGGGTGCTGGCTTTTCTGCCTCCCAGTGAAGATGGAGGGTCGGGGGGTCAGTTCCTTACATGTGCTGGACACGAGGCTCAGAGAGGTGACAGTCTGATGCCAGCTAAGCCGTGGAAGATGTTCTGTAGGAAATGAGGGCATTTATTAAAGGTTTTGTAGTTTTACTTATGTTGCTGCTTTCCCCCTAACTTTTTATTATGAAACATCTCAAATGTATGGCTATAACATTTGTATTGCATTACAAAAAACGTTGTATTACATTTGTATGTAAATGTATTGTGTTATAACATTGTTTTGTTAATAGTTTACCAAACCTGATTTATCACACCTCTATCCGTTCCTCTGGTTGGATGGCATCATCATGGCCTCAATGGACTTGAGTTTGAGTGAACTCTGGGAGATCGTGAAGGACAGGGAAGCCTGGTGTGCTGCAGTTCACAGGGTCGCAAAGAGTCAGACATGATTGAGCAACTGAACAACAAAATCCATTCCTCCACGCATTCATCAGTTCAGCCTGTTTGGGGTGCATGGTTTTTACTTTTTATTAGGAGAATTTTCACCGTTTACAAAGTAGGGAGAATAGCATGACAGACTCCAGTGTGCCCAGTTTCAATGTCTTTGCATTTGACCTGTTTTGTTTCTCTTCTCTTCCCTGTCCCCATTTTTTTTTTTTTTTTTTTTTTTTTGAGGTGGGGAGAACACTATGTCCTTTTACTTGTAAATCTTTGGATGGAGAGTCCTCTTTGGCTATCTCTGTGGTCATGGGCTCTAAGAACCCACCAGCCTGGTGGGCGGGGGCTGCACTGATGGGCCCAGACTGAGTGTGGAATAAG
Source organism: Giraffa tippelskirchi (assembly GCF_054371585.1). Classification (NCBI taxonomy): domain Eukaryota; kingdom Metazoa; phylum Chordata; class Mammalia; order Artiodactyla; family Giraffidae; genus Giraffa; species Giraffa tippelskirchi. The sequence goes on from NC_137287.1 coordinate 28,127,598, forward strand.
GAGAGACGGAGGTAGGCAGGCCCCAGGGGATCAGGCATGAACACCCCACCCTGAGGGCCTCCTCTGAACCTGCCCTGCAAGTCCAGGCCTTGGACATTTGCACGTGGAAACTCGGCCACAGTGCAGGTTAGATTGGAGGTCTTCCCACTTCCCCTCCCCACCTGCCTCTCTCGGTGGCTATACCAGGGGCACAGGATGCCCCCTGAGTGACAGTCAGGTGGCTCCTGGGTCTCAGTAATATTTCTTTTTTAAAACTTTTAATTGGCGGATAGTTGCTTTACAAGGTTGTGTTAGTTTCTGCCATACAACAACAGGAATCAGCTATAAGTATACATATGTCCCCTCCCTCTTGAACCTCCATCCCACCCCATTAGATTGTCACAGAGCACTGGGTGGATCTCAATATTATTGACGAGGCACTTTTTGGAAATTCACATAGCAAAATTAGCTATTTGAAAGTGAACAGTTCAGCTACCTCTATCTAGTTCCTGACTTTTTTTTAATCACCGCCCCACCCCCCCCCAAAAAAAATCCTGTACCCATCCTCCCCAAGGCCCTGGCAACCACTACCTGTTTTCTGTCTCTCTGGATGGACCCGTTCTGGGTATTTCATAGAAATGGAGTTATGCGACGTGTTCCATGTGTCGGGCTGCTTTCACTTCGCATCATGTTTTCAAGCTTTATCCTTGTCATAGTCTGTGTTAGGATCTCATTCTGTGTTAGGACCAGCATCCTTTCCTGTGGCCCCTTGGGCAAATGTTCTTCCAGGGACTCCCCTGGAAGCAGTGTTGCTGGGCCACAGCAGTGCATACTGGCCACACCCTCCCTGCCACCCTCCTGAAGGTCTGTATTTAGCATTGAAAGATCATTTCCCAGCATCAAGGTCAGACCCACTATTAACAAACGTTTTCATTTGGGCCAATCTTAGGAGGAAAAAAAAATCACATCTCGTTATTTCAGTTTGCCTTTTCTGATTGCCACTATGGCTGAGCATCTTTAGGAGATTTTCCTCTGTGATAGTGGAATTCTAGGTGCCTGCCATAGATGAATAAGGAAGCTGAGATGATCTGGGAAGCGGGGACCTTCTGGAAACCCCAAATCTCACTGAGTGGGCAATTGCTAAGGTAATCATAAGGCCCTGGGTTGTCCAGGACTGTTCTGGTTTTAGCACTGAAATTCCCATGTCCCAGAAATCCCCAAGTACCAGACAAACTTGGGATAGATGATCATCCCCATGACTTCCTGTTGCCCCTGAACTTGGACCCTGGACTCTGGGAGGAACAGTGGCACAGGGAGCCAGGGAGCTTCTGTTTTGCTAGGAGTGGGGAGTGGAGGGGAGAGGAGATCAAACCAGTCAGTCCTAAAGGAAATCAACCCTGAATCTTCTTTGGAAGGACTGCTACTGAAACTCCAATACTTTGGCCACCTGATGTGAAGAGCTGACTCATTGGAAAAGACCGTGATGCTGGGAAAGATTGAGGGCAGGAGGAGAAGGGGGTAACAGAGGATGAGATGGTGGGATGCCATCACTGACTCAATGGACGTGATCTTGAGCAAACTCTGGGAGATGGTGAAGGACAGGGGAAGCCTGGCGTGCTGCATGCAGTCCATGGGACCACAGAGAGTCAGAGACTTAGCGACTGAATACCAACAACAAGCGGGGAGGAGGAGGAGATGGCTCAGGTGTGTGCTGCCTGTGCTGGAATCCTCTAGCAAAGATGTTTTGCACCCAGGGCCAGTGCTGACCTGCCTGGCCGGGGCCTGGCAGCTGAGACAGACGTCTGGGAACAAGGGTTCTGATCCACCCGCCCTGCCTGCTGCTGCCTGGCTCACAGAGCTTTCGGGAGACAGCCTGGCTTCTCACCACCTGCCCATGCGCCCCCCTCCCCTCCACTTATGCCTTAAGTGCCCCTGCCTCTGGAACCCCCTTCCAAGGGCAAAGTTGACATCACCCTCCCAGGTCAGGTCAGAAGGCAGCTGCTTAGCTGTTTGAGAGACAGGGCCTGCCCTGTGTCTAGAGGCCTGGGGGTAGGCCTGGGGGTGGGCCAGGTTCCTGCCCGCCCAGTAGGACAGCCCCAGTAGAGAAGTGGAGTGAAGTGGGATGAATGCCAGAGGCTCACTTTTTTAAAATTTAATTTTATCAAAGTATAGTTGATTTACAGTGTTGTGGTAATTTCAGGTCTACAGCAAAGTGATTCAATTTTATATATGTATAATATATATTTTTTCCATTATGATTTATTACAGGATATTGCATATAGCTCCCTCTGCTATCAATATGTAGTAGGACCTTGTTTATCTGTTTTATATATGGTAGTTTATATGTGCTAATCCCAAACTCCTAATTCACCCCTCCCCCATCCCCTTTCCCCTCAGGTAACCATAAGGTTTTCTGTTTGTGACTCTGTTTCTATTTTGCAAAGAAATTCACTTGTATCATATTTTAGATTCCACACATAAGTGATATCATGGTATTTGTCTTTCTCTGTCTGACTTCACTTAGTGTGATAATCTCTCCATCCATCCATATTCCCACAAATGACATTTCATTCTTTTTTATGGCTGAGTAATATTCCAATGTATGTATATATGTGTGTGTGTGTGTGTATACATACACACACCACATCTTTATCCATTCATCCATCAGTGGACATTTAGTTTGCTTCCATGTCTTGGCTATTGTGACTAGTGCTGCTGTGGACATTAGGATGCATGTGTCTTTCCCAATTAGAGTTTCTCTGGATATATGCCCAGGAGTGGGATTGCTGGATCGTACGGCAACTCTAGATTTTTAAGGAACTTCCATACTGTTTTCCACAGTGGCTGCACCAGTTTCCATTCCCATCAACAGTGTAGGAGGGTTCCCTCCCTTTTCTCCACACTCTCTCGAGGATTTATCATTTGTAGACTTTCATGACAGGCTCATTTTTTTGATCTGTCTTTCCATTTGTCCATCTGTCCAAGAGGCGTCATTTCCTTGACTCTAATGGCCCATCCGAGACAAGATCCTGAAGATAAGGCAGGAGGACCGGGCGGTGTGGTGCCACTCGGGGGAGGGAAGAATGTGAACTGTTTGCCCCCAAACAAACCCCCTAATCAGCAGGCCTGGGGGAGGGGCAGATGGCAAAACCAGAACTGAGCTAGGAGGTGGAGGATTTAGGGAGCAGTCTTCTCTGGGTTTGGCTACAGATGTCAGTTTAAATATCCTTGTCTGGGGAGTATGGGGAACCTTGGACAAGGACCGAGTCTGGCTATGTACCCTCCTATTCCTCGTGCTTATCACAGGACATGCCATATTGTAGGTGCTCAGCAAATCATTTCTAGACGGATGTATGTGAGAATGGGACTAACGTCATGTGACCCTGGGCAAGTCACTTCTCCCCTCTGTGTCTGTTTCATCCTGTGTAGGAGGGACAGTGGGGGTTTCCCCAGTTTTCTTCAAGTCTGCCGTCTTGAGCTGACCCCTCCCACCCCAGCCCATTCTTGGTCTTCGGCCTGCAGAGGCCCCCAGGTGGACTGCGGGCATCTCCCTAGCCTTTAGGGGATGGCTTGGCAGTTGCTGCATCTGGCCTCAGGGCATGCTGCCTGCGGGGGGCAGGGGGTCACTGGACCAGCCCTGCACTCCAGAGAGCTTAGCACCTCCCCCAAGAGGGAGCGCTCGTGAGTCTGGCCCCAGCACCACTCCCTGGATGGCTGGAATAAAATCCAAACTCCTGACCGTGGCTGACCCTGCTGAATCTCTAACCCCCCGACCCCTAGCCCCTCAGGTCACACCTGCCTCCGGGCCGCTGCAATGCTCTTCCACTGCCTAGAGTCCCCTCCTCCAATCTTCCTTTCGCTGCATCTGCTTCACACTTCAGGCTTCACTCAGATGGCGATTTTTCAGTCTTCCCTTGAGCTCCCCACCATTATTCTCCATCCAAAACCCTGTTCTTTTTCTTCATAAGATTATTACAGTTACGTATTATTTTCTCACCTTTTTTTGGAGACAGGGCTGGGTCTGTCTTGTTCCCTACGATAGCTGGCATAGAGGAGATGCTCCATAAGTGTGAGTTGAAGGAATACATGAACGAGGACCTTACCAGTCTTTACTCCCATATCCCCCGTCTCCCAAGTCCTGTTTCTACGTTTCTGACTTCCTAAGGGTTTGATTGGTGCTGGACACAGTGCTAAACCTTCTATGTAGCAACCCAATGAGAAAGGCGCTCCTAGTTCCCATACTTCACAGATGTGACAGCCAAGGATCAGAGAGGTGAGGCCACAGGCCCCAGGTCACACAGCACAGAGTGAGGAAGGAGGATCCGACTGTAGTCGCTCCAACCTACGAGGCCCATGCTCTGAATCTTCACCCAGCCATCCTGAGGTGGGTCCCTGTCCTGGCCCCCAGCCCTCTGCAGAAAGAAGCAGGAGCTGGAGAATTCCATGGGGCCCCAGATGCCCCACCTGGACAGTGGCCTGGCTCGGGGTAGATCCACCTCTGGGCTATGTTCTGCTGTTCCTCACTGCTTCCCAAATTAGTTCCATGTTCAGCCCAGGGCCTGTGGTTTCCACTTGTTTTCTGTAACTGGAGCTTCCCCGGTGCTTGGCACCGAGATCCAGAACTCGGCATCGGCTCAGCTTCCCGATTTTCTTGGATGTTGAGATGATGTCAGATGGTGTCACTGGCAGAGAAAAGCCCAGCGGAGGCTCAGTAGGCAGATCACCCCCACCCCTGCCCCTTACTCAGGTAGGAGAAGCATCACGGCATCGGCAGAGCCTCCTTGGCTCGTTTCGTCCTGGCGACAGATGATGGAAATTGAGAGCTCAGAGTGGTTGGGTGATTTGCCCCGGGTCACACAGTAAATGAGAAGCGGTGGGCAGTCTGTACAAAACATCCAAGCACTTCCTTCTGGATGCTTTTCAGGCAGTGGACAGAACTGAAACGTGGGGACCCAGACTGGTGAAAACCCAGACCTTGCCCGCACAGGGCTCTAACTTGAGCAGAAAATGACCGGAATGAGTGCAAACAGTGATCAAAGCAACACCCACCAACATGAGACAATATGTATTTTTAGACAGTGAGTGAGTCAGCCCTTGATGATTCACAGGCCTGGCTGGGCTTGCAGGGCAGCCCCAGGCCGCCAAGGGCAGGGCAGGAGATCAGCCACACCAGGGACAGGGAGGCTAGAGGGGGCTGAGGGCCACATCGGGGGGGCCCCTCCTTGTCATCTGTTCTGTCAAAGGTTGGATACTTTGCAAAAGTGCTTGGAAAGAGCTCACATTAACAGAACTAGAAGGTGATGTTAGGAGGCAGCTTCATGTCACTTTCTAGCCCTCCCCGCTGGGGTAGGTGCTAGGGAGACAGCAGCAGAGAACAAAACTGACAGAGCCTTCAACTCCTGCAACTTCTTCGTGGGCCATCCAATCTCTGTGGCAGCAATTCAGCTCTGCTTGTTATTTTTTAAGGGAAAAAGACATTTCATTGAGATTTTGCTACATAAATAGCTACAAAAAGCTGGTAGGACTGAAGAGAGCAGCTGCCAGCGCTCTTCGCACAGGTCACTAAGGGGCCTGTGGGCAGGCAGATTGGGAGGGAGCCTGGTCATGACCAGAGCGGTAGAGGGTGCCCTGGATGCTACTTGGCACAGAGTCTGATACGAGAAGGTGGGAGGGGCTGGCAGTAGGCAATATGTAAATGAATGGGTGTGGCTCTGTGCCTATAAAACTTTATTTATAAAAACAGGAAGTGAGCCAGTGTTGCCCCGGAGGCCATAGTTTGCTGAGCCCTGTTCTCTAAGATATCTCCATACACCCCCTGGCTCCCCTTATTTGCCCTCCACTGACTAATAGGGGCTTTCCAGGTGGTGCAGTGGTAAAGAATCCACCTGCAATGCAGGACGCACAAGAGACTTGGGTTCAATTCCTGGGTCAGAAAGATCCCCTGGAGAAGGAAATGGCAACCCACCCCAGTATTCTTGCCTGGAGAATTCTGTGGACAGAGGAGCCTGGAGGGTTACAGTCTATGGGGTCTTAAAGAGTCAGACACGACTGAGCGCAAAACAGCAACAACAGTGTGACTAATAGACTGCTTCCCGCCGTGACTCACCTGAAACCTGGTCTCCTCCCAGGTAGCTTGCTAGTTCTGCAGGTAAAAACTGCTACAGTGCTCTACTTTCAGTTAAAAAGTGTTCTTGGTTGGCTTCCCAAGCCCCCGACACACAAAGATTTATGGACATAGTGGACTGTGGTCTCCTGGGTGTCAACATCCACATGTCACTCTGTGTCCAGCCTAGGGCTTGGGCCGTGGCCGGGGGTAGAAAAGCCTTTATAGAACGGAGACCCCCAAGGCCGTGCCCAGTCCCATCTGTCTTCTTTAGTGAGAAATTGGCAACAAATAAACAAGAGAGAGGTATGTGACAGACCAGGGCCCTTTCTTCGTCTCTGTTCCCCAGGGAGTCTGGGCAACCCTAATGTCCCTCCCCACCCCGAGTTCATACGACAAGTCCAGCAGGAGAGAGATGAGGGGTCGTGGGAAGGGCCCTGACTTGGGACCCCAGCCCTGTGTGTTGTGGGCACACAACTTTCTCATCTGCAAATTGGATGGAGACAAGGCCCACCTCCCCGAGCTTGCTCAGAGGTGTACAACTTGGCCTCTAAAATTCAAGGTGAAATGTCCCACCTATTAATTATATGTATGTGGGTGTATATATTCTCGGACAATCTCCAATATACAGTGGTTCTACTTATGATAGTTCAACTTAAATTTTTTATTTTTTAAAAAAATTTTATTTTTGGCTGCTCTAGATCTTTGTTGCTGTGTGTGGGCTTTCTCTACTTGTGGCAAGTGGGGGCTACTCTCTAGTTGTGGTGCAAAGGCTTCTCACTGCTGTGGCTTCCCTTGTTATGGAGTACAGACTCGAGAAGGCAGGCTCACTAGCCACTCGGCATGTGGAATCTGCCTGCAGCAGGTGTTGAACCCTCATCCCCTGCATTGGCAGGCAGATTCCTAACCACTGGACCCCCCAGGGAACTTGACATTTATTTGCTTTAAACGGTGTGAAAGTGCTGTGCCTTAACTAAAGACCCGACTTCAGATTTTGAATTGTGATCTTTTTCCTGGGCAAGCAATACATAATATGCTCCTGCCTTGTGATGTTGGGCAGTGGTGGCCATGCGATCACAAGGGTGAATGACCAATGCCTTTGCTGTTATTCTGTACTTCACTTTCAATGCTGTATTCAATACATTACATGAGTTACGTAACTTGACTATAAAGTGGGCTTCGTTGGGTGCTTTTGCCCAGCTGTGAGCTAATGTAAGTGTTCTGAGCATGTTCAAGGTGGGCAAGGCTCAGCTCTGATGTTTGATAGATCAGGTTTATTAAGTACCTTTTCCATTTATATTTTCAATTTATGATGGGTATTTTGGGATGTAATCCCATGGTAAGTAGAGTAAGATCTGTGTGTGTGTGTGTGTATATATATATATATCCATAAATAAGGAATATACATAAAATCTCTCTCAGGAAGAGACATGTCTTCGTAGCACCTCTGTGCTCAGTCATTGGCCCAAAGCAGCCTCTGGAAAGATGAGCTGCTCTTTCTACAGCTGAAAATCTATGACATTATTGAGAACTTGTTTTGTGCCAGTCTGAACTAAGCCCTTCAAGAGAAAGTGAAGTGAAAGTCGCTCAGTCGTGTTCGACTCTTTGCAACCCCATGGACTGTACAGTCCATGGACTTCTCCAGGCCAGAATACTGGAGTGGGTAGCCTTTCCCTTCTTCAGGGGATCTTCCCAACCCAAGGATCCATCCAAGGTCTCCTGCATTGCAGGTGGATTCTTTACCAGCTGAGCCACAAGGTTTTATTTCATTTAATCCTCAAATGGTCCTATGAGTTTGGTACTATTCTTTCCGCCATGTTACACATAAGGTACAGAGAGGTTCAGTAAATTGCCCGAGGTCATGCAGCCAGCAGGAGAAGGAAATGGCAACCCACTCCAGTATTCTTGCCTGGAGAATCCTGTGGACAGAGGAGCCTGGTGGGCTGCTGTCTGTGGGGTCGCATAGAGTCGGACATGACTGAAGCAACTTAGCAGCAGCAGCACACAGCCAGCAAAAAGGATGCACACATGGACAATTGGACCCTGTGTACACAGCACCCCTCACCCATGGCCTAGCAAAGAGTGGGAGTAATCACTAACTGGTTTGTTTTGCCCAGAAGTTGGACCTAGGCTTGGCTGGATGCAACATGCGCCATACTGTGAGAGATGAATACATTATTATGTCCAAGAAAATGAGCAGAATTTCAATTTCCAGTGCCCAGTCTACGGTCAGATGGTCTCAGTTGTCTCAATCTATAAAAATATATAGTTGCTTTTTTTTAAAAAAAATTATTTTTGATTGCATTGGTTCTCAGCTGCAGCTTGCAGGGTCCTCGATGCATCATAAGGGGTCTTTTATTGCAGCACGTGGGGGCTTCTCTACGTGTGGTTCTCAGGCTCCAGAGCACATGGACTCAGCAGGTGCAGTGCATGGGCCCTGTTGCTGTGCAGCATGTGAGATCCCAGTTCTGGAACCGGGGATCCAACTCATGTCCCCTGCATTGCAAGGCAGATTCTTAACCACTGCACCACCGGGGAAGTCCTTTCATAGCTGCTGTTTTAAAACCAGGATCCTATCCCACCCAGTTCCCACCTCACATTTGGTTGTGTCTTTTCAGTCTTCGCGACTGTAGCCCACCAGGCTCCTCTGTCCATGGAAATTTCCAGGCAAGAATACTGGAGTGAGTTGCCATTTCCTGCTCTGGGCGGTCTTGCAATCTTTTATTTTCATCCTGCCATCTTTCTTTGCCCCATGACTTTGACTTTTAGAAGAATCTAGATCTTTCATCTTATGAAAGTGTTAGTCGCTCAGTCATGTCCGACTCTTTGCAACCCTATGGACTGTAGCCCACCAGGCTCCTCTGTCCATGGAATTCTCCGGGAAAGAATACTAGAGTGGGTAGCCATTCCCTTCTCCAGGGGATCTTCCCAAGTCAGGGATTGAACTCAGGTCTCCTGCATTGCAGGCAGATTCTTTACCGATTCTGAGCCACCAGGGAATCCCATCATGATCCCCTTATGGATGCTCTCAAATTCATATTGTCTAAGGATGTGATCCTGAGGGGCTTCGTGTTCCTCTGTCTCCTGTTTGTCCTGTCACCTGGAAGGCTTAAGCCTCGAGGCTTAACTAGATTCTGATGCAACTGGTTGAGCAAAAATACCCCATGGGTGACGTTTCATTGCGTCACAGTGGGGAACTCATACCAGCTGTTCATATATCACTCAGTGATGCTGAGTTTATTACTTAATTTTGGTGTTGCCTGCTTGGTTTCTCCATTTTACACTCTGTTGTCCCTTGTGCGATAAGCAACCCATGGGGTGATGATATCTTGGCACTTGGAGAGTGTCCTGTCCCCAAATAGCCTTTCACCCAGGGCTTCCAGAGCCAGCAGAGATCCTTGCCTGATTATGAACTGGTTATTGGATTGGAGTCTGCAAAGCTGATTTTTCTATCTTTCCTTCTATGTTTTTAGCTAGTGTTCTTCTATTTGCTCACTTGCGTGTGTGCTCAGTCATGTCTGACTCTTTATGACTCCATGGACTGTAGCCAACCAGGCTCTTCTGTCCATAGGATTTCCCAGGCAAGAATACTGGAGAGGGTTGCCATTTACTGCTGCTCCAGGTGATCTTCTCAACCCAGGGATCGAACTTGTGTCTCCTGAGTCTCTTAACATCTCCCATCTCCTGCATTGGCAGGCAGATTCTTTACCACTGCACCACCTGGGAAGCCGGGTATTCTTCTATGGGAAGAGCTTTCCCCCACTTTCATTTTTTTTTTTTTTTTTACTAAATAGGTAAGATTTATTAGCAAATTACAGATGGCCAGAGAGAGAAACTGTGACTTGTCAGATCAGGAAAAATTATCCACAACTTCTTTCAGAAAGAAAAATGTAATCCAGAAAGACAAAAGGATGGAAACATGCAAAAGGGAAGATAAAAAACCCAGAGAAGTCAGTAAGAAGACACTTCAGAGGAAAAGAGGGGCCAAAAAAAAAAGAGTCTGGGCCGTGGTGGTTGGTGGTTTAGTTGCCAAGTGGTGGCTGACCCTTGCAACCCCATGGACTGTAGGCCCGTCAGGTTCTTCTGTCCATGGGATTTCTCAGGCAAGAATACTGGAGTGGGTTGCCATTTCCTCCTCCACCCACTTTCATTTTTTGAAGTACAGTCAGTTTCCATTATTTGTGGTAGTTAGGTTCTGGGGGGTCACCTCAAACCCTGAACCATCGCTCTTAGAGGAAATACAGGATTAGCTTCCTGAGAGTCTTGGGTCACAATCTTTTGGTCAGCCAATCACTATGTAACTTTGTTTTATGTGTGTTTCTGTTTAAAGTCTTTTTATTCAATATGTGTTGTTGATTCATTAACATCGAGCCCATGGCCAACAGTGTGTAAACTCATGCCTGGATGAAGCTTATCTCAAGCACATTTTCTGTACAACACACGTCTTGGGCTCTTCTTGGGCTTAGGAGCACTACACAGCACTTTACTGTGCCTGGGGCCATTTTCAGCAGCAAAATCACCGACAAAAACCACAAAAATGCGAGGTGGGGGGGAAATACCCTGGCACTCAGACCACAAAAAGGACTTTTGTTTATGGTCTGAGAGCTGAAACAAGTAGGCAGGTGTTGCCTTGTTCAGCCTTACCTGTGAAAATCCGTGCCAAATGAATCTTTTTTTTTTTTTAACCACTTGGTACATGTCCAAGAATGACTGTGACTGTTGCTGGGTGAGTGAGTGTTGATTTGAGGATTGCAAATAAAGTTTAGTGAGCAGACAAACTTGCAAACACAATCTGTGAATGACGAGGATACACACTGTATAAGTGTGGACACAGATATTTATTTATTGAATACCTTGCCATTCATTATAGTCACTATTCATCTCAAAGTTCAGAAATCTCAGTTTAGCCAAGGGGAGTCCCTTCAAGCTGGCTTTTGTGACCTTTGCATGATTCTTTTTGTCTTTGGTAGCTTTCTTGCTTTTTGGTACAAGATATCGTAAGGCCACCTGGAATCAGCCATTTCTCCAAAGAGCCTCAGTTAAGAAGAAATGATGTTTAGAAACCACGACCTGAGTATTAGGTGTGCTCATTGCTACTGGGGTGTCAGTGCTCCTAGACCATTTCAGAAAATATATTTGCATATAAAAGCATGTACACATTTGTTGGTCATTCTCTCATTTGTGTCTAACTCTTTGCAACCCCATGGACTACGGCATGCCAGGCTTCCCTGTTCTTCATTATCTCTGGGAGTTTGCTCAAACTCATGTCCACTGAGTTGATAATGCCATCCAACCAACATCCTCTGTCACCCTCTTCTCCTCCTGCCTTCAGTCTTTCCAAGTACCAGGCTCTTTTCCAATGAATTGGCTCTTCGCATCAGATGGTCAAAGTATTGGAGCTTCAGCCTCAGCATGTACATATATTGATACATGAAATGTGTGTGTGTTAATCGCTCAGTTGTGTCTGACTCTTTATGACCCTTTGTGACTGTAGCCTGCCAGGCTACTCTGTCCATGGAATTCTCCAGGCAGGAATACTGGAGTGGGTTGCCATTTCCTTCTCCACGGGATCTTCCCAACCCAGGGATCGAACCCAGGTCACCTGCATTGCAGGCGGATGCTTTAATGTCTGTGCTACTAGGGAAGCCCGATACCTGAATGTGTATTGATATTTCTGATTCAGATTTCACATATCAAAAAGAATATTTTCTTAATTACTTTTTTATTGTGATAAAATATATATCTTTGGCTGTGCTGGATCTTACAGCACTCAGGATCTTTTAGTTGTGATACATGAGATCTAGTTCCCTGACTAGGGATCAAACCCTGGTCCCCTTTATTGGGAGCATGCAGTCTTAGCCACTGGACCGTCAGGCGAGTCTTGTGTGGTAAAGTATTTATAACAAAATTTACCATCTTAACCATTTTTTGCAACTATCACCCACCATCCCTCATCTCAGAACTTTTCATCATCCTAAACTGAAATTCTGTACCCATTAAACAATAACTCCCTATTACCCTCTCTGCCCAGCACCTCGTAATCACCATTCTACTTTCTATGAATGTGACTGTTCTAGGTACTTCATATAAGGGGAATTATATAATATTTGTCCTTTTGTGTTGGTTTCTTTCAATTAACATAATCTTTCAAGTCTCATCCTTGTTATACCATGTGTCAGAGTTTCCTCCCTTTTCAAGGCAGAACAATATTCCATTGTATGTTTATACCACATTTTGTTTATCCATTCCTCCATTTATGGATGTTTGGTTTGTTTCCACCTTTTGGCTGTTGAGAGTAATGCTGCTGTGGACATGGGTACACAAATACCTATTCATCCTAACTGTTTTTACATTCTATTTGTATTTCTTTTCTCTTACACTGAAAATCTAGACTTCTAATATCAGTTTTTACTTTTTGCTTTATCCTACAATATGTATAGAATCGTTTCAAAATTATAATAATGGGGACTTCTAAAAATAAACAGTGGACAAAAGCAGATTGGTGGGGGAAGGGGAATGAGGAGTGACTGCTTAGTGGTTTGAGCGTTTTATTTTTAGGTGACAAAAGTGTTTTAAAATTATAATAGCAATAGTTACACAACATTGTGAATACTGAATGTCACTGAATTGTAACCTTTAAAATGGTTAATTTTATGTGTTCTAAATTTCAGTTTTTAAAAAAACATTACTGGATGCTAGCTAAGATTCCTTTGCATTTCTTGTCATCCTTATACTGTGTCACTCTGAGGAAATACAGTCTGATCGCTGTGTTCAAAAGTTCTGAGAAACACTTTTCTCTGAGAAACACTTTTCTCATTGTGAATCTGTTGTCAATTTGTTACACACGTAGGTTCACTTGTTGCTATTTTGTTTTCACATTTGGGTGCTTTTGCTTTCTTTTTAAATTTCATTTCTGGAGCTTAAAACAATATATGAATGGAACAAAGTTCAAAAGCCCACTCCCATCCGGGACCCCTCGTCTCTACTCCCAACCAGCTCCCTTTGAGGGACTGTTTTTATGAGTTTCTGTTCATTTTCCTTTCTTTTTGCCAAACTGAACATAATAGGTAGATACAGATATTCCTGGAGAAGGAAATGGCAGCCCACTTCAATATTCTTGCTTGGGAAATCCCATGGACTGAGGAGCCTGGCGGGCTACAGTCCATGGGGTCACGAAAGAGTCGGACATAACTTAGCAACTAAACTACAAACAATAGATATTCTTACTTCTTCATGTCCAACACAAAAAGTAGGGTACTGTGTTCACCATTACATGCTTTATTTTTTCCACTTAAAATTATAAGAAACAATAACATTTTACCAAATGTCGTGAATAGTTTTTCTCAAGTTTGTAGGTTGCCTTTCATTTCTGAATCACGTTCCCCAAGGCTGTCAGAGATGACTGCTATGGGGCTGGAGTTTTGACCACTGAGTAGAACTTTCTGGGTGGAGAAGAGGAAAGCCAGTTGGGAACAGCATATGGCAAACCAGGGAGGCAGAAGAGGATGAAGTCCAGGACCAAGTCCCTCAGGCTGGAGCTAGGGAGCCTCTGAAGGCTCTAGAGCTGTGGAGTGGCCTGGAGGACGTGGTTTAATGATGGATCCAGGGCTGGGAAGGGACCACTTAGAGGGCCAGCGAAGGCCTATCTGAGAGGTGCCAGTGTTTCTCGAAACTCCCTCTGGGCTGTTAGATTCAGAGCCGAGGGCTCTAGAGCTGGTGTGTCCTGAGGCCTCTCCCCCGCCCCTGGGATTGGCCAGGCCGTGTCTCCACCTTGTGACCGCTGGTTCTCCTCCACCCCAGGGCCTCCCTGTCCCAACACTGGTTCCTTGGTGTGCCCGCTCAGTGGAGAATTCCCCCTATCCCTGCCTACCCCAGTCTGGAAGCAAGGCACCCCTTCCATCTGTGGGGTCTAGGATCACACAAACCAAGTTCCACTCTGGGCTGTGTCCTTCCAGGTGAACCCCTTCACCCCTCCAAGTCTCTTTCACACCCCCTTCCCTTAATGTAACCTTACCCACGTGGCACTAGTGGTAAGGAATCTGCCTGTTATTGCAGGAGACTTGGGTTTGATCCCTGGCTTGGGGAGATCACGTGAAAAAGGCAATGGCAACCTGCTCCAGTATTCTTGCCTGGGAAAAATCCCATGGACAGAAGAGACTGGTGAGCTACAGTCTATGAGGTTTCAAATAGTTGGACACAACTAAGCGACTAAGCACATAAACCCGTTAAGATAAGGGGATCATTTGACATGCTTGGGACACAGCCTCCCTCTATATACAAGGATGTCCACGTGGTTCCCTCCTGCCCTTCATCTTGACAGAGATGAAGGACCCTGGGCTGCTTGAAGTACCAGAGACTGGGGGTTAGGAGATCTGCACAGAGCTTGCCAGATATTCCAAACAACAGGCGCCCACCATTCCTGTCCCCTGGGACCTCCCTGCCCTTGACCTTGAAGGTCAGGCCCCCACACACATCTCACACACACCCACCGCCTTCCTTCTGGCCCCAGGCAACAGGAAGCCCCAAGTGACTCTGGGCAAATCTCTCCCCCTCCTAGCCTCACTTCCTTCATCTCTGGGCACAGAGGTGGACCCAGTGGTCTTGAAGGTCCTTCAGTGTCCAAACTCCAGGGTCCTTTTTTTTTTTTAATAGTTGTATTCAAATACAATTTACATACACTTCAGCCATTTAAAAGTACAACTCAGTGGTTTTTGGTATATTTGCAGATATGTACAACCATCGCCACTATCAGTTTTAGAACATCTTCAACATCTCAAAAAGAAACCTGGTACCCTTGAACTACCAGCCCTCCTAGCCTCCTCTCGCCACCTCCAGACACCACCATCTGCTTACTGTCCCCTGGATTTCCCTATCTGAACTTTCACATGAGTGGAATCGTGGGATACGTGGCCTTTTGTATCTTGCTGCTTTCACTTTTCAAGGTTCATCCATGTCCTGACCTGCATCAGTATTCTTTTCTTACGGCTGAATGATATTCCATTGTATGGATATACTATGTTTTGTTTGTTCATCTGTTGATGGACCTTTGGGTGGTTTCAGCCTTTTGGCGCCCATGAATAAGGCCACAGTGACATTCATGTACAAGTTTCTGTGTGGTTGTAAGTTTCCGGTTCTCTTGGGTACATATCCAGGAGTGAAATTGCTGGGTCATAGGGTAACTCTGGGTTTAGCTGTTTGAGGAATCACCTGACTATTCCACCAAGGGTTCTGTTTAAGTTTTCCTAACTCTTCTCTGAGAGTTTCTGGGTTAAGAAGAAAAGCTGCCCACCATCCTGCTCAATAGCCTAATAGATTGTTCAGGCCTGTCTGTCCACTCGCAGCCAGCCCTGCCTTCTGGGTCCTGCAGTGCACCAGCTCTGACATCAGGAGGAGATCAGAGAGAAAACAGGATGAGGGTCACAGAAAGTTCTACGTCCATGGTTTTAATCCTTGCCAGAGTCTACCACACCGGCACTGTAATATCATGACCATTTTTTGTTGTGATGTTTTTTAAAAAATCATTCATTCATTTATTTTATTTTTGGCTGTGCTGGGTCTTTATTGCTGCCCACGGGCTTTTCTCTGGTTCCAGCGAGCGGAGGCTGCTCCTTCTACTTGCGGTACACGGGCTTCTCGTCACGGCGGCTTCTCTTGTTTTGGCTCACAGGCTCTACGGCGTGTGAGCTTCAGTAGTTGCGACGCATGGGTTTAGTTGCCCTTTGGCATGTGGGATCTTCCCAGAGCAGGGATCAAACCCGTGTCATCTGCTTTGGCAGGCCGGTTCCTAACCACTGGATCTCTAGAGAGGTCCCTGTTCATTTTTTGGATTAAAAAAAATTGAGGCTCTGAGAAACGATAAAACTCACTGGCTGTCAAAAGCTACCTAGTGGCCAAGCTGGGATTTGACCCAGTCTGTCTGAGCCCAGGGTCTGAGCACCTAACCAGCAGTCTACACTGCTAACGGCCCTTGTTACTGAGCTGGTGGAGACTGACCTGCTATGCCTCTGGCATAGCATAGTTCCAGGGTTCCTGTTCTGCTCAGAGAACCTGGGGGTGGATGCTGATGCCCATGACCCTGGGGACTGTTGGGGTGGGGAGGGGCCTGGCCCAGCCCCTCGTCTCAGTTGGCACCTGTGTCAGTTCATGTTGCCCAGGCCTGCTGGCTGATGAGCTGTGGTTGCGTTTCCAAGAATGTCACAATGAGTTGATTCCCCAACAGCAATGCCCCTCCCCTGCCTGCCTCCCCTGGGATCTGTCCTCAGCAGGAGGGACTGTTGGGAGGGCAGGGTCACCCCAAAAGGGAGGCCCCTTATCCTGCTTTCACATGTGCTCAGTCGTGCCCAACTCTTTGTGACCCCATGGCCAATAGCTTGCCAGGCTGCTCTGCCCATGGGGATCCTCCAGGCAAGAATACTGGAGTGGGTTGCCATGCCCTCCTCCAGGGGACCTTCCCAACCCAGGGATAGAACCCACATCTCCTACATCTCCTGTATTGACAGGTGGATTCTTTTACCACGGCATCTCCTGGGAAGCCCTTATCCTGCTTTCAGTTCAGTTCAGTCCAGTCCAGTCACTCAGTCGTGTCCAACTCTTTGCAGAAGAGGAAATATAGGCAGGCCACTGGGGAACGTCACACACTCAGGGTCCACCCAGGGGCTCTCCAGATACCTCTCTGGGTCTGGGAGGCCATCTTTTTTTTTTAGCAGCTTTATTGAGGTTTACTCAACATCCCCCCAAATTCATTTATTCAAAGTGCACAATTTGAACTTCCCTGGCAGCCCAGTGATTAAGACTCTGAGCTTCAAATGCAGTGGGTGTAGGGTTGATCCCTGGTCTGAGACCTAAGATCCAACATGACTTACAGTGTGGCCAAAAAATAAGATAAAAAATTAATTTTTTTGAAAGTGCAAAGTTCTACAAATTTTAGAGAATTCACAGAGTTGTACAATCATCACCACAATCTAATTTTACAAGAATTTCATAGCTTGAAAAAGAAACCTGGTACCATTTGCAGTCATTCCCACAGTTACCCCCAGATACAGGCAACCACTAATCTACGTTATGTTTCTATTGATTTAACTTTTCTGAACATTTTATATATTTTTTATATAGTTGTTCTTTAGTCGCTAATTCATGTCTGACTCTTTTGCAACCCCTAGCCCGCCAGGCTCCTCAGTCCATGGGATTCTCCAGGCAAGAATACTGGAGCCATTTCCTTCTCCAGGGGATCCTCCTGACCCAGGGATCCAACCCACATGTCTTGACATCAGCAGGTGGATTCTTTACCACTGATCTACCTGGGAAGCTCTACATCTTATATATAACAGTGAAATATATATGTGTGTGTGTATATATATAGTATATATATATACACACACACATATATAAAATAGTAAAAGACTGACTTTTTCAGTAGGCATGTTTTTGAGGTTCATTCATGTCGTGGCAGGTATCAGAATCCACTCCTTTTTGTGGCTGAATAATATTCCTTTGTGTGAACAGGCCACATTTTGTTTATCCATTCATGAAATGATGGACATTTGGGTGGTTTCCACTTTTTGGCTATTGTGAATGGTGCTGCTGTGAACATGCTCCTACAAGTTTATGCAGACGTGTGTTTTCATTCTCTTTCATTTCATAGATAGCCAGGGGTGAAATTGCTGGGTCATAGGGTAATTCTCTGGTTAACCTTTTTTTTTTTTTAATAGTGGTATTGAAAATAGTGATTTACAATGTTGTGCCAATCTCGGCTGTACAGCAAAGTGACTCAGTGCTATACATATAGACGTTCTTTTTTTGTAATATTCTTTTCCCTTGTAGTTTATCCCAGGATATTGACTATAGTTCACTGTCCTATACAGTAGGACCTTGTTGTTGATCTGTTTAACTTTCTGAAGAACAAACTGTATTGCAGGGTGACTACTCTATTTTACACAAAGCTTCCAGTTCCTTCTACATCCTCGCCAATGTCTTTATTGTCTGTTTTTTGGTTCTAGCCATCTGAGCGGGTGTGAATGGTCGTCTCCTTGGGGTTTTGATTTGTATCTCCGCTGATGGCTAATGATGCTGAGCATCTTCTCATGGTCTCATTGGCCTGTTTTGGGAGAAGTATCCATTCACAGATATTGCTCACTTTTAATTAGATGATTTATTTTCTTCTCATTGAGTTGTAAGAGTCCTTGTTTATTTTTTATTTGTCTTTTTATTTTTTGCTTGTTTGACATGTGGGATCTTAGTTCCCCAACCTGGAATCGAACCTGTGACCCCTGCATTGGAAGTCTTAACTACTGGACCACAGGGGAAGTCCCTGTAAGAGTTCTTTACATAGTTTGGATAAAAGGCAAAGAAGGGCATTGAATGTCTCTGTTTCCAGCGCAGGCCCTGGGGATGGTGAGGACTTGCAGTGGGTGTCTATCTGGACCACTGAGTCAGCTCATTGTGGAACCAGAACTCCAGTTAGCTTATCGGGGGAGGGGGTGGTGCTCAGAGGAAAACCTCAGGGCCCCCAGGGCCTCTGAGCCCCAGTTGCCTTGGAATTGCAGTCAGAGTTAGTGGAGGTCTCTTCTTCTTACACCTGCTTGAGATGGGGGACTCCTCACCTCTGACCCCTCACCCTCTCCCTTCTAGTGAGGCAGCCTTTGTAACCCTGGCCTTGTCTACCTCAGAGCCTCTAAGCCTGACCTTGACCCCAGCTTCTATCAGAGGGCCTCTAAGTGGACTTTGTGGTTCATGCCCAACTACCAAACCTCAGGCTGGGAGCCGTCAGCCCTCTAAGGCACCCTTTCCTTCACCCTCCCCCGACCTGACCACTGACCACCTCTCCCCCCCCACCAAGTATTAGGAGCTGCTGCTTTGAAGATACTGTTTGTGGGGTTCTCGAGGGAAGAATCCTGGGGTGATTTCCCATTGCCCATGTGAGCCCAGAGGCAACCAGGCCCCGTTTTGCTCACCCGGCACAGACTAGGGGAGAAGAGGGTGTATCCGTCCCCTGAGGTCTGTGGTCCACCCTGTTGGCTTTGGGCCTGGGTGCTGAGAATGTGTGACCCTTTGCTGGAGAAAATCTCCCAGCCAAAGGGGCTTTCCAGGGCCTGGCAGAAGGCTTGGCTTTGGCTCTGGCACCTGGTGTGGATTGGCCGGGAGTAGCAGCAAGAGGACAGTGAAGCAGTCCCATCCCAGAGCGATGGCAGCAGAAGTCCCAGGTTTAGATCCTTTCTCTGTCCCTTGGTAGGTGATGCCAAGAGCTCTCTGCACCTCAGTTTTCCTCTTCTGCGAAATGGGTTGTGATCCATCTCACAGTGCTGGCTGTGGCCAAGGAACCAGGGAGTCTGGCTAGCTAAGAGATAACCAAGATGGGGGTTCCGAGTTTATCCTCTTCATCACCTTATTTCTCGTTCCTGAGCCCAGCCTGGGCATCACCTCCATCAGCTTCTCCAGGCGGGGTGATGGAGCTCCCCTTTGGGTTTCTGTGTCCCCCCTCTTTGGCCCAGGCCCCAGCTCTGGGCACACGGCCTTCCTTCCTTCCTTCCTGGGCTGATCTGGAGCTCCTGAAAGTGAAAGTGTTAGTCACTTAGTCGTGTCCAACTCTTTGCGACTCCATGGGCTGTAACCTGCCAGGCTCCTCTATCCATGGGATTCTCCAGGCAAGAATACTGGAATGGGTTGCCATGCCCTCCTCCAGGGGATCTTTCCAACCCAGGGATCAAACCCAGGTCTCCCGCACTGCAGGCAGATTCTTTACCATCTGAGCCACCGGGGAAGCCCACCTAGGGGCAGGAATATGGCACGTTCACCTCTCTGTCCCTAGGTTCTCATCTGGCCTGGTTTGGAGTGGGTGACTGAGACTGGCTGAGCCGACAACCCGTCCTCCCCTGGTGGCCCTGGGCTCAAGGATTCTGAAGGCTGAGCACAAGTTCTCAGGATGCGTGGGCTTCATCCTTGTCTGAGGGAGCTGGGGACGGTGCCAGGCTGGGCTCAACGCCAGCAGGGGAAGCTTGCCGTGTTGGCTCCTTGCTCCGCTGTCCCTGCTGGTGTGTGGGCGGGGGTTTTCTTATAGCAGAGGCCAGCGGGGGCTGGGTGCTCGTGCATGCTGATGCCCTGGGACCTGGGGCCTCTCCCCATCCTGGCTGGGCACTGACGGGGGATTTCTCACTCGGCCCAGCCCTGGGTGGCTGGTGGCTCCTCTCTGCCAGACTGGATGCCAACTGGGGTTGGCTGTCATACTCTTTCCATTCCTAAAAGGAAGGAAATCTGGGAGGAAGGGGACTGGGTCAGGGTGTGTACATCCTGGTCCCTGGGTGGGTGGCCCAACCTCCCTGCTTCCATCCCAGACTCAATGAGTGTCGCAGCACCGTCACGTCATGCGTGTATTTCTTCACCAGTGCAGTCGAGGTCAAGTGCATATTAATCACTAATGTAATTAATCAACACCCCCCCCCATCATGTACCCACCCAACAAAACAAGGAGTGGGCAAATATTTTTAAAAATGAATTAATTTATCTTGGGCTGTGCTGGGTCTTTGCTGCACACAGGCTTTCTCCCATTGTGGCTAGCACGGGCTCCTCTCTAGTTGCGGGGTGCAGGCTTCTCTTGTTGCAAACAGGCTCTAGGCACCTGGGCTTCGGTAGTTGCAGCTCCTGGGCTTCGGTAGTTGCAGCTCCCGGGCTCTAGAGCACGGAATCAATAATTGTGATGCTCAGGCTTAGTTGCTCCGGGGCATGTGGGATCTTCCCGGATCAGGGGTTGAACTCATGTCGCCCGCATTGGCAGGCAGATTCTTTACCACTGGAGCATCAGGGAAATCCATGTGCAGGCATTTTAAAAGGGTAGCGCAGTGGCTTATCCCCCAGAAACTGAATTGCCTGGGTTCAAATCTAGCCTCGAACATTCACCAAACAGTGCCCTGAGCCTCACTTCCTCACCTGTCCTGGCTTTCTCGGGAACATACTGTGTCATAATGTACGTAAAGGCATCCTCAGTGTGGTGCCTGGTCTGTAAGTGCTCAGTAAATGCAGGCGCCAGGCAGTGATGCAGGAGCCCCTGCAATGCCCTGGCTCTCTGAGCCCTCTTCTACTTCCTCGATGTGCTGCCTGCCCTGTGGCCGCCCTCCCCGTGGATGTGAGATGACAGCCAGTGGCCAGGAGACCACCTGCTTCTTGCTCGGTGTCCTGGGCTGGGGAAAGCATTTCTTCCCACAATTGGCTAATGAGGGTCCTAAGTAGGGTTGCCAGATAAAATACAAGACACCAGGTTATTCAGATCCACAATGAGTGAATTTTTGGCAAAAGTATATCCCAAGTGTTCCCATCGGATATCCTATGGTAAACAAAATTTATTTGTTGTTGAGCTGAAATTCATATTTAACTTGACGACCTGTATTTTTATTTGCGAAACCCAGTCCTGATTGTCCTTCACTCCCACCCCAGGCCTGGGGCCAGCCCTGGGCTAACTGATTTAGGTATGCAGGGTTGGGATTGATTTAAACCAATTAAGGTTTAAGCTGGGGTTGGGAATGGGTGTGGGGTCCATCTCCCCCACCCACTGGGCTGAAGGGGCTGCCGTGAGATCACCCTGTTTCCCCACAATTGGGACGGTGTTAGTTACTGTGTGTCCTTCCCCCGCCCACCGAGAGAGAGACTTCTCTTGGAATGAAAAGTTCCAAATTCAGGCAGTGTCTGAATCTCAGCCTCTCCTTGTCCCTCCTTAAACAGAAGGCTTGCCCATTTTACAGATGAAGAGACTGAGACAGGGAGCCTGAGAAAGGAAGTGGCCAGCTGCATGGCTGTGGCTTTTCTGACAGTGGGGACCCAGTACCTGTTGACATCTCTTGCTCTGTTACCAACGGGGGTATTTTTCAGGGCTGCCATGGTGTTATTCACGCTCATGAACCATGAGAATATGAACACCCACCGCTTTTGTCCAGGAATGAGGAGAGTATTGCTAGTCATTGTGCCTTCCTGGGAGCTCAAGATGAGCTGGTCGCCATCCTGGGACCTTTTGGGAAGTGAAATTTCCTCTAGGAAGTTTATTCCTTTAAACTCTTGATTAAAAAAAAAATTATTTATACACTTCTTTTTTGGCTGCGCTGGGTCTTCGTTGCTGCTTGTGAGCTTCTCTAGTTGTCATGCGTGGGCTTCTCTTGCTGTGGAGCACAGATCCTAGGGCTAGCAGGCTCAGTAGTTGTGGTGCATGGGCTTAGTTGCCCCATAGCATGTGGAATCTTCCCGGACCTGGGATTGAACCCATGTCCCTTGCACTGGCAGGTGGATTCTTAACCACTGGACCACCAGGGAAGTGCTGGGAGGGTTATTCCTGCTTGCAGTGTAAGCTCAGGCTTAGGCAATGACCCTCCCAGGGTCCTATGACTGTGGCTCAAACTCAGGGGTCCTGATTGCTAATCCAAGTGGGGTTCTTTAGAGTCAACAGCCCAAGATTTCTTCCCAGGAAATATGTAGGAGTGACTCAGCACTATAACCCCACATCATATGCTGGGTCGAAGGAATGTGCTGGGACTCCCCAACTTAGGAATACCTGGAAAGGGGGCCTCCGGGGTCTAGGGGTTGAGGAGGGAGCAACTGAGACCCTCTTTTCAAAAACTGGACAGAATGGGGCACTTGTCCTCCTGCTGAAGTGTATGATGGTTTTAGGTATACACGGTGAGCCATGTTTTATGTCTATAATTATTAGTTTACCATGAAGTTATAGGTAAGAGAGAAGTACAAGTAGCCCCTCTGACTGATTTCACCAGATAGTGATAAAATATTTCCATTTCAGATAAATAATTTTTTAAAGCAGTCCTATTATGGAAGGTATTAGGTAAGTGATGATGGAGGTGATATGTGTGGATATAGCAGACCTTAAAGGCTGGGGAGCCAGTGATGACATTGGGCAAACTGGCCTCGGTGGAAGCAGCCGGAAGCCAAAGCCCCCACCCTGGGCTTCCTGGCCGTGGCCGCCGCTGAGCTCTGCTGATGAGGTTGGGAAGAGTGTCTACCAGTTGGCCTGCCTTGGAGGTCAGAGTAACTGTGAGTGGGGCCCTGTGCCTGCTACACGGCCATGCCCACCTGTCTGACCAGCAGTTCCCATGGCCCCTGGGGCTTGATCCTCGTGGCCTTCATGTGGATCAGGGGCTTAGGGCTCCCCAACCCTAGGCTGGGGCCCCGCAGAGAAGACTCCCACTGCTGACTTCTGGGGGAACCCCTCAGGGCTGCATCAGCTTTTCTGTGGGTTCCCCACTGCTTGCGTGGGCCTCAGGCTGGCCCACATGTGTTCTCTCATCCTCTTGGAAGGACTCCAGGGGGCCAGGTGGTGTGAGCTGTGACCTATTTTACAGATGTCAGACCAGTGAGTCTAAAGTAGCCTGAAGTTCAGACTGTGGGGGGCTGGGTTCAACTCTGCCACCTGCTTGCCCAGTCTTTTTCATGCCCTCTGCAGATTAAACGAGATAAAATAGAAGGGCACATCTAGAAGGCCCTGGTATACAGCAAGCACCGGATAAGTGTCTGTTTTTGATGTTGATCAGACTCTGGACTCCTAACCCTTCAGTCTTCCTTTGTTTTTTATTCACACGCATTTGGGGAGCATCTCCAGACAATAGGCATCAGGCTTTGGATGGGCAGAGAGCCAGGCCAAAGGTCTCCCATCAAAGTTTCATAGCAGAAAAGGCACAAGGCCCCCAATCTACCCCCTCCATATGCCCCAGCGGAGAGGAAGGAGAGGAGAAAGAACCAGCTAGAAGCCAGGAGGCCTCCTGCTGCAGCCCCAGCTGCCGGAGTGCGGGTAGGTGGCAGTGTGGTTTCCACCCACCCTCTGCTCCTTCCTTGCTCAAGTGATGAAGTATGATGTCTAGAAGACCAAGAAATGGACTCAGAGGCTCTCTGGGTCAAGCAATGTCTTAAAAGGGTCAGCCCTGGCTGGGGGAAGGGGTCACCCTTGTCCATGCTTCCCTCTGTGGGTCTGAGGTGCTTCTTCTAGGGGACGGGTCCCCAGGTAAAGGCCAGGAGGAAGGAGAGGGACTCCCTGAGTTGTGTGAAGACCTGGTGAGCCATCCCTGGACACAGCCCAGTGTGCCGTCCTTCCATTGTGAGAACGATTTGATAACAGACCTGCCCTTGACCCCTTCCAGGTGTCAGAAGCATGGCCAGTGGTGTATAGACGGATGAACCCCTGAATGGGATCCACTTTTATTTATTTATTCTTAGAATTTTATCAGGGCTTCCCAGGTGGTGCTAGTGGTAAAGAACCTGCGTGCTAATGCAGGAGATGTAAGAGATCCTGGGTTGGGAAGATCCCCCGGAGAAGAAAATGGCATCCCACTCCAGTATTCATGCCTCGAGAATCCCATGGATAGAGGAGCCTGGCGGCTACAGTCGATGGGGTTGCAAAGAGTGAGACACGACTGAAGTGACTGAAGTGACTTAGCGCATGCATACTTTTATTTATTTATTTTTGACTGTACTGGGCCTCCATTGCTGCAGGGGCTTTTCTCTAGTGTGGTGAGTGGGATCTATGCACGAGTTGTGGTGCATGGGCTTCTCATCACAGTGGCCTCTCTGGTTGTGGAATTTGGGCTCTAGGGTGCGTTGGCTTCAGTAATTGCCGCTCCTGGGCTCTGGAGCACAGGCACAATAGTTGTGGCGCATGGGCTTAGTTGCCCTGTGGCATGTGGGATCCTCCCAGACCAGCAATTGAACCCTTATCCCCTGCATGGACAGGTGATTTCTCTACCAGTGAGCCAGTAGGGAAGCCCCAGGATCCACTTTTAGAGGCACCATGTTAGAACTGACACTGGGTACAGAGGAGCTAATTCCACCAGAGGGGGCAAGAAAAATTTCAGGGGGGAGATGTCTGCAGAGGAGTTAGACTTGGGACAGAGCAATGAAATCAGTCCGAAAGGCTACTTACACTTCTCCCTACCGCCACCTCCAAGGCCAAGGAAGCAGCCTGTGCAAAGGCCCTGGAGTTTGAAAGAGCCATGACATCTGCCCAGCTGGGTGGCATGAAATTCAACAAACTGCTGTTACTTTATGATGGAGTAGTGGGCTGCCCTCTGGGGACGCTAAGAACCGTGTGTCTCCCTGCTCTCAGCACAGGCTGGAAGACCACAGTTTCTGCAGAAAATGTCTCAGTGCCTTTCTTTGTCTGAGGAACATTATCATCTGGGGTCTAAAGAAGACTGAGCCTCTCAGTGCTTCCTGTGTTTGCAAGCCAGCCAGAAGGTCAAAGTGCAGAGGTGGTGTCCCCTGTAGGCTGGTCCCTGTGAGCAGAACTGTCTGTGTGCCAGGCCCTGCTGACCCATGGCCCGTGCTTAGGGACCACGACACTGCCTCCCCGCCACCCCCAAAGTTGCCTCTGGGTCCACCCCCACAGGACTACCAGAGGCAGCTCCCTGGCCTGTGGCTGGGGCTGCAACAGGAGGGCTCCAGGCTTCCTGTCAGTTCTTTCTTCCTCTCCTTCCCCCTCTCCTGGGGCACTTGAGGTGGGGAGAGGTTGGGAATGGGTAGGATCTTGTGCCTTTTCTGCTGTGTAACTTTGATGGGAGGCCCTTGGTCTCACTGAGCCTCAGTTTCCTCATCTGCAAAATGGGGACACGGCCACCTGCCTCCCAAGTCTGGCACGAGTGTGAAACGAGGCAGGGTTTGCCTGGAGCCTGCAGAGCCAGACTGGGACTCAGGCAGCTGCCTGTAGGGCAAACGTTTCAACCTTCACGGAGGGACTCAAAAAGGGCTCGTCCGCCTAGGATGCAGGGGTGCCCAGGAGGCACATATTTCAGACCCAGTATTTCTGTGCCTCTAAGATGTATTTTTTTTCCTCAGATGTGAATAGTTTCTGAAATTTGAGAGTCTTCCGAATAACGTGCCGGCTCAACGGGCACTGGCATCACTTGTGGTTATTGGTGCCTGGATGCTCGTGGGGCAGCTGGGGGTGCAGCAGAGAAGGACCGGATGAAGCCCCTGGCTTTGTGGCGCTCACATCCATGATGGGGGGAGATGGAGAGAAAGGAGTACGTGAACATGTGATGTCAGGGAACCGTGAGTTCCAGACGGAAATAAAATAAGGCAAAGGGAGAGAGGGTATCCAGGGAGGGGCCTTGGGGAGACCTGTCCTGGAGAGCTTTGAAGGGAGAGCTTCTCTAAGGAGGTGCCTTTTTAAAGAATTTATTTATTTTCGACTGTGCGGCACGGTGGCTCTCTCTAGCTGCGGTGAGCAGGGGCTGCTCTTCGTTGGGGAGCTCGTTGTGGCGGCTTCTCTTGTTGCGGAGCATGGGCTCGAGGGCACATGGGCTCAGTAGTTGTGGTACACGGGCTCAGCTGCCCCGTGGCATGTAGTATCCTCCTGGACCAGGGATCAAATCCACATACCCTGCTTTGGCAGGTGAATTCTTAACCACTGGACCACCAGGGAGGCCCCCCGAGGAGGTGACTTTTGAACTGAGCCCAGCAGGGGGGAAATTAATACAGGGTCCAAAGGTAGACATCCCCGGCAGAAGACACTGCCTGGCCAAAGGCACTGAGGCACAAAGTAGCCTGTGATGTTGGCCCAATTGGGAGGCTTGAAGCCGGTGCCGGTGTCACTTTACAAAGGAGTAAGGTTGAGGTCTGCTGAGGGATGTGTGCTCCTCACCTTCCACACCCCCAGCTCAAGCCATGGCAAGATCTGTTGGGAAAGCATTCTGGGAACTGGCACATGCAAAGGTCCTGAGGCAGGAGGGGGCTAGGCCCACTCAGGAGATGAAAGAGTGAGGCTGTTGCGGAGTGAAATGAGGGAGGGGGTAGCATTCAGAGAGGCTGACAGGGGCAACTCGTCCTGGAGCTGCAGACCTTGGGGGAGAGTTTCGAGCTGAAGCAGTATATATATTTTTTGTCTAGATGTTGTTATCAGGTCATCAGCGGCTTAGAACCGAGGAGGGTGGTTACTTCAGTCCTGTGTGCTCTGTGCTTTCAGAGGGGGCTCTCAGGGGCCCCAGGGAATGAGTCCCCTCACCCTGGGGAGCTCGGGGATGCTGTTCTAAGAGGCGAGACTCCCAGGGTGATCAGGGTGGTGGAGGCAGCTGGAGACCCCTGGCTGTGTGCAGGGAGCTGTTGCTACTTTAGGAGGACAGGAGAAAGGGGAGTGGGGACCTGGGGAGATAGGACCAGCAGAGGCCAGCCACCAGGGCTCCGTTCATCTCAGGCTGAGGGGCAGAGTCAGGCCCAGTCAGGCTTTGTGTGGCTTGTGCAGCACTTAGATTTCTCTGTCTCTCTGTCTCTCTCTATACATAGGCTGAATTGCAATGTGTATAGAAATCAGGATTTAGAACAATTCAGAATTCTGGCTCACTTGAACAATGGAAAACTCTGGCAGCCCTAAACCCCTGTCCCCACCTGACAGGCCCCAGCTGGAGCTGAGTGACAGCTGCCCAGTGCTGGAGCCTCGGAAGGCCCATTGTCCACAGTCTCCACCGCTCCCGATTGCCTCTCACCAGCCTCCTTTCACTCCCTGGTCCCCGGCCTGGTCACTGAGGGCATGTGAGTTTATGGTCCTTGTTGGGGGCAGTGCAGAGCCACGTTGTGAGGGGGCAATCATGGAGGCCAGAGTGGGGGCTTGGAGGAGAAGACGAATGCTGGGAGCCCAGGCTGTTGTGGTCACTGGACCCCCAGCTGCCCCTGCGCCAGGTGCCAACAAGTCTTGGGCCCAGGTGGTGGGCGTGGTATGGAAGGATGGCGCACACCAGCCTCTGGCCGAGACTGGTCTCCTGATGATGCATCATGGGTCTGTCTCCTTTTCCCAGGCTGTCTCCATCTCCTGCCCCCTCTCGCCCTCCTAACTAACCTTTCATCCCACAAGGAACCTCTTCACATCTGGATCAAACTCTCCATAAACTGTTCTGTAAAACCGTCTGGAAGGTTGTCATCAGCGGTAATTGAAGGCTTTCCACCCCACCTGGGGGCAGCCCCTGCGCAGAAGCGTCCTTCCTGGACGCGGGAGTGGCAGGAAGGCCTCTGTACAGTCCCTGGGGCACCCCTGCGTTTGCCCCATGCCTGCAGGCTCCCTGGCCCTCGGTCATGAGCTGCTGACCATGCTTCCTGGTGACTCAGCATCCTGTGCTGACTGTGGAAACCAGAGCTGCCCAGAGCCTTGCAGAAGGAGCCTGGAGGGCCCAAGATGTCGTTTCTAGTCTGGGGTCTGCCCGGGCTCCACCGTGGAGGGGGCGGGGAGGGAGTGGCGGGGTGGCAACGTGCCTGGGGCCCCATGGGCCTCAGTGCTGGAGAGCTTTCTGGATGCTTCCAGCTGCTTCTCTCTCCTCACACACCTGTGCTCATGTTCGTGCTGGCGTGGCCTTCTTTGTGAGGAAGAACTGCTTCAAGAAAGAAGAAAAAGGACTTCTCAGTGGCTCAGTGGTAAAGAAGGAAAAAAAGGGTTAGTTGCTCAGTTGTGTCCAACTCTTTTGCAACCCCACAGACTGTTGTCCGCCAGGCTACTCCATCCATGGAATTCTCTAGGCAAGAATACTTGGGTGGGTTGCCATTCTCTAATCCAGGGGATCTTGCCGACCCAGGGATCGAACCTGGGTCTCCTCCAGCGGCAGGCAGATTCTTTACTGTCTGAGCCATCCAGTGGTAAAGAATCCACCTGCTGGGACATGGGTTCGATCCCTGGTTCTGGAAGATTCCACATGCTGCGGGGCAGCTAAGCCCATGCGCCACACCTACTGAGCCCGTGCTCTGCAACAAGAGAAGCCACCACAATGAGAAACCGACACACTGCAACTAGAGAAAGCCTACACGCAGCAATGAAGACCCAACACAGCCAAAAATGAATATATCAGTTTTAAAAAGGAAGGTCACAGATGGCTGCAGAATGCAGTGGGGGCACTGGCTGCATCTCGCAGCTTCCTGGGCAGTAGGCCCATTGTACAGAGGGGGCAGTTGAGGCTCTGTTCTACAGTGATGAACAAGCAAGCGTTTTCTGAGCTTGACAGGCAAATGTCCTCCCCTCCATCTCGAAGTCCCCTTAGCCTCTGTGACATGTGATGTTGACAAGACCAGGCTGGGGGCTGCCTCCCTGCCCTTCCTGGTCTGACTGGCCCTTCCTGGTGGGAGTGCTCATTTTTGACCTAGACTCAGTGGGTCCTCTAGTCATCTTTCCAGCTCAGCTGGTGGCAAGTTTTCAAGTGGGGACAGAAAGGCATTGTCTACCCTGTATTTCTCTCCCAACTCATGCTTTAGCTATGAACCTGCTTTAAAACTTAAAATTATCACCATAAATAACCTTTATGTGCCACGGGCCTGGATCTCAGTGGTTGAATCACAGTCCTCAACCTAATGCCTGTGTGACCTTGGGCAAGTGTCCCCACCTCTCTGTGCCTTGGTTTCTCATCTTACCAGTGGGGATGGTAACGGTGCCATATGCTGAAGTACTTAACATGCACGGAGTTCTGAGTGCAGGCCTGGCGCTCCGTCAGCTCTGCGCCCGGCTGTGGCCATCGAATCTGATTTTCACAGAAACTCTGTGAGATTTGTGCTGTCATTGGACCCATTTTCTAGTCAACAAAACTGAGGTTCAGAGCAAGTAGTGACTTCCCCCAAGGTCAAGCTATCATTTTTTTTAAATACAAGTTTTAAAAGAATATTTGTTTGGCTGTGCCAGGTCTTAGCTGCAGCACATGGGCTCTTAGTTGCAGCATATGAACACTTAATTGCAGCAGGTGGCAATTCCTAACCAGGTCTCGAACCTGGGCCCCCTGCATTGGGAGCTTGGTGTCTTAGCCACTGGACCACCAGGGGAATCCCCAAGCCATCATTTTTAAAGGTGGAAATAATAATGCCAGGAAAGGGATCAGGCAGGATTGACTGGCAGAGCCGCCCCCCAGGGACACTGAGGGACCACCCCCCTCTCCCCTGTAGTGACAAATCCCCTCCCCAAGCCTCCTCTTGCCTCGAAGCCATCTCCTCCCCAGCACCCAGACACAGGGGAAAGTTCTGTGATCTAACCCCTTCTTGGGAGTTTTCCCCTCCCAAAACACCCTCCCCCATAAGGAACCATTGCAGTCACCCTCTACCACCTCCCCCAGTTTCCAGAAAGTTCTCTCTGGGAGTTCAGAACAGCCTGTGGACCCCTTTGGGCCCCACCCTGCAGATGGCCTGACGAATGTGTGACCCAGCCTGGCTGGATTCCACAACGGTGGTTAAGCGTTATTTATTTCCTTTAATGCACATGTATACACATACAGCTGTCTGGAACGATTCCTGGACTTGGAGCGTGTGTGAGTCAGGGCTCTCAGCACACGCCTGCATGCTGATGTCTGGGCCTACGTGAGCCCATCCATGCATATCAGCATTTTTAATTTAACAGCTTTATTATGGGACATTTCAAAAATGCACAGAAATCGGGAGGACCAGACAGTGATTCCGGCATCCCCACCCCTCGGCAGCGTCATCAGCAGTGTTTTGCAATCTTGTTTTATCACCTCCTTGCGGGCTCCTTCTCCTGCTTTTTTCCCTTTATGGCTGGAGTATTTGAAAGCCAATTGTAGACATCATACCATGCGTGCCGTTTAAAAAAAAAACCACACAAACCACTTCTGAAATAATTCTAGAGTCTGAGGAAATTGCAAAGACAGTACAGTGTGGTCGTATGTACCCTTCACCCAGTTCTAATGGTTACACCTCACATACTTACGGTACAATATCAAAACCTGGAATTGACATTGGTATAGAGTATGTGCATGTGTGTGCACGCGTGTGTGTGTACATGCACAGGCTCGCCTGTGTGCACGCATAGTTCTGTGCCATTTTGTCACATGTGTGGATTCGCTTCACCACCATCACAGTGAAGACTGGAACTACTCCATCATCACAACATAGTCATACCCGCTGTCCTGCCCCCGGCCACCTCTGACCCCCTGGCCACCACTAAGATGGTCTCCATCTCTATAATTCTGTCATTTGAGAATAACAATAGATGGGCTCACCTAGCTTGTGCCCTTGGAAACTGGCATTTTCCCCACACAGCATAATGCCCCTGAGGCCCGTCTGAGTTGTTTTCTGTGTCCCTGGTTCATTCCCTTTTCTGGCTGGGGAGTAACCCGGGACGTTCCTGTGCCACAGTCTGTTTCACCTGTTGAGGGGCGTGTGGGCTGTTTCCAGTTGGGGGCTGTTCTGAATGAAGATGCTGCTGGTTTCTGTGTGGCTCTAAGTTTTCATTTCTCTGGGCTAAATGCCCACCCAGGCATGGGATGGTGTAAACATCTGAGTTTATGTTTAGCGTTCGAGAAATGGACAAGCTCTCTTCCCGAGTGGCCATACAGGTTTATCGTTTGGAAGAGACGCATCCGTTAGGAGACCCAGGGAGGCTGTCCTGGGATCCAGAGCAGCCTTTGATTCCTTTCCCACAGGGGCTGTTCAGTCCCCTCTTTCCAGAACAAACAGCCAAAGCCCGGAGCTAGCAAGTGGGAACGTCAGAATTTGAATCTGGCCTCATCTGACTCCCAAAGCCTCTGGGGCAGGTGGCAGGAATCGGTGTGGGAAGTCTTAGTGTGAGCAGTGAGCAGACCAGGGAGTGAGGGAGAAAGACCCTGGAGGGGGTGAGGGGGCAGCAGAGACCCTGGTGAGAGGAGGGGCCAGGACCTGCCCACTCCCTCCTTGCCAGGCTGAACCAGCTCCTGTCTCTTGACCTTTGCCCTGGCCTTTCCTCTCTCCATCACAGAGGGGACTGTGGGTCTGTCGCCAGCTGGGTCTCCTTGGCTCCAGTGGGTGGCCCTGCCTTTCCTGCCACCCGGGTCCCTGCTGGAAGGGACTCCCCACCAGCCCCACCTTTCCCCCGAACCTCCATCCTTCCCCTATCGGCCTGAAAAGCTGTGGCTAAAGCAGAGAAGACTCATTCTTTGCAATTCATCCTCCCCTGCAGCCATCTCTGAGCCTCTCCGCTGTGCTTTCGTGTCATGAAGATGCTATAAGCAGCAAGGATGGTACCACCTATAGTTGCCCAGGTGTCGTGGCCGGTGCTTGAATACACGATTTCATGTGATTGGCATGATCACCCTGTTGGCAGATTTTATTACCGCCGAACACGTGCAGAAACTCCCCCATGTCATCAGGGGCAGAGCTAGAAGTCAGAACCGTGTCCCTTTGACCCAAACCTGGGTGTCTCCTGGCTGAGCCCGGTAGGATAGTCTGTCGCCAGTTCTGCGGAAGGAGTCTTATCTTTCAAGCCCAGGAGGGGCCAGCCTGGGGCTCTGAGGGATCTAGACTCTGCCCAGGGGGCCCACCTGCCCAGCTGTGGGTCCAGGCGACAGTGCAGGGGCCCGAGGGATGAAGTCTCTGCCCAGCCCAAGGTTCCAGGTCGGCCCTTCTCCTCAGCTGGCTACTTCTTACCTGCCTTGCTGTGTGAGCCCGGGTAGGTGACTTAGACTCTCTGAGCCTTGCTATCGGTTCTGTATAGGGCAATCAGCCTTTGCCTACGGAGCTGGCCCAGCTGCCAACAGCTTCCTAACCTGGAAAGCAGCCAGTGGTCAAAAAGGGAAAAGTGGATTGGTAGGTGAGGCCCCATCCCGGGTGCCAGCACTCACCCTGACCTTGGACGAGTCCCTGCAGCCGGGGGCCTCTGTTTCACACTCAGCCAGCATGGCTGCCATGACGAGACTGAGCTGACTCATGGGCCGGCTCTTTGTGGACCATGAGACACAAGACAAGTATGGAGCTTTCCTGGCCCGTCAAACCGCAAGTCTAGAGCTCGGTGTTTTTATTTCTGAGCCTGCTTCGCTTTTGTGGCTCCACTTTCATTTTTTAAAGTTGAGTTGAGCAAGTGTCTTTCTGATCAGATCACATTTTCTGTGCGCTGGCGGAGTGGGGGACACAATCCACCCCGCTCTGGGTGCCTGCTTTGGGTCACTGGCATTTCCTGAGTGCTGCGCATGCCTGGCTCGGCGCTGGGGATGCAGACGGGAGCCCAGCTGTGGTCTCTACCTGCCAGGGGCCCAGAGCCCACTGTGGGGAGGGGGTCAGGAGTCGGGGGGTTGGACCATCATGACTCGAGTGGGCGAGCTCTGCCGGGAGACACCGGCAGGCCAGGTTAGAGGAACGAGGACCTCTCAGGTGACTTCCTTGGACACAGAAGTCTGAGATGGACCATAAAAGATGGAGTGGGAGACAAATGGGCAAAGAAGTGGAAAAGGGTATTCTAGGCAAAAGGAACAGCATAGACCAAGACCCGGAGGTATGTAAATGCAGTCACACCCCTGCCCCCTTCTGCATGAGTCCCAGGTATGTGAAATTGCCCAAAATAGAGGTCCCCCAGCCTCTGGGATCTAGTATCTGATGATCTGAGGTAGAGCTGATGTAATAATGCTAAAGTGCACAATCAGTGTAATGCGCCTGAATCATCCCCAAACCATCCCCTGCCCCTCCCCACCCAGTCCGTGGAAAAACTGTCTTCCACGAAACCAGTCCCTGGTGCCAAAAAGGCTGGAGACCGCTGGCCCCAGCCACCCTCCACAGTGCTCTCTCTGCTGGAGGCTCAGGGTTACCTTGAGACTGGGCTGCCCAGTTGGCACCTTGGGGCTGCAAAGTGCCTTTCTCTATCCTTAAACATTGACAACTCCATCTGTCCCTCTCTTCATCTGTCTGCCCACCATCCGTTCATGCATCCATCTCTCTGTTCATCCGTTAGTCATCTGTTCATCCATCCACCTCTCTATCCATCTTGTCTGTCCATCCATGCATCTTCGCATCCATTTGTTCACATCCATCTGTTCATCCATCCATCCACTCATGCTTCCATCTGTCTGTTCATCCATCCATCCATTCATCTGTTTATCTATGCATCCATCCATTCACGTATCTATGCATCCATCTATCTGTCCAACCATCTATTCATCCAGCCAGCCAACCAGCCATACGTTCAACAAGTATGTGCTGAGTGCTGACGGCGTGCCAGGCCCTGCTGGGCAGAGCCTTCTCTGGGCTGGTTGCAGGGCAGGTGATGAGCAGACGTGAGCTGAGCTTTGCTGCACTCCCTCCCAGGGCCCTGCCCTAGATAGGCACAGACTTGCCCCTGAGTCCCTCCTTCCCCATCCTGGGCGGCCCGGTCTTGTTAGGAGGGAGGCGGCCTTCAGCTCTCAGCTTAGGAAATGGTCCCTGACAGTCAGCTCTTGAGAGCCTCCCGTCCTCGTCCTCAGAGGAAGATGAGGAAATCACCCCGGATCACAGACGGCTATGCATCCCCCACGACGTGAGCTTCCTGCCGCCCGGCTGAGAACCCTACCCCGGCTGCCTTTCTAGGGATGTTCACCCCGGGGCATGCTGAGTCACAGGTGATAATGCTTCAGCTTTCTCTCCCCACCCCTGGCCTTTGTGTTTCCAGACAGAACTCCACATGCTCACACTGCCCGTCCAGCATCTCCACAGCCCATCCCAGCTGGCCTGAGAGCCTCACAGCAGTGATGTGACTTAGTTTTCAGTTACGTGACTTAAACCACGTCCCCACTGGTGATGCTTGGGAAAGCCAAAACCATCCCTAACTTCCCTGTGGACCCTGCTTGGCCTCCTGAGCCCTGAGGTCCATGACCTTGGCTCCTATCTGGCCACTTAAGAGATTTGGGAAAGAAATGGATTGATTTTTATTTGGCTACACCAGGTCTTTGGTTTTCATTGTGACATCTTTAGCTGTGGCATGTGGGATGGGATGGGATCTAGTTTTCTGATCAGGGATCAAACCCAGGCCCCTTGAATTGGGAGCGTGGAGTCTTAGCCTCCTGGAACAAGTATGGGAGTCCCGAGATGGGGAAAATTCGAGTCCAGTTTTCAAGTTGAACCATTTCGCACAGAAGTATGGGCATCTGCCTTGCCCTGTAAACGGAAGCATTGGCCAACATTGCATCCATGTGCCAGTCTGCTGGGGGTTTGGGGGCTGGGGCCCAGCAGGACTGCCCGTTCAGGTGGAAGGTAGACACCCCCTATTTCATGCTAGAGAAGAGCATGGGGCAGGACTGAGTGGGTCAAGGCCAAGAGAGACCTTGCCTGCCTTGGGTGACCCCTGGTATGATGACATTGCAGGGTTGGCAGTCAGCGGGATGGCTTTATTTCAGCTGCGAGGCCCGATCATTTCTTCTGGGAGGGGTGGGCTTCCTTTCAGGGAGTGAGTTCCCCATCCCCCATCCTGAGGTTAAATCCACCCTGGACCAAGAGCACAGCGTGGGAAAGGTAAGCCTCAGAACAGGGTCAGAAGTGACCTCCTGAGACTTTGGGGGTGTTGTGGGTCTGGCTCTCAGGGGACAGAATTGTGCCCCTCCTTTGAGATGGGAGGTGGGTTCAGAGTAAGACAGGTGGGCTTCAGAGGCGCTCTGAAAATGGGCCTGGTGGTGGTGGGGCTTGGAACAGAACGCCGTCTGTGGCTGATAAGGGCTGGAGTGGTACACCCAGACTCCCATCCCCGGGCCCATGGGGTGAAGCCTAACTTGGATGAAGTTTCCATCCTGGTGGGATCTTGGTACAGTCACGATAATCTGGATGTGGAATGAAAACCTGACTCTCTGTTATCACAGGCCTCATCATAGGAATGTAATTTCTCTGATAAATACTCATTGATACCCACTTTTGCAGGGGGAGGGGAGGGTCTTCAGTTCAATTGAAACATCATTCTTGCCTCAGGAAAACACAATCAGGGCCATACGGAAGGCTTCCTGGAGGAGGTTACACCTTGGTGGGAGTTGTAAATGATGCAGTGAGCTTCTAGCCAGGCGAAGCCCAGAGGAGAAAGGGCCCCAAGAGAACAGGAGGGACAGTGGGAGAAGGCATGGAGGCGTGAAGGTGCCCAGCCTGTTGGGGACAGTGGACTGAGGGGAGTCAGCACTGGGGGCTGAGGCTGGATCAGAACCGCCTTGTCGGGGGTCTTCCCTGGTGATCCAGTGACTAAGACTCTGAGCTCCCAGTGTTGAGGGCCCAGGTTCAATCCCTGGTCAGGGAACTAGAGCTTACATGCCACAACTAAGACCTGCAACAGCCAAACAAATAAACAACAAAACAAAAATGAGACTCGGGAAGTAGGAGCTAGAAGTGTGTCCTGATGCCAGGGGGGGAGGAATGAAAGCGTTTTCAGTAAGGGGCTGAGGTGAGTTTTCTAGAGCCCTCAGCTGAATGGAGAATAGCGGGGTAGGGGGTTGCTATTACATTGCCAAGATGTGGCCATGAGTGGTAAGAGGCGAGATGTGGAAGAGGTATAGAAGGAGCCCTGGGGTCCACTGGCTGGAGGTGGATGGAGGAGGAGGTCTCTTCTCTGGGAGTAGGGGAAGCAGAGCCAAGAACCTTGGCAATGATAGACCAGAGGCCATTCCCTGGAAGCCTCTCCCCCGATCACCCTAAGAAGAGGTCCCCAGATCACTGGTGTTACAAGGTACGTGGTGTAGGGAGGCTGGGAAGAGTTAAGATCTGAAGGATGATGATGAACTGGATGCATGTCAAGGGGAGAGTAGGGGGCACCTGTGGCAGATGGCACAGCATGTGCTAAGGCCCTGTGGCTGCAGAGACAGAGGGGGCAAAAGGGGCCTGCATGGCTGGACATGGGAGCAAGGTACGAGATGAGGTCAATGGGTACAGGAGCCAGCCCGCAGGACATAGGTGAGCCACTGAAGGACTTTAGCTGGTGACATCATCTCATGTGTCTGCAGTGGTCACCAGACTGCAGGAGGTGACATTCTTAGATCAGTCCAGGAGCTGGAGCATGTGTCCAGATGAAAGGTGAACTCATGTGACTCCCACAACCAGAAAAAAATACTAAACTGCATACATCATAGGTACTCGTTTTCTTGGGCTGCCATGACAAACTGTCACAAACAGGGTGGCCTAAAATAACAGAAATTGGAGGAAATATGGTTCAATGTAAAAACAAAACAGAAATTGTTTCGCTCAGAGCTCTGAAGGCTGGATGTCTGAGTTAGGTTGCTGGCAAAACCCTGCTTCCTCTGAAGTTTCCAGAGAAGGATTCTCTGCCTGTCTCTTCTAGCTTTTGGCGTTTGCCAGCAGTCCTCGGTGTTCCCAGCTTGTGACTATATCCCTCCCATCTCTGCCTCCTTCATCAGAGCCCAGGCCTTCTTCCCTGGGTCCCTTCTTGTAAGGATCCCATTGATTGGACCCTAATCCGTGGCGACCTCATCTTGACTTGATTATATCAGCAAAGTCCTGATTTCCAAATAAAGCCACGGTACCTAGGCTTAGGACTTCAACACCTGTTTTTTGGGTGGGGCACAATCATCCCGCGACATCAGAGGATCTTGATTTTGTTTCAAACACACGTGTGGTCACTCACATTCTGTTTCTTTTTTAAAATATTTAATTAATTTTTGGCTGTGCTGGGTCTTCATTGCTTTTGCACGGGCTTTCTCTAGTTGCAATGAGCAGGGGCTGCTCTTAGTTGCGACGTGAGAGCTTCTCATTGCAGAGACTCCTGTTGCAGAGAACAGGCTCTTGGGCACACAGGCTCAGTAGTTGCATCTCCGGGGCCCCAGAGCACTTGGGCTTTGGTAGGTGCAGTGCAGGGGCTTAGTTGCCCCACGGCATGTGGAACCTTCCCAGGCCAGGGATTGAACCTGTGTCTTCTGCATTGGCAGGTGGATTCTTATCCACGGAGCCACCAAAGAAGTCCCGGTTCTGTTTTTTGATGCAGATGCTTGTTACCCAAGAGTTTTCACTCAAAATTGAGCTGTGTGTTGATCTGTACACCTTTCTGCACCCGTATTCTATTTCAAGTAACATATTAACATGTATGTACATGCCAAGAACAGAGGATGGCAGCCACTGTCTCATGATGCTAACAGAGGCTTCCCCTGAGTGGTGGGTTTTTGGATTCATTTTCTCCCTGGATGTTCCGATTTTCTGCCATAAGCATGTGTTAACTTTATTGCATAATAAATAAATCAATCCATGTGTATCCTAAAAGAAGAGCTAGAAAGGAACCTTTATCAGTCCTTCCCTGAACCCAAAGCTATTGTAACAGGAGGTGGGGGATTGAGCAGGTAATTTGGTCTGCCCTTCCAATCTGTTCCAAATAAATATTTTTAGCCCCATTACCCACCCCTTCAAATGTCCTGCTAATGATTTGTGGCTCTGATGATCCAAAGAGACTTTCTGTGGAGCGTGTGGCTTGGCAGTTACCTCACCTGTGTCCTCTTCTGGAGGGAGGACGGGGTAATAATAGAACTGACCTCATGGGTGGCTGGGAGGCTTCATTGGAATAATGCACGTGAAACCCTCTGCACGGGGCGGGGCTTCCACGAATACCCTCCCGATTAGGAAATGCACAGATCACGGTGGCGGGCATCTCGCTGTCCTAGTTGAATGGCTCAGCTGGTCAGGGAAATAATACCTCGCCCCAGCGCACATGGTCATCCTTGGGGGATGGTCAGGAGGTGATGGGGGCTTCCCTTCCCGGCGTGTTTTTGCGTTTTGCTCCCTTTTAACACAGCTTGGTGCTCTTCTCCTGCTGACCTCCTTACCTGTTGCAGCTGTGTGCTAATTCATCGTGTTTAAGGCCATGTGCTGCCGTGACGGCTTAGTCATCATGGGAAGATTTAGAGGGAGCAGGTGGGGAGCGAGTGCTGAGAAGGTAGCTGGACGAGAGGAGCCAGCGCTGGTGGGGCGAGGGGGTGGAGCTGTTTGTAATTCCCCTTCGGGCCCGCCCCCTGTCCTGGGCCACGCCCCCTGGCCTGGACCACACCACTGGCGGCTGTATCTCACGGTCTCTGCCCACACGCTTAGGAGGTTGAGCTGTGCCTTGTTTGGAATCTAGTCTCTCCTTTGGCAATATCTGCCCAAATTACAAACGCAGAAACCCTCTGTCCCAACTGGGCTGCTGCCCAGAAATAATCCTACAGATAAACTGGGACTCGTGGGACATTATTTATGTACAAGGTTATCCTTTGCAGCATTGTTTAAAAGCCAAATACTGAAAGCAACCTAAACCCTCCATCAGTAGGGGGCTGATTAATGACACTGGCACAATCCTATAATGGAATACTGTACTCTGCTGCTATAAAGAACAGCGTGGAACCTTCTCTAAGCTTTATTAGGTGAGAAAAGCAAGGTTCCAAACAGTATATGCCTCTTTGCATAAAAAGGGAGGGGTGAGTATACATTTGTATCAGCTAATATTTGCATAAAGAAACTGTGGCTACCCACTGAATGACTAAAGGTTAATTGTGGAGGTGGGGGTGAAACTTGGTGGTTGGGGTACACAGAGACGGGAAGGGACATAGATTTGTTCATTGCCTGTTTTCTGTGTGGCTCAGTGGTAAAAAAAAAAATAAATCTACCAGGAAGGGGAACACATGTAAACCCATGGCTGATTCATGTCAATGTATGGCAAAAACTATTACAATATTGTAAAGTAATTAGCCCCCAACTAAAATAAATAAATTTATTAAAAAATAAATAAATAAATAAATCTACCTGCAGTGCAGGAGATGCAGGTTCGATCTCTGGGTTGGGAAGATCCCCTGGAGAAGGAAATGGCAACCCACTCCAGCAATCTTGCCTGGGAAATCCCGTGGCCAGAGGAGCCTGGCGGTCACAAAGAGTCGGGCATGACTTAATAACTAAACAACAACATGTGAACTATCTAGTTTTCAAAATTGCAAATTAAAAAAAAAGTAACATCTTTGAAAGAAAGCACTTTTTTGTTTGTTTTTAAAATATTGATTTAGTTGTTTGGCCATCCCAGGCCCTAGTTGTGGCAATAGGATCTTTGCTGCGGCATGCCAGGTCTAGTTCTCTGAACCTGACTGAACCTGGGCCCCCTGTGTTGGAAGCGCAAGAGTCTTAGCCGCTGGACTACCTGGGAAGTCCCTGAAACAAAGCCTGTTTTAAAGCAGCAGCTGGGGCTCAGATGCCCCATTGCGTCTTGTTTCAGCCTCTAGTAGCTGTGTGACCTTGGGCAGGTTACTCAACCTCTCTGGTTTCAGTTCCTCCATCCATGAAGTGGGAGTAATAACAGTCCCAACCTTGAGCTGTTGGAAGGATTAAATGAGATCAGCGTGCCAGGTGTCTGGCATGCAGTAGGCAAGTAACAAGAGTGGGTAGATGGTGGCAGAGGGTTGGCTTTCTGAAAGCAACGCAGTTTGGAACAGGCCCCAGATGACAGGATGTGAGCCCTGGAGCCACTGTGAGCCTTCTCTCTAGTGTCTGCATCTTCACTCTGCCGCAGGGACCCTGGCCTGACAGGAGCTGTTTGTTAAGTGACAGTGGTGTCTCCTGTCTTTCTGCCTGCTTTCTTTTTTTTTTTTTTTTTTTTTTATAAATTTATTTATTTTAGTTGGGGGCTAATTACTTTACAATATTGTAATAGTTTTTGCCATACATTGACATGAATCAGCCATGGGTTTACATGTGTTCCCCTTCCTGGACCCCCCACCCACATCCCTCCCCATCCCATCCTTCTGGATCCTCCCATTGCCCCGGCCCTGAGCCCTTGTCACATGCATCGAACATGGAATGGTGTTCTGTTTCACATATGATAATATACATGTTTCAATGCTATTCTCCCAGAACGTCCCACCCTCACCTTCTCCCTCAGAGTCCATAAAATTGTTCCATGCATCTGTGTCTCTTATTCTGTCTCGCATATAGGGTTATCGTTACCATCTTTCAAATTCCTCTGCCTGCTTTCTGTCTGCGTGCTCAGCGCAGTCAGCATGGGGAGATCTCACAGCCTTGAGTCCTGGGTGTGCGTCTTCGGGAAGGCAGGGAGAGGAGGGCTGAGCTCAAGCACGTGAGGACCAGTTGGGATGCTGTGAATGGGAGCCCTGGGTGGTGTGTCCCTTTGGAGCTGGCTCTGCTCTCCTGCCATTGGTTCTACTTCCTGGAAACCATAAGTGTGCGGAGCCTGGGGTGTTGTCCTTGCGTGGACACCCATGACTACCCCAGCCCTCATGCTGCACGGATGACACCAGCAGAGCCGGGCACCGCCTGCCCAGACTCCGGCCGTGGACACAGAGAGAGCCAGACCCCAGCCCTCAGGTCAGAGGCCTTCCCACTCCTGCCTAAGGAGGGTTTTTCCCCGGATGGTTCTACTCACCAAAGCTTTGGGGGCTGGTTGCCCTGAAGAAACAACCCCTGTGCCTCACTTTGTTCACCTATGAAATGGGGCCATTGCCCTCCTCCCTCCTCCCATGAGGACAAAGTAAGGCTTTCCTCCTTTGGAGGCAAGAGGGACCAGGGGACCCATGCCTTCATCTGTGTTTTTGCCTTTACTCAGTGGAGACGGTCCTGAAATCCAAGTCAACGTGGCTTCTGTCATGTGACTTCTAATTACAATAGACTTTTTTCTTTTCTGTTTTGCCTACTCTGGGTCTTCGTTGTGAGCCTCTCTAGTTGTGGCACAAGGGCTTAGTTGCCCCATGGTGTGTGGAGTCTTTTAGTTCCCTGACCAGGGATTGATCCTCCATTCCCTGCTTTGGAAGAGGGATTCTTAACCACTGGACCACCAAGGAAGTCCCTAAAAATACAGTCAACTTGAGTGGATGGGTAAGACATAGCTCCAGACTCAGATGTCTAGGAGTTTGAGTTTTGTATAAATTTATTCCATTGCTGTTGGTGCCTCCATTCTGCCAGGCTGGCGGGAAGGTTTAGCCTCGGTTTGTCAGGGCTAACCCACCTGTGAGAGTGGATGCTGTGGTCTGCTAACATTGACAGATACAAATAACGCGTGCAGAGGGGGCGTCAGGAGTCCCTTGAGATCTGGAAGATTGGGGCTGCCCAGGACAGGACCCAATGGTCAGGATCATCCCTTTCCTGTCTTGGGGGTCTCTCTGACACTCAGGAATCAGAATGGGGTCTCTTCTTCTTCCCCTACTCAGCATAAGCTTTTCCCTAGTGCTTCCAACATGTTCCTGGTCCAAACATGGCGCCCTGGCCTCCATTCCCTGGAGGCCCCGAGGGCTAGAACAGGGGTTGGCAACCTTCCTGTTAAGTGCCAGATAGTAAATATTTCAAGTTTTACAGGCAGTATAGTCTCTCTGTGGGTCAGAAGCAGCCCCAGACAATACAGAAGCAAATGGGCAGGGCTGTGTCCCAGTAAAGCTTTATTTACAAACATAGCAGAAGAAACAGTCAACTTGGGAAACCGTATGAAGGCTCCTCAAAAAATTAACAGAAGCTCCACATGGTCCAGCAATTCCACTTCTACGTTTATATCCAAAGGGATTGAATCAGGATCTCAAAGAGCTATGTATACTTCCATGTTTATTGCAACATTTTTCCCAATAGTCAAGATATGGAAGCTAAGGTCCACTGACAGATGAATAAATTAAGAAAACGTTGTATACGCATACAGTGGAATAGCATTTGGCCTTAGGAGAGAAGGAGATCTCGCCATTTGTGACATGGATGAACCTGAAATACATGGTAAGTGAAATAAGTCAGTTCCAGAGGGATAAATAGTGCATGATTCCACTTATATGAAGAATCTAAAATACTCAAACTCTGACTTGCCTGCGAGTCTAGTGGTTGGGAATCCGCCTGTCAGTGTGGGGGACACAGGTTCAATCCCTGGTCTGGGAAGATCCCATATGCCTCAGAGCAACTAAATCCGTGCACTGCAACTACTGAAGCCCGAGTACCTAGAGTTCATGCAAGCCACTGCAGTGAGAAGCTCAGAACACCAAAACCAGAGAGTAGCCCCCACTCTCCACAGCTAGAGAGAGCCTGCACTCACAGCAACAAGGACCCAGCACAGCTGAAAAATAAAAAAATAGTCAAACTCGCAGAAGCAGGGTGATAGTGGCCAGGGGCTTGGGATATAGGAAAAGGGGGACTTGCTGTCCAATGAGTATCAAGTTTCCATCATGTAAGATGAATAAATTGTAGAAATCTGCCATACAACAGAGTGCCTGTAGTTGACAATACTGTATTGTGTACTTTAACATTTTTTAAGAGGTTGATCTCATGTTTTCATGGTAAGTGTTATTTGTTCTGTTCAGTTGCTAAGTCATGTCCAACTCTTTGCAACCCTATGAATTGCAGCATGCCAGGCTTCCCTATCCTTCACCATCTCCTAGAGTTTGCTCAAACTCATGTCCTTTGAGTCATTGATGCCATCCAACCATCTCATCCACTGTCGCCCCTTCTCCTCCTGCCTTCAATCTTTCCCAGCATCAGGGTCTTTTCCAATGAATCAGCTCTCTGAATCAGGTGGGCAAAGTTGGAGCTTCAGCATCAGTCCTTCCAGTGATTTCCTTTTTCAGGATTGATTTCCTTTAGGGTTGGCTGGTTTGGTCTCCTTGCAGTCCAAGGGGCTCTCAAGAGTCTTCTCCAGCAACACAGTACAAAAGCATCACTGAAGCTGAAGTGTCTTTAGCACTCAGCCTTTTTTAAGGTCCAACTCTCACATCCGTACGTGACTAGTGGAAAAACCGTAGATTTGACTGTGCGGACCTTTGTCTTACTGCATTTAAAAAGAACCCACCTCAAGCCAGACTGTAGCTGGCTGCTCCCTGGCCTCAGTATATGTAAGCCAAAGCCTTAATGTAAAGACTCAGAAAGTGATCCTGTCGCACCTGTTGTACTTCTTCTGGAGGTCAGGAGGAAGGGAAGACTCTTCGCTGAGAAAGAAGGAAGAGGGGAAATGCCCAGAGGACTGAGACTTTTGTAAATCAAATACTCCCTAATTTACCTTTGAGGGGAAGATACATTTTCCTACAGTGATTTGCCTAAAGCTACCTGTGCTTGATGCCTCCAGGGTCATCAGATTCTCAAAAGCTCTTTTGTAAACATCCCGAGTTCTGGTAAGTCCCCAGCACTCCCAGATGTGTAACCAATGTCTCTTGTCTAAGGCTGGACTAGGGTGGGTCCTGGTTACCACTTTCTCCCTGATTCTGAATAAGACGCCCTGCCTCTCTGTGCTTAAGCTATAAATTGAGGAAATCCACGCCACCTCTGCTCAGGGTTGTCCCAAGGCTCACATGGCACAGTTTGTCAGATGCCCAGCCCGGGGCCTGGCAGAGGTGGGTAATTGGAATAGGTAATGAATGGAAATTGACAACCCAGCCTCATGTTGTAATTATCTTGGGCAGAGAGTTAAGTCAAGTAATGAGAGAGATACTTAGACATAGAAATGGCAGGATTCAGGAAGTGAATTGAAGGCAGGAGGAGAAGAGGATGACAGAGGGGTAAGATGGTTGGATGGCATCACTGACTCGATGGACATGAGCTTGAGTAAGTTCCAGGAGTTGGTGATGTACAGGGAAGCCTGGCGCGTTACAGTCCATGGGGTCGCAAAGAGTTGGACATGACTAAACGGCTGAACTGAACTCGGGGAGTGAATTCCTTAAGTCCCCCTTCTTTCTGTGTATCGTGGTCTCACTGTGGAACTTCCTGGAG
This sequence comes from Giraffa tippelskirchi, assembly GCF_054371585.1. NCBI lineage: Eukaryota > Metazoa > Chordata > Mammalia > Artiodactyla > Giraffidae > Giraffa > Giraffa tippelskirchi. Next base: position 28,172,023 of record NC_137287.1, read on the forward strand.
CCTCAGTTTCTGCCTCTGTGAAATGGGGATGATGAGTAGGCTCAACTTGTGGAGGACGTCAGTGAAACAGTGCCCAGTGCCTTGCAGGCAGTGGGTGCCTGATAACAGGGAACATTTAGTATTAACCTCTGCTGGGTCCCTTCTTCACTGCCTTGTGCTACGTTGACTCATCTGGGTTTCGCCAGCAGCCAGTGACCTCCTGGGGACAGGGTCCAGGTCTTGGTTGGAGCAGGGAGGGTGTGCCATCCCTCGGATCACTCAGGGAGAGGGTCTCATGCTGAGGCTTCTCTTACCCAGAGCCTGGATGCCAGCATCTGCTGGAACTTATAAGATCATCTCATCTTTATCATCTCTATTTACACAGCTACCTGCTACCTACAGCCAATAGTCCAGGCTTTCCACTGTGACAGATGTGTGCTGAGTCCTTTAAGAATGTTCTCAGTTTAAAAAAAATGAGTTGGTTTTGGGATTTCCCAGGCAGTCCAGTGGTTAAGACTCTGCACTTCCACTGCAGGGGCACAGGTTTGATCCTTGTTCAGGAAACTAAGATCCCACATGCCATGGGGTGAGGCCATAAAAAAAAAAAAGAGTTGATTTCAAGAAAAATATTAAGCAAAGAAAGAGAACAGGAGGAAAAATCAAACACGATTCAAGTTCGGGAAGGCCTGGAATAGCATACAAAACAGGCCTGGGCTACATGGAGCAGATTGGGGCTGGTGAGGTAGGAACCAGATTTCTCAGGGGGAGGGGGTACTTCAAGGACTTGGAAGTGCTTAACATCTCCAGGCCTCAGTTTCCTCATCCGCAAAATGGGGGAGGTGATGATGGTGAGAATTCACTGAAGTCAAGCACCTGAAAGACTTGGCATGTCTGACACTCAGCTATCCATTTTGGGGATGGGAAGGGGAGTTGTGACATGATATCCTAGATTGGGTGCTGGAACAGGAAAAAGGGCATTCATGGAAAAAACGGGGGAAATCAAATGAAGTCCAATGTGTACATAGTTACAGTAACACATGTTAACGGCTTAGTTTGGACTGAAGTACCATAGTCACTTGAGATGTTAGCGTGAGGGGAAGCCACGTGAAGCGTGTGTGGGACCCTGTGTTCTATCTTTGTGACTCTTCTGTCAATCCAAAATGTTAGTCACTCAGTTGTGTCCAACTTATTGCGACCCCATGGACTGTAACCTGCCAGGCTCCTCTGTCCATGGGATTCTCCAGACAAGAATACTGGAGTGGGTTGCCATTCCCTCCTCCAGGGGAGGGCTTCCCTTGTGGCTCAGCTGGTAAAGAATCTGCACACAATGCGGGAGCCCTGGGTTCGATCTCTGGGTTGGGAAGATCCCCTGGAGAAGGGAAAGGCTATCCACTCCAGTATCCTGGCCTGGAGAATTCCATGCTCTGTATAGTCCATGGGGTCGCAAAGAGTCGGACACGACTGAGCGACTTTCACTTTCTCCAGGGGAACCTTTCTGCATTCAATCTAACCCGGGTCTCCTGCCTTGCAGGCAGATTTTTTAACCGCTTGAGCCACCTAGTCAATCCAAAATGTCTCCAAAATAAAGGTTAACAAACATCAAAATGAATGGGGCCAAATGCTATAATCAGAGAAAGGAGATGTGGAGGCCAGCTTAGGAAGTTAGGAAAAGACCTCTCAGAGGAAAGGAAGACTAAGCTGCAGAGAAGAGCATGGTGTTCCTCGAGGAGGGGACAGCTGTCTCCAGGGGAGGACGCAGGGAAGCCAGCCCTTCCCGGCCCCTGGTCATTGCATCTGCTCTTCCCCTACCTGGAGCCACTCTTACCTCCTTCCCTTAATCTGGCTCAGAGCCAGCGTTGTCCCCTCAAGGGCTCTCCTTTGCTTTCCTCCCCCTGTACTCTCGGCTCCTCTCCACCGGGGTCACCTTCCTCTGCCTTCTGGGGGTGGGTGGGCAGGGGTGGGACCAGTGAAGCAGCTGAGCAGCATGAGACACCTTGAGAAGTACCACAAGGGGAGGCGGGTCTTCAAGGTGGGGACCCACTGATCAGGGGTCACTCAGCGTGTATGGTGGATTAGATTTCTCTAATCTAGTCAAGGACACAGGTCAAGACCATGACCTGGAGGTCTTAAACCTTAAGCCCCTGGCCCTCTCCTTAAACCTGCTGTGGGATGGTTCTTCCTTCCATCCTGGCAAATGCTGAGCACTGACTGCATGCAGGTGCCCTGACCAGTCTAGGGAATCATGCAGCCAAAAGGCTGGGCGAGTCTCTGTCTCCCGACCTTCAGCATCTCCCAGGGGACCCTCCGCAGAGCCCATACGCTGATTGGAGGATGAGAGGAAGAGGCGGGGCCCCTTCAAGGTCATCTCAAAGAGAACAAGGCACTGGGAGACAAGGGCAGCAACCTGGAGGGGGGGGCGGGGCCCCCTGAGACAGGCAGGTCCCAATTGAGCTCAGCCCCAAAGGACAGAAGCAGGAGCCAGGCTCGGAGAGGAGCGGGGAGGGAATGGTTCCTGCTGGTTGAAGGCGGCTTTACTCAGACGGTAAAGCGTCTGCCTACAATGCGGGAGACCTGGGTTCGATCCCTGGATTGGGAAGATCCCCTGGAGAAGGAAATGGCAACCCACTCCAGTATTCTTGCCTGAGCGATCCCATGGACGGAGGAACCTGGTAGGCTATAGTCCATGGGATCGCAAAGAGTCGGACATGACTGAGCGACTTCCCTTGCTTTCTTCTTTTCTTTAGGGGGAGCGGCTGGGAGGCTGAACAGGTGAGGGGTCCAGGGTGACTGGGAGAAGAGGGCTTCTCTGGAAATCAGAGCTTCCCTGGTGGCTCAGATGGGAAAGAATCCGCCAGCCATGCAGGAGACCTGGGTTTGACCCCTGGGTGGGGAAGATCCCCTGGAAAAGGGAATGGCCATCCACTCCGGTATTCTGGCCTGGAGAATTCCATGGACAGAGGAGCCTGGTAAGCTACAGTCCATGGGGTCACAGAGTCGGACACAACTGAGTGACACACACTGGAAGTCAGCCCACAGGACTGTGAAAAAGGAGCCAGACCACCCCTCAGATCCTCTGGCCAGACCCCAGCCCTGGGTCTCTGGGGCGCGAGGAACAAGCAGCCTGCCGGCTCCATCCTCTGGAAGTGCTGGCTCGGGGGTGAATCAGCTGTTCATTCTGGAGCAGGGGCTCAGCCCCACACTGGGAGAAGGACTGGGTCCCTCCATCTTTCCTCCCTTCTCCTCTCACCATTTATCCCTCCCGTGGATGGCTGGGGGACATTGGTAGCTGTGGGTGCCAGGCAAGCTCCCTTCCACCTCACCCTGGGTAGATAGAGCCCCTGGGGTGTCCCTCCAGGGGACCCCTCAGAGGCTCCTGGGAACTCCCAGAGCAGCCTCCCCTCTGAGGGCCTCAGCGGCCCACAGCCCCAGCTGTTCCTGCCCATCACCCCCGAAATAAACCTCCCAGCGAGGGCACGGCAGAGCCCACAAGGCTGGTGCCAGGGACGGAGATCGGAGGGTGGCACCAAGCACCATTCAGGGAGAGGCCCTTGGTCTAGGAACCAGAGCCAGGAAGTCTAGGTCTCGCCTAGGACCCAGCTGATGAGCTAGCTAGAGGTGGCAGCATAAAACCCTTGCCCAAGGCGGTCCCCCCAACCTGGCACATTCCTGCCACACTGTTGGCTTGGGTCACGCTTATTGAGGTATCGGAATACTGAGACATTTCCAGACTCAGCAAGTAGCTGTAGCCTGGAGACCTCCCAGAACACCCCATCGCCCCAGCCACCCCAGCCCCACCCCCGGAGCTCCCGTGACCAGCACCAAGGGCTTAGTGCTCAGCGTGGTGGAGCCCGCAAGACAAGGGCAGGCACACGCTTTGATTGGCATCTATACGGTCAAGGTCAGATACTTCCAGTCCATCACTGCCCTGCCTACCTCTTTGCTCCTTTGACGGCTCATTTCTTTGTCTTCCTGGTGAAGCCCTGGGTTTATTTTGCTCACCTGCAACTCAAACGTTTTGCTTTACTATTATTTATTTATTTGACTGCGCCGGGTCTTAGTTGCAGCACACGGAATCTTGGTAGTTGTGGCATGTGGGATCTTGTTCCCTGACCAGGGATCGAACCCGGGCCCCCTGCTTTGGGAGCATGGAGTCTTAGCCACTGGACCACCGGGACGTCCCCAGCACGTGTGTTTTGAACGAATGCTTGCATGACAATGCGGGCATTAAATACTTCCTCTGCCTCAGGCTTTGCCTCCTGCTGACTCTCCAGGAAGACTTACCCCGTTTCTAAAGAGCTTTTCCCTCATTTTCCTGCAGGAATGTATGCCTAGTATTGTAGCAATTCTCATTTGCTAGTAGTAGCTGCCAAACCTTTGTTCATCTGTTCATCCATCTGACACATCATTTCTGTGTCCCTACTACGTGCCAGCTGCTGCTCTGGGCACCGAGAGTCCCCCAGGGAGGAAAGTCCAGAAACCAGGATGCGGCGGTGAGAGAGAAGGTAGAGGTGGAGTTACTATGATGTTCAGTTATCAGCGATAGTGAGGACCAGGAATTAGCCCCGGTGCAGGTGGCTGGGATGGGGAGAAGGATGGCGTGCTAGAGCCGAGAAGATGAAGGTCAGCAAGATGGTCAGCAGCAAGGTCAGAGGATGGTCAGCAAGGATACTGGCAGAGTGGGGGCAGGGAGAGGGGTGGGCAGGCATGCTTGGCAGCAGCTGCATCCCACCACCTTGGCTGAACGCTCACGGCCAACCTGGGAGGGCTGGACATGCTCCCACGGCCACCGTCTTACGTGTGTGGAGACAGGTGCGGCGGCGTCCCTGGGGTCACAGCTCAGTCTCTCATCTGTAAATGAGGACCGAGGTCCCCTCCCTGCCCGTGTGCTGTGGCACCTCACAGCACTACAGTCTGCACCCCACCTTCGGGATCCTGAGGTCTAGAACTCTTATCTGGAGGGTTCTCTGACCACGGGGCTCCCCAGGGCAGGCAGGCTCTCTGCTGTCTCCTAATCTCATTAGTGTTGCCACTGGAGTCACCACCCATCCCCTGGAGCACTGGCAAAGGATGAGGGTGACATTTGTCTTCATCTCTGCCTGCTTGGAGACAGCCTCCAGCCTCGTGTCGGGAAATGAGGCTCTGTGAAAATCCAGAAGCAGGGTCACCTCCAGGGCTCACCTGTGCTCCTGGTTCCTCTTCCTTCCTTGGGTCTTTCTTCCTTTTTTCAAACATTATTTATTTGGCTATCTCAAGTCTTTAGTTGTAGCATGTGGGCTCTCTCATTGTAGCACACGGGCTTAGTTGTCCCACATCATGTGGGATCTTAGTTCCCCAAGCAGGGATCGAACCCGCATCCCCTGCATTGCAAGGCAGATTCTTAGCCCCTGGACCGCGAGGGAAGTCCCTTCCCCAGCTCTTTCTTAAGCTCTGAAAGTAGAATGTAGAGCTTTCTTTTCCCTGCTGGTGGGTGAAACCGTGTCCCTTTTGTGGGCCCAAGTGGATGTCTGCCTTGCTAAGGCCATCAGGACCCTAGGGGGTTTCTGGAGACAGCAGAATATATTTGAGGCTGCCCACGATCAGTCACTCAACACACATATTCAGCAGCACATTTTTATTAAAGAAAACAGAACTGTGCCCATTGACCTCACTCTAGAGAACTCCTACTATAGAAATGGGACGTGGATGTTAAGGGAGTCAGGGCAGCACGAATGGCTGAGTAAAGCACTGGAAACATCCTAAATAGCATCAGTGGAGGGGAGTTTGCAATGCCTTGCAATACACTGAGGTCTGTCACCAATGGTGAATACTTTTGTTTTGTTGTTCAGTCATGTCTGACTCTACCACCCCATGTACTGCAGCATACTGGGCTCCCCTGTCCTTCACTATCTCCCGGAGTTTGCTCAGATTCATGTCCACTGAGTTGGTGTTGCTATTTAATCATCTCATTCTCTGCTGCCCCTTTCCCCTCCTGCCCTCAATCTTTCCCAGCATCAGGGTCTTTTCCATGAGCCAAGTCTTCGCATCAGGTGGCCAAAGTAAGGGAGCTTCAGCTTCAGCATCAGTCCTTCCCATGTGTATTCAGGACTGATTTCCTTTAGGATTGACTGGTTTGATCTCCTTGCTGTCTGAGAAACATTAGGAAGCCACTAAAAAGAGGGAGATTGATTTCTATGGTACTGGCCTGGAGAAATATGGATGGAATGAACTCATAGCTGCACAAATGAGAGCAATAAGTCACACACAGGCAAATGGACGACTCTGCAAAGAGAACGGTTTGGAAGGAAATATAACCACTGTTACCTCCTCCAGGGACACACAGGGTGCGTGCAAAGGGGCTGGGCTTGTGCGATTGGAGTAAAGGCAGAGAAGGAGATCTGTTGTTTTCTTTGCTCACCTCTGCTGTTTGGCTTGTTTCAAGGAATGTGTGTTGCCCCTCTAGCTTGGAAGGAAAATCAAAAACAACGTATCTTTAGAAAGGTACCAAGCTAGGTGCTCTGCTAACAACGGGAGTGACTGTGTTTATCCAGTGGGTACTGTGTGTTTGGGGCTGTGCCGGCACTCAAGGCCTTAATGAACACAGAGGGGTGGGGGCACTTATCACCTTCATCTTTCAGATGGGGAAATAGGATCAGGGAGGCTGAGTGACTTGCCCAAGGGGGCACAGCTGGCAAGCGTCGGAGTTAGTGCCTGGGGACAGAGAGGGATCTTACATCACATTATCCATGTCCCATGTTTGAGGGGGCCACAGTGAGTTAGGAGGAAAGTACCGAGTTGCCTGTTTAGGGGTTGAGTCGGAACTCCTGTATCTGTCGCAGAACGTGGTTCTGGACATGGATGGCGTGAAGGAGGCTGGGAACCATGCCCACCGGCTCACCTTCAGATGGGACAGAGATAGAACCTATATGTCAAGAGTAAATGGAGATATCCAGCCACAGGTAGACACCATGTGGGGAAATGAGGTATGTTGTCACTACTCTAAGCAGTAACTACCAGCCCTCGACCAGTGACTGGGCTTCCCTGGTGGCTCAGACAGTAAAGAATCTGCCTACAATGCAGTAGACCCAGGTTCGATCCCTGGGTAGGGAAGATCCCCTGGAGAAGGGAATGGCCACCCACTCCAGGATTCTTGCCTAGAGAATCCCGTGGACAGAGGAGCCAGGTGGGCTATCGTCCATGGGGTCGCAAAGAGTCGGACACAATTGAGCAACTAACACACACACACTCTGAACAGTGACAACCAGCCCTTGACCAGTGACTGGAGGGAGATCGTGTGTAAATACCCCAGTTCCCTCGCCTCTCTGCTGGATCCATTCTGCGGTGTATGTTCACCATCATCTCCCCAGGCTCTTCAGTGGAAATGAGCCCTGGCTGCCCACAGAAGTAACGTGCTTTGTGACACATCACCACTGGCTTTGTTTCCTGTCTCCCTTCCTCCTCCCCACCCAGGCTACCTCAGATCCTCTCCCACCATATTACTTCTACCACCTAGAATTTTTGTTGTTGTTGTATTTTTGGCTGCATTGGGTCTTCATTGCAGCACACGAGCTCTTCCTTGCTGCATGCGGGCTTTTCTCTAGTCGTGGCGAGCGGAGGCTTCTCTCTGGTTGCAGTACACAGGCTTCTCATTGCAGTAGCTTCTCTTCCTGTGGCTCACGGGCTTCAGTGGTTGTAGTTCACAGGTTTAGTTGCTCTGCAGCATGTAGGATCTTAGTTCCCAGACCAGGGATCAAACCCGTGTCCCCTGCACTGGCAGGCAGGTTCTTAACCACTGGGCCGTCAGCAAAGTCCCACTTCTACCATTCTGATCCTTGTCTCAGCATTTGCTTCTGGGACGGCTCAAGCTAACATCAGATACTTCTTTTCCCACCTGATCTGATCTCTAAGTCCTATTGCATTTTTTTCCACAACACGTCTCAAATCCCTTCCTCAATTCCACAGCCACTGCCCCCAAACAACAGGTCTTCCTGGAGAGCAGCAGCAGCAGCATCTTTGTTAATGTCCCTCCTTCCATGACCTCCCTTCAGTCCGTCATCCACACACAGTAGAGGGATCTATTGAAATCTGAATAAAATCATGTTCCTCTTCTGCTCAAAACTTCCCATGGCTCTCCCAAAATACTTGGAGAAAATTTCCAGTTGTTCCTCATAACTTCTGCTTTATTTTTATTTTTTAAAAAGTCTTCACTGAATTTGTTATAATACTGCTCCTGAGTTTTTCTTTTTACTTTTATGTTTTGGTTTTCTGGCCCTGAGGTGTGTGGGATTTTAGCTCCCTGACCAGGGATTGAATCTGCACCCCCTGCACTGGAAGGTGAAGTCTTAACCACTGGACCACCAGGGAAGTCCCATCACTCCTGCTTTAGACCGAGGGTTTGCAACCCCTGAAAATTCGTATGTTGAAACCATGTCTTCCATGTGATAGTATTTGGATGTGGGTCTTTGGGGAGGTGATTAGGCCATGAGGGTGGAGCCCTCATTGATGGATTAGTGCTCTTATAAAAGTGACACCACAGAGTTCCTCTCCCTTTCTGCCATCTGAGAATACAGCAAGAACATGGCCATCTATGAACCAGAAGCAGGTCCTCAGCACACACCGAATTGGCCAGCACCTTGACCTTGGGACATGACTGAGTGACTAACACACTTCTTGACCTTGGAACTCCCAGCCTCCAAAGCTGCTGGAAATAAACTGAGTTGTGTATAAGCCACACAGTCTGTGGTATTTTGGTTCTAGCAGCCCAAAGGGACTAAGACAGCCTCCAAGACCACATGTTCTGGCCTGGCCCACGCTTCCTTCTTTGTCTGCATCCACTCTTCTCCTTACCCACCCTGCTCCCACTTTGCTAGAAATTCCAGGTCTCCATCTTTCCTCAGGACCTTCGCTCATGCAGTTGCTTCAGTTTGGGTTATTTTTCCTGTAACTCTTTGCTTGTCTCTCTACCTTTCTGGTGGACTCAGCTTAACCATCACCTTCTTGGAGAAATCTTTCCTGACCACCTGATCTCAACTTACTTCATTCCATCATTTTCTCTCCTCAGGGCCTCTTAGTTTCTCTCACAATATTTTTTACAACCTGTCATGGCTCGGTTACTGGTTTACTTTTGTCTGTCTTCTTCTCTAAATTTCAAGCCTCCTGGGATCAGAGATTGTTGCTTGCTTCCACAGACACGGCACCTAGCTTAGTGACTGTCACCTGGCAGGTGTGTGGCAGTTGGTCTCTGTGTAAGTGAAACACGTTTGTCAATGTCCCAAGAACACCTTCCTTCACATGGATGACCCAGAAGGGTCTTTGAAGGATTCTGTACCTGAGCTGCCCACACTCAGGGGCTATATCCTCTTGAGCTGTGTGGTCACAGTCCCTGCCTCTGAAAGGCCCAGATTCTAGAAATGGGAGACCCAGGTTCAAATCTCAGCTTGGCCTCTTACAACATGTCTCAGTGAGCCTTGGCTGCATGACAAACACTCCCCAGAACATAATGGCTTAAAACAATAATTTATTACTTTTCATGATTCTGTGATTGGCTTGGTGATTCTTCTGTTAGTTTTGATTGGGTTCCCTTGGCTGGAGGATTAGCCAGACAGGAAAGTCCAGATGTCCTCCCTTAGATGTGTGGCAGCTGGTCCTGGCTGTTGGCTGGGTGGCCTCAGTTGGCCTCTCGTATTCCAACGTGCAAGACCTGCTTCCTTTTGTGGAGGCTTCAGGTCAGCATTCTGAGTCAAAAAAGACAGCAGCTGCCAGGCTTCTTGAGGCCTGGGCTTCGGACTCAAGCAACATTACTTCTGGCACATTCTATTAGTCAAAGCAAGTCATGAAGGAAGTGCAGAAATAGAATCTGCCTCTTGGTGGAAAGAGCAGCAGGGAATTTCTGGCCATATTTGATCTTCCATGAGAAGTGAAAAGTTAGTCACTCATTCATGTCCAGCTCTTTGCAATCCCATGGACTGTAGTCCACCAGGCTCCTCTGTTCATGGGATTTTCCAGGCAAGAACACTGGAATGGGTTGCCATTTCCTTTCCCAGGGGACCTTTCTGACCCACGGATCAAACCTGCGGCTCCTGCAGTGCAGGCAGATTCCTTACCGTCAGTAGGCTATAAAGTCTTAGGCAAGTGACCTAACCTCCCTGTTCCCCACTTCCCCACTCTGTGAACCAGGTCTGTTGGCGTCTATTTTATAGAATTGTTTGTGAGAATTAAGCATGATGCATGCAAAGTGTTTAGTGCACAGCCTGTCTCATTGAAAGTGTCCATTGAATAGGAACTGTTATTATAGTAATTATAATGGGAATTTAGCAAATGTTGGGTGAATGGATAGATAGGTGGATGGACAGGTTGATGGATGGATAGGTAGGTGGGTAGATGGATGGATAGGTAGGTGGGTAGATGGATGGATGTACAGACAAATGGCTTTGGCATTCAAACAGCATATAGTCCTGATGATAGTATATACTCATCTGGTGGTGAGAAGTCATCTCATTTTATGGAGTTCGGAATAAGCAGCAGATCTTTGCTGTTGAGTTCAAACACTGATTTCTAGAGAGACCTGCCGTCTTGCTCAGTTTACTTTTTGGTCATCTGTATCTGGCAAGTGGGGAAGGTCAGGCGATCCTCCATAGGCTTTGTCCACCCTCTCTCTCTCTCTCTCACACACACATACCCCTACCTCCTCGGCCTTGGGTAAATGTAACCAAACGTTAACAATTGTGATAAACACAGCCAAGCTTCCTACTGGAACGCTGAGCAACAAACCACATGTGGTCACAGCCCAAGGGGGGTTGTTGACATCTGTTGCCCCAAGTGCTGACTGGTGTGCATGAGGCTGGGGTGGGCTGCTGTGAGGGGCTCCCCAGCCAGCTGTTAGAGCAGAGCCCACATTCTTTGAGGACCTGCTTCAGGGACAGGGCACATCCCCCTGGAGCCAGAGCCTCTCTCCAGGGCTGCCAAGGGCAAGGGTGGAAGTGATTTTCCTGGAAGAGATGGTCTTTAAGAACATCTTGCCTCTGGGATTGCCCAGGTGAATTGCAAGGGGGACCTGCTAGTGACATTTTTTTCCTACTCCAGCCTGACACCAGGTGTGGGAGAGGGGGAAGGAATACCAGCAAGGGAGGCGCATGACCTTCCTTGGAGTCCATAGCAAACCACGACAAACCTGGAGGTACAAGACAACAGAAATTTACCAGCTCACAGTTCTGAAGGCGAGAAGTCTGAAGCCAAGATGTCAGCAGGGCCATGCTCCCTCCAAGGGCTCTAGGAAAGAATCCACCCTTGCCTCTTCCAGCAAATTTCCCTTAACCCTTGGCATTCATTCCTGGCTTGTAGCTACATCACCGCAGTCACTGCCTCCATTGTCACATGGCCTTCTTCCTTTGTGTCTTCATTCTTTTTTAGACTTTTTTTTTGTTAATGTGGACCATTTTAAAAGTCTATATGGAATTTGTTAAAATATTGTTTCTGTTTTATATTTTGGTATTTTGGCTGCCAGCCATGTGGGATCTTAGCTTCCCAAACAGGGATGGAATCCATACCTCCTGCATCGGAAGGTGCAGTATTAACCACGGAACCGCCAGGGACATTCCCCTCTCTTCTTATAAGGATGTCAGTCATTGGATTTAAGGTCTACTCTAATCTAGTATGACCTCATTTTATCTCGATGACATCTGCAAAGATCCTACTTCCAAGCAAGGTCACGTTCTGAAGTTCTGAGTGGACATGAATGTGGGGGGACATCATTCAGTCCATACAGGAGGGAAGCCAGAGGCAGACATATAGAGATGCGGGAGGGTCAGGGTACAGAGAGCAAGGGCTCCACAATAAACCAGAAGGCCGTGAGCAGAGCAGAACTGCCTTTTTTTAGACTCGGGCAAGTCTGGCCCTGTGACTTGCAGGGGCCTGACCCGGTCCTTCTCCAGCCAGGCTCCTTCACACAAGGTAGGGAGCCGTGGAGCCAAAGGGATATGCCCACATGGACCCCCACCTCCGCATTTCTGGGCCACGTCCTGGGTGTCTGGGACTCTCAAACTCCCTGTCCCAGCAGCACTGAGCCATTTCCAAAGCCTGCCCAGGTGTCTCCCCGAAATCTGCCCTGCTGGCTTCCAGTGTGTACACGCCTAAACCCAAGAGGGGCTTGGGGCAGGCCTTGAACTTTCAACCTGAGGTGTGATCACAGGTCCCTCAATGCAGAGTGGAAAGTGGATAGAGTAGGTGGTAGCCTGTGGAACTCCAAGGAGTTTGGGAGAGGTCTGAGTTCAACCTTGCCCTTCTGGGTTGCAGACTGTGAGATGAGATGAAAGCATCCAGGAGCCTCTGGACTCAGACTCCAAAAATTACCTTTGGTCCATTATTCTCTGTATTATGTCACCTGTGTGTATGTTTAACTTTTTGTTGGTCTTCCTTACTAGCGTATAAGTTTCATGAGACCAGGGATCTTTTCCTTCTCATCTGTAAAGTGAAATTAATAATAATCACTGCCTGGGGAATTCCCTGGTGGCCCAGTGGTTAGGTCTCTGCACTTCCACTCCGGGGGGCACGGGTTCAATCCCTGGTCAGGGAATTAAGATCCCGCATGCTGCACAGTGTGGCAATAAATAAATAAGAGAAGAAAACAAATTTCCAAAAAAATTTTAAAAATAACAGTCACTGTTTCATATAGTTGCTGGAGGAGCAAGCCAGTTAGCGGCCCAGAGGGCAGGGCTGGGCCCTTGGTGAGTACACTATGAGGTCTGCCCAGGCTGCTGTTGTTCGTCCCTGGTCCCTCAGCACAGGGGACAGGGCCTGGGAGGAGCTTGCAAATCTTTTTGAAATAAACGACCGAGTGGCTAAGGATGCACGCGACTGTGTCCTCCTTCCCCAGATCTGGCCTTGCTGACTTTTTGCCTGGAAGTCAGGTAGGACCAAGGGGTTTTATGACTCTCAAAACCTCCCCAGAGATAAATGTGCCATCAGATCAATAAACGCAGACTCTCCCAGCAAGGCTTTATGACCAGACTGGCATTCTGAGCCAAATCCTCTGAATGCCAAGGGGAGCTGTATTTGGAGGAGGGGGCAGGAATGTATATGAGAGTGTGTATAGGAGAACTGGAGCTTCCCTGGTGGCTCAAACAGTAAAAAATCTGCCTGCAATGCAGGAGACCTGGTTTCGCGAAGAGTTGGACACGACTGAAGTCACCTAGCACACACAGTTGATTTATAATGCTGTGTTAATTACTGCTGTGCAGCAAAGTGGTTCCGTTATACATATCTATTCTTTTTTAATATTCTTTTCTATTGTGGCTGATCATAGGATATTGAATATAGTTCCCTGTGCTATTCAGTAGGACTTTGTTGTTTATCCATTCTCTATATAAAAGCTTACCTCTGCTAACCCCAACCTCCCACTCCATCTCTCCCCCACACTTCCCCCTTGGCAACCACCACTCTGTTCTCTATGTCCCACGGGTGTATACTTATCTCCAAACTCAAGTTGTATACATTAAATGTAGACAGCTTTTTGTATGTCAACCATACCTCAATAAAGTGGTTCTAAAAAATAAAAGTCTCTGGCGCACAGTAGGAACTTCATTCACGGTGGCTGCTTGGATCAGTATTCTGGAGGTGAAACACCAGAATGGTCATCCCAGGTGCCCTTACCATCTACCTGTTTTTATTTATTTATTTGGCTGCGTCTGGTCTTCCGCTGTGGCGCACGGGCTCACTAGTTGTGGTGCCCGGGCTCTGTGGTTGCAGCACGTGGAATTAGTTGCCCCACGGCATGTGAGATCTTAGTTCCCTGACCAGAGATTGAACCTGTACCCCCTGCATTGCAAGGCAGATTCTTAACCACTGGACCACCAGGGAAGTCCCCATCTACCTGTTTTAACATCTTTACAAATGCAGTCTCTACTCCCCGAACAACCCTACGTGCAGTGGCATCTACTCTCCCTCAACCCCCTTGAGCCTTTCACCAAGCTTAAGAGATGGCACGAGAGAGGTCAGGCAGGCGAGGTCTGAGGCAGCCCCCAGCCCATGGCAGGACACCACGCGGTCAGCTCTGGTCAGCCATGAACAGGCCCTGGGCATTTCTTTCACTGACCCTAAACCTGGCAACCCAGAGACTCTATTCCTCCAGGACCAGGGGGATATTCCAGGACTTCTGGTGTGCCCCCAGTAGCCTGCACACCAAGAGAGAGGCAGACAAGATCAAGAGAACAGGTTTTGCACGGTTAGAGAAAGACTTTGATGGTTCATAACATCAGGGAAAAAATTCCAGTACCCCGGGGCAAGCTGCAATGTGGATGCTCCTTTCAGCAACCTGCCTCTGATTGGAGCTGCCTGGAACCTCCCTGCCAATCAGCATGGGCGCTGGGAAACCTGGAACTTTATAGCTTAGCAACGAGAAATCTGGAGGAACTCTGGAATTAATTTAAGGAAAGGAGAAGGGGGAAAAAAAAACCTAGAAGGAAATTAGTAGCCAAATAATCAGACTCCCTGACTTTATTATTACCTTTGTGTCCAAGGCAAGTCATTTTCAGCATTAATTACAAGCAGAGAGGGAATCTGCCAGCTATCTTGTCTCAAACTCTGCAATGTTTTGTTTTTGTTCTTTTTTTTTTTTTTTCCTGCACTGGCGCTAGGGTGGGGATGTGAACAGAGCCAAGAAAGAACAGACAAAACAGGTACAATAATTAAAGAAAAACCACACCCACTCTTGTCTGCCATAGCTCCCTCCAGGAGCCTTGTAGTCAGTCTCTCTGGAGTCACCTTCTATCATGTGACATTGTGGATGTCAGCCTGTCTGAAATGGGAACTGGAGGTCACGGTGGCTATAGAGGGTTTCTGCAATTTCAGATGGAGGCGTAGTCAGAGGTGATGATAGCCTTGTTGGTTGGTCCATTTGATGACTGTTTACTGAGCATCATTCATGTGTCACCGTTGAATCAGGGGCTGTAAAACAGAAGTGAACATTACATACTGGTCCCTGCCTCCTGTGGGTGGGGAGTCTGGCTGGGGTGGGGGAGCCTAGATATTAATAATCAGTTAATTATATAAGGCATGAAACCCCAGTACTTCTGTGGGGACTTGGCGCTGGCTCTCATGTCCTAGAAAACATCCCTTTAGACTCCTCGCTCTGAGACAGAGTGACTGACTCATCCCAGTTGGCTCAGGACTTTCTTGATTTAAGCACCTAAAGTTCCCAGTCCTGGGAAACCCCGAGATGACTGGTCACCCCACCCTAGGACAGGCTGAAATGGGGCAGGAAGCAGCCTCTCTTAGCATGTGGGACTTCCCCAAGCAGCTTGGACCCAGGTTAAGCGGCCAATTTGCTGTGTGGCTTGGAATAAGTTACTTGGCCTCTCTGGGCCACTGTTTCCTCAACTGCAAAATAGAGTTTGACCTGGTGAGCTTTTCATCTCCTGGAAGTTCTGGTTTCCTGGCCCTGCTGCTGCATTTCAGAGCCGAATCAATGCAGAGGGCTGAGCAAAGAAGGCAGGGCCATGTACCCATAGTGCTGCTGCTGCTGCTAAGTCGCTTTAGTCGTGTCCGACTCTGTGCGACCCCATAGACGGCAGCCCACCAGGCTGCCCCGTCCCTGGGATTCTCCAGGCAAGAGTACTGGAGTGGGGTGCCATTGCCTTCTCCACCCATAGTGCAGCCCCGGGCAAGTGTCTCACCTCCTCCATAAAATAGTTGGAAGAATAGTACTTACTTTGTGGAAATATGAGGACTCAGTTAAGTAAAAATATTCTATGGGTCTGGCATAGCTGGATACTCTCAAGTTGCAAAGTGTGGATATCTTGATTAACAAAAAGTATGATTAAGAACTATGACATTATGATTAAGAGTTATGGGAATTCCCTGGTGGTCCCAGTGATTAGGACTTGGTGCTCTCATTGCCAGGGCCCCGAGTTCGATCCCTCATTGGGGAACTAAGATCCCACAAGCTGCAGGGTCAAAAAAAAATGAGTTATGGTATTTCCTAACTAGTGACTGCCAGTTTTCAAAAAAAATTTTTTAAACATGTACTTTATCACAGTACATATTCTTTTTTTTTTGGCTGCTCCGGGTCTTAGTTGCAGCACTTGGGATTTTCAATGTGGCATGCGAATTTTCAGTTGCAGTATGTGGGATCTAGTTCCCTGACCAGCCCCCCTGCATTGGGAGCACAGAGTATTAACCACTGGACCATCAGGGAAGTTCCTTGTTGTTGTTCGGTTGCTAAGTCATATCTGACTCTTCACGACCCCATGAACCGCAGCACGCCAGGCTTCCCTGTCCTTCACCATCTCCGGGAGTTTGCTCAAACTCATGTCCATCGAGTCAGTGATGCCATCCAACCATCGCGTCCTCTGTCGTCCCCTTCTCCTCCTGCCCTCAACCTTTCCCAGCATCAGGGTCTTTTCCAATGGGTCAGCTCTTTATATCAGGTGGCCCAAGTACTGGAGCTTCAGCATCAGTTCTTCCAATGAATATTCAGGGACTTATTTCCTTTGGAATTGACTGGTTTCATCTCCTTGCTGTCCAAGGGACTCTCAAGAGTCTTCCTCAACACCACAGTTTGAAAGCATCAATTCTTCGGTGCTCTGCCTTCTTTATGGTCCAACTCTCAAATCCATACGTGACTACTGGAAAAACCATAGATTCGACTATACAGACCTTTGTCCGCAGAGTGATGTCTCTGCTTTTTAGGATGGTGTGTATTTTGGTCATAGCTCTATCACAGTACATACTCTTGATTGCCTTTCTCCTTCAGGTGTCTAGTTCCATTAGGTGGAGATGAGGTCCTTTTTGCCACTGTCTCTCCATAATAAAGATTTGTTGAGTTCATTGAGGTTGTATCATGCCCATTTTACTGGTGAGAAAATTGAGGCTTGGGGAGGTGAAAAGTCCTGCCATTAAGTGGAGAAGTCAAGAACTGAGCCTGGAACTGATGTAGGGTCTTGTTCTCTCCATTTATTGGCCTCTGCTTCCACAGGGGGTGCATAGGGAAGGCGTGAGTGATGGCAAAGGAGTGCAGGAGGCAAATCTGGTGAAGGGAGTAGGGCTGTGAAGATCTGACTAGGAATTCTCCAAAGGGAGCAGCTGTGATGGGCCGAGCATAACACCAGCAGCCTGGCTCGATCCTTGTGTGGACAGGAACCTTTTGGATGCTGCTTTCTCACCTCGCTAGTTGCTATGGAGACAGAAGAGGGTGTGCACACATGCGTGCACTGAGATGTATCACAAACCTGCTACCCAGGCTTGCCTCAGAGATGCCAGCAATGGGTAGGCAGGTCAAACAAATTACACAAGTGCACACAAGTACATGGTACCATAAACCCTAGCTATACATCACCCAGCTTCAATAATTACCAACTCTCAGCCAACCTTGCTCCATCTATAACCTCCCTTCCCCTCCTTCCTCATCCTAGATACTTACAAGCAAATTCCAGATATCCTCTGCAAATATTTTATGACTCCAAAAATAAGGATTTTTTTTCTTTACTGCCATCATCCCTACTAAAACTAACAATAATGCTTTAATAATCAGAAAATATCCACTGTTCACAATTTTCTGGTTGTCTCATTAACTATCTTCTTTACAGCTGGCTAACATCAAGATTGATATATGGTTCATACATTGTGATTGGTTCATACGCCTCTTACCCCTTTCTGGATCTGCAGCCACAGATTCTCCTCCCCTCTCTTTTTCTTCTCTTGCAATTTATTTGTTGAGGAAACTGAGTTGGTTGTTCTGCAGTGTGTCCCAGTCTGGGTTTTGCTTATTGCATCCCTCTGCTGGTATTATATTGATAACTGCTCCTCTCTGCACTATGGTTCTTATAAATCAGTAGTTAGATCTAGAAGTCCACTTAGATTCCTGTTTGTTTTTTTGTGTGTTTGTATGACTGCTTCCCAGTGGATGCTTCCTATTTCTATTTCAAGGCACATAATTTGTGGTTGTCCCTCTTCATGATGTTAGCAACCATTGATGTCCGCCGTCTAGATCCATTAGAGGTTGAAAATGGTGGCTTACTAATTCTATTCTTCTGTTTTTGTTAGCTAGAATACATCTATAAAGAAACCTCTCCTAATCAGCCATTTGGTTCCTATAAAGTATGGCTCATACCAGAAAGGATACATGCTTGACTCTTTCCTCTTTATTTGACAGTTTTCAAAATAAGAAGCTGGTCCCAGGGAGTTCTCGGGTGGCCTAGTGGTTGGGATTCCAGGCTTTCACTGCCATGGCCTGGATTCAATCCCTGGTCTGGGAACTGAGATTAAAAAAAAAAAAAAAGTCGGTCCCAACATCCTCCAAAGATGGCAAATGAGTTTTATGTTTTCCTGTTTTTCTCAGTATCATTGTGAACTTATAGGTTTGGACATACATAACCCATTTTCATCCACTGCAGTTATTATACTTATCAATGCTCAAAATGTCCCATCTTTGGCCAGTGGGAATCTCTTCATATTGTCTTCCTGACTCCTTTCTGACAAGTCCCCTTAAGTCGGTGACAGTTTCTGAGCCACATGGATGACAAGCTGTTCACGCTCAGCCTGCACGTTTCCTGCCTCAGACCTGGAGTCAGCCCTATCTCCACAGAGCACTTCTACTTAGAAATGGGGTTTAGAGACCACAATGTGGGTGCTTGAGTGCTCACTGTTTCTGAATTGCCCATTACTTCTAACCTTTTCAGTGGACAGGGGTAGGAAACACATGCTTTATTTTGTAAGGCAAAATGTAATACCCACGTATCATTTTGTAATACCAATACTTCCCATCCGTTCTGGGGACTCCAGGGTTTTCACTTGATCTCTGTGATCTTACATCCGCATCTCTTTTCTTGCATGACCACGCGACAAAGCCTATTTCTAAAAGCAGAGCTCCCCACTGGGTCTCCCATCAAGCAGGAAGCATGTGCCTTAAGTGCCTTAAGTCTTCCCCTCAGAAATGAGCCTGAGGTTTCTGATGAGGTTTAGAAGTGGCTCTGAGAGAAGCCCATGTCGTGGTCCACAAGGGATCACATTCTTGTGGCAAATGAACGGGCTCCTTTCACCATCCTGTGTGTGGATCCGCGCATCTGATTGCTCTTAATCCACAAAGCACATTTGAGTCACATGAGGAATTATAAAAACCCCTCTCAATCACAATTAAGTCAGAATCTCTGGGGCTGGGACCCTAACACTGTTTTTTTTTAAAAAGCAGCCCAGGTAATTGTATTTATGTGGCTGTGCCAGGTCTTAGTTGTGGCATGTGGGATCTGGTTCCCTGACCAGGAGTTGAACCCAGTGCCTCCCTCCACCCCGCCCCCTGCATCGAGAGGGCAGATCCATGCTCTCCTGGACTACCAGGGAAGTTCCAGTCCAGGTAATTTTTTTTTTTTTTAATGTTCAATTCACCAAAATTTTAGAAAGTCATTATAGTTATGTTAATAGATAATAAAACATTGATAAAGGAAATAGTTTAGTCTTAGAGCTATTTTGCTTATCTGGAGTATAGTCATTAAAATGGCCAGATAGGAGATTATATAATAGTCCAGGTAATTTTAATGTGCAGCCGGGGTTTAGAATCACTGCTCTAGTCCTCGGAGAAGGCAATGGCACCCCACTCCAGTCCTCTTGCCTGGAAAATCCCATGGACGGAGGAGCCTGGTAGGCTACAGTCCATGGGGTCGCTAAGAGTCGGACACGACTGAGCGACTTCACTTTCACTTTTCTCTTTCATGCACTGGAGAAGGAAATGGCAACCCACTCCAGTGCTCTTGCCTGGAGAATCCCAGGGATGGGGGAGCCTGGTGAGCTGCTGTCTATGGGGTCGCACAGAGTCGGACACGACTGAAGCGACTTAGCAGCAGCAGCAGCAGCAGCAGCAGCTCTAGTCCTTCCTTCTCAGCCAAAGGAAGAGAAGGAAACAAGGGCTATGGTAGGTGCTGCCTTCAAAGCCCATTAACTTGAGATTGAAACCTAGCACTGCCCGTCTCTACCTAGGAAACCTCTGAAATGGCACTGAGCAATGGAACTTTCTGCAGTAATCGAAATGGTCTATATCTGCACCATCCAAGGTGGTGGCCATTAGCCCTGTATGGCTTATTAGTGCAACCTAAGCAGTGAAATCTTAGATTAAAACATTTTAAACTAATTTACACAGACATAGCCACAAGTGACTAGTAGCTATCATCTTGGACACCACCACTCTGAGAAATCACTTAACATCTAGGAGCCTCATCTCTATAAAACAGGGACAAATAAGAATGACTTCCTTGGGCTGTGGTCAGGATTAGAGATAATGTATATTAAGTGCCTGGTATACACAAGACATTCAATAAAATGCTGCTTATTTTCCTTATTAACATCAGCCTGTCACTCCTTAAAGAAAGAAAGGAAAACTTGCCTGGAAAATGAGTGCTCAAAAGTACCCGACTACCGAGACTAAAAATTCTGAGCTGTTCCAGAGAAACTCTCAGAAAATATTTCTTAATTGTAGAAGTTCAATTACAGCGAGAGGTTATCAGTTGCAAGGGCTGTATTTCATTACCGATCTAGCCACAGCTCAATAAATTAAGCAATCACTCAAAATAACATGTTGCTTTAATCCCCTCTTGGAACAAATTCAAGTTGCCTGGTTTTATATTAGCACAGCTCTTGAAAGGCAACTCACATTGGCCTCATTTCTGTTTCTTCAATTCATCAGCCCCTCTCTGGATAAATCTTTGCATCTCCTGACTAGCAGGACAGAGGAGTCCCAGCCGAGCAGACCTCCTTTTATTAAAACCGGAGTGTTTTCCATCATTTGGCCTTTACATGTTCCACGTTTCATCTGCTGAAATTACTGGCAGGTTTATCTGCAACAAAGACAGAAAGAGACCAAGAGGCAGCAGCCCAGTTCTGAAAGACCCCCCTGAGAAGCCCAGCTTGGACGTGCGAAGCAAACGGTGATGGCTTTTCCACCCTCAGCTCCTCTCTGGTGGTTTCTCATCTCACAGTAGAATTTCGTTTCCCCTAGAAACTTGGCACCGGAGGTGTCAGCCCAGGAACATATTTGTTTGTGTAAATTAAAAGGAGAATATGTTTTGACCATATTTAAGTTCTAACTGTGCTAAAGAAATAAATACTGAGTTGCACAATGCGTCTCACTGCATGGTTCTGGCTCACCTCCCCAAGCTCTTTTGTTTATAAAACCTAAACGAGAGCTCTGAGCAGCTCTGCCTCCGACAGCTACAGGGACAACCTTGCTGGCTGTGTCCACCCCACCAGGCCCACATGGAAAGTCCACTTACCTGAGTTTGAGATCTGACATGTGGCTGTCTTGCCAGGATGGGCAAGGGTGTTGGCAACACAGAACCTCACCTGTGCATTGTTGATGGGCATGTGAATTTCACCACCTTGGTGAATGGCACTGTGAAATAGCTGTAGAAATTTAAAATGTACACATTGACCTGGAAATCCCACGTCTAGTAGTGTACCCGATGGAGTATAGCTGGACAGATACCAGAGAGTATATATAACGTTAAAATCCTGGAGTTAACTGAAGTGCTGACAGTAGGGGACAGGTTAAGTGTGGTGCATCGCTAGAAGTCATTAGAAAGCTTCTGGTGGGTCAGAGGGCTGTCGTGCCTTCAGGATATAAACCGTCCCAGCCCCCGGCCACTGTTCTTAATGTTAGAAGCCAAAAGAGTGTATGCTCTCGAATATGCTTAGAAAATTTATGAAGATTATGCAGACTGCATATGGTGATTACATTTAAAAAGTGAAACTGGAGTTAAGAGGAAAATTGCAAAGGGGCTCCTGTATCTCCCATGTTTCTGTACTGTTTTTCTTACCATATGCATGGTATTATTTTTGAAAATTGGGATAATTAAAAACACAGAAAATGGCATTTTAAAAATCATTTCCACGCTCTGATGGGAGCAAGGTAATATGATGATAATACTCTTTTCATCACATATCTGTCAGGCCAATGGAGTAGTGGTGGGAAATCTTTGCTTTTCTGGTCTTTAAGCAAATAATATAGAGGGCTGAATGGTGACTCCTAGAGCAAGAAAAGGTATGTCCACTTCTCTCCCAGAGCCTTCACAGATTTCCTTATATGGAAAAGCTGTGGTTAAGTTAAGGGTCTTGAGGTGGAATTTACCCTGAATTATTCAGATGGGCACTAAATGCAATTACAAGCATCCTTTTATGAGAGAAGCAGAGATGGGCACACAGGGAAGAACACAGGAAGACAGAGGCAGAGATTAGAGTGATGCGGCCACATGCCAAGGAATACTGGAGCCACCAGAAGCTGGAAGAAGCAAGGAATGGATTTTCCTCTGGAGCACCTGGGAGGAGTGTAGCCCTGCCAAGTTTGGACTTCTAGCCTGCAGAACGTTGAAATAATAGATTTTTGTTGTATTAAGCCACTCAGTTTGTAATAATTTGTTACGGCTGCCCTAGGAACCTAACACATCACCTGACACTCATAGCACCTGTAAAATGCATGAAGGGTATTTTTGCTGCTTAGTCAATAAGTTGTGTCTGACTCTTTGCGATTTCATGGACTGTAGCCTGCCAGGTTCCTCTGTCCATTGGGATTCTCTAGGCAAGAATAGTGGAGTGGGTTGCCATTTCCTTCTCCATATCAACATGTGGAATGCAGTGCACCCGTCACAGGGAGCTCTGGATGCTGGGAGAGTGGGTGGGAAAAGCAATCTTCTCAGCAGCTCCACTGAAATCAATCCTGGATTGGCCCTGCTTAGGCCACATGACCACACCTGGACCATATGAAGTGCATAGGGAGAAACAAATTTGGTAAGAGTGGTTTTGCTGAATTCATGCCACAGGTGATTAGTGAGCATCTACTAGGTGCTGAGGACACAGCAGAGAACAAATCAAAGATAGCTGCCCACCTGGAGCTGACGTTTCAGTGAGAGAAAGTAAATAGAGCATGAAGAAAGACCAGTGGTGGTGGAAGGGAACAAGAAAGCACAGAGAAAGGTAGGGATCAAGATAGGGACTGGGAGAATGCAGTTTACTGGGAACTGCAGTACAGGACATCAGAGAACTGACGTTGGAGGAGAGGCCTAAAGGAGATAAGGACATGAGCTGTGTGTCCACCTGACGCAACAGTATCTGGCAGAGGAAACAAGTATAGAACTTGACCCACTGGTTGACCTGAATCAGTAGGAAGGAGCAATCCCCTCTCCCCTTCTCCTTTCCCTGCCTTGCGCACTTGCTGCCTGCCTGCTGCACGCCAGCAGCTGGGGTGCAAAGATGAGTGAGACCTGGGTCTCCAGGCTCAAGGTCACCACTCATAGGGAGAACATGCATAAGTAAATCATTCCATTAATGTGGTGGGCGTTGGAGCAGAGGCCAGGACAAGCTACAGGCTCTGTCCTTGGTGGAGAGCAGGGTGAGGAGAAGTGGATGTGTGTTGGGAATGAGGTCAGGGAGATGCAAGCAAGCAAAAAGAGGTTGGGACTTGAAGTCCAAGAATAAATGTTGAGCTCTGATTCAGTGGTAAATTAATTGGAAGGGGGGTGGTGGTGTGGGCAGAGATGGAGAGGGGCCTGGGGGAATCGCTCATTCCCAAACACAGCAAGGCAAATCTAGGGAAGGAGGAGTTCTGAGGATAACCTACCCCACTTAGTTTCACACAGTCCATGCGAAGGAACAAACAGTTCCCAAGTCCTGAATTGGGATGCTCTGGTGCATACAGAAACCAGAGCTGATCTGATTGAGGTATGATGGGGGAATTCATTACTCGGGTAACCATGCCAAAGGACGAGAGAGGCTGAGTCACTCTTGGATCCAGGGACAGAACGCAGCGCCAGTCTGTCTCCTCCCCAAACCCCCATCCCACCCCTTGTTTCTCCCTCTCTCCACGTTGGCCTCAGTCTTCGCAGTCACTAGTAGCTCTGGATGCTGGTGAGTGGGTGGGAAAAGTAATCCTCTCCCCAGCTCTACTTAAAACAATCCTGCCTTGGCCCTGCTTAGGTCACGTGACCACAGGTGGCCCAAGCACTGCAGCCCAGCTCAGAAGTGGGGTGCTATGATTTTTCATACTGAGTCACGTGTCTATACCGTGACCTATTGCTGTAGGTGAGGCTTGAGTGTTGTAAGCAGCCATCTTTGGCCATATTCCCACTGGGCATAGTGTCTTTTACTCGGAGGGGTAGAAAGTGCTGGCGGGAAAAAAAAACCCCAAAAACACAGAGCCACCTACCTCTTCCAGAGCCTTCTCCTGGCTGTGCTGCTTCCATAGTCACTCTGAGGGGAAGATTGCCACAATCCTGAGTTGGGCTTTGCATTAAGATATGCTGTCTGTAAACCCCATATTTGCAAGGATTTACTCGGACCTGGTGGTGTAATTGTTTCCTGCCATTGTTGCTATATTATTTTAATCACATGTAAAATGTTTTCTTCCTCTTTGGTTTATGATTTCCTCTCCTGTCCCTAAGTAGGAACTGTGTCTGTCTTGTTGGTTACAGCTCATGCCCCATACTTAGCTTCTTAATTTACAGTTCAGTTCAGTCAGTCGTGTCCAACTCTTTGTGACCCCATGGACTGCAGCACACCAGGCTTCCTTGTCTGTCACCAACTGCCAC
The DNA here is from genome assembly GCF_054371585.1 of Giraffa tippelskirchi. Taxonomy (NCBI): domain Eukaryota; kingdom Metazoa; phylum Chordata; class Mammalia; order Artiodactyla; family Giraffidae; genus Giraffa; species Giraffa tippelskirchi. The sequence continues at coordinate 28,196,535 of NC_137287.1, forward strand.
AGCTTGCTCAATCTCATGTCCATCGAGTCGGTGATGCCATCCAACCATCTCATCCTCTGTCGTCCCCTTCTCCTGCCTTCAATTTTTCCCAGCATCAGGGTCTTTTCTAATGAGTCAGTTCTTCACATCAGGTGGCTAAAGTATCAGCATTTCAGCTTCAGCATCAGTCCTTCCAATGAATATTCAGGACTGATTTCCTTTAGGATTGACTGGTTGGATCCCCTTGCAGTCCAAGGGACTCTGAAGAGTCTTCTCCAACACCACAGTTCAAAAGCATCAATTCTTCAGTGCAGATTTTTCTTTATAGTCCAACTCTCACACCCATACATAACTACTGGGAAAACCATAGCTTTGACTAGACGGACTTTTATTGGCAAAGTGATGTCTCTGCTTTCTAATATGTTATCTAGGTTGGTCATCGCTTTTCTTCCAAGAAGCAAGTGTCTTTTAATTTCATGGCTGCAGTTATCATCTGCAGTGATTTTGGAGCCCCCAAAATTTATAATTTATAGTAATATAGTAAGTACTCAAATAATTGGGCCTCCTTGGTGGCTCAGTGATAAAGAATCTGCCTGCTAATAGAGGAGATGCAGGTTCAGTCCCTGGATTGGGAAGATCCCGTGGAGAAGGAAATGGCAACCCACTCCAGTGTTCTTGCCTGGGAAATCCCATGGACAGAGGAGCCTGGCGGGCTACAGTCCATGGGGATCACAAGAGTCAGACAGGACTGAGTGACTTAAGCGTTAGTCACTCAGTCGTGTCCGACTCTTTGTGACTCAATGACTAAACAACAGCTTAAGAAATTGAATGGACATTCACGCATTCATTGAACATCCCACAGAGAACAGGAGGAGCTGCCAGGTCCTTATCTGTTCTCTCCTCAGGGATGCCTGCCCCCCGTGCCGCTTCCTTCTCAGTCACGTTGCATTCCCCTTCATGACAAAGTTCTGTTAGTCTAAGTGCCATGTTGGTGTTATTCCGCCATGAAAAAGAGTTAAGTTCTGATATGGGCTGCAGCATGGACGAACCTTGAGAACATAATGCTGAGTGAAAGAAGCCAGTCACAAAGGGTCACATTCCGTACGAAATATGTATTTCATTTGTATGAAAGATCCAGAACAGGCAAATCTATAGAGACAAAGAGGAGATTAGCGATTGTTTAGGAGTGGGGGTTGGGGGAGAGGGTTAGAAGATTTGGTGGGAGTAGTGGACTGGTAAAGGAGACAGGTTTTTCTTTTTGAAGTGATGAAAATGTTTTAAAATTGATTGTGATGACTGTCACACAACTCTGTGAATATACTCAAAACCATTTGGGGGGGTGTCCTATTTGAAATGGTTGAATTATGTGGTAAATGAATTCTATCTCAATAAAGCTGTTGGGGGAAAAAGTCATGTCTCTCCACCCCTTCTTCTGTCAGGAATCCATGGGCTCCAGCATCCTGCCTTTGGGAAACCTCTCCTCCACCCTCTCTCTGCGCACACACGCATGCACGGACACTCTTCCCATCTCCCCTTCTCGTTCCCTTCTTCTGCCTTAAGACATTTTCCCTCCCGTTGCCATTCTCACCAACTCCAGAGAAATGCCTTCTCCAAAGAGAAGTTCCTTCCATAGCCAATGTGCCCCATTGAGGTATTTTCCTAAAACTCTTTTAACACTTTCCTCTTTAAGTTACTCACTTAACAGCTATTAAAATTACAGTTTTAAAGTCCCCGTGGTGACCGATCATGGCAGTCACTAACAAGTCCTAATAGTTGTAAATTCCAAGAGCTTCATAATCCCAAGGAAAGAGGGGCCAACTGACCCTCTCCCAAGCCCCAGCGGACTCTGTTCTGAGACGTGACTGAGTCACCTCACAGGTAGGGAGAGACGGTGAGGAAGAACGTGGCCAGGGCCAGGTGCTTCCTAACTGGAAGGCAGGTATTGGGGTCTGGAACATGGAGGGTGAACTACATAGCCCGGGGGGCCAAAATTACCCCACTTCCTGATTTTGTAAATAAAGTTTTATTGGAACACGCAGCCAGGACCACTCATTTACTTAATATTTCTGGCACTGTTTTCTTGTTACAGCAGAGTAGCTGTGACAAGGGACAGTATGACCTGTAAGGTCTAAAACATTTAGTATCTGGCCCTTTCTAAAAAAGGTTTGCTGACCTCTGATCTGGAAGGTTCTGGCTTGAACTCTGGCTCATCACACACTGGGTGTGCAACCTTGGACAAGTCAGTTCCTCTCGCCAAGCTCGTTGCTTCATCAGGAAGCCAGAGGCAGTAACAGTGCCTCCTGATATGTTGCTCGTGCAACAAGACTTCATACATGTAAAGTGTTTGGCTCATATAAAACACTCAGTATATGTTGGCAGTTATGATGTTATTTAGAAATGAGACCAGTAACTCCTACTTCATATGCCGATTATCTGAAGCAATAGAGATCGAGCCTGTGAAAACAGCTTGCCAAAAACACATTAATTATTGTTGTAAATCTCTTAAAGGATTTTCAGATGATTCTTTGCTTGTTAGTAAAACTAAATTTTTTTTTTTTAAGGGAGCAAATTTGGAACTGTAAGAATGTAGAAAAACTCTAATTTCAGAGGAAAAGAGGACCTTGAACCCCTCAAATCCAAACTCTCATTTAGCAGTCCAGGAAACTGTACCCCCCGATCCTTGGCTGGGACTTGAACCTGCCCAGAATTAAAATATTCTTTTGGCTGAGACGGCATCTTCTCCAATAACTGGTGCTCAGGAATCCAGGCCTGTGTTTCCTTTAATCAGTTGTGTTGCCTCTGAGGTCCCCACCAGAGCCTGTTTTGGGTTTTTTTTGGCCATACCGCATGGCATGTGGGATCTTAATTCTTGAACCAAGGATGGAACCCACCTGCAGTGGGAGCATGGAGTCTTAACTACTGGACCACCAGGGAAGTCCCAGAACCTGTTTAAACAGTCATCTGCTACAGGGTATTGGCATTCAGGTTTGCCGCCTGGGGAGGGAAGAGACCTTTGCCTCCACACCCTTCAGGGGATTGTCCAGTAGCCAGGGGAGGGTGGCCACCACTTTGACCTGCTTTCTTGGAAGTGTCATTTAAATCTGTCTTAGTTAAGGAGATCCAGGGGCTTGCCATTCATCTGCTTCATTTCACAATTATTAACTGAGCAGCTAATACATGCCAGGCCCTGGGGATACAGCAATGAACGATTCACCCCTTGCCCTTGGCAGCTGCCCCGCCTTCCTTCTAATGGGGGCAACAGACAACCAAATGAACACTAGGGCAATTTGGCCCTCTAGTAAGCCCTGTCTGCTCCCCAGGATTTCAGTCCCACACTAAATACTTTAATGATGAACTGGAAAACTATTCTGGACCATCCATCTATGAGAGATTGATGGTAGGCATTAAGAGGGCTGGCTCTGGAGGAAGTCAGATCCGGGCAAGACTGGCTTTGTAATTTGCAAAATGAAAACGTGAACCCCTTGTTCCCAAAATTATTCAGAATTTCAGGATGACAAGAGTAGAACCAGCAGGGCCAGCCCACACTATAAAGCCGACTCCACACCCAGGGTCAAACTGCTTTTAAGCTGGGTCCACTTGGACACATCTTTTCACCTGCCTGAGCCTTCATTTCCTCATCGGAACAAAGAGATGTTGAGGCCTACCTGAAGCTGGTGCTGCTAGAGAGAGGAGGCGGGTAAAGCTCTGAGTGCGGGATGGTGGGCTCAACAGCATCACTGCTGCTCTCAGCCTGTGGTGACGGCCTCACGTCATCGGTGAGAACAGGGCATATTTATGATGCTTAGCTGGTAGACAGTGGCTGAGACTTAGACAGCAGACGGTCAATGCCAGGCACCGTCTTTAGTTCTTTATGGATATTCATTTCATCCTCAATGCAGCCCTCCTCTGTAGGTACCATGATAGAGACGGGAGAAATTGAGGCCCCAAGAGGAGAAGGAATTTGCCTCAGGTTTCACACCCGTCAGTGGAAAAATCCAGATTCAAACTGGGGACACCTGGCCCCCAGGTCTGTGTTCTCAACTGACCTATGTGTTCCAGGAGTTGTCACATCCCTGACACGTACACGTGCACACACACACACATGTACACACGCCCCTTCCCCCAGATGCTAACATGAAGCGGACCATGTGGAACTGTCTCCATCGCGTGGGATTCTTTCTCTCTTGACTTGCTCTTTTGATTTTGCTGTGCCACTCAACCGGGAGCCCTAGGAGGGCAGGCGCGGTCTTGCTTCCTGTGGCATCCCTGGCGCCGGGGACTGTGCCAAGCACACAGTAGGCTCTCAGGAGGCATGCACCAGCGGAGGCAGCAGGAAGCAGGTGTCCAGCCAGAGCACTCTGACCCAGAATCAATAGCTGCAGTTCCGGGAACCTCAAGACTGTGGGCTGAAGAACGTGTCTGGGTTGGGGGAAATCTTGTGGCTAGAAGAACCATCTCACACCCTGCTGGCTTTTCTCACTTGGGGTTCTCCCACTGCGCAAGGCGGGGGCAGGGGTGGGTAAGAGGCGTTCAAAGGGGATCCCTGGGGCCCAGCCCCCAGCCCGGCAGGCAGAAGGGCCCCAGCTGTCTGCCAGCCTCTCAGTGTCCGCCTCAGATGGCCAGCCGGGCCTCGATGCCACCCCCCACCCCATGACACAGCAGAAAGTGAAACCGGACCCGCCCCTGCTGGCTGGGACCCAGTGCCCGCTGTTTCCCCATCCCAGGGGGTGGGTGGGGAGAAGATGGCCAGGCCGGGCACCAGCCTGTCCAAAGAGTGCCTCTCCAGGCCAAGGGTGCCGCTGTGCCCCTGCCCATCCCAGGGTCACTGGTGCCCACCACCTTCTGAGCTGTGCCCTGTTTGTGAGCCACCAGAGCTGCCCAACTGAGTTCTGGATCTTCACACTGCTCTGGTGGGGAAGGGGGGGTGGTAATTATTCTCCCCATTTCACAGAGAAAACTGAGGCTCAGAGAGGTGCCCTGGCCAGGAAAGAGGGCACTGGGGTAGCAGGATCCTAAAATAAGAGACCAATCAGAGCTATGGGTGGGCGTGGGGGCAGACAGCCCAGGCGTCTCACTGGTGTTGGCACTCAGGGCAGGAGTTGGCAGGGGGGTGGGGGGTGGAGGGACTCGTGGCACCCAGGTTGTCACACGTGGAGCCTGCCACAGGTTGGAAGTGGCATACCAGCTCCACGGGTGCAGAAGATCCCTAAGACAAATGAGAATTCTGAAGAAGTGGACTATGGGGACGTCCCTGGTTGCCCAGTGGTTAGGACTCCGAGCGCTCACTGCCGAGAGCCCAGGTTCAATCCCTAATCCGGGAACTAAGATCCCACAAGCCAGGATCAAAAGAAAAAGCACATGAAACTTTACAAAGGATCATCTTGAGTCCTGCCCCATCCTGCCACCCATACTTTCCTTTGCTTGAACGTTTCCTTGCAAGCAACTCACCCTCTTTATCTTACATGCTGTGCTGTGCTTGGTCGCTCAGTCGTGTCCGACTCTTTGCGACCCCATGGACTGTAGCCCACCAGGCTCCTCTGTCCATGGGATTCTCCAGGCAAGAAATTGATGTAAAAAAAAGCCCTTCTCCCCAGAACCCTAAACTGAAAGCCAACCGCTTGCCACAGGAAAAATCCGCTGTACAAAAGAAATACCTATTCGAATACTTTACATCTCTAGCCAGGAACCACTTAAAATCCTGTGCCTATCAGACTTGAGAAACTTCTATCCCAAAATGTGGGTTTCCTATGAGAGGCAATGGAGGCCCAGAGAGGTTGAGTCACCTGTTTAGGGGGTGACACGCTGCAAGAGTTGCAGAGCTGGGGCTGCCTGATTCCATGATTGCAGAAACCTGTTCTGATGTTGGAGCGCAGTCCTGCTCCTGTCTGAGCTGTCTCTGCCTGCGAGGCGGGTATTAGTATCAGCACAGACAGCTTCCACGTGTAATGCTTGTCCCCACTTTCCCAGCGCCTCCTGAGCCTCTCTGTCACTTGAACTCACAATAATACGGCAGGTACAAGTGAGGACCCTTTCAGGCTGGAGCAGGGGGGTGGTGGTCCCTCCCTTGCCAGGGAAGGAAACCGAGGCAGAGAGTGGGAAAGTGGGAAGCCGGTGAGCCAGTCACGACTGTCCAGGGCTTCTGCCAAGGTGAGGAGCCCAGAGGCCCCACTGAAAGGCCCAGGCTAAACGTGAACCAGCCTCGTCAAACAGGTAACACTTGTTTCTTCCCCACCTCCTCCGCCACGAACCCCCACAGCAGACGCGGACAGCAGCCGCAGTTGTCCCGTTTCTCAAGCCTCATCTCCAACATTCGGACCTTGGAGGGCAAAAAAGCATGTTTAGCAATCATCTGCGGATGGCATCTTTTTTATTTTCCGTGGTGATCACCCACCAGTTCTGAGCGCCATGAGGGGAGCACTCCCAGGGACCAGAAAGGAGGGTTTGGGGCGGGGGCGGGAGGGACATCTTTCTCTCTTCTTTTAGTTGCTGGAGAAACTCAGCTGCCGCGGCTGGCCCAGGGACCCCCGAGGAATACTGCAAGAGCAATAAGGATTTTTAGGGGCATTATGATAGTGGAATGCAAACACATCTGCCCCCAAAAGTCCCTCATTTTCCCTGCGGTAACCAACCAGCTGGGCAGGAAGTCGGGGCTCTTGGAACCCCAAGAGCCAAAACTAAAAAGGAAAAAATGCAGAAAGTTAGAGCAAACTTGAGACAAGCCGACGCTTTCCCTGTGCACGGCGGTGGCTCCACCCAGGCTCCCTAAAGGCTAAGAATTGGCTACATGGGTCTCCACACAGCGGTTTCCAAACAGATGCACCTCCTCCATGTCCAGAAAACCAGGATCTGGGATTCCAGGGCAGGTGATAAGTATCAGTCCCTCAGATCAGGTGACTCTAGGGAGCCTGAGGCCATCTCCCCCAGACCAGGAATGACTATTCCCAATCCTCATTACTAATCTGAGTGAATCACAGATCCTTCCATCCCTCCTTCCTTTGGGATGTGGAAAGTTATCAACTTGGAAACGCGGATGAAAATATCTATAAGCAAGCAGGGGTTTCCAGGACTGTATGAACAAGTGAAGGGCGAGAGCTTAGGTCGGGGAGCCTGATGGATATCACCGATGGGTCCAGAGTGGGAAAAACCACAGCTAAGGTCCAGGTCACCGACTCAAGGAATCAAGGGCAGGGGCTCCCTGGGATGCGTGACCTCCAAGGGTCTCTGGGGACAGGGCCTTCCCCCCTAGCCAGTCAGCACCCTGTCGGCCTTGAAAGGGTTAACCACTCCACTGCTGCTGACACAGGAGGAGGCGGTTGCTCGCTCAGCAAGCTGGCATATCACACTGGGCCATCGGGGAAGAAGGGGCTGAAAACAGCCTCTGTGAGTTCTGTGAATGGAAGTGGCCTTATCGCCATCAGCGCAAAAAACGGGGCGAAAAGCCCTGCCGACACAGAACCCACGACCCGGGTGCTCGCTGGCTCCCTGGCACCTTGTCGCATGGCTCTGACGCTCTGGCAAGGACTCAGGCATCCATGGCCATCAGCACCCACCTGGCCAGGCCTGCGAGGGAGCGATCCTACACTTGCCATGTGACAGCCGGCAACCGGGCCCAGATCTCGCCTTTCAAACCGCACCTAAAATATTCTCCGGGTGAACCTGAAGCTAAATATGTCCTGGCCTACAAGTGTCTGGTCTGGACCTTTTAATGCCATTTGAAGATATACAGTCAGGAACCCACGGGCCTTTTGGTGGCCTGGAGTCCGGTTACTGAGGCCAAATGGGAGGCCTGTGGGATTGGCTGGCTTGGGGAGGGGTGCACCATCCCCCCAAGGGGGGCGTCCCAGTGCCAAGGCTGAGCAGGCTTCTTTGCTGCATGTTTTATCCCACAGGGCCCACCCAGCTCTCTCTCTCTGCCGACCCCCAGAGGGCTGGCTCAGATGCAGGGCCCCTCATCTACCCCCCATGACCCTCCCTCCTGGCCCTCGGATGACCAGCCATAGCCTTCTCCCCACTTTCAGGCTGCAGCCTTGCCCTCCTGGTGTGGGTTTTTCCTGTATTCGGATTGAAACAAGAGGGCTCAGCACCCCAGGTGGACGGGGCGGCCTCTGGCTGGAGAAGGCAGGCGAAAACACACCCACACTGGTTGGCTTGCACGGTAGCTTCGATGTGTCCCTGCTCTCGGCTGGCCCCGTGCCATGCCCGCGTCGGCCCACCCCAAATGGCAGGATCATGGCAGGATCGCAGCCCCGAAGGGAGGGCGGAGAGAACGCTCAGCGCTCTCCGGCCTGGAACCTGCTAGCCTGCTCTGAGCAAAGTTGGGTTCTGCCCTCCGCAGAGGCCACGTGGTAACTGGGACAGTCAACTCCAAAGAGTCTCTGGGGAGGCTGTTCTCAAGAGCCTAAGCCCCCCCACCAACCTGCCGCCGCCCTTCTAGCCAAGAAATGCTGCCTGCGCCCGCCCCCCCAGGGCCCCAGCAGGAGAGACCCTCCCCTCTGAGCACCTGTCTGGGGCTTGTTTGGGCTGCGGTGGTGGCTCCAAGGCCACGTTCAGGCCTGGGCTGGCGGCGGTCCAGGCTGTTTTGGGCAGAGATGCCAACAGGCCCGGGCACTGATCTCACAGGTTATTCCAACCAGGGAGTCTGGTTTTCGGCACGACTCGCAGAAAACTTTCACAACGCGCTGCGCAGCCAGCTCTCCCCTCCCCGCCTGGGCCCAAGCCTCCAGCAAACGCTAAATTTGCCACCCTCTTCCCAGTGCCTTTCGCCAATGGCCTTCCTGGGACACGGGCATGAGTTTTCATATTCTAGGTGTGCTCCCCTTTCATGCTAGTGGTGCAGCCTTTCCAGAGACGCTGAGAAAGGGGTTTGCTTTGGGGTTCCTTCAACTCAAATGTTTTATGTCACTAAGATGATGTAAAATTAGAAACTTGAAAGCTTTGTAAATATTTGCGCAGCCCCCTACAATGGAGGTAGCTGGGAAAGAGGACTTGGGCGGGGATTTGGGACCCTGGATCCACTCCTTCCAAACTCTCTTCTACATGCACCCTTTTGACTGAAAAGCCTGCAAGACGACTAGGCCTAAAGTCTGTGATCGTTTTTATATGGCGCTTGCATTGGTGTTTTTCTTGGGCGCTTACTTTCACCTTGTTCCCCATATGAGAAGCAAAAAGGACTTTGCATTTTCCCAAGTTTGGGATGCTGAGCAAGAAAGAAAACTCCAGAAAGAAAATGGATTATTTCTTTGAGGATGCCCTTTCTGGCAAGTGAGTCTAAGGACCAAGTTTGCCTTCTCTTTTCATCAGACCCATTTCTATCCTCATGCCTAAAATAGCTCTGTTTACTCTACAATCGCAATTGCAAGAGGCTGAGCTGGTCTACTATTAGGAAGCTGTAAATTTCTCTGGCCAGACTCTTCTTTCTGGTCTTAATCTCAGGGGGTGGGAGGCTGAGAAGCAAGAAAGAGAGAGAGTGCTCCCTTAGGGACTTTTCCAGCTTTCATTGGCTTGAGTCAGGGCACTGTTTTATTTTTAAGGAAGTAGGAGGTTGATTGGAGCCCCTCTTCTAAATATTTCACACACACACCCCAGCTACTCTATATTCTTTTCTGTTGAAACATTTTTCCCCCTAGAGGAGTCACTATAGCTTGTGTCTTGCTAAGACTGAAATTCAAAGTTGCTATTTTTTGTGTTTTTGAAATCCACTTGGGGGTGGGCAGTGGGATGACATCTGATTAGTGAAATTTCACACAGGGGAGCAAAAGGAGAAACACCGAAATGTATTCAGCAGTTCCACCGTTGAGCTTTTTTTTTTTTTTCTTATTGGTTGGGGTAGGGGGGAGGGCAGTGGTCAGAATATGAAAAGAAACTGTGATTCTTTGCCGAATTAATGACCACTTCTCACTGCAAAGTGCTGATTTATAATCTCTTCACCATACTACTATGCCTGTTTCCAGGCTTGGGGCAGGGAGGTGTGTGTGTTTTGGGGGGGGGAGTTTGCTTAACGTATTCATAATTACATGCACCCTTTCAGAGGGCTGAGTGTAAGCAGGGGCTTTCCTGTTGCATATGCTCGAATTAAAGCAGCCCCCGGCTCACATTCAGCACTCAGTTCTGATTTTCCACACTTAACAATTCAGTCATTTTAACATGCAGCTTCATCGCTGCGATTAGAGCTCAGTATCTTGGCGCGACATTTGGTGTTCCGGCCTCGTTAATTCACGTAAAACACCCTATTTGTAGAAGTATCATTAGAGGCTAATTTGGTGAGATGTCCTTATTTAGCAAAGCAAATAGGACCTGACAGTCAGCTCTCTGGCACTACGATGGGGGGTGACGATTCAGCAATTCACAACGTGACAATTTCCCATCGCCCAGCCACACTGGGATTGTGGACTTCTGAAAATTGTGCTGTTTCATCGTGTCCCATAACAAAGGGAAAGAACTCTGAAAAGTAAAGAACTGGTTTTTGCCAAGGCCCCGGGAGCGCACATGTCATCAGTGTGTCTATGTGCCATTTCTATTCAACTCGAATTTTCTATCAGGGACTTTGTGTTCAAAAGTTTTTCAGGTACAGCTCCCTTTTCTATGCCATGCTGCGAACACCTGATTAAAATCCAGGTTTGCAAATAAATAAACTTAAGATATGTGAAAATCTATATAGGTTACAAGTGGAGGGTAGGGGTGTATGTGTGTGTGTGTAAATTAACAGAACTTAATAAGGTTAATGGGAGGGACATTTGTACCCCCATCACCCTTGCCTTAAAGAATTCCCTGACAACACATTATCCAGAGTTCCTTATAAAATAACTAAGATCCAGGGTAACAGAATTGCAAAGAAACATTGCGATTCCATGTGGGGGCAAGCAGGCACATCTAATGTAACTGCAATTCACGATTTCAGCGATGTTTGGTTTCAAGGGTGTCAAATGGTTTGACACGACCCATATTATCACTGATTCCCTTAAAATCCTGTCTACTGAAACATCTCATTAAACCACTGGCAGGGGGCGGGGTGGGGGGGGGTACTTTCACCTTCTCATACCCTTCTGGGCCTCCCAAAGAAAGGCCCTTGAAAACAGCAGGTTCAACAAACAGAACACATATATACACATACACAAAAATGATCATCTGGACACGGCCTTTCGCTTTTACCAAAAGTAGCAAACCTCCCCCCTTTTCTCCCAGCAGAGCTTTTCTCCACCCCCCACAACCTTCACAGTGCAACTAGTTCTCTGCCCTTTCCCTCCAGGGGCTGCCCGAGTTCGAATCCCTCGCCGTCTAGAATGACCCCAAAAGCGGGACTTTGTGGGCCAGTTGGATAAAACATAAACTCATCTCGCCCTCAAAACCCCGATTCTGGGACCACAGCCTCCAAAGCCTCCTTTCTCCAGAAGGGTGTCCCCCCTCCACAGCTCACACAGCAAGTGGGGCAGGCTGCCTTTGAGGCAGATTTTTGGAGAATCCTGGATAATTAAAGGAATCATTACTGGGTTTTCCTGAAGGAATGACGGGATAACAGTTTATCTCTCCCCAAAGCCAGGGCTGCTTGGTGGAAGGGGAGGGCGTTTTCTGCCTGCCCCATGGGGTATCTTTTTCCCTCCCTTACTCCCAGACCCATAGCTGGGCCTGACATCTTCCGAGGAAGACTTTCAGCGTCCAAAATGTCCATCAGCGAAACGCAAAAAGAGTGCCGGGTGCCTCCTGCGGTCCCACACCCCCTACTCCTTCCCAAATGCAGCTAAAGTTTAGTTGTTTGTGCCCTTAATTGTCTTATTAAAGTCAAATTTGCAACTTGCCCAGACTAGGGGAAGTGATTTCCATCTTAATAGCTCAATTAGCCTCTGGGTTCTGGAAAGGCCACCGGCTACACACACCTTTTCTTCTCATTTTAAACCCCCTCCCTTTTTCACAACTTCTCCTAAAAATAAATTATAAATATGGATGTGTCCTCAGAGGATCTTAGCGGCACATTCCAACGCTCCCCACGGTGGGGCTCGGAAGCAGGAGAAACCAGAAACGCCACTCCCCCCCCCCCGCCCCAAATCAAAATGACTTTTCCTTTTTCTTCTCCTAACTCTTGCCAGAGCAACTTGGTGTGGTCTCGGGCCCTGCCACCCGGATCCGCACCCCGGAACCTAGATTTTTTTTTTTTTTAAACTCCTGTCCAGCAAAAGATACAGCCAACAGTGCCATGGCTGCCTGCTCCTCGGAGGGAGGGGGCGGCCAACTTTACTTCGGAGAGGTGCTAACTCTCTGGGGACTATGCTCCCGGCTTCTCTGATCGTCCCCGGGGCCCGACCCCCCGAGGCTGGAGCCGGGCCCCTCTGCCCGTGCCAGCGCGGCCCCGGGCGCACGTGGAGCGGCGCGGTGCGGCGGGCGTGGACCGGCGAGCGGGGCGGCCTGCGCTCCGCGTGGCACCGATATCGGGGTCACGCCGCGAGTCAGTTTCCCAAACGGGCTTTCCGGGGTGGGGGCGGGGTGGGAGGCTTCCAAAGCGCCTCGTTAATTTCCGAGCCCCGGCATTAGGGCGGTGAGGGGTGCTGCCTCGCCCCCATTCCACCTCCCCGCCTAACACGCCCCTCTCCGGAGCCAGGGAGGGGCGTGGGGAGAGGGGGGAGCCCAGCCCCGCCGCCTCGGGGGGCGCGCAGCGGCGGCGGATCCCCTCCCAGACGAGCGTCTAGCGCTGCGTCCCGAGAGAGTCGCGCGCTTCCTCCGCCGCCACCTCCCCTCTCGCATCGCCACCCACCCCCCAGGCAGCCGCCCCGCACCCCCTTCCGTCCCGGGGGCCTGGGCACCCACCTGCCGCGGCTCCTGCCCTGGCCCGGGGGAGGGGTGCCATGCAGGATAAAAAAAGGGGGAGACTCACCGCCGCTGCCGCCTCTGGGGGTGCAGGGGGGCCTCCCAGGGTTGCGCCTTCCAGGGCTCCTGGGAGGCGTGCGCGGGGCGGGGGGCGCCCCGCGGGCCCTGCAGCCTCCGCCTAGATTGGAGCCCAGCCTCAAATCCTTCACCGCGGGTGTGGGGGGGACTTCCAGAAAAAAATCCCCCCCTCCTTACCCAGACCAGATCCAAGTGATGGGCGGGGGGCGTAGAAAAGCCCTTTCTGCCGGGAGCGCGGAGCCGACGGGGCTGCACCCGGCCTCCACGGTCCGCTGCCGCCACAAAGCCGCGCCCCCGCCCCCCCCAGCCCGGCCCGGCCCGGCCCGGCCCCCACCCTCCTCCGCTCCCGCCCCCCCACGCCCTATGGCCGGCCCGGGGCGGGGGCTGGGCCAGCCCGGGGTTGGCCGCGCTGGGGAGGCGGCGGCAGCGGCGGCGGCCCAGGCGGCTGGGCCGCTCCTCCCCGGCCCGGCCCGGGAGAGAGGGCGAGAGCCTGGAAGCCTAGCGCGCCCGCCGGCCCGGGGTGGGGGCTGGGGCGCGGGCCGGGTCTGGAGTAGGGGGGGCCTTCCTAGAAACCCTCGCCAAATATAGTCGGCGGATAGGGGCATTCCTCGAAATGCGGCGGCGACGTCAGCCCCGACCTATGGGGGGGCAGAGGCTGGGGTTCTCCAAACTGAGGGGGAACGGGGGAGATGGGAGATCCCCCACTTCCAATACCCCCGCGGCCCAGAGGAGGGAGCCTAGGCTGGGCCTCCCTCCGGGGAGGGGGGGGAGGATAGGGTTCCCCCAAATGCGCTCCAGGGATCCCTCAACCGGGAGTGTCTGAATGGGGATACATCTGCTTAAGATTCAGACCTCGCCCCCAGATCACCCCCCGCCCCCACTTTCGGGAACACTCAGGGCCAGTGCCAGCCGGCGCTTTCAGCCCTTCCTCGGCTGCTTCTCACTCCCCTACCCCTCGTGAACCAACGGTAGGAGTCGGGGCTGCACCAAGTCTGGCCCCACACCTGGTCACCCACCCGTTGGCGGCCTCCTAACCCCCTCCTGGGAGTCCCCCGGAAGCCCCAGGGTTGAAATTGGACGGACATGCTCTGTTCCCAAGAACTCCCCAAAATACCAACCCCAAACCTAAAGTTGTGCTTCCCCTCATCCAGTCCACAGTCCTGTTGATACTTGCAGAGTCCCAGGCTCTGGGAGATAGTCTCGAAATTGAGGAGTGGGGCATTAGAGTACCCTTTCCACCTGGCTAAGATCTGGCCCCTGGTGCTAACACTGCGCCCCTCTCTTGCCGGGCATAATCTACTCCAGCTCCATAAACTTCAGAAGGTCCCAACAGGATGGGGGACCCTCTCTCACAACCCAGCCCCCTCCTCAAATCTGCCCCTGCGCTGCACCCCTTTCCCAGAACCCCCAGGTCATCCCACGAGTGTCCCCTTTTGCCCAAAGAGGATCCGCATAACTGAGACATGACTTGTACCCTTTGGCCGCCCAGCCTCTCTTCACGCAAACGTGACTGGACTGAGCCTCCCAGGATCATAAAAAATGTATTTGCTGTCCTCTGTTGGCGGCCGGGTGTCACACTCGGAAAACACAGCACCCAACCCCGTGGGCGCTCCTGATGCCGTGGGGCGGGGGGGGGGGGGCTCCCAGGGACCCCAGCCAGAGGAAGTGAGCCACACAGACAGCCCCCTCCTCTCCTGCCCCAGCTGCGCCCCTACCCTGCCCCCACCTCCCTGGGAGGTGGCTCGTAGCCTCTGCACTGGACTTTGACCCACTGGCCTTGCAGCTCGTGTCCCTTCTCCCTCGTGAAGGCGTGTTGGGCTCCATCTCCAGAAGTCTGGCGGGGTCGTGCTCAAGGAGAGGCAAGGTGAGAGCCTCAGGGCTCACCTGGGCTGGGGGACACCCTCCCAACCCCCGCCCCCACCCCCGCGAGATGGTTTCTCCAATAAGGGCTTGGAGGAGGGTTGAGGGAAGGGAGGCTAAGTCAGACCCCTCTTAAGGCAAAGGACTGGTAATCATTAATCCCCATTTCCTCCTGAGGACTTACTACGTGCCAAGCACATAGTATATATACTCTTACTGAACTCACCCCATTACCTTATCTCGGTCAGGCGAGAAGGCTGAGGCTTAGAGGTTGTTCACTGAATTAAGGCTTGCTTGCCCTCTGTCTGCTGAGCACAGAGCTGATGCTGGGACCACACTGGCAAACGGGACAGGTCCCTGCCCTAGAGGAACTCATTGTCCCAGGAAGAGACCAAGTCAGCAGAGGGTTAGCATGCTTCCCTCTTGGTCCAGGACATGAGCGTTGGAGCCCAGCTTCCTGGGGTCAGGGAACACGAGAGACTTGAGGCTGGGCTGGGACATCCCACCTGGGCCTCGCTGCTGGTCTCACTCAGTGTACCTCCGTGCAGGCTGCATTGTCCTCTGGGCCAGTCCCCTCTTTGGGATAGAGCCAGAGAGAGGCTTTGTACCCCCTGCTGCTTCTCAGCAGTTGCAAGTCCCTGGGCCCAGTTTAGCGTCTCTGGGCCTCAGTTTTCTCATCTGTAAAATGAGACTAAACAACAATACCAGCAGTATAGGACTTTTAGGGGGAAAAAAACAAGACAAAGTTCATATGGGAGAATTTGGCAATCAACATTCCTTTTTCTCTTCTAAATATTTTCTTTTTATGTATATTGTGTTTAGAGGTTGAAGTGTTTTTAAAAATGTTTATGTGGCTGCAGTGGGTCTTAGTTGCGGCATGCAGAATCTTTGATCTTTGTTGTGGCATGTAGGATCTTTTCTAGTTTGTGGCATTTGGGTTCTTTTAAGTTGTGGCATACGAACTCTTAGTTATGGCATGTGGGATCTAGTTCCCTGACCAGGGATCAAACCCGGGCCCCCTGCGTTGGGAGCACAGAGTCTTAACCACTGGACCACTATGGAAACAGCAGAAGTTGCAGTTTTAAATATACTGATAAAACATACCAAAAGCTTCCTAAGAAGTGAAAAAAAAAATTTGCTGAAAAAACAGGCTTCATTAACATATTGAGACATTTACTTAATACATTCTTTGTTGGAAATTAGTGATATGACTTTTGTAGATGGATTAACATTTCCAAATCACTCTAAATAGGTAGCATTTCAGGTCTTCACCCTCTATACCCAAAGTAGAAAGTCACTCAGTGTCTGAATGCAATACTGACAAACATCAGAAATGGTCACTTGGAGATCCTGCTGACATACTGTTCTGTTCCTTCGTCTAAAGATGTTTCTGTTGAGTAAGTGTCCCTGTGCTTCTTTTTCTCTTTTTGCTCTGATCTTCCTGCAGTTTCAGGGTTGTATTTCAGATTTCTTCTCTTTTTGCTCTCATTTTGCAGAAGGAAGCCAGTTTGCCAAATTCGTTGGTGGTTGAAAATTGAAAACTGGATTTCTCCTGTAATATTAACATTTGATCAAGAAGGACCTCTGAGTGCATTCATCAGGTTGTGCCCCGTGTTATTAACGTGGAGGAGGGGATGTCTGTGCTGAGATTGGAAAGAGGAAAAACACTGGGGCAGTGAGAGGGTGGTGTAGCCCATGGGAAGCACCTCTGGGGAGCTTGAAGTGGCTCCCTGACTACAGCAGCCTGGCTCAGGGTCCTGGCAGGAGCTGCCCCTCAACCCACATCTGTGCCCTGAGCCGCAGGATTCTGGAAGCTCACCTCATCACTCCCCAGTTCACACCCTGAGCGCTGGATGCAGAAGGAAAAAGCAGGTTCTAATGGGACCAGCAGGGCTCATGGGCAAGGTCTCACCAAAGGCAGCGAGGGCCCTGCCTTTGCCTTGCACTTTAAAAGCACCCTAAAAGATGCCCCCCAGGATCCCTTTGAGGCCCGCCCTTGCCTGTTCTGGCTCAGCTTCCCATGACTCAAGCTAGTGGCGGCCCTGAAATCCAGTTAAGCACCGGAAGTGCCGCCAGACTCCCGAAAACAACCCGCTCCTCGGCCGGAAGCCCCAGAGGCCGGCTCTGGCCTTCTCCCAGGAAGGAGCCCCACCCGCACCTAGGTTTCTGGCCCAGGGAGGGTGCCAAGGCCCAGGCCAGAGTGCAGAGAGGCCACACGGATGGAGGGCGAGCCTCCTGGAAAGGCCTGGACTCCTGGCTCCCAGGCCCAGAGAGAGAGAGAGAGAGAGAGAGAGAAAGAGAGAGAGGCTGAGCCGGGCACCGGTCTCACCCAGCCTGTTTGTAGGTTTTCCTCTGGGCCTGCAGAAAGGAGACCATCTCCTGAGACTCCTAGAATATAAAAAATGAAAGACTTCCAAAGCAGGCAGACAAAAATCATTGTGCAACAGATTTTTTTTTAAAAAATCTTCCTTTTACCCTCTTTTTTTTTTAATTATTTACTTATTTTTGGCTCTGCTGGGTCCAAACCCGTTGCTGCGTGAGTTTTTCTCTAGTTGCGGTGAGTAGAGGCTACCCTCTAGTTGCAGTACGTTGGTTTCTCATCGCAGTGGCTTCTTGTTGCAGATCACAGGCCCTAGGGCCCACGGGCATCAGTAGTTAAGACTCAGGGGCTCTGGAGCACAGGCTTAGTAGTTGGGGCACACGGACTTAGTTGCTCTGAGGCCTGTGGGATCCTCCCGGATCATGGGTTGAACCCCTGTCTCCTGCATTGGCTGGTGGATTCTTTACCACTGAGCCACCAGGGAAGCCCCTGTACAATAGGTTTTAAACATTTGCATCAAACAGGTGTGGACTTTTAAAAAACGGATACATACAAACAGGATTATGGTCATAGCGAAGTAGTTACTCCAGACATGAAACACTGGCAGGATTTACAGAAAATACATCCTTGGATGTGTCCACTGAGGTTCATGGGACATAAGTCTGAAGTCTGATCAGGAGGCAACAGTGACCACCCTTGTGACAACTTCTGGAGATAATGTTCAGAAGCTAGCCTAAAATAGCTTTCTGAATACCAGGCCTTAGGCTCAGTGGTCCTTACAAGTTTGGTCCAAAGCTCCCTTAAAGCCAGTGGTCCCCACACTCTCACCCTACCCCAGCCTAGGTCCCTGAACAAGTTGCTGAGTGGGTGGGAGCAACTGCAAAGCCTTACATTTGGCCCTGCCCAACCGCCACAGTGGTGCCTGTGCCCCGTAGGGAACAACAGGAATTGGGGGCAAACAGCAGGAAAGGGAAACCAGTTTCCATGGCCCTAGCCCTTGGGCTCTGTGATGGCAGATGGAGACATCCTGGCCCACCTGAGTTTTCTTTTCTTTCTTTTTCTAATATTTATTTATTTCATTTGGTTGCACTGGGTCTTAGTTGCGACATGCGAACTCTTGTTGTGGCATGTGGGATCTAGTTCCCTGACCAGGAGTTGAACCCAGGGCCCTCTGCATTGGGAGTGCAGAGTCTTAGCCACTAGACCATGAGGGAAGTCCCCTGCCTGCGTTTTATTAAGGCCACCAAGAGTCACAGGTCCCTGTGGGCCTGTTGTTCAGTTGCTCAGTCATGTCCAACTCTTTGCGACCCCATGGACTGCAGCACACCGGGTTTCCCTGTCCTTCACTATCTCCCAGAGTTTGCTCAAATTCAGCGATGTCACTGACCACATAGTCCTCTGTTGTCCCCCTCTCTTCCTGCCTTCAATCTTTGCCAGCATCAGGATCTTTTCTAATGAGTTGGCTCTTTGCATCAGGTGGCCAAATTATTGAAACTTCAGCATCAGTCCTTTCAATGAATATTTAGGATTGACTGCTTTGATTTCCTAGCAGTCCAAGGAACTCTCAAGAGTCTTCTCCAACACCACAGTTCAAAAGCATCACTTCTTTAGCACTCAGCCTTCTTTATGGTCCAGCTGTCACATGCATACATGACTATTGGAAAAACCATAGCTTTGACTATACAGACCTTTGTAGGTGAAGTGATGTCTCTGCTTTTAAATACACTGTCTAGATTGGTCATAGCTTTTCTTCCAAGCAGCAAGCATCTTTTAATTTCATGGCTGCAGTCACCATCTGCAGTGATTTTGGAGCCCAAGAAATTAGTCTGACACTGCTTTTATTGTTTCCCCATCTATTTGCCATAAAATAATGGGACTGGATGCATGATCTTAGTTTTTTGAGTTTTAAGCCAGCTTTTTCACTCTCCTCTTTTACCTTCATCAAGAGGCTCTTTAGTTCCTGTTCGCTCTCTGCCATGAGGGTGGCGTCATCTGCATATCTGAGGTTATGAATGTTTCTCCCAGCAATCTCAATTCCAGCTTGTGCTTCATTCAGCCCAGCATTTCGCATGATGTACTCTGCATATAAGTTAAATAAGTAGGATGACAATATACAGCCTTGACATTCTCCTTTCTCCATTTTGAACCAGTCTGTTGTGGACCTGTAGCCTTGTGTTTCTTTATGAAATGGGAAAACATGAGGGCAGTCTGCTCACTTAAGTCCTGTAGCCCTGCCACCCTGGCCTGTCTGGCACATTTGTTGTTCAGTTGCTAAGTTGTGTCTGACTCTCTGTGACCGCATGGGCTGCACGCCAGGCTTCCCTGTCCTTCACTATCTCCCAGCATTTGCTCAGACTCATGTCCGTTTTGAGTCAGTGATGCCATCCAACCATCTCCTCCTCTGTTGCCCCCTTCTCCTCCTGCCCTCAATCTTTCCCAGAATCAGGGTCTTTTCCAGTGAGTTGGCTCTTTGTAGTGGGTGGCCAAAATATTGGAGCTTCAGCATCAGTCCTTCCAATGAATATTCAGGGTTGATTTGCTTTAGGATTGACTGATTTGATCTCCTTTCTGTCCAAGGGACTCAGCACCATGGTTTGAAAGCCTCAATTTTTTGGCGCTCAGCCTTTTTTATGGTCCAACTCTCACATGGTAGGGCAAAATAAAGATTTGTTAGAAAATGAATAAGAGAAGGAAGGAAAAGTACTGAAAGAGAGATAGTGAACCTGGAATGTCAAATTCCGCAGGAGGTGGATAACTTCAGGCCCTGAGTGGACAGAAAGACAAAGTGCCATTGGTGAGACCAAGGGGTGAGTGGTTCCTGGTGGGCTGGGAACAAGATCTTCTCCTGCTAAGGGGATCATGACCCCAGTCCTCAAGAGGCTGGTTAAGAGAGGCTTTGTAATGAAAAGAAAAGGTAGAATTATTTGTTTTCATACCTTATGCAAGACTCCACATTGTATTGCATTGAGCAGCTTCAGCCGCATGCAACAAATTCTGATAAATTCTCTTTTCATTTTTATTCTATTACAAGTATTTTCTATTTCCTTGTTATGACTTCTTAGGAACACCTATCATTTAAAAGCAGACATTTAATTTCCAAATACATGGGATTTTTAAAGTAAAAAAATAAAAGAGAAGGTAGAAATCAGGCTCTGACTTGGGACAAATCCTTAGTCCTCTTGAATCTGTTTCCTCATTGTCAGCAGTGGGGATGTTAAAAGTATTAAATTGTATGATTTGCATGAAGTGCTTGTCTGGGTCTGGCAGATACTAACTGCTCAATAAATTGTAGCAATTATCATTAGCTCTTCAATAGGGGTCATGCCTGGGATGTAGGAATAGATTTACGAGTGCAAGAGCTTTTCCTTTAAGATGTGATCGATGTCCCTGCCATCAGCTTCATCCTCGCTCGCCTCTCAGCCCAATGAAGCCAAAGTGGAAGCAGCTCCAGGGTCTGGGTGGGTGGGCCAGCTCCTCCTGGCTAGACCTGCTCACCCAGAAAGTGTCACCCAGAGTTGGCTTCTTGGAATTTCAACATGGGTGGCCAAATTGTGTCATGAAACTAGAAGAATGCTCCACATCCACACCAGGTGGAAATGAAAGAGTTGACCAACGTCTCTTTCATAGAATTCTTCTCTGGAACTCACACAACCATGGACCCAGTACCACCTCTCAGACCAGTAGTGATTTGAGAATAAATGCTGTTGAATTTGGAGCTTTTTTGATGTGAGGTTGCAAATGGCAGCTCACAGGCCAAGTGGGGCCCCAGATGTGTTTTGTTTGACCTACAGAGTCTTTAAGATAATAATAATAATAAATTTGATTTGGTGGCCAACATTTTTAAATCAGGAAATTTCATATTTAAATAATCCAGATTTCTAGCTTCTTAAAAAAACAAAACACTGATGAGCAGAAGATTTGGCAGCTATGGGCCTGACTTCCTGCAGGGCCACAGTTGGTTGGAGCAGAGTAATGGATACAAAAGTGTTAGCCAGCAGCTATAACAAACATCCCCAGGCTTTCAGTGGCTTACCACAATATCAGTTCATTTCTTGCTCATATTGTTACCAAGTCCAGGCTCATACTGCTCACCAACAGGCCAGTAAATGGAGAGATGAGTTGCTGGGATAAGAAATAGCGATTTCATTCAGAAAGTCAGTAGACCAAGAAGATGGTGGACTTGTGTCCCAAAGAATCATTTTGCCTGAGTTTGAATTCTGGCTTCTTTTATACTGAAAGGGGAGGGAGTAAAGTCAAAGGTTTCCTGGTTCCCATCAGCCTCCAGAGGAGACGAATTAATTTCTTCCTTCCTGTAGTCCTTCATAGGTGGGACTGTCAGGATGTTTCCTGTGAGCTAAACAAAGGTATTTTAGCTTAATGCTCCTTACTTGAGAAACAGGGTTTCCAGAGATGGGCCATTATGTATAACTTAAGTTTATAGGCAGCATCCCCTTAGGGATTAATTTGTAATAGAATATAAATTCCTTATTATAAAATCACACCAGGAAGTAGGGGTTGGGGGTGTTTTTTAGGCACACAAGTGTCTCCCACTTCATGGCTCTGTCTTCAAGGACTTCATTCTTCCTTCATTGAGCTGGAGGATCAGGAAGGAGGCCATAGGAAAGCAGACCAGGTTTTGACTGCATCAACTGGGAAGTGTCCCACATTGGTAGGAACCAGTCATGAGGCCCAACAGGGACCCAACAGGGCTGTGAAATGTGGTACCTGGCTCGGGACCAGGAGGAAGAGGAGGACACAGAGGCTTATAAGCACCAGCGTCTCTGTTTCAAGCGGCTGCCCTACATGCTTTCTCCACTTAGTAACGGAAGTTCTATTCTTCCCATTGTCCTTCCTCACCTCTCCCCAGCTCAGCCACTGGGCCCAAGGGAAACTGTCATTGGCTGGAGAAGAGTCATGTGCTACAACCCCAACCAATGAGACAAGATGGATTTGGATATGATGCCTGGAATGTCAGGAGCCATTTGGGGACCAGCATTGGGGGCTGAAACCAACACAGTGATGGCAGAAAAGAGAGCCGGAAGGGACTGTGTGTCTGGTGGCCTGATATGTTGTTGTTCAGTCGCCAAGTCATGCCCAACTCTTCGAAACCCCATGGACTACAGCACACCAGGCTTCCTTGTCCCCTACCATCTCTGGGAGTCTGCCCAAGTTCATGTCCATTGCATCAGTGATGCCATCCAACCATCTCATCCTCTGTCACCCCCTTCTCCTTCTGCCTCAATCTTTCTTAGCATCAGGGCCTTTTCCAATGAGTAGGCTGATCGTATCAGGTGGCCAAAGTGTTGGAGCTTCAGCATCAGTCCCTCCAATGAGTATTCAGGGTTGATTTCCTTTAAGATTGACTGGTTTGATCTCCTCGCTGTCCAAGGGACTCTCAAGAGTCTTCTCTGGCACCACAGTTTGAAAGCATCAATTCTTCAGTGGCCTGATGGAGCTGCTCAGATAACTAATCCAGAAACCTACCCTCCTTCTAGATTTCCTGAGAAATGAATAATAAATTATCTTATTGTTTAAGCTAGCTTAAGCCAAGAAATTCCTATTCCTTGTAGAATAAAGTATCCAAACTGATCCACTTAGGTCACCTGCCTGGTCGTATATGTTTTTGAGTTTTGACCTCTTGACTTAAAATGTTTTGTTTTTCCAGTCGGAGTGAAGTTCAGCCAGCTGATCTTCACATGACCTTAAGTGTTTTACCACTATCGAATGCAGTGTGCAATTATCAGTGCCTTCTGGGACAGCGTGGACTCATCCAGGGTCTGGATCTCTACCTGCTTCTCAGGGATACAGTAGTCCTTGGGTGACACTGACCACAAGATGAGCAGATATGGATCTGAGCCCTCACTCTGCCAGTTTTTAGCTGGGTGAACTTAGACAAGCCAGTGAACCTCTCTCAGCTTCCGTTTCTGGTTGCTGTGAGCATTGCTGGAAGATTTGGTGACTTGTCATGTAAAGGTCCTTCTCCCAGGCTCAGCATCCAGAGAGGTCACAGTAGATGTTGGCTGGTGGCGGGGTCGCTATACTCTGAAAGCCACCAAAGGATTAGATGGCTTGCTGCCAGATATTGGCTTATTGTCCTACCACCCTCCCTGGTGGTCTAGTAGTTAGGATTCAGCACTCTCACTGCTGCAGCCCAAGTTCGATTCACGGTTAGGGAACAGGTTACTGTTTTGAGTATTCCCTGTTGGCTCAGATGGTAAAGAGTCCACCTGCCAATGCAGGAGACTCAGATTCGATTCCTGTGTTGGGAAAATCCCCTGGAGAAGGAAATGACAACCCACTCCAGTATTTTTGGAGATTCCTGGAGAATTTCAGGACAGAGGAGCCTGGCGTGCTATAGTCCATGTGGTCTCACAGAGTCGGACACAACTGAGCAAGTAACACTCACTCCATTGGCTTATTGGGGAGACCTAGCTCTAACACCCCTGGGTGGCTCAAACGGTAAAGAATCTGCCTACGATCCAGGAGACCTGGGTTTCATCCCTGGGTTGGGAAGATCCCTTGGAGGAGGGCATGGCAACCCACTCCAGTATTCTGGCCTGGAGAATCCCATGGACAGAAGAGTCTGGTGGGCTACAGTCCATGGAGTTTCACAGAGTTGGACAGGACTGAGCGACTAAGCACACCCTGCTAATGTACAAGGCCTATATGGTAGAACTAGGTTGATTTTAGATCCTGCATGGAGGAGACACTAGGTAGCTCTGAATAACCTAGTAGAAGTGCATTCCCTTTTCACTTTTCCTATACCTCTTCTGATCTTGTGAAGAAGAAAGTCTCGGTTGGGTATTGCTCTGTGTTTAATACCTTCCTAACCCTTATTAAGCCCTCTGTTAAGGAACAGAGCCCGAGCTTCTGGCTTAGAACATTTCATTGGTAGCAGCGTTGATATGTAATGTACCAACACCATTTTGCTTTCATTGCATTTAAAAAGAATTATCATCTATTTATGGCAGATGGTGCTCTTTTTCCATCTGTGGAAATGAGATAACATGTTTCTTTTGAAATAAAAATCATACAGGTTATCAAGGTGAGTGAAGTGAAATAAAAATATTAGCAGAACACCATGTAGGAGGCACAGGGTATGATGAAAATCAAGATGGCAGGGTGTGAAAGACTCGAGCTTGGGGCCTCATCAGGGAAAACTATGGAGCCTGGGGTTCCAGCAGGAGCGGGGCCTTTCCGGGTGGTCAGAAGCTGGCAGTCATTCCTAACAGGAGTGACGAGAGCTGTGGCGGCTTGTCCCCAAGCCTCTTAACAGAGTCCCTGAGACGACATTCAAACTGGCTTCCTTGGGAAGGAAGGAAGTGGGGATCCCCCAGCATCTTGGTTTGCCCAGGATTGAGGGGTTTCCTGGGATAAAGCTGGGATAGTCCCAGGTGAACAGGGATGGGCGGGGGGTCACCCTGGCTGTCCTGGGCTGGGGATTTGGGAAGGACAGAGTTGTTGGGTCAAATCCATGAGAGTGGTCAGCCTTGTGAAAAGAAAGTATTATTTTTTTAAATAGCCACAGCGTCTCTCCCAAAGACTCAGAAAAATTCTGTCTTAGCTTTGGGAACAAGGTTTCTCGGTAGGTCTGTCAGGATAACAGGTGAGGGGACAAGTCAAAAGGATCCTGGACAGGTCGGAGGTACACCCGCGGGAGACAGAGTCTGAGGAAGAGAGCTGACAGTGTGTGGGGCCGGCTGGCCGGAGGTCGGGACAGAGTCTGGGGAGGGGCCAGGGGCTGCTTCCCACTGAGATGGGTGGACAGTGGCGAAGCCGCCAAGCGGTGTAATCAGTGGAGTGCTCCCCACCCCCAGCCCCTCTGGTACCTTCCGGGAGCCCACAGTGGACGCTGAAATGGCTGCTCAGAGAATTCCCTGGCCGTGCAGTACTTAAGACTCCGTGATTCCACTGTAGGGGGGCCTGGGTTTGATCCCTGATCCGGGAACTAAGAT
Organism: Giraffa tippelskirchi; assembly: GCF_054371585.1. NCBI lineage: Eukaryota > Metazoa > Chordata > Mammalia > Artiodactyla > Giraffidae > Giraffa > Giraffa tippelskirchi. The sequence continues at coordinate 28,221,522 of NC_137287.1, forward strand.
CTCGCATGCCATGCAGTGTAGCCAAGAAAGCTGGTCAGTTCCTTTTCAGTATTGGATTGGTATTGCCTGGAAATGCCACATTCTGCAAAGATCAGAGTAAGCCTGACCCAGGGAGGGCTGGTTCCGGGGAGACCTCAGAAACTGCCCAGAGATGAGCCACTCCGACACCTGCCCACGCTTTTCCAGCCTGGTGCCCAACACTAGTACATCCTCCAGGGTCCAGGGAGAGGGCCTCCTCTCTCTTCCTCTCAATTATCCCATCTGTGAAGTGGAGGTAGTATTTCCCTCACCATCTGTGTGCCAGGCTCTGTGCTAGATGAGATGTGGGTTAGGCCGCACTTGACCCACTTTTTGTTTTTTTAATTATGAGCTATTTCAGGCCAATGAAAAAGGAGGGGAAATAAGTTAACAAACACCTGTGTGCCGACCACCCAGCTGAATTAATACATAAATCCAGATTCAACTAAGACCCTCGTGTGACCTTTTTCCATTTCGGTCCATCTTCTGACATCCCCATGGGTAACACTGTTCTGAATCTAGACTTCATCACTCTTGAGCACGTTTCTATGCTTCTACTACCTCCATAGCCAGAAACAACAAAAAGGGTATTCTTTGCATAATGTTGATTCTGTATGATGGTATCATAGTGTATCATTTTTCTATGCCTGCCTTTTTTGCCCCTCTTTTCGTGAGTTTTACCCACATCTTATGATGGAATTATAGTTTATGCATTTGAACCGTTGAACTTGATTCCACCCTATGGATCCACCATTGTTTAACTCTTCCACTTCCCTTGATGGACACTTAGCTCTTCCCAACAACGTTGCTCTGAGCAACCTGGTGAATATGAATGAGAATTTCTGCATGGTTTGCATCTTAGAATAGGATTCCTGGGTCTTGCCTACATGAGGTTTTCAGAAATATGGTGGCCTTTCACCTGGCATGTCCTCTCAAGTTCTTCTCTGTCCGCACTAGTCCCTGTTGTCTTGTACCCAAACAGTTTCATGTGTTCACATGATCTGTCTGGCTCCTGGGGACATTTGGGCTTTCAGCTTCTAGGTTCTTGGGAGATATCTGGCATGGTGAACTGGTAACTGTAACATCCTGTGATAAGTGGTATCAAAGTGATACACCCAAGGTGCTGGTGGTGCATACAGGAGATAGCAACTAACTCCAACCAAGAGGTTGAGGAATGAGTCCCAATCACAGTGAAGTTAGTAATAGTTCAGGACTTCCCTGGTGGTTCAGTGGCCAAGATTCTGAGCTCCCAATGAAGGAGGGCTGTATGCCCTGGTCAGGGAACTAGATACCACATGCTGCAACTAAAAATCCCCCATGCCACAAATAAGACCTAGTGCAGCCAAATAAATAGGTTAAAAAAAGTTAGTTAGGCAAGGTTTTGAGGAATGAGTAGGAGTTTTCCAAGATGGGGATGAAGGAAGAGCATTATAGGCTGAAGGAACAGCATATACACAGAGGACTAAACATCATGCTGAAGGACTAACAAAGGCGGTGGGGCAAGAGCAAGGGCAGGGCACAGTAGAAGGGACACCTGGGGCCCAGAATGCCATGCTAAGGAGGGAAGGAGGGAGGATTTATCCTGGTGGCAGTGGTGGGCTCCTTGTGAAGGACCAAAGGATGTAAGTGACACGTTGACTGCTGTGTCTGAGAGAGGTCAGGGTACCGTGGGAAGAGATGAAGGAAGAGCGAGGCTGAAAGCAAGGGGACCAGTTAGGAGACTCCTGCAAGAGTCCAGAGGCCAGACAGCAAAGGAGAAAGGGGACAGTGAGGCCAGAGCAACACAGATTTGGAGAGAGGTTAAGGCAGTGACTGATGAGTTAGGCAGGTGAGGAGGAGGGGTGAGGCAAGGGTTGGGGTAGGCAGAATAATGATCTCCCAAATATTGTCCACACCCAAATCCCTAGAACCTCTGACTATGTCCTGTTTTGTGGCAAAGGGGATTTCGAAGATGGGATTAAGCTTTTCAACTCTGAAATCCATAAAGTGATTAGCCTGGATTATCCAAGTGGGCCCAGTCTAAATCCATGAGCTTTTTTTTCTTTTTTTATCTTTATTGAATTTGTTACAATATTGCTTCTGTTTTACGTTTTGGTTTTTTGGCCACAAGGCATGTGGGATCTTAGCTTCCCGACCAGGGAGTGAACCCTCACCTCCTGCATTGGAAGGCGAAATCTTAACCACTGGACTGCCAGGAAAGTCCCGAAATCTATGAGCTCTTAAAAGCAGAGAACTTTCTTTGGCTTGCATGAGAAAGTGGCAGAAAGGAAAGTCAGTGAGATTTGAAATAGAAGGATTTGACCCAGATGTGGGGACCCCAAGAGCAGCCACTACGGCGAGACTTGTAGAGCCAAGGAAACAGGATTCAGTCCTGCAAGAGCAAGAAACTGGATTTGGCCAACAACCTGGATAAGCCTTCTTGGAGTAGCTCATCTGGTCAGACAGGCTTTCCTGGTGGCTCAGACAGTAAAAAAAATCTGCCTTCAGTGCAGGAGACCCAGGTTCCATCTCTGGGTCAGGAAGACCCGTTGGAGAAGGAAATGGCAACCCACTCCAGTATTCTTGCCTGGAGAATTCCATGGACAGAGGCTCCTGGGAGTCTACAGTCCATGGGGTCACATACAATCAGAATGACTGAGCAACTAACACTTCGCTTTCACTTGATTTTGAGAGACCCCCGAGCAGAGGAACCAGCCAAGTCAACCTGGGCTCTGACCTACAGAAACTGTGCTTTTTTAAGCCACTAAAATGTAGGAACTTGCTACAGCAGCAGGAGAAAAAGAACATAAGGATAAATCCCAGGTTTCTTGCTGGGCTACTGGGTACATGTCACCGTGAACCACCTGGGAACTCAGACAATCAGATTTTGTTATTCCCTATCAGACTCTTCCTGTATAATAGTATTACCACAAACTTAGCAGCTGACAACAACACACGTGCATTATCTCCCAGATTTGGGGGTCAGAGTATAAGCATGGCTTAGCTGCATTCTCTGCAAGGCAACAATCCAGGTATTGGCTAGGGCTGAGTTTTCAATGCCCAGCCAGGGTCCTTGTCAGTTCAATGTAAGTAAGTACCGCAGACTGGGTGGCTTAAACAACAAACATTTATTTCTCACAATTCTGGAGTCTGGGAAGTCCAAGATCAAGGTACTAGATAATTCAGTGTCTGGTGAGGGCTCTCGTCCCAGTTTACAGATAGCTGCCTTCTTGCTGAGTCCTCACAGAGCCCAGAGAAAACTTTTTTTTTTAATTTAATTTTTTTAACACCAAAACCATTTTGTATTGGGGTGTAGCCGATTAACAATCTTGTGATAATTTCAGATGAACAATAAAGGGACTCAGCCATACATAAAAATGTATCCATTCTCCCCCCAAACCCCACTCGCATTCAGGCTGGCCCATAACCTGGAGCAGAGTTCCATGCGCCATACAGTAGGTCCTTGTTGGTTATCCGTTTTATATATAGCGGTGTGTACATGACCATCCCAAAGTCCCTAATTACCTCTTCTCCCCGCTGCACACCCACCACCCCCACTCCAGCAAGCACAAGCTCGTTTTAAAAGTCTGTGAGTCTCTTTCTGTTTTGTAAGTAAGTTCATTTGTATTGTTTCATTTTAGATTCCACATAGAAGGGATGTCATCAGACATTTCTCCTTCTCTGATTGACTTCACTCAGTATCAGACAGAGCGCCTGATAAGGCGTTAATTCTACCATGAGGGTCCCACCCTCATCACCTGATCGACCCCTAGTCACCTCCCAAAGCCCTCACCTCCAAACACCATCACACGAGGGGTTAGCGCTTCAATACCTGAATTTTGGGGGGATGCGAACATTCAGGCCACAGCACCCTGGGAAGGACTTGCTTTCACATTCACGTGGCTGCTGACAAACTCGGTTCCTTGCAGCCTGTTGGACTAAGGGCCTCAGTGTTTTCCTGGTTTTGGCGAGAAGCCTTTGGTTTCTTGTCAGGTGGGGCTCCCTCACACGGCCCCACAACAGCGAGAGAGAGAGAGAGAGAGAGAGAGAGAGAGAGAGAGAGAGAGAGAGAAAGAGAGAGAGAGAGAGAGTCTGCTAGCAAGACGGGTGTTGCCATCTAATGTGACAACAGAGATGTGACATTATGACACCTCTATTGTATCATATGCGCTGTTGTAGCCCCACTCACACTTCAGAGGAAGGGATTAACACAAGGGTGTTGATCCTAAAAGGCAAGGGTAATGGATTTCTCAGAGTCCCCGTTCGCCAGCATGTCTCAAAGAGACGTGTGGACTTTCTTATCGGGGCCTATTTTGAGAATTATTACAGATATATATTTTTTTTATCCAGCAGGGCCTCGGGCTCAGGGGTTCTTTTTAATCCCCCAGTAAGTACAGATCAGCTCAGCTCACCTGGGTTGGAGGGGCAGGGCAGGGGCCGAAGAAAACACAGCCTCGGGAAAAGCGTGTCATGAGCCAGCCTGGTGACTCGCTAAGCAAAACTCAAGTCGATGTGACATAAACAACGTCTGTTGCTTCCGGAGGCCTGCCACAATATTTTCTTTTAAGTGCTACTCATGCCTGAAATACGCGTCTGGTTTTGAAACGCGGTTCTCGGCTCCTGCTCGGCTACAAACCACTCACTCCCTTATTAAGCGCCCCATTTTTTATTCTTTAATGTAGGTTTTCTCAGCGCATGATGTCAGCCCAGATGGGAGACGTGCCAGGGCAGCGGAGGGGAGGCTCCCCTCAGAGAGGCTCAGAGCGGAGGATGAGAGAACCATCGCGCTGGACGCTCGCTGTCTCACAGATGCCGCGCCAGCTCTGTGTTAGCGCCTGTGCTCCCTAGAGCCTGCCATCTCTAGCTTCTTTACATTTTCTCTTGTTTCTGTTGTTACTAGTGAATCCAAAGCAACACAATTTTTCTTTCCAATGCCACGATATGAGGGGGAAAAATAGTTATTTTTCCTGCAATTCCCCTCCGGCTCTTGCCCCACAAATTCCTTGTCAATTTACAATGTTATGTTAGTTTCTACTGCATGGCAAAATAAATCAGCCATACCTATACAAATATCCCCTCCCTTTAGGATGTTTATCACAAGATACTGAGTATAGTTCCCTGTGCTGTACAGTAGGTCCTTGTTTTTTACCTATTGTATTTACAGTAGTTATGCTGATTTATTTTGTACAAATGACATTGAGCCTTATTCCTGGGGTGTGGACATTCTTCACATTCAAAAAACAGTATCCACTGAACTACTTGTATCGGTCAGTTGCTTATTTACTTATTGCATCTTGCTGTTTAGTCACTCAGTCATGACCGACTCTTTGCCACCCCATAGGCAGCAGCACACCAGCCTTCCCTGTCCGTCATCAACTCCCGGGGCTTGCTCAAACTCATGTCCATCGAGTCGGTGATGCCATCCAACCGTCTCCTCCTCTGTCATCCCCTTCTCCTCCTGCCTTCAATCTTTCCCAGCATCAGGGTCTTTTCCAATGAGTTGGCTCTTCAGATCAGGTGGCCAAAAGAATTGGAGCTTCAGCCTCAGCATCAGTCCCTTCAATGAATATTCAGGACTGATTTCCTTTAGGATTGACTGGTTTACATACGTTCAAAAAGTTTTTATTGAAGTATAGTTAATGTTATGTTTGTTTCACGTGCACAGCAAAGTGATTCAGATATATATGTGTGTGTGTACATACACATACACACACATCAGTCAGTTCAGTTCAGTTCAGTCAAATCAGTCATGTCTGACTCTTTGCGACCCCATGGACTGCAGCACACCAGGCTTCCCTGGTTCCATCACCAACTCCCAGAGCTTGCTCAAACTCATGTCCATCGAGTGAGTGATGCCATCCAACCAACATATATATATTCTTATTTCAGATTCTTTTCCATTATGGCTTATTATAAGGTATGTTTTAAAATTATTTTTTTAAATGTTTATTAACTTATGTGGCTGTTTCGGGTCTTTGTTGCAGTGTGTGGGATCTTCATTGGTTGTGTGGCTCTTTTGTTGTGGCGCACAGACTCTCGGGTTGTAGTGTGCAGACCCGGAGTGCGTGGGCTCAGCGGTTGTGGCTTGCAAGCTTAGTTGCTCCTCAGTATGTGGGATCTTAGTTTCCTGACCGGGGGCTGAACCCTATACCCTGCATTGCAAGGCAGATACCTAACCACTGGACCACCAGGGAAGTTCCTTTTAATCAATTTTTATTGGAGTACAGTTGATTTACAAGGTTGTGTTAGTTTCTGAAAGTGAACGTGAAATTGAAAGTCGCTCAGTCATGTCTGACTCTTTGCAACCCCATGGACTATACAGTCCATGGAATTCTGCATAGCAAAATGAATCAGCCATACCTATACACATATCCCCAAACTTTAGGAGGTTTATTACAAGATGTTGAGTATAGTTCCCTGTGCTCTATGGTAGGTCCTTGTTGTTTACCTATTGTTTATATAGTAGTTATGGTTATTTATTTTTTTAAAAAACAGGACGTTAGTTACAAAATGAATGGGCACAATGTTGTAAATCAACTGTGCTTCAATTAAAAAAATAATTTAAAAAATAAAAAGAAAATGAATAAGTTCTAGAGATATCTTGTACAACAGTGCCTATAGTTAACAGTACTGTACAGTGTATTTACAAATTTGTTAGGAGGGTAGATCTCACATTCAGCGTTCTTATCACATATACAAAAAAAGCAAAGGGATACAGGAAACTTGAAGATGATGGATGTGTCTGTTACCTTGAATGTGGGGCTATGTCCCAGGTGTATGCAAATGTCCAAATGCATCAAGTTGGATATATAAAATATGCACCATTTTTTGTTAATCAGTTTTATACCTCAGTAAAACTGTAAGACAAAACCCCCAAACCAGGATACCAACTTTCCTCAACTAGCTGTATCTCATTATTGCTTCTTCAAACCAATAAATCAGTCATTTCTTTTTTCAAATTATTTGTTCCTCCCCCCTTTTAAAAATTTTATTTATTTACTTACTATTGTTTTTGACTGTGCTGGGTCTTTGTTGCTGTGTGTGTGGCTTTCTCTAGTTGCGATGAGCAGGGACTACTCTTTGGTTGTGGTGCATGGGCTTCTCATTGTTGCGGAGCGTGGGCTCTAGGCATGGAGACTCAGTAATCGCTGCTCGCTGGCTCATAGAGCACAGACTCAGTAGTTGTGGCACAGGCTCAGTTGCGGGCTTAGTTACCCTGAGGCATGTGAGATCTTCCCTGAGCAGAGATAGCACCCGTGTCCCCTGCGTTGGCAGACAGATTCCTAACCACTGGACCACCAGTCGTTTGTTTTTTTTTAATGTCTGCCCATGATGCTTCCCAGGTGGCTCAGTGGTAAAGAATCTGCCTGCCATTGCAGGAGATACAGAAGACTTGGGTCTGATCCCTGGGTGGGGAAGGTCCCCTAGAGAAGGAAATGGCAGCCCACTCCAGTATTCATGTTGGGGAAATCTCATGAACAGAGGCGCCTGGAGGGCTACAGTCCATGGGGTTGCAAAGAGTCAAATACAACTTAGTGACTAAAACAACAACATGATGCCAGATGGCTCACCATTTACTGAACCATTCTGGCTGGTGAATATTTATGATGTTGTCACCAGAAGAATTACATAAGAGGGGAAGCCAGTGAATGTGTACCACTCCAATGTTATGGACAAATCGAGGCGTGGAGAGCTTACACGCCAGTCTACGTCTCCCATCGGTTCTTGCAGACGTGGGGCGGATCCGTATAGCGCTGCTCTTGCTTCCTGCTGCCACATGGTGTTGCTGTTGAAGATTGCTCCTGTGAAGCCTCTGCTGACAAACAGCCCTCCCTTGCTAACACTAGGATTCTGGCTCCCTCTTTGGCTTCAAAAGTCATAGTGAACCTTTTTCTGACACTAACTATCATGAGCTATCCTTATAGGTCTAACTTTAGAAAACTGGAAAGTGGGTTGTTGTTCAGTCATGGCCAACTCTTTGTGGTCTCATGGACAGCAGCACACCAGGTTTCCCTGTCCTTCGCCATCTCTTGGAGCTTGCTCAAACTTACGTCCATAGAGTCAGTGATGCCATCCAGCCATCTAGTCCCCTTTTCCTCATGCCTTCAATCTTTCCCAGCATCAGCGTCTTTTCTAATGAGTTGGCTCTTCACATCAGGTGGCCAAAGTATTGGAGCTTCAGCTTCAGCGTCAGTCCTTCCAATGAATATTCAGGACTGATTTCCTTTAGGATGGACTGGTTGGATCTCCTTGCAGTCCAAGGGACTCTCAAGAGTCTTCTCCAGCACCACAGTTCAAAAGCATCAATTCTTCGGTGTTTAGCCTTCTTTATCGTCCAACTCTCACATCCATACATGACTACTGGAAAAACCATAGTTTTGACTAGACAGACCTTTGTTGGCAAAGTGATGTCTCTGCTTTTTAATATGCTGTCGAGGTTTGTCATAGCTTTTCTTCCAAGGAGCAAGCGTCTTTTAATTTCATGGCTGCACTCACCATCTGCAGCGAATTTGGAGCCCAAGGAAATAAAGTCTGTGACTGTTTCCATTGTTTCTCCACCTATTTGCTATGAAGTGATGGGACTGGATGCCATGATCTTAGTTTTTTGAATGTTAAGTTTTAAGCCAGCTTTTCACTCTCTTTCTTCACCTTCATCAAGAGGCTCTTTAGTTCCTCTTCACTTTCTGCCATAAGGGTAGCATCATCTGCATATCTAAGGTTATTGATATTTCTCCCAGCAATCTTGATTCCAGCTTGTACTTCATCCATTCCAGCATTTCACATGATGTAGTCTGCATATAAGTTAAATAAGCAGGGTGACAATATACTGCCTTGATGTACTCCTTACAAATTTAGAACCAGTCCATTTTTCCATGTCTGGTTCTAACTGTTGCTTCTTGACCTGAATACAGGTTTCTCAGGAGGCAGGTAAGGTGGTCTGGTATTCCCATCTCTTTAAGAATTTGCCACAGTTTGTTGTGATCCACAAGTCAAGGCTTTAGTGTGTAGTCAATGAAGCAGAAGTAGATGTTTTTCTGGAATTCTCTTGCTTTTTCTATGATTCTTCGATGTTGGCTATTTGATCTCTGGTTCCTCTGCCTTTTCTAAATCCAACTTGAACATCTGGAAGTTCTCCATTCATGTACTCTTGAAGACTGACTTGGAGAATTTTGAGCATTACCTTGGTAACATGTGAAATGAGTGCAGTTGTGTGGAAGTTTGAACATTCTTTGGCATTTCCTTTCTTTGGGATTGGAATAAAAACTGACCTTTTCTAGTCCTGTGGCCACTGGTGAGTTTTCCATAGGCATATTGAGTGCAGCACTTTAACAGCATCATCTTTCAGGATTTGAAATAGTTCAGCCGGAATTCCATTACCTCCACTAGCTTTCTTCATATTGATGCTTCCTAAGGCCCACTTGACTTCATACTCCAAGCAGTCTGGCTCTAGGTGAGTGATCACACCATCGTGGTTATCTGGGTCATTAAGATCTTTTTTGTATAGTTCTGTGTATTCTTGCCACCTCTTCTTAGTATCTTCTGCTTCTGTTAGGTCCATTCCATTTCTGTCCTTTATTGTGCCCTCTTTGCATGAAATGTTCCCTTGGTATCTGTAATTTTCTTGAAGAGACCTCTAATTTAATTTCTACTTTCCCAGGAAGCCCTGGGCTCCTTATGCAAATCCATCTCCTTCCCAGTGGTCCAGTTTGCACAGCAAGGTCTCAGGAGGTCCCTCTAGGGTCAGTGACACCTGCCTCTCTTTCCTCCTAATCCCAGCATTGGGGGTCTTCTATTCTCTTTACATTTCTAAGGGAGATCAGAATATGATTCTTCATAGAACAAAGATCTCTGGCTTCAAAGTGACTTTCAGACATGAAACTCGTACAAAAGTTACCGAGATCCAAACACGACTTTATATATTCATGAATACAAGCAGTTTAAATCAACACAGAACATATTGCTTATTCAGACATAAGGTCTGTTGTCCCCTACTCCTTCTACCTTCAATCTTTCCCAGCATAAGAGTCTTTTCCAATGAGTCAGCTCTTCACTCTGGTGGCCAAAGTATTGGAGCTTCAGTATCAGTCCTTCCAATGAATATTCAGGGTTGATTTCTTTTAAGATTAACTGGTTTGATCTCCTTGCTGTCCAAGGGACTCTCAATAGATGTTTTATGCATTGTGTGTGTGTGTGTGTGTGTGTGCATAAATGGAAGCCTACAGTCCATTGGGTAAATTTTTCTAAAGTCCTTCTTCACCTGGGGCAGAGAGGGGAGCACCCTCTGCAGGGTGGGGTGGACTGGGTTGTGGCAGTGGTAGTGGTGGATAAGAGTGAGCTCTTTCCTGGGATGGTGTCACAGAGGAGTGTCGCTTCATTGATTTGGATGGGAAGGACAGGAAAATCTGTGTGGACATCTAACCAGTGCTACAGACACTGGCCTGTCTGTTGGGGGCAGTGTGGTCTTTTAATGGGGAGGACTATTTGGGGATATTTTTAATAGGGAGGAACATAAATGTACTTCTGTGTCACTTAAAAAAGAAATGATGAAACACCCCAGTGGAGAGCAGTGAACACTCGAGCATTTATGTGACAATTCTGGATTGTTTAATTTGACTGTGGCCTAATAGGTTATCTTTGCCTTTGTGGACTTTGGAGGTGATTCTAGGAGGTGATCATCTGGTAGAAAATCCAAGCAATGTGAAAGTTCACAGGGTGAGAAGTGAAGGAATCCTCTGGACAGCTCCCCCATCCTACTTCCCTCCAGAGAGGTAACAACTGTTATCGTTAGTGAACCCAGGTTCATGTGCCTGATGAACAGGAAGGCCAAACAAAGTGAAACATCAGCGTTTAGAGCAAAGAAAGGTTTATTGCAAGGGCTATGCAAGGAGATGGGTGGCTCGTGCCCTTCAGTTCCTCAGACTCCCTAAAGGGTTTCAGCAAAGCATTTTTAAAAAAACTTTTATTTACTTAATTTTGGCTGTGCTGGTCTTGGTTGCTGCATGGGCTCTTCCTCTTGTTGCAGTGTGCGGGCTTCTCATTGCAGTGGCTTCTCTTGTTATGGAGCACAGGCTCTAGGGGGTGAGGGTCTCAGTAGCTGTGTCACGGTGGGCTCAGTAGTTGTGACTCCCAGGCTCTAGAGCACAGGCCCACGGGCTTGCTCGGCAGCATGTGGGATCTTCCTGGACCAGGAATCGACCCATGTTCCTTGCATTGGCAGGTGGATTCTTTACCACTGAGCCACCAGGAAAGTCCCACCAGCAGAGAATTTATAAAGACCAGGTTGGGGGTTGGGGGGGTCACAGCGTCTGTGATCAGCTTGTGCACAATGCTCTGGCTGATGGTGAGGTTACAGGGCGGTGTCACAAGGGTTACCAGTAATCGATCCTTAAGCTCTAGGAGGCTTGGGGGCTATGTGCTCGGTCATCGAGTACTATAGTTAACATCTTCCATTTGGTGGAGGTTTTTCACATCTGTAAAATAACTCAGGAAAATGCATTAGCTACTATTATCTAGGTACTTCAGAGAGGAGCTAAAGCAGAGGGTGTGGGGGAAGGTCTCCCTTCCCCAGGCTCCCTAGTGTCTTGATCAGTTTCAGTGCTTTGGTCGGATCCTTCTTTCCCCCTGTCTTCAGTGCCGGGGGCGGTGACCAGCGGGTGTTGGCATCGCCAAAACACAAGTTAGAAACACAGAGTTTCAGGCTCCACCTTAGAGCCCCAAAGTCAGACTTGTATTTTCACATCATCCCCAGGTTGAAGTGTGAGAAGCACTGGTGTTCACTGTTTTATTTGTAGTAACTCACACGTTTGTGTTCATGCATACACACGTGCTCCTGGGTTTAGAATGTGCCTATAAAATACCTTTATTTTCAAGGAAATGGTTCTGGATGGGTGGTCCGGGGAACTAGCAGAATCAGCATCACCTGGGGGCTCCTTAGACATGCAAATGTCAAGCCCCAGCAGACTAACACAATGCAGACGCTCTGGGGTGGCGCCCAGGGCTTCGCATTTTAACTTTTCCTCCAGGTGATGCTGATGACTACTGCTAAGTGGGAGAACTCTGCAGCAGAGGACGACTCAGCCCCAGCCGCTCCTGCCAGGCTCTCCGACTCTCTTCGCATCTCTCTCTCCCACCTTCTCGCACTGAGCGCCCACAGAGTCCGGCTCCACCCGGCCCACACCAGAAGCTCCATGAATGCTTTCTTCCGTTAGATATCTCGCGCTGAAAACAGGTTTCCCCAATTTAGGTCAAGCTGGTTTTCATATTATACAATATGCCAGCTACTGGAGGGTAGGGGTAATTGCATAATACCTTTTTGCATAACATCTTTAAATGCAGGCGGGCAGCCCGGGGGTGATGCAAAGAAAACCGGTGCCCAACGACGGTAGCTGCGTTGACTGAGGCCGCGACTACAGCCAGTCCCTCGGCCAACGCTGACCAGAGACCCATTTTACTGGGGGGCAAACGGAGGCCCAGAGAGAAAGGTGCAGATTTTCCTGTCGGACCAGCTCCAAGTCTGGGCAGGATTTCCTCCCTCTAATGCAGTGCCTACAATGGATTTCCTTTTAAAAATAGCAAGCCAGACACCAGCTGACTCTGGGTGTGGGCTTAAGAACAGGCAACGGCAGTTCTCGCAGGAGAGTGGATTCAATTGGACTTTAATGTTCAGAAAAATGCTTAGTGGCTCTTGAGCCAAGTGCCATCAGCCGTAGGTTTTTCTGCGCTAAAGTCAGCGCTCGGGCCAGGGTTTCCACGTGAGCCCTGGAGCCCGCGACCCCCGTCCGCCCAGCGCCCCCCATCATCCCCATCATCCCCATCATCCCCAACTCTGAGGTCAGACCACCCGGATTTGGACCTTCTGAGCGGGCGAGGGAGCCTGAATCTAAACTGAGTGAAAACACTTGGCCCGCTTGGGACCCTGGGCGAGGACCTAAATGCCGGATCTGAGATGGTTAGAAAATCGATGATCGTTGTGATCTCACACCCCTAAAAAGTCTCCCCCGGATAGGGAAGGCTTGGCGCAACAGGCACGGACGGGGTTCGAACCCGTGATCTTCGGTTTACGAGACCGACGCCTTACCACTTGGCCACCGCGCCTGCGTTAGAATGGCGGCTCGGCGAGCCTCTATCCTGGCGCCGCTCCCTTGCGCTCGCACCGCGAGCACGAGCGCAGGCCCAGCGCGCGCGCCCGCCCGGCTCCGCCCCTTCGCCGCGGCCGGCGGGGCGGGGCTCCAGCGTGCGCGTGCCGGCCGCTCCGCGGAGCTGTCTCGCCGCTCCTGCAGGTCCGAGCCGGGCCCGGGCGGAGTCCGTAGGATCTTCACGGGCTCCCCGCTGGGGGAAGCTCGTCTGGAGCTCGGGAGCGGGCGGGACGCTCGCCGGTGTTTCAGAGTCTTGAGTTCGAATCCCAGCTCCGCCAGAGAGACTCAGCGACCTTGGATGAGCGGTCTTGGGGCCTCAGTTTCCCCTCTCGGGTGAGACACCCAGGAGGCGGAGCTGCGGACCCTTCGGGGCGGTCCACCGCTGCCCTGGCACGGAGCTGACGCTCAACACGGGCTGTTGAATGAATATGTACGTGTAAGTTTTCTGAAATAAAAACTCCCGAACTCCTCCTCCTTTGAGCCCCGGGGATGTGCCTGGCCCCGGGACCAGCAGCAGCACCTGGGAGCCGGTTAGAACTGCAGCTTCTACACGCTCGCTCCAGACCTGCCGAATTAGACCTGCTGCTGGAGCCCAGCAGTCTGGGCGGTAACAGGCTCTCCAGGTGATGCTGATGCCCGGCAAAGGCTGAGGCCCAGTGCTCTGGACAATTGATACGCACATTCACGTGTATAGACTCAAACGTGCCCTTTTCTTTTTATTCAAGTGTACTGACTTGACAGTTCAGCGCGCTTTGATTTTCTGTGAATTAATGTGTTAACTAAGACAGTGGCTTGTAGTGCATAATATAATCGCGATAAATAATAGCATATATTATTTTTTAAATGAATTAAATTTCTCATACATTAATGTGATGTGTACTATTACAATATTGCGTCATAAATTATATATACTGCATTATATACTATAATATTATCATGCATGGATGGGATGCCGTATTCTCTTTAATTACTGCTTGGCTTTCCACCCAGTGACTGTATCATAGTTGGTTTAATCAGTTTCTGAGAGTAAGGCTTTGGTTTGTTTGCAGCTTTTTTTTTTTTTCCTTTCCCTGCACAGAACATTCTACTATTTGAGCCTTTGTCTGCCTGATACCAGTGATGTTTGTAGGGTGTAAGTAGAGGTAAATTAAGAATGTCCACAGCCTGCAGTACAGGTGTTTAGGCAAATAGAAATCCTAAAATTGTGTTCACCAAGTTGTTTTAAATGACAGGGTTTGGTCAGGCAACTGAAAAAGGCTCTGACATTTACCCTTGGACACTGGGTTAGGAACTCTGAGACTCTGTGCCAGGAGGGCTTGAGGTCTGGGTGGAAACCAGCTCCTTAATTTAAATTTAAAAAATCGAACATATTCATAATTAAAACATGTATTTCTGAGCATTGCTTTCAAATAGTTGATGATAAAATTGGTTCCACTGTCCCCATCCATCTTTTTTGGTGTTCACTGAGTTGTTGAAATTATTATGCAGAAAGATCGGGGCTTATAAAAAGGGTAAAGAAATTAGCAAATGAGAGAACATCCTGTGCAGGCTGAGCCCAGAACTAACTGGCTGGTGGAATGGAAATTAGATTCTAACAGGTGCTTTTTTCAGCTTTGTCTTCCAAGTGGAGGGAGGGCATTGAACGATAGAGACGCATCTGTATATCTTGATGGGCCGGTGGGATGCCCATGGTACTCAGGGTCTGGAGTGTCCTGAGGGAGGCTGGCCCTCTGACCATCCCTGAGCCCTGAAGTAGAGAACACAGGTCTGAGCCTCTCTATCTCACAGGTGTAAGGAGCCCTGAGAAGCCACAGATCTCCGACACCTGGCTGAAGGATCCGTCTGTCCTGGCCCCTGCACAGCTGGGTCCTCAAAAACTATTGTCGAAATTAACACGTGGGTTCCTTTCAGTGTGGTCCTCTCTATGGTACTCGAGAACTTCCTTGGACAACATCTTCCAACCACAGTGTCAGGACAGTCCTGGTGCTGAACTTCCAGTAAGCCCTTCCCTGATCAAGCAGAAACTTTCACCTTCTTAGGTTATAAGGAGTTGCACACTGTTCACCCTCATGGCTGCTGCTGCTGCTAAATCGCTTCAGTCGTGTCCGACTCTGTGCGACCCCATAGACGGCAGCCCACCAGGCTCCCCCGTCCCTGGGATTCTCCAGGCAAGAACACTGGAGTGGGTTGCCATTTCCTTCTCCAATGTATGAAAGTGAAAAGGGAAAGTGAAGTCGCTCAGTCTTTCCAATTCTTAGCGACCCCATGGTCTGCAGCCTACCAGGCTCCTCTGTCCATGGGATTTTCCAGGCAAGAGTACTGGAGTGGGGTGCCATTGCCTTATCCTCACCCTTATGGAAGGAACTTAAATCCAGTAAATGTTTCTTGTGCCCTTATCGGGTCCCTGGGGCAGGGGGCCTGATGTCACACAAATGACTGTGACCCGATCCTAGGCCTCCCCAGATGCTAGGGGGAGAACTAGGGCTGGCTGAAACAGATGGTGCTTTGAGGAGTCTGGGAAAGTGACATTTTAAGTGAGAAAGTGTTGAAATTGATCTGCTGATGAAGCCAGGAATGGATGATGGACATGATGGAATACGTTTGGTCTTTTGGGTTTCATCTATGTAATTGAGTTAGCCTAGATCTGAATAATTTATAAGCGTCTTCCTTTATGTGCTGAAACTTTGTCGCCTTTTTCCACTTTAGAAAAAAAGTAGTTCTAAATCTTTTATTTTCCTGCCCTTCTATTTCTCTGTGCCTCTCCCCAGAGCAGGGATTCTTAATCTGGTTCTTGTTGCACTCAAGACCAAGAAATCTGTGAATTCCCCAGAAGTGTATGTAAAATGTGTATGTTTCCAGCAAAGGGATGTCACAGTTGTTATCAGGTTTTCAGAAAGGCCTGCTAAGGGTCCTTGAAACTGCCAAGCCTTTTTACTCCCTCACTCCTCTCCCTATGGTTCATGATTCACCCAGACCCGACTCAGAGGCAGTGGCGTCTAAAATTGATTGACCACCGTTGACGTTGCTTACAAAAATGAAGGTATCTCAAAAACGCTGTCCCCTTCCAGGCAGGACTCCTGCAGCCAGGCTGCTGTCCTGGCTGCCCTCACCCCGCTTGCTGCCCACCCCTCGCCTGCCCCACCTCCCAGAACAAGGGCTCCATCTGTTCCAGCAGCGCTTCAGTGTGTAAGGGGCTTGCACCTGCATTAGCTCCATGGAGCCTTGGTTGTGCTCTGGCACGCTCAGCGCTTGGACCTGCACATCTCGGGAAAATGCAGACGGACACTGTGGTGGGGCCGAGGTTCTGTCTTTCTCACAACTCCCAGGCCTTGCTGGTGCTGCTGGTCTCTGGGCCCTCACTTTGAGAACCACCGTGCTGAAGTATTCTTGAGTTAAAAAAACCCAACCCATCAGGCTTGGATATTTAGGTCAGCTGAGGTGATGACAGTGGGGTTTACTCTGATAACCTAAATCAAGACTTCACCCGAAGAAGGCTCACTTAGCTACTCACAGCATCCCCATGATTCACTGTCAGTGATGGACAGTTTATTTTTTATAGATATTTCTTTCTTTCTTTGGCTGCACTGGGCCTTAGTTGTAAAAGGCGGGATCGTTCGTTTTGGCATGCGAACTCTTAGGGCCCCTAGTTGTGGCATGTGGGATCTAGTTCCCTGACCAGGGATCAAACCCCGGCCCCCTGCTTTGGGAGTGCAGAGTCTTAGCCACTGGACCCCCAGGGAAGTCCCAGGGATGGACAGTTTAGAACCCATACCCAGAGACAGAGGCCACAGCCCCCTTTCATTGCTTTATCTGATAAAACCAGGATTTTAGAGCAGGCTGAGCACCTCAAAGGCTTGGTGGGGCTGGGCAGGTTATATTATATGAACCTGTGGACTGAATGGGAGGAGGCACATGGAATAAAGGGTGGGGGGCCAGGTGACGTGGTGCCATTTTCATTCCTGAATTCCAGTTGACACATCTTTCACATTCTCTATTATTATTTTTTTGATTGACGTATAGTTGACTTCAGTGTTGTTAATTTCAGGATACAGCAAAGTGGTTCAGTTATACATACACATACATATATATATATATATACACACATACATATATGTATTCTTTTTCAGATTCTTTTCTATTATAGCTTATGACAAGATATTAAATATGGTTCTTTGTACTATACAGTAGGACCGTATTTATTTTTACATATAATAGGTTATATCTGCTTTTTTATATATTAATACACATATATATACACACACATATATAGGCTTCCCAGGTGGCACAAGTGCTAAAGAACCCACCTGTCAATGCAGGAGACATAAGAGATGTGGGTTCAATCCCTGGGTTGGAAAGATCACCTGGAGGAGGGCATGACAACCCACTCCAGTATTCTTGCCTGGAGAATCCCATGGACAGAGGAGCCTGGTGAACTACAGTCCATAGGGTTGCAAAGAGTGGGACATGACTGAAGCAACTTAGTATGCATGCCCATACACACACACACGTTTGTATCTGCTAGTCCCAAACTCCTAATTTATCCCTCCTGCACTTTTCCCTTTTGGTAACCATAAGTTTGTTTTTTGACTATGAGTCTAATTCTGTTTTGTATACAAGTTCATTTGTATGATTTTTTTTTTTAGATTCTGCATATAAACGATATAATATTTGCCTTTCTCTTAGTATGGTAATCTCTAAGTCCATCTGTATTTTGCATTTTGGTTACTCTAGTAAATATATGGTATCTCATTTTAATTTGCATTTCCCTGATGACTAAAGAAATTAAGCACCTTTTCATGTGCTCATTGGCCATTTGTTACATCATCTTTTGTGAAGTGTCTACTCAGATTCTTTGCCATTTTTGTAGCTTGTTTGTCTTCCTGTTTTTGAATGATGAGCCTGTTATATGTTCTGAATATGAGTTGTTTTTCAGATATATGTATTTTGAATATTTCCTCCTGTGCTGTGGCTTGCATGTTCTTAACACTCTCTCAAAATGCAGTTTTCATTAAAAAAAAATATTTATTTATTTTTGGCTGCATCCGGTCTCTGTTCAGCGCAGGGGCTTCTCTCTAGTTGTGGCGAGCCTGGACGTGGGCTATGTAGTTGCAGTATGTGGGCTCAGCTGCCCTGTGCCATTTGGGATCTTAGTTCCTCGACCAGGGATTGAAACTGCATCCCTGCATTGGAAGGCAGATTCTTAACCACTGGACCACCAGGGAAGAACCAAAGTGCAAACATTTTTTGAGTTAAGTTTTGTGTATGGTGTGAAAGTGGGCTTGATGTCCATTTTTTCCTATATCCAGCACCAGTTGTTGAAACAATTATCCTCTCTCCATGGAATTGCTGTGGTACCCTTGTTAAAATTCATTTGACTGTGGACATGGAGTCTGTTCCTGGAGTTTATGTTCCATTGATCTACATATCTGTCTTTATGCCAGTTACTACAGTCTTTGCATTTTATGATGAGTCCTGAAATCAAGTATTGTAAATCCTCCAGTGCGTTCTCTTGGCAAAACTCTATTAGCCTTTGCCCTGCTTCATTCTGTACTCCAAGGCCAAACTTGCCTGTTACACCAGGTGTTTCCTGACTTCCTACTTTTGCATTCCAGTCCCCTATAATGAAAAGGACATCCTTTTTGGGTGTTAGTTCTAGAAGGTCTTGTAGGTTTTCATAGAACCGTTCAACTTCAGCTTCTTCGGCGTTACTGGTCGGGGCATAGACTTGGATTACCGTGATTTTGAATGGTTTGCCTTGGAAACGAACAGAGATCATTCTATCGTTTTTGCAAGTACTGCATTTTGGACTCTTTTGTTGACCATGATGGCTACTCCGTTTCTTCTAAGGGATTCTTGCCCACAGTAGTAGATACAATGGTCATCTGAGTTAAATTCACCCATTCCAGTCCATCTTAGTTCGCTGATTCCTAGAATGTCGACGTTCACTCTTGCCATCTCCTGTTTGACCACTTCCAATTTGCCTTGATTCATGGACCTAACATTGATGAAGGTGAAAGAGGAGAGTGAAAAAGTTGGCTTAAAGCTCAACGTTCAGAAAACTAAGATCATGGCATCTGGTCCCATCACTTCATGGGAAATAGATGGGGAAACAGTGGAAACAGTGTCAGACTTTATTTTTTTCGGCTCCAGAATCACTGCTGATGGTGACTGCAGCCATGAAATTAAAAGACGCTTACTCCTTGGAAGGAAGGTTATGACCAACCTAGATAGCATATTTAAAAGCAGAGGCATTACTTTGCCAACAAAAGTCCATCTAGTCAAGGGTATGGTTTTTCCAGTGGTCATGTATGGATGTGAGAGTTGGACGGTGAAGAAAGCTGAGTGCCGAAGAATTGATGCTTTTGAACTGTGGTGTTGAAGACTCTTGAGAGTCCCTTGGACTGCAAGGAGATCCAATCAATCCATCCTAAAAAGAGATCAATCCTGGGTGTTCATTGGAAGGTCTGATGTTGAAGTTGAAACTCCAATACTTTGGCCACCTCATGCGAAGGGCTGACTCATTGGAAAAGACCCTAATGCTGGGTAGGATTGGGGGCAGGAGGAGAAGGGGATGACAGAGGATGAGATGGTTGGATGGCATCACCGACTCGATGGACATGGGTTTGGGTAGACTCCGGGAGTTGGTGATGGACAGAGAGGCCTGGCGTGCTGCGATTCATGGGGTCACAAAGAGTCGGACACGACTGAGCGACTGAACTGAACTGAAATCCTCCAACTTTGTTCTTTTACAAAATTGTCTGCCTATTTTAGTCCTTCATATCTGTATGATTTGCTATATACTTTTAAGAATCAGCTCGTCAGTTTCTACAAAATGCCTGCTGAGATTTTGATTGGGATTGTATCGAAGCTGTAATTGACTTTGAGAGAAATTGATATCTTAACACTATTAGGTCCCTCCATCCTTGAATATTTCAGTTGTTTGCTGCTCATGCCAGGAGTCTTGGATTTTAAATTCATTTCATTGGCATTTCCTGTGCCATGTGAGTTTCCTGTGCTTTTCAGTGGAAGAGCAGCTAGAATGTTCGTGGTACTTGTGTCGACCTTTCATCTCTCCATCCAACCACAGATCCCTGCCACGTGGAGGCAGCATGATGGCCCCTGCAGAACGTAGCAAGCTGAGGACTGAAGCAGAGTGGATCACCTGTGTAATGTCTGAAAAACTCAGAAGTGAAGCTCTTGTTGGAAAGAGAGTCAGGAGTTGTTTCCACCCCCTTTCACAAATAATGCCAACCAGTCACAGAGTGGTATAAAGATGAATTTTGCAGAAAAATTACAACTGTACAGAATGCCCTGGTATCACCTCATCAAATCCATCTTAGAACCTCTAACCCTGGGAAATTATGTTTTAACTGGTTCATTCCGGGGTCAGAATAAGATCACGTTGGCGGCTATGAATAATATAAAGTTGTGTTCTTTCTCTTTTTCCTTTTATTTTTCCCCAGATATGCTCTGAGAGGTCAACTAAATTATCTGAGGTACAAATATGAGCATCCAGAGTTGACAATGGTTTTATGTATGTGAAAAGCAGTTGACAGTAACAGAATAAAATCACTATTTCTCATTATTCTGCATTTGGTAGAGGAGTCCTGCCCTCTCAGCGCTCTATCCTCCTCCTCTTTTCCAGGGGGACCACTCTCAGGAGTTTCTTTTGGATCTTTCCACATCTTTGTCTGTTTGTATTGCTATGCGTTCATGCATAGGAAATGCAGTGTTTCCCTCATGGCTCAGATGGTAAAGAATCTGCCTGCAATGTGGGAGACCTGGGTTCGATCTTGGTCGGGAAGATCCCCTGGAGTAGGAAATGACAACCCACTCCAGTATTCTTGCCTGGAGAATTCCATGGATAGAGGAGCCTGGCGGGCTACAGCCCATGGAGTCTCAAAGAGTTGGACACAACTGAGTGACTTTCACTTCACTTCTCCCCCATTTGTTTTAAAAAATTTTTAGTTTATTTATTTGGTTGCACCAGGTCTTACTTGCAGTATGCAGGATATAGTTCCATGATCAGGGATCGAACCGGGGCCCCCTACATTGGGAGCACAGTCTTAACCACTGGACCACCAGGGAAGTCCCTCCTTTTAATTGCTGCCTTCTAGTCTGCTAGGGGACTGTAGCTCAGTAATAATAAGTCCCTTATTGCTGGCCATCTAGGTTGTTTCCAAGTTTTCCTTCACTGCAAGCAAAGCTGCTCTTGCATCTTTGCTCATGGCTCCCTAAGCACACATGTGGAACCTTCTTTAGCAGAGATGTCAGGGTCATTGGTTTCCTAAGCTAACTTTCTGCTGTACTGTAGCAGCCTCAAGCAGACAGTTCTGCACGTTTCTACTTGCTGGTGAGTGAGCCGGCCATTGGTACTACTGGGCTACAGGAGTGCTATTTGCTCTTACATGAGGCTCTCATTTTCAACTTTGTGTAGTTTGGTTGGGAGGAGGCGGAAACAATCAGCCATACACTTTGTGTGATGTTCTGGCCGAGGTCCGCCCAGTGTAGTGGAGACGTGTTGTAGGTGTGAGTGTGTTGATAACAAATCAAACAAGTTCCTGTGGTTTCCATCTAGTACTGTAAGCTTATAAGAAACATTGTGTGAATGTCTTCAGTGGATTCCTTCACATATGTTGCCACTTTCTGTAAAGTAGTATCAGCATCTCACATGAATGGTACATGGTGTGTGTTTCTTAGTACTGCAAAGCGTCGTTATTTTCCTTTAAGTTTGTTTCATTTTATTTGGCTGTGCCTGGTCTTAATTGCAGCATGTAGGATCTAGTTCCCTGACTGGAGATTGAACCTGGGCCCCCTGTATTGGGAGGATGGAGTCTTAACCACTGGACCACCAGGGAAAGTCCTCCTTTAGGTTTATTCATATTATATGATATTTCAAAAACTCAAACCTTTATTCATTAACCAGGAAGTCATTTTGATAGATAGATGGTGACCTTTTCCTAGGCCTTGTATTTTAAGATTATTGTTACATAAATGACATTTGATCTAATAGGTTTCAAAAACATTTTTTTTTTAGCTATTGCAAAATTTTGGTGAATTTATGCTTGTTATTGGGGCATCTTCCACATTACCCGCACTCTCTCCCCCATTTTTAAAGCTAAGCATCGAAGCAGTCTATACATGGTTAAAGATGAAATGTATCTTAGGAAGTTAAAAGTGGCTATTCAAAAATGTCATCTTCCATCATCAGATACCAATTATCCTATCCCCAGCTTTTGATGTGGGAGGGGATTATTCCCAGGGATGTTCTTGGCAACTTGAAAAGATAAATGGGTGGAAGGAAATGAGAGCAGATGTGATGATGAACTTACAGAGCAGAACATACCTTTTGCATTTTCCCTTCGTGGTTCTGCTGTAGTGCTGTAAAACCATATGTGCAGACATAAAAAGCCGCTAGAAAAACGTTGAACATGAAAGACGACCTTTTCCCTCGTTCCGTTATGGACACATTAGAATTGCTTTTATGGCAACAAGAGTAAGATTTTCTCAGAAACAGTTTGTTGTTTCTCTCTCCTCTTCTGTGGTTCTTAAAAAGCGCTCACCGTGTTTCCTTGTGATGCTTTCTGTCTCTGTAGCTGTTCGTTGGATGCCAGGTGTGAATGCTTTCTCCGGTGCTTAGCTCTGTGTGTTTTGCCCGTTGCCGCTGTATATTAGGGAATGCCGTTTAATCCTGTACTAGCTCTAAAGAAAACAAAACGTTTAGGGAAAGTTTAAACACTATATCCAGACCTCAGCTTATCTCAGATAAAAACCCTAGTTCCATTCAGGTAAAAACACCCATGGAAATCTAGGGTGGCTTTTTTCTTTTGAATTGGGGTTTTGGTTATTTCTTGTCGTCCTTTTGTAAACCATCCCCCCTACCATCCAACCACCATTATGCTTTCTGTCACTGTTAGTTTAAATATCCTAGAATTTTATATAAATGGACTCTAAACAGTGTGGATTCTTTTCCTTTTTTTAAAAAAAAAAGAAATTGATTTATGATGTTGTGTTAATTACTGTTGTACATCAGAGTGATTCGTTTTTACGAATATATTCTTTCTGTAAATACTCTTTTCCATTATGGTTTATCATAGGATATTAAATATATTGTTCTCTGTGCTAGTCGATAGGACTTTCTTGTGTTACGTATTCCTTTCCTGGATTCTTTCATTCAGTGTAATTATTTCAAGACCCATCCATGTTGTGCATTACTGAGAGCCAAGAATTTGTTCCTTGTTACTGATGGGTGGTATGGACATTTGAGTTGTTTGCAATTTGGGGCTATTACAAATAAAGCTGCTATGAACTTTTGTATACAAACCTTTGAAAGGACATAAAAAGCTTTCATTCCTCTTGGGTGAACATATAGGAGTGGAATGTCTGGATCAGATGTTTATATTTTTAGGAAACTGTTTGCCAGAGTGGTTGCGCCATTTTGCATCCCCACCAGCTGTGTGGGAATGGTCCAGTTCCTCCACGTCCTCATCAACACTCGGCGTGGTCAGTTCTTTTTAATTTAGCCATTCTGAAGCGTGTGCAGTGGTATCTCATTGTTTTAATTTGCATTTCTCTCTAATGACTAATGAAGCTGAACATTTTTTCATGTGTTTATTTACTGTTCATCTGTCTTCTTTGGAGAATTGTCTGTTCATATGCCTTATGCATTTTTTATTGGGTTGTTTTTTGGCCATGCCACATGGCTTGTGGGATCTTAGTTCCCTGACCAGGGATTTAACTTGTCGCCCCTGCAGTGGAAGTGCAGAGTCTTAACCCTTTATTATTGAATTTTGAAAGTTCTTGATATATTCTGGGCACAAATCCTTTATCAGGTATGATTTCCAAATATTTTTTCCCAGTTTGTGGTTCTTTTCCTTCTCTTAACAGTGCTCTTTTAAGAGTAGGAGTTTTAAATTTTGATAAAATCCAATTTATTTGTCCCCCTGTGGATCACTCTTTTCTTCTTATATCTAGGAAACTGCCTAACTCAAACTAACAATTTTTTTGTGGTTGTTGTGTGTTTTCCACTAGAAGTTTTATAATTTGAGATTTTATACTTAGGTCTATGACCAACTTAGAGTTAAATTTGTATATGATGTGGGTTAGGAATGGAAGTTCACTTTTTTGTATATAGATAACAAGTTGTCCCAATGTCTTCTGTTGAAAGAATCATTCTTTCTCCATTGAATTACCATTGCACCTTTGTTGAAAATAAGTTATTCACGTGTCTCTGTGCTCTATTTTGTTCCATTGATCTATTTTTACACCAGTTCCACACTGTCTTAACTAACGTAGCTTTATAATAAATCTTCAAATCAGGTGGTGTTAGTATTCCACCTCTGCCCTTCCTTTTGGCTATTCTAGTTCCTTTACATTTCAGTGTGAATTTTAACGCTGGGCTGGAAGAAACACAAGCTGGAATCAAGATTGCCGGGAGAAATATCAATAACCTCAGATATGCAGATGACACAACCCTTATGGCAGAGAGTGAAGAAGAACTAAAGAGCCTCTTGATGAAAGTGAAAGAGGAGAGTGAAGAAGTTGGCTTAAAGCTCAACGTTCAGAAAACTAAGATCATGGCATCTGGTTCCATCACTTCATGGGAAATAGACGGGGAAACAGTGGAAACAGTGTCAGACTTTATTTTTCTGGGCTCCAAAATCACTGCTGATGGTGATTGCAGCCATGAAATTAAAAGACGCTTACTCCTTGGAAGGAAGGTTATGGCCAACCTAGATAGCATATTTAAAAGCAGAGACATTACTTTGCCAACAAAAGTATGTCTAGTCAAGCCTATGGTTTTTCCAGTGGTCATGTATGAATGTGAGAGTTGGATGGTGAAGAAAGCTGAGCGCCGAAGAATTGATGCTTTTGAACTGTGGTGTTGGAGAAGACTCTTGAGAGTCCCTTGGACTGCAAGGAGATCCAATCAATCCATCCTAAAGGAGATCAGTCCTGGATGTTCATTGGAAGGACTGATGTTGAAGCTGAAACTCCAATACTTTGTGCACCTCATGCGAAGAGTTGACTCATTGGAAAAGACCCTAATGCTGGGTAGGATTGGGGGCGGGAGGAGAAGGGGACGACAGAGGATGAGATGGTTGGATGGCATCACCGACTCGATGGACATGAGTTTGAGCAAGCTCCAGGAGTTGGTGATGGACAGGGAAGCCTGGTGTGCTGCAGTCCATGGCGCCGCAAAGAGTCGTACACGACTGAACAACTGAACTGAACTCTCTAATTTTCTCATCGTGTTTTTGTTGTTCCAGTGTACGCATCTTTATCATCCTTTGTCAGATTTATTTTTCATATAATACTTTGGAGACTTTTATAAATGATGCTATTTTAAAATTTCAATTTCTGATCATTCATTACTGACAGATAGAAATGTACTTGAATTCTTTATACTGGCCTAGTATTCCGCCACCTTGTCAAACTCATTTATAGTCTTTTGGGAGATTCCTTCAGATTTCTATATAGGTTATCGTGTAATCTGTGAATAATAACTGTTTCACTTCTTCCTTTCTAAGCTGAATGCCTTTTTATTTGTTTTTCTTACTTTATTGGTTAGAACTTCTAGTGTAATAATGCTGAATAGAAGTGGTAAGGACACTCTTAGAGGACATTCTTAGTTTATTTCTGATCTTCAGGAGAAAGCAGTCTTTCAGCATTAGGTGTGTTCTCGGTAGGTTTGTCATAGATGCCTTTTATCAGGTTGAGGAAGTTCCCTTCTACTCCTAATCAGTGAGGGATTTTTTAATAAAAATTCAGGAATGAATGTCAGCTTTTTCAGTTGCTTTTTCTGTGTCTATTGATAAGGTCATGGTTTTAAGTTTTTTTAGTTTTCTTTGAGACCCCATGGACTATAGACCTCCAGGCTTCTCTGTCCATGGAATTCTACAAGCAAGAATTTTGGAGTGGGTAGACATTCCCTTCTCCAGGGGATCTTCCCAACCCAGGGATCGAACTTCGGTCTCCTACAATGCAGGCAGATTCTTTACTGTCTGAGCTACCAGGGAAGCCCAATATGGTAAATTATATTGATTAATTTTTAAACATTAAGCTGTCATTACATTCCTCAGACAGACTCAACTTGGTCAGGATATATTATCCTTTCTATACAATGTTGGATCCAATTTTGTAAACTTTGTTTAGAGATTTTGTATGTTCATGAAGGATATTGGTCAATAATTTATTTTTCTAGTAATGTCTTTGGTTTCAGCATCAGGGTAATACTGGAATCATATTATAGAATAAGTTGAGGGGATCATAAGTTGCCTCCTTTTCAGTTTTCTAGTTTGCAGACAACTGGTAATATTTCTTCCTTAAATGATTGGTAGAATTCAGTAGGAGAGCTATCTGGGCCTGGGTTTTCCCTTATGAAAAAGTTTTTCACTAATAGTTCAACTTCTTTAAATGATATGGAGCTAATCAGGTTATCTATTTCTTCTTAAGTAAATGAAGTTTGACTTTTTCAAGGAATTGTTTCATCTAAGTAGTTGACTTTATTGATAGAATTTTTCATAATCTTTCCTTATTATCCATTTCACATTTGTAGAATCAGTAGTGACACCGCCTCTCTCATTCCTGATATTGGTAATTTGTGCCCTCTTGCTTCATTTTTCTGATTTGTCTGATTTACTGAAGGTTTGTCAGATTTGCTGATTACCAGGGACCAGTTTCCAATTCTGAATTTTTCTGTATTGCTGTTCTGTTTATTTTATTGATTTCTGCTCTGGCCTTTATATTTCCTTTTTTTCCATTTTAGGTTTACTTTGGTTTTCTTTTTCTAATTTTTTTTTTTTTAATGGTGGACACTGAGGTCACTGATTTGGGAACTTTTTTTTTCCCCTAATAAAGGCATTCAAAAGTCCCCTTCATGTACTGCTTTAGCAGCGTATCATACCTTTTGATATATTGTGTTTTTTTAATTTTCATTCAGTTCAAAATACTTTTCTCCTTTGGCTTATTGTTACACAGAAGTGTGTTCATTTCTAAATATTTGGGGATTTTCAAAAGATCTTCTTAATTCCTAGTTTAATTTCACTGTGGTTTGGGATCATGTGCCTTTGAAAAGAATGTGTATTCTGTTGCTGGGTGAAGCATTGTACAGTATGAACATCAATGTCAAACTGACTAATAGTATTGTTTAAATCTCTTTTTAAATAAAATCCTTATTGATTTCTTCTTGACTTTTCTATCAATTACTGAGAGAGATTATTGACATCTTTTCTTGTAATTATGGATTTGTCTATCCCTCTGTGAAGTTCTGTCATTTTTTTGTTTCCTGTAGTTTGTTGTTAGGTGCATAAACATTTAGGATTCTTTCGACTTCATGAATCTGTCATTATGAAATGACCTCCTTTTTTTAATTTATCTTTTTAATTGAAGGATAATTGCTTTACAGAATTTTGTCGTTTTCTGTCAAACATCAACATGAATCAGCCATAGGTGTACATATGTCCCCTTCCTCTTGAACCTCCCCCCAGCCCCCTCCCCATTCCACCCCTCTAGGTTGATACCAAGTCCCTGTTTGAGTTCCCTGAGACGTACAGTAAATTCCCCTTGGCTATCTATTTTACATATGGTGATGTAAGTTTCCATGTTACTCTCTGCATACATCTCACCCTCTCCCCACTCTCGCCATGCCCATACGTCTGTTCTCTATGTCTGTTTCTCCATCGCTACCTTGCAAATAAATTCATCAGTAACATTTTTCTAGATTCTTTATATATGCGTTAGTATACAATATTTATCTTTCTCTTTCTGACTTACTTCACTCTGTTTAATAGGCTCTAGGTTCATCCACCTCATTAGAACTGACTCAAATGCTTTCCTTTTATGGCTGAGTAATATTCCATTGTGTATATGTACTATAAGTTCTTTATCCATTCATCTGTTGATGGACATCTCGGTTGCTTCCATGTTCTAACTTTTGTAAATAGTGCTGCAATGAACATTGGAGTACATGTATCTTTTTCAATTTTGGTTTCCTCAGGGTATATGCCTAGGGGTGGGATTGCTGGGTCATATGGTAGTTTTATTTCTAGTTTTTTAAGGGATCTTCATACTATCTTCTGTAGTGGCTGTATCAATTTACATTCCCACCAACAGTGCAAGAGCGTTCCCTTTTCTCCACACCCTCTCCACACCTTCCCTTTTCTCCACACTCAGCATTTATTGTTTGTGGACTTTTTGATGATGGCCATTCTGACTGGTGTGCGATGGTATCTCACTGTAGTTTTGATTTGCATTTCTCTAATACTGAGCTATGTTGAGTGTCTTTTCATGTGTTTGTTAGCCATCTGTATGTCGTCTTTGGAGAAATGTCTGTTTAGGTCTTTTCCCCACTTTTTGATTGGGTTGTTTGTTTTTCTGGTATGGAGTTGTATGAGCTGCTTGAATATTTTGGAAATTAATCACTTGTCAGTTGTTTCATTTGCTATTATTTTCTCCCATCCTGAGGGTTGCCTTTTCACCTTGTTTATAGTTTTCTTTGCTGTGCAAAAGCTTTTAAGTTTAACTGGGTCCCACTTGTTTACTTTTGTTTTTATTTCCATTACTCTAGGAGGTGGGTTGAAATGACCTTCTTTATCTTTGCTCTGGAATCTCTGAAATTTTGTCTTATATAAATATAGCCATTCCAATAATTGATTAGTATTAGCATTGGATACCTTGCCTATATGATTCTTTTTAATTTTTATCTGTGTCTTTATATTTAAAGTGTTTCTTATAGGCCACACAGAGTTTGGTTTTGCTTTTTTAGCAAATTATGAAATTATGTCTTTTAACTGAATTATTTAGACCATTTAAATTTAATGAGACAATTGATATGAATGTTTAAATTTATCATCTTACTATTTGCTTTCTATTTGTCCCATCTGTTTTTTCCTTCCCTTTTCTCTCTTCTTATACATTTTTGATTTTGTTAGATTTTATAGTTGCATTAATCCCTTTGTTTGACTTATTAGATATTACTTTTTTTAAGTTTAGTGTTTGCTATAGGGCTCCCCTGGTGGCTCAGATGGTAAAGAATCTGCCTGAAACTGAAATGTGGGTTCAATCCCTGGGTTGGAAAGAACCCTTGGAGAAGGGAATGGCTACCCAGTTCAGCATTCTTGGCTGGAGAATTCCATGGACAGAGGAGCCCGGCAAGCTACAGTCCTTGGGGTGACAAAGACATGATTGAGTGACTTTCACAGGATTCATAATATACATTTTTAACTTATTACTGTCCACCATTAAGTGATACTATACCACTTAATATATAACGTATTTTACAATAATATGCTCCCATTTCTCTTCCTGACCTTTATATTATTGTTTTCATATATTTCACTTTTACATATGTTGTAAAGCCCATTTTGTTGTTAATTTTGTTTAAGTAGTTAACCTTTAGGAGATTTTAGGAGACACATACATGGTGTATGTATACAATGGTATACTCAGTTCAGTTCAGTCACTCAGTTGTGTCCAACTCCCTGCAACCTCGTGTACTGCACAACGCCAGGCTTCCCTGTCCATCACCAACTCCTGGAGCTTGCTCGAACTCATGTCCATCGAGTCAGTGATGCCATCCAACCATCTCATCCTCTGTTGTCCCCTTCTGCTCCTGCCTTCAATATTTCCCAGCATCAGGATCCTTTCTAATTAGTCAGTTCTTTGCATCAGGTGGCCAAAGTCCTAGAGTTTCAGCTTCAGCATCAGTCCTTCCAATGAATATTCAGGAGTGATTTCCTTTAGGATTGACTGATTTGATCTCTTTGCAGTCCAAGGGACTCTCCAGAGTCTTCTCTAACACCAGAGTTCAAAAGCATCAATTCTTCTGCACTCAGCTTTCTTTATGGTCCAGCTCTCACATCCATACATAGCTACTGGAAAAACCATAGCTTTGACTTGATGGACTTCTGTCGGCAAAGGAATGTCTCTGCTTTTTAATGTGCTGTCTACTTTGGTCATTGCTTTTCTTCCAAGGAGTGAGTGTCTTTTAATTTCATGGCTGCAGTCATCATCTGAAGTCATTTTGGAGCACCCCAATAAAGTCTCTCACTGGTTCCATTGTTTCCCCATCTATTTGCCATGAAGTGATGGGACCAGATGTCATGATCTTGGTTGTTAGAATGTTGAGTTTTAAGCAAACTCTTTCACTCTCCTCTTTCATCAAAAGGTTCTTTAGTTCTTCTCAGCTATAAAAAAAGAATATGTTGCCATTTACAAAAACATGGATGGATTAAGTTAAATAAGTGAAGCATCCTTTGAGAAAGATAGGTGTTAACTTTTCTATAAATGTTTGGTAGAATTCACCTATGAAGCCATCTGGTCCTGGACTTTTATTGGGCGTTTTAAAATTACTGATTTATTTTCGTTACTGGTTATTGATCTGTTCATGTTTTCTATTTCTTCCTCATTCAGCTTTGAGGGATAGTACATTTCTAGGTTGTCCATTTTATTGGCATATAATTGTTTGTAGTAGTCTCTTATGACCTTTTGAAGTTCTATAATATTGGTCATAACTTCTTTTTCACTTCTGATTTTATTGATTTTGGCCCTCTCTTTTTCTTGATGAGTCTGGCTAAAGATTTATCAATTTTGTTTCTTTTCAAAGAACCAATTCTCAGTGTTATTGAGCTTTTCTATTGTTTTGTAGTCTCTATCTCTGCTCTGCTTATTATGATTTCTTCCCTTCTATTAACTTTGGGTTTTGTTTGCTCTTCTTTTTCTAGTTCCTTTAGGTGTAAGTTTAGGATGTGTGTTTGATATTTTTCTTGTTTCCTGAAGTAAGCTTGTATCATTATGAATTTCCCTCTTAAGACTGCTTCTGCTGCATCCCATAGAGTTTGGATTGTTATGTTTTCATTTCTGTTTGTCTCCAGGTATGTTTAAGTTTGTTCTTAGATCTCTGCAGTGATCCATTGATTCTTCAGTTGCATATTGTTTAGCCTCTACATGTTAGTGTGTTTTTCTCTTCAGTTTTTTTTTTTTTCCTTGTAGTTGATTTCTAGTTTCATAGTGTTGTGGTCAGAAAAGATGTTTAATATGATTTCAATTTTCTTAAAATTACCAAGGCTTGTTTTGTGTCCTAGTATGTGATCTATCCTGGAGAATGTACCACGTGTTGGAATTATATAATATTTGTCTTTTTTGACTGGCTTATTTCACTTAACATAGGATCCTCAATGTTCATCCATGTACAGTGCACTGGAATTTCCTTTTTAAAGGGCTGAATAATATTGCATGGTATGGGCATGGTTTTGTTTATCCATTCATTTATCAATGAACACTTGGGTTGCTGCCACCTATTGGCTATTGTGAATAATTCTGCTAAGCACAGGTGTGTATAAATATTTCTTTAGGATGTTGCTTTCAATTCTTTTGGGTATATACCCAGAGTGGAACTGCTGGACCACATGTAATCTATGTTTAATTTGTTTTGAAAGGACTGCCATATTGTTCTATGTAGCAGCTGCACCATTTTACATTCCCATGAATGACAAGGATCCCAATTTCTTTTCCAAATCTTCACCAGTACCTGTTATTCTGTTTTACTGAAAGAGTACCCATCCTAGTGGGTGTAAGGTGATATCTCATTTGATTTTGGTTTGTATTTCCCTAATGATTAATGATGACAGAGGATGAAATGGTTGGATGACATCACTGACTCAATGGAGTAAAGTCCATTTGAGTAAAATTTGAGTAAACTCCAGGAGTTGGCGATGGACAGGGAGGCCTGGAGTGCTACAGTCCATGGGGTCGCAAAGAGTCAGACATGACTGAGTGACTGAACTGAACTGACGGAATGATTAATGATGTTGAGCATTTTTCCATGTGTTTTATTGATCATTAATATACCTTCTTTGGAGAAATGCCTGTTTCAGTTGTTTGTCCATCTTTAAATTGGGCTGTTTTTGTCTTTTGTTATTGAATTGCAGAAGTTCTTGATATATCCTGTCAATGTTTGCTTTATATATTTAGAGTTTGTGATTTTTGCATGTTTGTAATCATTATATTCTTGGTGAATTGACCCTTTCATCAATATGTAAAGTCCTTCTTTATCTGTTGCAGTAGTTTTTTTTTTATTCTTTAAAAATTTAAAGTCTATTTTGTTTGATATTAGTGTAGCTACTCCTGTTCTCTTGTGGTTACTATTTGCATGGAATAACTTTTTCCATTCTTTCACTTTAAATCTATGGATTTCCTTAGCTCTAAAGTGAGTCTCTCATAGGCAGCATCAAGTTGGATTCTCTTTTAAAATCCATTCTGCCAATCTGTGTCTTTTAATTGGGGGAATTTAATCTACTTACATTTAATTATTGATAGGGAATTGCCATTTTATTTGCCTTCGGTATGTTTTGTGCCTTTGTGTCCCTCGCTTCCATATTGCCTTCCTTTGTGTTTACACAGTTTTTTTCAGCAGTGACATGTTTTGATTCCCTTCTCATTTTCTTTCCTGTATATTCTCCATGTATTTTGTGTTGTACAAAACACACTGTGATTGTGTTTAATATACTAAGGTTATAAAAATAGTGATTACATTTTTTTTAATGTTTATTGATTTATTTGGCTGCTCTGGGTCTTAGTTGCAGCATGTGGGATCTAGTTTCCTGACCAGGGATTGAACCCGGGCCCCCGGCATTGGGAGTGCGAAGTCTTAGCCACTGGAAAAGGTTATGAAAATCCATTTAAACTGAGAACTGTTAAACTTTTCTCACATAGAAAATTCTACTTCTTTACAGCTCCTCTATACCCACCTTTGTTGCTGATGTCACAAACTACAACATTATTTGTTATGTACCCACTAATATAGACTTAGAGTTAATATTATGCTTTTCTCTTTTAAATCTTATTATGAATGAATAAAAATTGGAGTTAAGATCTAAAATGACAATATTACAGGTTTTTACTTTTCCTTATACCAATATCTACCTTTTACTAGAGAATCTTATTTTTCATAGGACTTTGAATTACTGTCCATCATCCTTTCATTTCAACTTGAAGGAGTCCTTTAAGCATTTCTTGTCAGGCTGGTCTAGTGGTGATAGCTCTTTTAGTTTTTGTTTATCCGAGAGTGTCTTAATTTCTCCCTCATTTTTGATGGACACTTTGTTGTATATAGAATTTTCAGTTGACATTTTTTTCGTTCAGCACTTTTTCATTTTCTCCCCAGCTTTACTGAGGTATAATCAAATGTATATATGTACAGTATATTTGAACAATCTACACAGTTTGAAAGGATAATCATAGTCAAGCTAATTAACACATTCATTATCTCACATACGGACCATTTTTTTTGAAATGCGATGAAAATATTTAAGATCTACTCTTTCAGCAAATTTCAGTACGATACAGTATTGTTAATGGTTTTCACCATGCTCTACATTAGATCCCCACAACTTAATTCATCTTATACTTGCAAGTTTGTTCTCTTTGACCAATATCTTGCCACTCCTTCCTCCACTCCTGTACCTGATAGTCATCACTACTCTCTGTTTCTGTGAGGTTGGCCTTAATTATCACGTATTAAGGGATATCATCTAGTATTTGTCATTTTCTGGCTTACTTCACTTAGTATAATGCTCTCAAGTTTTATCCATTTTGTTGCAAATGACAGGATTTCCATCTTTTATAAGAGTGAATAATACTCCTGTGTGAGTGTGTATCACATTTTCTTTATCTGTTCATATGCCGATGGGCATGTACGTTGTTTCTGTATCTTGGCTACTGTAAATAATACTTCAATGAACATGAAAGTGAAGATATCTCTTTGAGATACTGATTTCATTTCCTCTGGATATGCATCAAGAGGTGGGAAGACCATATCATATGGTAGTTCTATGTTTAAGTTTTTGAGGAACCTCCCTACTGTTTTCCATAAAGACTGTACTAATTTACATTTCCACTAACAGTTCACAATAGTTACCTTTTCTCCACATCCTCATCAACACTTGTTATCTTTTGTATTTTTTTAATTTGTTTTTTTAATCTTTGGCTGCACTTAATGGCATGTTGATGAAAGTGAAAGAGGAGAGTGAAGAAGTTGGCTTAAAGCTCAACGTTCAGAAAACTAAGATCATGGCATCTGGTTCCATCACTTCATGGGAAGTAGATGGGGAAACAGTGGAAACAGTGTCAGACTTTATTTTTTTTGGCTCCAGAATCACTGCTGATGGTGACTGCAGCCATGAAATTAAAAGACGCTTACTCCTTGGAAGGAAGGTTATGGCCAACCTAGATAGCATGTTTAAAAGCAGAGACATTACTTTGCCAACAAAAGTCCGTCTAGTCAAGGCTATGGTTTTTCCAGTAGTCATGTATGGATGTGAGAGTTGGACGGTGAAGAAAGCTGAGCGCTGAAGAATTGATGCTTTTGAACTGTGGTGTTGGAGAAGACTCTTGAGAGTCCCTTGGACTGCAAGGAGATCCAATCAATCCATCCTAAAGGAGATCAATCCTGGGTGTTCATTGGAAGGTCTAATGTTGAAGCTGAAACTCCAATACTTTGGCCACCTCATGCGAAGGGTTGACTCATTGGAAAAGACCCTAATGCTGGGTAGGATTGGGGGCAGGAAGAGAAGAGGACGACAGAGGATGAGATGGTTGGATGGCATCACTGACTCGATGGACATGGGTTTGGGTAAACTCCGGGAGTTGGTGATGGACAGAGAGGCCTGGCGTGCTGCAGTTCATGGGGTCGCAAAGAGTCGGACACGACTGAGCGACTGAACTGAACTGAACTGAACTGAGTGGCATGTTGGATCTTAGTTCCCCAACCAGGGATCCAACCTGCATGCCCTGCACTGGAAGCATAGAGTCTTAACCACTGGACCACCAGGGAATTCTCTCGCTTGTCTTTTTGATGAGAGCTATCCTAATAGGTGTGAGTTAATATCCCACTGTGGTCTTGATTTGCATCTCCCTGATGATTAGTGATGTTGAGCATCTTTTCATATACCTGTTGGCCATTTGTACAGGTATACCTTAGAGATATTGCAGGTTCATTTGCAGACCACTAAGTAGAGTGCATCAATGGATTTTTTAGTTTCCCAGTGCATATAAAAGTTATGTTTATGCTATACTGTAGTCTGTGTACAATAGCATTATGTTTAAAAAACAGTGTACATAAAACTTTAAAAATACTTATTGCCAAAAAATGGTAATCATTGAGCCTTCAGCAAGTCATAGTATAAATTCAAAGATCACAAATAATAATAATGAAATAGTTTGTATTATTTTGAGAGTTACCAAAATGTGACACAGAGACTCAAAAATAGTAAATGCTATTGGGAAAATGGCACTCAATAGACTTGCTTGACAAAGGGTTGCCACAAATATTCATTTGTAAAAAAAAAATGCAGTATCTGTGAAGTGCAATAAAGCGAAGCACAATAAAACAAAGTCTGCTTATATGTCTTCTTTGGAAAAAAATGTCTATTCATATCCTTTGCCCATTATTAGATGGGTTATTTGTTTTTGATTTTGATGTTGAGTTGTATGATTTGTATATTAACTTATCAGATATATAGTTTGTGAATATTTTCTGTTCTGTTGTGTTGCCTTTTCATGTTTTTTGTTTCCTTTGCTGTGCAGAAACTTTTTAGTTTGATAGAGTTCCACTTTTTGCTTTTTTGCTTTTGTTGCTGTGCTTTTGGTATATCTAAAGTCATTGCCAAGACCCATGTTAAGGAGATTTTCCTCTACGTGTTCTTCTTGGAGTTTTATTGTTTCAAGACTTACATTTAAGGCTTTAATCCATTTTGAATTAATTTTTGTGTGTGGTGTCAGATGAGGTGAGGGTCCAGTTTCATTCTTTTGCATGTGGATGTTGAGTTTTCCCAGCACCATTTATTGAAGAGACTGTCTTTTCCCCATTGTATACTCTTGGCTCCTTAGTCATACATTAGTTGACATTATGTGTGGGTTTATTTCTGGGCCTTCTATTCTGTTCCATTGATCTATGTGTTTCTGTGGGTTTTTTTTGTTTTTTTTTGCTGTGTCATGCAGCTGTGGGATCTCAGTCCCTCGACTGGGGATAGAACCCGGCTGCAGCAGTGAAAGCCCAGTGTCCTAACCACTAGGCAACCAGGAAACTCCCTTATGTGTCTGTTTTTATGCCAATACCATACTGTTTGGATTACTATAGCTTTGGAGTATAGTTTGAAAGCAGGAAATGTGATGACGCTAGCTTTGTTCTTCTCTCTCAAAATTGTTTTGGCTCTTTGGGGGTCTTTTGTAGTTCCATACAAATTTTAGGATTGTTTTATTTCTGTGAAAAATGTCATTGGAATTTTGATAGGAATTGTATCTGTAGATTGCTCTGGGTAGTATAGACATTTTAACACTATTAATTCTTCCAGCCCATGAACATGGAATATCTTTCCATTTATTTGTATCTTCAGTTTCTTTCATCAGTGTCTTACAGCCTTCAGTAAACAAGTCTCTCACCTCCTTGGTTAAGTTTATACTGAAGTACTTTATTCTTTTTGATGCAATTCTAAACATTATTTCTTGAATTTCTCTTTCTCATAGTTCATTATTGGTGTACAGAAATGCAACTTATTTTTGTATATTAATTTTATATCCTGCAACTTTACTGAATTTAAGTTTTTTGGTGGCGTCTTTAGGGTTTTTCTATATAACATGTCATCTTCAGATAGTGATAGCTGTACTTCTTCCTTTCTAATTTAGATGACTTTTATTTCTTCTTCTTGCCTAACTGCTCTGGCTAGGACTTCCAGTGCTATGTTGAACAGGTGGTAAGAGTGGGCAACTTATTGCTTTTTTTTTTTTTTGACATGTGCATACTGTTATATTTATTTATGGCTGTTCTGGGTCTTTGTTGCTGCACACGGGTTTTCTCTAGCTGTGTAGAGTGGGGGCTACTCTCTAGTTGTGGTATGTGGGCTTCTTATTGTGGTGGCTTGTCTTGTTGTGAAGCACAGGTTCTAGGTACACACGCTTCAGTAGTTGCAGCACATGGACTCAGTAGTTGCCACTTGGGCTCTAGGGTGCACAGGTTTCTGTAGTTGTGGCTCGAGGGTCCTAGAGTGTGCAGACTTCAGTAGTTGTGGTGCATGGGCTTAGTTGCTCTGAAGCATGTGGGATCTTCCTGGATCAGGGATTCAATCTATGTTCCTTGCTTTGGCAGGCAGATTCTTACCCACTGAGCCACTAGGGAAGTCCTTGTTCCTCATTTTAAAGGAAAGGCTTTCAGTTTTTCTTTCTTGTTGAGTCAATTTTTGGTAGGTTGTATTTTTCAAGGAATTTGTCTATTTTATCTAAGTTAATTGGCATGCAGTTGTTCATGGGATTCCTGTGTAATTCTTTTTCTTTTTAAGCTTATCTTTTTCCAACTGATAGAAAAGAAAAAGAGCAAATAAAGAAATCAAGTATTAGTAAACAAGTGTTAATATTTTGCTACATGGCTATGGAATTACTAAAGAAATAAATATAGAAAAAATTAAAACATTCAATATTAATTGAAGCCTACTTTACATTATTTGCAATATTATTCCTCTTTTTTGGAAGTATCTTGAATCTTGGTATTGACATGAATCTATATCTTTATACTTTATATAAAAAAGTGAACAGCATTGTTTTAAAATGTTACTTGAATTATGTAGGCTTCATTCTGCACTCATCCTGAGCCCCCTGAGATTGTTTCACGTTGATACATTAGATTTAGTTCATTTATGTAAATTGCTATGTTTAAATATTTGCAAGATGAAAGACATACAAGTTGTTTTCAATGTTTGCTTCGTAAACAATGCTTTCTTGTGGATTCTTGCATGTGATTATCTGTGTGCATGTGTTTCTCAAGGGTGAGTATCAAACAGTTGAGCTGCTGAGTCACGGGGTTTGTCTCTTCAACTTTACTAGATATCATAAATCATTCTATAGCTCCTAGGTTTTTGGATATGCTCAAGTGGCTCCACCCAAGTGGCACAGTGGTAAAAAAAATCCTGCCTGCCAATGCAGAAGACACACCTTTGATCCCTGGGTTGGGAAGATCCCCTGGAGGAGGAAATGGCAACCCACTCCAGGATTCCTGCCTGGGAAATCCATGGACAGAGGAGCCTTGCAGGCTACAGTCCACGGGGTCGCAGAGAGTCTGACACGACTGAGCGACTTCAGCACACATGCATGTGTGCAGGTGGCTCCAGAAGTCCCTGTCCAAGTGGGCAGCTTCGTGAGTCATTGTGCGTGGCCCCACAGTGGGCTTCACGTAAGATATCCCTGTCCTGTAACCCATGTTCTGATAGGAGTTTACCTAGTACAAGCTGTTAACCATCCATGTGAGTAGCTAGCTACTTTGTAAAATGTGTGATATTGAGGAGACTTGAGACACACCCAGTTGGGGTGAAACTGACATTAACTAAATCTGCTATCATCAATTGATTTTGTCATGTATCTGAACAAAGATGTTGGACTGTGTGTAACCGAGTGTACAGAAATGGTCTGGGTTCTGGGACGTTAGAAGCTTGGTCTCAAATCCACATTCTGCTTTCTAATTTCAGGTGAGACATTTCCCTTCTCTGTCTTGAATTGCCATGTCTATTAAATGGGGACAGTAAGAGTTCCTCGCTCTTAGGCTTATGGTTAAACAAGGTTATACACAAAGTGTTTGGCACAGGGCCTGGCATCTAGCTGCATTGAATACATTTGCTATTTCTATTAACCTCTCAATTGCATTCCTGTGCCCTGGTGCTGGGTACCAGGGTGTGGGGAGAAGGGTGAGGACATGTATTGAGGTTAGAGCACCCAGGGCCATGGTCAGCAGCGTCCTCCTTGAATGATCTGTTGCGCAGCCGTATCCACAAGGGTAGTCAGATAGCTGACGAGTGGCCTTGCTTTTTGGCTAAGTATACACTGTATGTTTAATTTTAATAACCTGTCATAAAAATTAGCAGAAAAGACAGCCAGGATGTCCAGATGAGTTTCTTTCTGAATGTTAATATCCATCAGAAAGGGAAGCTATTTGTGGAAGTTGGAACGAAGGAATGGTCGTTAGGTGACTTGGGATTATGTGACATAGAAAGCTGTTGGTGACGTGTAGTTTGCACTTTCCTGAAACTGGTCTTCCCTGGACTCAGTGGAGGAGCTGTCATTCATCTCCAGCCATCACGAGGCGTGTGGGTGTGTCTGTTTACAAAGGCTTGGGTGGTCGCCTTGATTCAAGAGCAAGTGTGCTGCAGAGGATTGTAGAGATGCTAAATGGTGACTCTGTCCACACTCTGCAAGGCTTCTGGAGGCCTGTACTTCCCAAAGAAAACAGCGTTATCGCCAGAAGTCTTCAGCCCTTTGGGGTCTGGGAACCTTAAATGCCCAGCTGTCGACCCTTCCAAACTTTCTCAGCACTAGGTTTGTCCCCCTCGCTCCCTTGGTGACCCCCTCTCAGCATTTCTTGACCAGACTCTGTCCTGCAGCCAGACTTTGGTATCCAGCCCTCCACCTGGCACAAAGCAGGGCCTCAGCCAAAATCCCTTCTTAACTCTGACCTCGCCCAAGTGGTCTTCTCTGCTTGGACTGTCCTTTACACGTCCTAACACATCTCTTCCCTAAAGCTCCCAGCTCTGTCCCTTGCTCACTCCTGGGAAAGCCTGCGGCACTTCCTCTGTCCCCTCAGACATGGTTTTCTCTGCCTGAGGGCAGGATCCTGGGTGGCAACATGAGATGTTACAAGTGTCTTAGTCCCTTGGAAGCATCATCCATTTACTGGGCCATTGAGGCGTATCTCTTGGTCCCTAAAAGGTCAAAGATAATGAAATTTCACTGTATGCAGGTGACCAGTGATCTTTCTTTTCTCCCTCTTTGAGGGTGGTAAAATACCCGCTTTCATAATAAGATATTGATATGAAAGCTTTGGCTGTCAATGAAGTCGTACCCATTACTGTTTTATTTCATCAAAACAAAGAGGAAAATATAATAGTGTTCTCAAAACTATATTTTAACCATGGGCTTCGGATTGAAATCAAATTACATCTTTCTCAAAGAAACTGAATTCTAAAGACCATTTCTTTTGGCCTATAAAAACACCTCATATAAATAGTTGCTTTTGAAACGAGGCTGAATTGAAGGATTACCTGGGTCTTTCAGGAATCCTGTCGGTGGCTCATTTATTAGTGTCAAAGTGAAAGCCAGTTTTCTGCAGGCATGTGTGTATGCATTCACCCCCGGCAACCATGGCCTTCGCCAGAGCCCTCATTTGGGATTTCCTTATGACTGTGGGAGAATGAACACGGTTTTGGTGTAAATCTTGGTATGGTCAAGTTCAGCCGCTACCTGTTTCTGTTTGGACCTGGGGTAAGGGTGCACTGGATGTGTGATTCACGGAAGCTGCCTCAGCTCGCCCACTGGCTGTGTCTGGTGACTTGTCTGTAAAGCTTGTTTTGGATGAGATGTCTCGTCCTGGCCTCCCTGCCCCCACCCTGCAGCTCCCCTGACCCACAGCACGTGGTCTTTCCTCTGCACAGCAAAAGTCATAGTACATCAAAATGTTTTTTTTTATTTGAGACACAAAAATGCAAAATTGCTGAGATATCAAACATTTCCCGATCAGCTACAATACGGCCACTATGTACAAAAGATCAGATGATAAATGTGCACACATATAAAAATACAGTATGCATTACCTATGTACAGTACATGTGCAAAATGTATGGCATTCAAACATGATATGGAATTGATTTCAGGGGTGCAAACAGCAAATACAAAGGCATCATGGTTTTTCTTTTAAAAAACAACATAAAGGCAATACATGAATGGACCCCCGATTGCCATCATTTTTTGTTTCTTAAACTAGTGCTTTGATAAGCAGGGCTCTGTAGATTGGTATCTTTCTCCTTTTTTTTCATAGAGTGAGATGCTAAGACATAATGTGACAATGAAAATAAGAAGAGAAACACCTATCTCATTGCATTTCTATTGCAAGCAAGAAAACAA
The DNA here is from genome assembly GCF_054371585.1 of Giraffa tippelskirchi. Taxonomy (NCBI): domain Eukaryota; kingdom Metazoa; phylum Chordata; class Mammalia; order Artiodactyla; family Giraffidae; genus Giraffa; species Giraffa tippelskirchi. The sequence continues at coordinate 28,262,591 of NC_137287.1, forward strand.
GGAAGCGAATTTCTATGTAGAAAGGAAAAAACTCTATTACTGCTAAATATGTATTATTCTTAACCCAACAAAACAAATCTATACTATTTTACATGAAAACAATAGAGGAATATCTACATCTTTGTGAAAATTATAACCTTAAATGGATAATACCTTTTTGGGACTGATTTTTGAGAGCTCATTAGTCTCAAATTTTAAATAAAAAGTGCCTTCTTTTGGCAAATACTTGGCAATGCCTTTGGTTCCTTTAAAGCAAGTTTGCATTACTAGTAGTTACTCGAGGTTAAGTACTTTTGGTAGCAACTAAACCCTTTCCTAAATGCTTCCTCTTCCTAAGCCAGCAAGTTTCCTTACAGCATGATGTGGAGAGGTAATCGTTACAAGTCTCGGTGATTCTAGAACTTGGTTAAAGCTTTGTCTTAGTGGTTGGCACAGAGCTCTGTTAAAACATGACAGCTGCATTGAGATCGCCAATGACATGATGTATTTGTTTCCAGACAGCACCTTGCAGATCTGAGATTGCCACCCTGTTGTCACAGGGTCGTGACATTTTCTGATGTGATTCACAAAGCAACGTGTTTGAGTGGAGGGGAAGAGCTTGTTTGTAAACATGTGCAGCTTTCTGAATTACAGGCCTCGAATCTGAGAGTTCAGGTAGAGACCCTTCATAATGATGCATTTCCTCAAATACTGCAAGAAAGGGCGAATGGGGACAGACAGAGACCTGCTTATTGCCATGCAGTCACTTCACAAATAAAAACGTAGCCCAGGAAGATCACTGAAGGAGCAAGTTATCAAAAGTTTGAACCAAGAAAAAGAATGACTACATCTTAGTTGTCATTTTCCAGTTTTTCCCGAAACCACGTACAAGATGAGTGGAAACGCAGTGAGGCTGCTCTCCAGATACACACGTCCGCACGTGTGAGCCGTTTCCTGGTGACCCTGACCTTCCAGTTAGTGTTCTCTGAGAGTGTGGGTGGACTGTGTGGCCTCCAGTCTGGGGGCACTGCCTGGTGTCCTGCTCTGGTTGCCAGCGGTCAGGACTGATGTTTGTAGTGACGGGTGGTGACCTGCAGGGTGCTGCTTGTGGACCTGGCTGTGCGGCCCCTGCGGCTCTGCTGAGGATGCTGACAGTCAGTCTCTGGGAAGTTCTTGAAGCAGCCCCCCGTGCCACTGCACACCCTTCGCCTGACTCAGGGCGGGAGCCCCTGGACGCGCCCGCACACGCGTGTGAGCAAGGGGTGCAAACCCAGCCGAGGGCTGTCTGTGGACAGGAATGCGATGGTCCCGGCCCTGGTGGGGACAGCTCTTTTGCCAGCTGTGGTGGCCAGTTTCAGCCTGGGATCCTGCAAGGGACTCTGGAGAAAGCTTGTATGGCTAGAATGATCTGGGGTGGAGGGAGCCTGAGTCAGCTTTGGTGACATACTCCTCATTGGTTGTCACTCAGTGTCCACTGAACTCACAGCTCGTGACGGCGCCGCTACAGGCGGCAGCTGGGGGGACCACATCATGTTGCCTTCACCACAATTCTGAGACTGCATGTCCATGGATCACAGAACCATGAAGTTTGTAAAAAGGAAATTTAAATAAGATCTTAGTGCCATAAAAATATTCATATAAAACAAACACAAACAGTATCTGAGCATGAAGTTGCATGAACTCAGACTGCATCTATGTACACATATGTGGCAGATACTATACAGTAGATTGCACATTTCAGGAAAAACACTAGGACGTGAAGCACGCACAGTGTCCTATGAGATTTTCTAGTACATGCTTTGCTGAAATGTACAAGATGACCACATATGCCTGGACTTGCCAAGGCTCTGCAGCATCTTCGGTGTAACTTTCTGTTCTTCCCATCCTTAATGACGTGACCTGGCACCTATATACACTAGCAAGGTAAGCTTGATACTACTGTGTTTCAGGAGTATTTAGGAAATAAGACTAGACATGAGATAATGTTTCTAGAAGGTGGCTGTCTGCTGGGCAGTATGGTACTTTGCAGGGTGGTACACAACCGCCCCACCCCTCCCCCCAACCACACACATGCCAGGACGGGAGGGCAGGCGGCAGCCGCGAGCGTCAGTAACTGAACACTCCTTGCTGCCTTCAGGGGAGGTGCTGCTGCGTGAAGGTGAAGTGGGCACTTCAGCGATTCATCGTCAGGAGAGAGCAGGCTGAATATAAGATGGCGTTCTGTGCACTGCAGTGTGTGTGTTTGGAGAGCAACCTTCCTGTGGCGTGTTTCAAACCTATCTTAGCAAAGCAATAAGGGGAGCTGAGGGCTAAAGAACAATCTATATACACAGTGTGGGATGACGGAGATAGAAAGTTAAGTCAACAAGAGCCAATACCACTAGCTGTTCAGTTGCCTCCTACAGTCCCACTGATATCTGCTGCTAATTTAATACCCTATTTCAATCTGAATGAATACGATGCTCAGAGTCTAAGTGTGGGCCAGACAAGCCCTGGACAAAAACCCAGGGCCCAGACCTCCCCTAAGAAAAGCACATTCCCGAGTCAGTAGCCCTGGCCCTGGAGACGGGCCCTCTGAAAGGAACCTACTCACGCCCAGGATGCTGACCGTCCTGCTGGGCTCGATCAGAAGGTGGCGCTCTGGTCAATGGTTACTATTTTCCACATGTTGGATGACCAATCTCGAAGCACTCAAAAGACCAACTACAGGCCACACTGCGCCTGACCACCTCTGCCCGAACCATCCAGAAGCCCTTTCCAGTTGGGAGGGCTTTCAACTGAGGGCTCCAGGGCGCTTGGCAACCGAACACTGGGAAAATGGACTTTTCTTACAGAGTAAAATTCACAAACTGAAATAAAAATATAAAGTAAGATCAGTTCTTAGGCAAAACACAAAACCTAGAAATGATTCACAGACTCTTTCCAAGCAATGGGTCAGGCTGCCCGTCACTGTGGGAACATTCACCACTTACCGACCCGCAGAAAACCTGACTGTAGGGTTTACCCAAGGTGAGGTGAGAGCACAATACTCTTATTTAGTAGAAGTCTCCACATAAAGTAGATTTCAGGTGGGGTTTGTTTGTTTTTTTTTTTTTCAGTTATTTATATTTTGTCTTAAATGACGAGCAATTGACTGAAATAATTTTGGAAATCCTGTGATAGTTGGCATTTTAGAAAATTCTGAAACTATCCTACTCAACAAATATGACTTTTTCAATATAAAAACTACTAATAAAACCTCCAGTTTCTCAACCTTCAGCTTGATGATACAGTGAGAGCGCAGGTATGACATCCAGTTACAAGCGTGGAAAACGGTAACCAGGGATCAGTGACAGAGAAGAGGACGGCCAGGGCCAGGGCCCGCCGGCCAACCTGGCGACACCGGGTCACCTGTAACCGTTCTGGGAATGTCCTAGGGGGATGACGGACTGCTGCCTTGCCTTCTCTTGGCAGCTCACCAGCTCAGAAGGATATTTCATGCCAAAGCCTTTTCTTGGTTCTTTGAGATGGGCCTGGTTACCTGAAAGTTAGTCAGCAATTCCTTAAATACGGAAATACACGTGGCTCAAGTACTCTAGAAATATTTGAGTTATTAAAACAAGTAGGACCACTGGGTATCCAATTCCTTACTCCAACGTAGGCTGTACAAATCACAATGTCAGAGTATACATACAAGTGTCTAATATACACATTAAAATCAATGTAATCAACCCGGAGGGCTGCTAAAAGACTTTTCAGTGTTATCAATACACCTGGACTTCTTAGTGTGGATTGTTTACGACAGTATTTTGTAGACATTGTCTGGTTATGGTGAAAGATCTCCCATTTCAATTTAAATCTGGAGATCTGAAGTAAGATTCCCCCAAATCACAAAATAAACTATAACACACAAAAAAAATTACATTGGTTTCTAAATGGAACCAAAAGTCTTCAGCGGGAAGCTGTCATTGAACTGGCTGGTGCTGGCCACTGCCCTTGACCCTGGCTGCATCTTGGGCCGGGCTCAGGCCATTTCTAGGAGATACCCTGTGCAGTGATTGCTCACCTCCTTTCTTTTTGAGTGGCGCTGTCTGCCTTTTATTTAAGGTCTTAAAGTGACCACAGACGTTTAACTGTAGCTGATGACCAGAGGCCCTCGTGTTGCCACCCTGCATACCTTACTCTTCTTCGCATTTTTAATCTAAAGGTACCTTTCGTTCTTTACCGAAGTCTGGAGAAACAGATGAGTCTTCTTGGAGTAGTGTTTTTTTCAGAAGGCTCTGTGCTATATTAAATCACAGGCATTCACTGCTGGATGCAATGAAATGTTTTCAAACTTGGTTTCCAGCCTCTGACCGTCCATCCCATCTTTCTGTGACAACATATTGTGATTGCAATGATGCAACTCTGGATCTGTCTCTAAAATCTGACCTTTTTGAAACATCGTCGTCTTCTTCAAACCTCATGAACTCTGAGACGAGAAATCTGTGCTGTTAGTCCCACGGCAGCGGCAGATCCTGTGGGTCTAGGAAGTCGGCAGAGAACATGCTGGGAGTGGTGGCGCTGAGTGGTGTGAGTCCTGATGACGTGCCGGGCATGGTAATGTCTAACCACTCCATGTTGTCCAAGTTCGAGTCAGAGAGGTCAAGGGACAGGCAGGGGGTACTTGCAGCAAACTGGGCCTCGGCCGTTTCCATGGGTGAATGCGAGGGGTCCAGCACGCCTGAGTGGCTCAGCAGGTCGTTCTGGAGGTCCTCAATCAGGGAGAAGGGCTCTCTGTCCTCGCTGCCGCTTTGCAGGGGAGCGATTTCATTAGCTGAAGGTAGGGTTCCATCCAGGAAGGCTTCGAGTTGGTTCTCTAAGCTAGCAGATAGACTGCTCATAGGTTCTAAGGATATGGGTGGTGCCATTTGGACCTGGGGTGGTGGCCGGGACACCACGGTGCTGACCGGCATTGTGGTGATGCTGGCTGTCACTGGTCTCATTTTGGAGATAGGAGAAGGTTCTTCTTTTATAGGGAGGGAAATCTCTGTGTAAAATAATTCAAGTAATTAGCGATGATTTCGTACTATTTCAACATTCCTATTAATTACTAGGGCACTTATCTTCTCTTTGTGCAATGACTTATACACAGTCCATTTTAGAGTTAGGAAGAGATTGCTACTGGTCAGGTGCAGCCCTTGATAAATGTTAAGGTGATTATGGTGATGGATAATGTCATTAAATTTATAAACATGTAAGTTGATAGCATTCTGATGTGCTTTCAATTCTTTACGGTAAGAGTAAGCATTACTAGCAGTCTCTATCAGTGAGTAGGAGTCGATGGTTTTAGATTATTTGATTTTGGGGTCCTTATTCTCAGTCACTGCAGGCTGAAGACAGCCTCCTGTCTCCCGCCATAGCTCGAATCAGCTATGAGCAGATACCACCCTTACAGTGAATGTCAAAATGGATACCCCAAGTTTGTGCAGGCATGATGTACAGCCTTCCTGTTATGAAAGATCTAATGATATTCTTTTCTCTTTTTTATTATAGTTGAACTGTATGCCCAATTTAGCCATTTACATTTTATATAAAGTTGTTAAAAGATACAATGTTCTCTTATGTCATTTCTGAGTTAAAGCAAACACATCATCTCCAAGAGACGGTGGATTACTTATTTTTTCTTTTTTGTTTTCTGAGTTTTATCAGATCCTTAAGATTTTATACAATGTCTTAGGAAGCACTGCTGCTGCTGCTCAGTCGCTTCAGTCGTGTCCGACTCTGTGCGACCCCACAGACGGCAGCCCACCAGGCTCCGCCGTCCCTGGGATTCTCCAGGCAAGAATACTGGAGTGGGTTGCCATTTCCTTCTCCAGTGCATGAAAGGGAAAAGTGAAAGTGAAGTCGCTCAGTCGTGTCCGACTCTTAGTGACCCCATGGACTGCAGCCTACCAGGCTCCTCCGTCCATGGGATTTTCCAGGCAAGAGTACTGGAGTGGGGTGCCATTGCCTTCTCCACTTAGGAAGCACTAGTTACGTGTTATTCCTTGTCAGATCAAGTAGCAAATTAATGGACCTTCCGCTCTAGATACCAATGTTCACTTGGCTATATACATTTGAATGAAGTATCTTTTTTTACTTTCTTATGAGTATTTGATTGGTTTCATTTATATGCAGATACACTAGGAAACATGGATTAATAATCACTCTTACAATTAAATGATTGGGATGCATCAACGAGAGAAAGAACTTATAATTTGATTCCAGTATGTGAATTGTCAACTGTGTGTACTGTGTATGTTTTTAGGATAGTTATGTTGCTTTTCATTATCTGTTGTCAGCTCTAGAATTGTTTTGAAAGCTGAAAGTGCAACCTAAATAGTTAGTTTTACCATGAATGATTTAAATCTCTGTTCTCATTATCACTAGTATTAATATATAATAACATAAAATAATATACTCATTGATACTTTGTCATAAAAAATTATCCCTTTTAGAAAATAATTCAATTGTTAGTGTGACTGTCATACTTTAGTTTCCAAGTTTAGGCTGTAAACATTATTCTTTTTAATCATTTCAAGAAATCTTTATTTTAACCAGATTTGGCAAAAAGCATTTTATTATTTTTTTTAACCTTAAATTAAGTTATGGAATGTCTATTTCTTTAATTTTTATCATGAGTTTCAATTATTTTGCAAGGCCAACATAGTTCTTAGCAAAAAAAAATGCTATTTGCACATACAGATCTGTAGTCAAATATCAAGAATTTTCTGTTATGTCAAACATTATGACAAAATCACTAACCTCAAAATTAAATAGAACCTGCTATGAATGGAGAAATTTTGATCACAATTTTAAAATCTGAATAAAACTCCTTCATCAAGGTAATTTGAGAATACTTTAGAAATATTCCAAAATAGCATTTGAAGTTTTGAAATACTGAGTTTATACTTACTTTTAGAGATACGTAAGTTTAGGCAGAGAGATCCTTGAATTTTTTTTTTTTTGTGGTTAACATTCCCTTATTCCTATTTAAGATGACAAGACTGTAAAAAATCTAAGATGTTCAATCATGTGTTGAAAGTGCTTTGCCTTTGAATTTTAGTAAAGCTACTTGGGCCCAAGCTAGGTAACTTGGTTTTTTTAAAAAATTTATTTATTTTAATTGGAGGCTAATTACTTTACAATATTGTGGTGGTTTTTGCCATATATCGACATGAATCAGCCATGAACATACATGTGTCCCCCCATCCTGAAGCCCCCTCCCACCTCCCTCCCCACCCCACCCCTCTGGGCTGTCCCAGAGCACCAGCTTTGAGTGCCCTGCTTCATGCAATGAACTTGCACTGGTCATCTGTTTTACATATGGTAATATATATGTTTCAAGATAACTTGGTTTTTGCGAAATAACACACAAATTGGAATGCTTTTATCCCATCACAACAATACACACTTGGAGCAAGTTTTGAAGTTTTTCAGTGTGGAATTGAAATATGGTTCTACTGTGCTGTCTTGAGATGGCCTATCTTTTTCAACAGGTATACATCTATTGTCAAATCTATTATATTACTGTGTTATACTGAAACAATGGCTTCTCCATTTTAATAGCCTAAGTTGAAAAGATTTAAAAGAATAAAGTGAGGTAGAATTAGAATAATATGTTTCTCAGTACTTAAGAGATGTGTGGTGGGCTCTAGAGGAAAACTGCCATAGACTCGTGATAAGACTCTCCAGGGATCTGATGTGACCTTGACCTACCTCCACTTTTAATGAGGATGTCAAAGAGGTCGTCCATCTGCTGACTGTGTGCATTGGAAATCTACAACAAAGGAGAATATACATTAGCTTTCTTTTGTACAAACCTGGGGGCATTAGACAACTGGGAGCACTAGCAACCTTACAGAACATCCAGTCTAATCTATCCTTCAATAATTCTGAAATTCTGAGGTCTCTTGAGACATGAAGTCCCACAGCTGGTTAGTTAATAGAGCAAGAATGGGGTGCACACCCAGTTCAGATGACTTATATACACTTATCTTCTATCACTGTTTGCATTTTGAGAGGCTTCTAACACTCTCTTCTAAAAATGTCTTCATTCATTTGCATTTATGTAAAAATATATGTTTAAAGGTTTCCAGCCTTATTGAGAGTTACCTGACATACAATAAACTACACTTACATAAAGTAGACAATTAGGTAAGTTCTGACATATGTATACATCCACAAAACTATCAACTCAATCAAGGTAATGAACATACCCATTTCCCCTGAAGTTTCCTCATGCTCTTTTGCAATACTCCCTTCAGCCCCCAGGCAACCCAATGATCTGCTTTCCTTGAATACAGAAGAGTTTACATTTTCTAGAGTTTTATATAAATGGAGTCATACAGGTTGTACTTTTGGCAGAGGGATAGAGGAGGCTTCTTTCACTTGACATAATAAATGTGAGATTTATCCATGTTGTACAGTACAGTAGGAGAAGTTCATTCCTTTTTATTGCTGAGAAGATCCCACTGTATGGAAATATCAGTTTGTTTGGATTGTCGGCACTCTTTGGCTATTACAGATAAGGTTGCTGTGAACATTTGTGTACAAATCTTTGTATAGACACGTTTTCTTTTTTCTCTTGGGTAAATATTGAGGAGTAGAATGCCGGAATCATAGAGTAGGTATATGTTCAACTTTCTAAGAGATGGCTGTTTTCCAAAATTATGTTGTTTTATATTTCCACAGCAATGGATATTTCTAGTTATTCTCCATTCTCATCAACACCTGGTATGGACAGTCATTTTAGACACCTAACAGTTAGCAGTGGCATTGCATTGTTGTTTTAATGTGCATTTCCCTAATGACTAAGGATGTTGAGCATCTTTTCATGTGCTTATCTGCCATCTGTGTATTTTCTTTGGTGAAATGTCTGCCCCAGTCTTTGGCCAGAACTTCTTATGCATATTGTTTGCATGGTATCTTTTTCCAATCATTTCTTTCCACCCTTGTCTTTGTATTTAAAGTATGCCCCTTGTATGTGCATATCAGTTCAGTTTGGTTCAGTTCAGTTGCTCAGTTGTGTCCGACTCTTTGCAACCCCATGAATCGCAGCACGCCAGGCCTCCCTGTCCATCACCAACTCCTGGAGTTTACCCAAACTCATGTCCATTGAGTCGGTGATGCCATCTAGCCATCTCATCCTCTGCCATCCCCTTCTCTTCCTGCCCCCAATCCTTCCCAGAATCAGGGTCTTTTCCAATGAGTCAACTCTTCGCATGAGGTGCACAAAGTATTGGAGTTTCAGCTTCAACATCAGTCCTTCCAATGAACACCCAGGACTGATCTCCTTTAGGATGGACTAGTTGGCTCTCCTTGCAGTCCAAGGGACTCTCAAGAGTCTTCTCCAACACCACAGTTCAAAAGCATCAATTCTTCGGCGCTCAGCTTTCTTCACCGTCCAACTCTCACATCCATACATGACTACTGGAAAAACCACAGCCTTGACTAGATGGACCTTTGTTGGCAAAGTAATGTTTCTGCTTTTTAATATGCTATCTAGGTTGGTCATAACTTTCCTTCCAAGGAGTAAGCGTCTTTTAATTTCATGGCTGCAATTACCAACTGCAGTGATTTTGGAGCCCTCAAAAAATAAAGTCTGACACTGTTTCCCCATCTATTTGCCATGAAGTGATGCGACCAGATGCCATATCTTAGTTTTCTGAATGTTGAGCTTTAAGCCAACTTTTTCACTCTCCTCTTTCACTTTCATCAAGAGGCTATTTAGTTCCTCTTCACTTTCTGCCATAAGGGTGGTATCATCTGCATATCTGAGGTTATTGATATTTCTCCCGGCAATCTTGATTCCAGCTTGTGCTTCCTCCAGCCCAGTGTTTCTCATGATGTACTCTGCATATAAGTTAAATAAACAGGGTGACAAAATACAGCCTTGACGTACTCCTTTTCTTATTTGGAATCAGTCTGTTGTTCCATGTCCAGTTCTAACTGTTGCTTCCTGACCTGCATATAGGTTTCTCAAGTGACAGGTCAGGTGGTCTGATATTCCCATCTCTTTCAGAATTTTCCACAGTTTGTCGTGATAGACACAGTCAAAGGCTTTGGCATAGTCAATAAAGCAGAAATCGATGTTTTTCTGGAACTCTCTTGCTTTTTCAATGATCCAGCAAATGTTGGCAATTTGATCTTTGGTTCCTCTGCCTTTTCTAAACCCAGCTTGAACATCTGGAAGTTCACGGTTCACGTATTGCTGAAGCCTGGCTTGGAGAATTTTGAGCATTACTTTAATAGCGTGTGAGATGAGTGCAATTGTGCAGTAATTTGGGCATTCTTTGTCATTGCCTTACTTTGGGATTGGAATGAAAACTGACCTTTCCCAGTCCTATGGCCACTGCTCAGTTTTCCAAACTTGCTGGCATATTGAGTGCAGCACTTTTACAGCATCATCTTTCAGGATTTGAAATAGCTCAACTGTGCATATAGTAGTTATCTACTGCAGTATTACAAATCAGTGCAAAGAACTTAGTGGCTTAAAACACTAAGTTTCTAAGGGTCAGGAATTTAGGGATGGTTTAGATGGGTAGTTCTAGTGTGGGTTTTTACATGATGCTGTAGTCAAGATTCTGGCCAGGGTACAGACATCTCATGGCTGCAGAATGTCCTTGTAAAGGTGACTTACTTCATGATGACAAGGTGGTTGATGGGAGGCCTCAGTTCCTCTTTACGTGGGCCTCTGCAGGGTGCTGCTGGACTGTCCATGTGGCATAAGAGCTGGCTCTCTCCACAGCCAGAGATCTAAGACAGCACAAGTTGGGTGGCTTTATGACCTAGTTTCAGAAGCCACAAACCGTCTTTGCTGCCAGTTCTATTTGTTAGAAGCAAGTCACTAAGTCCAAGTACACAACATACATTTGGGTCTAATTTTCCATCTATTCTGATAATTTCTGCATTTTAACTGTTATTTATTCTACTAGTATGTTTTACACAATCATTGATATGGTTAAGTTTGGGTTTACCATTTTAGTATTTGTCTCTATAATATTTGTCCTGTTTTTTGTTCCTCTATGCTTGGCATTTAAAAATATTGATTTTTTTGGAACTCTAGCTTAATTTTTCTATTTTTAAAAAGCAATAATTAAGTTGTTACTGTAGGCATACAATATATACCCTTAATTTTCCATAGGCTACTTGATGTACCATTTCCTATAAAATATAAAACCCCAGTAAACATAAAGGTCATTGATTTCCTCCATCTTTTATTAGTTAATTTTAAGTATTATAGCTATATATTTTATAAACCCCTCAAGATAGTGTAATATCTTATAATACAGGTTTTCTAGTGATGAATTCTTAATTTTTCCTTCTCTGCAATAATCTCTAAGAAGGAAAGTGAACTAAAGGATATTTTTACTTGATAGAGAATACTGTGTTGACAGTGTTCTCCTCCTGCCCCCTACCCCTCCACCCAAGAACTTTAAAGGTGTTGTTCCATTCTCTTCATGCTTCCATAGTTTCTGATGGCAAGTCCACTGTAAATCAAACACAGTTGACCCCTGAACCACACAGCGGTCAGGCGAACTGCCCTCCTCCCTCGAGCAGCTGAAAAATCCATGTATTATAGAGTTGGCCCTCCATATCCATGACCCTGCATCCATGGTTCCAACCAACCACAGATTGTACAGTACTGTACTGTGTATTTATTGAAATAAATCTATATATAATGGATCTGTGTGGTTCAAACTTGTGTTGTTCAAGGGTCAACAGCAGTTGTTACCTGTGTATATTGTATTGCTGTGCTCTTGATGCTTTCAAGATCTGCTCTTTAAATCTGGCTTTCAGTAATTTCACTATGATATGACTAGGCCATCTATTTATCCTGCTGGTGTTCATCAAGCATCCTAAAGCTGTAAACTTGTTTTTAATCATATTTGTAAAAAATCTGATCAGTATTTCTTAAAATATTTACCTGCCTCATTCTTTCTTCCTCTCCTGGGACTACCATCATACCCATGTTAGACTGTTTGATATGAAATAATAGGTCTCTGAGATTCTGCTCACCTTTTCCTTAATCTTTTTTTCTGTTATCCAGACTGGGTAAGTTCTACTGATTTTTCTTCAAGTTCACTTTTTTTTTTTTAACCTCTGCCACCTCCATTCTGCTAAGATGATCTATAATTTTTTTCATTTCAGACTCTGTAATCTTTAGTTTTAGAATTTCCATTTCATTAAAAAAGTCTTTTCTATATCTGCTTACATTCTTTCTCTTTCTTTTTTACAAGTAAATTTTCTTTTACATTATTGAGGATAGTTATAATAGTTGTGCAAATTCTGTGACTCAAATCAGCTGGGTGTTGGTCTTAGTTGATTGCTTTTTTCCCTTGAGAATAGGTCACATTTTCCTGATTCTTTGTATATTGCCGTGTTGTGAATGGCTGTCATGGATACAAAGTTGTGGAGACTGTATTCTGTTATTTTTCTCAGATGAGTCGTTTCTTTTATTTTAGTAGGCAGTTAACTCGGGTTAGACCTGAACTGCAAAATGTTTCTTGGGCAGAAGTTCCAATCTCAGGTCAGATCTTCTGTCTTTAGCTGATCTGCTATGACTCTAGTCCATACCTATGTGGTTTAGGGGTCACCCAGAGATGTGGGCAGCCAGAATTTGGGGATCTCCTCTCTCAGTTGGGAGTAACCCAGAAGGGGAAGAACCAGTCTTCTGGATTCCCAAGGCATTAAAAGCTGTGGTTTTTCTACCAGTAACCTCACCACTTAGCTTGACCCCAGAGTAAAAACAGCAAAAACAGAGCACTCATGCCATGTAACTCCCTCTTAGTGCAGACTTCTGAGAATATGACTCTATCTGTTCACTCTTCAGTGACTTTACTATGACCAGGCTTTATAGCTCTTATTTGTGGGAAACTGAACTGGTAGGGCCTTCCTTATTATTCAGTAGTGGAATTGAAAGTCTACGTAAATGTATTTTAAAAACCTCATTAATCCCTGGACTTTAATGCTCAGTGGTATATAGAGAGGAATTACAGATAGCTACTCATCCAAACAGATCCTGACTTCCTGAGTCTATATGCACAAGCCAGAGACAGACAGAGGGCAGGGATTAAAATCAGCTCTTAGGTTAAGGTGTGAGGATGAGTCTGTGCTGTTACATTGATCAACTAAATGGTACATAGCAACCTGTATGTGAGAACCAGGTTTGGAAGGATTTTCTTGAAAATATGTCCCTTCTGGATCATATTTGGAGAAGGACACTCCAAATATACACTCCAAGGGGATCACAGTCTAGTCCAGCATCGTTTGTTTCAATTCTTTTTGCGATATCTAAACCAAGTTCTGAAATTCGGCTTTCCCCTCACAAATAAACACCCCTGCTGAGTCTGGAACTAAAGGAACATCTTACAACTAGAAAAGTTATCTTCCTTTGGTACTAAGTGGATATGAAGAAGCACTGGAAACTGTTTGCTTCCTTGAGGAGGCAGTCTGCCCCAGGCACTCTGCTTGCGATCTGTGAGTGTGCCAAACTGGGCCCTGCTGCTGGTGCTGAGCAGTATCTGCTGGGGCAACCAAGTAGGTCAAGGTGGTTACGGCATGGCCACTGCTCCCTGGAGAGTTCCGAGCCCTCGGCCCTACACACCCCCAACTGCATGTGAGGGCCCCACGGAGTCGCACATGGGCTGTGGGGGCGAGGAGAGCAGCATGACCCTGCAGGCTCGTCTGCGGTGGCTGTGCGAGCAGACGGTCTAGCTCTCATCAGCATGCCTCCCCGTTCACTGTCAGCATCCATGCAGTGGTGTCAGGTCCATTCCCTGCAGCCTCTCATGAGGCTGACTTTCTTCCTTGACAGTGAGTTGAGTTTTAAGCTGAGATAGGCGGCGAGCCCAGGCATGTTCAGAGTAAGGTCTGATGTGGCTGTCATCATTGGGCAGCCGAGGCCAGATGCTTTTTATAGACAAGAACTCTGCCTTTTCCCATCTCCAGAATAGATACGGTGGGGCCAGGAGGGCCTCAGTCTGTCCTTCCGAAGTGCGTCTGCTCAATACACAAGCAGAGCTGCTCATGTGGGCTGGCCTGAGGGGTAGAGGGTGCTGGCGGTGAGGGAGCAGTGAAGAGGGACAGAGCGGGTGCAGTTGCTGGGTGCTCTACAAGGCCATCCGGGTGGGAGGGGGTCAGTTTGATGCTGGCCTGACAAATGGTGGTTTTAGGAAAGGGATCTGGATAACACCCGTGCCCTAGTCACACACATACACATCTATGCTTCACATGACCCGCCTCTGGCTCTGAGGGGAAGTTAAAAACAAACACTGAAACTCTGAGTAAGTAGGAACTGCAGTCTATGTGGCCACTGAAAACCCCTGGGAGTCTTCCATGTGAATGATATTTTGATTTCAAATAGCATTTAAAAGGCAAGCAAGGCTCCCAGTCATGAACCTTTTGTCTCTTGGGAGGCAAGTCTGTCTAGACCAGGGGTTCAAGCTCAGGAGGACCTACCTCATTGGAGCCCGGCCTCCTCACCTCTGGATGGGAAGACTGGGCACTGCGCGTCTGCTTGATGGCTTCCTCATAGCGGGGAGGGTCTTTCGTCTTGGGGACTGGACTCCCAAAAAGAGAGTGCTGGACCACAAACTGCTGGGGCGGAGGGGGCGAGCCGGGCTGCGGCAGACAGAGGAGGAACTGGTTAGCTGGGCTTGGGCAGTAGTCTCTCCCCCACTGGGGGTGCTGGCGGGCAGGGCCACCTTCACTGTGCTGACTTCTTAGCTGCCGCGGAATAAGTACACCCTGGGACTCTGGTCTCCCCCGTAACCCTGCCACCCCGTTAATGCCGACACTCAGCCGTACAGGCCTGAAGGCCTGGGCTCTGGATGAACCTGTGCCCTATGCGCACTGTCGCTGCCCAGGGGGCTGGGTTACCTTGTTGGGAGGGCTGGGGCCGTTCTGCAGGGAGGGCAGCGGGGTGCTTCGGGGCTGAAGGACACTGTTGTTTGTCTTGTTGATAAAGGGCTGCTGCACCGCTGGAGCAGGTGGTCTCTGATAGGGCAGAATTGTACTGGATGCCGAGGTGGTGAAAACCTGTCATGAATAAATATTTGTTCATCAGTTTGTCCTTTTGCTTTACCTAATAAAGAAAACCAGGTTTTAGAACAGGGCTTAGCAAATCTTTTCTGTGTAAGCCACAAAATGTATAGTGTAGGGTTTGGGGGGCTGTGTGGCCCCCATCATAACTGCTTTGCCCTAGCCTGCGGCCCAGACGCAGCCTGGACGAGACATGAACTGGGGAGGGGGCTCAGGACAGTGCGTCCACAGACAGGTGGGCTGGATGTGGCACGGGCCACAGTTCCTGAGCGTCTATGGTCCGTCTTGGACGGCAGTGCGTTGTGGTTATGATTTTCCTCATCTCCTCTCGTGGCTCTTTAGCTCATAACTGCCAGGCCCGCCTCTCTCTTCCAACCTCACTCCCAGGCACCACAGCCACACTTGTCACATTTACACACATACATTTGGGACATCTTGAATTTAATATGTTCCAAATTAAACCTTCCCCCTCTTCTCACTGCCCCCGGCCTCTGAGGGAAAGTAATTCCTGGTTTTGCCTTTGATTTTGACACTTAATGGAGGTAAATGGAGCCATCAGTCTGCTCTGCTTTCCGCCCTCAGCACTCACACATCTCAGACATGCCTCCTGGGCTGGGCCCTATGGTCTGCTGTCCTGATCCAGGTCCTCACTATCTATCACTAGAAAACTGCCTCTGTAGTCCAGCTGCGCCTCCCTGCCTGTCAACCCACCTTGACGACGGCAGTCTCAACACACCCACAAGTGTGCGATCGCGTCCCTCCTACACTCACTGGCTCTCCTGCCCTTGGGTAAAATCCTAATCTTTGGCTGGTGGGCCGCCCTTCTTACTACCAGGCCCCCTTTCCTTCCTAACTGAAAGGCCACACTCAGTTTTCCACGTTTCTTGAACATTTCTCCAAATCACTGCAAAGACCCATTTAAAGTCTGCCCCCTTCTGAGCAGCTCTCTTCTGCTCAGTTAGGCAGAGGTGAGAATTTCTTCCTGTGGAATTACAAAGTTTGTTAACTCATCAGGAGCCAAAGGTTTTAGGGCCTTTTGCAAATGTATGGCCATAATGTTATTTTGTAGCTGTATTTCACAGAACTGGTTTGCTGATAAATACACTTTATACTACTGGTATTCTGAGAGAGAGAAAAACTTATCCTCTGTATTTGTATTTCTTGGGGCTTCTCTAGTGGCTCAGACTGTAAAGAATCCACCTGTGTGAGTGTGTATCCTTCTAAACAGTACAGCTTTTCTGGGTGATGATGTCTATAGCTATACTTTCTTATTTATCTGTCTGTATACTGTTTTTCTCTCTCTTCCTTAAAATAAAACTTTAGTCTTACCATTTGAACATTTGCTAAGCTTCTCACTGCACTAAACTGTTATTTGGGCCCACTTCTAACTCCTTGCACTGCATTGCACTCCTCAGAGGATATTCCAAGAGAGCAGGTGTGTTAACATGATGGTCGCTGTCCCAAGAGGTCATTTCTGTCTGTTCCTCCAGTTGTCTTAGCCCAGAGAATCCACAGTGCTCTGGGCACATCACAGGTACACCTAATTATCTAGGTTCTTTTATGCTAAAGATTAAAACTCTGAGACTCACTGTTCTCAAGGTTTAAAATAGTAAGACCTATTTTTGAGGACTTAATATTTTTCTGGCAAGGAGATGTGCACATAGCTCCACCTGCTGGATAGGAGGGAGTCTGGGTGACACTTGGGGACTGTTCAGCAGAGCGCTTGGAGAAGTCCTGTAGAGGACCCTGAGGCCTAGACCAGCAGCATCACTTTAAAGATGGGGAAACCGATACTCAAGAGTCCTGCATGAGGCACAACACAGAGGAAGTGGTGAGCTAGAATGGCAGCCAGACCTAGGCCACCTGGCTCTTACTCTCTGAGAAGGCAGACTCTTAAAAATACATAAAGATCTTGCTCAAGATAAACATTTCAAAAAGAGTCTTTTTCATCTTCAAATATCTTTTCCCAGGACATTTCCCCCCCTACAAAATGATTATTTTGAAAAGAAACTTGAAAACCTTAGAAAATTCTATATATGAGGTGGAAAAAATAGTTTGGAAACTTTTCTTGGAAGAGGAGCTTAACTGCTAAGATGAGCTATCTTTCAGATGGCAGCCAAATGCCATCTGACCTGAGGCTCACCCTGTGGGAGATGCATCATAGAAAAGAACAAACAGGAGCTTCCCACGGAGGAGGCGCCTATAAAGATGCTCACTAAATGTTGAGCGGATGATAATATTTAATACAAATCGGCAACAGTCTGTCACTGTCAGCATTCACCAACCTTTCTGACTTGCTGAGGCTGACTGAGCACGTGTGGTGGGAAAGTGTCTTGTTTCTGAGGTGCAGCCTGGGCCAGGCCCGAGGACAAGGTGGAGGTTGCTATCTGAGGCTGCGTCTGGATTCCTGTTTGTGGTGGAGTCTAGGAGGAAAAAAAATCAACTGAATTGTCCAAATCAAGGTTAGAATGAGAGTTTAGATGTGGAATAACTGGTCATGTGGGGCTCACATCTGAAAAAAAAAAGGTAAAATGTTTATAGACCACCCTTCAATTCATTGGTACATAAATTTGAACCCTAACTTGAAAGTAGAGAGTTAAACACCAGACCAGTTCTTTTCATGCTCCTACTGTTTTGTAAGTGGCTAAGATTTTCATTTGAAAGTTTGTGGAAAGTCAAAAGAACTGACAGCAGTTCCACACATAATAGGTCAGGTATAGTAATTTTAGGAGCAGCAAGGAAATCTGTGAGGCCAGACTGTCCAAATTCCTACTTCTGAGCTGCAGTGTCTGTGCTCCCCAGGGAGACAGCCAGCCACGTGCTGGGCGCTCAGAGGCCCAGAATAAAACGCAGTTCCTGTTCCTTGAACATCACCTCTCATGGAAGATTTGGACAGGAAAACGAATGCTTAGAAAAGCTATATTATACAGCAGACTTTCAGTTTCACAGACACTCTAAAGATTAAACAGGGGAGCCAGAATTTCAGCACAGGCCCAGGGCCTTTGCGTAGTGCCTTCTCACCCTGGGGCGGGGGACAAGACTGCTCCTCTCTGGACGCTCAGGGTAGGGGGGGCAGGACTCCAGATGGCTTCTGTGGACTGCGGCCCACGTTTTGTTGAAAAAACCTTCCAAAGTCAAGTCGCACACAATGGCTTCAGGTAATGGCTGGCCTCAAAGGAAACTTCATGCTCACCAGTGTTTTATCCTCTGTCAATACCAGCCTCACTCCTGAGTCTGTGCTCACATTCTCCCTAGTTTCAGCATCTTCACCTTAGTGGTGCCTTTCAGGAACTACATTTAGGAGGCAGAGACAGGAGTGGACGTGAGAGTAGGAGCCCTGCAGTCAGAAGGCCTCGACTGCCAGCTCTGACCTTGGACAACTTATTCTACCTTTCAGGGCCTCGCTTTCCTTTCTAGAAGGGGGCTTTCTCACTTGGGTCTTCTAGGGAAACGGAGGATTAAATGAAGCATGCCAGCTAAAGTGTTACACTTGGTGCTGTGCCTAGAACACAAGAAGTACCCAGTGACAGTCACTGTCATCATTATGAGAATGCCATTGGTATTTAAACATGTCTCCACATGCGATACTGTGTTCATTAAAGGTGAAAGGCAGCAGGAAGGGAAAGAACCTCTGTCTGATTTTATTCTGGAAACAGTGCTAGCTGTCCACAACTGTGAACAACCCCCAACACATGCATGCGGTTCCTGCCACCTGGCAGCCTGACTGGGATGCATGTATGAAGCAGCTCGGGTCTGCGTTCACCATGAGCTGTTTCAGGTTCAGGCAGGCTGTAAGGCAAGGAGTTAGAAGACACACTTCACACCTGGAGTTGGAGGCTGCCTACGGGGAGCTGCACTGAGGTCACACCGGAGCCCTGGATGGACACGGGCAGCAGCAGCTGTGCAGTTTGCGTGGTCAGTAAAGCCTGCGGCTGAGCGACCCCAGCGGGCGGCTGGCCCTGGGAACTCACGTAAAACTGTGGGACGAGGCTTGGTGGCTCGGCTGGGGCCACAGGCACCTCTTGCTTGATCACTACGGCCTTTTTGGCAACAAGGGTCTGGCTGGCCGCCGGGCCGGGGCCGTCGGGGAGCGGGGCCTCGTCCTTGGTGGCGGAAGCGGTGGTGGCCCGCGTCTGGTCGGCCTTGGAGGCCGAAGGGGCCGGGGCGCTGGGTGGGGGCGGGGGCTCCAGGGGCCGCTGCTGCCCCCGCTTCTCCACCTCCAGCTGCATCTTTAGAACTTCCACGAGCTTCTGCTCTTGTTCCAGTTTCCGCTTCAGCTCCTCGATCTGCTTCTCCTTCTCCTGGAGCTTGCGGTCCTTCTCGGCTGCGTCCAGCTCCAGGGTGGACAGCGTGCTGCTGGTGGGGCTGAGGCTGTCCTCGGTGCTGGTCGCCCGCAGAGGCGACGAGCACAGGAACTGTGACGGGGACATCATGGTCATGATCTCGGTGAATGTGTCAGCCATGCTCGTGTCCTCGGCACTGAGGCTGGACTGTTCCGAAGGCGCGGGTGAGATGGGCAGCGGGGAGCTACCGCTGTCCACGTGGGCCGCGCTGTTGCTGCCGGCAGGGGGCAGCTCTGCTTTGAAAGTGGAGCCTGAGCTGGTCACAGAGTTCTGTAGTGTTGTCACTGGCAGGGCCACCGTGACTTCGGGGTTGCTGGGAACGACAGAGGGTGTGGACACGGCTGTGATGCCACCAGCAGCAGGGCCGCCGCTGTTTACTTCCTGGTAGGGTTTCAGGCGTTCAATGAGGTCCAGTTTGGTGCCTGACACGGGGAGACCCCTTAACTTCAGCTCTGTCTTCAGCTCCGATACCTGGAAGTACAAACCAATCAGATCGCTTTTTTGGTGTTACAACCTTCTGACAAATCTACAGCACACCTGTGTGCTGGAAAAGGTGCATCCATCTGTCAGACAGCTCTGTATGACTGCATGTAAGTGCGACATTTTTTTTTTTTTAAAGCACAAAAACACAGAATTATACACCTAAAGGACCTGAAGCGTGGCGGCTGCGACGGACCACGCAGAAGCGTGGACGAGAAGAGCTACCCCACAGTCGAGGCCGGGGGCGGCGGCCGAGAAGAGCTACCCTGGGCCAGAGGCTGCGGGCGGCGGCCGAGAGGAGCTAGCCCGTGCCCACGGCCGGGGGTGGCGGCTGAGAGGAGCTAGCCCGCACCCCGAGGCCGGGGGCAGCTGAGAGAAGTTACCCTAGGTCCAAGGAGCAGCGGCTGTGTGGGCACAGGAGGGCCGAGAAGAGGTACTCCACATTCAAGGTCAGGAGGGGCCGTCGTGAGTAGATACCCCTTGTTCAAGGTAAGGAGCAACGGCTGCACTTTGCTGGAGCAGCCGTGAAGAGATACCCCACGTCCAAGTTAAGAGAAACCCAAGTAAGACAATAGGTGTTGCGAGAGGGCATCAGAGGCCAGACACGCTGAAACTATAACTACAGAAAACTAGCTAATCTGATCACACGGACCACAGCCTTGTCTATCTCAATGAAACTAAGCCATGCCGTGTGGGGCCACCCAAGACAGATGGGTCATGGTGGAGAGGTCTGACAGAATGTGGTCCACTAGAGAAGGGAATGGCAAACCACTTCAGTATTCTTGCCTTGAGAACCCCATGAACAGTATGAAAAGGCAAAAAGATAGGACACTGAAAGATGAACTCCCCAGGTCAGTAGGTGCCCAATATGCTACTGGAGATCAGTGGAGAAATAACTCCAGAAAGAATGATGGGATGGAGCCAAAGCAAAAACAATACCCAGCTGTGGATGTGACTGGTGATAGAAGCAAAGTCCGATGCTGTAAAGAGCAATATTGTATAGGAACCTGGAATGTTAGGTCCATGAATCAAGGCAAATTGGAAGTGGTCAAACAGGAGATGGCAAGAGTGAACGTTGACATTCTAGGAATCAGCGAACTAAGATGGACTTGAATGGGTGAATTTAACTCAGATGACCATTATATCTACTACTGTGGGCAGGAATCCCTTAGAAGAAATGGAGTAGCCACCGTGGTCAACAAAAGAGTCCGAAATGCAGTACTTGGATGCAATCTCAAAAACGACAGAATGATCTCTGTTCGTTTCCAAGGCAAACCATTCAATATGATGGTAATCCAAGTCTATGCCCTGACCAGTAATGCTGAAGAAGCTGAAGTTGAACGGTTCTATGAAGACCTACAAGACCTTCTAAAACTAACACCCAAAAAAGATGTCCTTTTCATTATAGGGGACTGGAATGAAAAAGTAGGAAGTCAGGAAACACCTGGCATAACAGGCAAATTTGGCCTTGGAGTACAGAATGAAGCAGGGCAAAGGCTAATAGAGTTTTGCCAAGAGAACGCACTGGTCATAGCAAACACCCTCTTCCAACAACACAAGAGAAGACTCTACACATGGACATCACCAGATGGTCAACACCAAAATCAGACTGATTATATTCTTTGCAGCCAATGATGGATAAGCTCTATGCAGTCAGCAAAAACAAGACCGGGAGCAGACTGTGGCTCAGATCATGAACTGCTTATTGCCAATTTCAGACTTAAATTGAAGAAAGTAGGGAAAACCACTAGAGCATTCAGGTATGACCTAAATCAAATCCCTTATGATTATACAGTGGAAGTGACAAATAGATTTAAGGGACTAGATCTGTTAGAGTGCCTGATAAACTATGGACAGAGGTTCGTGACACTGTACAGGAGACAGGGATCAAGACCATCGCCATGGAAAAGAAATGCAAAAAAGCAAAATGGCTATCTGAGAAGGCCTTAGAAATAGCTGGAAAAAGAAGAGAAGCGAAAAGCAAAGGAGAAAAGGAAAGATATTCCCATCTGAATGCAGAGTTTCAAAGAATAGCAAGGAGAGATAAGAAAGCCTTCCTCAGCGATCAATGCAAAGAAATAGAGGAAAACAATAGAATGGGAAAGACTAGAGATCTCTTCAAGAAAATTAGAGATACCAAGGGAACATTTCATGCAAAGATGGGCTCAATACAGGACAGAAATGGTATGGACCTAACAGAAGCAGAAGATATTCAGAAGAGGTGGCAAGAATACACAGAAGAACTGTACAAAAAAGATCTTCACGACCCAGATAATCACGATGGTGTGATCACTCACCTAGAGCCAGACATCCTGGAATGTGAAGTCAAGTGGGCCTTAGAAAGCATCACTACGAACAAAGCAAGTGGAGGTGATGGAATCCCAGTTGAGCTATTTCAAATCCTCAAAGATGATGCTGTGAAAGTGTTGCCCTTGATATGCCAGCAAATCTGGAAAAGTCAGCAGTGGCCACAGGACTGGAAAAGGTCAGTTTTCATTCCAATCCCAAAGAAAGGCAATGCCAAAGAATGCTCAAACTACCCCACAATTGCACTCATCTCACATGCTAGTAAAGTAATGCTCAACATTCTCCAAGCCAGGCTTCAGCAATATGTGAACCGTGAACTTCCAGATGTTCAAGCTGGTTTTAGAAAAGGCAGAGGAACCAGAGATCAAATTGCCAACATCCGCTGGATCATCAAGAAAGCAAGAGAGTGCCAGAAAAACATCTGTTTCTGCTTTATTGACTATGCCAAAGCCTTTGACTGTGTGGATCACAATAAACTGTGGAAAATTCTGAAAGAGATGGGCATACCAGACCATCTGACCTGTCTCTTGAGAAACCTGTATGCAGGTCAGGAAGCAACAGTGAGAAATGGACATGGAACAACAGACTGGTTCCAAATAGGAAAAGGAGTACGTCAAGGCTGTATATTGTCACCCTGCTTATTTAACTTATATGCAGAGTACATCATGAGAAACGCTGGACTAGAAGAAACACAAGCTGGAATCAAGATTGCTGGGAGAAATATCAATAACCTCAGATATGCAGATGACATCACCCTTATGGCAGAAAGTGAAGAAGAACTAAAGAGCCTCTTGATGAAAGTGAAAGAGGAGAGTGAAAAAGTTGGCTTAAAGCTCAACGTTCAGAAAACTAAGATCATGGCATCTGGTCCCATCACTTCATGGGAAGTAGATGGGGAAACAGTGGAAACAGTGTCAGACTTTATTTTTGGGGGCTCCAAAATCACTGCAGATGGTGATTGCAGCCATGAAATTGAAAGACGCTTACTCCTTGGAAGGAAGGTTATGACCAACCTAGATAGCATATTAAAAAGCAGAGACATTACTTTGCCAACAAAGGTCCATCTAGTCAAGACTATGGGTTTTCCAGTGGTCATGTATGGAAGTGAGAGTTGGACTGTAAAGAAATCTGATAGTCAAAGAATTGATGCTTTTGAACTGTGGTGTTGGAGAAGACTCTTGAGAGTCTCTTGGACTGCAAGGAGATCCAACCAGTCCATCCTCAAGGAGATCAGTCCTGGGCGTTCATTGGAAGGACTGATGTTGAAGCTGAAACTCCAATACTTTGGCCACCTCATGTGAAGAGTTGACTCATTGGAAAAGACCCTAATGCTGGGAAGGACTGGGGGCAGGAGGAGAAGGGGACGACAGAGGATGAGATGGTTGGATGGCATCATCGACTCGATGGACATGGGTTTGGGTAAACTCTGAGAGTTGGTGATGGACAGGGAGGCCTGGCATGCTGCGGTTCATGGGGTTGCAAGGAGTCGGACACGACTGAGCGGCTGAACTGAACTGAACTGAAAGGACCTGAAAGGCCAGTGATAAAGCAAGAGTTATTAGAGGCTTATTCCTTTGCTTCATCAAAAGATTTACTACCAGAAATGATAACAGTTACATTTACTGGTAATTGCCATGTGCCAGACACTGCCGGAAGTGCTTTACTCTTTCAGTTAACCTTCACATGAGGTGGAGGTGGTATTATTCCTGTTTTACAGATGGGGAGAGAGGCTATGTTACTGGTCCAAACTATCACAGATAACAGAAGGCTGCGTAGGGGTGGGACCCAGTAAAGAGGGCCCTGGAGATCATGTTCTTAACTGTTACATCTTCCTTTTCTCCCAAACTTGGCAACAAGCAGGGAGGAAGGTGCTTGCTCATGGCATTTGCTCAATAAATGGAGATTTATTACTGGTCATTTTAAAGGAAACTTAATGGATGTAAAAAGAAAGTACTTCTATAATGGTTATCCTATTGTTGGTAAAGTTGAAGGTCTATTAGAAACTGCCTACATCTGCTGGACAGGTCTGGCATCGTTTACAGTTTTGTGGTTCTTATGAGTGAATAAACCCCACTTGCAATGATCACCTTTAGGTCATCCAAGCTCGATGGCAGAGGTCCTGGCTTTCTCACAGGAGCAGGTGTGTTCTGTCTTGGTGTGTTAGATGTGGTAGTGTTCAAAGCTGGATTCCCACTGTTGTTGTTCTTGTCATTGAGTGGCCTTCAAAAGAAAAAGAAAATTAGATTTTCTAATAAAATGATTTCTGGGGTTGACATTGCTCCCGTTAACAATCTGTGAACTTACAAAGAGAAAACTACCTGGTCATGGGCTGGCTGACTCAATATGGCAGAGATGTCAGTCAAATCAGACCCCAATCAAAATCCCTGCAGGTTTCATCTGTTTGCTTGCTTGCTTGGTAAAAATTTAGATGATTCAAAGCTTTATACGGAAATGCAAAGGACCAAAAACGGCCATGGCATCTTTAAAGAACAAAAGCAAAGCTGGAAGCATCATACCACCAGACAGCAAAATTTATTACAGAGCCAGTTATGAAGATGGTGCTGATGCAAGGACAGGACAACAAACGGGAAAGATCAGAGAATCCAGAAACAGACCCTGTGTATCAAGGACAAAGGTGATGTGGTGGTGTAGTGGGAAAGGGTGTTCCTTCCATCAATGGTAATGGGCCAAACTGGACAGTCAGTCACATGAGAAGAACAGGGCTCTTGATCAACCCCTACCCTCACACCATCCCAAAACCTAAATGTGAATTGGAAAACAAACTTTGAGAAGAAAACTTAGGATAATATCTTCATAGCTTTTGATAAGCAAAGATTTCTTAGGACACAATAAGCACTCAGATATCTTTCAGAGGGTTAAAAACCAAGCCCCAGGAGATGTTTGTAATAACATATTTCTGACCAACGCCTCATCTAGGATACACACAGAGGTCTTACAAATTATTTACAGTAAGAAAAAGAAAAACCTAATGGGAAAATCGTGAACAAACATATCACAAATGGTCACTAAATATATGAACGAATGCTTAACCTCATCAGGTATGAGGAAAATGAAAACCACAGCAAAGCAGCACTGCACAGCCAGCAGAGCTGCTGCTATAATGAGTAAGACTAACCCCACCAAGTACTTGGAACAACCACAACCTTCATACGCAACTGGTAGAAGCAGAGTTAGTACAACTGCTTTGGAGAACCATTTCATAGCATCTACTACTGAAGTCACTCAGTCATGTCTGACTCTTCGCGACGCCATGTACTGGAGCCCACCAGGCTCCTCCATCCATGGAATTTTCTAGGCAAGAGTACTGGAGTGGGTTGCCATTTCCTTCTCCAGGGGATCTTCCTGACCCAGGGATCGAACCCGGATCTCCCACATTGCAGGCATCTACTAAAGAAACACCAAACCCATCTGATCCAACAACTCCATCTCTAGATCAACACTTGACAAAGACACACATTATGTGAACCAAGAGATGCAGGTTAGAGGGTTTCCTATGGCATTATTCATCAGAGGCCCAGATGGAAGCAACCAACTGTCCCATCGAGAGGATGCTGGGTGGATGAACTATGAAATAAACAATAAAAATTAACGGCTGCCACTTGCACGAATAAATATATGACTCACAAACATCATGTTGAGCAGAACTAATCCATGGATTTAAATCAGGGTAGTCACTAAGGGGGACTGTGAGCCAAGAACAATGGAGCTGACAGTGTTCCTCTTCTTGATGTAGCAGTGCACTTACTTTGGCATCGGGTTTCATTTATAATTTATGCACTTCTCTAACTTATACTATATTTTTAAAAGCTTATTTAAAAAGTGTTGGTGAATCTGTTGTACTTTTGTACTAATTCCCCTAAACTTTTCATGTTGAAGCCAGGTCCTTCCAATGCCTTCTGGCTGTGATACGCTTGGCAACAATGGCATTTTCTTTTCTGGCTGGTTGATACTTATCAGAGAAAGGTGCATGTGGCCGTCAACACTGTACAACCAATTCCATTGCAGCCTAAGGTTTAACTGTCAGTATAAGCTTTGGTACTGAAGACTGGTACCAAAGAGATATTGAATTCCATGTCCTGAAACAGGGATCTGAGGTGACGGTGCCTCTGGGGTGAGGTCCATGGCTGGATGAACTTTCTCAAATGGGTTTTAAGAAGCCTGTGTTTGAAGCCAGTTCTGGCCTTGTCAACAGCTAACTCTTGACTTGCATCCGAGGCTTTTTAAACCTGCCTGAATTATGCTGAAATTAAGTACTTGAAGTATTTGAAATGAAGTATTTTGAAGTTTGGATGAAATGACAAATATTTAAAAATATATCACTATTCTTTCTAAAGAGTCAACTTTTAAAAAACATGTTTTCGAATTATGAAATCATTTTAATCATGGTTTCTCAGCCTTATGTTCATTACCGTCCCCTAGAAAAGCTCTTTAGATAATTTTTCTAATCACTCTCTCTGAAATTTTAATACCATAGATGTACTACATTCTTGTTCATGTACATAGGTCTGTGCTTTATTATATAAAAACTGTAAAACTGCCTCCAACTTTTGCTCCTTTGTGAATGATATGTTCTCCTTGAGGATGCATAATTTAAATTTTAAAAAATTAATTTATCTTTGGCTGCGCTGGGTCTTCATTGATGCACACGGGCTTCCTCTAGTTGAAAGTGGGAGCTACTTTCTAGTTGCAGAGTGGGGGCTTCTCACTGAGGTAGCTTTTCTTGTTGCAGAGCACAGGCTCTAAAGCAAGTGGTTGCACAGGCTAGTTGCCCCATGGCATGTGAGATCTCAGTTCCCAGACAGGGATCGAACCTGCGTCCCCTGCACTGGCAGATGGATTCTTAACCACTGGGGAAGTCCCCGTGGTTTAAATTATTTTATTCATGCTGAGATTCTATAATACTCATTACTATAATTAACAGTATAGTGTTTAATTCAAGTTTTAAAATAAAAATAAATTGGTTTATTTTTTTCCCAAATCAACAGAGGGGAAAGAGGGGGCGTGGATACCTGATGAATGCAATCACTGCATAGCTGAGCATCCTGAGGTCCAGACACCTGCTGGGACCCTTCCCTTCTGTCAGTACGTGGCCATGTGGGAACTAAAGCCCCATGTCTCCAGGCTCCTGCTCCTCCCAAGATACCAAAGGCTTTGTTGCCAGTAAAGTTCCACCACTGTGGGCACTACACAACTCCCACATTTGGTTTCTTATACTGAATTTTGGTAAAAGGAAACAATGTGTTTGAAAACAACATCTCCATTTTTAGGATCTGGAGATTAAACAAAACTGGTGTTCCATTTCTGTCTGGTGAAATACGACACAGAAATCACACCTCCTTCCTCCTCCGAGTTCTTGGATCTTTTTGGATGACGCTTTCTTGGGGCAGGTGGCTTGGTGACTTCAGTGGTGGGAGTGTTTGAGGAGAGGGGAACTAAAGCCTTCATGGAAAGACAAAGAACTGTCGAGTTTGGGTGCCCCCCGCCCCACGCCAGATGTTTTCTTCCCATCTGCAAAGCTGGCTCCACACAATTTCTTACATGACAGAAAGGATTATTTCATGGCTAGACACCACTTTTTATTGGATCTTCAGTTACCAGTTTCCTCATGAGGGCATGGGGTCAGTCCTATCGACCCCTCTGAGAGTCGCCGTGAGGAGGATGCTGCTGAGCACATGGTCAGGGCGCCGAGAGCACCCTTGCTGTCTTCTTCCCTCACTGGGGTCCCACGGCGGCAGGGTGGGGGCCGCCTCTCCGGTCCTGGATGAAGCTGTAAAGCAGCAGTGGTTTGTCTTTGATGCTCGTCCAGTTCTCTGGCCTTCCCTGGGTCCCTTCCAATGTCAACAGCTCTCTCGGGCCTGCCTGCTCTTAAAATAAAAACATGCTACAAACACTCTTTTCTTCCTTCATCTCTGTTGCCTTGATGTTTCAGATTTAAGCACTTCACAGGAAGGTCTGAATGACTAATAGGTCTAATCTTCCTCAAGATATTTGGGTCTTCAAAGAAAAAAGTGAATTGATAATTATTAGCATATGAGGAAATTATTTCTTACAGAGAAGCTTTTTAGTAAGCCTTAATCCTTTTCTACTCCTAGAAAATACAGGCTCTCCATGGAGGAAGGCTTACCCTACGTGTAGAAAACATAGGCTTCTACAGATCACGTGGTCATAAACTGAGTGGTTGGATCAGAGTATAATTTTTTCCTTGTCATGAGATTTTGGATCTTTTTCTAGAGTTTCTTTTCTCGAGTTGACTGTAAATAATTCCTTTTTCCTGAAAAGTGAATGAAATGAAGGACAGAGACTTTGCATTTTTATCTGTTCTCCAGAACAGTGTTCTGAGGATGTGTAACCAGTGATTTCCTCTAGTACATAATCAAAATTAGCTGTGGGTATCCTGCTATGAGAGTTCAGTTTCAGAAATCATCAGAACTCACTCCCTCTGTCCTTCCTGCTTGGGCTCAAACTTTGGACACATGTTCCTTCTTCATAGTTGGTCATTGAGACCTTTTATCATCTTTTGGGACTCCTGCCACCTGCTCCTTCCTTCCCATTCTCAGTGTCCCTTCATATTCTTGTACCTGCTTTATTGCCAAGCTTCTAACTGGCTTTCCTACTTCCAGACTGCCCTCCAACACTGGCGTCAGACTGTTCCTTCTTGCATTCTGATTTTACCTTGTCACCATGGTCCTCTGAAACATCCACCATATCAAGATTAAAGTCTTCCCAACTTCACGTTTCTCCAGACATTGGCTCTGCTCCAATCTGTCTTCTGCTTTAAAAATTAGTCATATTCTTTACTCAGGTCATTTTTCTCACCATGCAATGTAAACAGGCATTGTCTGCTCTAACTTCCTCTGTATTTGCACTCAGATCATTCCTCTTGGCTTGGAAGGGTCCTTCCCAAGTTTCCAGCCCTTTCCCTCCTGCCTTTTCCGTAAAACTTTCCTTGACCATTCCAGCATTTATGCTCAACTGTCTTTTTTTTTTAATTTAAAGTGCTTATACCAGGATTACACTTCCTTTATTTTTCTCATAGCATCTAATATTATTCAAGGAAATAAACAGGCAAATCTTTCCTGGATGAGTAACTGAAAAGATGTTTCTAACTTGAAACGTTCAGAACCTGTTATGGAGGACAAAAAGTGAACTGGAATGCAGACTTTTCTCACTATGTGGACTTCCGACACTATGAGCTTTGATAACAACAGCATGAAAGTGATTGCTGAGTACAGATAAATCCCAGCACCCAGCCTTCCGACACTAGGGCTGCTCATAACCCACAGTACCCGTGTGCGGAGCCGTACTTGAGCGGCGCGGGCAGGATGGTTTGGTAGTTGTAGTGCTGCTGCTGCTGGCTCAGGATCTGCAGCTGCAGGAAGAGCTGCTGCTGCTGGAGCAGCCGGGCGTAGTTGGAGTCCATCTGCGGCTCATTCCTCTCTCCCTTCTGATCTGGCGGAATGTACTGGTGGTACTTCAGCTTCTTCACCCGGGGCTTGGGGTCTTTGCACTTTTTGCTACGGTGTTTGTCGTTCGGATTCTTGGGATGGCTTTGCTATTTTCGAGAAAAAGACAGAACATTTTAAGAGAAAGCAAGTCTATTCTACTGTGTGCATATCTGATTTGTAAAGAAAAAGTAACGCACCTTGGAAATTGGGATCGCCTCTCTGGAAAGCAATACACTAAACACATTTCAGGAGCTGTGAGAACATTCATGTGCTCCCTGTGACCAAAAATCTTGCTCCTAAGAACTTACTTCTCCTGCTGCATTGTTCCCTTAGACTAAGGGCAAGATGCTCAGTTCTGCATCATCTATGCAAGTTCAACAAATATTTAATTTGGGTCCTGTGTAGACACTGCCTGGAGCTTACAAATTACTATCTCCTTGTGAAAAACAGGCTTCACACTAAACATACAATAGGGAAATGATTAAGTGTATTTCACTTAATCACAAATATAACTTAAATCTTTTATATTCTGCAAATATTTTATGATCATTAAAATCTACGGTGACTATATAAAAGCAGAAAAGTGCTTCTAATTGAGAATAAAGCAGAATATAAAGCATGAATTTCTATGGCAAATACACACAAAAAATGCTGAGTGATGTGAACATGAATTTAAAACATTTTTTCCAAAATATTACATTTTTATTTTGAAAAATGGGGTGTGAGACCCTGTCTTATGGTTAAGAATCAGATGTCTCTTCTGGGTTTTCATCTCCTTCATTTATAAGTTATCAGATCAGTTTCTACTTTTTAATATTCATATTGTAAGATAAATTCATCTTTTTAAAAAATGGTCCACAACAAAACAAAAACAACACAAAACAACAAGGTATAGGAAACTGTTTCTAAGATGCTTTAGGTACAAAAACACGCTGGGGGTTGTGGGACAAGGATGGAAGAGCTGATTTTACTGGCACAGTTGCACAGACACTCTTTGGAATTTCCGGCTCCAATACTAAATGATGGAATAGGGTGAAATATACTGATCTGTGTGCCCTGAAGGCACGGACACCTGGCCACACTGATAAACCAGCCTGGAGTAGCAAGAGCCTTCTCTCCAGGAAGGTCAAGGACAAACGCAGGTCGTGGGGACAGAGGGGAGTGAGGAACACGCTCAGGCTAACTGCCTCCAAGGAGGAGCACCTCAGCTAAATGAGAAGGAAGGACAAAGGCCAGACAGGGATTCAGAGACAGGGTCCTGACCTTGTTACAGCCTCTCTTCTTTGGGCCTGAGTATCCTCACCTGAAAGGTGCCGAGAGGCTTACCTAGCTCTCTGAGGTCCTTTTTTAGTTCTAAAACTTTGTGATCTGTGTTCTGCTCGTTTTGGCAAAAGCCACATCTGAAATGATTAAACTATTCCTCAGGTTACAACTCCCCCTCCTTTATTTAGCAGTTCTAAATCCACATTAGAAAACTATTTTGACCAAGTAAAATGCAGGGAACAGTGCCATAAATCTGCAGCTTCTCTGAAGAACAAACCAAGCTGTATCAGGCCAAATCTACTAACAACAACAACAAAAAACATATTTTCTTCTTGAAAACCTTTAACCTGTCACATAATATATCTGCAATACTGCTGAATTTGACCTTGTGTATAAAAGTCTGAAATCACATTACCATTACAGACATCTGTGTGTGAGATTCATGAATCCCAAGTGCTAAAGTCTCTCTCTTTCTTCCCCATGAGGTTCGTCTTACTGGCCTGGGTGGAAGCTGAATTGGGAACTGCTGATAAAATGATTTCTAGACTCTTTCTGCACTGCTGCAGTCGTTTTGTACAGACTGAATTTTGTGCTGTTCTTCTGTGACCGTTAAACGAGAGGTCATTTGTTGAAGGTGGTGGTTTCAGTTATGAAGGCTGGGGTGAGCAAGTCCTTTTGAGGTTTTGTTTTCAAGGCTTGACTAAAAGGCAGGCTGGGCAATGTGGACACAGCCTCTGTCCTCTGTGCTCAGGACTAGAGACCACAGTTGAAGATGAAGTCGCTGAGGGTTGCACGCATACAGGGTACCTACCTTCACCAGTGCCGGCCCGGGCTTCACTGAGGACGTGGTGCTTGGCGGGAGGACAGGTGCTGTGGACCGTGGCGGGGGCTGATCCGCAGTAGGAGTTTTCAAGAATTCAGGAACTGCTGGGGACACTGGAGTAAACTGGAGGAAAAGGCAGAAAGGAGACAAGTCTATGAAATCATTAACAGTGAAAACAGAAAAGCTAGAAAAGAAACAGAAGAAAAATATAGTATTATGTCTGAGACCTAGATGGTGGAATAACTTGCTTTACGTCCATTGAGCCAATGATTTAGTCTTTGCCCTGATAGCAACGAAAAGCTAAAGCTAAATAAGGCTGGATTCACAAAACTCTAGTGTTTTCTCAGAACCGCCCTTTTTTGGCAGAAGGAAAGTCCAAGACTCATAAAAATGATCAAAACAGGACACGGTACTCAAAAAGTTTTCTTCCCCTATAGGTCACACTAATCTGGGCTAATTCAGACGTGATGCTTAGTCGTCGTTACTGGCCCATGAATCCCCTCGACCTCACCCCAGGTCCATGGTCAGGCAGCCTCTGGTAAGAAAGCTTCCGTTTCCTGTAGGCCAGATCCATGCACATGTCCTTAAAGGTGCTCGACAGCTTCTGTTCCCGTTTCCAAACCTGATTAGAGCTCTTGTTAACCACCGCCTCCCAGTTCTTGCAACAGAAGAAAATCTGAAGAATATATTCTAATAGGACTGACCTGTGCATTGACAGTCCCCTCACACTTACAGCAAGAAGTGAATTTGTTGCCTAGGCCAAATTCAGCAATTACTGAATCTCAATTTGGGGTCATATATTAATAAAGGAAGCATCAACAACAGCCCCCCAAAACTATTCCCACTAGCAATCTTCTGTAAGTACAGTGTAAGTATTCATTTACTGGGAAGAGAGAGTACTGTTATAATAAATCAGTTAAATGTTGCATATTGATTACTACATGGACCTTGCCTTATCTTAAGAGAAAATGTCTTTATCATTTCTATTTCTCTGAACAACTCTCAAATTCATTACAACAATCAAAATCAGCTCTCTTGTTGAAGTATCTGGGTTTAAAAATAGCAAACTGTATTTTCCCTCCTTAAAATAAATGACCTGAAAACTCAGAGGGCTATTAGCTGCAAGAAATATGAAGCTTGGCACATACTGTCTCATCTGGTCTGAAGTTGCTCAGTCATGTCTGACTCTTTGCAATCCCATGGACTATGTAGCCCGCTAGGCTCTTCTGTCCATGGAATTCTCTAGGCAGGAATACTGGAGTGGGTTGCCATTCTCTTCTTCAGAGGATCTTCCCAACCCAGGGATCACACCGAAGTCTCCTGCGTCTCCTGCATTGCAGGCAGATTCTTTACTATCTGGCACATACTAGTTACTCAATAAATATTTGTTTAATGGGTGAATGGAAATTCCTGGTGGCGTTACTCATGCTGGGTCACTCCAGGCCTGATGAAACTGGGAGATGTGGGTGGGTGCAGTCAGCTGTCCATGCCCATGTCACTTCTCTCCCTGAACTGTGTTTTCACTTTGTCATTGATTTACGTTTTTAAGTAACTATTAGTTAACAGTAAGTGTTGATGAAACAAAAGACATGACTTTTAAAAGGTGGGCACACTCAATTTCATTTTCAAACAGAAATGAAGGGACTCCTCCATGAGTCTTGACACCTATGTTCCAGGGTGACTTCTGTCCCCAAGGAGCCCTGAGATGGCTGGCTCCTCAGTGAACCTCTGACGTGCAGTGAATGATGATGACCTGCTGATCCCTGCTTTAAGGGATGTGGCTTTATGTCACCTATTTCTCTTTCATGTACTTTTTTTGTTTTTTTGTTTTTAAATGTGAATACTTATCTTTGGGTCAGTTTTCACACAGGGGAAGAACATTCTTTGGCTATTAAATAACTGGCATATGAAGCAGAACCAGATATTTGAATTTTGAAATATATATATGTATTTCCTTGCAGATAAATTCTACTAACCTAGCACACTATTTTACCAGTCTAGCCCCATTGACTGATATGATAGTAATGACTTAGTAGAGAGCAGTCTTAATAAATGTGGTATCAACTGTTAATATTTATGAAAATGTATGGCCTCTATTTCTATACCTTGTCTGACTGACTTCTGCCTTAATGCTCCCATCTTTTAGCTTTGTTTGACTCTGCTACCTAGAAAACCAGACTCCCGCATAACTCAACTGAGATAAACTGATTGTTAATTTTACCTAATGGGAAGATAAATTCTGGTTAAAAAGGGAGAAATATCTAAATGCTTCTTTACATATTGCTGGTCTTTTTTATGTGCCTTAGAAAGGAAACCTCCATCCCCCTACTCTCCCATCTTCCATCATATATCTAGATGTTGGAATTCCAGTGGCTAGAATTACCCCGAAAGTCTCAATATTATTATTTTTGAAATGAAAGTATTCCAAAAAGAATATCCAAGGCATAGAGGATATGCACTTATTTTGTTCCACAGTAAATTGAGCAATATGTTAAAATCTTAATGCTTCACTGACATCAAGATCTAAATTTACCTTATGGACTATTAAAAATTTAATCTCAAAATGACCGAGAATCTTTTCTCCAAAAAAAACAAAAAAGTTGCAAACTTTGTTTTACTGGATCTGATACACTGTTCTCTTCACAACTTGTGGTCTCATGACAATGGTTGTCATTTTAACATGAAATATCAGGAAAATATTATTTTTTAATGATGGATATTTACAATTTACATAAAACTCAACAGAAAGCACTTCAAATATTAAAGACTGGAGAAGGAAATGGCAACCCACTCCAGTATTCTTGCCTGGAAAATCTCATGGATGGAGAAGCCTGGTAGGCTACAGTCCACGGGGTCGCAAAGAGTAGGACACGACTGAGTGACTTCACTTTCTTTCTCATATTAGAAATCACTATAGAAAAGTTTGCTACAAAAGAAAAAAGTAAGTTCAGAGCCAGTGTTTAAGCTGATTAGAGTTTTATAATGTTTCAGGTATCTGCACTGGCTTCTTCTGAAAAGACGATACACTTGCCAAAGACCAATCATTCATCTCTGTAAGTTCCTTTTTCATTAGAATTTCTTTATACAATCTGGAGGGATAGAAACTAGATATTTAAAAACAAAAGTGTTTTGTACTGTAGACTTTAAATCTACAATAAATGTGTTTTCAACTTAGGATGCAGCAGAGATCTTAAGATGGCAATATGCAAATAAGAAATTCAAGATGCAATTATTCTTTAAATATTTACATATTCTAAGCCTCAGATAAAATGAGTCAAATACAAATAAAAAATATATGCTTTGTATATTTAGCAGATGGATAGTTTATGTAAAATTCCAGCTTTGTTAAAACATATCACCTAACACTGACCCCTTGTTTCTGTATTACATAGTTGTAAGTTTAAGCATGTCATTTATAGAATAAATAACTGAACATTAAAATCCACTGGCATGGTAGCTAGAGGACATTCGGTTGGTACTTGAATACCTGATAGTAGTGAGGACTGATATGCGTCACTCATTTAAAAAAAATCTATTATTTTTAAAAATGGTGGTAAAATATATGTAAGATAAAATTTACCAATTAAACCATTTCAAAGTGTGTAACTGTATATCATTAAATACATCCACACTGTTCTGCAACCATCACTACTATTCATTTTCAGAACTTTTTCATCATCCCTAACTGGAACTCTGTGCTCATTAAACAACAATATTCCATTCTCCCCTCTCCCCAGCAACCACCATCTACTTTCTATATGTATAAATTTAACTACATTTAGAGTGGAATCATACATTTTTCTTTTCGTGGCTGGCTTATTTCACTTAGTATAGTGTCCTGAAGGTTAATCCATTTTGTAGCTTGTGTCAGAATTTCCTTCTTCTTTTTTTAAAATTTATTTATTTATTTTAATTGGAGGCTAATTACTTTACAATATTGTAGTGGTTCTTGCCATACATTGACATGAATCAGCCATGGAGAATTTCCTTCTTTTCAAGGCTGAGTAATACTCCACTGTATGTATACCACATTTTGTTTATCCATTCGTTGATGGACACATGGGTTACTTTCAATGCTGCTAGAAGCATGGGTGTACAAACTGACGTTCAAATCACTGCTTTAGCTCTTTTGGCCATGTACCCATAAATGAAATTGCTGATAAGGTAATTCTATTTTTAACTTTTTGAGGAACTGCCATAACATTTTCTATAGCAATTTGCACCATTTATTTCACAATTCCACCAATAGCAAACAAGGATTCTAATTTTTCCACACCCTTGCTGACAACTTGTTAATTTCTGTTCGTTTTGATATTTGCTATTCTAATGGTATGAGGTGATATCTCATTGTGGTTTTGATTTGCATCTCTAGCGATTAGTGTTGTTGAGCATCATTTCATTTGTTTGTTAGTCTTTATATAGCCTCTTTGAAGAAATGTTTATGCAAGTCCTTTGCCCATTTAAAAATCAGGTTTTTTTTCCTGTTATTTGTGAGAGTTCTTTATATATTCTGAATATTAGCCCCTTAATGGATACATGATTTGCAGATTTTTTTCCTCCCATGCTGTGGGTTGCTTTTCACTCTGTTGATAGTGTGCTTTGATGCAGGTTTTAATTTTGATGAAGCCTAATTATCTATTTTTTCTTTTGTTTCCTGGTGTCATATCTAAGAAATCATTGCCAAATTCAGTGTCATGAGGCTTTCCCCTATTTTTTTTTTCCCCTCAGAGTTTTTAACAGTTCTAGCTCTTATGTTCAGGTCTTTGATCATTTTGAGTTAATCTTTACATATGATGTTAGGTAAGGATCCAACTTCATTCTTTTGCATGTGGACATCCAGTTTTCTTAACACTGTTGGTTGAAAAGACTGTCCTGTTTCCTTGAGACTGAGTGACCTTGGCAGTTTGTCTTAAAATCATTTGACCATATATGTGAAGACTTATTTCTGGGTTTTCGATTCTGTTCCATTGGTCAATGTGTCTCTTTATGCCTAAACCACACTGTTTTCTGATTGGGATTTTGATAGGAAGTGTACTGAATCCATAGATTACTTTTCGGTAGTATTGACATCAGCACAATGTTAAATTTTCTAATCCATGAGCATGTCTTTACACTTGTGTGTTTGGTTGACTTTTTGGAGTGATTCCTTTCTCATTTCCTATAGATATACATCCTATAGATATTTTCTTTGTTGTTACCATGTGAATTATACATAACATCCTAAAGCTATGACATCTAACTTATATTGATACCAATTTCAGTTATATACAAGAACTACTTTTATAGCCACATCCCCGCACTTTATATTATTGTCACAAATTACATCATTATATATTATGTAGCCATTAACAGATTTATAATTTTTTGTGCATCTGTTGTTTAAATTGCTTAAATCCCATAGAAAATAAAAAGTGGAGTTATATACAGAAATTATAGTAATACCATTCCTTATATTTGTCCATGTATTTACTTTTTACCAGAGAACTTCATGTCTCTGAATGACTTTGAGTTAACTGTCTAGCATCTGTTCATTTCAACTTAAGGACTCTCGAGCATTTCTTATAGGACAAGTCTAATGATAATGAACTCCTTTGATATTTGTCTGGCTTTGTTGTTTTAATTTCTCACTCAGTTATGAAGGACAGTTTGGCTGATACAGAGTTCTTGGTTGACAAATTTTGTTTCAGCACTTAAATATATCATCCAAATATGTCTTCTGGCCTGCAGTGTTCTTCTGAGAAATCCACTTATATTTTTATTGGGGAATTTCCTCTTATATGTGATAAGTGACTTTTCTTGCTGCTTTCAAGATTCTGCCTTTGACTTTTGATAGGTTGATTATATAATGTGCCTCAGTATGAATCTCTTTGGGTTTATTCTCTTTGGAGTTCATTGAGCTTCTTGGGTTCGTATGTTCATTTCTTGCCTCAAATTTGCAAAGTTTTGGGCCATCATTTCTTAAGTTAATTTCTCTGCCCCTTTTCTCTTCTGGGACTCCCATAATGCCCCAACTGACCAGCTTGATGGTATCTCACATGTCCCTTTGGCTCTGTCTACTTTTTCATTCTCTTCATCCTTAGACTCCATAACTTCAAATGATCTGTCTTCAAGTTTGCTGTCTGAGCCTGCTGTTGACACCCTCTGATGGACTTTTCAGCTCCATGATTTTTTAAAAACAATTTTTGTTGATATTCTCATTTTGTTCATATACTGTTTCCCTGATTTCTTTCAGTTCATTGCTTGTGTTTTCCTTTAGCTTTTTGAGCATGTTTAAGACAGTTATTTAAAGTCTTTGTTTAGGAAGTCTGACATGTTTCTTCAGGGATAGTTTCTAGAGATTATTTTGTTGCTTTGAATGGGCTGTTTCCCTGTTGCTTTGTATGCCTGTTTTTTTCTTTTGGTTGTATCTTTGGTTTAAAATTGGGCATGCGAAAAAACATCCACCTCTCCTAGTCTTTGCAGACTGTTGTTGAAGACCTTCACTAATTTTACGGGCCTGGCATGTCTTCATTTCTCAGAGTCTCATCCTGACTTCTCTGGGCATTAAGAGTTCTATTGTATTCCCTTGGTTGGGAAGATCCCCTGGAGAAGGAAATGGCAACTCACTCCAGTATTTTTGCCTGGGAAATTACAAGGACAGAGGAGCCTAGTGGGCTACCATCCACGGGGTCACAAAGAGCCTGGCAAGACTGAGCACCCAACACTTTCGTTGTGTTCTTTGATCTGTAATCTGTTGCCCTCAGGTGTCTGTGGGTCTGCGGTTACTCTACAGTTTTCACATGATAATGGCTCCTGCCACTACCTTCTATAGCTTCTGCTAGCCTGAGATCCAAATTGTGCACTTTGCCCAGTCTGAGTCAAACAAATCAGAAACTAGTCCCTCAACTAGCCCACAACAGGCCAGAATACTGCAAACAAGTTCTGCTCTACTCCTTCCATCCTGAGGGAGGGAACTGGGTATTGGGCCACTTCCTTTGTGCCATGCTAAGAGTGGGAAAAGACCCTAATGCTAGGAAGGATTGGGGGCAGGAGGAGAAGGGGACGACAGAGGATGAGATGGCTGGATGGCATCACCGACTCGATGGACACGGGTTTGGGTGGACTCAGGGAGTTAGTGATGGACAGGGAGGCCTGGCGTGCTGTGGTTCATGGGGTCGCAAAGAGTTGGACACAACTGAGCGACTGAACTGAACTGAAGAGTGGGAAAGGATGAGTGAAAACACCACGGCATGTTCCATGTTTTTGAATGTGGCTTTTTCTTAATTGGGTGTTTGGTTGATGTAGATCTCTGACTGTTTCCAGAGTTCTATAAAATAATTTTAGCCTGTGGTTTACTTACTGCTTCTGTGAGACAATGAAGGCCTGGACCTTCCTTTGTTGATGTCCATTATCTTTTATAGTGAGGTAGTGGTAAGTATGCAAATATATGTGTAACAGTGTCAATAGTGTGAATCTATTCATTTAGTATTTCTGATTTTTTATAGTTCAATTATAACCCAATACTATGAATGATTATAAAGTAGAACCACACAGCAGAACAGTGATTAGTCAGAGTATCAACTATTCTAATCATTAATGAATTTGTTACTTTTGGTGGTAACTTCATAACAATTTCATATACTTTAGGATCAACTTTGGAAAACCTAGAGCCAATGTCCACTTTTTAAAAATACAGTCCTCTTTATAAAGTTGTCACATATTATTTATTATATTCTACAGAATCATGTGGAATGTCTATTACAACCTTGGTGTGACCATGTTGGTGATTCACAAGTTGGTTAAAGTGCCTCTTAGGGGTCAGAATGTGAAAGTATAATAAATAGTAAAATTACTGTTATTCATTTTTGGTATATGAACTATGTGAGAGAGACTATATAGTGGTCAAAAAAATGTTATGTATGTATTTCTTAGGTTATGTATATACTTCTTAGGCAATAGAAATAATAGTTGTCACTATCAATCATAACAGGATAACACAAGATGATGTGCTGGAAAATAGTCTTAAGAAGAGTATCACACTGTTGGCCTAATTAGAACAAAGTCATTAGTTCAAATCCTATGCAGGCCAGACAGATGCTTTTTCATGACATCTGCCCCAGATAATACATGCAAAGTTAGTTGTTCAGTGCCTGAATGACACTTAAGTAAGCGCTCAGCAAACACTGGCCATTATTATCATCATCTCAATTATATTCAATAAAGGTTTATTTATTAATAAATGAGAAAGGCCTATTCTGCATAATGCACTATTTTAGGCACTTTCCTGTTGGTCACAGAACTGAGTCAAGAACTGGGAGGGAAAACAACTTCGCAGTTAACGTTGGAACTCAGCTCAAAACTCTATGAATAGTGGCAGACTCCTTCCTCATGATATGTAAGTTATAAAAAGCATAACTGAAGGAGTGATAATAGAAATTACAGTCAATGTCTTTGATGTTCTACTTAGGCCTTTATTGATAAGTATTTGCAATGAAAGCTAGTCTAACTTTGATTATTTATTATATGTATACCTGGCTTACATATTAGACCTTGCTCATTCTCTTTGTTAGCTTAAACCTAAAATTTCTCTATTATCTGGCAAAAGGTCATCTACCTGAACATTACTTGAAACAATGGGAAAAATATTTTACCAAATTCCCTTAAGCTTGTCTTCTTGAAAATACAGAGTAAGAGATGAACAAGGTTCCTTTCAGTACTATTTGAATTTGAAAATGAACACAGATCCTGTCAGATCATACTTACAGTTAAACAATCTGGGTGTTTATAATAAATGATTATTTAAATGACTTAAGAAATCACTGAGAGAAAAAAAGTCCAGTGTCACAGCTCCTGGTACACACGTGTGGCTTGCTGTTCTTAATTTTCTACAGCTTTCCATTGTTCAAGAGTTGCCTCAGCGTAAAATAGAGCTCTAGTATGTGATGTGTGTTTTATTAATATTTTGCCAAATTCCTTTCCAGATGTACTTTGATCAGAATTAAAAAGACAAAAGTCCAAAGAAAAGCAGTTTTAGTCTCTTAACAGACCACACATAAATACATATTTCAAAGAATTTACATTTTGAAGGGAGGATGTAGTGGTATATTGTTCACATTGTGAGGTCATTAGCTTTTTAGCACTGGGATTGTAAAAGTGCTTGAAAAATGTTTTTTGTCTAGATATTATGTGTTAAAAAATTTTTTTGGAGGAAATGTTTCTTTTATTTGAATACTTTCCCTGTAGGACTTAAACTTCTGCTATCTATTTGTGTATTCTGGAAAAGAATTAAGGAGACTATATGTCATGAGACATTTTTCAATAAAGCAAGACATATAGAAATCTTGAGCCTAATTTTCTCTCAACTAATTATCCATAAGTATAACTTTTGAAGAACCTTAAATTCCCTGAATAAGTCTTGGACTTTATATGAGGCCAAGTAAGAAAAACACTGAACAGGAAAATTAGAAGAATGTGTTTAAGCCACAGGATTAAATGTGTAGCATAAAGTGATCATCAATCACTATATGAAAAAACCTGGTTCAGGTAAACAAGAAGCAAAGTGAAATCTCTGTCAGAGCCACTCAAAAGTGTGGTCTGTGGACCTCAGTTACCTGCCAGTGACAAGGAGAGAAGTCTTAGGAAAGCTGATGTCACTCCACTTACTTTATATTACAAAAGGATTAGTCCACAATACATTGGAACTTAAACTATATGAAAAAAACAAACATATTATCCCTTCACTACAGGCAATTTGAGGACCACTGGTCTATAGTAACTGAATTCACCATCAAATTCCTATACTGAATTTCCTTTTTCTGAATTTCCATTTTAAAGATTAAAAACTCAGAATCTCAAAGAACATCCAAAACAAGATGAGGGCCTATCCCTGCTCTCTGGAAACTTGATGTCTAATGAGAAGCAATGTTTTCAGGTATCGATGTGCATGCATGCAAAGTTACTTCAGTCGTGTCTGACTCTGTGCGACCCTAAGGACTGTAGGCTGACAGGCTCCTCTGTCCATGGGATTCTCTAGGTAAGAATACTGGAATGGGTTGCCATTTCCTCCTACAGGGGATCTTCCTGATCCATGGATCAAACCCACATCTCTTATGTTGCAGATGTGGCAGGCGGGTTCTTTACCATTAGTGTCACTTGGGAAGTCCTTCAGGTATTAATACTTTCCCTTAAACTACAAATGTGAAAGTAATTATATTTAGGAAGATTAATACATTTTACTTATATATCAAGTGAGATATCTAGACAAATTTTAAAAATAAACATGAGATAACAGTGAAAATAAAGTACAGAATTTCCCAAAGCAAAACCTAGTTATCACTTCTAGACACAAAAACCACAGATTTTACAGGCATCATAAAATTGGCCTCTGTAGTTGATTAAAAAGACAAAAACAAATATCTACAACATACTTACAATCCTACTTAAGGATTATCTTTCTCTGACATCAGTATAGTACAGTAAACATGGAGATGCTTATTTAATTACATGAATAAGAATAAAATGTATAATTAATATTAAGAATCTTTGTCAGATTCCTTACTTATAAATAGTAAAATACTGAAAGGGGATTTTGTAAAGGACACACAATTTAAGAAGGTTTCAAGGTATATAGTACAGGAATTATGTAATGGGGAAGGTGCCGTAAGCCAGCCCTGATTCTAGGCTCTTTTACTTGAATGTATAAGTAGGAAACATACCATTCTCTAAAGTGGGTCTTTTTCCAAAGGCACTAGTGACAAATAAAAAGCAGACAGAAGTGGCATTGGAGCAACACTAAAGAGTGTTATGAAAATTAATGTTTAAGTTCATGAATGACTTCAGGTTTCATGTGTGCAGCACTGACAATAAATAGGCTGT
This sequence comes from Giraffa tippelskirchi, assembly GCF_054371585.1. Taxonomy (NCBI): domain Eukaryota; kingdom Metazoa; phylum Chordata; class Mammalia; order Artiodactyla; family Giraffidae; genus Giraffa; species Giraffa tippelskirchi. The sequence goes on from NC_137287.1 coordinate 28,305,151, forward strand.
ATGTATTCTTCAAGAAACACAACTGTTCTCCCTTCTGTTTTTCCTTCAAGGAATTCTGGAATGTCAGCCCACTGGTGGGACTGCCTCTGATTGAAGTTTCTCACTTATAAACTTACAGTTTCTTACAGGTGGAACCATCATGAAGCTGTTACCAGGCAGATAACTGAGGTGACAGAAATTCTCTATTACTAAAAGCTAAGACCATGCTAATAGCTGTCTGATGTCCTGACCTACTCAGACAGAAACAAGAGAACAAACAACCCAAATGGGTAAGTAGAACTGTTTTCTAATGGTGTTAACTTGCATATTTGACATTCCTTTTAGCCCTATTTTTAAAGCTCAAAACCAGGGTGCAGCCAATATGTAAGAACAGTAGGGGCTGGTCACTGACCCTCATCTTTCTTCCAGGTCAAGTTCCAGTGAAGCTGAGGGGCCAGTCACACTTGCCCTGTAAACTCTGACAGGAGAGTATAAAGTGTAGCTCCTCCGACTACCTCTGACGGCTCCAAGTGGGAGACAAGCTGGCATCACGGGATGCAGTATGGGAGACATACTGCTTCTACAAGCTGGCATCAGTCAGTGCTCATGGTGCTGAATTCAACTAAGCACTCTTTCTGTACCAGGCCCTGTGCTAGCTGTTAATGTTGAAACACACAGTCCCTAACAAATAGATATTCATGAACGAGAAGAAATGCTGTAAGAAAATATGCAAACATTTTTAATCCCCAAACTTCCATACTGCTCTGAACCGGGGCCTCCCCTGGTGAAAGGGTGAGGGCAGATAATTGCTAAATTCCTGTAGAATTCAAAAATTCTATGATGCTTGGTTTTAGTAAGAACATTTTCTACTGAACTTGACCCATCACATTAAGTAGTTCAACAGTCTTGACTTTTAAAATAACTAAATACTATTAAAATTTCAGTAAGGGAAAAACATGATAAAGAGGAAAAACAAATTATGTGCAGCATGAGAGTTCTTATAAAACCAAAAGGAACACAAACACTCATTGAAGAAATAAGAAATATGAATTTCCAATGCAATTATTAAAAAATATTAGATTCTTTTGCATGCACTAGATTGAATACTCATATATAATCTGATGCATAGTAGGTGCTTGATAAATATTTGTTGAATAAATTCAGTATAACTAAAATCAAGTGGCCAAATAAAACATTCCAATCTCCAGTGTGCAGGGTTTGAAGTAATGATATTACCTATTTGTGATAAAGACATATTTGTGGTCACTACCATGGAACTCCTTCTTGGAAGGCAGTTGAAGTGCTTACCTTTTGCCTAACATAAGGTTTCAAATTCATTTAGTATCTAGTAATTATTCAAAGAGATAATTAGACAAGTGCCCAGTATGCATGTATTAAAAAACCAGGGTGTTGTGAAAAATAGGAAACAACTCTAGGGACTTCCCTGGTAGCTCAGTTGGTAAAGAATGTGCCTGTAATGCAGGAGACTGGGGTTCAATCCCTGGGTTGGGATGATCCCCTGGAGAAGGGAATGCAACCCACTCTAGTATTCGTGCCTGGAAAATCCCATGGACAGAGGAGCCTGGTGGGCTATATTCCATGAGATCCCACAAGTGGGACACAAATTAGTGACTAAAACACCACTAACCAACAATAAGGAATTGGTTAATAGAGATACAGTGTATCAGTTCAGTTAAATACTAAGGTATACAAGCAAGGTACACATAAGGTTACCATATGACACAGCAATTCCACTCCAAGGTATATACCCAAGAGATGTAAAAACATATGTCCACATAAAAACTTGTCTACAAGTGTTCACAGCACCATTATTCATAATAGCAAATGTCCACTAACTGATGAATAAACAAAATGTGGTATATCAACAACAATGGAATATTACTCAGCCATAACAAGGGATGATGTACTGATACATGCTACAACATGGATGAACCTTAAAAACATTACACCTAAGTGAAAGAAGCCAATCACAAAAGATGAGATATTGTATGATTCCAGAATTTATTTAAAAAAAAAAAGTCTGGAATAGGGAAATCCAGACAAAGAATATTGATGGTTGCTTAGGGCCAAGTGGGGTGACTCCTGATATGTACAGGCTTCTTTTGGAAAAGATGAAAGTGTTCTGGAATCAGATAGTGTGCGAGCTGCACAAATCTGTGACTATACTAGTAAGCACTGAATTATACACTTTATATGGCTGAATTTTCTCAGTGCCTTTTTTTTTTTAAACAGAAATAGAAAAATTCATCCTAACATTAACATGGAATCTCAAGGGACCCCAAGTAGCCAAAACCATCTTGAAAAAGAAGAATAAAAGTTGGAGATCTCACACTTCCTGATTTCAAAATTTACTATGAAGCTCTAGTAATCAAAATAGTGTGATACTGACATAAAGACACAGATACAGGCCAATGCAAAAGAATAGAAAGCATGTAAATACATTCTCATATATGACCAAATGATCTCTAACAACAGTGCGAAGACCGTCCAGTGGGGATGTAATAATCTTTTCAACAAATAGTGTTGGGGAAAACTGGATATCCAGATGCAAAAGAATGAAGTCAGATCTTTATCTTATATACAAAAATGAAAATCGATTAAAGACCTAAATGTAAGACCCCCAAACTATGAAAATCTTAGAAGAAAACAGGATCCAATCAATTCAAAACAATCTAATTTATGACACTGAATTTGGCAATGATTTCTTAGTCTGACACCAAAAACACAGGTCACATAACCAAAAATACACAAAGAGGACTAGATCAAACTTAAAAGCTTCTGTTCATTAAAGTTCATTAAAAACTTCTGTTCATTAAAAACTTCTGTTCATTCACTTCTGTCAACAGAGTGAACAGATGGGAGAAAGTATTTGCAAATCATATATCTGATAAGGGGTTAATATTGAGAACATATAAAGAACTCCTATAACTCAACAACAGAAAAGCAACCTGATTTTAAAGAGAGCAAAGGATTTGAAAAGGGATTTCTCCAAAGATGATATACAAATGACCAAAGGCATATGAAAAGATGCTCAACATCACTAATGATTAGAAAAATGCAAATCGAAACCACAGTGAGACATCACAATCAATGGGCAGAAGACCTAGATAGATATTTCTCCAAAGATGACATACAGATGACCAACAAAGACATTAAAAGAGACTCAGCATCACTAATGATCAGAGAAAAGCAGATCAAAACTACAGTGAGGCTATCGCCTCACATGAGTCAGAATGGCCACTATCAAAAAAATTTACAAATGATAATGCTGAAGAGGATGTGGAGAAAGGGAACCCTCCTACACTGTTGGTGGGAATGTACACTGATGCAGCCAATATGGAGAACAGTACGGAGGTTCCTTAAAAAACTAAAAATAGAACTACCATATGACTCCTGGGCATATACCTAGACAAAACCATAATTCAAAAAGATAACATGCACCCCAGTGTTCACTGCAGCAGTATTTACAATAGCCAGGACATGGAAGTCACCTAAATGTCCATCAACAGAGAAATGGGTAAAGATGTGGTACATATATACAATGGACTATTTATTAGCCATAAAAAGGAATGAAGTTGTGCCATTTGCAGAGACATGGATGAATCTAGAGGCTGTCATAAAGAGTGAAGCCAGAAAAACAAGTATCTTAACACATATGCATGGAATCGAGAAAAAATGGTTGAGATGATCTTATCTGGAAAGTAGAAATAGAGACAAATGTATAGATACCAAGGCGGGGTTGGGGTGGATGAACTGGGAGGTTGGGACTGACATATGTACACTACTGTGCATAAAACAGATAACTAGCACAGGGAACTCTACTCTGTGGAGAGGGAATATATGTATACGTATGACTGATTCACAGCAGTGTAAACCAACTATACTCCAATTAAAAAAAGAAAACAGTGAGTATACTCAATATCTTAAAATACTATAATGGAAAAGAATCTGAAAAAAATATACATATAAATATATTTATATGTATAACAATCATTTTGCTGTCCACTTGAAACTAACACAGAACTGTAAATTAACTATACTTCAATAAAAACAAACACAGGGAGATCACTTTGTTCCACTAGAACAGCTACTATCAAAAGAACAGAAATTAACAAGTGTTGGTGAGGATGTGGAGAAATAGGAACATTTGTGCACTGGTGGTAGTGGTTTAGTCTCTAAGTCATGTCCGATTCTTTGCGACGCTATGGACTGTAGCCCACCAGGTTCCTCTGTCCATGGGATTCTCCAGGCAAGAATATTGGAGTGGGTTGCCATTTCCTTCTCCACTGGTGGTGGGAGTGTGAAATGTTGCAACCAGTATGGAGAACAGTATGGTGGTTCCTTAAAAATAGAACTACCATATGATCCAACAATCCCACTTCTGGGTATATGCCCAAAAGAACTAAAAGCAAGGTCTCAGAGAGATATTTTCACATTCGTGTACTCATCATTATTCACAATAGCCAAGAGATGGAAGCAACCCCATGTTCACTGATGAATGGATAAATAAAATGTGGTATATCCATAAAATGGAATATTATGCAGCCTAACAACTGAGAGAGTTGTCACATTCTACAACATAAATGAATCCTGAGGATACTGTTAAATGATATAAGCCATATGAGATATTCAAAGTAGTCAAATTCATTGAGATTGAAGTAAAGTACTTACCAGGCCTGGGGGGATGGGGAGTTGATGTTTAATGGATTTAGCTTCAGTTTTGTAAGACAAAAAAGTTCTGGAGATCTGCTGCACAACAATGTGAATACAGACTACAGGCCTGTACACTTAAAGTGGTTAAGATGGTTAAAAAGAAAAAAGGGTGAATTTTATGATGTGCGAGTTGTAACTCAAAAAAAGGTTACATGAAAAAATTGAGTTACAAAACTGTAAAGTAAAAATGCATACACAGAACAGAAAGAAAATGTAAGAATCTATTGAAAATGTGAATAGCTGGATTACATGTGAAAAATCTATGCTTTTCTGCACTTTCAGACTTTTTTTCTGGTGAAAATGCATTACCTAGATACATAAAAAACAAGGCACTTTCTTGGTTTAGGGGTTAAAAACAAGAAAAGCAATACCTGGGCTGGAGTGTTTGTAGTCACAGGAGATGGCGATTCGCTAACTTTTGGCTCACTTGGGGATGCGGCTGACCCCTGTGACTCCTGGCTGGCTGGCTGGTCCGGAGACAAAGCATCACTGCTGTCTTCGTCAAATGAGAAATCACCCTGAGTTTGGGGATAGTCCTCTTTCCCAACGCCTAAAGAAAAAAGTGATTCTTAATTGATCTTGGCCTTGGAATACTAAGGTTAAAATGAAAAAGGAGAAATATTATTCGTTATAAGGACTGAAGAAAGCTGTTTAAAAACAAAGTTGGACATAATGTACTTCCCAATGAGAGAATACACAACTACCTATGATGAATACCTGGGGGAAAAAACCAAACCTGAATCAGATCAAGCCTTTGGATCCGACTACAAATACAGGAGACAAGAAATTTTTTAAATGACACCTAGGGATGCAAATGCATTCAGAAAAATCTAGAGTGTGGAAGTGCTAAAGGACAAAATGAGTTCATTCATCAGCAAATAAAAAGGGAAGAAAGGAGGAAGAAGATCCGCCCAGGAGACTGACCTAAGAGATATATCAGCTAAAGACAATGTGCGGAGCTTGCTTGGATCCAACCGTTGAAAAACATTATGAGGCCAAATGGGGCTCTGACTAGGGTATCTGTTGGTAAGTCCCACCTCATGGAGCAGCGCTGCTGTACTGACACCTTAACTTTCGGGACCCATTTCTTTGGAATTGAATGGAATCACAGAATGACTGAATACAGACTGCCTAACATTTAAACTCATACTAATGCAAAATACGAAGTTCCCATAAGTCATGGTAACTTAAACCTCTCGTTAGAGGAATCTCTGTGTTAACTGGTACTAATCTTATAATACATAGTATTAATAATAATAATATGGAGATAAGTACAAATGTTAGTTTCTAAATCACCCAGAAAACAATAATCATGATTGGTGCTGGCTTTAAAATTAGATTTTTCTTATCTAAAACTTCCAAGTTTCTTTGTCTCCCAGAAAATAGTAAAATTTTAGAGTCTTGCCTATAATTGCTTCCTTAACACTGGAGTCTACAGGAAGGATGTTTTTCTCTACCAGCTCCATAGGACCAGGTCTTTGAGCAATCTTTTCATTCAGATCATCAGCTAGTCGAGCTCTTTTCAACTTCATCTGAGTAGCCTGCAGGGATGGCTCTGCAAATGTTTCTAAAAGAGGAAACACAGGTTTAATCATTACTTGAATTACTGTTTCTATTCCATGTTATTTCAGGCCAACTAATTTAAACTGGTGTAAACTTATTTATGGCGAGACAATGACTGCTTGAGAATGCTCCCATCTGCAATTTACATTTCTAGTCCTGGAAAGCTTTATATTGTCTACACGATGTGGATGTCCTTGGACTCAAATTAATATGAACTCAAGCCAAAACCGAGGTGCTGCTATTGCTTATTTATGATAGGAGGGTCAAATTCACATCTATTAGGTATTGGGGATACAGAGGATGAACAGAGGAGAGAGATGCTCAAGAAGCTTGCAGTTTTAGATTTGGCTTCATTGCAAAGCCACTTCTTCGAAGGGGTGACACTGTATTTCAGAATATAAGCTTCTCTGCAGGAGTTGGTGGGAGGAGCTACAAATCATATTCCTGTGCAACCCAGAGTCTTTCATAATAATTAAAATTTAGATTTATTTCTGAATAAATAACCTTGAGGCATTCAATTACATAGTAATTAATTGTTATGTAGAAGCATCAACTCATGTACCCACAAATGCATAAAGTTGTATAATAGATGTGAAACTACTATAAATATCGTAACTCATAAACAGCATAACTTTGCATAATTCTTGTGTTTCTGGTAATGCTCATTAATATTTTATTACATTGTTCTAAATAATATTTATGACTGACTATTGGTGTTAACTCAATATTGCATTGAAAGTTGCTTGCTCCTTTAAATTATTCAGTAGGTCTTTTAATGAAACTCCCTGGAAGTAACCTCAGGATTGTCTGATGTTCTTCATTCTGTAGGTTAGATGTCCTGGCTGAGGCCCAAAGTACACTGAGACCCCACAGCCAATAAACTACCCTTCAGCATGGCTGAGCACTTCTCTTTTCACCTTGTGTGCTTACCAAAAATCAATCTCGGCTGTCCACAAAACAGTGCATCACCATTGTGACTGCCATCGTCACTCATAATTTAACTAAACGCTATAGGGAAATCATAAACTTCAAAAATAAAATGATCATTTCTTGGAAACCTGAGTTAAATGCTTTGGCATGACTTGATAAAAGCAAGTCATTAAAAGAAAATCACTGTCACATTATCAGGACAACTAACTACAAAAGATTTGGGGAAAAACAATAAAATTTAAGATTTTTAAACTCAGACTGCTTTTCAAGTATTTTTTACATTTTGATCCACCATGAATGGAAATTGTAGATGATTCCCCCATGTGAAGTTCTTAGTCCTAAGTCGGCATATTGGTAAATAAATGCATGTTTCTATAACTTAAAATAACATATGTGCCCATCTCATTTTTATAATTTTCCTGTATAAAACAACTCTAGCCCCGATCTTAGTAGATAAAGCCCTTCTAACTGCACAGGAAGACGGTAAGTGGGGGAAGTAGATCATGCAAATCATTCTGAAGATGCTTTTGTTAAGATGTAGGCAGGACAGTCTCCTGCCTTTGCCTCCCTTCCACTGACACTATCCAAGTGATATCAGGAATGTTTGGGAAGAAGATATTCGAAAAGCGAGTAAGTAGAGACTGGCATTTCAGTATACTTCTATTCTGGTCTAACTGCATCTTCATCTCCATGAGGCGGAGGTCAAACTTCAGGAAATAATTTAGACTTCTGCCTGCCAAACATCCAATTCAATCAAAATTGGGATGATGGCAAAATAAGTTGCGTGTGGTTTTAAGGTATTTTTTTAAAATTATAGATGAGACATTCTTTCTTACTTCAAAAATCTCAACTTTAGAATAGATGTCCTAAAGACATCACTTATGGTTTATTCCTATATATAATTAGGTTTTTAAATGCTGAAGAGTCTGTTTTTAGAAAAAGCAAATATGATTTCTTTCGACAGTTAAATGCATTTGCCTTAGTTTTAATTATGTTAATAAAGCCTGTTACAGTCAGATGACAAGTTGAAACAGGCAGTGTCATTTCTACAAAAATGTCTCTTACAGGTCAAGATATTTTCAGGCACAGAAGGAGTCATTTACTAAGTTACTTACCAGCAAACTTGCTTCTCTGAAGATTCACTTATCCCTGACAGCTGGTGGCTGCTCCTACCCTACCACTGGAGTTCTGGAAAAGCTTTTTTTAGTCCAGTAGAAGTGGAGAAAGGCATAGACTTCTTGCCTCCCATCCCAGACACGAAGATAGTTACCTAGTCATAGATTATCTGGATTAGAAGAGACTCTACTTGGGGTTTTAGGGACCAGCTTGATACTTGGAACTGCTTTACAACATTCTTTACACGGTGTCAGTCTGTGTTTATTCCCTGTAGGGAACTTTTCACAATCTGTAATTGACTTGTTTTGCCTGCATATAATCTCTCTGCCACTAGAATGTAAGCTCCATGAAGGGGCACATCCAACTGGTGCCTAGCTTGCTGGCCAGCGAACCAACACCTCTAGTAAGGACAACCATGTCACTTCCTGAAGACTTTATTTGTAGACCTCTGACTGACCTTTATGCTGAGCTAAAATCTAATACTCTGTAATATCAATCTAATTCTAACTCTATCTATTAGGCCAGAGAAAAGAAATCTAATCTTCCTCCTGCCTAATAACTGTCTCTAAATGTTTGAGAAGTTGCTGTATCTTCTCAAGGTTTCACACTCTCAAGGCTATCACAAGGTCAGGCTCCTTGTCTTGCTCAACAAATTAAGTCAGTGAAGCAAAACAATGGAAGAAAATGTATCTCGGGACTTTATGGTGGAAGTAGCAGCTTCCAAGAATGCTTTATCTTTAGAGAGAAAAAGCCATGACCTGAGCCACATGCCTCGCCAAAGATGGAATGGAACTGTACTTACCAGCTTTGTAAAAGATGAGGCTCAGGCATGAAGAAAATGTGGTGGGCTGAGGGGAGCTTGTTTGTGATAATGGTCAGATCAAGCTGGATTGTTGTGGGTAAGCAGCAACAAAGAAAAATGTTAGGTATGGGCTTGCCTCAGATAGACACAACAGGGTCCAAGTAGTTGAAAATCTAGGGTTAGACTTGTGTCTATCATACCCTTTATGATGAGTGGGCACACATTGCCCACTCTTGAAGAAATGTGGATGGAAAATGTTTTTCCAGAACAGTATGGCAGAGACACCTATAAGCACCCTCAGTGGGCAGGGAAGACTCTGTCCATTGATTGGTTATTTGGAGAAGTGGACCTTCCCCATCTATCTAACATAAAACTTTAAGCTTGGGGTCTTCATGTTGCTGTACAATTGACAGGATGTCAGCCTGTGGGGTAAAAAGTTATTAAAATCGGAATAAACAGAAATTGTGGAAGTCTCACTTGTTTTCTTGAGAAAACGTAGCAAGATAAGCAGAAACAGAACTTTTACCTTCTAAAATGTGCATCCTGACAAGTTCAGAACGATCTGGTCGACTCCGAATCTTGTGCTTCAAAAAGTTTTCAGTCTTTTAGAGAGAGAGAGAGAGAAAGAAAGAGGAAGTCTTACCATAAATTGTTAATGATTTATTGTGGTTTTATTATTTTTTTTCCCTGAAGTAACTCCATTTAAATAAATTGTATATGCTTTTGGTCATGATTTTGAGAGAAAGAAAAGAGTAGAAATTAGTTCTATGAGAAACTATTATCCAATACAGGACTTAAATTGCAGCCTTCAAAACTGTACAGGGATTTGAAGTCTATGCTGATATAAAGTAAGCACTTTATAGACTTTTATTTTAAAACTTGGAAAAGCAGAGGCTCAAAATTTTAAAGATGACTTTTGAACAGAGGATTTGAACATATAAGTATCTAAAAAAAAAAAAAATCTACACTTCCAGGTCAAGTAAAAATTCACCTAGATAACACATTTCCTAAAAATTCCAATGTATTTTCTTTGATGAATTTATGTCTTCAATCATATTTTCTTATTCAGAACTGTACTCAATTCTAAACAATATGGCTTTGAAATGAGTTTTGTACTTTATATGACTCTAAGAGATCATTATTGCATCCTGGGAAAACTCTAAAGGAATTTGTGGAACATGTTTGTTTTTATATTGCATGATAGAAGTTTCCTATAAAATGACAAGAACAAATAGTGGCACTTTAAAGAAAAATAATAAACATCACTTTAATGCAACTATGATGGAACTATCTCAAAGAATAAAACAGAGCTGAATATGGCAACATTGCTCATTCAGTCAGATTCTCCCAGCCTTGGTCAAATGTCCCACTAACACAGACCTGGGAGGGAAACCACCCAAGGAAGGATCTGGTGTAAATCCATCCCTCAGGTTATCCATCTGCAGGGGTAAACAACTGGCAGAGATATTCCATCATTATTCTAAAAACTTGTTATGCCCCCAAAGCAAGAAAGAAGTGTGATTTTTCCTTTATGTACAAAACTAGGTTACTAGCTTTAAAGAACAAAATTTGAATGTCCTGTATTTTCTACAAACCTTCAAGATAAAACTACCCCAGGATACACTGCTCCATATACCATGTATCTTGAAAATACACTCTATTTTCTCTATTGACATATGTAGGAGTAAGATTATTACTTGTCCACAGGTATTTTAACACAAAAGAAAGAGGCAGAACATTTTAAATGAAAATTTCTTACTCTGGCTCGTTCCAAGCTTTTTATCTGCTCATGGAATGCCGCGGGGCTCTTCAGAGCTGTGAGAGGAAAAGAAATCATTTCTGTGGTATAAATAGAGGAGTTAATACTTCAGTTAAATGTTATAGTATTATCATAGTGATATTTCCTCTTAATCTTATTAGTGTGCCTCTACAGTTCCATTTATTTCCTAGTTCCTTTAGAACAGCTGCAAAATTGAAACCTTAAATGTTTCAGAATTAAAATTATATGTTTCACAAATAAAACAAGTGAACATTTAAAATAGAGCTATGAACATAATGACAACACATATATCAGGTCAGACTAGTTCCAGCCTGTAGTTGGGGCAAATTACCATTACCAAGGGAACTGTTTGATGGTTCCTTAACAGGTCTTTGCTCTTATGGTCATACAAGCTACTGGAAAAAGTCCACAGGTCCTCAGGGCATTTAACATCGGAGTGCTCTAGCCTTGAACACAAGAACACTCTGCAGTCCATGTCTAAGAGATCAGCGTTACCACACAGAGAACCTACAATGCACTTAGTCCCATGCTCTGTGGTCCATCTTACAGTTATACTGCTGCTGATCACAGCAACAGCCTTGTGAGGTTCGTATTAGCCCCAGTACAGATGAGAGGCTTAAGGAGGTTCAGTGAATTTTTGAAGTTATACAGCTAGATGGTCATCTAAGTGGAATTTAAATTTAGAAATCTGAATTTGGCAGGTTCATGCTCTTCCTACCATACCACAGTGCAACTCACTCTAAAGACACAGTGATTCCTTAATCTGTTAACTGCTAGTATATTAAATGTTCCAGAGTCCCAGAGAGAGAGGCAGTACTTATTAAAAGTATTACTTACTACAGTACTTCTATCAATAATCATAATCTTTGAAAAATCGTTAGTGTTTATATCCATCACTGTCTCATGACACCCTGCAGTCATCACTGTGGGTAGTCAGGGGATGGGGATGGGATACAGGACTAGGCTTACCTGGGCTGTCACCTCTCAGAATTGAGCAATCAGTTCTTGGTAACAGTCAACTCTGGTACTTAATGCACAGCAAAGAATCACAGAAGTCCCCCCAAACAGATATGGCCAGGGACCAGCTCCTAAAAGCAGACTATAGCTGGCTTTGCAGTGATGTTTAAAGCACCATACTTTGATCCTGTTTGACTGGCTCATATCAAGTTATGTAGTGGTGAGAAAATCTGCCAGATTATCAAACCAGTTTCTTTAAAAAATTCTTTTATAACCTCTGGCTTTTTTTTTTTGGGGCTTTTCTAATTCATTTATTTTAATTGGAGGATAATTACTTTACAACATGGTGATGGTTTTTGCCATACATCAACGTGAATCCTCTGCCTTTTTAGAAAAAAACCAATTATTTTTGGCTGTGCTGAGTCTTCATTGCTGCATATGGGCTTTCTCTAGTTGCAGCAAGTTGGGGCTACTCTTTGTTGCAGTGCTCAGGTTTCTCATTGCTGTGGCTTCTCTTGTTGCGGCTCAAGGGCTCTAGAGCATGGGCTCAGTTGCCCCACAGCTTGTGAGATCTTCCTGGACCAAGGATCAAACTCATGTCCTGTGCACTGGCAGGCAGATTCTTAACCACTGGACCACCGGGGAAGTCCCTATCAAACCAGTTTCTGATACCTGGTTTTACCACAACACGAGATTTAAAATATGTAGATAATTAATAGCAGTTCAGAAAAAAAGGAGACCCCAGTTAGATTCTTGGGTCAGGAAGATCCACTGGAGAAGGGATAGGCTACCCACTCCAGTATTCTTGGGATTCTCTGGTGGCTGAGATGGTAAAGAGTATGCCGGCAATGCAGGAGACCTGGGCTCAATCTGTGGGTTGGGAAGATCCCCTGGAGAAGGGAATGGCTACCCACTTCAGTATTCTGGCCTGGAGAATTCCATGGACTGTATAATCCGTGGGGTCCCAAAGAGTCAGACACAACTGAGCGACTTTCATTTTCACTTTAGAAAAGAAAAGTTTTCTCTGGGAAAAACATCTTATCGCACAGAAAAATCCATGTAACCCTTATCACAAACCAGAAAAAGCCAACAGCAATGGCTGTGAAGACTGGAAAGTGTAAGTGTATTCTGTAATTTCTTTGTAGTTTTCTTAAGCCAAATGAATTATTTCTTAGAGAAAATCAATTTTTAGACTAAGGCCCCCAAATAATCCTAACAGTCTATACAAAACAACCACTCCTCTCCTCTAAAATATAAAATCACCTCCAAATTCGCTGATTATGTCAGTTCATTTCAGTCGCTCAGTTGGGTCCAACTATTTGCAACCCCACAGACTGCAGCACGCCAGGGTTCCCTGTATATCACCAACTCCCCGAGCTTACTCAAACTCATGTCCATAGAGAGGGTGATGCCATCCAACCATCTCATCCTCTGTCATTCCCTTCTCCTCCTGCCTTCAATCTTTCCCAGCATCAGGGTCTTTTCAAATGAGTCAGTCCTTCACATCAGGTGGCCAAAGTACTGGAGTTTCAACTTCAGCTTCAGCATCAGTCCTTCTAATGAATATTCAGGACTACTTTCCTTTAGGATGGACTGGTTGGATCTCCTTGCTGTCCAAGGGACTCTCAAGAGTCTTCTCCAACACCACAGTTCAAAAGCATCAATTTTTTGGTGCTCAACTTTATTTATAGTCCAACTCTCACATCCATACATGACCACTGGAAAAACCACAGCCTTGACTAGATGGACCTTTGCTGGCAGAGTAATGTCTCTGCTTTTTAATATGCTGTCTAGGTTGGTCATAGCTTTTCTTCCAAGGAGTAAGCTTCCTTTAATTTCATGGCTGCAATCACCATCTGCAGTGATTTTGGAGCCCCAAGAAATAAAGTCTGTCACTTTTTCCATCGTTTCCCCATCTATTTGCCATGAGGTGATGGGACCAGATGCCATGATCTTAGTTTTCTGAATGTTGAGTTTTAAGCCAACTTTTTCACTCTCCTCTTTCACTTTCATCAAGAGGCTCTTTAGTTCCTCTTCACTTTCTGCCATAAGGGTGGTGTCATCTGCATATCTGAGGTTATTGGTATTTCGCCCGGCAATCTTGATTCCAACTTGTGCTTCATCCAGCCCAGCATTTCTCATGAGGTACTCTGCATATAAGTTAAATAAGCAGGATGACAATATACAGCCTTGACATATTTCTTTCCTGATTGGGAACCAGTCTGTTGTTCCATGTCCAGTTCTAACTGTTGCTTCCTGACCTGCATACAGATTTCTCAGGAGGCAGGTAAGGTGGTCTGGTATTCCCATCTCTTTCAGAATTTTCCACAGTTTGTTGTGATCCACAGTCAAAGACTTTGGCGTAGTCAATAAAGCAGAAGTAGATGTTCTTCTTGAACTCTCTTGCTTTTTTGATGATCCAAGGGATGTTGGCAATTTGATCTCTGGTTCCTCTGCCTTTTCTAAATCCAGCTTGAACATCTGGAAGTTCACAGTTCACGTATTGCTGAAGCCTGGCTTGGAGAATTTTGAGCATTACTTTGCTAGCTTGTGAGATGAGTGCAATTGTGCGGTAGTTTGAGCATTCTTTGGCATTGCCTTTCTTGGCAATTGGAATGAAAACTGACCTTTTCCAGTCCTGTGGCCACTGCTGAGTTTTCCGAATTTGCTGGCATACTGAGTGCAGCACTTTCACAGCATCATCTTTTAGGATTTGAAATAGCTCAGCTGGAATTCCATTACCTCCAGTAGCTTTGTTCGTAGTGATGCTTCCTAAGGCCCACTTGACTTCATGTTCCAGGATGTCTGGCTCTAGGTGAGTGATCACACCATCGTGATTATTTGGGTCATGAAGATCTTTTTTGTATAGTTTTTCTATGTATTCTTGCCACTTCTTAATATCTTCTGCTTCTTTTAGGTCCATACCATTTCTGTCCTTTATTTCTGTCCTTTGTTGATGGTTTGGTGATTTTTCCTGATGAGATTAGTCCTGAACCTGTCTCAATTCCTCCTTTCCCTAACTAAGCCTGATTCTCCTCCCCACCATCCTGTCTTCTTCCTCCTCCTGCTCTTCTACTCCATTTCTTCTAAGGGATTCTTGCCCACAGTACTAGGTATAATGGTCATCTGAGTTAAAGTCACCCATTCTAGTCCACTAGTCACTGATTCTAGTCACTGATTCCTAAAATGTCAAGTTCAGTCTTGTCATCTCCTGTGTGATCACTTCCAATTTACTTTGATTCATGGACCTAACATTCCAGGTTCCTATACAATATATTACTCTTTACAGCATCAGACTTTACTTCCATCACCAGTCACATCCACAACTGGGTGGTGTTTTTGCTTTGGCTCTCTCTGTCTCTTCATTCTTTCTGGAGTTATTTCTCCACTGTGCTCCAGTAACATATTGGGCACCTACTGACCTGAGGAGTTCATCTTTCAGTGTCCTATTTTTTTGCCTTTTCATACTGTTCATGGGGTTCTCAAGGCAAGAATACTGAAGTGGTTTGCCATTCCCTTCTCCAGTGGACCACATTTTGCCAGAACTCTCCACCATGACCCGTGCATCTTGGGTCGCCCTACACATCATGGCTCATAGTTTCATGGAGTTAGACAAGGCTGTGGTCCACGTGATCAGTTTGATTAGTTTTCTGCGATTGTGGTTTTCATTCTGTCTGCCCTCTGATGGTGGAGAAGGAAATGGCAACCCACTCCAGTACTCTTGTCTGGAAAATCCCATGGACGGAGGAGCCTGGTAGGCTACAGTCCATGGGGTCACTAAGAGTCAGACACAACTGAGCAACTTCACTTTCACACACTGGAGAAGGAAATGGCCACCCACTCCAGTATTCTTGCCTGGAGAATCCCAGGGACAGAGGAGCCTGGTATGGGCTGCCCTCTATAGGTTCACACAGAGTCGGACAGGACTGAAGAGACTTAGCAGCAACAGCTGCCCTCTGATGGATAAGGAGGCTTATGGAAGCTTCCTGATGGAAGAGACTGACTGAGGGGGAAACTGGGTCTTGTTCTGATGGGCAGGGCCATGCTCAGTAAATCTTTAATCCAATTTTCTGTTGATGGGTGGGGCTGTGTTTGGTGATTAAAGGGAAAGAATCACCTTGGACAAATATCCTAAAATTAATCAGCTCAAAAATGAAGGGATGAAGCTTAAAGCTACTTGGGAAAATATCTTTACTTGGGCAAGGAAGATTTTATTAATTATAAATAGGATGTTTATTAGTCCTGTAATTGAGATGCATAATTATACAGACCTTCATCTAGCAAAGATAACTAATTTGAATTAAATAAATAAGGTTTTGAATTAATTTGTTATGATACTTTTGTAGGTATCTTTGGATTCACTTAGATCTAGAGTGATTATTTCAGTTATTTTAAAACTAGGGCTGGAATTTGAATTGAAGAACTGGTGTTAGCCTAATTACAGAAATTTAAAGGTGCTTTTTGACAATATAGACTCCAAGTCCATCTTTTAAGTTGCATCTGGTTTCCAGAATGAACTTTAAATGATTCCGTCAGCAATGCTGATGCCTGGGTTTTCCTTGTAAATTCACTGAATAATTGTATATGGATTAAATGGATAACACTGAAAGTAGAGTGCGATGCAGCTTCTTCTTAGACATGCCCATGTTGTTACATCACATTAGAAATGACAAGGACGCTTCAGTCTTACGTGGCATGATGCCCTGGTCCACTAGTTGTTCTCTCGTCCTCCTTTGTTGCAGCCTCAGCTGGAGCACTGTAAAAAGGAAATAATCACCATTGGAGTTTACATGCAACTGTAGGGTCCAGAGGAGATATAATTAAGCTTAATTAATCTTCTATTTCATAATTGAAGAGGGATACTACCTGGCACCATTCAATCTGTCAAAAAAAAAAAAAACCCGTTTGTGATTTCTGCCTGTTGGGTGAACTCTGAAGTTCTCTCAGCATATTTTTTGCTTAGTTAATAATTTTAAGTTAATGATTAGAGCTAATAAGTATTTTTTTATAAATAAAATCACATCATACTTAGCAAATAAACAAAAATAGTTGGCTTATACATTGTCTTATTAGTAAGACTCCTTTGTTTTTTAAAAAATAAGTTAATAGCAAAAATTTATTTTAAGGAAAGATTAATGTATCTGGAGGAACTTACTCCATCTGGAACAAATCTTAAATAGCTTTGAAGAAGGCCAACTTCATAATAAAAATTAGACTTATGAGATACTACTAATGACCCAAGGGAAAATTTCTGAATTAAGACCTTAAAGTTTAATAATCTGTGTACAAACATAACAGTGTATCTCATTCCAGAAGTTCGAAGAAAGCCATAAATCAACTGATACCTAATCATTTTAATTAAAAGAGTAAATGAATCACTAAACTTGTAGAAAACAAGGTACATATCACCAAATGGGGAAATCCTGTTGGCCAAGTTTAATAAAATATATATATTTTCCCCGAGATTTCTCAAGCAGATTCCTTTCATAGCATCTCTATGTTTCTATCTGGAAAGTGAACTGATTTCAAAAAAGAGTAATAAATGAAGTAACTATGAAAAACATTTTCCTTTGTTTACCCTACATTCAATTTTAAGTTTCCATGTTTAATTTTTATTTCAGACCATGGATGAAAACCAAGGTTAGGATTATTAAGGGCATGCTTTAGGGTTGTCAATATGCAAAAAAAGAAAAAAATTACCTGTGTGTATTTCTTAAATGATAGGGAAGGAAGACAGTTTTTGTTTTTGTTTTTTTTAAAGCAAGTGTGTGATGAGTTTGTTTGGACCAGGCTCAAATGCAATGCCCATAACGGTTCCGACTTGCGGTTAACTCTAAGGCCTGACCTGCGGGACCTGTGGCCCTCATGTCACAGCCTTGCTTTTTGCTTGTGCTGACTGCAGAGCAGAGCCCCCTCTTAGATGTACTTCAAAAAGAGACCTGACTGTAAAACGGCTTTTAAATAAATTTTCGTATTCATTGCTAAATATAAATGTCATTCTTTACTCAATACTGAAAAAAATTTTTTATCTGGTTCTTTTGGGGGCCATAGGACCACAAAACTTCACTGACATCTCATTTAGAACTGAAGCAATTGAGATAAGATTCTATTACAGCAAAGAAAGAATTAATGAGTCAAAAAATATATGCACGTTTCTCATATTTGAATGTTTTGCGATTCTCTGAATCAATTATGCTCTAACGTGAAGATCTTTTCCCTGATAACTTACAGTTTATTGAGAATAGTATGTTCCCACTGTACCTCACTAGGAACAAAAATAACCAGAGAGATGACCTGTGGATCTGAAAGCACCCAAATGTCTGCATACTCTGACATTCTTTTATGAATGCTGAAGTTAATGCTTGTATGAAATCAAGGTGGTCATATTCAAGAGGCAGAATCCCAGGAAAAGAATACTGAGAAGAGAAAAGGGTCAGAACAATCTCTGGTTCAAAGGCTGACACTCCTGGAACATGGTGGTCCGTGTTTGTTGGAGAGTCCCCAGCAGTAGTATTTTTCCTTCCTCCTGAGAGAGTCTTCAAAGAAACGAGTAAAATAGAAAGGGTAAAGAAAACATCAACAGCCCCCTTGTTTGGTTTAAAACAAACAAACAAAGCATCATACTAGTGAGACAAATGTGTCAAACACGATACATATTTTTAGGCAAATGGCATCTTGGAATGAGGGTGGACATGCATACTTTATTAAATATATCCCTATTATTGATCACTTAGGTTGTTTCCAATTTTTGCAACTCCTATAACTAATGCTATGGTGGATTTTTTTGTGTATAAAGTTTATTCCTTATTTCCAGTTATTTCCTTAATTCTTAAAAGGAGGAATATCCTTATGTGGTCCATATAAGGCATGTCCATAAAGTAAGGAGACTAATTTGTATGCAAACCATCATCTTTAAAATTATGAATTTCAAAGAAATTCATGTGAAAACATGAATACAGACCACTTTATATCTGCTGCATTTAGAGAAAAATTTTCTAATTAATTTTTGAATTTTTCCAAGATGATGTGGGTTATTACCTTTTAGGGTTAACATTCATGGTTTCCTACTACATTTCAACAAAGAGAAAAATGTGTGTCATTTTGAAAATTCTTGGTGTTATTCCTTGTTACAACAGACAAAAAACAATACTGTGTCAACATATGTGGTTTTTGCTTGTGTATTTTAGCTGTGCTGGGTCTTTGTTGCGGCTGGTGGGCTTGATTGCCTAACGGCACGTAGGATCTTAGCACGTAGGATCTTAGTTCTCGGCCAGGGATCGAACCTGCATTCCCTGCGTTGAAAGGTGGATTCTCAACCACTGGACCACAATCAAAGTCCCAACATAAATGTTTTGAACTTGCTCTTTTTTATATACAAGGAAAGTAAAAACTTTATTTTAACCACCATTCTGAAAAACGAAAGGTAGCTTATCTAATGGCAAAGAGGAAATTTCATTCTTTTTCACCATCAGAAATAGCTTAGCTAGTAAAAAGTATCATCTTTAAGTTCCTTTCTCCTGAATCTTAAATGATTAAAGCACTTCTAGAACAAGACTTTAGGATTAGTTTCCAATATGTAAAAGAAAAACAAACAAAAAAACCCTTAGAATAATGTCTTTCATATAATATTTATACCCCCTTCAAAATGTTTAGCTGCTTTCTGAATCAAGATGATTATGTCTATTCTCTTTTGTTTCTATAAATAGAATGTTTGAAATGTTTCCATAATATGACATAATTAAAGTGCCTTTTCACTCTAAAGAAAAAAACCCACATTAGCAGCATTTTAAACAACATACAGCAGTTTAGCATGAGTTGAATGAGCCAAAACAAAGCACAGTTTTTTGGCCAGGGGACTTGCAAGGGGACATCTGAGGACTGTGTATTACAAAAACAAGGCAGAAATGACACTTTCTGGGAAGCAGCAGAGCAGGCAGCCATGGTCTCAGAAATTCTTTATGAACAGCTAGTTTCAATTATGGGGTATGACGGGGGGTGTGGGGGGAGATGAGTGGTCGTCTGCAAGGCAGAGAGACGATCTGATGTATGTTATTTAATTACAAGACACAGGACAGAATAAACTGCAGAATTAGGAGGGGAGAAAAAACACAGGCAAACCCTGAGCCAGTCAAATGAAGGCTGGGTAAACCAATGGCAAAAGCAAAGATGGGAAACTAAAGAATACTCTAGTATTGACGATATATTAACTCTGAAGATGATATTAGGTAAAAAACACTAGTTTTTATTAGGTAAAAAACAGACCCTGGTTCCAGTTTTTTAAAATTATTTTTTAAGATGTTTGAGTAGTTAAGAGAATGAAGTAGTTGGACTTTGGCAAAAATTTATTATGCATTGTTAAATGTATTTAGGGGCCAGGTCCTAGAATAACAAAACAATTTAGAAAAACCAACATCTTCATATTATCTTTTGAACTTAGATACAGGAGGGATTAACTGGCCCCTAAGTAAGACCTTCGGAGAAGGAAATGGCAACCCACTCCAGTGTTCTTGCCTGGAGAATCCCAGGGACAGGGGAGCCTGGTAGGCTGCCATCTTTGGGGTCGCACAGAGTCGGACACGACTGAAGCGACTTAGCAGCAGCAGCAACAAGTAAGACCCTGGAGGAGGAAATGGCAACCCTCTCCAGTATTCTTGCCTGGGAAATCCCATGGACAGAGGAGCCTGGTGGGCTACAGTCCATGAGGTTGCAGAGTCAGATGTGACTGAGCGACTGAGCAGGAGTAAACCAAGTAAGACCTTAGAACAGTTACATCTGGGAGCTCCATTCAATCTTGGTTTCAGTGTTCTATCAAGCAGCATTTCAGCAGTCAAGTTTACAACGGCATTTGTTCAATCTTGTAAGGGGCAAATGACATCTTGAAAAAAATTTATATCAAAAGAGCAAAAGACTGATGAACTACATTTCCTATTCCTCAAAAGTAAATGTTTAAAAAGGTGGTGGTGGTTATTACTGTTACTACTACTACTTTAGATCACTGGTGAAGATCACTACTTTTTTTTCCAAATATAAAACCATAAGGATTAAAAAAAAAAAGTCATTACCTTCTTGCAGCAGTTTCAGGTTTATAACAAAATCAAGAGGGAGGTACAGAGAGTACCCATACACCCCTTACCATCAAACATACAGAGCCTCCTCATTATCAACAGCATTTAAAAAATTTAATTCTGTAAAGATCCCCATATTTTTAGTGCTTTATTGTAAATGGGTATTTTGTAGTTGCAGAGTAAGCAGTCACATCATGAATGCTTTCCTTCTAAACCTGGGACTTAGAAATGTATCAATATATGTACCACTAATTCCTCTATCTATCTATTTATTTATTTATTTATTTTATATTTGGGGTTTTTTAAAATTTTTTTTTATTTTTTTATTTTATTTATTTATTTTCTTTTAAGTTGGGGGCTAATTACTTTACAATATTGTAATAGTTTTTGCCATTATTCCTCTATTTAAAAACTCATGTTTTATAAGAATATTTCTATTAAAATAAAAGTGACACATGCACATAAAAAAGGGCATTTAAAAAAGTAAAAGGTGTTTTCTCAGATCAGTCTCTGTAGGCAAAAGAAACAAAGCTTTTTCACAGCAAAGGAAATCATAAACAAAATGAAAACCCAATCTGTTGCACTGGGAGAAACTATTTGCAAATGATGCTCCTGACAATACCCAAGATATACAAACAGATTATGTAGCTCAATATAAAAAAAAATCAAACAACCCAATCAGAAAATGGGCAGGAGACCTAAATAGACATTTCTTCAAAGAAGATATACAGATGGCCAAGAGGTACATGGAAAAAGAGGTTCAACACTGCTAATAATTAGAGAAATGAAAATCAAAACCACAATGATCTCACACTGATCAGAATGGCCATCATCAAAAAGTTTACAAATAATAAATGTTGGATTCTCACACTGTTTGTGAGAATGTAAACTGGTGCAGTTGCTATGGAAAACAGTATGGAGGTTCCTTAAAAAGCCAAAAACAGAGTTACCATATGATCTAGCAATCCCACTCCTGCATATGTAGCCAGAAAAAAATGAAAACACTATTTCAAAAAGATCCATGGATCCCAGGGCTTACTATTTACAACAGCCAAGACATGGAAACAACCCAAGTGACAATCAAGATGACTGATTTAAGAAGATGTGGTGTATATATAAGATTAACAGACACAAACTACTGTAACACATAAGCAATAAAGATGTACTGTATAGCACAGCGAACTATATTCAACATCTTGTAATAACTTTTAATGGAAAATAATCTAAAAATATGAATCATTTTGTGATACACCTGAAACTAACACAATATTGCAAGTAACTATACTTCACTTAAAAAAAAAGTGAAAGCCAGTCCATCCCACCAGAGACCTCCAGTCCTCCTCCACAAAGGTAACCACTATTAAATTTCTATGGTTCTAGAGAATGCTTTGTGAATATTCTGGCAATGTTAAATATAGACTATGCAAAGGAAATACATGGAATGGGATCATGCCATTCATATAGTTGATTTACTTAAAAAAAAAAACATGGAATCTAGGTCATTCTTCTTACTGGCTATAGCTAACATATGGATGTATCAATCGTATACACTTAAGTTCCCAGATTTCCTGCTATTCTTGTTATTAACAGTGCTGCAATGATTATCTTCATTTTGTGGCATCCTATATGTTTGTGCTTGTGTATAAACACTTAAATACAAATACACACAACATCTGAAATTTTGATAGAGTCACTCTGCAATCCAAATGGTTGCACCAATCTATTTCCCCATTTACAAGATAAGAGAGGACCTTTCTGTTCATCCCTTCCCCACAATATACATCATCAGGCTGTAAAGTAATTTTAAATCCAGAAACAAAGATCACTTACTCTTAGCCACAACTACCAACAATATCATGCTAAAGTAATAGTAAAATTTGATATACCTAGTGAGCAGTAAGGGAACAAGAATGATCAAAAGAATCAGTGAGGGTGATGGAGCTGGCTTTTGACCGAGTGCAGAGATACTCACAGTGGGTGTCAGAAGGACTGGTTAAGTTCTCTCTTGTAAACCATACATTGATTTATAAATTTGGTAGACCTTTTCTCGTATTCCAGGATAGAAACCTAGTAAGCACAAGGCTTCTCATTTTTTTTTTTCTTCAACTCCAACATAGCTGAGATATGTAATAGAGAGATTTGATACATATTTAGAACAAAATCAACACTATGTGGTAAAGGACTGGATGTTGTGTTTGAAGGAGAAAAGATAAAGATGATGCCTGGGATTCTGGCTTAAGAACCTGGATAGACCATTAACTGAGATAAAGAACACATGATGGCCATTTAGGGAGCTCAGTCTTAGATATGCCTGAATTAGAAGTGGAGATAGCAAAGTGACAATTTGTTCCACGGTTCCAGATTTCAGAAGGTAGGTCTCGGCAGGAGACTAAAATTTGGAAGTTGTCACTTATGTAGCATTTGAAGCCATGGGAGTTTGCCAAGGTAGAGAATATAGAAAGAGGAAGCAAGAAGCAAACCCAGGAGCAAGCTCCTAGGAAATCCAACTTAAAGCCCACTTTTATAGGTCAGATAGGGGGTGAAAGTCCAAAAAAGGAAACAAGCAGAAGATGCCCAAGGAGGAGGAGGAGCCTGGAGAGTGTGTGTAAAAGTGTTTCCAGAAGGGGATCATGACCAGCTGGGCCCAATGCTGCTGTTGCAACACATGGAGGAGCTGCTCTGTGGAGTGATGGATGGAAATGGGGCTCCAAGGGGTTAGGAAGTATGAGAATGACAGTAATGGAGGAAATGCTTTCAAGATGTTGAGCAGCAAGGCAGGAGGGAGGTGAAGGCTTCAGGGGTGTGGAACTTAAGGTTGGAACATACCTGAACAGGTTTATAAGTGATAAAGACCAAGAGGGAAAGGGGGTGGGGTTGGGGAGGGAGAGAACAGAAATGAATGAATATGAATGAGAATAAAGGAGAGAGTAAGAGGCAGCAGGTTCCCTGAAGGGGGGCGGGATTCAGGGGAAACAAGAACATCACTTCCTGCATCATGACAGGAGGGCACAGAGAACTGCGTGTGGCTGCAGGTGGGTTTATAAATTTGGTCTGGGATGTCCAGCGAATTTTCACATGATGGCTTTTAATCTCTCAGAGAAGAAGGAGGAAAGATCATCTGTTCAAAATGAGATGCATATGAAGGAAAAGTGAGTTTGAGGCCAGTGAAGAAGGTCTGAAATACTCATTGCAGACTGTGAAGAACAAGTTGGAAAAGAAAAACATGGTTATTTTCCCCTAAAATGCTCCAACTCATAATGTAACAGCTTAGGGGAGAGAAGTCAGTCCAGAAACAAGCAAATCACTCAATGGCTCTGAACTATATCATTTTTTATCAGAGAAAAAGACCACAAGATACAAAATTAGAACATTTGGGAGTTCTTTCTCAAGCTCATCACATAAAATTTTTAAGTTAAGAACAGTTGCAGCCCAGCAATTCCACTTCTAGGTGAACTGAAAATGGGTTCTCA
Source organism: Giraffa tippelskirchi (assembly GCF_054371585.1). Classification (NCBI taxonomy): domain Eukaryota; kingdom Metazoa; phylum Chordata; class Mammalia; order Artiodactyla; family Giraffidae; genus Giraffa; species Giraffa tippelskirchi. The sequence goes on from NC_137287.1 coordinate 28,329,547, forward strand.
AACACACACATACACACTCATGTTCAGAGCAGCACTAGTCACAATAGCCAGAAGGTGGGTACAGTCCTGATGCCATCAACACATGAACGGATGAGCAAATTCTAGTCTATCCATACAGTGGAATATTATTCAGCTGTAAAAGAAGTGAAGCACTGTATGTGTGACAACATGGATGAATTAAAAAAATATTACACTAAGAAGCCAGATGGCAACAGGTCGACTATTATATGATTCCATAGACGTGAAATATCTAGAACTAGTACATACAAAGAGACAGCTACTCTGGTGGCTGCCTGAAACTGGGGGTAAGTAACTGCTTCATGACCATGAGGTCTTCCCTTGGACTAATGAAAACATTCTGGAACTAGATAGAGGTGTACTTGCACAATCCTGTGAATACATTAAATGCCCCTGAAATCGTTCACTTTCAAGTGGTTACTTTTATGTCATGTGAGTTTTATCTCAACAGAAAAAATGGAACAGTTGGCAGAACAACAGACCTTAAGAAACCAATTACTCGATAATCAAATTTTTAAATTTCCACCCATGGCTGGCTAGCCCCCCTCACCATCATAATTCCATTAACCACCAATGGTGACTTCGTCTTCTAATGATTTGATGACTATAATAACAGCTATATATTACATTGCATTCCCTGCCACACCAAATTCTAGGTTTTGTTGTTTTGGGTGGGGCCTCTAATTCCCCTTCTAGACCTTGTCCTTATATTCTAGCACCTTTTACAATGCTTGCCATATAGAAACTTTAATAAATGTGTTTTACTTAATGTTGCATGGTGTACTTATAGCATATAACTGAGTTACTATTTTCTAAGGAAAGAGAATTCTAGCGAAATTAAAGAATAAATACCAAGAGGATTTTGTATGTGGCAAGTAAGTATCATGGGACAGAACCAGCACTTGTCTTGCTCAGTTGTATGAATTTGAGGCTTCAGACATTTTGGAATTGATGTTGGTGAAACCTAATTATATTGTTTTGAAGGTGAAAGAAGACTAAAAAAGGGAAGGCTAAGGGCAAAGGAGTAAAGAAGAGCATGGAAAACTGGTAGACAGTAATTTCACCTCCATTTACAATTAATGTGAAATTCAGCTTGTATTAGAGAAGTGTAAAAGTCAATCCTAAAGGAAACCAACTTTGAATATTCACTGAAGGGCTGGTACTGAAGATGAAGCTCCAATACTTTGGGCACCTGATGCTAAAAGTTGACTCACTGGAAGAGACCCTGATGCTGGGAAAGATTGAGGGCAGAAGGAGAAACGGGTGACAGAGGATGAGATGGTTGGATGGCATCACTGACTCAAACTCAGGGAGACAGTGAAGGACAGGGAAGCCTGGCGTGCTGTAGTTCATGGGGTCGCAGCGAGTCAGACACAACTTAGCAGCTGAACAGTAACAACAAAAAGCACTTAAGTACTCTCATAGATGGTAAAAAGAAGCAACCAAAGATTACAGACCTTTTGTTGTATTTTCATGGGTCTAATTTGCCAATTATAAAATAAAGTTCTTCAAGTTATTTAAAATAAAGGAATGCAAAGAGGCCAGAAATAAAATGGTGGTTTGTTTTGTAAGAGTCATGCTATCTGCACTTATTAAGCAAACTCCCACCACCACTTCCTGTCTGAAGCAAAATCAGAGTGACAGTATACACATAAATCTAAACCTCTGATACTACCAAGTACAAACAGCATTTTGATCAGGAATTTTTATGATTATTTTCCACTTAGAAAAAGGAGAGACAACATTGTTAATTTAAAAAAACAACAACATGCAAGTAAGTGTTTGAAAGTTAACCTTAGGATTTCTCTGGTGGTCCAGTGTTAAAAATCTGATTGCCAATGAAGAGGACATGGGTTTGATCCCTGGCCCAGGAAGATCCCACATGCCTTGGGGCAACTAAGCCCTGTGCCACAACTATTGAGCCTGGGCTCCAGAGAACGAGCCACGAATACTGAACCAGTGTGCTGCAACTACTGAAGCCTGTGCTCCCTGGAGCCCATGCTCTGCAAGAGAAGCCACTGCAATAAGAAGCCTGCACATTGCAACTAGAGAGTAGCCTTCGCTCGAATGCAACTAAAGAAAGCCCAGGCAGAGCAATGAAGACCTAGTGCAGCCAGAACAAACAAATAAATAAAAAAGAAAGTTAGCCTTAGACTGCCTCGGAGAGAAATACTGCCTTTTATCCAGAAAGTCTGCTGCATCCTTATGAAGTCCACTGGGGCTGAGGGGTGCAGGAGAAGAGGCAGGTGGTAGAAACATGTGGAATTCTAAACTACTATCCCTTGCTGGTAGGGAGGTCACAGTCAAGAATACAGCATTTACTCTCTATTAGAAATGAAAGAGCAAAAATGAAGTAAAAACTAAAAATGCAAGCAGTCCAGCCTGACGCACTGTAGGTTTCCCGCATTAATCTGCAGCATGAGGTCAGGAAGACAATGTTTTCAACACTCAGCCTTGGAAATTTACAGGCACTTTGATAACTCTGTGGTTGGCTGCTGCTTCTGTTTCCATGGAAACAGGCTGCTAAAAATGGGGCATGTTTCTTTAAACTGATCATACCTTCACACAAATTCCCCTCTCCTTTTTGTCAAAAGTTGGAATGAATTTAAAGTATGCTTCTCATGCTATGACAACGGGATGTCAAGGCAGGGGACCTGGTACAGAATGGCAGGGACAATATTAGCCTGTGGCAGACATACAGAAAGATATTACATGTACCTATGTGCATTTAAAGAAATCTTGCTTGGTTAAAAAGTGCAAATAAAGGACACAGTGGGAAAATGGAAGTATACCACAAACAACAGGCACTTCCAGAGTAAAATCATCTGCTTAACTGGTTGTCACCAGCACTGTACAGAGGCTTAAAAAAACCTGATTTTCCAGACAATTTTTAACCTGTAGGACCATGCTCGTTCTGCACCCACTATATGCCTAGATAAGATTGTTAACCCTCCATGGTTCCAAAAGAAAATAATGTTTATTTTTCTTATGTTGGGGGTAATTGAAGATTCTCTGTTTCCCTGCTACATTAGACTCTCAGTGTGCAGCTCTAGGCAAAGGTGCTGACAGCTGAGAGCTCTTTCCTAATCCCTCTGAAACGGGAAATGCACGCTGTACAAAAGACTCTGAAATGTCTTACTGTAAACTCCTTAGGCAGCCTCTCTGAATAAAAAGACAATTAATAACAAAACAGGAAAACAGGAGGATACTATTTACCTCCAGTTTTCCCCAGAACAGTAAGCACACGCTACTCTCTTGATCCTGGCTCAATATCTTGGTTTTTATTCCCATTTTGTGGATTCAGGAATGGGACACACCCAAACATCACACACAGCTGAACAACACTTGGACAACATGGGTTTGAACTGTATAGGTCCATTTATGTGTGATTTTTTTTCAATAAATATAGTACTTGTATTTTCATTTTACAGATCTTTAGTTAACTGTGGTGGAGGGGGAAGTGTATATGTTCAATCAGAGATCACGATATGTGGAATCAAAAGAATCAGGGGTTGAGTCCTGTCTCTGCCTAAACTGTTTCAGTTCCTGCCCTTGGTTGACTCATTTATCAACTCCATTGTTTCTGAGGCAGAGATAGCAGTACTCTCATTTTTGACTGCATGCAGCGGCGGCGGGGGTTGCCATTCCTAACTTCCACGCTGTTCACAGGTATACCTACCTGCCTACACACACACACACACACACACACACTCACACACACACATGCCAATTTGCCCACAAAAACAGAAGGAGAACAGAGAACTGTCACAAGTTGTGTGTGATCCTAATGTCACAGCAACTGCACATGATGATGCAGGTCAAAGGATGAGCTGCAGTTGTTCAGGCCAATGGTGTGGGGATGAGGTGGGGTGCAGTGGGAGAGGCCTTCTGGGAGAGAACAGCTGTGGAGGAGGGAGAAGGAAGACAGAGGCAGGGCTCCACTTGCTGAAGGGACCCGAGTGTGGGCGGCGCTCTCTCTACTTGAGGCAAGATTCCTGTTAAGATTCTGTTTGAGAAAAGGGGCCTGGACAAGGGTGGGGGCTGCGGTGAAACACAGCTGTTGACAAACGAAGTATTTTTGAGGTAGGACTGACAGATTCAGCAACTAGATGTGACAGGCTGTGAGGAGGAGGTCAAGGAAGGTGTCGGGGATCGCTCCCATTCAGGTTCCCGCAGTAAGCCGATGGAAGGACAGAGGCGCTGCTGACTGAGTCAGGAGATCTTGGCGGAAATGAGCCTCGGGAATGTTGATGAGTGAGGCCCAGAGGCCAAGAGAGACGCCTGGCACTCGGAGTCTTCCATCCTCACTCATTCAGACCTAAGCACACAGAGGTTTCTTCTGCTCTCTCTTTTACGTGTGTGTGTGTGTGTGTATTTTAACTTCTGTGTTATCACTCAGTTTCCTGCCTTCCAGGCTCTGAGCTCCTTGAATGCCATAGCTTATAGAGGTTTATAACTGCGGGCATGATGCTGTGAAAAAGCACTCAAATTTCTGCTAAATAAAATGATTTCCAATAAAATGTTAAATTATATCATTTCATCTCACAGGTAGCATATACCCATTTTTAAAAGACACTGAATTACATCTGGGAAGAGGCATCTTACTTTTTCCCTCCATACCTGTATGTTATTTGAATTTAAGAACCATATCTTACACTTCAAATTTATTTAAACAAATTAATTTAGTGATCTCTCAGTTGTACAACACTTTTAAATTATGTAGAACACTGGCAGGACATGAAGAAAGAAGAAATTCCCCAAGAAGCAAAAATAGATGTTGCAAAGTTCATGTGCTTAATTTCTAGAAGAAGGCTAGCTAGCATTCTCTATTTCACTTCCTATTTGTCTGCTTCTCCTAGTACGACAATAAATTTTAGTTGCATTAACAACAGAATCAGGATTCCACTGTTACCTTTTATTTGTTGCTTACTTTTCAAGATTACAAGCAGCGAATCAGAAAAGGCAGAATGTGGCAGATGACAAAGATCAAATAATAAATAACAATTCGATGAATCTAGCAATGATCCAGAGATCATTCTCTGTGTAGGCAAATGGTTTTCTACACTACACCAATGACTTAAGGCCCCAATGCCTATGTTCTGGGGTAGCCTTTAATTTATAACTGAATTTTAAATTATATGTGAAGGTAATAATTCAAACGCTTACATTGTTTAAGAAGGCTGCTGCTGCTGCTGCTAAGTCGCTTCAGTTGTGTCCGACTCTGTGCGACCCCATAGACAGCAGCCCACCAGGCTCCCCCGTCCCTGGGATTCTCCAGGTTTAAGAAGGCAGGGAGGGATATAATATTCTTCAAATACTTAATGCATAATAGTAGTATATCTATGAGAGGCAGGACACTGGAGGTGAGGTATAAAAATTATTCAAACAATGACACTATCTCTAAGAAACAGTATGGTCTAACAGTGAGGACACAGTAGCAAAAGGTGACATGCCATAAACAGATGCAAAGCAAGTCACTGGGAGGATATGATAGAGAAGAAATTAATTTTACGTGACAGGTTCAGGTGACTTTCTTTAGGAAATGGCACAGGGATTGGGTTTTAAGACACTCTGGACCTGCAAAGCTGGGATGAGCAGTTTCCCAACAGAATTTCCAGCGGTGATGGAAATGGTTTATAAGCTGCATGGTTCTTAACCACATGTGGCAACTTAGCAGTTGAAATGTGGATAATGATTTTACTTCCTTTTTAATGATTTTAAATTTAAATGAGGCTAATAATGTACAGTGCAGGTACGGTATGTATAGCTCCTGTCACTCAGAAAAGTTCCGGTGCTTTGATAAAGGTATTTATTTAATCTGTCTTTCCTAGGCTGAACTACTCAGAACATCTCAAATGTGCTTTTTTTTCCCCATACACAGATCTCCTATAGCCATGTCCCAGTGCACCACGTTAATCCACTTCACTTTCTACGACACAATCTTCGACAAATTTTCACATACTTTATCCCAACTGCTATTCCCAGTCTGTGACAGAATTGGGAATGTAGTTCCCTAAATCTATAACTCCTCCCCTCAACATCCACAGTTGAGCCACACAATGAAAGCAGTCCAGATTCCTGAGTCACTTCTTAGAGGACCACTGACTCGGAGAGCTGCCTAACCCATCTGGGACTAGGTTTTAAGCAAAAAATGCACTTTCATTAGTTAAAACATTGAGTTTGGGGGCTGTTTGTCAGAGCATGTAGTTTAGTCAAAGTAATTAATATACAAGCCAGTTTTCTTTTTTTGGTTATTTTCACCATTAGAAAGCTCTGTATATTGAACATCAATTTTTCCTCTCTCAATTAATTTAATACCATTTGTCTTTGATAAATATGGGATATCACTAGTTGGTAGCACTGGCGTTATGATTCATTATCTCGATAATGCTTGATATTAAGCCACTTATCTGAATTAAATCATCTCAATTTATTTGACTTTCCCTCAAGTTTTGTGATTATTAATTTGTAAGTTGTCAAGTCAGTGATTTGTAACATCCTTCAGCTGTTAGAACCAGAAATTAAATTAAATCTCATCTACGTTGAGCACTATTAGAAAATGTTCTGAACCTTTCATGGATAAATCAAAAGTTGATATTCCTTACTGCTGCTTTGAGAAAAGAAACTAGTCTAAGGAAAATGTCCTATTTTGAATCTGATCAGAATTTATGACATTTATTGCTATTTCTTAACTACAGCAGAAAATAATTAGATTCTCCAACTATACTCATAGGTAGGTATTTACCAAAAAAGTTTATGTAAGCATTAACAAAACTGTGAGGAGATGTGCTTTATAATCCAAACAATTCTCTTATATGTGGTGACAACTATTTGCAGGCAGTTGACACTTGGAACATTTTTCTCATAAAGTTTCAACAGGTATTACTAAATTTTCTTGTTAATGTGTCACATAAATTTTGAAACCCATGACTACCTGCTTTCCCCCTATAATAATTTCAGCTAATTAGCACTGTCAACAACAAGAATTCTAATATGTCCCCAAATAAGTAAGAACTAGAGCAACTGCTTGAGAAGCAGAGCAGACTGCCCACCCCTTGCAGCAGACACCGTCACCCAGCTGTGGTTAGATGATTAGAATTGAATGGATCAAAATCTATCCTTCCTTCCTTACCTGAAAACTTTTTATTCAGGCATTTAAAAAAATCCCAGAGGTTGTTCTTTCAAACAAATACAAAATCCAACTTTGCCAAAAATGAACATGAACACCAAACTGGTTCATGTGAAAGATAATAACTATTTCAAATTAGTATCCCTCAACATGAGGCATAAACCATAGACATGACTGATGGTCAGAAATTTGTCTTTTGACAAGAGGGCATTGGACCTAATTAGCCTCCAGGGCATTTTAGTGTTTGAACACTGCTGCCACATCAGTCAACTTTCACGGATTCATAAAACTGATGCATTACCCAGGACCTAGAAACAGACAAAACTCAGCAGTGGCCTGTCGCCTGAGTCTGACAAGCTGGCTGGTGGTGTTCATCTGCAGACAGTGACTGTGACACATTAAATTCCAGGGGTTCAAGCCTGCATAGGAACCTAGCCATTTTCATACAAAGCCAGGTAAACAGAAGCTTTCTGCATAATTCCTCCTAGTTTTTTCTGTTCTACTTAAATTCAGGTCTAATCCTCTTTCAGTATCACTACCTTTGAGGTAACAGATCACTTGTGATATCTAATTTTTTTTGTTTTTTTGCCCTCTGCCCTATCTCTAGCAAAAAATAAGCAGAAGTACAGTCTGTTAAGACAGAAAGCAAAGCCTAGTCAGTGCAGCTGTAGTGAGACAGATTCATTTTATCATCCAATCATTGCTGTGGAGTGTTTAAAAACATGAAAGTTCTCTTCCCATATACCTCTTTATACCAATGAATTTACATGAAAGTAACAGACTGGTGTGCTGCAGTCCACTGGGTTGCCAAGAGTTGGATGTGACTGGGCGACTGAACAACAATAGATATAAATACTTCTCTACTTTGTCAATATATACAGGATTTTAAAAATTAAATTTTAAGTAGAAGGGAAAGGCAACAAAGGGTTGTAAGAGGGATGGTTAAACTGGCATTCAACTGGGCATCTCATAAAAACACTACCAAGTAGGTATTGTTTATCTTCATTGTACAAAGGTGGAAACTAAGGCTCAGAGCAGTGAACTTGTCCAGGGTCACAGAGCTAGAAAATGGGATTTGCTCCCAAGTATATCTCACTTTAGGGTCTGTGCTCTTGCTCTGTGACATTATACTGTGGTACATGTATAAATTTGTATAAATTCAAAGTATAGTCACAGTGGTTAGGGAAAGAATTGGTACATCTCAAGGCAGTTTTGTTGTTCCTGTTGATAATTCTCCTACCCTGTTTTTATATTTTTAATTCTTTCTCTCTGTGCTCCTTATCATACTGCTATTGTGACATCTTTTTATTTCTCCAATTCCATTTTCCTCTACTTTCCCAGTTTTTCAAGTAGCATAAAAACTTAAAAATGTATGGTGCTAACAGGAGCTTAACACTAGAACTTGACTTATACCATACATAAATAATCCCTTTTTTAAGTTAATGATTTTAAAAATATAGGTTCCCCTCAGTGAGACACTAGAATGTGTCCTAAAAACTCCACTGGTATTGATTTTATGAGAAATCTACAAGATGATTTCCAGCCAGGAGCAGAGGCAACCCCATTGTCTGGTTCCTGGCAACAGCTATTTATACTTCATTGTGTGTCGTCTGTTTCCATCTAGATGTTTTTTTTCTACCAGTACCCAAAAGAAGTTCAACTCCAATAAGAAACAACTACTGTTTATTATTATCTTTTAAATACGCAACAATCTATCATCATATTCTCATATTCTCAATGTATAAAGCAAGAAAGGAGGAATATCATTTTGAAAGAAGCTCAAATTGCAGCTGGGGAAGATAACTACATTTACTGTTTGGGTCTCTAGAAGATGAGGAAGAGCCAGTGGAGAGGTGAGAGGGCGGCTGATGGCAGGAGCTGAAGGTAGATAAAATGAAGAGAGATTCTTATGGGGTTTTTTTCCTCCTGAAGAATACTAGAAACAAATTTCAAATTAAACAAGCATTGAGGGGGGTGATTTTCAAATCTCAAATTCAGGAAGAACTTATTCGCAGAAGATTCTGAGTCTCTTACTCCATGGCCCTCGGTCTCCAGCTGCCAACAGTAAAGCACCCTGGGCACTGGCCTTGCCACACTGGCGTGCCGGGGCTCAGGACAGCAATGCCCAGACCTCTGGACGTTTTCCTAATCAGGGGGGCACCTCTGCAGTGGCTGCGAACAATTACTGACAGCATTCATAAGCGTATTCTATGCTTTGTTAAAAAAAAACCCACAAGACTACGCAATGAGCTTAAAAAAAAAGGATGCAATATAACCAAATAAACCAATCATTTAAAGATATAACTAAGAAAGACCTACCTATTTTCCTGGTTTTAAACAATAAGTCATACACATGTTGATTGGAAAAAAAAAACAAAACCATTTTCCTGGAATTATGTGTTTTGTCAACCTAACAGGAGCAGGGTTCTGAGTAAGACCGAAAAGGAAATGGCCTCTCCTAAACTGGGGGTGAGGGGCACAGAAAAATGGGAGAACATGAGAAAATATACGCAAAATGAACCTGGAAGCATCTTACTGAAATGAGGACTGGCTTCTTAAGTCCCCTTACTGTATTATTGCCAAATCCCTCGAGTTCCATCAGTTAATGAATCTTCAGCAAGAGCTACCGAGTACAGCATTATGCTTTCATTTCAAAGAACTTACAGCGTATAAGGTACATGAGTGGACGGAGGGCAGACACAAGGCGTGGGAAGGAGACACACATGCTCAGCCTGGCTCACGGGAGGGTAAATGTGGCCGTTTTGCCCCTGTCCACAGACAGACTGACCTTCCTTGAGACTTTTCTGGTGGCTCCCTTCAAGGCATTCCTTTTCTTTGAGTGGCTCGAAATCGCCAGCAGTTAAAATCTCCGGGAAGCCCTGTTGCTGCTTCTTGGAGCTATCGATCATGGTGAGAGGCTCCTGGAGACAGGCAGCATCCAGCAGAGGAAAAGCTCAATCTGTCGACCAGCAGAGGCCGGCACTGGGAATCCTCTGGTCCCCGCCGGGTGCCGGCTGCCGGCCACCTCCTCACAATACCCCGATCCCTGGGCAGTTATATCTTTAAGCAGCTGAAGGCAGCCGTTACCCTTTCGTTCCCAGCTTGACCTGCAAATCCACTCCTGCTGCTGGAAGCCTGAAACTCTCTCCCACATTGGGAGGCAGAGCCACGGAGGCACGATGCTGAAATCCCACCCCTTTTCCCAGCCAGCCCCCTTTCCCTTGCCATTCCAGCCTCCCCCGCACTCGGGACTTCAATCTGCAGTTTGATGGTCCGCATCATCTGACAAACTCTGACTCAAGCAGTTAAAAATAAATCCCCTAGTTGTTAAAAGAGAAGACTTTGCTGATACCTAAGAAGACAAATTGCTGCCTGTGGTCTCTCTCCGGCTCTCTATAAACACAGCCGTAGGCTGTGGAAATACTTTCTATCAGCCAGCCAAGCACATCCATTACTCATTAAGTTCTCCAGCTAAACAAACGGTGGTCTATGGCATCTGAAGGAAGAGGGTCTTATCGCAGCAAAGCCACCACAGTGAATAAACGTGCTCCTAGCATATCTGGATAAAAACAGAAGCATGTCACCACCAACTGCTCTCGTGGGCTGCTTTTTCCGCGTCTGGCTCTCCCGGCACAGCCACTGCCGGTGCTCCCTGTCACAGGGAGATGCCCGTAACTGCAGCTTTCTGCCTGCGCCAATGCAGACCCAGGCGGCAGTTTTCCTTTGTGCCACTAGTCGGCTGAGAGAGTTAACATCGCCATGATTGTGGGAAGAAAAAATCTCCCCTGTACTGAAGGCAGACACGGAGAGCTTCTAGTTCATAACATATTCTACCGGTGACCAGCCAAGTTTAATTTCACATGAGCTATCAACAATGGGCACCTCTCCCCTGGGTCACTGGCTTCCACTAGGCACAGGGATGCTGCCTGAAGGAAATCTACAGGTAAGGCAACTCCAGGCAAAGTGGAAATGCCTGCTTTTACACACACCAAACACCTATCTATCCAGAGCTGGAGCCAAAAGAATCTCATTTTCACGGTTTGAAGTCAGCTCCTATGAAAAGAGCTCCCATAAAACCCATTAGAAATTCTAAGAGTAGGAGACTGAGTCCTCTTCCATGAGCAATCTGTTTTTGTTTTGTTCACTTTTTAAGTAATCAACATCTAACAGAGTGCCTGGAATAGTAGGAGGGAGTTCTCAACAAATACTTGTTGCATGACTGAGTGTATGAATGAAAGCAGAAGACCATATTCAGAGCTATTCTGGTAAAACTCAGAGTTCTGAAGAAGTCCTAGATCAGTGACCAAGAATCACTAATTTCTAGATGAACTACATGCTCTTTAAAGGAAGCACTGCTGCTGCTGCTAAGTCGCTTTAGTCGTGTCCGATTCTGCGCGACCCCATAGATGGCAGCCCACCAGGCTCCCCCATCCCTGGGATACTCCACGCAAGAACACTGGAGTGGGTTGCCATTTCCTTCTCCAATGCATGAAAGTGAAAAGTGAAAGTGAAAGTGAAATCGTGTCCGACTCTTAGCGACCCCATGGACTGCAGCCTACCAGGCTCCTCCATCCATGGGATTCTCCAGGCAAGAGCACTGGAGTGGGGCGCCATTGCCTTCTCCACAAGGAAGCACACCTTCTCTTTAAAGGAAACCACACACACACACTTTGTGCATGTGACACGACCCCTTTCTGGCAAAAAGAAAGGCTTACATTTTTACAGCCTGGAAAAATCAATATTCTCTTCCTCATTTAACAGAGATCGGGACTGGATCAAGATTCTTTCCTTTGTCCCTGGTTCCAAGGCTCGCGTGCCCTAAATCCGTGCTGTTCTAGAAAGATAGCTATCTATCCTTCTTCAGCGTCTCTCGAGAATGGGATTACACAACACATGGCATGCTTCTTGTCAACTGAAATTCCTTCTGAGGCAATTTAAGCCCATTGCTGGTAGTCTAAACCCCTGCAGGAACAAACAGGCATGAACTTAACACACTTCTCAAAAATGCCCTCAAATGCTCTGCTACTATTTCTGATGCTAAGGCCTCCATTCTTCTAAATTAACTGTTCCTACACCTTTAAAGAAGTAAGAAAAAAAAACAAAAAACACACATTTTTTTGCAGACATTCTTTGGGCCAGTCCAAAGAAGGCTTTGCAAAGATTATCTCATTTAACCCCCAATAGTCCTTTGTGATCACTATGATTATTTGTACATTCTAGAGATTTTATACACCAAGAAAGACCAAAGTCTTGTAAGCTTGTAAGCAGCAAATCTGAAATTCAACCAACACTGGCACTGCAGTGCCTGCTGTCTTCTAAAACATGCTCTGTTTCTAGGCTTTAGTTGGATCTTGGGAGAGGTTTAACAGCAGAGACCATTACTGGTTATTGCCTTCGAGTAATCCTACTCCTGGTGAGGGAGAAGGAAGGCAACGTAATCATACTAGAGTGCTTTGATGAATCAATTTAACGTCTCCTGAAATAACAACAGCAGCCAACTTTGTTTAGTGCTTACAATGAGCCACAGTCTAAGCGCTCGTCATATATTATCTCATTCATTCTGTTGACAGACCTGTGATTTCAATGTTGGTATCCTAATTTACAGACTTTCCAGGTGGCTCAGTGGTAAAGACTTGGATAAGGGAATGGCAACCCACTCCACTGTTCTTGCCTGGAGAATCCCAGGGACAAGGGAGCCTGGTGGGCTGCCGTCTATGGGGTTGCACAGAGTCGGACACGACTGAAGCGACTTAGCAGCAGCAGCAGTGGTAAAGAACCTGCCTGCCAATGGAGGAGACACAAATTCAAGCCCCGGGTCAGGAAGATCCCCTGGAAAAGGAAATGGCAACCCACTCCAGTATTCTTGCCTGGAGAATCCCAAGGACAGAGAAGCCTGGTGGACTACAGTCCATGGGGTCGCAAAGGGTCAGACATGACTGAACGTGCATGCATGTATATCCATCCTAGTTTACAGATGTGAAAACTGAGGCCTAGAAAAATCAAATATTTTGCAAGAGTCACATATCTTGTAAGTGGTGGCCACGGTTCCAAACACACAGCTTTGCAGGGTCCACATTCTTAATTGCTTTGCAAAAGGAACAACAAAAACAATAAACCCCAACACTCTATTTTTCAGGGATGCTACTTTTAAAATTGTACTCATCTGTTTTTTGGCCCCAGGTTTAGAAGCCTGAGTAGATTCAAAGCTCCATCAGCCATTTAAAAACCCTTTATTGGCCATGTTTGTGTGTGTATATAGTGTGTTAAAACGGAAAACAGTCTTCTCTTAAGGATCCTCTGCAAGCTTATTATTTTTTATCTGATAAACATAAAAGATCTCAAAATAAGGAAACATTTTCTGGCTGTAGATTTGTATTAAAAGTCTTGCCTCTGTAGTTTTGAAAGGGAATAATAATTTCTCTAGTGGTGAATAGGCCTGAAAGGACATTTTGCTATTTTAAAAAATCTGAAATAATTTCACATTCAAAGAGCCCTATTTCCATGAACCATCTGCGAGGAGGCTCTGACACAATACCTCTTTACCCTACGTGCTCTGGTTTGTAATTCCTACAAACAAGGCTAATTCTCCAACAGAACCACAATATGACCATCAATATCAGGAAATTAATGCCGATGTATCACTGCCACCTACAGACTCCGTTCACATTCTGCCAGTTGTCAGGACATCCTTTATAGCAGAAGGACCCAGACACCCAAACCAGGATCACATATGGCACAGTTTGGGTCTCTCTAGTTTTCTTCCATCTTCAACAGTTCTTCAGTCTTTCTTGAGGTTTCTTTCCTTGACTTTTGAAGATTACAGGGTGGTTACTTGATACAGTTACTCTCAGTCTTAGTTCTTTTGATGCATCTTCAAGATTAGATACAAGTCATAGCAGGAGTATTTTTGGCAGGAATACCATAGCAGCAGTGTGTTCTTTCCACCCCATTAGGTGGTAGGGGACAAACTCAGTTTCTCCCATAGCTTACGGTGTTTATCTTGACTGATTTGTTAAAATGGCACTAGCAAAATTCTTTGCTGCAAAATTAATTTTTCTCTTGGTAATTAATTATTTCATGGGGCTGAGTTATTTATTACTAGAATGACTACCAAATGATGGTTCTGAAAATTCTATCATTCCTTCTACATTTATTAGTGGTACATCCTACTGTAAGAAAAAATTCTCTTCAAAAATTCAGTTTATGTTATCTATTTATAACAGTAAGGACTTGGTAACTCAAATTTCATTCAATGTGTTATAAACTGTTCTGATCATTACTTATTTTGAAGCTCAAATAATTTCAGATTTGGCTCACGGGAATCCCCTTGAACTGGCTTCAGTTTCTTACTGCTCTGATCTCATCATTCTTTGAGCACTTTCTTACTTTTTGGCATTAAGATGTTCCAAGCTCACCTTTTACTTTTCCTGCTCTGTTGAGAAACCAAGGTGTGAATTCTGGGTGTGCTCAATGCTATTTGGGGGTCACTATTCCCAGGCCTTTTCTGAGTCAGACGTGGGATATATGTCTGAGTCTATGTGTATCTGTGTGTGTAAGCACAAATGTATTTATGTGTCTATTAACTGATGTAAATATAGACCTATATTTAAGTATGCACATCTGTATGTATATATATATATATATATATATATATACTGAAAACCGTGTGTTCACCCCAGTGCCTCTGCTTCCAATCCAGCCCCACCGGGTCATGCTCAGTTTCTTCCTTTTCTATATTTGCAGAGTCCTCCTCCTATAGTGAGAATCTTGTCCCAGGGGTCTCTGCCACCCCACTCATAGATACCCCGTTCACCCCATTACTCTCACAGCTGTGGCCAAACCCTAGGCAGGTATGTCTCCCCACCCAAAGGCTCTGAAGCCCTGCACTGGACCTCTGCCCCCCAACCCACAGGGCAGCTGCCTTGCTCAGCCCCACTTAATGTCTTTCCGATTGAATCAGGGCTGGTGAGAGGAAGGAGACTTGCTTTCCCGTCTGGTAAGAAGAGCCCACAGTTGTCACGTGGACTGCTTTCCAATACGTCTGCCCTGTTCTTTACTAAATGTGCTACAGCATCAACATGTGGCACTTGGCTCATTGTCACAAGTGGCATTTAACTTCAAATGATAAGTGACTTAATTCACTTTGGCTACGATAAATCTGCTTCCACAGTGTTTGTGTCTATACACAAAAGAGTTGTTTTAGTATGAAAGAAAGTTCCATAAATCAAGTCTATTTTCCCACTACCCCAAGCATAGATATTTAATAAGCGTGAGAAAAGCTGTATGGCTTGAGACTAGGAACAATCCAAGAGAGGCTTCAGGGAATCAGAACAGAAACAAACATGGCTCAAGGGACCTACACAAAAACTTGGCAGAGTCAACATACGCTTATAAAACTGCTGACGAAAAAGACCATCAGTGTGATAATGCTGTGTTTCAGTAAGGAAAAACCTGAGGATGTTAATGTTCCACCAACGTAAAACACATTCAAAAGTAATGAGTAAAGTAATTAGCAGCAGAACGCAAGGAGACCGCTAAAGACTGTGTGTACTTCTGCAGCATTCTGGGCCCCAGGATTGAGGAGGATGCTTGTCTTTTTGTCTTCCACCTCCTGGTGCTTTGGAACAGGTATGCATCGGGCCATTCACTGAATCAAATGCGAGCACTCTGGGGCTTCTTTCGCACAGTCTGAGCACAGTATCATGACACTTGTGGAGACGTAATTAGTCATGTTGGATCCATTTAGGGAGGAAAAATTTCAGTCCAGTTTTTTTCCCTCAAGATGCCATATTTTCAGTGAGATGCATATACGATCCCTAATTTTCTCCTTTTTAACATTATAAATACAATAAAATATGACATTTTAGATGATTACTAAATGGCAAATCCCAATGATTTCATAATTATTAAGCCCAAGTAGATAACCCTGATAATTTAAAACATTTTTTGTAAACAAGGATAGTTACAGTGCTGTCTATGAAATCAGGCAACATATCTGAAAAGTCATTCATTTTTACCACTGTTTAAATCCATGGACATTGTATCCACTGCATATAAAAAGAGATTATAGAAGTGACTGTTCATGAGGATACATTTTTCTGCTATTTCCAAGATAATAAGATTTTGAAAGAATATCAGTGATTTGAAGAACTAAGTATTGTAGCATAACTGAACACTGAAACAGGGCTGAACAGCATAATTCACTGGGTTTGTAATCTGTGCCTATCATGCCCTTCCATCCTAGAATGCAGCCAGAACTGGCACGGATGGCACTTCCCTCCTGTGTTTGCTTTATCCTCTCTGAAGATGTGGCCAGGTTTGTCAGGACCACAACTGTACCATTAACACTTTGCTGACTAACATCTGCTTAAGCTGAGGGGAGAGAACTTCCTGTGGGGCAGAGCAACTGGTGGGAGAAGGGGTTTCCTTGCTCTTCCAGGTGAGTCCTCACGGGACAGTGGCACCACCCAATGGCAGTATTCTGACTGCATCTCAGAGACTGGGGCCCTTTGTCTCCTTCTGTCCAAATCCTTCGTAGGGACAATCAAGAGAGGACAGGATATACTTTATCAGATTTAAGAAAGTCATCCAAATCCTTTCTCTACTTCTAAGCCTGAGAGTTACTTTATAAACATACAAATACAGACAACTGGCTGAAGATTTACAACCAAGAGCCTTCCTTAGGTTGTATTTCTTCAAAGCAGACTTCCTTAAATTCTGAGTTATGGAATGTAAGGGAGAATGAAATGACGACAGCTTTGAAGGTTCAGCAGAGATAGAAGGGAGGAGTGAGAAGTTAAGAGGATCAAGTCCTAGTGAAGACTGGATGGCATGTCACCCAGTTATGACCTGTGTGAGGCTGAGGTCAGCACTTGTAACAAAGAAACTGATTACCATAGTGTTTCTTGATCTTTTCTACATTTTAGCTCCTGACCCTTTTAAATATAATTTTTCCTCATCACTTTTCCTTGAAATTTTAATACCACAGATTCACTGTATATATTTATGTACTCTATGTATATCTGTACATTAGTGAAAATTGCTTAGTCGTGTCCAACTCTTTGTGACCCCATGGCCTACCCAGTCCATGGAATTCTCTAGGCCAGAATACTGGAGTTGGTAGCTTTTCACTTCTCCAGGGGATCTTCCCAACCCAGGGGCTGAACCCAAGTCTCCCACATTGCAAGCGGATTCTTTAGCAGCTGAGCCACAAGGGAAGCCCAAGAATACTGGAGTGGGTAGCCTATCCCTTCTCCAGCGGATCTTCCCGACCCAGGAATTGAACTGGGGTCTCCTGCATTGCAGGTGGATTCTTTACCAACTGAGCTATCAGGGAAGCCCCTGTACATTATACATTATCTGTACATTATATATTAAAAAAATATATATATATTTTTGCCCATCTTCCAAGAACCATTTTTCACTCCTGTTGAGAATGCTTAATGTACGAGAAGGAAAGCCAGTATTTCCTCTTCGTTGAGGGAAAAAAACAGTAAGACAATAAGAATGAACTGTGTGCAGGAAACTCTCAATGAGAAAATAACAAATGCTCACCATCTGTGATAATGGTTTTTAGATCACAAGTAAATTTAGCAGGACTTTGAGGGTCTTTATGACCTGCAGCAGCTCTGAGGGAAACGCATATTGATATTTGGTTTATTAAAAAAAAGTGCAGTTCAGCTATGAAATGATGTGTTTTCAAGTTGCTCTGCTGGTGAACACATCCTTAATCCTGGTTTCCTCACTCCAACATTCCTTTTTACCAAAAGTGAAAGCTTGTGGGTATTTCCTTTTTACTAAATTTACGTGTGATCTTTCAGAGGCATGTATTAAGAAAAATTGGTAATTTGATTTCAGGAGGAAGATAAGATCACAGATGGATTTTATGAAGGTTAGAGGCAGGATGGTTTGGGGGAAGGAACACGACTTCAGGGTTAAACAAAATTCGCCTGCTGAAATCTGTGAGATCTTAGAAAAGTGGTAACATCATTGTGCTGGGGCTGCCTCATCTATAGAAGTGCATTAACAATGATAACAGCAGCAGCTGTTTTCTGTGATTATAAAAATCAGGAGAAAATGCATATAAAATTCCTAGGACAGGCACGATAGGCACTTGCCAAATGGTGGAGTCTTTTGGGGCTCACTTTTGGAATGATCTCCTTTGTCTGCTTCCCCCAAGGCTCCCTATCTGCTAAGTGTGGGGTTTCTCCAGCAAACACACACACACACACACACACACACACACACACAGACAGACACACACCCCAGCAAACTGCACCCCCCCCCAACACCCCAGCAACCACCACACCACATTCTGTTTTCCAACCCCACCCTCTGAGGCTGCAGCAGGGTGCAGATAAAGTTCATCATTTTTTGGTTTGGCACTTAATACCTTCTGGTGTCCTTCCACTACTTGAGATTTCATGTATTAGATTAAATTTGAAAGGTTTTTATACATGCAGCGAACCCTGCTGATACTTTTCCACTTAACTGGAATAATGAAATCGAAAACCCACTCCAGGTGACTAATCACAGCCAAGTCGTGAGCCACGGGCGCTGAGAAGTGGGTAGAACAAACCCTAGGACATACTTTTAGGAATCCAAGCTGTCTTCTTGCATGAGTCCTTTGTGGAAAATGTAAAAATTTCGTGCTTTCATTTTGTTAACCCTAAGAAAAGAATCAAGTGTTGCCATGTAAGAATGAAAAGTAAAGAGGGCTGGACCTTGTGGTGATGACACGGTCAGGCCTCGAGAAGGCAAAATGCTGGCAGCCTTCAGTGGTCTGAACAGAGGAGCGGGGGAGAAGCGAGCTGCCGCGGGAGCAGGCAGTGCAGGCTCCCAGCCCCTGCCAGGGTGCTGGGGCACTGCGGCCACATGTCCAGCAGCAGTCACATTTATGCGAAAATGCATGTGTCACAGTCAATTAATACCGATTTGAAGTCTGTTAGCTTTGCAGATTTCTGTAAATAACATACAGAAGTGTTCTTGTTTTGTAGTTGTGTAAGTGCTACTAAGCACAAGGAGTTTATATTTCTTTTACTGCTGCTGTTGCTGCTAAGTCGCTTCAGTCGTGTCCGACTCTCAGCGACCCCATGGACTGCAGCCTACCAGGCTCCTCCATCCATGGGATTTTCCAGGCAAGAGTACTGGAGTGGGGTGCCATTGCCTTCTCCGATTTCTTTACAGTTGTACCTAATTCTGCAACACCACACTAGTAAAAATTAAGTCATCTACTAACTGTTCTTAAACGGTCAGTACATTTCTTAAGTTTGCGAACTGCTGCTTCACCATGTAACTCAAATGGGGAGAAGGGCCCATGTTCTCTGTGGCTTGGCTTCCATAGCATTACCCTGAGGTGAGAATGAAGCATTTGTCATTGTTTACCTAATCTGAATGGGGATCCTATTTTGCCATCTTGGGAGTCATGATAAAAGGTGGTGATGACACCAAGAAGGGCTCGAGAAATTAAGGAAGCAAGAAGACTCCCCAAATTCAATATAAAACCATGCCATGCCCTCACGCCTGCTCCAAGATGTTCCCTCTCTCTCTTATTGACTCTGAGTTGTCTGCACCACTGTTCCAAAGCATCTCCATTTTCCTCAAGGCCACGCTACCTAAATACCCTTACACCTTTGTCAGCAAGTAACTTGGGCTACTAGATTTATGAATATTACGGGCTTCAGACATACGCTCCACTCCACCTTACCACTCCCATCCCACCTCCTGTCTTTGAGGAAAAAGCAATCTTTTTTTCTAGCAGAGGAGAAACCAGACACTTTATTTAGGATTTTAGTTCACTCCCACCTACTTTCAAAACTGGGATCAATGAATGGAAGTTCTCCTTGAAGATCTGCTGTGCCCACTGAGACTGCACTGGCATCACCCATCAGCGCTACACACCCACCACTGCATGAGGAACGCACATGCCCTACCTCGGATTTAGGCAATTCTTGCTTTCTAAACGGCAGGTCCTAAATGAGTTTTCCTTTGGCAGCTAAAACACCCTTGATGTTAAGATTGTACGCTATACTCAGGATGAAACCATCTCTAATTTTATAAGATAGGCTTTTCTGGAAAAACAAAGATTTTTTTTTTTTTTTTAAGACAAGCAATGGGCTTAGCCTAGACCTCACATAAGTCTAGCTCCAGACAATGCACTTAAAAACCAATGCTTGCTGTCTCACTCATCTGCACAGTCCCAGTGCCTGGCTCACTGACTGCTCCATTGATGCTGCTTGGATAAATAAAAGAATGTCACTCAACTGACCCACATTCATCCAGGCCTCTCCCAACCAACCTAATTCAGCCTCCACTTCTTAGCTTGGCATTCAAAGCCATCACCGCTTTGTTTCTCACTTTCCTAAGTAGCATTATTAACCCTGAACACGTTCCTATGCTTCAGCTAAATCAAACTGCTTATACCCCGACAGGCTCTGAGTTTCCCTTATCTTTGCTCAAGCTTTTCCTTCTGTCTGAAATTCTCTTTCTGACATTCGCCCATGGAAACTGTACCTGAGCAGGAACTAACTCCAGCGTTAATCTCTTTCAGAAGCTTTTCAGGATGTCTCTCACCACCACCACCATGACTCAAAGAGTCATGTCTGAACACTCATGATACCTGTCATGGGAGGACTCAGCCTTCCGTGAATAAAAAAGATGATGATGTTAGTCACTCTTGTTTGTATGTCATTTATTGTCCACTGAAGCACTGCATTTCCACATGGTGCTAAGCACTTCACATAGCCCCCTTCAGTTTACTCTTCCTGATAACTCTGGCTACTACTGTCTCTTTTTTATACTGGGGCATGGAGAGGTGAAGTAACTTGTCTAGCTACAAAGCTTGTAAGAATAGAGGAGAGATCTGTAACCTAGGCAGTACATATTCAGACCAGCTTTTCTCAGTAAGGTCTGCAAGAGAATTAAGCCCTAATGCACAAAGGCATCCACTGTATAAAGTTAACTTCTCTCCTATGTGTCTAAAATGGTATAAGCTATGTCATCCTTGGGATAACTGAGAAAATACTCACTCTAATCACATCTGTAGGGATTAATTTTCTCATATAACCTTGGCTGAAAACAAATTTTTTTCTAAGCCAAAAAATTTTTTAATCAGAAAAGTAAAAACTGTTCCACAGGTCTTAATCCTTGACAATGAAGTGTATTCATGAACAGCAAGTATCTCCACGTAAACAGCTCTGGTTGGAAGAGCCGGAGGAAACTCCTCTGGGGGTGTGGTGCCCCTCTGTGCTTTCTCTCAGCATGTCTGGATGCTCTTCCCATTCTTGATACCCCTGGCCCCATTTTAGTAAACTTCACCGTCTTTAAAAGCTGCAACTGGATCTCATTCATCTTTTTGTTTCCTATGAGATCTATCCCAGTGTTTAAACCATGTTCATATAGTCACATTTCTCTTTAATTCTTACATTCAGTAGTCCAGGCTAGTTGACAAGCATCTTCCTTACAGGAAACTAACAACTGAAACTACCTGTTATATGTTTTTGGTCATGTCTGACAGAAATTTAAAAATCAAGATTAATGAGGTATAAAGACAGTAAGATACATCCAATGAAAGCGTTTAATTTGGTGAGTTTTTACAGAGGTGAAACCATGGTCCCATTTGAGGCACAGAACATTGTCATCATTTCCAAAAGTTTCTTCTTGTGCCTTTGCAGTACATCCTTCTGCTTCAGGTAATCACTGATCTGCTTTCTATCACTATGGGATAGTTTGCATTTCCAGAATTGCAAGAAAATGAAATCTTATACCATGTGGTTTCCTGTGTTTGAGTTCTTACACTAAGCGTAACAATTCTGAGAGTCATCCACGGTGCTGCATACATCAGCAGTTGGTTCCTTTCTATTACCGAGCAATAATTTACTGTATGGATAGACTACATTTTGTTTATCCATTCATCTGTCAGTGGACATTTGGGTAGTTTTCAGCTTTGAGATACTATGAATAATTCTGTCATGAACATTTTTTTAATAAACCTTTGTGTAGGTAATTATTCTGCTTTCATTTGAATAAAGGCTTGGTCATATAGTAGGTGTATGCTTAGCTTTCGAAACTATGGTTTCTTCAACAGAATTTTATTCATAGCTTTATCTGTAATAGTTAGAAATTACAAAATAACCATCAATACATAGGTAAATGAATAAGTAAATTTTGGTATATCCATACATTGGAATACTAACCATCAATAAAAAAGAATAACAACAATATGGATAAATCTCAAAATTACTAGGCTGAAGCAAAGAAGACAGACAAAAAAAGAACACATATATACATGATTCCATTTACAAAAAAAATTCTAGAAAATGCAAACTAATCTATAGAGGCAAAAAAGCAGATCAGTGGTTGCCTGAAGACTGTGGTAGAAAGAAGAAAGATTTCAAAGTGGCATGAGGAAGTTTTTAAGGGTGATGAAAATGCTGTCCTGATTACAATGAAATGAAAATTTCTCAAGGTAAATACTTTAAATCTGTGCAATTTATTGTACTTAGTTATACTTCAATAAATTTGTTGTTATTTTTTAAAGGCAATGGCACTTGTGAAAACAGATGAATTCCTTTATGTAACACAATAACTCTCAGTCTCTCCACTAGTTACAAAATTTTAATGCAATAGAAGATTATTTACCTGGGTGTCTGAACTCTGAAAACAACTGAACAGCAGAATTACCCTAGAGAATCCTAAAACAAAAACAAAAAACCAACAAACCAATAAAATGAATAAGTCTCATGTAATAACTTCATGATACCTCACGTATGTGGTGGTGGTGTGACCTGGTGCACTGTGATGGGCCCACAGGATGTTGGTGGACTGAGCTGTGTTACAGATGAAGATGGTGAAGTGGGAATGATCCTGAACACAGAAAATACAAAACTCAAGTAAAAAATGTTTTATGTGACAAAGAAGGACATCTTTTAATGCTAAAAGCCATGATCCATGAGACGATAATCACTGACTATGTGTAATACAAAACAAACATAACTACTGTTATAAACCAAAAAGGACAGGAGATGCAATGTGACACAGACAAAAATATACAAATAACAGGGGACTTTAATCTCCCAACCTCAGTAAAAGACAGATGAGGCAAACAAAAAATAAGTAAGGATATACAAGGCCAAACAGCATAATCAGTAAGACCTCATTGCTATATAGTGAACTTCACACCCCAATGACAGTGAAGACACTTTCACAGAACACATGGACTGTTCAAAAAACAATCACATATTAGGTCACAAAAAAACTTCAGTGAATTTCCTAACGTGAAAAATACTATAAACAACATTCTGACGTCAATGTAATAATGCTAAAAATTATTCATAAAGTAAAAAACTAAAAAGGCTTATCTACCTAGAAATAAATAACATCTTCTAATTAATTCACAGAAAAGAAGAAAACCACAAAATGAAATGAAAGGTTTTTTAAAAAAGGATAGTTCTTTGGGTATAGTCAGAAACTATGCCAAATATTTAAAGCAGTGAGCAGAGAAAATTTCAAATCCATAAATCATAGTATCAATACAAATTAAAGAATGAAAATAAATTATGTGCATTAGAGAAAAAAAAAAAGACTAAAGAAAACAAAGAACAGAACCCTAGTGACCCATGAGATGATATCATAAAGTTACGTACAGCTGGAGTTTCAGTAGGGCAGAGATAGAATGAGGCAGAAAATGTAACTGCAAATATAATGCTTGAAAATTTCCCAAATCTGATGAAATACATAAAATTACAGATTTATGAAACCTGGCAAACTCCAAGCAGGATGAATTCAAATGCATACAGAAATCAATAGCCTTCAGATATATAAACAAGCGGTTAGAGATCATAATAGTAGAGAAACTTCATTAAAAATAGCAAAAAGACAAAAACTCTGAAGTTAACTTAATAAGCAATTTGCAAAAATTAAAAAAAAACCTATAAGTAGGCTTGAACACATAGACAATCCTTGTTCATGGATAAGATAATACCACATCATAAAAATGTTTGCTTTCACTAAGTAAATTTACACATTTAATGCAATTTCAATGAAAATATCAAAAGGCTTTTTAACGGAGCTAGACAAGTTGATACTTAAGTACATCTAGAAAAAAGTAAAAACACCCAAGGTGAACTGGGAAAACACATACAAAAAAATGTCACACAGAGGAGGGAGAAAGAGTCTGATTAGATAAAAATAAACTCCAAGAAGATTAGGAATGAAAATGCTGGGGAAAAAAAAAAAAAACCAACCTGAGTACTTTAAACATTGAGGGGACCCTTGGACAAAATGAAGTTTTCTATGATCTTGTATCCAAATGCAATAAAAAGAAAAGTGATAAATTTTGGCCATGTGCAAAACAAACCAAAAACATTGAAGAGGAAGGGCTCATTGCTTCAATACATAAATAACTCTTTAAAAATTAAAAAGTTTAAAAATCGGACAGAGAAATGAACAGAAAATTCATTCTTCTCAAAAAAAAAAAAAGATTCTGAAATGGCTATTACACATATGAAAAGATGTTCAAACTTACTCATAATTAGAGAAATGCAATTAAAACTACATCAAAATACCAGATGGCAAAAATGTATGACAACACATTCTGTAGGTGTGGCTGTGGGGAAATAAACATTCTCGCACATTGTTAATTGGAATAGAAACTGGTATAGCCCCTTGAAAGAGGAATTTAGCAATATCTAACAAAACTACAAAAGCATTTACCTTTGACTCAGCAATTCCATATCTAGGAATTTACCTTAATTATATACCTCCAACATTATAAAATGGTAGCTGAGGGTCCATATTGTTTATTTGAAATATAGTTGAGTGCATTTATTGTGTTTGTATTCAAATTGGGTGTTCCCTCATCCTTGTAGATTTTATTCTTTTGAGTATGTGATATATTAACAAGGTTCTGAAAATCAAAACTATACCAAAAGCAATGTTCTCAGAAATGTGTTGCTGCTTCTCTCCCCCATCCCACTGCCATCCCCTAAATCTTTCTACTCTTTGACCCCAACCACCAAAGGTGGTTTAATCTCATTAAGGTGTTTAACCTCATTAGGTTCTAGTTTACCCTTCCTTTCATTTTTTTCTCTCCTGAACCAGCTATAAGTATACATTTTATTATTTTCCCTTCTCCTTTAAATAAGAAGTGACACTGATACTGTTTCATTGTTTGCCCCCCCCCCCAAAACTCTGAAAATCTCCTGGTATCAGTTCATGGAGATCTTCCTTGGTCCTTTTTACAACTGTGTCATATTCATGGCGTAGATATACCACTGTTTATTCAGCCATTCTCCTGTGTGTGGGCATTTAAGACGTTTTCAGTCTTGGGCAGTTACAAAGTGCTGTACTAAGAAACGTCTAGTATATGAGCTTTCCTGGTGGCTCAGTTGGTAAAGAATCCACCTGCAATGTGGGAGACCTGGGTTCAATTCCTGGGTTGGGAAGATCCCCTGGAGAAGGAAATGGCTACCCACTCCAGTATTCTGACCTGGAGAATTCCATGGACTGTATAGTCCGTGGGATCACATAGTTTTGACTTTAAGAACCTTGTTAATAAATCATATACTCAAAAAAATAAATTAATGAAATCTACAAGGATGCGGGAACACCCAAATTTGAATACAAACACAATAAATGCACTCAACTATTATTTCAAATAAATAACATGGGCCCTTAGCTCACCTCCTCCCATGGGCACAACAAAATTACAATATTACTATTTACAAACTACCAACTATTTAGAGTATCTATCCATGACAATGACCTAAAGAAGCAAAAAGATCTTCAATAACTAGAGATACAAAGAAGGAAACACAACATGAGTAGGAGAGGTGGAGATGAGGTATAGTCAAGACTCACATCCCTGGGGAGGTGACCCACAAACAAGAGGATAATCACAGTGCAGAGGTTCTCTGCAAGGAGTAATGGGTCTGTGCTGTTTCCCAGCCTGGGGGCCCTGCATTGGGAAGAAGTGCCCCCAGAACATTTGACTTTGAAGGAAACAGTGACTTTACTCTCAAAGAGTGCACACAAAATCTCACACACACTCCAAGACCCAGGGCAGAAACAGGAATTTGAAAAGAGCTTGAATCAGACCTACCTGCTGATCCTAGAAAGCCCTCCAGAGAGGCATGAGGCAACTGGGGCTCATCCTGGGGGTACAGACACTGGCAACAGCCATTTTGGGGAATTCGTCCTTCCATGAGGACACTGGTGCTGGTAAGCACCATTCTGGAGTCCCCCTGTAGGTTATTATACTGGGACCCGGCCCTGGTCACCAGTAGGACCAACTCCAGGACCTCCAGGCTCCATAACCAGAGACTCCAGGATGTTGGCCTACCAGTGAGCCAGCACCAGCTCTAGGACCTGGCCTTGCCTATCAGTGGGTTGGCACAAGCTCCTGGGCCCAGCCTCACCCATGAGTGGGTGGGCACCAGCCCTAGGAACCTCCTGGGCACTGGTTCTGCCCACCAGCCTATGATACCAGCTATGGGACACCTTGGGCCTTTCAACCAGCTGCCTTGGGATCCAGCACCATCTCCAGCACTAGCCCTGGGCCCAGGCTGCCTACGAGCAGATGACACCATATCCAGGAAGCCTAGGCCCTACAGCCAGCCACCTTGTGACCCAGTCCTGCCCACCAGCACGAAGACTCCTTGGTCTGGGCATACAGCCACGTCAGGATGCAGCCCCACTTATCAGTGCCTGGCAGCCTCCATACCAGGTGCCAATCACCTCTACCATCATGCCTATAGCTGTTTGACTCACCACAAAAGAAGGGCCCATGAAGCCCATATAGAGGGCCCTAGGGCATACAGCCGGAGAAGGCTATGGCACCCCACTCCAGTACTCTTGCCTGGAAAATCCCATGGATGGAGGAGCCTAGTAGGCTGCAGTCCATGGGGTCGCTGAGAGTCGGACACGACTGAGTGACTTCACTTTCACTTTTCCCTTTCATGCACTGGAGAATGAAATGGCAACCCACTCCAGTATTCTTGTCTGGAGAATCCCAGGGACGGCAGAGCCTGGTGGGCTGCCGTCTATGGGGTCGCACAGAGTCGGACACGACTGAAGCGACTTAGCAGCAGCAGCAACAGGGCATACAGCTGTAAAGGATATCTCTTACTTAAGGTCACTTCTCCAAGATCAGAAAATGTAACCAACCCACCAAACACATAGAAATAAATAAAAGAATTAGGCCAAAAGAGGCAACAGAGGAATGTGCTAGAAACGAAGGAACATGACAAAACTCCAGAAGAACTAAGCAAGATTGCGATAAACAATCTATCTGATAGAGAGTAAAGGGTAATGCTCATAAAGATGCTCAAAAAAAACCTTGAGAGAAAAATGGATGAATACAATAAGAAGTTTAACAGAGAGTTAGAAATTATAAATAAGAACCAAACAGAGCTGAAGAATACAATAACTGAAATAAAAAAATACACTAGAAGGAATCCACAGATTAGATGCCACAGGGGAATGGGTCAACAAACTAGAAGACTGAATAGTAGAAATCATGCAAGCTGAACAAGGTGGGGAAAAATGAGCTCAGTTTGAGAGACCTCTGAGACATATCAAATGTCCTAACATTCACATTATAGGGGTACCAGAAAGAGAAGACAGAAAGAAAGGGGCAGAGAACACACTTGAAGACATAATAGCTGAAAACTTCTGTAATCTGGTAAAACAAATAGACGTCTAGGTCCAAAATGCACAAACAATCTCAAATAAGATCAACCCAAAGAAGTTAATTCAAAGACACATCATAATTAAAATGGCAAAAATTAAATAAGAAGAGAGACTACTAAACATAGAAAGGGAAAAACTACTTGTTACCTACAAGAGAACTCTCAAAATGATAACAGCTGACTTCTCAGCAGAAACTCTATAGGCAAGAGGGGAGTAGCATGATATATTTAAAGTGGTGAAAGGGGAAAACCTACAACCAAGAATACTCCACCTGGCATAGCTATCATTCAGATTTGAAGGAGAGATCAAGAGTTTTATAGACAAGCAAAAGCTGAGTTCAGCACCATGAAACTGGCTTTGCAAGAAAGGGACTTATCTAAGCAGAAAAGGCCACAACTGAAAATATGAAAAAAAAAAAAAAAACTCATTGGTAAAGGCAAATATACAGTAAAGGCAGATTAGTCACTTTATAAAGTTAGCTGGAAGGTTAAGACAAAAGTTGTGAAATCATCTATATCCACAATAAGCAGTTAAGAGACATATGAAACAAAAAGATGTAAAATACAAGGTCAAAAGCACTAAATGTGGGTGGTGGTAGTGGGGAATAAAATGCAGGGTTGTTAAAATGGGTTTGAACTTAAAAGATAAGCAACAACAGCAAAAGAGATAAGCAACTTAAAATAATTATGTGTATGTATATACATATACATAAACCTCACGGTAAGCACAAATTAAAATCTATAATAGATGTGCTGTGCTTAGTTGCTCATGTGTGTCTGACTTTGTGACCCCGTGGACTGCAGTGTGCCAGGTTCCTCTGTCCATGAGGATTCTCCAAGTAAGAATGCTGGAGAGGGTTGCCATGCCCTCCATGCCTCCTATAACAGATGCACACACACAAAAGAGAAAAGAATCTGAACATGACACTAAGCAGTTATCAAATCACAAGAGAACAAAAGAAGAAAGGAACCAAAAAAGAACTACAAAAAAGACCACAAACCCCCAAACAATTAACACAATGGCAAAAAGTATATACATCAATAATTACTTTAAATGTAAATGGGCTAAATGCTCCAATCAAAAGATACAGAACGGCTGAATGGCTAAAAAAACAAGACACACACTCACACATATAAACTGCCTACAAGAGACTTCAGATCTAAAGACAATCACAGAGAGAAATGAGGGGATGGGGAAAGGTATTTACATGGAAGTGAAAATAAAAAAGATAGTAGGGACAGTGATATCTATATCAGAAAAAATAGACTTTAAAACAAAGACTGTAACAAGAGACAAAAAAGGATGTTACATATGATCAAGGGATCAATACAAGAAGAATTTATAAAGATTGTAAAAATATCACACCCAAAAGAGGAGAACCTATTCATGAGGCAAATATTAACAGACATAAAGGAAGAAAATGACAATAAAACAATAGTAGGGGACTTTTAACAGTCCCAATTAGATCAATGGACAGATTATAAAGACAGAATATCAATAAGGAAACACTGGCCTAAAACATACATTAATGATCAAATGTACTTAGTAGATACAGGTACGGAACATTTCATCCAAAAGCAGCAGAATATACATTCATTTCATGTGCACATGGGACACTCTCCAGGTTATATCATATGCCTGATGAACTATGGACAGAGGTTCGTGACATTGTACAGGAGACAGGGATCAAGACAATCTGCAGGGAAAAGAATGGCTGTCTGAGGAGGCCTTACAGATAGCTGGGAAGACAAGAGAAATGAAAAGCAAAGGAGAAAAGGAAAGATATTCCCATCTGAATGCAGAGTTCCAAAGAATAGGAAGGAGAGATAAGAAAGCCTTCCTCAGAGATCAGTGCAAAGAAATAGAGGAAAACAACAGATTGGGAAAGACTAGAGATCTCTTCAAGAAAATTAGAGATACCAAAGGAACATTTCATGCAGAGATATGCTCGATAAAGGACAGAAATGGCATGGACCTAACAGAAGCAGAAGATATTAAGAAGAGGTGGCAAGAATACACAGAAGAACTGTACAAAAAAGATCTTCAGGACCCAGATAATCACAATGGTGTGATCACTCACCTAGAGCCAGACATCCTGGAATGTGAAGTCAAGTGTGCCTTAGAAAGCATCACTACGAACAAAGCTAGTGGAGGTGATGGAGTTCCAGTTGAGCTATTTCAAATCCTCAAAAATGATGCTGTGAAAGTGCTGCACTCAATATGCCAGCAAATTTGGAAAACTCAGCAGTGGCCACAGGACTGGAAAAGGTCAGTTTTCATTCCAATCCCAAAGAAAGGCAATGCCAAAGAATACTCAAACTACCGCACAATTGCACTCATCTCACACGGTAGTAAAGTAATGCTCAAAATTCTCCAAGCCAGGCTTCAGCAATACGTGAACTGTGAACTTCCAGATGTTCAAGCTGGTTTTAGAAAAGGCAGAGGAACCAGAGATCAAATTGCCAATATCCGCTGGATCATCAAAAAAGCAAGAGAGTTCCAGAAACACATCTATTTCTGCTTTATTGACTATGCCAAAGCCTTTGACAGTGTGGATCCCAATAAACTGTGGAAAATTCTGAAAGAGATGGGAATACCACAACATCTGACCTGTCTCTTGAGAAACCTGTATGCAGGTCAGGAAGCAACAGTTAGAACTGGACATGGAACAACAGACTGGTTCCAAATAGGAAAAGGAGTCCGTCAAGGCTGTATATTGTCACCCTGCTTATTTAACTTATATGCAGAGTACATCATGAGAAATGCTGGGCTGGAAGAAACACAAGCTGGAATCAAGACTGCCGGGAGAAATATCAATAACCTCAGATATGCAGATGACACCACCTTATGGCAGAAAGTGAAGAAGAACTAAAGAGCCTCTTGATGAAAGTGAAAGAGGAGAGTGAAAAAGTTGGCTTAAAGCTCAATGTTCAGAAAACTAAGATCATGGCATCTGGTCCTATCACTTCATGGGAAATAGATGGGGAAACAGTGGAAACAGTGTCAGACTTTATTTTTTGGGGCTCCAAAATCACTGCTGATGGTGACTGCAGCCATGAAATTAAAAGATGCTTACTCCTTGGAAGGAAGGTTATGGCCAACCTAGATAGCATATTTAAAAGCAGAGACATTACTTTGCCAACAAAAGTCCGTCTAGTCAAGGCTATGGTTTTTCCAGTGGTCATGTATGGATGTGAGTTGGACGGTGAAGAAAGCTGAGCACCGCAGAATTGATGCTTTTGAACTGTGGTATTGGAGAAGACTCTTGAGAGTCCCTTGGACTGCAAGGAGATCCAATCAATCCATCCTAAAGGAGATCAATCCTGGGTGTTCATTGGAAGGACTGATGTTGAAGCTGAAACTCCAATACTTTGGCCACCTCATGCGAAGAGTTGACTCATTGGAAAAGACTCTGATGCTGGGTAGGATTGGGGGCAGGAGGAGAAGGGGACGACAGAGGATGAGATGTTTGGATGGCATCACTGACTCGATGGACATGGGTTTGGGTAGACTCCGGGAGTTGGTGATGGACACAGAGGCCTGGAGTGCTGCAATTCATGGGGTCTCAGAGAGTTGGACACGACTGAGTGACTGAACTGAACTGAAGCCACAAAACAAGCATTGGTAAATTTAAGAATACTGAAATCATAGTAAGCATCTTTTCTGACCACAAGCACTATGAGACTAGAAATTAGTTACAATAAAAAATGGCAAAAACAAAACAAACACACACACATAGTAACACGTGGAAGCTAAACAATATGCCACTAAACCATCAAAATGGATCACTGAAGAAATCAAAGAGAAATTTAAAAATACCTTGGAAACAAAGGAAAACAGAAACATAACAGTCCAAAATCTATAGAATGAGAAAAGCAGTTCTTCTAAGAAGGACATTTATAGCAATACAAGCCTACCTTAGAAGAACAAGAAAAATCTCAAATATACCATCTTAACCTTACACCTAAAGAATTAGAAAAAAACAAACAAAACCCAAAGTTAGCAGAAGAAAAGACAAGAAATAAATGAAAAAGACAAAGCACCCCAAACAAAAAATAGAAAAGATCAATGCAACTAAGAGCTGGTTCTTTGAAAAGATAAACAAAATCGATAAACCTTCATCCAGTCTCATAAAGAAAAAAAGAGACCTAAATCAATAAAATCAAATAAAAAAGGAGAGATTATAATCAACATCAAAAATATACAAAGGATCATATGAAACTACTATGAACAATTACATGCCAATAAAATGAACAACCTAGAAGAAATATGTGTACAAACTCCTAGAAATACACCATTTCCCAAGCAGGAATAACGAAGAAAAAGAAAGTATGAATAGACTGATTACCAGGAAAGAAAATAAATCAGTAATAATAAAACTCCCAACAAATAAAAGCCCAGGACCAGACAGTTTCATATGTGAATTCTACCAAACATTTAAAGAAGAGCTCATACCTACTCTCCTGAAATTATTCTAAAAATACTGCAAAGGAAGGATTGCTTCTGAACTCATTGTACCAGGCCAGAATCAACTCAATACCAAAACTAGATGAATGTAACACACACACATATACACACACACAAATTATAGGCCAACATAACTCATGATCACAGATGTAAAGCTCTCAACAAAATATTACCAAATTGAATTTAACAATACATTAAAAGGACCATACCATGATTAAGTGGAATTTATTCCAGGGATGTAAGGATGGTTGAGTATCACAAATCAATCAATGCGATACACCACGTTAACAAACCGAAGAACAAAAATCATGATCATCTCAACAGATACAGAAAAAACTGATCAAATTCAACATCCATTCTGGTAAAAACTCAACAGAGTGGGTGCAGAGGGAACATAACTAAACATCATAGAAGTTATATTTGATAAACCCACAGCTAATCTTATACTCAATGGTGAAAAGCTGAAAGCATTTCTTGTAATATCAAGAATAAGACAAGGATGCCCACTCTCACTACTTTTATTCAACACAGTATTGAAAAAGTCCTACCAACAGCAATCAGATAAGGAAAAAAATAAATAAATAAAAGAAATCCAAAATTGGAAAGGAAGAAGTAAAACCATCACTGTTTGCAGATGACCTGATACTATATATAGGAAATCCTAGGAATGCCACCAAAAAACTACTAGAGCTCCATCAATGAATTTGGTAAAGTTGCAGGATACAAAATTAATACAAATATGTTTGATGCATTTCTATATACTAACAACAAGCTATCAGAAAGAAATTAAGAAAACAATCCCATATCTAGGAATAAATCTAAGGAGGTAAAAGACCTGTACGTAGAAAATGATAAACTGAAAGAAATTGAAGGTAACACAAATGGATGGCAAGATATACTGTGCTATTGAATTAGAAAAATTAGTATTGTTAAAATGACCATATTACCCAAAGCAATCCATAGATTCAATGAAATTCCTATCAAAATACCAATGGCATTTTTCAGAGAACTAGGACAACTACTGCTAAAAGTCTGTATGGAAACACAAAAAACCCTGAACAGCCAAAACAATCTAAAGAAAGAACAAAATTGGAGGTATCATACTCCCTATTTCAAACTATACTACAGAGATGCAGTAATCAAAACATTACAGTACTGGCACAAAAACAAACACACAGATCAATGGAACAGAATGGACAGCCCAGAAATGAACTCACATTTATATGGCCAATTAAACTACCATAAAGGAGGCTAGAATATAGAAAGGGGAAAAAACAGTCTCTTCAATAAATGGTGTTGGGGAAACTGGACAGCTGCATGCAAAACAATCAACCCGGACAACTTTCTTACACTATATACAAAATTCAAATCAAAATGGACTAAAGATTTAAATGTTAAGACCTGAAACTATAAAATTAGAAGAAAATATATGCAGTCTGCTTTTTGACTCAGGTCTTGGTAATATTTTTGGCCACGTCTCCTTAGGCAAGGGCAATAAGAGCAAAGGTGAATGAGCCAGGTGAACACCAAGCTGCCTCCTGAGAAGCCCGTATGCAGGTCAGGAAGCAACAGTTAGAACTGGACAGGGAACAACAGACTGGTTCCAAATCAGGAAAGGAGTATGTCAAGGCTGTATACTGTCACCCTGCTTATTTAACTTACATGCAGAGTACATCATGAGAAATGCTGGGTTGGATGAAGCACAAGCTGGAATCAAGATTGCCGGGAGAAATATCAATAACCTCAGATATGCAGATGACACCACCCTTATGGCAAAAAGCAAAGTGAAAGAGGAGAGTGAAGAAGTTGGCTTAAAGCTTAACATTCAGAAAACTAAGATCATGGCATCTGGTCCCATCACTTCATGGGAAATAGATGGGGAAACAGTGGAAACAGTGGCTGACTTAATTTTGGGGGGCTCCAAAATCACTGCAGATGTTGACTGCAGCCATGAAATTAAAAGATGCATACTCCTTGGAAGGAAAGTTATGACCAACCTAGATAGCATATTGAAAAGCAGAGACATTACTTTGCCAACAAAGGTCCGTCTAGTCAAGGCTATGGTTTTTCCAGTGGTCATGTATGGATGTGAGGGTTGGACTCTAAAGAAAGCTGAGCGCAGAAGAATTGATGCTTTTGAACTGTGGTGTTGGAGAAGACTCTTGAGAGTCCCTTGGACTGCAAGGAGATCCAGCCAGTCCATCCTAAAGGAGATCAGTCCTGGGTGTTCATTGGAAGGACTGATGTTGAAGCTGAAACTCCAATACTTTGGCCGCCTGATGTGAAGAGCTGACTCATTTGAAAAGACCCTGATGCTAGGAAAGATTGAGGGTAGGAGGAGAAGGGGACGACAGAGGATGAGATGGTTGGATGGCATCACCGACTTGATGGACATGAGTTTGAGTAAACTCCAGGAGTTGGTGATGGATACGGAGGCCTGGTGTGCTGCGGTGCATGGGGTCACAAAGAGTTGGACACAACTGAGCGACTGAACTGAACTGAAAAAGCTTTTGCACAACAAAGGGAACTTTTAACAAAATAAAAATTCTGCCTATGGAATGGGAGAAGATACTTGCAAATGATGTATATGATTAGGGGTTAATATCCAAAATATACAAAGAATTCATACAATTCAACATTAAAACAAACAACCCAGGGACTGCCCTGAGAGTCCAGTGGTTAAGACTCCATGGTTCCAATGCAGGGGGCACAGGTTTGATTCCTGGTTCGGGAATAAGATCCTACACGTCACACAGTATGGCAAAAAGATAAAACAACAACAACAAAATAACCCAAGAAAAACAGGGACAGAGGACCCGAATATACGTTTTTTCCAAAGAACATATGTAGTGGCCAACAGACACATGAAAAGAGACTCAACACTTCTTATCAGGAGGGAAATGGAAATCAAAGCCACAATGAGATATCACCACCCATTTGTCCAGAATGGCTATTATCAAAAAAACAACAAACAATAAGCACTGGTGAGGATGTGGGAAAAAAGGAACTCTAGTACTGTACACTGATAGTGGGAATGTAACCTGGTGTTGCCACTGCAGAAAACAGCATGGAGTTCTTCCATATGATCCAACAATTCCACTCCTGTGTATTTACCCAAAGAAAACGAAAACACAAACTCAAAAAGATATATGTACTCCTATGGTCATTGCAGCATTATTTACATAACTAAGATATGGAAGCAACCTAAGTGCCCATAAAAAAAAGACTGTATAAAGAAGATATAGTACACAAACACAGAGGAATATTATTCAGTCATAAAAAATAAAACATTGCCATTTGTGACAATATGGATGAACCTACAGGGTATTATGCAAAGTGAAATGAATCAGAGAAACACAAATACTGTGATTTCATTACATGTGGAATCTAAAAAGCAAAACAAATGAACAAAACACAACAAAAGAGAAACACAGTCACTCAGAGAACAATCAGGTGATTGTCAGGGACTAAGTGGTGGGGGATGAGAGAAATAGTAGGTAAGGGAGACTAAGAGGTACTAACTCCCCATTACAAAATAAACAAGTCACAGGTGTGGAACATAAAGCGTAGGGAATGGAGTCAATAATTATGTAACATTTTGTATGGTGACAAATGGTTATTACACCTTGTACAGGGATCACTTTGAAATGTACAGAAATACTGAATTACTGTATTGTGCACCAGGAACTAACACAGTGGTATAGGTCAATTATACTTCAAAAACGAACTCATAGAAAAAGAGATCAGATTTGTGATTAACAGAGGTCAGGGTAGAGGAAGAGGCACTGGGTGAAGGTAGTCTAAAAGTACAAACTTCGACTTGTAAGATAAATAAGAACTAGGGATGTAATGTGCAACATGATAAATATAATTAGCACTGCTCTATGTTACACACAGAACCTAAGAGAGTAATTCCTAAGAGTTCTCATCAGGAGGAAAAAATTTTTTTCTATTTCTCTCATTTTGTATCTATATGGAATGATGGATGTTTACTAAACTTACTGTGGTTATACATTTCATGATGTATGTAAGTCAAATCATCATGCTGAACAGCTTAAACTTACACTGTGAATTTATTTTTTACAGTGGTATGGATTAGTGATTTTGAAACCACTCTATGTGGATTTAAGAATTAAATATATAAGAAAACATACTGTAGATGATGGGAAGAGGGTCTTACTGTCAGAGAATGGTGTTGACAATATGGAAAGGAGGGGCTCTCTGGTAGTGCAATGGACAGGAATCTGTCTGTCAGTGCAGGGGGCACAGGTTTGATCCCTGGTCTGGGACGATCCTACATGCTGTGGGGTGGCTGGGCCACGCACAACTACTGAGCCTGCCTGCTTTGGGGCCCATGCATCGCAACTACTAAAGCCCATGCACCTACAGCCTGTGCTCTGCAACAAGAGAAGCCACCTCAGTGAGAAGCCTGCGCACTGCAACTAGGGAGTAGCCCCCATTCTCCACAACTAAAGAAAAAGCCCTCACAGCAGCGAAGACCCAGCACAGCCAAAAATAAATTAAATTTTTTATAAAAGTTCTTAAAAAAAGTAAATATGGAAAGGGGGAAGACGAAGATGAACCTGTGATGCTGGGTGGAAACTGGGGATGGCCGTAAGTAAGTATGCCTGATTTTTAATATATATAGTGACAGACAAGATGGGAATTAGGATGGCGCAAATGTAACTGTGGTTTCAGATCGTGAATTTTAAATTACAACTAGGCTTAAACACATCTTTATTAATCAAAATAGGAACCATTACAATCAACACATTTTTGCCAATGAGGAATAGGTTTGCTTATTCCTATAGTGTAAAAATCTGTGCTTTGGGATTCAACAAACTCTTGGAAAGCATTTTCTGTCTTCTGCTGGTTGTGGAAGCATTTCCCCGCAAAAAGTTGTTGAGATGCTTGAAGAAGCGGTAGTTGGTTGGTGAGAGATCAGGTGAATATGGCAGATGAGGCAAAACTTCGCAGCCCAATTTGTTCAACTTTTTGTATGGTGGTAAAATGTGTGGTCAGGCGTTGTGGAGAATTGGGTCCTTTCTGTTGACCAATGCTGGTTGCAGGCATTGCAGTTTTTGGCACATCTCATGGATTTGCTGAGCATACTTCTCAGATGTAATGGTTTCCCCAGGATTCAGAAAGCTGTAGTGGATCAGACAGGCAGCAGACCACCAAATAGTGACCATGACCTTTTTTGGTGCAAGTTTGGCTGTGGGAAGTGCTTTGGAGCATCTTCTTAGTCCAACCACTGAGCTGGTTGTTGCGATTGTCATGTAAAATCCACTTTTTGTTGCATATGACAATCTGGTCAAGAAATGGCTTGCTGTTGCTGCATAGAATAACAGAAGGCCACACTTCAAAATGATTCTTCTAAACTGCAGTCATCTCATGAGCTTATCAGCTAACACTAACACTTATCAGCTCACTTATCAGCATTCTCACCTTTCCAATTTGCCTGGTCAACACGGAGTTCTCTGGCAACTTCTCGTGTAGTTTTAAGAGGAGCACCTTCAATGATCCTCTCAATTGGTTGTCGTCAACTTCTGATGGCAGGCCACTGTGCTACTCCATCTTCAAGATTCTGGTCTCCTTTGCAAAACTTCTAGAACACCACTGAACTGTATATTCGTTAACAGTTCCTGGGGCAAATGCATTGTTGACGATGCAAGCTGTCTCCGCCACTTTACGACCCATTTTGAACTCAAATAAGAAAATTGCTTGAAACTGCCTCCTGCCTAACATCATTTCCCTAGTCTAAAATAAATATAAAATAAGCAGTAAGTAATAAGTCATTATCAAAAAACACAAGGCAAGAAATGTGTATTAAAATGATGCATAACATAACCACATATTTAAAAATGTACTCAGATATCAAATGGCAATTTCAACAATGCAAAAACCATAATTACTTTTGCACCAGACTAACATTAATTACAAAATTACAATGAGAAAGCTGACAAGACAGAGCAACACTTCTGTGATCTTCCTGCAACCTGGTCTAATCATGAGGAGACAAGAGATGAACCCAGATGGAATGTCATTCCACATAATAGTTGACCTGTACTCTTCAAAAACTTCATAAAAGACGAAAAAAGAAAAAGTATAGGACTACAGAAAAGATTGCATTTTAAAGGAGACTAAGAGACCAGACAACTAAATGCAACATGTGATCACTGTACTGTGAACAGGGAAAATTCACCTTATTTCTTTTGTTACAAAGGATACTATTAGAATGACTGGCTTGATTTGAATAAGGTCTGGGATTGGTCAATAGTGCTTTACCAATGTTAATTTCTGATTTAAATAATTGTACTTCGTTTAAATGAGAATATCTTTACTTTTAGGAAACACACACCTAAGTGTTTACAGGTAAAAAAGCAACATATCTGCAACCTACTCTCACATGTTCAGGGAAAAAATATTATGCACAGATATGGAAAGAGAATGAAAAAGTAAGTTTAATTAAGACATTAACATTTGAGGAATCTGGATGAAGGATATAAAGGATATTTTTTGTAACTTTAAGTCAGAAATTATTTCAAAATAAAGTTTAAAAAGCCCACTGTACATATTAGGGCTGTGCATTTCAGTGTATGCAACACAAAACATGACTCAACTTTAAAAAATTTTAATGACAAAAATTTTTCAAATAGATAAAATGCTGTGAATACTGTCAAACACTGCCAATAAAAGTATAAATTGGTATCATGTTTCTAGAGAGGCCTTGGAAACATGTTAAAGAACCCAGAAAGAGATCTAAATTCTTTGGCCCTGTAATTCAATATTTATGACTTTATTCTAAAGAAATATTCTGGAATAAATATAGAAGTAAAATGACTTATGTGCAATGCTATTCATCTTAGCATTAACTATAGCAGCAAAGCCCAAGACATGATCTTCAAAGTTAATCAATAAGGAGTGATTCAGTTTCAGTTCAGTCACTCAGTCGTGTCCGACTCTTTGCGACCCCATGAATTGCAGCACGCCAGGCCTCCCTGTCCATCACCAACTCCCGGAGTTTACCCAAACCCATGTCCATCGAGTCAGTGATGTCATCCAACCATCTCATCCTCTG
Organism: Giraffa tippelskirchi; assembly: GCF_054371585.1. Classification (NCBI taxonomy): domain Eukaryota; kingdom Metazoa; phylum Chordata; class Mammalia; order Artiodactyla; family Giraffidae; genus Giraffa; species Giraffa tippelskirchi. The sequence continues at coordinate 28,368,930 of NC_137287.1, forward strand.
TCGTCCCCTTCTCCTCCTGCCCTCAATCCTTCCCAGCATCAGGGTCTTTTCCAATGAGTCAACTGTTCGCATGAGGTGGTCAAAGTATTGGAGTTTCAGCTTCAACATCAGTCCTTCCAATGAACACCCAGGACTGATCTCCTTTAGGATGGATTGATTGGATCTCCTTGCAGTCCAAGGGACTCTCAAGAGTCTTCTCCAACACCACAGTTCAAAAGCATCAATTCTGCGGTGCTCAGCTTTCTTCACTGTCCAACTCACATCCATACATGACCACTGGAAAAACCATAGCCTTGACTAGACGGACTTTTGTTGGCAAAGTAATGTCTCTGCTTTTAAATATGCTATCTAGGTTGGCCATAACCTTCCTTCCAAGGAGTAAGCGTCTTTTAATTTCATGGCTGCAATCAAGGAGTGATTAAATTATGGCAAATATATAATATATTGTACAGCCACTGAAATAATGGCTTCAAAATAAAAAAAAAAATAATTATTGGATGTTTACAATGGGCCAATACTGAGTCAGACACAATACCGAGTCAAACACGACTGAGCGACGAACACTAACACACACCAAAGAAGTAAAAATGTTGATTTCATTTTCAGAGGAATATTTAATAACATGGAAGAATGTGCGCTATGAAGATGAGGGGAGAAAAGGAGGCCATAAAAATGGATACTCAGTATGGTCTCCATCTTGTTTTTCTAAAAATTCTATGAATGAAAAAAAAAGTTTAGGAGAAAATACTGAGCAATAGGACTTACTAATTTTATTAATACATGCTCTGCTTTTTATCCTCCCAAACTTCAAAAATGGTCTAAAATGATTATGCATTATATTTATGACTGAAAAAACTAAGCCTTATTAACAATGTATCTTTTATATTAAAATATCTTGAATTGGTTAGCCAAGCTGCTTCCTCATAGTAACAGTCTGTCTGTAATTCACTTAAATTTTAAGGTACTGTAATTCTAGATAAGCAAATAGAGACGTCTATAAAAAGGAGCGACAACCATTGAAAAAATACTTATTACAGTTATAAAGCATTTCTACAGATTCTAAATGGGAAAGAAATGAGTGTTTTATTTCATCAGACCTGTCAGCAAATCATTGTATTCTGACTCTTTGCAAAATAGGTATTTCCTTACCTCATATAATTCTGATATTGTTCTAGGAAATGACTCATATATTACACACTATCGTCATTCTCTATGATCTTGGCAAATAAATTATGCCTAATATTTCTTTAAAAACATTAAAAATGAATCCACTTGAAAAGAATTAACAAGATTTTTTTAAAATGCCTCCATTATACATTATGGAGGATTGCACCCAGTTTGAGTGTCTGAGGGACAGATGACATACCTACCACCAACCCCATAGCCACAGTTCAGTAAAGCAGTCTAGTAATGCTAATTAGAGGAAAAATATTTTAATGAGAAGGCTAAAATATAATAACAGGCATCCCAGAATTTTGAGCTACAAAATTAACTTACAACAAGAGAATTTTTACCATTTCACAAATTGAAACTCTCTTGTTTACAGTGTAAACATATTTTGACGAACCACTCAAAGAGAGAAGAGGACATTTTAGGCATACTGTATTTGTTGTTGTTCAGTCTCTAAGTCATGTCCGACTCTGTGATACCATGGACTATAGCATGCCAAGCTCCCCTGTCCTTCACTATTTCCCAGGGTTTGCTTGAATTCACGTCTATTGAGTAGGTGATGCTATCTAAGCATCTCATCCTCTGCTGACCCCTTCTCCTTTGCCTTCGATCTTTCCCAACATCAAAGACTTTTCCAATGAGTTGGCTCTTCCCATCAGGTGGTCAAGGTATTGGAGCTTCATCTTCAGCATCAGTCCTTCCAATGAATATTCAGGGTTGATTTCCTTTAGGATTGACTGGTTTGATCTCCCTGCAGCCCAATGGACTCTCAAGAGTCTTCTCCAACACCACAATTTGAAAGCATCAATTCTAAGGCGTTCAGCCTTCCTTATGGTCCAACTCTCACATCTGTACATGACTACTGGAAAAACCATAGCTTTAACTATACAGATCTTTGCTGGTAAAGTGATATCTCTGCTTTTCAATACACTGTCTTGGTTGGTCATAGCTTTTCTTCCAAGGAGTAAGGGTCTTTTAGTCTTGTGGCTGCAGTCACCATCCACAGCAATTTTGGAGCCCAAGAAAATAAAATCTGTCACTGTTTCCACTTTTTCCCCATCTATTTGCCAGGAAGTAATGGGATTGGATGCCATGATCTTTGTTTTTGAATGCTGAATTATAAGCCAGTTTTTTCACTCTCCTCTTTGATCTTCATCAAGAGGCTTTTTATTTTCTCTTCACTTTCTGCCATTTGAGTGGTATTATCTGCATATCTGAAATTGTTGATATTTTTCTCAGAAATCTTGATTCTAGCTTGGGATTCATCCATTCTGGCATTTTGCATGATGTATGCTACATATAGGTGTCCAATATGCTACTGGGAAGAGTGCAGAGCAATTACGAATAGCTACAGAAAGAACAAAGTGGCTGGGCCAAAGCAGAAATGACGCTCAGCTGTGGATGTGTCTGGTGGTGAAAGTAAACTCTTATGCTGAAAAGAACAATATTGCATAGAAACCCAGAAAGTTAGGTCCATGAATCAAGGTAAATTAGAGGTGGTCAAGCAGGAGATGGCAAGAGTGAATATCAACATCTTAGGAATCAGTGAACTAAAATGGATGGGAATGGGTGAATTTAATTCAGATGACCATTATATGTACTACTGTAGGCAAGAATCCCTTAGGAGAAATGGAGTGGCCCTTAGAATCAACTAAAGAGTCAAAAATGCAGTACTTGAGTGCAGTCTCAAAAACAACAGAATGATCCCGGTTCATTTCCAAGGCAAACCACTCAACATCACAGTAATCCAAGTCTATACCCCAACCACTAATGCCAAAGAAGCTCAAGTTGACTGGTTCTATGAAGACCCAAAACACCTTCTAGAACTAACACCAAAATAAGATGTCCTTTTCATCATATAGGGTATAATATATAAATGAGACTAAATCTCATTTTAACTCCTTTATTCCTGTAAATAGAAACAATTCAATAATAAGAATTGTTACAGACATTTATTGAGGACTAACTGTATATAAGACACTATGGGGCTTCCCTGGTGGCTCAATGGTAAAGAATCCGCCTGCCAATGTAGGAAACATGGGTTTGATCCTTTACCTGGGAAGATCCTACATGCCACAGAGTAACTAAGCCATGTGCCACAACTACTGAATCTGTGCTCTAAAGCCCTGGAACTGCAACTACTGAGCTCATGTGCTGCAACTACTGAAGCCTGCACACCCTAAAGCCTGTGCTCCACAACCAGAGAAGTCACTGCAATGAGAAGTCCATGCATAGCAACTAGAGAGTAGCCCCTGCTCTCCACAAGTAGAGAAAAGCCTGCACAGCAATGAAGACCCAGCACAACCAAAAATAAATAAATAAAAAAATTATTTCAGAAAGACATTATGCTAAGAACTCCATTTCATTTCATTCCCTCAAACCACTATAACAGATAATGATATTTATTTTACTTCTATCCCAACTTATAGATGAAGAAACCAAAACAGTGGTAAGGTAATTGGCTGGGATTCTTAAACTGAGAGCTGTCTGTACCCAAATTCCCCGGTCTCAGCCAGGATATATCTGAAGACTTTACACGACCTAACTAATTAAGGAATACATTAACAAATGGAGTTAAAATGTATTTTAACAATTTCAAAAGTGGTAGTGTATTACTGTATACAAAGATTTTAATCTATGGCAAAAAACCCAAAACCAAAACAATTTAAATGTCTAAGAGTGAGGATCTGGTTAACTGAACTATATCTGATGTACTTATTTGACAGGATAGGCAATGATTAAATTGATGTTTATAAAATAAAATATTAAAAGTTACAGAAAAAGTATGAAAACGAACAAACCCAGGAAACAAATTTATATAAATGACACCACATTTTAAGACCAAACTAGCCTACACAGAAAAGATTAAGGAGATACTAAAAAATTTAACTGTGCTACCTGAGTACATTTGAGCATTTAACAGTGGTATCTGAGTGGGAATACATATTAACTTGTTTCTCCTCTTCTTTCTCACCAATTTGCCATAGTACATACCACTAGTCAAACTATTTTTAATGAATAGTCAAACTATTTTGAAAAGCGCTAATAAGTAGCTAAGCAGCGTGTGTGTGCACACACACACACGCACACAAACCAAAGAAACTGCAAAGCCAAGAATGAGAAGTGCAAACAATGACTGGCAATAAAAACACTTCTATTAAAAACTGATACCAGCTTTTTAGTTATGGATGATCACAATGGTTTCTTTTCCAGTTTTCTGTTTGTTGTGCTTTAAATTTTCCCCCTAGATACTATTTTTAGAAACATGAAGTTTTGTTTTTTTTAACCTTAGAGAACACTACTTATACCTGAACTTAAGAAGAGTTAAGAAGTTTCAAGGAGAAGGGTGAGAACTTCTAACAAAAGAAAAACAGGAAAGAAAATAGGAAATAGGGCAAATTTACCAAAGGCACTGTCAAGCAGAAACATTTTCTTAAGTCACAATGTTAGAGACTATTTATACACAGAATACAAATATAAACAAAAAAATTAAGAGGAAAATGAGAAGTGGGAATACTAGATGTACTGTGAACATTTTACACATACACATCACTTCAGTTCAGTTCAGTCGCTCAGTCGTGTCCGACTCTTTGCAACCCCATGAACTGCAGCACGCCAGGCCTCCCTGTCCATCACCAACTCTCGGAGTTTACCCAAACTCATGTCCATCGAGTCAGTGATGCCATCCAGCCATCTCATCCTCTGTCGTCCCCTTCTCCTCCTGCCCCCAATCCTTCCCAGCATCAGGGTCTTTTCAAATGAGTCAACTTTTCGCATGAGGTAGCCAAAGTATTGGAGTTTCAGCTTCAACATCAGTCCTTCCAATGAACACTCAGGACTGATCTCCTTGCAGTCCAAGGGACTCTTCCAAGAGTCTTCTCCAACACCACAGTTCAAAAGCATCAATTCTTCAGCGCTCAGCTTTCTTCACAGTCCAACTCTCACATCCATACATGACTACCGGAAAAACCACAGCCTTGACTAGACGGACCTTTGTTGGCAAAGTAATGTGTCTGCTCTTCAATATGCTGTCTAGGTTGGTCATAACTTTCCTTCCAAGGAGTAAGCGTCTTTTAATTTCATGGCTGCAATCACCATCTGCAGTGATTTTGGAGCCCAGAAAAATAAAGTCTGACACTGTTTTCACTGTTTCTCCATCTATTTCCCATGAAGTGATGGGACCAGATGCCATGATCTTAGTTTTCTGAATGTTGAGCTTTAAGCCAACTTTTTCACTCTCCTCTTTCACTTTCATCAAGAGGCTTTTTAGTTTCTCTTAATGATTATACAGTGGAAATAAGAAACAGATTTAAGGGACTAGATCTGATAGACAGAGTGCCTGATGAACTATGGATGGAGGTTTGTGACACTGTACAGGAGACAGTGAGCGCCGAAGAACCGATGCTTTTGAACTGTGGTGTTGGAGAAGACTCTTGAGAGTCCCTTGGACTGCAAGGAGACCCAATCAATCCATCCTAAAAGAGATCAATCCTGGGTGTTCATTGGAAGGTCTGATGTTGAAGCTGAAACTCCAATACTTTGGGCACCTCATGCGAAGGGTTGACTCATTGGAAAAGACCCTAATGCTGGGTAGGATTAGGGGCGGGAGGAGAAGGGGACGACAGAGGATGAGATGGTTGGATGGCATCACCGACTCGATGGACATGGGTTTGGGTAAACTCTGGGAGTTGGTGATGGACAGGGAGGCCTGGCGTGCTGCAATTCATGGGGTCGCAAAGAGTCAGACACGACTGAGCGACTGAACTGAACTGAACTGACAGGAGACAGGGATCAAGACCATCTCCAAGAAAAAGAAATGCATAAAAGCAAAATGGCTGTTTAAGGAGGCCTTACAAATAGCTGAGAAAAGAAGAGAAGCAAAAAGCAAATGAGAAAAGGAAAGATATTACCATTTGAATGCAGAGTTCCAAAGAATAGCAAAGAGAGATAAGAAAGCCTTCCTTAGGATCAATGCAAAGAAATAGAGGAAAACAACAAAATGGGAAAGACTAGAGATCTCTTCAAGAAAATTAGAGATACCAAGAGAACATTTCATGCAAAGATGGGCTCGATAAAGGACAGAAATGGTATGGACCTAAAAGAAGCAGAAAATATTAAGAAGAGGTGGCAAGAATACACAGAAGAACTGTACAAAAAAGATCTTCACGACCCAGATAATCACAATGGTGTGATCACTCACCTAGAGCCAGACACATACATATAAGCATAAATTTAATAAAGAAGAAGAAGAAACCTTGGGAAACACCATGACAAAGTACATCTCTGTTTTTATTAGACTGCACACAATTTTCAAATGAACCAATATAAAAAGACTGGGAAACCAGAATATTCTAGAAAAAAAATCTTAAAATAACAGGGCAAATTCTTGAACACAGAGATCTGTAAAGCACTAAATTGTGTATAATTAAATACATACAGCTCCGAATGATATTAATGTTCCCAGTAATCAACAATTCCTTTTCAAAATGAGGCTCATTACCACTTCACCACATTCATAATAGCATAGAACTTTATGAGCATCACACAGTCTGAATAGATGAATATACCCTAGGGCTCAAGCAGGAATTTTTCATTCCCAGAGTCTGGAGCTAGTTCTGTGAGCCAGAGGGGGGAAAAAATTAAGTTTCTTAAAGTATGTGCTAGCCAGTGACAGAAATTTTCAGTCACAAATGGCAATATATATATATATACACTTAAGCACTGAAACAAATTAAAGATAACAGTATACTGCTTAGCAATAACACAGAAGCCCTGTTTTTAGCATTTTGAAAATAATATTTTCAAAAATATATGATGAAAATTAAGCCAACTTTCTTCAGTGTTTTTATATTTGGTTGATCTGTTTCCATAGCAAACACAACCCCAATAACACTTACCAATGGCTGTGGAATGAACTAAACTCAAAGACTGCTTCTTTCCCCCTTTGTAACCCTGGCATTTAGCACATCATCCCACACTTAATAAATCTGCTACATCAATAAAAAATAATCATAAAACCAATTAGGTCAAAATGCATCCACTGACAAGGGTGGTAATGTAATAGCAATATATTCTTTTTTCTTTAAGATATCCATACATGCTTAAGAGGCCATAACATACAGGCACAAATAAACTCATTCTTAGAGGCTTCTAGCAGTTTCAGCAAAATACATCTTAATCTGAATTGATGCAGAATGAATTGTCTTTCAAAGGGGTTTTCAACTTGACAGAAACATAAATTAATACATAATTTTCTACCTCAGTGACAACTGGTTAAGAAAGGGTTATCAGAAGTCTACAAAAATCATAGCAAAGAAGAATAGAAAGCAGTGTTTAAGTCATAAGTCAAAGTAAAAAAACAAAAATGAAATTTGAGGACTATTTCACTGGCAACATTGTTAAAAACAAATTTATACATAAGATCTTTACAATAAAAACTAGAAAACTTTGCTGAGCGAAATGAAGGAACAACTATGTAAGTGGAGAGTTGCTATACTGATGGACTAGAATTAAGCCCAAATTAATCTATAGATTCAACACAATCTCAATCATATTCCTGCTAGATACTTATTTTCTTTTAAAACAAGCTGATTCTAAAACAGAAATGGGATGTAAAGGAACTAGGACATCCAGAGTAATGCTATAAAAGGAGAACAAAGTTGGAGGAGTTACCCTACCTGATTTCACGACTGACTGTGAAGCTATAGTCATCAGGACAGGACCCGCAAAAGAATTAAGAAATAGATCAATGGCACTGAATGAAGCACTCAGACACAGATCCACACTTAAACGATCACTGGATTTTAAACAAAGATGCCAAAGCATCTCCATGAGGAATGGAAGACTTCTCAACAGTCGTTGTTGAAGCAACCAGAAATCCACTGGGAAAAGATAAGTCTCGACCCCGGCCTCATACTGGACACCAAAGTCCATGTGAAGTGCACCATGGACATAAATGTAAAATCAAAAATGATAAAGCGTGTAGAAAAGCATAAAGGAGAATACTTCCATGGCTTGAGGGTAAGCAAAGGTTTCTGAGGACACAGAAAACAATCATCATAAAAAACTGAAAAATTAGACTTCATCAAAAATTAAGCCTTTTGCTCATCAAAACACATCTAAGAAAATGAAAAAAGTAAGCCACAGACTGGGAGAACATATTTGCAAAACACATATTTCACACATATTAAGCAAATATAAAGAACTCCAACAATCTCATAGTAAAAAGACAAACAACCAAGTTAAAAATGGACAGATGTGCTTCAGGCAATACTATTGTGTTTTAAGTCATATTTAGAATCAGGCTTGAGTGGGGCTGACTATCATCTCAGAGCACACCTGCGCTAAGAGACAGGCAGTGGACTGCAGTGAAGGAAAGTGGGAAGGAGAGGCATGAACAATTTGTTCTCAAAATAAGGACATTTTAAACAGATTCTGAGCTCCAAGCTGATATGCACAGATGCCTCCAATTTATTTTGAAACATGTGAAAAAAAGAATGATGGTTGGAAGAAGACAGATGAGTACACAAGAGATAAAACAGGCATGGAGAAATACTAATGGTAGAACTCGGATGGTGTATATATGAGTGCTCGCTGTAAAATTTTTAGAAAAATGCACAAAAGGTTTGGGAAAAACCTTTCACACAAACAGCCAATAAGTACATTGAAAACCGCTCAATATCATTAGCTATCATAAAATTGCAAATTAACACCACCATGAGACACCACTGCATTCTCACTGGAATGGTTAAAAAGACTAACTTTGCCATAATATGCTGGTGAGGATGTGGCCCAACTAGAACTCTCATACATTTTTGGGGGTAGAAAATGTACAGCTACTTTTGAAAAAGGTACACTTTTTTATAAAATGTAATAAATATCCAGCAATTTTCTCCCACATATATAACGAAATAAATATTTATACAAGAATATTCACAGCAGCTTTATTCATAACAGCCCCAAACAGGAAACAGCTCAGGTGTCCATTAAAAAGAAAACGGATAAACAAATTTTGTGGCACAGAATTGAACATTACTAAGCAATAGAAAAGAATGAAGTACTGATACATACTGTGAATCCCAAGTGCAAAAAGTCTCAAAAAGAGTACCTATTTTATGATTTCATTCATACAAAATGCCCCAAAAGACACACTTCATCTGTGGTGAACAAAACCAGCTCTGAGGGGCTGGGGTGCAGACTGGCTGTGAAGAGCCATGGAGAAACTTTCTGGGGTGATGGTAACACTCTGTATCCTGACTGGTAAGGGTCTGGGATACTATGTGTATGAAAAAACTCACCTCATGGTGCACTTTGCCGCTGCTGTTGTTTGGTCACTAAGTCGTGTCTGACTCTCTTTGACCCCATGGACTGCAGCCTGCCAAGCTCCTGTTCATGGGATTTCCCAGGCAAGAATACTGGAGTGGGTTGTCATATCCTTCTCTAGGGGATCTTCCTGATCCAGGGGATCAAACTCATGTCTCCTGCTTAACAGGCGGATTCTTTACCACTGAGCCATAATGGTGTACTTTAGATTTGTGCATTTCATCACACCCACGTTTAAATATGTGTTTTGTATTAGAAAATGTAAATCACTACTAAACTTTCCATAATGATGCTCATTTTGAAGTGTTTAGAGTTGAAGTGTACTAACATCCACAATTATTTTTGAAGTACATGAAAAATGTGATAGGACTGGTAAAGGAACAGAGGATATATAGAAAAATGTTAATACAGAATTTAGGTATTTGTTATATGAGTATTTCATACATAATTCTCTCAGCTTTTCAAGATTATTGAAGTTTTCAAAATAAAGTGTTGGCCAACAACCAAATAAAAACCTTAGGGTATCTTTTAATTTCCACAATCAGAGAATAATATGTCATCCTATTCTTGCTGATTTTTGACATGCACACTTGGAAACAGCTGCTCTATTTTGGACAGAAAGCAAATATTATCACAATTTCTTCCTTCAAAGTTATTATGCTCTACTTCTTACCTTCAACTATGGGGAAGGAGAAATAGAAACAAATGGCTCTAACTACAGAAAAACTAAGCCTCCTGTCACTTAAAAGCAAAACATTCAAAGAAGGTTAAATTACAAAATAGTACCTAAAAAACCAGTTAACACTAAATATTTTATATAGCAAAGTATACCAGAACTGAGAAGACTCACAAACTCAGGTTTAACACTCAAGGCAGAGACTGTTAACCATTTCATCGTTTAGAATGACCAGCAGCAGTTGACTGAGTCATCTAGTTGGATGAAAGTCGTTTTATGGTGCAAGACAAGAAGTAGGAGTGTTAGAAGACGGTGCCACACAAACAAGGCTGTGCAGGTGAGAGGGCACAACATGTACAAGAAGGCAGACAGAACAAACTGCCCAACAACAGAGTCCCAAGGGTGAACAAGGTACAGGAGAGCCAGAGGTTCAGCAGAGCTTGGAGTGCAGGGTATAGGAGGGCACAAGAGAAGGCGGGATGACCAGGCAAGGTTTGGGCCATAAAAGGACTTGAGAGTCCACAAGGTGTCTGGGATTTATCCCAAAGACAATGTGGAGTCACTTCGCAGTGGGCCAGGGTGTCATACCTACATGTGTGGGAAGATGGTCTGGCAGCTGTGAGGCAGGGAGGAGGAACAGACAACTAGCAGCTTACTGCAGTTCTCCAAGGCAGCAACGGTGGAGGAGGAGGAACAGACCAGAAGTCATTTTCCTTTGGTTTCTCAGACAGTCCTTCTATTGACCACGTGATCTATCCTCAAATGGTGGTGGCAACTAGACTTTAGGGCACTATGTCAAGCAATTAAATTATCTAAACTGACAACCTACTCATACTAGATATATCCTTAACTTAAAGGAAACTCAGTATTGGGACAAAAGATCAGTAATTACCATAAAAACTATATTTTGAGCCAAGGGAGCAACAGTCTGATCTTTTTCAGACTGGAAAAAAGTGCTAAAATCTCAAACCTGAAACTTGAAAAGAAGACATAATTCAAAATCTTATTTTTGTCTTCAGTTTTCTTCTTTTTCATATAGAGTCAATCCTAAATTTCAACTAAAAATGATTAAACTCTTAAAATCTGATCCAGAGAGTCAATTCTTGGAAAGGACCCTAATGGTGGGAAAGATGGAAGGCAGAGGATGAGATGGTTAGATAGCATCACCAACTCAATGGACATGAATTTGAGCAAACTCCGAGAAATAGTGAAGGAAAAAAAGCCTAGTGTGCTACAGTTCACGGGGATGCAAAGAGTCAGACACAACTTAGCAACAGAACAACAACTCTAAAAACAGGAAAGATGCCCATAACTAAGTCCCAAAACTAATGCATTGGAGTCATCAAGACCTGGGTTCAGACAAATCTCAACCTGCCACTTCCAGGCATTTAACTTTGGGAAATTTCCAAATATTAATAAGGTAATAGTAAGGCAGAAGGTGAACAGGAACTAAAGAGACTCTTTTGAGGGTGAAGGAGAGAGTGAAAGAGCTGGCTTAAGACTAAATATTAAAAAAAACTAAGATCATAGCATCCGGCTACATTACTGCATGGCAAATAGAAGGGGAAAACAAAGTAGTGACAGATTTCCTTTTCCTTCTTCCAAAACCACTGCAGATGGTGACTGCAGCCATGAAATCAGATGATTGCTTCTTGGCAGGAAAGCGATGACAAACCTAGACAGTGTGTTGAAAAGCAGAGACATGACTCTGCCAACAAAGGTCCATATAGTCAAGGCTGTGGTCTTCCCAGTGGTCACGTACGGTTGTGAGAGCTGGACCATAAAGAAGGCTGAACGCCGAAGAATTGATGCCTTCAAACTGTGGTGCTGGAGAAAGCTCCTGAAAGTCTCTTGGACAGCAAGGAGATCAACCCCGAATATTCACTAGAAGGACTGATGCTGAAACTGAAGCTCCAGTATTTTGGTCATTTGACGTGCACAGACAACTCATTGGAAAAGTCCCTGATGCTGGGAAAGATCGAGGGCAGGAGGAGAAGAGGGTGTCAGAGGATGAGATGGCTGGATGGCATCACCAATGGAATGAACATGAATTTGGGCAAACTCCCAGAGATGGTGAGGGACAGGGAGGCCTGGCATGATGCAGTCCATGGGGTCATAGGCCACAAAGAGTCAGACATGATTGGGCAACTGAACAACAATAGTTAAGGTAAGTTCCTTATCTGTATAATAGGAGAGATAAATCTTACCTCTCTAGCACAAATGCAGGGAGGATTTAATGAAGTAATGCAAGTACGACACCCAGTACCATGTCCACATTATAAGAAGCTGTCAATAAACACGGATGCCTATTCCATTCTTCTTACCTATGACTTCCAGTGAAAATAACTAAGAGAAAAGAAGATAAAAGTTTGCTTTTACAAGTACAATATAAATATGTGTGAACTACTTAAAAAATGTTTTTTACATGGGCTCTATCTCTCAATAAACAACATTATTGAAAAGTAAATGCCCTCATTAAATTAAAATGTAGCTTGGGCTTAGACAAATTGATAGATAATGCTAAATATTGGGAAATGTGTTAACAGAAATCATGGCTGTAATGACTATTGATTTCCCTGCAAACTGAAATACTTCTTTTCCTTGGGAAGTTGAACCACCTCTTTAAAAAGTTTCTTCAAAATGGTCATACTTGACTTGTTCCCAATTGAGTTCCAAGAAAATCTATCCAAATGATATAAAAGTATAAAAAATGGTACACTATGAAATCTGTTACCTATTTCAATAACAATATATAATAATGTGTAAGAAACAATAATGAAAAAAAGCAAAAGGCTAAGTGTGAGTAGGAGAAAAGAACAGATGGAAAAGAGTCTTATCTGAGTATCCTTTTTATACAGTTCTGTGGACCATGGTCAATTTTTGCATATTTTAAAAAATACAATTAAATCAATAAGGATTGGCAACACGTTAGAATTTTATACAAGCAAAAAGAAATGAACCTAATTGTCTATTAAACTGATAAAATCACAAAAGAAAGAAAAGAATCTAAGAAACTTTTAAACACAGTCATGACAATCCACCTTCAATGGACTATATAACAACAAAACAAACTACAAAGAAATTTAGGATTTCATGTTTGTTGTTAGTAGCAGTATTGGAGTGTAATCCTGAAATCAGTTCGTACATTTAGGACTGAGCTAGTGAGTAAATTAGATACGTCAGGAATCAAGGAGAAAGAATATGCAAGAATGGGAGAAAGGAGAGGAAGAAGCCAATGGTATTAAGATTGAAGTTAGGTTTAGGATTTTTAAACTTTTAATTTTAATGTAATATATATACAAAAAAACGTGCATATAAGTGTATAATCTGCTGAGTGTCGACAAACTGAACACACTCATGCAACAAGCTCTAGGAAACCAAACATTTCTCATACCCTAACACTCCTGCTTTCTGCTTCCCTTCTGTTTCCTTGTCCCGCAGCAAGGATAACTGCTACGCTGATTTCTAACATCAAAGACTAGTTTTGCCTGTTTTTGTACTTTATGTAAGTGGAATTATATAGTATGTACTCTTCTGTGACTGGCTGCCTTTGCGCAATGTTATTTTTGTGAGGTTGTGCATGTTCTTACACGCAGCTATAGCCTGTTCGTTCTCGTGGCTGTTTTCCACTGTGTGACACATCACAATTAGAACATTCGACTGTAAACGGGCATTGGGAGAGTTTCCAGTCTTTCCCTATAACCAGTAGTGCTACTACGAACATTCCAGTAGACTGAACCATATGAAATTGCTGATAGTACCTACAAAAATGGCAATTTCATATCATTCAAATTAATACATCATCTTCTGAAGAACATATATATATATTCCTGTTGAGTAAATACTAGAAGTGGAATTGCTGACACTTAGGGTTAAGCAAACAGTTTTCTAAAATGGTTTTATACCAGTTTACATGTCCATTAATTGCTCTATATCCTTGATGTAACTGATGTTTTCTTTTTCCATGCATCCATTCCAGCTGCCATAATACTTCACGGTGGTTTTCATTTGCACAGCTCTAATGACTAATAAATCCATATCCATATCTATGCATACCATTTGTATTTCTATTTTGTGAAGTCTGTGTTGAGGCTTTTGTTCATTTATTCATATTGGCTTATAGGAGAGCTTTATATATCCTGGAGAAGAATCTTGTTAAATATATGTATTTTGAATTATCTCTTTCCACTCCGTGGGTTGCCTTTTCTCTTTCAATGATGTCTTTAGGTGCGGAAGAGTAATTCATTTAATTACAGCACAGTCTATCAGGGTTTTCATTTATGAATAGTGCTATTTGTATTCTATTTAAGATATTTTGTTCACCCTAAGCTTATGGAGAATTTTTTCCTCCAAAAGGTTTACTGCTTTACCTTTCAGAGCTGAACTTTTCTGTGTACAATATAAAATCCAGATTAATTTCTTTCCACTGGATATTTAATTAGTGAAAGTGAAGTCGCTCAGTCGTGTCCGACTCTTTGCGACCCCATGGACTGTAGCCTACCAGGCTCCTCCGTCCATGGGATTCTCCAGACAAGAATACTGGAGTGGGTTGCCATTTCCTTCTCCAGGATATTTAATTAACCTGCAACTATTTGTTTAAAGAGATGATTTTTTCCTCACTGCATGTATTATACATGGCACTTTTGTAACAAATCAGGTAACAGAATATTGTCTGATTTCTCTATTCTGCTCCATTGGTCAGGTTGTTTATCTGTCTAAACTAGTATAATGTTATAGGAGGTCTTTAATATCTGGTAATATAAATTCTCTGGCTTTGCTCACCTTTTTCAAAGAAAGAGTATAAAGTGAAATATGACATGAGAAGGGAATACTGAACATGACTGTGAGTTTTTCATTATTTGTGTGAATGTCCACATGAGTGAACTTCCCAGAGCACCCATTACATATGCTGGATAAGTTGACATTGGAGGCAGTCTGGACAGACTCAAGGAGGTTGATGGTGACTGTAGAATGTTTTAATCTTCAACAAGTTTTTAGGTAAATCCGTTCAAGTAAAATCTTAACATTTAAAATTTTAGCTTAAAATAATTTTAGTTTTATATGCGGTTATATGTATACCTTTTGTGGGAGATCAAATCAGTCAATCCTAGGGGAAATCAGTCCTGAATATTCATTGGAAGGACTGATGCTGAAGCTGAAACTGCAATATTTTGGCCACCTGATATGAACAGCTGACTCACTGGAAAAGACCCTAATGCTTGGAAAGACTGAAGGCAGGAGGAGAAGGGGATGACAGAGGATGAGATGGTTGGATGGCATCACTGACTCAATGGACATGAGTTTGAGCAAGCTGCAGGAGTTGGTGATGGACAGGGAAGCCTGGCGTGCTACAGTCCATGGGGACACCAAGAGTCAGACATGACTGAGTGACTGAACTGAATGAACTGGTGGCTCAATCGGTAAAGAAATGTCCCTGCAATGCAGGAGGCCTGGGTTTGATCCCTGGGTTGGGAAGATCCCCTGTATAAGGGGAGAATCCCACGGACAGAGGAGCGTGGTGGGGTACAGATGAAGGGGTCACAAAGAGTTGGACATGACTCAGCAAGTATACCTTCTGTAACTACTTTCTTTACATATAAGGTTAAGAACAATAGTTTATCTTAAAAATACCTTTATTTTTAACTGTCTTTCTTCTAAATAAAACTTGTGCTGTGCTTAGTCGCTCAGTCGTGTCTGACTCTTTGCGACCTCATGGGACTGTGGCCCACCAGGCTCCTATGTTCATGGGGATTCTCCAGGCAAGAACACTGGAGTGGGTCGCCATACCCTTTATCTTTCCTATTGTAACAGTGCTCTTTATAACCTGAGGTCCCATCTTTACAACTTTCTTTTTAGCTGCTTACCTTTGCATTAATTAAGCCCTCTGACTCTCAGTTTACTGGTCTTATAAAATGGGAACAGTTAAAACCTATCAAATAAGGTAAAATGTCTTTACCTATTCTGGGAAGAAAACCTCTCTTTACTGTCAGAATTCAGCACTTTAACCTGACTATCTACCATTTTGGGTTCCAGGTCCACTGTGTGAGCAAGAGGGGAGAATGCAGTGATGTGTAGAAGAAACACGTGGAAGAACACACAGTGCCTTGGTGTAGGTGGATTAAAAAACTATAAACTGATTGGTTATAGAATAGAAGGGAGTGAGACCAAAAAAGTGTTCTGTTTTTCTGACACAGAGTACAAGAAGATCAGATTGTAATCATTTAATTTACATGATTATATTCCTTAAAAAAGCAAAGGTAGGGAATAATACTTTATAAAGAGTATACAGCAAAAAAAAAAAGAGTATGCAGCTTAAAAATAAAAATTCCATCGGAAAAAGAATCTGCATTAGCGTATTTAAATCACTTAAAAAATTATTTCAAATAATTATGTTTTGAAACATTTGGGACAAGAAAATGGGAGTTGCATACATGAAACTTACATGACAAATGGAAAAGACATCTGGAGAGGGAAGCTCACTGTTAGTACTCTGAAGTGATTCTGATGATAGAGGGAGACTTTGGGTGAAAGGCTTTCCCCAGGGTCATTAATATTTTGTCTCATTCTCTTTAAAATGATCGTATAAGAAGTAGAATACATAGCATTTGTTGCCAATGCTACTGTGAAATGGCAAACTTCAACTGGTGACAGACAGATCAGGAAAAACAAAGGCACGACTTCTATCCATCTTTGAGTTTCTGGGCTCAGGGATTCTCTGAAGTTAATTATTTACAAAGCAATCCTTAAGGCACCACTCTTAACTTTACTTTGGATAGATCCACCCAAACTGTCTCACAAGATACAGAAAAACAAAGTGAAACTCAAGCAAAAATTAAAAAAAAAAAAAAAACTTATCTGATAAAAAACCCAGCATCATATATTCTCAAGTACACCATATGAATATATATTGATGACTCTAATTTTCAAAAACGTTTAATAGTCTTTACTTTCCTGGTATTCAGTACTATCTTATTTATTTGGTTTCTACCTGCTGTAATCAGGAGGTCACCTGGACGAAGTAGGAGTGACAACCAACCCCAGGAGCTCTTCAGAGGGGCAGCACCCAGCCTTATTCGTCTGGGTCTCTGGGGCCAGCTTTGACTCTAAGCCTCACTCCCTCCACCCACTACCAACTCCTCCCATCTGTTCTCTGTCTCCTAACCCCTCAGGCTTCCCAGTGCCTGTGAGACAGCCACACAGGCCACAGATGGCCAGTGAGGGTGGCCTTGTGAACAGACGGGGGAGCCTTCCGTCGCTGAGCCCCAGGGTAATGCAGGAAGGATGACTACGGGGAGCCAGACTACAGAGGTTTTGATTAAACTGTGTTTCTGTGATTCCTAGATGACAGTCTGCTTTATTTCTATTTATACCATTTACCACCATGATGAAGTTCTTTATCAATATAAATTCTCCTTTAAATTAAGTTCTGTTTGTCAACAAAGGATGAGAGTCTATGATGTGTTGTGAAGATTCAACTTGAAGTTTGGGTAGTTCTAAGTAGAATCCCACTCATGTTTCCATAACCATGAGCTACCAAATCACTCTGATATTACCATTAAACAGCATATTGCCAAGCTGAATCAAATTAGAATACTGAGGCAAAGAGAGTTTTTCTTACTTTCAATATTTTAAGGAGAAAATAATATATAATCACTTCTTTATTAACAGAGAATGAACTCTGCAAACGATGAAAACTTTCTTCCTTGAGGCTCCCAAATTTTTTTTTATAATTCTTTTTTTTTAATTGAGGTATAGTTCATTTACAGAATTATATTAGTTTTCAGGTGTATAACACAGTGATCCCAAATTTTTCCAGATGATACTTCATTTATAGTTTTCATAAAATATTGGCTATATTCCCTGTGCTATACAATATATCCTTGTAGCTTATTTAGTTTACATAGTAGTATGTTCGTCTTTCTCTCCTACCCCATCTTGCCCCGCCTCACTGGGAACTGCTAGTTTGTCCTCTGTATCTATGAGCCTGCTTCTTTTTTGTTATATTTACTAGTTTTATTTTTTAGATTCCACATATAAGTGATAACGTAAAGTCTTTGTCTTTCTTAGCCTTATTTTGTTAAGCATAATACCCTCCAGAACCATACATGTTTGTGAAAATGCAAATTTTCATTCTTTTTTGTGGCTAAGTAATATTTCACTACATATAATCACATATTCTTTATCCATTCATCTGTTGATGGACACTTACATTGCTTCTATATCTTTGCTATTGTAAATAATGCTGCTATGGACACTGGTGTTCATGCAAAAAGATGATTCTTGAACCAAATGAATAACTATGTCATTGGCTCCATGTTATCTAAGAAGCTCTAACACATATCTTTACGACAACCTTGCTGACCGTTCACGCCAAGCGCAGAAGCTGGAAAGCTACTTGTCACGAGAACCAACCAAAACTATCAGTCTTAGTTTTTAACCAAAACTCTGGTTGCATTCATTCAGTGATCAAACAGCCAGGAGCACCTTGGTGTGTCCAGTAAGGCTGGAATGTTTGGGTGGATCCCAAAATAAAATGACACTGCAGCTGCAGTCTAGTCAGAAAGCCAGGTTACCTGTATCCAAAGAGGAAACATGCTTCATGGGAAAAGCACAGGTCTTGAATTAAAATCCCAATTCCCAACTTCTGTTTCATGGAATAGCAGATCTACTCTTAACCTCTCACTGTGAGAAACCAGGCAGCCCGACTGGACAAAATACACAAAACAATCGCTCTCCTACCCGGAGAAGCAGGCAACACAGGACTGTGGCCCCTAGGTGTAAGGAAACAGATGAGATGAGCCTTACAACTGCCCTAGCTTTCTGTCTGGAGGCAATCTCTAGACTGAAACTCAAACAGACTCGCTGAACTGAGACAGAGATGAGAGCTTCAGGAGGCTAAGGCAGCCAGAAGTTGCAGTTTCAGAAAAGGAGGGACCTATGCTGAGGAGTTCCAGCAGTCTGCGTTAAGTCTTTGCTGAGTGCTAAGCTGCATGTCCACAAAGTAACATTTCACAAGGCTGGGCAAGAGTGACCAGGGAACTGTATTTAACAATTCCCAAAGTGCACGCAAGGTTTGGGAATGTTCACGCTCCAATTAGCCAGAGTGAAAAGTCCTCCCCGAGCACCTAGTACAGCATTCAGCAAGATTCCAAAGAGGGTCAAGCCCTTAATAGTTAAGGCAGCATCCATGGAACGAATGCTGTCCTAGGTTCTTCCTAACAAAGCTTTAAAAAGGCTGTTTGGGTGATCCAAAAGTCCAATACTCTTACCAAAGCACAACACTTTTTAAAGGAAGACAACAAACTCCAGCCACTCAGCAATGTAATATTCATAGTATTATCTCCAATAAAAAATTACAAGGCTACTTGCAAAAAGGCAAGAAAACACTTCTTAAACATGAGAAAAATTTATCAATAAAAACAAACCCAGAAATGACAGAAAAAAGGAACTATTAACACTGATAACTATGTGCAAGTATTTAAAGGAAAAAGGGAATATAATGAAAACAGAAATGGACAATGCAAAAAGGAGCCTCTAGAGATAAAAATATAATATCTAAGATAAACATTTTACTGGATAACATTAACAACATGTTAGACCTGAATTAGAAAAGATCAGTAAACATTAGGGGAATAAAGAAGCACAGATAATAAGATGTTGTAAGAATAATAATGAAATGAAATACTAAAAAAAGAATAACTTAAAAGAAAAACAGGCAAGAAGAGAGGAATAAAGAAACAGAGAACAGAACGGACAAACATTACGTACAATAAAATGACAGATCTAAACTCAACTGTGGTAGGTAGCCTCTAAGACAATCCTCAATGATCCCAGCCTTCTGATATTCATGGTCTTAAATAATCCTCTTCCCTTGAGCAATCTGCTTCTAATCAATATAACAGAATACTGGAGTGGATAGCCCTTCCCTTCTCCAGGAGATCTTCCCAACCCAGGGATCAAACCCACGTCTCCCACATTGCAGGCAGACTCTTTACCAGCTGAGCCACAATGGAAGCCCAAGAATACTGGAATGAGTAGCCTATCCCTTCTCCAGCAGATCTTCCCGACCTGGGAATCGAACCAGGGTCTCCTGCATTGCAGGCGGATTCTTTATCAACTGAGCTGTCAGGGAAGCCCATCAATATACCAGGGCAATGTTAAGGAAATGTTGCAAAAAATTCTCACTTTTGTCTTGCTAGCGTTATTCTCTTACTGGCTTTGATAAAATAAACTGCCATGTTGGAGAGGCCCGTGTGGCAGGGAACTGAGGGCGGCCTCCAGCCAACAGCCAGCAATGAACTGAGGTACTTAGTCCAACAGCCCTAAAGGTACTGAATCTTGCCAAAAACAACTTAACTAAGGTTCAGTTCAGTTCAGTTCAGTCGCTCAGTCATGTCCGACTCTTTGCGACCCCATGAATCACAGCACGCCAGGCCTCCCTGTCCATCACCAACTCCCGGAGTCCACCCAAACCCATGTCCATAGAGTCGGTGATGCCATCCAGCCATCTCATCCTCTGTTGTCCCCTTCTCCTCCTGCCCCCAATCCTTCCCAGCACTAGAGTCTTTTCCAATGAGTCAACTCTTCGCATGAGGTGGTCAAAGTATTGGAGTTTCAGCTTCAACATCAGTCCTTCCAATGAACACCCAGGACTGATCTCCTTTAGGATGGACTGGTTGGATCTCCTTGCAGTCCAAGGGACTCTCAAGAGTTTTCTCCAACACCACAGTTCAAAAGCATCAATTCTTCGGCGCTCAGCTTTCTTCACCGTCCAACTCTCACATCCATACATGACTACTGGAAAAACCATAGACTTGACTAGACAGACCTTTGTTGGCAAAGTAATGTGTCTGCTTTTTAATATGCTGTCTAGGTTGGTCATAACTTTCCTTCCAAGGAGTAAGCATCTTTTAATTTCATGGCTGCAATCACCATCTGCAATGATTTTGGGGCTCCCAAAAATAAAGCCTGGCATTGTGGTTAGAAGTGGATCATTCCCCAGTTGAACCTTCAGATGAAACCAGGGCCTTGCCTGATATCTGACTACAGGCTTGTGAAGCAGGTACCAAGTTAAGCTGTGTCTGAATTTCTGATCCACAGAAACTGTTAGATCGTAAATTTGTCCTGTGTGAAGCTGCTAAGGTATGAAGCAGTTGGTTACACAGCAATAGGTAACTAATACATCAGACATATCAATAATTACCTTAAATGTAAATAATCTAAAATCACAAATGAAAGAGATTGTCAGGCTACATTAAAAAAAAAAGAAAGTCCAGCTCTATGCTGTCTATAAGAAATGTACTTTAAACACAAAGGTACAGGTGGGTTAAAGGTAAAAGCTGGGAAAGGATATATCATGAAATGATAAACATAAAAACTACTTTAAATAGTTTCAGTGTAACAAGTGAAGAAAACAAAAACCAAAGTTACTCTCTAAAGCCACTAGACTCTGAAATTCAGAGTTTAGGACTAAGTTCTTGGATTTCTTTAAATTTCAAAATTTTCAATGCTAATTTGATTCGATTTCAGTACGTTTAAATTCATTTATTTGGAAAACCCTCCAAATTAAAATATTTGAGTGTCCAAATAAAACCTTCAAATTTTTGAAAGTGTAAGCATTTGTTTCTGTTGAGGGTGGAGAAAACATTCAGCAATCAAGCAAGCAGCTTCTCTACTTCTATGCACAAACAAATATACAATTATTCAACTAGAGATTTCATTACTTTATCAGCAAGTTATTTAACCAATTCCCTTTCTTTGAGAAAGAGGCTATTTCACAGAAATAAAAAGTGGGAGTGGAAAAATCGACCTTTTAAAAGCATATTAGAAAAGTAATACTTTCTCCTAAGAGCACATTGAGTTAAAATATCATTTTTTAATTCTTAGCTTGAGAAAAAAGATAACATGAGCATAAATATCTTTTTCATTATATGTATTTTCTACTCCAATCAAGAGCCAAAAAATTCTTAAGTACATTCAGTAATTATTGATGATCAATTACTAAGCATCTTTCTATTTCATTCCACTTTACTAAGGAGACCTCTTAAACATCCTGAGTTTCTTTTTTACTACTAATTTTAAGAGGCTTGGTTAAGGTCATGTATCAATTTACTTCCTGTGTTCCATTTTTTATTCCATTTTTAAGTTGTTTAAAACATATTACAATCCTACAACAGAGTCAGATATCATATCATAAGAAATTTTTTTTTATCTGTTTTTTTACTTTACAATATTGTATTGGTTTTGCCATACATTAACATGAATCCACCATGGGTGTACATGTGCTCCCCTTCCAGAACCCCCCTCCCACCTCCCTCCCCACCCCATCCCTCTGGGTCATCCCAGTGCACCAGCCCCAAGCACCCTGTATCATGCATCGAACCTGGACTGGTGATTCATTTCACATATGATAATTTACACACTTCAATGCCATTCTCCCATATCATTTTTGATTGTGCATAAAGGATTAACTCACTGAAAAGAAACATATACAGGAGGAAACCAACCACACAAAGTCCCCCAGTAAACTCGATCCTTCATATGTGAAATGCTGTTCACCCCTGGAATTTCATACATGCCACTTAGACTTCAGACCGGGACAACCATGAGGCTATATAGCATTTAAGGTCAACTATAAACCAAATAAACCTAATTACCCATTTCCTTAAGTTGTCCAGCCTTCAAATCTCTTGGGTTCTGCCCTTCTCATTTATGTTTACCACTATTTTTTAAAAGAAATGCCTCATAATACACAATACATTAACAGAATTCAGACTAATTAAAACAATTTACAGATCTGTCCCCCCTACCCTATGACCTTGAAGCATCATCTAAACAATTGCCACCACATCAGGAACATTCTACATCACTAGATCTGTTCCTGTTTTCATATATTTCAAAAGTCATTGTCAGACAAGTCATTATATACATACACATATTTTAATATATACATTTGTTTTTTAAAAGATCATTTCTGAAATTAATTAACTTTGTTGTTAAATAATTGGGCTCATAAATGAAAGAATTTTAATTTAGAGATGTGATTATGACATAGATTTCCTGGAATCAAAACAAAAAAGAAAAAAATTTAAGAGACAACTCAGAGCAAGAACTCTCTTTAAACATAACAAATAACTGTTTTATTACTTCAAAATACCAAAAGTCTTCTGTACAGTACTTATCATATACATCAGATGGCTTGAAAGAGTCTCAGCAATCATATGTACTATCTTAATCTCTTCAGAACAACTACGTAAGAAGAAGAAAAATCTATAAATCAGTCCTTGATGACAGAGGGTTTGTTTAGGAGTTTACCAAATGGAATGACCCTACTGGAATTCCTTCAAGCAGCCTGTGAAAATGTCAGAACGGAGTCTGTTTTGGAGGTCATAGTCCCTAGAGAGCTCTGAGTTTTGGCCTGTTTGTCTTTTCACATGCTTTAATATTTGAAAGTCATTCCTTGCAGACACTGACTGATGCCCAGGGAATGCTAGGATTGTGGGAACTGGCAGTACCAACAAGGGAGACAAACTTCATGGGAAATCCGTGCCTACTACATTTGCCTGCTCAGCTCCCACAAGATAAGTGCTCTTCAAATGTTATGTAGGTACATAGCGAAACATTAAAAAACTGCATGTCATTTTGACATTTTTAAAAAGAAATATGCAAGCAAATAGGGGCCAAAATTACTGGGACTATTGCAAGAAACAGTAAGGTATCAAACACCATGGTGGAACCCTGAAAAACTGAATTTTCCCAGTATGAATTTAAATACTACATCCTCAAAATACACACAATAATAACGAGTAGTTATAAAGTGCTAATTATATGACCATGTTGTTCTAAATACTTGACTTATATGAACTCATTCAACCCTCACAGCAACCCCTCTAAATCAGGTACTATATGGTTCCCATTTTGCAGAGGAGGAAACTGAGGCAGAAAAGACAATTAATTCATCTCAGTTCACACAGCTAGTAACGGTGAACCAAACAGGACGGCTCCAGAGTTGGTGCCCTTACCCATTGCGCATGCTAAACCACTGCTTATTTCATGGTCTTTAACATCAAGCATGCAATGCTGGGTGTCTATGGCGTGTACTCAGTACTTACACTGTCATGTACACAGAGTTACCATCAGTGCTTTACTTCATTTAAGCCTCCAGTAACTTAGGCTGTGCACCTAACCTGTCTCCTATTTACAGATGACAGACACGCTTGTATGCCCTCAGACCACACGTCTAGTGGAGCAGGCTTATCTCTGCACTTGCTCTCTTTAAAATTAGGTTCTTCTTCCTCCCAGTTATCTGGGAGAATCATCTCTAAACCAATTTCTTTAGCTGAGGGAACTACTTTGAAAGATCTATGAGTCTAACAATTTTATGAGAATATCCTATATTCTGAACTGCCAACACTGTACTAGAAGCCTAAGATCTAAGAATTATTCAGGATAAGAGACACAATGATCATTCAATAAATATTTTCTAATAATAAAAAGTAAAGCCGTTTCTACTCTTGAAATACTAATTTCTTTTACTATTTTGGGAAAGCTGAGCATTCTGATATGGCAAACTTTTCTCTTATATAGTATATGATGGTTACTCTAATCGATATATTGCTAAACTGCTGTGTCAGGAACAAGGATTGTCAAAGAATGTCTCCTGTTTTGTAGCTATAAATCTCAATTCTGCAGAGAGTGCTCACAAATTCTAACATTTGTCAGTTTTTAAACTTAACTTAAAAGAACCAAAGGCTTTAAAAGGCTGTGAATCAGACTTTTTGCTTTTCTTCTTCTACCTTTACTAAACACAGAGGTCACAGATCAAAAATTTAAGTTAGTGAAACAGATACCCAACTATTAGCATTTTCTTAATAAAAACAACAACATAAGCAACCAGAAAAGGACATGAATGATCTGGGCTTAATACAAAGTTAGAATATTGTCTTTTAACTGAGTCTGCTCCTGTTATAAAAATGTTAACACATACCTGCCAACCCTTGAAAACCATGAATAGAAAGACCCTACATATTCCACATTAGATGTAATCTTTTTAGGATAACACAAATTGAGCCAATTTCTGTTTCCTTTTAAACATGGGGGGAGGGGAGTCTGACTAATTGAGTGAGCTGGCATGTATGTTTAATAATACATCTGCAAGAAACATATTAAAACAGCAACATTACTAATTAATATCTATGGAAAATTCCACTGGTTAACTGAGATGGAAGTTTATCTTCCATTCTTTCTGTTTCTGCTGCCCAATGAACAGCACAAGGCGAAAGTGATAATGAGATATATAAGAACACATGATGTAACGAGAAAGGGCAGCCAGAGAAAGACACATGGGCTGAAAGCTACAATATGAATATTACAATTACAATGGGCATAACCGCAACACAGAGAGCTCGAGACTTACCCATGCTCACAGACTGAGTCAGCAGAGGAGACTGGAGTCCTGACTCCCAAAAGACTATACTTCCTGTTAATAATAGTGAGGGCAGCAGGTGAGGGTAGCCAGCAGTATGTATTAATTTAAAGGAGTTAGATAAACACTGGGTTGGATATTTGCTAATTAGCCTGTGTGATTATTAACTATAAACCAAAGAGAAAATTACAGTTCATTTGTTACTCCAACATATTTGTCCTTTTGCTTTCTTTCACAATAATACTTCATTACTGATGCCTTGAAATATAATAACAAAGAAAAAAATCATAGGTCACTTTTTTTCTAGTATACTCTGTATATTTATCGGGTTATGGTAAAGAGCAGGCATCCCATATCTACCCTTTCTCTCCCTTTGTAGCTAGAAGAGGTCCCTATAGTTGGGTTAGGGTCAGACCTAAGTGAGAAGAACCCTGACTTCATTTCAACAAAGTCTCTCAGCCCAGCAAAAGGACTGATTATAAACTAACTATTCAATTTCAAGTAGCCATGAAAGGCCTAAGTAGATACGGAATCATATAGCTGAGTAACATTTATTAACTAATCATTCATATTACATATGTTCTTTTTAAAAACTGCATGCTGAGGGACAGGAAAGACTATTTCCTAATAAATTGGTTACAGTTTATTCACTGCTCCAGTGACTAATATATATCATATGGTGGACTCTAGTTTCACGAAAACCATCCAACCTATATAAGAAAAAATGTACTTCTACGACTCTAGAAAAGTCTTATAAAAATTTTACGTAAATGTGGTTTAAGATAATGAGGTCTCATACTGGATTAAACTGCTAATTACTATTATGTTCTAAAGCTTACTCATAATAAATGTTAATTGTTGACATTCCAAAGGAATTTCTGCAAGAGGACACAATTTTTAAGACTGGAAGAAAAACTCAAAATGAGGCTTCAAGGGTGCTATAATAGGGCCTATGGTCTTGTTGATGCATTTCTGAAACTGTAGTAAGCTTCACCCATCCCCTCGGTGATAATGATAACTAAAGCACTCCTAAGTTAGTGTTCTGACACTGCCGGCTACAAAGGGAGGCTGTGAGTTCATGTCCAGCTTCCACCCTCCCTCCATGTACACTTTGTCTGGGTGTGTCCAGCAATGCACTGAAGCAAATGAAACTCTCAGTAACAGCAAAACTACCCAAATAAGAAACCCATAGTAGAAAAAGGAAGGTGGACAGGGTTACAGGTGCTTATTTATACTGTGAGACAAAAGGTGTTATTTAATAGGAGACTTTATAAAGACCATTGTGAAAGAGAGGACCTCACCCTTAAGCTACTTATATGGCTTCCTTTTCATTTTGAAGGCTCCAAGAAATTGTCACAAACAAAAAGAATGAGAGCTGTCACAATTAATCAAGAATTTCATTTGCAGCTGCCCGGAAGTTTGTAGCTAAATTTTAAAAACTTTTAGTTGTGTTTAGTGTAAGTCCTAAAGACTAATTTTAAAAATATAATAAAAACTAAGGAAAATCACAGTCACAGAGTATATATTTCTCTTGGTCTAAGTAATCCTCAGTAACTCGAGAGTCAGAAATTTACTATCTAAATGTATCAGAATGTTTATTAATATTCTTGAGAATTATTTCAAATATTGAAGAAACTAAAGATGCTAATAATAAAGTCAATGACAAAACAATTTTACATAAAAATTACTCATTTCTATTACCTCTAGTTATTGAAAGGGAAAGCAAGAATCCCACAGTTCCACGTCTTGGTTATTTAGCATCCAATTATTTCGTTCCCAGTTGTGACACTATGAGAATTTTATGTCTCGCTGTTTGCTCCAGAGAAAAATAGAACTATCTTCTCTTTCACCAACCTTTACTAGTCCATATCAGCTGGTGTACATTCTAAAAAACAGGTTTTACACAAGACAAATCCTCAGCACCTTTGTGCTGTTCCAAACACCTAGACTGACAGTAAGTCTAAAGGTTAATGAGGTGTGGGGAATTGTTTTCAAAGTAAAACCCAAAGATAAGATCAGCTGTGAACACATACAACTTATTTTCTATGGTACAAGGTGAGCAATTTCCTTTGTCTGGGCTCCATGCAAAGTTCAGACTGTTTGCCTCTGTATTAATACCTGTACTGAACCCAATACAAAGAGCCACCTTGAATTCCTTGCATGTAACAAACTTCGGAATAAATTATTTCCTCTCTAAAAAATGGTCATCTGGAACAGAACAAGCAAA
This sequence comes from Giraffa tippelskirchi, assembly GCF_054371585.1. Lineage (NCBI taxonomy): Eukaryota > Metazoa > Chordata > Mammalia > Artiodactyla > Giraffidae > Giraffa > Giraffa tippelskirchi. The sequence continues at coordinate 28,396,749 of NC_137287.1, forward strand.
GTCTAAAACTGTTCAGGGTGACCCATTTAACAGATGGAAAATCTTTAAAAAAAGTTTTCCAAGATGGGCCCACAAGTTCAAAGACCTAATAAGTGCAGTAACCAATGATACCAAAGTTTAAAGTAAGAATAATGAGTCACTCTTCTCTATGGAGGCCTAAAACACAGTGACAATTTAGTAGTACATACAGTTTCAAAAAGCCTGCTAATACACAAAGCGAAAGCTGGCAGATCCTCATTTTCCCAGTACGTGATACTAACAGCTGGCCTGTGGCATGTCTATAGTCATGATAACATGATGAGATCTTCAGAGATGTGCAAAGAAGTACTAAAATCAGGAACTCTTTATGAGGGGGGAATCTATGTCAACTTATTGGTTTACTTTGTGATAATGCTGGTAGTGAGCTAGAAGCTTAAGTTCACCAACCAGCACACTTATCAGTCTTGCAAATGACCTCATGAATGAAAAGCTTCTTCCTCGTCTTCTCATCTAAGTGTGGGCACAGACAAAGAGCTGTAGCTATTTTAGGTATGTTGTTTCCATCTATTCTGCCTTTCCCTGCTTTGATAAAGTGAAATTCACCTTAGAGCACCTAAGGCTTTCTTTTATAAACAATAAAAGAACTAACTTTCCCTTTGAAATCCCTCTTTTTCTCAATGTTAACCATCTAAAGGAGCGTCTTTCTTTTATAAACAATAAAAGAACTAACTTTCCCTTTGAAATCCCTCTTTTTCTCAATGTTAACCATCTAAAGGAGCGTTAACACGGAAACGTGAAAATGGATCTATTATGTATATATTATGTCAAAACAAAGCTCAATTTTCCTGTGTACGCAGGCTCTGAGAGGTAGTAAAAGACAGGGGAGTCTGGCATGCTGCAGTTCATGGGATTGCAAGAAGTTGGACATGACTTAGTGACTGAACAACATGCATTGTTTTAGTAAAGGTACGTTATTTAGTAAAAGTATATCTACTTTCCTTTATGGAAGACTGTCTTGTTGGGAAGAGTTAATTGCCTAAACAGTACACTTACTGTTGAAATGCCATTAACTTTAGAAATATTTTGCCCACATTCAAGGGTAAAGGAAAACACTAGCTTATCTTTACTAAACATCTTTCATATTTACCCCAGCAGTGGGAATATTCTGTCACTCCACTACCACTGCCAATGTAAGTTTTAATAAAAAATAAGGGAAAATCCTAGACTCATTACTGTACTTAAGTATCAACTTCATTTTCCTTATAAAGTTTATTTACAAACTATTTAGTGATACAATATGTCTACATACCAACCCCAAATTGAAATATCTTCACTTCTGCTCCAAAAGAAAGTTAATTCTAACAGCAAAATTCAAAAGCTTAGCAAACAAGACATAATCATTAAAAAAAAATCTATATTTGATTATTTCAAAATATCTAAACATACTGTGCTATGTGTGCTAAAGTCGCTTGAGTCGTCTCCGACTCTTTGCAATCCTGTGGACTGTAGCCTGCCAGGCTCCTCTGTCCGTGGGATTCTCCAGGCAAAAATATTGGAGTGGGTTGCCATGCCCTCCTCCAGGGGATCTTCCCAATCCAGGGATCGAAGCCACATCTCTTTAAGTCTCCCGCATTAGTAGGCGGGTTCTTTACCACTAGCGCCACCTGGGAAGCCCAATATAGTACTTTCTATTAATTAATTTTGAGGCTGACATATACATTTTGTACATGATATGATTTAAAGATGGCATTAAGAAGACCTAAAAAGATGAAGAATAAACATTAAAAAATCACCAAGGTAAGAAAGGTATGGTTTTTCTACCTATAGATTGTTTGATGTGATTCTACTCTCTTCACATTCCCATATCCAAAACCCTGTATTTTTGACAGCTGTACAACAATTCATTTATGCCTTGGAATGTATATGCAAATTAGGCTAACATTTCATAAGCTTGAAATTAGAGTATAATATGCCTGAATATAAGGTAAGATTTTTAACTTTCTGAAGTTACATATTAAGAAACAAGCGACTCTCTATATTTGAGTCCTTACAAGGTGTATGATGAGATGCTCTTTCATTTACTTAATTTTGAACAAAAAAGTACTTGAGGAAAACGCATTAGCTTAACAATCAACTTCCCTAGAAGCTAGTTTTAGGCTGTTTATAGAAATGTTTAAATAGAATCAGGAAAAAAAAGGAAGAAAAGAACCAACACATTATTTCCAGATAACCTTAAAATGAAATGCTGACTGTTGTTACAAAGAAAGGAGATTTTCAGTCACTGCTTTTAAAAAGGTAGTCAAATACCATTCTCTCATAAAGGACACAAGTAAGAGCAATTAATTCTGGAGAAGTAACTGGGTAGCTGAGGGACAAGACTGGGAGAGTAACTAACTTTTCACTGTGTAGCCATTGGTATCCCCTACATTTTAAACCAGATACATATATTACCTACTCAAAAAAAAAAAGATGATTAAATTCTATAACAGAAATTACAGCCTCATAAAATGTTATGACCAACTGCAAATCAAACATGAGTGATTACAAATACAACACTGCAGGACACACGAAAAATAACCCCACTGTTCTGTGAATGGGACTTGTGGTTTAAACATAAAACCTTCAGTATCAGATCGTGTGTGTATCTAAAAACTAGTGTAACTCAAACAAGAGAGACACAAATGAAGATGTGCCCTGGATTTTAGTGCTGCACGAATGATGCAGGGGGGGTTCCTATTGATGATAAAAATACCACACAGACACACAGAGTTTAGGCAAGATGATTTTATGAAATATGAATGTGGATAAAGCAAATCCTCTATATTACTGCACTGCTTCATAATATATGGTGTTAATTATATACATGTAACTAAATTAATAAATTCAAATTTTTACCATTTCATCTCCTTCCCTCTAAAACTTTATAAGGGGAAAACCAGCTCATATCTGGGGCTTACCTTATGTTCAGGCATAAATATTCAAGAGAACACTACTGCAAGGGAATGCAGCAAGCTGTATCAAGTAAAATTCCCACAAAGCAAAAACTTTCCCCTTACACCTCCCTCCTCTGCTACATACGACTATTTTCTTGAGCGACTGTATATTATTGCAATTTTATACAAGTTAAACTCATTTTGGTTTTTCTTTTTGAGGGAAATAATTTGAATATGATACTGGTCTAAGTATATTGTGTAAATGTGGTCAATTTAGTCATGTTTCAGTAAATGTGGTTATACTCTACCCTACTGTCTAAGAGAAAGCTAGGCTCCTAAATGAGGGTTCTAAAGCCGTTACCACCTAACCATAGCCTCCAGACAGCTTTGACAGGCCTGACCAAGATGCTGCTTTATACCAACTGCACAGACAAGGGTTGTGCCCAATACACATCAGATATTTTGTTGGAAGGGAGAATAAGGACACCCCACCCAAAGCCAGGTACTGAAGAGCTGAGAATAGCAGTGTCTTAAACCCATTTTCCTGAATAAGATAAGGCCATTATTTGAAAACGATCAGGAAACACTTAGAACCCAGAAAGATAAGTAACAAGATACATAAGGAAGTGCTCCACAGGGCAAATTTTATTTCTTCTGGCTTTTAAAACTGAAATTTAAAATACACATTTGAGAATGGAAGATTCATGAGAACTATGGAAGTGTGGCAAATCCCGCTGAAATTCTTAATTCTGACCCTTTGATATATCCACTTAGTGAGTTTGTAAATTTTAACACTTCGTTAAGTTTTTGTTTTAAGTATTATAAAATAGATGTATCTCATCTATCTCTATTCATTGTTGTTGAAAACTGACAGTATTGTGCTTTCTGGAGACTCCAGAAAGTCTTTGATTAATCAAGAGAATTTTCTGAACAGGTAACAAAGAACAGAAACTATTCATTTTGTATACAAGTATGAGCCAGCTGAAGACTGAGAATATGGCCATATCCTATCCTCATTAATATAAAAAATACTCAAGAAATTCTTGTTTTCTTAGTGATCACTGAGAGCTCAAATGCTGGCAATTCTACAGTTAAGGTGCAGCACACTGGAGACAGGGAACATGGCAAGAGAGTCTAGTCAAGTCCACAGTCTATTCTCCCTAGAGTCAGCACAGAAAGCTGCTTTTCAATGCTATACTAGCCTGAGACCTTCTGCTTGTGTTAAAGTGGTTGAACCTAAAGCTTATTTCTAAAGATAATGTTACTACCAGAGATGCTGGGGAAATGATGAAAGAACTGAATGGCACGTGAAACCCTGGCTGTTACTCAAAACCAGCCAGCACCCCTCTGAGGTTCTCTCCTCACGAACAGGCTGCCCAGTGGAACTGACCAACAAATTACTACCAGAGGGATACACCGGCTCACAAAAAGGCAAGCTCCCACGCACACGCTGAACTCACCATTTTTCCTTTCGTTAAGAGGAGGCAGGTGCTGACTGGACTGCAAGGAGAGTTCCTGGAATTCATGGGCAACGGCTTCACTTTGAGGACTTGGAGCAAGATGGGCTAAAGGTCCCAGCTCATCCTCGGTGTCCAGTGCCCCTGTGTGATCCATTGTGTCCCGGCCACTGGCAGCAGTGGGTATGAGACTTCTCTTAAATGCGGTCTGCTGGAGAGACTGACAAAATAAAGAATGTGTGAATAGATGGTACATTTCTTTTTCTGATTTGCACAAAAGGGAAACCTGAGTTCTCGTTGTTTCACTGCTGTGTGGCAACTGCCATTCATTTGCCCTCTCTGGATTCAGGTTCCTTGTCCAACATACAGGAATAATATACCTCCCATTTAAAAACATGTTTACCTAGGTAAATAAATACTGAAACATATTCTGTATAACATTTATACTATGCATCAAAGGAAGTTACAGCTATTGGTGTCAATACTTAAGTCCACATTCCCAGCAACCAGCAATGTTTCCGATAAAGACTCCTCCATCAGCCTAGGTCTCAGAGTGAGAACAGAGAACACAACTCGCAGCCAACCCACAATGGACATACAGTTCACAGCAAAGAGACAAAACTTTAAGTCAGTGAGATCTGGGATTGTTTACTACCATAGCATAACCTGGCTCATTCTGACTAATACAGAAACTGGGTAACAGAAGTACCAAAGCCACAATTAAAACCCTAAATATGTGACACTGGCTTAGGGGCTGGGCAGCAGGCAAAAAGAAAACTGTATAGAAAGCTGAAAGCTAAAAGGATGATGGCCCGTATCAGGTGATGGCAAAGCATCTGATAGGCTGTCTGCTTTAGCAGCATTCTCTATCAGTGCGTTCATCCACTCTCCTATTGATGGACACCTGAGTTAATTCCAGTTTTTGACTCTTACAAATAAAGATGTTATGAATGTTCTTATATGTATATATGCTTTCCCTTCTCTTGGATAAATAGCAGTGAAACGGCTAGACTGTACAGCAGCTGCACGTATAAATCTTAAAGAAACTAACAAACTATTTTTCAAAATGGCTGTGCCACTGCGCATTCCTACCAGCAGTGAGGAAAATTCTAGTTGGTCTACATCTTTGCCAACACTTGATTATGGTCAGTTTAAAAAATTTTAGTTTTTTTAATGGGTGTGTAGTGGTATCTTGTTTTAATTTCCATTTCCCTAATGATGTTGAGCATATTTCAATGTGCTTATTTGTCATCTGTATATCTTCTTCAGGTAAGTATCTGAAAAAATCTTCAGTTAATTTTTAAATAGGTGGTTTTATTTTCTTATTATTGTCCCAAGAACTCTTTACATAGTCTGGACAAAAGTTCTTTATCAGATATATGACTTGTAAACATAGGCATACTTTGTTTCATTGTGCTTTACTTTAAATTCCACTTTGCAGATACTGCATTAAAAAAAAAAAACAACCAAAAAAACAAATCTTGAAAGTTTATGACGACGCTGCATCAGGCAAGTCTATTGGTGCCATTTTTCCAACAACATTTGCTCACTTTGTGGTGCTGGGTAATTTTTGAAACATTTCAAACTTTTTCATCATTAATTTGTTATGGTGATCTATGGTCAGTGATCTTCGATATTACTGTTGAAACTATTTTGGGGTGCCACATATGATGGCCATCTTCACTGATAAACATTATGCATTCTGATGGCTTTACCAATGGCCATGCCCCATCTCTCTCTCTCTCGCTGGGTCTCCCTATTGCCCAGTATACAGCAATACTGAAATGAGGCCTATTAGTCTAATTTCAAAATGCTGCTAGGTTTACCATAGCTTTCCTTCCAAGGAGCAAGCATTTCATGGGTGCAGTCACCATCCTCAGTGATTCTAGAACCCAAGAAAATAAAATCTGTCACTGTTTCCACTCTTCACCTTCTATTTGCCATGAAGTGATGGGACTAGATGCCATGATCTTAGTTTTTTGAATGCTGAATTTTAAGCCAGCTTTTCACTCTCCTCTTTCACCTTCATCAAGAGGCTCTTTAGTTCCTCTTCACTTTCTGCCATTAGAGTGGTGTCATCTGCATATCTGAGGTTATTGATATTTCTCCCAGCAATCTTGATTGCAGCTTGTGATTCATCCAGCCTGGTATTTTGCATTGATGTACTGTGTACTGAAGTTCAATAAGCAGGGTGACAATATTCAACCCTGACATACTCCTTTTCCAAGTTTGAACCAGTCTGTTACTCCATGTAGGGTTCTAACTGTTCCCTCTTGACCTGCATACAGGTTTCTCAGGAGACAGGTAAGGTGGTGTAGTATTCCCATTTCTTTAAGAATTTTCCACAATTTGCTGTGATCCACACAGTCAAAGGCTTTTGCGTAGTCAATGAAGCAGATCTTTTTTTGGAATTTCTTTGCTTTTTCTATGGAAAAATCCAGCGAATGTTGGTCATTTGAACTCTGATTCTCCTGCCTTTTCTAACTTCAGTTTGTACATTTGGAAATTTCCGGTTCACACACTGCTGGAGCCCAGCTTGAAGGATTTTGAGCATTACCTTGCTAGCAAGTGAAATGAGCACAACTATATGGCAGTTCCAACAGTCTTTGGCATTGCTCTTCTTTTGGATTGGAATGAAAACTGACCTTTTCCAGTCCTCTGGAAAATACTTATTACTAAAATATGCTATTAGCAATTGCCATCTGTTCTTCCCTAGCAGTATACTGGACACCTTCGGACCTGTGGGGACCATCTTATGGTGGTGTTACCTTTTTGCCTTTTCATACTGTTCATGGGGTTCTCCAGGCAAGAATACTGGAGTGGCTTGCCATTTCCTCCTACAGTGGACCATGGTTTGCCAGAACTCTTCATTGTGACTCATCCATCTTGGGTGGCCCTGCGTGGCATGGCTCATAGCTTCAGTGAGTTATGCAAGCCCCTTCATCACAACAAGGCTGCGACCCATGAAGCTGTCCTTGAAAGAAAAGCTATGACAAAACCTAGACCGTGTATTAAAAAGCAGAGATATCATTTTGCCAACAAAGCTCCGTATAGTCAAACTTGTGGTTTTTCTAGTAGTCATATACAGATGTGACAGCTGGATCATAAAGAAGGCTGAACACTGAAGAATTGATCCTTTTGAACTGTGGTGGTGGAGAAGACTCTTGAGAGTCCCTTGGACAGCAAGGAGATCAAACCAGTCAATCCTAAAGGAAATCAATCCTGAATATTCATTGGAAGGACTGATGCTGAAGCTCCAATACTTTAGCCACCTGATGCAAAGAACTGACTCATTGGAAAAGACCCTGATGCTGGGAAAGATTGAGGACAGGAAGAAAAGGGGACAACAGAGGATGAGATGTTGGATGGCATCATGGACTTGATGGACATGAGTCTGAGCAAACTCCAGGAAATAGTAAAAGACAAGGAAGGCTGGCGTACTGCAGTCCATGGAGTGGCAGAGTCAGACACGCCTTAGAGACTGAACAACAACAAAATTTTTAATTAAGATACACCAGTTGTTTTTTCACTCATAATGCTATTGCACATGTAATGGACTACAGTATGGTGTAAACTTTTATATACACTGGGAAACTCAAATTTGTGTGACTTGCTTTATTGAGATATTTGCTTTACCACAGTGGTCTGGAACTAAACCTGCAATATTGTTGAGGTATACCTGTAGTCTCCCCTGGTCTACGGCTTATCTTTTGTGTTCTTAACAGTGCTTTGTGGAGAACAGATATTTTTAATTTTATGAAGCCCAATTTATCTATTTTTTCTTTTATGTATCACATAAAAAATCTTTGATTAACACAAGATTACAAAGATGATCTCCTATGTTTTCTTCTAGATGTTTTATAGTTTAATATTTTACATTTAAGTCCATGATTCACTTTGAGTTAACTTTTATATCTGCTTTGATATATGAATTACAACTTTCTGTTTTTGGCATAAGATATGTTTTTGTTCCAGCACCATTTGTTGAAAAGGTTATCTTTCCTCCATTGAGTTGTCTCTGCACCTTTGTTGCAAGCCAACTGACCATGCAGATCTACTTCTTGACACACTATATATTAAAAGAGTTCCCCAAAAGGAGAGACCCATAAAGGAGGAAGTTCTAAATTCTGTGTATAAACTGCCCACTTCTCTGGCTGACTCCTAAATTATGCACATGCAGGACAAACTCCTAACTCCTTTTATTAAAGCAAAAAGGAAAGAACTGAGATTTTACCTGCTGCTCACCACTGGAAAGATAAGACTTTGCCAAAGTGAGTTTAGCAAAGTTAACGGCCTGCTAAAATAAAATAATACTCTAAGAGGGAACCTTACTTTAGAGAATCCAGAGTCTCCACAACTGTCCATCCAGAATTCCATACCGAACAAAAATACCCTTTAATAATGAAGGCAAAATCATCACCAGCAGACACACACTACAAGAAATGCTAAAAGAATTTCTTCAGGCTGAAGGGAAGTAACACCACATAGAAACTTGGATCTTAAGAATGAAAAGCATCTTAGAAAGCATCACTGACTCAGTGGACATGAATTGGAGCAAACTCTGGGAGATGGTGAAGGGCAGGAAAACCTGGCATGCAGCAGTCCATGGGGTCACAAAGAGTTGGACACAGCTGAGCAACTGAACAACAACATACTGAAGGGTATTCAGGAAATGCAGAAATTATACTCACTTCCAAAAAAAAAAAAGAAAAGCATCAGAGGTAGTAAACATGTAGATAAATACCACAGACTAGTTTTTTCCTCTTTATTTCTTTAATATTACCTTTTTAAGTAAAAATTATAACACTGTGTTATCGGCTTTAAAATGTATGTAGATGTAACATATATGACAATTATAGCATAAAAGATGGGGGAGGGGTAACCACATTACAACATTTTTATATTTCTATATACATTATAAGGAAGTTGTACGATTTTAATTTGAAACAGACTGAGAATTTAAGGTTGTATATTGTAATTCCTGGAACAACCATTTAAAAACAAACAAACCCAGTTTTAGCCAATAGGAATATAAAAAGCTAACAGGAATATTAAAAAAGGAATTCTATCTAATACTCAATTAACTTAAGAAAGAACAGAGAAACAAGAAAGAGATGGGACAAACAAAAGCAAATAGTAAAATAGCAGACCTAAATTCAACTTTATCAATAATGATATTAAATGTAAATGAACTAATAAATACAATGATTAAAAGGAAGATTGACAGAACGGATTTTTCAAAGTCTAAAAACGTAGAAGTGTCACGTTTTAAATATGAAGACATAAATAGGGTGGAAGTATATGGACAGAAAAAGACAGGTCACACAACAAAATGCCCAGAAAGGCTGGAATGACTACATTCACATCAATTAAAGCAGCTCTCAAAAGGATGTGTTAGGTAGTGAATTTGCATGTAAAATGACTTATTTTGCTATGGGATAACAAAATGACTCAGATTTTTTCAAAATTATGAATTTTCATTCCAAATTATTTATTCATATAAAATAAGATCTGTTACTAGCAAATTAATTCTAAGATACAAGTACCATAATGCCCTTTTACTGGTAAGATGTACATACTCTGAACATTAGCACTAATGATTTAGAAGATTCTTTAAACATGAAGTTTTAAAATATTTTCATGCACTATTATCTGCTCCTCATATTAAACATTTTTTTTCAAACTTATTATTCCTTGACATTATGCTCACCTTAAACTCCCACACATTCCTCCAAATTAAGAAAATTATAAGTTAAGAAAATCTTAACAAAATGTAGCAAAAGAAAGTGTTCAAAATTTTTAACTTAATAGTCACGAACATTTTTGATGGAGTACATACTCTTTCTATTCTGAAATTCTACTACCAAATTTGCAGGATGTCACCTAATATCTACTTAAATGCTTGATAATTTTCTTTTGAAATTGAAGTCCAGTATCATACATAAAGAAACATTCTCTGCCCAATAGTATCTAATCGAGATGTGAAAGAAATGGCATTAGAATGAAGTTTTTCATTGGGTCATAATCTATTAATAGTTATGAAAATAAAGCAATCATTCAGCTTTAATAAGACAAACTGTGATAAAATATTAATTTGTCTAGAACTGACAGAATGAATGAGTATGGAGTTTATATCTGACATATCCTAATACATAACTTCATTCCAAAATGAAACTAATCCAACATTTATCCAATACCAGGTCAAAGCACACACAACACTAGCAAGATCAAGCTGGGATATGGCTTCTGCTCTCAAAAACCAAACCTCTTCACGGTCAGATACTACACCAGAGACAGAAAAAATAATACAGGAAAAAAAACAAGAGGCATCACTCTCATTTGTTCATCTATTGATTGACGCAAATCTTTTTTTTCTCAATGGAGTCAAAATAACATCAATAATGATCTTATTAATATAGTTTAAAAGATGCTGGGCTAAGGTAGTTCCCAAATCAGTGCTAACATATGTTTTGAACCAAGCAAAGTCCAAAGTCAAATATCTCTTCATTGTACCTTATTGCTCATAATGACTAATTCAAATGAAAGATTATAAGTAGTATATAATCACTGGTATATAAAAGGAATACGAAATAATAAAGGGTTCAAAGAAGATCAAACTTCAGAAGTTTAATATATAATCAACCAAATGCAGACAGGTAGAATATCCAAATACATTCAACAAAAAAATCTCTTAGCAACAGCAAACTGTTGTCCCTGCCCTTTAAAGCACCCCCAAATTACAAACATTAGGAAAACACCTGGCTAACAGCCAGCAAAAATAAATTTCTAAACTCAAATAAGATAAAACTTGGATCAAGAAGTTCAAAGACAAAGTTGACCAAAAAGTAATCTCTGCATTAGAAGAGTATTTACTATGAGGTCTTATGACCAAACAAATTGAAATTTTCATATCAAATGACTTCTGAGAAACAGAATTTTGAGTCGTTGTGCTGGTTAAGTTAGTGGTAGCAACCCTGGTTTATTTTATGCTATCAGTTTTTCCTTCAAAGCTCCTGGTGGCAATTTGCTAAACATACAATGTTAAGAGCTCAAGATTTATTTACAAATATAAGAACATATATATACAATTACTGTCAACTGTATATGTGAAGATGTTTTCTAAATATTATGCTGCTCTTTCTATATTGTTAAATTCCTTAACGTTATGAAGATTTCAGGATCAAGTCTGTTTACATTTTTATATAAGTAACCTTCCAGTTTTATAACCGAGGAAAAAAAGAATCACAAAAAAGAACATTTTATCCCATCTGTCCATAGTCACTTTTAGCAATTAGGATGAAACCAGAAAATCAGAGTTCTAAAAGCACATTTTTCTATACAAATATTACTTCACTACATGTTGTTTTCATTAACTCTTACCATGAAAAGTATTTTGTTCCCTTATTTTTTCTAATTTAATTCCTGTTTTGATCACTTGAATGCCATTTATATTTTCAGACTATACAAGTTTGCAGAATAACAGAACATTTTGGCTGAAAGATATCTTAGAATCTGTCTAGTATAAGTGCTTTTCAATCATCTTCACAATATGATAATCATTTGAGTAACTTAAAAAAAATTCCTAATAGGTAGGATAAAGGAGAGGCTCTTTAGAGATTTTGATACAACTGCTTGAATAGAGTGATTCTAACGTGTAGCCAGTGCTGACAATCACTGATCTAGTGGAACTACCTAATTTTAAAGACAGGATAAATCATTTGCCCAATGAGTGAGATGAGAGGTCAGAAGCAAATTATTATAGCATGTGTAAAAAACAATAGAATATAAGTAGGTACAAAGTGCTGTGGAAACCAAAAGAATTAAATGTCTAATTGTATTTGGGTAAGTCAGGAAAGTCTCCCAGGGTGAACAGGACTTTGCACACACAGAAGTTTTTTTCTCACTAGCAAGAGTGCAATGGCATGAACAGCTATCACCTAACACCAAAACGTCTGACAGGGCCAGTATAGAAAGAGCAAAACACGGAGAAGCAAAGACAAGGCTGGTGCAGCGAGTCAAAGCACAACTGTCAAGAAATGTGGATTCTGAGAAACAGTGATATGATCAGATTTGTATTTGAGAAAGATCATTCTGGCAGAAGTATGCTACTGATAAAAATCTCGCTGAATAACCAATGTTGGCAAGGATGTAGAGATCTCTTGTTCACTCTTGGCGAGACTGAAAACTGGTGCACCCACTATGGAAAACAGCATGGAGGCTCCTCAGAAAACTAAAAACAGAGCTACCATATGATCCAACAATTCCACTACTGGGTATACATCTGAAGAAAATGAAAATACTTATTTGAAAAGATACATGTACACCAATGTTCACAGCAGCACTATTTACAATAGCCAAGGTATGGAAGCAGCCTAAGGATCAATCAACAGACAAGTGGATAAAAATGCAGTATATGTATAGAATGGAATATTACTCAGCCACAAAAAGAATGGAAAATGTCATCTGCAACAACATGGATGGACCTAGAGAGTATCACACTTGGTGAAGTAACTCAGACAAAGAAAGACAAAAATTGCATGTTACCACTTATACATGGAATCTGAAAAATAAAACAAATGAATACAACAAAACTGAAATAGACTCACAGATATAGGTTAGAAGTGGGGGAGGGGCAAGACAGGGGTAAGGGATTAAAAGATACAAACTACTACTACTACATGTATGTAAATAAATAAGCTACAAGGATATATTGTACAGCGCAGGGAATACTGCCAATATTTGATAATTACTATAAATGAAGTATGGGCTTCACTTGTAGGCCAGATGGCAAAGAATCTGCTGGCAGTGCAGGATTGACCCGGGTTCAATTCCTGGGTTTGGAAGATCCCCTGGAGAAAGGAATGGCAATCCACTTCAGTACTCTTGCCTAGAGAACCCCATGGACAGACCATGGGGTCGCAAAAAGTCAGACACGACTGAGCAACTAACACACATAAATGAAGTATAATCTATAAATATTTTGAATCACAATGTTTGTTGTACATCTAAAACTAATACTGTAAATCAACTGTACCTCAATAAAAAAGTAAATAAATAAAATGATTACTGATTAGTTCAAGATGTTAAGAAAAAAAAATTTCAAGCTGAAAGACTGATGGACTAGGTTAAGACAGTGGAAATACAGAAAGGGGAATAAATTTAAAAAATACTTCAGAGACAAAATTTCAAGGCTTCATAATGAGCTCATATGAAAGGTAAGGGAGAATAAAGAATTGAGGGCGGCTGATTTGGAGCGCTGGAAAAGCTGGCAGGCAGGAATGAATGTTCACTGTGAGAAACCACAGGCTTCCCTGGTAGCTGAGCCAGTAAAAACATCTGCCTACACTGCAGGAGACCCAGGTTCGATCCCTGGGTCGGGACGATCCCCTGGAGAAGGAAGTGGCAACCCACTCCAGTACTCGTTTGGAAAATCCCAGGGACGGAGGAGCCTGGTAGGCTACAGTCCATGGGATCGCAAAGAGTTGGACACGACTGAGCGACTTCACTTTCACTTTCTTTACTTAGTGAAGTAAATCACTGGGCTTCCCTGGTAGCTCAGTCCGTAACAATCTGCCTGCAGTGCCGGAGACCTGGGCTCAATCCCTGGGTCAGGAAGATCTCCTGAAGAAGGAAATGGCAACCCGCTCCACTATTTGCGCCTGGAAAAGCCTATGGATAGAGGAGCCTGGTGGGCAGCAGTCCATGGGGTCACAAGAGTCAGACAAAACTTAGTGACTACATCACCACCACCACTTAACCTCTCAGGGATCTGGTTTTCTAATTCAAAAAATGAAAATGAGAAATGAAGGAAAGGGAAGAATATCTACTACATTTCTACTCAGTCTGAAACTAAGTTTGCTCTACGCTCTCCTTAATTTTGCCCTCATGTCCTCCCTGTGTATAGGTATTACTCTCATTTTACAGATGAGGAAATCAAAGCTTGGAAAAATGAAGCAAATGGACAGATTCACATAAAAACGAGGATTGCAACTTTAAAACCCATATGCCTTCCACAATAACACAACACTTATGTGCCAAAGCACAGTAAGTTGGAGCAAATAACTGGGAGAGACAGATGTTGTTGGGGGAGAAGGCAGTGGTGCGGAGGAGGGAGAGGCAGCTGTGGAATGCTCCACGTGCACCGTTCTTTAGACACACACTGAAGGTCTAGAGCCTCAGGCACTGTGCTGGGCACTTGGGTTCCTCGACCTCTGTGTATAGACCTTGTCGAGCAGGCAGTTATGACACATCAGCGCTGGACAGGAGCCAGTAGCCTCATCTGCTTCAGGGCAGATGAGGGAAACTCTCTCCTCGTACTGTTCCACTTTAGCAAACCCTGAAGGTGTAGCCGGAATTAAACTTCAGAGGGGAAGAAAATGAAATCTAAAGCTGTAGATGTACTGCACATAAATGGGACATGTTTTTGACATCAGGTTATAACTCTTTCAAATAAACAACTTCTAAGCAGGGTTTTCATTTGTACAGGTTGGATTTTTATGTGCAGCTATTAAATACATGGCAGAAATGTACTATAAATATACCAAACACTGACAATACACTGTATAGAAAAAGTTACATAACTGCTCTTCTGTGCTTCAAGTGGCTGTTGTAGCTCTAAAAATGCCAACATGGTGATTTATTTTTTAACTTGTTTACTGCAGACATGTTTCAAATGAACAGAACATGGAGCAAAGTGCATACTTAACACTCTCCAAAGTGATGCATTCTGAAGTACTGTACCTAACATTTATGTAAAGAGTGTTTCTGAAATATTCATTATAATCTATGTATAAATAAAAAATTGAATTAGCAAAAATTTACAACACATGTAGCTTTTAAATCACTATATAAAAAGACAGAAAAAGCTAGAAAATTTTATTTGTTCTACAAGTAAAACAGCCAAAACCCAAATCTTTTTAGCTTGAACAATTAATTGCATTTTCCAAGTTGATCCAAAATGAATGATTCTCAGAGAATAAGAACTGATTGGAGGATTAATTTTAAGCTGAGATGATTTCCACATTTATCAAACACTAGGTTAAAAACAAACTCTAGTTTTGTTGAACCATAAACTGGCATTTGATTTAAAAGCTAAGAAGTAAATATTTATAAACAGATTAAACAAACATTTTACTTAACAGATAAAAAATATATACTGTACACATATTTCTAAGTTCTATAAGGCAGGGAGGGGAGGTGTGAGGAGAAGGGAGAAGAAAAGAGAGAAAGAAAAAAACAGAAAGAAAGGGGACGAGTAAGGGACCCTTCTCCTTTTAGGAGGGCAGTCTTTTTTTTTTTTTTTTTTTTTTTGCTGTTTTCTAAGCTCTTTTCTTGATATCAGAAATCAGTAGAATTTGAATTTCAATTTAAGCAAAGATATTAAACAAAGTATTGCAAAATATTAATGCATGAAAAAAGATGAAGCTTAATTTACTTGTCTAAGCTATCTTGACTAGTTAAGTAGCATAGCTGGGAACCATAGCTGTACGAGTCCTCTGTACAAGTCCTGTAACTTATAATCCAGTTCTTTGGTTCTTAATTAATCAGAAGAGCAACCCTCTTGTCTGAGGCAACCTCACTAGATAGTCGGTAAACTGAAAAACTCAGTTAACAGAGGAGTCATTACAACTGATACACATAAATCGTAAGACATTTTCTTTAAGTTGGAGTGCAGAAAGACCCATGTGTGTTTGCCAGTCTTCGATACAGAGTCAAGGCCGTCTCTCTGTAGATGTCAGCTCTCTGGCATAAACCACCACTGTCTATGACTCCTAGTTTCCATTTATTTAAAGTAGAACAAAAATTTAAAGGATTTTGAGCACAGTGTGTGTCTATATTTTTACAGTTCTGAAGCCAACTTACTTAGTTTCTTGCCCACACCCAATTTAACAGTTAAGTATTAAGTAACATGGTTTTGTGGTCCCAGACATTTAACATTTTTGCATGCATAGTTCATCAGTTTACATAATATTTGGTTAAACTACATAATTATGATTACTACTACTACTGGAATAAACATATTTAGGAATAAACACAGCTGACTTTGGTTAGCACATAACTTAATAATTAGTGAGGGCAGAAATGCATCACTAGACTTCAGCGTCACCTCCTCAACACGCCCACTCAGTGTGTCCCAGGACACAGGAGCGGGAGAAGGCTGGCCATCCCACAAGCTGAGCAAGAGGAGGATGGATAAGGCAGCTTCAACCAAGAAACATTTTTAAACTGATGTTGATGCCAAGGGCACCTCATACTGGAAACTTGGTCTTTTCAAGGTTTCTGGAATCTGTTAATACAAATTACTTCTTAGATATTATTTCATTACCGTCTAACTTTATGCAAAATGTGTTAAGACTGCACTCTGAGACAAGAGTTCAGAGTACAAACCAAATGAAAGTTAATATTCAGAGTTTTGCAACAGCACTCTAGCAGATGGTACACTTTTACCTAAGTTTGTAATTCCATTAGTTAAATACAAAATAATCTATTCTCACTGTAGCACAGTCCTTTCAAAATTGTTGTGAATTCTTCTCTCCACTAAACACACTTTGGCATACATCATAAAACTGCAATTTCAAACAGCTATAAAACAATAGTTGTAGATAAGTGTTTGTTGTTGTTGTTGAGATATATTCACATACTGTAAAATGCACCATTTTAATGTGTACAATTTAATGATCTTTAGCAGAGTCACAAGGTGTGCAACTATCACTATCTAATTTCAGAACATCCCACGGTATCTAAAAGAGACCCCACCCCCATTAGTAGTCCCCTCCTAAATCCCCCTTCTCCCCGCAGCCTTTGGTACCACTAATCCACTTTCTTGTCTCCATGTACTTGTCTGTTCTAGACATTTCATTTAAACAGTTTTACTTCCATTCTAATCTAGATGCCTTTTATTTCTTTTCTTGCATTATTTCCCTGGCTAGACACTGTGCAATGCTGAACAGAAGTGGCAGGAGTGGATATCCTTTCTTGTTCCTAATCCAAGTGCGGAAGCTTTCAGTCTCTCACCATCAGTATGCTGCTAGCTGTAGGTGTTTCACAGATGCCCTTTATCAGGTTGGAAACACTCTTTTGTATTCTTAGTGTTTTGGGTGTTTTTATCACAAAACAATGTTAGATTTTGTCAAATGCTTTTTCTGTATTTATTAAGAAAATTGTGGATCCCTCCCTCTTTATTCTGCTATATAGTGTATAATATTGATTTTTAGATGTTAAATAAATTTTGTATTCTTGTGATAAATCCCACTTGCCATGGTATACGATCCTTTTTATAAACTGCTGGATTTGGGTTGCTATAACCCTTATTTACAAGGGGTATAGTCTGTAATTTTCTTTTCATGTGCTCTCTGTCTGGTTTTGGTATCAGTGTACTATCGGCCTCAAAGAACGAGTTAAATATCCCCTATCTTCTATTTTTTGGAAGAGTTTACGAAAAATTGGAGTTAATTCTTTAAACTGGTGAAGCCATCTGGTTCTGGGATTTCCTTTTCGGCAAGTTGTATCATCACTAATTCAATTTCTTTATTTGCTACAGGTCTACTCAGATTTTCTAATTCATCTTGAATCAGTTCTGGCAGTTTACATCTTTCTAAAAAATGGTCCATTTCATCTGAGTTACCTAATTTGTTGACATTTCACTGTTCACAGTATTCTCTTAAAATTCTTTTTATATCTGTAATGTTAGTAGTAATGTTCCCACTTTCATTCCTGATTCTGGTAATTTGAATTTTTCCTCTTTTTTCCTTAGTCTAACTAAAGGTTTGTCACTTTTTTCAAAAAACTCTAATCAAAACCCAGCTTTTGGTTTCACTGATTTTTTTCTATTATTTATTTTCTCTATTATTTATTTCTATTCTAAATCTTATTACTTCCTTCCTCCTGCCTGCCTTAGTTAGGTTTAGTTTGTTCTTCTTCTCTGGTTTTATTAAGGTGGAAAGCTAGGTTGTTGATTTTAGTTCTTTAGATAAGATATTCTTATCTAAAAAAGTTATCTAGAAAACTAGGGGAAAAAATTAGAAAACTAGAAAAAAAAGTTATCTAGAAAAGTTCTAAACTTTTCACAAAGTGATATAATATGCATCTTAATGCACAGTATCCACACTCATAAATTTAAAAAGACACTTATGTTCAAACTAGTTAAGCTTAAACATTCCCAGAATCATTCCTGCAACACTGGAGTATAATTTCAGACATTACAATCACACTACCTTATGGATACCTTGCCTTCTTCAGAACATACCCGATGAGGAAAACATCTCATTCCCCCACAAACAGTCCTTTTCATCTATCTCAGAATTCTATCACAACAAGGTCCTTTCTTGCACTGAAAGGAAACCATCACTGCGGCAGGTTGTATTTTCAAAAGGAAGACATGACACTATCTTCATTCCTATGCCTTATTACAACATGACTCTGGCATTCCTCCCATTAAAAGGTGAGGCCTAAGCTGCTTCTGCTTGCATTTAGGCTAGTCTGTGCTATAAGGTAAGGGGTGCTACATGACTTATAAGATTAGG
Organism: Giraffa tippelskirchi; assembly: GCF_054371585.1. Lineage (NCBI taxonomy): Eukaryota > Metazoa > Chordata > Mammalia > Artiodactyla > Giraffidae > Giraffa > Giraffa tippelskirchi. The sequence continues at coordinate 28,415,640 of NC_137287.1, forward strand.
TCATAATAGATCTGCCTAGGTCTCTTAGAATATTCATCTTTGGAGCTGCTGAGATGCCCTGAGGCTGCTATATGGTGAGGAAGCCAAAACTAGCCCATGGAGAACATATACTAGCCCTAAGATGAAATGAAGAGACAGAGAGAAAGGCCCGGGCAGCCCCCAGCTACTTCAGTCACCTTCCCTTGCTGCTGCATTTTCAGCCACTGTCTGACTGCAACCAAACCAGAGACCAAGCCAGAACTGCCCAGCTGAACCCTCCTCAAATCCCTTACCACTGTGGGTTTCAGCCACTAAGTTTTGGGGTGATGTGTTACATAACAATAGTAACTGGAACATTTACTCTAGATAATATGTACGCCTTAATCCAGGGTCTATACTTGGCACCAGGAAGAGAAAATTCAATTAATTTTCCAACAGTGGAAATACTAAAAAATTTACAGCTCATTCTCAGTGTTCTGAGAGCTTATTATCAATTCATTTGACAGTGTTAATTTTTTTTAATTTAAAAAAATTTTAATGGGACAATGTTATTTTAAATCGCAGTTTCACTTTTCACAATTCTGGTCACATGAGCATGAACTAAAAGATAGCTTATCTACATTTTCTTAGTTATGAGACCCAGAACTGAATCCAGTCTTCCAATGAAGGTACACATGAACTGCTGAAAAATGCAGGAAGACTATTTCATTCACTGGTGAGGCTTTTATTAATTTGGTGTGAATTTATACATACGAACCTTTAACAAAATCCTTTTCTGCAGGCAATGGTATACTACAGGATATCAGTTCAGAGTTAAGGTTTTGGAGTTAGATACAGAGACAAAATTCAGCAATATCACTAAGAAGCTATATGACCTCGAGCAAGGTGTATTAACTGAATAAAACTTAATTCTTTCATCTATAAACAGGTCACAGGACACTAGTTTAAATTAATGAGATTATGATAAAGTTTAAATGTCAGCATATAAGTAGCTACTATTATAATGGTTTCTCCAATCATCCTCTTCCTATTTAACTGATTTTTTGCTCATTTCAACCCGAGGTCAGAGCCTCACAATTATCTCTATTAAAAAAGCTCTTCCTATATTTATTGCTTCATTTATTTATGATCTTTTAAACAAATAACCATTAATAGAAGATGTAATGGAAGAAAACACCCATTAACAATAGCAATGAAAAAGATAAAATATCTAGAAATAAATGTAACTGGGAATGTACAAAACCTTTATATGGAAAATGTTAACACATTACTGAAGAACTGCAATGAAGACTTGAAAAACTACAGTATATTACATTTTTGGACAAGAAGACAACATCATATAGATATCTATTCTACCTAATTCAACTTATAAAATTTAAATGATTGAAATAAAAGTACAAAAAGGATCATTTTTCCTTTGAAGAGGAATAGGGAACCTGGGCAAGCTAATGCTAAAGCCCTTATGGAAAAGAAAAGGAAAAAAAAAGAGCAGAAGTTGCCTGGAAAACCACCGAAAGAGAGGCGAGAGTGCTACTAGCCTTAGCAAATATGCAAATATATTATGAAACCTCAATGATTAAAACAGTATGATATTAGTATCTGAAGTGAGAGACAGAAAGACATGATACAGAATAGAAGGTCCAAAAACTGATATATATATCTATGCATGGAAATTTACTATATAATAACACTGGAATTGCAAATTAAGAGCTTAAAAGATGGACTTTTTGAAGAAAGGTACTGGGATAACTGAGTAGCCATTGGGGGTGGGGGAAAAACTTAACATAGTTCAGCAGGATAAATTGCTCATGAACCAGAGATTTAAAGGTTAAAATAAGAGATCACAAAGGTTATAGAAGAAAATTTATTTCTTTGCCAATGCCATTGTCCCTCCATTGCCTTGGGGTGAGGGAGACCTACCACCCCAACTCCTGAAGCCACAGAAAAAGATGAATAAATTATATAATTGTATATGGCGGCCCAGACAGTAAAGAATCTGCCTGCAATGTGGGAGGCCTGGGTTCGATCCCTGGGTTGGGAAGATCCCCTGGAGGAGGGTATGGCAACCCACTCCAGCATTCCTGCCTACAGAATCCCACGGACAGAGGAGCCTGGCCGTCTTCAGTCCATCGGGTCGCAAAGAGTCGGACACGACTGAACAACTAAACATATGCATACATATTTATATGTATATTCATATCAATGTCTACATGCCAGGAAAACCATAAACAAGATCAACAGTGATCAAAATGACATACCAGGAAGTCTGTATTTGCAACTTATCACATACAGGAATAAGCTCCTATTAACAGAAAAGATCAATAATCAAAATTTTTTAATGAGCAAAGGATATGAGTAAAGCTCACAGAAAAGGAATGTTCTTTTAAAATATGACAAGATGCCCAACCCTCCTCACAAAGAAAGAAATGTTAAAACTACCACAGGAAACCATTTTCATTTAGACTGGCAAAATTCTGAAAGTTTAATAACAGAGATTGGCAAGACTGGGCCTTAACTCATAAATTAGAAGGATATAAAGTGGTATAACCTTTACGGATAAAAATCTGTCAACACCTATTAAGATTACAAATACACGAACTTTTTGATCCAGCAATTTATCTTCTGGGAATTTACATGTTCAAGATGAAATTGTAGGTGGGACTTCCAGAAAGGCAGAGAAAAGAGCTCAGAAAGTCCTCTCCCCAAAGGCAATGATAAGACAAAACTGCCAAAAATAACCTTTTCAAAACTGCAGAAACTAACCAAAGGCATATAACAACTGCAGAAATATTTATTCAATAAAAAAACCTACTGAATCTTTGTTTTAAAAAAAAAAAATTCTGTGGCATTTTGCAAATCTAGAATGTAAAGGACTCTTAAAATTTAAAATAAAACACAAAAATTCCAATTTAAAAATGGGTGAAAGATTTGAATAAGTATTTCACTACAGAGAATATACAAATGTGTGATAAACACATGAAAAGATGCTCAGTATCATCAGTCACTTGCACAGGGAAGTGCAATTAAAACCACGATGAGATACCCCTTGACACTCACTAGAACGGCTATAATAAAAAAGACAATAAAAAGTGTTGGAAAGGGTGTGGAGAAACAGGAAGCTTCACACAGTGCCAGTGAGAATGTAAAATGATACAGTTACTCTGAAAAACCACTTGGTATTTTCTTAAAGTGTTAAATAAAATTTCACCATGATCAAGCAATTCTACTCCTAGTTATCTATCCAGAAGAAATGAAAACAAAATCCACACAAAAATTTGTAAACATACATTCATAGCAGCATTGTTCATAAGAGATCAAAACCATAAACAACTTAGTCCATTAATTAGTGAATGGATTAACCAAATGTGGTATACATTCCAGTGGAATATTATTCAGCCACCAAAAAAAAGAAAGGAATACTGATATAATACAAACAAAACTAAAAAACATTATGCTACATGAAAGAAGACAGATGCCAAAGACCACATATTGCATGATTTCATTTACATGAAATTTCCAGAAAAAGCAAATCTGTAGAGGCAGAAAATAGACTAGTGGTTTTCCAGGGTTGGAAGTAGAAAGAGAGATTAACTGTAAATGGGCAAAGATTTCTTTCTGGTGTGATGAAATGTAAAATTAGATTGTAGTGATGGTTGCCTGATTGTGTAAATTTACCAAAAACCATTAAATTTTACACTTTTAAATGAGTGAATCTTAAGGTCTGTAAATGATACCTCAATAAGACTCCTTTTAAAAATATACTATAATCTGCATGTGAATGCTTATAGGAACAAAGTCTAAAAAACTGGAAACAATCCAAAGCCCTTCGGTTTGAATAGAATAAAACACTGTGGTGCATGCATATCACAGATGCCACTGAGCAATAACAGGGATGAGCCACTGTCCTCTGCAACAAGGAGGTTGAACCTCAGATGCATTATGTTAAGTCGAAGAAGCTACTCTCAGAGGCTTCAGTACAGGGACGCTGTGGGAAAGTACAGAGAGCAGATCCCTGGCTGGCAGAGGTAGGGTTGATAACAAAGAGGAAGCCAAGGGAGTTTCGGGCAGATGGAACTGTTGTGTATCTTGATTATGGGTGTGGTTACACAACCCTGTATCTTTGTCAAAAATCAGAACTGTATGTCAAAAACAGTGACTGCGGGACTTGCCTGGCGGTCCAGTGGCTAAGAATCTGCCTGTCAATACAGGGGACATGGGTTCAATTCCTTGTCCAGGAACTAAGATCTCACATGACTTGGAGCAACTAATAAGCCCAAGAGCCGCAATAAGCCCGAGCGCAGCAACTACTGAAGTCCAAGCACATAGAGCCTGTGCTATGCAGCAAGAAAAGCCACAGAATGAGAAGCCCACAGACCGAACCTAGAGAGTAGCCCCTGCTTGTTGCAACTAGAAAAAGCTCAAGTGCAGCAACGAAGACCCAGCACAATCCTAAATAAATAAATAAAATTTTTAAAAAGTGTTACCGTATGTATATTAAAAACAAATTTAAAACAATGATACTGTATTTGTTGCAGTATGATTTTTAATAGTGACCAATCAGAAACAACTCCAGTCATGATCAATAGGAAATGAGTTAAATTATTGTACACCCAAACAAAATATTAACTCTACACGGTTATAAGAAAGAATGAGGAAGCTCTCATAATACTGACATGGAAAGATATATGATTTATTGGTAAGTGAAACAGTGAACTAGAAAAAGAGAAAAAGAAGAATATAAACATATTCAGTTTTGCTAAACTGAAACTCTGAATGTAGACACAAGAAAGCAGTAGAACCATTTTCAACTGAGTGAGTGTGAATGGGGTGTGCAACAGGGTGACTGCTGTCAGAGGGGAGAGCAGATGTTAGTACTGTTTTATTATTATCTTTGAACTTTGCTGTTGTTTAGTTGCTAAGTTGTGTCTGACTTTTTTGCGACCCCATGGACTCATGTCAGACTCCATGTCAGACTCCTCTGTCTGTGGGATTTCCCAGGCAAGAACACTGGAGCGGGTTGCCATTTCCTTCTCCAGGGATGTTTGAAGACATGAAGGGTAAAAGGAAACAAATAAACACAAAAATCAGTTTTTGAATATTGTTCCATCTTCCAATATACACACTCTCAACGCTGTGCCATCTGAAATTTGTTTTCCTACTGTATATTCATCTTTCAGTTCAGTTCAGTCACTCAGTCGTGTCCGACTCTTTGCGACCCCATGAATTACAGCACGCCTGGCCTCTGTCCATCACCAGCTCCCGGAGTCTACCCAAACCCATGTCCATCGAGTCAGTGAGGCCATCCATCCATCTCATCCTCTGTCGTCCCCTTCTCCTCCTGCCCCCAATCCTACCCAGCATTAGGGTCTTTTCCAATGAGTCAACTCTTCGCATGAGGTGGCCATCTTAGTCAATGATTAAAATCAAAACTGAAGAGAACTAGGAAAATCCTCGCAATAAATTAAACTTAAACTGATGTTAATCCATTACTACACACTATCCTAACTTCATGAGTTATGTGAGGCATAACTGTGGGCGAGTTACTTAACTTGCTTAAACCTCTTTGTAAAATGGGTGTAAATGGTCTCTCTCTTCAGTTCAGTCACTCAGTCGTGTCTGACTCTCTGCGACCCCATGGACTGCAGCACGCCAGGCCTCCCTGTCCATCACCAACTCCCGGAGTTGACTCAAACTCATGTCCATTGAGTCGGGGTGCAAATTATATGTGGCAGTACCCGTCAAGTGCTTGGAATCAAGGCTGGCACTGAGCAGGCATTCAATAATTGCACATTGGCTTTGTTTTTAGTTATGGCTGATTCCTGGCTGATGTATTCACCTAACTGTCACAGTGTTCAGCCCATATATCACGAGACCTTGTCACACAAGACCTGTGGTGGTGAAAGCTGCTTGGGTTCAAATTTCAGCTCTGAAATTTTCTAGCTGGTGGGCAAACCACTTAAACTTCCAAAGCCTCAGGATCTTTAGTTAAAAATGGGGTGACAAAGGTACTTATTTCACAGGATTAAAAGGAGAATTGAATGGATTTGAGGTGCAGAGCAGAGCTTTGAGTACATATTCAGTAGTCAACAAATATTAGCAACTCCTGGTTCCCTAATGCAATTATTAAGGGAATTTTGTAAAAACTTCATGTAAAACCTCATTTCTAGCTTGTCTTGACTTCAATACTTCAAACTTCCAGCAAGAAAGAATTTATTCCTACCAAATGTTCTGACACACACACAAAAACATTCTGATGAATAAATGATAATACGGTTTTTAAATTTCCCTAACAGGCATACATAAGCTAGCTCTAAAAGTAATGGAGGTTGAAATCAATATTCATATTTTGTCCTGTTTTTTCTAATATTTGTGATTTAACAGGTTTTGGGTTGCTAGATACATGGCAATATAACATGGCTATATAACATGGCTATATATACGAGTTGTTCTGAAAAAATAAAAAACTAGGTACCCAAACTAATTTCAGTGATTATAAGAATTTACCAGATTTTTTAAAGCACAATTAGTAAAATAAAAACACTCTATATACTTTTTATTTCTTATAACCTTGTTATCTCTTCAGCTTTTTCCTAAAGTAGCCAGAAAAGTTCAGGATTTTGAATTTAGTCCTTGAAAGTAATTGTTCAGGGTTACAATTTCTGTACTGGAAATGACTAAACCAATGAAGGGGAAGGAGCTCAGGTTTCTATGTTCCGTAAGCCCTTTGTTTTCCAAGCAGCATCATTTTAATTATTTCCCATAAATACATCAATGTCCTTAAGAAAAATATTTTTCAGATAAAGATTAAAAACCTTTAATCATCATTTGGAACATGATGGAAATGACCTCAGCATATTATAAACCTTCTAAAACAGATTTAGTGCATGAAAACTCATTTGCCAAATGAGAAAAGCAACTAGTTACATGGAGTTACTAATCACATTATTTTAAGAAGAAAAAGACTATCAGATGAGCAAAAACAGAATATTTTTAGAGAATTCTAGGAGATCTTGGCTGACATAACCATTCTCTCTTTGCCAAGCCAGGATTCCCATTAAACTTTGGGTAGGAATTAAGACTTCATTTCAAATGAGAGCGAGCCCCAAGTATTTCAAATACTTGGAGCCCCAAGTATTTATCCCCAGTGGAATTCTGACCATGAAGCAAAGATGGCCTTTCCAGAAGGGCTGGACAGAGGGTGATGTAACACGATATGTCAGAGGGCGTGCTGTGCAGCCATTCATACACCCGCCCCTCAGGTAGGGTAGAGGCAGCGCCCCCACCAACCTATCCAAGGTGTCATGCAGAGGGCAGACACCCCCGTTAGCCTGACATCCAGCTCCCTCTCCTTAGCACAAAGCACTGGTAAAGACTGTCGGCCTTAAATAAGGTCTTTGAGGCTGCAGGCAAGTGATTCCAGACAGGTCTTTATCTGATCTCCTAGGCAATTCTATCAGGTGACTGGAACAGGGAATTCCAACACGTACCAAAATACAAAACAAAAGGCAGATTTCTCAGTTTTGAACAACTCAACCCCATGCACATCACTGAAGTACTCAACACACTTGTCTGCAGCCTCAAGTGCAGTACTTGGGTGCAATCTCAAAAACGACAGGATTACATTATCTCGGTTCATTTCCAAGGCAACCATGCAATATCACAGTAATATTGTGATATTGAAGGAGAAACTGAAGTTGAACGGTTCTATGAAGACCTTCTAGAACTAACACCAAAAAATGATGTCCCTTCATCACAGGGGACTGGAATGCGAAAGTAGGAACTCAAGAGATACCTGGAGTAACAGGCAAGTTTGGCCTTGGAGTACAAAATGAAGCAGGGCAAAGGCTAACAGAGTTTTGTCAAGAGAACACACTGATCTTAGCAAACACCCTCTCTGAACAACACAAGCAAAGACTCTACACATGGACATCACCAGTCAACACTGAAATCGGACAGATTATATCTTTTGCAGCCGAAGACAAAGAAGTTCTATGGAGTCAGCAAAAACAAGACCTGGAGCTGACCATGGCTCCAGATCATGAGCTCTTTATTGCAAAAATCATGCTAGAATTGAATAAAATAGGGTAAACCACCAGGCCATTCAGGTGTGACCTAAATTAAATGCTTTATGATTATACAGTGGAGGTGATGAATAGATTCAAGGAATTAGATCTGGTAGACAAGAGTGCCTGAAGAACTATGGATGGAGGTTAGTAATATTGTACAGGAGGTGGTGACCAAAACCATCCCAAAGAAAAAGAAATGCAAGAAAGCAAACTGGTTGTTTGAGGAGGCTTTACAAACAGTTGAGGAAAGAAAAGAAGCAAAAAGCAAGGGAGAAAGGGAAAGATATACCCATCTCAACGTGGAGTTCCAGAGAATAATAAGGAGAGATAAGAAGGGTTCCTAAATGAACAATGCAAACAAGTAGAGGAAAACAACAGAATGAGAAAGACTAGAAATCTCTTCAAGAAAACTGGAGATATTAAGAAAACATTTCATGCAAGGATGGACAAGATAAAGGACAGAAACGGTAAGGACCTAACAGAATCAGAAAAGATAAGAAGAGGTGGCAAGAAAACACGAAGAACTATACAAAAGAAGTCTTAATAACTAGGAATAACCACAATAGTGTGGTCCCTCACCTAGAGCCAGACATCCTGGAGTGTGAAGTCAAGTGGGCCTTAGGAAGCATTACCACAAACAAAGCTAGTGAAGGTGATGAAATTTAAAAACTTAAAAGATGAGCTATTTAAAAACCTAAAAGATGATGCTGTTAAAGTGCTGCATTCAATATGTCAGCAAGTTTGGAAAACTCAGCAGTTGCCACAGGACTGGAAAAGGTCAGTTTTCATTCCAATCCCAAAGAAGGGCAAACTACTGTATAATTGTGCTCATTTCGGATGCTAGTAAGGTTATGCTCAAAATCCTTCAAGTTAGGCTTCAGCAGTACATGAACGGAGAACTTCCTGATATAAGCTGGATTTAGAAAAGGCAGAGAAACCAGAGATCAAATTGCCAACATTCGTTGGATCATATAGAAAGCAAGGGAATTCCAGAAAAACATCTATTTCTGCTTCATTGACTATGCTAAAGCCTTTGACTGTGCAGATCACAACAAACTATGGAAAATTCTCAAAGAAATGGGAATATCAGACCAACTTATCTGTCTCCTGAGAAACCCATAGGTGGGTCAAGAAGTAACAGTTAGAATCTTAAATGCAACAACTGATTGGTTCAAAATTAGGAAAGGAGTGTAACAAGGCTGTGTAATGTCACCCTATTTAACTTATAGTGGGAGTACGTCATGCAAAATGCCACACTGGTGAATCACAAGCTGGAATCAAGACTGCCGGGAGAAATATCAACAACCTTGGATATGCAGATAATACCACTCTAATGGCAGACAAAGAAGAGGAACTAAAAAGCTGAAGATGAGGATGAAAGAGGAGACTGAAAAAACAGGTTTAAAACTCAACATTCAAAAAACTGAGATCATGGCATACAGTCCCATCACTTCATGGCAAACAGATGGGGAAAAAGTGGAAGCAGTGACAGGTTTTACTTTTTTGGGTTCCAAAACCACTGTGAATGGTGACTTCAGTCATGAAATTAAAAGATGCTTGCTCCTTGGAAGAAAAGCTATGTCTAACCTAGACAAAGTATTAAAAAGCAAAGATTCCACTTTGCCAACAAATGTCTGCATAGTCAAGGCTATGATTTTCCCAGTATTTGTGTATGGATGCGAGAGTTGGATTATAAAGAAAGCTGAGCCCTGAAGAATTGATGCTTTTGAACTGTGGCATTGGATAAGACTCTTGAGGGTCCCTTGGACTTCAAGGAGATCCAACCAGTCCATCCTAAAGGAAATCAGTCCTGAATATTCATTAAGGACTGACGCTGAATCTGAAACTCCAATACTTTGGCCACCTGATGCGAAGAACTGACTCATGTGAAAAGACCCTGATGCTGGGAAAGATTGAAGGCGGGAGGAGAAGGGAATGACAGGAGATGAGATGGTTGGATGGCATCACCAACTCAGTGGACATGAGTTTGAGTAAACTCTGGGAGTTGGTGATGGACAGGGAGGCCTGGTGTGCTGTAGTTCATGGGGTTGCAAAGAGTCGGACACAACTGAGCAACTGAACTGAATACTTCAATAAAATTAAACATTCAGTTCTGCAGTCACACCAGTCACATTTCAGGTGCTCAACAGCCACACATGACTCATTACTACTGTCCTAGCCACACAGAACAGAACATCCCCATCACTGCCCAAAGTGTTCCTGGGCAGTGCTACTCTGTATCCCTTGGCATTGTGTAAGTTTTTTTATAGTGAGTGTGAAAGAAAAAAAGATATTTTTTCAAAGGAAAAAAGATACTTCCACTTTGGGAGGGAAAAACAAAACAGGTTTTGGTTTTTTTTTTTTCTCATTCTGTATCTCTTTTAATAGTTACTTTTTGAACGTTGCAGAAGCACCAGAAGCTTTGTTGTTGTTTAACTGCTAAGCCGTGTCCAACTTTTTGCAACCCCATTAACTGCAGCATGCCAGGTTTCCCTGTCCTTCACTATCTCCCAGAGTTTGCTCAAATTCATGTTCACTGAGTCGGTGGTGCCATCCAACCATCTCATCCTGTCACCACCTTCTCCTCCCGCCTTCAATCTTTCCCAGCATCAGGGTCTTTTCCAATGAGTTTGATTCTTCACATGAAGCAGCCAAAGTAATGGAGCTTCAGCTTTAGCATCAGTCCTTCCAATGAATATTCAGGACTGATTTCCTTTAGGATTGACTGGTTTGATCTCTTTGCAGTCCAAGGGACTCTCAAGAGTCTTCTCCAGCACCACAATTTGAAAGCATCAATTCTTGGGTGCTCAAGCCTTCTTTATGGTCCAACTCTCATATCCATAATGACCTTTATTCTGCCAATTTTCTCTAAGCTATTTAATTCTTACTAATTCAGCTCTACTTAACAAGAGTTCAGATGCCACCAAAAGAAGGAAGACAATGACATAATTTGAAGCATGACATTGCTGTTGCTCTGTAACATCTAAAAAAGGTCATGTTACTCATTCTCAGTAGAAGCAAGCACAGTTGACAGAAACCTGCAGTTTAGACAAACATTTAAATTGAAGGTTTTCTTCAAAAGAATAATAGCATTTAAAAATAGATTCATTTTTTTTCCTGATTCAATTCAGTACAAAGTAGAGAAGAAAAACAAGCCTAAAGCTTAAAAAAAAAAAAAAAAAAAGTGCCATTTTAACTGAAAAAGAAAATGGCAATGCTAAGAACAAGTCTTGAAATGAAGGCTGTAACACCAAAGCAGTGAATGTTCATAATAACCAGTTCCTTGGGGCCTTCTCAGGTAATAGAAGTTTGAAGCATCTAGTGAGGTTTTAAGAGAATAACATTTTAAATGAAAAGTTAATGAAAAGGTCTCCAGAAAAAAAAAAAAAGGCACATATATAAGTTTGTAAGGAATATACAGGTAAAACCACATACAGGAGACCCTGAGTCCCCTTTGAAAAACCATTAACTGCTGCTGGAAAATCACAACCCAGTCCCTGTCGGGATCCCCATCAGCATCCAGTGACCCATGAGGTCCCATAGTAGATCTAACCTGTGCCCTAAAAGTCCTCCTCAAAACCCTCCACAGCATCACATCCATCTACTTTCCTAATGCAGCCACCAGACCCGAAATTTCAATCATAGCCATCTGTTGAAGGTTCTTACTACAGGGCCATCCATAATATATAAAGATAGAAAGCCACAGTAATTAGGACAGTGTAGAATTGACACAAGGATGTACTACAGACTGACAGAGCAGAGCCCATGTACGCTGAGCAAACTAGATACAGGATAAAGTGGCATCACAAACCAGTTGAGGGAAAACAAACTCTGCAATTAAAGACACAGACTCGTGCAACTGGTTTATATTCACATGGAAAACTGTTCCCTATCTCATACTCACACACAAATAAATTCCATGTGTATTAGACTTACACTGAAGAGCAGAACTTTTGAAAGAAAATATGGTAGGATCTCTTTATGATCCCAAAGTACTCAGAGTACAGAGAAATTTATTAAATATGGTATAAAAGGGCACCAACCATAAATGAACAGACTAATAAGTATGGCAGATAGATGGGCAAACAGTGGAAACAGTGTCTGACTTTATTTTTCTGGGCTCCAAAATTACTGCAGATGGTGACTGCAGCCATGAAATTAAAAGACACTTACTCCTTGGAAGGAAAGTTATGACCAACCTAGAGAGCATATTTAAAAGCAGAGACATTACTTTGCCAACAAAGGTCCTTATAGTCAAGGCTATGGTTTTTCCAATGGTCATGTATGGACGTGAGAGTTGGATGGTGAAGAAAGCTGAACGTCGAAGAATTGACGCTTTTGAACTGTGGTGTTGGAGAAGACTCTTTGGTGTCCTTTGGACTGCAAGGAGATCCAACCAGTCCATCCTAAAGGAGATCAGTCCTGGGTGTTCATTGGAAAGACTGATGTTGAAGCTGAAACTCCAATACTTTGGCCACCTGATGTGAAGAGCTGACTCATTGGAAAAGACCCTAATGCTAGGAAAGATTGAGGGCAGGAGGAGAAGGGGACGACAGAGGATGAGATGGCTGGATGGCATCATCGACTTGATGGACATGGGTTTGGGTGGACTCTGGGAGTTGGTGATAGACAGGGAGGCCTGGCGTGCTGCGGTTCATGGGGTCGCAAAGAGTCGGACATGACTGAGCAACTGAACTGAACTGAACTGAATAAGTATGACTTGACTAAAATGTAAAACTTAAACACAACAAAGCACACCGTAAATGAAGTGGAAAGATAAGCTACTGGCAGAACATATTTGAAATGCAAAATACCAACTAAGATAAATAGAATACATAAATAATTAAAGATATTTTAAGGGGGGGGGGAGCAACTCAATAGAAAGCCATACCAGCCACAAAAGATGTAACTGAAACAGCCAAATAAACCTAAGAAATGATGCTCACACACACGAGAAATCAAGGAAATGCACAATTTCAAATCAGGAAAACTTTGAAAATCTGGCAATACCAGGGGTTAGCAAGGATACAGAACAACAGGAACTCTCAGAGGGTGCTGTTGAGGGATGAAGTTTGTACGACACTGGAGAATGATCTGGCAACAGCTAGTGAAGTCAAGGAGGCACGTGGCCTGTGCCCTACCAAACTTTAGAGAAGCTCTTAAATATGTACAAGATAGCGTGTTCACAGTAACATCACTTAGTAGCAAAGCATGAAAATAACCAAACTTCCACTGACAGAGAAGGAACAAACTATAGTATAATCCAAGAACACATACAGCAAAAAGGAAGAATTGCTTGCACACACTTCTACACAGATACATCTCAAAGGTAGATGAAAAAGCAACTTGCAGAAATACATACACAGTATGATGATACCATACTGTACAAAGTTCAAGATCCACATTGTTGATTAACACATATGTATGTAATTAAGAAGAAAGCTAAGCATGGGAATGATACACACCCACTGTAGGATGATGGTTCTCTGCAGAAGGAAGGTGGGGAAATAGCAGCTGGGAGGTTACACAGGGGACATCAAATATATGTGCAATATTTTATTTTATACGATTTTAAGTTTTTAATGTAAAGCAATGGTAGTAAAATGATATGATTTGACTAAAACTGCTCAAAGATCATATTATTCTCTATATTTTTCTGTATTTATGAAATATTTCAAACCATAAAGTAACTGTATTTTAAAGAAAGATTAAAAGAAGCAGACATTGAGATTTATCAAAATGGTTGTCTCCTGGTATTGAGCCTCTTGCCATGCCCTCCTCCAGGGGATCTTCCCAACCCAGGGATTGAACTCAGGTCTCCCATATTTCGGGCAGATTCTTTACCATCTGAGCCACCAAGGAAGCTAGGAATACCAGAGTGGGTAGCCTATCACTTCTCCAGGGAATCTTCCTGACCCAGGAATCAAACTTGGGTCTCCTGCATTCCTCAGGCAGATTCCTTATCAGCTGAGCTACCAGGAAAGCCCATGCCGGGAAAGACCCTGATGCTGGGAAAGATTGAAGGCAGGAGGAGAAGGGGATGACAGAGGATGAGATAATTGGATGGCACCACTGACTCAATGGACATGAATTTGAGCAAACTCTGGGAGATGGTGAAGGACAGGGAAGCCTGGTGTGCTGCAGTCCATGGTGTTGCAAAGAGTTGGACATGACTGAGCAACTGAACAACAACATTAGCCTCTGGCCATGAATAACTTTTCTTCTTTCTTTCCAGGTCTTCTGTATTTTGTAAGTTTCTTCCCCAAATACCAACCCAGATACTTCTAGTCCAATTTACTCTCCTATCTTACTCCCAAAACCAACACTGTACTTTCTTGCTCCTTTGGTACAGAACTTGACATTGTAGTATGCACCTCCTCCTCCACTGGAATATGGGTTCCTGGAGGGCCCACCACACACATTCTCATTTTCACATAAATTATACACTGAATGCCTACTATGCACCAGATACTATGCCAGGAGCTACAGAAAGATAAATGGACAAAACATACACTGTTCCTTCCTCCATAGAGTTTAAGAAAAAAATAATTTAAATTGTGAGGAATACTATGAATGAAAAGAATAGATGCCATGAGATGACATAATAGAAAGGCCTAACATAATCTACACTGGATAGGAGAAATAGGGACATGCCAGGAAGGGAGGGGTGGAAAGGCCTCTGGACAGTGCCTCTCCCACCAGCCTAAAGCAATAAGGGCAGGGTCGCTTCTGACCCATATCTGTGCCCATGATTTTCATGGTGCTTTAACAGATGCTTCTTGGTTGATTCTAAGACGCCTCTGAGCAATCAGGTTACTCTGTGCCTACAGCTCTAAGGCAGGAAAGAAGTCCGTGGGGGATGGCCCAAAAGGCAAAAGAAGTGGTCATTTGAAGAAGCCAAACAGAGCGTGAGCCCACTGTGTGGTAACTCAACTCCTCACAAGGCACTTGCTATATATTCTCTCATCCTCCTCATGTGAAAGGCTAACCTTTCTTTACATTCTCCCATGCACCCTCTTCCTTGCCCAGTACCTTCATCCTCATTTCCCCAATTCAATACATTTAAGTGGACTATGTGTGACAAGCTAAGTTTATGAAGATCCACATAAGCATAACCTCTGCCTAAAAGAGCTTTCCTTCTAGATAAGTGGATCAACTTAGGGTGACTGTGTCTCCCAAGGGACATTTAACAATGTCTGAAGGTATTTTTGGTTGTCAGAATGGGGCAGAAGGCAGTGGAGCATTACTGGTCTCTACAGGGATGATGTTGAACATCCTATATGATGATTACAATGACAGCCCCCCATCCCCAAACAAAGAATTATCTGGCCCAAAGTCAGTAACGCCAAGGTAGAGAAACCTGGTAGAGGCTACTGAGAACCATGTCTAGAAGTTGACTGCTCAAGCAGAACAAATGTCAGCAGATGATGGCCAGAGGCCCAAAGTGTCAGAGGCCTCAGAGAGTATTAAACACCAGGTCTTGGGTATATTAAAAAAAAAAAAAAAAAAAGGACACTCATGCAGCAGTAGAGAAACCTGCTCCAGAGAATCGGCAATGTAATTATATCACAATGCAACAGGAATACAAGGTGTTCCACACAAAGTCGAGGAGGTTCCTAGTCTAGAACCAGGGGCAGAAAGGTTTCCTGTGAAGAGACACCTAATTCAAAACATGAAAAATAATGAGTTAGGATGGAATGGAAGGACGGAAGCAGGATCAGGCACCTTCCAGATGGAAGGTACAGCCAGTCATCAGGGCATGATGGAGGGGAAGGAAAGGGTTTGCCTGATGGAAACATGGGGAGTTGCTGTGGAAGGGTCAGAGAGGTAAATGGGCCCAGATCACGTGGACCTTGTGTGATGTGTTTAGAAATGCAAACTTTAGGGCAATAAAAAGCCACTGAAAGGACTGACACAGAGGAGGGATATGAACAAAACTTGTTTTAGGACAATCGCCTTGGAGAATGAACTGCCAGGGAACTGAGCAGGAGGGAGCTCCTGTGACCCTGGGACAGAGCCGTGGCTTGGCCTCGCGGTGGTGCGGAGGACGGAGGGAGGCACTTAAGAGATGCTCAGAAACAGGCTGTGATGTGTTCCAATCAGAGTTCTCCAACCAGCCACTGCAAAGCCCTCAAATTCCAAAAGCCAAGTTTTTTGCAATTCATCTGTGGCCCAACCTAACTAGAATTATGTGGCAGCAAAACCAGAACCTGAACTGACTTGCAGCTATTTATAGTAATATATCCCATTTATATGAATGCTTCAAGTCAGAGGATTAATGTTTGATTGCAAGAATCTGCCCCAGACCTCGCTGGGTGGCATATTCACTTTTTAAAATTCAAAGAAATCTGTATTCCAAAATGCAGCTGGGCCCCAGGGTTTAAGACAAGGGATTGTGGACCTATACAAGGTGCTGAATAAATTTTCATCAAACTAAATGAAATTAGACAAAGCAGGTTACTGAATTATTATTTGTTTGGAGTATTTTTCTAACAACATTATGAAACTTCCAGATACCACATATACACATGCACAATTCATTTTATGGAATGTTGCCTTAAAATAACCTAGAAATCTGGCAAGTGACCCTAGCAGACTCACAGTAGTGGGATTTGGGGAAAGAACTTTAAAAAATTATTTCACAGAAACTGTATTTACTTCATAATTCCTCCCTGTGGGACTGCCACACAGAAGAAAAAATAGGTATAATCAGTAGCAAGAAACAGATCTTCATGTTTAGTAGAATAATTCCAAGTAAAGTCAGGTAGGAGTTGAAAGAGAATTGAGGTCACCTTCCTAATCGCTGTTCACACAGCCACAAACACATTAGCAACTTGACTGATGTTTTCTTAGTAAAGGAGACCAGGCTGTTTTGTAATTGCATTGAGTATTGCAAATAGTTGTGTCAAGTGGGCACGGGCTATAGCTGCGGTGGCAAGGGGGAAGTCACTCTCATTCATTCATTCAACACACGTCTGTGAAGAGGTTTTGTGTGCCCAGCACTGTTTATTCTAAATGCCGACGATGCAGCAAGCGTAAGGCAGACTGACGTGACCCCTCAGAGGTTATGGATTTTACAGGGGCACACGGACAGGAAGCACATAATTACAATCAGGTGTAAAAAGCTAGGACGGGAAAGCATGATGACAACATACAGCAGTGTGGCCAAATGCAGCAGCAAGAACCGAATCTAGAAAGACCTCTCTAAGCAAGTGACACTGAAGACCTAAAGGATAATTTAAAATTATTGATCTAAAGGGACTAGAAAGAGAATAAGAAACTGAAGCAAACCAGAAAATTGTAGGAAACCAGAGACCAGGAGAAACTACTGGTTTAACTCAGTGAAGTTCAGAGCCAGCAGAAACGGAAAATTGAAGCCTGAGCGTAGGCTCGAAAGAAGCTATTACCCTGAAGAAATCCTATTGGAAACTGGACTATGCTTTCTGATGTTCTGGAAAGTACTTCGTTCTTAAAATAGAACAAATGTGGGAAGCGGGGTTTAAAATACTTAAACATTTATTTTATGCTTATTTAGAGGAAAACAACCCTTCTATGTAATAAAATACACCAAAAATGCACTTCAAATAGGTAAACTGAATAGTCGTATATTGAAACATTCAGAACACTTACAATGAGTTTAAATAATAAATTAGGTCATCAGCAATATGCTGCCAACTTTGTAAAGCAGTATGGTCTGGCAGGGTATTTTAAAATAATAAATTTACAAGAAACATAATTGAGATATTCAGATATCAATTGAGAAGACTTTGGCAACAGGAAAGTTTCCAACCACAAATACATCAGTATAACCCATATGCTATATTTTGAACCTATGACAGCTTGAAAAGCAGATGCTAATATTCTACCCTAAAAGACCCAAAGGAACTAGCCATCCATAGCAGCTATTTTTACTGACAGACTCATTATGCCATGCCAGAGTAACAGGATTTTTAACACTAGTGTCAGCACATTTTAGTTCTGTGTAATATTTTTTATTCTAAAAAAATTGAGAGATTTACTAAAGGAGCTCACATTTGACTAAATGCACCTGGGAAAATTTGGGCAGAGGGGAACCAAGCTTGATGTAAGAGAAAGCAGTAATAACTTCACAACTGTTACTCAGGTTTTTTGCAGATACCCTTTTTTTTTTCCCTACACCCTCTCCTCCCCAATTGTTGATGGTCATCTACTGACCACCCAGACACTCCAAAATTCTTCACTGACTGGGTCTGATTTGTAGTTTTTCTTTCTCGGTAATCTCTGCCATCACGCCCAGTAATTCAGTTTCCTCTGTAACAGGAACCTTTCCATTCTCTCCAACCTCCCACAAGAACAATCACATCCTAGACCCACCTCAGAACCTGAATTCTGGAAGAGCCTCCTGTGAATACATCATTTCCTTCTTCCTCAAGCCTCCGGTACCTGTCCCATCTCTCCTCCTTCCTTCTATCCATCCTACATTCAACTACTATTCCCTATCTGCCTTTTGCCAAGTTCCGTTCTAGGTACAGGGGGGAAAGAAGTATTAAAAATTAAAATATAATAGCACATATGAACTCTCTGCCATCATTTGTTATTACAAGACATAAAAAGTTTAGAGTCTTGTTGTTCGTTTTTCAGTCGCTAAGGTGTGTCTGCCTCTGTGACCCCATGAACTGCAGCACACCAGGCTTCCCTGTTCTTCACTATCTCCTGGAGTCTGCTCAAGCTCATGTCCATTGAGTCAGTGCTATTCCAGATGCCATCATGAAACAAAGAAGGAAGTAAATTAGTTAAATATCTTCTGCCAAATAGTGATAAATGCTGTAGACAAAAACAGAAAGGCAGGGAAGGGTGGGTGAGTGTCTGGCAAGAAGACACCATTTCAAAGAGGGTGTCAGAAATGCTCAGAGGAGACACCTGAATGACCTAGCCCTGGAGAAGAAGGTCAAGCTAAAAAAAGTGTCCTGAGTAAGATGGGGATGAGAACACCAGCTTCTGCTGGAAAACCTCAGCTCTGGCCGCTGGGCTGAGAGCAGATGCAGGAGACCGGCTCTTACCTGGCCCTCCTGCAGCTCTTTCACATCGTGCCGGGCTTCCCTCGCACAGCCTAAAGGCGGCACCATCCTGCTCATCACTGTGGTTCCCAAACCTTTCTCTCCCTCCTCCCTAGGTCCCTCGGCTTGAACGTCATATCCTGAGACTCTGTCACGACTGCTGAGGCTGTGATCCAACATCTCCTCACTCTTCCTCAGCCACCTGCCCTCACGATCACTCACCAGACCAGTACTGAGCCTTCAGCATCGCAATTCCCTGCACCCAACCTCTGACCACTGCCTCCCAGACTCCCAGCTCACTGTCTTTCTAATTCTGGATCCAACAACCCGTTCACCTCCTGGGGTCTCCACACCACTGATCCCACCACCTTTTTACTGCCCTTCGTTCCTCGATGGTCTCTCCTCTCCTCTACTCCATAACTGGTCTCTCAACTCCAATGAGGAGATCCTCAATGCTGTTTAAACCTGTGCTACCCCTACTCTACTCCTGAACACGGAAAAATGACAGGGGTGGGGAGCGAAAGCTAGCAGAGCAATGCCTTCAAAGTGAGCAGAGAACTGTGCACAGGGTTTGGGCGGGAAGGGGCACTGCGGGGGTGAGGAGGAAAGGCCGGGTGCAGGTTGCGCAGGAAAGGCTTGAGGACATTCTCGTCTGGTTGCTTCTCAGTGAAAGGGAGTGAGGCCATCAGGTGAGTGTGAGGCAAGGAAAGAGGTGTTAGAGGACTAAGAAAAAGGAGAAACTAGCAGAGGGAGAGGATGAACGGATACGGCCTGTCTCTGAGGCCACAGCCCTTCCTGCGCTAAGCTCACCAGCCTGTCTGCCCTCACTTGCCTCTGCAACCAGCTTAGAACAGGGCAGAGGGCAGTGGTGGGATACCCCCACTTCAACAACTGCAACACGCAAGTCAGGGTTTCCCCACTGAACGGATTCAGAAAACTGAAAGGAGTCCACCACAAACTCATGTTAATTCATTTCAACTGGATTCTTAATGTTTTTCAGTAAATCCTTTATTTACCTCTGATAAGGCCCATCCAAAGCCCATGGCAAGTGGTGGTTTTCTACTTTCTTCAAGACTCCAGCATCATCCTCCCCCATCACTCCAAGCAGATGAACGTGGCTTCTATTTTATTGAGGGCAAAGGCCACTTGATGCGAGTGAGCTTCTTTAAAACTTCCTGTCTCCATGACTCAAAATCTGTGTGTGTTTAACATTTACTGTCCTTCCTGGCCTGGCCCCCAAATGTTCTTTCCTTCGTGCTACGGCTAACCCACCTCTCTCCCCATCACTCCTACCCCTAAGCTACACCGCCTTATTCAGATATCCCCCTTTCGAGCATCTTCAATTTGCTAAAAGTATAGGTTATGAAAAGAAAAAAGTATTTCAGATGAAAGGAACAAAATGAACAAGTTAAGTAAGCAGGAAAGAGTATGGAATACTTATGAAAACAGCGTTAAAACCAGTCTTTTACACAGCATGGAGTGTTGGAAAGTGGTAGAAGTCATAAAGTTAGATGGATAGGGTGGGACAAGATTACAGAGAATCTTACCACAAAGTGTCAGGCTGATGACTTCTGAACAAGAAAATGCTTGTGACGAAAGTAGGATTTAAGGGAGATAAGACTCACAGCGTGGGATGAGGGGGGATAGGAAAGGGGGGATTTACACTTGGGGATGGAGGGATGGGGGGTGAAAGGCAAGAGAGGAAGGCAAACATTCCTGGCGCGCATGGTGAGAGCCTGGTCAAAGGTGGACACAGTGAGAAGGAAGAAAGGAAAGGAAAAAAGACATTTCGCAGGGAGAAATGAATTGAACCTGGTGAATGAACCACATTCTGTGAAACAACTTCAACCCGAACTCCAGGAGAGCGGCTGGGTGTAACTGTCACAGGATGGAGACGCTACACTGTGAAGTTCTTAGAATCAGAGCACTTGGAGGCTGGGAGGGGCTGGGACCTCTGAGAGCATGGGATTCAGCCCCCTCACTTTATAAATGAGGAAGCAGAGGCCCAAGGAAGTGAAGTGATTGGTCTTAAGTCCCAAAACCAGTCGCTGCTTGGGATAGGAACCCTGTCTCCTGTCCACCTCTGCAGCGCCTTCCACGACAGCCCTATTTGCCCACAGACACCCTTGGGGCCACACTTCAGTGACAAAAACTGCACTCTGGAACTAGCCGCCTGAGTCTGGCCTCCGCACATATCCGGTCCAGGAGAGTAAGCTCTTAACCATCAGAGCTTCAAAGCTGCTGGACTGCCTCCATCCAGGACCTTCCTGAAGATAAGCCTGCCTTGTTCTTTCACTGGGAGCCCAGCTCAGGCGCTGTTTTGAAGTTTCTAGTAAGTCTCAGGGCAACAGAGAAACCAAGACACAAGCCCTGCCCTAAGGGTCATTAAACCGATCTCTGAAACTAAAGGGTAAACCATACTGACCCTATTGTTTCCTTTTTCCCCTCCTATTCCAACTCAGTAACAGAAATTCAGATGCTGTTTGCCTCATCTGTGATGGAAATCTTGTATGATTCCTTGGCAAAGACCTGAATTTGTGTTTGTTATTCCTCATACTGTCAGCTCACAGAACTCTGCTGATAACAAAATGCAGCCATTAATATTTCTAGCAAGGCTTGTACATATTTTCCCAATTAGAAAATAGTGGAGTTTCTAGGTAATCTGCTAGTGAACTTTGAGCCTTGACAGAAGTTAACATGAATAGAGCTTCCAGTGTTTTATGAAAACGAAGCACAATTATTTACACTAAAAAAATATGGACAAGTTGGCTATCTTATTTCTTCTATGTCAAGAAAAATCTTAACAAGCTACGATGGACTTCAGCAAGCTGTCCACATTAAAAGAGATATTTAGAGTAGTCTGTCCTGAATTAACTGAAATCAACAGATAACTGAATAATTTTATAGCAGAAGTATTTGGTATTGTTTATTTTTTCTCCTCTTGCTATTCTACAGAATTGCAACAACAAATTTTTAAAAAATAAATAAAAAAAGCTATAAAACACGCCAAATCCTTCTTTGGGAAAACACTGACAATTTCACATTCAAGGACAGATTTTCAAAGTACCAGTCCCTGCAGTGACGACAGTACTGTGATTAACATGTACACAATTCAGGCATCAAACCTGACCCCTGGGTTTATATTTTCTACTGATTTAATTTCCTATGGTGGTGGTTTAGTCACTAAGTCGTGTCAGACTCTTGCAATCTCATAGACTGTAGCTCGCCAGGCTCCTTTGTCCATGGGATTTTCCAGGCAAGAACACTGGGGTGATTTGCCATTTCCTTCTCCAGCAGATCTTCTTGCCCCAGGGATCAAACCCAGGTCTCCTGCATTGCAGGCAGATTCTTTACTGACTGAGCTACCAGGGAAGCCCAAGGTGAGCTGCTGAAACCCTGGAATGTCCTATATTATTCGTTATTGAATTTATTATTTTACCACATGCTTTGAGAATCTCAGAAGCTGAAACTGAGTATATGTGTTTGCTTTGCAGCTTCAAGACATTCCCTTTGTGACTAAGAGGCAGGTGCTGTTCAGTTTATTTTCATGCACGTAAACTAAGCCCTTGAACTTGGAGTGAGGAAAAGCACTCAGCTTAAAGTTTAGAAAGGAAGGAACTACACAACAGCTTCCTTAGAACAGCCTGCTTTTTCAGCTTCCTGTATGAAAATAATTTTGTATTTTTATAGAAATTGCAAAGGAACAAAGAAGAAATTATATTTAAGCCTTTAGACAGCTAAGCTTCAAATCCTTTAAAGAGAAACAATTTCTTCCAACAATTTTGATATTTAAATCAAGCCAGGAACAGAAGAGACTAATAAAATAGAAACGTGGTACAAAGTTTAAAATGGGTTATACATATTTCAGATTAGGATAAGGAGTTCATGTCTTCTTACAGTAAATAACAGACATTAAGACTTTTGGCTTTAAAAGTCCCAAAGAGCTTGATGCTACTGTAGTACTTGATAGATATGATGGTACAAAGCTTTTCTTTGTTGGTGTAGTTGCTGCTATTGTTATGAAGCTGTTTTGATTGAAACACATAAACACACACACACCAAGTTTATTATTAAACATGGCTTTTCAGACTCTAAGCTGAGTATTCTCTTTAAAAATAAAATGCATTCAAAATTTTGAATCTCAGGGGAGAGAGAAGTAAGCTCCTCAGGGTTCAGGCCTTGAACGTTGACTCCCAAATTTCTATGAAGTGGCCCAGTCACCCACGGTGCCTTGCTTCCACGGCCACCTCTCTCACACTGATTTCATCAGCTCACACGTGCTGTTGTTGTTCAGTCACCCAGTTGTGTCCAACTCTTCGCGACCCCATGGACTGCAGCACACCAGGCCTCCCTGTCCCTCACCATCTCCCCGAGTTTGCCCAAGTTCATGTCCATTACATCAGTGATGCCTTCCAGCCATCTCATCCTCTGTCGCTCTCTTCTTCTTCCGCCCTCAAGACACAGCCAGAAAGACGTGCCTAAGGACCATCAGCTCCAAAATCCCTCTGTGCATAAGTCCAATAGGTTACTACTATGCATTTAGGAATTTTTATCAAGGGCTGTTAAGTGAATGAAAGTTATTCAGTCGTGTCCAACTCTTTGCGACCCTATGGACTATACAGTCCATGGAATTCTCCAGGCCAGAATACTGAAGTGGGTAGCTGTTCCCTTCTCTAGGGGATCTTGCCGACCCAGGGATCGAACCCAGGTCTCCCACATTAAAGGTGGATTCTTTACCAGCTGAGCCACCAGGGAAGCCCAGGGAAGCTGTTAAGTGAATTGAAGCTTATAACGAAATTCAACCTCCCCATTCTCACAGTATTCTTTACTGAATAGTAGCCTTTCATCTTATACAAGTATTCAAGACTCAAGTATGTTAGAGAATTCCAAACACTTGGACTGTCTAGAAAAGAGCAATACAGCCACTCCGACACTGTAGATATTACGGTTTCCTGGATACTCCTTAACCTGCCCCTGCCATACCCCTTCACTGCACCCAACATCAGGCCTGGCAACTGTTGCAAATCCAGGGCTCAGAGAAGCACGCGGCCCTGGTGGAGGAGACCTGGCCCAGTGGACAGCAGCTTGACTCACTGTAAACTCCCACACGGAAGCGCTGCAGTCCACTGCTGCGCCCTGGCCCCCATGAAATAAAGGGGGCCCGGGAGAGAGGCAGTGGGGGCAGATGCCTGGAATGAGAGATCAGGGCATCGTGTCCCTGCCTGGAATCAGACACTTGAGAGGACCACAAAGGAAAGTGTGTCTTGGGAGTTTGCCCAATGTCCCCTGCTGTGCCCTCTTCCTGGTGCACTTTGCCACTGACCTTTCTGCACCTTCCTCTCCAGTCACTGCATTCTGCTAACTTATCTGTTTACCTTTGTCTTTTCACCAGTCTATAAGATTCTAAGGTCACTGAGGTAAGGAACTGTTCATCTTTTCATCTCTGTGTTTATCCCTCGTTTCTAGCAGAGCAGATGGTGCAAGCAGTTTGTTCTGGAACTTTTTGTTGGAGAGTTGTTAGAGACCAAAATGAAATCTGTCTTCTGGTGTGTTCACCCCCCTCAACTGCACCCACCGCCTATTCTATACTTAGTGCTCATTCCTATACCTGATCAAAAACTACTTTCAGCAAAGGATATAATAAATCCTTTCATTCTAAAAGGAACATGACAGATAAGTGGTTGACTTCTTAAGCAGTCCTGCAAAAATGAGGAGGTTTCAATTACCCAGATGTGAAGAGGAGAGAATCTGGGTGGTAGCTTTGGATCACACACGGGGGCAACTGCTTCCCTCTTAAATCCAGTGCGTCCACCATGCAGAAAACATTTTGGCATTTTTTTCCCCAAGTCATCGGTCACTTTGATTCTGCCTAATTCCTATTTCTACCCCCTGGGCTCTCTCTGGTAAGTATGCCTGAAAGTGTTAGTCGATCAGTCATGTCTGACTCTTCACGACCCCATGACCAGGCTCCTCTGTCCATGGGATTTCCCAGGCAAGAATACCGGGGTGGGTTGCCATTCCTTCTCCTGCACCCCCTGGAAAAGTAACTGGGCTACAACACGCACTGAGGGTTTTGCTCCAGACAATCATAATAAAGCAAGCATCATCACAAAGTGAGTCTCATGAATCTTCTGGCCCCCAGTATAGATAAAATTTATGTTTAACATGTAAACCCAGGGCTGATTAATGTCAATGTATGGCAAAAACCACTACAATATTGAAAAGTAATTAGCCCCCAACTAAAATAAATAAATTTATTAAAAAATAATAATAATAAAATAAAATAAAATAAATTCATGTTTATTCTATACTGTAGTCTATTAAGTGCACAGTAGCATTATGTCTCAAAAAACAGTCAGTTCAGGTCAGTTGCTCAGTAGTGTCTGACTCTTTGCTTCCCCATGGACTGCAGCACACCAGGCTTCCCTGTCCATCACCAATGGACACACCTTAGTTAAAAAATGTTTTATTGCTAAAAAAAAAAAAAAGCTAACGATCATCTCAGCATTCAGTAAGTCATAATAACATCAAAGGTGACTGATCACACATCAGCAAAACAAATATAATAGTAATGAAAAAGTATGAAATACTGTGAGAATTACCAAAATGTGACACAGAGACCTACATGAGCAAATGCTGTTGGAAAAATAGCAACAATGGACTTGTTTGATGCAGGGTGGCCACAAACCTTCAGTGTGTAAAAATATGCAAGATTTTCAAAGTGAATGAAGCACAGCAAAACGAAAGATGCCTGTACTTTAATATACAGAACATGTGCACAGACCGCCATACGGTACAGTTCAGTGTGCACTCGCTTTAATTCAGATTTGCCCATTTTCATCGTCAACTAAGTTGGAAGCTGCCAAAGGACAGGAGCTAGGCACACTTCCCCAACATCGAGTCCCAGCCCAGTGCTGAGCACACAGTCGGTACTCTATAGGACACACTGTGTGCTCAGCACACAGTAAGACACTCAACAGACAAGCAAGCATAAAATCATTTACAAATACAGACCCCTCACTGTTACAAAAAAGCATTCAAGATTACCAGGAGACTAGAATGAACAATGATAATATTGATGCTGTTAAAAAAGCAATTCACATTTACCCAGAGCTGACTAAATGTCAAACTTTGAACTAGGCCCTTCACCAACAGTCTGTCATTTCATCTTCACGAGGACTGGAGAGGTTAAATACCTCAGAGTGGCAGTCAAGTGGGCAGCTGCCAGGGTGGCTCCAGTCTACATTCAACTGGCTCATGAATTTAAAAATATAAGATTCCCCAAATATTTCCCAACAGTACGGCTAAGAAGATATATAGTGATTAAAAACAACAACCCAAAACTCCTCACCTCTTTGCCCCTATCCAGGCAGTTCCTTTGTGGGCACAGTGTTCATCTCAACTCCCTGTCTACCAGGAAATTTCACACATCCTTAAAGTCACCTCAGATATTCCCTCCCAGTGCACTCTGCACATACCAGCATTCTATCACTGGTTCAGCTCTGGTCCACATGGCTGATTACTGTTTCCCTACAAGAATCTGAGTTCCTGGAGGCTAAGAACCTTGTCTTTCCATCTGTGTACCCAGGTCTCTTGCATAGGACCTTCCATACAGCAAGTGCGTGGTCAATGTTTGTTCTTGACCCAGGTGTAGGAGTAGCACTAAGAGTCTTAGTTTGCAACATCTATCTTTCACAGCAGATTTGTATAGAGGATCTACATCACAAATGTCAACTCAATAAATTGTGTTTCCATAGCAACTAGGCAAAGTGCTTCTTATGATACTGGAAAAGGCAAGTTCTAACTTAAGGTTCAACTCACTGAAATAGTTCACAATTATTTGCTTTTGTTCTTAGTATGAAGAGACAGAATGACAGCATTTAACTTTCTATAACTTCCTCTCTAAGAACACTCTAGCTTTACCACTAATGATAAATCGAAATTTAATTTTTCAAACATAACTAGACTATAATTTCCATGAACAAAAGGACAGAAACTTATTACTTAACCAATCTAAAATGTCTACTCGAGAACAATACACCTAATCAGGCCATAGCTGTATGTCAGACTCCCACAGCCCAAAAGATACAAATTGTGACATTTTATTTTTAAAGTAATAAATGCCACTCCTTCCTGACAACTGACTTTTTATAAAATATGTCATGGACAATTCTGTATGTAAGAAAGAGATTAGAGGAGAGACCCCTCTGGGCTAATTTGAAACATGGCCTCCATGAGGCAAAGGGGCATAGTGCTGGTGGTAGAAAAAGAAAACCTTCTCAAGGCCTCTACGAGCTCAGCATTTTAACTCAAAGGAAAGGAAAAATGGATTCAATTTTTCATTCTTAGGCTGCTTACTTTCTGAAAGTTTGCTGATTTCCATAATATTAAATTTCGATGTCTGAGCATTCATTCACATCTCATTTTTTTCTTTTTTTTTAAAAAAAATACAAGGTTTCCTTCCTCCTGGCCACTACCTTTACCCCTCATTATCTGACCAACAAAAGCAATGGTACTACCTTGATAGCCCGAAGTCCTTATAAGGATAACAAAGTAGAAATGTAAATACACCTCAGCTCAAGGGTGGGCTAACTACACTCAGCTATAATTTCTATATCATGGAAGCCAACAAATACAGTGATCATCTATCCTAACTGGGAAAGCTGCCCAGTGAATGGGACAGCTATGCAAAAAAAATGGACTGTGGAGTCTAAGTTCATGAGTTAATTAAATCTTAAAGGAAAAGCTCATCTGACTTTACTAAGCCTCTTTAAGATTATGGGAATCCCTGGTAGCTCAGCTGGTAAAGAATCCACCTGCAATGCAGGAGACCTGGGTTTGATCCCTGGGTTGGGAAGATCCCCTGGAGAAGGGAAAGGCTACCCACTCCAGTATTCTGGCCTGGAGAATTCCAGGGACTATATAGTCCATGGGGTCACAAAGAGTCAGACACGATTGAGTGACTTTCACTTTCACTTAAAGATTACATTTAAAAATCTGTCTCAGACTTCACCACTGGAAATAATTCTGTGTTAACAAAAACAATTCTCTTTTGTTGTTTTGATTCTTTTTGACAAATTGGATGCTCTTCAGTTTATAATTGTTGGTGAAAGTCCAATAATTTAGTTAACAAAGACTTCAAATATCTGATACATTTAAAAGCTAAGATTCAGTTAGATGAATAGACTAATAGAATTTCACTATGTTGTCCTGCTGAAAAATAAAGACATCCATCTACTCCATGAACTTCATTCATCATGTTCACTCATCAGGGTGCTGCTGCATCTGATGAACATGTATTTCAGGAGTAAGTTAGGAGACTGTGTCATATAGCTCTCTGAAATATCCATCAGAATCTCTAAGAAATGGTGAAAAAGAAAGAATGAGAAAATATGCTCAGCCCAGATAATTTGAACAAACTAGGCCTTTATAGGTTCCTCTTGATCTGAATAAACAGACAATGCCCAGTATCCATCAACAGATGAATGGATAAAGATGGAGTTGCAATCAGGCATTTTGCTGGGTGCTGGGGTATGGACATGATCAATTCCCTGACTTTAAATTTTTTTAGGAAGACAGACAATGCATGGACATTCAGTTATGTTTGTTCAATTAAAAAAACTTATAATTCTAAAAGTAGATAAAAAGAGAATGAGAAAATGCTATTCACAGCAACATGGATTATCATACTAAGTCAGAAAAAAAGATAAATACCATATGATATCACTTATACATGGAATATAAAATATGGCACAAATGAACCTATCTGCGAAACAGAAACAGACTCACTGACACAGAGAACAGACTTGTGGTTGCCAAGGGGGAGGGGAGACGGGGAGGGAAGGATTGGGAGTCTGGGGTTAGGAGACGAAAACTATTACACATAGGATGGATAAACAACAAGGTCCTACTGTATACCATGGGGAACTATATTCAATATCCTGGATAAACCGTAGTGGAAAAGAATATAAAGAATGTATATATGTATATAACTGAGTCACTTTGCTGTACAGCAGATATTAACACATTTTAAATCAACTATATGTCAATTAAAAAAATAAAGTAGATGGAGTGGATGAGATGGAATCACTTTCAGACACAAGAACTCTAAGTAGCTTCTTATCGGCATGACGCTTAATTATTTCCTCTATCCTTGAGAAGAGGAAAATGGGTCCCCTACCCAAAATACTATTAAACATCTGAGTGATAACTCATTCATTTTTTCATTTAAACCACTACCAGAAGAAAAGTACCAATTAAGCTAAACTCATCGCTACACAAAGGAGGGAAGCTGTGTTAGAATCCAGGTTTCTGACTCAGGAGTCTGGGTTCCGGTCCTGACGTTATTAAAACTAGCTGCTTAATCCCACTGCTATTTTCTCCTCTACAAACTTATGGGATGGAAAATTTTATAATTTTGAGAAGCAAGCAGTTAAAGGAGTAGCTTGTTCTTCCAACCATAATTAAAAAAAAAAAGCACTGTGAACCTGAGCCTTAAGAGAAAATAAAATAATACACATAATTCTTGGCCCTCGTGGCCACTTGAAAATAACTCCACTTTCTTCCCTACATCTGACCACCAGTCCTATTAGTGCCTCCCAGCAAACAGCTGTTATGTATTTTTCAAAATCCCTAAATATAGTACCTTGATTCAGATTGGAGAAGAACTCAACCTTGTAATATGGACTCTGAGATGTTACTACATTATGGCTTTTTAATGATAAAATTACTTTTAAAAAAGTTATAACCTGTTAAACAAGGAAGTTTGGGAAATATTCATTACTGAAACTAAGTTCGCAGTGAGATACTGATGTAAATCTTAATAACAATCCCCTCACATTCCGCCCCCAGGTTTTCCTCCTATTCAACACACTCTTGTCAGCAACACCTGCCACCACTGTTACAGCTAGAGTTACCATGACCACTGCAAACAGTCTTAATAGAAATAAAAAGCAGAGCTGTCAATTAACCCCAAGGGAATATTAGGTATATGCAGAGTTATTCTTGGAATATTCTAACTCATTTTTCAGAATTCAGCAACCGAGAGGGAGATCTGCAACCAATGCAGAATAAACTGTAGGAACTAATACTTCACATTTGGTCTTACAGATTTATCCTAGACCTCAACAGAATAAAACTCCTGGGACATCAAAGTCGCCAGAGAGGTCCTCTTACTTACTCTTCACAGGTTCATCTCTCTTCTTGTATGTTCCCGTTGCATTTTTACTTGCCTCTATCACAGTATTTATGACATTAAGAAAATGAATAGAGGGCTGTGCATTTTAACTGCTGTCTCAACTTCTGTGAGCCTAAATATCCTCAATTATCTTGGGAAGGAAACAACCTAAATCAAGGCCTTAAAAAATCAGGTTGTATAAAATTAGAAAAATTCAGCAAAAAATAGAAATAATTAAAATTACACACACACACACAGTATGGAGAAGGAAGGAAATAATGAGGATTACAGCAGAAAATAAATGAAATTTCTAAAAAGAGAAATAAAGGAAACAGAAGCTGATTCTTTGACTGGGTAAATAAATTTGATAAGCCTCCAAATGGATTGATCAGGAAAAAAGAAATAAGACAAATTACATACCAATATAAGGAATGACAGAGGTGATATCACCATACACTCTAGATATGAAAAAGATAATATGGGACTACAATAAAAACTTTTATGGCAATAAATTTGACAGATGAAATGGACAAACTCTTTGAAAAATACAAAATAACAAAACCCACTCAAAAGGAAACAGATAACCTGAATAGCCCCAGATCTTTTGTATTTTTTTGCCCTGAATTTATTTCTAAAATTGAATTTATAGGTTAAAATCCTCCCTCAAAGAAAACTCTGGATCCAGATGGCCTTAGTCATGAACTCTTAACACTAAAGGAAAAGAAAATTACCAGTTCTTTCAGAAACAGGAGGAAATGATTTCCAATTTATTCTATGAAGCCAGCATTAAGCTGATACTGAAGACAGGCAGACATCATAAGAAGCTATTATGTCCCTAATGAACACAGATGCAAAAACTGCAAACACAATTTTAGCAAATCAAACCCAGCAATATATAAAAAGGGTAATATATCATGACCTCATGGGGTTTATCCAAGGAATGCAAGGCTGGTTTGCAATCTGAAATATATTCAATGTAATTTACCACATTAATAAACTAATAAAAATTATACAATTATCCCAATAAATGCAGAAACATAACCTACCAAAATCCATTCCTGAGAAAACTCTTAACAAACCAAAAGTAGAAGAGAATTTCCTCAATGTGATAAAGAGAATCTGCAAAAAAATCTACAGCTAACAGAAGCAGAAGATATTAAGAAGAGGTGGCAAGAATACACAGAAGAACTGTACAAAAAAGATCTTCACGACCCAGATGATCACGATGGTGTGATCACTCACCTGGAGCCAGACATCCTGGAATGTGAAGTCAAGTGGGCCTTAGAAAGCATCACTACGAACAAAGCTAGTGGAGGTGATGGAATTGCAGTTGAGCTATTTCAAATCCTGAAAGATGATGCTGTGAAAGTGCTGCACTCGATATGCCAGCAAATCTGCAAAACTCAGCAGTGGCCACAGGACTGGAAAAGGTCAGTTTTCATTCCAATCCCAAAGAAAGACAATGTCAAAGAATGCTCAAACTTCCACACAATTGCACTCATCTCACATGCTAGTAAAGTAATGCTCAAAATTCTCCAAGCCAGGCTTCAGCAATACGTGCCTGTGAACTTCCAGATGTTCAAGTTGGTTTTAGAAAAGGCAGAGGAACCAGAGATCAAATTGCCAACATCCGCTGGATCATCGAAAAAGCAAGAGAGTTCCAGAAAAACATCTATTTCTGCTTTATTGACTATGCCAAAGCCTTTGACTGTGTGGATCACAAGAAACTGTGGAAAATTCTGAAAGAGATGGGAATACCAGACCACCTGACCTGTCTCTTGAGAAACCTGCATGTAGATCAGGAAGCAACAGTTAGAACTGGACATGGAACAACAGACTGGTTCCAAATAGGAAAAGGAGTACGCCAAGGCTGTATATTGTCACCCTGCTTATTTAACTTATATGCAGAGTACATCATGAGAAATGCTGGGCTGGAGGAAGCACAAGCTGGAATCAAGACTGCCGGGAGAAATATCAATAACCTCAGATATGCAGATGACAACACCTTATGGCAGAAAGTGAAGAAGAACTAAAGAGCCTCTTGATGAAAGTGAAAGAGGAGAGTGAAAAAGTTGGCTTAAAGCTCAACGTTCAGAAAACTAAGATCATGGCATCTGGTCCCATCACTTCATGGGAAATAGATAGACAAACAGTGGAAACAGTGTCAGACTTTATTTTTTAGGGCTCCAAAATCACTGCAGATGGTGATTGCAGCCATGAAATTAAAAGACGCTTACTCCTTGGAAGGAAGGTTATGACCAACCTAGATAGCATATTAAAAATCAGAGACATTACTTTGCCAACAAAGGTCTGTCTAGTCAAGGCTATGGTTTTTCCAGTGGTCATGTATGGACGCGAGAGGTGGACGGTGAAGAAAGCTGAGCGCCGAAGAATTGATGCTTTTGAACTGTGGTGTTGGAGAAGACTCTTGAGAATCCCTTGGACTGCAAGGAGATCCAACCAGTCCATCCTAAAGGAGATCAGTCCTGGGTGTTCATTGGAAGGACTGATGTTGAAGCTGAAACTCCAATACTTTGACCACCTCATGCGAACAGTTGACTCATTGGAAAAGACCCTAATGCTGGGAAGGATTGGGGGCAGGAGGAGAAGGGGACGACAGAGGATGAGATGGTTGGATGGCATCACCGACTCTATGGACATGGGTTTGGGTAAACTCCAAGAGTTGGTGATGGACAGGGAGGCCTGGCGGGCTGCGATTCATAGGGTCGCAAAGAGTCGGACACGACTGAACAACTGAACTGACTGATGATAGCTATCAAAATACAATCTAAGAAAATGGTTTTGTATGAAGTTAAAGACAAGTAAGCATTACCAGAATCATCTTATGGAAAAAAAATGAACGAATCTTTTGGCCATCCCAATATATACATATCAAGTTGTATTTTCATAAATTATACTGTATTTCTGAATTGTAATGAACAATTTTATACTGACATTTTAAAAAACACCACTTATAATAAGGCCAAAATACAGGAAATAGGCCTAAATCTGGCAAAAGATATGCAAGATCTGTACTTAAAACACTGCTGAGAAAAATTAATGACATAAATAAAGGAGAGAAATAAAACATCTTCATGGGCTGGAAGACTTAATACTGTTGTAAGAAGTCAATTCTCTCCAAACTGACATACACGTGCATTTGTGTTAGGTTGCTTCAGTAGTATCTAACTCTTTGAGACCCTAAGGACTGTAGCCCGCCAGGGCTCCTCTGTCCATGGGATTCTCCGCAAAACAGCAAAAGAGACACAGATGTATAGAACAGTCTTTTGGACTCTGTGGGAGAGGGTGAGGGTGGGATGGTTTGGGAGAATGGCACTGAAACATGTATATTATCATATGTGAAACGAATCGCCAGTCCAGGTTCGATACATGAGACAGGGTGCTCAGGGCTGGTGCACTGGGATGACCCAGAGGGATGGGATGGGGGAGGGAGGTGGGTGGGGGGTTCAAGATGGGGAACACATGTACACCCGTGGCGGATTCATGTCAATGTATGGCAAAACCACTACAATACTATAAAGTAATTAGCCTCCAATTAAAATAAATAAATTTACGTTAAAAAAAAAAAGAATACTAGAGTGTGTTGCTGTGCCCTCCCGTAGGGGATCTTCCTGACCCAGGGATCAAACCCGCGTCTCTTGTGTCTCCTACATTGGCAAACAGGCTCTTTACCACTAGTTCCATCTTTGTTGTTTGTTGTTCACTCAGTCTTGTTCAACTCTTCGCAATCCAATGAACAGCAGCACACTAGGCTTCCCTGTCCTTCACTATCTTCTGGAGTTTGCTCAAACTCACGTCCATTGAGTCAGTGAAACCATCCAACCATCTCATCCTCTGTCACCCTCTTCTTCTCCTGCCCTCAATGCTTCTCAGCATCAGGGTCTTTCCAATGAGTTGGCTCTTCACATCAGGTGGCCCAAGTATTGGAGCTTCAATTTCAGGATCAGTCCTTCCAATGAATATTTCAGGGTTGATTTCCTTTAGGATTGACTGGTTTGATCTTGCTGTCCAAGGGACTCTCAAGAGTTTTCTCCAGCACCACAGTTCAATACTTTGGCATTTAGCCTTCTTTATGGTCCAAATCTCACATCTCACATGACTACTGGAAAAATCACAGCTTTGACTATACAGACCATTGTATACAAGTGATGTTTCTGCTTTTTAACATGCTAAGTTTGTCTTAGCTTTTCTTCCAAGGAGCAATTGTCTTTTAATTTCATGGCTGCAATCACTGTCTTCAGTGATTTTGAAGCCCAAGAAAATAAAGTCTGTCACTGTTTCCATTTTTCATTTTGGGAAGCCCAAATTGACATATAGATTCACTACAATCCCGAACAAATTCTCAGCAGACTGTTTTGTATACATTGATAAGCTGATGCTAAATTTTATACGGATAGCCAAAAAAACTTTGAAATAAATGTACAAAGTTGGAGGACTAATACTACCAAATTTCAAGCCAGAGTATAAGGCTACAATAATTAAGACAGCATAGTAGAAGCATAATGGCAGACAAAAGATGAATGGAACAAAACAGACTCCAAAACAGACCACAAGTGACTTCTGACTAAGGTGCAAAGGCAATTTAGTGAAGAGAGAACAGTCACTTCAACAGATGGTGCTGGAACAACCAGACATCCATATGCAAGAAATATGAACTCTCTTCACACCTTGTATCACATGCAAAAGTCAAGTCAAAATGGATCATATGCCTAAATGTAAAGCCTAAAACTATGAAACTTCTACAAGACAACAGGAGATAATCTCCATGATCAAGGATTAGGTAAAGATTTCTTAAATATGATACCAAAAGCATAACCCATAAAAGAAAAAATTGATAAACTGAACGTCAAACTTAAGAACTTTTGCTCTTTGAAAAACACTGTTAAGAAAGTTAAAAGACAAATCAGACTGTGAGAAAATATTTGCAGATCATTTATCTAATAAAAAATCTATATCCAGAATATATAAAGAACTCTCAAAACTCAGTAATAAGAAAACAAAAAATATAATCAATGAATAATAGATCTGACCTTTCACAAAGAAATGGCAAATTAGCACATAAAAAAGTACTCAACACACTAGTCATTAGGAAAATGCAAATTAAAAGCACAATGAGATAATACCACGACACATTTATTAGAATGACTAGAATTAAAAAGACTGACCCTATTAACTGCTGACAGAGATGTGGAGTAACTGGAACTCCCCTGCACTGCTGGTGATAAATATAAAAGGACACAACAACTTGAAAAATAATTTGATGGTTTTAAAATACTTAAACATAACCTACCATATGATAGAGCCATCCCACTCCTAGGTATCAGTCTAAGAGAAAAGAAAGCATATGTCCATACAAAGACATGTATATAAACTTTCAGATCAGTTTTATTATAATAGTCTGTAATGGAAACACCCAAATGGCTATCAACAGTCAATACATACACAAACTGTGGAGTATCTATATTTCTCAGGAATAAAGGAAAAAACTATTGATATACTCAACAACATGAATGAACCTTGAAATAGTTAACGCTGAGTGAAAGAAGCCAGGCAAAAATGAGTACAGAGTACATAAAGCCACTTCCATAAAACCCTAGAACAGGCAAACTAATCTACACCAACAGACCAGTGGCTGCATGGAGATATAAGCAGAGGGTGTGAGGGTGGCATTACCAAGAGTAAAAAGAAGCTTTTGCCAGTCATGGCTACTTTCAATATCCTTACTGTGGTGATGGTTTCAAGGGTGTATATGTTTGTCAGAACAGATTAAATTGTACACTTTAAAGACATGCCATTTACTGCATGTCAATTATGCCTCAATAAAGCTGGGGGAAAAATAACTGCCTATATTTTACAATATCCATTCTAAATTGCCCTTTTTTCATTAGCATACTGAAAATCTTTCATAGTAGTGAAGCAATTGATATAACTGTCTTAAATACATCTTTTCTTTTGACCTTTACTCTATATAAACACAACTGTAAAAGTAAATTACTATTGGACGGAAAAGTGAACAGACTGGTCTCCCTGGATTACACAGCGGTCTGTTTATTGGCTTCAAACAAAGCCCAAATGTTTAGCTAAACTACCAGTACTGAATGCTTGGTCACTTAATTTTGAAAATATTATAACCACAAGCTACCCTAGGGCAATTCATTAATTCAAATAAACATTTACTGCACATGTACTCTGTCTGTCATTGTACGTTCTGGGTTTCAGGCAGCATGGTCAGTAGCAAATTATAAAGCCATTCTGCATCTAGTCTGTAAGGTCTTAGTCACTGCATTTAAATAATACAACTAAAGAATATCAATGGAAATAGGATGATTCTTCTAATACAAAGTTAAAATAATCAATGCCAGTGATAATATGAATAAAGAATTATACGCTAACAGCCTAAAATTCCAGAACAAAGGTATCTCTTAAAACCTAAGTGAATTCAGGACAAATGTTAAAAAAAAAAAATTTATTTCCATACACAGAGTGGATCTTGACATCTCTAAGAGATTCTGCCAGTTTAGAAGTATAAAAAGAGGTGAAAAACAGGTAGCAAGACCCATAACTAATTAATTATTTATAACAACTAGGCAACTTTAAGTCCCTGTTAGTATCAGATGAGATGCTATGCCACAGCACATTCTCTTCTGCTGATTTTAGAGAATTCCATGTCAATTGGACCAAAGATGGTAATTACATCTGATAGAAGATATAAGCTTATTTATTCACCACAAACAAAACTCAATAGGTCCACACCTCTTGCCATTAATATATACGACAGTTTACAGCTTATCAAGGGTATCCATTTGAAAATCTATATTTTGTCTTGTGCAGTGGTACTCCTCTTTTAGGATTTTTTAATAAAAGAATCCAATGAACTCATGCAATGGACAAAAAAAAAAATCAATAAAAATCCCTTGTTAAAGAAAACTGTTGATGTACTGTGCTTCAGATTCCCTTAGAAACTATTATTCCTTTCCTAAAAATTTTAAGCTGTCTTTGAACTATCATGTTTTCTGTTCTCAGAGGAACAATTTTACCAGATGATAAGCTTTTAGTAAATTTTGACTGACAAAATGATTCTGTCACATGTTCTAAACACATCATATCCAAACTCACATCCACATTAAACACCACTAATCTCCTAAATATTTGGTAACCACGGCATTCCAGACCACAAGTTTTGTGAGCATAGTTTGTGAATATTTTCATTCCTGTAGAGAAGCAATTACCATTTAAACGAAAGACGAAAAACCAACCAGCGTATTCAGTAATTTTAACTTTTCATTTTTGTTTTTCAGATTTGTAAAAATGAAAAACAATATTTTTTTTAAGGTAAAAGAGTAGGAAACATGTCCAAATAGGAGAGACATTCAACAGCTGAGAGTTAACATCAAGTTTTCATTATGAAGCTTTTCCAACTCGCCTCCAATACTTACTTTAATTAAAAAGGTAAAATGACACCTGTCGCAGTTGAGTTCCACTAAAGCTGAGAGCCGAATCTGCGCTTCTTCACAACATCTCCTCCATCCATTACTGCCCTCTTGTTAATGTCCGTCACCTAACATCTACTGACAATTTATAACACGCCAGAAGCTGTGGTAACCAGTTGAGATGCAGCATTTCCACTTGCCCTCACAGCAGTTCTGTGATGAAGCATTTCACAGACAGGTAGAGCGTCAATGACCTTAAGAACCTGCCCAAGATGACAGAGCTGTTCCCCATGATGAACAGAACGGAAGAAATCTTAAACTCCTTAGCAGTGAGTCTCCCAAGCCAGGCCCCCCAACAGGGACCACACCTGTCTGAGAACGTGGACTGTTACAACCATGAGCACTTGGTGTTTATTCTCAGTGTGGTTATTATTTTCTAATTCACTTTAATCGGACTATAAGTCTTAACATGGAAGAGATAACAATGCTGTTGACAGGACTAGGTATATAGGATCACTTCTCCTCCTCGCTTTGGCTTTTGGGTATCCTTCATTATCATAATCTTGGCAAGTCAGGCAAAGTCTTTCCTCTAAGATGAAAAGACTGCCTTAGAGCTATGGGGTAGAGTAGCTGCCAGTGTGATTACTTCTGACCATGTGTATGGTGGTGTCAAACATTTAAAATTGCACCCATGTTTTTCACATAAGTAAATGATACAGTATAAAGTATTAACAAATAGGATATACGAATGAGTAATTAATCCTTCATTACTCCCCAGACTCGACCTTTCATTAATGACAGCCTGAACAGCGGTTTCAAATGGAGCTCCTCGAGCCCGTGTGAGTGCCAGTCCAGACCTCTACTGCTGTCTGAAGATGAGCTGTTCTATATACAAGATTTCATGGACAGTTCAGTTCAGTTCAGTCGCTCAGTCGTGTCCGATTCTTTGCGACCCCATGAATTGCAGCACGCCAGGCCTCTCTGTCCATCACCAACTCCCGGCGTCTACCCAAACCACACATCTGTAAAAGAAGCCTACAAACCACACACTTCCACCCTTAAGAGCATTTCTGCACACTATTTCACTACCTCTGAGATGCAGAATGAAACTTATTAAATTCGGGTGTGACTAACACAGGAGCAAGCGCTGGTTGAAAAGTGTCTGCATTCTCTGTCTAGTATTTACTGAGAGCATAATCAAGATTCATCAGCTATTTAAACTACAGAAACCACAGCTAAAGTCCATTAGAAATGTCAGTTTATGTACAGAGTATGCACATATTATTTAGAATCACCAGTCTTTATAATTGCTAGGCAACACATTAGCCTAAATTCTACACACACTTAATCAGAGTTGCATTTCAATTGTTTTAAACTTTCCATAACTCAGACAAATCCTTCCTTAATTAGACTAAATCTGGGTAGAGATAAACTATTTGGATGCTCCTCCTCCTCTATTATTTAATGCTCCTTTTAAAATTATTTTTCAGTTCAGTCGCTCAGTTGTGTCTGACTCTTTGCGACCCCATGGTCTGCAGCTTGCCAGGATTCCCTGTCCATCACCAACTCCTGGAGCTTGCTCAAACTCAGGTCTATTGAGTCAGTGATGCCATCCAACCATCTCATCCTCTGTCGTCCCCTTCTCCTCCTACCCTCAATCTTTCCCAGCATCAGGGTCTTTTCAAATGAGTCAGCTCTTCACATATGGTGGCCAAAGTATTGGAGTTTCAGCTTCAACATCAGTCCTTCCAATGAACACTCAGGACTGATCTCCTTTAGGAATGACTGCTTGGATCTCCTTGCAGTCCAAGGGACTCTCAAGAGTCTTCTCCCACACACAGTTCAAAGGCATCAATTCTTTGGCACTCAGCTTTCTTTATAATCCAACTCTCACATCCATACATGACTACTGGAAAAACCATAGCTTTGATTAGGTGGATCTTTGTTGGCAAAGTAATGTCTCCGCTTTTTAATATGCTGTCTAGGTTGGTCATAGTTTTTCTTCCAAGGAGCAAGCATCTTTTAATTTCATGGCTGCAGTCACCATCTGCATTGATTTTGGAGCCCCACAAAATAAAGTCTCTCACAGTTTCCATTGTTTCTCCATCTATTTGCCATGAAGTGATGGGACCAGATGCCATGATCTTAGTTTTTTGAATGTTGGGTTTTAAGCCAACTTTTTCACTCTTCTCTTTCACTTTCATCATGAATGATATGGTAATAAAATTATATGACAAAGTTACATTATCATATATGATAAAATTATATTTATTAGTCATCAAAAAAATCCAAGAACTAAGGAGTGGAGATACGGCATATGCGAAAGCAATGCAGCAGAGGAGTGGCCCTCACAAGCCCCAGGCCCGGCTGCATGAGAGAGTCAGGCCTCTTCCCTCAGGGCTGCTGTTCACCCCCGTCCGTAAGGGCTGCTGACAAGTCCCTCTCTGACATCTAGGCTGTGAACTTTTCTATTTTGAATGATGCTACCTCTGAAAAATTAACTAGTAAAGAATGAAGGTAAGAACCTCTTGATAAAAATCATTTCAGAAAACAGAATAAGCTAAACTATATTAGAATTATTTAAAGTTTTTATTCTCCAGGAGCTGATAAGGGTTATCTCCAGAAATCAACCTTCTTTAATTTCAGCTCTGTAACTGATTTCAAAAAGGATACAGTGCGCTGGGGTCTGGGGTCTCAGCATGGAGATTCTCCCATTTATAACTTAACTAGTTTATGCAGGAGTCAAACTCATAATTTTGACTTCATCATTAAGATCTGAAATGTATTCTTTCCCAGTCTTGAAGGAGCCTTGGTAAAGCTCAGAAGGCACAAAGTCTTAGTCTATCAGATATGTGTTGAAACTATTTGAAAGAATAGCATTAATCTATAAACCAAAAGAAAATCATCTGTATCATATTTTAAACATATATCTTAACAGTAATTTAAAAAGCTGGGATGCTATAATCTATGCAATTTGAGTTTTTAGAAATGCTCCTTTAAATTAACTTGCTAAAAGACACTTGCCTGCACTGGGAGTCAGGCAAATTTAGTTAAAGCTCTTTGGCGAAAAATTAAATAAACAAATATGGCTCACATCTCTACTACGAGGGTAAGAAAGGAATCTAGGCAATAACAAAGACACTTAAAATACATGCAATTTACTATAATATCTTGTCATGTGGCAAGGTGGAAGGCTGAGAGCATTTGGCCCATAAAAGTAATACAATTCCATTTATGCATTAAAATGAAACAAAAAAAACAAAAAAACACAAAACCCAAAAAACCATCTTTCCCAAGTGTCAACGTAATATTACTACTTTAGATAAACAAGACCCTATTTTTCTAATATTTAAATAATAAAAATTATACCATATCCAAGCTACCTGTGATTTGGTTTTCTTGAATATAGAGGAAAGACAGAGCTGGCAGCACATTCACCTCAAAATTAAAGGGTAAAAAAACCAAAGTCAAATTCCATTTCTAGGCTAGTGTTCCAAAAGCTATTAAGAGATAGGAATCAGGAATCAGATTTCAAGATGCCAAGATCTGAAACCTGCAATTCACTTTTTTTCTTTTTACATAAAAGATAAAAATAAGTTAACATCTGCTATTTAGAATACAAAATTTAGGTCTTGCTATAAACTCAACTCTTACTTTTAAGGTGAACTTCCAGTCCTTTCCATTCACAAATAGGACTTGATTTATTAAGTTCCCTGCTTTGTATCTCCAGAGTTGATCAAAGCACATTTTCTTAGTACAATCTGTATTGTTCCAAGTGTTTTATAAACATCTTTTGTGAGAGCTTACAGGAGTGATCCGAAATCATATCCAAGGTTTCATCCTATGAGTCAGTTATTCTTAAAAGGAAACAGAATCTGTCTTTATCACCTTTCTTTCCCTATCACAAATCTAATTTTAGTCACGAAATTTAAAAAACGAATTATCAGGATGGTCAGTAGATAATTACTGATAATACTTGGCATGGCAAAGAAAAAAGGCAGAATTTCATTACCTGGACACGAAAATTTCAGGTCTACACAGTATCTGAACTTTTATAACAGTCTCTTAGCCACTATGTCCACTACATAGCCCTACATCGATAACTCCCAAATCCATATTTCTTGTCCTCAACTGAGATCCAAACTGTACATTCAGCTGCCTGCTGAACGTGTTCACCTGAATCATTCACATATTCACTGAAAACCTGTTATGTGTCAAGTATACTAATGCTGGGCTCTGGAAGTTCAGAATGAAGAAAACAAGACAGTCCCTGTCCTCATGAGACTTTTAATTGTGAAGAAAGACAAACCAGTCAAATAATCATAAAAATATGTAACATACTAATTGTGGTAAGTTCCAGGTCCCAGTGTAAGCTGGTCTAAAACTGAACTCACGGCACTCCAGTCTACCTGCTCCCTGAACTCGCACTCTCGGATGGCAATGGTGCCATCACAGGCTACCAGAGACACACACGTGTGAGGCACCCTTCCTCCTCAGAACTCCTCCGTCTCAGTACTCCCCGAGCAGGTGTGCATGGTTGGCTCTGCCCACAACAACCTTCCTCTATTTGTTTTGGGAACTCCCAATGTGATGGTGGTAGACAGCTTTCAAAGACCCCCAAGCCTGGTGAAGGCACAAAACTCAAAGCCAAGAGAGCCCCTGGGATTTTAAAAATGAGCTGGTAGAAAGGAGCTTTTTCTTCCTCTTGGCAGGAGAGTGTGAAGACAGCCCCTGCCCAACGCAGAAGCCCCAGGGGCCCGAGTTGGGAGAAAGCGTCCCTGTGATGGTGAGACCTCTTCCAATCTCGGAGGTCCCTGGGTGTGTTCTGCTTTCTGCAGCATTTCATATCTTTTACAACCTCCTCCAAGAACCTTCCAATTAATTCCTCTTTTAACTTAAGATAGTTTAAACTTAAGGAGGATTTCTGTTACTTGTAGCCAGGATTCCTGACTGACAGCTCCTAAAAATTTCCAGCCTGGGTCTTATCCAACTCTGCCACAAATACCCTAGTTCAGGTCCTCACAGACTCTTACTGGACTAATAATGCAACAGCCTAATGGGTCTCTGGTCTCCAGTCCTACCCCCGCAGCCAGCATCCATAACACAGTGGCCAGAGTGACTACATCATGCTCCCCCTGCTGGAGAGTGGCTCCAGCATCAACAGGGACAAAATCTAAATTCCTTGACGGGACACATCCAGCTCTGTACAATCAATCTTCCTCTAAAGCCACACACCTGTTACTCCTTGTCTCACATTTTATGCCCTGACTGTATGGAATTACTTGGGCTTTAGCTTAGAGAGACACACACCTCCTCCCCCTGGCCAATGCTGAACTGACTGGTAAGCAGGATATTTTCCCTTCTGAAAACCTGGAAAACCTGAAGAAAGTAAAGTGGTTTTCTTTAGGTTCACTTCTAGGCATCAAAGTCATCACATCCATTTCTACATTTTATTACACTAA
Organism: Giraffa tippelskirchi; assembly: GCF_054371585.1. NCBI lineage: Eukaryota > Metazoa > Chordata > Mammalia > Artiodactyla > Giraffidae > Giraffa > Giraffa tippelskirchi. The sequence goes on from NC_137287.1 coordinate 28,458,810, forward strand.
GAATCCTAAACACCTCGGCTACAAGATACCTGGTCTAGACACAAGGTATACACAGTAGCAAGAAACTGGAGGAGAGAATCAAAGACCCTAACAAAAAGTTCCGATTGCCACCCATCTTTTTGGATTGAGCGTAACTCCGTGAATATACTGAAATCTACTGAGTGGTATGCTTTAAATGGGTGAACTTCATGGTATGTGAATTATATCTCAATAGAGCTCCTTCAAGTGTCCACTCTTCTGTGAGGCATTCTCACCTAGATACCGGACAGTACTCCTTCCTCCCTTCCAAGGGTCTCCACTGCCTGTGGATGCTTCTAGCTTGGCATGTGAGCTCTAGTTCTTTGAGGATACAGCCATGGCCCACTCACCTCCAGATCCCCAAGCCCAGTCAAAGGGCTTAGTACATACAAAACACTTAAAACATTCACAGACTGTCCCATGCATTCTGAGCTAGGCAGAACACTGAAAGACATTTTTTCTAACTTAAAAAATGCACATTGGGTTTTAGGTTAGGAAACTTGGTCTTCTCACCTTATATTAGATGAGAATATTTGAAAATATGAAAGATGTTTAAATACCTCTACCCACTGTATAGTTAACAGCTGATCATTTAATTTTGCAGCAATTTTTTTAAATCAGATGGCTAGAAATAAGATGCAATTTTGTTTTAACTTGCAGAAAATTTCAAACAGAGGCAAGACTACATAAGCAACCAAAGAAAAACAGAAGTTGGTCTTCTCAAAAATTAAAAAACTTCTTCAAAGAACATTTTTTTAAAAACTGAAAAGACAATCACAGAAAGGGAGGAAAATTTTACAATTCATATCTATGATAAAGACCTATGTGGAGGGCAGAGGGGTGCATCTAAAATATACAAAGAAATCTAGACTACACAAAAATATTATAACTCAACAATAAAAAGACAATCCCATTTTTAAAATGGGAAAAGAACGTGGAATAGGCATTTCTCTAAAAAATATACAAGTGACCAAGAAGCTCATGAAAAGATATTGAACATCATTAGCCATTAGGGAAAATGCAAATCAAAATTACCACAAGAGACCACTTCACACCCACTGGGATGGTTACTATGAAAAACAAAACAAAAAATAACAAGTGTTGGTCAGGATGGAATCCTCTAACACTGCTGATGGGAACGTAAAATAGTACAGCCACTTTGGAAAAGTTTGGCAGTTCCTCAAAAAGTTAAATATAGAGTTACCATGAGAGGCAGCAATGCTACTCTTAGGTATATATCCATGAGAAATGACAGCAGATGTCCACCCAAAAAACTTAGACATGAATGTTCTCAGCAGCATTCACAACAGGCAAAACCTGGAAACCACCTAAGTGGCCATCAACGGATGAATAAACAAAATGTCATCTATCTATGCAGTAGAACACTATTTAGCAACAAAAAAGAATGAATTCTTATATATGCTATGACACAGACGAACCTCAAAAACATGCTAAGTGAAAGAAGTTAGACACAAAAGGTCACACGTATTGTACAATTCCATTTATATGACATACTCTGAATTCAGAGACACAGAAAGTAGAATGGTGGTTGCCAGACTAAAGAGAGGGAAGAATGGAAAGTGACTGCTACTCAGTCTGGGGTTTCTTTTTGGGGTGATGAAAGTGTTCTGGAATGAGACTGGGGATCCGTGCATAACTCTGTGAATACAGTAAGATCTATTCAATTTTATGTTTTAAATGGGTGAACTTTATGGTATGTGAATTACATGTCAATAGAGCTGTTATAAAAAAAATTACTACACAAAATCATATAGTGACACCTCTGTGCAGGGGCCTGACTGAATCACTTTGCCGACTACAGGATAACCTGTCGTAAACACACACATACACACACAAACACACATATCTGTTAAAATGAGGATATGATTTATTTTCCTACCACCAAATCCCTACAGCAACCAGTCATAAAATTAAATTCAAAGTGAAAAGAACAAAAGAGCACACAAACTGCAATTTGCTGGCAGGTATAAAATGGAATTAACCAAAAACTGCACAAAGAAAAATGTTTATCAGAACCACTCACTTCCCTTTGATTACACAGATTTAAACAAGTCAAAGTCCTTTTTAACTGATGAGAAAATGTGCCAGCTTCTTTATTAACACAGCAGAAGGAAAAACAAGCATTCTCTCCTATAACAAAATTAGCATCCCACAGAAGGTCTGTTTGTACTTGGCCGTCATGAACCTTTCATCTCAGAGCACTGCTAAATTAAACAAGCCTATGTTGTATTGAACACAATGAGCCAGACACCTTGGCAGGCTCCTAAACTTCACCAGTTAATGCTGAAGAACATTAGAAACAGAGAGGAGAGTGAGAACGAGGGTGATGGTGCTGATAAAGCGGCTGTATCATCGTTCTGCCCAACATTTCACTAATCTACGATAATGGAAACATTCTAAGAACTGTGACAAGAAAAGCCAGAGAGATCTGGATTCAAGTCACTGTTTTGTTTTTAATGTACTAGCTGAGTGCCCAAGGACAAATCTCATAACCAAGCCTTCTATTCTCTAAAACTGGAGTGACTGAATCTAGCCTCTGAGAGTCATTAGGAACAAAGTGAAAGAATACACACGGAAGGTACAGCCCAACGCTCAATATGTACATCCCCACCATAAAAATCCTCACTGCTCTCAACTCTTCAATAAAAATACTGATTCTGGAGCTTGTATCACAACAGAAGTAACTGACACCAGTCATTCTTTTCTACCCCAAGGACATCTAAGCAACCAAAAGATCCTGTGAAAATTCTCTATTAAATTATTCCCCCTCCCATATAACTGAAAGTAAGAAAGCCATCAATAAAGTCTGCTTTAAATGTATTAAATCAGAGCATGACACAAAGCATTCATTCACCTAAGAGGTATTTAAAAGCAATGAACTGAGACAGACACACCAAGAGAAACACTTACTATTAAAGACAAATGCCTATTTTTCAGTGCAATAATTGGTAACCTTTCCATAATGATTGATGAAATCTGATTATAATTCCCAAGTGTCAGTAATCAGTTCTTAAGGAAAAAGAAAAAGGAAGCGGGATGGTTTCAAGCACTGCAGAAAAGATGTAGGCGGATACCCTTCCAACTGACAGCTATTAACGTTAACATTTGAGAGATGGCTGCCAGAAGATTCAGACAAAAAAACTTTGTTACATTAAAACAGACTGAAGTCTACTTACAACAAAACTTACTGGGTTTAACAGATGCAAACATAACCCTCACCATGAATCAGGTGTCCTCTCTGAACAAACAGGCACAGAGGTAAAGCTCATGTGGAACTCCCACGTTTGTCATTACACCACTGCATCATACTTGCGTGGCGGAAGTCTACTTAGCATCCAGACCCTGCAGTGAGACCATGGGGTCGCAAAGAGTCGGACAGGACTGAGTGACTGAACTGACCTGAACTGCGACTCTGCAGTGGTAGATGGTAGACTCCCTCCGCCCAAACTCCAGACCAAGTCCTATCACGCCACAAAGTGCCCAGGGTCTCAAGGAGGGTGGGACATTCAGAGGCTGGAGAGGCCTACCCCTGGGGAGCTCCACCAAGCACCACATTCATTATGGAACTTGTAGCCCAAAGCTTCTGTTCTCTACCCCTCTTCCCAAAACTCTCCCCCTAAGAGTCTGAATTTAATAAAACCTCCGTGAGAGCCTAACTCACTGTAAATGCTACAGAAGGAAGGCCGAGTGCTGCCTTTGCTCGGGAGATGTTCTCTATACCACACATCAGCACTTATTTTGCCCTCCTACTGCAGTTCAGTACTCTCACCCTGACCATGAAACAGTTTCATGGGAATATTCTACCACCACAAATCCTGTATATGAAGACAGAACTTCTCTTCTTTCCAACTTTCCAATCAAATAACCACTTACACTGCCAGTCTAAACTTTAAGCTTTATGCCTAAAATAGGAAGAAACTGTTGCAAATGCACAAAATCCAACCATTAAGTGCATAAGAATGTCTTAAAATCTGTTTAAATACAGTATAAAAATTTTTACAAATGCAGCTCAGAGGAGAAATAAATGATAAAGTCTTAAGTTTAATTAAGACTCCAGTTTAACTACTACTAGTAATGCCTCACTTTTCAGAAGTATTTTTGAGTTAGGGTTTTAAAGCATGCAATTAAATAAAGTAAGTCCTCAGTGAAATGAAAGCTATAATATAAGGAACTTCCCATACTACTGCAGAAGAGATATAAGAACACAGAACTTCGCTTATTTTAGAAAACAAATACAAGATCATACCATTAGCCACAGTAAGATAGAGGGTAAAGTCCAAAAAATCTAATTAATTTAGACCCTACTAAATGAAGACTCAATTTCCTTTCAAGCCTGCCTAGATTTATTAACTTTAGATTTATTAAGGAAGGAGTTGCTAAGAAAGTTAAAGTACAAATAAAAATTGCTAAGGGATTATTTAATAAATTAAAAAAATTTTACATCCAAATAGCTGCTGCTAAAATACTAATTAAAACTAGCACATGCATTCTTTAGAATCCCATACTCCAGTGGAAACAAAGTGTATGAAACAAGAATCCTCACCAGTGCCTAAATCTATTAGATAATTGTTCCATTCTCTCTGTTTATTTTGGCTGTGAAAAACTGGTTGTGAGTCAGAAATGCTTAATAGGCAGGATACTGGACAAAGATTTACACATTCTTCTTAATGGCTGGCAATCCATTTCTCTACTTTTACTTTTAATAAATGCTCAACTACACAATTAAAATATACCTCAATTTCTCTCTATTATAATTTACTTTATCCTTGTCTTCAAATAACTGAAAGATATTCCCATCTTTATAATATGAAACATATTGTAAATAGCAGATCAAGTACTTTACCTACTTTAGACAGTTACTTTCCTCTTAACAGCAACAAAAAACAAAAAAGCAGATTTATAATGCAATTGTATGTGTGATTCTGCGAAGAAATTGGACAGAGTCCAAATCAACAGTCCAAACAAAACATCACAAAAGATGATGGTAGCAAATGTCACTACAATTATATACATTCAGATTTAGGTGCATCTAAACATCACAGGTGCTAGTTTTCTTCTCCAAGAAATTAAATTTCTTAATTAATATTGAAGGCACATCTCATTTGCATCTTATTTCTAACTTAACAATGATGATACTGACCAATCATTAATTCCTTTAAAAATGATCTGAGTGTCTGCCATGTACGTGCCAGGTATCACAGTAGTTGCTGGATGTAATCTGGTGCATAAAACACACTAAGTCCAAGCCTCAACAATGTTAACTTGGAGTGAAAAGAAAAGCACCCACATGAAAGGCAATCTATAAGAAGATGCATTCTATATCAAGGAAAAAGATGAATTTTAACTGGCTTTCAATTAAATCAAAAAACAAACAGTAAGCCGGTGACAAAGTACATGCCTGTTTCATGTGAGACCTTCCGTAGGCAACTCTTATTTGAAATAAAATCTAAAACAAACCTAAAATTAGAGCTCATATTCGTATCAGAAACTGGCAAAATCCTCTGGACAGATGAAACTCACCATCAGCATTCATATGTATACATGTGAACGCATACTCACCTAACTCAGTAATATTAGTTAGTTGCCAATAGTGGAAAATTCTTAAAGAGATGGGCACATAAGACCACCTTACTTGCCTCTTAAGAAACCTGTATGCAGGTCAAGAAGCAACAATTAGAACCAGACATGGAACAACAGACTGGTTCAAAATTGGAAAAGGAATACATCAAGGCTGTATATTGTCCCCCTGCTTATTTAACTTACATGTGGAGTACATCATGAGAAATGCTGGGTTGGATGAATCACAAGCTAGAATCAAGACTGCTGGAAGAAATATCAACAACTTCAGATATGCAGGTGACACTACTCTAATGGCAGAAAGCAAAGAGGAACTGAAGACTCCTGATGAGGGTGAAAAAGGAGAGTGAAAAAGCTGGCTTGAAACTCAACATTCAAAAAACTAAAATCATGGCATCCGATTCCATCACTTCATGGCAAACAGATGGGGAAAAAGTGGAAACAGTGGCAGGTTTTATTTTCTTGGGTTCCATATCACTATGGATGGTGAGTGCAGCCACAAAATTAAAAGACGCTTACTCCTTGGAAGAAAGGCTAGCTATGACAAACCTAGACAGCATATCAAGAAGCAGAAACATCACTTTGCCGACAAAGGTCCGTACAGTCAAAGCTATGGTTCTTCCAGTAGTCATGTATGGATGGGAGAGTTGGATCATAAAGAAAGCTGAGTACCGAAGAATTGATGCTTTTGAACTGTGGTGCTGGAGAAGACACTTGAGAGTCCCTTGGACTGCACGGAGATCAAACCAGCCCGTCCTAAAGGAAATCAGTCCTGAATATTCATTGGAAAGACCGATGCTGAAGCTGAAGCTCCAATACTTTGGTCACCTGATGTGAAGAGCCAACTCACTGGAAAAAATCCTGATGCTGGGAAATACTGAAGGCAAGAGAAGGCGGAGACAGAGAATGAGATGGTTGGATGGCATCACCGACTCAATGGACCTGAGCTTGAGCAAACTCTGGGAGATAGTGAAGGACAGGGAAGCCTGGCGTGCTGCAGTCCATGGGGTCACAAGGAGTCAGATACAACTTCGTGACTGAACAACAACAATTTTAAAATATTTATAATGAATTAATCAGGGTAATGGGGCTTCCCTGATAGCTCAGTTGGTAAAGAATCCACCTGCAGTGCAGGAGACCCCAGTTCGATTCCTGGGTCGGGACAATCCCCTGGAGAAGGGACAAACTACCCACTCCAGTATTCTTGGGCTTCTCTTGTGGCTCAGCTGGTAAAAAATCTGCCGGCAATGTGGGGAGACCTGGGTTCGATCCCTGGGTTGGGAAGATCCCCTGGAGAAGGGGAAAGGCTACCCACTCCAGTACTCTGGCCTGGGTCGAAGAGTTGAACACGATTGAGTGACTTTCACTTTGAATCAGGGTAATAGACCTAAAAACAAAGAACTCAACATATTTCAACATTTTCATCACATTTAAAGTCCAAGAGTGTCTCACATACACACAAGAACCACATGTATGTTTTTAATAAGGAAATTCTTTATGTAAGTAAGGCTATCAGATGAAAGAAGTCTTTAAACATGAAGTTTACTCCAGTCAGAAACCCTGCTATCTTGCTTCCCTGGTGGCTCAACGGCAAAGAATCCACCTGCTAACGCAGGAGACACAGGTTCAATCCCTGATCTGGGAAGATAACATATGCCGCAACTACTGAAGTCCACATCCCTAGAGCCAGTGCTCCACAACAAGACAAGCCACTGCACCGAGAAGCCCGCACACTGCAACGAAGAGTAGCCCTGCTAGAAAAGCCCGAGTGCACCAACGAAGATCCTGCACAGCCAAAAATAAAGAAATACAATTAAAAACAAAAAAGCCCTGCTATCTCAAAAAGACACCATTTTTTCCTCCTATTGGACAGGTAAGCATTAAACACATGAACAAAACTCAGTGTGGGTAAGGACATGGAAACAGGACTCTGGTGAACTTCAGTTGGGGAGGGGTCTTTATTTACAGAGGGCAGTTTAGCCACAAGCACCTATATTTAAAATGTGTATCATCTTTGACCCAGTGGTTATACTTCAAAGAAGATAAATGAACAAGTAGATAATGATGTAGGTACAGGGTTGTTCGACACACTATTATCCACTAGAAACCATCTAAACAGTCATAAAATGAATGACTCAATTAAAGTATGGTGCCTCTAAATAATCAAATATTGTCAGTAAAATGATCGTATACAATTATACATGTCTTTTACAATTCATGTGTAGAGATATATAAAATATACTGCTGCATTAAATAAAAGACCAATTTACTGAAAGATCTGTATGTAAATACTTCTATATTCATAAATTTCTAAGTGGAGTTTCATCAAAATAATAATGACAGTCATTTCTGGATGGCAAGAGTTAGGTGTCATTGATGGAAATTTTTTCTCATTACTGCAAGCAAATAAACAACACATTTTCATTTAAGAAAATGAAGCGTTGCAATCTCACCAAGTGGCTTCAAATCCCTTCAACTCCCTACTTTAAAATCAAAAGTTTTCACTGAACATTGCAAGTATGTATAATCACCAAACAGCTTACGGATTTCCACCTGTGGGATCTCCTTCTCAGCACCAGGCTTTAAAACAATGAAATAACGGAAATTTATTAAAGATTCAAGTCAAAGAAGTAAGGAAGCCAAATGACCTTATTCAGATAGCCCACATTTCTGGCATCCACATTAAGAACCCCAGGTTCTATCAATTGACACACTCCTAAAACAACAATCTCCCTCTTGTATCTTCAGAAAGCAGGTATGGAGAGAAATTTTTTTTAAATAAGAGACACTTTCTTTAAAAAAAATTAAATCATAAAAAACTTACCTCAGTAAAAATGTTTAATTATTTTCCTGTCTCACATTCTCTTTCTTAGCACCTTTACTGGGAACCTAGAGAGGAAAAAAAGTTAAAATTACTTTTTATTGAACATCTACGGCATGCCAGGCAGGGTGGTAGAAGAAAGTCTCTCGGAGAACATCAAGTCTGAGAGAAATCAGAATGAATAAAATAGAAGTTACTAAAATGGGAAGATTGGGCAGAAAAGTGAGCAGGTTCAAGCGGAACTGAATAACTTTCTCTAAATGGTTCGAGAACCTATACCTACCTAACTGTATTCAACCTCACAGCAGGTGAAAAGCTGGGTTGCTAGATTAAGAACACTTGCCTGAGTCTCAGTGCTACCACTTCCTTGCCTGTCTGTTTCTGAGCAAGTCCATAAGCCCGTGTGCCTTGGTTTCCCCAAGTGCCTAATAATAGGACTCAACTCCTAAGGCGACTGAGGGTTATGTGAGATAATCCACATCACGGACTTTAAAACAGTTTCTGGGACATAATAAAATGTTTGATGAACGTTAGTTTTCACTTTTATTATTACTTGTTCTTATATAACAAATCTATTTGCCTCTCACCACCTCTATCACTACATTATTACTATAATTATTGAGAAATGGCATAATCCTTATCTTCAACATGCTTACAACGTACTGGGTGACAGAAGAATCACTCAGGCATATGACACAAGGCAAGTTCAATTCAGTTGCTCAGTTGTGTCTGACTCTTTGCAACCCCATGGACTGCAGCACGCCAGGCTTCCCTGTCCATCACCAACTCCTGCAGCTTGCTCACACTCATGTTCATCGAGTTAAAGAAAGATCTAAATCAATTATTCATTTATTTATTTAAAAACTTCTGAGTGTCTGCTCTTTTCCAGGTATTCTGCATTCTTTGGTGGACATGACAGTTTCTCTCCTCATAGCTTCCCGGATATCAAGGCTAAGCTACAGGACAGACGAGCGACACGAGGAGACAGATCCTATTTTTTTATTGGGTGCGGGGCAGCACGTATTTGAACTGGCAGAATTAGGTAGCAGAACATCCTAAGTGGAAGGGATGGCATTATAGGAAACGCGGGGCCTTTGGGGAAGGCTATGCAGCCTCTGGTCAGGGAGCATCCAAGAGGGCAACCAGCAGCAAGGTCAGAAAGAGAGGCAGGAGGGGCCTCAAATGCTGGGTTGAGTTTGTTCTTTTCTCAAGGACACTGATTATCCTACTCGGAGTGAATCACAGCCTACTTTTAATTTCAAGTCTGGTATTGTTTTATTACTTTTCTTCGCAATGTCTTTCTTTTTTACAGGTGAGAGGGGAAAGAGGAAGAAGAAAAAGAGAACAGCAACCTCAATGCATGCTGCTGTTGGCAGTGACGGTGTTAGAAGCGGCACTAAGTGATCAATTTCACATTCTTCTTAATTCTCTGAACATTCTTACCAAGCCAGAATTGTTCCTTTTACTAATTAGGAAACCGAGGCTCAGAGGAGTCAAACAAATCCCCAGATGTCCACTGAGCTCATAAATGCAGCTATAGAATTTAACTGCAAGCCTGACTTTCAAGGCTTTCTTTCTCTTCAGGCAAAAAAAGTATAAGGGATTCCGCAGAATTTAATGTTTGTTAAAAACTAATTAGAATTTCAAAGTATATCACCTTCTATACTTACACAGAAATAAACAGCCTTCATACAGTCAAAACCACTTAGAAAAGATAAAGAGAAGACTTCACTTATATAAGCATACATATATGTATATATAGGTATACACATAAATATGAAATGAAAATGAAAGTTAGTCACTTTCGTGATCCCATGGACTGTAGCCCACTGGGCTCCTCTGTCCATGGAATTCTCCAGGCAAGAATATTGGAGTGGGTTGCCATTTCCTTCTCCAATACACATAAATACACACACATATAATAAATCTAATAAGAAATGGGAAAAACCTGTATGAGAAAAATTTGTGCTCTAGAAGGAGTCAGGAGTAAAACCAAACAAATGAAAAAAAATACATGATGGTCTTGGAATGGAAAATTCAATATCAGAAAGATATCAATTCTCCCTATGTTAGTTTATAAATTTAACTCAACTTTTTTAAAGTGTTTTTCTTTTCTGGAACTGACAAATGATTCTAAAGCTCACATGGAAAAATAAACAAGCAAGAATGGCCAGGAAAATGAAGGGCAACAGGACAAACTAGTTTTACAAGGCATTAAGACATTTTATAAAACCAATAATGTGTATTTGTGCAGGAACAGAAAGACTTAATGGAACCGAACAGAAAGCCCAGAGAGCTCTCCCAGTATATGTGGAAATCTGGAGTATAATGATGGTGTACTGTATTCTGAAACAAACGGCTAAAAATTAATGGTAGCCATATGGATAAAGCTGAATCTGTCTATCACCCCTGAATACCAGAATAAATGCTAAACAGATCAAAGATTTAAGTGTAAAAATGAAACCATAAAGGGAAAAAAACCCTTAAAGAAAAAAAATGGGTGAAATCCAAATTCTTGGGAGGCCTTTTCATGACTCAAAATCCATAAAATATTAACTACTTAAAATTTAAAGAAAAAACTTTAAAGCTTTCTCTCTACCAAAATACATGAAAGTAAACTTTTGAAAAATGACAAGCTTGAGGAAACTGCAGTTCGCATCACAGAGGTCTGACTTAATTTATAAATTCCTAGAAATGGATAAGAAAAAAAGTAATTCAAAAGAAAAATGTGCAAAGTGCATGAACAAATAGTTCATAGAAAAGCAACAGCCTTTAAGCATATGAAAAGATGCTCAGCCTCCTTCATAATCAACGTAATGCACATTAAAGCCGCAATGAGTTACCTTCCATCTTATTGGACTGATACGAATCCAAAGGCTGGTAATCAGCCTATTACAAGAGGCTGTGGAGAAAGATACTGGCAAGGGTTCAAAATGGTACAACCCTGAAGGAGGGCAGCATTTATCAAAATGTATAAACACACTGCTCACGGACCCAGCAATCCCACTTCTGGAAAGGTATCCCACAGATACACTTCACATATATGAACTGACATGTGCACAAGGTTATTCACCACAGGCTGTGACTGCAAGACTGGAAAACATTCAAGTATCCATCAACAGGGGTTAATTTCAATAAACTATGGCACAGGCCACAGAATGGTATATCCTGCATCTGTTAATAAATGTTTTCTATATACTAATGTGGAAAGATGCTAAAGGTACACTACTGAAAAAAAAACCAGGGTCAGAATAATTTACGTAGCATACTACACATAAAAGGAGTGGGTATATACAGTATACCGGTATTTGCTTCTATCTACACAAAGAAACAACAGACTTCTACAGGAAACAAATAGAAAACATTCTCTATGGCTGGAGATAGCATGTCAAACCAAGACAAAACTGGAAATTAGACTCCTCAAAATAGCTTTTTTAGTTTTTTAATCACGTGAACATTTTACATATACAAAAAGAATTTTGAAGTGTTAAAAATGTACTTCATAGGAGAAAGAGAAAGAGAACTACTTATCACCTAGAGTCAAAATCTAACACACATTAAAAGGGAATGTTTTCCTAAATTAGCAGTTTGAGATTAACAGATACACACTTTTATACATACGATAAACAACAAGGACCTACTGTATAGCACAGGGAACCATATTCAATATCTTATAATAACCTAAAATGGAAAAGAATCTGAAAAAGAAAACGTATGTGTGGGTATATATATATATACACATATGTATAACTGAACCACTTCGCTGTATACCTGAAACACAACATTGTAAAGCAACTATATTCCAATTTAAAAAATAATAAATAAAAACAAAAGAATTTTTCTATGAATTAGATGTTAACAAGCAAATTTAGTGTGACCATCACTAAAAATCACACAAGACAATGTTTAAGCTTTTCTTTAGTCACGCTAAAGCACATTATAGTAATCTCTAAAAGCACTATTTGGAAGACAAGAAATCGGAAGAAAGAATAGAAAAAGTGCTATGAGGATGCTTTCACCTAGTGGTTCTCAAAGTATGGTCCCTGGGCCAGCAGCATCAGCACTATCTGAGAACCTGTTAAAAGTGCAAATTCTCAAACCCCAGTCCAGACCCACTGAATCAGAAACTCTGGGAGTGGTAGGGAGCAGTTCTGGTGATAAGCACTCCAGTCTGAGAGTCAGTGATCTGGCCAAGAGCTTCTTTCTTATACATCTTCATGCATCACTTGAGGAGAATCTTATTAAAAAGCAGATTCTGGTTCAGCAGTCTGGGTGAGCCCCAGAGCTGGCATTTCAAACAAGCTCCAAGAGACTGCTAGTGTGCAGCTGGTTGAGGGAGCACACTTACAAAGAAAAGCTCAAATCCACCTGGAAGAAGGTATGCAGTCTTCAGTGGGTGAGTTTCCTACGAGACCTGCCCTCAGTAGAGTCCTTACACAGATTTCTAGGCTGGGGGACCCCATGTAGCCTCCCATATAAATTCTGTCTTTAACATAGAATAAATACATTCAGTGAAAAAAGTGAAAGTTGCTCAGTCGTGTCTGACTCTTTGCGACCCCACAGACTGTAGCCCGTCAGCCTCCTCTGTTCATGGAATTCTCCAGGCAAGAATACTGGAGTGGGTTGCCATTCCCTGTTCCAGGGGATCTTCCTGACCCAGGGATTGAACTCAGTTCTCCTGCATTGCAGACAGATTCTTTACCATCTGAGCCACTACATCTTATTAAAATAACAGTGAATTGCTGAAATTCAACTTAAGGATGTCTCATTTGAGGCAACTTTCATTTATAATGGACCTAGGAATCTTTCAGAATGGGGGGAAAAAAAGAAGGCATATTCATACATCCGCCTGGTTATACTGTCTGATTACCTTTATTTCAAACATTAGCCACACATCTTCTCTCCATGAAAAATGATCAAGCAGTTTCCTTCTAAACATTTTTTCAAATGGTTCTTATACTTACAAACACTGATTCTCCATTTGCTTTACATGGGAGAGAAATGTTTACAGGAATCTTCCAAGTAAAGAATTGTAATTTAGATGGAAGAACCTGGAACTGGTATGTATCTGCATTTTGCAAGTCATTCTTTGGACAAAGTTTTTGGTGTTAAACATTAATCAATGTGCTGAAATTTCTACATATCCCTGTCTCACTGCATCTAATATGTCATCATTTCCATACACACTATTATTTTGTGTAACACTAAGAAAGAACAAAAGCTGCCAATTAAACCATGGCATGTCAATTTTAAGATAGTAGTCTATCTCAGACATGCATCTTAAAAATCAATGAAATGGCTTAATTATAAATCTCAGAGATATGTACATAATAAATTATGCATTTTCATCTATAGAGGCATGGATTTTTGTTCACTCAACAATTTGTCCCCATACCTAAACAGTGGAAAAGTTTCAACATCCACATAATATGACTTGGTTCATTTTTGTACAGGAGTATTTTTTAGAAAGGTAGTGATTAACAAAACAAAAAAGGAGTGACCTCTTTTTACCCTGGAACATGATACTGCTTGTGCAAAGTAATAAAAATTAATCATTCTTAATTTGGATAATTTTCCCATCTAGAAGTAGTCAATGTATCTATCTCTAGGCAATTTAAAATACATCCTTCTATTCTGACAACAACCTTATTTACATGTTTGTTTCCATAGCACCTTTCAAAAGTAACAAGCAAATGAACAACAAACATCTTACAGCAAAGCAGTCACTTTATCTATCCAACAGAAAGGAAAAATAAACTTTCTTTGTGGATTTAACAAACGTTGAAGAAATTCATGTTACACTATAGCTGCATGATAGCTGGATTTGAACTTTCTTAACTCAATCTGCATTCTCCCCATGGCAGTAAGACTAATGCAGTTTCAAATGAAATCAGAATTTCTAACGAATGCTATCAAGAGCACAGAGGACAACGTAACTATAGTTCATTTTAATTTTCACTCTTGTTCAATATGCATTGACCAAATTCTCTAAGATGGATATTAGTAAGCAGAAAGAAAGAATGGCTTCCCCTATAGTTCAACGGTCAAGAATCCGCTTGCAAGAGACATGGGTTGAAGATCTCCTGGAAGAGGGTACGGCTACCCACTCCAGTATTCTTGCCTGGAGAATGCCATGGACAGAGGAGCCTGGTGGGCTACAGTCCATAGATTTGCAAAGAGTCGGATATGACTGAAGCAACTTAGTACACCTGCAGAAAGAACAGGGAAAAAAATGTTTCCAATAAAAACTAACTGCCATGTGTAAATACATCATATCGGCAAACTATAAAATATAAATTATGTATCATCATTCATGTAGTATCTACAAATTTGTAACAGTGGAAAAAAGATGGTATTTAATAATACAATAAAAATATTATCATTTTGTGTTCAAAAAAAAAAATTGTCAGTTAAATTCTGCCCGCTTCCCTGCTATAACTGAGTCTACAATTTAGAGTCACTCTCAAGGGAACTAGTCCTTCGGACATGTGCGGTCCTCTGACATGTTTGGTTATCAAAGTGACTGGGGTACACCACTGGCATTTACAGCTTGGGAGCCAAGATGCTTGAACTTCTCACAATGCATGGGCTAGATCCACATAATGAAGATTTATCCTGGTCCTGAGAATTTTCAATGACCAGCCAGATTAATCACCTTAACTGGCCTTACTTCAGAACATAACACTAAACATTCTACAAGAAATTACGGAAAAACCCTAGTAATTTAAGAGACGGTAGCTAAAGTGAGGTAAGTTGAGACTGAATGACTAGGGTCTGAAAATTAGTGACTATTTCCACACACCAGGCATTAACTCAACATATAATTGCAGTGTCACAACACTGAGCTTATCTACACTACGTGAGATGCTGCCACAGAATCAAACAAACAACAACCCTTCAATCTAGCTAATATTCTATTCATTATCAGAGAGAAGCAGTAGGAAGGAATCCAGCAGGGTGCCTCAAAGCAGCAGTATTTCAAAGCTTGCAGCACCAAAGATGCCCTACAATGTTGTTTGAAAGTCTGGCATTCACGGAAGGGCTATATTAGTATTATTTATATGTTGATTGAGATAGTCTGTATTTTCTCTAGTCCTGTTACTCCTAACTCAATCTAGGCGTGTATCTTCATAATCATAAATAAGTTATTCCAACACTTTTAAGGTGTCCTCCACTCCCGTGTCTACCTAGACCTCTCATCTTTCCTTTCCCTGTATGAAATAGCTCCTGACATTTTTACCTCTCCTCAACCCAAGCTTATTCACTAGAAGCAAGTAGGAGCAGTCCAGTCCACAGCACAGCAGTAACGCGCTAGACGTGATGTGGCAATGCATGTCATGTATTGTTCTTTTATTTCTAACATTTAAATCGGAGCATCACAGTGGTTTTCAATTACGTACGGAGGTAGCTTTTATTTCTGATGAATTTCATTGGAGCTGTAAAGGGGGCTTTACAAACAGTTGCTGCAAAGGGGAGGGGCCTTGGTTCTGACAAAGTTGAGCACCACTGCTCCCAAGAGTGGAATCACGTGCTGAACAAAAAAAAAACAAGAAACTTTCCTTTGCTTAAAGCAAACCCTGGGCTCCAATATTCCACTTCCATTGCTCGGACATCCCACCCCGGACACACACCGCTGCTTTTAAGCCCACTTCTGCCCTCACACAGGGCCAAAGAAAAGTTTTTGTCCATTTTGGGAACAGGGACCCTTTGGGGAAGCTGACAAAGGCCGACGACTCTCCTCCAAGAAACTCCTGTGCCAAGCTGCATTCAATTAGGAGGGGGGGGGCAGACACACCCTCTGCAGCTCAATCGGGACCTGAGAATTCGAGCCCTAAAACCCCGCGAGTGGGGGCGGGGAGAAGGATGGGAGGCAAGGACGGGGCGGGGCTCTGGAGTCGCAGTGCCCGGGTGTGAACCCCGACTGCACCGCGTCCCAGCGGCGTGACCCTGGGCAGGGCGCTTCACCTCTGCATGCAGCCCCGAGCGGAACCGCGTAAGTGCGGGCAGACGGTTAAGGCTCACTGAACGGAGTTGCCGCGCCCGGCAGCGCCGCGTCCACCCGCGCCAACGAGCCGCCGGGGGAAACCGAGGCGCGCCCCGCAGTCGCACTCGCGTTCGGACGCGGGCTGCAAGGGGACTGGCCCGGCCGCCCCGCGGCCCCGGCCCGGCCGCCCCGCCCCGCCGCGCCGCGCCGCGCCCGCTCGGGTCCCGGGACAGCGCGGACCGGGCGACTCCGCTGCAGCCGCGGGGCCGACTGAGGCGGCCGCCCAGAACGCGGGCCGCCCGCCCGCCCGGCCGGCCGGCTCCCCCGCCTGGCCCTCGGTCTCCGCCGCTCTCACCCGCTCCTCAGCCCCAACAGCAGCCGCCGCCGCCCGCAGCTCACCTCCCGGGCCGCCGCCGCCGCCGCTACCGCCGCCGTGCGCGATCTCGCGAGACTTCGCTCCCCTCCGCGCTCCCCCGCCCTCCCCGCGGCGCGAGCGGACCCCGGCCTGGAAACAGCTGGACGCCCTTCTCAGGAGCGGGCCCCTAGCCGCGGGGTTAAGTCTAGGCGGGCTCGCGACCCCGCGTCCTGGTCCCTGCGTCCGTTCCGCCCACCTCCGTGAAGGCGAAGGGTTAAATGCCAGGTGCGGGTCGGCCGCCTCTTTCTCACCTGGCCGGCCGAGTGCGCGTGCGCATGCGCGCGCCCGGGGCCCTGGACCTTCGAGCCTTTGCAAAAGCTCTGACCGCAGTGACAACAGTAATCCCTGCAGCCAGTCTTGGAATGCTTCCTGGGTGCCGAGTACTTCTAAAACTTCCTGGGTCCTCACAAGTTCCACCAAGAAGTGGGTGTTACCATCCTCTCCTTTCCAGAGGCGATAAAACGGAGGCTTGGGCAGGTTAAGAACTACCTCTGGGTCACGCAGCTAGGAGTGGGCATCCGGGGTTGTCTGTTGCTCAAACCGAAGCCCCGATTTCCCGCCTCCATGACGATCCCCAGGCCCTGTCCCTGTTTCTTCTTCCGCTGAGGGCGCCAAATCTCAGCCCTTCTTTACTTCCCTCCCACGGTTCACGCGCTCCTAGGAGGGCAGTAGCTACAGTCCCTCTGGTTTTATAGAGCTGCTGTCAGAAAAATGGTTCTCCCTCATTACCCGAGCTTCCTAAGGCCTCCCTGTGCCAGACCGTGTCTCCTCTTTAGACTGGTGGCGTTTTAATGATAGCACGGTAGGATGGGACACAAGACATAGAACCAGAATGTATTTACATGGATGTTAGGGGGCTCCAAGGAAGGTGTGACTTCTTCCTGGGGATAAAATCTTAACCTTACATAATTGTTTCTAAAAAAAAAAAAAAGACGGGCTAACAGTTATTGAGGGCATTTCAAGGTCACTACTAATATTCTTCCGAGTCAAGTCATAGGAAAATGGAGACTCAAGGAGATGAAGAAATTGGCTCAAGTCTGCACTGTAAGATGGGGTTTGAACCAGAGTCTGAGTCCAGAACCCAGTACTGCCTTGCACTAAAGGGACTAGCTGGGGAACAAGCTGCTGTAAAATCGAAAGCCTTGGAGGTTCTAGCTATTCCTTTACCTTATATGAGGGTCTGCAGGGGCTTGCCCAGCCCACCTGACAGTCAAATCCATCTCAGCAAACACTGGCCTGCCCACCCTGCAAGCCTGCCCAGTCCCTCTAGAAGTAACACTGCTTCCTGCAGGCCAGAGATTATAGATACCCTCCAGGTTCAGTTCAGTTCAGTCGCTCAGTTGTGTCCAACTCTTTGCAACCCCATGAACCGCAGCACGCCAGGCCTCCCTGTCCATTACCAACTCCCTGAGTCCACCCAAACCCATGTCCATCGAGTCGATGATGCCATCCAGCCATCTCATCCTCTGTCGTCCCCTTCTCTCCTGCTCTCAATCTTTCCCAGCATCAGGGTCTTTTCCAATGAGTCAGCTCTTCACATCAGGTGGCCAAAGTATTGGAGTTTCAGCTTCAACATCAATCCTTCCGATGAACATCCAGGACTGATCTCCTTTAGGATGGACTGGTTGGATCTCCTTGCAGTCCAAGGGACTCTCAAGAATCTTCTCCAACACCACAGTTCAAAAGCATCAATTCTTCAGCGCTCAGCTTTCTTTATAATCCAACTCTCACATCCATACATGACCACTGGAAAAACCGTAGCCTTGACTAGATGGACCTTTGTTGGCAAAGTAATGTCTCTGCTTTTTAATATGCTGTCTAGGTTGGTCATAACTTTCCTTCCAAGGAGTAAGCGTCTTTTAATTTCATGGCTGCAATCACCATCTGCAGTGATTTTGGAGCCCAGAAAAATAAAGTCAGCCACTATCTCCCCATCTATCTGCCATGAAGTGATGGGACCGGATGCCATGATCTTAGTTTTCTGAACGTTGAGCTTTAAGCCAGCTTTTTCACTCTCCTCTTTCACTTTCATCAAACATCACCAAATCCACTTGACGAATGAAATGAATGAAAGAAAGGAAGGGAAATCACAGACAATGGGCGGTGACAAGTTACCAAGCACTGTACCAAGTGCTGTCCATTCATTAGCTAATTTCCGTTAGGAGGGAGGTATGTGTTCCCATTTTGCAGATAAGGAAACAAGGGCCTAAGGGTACATACAGGTGCTAAGTGGGAGGGCTGGGGTTCCACCAGGTCAGTCTGTCCCAGGCCAACAAACTTTGGCCTCAGTGACCAACAAGTTTCTCCCCAAACTCAAAAGCCTGTATCTTCATACAGCTGAAAAGTTAGATAACTCCTGTGATCAGGACTCCAATCTAAGATACCATTTATATCTGGGTGGATTGTGCCTTGATGTTCTCCTCTAAAATAAAGATGTAAATAGGCTGTTAGGAAGAGGCATCCAGTTAGTGTATGTGAAGCATGTCAAAAAAGTCCCTTAAAGTGAAAGTGAAGTCGCTCAGTCGTGTCCGACTCTTTGCAACCCTGTGGACTATAGCCTACCGGGCTCCTCCATCCATGGGGTTCTCCAGGCAAGAATACTGGAGTGGATTGCCATTTCCTTCTCCAGGGATCTTTCCGACCCAGGGATCAAACCCTAGTCTCCTGCATTGCAGGCATACACTTTACCCTCTTGAGCCACCAGGGAAGCCAAGCACTCAGTAAATTATAGCGATTATTACATTGGTAGCCTGTTTATTTTATTCTTTCCCTATCTCCCAACGTAAATTCCAAATCAATTTGGAGGATGTGGTCTTATCTGCTCAGACATGGGAATAAAATTAGTTTCTAGCACACCTGAAACAATCTACTGCTTTTTAGGGGATGAACTTACCCCCACCCTTCCTCCTGATGGTGGAAAGAGACCTGAAGACTCTCCTGGAGCTCTGATGTGCTCTCCCCTCCCAGTTTCCTGGGTGACTGGCAACTTGTTTTATAAAAGGCTCCCCTTATGCAGGAAAAGCCACCCAAATATTTTTAAGTTGTTAGCAAAAAGAAAAAAGAAATGTTTAAGCTGAAACTTGGTAAGAGAATGTTGGTGAGGTTGGGGGTTAATATAACCACTATGATATCATGAGGAAAGTTTTTATAGGAATTGAAGCTGCCACCACCCTCAGGCCACAGTACCCTAGGGTAGGTTTCTACCCTGATACAAGGCACGTCACATGTTCCCATCAATGACAACAGCTCAGCTCACCCCAAAGTGATCCTCACAGGGCAGGGATGGATGAAACAGGATCCATGGAGGGCATTACAGATGCACCAAAAAATTCTGGGTGATTCTAAAATATTTACACCTCTAAGGGTTTAACCTGTGGTTTCCAGAAAGCACTATTAAAATGTCTTTGATCCAAGAGTAACTTAATAAATGCCCATAATGGGATTTGTTTCATGCTCATTCACTCAATAAAAACTTAAGCACTTAAATGCCAATTACTGTGTTAGTAGCTGTGAGCAAGACACAGTCTAGGCTCTCATCACATTGATGGTCTAGAGGGAAGAGGGGTGTTAATTTAATAACTGAACCAATAAATGTTGAAATATTATGTGATAAATAGAATGAAAAAGAAGAGCAAATGACCGGAGAGAAAAAAAAAGCCTGAATGGAAGGATAGGAAAGAATTTGGCTTGAATTTGAGTTCTGAAGAGTGCATTATCATGAACTAGGCAATGAGGAAAGAAGAGAACAAGGAATAGGAGATAAGAATGGCTCAGCAAGGAATAGATGAGGGTGGGAAACTGGGAGATTAGGGTGGACTGGGGCCTTATGAAGTATCTCAGGGACTTCACTGATGGTCCAGTAGCTAAGACTCCACGCTCCCAATGCAGGGGCCCTGGGTTCAATCTCTGGTCAGAGAAGTAGATCCTTCATGGCACAACTAAGAGTTCACATGCTGCAACTGGAGATCCCGCATGCCCCAACAAAGGCCCGGCACAGCCAAATAAATGAATATATATATATATATATTTAAAAAGGCATCTCAGGCAGGTACATACTCTGAGCACATGGGGACAGTGGAGAGGAGAGAACCCAACTGGAGATGAGAGAGTGTCATGGACAATGCCATTGGTCTCCACATACCCATCCTTCCCCACTGGGCAACCCAAGCTCATTATCTCCAGCCAATCTGTCTTTGAGGAAATCTCACATCATATGAATACATCCCACCACCCGAGTGTAGAAATCAGGATGCAAATATCCTGCTTCCCTTGCGACCAGGACAAGG
The DNA here is from genome assembly GCF_054371585.1 of Giraffa tippelskirchi. Lineage (NCBI taxonomy): Eukaryota > Metazoa > Chordata > Mammalia > Artiodactyla > Giraffidae > Giraffa > Giraffa tippelskirchi. The sequence continues at coordinate 28,479,932 of NC_137287.1, forward strand.
AGTATGACACAGACTCTGCTGGCCAGAGGTACCACGTGAAGCTGAGCCTCGTTTCTGTTGATGTGACCGGTGGCCAAAGCGACCAGCTTTGGGGGTGGTGGTTGCAGGGCCAAGCTCCCAATGGAGAAGCCACATGAGAGCTGACGGCAGTGGTGGTCGTGGTGATGGCAAACTCACGCAGGCTGATGGTTAGCTGATTGTACCAGGCGTGCAGTGTGGTTTGGGGCATTTTTCCTAGAAGCTTAGCCTCAATTTCTTTCCTCCAGCCCTCCTGATGATTCTGTGGGAGACCTAATGTCCTTTATTACATTCTCCTTTCTGCTTAAATCAGCCAGCATTTCTACCAAAAACGCTGACCTCTCACAGGCCGAAGCTGGCTGGAGCCAATGAGACTTGGAGAGAGACTCGCTGGGGCTGTGGTGAGAGGAACCTTCTCTGTTGGAAGAAAGAGCCCCAGGAAACCAGCTCGATCTTGATAGCATTCCTTAGGCAGGTTGACAGGGAGTCCATTGGACCCAGTCATGTAGTCACCTATGTCTTGGAATTTATGGCCATTTGGAATCTATGGCCGGTTACCCACAACAGAAGCGAGAGCTGGGAAAGTGGTTAATTGATAATAAAAGAACCATAGTCTCCTTGATGTTGACAGGAGATTGACCTTCATTACAAGATCTAAGGGAAACAAAATGATCTAATGTTAACTGTCCAGTCCTCTACAAGAGCTCTTTTTAGTAACAGGTCAAAAGGTGTATAATAAGATGTCTTGGGTATGTGGGTCTCGTCTGGTGTCTGTGCCAGACGCTGTCTCTGTTACTTTCTGACTTTAAATAAAACTGTTAAACTGCTGCAAAGACCCAAGCTACTGTGTTCCTTTGATCTCAGAGTGAATTCTTCCCTTTGAAGATCACGAACCCGTAGCCAACACTGAATATCATGGAACACACTCCCTGCCTGGCTTGGAATCTCAGTTGCCATCAACAGTTTCCACAACTGAGGGATATGATAAGGTCTGCATGGCACAGCAGAGAAACCAAAAGATCTGGGTCCTCGACTACATCACCAAGCTGCTAGACTGATATCAGACCGGTAAGGCCCTGGACATCTTCTCTGTGCTAACAGTGCTCAGCCACTCAGTTGTGTCCAACTCTTTGCAACCCCATGGAATTTCCCATTCAAGAATACTGGAACTGGTTGCCATTTCCTACTCCAGGGGATCTTCCCAACCCTTGTATCGAAACTGTGGCTCCTGCGGCTCCTGCATTGGTGGGCAGATTCTTTACCACTGAGCCACCTGGGTAAGCCCCTCCCTGAGCTAATGCATGAGGTCAAATCAACCTGAGTTGGCTTCTCTGTTCTTTGCAGCTCAAACATTCACAATGATGCAGGGAAGAAAAAAACAACTTATGGAGAATAGACACATATCTTTCCTGGGTGTGTCAGGAACCACCCAAATCCAGGGAACATTTGTCTACCAGCCTCCTTCACCCTCACCCAATATCAGCCCCTCTCAGGCAAGCCCTGAGTAAAAGTCACTCAGAAGTGTCCAACTCTTTGCGACTCAGTGGACTATACAGTCCATTGAATTCTCCAGGCCAGAATACTGGAGTGGGTAGCTGTTCCCTTCTCCAGGGGATCTTCCCAACACAGGGATCGAACTCAGGTCTCCCGCATTGCAGGCGGATTCTTTACCAGCTGAGCCACCAACCTGGCCCCAAACACTTCATTCCAGAAAACACATTCTTACATTGCCCTTCCCAGCCTTGACCTGTCTCTTTGAAGGGCACCAAGTGAGTCTGTCACTTGCCCAGCTCACACATCTGGTAAGTGGCAGAGCTGAAGGTCTGGAGGCAAGCCAGATCCCAGACTTTTAACCACTATGTTTAATGCCATGCCCCATCCAGTCTCATTCCATTAAAAAAATAAATAAAAGAGTGTGGCCTTTAGCCAGGAAAAGAAAAATAGACGAAGAGCTCAAATTCAGCTCTATATTTGCTATATGGCCTTGAGAAAGCTTCTTAAGACTTACTTTCAAATGTAAGTGAACTTAATGATGCCAGCCTCATAGAATCTGGCAGTTATCTGTATGGTTCACCCATGACCTCTGGCTCCCCACCTTCTGGGCACACAGTGGAACCCACTTCCTGGACCCCTGGGTTGGGGTCACATGAGTAGTCCCAGCCAAAGAATGTGAATGGAGGGAACATGTGTCACTTCTGGGTTGCTGCTCTGTTGAGCAGAGCCCCCAGCCTATCCATCATGGACACATGATGTGAGCAAAAGCCAAACCATTATTGTTGGCAGTTGATGGTTGTCAAAGCACATACTAGCCTATACTGATCGATACATATAGTATGGTCATTTTCTCATTTACTCAAGAAACACTTCTCTGTTGTGGTTCAAACCCCAGTGGACAAAACAGAAAGTGTAGGCAGCAGTCCTGAAGGTTCTGGTGCAATATATCTGAAAGGGGGCCCAGTCCTCTGCTTTTATCCTGCCAGTGATTCTGATGCACTGGCAAGTCTGAGACCCTTGCATTACTATTGCCCCACCATATGATGGTAGAGTAGGGCAGGGTCCTGACCCTTGAGGGCCACATAGACTAGAGATGATAGCTACAGAGAGAAAAGTTACAATGCAAATATGGTTTTGTGATCTGAAATCTGTAACATTAAGTGAGTATATATAGGAACTCTCTGAACTAGGGGGGCTTCCTTGGTGGCTCAGTAGGTTAAAGAATCCACCTGCCCTGCAGAAGATGCAGGAGACCTGGGTTCAATCCCTGGGTCAGGAAGATCCCCTGGAGAAGGAAACGGCAACCCACTCCAGTATTCTTGCCTGGCAAATCCCATGGACAGAGAAGCCTGGAGGGCTACAGTCCATGGGGTCTCAAAGAGTCGGACACTATTTAGCAACTAAACCGCCACCACTGTGAGCTATACAGTTGTATGTGTAATAGAAAGTAAGTGTGCATCCTGGCAAATTCATCCATCAATGGTGTGACCCAAGATGGGTTACTTGGACTTCCCATTTCCTCATCCTAATATATACGGTATTATTTGTCTCCATTTTCCAAATATGAAATCGAAATTCAGATGTTCTAAAACATTGCCCATGGTCACACAGCTAGTAACAAAGGCTGAACTGGAATTCACACCCAGGTTCTTCTGTATCTAGACCCCACGTTCTTAAACACTGGGTATAGCTGGTTCACACAAGGCCTCTGCCTGTCCCTCCAGCTATAGCTCTTCACCTAGAACTCTTTTCCCCTTCCCCTAGAACCCTAGCTTCTAGCCACACCAAACTACTTGCCATGCTCACCCACTCTGTATTTCACACCTCGGTGCTCTGGCTCCTGCTGTCCCTCTGCCTGGCTTGCCTTTCCTCTCTTCCAACCACCTTGTCTCCTAATACTGGCCAAATCTTTGCATCCTCAGTTTGCAGGACCCAGCCTCCATGCTTGACCATCCCCCACAGCACGGTCCTACATATGGCCCTGCAAGTGCCTCCTCCATTAGATTGCAGCCTGTGGAAGGAGGGCCCTTCACTTCCCTTCCCTAGGCTGTCTGATTAGCATTGTGGGCCCTTGTGCTAAAGCTTCAGCCACAACCACCTGAACACTTAGCTCAGTGAAACCAAAGCCCTGCAGCTTACAAGCCAGACTCTCCCAAGAAGACCACACAGCGAAGTATTTCAGAAAGTTGGTTTGGGGTTCTAATCTAGCCACTTTGTAGCTTTGTGACTGCAATCCCCATCTGTAATATCTTGTGAGCCTCAGTTTCTTAGATGAAAAATGGGACTAATGACAGTACCCGCCTCACAGTTGCTGTGAGAACTCAATGAGATATAATGTATAAAGTAAATTTATGCACAACTGGGCTTCCCTGGTGGTCCAGTGGTGACGAATCCGCCTGCCAACGCAGTGGACATGGGTTCAGTGCCTGGTCTGGGAAGATCCCACATGCCACAGGGCAGCTAAGGCCCCACACCACAACTACTGAGCCCGCGCTTTAGGGCCTGTGAGCCAAAACTACTGAGCTGGAGCGCCTCAGAGCCCTTGCTCCACAACAAGAGAAGCCACCACAATGAGAAGCCTGAGCAGCGTTAACTAGAGATAGCCCCCATGCAGCAACGAAGACCCAGTGCAGCCAAAAATTTAAAAAATAATAGTAATAAATAGAATTTTAAAATGTATGCATGCCGCCTGGCTCATAAGGAAGAACTGGATTAATTTCCAGTCGATTTCATCATTGTTATCGTTGTTGTCATCGTCTCCTTATTATTACTATTACTACAACTCAGCATGCCCCCATGGCTATCATTGTTAATATTGTTACTCACCACATCTTCCTCCATTCCCACCAGCCCTAAGTGACTTTGCTGAGCATTCCTTCCAAGAACAGACAGTAACCTTAGAATTCTTGAAAACGATTCTTCATTGTCCCATTGACGGTGCAGCGCCCGCAATGACTTAGCATCCTGGGCACCCTCTGCTTAGTTGACTCTTGAGGAAGTCTATGGCTGCCAGTACCCTTCCATCCAGATTTCCTGGATACAGCTAAGAAAATATGGGCTATCCTGAAGCTCTCTCTCACTGACTTGACGTCATCCCCCTCCAGGTTCATTCTGGGTTCATTTCGGGTTAGACCAGACCGCTGCGAAGGTGTTCCCTCCCCTGGCCGTGAGATTGGCAGAATCCCAGTCAAATAGGCCTGTGGGCTTCTGGAATTGTTGATAACACCAAAAGGAATAATACTTCCAACAGCCTTTTGTTTTTCCCCAGAGGGAGCTAAAAGAGTCAGGCTCTTGAGTTTCAAATAAAAAAGTGCTTCATATGCCATCAGAGTGAGCCACCCTTGCTCTTCCTTACATGTTCGGAGGGTGGAGGGCAAAACATGGGTTTTCAGCAAAGAATTCCTTGAGGTTTCATGCTGAACAACTCCAAGCTGTTATGAAAGGACGGAAAAACAGAACATTCCCCCACACCCGACATGTTACAGGAACAGAGAACGGAAGAGGAAAACCAAACCTCAGACAACAAAATTTTTAAAAATGTAAAGTTGGCTTTTCTGATTGAGAAGGTTCCGAAGACCCAGCCATGAATGGTTTCTGCTGGGATCTGCATGTAAGTGAAAATTCACAAAGTCTGTGAAAGTGGAAATACAGATTAAGAAGTCAGAGGGAAAGGGGACAGCATTGCATGTTGGGAGGGGCAGGGAGCAGAAATCAGTGAGGAGGTAAGAGGGCAGCCAGCAAGAGGCAAAGGGTTTCCAGAAGCAAGGACAGTGGTCAGGGTAGGAGGACCACGGGGTGAGCGTTTTCTCCAGAGAGGGAAAAAAAATTAGGCAAACTTTTTTTTTTCCAGAACCATATTGATATACAACTGCTCAAATAAAATTTGCATTCCCATCTGACTCATTTGACTGGAACAATGAGCTCACATTCCAGAGCCTCGGCTGACCCTCCTGCACCCTACTGCTGATAAAGTGTGTAATTAGTGCTTTTTGCATTAAGAAGGACCATGAATTCTACTGGGTTCTCTTGGTCTAGCTTCTGACAGCAACATGTAACATTCAGTGTTGTATTCTCACATCAGTCATTTCCAGGGGAGAAAAGAAGAGTGCAGGGATGAGAAGGGAACATTTTTCACAATTTATCAAGCTCTTTGATTAAAAATAGATACAAATATAAATATAGAAGTGTGTATGCGTGGATTAATATACACAATATATCTCCAAACTCTGAACACTGAAAAGACCTAGAAGCAAAGAATCCCCGGTAGCAATGAGCACACTTACCACCCAGATCTTGGTTTCTAAACACCGTTCTTCAGTGAAAGGAACCAGGGCTCCTTGGAGAAGTGGTTGATTCCAAAGCTGGAGCAAGGAAAATACAAGATGAGCCTGGAACACCATGTATTGCCAGAAAATAGAGAATTGCTCAAAAAAAAAAAAAAAAAAGTTGGGGGCTTATTAAGGATATAGGAGCCAGCCTGAAATAGCTCTCAGTGGTCAAAGCTGGAATGATTGGAGCAACAAAATAATGATAATATTGGATTATAAGCCATAGAATAAAATAAATACCCATGAGTCCATATTGGTGGAAGGAAGGGAGTCTTACCTTAAAGAAGAATTACAATTAATAAATGTAGAAGGAATGAGGGAGATAAAAAATCACCACTAGAATACCACAGTAATAGTCAGGAGGTGGGATCAACTGCCTGGAGATGGTGGGAATGCTTTCATCGTGGCAGCCAGCCTATCTCTGAGTGGAACCAGGATGCCACTGTGTATGTGGGGGGCCTCGATGAGAAGGTTAGAGAACCACTGCTGTGGGAACTATTTCTCCAGGCAGGGCCAGTAGTGAACACGCATGTGCCAAAGGATAGAGTCACTGGTCAGCACCAAGGCTATGACTTTGTGGAATTCTTGAGTGAGAAAGATGCTGACTATGCCATTAAGATCATGAACATGATCAAACTCTATGGGAAGCCAACAAGAGTGAACAAGGCATCAGCTCACAGCAAAAATCTGGATGTGGGGGCCAACATTTTCGTTGGGAACCTGGACCCAGAGACTGATGAGAAGTTGCTTTATGATACTTTTAGAGCCTTTAGGGTCATCTTACAAACCCCTAAGATTATGCAGGACCCTGACACAGGCAACTCCAAAGGTTATGCCTTTATTAATTTTGTCTCATTTGATGCTTTGATGCAGCGATTGAGGCCATGAATAGGCAGTACTTCTGTAACCACCCAATCACTGTGTCCTGAGCATTCAAGAAGGACTCCAAGGGCGAGCGTCATGGCTCAGGCACTGAACAACTTCTGGCAGCACAGAACCCACTCTCCCAGGCTGACTGGCCTCATCAGTTGTTTGCAGATGCACCCCCTCCTCCATCAGCTCCCAGTCCTGTGGTATCATCATTGGGGTCTGGGCTTCCTCCACCAGGCATGCCTCCTCCTGGCTCCTTCCCACCCCAGTACCGCCTCCTGGAGCCCTTCTACCTGGGATACCCCCAGCCATGCCACCACCACCTATGCCTCCTGGGGCTGGAGGACATGGTCCCCCATCAGTGGGAAGCCCAGGAGCTGGACATCCTAGACATGGACGCTCACATTCTCACCCATTTCCACCGGGTGGGATGCCCCATCCAGGGATGTCTGAGATGCAGCTGGCCCTCATGGTTTAGGGCACACCCATGCTCGGTCCCCTGGCTCTGGGGGGCAGCCACCACCCTGACCACCACCTGGAATGCCTCATCCTGCCTCCTCCAGTGGGTATGCCCCCCCGAGGGCCTCCGTTTGGCTCTACCATGGGTCACCCAGGTCCTATGCCTCTGCATGGTATGCATGGACCTCCTCCACTGATGCCCCCTCATGGATACACTGGCCCTCCACGACCTCCACCCTACAGCTACCAATGGGGACCCCTCCCTCCACCCAGACCCACTCCCCAGCCTCCAGTTCCCCCTCGAGGCCCACTTCGAGGCCCTCTCCTTCAGTGATTTCTCATTGTCTTTCCTCCTGTTGTAGCCTCCCAATATCTATTCACTTCCTTGGACCAATCAGAGTGGCTATAGCTCTGAGGGGCTAAGGTGCTAATCTGCTCAGGCCTTTCTTTTGTAAGAGGTTTTATTTTATTTTATTTTTTCTATGTTGGCCCTAAGTGTTTTGCAAATACCCAGAGAAAATTAAACTAAACTCCTTGTTAAAAAAAAAAGAAAAAGGAATACCACAGTAATAACTGCCTCAGGTAAAGTCCACAGGTGGATATTCAATTTAAGTGGGCAAAAGTATGAGGCGAAACAGGATGGTCTCAAAGTATTTCCCTCCAAATATTTACTAATTACAAAGGATGAGTAGGAGGTAGACACACTAAAAATGGAGAAGAACCCCAAGCAGAGGGGACACCATGTACAAACCCTGAGCCGGCAGAGAGCTTGGGTGTTTGAGGAGATGGGGCCCCGACCACCAGGAACTCTAGGCCATAAGTTGACTTGGAAGAGAATCCTAAACCCATGGCATCATCCATCACTGCAACTACCACCGCATTTCACATTGGCCCTCCCAACACCTCTACCCAAGAGTGGTGAATAAAACCATCACCACCTCTACCACCAGGTCAATGCCCTGCTCCAAATGTAACAACAGAGTATAATCATGTGCTGTGCTCTAAATGTTTGTGTCTCCCCCACTCCCCAAATTCATACGTTGAACTCTAACCCTCAATGGGATGTTGTTAGGGAGTGGGCCTTTGGGAAGTGCTTAGGTCATGAGGGTGGAGCCCCCATGGATGAGATTAGTGCCCTGATAACAGAGACCCCGTTATGCTCCCCCACCCCTTTCACCACATGAGAGCACAGTGAGAAGTCGGTGTCTGTGAACCTGGAAGTGGGCTGTCACCAGACCCTGAATCAGCCAGCACCTTGATCTTGGACTTCCAGACTTCTGAACTGTGAGCAGTAAATGTTTGGGAGTTACCCAGTTTATGCTATTTTTTTATAGTGGCCAGAACAGATGAAGACAATATTGTAAGGCTGTGTGAAGGCGTGGGGCATAAGTCACATCAGTGGTGAAATCAATCTCTCTGCTGCTCTTTTCCTTCACAAAATCTGATCCGAGAGGAAGAGGCCAGATTGGAAGGTCTGTTCCTTAGCAGAGCATGTCTGTGAGAGAAGAGACATGCAAGGCAACATCCAGAGCAGAGCTTGAGATTAGGAAGCTGAGAAGAAGCTGTTCTTTTAAGGAAAAAAAAAAAAAATAGTTCAGGGACTCCCTGTTGGTCTAGTGGTTAAGACTCTGCCCTTCCAATGCAGGGGATATGGGTTTGATCCCTGGTCAGGGAATTAAGATCCCACGTGCTGCACAGCACAGCCAAAAAAAAAAAAGAGAAAGAAGAATATTGGGGGTGAGATAGGGGGAAAAAGGGAGGAAGAGAAGGATGTTCAGGGGACTTGGATGGAAGACACCAAGTACACATTTATCAGTTGTTTGTATTGAAAACTGCTTCCAGACCCCAAGAGCCTTGTAAAGTCTACCACACACTCAGATCTGTGTCTGGATACGTGTCTGTGTGTCCATCATGTGTGTAACTGTATGTGTGTCTAGATGAATCTATGTGTCTTTGTGTGTGTGTGAATGCTCTGTGTATCTCTGTGTGTCTGTGCACGTTACTATCTGACTGCTTAGGCATGTCTGTTTCTATCTGCCTTGGTTTGTGTTTGTGTGTGCCTTTGTGTATACGTACATGCTGGAAATCACAGCAAGGGGTTAAGTGCCTGCAGAGTGAAGACATAGGATTTGCCACAAGACCCAGAGGGAGAAAGAAAAATCTGCTGTGACAGGAGGCAGTTGAGGCCCAGGTGACAGTGTCAGGCCCCAAGAATCCGATGACATCTTTGCGAGAACATTGGAATTGTTCTGGAATTTGGAATGTGGGTGGGGGTGGCAAGTCAGGTCAATACTGTCTAGAGACTTCAGACGGCAGGATGACCTACCTCCAAATCGGCACCTGGCGTCTCATGTGTTATCTCCATTTTGCAGCTGAGAAAACCAAGTCTCACCGCTAATACTTTCATGGGACTGAAGAGCCTCCAGAGGCCTCTGGGTGGCTCACCCAGGGCTAGTGGCTATGTTATCAACATAAATATGATGGCAGAGAAAGTGTCAATTTCCTGTTTGGTAGACATCTTAATCTTTGTTACCTATTTTGGAAGTGAAATAGGAAGTGTCCAACTTATTAGAAACTAACATTGAAGCCCTTTTGAGGTTTTAAAAAATTCGAGAACGTTGTGATGTTAGAGGTCATCCAGGAGAGATGCTTCATTAGTCTCCTTGCTTTTAAGATTTTAAAAAATATTTATTTATTTATTTGGCTGCGCCAGGTCTTAATTGGGTCATGTGGGATCTAGTTCCTGACCAGGGAGTGGACCCAGGTCCCCTGCATTGGGAATGTAGAGTCTTAGCCACTGGACCATCAGAGAAGTCCCCGCTTTTAGTATTTATTTTGCAAAAATTCCAAACCTATAGCACAGTTACAAGAACAGTAAAATAGACTCTCTTAGACTCTTCACCTACATTTATCAACCATTTACATCTGTATCCTTCATGCTTTCTCTCTGTGTGTATGTGTGTGTTGGTCGCTCAGTTGTGTCCAACTCTTTGAGAGCCCATGGACTGTAGCCCACCAGGCTCTTCTGTCCATGGAATTCTCCAGGCAAGTATACTGCAGTGGGTAACCATTCCCTTCTCCAGGGGATCTTCCTGACCCAGGCATTGAACTTAGATCTCCTGCATTGCAGGCAGATTCTTTACCATCTGAGCCACCAGGAAAGCCCATATGTATGTGTGTATATGCACACACACACATATATATATATACAAACATGCACATACATACACCTTTTAAAAAACATTTGAGAATAAACTGCCAATGTTGTGATCTTTTTTGTGTGTGTGTGATCTTTTTTCCTGAATATTTCATATATCTCCTAAGAACAAGAACACTCCCTTACCTAGCAAGTATCTAAAATATAGTCCATAGCCAAAGTTAGCGAATTGTCCTAGTAAAGTTATTTCTATAATTTTTGATTTTTAGGTCCTGGATCCATTCCAGAATTATGTACCTTCATCTGTTATTTCTCTAAACTCCCATTTAATCTGAAACAGTTCCTTAATCTTTCATGACTTTGACCAAACTCCGCCCCTACATATTTTTTATTACATCTCTGTGTGTGGGACCTTAGTTTCCCAACCAGGGATCTAGCCCACATACCCTGCAGTGAAGCACGGAGTCCTAACCACTAGACCGACAGGGAATCCCCCAAACTCCCATTTCAACAAAAGAGAAAATGCAGAGCCTTAACTAACAACAATGTCCAACTACGATGTAATCAATATTTGTTTTCTGAGTATATTTCTTTCCAGCTGTCTTCTATTTGTGGCAAGTGACACTGGTTTCTTACTTGTATAGTAACACATGGTTTCTCTAAATGTTTTTTTTTTTTAGATTAAAGTGAACTAATGTAAAAGGAAAGATTAAAGAAATAATAGAATAGGTATGTAGATCGAGTCCAGGCTTCCTCAACTTCAGCACTGTTGGCTTTAGGGCTGGAAAACTCTATATTGTGGGATGGTGAGCAGCACCCTGGGTCTCTACCCACTGGCTGCCAGAAACAAATCCCGCCCTCCCTCTGGCTGTGACAACCGCACATACCTCCAGACATTGCCAAAGGCCCCCTGGAAGGCAAACTCACGGGTGAAGAGCCACTCCTCCAGCCCAAATCACAAGAGCAGAGTGTGAGTGGCAGAAGTCTGGGAACTCTGGAGTACAGTGCTTGCCTCCATCCTCTTCAGCTCAGAAGATGTTTACCAAGTGCTGGCCTTGACCTAGGTGCTGGGGGCACAGAGATGACACAGTCCAGCTCTCCAGCAGTTGCTGTGAAGTCAGAAGGGGGCAGAAGAGGTCCAACAGGCAGAAAAAGTAAACCCAAGATGAGGGAGCTCGGAAAAACTATACCATCACTAGAATTAAGTCTCCTTAGGCCTTGTGTCCGGAGAAGGCAATGGCACCCCACTCCGGTACTCTTGCCTGGAAAATCCCATGGACGGAGGAGCCTGGTGGGCTGCCGTCTATGGGATCGCACAGAGTCGGACACGACTGAAGCGACTTAGCAGCAGCAGTAGCAGGCCTTGTGTCTCTCATAACAGTTCTTCTCCAGTAATTTTTTTTAAGACATGAATCAGATCATTTCTGCCCCCTGATTGAAAGGTTCCAGTAACTTCCCATCACATATAGAATAAGAGCCAAACTCCTTAAAGGACCTAAGAGACTCTGTGTGATCTAACTCCTGGCTTCCTATTCGCCCTTCATTTGGCTTGCTTCCCAGGACTCTCCTGCTCCAGCCACTCCAGACTTTTCTCTCTCCCAAGATCTCACCATGCTCATTTCTAAATAAGACTCTTTGCTTTGCTCTGTCCTCAGATCTTTGCAGGGTTGGCCCCTAGTCATCAGCTTTCTGTTCAAATGTCCCTTGCCCCAAACAGGAGCCCTCCCTCTTGCCATCCTGTTTGATTTCTTTTGTAGCACGTCCTGCCTCATACATTGTTGGTTGGCTGACCTGACTTCCACTGTCAGCATCCTTCTCCTTAGTGACCAACCCGGTGGAGCTGGCCATCTCACCCAGATCTGGGCAATAAGAGATGCAGGCACTGCCCCTCCCCCATCTTCCTGCTGAATCACAAGGGTGATGACTGGAGCTGTTCAGCCATTCTATGACCATGAGGGAAAGACCAGGCAAATATTGAATTCCTGAGCCAAATAACCAGTACCAACAATCTCTTACTATCTTTTCTGGGGAGAAAAATAAATCCCTAGGGTTTATACCACTGTATTGGGTTATCTGGTGCAAGCGTTAGTCACTCAGTCGTGTACAACTCTTTGTGACTCCATGGGCTGTAGCCCACTAGGCTCCTCCGTCTTTGGAATTCTCCAAGCAAGAATGCTGGAGTGGGTAACACATTCCCTTCTCTAGGGGATGTCCTGACCCAGGGAGAGAACCTGATCTCCTGCATTGCAGGTAGATTCTTTACTGTCTGAGCCACCAGGGAACCCATTGGGTTATCTGGTACTTGCAGTCAAAAGCATCCCAGCTGAAACAATTGTCTGAAATGATTGTGTTGACTTTGCTGTTTTCTTTTTGTTCATATTTTTTCCCTAGACTCTAAGTGCCGTGAGACAGAAGTTCACGTCTCTTCCTATTCACTACTACATCTTCAGCCCCTAGGCATGGTGCCTGACTCGTGATATATTTTAAAAACTATTAAGCTACTTGTTCCTTCACATACAAAATAGGGACCGTCATAACATCTTGAAAGGCTGTAAGGATTAACTGGGTCCGAACGTGTATAATGTTCAGAGCAGTGCCTGGCACGTAATCATCGCTCAAAGGATTCCAATTATTTGTTGACTTAATGAACTAATTAATGTATGGAAGAAAGGATTCCTTCTCAATGTGTTTTTGCAGCACTGTCCTTTGGCTTCCTTCTCTTCAAATGAAAGCTGTGTTTAGTTGGTGCTGACAAGTCAGGTTATTGATTAAGAAACATGATCGTGGTGGTTGGAAGAAATTCACACCATTTACTGTGAGCAGCTGGATTAGCACCTTTAGAGGTGAGAGAGAGAGAGACATTGGCACACAAAAGGGTAGAGTGCATAAAGCCTGGCATATTCCAAAGTTCAGGCCAGGAAATGCTGGAAATGAAATCTAAGATGAGAGTTTGCTGTTGTACACCGTGGGAAGAATAGACCTGGGCTTTTCCACGAGTGCTCAACCAAAGCCACTCAGAGGTCAGTTGTAGGTTATGCAGACAGAGATTCAACATAACCAAAGAGGTTCATTCATTCATTCACTCGTGCAACAAAATGCTTCTTAAGCACCTACTCTGTGCCCTGTAGTGAGGGATCTGGCAAGGAAACTGAGACCTGCCTTGTCTGCAGTGATGACAACTAGGTGATTCCAAAAGACCCCACAGTGTTTCTTCCCTAATTGCCTTGTAACCATGTGGTGGTCAGTCCAAATTTCAGGTCCCCTGAATGCAACACATGATCAATATAACCACTACCTAGCATTTTTCAGTACTAAGCACTATGCTGAGGCCACTTTACTAAGCATGGCAAAATTCATTTGCTAGAAACCTACTGAACACCCACTTCCTTCTTCCCTATTAATTAAAAAACTCCTCATTTTTATTCAGAGTAACACCAAAGAGCACATATCCTCAAATAAAATTGGCACTCAACTTTTGCTATTAGCATCCAAACACACATCCTAATGAATATGAGGCATTCTTTTATTTACTTCTCACAAGTCGGTGAGGTAGGGGTTAATATTATCCCCATTATACAGTGGAGCAAACTGAGGTTCAGAGAGTTTAAGTGATTTGCCGAAGGTTATGGCACCCCACTCCAGTACTCTTGCCTGGAAAATCCCATGGACGGAGGAGACTGGTAGGCTACAGCCCATGGGGTTGCTAAGAGTCGGACATGACTGACCGACTTCACTTTCACTTTTCCCTTTCATGTACTGGAGAAGGAAATGGCAACCCACTCCAGTATTCTTGCCTGGAGAATCCCAGGGACAGCGGAGCCTGGTGGGCTGCCGTCTATGGGGTCGCACAGAGTTGGACACGACTGAAGCGACTTAGCAGCAGTAGCAGCAGCATACAGTTTTCAACTGATGGGGGTAGAATGTCAACCTGGTCAGTGTGATTCTAGAAGCTATGCATTCTGTACCTTTAAAATCTATTTCCGTGTGTACAGATAGCATGTATATACATCTCCCATTTAACCCTCCCAAGACTCTTGGTAGGTAGAGTAACAGGTGAAAGTGAAAGTCACTTAGTCATGTCTGACTCTTTGCAACCCCGTGGACTATACATTGCATGGAATTCTTCAGGCCAGAATACTGAAGTGGGTAGCCTTTCCCTTTTCCAGGGGATCTTCCCAACCCAGGAATCGAACCCAGGCCTCCCACAATGCAGGCGGATTCTTTACCAGCTGAGCCACAAGGGAAGCCAGGAGTAACAGGTAAGATTTTCAAATATCTGCTGACTTACATTTCCTATCAGTCAACTGGCTTTCTTCCTTGAGCCACTCGCCTCTCTACTCCTAAGGGTCACCCTCTTCCAGTCCAGTGGAGTGCAGAGTGTAGAAGAGGGATGGAGGCCAGAAGCCGTCAGCTGTGCTGGAATGTCCATCTAGGCAGGACCCATATGAGAGGACTGTTAGATAGGGTGCAGAAAGAGCCTAGAGCAGAAGAGTTTTGCTTCATTTCTCATATGAGAGAGAGAAGAGACAACATTTCCCATACGACTTTGAGAAGAGATGGCATTAAAACAAAATCAGTACACCCTATTGGTTAGGAAGAGGGAAAGTTTAAATTTTGCATCCAGAAGGTTCCGTGTGCCCTGTGGAGGGATGCAGAAAATAGCTGACAGTTCTCTTGGGTGAGATTGATAGGAGTTGCCATGGGAGAGGTGACGTGGCTCTAAGATTGAGAGTTACCAGGTGACCAGAGATGACCAGGGGCACACGGGTGTGGCAACCAGACCCCAGATGGAAATTCAGCACCAGAAAGGGTTGAGGTAGGGCTGGACACACACCTTGAGTGCACTGAGCTGACCGCCAAGTATCCCAATCCCAGCCTGCTGGGAGGGTGACCAGCAAAATGGGAATAAAAGATGCCACCTCTCAGGATTATGAGCATAAGTTGAGGGTCAGAGCCAGGAAGAGTGTGACAAAGGTCACACATGAAACATGGGCCCTCAAAACTCAGCCGTCCTTCCCCCTGCCATCTTGTCATGGATGCTGCCATGAAGGATGCCTAGAGCCACTGGAACCTGGATGGCATCTCAGTGACAGGAAAGGAACAGACAGACTTCATTTGAATGAACTTGGACCTGACTTCCTGCCGGTGTCACCAATCAGTATGGACTGAGACTTAGTAGATTGATTAACACAATAAATGAATGAGTGAATGAATAAGAAAGTCTTTGCTGGAGACTATGGGAGTCATGGAAACCTTTAAGATGTTATCTTTAGGGATTTCCCTGATGGTCCAGTGATTAAGCGAGGACCTGCCAATGCAGGAGACATGACGTCAATCCCTAGTCGGGGAACAAAGATCCCACATGCTGCAGGGCAACTAAGCCCCTGCGGTGCAACTACTGAAGCCTGTGCACTCTAGAGCCCACGCTCTGCAACGAGAGAAAGCCTCCGCGCCATAATGAAGAACTAGCACAGCCAAAAAAAAAAAAAAGATAGTACCTTTAGAGACAGTCATATGCATTGAAAACGTATTATAGGAGAGAAGAAACCATTAACTGTAGGTTTCTTTTTCCAAGACAGAGCTGAGGGGGCTTAAAAAAAGGAGGTCAGCCATTGCTGGAGCAGATAGGAAAGGCCTTCCATGGACATTGCCACCAACTGATGTCATATGAGGCTCTGGCATGCTTTTGGCAGGATCACCTAAGTAGCAGAGGGAGTCACTTTTCGGGCTTAGTTCAGATGTTACCTCCTCCAGGAAGACCTCCCTGATACCCCCAGCTTGTTAGGCACCTCCTCTGTGCTCCTGTCTATCACTGCACTATTATACTAAGCTGTGGTTCTCTCACTTGAAGGCGAATTCTTTGAGACAAAGTTCTGTCTCTCTTCATCTCCCTTTGTCCTTAAAACTTAGAGTCTGGCTCCAGGCGGTACTCAGGAAATAACAAGAACCACTTACTGAGTGCTTTCCAAGTACAAAGCACTAATGTGCTTTTAGCGGCTAATGTCCTTGACTCACAATAACCCCCGGAGCCAGGGTGGCCTTCTCTTGCCCTTGACAGGTAAGAAAGCGGAGGCTCCAAGGAGCTAAGAAGCTTTCTGTCTCTTCCTCATTCTGCACCTTTCTCTGCCAGAGTGCCTGGCCTAAATTCTTGAGGTCTGGGGAGCAGAATGGAAGCTCAGGGTGATGGGGCAGTCTGGCTGGGTGGGTGGCTGGCTGGGTGGGTAGGAAGATGGAACAATGAATGGAAGATGGAACAATGAAGAGGGAGCACATGTTAGCAACTGGCATCTGGGCGGGCCAGACACCAGGCGTCCTCCCAGACCACCCAGAGAGAGCTGCCTGGTGGCCTCCACGAGGAGTGTGAGCCACGTGCCCCACAGGCGCCATCTGCTTACTGATTTGGAACAAATGGGTGCAAGGGAGCGTGTGCTGTTAGATGTGTGATGCTTCTGGCAGAAAGAATTCGAGGGAGAAAACAACTTCAAAATCCCAAACATATGGAAGTGTGTGGAGGTGAGCTGATGTGGAAGGTAGACAGTGACGCAGAAGTATCAGTACCAAGAGCCAAGAGGGAAAAGAAGTCCAGCACTCTGTTACACAGCCAATTTTTAAAATAAAGTGAAAACAAAATAAAAATAAAGTAAGGTAAAATAAAATAAAGGTAAATTAAAATACAAATAAGGTAAGGTAAAATAAAAGTAAGGCATCCCAGGTGGTACAGTGGTAAAGAATCTGCCTGCCAATGCAGGAGATGCAAGAGACTCAGGTTAGATCCCTGGGTTTGGAAGATCCCCTGGAGCAGGAAATGGAAACCCACTCCAGTATTCTTGCCTGGGCAATTCTATGGATCAGGAGCCTTGCAGGCTACAGTCCATGGGAGTTGCAAAGAGTCAGACACGACTGAGCACGTGCACATACACACACACACACACACACACACACATACACACACTAAAGTAAAATTAAATTAAAATCAATTAAAACTAAAGTAAAGAAAAATAAAGTAAGGTAAAATAAAATAAGACAAAACAGAGCCACAGTTTTGCTTTTCGAGGGAGCCCCAGACAGACTCCAGAAGTCCCAGGGGACCTGTGCCTTTGTGGGCCTTTCCTGGCCACACTCCGGGCTACCCGTAAATCTGACCTTCTTCACGGCCAGCAGGCCTCAAGAGCCTGGAGGCTCACCGGAGCAAACAACTTCACAAAAACAATCTGTCCCATAAACAAAGTCGGTGGAAAGCGGCCAGCCTCACACAATGGAGCTAATCTTCTGGGCACACATTTCCCGTCCATGGTATTAGCTGAGACACCGCTTCCTCCTAGGTGGAGGTAACACCACTTGGCCTGGGGATCCAAGAACAATACTGCTCTGTAGATTCCCCACTTGTCAGAGGCAGAACAGCCAGGAATTCAGAAACAAGGAGCTGCTCGTCCCCCTTCCTTTCTTTTCTTAAAGAAGCACTGCAAGTTTAAAGGCAGGTCACATACTGGAACTATGGACCACACAACCCTGGGCTCTGGTTCGGCTTCACTACTAACTAGCTCTGGGCTTTAGGGCAAGTGACTTAATCTCCCAGAACTATATTTTCTCCATTGCTCAAGTGGGATTATGTAAAACATCCAGCTTCTCTCAACTCAGGAAGGTGTAAAATTAAAATGTCAAATGGTCGCTATCAAAAAAACAGAAAATAACATGTGCTAGTGAAGATGTAGAGAATTTGGAACACTTGGGCACTGTTGAGGGGAATGTAACATAGTGTAACCCACTATGGAGAACAGAATGGACGTTCCTCAAAATATTAATATTAAAATTATTGTGAGATCCAGCAGTCCCACTTCTGGGTGTATATCCAAAAGAATTAAAATAAGAGACATGTGTATGTCCATTATTCACAATAGTCCATAGGTGGAAGCAATCCACATATCCATCTGTGGATGAAAGGACAAAGGAAACTTAGTATATCCACACAACAGAATATTATTCAGCCTCAAAAATAAGGAAAACCTGTCATATGCTACAACATGGATGAAACTTGAGGACCTCTGCTAGGGAAATAAACTAGTTATAAAAAGACAAATACTGTATGCTTCCACCAAAATGAGTTATCTAAAGTAGCCAAACTCAAAAAAACAGAGTAGAATGGCAGATACCAGCGGCTGGGAAGGGGGAGAAAAGGAAGCTATTGGCCAACTGAGTATAGAGTTTTGGTTTTGCAAGATGAAATTCAAGTTCTTAGACAGCTGTTGCACAACTATGTGAATAGACTTAACATGACCAAACTGTACGCAAAATAATTAAGGTGGTGAATTTTATGTTGTGTTTCTTGTGTGTGCGTGTGTGTTACTTGCTCAGTCGTGTCTGACTCTTTGTGACCCTATTGACTATAGCCCACCAGGTTCCTCTGTCCATGGGATTCTCCAGGCAAGGATACTGGAGTGGGTTGCCATGCCCTTCTCCAGAGGATCTTCCTGACCCTGGGATTGAACCCGGGTCTCCTGCATTGCAAGCAGATTCTTTACCACTGAGTCACCAGGGAAGCCTTATGTGTTTCTTACCATAATTAAAACATTGAGATACCATTTCTCTATCCATCCAATTGGCAAAAATTAAAAAAATAAAAAACGTCTGGGGGACATCCCTGGTGGTCCAGTGGTTAAGAATCTGCCTTCTAATACATGAGACTTGAGTTCGATCCCTAATAGGGGAACTAAGATCCCACACACTGCAGAGTAACTAAACCCTCTGAGCTTGCGTGTTCTAGAGTCTGTGTGCCACAACAAAGATCCAGTGCAGCCCAAATTTTTTAAAAAATGAAAATGTCTGGCAACATCAAAAGTTAGTAATACCGCGAGGCAATGGAAACACTTTTGTGAGGGAGTGTCAATCAGTAAAATCAGTTTAACTGTTATAAAGGGCAATTGGCCCCATTTAGCAAAATATAAAACACACATATTCTAACTTCACCGATTTCTCTTCTCATTATCTATCCTAAGACATGTATAAAGATGTATCCTAAGACATGTATAAAGATGTTTTAGCCATTGTTATAAGTGCAAAAAATTGGAAACAATCTAAATGGCCATTAATAGGGGGAATAGATCAATGAAAAGGCACCTGATAATTTAAGGGAATGGACCAGATCTATTTAGGGCAATACAAATTGACCAAAAAACTTATTGACTGGGAAAAAAAAGCAGATTATATCTTTATATATGTTAACAATATATGTGTGTTAGTTGCTCAGTCGTGTTTGACTCTGTGTGACCTCATGGACTATGAGGAGCTTGCCAGGCTCCTCTGTCCATGAAATTCTCCAGGGAAGAATTCTCCAAGGTTGCCATTCCCTTCTCCAGGGGATCTTTCTGGCCCAGGGATCACACGCGGGTCACCTGCATTGCAGGTGGACTGTTTACTGTTTGAGCCACCACGGAAGCCTCTGTATTAACAGCATATCACTTATGTAATTTAAATGAGCACAAAACATCAATATCTATTTTCTCTGTATACAGATATAGATAAAGTAACCAGGACTGTGTCAGTCTCCCAGCTAGCCCTCAATGATCCCTGCCTGCTGGTACTCACGCCCTGTGTGGTTCCTTCCCACAAGGACTAGGGTGGGCTTGTGCCCCGTTCATCCCACAGTCTCCTAACAGGACACTGTGGAAATGCCAGTGAATGACTTCTGAGGCTAGGACACCAAAGACATTGTGGCTTCCTCCTTGCTCTCGTTTTCTCTATTGCTCATTCTGGAGGAAGCCAGCCACCATGTGGTAAGGATGCTCAAGCTGTCACATGACAAGCAACTGAGGCCTCCCTGCAATAGCCAACACCAAGTTGATCCACCTTCAAGATGTATATCCACCAGTGACAGTCAAGCCTTTAGGTAATGGCTTATGAGAAACCTTGAACTTGAACTACTCAGCTAACTTGTTTCTTAATTCCTAACTCCTAGAAACTATAATATAATAAATGTGAGTTGTTTTAACTCACGAAGTTTGAGGGTAGCTTGTTACACAGTGATAGGTAACTAATACAGATACAGTCGCATGCCTATGGCTCTGTGCCTGAGGCCTGCTTTCCGTTTGTTCTGGCAAGTGTCAGAAAGGCATT
Organism: Giraffa tippelskirchi; assembly: GCF_054371585.1. NCBI lineage: Eukaryota > Metazoa > Chordata > Mammalia > Artiodactyla > Giraffidae > Giraffa > Giraffa tippelskirchi. Next base: position 28,500,368 of record NC_137287.1, read on the forward strand.
AGAGGCACATTAGTACTGAGCCAAATACTTTCTTCCGTAAGTAATCAGAATGATTGATTGTTCTTTAAGGCTTATTTCTGCATTTGATATAAAGTTAATTCAACCAGTAGCAGGAGTTCCTATTTTGGGAAACACCGACCTGGTCTATGATGGGCTGAATCGGGCCCCCTACCCAAATTCATACGTTAAAATCCTAACCCCCAATATCTCAGCATGTACCATGTGTGGAGATGGGGTCTTTAAAGAGGTAACTGAGTTAAAATGAGGTCCAGTATGACTGGTGTCCTTACAAAAAGGTTAGGACACAGACACAGCGAGAGGGACAACCATGGGAAGACACAGGGAGAAGATGGCCATCTACAAGCCAAGGAGAGAGCTCTCACCACATCCTGACCACGAGGGCACCCTGATCTTGGACTTCCAGACTCCAGAATGGTGAGAAAACAAATTTCTGGGGGCTTCCCTGGTGGCTCAGTGGTAAAGAATCTATCTGCCAATGCAAGAGACATTGGTTCGATCCCTGATCAGGGAGGATCCCACATGCCACAGAGCAACTAAGCTGGGGCACAACTATTGAGCTGGTGCTCTAGAACCCAGGAGCTGCAATTACTGAAGCCCATGAGCCCTGGAGCCAGTACTTCACTACAAGAGAAGCCACCACAATGAGAAGCCCACGACCCACAACTAGGAGAAGCCCCGGCTCTTCGCAACCAGAAAAAAGCTTGAGCAGCAATGAAGCAGCTGCTTGAGCAGCACAGCCAAAAATAAATAAATAAATACAATTATTTTTTAAAAAATTTCTATTGTTTAAGCTTTCTATTGATGGTACTTTGTTTGGTAGTCCTAGCACACTGAAACACAGTCTAACATATTTGCTTTACAAATAAAGACCCTTGATCTAAAGGGTAGAAGTGACTTGGCCAAGGCCACAGACAGAATACAAAGCAGAACAGCAATGAGAGCCCATATCTCCTAACTGGAGTCCATGGGTTCTTCCAAAAAGTGAGAATTCTCAGAAAATGCTTGTTGGCATCATTTGAGCTCCATGTTCATGATGAACCCACTGCCCGCAGTCTCCATCACCTCTGCCTCATGGGCTGCAATTTCCAATAACCAGTTCTAGTTTGACTTTTTCATTCCAGGTTCACCTCCCATCAGAAGAGTAGCCAGTTGGAGAATTGTACTGTTTTCCAGGAAGTGATGATGACAAGCTTTAGAGCATCCAACATGAAGATGGTGGCCAGAAGGCTATGAACTTTCAGAATTCAGAAAAGTATATAAAGAGGTAAAAAAAAAAAAGTCTCACTTCTATGGAAAGAGAAACTCTCTCAATAGAAGCCACCCCTCCCCCATATAAAAATCTCCTTCCTGCACACACATTTCCAATTACCTCTGGACAACACCATCTGGGGTCTCCCCAACAGCTAAAACTTGACAAGCTCAACATGAAATTAGCTTCCCTTGAAATCTCTACCACAGCCCTGACTTTCATTTAATGTCATTACCATAACAATAACAGTCATCTGCCACCTATTGAGCGCCAGCAACATGTCAGGTAATTACACGAATCCTCCATCACTCACACTTAATCACGGGAAGTAGGGATCATCACTGCCCTTCTGCAGACGAGGTCACTCAGGCTTCCAACAATGATGTTATCGCTGATCTCCTGAGGGGCAGAGCTGGGACAGAGCCATGCCCACCTGACTCCAAGGCAAAGTGGAGGCCCACCAGCCACATCTGGCCTGCAGATGGGTTTTGTTTGGTCTCGGCAGTGGGCTTTTGTTGCTTTTTTGTTTTTAATCTTAATCAGTTGCTAGCATGAAAACATCAGGACATTTCACATAAAAAGCCAGATTTCTGGAATCTCCAGAAAAAAAGTTAAGAGAGAGAAAGAGAAAGAGAATTTGGCAGCGTAAGCTTGAGGCAATCATTAACTTCTCTGGACTCAGTAGGCGCAATAAAAAGGAGGAAGCTGCTACTCAGCACTAGAGAGTGTTTGGAGGTGGAGCAGGGCCTGGCCCGGCGTGTCAGGATACTAGGAATGGCCAATGTCTTCTGTCCACTCCTGATGGACCAGGAGCATGCTCAGTGGAGCTGGGGTTCTGTCCCTGCCCAGACTCTGAAATAGTCAGCCTGTGAAACCCCAGACTATGAGATGTAGGTAATCCAGGGACCAGTTACCTACGAATTGGTCCCCTGCCAGACTGTGAGGATAGCATTCAAGACTCATCCTTTCTCTGTCTCCCCAGGAGTGGTCCCGTTCATATTTGTTATATCACACTGAATAAGATTTGGTGACCAAGGAGAAGTTAGTTTATAGTCTGCTTGCTTCTCTGCTCACTAATAGATGTGGCAAAGAATTAGGGTAAAATAAAATAATACATGCATAAACCCTATGACCTACAAATTCCCGTCTGATATATTTGTCTAAAAAACACATTCACCTGCATGCAGAAATCACACATGTCTGAAGAAACCCATAGCAGTGTAAGAGCAAAAGAGTGGATGCTGGTCAAATACCTTTGGGCACGTCTATCAACCAGTCGAGACAGTGACATGGTGAGTAGAGCACAGACTCTGAGTCGAGATTCCAGGTGTGTGTGGCCTCAGGAAGGTCACCACAGAGCCTCAGTTTTCTCATCAGGAAAGTGGGTCAGGACAATACCTACATCATGGAGTCACTGAGCGTTAGTATATGATGAACATTTAGGAAAGTGTCTGGCGCACATATTAGTAACATGATTTAAGTATATTGGGGCATCCCAGGTGGCGCTAGCGGTAAAGAATCTGCCTGCCAATGCAGGAGACACAAGAGACGCAGGTTCGATCCCTGGGTTCGGAAGGTCCCCTGGAGGAGGAAATGGCAACATGCTACAGTGTTCTTGCCAGGATAATTCCATGGACAGAGGAACCTGGAGAGTTACAGTCGATGGGGCTGTAAAGAGTCAGACATGACTGAGTGACTGAGCACACTAGAACAGAATAATAACGAAGCGTGTTAGGAGACGTGATAGAAGTCATAATAGCATTACTGTTGCTCCATAGCTATCAAAAGGCAAAACGCAGACCCTCATTTTGCACTGCTGCTGCTACTAAGTTGCGTCAGTCGTGTTCAACTCTGTGCGACCCCACAGATGGCAGCCCACCAGGCTCCCCCGTCCCTGGGATTCTCCAGGCAAGAACACTGGAGTGGGTTGCCATTTCCTTCTCCAATGCACTAAGTCTATATAAACCGCCTATTTAACAAATAAGTACATTTTCAAGAAAGAAGGGCAGGAAGGATGCTGTGGAGCTGATCAGTTGGAATAAAAGCAGATTTGGGGGTCAGAAGATTCATACTGGTGATCCACCACCTCCCCCCCTTCCCCTCGCTGAAACAGGCTGGTTATGGGTTGGATTGTGTCCCCCAAAAGAGGCTGAGGTCCTAATCCCCAGTTCCTGCGAATATGACCTTATTTGAGAATAGTCTTTGCACATCTTCCCTGGTGGCTCAGATGGTAAAGAGTCTGCCAGCAATGCAGGAGACCCGAGTTCAATCCCTGGGTTGGGAAGATCTCCTGGAGAAGGAAATAGCAACCCACTTCAGTATTCTTGCTTGGGAAATCCCATGGACAGAGGAGCCTGGAGGGCTACAGTCCATGGGGTCGGAAAGAGTCAGATACGACTTAGTGATTAAATAGCAGCAAACAAAGGTAAGGTGCAGTGGGACATGATGACAGTGGGCCCAATTCCCTGAGACTGGTGTCCTTGTGAAAAAGGGGGGTTTAGACACAGAGACAGAAGCACACAGAGGGAAGGCCACAGGAGGACACAGGAAGCGCACCGTCTATAAACCAGGGGACGCCTGCGGCTACCAGAGCCGAAAGAGGCCCGAGACAGGTTTCCCTCCAAGCCTTGGAAGAAACCAACCCTACCAACACCTTGACCTTGGACCTGTGCCCTCCAGAAGGTAAGACAACACATTTCTATTGTTTAAGTTCCCCAGTTGGTGGTACTTGGCCATAGTAGCCCTCAGCGACTAAGATAAAGCCTGAATGGCAAGGCCCTGCTCTGGGCCATCTATGCCCTATTGGTTCCTGGCGAGAAGAGGGGAAGGGTAGGACCACCTGTTAGTGTCCAAACAGCCACACATCAGGCAAGAGGCATACGGGGGATCTTCCCCTTCATCTCCTCGTCTGCCCCCTGAGTCCCAGCAGATTTTAACCACTTTGTGCTCCATCATGATTTTTGGTGCCTGTTTTAAGAACACTAGGGCTTGAGGGGACACCCAGTCCAGAGCTTTCCTACCGTCAGTCATTCTCCAACAATAACTTCCCTGACAAACCCTCTTAGCACTGGCCCCATTACTGAACATTTCCACCAGCTTCAAAAACAAATTAAATACTTCCTTCACACTCGTCTTAAATGTAATATTCATTTAATTGTGGATCTGATGTGCTAGTTATTTTTCTAGTGCACATTAAAGTATGTAACTACTGAAACGATAAATGTTGTTTCGTATACCAAAGATTGCGAAGCATTGACCTTATCTAATCCTGGCCCTTATCCCTTTAATTTTTTTTCCCAGGTGACCCAAAGAGAGGCCCAGGACCCCAGGCGCCTTGCTCCCTCCTGCAGGTACCCTGATGCCCCGACCCAAACATTTCACCTCATCAGAGGCTTGTCTTTGCATCCGTCCTCATAAGACAGCCCCCTGTTCCTTGGATGTTTCTTTTTTAGTTTATTTTATTGAAGTATAATTGATTTACAATGTTGTGTTTAGTCTCAGGTATATGGCAAAGTGATTCATATACGTCCAAAGTAAAGTGTTAGTCACTCAGTTGTGTCTGATCCTTCAATCCCATGGACTGTAGCCCACCAGGCTCCTCTGTCCATAGAATTATATATATATATACACACATACATTTCATATTCTTTTCCATTATGGTTTACTACAAGATATTGAATATAGTTCCCTATGCTCTACAGTAGGACATTGTTGTTTATCCATTGTTTGTATAATAGTTTGCATCTGCTAACCCCAAACTTCCAGTCCAACATCACTTCCCTTCGCAACTACAGATCTGTTCTCTAAGTCTGTGAGTCTGTTTCTGTTTTGTGGAAGTTCATTTGTGTCATCCTTTAGATTCCACGTATAAGTAATATCATATGGTATTTGTCTTTGTCTAACTTACTTCACTTAGTATGATCATCTCTAGGTCCATCCATGTTGCTGCAGATGGAATTATTTCATTCTTTTTTATGACCGAGTAGTATTCCACTGGGTGTGTGTATGTGGGTGTGTGTATGCATGTGTGTGTGTATATACACACATATACACACATACATACCACATTTCTTTATCTGTTTATCTCTTGATGGACACTTAGGTTGCTCCCATGTCTTGGCTAGTGTAAATAGGGCTCCTATGAATATATGCATGTATCTTTTTCGAATTATAGTTTTGTCCAATATATGGCCAGAGTGGGATTGCAGGCTCATACGGCCCCTGGATGCTTCTTAATGCACAGGTTTCTCAGTTGGGGGCTGCTAGCATTTGGAGCAGGGCAATTCTTTGTGTCTTTCCTGTGGGACACATCCCATTTCCGGGCCCCTTCCATTTCATGCCAACCATGGTTCTATCGTCATGACAACCAGACCCCCCCCAACACATATCCGAGGCCCTCAGTTGAGAACCACTCTAGGGGAGTCTCGTGGTCAAAACTATCCAGTTCCTGGTCCCTCCCTTACGATTCCCAGCCTCAGAGACTCACCGTTACTGAGAAGCCAATGTGCACTGCCCAGCATGACATAACCTTAGACAATCAGCTCTAACCCCCATGGCAGGGGAGTTACTTAGTGCGTGGGTGCCTCCATTTCATTTCCCCTTTTGTAGAGCGACACTGAGCCTGCCTGTCGGGAGGATGGAGTGAGTTAATACATGCAGAGCCTCTAAACAGGAAGCATCGGAGGTCAGCTTAATACCCACGCGCTTTCATTGTCTGGCAGGTTCCAGCTGTGTACCTATCGCGTTTTATATCATCCTTGAAGCAGTCCTCTGAGGTTCATATTACGATCTCATTTCACAGGCGATAAAATGAAGGCACAGAGTGATGTACTTGGCAGGCTTCCCTTCCCAGCAAACAAGCGGTGGAATTGGGAACTGAACCTTGTTTTATCGACTCTGTAGCAATGGGTGAGAGGAGAAGGGGAGAGCACCAGCGGGAGCTGGGAAACCAGGTTTCAGGAGCTATTTGGCTCCTATCTGTGCAGGAGGGACCTTCCCAACTCTCTATGGACCTCAGTTTCCTCATCAGAAAATAAGAGCTTTGGACTGGACACTTTCAGAGGCTCCTGCTGTCTCCTACGACCCAGGGAAACCCAGACAGTGGGGCCAGGGTGAAGTCAGCGGGGCCGTGAAGGCAGCAGAAACCTGCCTTCCAGAACACCGAGTTCCCTCCTCCCTGTGCCTGCAGAGAGCTGATCACAGGCGGGCTTCCACTGCTCACCCTCCCCTCCCCAGGCTCAGGCATTTGAGGACACTGAGGGTGTTATGTGGCCCAGAACGCTGGGGCCCAGTTTCTGGGGAGTGATTCGGGTGAGGCTGCAGGTAACCCAGATAGCCACTCTCTGTGTGGTCCCCAGAGGAGGCTGCTTAGGGGACAGCAAGCTGGGCAGCGGCCTCGGCTCCCCTGATATGGTTGGCCATTGATTCCTTATGACAGCCCTGGGGATGGAAGAGGAGGCGGTGCTTACAGCTCCAAACACCTGCAAATTCTGTAATGTCTTCCCCTATCCGTGAGTGTGTGCAAAACCACACAGACAATGGGGACGATGGAGAATTATCATCCCTGTCAGTGACTGGGAACCCCCAGGTGCAGGGCATGGTACCAAGTGCTGTGCATGTTGTAATCTTTCTTTTTAAAAATTTAACGCTCACACAGACTTCTGAGTTGAGGGCCTTAGTCCCTACTTTCAAATAGGGAAACCAATTCTAAGACCTTAAAAAAGGTGCCTGAGGGACTTCCCTGTTCATCTGGTGGCTGAGACTCTGTGCTCCCAATGCTGGGGGCATGGGTTTGATCCCTGGTCAGGGAACTAGATCTCACATGCGGCAACTAAGAGTTCACATGCCACAACTAAAGATCCTGCATGCGGCAACTAAGACCCTGTGCGGCCAAATAAAGAAATAAATACAATAAATATTAAAAAATATAAGGTGCCTGAGGGTTGATAAAGAGCAGAGGCAGGAAAGGAATCCTGAAAGCTTGACACACCACCAGTACACAGCATCCTGAAGGCCCTCACCGAAGGTCTGACCTGTAAAGGCTCCCATGTCCCTTATCTGCAGCTGGATACAGAGAGAAGTCAGTGCAGTGGATCAGTGGGAAGAATAAACCCGCCCAGAAGGCCAGGCCCACTCTCTCCACTGGCACCTGCTGCATATTCCAAACAGGAAGGTGAAAAACATCATCTTTCCTGGACACGAAGAACCCCTGCCCAGCTTTCAGTCCTTGACCTGAATAATCTCAATGTCCACATAAGAGTCTGGCAAGTGAAGGAGATGTTATTCCCAATTTACAGATGGAAACATTGAGGCTCAATGAGATGGTGACCTGTCTTGAGAGCATCCAACTAGGAAGTTGCAATGCGGATGGAAACCCAGGCCTAAGAGTCTTCAAGCAGGGCATACTTTAAGAGACGCAGGCAGGCAGTTCAAAGAAGCCTAAAGCCCAAGCTTGTGCCAGGAAAAGAGGCTCTATCTCCGCAGGGCCATCTGCCCAACCAAATGACCAGAAAGGAGCCCTGGGAAAACAGCATCCCCTGCCAGGCCTGGGCCTGCCCTCTGCCCACCTGCTCGTTGCTCTTTTAGGAATCCTCGACTCTCTCACTCAGCATCACAGACATCCATCTCTAGCTCCAGGAAACCCAAGCTTCCCTGTGCCTGCCCAGCCAGGATCCCAGGACACAGGGTCTGGGGGAGGGGAAGCAAGGAGCTCCTTTTTCCTACCCTCAGAGTCAAATGAGGACACACATTGCACTAAGCGTCTTCGTTTATTCCCCAGGCACCCGTTTAAGTCTTGCGATTTGCTATGCATTGTGGTCAAAAGTGAAAGTGAAGTTGCTCAGTTGTGTCCGACTCTTTGCAACCCTATGGACTGTAGCCCACCAGGCTTCTCCATCCATGGGATTTTCCAGGCAAGAATACTGCAGATGGTTGTCATTTCCTTCTCCAGGGGATCTTCCTGATGCTGGGATCGAACTCAGGTCTCCCTCATTGCAGGCAGACTCTTTTACTGTCTGAGCCACTGGGAATCCCCCATGCACTGTGATTAAGAAGTCGGGGAAAGAACAGTACATAAGAGAGGACTGCTTCATAAAGATATTCCATCCTTTTTTTATGGCTGTATACGGTTCTATCACTGTCCCCAAACTTTTATGAGTAAGCCCATTTAAAGCTTTAAAAAATTTTTAATTTGGAAATAATTTTAGACTGATAGGAAGTTGCAAAATGAACAGAATTCTCATATATCTTCACCCAGATTTTTCCAGTGATGGCATCTTACATAACCAAGGTATATTTTCAAAACCTGTAAATTGACAGTGGTCCAATAGTAAATTAAACTACAGAAACTTATTAAACTACAATAGTAAATTAAACTCAGAACTTACTCAGATTTCAGCAGCTTTTACATGCATTTCTTTTGACTTTTTAGCATATATTTCACCCCATATATAGATTCATGTAACCACCAACATGATCAAAATAAAGAATTGCTTAATCACTGCAAGGAAACTCTCTTATTCTGTCCTTTGGTAATTAGACTCTCCCTGAGCCTAACCTCTGGCAACCACTGATCTGTTCTCCATCTCTATGATGTTGTCATTTCAAGATATTATTGTTGTTGTTCAGTCTCTAAGTTGTGTCCAACTCTTTTCAACCCCATGGACTGCAGCACACCAGGCTTCCCTATCCTCCACTATCTCTCAGAGTTTGCTCAAACTCATGTCCATTAAGAAGGCTGAGTACCAAAGAATTGATACTTTCGAACTGTGGTGCTGGAGAAGACTCTTGAGCATCTCTTGGACAGCAAGGAGATTGAACCAGTCAATCCTAAAGGAAATCAACCCTGAATATTCATTGGAAGGACTGATGCTGAAGCTGAAGCTCCAGTATTTTGGCCACCTGATATGAAGAACTGACTCATTGGAAAACCCTGATGCTGGGAAAGATTGAGGGCAGGAGGAGAAGGGGGTGACAGAGGATGAGATGGTTGGATAGTGTCACTGACATGAGTTTGAGCAAACTCCAGGAGATAGTGAAGGACAGGGAAGTCTGGTGTGCTGCAGTCCATGAGGTTGGAAAGAGTTGGACACAGCTTAGTGACTGAACAGCAATATAAAATATAACATAAAACCTTTGGAGATTGATCTGTTTCCCTCTGCCCCCCCATATCATACACTTGAGATCCATTCAAATTGTTGGATGTCTCAGTGATGAATTCCTGGGGACTTCCCTGGTGGTCCAGTGGTTAAGAATCTGCCTTGCAATGCAGGGGATATGAGTTCAGTCCCTGGTCAGGGAACTAAGATCTCACATGCTGCAGAGTAACTAGCCCACGTGCCATAATGAAAGATCCTGCAGGACACAAGGAAGATCCTGCATGCTGCAACTAAGACCTGATGCAGCCAAGGAAATAAATTAATTAAAAAATAATTAATTCCTTTTTGTGGTTGAGTAGTAGTTGGTTGATTCATTTGCCTGTTGAAGGATATTGGGTTGTTTTTGTTTGGGGCGACTACAAATAAAGCTGCTATGAACAAATGAAGTGCTCTACATTTTCATCAGCACTTGGTATGTCAGTATTTTTTTATTTGAGCCTTTCTGATATGTGTGCAGCTATATTTCACTGTAGCTTTATTTGCATTTCCCTAATGGCCACATCTTTTCACGTGATTACTTGCCATCTGTATTTCCTCTTTAGAGCTTCCCTGGTGACTCAGATATAAAGAATCTGCCTGCAATGCAGAAGACCCAGGTTTGAGCCCTGGGTCAGGAGGATCCTCTGGAGAAGGGCTCGGCAACCCACTCCAGTATTCTTGCCTGGAGAATTCCATGGGGTCGAAAAGTGTCAGACATGACTAAGCAACTAACACTTTACATTTTTATTTCCTCCTTAGTGAAGAATCTCTTCACATCTTTTGGCCATTTTCTAATTGGATTAAATTTTTGTTTGCTGTTGAGTCTTCAAAGTTTTTTTTTTTTTTTTAGTCTATTCTGGATTCAAGTACTTTATATATTCTGGATCCAAAATTTTGCAAATTTTTTCTCACAGTCTGTGGCTGTCTTTTCATTCTCATAACTGGTTCTTTCATAAAACTAAAGTTTTAAATTTTGATAAAATTCAACATGACAATATTTGTGCTTTTGATCATATATCTAGAACTCTTAGCCTATCACTAGATCACAGAAGTTGCTGCTTATATTTTCTTGCAAGTTTTAGAGTTTCCTGCTGTATGTTTAGAAATCTGATCCATTTTTTGTACAAAATGTGAGTCTTGGATCAAGGATCATACTTTTGCCTATGGACGGCCAATTCCTTTTGCATCTTTGTCAAAACACAGTTGGGCATAGTTGTGTGGTCTAATTCTGAGATCTCTCTTCTGATCCATTCATCTATCTACCCTGCTAATACAACACAATTTCAGTTACTTTATATAAGCCTTAGCAACAGCATAAGCCTATAACCTCCTACTTTCTCCTTTTTCTATATTGTTTTATCTATCCTAGTTCTTTTGCCTTTTCACACAAATTTTAGAGTCATCACTGTCTATATCTACAAAAAACACTACTTGGATTCTGAGAGAAAATGTGTTCAACCTATAATCATCTATATTTTGTTGAGTATTTTAATCTATGAACATGTTATGTCTCTCTATTTAGGTCTTTTTACATTTCTTTCATCAATATTTAAAAACTTTCAGCATACAGTTTCTGTGCATGCTTTGTTGGATTTATACCAAAGTAGTTTATTGTAAATAGCAATGTAGTTTAAATTTTGGACCCAATGGTTCATTGCTATCATTGCTATAATAAAAAAAAATGATTTTTATGTGTTGATCTTGCATCATAACCTGTAACCTTGTTATACTCAAGAGTTGCTGTAGGAATTTTTTTTAAGGTACCTTATTGCTATTCCAGGAATCCCCAACTCTGTCCCCCAGCCTTGAAGAACTTCATCTCTGGCTTCATGAAACCTGAGCCTCCCTGCACCTGCCCAGCTAGGACCCAAGGACACAGGCCTGGAAGAGGGGAAGCAAGGAGTACAAAGACCAGGATCTGGGCTGCCTTTCCCTACATTCAGAGTCAGATTAGGACAGACATTGCACTAAGCTTATTCATTTATTCAGTTCTTGCTATGTGCAAGGTGCCTTGAAAAGCATCAGAGAAACACAAGTATACAAGACAAAACTGGCTCATGAAGACCTACCTCGTCCTTTTTATGGCTGTATACTACTCCAGAGTTATCTCAAAACTTTTGTGATCAAGAACCCTGAAAGCTCTGAATATGATTTTTTTATGTATTAAGATATGAGATATTATATGAATCTATAATAATCATTACAGAAACAGAAAAGTTGTTCAGCATAATGATTAATCCCACTTATTTGGGAGTCAGATTGCCTAGGTTCAAATTTAGGTCCACTGGGTAACTTTGAGGGAGTTACTTAATTCTGTGTGTCTCACTTTCTTCATTTATATGGTAGGAATAATAACAGTACCGACCTCACAAAGTTATTGTGAAAATTAAATGAGTAAATAGGGTCTGACTCATTGCAAGTTTGTTCTTATTAACGCATGTAAAGTACAAATTAAAAACATAAAATTTAGGGAATTCCCTGGTGATCCAGTGGTTAGGACTCTGTGTTTTCACTGTCAAGGGCCTGGATTTGATGCCTGGTTAAGGAACCAAGATCCCACAAGCTGCAATGTGGCCAAGGAAAATAAATTTTTTTAAATTAAAAAATCCCATGAAATTCAATAATAGAAATAGAAATTCTACATTTACTTCTTTCACCACCTCTCAGAAGATGCTATGTTTTACTCATTTATTTTTTCCTCTGTTTATTCCTCTTTTAACCTTAAGTTGTCCCAGTTTTTCTATTCTGAAGGATGCAGACATGAGCATCCTCTGTGGCTTCTTTGGTGTATGTACCAGTGTGGCTCTAAGATGTCTTCTGAGAAGTGAAACTGCTGAGGCATGAGAAGTGCCCATTTTTAATTTTAACACCCACTGGCAGGCTGCCCTCCACAGAGGCCATATCAATTTACAATGTCTGGGCATTTCCATTTTTCACACCCACAGCAACACTTGATACTGTCAGGCTTTAGGCTCCTTCTCTCTAGGGAGGAGAGAAAGGACCATGAGGAAACACAGTTTCCAAAGTAGACATTAGCTTTATCCCCAATGTTTCCACTTGTTTATAAAATGTATTCTTGATGACTTAATATATATTAAAAATTAACCATAAGCAACTCCCCTCAAATAATAGCACTGGAGTTTAAATCTAGTGCCAGTAATAAACAGTGATCAAACACACAGACAGAAAGTATGGCTGCAGATGGTTAAAAAAAAAAGGGCTGAAGGACACCAACAGGATATGGTGATGTGGTTGCTAATGACAGGGTGAAAAATTGTGATGATAGGAGCTGCCACTATGTGTCAGACCCAGTTCCAAGCACTTTTCACACGTAAACTCATTTATTCCTTGTATTATAACTCCCACATGGGACGGATACGGTTCTCTCTCCATTTTACAGATGGTGAAACTGAAGCACACAGCTTAAAAACTTGCCCAGTGTCACACAGAAAACAGAGGGGCCAGGATTTAAGCACAAGCAATCTGGCTCCAGATCCCAGATTGTTAATCAGCTCTCCCAAAGCTGCCCCTTCCTGCTGGAGAATTACTGAAGGTGAAAGAGGGGGCCCCACACAACAGAAGAGTAACTCCATGTGATATAATAGGCTTTCCTGGTGGCTCAGATGGTAAAGAATCTGTCTGCAATGCAGGAGACCTGGGTTCCATCCCTGGGTTGGGAAGAGCCCCTGGAGAAGGGAACGGCTACCCATTCCAGTGATATACTAATAACACTGAATTGATTAAATGCTTTTAAACATGTAGTTTTATTTAAACTGAAATTGTAAAATGGGATGATGATAGGGTTGTTGTTAAGACTTAGCTCTCATCCCTCTTCTAACAGAGGTAGAAGTTGGAACTTAGGGGCTTAACAGGTTTGCTCATAGTCACAAGAAGTGTCAGAGTGTGTGTATATGTGCTCAGTCATAAACGATTCTTTGCGACTCCATGGGCTGTAACCTGCCAGCCTCCTCTGTCCATGGGATTTTCCAGGTAAGAAACTGGAATGGATTGCCATTTCCTCTTCCAGGGGATCTTCCCCACCCAGGGATTGAACCCCTGTCTCTTGTGTCTCCTGCATTGGCAGGCAGGTTCTTTACTAGGGCACCACCTGGGAAACCCAAAGTATCAAAGCAAGGATGCAAATTCCATTACTCTGCCTCCTTGCCGAGTGTGGTGGGCAGAATGGCTCCTCAAAGATATCCACACCATAACTCCTGGAACCTGTGAAGAGTTTATATTATATGGCAAAAGTGACTTTGCAGCTAAGATTAAGGTTATAGAGTTTAAAACAGGGAGATTATCCTAGATTTTCTGGGTGGGCCCAATATAATCATATGATTTTTAAAAGTCTCTAGAATCAGAGAACTTTCTCTGATTGGAGGCAGAGAGATGTGGTAGCAGAAGTCAGAGATTCAAAGCATGAGGGTCATCCCATTGCTGCTGGAGCAAAAGCATGAGAAGAAATACGGGCAACCTCTAGTCACAAAGACCAGCCCCCATATGGAAACAGGAACTTCAGTCCTACAACCATAGGGAAATGAATCCAGCCAACAACCTAAATGATACAATAAATAGATATTAAGTAACTGAAGTTGTGGTAATGTGTTAGAGTAGCAATGGAAGACTAAATACCCAATGTTAGTGTCACCACACTTGAGGCAATTTGCAGGACCTGAGCACTTACTATGGTCTAAAACTATCTCTTCTAGGGACTTCCCTGATGGTCCAGTGGTTAAGAATCTGCCTTCTAATGCAGGGGACATGGGTTTGACCTCTGGTCAGGAACTAAGAGCAAGCATGCCATGGGGCAAGTGAGTCCACGCCGCAACTCCAAGCCCGCACGCCACAACTAGTGAGTTCATGTGCCACAACAAAAGATCCTGCATGCCACAACTAAGACCTGACACAGCCAAATAAATAAATAAAATGTCTCTTCTATGGCCTTGCCACACTGACTGACACTCCTGTTGTTAGCGGCACATCTTGAAATTAAGACATTTGTTTTCCTTCAAAAGTCATGTGGAAAAGCATTGACGCTATCTGAGACAAAGTAATACATTATCAGTCTATCACTAATTAACATGTGTGTGCTGAGTCACTTCAGTTGTGTTTGACTCTTTGCAACCCCATGGACTGAGGCCCACCAGGCTCCTGTCCATGGGATTCTCTAGACAAGAATACCGGAATGAGTTGCCATGCCCTCCTCCAGAGGATCTTCCTGACCCAGGGATTGGACCTGTGTCTCTTTTATCTCCTGCATTGGCAGGCAGGTTCTTTACCACTAGTGTCACCTGGAAACCCCAATTTTTTTTATCTTTTGGTTGCACTGCACAGCATGTGGGATCTAGTTCCCCAACCAGTGATGGAATTCATGCCTCCTGCATTGACAGTGCAGACTTCATCACTGGACCACCAGGGAGGTCCCCTTCCAGGTGGCACTTACTGGTAGAGAACCCACCTGCCAATGCAGGAGACATAAGAGACACAGGTTTGATTTCTGGGAAGATCCTGTGGAGGAGGGCATGGCAACCTACTCCAGTATTCTTGCCTGGAGAATTCCGTGGACAGAGGAGCCTGGGGGGCTATGGTCCATAGCATTTAAAAAGTCAGACATGACTGAAGCAACTTAGCATGCAGAGGCTTTTCTTGCTCTAGAACATGAAAACAGGCATGTTTTGGTGCATAGACCACAGATTCCAAACAGAAAAGGATTCTGCACTAAAGGGAAGATGTAGGTAGGAGAGAGAAGTGGGAGGATCCTGTACAACATGCAGGGACTAAAGGTTCATTAGAGACAGGAAGGAGAGTCACCTCCAATATAATTTATCTGGAGCCACCATGGTCCTGCAGTATCCTGCCTTATTGCCTTTGCGCCTGCTGTTCCCTATGTCAAGAATGCCTTTTCTTCAGCTCTTCTTGGTGCTGGCTTCCTCTCATCATCCAAAGTCAGCTCATCAAAAAAGCCTTTCACGACACCCAGCTAAAGCAGCGTTTTCTTCCCTTAGTCACTCTGATCTTCTCCACGGCCCCTCTGAAATGATCTTTGCATTTTAAGGTGCTTGTGATTCCCACCCCAACTAGGCTATAAGTTCCAAGAATACTAGGACTTGGCCTCTTTTGGGGTGTCCCTAGCCCTGAAACAATAGCTGAAACACGATGGGTATTCAGCAAATATTAGCTGAATGAATGGAAGACTAAAATGCAAGGTAGTGTCTGCCATATGCAATAAAAGATAAAAAGATGAGATTCTATAAGGTAGAGAGGGGGATAGAAGAGAATTAATTGCAAAGGACCAGGATGTTTTCACGGTATTTGATAAAGAAAGGATTTGGTCCACAGGAAGGTGAACTAATAGAACCAAGTCTTAGCAATGGGTGTCAACCTAGTTTGAACAGAGTGAAGAGTGAAGTATGTTAAGGCTAAGCTTCAGCGTTTATCATTGGCATATGAACTTCCAAGGCCCTAGCAGGGAGCTCACATGATTGTACTTTTCTGTAAAATTTGCAAGAATATGATGGTTTAATCTCAATCAATTAAGACCAATGTCTCCTTCCATTTGACTTCCCTCCCGCCTCACCTATCTCACTTCCTTTTGTGTTGGGGGTTACTGGGGTTTCCCTGGGTATTGTTTGGATCTAGTTAAGGGAAGTTGAGTTGGAGATACATTTAGTTTGGGTTGAATGGGCTATATTTATGCAGTTCACAGTCACTTCCTCATGTAGTTAGGTAATTGCTAAAACAAGAAGACGGGATGGTGAGGGCAAAAGTCAGAGGACAGAATCTTAAGGATCATCCCCATTTAATCAGAAAAAAGGAACTAGCATTATCTGCCAGGCATTGTGCTAAGGGCTGGCTGTTTACTCTCTTGTCTAATTTTCAAACAACCTTATAAGGCAAGAATATTGTACTTTTTTCATAGACACAAAACTGACACTCAGAGTGTTTAGAATTGAACCCGGGTTTCTTCTGCTCTAAAGCCCGTGTCATTCCCATTCATGAGGAACGAGATGAGAGAGAAGTGCTTTGGAGAAGGGACAAGGAAGCTGGTTGGAGAGAGGATGTGAGTAGGAACCAGGCAATGGCCAATGGATAGACCCTGCAGAGCCAGAGATGGAAAACTTAAATGACGGCAGGGTTGGGTAGTTTAGCAAATGAGTGTGTGTGTGTGTGCTCAGTCGTGTCCGACTCTTTGCAACCCCATGAACTGTAGCCCACGAGGCTCCTCTGACCATGGGATTTTCTAGGCAGAAATACTGAAGTGGGTTGCCATTTCCTTCTCCAGAGGGTCTTTTCGACACAGGGATTGAACCCGCATCTCCTGGGTCTCCTGAAGACATTGGCAGGTGGCTTCTTTGAGTGAGTCTGTTTAAAAAGCATAACTCACAAGCATAGTTTTTACTTACACAGATTAATTTTTGCTTTCTTTTTTTTTTTTTTTAAATATATAGCCTCCTTGGGATTTCCTTGGTGGGCCAGTGGTTAAGAATCTACCTTACAATGAAGAGGACTCGGGTTCGATCCTTGGTCTGGGAACTAAGATCCCACATGCCAAGGAGCAACTAAGCCTGTGCACCACAATTACTGAAGCCTGTACGACACAACTAGAGAGTCCGCACACTGCAACAAGAGATACTGAGTGCTGCAACTAAGACCTGAGGCAGTCAAACAGGTAAATATTTTCAAAAAATTAAAATATCCAGCTTCCTTGGTCTAGCTTTCATCTTCCCAGGTACAAGAGTAATTTCTTGACCATAAGGAACATGTCAGTATATGTGTGATGATTCTGGGTTATGGATTCTTGGTTTCAGTGCTGAGGATGAATTGGGATCATGGAAAATTGAATTAGTCAAGCTACTCAGCTCCAGCTCATGATGTCAGGTGAAAATGTGGACCCAGGATCATCATATCTGATTTTCCACGGGAAACTGAAAAGTCAGATTTTTGTGTGAACTCTTAATTTCTAAATGTTGTCAATGAGTTTATTTCTTAAAAGAATAAGGTGTAGCCCACAAGACGTATATAGGAGTCAGACATGGAACCACGTCTGATCTAGAATTAAAGAGCTCAGCAAGAATAATAAACAATGAAGCTAAAATAATGATGGTGATCAACATGAGAATATTTAATATATGACAAGTCCCTGGTGGCTCAGATGGTAAAGCGTCTGCCTGCAATGCGGGAGACCTGGGTTCGATCCCTGGGTCGGGAAGATCCCCTGGAGAAGGAAATGGCAACCCACTCCAGTACTCTTGCCTGGAAAATTCTATGGACAGAGGAGCCTGGTAGGCTACAGTCCATGGGGTTGCAAAGAGTCAGACACGACTGAGCAACTTCACTTTCACTGTTTTAAATACCTGACCTGAATGAGCTCATTTAATCTTTACCATAACCCTGCAAAGTTAAATATTATTATCCCCTTCTTTTTTTTATCATTTGGCAAAACTGAGGCTCAGAGAGACTCGAGTGCATGTAGCCGGAAGGTACAGAACCATGATTTACAAAAAAACTCTGACTCTGGAGAGACAGAGGAGCCTGGCAGGCTACAGTCCATGGGGTTGCAAAGAGTCAGACAGGACTTAGCGACTAAACAACAGCAGTGATCTGACTCTGGCACCTGGGTTCTTCCTCCCCAAAGCTGGTTAAGGAAAGACCTCTGGCTTCCACACTCAAGAACAGGTTATTATACTGGGCATCAAGGGTGGGGTTTAGAAGGCATATGGACTCTTGAAATTATTCACAAATTTGTATGTGGATACGAGAGGGTGTTTTCAATGGAGAGGAAGCCCACAGCTTTCATAAAGTTCCCAAACAGACACAAAAAGGTGAGGAGTGGCTGAATTAGGACCGTGTGCAACTTTGGGCCAGTTACACTAAGGTGCATGGACTAAGGTGCAGAAGCTGGAAGGCCAGAGGTTAAAAAGAGAGTCAGCTGCAGATGGTGGATGTAGGCTCTGTCTAGAATATTGATGGTGAAGGGAGAGAAGGCGAGGAGAGTAACTTTTAGAGAAAGCAGGGGTAAGGGAGGTTTATTTTCTTAAACATCAGCACTGCTTATTGCTTAACTGTGCAATCTATTCTTTCTCAATACTACATATCGTATCTTTCTTTAATTGCTTGGTTTTCTTTTTTTAACACGAATGTATTTATTTTTTAAATTTTATTGGAGTATAGTTGCTTTATGATGTTGTGTTAATTTCTGCTGTACAGCAAAGTAAATCGGCCATATATACATACATATATCCCTTCCTTTTTACGTTTCCTTCCCATTTAGGTCACCACAGAGCACCGAGTTCCCTGTGCTATACAGCAGGTTCTCATTAGTTATCTGTCTTATAAGTGTTCAGTTGTGTTCAACTCTTTGTGACCCTTTGGACTGCAGCCCACCAGGCTCCTCTGTCCATGGGATTTTTCAGGCAAGAAATACTGGAGTGGGTTGCCATTTCCTCTTCCAGGGGATCTTCCTGACCCAGGGATCGAATCTGCATCTCCTGTGTCTGCTGCATTGCAGGTGGATTGTTTACTGGCTGTGCCACTGGGAAACCATCTATTTTATACATAGTATCAATAGTGAAAGTGAAAGCGAAAGTTGCTCAGTCATGTTCTGAGCAGTTGCTTTGCAACCCCATGGCCTATACAGTCCATAGAATTCTCCAGGCCAGAATACTGGAGTGGGCAGCCTTTCCCTTCTCCAGGGGATCTTCCCAACCCAGGGATTGAACCCAGGTCTCTCGCATAGCAGGCAGATTCTTTACCAGCTGAGCCATCAGGGAAGCGCAGTGCATATATGTTAATCCCAATCTCCCAGTTCATCTCACACCCCCTCTACCCCCTTGGAGTCCACACATTTGTTCTCTACATCTGTATGGACCTAGAGTCTGTCATATGAAGTAAAGTCAGTCCAAAGGAGAAAAACAAATATCATATATTAATGTACATATGTGAAATCTAGAAAAATGCTACAGATGACTCTATTTGCAAAGGAGAAAAGGATTCAAATGCTAAAGGAGTCCTGGGCATTCTGTCGGCTGAGGAAGGGAGCCAGAGTGGAACAAGAGGTTGAGGGAGTCACAGCTCTCCCCAGAGGAAGGATATTCTGGAAAAGAGCCATTCTTGGCTCCCAAGCTTGAGCATCCAAGAAGTCTGGTTGAGCTGAACCAAAACATGGTTTCACAAAGGTGGCATACCTTCCCTCCTGTTCTCTGGTCCCCTCCCCAGCAGTAAAGCTGGAAAGCTTTCCCCACCTGCCCACCCCATCCTGCTCTCCCATGAGCCTCCCGCCAGCAGCCCCCTCCTGCTGCCAAGCTGGGGTCAGTGTGCCCCAGAGAATCTCCTAGTATATGTCTCTTCCACAACCATCCAGCTTCTTCCGCTTCTAAGACTGGGAAATGCTAACTGCCTCTCTGCATCCTCCAAGAAAAACAGCCTCTTCTTCTCCCTCGTACGTCGTCTGTTCTTCCGACGTAATTATCACTCAGATTCACCTGGTCTCAAAAATATCCTAGCACCATGTCTAACAGGAAAAGACTGTGTGATCATCTCTTGTTGGGACAGAAATCTTCTAAAGTACATCCTGGCAACAACTTAGGAGGACTACATCCACTCAATTCATTCCTTTATCCAAGCTACATACAGAGGGCCTGCACTGTGCTAGGGGCTGAGGGTGAACAAAAGAAGTAGATTTCTCTGCCCTTGTGGAACTGAGAGTCCTGTAGTGGAGACAATTTTTACAACATATATTATGATGAGGAGGTAGGTGAATTTAAGAGGATAAGATCCTATGAGTGTACACTGTGGACTGAATGTTTGTGTCCCTCTCAAAATTCCTATGCTGAAACCTCACGCCCACTGTGATGGTATTTGGATGTGGAGCTTTGGGGAGGTAATTATGTCATGAGGGTGAAGCCCTCGTGAATGGGATTAGTGTCCTTATAAAAGACACCCCAGAGAGCTCCCTCACCCACTTCCGCTATGTGAGGACACATTGAGAAGGCAGCTGTCTACGAGCCAGGAAGTGGGTCCTCACTAGACCCCAAATCTGTTGGCACCTTGACCTTGGACTTTCCAGCCTCCAGAACTGTGAGAAATACATTCTGTTGTTTAAACTGCACAGTCTCTGGTATTTTTGTTATAGTAGCTTGAATGGACTAAGGCAGTGTATAACTCAGGACAGAAGTCAGCATTTGCTTTTCTTTTCCTTTTTTTTGGCTGCAGGATCTTAATTCCCCAACCAAGGATTGAACTCATGCTCCCTTCAGTGGAAGCATGGAGTCTTAACCACTGGACCGCCAGGGAAGTCCTAGCATTTGCTTTCCTGAGGATACTGTTTTTGAGGTGAGACATGAAGAATTCAAAGTTGTGTGTGCTGCGTGCTAAGTCGCTTCAGTTGTGTCCAACTCTTTGCGATCCCGTGGACTGTACAGCCCACCAGGCTCCTCTGTCCATGAGATTCTCCAGGCAAGAATACTGGAGTGGGTTGTGCCCTTCTCCAGGGGATCTTCCCGACCTAGAGATCAAGCCCCCATCTCTTACATCTACCTACACTGGCAGGTGGGTTCTTCACCAGTAGCACCACCTGGGAAGCCTGAATTTAATGTTAAATTGGTATTAAGGGAGAAGAGTGGGCTTCCTTGGTGGCTCAGATGGTAAAGAATACGCCTGCAATGCAGGAGACCTGGGTTTGATCCACAGTGAGTGGAGAAAACACCCCCTCAACCTGAGGGAGGAGTAAGCCCATGAGAAACATGTGCCATCATAGCTGTACACACAGGTCCTGGGGGAACACAGAAGTGGCACATAACTGTGAGTAGGGGCAGTGGTGACATCTTAGCAGAATTAGGAAGTTTAAGGTACAATTTCTTGTGCTTTTGGCTGCACCTTTTACATACAGTGCCTGGGTCTAGGAAATTTTCCACCTTAAGAGTCTCAACACCCAAAGGTGGAAGCCAGAAACTCACCTTCCTAGACTCCGTTGAAGGTAAGATGCAGGTACCCTGCTTGGTAAAGGGATTCTAACAGTTGAGGATGCCAATTTCCCCAAAGTCTGAGAGGGAAGTATCTTCAGCTGGAGGGGAAACAAGCCCTAAAATTGCTGTGATGTTCCTGATACTGGTGTGTGCAGTCAGTTGTGTCTGACTCTACAGATGCCATAGACTGTAGCCCACCAGGCTCCTCTGTCCATGGGATTTCCCAGGCAAGAATACTAGAGTGGGTTGCCATTTCCTACTCCATGGGATCTTCCTGCCCTAGAGTTGGAACCCACTTCTCCTGCATTGGCAGGTGGATACTTTACCACTGTGCCACCAGAAAGCCCATTCTTGACACTACCAGGAACTTATTGAGCATCTTATACTCCAAACAGAAAATTAGGGTTTGGGGACAGGTAATGAGGACAGGGACGCCTGGCGTGCTGAAGTCCATGTGGTCACAAAGAGTCGGACATGACTGAGCGACTGAACTGAACTGAATTGAATGAGGCTGTAGGAACAAGATGTTGGGTTTTGTGAAGAGAGTATCTTGTTCTTGTGAGGGTGGTACCCACATCTCCTCAGACCCTTAAATCATCTGCCACTGGTAAGTACGAAAGAACATACTCTTGAGAAGCAGAAGCCCTGGGCTGGAGACCACACATAACCTGTTAACTGTGTAGCCTAGAGCACAAAGTCACTTCAGTTTTCTGATCCTTGGTTTTCTCATCTGTAAAGTGGATAATACATGCTTATATGGCATAGCACCTGTGAAAATCCTTTGAAAGTGCTGGAAAAATGTGATAGGTGGCTCTCACCATCTTTGGTGCTAAAATAAATGCAAAAAATTGGAAATTAAGATGAATAATTTCAGTGGCTTGCTCCTGGGCATCTATCTGGACAAAGCTATAACTTGAAAAGATGCATGAACCCCAGTGTTCATAGCAGCATTATTTACAATAGTCAAGACATGGAAGCAACCTCAATGTCCATCAACAGATGAATGGATAAATAAGATGTGGTGTAAATATACAATGGAATACTACTCAGGCATAAAAAAGAATGAAAAATGCCATGTGCAGCAACATGCATGCAACTAGAGATTATCATACAAAGTGGAGTCAGAAAAATAAAGACAAATGCCATATGATATCACTTATATGTGGAATCTAAAATATGACATAATCGAACTTATCTATGAAACCAACAGACAGAGAACAGACTTGTGGTTGCCAAGGGAGAGGGGGCAGAGGGGGATGGATTGGGAGTTTGGGTTTAGCAGATGCAAACTATTATATATAACATGGATAAACAACAATGTCCTACTGTATAGCACAGGGAACTATACCCAATATCCTGTGGTAAACCGTAACAGACAAGAAGATTAAAAAAAAAATATACGTATGAATCACTTTGCCATACACTAGGAATTATCACAGCGTTGTAAATCAACTATACTTCAATAAGATACATTTTAAAAAATATTGCCATGGGTCACTGGGTTCAGATGGGACTTGAGTCTGGAAATAGTGAACATTAAGGGAGGAACAGGAGATTTCCCTGGTGGTCCACTGGTTAAGAATCCACCTGTTAATGCAGGGGACAGGGGTTCATCCCTGGTCTGGAAAGATTCCACATGCCACAGAGCAACTAAGCCCATGCACCACAACTACTGAGTCCACGTGCTGCTGTAACGACTGAAGCCCATGTGCCTAGAGCCAGTGCTCCACAAGAGGAGCCATAGCAATGAGAAACCCACACATCACAAGGAAGAGTATCCCCTACTCACTGCAACTAGACTTTGAAAGCCTGCACACAGCAACAAAGACCCAGTACAGCCAAAAATAAATTAAAATAAATAAATTTTTTTTTTTTTTTTTAAAAAAAGAAACAGGGGGAAGGGGGGCAGAAAAAAAAAAAAAAGAAACAGCTCTTGACAAGGATGTTATGAATAGTGTAGCCAGTCAGGATTCTGTTTTCATTGCAAGTGACACAAAACTCATACCGAAGTGGCTTCAGAAAAAAAAAATACAACTTACATCTCATATCATCAAAAAGTTCAATGATTCAGGCACAGTTGGGTGCAAGGACTCACATATTAAAATCACAACTCTGTCTCTGTCTCTTGTTCCACTTCTAGCTGTCCATCCTCAAATTCTCTCTTCCTGCTGACATGAGGTCTTCAGCAGCTACAGCCCAATATGAAGCTAGGTTTTGATTTACGGGAAAGGAACATGGTGGCATCTCAGGAATTCTTGTAAAACTGTTGCATCTCATTGGCCCAATCTGAATGCCATACTGCTACCTGAGCCAATACCTTATGGGAGGGGGGATGTGATGATCTAATCAGCCAATTCTGAGTCACATGACCGCATCTAGAGCCAGTCAAGACCATTTCACTCACATGGACTGGGAATGGGAGAGGGTGGTTTACACATATAAAAGGAGTGGTGAAAACGACCACTCAAAACCATCATGGATAGTTACCGACAGGAAGTATTTACTATGCTTTGAAAAATGTAAATAGGACCCATCTTTAGAAAAACAAAATCATTAAAAATGCTGCAAACACTGCAAGTTCCCCATCTTATTTCTGGCTGGGAGGGATCTTAATCCAGGGGCTTCTAGCTGCTATTGGTCATGAAAGTGACTTGAAATCTTGCTCTCTCAACAGACCTTTTTCATCTTATAAATCTTCTAACTTCCCACAGAGCTCTTACATCTGTTCCTTTATTCGATCTAAATTTAACAGCACTCCTGTGAGTCAGAGAGGTTAAGTAACATGCTTAAAATCACACAGCCATCCCAGAATTCTTGCTTCCTAACTTATAAACAGAGCACTGGGTCTATCCATTCTGATCCTGGTTGCTGAAAAGAGATGCTGCTGCTGCTGCTGCTGCTAAGTCGCTTTAGTCATGTCTGACTCTGTGCGACCCCATAGACGGCAGCCCACCAGGCTCCCCCGTCCCTGGGATTCTCCAGGCAAGAACACTGGAGTGGGTTGCCATTTCCTTCTCCAATGCATGGTAGGGAAAAGGGAAAGTGAAGTCACTCAGTCGTGTCCGACTCTTAGCGACCCCATGGTCTGCAGCCTACCAGGCTCCTCTGTCCATGGGATTTTCCAGGCAAGAGGACTGTAGTGGGTCGCCAGTGCCTTCTCCAGCTGAAAAGAGATATGGGGAAGATAAGAGAGGGGAGGGGTAGAAATATGGACTAATTTAAATAAGAAATATTCTGAAGACAGGAGATGAACCAGATAGACTTGGGCCCTGTATGCATGAGCTCCAAGTTTGGTGTAGGCACAGACAAAGAAGCAGACCCTACTATTCCCTGTGCTTATGACATAAGTAGGCACAGAGACGTCTGGGAGATCCAGCCAATTTTGATGGTGACGGCATTCTTCAAGGGAAGACAGGAACAAGAAAGTCTACATCTTTAAGGATCATATAACTCTCACTTTAATTATTAACTTGCTGCATTATTAACTGACCAGGTGTGTGTGGCAGAAAACCAAGGGTCAGAACTCCACGGCCACGATTCATTCCGGTGGAAACTCTAGGACCTTCTGAGACCTTCTTAGGGCATATTTAGAACCCTGAATTCTGATGACTGATGGTGACCTTCCTTCCGGAAAGGGGAACAATTTGTTTGCAGTTTAGGATTCAGCTAAGATGATAGCTCTGGGCTCCCCCAGTGGCTCAGCGGTAAAGAATCCGCTGGCAATGCAGCAGCCTCAGGAGACACCAGTTTGATCCCTGGGTTGGGAAGATTCCCTGGAGGAAGGCATGGCAACCCACTCCAGTATTCTTGCCTGGAGAATCCCATGGACTGAGGAGTCTGGAGGGCTACAATCCATAGGGTCACAGAGTTGGACACAACTGAAGCAACTTAGCATGCATGCAAGATTATAGCTCTAGGTATTTCCTCCTAGGCTCATGAGTGGCTAGCGTTGTCCCCCGTTAGGCCTAATGTTGTCCCAGGCCTAATCTTTCCTGATCTCTTTCTGGACAATAAAAGCAGCCTTGGGAAAAGAAGGGGAGGTAGTTAGGAGGTGGGGTTTAATGGCACAGACCTAAATTATATTAGGGAAGAGAGGAAAATAGAGTGCTTTTTGCTGAACTGGCTTTCACAAGACACTGGCAAAATAGAGCTCGAAGCAGCTATTCCCAGGGATGAAGGTGCACCCAGGCTGCTTTCAGACATTCGCATTTTCATTCACACTTTCATGTCAATCACACAGGTACCATCTTCAAAATTTTGGCTTCATTCCACCTGCACTTTTACATTTTTTTGTCTAAAACAGTACACTTGAACTTAAATTTTTTTAAGGAAACTTTCTACCCCCTCCCCATAAATGGAGAGCCATGACTATTATTTGAAAAAAAATGATGCATTCAGAAAACCAAACAAAGTCATTAAATCCTAGTTGGTCTTGGCAGCTGTCCTTAGTTCTAAGTCCAGAGATATTTTGTTAAAAAAAAAAAAAAGAGGAGAGCTTCCCTGGCGGTTCAGTGGTTAAGACTCCACTTTTCCAATGTCGGGGGCATGGTTTCCATCACTGGTTAAGGAACTAAGATCCCCGTGGTGCAACAAAAAGAAAAAAACGAGAGAGGATAGTAAGGAGAGGGGGTGGTAGTATGGGCGAGGAGGGGAATAGCAAGTGTAAAAGATGCTATTGTTGGTTGTTATTGTTCAGTCGCTCAGTCATGTCCAACTCTTTGTGACCCCATGGACTGCGGCATGCCAACCTTCCATGTCCTTCACCATCTTCTGGAATTTGCTCAAATTCATGTTCATTGAGTCAGTGATACCAACCAAACATCTCATCCTCTGTCACCCCCTTCTCCTCCTGCCCTCAATCCTTCCCAGCACCAAGGTCTTTTCCAATGAGTTGCCTCTTTGCATCAGGTGGCCAAAGTATTGGAGCTTCAGCTGCAGCATCAGTCCTTCCAAAGAATATTCAGGGTTGATTTCCTTTAAGATTGGCTGGTTCGATCTCTTTGTTGCCCAAGGTACTCTCAAGAGTCTTCTCCAGCACCACAGTTTGAAAGTATCAATTCTTCTGCACTCAGCCTTCTTTATAGTCCAGCTCACATCCATACATGACTGCTGGAAAAACCATAGTTTGACTATACCTCTGTCAGCAAAGTGATATTTCTAGTTTTTAATATGCTGTCTAGGTTTGTCATAGCTTTCCTTCCAAGGAGCAATTGTCTTTTAATTTCCTGGCTGCAGTCACCATCAGCAGTGATTTTGGAGCCCATGAAAAGAAAATCTGTCACTGCTTCCACTTTTCTCCTTCTATTTGCCATGAAGTGATGGGACCAGATGCCATGGTCTTAGCTTTTTGAATGTTTAGCTTTAAGCCAGCTTTTTCATTCTCCTCTTTCATGGTCATCAAGAGGCTTTTTACTTCCTCTTCACTTTCTGCCATTAGATTGGTATCATCTGCATATCTGAGGTTGTTAGTATTTCTCCCACAATCTTGATTCCAACTTGTGATTCATCCAGCCTGGCATTTCACATAATGTACACCCCATATAAGTTAAATAAACAGGGTGACGATACACAGCCTTATCATATTCCTTTCCCAATTTTGAACCAGTCAGTTGTTCTATGTAAGGTTCTAACTGTTGCTTCTTGACCTGCATACACGTTTCTTGGGAGACAGGTAAGGTGGCCTGGTATTCCCATCTCTTCAAGAATTTTCCAGTTTGTTGTGATACACAGAGTCAAAAGCTTTAGTGTAGTAAATGAAGCAGAAGTAGATGTTTTTCTGGAATTCCCCTTGCTTTCTCAATGATCCAACGAATGTTGGCAATTTGATCTCTGGTTCCTCTGCTTTTCCTAAGCCCCATTTTTACATCTGGAAGTTCTTGACTCACATACTGCTGAAGCCTAGCTAGAAGGATTTTGAGCACAACCTTGCTAGCATGTGAGATGAGCACAATTGTACAGTAGTTTTAACATTCTTTGGCATTGCTCTTCTTTGGGATTGGAATGAAAACTGATCTTTTCCAGTCCTGTGATCACTGTCGAGTTTTCCAAATTTGCTGACGTATTGAGTGCAGCACTTTCATAGAGTCATCTTTTAGGATTTGAAATAGCTCAGCTGGAATTCCATCCGCTCCACTAGCTTTGTTTGCAATAATGCTTCCTAAGGCCCACTTGATTTCCACATTCCAGGATGTCTGGCTCTAGGTGAGTGACCACACCTTTGTGATTATCTGGGTCATTAAGACCTTTTTTGTATAGTTCTGCTGTGTGTTCTTGCCACCTCTTCTTAATCTTTTCTGCTTTCTGTTAGGTCCTTACTGTTTATTTTCTTAACTGTGCCCATCCTTGCATGAAATGTTCCTTTGATATCTCCAATTTTTTTGAAGAGATCTCTAGCCTTTCCCATTCTATTGTTTCCTTCTATCTCCTTGCATTGTTCACTTAAGAAGGCTTTCTTATCTCTCCTTGCTATTCTCTGGAAGTCTGCATTCAATTGGGTATATCTTTCCCTTTCTCTCTTGTCTTTCATTTCTCTTCCTTTCTCAGCTATCTGTAAGGCTTCCTCAGACAACCACTTCGCCTACTTGCATTTCTTTTTCTTTGGATGGTTCTAGTCACTGCCTCCTGTACAATGTTATGAACCTCCGTCCATAGTTCTTCATGCACTCTGTTTATCAGATCTAATCCCTTGAATCTATTCATCACCTAGTTGCACTAATACCAAACTTTGATCCTTGATATTATCAGAGGTACTGTGATGTTGGGAAGGCAATGACTTGCTCACCAAATGCTTCACTCTTACTTCATTCTCCACCTGGCTTGGGGAACACCATGACTTATTGAACAAATATTTATCAAGTTGCCGGCTAAGTGTTCTTGGCCCCAGAGGAAGAGGGATGTGTGAGAAGATATATAGGGCTGGGAAAATCCTCACTGGGGAGAAAAACAAGGCCACGGAAAATAAAATAATTTCAAATTGGGTTGAGAACCACTAAACAAACAAACAAACAGGAAAAGGACAAGGGTTATAATAGTGAATTGGAAACACATGGGATGTACCAGAGTGGACTTCACATACCGGAGCCAAGGTCAGAAGGCAGTTTGGTTTTTGACTGATTCAGAGCTGAGCTTCCAGTAGAAAACTCATGTTCCAGATTGGATTCTTAGGAGTGGGAAAGTGGTTGGCGGCTGTAACTGGATTCCCCAGGCATAATCTCAAGGACACTAGAGAGGCCTGCTCTTTGCCCCTGATTCAATTGGAAAGCAAAGCAGATGTTGTCTTAATAGTTTTCCAGCCCAATGGCCAAGAGAAAACAAAATATGTCATACATGTGGTTATGTTTAAAGGCAAGAGTATAACACATGTCCAGCCAACACTGGATGTTGCCGGAGCAAGGGATTCCATCTGTAATCGCAGCTGAGTTAATCTAATTAACTGCAAATGAAGATGCTTGTTTTCAAGTTCAGCCAAAGTGATCACAAGGATACAGGATTTATAATGTTTTCCCCTCTTTTCTCTTTATAAAGCTCGCCCTCAACCTGTCATCCTGTTTTTAAACGGCAAAGTGCTGGTGACACGACATGAGGGTTTGTGTTTGCTGTTTGGGCTTGATCATCACACAGGCAAAGGTTCAGTGCCCTTAAGACCTTAGATCTGTGAAAAAAAAAAACAAATTGGTACAACTGCTTTTGATCATGATTCATCCATATTGGGTCCCCAAGATGGAGACTGCACAATCCACCAACATATTCCTTTCATGGAAGCCCTGCCTTCGAGTCCTTGCGGAGAGCCCAGGCTTGCATCCGAACAGCCTGTGTCTCTGCGATTCACTTAGAGGGCTCTGGACATGGGTGTTGTTGGGCTCTTAAAAGCAGTTCTTGAAATCTCAGGCTTTACACTGGCCTGGTAAGTGCTGGCGACTCCCAGGGGAGTGAGGAGTGGGAGGTGGCAAGGATGAAAGGCTGACTGTAGCTCTGCTTTTGAGGCCTCTTGAATCAGCTCTGAAGGTTGGAGAGACTGGGGGAGGATCATGGATTAAGCTCATTCCATTTCAAAGAGCTCACTCAGCTATAAGGAAAAAGCCAGATGATGACAGAACTAGGTTTATAAACTGCAGGCAGATCAGGCCCCCATTCCCTACAAGATTAACCCTCCAGGGTCATCACATTTTAGGTTCCCGGAGGCAGAAAGGTTAGGGGAGGAGGCTTTGTGTTCAGGCAGCCCTGGGTGTAAATTCCAGCTCTCTCACCTACTTACTGCATGTTGAAACACGTGTAAATTGTTTTTTGTTGGGGGGAGGGATGGGGTTTGTTTTTATTACAAAAGAAAAGCAATTTCTCCGGAAACTTAACAAAGGAAGGGAATATTTCACACTCAGAGAATAGACATCAGGATACAAAATTATGAGTGATTTGACTCCAGACCTGGCCCCTTTTTGAGCCTCTGTTTCCTCATGTATAAAATGGGGGGACTTCCCTGGTGGTCCAGTGGCTAAGACTCTATGCTCCCAATGCAGGGGGCTCAGGTTCGATCTCTGGTTGGGGAACTAGATCCCACATGCCCCAACAAAGAGTTTGCATGCTGCAACTAAGATCCAATACAGCCAAATAAATAAAAAGTAAGTATGAAATGGGCATGACACCACCCACCTCTCAGAACTGCTCCCAGGATGGGAGATGATGCACTTGGAAACTTCACAGTCAGTGCCTGACTTGTTGTCTGCATCTAACGTTCAGTAACCACGGCTTCTCTGTGCCACTCTGCACCTCCCCCAGATCTGCCCTCTTCTTTCCCTTTGCTGGTTTCCTCTGTGGCTGCCTGCCCCCACCTCAAGCAATCTCTATAATGTCAGCCAACCCTGATGTTTCCCATTCTTCCTGAGGTCATCTGCTGTTTGGGGACCACTCTGGGTGATGGCCATCAGTACAAGCTGCGGCTCCATCTCTGCAAATGGCAATTCCCAAGTGTGTTCCGTGTAATCATAACTGACGCCTGTGAGCATTCCTTAAGAGAATTAAAACACAAAATGGAATTCTAGGGTCATATCATTTTGCAAAATGCTTAGAGATTCACAGTGCACATCAGCATATTAAAGGAATCCTGCCGCAAATAAACTCATTTAGCTTTGTTTACTGTCACTCTCCCACTTTATGTGACCTCGTGGCAGCCTATTATCCCTAGTCTTTTCTCTAGGTGCTTTCCTTTACATTCTCTCAGTTCATCCCCCCAATAACTGCGCCACCCCCCTTACAGATGCGGAAATAGGGTTCAGGGAGGTTAAATGATTCGCCGGATGGTCCAGCTGGGTAGCCCCGGAACCAGCTGCTTTCTCTCTGAGTCAAGATTCTTTTCTCAACATCTGGAAGCAACGGCTTACTATATTCCTTTCCTGCTAAACAGCCACAGAATCTATAAATCACTGGGTGGGCTCCTAGGTTACACTGCCCAACAGTTTCGTTTTCTTGGCAATGAGATAACCAGGAAGGGGAAGCGATTTTTCCCAAGAATTAGGAGTGGCAGGGCCAGAACTGGCACTGAGCCAACTAACCCCCAAGCCTAGCTGCCTTTTCCTTACCCCCAGGGTTCACATGTCTGGCTCACACTCCTCAGCCATCTCTCATCCTCTCTTTCCTTCCTCCAGGGCTAGAGCAATGCTGCCCAATAGGCCTTTCTGAAATGATGATGGAAATGTTCCATACTGCTAGCCACGGACTCCATGTGGCTACTGTTCACTTGAAATGGATCTAGTACAAATGAGGAACTGAATTTTTATAATTTATTTATTTTAATTCTAAGATAATTACTTTTTAATATTGTGTTGGTTTCTGTCATATCCATCAACATGAATCAGCCATAGGTATATATATGTCCCTTCCCTCTTGAACCTCCCTCCAAGGAACTGAATTTTTAATACTATTTAATTTTAATTAACTTATATTTAAATAGTCACATGTTGCTAGTGGGTGCCATATTGGCGAGGGCAACTCTAGAGACCAGAAACCATAGTGAGTCTACAGACCTAATCCATGCAGTTACTATGTGAGTAGAAAATCTTTGTGATAAAAATCGAGTCTAAACTACCTGGACCTTGTTACGGGCAACATTCAGTTTCATTTAATGTCAGGGCATGATGTGGGACACCTTTGCTCAAATATATTCCTCCCTTCCCTGGCAATATCCCACCCATCTTTCTATTATAGGTTCAAAGGCATCCTCCTTCAGGAAGACTTTGGTGATTTATTTTTTCTGTCATCAAGCAGAATTAAGGAATTCTTCTATGGACTTCCACACTTCCTATATTTGTCCCTAGGTGGATGAGAGAGAGGAGAATTTCTGTTTTGCTGAAAGCCATTTTGTAAGCAAGTGGATGAGTGAGGAGGGAGTGTGCCTGTGGGGAGAGAGTTGTAGCAGAGGAGCTTGGGGAATGGTGTGAGGGAGATAAGCAAGATTTCATTAAAGGAGATAAGTGATATGTAACTTAGCCTTCTCCTCTATCTTCCCTATAAAATCTTTAGCAAAAGTAGACATTACAAATTACAGTGACATATGGATAAATCTCACGATGTTGAGAGAGAAAAACAAATCACATGCTTCACAATACAAACATTCAACAAACTGGATATTGAAGGGAATTTCCTCAGCCAGTTAAAGGGTATCTGTGGAAAAACCCAGAGCTAACACCATACTTAATGGCGAAAGGCTGAATGCTTCCTCCTAACATCAAGAATAAGACAACAATTTCTGCTCATGCCAGTTCTACTTAACATTGTACTGGAAATTCTAGCCAGGACAATTATTCAGGCACCCAATTTTCAGGAAAAAAGGCATCCAGATTGGAAAGGGAGAAGTAGAACTATATTTTCAAAATGACATAATCTTGTGCATAGAAGATCCTAACGAATCCACCAAAAAAACTATTCAAGTTACTAAACTAGTTCAACAGGGTTGCAGGATAAAAGATCAATGTGCAGTAAGCAGTTATATTCCTTCTATACATCGGCAATGAGCAAATTGAGAATGAAATTGGAAAACAGTTTTATTTGTAATAGCATAAAATAATTAATGCTTAGAAATAATTTTAACCAAAGAATAAGACTTTTGAACTGAAAAGCTACTGTATACTGTAGAAAGAAATTAAAGAAGAATCAAACAAATGGAAAGATGCCCCACGTTCATAGACTGAAGATTTCATACTGTCAGGATGGGAGTACTCCTCAAATTGATCTATGGATTCAATGCAATCCCTATCAAAATATCAGCTAAGGTCCTATGAAATTGACAAGTTGATCCTAAAATGCATATGGAAATTCAAGGGATCCAGAAGAGTAAAAACAATCTTGAAAAAAAAGGAACAAAGTTGGAAGACTCACACTTTCTGATTTCAAAACTTATTACAAAGCGTTTTAGAAATCCAGAAAGTGTGGAACTGGTATCAGAATAGACATATAAACCAATAGAATAAAACTGAGAATCCAAAAATAAAGTCATTCACAGTCAATTGATTTTTTACAAGGGAGCCTAGACAATTCGATTCAACAGTGTGGGACAACTGGATAGCCATATGCAAAAGAATGTGAAAGTGAAAGTGTTAATAAATAAAGAAATTGTGATGGACACTTTTGATGAACCACACAGACCTGTTTTCGCAAGCCAGTGTACCCATAGCTGCTAGGAGTATTGACTGCTGATGACTCTCAGTTGATCCTTGCTGGTTCCCTGGCCTCAAAAGTGAAAGTGTTAGTAGCTCAACTGTGTCTGACTCTTTGCAACCCCATGGACTGTAGCCCACCAAGCTCCTCTGTCTGTGGAATTCTCCAGGTAAGAAGACTGGAGTGGGTAGCTATTCCTTTCTCCAAGGGATCTTCCCGACCCAGGGATTGAACACAGGTCTCCTACATCGCAGGCAGATTCTTTACCATCTGAGCCATCAGGGAAGCCCAACTCACACAATAAACAAGAACTAATGAAAGTGGATCAAAGACCTAAATATAAGAGCTAAAACTGTAAAACTCATAGAAAAAACATAGAGTGAATCTTCATGACCTTGGAATAGGCAATGGATTCTCAGATATAACAACCAAAGCACATACAACCAAAGACAAAGTTGATAAATTGGACTTCATCAAAATTACAAACTTTTGTATTTCAAAGACAATATGAAGAAAGTGAGGACAATCCACAGAATGTGAGAAAATTTTTGCAAATCATATATCTAATAAGAGACTTGTATCTAGAGTATATAAGCAAGTATTACAACTTAATAATTAAAAGACAGCCCAACTACAAAATGGGCAAAGGATCTGAGTAGACATTTCTCCAAAGAAGGTAAATGAATGACCAATAAACACAGGAAAAGATGCACAACGTCATTAGCTACTAGGGAAACACAAATCAAAAGTACCATGAGATACCAGTTCACATCCACTAGGATGACTATAATTAAAAAGACAGGCAATAACAAGTGTTGGTGAGGATACAGAGAAATTGGAACACTCGTGCACTGCCAGTGGGAATACAAAATGATTCAGCCACTTTTTGAAAACAGTTTGGCAGTTTCTCCAAAAGTTAGGCATAGAGCTACCACATGGCTCAACAATTCCACTCCTGGGTATTGGATTGACCAGAAAGTTCATTTGGGTTTTTTATTAAGCAAAAACCTGAATGAAATTTTTGGCCAACCCAATACATAGAAAAGAAATGAAAAGATGCCCCCACAAAAATTTATGCATAAATGTCCATAGCAACATTATTCATAATGGTCACCCAAATGATGGAAAACACCCAAATGTCCATCTGCTGATAGATGAAAAAAAATTATAAAATGTGGCCTATCCATACAATGGAATATTATTTATCAACAGTAAAAACTGATGCATGCTACAACATGGAATGAACCTGGAAAACATTAGGCTAAGGGAAAGAAGTCAGACACAAAAAGCCAGAGATTCCATTTATGGAATTTCCAGAAAGGGCAAATCTATAGAGATAGGGGATTAGTGGTTGCCGAGGTCTGAGAGGGGATGGGGAGATAGGGGGTCATGGTTAAGGGGGGTAGCAGTGTTCTGTTGTAACTTAAGTTGACTCTGGTGATAGACACACAGCTTATGAATATACTAAACATCTGTACATGGATACATTGAACTGTACATCATAAATGAGTGTATGGTATCAATAAAGCTGATTACAAAAAGCAAGTTGCAGATGGATACATAACATGATATCATTTATTTGTGAAACTACAGACACGTGCAAACCACACTCTTCTTTGAGGAACACGTACAAATGCAGAGAAAACATAAAGACGTGTATGTGAATGAGAAACACACAAATTCAGGACGGTAGTCACTGCCAGGGAGGGATGGTTAGTGGATGAGGGATACGCAGGGTGCTTCTACTGTATTTGTAACATTGATTTCTTAAGCTTGGCAATTGGGTATTTCTGATATTATTCCACACACCTTTTTTTTGTTAGTTTGTTTTTTAAACTTTTTATTTTGTATTGGGGTATAGTTAATTGTGTTGTGATAGTTTCAGGTGAGCAGTGAAGGGATTCAGCCATATATAGAGAGGTGTCCATTCTCCTCCAAACTCCCCTCCCATCCAGGACGCCACATAACATTGAGCAGAGTCCATGTGCTACACAGTAGGTTCTTGTTGGTTATCCATTTTAAATATAGCAATGTGTACATGTTCATCCTTAACTCCCTAACTACCCCTTCCCCTCACCCTTCCCCCTAGCAACCACAAATTCATTATCTAAGTCTGTAAGTCTCTTTCTGTTTTAAAAGTTCATTTGTATCATTTCTTTTTATATTTCATATATAAAGGATGTCATACATACTTCTCCTCTGTCTGACTTACTTCACTCAGTACAACAATCTCCAGGTCCATTCATGTTACTGCAAATGGCATTATTTCATTCTTTTTTAACAGCTGAGAGTCCCTTGGACTGCAAGGAGATCAAATCAGTCAATCTTAAAGGAAATCAGTCCTGAATATTCACTGGAAGGACTGATGCTGAAGCTGAAACTCCAATACTTTGCCCACCTGATGTGAAGAACTGACTCATTGGAAAAGACCCTGATTCTGGGAAAGACTGAGGGCAGGAGGAGAAGGCAACGACAGAGGATGAGATGGTTGGATGGTATCACTGACTCGATGGACACGAGTCTGAGTAAACTCCAGGAGTTGGTGATGGATGCCAGGGAGGCCTGGCATGCTGCAGTCCATGGGGTCACAAAGAGTCAGACATGACTGAGTGACTGAACTGAACTGAACTGAATATTCCATTGTACATATGCTTGTTTGCTTAAATCCTTTGTAAACAACTTTCATAGACATTCTCCAGCATTTTGGAAGTTGATCATGTATATCTGATGCAGTGACGTGGGAGGCTTGTCTCAGGTGATCACAGGGCTGGACCGAAGAAAGCTGGGCCCATACTTGGTAGACACTTTTTAAAAACGCAGTCACACAGGGTTCCATCCCTGGAGCATTCTGGCTGGCATTTCTGCAGCAAAGAGCTGGAGCTCTGCAGCCAGTCAGCCCCTGTTTGAGTGTCTGTGCTGCCCGCCAGTAGAGTCTTGACCTTAGGCAAATTACTTGACCTCTCTGAGCTTTACCTCCCCATCTGATCAATGGGAAAAATGCCACCTACTCCTCAAAACTGGTGCAGATGGAACACACAAGCCTGCAAAAGGTACCCGGCTGCCCCCCTGCTCTGGCCGAGGCTCCCTTCTGAGCCCCACTCGCCTCCCATGTGTTCCCTCCTTCACTCCTTTGCAGGGTGTGCGATCAGCCATCAGTCAAAAATCGCTGAATGGAACCGACTTTGAGAGCCAGGCTTCCTTTCTCTCTTGCTCACTACTTTGAAAAGTTTTGCTTCACTGCTCTTAAAAATGAAGACATGTATAAATAAGCTGGCTGTGTCCTTCTCCCCGGGTCACTGTTGCACTCCCAGCTGTTGTTCATCCATTCCCAGAGGCTCACAGGACAGGGCCAATCCCTGGGGTGCCGAGGGAGGGGATGAAGGTGTGTGTGTGTGTGGTTGTCTGAAACCTTCCCCCGTGCAGCCGGGTGGGCTCCGTCAGCCCATTTTGGAGGCTGGATGGTTGGATGCCTTGGTCCAGGCCCTTGGCAGATAAAACCCAGGGGCATCTCAACCCTCCTTGCCAGCATCAGCCCATCACTGCAGGGACAGTGAGGCCTCACAAAGGAGGCCTGAGGGCCAGGCAGGCAGGCAGGATCTGAGCTGTGCTGGGAGCTGAACCGGCTGGCCGGTCACTCCAGCTTCTCGTAGGAGGTGCTGGGGAATGGCCTCCGTGGAATTGAGTCCAGCCGCTGAACGGAACCTGGGAAGTGCGTTCTCAGAGCTCTGGGCTTGAAGCTTCTGCCTCCAGATGTCGGTTCCAGCCAGAGACTTGGCACGGGGCCATGCCTTTGATCGCTCTGGGACTCGGCTGGTTGGTTTGCAGAGGGTTGCAGCCTCTGTACCTGGGTCTCAACACCACCTGAGGTCTGAGGTTGACGGGAAAGGGGAGCAGGGTGGCAGGGTCACGGGGTGGGGGGGCCTGGAGGGCAGTGTCCTGGCCAGCATGGAGAGCCTGGTCACTCCCCCTCCCCCGAACGTCATCCACACAGATCAGTGCACAGGCTGTGCTTACTCCACTTCCAACTGACCTGTAGTTACCCCTCTGTGATTCACTGGGGTCACGACTTAGCCTGGAAAAGGTTGCATCGCTGCAACTCTCCCATGATCCTTTGGGACCACATCTGTCCAGTGACCGGCCCTTATTAACCTATGGTCAGCCTGGCCCACAGCGGGCCAGGATGGAATGGGACAGGTGGCTTTGGGAAACAAGGGAAAAGTGACAGTTCATCCTTCCCACTCCCGAACACTGCTCTGGGGTCGAACTGGGCTACCCTCCACCCTAGATGAGGGCCCTCCGGAAGTCAGGCTCCCAGGCTACCACCAAGCCTTCACTTCTCCGAGGGGCTCTTGGGAGTCACAGCATGCCTCCCACAGCCACAGGCCTTCCTCCTGACCCTCTTACATTCTACTGCCAAAGCCAGCCACCTGCAACCTGAATGGGGCTGTGTCACAGAAGTGCTAGTTGCTTAGTCGTGTCAGACTCTTTGCAATCCCACGGACTGTAGCCCATCAGGCTCCTCTGTCTATGGGATTTACTAGGCAAGAATACTGGAATGGGTTGCTATTCCCTTCTCCAGGGGATCTTCCTGACCCAGGAATTGAACCCAGGTCTCCTGCATTGCAGGAATACTCTTTGCCATCTGAGCCACAAGGGAAGCCCCTTGCTGTGTCACAGACCTGCCTTAAAAACCTGGAATGGTTCCGTCCATGGACTGGAGGCTCCCAGATGGGTTTTTGCTTGGCCTATATTGAGTTTTTTAAAAACTTGGAAGTTTTGCATGAAAGGCTGGCTTTTCCAACTTTTCTTGAGACACCGAGTCCTATTCCTGCATAAGTACAGTTGGCTGGAGCTGAGCACAATGCCTCCCTAGGCAGGTGTTCCTTGGGGCACAGTCTCCACCACTCTCTATTGTCTCACAGCCAGCATCCTTCCTTATTACATCACCTGCCTGGTACCTGCATGCTCTTGAGTTGCCCGTCTAGCCTCCAGGCAAAGGCTTGTGGTGTGGGCTAGGGGTGGGGGGCACTAGATGTCATGACTTTTGTCTGCTTTCCTGCTCACCCTTCCATTTCCTCCCTCCCCTGAGCCCTACACCCTAGCACACTGGCCGCCCCAATCTCTCTGCTCACCAAACAAGCCAGGTACCAACATAACAGGACTGGGAAACCTGGCGTGCTGCAGCCCATGGGGTTGCAAAAAGTCTGAGCAAATGAACAAAAAAACAACAACCAACATAACTCTGCCCCCACATAGTTTTCACTCTTTGTACTTCTTTATCTTCATTTGGCAGATATATATTGAGCGTCTATTATGCATGGAGGATCTGAGCAAGGTACTGGGGATAGAAAGATAATAAGATCCATTGTATCAGTCTAAGTTCTCCAATAAAAACTGGGAGAGAACTAATAAGACAGATAGATAGATAGATGGATGGACAGATAGGAACTTAATATAAGGAACTGGCTCATGCAATTATTATTATTTTTTTTACAGTTGCTCAGTTGTGTCTGACTCTTTGTGACCCCATGGACTATACAGCCCATGGAATTCTCCAGGCGAGAATACTGGAGTGGGTAGCCTTTCCCTTCTCCACTGGATCTTCCCAGGGATCGAACCTAGGTCTTCTGCATTGCAGGCAGATTCTTTACCAGCTGAGCCACCAGAGAAGCCCAAGAATACTTGAGTGGGTAGCCTATCCCTTCTCTAGTGGATCTTCCCAACGCAGGAATCGAACTGGGGTCTCCTCCATGCAATTATGGAGGCCAAGAAGTTCCAGATTGGCAGTCAGCAAGCTGGAGACCCAGAAGAGCCAATGGCACAAGTTCCAGTCCAAGTTTGAAGGCAGAAGACTGACAACCCAGCTTCAAGACAGTCAGGCAGAGAGAGGGAATTCTTTCTTACTCAACTCTTTTCTATTCAAGTCTTCAATGGATTGTGAGGCCCCTCCCCCAAATTGGAGAAGTCAATCTGCTTTATTCAGTCTCCTGATTTCAGTGTTAACTTTATCCAGAATCACCAGCACAGACATACCCAAGATCACGTTTGACAGAATGTCTGGGCTCCCCATGACCTAGTTAAGCTGAATAAAACTACCCATCACAGCCAACCCCTGCTCTCCTGGAGCCTACAACTCAGCAGGATATTCAGAGAGAAGGGAAGGAATTCCAGACTAACTAGTAAGTGCCAGAGGAAGTCTCGCTTTTATTTCAAGCTTTACCTCAAATAGTATGTCCTGCCAATTTTTCTTGACCTCCCCATACAATCAGTCACTCTCTCTTGGATGCTTCCAGACACATCTCTCAGGAGAGATGATTTTTTCTCTCTTTTTACAATGGAAAAAAAGACATAAAAAGGTAAAGAAAATATGGTAAAGTCCCATGTACAGACTACCCATACTTAAAAGACAAAGCATTGCAGATACAGCACAGCCTAGGGTGGCCAAGTTATCCCCACCTGCCCAGCTTTTCCTGATTTTAGTACTGAAAGTTCTGGGTCCTGGGACCCCTCAGTCCTGGGCAAACCAGGATGGGTCACCCTAGAGTGGCTGTACTCTACCTTCACCTCTGTGCATACCCCTTCCTCAAAATCACAACCCTCCCACAGTCCCCATCAGAGGAAACCACTGATTTATTAAAACTGAGGGCTACCATTTATGTCTTTCTTTATTCTTTAATCGGTCCCTAAATGATATTGGAGTGATATTTTGTACATGCACACACCCAAACACACACACACCCAGGTTGGGTCCAGAAAACTGGATGACCCTTTTCTGATGGGTGGTGGCAATATGAACGTGGGAAGCAGTGGGTGAAACTTCTTGCAACTTTGAAGGCACAAACTTGCAGGGCAATAAATCACACAGTGCAAAAACCAGCAAGGGGAGAGGGAAGTGGGGGAGGAATGATGTGGGAGAGAAGGGGGATGAGAGCAGGAGCTGGAGGAGGGAGACAGGCTGTCAGAAAAGGATCAGAGAGAGAGAGGACTCAGGTGGAGAA
Organism: Giraffa tippelskirchi; assembly: GCF_054371585.1. Lineage (NCBI taxonomy): Eukaryota > Metazoa > Chordata > Mammalia > Artiodactyla > Giraffidae > Giraffa > Giraffa tippelskirchi. The sequence goes on from NC_137287.1 coordinate 28,540,380, forward strand.
AGTCTTCAAGGGAAGAGAGATGGAGAAGGGACATTTGAAGAGGTGGCTGCCAACTTCCTCTTCGGATGCTCCTGTGACATCTTCAGGAAAACCTACAGCCATTACACACATGTAGAGGTAGACGGATGCTTCCAGGGGGCCCTGGTGAGAGGTACCAGAGCACCACCACTGATGAATGGATGAGCTGCCCACAGGGTCAGCTGACAGACTCCTAGGGCTTCCCATGAGTGCCAGCTGGTTGTGCCTGCGTCCCACAATCAGCTCCTCGAGGGATCCTGACAAATGGTAAGTGTTGGGTGTTATTGGTGGAAGGAGGAAGGGAGGGAGGGATGGAGGGAGGAAGGAAGGAAGAAAAGGAAAGAAAGGAAGGAAGGAAAGGAAAGATGGAAGGGAGGACGGAAGGAAGAAGGGAAGGGTCCAGCGAAGGTCTTTCCAGCGGGGCCGTAAGAGCGCGATCGGCAGAGCAGGGAGGGAGGCTGTGTGCCATCGCGCTGCTGTGGCCCTCGGAGCTGGGAGGCATTCAGGGACTGTTCTCTGATTTCTGAGCCCAGGCAGGAAGGCAGGGAAGAGCTGGTGTGGGGGTGGAGGGTGGGGAGAGACAAAGGCACGGAGCAGAGGGAAGTGGAAAGGGGCGGAGGCGGGCTGCTTAGCAACCACAGAAGATTTAGGGAAGTGGCAGGACCATTTCTCCCGGTGCCTCTAAGGGAGGATTTTATATATATATATATATATATATATATATATATATATATATACAAAGGAACTGCTCACACGCCCACGCTGGCTGTTTGTGTCGTGACGGCTCTGAGTTGGGGTCCTCTGGAAGTCAGGGCTGTCAGAGGGAGGCTGGTGGCCACGTGTGCAGTGGGAAAAGCCACAGGAACTGGGGAATATTCTCCGGCCCCTCAAGGGAAGGGAAGGAAGGCTTGCAGGAGGGTGTGGGGACACAGCCTTGCTCTCCTCCCAGCTTTCATCCGGCTCCTCCAGCAGCCCCTCCTTCTAGGCTTCAACATCATGATTCGAAGGTGTCTGGGGACTTTTCTTTCCATTTTCTTTTCCCCAGGACCCTAGGAACAGCCCTGCTTCAGCTCCTGCCTCCCCACTGAGAATTCTCTGTTGGTTTTCTTTCTTAATTTGATTTTCTCTGGCTCAGAACCGAGATCAAAAGAAGAAATTCTTTCCAGCCTTTTAGGAATAATTCCCAGAATCTCCCATTGGAAATGCATACATAATTACCAAAGTTATTTTTTTCAAAAAATCATTTGTACTCTCTTATCCTCTTCTTTTCCATCACTGCTGCAGGCTTGTGGAGGAGCTGGGAGAGGGGAAAGTTCGAGAGTGCGTTTGGGGTTGCAGATTGACCGGCATCGAATATTAGACAAAGCGGGAGGCCTGGCCCATTCCCTGGCAATGAGAATTTTCCACATGAATAACACTTCTAAAGCAATAAACACCATGGAATTATCTAGTGGGAAGTTATTACCTTTCTAATTTGTTTTAATTGTCTTAATTTCACCAAGTTTGGTGCTGGGTGGGTCCTTAACGCCTACCTGATACTTGCTACCTTCCTTTTAACAGCAAACCTCAAGCTTGGAGCACGTGAGAGCAACTGGCTACAATTTAATAACGGTGTTGCTCTGCATCATGTTTATTTTGGGGGCGCCGTCAGGGAAGCTTTGCATTGATGGCTGGTTCCTTTTTAGAAGAAAGATAAACAGGTAGTAAATCACAGTGGAGGTGGAACAGGATTAATGATGGAGGCTTTTGGAACGGCCTCCAGGTTGTCTGCCTCCCATCCAGGATGCTGGATTTGCAGTCGGTAGGCTGCAGCTCAGGGAAAGGATCCTGTTTGAGGTCAGCTGGTCCAGTCAGTCAGCAGCTGGCACTGAGGGAACCTCAGATGAGAGCTTTCAGTTTTGGTTGGAGCCAGTCCACCTGGCTTTGCAGCCCAGCTGTAGTTCGTTCTGTTCCCTAGGATTAAAGAAGTCCACTCATCAACGTCCACTTTGGGATACCAGGCTGTCAAGTGTGGGCGATTGCCAGTCACCAGATACATGATTCCCCTCTGGACACAACTGCTCTCTCCTCTCGGACCTGGGCTTTGAGTGGAGCAGAGCCATCCCGGCTCCAGGGCTGGGAGGCCATCTGGGCTTGTCTCTCTCTGGGCAACTCACTGACCATAATGGTTCAGGGACGGGCAGTGAGGTGCATAGAGATTTTTGCTGGAATGTTGGGGCTGGCTCTTTTTTGCTGGTCTTGGCTCTAAGAAGATGAGCCAGGAGCTTCTACAGCCGTTTCTGCCACAAGAAGAAGGGAGGGAGCCAACAGTGAGGGAACGAAGCTGAGAGACTGGGAGAGTGAGAAACCTAATCCTGATAGTATCGCTTCCATCCCTGGATCCAGCTGTGCCTGAAGCTATCCTCTACCCTTGGCCGCCTTTACAGCTCCCCTCTGAGCCAACAAATTCCTCTTTCATGTCATCCAGTCAGGATCGTAGTTTCGGTCACTTGCAACCACAGGGGTCTTAACTGATGAAATGGCTCATGCAAATCCTTGGCCACTGAGAGAAAAAAACTCAAAGGGTATGTTCTACAGACGTGGGCGAGTGGCATTGTCACTATACACAAATATCAGCACAGGAAAGGCTGTCATTGTACTATGGAGCTCCAAATTTCACATCATCGTGAGAGTGTCTTGCATGCAATGCCTTGTTTAATCCTTGTAACAGTCTTGGTGTGTATAAATATTTTTATCATCAGTTTATAGATGAGAAGATTGAGCTTCAGGAAGCCTCCTTGCACCTTAGTGCGTGATCAACGCTTGTTCCTCAGGACTTCCAGTGGTCGTCCAGTGGTTGGGTATCAGCCTGCCAATGCAGGGAACATGGGTTTGATCCCTGGTCTGGGTATATCCCACATGCCACGGAGTAGCTAAGCCTGTGCCACAGAACTACTGAAGCCCACGCATTCTAGAGCCCGAGCTCCTCTACAAGAGAAGCCACCACAATGAGAAACCCACTCTCCTCCACAACTAGAGAGCAGCACCCACTTACTGCAACTAGAGAAGGCCTGCGTGCGGCAACAAAGATCCAGCCCAGCCAAAAAATAAAATTAAATACTTTTTAAAAAGCTTATTCCTTAAATTGGGGGATTGAGATTGACATACACACAGTGCCAAATATAAAATAGATAACTAATAAGGACCTACAGTATATCACAGGGAACTCTATTCAGTACTCTGTAATGATCTATATGGGAACAGAATCTAGAAAAGAGTGGATACCTGTATATGTGTAACAGCAGAAAAGAATATGACATTGTAAATCAGCTATATTGCAATAAAAAATTTTTTTAAAAAGTACTCTGTACTCCCAGCCACCCCTCCACAGTAAATAGTTTTCTCACTGGAATGGACAAAACCCTGAGACTGCGTGATTGGGAGGGAACCAAGGGGGCGGTGACAACAGGCAGCACGTAATGATGCTTCACGCTTATGTTATAGGTGATGTGAATACTCCCCCTCTTGTGGTACCCAGGCTCCATGGCTGTTTGGGGAGGGCTGGAGCTGCAGAAAGGGTCAAATTCTTTTTATCCCTGACCACCAATGGACATGCAGAAGCCCTGGATTTAGCTCAGAATGCATTTGGATTCATTGGCTGGGTGACTTGGACATTTCATCATTCCCCCCACCCCCCACTGCTTTTCTCATCAGGAAAATGGAGACTCTGGCTCCCAGGTTCGTTTGTCCCACCCAGCTGCTGGAGCATCAGATGAAGGCAAAGGTATGAAAGACTATTTGCAAAATAACAAGCAGGGCTGCAGGAAGAAGGGGGTCACCTGACATCCTAGATGTGGATGGGCAGGTGTGGACAGGTGTAAACCAACCACCTACTTCTCCTAGTTCCCGTCCAGGGCTGGAGGGAGGCAAGCTGTGCTGTGACCTGAAAGGAACCTTTCTGTCCCCAAAGCAGAGAGAGATAAGAGCTGTGAAGCAAGAGAAGTGAGCCCCGCTACAGGCGCTTGGGGGTTTATTTTTACCCTCTTATCTGTATCCTGAAATGTCAAGCTTGGAGCCACCTCATTCCCCAGCCCGCCACCATCCCCAGCCACTACACATGGCAACACAGCCTGGAAACAGGCCCCTTCTTCTCCTCTGTTTCTCTGCCTCTCCAAGAGAGTCACAGTGCTATGGCGACAGGAGGCATGGAAACCCTGAAATAGAGAAGTGGGAGGAGAGACCTTTTATTTGGGTTCTGGAACAGGCTCACTTCCTCCTAGAGGCTTGGGGTGCAGAGGAGGCCCTTGGCACTGTCGGGTACCTATTCTAAAGTCTCCTTATATATGGGCCCTTTATGTTGCAAGACACAGAAATCCTTATTTAAATTGGGTTATATAATAAAGAATATTTAACTGGCTGAGGCCACTAAAAAGACCAGCAATAGATCAGGCTTCAGGTGAGGCTTGCTCCAGGGGCTTGACGCCATCACAAAGACTTCTTTCTCTCCTCTTGGTTCTGTCTTCTGTGGTGTTGGCTTCCTCTTCAGGCACCCTGCTGGGCTTCCCCACAACCTCTAGCAGTTCCAGAATCTTCCTGCATGGTCACAAATGGTTGCAGTGGTTCTAGACCTCATATCCATAGACTGGTGCTCCTAAGGAAGAGAGAGGAAATTCTTTTTGCCAGAAGGTGCCATGAAATGTCTTCTTGTGTTTCATTGGCTCTGACTGGGTTCTGTGCCCTTCCCTGAGTCAATCCCTTGGGTGCCGGGGTGGGATGTGAAGAAAACACTGATTAGATTGTGACAAAACCAGATTGCCAAGAACAGGGAAGCAACGATTTCCCAAAGATTTCAGGCACTGACCCCAAAAGGTGATGGAATGGATGCTGAACAACAAGAGGGAGACTGTTTCATGGTTTATTCACTTTGTACTTTCATCCTCTCCTGCCCAGGAAAGCCTCTAAGATTAGGGGTGACTGTTTTTATCCAGAAACAGGCCAACATTAATTTCTTCTGTTTCCATCTCTGGGTTTCTGTGTGGTTCTGAGTTCTAAGACGTCGACGTCTGTCACTTCCAAAATTTTGCCAAGGCAACAGAAATCTTTCCCAGGTAGGTACATAAGTACAGGCTGAAATGCCATCCGTTTACCTACCAAATGCTTCCTCTGAATTCAAACTAAAATTCCACACCCTGGCTTACCCGTCACTCACCCCCTTGATACACGTTCAGCCATGGAAACTTATTTTCTTAAAAATATTTATTTATTTGGCTGTGACGGGATCTTTAGTTGCAGCATGTGGAATCTAGTTCCCTGACCAGGGATGAACCCTGGGCCCCCTGCATTGGGAGAGCGGAATCTTAACCACTGGACCACGAGGGGAGTCCCTAGCCACATTCAGTTCCTATTCTTCCTTAAACAAACCAATCTTTCTTGTGCCACAGAGCTTTCTTATTTGTTCTTTCTCTCCATTTAGAATGCTCTTCCCTTAAAACTTATCACAGTTGGCTCCATCTTATCATTCAGGTTCTGCTCAAATGTCATGATTTCTGAGAGGTCTTCTCTGCCCAGCCTAGCAAGTAAAACTATCTGAAATTCTCCTGTCCCTGATGGTTTGAGTAGTCCTCTCCCTTCACTAGTTGTAAGCTCTGTGGGCTGTACTGGTCCTGTTGATATGTATACCTTCCTGGTTCTGTGTCTGGCACACTGCAGGTGCTCAATAAATATTTTGGGACCAGTGAATGAAAATTCTTTTCTGAACCCTTGGAAACTTTTAGAGGTAAAGGCACTTTCTTATATCTTTTTCTTGGCTTTAACTTTGTGTTGTTGTTCAGTCACTCGGGGGATTCTCTGATAGCTCAGTTGGTCAAGAATCTGCCTGCAATGCAGGAGACCTGGGTTCAATCCCTGGGTTGGGAACATCCCCTGGAGAAGGGAAAGGCTACCCACTCCAGTATTCTGGCCTGGAGAATTCCACGGACAGTCCATGGGGTCGCAAAGAGTTGGACACGACTGAGTGACTTTCACTTTCACTTTCAGTTGCTCAGTCATGTCCAACTCTTTGCAACCCAATGGACTGCAGCACACCAGGCTTCCCTGTCCTTCACTATCTCCTGGAGTTTGCTCAAAGTCATGTCCATTGCATTGGTGATGCCATCCAACCATCTCATCCTCTGTCACCCCCTTCTCCTCCTGCCCTCAATCTTTCCCAGAATCAAGGTCTTTTCCAATGAGTCAGCTTTTCTCGTCAGGTGGCCAAAGTATTGGAGCTTCAGTTTCAGCATCAGTCCTTCCAGTGAGTATTCAGGGTTGATTTCAGGGACTCTCAAGAGTCTTCTCCAGCACCACAGCTTGAAAGCATCAGTTCTTCAGTGTTCAGCCTTCTTTATGGTCCAACTCTCACATCCCTACATGACTACTGGAAAAACCATAGCTTTGACTATACAGACCTTTGTTGGCAAAGTGATGTCTGCCTTTTAATACACCGTCTAGGTTTGTAGACGTCTAGCTTTTCTTCTAAGGAACAAGTATCCTAATTTTATGGCTGTAGTCACCATCCGCAGTGATTTTGGAGCTCAAGAATTTAAATCTGCCACCATTTCCACTTTTTCCCCATCTATTTGCCATGAAGCAATGAGACTGGTTGCCAGATGTTAGTATTTTGCATGTTGAGTTTTAAGCCAGCTTTTTTTACTCTCCTCTTTAACCCTCATCAAGAGGCTCTTTAAATTTGGTTCCTACCAAAATGCTCAGCATAAAAGAGACAATATACATACTACTTTCCAAATAAAGAGCTTATTACTGAAAGGATCTGCTCAAAGTTGCACTGAAATTAATCCAGAAAGATACCTGGGAGTGCCAACTGCTTCTGTGAGAAATTCTACTTCCAAAGCCAGTGCATGTGAACATTTGAAGGCATAAAACTGCAGAGGGGAACATGCAGCCATCTTCCGATCCAGATCTCTAAGCATAGTGGCCAGACTACCATTCACAAGTAAAACCATGAAAACAACATGTGATGATGATACTCTTTACTCCTTGACCCAGTGAGACAGAATGAGAAGAACATCCCATAAGAAAAAGATTTCACCCTGTCCGTGGCAGACCCATAAGTCAATGTCAAAACCTCAGCAAGCTGATGCCTCGAAAGGAATCCCCATGCTCTCCATGGACACAAACTCTCCCTAAGTTTACCGAGACCTACCAGCCTGTGACAGTCCTCAGGACAGCCAGGTGATGGTGTGGATGACCCAGAGCAGCTAATGGAAACTCGAAAACACACTTCCTATAGATAGACATCATTGTTTCACTACTCCACGGACAACTCACCATCTGGGGCAACTCAAGGATTCTTAGTCATTGCTAATTCACTGCTCACCAACTCTCAGAGTCAATCCCTCTCTTAGGCTCTGAACTTGGCTCACGGCACCCTGAATTTTGCCTTATAGCAGTGGTCCTCAACCTTTTTGGCAGCAGGGACCAGTTTTGTGGAAGACAATTCTTCCACAGACTGGAGAAGAGGGGGTGGTTTCAGGATGATTCAAGTGCATTACGTTTACTGTGCCCTTTATTTCTATTATTACTACATTGTGATATATAATGAAGTAATTATATAATTCACCAGAATGCAGAATCAGTGGGAGCCCTGAACAACTAGACGGTCCCATCTGGGGATGATGGGAGACAGTGGCAGTCACTCCCAGCTCTAGCATTATTGCCTCTGCTCCACCTTAGGTCATCAGGCATTAGATTCTCATAAGGAGTGTGCAACCTCGATCCCTCGCATGCGCAGTTCACAGTAGGGTTTGTGCTCCTATGAGAATCTAATGCCACCACTGATTTGACAGGAGGTGGAGTCAGGTGGTAATGTGAGTGATGGGGAGTGACTGTAAGTAAAGATGAAGTTTCACTCACTCGCCCACCATGTCCTGCTGTGTGGCCAGGTTCCTAATGGGCCACAGACCAGTACCAGGGGTTGGGGATCCTGTTCTACAGAACTCACCAACATTTATAATAATAATAAATAATCCATATTTCAGTGATAATTTGATTAATATCCATCTTCCCCACTGGATTCCAAACTTCTTAAGGGAAGGGAGAGATCTCGAGCTCACTACGATACCTAGGCATTCTAGCTGTGCCTACCATGTAGACCATGCCTCCCATGTACTTTCTGAATGGAGGAATGGACAAATGAATGGAGCTCAGGGCCTGCTGGGAAGACATCTCACAGTCAGACTGACTCAGTTGGAAGGGAGCAGACGCCGAATTTTTTCAGAGTAAATCAGACCTTGTCATCTCATGACTACCTTGTCTTCCTCATCAAGGCATCTCCTGTGCCTAGAATAGCATCTGGCACAGAGAAGTGGGTCAACAGATATTGGGAGAATAAACACATGAATGGACACTTCCCTGAGAAGCTTGGTTACCTTCTTAAGATAAAGTCCTGGAAAGGCAGGATGTTATTCGGTGATGTTACCGGACATTGACTATTTAGGTGTCAATGTCCTGCATTAGACCCAAAGACACCATTGAGGTCATCCCCTTCAAACTCAGTGGGTCTGCTTCTAGGAGTTGCTAAACCAGCAGGTCAGCATGGGGACAGGGGGATTGCAAACCAAACTATTTTTTCTTGAGACAGTGCTCTATTGGACTGGCCTGTACCACCTTCAGGGGTTACATACTTCAAGTTCAAGTGCGTTATGGCTCTTGGTCCTCATCACACACTCTGAAAAAAAAAAAGAAAAACCACACCCAGGGATGGTACTATACCTTGTGAGACAGTCTGGCCCCAGGCCCTGCTACCAGGTCGGGAGGGTATGGAAAGGGGTCCTCTTTCTCCACAGCCACATCTTCCTTACTGAGGGATCTGAGTCCAAATGGGTCTCTTTGTGTCTGAAGTTTAAGCAACCAGGGATGCAAATATTAGGTTAGGGTCCCTCCTTTGAGTGGGAGAGAGGTTCAAGATTGGCTCTTCGATCACCAACTCAAAATCAAACATCAAAAACCTCCCCCAAAACCATGATGGAAAAGCACCATCAAGCCCAACTTCCGAGCACGCCTGGGTGTCCAGCCCACCCCAGCCCAGCGAACGGAAGTGGCTCACCTCTGAGTTAGAGAACCCCTTCCAGAACCAGAAGGACAGAGAAAGGGATTTACGGGTTCGTCACAGAGTTGTAGGCTCTGGCTGGCCCCCAGGATGAGTTCATTATTTATTCTTAGAGACGGGACTCGAATTAAACAAACAGTGCCTATAAATAGAGCGGGATACACTCAGCTCGGTGTCACTGAAAGGTCCTTTTCACAGGGACAGACGCGCTAAGTGGATGTTCTCGGGTTACCCTGCTGGTACTACGTGGGGAAGGGTTGCCCTTTTTCTTTGTAAGCGTGGTTTAAGAGGAGGGGGAGAAAAACAACAGGCGAGTCAGACCTTGGGAATTGGCCCTGTTTCTGTCTTCCTCATCACCTTTTCTAAACGCTCATTCCCATTATAACCGAGAAGGAGCCCTCGAAGAAGGATGTCGTTCGATAAACACCCTGGCTGGGCAGATTGGCAGGTCCCTCTGGGAATGGATCCTGATGCAGGCTGCATTTGACAGAGTGTTCTGCTCTTCAAGATTAGATTGCAAACTCCTTAAGGGAAGGGACCAAGTGCTAAGATTTCTTCTTGATTTTTCCTATTCTGCCAAGTACAGGGATGACTAAGGTTTCAGACCTTGAGCTGTGAATTAAAAAGGACCCTCTTTAAGCATGGCCAGCTTCATGGTGGGAAGTATGTGTTCCAGGCCTGGTGGAGCTCTGCTCGGAGTCGCACTGAGTGTATGCTTGAAAGGGAATCACTCCTCCCTGAGAGACCTGTGGGGGTGGAAACTTCTGGAATAACTGTGAATAGACTTCAAGCAATGAGGCCCCAAAACCAAATCACTATAGTAACAACAAGAGCTACAGTGGATTCCCAGGTGGCACTAGTGGTAAATAACCTGCCTGCCAACACGGGAGACATAAGAGATACAGGTTTGATCCCTGGGTCAGGAAGGTCCCCTGGAGGAGGGCATGGCAGCCCACTCCACTATTCTTGCCTGGAGAATCCCATGGACAGAGGAGCCTGGCTACAGTACATAGGGTCGCAAAGAGTTGGATATGACCGACGTGACTTAGCATGCATGCACCATGGGTTTGGCATTTGGCCAGGTCTTTCAGATATTATTCTGTTTTATACTTATTTGTGAAAGCTCACGTAGGGACTTCCCTGGTGGTTCAGCGGTTAAGAATCTGCCTTGCAATGCAGGGGATGAGGGTTCAACCCCTGGTCAGGAAGCTAAGGTCCCACATGCCATGGGGCAACTAAGCCCAAGTGCCACAACTACTGAGCCTGCATGCCACAACTAGAGAATCTATGCACCATGACGGAAGATCCCGCATGATGCAGCAAAGATCTCTCATGCCACAACTAAGACTTGATGTAGCCAAACAAATAATTTGTTTTTTGAAAAAAAAGCTCATGTAATCTTTCCAAAAACCCTATTCTCATGATTGTTTTGATTTTACAGATGAAAGAAATGAAGCACCCAGAGATTATGGGCCCTGTTCCAGGTCACACAGCTGGGAAATCGAGATAGGAAGTGAGGCAGTTTAGCTCCAGAGCCTGGTCTCCTGCAGTAGAAACTGAGTTCTTGGAGTAACCATTTATTGCTGCACATGCCTGGTGCAGGCCCAAGCCCATAACACCCCATCAACAGGGGACCCGGGACAGGCCAGTGACAGCAAATCTCAGGACTTCTGCTGGGAATGTTAGGATGAAGATAAGCTGAATTTCCCTCTGGAGGAGAAGGCAGCCTCAGGAGGTCCCATGGCCATCCTGCCACTCCTGGGGGAGGCTTGCTGAGAATGAAAACAGCACTGAGCAAGAGCCAAGCTGAAGACCAGATCCTGCTGACATCCTGTGAACCTTGATGCAGCTGGTCCTGACACCGGAACCTACTCCTCAACTTTGCACTTTCATGAGCCAATGTTTTCCCTTTGCTGGTAAAGCCTGTCAGAGTTGATTTTCTATTATTTGTTGTTGAAAGATCCCTCACTGAGACAGGCTGGCCCATAAGAAAACATAAGAAAACTTTGCCAAACATTTGTTTGGGCAAAGTTAACCCCCCAGCCCCATGTGTAAGTAAGAGCTCATCCTGCAGTTCCCTTTCTTGCATTTGGGCTCTTCCAGAAACACATATCGTCCTGAGACCACATGCGTGCTCAATGGCCCCATTCTCTGCTTACTGAAATCCCAGATACTGCTTTCCTACTGAGGCTTCCTCCAACGCATCCTTCACAATTACCTACTGCCTCATTTGGTTGCCATGATATGGAGCGTATACACTTACTTTGCCCTTATTTTTATTTTGCCTTGCAATACAGTTAGCTATTAAGAAGTCATTCATTAACATTTATTGAAAGCTTCCTACGTGTCATATCCTCAGCTTAAGTGCTAGGGATTCAGGGGGAATAATATCAGCGTATGTCTGAGTTCTGTCTACGTGCCCTGCACTGTGCTTAGCACATTACATGCATCGGTTACGTCACTGCACCTCCTAACAACCCCCACGGGTAAGGATAGATAAAATCTCCACTTTATATGTAACAGAATGGCTAAGTAGGAAGTTACAGAGAGACATCGAGATCAAATAGATAGGAAATTGCAATGGGAGTCACCAGATGAGGATGTAGATTTTCACAGCCAGTACTTTCAAATTAGGTTCACAATTCTAATCCCTCTGATTTCTCAAATCCCTAATCCACAAAGAGGATAAAAAAGAATCAATAGGCATTAAGAGAGAATTTTAGGATGATTTTTTTCTTGGGTGGGAGGGCCGAATCCCATGCTGTCATTCACCTCCCAATGAACACACACGCAGAAGGCGGTTAACCTGTTCCTGCACCTCAGGTATCGCGAGAGCAGCTTCTCGAGGTTCTACGGCGAGTTTGCTGGGTGGCCCTTGTATATAGGGAGGCGGAGGTGACCCCTTGAGCAATCCACAGGATGGAAGACATAGCTGGAAAGCCAAGAAGAGAGGGAGGTTTTCCTAATGACTGTCAATGGACCTCACATGAGTGAGCTGACTGATGGATTTTGTCTCAGGGTGGCTGAGAAGGGCAACCAGTCCTCATCAGGAGAGGCTGGAGATGAATCACCAGATTCTGGTGAAGCGGCTTGGTGGTATGAGTTGCATTAACCCACGCTGGGAACTCTTCAATACCCATGACCATGATCTGGCCATGACCCTGTGTGGTACTTGAGCAAACCCAGAGGAGGCAATGTTATCTTTTGATTCTAAAAGTCAAAGTAAGTACAGGCATACTTTGTTACATGATACTTCACAGATACCGCATTTTTTTTTTTTTACAGATTAAAGGTTTATGGCAACCCTGTGTTGAACAAGTCTATCAGTGAAATTTTTCCAACAGCATTTGTTCACTTTGTGTTTTTGTCACATCATGGTAGTTTTCATTATACTTTAAATGCTCCACCAGGAAAAAGATTATGACTCAAATGATGGTTAGCATTTTTAGCAAAAAAGTATTTAAAAAGTATGTATGTATGTAAATTATGTATGCATATTTATTAGACATAATGTTATTGCACACTTAATAGACTACATGTCTGACTCTTTGCAACCCTATGGACTGTAAGCCCATCAGGCTCCTCTTTCCATGGGATTTTCCAGGCAAGAATACTGGAGTGGGTTGCCATTTCCTCCTCCAGGGGATCTTCTGATGCAGAGATTGAACTCACATCTCCTGCGTTGCAGGCAGATTCTTTATATCCTGCATTGCAGACAGATCCTTTATCTCCTGCATTGCAAGCAGATTCTTTACTGTCTGAGCCACCAGGAAAGCCCCTAAAAGACGTATAGTAGAGTGTAAACATAATTTTTATATGCACTGGGAAACCAACAATTTCCTGTGACTCGCTTTGTTGTGATGTTCCCTTTATTGTGGTCATCTGGCATCGAACCCACGACATCTCCAAGGTCTGCCTGTACCTTCCTCCCCCACCCCTCTTTGTCCTGCATGTCCTCTCTTCTACCCCCTCGTCTGTGTTTGGTGGGGGAAGATGGTGAGTGTCTATTTCTCTCTTCCCCAAAGGCCAGCAGCCCATGATGGTGGGTTGCAGATGGAAGAAGAGGAAAAAGAGGCTCATCTTTAATGATAGTTTTAGGTATTATTAACAACTGGATGAGATTTTGGAAAGGAGACTACTTTGTGACTCAGGAATCATAGAACTTAAAAAAAAAACAAAAAACTACGAGTGAAAGGAAGGTCTCGGTTCCCACCTGAACTGACATCCCATGCCAAGATAAGGACTTAACCCACCGAAATTGTAAAGAGACAAGAAGAGGTAAGACCAAAGTTGCCTCTGTGATCTCACCCCCTAAGTTCTCTAGACAGAAGGCCAGGCAGGTCAAGTGACCCACTCAGGGTCCCAGAGCCAGTGAAAAAGGCAGAACCATGTTCTTATTGCTAAGCTAGTTCTGCCCTCCAAGAAATAACTGTCTCTTCTGTTCCTCACTGGCATATTTTTATCCTGTTCTTCCATTCATCCTGTTCTTATCTTATTCATCATCTTCTTGAATTCCCTTCTCCTTCCTCAACTTATAAATGACCCTGGACCCATGTTGACAGAAGCAGGGCTTCCGTAGGTAAGGTTATCCAAGGATAACTTCAATCATGTGATTGAAGTCATCAATCATTCAGTAAACAACAAGGACCTACTGTATAGCACAGGGAACTATATTCAATATCTTATAATAACCTATAACAGAAAGTAATCTGAAAAAGAATATATATACATATAATACACATATCTGAATCACTTTGCTGTACACAAAACTAACACTGTATTGTGAATCAATTATAACTAAATTTTTTTTAAAAAAACGACTATGATTCAAAGAACAGCAAATTCCTAAGCACCAAATCTGGAGAGTTTCCTATTTCCTGCTGAATGCTTTGATGGTGATTATGATGATATTGGTATTATTAACAGAGTCACTGAGACTCACAAGTTCCAGGCCCCAGAGTGAGTGCTTTTTGCATGCTTTCTGATTAAATCCTAGCCACCCTGTGCAATGAATCCTCCTAAGTGTTAGCCCCACTTAGCCAGGAGGACACTGAGGCTTGGAGGAGCACCTTACAAGGATGCATAGGCAGCCAGCAGAGCCAGATTTCAAAGTAGGTGTGATCCGGGAGCTGTGCTCCTAGCCAGAGTCCCTAGAACCTCACGGCAGCCCTCCCCGCATGGCTGGGAGTTGCCTTCAGGGAGTTTCCTGCTGTTATGCCCTATTCACTAAAATGTGTATGTACCTGCTCAGTGGGGTCCAACTCTTTTGCAACCCTATGGGCTGTAGCCCACCAGGCTCCTCTGTCCATGGAATTTCTCCAGGCAAGAATACTGGAGTGGGTTGTCATTCCCTTCTCCAGGGGATCTTCCTGACCCAAGGGTTGAACCCAGGTCTCCTGCATTGCATTCAAATTATTTACCATCTAAGCCACTAGGAAAGCCAGAGACATCTCAAAAGACTATTTATCATTAATACTACCTAGAAGAAAACTTCAACACAATAGTTCAGAACACAGGCTTGGGAGTCAGATTCCTTGGTTCAACTCATTAGCTACGCATCCTCCATCAAAGTACTTGTGTTCCGAGATTTGGTCACCTACTGTGTAAAATGGTGATGTAGTATCTTCCTCTTGGTATTTTTGAAAGTTATTAGTCTAGTCACAAATATTCTAACTCCCCTTCCCCTCTAAGCACATAATAAAACTATTATTATACTTTTCATCCCCTTTGAAGTTAATCACGGCCATGTAATTTGCTGGTTAGCAAAATAAGAATGAAAGTGACTTCTCATTACCAGAGGGAAGCTTTAAGAATTGATGTGCATCCAATAAGGACCTATTGTATAGCACATGGAACTCCAAAAAAAAAAAAAAAATTGACATGCAGGGACTTGCCTGGTGGTTCAGTGGTTAAGACTCTGCGATTCCAATACAAGGAATGTGGGTTTGATCACTGGCTGGGGAACTAAGATCCCATATGCTGTGCAGGGTGGCCAAAAAAAAAAAAAAAGAATTGATACGAAGTTTGGTTTTTAACTTCATGCATTTCCAATGGCCTGGGTCCCTGAGGGTCTTCGATGAACACAGCCCCTCCTCCCACTTCAAATCACCACTGAACACGTAACAGGAAGGAGAAATACACCTTTGTTGTCTTGAGCCAATGAAGTTTGAGGATTGTTTCTTACCAAGCAAAACCTCGCCGATCCTGACTAATACAGGGTTGGTGGGAGGATTAGATATAACAAAATGAAGCTCCATTAAGATACCTCTATATACATACAAGAATGGCTATAAATTAAAAGACAGACAATAGCAAGTGTTAGCAAAGATGTTCAGAACCTAGAAGCCTCATATGTTGCTGGTGGGAGTGGAAAATGGTGCAGCTGCTTTAGAAAACAGTCTGACAGCTTCTTAAAAATTTAAACATAAGCTTACTGTACAACCCAGCAACTCAACTTTTTATCTTCCTCAAAGAAAAGAAAACATATCTCCACACAAAGACTTGTATGTGAACGTTCACAGCAGCATTATTTTATATCACAATGGCCAAGAAGTTGGAACAATGAAATGTCTGTTATACACAAAATGTGGTATATCCATGCAATGGAACACTATTCAGCAATAAAAAAGGAACAAAATACAAATAGTCCCAACATAATGGTTGACTTACGATTTTTCAGTTTTACAATGGTGCAAAAGTGGCATGCTTTCTTTGGAAGTCATACTTTGAGTTTTATCGTATGATGCTTGACCACAGCTTCTGGTCAACCACGTGACTGCAGAGGTAAACAACGAATACACTTACAACTGTTCCTCACCCAGATAACCATCCGACTGTTCACTTTCAGTATGGTGGGGTGCTCAGTCACTAAGTCATGTCTGACTCTGGGACTCCATGGTCTACAGACTGCCAGGCTCCTCTGTCCATGGGATTCTCCAGGCAGGAATACTGGAGTGGGTTGTCATTTCCATCTCCAGAGGATCTTCCCCACCCAGGGATCGAACCCAAGTCTCCTGACTTGGCAGGCAGACTCTTTACCACTGAGCCACTTGAGAAGCCTTTGGCTTAGCTAATGTATTTGAAAACTTTTCCCAATTTCACCAAGTAAACCTGGAAATGCCCAACTGAACTGTGAGCTCCTGGTAAGCTTGTGATGTTTTGTCTTGTGATGTTTCTTGAAAAAAAAACTAAAGAATAAAGCACAGATGTATTCATTTATATTCCTTATTCCCCTCCTTACAAAAGAAAAGCTAAAAATTTTGATGCGGCAGTTAAAATTTTAATCAAAACACCCTGGTTAATGCCTTAAGAGAAATTCAAATACATAAAACTAGTAAATACATAAAACCAGTCCTGTTTCCTTCTACTTGGGAGGACAGTTTAGGAGCAGGGGAAGACTGTTTGGTTTAAGTAACATAATCCATTTCCAGTCTTGATGATTCTGTTTAGGAAAGAGCATGGGATCTGGGGGTGGGGGCAGACAATGAGATAGAAGACCATCTGTGCCATCTTCTTGATTGCGGGATGCAGGTTAAACCTCCTAACTCCAGACTCACCGTTAATCCCATTGCACAAGTGGGAAAACTATAAACTCACAGGGTTTTGTTAGGGGCTGAGAGTGAGAGGGCTTCCTGAACTCTAGAGCACTAGAGGATAGTTGTCTTTTTTCATCCATGCTTCACCTGGTCACAGAGCCATGAATATAACATGGGATAAACAGCCACAGGCCACAGGAATCGGTTCACCAGAAGTCATTTAAATGGCAATACATAAGCAGCCCTTGTGCTAACACTGTGCAAGGCAGTCCCGGCAGCTTCTATGGGGCAATTAATAGTATTCACTAAATTACATGAGCTAGTCAACTTTACTATATTTTACTATACTTTACCTACTTTACTATAAAATAGGCTTGGTGTTAGACTCTTTTGCCCAGGTGTTGATGAATATAAGTGTTCTGAGCATATTTAAGGTAGGCTAGGCATGATTGTTAGTAGATTAGGTGTATTAAATGAACTTTCTGCTTATGATATATTCAGTTTACAATGGGTTTATTGGGATGTAGCTCCATTGTAAAGTCAAGGAAGATCTGTGCTGAGATATGCTACCAGGCCGACAAACCTCAAAAGCACTGCACTAAGTAAAAGAGGCCAAATGCAAAAGACTATGTATCATATGATTCGATTTCCATAAAATGTGCAGAAAAGAGAAATTTGTAGAGAGAGGAAGCCCTGTGGTTGCTTGGGCCCAAGTGTGGGAGTGGAGACTGACTGTACACAGGTTTGAGAGAGTGTTGGTAAGGAATGGGATAGCCTAAAACTGGATTGTGATAATGATTGCACAGTTTTATGTATTTTTGGAAAATCATTTAATTGTACACTTACAATGGGTCAATATTATGGCATGGCACTTCCCTGGAGGTACAGTGGATAAGAATCCACTTGCCAATGCAGGGGACACAGGTTTGATTCCTGGTATGGGAAGATTCCACATGTTGTGGAGCAGCTAAGCCTGAGCCACAATTACTGAGCCTGCATGATGCAACTACTGAGCCCGTACACTGCAACTACTGAAACATGTGCACTTGGAGCCTGTGCTCCACAACAAGAGAAGCCACCACAATGAGAAGCCTGCACATCGAAACTAGAGAGTAGCCTCGACTCACTGAAACTAGAGAAGGCCTCCATGCAGCAACAAAGACCCAGTGAAGTCAAAAATAAACAATTGAAAAATTAAAAAATCTTATGGTGTATAAATTCTACCCCAAGAAAGCCGTTAAGAAAAAAACTAAGCATAATATCTGGCACATGGGGAAGGCTCGGTAAATGTTTGTTATTATTCCTCATTTTAGGGGTGAAATGCTAGGACTGAGACTCTGCAATGAATTGATTATGAGTGAAAATCTGCCTTCAGTGGTCTGGCAATTGGGGTTTGGCAGGGACCAGCTTCCCTCACAGCTCAGCTGGTAAAGAATTCACCTGCAGTGTGGGAAACCTGGGTTTGATCCCTGGGTTGGGAAGGTCCCCTAGAGAAGGGATAGGCTATCCATTCCAGTATTCTGACATAGAGAATTCCATGGACTGTATAGTCCATGGGGTCACAAAGAGTCAGACACTACCGAGTGACTTTCACTTTCCTTCAGGGACCCCAGTTCTCACATCCCCCAATTTTGTATGTCCTCTATGTTGATCACCACCTGTAACAGACCAGTGGATATTTACATTGTCCTGTACCAAGTTTCTGGGCTTCCCAGGTGGCACTAGTGATAAAGAACCCACCTGTCAATGCAGGAGACATAAGAGACACAGGTTCAATCCTTAGGTCAGGAAGATATCCTGGAGGAGGAAATAGCACCCCACTCCAGAATTCTTGCCTGGAAAATTCCATGGACAGAGGAGCCTGATGGGCTACAGTCCAAAACATCACAAAGAGCGGAGTAACTTAGAACGCAACTCTTACCAAGTTCCACTTGGAAGCCAGGGGTCACGGTCAGGTATCCTAACCATAGTCCACTATTGTTCTCTGCTGACATTCCAGGGTGCCTTGAACCTGAGTCTTTTCAAGATATTACAGGCAGACTTAACTTGGTGTGTCTGTAAAAATGTTTCAGTTCACACTGTATCTCTATCCTCAAACCTATACTGTCAACAGTGATCTATTTTCAATCAGCTTTCAGTGTTGGCTCCCTTTTATCTTTATCTTAATGCTCTTCAATGAGTCCTTGTGTGAGTCTTGCAGAGTCAGGAGTTGAGCAGAGAATGCCTCAAGGTTAAGGTTGGAAATGGGGAAGAATAGGAAACCTCCCTGTTACATGCAGTTGTCTGTCAAGCCCTGCTGTAGCATTCACAGACTGGCTGATGCAATTCCAAACAACTGCCCCTTAGGCCTCAGGGCCCTCTGAATAAAACAAAACTGATTCAGAGAGGCCTTGAATTCTAGTGGGTGAAAGTTTGAAGGGTCACAGTTACAGTATCACTGATGGAAAGATGGAGTCCAGCCCTTCAGTAGTCTGTTCAGGCGGCTATAACAATATCACAGACTGGGTGGCTTGTTGTTATTCAGTCGCTCAGTTGTGTCTGACTTTTTGCGACACCATGGACTGCAGCACACCAGGCTTCCCTGTCCTTCACCATCTCCCGGAGCTTGCTCAAACTTATGTCTATTGAATCAGTGATGACATCCAACCATCTCATCCTCTGTCATCCCCTTCTCCACCTGCCTTCAATCTTTCCCAGCATCAGGGTCTTTCCTAATGAGTCAGCTCTTTGCATTAGGTGGCCAAAGTATTGGAGCTTCAGCTTTAGCTTCAGCAACAGTCCTTCCAATGAATATTCAGGATTGATTTCCTTTAGGATTCCCTGATTTGACCTCCTTGCTGTCCAAGGGACTCTCAAGAGTCTTCTCCAGCACCACAGTTCAAAAGCATCAATCCTTCAGTGCTCAGCCTTCCTTATGGTCCAACTGTCACATCCATACATGACTATCGGGAAAACTATAGCTTTGACTATATGGACATTTGTTGGCAAGGTAATGTCTCTGCTTTTTAATATGCTGTCTAGGTTGGTCATAGCTTTTCTTACAAGGAGCAAGCGTCTTTTAATTTCATGTCTGCAGTCACCATCTGCAGTGATTTTGGAGCCCAAGAAAATAAAGTCTGTCACAGTTTCCGTTATTTCCCCATCTATTTGCCATGAAGTGATGGGAAACAGTGGAAACAGTGTCAGACTTTATTTTTTTGGGCTCCAAAATCACTGCAGATGGTGATTTCAGCCATGAAATTAAAAGATGCTTACTCCTTGGAAGGAAAGTTATGACCAACTTAGACAGCATATTTAAAAGCAGAGACATTACTTTGCCAACAAAGGTGCATCTAGTCAAGGCTATGGTTTTTCCAGTGGTCACATATGGATGTGAGAGTTGGACGGTGAAGAAAGCTGAGCGCCAAAGAATTGATGCTTTTGAACTGTGGTGTTGGAGAAGACTCTTGAGAGTCCCTTGGACTGCAAGAAGATCCAACCAGTCCATCCTAAAGGAGATCAGTCCTGAGTGTTCATTGGAAGTACTGATGTTGAAGTTGAAACTCCAATCCTTTGGCCACCTCATGAGAAGGGTTGACTCATTGGAAAAGACCCTAATGCTGGGAATGATTGGGGGCAGGAGGAGAAGGGGACGACAGAGGATGAGATGGCTGGATGGCATCACCGACTCGATGGACATGGGTTGGGGTAGACTCCGAGAGTTGGTGATGGACAGGGAGGCCTGGCGTGCTGCAGTTCATGGGGTTGCAAAGAGTCAGACACGACTGAGCGACTGAACTGGAACTGGAACTGGATGGGACCGGATGCCATGATCTTTGTTCTTTAAATGTTGAGTTTTAAGCCAATTTTTTCACTCTCTTCTTTCACTTTCATTAAGAGGCTCTTTAGTTCCTCTTCACTTTCTGCCACTAGGGTGATATCATATGCATATCTGAGGTTATTGATATTTCTCCTGGCAATCTTGATTCCAGCTTGTGCTTCATCCAGCCCAGCATTTCACATGATGTAGTCTGGATAGAAGTTAAATAAGCAGGTGACAATATACATCTTTGATGTATTCCTTTTCCAATTTGGAACCAGTCTGTTGTTCCATGTCTTGTTCTCACTGTTGCTTCTTGACCTGCATACAGTTTTCTCCTGCGGCAGATAAGGTGGTCTGGTATTCCCATCTCTTGAAGAATTTTCCACAGTTTTTTGTGATCCATACTGTCAAAGGATTTAGCGTAGTCACTGAAGCATAAATAAATGTTTTTCTGGAATTCTCTTCCCTTTTCTATGATCCAGCAGATGTTGGCAATTTGATCTCTGGTTCCTCTGCCTTTTCTAAATCCAGCTTGAACATCTGGGATTTCTTGGCTCATGTACTGTTGAAGCCTGGCTTGGAGAATTTTGAGCATTACTTTGCTAGCATCTGAAATGAGTGCAATTGTGCAATAGTTTGAACATTCTTTGGCATTGCCTTTTTTGGGGATTGCAGTGAAGACTGACCAGTCCTGTGGCCACTGCTGAGTTTTCCAAATTTGTTGGCATATTTGTTGGCAGGCTGGGTGGCTAGTAAGTAACAAAAATTTATTGCTCACAATCCCAAAGGCTGGGAAGCCCAAGTAAAAGTGCTGGCAGGTTTTGTGTCTGTGAGGACCCAATTCCTAGCTCACAGATTGTCGTTTCACTATATCCTAATGTGATGGAAAGAGTGAGGGAGCTCTGTGGGGTCTCTTTTGTAAGGGCACTAATTCCATTCATGAGGGCTCCACCCTCATGACTAATCACCTTCCAAAGGCACCACCTCCGAATACCATCACAGTGGAGATTAAGGTTGCAAACTATGATTTTAAGGGGATATAAACATTCAGTCATATGTCAAGGCTATATATTGTCACCCTGCTTATTTAAGTTATATACAGAGTACATCATGCGAAATGCCAGGCTGGGTGACTTGCAAGCTGGAATCAAGACTGCCAGGAGAAATATCAATAACCTCATATATGCAAATAGCACCACCCTTATGGCAGAAAGTGAAGAGGAACTAAAGAGCCTCTTGATGAAAGTGAAAGAGGAGAGTGAAAAAGTTGGCTTAAAACTCAGCATTTAAAGAACAAAGATCAAGGCATCCAGTCCCACCACTTCATGGCAAATAGATGGGGAAATAATGAAAACTGTGACAGAATTTATTTTCTTGGGCTCCAAAATCACTGCAGATGGTGACTTCAGACATGAAATTAAAAAATGCCTACTCCTTGGAAAAAAGCGATGACTAACCTAGATAGCATATCAAAAAGCAGAGACATCACTTTGCAGACAAAGGTCCGTATAGTCAAAATTGTGATTCTTTGAATCACACATGTGAATCATTCATACATGATTCAGTAGTCATATATGGGTGTGAGAGCTGGATCATAAAGAAGGCTGAGCAATGAAGAATTGATGCTTTTGAATTGTGGTACTGGATAAGACTCTTGAGAGTCCCTTGGCAGCAAGGAGATCAAACCAGTCAATCCTGAAGGAAATCAACCCTGAATATCCATTGGAAGCACTGATGCTGAAGCTCCAGTACTTTGGCCATCTGAGGCAAAGAGCCAACTCATTGGAAAAGAGCCTGATGCTGGGAAAGATTGAGGGTAGGAGGAGAAGGGGATGACAGAGATGTTTGGATGGCAACACTGACCCAATAGACGTGAATTTGAGCAAACTCTGGGAGATAGTCAGGGACAGGGAAGTCTGGTATCCTGTAGTCCATGGGGTCACAAAGAGTTGGATATGACTTAGCAACTGAACAACAACAATATCAACAAACACTCAGTCTCTAGCAACTAGAGACCACCGTGGCCCTCTAGTTAGCATTCAGCAGGAAGCAAAAGTAGAAAAGAGATGATGCATATAGTAGCATCATCTGAACAACTGGTGGTTTGGACCTATAGTCAGGTCCCTAACAGAGAAAAACATTTTTTATCTTTTCTATGTCCAGGCCCTCACTCCTTACTATAACATTCTCACAGTGCATCCAGCTTGCTGGCTACTCACTGGAGAAAAGACAAAGGTTAAGTGATTTTACTATTAAATAAAAATGAAAAAAAAGAGCAATTAATTAAAACAACTAAGATAAAAACTAATAAATCTAAAGACAGTAGAAGGAAAGAATGAAAGATAAAAGCAGACATAAGCAAATTAGAAAAAAGAAAAACAATAGGATTGGTAAGATAAATCAAAGAACTAACTCTTTTAAGAGACCAATAAAACAGACAATCCTCTGGCAAAGTTACATAAGGAAAAAAGAAAAAAATACTAGTAAATAGCCCTAGAAATACAAAAAGAATGAGAAACAAAGACATGAAAGAAGATTAAAGTTAAAAGCCTGCTTTATTTAAATTTATGCTAATAAAATATTAACTAAAATAAGACAATAAAATACACTCAAGACAAGGTCGAAAAATTCAAGGAGGCAAAAAGTTGAATAAAGAAGGAGCTGATAAAGAACTCTCCATGACTTTGCTGAGATGTGAACTCGGATGATTTGGATGAGGTTGGGAGCGGCAGAATCCCCTGGGCAGAGGAGCCTGGTAGGCTATAGTCTGTGGGGTCACAAAGAGTCGGACACAACTGAGCAACTAACATTTTCACTTTTTCTAACACTTTTTAAAGAAAGAGAGAATTTCTATAGCATCGAGTTGTTTCCAGAACATAAAAAAAGTTTGTAAGTGTCTTAAATAATTTTACAAACCAACCTAACCCTGGTAACCAAATCCTGAGAAGAGAGAGAAAGAGAGACAGAGATAGAAAACTAGAGCCTTAGATCAGACTTATTTAGGGATAGTGAACTGGGTTGACCAGTGTCCTTCCCAAAATCCACACCCACCTGGCACCTCAGGATGTGACCTTAATTGGAAACAGGGTCTTTGCAGATGTAATTATTGCGATGATATCATACTAGATTAGGGTGCACCCTAAATCCAGTGACTGCTATCCTCTCAGAAGAGGAGAAGACAGACAGAGATACACTCAGAAGGAAGAAGGCCACATAAAGATGAAGGCTGAGACTGGATGGATGTAGCTACACACAAGTCGAGGAATGCCATGGCTGTGACTAGCCACCAGGAGCTGGAAGGGGATGCTCCTCTGAGCCTCTGGAGGCAGCAGGGCCCTACTGACACCTTGATTCCCAACTTCTGGAGCTGTAAGAGGGTAAAGTTCTGTTGTCTCAAGCTACCCAATTTGTGGTGGTTTGTTATGGCAGCTCTCAGAGACTAAGACAGATAGGGATGCAGGTGTTTTTCTGTTTTGTGGTCATTTCAGTCACTTTGAAAGAGAAGAGAATATATAGGATAAATTTAACATCTGGAAAACAAGGGAATACAGATGTCCTATGGATGGAGGTTCGTGACACTGTACAGGAGACAGAGATCAAGACCATCCCCATGGAAAATAAATGCCAAAAAGCAAAATGGCTGTCTGAGGAGGCCTTACAAATAGCTGTGAAAAGAAGAGAAACGAAAAGCAAAGGAGAAAGGGAAAGATATTCCCATCTGAACGCAGAATTCCAAAGAATAGCAAGGAGAGATAAGAAAGCTTTCCTCAGCAATCAATGCAAAGAAATAGAGGAAAACAACAGATTGGGAAAGACTAGAGATCTCTTCAAGAAAATTACAGATACCAGGGGAACATTTCATGCAAAGATGGGCTCAATAAAGGACAGAAATGGTATGGACCAAACAGAAGCAGAAGATATTAAGAAGAGGTGGCAAGAATACACAGAGGAACTGTACAAAAAAGATCTTCACGACCCAGATAATCACCATGGTGTGATCACTCACCTAGAGCCAGACATCCTGGAATGTGAAGTCAAGTGGGCCTTAGGAAGCATCACTACAAACAAAGCTAGTGGAGGTGATGGAATTCCAGTTGAGGTATTTCAAATCCTGAAAGATGATGCTGTGAAAGTGCTGCACTCAATATGCCAGCAAATTTGGAAAACTCAGCAGTGGCCACAGGACTGGAAAAGGTCAGTTTTCATTCCAATCCCAAAGAAAGGCAATGCCAAAGAATGCTCAAACTACTGCACAATTGCACTCATCTTATACGCTAGTAAAGTAATGCTCAAAATTCTCCAAGCCAGGCTTCAGCAATATGTGAACCGTGAACTTCCAGATGTTCAAGCTGGATTTAGAAAAGGCAGAGGAACCAGAGATCAAATTGCCAACATCCGCTGGATCATTGAAAAAGCAAGAGAAAAACATCTACTTCTGCTTTATTGACTATGCCAAAGCCTTTGACTGTGTGGATCACAAGAAACTGTGGAAAATTCTGAAATAGATGGGCATACCAGACCACCTGACCTGTCTCTTGAGAAACCTGTATGCAGGTCAGGAAGCAACAGTTAGAACTGGACACGGAACAACAGACTGGTTCCAAATAGGAAAAGGAGTACGTCAAGGCTGTATATTGTCACCCTGCTTATTTAACTTATATGCAGAGTACATCATGAGAAACGCTGGGCTGGAGGAAGCACAAGCTGGAATCAAGATTGCTGGGAGAAATATCAATAACCTCAGATATGCAGATGACATCACCCTTATGGTAGAAAGTGAAGAAGAACTAAAAAGCCTCTTGATGAAAGTGAAAGAGGAGAGTGAAAAAGTTGGCTTAAAGCTCAACATTCAGAAAACTAAGATCGTGGCATCCAGTCCCATCACTTCATGGGAAATAGATGGGGAAACAGTGGAAACAGTGTCCGACTTTATTTTTTTGGACTCCAAAATCACTGCAGATGGTGATTGCAGCAATGAAATTAAAAGACGCTTACTCCTTCGAAGGCAAGTTATGACCAATCTAGATAGCACATTAAAAAGCAGAGACATTACTTTGCCAACAAATGTCGGTCTAGTCAATGCTACGGTTTTTCCAGTGATCATGTATGGATGTGAGAGTTTGACTATAAAGAAATCTGAGCACTGAAGAATTGATGCTTTTGAACTGTGGTGTTGTAGAAGATTCTTGAGAGTCCCTTGGACTGCAAAGAGATCCAACCAGTCCATCCTAAAGAAGATCAATCCTGGGTGTTCATTGGAACGACTGATGTTGAAGCTGAAACTCCAATACTTTGGCCACCTCATGAGAAGAGTTGACTCATTGGAAAAGACCTTGATGCTGGGAATGATTAGGGGCAGGAGGAGAAGGGGACGACAGAGGATGAGATGGCCGGATGGCATCACCGACTCGATGGAGTTTGGGTAAACTCCGGGAGTTGGTGATAGACAGGGAGGCCTGGCATGGTGCGATTCATGGGGTCGCAAAGAGTCGGACATGACTGAGTGACTGAACTGAACTGAACATTGCTTCCTCTCAGGGGTCCACCCAGGTGGTCTCATGCCTACCTGGAGGTTACAGACCCAGCAGTACTTTTCTCCAAGCAATCATGGGGCCTAGGGTGAGAATAGAAATGGAGGAGTAATAGAAAGGGCTTATATATATATAGAATAGTAATAGAAATGGAGTATATGGAAATACTACATGCTAAAGTGTTTAAGAGCTGTAAGTTAAGCTAACTGTGCTTAAAAGCTATCACACTTCTGCTTTGATAGATACATTTTTTTTTTGGCTGTGCTGGGTCCTTGTTGCAGGGTGAGGGCTTTCTCCAGTTGTGGCAAGCCAGCTTCTCTTGTTGTGGTGCATGGGCTTAGTGGCATGTGGGATCTTAGTTCCCTGACCAGGGACCAAACCCTGGACGTAATACCTCTCCCTTCCTGCTAAGTAGTGGCACATGATTTACCCAAGAAAACAAGTAGGGGACAGAGGTGGAGGTGGATAAAGGCAATAGCTGAGTTTTGCTGCAAAAACAAAACAGAACAAAAGTATTCCCTTCCTATCTTATAACCCTTAAATAAGACAGAAAGTGGAATACAACTGTATAATAAAAGAATAATATGACTAAATGTAGCTTAGTTCCACAAATCACAAATGCAAGGATGGCTCAATATTAGAAAATGTGTGAATTCATCATATTCATCCATCAAGGAAGAAAAATGAATCAACTAACAGAATTCAAATTTCTTTCTTCCTATAATAATCCTGTTAAACTGGAGAGAGAGAGAGGCTTCACATGAAAAATAATAAATTAGGAGTCTACAATGATCAAATGATGAATGCATCTTTACTAAAGCAGGATGAGGCAAGAAAGCCTGGTGTTCCAACTCAATATAGTCTTAAATTCTGGAAGTTCTAGCTGAAGTGTGTTATACTCTGAGCCTGGGTTGACCCTGACCATCAGATATTCTATATTTGACTTGCCTGTTGTTTAAAACATTTGAATTCATTTTCAACATTTAAAAGGCTTATAGATTGCACGTTTTTGAAAACACCTGATCTTTGGTATATCTTTAACAACATCTGACCATCTATCAACATGAGGCCTGTTTCTGAAATGGCAGCGAGTGGCTGAAGCTGAGTTACAAACTTCTCCCTTTAGACAAGACTTGTGCTCTGACATTTGCCAGAGGCCTCACTGGGCCCAGTTCGCTCATTTATGTTACTTCCTTGAGTCCCATGGACACCTGAATTCCTGAATCCTTGCTGAAGGCAAAAAGTAGAAAAAAGGGTGTAAATATTGAAAAGGAGACAAAACTATCATTTTAGGGGAATGAAGTGATGAGCTACCTGCAACAGCCAAAAGAATCAATGAAAAACCCTTAAAATGAATGAGAGTTCAATAAGATGGCCAGTTACCAAATTAATAAAAATTCACATGGCAGGGACTTCCCTGATGGTCCAGTAGTTAAGGCTCTGCGTGCTCAAAGCAGGGGGCCCGGGTTTGACCCCTGGTCAGGAAACTAGATCCCACACGCCACAACTAAGAGCCCACTTGCAGCAAAAAAAAAGATTCTGCATGCCAAACTAAAGATACTGCACTCAGCAACTAAGATCCCCCGTGCCACACCTAAGACCTGGAGCAGTAAACAAAGAAAACTCCTCTAGGGGCTGGGGGTGGAAAGAGAGTTTTGTTACCATTTGCAGTAACAACAAATACCTTTGATCTCACTTGGCAAGAAATGTGCAGCATTTATATGACTCAAACTATGAGATGCTACTGAAGAACATAAAAAATGATTTCAACTCAAGAAAAGTAAAACACACCATTTTCCTAAAATTGTTGTAAGGATGTCCATTATTACCAAAAGAACATAAATGTGATATAACTCCATTGAAAATATCAACATAACTTTTTTGGGGAAACTTGACCAAGAGAGTCTTAAATGTTCATCTGGAAGAATAAATGTTTGAGGATAGCCAGCTAGCCAATAAAAATGTCAGAGTCTCATAACAGGGAAGCATCTGTTCAACAAATAATTAAAATTTATTATAAAATGATTAAACTTATATGATTATAGGAACGACCAACAGAAAGAGAATTAAAAGCATAGAAACATACCCAAACGTACACATAAACACAGTCTAAGTAAGTCCTACTTCACATCAGCAGGTAAAGAAAACATTTTTTGTAGAGCTGTCATATGATCCAGCACTCCCAATCCTGGGCATATACCCAGACAAAACTATAGTTTGAAAAGACGCATGTACCTTATGTTCATAGCAGCACTATTCACAACAGTCAAGACATGGAAACAATGTTGACAGATAAATGGATAAAGATGTGGTACAGACACATGCAATGGAAAATCACTTATCCACAAAAATGAAATAATGCCATTTGCAGCCACATAGATGGACCTAGAGATGATCATACTAAATGAAGGCAGAAAGAGAAAGACAAATACCATATAATATCACTTATTATATTTAGATGTGAAATCTAAAATATGATACAAATGAACTTATTTACAAAACAGAAACAGACTCACAGATTAGAGAACAAACTTACGGTTACTGGGTGGAAGGATGGGAGGAAGGGATATTTTGGGAGTTTGGAATGGACATGTACATACTGCTTTATTTACAAGGAATAATGTAATTCTTACAAGTATATAAGAGAAAGAAAATTGGGTCAAAAAAGGGGAGATGACACCAATAGGCAATTCACACAAAGTGCTGGGTGGGGTGAGGAGAGAGAGAGAAAAACAAATGGCCAAGAAAAACAGATGAAAAAATTTACTCTCAATAGTAATTGAAGAAATACAAATTAAAATAGTGACATGACATTGAACTTGGTATACTGTTAATGAAAGTCACAACAATGCTATTCTTAGAGAGTCTGTGGGAGGCTGGGTTCTCATATCCTGCTGATGTGAATATAAATTGATAAAACCTTTTTAGAGAGCAAGTCAGCTGGATATGTCAAAAAGTAAAAACACTTTCTTACCCTTTGATTAGGAATTGCCATGCATCAGAATTTATCCTGAGAACATTATCATGGATGTGCCCAAAGGCTTAGTGTAAAAGAGATGCATGTCACCATTCCTTCTAATGAGGACAATTGGAAATGGAAGGGTCAACAACACAGAACTGGTTTGAAAAAGTCCAGGCCTGATATGAGTATGTGAGAGCAACTCGGATTGGTCAGCATCTCTCATGCACATTTGATGACTATTTTAGATTCCACCCACACAAGGAAATACTCTGTGCCACTGAGTAACGTGGAAGAACATTCATCATATAGAAAAACTGTATACAATAGCATCTATGGGAAGATTCCATTTTAAATGAAATATATAGGTAAATAGAGACAGGAAACAACCTAGGATACAGATCAAAATGCCAGAAATGATATCTCTGGCTAGTAAAATTAGATACAGTTTTTTGCCTACTCTTATATTTTCTGGGCTTCCCTGGTGGCTCAGACAGTAAAGAATCTGCCTGCAATGCCAGAGCCCTAGGTTCGATCCCTGGATTGTGAAGATGCCGTGGAAAAGGGAATGGCTACCCACTCCAGTATTCTTGCCTGGAGAATTCCATGGACAGATGAGCCTGGCAGGCTATACAGTCCATGGGGTCGTGAAGAGTCAGACACGACTGAGAGACTAAACACCATATATGTTATATTTTCTAATAACTGCACAAGAGTCTACATATAATTTCTTTAGTAGAAGTTCATTGATTTTGTAAAGTAATGATCAACCCTGGTGGAGGCTACTCTTGGGTCAAGGATGGCCACAACGGGAGAGTGTCCATGGCTAGGGTCAGGGTTCAGGAGGTGAGGTAAAGGGTTCCAGCCTTTCAGGAGAACAAGATATGTACATGTCAGGAGATTAATATATGAATATGTATAGGAAAAAACCCTCAAGTGATGGGATTATGGTGGTTCTTTCCTTTTTTAAAAAAAAAATCTATTTATTTATTTTTGACTGTGCTGTGTCTTAGTTGCAGCTCATGGGATCTTCATTGCAGTGCGAGGGCTTATATTTCTAGTAGTGCCACGGGCTCCAGGGCACACAAGCTCAGGCACGTGGGCTTAGCTGCCCTGCGGCATGTAGAATCTTAGTTACCTGATAAGAGATTGAACCCACGTCTTCAACACTGGGAGGCAGATTCTTAACCACCAAGGAAGTCCTTGGTTGCTACTTTCTTTTCTACATTCTTTTCTATCGTTCAAATATAATGCAATTTTGTGTTGCTTATAATTGATTGGGAGGGGCTGAACACAATATAACTGGTAAATATTATAAAAGCCTGCCTGGGCTATAAATCCCGCCAGGGCCTGGTCCTGCCAACCGCTGTATCCCACCCCCTCCTCCCTTCTTAGGTTGATATTTACTAGTGCCTGGGCTCCTGTTGCTTCCTCCTTCCCACATCTGCTTTCCTAGTTTTCTCTGCCAGGAGAGACTTTTCATTTTTTATAGAAAATACAGGTTCTTTATATTTTATATTTACATTTTTATATAAAATATCTTTTGGATATTGCAATAGGAAAAAAAATATCAGATAACTTGGAAAAAGATTTCTTAAATAAAAAGCATCAGTTACCGGGGACGGGAGTGGGATAAATTGTAAACACTGTAAATCAACTATGCTCCAATAAGATTTTAAAAGAAAGAAAACTTAAAAAGCATCAGTTACAAAAGGAAACAGTGATCTATTCTATTATGTGAAGAACGTTAATTCATCAAGAGATACCTTCAAGAAAGTGAAGAGGACAGCAAACAAAGAATTAGAATTGAGAATATATTAAGGATCCTTTTAATAAGAAAAGCACCGGCAATTATAGAACGATGGGCAGAAAACGTGCACAGATACTTCTCGGAAGAAAGGAGATATATTTGACCAACCATATCCAAAGAGATGCCCACCATTAAAGGTAAAAATGCAACTCAGAACAGCAATGAGGTACTATTTCACACACAATCTATTGGCAAAAAATGAAAAAGCCTGACAACACCTAGCACTGGACCTATCACTTCTCATTCACACGGGCCAGGGAGGTTTAAGTTGGTGCAACCATTTTGGGAAAAGTTTGGCTTTGTACTCTGAAATCGAGCACATGGATGCTATCCAACTCAACAATTCCACTCTGAGGTGTGTGCCCAAGAGAAATGTTTGCACATGTGTAAGACCAGGGACAAGACAGTTCATCAAAGTACTGTTTACTATATCAAGAATCTTTGACCAACTCAAATGACTGGTAATGAGAGGGTGGCTGGATAAACTATGGGATGCTCATATAATAAAATATTATAGAGGAGCCAAAACAGATGAAAGACAGCAACATGCAACAAGAAGTGAATCTTAACAGCATAGTTCCTAAAAAATTACATATAGCATAATGCCTTTTCTATAAAATTAAGAACATATATACACATAAATAGATACATACACTTTTCTGAATACATATAACATATATATAAAACAGTGAGACTAGATAAAAAAAGAAGGACATACTGAACACAGACATCAGGATGAGGGTCCACTTTGGCTTGGGAGCAGCAGGTAAATAGAGTAGGGGTAGATCTACATGGTTAGATGCAGGTTATAATCTTATTGTCAAGGTTCTAGCTTTTTTGGTTTTAAAAAAAAGTTTTGTTTTGTTTTTAAAAACCCTCCTCTCCCACTGCAGGAAGCACAAGTTCAATCCCTGGTCGGGGAACTAAAATCCCACATGCCACATGGTGTGGCCAAAAAAATCAAGTCAGATCAAATGATGGAGCATTTATGAAAAAAAATAATTAAAGCAGGTCATGCATGGATCAATGGTGATGCGCTTCATGAACCAAGGATTATTAATAAATTATGCACTTCTGTGTATCAGGCATCCAATAAGAAAGAAAAACCTAGGTTAAATGAAAGTTAGAATACAATAAAGGAAACACAATTACTAACTAGAGGAAACATAGGGAGCTGGAGTCTGGACAACAGATTGAAGATTCAGTCTGAAGGCATACATCAAAGGTTTGAAGCGCCTGCTATAAACTACATGCAAAGGTATCATCTAAAACTGCACTAAGAAATAAGTTAAACAGACCTACCTGGGGCTTGTCTTTGTTTTTATAAAAGTTCTCTTCCATTTCAAAAGCACCCTCTGATACCACTCAGTGAAACCAGGGAACAGCCCGGGGACCCTCAGCAACTGAAGACATTGGTTCCTTGGGTTTTTGCAAGACAACTAAGCTCTCACGTCAGCTGGAAAGACTTGTCTCATGCTATCTTATTCCTACAAGGCATTAAATGTGAAATAAGGCCTTGCTGGGCAGTTTGCCACAAAGTCTACTTTTACAGCTTTGGTAACCTATGCTCATGGCATCTCAGAACTCTGTAATGCATATCACAGTGCTTGGAAGGTTTGGTCATTTCCAGGCAATGAGTATGTGTGTGTATATGTATGTGTGTTTAATCAAAGTAATATTTTACTGTCATTCCATTCTTACAAATACAAAAGCTGACTCTGCTTTTAAGTTTCTTTTAAGACCTGAAAAAACAAAAACCAACAACCTGTAACTCCAGCCTCTGGGCCATAT
Source organism: Giraffa tippelskirchi (assembly GCF_054371585.1). NCBI lineage: Eukaryota > Metazoa > Chordata > Mammalia > Artiodactyla > Giraffidae > Giraffa > Giraffa tippelskirchi. Next base: position 28,572,911 of record NC_137287.1, read on the forward strand.
TCTACTTACTGTCTGGCACGTAGTAGGTGCTTCCTGAGTGTTTTGTTGAGTTCACTGGCACTGTTTTCCAAATAATGATGTTGAAGACCCTGGATTTCAAGAGTAAACACTTGTTCAGTGAGTCATCCTTTCTACAGATCCTGTTTATACAGGCACACCTTGTTTTACTGTGCTTCACAGATACTGCAATTGTTTTTACATATTGACAGTCTGTGGCAACCCTGTGTCAACCATGTCTATTGGCATTTTTCCAACAGCATTTGCTCACTTCATGCCTTGGTGTCACATTTTGGTAATTCTAGCGATACTTCTAGATCTTCCATTATAATATTTGTTATGGTGATCTGTGATCCATGATCTTTGATGTTACTGCCATGACTTATGGAAGGCTCAGGTGATGGTGAGCATATTTTAGCAATAAAGTATTCTTTAATTAAAGTACATATATCCTTTTTTAGACATTATGCTATTGCACACTTAATAGACCACAGTACAGTATAAACATAACCTTTATATGCACTAGGAAACCCCAAAATTCATATGACTTGCTTTATTATGATACTTGCTTTATTGAGGTGGTCTGTAAACAAACCTATGGTATTTTGAAGGTGTGTCTATATAGCAAGAAACAATCTAAAAAGGATGAATATATTTATGGGGGAGGTATGTCAGAAGAATAGTTGAAATTTGGGACTGTCTCTGGATGTTAAGGACACATTGCTGTTGTTTGTGAGATCAGCCACTGTGACAAGGACACACCTTCAGAGTATATTCAGAATCCAGGGAGTCAGAAAATAACACACACACACACACATACAAACACACATTTAGTGACAGAGAGATGAAGAGATTAAGACAGAGCCCTCCTACATTAATGATCCTCTTGTACAGATAACAGTCAAATTTTCCAAATCATTTTGTTTTGTCCGTCGAATTTGGTCACCAAAAGACAGCAGCAGACAGATGGAACGATGAAAGAAATAATTAAAACCTTACCCATAAGGTTATCAGCCAGAAGCAGGAATTATTGAGAGAAGCTCTCTAGGAGGAGGATGGAAAAGTCACTTTTCCTGTCCACCACGGGTGTGTTATCTGAAAGGAGAAAAATATCACATACTTTTCAGAAGAAGCTCATGGGCCAGCCCACGCAGAAACTCATATTCATATTTTCCCAATTGAGGTCAATCACATCTAAAAACATCTGGACCGCCCCTCCCTTCACTGTGGCTCTTTCTTGATTCGCCCCACCTGCCAAGCCACTTGGTTCTTTTTTGCCATCTATGCACATATGTGTTCATTTTCCCCTAAATTAACTTGCTCGTGGGTTTGCTAGGGTCCAAGTGTTAAGTTATTTCACGTGTGCGGCACCGCCCATCAGTTTAGCACAACTGGGTACATTTATGCTGTTGGCTTGACCTGACTTGTATTTGCTGAAATGCAAAGGCACCCGGGGCATAAACAGATGTCTCCAGTCTCAAGGCTGCTAGGGAGTGGGTGGAGGCAGGTACAGGGAAGGTCCTTCTTTTTGTCTCTGCTCCCCAGCATCTACCCCTCTCCAAATTCATTGCCAGTCTGTGCTTTACCTATTTCTGCAGTCATGTGTCAGTAAAAAAAGAAGAGAGAGAAAAAAAAAGCTCACCTACCAAATACACTCTAGGAGTGTGGGATCAGCACACCAGTGTTAGGTGTGTACACTTCTTCTGTGTTTGCACCCAAATACAAAGCAACAGGGGCTTCCCTGGTGACTCATATGGTAAAGCATCTGCCTGCGATGCTCGAGACCTCGGTTTGATCCCTGGGTGGGGAAGATCTCCAGGAGAAGGGAATGTCAACCCACTCTAGTACTCTTGCCTGGAGATATTCCATGGACAGAGGAGCCTGGTGGGCTATAGTCCATGGAGTCACAAAGAGTAGGTCACAACTGAGTGACTAACACTTACACTTTTCACAAAGCCACAGATGGGTATGGATGAGACAGTGAGGGCAGATACCAAGAGCTTCAGGATAAACCACCATAAAAATGGGTTGGCCAGGTTTTTTTTTTTTTAATTCCACCAAACTGTTAACTGTGTTTATTTCTTAAAAACTATTTGTGGTATAATTTACGTACAATAAACAGCACATACTTAAACTGTATTTCCTGAATGATAACTGGCAACGTGTGTGTTGTGACATCGTCACTGCTAGAGTTTGGACATTTCCATCAACTCCAAACGAGTTTCCATGTGTGTATGGCCAGGTTTTCAGTTTGGAAGCCTTTTTGGTTTTGAGGGAACTGGAGCTCACCTAGGAGTCCAGGGCTTACCATGGGGTCACCGGTAGTGTTGAAGAAATCAACAGCAACCTCACCTCATTCCCCAACCCCTACCCCCACCCCACCCCGCCCCCGCCCCCGCCCCCGCCCCAAATCCACCGCTTCCGCAGGAAAAACAATCCCTCTGACCAACAAAAGACTTGGGACTTCCAGCATGACTCACCCTCAGTCCTGGGGCGCATACTCGGGTTCTGATAAGAGGCAGTCAATCTGTCCTCCGTTTGTTTATAATGAGTCATGCTGGAAATCAGGCAGCTCCTTTTTTTTTTTTTTTCCCCTCCCATGTCAGGGTTGGGCAAGAATTAGAGACAGATACACCACCATTCAAGTGCAATCATCCTTAAAGTGTCCGGTGACCCAATGGGGCCCCCTACTGGTGGAGACAGGGAAGGCCACGTCGTGGAGCGTAGGTCTGCCTTTCTCCTCACACGTCAAGGCCACATCTTAGCGACTTGCAGATTGATAAGAGAATTGGGAAAACGCAACTGAGTTTTCTGTGCATTCTGCCCACTACCCCCAACTATTAGTGGCAGAGTGGAGCGTGAGTCACAACTTGCAGCCGGTGTATACACTGGAGCGATTAGCCACATAATTGCTTCAGTGATGAACCTTCCCCCAGCTGCAATCCGCCTCCCCCTCGGAGAACTCGGCCAACAGTCTCAGTGGCAGGGATACTGAAGGCCGAGGTTTACAAAGCGGGAGTTGTGATTCTTTTAGCTAGTGCCCTCTTGGCCCCGATTTAAAATTCCTGCACACAAGTCTGATGGGAGCAGGGGAGAGGTTTCAACTAGAATTGATGTCATGATCAAGCCAACGTAAAGTAGATTGATCTGCTGTTTCAAGGTATTGAGGCAAAGCGCTCTGTTTGGATAACAAATCACCATAGCAACTCAGCCGCCCCAGTTACAGTAGGCGCAGGATGACCAAAATAAAAATCCTTACCCAGTCTCAGAATTGGCTCATGAGAGCTGCTCTACAGACTTTCAGTTTCCAGACAGCATGAGCCAGCATGTATTTTGGTTTCCTAAATTGCTGAAAGGGACGCTTTAAATAATAATAGAACCATCCAGCCAGGTTACAAACAGAGGGGTTCTGGGCTGTCCCCCTTTTCAGCTTAAAACACAAGCAGACCTCAGTGCCAAGCAGCAGCATTTGTCTCTGAAACAGACATTGGAAAAGGGCTCATTGTTACTTATTGTGGCTTGCTAGTTCCGTTCCAAGTTGGGGGTACATGGTACTCTAAATGCTGATTTTTAAGAAGAGCCAAATCCATTTGAAAACAGGTTTTCTGTAGGTGTGAAAGGAAGAAAAGCAAAACCACTCTTTCTTTCCTCCACCCCCAGGATCCCAAGCACTGGGTTTGGGTTCCATTAATTATCTGCCCTCTCTCCAGCATCTGCCTTCTCTCACTTGGCTCTGCTCCTTCCGATCACCAGCAGACAAAATTGCCTTGGCCATAGGGCTTGCCCATTCTTCTCTTCATCCACACTGTCCAGGGCTTCCTTTGGCCTCTCAGTCTGGTGTGTGTCCAGAGCTCCCTGCAACCACCATTCGGGATGCCCAGTGTTCTCTGCCTGCTGCAAACCCAGGCAATAAGCATCCTGCTGCTCCTCTCCTAATCCTGTGGGTCATTCCCTTGAGATTCTCTCCTGCTTTTGATTCTGGTTGCTGCATGATTCAGAATCTTCTTTTTATAGTCTGTCTCCTCTATTGTCTCACCTCCTAAATTTAGGCACTTTTTAAAGTCCTGTTTCATACTTGCATTAACCATTTATCTGATGTCTTCAATTCTCAGTTCTAAGCAGATATCTACTACATTTTCAGCTGAGACTGTTTGCCTATAGATTCTCTCAAAACCAACCCTATCAAAACTGAATTTAATCTTCCCAACACAACCGGATCCTTCTCCAGGCTCTGTTAACAGCGTCATCATTTCCTAAGGCTTAAAGGTTAGGTGTTATTTAGACTCTTCCTAGGCAGATATATTCTTTGCCACATTCCATTGATTGTCCATTGATGCTTCTTCCATTTGTGTCCTTCTTTCCATTTCCAAAGCTATCGTCTGAGTTCTGGTCATCATCACCAGAACTGTTACTGAAATTGCTACAACTTCTGAAATGGTGTTTTCACATCCAGGCCTTCTTCAAGACAGCAAATTATGGTAGAAAGAAAGTAGGCTTTGGAGTTGGACTCCCATCTCTGCCATTTACTTTCATTGTGACTTTCCTTTCATAATCCCTGAGTCTTAGTCTCTTTACCTGTAAAACAAGTATATATCCGTACTTTGAGGTGTGAGGATTTAATGGGGGTAACATATGAGAAGGACAGAGAAGCCTGGTGTGCTGCTCCTATAGAGTTAGAGTCAGACACGACTCAGTGGCTGAACAACAACTTATGTAAAATATCTGGCGCACTTTAAACGCTCAATTGATGTTCCTTTCCATTTCAAACTTTACTACCAGACCAAAGCCTTAAAACAGACTTCCTAGTCATGTCCTTCTCTTACTCAAACATACGTTTTTCTACCAAAATAAGGACAAACTCTTTGAGCCTAGCACCTGAGAGACTTGCATAATATGGCCCCCGTGTCTTGCTCCAACTCTACTGTTCATGACTCTTTCTTTAAACACCATCTGCTCCTTTGCTGGTGCTCTGGACTTGGACTTAAGTGCATTGTCTGCATCTCTGTATGATGAAATTCTAGCTGTTCTTTAAGACTCATCTCAAATCCTATCTTCTCTCTGAGGCCATCCCTGTTCCCTACCATTGGATATGACATCTTTCTCTGGCCCCTGGAACACTTATCCCTCTCTGGTGACATTTTTATTATTCTACTTGGCTCATGTTCTTTGTTTGAATTCTCTTTACTGCACGACTGAATGTCCTTGATGGCACAGACTGTTACTGCACGGAGCCCAGAGAGAGTCCTCTGCCTTATGCAATAAACGCCTTATGCCAAAAACAAACCTGCCTGGTCACGCTTCCCTTTGTCTACTGAGCTTTCTTCTTCCCGAAGTTTCTGTTGGGTGTCACCCTTCCCAGAAACAAAGTTGCACAGGGAAGCAAATATTTTACTCAGTGAAAGGCATTCGCTCGGACAGCAGAGTTCTGGAGCTCATCATTACGGGAAAAGTGTCCCTGAATATCCTCTCAATAATTCACGTCACGATTTCATCAGACCCAGTTTATTTACTGTTTTCATAAATCCCAGGGAATTCCTTTGTTTGAAATCACAACTTGGTTTTGTATACTTGTCTCTCGGGCCCTCAGGCAGCACTGTTCTTCCGATGTAGAAAAAACTTCTTCATGCAAATGGATCCTTGGGAATGTCTGAAATTTCTTTCTTCCTCATTCATTAATCAGCCTTTTTAACACTGATAATACAACACAGAAAAGGAACTCAGATTAAAGATTCAGTTGAGCGTTTGTAAACAACGAAAAACAGAGGTCCACTGAGCCAGCATCTTAAAATGCATCTATGGTTCTTAAATATCTAATCAATTTATAGTTTTTAATATTAATGTCCTAGTTCTAAAGTAGGAGAAGGAAATGGCAACCCACTCCAGTATTCTTGCCTGGAGAATCCCAGGGACGGCGGAGCCTGGTGGGCTGCTGTCTATGGGGTCGCAGAGAGTCGGACACGACTGAAGCGACTTAGCAGCAGCAGCAGCAGCAGTTCTAAAGTACAGTTCTTAAATATGTGTACATATACTACGTATGTGTGTGCACATGTGTTCGTGCTGCTGATTCAGTCGTGTCTCTTTGCAATCCCATGAACCTTAGGCCGCCAGGCTCCTGTCTATGGGATTTCTCAGGCAAGAATACCAGAGTGGGTTGCCATTTCCTCCTCCAGGGGATCTTCCCCACCCAGAGATAGAACCTGCATCTCCTGCACTGAACGGGGATTCTTTACTACTGAGCCACCAGGGAAGCCATATTGTGTGTATGTGTGTGTATATACATAGATATATCCTTTTTCCTCATTCATGAATCAGTCTCTTTAACACTGATACAACACAGAAAAGGAACTCAGATTAAAGATTCAGTTGAGCTTTCATAAAATGACAAACAGAGGTCCACTAGAAGGTTTAATTTATACTTTCTAGTTTACAAAAGTTTCATTTTAGGATGAATGAGGCTGGAAATATGGTTTCATCATTATATGGGAGCTCCTGTTGGCAACATCATTTGCAAAGTACAATTTTCAAAAGGTTAAACACATGGGCTCTCATACAAACAGAAAAATAACAGAAGTCAAAGATTTTTTTAAAAAAATTCAATCCCATTAATGAGGAAACCAGTTAGATATTGACTTAAGAGAAAATCGAAGGACCTGGAGATTTGTAGCTAATCAAAGGAACGCAGAAATAAATTTACTAACAAATGCACAATTGGTTAATGTCCCACCAGACAATAACCTTTGTGATGTTACTGGACAAGACCCATCTGTAGAGCTATCAGCTTTCTGCAAGTTAACCTCTATTATTTATAAGCACGCAAAATAGTTCTCCTAAGCAGTCAGCAAAAGGTTCACAACTCTAGAAAATCAGATAATCCCTGGGCAGCAGAGGTCACTAGACAATATCCAGGTCTGCAGAGAAGAGGTACTCAGTATTTTCTTTGACCTGTTTCCAAGTTTTGCGTATTTGCTCTGCACACTCTTCTCTGAGAGGCATGGAAACCAACCAATCTGCTTTCTCTATATTTGTTATTAGATTCATGAAAGGAGACACAAAACAGTTTCCCACTCTCCACTGGGCCCTCCTTTGCCCTCAAGTTTTTCATTATGAACTCTGGAGTCAAAGTGCTTGAGTTGAAATCATGGTTCCACCATTTATTGGATGACTTTGGGAAAAATTATTTAACCTCTCTGTGCCTCAGTTTCATCACTGTAAAAGAAAATTTTAAGTATCTGTAACTTCACGGCTTTGCCATGAGTTAAAAGAGATAAAGCACAAGCGCTAATAAATTTGAGTTATATTACTACTGACTAAGGGTTTCATCCATGGGTTGGGTTACAGTGCATGGGTTCGCAAAGAGTTGGACGTGACTGAGGGACTTAACACTTTCACTTTACAAGGGTTCATTATTCTACCAAAGTATTGGGACATAAACATTTTGAGAAATAAATTGACACTATACATTAAAGAGGGTTTAGGTTCTACATTTTAAAGCAGAAGCAAAATAACTGTTAGTCTCTCAGTCATGTCCAACTCTTTGCAACCCTATGGACTAAAGCCTGCCAGGCTCCTCTGTCCATGGAATTTTTCCAGGCAAGAATACTGGAGTGGGTAGCCATTCCCTTCTCCAGGGGATCTTTTCCACGCAGGGATCAAACCCGGGTCTCTTGCATTGGCAGGTGGATTCTTTACCATCTGAGCCACCAATGGAAGCTCAAAATAATTAAATCATCCAAATGAGGAAATTAGTAAATAACTTATTTAAGAGGTTACAATAAATTCTTGTTTCAAAAGAATAATTTACTTCTTTCAACTTCAATGTTAAAGGACAAAAATGTATGAGTCACAGGTGGCAAGAATTAATCTTTGTTGAGTTGAGGTGTCCCAGGCATTGTGCTTACAACATATTCACTACATTGTCAACAAACGAGTATTTTCAGAACTGTTTTTTTTCCCCTCCTTATCGACACATGCTACAAAATGAAAAGCAGCAAAGGAAAATAACCAGAAGAAAAATACACTGGAGCCTTAGAAAGTGGGCTCACCAAGCAAGTCAAATGCCAAAGCAGTGGTTCAAAGTGCATTTCAGCTTTAATCACTTATTCTGTATGAAAAACTAATTAAATATTCTCTATAATTTTAAATTAAATCTACCAACACATTGGTAACTATGAAGTACTGGGAATGTATTCCTTTTCACTCCACTTGGTTGTTTTTATTTTGCCCACAGAATGTTGAGGAATATACTGAATAAATACACACATTTTATTAAAACATACACAAACAACTCTGTCACAAATTGATGTAAATGGTTAGGTATCCCTCCCATCCAAATTTTGGCTTATATAACCTTAAATCAAAAAAACAACAGTGGTGTAGGCCACCAAAAACCTATGGATAAAGATGGTAGATTATGTACTGAAGCTCAGAATCAGACAGGAAATAGCTATAAACGAAAATAGAAAGCAAAATAATGAAGAAAAGTGACAACTCATGTCAAAGTCTGGGTAAATTTTAATACGCTCAAGCCTGAGAAAAGAATTTTCCTAAAATGTTGGTTCTTAAGGGGACATTCCTAGGTTCAACTGAACACAAAAGAGAAGGGAATTGCCCTAAAGAAGTTTTCTGAGCCAGAAGAAAATCAAATTATGCTTGAAAAACAAAAGCAAAGACTAATAATGCCTGTCTTTCTCCCCCATCCACTTCTCCGGATTCACTTCAGTGTAGGTTTTTCCTGCTGGAGGCCATTTATTAACTCTATACTCTGTTTTCTCAACACGACCAAATCTAGTCTTAACCCTCTGCGTCTCAGAGGGTTGATAAATGAGACAATTATTTTCAGTCCCCTCATGAGCTGGGAAACTACAATCTGGATGTACCCAAACATATGCAGACATATAGACATACTAAGCCTCAGATTAAAGAAACAGTAACTGATCACCAAAAGGGTATTATTTATGGCCACTATTAAAAATGATTTCTTATATATAATTTTAAGAAAGCATCAAGAGAGGCACTGTGATTTAAATGAAAACTGAAAACCATTTCTCACAATATATCATGTACTCAAAGTTTTGTGCAAAAAACTTGTAAACTAGAATAATGCTGGTCTCGAGTTCTTAAAAAAGTTTTAAAAAAGCTAAGCATGAGTTCATAATTGGATATTTGTGATTTTGAAAAAAAAAAAGGGCAAAGCTAATAAAATGCCGCTAGAAAACAAAGTGCAAGTTTTTGCAACTGCATGCATCTCTAGTTCTTTGCCCGATTCTTAGGCTATAAAAATCTGTAAGTTGATGAAAAGTAAATACGTGATGGTTATATTGAAGCGTTTTCACAACTGGAGACACGAAGATAAATTTATTTAGTTGGAAGAGGAAGTGGCAATGAGAGCCTTTCAATTATAATGACCATTTTAGAGTTCATTAGAAACTATCATTCATAATTCAAACACATCTGAGCCAGTGCACCCTCTTAAGATGTCCAGTAGGTATGTGCGTTGTGCATGCTAAGTCGCTCCAGTCATGTCCAACACTGTGCAACCCTATGGACTGTAGTCCACCAGGCTCCTCTGTCCACGGGATTCTCCAGTCAAGAATATTGGAGTGGGATGCCATATCCTCCTCCTAGTAGGTACAATAGCAAGTAAATCTTTGAGAGCCAGAGGACGTCGGCTCTCTAAATACAACTAACTAAATACAACTGTCTTCTATGTTGTAGCAGGTAACAAGGACTATTTTAAAACAGTTGCATTAAGAGAGCTTATTTTTGAAAACTTGGAGTGAAACCCTTCTCAAAAAATGTGCTGTTAGGGTTTTCCTTTCATGTAATGAAAGAACAATAAAAGGCAGGCGGAATTATACTAGGAGAAAAAAATAGAAATTACATTTCTCAAGCAGAAGTGCTAGGATGGAGTGAAGAAAAATGATAATAACCATCACTATCTGAGGTGGTCTCAATTTTAATATACTTAAAATACATGACTATGACTGAGTGCTTAAAGAAAGAAATGTCGAGGAAAGTGAAAGCTAACATATGTGCCTGACATTTTGTTTTCTATTCTCAAGGGTGTATTTTTAACCCTGGGACAGAGTTAGTATCCCGTCTTTATTCTACCATAAACTAATCTCTGTTTCTTGTCCTCTTCTCTCTTCTCCAAGTAACTCTACAGAGTCTGATGATAACAATTTGGTATCCCTTAATTCATTCTTGTGGTACCCTCATAAAAGAGTTCAAAATCCACACACTTTAACTTATGTCAACATACCAAGAAATCAAGATGTCAAGACAACAGATTCGGTTTAGAGATGACACTTGAAAACCTGTGTTAAAGATGAAGATCATTTCATGTCACACAGTCCCGTCTACTCTGAGTTCAGACACTGTGACAAATAAAAACACACCTGATGCTGACAAAACATGACCCTATGTGATGTGGCCGGTGGAACTTATGCTCTTGAACAGCAGCTCTTGAGGTAGAAGATTGGCTCATCACTAAATATGTGAATAATGTCTCAGTTAATAATGGTTTAATATCAAAGTTTAAAAACTGCACAAAGGTGCTGTGAAGGTCCTGTATGTATATTTCAGTAAGAAGCTAAATAAAGTCAATCAGAAGAAGGTTTGGAATGAGATTGTTTTCCTTATGGATTTTTAAAATATATATATATATTTCTTTAGGATTTTTATATATTCTATGCATTGATCTTCCATTTCCTCGCAACACTTGTAGTTCAATCAAGGAAGGAAAATTGAATCTTAAAAACTGTGGCTCCCTCCTTTGCTTGCATCCAGTCCTCACATAGAGACGCAGGAGGCCAGTCCGGCCCAGGAAAGTGGGGCGCAGGGACCTGGGAGAGGACCTGTGCTGGGGGGTCCCAGGGCAGGTGAGGAGACACTGCGAAGGAGGGCATCTAACAGAGTCCCGGACTAGCCATTTGGGCTTCGAGATCGCTGGACTCAGGAGGTTAAATATCTGCAGAAACAGAATTTTTAGGGCTCCTTCTAGACCATCCAGTTCTGTAAATAGGTAATTCATTCTATGTTTTAAAAATACTGGTTTTGAACAATCCAGGTATGGTTATGGTACATGCTACGTATCTTCAGGTGATGGCCTGTTTTAGAGGTGGCTGTCTTTCTTCGATTAGCAGTAGCAAGTCCCCATGAACTTATCCTAGAGGCAGGCAGTCGGGAGAGCACGAAGCTGGGAGGGTGGAGAGCACCGGTGAGGAGTGGCAGAGATGCTCCCTTCTGAGTCCCAGGGGCCCCTCTCAGACAGAGGGTAAGAACACGATTGTGCATTTTATCAGTCTCTGGGGAAAACCGAAGTTTCTGCTTGTTTCATAAACAGCCTTCTATAAACACCTGCAGACACCTCCCCTGATCCTGACACCACCTCATGTAAAGATGGAATGTACTAGACCTGGCATGGATGGTGCAGAGGGAGGAGAGCAGGCATGCAGAGTGAAAATGATGCCTAAACACAAAGCTCAGAGCCCAGCCTTGGCCTCTGGACCCCTGACCCAGGGAACAGCACAATCATTCAAAGACTGGAAGAGAATGAGCTTTGTTGTTTGGTCGCTGAGTCCTGTCTGACTCTTTCGTGACCCCATGGACTGTAGCTCACCAGGCTCTTCTGTCCACGGGGTTTCCCAAGCAAGAATATTGGAGTGGGTTGCCATTTCCTCCTCCAGGGGATCTTCCCCACCCGGGATCAACCCTGCGTCTCCTGCACTGACAGGCAGGTTCTTTACCACTGAGCACCTGGGAATCCCAAGAGAATGAGCTACTGGGCTAATAATAAAGATCTGTAAGGGAAAGCAAAGAGCAGCTCAGAAGCACAGTCAGGGGATAAGAAAATAGGCAGCACTGCTCATTTTTTCATTTTCCCTCTGGACAGGACCTCTGCATAGGAGGTGTGAATGAAGTCATAGAGCTGCCGCGCACTTGCCGTGTTCCCCAGCATGCTCGCCAGCTTGTCGAAGGACAGGCTTGCTAATTCAGCGATGTTTTTGACATGGTTCATCAAGGAGCGGCAGTTTTTGGCGTTTACCCCTGGCATTTTTAACAAGAAGTCTTGGGGACCGGGGTTATACTTCTCTGCCTCGGGGAGAGTCTCGGAATCGGCGGTCACAGCCATGGCGGTGGTGGCGTCCGGCTGCGGCTTGTTCTTCTTCAGCTCCTCAAACAGCTCGGCGGTGGCGTGCGGGGAGGGGCACCAGAGGATTCGGAGCCGGGGGAAGTGCAGCGTGAGGAGGGTGAGCTTGGAGCTGACGTCGTTGACGGAGATCTCCTGATAGAAGGCGCCGCGGGACATGAGAGAGAAAGGCTTAGTGGGGTCGAACTCGATCAGAAGCACCGGCCGCTTGTAGTAGCGGGACATGGAGATGCACTGGCTGTAGAGACGGCCGTTGTTCAAAGAGCCAATCAGATCACTGATGCTCTTGCGTTCCACGCACATTTCCGGAGTCAGGATGTAGTCTCCAACCTCCAGGGTCACTGGCTCGATGTCGATGCCCCGGCGGTGGATCAGAGAGGGGAGCTCGCTTCGAAACTCCCGCATGTCCACAACGATGCTCTGCTGGGTACCGTTCTGCTCCTGGCCACCTGGGAAGAAAAAGCAGCATTTTAAGTAACGTTGCTGAGGAGTAACTCTCAAAGATGGAAGATCACAATTAAAGTCAGATGTCTGTGTTTCTGCTATTAGTCTCCTACGCCTGGTTATACAATATTACGTTATTCCACATTTTCCCATATTTTCAAAAAGGTCTATTCACGGTTGAAGGCAATTTCCCTTAAACTAAATAGAGCTACTAGGAAATTGGGGTCTCTTGGTAACTACTTCCTTACATAGAATTCACAAACACCAACACTCACCATCGTCTTCCCTCTAGGGCTCCTCTGTGGTTCCTCACTGCTGCGCTGACAAGCTTTTACTAATCACCGTCACCCAGTTCCTAGGACAGAGCCTAGCATACTGTAGATACTTAGTAATGTCTCTCAATAAACTGCCATGTGAGCTGCTGTGAAAAATTTTGAAGCTTTTCGTGCTTGTATCAATGAGTCCAGAAACAGAAAAATGGAAGAAGCTGGGAGAACCACGAGCACAGAGCTTCTCCCACTAATGTACACTGAACTGCCTGGGACGGAGTGGAAACACCTACTGCATTCTCTAGGTGTGGAAGCGGGTCCAAGAGCCTGCATTTCCAACAAGCTCCCAGGTGATGCCAACACTGCTGGCTGAAGGACTACATGAGGCTTCTGTAGGTAGAATAATGCCCCCCTGAAGATGTCTCTGTCCTAACCCCTGGAAGCTGCAAATATGTTACTTTACACAGCAAAGGGGACTCTGGAAATGTGATTAAATTAGAGGTCTCAAGATTTGGAGATTCTTTTGGATTATTGAGACAGGTCCAAGGGCCCTTATAAGCAAAGGAGGGAAGCAGGAAACTCAGAGGCAGAGCTGCTGGTGTTGAAGGCGGAGAAAGGAGCCACAAGCGAGGGAGCACGCAGCCCTGGATGATCTGGGAGAGGAAGGGATTCTCCCCCAGAGCCTCCAGAGGGAGTGCAGCCCTGCAGACACCTTCTTTTTAACTCAGTGAAACCCATTTGGACTTTGGATTGTATAATAACTGTTAGATAATGACTGCATGTTATTTCAAGACATTAAAGTTTGTGGCAATTTGTTACAGCAGCAAAGGGAAGCTAATACGAGCGCTGAGAAGACTGAACTCACAGGGCAGATTTCTGTGAATAGTTTTCCGTGTGGAACCCACAGGCTCTACCTTCCTTCATACTGCCAGGTATCTTGCTGTCCTGCACGAAATGTCCCCAACTTGTGTGAGTTAAGAATCTTCTTCAAAAGACACAGATGCTCTGAGGCTGTGTTTCCCAAAGCATGGTCCAAGGACCACTTCCATCAGATGCTGACCCCGTTTCAGATCTATCGAATCGGAATTTCTATGGAGTGGGGTCCATGAATCTACAGTTTTAACAAGCATCAGAGGCTATTCTGAAGTACAGTGAATTCTGAGACGTACTGCTTGAACTGCGCTGACCCCACCAAAGGAGAAAGCGACTCAGCCATATTGTTTTTCCCACGACACCTGGTTGAAGGCAGCTGCTGAAATGGGGATCTGGGGAGTGGGAGGGACATGGTCATCCTCGGACCGCAGTGCAAGGGGCATCCAGCATGTCTCACTTGGAAGGCCACTGCCTGGATGCTGCACGGCAGTGAGAGTACCACATACCTGGGGTCTAGAAAAGTGCCAAGAAGCAATCAACAAACCCTGGAAGGGGTGGGAATGCACCATGAACAATGCATCCTGTCTCTTATCTACGAGGACACTGGCCTCTTTGGGTTAAGGTAAGAACCTAATCACCATTCACAAAAGCTTCTTGGCAAAAGTACATTCTGAATCTCAACCAATGCTGGAATGTAACTTATTTCCAACGCTGGTGCCTAGAACACACCCCTCCTTATCTTATGGGTGAGGAGCCCGAGATTCAGGAAAGACGTGTGGTTAGTGAATAGCAGAGCTGAGACCAGGATATGAGAGCAGACACCCACATTGAAGAGCTTGTTGAGAAAAACCAAGCTTCTGCAGAGAGACTCTGGAGCCGACTCTGGAGCCCCACAGCCTCTGGCATGGGCAGCAGGAGAGCTCGGCAGAGGGCGGGACTCACCGGCTTTGCGTGTGTCGGTGGGAGCACTGGCAGACACGCAGCCTCTCACAAGGTCGAGGTTCGTTTCGTCTCTGCCTTCTCTTTCTTCAGGGATGACCATGCTAGCCTTTTCCCTGGGGGTAGGAGGAACACATCTTCAACCTTTCTGAATTAATTAAAAAACTCCTGATTTTAATCTTCGATAAATTATAACATAGAAAATGATCTAAGCAACTGTAGTGCTAAAAGAGAACCCAGGAAACATTAGAAGGAAATATGCACAGACAAGCGATGGGGAATGGAAGCAGAAAGAGTTTCTTGGTTGGGTACTTGTGCTCATCTTCTGGAGTTAAAAAAGAAAAAAACTTACTTATTTTCTATTCTGTATGTCCTCCAAACACTTTGAGTCATGAAATAAGCACGTGAAGACTGCCACAAAGAGGTTACTGAGGCTTTTTATACAAATGTACTAAATGTGTCATTGAGCACTGAAAAGAATTCAAATAATTCATATTCCACTATTTTCGGAGGAACCATAGATAATTAAAGACCAATGATTAAAGTCATGAAAACATAAATGGCCAAACTAACTTTGATTTGAAGAACTCCAGGTGGGAGGCCCCATTGAACATTCTCCAGTTTTAAAAGAAAATCATGATTAATATAAGAAAGCAAACTTCCAACAGATTTAAACAAAAAAATCAACATCTCAGGTTATGCAGTACAGCACTATTGATTCACTCACTTAGCTGTTCGTTTAAAACATTTAGGGCAGGCTCCCACATACCGTACTAGGGGAGGTACTTTGGATACAAATATGGTTATCTGATAATTTCTGTCTTCAAGAAAGCCTAGCACCTTAAGCTAGTAGATTGACAAGCCTATAGAATCCTAACTCAGATTTGCAATCAGGAACCAGAATCATGACAAGACCCTCAATAACCACAGGAAGACTAAGCCAGGCTTGCCATCGTCTGATTTTTCAAAACCAGTAAAAGGATGTTATAATCAGTTCAGGAAACAGCGAGCTCTGTGTGTCCTTTTGTGCCAGGTCAACAGAAAAGATGTAAAGACTGCATCTCTGCCCTGGCTGGGCTTGCAACTGAGTTGAGGAAATACAGCAATGTGAAAAACAACCGTGGAACTGCCTGCCTGTAATAAAAGAGTCTGGGGAAGGTGAGACAAGAGGAATCATTAGCAACTAGCGATTCCAACAAGGGCTCATACCCAAGGGTTTTCCAACGAAAGAAGATAAAATCAGATGGAGCAATTCCTCAGCCACTCTGGATACACAATGTCTTAGGGCACGGTACCATAAAGAGGTACAATGGGTGAACAGAAACTCAAGTTTATAAATTCTATACTATTTGAGATAATATACAAATGCAAAGTTGTTATTAGTGTAACACTTTATGAACAGATTGCAAAGGGCAATCGTTCCAGTTCTGGTCTTGCCCATTACTCTCAACACCAGTGTCAAGGGTGGCTACTGCAGAATTCTTTGCAGTGATCACAGCTCCACAGCCACTCAGTACTGCCCCATCACACCTACCAGATTCCAGCTGGGGACAAATGGCGAACTGTCCAGAGAACTCACTGCTCTTAAATTTCTTTTACATTTGGGATCAACATGGGGGATTTTTCCCCCTCTTTATCTCCACTTACCCTGTTGGCTAAGCCATCACAGGTAGGGGCAGCCTCCTTTCCTAATCAATCTGTTATCTGTGTGTGGCTGTAGAGCACAGGGGGTTAAAATGCAGACTCTGCATCCACATGTTGTGGATTTGAAACCATTTACTGGCTGTGTTGACTTTAGGCGAGTTTTTTAAAGGCTCTGTCCCTCAATTCTGTCTGTAAAATGGGAAGAGTACTAAAACCTAACCTCAACAGACTGTTATAAAGATCACGTAATATATGTAAGGCACCCAGATAGTACCCAGAACATAACAAGCACCATATGTTAGCTTTTATTAATATTATAATTGTGTGTGTTCGGTCACTCAGTCATGTCTGACTCTTTGTGGCCCTCGTGGACTGTAGCCCACCAGGCTCCTCTGCCCATGCCATTTTTCAGGCAAGAATACTGGAGTGGGTTGCCATTTCCTTCTCCAGGGGATCTTCCTGACCCAGGGATTGAATCTGTGTCTCTTGTGTCTCCTGTACTGGCAGGCTGATTCTTTACCACTGAGCCACCTGGGAAGCCCTATAATGTAGTAACCCCATCCCCTAATTATCCAAGACTATGCTAAAAAAACTGGCAAAGGAAATGGCAACCTACTCCAGTATTCTTGCCTGGAAAATTCCATGGACAGAGGAGCCTGGAGGGCCACAGTCCACAGGGTCGCAAACAGTCTGACACAACCAAACACGCACTCGCATGCTAAAAAACAGATTTCTTTCAAATATTCTGCAACTGGTTCAGTTAATACTGTTAAACAAAACAGCTAGTTTACTATGAAATGTTATAACTGCAAATTGAATCTCAGAAAAAAACATACTCCTAAAATGAAACCAGGGTTGTGAAGAAAATATTAAGTCTTCCTAACTAGTAACTCAAATTAGTTTAACAGAAATTTGCCATACTTAAAAATATTCCGTCCCTTGTTCACAACATTTAGCATAATCAAATTACTGTATGTGACAGATACAAAATAATAATTGAACAATTCAGATTCCCACGTCCACCTGAAATACTGTGGTTTCTTAATATTGCTCTAACATCTCTAGTGGTATTTGAATAGCTTGTACAACGTGATAACACAGGGAGGAGGTACTGGACTAGGAGTCTCTTCAAATGGGCATTTATTCAAGTCCTCATGCTAACCCATTTTGTGATCATATTTTTTTAACTGTAAAATTTCAAATAATCTAACCCTTCCCTTTGAAAAGTGGTGACCTCTCCAAAACTATGTTTACTCAGAATGTTATTACTAATTTTTTGACCCAGGGAGCGTTTTATTATCAATACTGAGACATGTAATCTTTTTTCTCTTTTCTTGTCATCTGTAATCTACTGATCTCTAGTCCAGCCAAGCAGTCCTTTCACTGCCAGCTTGCCTGATTCATTCCTCTCTGGTTATTTTAAATAGCAGCATTGCTTTTGTTCTTACAAAATCACTTGTGGAGGTCCTGGCAAAAGCGCATTTCCTCAGTCTCCCATTACATTTTTCTCTAAGTCCAGGCTCAGTGCAAATGCTCTTTCAGCCATGCACCTCACATATATTTTGCTTCTCAAAACAAACACTTCTCAAATTCCCCAAGTTTTCTGGGAAAGTAAATATCTTAAGATTCTAAACAGTGTTACTACTATCTTTGTGATATGGAAAGACCTAACATAATACGCAGACAGTCACTGCTGAGAGAGTTAGAAAATTGGGCCAGGCCATATAGATAAAATTACACCAAAATCTGGTATGGAAATTGCTGTAGAAATTGAAATGTAGGAGAAAGCCTACGTCCTTGGTTCTGCTGAGGGATGTTTCCAGGCTAGGCCTGGTTGATCTGAGCCTTGTCACTGAGCCCTTTGAGTGTGGAATCACTCTATAAGCTGGGAAATGCATGCGGGTCTCCAACACCTGGCTAACACCTGGCTACAGTCCACTAACGGCACTCTTTTCTAGGCTACATTCTGATGAACTGGAGAAGACACAGCTGTGGGAAGGAGGCCTGGAGCATACAATTCACCTACTCAGATGCTACAGGCACCCTGGGCTACAGCTCTGGGCAGGAAAGGGTTCAGAGAGCAGGCCTGGGATGCTCAAACCCTGCACATTCCCAAGAAAGGCCTGTCTCCTCAGCTTGTCTTCCTGGAAACCCCTGGCCAGCTTCTGGGAGCTGAGCTCTTGAGTTCTTGCACTACTCCGCCTGATGAGAGGATCACACAGCAGGCCCCAGTGTGATCAGATGGCTTATGCTCACAGTGTGATTTATGGTGAACACATGTTTCTGCTCCAGGGAGCTGGAGTCTGTCCCTTGAGTACTGCGTATGTATGACTAACTCCCAGTAAAAATGCTGGACCCCAAGTCTCGGGTAAGCTTCCCTGAGGATAATGCTGAGCGTGTGCTGTCACACACGGATGCCAGAATTAAGCACTTCCCTGGGACCTCACTGGAAGAGGACACTTGGAAGCTTATGCTGCATTTCTCCTGGACTTGGCTCCGTGCATTCTTTTTCTCTGCTGATTTTACTCTGTGTTCTTTCTCTCTAATTAACCACAATGGTGAGGATCCCAGTTTACCTAACTCTTGTGGGTCCTTCTGGTGACTCACTGAGCCTGAGGGTGGTCTTTAGGGACCCTCAATGTAAACACCAACAACCTCATCTGAATATCTTAGTTCCATGTGCTTGTTGTAACCTAGAGACAGTTACTTTAATCAGAGAAGCCTGAGGCAAAGGATATTTTAAAAAGAGTGAAAAAGCCAATTAGGAGGTTACTGGCCCACATCCAGTGGCACCAATTCTTTGACTCCATTTCCTCAATATCGCTTAAATCTCTCCCCTTCTCTCCATCAACCTAATCTTAGCTGCCACTGGTTCTTATCGGACAACTGCAATAGCTTCCTGACTACTTCCCTACTCCATCAATTCCAAGTTTGGTGCCAGAGAGAGCCTCTGAAAACACACTACGTCACTCTCCTACTTAGAACTCTGCAGGGCTGTCTTATGGCCTTCAGAGTCAAGTTCTGAATCCTTAACAGGCCTCCTGCACCTCTGAGCTTTCACACACACCCTTGAACACCACAACCCTCGGCCCACTTTGTCTACTTAGCAACCAACACACATGCTCCCTAGGTCAGCTTAAAGGTCACCCCTTCAGAGATGCTGCCCCTGACAGCTCCCCCGGGTCCCTCTGACAAACTCTCATTCGATACCATTTTCTTTCACCTTTGTAGGCTACAGCCTGCAGGTTTTTATTAAACTGTACATAACCATTCAATGTTTGTCTTTTACACTAGGGGATAAGCTCTAGAAGACAGAACTGAGCTTTTTTTCTGCACCACTGTAAGTCTAGCACTTTAATATGAGCACAGGAGTTGGCTCATAATAGATGCTCAAGAAATATCTGTTGACTGAGTCTTGGGAGATGAAGGTCTAGGAGACACAGAGAGAAGCTAAATGTTCTGGACAGGAAGAGGAAGTCTATATACCACATGGTTTGTTATAACACTTTCTGGAATATTTTTTTCAAAAAGTATATGTACACACATATAAAATATCCTCCATGGATTATAGCTCACCAGGCTTTTCTGTCCATGGAATTCTCCAGGCAAGAATACTGGAGTGGGTAGCCATTCCCTTCTCCAGGTAATCTTTCAAACCCAGAGATCAAATCCAGGTCTCCCATGCTACAGGCAGATTCTTTACCATCTGAGCCACCAGGGAAGCCCACAAACTATCCTCCAGAGCACATTAATAGAAAATACATATCTATGAAACACCAGACAGGAAAAGATCAGTTTTCATTTCAATTCCAAAGAAGGGCGATGCCAAAGAATGTTCAAACTACCACACAATTGTGCTCATTTCACATGCTAGCAAGGTAATGTTCAAAATCCTTCAAGCTAGGCTTCAACAGTATGTGAACTGAGAACTTTCAGATGTACAAGCTAGATTTAGAAAAGGCAGAGGAACCAGAGATCAAATTGCCAACATTCATTGGATCACAGAAAAAGCAAGAGAATTCTAAAAAAAATCTTCTTCTTCACTATGTTAAAGCCTTTGACTGTGTGGATCACAACAAACTGTGGAAAATTCTTCAAGAGATGGGAATACCTGGCCACCTGACCTGCCTCCTGTGAAACCTGTATTCAGGTAAAGAAGCAATAGTTAGAACTGGACATGGAACAATGGACAGGTTCAAAATTGGGAAAGGAGTTGTTTATTCCACTTATATGCTTATTTAACTTCTGTGCAGAGTACATCATGTGAAATGCTATGCTGGATGAATCACAAGCTGGAATCAAGACTGCTGGGAGAAATATGAACCATCTCAGATATGCAGAAGATACCACCCTAATGGCAGAAAGTGAAGAGGAGCTAAAGAGCCTCTTGATGAAGGTGAAAGACAAGAGGAAAAAAGCTGGCTTAAGACTCAATATTCAAAAAATGAAGATCATGGCATCCAGTCCTATCACTTCATGGCAAATAGAAGGGGAACAGTAGGCATGTACAGACGTGAGAGTGGACCATAAAACAAGTTAAGCACCAAAGAATTGATGCTTTTTAACTGTGATGCTAGAGAAGGCTCTTGAGTCCCCTGGACCACAAGATCCAACCAGTCAATCCGAAAGGAAATCAACCCTGCATATTCACTGGAAGGACTGATGCTGAAGCTGAAGCTCCAATACTTTGGCCACCTGATGCAAAGAGCTAACTCACTGGAAAAGACCCTGATGCTGGGAAAAATTGAGGGCAGGAGGAGAAGGGGGAAACAGATTTTGAGATGGTTGGATGGCATCACCGACTCAATGGACACGAGTTTGAGCAAACTCTCGGAGATGGTGAAGGACAGGGAAGCCTGGCGTGCTGCAGTCCATGGTGTTGCAAAGAGTCAGACACAACTTAGCAACTGAAAAACAATGAAACAGATTTACAGACATAGAGAAAAGGCTTCCCAAGGTGGAGAGGGGCTAGGGGAGGGAAGGACTGGGAGTTATATGTGTATAATTGAATCACTTTACTGTACGGTGGAAATTAACACAAATTACAAGTCAACCATACTTCAATAAAAACTAAAAAAAGAAAATACATTTTTCACAGGCTGAAAGGACTGCCCCATAACTGAGGATCGAAAGCTGTAAGAATCCTTGCCTAAGGCGTGCCACAATCACAGAGGAGAGGAAGGGAAGGGAAGGACAGCACAGGGTGCTGCCCACATACCGTGCTGAGTGTCTTTATAGGGACTCAATGGCACTGATTCAGGAAGTGCTCCTGTGTCTGGAAACCATTCCTGGATGCACTGGGGTATCTATATATTTTAGGCATATACTGAAAGCCCATAGCCATTGTTGGAGAATGGCTGTCCATTTTGAAATTCTGCCGAGGTCCTGGCTGGCTAGCTGCCACTAAAAGTGACTTCTGCCCTCTCGTCACTGCTATGTTGCCAGCATCTGAGGCTTTTAAGACTGGTCTGGCTTGGTCCCAGCCAGGCTAGGCCACAGTCTCCTCTCATCTAGCCTCTTCTAAGGATCAGCTCAAGGATTCCCTGTCCAGCCCCTGCCCTGGCTCCTGGGGCCCCTGAGAGACCACCTGATCTATCTTCTCTCACCAAGCTGCCATCTCCTTGACAACATTCCTCGGGGGATGTTATCAGCTTTCTCAGATGCCTACAGGTAAGAGGTAGCCATGCAGTTTGCCAATATCTCACTTAGGAACATTTTCCTTCTGTCAAACCAAAAGCTTTTCCTATCTGGATCTGGAACATTAAAGGATACTCATTCTCAAAAAACACACATCTGTTCAGACAAATGTCACACTTTTATAAAAATGTTTTCTCAGAGTGATTCTATTGATATGAACTGACCAGGTTATAAAAGTATTTTCGGGTAAAGAGTAAAGCAGTCACCCACCCAAGACAATGGAGATTTCACAAGGGGAAAAAAAAAATCATGATTCCAAGGGAGGGGGGAAATCCTGGACATGGGGGAAGGGGAGAGTTCTATTGCTGGTGCTTAAGGTTTTATTTCTTTACAAACAGAAAAGCAGTTTTCTTCACATTTCTAATAGTCCATCACACCCCTGAAAAGCAAATAGGGATGGTGGAGAGGCAGGGAAAAAAGAAATTTGTGCTGATCCGTGTAAACCTTGGGGTGTTATCAGATCACAGGTGTATCTTGACATGACTCTCCCTAGCACCTAAGGGCTGGTAGATATTCCCCCACCTAGATCCAGAGAAGCCTCTGGATCTTCAAAGGCCTTTGATTCCTTCATACTGATCTCCTGTGTATTTACCTTATGAGCTTTTCAAAAGCTTCCTTTTCTTTCCGCAAAGCAGTGAGATAGCGCTGTTCCTCCGTTGAACCTCCATATATAAGAAAGTAAACCCTGCAAGTTAAGACAAATCTCTTTTAGGCTGCAAACACATAATTTTTAATCCCTGGAAGGAAAAGCGTGAAATCAGCAACCCAGAGTGTTCAAATAATAAATATTTGATGGAGAAGGAAAGTTCCATTAATCACACACTTGCTAAAATCAAGCAGCCTAAACCCCACCTGTTAAAGGTCTCATTACCACATGGGCTTTTTTTTTCCTTTCTTCTTTCACCAAAAGGAGGAATGGAGTTTAGGTAAACACTGAAATATAACAAAGAGGGATAGAATAATTCTTTCCTCATAACTATAAACAAATCAGAAAACACAATCTTAGCAGCTTCTCTTTTTTCAATTTTTTCTTTGCACTCCTGCCAAACAATCGTTTAAAAAGTTGGAGAGCAGTTATAAAAGCCAGCTTAGGAAAGTTCATGTTAGTGAAAAGTAAACAATGAAATCTATATGACCTTTATCTTCACAAGTAATTTCTCAGTTCCTTTTTATTCATGTCTTAGCAGAACCAAGCCATCGCACATTTTATATAAACACATAGACACAGAGGACATATGGATTATATCAAGCGCCTCAAGAAATAATTTGACATATTCTTTTCTGTTAGAAAAGGCCAGCTTTCTATCTTGTTTGTTGCTGAATGAAGCATCTTTTCTTCACCTTCTATCAGAGATATTTTTCCTTTTTAACCCTTGATTTTTCTTTTGACCTTCATCTTCCTAGATTGCATTTTTTTAAAGTGTGAACATGGAAAAGGCCACTGGCCAATGAGTCCAGAGACCCCCAGCTCTGCCACGAATATATCAAGTGGCCACGGGCAAGTCATTCACCACCTCTGAGCCTCAGTTTCTCATTGATAGACTGAGTGGTTGAACTCCAAAGCCCCTTCCATCTCTGATATTTTGTTTCTAAGCATCACACGGTATTCTATTATCAGGTAACAGAGAACTTGGGTGCACTCAAGCTATCTACAGTATTGATCAATGGCAAAGTATGAAAAATTTATCAGCCTATAATTATTTTACCAGCTTCGTCTAATCTCTTCATCCTGTGTTCTTTCTGACCCATCTCCTCCATTCATCTCTACTCAGAAGGGTTGCCTTCGTTAAACTGGCTAGAAAGGTTTCTTTTGGCTCTGCTTTTGGTTCAGGCTGAGTTCAGGATATTAATTTTGCTGTTTATTTCCCTTGGATAATTGGAGAGCCAGAACACTATATTCTTTGGGAGGCACCATTTTCCCATCTGATATTTCTGTAGATTTCTCATCTGATAGTTCTTGAAACTCGAGAAAACTTGGTACAATAATTCTCCAAATACTTCAGTTTTATGTGGCGGTAACTTAGAGTCACTTTTTCAGATTTAAAAGAAAGACATTTTCGAATTATGAAATGATTTTGCTGAATCATAGTTACACTAACATTTGGGACAAGTTAGGATATCGTAAACTTCCTAGGCTTATTCAGAGATGGCAGCCTATAGGCTACAACCAATGCATAAAGAATATGGCACCGAAGAGCAGAAGAGAAGGTTAACAAGAAGGGGGGCATTCCCCCAGATTCCTGGTTCCACTACATTTGACCTCCTTCTCAGGTATACTTCCCAGACTGACCTGAACCATCAAACGTTTCATAAAACCAGCCAACATCCCAACTAGGCAGCGTTAAAGATCAGAAAGCCTGTGTGCAACTGGTCTATCTGTGCTAAATTCTACAGAACTGTGAAGCTGAAGCCTGTAAGGTGAGAGTTCACCTTCCCTACAACTTGCCTGAGAGGCTTCCCGGGCCGAGTCGCCCTGTAAATTTCAAGCTGACGCACGAAGGTCAGCTCTGCGTCATACAAGACCACGTATCTCGGCTCTACCTCATGGAGTACGCGTGTCAGAGCGTAGGGATCACTACAGCCCAGGAGCGGGTGGATGATGGTGAGGGGGTCTTTCAGGATTCCGTAGGCGGCATCGGAGGACACATTCACATCAAACTCCTCGTGCTTAATGTCTTCCGTGCAGCTCTCCGGGCTACTGGTCAGCTCTCTTGGGCTGCCCTCCTCAACACCCGCCTCCCCCTCCAGTTCTTCAGTTCTTCCCATCATCTGAGTTAAAGTCAACCTTGGTTTCTTCTTTCTGAGGGGCTTCTCTTTGGCAGGGGGCTTGTCTTTGTCTCGGAGGTCTTTGGGCCTCTTGTTGGATTTCATGATTCTCTTTGAGTCATCTTCCTTCCTTAACCTCATCCATACATCTTCGGCTTTGCTGTCCTTCTCAAAGGTTTTTCTGTAGAGCCTCAACAAGAAGATCTCTGCTCCGACAGTGAGGTACTCTCGCAGCTGGGAACACGTCCTGTCATCACTTGCGCAAATGAGAACTTGTCCTAAAATTAAAAACAGCATTATGGAGCTATTAGCTCACTTGCTGTCCTCCTCCCTGTGCGCCCCCTCCTCCTGTCCCCAACAAAGAAGACCCATCTCACCTCCCTGGTGCTAAAGATACTTTACAATTTGTTTAACAAGGGTCTCAGATGCTCATCAAAGGCTTTCACCTCTCTGCCAGGATCATTTTAATCTTTTGGGTAAAGTTGAAGCCAGAAATGTTTAGAGACTTATGAAAATATAGCTGTGGTATAATGGAGGCTTTAAAGGAGCTCTTTTTAATTAATAATTTTCCAGAGGATCTGGAAATACTAAAATAAATTCCAAATGGATTACAAAGTCAAATGTTAAATAATAAATCATAAAAAAAAAGATGACTCTTCTCCATCTCTCCATATTAGGATGATTTTCCGGGCTTAAAAGCAATGGAAGAAATCTCAGAGAAGATTGATATCTGTAAACTAAGACTGACACAATACATAGGAGAATTAACTGTGCATTATAAAGGTAAAGACAGGCTGCTCGCAAGTCTTTTGAGATGGACCGCGTTCTGTCTACAGAATATGTCTCTCTCTAAATAAATCCATTTCTAATCTTAAAAAAAAAGCTAAAGACATAACACAACTTTATGCAACTATAATAAATGTTAGTATCTTCAATGTATAAAAAGCTGAGACAGACTAAGGACACACCTTAAACCAGCAAAGGAAACTAACACAATTCACAGAAGAAGAAATGCATCTGAGAAAATACCGAGTTCCCAAAACATCAAAATTTCAAACTAGATAAAACATTTTTCTCTAATCAAATTGATAAAACTGTTGTACATATGTGATACATGCAGATACACACAAATATATACAGCATCTTCAGTCAATGCTAGCTAGGTGAAAAAGAGACAAGGTCTTATACTTCCAAAAGAAATGACAATTGATAAAAAAAAAAAAGAAAAAAAAACTTTCTATATATCAATGTGGTAATATGTTTTGAGAACTTTGAAAATGTCAGTATCATTTGACTCATTAATTCTACATCTGGAATTAATCTACTTACAGTGTTATATCTATAACAACATGAAACAGAAAATACACAGAAGAAAACCAGGAAGGAACTATGTCAGGGTTAACAGTGGCTGTGAGACATAATTTTTCCCTTCTCTTTTTTCTTTATACTTTTCACTTTGTCTAAGTGGGTATGTATGACTTAGGGTCATAAATGACAGCACCATATGTTCAGTGATAATATCACAGCATAATACTCATATAAGGACTCTGTGCTTGCCTTTAGTGCTTTATAGGCGTCAAAGTCTCAATAGATATTCTTTAAAATTTAGTTTTATTTTTTATTTGGTTTTATTTTAAAAACTTAGCTCAGGTTCAGTCTATGGTGCTAATCTACTAGTATACTCATGTTTGAAGAGAGTAGCCCTAAAACTTGGAATTTCTTTAGGGCTAGGCCAATGTTACTCCATAGTCCAATTAAGGTTTCTTTGAAAAGACTTGCTGACAACTTAAAACATAAGCCCATTAGCTTTCTCCTTGGGGATTCCAGACTTTAAGCCTCCACATATATGTGGAGATTAGCTGCATCTTTTATTTTTTTTAATTGAAGTCTAGTTGATTTATAATGTTGTGTTAATTTCCACTGTACAGCAAAGTGACTCAGGTATATACATATATACATTCTTTTTAATATTCTTTTCCTTTACAGTTTATCACAGGATATTGATTTGAGTTCCCTGTGCTATATAGTAGGACCTTGTTGTTTATCCATTCAATATATAATAGTTGATTAGCTGCATCTTTAAATAGAAGTTTTCCCAAGAACTCAACCAGTAAAACAACCTGCTTTCACGAACATACAATGACTGAACTTGGAGAAAACCATCCAATAAACAGAAAGGAAGTTGTCAAAGATTTCGGTGATGTGGCACTTGTTCTTATTCTATAGACAAAATAATAGTGTTAAGTTATTTTTAAAGAGCTAATCAAAAGGACTCATTTGCCAGATTTTGAAGGCCAATGTCATCATCTCCTTTTTTCCTACCTGGACCACCAAGGACTTCACTCTCCTTATTCTCTGCCTCAATTTCCTTCAAAACTTCTGTGAGTGCTTCCCACTTTGGGTTGCTTTCTAGGACCAGTTCCTTTTTTGTTTCTGTGTAGAAATAAATGGTAATCTCATTCTATGTGATAATGTTTATCCATAAAGTATTACAAAGGCTTTGAAAACAATAACACAGGCATCGTTCTATAAGCCCATTCCTTTGAGCTTCCTTCATAATGCTCTAAAGAGAGAATCTCGATTCTTGAGAAGGTCTCCTTATGGTCTAAATGAAGACATTTCAAACTCAGATTAACATAGGCTCCATAATGCCTTGACAGAAAGTCATATGCATGGTCACTAATAAGAGATGATTATGTGTCAATTGTCAACTGTGATGTTATATATAAACTGCTGCACAAAATAAAGGAATTAGTACAGAATTATTTATTTTTATTATTATTTATTATTTCTAAATAATTTTATTATTTCTAAAATCTCCATGATTTTCCTAATGTTGAACACAAGATATAAGCAGACAACAGCTGGTAAAGAATCCACCTGCAACGCAGGAGACCACGGTTCTATTCCTGGGTTGGGAAGATCTGCTGGAGAAGGGATAGGCTACCCACTCCAGTATTCTTGGGCTTCCCTGGTGGCTCAGCTGGTAAAGAATCTGCCCGCAATGTGGGAGACCTGGGTTTGATCCCTGGGTTAGGAAGAAGATCCCCTGGAGAAGGGAAAGGCTACCCACTCCAGCATTCTGGCCTGAAGAATTCCATGGACTGTATAATCCATGGGGTGGCAAAGAGTTGGACATGACTGAGCGACTTTCACTTTTATGTCTTAAAAAGCCAACAATATTCACTATATATTTATTATAATAGTTACAGAAGAGTGTGAAATAGAATCCATTATTTGCCTCATTCTAGTACCTCTGTTTTCTAAAAGCTAAAAAGAAAATTCTTCAAGAGATGGGAATACCAGACCACCTGACCTGCCTCTTGAGAAATCTGTATGCAGGTCAGGAAGCAACAGTTAGAACCAGACATGGAACAACAGACTGGTTCCAAATAGGGAAAGGAGTACATCAAGGCTGCATAGTCACCCTGCTTATTTAACTTATATGCAGAGTACATCATGAGAAATGCTGGGCTGGATGAAGCACAAGCTGGAATCAAGACTTCCAGGAGAAATATCAATAACCTCAGATATGCAGATGACACCACCCTTATAGCAAAAAGTGAAGAAGAACTAAATAGTCTCTTGATGAAAGTGAAAGAGGAGAGTGAAAAAGTTGGTTTAAAGCTCAACGTTCAGAAAACTAAGATCATGGTATCCAGTCCCATCACTTCATGGGAAATAGATGGGAAACATGGAAACAGTAACAGACTTTATTTTCTTGGGCTCCAAAATCACTGCAGATGATGACTGTAGCCACGAAATTAAAAGACACTTTTTCCTTGGAAAAAAAGTTATGACCAACCTATACAGCACATTAAAAAGCAGAGACATTACTTTGCCAACAAAGGTCTGTCTAGTCAAAGCTATGGTTTTTCCAATAGTCATGTATGGATGTGAGAGTTGGACTATAAAGAAATCTGAGCACTGAAGAATTGATGCTTTTAAACTGTGGTGTTGGAGAAGACTCCTGAGAGTCCCTTGGACTGCAAGGAGACCCAGCTAGTCCATCCTAAAGGAAATCAATCCTGAATATTCATTGGAAGGACTGATGCCGAAGCTGAAGCTCCAATACTTTGGTCACCTGATGTGAAGAACTGACTCACCTGAAAAGACCCTGATCCTGGGAAAGATTGAAGGTGGGAGGAGAAGGGGAGGACAGAGGATGAGATGATTGGATGGCATTACTGACTCAATGGACATGAGTTTGAGTAAACTGTGGGAGTTGGTGATGGACAGGGAGGCCTGGCGTGCTGCAGTACATGGGGTAGCAAAGAGTCAGACATGACTAAGTGACTGAACTGAACTGAACTGAAACGGGATGTTAAAACAGTCCACTAAGACCTTAAGTGCCCAAATAGTAATTATTCTGAAGTTAAAAAAATAAAACAACCATTCCTATGTAGTAGTAAGAATACTTTTGATTGATACTGGTATTTGTTATTTGGAATCCCCTAGCAATGAATCCATTCCAAATATTTTTTAACATACATCACATGTTACATGTAACAAGTAATTAAATGTAGTCACATATTTTTCACACACTCGAAGGAGATTTAAAGTTATACTGTAACTTGATAAGCATTTCCACACCAAATATGTAAAAAAAGACATGTTTGAAGACTTAATCATACAAGATACCTTGTTCTTCTTTAATCTCCAGTTTTTCAGGCAGGTTGCTTTTTTTACTCATTTTTGCATCTGGAACATGATATACCCTTGCTCGAGCATTTACAAACATTGAGGTGCTGGAGTCAAGAAAGAGCCAACCTAACATAAAAAGTTAGAAAAAAATAAAAGCCTTCAATTTATGGGTAACTTCAGAGAATCTCTGATGGTCACATGACCTGTATATCAACCAGTCACCAGCTTGTTCATCTCCCAATCACACCTCCTTGGTTATGGTCTCTGTCGCTGTTCAGCTAGACTGGTGGTTTTCAAAGTGCAGCCTACAGATCTCTGGGGGCCCCCAAGATGTTTTCAGGAGGGTGGTCTGTGACCTCAAAACTACTCTCATACTATTACTGAATTTCCCCCACTGTGTTGACATTTCTAATGATGGTGCAAAAGCATCGGTGGGTTATATGCTGCTGGTGCCCAAGCACAGATGAAAGCAGTGGACCCAAAGTTCACTAGCCATCAATGTATCCTCAACACTGTGCATCTGTAGTTTACGACTCAAGAATGTCCCTGGTGAAGCAATAAGAAATATTAATTGTATTAAATCTTGGCACCAGGAGCCCCTGGGCCACACTTTACAAATCACTGGCCTTGCCAGTCAGTGAGAAAGGTCACACTAATGAGGGAAGAATGTGACTGGTAGAAAATCCAGTTGGTGGACAGTAGCATATGTATGTTTCCCTACAAATCTCTTCTTCTCATTCTTTGGCTAATGAAACTCCATATTCCCTTGCCGTTTCTTTGGGGAAATGAATTTTAAGTTCATAACTACTAAACTTTCAGAATACAACCTATTTCTAAGCTGGGGACTGCCTGTGATATATGGTCTTTTCTAGAAATAAAACTGCCTGGAATGGATATGAATATTTATTAATATACAGAAGTAGGTGGAAACATTAGCTATCAATAAAACCTACATCCCTGTGCTATGAACATAAAACGTAATTTGACATCTCAGTATACCATGAAGTTGAATACAGCACTCCCCACACCTGACTCCCCAACAAAATCTAGTACTTCATTCAAATCAGCTCCTAGAATAACATTAGTATTTTTATCTCCCACCTGAATTCTGACCAAATGCTTTCTCTGTTGCTCTGAGAGATTCCAGAAGATTAAGAAATGTGACACAATCATACTGAGAGAGATACTGCAGCAGGGTTCGTAATATCTTCAAATCCTGAACCAAGGATTTAGTCTTGGCTCCAAGCTGGTGCCACAAAGGATCTAAGTAATGGCGAATTGTCTAAAACAAGAATAAAATACTGCTAAGAGACAGTCAATATAGCTATTATTAATACAAATGATACTGACAACAAACATTAGCCCTTGTATACCTAAAAATGGTTAAAATGGTAAATTTTGTTATGTAAGCTTTACCACATGGTTTAAATAAATAAAAAACAAAAAACATTATCTCCCAAGGAAGTGGATAGAAATTTAAGTTCGTAAGACTCAGAACGTTCTAATTAGAACGTCTAATTTTTCAAATGTAAAGCTGAGTGTCATCACTACAATCTTTATGATCAGATACAGTCAATTCATAATTACCCACATTTACATTATTAGGAGACAAAGGTCCTGATAAACATCAGATAATCAATTATTCACTTTTATGCAGAATCAAAGCAAGTAATTCGGATACACTTAATTTCTGCCAAGTCCTGAATGGATAGAGATGTGAGAGCCAGTTGGATAATGAAGCAGAAGATATAAACTAGGGAAACTACATGGTATCAAATTAGTATCAGTAGACCTTGGTTTGCTGCTATAAAAGATGTGTTTATTATTTTTTTAAAGTGTGATTCAAGGATGAGAAAATATTTAACAACCAATTAAATCTGAATACTTTTTAAGATCCTAAAAAATTGTCTAAAACACAGAACAGCTTTATGTATATCCTATGTAGGTATGTATATATCCACAGCTATATATATGCATGTCTCCTTCACAAGCTGATTCTGTAACTAAAAGGGATAATGCAGCATGATTCAGAAGCAGTTTCACTACAAGGCATCTTATCTAACACATTTAATATTGAATGGAAGTAATATTTAGAAGACCAAATAATCTACTGTCCAAACTGGAACTCTTATAAAAATGAAATGACACTATTAATAATTACTCCAGGACAATAGGCAGACACTGTGACTGTCCTAGATAAAATGGGACATATAAGTCTTTTGTATATCGTCTTTTGTAAAAATCATCTACACGCCTGTTTTCTAAGACCATTAACAAAACTTAAATTTTCTAACAAACGCAAATTATGCCTGTATTTTGTTTTGGTTATGAGATGAATACGTAAAACAATACTTTGACTTTCACTGGCCAGGGGATGATTTATAGAAATTTAGTGCAAAGCATACCTGGCTATATTTTGTTTTTCTAGGTACAAATACGGGGACTTCCCTGGTAGCTCAGTGGCAAAGAATCTGCCTGCAGTGCAGGAGACCTGGGTTTAATCCCTGGGTTGGAAGATTCCCTGGAGAGGAAATGGGAACCCACTCCAGTATTCTTGCTTAGGAAATCCCATGGACAGAGAAGCCTGGCAGACTACAGTCCACGGAGTCACAAGAGTTGGACACAACTTAGTGACTAAACCACCACCACACAGATATATGTACCATTAGAAGAATGTGAGAGGTGTTTTGGGTATACTAGGCACTAAATTAAAATAAATTTTAAAAACAGAGGCACAAAACACATGGAATGGCTTTTATGCATCATTATTTCACAGCAAAAAGACTTTCTCTGGAAGAATCAGAAAAATAAGGACTTAAATTTTTCCCTTTTAAAAATCACTATGCATTATTTTCAATGACGAGATTGATTCAGAGTTTGAAAGAAATTGATTCAGAGTTTGAAAGAAAAGAACTTGTCTACAAAAATATGAAAAAAAAGCTGCCTGGAATTTTTTTTTAGTTTTTTCTAGACATACAATTCGATCTTGGACATTTATGTACATGTATTAATATTAATCTATGATGAAAAAATTAGTTGAAATAAACATTCCTAGAGCTACAGTCTTACCATTTTCTCACTTCAGAATGTAATTTTAAGACAGAGCAAAATCACCTTCCTCAGTAATCAAAACTCATCCAAATTATTTTTATTCCAAATAAGAGATCATAAATACTGAAGCATTCTTATGTACACTCTTCTACCTGTAGATATTCAAATGTTGTCATTTCAGAGCAAAAGGTTATTCATTGTTCCCTAACATATACTTAAAAAAAAAGAGATAATCATTGTATAACTGCAAAAATCGGAATTATGCTTAGATGCCAATCAATGTATTTGACTACAAATTACTTTCCAGTAAACCAAAGAAGATATACTTTAAATCACCTCCAACTTAATTTTAAAATGACAACAAATTCCTACTGAAAACATTATAAATATTAAAATAACTTGCATACTTAAAAATTAAAACATCACAAACAGAGCTTAAAAAGGGAGAGAAATAGAGTACCTTGTCAAAAGGTTTTCCAATAGCATTTTCTAAAGATAAATCTTCAACTTCAAGCGACGGGTTATGGCATTTTAATTCCTTTAAACAGGCATTTAAAATGTCCAGAATAGCAGTCTGTATAGCAAGCATGGCAGGTGTCATAGAAACATGAATTTCTACGACTTCGGGTTTATGCAGTTCTAAAAACGAGTTTACTGCTACATGGAACCTAAAAAGACAAACATTTTAAAATATTTTCAGGAGTTGTAGGAGCTCTGTGTTTCTGGTCTCAGTTTAATACTCTAACAGCTTTTTGTAAATGGACTGTAAGAAGATCAAACCACTCAATTCTAAAGGAAATCAGTCCTGAATATTCATTGGAAGGACTGATGCTGAAGCTGAAAATCCAATACTTTGGCCACCTGATGTGAAGAACTGACTCAATTGAAAAGACCCTAATGCTGGGAAAGATTAAGGGCAGAAGGGGAAGGAGCAGCAGAGAATGAGACGGTTGGATGGCATCATCAACTCAATAGACATGGATTTGAGCAAACTCGGGGAGATAGTGAAGGACAGGGAAGCCTGGTGTGCTGCAGTCCACTGGCTCGCAAAGAGTCAGACATGACTTAGCGACCGAACAACAACAAATGTCATTAAGAAGCAAAACGGAAAGCCAAGTGACCGTGTGTTTAGGATTACTTTTAACCTCTATAAATGGAGGTATTATTCAAATAAGGCAAGGGCCAGGGATTGAATCCAGGTTTCCTGCACTGCAGGGAGATTCTTTACCGTCTGAGTCACCAGGGAAGCCTTAACATATCCATATAACCACCCTTTTCTAGATTCTTTTCCCATATGGGTCATTAAAGAGCACTGAGTAGAGTTCCCCGTGCTATACAGTAAGTCCTTATTAGCCATCTATTTTATATGTAGTAATGTATGT
This sequence comes from Giraffa tippelskirchi, assembly GCF_054371585.1. NCBI lineage: Eukaryota > Metazoa > Chordata > Mammalia > Artiodactyla > Giraffidae > Giraffa > Giraffa tippelskirchi. The sequence continues at coordinate 28,606,768 of NC_137287.1, forward strand.
CAGTCCCATCTGCCAATTTATCCCATTCTCTTCCCTGCTGCTGATGGGTAATTTTCAAAGTGGAAGTTAGAATCTTAGCCAGTAAATCTGTAGTTCACCTAATGCTGTTGTACACATGAGCCTCCAGATCCCTAGGGATTTCACTAAATGGACAAGAAAGTGGTGGCCCTGGGCTACCAGAAAAATAACTATCAAATCTCTCTTTCCTATTAAAAGAATCACAAATGTGGTGACCATTTATCTATACTTGGGGGCATTGTTATAAACCTGACTAGCATGTGTCAAGTGTAGTGACAGTAAATATTACATTAAAGTGTGAAATTAAAGTACAACAGGTTCTCTTGCAGAAATTGGTCACATAATGCTATTTACCTTGGCCACAGATACAGCTTCCTTACGAAAAGATTTCTCATCACTCTTTCCACGTGACAAAAGCCGGTGTCAAAGGCAACAGCGTTGTCTGTGAAGGCTTTAATAAAACCACGTTTGTTTTTCTGTCGAAAGAGGCGCAAGATGAATGCTTCTTGACAAGACTCGATTATTCTGTGAGCTCTATATACCAAGATGCCTGAGGAGGGAAAAATCATAATTTAGAGTGCACAAAAGACATGTCATTTTTATGTTTGCTTTCACTTATTCATCACAGTTTCCCTGAATGCCTTATTTGAGCATAGGCAAGCTATTCTAGGCTGAGATACAGCCACAAACAAAACACGAAAAGCTGTCCTGTGGCATTTACAATAAGTAATATAAGTAAGATATTTAGTTGTTATAAGGGATAAGTGCTGAGGGGAAAAAGTGAATCAGAGGACGACAAGGAGTATGTGTAAGAGGTGGTGGTTTGCAATTTACTTACTTATTTAATCTTTTGAAAAAAGTTGTAGTTGATATACAATATTATACTTACAGGTATATAATACAGTGATTCACAATTTTGAAAGGTTTTACTCCATTTATAGCTATCATAGAAGATTGGCTATATTGTCCATGTTGTACGATACATCCTTGTGGCTTATTTTATACCTAATAGTTGTATTTACTAATACTTTATCCCAATATTGCCCCTTTCTTCCCTCTCCCCATTGGTAACACTAATATGTTCTTTTTTTTTCAACTTCTTTGACCAGGGGTCATGACCCCTGCAGTTGAAGCATGGAGTCTTAACCACTGGACAGTCCATGAATTTGTTCTTTGTTTATCTGCAAGTTTGCTTCTTTTTCAGTCATATTCACTAGTTTGTTGTATTTTTTAGGATTTGCAATTTCAGATAGCGTATGCCTCACTGAAATCTTAAGTGAGTAAAGGCTGGATGGAGATGAGAGGGTGAGCCTTGTGACCATGTGGGGCAAAAGAGTTCCAGCCAAAGGAAGGGTAAGAGCAAAGGCCCTGAGGTGGGGTGTGTCTGACCTGGTGGAGGAAGAATTTCTCAAAGTCAAGTGGGCCATTTATTCTTTTATATGTGAATCAAATGTGAACTTTGCAAAATAGCTGTCTTTCAGAAGTCTGGGCAACATTTGCTTCACTTATTATAAGAATTCAACTTTCAGAATCAGAGTATATTCTACTGAAAGATAAATTAGTCTATTTGAAATAAAAATCTTAAAAAAAACGCGTAAACGTCTGTTTTGTGGGGTGGATGTGACAATGACACCTCTGAATTGCAAAAACAAGGATATACACATGTTTCTTTAATTATAAAAACAGAGTTCTGGACCAGATGATTTCTCATGTGTATATATCATACACACATGCCTCTGTGGTGCAGTAGGATTGGTGGGAAATTAGAGACAGACATGAAATGACATGAGTGCACAGATGTCAATTATTCTATGACAATCTCGTCTTTTAGACCTAAACCAAGCTAGGTACCATATATATTTGCTGTAAACTCACTGGCATGTTTTTGCTCCCATTCTCATCATTCCTGGGATCTGGAAAATGACGATGGTAACCCATGACTCCTAGCAGTTCAATAGACTCAATTCAGATTCTACTATTTTGGTGTTTAAAATTTAGATTGAGATAGATGGAGCTGAAACTTATCCTAGCCAAGCAAAGTGCTTTTCAAAGACAGTAAAAACAAACAGTGCTAAGTAGAAATTTGTAGACAAAGGATTTTCAATGACACCAGTAGATGTTGTTGTTGTTTAGTTGCCCAGTCATGTCTGACTCTTTTGCGACCCCACGGATTACGATTTTCCAGATAAGAATACTGGAGTGGGTTGCCACTTCCTTTTTCCAGGGGAAGCCAACACCAGTATATGTGTACAACTAATTTACTACTCAGAAAATACTCAGTACCTAGCAGTTGGGTTTTTCCAAGTATGCTTCTGGGCCACAGTTGTGGTCCTGGACGAAATAGGACATGAAAGTTAGAAATAATAAAAATAGACTTCTAAAGAAAAGGTGAATCTCAAGTTAAGAAAATGGTGTGCTCCATTCTCTTGGAAGCCAGAAGAAGGAGGGAGAAGAGAAGTATATTCTATCCCAGCCCTAAGCACTGGGCTTAGGCTTTTTTATAGACTTTCATTTCATTTAATCCTCATAATAATTCTATGGGGTAGGTATTACTATGGAGATCAGGAAAGAGAAGAAACTTGACCATGGTCACCCTACAAGTAAATGGAGGCCGAAGGTTCCAAATCATGAGTGTCTGAGAACACAGCCATGTTCTTGCTATTAGGTAACATCATCTGAGGACCATGCACCCCTCCCCCTTAAAAAAGTACAAGTAAGTTAGGTTTCTGGGTGCAATTCTAGTGCCACATTTTTGCATCTCATTTTGCTGCACAGTAATTATTTCTTTACACCTATCTCCTCCTGCTTGGGCACAAGATCATTGTAAGAAGTAATCAGAGAGTGCTTACTATGTGCCATGCATAATGCAAAGAATTTCATATACCTGATGTCAGTTCACCCTCACAATAATCCTAGGAGGAAGGAGAGAAAACTGAGCCACACAGAAATGGAGAAACTTGCCCAAGGTCACACAGCTGGCACGTGGTGACGGTGAGCTCAAACCCAGAGGCCACCTAACTCAGAAGAGCACCCTGCCATCTCATCACCTTTGTCTTCAGCACCTATCTCATTCCTGTCAAGTAAGGGACCACTGGCAAGTGAAATCTTTCCTAACATTTAACGTTAAAAATGACATACAGTCTGAATGACGATAAAGCTGAATTACAGCACTGGGTATGCAAATCTAACATGTAACTTTTTTTTTCCCTTTAAGTTTCCCAAGGAAAGTGTGTTATGAGGTCTATTTAGAGATGTCAGAATATGCTTTAACAATGAAAGGATCCTGTTTCCCTATATGTTTGAAAGCATAATCTGGGGAGATATTTTCACAGTTCTCCCACTACTGAGAAGTCATGTTGGCAGGGATGCCTAGGGTGGGTGCAGTGATGCTAAGAGCTAGTGACAGGAACAAGCTAGGGCTGGTGCATTAGGATTTCCCAGGGGGTTACATGCTCCTAGGACACTGGTCTGTAACAGCTGTGTTGAAAGCTTCTACACGGGCTGGGAGAATATGGGGGATAGGTGATGATCCCAGGGGTTGCAGCATTTGAAGGGATTCATTTCTGCGGCTCATTTGCATTCTTTTCAGCCAAGGAGCAGTAACAGCTCCAGCTTCATTATTGGCTGGGAATCAATCAGAAATGGGAATGGCATTTTAATTAGGAACCACCTATAAACTACTCTTTGCATAGTCCTTGGATTCAGATTACTCTGTCTAATCAGGTTGAACTGTTACTGGGAGTCACAGAGTAATACTGACATCTAGTGGTCATTTCAATACTTTTTTCCATTTAATCAATTTAAGTAAAGCTAAATTTATAAGAAACCAGCAAGCAGTAAAATATTTTACAATGTATCAAGATTTCGGGCTATACAAAGCCTTTCTTTTTTTGCTATTATCTATTATTTATTATGTACCATGTACTGTACTAAACAATTATATTTATTTTACTTCATTTAGTCCTTATGATAACTTCACAAGGCACTATTTTCTCAATGTAAGCACTGAGACAACTGAGACTTGTGAAATTTAAGTAACCTGCTTGCAAGCAGTGGCGTTACCCTTCAAAGTCAAATGAGTCTGACCCTAACGGTATAGCCTTGCCACAGCTTGTAACTGATAAATATAAAAGTACAGCAAAACTTTCCATCAATCAGTTCACTATGAACCATATAAAACATTGATTCAGGGCTTTCCTGGTGGCTCAGTGGTAAGAACCAGCCTGCCAGTGAAAGAGACACAATTTCAATCCCTGATATGGGAAGATCCTACATGTCATGGAGTAACTAGGCCAATGCACCGCAACTACTGAGCTTGTGCTCTCGAGCCTGGGAGCCACAACTACTGAAGCCCGTGTGGCCCAGAGCCCATGCTCCACAAGAGAAGACACCACAGTGAGAATCAGCCCACACACCACAACTATGGGGTAGCCCCTGCTCAAAGCAACTAGAGAAGAGGCCACTCAGCAACGAAAACCCAGCACAGCCAAAAACAAATCAATACAATTATAAAGTATTACAAATGACATTTTCATTAAAAAAATATTCATTCATACATTTATTCATCAAATATTTCCTGAGGGTCTTCGAGGCTCAGGGCAATGTGTTAGATATAGTAGGAAGGACAATTATGAATTCCAGCACCTCTCTGCCCTTCAGAAGTTCATTAAAGACCACAGTATATACATACATCATTCACCCAACATATATGTGTTTGGTATCTACTATGTACCAGTTACTAAGCCTAGGATGAAGTTGTTCCTTACTCTTAGGAGGCTTGCCATCTCATGAGCGATACAGACAAACAGGCAAATACAGTGTGGTGTTCTGAAGTGCTCTGACTGGGGAGGAGCACAGGGTAACCTGGGAGGACAGAGGCAGGGCCCCTAAATGATTTTTGGGGAAATCAGAAAAGGTTTCCCAAAGGACAAACAACAGTGAAAAATGATTCCATCTCTACATTAATTCTGGCTACCATTAAACCATTCTTCTCAAAATAATTAAGCAACTGCTTAATTTCAATCATGGGAGATAGTTGGGATCAAGATGGTGGAGTTTGAAGGCTCTGAGCTCACCACCGTTCCACCCACCATGAACACCTCAAAACTACAATGACATACAGAGCAACTCTCTCTCAGAATGACCTGTAGACCAGCAGAACGGCTCTCCTACAACCAAGGCTATGGAGAAAGAACCCCAGGGAGTCTGACAGGAGGGGAAGAAAAGAGATCTCATTGGGACCCACAGCCCCAGTGGGTGGCCCAGAGGAGGGAGATCTCGCAGGCTCAGGGATCCTCTCTGAAGAGTGAGGGGTTTGAGCCCCACATTGGGTACCAGTGGTCCAGCACTGGGAAGACGAGCCCCCTTGGCTAGTTTGGAAACCAGTGGGGCTTACCAGTGGGGTGCAGGAAACCTAGACTCCACTCTTGAAGAGAGCAAGTATGCATAGACGTCTCAGCAGAGGCAGCAGACTGAAAGCTGTCTGGGGCTCCAGCTGCCACGCAGGACCCTGCCACCCCTTCCACCCCACCAGCCTGTACCGGGCTCCTGCTCCGGCCCCTCCTGCCCCAGCCCTATCCCCCAACAAGGCAGCTCCACCAGTGCACCCTCAGAGAAGATGCAGTCTGTGCTCTCTTCAGATCCAGGTCTCCCACCAAAACCACTCGTGGGGCACACAGACTGCAAAGGACACACCCACACAGGGACATGGATTCAAGATTGGGATGGGTAACTGTGTTGCCTAACTTCATAGGGACAATCAGAGAAAGTCAAGTAAAATAAGAATATAGAAGAATATGTTCCAAACAAAAGAGCAAGATAAAATTCCGAGGAAAAAACCCTAATGAACAGAGATAAGTAATTTACCTGATAAAGAGTTTAAAGTAAAAGTCATAAAAATGCTCACTGAACTTAGGAAACTCAGCAGTGGCCAAAGGACTGGAAAAGGTCAGTTTTCATTCCAATCCCAAAGAAAAGCAATGCCAAAGAATGCTCAAACTACCGCACAATTGCACTCATCTCACACGCTAGTAAAGTAATGCTCAAAATTCTCCAAGCCAGGCTTCAGCAATACGTGAACCATGAACTTCCAGACGTTCGAGCTGGTTTTAGAAAAGGCAGAGGAACCAGAGATCAAATTGCCAACATCCGCTGGATCATCGAAAAAGCAAGAGAGTTCCAGAAAAACATCTATTTCTGCTTTATTGACTATGCCAAAGCCTTTGACTGTGTGGATCACAAGAAACTGTGGAAAATTCTGAAAGAGATGGAAATACCAGACCACCTGACCTGCCTCTTGAGGAACCTGTATGCAGGTCAGGAAGCAACAGTTAGAACTGGACACGGAACAACAGACTGGTTCCAAATAGGAAAAGGAGTACACCAAGGCTGTATATTGTCACCCTGCTTATTTAACTTATATGCAGGGTACATCATGAGAAACGCTGGGCTGGAGGAAGCACAAGCTGGAATCAAGATTGTCGGGAGAAATGTCAATAACCTCAGATATGCAGATGACACCACCCTTATGGCAGAAAGTGAAGAAGAAATGAAGAGCCTCTTGATGAAAGTGAAAGAGGAGAGTGAAAAAGTTGGCTTAAAGCTCAAAAGCATTCAGAAAACTAAGATCATGGCATCCAGTCCCATCACTTCATGGGAAATAGATGGGAAACAGTGGAAACAGTGGCTGACTTTATTTTTCTGGGCTCCAAAATCACTGTAGATGGTGATTGCAGCCATGAAATTAAGACGCTTACTCCCTGGAAGGAAAGTTATGACCAACCTAGACAGCATATTAAAAAGCAGAGACATTACTTGTCAACAAAGGTCCGTTTAGTCAAGGCTATGGTTTTTTCAGTAGTCATGTATGGATGTGAGAGGTGGACTATAAAGAAAGCTGAGCGCCGAAGAATTGATGCTTTTGAACTGTGGTGTTGGAGAAGACTCTTGAGAGTCCCTTGGACTGCAAGGAGATCCAACCAGTCCATCCTAAAGGAAATCAGTCCTGGGTGTTCATTGGAAGAACTGATGCTGAAGCTGAAACTCCAATATTTTGGCCACCTGGTGCAAAGAGTTGACTCATTTGAAAAGACCCTGATGCTGGGAAAGATTGAAAGCAGGAGGAGAAGGGGACGACAGAGGATGAGATGGTTGGATGGCATCACCGACTCAACGGACATGAGTTTGGGCAAACTCTGGGAGTTGGTGATGGACAGGGAGGCCTGGCGTGCTGCGGTCCATGGGGTCGCAAAGAGTTGGACACGACTGAGCGACTGAACTGACTGACTGACTGAACTTGGGAAAAGAACAGAGGAACACAGTGAGAACTTCAACAAAGAACTAGAAAAATACAAAAAAGAGCCAATCAGAACTAAAAAATACAATAAAGTGAAAAATGCTAGAAGGACGAGCATACTACTCCTAGAAGGACTTAAGTCCTTACTTAAGTAAATTTAAGAAGAGTGGAATTATATCAAGGATCTTTTCCAATCACAACAGTAATGAAACTAGAAATCAATACAGGAAGAAAATGGAAAAATACAAACACATGTAGATAAACAACATGCTACTAAAAAACCAATAGGCCAACAAAGATATCAAATAGGAAATTTAAAAATTCCTTGATATAAATGAAAACAGAAACATAACTTTCCAAAGTCTATCGGATACAGTCAAAGCAGTTCTAAGAGGGAAGTTTAAAGTGATATAGGCCTACCTCAAGAAATACCTCAAGTAAACAACCTAATTTTCCATTTAAAGGAATTAGAAAAAAACAGACATAGCCCAAAGTCAGCAGAAAGAAGAAGATAAAAACCTGAGTGGAAATAGAGACCAAAAAAACCAAACAAACAATAGAAAAGATCAATAAAACTTAGAGTTGTTTTTTTTTGAAAAGACAAAATTGATCCTTTAGCAAGACTCAAGACAAAAAAAAGGGGGGAGGGCCCAAATAAAATTAAAAATGAAAGAGGCAAACTTACAATTGATATCACAGAAATATAAACAGTCATAAGAGAATAATACACTAAGAGTTATACGCTAACAAACTGGACAACCTAGAAGAAATGGATAAACTCCTAGAAACGTACAATCTTCAAATACTGAATCAGAAAAAAATAAAATATCTAAGTAGTAATAAAACTGAATCACTGATAAAAGAAAAATCTAGGGCTAGGAATTCCACCCAACATTATAGGAAAAGTAAATACCTATGCTTCTCATACTATCAAAAAAATCAGAGGATGGAACACCTCAAAACTCATTCTACAAGGTCAGCATTACTCTGATACCAAAACCACACAAAGACACTACAAAAAAGAGAAAATATCCCTGATGAACACAGATGCAAAAATACTCAATAAAATATTAGCAAACTGAATTCAACAATATATAAAAAGGATCACACATCATGACCAAGTGTGATTTATTCCAGGGATGCAAGGACGGTTCAGTATTGAAGCTTGACTTGTGAATATTGAACCATTAACAAAACAAAGGATAAAAATCACATCATCTTCTTAGATACAGAAAATGCATTTGACAAAATTCAACATGGATTCGTGATAAAAACTCTCAACAAAGTTGGATAGAGAGAACACACCTCAGCACAATAAAAGCCATTTTTAACAAAACCACAGCTAATGTTATACTCAATGGTGAAAAGCTGAAAGTTTTTCCTCTAAAATCAGGGACATGACAAGGATGTCCACTTTCCCCACTTCTATTTACCATAGCATTAAAAGGCCTACCCTCAGCAATCAGACAAGAAAAAAGAAATAAAAAGCATCCAAATTGGAAATGAAGAAGTAAAACTATTTCCAGATGACATACTATATATAGAAAACGCTAAAAACTCCATCAAAAAACTTTGAGAATACATAAATTAAGTTGTAGGCTACAAGATTAATATACAGAAATCTGTTGTGTTTCTTTACACTAAGTATTAGGTATCAAAGAGAGAAATCAATACAATCCTTTTTACAACTTAATCAAAAAGAATAAAATACCTAAGAATAAATTTAACCAAGGACATGAAATTGAACTTGGGAAATTTCAAGTTCCCAAGTATTCTGAAAACTATGACACTGATGAAAGAAACTGAAGACAAACGGAAATATATTTTGTTCGTGAACTGGAAGAATTAATATTGTTAAAATGACCATACTTGGGGAGGGAGGTGGGTGGGGGGTCCAGGAAGGGGAACACATGTAAACCTATGGCTGATTCATGTCAATGTATGGCAAAAACTATTACAATATTGTAAAGTAATTAACCCCCAACTAAAATAAATTAAAAAAAAAAAAAAAAATGACCATACTACCTGAAGCTATCTACAGATTTAATGCAATCCAAATCAAAATATCTATGACATTTTTTAAAAAACTAGAACAAATAATCCTAAAATTTCATTGGAACCACAAGACTTCAGACAGCAAAACCAATCTTGAGAGAAACGAGCAACACTGGAGCTATCACCTTCCTTGAGACTATATTACAAAGCTATAGTAATCAAAACAGTATGGTTCTGGCCCCAAACCAGACACATATAAAAATGGAACAAAATAGAAAGCCCAGAAATAAACTCAAGCACATGGTCAATTAATTTACATCACTTCATGGCAAATAGAAAGGGAAAAAGTTGAAGTAGTGACAGATTTTTTCTTGGGCTCCAAAATCACTGCTGACAGTGATTGCAGTCATGAAATTAAAAGACACTTGCCCCTTGGAAGAAAAGCCATGACAAAACTAGACAGCGTATTAAAAAGCAAAAACATCATTTTGTTCACAAAGGTCCATATAGTCAGAGCCATGGTTTTTCCAGTAGTCATGTATGGATGTGAGAGCTGGCCCATAAAGAAGGCTGAGTATCGAAGAACTGATGTTTTTGAATTGCAGTGCTACAGAAGACTCCTGAGAGTCCCTTGGACTGCAAAGAGATCAAACCAGTCAATCCTAAAAGAAATCAATCCTGAATATTCATTGGAAGGACTGATGCTGAAACTGAAGCTCCAATACTTTGGCCACCTGATGCAAACAGCTGATTCACTGGAAAATACCCTTATGATGGGAAAACTGAAGGCAAAAGGAGAAGAGGGCGGCAGAGGACACGATGGTTGGATGGCATCACCAACTCAAAGTACATGAACTTGAACAAACTCTGGGAGATAATGAAGGACAGGGAAACTTGGTGTGTTGCAGTTCATGGTGTCACAGAGTCGGACATGACTTAGTGACTAAACAACCATAACAAAATGGGGAAAAGACTCACTTCAATAAGTGGTGCTGGGAAATCTAGACAGTTACATGTAAAAGAATGAAATCAGAACATTTTTCTCACGCTGTATTAAATAAACTCAAAATGGACTAGAGACCTAAATTTAAGGTCTGAAACCATAAAACTCCTGGAAGACATAGGCAGTATGCTCTCTAACATCTGTCTTAGCAATAATTTTTGAATCTGTCTCTTTAGGCAAGGGAAACAAAAGCAAAAATAATCAAATGAGCCTACACCAAACTAAAAAGCTTTTGCACAGTGAAAGAAGCCAACCAACAAAATGAAAAAGCAACCTACTGAATGGGAGAAGATATTTGCAAACAATATTTCCAATAAAAGATTAATATCCAAAATGTATAAAAATTCATACAAATCAATATCGAAAAAAGAAAAAAACTTGATTAAAACATGGGCAGAGGACCTGAATAGGCATTTTTCCAACACTGGCCAACAGATATAAACAATGAGATATCACTTTGCACCCCTCAGAATGTCTACTGTGAAAAAGACAAGAAGTTATAAGTGATTTTGAGGTTGTGGAAAAAAAGGGACCCTTGTGCACTCTTGGTGGGAATGTAAATTGGTACAGCCACAATGGAAAATGTATGGAGGTTCCTCAAAGAATTAAAAAGAAAAGTACCATATGATCCAGCAACTCCACTCCTGGGTATTTGGAGAAAATAAAAACATTAATTGAAAAAGATATATGCACTGCAATGTTCATAGAAGCATTATCTATAAGATTCAACTGAAGTGTCTGCAAGTAGAGGAATGGATAAAGAAGATGTGCAATATATATATATATATACACACATCTCTCTCTCTCCCCCCAATGGAACATTGCTCAGTCATAATAAAAAATGAAATTTTGCCATTTTCCACAACACGGACGGACCTGGAGGGTATTATGCTAAGAGAAGTAAGTCAGAAAAAGACATATACTGTGTTTTTACTTTTATGTGGGATCTAAAAAATAAAACAAATGAACAAATGTAAAAAAACAGGAACAGACAACAAACTAGTGGTAGCAGTAAGGAGAGGGGTAGGGGAGAAGCAAAATACAAAAAGCGGATCAAGAGGTGCAAACTACTAAGTATAAAAGAAACAAGTTAAGGATGTAACGTACTGCTCAGGGAATACAGTCAATCTTCATAATAAATTTGTATGGAGCATAATCTATAAAATATTGAATTAACTGTGTTATACACCTGAAACCAATGTAACACTGTAAGCGAATGACACTGAAAAAAATTTTTTGAAAATTTCAAATCATGGTTAAAAAAAAATACTCTTTAAGGAGGAAAACCAAACTACTTTAGGGGATATACAAAGAATATTTATAAACATTCAGATCTGATTAGCTTCTAAAAGCAACCGCCAGTCAATTACTAAGCATTGACTGAATATGAGCTTAAAAAACATAGAAATGTCAGTCTTACATTTAGTTTCTTATTCAGGCTATAAATATTTACTGAGCATCCAAAATGTGTCAGGCATTGCGTTAACACCTGGAAGCAAAATGCTGAGCAAAAAAACATCCAATGCTGTTTACAACAGGGTTCTAGTTTATAGAGTTTAGCAGAGGGAACAGACATACATGGGAAAAAAAGAAACTTATATACAAATAACAATATGGTTTCAAATTCTCACCGGTAATTAAATCTGAAGGTATTCTATCAGTCAGGAAATCAACCACAAGTATTCGGCTTGTTGCAAATATCACACCGCCTTGTGTGTATACTTCATAGCGACTGCTACTTGTGATTTCATTTGTTACTCGGCGAGGGAGATGTTCAACTCCTTCTATCTTCAACTGATTGATAAAATACTCCTAAATCAAATTACACTGAATTAGCTGACTATTTAATACAGGGCAGTTTTTAATAGGTTGCAAGTGTTCGTATTTAAAGAGCTTCCCTGAAGGCTCAGAGGTAAAGAATCCGCCAGCAACTCAGGAGACCCGGGTTCCATCTCTGGGTGGGGAATATCCCTTGGAGAAGGAAATGGCAACCCACTTCAGTATTCTTGCCTGGAGAATCCCAGGGACACAGCAGCCTGCTGGGCTTCAGTCCATGGGGTTACAAAGAGTACGACACGACTGAGCACAGCAGAGCAGAGCAGAAGCATTTGTACTTAAAATGACATGCTGCCTTTTTCAGAGATTATGAACTTTATAATGAACATACAAATTAAATTACTACTTAACACCAATCAATCGACATTTACTTAGGGTTTTGTTTTTGTTTTGGGGTTTGCACTAAAGACTCATTGCACTTGAGATGTTTGTTATTAGCAGTTTAACAACAAAAAGACTTTAAAATTCTGGGCTAAAAGACTGCTGCCTAGAAAATACTGCCTGCCAGAGGTGGCTTTGCAGTCACGTGTACCATGTGAGAAGATAACAAGGGAACCCTTTTCCCAGGTGGTGTTTTCGACTATTAGTTCTGTCCTGGTCCCCCCTAGAGGGGATTTCATCATGTCACTGGGACCCTTGGTCCTTCGCATCTTCAGTTAGGTGCCAGTTTTCCTGGGGGGTGCCGGTCGTGCTAAGTCCCAGTAGAGCACTTGGGATACCCAGGTGAATCAGCCTGGTCCCCAGCTCTTAGTTGATCGTCACTCTTCGCAGCTGGCATTTTCCTGTGGCCACCTGCTCTAGATATCTAGGGGCTCATCAGACTTGTCAACCAGGCTGTGACACCTGTCACTATCCCCCAACACAGGCGCATCCTGCTTTCCTCAGTGTCCTCCACTCTCCCTAACCCAGGTACCCTTTCCCAATACCTTCAGCTTCCAGCTCCCTTCCCTTCTGACCCTATGACCCTCGTCCCACCGCCTGGGTGAACCCCCAGTACGTCCTCTTCCCTGCTGAGTTCTCCCCAGCTTCAGCGTCTCCTAAGTCCCCACTCCCCTCAGCGACGCCTCTATCCCCATCACTGTTCCCTTTTAGGGACCTCATTGCTCTGCCTCCAGCAAGTCCCTTAATATCCAACTGCAGGACTGCCTCGTTATTCCCACCCATATCCTCCTCCAAGGATCTCCCCACCCTCTCCAGAGACCTCCGATCCTTCTCCCCACCTCCATCCTCCTCAAATGAACTCCCCTAACTCCTCTCAAAGACCCTGCAACACTCTCAGTGTCCTCGCACCTGTGTCACGGCCCCGCATCTTCCCTCAGGACCCCGCCGCCCTCTCAGGGTCCTGGCGCCTACGTCAGCGTCCGGCAGCCGCCTCGGGACCTCTCCCGCCGTCTCAGCGTTCCCGCACCCGCGCCAGGGGCCTGCATCTACCTCAGGGACCCTTACTCCACGCCCTCCCTCCCGCGTCAGGGCCCCGCATCGCCCTCAGAGGCCTGGCCTTCGCGCGAGGCCTGCGTCCGCTCTGGAGGCTCCCCAGCCCTCTAGGGGTCCCCTCGTCCCCCGCGCCGGCGGCCGGCCGCACCTCCTCGGCCGGCTGCGTGTTGAGCACCAGCACTAGGCATGCCGGGTGGCAATGCAGCCGGAGGAAGTGATAGAGGAGCCGGTCCGCGCCGAGCCCGCGGGCGCACACTACCAGTCCGTCGGCGTCCAACAGTTCCAGCACCAGCTGCCGCTCATATTCCAAGAGCGGCGCCATAGCCGTCGCTCGAGCCGGCGAGCCCAGCTCCATGGGCGCCCTTCCGGGGCCGGGGCCGAAAGTATCCGAAGGAAGCCGAGTCTGAGCCGAGAGTGGGCCGAACTAGGCCGAAGAGAGCCGAGTGTAGCCGAAGGGAGCCGAGTCCGAGACGAAAGCTGCCGAACGTAGCCGAAGAGAGCCGAGCCCTACAGGACGAGAGCTGGCCGAACGCCGCCGAAGAGGAACCTAGAGGAATCGAAGATTCGTGGAGTCGCGGGGAGGTGCTATCACTCTCAACAGGTGTCTGCTGCGGGCTTCAGGTTTCACCTTGTCTATACTTTGGATTTGAGAGTCAGGCGGCCTAGATAGGCTAGAGCGAGAGAGGAGGTGTAAACCCAAGGAACTGAGCTCCCTGACATTGTCCATTGAAAAAGTTCATTGTCAGTCTAAGGATTGCGCTTAGAATTGGTAGCACCTGCTACCCAGGGTGAGGTTTGCTCCTTTCTTTTGCAATGGGCCCCTCTTTAAAATTTTTTTTTGAATAGGCAGAACAGTTTGTTAATCTCAGGCTCTTGTTTCTCTCGAAAGGTGTTGACTATAATTGCTGCTGCTGCTAAGTCGCTTCAGTCGTGTCCGACTCTGTGCGACCCTATGGACTATAGCTTGCCAGGCTCCTCTGTCCATGGGATTCTCCAGGTAAGAATACTGGAGTGGGTTGCTATGCCCTCCTCCAGGGGATCTTACCCACTCAGGGATCGAACCGGGCCTCTTATGTCTCCTGTATTGGCAGGTGGATTCTTAGCTCTGTAAAAAGTCGCAGCCAGGTGTACCTGCTGCAGCCTTGTCTAGTCTTCCACTAGGGGGACACCTAGGTATTTGTTCTGTAGGTAGAAATGCCTGCTAATCTAATTAGAGGAATTCTTTTGTGTCTACGTCCCTTTTTCCCCAACCTTCATTGTTAGAAAATAAAAAATACTGTATAAGTAAGCAAAAATAAAAATCATTTGTTATTCTATTACCAGAAATTACTACTGTAACATCATCTACACTTCTAGTTTTTGTCTTTTTTTTTGTTGGTGTATAAATTCTCACCACACAGAATTATTTTACTGATATAATGAGTAACCCTGATTTAAATCGAGAGTTTGTTGCCCTCATTTGATAAATCTGTGAGCATGGTATTTAGTATTCTTCTACAAAATTCTTTTTTTGACAGTTTTATTGAAGTAATTGTACAGTCACTTTGAGTTGTAAGAAATTCTGTTGCTATTTGGTTGCTAAGTTCTGTCCGACTTTTTTGCGACCCCATGGACTGTAGCCTGCCAGGCTCCTCTGTTCGTGGGATTTCCCAGGCAAGAATACGGAAGTAGGTTGCTATTCCCTCCTCCAGGGGATCTTCCCAGCCCAGAGATTGAACCTGTGTCTCCTGCGTTGGCAGCCGGATTCTTCACCCCTGAGCCACCAGGGAAGCCCCCAAATTCTCTTATATATATGGCTGATGAGATTTCTGCAATGCAAATGTACCATACTCATTTACCTAATTCCTTATTAGTGGACATTGAGTCTGTTTCCACTCCCCCCTGTCATATAGTAAATAATATTTTATTGAGCATCTTCAGACATAAATTCAGCTATGCCCTTAAGATGCACCTTAGAAGTGGGTACTTACTAGGATAAAGAGAACAAACATATGTAAGGTTTTTCATTACATCCTTGGTGCCACATCACCTTCTAGAAAGCCTGTACCAATTTATATCAACATCAGCAGTTTACAGGGCTTCCCTGATGGCTCAGTGGTAAACAATCTGCCTGCCAATTCAGGAGATGCGGTTTAATCCCTGGGTCCAGAAGATCTGCTGAAGGAGGGCATGGCAACCCACTCCAGTATTCTTGCCTGGAGAATCCTGTGGACAGAGGAGCCTGGCGGGCTACAGTCCATGGGGTGGCAAAAGAGTTGGGTGCAACTGATCACACAGCAAGAGGGTCTGTTTCTCTACCTCTTAACATGCTTAATCTAGTGTTTTACTTACATTTTGTCAAGGTTTAAACAGTATATGGTATTTCCCAAATGTTGGTTAAATGAAAAAGAATATCTGCAGACATTCTCCACACAGCCGTTCCTATGAGACACGTGTGAATCCCTCCACTTTTGCAAGTGAGAAAATGGAGTCTCAAGGAGCTTTTGTAACTTGGCCAAGACAACTCAACCAGTTACGGCATTTAGTTCAGGACATGATAAGTAGGGACTCAACACGTATGAAGGATATGCATGTTGAAGTAACAACTCTGGTATTCAAACTTGATTCCCAGCTGTGATATGCAAAGTAATGGCTCCACAAAGATGTCCATGTTTTAATACCTTGGTACCTGTGAATATGTTACTTTATGTGGCAAATGAGACTTTGCAGACATTATTCATTTAGAGATTTCAAGATGGGGAGTGTATTTTGGATTGTCATGGTGAGCCCACTGTAATTACGAGAGTCCATATAAAGGAAGGAGAGAGACCGGAGGGTGAGAGTCTGAGAAGGAGATGTGACAATGAAAACAGAGGTTGGAATGATGTGGAAGGGACCACAAGCCAAAGAATGCCGCCTTTTATAGCTGAAAAAGGCAAGGAAATGAATTCTCCTCTGAAGCCTTCAGAAGGAACACATTCTTGCCAACCAATTTTACACTTCTGGTCCCCAGAACTGGAATATAATGAACTTGGGTTGTTCTGAGCCCCTACGTTTGTCATACTTTGTTACAACTGGAAACTAATACACAGCATTCACTATTTCTACTAAACTGAGCTCTACAAATGAAGTCCCATAAGAGTATGTAATGAAGCAGTAATTTTGGAGGATGATTGGTCAATATATAGAGAAATTTAAAATATCTATATAGATCCATATACATGTGAAAATATATTTACCCCACAAATATTTATTGGCACCCATGACTTGTCAATGAACAAAACAGATAAAAAACTTGGCTACTGTAGAACATATTCTGTGGGGAACTTGTGCATGAAGATGTTTATTCATCATATAGTTTTGTGAACTGTTGTTATTTCTCAGACATTTCTCTTGAATTTCTAATGCTAGGAGACTAGTCAAAACTTTTTATTGTGTCCATAATAAGTGTAATATCATATAATACTTATAAGCTGTATGTGACAAGATACCAAATCCATGCTATTATATAATAGAAAAAGCAACTTCAGAACAATAATGTATAGGATGGTCCCATTTGTCTAAAGAACCAGTAAACAGACATTATTTCCTTATGACTACATAGAAAAGCCCTTAACAAAAGTAATAGCTTCTGGGGAGTTGAAATGGGTGGTTGGTGTAGTGTGAGACCTTTACATTTCAGTTTATTCCCTTCTGCTCTGTTTGACTTTCTTACCGTGAACTTATATTGCTTTTATAATGAAAGCAAGAGAAAACACTTCCCAGGTACTAAATAAATACTTCATCAGTACTGCACAGTGTTACATCGTGAATTCTATATTTAATATGTGTGTTCTGGGCCACAATGTCAAAAGTTGGTAGTTAGGGAAGCAGACTTTTATATTAATAAATTCTAACAGATGTATCCAGACATTGTAGCTTTGTCCCTCAGTCAGTTCAGTTGCTCAGTCGTGTCCGATTCTTTGTGACCCCGTGGACTTCAGCATGCCAGGCTTCCCTGTCCATCACCAACTCCCGGAGCTTACTCAAAGTCATGTCCATCGAGTCAGTGATGCCATCCAACCATCTCGTCCTCTGTCATCCCCTTCTCCTCCCCCCTTCAATCTTTCCCAGCATCAGGGTCTTTTCTAGTGAGTCAGTTCTTCGCATCAGGTAGCCAAAGATTTGGAGTTTCAGCTTCAGCATCAGTCCTTCCAATGAATATTCAGGACTGATTTCCTTTAGGATGAACTGGTTGGATCTCCTTGCAGTCCAAGGGGCTCTCAAGAGTCTTCTCCAACACCACAGTTCAAAAGCATCAATTTTTCGGTGCTCAGCTTTCTTTATAGTCCAACTCTTACATCCCTGGGCAAAAGTTTTTCACTTAAAGGATTCTTCCCCCCACCATGTCACTGTCACGATAATTCTCCAAACCTTTCCTTATTTTTAGATTGTTCTGATCATCAGAGCTATCTCCAATCTAGATCACTTTTCAAGTTTCAGTTTTGCCAGTGAGGACACAGGTCAGGCAGCAGCCCTGTGGTTTTTGGTGCTGGGCTGCAGTGAGATTAAGCATCATTTTCCTCCTGACCTGAGGTAGAACCCAGCACATCTTAGTTAACCCTGATTGCCACAGGTAGGACACCATAATTTCTCTCAACAACCTCAGTTTTTCATGTCCATATGGAGAATGCCTTAAATCTAGAGACTGGAGAAAAGATAAAGAGAGAATGCTTTCTGACTTGAACTCCTTTCCTAGGGCGAGATCATCTTTGGGCCCCTTAGAGTTTGCTTGCAAGGTTTAAGGGTTCTGGATGTAACTTAGAAAGACTTGGGCTTGAAACCCAACTCAGCTGTGTGACCTATGCAGGTTATTTAACCTCTCTATACCTAAGTTGCCTAATCTTTAAAATGGAGCTGACATAAAAAAGAATGAAATAATGCCATTTGCAGCAGCATGGATGGACCTCGAGATTATCATACTAAGTAAGCCAGAGAAAGACAAATACCATATGATATCACTTATTTGTGGAAACTAAAATATGATAGATGAACTTATTTACAAAACAGAAACAGATTTACAGACAGAAAGCAAATGTATGGTTACCAAAGGGGAAAGGGGGTGAGGGAGGAATAAATTAGGAGTTTGGGATTAGCAGATACACACTATTATACCTAAAACAGATAATCAACAAGGACCTGCTATATAGAAGAAGGAACTATTTTTAGTATCCTGTAATAACCCATAGGGTTATTAGGTGGCTCAGGGGTAAAGAATCTGCCTGCCAATGCAGGAGACACAGTTTCAATCCCTGGGTCGGGAAGATCTCCTGGAGGAGGAAATGGCAAAATGTAATGGACAGAGGAGCCTGGCAGGCTATAGTCCAGAGGGCTGCAAAGAGTCTGGGGTGGTGTCTGATGAGATAACAAAGTAGGAACTGTTATTCACCTTATTTTCCAAGTAAGAAGAGATGAGATTAAGATGGCAAAGTAGAAGGACATGTGCTGATCTTCTCCTGCCAGAGCACCAAAATTGCAACTATCTGCTGAACAACCATCAACAGGAAGACAGTGGAACCCACCAAAAAAAGATGCTCCACATCCAAGGACAAAGAAGCCACAGTGAAATGGTAGGAGGGGAAGAACTACGATAAAATCAAATCCTATACCTGCTGGGTGGGTGACTTAACACACTGGAGAACAATAATACCAAAGAAGTTCTCGTGTTGTTGTGAAGGTTCTAGGCCCCACATCAGGCTTCCCAGCCTGGGGATCGAGCTAGGGGACTGGGAATCCCCAGGGAATCTGACTTTGAAGGCCAGTGGGATTTGATTACTGAGCTTCCACAGGACTGGGGAAACAGAGACTCTTAGAGGGCACAAACAAAATGAAATCTTATGTGCGTCAGGACCCAGGGGAAAGGAGCAGTGACCCTCAGCAGGTTGAGACAGACCTACCTGTGAGTGTTTGAGAGTCTCCTGCACAGGTGTGGGTAGGTAGTGGCCTGCCATAGGGACAGGGGTACTGATAGCATCAGTCTTGGGAGATGTGACTTGTGTAAGCCCTCTTTGGAGAAGACTCTTGAGAGTCCCTTGGTCAGCAAGGAGATCAAACCAGTTAATACTAAAGGAAGTCAACCCTGAATATTCTTTGGAAGGACTGATGTTGAAGCTCCAATATTTTGGCCACCTGATGCGAAGAGTCAACTCATTGGAAAAGACCTTGTTGCTGAAGGCAGGAGGAGAAGGGGGTGACAGAGAATGAGATGTTTGGATGGCATTACCGACTCAGTGGACAGGAGTTTGAGCAAACTCCAGGAGATGGTGAAGAACAGGGAAGCCTGGCGTGCTGCAGTCCATGGGGTCGCAGAGTTGACCTACTCAGCAACTGAAAACAGCAATAGAAGCCTATAGACTCCAGGACTGTGTCACCTCAGGCCAAACAACTAAAGGAGGGAGCACAGCCCCACCCATCAGCTGACAATTGGATTAAAGTTTTACTGAGTAAGGCCCTACAGGTGAGAAGACATAACTAACTTGTCCACAGCTACCCAGGTAAGAGTGGAACATGGAGCACAGTCCATTTGCTTCTAAACCTGAATTCTTTCTTATTGCCACCTTAAATTAAACTCTATTGCCTCCTTAAATGCCTGATGCTGAAGGCCTTGAATGCCATCCTGAGTCATTCAGATTTGAACATGTGGCTCAAATGGTCCCCTTCCTTTCCACTCTCAAATATCCTTTTAACAAATTCAAAATACTCTTGGGCCCATCCTTCATAAAGGCAGTAGGATTTTTTGTGTTTGTTGGTTGGGACAATACATTTAAAAAGCTGCTGTGAATTTAGCGAACCTTCCCAGATAGTGTTAGTGGTCAAGAATCTTGCCTGCCAGTGGAGTAGACACAGGAGACTTGGGTTCGATCCCTGGGTTGGGAAGATCCCCTGGTGTAGGAAGTGGCAACCCATTCCAGTATTCTTTCCTGGAAAATTCCATGGACAGAGGAGCCTAGTGCATTAAAGTCCATGGGGCCACAAAGAGTCAGACACACACACACATGATTTCAGCAGTGCTTTTGTATCAATTGTTGACTTATTAATTCCAGCAGCATCTATTAATAGAAACACCTGAAAAACTTTAGTATATGACCTTGAGCAGTCTATTACTGATTCTGTCTGTGGGCAATAGTTGGTGCACACAGGACTGGGGAAACAATTGCAATACATATAGAGTTCTGCAAATGACCTGAGGTCCACGGGAGATTCATTGGTGTGTATCACGTATATTTGTTGTTGCTGTTTAGTTGCTAAGTCGTGTCCGACTCTTTTGCAACCCCATGGACTGTAGCCCATCAGGCTCCTCTGTCCATGGGATTTCCCAGGCAAGAATACTGGAGTGGGTTGCCATTCCCTTCTCCAGGGGATCTTCCTGACCCAGGGCTCGAACCTGGGTCTCCTGTGTCTCCTCCATTGTCAGGCAGATTCTTTACCAACTGAGCCACCTGGGAAGCCCATCACGTATATTAATTGTCTGAAAATGAAGTCACCTGCATGCTAATACTCTATAGTGAAGTCCACTAAAAGAAGACATAGCATTTAATTATTACTCACAGAAGCAGAGGGAGTTTAATTATTAAACTAATCTTTTCTCTTGGAAATAAGGACTTTTGATGGCTTGTAATTTGACAAGCCATTCATCTTTAACAAAAAAGAAAAAAAGCAAGAATGAAGCTGAACACAAAAACCAATTACCTGCCCCTCTTTGCAACAACAAGTAGCCTTTTGTGAAAATGATAGTGGTTTCTATGGATTAGCAATTAACCTTTCGTAAGGATTTATGGGGAACCCCATGGAGGCTCTCCCCAGGGGAAAATAATACTTAAATCCAGTAAGCTTTGTGGAATGTGTTTTTCCTTATTTTTGGAGACATTCTTTTCCCCTTACTGCACCTTCTCTCTTAGAATGCATTCTGAGAGGAGGCAGCGGGCAGTGCAAAATAAAAATTCAAGGCAGTTTGTAAAAAATTGAGAATTTCAAGGTGGTGACAGCAGGGCACTTAACCAAGCGTGAGGCCTTCCTGAGCCTGTGTGACTACATGCCTTGGAGCTGATGCTGGCAAAGAGCTTTGACCTTGCAAATGACAATGTTCTAAGTTACCTGTCTTTGTTAGTAGGCACTGATGACCTTGCAGTTGTAATCTGTTTCGCCTGATTTGGAAGGGAATTCTGAGGTAGTGATGGGAGGGGCCATTTCCCCGGGGACCTTATTCATAAAGGTCTTAAAAGTAGAATTAAAAAAAAAAAACTTTTTTATTTTGTGTTGGGGTATAGCCGATTAACAATGTTGTGATAGTTTCAGGTGAGAAGGGACCCAGTCATTTAAATGTAGACTTTCCCCAAATGTGGTTCTACCTGCAGTCTTGTAGAAGAGGGCAGGGGTGATAGAAGAAAACATTAAATTTGGTCTGATATTTGGACCACATTGCTTGTAGTGACCTTTAGCTTAATGTTAAATGGAAATAAGCCATGTAATTTTATTGTAGGACCTTGTCATTGGGGTGGAACATGTAGACAGACTTAATTCTGTAATTTGTAAGTAATACATAGTTACCATTTTAGCATATATGCAACAATACTATGATTATCCAAAAAGCCCCAATAATGTTTTACTGTAAAAATCCCCCCCAAACCCTGGGGTCCTTATTAATCAGAAATTATTGATTTTGTTGAGTGAAAAAAGTAAGCTGCATAACAATGTATAAATATGCTACCTTTTGTGTAAGATCATTTTTGTGAATGTAGATTTATGCTTGAATATACATAAAGAAAATCTGGCAGGATATAAGAAACTAAGAAACTGTTAAAGGAAATTGAACAGATGGAATTCAGGATGAGAAGGGGATTTTTTATTTTCAATGTTTATCTTTTAATTCTTTTTGCTGTTTTAAGTCATATAGTTTAAATGTATTAAAAATTAAATAATATTAACAAGAAAATGTAATTCAGTAAAAGATAAGAAATCAATTATTCATGGCACTAGATTTTGGGGTTTAAAGCATTCACTTATTAAATAAATGTAAATAAATGATAGCCATTTGAAATATCCCCTTTTGTCATTTCTTCATGATCTGGTCCTTTCTTGACCTTCTTAGATGCTTGCTTTGGGGTTTGCTTCTTATCTTTTTCTGAGAAATGCCATTGGGTCAGGGTACCTTCTTAATAAAAAATAGGTTTCGGAGATTCAGAGCTGGCTCATTTCAAAAGTAGAATTGATTGTTATTTAACATAGATCTAATCACGCCTAGTTTTGCCTCCACAGGGAGTCATGATATACAGCATTGACATTTAGAGTGAGAATGACGTTTAGAAGTCAAGACAAATTGCTTGAAATAAGAGAAAGGAGGAAATAGTATGATAGCTTTTGTATCATTCTGGTGGGAAAAATAAGATTGTGAATAGCTTATTCATGGAGAGTCCTCTTTAAGACTAATAAATCAAAAGGTTAGTTCTTTACCCATTCTTGAAAAATGAGTAAATGGCCTTCTTCCTTTTTTCTCTCCTGTGCCACTTCCAGATAAATCCTTGATTTTTTTAACCTTATCAAATTTCATCAAACTCTATGAGGGACAGTCAATGTAGTGGATGCTGTGGTATGCCACACTCCATTCGAAACAAATATTCATTTCCTCATCTGTTGGAAATGCTGGAGGCCAACAGTTCTCATCTGAGTCTCTAAGACTTGCTCTCAGCTGAAGAGGGCTGCCTTGCCCCAGGTCACTTCTCCTTTCTAGGACTAGCCAAGTATGATTGGAGTGGACACTCTAGGTGTTTGGGAGAATGCCACATCCCTGGCTTGTTGAGTAAAAACTGTCATAATGGGAGCAGGCCAACAGGAAGTATCTAAAATGGCCCTTCTCTCTCACATCAGCCAGAATAGTATATAAAAAACAGTATTACAGGGGTAGCCGTCCCCCTCGTGTGTGTGCTAAGTTTTCAGTCATGTCCATCTCTTTGTGACCTGATGGACGCTGCCAGATTCCTCTGTCCATGGGATTCTCCAGGCAAGAATCCTGGAGTGGGTTGCCATGCTGTCTTCCAGTGGGGTCTTCCTGACCCAGAAATCAAACCTGGGTCTCTTATGTCTCTTGCATTGGCAGGCAGATTCTTTACCACTGAGCCACCAAAGAAGACCCTGTGCCTATATTAATGATTAAAATGTGGCAGAAATGATGCTGATGCGTGACTTCCAAAGTTAGTATAGTAAAGGCCCTGTTGGTTTCTTTTGGGGAAGTCTCTTTGGGAGCCTTCAGTTGCCATGTAACCAGTCTGGCTATCCCGAGTCCACCATGTTGAAAGACTATTTGGAGAGATGGGTGAGAGAGAGGGAGAAGGACAGGGAGAGAAATAGAGATAAAGAGTGAGTGGAGGGCACTTCCTGGATGGTCCAGTGGCTAAGATTCCATGCTCCCAACGCAGGGGACCTGGGTTCAATCCCTGGTCAGAGAACGGGATCCCACATGCTGCAGCTAAGAGTTTACATGCCTCAAGTAAAGGTCCCGCATGCTGCAATGATGATCCCATGTATAGCAACTAAGACTTGGCCCAGCCAAATAAATAAATAAATATTTTAAAAAGAGAGAGAGATTGAGGTTGAGATTTGCCTGAGCAACCCTTGATGTTTCAGCCCCTAGCTACCTGAGTCATCCCAGCCCAGAGAGTAGATGTGTGAGTGAGAAAGCCTTTGTGATGACCCTGACCCCAGGCACCAATTGACATGACAGACCCTGATTGAGAATTACCCAGCTGAGCCTAGCTGACCTCCAGAATTAGAATAAACTCAGTCCTGAATATTCATTGGAAGGACTGATGTTGAAGCTGAAACTCCAATATTTTGGCCACCTGATGCGAAGAGCTGACTCATTTGAAAAGACCCTGATGATGGGAAAGATTGAAGACGGGAGGAGAAGGGGATGACAGAGGATGAGATGGTTGGATGGCATCAATGACTCCATGGACATGAGTTTGAGTAAACTCTGGGACTTAGTGATGGACAGGGAGGCCTGGCGTGCTGCGGTCCATGGGGTTGCAAAGAGTCGGACATGACTGAGCAACTGAACTGAACTGAAATGCTCGTTATTGGTTTATAGCACTGTGTGGTTTGTTACAAGTAGGTAACTGGAACATAGCTGCTGTGCCAGATATGGTATCTTTTGATGGAAGAGATCAATATGTCCTCAGGTACATGGCATGTGACCTTTGATCCAAGAAATGTGCTGATTTTCACCCCGACCAGAAAGACTTTGTATTTACTTAGGATGGGCAACAATATACATTTATTGTTTGCCCCAGTCCTATTTTAACTTCCTTTCTTTTTGTCAAAATATAGTCCCAAAGGTCCTGGGTCATCTGGACATCCTGTGCAAAGTCCTATTGGCCCACTCTACTGATGACATCATTGACATACCAAATGGGCAAGAAATTGCAAGTACTTTGGAGGCATTGGTCCATTTGGGCTGCTGTAAAAAGATAACACGTGAAACTTGCCTGATGGTCCAGGGGTTACGAATCTGCCTACCGTTGCAGGGGTCACAGGTTCAATCCCTGGTCATGGAAGATCCCACGTGCTGTGAGGATCAGCTAAGTGAGGCAGCTAAGCCTGTGCACCGTAACTACTTAGCCCTGGTGCCCTAGAGCCTGTGCTTCGCAAGAGAAGCCACCACAGTGAGAAGCCCACACACTTCAATGATGAGTAGCTCCCACTCACTGCAACAAGAGAAAGGCGGCATGTAGCAATGAAGACCTAGCACAACCACTGAAAAAAAATAAAAATATACCTGAGATTGGTTGGCTTGTAAACAGCGGACATTTATTTCTCACCGAGGAAATCCTTGGCTGTCTTTTGAGACTCATTGGCCCGATTTTGATGGTATTTTGATTGGCCTGAGAAACACTGGTAACCAGGTGCTCAGATTCCACAGAGAAGAGGATCTAGATTGCTGCACCAGATAAGCCACCTTGACCTTCAGAGGTGCTAGCCATGGGCAAGGGGATTCTAGAATGGCTAGTTGTAGGAAGGGGTATAAAGAGAAAGAGATTTGGAACTGGGACCTACTTTAGTGATGGGGGCCATAGGTAATCACATTCATTATTATTTGGAAATTTACTCAAGGAAGAGTCCCAATAGAATACTGGAAGAGCTGCTCACAGGTTAAATTGTGTGAAACATATGAATCTGACAAGGGCTAGACTGTGGTGGATACTGTAATGTGCTGACCAGATCACTCCCTTCCAGGACTGAAAATTAATTCTCTCATCATGCCGGGGGTATTGGCAGCTGCAGTTTCTTGGCTGAGTTCCTAAGACTTGCCTTCAGCTAAAAAGAGGTGCTTTGCTCAAGATTACTCCATAACTCTTTACAGTGGTGGCTACACCTAAGGACTAGTTGATGCAGGGGTTTGATTGAAGTTCTGTTGCCCCAGGCCAACCCAGCTCCAGAACTTTCTTGTGACTACATCACAATTCAACTTCTCTTTTTGACTAGTCCTGCTTTTTTTACTTTCTTATAGGTGTTGAAAATTCCCCAATGAACTTCCTGCATGGAAATCTCTTTTTCAAAGTCTGCTTCTTGGAGAATCTGATTTGTGACAAACAGAAAATACATTTATCAATTATGAAGCACATTTTAATGTTATTATATGTGTTTAGAGAATTAAAAATGGGAACGTACAAAGGAGTAAAAGAAAGAAGAGAAAAATTGGCCGTAGTATTTTTTTGTGAGTTCAGTTCAGTTCAGTTGCTCAGTCGTGTCCAACTCTTTGCGACCCCGTGGACTGCAGCACGCCAGGCCTCCCTGTCCATCACCAACTCCTGGAATTTACTCAAACTCACATCCATTGAGTCAGTGATGCCATCCAACCATCTCATCCTCTGTTGTCCCTTTCTCCTCCTGCCTTCAATCTTTCCCAGTATCAGGGTCTTTTCAAATGAATTAGCTCTTTGCATCAGGTAGCTAAAGTCTTGGAGTTTCAGCTTCAACATCAGTCCAATGAACACATCCAATGAATACTCAAGACTGATCTCCTTTAGGACGGACTGGTTGGATCTTCTTGCAAGGCAAGGGACTCTCAAGAGTCTTCTCCAACACCACAGTTCAAAAGCATCAATTCTTCAGCACTCAGCTTTCTTTATAATCCAACTCTCACATCCATACATGACTACTGGAAAAACCATAGCCTTGACTAGACAGACCTTTGTTGGCAAAGTAATGTCTCTGCTTTTTAATATGCTGTCTAGGTTGATCATAACTTTTCTTCTAAGGAGTAAGTGTCTCTTAATTTCATGGCTGTAGTCACCACCTGCAGTGATTTTGGAGCCCCCAAAAATAAAGTCAGCCACTGTTTCCCCATCTATTTGCCATGAAGTGATGGGATCGGATGCCATGTTCTTAGTTTTCTGAATGTTGAGCTTTAAGCCAACTTTTTCACTCTCCACTTTCACTTTCATCAAGAGGCTCTTTAGTTCCTCTTCACTTTCTGCCATAAGTGTGGTGTCATCTGCATATCTCAGGTTATTGATATTTCTCCTGGCAATCTTGATTCCAGCTTGTGCTTCCTCCAGCCCAGCGTTTCTCATGATGTACCCTGCATATAAGTTAAATAAGCAGGGTGACAATATACAGCTTTGATGTACTCCTTTTCCTATTTGGAACCAGTCTGTTGTTCCATGTCTATTTCTAACTGTTTTGTGAGTAGATTTTGCTTTTATTTAAGGTGACTCAGATGGTTAAGAATATGCCTGCAATGCAGGAGACCCAGGTTTGATCTCTGGGTTGGGAAGATCCCATGGAGAAGGGAATGACTACCCACTCCAGTATTCTTGCCAGGAGAATTCCATGGACAGAGGAGCCTAGGAGGCTACAGTCCATGAGGTTGCAAAGAGTTGGACATGACTGAGTGACTAACACTTTCACTTTCAAATGATTTTATACTTACCATATTGCTTTTCAGCTAATAATATGATTTGGAGATCAGTGTAAAACAGGTGCTTGAGGGTGAGCAACTGAAGTTGATTCTGGTTTATTAAAGAGCAAAGGAATTTATTGAAAGCTATTCCATAGTTCACAGAATTGCCAGAAAGTCTAGAGAATCCCAGGTGGCACTAGTGGTGAAGAACACGCTTGCCAATCCAGGAGAAGTAAGTGATGTGGGTTTGATCTTGGGTCAGGAAGATCCCCTGGAGGAGGGCATGGCAACCCACTCCAGTATTCTTGCCTGGAGAATCCCATGGACAGAGGAGCCTGGTGGACTACACTCCATAGGATCGAAAAGTTGTACGTGACTGAAGCAACTTAGCTCTAGAGAACCAGGTTACAAAGAAGACAAACCAGAGAAACGAAGAGGACAAACCAGAGGTCCAAGCCCATAGGTGTGGCTGCTCTGCAGGAGGAGTGTGAGCCACTGTGGCCACCACTGGATGGTGGACTCATTCTCCTCTGTGTCTTCTTCTTTGAATCTCTTGTGTCAAATCCAAAGCCCCAAATGAAGATGCCTGTCCATATCCCAGATGCTAGGGTGTGGTAAAAGTGTGTAAATGGTCTTTTCATGATCTGGAAAGACATACAATAGCCAGTCTCTGTTTCCTAGAAGTTCCTTTTCCTGCCTCCATCCTGTCTGTTAGAGGTTGTCCTCATATACCTATACTTGGCGATCCCTGGCTCGCTGTTAACAAAGAGTGAAGCTCCAAAGGACTGACTGGAGACTGTGTATGTGAGTTGGGCTGGTGGACTAATTGATTTCATTGAGGGATTTCCGTACTTCAACTTCTCTAGGTCTTTTCTCCTGGAAAAAAAAATGTTGTTTGTTTGGGAGAAGAATCCATCAGGTTTCTGCTTGGGGACACATGAGTCTGGTTTCCAGAGCTCTGGGACTTGGCTGGGAGGTTTCTGCAGAAGGAAGGTGAATAATGGTCCTGCCTTGCATCTGGCTTTAGTGGGACTGTTTGTTTCCATTTTAAGATGTTTCTTCTGGGGACTTCCCTGGTTGGTCCAGTGGCTAAGACTCTGTGCTCCCAATGCAGGGGGCCTGGGTTTGATCCTTGGTCAGGGAACTAGATCCCACATGCCACAAACTAAAGATCCTGGTGCAGCCAAATTAAAAAAAAAAAAGATGTTTCTTCTGGTCTGAAGTGGTTTTCATATGTTATTTCTCCTTTATAGTAGATTATTTAAAATCTGGAATGGCTGTTGGATTTTATCAAATATTCTTCAGCATCTATTGATATGATCGTACAAATTTTTTCCTTGATCTATTGAAAAAAGTTGAATTTTAGATTTCCTAGTAATGATCCATTCTTGATTTCCATGGACATTTTAGCTAATTAGGTAACACTTTTGGAAAGTCTGTGACAATGTATCTGTGTAACTACAGAGGCCAAAAATAAGCCTCATCCCAAGGAGATTCAGCCCAGTGTACTGGCAAAGCACAGGCCCCAAACCCAGAGAGCCGTTATCTTTGCGCCCTCCTTCTGTATCTTACTAATTGTGTGGCTGTGGGCAATTTTTTTGATCCTCAGAACTTTGGCCTGTGAAATGGGTGTACAGAAATGAAATGTAACTCATGGGGAATGTTTTGAGGATTAACTGAACTAAACTGCTGCACAGTCAGAGCTCAGTGAATGTTAGGGAAAAGATATTTTTGGGATAAAATGAATACATGCAAGAGTAGAGCAGCTTGGTAGCCATCAACGTCAAGACAGTTACAGAGATAGTTTTGTTCCTTTGAGCTGAAGTTTGTTTCATATGAACTATGTTTCATATCAAATTGTTAGTACGCTATGTTAGAAAATATTTCTCCTCTTTTTATTCACAACAAATTTTATTCCTAATGCTAGATGCATATTAAAATATATTTTTTAAATTAAATAAATTATATTTGGATGAAACTTTTCCTCATTTCTTTCTCCAGAAAAATTACTGTGGTTCCAAAGAAAGAAGATTGCAAATAAATGGAGATTGAATATTAACTTTTTGGGTGAATTTTATTTTGCGTAAGCATTAAATCCAAGGGAAGGAACTGAAAAATAGACATATGGATTCAATCCAGCTTAAATATAGATGCATTTTAGACTGTATGTGTATTTATGTATATATATTGAACTATATATAATATAGATTATGTATAATATATATATACACTATAGATCTGTTAAGTTGGTGCAAATGTAATTGCGGTTTTAGACTATGACTTTTAAATCATTATAACTAGGCTCAAATACATATTTATTAATCAAAATAGGAAAGGAACCATTAACAGTCAACACATTTTTGCCAATGAGAAATCAGTTTATTCCTGTAGCATAAAAACCCACGCTTCAGGATTCAGCAAACTCTTGGAAAGCATATTCTACCTCCTGCTGGTTGTGGAAATGTTTTCCCTTCAAAAAATTGTTGAGATGCTTGAAGAAGTGATAGTCAGTTGGCAAGAGCTCAGGTGAATACGGTGGATGAAGCAAATTCGTAGCCCAGTTTGTTCAACTTTTGCATGATGTGTGGTTGAGCGTTGCCAGGGAGAAGAATCGGGCCCTTTCTGTTGACCAATACTGGCTGCAGGCTTTGCAGATTTTTTGATGTATCTCATCGATTTGCTGAGCATACTTGTCAGATGTAATGGTTTCACTGGGATTCAGAAAGCTGCAGTGGATCAGACCGGCAGCAGATCACCAAACAGTGACTGTGACCCTTTTTTTGGTGCAAGTTTGACTTTGGAGAGTGCTTTGTAGCTTCTTTCTTGGTCCAGCCACTGAGCTGGTCATCACTGATTGTAGTATAAAGTCCACTTTTTATTGTATGTCACAATCCAATCAAGAAATGGTTTGCTATTGTTGCATAGAATAAGAGAAAGTGACACTTCAAAATGACGATATTTTTGATTTGTGGTCAGTTCATGAGGCACCCACTTACTGAGCTTTTTCACCTTTCCAATTTGCTTCAAATGCCAAATGATCGTAGAATGGATGACACTGAGCTCTTTGGCAACTTCCCCTGTAGTTGTAAGATTAGCTTCGATAATTGCTCTCAGTTGGTCTTTGTCAACTTCCAATGGCCAACCACTGCACTCCTCATCTTCAAGGCCCTTGTCTCCTTTGCAAAACTTCTTGAACCACCACTGCACTGTATGTTTGTTAGCAGTTCCTGGGCCAAATGCATTGTTGATGTTGTGAGTTGTCTCTGCTGCTTTACGACCCATTTTGAAAATCATTTGAATTTGCTTTTTGTCTAACATTGTTTCCCTAGTCTAAAATAAATATAAAATAAACAGAAAGTAATAAGTCATTAGCAAAAATAAAATAAAGTGAGAAATGTGCATTAAAATAATGTATAACAAAACCACATTTATTTAAGAATGTATTCCAACCCAAATTTTAGCAATGCAAAACCACAATTACTTTTGCACCAACCTAATATATAGCTCAATATATTACATCTATATAATACATAATATAGATCAGTGAATTTGAACTTTGTCAATATGTGGCACATGCAGCATTTGTGAATGTAGCTGCAAAAACGTACTCTTGGTCTGTGTGCATATAACAATAGTATACTTTATTATTTTTGTTTTAATTGACTTGCATAAATACAGATTTGCATCTTGATGAAATCAGCAATAAATTATGCAGCCTTTCTCATCTTTTCATGTCCTATTCTCTAATATAACTCCACAAATATAGATAGTGTTTACCATCTTTCAGAATGTGAGCAATTGCTTGTTTATTTTGATGAAGGAAATAAATTATTTTCCCATAATATTAATGTAAGTCCCTAATCTCATTAGGTAAAGAATTTAAAAGACTCCAAAATGATTCAGGAATAGTTAATAGCATCTTAATTATCTCACATCATTTTAGGAAATACAAAATGGCCCTCTGGGGTGTACTTTGTCTTGGTAGAAATAATGACTGATGAAGGTCTAGGGAATGGCTGTGCAGTCATGTGGCAAATTCTTCAAAAAGAAATATACAGTGACTCAAGTCAGATATGTTGACTGGACTCTGGAAAAGGGACTCATTGGAGGTGAGATGGAAAAGTACTGGTTACCAGGAAGAAGAGGGATAGAGGTTAGGGACATGTTGGAGAGGGTCAGTAGATAAACTGGATTTCTCTTTAATAAAGCCACATTGGATGGTTCCATTCCCTGGGAGGAGTTTGACTTGCAGAATGAGGAGAAGGAAAGATTTGAGAAAAGACTGCCTAAAGTTGAATGTGGAGGAGGTGAGCCATGTCTTACTCGAACTCTGAGCCTGATAGACACACCATTAATGCCAGACACAATGGCTTTGACATTGCTGCTCATCACCACAAATATACAGGCACATGGGAGAAGCCAAATGGTATATGAAAGAATGTCAGATTTCCAAAGAGGGCAATCAGACACAACAATCAGAACAAGAATTGCCTGGTGAACTAGAGATGCTGCAAGAAATGGGAGAACAGTCAAAGTTTAGAGTTTTTTTTTTTTTAATTTATTTATTTGTTTGGCTACATCAGGTCTTAGTTGTGGGATCTTCACTGAAGGTCTCAGATTCAGTAGTTGTAGTTGCCCTGAGGCATGTGGGGTCTTCTTTCTGAGACCCCACATCCTCTGCATTGGAAGGTGGATTCTTTTTTTAAAATATATTTATTTTTAATTGAAGGATAATTGCTTTACAATATTGTCTTGGTTTCTCCCATGCATCAGCATAGGCATACATATGTCCCCTCCCTCTTGAACTTCCCTCCCACCTCCCACTCTCTTTAGATTGTTACAGAGATCCGATTTAAGTTCACTGAGATTTAGTCATATAGCAAATTCCCATTTGCTATCTATTTTACATATGGTAGTATATATGTTTCCATGTTACTCTCTTCATTCGTCCCACTCTGTCCTTCCTCCCTCTGCCCTTGTGTCTGTTCTCTGTGTCTGCATCTCCATCACAGTCCTGCAAATAGGTTCATCGTCCCATCTTTTTAGATTCCGTATATATGCGTTAACATAGGATCTTTGTTTTCCTCTTTCTGACTTACTTCACTCTATTAGTAGGCTCTAGGTTCATTCACCTCATTAGAACTAACTCAAATGCGTTCCTTTTTATGGCGGAGTAATATCCATTGTATATGTGTCTCACAGCTTCTTTATTCATTCATCTGTCACTGGACATCTAGGTTGTTGGAAGGTAGATTCTTAACCACTGGACCACCAGGGAAGTCCCTAGAATATTTCTAAATTATGTTTTAATGCAATTCTTCAGAGTATTGCATTTGTAAACTTTATATTTGTGAGTGGTCTTAAAGAGGAAAGAGGTGGAGATTGGGAAGGATTATATGGAGAAAATACACGATGGATAAATTAAAATCTGTGATGACACAATCATGTATTTATAGGTTGTCTGTTGTAGAAAGAGCTTCCCAGGTGGCTCAGGAGTAAAGAATCTACCTGCAACGCCAGAGACATGGGTTCGATCCCTGGGTTGGGAAGATCCCCTGGGGTAGGAAATGGCAACCTGCTCCAGTATTCTTGCCTGGAAAATTCCATGGACAGAGGAGCCCAGCAGGTCCCAGCGGGTACAGTTCAGGGGGTCCCAAAGAGTTGAACATGACTGAGCATACACACTCTATGTAGAAAATGGAATCAGTGAATTGGGAGACATGCTCAAAAATTTCTCCCAAAACCCCGAGGCACTTCTTCTTCTTCTTTTAGTTGCATCATGTGAACTCTTTAGTTGTGGCATGTGAGATCTTAGTTCCCTGACCACGGATTGAACCCAAGCTCTCTGCATTGGAAGCATGAGTCTTAGTCACTGGACCACTAGGGAAGTCTGCAAAACTCAGAGGAAGAAGATAGAGACATGGACGTTGACTTAAGAAGAGATAAAGGAAATGTAGAACAAAGAGAGGGAGAGAATAATTTCACAAGGAAAAAATAGCATATGGAAAAGGAATAACTTAAATAACAGAAGATATTTTGCTTTTTAAGTGAATAAAGATTAAATTTATAGTTTACTGAACATGGGCAAAGATAGACTAATGAAAATAGACTAACAAAGTATAACCCACACAGTATTGAATCTAAGAGGGTTTCATACTTGGATTTTTTCAGAGATATCAATAGAAGTGTTTGAAGAATGACGACACTATTGCCATATGGTAGACAGAAACTGTAAAGTATACTTGATTCCAGAGAGTATAAAAAAGTACAAAAAATTCATCTTTAATCAATGAAATAGGCCAATCTAATGAAATGTTTGCATTTTAAGAGAAGAAAAAGAACATGATGAGCTAGTCAACAGGATAAAGGATTACTTTTTAAGGAAAAAAGAGTAAGATTTTTCTTATCTGCAAAGCCAATAATCAAAGACAATGGGGCAACTTGTACAGAATTTGGAGAGGATAAGATAGTGCTTTAAGATCCTGATACTTGGCTTTTCCACTGTTCATGTGAGAAAGCAACGGAAAGACATTCTTAGACATGCTCAAGTTGTATACCCTTAACATACCCTTCCTGAAAGCAATCACCACCATATTCCAGACAACTGAAAAATGAATCAAATGAAGAATCTGCCTGCAATGCAAGAGAGGTAGGTTGAATTCCTGGGTCGAGAAGATCTCTTGGAGAAGGAAATGGTGATCCACTCTAGTATTCTTACCTGGAAAATCCCATGGACAGAGGAGCCTGGTGGGCTACAGTCCATGGGGTTGCAAAATAGTAGGACATGACTGAGAATGAGAAAGAAATAAAAATTGTGAAATTCATGGTATAAAATGATTGGTGGCAAGTGATTAACTTAGTGATGCTTACATTAAATCTAAATAATTATTACCAATATACCTGCAGAAGGGCTTCTCTGGTGACTCAGATGGTAAAGAATCTGCCTGCAATGCAGGAGACCCAGGTTCGATCCCTGGATGGGGAATATCCCTTGGAGAAGGGAATGGCAATCCAGTCCAGTATTCTTGCCTGGAGAATTCCATGGACAGAGGAGCCTGGCTGGCTACAGTTCATGGGGTCTCAAAGAGTCAGACACAACTAATACACAGCATAGCACACACATACCTGTAGAACAATACAAACATTAAAAAAAGTCTTTAAAGAGAATCATGTAATATATAAGTGTATTAATCAGGAATCTTCAGAGAAACAGAACAGTAGGATGTGTGTGTGGTGTATGTGTGGTATATATATTTATGTGCTGTGCACATAATATTATAATATCATTATAATGGAAAGTTCCTTAATAACCAAGATCTGAAGGCAATGGCACCCCACTTCAGTACTCTTGCCTGGAAAATCCCATGGATGGAGGAATCTGGTAGGCTGCGGTCCATGGAGTCGCTAAGAGTCGGACATGACTGAGCGACTTCACTTTCACTTTTCCCTTTCATGCACTGGAGAAGGAAATGGCAACCCACTGCAGTGTTCTTGCCTGGAGAATCCCAGGGACAGGGGAGCCTGGTGGGCTGCCGTCTATGGGGTCGGACAGAGTCGGACACGACTGAGGTGACTTAGCAGTTAGCAAAAGGAGAAATTGTATCCATAAAACTGGGAAATATTAGGGAGTGAAGTGAAGGAAAGAAGTGTATACAGTGTATGCTTGCAAACCAGATCTCCAAATGTAGAGGTGGGAAGAGATGTGTCCAGTCAGCTTTGTGAGCCAGTACAAGATGCCTCTAGCACAACCTGTTCATGTGTGTTTACATGCTGCAATCTCACCTACTTTAATTCTCATCCATGCTTTGTTTGTATTTGCCTGATAGATCTTCCTCTAGTACTTTACTCTTCCTATATATTTTAAGCAAAATAAAGTTTAAGTTTTTAAGATCTTATTTGAAATTCCTAACCATTTGACACACAAATTTAACCCATTTATACTTACTGGGTTAAATTTGGTCTTCTGATATTTTGTATGGTCTTATATCCGATATATTGTGTTATGATTGTTGCCTTTGTACGTCTATCTTTCAAAAATGTGGATTTCGTTGCCTTTTTTTTCTTCTATATTCTTGAGGGTTTTTGAAATTTGTTCTCTCTAGCACAGTTTTCTAGTGTTCTTTCTGCTTTAAACTATCTTCAGTATGGATTTAATCCTTTTGCTAGAGTTTAGATTTTCTTGAGTTCTTTTTTTAAAATTTCACATGACTTTTTTTTTTTGGTTGCATTTTTGCCCTCCTCTTTTTTGGCTCCCTGATTTTGTTTTACAGAGGATTTTTTATTTTCTATCTATCTACCTACTTATCACCTGTGGATAGATGTGCAGTTACTTGCTATTTACCAACAAGTATTTTTAAAAAATCTTTCCATTTCTTTTAGAAAATCATTTTTAAATTATGCTTTTCTCTGAGCCTTTAGGGTAATATTATCTTTCCTTATGTTTCAGTGCCTTTTTATAGGCTTCAAATGTGAATCATAATTTTAAGGAAGCAAATCTTTGCATCATTTAATTAACTATTCCACCAAAATATTGCTTATGAATAATAAGATCTGTGATATTTTGTGGCAATGGATTATGGGTCCCAGGTTAGAGAACTCCAAAGAAAGTACATTCCGTGTGTTTTTGAGGCCCCAGAAAAAAAGAGTTTTAAAATAATTTATGATCTCTAGAACTTATTTTCATCTACTGAGAAGACAGTCTAGGTATGAGGGATTATTAGAAACTTAAATAGATGGGAATATTTGGTGTAAAAATTGCCTCATTTTGGTAGTTTTATTAATTTAGAAAAATAAAATTTTATTAGATGTTTCTCAATACCTTACTAAAAGTTTGATATTTTAACCTTAATTCACAACACTGAGGGTTTTAACAACATAAAGAAATTTGGATATTTACAAATTGGTTTCGTGGAGAACTCTCAAAAAAAGCAACGCTTATTCATAGTTGTCCTGCCTCTTTCTGCCTTTCTCAGGAACAGAGAATTTTAAGTGCATCAGCACCAGGAATTTATGAATATACAAATATCTATGATCACACATCAGACTTAGCAAAACCCTATAAAGTAGAACAACTTCGTATAAGATATTTGCAGGTTTCCAAATGTTTGTTTCTAAGTGTTCCTGTAGAGAAATATGACAGATGTCTATTTTTACAGTCTTAGAAGGCACATGCATTTCAGGTACCGGGAGTGAGAAACACCTGCTGGTGTAGGAAGAGCCAGAGATATTTTATTTTGATTTCAGACCAGCTATCAATACTTGCCAAGAGCACCTGTGCTGAGAATTAGTCAGTTTCTACTCTCAGACACCCTGTTGTGTGATCTCTGCAATGGTAACTCCTTCTGGCTGGAGTGTGCAGGCAGTGTGTGCTTGATTAATGGACTTAGATATTAAAATACATTCCTATACATCTGAAGAAATTCCTGCTAATGTGGTCTAGGTGAATGTGACCCAGAAGTTCCTCTTAATTCTCCGCTTTGGTGTAACTCAGTGTCTAAAGTGGCAGTGTGCTTTGAGGACAGAACAAATGGACTTCAGTCCTGTGGATGTGGACTGAGGTCCATCATTACCTTAATTAACCATGTGACCTTGGGAGGTCATGTAGCTGTCATTCATTAAGCACCTTGCCTCCAGTCAGATTCCCCAGAAACAGATCCTGTGGTGAAGATCACCGTGTGCTTCAGCAAGGGTTCAGAAAGACAGAGCTACAGAGAGTATTATGAAATAAAGAATTTTATTATAGGGTCGAAAAGTGGAATGACTGAGAAATTATAACCAGGAGCTGTTTTTTCTGGGCCTCTGTTGTTTTATCTGTAAATTTGAGATAATAAAACCTTCCATGCTAAATAGCGCAGAGTGGGTGCTCAAAAAAGTAAATTTCCTTCAACAGGTAAAGCAAGTTCTAGGCAAAACCATTAACTACGTCAGTGGCTTCCAGAATCTCATTTTACAGACTGACACAGTAACTTTAAAAAACGCAGCAGAAACTAACACAACATTGTAAAGCAATTACATTGAAATAAAAATTTCAAGAAACGGGGAAAGTTGAGTGGGTGCCAACTTTTAATTTTGCCAAATTGTAACATCAAATAAGTACTTACTAGCTATGATCACCATCATTTCATAAAAAAAAACCAACAGTTTATTTATTTATGTCTGTGCTGGGTCTTTGTTTCTGTGCACGAGTTTTCTCTAGTTGCTAAGAGCAGGAGCTACTCTCTAGTTGTGGTGTACGGGCCTCTCTTGCTGCAGAGCAAAGGCTCTAGGGCATGTGGTCTTCAGTAGTTCCGGCACTTGGGCTCAGTAGTTGTGACTCCTGGACTCTAGAGCACAGGCACAATGGTTATTGCACATGGGCTTAGTTGCTCCACGACATGTGGGATCTTCCTGGACAAGGGACTGAACCTGTCTCCTGCATTGGCAGGCAGATTCTTTACCACTGAGCCATCAGGGAAACCCAAGAAACAACATTTTAAAACCCCAAAATGTAAGCCATTCATTATCATCAACTTAACAATAATGATGGACCATGTTGTCAGTTTAGCTTTATTGTGACATGATCCTTATTTTTCCCCTTATACCACACAGGTCAGTGAACAGTGTCATGGGCAGGCTGGTACACAGGTGTGTGTTTTGAGGAAGAATTGAACTAAGTAGCAACTGAATCGGAGAAGGCAATGGCGACCCACTCCAGTACTCTTGCCTGGAAAATCCCATGGCTGGAGGAGCCTGGTAGGCTGCAGTCCATGGGGTCGCGAAGAGTAGGACACGACTGAGCAACTTCACTTTCACTTTTCACTTTCGTGCATTGGAGAAGGAAATGGCAACCTACTCCAGTGTTCTTGCCAGGAGAATCGCAGGGATGGCAGACCCTGGTGGGCTACCATCTATGGGGTCGCACAGAGTCGGACACGACTGATGCGACTTAGCAGCAGCAGCACATCCATGCTTTAGTGTTGCCTGTGGCTGCTACGATCCTAAAATAGCAGAGCTGAGTAGTTGCAACAGAGGCCATATGGCCGACAAAGTCTGAAATATTTATTTTCTGGCCCTTTACAGAAAAAGTTTGCGAATTCCAGGAGTGTATTAGTTTGCTTGGGTTGCCATACAAAGCTATAGAGTGGGTAGATTAAACTATAACAATTTCTTGTCACAAATTCTGGGGGTTAGAAGTCTAAGATCAAGATGTCAACAGGGTTGGTTTCTTCTAAGGCTTATCTCTTTGACTTATAGAGGATTGTCTTCTCCCTGTGTCCTCACATGGTCTTCCCTTTGTATGTGTCTGTGTCCACCTTTCTTCTTTTAATAAGGATGCCAGTCATATTGGATTAGGGCCAACCTTTATGACCTCATTTTAAATTAATTATCTTTTTAAAGACCCCCAGATATGTTCATACATACCCAACCGAATCCAGAGTTCCAGAGAATAGCAAGGAGAGATAAGAAGGCCTTCTTCAATGAACAATGCAAAGAAGTAAAGGAAATAAATAGAATAGGAAAGACTAGAGATGTCTTTAAGAAAATTGGAGGTCTCAAAGGAACATTTCATGCAAGGATGAGCACAAGAAAGGACAAAAATGGCAAGGACCTAACAGAAGCAGAAGAGATTAAGAAGAGCTGGCAAGAATACATAGTAGAACTATACAAAAAAGGTCTTAATGACCCCAGTAACCATGATGGTGTTGTCACTCACCTAGAGCCAGACATCCTTTAGTGTGAAGTCAAGTGGGTCTTAGGAAGCATTACCACAAACAAAGCTAGTGAAGGTGATGGAATTCCAGCTGAGCTATTTCAAATCCTAAAAGATGCTGCTGCTGAAGTGCTGCACTCAATATGCCGGCAGTGGCCACAGGACTGGAAAAGGTCAGTTTTCATTCTGGTCCTAAAGAAGGGCAATGCCAAAGAATGTTCAAGCTACCGTACAATTGCAGTCATTTCTCATGCTAGATTATGTTCAAAATCCTTCAAGTTAGGCTTCAGCAGTATTTGAACCGAGAACTTCCAGCTGTACAAGCTGGATTTAGAAAATGCAGAGGAACCAGAGATCAAATTGCCAACATTCATTGGATTGTAGAGAAAGCAAAGGAATTCTAGAAAAACATCTCTCTCTGCTTCAGTGTCTACACTAAAGCCTTTGACTATGTGGATCACAACAAACTGGAAAATTCTTAAAGAAATGGGAATACCAGGCCACCTTACCTGTCTCCTGAGAAACCTGTATGCAGGTCAAGAAGCAACAGTTAGAACCAGATATGGAACAGCTGATTCTTTTAAAATTGGGAAAAGAATATGACAAGGCTGTGTATTGTCACCCTGTTTATTTAACTTATATGGGGAATGCATCACGAGAAATGCCAGGCTGGATGAATCACAATCTGGAATCAAGATTGCCAGGAGAAATATCAACAACCTAGATATGCAAATGATGCCATTATAATGTCACAAAGTGAAGAGGAACTAAAGAGCCTCTTGATGAGGGTGAAAAAGGAGAGTGAAAAACCTGGCTTAAAACTCAGCATTCAGAAAACTAAGATCATGGCGTCCGATCCCATCACTTCATGGCAAATAGAAGGGGAACAGGTGGAGCAGTGACAGATTTTATTTTCTTGGGCTCCGAAACCACTCTGGATGGTGACTATAGCTATGAAGTTAAAAGATGCTTGCTCTTGGGAAAAAAGCTATGACAAACCTAGACAGCATATTAAAAAGCAGAGACATTACTTTGCCAACAAAGGTCCATCTAGTCAAAGCTATGGTTTTTCCAGTGGTCATGTATGGATGTGAGAGTTGGCCTATAAAGACGGCTGAGCTCCAAAGAATTGATGCTTTTGAACTGTGGTGTTGGAGAAGACTCTTGAGAGTCCCTGGGACTGCAAGGAGATCAAACCAGTCAATCCTGAAGGACATAAGCCCTGAATATTCATTAGAAGGACTGATGCTGAAGCTGAAACTCCAGTACTTTGGCCACCTGATGCAAAGAGCTGACTCATTGGAAAAGACTCTGATGCTGGAAAAGATTGAAAGCAAAAGGAGAAAGGGGTGGCAGAGGATGAGATGGTTAAATAGCATCACTGACTCAATGGACATGAATCTGAGGAACTCTGGGAGATAATGAAGGACAGGGAAGCCTAGTGGGCTATAGTCCATGGGGTCGCAGAGTGGGACATAACTTAGGAACTGAAAAACAACCACAATGGGGTGAACTGATAATGAATCAAAACAGTATGTTAGAGGGAAAAATATGTCTATCTTCAAGTGCAAAATAAAACAGAAAAACCAAAAGCTGTAAACACAACCTCCATTTTTTTGGCAATACAGTTGTGAGCTATTGTCTGTGAGAGCTTTGGCATCTTGATCTTTATCTTTAAATCAAGGGAAATAGAAAATGTACAAGATAAAGTACTCACAAATGGGTGGGTTTACATTAATTCCATGGATCTCTGCCAGCACCCAAAGTCCATTTAGCAAGTTGGCAAGGATTCTTATAATGGTAGATGTGGACACAAAAGAATCAAGCAAAAGGTACAGTTTGCTGTGTCTGGGGAAAGAATTCTTGGGCCAAAAAGCCGAAAAAAGAAAAACAAGAATGACTCAGTCTCCAGTGGCTAGTTTTCTTCACAGTCTTGAAGAAGAAAATGATCCAAATACGTTAGGAATGAGCCATTGTAGTGGTTCTCTGAGTCTGGTACCCAAAGCACCAGAATCCACACTACCTGGGACTTGTTCGAAATGCAGATCCTCAGGTTTTACCCCCAAATAACCAAATTAGGAACTCTGCGGGTGCACTTTGTGTTTTAACAAACCTCCTGGTGATTCTGATGCAATCCAAAGTTTGAGAACCACTGAGCTATTGAATTCACTCACATTCAGAATGAAATCTTTAAGCTAAGAATTGCTGTATCAATTAGGATAAGGTTCAGCAGTTGCTTGTAAAAGAAAACCAACATAACAGTGTCTTAAATAAGATAGGTTTTTTTTCCCTTGTACATAGAGAAAGTGCAGAGGTAGGAATTTAGAACTGATTGTGTGGCTTAATGATCATCAAGGACCTACATGCCTTACATTTTTTTGTCTACTAAAATGTCTGCTTTCATAGTCAAAGTGACTCATGGTTCAAAGTGGCTGCTGGAATTCCTGCAGTTACATCAGTTTTTCCAGACAAGAGGTAGAAAGCAAGGGAGGAGAGAAAAAGTTACATCTCCTAGATGAATCAGACTTCTTTAAGAAGCCTTCCTGGAAACTCCACCCAACAAGTTTTTCTCATATAATATTCACTAACTCTGGTGGAGAGAGAGGCCTGGAAATCTTCCTTCTGCTGGTCACATTGGCCCATGAAATAAAATTGAGGTTCTTTTAGTAAAAAAGAGAAGTGAAAATTGGAAGAAGATAGTGGCTCTCTTTCTCCTTGCTTTCTAGAAAGGTGATCAAGATTTGAGCAGATGTATTTGGAGACATTTTTGGGGAGAATTGCAGACTTGAATTTGGGCAAGCCAGATCAAAAGAAGGGAGGATGGTACCTGAAGAATTTTGCTACTTTTGAAGGGTTATTGTGTTTAGATGGCTTCCTTTTGCAACTCAAAGGAAAGCCCTAGCAGTGAGAACCTTAAATGTTTACATTATATATTGAAGTTTCCTTCTGCAACTGACCCAGGTCTT
This sequence comes from Giraffa tippelskirchi, assembly GCF_054371585.1. NCBI lineage: Eukaryota > Metazoa > Chordata > Mammalia > Artiodactyla > Giraffidae > Giraffa > Giraffa tippelskirchi. The sequence goes on from NC_137287.1 coordinate 28,648,918, forward strand.
CAATAAAGAATGATGAAAATACTGTACTGGCATACTTTGTGTTGGTGGTCTTGGAGAGAATGACAGACACTGCAATAAGGGAAAGAGAAGTCTTTCAGGGCAGACAGACTTGAGTGGCCATTATGTACCCACACGCTTGTGGGCAAAGTGTGCAACACATTCCTCCTAAGGTACATGAAATAATTTCAGATAGTACACAAAAATAACATCAATTGCACCTAAAAAGTACTTAACTCACTTGAGTCAGTTGAAAATCACAAACTTTGCCCTTCCACTTTTCCTCCTTTTTTCTGTTTGGTACATGGATGTGATATCTGGAGCTCCAGCTGCCATTTTTTGACCATGAGGCAACACTGAGGATGGAAGCCATATGCTAAGGACAATGCTGTAAAAAGAAAGCAGAAGCTTACTTTCATAATGTATATCTACTTTTAGCCTTAGTCTGTCTACCTCTGGTCGTCTTCTATGTGTGAGAAAAATAAACTCTTAATTCATTTAAGCCACTCTTAATATTTTAGGGATTTGTTCTTAGCTGCTGAATACAATTCCTAACCAATGCAGAACCATCTTTTGCTATTTAGGACTGTTATATGCTTGTAAGCACATTAATCACTGTTATAATTAATGTGAAAAACTGCAGTGCTTTTATTAAGGGGAATTAAGCTCTAACTTTAAGCTAATAATATCAATAATAGGTGTTTGTAGTATGTTCTGAAGATGGCTGTAGTCTGTCATTACCCTAATAGGAGATGACATTTCCAGTTACAGCCAGGATCTTGGTGGCAGCTGCAGGATCATTGCTCTCTGATTTTCTAGTTGTTAGAGAGTCCAAATGAACTTGGGCGAATTGGTAATAACACACTACATTTGAGAGGCTTTCGTGCATAAAATGATTTGTTTAGATAAAAATTTTGCTTATCAAGGCAAGAAGCAGGCCACAGGGGCACTTTGAATAGAGATATACAACAAACTGAGTGGGAGTCACAATGTGATGAGAGAGATCATTGTATGTGTCCTACCCATGGCCAGGTTTCTTCTTCGCAGAAAGCAGTGGAAATGAGCTCAAATTGCAACAGTGGGTGGAGAAGGATGAGAGGACTTTGCTTCTACTTCTCATCAAATGCATCTCATGGTCACTCTTGCCTCCAGGGTAGCAAAACCTGGTTATTGAGTAAAGTGTGTAAGCAAATGTTACTCTTTCTATGTACGAGGCACAGATATCAATTCAGAACACAAACTGATATACGATATATGGATGCTTATAATATTTCACAGCAGGAGGGGAGGTCAGAAAAAGAAAGTCTAAACGGCTGCCTAGAGGGTGACAAGGAATACAAGATTGAGAAACACCAATGTATCTAGTGTGCTAGACCACATCAGTGGTCCCAATTCTTCACTCCGTGATCCCATGTCTTTTTTGTTGTTGTTGTTAAATGTCTAATTTAATTAATTTTGGCTGCACTGGGCCTTTGCTGCTGTGCTGGTTTTCTCTAGTTGTGGCAAGCAAGGGCTGCTTCTCTAGTTGCGTTGCATGGACTTCTCATTGCAGTGGTTTCTCTTGTTGCGAAATAGAGGCTCTAGGGCTCACGGGCTTCAGTAGTTGTGGCACATGGGCTCCATAGTTTCAGCTCGAGGGCTATAGACCACAGTCTCAGTAGTTGTGGTGCACAGGCTCAGCTGCCCTATGGCATTGTGGAATCCTCCCGGAGTAGGGATCGAACCCATGTCCCCTACACTGGCAGGCATACTCTCAGCCACTAGACCACCAGGGATGTCCCCCATTTCTTTTTTTCTTTTGAGGGTTAACAGCTTAATTTAATCTTTACGATTCCTCCGAGGAACATTGAGGATCAGAAAGGCATTTATAAAACATTATCTGCACACATAATTTTTTTCCCCACTTGATGTTTTCTTCTGGAATGGTCATGCCCATTCCTGACACACTTGCATAGAGGCTCTTGCTACGTTTCTTGACTTTGGGTTTTTAGCTGCATCATTTGCTTTGGCCAGTGGGATTTTAGAGCTGGGGATGTGCACAGAGGTTTGCACTGTGCTTGTATAGTTAGATTGTCCTCTTGTATCCCGGTGATCTTGAAACAACTGTCCCTCTGATTTAGGCCCCTTAACAAACCTGAGTGGATCCTGTAACCTGGAGGCATCCAGCCAGTTGCAGCCTAGATGAACCAACCCACACCCAGTCTAAAGACCCATGAACACAGGAATAAAAGCTTATTTTTGTAAGCCACTGAGATTTTTAGGGTGGGTGGTGGTGGTGGTGGAATTCATTCTGCAGCATTATTATGGTAATAATTGCTTGATTCATCCAGGGGTCCCCCAGGGAAGTCCTGATCCCTCAAACAGTCAGTTCCACTTTAAAATTTGGGGCCCATGACAACAGAATTAATCAAGCCTTAGTTTATTCATTTTAATTTTATAATTACTTTTTGATTATTTTTTGATGTGGATCAATTTTTTTTTAAGTCTTTAAAGAATTTGTTACAATATTACTTCTGTTTAATGTTTTGGTTTTTGGCCCCAAGGTGTGTGAGATCTTAGCTCTCCAACTGGTGATTGAACCCACACCCCCTACGTTGGAAATGAAGTCTTAACCACTGGACCACCAGGGAAGTCCCCAGTGAAGTGCAAGTTGCTCAGTTGTGTCCGACTCTTTGCGACTCCATGGACTGCATAGTCCATGGAATTCTCCAGGCCAGAATACTGGAGTAGGTAACCTTTCCCTTCTTCAGGGGATCTTCCCAACCCAGGGATTGAACCCAGGTCTCCCGCATTGTAGGCAGATTCTGTACCAGCTGAGCCACAAGAGAAGCCCTGAGCCACAAGGGAAGTCCCCAGGCTCTACTTTAAATTAGTCAGAATCATCACTTCTGGTGTAGAATCTGCCTTGGAGTATTTTCGCCTCTACTTCTAGGTCCGGTCTGGATTCCATTGGTGGCTGCCACTAATTGGATTGCAGTGAACTCTAATTTCATGAGGGTGTTTTGGATGCTTTGTGGCTTTTGCTGGCTTCCTATTTATCTTTGGGTGCTTTAACTCCTGCTTTGTCTCAACATTCCTTTAAAGACATGATTTAGTTATGTTTTCATTCCATTCCCTCTGAGATTGGAAGGCTTTCTGGCTGCTGTGGGAAACCAAGGACTTTGGGTTAATGAGGTTATCCAGTAATATTTGTAAGTCAGATATGAGCTTTTACTTTAATTAATTAAGCATTATTCGGTCTGAGCTCTTTTTTTCCCTTGCTGTGAGCAGTATGTGAAGTGAAAATCAGTTATTTGCCAGGATTCTTTTTCTTCTATGTCTTCAAATGTATGTAAATATCCTAAGACTTGGCTCAGTATAGACAAAACAGTTTTGCTTCAGATGTTTTTGGATGTCACATAGACACAACCTCATTATAGCATCTTTGAAGAGTCAATTTCAAGAAACACTTCAAAGGAATTGCTGATGCATTGGCTTCTAAGAGGAGTTACTATTTATCACAAAATTTTATGGCCTTAAAATATTTTGTGTGCAGTAGAGAAAAATATCATTGAGATAGATGATATTTAAAAATGCAATCAGTGAGTAGTCAAATGAACAAATGTATTTAAACCCTAGCCAATAAAACACAAGAGCATGATATATTGATTTTGCATTTCCTTCTGACCACGATTATGACATAAAAGAAAATTCTCAATTAAATTAGAAATCACAATAACTATAATTTATGACTGAGTTCATGTCATGAAAATGAAAGCATGGAGTCACAGAAGAAGGAATGGTATTTGCATATCACTGATAATTTTTAAAGTGTAAGATCACAAATAACCTTCACTTTATCTTCTTGCAGGTTTTATATTAAGAAGCCAAACTTTTCTTATTGCCTAAATGTTTCTCTTGCAGTGAGATGTTAGAGAACTGTATTTGTTTGTGAAATTGTTACACTGGAGCTTTCTACCCTGCAGGCCAGTGTTTCCATCTCCCAGCCTGTATTGGCACTACTGTCCAGTATTTTACTATTAAAAGGGACTTCCCTGGTGGTCCAGTGGTTAAAACTCTCTGCTCCCAATGAAGGGGGCATGGGTTTGATCCCTAGTTGGGGAACGAAGATCTCACATGGCAAAAAGAAATGTGGCCCATCGACCTGCAGCATTGGACTCACTTGGAAGTTTGATAGAAATGCAGAATTTCAGGCCCTGCCCTGGACATACTGGAGAAGGGGAAGACAGAGGATGAGATGGTTGGATGGCATCACCGACTTGATGGACATGAGTTTGAGCAAGCTCCAGGCATTGGTGATGGACAAGGTAGCCTGGCGTGCTGCAGTCCATGGGATCGAAAAGAGTCAGACAGGACTGAATAACTGAACTGAACTGAACTGAAAGGATTCTTATGCATGTGCAGTGAGAAGTGCTAGAATATACCTTTCCTTTGGTTGTCAGAACTAAGAAGTTTGCTTGTGACTGTGGGCCATTAACCACATTACCTGTTTGGTTCCGTCTGTGCTCCTGGGCCCTCCCATCCTTATATAAGGCTGTCTTTAAATGTTGAGTGCACTGAGACAAAAAGCTCAGCCACAATCTTTGATCTTCATGGCCCTTAAACAGAGAGAGAGAGAACTTGGACTTGGCTCTAGTTCCCTGAAGGAGTTCTGCTAGGTGGGAGAGAGAATGACCCCCTGACTACAGATGACTTTGTGTAGGGGAAAACTTGGTGTGTGTGGACTTGGCTTGGGGTGGGGGGTTCTATGTTGCAGCTGCCACATGGGACCATCCTGATCACTGTGGGGCCCAACTTCCCTTGCAGGGCCGGCTGTCCTGAGGAGGAACTGGCAGGGGAGACCCCCAGGGTCTCTAGGGGCTGAGGCATTCTTTTAAGAGCTGAACTTAAGACACAGAGCTGAATTTCAACTCAACTTGAGCCTTTCGGCCCTCACCATGAAACAAGACTCAAAAAAAAAGTGTCTCATTTAGTGACCACTTACTATGTTCCAGGGGCTTCCCTGGTGACTCAAGGGTAAAGAATCCGCCTGCAATGCAGGAGACGTGGGTTCAATCCTTGGGTCAGGAAGATCCCCTGGAGGAGGGCATGGCCACCCTCTCCAGTATTCTTGCCTGGGAAATCCCATGGACAGAGGAGCCTGGTGGGCTACAGTCCATGGGGTCACAAAGAGTCAGACGTGACTTACCAACTAAACAACAACAGCTATGTTCCAGACACCAGTCAAACTGCCTGTGTATATCATCCCTTTCATTTTGAATCCTTCTGAGAGGTTGCTCTTCCTATTGTCATTTTACAAATGAAGAAACTAAAGCTCAGAGAGGTTATTTAGTTGTTCAAGAGCCATTGGCCCATAAGTGATAGAGTAGGAATTGGGCTTCGGATGGGTCTGATGTCAAACCCAGGCTCTTCTTATGCCATAAAGAAACAAGTACCATCTGTTGTCAGAGCAACGAAGTAAGGATTAGGGCTTCAGGGTTTGTGGATAAGGTGGTCCCCCACGCAAGGATGATAGTCGAGAGGGATGTGAAATGCATAACGGTAAACACAGTGCCCAGTGCGTTCCTTCTTCAGTCCTTGGAACTGGACTTCTCTTGTCTGTGTGTCTGCATGTGAAAGTCCAAGAGGGCTTACACTCTAGGTACACAAACCCCTCCAGCTGCTGGAGAAGGAGCCAGGTGCTGCTTTGGCTTCTTGTCTCACGACGTGGGACGAGATGTAGGATGTGGGAAGAGGCCCATCACTCATGGGCACAGAAGAGAAAGAGGAAGGGGCCGACTGGCTCCTGCCTGTATTGCAGAGCCCTGCTGACTGGTGAAATGTGCCCACAGACCGTCTCCAGCTGTCACCATCCAATCAGCAAGTCCTCTCCTCATGGGACTGGCATGAACAGAAAGGGCAGAATTTTAGGGGAGAGAGTCAAGTGTCTTACTACCTTAAAAGTTCAGGTGGGGGACTTCTCTGGTGGTCTAGTGGCTAAGACTCTGAGCTCCCAATGCAGGGGGCACAGGTTCAATCCCTGGTCCAGGAACTATATCCTACATGCCACAGCTAAGGCCCACTGCAGATAAATAAATAAAAAATAAAAAAGTTCAAGTGGGACTTCCCGCTTGAAGAAGAAGATGACTCTGTGCTTCTTCTGTAGGGGGTGTGGGTTCAATTCCTGGTTAGGGAACTAAGATCTGCATGCCATGAGACACAACTAAAAAATAAATCATATGCTCTACCCTGAGAAATGTTGGTTCCAGTTGGAAAGCTCTCAGTGGGGTATTGGAACTTGCTGGCGCCAGCTTGCAGGAACCAATGTATCTGTCTTTTCCCAACTCTGCATCTGTGGATGTCACGATGGTAGTGTTTACACCGTGGAAACTGGTAAATGCTCCACACCAGGGCATCCTCTCCCTGGAGAGCCAGTTGTTAAACACTTGCCAGCCCACCTCTGAGAGCAGGTGCATACAAACACAAAAGATCCAGAGTAATTCATCCATAAGTTATACCTAGTATTCAAGTGAAATCCTCTCCCCTATGTAGCAAGAAAAATTTCTCAAACGGTTCTCTAAGCTCTGGCAACCAGTCTTCTGCTTTTTTTTCCCTTCAAAAATAATTCCAGTGAGTTCAGAATTTGTAATGATGGAAATTGATGTGGATGATCCATCAGGCATTGAAAGGAATTGGAATAGCAGTTATCCCGTTGGAGCCAGGCTGTCACACTGCAGCCCAGCTCAGAATCCCCTGGGGGGCTTGTTAAAACTCAGATGGCCAGTCTTCACCTTCAGAGTTCCAGATGCCATAGCTCTGGGCTGGCACCTGAGAATTTGCATTTCTAACGTGTTCTCAGGGGATGCTGCTACTGCTGGTCTGGGCACTACCCTTTAGGCTTTAACACCCACTGGGTTAGAGTCAGGGACAGCTTCCAAAGCATCTCAGTGAGAATGTGAGTGAGGCCAGGGTTAGAAGAGGGGAGGGATCTGACAGCAAAAGGAAGGAGTGAAGGAAGCATCGCATTTTTTATTTATTTTTATTGGAGTATAGTTGCTTTATAATGCTGTGTTAGTTTCTACTGTCCAGCAAAGGGAATCAGCTATATGTATACATATATCCCCTCTTTTTTGAATTTCCTTCCCACTAAAGAGCACTGAGTAGAGTTCCATGTACTTTACAGCTTCTCGTTAGTTATCTATATTATACATAGTAGTGTACATATGCTAACCCCAGTTCATCCCCTCCCTCCCTTTCCCCCTTTGGTGTCCACACGTTTGTTCTCTACATCTGTGTCTCTATTTCTGCTTTTCAAATAGGTTCATCTGTACCATTTTTATAGATTCCATATATACGCATTAATATACTATCCTTTTCTCTTTCTGACTTACTTCACTCTACATAACAGTCTCTAGGTGGAAGCACCCCATTTATTAAGTACCTACAAAGTGCTGGACATTAAGTGTAAAGTACCTTAGATATATTGTTTCCTTTAGCATCCTCTCTCCTGAGTAAATGCATTCAGAGAGGATGTCATGGAAACAAACACAAAGATCTAGGGGAATGACCATTTATTCCACTGCGGAAAACTGAAGATACCAGAGATAAGGAAGGAGAAATTAGAGTTTCCTTCTTCTCTTGATTCCTGAGCTTGGGTAATTATGTCAATCTGTTTGAGATGGGCAAAACACAGAGCAGAAGTTGAAGAAATGTGCTTTGTTTTGAATGTCAGCCAAAGGGAGGATGGTTATTCCAATTTCCAAGTGTCTGTCTCATCCCAAGGCAGCCATTCCCAGGCAGAGCAGGTGCCTTGCAAAGGAAGGGGTGGGAAGAGCAGCAAACCTGGCACCTTGAAGAGCATCCTTTTAAATCACTACTGCGCTTGAGCCTTATGCTATTCCTTTTAATTTTCTTGGTACTATAATTGTAAATGAAAAGCTATATTGCAACACATCCAATTATAACCAGATTCTTGTTCCCTAGGACTCATCAAAGAGGAAAAAAAATGAATTTATGGCTGTGAGAAGTCATTAATCTCTGCACTTATGGCTCTCCACATGATTATAGAGCAGCTGCAGGACTGGGACTCTCTCCTTCACTCTCCTTTCTCCAATGATGCACTTTATTAAGTCCCAGCTGAGCGTTTTATTATAAATTAGACCCTGAAACATGGACTTCATAAGCACCTTGGTTGGGAGTCACTAAATAAGATTTCTTCTTTGGTCTCCTACCCTGGGATCATCCTTCTTTTCCAGTGTGATGTCTCATTTGTGTGAAACTTTTCTTTGATAGTCAAAAGTGGTGTTTATTTGGGCGGAAGCAGAAAGGAGGCAAAATGTCCTTGCAAAATGGGGAAATGAGGCATTTTGTGGTTTTACTGCATGAAAGATTGCCCTTCTGGATTTATTAGGAATCAACTACAAGTCACACTTCTCTTCCTTATCTATATTCCTTATATATCATTTCTTCTATGTTCTTTCTGTTACTTCATGTAAGTTAATACTTATACATGAATGCTTAATGTAGTATCACGTAATACTTCGTGTATTAATACTCAGTACATTAAAATTTAATGTATTAGTTATCTTTCACTGCATGCCAATACTAGTATGAACTTAAGAGCTTAAAACAACTCACACATATTATCTTACCATTTCTTTGGCTGAGGAATCTGGACACAGCTTGACTGGGTCTTCTGTAAGGCTGCCATCAAGGTGTTAATTGGGGCTGTGGTTTCATCAGCAGCTCAACTGGGGAAAAATCCATTTCCAAGCAAGTTGTTGGAAGAATTTAGTGCCTTGCTATGGGACTAACGGTTTCAGTTTCTTATCTTCAGTTCCTTCAGAGGCAGCCAATATTCTGTTCAACACAGAGTTTCCCAACACAGTCACTTGTTTCCTCTGTGCCAACAAAGGAGAGAGAGATGCCAGCAAGACAGGTGCTGAAAGCTTATGTAATGTAATCATATATAGCATGTTGCCTTTGCCATATCCTTTTTTTTTTTAAGTTGGAGTTTTATATTTGCTTTACAATGTTGTGTTGATTTCTGCTGTACAATGAAGTGAATCAACTATATGCCATACATGACAATCCCAATCTCCCAATTCATCTCACTCCCCCTTCCCCTCTGTGTCCATCCATCCGTTCTCTATGTCTGCATCTTTAATCCTGCCCTTCAAATAGGTTCATCTGTACCATTTTTCTAGAGTCCACATATATGTGTTAACATACAATATTTGTTTTTCTCTTTCTGACTTACTTCACTCTGTATCACAGACTCTAGGTCCATCTACATCTCCACAAATGTCCCAATTTCATTCCTTTTTATGGCTGAGTAATATTCCATTGCATATATTAATATGTACCACATCTCCTAGTTGCAGGTCATGTCTACACTTAAGGAGAGGAAGACAACAAGCACGTGAAATCCAGGAGGTGGGGATGATGGGGGCTACCCTAAGAATTTGTCTGCCACACCAATAGTCATCAGTAATGATGATGATAAAAAATAGCAAATAATAACTACTATAATTTTGTATCTAAATCATGCATTAATCTTCAAAGTTTGAATTTGGGGAAGGAGGGTTTGAATAGGTTCACCAGGTGGAGAAATAGGAGAAGCAATCTGCATGCATAAAGATCATGGACATGGATCTTGTAGACACAGTGGAGAGTTCACGTGGAAAGTCTTTGGTGGACCATGGGAGAAGGTTTGTACACGCCAGGTTAACAAGACGTCTGCCTAATACCTATCAGTTAACAGACAGATTTAAAAGGTTTTATAGAGAATGAGTTTATGACTACTTGGGGGAAAGGTTGCGGGGGGAAGGATAACTTAGGAGTTTGGGATTGACATGTACACAATGCTGTATTTAAAATAGATAACCAGGGGACTTCCCAGGTAGTCCAGTACTTAAGAATCTGCCTTGCAGGGGACACGTGTTCAATCTCTGGTCTGGGAACTAATGTCTTATATGCTGTGGAGCAACTAAGCCCACATGCCACAACTAGAGAGTCTGTGCGGGGCAAGGAAGGATCCCGCACGATGCAACAAAGGTCCTGTGTGCCTCAACTAAGATTTGGTGCAGCCAAATAAATAAAAAAATGATAAAAAAGAAAACCAAACAATATAAAACAATAAAACTATTGCTATTATTAGTGGATATGAATATTTTGGGTTGTAAAATAAATCTAAACCCAAATGTCAAAAGGCAAAAAAACAAAGAAAGAGTTTAAAGCAGAGGTTCTATTTAAAGCAGAGCTTCTGTGTTTGTCCAAGTGTCCTTCTTACCCTATACTTCTAAATAATATGCTTGTGATTACTATTCCACTTTTTCATTTATCAGTTTGAAGCATGAATCACTACTTTTCTACTATTATAGAGGAAAATTTGGGTCTTTTATAATTTTTTGTCATCATCTTCCCAAAAATGTTACTTGATGATTTAAAAAAATTAAGTCAAAAATTAAATCAATAGGTTTTATAAGAGGGCTATTATGTAAAATTGTTCTCAGATGAATTAAATTTGTGTGATTGTATTCCCACTCCCCGACCCTAGCTCCCATGAATATCCTAATAGTGGATTCAGGGCAGTGCACATCAGTGGTTCATTGGCTCCGTGCTCTGCGCAGTGTCTGGGGCAACAGTCTTCCTAAATATCAGGCTTCTGTCACTCTGCTCCAAGGAAACTGTGCAAATGAAACCAGAGACTTCATGTGGGAGGTGGGTGACGGTGGTGGTTTAGTCGCTAAGTCGTGTCTGACTCTTGCAACCCTATGGTCTGTAGCCCGCCAGGCTCCTCAGTCTGTGGGATTTCCCAGGCAAGAATACTGGAGTGGGGTGCCACTTCCTTCTTCAGGGGATCTTCCTGACCCAGGAATCGAACCTAGGCCTCCTGCATTGCAGGCGGATTCTTTACCACTGAGCCACCTGGGAAGCCCAAGGGGGGTGGGAGACAATGGCAAATGGCTTCACTCCCCCACTCCGTCCCTCGTCCCTCGAAAGGAAAACCAGCAAGTCCTCACTTCTGTTTTTAACACCGCACTCATGGAACCTCTTTGGGAAGGAGACTGCTGGCTGGCTTCTCTCACCCTTTTCAGAGAAACTTTAATCAGGGTTTATTTGCTCAAGGACACTTGAGACCAATAGCTTTGTCAGCTCTCAGCATGCCTTCCTTCCCTCCTGTCTCCCTCGTGTCTCTCAAACCATCGAGGCTTGCACTGTTGGACAGACTTTCCTGACCATCAGGCACAATTTCTGCCTCTTGTGAAATGACCGCCTTCAAATGGAGCAGCATGGGGGGCAAATCATGGTCCTTATTTCACCCCTGCCTGCTCAACTGGCAGGTGGGGGAAGCAGAGGTGCTGAAAATGAGAAAGGAGACGCTGGCGGGGCAGACGGAGGGCAGGATATGAAAAACTTTGATTTTCTAACTGTCTTGGCTCCGAGGACCCAGTCCTCCATTGTAGCTCATGTGTGTGTCTGACTCTTTGCCACCCCATGGACTGTAGCCCGCCAGACTCCTCTGTCCTTGGGATTTTCCAGGCAAGAATACTGGAGTGGGTTGCCATTTCCTTCTCCAGGGATCCCGGGGATTGAATCTGCATCTCCTGCTTGGCAGGAAGATTCTTTACCACTGAGCCACTTGGGAAGTCCTCCACTGTAGACTGCACTGTAAATGAAGACAAAGACCACTGAGCTGAGAGAATTAAGTGATTGATATATTTATAGAACCTGGTCTTTTTGGGCCCCATGTTGAACTCGAAGCTGGCCTGGGAACCTCACTCTGATAGGCAGAGTGCATTGTTCATGAGGACTTGTCTAAAACTTTTATTTTTTAATTTTTAAAAAAAATTTTATTTATTTTTGGCTGTGCTATGTCTTTGTTGCTGCTTGGGCTTTTCTCTAGTTTCCACAAGCAGTTGTGGTGTGTGAGCTTCTCATTGCAGTGGCTTCTCTTGTTGTGGAGCACAGGCTCTAGGCACACAGGCTTCAGCAGTTGCGGCTCTAGAACACAGGCTCAGTAGCTGTGGCACATGGGCTTAGTTGCTCTGCGGCATGTGGGATCTTCCCAGATCAGGGATCGAATCCGATTCTCCTGCATTGGCAGGCAGATTCTTTACAACTGAGCCACCAAGGAAGCCTTGTCTAGAACTTGTTTAAACTCTGATCTGATCGTTCTTGCAAAACCCCGAATGTCTATGTGTTTTATTCTGCCATCAATGGGAAACAGGAACAAGAGAAATAAAGATAAATTTCCCTATTACTATTGGTGTCCGGGAGGCATCTCTGACTTGGGAAGATGAGATAGATGCCTCACATCAGGAGAGTTTAACACTTTAACCCATATGTTGCCACAATATGACATATCAACTGGGAGGAAAACATGCAGGTTGTTATGCTGTTAATTCTGAAGTAACTACAGTGCTTAATTCCTTGTGCTTGAAGGAGTTATGATCCTTTTTTATTTCCAACTGACTGTACTGTAATACTCATTTTTAAATTTAAATAAATATAAATACAGTGAAAAAGGACCTTAACCCAGCTCAGGAGAGGTGGGGCTTCCCTGATAGCTCAGTTGATAAAGTATCTGCCTGCAATGCAGGAGACCCTGGTTCAATCCCTGGGTTGGGAAGATCCCCTGGAGAAGGGAAAGGCTACCCACTCCAGTATCCTGGCCTGGAGAATTCCATGGACTGGATAGTCCATGGGGTTGCAGAGAGTCAGACACGACTGAGTGACTTTCACTTTCTTAGGACATGTGGTGAGAGCAGTGGGCTCAGGGACCACGCCATGTCTCCCATCACAGGCAGCTTTTTAAATCTATGAGTGAAACCAGTATTAGAAGTATCCTCGATGCATTTCTTGGATCATCAGAAATTGCAGCAGTGGGAGCAGGGAACCATTACAGTGGCAGAGTGGTGTCAAAAGTGGGAAAAGGCTCGCACTGCCTGAATTACCCAGGGAGAACTCCTCACAGTTTTAGGAAGAATTCTAACATCTTATCACATGGGGCTCATGAAATGTCCTGAACCAAACCTTACTCACGTCCCCAGATGGCTCAATGGTAAAGAATCAATCTGCCATTGCAGAAGACACAGGCTCGATCCCTGGGTCAGGAAGATCCCCTGGAGCAGGAAATGGCAACCCACTCCAGTATTCTTGCCGGGAGAATTCCATGAACAGAGGAGCCTCATGGGCTACAGTACATGGAGCCACAAAGAGTCAGACACAACTGAGCAAATGATCAAGCCTTACTCAGAGAGAGAGGCTTTCACAAAAATTATATAAGATCCATATTATGATAGCATCCAAAGTACTCTCCTATCAGTTCTTTCTCCTTCCAACATAACATGGTAGTCTCCTATTCACATATGATCAGGGTTAGTGGTGGGGGCAAGATGAAGGGACATTTATCAGGAGAGACCCTGACCTTTTTACCTGAGCAAACTGATATTCCAAGTAAAAATCCTTTGACACCCTTGACAAACTTCAGAAGCTCTAATGCTAGATTTTTATAAATAAGGGTAACAGTTGGGAATGTGTTTGACTGCATGTAATGAATAGTGGCTTAAGCGTTGTAACTGTTTTTCATGTGACAAAAAGTCCAGAGGTAAGCAGTCCTCCAAAAAGAGTGCAAACAGTTCTACTGTAGTAGGACATAGGTTACTAAAAATAACTGCATTATATTGATAAATTGCACAATAGAAACCACAAGCTTATGAGAAAGATGGGATTGGGGCACAACATTCAAAACCATCATCAGGAATACATTAACATAAGAGAAACTCAGTAAAATAAGTTATAATAGTGACATTGTTAATGGTTAAGAAATATTAATATATAAATAATATTATAAATATAGCACTTTCCTTGAAAAAGGCCTGAAGTTTGCTTGTGGAAATGGGTGTTGGTCAGGTACATGGCTCTGTTCAGCTAGGTGCAGTATTCTGCATTTATCTGATGTTTATTATAGTTAAAATCACATATAAGCAAAAGTGACATTTACACTGTGCTCAGATTGTTCCCTATGATATCAATCACATTAGAATAAATAAAAAACAAGCATTATAGTGGAATTAACTGTACAACTGCTCAAGGAAGTCATCCAAGAACCAGGCTCCTTCTGTCTTCCTGCTCTGCAAACTTTTGTGTGTCGGTTTTGTCCTCATGGCCTCAAAAAGGCTGCTGCACCTCCAGCTACTATTTCTACATTCCAGGCAGAAAGAATGGAGGACAAAATGTGAAGGGAAAAAGCACTTTCTCTCTAGAATCTTTGCCTTGGGAAGGGATATGCTCCCCAGGGACATGCATCTATATCCATTGTCTGTAATGGTATCACACAGTCATTCCCTCTAGCCACAAGGGAGTCTGAGAAGGTGAGTATTTTAGACAAGTCCCTTGCTAGTTAGTTCTCTATCATTGTCACCTACAGATTTGTTAAGAGTGAGTTGTAACAGGTCCAAGTTCTGGAGATAACTTTGTTTAATAAACATTTTCCTCTTTAGTTATCTGGAAAGACACCCGACCACAGATCTTGAAGAGGTTGGAAGACATGTCAGACTGGAAGTTTCCTAACTGCCTCAGTATCTCAACCTTTTAATTTGAGCCTATCATAGGGATATTAACATTACTCAGCTTGCTACATATCTAATGCACAACAGTTATGTGCCGGGCATTGTGCTAGGTACTGAGGATATGAAGATGATAGTGATGTTGGTGATGATAGTGATGTCGATGATGTTGACTAATGCTTATTGAGCACTTACCCTGTGCAAAGCAATATTCTAAGTACTTTGTTCATATTAGCTAATGGATTTCTCACAACAATCATAGGGGTACACTTTATTATTCCTCCAAATCTGTCAAAGATGAGAACCCTGATGCACAGAGAGGTTAAATAATATAGTGAGGTGTCTCAGCTTGGCAAGTGGTACTGTCATGATTTCAGTGTGGGTCTATGTTCTTAACTGCTGTTGAACCACTAAAGGTCTTACTTACTTAGTATTAGAGGCAAGCACATAAGCGAGTAACCAGTAGGCAGAACTTATTGATGATCTACACAGTATTTAAAAAAATTAAATGCCAATATTTAGAAATTGAGGGATTTTCCCTTATGCATATATTTATTAAGGTTTTCCAGAGAAAAAGAACCATTACATCCATATAGATACATTAAAAGAGGTATATGAGGGATTGGCTCATGCAACTATGGAAGCTGAGAGGTCCCACAATTGGCTGTCTGTGCCCTGGAGGTATAGGAAAGTTGATGGTGTCATTTCAGTCTGAAATCAAAGGCTTGAGAACCAGGGGAGCAAGTGGTATAAGTCTAAGCTGAGTCTGAAGGCTCCAGAACTGAGGGTACCAATGTGTACGGGAGAGACGGGTGTCCCAGCTCAAGCAGAAAGGACAAATTCATCCTTCCTCCACCTTTTTGTGCTATTTGGGGCTTGAGTGATGCTCACACACATGTTGAGGGTGATCTTTTTAATTCAGTCTACTGATTCAGATGCTAATCTCTTCCAGAAACACTCTCCCAGACATACCCACAAATAATGTCTTACCAGCTATCTGAGTGTCCCTTAGCCTGGTCAAGTTGACACAGTAAATGAACCATCACCACTGGTTTCTTCTGAGAAAGATTATTTGACAATACAGTGCTAGTATCCACATATGGCAGGGGCTGGTTGGAGTTGAGTGGTAGCTAGGTCCTCCTTTAAGTGGATCAATTTCTCTCCAGTACCCCACTGCTCACCACTCCCTACTTCCTGTCTTAGGCCTCATCACTTGGTTTACTCATGCTTGGTCCTGCAGTATTTGAGTTAGCAGTCTCTGCACTATGAGATATAATGGGTACAACAGAGGAGGTAAAATCAGTCTTTCGGAATCACAGAGAAGAGAGTCGAGGAAATAAAGGGGCTAGGTCAAAACTGGGTCTTGAGGGTGAGAGCAGGTTGATTATTTCCTTTCTCATTTGAGAAGGGAAGAAAGACGTTCCTGGCAGAGGAAATAGCACATGCAAAGGCAGATAGGTAGGACTTCTCTGGTGGCAGTGCTTAAGAATCTGCTTTGCAATGCAAGAGATGCAGGTTCAATCGCTGGTTGGGGAACTTGGATCCCACAAGCTGCAGAGCAACAAACCCCAGACACTGCAACTACTGAGCTCACTCGCCACAACGAGACAGTCTGTGCACCACAACAAAAAATCCCCACAAAAAATTTTTTTAAAGTAGACAGGCTTAGGAAGATGCATAATATTTGCTCCCTTTTGTCATAACATTTGTGGAATTTGCCATAGTTGAGATCTATTCATTAGAATCTAAAGAAAAAAAAAATCTGGTCTCTGTAATCATTGTATCCAACCTGGGCTTTTGGTATAGCTTTTTTTTTTTTTTTTAATTAGTTTATTTTCTATTTTTTAACTTTACAATATTGTATTTGTTTTGCCATACATTGACATGAATCCACCATGGGTGTACATGTTTCCCACTAGTTCTATTGATCAAACAAAAGAAAAAATTTTTCTTTTCTTTTTTTTTAGAAAAGGTTCTTTTTGCACCAGCATTTTGCTTCTTTGTCTGATGCTTGCTTTGTGTGGATATTGATTTGTTTTCTTTCCAGCTTGCTGGGGAATTTACCTTTCTTGTCCTCATCTCACTTTATACCACAGCTTGAAACTCCCAGATTGAAAGCTCTGGACAGGCAGGATGCATGCAGACTGCCTGAATTTGAATCCTGTCTCCACCCTCCCCAGCTGTGTGTTCCAGGGAGATGCCCTTAACCTCTCTGGGCTTCAGTTTCCTCATTTGTAAAATGAGAATAACAATAGGGTTATTAGGAGGAGGATAACAGTAGGGTTATTAGAAGGAGGTTACTAGTAGGCTCCAGTATTCCTCCCTGGAGAATCCCATGGACAGAGGAGACTGATGGGCTGCAGTCCATGGGGTCCCAAAGAGTCGGACATTACTGAGCGACTAACACTATTAGTAGGTTATTAGGAGGATTTGATGAGTTACTCCGTGAAGAGCACTTGGAATGATGGCTGGAAACTGGCTCTCAGGACGTGTGGGATGTTATTACAAACACCCCTCAGTGCCTGACTCTGTGCCAGATGTCAGAAAAACAGAAGCGATGTGGTCCCAGCAGCAGGGAGCTGAGTTTCTGGCAAGAAGGTGGCAGGCAGGTCTGAGAGGAGAAGAACATTTTGTTTTTTAAACCCTGGTCTTTTTCATCATTGATGAAAATGCCAACATCAACCTCTCAGTCTAGACCCTTGGTTCAGAGATGTTGCTCTTCACTGCACTTGGCGAGAAATTTCACGTTGGGTGGATAGACACCTCTGTGCTCAGACACCGATTCATTCCACAGTGGCATCCTTGTTTGTGCTTTGGCATTTTTTTCCAGTCCCTTTAAGGAGAGCCCAGTGGATGGGAGGCAAGAGCTGGAAGGAAATAGGTCTGGAAAGAGATATAGTGGAGATTGTGTTTAGTGTGGCTCAGTGATAAATCAGTGTTTACTTTGGGCATAAATTTTTGTGTTATGCTGGCATAGTCAGAACAGATGCATTAAACACAAAACAAAACAAACCTGCAGGAAGAAAAGAAAGTCAGGAGGTTATTGTCTACTTTGTCTCTGCAACAAGCCCACCATGGACTCTTCCAGGTGCCTTGTTGTTCTGATACTGATGGGGAAGAGAATGCCCTAGGGTCTTCTTTCTCTCCCTTCCTCCTGCTGTTTTTTTCTCTGTGATGGTGCTTCTGCTGTCACCTTTCGGTGACAAATGTGCACCTTGTGGATGTTGAATTTATTCAGCTAGTCCACCTGGGGAAGATTACAAATGAGCAACAAGCTTAGGATTTTTGAAATACGCTTCAAAAAGGGAACAAAGTGGCTTTAGAATGATGCTGGGGTGGCATCTCCTCTGGCTATGCTCTGAAAAAAAGTGAAACAAGACAAATTCAATTCTGAGTAGTACATATTTACAAAATGAGGCCAAAGGGCAGTAGGAAAGGGGAGTACAAGGGCTCTCTTGGCATAGTAATGTTGGACAATCAAATGTGCACTGCATAATATTTGGAACTCATCTGTCATTCCTTTTGTATTTGTCTCTGACCTAGGAAGACTGGAAATGGGAGATGGGTGGCTGAATAGATAATTTCATGCAAGAAATAATTCTTAAAACAAATATAGGGACTTCCCTAGTGGTCTAGTAGCTATGACTCCAAGCTCCCAATGCAGGGGGCCTGGGTTTGATCCCTGCTGAGGGAACTAGATCCTGCATGCCACAGTTAAAGATCCTGTGTGCTAAGACCTGGCACAGCCAAGTAAATTTAAAAAATAAATGCTGAAAACAAAAATGTAGCCAAATGGAGGATGCTCTCTCAGCTAAGAGACTTGACATTCAAGAGGCAATGGAGGGAAAAGAAATGCAAACAGCTGTGACTTACTGGGCTGTTGACAGTAAATCTTGGTCCGAGCTACTAAAAAGTTGCCGTAGCCGTGTGGGAAGGCATCTGCTACTCCCTCCTTGGGAGGGGGCTTGGCAGGAGGGGGAAAAGGGAGAAGGGATCTCAGGGTGAGATGAAAAGCTATTTACTCTACCTGTTCTTTCCAACACCAGTGCTTGCTGAAAGGCACTGAAGGAGGGAGAAAGACGTCTGCCACCCGAGGTGAAGCCAGTCCACTCACAGCTATTCTTTACTGGAAATTTGTTCTGTGCTGAGCAGTTTCCTTATGGTATTATCTTTTTTCTTAAAATGAATTTTCATTGGAGTATAGGTGCTTTACAATAGTGTGTTAGTTTCTACTGTACAGCAAAGTGAATCAGCTATACATAGGCATATATCCCCTCCTTTTTGGATTTCCTTCCCGTTTAGGTCACCGCAGAGCACTGAGTAGAGTTCCCTGTGATATACAGTAGTTTCTCATTATCTGTTTTTTTTTTTTTAATAAATTTATTTGTTTTAGTTGGGGGCTAATTACTTTATAATATTGTTGTGGTTTTTGCCATACATTGACATGAATCTCATTATCTGTTTTATACATAGTAGCGTATGTATGTCAAGCCCAATCTCCCAGTTCGTTCCACCCCCCACCTTCCTCCTTGGTGTCTATCCATTTCTTATGGTATTATCTTTAATCATGACAATGTCTGTGAAAGTTTGGTAACATTATCTCTGTTTTTCAGTAAACTTTCCTCTTAGGTTAGATTTACAGGAAAGTTGCAAAGATACTGCAGAGATTTCCAGTATCCCCTCACTCAGTTTTCCCTATTGTCAAGCTCTTGCGTCACTGGGGTGTATGTGTTAAAACTAAGCAACAGATGTTGTTAACTTACTATTAACCAAGTTCTAGGCTAGATTTCAATTTCATCAGTTTTTCCATTAATGTCCTTGTCTTGTCTGGTTGCTATAACAAAAATCTGATAGAGTGGGTGGTTTAAGCAGCATAAGTCTATTGTTCACGGTTCTGGAAGTTGGGAAGTCCAGGATCAAGGTGCCAGCAGATTCAGTGTCTGGGGAGAACCCATATCCTGGTTCATAGATGGTCATCCCCTTGCTGATAGAAGGGACAGGGAGCTCTCTGAAATCTCATTTATAAGGGCACTTTTCAGGGCTTTCCTGGTGGCTCAGTGGTAAAGAATCTGCCTGTAATGCAGGAGGTACAGGAGACATGGGTTCGATCCTGGGTCAGGAAGATCCCCTGGAGGAGGGCATGGAAACCCACTCCAGTATTCTTGCCCGGAGAATCTCAGGGACAGAGGAGCCTGGCGGGCTACAGTTCATAGGGTTGCAAAGAGTCGGACTTGTCTGAAGCGATGAGCACAGCACAGCAATCTCACTCATGAGGGCTGCAACCTCATGACCTAATTACCTCCCCAAAGTCTCCACCTCTTAATGCCATCACATTAGAGGTTAGGATTTCAATATATAAATTTTTTGGGGGGGGTGCACAAAACTTTCAGTCTGTAGTAGTCTTCTTTCAATTCCAGGATTCTATCCACACTACATGTGGCCACCATGTTCCCTAGTTTCATCTGCTCTGTGACCGTCTCTCAGGTTTTCTTTGGTTTTCATATCCTTAATAGTCCTGAGGGATACTCATTATCTTGAACATGTGCACGTGGGCTAAGTTGCTTCAGTCATGTCCAACTCTTTGCAGCCCTATGGATTGTGGGATTCTCCAGGCAAGAATACTGGAATGGGTTGCCATGCTTTCCTCCAGGGGATCTTCCTAACCTACAGATTGAACCCATGTCTCTTACATCTCATGCATTAACAGGTGGGTTCTTTACTGTTAGCACCCCTTGGGAAGCCCTTTATTTTAACATATCAAGGCATTAAACCTCAGAAAGGGTAAATGGCTTGTTCAGGTTCAGATAGCTTATGGAGGCAGTGCTGTATTTCTATGAAGGCAGTTTCAAGCCTGTTTCTCAGATTTGAGCTTGCATTGGACTCACCAGGAGGGCTTGCTAGGACTCAGACTACAGGGACCCACCCCCAGAGTTTCAGATTCAATAGTTCTGGAGTGAAGTCACAATCTGCACGTCTGGAAGTTCTCAAGTGATGATGATGGTAATGACAGTAACCAATTCCTACCCTAGACATTGAACTGAAGCAGTTACTGAAGAAGAGGCGACTGACAGATAAACAATGTCAACTTCAAATATTCCCTCGAAACTAGTCGCATTTGTTTCTTTCTTATTGATAAAGTTTCTACATTAGTAATTCAGAATTTATCCTTCCTTTCTTGCTTTTTAAAAAAATGTTACTACAAAGCTGAACTGTGCTGAAAGTGGAATCTGGAGATTGTTATCCACTGACCTAAGAATTAAGCCACTAAAAGGGACTGGACAATACAGCCTCACTAAAGAGGTGTACACATTTGTTTATTTATTTTAAAGTATGTATTTATTTATGGCTGTGCTGGGTCTTCACTGCTGTCTGTGGGCTTTCTCTAGTTGCAGTGAGTGGGGGCTACTCTCGACTTGTGGTGCCTGGGCTTCTCTTGTTGTGGAGTGTGGGCTGCAAGATGTGGGCTCAGTAACTGTGGCATGTTGCCCTGAGGCATGTGGATTATTCCCAGACCAGGGATCACACCCATGTCCTTTGCACTGGCAGGTGGATTCTTAACAACCGTACCACCACGAAAGCCTCCGATACACCCATTTATTGAATTTACATAGTAGAATGGTAAAGTGAACCTTTAACCACTATAATAGCTTCCAGTGACCTGGCATATATTGAACCCACATTACCACACCATTGTTAGTCACTTAAAAACAAATCACCTATTAATATATTATGTGTTGTCTACTGTGCAGTTTATAAGGGAGCAACTCAAAACTATGTTCTTTCCTTTCAATGATCTTGACCTTAGGCCTATTTTAAATATGTCTTAAAAAGAATCTTGAAGGAGAGGGAAATAAAAATACTCAACCTCCTAGTGTTATCTGAAAAACTGCTGCAAATTTTCGGAAACTCTTGAATCCATTACCTTAAGTACTCCCATATTAATGATTCATATTACTTTCAAGCTCTCTCCCTTCATATTTTGATTAGAAGCTCAGCCTGACTTTTAAGTCAGGCCGAATTCACAATAAAATATGAAACTTTAGTTGCTTCATTTATTATCCTTCACATCTCTGCCCCTGAATCATTTAAAACACTTCCAAACAATCATAAGTTTTCTAAAACAAAGTACAAATCATCATGCACACAGCCCTTGGGGGCAGAGGAAAGAATTCTGTGTGTGTTAGCATATTTAATCGTCCCATTTTGGGTAAGAGAATCCCTTTCAATTTTCTTAAACTGTGTTCACGTGCTTTCATTATTTTCTTTACTTCAAAGATCAACTTGACAACTATTTTTCTTCACTGCGAGGCTTATGGTATCACTCCAGGTCCATCTGATTTCCTGGCCTTTGGGGTTGCTTTCATGTATTATGAATTTCTCAATTGGCTGTGTTTATTAGATGGAAACTTACAACTCTTTGTAGAAATATGATCTTGCAGAAACCCTGTTGCTAGGGTTTTTATTTTTAAAGAGAAGGAAATATGAATGTTTTCAGAGGGTTGGTGAGAATTGTTTGCAAAACCTACTCACTGATTGTGCACTGGACCATTCTTCTGCCATATGCACTTTTTTCTATTTTGTCTCCTGGTATTTCTCTCTCCATTTAAGCAATGAGTCCTCTGTGTTCCTTGCCTCTGGCAAGGGTTTGTGACAGATCTATCTCCTTTTTCTCCTTCCCACTTCAAAATCCTAAATCCATTCATGAGAAAAGGGTTTTTGACCACAGAGGGCTTTTCCCCAGACTTGGGAAAGGAGGCACTGTAAAGGTTCCTGGGTTTCTAAACTGGGAAGGGAGCAAAGAGAGCTAGTAGATTTGGAAGCAGGAATTATATATGGTTGCAAGTAACAGGCTACCATCTCCTAATAGAGTGACTTAAGCAGTCCACCTGATGCGAAGAGCTGACTCATTTGAAAAGACCCTGTTGTTGGGAAAGATTGAGGGCAGGAGGAGAAGGGGACGACAGAGGATGAGATGGTTGAATGGCATCACCAACTCAATGGACATGGTTTTGGGTGGACTCAGGGAGTTGGTGATGGAAAGGGATGCCTGGCGTGCTGCGGTTCATGGGGTTGCAAAGAGTCGGACACGACTGAGTGACTGAACTGAACTGAAGCAGTACACAGTCATTTAAAAAAACCACAAGTAAGTCCAGAGGCAAGTAGTCCAGAGCTCGTGTGCCAGTGACACAAAGTTATTGGTGACTTCTATTTCTTTGTTCCTCCATCCTCACTTCGTGGTCTCCATGCTCAAGATTGCCTCATATTCCAAGGTGGCTACCAGAGCACTAGCCATCACATCTGTTTTCTTGGCAGTAAGAAGGTTGAAAGAGTGCTTCTATCAGGCAAAGCAATTCCTTTTGAAATCTCTGTTCCAGAAGTCACATATAATATATCTACTTATATCTCACTCGACAGAACTTAGCCACATGGCTGTGTCTAGCTGAATGGGAGACTGGGAAGTTAGCTTTTATAATAAGAGTTTTGTTACTAAGGAAGAAGGGGAAGTGGATACTTGGAGGGCAACTAGAAGTGCATGTCACAGGCCTGAAGGTTCTAGGGGGCCGAAGCAAAGTTAACTTCATGTGTGCATAATGTAGACTAATAACAACAACAAAAACGGACATGACCCACTCTTTGGCTATTTAGTATTCATCCACTTGCCTCCCTGTGTATTTGAACTTCCACCACCAACACAAATGACCCTATGCTTCCCCCTAACAATATACAGCCAACCTTCATGGAAACAAAGGAGTCACAACAGTCATTATACTCATTTCTGGGCCATGTTAATCACCCTCTGAAATCATAGTCCCTTCAGAAGATTTTATTACTTAGACTTAATTGTAAAGTTAACTTCCACTAACAGGACTTGTATAAGATATTGGGGAGGAAGAAAATAGAGGAAGAAATTAGTACACACACACACACACACACACACACATACGCCAAACCAGGAAGAAGATATGCCTAGTTCTACAGTCCTTGCTTCTGTAACTGATCATGAACTTGCAGTTGGTATTATAAGTTCCTCTTCCTCCTATCAGTTTCATATTTCCTTTTTCTTCAGCCAAGACAATTGCTGGTACTTTTCTCTACCTGGCAGTGAAATTCAAACTTTCATTTCTGAAGGGTTGAGATTCTCAACCCTATTTTTGAGGTCATTGTTGTTGTAGTTTTCTGTTAATCAAGTACATGAACATACTGAGAGGAATCCCAGAGAATCTCCTGGTCCAGACATAATTCTTCTTGTTATAATGGTGTTGTAGCAACATGATTCCCTCTTCATGACTGGGATCAATCTCCCTTGTCAGTAGAGAAAATCCCTTCTTTACTTGTTAATTCAGTGGCATAAGGAGTTAACAGTGGGCTTTCCCTATGGCTCAGTGGTAAAGAATCCTCCTGCAGTGCAGGAGATGCAGGCGACACTGGTTTGATCCCTGGGTCAGGAAGATCCCCTGGAGTAGGAAATGGCAACACACTCCAGTATTGTTGTCTGGAAAATCCATTGGAGAGAGGAGCCTGTTGGGCTATAGTCCATAGTCCATGGGGTTGCAAAGAGTTGGACATGACTGAGCATGCATACACTCATGCAAGGAGTCAATTCTAGTCTCATCTTCAAATTCAATGGAACTATGATGGTGCCCCTGTCTGGAAGCACATCCCCACTTGGGACTAAAGTCTCCAAAGCAGCAGAGCTCAAACTTGCTGGAATGGGAAGCAAAAATCCTACAAGTGATTGCGAGAGTGAGAAAAGCAATTCCCACCCCCAACCCTTGATTCCTGGCCCTGTGTAATCTGACTACAGAAGAAACAGCACCATGAACTGGTATCTGAATCAGAAAATGTACTGCCTCCAGTAGAGAGAGCTCCATCCTTTCTGGGAGTTGGCTCCTTGATGGCTTTGTAACTAACTCTTTCGCAGGCTTTGTAACTGACTCTTCCATTCTATCAGGCCAGCTGCTCCTAAACGATGGCCAGCCAGTGAAGTCCACTGGCAAGAACCCATTGATGCATCTATTTTATTGTGAGACACATTTCTTGATCAGGAGCAATGTGTGTGTGGCAGGGGCTGGGGGCTGGAAATGTTATGGCGTTGAATGGGGCACACTCTTGCAGGTCCTTGGATGGTGGTGCTGGCAGAAACATCATGGAGAGGAGGGAGGATATCCAAATCCAGAGTATTTGTCTATTTCAGTGAGGATGAATTTCTTCCCTGTCTGTGATGGAAGGGATATAACTGACCTCTCACTAAGTGGCTGTCTGGACCTCCAGGGAATGCACTACTGAACTTCAGTGTTGCTCTCTACCATTGACCGATTAGGCACATGCTTAGCATTGGTGGGGGGAAATTCTTATTGTTGAACTCATGCAGACCTCCATTCCTGCCACCCTGGCCAGTTTGTATACAGAGCCATTGAGCGAGCCCAGAAGTGGCTGGGGAAGAAGGCTGACCCATGTCCACAGAGTGTACCATCTTGCCCATTAGATTACTGAGAACTTTCTCTACTGTGAATCTGTGTCTCACATGGATCATTCTGAACCTCCTCTAAGATGTCCTCCTGCATACATCTTCCCTGACACCAGCCTCCCAGGTCTGTTCTTTCCAAGAACCTACTCATCCAGACATATCATTAGCAACTGCTCATGTATTGGTGTAGCTCAGGATTCCAGTTCTTGCTTGGCCCATCCAAAGTGAACACCCAAATGTACTACTCAGATTTCTGACCCCTGGAGGATTTTTCTTCACCTTTCCTTCATGGCCATCTCTGAGTAGGGCTAGAAGGATGCAGTGGTCCATTTCTGGTGGGTATCAGCAAGGTCTGGCATCTGTCATTTCTCTTGTCACTTTCTATCACACCCCATCTTCCAGTCCTCTGCATCTTTGGCTCAGCTCACAATGCCTTTTCCTCTCTGACAGTGAGTCAGCTCCAAATCAACTTGCTAACTCTGTTCCTGTGCCCTTGGCAAGTGTCTCTGCTATCATACTTGTTTTAATGCTTTTTATTATTTATGCTACCCCAACATCAGCTGTGGTTCCCTGGCTTCCTTAGGATTCAGAACACATCTGTTCAAACCACCGTTCTGTTTCCCCTTGGAGTCCAAATCCCTTCTCAAAATGTCTGCACGTTCTCAGGTAGCTTATATTCACTACCACTGATTTTCAGATCTGGATTTCGCACACATTTTCTCTGATTTTTGCATGTTAACCTGGCTATGAAATTAAGCTCTGTCCTCAATATGTAGAATGCTATTTTAGCTGGGATTTTTAAAAGTCTGCTAAGATTGTTCTTTGTATATAGCTGTGGCCTTTAAACATTTTTGATAAAGGGTCAGAATATATTTTCAGCTTTGGGGACCGTAAGGATTCTATTGCAATTACTTCTGTTGTACTGCAAAAATAGCCATAGACCATAGATTAACAAATGGATATGACTGTGTTCCAATAAAACTTTACTGACAAACATTGATGGTAGGCAAGACTTGACGAGCTCATGGGCTGTGATTTGTCAATCCCTGGTTTTTAAGAAGGCTATGGGTTTTGGTCTATTAAAGTTGTGTTTTTAGTCAATCATCTTACATTCTCTTGTTTGTAATTATTTTCACTTGATTTTGAAAATTTGGGTCTTTCGGGCATACAAATTGAATCACCTGATGTCTCTCTTTGGGCTGCTATAAAGAGTACCATAAACTTAAACAACAAATGTTGTTGTTGTTTAGTGTCTAAGTTGTGTTGGACTCTTCTGCAACCCCGTGGACTGTAACCTGCTAGATTGCTCTGTCCATGGGATTTCCCAACAAGGATACTGGAATGGGTTGCCATTTCCTTCTTTGGAAGATCTTTCCAACCCCTGGAACCTGTGTTTCCTGCTTGGCAGTGGATTCTTTACTACTGACCCACCAGGGAAGCCCTAAACAACAAACACCATGCATTAAACAATAAGTATTTCTTATAGTTATGGAGGCTGGCAAGTCCAAAATCAATATGCAATAGATTGAGTGTTGGGTGAGGGCCCACTTCCTGGTTCAAAGACATTTTCCTTCTGTGTCCTCACATGGTGGGTGGGGCAAGGGAGCTCTCTGGGTACCTTGTAAGGGCACTAGTCCCATTTATGAGAGCTCTGTCTCCATGACTTAGTCATATCACAAAGATCCTACTTCCTAATAACATCACATCGGAGGTTGGGATTTCAGTAGATGAATTTGGAGGGACACAGACATTCAGTTCATTATGGCTAGTAAGGACTTCCTCCTTGACCAAACTCTAGTCAAGCTCCCTTGTTCCCTCTTCCTGATTAGACCTCGTCTTTGAATGTCCATCCTTGGTCCTTGGTCTGCTGTCTTTGGCTTGCTGAGCCCCGTTCAGCAGGAATCCTGCCAAGCCAGTTTAGCAAGAATCACCCCCCCACACACCTTGATATCTTATCAAATTCCCCCCAATAATTTTCTTTCCAATGATTCCCTCTCCCACTTGCTAGAAATTCCCAACTGTCGTTGTTTTTGAACTTGAGTTTAATCTCTCTCCCCTACTGCAATTGTCTTGAGCAGTCTTGCTTAAATGGTGCAATTTTTTTTTTGACCCACCTTAACTAATTTTATTTTAACCTCTTTCCCTTTGTCCAAGTTATCATCTACTGATATAACTTGGTATTTCAGATATAGTAATGAGAGTAGGTGTATGGATAAGCCTCGGTGCAGAAAACAGGAAACACCCCATATGACTGATTGAAGAGCATTTAATGAAAGGACTATTTCCAAGATGTGCTCAGAGCTAAAGAAACCCAATAAGAGATGATGAAGCACCCCAGGGCTGGACAAACAATGTTGGGGCGGCTGTCATACACACCCTACACATGAAGGAGTAGGTAAAGAAAGCAGTTACCAAAACTTCATCAAAGCAGGAGAGGAGAGTGTCTCACAAGAGCTGTGTCTTAGGTAGAAGAACACACCACTGCTAATCATAGCTAGATGAGATAACTGAGGACCCTGACCCCACTGTTATCCTGCACCCTGATCTCTTGCTGGTGTGTCCTTTGGAAGATCTCATCCAAAAGCCACAGAACAAGGGAGGCTGGTGATGGAGTCTAAAGAGGTCAGCCTCCTGGAATACAGAGCAGGGAGGAGCTGGGTGGAGGGTAGATCTGGGAAGGGGATGTGGTCAGAGTCAGAGAACATGCATCACAATAAATACTATTGACTTGTCCAGCCTTCAGTGAAGAGTTTCTGGTGTTTGCCTATTAAGGATCAAGATGTGGTATATACATACAGTGGAATATTACTGAATCATAAAAAGGAACAAAATTGGATCATTTGTAGAGAGGTGGATGGGCCTAGAATCCATCATACAGAGTGAAATAAGTCAAAGAGAAAAACTGGTATTGCATATTAATGCATATATGTGGAATCTAGGAAAATGATACTGATGAACCTATTTGCAGGGCGAGGATAGAGATGAAGACATAGAGAATGGGCATATGGACATAGCAGGGGAAGGAAGGGTGGGATGAATTAGAAGATTAGGATTGACATATACACACTACCATGAATGAAATAGATAGCTAGTGGGAACCTGTATAGGGAACTCTCAGCTCAGTGCTCTGTGGTGACCTAGATGAGTGGGATGGGGAGGTGGGAGGGAAATTTAAGAGGGAGGGGATATATGTATACATATTACTGATTCACTTTGTTGTACAGCAGAAACCAACACAACACTGCAAAGCAACTATCCTCCAATTAAAAAAAAAGAGTCATGCCAGTTTGGGGAGTGAAATGGATCTTTTGTATCATATTAAGGAAGTATTTGTTTTTTAAAAGCTTTTCTTTTTAAAACAAGAATGGATGTTGAATCTTTTTAGTGCCTTTCTATTTTCTGTGCAGATGATACTCTGTTTTTTTCTCTTTTACCTTATTAATATAGTGAATTATATTAGTAAGGAGTGTACTTTGAGAAATACTGGCATTCTTGGGAGAAACCTCACTTGGTCATGGAACATGAGTACTATTGGATTCTGTTTGTTGGTATTTTATTTAGATTTTTTGCATGGATATCAGCAAGTGAAAGAGAGAATAGTCTATTTTCTTTTGTGCTGGTTTATCATTTTCAGCTTCATAAAAATACAGAGAATCTTTCTTTCTGTTTTTGAAGAATCTATTCTCACCTTGGGTATTTTTTTCTCTTGCCAGCTGAACTTGGAAATGCATTTCCCCTGTAAACTAATTTGAGAAGATATCCTACTTCAACAATGTGGGATCTTCCTATTTTAGATTGGTCAAGATAGTCTGAGTTTAATTTTCAATTCAAAGAATTTGAGGAGAGAGTGGCTTGAAGTTATCCTTGCAGAGGTAGCAAGGACCTTTAGGCAAAGCTTTGCAAAAATTTGGTTCTATTTTCAGACAAAAGCCAGTGAAGGGTTTTTAATAGGTCATTTGCCCAATCAGATTTTACATTCTAAATATCTCATGCTGACCTTCTTATCCTGGGAAAATTACTCTTTAAGCTTCAATTTCTACATCTATAAATCACAGGAAAAAAATCTATATTATAGAATTTGAGTAACTCATTTGAGGTAGGTGATATATATATAAATATTTATCCTTGATTCTGTCTGGCATGTCATAAACATTTATAAATAAGACTATTATTTTTTGTGCATATTCATTCAAGTTATTCTCTTTTGTGTGTTTAAGCAATATTTTTGTAGTTTCTTCACATAAAAGACAGACCTTTTTTATAAAGATCACTCCTAGTATGTATACTTTTGAAAGTGGAACCTTTTCTGCATTGTTTGTTTATGGGAAGCCTATTAATTTCTGTATATTTATCTTGTATCCAGCCATCTTACTGAACTTATTGATGAATTCCTATGTTTCTTCAGTTAATTCTCTATTTTCTTGGTTATTCAGTCATATTGTTTGCAGACTATTTCCTTTTCAAACCATTATTTGTGAATTACCTGCAGCTTGCATTTGCTTGGAGAATAATATTTATCCTTGGAATCCAAACCAGAATTGCATATTACAAACAGATTGTTTGTAGGAGAAGTGACCCACAGTTTAAATTTTCTCTGAAGTTGAATAGGATAGTAATTGCAATGATTGCATAAGACACCATTTGGAAACTAAAAGTTGGATATTTAACCTACCAGGTGGAACAGAAAACTGGCTATTATGTGTATGATTGAGTTTAATGGGCTGTTTATATGACCTCCATGTTCCCTACGTGTAATCATACATTTATTCCATCTTGAACTATGGAAAGATCAGAGAGGTTTAATTATATATCTCTTCCTCTCATACCTTACTGTTGATTTGAAATATAAAATAGGTCTTGATTTCTAGAATTGCTGATTATGCTTGTCGCTCAAGAAATATTATATATATTGAAATGTAAAACATAGCAAATAGCAGGCATGTATAGTTATAGTGCAATTCCTGACATATAACAGGTGCTATAGACTGAATTGGTGGCTCAGATGGTAAAATGTCTGCCTATAATGCGGAAGATCTGGGTTCAATACCTGGGTGAGGAAGATCCTCTGGAGAAGGAAATGGCAACCCACTGCAGTACTCTTGCCTGGAAAATCCCAGGGATGGAGGAGCCTGATAGGCTACAGTGCATGGAGTCACAAAGAGTCGGACACGACTGAGCGACTTCACTTCACTTCACTTCACAGACTGAATATTGCGTTCCCTCTAGAATGTATATGTTGAAATCCTAACCCCCAATGTGATTAGGGGTTATCAGGTCATGAGAATGAGCCCTCATGAATAGTATTAGAGCTCTTTAAAAGAGGCTCCAGAGAGCTCTTGCACACTTTCCCATCACATGAGGGCACAATGAGAAGACAACTGCCTATGAACCAGGCACTTGTCAGACTCTGAATGTGCTGGTGGCTTGATCCTGGGCTTCCCAGTCTTCATAACTGTGAGCAATAAACGTTTAAGGCAGATTTTTGTTATATCAGCCTGAACTAAGATGATAAAACACAATAAACATAGCTTTCTCTCTCCTCCCTTTCAAACATTTATGTCCAAGGACTGCAGCTTCATAATTGCAACCCCCCAGTTTAAGTTCTTCCCCTGCTCTACTGTCTACACGGTCTGCCTCCTGTCTCCTCTCCATCCTTCTTTTCTACTCCTTTTCGCTTGTTTCCTTCACTCCAGCCTCAAAGATCTTGACCTCCCTTAAGCCTTTGAATGAATGAATGTTATAACCTCTAGCATGTAATTTGTGATGATAAACAATAAAATGGTCTTGGCCTGAATTAACAGAATCTGACATCAGAGGCTGATATCTCCTGGTGTGGGGGATACCTTGGGAATTGAACTCTTAAAGCTTAAGGATTGCTAAGGACCAAATAGTGTCCCTTTCAAATTCATATGTTGGAATCCTAACCTCTAATCTGACTGTATTTGGAAGCAGGACCTGTGAAGAGGGGGCTTCCCAGGTGGTGCTAGTGGTAAAGAACTCACACATCAATGCAGGAGACATAAGAGACATGGGTTTGATCCCTGGGTTGGGAAGATACCCTGGAGAAGGACACAGTAACCCACTCCAGTGTTCTTGCCTGGCGAATCCCATGGACAAAGGAGCCTGGTGGGCTGCAGTCAAAGAGGAGTTAAGACTAAATGAAATCATGAGATGATAGTGCTGGTGCCTTGTAAGAAGAGGAAGATCCACCAGAGCGCTCTCTCCCCCTACCATGTGAGGACACAGAGGGATGGTGACTGTCTACAAGCCAGGAGGAAAGCCCTTACCAGAACTTGAATGGGCTGGCACCTCGATCTTAGGTTTCCCAGCCTCCAGAACTATAAGAAGATAAATTGCTGTCATTTAAGCCACCCAGACTTATTGGGTAGTATTTTGTTAAGACAGCCCTAGCTGACTATTACCAGCGTACACAGATGTTTATAAATGGTTCTTGTACCCTTCCAATGCACTGAGAAAAAGTTTGAAACAGAAGAGTAGCTGTGATGGTAAATAGTTAATAAAACAGACTTGGGATTCAGTCTGTTCTACAATGCATCATGTCCTCTCTGGACCACTGGCCACCTGGATCATGGTCTTCTTTTGGTGAGTTGCAGATGTGGGAGAGAATGAGCAAAATAACTGATGTCGCTTGTGGCCTCATCCAGAAACTGATGCATTGTCACTTACATTCGTATTCCGCTGGACAAAGAAGGTCATCCTGCCAAGCCAGTAAGAGAAGGACACGGAAATATACTCCTCAAAAGGTATAAAATTCTAATACAGGGAGGGCACGAAGAATGGTAGATCATGCTTCAATCTGCCACAGTTCTTTTATTGTTACTATCACTTGAAAATGAATCCAACATAGAGGAAAATAGTCTAGAGATGAAAAGAAAAAGCACTGATAACATTATTTGACTCCTGAAGCTTGATTTTTCCCGTGAGACTTTTCTATAAGTGAACCAAAAGACAAGATTTTATTTAAACTTAAGTTGGTTAGAGCTGGAGTTCTATCCTTTACCATTGAAAGAATTCTAAAGATTAAAAATGTGGAGTAGAAAAGAATTCATTAGTCTAGTAGACTAATAGACAAGTAGTAGTTTAGTTGATTAGATTTTAGTTTATAAAATATTTATATACTGTTTCCACTTTGATAAAAGGGGCATATTCCTCATCCCATTGATGTTGAGCTTGGCATAGAAATTGTTTTGGTCCATAAATTTTGGGTGGAAGTGACAGTGTGAATTTCTAAGATTAGACATCAGTGATATTGTATATATTTTCTCTCTCCTGGGAGTTTCCTCTCCTTGTAACCAGAAGAACACATGCCAGGGAGCCATTGGTCCTAGAAGCCCAAGAGACACATGGGCAGTGACCTGAATCTAGACCAACCGAGCTGTCTAGCCAAATACAGTCAATCTAAGCTGTATGAGTGAGAGATGAATTTTTCTCTTTGGATGGAAGTCATGGTGTTTGTTATACGGCAAGAGATGACTGAAACATGCAGCATTTCCCAAATTTTGATGGTGAAATCCTTTTGTTCTCATGAAACAGTTTCTGAAGATTGAGGCCTTTCAATTTGGAAAAATGATATTCTGCTTATCTTTCAAACAATCCTACATAAATATTACTTTACCCCCCAAAGTGTTTTGTGAGAGTTGGATGGAAAAAAAAGCCCTACTTAGGGTTTATAATAAATTGCTTTTTAAAAACTATGGAAAAATCAATCAACCAAATTAAAAAATTACATTTTTTTTTCTAAAATTACTATAAACTTGAATAGGAAGGGGAAGGAAAGATGAGACTCAGACATGCACCTTTAGTTTGCCAATTAGCAAGATTATAGTGTCTACAGGAAGAAGTTACTAGCAAGGATTTAGTGGCTCAATAATGTCACACTTGATATCTTTGCAGTTCTCTTATCTTTTTCTTCATGATCACAAGGTGACTGCTGCTCCAGCATATAATATTCAAGGTCAGCTTCTTGTATACTTTTTGATTATAAAAACAATGTCTTTCCCAGAAGTTCTCCTGGGTGCCTTTCCAGTTGTGTCTGAATCATGTCACGTGACCATCTCTCACTGCAAGAGAGTCTGGGAAATCAAGGGACTAATGTTTCCAAGGCTCTGTAGCAGGACATGGCAAGAGATGGAAGAAGTGAGTTGTGAATGTCTGTTGGTGCAGTTCATAAGCTGACTGTTGATAAAAAATTGGAATTTTTGCCAGTACTCCAAGCCCCTTGGAGAACATTCTGAGGAGGAAGCTTGCATCCTTGTTGCCATTGCTCAGATGCTCTTCCCTGTGGGTGGAGGAGTAGCTTATCTGGTTACTGGGAATGATGAAGATCTGTTTCCTGGTGTATGGTCTCTGCCTGCAGGCAGAGCATGTTTTCCTTTCCTCATATTATCCCTCCTGCTATTTTCCAGCTGCTCCTTAAGCAAAGGCAAAAAGAAGCAGAAATCTTGGATGCAAACAAAGTGATCAGATTCAGTTACCATTCCTGAAGCTGGGGTATTCAGATACTACCTAGCTCACAATTTTTAGTTGGATCAATTTTCTTTGGATAGAGAAGAGCACCCCCAAAGCCAAATACCTCACTTGTTAAAATATCTATTTATTTATTTATGGCTGCCATTGAGTCTTCATTGCTGTGCATGGGCTTTCTCTAATTGCGGTGAGAGGTTCCTCTCTAGTCACAGTGCGAAGGCTTCTCATTGCGATGACTTCTCTTCATGGAGCACAGGCTCTAGGTGAGCGTGGGCTTCAGTAGTTGCCGTACTCGGGCTCAGTAGTTTTCTCTCTGGGGTTCATGGGTTCAGTAGTTGTCGCACACTGGTTTCCTCGTCCCGTGGCATGTGGAATCTTCCTGGACCAGGGATCAATCCCGTGTCCCCTGCATTGGCAGGCGGACTCTCAACCACTGGGCCACCCAGGAAATACAGAGATCTCACTTTTTATGCTTTACCATTCGACACGACAATTTCACATCCATTTAACAATACCTTTGTGAGTTTGGCATTGCAGGAATTTTTTTAATTTTTCAGGCTAGATTTTTTTTTTTTTTTTAGTTTTTTTTTTTGCCACTTTATTTTTTAATTGAAGAATGATCGCTTTACAGAATTTTGTTGTTTTCTGTTAAACATCAACAAGAATCAGCCATAGGTACACCCATGCCCCCTCCCTGCAGGAGTTACTTAACCTCACTTTACAAATGAGGAAACTGAGCCTGGTGAGGGCAAGCGAGATACACACAGCTCGTGTTAGCATAGCCGAAACTCGAGCCTGCTCTTTGCGCTTCAGTCTGTGACACTGCTATTTCTGTGGCATTTATTCTACATTCCCTCTGTGCAGTCTCATCAATTCTGCTCATTCTGTAGTATCTGTTTTTGCATCCTGTTGTCATCCATCCTGAATCCCCCTTCAGCCCAGGAGAGCGATGTCTCAGCAATCGGTCAATGCTAATATGCCAGCAACTTCCCAGAGCTTTGTTGTGGAGGAGTCTGTCTTGATTTATTATTCTAAGTGTGTTGCTTAGACAACATTGATTAATGATCAATTTCTACATTACACAGTAATCATAGGGCCTGATGAAACTGTTCAGGAAGCAGAAGCAGCCTTTGAGTAGGTATGAGATGTTCAGCCTTAGACTAGATTGCCTGTGGCTGCCATTCTGCAGACTTTTCACTGATGCTCCACTGACTCTACATTTGAGTTTCCATACTTCTTAAAGGGATATTGGACATCAGGTTATAGTTTTCTGCTTTGTTGTCTACGAGTGCATTTAAAAAAATTTATATTGAAGCATAGTTGATTTACAATGTTACATTAGTTTCAGATGTACAGTAAAGTGATTCTGATATATATATATACATATACATTTACACATACACGGGCTTCCCTAGTGGCTCAGATGCCTGCAGTGTGGGAGACTGGGGTTTGATCCCTGTGTTGGGAAGATCCCCTGGAGAAGGAAATGGCAACCCACTTCAGTATTCTTGCCTGGAGAATTCCATGGACCGAGGAGCCTGGCCGGCTATAGTCCATGGGGTCACAAAGAGTCAGACACGACTGAGCAACTAACACACACACACACACACACGTATTCTTTTTCCGATTCTTTCCCCATTTATTATAAAATATTGAGTAGAGTTCCCTTTGCTATACAGTAGATCCTTGTTGATTCTCTATTGATTATCTATTTTGTATATAGTAGTGTGTATACCGGAGAAGGCAATGGCACCCCACTCCGGTACTCTTGCCTGGAAAATCCCATGGACGGAGGAGCCTTATAGGCTGCAGTCCACGGGGTCTCTAAGGGTCGGACACGACTGAGCGACTTCACTTTCACTTTTCACTTTCATGCATTGTAGAAGGAAATGGCAACCCACTCCAGTGTTCTTGCCTGGAGAATCCCAGGGACGGGGGAGCCTGGTGGGCTGCCGTCTATGGGGTCGCACAGAGTCGGACACGACTGAAGTGACTTAGCAGCAGTGTGTATACATTAATTCTAATTTGTCTCTCCCTCTTTTCCCTTTTGGTAACTGTAAGTTTGTTTTCAAAGTAACTATGAGTCTGTTTCTGTTTTGCATGTAAATTCATTTATATCATTGTTTTTAGATTCCACATATAGGTGATATCATATGATACTTGTCTTTCTCTGTCTGACTTCCTTATGAGTGCATTTTGGAGTAGGGTGTTGTCAAGTGTAGTGGCATAATTTTTGGCTCTCAGTTCTATTTTTTCTAGTGGCAAGCAATGCGTAGCACACAGTAGATGCTTAAATGTTTGTTGAACAAATGAATTAATTAGTGGACTGGTGGGTAGAATGTACATCTTTTTCAACCTTGGCTGTTCCCTGGACATTAACACATAATGTAAGGATTTCAAGAGTCTCTGATTCTACAAAGCTTGGATATTATTCATTCACTTTGAAAAAAATCCTAGAAGGAGGCACTATTGTTAGATACCTCTGAGTTGCCTCTCCCTTTCTAGCTCAGTAACTTCAGGCATGTTTTTATCCCAGTAGGCCTCAGTTTCTTCATCCATAAAATAGGAATTCCACTGTCAACACCTACTTCATGGTTGAAGCAAGATTGAATGAAAACAATGCATGTTGAGTATTCAACACATTGCCTGCCTGGCATCTGGTAAGTCCTTAGTGACTATGAGCTCTTATTTCTGTTTGACTCAAGATTTAGTGAAGAGAACCTTGAGATGAACCGAGAATGACTAAATTCACCTCACAAAATGAGAACTTAATAGAGTTTTCTATAGAATTAGTTCAGGTCAAATATTTACAACAATCATGAAAGGAAGTATAGAGGGATTACCAAGACAATTAGTCTGATGTGGCTAAGAGAGTAGAGTGTACTCTTGTTGGTTTGGAGCTTGCCCTTCTGGTGTCCAGCACACTCTGCTGATCCTATTTGCATTTCTCTGGCTCTTCTGGGACCTCCTGGTCTGTACTGGGATAGAGCTTTGTGTTTGTTTCTGGACCTTCATTCTCAGTCTCTGCTTTGGCAATTTGCCAGAGTTAGATTTTTAACAGAAAGGACTCTATCAGCCATATTCCCAGAGACCCGGCTTCCCTTTAATTCACTCTGCAAAATGCCTGTGATATTTGCCCAAGAAAGTTTTCAGTTTTTTCCTCTGACTCCTTTCTACAGCTCTTTAGTCTCATCCCAATTTTGGGACTTGCCTTTTTTCCCCCTGACTTTGACATATGTTTATAGCTGTATCATCCAAACCCCTATCAAAATATTGAGCGTTTTCATCACCCTAGAAAGACCCTTCATACCCATTTTTAGTCAGTCTTCCTTCTCTTCAAAGGCAACTGTTATGTGTTCTATTTTTTTAAAAAAATAATTTTACTTATATATTTATTTTTGGCTGTTCTGGGTCTTCGTTGCTGTGCGGGCTTTTCTTTGTTCTAGCAAGTGGGGACTATTATTTGTTACGGTGCATGGGCTTCTCATTGATGTGGTTTCTTCTGTTGCAGAGCATGGGCTCTAGGGTGCATGGGCTTCAGTAGTTGTAGTTCCTGGGTAGGTTTTTTTTTACCACTGAGCCACCAGGAAAGCCTTGCTCTCTATCTTTATAGATTAGTTTCGTATGTCCTTGAACATCTTTTGCTCAGTCTTCTATCTGTGGGATTTATTCTTATTGTGTGGGTTAGAAGTTCATTCCTTTTAATTGCCCATTAGTAGCCCATTATATGAATATTTTGTGGTTAATTTATCTCATTCTTGTATTGATAAACATTTGGATTGTTTCCACTTTTTAGCTATTATGAATCAAGCTGCAATTAAAATTCTTTTATAAGAATTTTTTGTGGGACATAAGATTTTATTTCAGTTCAGTTCAGTTCAGTTCAGTCGCTCAGTTGTGTCCGACTCTGCGACCCCATGAATTGACCCACACCAGGCCTCCCTGCTGCTGCTGCTGCTGCTGCTGTGTCGCTTCAGTCGTGTCCGACTCTGTGCGACCCCATAGACGGCAGCCCACCGGGCTCCCCCGTCCCTGGGATTCTCCAGACAAGAATACTGGAGTGGGCTGCCATTTCCTTCTCCAGTGCATGAAAGGGAAAAGTGAAAGGGAAGTCGCTCAGTCATGTCCGACTCTTAGCGACCCCATGGACTGTAGCCTACCAGGCTCCTCCATCCATGGGATTTTCCAGGCAAGAGTACTGGAGTGGGGTGCCATTGCCTTCTCCGCCAGGCCTCCCTGTCCATCACCAACTCCCGGAGTCTACCCAAACTCATGTCCATAGAGTTGGTGATGCCATCCAGCCATCTCATCCTCTGTCGTCCCCTTCTCCTCCTGCCCTCAATCCTTCCCAGCATCAGGGTCTTTTGAAATGAGTCAACTCTTTGCATGAGGTGGCCAAAGTATTGGAGTTTCAGCTTCAACATCAGTCCTTCCAATGAACACCCAGGACTGATCTCCTTCAGGATGGACTGGTTAGATCTCCTTGCAGTCCAAGGGACTCTCAAGAGTCTTCTCTAACACCACAGTTCAAAAGCATCAATTCTTTGGCACTCAGCTTTTTTCACAGTCCAACTCTCACATCCATACATGACCACTGGAAAAACGGTAGCCTTGACTAGATGGACCTTTGTTGGCAAAGTAATGTCTCTGCTTTTTAATATGCTATCTAGGTTGGTCATAACTTTCCTTCCAAGGAGTAAGTGTCTTTTAATTTCATGGCTGCGCTCACCATCTGCAGTGATTTTGGAGCCCAAAAAAATAAAGTCTGACACTGTTTCCACTGTTCCCCATCTATTTGCCATGAAGTGATGGGACCAGATGCCATGATCTTAGTTTTCTGAATGTTGAGCTTTAAGCCAACTTTTTCACTCTCCTCTTTCACTTTCATCAAGAGGCTTTTAAGTTCCTCTTCACTTTCTGCCATAAGGGTGGTGTCATTTGCATATCTGAGGTTATTGATATTTCTCCCGGCAATCTTGATTCCAGCTTGTGTTTCTTCCAGCCCAGCGTTTCTCATGATGTACTCTGCATATAAGTTAAATAAGCAAGGTGACAATATACAGCCTTGACGTACTCCTTTTCCTATTTGAAACCAGTCTGTTGTTCCATGTCCAGTCCTGACTGTTTCTTCTTGATCTGCATATAGGTTTCTCAAGAGACAGGTCAGGTGGTCTGGTATGCCCATCTCTTTCAGAATTTTCCACAATTTATTGTGATCCACACAGTCAAAAGCTTTGGCATAATCCATAAAGCAGAAATAGATGTTTCTCTGGAACTCTCTTGCTTTTTCGATGATCCAGTGGATACTGGCAATTTGATCTCTGGTTCCTCTGCCTTTTCTAAAACCAGCTTGAACATCTGGAATTTCATGGTTTATGTATTGCTGAAGCCTGGCTTGGAGAATTTTGAGCATTACTCTACTAGCATGTGAGATGAGTGCAATTGTGCAGTAATTCTCCAAGGTAAGAGAAACCCAAGTAAGATGGTAGTTGTTGCGAGAGGGCATCAGAGGGCAGACACGCTGAAACCATAATCACAGGAAGCTAGCCAATCTGATCACACAGACCACAGCCTTGTCTAACTCAATGAAACTAAGCCATGCCATGTGGGGCCACCCAAGACAGACGGTTCATGGTGGAAAGGTCTGACAGAATGTGGTCCACTGGAGAAGGGAATGGCAAACCACTTCAGTATTCTTGCCTTGAGAACCCCATGAACAGTATGAAAAGGCAAAATGATAGGATACTGAAAGAGGAACTCCCCAGGTCGGTAGGTGCCCAATATGCTACTGGAGATCAGTGGGGAAATAACTCTAGAAAGAATGAAAGGATGGAGCCAAAGCAAAAACAATACCCAGTTGTGGATGTGACTGGTGATAGAAGCAAGATCCTATGGTGTAAAGAGCAATATTGCATAGGAACCTGGAATGTTAGGTCCATGAATCAAGGCAAATTGGAAGTGGTCAAACAGGAGATGGCAAGAGTGAACGTCGACATTCTAGGAATCAGCGAACTAAGATGGACTGGAATGGGTGAATTTAACTCAGATGACCATTGTATCTACTACTGTGGGCAAGAATCCCTTAGAAGAAATGGAGTAGCCATCATGGTCAACAAAAGAGTCTGAAATGCAGTACTTGGATGCAATCTCAAAAACGACAGAATGATCTCTGTTCATTTCCAAGGCAAACCATTCAATATCACGGTAATCCAAGCCTATGCCCCAACCAGTAACGCTGAAGAAGCTGAAGTTGAATGGTTCTATGAAGACCTACAAGACCTTTTAGAACTAACACTCAAAAAAGATATCCTTTTCATTATAGGGGACTGGAATGCAAAAGTAGGAAGTCAAGAAACACCTGGAGTGATAGGCAAATTTGGCCTTGGAGTACAGAATGAAGCAGGGCAAAGGCTAATAGAGTTTTTCCAAGAGAACGCACTGGTCATAGCAATCACCCTCTTCCAACAACACAAGAGAAGACTCTACATGTGGACATCACCAGATGGTCAACACCGAAATCAGATTGATTATATTCTTTGCAGCCAAAGATGGAGAAGCTCTATACAGTCAGCAAAAACAAGACCAGGAACTGACTGTGGCTCAGATCATGAACTCCTTATCACCAAATTCCGACTTAAATTGAAGAAAGTATGGAAAACCACTAGACCGTTCAGGTATGATTTTATTTTATTTTATTTTATTTTATTTTTTTTTTTATAAATTTATTTATTTTACTTGGGGGCTAATTACTTTACAATATTGTAATAGTTTTTGCCATACATTGACAAGAATCTGCCATGGGTTTACATGTGTTCCCCTTCCCGAACCCCCCACCCACCTCCCTCCCCCTCCCATCCCTCTGGATCATCCCACTGCCCCGGCCCCGAGCCCTTGTCACATGCATCGAACATGGAATGGTGCTCTGTTTCACATATGACAATACACATGTCTCAATGCCATTCTCCCAGAACGGCCCACCCTCACCTTCTCCCTCAGAGTCCATAAAATTGTTCCATGCATCTGTGTCTCTCATTCTGTCCCGCATATAGGGTTATCGTTACCATCTTTCAGATTCCATATATATGCATTAGTATACTGTATTGTTGTTTTTCTTTCTGGCTTACTTCACTCTGTATAATGGGCTCCAGTTTCATCCATCTCAGTAGAACCGGTTCAAATGTATTTTTTTTAATGGCTGAGTAATATTCCATTGTGTATATGTACCACAGCTTCCTTATCCATTCATCTGCTGATGGACATCTAGGTTGCTTCCATGTCCTGGCTATTGTAAACAGTGCTGCGATGAACATTGGGGTACACGCGTCTCTTTCAATTCTGGTTTCCTCGGTGTATATGCCCAGCAGTGGGATTGCTGGGTCATATGGCAGTTCTATTCCCAGTTTTTTAAGGAATCTCCACACTGTTCTCCATAGTGGCTGTACTAGTTTGCATTCCCACCAACAGTGTAAGAGGGTTCCCTTTTCTCCACACCCTCTCCAGCATTTATTGCTTGTAGACTTTT
Organism: Giraffa tippelskirchi; assembly: GCF_054371585.1. Classification (NCBI taxonomy): domain Eukaryota; kingdom Metazoa; phylum Chordata; class Mammalia; order Artiodactyla; family Giraffidae; genus Giraffa; species Giraffa tippelskirchi. The sequence goes on from NC_137287.1 coordinate 28,689,944, forward strand.
GGATAGCAGCCATTCTGACTGGTGTGAAATGATACCTCATTGTGGTTTTGATTTGCATTTCTCTAATAATGAGTGATGTTGAGCATCTTTTCATGTGTTTGTTAGCCATCTGTATGTCTTCTTTGGAGAAATGTCTGTTTAGTTCTTTGGCCCATTTTTTGATTGGGTCGTTTATTTTTCGGGAATTCAGCTGCAGAAGTTGCTTGTATATTTTTGAGATTAATTGTTTGTCTGTTGCTTCATTTGCTATTATTTTCTCCCATTCTGAAGGCTGTCTTTTCACCTTGTTTATAGTTTCCTTTGTTGTGCAAAAGCTTTTAATTTTAATTAGGTCCCATTTGTTTATTTTTGCTTTTATTTCCAATATTCTGGGAGGTGGGTCATGGAGGATCCTGCTGTGATTTATGTCGGAGAGTGTTTTGCCTATGTTTTCCTCTAGGAGTTTTATTGTTTCTGGTCTTACGTTTAGATCTTTAATCCATTTTGAGTTTATTTTTGTGTACGGTGTTAGGAAGTGTTCTAGTTTCATTCTTTTACAAGTGGTTGACCAGTTTTCCCAGCACCACTTGTTAAAGAGATTGTCTTTTCTCCATTGTATATTCTGGCCTCCTTTGTCGAAGATAAGGTGTCCATATGTGCGTGGGTTTATCTCTGGGCTTTCTATTTTGTTCCATTGATCTATATTTCTATCTTTGTGCCAGTACCATACTGTCTTGATGACTGTGGCTTTGTAGTAGAGTCTGAAGTCAGGCAGGTTGATTCCTCCAGTTCCATTCTTCTTCCTCAAGATTGCTTTGGCTATTCGAGGTTTCTTATATTTCCATACAAATTGTGAGATGATTTGTTCTAGTTCTGTGAAAAATACCATTGGTAGCTTGATAGGGATTGCATTGAATCTGTAGATTGCTTTGGGTAGAATACTCATTTTCACTATATTAATTCTTCCAATCCATGAACACGGTATATTTCTCCATCTGTTTGTGTCCTCTTTGATTTCTTTCATCAGTGTTTTATAGTTTTCTATATATAAGTCTTTTGTTTCTTTAGGTAGATATATTCCTACGTATTTTATTCTTTTTGATGCAATGGTGAATGGTATTGTTTCCTTAATTTCTCTTTCTGTTTTCTCATTATTGGAGTATAGGAATGCAAGGGATTTCTGTGTGTTAATTTTATATCCTGCAACTTTACTATATTCATTGATCAACTCTAGTAATTTTCTAGTAGAGTCTTTAGGGTTTTCTATGTAGAGGATCATGTCATCTGCAAACAGTGAGAGTTTTACTTCTTCTTTTCCTATCTGTATTCCTTTTATTTCTTTTTCAGCTCTGATTGCTGTGGCCAAAACTTCCAAAACTATGTTGAATAGTAGTGGTGAAAGTGGGCATCCTTGCCTTGTTCCTGACTTTAGGGGAAATGCTTTCAATTTTTCACCATTGAGGATAATGTTTGCTGTGGGTTTGTCATATATAGCTTTTATTATGTTGAGATATGTTCCTTCTATTCCTGCTTTCTGGAGGGTTTTAATCATAAATGGATGCTGAATTTTGTCAAAGGCTTTTTCTGCATCTATTGAGATAACCATATGGTTTTTTTCTTTCAATTTGTTAATGTGGTGTATTACATTGATTGATTTGCGGATGTTAAAAAAACCTTGCATTCCTGGGATAAAGCCCACTTGGTCATGATGTATGATCTTTTTAATATGATGTTGGATTCTGTTTGCTAGAATTTTATTAAGGATTTTTGCATCTATGTTCATCAGTGATATTGGCCTGTAGTTTTCCTTTTTTGTGACATCTTTGTCTAGTTTTGGAATTAGGGTGATGGTGGCCTCATAGAATGAGTTTGGAAGTTTACCATCTTCTGCAATTTTCTGGAAGAGTTTGAGCAGGATAGGTGTTAGCTCTTCTCTAAATTTTTGGTAGAATTCCGCTGTGAAGCCGTCTGGTCCTGGGCTTTTGTTTGCTGGAAGATTTCTGATTACACTTTCGATTTCCGTGCTTGTGATGGGTCTGTTAAGATCTTCTATTTCTTCCTGGTTCAGTTTTGGAAAGTTATACTTTTCTAAGAATTTGTCCATTTCTTCCAAGTTGTCCATTTTATTGGCATATAGCTGTTGGTAGTAGTCTCTTATGATCCTTTGTATTTCTGTGGAATCTGTTGTGATCTCTCCATTTTCATTTCTAATTTTGTTGATCTGATTCTTCTCCCTTTGTTTCTTGATGAGTCTGGCTAATGGCTTATCAATTTTGTTTATCTTCTCGAAAAACCAGCTTTTAGTTTTGTTGATTTTTGCTATGGTCTCTTTTGTTTCTTTTGCATTTATTTCTGCCCTAATTTTTAAGATTTCTTTCCTTCTACTGACCCTGGGGTTTTTCATTTCTTCCTTCTCTAGTTGCTTTAGGTGTAGAGTTAGTTGATTTATTTGATTTTTTTCTTGTTTCTTGAGGTACGCCTGTATTGCTATGAACCTTCCCCTTAGTATTGCTTTTACAGTGTCCCATAGGTTTTGGGTTGTTGTGTTTTCATTTTCATTCGTTTCTATGCATAATTTTATTTCTTTTTTGATTTCTTCTGTGATTTGTTGGTTATTCAGAAGCGTGTTGTTTAGCCTCCATATGTTGGAACTTTTAATAGTTTTTTTCCTGTAATTGAGGTCTAATCTTACTGCATTGTGGTCAGAGAAGATGGCTGGGATGATTTCAATTTTTTTGAATTTACCAAGGCTAGATTTATGGCCCAGGATGTGATCTATCCTGGAGAAAGTTCCATGTGCACTTGAGAAAAAGGTAAAATTGATTGTTTTGGGGTGGAAACTCCTGTAAATATCAATTAAATCTAATTTGTCTATTGTATCATTTAAAGTTTGTGTTTCCTTGTTAATTTTCTGTTTAGTTGATCTATCCATATGCGTGAGTGGAGTATTAAAGTCTCCCACTATTATTGTGTTATTGTTAATTTCCCCTTTCATACTTGTTAGTATTTGCCTTATATATTGTGGTGCTCCTATGTTGGGTGCATATATATTTATGATTGTTACGTCTTCTTCTTGAATTGATCCTTTGATCTTTATGTAGTGTCCTTCTTTGTCCCTTTTCACATCCTTTATTTTAAAGTCTATTTTATCTGAAATGAGTATTGCGACTCCTGCTTTCTTTTGGTCTCCGTTTGCATGGAATATGTTTTTCCACCCTTTCACTTTCAGCCTGTGTGTGTCCCTAGTTTTGAGGTGGGTCTCTTGTAGACAGCATATATAGGGGTCTTGTTTTTGTATCCATTCAGCAACCCTTTGCCTTTTGGTTGGGGCATTCAACCCATTTACATTTAAGGTAATTATTGATAAGTATGATCCCGTTGCCATTTACTTTGTTGTTTTGAGTTCGTGTTGAAACATCCTTTCTGTGTTTCCTGTTTAGAGAAGATCCTTTAGCATTTGCTGGAGAGCTGGTTTGGTGGTGCTGAATTCCCTCAGCTCTTGCTTGTCTGTAAAGCTTTTGAATTCTCCTTCATATCTGAATGAGATCCTTGCTGGGTACAGTAATCTGGGTTGTAGATTATTCTCTTTCATTACTTTAAGTATGTCCTGCCATTCCCTTCTAGCCTGAAGGGTTTCTATTGAAAGATCAGCTGTTATCCTTATGGGGATCCCCTTGTGTGTTATTTGTTGTTTTTCCCTTGCTGCTTTTAATATTTGTTCTTTGTGTTTGATCTTTGTTAATTTGATTAATATGTGTCTTGGGGTGTTTCGCCTTGGGTTTATCCTGTTTGGAACTCTCTGGGTTTCTTGGACTTCTGTGACTATTTCTTTCCTCAATTTAGGGAAATTCTCAACTATTATCTCCTCGAGTATTTTTTCATGGCCTTTCCTTTTATCTTCTTCTTCTGGGACTCCTATGATTCGAATGTTGGGGCGTTTCATATTGTCCCAGAGGTCCCGGAGGTTTTCCTCATTTCTTTTGATTCTTTTTTCTTTTTTCCTCTCTGCTTCGTTTATTTCCATCATTCTATCTTCTACCTCACTTATCCTATCTTCTGCCTCCGTTATTCTACTGTTGGTTCCCTCCAGAGTGTCTTTTATCTCCTTTATTTCATTATTCATTCTATATTGATTCCTTTTTATTTCTTCTAAGTCCTTGATAAACATTTCTTGCATCTTCTCAATCTTTGTCTCCAGGCTATTTATCTGTAACTCCATTTTGCTTTCAAGATTTTGGATCATTTTTATTATCCTTATTCTAAATTCTTTTTCGGATAGATTCCCTATCTCCTCCTCTTTTGTTTGGCTTTGTGGGCATTTCTCATTTTCCTTTACTTGCTGAGTATTTCTCTGCCTTTTCATCTTGTTTAGATTGCTGTGTTAGGCGTGGCCCTTCTGTATTCTGGTAGTATGAAGTTCCTCTTTGTTGTGGAGGTTCCTCACTGCGGTTGGGGTTGGACAGGTGGCTTGTCAAGGTTTCCTGGTTGGGGGAGCTTGTGTCGGTGTTCTGGTGGGTGGAGCTGGATTTCTGCTCTCTTGAGTGTAATGGAGTGACCAGTATTAATTTTTGAGATGTCTATGGATTTGGTGTGCCTCTGGGCAGCCTGTATATTGATGCTCAGGTCTATGTTCCTGCGTTGCTGGAGAATTTGCGTGGTATGTCTTGCTCTGGAACTTATTATCTCTTGGGTGGAGCTTGGTTTCAGTGAATTTATGGAGGCTATTGGATGGTCTCTTATTAATTAATGTTTCCCCTGGCTTTCAGTCTTATTCTTGCAGTAGCCTCAAGACTTCTCCTTCCATACAGCCTCAATAATAAAACTTTTAGGTTAATGGTGAAAAGATTCTCCACAGTGAGGGATACCCAGAAAGGTTCACTGAGTTACATGGAGAGATGAGGTGGGGGGGGTGGGTTGTAGTGACCAGGAGGGGAAGAGGGGAATTCAAATGTGGAGAGAGCAATCTAGCCAGTAAGCACTTCCCTCTGTGCTTTCCACAGTTTGGAACCCTCAGAGTGATTCACAGAGATACATAGAGAGGGGGGAGGAAGGTAACAGAGGTGAGCATGAGTAGAAAGGGAGGAATTAAGAGGGGAGAGAGAGATCTGGGCAGTATCCTGTTCCTGAAGTGTTCTCCGGTACCCAGAACACCCTCAGAGATTCACAGAATTGGGTTGAGAAGAGAAGGAGGAGGGTGGGAGATAGAGGTTCCCTGGGGGAGAAGAAAGAGCATCAATAGGGGGACAGAGTGATCAGGCCAGTGATCACACTCCTGAGTAAAAATGGGTCCTAAAGATTGGGTTCTTAAATGTACAAAGTTGATATCAAATATGTAAAACACAGATTAAAAATCTAGAGTAGAGGTTAGACTCTTATAAAACTTACAATCTAAAAAAAAAAAAAAAAAAAAAAAAAAAAAGAAAAAAGGGAACAGTGTAAAAAGAAAAAAAAACAGTAAAACAGTAAAAAAGAAACAGTAAAAAAATGTAGAACAGGAAAAAAACATTAAAAAAAAAAAACACAAAAGGTATAAGATATATGTATGTAGTTTGCTTCAAAAATAGGGTTTGTTTTTTTTTTTTTGCAAGTTAATAGTGGGTTATGAAAATGAAACTTAAAGGTGTAATAGAGGACTTGAAGAAAAAGGAAAGAAGAGAAAAAAAAATTTTTTTAATTAAAAAAAAAAATTAAAAAAAAATTAAAAAAAATAATAATAGTAAAAAATATATATATCCCGGACTTTCTCTGGAGCTGTTGTGAGCAGTGTGGGATCTGCTCAGTTTTAGATAGATCCTTATTCCTGCTTATACTTTTCAAGATCTGTAGGTCCTTTTTAATGCAGTCGGTATTAGCTACAGGGATCTTAATCTGTTGGCCTGTCCCTTCCAAAGCACTTCCCTCTGTTTATTTGGCTTCTGTTTGGAGATCTCTTCAGTATCTAATTTCCGCCCTGCATCAAAGCGGTGGAGGTGATCTCTTTAGGTTCGCTTGTTCAATAGTGCTGTGGGGAGGAAGGAACACTGCAATTCTGGCGTGTGTGTGGTAAGCTCGCAGTGTCTCGGCCGCACTGGGTTCGCCCCCGCTCACGGCGTGTGTGCTTTCCCCGTCTACCCTGCTCAGGCTTCAGGTTACTCGGCCGGGGAGCGGGCCCTGAGCTGCGTGCACTTCCCAGGACTAAGCCGCTCAGGTTCAGGCTCCCGGTTACTCCACAAAGGCGCAGACTCGGTTTCGCCCGCGGCTTGTGCCGTTCCCGGTCGGAGCTGCCCAGGCGGCCAGGAGTTTGGCGAGGGCGCTGTCCCCTGTTGGGGCGGTGCGGCTTATCACCTCCCTGGTCCCCGCCTCGGTTTACGGGCGCGCCCGGCTCCGGTGTGCTTTGTGTCGGTTCTGGGGAGCTGGTCTCTGGCTGCGACCCTCCCGGCTGCTGTCGACCCTCCGGGATCTCAGGCAGTCTTTGCTTAAAAAACTGGGAGCCTGTTTGCAGTTTGGTAGGGGGTGCCCTCTCTGGAGCCGAGTTTGCCCCTTTCCGGCTCTGGCGGGCCCCGCCTGCCCGCTGTGTCCGGCGGGGGATGGCGCAGTCCGCAGCCGGCTAGCTCTCCTCTGGTATCGCTCAGTCCTTTGTTCTGTGAGCGGGCCGGCAGTGCCTTAGAGTTGGGCTTTTCGCGGGATAGTTCTCTCTCTCGCTGTCCCACAGTTTAGGTTACTATCTCACGTTAGCTCCCTCAGATTGCCCTCGGGGCACTCGGGCCCGGTCTTTACCCTAGGCAATGCCGCCCGCTCCTCTCCGTTCAGCCCCCACTTGCTGGTGGCGGATGATGCGAGCGTCTGGGGTTCTTTGCTGGGAGTTGCTTTAGGCACGTAATCTGTCGATTTTATTTATTTTTCCTCCCAGTTACGTTGCCCTCCGAGATAAAAAATCCTCCCCCACACCCGCCGGTGAGAGGGTTTCCTGGTGCTTGGAAATTCCTCCTCTTTTACGACTCCCTCCCCGGGACGGGTCTCCGTCCCTAACTCTTTTGTCTCTCTTTTTATCTTTTATAATTTCTCCTACCTCTTTTGAAGATAATGCGCAGTTTTTGTGAAAGCCTGACGTCCTCAGCCAGCCTTCAGAAGTAGTTTTGTGAAGTTTGGTCAGCGTTCAGATGTTCTTTCGATAAATTTGTGGAGGAGAGAGTGGTCTCCCCGTCCTATTCCTCCGCCATCTTCTCGCCTTCCTCCAGGTATGATTTTATTTACTTTTGTGTAAATAGGAGTAGAATTGCTGAATCATCGAGTAAGTGAATATTTATAGGATTTGCCAAGCTATTTTCCCAGGTGCCTGTTCCATTTTGCATTTCTTTGACCTTCAGAGGCTTGGCGTCCTCACCAGCACTTAGTATGTTCAGTTCTTTCTATTTTAGTCATTCAAGTGGATGGTAACTAATGATGTTGACCATCATTTTATGTGCCTTGCATTTTAAGCTAATTAACACTTCTCCAATTGAAGGGAAGAGTAGTTTTCCACTTGAGGTCGACACTGAACATCATTTCCCCCATGACTCCAGACAATGGATATCACTCAGTTCCCTAGGTAATTTCAGTAAATACCCTGTGATAGTTAATTTTGTGTCAACTTGAATGGGCCATGGAATTTCCTAAACATTTGGTCAAAGATTATTTTGGGTATGTCTGTGAGTGTGTTTTTGGATGCAATTAACATTTAATTGGTAACTGAATAAAGCAGATTGTACTACTTAAATGTGGGTGGGCCTCATCCAATCAGTAAAAGGCCTGAATAGCACAAAAAGGCTAACCTTTCTGTGAGAAAGAGGAAAATCCTCCTGCTTGACTGCCTTTGACCTGGGACATCAGTTATTTCCTCCTTGCTCACTTGAACTGAAGCACTGGCTTGTCCTGTGTCTCTACTGGTACTCACAGCTTTAGCTCTTCCTAGGTCTCCAGCTTGCCAACTACAGATCTTGAGGTCTGTAGGCCTCATAATCACATGAGTCAATTTATTATAATAAGTCTCTTTATATTTCTATGCCCCATCAATTCTCTCTCCCTTGAGAACTGTGACTAATACATACTCCTTTCTCTTCCACTCTCTTCACCCAAAGTACTGTCTTTAAGTTCTATTTCTGCACAAGCCCTGTGCTGGCTTCATTAAATAGGCCATAAACATGTGCTCAATGTTTTCATTTAACATCTTTGGGGTTGCAATTAAAATCCTTGCAGAAAAGTTATTCCGAGTTGTCTATAAGTCACTCAATGCAGCCATATTCGGAAGTGATGACCTCTCATTAGCATTACATGAGAGATAACCGCTGAGAGGTTGATCCCTGGCTTTACACTAGTGTTCTTTAACAGTGTTTTTCAACTGAAAGATATGATCCAGCAACATAAAAATGAGAGGGCTCTTGCCCTCCTAATAGAAGAGTGACTAATAGAATAACTAGAACGATGATAAAGCTCCACAGAAGGAGGATGATTAAGGATGCTGATGGATGCAGCAGCACTGCAATAGAGATCTGTCTCCACACTATGGGATGGAAGCAAATCTTGATTTTTTTCATGATGTGAACTCAAGCATAACATTCTGAAAGCAGAACTCCCTTTAATCAAAATCCTGCTTGTAATGCTTCAGAGATTCAAAGAGCACGTTTCTTTCTTCCTCTCTCTTTCCAAACAACCTATTTATTTACTTGTTTGTTTTTTACTTGTTCATTTGTATACTAACCTATTCATTTATTTATTGTATATTTTATTTATATATTATTTATTTACTTACCTATGAGATAGTTTCATTAATTAATTTAAAAATGTGTGGACTGAGTTATGTCTCCAGACTGGAGTAGCTTCCCCTCTTAATTTTTTAGTTACCTTTCATAGTCCATACAAATCCAGAATCATTTCCTGAGACATCTAACACCTCCCCAGACTACATGAACCCCACAGGGAGGCTGCTGGATTTAAAGAGGGTACTTTGGTTTCCACCAGCTTGGTGCATCTTTTGTTTACTCCTGAAGGTCCTGCTTGGCCTTCAGCATGGCCTCCCGCCGCCTGTCTATTTTACCCTCAGCTTGGTGATTGTTTCCATTGCTGGCTTAAAACCATTTCTCCCAGGTCTGATGTTGAAGCCCTGTCAGTGGTTCACCAGCCCTCAAGGTGAGCATCCACTCTGCCGGCTTGGTGTCTGTTTCTGGAAAGTCACCATTGTCAACCAGAAAAATACACACAATCTGAAAGTTGAGAGTTATTTTTATTTGGTGATAATGTTTGGGACTCCGAGCCTGGAAGACAGCATCTCAGTAGCTCTGAGAAAACTGCTCCAAGGAGGCAGGAGGGGAAGTCAGGCTGTATACAGGTTTGCAACAAAGGGAGCAGGCAGTCTTAACATCAAAGATCAGGTAGCAAGTTAAGGAATTTAGCATCCTTTGTATGGGAAGATGCAAGCCTCTGGGCTCACTGACTTTATTCCTTTCATAGGCATCTCAGCTATCTGGGGCCAAATCCTGTTTCCTTGTTCACCCTAAGGAATGGCAGATGGCTGCTTCTTAAATTCCTCCTCAGCAACTGCCGTGGAGGGGTGACAGCATCCACTGGATTGCAGTTTTGGGACCCTCATTCATATTTGGAGGCCCGAAGTCACGATGGCGGTGACATTTCTTGTATGTTGATATGGCAGGAGTCACCCCATCTGTTGTCATCATCATCAGAGGAGTCACTCTTCATCCTTCTCTTTCCAAACATACACGGTCCTCTTGAAAAATTTGCCCACACCCACCATAGCTGCCAGGTGAAGGGTGTTGGAAAAGACAGCACTTGCCAGCACACAAGAGGGTCCCATTGCTCGTCTCTCCAGGGTAGTGGTTGCCTATGAACCTGAAACCTGCCCACTTGAGTGCAGAGAAGATGTCGAGAGAATCTTCTCCAAGAAGTTCCCTGTGGCTACCTGGCCAAAGTAATGGCCTCCAATTCTCTTTCCGCAACATCTAAGAAACAACTCACTGGACGCTTTGCTGTGAAAGTAGTCCTTGTTCATGTTAGCAACCCCAAGTTAGTGTGCCAGACAAACCAAAACATCAGTGTTAGAGCAGAGCAAAGTTTATTGCCAGGCCATGCAAGGAGAAACAGCAGCTTGTATCCCCCCAAACCCTGAACTCTCGATAGGGTTCAGCAAAGCATTTTTAAAGGCCAGGTGAGGGAGGGGCATCCCAGGGTCTGTGATCAACTTGTGCACAATTCTCTGATTGGCTGATGGTGAGGTAACAGGATGGAGTCACAAGGGTTAAAGTTATCAATCCTTAGGCTTCAGGAGACCCGAGGGCTATATGCTCATAGTTATCAAGTAGTTAATATCTTCTTTTTGTGTGTGTTGGGGGGTGGGGGGCGGCAGGGATTTCACATCTGTAAAACAACTCAGGAAATGTGCATTAGAGATTGTTATCGAGGCATTTCATTCAGAGAGGAGCTGAAGCAGAGGATGTGGGGAAAGGGCCGGCCCCAGGAAGGTCCCATAGGGTCCTGCTCAGTTTGTATTCATTGCAGGAGACTTAAGAATTACAGATGAATAGTGAGAGAAAGTAAAAAAATCAACCATTATTCAACATTTCTTTCTTTCTTTTTTACCTCTTTGACTGGGCCAAGTCTTAGTTTGCAGCATGCAGGATCTTTAGTTGCAACGTGTGGGATCGAGTTCCCAGGCTTGAAATTGAACCCAGGCCCCCTGCATTGGGAGCGTGGAATCTTAACCACTGGACCACCAGGGAAGTCCCTATTGATGCATGTATAAAAGAGATCACTAATGAGAACCTACTGTATAGCTCAGGGAACTCTACTCAACATACTGTGGTGATCTAGATGGGAAGGAGGGCTGAAAAAGAGGTGATATATGTATAGCTGTTTCACTTTGCTGTACTGTAGAAACTAGTACAACATTGTAAAGCATTATACTCCAATAAAAATTTTTAAAAATCGCCATTTGCCTTACCTGGTGTTGAACTTCCATATGTATCATTTCAGTCTCTTTTCCATGTACCTACACATACCTGAGATTGAATTGTCTGGTGTATCATAATCTGGTTTTTATTTTTTCACTTAGTAATACATTATTCATGAATCTATTCAAAAATAGATATTGAGCAGCTACTACATGCCAGCCACTGTTCTAGGTACTGGGCATACATCAGCAACAAAAATTCCTGCTGTCAAGCCTCTTGTTTTTAAGTGCCCTGAAGGATAATAAATAAAACAAATGATTAAAAGATGTTATTTGTCAAATAATAAACATTGAAGAGAAAACAGAAATGGAGGAAGAGGGATTTAAAGAGTGCATATCTGTGCTGGGGCCGGGAGCAGACTGCTTCAAAATATGGCTCAAGGGCATATTGATTATTTTGAATTAATGTTGCTTAAGAAATGCTTGTTGCAAGAGGGACCCTCTGACCCTCCTCTCTGTCTCTGTGAAAGCAGGAAATGAATCTCTCCTTTGAAAGGTGCCCTCTCTGCATTGGGAGGGAGAAGGACTCTTTATCACCAGAGATGGGGAATTCAGGCAGAGAAGCAGTATAAACAAATCCTGTTCTTTAAGAAATTTACTACCTCAAGCCCAGACTCTGTTTAGACTTCTTGCATGCACACTCAGTTGCTTCAGTCGTGTCCAACTCTTTGTGACCCTATGGACTGTAGCCTGCCAGGCTCCTCTGTCGATGGGATTCTCCAGGCAAGAATACTGGAGTGGGTTGCTGTTTCCTTCTCCAGCGGATCTTCCCGACTCATGGATCGAACCTGCGTCTCTTAAGTCTCCTGCATTGGCAGGCAGATTTTTTACCGCTGAGCCAACCAGGAAGCCCATTTAGACTTCTTAACTATTAATAATTAAGCACCCAAACAGGACCTCCCTGGTGGTCCAGTGGTTAAGACTCTGCACTCCCAGTGCAAAAGACATGGGTTCCGTCCCTGGTTGGGGAACTAAAATCCCACACCATGCATAGTGTGGCCGAAAAAAGAAAAAGCACCCAAAGTTCATGTTTTTTTGTTCTGTCAGTTCCTCACAGATTTATTGTTTCTTTGTCTAAAGAGTGTAAAAGTTGCCTGCCTTGGTCACTTCTTAGGTCCCATTTCTATGAGACCTCTGGACTCATAAATTAAGCCTTGTTTCATTTCTCCTGTTGATCTCTCTGGTGTGAATTTTGGTATTAATCCAGCCTCAAGAACTCAGGAGGAAAAGAGGGGGAAATTTCCCCCTCCCCACGATGCATGTTGAGGGTGTGTGATGGGGAAAGTTGACATGTTATATGGGAGGCCTTGTGAACAAGGAGATTTCTGAGGGAAGCCCTGGAGAAGGGAAGAGAGAGGAGCATTGCCATACAGACGAAGCCGCCTGAGTCCACAGGGCACTCAGCTTGTTGCAGGAACTGTGAGGAGGCTCACCAGGGCCAGTGGAGAGGGAGAGTGATGGAGGAGCCGGGGACAAATGTGGGGGTTGAGAGTAGCTGACCACGAGCCCCCTCCACTCTCAGGCTCCTTCCTTGTTGTTCTCTGTTTCTCTATGATAGGATTATGGATTTATGTAGTCCACCACCTCTTACTGGACTTTTGTTTCTAGTTTTCCCATAGACACAATTGTGAGCCCTTGCTGGAGCTTTCACATACTGATTGTCATGCTCCCCTGGTGGCTGAGATGGTAAAGAATCTGCCTGCACTGCAGGAGATGCGGGTTCAATCCCAGGGAAGATCCCCTGGAGGAGGGCATGGCAACCCACTCCGGTATTCTTACCTGGAGAATCCCAGGGACAGAGGAGCCTGGAGGGCTACAGTCCATGGGGTCACAAAGGGTTGGACATGATTGAGTGACTAACACATACACAAGAAAGGAGAGCAGATGGCAGAACATGGGCACATGAGGACTTCATTGGTGGTCCCCATGTGGCTAAGACTCCACACTCCCAATCCAGGAGGCCGGAGTTCGATCTCTGGCCTGGGAACTGGATCCCACATGCCACAACTAAGAGTTTTCATGCCCCAACTAAGACCCAGTGCGGCCAAATAAGTAAATATTATTTAAAAAAAAGAAAAAGAAAATGGGCACATGGTTTTAGCCCATTTCAGCGGGGGGTGGGGGTGGGGTGAAACTTGGAGTCATTGCCCTTAACTCTGTGTTGGGTTTGTGAAGACATGATGCTGTTGACCGCCAGGGCCAGGAATGGCAGCCCTTCCGGCCCTGGGCAAGATTAATGGGATGATGTAATGCCTGATAAATTTACCAGACGGAGGAAGGAAGCAAGAAGGAGGGTTGAAAGGGCAGGAACAAAAAGAGACATAAAAGAGAATACCAGAAGAAAGGGGGAGAGCTGGAAATCTTTATAAGATTAATAATATTTTTGTTGTTCTGATTTAAAAAGTAGAGCACCACATTAAAAAAAATCTGGGAAGTTTACAGAAAAGTAAATATTTAAGTGAAAGCCACATAGCTCCATGTCTAGAGATAACAATGAGACTTTTTATTGCTTTCCACCCAGACTTCCACAGAATTGTAGGTGCATACAGTTTGGGATTTTGCTTCTTGTTTAAAATTTTTTCAAGAACCTTGACTTACCGCTACAGGAATATTAAAATCCATGGTTTTCAACCATCATATAATATAGCCTGCCATGCTGAAGTCCAGGGGGTCACAAAGCTTCGGACATGACCTAATGACTGAACAGAACAGATTGTAACGAATGTTATCATTTCCTTGTTGTTGAATGCTTTGGTTATTTTTGATATTGTACCATCATAAATAATGCAGCCAGGCAATCCTTCATCAGGCATCTTTGTATCTCTGACTATCAGGATGAATTCTTAGGCGTGCGATGACTTGCACAGGCAGGTGAATTTTTCTTTTTTAAATACCTGAAGGCAAATGATTGATGATTTTGTGCCATGACATTTGATTTGTGTAACCAATTGGGAACAGGTGACTGGCTATTAAGACCATGATTCTGTTGTAGAATCCAGAGTCACAAAACACTCCTCAGAGGACACTCAAGACAGTGGAGTACAGTTTATTACACTGGCGGGTCCAAGGGGAATAGGTTCCCAACAAGGACCCTGATGATTTCAGAGGACTTGGTTTTATACCCCCTGCTACATGACTGGTTACACGTTAGTAATTAGTTTTACAACATGTACAGAAGAACTAACACTTAAAACATGCAGGTGCAGGCACTATCGTTAATCTATTTGAGACAACCCAACCTTTACTTCCAGGCTTTGTCACCTGTGAGGAAGAGGTTTCCTGGTTTTTCTTTAACAATAGTTAACAGGGTTCAGACCCAGTTCACATCCTCCCTTAAGATGGCTGACAGTCTTCAAGATGGAATCCCTCTTGCCCTCCTCCCAGCGGCCCCAGCAATTCCATAATTTTGATGACAAAGGTCCATATAGTTAAAGCTATGGTTTTGCCAGTAGTTATATAGGGATGTGAGAATTGGACCATACAGAAGGCTGATGCTTTCAAATTGTGGTGTTGGAGAAGACTCTTGAGAGCCCCTTAGACAGCAAGGAGATCAAACCAGTCAATCCTAAAGGAAATCATCCCTGAACATTCATTGGAAGGACTGTTGCCGAGGCTGAAGTTCCAACTCATTGGAAAACACCCTGATGCTGGGAAAGACTGAAGGCAAAGAGAAGGGAGCAGCAGAGGATGAGATGGTTAGATAGCATCACTGACTCAATGGACATGAGTCTGAGCAGACTCTGGGAGATAGTGAAGGACAGGGGAGCCTGGCATGCTTCAGTCCATGGGGTCACAAAGAGTTGGACTGAGCAACTGAAAAACAATGACAAATCCAATCCATGGTCATTCCTCAGACTGTAACAAAAATGCTTTGGAGGAGGTACGGGGCATCTAGCATTACATGTTGGACTTAATTTTTTCAGGAAAATGCAACCTTGGGCTAAAAGACATACAAATAGAATCAATGTAAAAAAATATAAAAGAGACTTAGAAGCAGTGTGTGGACCTTAATTAATTGTATCTGTTAAAAAACACAACTACTGAGATGTTGTTAACTAAAAAAAAAAAAAGCACAACGTGAGAGTTGCAAGTTAGGTTTTATTTGGGGCAAAATTAGGACTGCAGCCAGGGAAAGAGCACCTCAGATAGCTCTGAGAAACTGCTCCAAAGAAGGGGGGGGCGGCGGTGGTGGTCAGTATATATATGGTTTTGGTGAAGGGGGAGTTCATGCAATCAACCATTTATCTTTACAAAAGGTTTTCTGCTAGTCACAAGGAACTGATGTCACCACAAAGGGATTTAGTGCTTTTTTATATATGGAAAGATAGAAGGATTGGGCTCATAAAATGGGCTCCTGAAAATATTCAGGGCGTGTCGAAGTTCTATAGCTGCAGCAGCACAGGATTCAGTCCCCACAGAGGCAGACGGCAAATGCCAATGAGTTGACAGTACATTTTTTTAAAGTCGACAACGTGTTACTTTTATTAGACAATCAGAAATTTGAATGAAGACTGAATTTTGATAATATTAAGATATTATTATTGACTACTTACATGTGACACTGGAAGAAATGGCAATCCACTCCAGCTTTCTTGCCTGGAAAAATACCATGGAGAGAGGAGACTGGCAGGCTATTCATAGTTTCCCAAAGAGTTGCAAAGTGTCGGACACAACTGAGTGACTGAGCACACACACACATACACACACACATTTACATATAATCTTAAAAGATGAGTCCTTATCTTTTAGAAGTATACTTGGAAACATTGAAGAAGAAATGATATAATGTCTGGGATTTCCTTCTGAGCAATTTGAGGAGTAGTTGATGGGGCAGCGTTGATCATGAATTGACGGTAGCTGGGGTTGGAGGCTGGCTTCCTAGGAGTCTTTATGTCAAAGTTTAGTTTAGCAAACTATGACCTGAGGGCCAAATCCAGCCCATTGCCTGTTTTTGTAAATAAAGTTTTATTGGAACACAACCATGCCCACTTGTTCACATATTTTCTCTGGTTGATTTTGCATTGTAATGTTAGAGTTAAGTTGTTGCTACAAAGACTATCCGAGCCTGAAATATATACTCTCCTGCCCTTTACAGAGTTTGCTGGCCCTTGATTTATGCTCTTGTGCCTACTTCTGTTTAAAATCATTCACAATAAAATATTTGAAATACATTTCATTATAAAGATCTATACAGTTCCTATGACTACTGCCATAGAATAGTGTTTCTCTCTTAACTGTCTTGAATACATTAAATCACAGCTGAAATGCATGCCACACATAATAAATTGCTGAAATATCTGTGGGATGATTCTTCTGTTAAAATGTATTCCTCTGTGTGGGTAATACATGCATGGAACAAGATTTATAGGAAATGCTCTGGAAACTAAGTCTCCTTTCCTCCCCATCTCTCATCCACCCTGGTCTCCTCCCTGGTATTTCTTGTTTATTCTTCCAGGGACAATTTTTGTATGTACAAACATAATATAAATTTATAGTGTAATTTCTCTCCCATACAAGTGATAGTATACAATATGTATTTGCATTTTGTCACTTAATAATATATCTTGGAGATCTTTCCATGTTAATTGCATAATCATTTCTAAATTATACATAATTATATGTATGTGTGCATGCATGCATGCTGAGTCACTTTAGTTGTCTCCAACTCTTTGAGATCCTATGGACTGTAGCCCGCCAGGCTCCTCTGTCAGTGGGATTCTCCAGGTAAGAATACTGGAGTGGGTTGCCATGCTGTCCTCCAGGGGATCTTCCTGACCCAGGGATCAAACCTGCATCTCCTGTGTCTCCATGTATATATGTGTGTGTGTGTGTGTGTTTGTGTGTGTGTGTGTGTATGTATTCCTGAAGTGTATATATTTAAGAGTTTTATATGAATATATATTTATATAAAGTATATATATCTAGTAAATATATATATATGAAGTATATATGTTTAGGATGTTTATATGCATAAAGTGTATATGTATGTGTTATTCTCAGTTTGGGGAAAGAATCAAGGGACAGAGAGGCACTGTGAAATTGAAGCCTGGAGAGAGTGTGTTACTGCACTCCCCCGTCCCCGTTCTGAAGAGTGGTTGCAAAAAGAATTCAACAAGTTGGAGTTTGTTTACCTTTCCTTCAAATACTGAAAAAAGACAGAAATATCCATTGGTAAATTCTATTTCCTCTCCTGTCAAATTACCTTCACAATCTGAGTGCTTCTCACTGCTCTCCATCCTGATCTGAGACCTGGTCCCCTCTCACATGGCACCCGTGACCATCTCCTCTCTTGATCTCTCCACCTCCACCCTTGTTTCCTACAGTCTGTTCTTAACGCGCAATCAGGGTCATCTTTAAAGAGAAAGTCAGATCGTATCCCCACCTCTGCTCAGAATCCTTCAATGGCTCATCTTACTCGGAATAAAAACGAAAAGCCTCACAAAGGCTCACACGGTCCTGCCACAACCCCTTCTCTAGGATGCTCTTCCTCCCTCACTTCTGCAGCCACGTGGGCCTCCCCATCTCCTCTCCCAGCAAAGATCTTGGTTCACCATCCACATTGCTCATCTCTCACCTCTTTCAAGTTTTGCTCAAATGTCACCATTTCAAACACTCCTTTCCCAACTCCTTCTTTTAAAAATCACCACTCCCAAGCATTTCCTGCTCCCTTCTTAATGTTTATTATTTTTCTCCATAGTTTTAAGTCTCTTTTGTATTAGTTTCTCGTGGCTGCTGTAACAAATGACCACAAGCTTGGCAGCTTAAAACAACAGAATTGTATTGTCTCCTGGTTCTGGGGGTCAGAAGTATGAAATCAAGGTGTTGGCAGGGTTGGTTCTTTGTGGAGGCTCTATGGGAAAATAGATTCCATGCTCCTCTCCTAGAATCTGGTGGTGGCTTTCCTCGGCTTGTAGACACATCACTCTAGTCTTTGCCTCCATTTTCATAATGCCATCTCCTCTCTGTGTTCTTGCCTTTGCTTCTCTTATAAAGATACATCGTTGGTTTTCCAGCCACCGCTTTAATCCAGGATAATCTTTTCTCCAGCTCCTTTATTCCATTACTTCTGCAAAGACTCTTTCCCCAAATAACAGCATATTCCCAGGTCCCAGGTGTAGAACTGAGCAAGACCTTGTAGGACTCCTGGGCACAAAAGCCTTTCTGTGTCCTCCACTTCTGAATTATAGGAAGTAGGTGGCACCCCACTCCAGTACTCTTTTGCCTGGAAAATCCCATGGACGGAGGAGCCTGGCAGGCTTCAGTCCATGGGGTTAAGAGTCGGACACGACTGAGTGACTTCCCTTTCACTTTTCCCTTTCATGCACTGGAGAAGGAAATGGCAACCCACTCCAGTATTCTTGCCTGGAGAATTCCAGGGATGGCGGAGCCTGGTGGGCTGCCGTCTATGGGGTCGCACAGAGTCGGACACGACTGAAGCGACTTAGCAGCAGCAGCAGCAGTAGCAGGCTTCATTCAGTCTCCATGACTTTCCCTGAGTTCCAAAGGGCAGATTCAAACAGATGCTAATTAGAAGAGAGGGGATGCTGAGACAGGGGAGGAACAGTCAAGAATGACTGATGCACAAGCCTTGGGGCAGGGTCCTGGTTCTCCCTTAAGGGATACACATAACAATATCTTTGAGCTGTTTTGCAGATACCGAAAACCCCCACCAGGTGGGAGAAGTTAACTGTGTGCTGCCCACAAGCATGTAGACCCCAGACTGGTTGGAACTAGAAGGTTGATGACACTGATGTTCAGTATTCTCACCATGAACCAATCAGAAGAATGTTCATGAGCTGATCATGTCCTCTTTGAACTATCACTATAAAACTCTTCATTACTTGCTCTGGGTCAGGACACACAGTTTGGAGGGTATTATCTCACTGTGTCCTCCTTTGCCTAGGAAAGTAATAAAATTATTCTTTTCTACTTCATCCAGAACTTCATCTTTGAGATTTAATTCAGTGTCAAGGTACAGAGGTCAGATTCAACATCAGGTGGACATATCTTTTAGGGGACCACCATTTGACCTATTATACCTTCTATCCCTCATACATTTACTGATCCATTTTATATTTGTTTTTTCTCTCTGTCATAAGATATAAAACCCAACAGGGCCAAGTTTTTGGTCTATGTTTTACCCCACTGCTGTAGTGACTAGACAATGCTTGGCATATGGTAGGGGTCCACTAAGTGTGGGCTGAAAGTGAAATAATGATGGTACTTGCCACCAGTTTTAGCACTGTCGACTAAAGAGATGCACGACGTGAGAGCTGTGAGCTAAGTTTTATTTGGGGCAAAATGAGTACTGCAGCCTGGAGGGCAGCACCCCAGATATCTCTGAGAGACTGCTCCAAAGAGGCAGTGGGAAGAGGGTTAATACATAAGGTTTTGGTGAAGGGGGAGTTCAATATCATGAAGTGCTCATTTTACAAAAGGTTTTCTGCTAGTCATGAGGATCTGATGTTACCATGAAGGTATTTAGTGCTTTTCTAGATATGAGGAGATGCAAGGATTGAGATAATAAAATCTGTTCCTAAAAACATTCAACTATCTAAAGACCTATCCCATCAGATTCCCTGGAGCACAGAGTGTCTCACTTCACCCTGAACTCCCTCAGGGGGTGTTGAATGAAGGTCAACAGCTGCACTAGCACACTGTTCATTCTCGGCAGAGGCAGGTGGCAAATGCTATTGTTGTTCAGTGGTTGGCAATGAAATTGGTAAGTGCCAATTTGTAGTTGACAGCACCAAGAACTATGGAATATCATGTTTTCTCCCTGCCAATCCAAGATGCCTTTGTTAATACTTCACTTCCCAATAAAGTAATATGGAATGTGAAAACATGATGTGAAATGTGCCCCATGTAAATAAGTGATGTAAATCACAGAGTCCATTTATAACTAGAACCTTTTGACAGGAAAGCCAACACAAAATCAACAATGTCATAATCACTGAACACTTTAAGCAATGCAGACAGAAAGGAAATTCTTGACTTCCTTTAGGCTTTTGTTATCAGTAACTATGCAGATTCTAAGCATAGTTTTGAACTTAAAAAATGACTTGCATATATTTTTGCCTTATAAAATGATGTATGATCAGAAACTGGGTGGTAGCTCAAAACTGATATGTTTGGGTAGAGGATTCTGCTCTTAGGACAGAGATAGACTGGGGTCCTGGGATCCTGAGGACAGGGCCTCTCCCACACAGGATCATCTGTCTCTTTTCCTGGTCCAGGATGAAAGGATGCTCCCAGAAATGCTGCTCTGTGTCTGGAAGGAACAGAGGGAGATAACAGGATTTATATTTGAACTCATAGCCTTCGACTTACAGTTTATGGTCAAAACAGAATCAAGGAACCCTCATGACTGCCACCCCATTTGACTCTCAGACACTTTCCCAGGGTGTCTCCTGTGGGAAAATTATTCCACTTGCCTAAAACATATTAGCATGTTGCCTGAGCCCAGGCTGCAGACAGGTCCCGTGGCTGTGCTCCAGAAAAATGTTCCAGTTTTCTTTCCCTCCAACTGCTCTCGAGGGTCACAGCCCAGGAGGAGGCCTCAGTGAGACCTTCTGTTCTTTACAATGTATTATTTTCAGAGATGTTCCCAGCTTTTAAATCCCAAATGAGAAAATAAGGGGCATTGAACATTCTTCTCTGATGACCTTTTTTCCTCAAATATCTCCCCCCTCCCCTGTTTATCAAAGTGATACAGGCTTGTTGGTCAAAAATTGGGAAATAAAAAAGAACAGCATGTTAAAAAGACAGTCCACATTACCAATAATTCTACTGCCAGAAATAACTACTATTGTTATTCGAGTTTATTTTATTTTGATATTATCTGAGTGTCTACATATATGATACAATTATTATATTTTGCATATAGTTGTTCAACATCTGTTGCAAAAATATTTTAAACATACAGTGCTGGAGTCCTGCTCCAGCTGGTCCAGGGGCCCCCAAGGGATGAACAGCGTCGGTGAAAGGAAAAGAAAGGAGACAGAGAGTTTTTGATGGCCCAAGGACCATAATCTTTATTGCTTTAGTCTCTATTTATATAGCACATGTTCTTCTACGTAATGATTCTTACAATATTTTTCCATTCAGATCAACATCCCCTGATTCTAAGATGTGTTAAAAGTTTTTTCCTAGTCCTTTGTCACATTTTGGTTACCTATTTTTATTTTACTAAAACAGTCTATAAATCATATTATACCATCTACTTATTCTGTACAGCTTGCTACTACAGCGAATACAGTGTCTTGCTCCAGTGAATAAGTACTATAGCAGTGTCTAAGGGCGAAAGTTTCTCATAGTATAGCCATTGTCAGCGGTGGTTTGTTTACCATCTACCCACATAACACAAGACTGTTTCTGGCAGGGGCAAGTCTTTTGCAGTTTACCTAGAAACTATTTACAATACAATTCATATATTTCTTTCCATTTACACTTAGATTCTAAGGGGCACAAACATCTCTAGCGTCCCAATCTTTATGAGAAAATGCAATTGGCTTAGTTTCTGTAATTTTCCCTGATACATGACCCAAGTTTTCCAGTCATCAGTAACAATCTCCTCATGAGGCCAGGTCACAATAGGCTTAGGGCTTGTTTTCCAAATGATCATGGCCTTATTCCCTGGCTGAATGTTAGGGACCCACTAGTCAGGGGCCTCAGTAGGTTTAATCATTTTTGGAATGTTTCTCTGGGGCAAGGGATCATTTTTCTTTATCCTGGACTCTCATGACCTCATCATGGAAGCCCCTACAACTCCAGCCATCAAGGAATGAAACAGAGTTAGCCACAACAAAAGCATAGAAACAGGAAGGAGTGAAGGTTCCGATCCTGGAGAGAAACTGCTTTGCAGTTTCTTCTTGAGTGGTGCCGTGACTTTGTCATCTGGTGGTAGTTCCAGAACGGCTCCCAACAATACAGAAAAATGGAAAGATCATATAGTGGACATGTATGGACCAACCAACCATGTATATTTGTAGTTAACATTTTACTTAACTTGCTTTATCATTTATCTTTTCTTTCCTCTTCCGTCTTCCCTTGTTCTACCTACTAACTCCCTCTTTTATCCCTCCACTGAACTCTCCATCCATCCATCCATCCATCTCGGTCTATGTTCATTCATCCACCCTCCTCATTTTTGTGGTGCTTTTCAAAGTAAGTTACAGGCATCCATATAGTTTACCTCTAAACACCAGGAGACACAGGAGATCCGGGTTCGATCCCTGGGTTGGGAAGATCCCCTGGCGGAGGAAATGGCAACTCATTCCAGTATTCTTGCCTGAAAAATCCCATGGACAGAGGAGCCTGGTAGGCTACAGTCCATGGGGTCTCAGAGTCAGACACGACTGAGTGACTAACACACACACACAGCAGGCTCTTTGTATCTGGAGGTTCTTTACCCACAGAATCAATCATTCACGAGTCAAAAATATTTGGGGAAAAAAATTCCAGAAAGTTCCAAAAAGCAAAACTTGAATTTGCCATGCTGGCAACTATTTACATAGCATTTATGTTGTATTTACAACTATTTGCATAGTATTTATGATATATTAGGTGTTATAGACAGACCTCAGAGAAATTGTGGGTTTGGTTCCAGACCACTGCAATAAAGCAAGTATCAAAATAATAGAGCAAGTCACATGATATTTTTTTTTTTTCGGTTTCCCAGTACATGTAAAAGCTATGTTTACATTATACTTTAGTCTCTTAGGTATTCAATAGTATTATGTCTTAAATATGTATATATCTTTATTAAAAAATACTTTATTGCTAAAAATTTTACCATCTGAGCCCTTCAGTGAGTGACAATCGTTTTGCAAATAGTAACATCAAAGATTACTGATCACAGATCCCCATAACAAACATAACAACAACAAAAGTGTTTGAAATATTGCAAGAATTACCAACATGTGACACAGAAACGCAAAGTAAACAAACGCTGTTGGAAAAGTGGCACCAATATACTTGCTGGATGCAGGGTTGCCATAAACCTTCAATCTGTATAAAAGACAAGATCTGTAAAGAACAATAAGGTGAAATGGAATAAAACAAAGTATACCTACATAAGAAAACTAGAGATGATTTAAAGTGTAATGGGAGGGACTTCCCTGGTGGTCCAGTGGTAAAGAATCCACCTGCCATTGCAGGGGATGTGAGTTTAATCCCTGGTCCGAGAACTAAGGTCTCAATGCTGTGGGCAACTAAGCCTGTGGGCCATGACTACTGAGCCCACACTCTACAGTCCATGAGCCTAGAGCCTGTGCTCTGCAACAAGGGAAGCCACTGCAATGAAAAGCCTGTGAGCAGCAACCAAGACCCACAGCAGCCAAAAATAAATAAATATTAAAAAAATAAATACATGAGAGAATATGCTTAAGGTTATATGCAAATACTACATCATTTTCTGTAAAAGACTTGAGCATCTGTAGATTCTGGTGTCCTAGGGGAGTCCTGGAATCAATCCCCTGCAGAGATCAAGGGATGGTTGTATATCCAGGTACCATAGGGTTCAGGATCTCTAGAGACAAGCACCAAAATTTGTGTAATAGTACCGTGAAAGCGATGGGCTCCCCTGGTGGCTCAGACGGTAAAGACTCTGTCTGCAATGCAGGAGACCAGGTTCGATCTCTGGGTTGGAAAGATCCCCTGGAGAAGGAAGTGGCAACCCACTCTAGTATTCCTGCCTGGAAAATCCCATGGATAGAGAAGCTTGTCGGGCTACAGTCCCTGGGGTTACAAAGAGTCGGACATGACTTATCAACTAATACTTACTTACTGTGAAAGTGAGACTAGCCAACACATGTAGTACTTACTTACCTACCAGGCAAAGTTCCAAGCACTGTATCAACTTACTTAATCCTTAACAATCCAATGAGACAGGTGTTTTCCTGATGATAGCCTCTACTGCTTATATTGTTTAAGACAGTGATGGTTAAGATGCTTGTGGTGGTGGTTTAGTCACTAAGTCGTGTCCAACTCTTGCGACCCCATGGACTGTAGCCTGCCAGGCTCCTCTGTCCATGGGCTCTCTAGGCGAGAACACTGGAGTGGGTTGCCATTTCCTTCTCCAGGGGATCTTCCCAACCCAGATGTCGAACCCAGATCTCCTGCATTGCAGGCAGATTCTTGAATCTGGGGCAAATTGGGGGCCATGTTGCAAAGATGTGGGCTTCCCTGGTGGCTCAGCTGATAAAGAATCTGCCTACAATGTTGGAGACCTGGGTTTGATCCCCGGTTGGGAAGATCCCCAGATGTGAGGGTGTTGGGCCTGCACAATTTTGCAGGTGCTTGCTCCTGCAACCTGGAAGTACATAATGCCGTGATGTGGCAGGCCCAGGCAAGCCAGGAAAATTCCCTGCGATTCTGCACACCAGACTTGACTCCATAGTCACTGTGTTCCCTCCATTACAGGGGAAGCTGCAATTGTGGGAGTGGGAGTGAGGAGGGGTTCAAGTGTTGGTTAAAGTTGACCAATAAAGCTGTTTGGAAAAAGAAAATCCCTTCGCCTCTTGGGCAAATCACTGTCTCCTCTTCCCAAACACAGCTTTGCTAGTTGCACAAAAAGGAGGATTTTCTAAGATATCCAACCTTTCCTGAAAACAAGAAAGGTGAGCCGCTAAGACTCCAGGTCAGGAAAGTGTGGTGGGATTTTCTGAGACATAGCTCAACTTTGGAGAGAAAATAACAGACTGAAGTGCTGTCTTCTCTTCCTCCTCCTGGATGGCAGGAAAATGAGCGCCGGCGGTGACTTTGAAACGCTCCAGGATACAAGGCACTGTCCTTCTTATTCCTTACCGTAAGATGGCGCTCTGATGCCTGTGTTGTAAACTAAGTCTGCCGGAGAGAGGGCTCCTTGAGCTACCACATAAACAGAAAGACACTGCTCTCATCCATATTTGCTTTACATTTCTATGCTAACAAGGTGCGGTAATTTCATTCCAAATGTGTAAATATTATTGAGTCTGTCAGGGCTGCTGCCTGAATCTGGGACAGAGGACTGATGTTCAGGACCAAGAGGATATGGAAGAAAGAAGCAGCGTGTGGGAGGAACAGAGAAGCTTGGCTGCCCTGGCTTGCTTCAGCTAACATTTCCATGTCCTTATGCATTTTGTATTAACATGCCACAATGAGGATCTCTTTGGGGCTGTGGCTCATACATACCCTGTTCTCTGGCCTCAGAGGTGGGAGGTAATTCTGCCCTTTGCACTAAGGCGAGGATGAGGGATTCCAGGAGCAGAGAGCTGGTTGCTCAGGCCATGGTTTGCCTTCTCTCATGTTTCCAGTCCCTTGATTGATTGTTTCTTCTTCTAATTGATTATTATCTGATACTTGGCTTAATTTGGGCTTCCCTGGTGGCTCAGAGGCTAAAGCGTCTGCTTGCAATGCGGGAGACCTGGGTTAGATCCCTGGGTGGGGAAGATCCCCTGGAGAAGGAAATGGCAACCCAGTCCAGTATTCTTGCCTGGAGAATCCCACGGACGGAGGAGCCTGGTGAGCTGCAATCCACGGGGTCGCAAAGAGTCAGACACGACTGACCGACTTCACTTGCTTAATTGACTATCTAATTACCTTGGAGGTACCTCAACGTTTCAGCAGTTGAATGAATGAGAGTCTCATCCTGTCTGTGCCCAAGTCAATCCCTCCCCCAAATCCAAGGGATTTTTGAGTCTTATCTAGTTGTTGAGAACAGAAGGAGATATCAGAGGAACTAGTCTTCCCCTTGAGCCATTCTCCTTTTTATCTGTCACTGCTTCAGAGAGATGAGCTTCTTGGGTGCCCGGGAAGCCCAAAGTATTTCCAGTTTCCCTGAGTTGTTCTCACTTCCTGCTTATTGTTTTCTTAGGGGCCTGGAAGCCTGGTTTGTAGTAAGAGCTTCATGAATATTTGATTGAATGGATGGAGGGAGTGGGTAGATGGGTGGATGGGTGAATAATCAAACCTCTCTACTGGTAGCTGAAATGGTATTACATGATTTCAGTACCAGATGAGGAGACAGAATGTTGATCTATTGTTATGAAAATTGAAGATCATGTTTAACAGTTTCTGTCCTGAAGAAGCTTAGAGTTTGTTTAAAACTTAATTAATTTAAAAGTTGAAGTCTAGTTAATTTACAATGTTGTGTTAGTTTCAAGGATGCAGCAAAGTGGTTCAAGTTATGCATATATATATACTATTTTTTTCCGATTCTTTTCCATTATAGGTTATTACAAGATGTAAGAAGTTTAGAGCCTTATAAGGAATTTAAGATAGGCTTATAGTTATTAAATGATTGAAAAAACTACCATCTATTAATCATCTGCTATATACCAGGTTTATATTATATTTTCATAGCATATATATATTTTAATATATATCAGACTTCTTTTAAGAGCATATATGCATATATAACTTCTATAAGTTTATATAATTTATATGTAAATATGTAACATATATAATATGTTGTACATATATTTATATGCTCTTAAAAGACATCTGATGGTAGGTGGGGCAAGGAAGTATTGGGAGTTTGGGATTTGCAAATGCAAGCTCTTATATATAGGATGGATAAACAGCAAGGCCCTACTGTATAGCACAGGTAACTATATTCGGTATCTTGTGATAAACCATAATGAAAAGAATTATGAAAAAGAATGTATATATATATGTGTGTGTATTACTGAAGCATTTCAATAAAAAATAAAGAATCATCTCTAGAAAAAAAGAAGCTGGATGTTAATAAAATGGTTGCCATTGTGGTCTTCTCAGCATTCATTGTTTCCTTTCTCATTCCCAATAAAATTCTGCTTTTGGTCGGTTATTCCCTACCCCTACGCAGCTGATCCCTTCCTTCCCAGCTCCATCAGTGGGTCCTGTTTAGTCTAAGGCATTTGTGACAAATCCAGCCCTCTTGCTAGTGTTGGAGCCATAACCAGGCTTCAGACAATGAGTGTTCAGCACTCCTCTGGTTACTGCAGTTAATCCAGGAGTGAGGATGTAACCCATGTTGGTGCAGTCAGTCTAAGGGAAGAACATCCCTGCCAACTCTGTCACCAAACTGGGGAGAAACCTTGCTCCCTTCTGTGAGATAGGATCAGAGAAGCCTGTAGTTGATAGCTTTATGACATCTAGAAGGAAACTGACCTTAGGATGCTATTAATGCTTTGGCTGACAGAGTGGTGAGATGCAAAGAATCTCGGTCCTTAGTGACATCATTTGAGTGACTGAATCAACCAGCTCTGAAGCCCATTCAGTCTCTAGGCTTCCGATTACATGAGATATATTAAAATATTTTAATTGTTTAAGCCAGATAAAGTTGGTATTGTGGCTCTTTTTAGTTATATTATTGCCTTTTTAAAAAACAGATAACAAGGAAACTGAAGTTCAGAGAGGTCAATAACAATGACAATGACAAATATTAAGTAACAAAGCCAGGACTGTAACCCTGGACCATCTGACTCTATAGGCCATACTCCAAATCCATTGTATCACCACCCAGGGAATACAGTGTAGAAAGTGTTAAGGAGTTTACTAGGGGTTGTAGGAAGAGGGGACAAAAAGAACTTACCACTAGGGAAGGAAAATATTGGAGAGTGTTAAATGAGATTCCTTCTTCCCATAGAACGTGGGATAATAGACATGCCAGCAGAGGGAAAATTTGGTTTGTCCAAACTCTAATAGAGATGAATAGTAACACTGTTAACTTTGGTAAGCTTAGTAGGACTTGAAATTGGATGTAAACTAAAGTTGATGCTTTTGTGTATTTTGGGAGGAAACGTACTCTCCCTTCTTTTTTTCTTCTACCTCTTTATTTCTTGTTCTGTGATCAGGGCATGAGAAGAGATCATTTATTTTCCTATTTAAAGCCAAAGGAAAAAGACCAATTCCCCAATGTCTCTTTAGTCCAGAATGAAGGACAAGCTGACGACTGATGACAACTTGATTTTACCCTGGTTCCTGCCTCCTGGAGTGTGACTTCTTGGACCTTTGCCCAAAGTTGGATTTGCCTGTCACTTCAGATGTTGCAAAGAAGCTTTGCAAAAGCTCTCTCAGGGAACTTGCTGACCGAGGGAATGAGTGATGTAGTTCGGGATGAAATTTGCTGAGAGATGAAGTAGAGTGAAACTTCGATTTGTCAGAAATATCAAGAAAGTAACGTTCTTGAAATATGTAGCAGATTTATTCAAGTAATAGGTTCTATTGCGTGCTGCCAGACTTTAAATTTTTATTTGGAAAAGTTTTAAAAATACAGAAAGTTTGAATACACACTTCTCTCAAAAAGATATACAAATGGCACATGAAAAGATGCTCGATGTCATCATTAGGGAAATGCCAATCAAAACAACAATGAGATACAACTTTATAGCTATTAGGATGGCTATAATTAAAAAAGGAAAAATAGCAAGTATTGGCAAGGAATGTAGAGAAATTGGAACCCTTACGCATGCATTGCTGGCGGGGATGTGAAGTGGTGCAGCTGCTATGGAAAACAGAATGGTGGTTTGTCAAACAATTAAATATACAGTTACCATAACCCAGTAATTCCATTTTTGGTATACACACTCCAAAGAACTGAAAACAGGAACTCAAATAGATAATTGTATACCAATGTTTATTACAGGATTAGTCACAATAGCTAAAATGTGGAAACCACCCAAGTGTCTATCAACAGAAGAATGGATAAACAAAATGTGGTATATGCATACAAAGGAATATTATTTGAACATAAAAAGGAATGACATTCTGATGGCATCCCACAACATGGATGAAAACATTGTGTGAAGTGAAATAAGCTAACACAAAAGGAATAGGCAAATTCATAGAGATAGAAAGTAGGTTAGAGGTTACCAAGGACTGAGGGACATGGGAATGGAGGTTATTTCTTAATGGGTATAGTTCCTCTTTAGGGTGATGAAAGAGTTTTGGAAATAGTGGTGATAGCTGTACAATATTGTGAATGCAATTAACAAAATTTAAAGAAAAAATACAGAAAAGATAAAACAACACCAACAGAATATGTAATGCCCATCAGACTGAATTCACAAATATTAATACTTTATCAGTAGGGAAAACCACTAGACCAGGTATGACCTAAATCAAATCCCTTACGATTATACAGTGGAAGAGACAAATAGATTCCGAGGGATTAGCTCTGATAGAATACCAGAAGAACTATGGATGGAGGTTCATAACATTGTACAGGAGGCGGTGATCAAAACCATCCCCAAGAAGAAGAAAAACAAACAGGCAAAATGGTTGTCTGAGGAGGTGTTATAGATAGCTGAGGAAAGAGAAGTGAAAGGCGAAGGAGAAAAGGAAAGCTATTATCCATCTGAATGCAGAGTTCCAAAGAATAGCGAGGAGAAATAAGAAAGCCTTCCTAAGTGATCAGTGCAAAGAAATAGAGGAAAACAATAGAATGGGAAAGACTAGAGATCTCTTAAAGAAAATTAGAGATACCAAGGGAACATTTCATGCAAAGATGGGTACAATAAAGGACAGAAACAGTATGGACCTAACAGAGGCAGAAGATATTAAGAAGAGGTGGCAAGAATACACAGAATAACTATACAAAAAAGATTTTCATGACCCAGATTAACACGATGGTGTGATCACTCACCTAGAGTCAGACATCCTGGAATGTGCAGTCAAGTGGGCCTTAGAAAGCATCACTATGAACAAAGCTAGTAGAGGTAATGGAATTCCAGTTGAGCTATTTTGAATCCTGAAAGATGATTTGAACTGTTAAAGGGCTGCACTCAATATGCCAGCAAATTTGGAAAACTCAGCAGTGGCCACAGAACTGGAAAAAGTCAGTTTTCATTCCAATCCCAAAGAAAGACAATGCCAAAGAATGTTCAAACTACTGCACAATTTCGCTCATCTCACATGCTAGCAAAGTAATGTTCAAAATTCTCCAAGCCAGGCTTCAACAATACTTGAACCGAGAACTTCCAGATGTTCAGACTGGATTTAGAAAAGGCAGAGGAACCAGAGATCAAATTGTCAACAGCTGTTGGATCACAGAAAAAGCAAGAGAATTTCAGAAGAACATCTACTTCTGCTTCATTGACTACACTAAAGCCTTTTACTGTGTGGATCACAACAAACTGTGGCAAATTCTTCAAGAGATGGGAATACCAGACCACCTTGCCTTCCTCTTGAGAAACCTGTATGCAGGTCAAGAAGCAACAGTTAGAACCAGACATGGAACAACAGACTGGTTTCACGTTGGCAAAGGCTGTATATTCTCACCTTGCTTTTTAAATTTATATGCAGAGTACATCATGCAAAATGCCGGGCTGGATGAAGCACAGGCTGGACTCAAGATTGTAGGTTGAAATATCAATAAGCTCAGATAAGCAGATGACACCACCTTTATGGAAGAAAGTGAAGAAGAACTAAAGAGCCTCCTAATGAAAGTGAAAGAGGAGAGTGAAAAAGTTGGCTTAAAACTCAGCATTCAAAAAAAGAAGATCATGGCATCCATTCCCATCACTTCATGGCAAATAGATGAGGAACAATGGAAACAGTAATAGACTTTATTTTGGGGGCCTTCAAAATCACTGCAGATGGTGAGTACAGCCATGAAATTAAAAGACGCTTGTTCCTTGGAAGAAAAGCTATGACCAACCTAGACAGAGTATTAAAAAGCAGAGACATTACTGACAAAGGTCTGTATAATCAAAGCTATGGCTTTTCCAATAGTTATATATGAATGTGAGAGTTGGACTATAAAGAAAGCTGAGAGCCAAAGAATTGATGCTTTTGAACTGTGGTATTGGAGAAGACCCTTGAGAGTCCCTTGGACTGCAAGGAGATCCAACCAGTCCATCGTAAAGGAGATCAGTCCTGGGTGTTCATTGGAAGGACTGATGTTGAAGCTGAAACTCCAATACTTTGGCCACCTGATGCAAAGAGCTGACTCATTTGAAAAGACCCTGATGCTGGGAAAGATTGAAAGCAGGAAGAGAAGGGGACAACAGAAGATGAGATGGTTGGGTGGCATCATCAACTCGATGGAGTTGAGTTTGAGTTGGTGATGAACAGGGAAGCCTGGTGTGCTGCAGTCCATGGGGTTGCAAAGAGTTGGACATGACTGAGCGACTGAAATGTACTGAATATTTTATCATAGTTATCTTAGGGCTGCCCTGGTGGCTCAGACAGTAAAGAATCCGCCAACAAATCGAGACATTTGTTTGATCACTGGGTTGGAAAGATCTCCAGGGGATCTTTCCAACCCATGGCAACCCACTAGGTATGGCAACCCACTAGGTATTTAAAATATAAAA
Organism: Giraffa tippelskirchi; assembly: GCF_054371585.1. Classification (NCBI taxonomy): domain Eukaryota; kingdom Metazoa; phylum Chordata; class Mammalia; order Artiodactyla; family Giraffidae; genus Giraffa; species Giraffa tippelskirchi. Next base: position 28,721,180 of record NC_137287.1, read on the forward strand.
CATTGCTGACAAAGTTATTCCCTTGTAGCGTACGTGACTAATGTCCCCTGCCATATCCCTGAAGCCAGTCTCTGAGTCCCCTTGCAGATAGGGTAGACAGCCCCTGTGCATCCTGACTGCCAGCTCAAAAGCCTGCATCCTTCACCTTCCGTGGAAGAGGGCTCCTCTCAGTGGTAGGGAGCTTGCATGGCCTGCCCACAAGGCAATCTCAAAGGGACCAGAGTTGCCATTCCTGGAGGCCAACCCTCATCACTGAGAGATGGAAGTTGGAGAATAAGTATCATGGATTTCTTCACCCTTGGCGAATCATGTCTGAGGCATGTTTTCTCTGTGGCTCTTCAGAGGGTCCCCAGTGAGACTGAGCCCCAGTTGCCTACAGTTGTAACCCTCTTGATTGATACATACTATGTTGGCTTTTTGGCCTTCCCCACATCCTTACGGTGCTTCCTGCAATTGACACCCCCAAAACTACTTGTGCCCAATATCTTGTTTAAGCTCTGTTTTTGGAAGAACTCAAACTAAGACACCCACTTTCCTTCTTATTCTCCTCTTCACTTACAGGAAGAAATCACTTTCATGAAGTTGGTAAAGCTTAGGTGGTCTACCCAAGGTTTAAAAATTGGTGGTTAATACATAAGATATGGAACTAACATTCCAGGTTCCTATGCAATACTGAGGATGAGATGCCTGGATGGCATCACCAATGCAATGGACATGAACTTGGGCAAACTTTGGGAGATGGTGAGGGACAGGGAGGCCTGGTGTGCTGCAGTCTATGGGGTTGCCAAGAGTCAGACATGAATCGGAGACTGAACAACAACATAAGATATGGGGCTTCCCAGGTGGCGCTAGTGCTAAAGAACCTGCCTGCCAATGCAGGATAAGCAAGAGATGTGGGTTTGATACCTGGGTCAGGAAGATCCCCTGGTGAAGGAAATGGCAACCCACTCCAGTATTCTTGCCTGGAAAATCCCATGGACAGAGGAGCCTGGTGGGCTGCAGTCCCTGGGGTCACAAAAGGGTCAGACAACTGAAGTGACTAAACAACAATAGCAAGTGAAAGTGAAGGGTAGCAATCATTGGTGCTGCTCATCAAATATTTCCATGATAACATCTCATTCCCTGATTCCCTGATGTTCAGTGTGACTTGTTTTGACCAATAAAATGCAAGCAAAAGGGCCATGGGTCCAGGTAGTTGTCCTCTAAGCCAGTGCTGTCCTCACCTCCCACAGCCACGGTGATCATGGAAATCATGTCAAGATAAAGCCTCCTCTGACCTGAGTTCCTTGGTCACTGTGATGCTCAGTCTCCTTCCCCTGCTCTCCACAATCACTGGCTTGTATTGTACATGTAGCATGGGCAAGAAATAAATTTTTGTTAAGTCAATGAGATTTTGGCAATTGCTTGTTGCTGCACCTAGGCTGTCCTGATTAATACACAGGCCTGTCACTTAATGGAACTTTTGGGATGTTATTAAAAAATTCAAACAAACCATTCCATAAGCACTGGCTTCTTCAAGGCCTCACTTTGGGATTCTATGTTTTATCCCATTATTGTCATTGCTTGGAAGACACTTTTAGAACTGCCACAAGAATCTCCAGCTTATTTATTTCTAAGTCCCCAGAGTTGGGTGTGCTCAGTTGCTCAGTCGTGTCCGACTGACTCTTTGTGGCCCCACGCACAGTAGACTACCAGGCTCCTCTACCCATGGAATTTTCCAGGCAAGAATATTGGAATGGGGTGCTACTCCAGGGGATCTTCCTGACCCAGGGATCAAACTCATTTCTCTTGTGTCTCCTACACTGGCAGGCGGATTCTTTACCACTAGCGCCACCTGGGAAGCCCTCCCTGAAGCCGGCAAGCCTGTATTCTTTGGGGATGAAGTTCATGTTTGGAAATAGATCACATCAAAAGACACTGCAGTCAGGTCTAGAGAGGAAGGTAAGATTCAGCAGGCTGGGGTCATTTTTGGTCCAAAACAAGATGGGACTGGAAAGAAGTGGGATTTATTTGCTTGCTCCGTAATCTGGCCTGGAATTAGCAGTATTGGCTGGCTGTTGTGACATGTTTCTTTCATGCCAAGCAAGTAAGCACACCCCTTACAACAGTCCCAAGAGGTGGATTTGAGGGTCCTCACTTGACACGTTGGCTCAGGGAAGTGAAGCTCACAGCTCAGTCCCACCATGGCATGGCTGTGAAGCTGGGGGCTGCCCACAGGAATCTGACCCCAAAGCACTCAAGGGAAGACACTCAAGGGAAGACAAAACCCAAGCTTCTGATGGGCAAGAAGAAAGTGGTAACGAGTGTGTTCCACCGAGAGGTTTGGGTTTAGCCTTCAATTCTTATCCTGGAGAGGCACTGAGCACAGTCGTCAGTGCTATGTCTTTGATCCCCTCTGTTTCCTCACCTGGGAAACAGAGTAGTCATCATCCTGTGACCAGGTTGTCGTGGGACCCGATGAGCTCTCTGTAAAGCTGTTATTGTGGGGCTTTACAGACAATTCACTATTAACCTAAGACATGACACCGTAACTAACTCCTGTTAATTTGAACCCTTAGCTACATACTGGACAGCTGGGTGCATGGACTTGGGGTCCAGGTTTCATGAATTTGCATCCCATCTGCATTCCTCCTGTGGTCCTGGACAAGCCCCTTGACACCCGGGTTAAATTTTTGCTTCTGCAAAATGGAGGTATTGATTGTACCAGCTTCATAGTGCAGATAAAATGAGCTAATGAGTGTGCAGCTTCTAGAGGCTTCCTGGCAGCAGCATCAACACACCAACTTGTTATCTCCTAACTCTCACCACAACAATGCAATATAGATGGTGCTACCCTATTTGTCAGAAAAGGAAACTGAGGGAAGAGGGGGACCAGGATTTGAACTCAGATCTGTCTCACTCTAATGCCTGTGCCCTCTCCCTTATATCACACTACTAAGTAGCCTTCTTTGTATCTACAGCTGCTTTCAGAACTGCAGAACATCCCAGCTTCTCTGTTGTCTGATTCTGTGTATCATTTGGGCTCCAAATGGCAGCCCAGAGCCCCTGCTCCCCCTTTTTATTAGCGTAGTTGACGGTGAGATGGATCCCCTTGCTCTGGCAATTGGAATTGAAAATATTTTTCTTGAGAACTGGGACTTTAATTTCTGCTCATGTACCTGCTGTAAACCGGTCTTCCCTCTTGTTTCATTTATCACTGTTTGGAATCCTTCTTTCAGAAAGGGTCTTTGAGTTAAAAAAATAGTAATAAAATTGGAAATTCAATTGGCCCTAGCCCAGACTAAGGCTCCACCCACTGGCTACTTAAACTGCTGATCTGTGGATCAGGAAGCCACTGGGCCTCTTGTGGGAGGTGCTCTGAAAGAACTCTGGTGCCTTGTTAGAGAGGGCTTTGCTGTAATGCATTACAGGAAGCAGGCTCTGGGGGATGGAGTGGATAGGCTGAAGCAGCCAGTATCACTAAGTAGTTTAAAGCAGACCATTTCCAGCACAGTGGAAAGTTAAGGAAAAGGCTTATGTTGCAAAAGTGGGAGTTTTGGAATGCTAATACACAAAACTGCAGGCTTTCAGGAGACCTCAGGGCCAGGTCTCTTTGTAGAGCATTTCCATCAAATGTTTGTTGAAACAGCAGCTCAGCTGGATCTTTGTGGATTTACACACTGGTCGTTAGCTGCTTGAAGGAGAAGATGGGGAATAATAAGCCTAGAAGCTTCACATGAGAAGTTAGAAATTTTGTCATCAAATGTGAAGAAATGGATATGAAGAAATTTTCTAAGACTCCAAGGTAAATGAATCACAAGCATTTAAAAAAGTGGATCTTTGGAACCCAAATTCTGGTTGTAAGCAACCATCTCCAAATCTCACCAGACACTGTTTCCTATGCTGGGACCATTCTTGGCAGCTGCCTTTCTGCCAGCCTGATCCCAGTCAGTCTTCCGTTTTGTCCCAGGGTGTCTGGACCACATGCCTCCAAGCTCTCTGAGGCATACAACCTCTTCATGGCCTCAACCCGGAAGTGATCTGTGTTCCTCTCACTATTGATCAGAACTAGTCACACGGCCCCATCCTGACTGCAGAGGGAGTTGGGAAATGTAGGGGAGAACATGGACCATTTGTTGAGGATCAAGTTTCTGCTACAGATTTTCTTCCTATATGTTTTCAAGTCATCCAATCTTAGCAGTCTTTCTCTCTCTCTTTTTGGTAATTGCCTGTTGGTTAGTCCACCCAAATCCCAAACCTGTACACTCTGAGAGAAAGAACTGGACATTCTTTATTGTATACCGTGTATCTAACCCAACCCAACACATGGTCGGGAGGGGGGCGTTCACTATCTAGTTACTGATACAAGAGAAAAAAAAAGAGGGACTTCCCTGGTGGTGGTTCAGAGGCTAAGACTCCATGCTCCAATGCAGGGGGCTCTGGTCAGGGAACTAGATCCCACGTGTCATAGCTAAGACCTGACACAGCCAAATAAATAAACGAAATATTTTTTAAAGAAAGAATGAAGAAATAAATGACCCAGGAATATAGCCATTTAAAAAAATGGAGGCATAATTTTTTTAGGTAAGTCTCTCACTCAGGAGGTTAAATGTTTTATTTATAATTCAGATCACCTTTAACATCTTGGATGTCCATTAGATTTCTGTGGTTTGAGAATCAGTCTTCAGACGAGGCTAATGGAAATCTCCCCTCCCAGAAACGAGTATGTGCTAGTGCATGCATGCTCAATCGCTTCAGTTGTGTCTGACTCTTTGTGACCCTACAGACTGTAGCACACAAGGCTCCTCTGTCCGTTGGATTTTCCTGGCAAGGATACTGGAACAGGTTGCTATGCCTTCCTCCTGAGGATCTTCCCAACCCAGGGATTGAACCCAATGTCTCCTGTGTCTCCTGCATTGCAGGCAGATTCTTTACCGCTGACCTACCAGGGAAGCTTCCTAAGGGAAATCAGTGCTGAATATTCATTGGAAGGACTGATGTTGAAGCTGAAACTCCAATACTTTGGCCACCTGATGCGAAGAGCTGACTCATTTGAAAAGACCCCAATGCTGGGAAAGATTGACAGCAGGAGGAGAAGGGGACAACAGAGGATGAGATGGCTGGATGGCATCACTGACTCCATGGACATGAGTTTGAGTAAACTCCAGGAGTTGGTGATGGACAGGGAGGCCTAGTGTGCTGCAGTCCATGGGGTCGCAGAGTCAAACACGACTGAGCCACTGAACTGAACTGAACTGAACTGAACTACCAGGGAAATCTCTAAATGTGTAGATGTCCTGTATTTAATACTAGGCCCTATTCAAAGTTTCATGGCTTTATTCTAGCTTCCATATTAATAATCATGACTTGTTTCATCGTTTCCTATCATGCACACACAAATTAAGGAGTGAAAGTACATGATTTTTTTTTCTTCCCAAACATGATCCATATTTTAAAATATTATTATTTATGTAAAAAATAATTGCAATATTGTGATTAATAAAAAATACATATATATGGTCTTTCAGATGACTAAGATATATTTCTCATATATGTTTGGTCTTCTTCCAGAGTTCCTGGCTCAGCTCCCCAAACACTTGGAATTTCCCAAGTGCGGAGAGGGATTAAGGTGTCTTTTGCTATGTTAATGAGGTGACTTTTGGACGCCACCTAAGGATGGGGGCTGGTGGTCCAGGGAGTCAGTCCCGTGACTAGAGGGTTGGAACGTTCAGTCCCTACCTCCAAGGAAGGGAAGTGTGGTATGAGGAGCTGGAGGCTTAATCACCAGAGGCCAATGATTTAATCCACTGTGTCTAGGTAATGAAGCCTTCTGCTCCTGCTGTTCAGTCCCTAAGTCATGTCTGACTCTTTGCAACTCCATGGACTGTGGCACACCAGGCTCCATGGGGTTCTCCAGGCAAGAATACTGGTGTGGGTTGCCATTTTCTTCTCCAGGGGATCTCCCCAGACCAGGGATGGAACTCACGTCCCCTGCTTTGGCAGACAGACTCTTTACTTCTGAACCATCAGGGAAGCCCAGTGATGAAGCCTTTGAAAAACCCTGAAAGGACAGGGGTTGGAGAGCTTCCAGGTTAGTGGACACCTGGAGGGGCTGGGAGAAGAGTGTGCCTGGGGAGGGCATGGAAGCTCTGCATCCTTTCCCCAGGCCTCGCCCTAGGGCTCTCTTCTCCCTGGTTGTTCCTGAGTTATATCCTTTCATAATAAATCGGTAGTTATGGGGTAGGGGTGGGAGAGGGGGAGCCAGGACCTCTTTCAGTTTCCGAGAGTGGCTCCTTGTCTAATGTCGTGGTCCGGGTGCGGGTTGGAAAAGAATTTCTAGACATGAGACAGAATGAAAAGGAAATAAAGTTTATTAGAATGGGAGACGCTGTTAGAACAGTGGGCCAGCTCAAGGGAGAACCGACGTTGAACAGGGGTCCTTAGTTCACTTTTATACCCAGGGCACAAGGAGTGGGATAGGGGTCTTCCAGGTCATTTGCTGATTGGATGAGGCACATATACTACATGGGGGAAGAGGAAGGCAAATACCTTCTACCTATGGGGTAGGAGGGGAGACAGGTTATACTGCTCAGGAGGACCTGAAATCCATTAATAGTTACAACATGGGGGAGGGAAGGACAATAAGGGTCTGGTTTTTCCATTCCTGCATTCCAAGACCCTCCTTGGTTTTATTTGCTCTTTCATCCTTGGATCACCACATCTAACACTTGGAAATGAATTGTCCAAGGAGAGATACATGCTGACAAAGCGAAAGACTTTATTGAAAAGGGTGCTGGTACAGACAGCAGCAAGGTCAGTGAGCCCAGGAGGCCTGGCTTGCTGCCTCAGGGTTTATGGTTCAGTTCAGTTCAGACACTCAGTTGTGTCCAACTCTTTGCGACCCCATGAACTGCAGCACGCCAGGCCTCCCTGTCCATCACCAACTCCCTGAGTCCACCCAAACCCATGTCCATCGAGTCAGTGATGCCATCCAGCCATCTCATCCTCTGTCGTCCCCTTTTCCTCCTGCCCTCAAACTTTCCCAGCATCAGGGTCTTTTCCAATGAGTCAGCTCTTCACATCAGGTGGCCAAAGTATTGGAGTTTCAGTTTCAACATCAGTCCTTCCAATGAACACCCATGACTGATCTCCTTTAAGATGGACTGGTTGGATCTCCTTGCAGTCCAAGGGACTCTCAAGAGTCTTCTCCAACACTCCAAGACTCTCAAGAGTCTTCTCTTCTTCTTCAAAAGCATCAATTCTTCGGTGCTCAGCTTTTTTCACAGTCCAACTCTCACATCCATACATGACCACTGAAAAAACCATAGCCTTGACTAGACGGACCTTTGTTGGCAAAGTAATGTCTCTGCTTTTTAATATGCTGTCTAGGTTGGTCATAACTTCCCTTCCAAGGAGTAAGCGTCTTTTACTTTCATGGCTGCAGTCGCCACCTGCAGTGATTTTTGAGCCCAGAAAAATAAAGTTAGCCACTGTTGCCACTGTTTCCCCATTTATCTGCAATGAAGTGATGGGACTGGATGCCATGATCTTACGTTTCTGAATGTTTAGCTTTAAGCCAACGTTTTCACTCTCCTCTTTCACTTTCATCAAGAGACTCTTTAGTTCTTCACTTTCTGCCATAAGGGTGGTGTCATCTGCATATCTCAGGTTATTGCTATTTCTCCTGGCAATCTTGATTCCAGCTTGTGCTTCTTCCAGCCCAGCGTTTCTCATGATGTACTCTGTATATAAGTTAAATAAGCAGGGTGACAATATACAGCCTTGACGTACTCCTTTTCCTATTTGGAACCAGTCTGTTGTTCCATGTCCAGTTCTAACTGTTGCTTCCTGACCTGCATACAGTTCCTCAAGAGGCAGGTCTGGTGGTCTGGTATTCCCATCTCTTTCAGAATTTTCCACAGTTTCTTGTGATCCACACAGTCAAAGGCTTTGGCATAGTCAATAAAGCAGAAATAGATGTTTTTCTGAAACTCTCTTGCTTTTTCGATGATCCAGCGGATGTTGGCAATTTGATCTCTGGTTCCTCTGCGTTTTCTAAAACCAGCCTGAACATATGGAAGTTCACGGTTCATATATTGCTGAAGCCTGGCTTGAAGAATTTTCCCGGTTGTCTCCGGCCAATCATCTTGTTCCTTCCCATAGTTGGTCCGACTCAGGGCCTCCCTGGCTGCGGACGCATCTCAGTCAAGATGAGTTCCAGCGCAAGGGCTTCTGGGAGGACATATTATAGGCTGACATCTCCTTCCGCCTTTGGCCCCTCCCGAGTTCTTCCGGTCTGGTAGCAGCTTGTCTGCACCGTGTTGTTTATCAGGACCTCCAGAGACAACTCGTGCAAACAGTTACTATTGTGCCTGATAGGGGTGAGTGGTTTCCGTCCGTGGTTCCTTAACAATCTAGTAAGTTAAATATTTCTCTGAGTTCTGTGAGTCGCCCTAGAAAATTAATCGAACATGAGGATGGGGGTCATGGGAATGTCTGATGTATAGCCAGTCAGTCAGAAGCACAAATAGCTGGGCTTAGGATTGGTGTCTGAGGTAGAGGGTGGTCTTGCGGAACTGAGCCCTTTACTGGAGGAATCTGATTCTATCTCTGGAATAGACAGTGTCAGAATTGAGTTGAGTTGAATTCTTGAACACCTTGGTGTTGTCTGAGATTTGCTTGTTCATGTGGAGAAGCCTACACACACGCGCGAGTGCACGCACACACTCACATGTATGCACACGCATGTGCACACACACAGAACTGGGTCCAGTAACGCAGGAGAGTAATACACACCTTTAAGGCATGTATTCATTATGGTGATGCTTGCTGGAATAAAAAAAACCCCACAAATATTGATGGTTTATTAAAAACTTTTAGCTTACATGGCAGTCAAGTGTGGGTGTTCTATGTTAACGCAAATTCTTTTGCCCCATTCACAGTGAGACCAAACAAACTCAAATGTCAGAGTTTGAAGCAGAGAAAAGTTTGTTGCAAGGTCACACAAGGCCCAAGCACCCTGAAGGGTTTTGGCAAAGCACTTTTAAAAGCCAGATGAAGGAGGGGGATTTGCAGGGTGTGTGATCAGAATTTGTTCACAATTCTCTGGCTGATGGTGAGATAGCAGGGTAGTGTCAGAGGGGTTAACGTTATCAGTCCTCAGGCTCCAGGAGGCCTGGGGCTGTGTGCTCTTTGTTGTGAAGTAGTTAACATCTTTTATTTGTTAAAGAGGGGGAGGTTTTTACATCTGAAAACAACTCAGGAAATGTTCATCAAATACTATTATCTAGGTATTTCCAAGTCCCTTGGACTGATAGGAGATCAAACCAGTCGCTCCTAAAGGAAATCAATCCTGAATATTCATTGGAGGAATTGATGCTGAAGCTGAAGCTCCAATAATTTGGCCACCTGATGCCAAGAACTGACTCATTAGAAAAAAACTCGAATGATGGGAAAGATTGAAGGCAGGAGGAGAAGGGGATGACAGAGGATAAGATTGTTGGATGGCATCACTGACTCAATGGACATGAGTTTGAACAACCTCTGGGAGATGGTGAGGGGGGACAGGGAAGTCTGGTGTGCTGCAGTCCATGGGGTCGCAAAGAGTCAGACACGACTGAGCAACTGAACAATAAAGATATTTCGGAGAGGATCTAAAGCAGAGGATATAGGGGAAGGCCTGTCCCAGGAAGGCCCATGGGGTCCTGCTCAGTTGCACTTGACAGGAGGACAGGTAGCTTTTCATGTGTTGAACTGAGGAGCAGCCTCTTCCTGTCTTGTGTTCCTCTCTCCTTTAGGGCCTTGGGTCCTTCACTTCTGCTTTGGTTTTGTTCTCTTAATGAGAACTAGTTATAGAGCCCACAGTAGACACAAGGCTGGCTGGGAAATGTCGTCCATGGCCAGACAGCTCTTCCCTGTCAACAGATGCTCCAAAGACATTTGCATGGCTGCCTCTTCAGCATCCATTTGTCACCACAACAGCAAGTACTTTGACTCTCCTTGGGGGAATTCACCCTCTACATTCTCAGCCATGTGATTTAGATGCAGTCGTCTCCATTTCAAGCTCTACTCAGTGTAAGCTAATTAGCAAGTCACATACCTGTCTTAAAAAAATGCATAATGTAAGAGCTGCAAGTTAAGCTTTATTGGGGGCAAAAGGGGGAATGTAACTTGGGAGACAGCACCTCAGATCGCTTCGAGAAACTGCTCCACAGAGGTAGGGGGAAGGACAGTATATATGTGATTTGGGTGTAGGGAGAGTACATGCAATCAAACACATATTTTTTGTGGAAAATTTCTGTTGGTCTCATGAAGCTTCTGCTATCACAAGAAACAATCATCACCAGGGATTTTAGTGCTCTTCTAGATGTGAGGAGATACAAGAATTGGGCTCATAAAATCAACTCCTAAGGACATCTAACTATCTGAAGACCTGTCCTGCCAGTTTTTCCCAGAGCACAGAGTGCCTCATTTCTGCCCTCCACCCTGAACTCCTTCTAGAGGTGTTGAAGGTCAGCAGCTGCAGCAGCACATGATTTAATCCTTGTGGAGGTAGGTGGCAAGCATCCTTGGCAAGTGCAAATTTGTAGTTGACATACCACTGGCCACAGTGATTAGGTGAGTGGTGGGCACATCATATAATTCAGGCCAGTGGGAAGAGTGAATCCTCAGACTTGGGCTAGCATAGTCAGTAGGCCCTCCCTTTTATTTTGTGTGTGGGTTTGTAAAGTCTGGAACAGGTGCTGTCATTTTGCTATCCTGAGAAAGCCAACTCTGGTGTGTGTGTGTGTCTGCGTGTGTGTTTAGGGTGGGAACGTTGCTTGGAACCAGATGATAAAGCCAATGCTTGGAAAGTAGAGCCCCTGAAATAAATAAAAACCAGTTTTTTGATGATCTTATTGTTGGGACTGGATTATCTCTAACCTGCAACTCACTCTATGTCTTGGATTTTCACTTGCATTAGTCAATTGACTCCCATTATTAAGGCAATTTGAATTTGCTTCATTGTGATCAAAAATGTACTAGCCAATATGGACCATTTTGGTTTTATAAAAATATCAAGGAAGTTTGGCCAAGCATAAAGGTGACCATAGATAATTTTTCAATATTTTCAGAGAAGACATTATAATAGATAGTTGAAATCATGTTGCATATTTAATTTAATCCTGCTTTTTTTCTCTTAGCTTGATTTGTAATCATCTCTCCATGTCATTAAATGCTTACTGTAAACATTATTTAAAATGGGTTCAATTTATGTAATGCCAAAACATCTGGTCTTGTCCATCATTCCAGGCAAGAAGTTAGTCCAGTGGGTTGTTTGGTGTCATATACAGAAAGCAACTGGCTGGTTAACTGGTATTTTGATTAAGGCTGAATTGGCTCGATGTTGGCATTATGTGTATTCTTGCCTAGAGAATCCTGTGGACAGAGGAGCCTGGTGGGCTACTGTCCATAGTGTCGCATAGAGTCGGACACGACTGAAGCGACTTAGCATGCATGCATGCATTGGAGAAGGAAATGGCAACCCACTCCAGTATTCTTGCCTGGAGAATCCCAGGGATGGAGGAGCCTTGTGGGCTGCCGTCTATGGGGTTGCACAGAGTTGGACATGACTGAAGCGACTTAGCAGCAGCAGCAGCAGCAGCAGCAGACTGGATGTTATGACTGGATATAGAGGTGAAACAGAGCCAGTTACAGGGAAAAGCAATAAAAATAAGTGCAATTTAAAAAAAATGGGTTCATATTCTAGTTGGTTAATACTGCCTAATTGTTGGGCATTTAAGTTGCTTTGAGTTTTCGCTTCCCTGATTTTTTTCTTTAGGATCCATTCCTAGAAGTGAAGTTACCTCTTCAAAGATAGGGCTGAAAAGGGCTTGATAACAATTGCCAAATTGTTGTTTTAGTTGCAGCATGTGGGATCTAGTTCCCTGACCAGGGATCGAACCCAGTCCCCCTGGATTGGGAGTACATAGTCTTAGCCACTGGACCAACAGGCAAGTCCCTGATTGCCAGTAACTTTGATGTAGTCTTTTAACACACATCTTATGATGTAGTATTTAATATACTGCTGACACTCAGATACTTGACTTGCTTGCCTTCTTGACATTTGCCCTGCTTTAGCAGTCAGCTTCCAGATATGGTTCTGAATATTGGATCAGGGTTTCTTAATCTCTGAACTAGTGACAATATCCTAGTGACACACATACATATATACATATATATGTCTAGATACAGGTCTCTGTCTACATTGTATGTATTTTAAATTTTTTGTATGTTTTGACGTCTTAAAAACCCTTTATTTCCGACTAAGGAGAGATTGCCTCTCCCAGGCTAGCCAGTTCTTAGGGACAGCAAAGGGCCCTGTGGAAAGCATGCCTATGATATGCAAACTAAGCAGTCCAGAACCACTCTCTCTGTGGCTCTCACACCTCAGGAGACAGTATTTCTCTGCCTTATCATCCCAGGACCAGTACCAGGCCACTGAAGACCACTCCAGAGCCAGCAGGAATGATTCAAAGTATCCAGTCCTAAGCTGTTTTCACAATTTTGCCTTGTTTTCCCCCCAGAAACCCCAGCAATGGCCGTGGCCTGAACTTTCTCCTCTCTCTTATCTTCTGCTTCCTGATCAGTTCAGTTTCCCTCTGTGACCCTGTGTCACATACAGTGACCCCCTCTCAAAACCTGTGCATACAGTCATCCCTCAGTATCCACAGAAGGTTTGTTCTTGGATCCCCCAAGAATACCAGAATCCAAGGATGCTCAAGTCCCTTATACGAAATGGTCCTCCCTATCCTGGGGTTCTGTATCTGAGAATTCAACCAAGTGCAGTTCAGTTCTGCCTGCATTGGTTGAATCTGTGGACTGAGAACTAGGGTTTCAGAAGTCAGGCTGGTATAATGAGCTTTGTTCTTCTATAAGCCTCTCCTGTTCCTCCATGCCATCTCGCCCCCTCCAGGCCATCCTATGAACAGACAAGTTTAAACAGTTTCAACAACCCACCGTCTATCATGCTGGTTTTGCTTCTCTGTTGATCCTCGCCTAAACAGGTTTGAATCTATTTCAAAAACCAGGCCAAGAGGAGCTGCTGATGGTCTGAATGAAGGGGTGCCAGCACCCCTGGCCCACACAATTAACCCCAGTTCACATACTCTCAACTTGAAAGAGCCAAGATTTTGCCAAAGTCAGGTTCGGGCGGTGTACCTTGCCTCCTTCTAAGTGGTTTCATTCTGTGCCTTTGACATTTTCCCCCAGAACAGAGTTCACCTCTCCAGGCCCTGTGTACTGATCATTCCTTACAGGGCTTCCCTTTTCCCCCGGCCAGGCTCATTAGCGGCATTTTCAGGGCAAACCCTGCAGGAGCCCTGGGCAGAACTCCGTGAAGTACAAGCGAATGTTTTCAGCGCCAATGACTGCAGCCCCCGAATACCTCTAAAGGACATTTATTTTCATTCCTTTCTCTTGTGTCCATCACCTTCCTCTAGTGCTTAAAGGGTTAGGGATGGTGGTGGGTAGGCTCTGAGCTGTATCTGTAAGACCCAGGTTGGAGGAGACTGATGGTTCTAAACCAAAATTTCCATATGGGTGGCAGAGATGCTGTCTGAAGCCTTTCAAAGGAGTGTGGCCGCCACTGTGTAGATCTCAGGGAGGAGGACCATTTCTTCTTATGGAGCATTCATGGGGCGATTGCTCAATTAACCATAGATCTTCCCAGAAGTTTCTAGATGTGATTGAAAATCCCTGCTCTCTGTGGGCAAAGAAGCATCCAAGGAGTGGAAAATTGGGGCACATACTCCCACTGGGGCCCAGGAGGGGGTCTTTAGTTTCAGATTCTTTTGAGCGGAGAGAGTGACTCTAGGTTGCAGACACAAAAAGTTTAAAAAAAGAAGCCAAGTTCGTTTATAGTCAACTTATGACCTCCCATTCTGTTTTCCCCCCAGGAGGGCAAAGAGGGGGGTCCTTTCACTGTGGCACCTGCCCCTGTTCAAGGCTTTCCTTGAAAGTCGAAAGCATCAGGAATGAACCCTCCTCCATTGTTAGAACCATATATGCTCATTATAAAAACAAAATTCACACAGTACAGATATATATATATATATATGAAAGAGGAAAGAGAAAAACCTTTGAAAATCTACTACCCAGATAATAAACACTGTTAACATTTTGATAAAATATTCTTCCCGGATATTTCTAAACACACATTCTCTCTCCCCTTCTCTCTCTCTCTCTCTCACACACTTACACACACACACACTCACACTCACACTCACACACCCACACACACTTTATGCAAATGAGATCACATCACGCTTGTTCTCTTATTCTGTAACCTGCTTTTTCACTCAACATTATGCCATGGTCCTCTTTCTGGGTCAACAAATTTAGAAATATTCTCATCAATTTTAATAGCTTCTTAAAATTCCACTGGGTGGTTAAAATGGACAATATTTAACTAGTTCCCTATTGGTGGACATTTAGGCTGATTTTGATGTTTATTGTAGAGAATGTGGCTATGAAAATCCCTATGGTTATGTCTTGATCCACACATATAATTTATTGCTCGTTTAAACATCTCTCTCTTTTTTAAAAAAGTGCTATACATAATAGCCTTTTCGGGGGTTGAGATGAGAAAAGAATGTGGCATTTCCAGAGACTTCTGAATGCCCTAGGAGAGTTATCAGCATGAAAGTAAAACTCAGGAGTTAGGCCCAACATCCGTGCTGTCCTGATTTATAAGGAGCAAGAGAAGTGAAAAGTGCAAGTCATGTCTGACTCTTTGTGACCCCTTGGACTGTAGCTTGCCAGGCTCCTGTCCATGGAATTCTCCAGGCCAGAATATTAGAGTGGGTAGACATTCACTTCTTCAGGGGATCTTCCCAACCCAGGGATCGAACCCAGGTCTCCCACATTGCAGGTGGATTCTTTACCATCTGAGCCACTAGGGATGCCCAAGGAGCATGAGGGTACATGCTAAAAGTCCCAGTGCCTAGAATCTTTGCAACATATTGTGTTAGCCTCCTCAGGGGCTGAAATACAAGCCCTAGGCATAAGTGGAGACCTGAGGCAGAGAGAAGCAGGAGAAATTAACACTGTATATCGAGGATTGGATTGAGTTTAAATCCAAATGCCTCTGGGAGGGGTGCAGGGAGCCAGGAAATTACAGTAGAGTGAGGTTAAGTGTTAAGTACGAAATATATTGGCACATCAAAAGGCTCATCAGTCTTTAGAGGTCCAAGAAGCCTTCTTGGAGGAAGCCAACTCCAAGTAAGCACTATAAGGTGTCTTGGAAATGGCCAGGTGATAGAAACGTGGGGAGGCAGAGAGCATCCTGGGAAGAAGGCACAGCTGCTTTAAGGCTGGGGTCGGGGGAGAGTGGACAAAGATATGGACCCTGCCCTCACTGAGCCCCAAATCTAGACAACCAAATAATCAGGTAAGTTTAAAATACAGTGCTAAATGTGATAAAGATAGGGACTGTGACCCAGCCTGGGAAGATGCTTGGGATCTCTTAGCTTGTGGAAATCTGATATTCTCCTGAAGGGCATTTCTTCCTTCTTGGCCTTAGGGAACCAAAAGCATTTCTCCTGTAACTCAGAAAACAATATAGTGGTGTTTGCTTCAGGGACCACTAGCATTATCATTAAGGGTCTTCATTTTCCTGCGGCCAAGATAGAACTGAAGTAATTTACAAGAAGGGAGGCAGAATTTGGGCAAGTGAACAAGGCAGGATTGTTTCGTAATAAGGACTGTTTGTCAGTGAGAAGTAGGAAACAGCTTTGTAATCATTGTGGAGCTGGGATTATGAGAAGAAATCTGGGAGAAAAGTTATTGTAAGAAACTGAAATGCCCCTAAGAATTAATTTGGCGTATGCTAAAGATTCTGGAACTTCAAAAATTCCCTTCTTACCCTGGGGTGGTTTCTGGAATTTCTAGCTTGGAGTGAAGATGTAAATGTGAGTGATTGATTATATATGCAGTGTGCTGTGGACTGTGGCTTATGAACCATGTACTTTAGAACCATCTGGAAGCTTCTAGAAGGCGCATCCTTGGGGTCCTAGCCTAGACCTGGGGGAGGTCTTACCTGTTATTCTAGCATCCATCTCAGCTCTGTTCCTACATGCTTCTCTTTCCTAAAGAATCAAGATTTTGTGGTTCAGTTGTACACTCCTCCCCCATGCTCCCATCAAACTCTAGAGAAACTAATCTTTGGTATAATTGAACTGCTCTCAAGGAATTGCTATTTTCCTGCCGGCAATTGCTTCAAGAACAGGCATTTGACCCAATTGGGTTCTGTGCTCTCACTCGGTAAAAGAAAGCCTTTTGAAAGCTTCAGAAAGTTTCCTCTTTCCTAAGAAAAAGATCTGGGGAGAGAGAACCTGTCTGCTTCCTCTGAATGTTGTTGATTCTGAGCATCTACCTAGAACTGCTAGTGTGGCCATTTGTGACCAGCTGAGGATGAAGCCAGTGCTGGAGTGGACAGGGAGAAGAGCTCGAAAGAACCTGGCTTCTTCATGACATTGCTGAGTGGCTGGATCCACCTGCCTTTGAAGCTCTTGATCTCTCTGCCAACTTTCATGTTACCTGAGATAATAAACTCTTTACTGTTTGAACTGACACTTCTTTTCTTAAAAAAAAAATTTATTTATTTGGCTGTGCCAGGTCTTAGTTGTGACATGTGAGATCTAGTTCCCTGACCAGGGGTTGAACATGGGCCCTCTGCATTGGGAGCATAGAAACTTAGCCCCTGGACCACCAGGGAAGTCTGTCCCATGAGTTGAAGTTTCCATTACTTGCAGATGGAACACTCTAATTGATATATACTCATTGAGTCAGAATCTCTGAGGACACACCTGTTCCAGGTGATTCTAATGTGTGTTCAAGTGTGGGAACACCTGGAGAGGTGGAGGGGATACTAAGCTGGAGGTCACAGGTCTGGGTTCTGGTCCCAGTTGTAATGCTAAATTGCTGAGCAGCCTGGGGCAAGTCATACTCCCTTTCTGAGCCCCAGCTGCCTCATATGACAAAGAAGGGATACACTTTAGAAATTCTATCCTTGTGAATTTTCACATTTTGCTATAATGTGGTTCTAGGCAAGTAGAGTGAGGACCTTTGGTAGGAGATAACATCGAGGAAAATATTTCATTAATGTTGACGTCAGTGCAATAGAGAAGGAAGTATTATTATTGCTATTCAGCTATTGGTTTTCAGCTTTCTAGAGAAATACCATAATTAACTCAGGAATTTGAAGGTTCTGTTGTTTAGAAAAATGACTTGGTGGCCATTTTGATTTCAATATGGGCTACCACCCCAGCCCCCAGCAAAGCCTGGATGAATGATGGTGAAACAGGAGAGACTGGACTTCTCAGTACTGTGTATTAGAAGCTTGAGGCAACATTGCGTTTCCAGCAGTCCATAGAGAAAGGGCATGGGGTCCAGAAGCAGAGCAGAAGGAAGATGTGGGGAAGGTCTAAGGAAGGAGATGCCTGATTAGATGAACTGTGGTGAGCCAGGGCTTCCAGGGGACATGGCCAGAGAGAAATTTCCTGGGATACGGAATGACCCATTGTCATCAGGACGGTGATGTCTGACTTGTCACGTGGCCAGTTTTGTGCTATAATTCCCCTGCCTCACCCCAAACTGTCAGTGAAAATCTGCAACACACTTCCTGTTCTCCTGTTTGGGGTTCTTTGGGGAAATAATGAAAACATTGAGGATGAGTTCAGTGTGATCTGAAGATGTGTAGAAACAGCATGGATCTCGCAGGAGGAAATTTTCGGAATCTTGCCACTCTACAGAAGCAGAGAAACCTAGACAGCATATCAAAAATCAGAGACATCACTTTGCTGACAAAGATCTGTCTAGTCAAAGCTATGGTTTTTCCAGTAGTCATGTATGAATGTGAAAGTTGGACCATAAAGAAGGCTCAGTGCTGAAAAATTGATGCCTTTGAACTGTGGTGCTGGAGAAGACTCTTGAAAGTCCCTGGGACAGCAAGGAGGTCAAACTAGTCAATCCTAAAGGAAATCAACCCTGAATATTCATTGGAAGGACTGATGCTGAAGCTGAAGCTCCAATACTTTGGCCACCTGATGCGAAGAGCCCACTCACGGGAAAAGACCCTGATGCTGGGAAAGATTGACGGCAGGAGGAGAGGGAGGCAACAGAGGACAAGATGGTTGGTCAGTGGACATGAATTTGAGCAAACTCCGAAAGATGGGGAAGGATAGGGAAGCCTGGTGTGCTGCAGTCCATGGGATGACAAAGAGTTGGACACAACTTAGCAACTGAACAATAATAGAAGCAGAGAAACTTGACAAGATTCAACCAAATGAACTTATTCCCAGGTCCAGAGAATCCTCAGAACCACCGGAGGCAGAGAGATGGGCTGGTGGTCATCAAGTTTGACACAAAAAGTGAGATGGGAGTTTGAGCTATTCTCTAAGAACATTGTAAAGAAGAGTGAGCCGAGAAGCTGGAGGGCTAGAGGAACACCAGGGTGTTGGTGACTGGGTAACAACACAAAACTCTTTACAGAGTGTTTTGTAGACCCACTAGTCCATGTTATCCTCTCAGTAACCCTGGAGATAGATTAATTATTAGACCCAATTTCAGGTGTGAAATCTAAGGCTCAGAGAGGTCTTCCCACCTTCCTGATGTCCTCATCTTTTCCTAACTGGGACTCTCACTTCTGCACCAACATTTTGCAGCTTGGTTCCCCAGCTTGGATAAAGGAGTGATGAAATTTGACTAGGGATGTGAAAAAGGGTAATTTCAGCAAACTAATTTTATTGATCTCATTTTGAAGACATCTGGTCAGGCCCCCCCACCCCCAATTTTTCCAACTCTTGATGGCTGATGTCCTCAGATGAAGGAGGAACTCAGATGAGGGTGGAGCTGTGTGGTATCAGCACCTTCCAAAAGTTGGAAATTTGCTCTTCTGGGCAGAGTGGATTACCTACAGCAGGCTGGTCTTTGGGAAATAGACCCAAAGAAACCCTCACATGAGACTGGGAGTGGCTTTTTTAACCCTCCCCTGCAATCTGTAAATCTGTTAAAGAAACAAAAACAAAACAAAAAACAGCGCAGCAATAATGGAGGCACAGTTGCTAAGGCACCAGGGTTGTGACTCAACCAACTGGAGTTTGCAGGCTGCACTGACATGATGGGGATAGCCACCCACCAGCAAAAGCACAGCTGGTTGCAGATCTGATGGCCAAACAATTGTGTGCATGAAGCCGCCATCTTCAACAGTCTTATTCAACAGCTCATCCTCCCTCCACTCCTGTTGGCATGTCCTGTTGATTCTGCCTCAGTGATAACTTTCATATGAGCATCCCCACTGACAGCTTTTCTCCCTGCCACTGGATTATAAATTCAGACTTTATCAACTCTCATAGGGAGTTTTGCCATATTCTTTACCTGATCTCCCAGCCTCCAGTTTATAAATGCTCTGCATTATGTAACAAATCATTAGAATTATTTTTTGTTTTAATTGAAGTATAGTTGATTTACAACACTGTGTTATTTTCAAGTGTATAGAGAAGTAATTCAGTTTGCTATACACCTGAAACTTTATGGGAAATAATCTGAAAAAAAAATGTATGTTATAGGTAATTAAAAGATGCTGAATATAGTTCCCTGTGCTATACAGTAGGTCCTTGTTGTTCATCTGTCTTATATATAGTTGTGTGTATCTGTTAATTCCAAACTCCTAATTTATACTCCTCCTTCCGTACCCTAAGAATTCTTCAATTGTCTCTTTCAGGGCCTCTCTTAGCTCTAGGGTTATAAGCAATACCCTCTGGCTTTGATTATATCTCTCTGTCCTTCCTTTGTCTCCTGGTTCCCACTGTTCACTTTTTTCCCCTCTTTGGAGGTCTCTCTTCTGCCATAGGTCCACTGTTCCTCTTAGCCTTCTTCAGGAAACATTTGTCCTAAGCCTGGGTGACTTCTGGATCATACATCTTCACTCTTTCTATGGGTCAAAATAGTATCTAGAAAGTATGCTGCTGCTGCTAAGTCGCTTTAGTCGTGTCTGACTCTGTGCGACCCCATAGACGGCAGCCCACCAGTCTCCCCTGTCCCTGGGATTCTCCAGGCAAGAATACTGGAGTGGGTTGCCATTTCCTTCTCCAATGCACAAAAGTGAAAAGTGAAAGTGAAGTTGCTCAGTCGTGTCCAACTTTTCGCGACCCCATGGACTGCAGCCTACCAGGCTCCTCCATCCATGAGATTTTCCAAGCAAGAGTACTGGAGTGGGGTGCCATTGCCTTCTCCTAGTGTGATGCTATATCTCACCACTAAGTACTATATTTTTTCTCTTTTTTTGACTGGGCTGCATGGTATGTGGGATCTTACTTTCCTGACCAGGTATTGAACCTGCATGCTCTGCATTGAAAGTACAGAGTCTTAACCACTGGACTGCTGGGAAGTCCTGACTGTTCACTTTCCTATTATAAACGCCTTCATGAGATAAGAGCTTTTAGCATCAGGCACCACTTGTAGATTCTAGGGACAATGAGATAAGCAATAATAGATAGTAACACCCTGGCAAATTTTCATGTTATTTTATTGTTCAGTATTAACTCATATTAATATGGACCCAGGCACTAATTTCCGTCTGAGGTTTATTTTTGAGCATGTTCTCTATGTTGGGCACCAGGACAATTTCTGTAGAAAGGTGGGTTAGGCAGCTCTTGTGCAAAGGAGCTTGCAGTGCTTGATGATAACTTTTTGTGGAACTTCATACTGTTTTCTAAATTAATAACTGTATCATGGACTTTCTAGTTCTGAAAATGTCCATCTAGGACCTAATTTTTGTCATTTTTTTCTTGTAATACTCAAGTTTCTTCTCTACAGCTGCTGTAATTAAACAAGAAAGGCATTTGAGAAATCCTTTTTGATGAAGAGCAAAGGAAACTGAGTTTCAGTCTGGTCTGCTAGTCTCATGTTTCATTTGTAACACTTTTCTTTGATTTTGTTTGAGAGCAACAAGATAAACTTGATTTTTAATTCTAGATTCTAGCTCTTTTAAAAAATTATGTATTTATTTGGCTACACCAGGTCTTAGTTGCAGCATGTGAGATCTAGTATCCTGACGAGGGATCGAACCTAGGCCCCCTGCATTGGGAGTGCAGAGTCTTAGCCACTGGATCACCAGGCAAATCTGATTTTTAGATTTAAAAAGGAAATCTTTAAATCATGTTTTATTAAGGTTTAGAGTGGCATGACATTAAGAGTAATAGAAAATCAGAGGGTTAGAATTCCTGTTCTGATTTTGCTGTGTTCTGTGACCTTGGCCCATATGTCTAATCTGAAGGGACTCAAAGTTCTGACCTGTAAAACAGGAGAGTGGTCCTAGAATGAGGGACACCCAATAGATTACAATTCAAGTTCATTACTGATGGCTGCCAGAAGTTGTGAGTTGAGAAGAATTCTGAGGCTGAACACTGTGATCAATTAGTCATGTCTGTCATGGCTGCAAGAAGGGGAGAAGTGAGAAAACACCCATGAATTTTCCATGCTTCCTATATGACCTTTCAGTTGCTCTTTCAGCCTGTAAAAGTCCTGCTTCTATTCCTACAAAACAATGAAGGCTCAGGCGCCCTGTTAAACTATCTCCAATGTGTTGTTTATTAATTTAAACTTAAACTCCAATCCTAATTTGGCCATCACAACTTGCAGCAGTGAACTATAGATGAACTTTAACATATTGGGGTTCATTTTCCATCTTTTTGTGCTATCAAGGGATCTTTTGACACTTGAGCAGCTGGCTTCATCTCTTTTTCCTGACTTTTAGTTACAGTTGTCTCTCTGTATCTATGAGGGGATTGTTTTCAGGATCCCCATCAGATATCAAAATCCACAGGTGCTCAAGTTCCTTATATAAAACAGTGAAATACAGTGTACCCCTTATATCTCCCGGTTCTATATCCATGGACAAGGAAGGCCAACTGTATTTAGAAGTAATCATTTTTTAGAATTTTATTTTTGATTTTGTTCTTTTCCATTATGGTTTATTACAGAATATTGAATATGGTTCCCTGTGCCATACAATAGGACCTTGTTGTTTATCCATTCTATATGTAGTAGTTTGCATATGCTAATCCCAAGCTCCCAATCCAAACCTCCCCCGCCACCCAGCAACCACACATCTGTTCTCTAGGTCTGTGAGTCTGTTTCTGTTTCGCAGATAAGTTTACTGGTGTCACATTTTAGATTTCACATATAAGCAGTATCATATGGTATTTGTCTTTCTCTTTCTGACTTACTTCACCTAGTGTGATAATCTGCAGGTCCATCCATGTAGCTGTTAATGGCATTATTTCATTCTTTCTTATGACTGAGTAGTATTCCATTGTATATATGTACCACATCTTCCTTATCCATTCATTTGTCCCTGGACATATAGGTTTCCATGTGTTGACTTTTGTAAGTAGTACTGCTATGAATATTAGGATGCATATATCTTTTCAAATAATAGTTTTATCTGGATATATGCCCAGGAGTGGGATTGCTGGATCATATGGCAACTCTATTTTTAGTTTTTGAGCAACCTCCATTCAGTTTTCCATAGTGGGTATACCAATTTACAGTCCCACCAACCATGTAGGAGAGTTCCCTTTTCTCCACACCCTCTTCAGCATTTATTTGCAGACTTTTTCATGATGACTACTTTGACTGGTGTGAGGTGGTATCTTACTGTTGTTTTAATTCACATTTCTATAGTAATTAGCAATGTAGAGCATATTTTCATGTGCCTATTTACCACTTGTATGTTAGAAGTAATCGTTCTTAGTGTGAAGATCATAAGCATGTTAAATGAAATAGGAAAGACCAAGCCATAAAGCCCCAGATGATACAGAGTTAGATCTGAGCTACACTTTTTTTTTAAAAGTTTTATTTATTTAAATTGGAGGCTAATTACTTTACAATATTGTAGTGGTTTTTGCCATACATTGACCTGAAATCAGCCATGGGTGTACATGTGTTCCCCATCCTGAACACCCCTCCCACCTCCCTCCCCATTCCATCCCTCAGGGTCATCCCAGTGCACCAGCCCTGAGTACCCTGTCTCATGCATCGAACCTGGACTGGTGATCTGTTTTACATATGATAATATACATGTTTCAATGCTATTCTCTCAAATTATCCCACCCTCGCCTTCTCCCTCAGAGTCCAAAAGACTGTTCTATACATCTGTGTCTCTTTTGATGTCTCGCATATAGGGTTATCGTTACCATCTTTCTAAATTCCATATATATGCGTTAATATACTGTATTGATGTTTTTCTTTCTGACTTACTTTGCTCTGTATAATAGGCTCCAGTTTCATCCACCTCATTAAAACTGATTCAAATGCATTCTTTTTAAAGGCTGAGTAATATTCCATTGTGTATATGTACCACAGCTTTCTTATCCATTCGTCTGCTGATGGACATCTAGGTTGCTTCCATTTCCTGGCTATTGTAAACAGTGCTGTGATGAACATTGGGGTACAGGTGTCTCTTTCAATTCTGGTTTCCTCAGTGTGTATGCCCAGCAGTGGGATTGCTGGGTCATATGGCAGTTCTGTTTCCAGTTTTTTAAGGAATCTCCACACTGTTCTCCATAATGGCTGTACTAGTTTGCATTCCCACCAACAGTGTAAGAGGGTTCCCTCTTCTCCACACCCTCTCCAGCATTTATTGTAGACTTTTTGATAGCAGCCATTCTGACTGGCGTGAGATGGTACTTCATTGTGGTTTTAATTTGCATTTCTCTGATAATGA
Organism: Giraffa tippelskirchi; assembly: GCF_054371585.1. Taxonomy (NCBI): domain Eukaryota; kingdom Metazoa; phylum Chordata; class Mammalia; order Artiodactyla; family Giraffidae; genus Giraffa; species Giraffa tippelskirchi. The sequence goes on from NC_137287.1 coordinate 28,744,926, forward strand.
GTGATGTTGAGCATCTTTTCATGTGTTTGTTAGCCATCTGTATATCTTCTTTGGAGAAATGTCTGTTTGGTTCTTTGGCCCATTTTTTGATTGGGTCGTTTATTTTCCTGGAATTGAGCTGCAGGAGTTGCTTGTATATTTTTGAGATTAATTCTTTGTCAGTTGCAGAGCTACACTTTTTGAGCAGAGGGCATGGGTGCAGTGTTCACTGAGATACTGGGAGGTGAAATAATTCTCCCAAGTGTTGTGCATGTGCTCACTCAGTCATGTCCAACTCTGTGACCCATTGACTGCACCCCACCAGGTTCCTCTGTCCATGGAATTTCTCAGGCAAGAATGCTGGAGTCAGTTGCCATTTCCTACTCCATGGGATCTTCCTGACCCAGGGATCGAACCTGAATCTCCTGCATTGGCAGGTGGATTCTTTACCACTGCGCCACCTGGAAAGCCCAAATTCTCCCAAGACCCCATGGCTAATAAATGGCAGAGTTGGGGCTCCTGACTGCCGGGAGAGAGGGCTCTGTCTTCTACAACCTGCAGTGCCTGCCAATTCACTCCAAAGCTTTTATTAACTGGGGTGATTTTTATCCCCAATGGAGAGTGCAAATATGGGTATATTGTTTTATTTTTAACTTAAAATCAGAATGGGCGAGAGTATTAACAGGAATTTAGCACCCATCAGAGATGAGCATGAAATTCAGTATCTATTTTAGGGGCTCTACCCTTACCCTTCCATGAATTGGGCAAGAAAATTGAGGGACTTACAAGGTCTAAGGGAGAGTCATTCAGGCAGGGACAACCTGAAGCCTTTCAGCCTGCTACTGCTTGTTACTTCCCACTGCCACACAGTGTCGCTGTGGAGCAGCGGGCCACAGTCTGATAGACAAGGCTGATCCACCTGTATTACCTTCCTTAGATGTTTGGTTATAACAAACAAGATGGAGTACAAGGACATGCGCTCATCTTCTCCTGTGAGAGCTGCAAAAATGCAACACGCTGCTGAACAGCCATTGACAGGAGAATGCTGGATCCCAGCAAAAAAAGTTACCCCATGTCCAAGGGCAAAGGAGAAGCCCCAACAAGACAGTAGGAGGGGCAAAATTGCGTTTAAAATCAAACCCCGTACCCGCCTGAGAGGCTTAGAGGGCTCAAACAAAACCTTGTGTGCGCCAGGACCCAGAGAATCCACAGAGACCGAGCCAGACCTGCCTTTGAGTGTTTGAGTATCTCCTGAGGAGGCACAGATCAGCAGTGGCACTGCGGGGACAGGGGCTCTGGCTGCAGCAGGCCTGGAGCAGAAATTAAAAGGCGCTTGCTCCTTGGAAGAAAAGCTGTGGCCAACCTAGACAGCGTTATAAAAAACAGAGACATTACTTTACCAACAGAGGTCCGTATAGTCAAAGCTATGTTTTTTTCAGTAGTCGTGTATGGATGTGAGAGGTGGACCATAAAGAAGACTGAGTGCCAAAAGAATTGATGCTTTCAAACTGTGGTGTTGGAGAAGATTCTTGAGAGTCCCTTGGAAAGCAGGGAGATCCAACCAGTCAATCCTAAAGGAAATCAGTCCTGAATATTCATTGGAAGGACTGATGCTGAAGCTGAAGCTCCAATACTTTGGCCACCTGATGTGAAGAACTGACTCATTGGAAAAGACCCTGATGCTGGGAAAGATTGAAGGCAGGAGGAGAAGGGAACGACAGAGGATGAGATGGGTGGATGGCATCACTAACTCAGTGGACTTGAGTTTGAGCAAGCTCTGGGGGTTGGTGATGGATGGGGAAGCCTGGCATGTTGCAGTTCATGGGATCACAAAGAGTTGGACAGGACTGAGCAAATGAACTGAACTGAACTGAAAGTTAGGGCTTTGGGAATCCTGGTGAAGCCAAATCTGGCCTCTGTACCCTGATACCGAATTAGTTCTTGGAGACAGAGTTTTGAGTGAAGTAGAAAAGAATAGCTTTATTGCTTTGCCAGGCAAGGGAGGGCACAGCAGCTTCGTGCCCTCAAAACTGTGTCTTTACTCTTGAGTGGGCAGTGAGGAGTTTTACAGAAAAGAGGACGTGATCAGCTCATAAACATTCTTCTGATTGGTTGGTGGTTGATTGGGAGTCAGCATCATCAACCATCTGCTTCCAACCGGTCTGGGGTCTGTGTGCTTGTGGGCAGCATGTAGTGAACTCCCATCTGGTAGAGGTTTCAGTATCTGCAAAACAGCTCAAAGATTGCTGTGTGTATCCCTTGAGGGGAAACCAGGACCCTGCCCCAAAGCTACACTATTGTTTCTTGACTGTTCCTTCCTTGTCTCTGCAACCCCTTGTTGTTGTTGTTGAGTTGTTAAGTCTTGTCTGACTCTTCTGTGACCCCATAGACTGTAGCCCACTAGGCTCCTCTGTCCATGGGATTTCCCAGGCAAGAATACTGGAGTGGGTTGCCATTTACTTCTCCAGGGGATCTTCCTTTCGCAGCGATGGAACCCTCATCTTCTGAGTCTCCTGCAATGGCAGGTGGATTCTTTACCCCTGAGCCCCTGCATCCCCACTCTTCCCTAATTAGCAACTGTTTGAACCTGCCCACTAGAAATCGGGGAAGGTCATGGAGGCTGAGTGAGGCCTATTTCTTGTAATCAACAAATGGGAGACATAGAAAGGCCTTGTGCCCAGGAGTCCCACAGCATCCTGCTCAGTTTCACTGGGAAGAAAAGCCTTGTGGAAAGAAGTTAGGGGGAGAATCAGCTAGCTTGATTTCAGCTGCATTTCTAAGTCTACTTGCGGTTGAGTTGGGATCTCTGAAAGAGATGTGGAGAAGACCTAAGGACTTTCCTGGTGGCTCGGATGGTAAAGAATCTGCCTACAGTCCTGGAGACCTGGTTTCGATCCCTGGGTAGGGAAGGTCCCCTGGGGAAAGGAATGGCAACCCACTCCAGTATTCTTGTCTGGAGAATTCCGTGGACAGAGCAGCCTGGTGGGGAAGGCCCACAAATGTCTTATGGAGAAGGAACCTTGGTCCACACTTCCCAAACGTGGATTGGAGGGCAGAATCCAGAGTGTCTATTCAGCTGGTCCAGGGATGAAAAATTCCCTGTCCTATGCTCCTGGCAGATGTTGCTAATCAGTCACAAGAGGCTGTCCTGGGAGCCTGGCTGTTGCTTCACAGCCCATTCAGCAGTGCGTTCTACACAGTCACTAGCAATCAAATGTACTTGGTTTGAGAGAGGAACCATATTGGGCTTCCCTGTTGCCCTTCCCAAGACCTCAGCCATCTCTTCCCAATCTCTAGCACATTGGACAGAAGTAGTGTAACCTATTACTTGGTCTCTGGTGTCAGATCACTGGGCTTGGAGTCCCAGCTCCACCTCCTGGTCACTGTGGTCTTTGTCTTGGTGCTTATTCACACCTAACCCCAACTGTCTGTCCTGTGAAATGGAGCAGCACCAGCATCAACCTCCTAAGAATGGTGGTGGTGGTAGTGGTGGTGTGTGTACGTGTGTGTGTGTGTACGTGTGTGTGTGTGTGTACATGTGTGTGTGGGTAGACAGCAGGTATCTAGCCCTATGTCTGGCTAGGTGTTCTGCAAATGAGATTCTTTCCTCTTCCCTCTAAAGAGTCCCACAGGTAGGTTTGGGGGTTGAGTGTAGGCATTGGTTAGAAGGTAGAATTGGAAGAAGATGGAGCAATCAGGGAATAGACTTTGCAGGGCCTTGAGGTCAGGGTTGGGACTTTTGTCTTTTTCTTAAAAATCAAATTGAGTAGGAGATGAACAGGTTTGGCTTCTCAGAGTTTGCCATGCTCCCTCCCATCTTTTGTTCAGCTTGCCCTCTTTGCTAGAAAGCTGTTTTCTTGTCTCCTGTCTCAAGCCAATCTTGCATCTAGTTAACTTTCGGAAGTCTTCCAGATGGCTCTCAATGATCACCTCCTCAGAGAAGCCTTCCCTGATCTCTTTCTGCCTTGTGTTATATGCTCCCAGGACCCACACCATTAACCTCATAGCACACCCACACTTGTAGTTTCACATTTAGTTGTGTAGTTATATGACAAAACTGACTCTGCATGTGTGCTAAACCGCTTCAGTCGTGTCTGACTCTGTGTGACCCCATGGACTGTGGTCAGCCACACTCCTCTGTCCGTGGGATTCTCCAGGCAAGAATACTGGAGTGAATCATCATGCTCTCCTCCAGGGGATCTTCCCAACCCAGAGACTGGACCTGTGCCTCTTATGTCTCCTGCATTGGCAGGTGAGTTCTTTACCACCAGTGCCACCTGGGAAGCCCCCGCTAGCCTCTAAGCTGTTATCTCCCTAGAGCCTCACCCAGCAGATGCCCAATAAGTATTAATATGTCAAATACTGAATAAGAGACAGTGTTGTGCTCTAGAAATGTCACTCTGACCACATGGAGGAGAGGACACAGAGCCATGAGGGAAGCAGAGAAACCATGGAGGAGGCCGATCCTCCAAACCAAATGAAACGTCAAGGTGGCCTTGAACTTAGATGGTGACAATGAGCTTGGAGGGAAGTAGGTTATGTCAAGTGCAAGGAAAGGAAACTTTGTATTAATAAATTACCAGCAGACATTTTTATTCATTCCTCCTTTCTTTTTTGGATATTACAACTGGCTTCTTGCTTAATAGAAATTTCCAAAGGATAAGAAGAAGAGGCAAAGTAAACCTGGTGGCTCAGACAGTAAAGAATCTGCCTGCAGTGTGGGAAACTCAGGTTTGATGCCCTGGAGAAGGGAATGTCTACCCACTCCAGTATTCTTTCCTAGAGAATTTCATAGACAGAGGAGCCTGGAGGACTACAGTCCATGGGGTCACAAAGAGTTGGACATGACTGAGTGACTAACACTTTCAGACTTCTATGAAAATGTAAACTATTTTGCAAACTGAGATGGGGGAAGGCTCCTAGTCCCCATGCTAATCAGAAGTGGGCAGAGCCCATCTTGGGACCCACTTTCCCCACTGGTTCTCCAAGAAAGGATGTTACTAGCCTGTGAAATCTGTACCTTGATCTGCCAACCCACAGCTCAAAATGCCCAGTGTGTCTTATGAGCTCAGTGGATTAGCTACTGAGTGGAGAGGAAAAGGCTTATTCAAGTCAGCAAAGCTGAAAGCCTTGTTTGAACTGTGATGTTTCCTGCCGAGCACTTTATGAATATGCAGAATCAAACAGGAACTAATAGGAGCCAGAGGGAGCAGGCAGATAGAGGCTTTCTTTAAAATCCCAGCCAATGGAGGCACACAATCATTAAAACACACAACAGGCTGTTAAAGACACTTTCAAAAAGAGCTTTCTATTGAGTAATATCCTGGGGGACTTTTATTATTATTTTTTTCTTTGTAGAAAGTTTTCCAGGGGCGACACCAAATGTTCTAAAGCAAGTGGCTGTCTCAAAGGGCTGGACAGAAGCGGAGGGCAGCCTTCCTGCAGGGGACAAAATCGGATCTCCGATCTGGGCCTTCAAAAGGCACTTGCCTCCTTTTCCAGCTGATCTGTCTAATCTCCCAGATTCATTTACACTTTTCAGTTTGATGGTCTCCACTTGACAGCATGGCCCATATGCTTGAAGCTTTTGATGGAAATGGTCCTGCTTGAATTCCCTTATTTAGTTTTAATTTCCTAATTTTAGGTTCGGCTCTGGGTATTTTAACCACTTGTGAAAGTAAACGGCAACCTCTCCTTTTGAACGCCTCACTGAGTTACTCCCTCTTCCTCCCTGGAGCCTGAAGTCCCTGCCTGGGGTCACCTTGAAGATTTCTTGGCAAAAAGCTTAGTAAATACTTATTGTTGATTATTTATGCAGGAGACACCTCCTGGCACCTCTTATCTCCAGGGGTGATGGCAGAAGCTGTGATTTTCCTTATTTAATATTAAAGTCTTCCCTTTTTCCTTTATTTCTTTGGGTATCTGGATCTTTCTTATTTGACATCAAGCTCATAGGAGGCTTCTGTTTCCATCCTCCCTCTAAATAAAAGCTATTTAATGAAAAGTAAAAAAAAAATATAATGACACTGGAAAATAAATTCTGCTACTTTTTCTTGCCTAAATACCAGCTAATTAGACCCAAGACCACCTTGGTTATCATCTTCATGGTTTTCTCCTTTGGTAGTTTGTCAAAATGGCACCCTGCCCAAAAGCCATGTCATGTGACTTTATAGAGCCCTCCCACTTTGGCTCTGGACCACCACGTGACTTCACTGGGCCAATACAGTGTCAGCAAATGTGACTAGCAGACGCAAGCAATCCTTCCTGATTGGTCCTGTCTGTTCTTGCCCTCGGCCACTGCCATAACAAGGACATTCCCAGGCTCGCCCACTGGTCTCAGGGAGAGGATGAGAGATGCATGGAGCAGAACTGAATCTCGCAGTCCTCCTAGCTGACGTCTAGCCAAGACCAGAAGGGAGAACCACTGAGCCAAGTAGACTCATGAGCTAAAATAACTATCCTGTCAAGACACTGAGTCTGGGGGGAGTTTGTTACATAGCATTATTTTAGCAACAGATAGCTACTATATCCTGAGAATGCAGCTATGAATGGTTCTGCATATTCCTTCCTATTGCAGGGAATATAGATTAAATAGCTGAGCGTATTGGGAGAAAGCCATGGCTGCGCTGACAGTAGTGTATCAGCTGGGCTGGGCTTCCCCAATGGCTCAGGAGGTAAAGAATCCCTCTGCAATGTGGGTGACACAGAAGACATGAGTTCGATCCTTGGGTCAGGAAGATCCCCTGGAGGAGGAGATGGCAACCCACTCCAGTATTCTTGCTTGGGAAATCCCATGGACAGAGGAGCCTAGTGGGCTATAGTCTATGGGGTCTCAAAGAGTCGGATGCAACTGAGTATAGCATAGCACATCAGCAGGGCTGGTTTTTTAGAAGAGATGCCTGAAATTTTTCAACCAAGAAAACTAAAAAATTTAACTCTTGGAAGCTGAGAAGCTGAGGGAGATCTTCCTTGGTTTCAGCCTTTTTTTTTTTTTTAACCCTTTGTTCTATTGGTGGGAGAAGGTCTGATTGAGTGATGTTGGATATCTCTGAATGTTAGTACACTGCCTGCCTATTGCTTGTATGGCCAGTAAACCTAATAAGCTGGTTCCAGTCTGCAAAACAATAATGAATCTTTTTATGAGTCTTTGGAGGCTGCACACGGGAATGAAACTCACTGGTATTTGAGGTTTACTGCCCAGACAAGCTTCGAAATACCTAAATCTTTTAAAATAGATAATCTTTTTTAGCTACACTTGTTTTTTGCAGAAGGAGTATATAATCTATGTCTTCATGAAAAATCCATTTCCTGATACTTGATTCATAACTGTGATTTTGGAGTCCTGAAAAGAACTTTTATTTTTTAAATATAAAATGAATTTATTTGAGTGATTTGATTTATTATGGTTGACCTTCCTCATCCCTAACATAAGACAGAATATGAAGTAATAGTTGATATTAACTGGAAGTTATGGAGTACTGGTCATTTCCGGCCCAGAATCCAGTATACACAGTTTCTCTGATAAATGTATCCTCAATTTCCTCTCAGTTACTGTGTCTCCCCTACTTTTAGTCCATGTGTTTCTGGTGGATTTAACTTCACCATGATGATCTCCATGTCCTTCCCTATTCCCTCTCACTTCCTCCAGAGGTAAGCATGTGGCCCAAGCCTGGCCAATCTGACTCTCATATCCTTTAAAACACTGGGGTATTGTCACATGACCCAAGCAAAGCCAATGAGGTCACTGTGATCCAATTAAGACTTTTTGGCTTGTGCAGTCAGAAAAGAGGCATGCTTTCTCTTTCCTGTTGATACTGGAGCTCTGAGAATGTAAGCCTAGTATTTCTAGAAACCATCTTGTTGCCAGAGGAAGCTACCTGTCTTTAGATGGAGCCTGCACAAGGGGGGTGCAGACATGAAAGTTGGAGGGACACATGGTACCAATGACATTGTTTGAGCTCCTGGATCTAGCCATACCTGAAGCTACATAACCTGTGATTTACATTTTCGTGAGCTGATTTTCTCCCTTTGATGGCACTTTTGAGTTGTTATTTTTTGCACCAACAGCCAGAATTTCTCATTAAGAAATGATGTTTGGAGAGCACAACTCCTTATTAAAAAAGAAATAAGAATCTTCTTGGAGCTTGAGAAAAGATGGGACAAAGAAAGACTTGAAGGATGTTTTGATGAGAGGGAAACAGATATTCTGTAGCTAAAGGGGAAATGCAGAGGCTTGGAGGTGTTGTGAGAGTGGGAGAAATGCCATATTTGATGAAGCTGAAAGTGTTTTCCTTGACAAGATGGACTATTATGTTTTTGATAATGAGAATTATGCCACTCCCTATGTCTCCCTTTTTATTTATTTATTTGGCTATGCCAGGTTTTAGTTGTGGCATGTAGGATTATTAGTTTCAGCATGTGGGATCTTTAGTTGTAGCATGAGAACTCTTAGTTTTGGCCTGTGGGATCTAATTCCCTGACCAGGGATCAAACCCAGGATCCCCACATCAGGAGAGCAGAGTCTTAGCCACTGGACAACCAGGGAAGTCCCTGTGCTTCCCTTTTTAGTTTTGACTGCCAAGCTTTCTTGTATTCAGAAAGCCACATATGCTCTTGGTGGCCAGTACATATGTGTTGTCCCCATTCAGCTCAGTTTGATGAACATACACTCTGCACTCATTTATGCCAGACCATCAGAGGCTATGGGAATACCTAGATGTGTCTGTGGAGGAAAACAGATACATACACAAAAAATTAAATACAATCTATTAGTTGCCACCTGCTGTGGACTGAATTTTGCACTCCATTAAGTATGATGAAGCCTTAACCCTCAGTAGAGTGTATCTGGAGGTGGGGTCTAAGGGAGGTAAATAAGCTTAAATTATACACGACTGAAATGACTTAGCACACAGCACATGTGGTAGGGCAGGACCCCATCTAACAGAATTGGTGTCATCAGAGGAGGAAGAGTCACCAGAGGTCACTCACTGTCTGTGTAGGTGCAGAGGAAAGGCCATGTGAGGGCATGTGAGAAGACAGTCATTTGCCAGCCAGGAAGAGAGCTCTCATCAGAAACGGAACACCGCCAGACCCTGATCTGGGACTTCCAGCTGCCAGGATGATGAGAAATGCATTCCTATTGTCTAAGCCATCCAGTCTGTGCTCTTTTGTTATGGCAGCCCGGTCTGAATAATATACTACTTATTCCTTAATTTCATGGTCTCTGTTCCTTATTATTTATAAATTCATCATTTCTACTGATTGCAATTCAGTGCTTGGTCACCATGAATCCCCTGGAAGGTAGGGTGAAGTACAAATAAATACATGTAAAAAGATCTGTTTGAAGTTTTCAGTTGTCTTCAAAGCATCAGTCTTAGCTTGCATGCGTGTGTGCTGAGTCATCTGTCTTGTCCAACTCTTTGTGACCCTATGGGACGTAGCCCACCAGGCTCCTCTGTCTTTGGGATTCTCCAGGCAAGAATACTGGAGTGGGTTGCCGTGCTCTCCTCCAGGGGATCTTCCCGACCCAGGGATTGAACCCACGTCTCTTACATCTCCTGCATTGGCAGGCAAGTTCTTTACCACTGGCGCCACCTGGGAAACCCCCAACCTCAGCTTGTATTTCCTCAAAAACCAACCCCAAGACAGGGACCCAAGCAGGTGGCTTGCCTGGGGAAATAGACCCCATGAATCACATTGAAGGAGGGGAGGGTGGAAAGAGGGGAAAAGGAGATAATCCAGTAAAGTTTCATTCATGAGCAGGTTCTTGGGCAACTGGGGCTCCATCCCCTCGGGAATCCTCTGAGAAAACGTGTACAACACACCTCCTGAGTTATTTGGGCTGAGAGGCTGGAATATAGCTTCATTGACTGAGGATTTCTCCCAGGCCACTGGATCCCAGGCACTTCTCCCTTCCCTGTGTGTGCTGCGCAAGCTCCCTGAACAAGTTCTGAGGCAAAGAACCAAACTAGAAAGAGGCAGGTACCTGAAGTGGGAAGCCAGCCACAGCCAGGGGCTATGGGCGAACTCAGAGGTAGACCAAGAATACCTGGGGTTGGATGGTAGCAACTGCTACAACCCAGGTATGAAGAAACATGGCCTGCGGACAGCACTCAACAAGGATTTTTTTAAAAAAATTATTTATTTTTGGCTGTATCGAGTCTTCATTGCTGCATGTGGGTTTTCTCTAGTTGCAGCAGGCAGGGGCTACTCTCATGTTGTAGTACTTCTCTTGTTGCGGAGTACAGGCTCTAGGGTGAATGGACTTCAGTAGTTGCAGCTTGTGGGCTCCAGAGCACAGGCTCAATAGTTGTGGCACATGGGCTTAGTTGCCCTGCGGCATGTGGGATCTTCCTGGATCAGCGATCAAACCTGTGTCTCCTGCCTTGGCACGTGAATTTTTAACCACTGAGCCACCTGGAAAGTCCTCAACAAGGATCTGAAAGGCTGTGAAAGCTGAGTCAGTTGCCACTCTGCTTTATCAAAAGCTTGTGGATAAACATTTTCAACAAGACTCCTCAGATGAGGAAAGCGTGAATGGTAATGCTTTCTGAAATCTGGCATATGATAATGTCAGTTAATGTTTGGATCATGGCATCTGCTCCCATCACTTCATGGCAAATAGATGGGGAAACAATGGAAACAGTGAGAGACTTTATTTTGGGGGGCTCCAAAATCACTGCAGATGGTTACTGCAGCCATGAAATTAAAAGATGCTTGCTCCTTGGAATAAAAGCTATGACCAACCTAGACAGCATATTAAAAAGCAGAGACATTACTTTGCCAACAAAGGTCTGTCTAGTCAAAGCTATGGTTTTTCCAGTGGTCATGTATGGATGTGAGAGTTGGACTATAAGGAAAGCTAAGCGCCGAAGAATTGATGCTTTTGAACTGTGGTGTTGGAGAAGACTCTTGAGAGTCCCTTGAACTGCAAGGAGATCCAGCCAGTCCATTGTAAGGGAAATCAGTCCTGAATATTCATTGAAAGGGCTGGCGCTGAAGCTGAAACTCCAATACTTTGGCCACCTGATGTGACAAAGTGACTCATTGGAAAAGACCCTGATGCTGGGAAAGATTGAGGGCAGGAGGAGAAAGGGACGACAGAGGATGAGATGGTTGGATGGCATCACTGACTCGATGGACATGAGTCTGAGTAAGCTCTGGGAGTCAGTGATGGGCAAGGAGTCATGTTGTGCTGCAGTCCATGGGGTCGCAAAGAGTCAGACACGGCTGAGCGACTGAACTGAACTGAATGTTTGGATGACTGCACCTGCTACCACATGCCTTCCTCCAGCTTATTAAGATATAACGTTGCTTGGTCTTGTGTTACCATATTTATTGGTTCCAGGATGCCACTGATGTCAAGACAGACTATTAATTTAAGAGCAGCTTTTTTGGAGGGCACAGGAAATGACATTAAATATGCATATCAACTACATGACACCTCCCAATTTCAGAAGAGTTAGAACGTGAAGGAAAAATATACATCTTAGAGACAAGGAAACAGTATATTCAGTTTCATAATACTGCCTACCTACTGTGTACAAAGTTCTAGTCTAAACTCTGATGTGGCTCCTCCATTAAAATTAATCAAAGTACATACTTATTTCTTATTTAACATTTTTGTTGATATATAATTCATAGGCCATACAATTCACTCCTTTAAAGTTCACAATTCAGTGGTTTTTAGTCTATTCACAGAGGTGTGCAGCCATCACCACTATCAATTTCAGGACATTTTCTTACCCTTTAACAATCTCTCCCCAGTCTCCCCTCACCCCACCTCCTGGCTACCACTCATCTATATTCTATCTCTAAAGATTTGCCTGTTCTGGACATTTTTTATAAATGGAATCATATAATTAAACATTTTTCATCACTTACTTCATGTACCAGGCACAGTTTTAAGCAGTTGATTAGTATTATGTAAATTGATCCTTCACAACTGGTCTACGAAATGGAGACACTCCACACCCTCCATACCCACGTATCTGATGAGAAGACTGAAGCAAAGAGAGATTAAGTGGCTTCTGGAAGGTCACACAGCTAGTAAGTGGCAGAAATGTGAATTTGTTGCCAGGTAATCTGCCCTGATATCATTCTTTTTAAAAAAAAATTATTTATTTTATTTTTGATTGCACTGGGTCTTTGTTGCTGCCCATGGGTTTTCTCTAGTTGCAGTGAGCGGGGGCTAGTCTCAAGTTGTAACACGTGGGGTTCTCTTTGCAGTGGCTTCTGTTGTTGCAGAGCATAGGCTCTTGGTGTGTAGGCTTCAGTAGTTGCAGTGCATGGGCTTAGTTGCATGTGGGATCTTCCCAGACCAGGGATTGAACCTGTGTCCCCTGCACTGGAAGGCAGATTCTTAACCGCTGGACCACCAGGGAAGTCCCCTGAAAATGTTCTTAACCTTTACTGACTAGCACTGAGGAAATGTGAGAACTTGGATTATCCTGAACCATATTCTGGAACTTTCCTTGCCATGTATTTAGTTGGGATGCTCCTCCATGGTGGGGCCACCTCTGTATGTGAAAGTTGATACTTCAGGATTATCTTCTGTAACAGGGAAGCCCTCCAAGCATTGATGTTCATGCCATGGAGAGGTTGCTCTGTGTTCTACCAATAGCTAGAGCCATTGGTTGTTGAGTGACCTCTTCCCTGGCTGGATCATCTATTTCCTTATGTATACGGTGAAAGTTCTAACTGACCCATTTCTGAAGTCTCATCTTGGGCTGCCTTTGACTATTTTCATCTCTATCATGATTTCTGGAGAAGACTGTGCTTTAAGAAATTAGCATCAATTCCAGTATGAAGATGCCCCTTTAATGAGACAGTGAAGAAAATGGCTTTGTTTTAGGTTAGTTTCCCAAAATGAATTTTGAAAAACATGAAATGCATGGTTTGATATTATGGAATGTTAAGCTAATTTTTAAGACAAGGGGGAAAAAAGGAAAAGAGGGTTATGATACTGTGAATTTGGGAAACATTGAGTTTAAGCAAAAACTGTGTATATGTTTACTACAGGACTTTTCAGAGTCTTTAATGTCCTATAATCTCTAGCATGAGGTTTCCCTGGTGGCTTAGACAATAAAGGATCTGCCTACAATGCGGGAGACCTGGGTTCAATCCCTGGGTCAGGAAGATCCCCTGGGGAAGGGAATGACTACCCACTCCAGTATTCTTGCCTGGAGAATTCCATGGAGAGAGGAGCCTGGTGGGCTACAGTCCATGGAGTCTCAAAGAGTCAGACACAACTGAACAACTTTGATTTTAATTTAATTATATTAACCTCCAGCACAGGGATTTCCTCGCTGTAGGGGACTCACACTGGGACACACTGCAGTCTGAGACACACCAGTGTCCTTTGCTAAGAACTACCTCTCCTCCTTAGCCATATGATGGTAGCAGGAGCAACTGTGTAACTAAGCCACTTGCTTCAATGGCTTCAGAGAGTGATTGTCCAAATCAAATGGGACAATCACAACATGATATCCCCTTGAACTAGTGAGTTCCTTCTCCTTGAGTCTGTATTTGGACCCCAGAGCAAGGTGAGGCAGTCTTTCCACATAACATGTAAAATGCAGGAGTTTTCAGTACTTTGTACTAAGTACTTAGTACATGGTATGTTCCAAGATGGGAATTGAGGATGCAACTTTTTATCCCAAACTTATCTGTATTAGCCTTTTAAGGAACAGCATTGTTTAAGCCTGTGCTCCACTGTTTCCACCTGGACTGCATTCTCATGAGTTTCAGAATATTCTTTCAGACTGTATGTTTCTCCTGTAATGAGAATTCAGGTAGGTAATTATAGGTAATTGCTGGCATTGTTTCAGTGGTTGCAGCATCGTGTGGCAGATATCTCTATATTCCTCTTGGTCTTTTCCTAATGGTCACAAAGCAGCTGCTGCTTCTCCAGCCATCCTTTTTTTTTTTTTTTTTTATCCAAAGCTAGGTAATGGAAGAAAAGGTCACATCAACTGCATTTTAAACTTTTCACCAATAAAGTTAAAGCTTACTCAGATTCTAGAAATCCTTACAGCAGAGCTTTCTTATGTCTCAACAACCAAAATTGTGTCTCATGGGATTCCTCATGTGCTAAGGAGGCTGGGAAATTTGGAAACAGAATTGTTGTGATTGGTTCAAATCAATCCCAATCCATTGATTGAGGCTGGACCCAGAGCTTAATCTAAGTTGAGGTTCTGTTTTCATGGAAAAAGGAAAGAGTGAGTAATGAGGAGTCAAAATTACAGAGCCTGCTTTGCCTGCAGGACCTCTGTACTTAGGTGGACACTTATGAGCCTTCTGGAAGCTTCCTGGTGCTCAGAGAACTATTCAAGCATCAATAAGCCAACAATCTTTCTGTTGGTGAGCCTTGAAGATGCCAGTTTCTCTCCTAAAGCAAATGTGTGAGATATAAGAATTATGGCCCTAGGCAGAATATAAGCATTTAAGGCAGCTGATCATTTTTCCTCTTGATTAATACTCTAACTTGTTCTCACCCTAACCTGACTTTAAATGATTTCACCATTTTTCTCTGTTGCCGATTAGTATCTATCTATCTATATTGGTTAGTGGATTCCTTTTTTTAAATTTTTAATTAACTAATATATTTTAATTGGAGGCTAATTACTTTACAATATTGTGGTGGTTTTTGCCATATGCTGACACGAACCAGCCACAGGTATACGTGTATCCCCCGTCCCAAACCCCCTCCCACCTCCCTTCCCATCCCGTCTTTCTGGGTTGTCCCTGTGCACCAGCTTTGAGTGCACTGTTTCATACATTGAACTTGGACTGGTCATCTGTTTCACATATAGTAATATACATGTTTCAATGCTGTTCTCTCAAATCATCCTACCCTCACCTTCTTCCACAGAGTCCAAAAGTCTGTTGTTTATTTCTATCTCTTTTGCTGTCTTGTGTATTGGCTCATCATTACCGTCTTTCTAAATTCCACATATATACGTTAATAATACTGTATTGGTGTTTTTCTTTCTGACTTACTTCATTCTGTGTAATAGGCTCCAGTTTCATCCACCTCATTAGAACTGATTCAAATGGCTGAGTAATATTCCATTGTGTATATGTACCCCGACTTTCTTATCCATTCGTCTGCCTATGGACATCTAGGTTGCTTCCATGTCCTAGCTATTGTAAACAGTGCTGTGATGAATATTGGGGTACATGTGTCTCTTTCAATTCTGGTGTCCTCTGTGTGTGTGCCCAGCAGTGGGATTGCTGGCTTGTATAGCAGTTCTATTTCCAGTTTTTTAAGAAATCTCCACACTGTTCTCCACAGTGGCTATACTAATTTGCATTCCCACCAACAGTGTAAGAGGGTTCCCTTTTCTCCATACCCTCTGCAGCATTTATTGTTTGTAGACTTTTAAAAAAATTTATTTAATTGGAGGCTAATTACTTTACAATATTGTACTGGTTTTTGCCATGCATTGACATGAATCAGCCATGGGTGTACCTGTGTTCCCCATCCTGAGGCCCCCTCCCACCTCCCTCTCTATCCCATCCCTCTGGATCATCCCAGTGCACCAGCCCTGAGCACGCTGTCTGATGCATCAAACCTGGACTGGTGATCTGTTTCACATATGATAATATACATATTTCATTGCTATTCTCTCAGATCATCCCACCCTTGCCCTCTCCCACAGAGTCCAAAAGACTGTTCTATACATCTGTGTCTCTTTTGCTGTCTCGCATATAGGGTTATCATTACCATCTTTCTAAATTCCATATATATGCATTAGTATACTGTATTGTGTTTTTCTTTCTGGCTTACTTCACTCTGTATACCCACAGAAGGATCCTTTATGACCCACCTCCCAGAGTAATGGAAATAAAAGCAAAAATAAACAAATGGGACCTAACTAAACTTAAAAGCTTTTGCACAAAGAAGGGAACTATAAGCAAAGGTAAAAGACAGCCTTCAGAATGGGAGAAAATAATAGCAAACGAAGCAACTGACAAAGAATTAATGTCAAAAATATACAAGCAACTCCTGCAGCTCAATTCCAGAGAAATAAACAACCCAATCAAAAAATGGGCCAAAGAGCTAAACAGACATTTCTCCAAAGAAGACATACAGATGGCTAACAAACACATGAAAAGATGCTCAGCATCACTCATTATCAGAGAAATGCAAATCAAAACCACAATGAGTTACCATCTCACGCCAGTCAGAATGACTGCTATCAAAAAGTCTACAAACAGTAAATACTGGAGAGGGTGTGGAGAAAAGGGAACCCTCTTACACTGTTGGTGGGAATGCAAACTAGTACAGCCACTATGGAGAACCGTGTGGAGATTCCTTTAAAAGCTGGAAATAGAACTGCCATATGACCCAGCAATCCCACTGCTGGGCATACGCACTGAGGAAACCAGAATTGAAAGAGACACATGTACCCCAGTGTTGATCGCAGCGCTGTTTATAATAGCCAGGACATGGAAGCAGCCTAGATGCCCATCAGCAGACGAATGGATTAGGAAGCTGTGGTACATATACACAATGGAATATTACTCAGCCATTAGAAAGAATACATTTGTTTTTAGACTTTTTGATTGCAAGTGTTCTGACCAGCAGTGTGAGATGGTACTTCATTGTGGTTTTGATTTGTATTTCTCTGAAAATAAATGATGTTGAGCATCTTTTCATGTGTCTCCTAGCCATCTGTATGTCTTTTTGGAGAAATGTCTGTATAGTTCTTTGGCCCATTTTTTGATTGGGTCATTTATTTTTCTGCTATTGAGCTGCATGAGCTGCTTGTATATTTTTGAGATTAATTCTTTGTCAGTTGCTTCATTTGCTATTATTTTCTCCCATTCTGAAGGCTGTCTTTTCACCTTGCTTATAGTTTCCTTCTTTGTGCAAAAGCTTTTAAGTTTGATTAGGTCCCATTTGTTTATTTTTGCTTTTATTTCCATTACTCTGGGAGGTGGGTCATAGTGGATCTTGCTGTGATTTATGTCAGAGTGTTTTACCTATGTTTTCCTCTAGGAGTTTTATAGTTTCTGGTCTTATATTTAGATCTTTAATCCACTTTGAGTTTATTTTTGTGTATGGTGTTAGCACGTGTTCTAGTTTCATTCTTTTACAGGTAGTTGACCAGTTTTCCCATCACCACTTGTTAAAGAGATTGTCTTTTCTACATTGTATGTTTTGCCTCCTTTGTCAAAGGTAAGGTGTCCATAAGGTCATGGATTTATCTCTGGGCTTTCTATTTTGTTCCATTGATCTATATTTCTGTCTTTGTGCCAGTACAATACTGTCTTGATGACTGTAGCTTTGTAGTAAAGTCTGAAGTCAGGTAGGTTAATTCTTCCAGTTCCATTCTTCTTTATCAAGACTGCTTTGGCTACTTGAGGATTTTTGTATTTCCATACAAAGTGTGAAATTATTTGTTCTAGTTCTGTGAAAAATACCATTGGTAGCTTGATAGGGATTGCATTGAATCTATAGATTGCTTTGGGTAGTATACTCATTTTCACTGTATTGATTCTTCCAATCCATGAACATGGTATATTGCTCCATCTATTTGTGTCATCTTAGATTTCTTTCATCAGTGTTTTATAGTTTTCTATATTAGGTCTTTTGTTTCTTTAGGTAGATTTATTCCTAAGTATTTTATTCTTTTCATTGCAATGGTGAATGAGATTGTTTCCTTAATTTCTCTATTTTCTCATTGTTAGTGTATAGGAATGCATGGGATTTCTGTGTATTAATTTTATATCCTGCAACTTTACTATATTCATTGATTAGTTCTAGTAATTTTCTGGTGGTGTTGTTAGGGTTTTCTATGTAGAGGCATGTCATCTGCAAACAGTGAGAGTTTTACTTCTTTTCCAATCTGGATTACTTTTATTTCTTTTTCTCTGATTGCTGTGGCTAAAACTTCTAAAACTACATTGAATAGTAGTGTTGAGAGTGGGGACCCTTGTCTTGCTCCTGACTTTAGGGGAAATGCTTTCAATGTTTCACCATTGATGATAATGTCTGCTGTGGGTTTATCATATATGGCTTTATTATGTTGAGGTATGTTCCTTCTATGCCAGCTTTCTGGAGGGTTTTTATCACAAATGACTGTTGAATTTTGTCAAAGGCTTTCTCTGCATCTATTGAGATAATCATATGGTTTTTAGCTTTCAATTTGTTAATGTGGTGTATCACATTGATCGATTTGTGAATATTGAAGAAGCCTTGCATCCCTGCAATAAAGCCCACTTGGTCATGGTGTATGACCTTTTTAATATGTTGTTGGATTCTGTTTGCTAGAATTTTGTTGAGTATTTTCACATCTGTTTTCATCAGTGATATTGTCCTGTAGTTTTCTTTTTTTGTGTGTGGCATCTTTGTCTGGTTTTGGTATTAGGGTGATGGTGGCCTCATAAAATGAGTTTCGGAGTTTACCTTCCTCTGCAATTTTCTGGAAGAGTTTGAGTAGGATAGGTGTTAGCTCTTCTCTAAATTTTTGATTGAATTCACCTGTGAAGCCATCTGGTCCTGGGCTTTTGTTTGTTGGCAGATTTTTTATTACTTTTTCGATTTCCGTGCTTATGATGGGTCTGTTAAGATTTTCTATTTCTTCCTGGTTCAGTTTTGGAAGGTTATATTTTTCTAAGAATTCCTCCATTCCTTCCCAGTTGTCCATTGTATTGGCATATAGTTGCTGATAGTAGTCTCTTATGATCCTTTGTATTTCTATGTTGTCTGTTGTGATTTCTCCATTTTCATTTCTAATTTTGTTGATTTGACTCTTCTCCCTTTTTTTCTTGATGAGTCTGGCTAATGGCTTGTCCATTTTATTTTTCTTCTCAAAGAACCAGCTTTTAGTTTTGTTGATTTTTGCTATATTCTCCTTTGTTTCTTTTTCATTTATTTCTGCTCTAATTTTTATGGTTTCTTTCCTTCTGCTAACCCTGGGGTTCTTCATTTCTTCTTTTTCTAGTTACTTTAGGTGTAAAGTTAGGTTATTTGATTTTTCTCTTGTTTCTTGAGGTAAGCTTGTATTGCTATGAACCTTCCCCTTAGAACTGCTTTTACTGAATCCCATAGGTTTTGGGTTGTCGTGTTTTCATTTTCATTTGTTTCTATGCGTATTTTGACTTCCTTTTTTATTTCTTATGTGATTTGTTGGTTATTTAGAAGTGTGTTGTTTAGCCTCCATTTGTTTGTATTTTTAATAGTTTTTTTTTCGTGTAGTTGACATCTAATCTTACTGCATTGTGATCAGAAAAGATGTTGAAATGATTTTAATTTTTTTGAATTTACCAAGGCTAGACTTATGGCCCAGGATGTGATCTATCCTGGAGAATGTTCCATGTACACTTGAGAAAAAGGTGAAATTCATTGTTTTGGCGCGATATGTCCTATAGATATCAATTAGGTGTTATTGGTCCATTGTATCATTTAAAGTTTGTGTTTCCTTGCTAATTTTCTATTTGGTTGATCTATCCATAGGTGTGAGTGGGGTATTAAAGTCTCCCACTATTATTGTGTTACTGTTAATTTCCCCTTTCATACTTGTTAGCATTTGCCTTACGTATTGAGGTGCTCCTATGTTGGGTGCATATATATTTATAATTGTTATATCTTCTTCTTGGATTGATCCTTTGGCCCTTATGTAGTGTCCTTCTTTGTCTCTTTTCACAGTCTTTATTTCAAAGTCTATTTTATTTGCCATGAGTATTGCTACTCCTGCTTTCTTTTGGTCTCTATTTGCATGAAATATCTTTTTCCAGCCCTTCACTTTCAGTATGTATGTGTCCCTTGGTTTGAGGTGAGTCTCTTGTAGACAGCATGTATAGGAGTCTTGTTTTTGTATCCATTTGGCCAATCTTTGTTTTTTGGCTGGGGCATTCAACCAATTTACATTTAAGGTAATTATTGATAAGTGTGATCCCGTTGCCATTTACTTTGTTGTTTTGGGTTCAAGTTTATAAACCTTTTCTGTGTTTCCTGTCTAGAAAAGATCCTTAGGCATTTGTTGAAGAGCTGGTTTGGTCATGCTGAATTTGCTCAGCTTTTGCTTGTCTGTAAAGCTTTTGATTTCTCCTTCATATTTGAATGAGATCCTTGCTGGGTAGAGTAATCTGGGTTGCAGATTTTTCTCTTTCATGACTTTAAGAATATCCTGCCATTCCCTTCTGGCCTGAAGAGTTTCTATTGAAAGATCAGCTGTTATCCTTATGGGGATCCCCTTGTGTGTTATTTGTTGCTTTCCCTTGCTGCTTTTAATATTTGCTCTTTGTGTTTGATCTTCATCAGTTTGTTTAATATGTGTCTTGGGGTGTTTTGCCTTGGGTTTATCCTGTTTGGGACTCTCTAGGTTTTTTGGGCTTGGGTAGCTATTTCATTCCCCATTTTAGGGAAGCTTTCAACTATTATCTCCTCAAGTATTTTCTCATGTCCTTTCTTTTTGTCTCCTTCTTCTAGGACTCCTATGATTTGAATGTTTGGGCATTTAACATTCTCCCAGAGTCTCTGAGGTTGTCCTCATTTCTTTTAATTCTTTTTTCTTTTTTCCTCTCTGCTTCATTTATTTCCACCATTCTATCTTCCAACTCACTTATCCTATCTTCTTCCTCAGTTATTCTACTGTTGGTTCCCTCCAGAGTGCTTTTGATTTCATTTATTGCATTATTCATTATTGATTGACTCTTCTTTATTTCTTCTAGGTCCTTATTAAACATTCTTGCTTCTTCTCAATCCTTGTCTCCAGGCTATTTATCTGTAACTCCATTTTATTTTCAAGATTTTGGATCATCTGTACTATCATTATTCTAAATTCTTTTTCAGGTAGACTCCCTATCTCCTCCTCTTTTGTTTGGTTTGGTGGGCATTTATCATGTTCCTTTACCTGCTGAACATTTCTCTGCCTTTTCATTTTGTTTAGATTGCTGTGTTTGGGGTGGCCTTTCTGTAGGCTGAAAGTTCGTGGTTCCTCTTTACTGTGGAGCCTGCTCCCTGTGAGTGGGGTTGGACTAGTGGCTTGTCAAGGTTTCCTGGTTAGGGGAGCTTGCATCTGTGTTCTGGTGGGTGGAGCTGAATCTCTTCTCTCTGAAGTGCAATGATGTGTCCAGTGGTGAGTTTTGGGATGTCTGTGGGTTTGGCATGGCTTTGGACAGCCTGTCTTTTAATGCTCAGGGCTGTGTTCCTGCTTTGCTGGAAAATTAGCATGGTTTGTCTTGCTCTGGAACTTGTTGGCTCTTGGGTGGAGCTTGGTTTCAGTGTAGGTATGGAGGCTTTTGGGTGAGCTCTTTTCTATTAATGTTCCCTGGAATCAAGAGTTCTCTGATGTTCTCAGGTTCTGGAGTTAAGTCTCCTGCCTCTGGCTTTCCATCTTATTCTTACAGTAGCCTCAAGACTTCACCATCCATACAGCACAGGTGATAAAACATCTAGATTAATGGTGAAACAATTCTCCACAGCAAGGGACACCTAGAGAAGTTCACAGAGTTACATGGAGAAGAGAAGAGGGAGGAGGGAGACAGAGGTGACCAGGAGAAGAAGAGAGGAAGTCAAAAGGGGAGAGACCGATCTAGCCAGTAATCAATTCCCTAAGTGTTCTCCTTAGCCTGGAATACCCAGAGAAAGTCACAGAGTTAAGTAGAGAAGAGAAGGGGGAGGGAGGAGATAGAGGTGACCAGGGAGAGAAAAGGGAGAGTCAAACAGAGAGAGAGCATCAAGCCAGTAATCACACCCCTAAGTGAAAATGGATACTGAAGATTAGATTCTTAAAGGTACAAAATTGATAACAAATACCAAAAAGCAAAGATTAAAAATCTAGAGTAGAGTTTAGACAATCAAAAAACAATATTAAAAATACAAAACAAAATCAATCACAAAAATTATAAAAATATATATGTGAAATTTGCTTTAAAAATAGGGTATTTTTTTTTTGCAAGGTAATAGTAGGCTATAAAAATGAAAATTAAAGGCATAATAAAGAACTTAAATTTAAAAAACAAATTGAAAAGTGATAATAGTGAAAATATATCTAGGAATTTCTCTGGATCTGTTGTGGGCAGTGTGGGGTCGTTCAGTTCCAGATAGTTCCTTGTTTCAACTTGTACTTGTTCTCAAGGTCTGTTCAGTTCAGTTCAGTCGCTCAGTCGTGTCCAACTCTTTGTGACCCCACGAACCGCAGCACGCCAGCGCTCCCTGTTCATCACCAACTGCCGGAGTTTACCCAAACTCATGTCCATCGAGTCAGTGATGCCATCCAACCATCTTATTCTCTGTCATCCCCTTCTCCTCCTGCCCCCAATCTTTCCCAGCATCAGGGTCTTTTCCAAAGAGTCAACTCTTCGCATGAAGTGGCCAAAGTATTGGAGTTTCAGCTTCAGCATCAGTCCTTCCAATGAACACCCATGGCTGATCTCCTTTAGGATGGACTTGTTGGATTTCCTGGTAGTCCAAGGGACTCTCAAGAGTCTTCTCCAACACCACAGTTCAAAAGCATCAGTTCTTCGGCACTCAGCCTTCTTCACAGTCCAACTCTTACATCCATACATGACCACTGGAAAAACCATAGCCTTGACTAGATGGAACTTGTTGGCAAAGTAATGTCTCTGATTTTTCATATGCTATCTAGATTGGTCATAACTTTCCTTCCAAGGAGTAAGCGTCTTTTAATTTCATGGCTGCAATCACCATCTGCAGTGATTTTGGAGCCCCCAAAAATAAAGTCTGACAGTGTTTCCACTGTTTCCCCATCCATTTCCCATGAAGTGATGGGACCAGATGCCATGATCTTAGTTTTCTGAATGTTGAGCTTTAAGCCAACTTTTTCACTCTCCTCTCTCACTTTCATCAAGAGGCTCTTTAGTTCCTCTTCACTTTCTGCCATAAGGGTGGTGTCATCTGCATATCTGAGGTTATTGATATTTCTCCCAGCAATCTTGATTCCAGTTTGTGCTTCTTCCAGCCCAGCGTTTCTCATGATGTACTCTGCATATCAGTTAAATAAGCAGGGTGACAATATACAGCCTTGACATACTCCTTTCCTATTTGGAACCAGTCTGTTGTTCCATGTCCAGTTCTAACTGTTGCTTCCTGACCTGCATACAGCTTCCTCAAGAGGCAGGTCTGGTGGTCTGGTATTCCCATCTCTTTCAGAATTTTCCAGTTTCTTGTGATCCACACAGTCAAAGGCTTTGGCAGAGTCAATAAAGCAGACATAGATGTTTTTCTGGAACTCTCTTGCTTTTTCGATGATCCAGCAGATGTTGGCAATTTGATCTTTGGTTCCTCTGCCTTTTCTAAAACCAGCTTGAACATCTGGAATTTCACGGTTCACGTATTGCTGAAGCCTGGATTCGAGAATTTTGAGCATTACTTTACTAGCGTGTGAGATGACTACGATTGTGCAGTAGTTTGAGCATTCTTTGGCATTGCCTTTCCTTGGGACTGGGATGAAAACTGACCTTTTCCAGTCCTGTGGCCACTGGTGAGTTTCCCAAATTTGCTGGCATATTGAGTACAGCACTTTCACAGCGTCATCTTTCAGGATTTAAAATAGCTCAACTGGAATTCCGTCACTTCCACTAGCTTTGTTCGTACTGATGCTTTCTTAGGCCCAGTTGACTTCACATTCCAGGATATCTGGCTCTAGGTGAATGATCATACTATCGTGATTATCTGGGTCATGAAGATCTTTTTTGTATAGTTCTTCTGTGTTTTCTCGCCATCTCTTCTTAATATCTTCTGCTTCTGTTAGGTCCATACCATTTCTGTCGTTTATCAAGCCCATCTTTGCATGAAATGTTCCCTTGATATCTCTAATTTTCTTTAAGAGATCTCTAGTCTTTTCCATTCTGTTGTTTTCCTCTATATCTTTGCATTGATCGCTGAGGAAGGCTTTCTTTTCTCTCCTTGCTATTCTTTGGAACTCTGCATTCAGATGGGAATATCTTTCCTTTTCTCCTTTGCTTTTCACTTCTCTTCTTTTCACAGCTATTTGTAAGCCCTCCTCAGACAGCCATTTTGCTTTTTTGCATTTCTTTTCCATGGGGATGATCTTGATCCCTGTCTCCTGTACAGTGTCACGAACCTCCGTCCATAGTTCATCAGGCACTCTGTCTATCAGTTCTAGTCCCTTAAATCTATTTGTCACTTCCACTGTATAATCATAAGTGATTTGATTTAGGGCATAACTGAATGGTCTAGAGGTTTTCCCTGCTTTCTTCAATTTAAGTCTGAATTTGGCAATAAGGAGTTCATGGTCTGAGCACCTCCAATGCTTAGTCAATGTTAACTACAGGGTTTTATTTAATCTGTTGCACCTGTCAGTTCCAGAGCGGTTCCCTCTTTGTTTATTTTGGCTTCCTCTTTTTGCAAGTCTCTTCAGAGTCTAATTTCCGCCCTGACACAAGGGGGTGAAGGTGGTCACTTATTTAGGCTCACTTGTTTAGTTGTGGGGCGGGAGGGACACTGCAAACAAATATCGCTGGCATGTGTGGGGAGTGCTCGCCCACACTGGGTTTGCCCCAGCTCAAGGCAGTGTGTGCTTTCCGGGTCTACACTGCTCAGGCTCCAGGGTGCTCTGCAGGGCATTGTCCAAAGTGGGCCCTGCGTTTCGTGGACTTCCCAGGTCTCAGCTGCTCAAGTTCAGGTTTGCGGGTACTCCACAAGGGCACACACTTTGTTGGGCATGTCTGTGCCCTTCCCAGGTCCAAGCAGCTCAGGCGACCAGGTGTTTGGAGAGCCCACTGTCCCAGGTGGGCCGTGCGTCTTAATTATCTCCTTGGTCTGGCCACTCGGTTTCCCAGGTGCGCTGCGAGAGTGCCATCTCACGTGTGCCCTGGGTCTCCTCTGGGGAGCTGATCTCAGGCTGCAACCTTCCTGGAAGATGTCAACCGTCCAGGATCCCAGGAAGACGTGGTGAGCGACAGGGAGCCTACTCACAGTTTGGTCGAGGATGCCGGTCTCTGGGGTCAAGATTGCAGCAGCCCCTTGCCTTCCCTCTGGCTGCTGCCCACCTGCCTCTCTGCCTCAGGAGGCGGGAGGGCCCTGTACGAAGCTGGCTAGCTCGCCTTTGGTGTTCGCTCAATCCTTTGTTCTGTGAGCGGGCCAGGCTGTGTGTTAGAGCCTTTCATGGAAAAGTTTTCCTTTTCTTTTCTCTCTGGTAATCCCACAGTTTGGGTTGCTATCTCACTTTAGCTCCGTCAGTTTGTCCCCAGGGCATTCAGGCCTGGTCCCTACTCTAAGCTCCGATTATGCCACCTGTGCCTCCCTGTCCAGCCCCTACTTGCTGGTGGCGGTCGTGAGCGTCTGGGGTACTTCTCTGCTGGCAGTTGTGGTTAGGCGCCTGTTCTGTGGCTTTGTTTGTTTGTTTTTTTCCTCCCGGTTATGTTGCTCTCGAAAATTCCAAAACTCCCCACAGACCCACTTGTGAGAGGGTTTCCTACTGTTTGAAAACTTCTCCTCCTTCATGACTCCCTCCCCAGGTCTCTGTCCCTAACTCTTTTGTCTCTCTTTTTGTCTTTTATATTTTGTCCTATCTCTTTTTGAAGAGAATGGGCTGCCTTTCTGGGTGCCTAGTATCCTCTGCCAGCATTCAGAAGCTGTTTTGTGGAAGTTGCTTGGCATTCAAAGGATCTTTAGGTGAATTTGTTGGTGGGGGGAAGGGGTCTCCCCATCCTATTCTTCTGCCATCTTCGGTTAGGAGAGCAGTGGTTTCCTTCTTTTAGGATTATTTTTCGGGGGGGTGTGGGCCATTCTTAAAGTCTTTATTAAAGTTGTTACAATATTGTTTCTGTTTTATGTTTTGGTATTTTGGTCCTGAGGCATGTTGGGTCTTAGCTCCACAACCAGGGGTTGAACCAGGACTCCTTGCACTGGAAGGCAAAGTCTTTACCTCTGGACCTCAGGGAACCCTGTTAGTGGGTTCTTATACATATTTCCTTGATGTGCAATTGCCCCTCAGAAAGGATAATCCTTGCTCCATGGCAGCCATTGTTCTAACCATTTTACAAATAAAACTCATTTTTATCTTCATAAGCATTGTGAAGTACTCTGTAATGTAAGTGCTATTATTAGCATCACTTTTCAGGTGGGAAAACTGAGGTTCAGAGACGTTAAAGTACTCATTGGTGAGTAAATGATAGAGCCAGATTTGAAGCAAAACTATATGGCTCCAGAGTTCACAGTCTCAACCTTACTGTAGACACCTCTGCAGTGCAGTAGAGTGTCCACTGTGGGGAGGACACACAACACAATTTGCTACCAATCACCCCTTCTGTCTTGTACATTGTGGACTGTACAGGATGCAGGAGCATCCATGTTTCAGTATGAGCCCCTGTGGTCTCTTGACTCCAGTTCAGCAAATCATGGTACCCCACCTTCCAGAACCAGTGACTGCCTTCCCCTGAGAATCTTTACTTCAGCCAGAAGGAGGGGAGTCTGTTAGTTTCTCTTACCCAAAATACAAAACTCAATACTGCTGCTGGCTATGTGACCGGAGACAGGATGGAAGAAGAGGGATTGTTTTAGCCCTTGATTTCCACAGGTCATTCTAGGAAACTTGCAAAAATGCTGTGTCTTTCTTATTTTACTTTACTTGGGATTCAGTTGATGGCAACCCAAAGGCTTTATTAATATTGTATGTGTCAGTTTTTTATTGGAAGTACAGTGTTGCCCAAGAAAAAATCACAAAACTCAATGACATACAATAATACACATTTATTTAGCTCTTAAGGTTCAGGGTTGACTGATCTCAGCTGGCTTGCTCGTGCTCTGTGTTTGGCTACAAGTGGGGTAAGCTGCCCTACTGAACTTGGCTGAGATCTTTCACAAGGAAGTCTGGGGGTTGCCTAGGGGTTGGCTAGTTTAGACTGGCTTCTGCTTGGGGGATTGTCAACCATGTTCTGCTCCATTTGACTCACCCATCTGCAGGCCAACATGGGTATGTTCTTGTGGTGACAGCAGAAAAGATGCAAGAGTGAGAGATGTGCAAATGCTTCTTAACCTTCTGCGTACATGTGTCATACTTGTAGACATAGCATTGGCTAAAGCAAGTCACATGGTCAGGCCCAAGGTGAGAGTGGGTGGGCTCTACAGTCATTGGCAAAGGGTGCAGGTGGATTGGGTGGGTGTAGACGATTGGGGACAGTTTTTCAAACATTTGCACCATGGGATAATGGCTCAGAGACAGCTGTTTTTGAATAATTTTTAAGCTAAGAATGAGTTTAACATTGTAAAAGAACTGTAAAAGAAGTAATAATAATAATTTGTGACAGAGGCCATATATGTCCTGCTACTGCTGCTACTGCTAAGTCGCTTCAGTCGTGTCCGACTCTGTGCGACCCCATAGACGGCAGCCCACCGGGCTCCCCCGTCCCTGGGATTCTCCAGGCAAGAATACTGGAGTGGGCTGCCATTTCCTTCTCCAATGCATGAAAGTGAAAAGTGAAAGTGAAGCCGCCCAGTCGTGTCCGACCCCTAGCGACCCCATAGACTGCAGCCTACTAGGCTCCTCCGTCCATGGGATTTTCCAGGCAAGAGTACTGGAGTGGGGTGCCATTGCCTTCTCCGATATGTGTCCTACCAAACGTTAAATATTCACTATCTGGTCCTTTTCAGAAAAAGTTGATCAACCTGTGGTTTAGAGTGTGGATGCCAGAATCAGTCTACTTGAATTTCAAACCCAGCTCTGCCACTCTTGGGCTGTGTGACTTGAGAAAATTACTTGAACCCTCAGATTCCTCATCTGTAAAATGGGGTTTCCAATAGCATCTACCTCATAGGATTTCTGTGAGGATTAAACAGAGTATCGTATGTAAAGTCTTAGTCCAGTGCCTGGCATGAGATAAAGGCCGTGTAAGCCCATCTAGTAGTATTACTCCCTGGGGATATTGGGGAGACTGGACAGAATGAGGAAGAGTTTCTGTTGTATTATATCGAGTAAGCTTAGGGCTTCGCATGCATGCTTTGAGCTTTTAAGTTTGTCTAAGCCAAGCTCTGTTTAGCCCCAGGTGTGTGATGTACTATGTTCTTAATCACACTTACAGGTGTATCTAGATACATACACAAACAGTATAGAGAAAGGCAGGTCGGTCTCATACCCACAGAACGGCAGGTAAGTGGAGACTGGCCTCAGCTGTCCTGTCTCCAAGGTGTCACTCAGCTGACCCTTGGATCTTCTCAGGTTCCCTTGTCCTGCTGTGACACTGCGTGGTTTCTTAGCAAAGGAGGAGGAGCAGCTGTTTCCAAGAAGTGTTTCAGCGAGCTGTTTTTGGCTGGCATCTGGGAGCAGCTGCCGCCACTACTTCACGCTGAGTCACCACCCTGCTCTGCCAAAGCCTAGGTGTGCAGAGAGGAAGGTACTGACTCAGGAAGCCCTGGAGAAGTTGTCACTTGATTCTCT
Source organism: Giraffa tippelskirchi (assembly GCF_054371585.1). Classification (NCBI taxonomy): domain Eukaryota; kingdom Metazoa; phylum Chordata; class Mammalia; order Artiodactyla; family Giraffidae; genus Giraffa; species Giraffa tippelskirchi. Next base: position 28,773,278 of record NC_137287.1, read on the forward strand.
AAAGTGATGGGGGTGCTGACAACTTTTGAATAGAGATTCCAGAGGACCATTCTAGGGCATTGTGCACCATGCTTATTTGTTGGAACTTGTGTGTTGTCTTAAAGCCACTTGACCTTGCTAAACTTCTGTTTCTCTCACCTGGAAAATGGCAGCAATGATGGTATAATAGGGAAGAACAAATCTGACTCCATATTGGACTCATTGTTTTTGCTTTAACCTTTGTATTCTAAAAAACTAACTTGTAGCTTTTGCTGCAAGTTAATCACTAAAGGGATGTTGTTATTGTTTAGTTGTTAAGTCATGTTGTGCGTGACCCCCTGCATTGGAAACACAGAGTCTTAACCACTAGGCAACCAGGAAAATCCCTTCTGGTTGTAGTCAATATTTCACAATATGTGAAAGTTATGTGAAACTCAAATTTCAGTGTCTATGAATAAAGTTTTATAGAAACACAACCACGCTTATTCCTTTACGTATTGTCTCTGCAATACTGCACGACCATGGCAGAGTTGAGTAGTTGTGATAGAACAGCTTGGTTAGCAGTATTTACTGTCTGACCCCTTACATGAAGAGTTTGCTAACCTTGATGTGGAGCAATATATTGGTTGTGGTTCCCCCAGAGGCAGGCCTCAAGACAAGGATTTCAGACTCTGATGCTGGGAAAGACTGAGGGCAAGAGAAGAAGGGGGTGACAGAGGATGAGATGGTTGAATGACATCACTGACTCAGTGGGCAGGAGTTTGAGCAAACTCCGGGAGATAGTGAAGGACAGGGATGTCTGGCATGCTGTAGTCCATGGGATCACAAAGAGTCAGACACTATTTAGTGACTGAACAGCAACAACTTTATTTGGGAGGTGATCCCATATAACAGGGCTTCCCTGGTGGCTGAGACAATAAAGAATTTGCCTGCAATGTAGGTGACATGGGTTTGATCCCTGGATTAGGAAGATGTCCTGGAGAAGGGGATAGCTATCCACTCCAGTATTCTTGCCTGGAGAATTCCATGGACGGAGGAGCCTGGCGGGCTACAGTCCAAGGGATTGCAAAGAGTTTGGATGCAACTAACACTTCTACTTTTCACTTCACTTCCCGTGTAAAAATAGAAAGTATAATCCAAGGAAAGTAAAGTAGTCAGTAAAGGGTGTATTGTTCAGATGGGTCATTAGAGCTTAATCCCATTGGGTAGCTTTGGGAATCAGTGTAAAATACAGCCTTTGAGATATTCTATCTGAGGAGTAGAATTAGTCACTAATTGAAGGCTGCTCTGGGGAAGGAGAGAAGCCTTGATTTCCTGGCATTTATGAGAACAAGCAAGCCATCTTAAATGTAGTAAAGCCTCCATAGGTAAGTTCAGTTCAGTTCAGTCGCTCAGTCGTGTCTGACTCTTTGCGACCCCATGAACTGCAGCACGCCCGGCCTCCCTATCCATCACCAACTCCCTAAGTCCACCCAAACCCATGTCCATCGAGTCAATGATGACATCCAGCCATCTCATCCTCTGTCGTCCCCTTCTCCTCCTGCCCTCAATCTTTCCCAGCATCAGGGTCTTTTCCAATGAGTCAGCTCTTCGCATCAGGTGGCCAAAGTATTGGAGTTTCAGCTTCAACATCAGCCCTTCCAATGAACACCCAGGAGTGATCTCCTTTAGGATGGACTGGTTGGATCTCCTTGCAGTCCAAGGGACTCTCAAGAGTCTTCTCCAACACCACAATTCAAAAACATCAATTCTTCGGCGCTCAGCTTTCTTTATAGTCCAACTCTCACGTTCACATATGACCACTGGAAAAACCATAGCCTTGACTAGATGGACCTTTGTTGGCAAAGTAATGTCTCTGCTTTTTAATATGCTGTCTAGGTTGGTCATAACTTTCCTTCCAAGGAGTAAGCGTCTTTTAATTTCATGGCTGCAGTCACCATCTGCAGTGATTTTGGATCCCAGAAAAATAAAGTCAGCCACTGTTTCCACTGTTTCCCCATCTACCTGCCATGAAGTGATGGGACCGGATGCCATGATCTTAGTTTTCTGAATGTTGAGCTTTAAGCCAACTTTTTCACTCTCCTCTTTCACTTATTTGTTAATAAAAAAATGATGAGACATTCAACTTTGGAAACTGGCAAAATGTGTTGGTTGAGTCAGACTCTGGTGACTTTGGGCAAACACTTAACTTCTCTGAACCTCCTTAAGTCTGTGGTCAGGATTAAATAAGATTATGCTTGGCACTAAGTAAGTGTGCCATAAATTTTAACTACTATTAATACTTATGGATTGAAATATATTCATATATTGAGTCAGATTCATAAAACTTTTATGAAAATTGTGTCTGTTTCTTTTAAAACCCCTGAGCATGTAATAAGATTCTGTCATTAAAATATTGGAGACATCTGAGAGCCAGAGAAGTCAAATATTAATGAGTTAAGAAAGGAGAACTTGGGCTGATGGCGCTGTTCTGTGGGAGTGTTTCCGAAGTGCATGGACACCTGTGTCTGAGCATAGAAGTGTCCCAATCCTTAATTATTTCGCAAGGACTGTGCTGCAGATCTCATTTTTGTGGAAGTTAGGAGGCTCAGGAAGTCCAGAACACATTGCTCAAAATCCTTTTGGTGTCCTTGAGAATTTTTCAACCAGTTTATTTCAACAAACCAATGTCTTGGCACACATGTGCCAGTCACTGGGTTACTAACCAAAGGCAAAATCTCCATCTTCAAGGCATTCCTAGTCTGCCTGAGATGCTCTTACCATGGGCACATCAGCCCAACTAATACTACTGAAAATACTGATCGAAGGGGGAGGCTAACTCTGAGCATGAGAGTCAGCAAAGATGTTCCCAAAGGGACTTTTCTGATGGTCTAGTGGTTAAGACTCTGTGCTCCCAATGCAAGGAGTGTGAATTTGATCCCTGGTCAGGGAACTTAAGACCCCACATGCAGCACAGCATGGCCAAATAAAAAGAGAAAAGATGTCCCCAAATAGGTGGCAGGCATGGGCCTGGAAAGATGAGACAGATTTTATAGCTGGTAAGGGAAGAATGAACAGGTATTTCTGGAAGAGAGTGAGGATAAACAATGAAACAGAAATTTGAAAGAATGCTTTCTGACAGAGGGTGTTCCATTAGGAATGGGGCTGGAGCCAGAAGAATGGATTTTGGCATCTTCCATCTTGCAATGAAACCTCTTATTTGAATTTGAACTTTATTGCATTAGCAGTGGGGAGCCATCTGATGTTTCAGAGCAGGGCATTAACATGATAAATGATTCTATTAAAAATTCTTTTGACCCAAGCTTGAAGGATCTAAGTGCAGAAGGGAGGGAAGTAGGAAAGAGACTCTTCCCATAAAAGGTTCAGAGAAGAGGCTGAAGTTAGATAAGTGCTGGGAGAAACAGAAAAGTGGGCAGGAGGTGATATGAGCCTCTTAATAACATACTTTCTTCAGGGAGCACAAAGGAGAAGCAGAAAGGGTAAAAGACAAAATGGTGTATTCGCTGTGCTTTTAGATACGGCTACTGAGATGCTCAAGATGACCATTCTGTTTACCCGCCTGGGAAGCTCTCAACACTGATTCTTCTTTGTGGAAGATCTTGGCTTGGTCTTTTGAGTGAGTTGGTGCTTATAAGTTATTCACACTTGAACATGGGTCCAAGAGGGGTGAAAGAAGGGGAAAACAAAGAAAAATAGCACTGAGGCTAAGAAAAGATAGACACCTTTGAGGGGTGGGGAGTCTGATACGGAAAGAAGGGTGCGAGAAAATAGAGAAGTAGCTTCTTTTTTAAAAAATAAATTGAGGTAAAATTCATACAACATAACATTGTCCATAACTTTAACCATTTTAAAGTTTTCAGTTCAGTGGCATTTAGTTCATCTGCAATGCTATTGCAGCCACCACTTTTATCTAGTTCTTAGATATTTTCATCACCCCAAAAGGAAACCCTGTGCCCACTAAGCAGGTACCCTTCTCCCCCACCAGGCCCTGGCAACCACTGATCTGCTTTTTGTCTTTATATGTGTGTGCTTAGTCACTCAGTCATATCCAACTTTTGAGACCCCATGGACTGCACCCCACCAGGCTCCTCTGTCCATGGTATTTTCCAGGCAAGAACATTGGAGTGAGTTGCCATTTCCTACTCCATTCTGTCTCTATGGATTTGCCTATTCTGGACATTTCCCATAAACAGAATCATTCAATATGTGACTGTTTGTGCCTGGTTTCTCTCACTGAGTATAATGAACCTCAAAGCCATTTTGCTGGGTCATGTCTGTGATAAGAAGTCAATTATACATATGTTCCAGGATTCCCTGGTGGCTCAGATGGTAAAGAGTCTGCTGCAATGTGCAAGACCTGGGTTCTATCCCTGGGTTGGGAAGATCCCCTGGAGAAGAAAATGGCAACCCACTGCAGTATTCTTACCTGGAAAATCCCATGGATGCAGGAGCCTGGCAGGGTACAGTCCATGGAGTTGCAGAGTCGGACACGACTGAGCGACTTCACTTTCAGTTTCATATGTATGTTCCAGTCTCAAGGAGCTCACCCTTGCAGATCCCTTGGCCTGGAATGCTTTTTCCTCATATGCACACGTGGCTGACCCTCTCACTTCATTTCACATCTCCACTCAAGTGTCACCTCCTCCGAGGACTCTTCACTAGTAGGATTGGGGATAAGTTGAGAGGACAAAGAAGATCAAGTTGAGAGGACCTTGAGAAGATAGACTTGGGCAGTAAGTAAAAGAGAACTCCCCAAGGTCATTGTCAGTGTAAATGAATTAATGTTTTATGATTATTAGCTCGTTTCAGCTGGTTTTATCTGGTGGCTACTCTGTTTTTTAAAATATTTATTTATTTGGTACATCTAGTCTTAGTTGCAGCATGTGGGATCTTCCATTGTGATTCACAGGGTTCTCTCTAGTTGCATCAAGTTGGGCTCATTAGTTGATGTGCTCTAGAGTGTGTTAGTTCAGTAGTTCTGGCTCTCAGGCTTAGTTGCCCTCTGGCATGTGGGATCTTAGTTCCCTGACCACGGATCAAACCCATGTCCTCAGCATTGGAAGGTGGATTTTTTACCACTGGCTACTCTTGCATGGAAGGAACTCTGTGATGGCTTAGGTTGTGTTTTAAAATGTAGGCTTTATTATTATTTGCATATGGCAAGGTCAACACATCAGGAGACGTTGCCATTGAAGAGACAGCTTGTTGTACTCACAGATCACGAGAGAAGGGAACGTGCTATGACAGGCCACACAGGCAACCACCAGGGTTGGTCAGGAGGCAGAAGGATTGAGGGGAAAGCATGGGTAGATCCTTCATTGGGATTTCTGCAAGAAGGAGAGGGCCCAGCAAGGTGAGCAGGCTTGGGATTGGCTAGTTTGAATAATTTCAGCAGTCTGGGGTATGAGGGCTATCCCTAGTTGTTTGGTATCTCAGCTAGGCATAATGAGGGCAGGGCGATGGTAATCTGGAACGTGAGAGCTCCATAAAAATGGTGTTTCATGGTCTGGGATCTGGATTGGAGGGTTTGCACATGAAAGAGGCACTCACCATTGTTCGCAGCCTCTGGGACCTGGATAACTTTGGGAGAGGTAATCCCTTCAGGTGAGCATGGCCTCCTGTATTAACCATCAAATAACAGAAAATAAAAATACACATTTAGGAACTTCCCTGGTGGTCCAGTGGCTAAGACTCCACACTCCTAATGGAGGGGGCCTAGGTTCCATTCCTGGTCAGGGAACTAGAGGCCAAGTGTGGCAACTAAGACCAAATACAGCCAAATAAATAAGTAAAAATAAATATTAAAAAAACTGAAGAGGCCACCATTTGAAAAAGAATGCATGGTTAATATAGGCTGTTACCTCTTTTGATGACTTGGTACCTTGATTGTTTTTCCTGCCTACTGCTTCCTCTGAAGATGGTCAAGCCCACCCAAAAACAGGTTGGAGGGAGAACAGAAATCATCCAGGCAGCCCCTCCCCATGGAAGCTTGGTATGAGATGTTGTCTGTGCATGAGGGTTTTTTAGGGCTCCTGGAACCCTGGGAGTTGTTTATTTAATGTTTCTTCATTTAGGGGAGATTGCTGTTTCTGAAACTGCTTTGTGTTGGTGACTGCGTCTCCTTTATCTGATTAGTCCTGCTTCTTAGAGTCATTCAAAACCTTTTTTTCCCTCCTTGGTACCATATGTTTTTCCTTTGAGTCTGTAGTACTTTACAATCAAATTCTGGAACTATGATGTGGTATTTCTCTCCTGATGATTCCTAGAAGGTGGCTTAGTTCAGTGACTGGTAATGGCAGAGGCTGTTATGTTATGGAGAAGGCAAGTAGATGTGTGTGTCTGTGGATCTTTGATTTCCGTGTCTATAGTCTTTGACTTCCCCTCCATATCTATTTCCTTCTTGTGTTTACTATACTTTCAGTTCATCTCTTACATGTACTAGCGTTACATGTTGCTTTGACATCTATTCAAAGAACTCTATATAAGCCTGCCTATGACAAAGACATTTGAGCTCTTGGGGGAGTAGAGGTAATATTTATTAATTTTTTTTGAAGTTTTTCTATTTTATTTTTATATATTTATTTTATTTATTTTTGGTTGCACTGGGCTTCATTGCTATGTGTGGGCTTTCTCTAGTTGTGGTGAGCAGGGGCTACTTTTTGTTTTGGTGTGTGAGCTTCTCATTGTGGAGACTTCTCTCTTGGTGAGAAGCAAAGGCTCTAGGCACCCAGGATTCAGCAGTTGCAACACACAGGCTCAGAAGTTGTGGTGTGCAACTCTAGGGCGTGTGAGTTTCAGTAGCTGCAGCTTGAGTGCCTGAGCTTCAGTAGTTGTACCAAGTGGGCTCAGTAGTTGTGGCACATGGTCTTGGTTGCTCCATGGCTGATGGAGTCTTCCTGGACCAGGGATCAAACCTGTGTCCCCTGTATTGGCAGGTGGATTCCTACCAACTGCGCCACTAGGTAAATCTTGAGGTCATTTTTAAAAGATGATATGGTAGGTGACTCAGTGGTTAAGAATTTACCTGCCAATGCAGGAGACCCCTGATTTGATCCCTGGGTCAGGAAGATCCTCTGGCGAAGGAAATGGCAACCCATTCCAGTATTCTTGCCTGGAGAATCCTATGGGCAGAGGAGCCTGGGAGACTGAAGTCCATGGGGTTGCAAGAGAGTCAGACACAACTTAGCAACTAAACAACAACAACAAAATGATAAGATTTATTGAGTCTTACTATGTGCCAGACATTGTGCTAAGCATCTTCCATTCATTAACCAATGTATTCTGTCCCCAGACCATCTCAGGTATATATTCCCATTGTACAGATGAGGAAACTAAGACCAAGAGACTTCCTAAAGACCACAAAGGTAGCAAGGCCAGAATTTGGACCCATACCTGATTCCAAGGTATTCCAAGTCTGATTCCAAGATTGTATTTACCAATTTGACTAGATAACGGTTTGTGTGTAGTCATTAGCTACTTTCGTGTCTTGATTCATTCATGTCTTTCTTCATATAATGAAGTCCTGGAAACTCCAGAATTCCTGAGTCATCAATAAAGAAGTCCCAAATTTTGGGCTCTGGACAAAACTGTAAGGAAAGGAAATTTGTCTGTAGGGTCTTCATCTTCCTCTAATATATTCAACTTTTTCTTTAGATGTTCAGTGGCCTCCTGGTCTCTCCTTTTCCTGATTGTTGTTGTTCAGTCGCCAAGTCACATCCAACTCTCTGTGACCCTATGGACTGCAGTGTGCCAGGTTTCTCTATCCTTCACTATCTCCTGGAGTTTGCTGAAATTCATGTCCATTGAATCAGTGATGCCATCAACCCATCTCATCCTCTGTTGCCCCTTTCTCCTCTTGTCCTCCATTTTTCCCAGCATCAGGGTCTTTTCCAGTGAGTCAGCTCTTCTCAGCAGATGACTAAAGTATTGGAGCTTCAGCTTCAGCATCAGTCCTTCTAATGGACATTCAGGGTTGATTTCCTTTAGGATTGACTGGTTTGATCTTGCTGTCCAAAGGACTCTCAAAAGCTTCCATTCAGGCCTTGGTGGCTCAGATGGTAAAGAATCCACCTGCAGTGCAGAAGACCAAGGTTCAATCCCTGGGTCGGGAAGATCCCCTGGAGAAAGGAATGGCAATCCACTTCAGTCTTCTTGGCTGGAGAATTCTATGGACAGAAGAGTCTGGTGGGATACAGTCTATGGTGTCGCAAGGAGTTGGACACGACTGAGTGACTAACACTTTCACTTTCATTTTCCTGATACTAGGGTAAAAATAAATGAAGCTTTAAAATATTGCTTTACAGGAGTATCCACATTTTAACAAAATTCAACACCTCAGTTAAAGAGGCAAAGCTCTGAAGGTGGGCTTTCAAGCGTTTTCCAGTAATTTATTCCACAAATACCCATTGAGGGCTTACCCTGTCCCAGGCACTGCACAGGGCTCTTGAGTGTACCAAGGTGCTGAGGATGTGGCCCCATTCCTTGAGGAGCTCCCAAGGTAGAGGGAGACAGGTGTGTACACTCTCATGCACTCTGTGAAGAATGCTTTAATGGCAGAACCATCAGAGTGTTATTGAAGCAAAGCTGAGAGCTGATGACCAACATTGGTGCGAGTAAAGAGGAGAGTCCTGGAAAAGGGACATTGAGGTAAATTTTGAAGTATGAAATGATGAATGGGCAAAATCAAATCAGGAATTCCAGCTAGAGGGAAAAGAGCATGTATGTGATGGGGACAAGAACTTTTTTTTCTTTTTAATTGGCTGCACGGCGTGTGGGTTCTTAGTTCCCCGACCGGGGATGGAACCCATGCCCCTTGCACGGCAAACACAGAGTCTCAGCCACCAGACTGCCAGGGAAGTCTGACAAGAACTTTTAAAAATGTGTTAATGTTCCCACTTTTTCTGTCCTGCCTCCTTCCATCCTCAGGTTAAACAGAGTTGAGTGTTTCTTAGTCTGGTTACCTCCAGGCTCTTTAGGGTGAAAAGGATGGGTAAAGAGACAGACAGCATTGTCGGTGGCAGGAGAGGCTTCTTGCTTGAAGCAGAAAGTTTTCAGGGGGAAAGGAAATCACAGAGGTGATATAAAGAGTAGGAAGACAATGGGGAGAGATGGGAAGAAGAGATAATTTTTATAATGTGGAGGTTGGGGAGGGTTTTCTCAGAGGCTAGTAAGAGAGAGGACCTGGAGATGTTTTGAACTGAGAGCAGTCTGAGAAGAGGAAATGGTGTTTTGAGAAATCTGGCTGAGGTTTATGACTTGGTTCCCCTTTAATGTTCTTAGGGAGACCCAAGTAAAGAATGAGGTTCCTTTTCATTTGCTTCAGCTGCCACTTTATGCTTCACTATCTTTGGCTTCCCTGGTGGCTCAGACAGTAAAGAATCTGCCTGCATTGCAGGAGACATGGGTTTGATTAGCTGGCTTGAGAAGATTCTCTGGAGAAGGGAATGGGAACCCACTCCGGTATTCTTGCCTAGAGAAGTCCACAGACAGAGGAGCCTGGCTTGCTACAGTTCAAGGGGTCACAAAGAGTCGGACACAACTGAGTGACTAACACTTTCACTTTCACATGTATACATATGGCTGATTTACTTTGCTGTACAGTAGAAATTAACACAACTTTGTAAAGCAACTATACTTCAAGGAGAATTAAAATTAAAAATAAATAAAAATGAATTAGCAAAAAAATAATAGCTATTAAAGTGGCTCTGTATGAGCATTTAGTTTTAATTTTTATTTACATTTTTCTTGGAAGCTTATAGGGTGTATCAGGATAGACAGGAGCTAATGCAACAAATAGCCCTCAAAATGATTGGCTCCAACACAAGATGGTTTCTTCTCATAGACTAGTCCAAGTCGGATGTTTCTTCCTATTGGATGGCTTGTTTCCATGTGTTGATTTAAGGACCCCAAATCCCCGCTCGTGCCATTCTGTTATCCCTGTCATCATCAGTGTCCAGCTGCACCTGTTCTCAAGAACCAATCACACGGTCACGTGTAACTGCAAGAGAGGCTAGGAAGAAGAAATGAATTTTGGTGAATAGTTAGCAATTTCTGCCACACTGAGTGTCTTCAGCATCAGATTACTGCCCTCCTTTGTCCTTATTTACATGAGAACAATATTTTCCTATTCATCACAGCAAATGCTGCTCCTGTGGGAGAGGAGATCATTTAGGATTTATTCCCTGCAAGGAAGCTCAGAGATAATGGCAAAGGAGGAATTTAGAATTCTGGGTCATCCCATTTGAATCAAGAGAGCTATCTTGTAAGATCATCTCCACTCAAGGCAGTGAAATTTCATTGGCCAGCCAAAAAAATTCTGAGTCTATTAACTTTATTACTGATTCAGTGAGTGAGTGAGTGAGTGAATGTGTGTGTGTATGTATATAACAGCAGTTGCAAACTCAGTACTCACAAGTTCCCGACAATATAATGGACAATAAAATTACGAGGTTCAGGTAATATAATGAGGGAAGTAGCCTGAATGCATACTGTGATGAGACAGAAAGTTCTAGAATGACACAGTGGGCAGTCATTTTTCAGCAGAGTTTTGCATGGTGGAAATGTGAGCCTGATATCAGACTTATTTTCTAGAGATGTTGGAAATACAGATTTTTTTTTTTAAATTAAAATATCCTTACCTTTAAATGTTGGCAACTAATCCTAATAAAAATAATACTGCAGGTCAAACAAGACACATCTGTGAGTTCTGTGCCGGCCTAGGAGCTGCCAGTTAGGGATCTCTGACATACATGACGTGAGAAGAGGGAACACCAAGTTCTTATTTGCCCAGCTGACTCGAAGCTATTAGGATGAGCCCTGAAGCTGGATGAAGGTGAGGAAAATTCACATTTTTCTCTGTCGAGGTTGGGATATAGCAAAGGAATCACTGTGGACACCTGAGCAGCAAAGAGTTCATCACTGCATGTGTCTTAGCCCCTTAGAATAGATAAGATTTGAATTTCTTCTCTTTTGTCTATTTATTCTTGTTATTTAAAGTGAACTTTTCTTTTTATTTAAAGTGAACTTTTATTTATGTTATTTTATGTTATGTTATCTTTTATTTGTTATTTAAAGTGAACTTTTAAATAATTTCTTGTTATTTAAAGTAAACTTTTCTTGTTGTTCGAAGTGAAAAGTGAAAGTGTTAGTCGCTCAGAGATGTCTGACTCTTTGTGACCCCATGGGCTGTAGCCTGCCAGGCTCCTCTGTCCATGGAATTCTCCATGCAAGAATACTAGAGTGGGTTCCCATTTCCTTCCCCAGGGCATCTTCCTGACCCAGGGATTGAACCCCGGTCTCCTGCATGATGAGCAGATTCTTAACCACGTGAGCCACCAGTGATAAGTCACAAATATGATAGAAAGATGGAAGTGATTTATGCAGTAAGAGAGAGAATCGACACCCATTCCCCATCCCCATGATAAGCCTTGTAAGGTGGGGTTTTGCGTTTCTCTTTTCCTATATAATCTGGTGCTGGGAAACAAGAGAAGCAGTCAGTTCTCCTAGGTTTTAATAGGACCTTGCAGCATGGGTTTGCCTGTAATGCAATTTTCTAGTCTAATTCCACTTCATTCTTGAGCTGCACATCAGGTGACTGTAGGACATAATTCTACATATATTTTTCATGAGCTGCTTCCCTTGGAGGGAAGTGTTAAAGAGAGATGATGACAAGGGGGAGGTCTGTGCCTGAACTAAAAGGCCTCCTTGCCTTCCTTCTCTCATGTGCTGGTTGTTCAAGGTGCTCCTGTGATGTGCAGGACTTGGTGGCAGGTGCTGGGGATCTGATGATGGATGTGACAGGCAGGGGCTCTGCTCTCAGAGGGCTCCTGCTCCGGTAGGAGGAGGAGGCATCATTTCAGAAACCCAAAAAAGATTTTGGGACAACAAAGCAGCTAAAATGGAAAGGCTGACTGTGAGCAGGGGTGAGTTGTTTTTTTTTTTTTTGACTGAGCCATGCAGCAAGTGGGCTCGAAGCTATGACCCCTGCAGTGGAAGCGCAGTTTTAACCACTGGACCAACAGGGAAGTACCAAGGGTGACTTTTTTTTCATTCTTCCAATTACATGTATTATTTTTTAAAAATTTCTTAATTGAAGGATAATTGCTTTACAGAATTTTGTGGTTTCCTGTCATACATCAACAGGAATCAGCCATAGGTACACCATGTCCCCTCTCTCCCGAGCCTCTCTCTCATCTCCCTTCCCATCCCACCCTTCAACCTGTCACAGAGCCCCTGTTTGAGTTCCCTGAGTCATACAGCAAATTCCCATTGGCTTTATATTTTACATATGGTATTATAAATTTTCATGTTACTCTCTCCATACATCTCCTCTTTTCCCTCCTCCCCTCCCCCCATGTCCATAGGTCTGTCAAGGGTGACTTTTGAGTGGCCTGGAAGACCCCTCCACAGAGTTTATATCAGAACTGAGACCTCAGTAGCAAGGAGGAGCCAGCCATTTGAACAGTTTTGGGAAGGGTGTCCCAGGCAGAGAGAACAGTTAAGTGCCAAATGCCTGAGGCCAGAAAAAAGTTGGTACGTGCCAGAAACAGAAGAAATCCCAGTGTGGCTGGATAATGGGGAGAGCAGTGGGCACTGAGGTCAAAGGGATGGGCAGGGGCTAGACCATTTGGAATAGTGTAGGTCACGGTTTGGGATCTAGCTGCTATTCTCTAAGTGTGATGTGGTGGTGGTTTAGTTGCTAAGTCGTGTCCGACTCTTTGCGACCCCATGGACTGTAGCCCTCCAGGCTCCTCTGTCCATGGGGTTGCCATTCCCTTCTCCAGGGGATCTTCCCAACCCAGGGATCAAACCTCTGTCTCCTGCATTGCAGGTGGTCTCTTGAATTGTTAGGTTCTTTACCAACTGAGCCACCAGGAAGCCTAAGTGTGATGAGTCCCCACTAAAGAATTATCATCAGGGAAGGGACGTTGTCTGACTTAGGTTTTTAAATGATCCTATTGGCAACTGTTTGGATAAGGAATTTGCTGTAACCTGAATTGTATCCCCCTGCTTCCACTTGTGTGTTGAAGCCCTAGTCCCATGTGATGGTATTACAGATGGGAGGTCATTTGGTTTCATGGAACGTGACAGAGTTCACCAGCCAGTAAGTGACAGAGCCAGAAATGAGCTTGGGAAAAGTCTGAGTCCCAATTCAAGTCCCTTTCTCTAATACATAGTATACTCATCAGAACCTACAGATCAGACCCCAGACAAGGGAAGCAGATGCCTTAGTCTGAAGTATGGTTTGTGTGCTGTGTGCTTAGTCACTCAGTTGTCATGTCTGACTCTTTGTGACCCCATGGACTGTAACCCACCAGGCTCCTCTGTCTATGAGATTCTCCAGGCAAGAATACTGCCATTCCCTTCTCTAGGTGGATCTTCCTGACCCATGGATTGAACCCAGGTCTTCTGCATTGCAGGCAGATTCTTTATGATCTGAGCCACCAGGGAAGTCTGGTTTGCTACCTGCTAACCTACACTGAATGTCCCTGTGCCTCAGTTTTCTAATATGTACCTCCCTGGTAAGGTTGTTGTTGTTGTTGTTCAGTCGATAAGCTGTGTCTGACTCTTTTTGACCCCATGGACTGCAGCACGCTAGGCTTCCCTGTCCTTCACCATCTACTGGAGTTTGCTCAAACTCGTGTCCATTGAGTTGGTGATGCCATCCAATCATCCCATCCTTTGTCATCCCCTTCTTCTGGCTTCAATCTTCCCAGCATCAGGGTCTTTTGCAATGAGTCAGCTCTTCGCATCCGGTGGCCTAAGTATTGGAGCTTCAGCTTCAGCATCAGTCCTTCCAATGAATATTCAGGATTTATTTCCTTTAGGATTAACTAGTGGACAAAACATGGTCCACTGGAGAAGGGAATGTCAAACCACTTCAGTATTCTTGTCTTGAGAACCCCGTGAACAGTATGAAAGGATAAGGTTGTTGTAAGGATCAAATGGGTTGCTATTCTGAAGCACTTAGAACAGTACCTGGCACATGATAGAGCATATAACCATTTATTAAATAAATAGAAGAAAGGAACATCCAACTCTAGCATCCTGCTGTGCAGATGGGCCCTTAGGTATTGAGGAGAAGTCATAGGATGTAATTGTGTTGGACACCCAGTAGTTCTACCTTTGTATCTCTCTTGGGTCATCCATTGGCAACTCTTGATTGCTCATGAATTAATTTTCAGCACTGAATGCAGCTTCCTCCTCTCTACCACTTAGGTGGGTCTCAGGAATAGGCCAGAGAGGTCCTAGAACAAAAAGGCAAAATTCACTGACTCTCACCTGTGACAATGAATCAAGATATTTCCAATTGTCACAACTGGTGTGAAGCTGGCATCAAATGAGTAGAGACTAGGGATTCTGCCAAACATCCGACAGTGCAAGGACCAGCCCCCAAACAAACAGTTATCCGACCCCAAAGAGCAAGAGTGCAGAGGTTGAGAACCTTGATTGGACTTTGTTAAGGTGGCAGTTTTTGAGATACATTTGATCTCCTCTGAGTTATAGAGTCATTTGTTGTTGTTTAGTCGCTAAGTTGTGTCCAACTCTTTGTGACCCCATGGAGTGTAGTCTTCCAGGCTCCTCTGTCCATGGGATTCTCCAGGCAAGAATACTGGAGTGGGTAGCCATTCCCTTCTCTAGGGGATTGTCCTGACCCAGGGATCGAACCTGAGTCTCCTGCATTGGCACGCAGATTCTTTACCACTGAGCCACTTGGGAAGCACCTACAGAGTTATTAGAAGTCAGCAAGCTTGAAAGGCCTTGCAGACCCACTCTGCTCCCAGGTGAGGCTATTTGAGCTGAGCACCTCTCCCTGTTTCTTCTTTGAGCAGAAAATTCTACAGAGGGAGTTGGTGGAAGTAAAAAATCCATCAGTTCTCATTTTATCAGGCATTTAGGAAAATAACTTTTCTCCTGCAGAAGAAATTACATGAATTACATTAAAATGGTGGTAAGGTAATAAAATTACATGCTCAGGATTCTTCTGAAAACTTCTTTTGTCTGGCAGGGTAATTTGAGTGTGGGAAAGACAGTCTTCCCAGCCACCACACTTTCACATAAAGAGGAACAGAGGAAATTGGCTCCATCATGCTATTGCTGCAAGTACCACTCTGTGAAATTCCAATTTGTAAAAAATCTGCAGATTTAATCACAAGGCAAACCTTCTGATGCAGATCCATGAGAACAATGATTTGGGTTTTACTTTAAATGCACATTTATAAGGGAAACTTCAAATCACCATATGAATGGCGGTAACCCCAGACACGGGCAAATACTCTTGGAACTGGGCAGAAATGGACTCTAATGTTGTGAGAATCATCCTCACTTTTGGTGTCGGAGCTGTTTGGAAGGAAATATATAGAAATGCACACGTGATGAGAGAAATCTCTTCGCTTCCAGCGTGCTAACAATTTTTAGCTCAGAAGGAAAAAAAAAAATCCTTGTTTTAATGTAAAAGAAAACTGAAATGACGAGGGAAAGTGACATCTGTTCTTAAGATTCCCAGTGAAAACGTCATTTAGAGGCAAACTGATGCATGTGATACGTTGGCCGAGGCCATGAGGGATGAGGCTGTGCGTGCTGGGGTCGAAACAGGAGAGATCATGGAGACAGAAGCATCCTTACTTGTGTGGATGGTGGGGCTTGAGCTGCTTTTATTTATTTAACTTTAAAAACATCTTTATGACTTAGAAAAAATAATTTTATTTATTTATTTTTGGCTGTGCTGAGTCTTTGTTGCTGTGCGGGCTTTTCTCTCGTTGGGGCGAGCAGGAGCTACTTTCTAGTTGTGGTGCGCGGGCTTCTTCTCATTGCCGTGGCTTCTCTTGTTGCGGAGCTTGGGCTACAGGGCACGTGGGCTCAGTAGTTGCAGCTCCCAGGTTCTAGAGCACAGGCTTAGTCACTCCACAGCATGTGGGATCTTCCGGGATCAGGGGTCAAACCCATGTCTCTTGCATTGGTATGCAGATTGTTTTCCACTGATCCACCAGGGAAGCCTGGTTTGAGTTTTTAGAAGACTGGTTCTCAACCAGCGGTGACTGTGCCTCCCAGGAGACATTTGGCAACATTTGAAGACATTTTTGTTTGTTACTTTTGGCAGGAGGGTTCTGCTGGCACCTCATGAGTAAAGGCTAGGGATGTTGTGAAGGATCCTGTGAGGCACAGGGCTGCCCCCCACAACAAAGACTCGCCTGGTCCAAAATAATAATAAAGGTTGGGAAACCCTGTATCAGAGCTTCAATTCCTTCATCTGTAAAATGAGAGTACCTGCTACACCTCTTCCACCTGCTTGTTCTAAGGGTGCAGGAGAATGCGTTCCACAAGTGATGGTTGACTTCATTGATAATAGAGATTTCTAAGGCATTCTTCGATTTTGTTTCTCTACCTAAACTCCACCATGTTTCCCCACTGGCTCAATCCTCCTGCAATGCAGGAGACTCAGATTTAATCCCTGGATCAAGAAGATCCCCTGGAGAAGGAAACAGGCAACCCAATCCAGTATTCTTGCCTGGGAAATCCCATGGACAGAGGAGCCCGGCAGGCTACAGTCCATGGAGTCGCAAAAGAGTTGGACACAACTTAGTGACTAAACAACAAACAAACTACCATAGCCACAGAACGCTTCCTAAAATGCAAATCTGACTCTGCTGTTTCTTTCCTGAAAGCCTATATGTGGCTTTCCACCGACTCCTGTAGTACATCCAAACTGATCTTTACAGCCTTGTTTTTCAACACTGCCATTCTCCCTTCTACACCCTCATCGCCCAGACCATGATCAGGAATGCAATGGAATTTACTCTCCCTCACCTCCACATCTTTGTACTAACTCTTTTCTTTCCTGAATCCTTCCATCACACTCCTTGCCGTTTCACCTAGTCAGTTCCTACTTGTTCTTGATGGCCTTAGCCTCCATGTCACCTCCTCCAGGAAGTCTTCCCTTATTGCCTCAGGGTACTGAAGGCGTACTTGACAAGCTAGCACAGTTCAGTAAACATTTGTTGAATGAATTAATGAGATTGTTGAGTATAGCTGTTTCCAGCAGAAAATAACTCATCTTGATTTGTCTCCCTTCTTTTTCCTTGGATCACTGTTATGATGATGCTAATGGGTGACAGTCCAAAGAGGGAAGGTTGCTGGGAAGAGCCCAGCAGAGGGTCAAGATACTCTTTAACTTTGACCAATGGCCCTGACATAATCCAGAGGGAAATGTCCTTGCATGAGAATAGCCACTTTAGAGTGGATTAACTGCTATTTTCTGGAACATAGATTAGTCAGGGAGAGATGAGAACTTGGTGAGTTGCTAGTAGCTCTGGGACTTGTGTGGGTGTTTATGTGTCTCTGTGTGTGTATGTATGTGTGTGTGCTCAGTCGTGTCCAACTCTTTGTGACCCCATGAACTGTATGTAGCCTTCCAGACTCCTCTGTCCATGGGATTCTCCCGGCAAGAATACTGGAGTGGGTTGCCACTTCCTTCTCCAGGGGAGCTTCCCGACCCAGGGATGGAACCCACATCTATTGCATCTCCTGCACTGGCAGGTGGATTCTTTACCACCAGAGCCACCTGGGAAGTTTGTATTCCAGACTATTTTTTATTGTGTGTCCCACTGAATTTCACATTCTTTGCTACATAATTAAGCTTCTGGAGGACAGAAACAACCCTAGGCATCTTAATGTATATCCTGTCAAAGTGCTTGATAAAGGAAACCTTTCTGGTAAAAGTTTTTCCATAATGATACGCAGTGTCCCCATTTTACAAATGAGTAAACTGAATATTCTCAAAGAGGGTAACTGTGTCCTACAGTGAGTTAGCAACCAAACCAGGACTCAAAAAAAAAAAATGGCATAGCTTCATTGGAGACAAATTATAGAAGCTGCAATGTCTTTAAATTTAGAAAACAAAGTTAGCTCCCGCTAGAGCTGCGAGGCAGTTTTGACGTCTTCTGAAAGCCTCTTTTCCCATCCAATTTTATTTCTTAAAGTAGGAAGCCAAAGCTCACAGGGACACTCTGCCTTGTCTCCCCTTCCATTTATCAGTATTTTTGCCTCTCATTATACCCGTGGCCTAGTTTTCCTGGGCTCTTTAGATGTCAATGAGCGTATTACACTAGGTATTGTCCTTGAAAGTTTTTGAAGTTCTTTAGGCTTTATGAACAAGGTCTCTGACTCCAGCTGAGTGCCACCGATGACTTTGGCTCTGCTCTATTTCCTCAAGAAATCTAAAGGATGGTGTTGTCATCTTCCAAAACAGGAACTGATAAAGGCTGCCCTCATACCGAGAATTTCCCCCCTTTTCTCAGAGGCAGCAGAAAAATTGCTAAAATTGAGTTTTAGTGTGCAAGGTGCTCCTGTCTTCTAACCAACAAAAAGTAAGCTGCTAGCTCTGGAAGAATGGAGCCTGTGATTTGGGGGAGGCAAGGCGACTGGTGCCGAACCCTGGAGAGAAAGGAGTCAATGTTTCACATTATAATTCCATTATGGGGAATCAGGAGCCAGCCTGCCTGAGAGTCACGTGTCCTGGGCACATGGTACCGTGACACTGGATTCTGTCTTTGGATCCAGGTCTCAGGTGACTGTGGGGCTTTTGAAAGGGGACCTGGGTCTACGTTTTTCTTCTGCTCTAGGCTTTATCCAACCCAGTGTAAAAATGACTAGCAGTTCCCAGCAGACTCTCATGAAGCTGTTTTGGCAGCTCGTGGGGTTGGAGGGGAAGATGTTGGGAGTTTAGCTCCATGCTTAGGAAGGGGGTGTGGAGCTGAGGGCTTGCTCCTCGGTGGGCGGTGTGGACTCCTGAAATCTAATTTAAGGGACTCCGAGAAGACTCACTCACACCCCCAAATACCACCCCTTCGGATGTCGGAAATGTCAGCTAGAGCGTCCATCACCGCTGAGACGTCCATCACGTCTTTCCACAGCTTCCTGCAAGAGGGCAGCACATTCGGTCTGTAACACTTCCATGTGGGTGGTTTCCTCTGGCCAGCTTTCCCTGCTGATTGCAGATGGAAGGTGGTGGGGTGAGGCATGAAGCCAAAAGACACAGAAAAGTGGCTGCCACTGACTGCGGTCACCAGAAGTTCTTTCAGCCGGCTCTGTTTCAACACACTGATCTATAACACCAGTGTCTGTGTTTCAACAAGTTGGGGAATAACATGAGGGTGTACTCCTTTTAACACTCAACTTTTTAGGAAGTGGAGGATCTGGAGCTGGTCGGCATAGATTCTCATGCTCGCTCTACCATTTATGAGCTTTGTGGGCTTGGATAATCAACTCAACCCCTCCGCATCTGTTTCCTTATCCGTAAATGGGAATACTTACAACATAGGCTTATTCGAATGATTAAGTTAGAATAAGATACGCTTTCTGTCCTAGTGCTTGTACACATACACAAAAAAGTCCTTATTGGGACTTCCCTGGTGGGCCAGTGGTAAGGAATCTGCCTTCCAATGTAGGGGACTTGAGTTTGAACCCTGGTTGTGGAACTAGGGCTTCCTGGTGCCTCAGACAGAATCTGCCTGCAATGCGGAAGACTTGGGTTCGATCTCTCAGGTTGGGAAGATCTCCTGGAGAAGGGAATGGCAACCTACTCCAGTATTCTTGCCTGGAGAATCCCATGGACAGAGGAGCCTGGCAGGCTACAGTCCATGGGGTTGCAAAGAGTTGGACATGACTGAGCAACTAACCCCTTGGGGAACTAAGATCCGACATACCATGGGGCAACTAAGCCCCTACGCCATAAAGAGAACTCTCATGCTGTAACAAAGACCCTGTACAGCCAAAAGAAAAAAAAAGATAAGCAGCAAGAATTTACTGTATAACACAGGGAATTATATTCAGTATCTTGTGATTAACTTATAATGGAAAATAATCTGAATAAAATATGTAAAACTGAATCACTTTGCCGTGCACCTGAAACCAACACAATATTGTAAATCAACTATACTTCAATTAAGAAAAGTCGTTATTACACTGCTATGACGGGGTGTATGTCAAAAGGACAGGAGGGCTGACAGAACTCACAATGGCAAAGCTGGAACATTTCAAGCAACAGAAACATTAATATCGATAAATATCCATGAGTCCATACTATCAAAGAAATATTTAAACATGTACACAAGTGGGGAAAAGAGATAGATTTCCTGAACAGAAGAATTCCAAATAATTTCCGTAGACATATCATCCTCAAGGGTCTTCCAGGTGGTACCAGTGGTAAAGAACCCACCTGCCAGTGCAGGAGATGTAAGAGACTCTAGTTCAATCCCTGGGTCCCTGGGTTGGGAAGATCCCCTGGAGAAGGGAATGGCAACCTACTCTAGTATTCTTGCCTGGAGAATCCCATGGACAGAGGAGCCTGGTGGAATATGGTCCATGTGGTTGCAAAGAGTCAGACACAACTGAAGCGACTTAGCATGCACACAACACATCATGCTCAAGGATGAGTCTCACAGCTGGCCACTCCCTTAAGTGGGGGCTACACACAGTTACTGCCTTCCAAATAGGACAGTATAAAGGGGAGGGGGAGAATAAAAGAGTAATTCACTGTGCAGACATTTTGACAAATGTCAAATGATCTCAGCCAGTGATCAAGGTTAAAATCAACAGCCATGAATCATGTTGATACTAGGTGCCCTTGATATGATGTGATAAAAATGGCAGTTTATCTCTATGGTCTGCTTCTCTAAACCCCATAACCTCAGCATAATCATGAGAAAAACATCAGACAAATCCAAGTGCAGGGAATCCTACAAGATACGTGACCAGTATTTCTCAAAAATGTCGAGGTTATCAGGAACAAGGAACATCTGATCAACTGTCATAGCCAAGCGGATCCTACAGGGATGTCAGCTAATGGTGATGTGGTCCTGAATGGATTCTGGAACACAAAAAGAACAGTAGGTAAAAATAAAGAAAATATGACTAAACCATGGGCGTTAGTTAATAACCTTGCATCCATTGGCTCATTAACTATAATAGATTACCAGAGTAATCTTGGGCTTCCTTGGTGGCTCATATGGTAAAGAATCTGCCTGCTGCAGGAGACGTGGATTTGGTCCCTGGGTTGGGAAGATCCCAGGAAAAGGGAATGGCTACCCACTCTAGTATTCTTTCCTGGAGAATTCCATGGACAGAGGAGCCTGGTGGGCTACAGTCCATGGGGTGTAAAGAGTCATACATGACTGAGAGACTGACACTTTCATTTCACTTTTCACCAAAGTAATCTAAGGTATTGATAACATGGGACACTGGGCTCAGGGTGCAGGGGAATTCTTTGTGTTGTATTCTCAAATTTTCTATAAATCTAAAAATGTATTGAAAAGCAGTCTATTTTAAAAAATTATTATTATTATTATTATCATGATCATTATCACTATCTGTTTTCTGGAGTTCTCTCTCCTGTGAAAAATTTCAAGGCTCCTGTTAAGTCTAAGACAACAGTCCCAGTTACTACTGCTTTTGAGAGCAAGGAGACCAGCTCTTTTTGATTCTGGTTGGTGTGGTTCCCAACCAGCTTGAGCGATCTGGCTGTCTACATGCTCTTCTAGTGGGACTTTCTTTGGTGGTAGAATGATGGGCATATAGCTGCCTTCCTGGCTCTTCCAGGGGAATACATATTAATTCTGAAAATGGTAACCTAGCAGCATGACAGGACCCATGTCCACTAAAGAAAAGTGTTTGGTAAAAACTAGCTTTCGTTCCAGGCAAAATCAATCATTTCTTTCTCTGTCAACACTGCGTTGTTACATACTCCGGCTGAATCACACATCACATTGGATCTTCATTATTCATCTCTACCCATCTGTGAACTCCCCAGGGGAAGAGAGTTTTCTCATTTATCTCTGTACTTCCAGAGCTTAATCTTAAGCCCAGCATAGATGACAAAAAAATTGATGACTGAGTGGAGGACTGGGCAGGAGTGTTTAAACTTGCAAAGCTGAAACTCAATTTGATTGCCTATGCCAAAAGAGAAGAGGTAGTGGGAGAGATTGAATTTTCCAAAGTTGGCCACAGCAATATCTCCCATTCCACATTCTGTTTTTTCAGTGTGGCCTTCACGCTTATCTCACAGCGTGGTGAAGTCTATGTCCTTTCCTCCTGAAAGGAGTCGACCTTTTGGAATGCATTGACCAATAGCATATGGCAGAAGTGGTACCGTGTAAGTTTAGAGGTTGCATCATAAAAATTCCATAGAGTTCTCTGGCTTTCTCTCTTGGGATGCTCACTCTTGGAATCCAGCCCCCATGGTGTGAGCATGCCCAAGCATGGATATAGAGAGATATGCTTTGAGAGGAACTGAAGTCCTGGTCCACATCCTTAGCTGAGCTTCCAGCTGAGAGCCAGTGTCAACTTGCCAGCCATCTTGGAAGGGGATTCTTCAGCCCCAGCCAAGCTACTCCAGCTGCTGGTGTATGGAACAGAGACCAGCTAGCTCATCACACCCTGTCCAATTTCATGAGCCAAGTCAATAACTACTGTTTTTTCAAGCCACCATGTTTTGGAGTGTGTTAGGCAAGGATAACTGGAGCATATGGGAAAATAAAATCCCAACTGATTGAAAATAAGACTTGTGAGTTATTTTACTTTCCTCCCTATTTCATGCAAAAAGCCTTCTGACGCTGGAATTTTTTTTCACCGTAAGTGTGAATTGACTGAGAGTGATAGAGCCACATTTGGAAGTGAGTAACCACAAGGATCTCAAAATGATAATTTAATTAATGCATTTATAAATCAATTAGCTAATTCAGCAATCATTTGCATACCTTGTGGTCCAGGTCCCTGGCTAAGGGGAGGTACCTGTCAGTGAGTAACCTAGACATGGTGCTCTGTCTTATGAAGTTTAGCATTCTAGTAAGAAAAGTAAATAAACAGTTACATGATCAGTTTAGATTAATAATTAATTCCATCTCAGTAGTGGAAAGAACTGAAGGATATTTATCCTAGAAAGTAGCTTCTTCAAGTATCTAAGGATTGTGCCATGGTTGATTCACATGGCGAGGGCTTCCTCACAGTATGGTGGCTGGGAGGCTGCTCAGTTGATGACAGTGTCCTTCTGTGGGATGCTTTTCTACTCCCCAATACACAGATGGGCTCTCAGCATCAAGATCTGCCTAGGTGACTCCACTCCTGTCCCCAGAGTTGATTAATCTGGGAGGGATGAGACCTGACTCAGGCTGACCCAGTCACATTCTTGGAGCTGTGAGTAAGACTTGTTAATGGTAGTGCTGGAGATGATCAGTTCAGTTCAGTCACTCAGTTGTGTCCGACTCTTTGCGACCCCATGGACTGCAGTACACCAGGCCTCCCTGTCCATCACCAAC
Organism: Giraffa tippelskirchi; assembly: GCF_054371585.1. Classification (NCBI taxonomy): domain Eukaryota; kingdom Metazoa; phylum Chordata; class Mammalia; order Artiodactyla; family Giraffidae; genus Giraffa; species Giraffa tippelskirchi. The sequence goes on from NC_137287.1 coordinate 28,796,566, forward strand.
TCCCGGAGTTTACTCGAACTCATGTGCATTGAGTTGGTGATGCCATCCAACCATCTCATCCTCTGTCATCCCCTTCTCCTCCCACCTTCAATCTTTCCCAGCATCAGGGTCTTTTCAAGTGAGTCAGTTCTTCACATCAGGTGGCCAAAGTATTGGAGTTTCAACTTCAGCTTCAGCATCAGTCCTTCCAATGAATATTCAGGACTGCTTTCCTTTAGGATGGACTGGCTGGATCTCCTTGCCATCCAAGGGGCTCTCAAAAGAGTCTTCTCCAACACCACAGTTCAAAAGCATCAATTTTTTGGTGCTCAACTTTATTTATAGTCCAACTCTCACATCCATACACGACTACTGGAAAAACCATAGCCTTGACTAGATGGACCTTTGCTGGCAGAGTAATGTCTCTGCTTTTTAATATGCTGTCTAGGTTGGTCATAGCTTTTCTTCCAAGGAGTAAGCTTCCTTTAATTTCATGGCTGCAATCACCATCTGCAGTGATTTTGGAGCCCCAAGAAATAAAGTCTGTCACTTTTTCCATCGTTTCCCCATCTATTTGCCATGAAGTGATGGGACCAGATGCCATGATCTTAGTTTTCTGAATGTTGAGTTTTAAGCCAACTTTTTCACTCTCCTCTTTCACTTTCATCAAGAGGCTCTTTAGTTCCTCTTCTCCTCTTCACTTTCTGCCATAAGAGTGATGTCATCTGCATATCTGAGGTTATTGATATTTCTCCCGGCAATCTTGATTCCAACTTGTGCTTCATCCAGCCCAGCATTTCTCATGAGGTACTCTGCATATAAGTTAAATAAGCAGGATGACAATATACAGCCTTGACATACTTCTTTCCTGATTGGGAACCAGTCTGTTGTTCCATGTCCAGTTCTAACTGTTGCTTCCTGACCTGCATACAGATTTCTCAGGAGGCAGGTAAGGTGGTCTGGTATTCCCATCTCTTTCAGAATTTTCCACAGTTTGTTGTGATCCACAGTCAAACACTTTGGCGTAGTCAATAAAGCAGAAGTAGATGTTCTTCTTGAACTCTCTTGCTTTTTTGATGATCCAAGGGATGTTGGCAATTTGATCTCTGGTTCCTCTGCCTTTTCTAAATCCAGCTTGAACATCTGGAAGTTCACAGTTCACGTATTGCTGAAGCCTGGCTTGGAGAATTTTGAGCATTACTTTGCTAGCGTGTGAGATGAGTGCAATTGTGCGGTAGTTTGAGCATTCTTTGGCATTGCCTTTCTTGGCAATCAGAATGAAAACTGACCTTTTCCAGTCCTGTGGCCACTGCTGAGTTTTCCAAATTTGTTGGCATACTGAGTGCAGCACTTTCACAGCATCATCTTTTAGGATTTGAAATAGCTCAGCTGGAATTCCATTACCTCCTGTAGCTTCGTTTGTAGTGATGCTTCCTAAGGCCCACTTGACTTCATGTTCCAGGATGTCTGGCTCTAGGTGAGTGATCACACCATCGTGATTATCTGGGTCATGAAGATCTTTTTTGTATAGTTCTTCTTCGTATTCCTGCCACCTCTTCTTAATATCTTCTGCTTCTTTTAGGTCCATACCATTTCTGTCCTTTATTTCTGTCCTTTGTTGATGTTTTGGTGATTTTTCCTGATGAGATTAGTCCTGAACCTGTCTCATTTCCTCCTTTCCCTAAGCCTGATTCTCCTCCCTACCATCCTGTCTTCTTCCTCCTCCTGCTCTTTCAGCTCCTTCCCCTTCTCCTTGTTGATCTAATCAGATGCCCAACATCTTTCCAGTCAGTTTCCTTTAAGGCTAAAACTAGACTGGTTTTTGTTATGTACAATGACACCAAACCTTCACTAATACAAACTACAAGAGGGATTATCCCTGTCCTTTAAGACTCCCATGGGATAGAATTAAAACCAAGTGTCCGAAGCCATAGCTGGAGAAATTTCGATTGCACATATGAAAGAATGTTCTAAGGACCAAAGATATGCATAGACTCAGGTAGTGAGCTTCTTGTCCTTGGAGGTGTTCAGACAAAGGCTGGCCAACCACTTAGATATGATGTTATCAGAGAATTGAGGCATTTACTTCAAAATTGGGCTGCCAAATGACGATGAAATGATGATGATGGTGGTGGTCATGGCAGCTGAGACTTTTGTGCACTTACTGTTTTACCATGATAAGTATTTAACATACATTGTTAATCCTCACAATAACTCCATGAGGAAATGTTGTTACTATAACCATATGGCAAAATGAGGAAGCTGAGTCTTTGGAAGTTAGGTAACTCACACAAGGTCATTCATTCAATGAGCCAGATTTTAAACTCAGACTCTGTGGGAACCTAGAAACTATGCTCTAGTTTTAGGTGAAACATCTCACTCCAGCCCCCAAAGCTCATAGGATTTCACCTTCTCTTCTTTATTCCACATCTCAGAATGGTTCAAAATTAAAAGGTAAAGCAAAAATCTTGGGTAGTTAAACCCTGAATAGTAGAGAATACTTCATATGAAAAAAGAAAATTCAGGCATCCTACACTCAGGCATATTAGACCTGCTAGAATCAGAAAACGGTAGAAAAAATGGTACTCAGAGCACCGTGTGCAATTGGGGATGCTCACTAAATATATCCCACAAGTTGCTGCCTGCATTTTTTTTCTTTTTTTTTTTTTTGGTCACTCCTTCCAGTTTGAACATTTACCTGAATCATGTGTACTCTCTCTTTCTGGACTAAATGAGCTTTATAGTAATAATAATTAGTGTTTTGTTTAGTTTGAAAACTCAACACATCCCTCCCGGCTCTGAATGATTTACTTTGCGGTGGATATTGCTGCTGACAGAAGGTGTGTTGTGTGGGGGAGACAATTTGAATTGCCAATAGCCTGTTTGATGAGTTTCCCAGAAGCAGACATGATTCAATTCTGCAGAAGTTTCTCTTAGAAATGTGCCTAAAAAAAATCCCCCACCTCTACCTGATCACTTATCATTCTTTTAAATCATAGGGAAAATGGAAGGTTCCTATCACTTTCTTAATTGAATAAAGGAGACAGACTGGGAGAGATCCTATTGAATACTGAACAGACTCCAAGCACCTAATTAGAGCATTTACCTGAAGAGTTCCTTTTGCAGAGGAGGCGCCAAGCCCTGCTTCTCTCCCCACCTGTTTCTCTTGTGTTTCTGCTTGCCTGGCCGGTTAACATGGCCAATCCGGTGCTTGCCTCTTTCATTGAATACTTAAGTGCATCCCTGTTGCAGGGTGAACAGCAGATCTTCTAAGACTCTTCTGAGCTTTTGATAAGCCAATTAGGATGTTTCCAAGGAGATGGAGACAACAGAAGGCAAACAGTGGTCGTTGTATCCCCTCAGAAGCTTGTTTACCTAACTGTGTTTCGAAACTCGTTACTTTATTATGCATCTCTAGTATCCCAAGCAGGTGATGCTTGCATTTAGGAGCCAATTGTGTGCTTTCCATACACCATACATCTAAATTCTCTCCAATAAGCTATTTTAGGTATAGAAGGAGAACCACATTAGATTCTCTGGACCTAAGACTTCTGCTGGCTTGACATAAGAGACACTGGTTTGTTAAAGCTGGGATGCAGCCTGAGTCTCAGGCACAGGATGGCAGAGTACCTTTGGGAGCCCTTGGATGATACTGATAATAATAGCTAAAGTTTCTTGAGACCTTAGCCATATGCCAGGTATTCTTGAGGGGTAGGGGAGCCCAGGTTAACATCTCATTTCTGTTGCTAACAGGGAAAACAAAACTTTGGCTCTCTGCATCTCAGAACCATCAAGATTCTGCTCTAACCACAAAGAATAAAGCTGCGAAAACCACAACCTGGGTTAATTCCCGTAACCATAGGGCAACTGTTTTTAAGAATATGAGTATCCTTGCAGTCATAGGCAAAAAAATGACAAATTCCATGATGCTGGGGATGTATCTTTTTTGGTTTTACTCACTGTTGATTCCTGTTACCTTAACTTATAGCTTTTCCTATAGCACAAAAGTCAGCACACTTTTTCTGGAAGGAAGCAGATATCAAGTGTTACAGACTTTGTGGGCCATGTGGCCTCTGTTGTGTGAAAGGAAAATAAAAATGGAGTCAGTGTTGCTAAAACGGAGCTAGGAGGCCACTGAGAAAGTGGGACTTATGGATGAAATCTGACCTTTTGACCAGTTATCTTTTTTAAAAAAATTTATTTACTTATTATTGGCTGTGTTGGGTCTTTGTTACTGTGTGTGGGCTTTCCTAGGTGTGGTGAGTGGGGGCTACTCCCTAGTAGCAGTGTGCAGGCTTCTCATTGCAGTGGTTTCTCTTGTTGCGGAGCACAGGCTCTAGAGTGCAGGCTCAGTAGTTACAGTGCATGGGATTCGTTGCCCCACAGCATGTGGAATCTTCCCAGAGCAGGGATCAAACCTGTGTCCCCTGTATTGGCAGGTGAATTCTTAACCACTGGACCAGCAGTGAAATCCTGAACACTTATCATCTTAATACAGGCATCCAGAACATTTGCATAAGGTTCTAGAAACTGAAGATATTTATCAGACCCTAAAGCGACCAGTGACAGCCATCCCTTAAGGATCAATATTTCCTTCTTGTGTCAGAGGACCACCTCATGGCTGTTGCTTTTATAGAAGCCCTTCTTGACTCTTCCTCTTTTTCAGAATACTCTTTCAGTTTTACCCAATTCTATCTCCAGAATTGCTATTCTTAAGACCCCAATAAAGTCTTTTGTTATTTGCAGACTTCTGCTTTTTGTTGTTGTTGTTGTTGACAGTTGCAGTTATTGAACTCTACTCTCGTAGAGCAAAAGCAGCCATACGCAATGAGTAGACAAAGGGACGTGGGTGTGTTTCAATAAAACTTTATTTGCAAAAGGTGGCAATGGCTCCAGGACTATAGCTTGCTGACTCAGATACAGTAGGTTCAGTGTATAATAAATTCAGAAATGTTGATGATAAACAAGCCTAAAGTAGAAAGTTCAAACAAATGAAATTTAAAATGGAAAACCAGGACTTCCCTGGTGGTCCAGTGGTTAAGAATTTCTCTGCCAATGCATGGGACACAGGGTTGATCCCTGGTCCGAGAAGATCCCGCAGGCCACAGGGCAACTAAGCCTGTGAGCCACAACTACTGAGCTTGCACACTCTAGAGCCCATGCTCTGCAACAAGAGAAGCCACTGCAATGAGAAGCCCTCCTCCACAACTAGAGAGTAGCCCCCACTTGCCACAACTAAAGAAAGCCCGTGTGTAGCAACAAACACCCAGTGCGGCCAAAAATAAATGCGAAGCCAATCTTTGTAAAAAGTTTATGACAGTAAATACATGCTTATTGTGGAAAGTTTGGAAAATATAAAAAAGTACACCGGGAAGAAACTAGAAATCCTGACCAAAAGATAGGCCCAGTTAAAAATCTGGTGAATAATTGTTTCCTTTTAATCGTTTTCCTATGAGTGCCTTTTTAAAAACTTGGTAAACAACTAGAATTTAAAATATGCATTTGCTCTGTTTTTCTGGAAGGTGGCAGATGAAGCCGGATTCCTTTGGAACTCTATTGCAAGGAGTGACTCTTCTGTTCAATGAAAAAGCCTCCTTCAAGTCGGCCCAATCGCCTGTATCTCTTGACATCCAAAATCAGATTTCTTCCCATGATTTTAGGTTCTAAAAAATCCTAAAGTGCCTTTTGGATTGCAAAAGATTTACTTAAACATCTCAGTAGGTTTCAGCACTGAATGCTTTATTGCTTGTGTGTGGTGTAACTCATTTAACCAAAACCTGGCATTTCTTCTCTAGTTCTGAGTGCTTGGAAGTGTCTGACGTGCTGTTGGCAGAGGCCAGGACATTTTGAGGACGTCTTGCCTAAAATGGGAAAGGAGATCTATGATGAATGGTTGAGCCATAGGTGTTAATAACTTGGTGTGAGAGCGAGCCATCAGGAATATTTTATTTCTATGTCATAGAGAGCAGGGATTTTCCAGTTCCCCTCTCCTGGGACACACACACACACACACACACACACACACACACAGGGATTTTCCAGTTCCCCTCTCCTGGGACACACACACACACACACACACACACACACACACCATCCCTGCGTGCATCTTTGAGAGTGTTTGATCTGCCCTGCATGCGTGCTCAGTCACGTCCGACTCTTTGCAACCCCATGGACTGTAGCCCACTAGGCTCTGTTCATGGAATTTCCCAGACAAGAATACTGCAGTGAGTTGCCATTCCTCTTCCAGGGGATTTTCCTGACCCAGGGATCAAACTCAAGTCTCTTACATCGCCTGCATTGGTAGGTGGGTTCTTTACCGCTAGGGCCACTTGGGAAGCAAGTGAAATTAGCATTATGAAGAAAATAAAACAGAGTGGTATGACAGTGATAGAGGCAGGCAAAGGAGGGCAACATTCTATGCTGATTTATATCTAAAATGATCTCTTTGCTTTCTTGCTTGTTGGTTTTTTTAACTGTTTTTTTCTTTTTTGGCAACTTAACTAAATGGACATCTTCTATATCAATAAATATATTTTCACACTCATTATATAAAAATTTATATGGTAGTCCATAGTATCATGCTTTATTTAATCAACCATAGAAATTTTAGGCTATTTGCAAATTTTTTAAACTTTTTAAGAAGCTAAAGTTTATGTTTTTGTACAGTTATTCTCTGATACTCATACTATTAATTCCTTAGTATAAATATCCTTAAATGGAATTTCTGGGTCAAAATCTGTGCATTTTAAGTAACCAAAATAACCAGGAAAGAAGTCTATGAGTGATGCCTTCTGAGTGGAGAGTGATGAGAAGCAGCCAGCCTGGTAGGGTTTGGGACATGAGGACAGAGGGAACAGCAAGTACATTTCTTAAATGATTTTCTGGCCAAAGTTCCCCCAGCTTCTCATCTGTGCGTTTCCTCTCTATTGAACAGCAACCTGTTAATTATGGGTTGCCAAACAGCACTAGACTCTAGATTAGGTCAGTCTGGAACATCTAGGTTCTAATCAGAAACTCGAGAGCAAAATTCAACTTGGAGATGAACAGACTTATTATCAGTGAGTGCTGTTTGGACTGCTGTTCAATTTTGGAAAATTCCTGAACCCTTGATTGGCTTCTACCAAAAACCAGAGCTGAGTTTCTCCCCCAGAAACAGTCCTGGAACTGTGTGAGCACAGATATATCTGGGAGCTACTGGCTTCCAGCAGGTGAGATAAGAAATCTGTTAAATCACAGGCTCATAAAAACATACAAGCAAACACACCGAAAAAAAGATCAGATTTGTGATTAACCAAGGCAGGGATATTGTGGGGAGGGGAATTGGATGAAGGCAGTCAGAAGATACTGCGTATGTCCAATTATAAGATGAACAAGTCCCAGAAATGTAACATATAACATGATGAATACACTATAATTAATACTGCTGTATATTATATACTACACTTGATCTTAGCCGAAAGGCCGAGAAATGATATGAAAGTTGTTAAGAGAGTAAATCTTCAGAGTTCTCATCACACACAAATTTTTTCTGTTACTTTCATTTTGCATTTATGGGAGATGATGTTCACTAAAGTTATTGTGATAATCATTTCAGGATGTATGTAAATCACATCATGGTGCTATACACTTTAGACTTATAAAATGTTCCATGTCAGTTATATCTCAATAAAACTGGAAGGAAAAAAGAAATTTGTTAAATCATTCTGCAGTTTCATCTGAGGGAAGGTAATAGGCGTGCTGGGGCTGTGGCAATCAAGTTTGGCTCCTTTGGGGGTGGTGGGGAGAAGACTGGGAGAGATTATGTATTTTCATTCACTACTAACTGAGGTGTTTCTTTAGGTAATATTTGCACTCATCAGACTTGCGGAATGTACCGATATTCTGTGCTGTTTGAACCAGGGCCACTGCCAGGAAAATGCGATGCACAAGAACTGTTTCAGTTATGAAGGTGATTTTGCTCTACTAAATTCTTATTGTGTATGTTAACACAGGGGCCATACCAAACCATCCTACACTGTAAATATGAACTGTAAAAAAATCTTTGCATAAAGATCCTTATGCAGGTATATTGATATAACATAATAGGAAAATATAAAATACAGCGTGTTTGTCCATCAGTAGAAAACTGGTGGAAAAAGCTATGATGGTTAGTCATCTAGAAATAGACTGCGGAGGCATTTACTCATTTAGTGAGCACTGTTGAGTACCATCGTGTGCTGGGCAGAGTTAAGGGTAATGGAAGTGGAAAGATAAATAAGACACATTGCTTGTTCTCAGAGAGCTTGTTGTCTTTTGGGGAACTGAGTCACGGCTTTTGTAGTTGCTGCTCTTTAGCTTTGGGCTTCTTATCTCTGAGCCTTGGTTTTCATGTCCACAAATCGACAGGACTCAGCCAGGTGACTGGTGGGGTATTTCCACTACCAGTGAGGTATTTCCAATGGTATTGCAAGGTAGGCAAAGGAAGCCCAAATAGGGCTGCATGATTGGAGCAAGACAGTCCATGCTAATGGAGACAGGGATGTCTTCCAGGAACGAGATTCAGTAGAACCTTAGGTAGTTTATGAACTCAGCTGTGAGCTTGAATTTCGATTGAAACTGGCTTGGTTTCTTAATTAAGAAAAAACCCTCATGCAATTCTGCTTGAGGTGAATTCTCTGGTCTGTTTTATTTTATCAAGATTTTAATTTAACTTTTATTTTATATTGGAGTGTAGTTGATTTATAGGGTTGTGTTAGTTTCAGGTGTACACTAAGTGATTAATTATCCATGCTTTTTCACAAGCACATCTATCTATTCTTTTTCAGATTCCTTTTGCATATGAGTTATTACAGAATATTGAGTAGATCCCCCTGTGCTATACAGTGGGTTCTTGTTAATTATCTGTGTCATATATAGTGGTGTATAGGTGATAGTTCCAAACTCCTAATTTATCTCTCCCCTTCCCCCCACTACATTTCCCCTTTGGTAACAATGTGTTTGGTTTCAAAGTCCGAGACTATTTCTGTGTGTGTGTGTGTGTGTTTTATATATAAGTTCATTTGTATCTTTTTTTTAGATTCCAGATATAAGTGATATATGATATTTGTCTTTGTCTGACTTACTTCACTTAGTATCCTCTCTCTGGCCTTTATTTTTTAAGATAAAAAAAGAGATGTATTCTTAGAACCAGTGACTGTAGAACTTACTGGTAAGTTTCTAGGTAAATTTCAGATTGGGTTTGGAAACACAATTTTTAAGTAAGTGAAAAGAGAAGTAATGATCCAGCATGGATTCACAAGGCAAAAGCAATTCACTGATCAAGAAATACATTTAGTTTTTGAGGCATATTTTACGTGTATGTTCTAGGTATCATTTTAGGTACTGCAGATTGAACAGTGATTAAAACAGCTAAAAGAATTTTTTTCTTCTCTTGTGGTATTTATATTCTAGAGGAGGTAGGAGTAGTAGCAGACAAAGAACAAGATAAATAAGGAAACAGTGTGTGAGATGACGGTAGGTCATATGGAGAAAAATAAGCAAGGAAGGGGATAATAATACTCCCATTTCTTTATTTTAGTTTTAAAAAACGTCATCACCTGGGAATGAGAAATGAGTGCCTAGTGATTATGGAGTCTCCTTTTGGGGTGATAAAAATGCTTTGAAACTATATAGAAGTGATGATCATACAACATCATGGTTGTAATATAAATGCCAATGAACCATGCATAAAAAATGGGTAATTTTCTTTTATATGAATTTTTTTCCTCAATAATAAAAAAGTTATCAGAACAGAATTTTATTTTGTTTTTTAAAAAGTGACATCTGATAAAGACCTGAAGGAAGTGAGGGAGGGAGTCCCTTTTTCCTTTTAAAAAAAATTCCATATATGAATAAGAGAGATAATACTTGTGTTGGAAATATCTGGTGATGCATAACTGATGGGTTACCTGTGACTCAGGACCAGTGCTATACGGCCAGGGCTAGTTCACCTGACCCCACTGTCACGGCCAGGGTTGAGATCATCTCCAGGCAGAAGCCAGAGGTCACTGCCCAGGCAGAGCCTCAGAGGTCTCCTGTGGGTGGAAGATGAGCAACCTGAGAGGCTGTGCATTACCTGAAGGAGTGATTTAAATTGTTGTATCCAACTGGACTAAAATTTGTTTTTTATTAATTTTTAAAAATATTTATTTACTTGGTGCACTGGATCTTAGTTGCAGCATGTGCGATCTGGTTCCCTGACCAGGGATCGAAACTGGGCCCCCTGCACTGAGAGTGCAGAGTCTTAGCCGCTGGACCACCAGGGAAGTCCTTGGACTAAAATTTATTTTTTTCTTTTATTCCCGCTCCATAGTCAGTGGGGCTGCTCCATAGTCAGTGATGAGAAATACCATATCAGTAATAAACTGCACTTTATTTGCATGTCTGAGAGGTAATGTGTGTAAAGTTGAGACCCCCAAATCAGTTGTATGTTCCTTTTTTTTTTTTTTTTTGGAGGGAATGGGGAATAATAAGAGTCCTGAACTCTTATAAGTTTCTCTGACAGGTGTGTATGCATGCTCAGTCACCCTGCTGTGTCCGACTTTGAGATTCCATGGTCTATAGCCTGCCAGCTTCCTCTGTCCATGGAATTTTCCAAGCAAGAATCCTGGAGCAGGTTGCCATTTCCTACTCCAGGGAATCGTCCCCGCCCAGGGATTGAGACTTTGTCTCCTGCATTGTCAGGTGGATTCTTTACCACTGTGCCACCTGGGAAGTCCCTTCTCTAACAGGTATATGATCTCAAAAAAGTTAAGATGCTCCAGGCACCTCGCAAGCAAATATTTTGCTTGTCATAAATAGTAATGGGCATTCTAGGGCTGTGACAATCAAGTTTGGCTCCTTCAGGCGTGGTGGGGAGAAGATTGGGGAAGGTCATTTTATTTTCTTCTACTACTGACAGAGGTGTTTCTTTAGGTAATATTTGCACTCATCAGCCTTCTGGAATGTATCAACATTCTGTGCTGTTTGAATCTGGACCATTGCCAAGAAAATACAATTCATAAGAACTGTCTAGTTATGAGAGTGTTTTTGCTCTACTAAATTCTTACTGTATATGTTAACACTGGGGGCTATACCAAACCATCCTACACTGTAAATATGAACTGTAAAAATCTTTGCATAAAGATCCATATGCAGGTATGTTGATATAACATAACAGGAAAATATTAAATACAAACTGTCCATCAGTAGAAAACTAGTGAAAAAAAACTATGGTTCATCCAAATAATGGAAGAATAATATATATGATAATAATGCAGCTATTAAAAGAAGGAAAGAGAGCTACGCATACTGAAATAAGTAACCTTTATGATATATTATGAAGAACTCTGCATTTATATTTACTTCCATTCATATAAAGTGAATCTATAAATCCATGTGTATATTATATATTCTTACCTGTATCTATATATTTACACCGATCTAAAACAATGTTAATTTCTATTTTGCTGCTTTTATGTAAATAGAATATTTCTAATAAGCTGTATAGGAATCTAATACTCTTGGTTGCCTGAAGAAGACTGAGGAATAGGATAGGTGGGGAAGCAGACATAGAGAAGAATTATTTTTCATTTGAAATTCTTTCATTCTATGTGTTTTAAAAATAAATATTTTCACATATTACTTGTTTTTCCAAAAAATTAGAAATGATTGGATTAAAACACATGTTTTCCAGATCGGGAAAAAAAAGCCAGCTGCACATAAATACACTGTACCTAGGGTTGAAGGTTAGTTAAATTACCAAGCAGAATCTAGTTTTTACTAGATTGCAACTTGAAGGTTTTCAGCTTTTCTAAACTGCTAGATACAAAGAGAGGCTCCCCTCTCCCCCAACTGGTTCAATCCAAAATGTGTTATCCTGGAGGAACCAAAAAAATGGCTGGAAGAGAGGAAAAAGGTGGGGCAGTGTGAGATTTCTGACTTCTTTGCCACTTTAGATTGTCAGTGGGGTACCCTGACATAAGCAAAAATTTGTAGACGAAACTTGAAATAACCTAAAAGGTGTGAAAAGAGGGAAATGGAAGCAGCATTTATTAAATACTTTTTAGGTTTAGCACCTTTGTAAAAGTATTTTCCTTAATTCTTACAACATCCCCATTTTGCACATGAGGAAACTGAGGCTCACACAGTAGAGGAATTTGCCCAAGGTCATCCAGCCAGTGAGAGGGATGTAGGGTCTGTAGGGCTCATTCATCTTAAGATCTTTTCACTACATCATGATTTGGAGGTTGAAGTTTGTCTAGAGCAGAAGGAATGAGGCCAGCTTCCTGGCAGAACAACAAGCCATAAGATAATGAGACCCATCACCCTGGAGCATCATTTATTCCTGATGAAAAGTAATTAAAAAAATTTTAGGCTTATATTAAACACAGATGTAATGTAAAGTGACATGCAAATATCATAGGAGTTTTAAAGATAACATTTAAGATGTCAGAGAAATTCCTTGTTTGTTTCAAAATCCTTTCCTCACAGCCTCTGAGCACTGGTTCTTTGCGATCAACAGTTGTCAGAGTGCTGCATGGGACCACCGTCTGAAAACCAGTGGAATGTGTTTGGTCACATGTCCATTCTCCCAATTAGTATTGTGGGTTGTTAATCCACCGTGAGAGCAGACTAGGGAAACCAGAGGTGTTGGCATGGAAACCCAAATGTGAGTGACGCAGAAGTCAAGAGAGCAGAGAGGACGGGGGAGTGAGTTCATTGTGCAAATATGCACTGTGAATTCCTGGGTAGAGATTCTGTGTAGGCGTTTGTTTTATGCAACCTGGAGTGGGGGTTCTTTTTAGAGTCAGTATCTGGAAGCAGCATAGTGAAGATAAGGCAGATACAAACTATGTGCTGGAACCATACTACTCCTCCTTATCCTTGTGCCTTGAGAGGCATTGCCAGTCTATCTTAGCTCACTTTCTTCACACTGGTCATGGGCTGCATCTCACAATTTTCCCCAACATAATCATCACTACTAATGGCTAAATGGAACTCACATTGCAACAAAATCTACATGCCATGAAAGAGTTAAATCTAGTGGCTAGAACACACACTTGGAAGCCAGACTATCTAGGTTTGAATCCTGGCTTTGACCTTAATGGCTGTGTGGCCATGACCAAGGCACTGAGCTTCTAGGGAATCTCACTCTCTTCTATAAAGTAAGGATAAAAATAGATCCCCACATCATAGAGTTGTTATGTCAGTTAAAATAAGTGCAAAGCTCTCAGAACTGTTGCTGGCATGTACTAAACACTCACTACATTATTTACGTTTTATATTATTAATATAATAGAGTAAGGTAGCTCCATGTTAAAGAGAGTGAGGATCAGGGAAGTTGAGTAACTTGCCCGAGTCATTCAGGTAGGAACAGGTGTAGCTGTGGAACTGAATTCAGGACTGTGGGCATCACTATGCACAATCTACTCCACATCATAGACTGCGTCATAAATGCCTTCCCACTGTAATCAGTTTTCTTAGCATTTCCATTGGTCTGTACGTGTAGGGCTGAAGAGTAGAAGGTAGGGACAAAGGGCATTGCCAGAAAAGCCAGAATATAGAGTTGGATGAGGGGCTGTGTTGTGAGTGGGGGAAGTTGAGGGAAGACTGGAGTCCAGAGGGCCTGGTCCAAGCTTTGGTGAAAGAATGGTGTTGCTTCTTATTCTTGGGGATGGTGGTGGCAGGAAGCAAATGAGACAGAGTACCCTGTGCTTCATATGGGGTGTGGTGTGCTGGGTGGGCAGGGAAGCTTGGGAACCCTGTTTCATAGTCCGCTGGACATTGTGGCTGCAAATCCATGGATAACAGTTGAATCATTCACCTACTGAGCAACTGGGTCTTTCAAAATAAACTCTCCTTCCCAGAACTCTGGCAAGTTCTTCTATGTCTCTGTAGTAGAATGCAAAACTGGTCGTATGCTTCTGTCACCAAGCAGTGGAACCTACTAATCTCTCCTTTGAATCAGAGACATCCGTGTGCTTTGTCTTGACCAATAGAAAGTCACCTCCTTGCAGCTTCTTCTCAATGTTTTGGGAACCATCCACCTCCATAGGACAAACTCAGGATGGCTTAGTGGATGATGAGGGACACCTGGTCAGAGACCCCTGTTGGCTCTGTGACAGCCAGCTACCCACCAGTCATATGAGTGAAGCCATCCCCAGGCAGCCCCAGCTAACCATCAGCTGATCACAGACATGCACAGGAACCTTAGCTAAGGCAACTGAGGTCAGAAGAACCTCCCAGCTGAACCCAGTTCAAATTGCTGACCCATGGAATGGTGAAAGAAATAAATAATCACTGTTTTGAACCTCTAAGTTTTGGAGTGGTTTGTTACACAGCAGAAGATAACCACTACATGGACCAAGTAGGGATGGATGCCAAAGCTCAACCAGTCAGAACAGCCAGCCAATTTTGATTTTGCATCTCTGACATCTAGTCAAGATATTTCTGTGTAAGGAACACTTTTATTCTATTTTCCTATCATTTATTGTCATTAATTCTTCAAATATGAGAGTCTTTAGACCCCCTCAAAACCCGAGGACCTGCATCTGTTCCAACATGGCAGGGATGGGAGCAGGATGGATGGTTTCAGTACTTTTCAATCTATAATTAGCTGCTTACAAGAGATGACAGCGTTGGAGTGGGGCAAGGAGCTGGAGTTCCAGGACCTACCAGCCTTACCGCCCCCCCCAACTTTAATCAGAGCAATTCTAATTTTATTTGTCTATATATGCATTTATTTTGATAATACATGTTTGAGTACTCGTTGTGTTCCAGTCAAATATTTTTTAGAAACTCTGCTTGCCAGACCATTAACTGGTGATCCTGTTTGTTCACTGACAGAAAGATTCGTCTGCTATAAAACAAGTTTTGAAATCCACTGCTGTGTACAATATTTTCTCAGAATCCTTTTCAGAAGGTGGAAGCATTTTCCTAGAAAGGTAATTTTGGCTGTCGTTAAGTCAGAGCTCTCTGCACATGTGCCAGGAGGCTGGCTTGGCTGGAGGGGCAAGGGCTGGCTTTCTTGGGGCTTGGGTGGCGTGGGGAGTGCAGGAGAAAACTTCTGATGGGTGTGATTGGCTCACAGTCGCTCCAGGACCGCCTCCTCAAGTTCAAGTCCTGTGCCCCAGCTTCTGGCTCACCCCCAGCTGCTTCCTGGCTCACCTCCTCCTCCCTCCTCGCATCTAGAATATTCCTGCTGCTGGTGGGTACATCCAGAACCGAGCAGGCTTCCCTGACAGCGGGGGGTTTGACTGCTTCATTTTCCCTTCTGCTCCCTCACATTCTTCCGTCTTCCCTCCAAAACCTGGTGCTCAGCAACCTGGCCAGAGAGAAAACAGCTACCATCCAGCCTCTTTTCCCTCTCTCTTCTCTCATCCTTTGAGTGATGGTCTGTTTTTTCTCCTGTTACTTCTTGGAGACTCTTTCACATAGGAAGTGGACATGGGATGAGGATTCAGGAGATGAGGTTCAGGAGACCAATTCTGTGTTTCTTCAAGTGTGAAAAGAGGGACTTGGCCCCAAGGCTTCTTAAACCAGCCACCTGGAGCCACCTGTGCTGTTTGGCCACAAACAGCACAGTGAGGTGGAGCCTGCTCTCTCTTTGTTGAAAAGGAGTATGCAGTAATACCAAATCACTATGCTAAACATCTGAAACTATCACAATACTGTAAATCAATGATACTTCAATTAATAAAAAAAAGATCAGCAAGTGTTAGGCTGTTCAAGACAGAGCAATCCCGAGCAGATTTTGTTTTCTCTACTAAGAAGGACTGCAGAAATACAAACTATATTATATAGGATAAGTAAGCAACAAGGTCCTACTGTATAGCACAGGGAACTATGTTCAGTGTCCTGTGATGAACCACAATGGAAAAGAATATGAAAAAGAATATATATGTGTATAACTGAGTCACTTTGCTATACAGCAGAAATTATAAATCAACTATATTTCAATAAAAGAAATCTAAAAAATTGCTACCAAGCTAAAAAAAAGAAAAAGAAAAAGGATTACAGAAGATGCAAAGAAGAGGTAAATTTTCTATTTTGTGATGTCTTGTTTGTGTCCCAAGGATTAGCATTATAGGGACCTAGGAGGACCTGGGATACCAATCCTATAAAACATATTTGAATTCTAAACTTTGTGATTATTTAATGTCTGGACTCCTTACTTCTTCCGAGTTATGTAAGTCTCCCTTATTGGGCTTCCCTGGTGGTTCAGTGGTAGAGACTCCACCTGCCAGTGTAGGGGACATGAGATCAATCCCTGGTCTGGGAAGATTCCACAAGCTGAGGGGCAAATAAGCCTGTGCACACAACTATTGAGCCTGTGTTCTAGAGCCTGGGGGCTGTAGCTACTGAAGCCCGAGGAGAGCCCAGGCTCTGCTACAGGAGAAGCTACCGCAAGGAAAAGCCTGCGCACCACAACTAGGGAAAAGCCCACAGAGCAACGAAGACCCAGCACAGCCAAACAAGAAAAAGTCTCCCTTATTGTCCTGGGTGCTGTGTCTGCCCAAAGCCAACACCCCCATAAGTGCTAAATCAACATGAAAGTTGGTTGTTGAAGGCTCTAAAGTTTCCACAGAAAATTTCTCTTTTCCCTCCCGTCCACTGTTGTTCCTCTGACTTCTGTCTGATCCATGTGCATTCAAATACAAGCACATTTATGTTATATGATGGGCTTCCTTGAAGGCTCAGATGGTAAAGAATCTGCCTGCAATGAGAGAGACCTGAGTTCTATCCCTGGGTCAGGAAGATCCCCTGGAGAAGGGAACGGCTACCCACTCCAATATTCTTGGCTGGAGAGTTCCATGGGGTCACAGAGTCGGGCTTGACTGAGTGACTAACACTTCATGTTATATGAGAAAGATTTCTTGAGATTAATTGCTCTTAGTCACTGCATGGATACTCAGAAGATGTTTAACATCTTCAAACAAACACTTGTTGGGAACTTGCTCTGAGACTAGCACTGTTCTAAATGCTGGGAAGACAGCAGTGGGGGGTAAAAGCTTCTAGCACTTACGGAGCCAGTGGGGAGGCAGACAGCACAGACATGGATCAGGAGTGGGGTGGTTGACAGAATAATGCCCCCCCCAAAGATCTCCACGTCCCAATTACCAGAACCTGTGATTATGTTATGGTACATGGCAACTGAGAATTAAGGTAGCAGATGGAATAAAGGTGACTAATTAACTGATTTATTTTTATTTAAAAAAATATCTATTTTTTGGCTATGTCAAGTCTTAGCTGGGAGTCTTACTTGCAGCATGCGGGCTTCTCTCTAGGTGTGGCCCGTGGGCTTAGTTGCCCTACTGCATGGGGTAACCTTAGTTCCCTGACCAAGGATCAAACCTGTATCCTCTATATTGGAAAGTGGATTCTTAACCACTGGACCACCAGGGGAGCCCCTGACTAACCGATTTATTAATAAAACAGAGAGATGACCCTAGATTATGCAAACGGGCCCAATATAATCAAAAGGACCTTGACATGTGGAAGGTGTGCGTTAGTTGCTCAGTCATGTCTGACTCATTGTGACCCCATGGACTGTAGCCTGCCAGGCTCCTCTGTCCGTGGACTTCTCCAGGCAAGAATACTGGAGTGGGTTGTCATTTCCTTTTCCAGGGGATCTTCCCAACCCAAGGATCGAACTCGTGTATCCTGCATTGCAGGCAGACTCCTGACCATCTGAGCCACCAAGAAAGCCCCAAAAAGAGGGAAGCTGAAATTCACACTCAGAGAGAGAGCAGGTGTAATGAGAAATTACTGACCAGCCATTACTAACTTGGAAGATGAAAGAGGATCACTGGCCAAGGAATATAGGAAGTCTCTTAAAGTTCAAAAAAGCAAGAAAACAGATTTTTCTTTAGAGCCCCCAGAAAAGAACAGGGCCTGCTGACACCTTGGTTCTGGCCCAGTGAGATACATTTTGGATTTCTGACCTTCAGAACAGTAACATATTAGATTTGTATTGTATAAGCCACTGAGTATGTGGTGATTTGTTACAGCGGCCATAGGAAATTAATACAGATCATGGCTCCTTCTTCTTCATTTCAGTTTTCTCTTTCTTTTTCCGCTTATAAGAGCAAGTGTCCTGGGGTCTTTAAAAGTCCTCTCCTTTCTTGTTAAGAGGCTGGTGTATGCATCACTAAAGGAAATAGGGAGCCAACCTTGCTGTGGCTTCCAGAACACCCCCACCCCCAATCCCCCAAAAAACAATAGATATGCTCTTAAGTGGTTCTTGGAATCTCATTTTCTCTCTCAGTGCCTCAGGCTTCCCCACTTAAGAACCTTGCCATATGGCAGTGTTTTTCTGGGTTCCTGTGATGCAGACAGCCATTTGACAAAAGTCACCCCACTGAGGATGCTGGAGGCTGGGGTGTGCTCAGAGATCTGATTTAAAAGGTCCTGAATGACAGCACCATAGTTTAACCTAGTGCCTGCAGCCTATGGAGGAGCATGTGGCCTGCTGGTTACACACCAGTTAACCAGTGAACTGGTGATGGTGTGGACCAGCTGAAAGCAAGAGACTGAAATTCTTTTTCAAATGCCTTAGCTGTCCCTTCTGCTTTTTGTTTATTCATTAAGACCTTAATACTTTTATATTATGATGTATAACACACATTCAGATAAGGGTAAAACAGCCACACATGCACAGCTTAATGAAATATCACAAAGCAAACATTTGTTAAACCATTACCTGGCTAGTGAAAAGGAACATTTCTGACATCCAGAAGCCCTTGTGTGTCCCTTCCTAATGAGCTACTTCCTCCTTCTCAAGCATAACCACTATCATGCCCTCTCGTATCTTCTTTTTCTTTTATACATTTCAAAAATAACACACATACACTACCTTGTGTAAAAGAGATAGCTAGTGGGAACCGTAAAGAAGGCTGAGTGCTGAAGAATGGGTGCTTTCGAACTGTGGTGCTGGAGAAGACTCTTGAGGGTTCCTTGGACGGCAAGGAGATCAAACAAGTCAATCCTAAAGGAAATCAACCCTGAATAGTCATTGGAAGGACTGATGCTGAAGCTGAAGTTCCAATACTTTAACCACCTGATGTGAAGAGCCAACACATTGGAAAAGACCCTGATGCTGAGAAAGGTTGAAGGCAGGAGGAGAAGGGGACGACAGAGGATGAGATGGTTGGATGATAACTGATTCAATGGACATGAGTTTGCACAGATTCTGGGAGATGCTGAAGGACAAGGAAGCTTGGCATGTTGCAGTCCATGGGGTCTCAAAGTGTTGGACGCAACTTAGTGACTGAACAATAAGTGGGAACCTGCTATAAAGCACAGGGAGCTCAGCTCGTTGCTCTGAGGTGACCTAGGTGGGTGGCATGGGGGTTGGGTTGGGTGGTGGAGAGGGAGGGGATATATGTATACATATAACTGATTCACTTCTTCCTACAGCAGAAACTAACACAACATTGTAAAGTGTTATACTCCAATAAAAAGGCAAATTGGCTTTTTTTAAATTAAAAACTGACATTGTAAAAGTTCAAGTAGTATCAAAGCTATAGATGAATGGTTGATCATAATAAGCATTTCTTATTAGTAATGATTATCTCAATTAAAATTACTATGAAGTAAAACACAATAGTGGTGCCCAGCACACTGCCTAAGAAATAAAGCATCATCAATATGATCGAAACCTCATGTGTTCCTTTCCCTGATCCATCCCTCCCCTGCCCCAATCGTGGTATATATTTATTACCTCCATGCGTTTTGCCATATTTTTTCTAACTATGTTTGTGCACCTAAATAATATATCATTTTGTTTTGCACATTTTCACACCATATCATACTGTGCACATTCTCTTTTGCTCAACTCTATTTGTGAGATTCACCCAGGTTGATGGTTCTTCCCAGGTGGCCCTAGTGGTAAAGAATCCACCTGCCAATCCACGAGATGTAAGAGACACGGGTTTGATCCCTGGGTTGGGAAGATCCACTGAAAGAGGAAATGGCAACCCACCCCAATATTCTTGCCTGGAGAATTCCCTGAACAGAGGAGCCGGGTGGGCTACAGTCCTTGGGGCTGCAAAGAGTTGGACGTGACTGAGAGACTGAGCATACCCAGGCTGACACATGGAGTTCTTGTTTATCCATTTTGTCTTCAGTCTGTTTAGATTTTTCAAAAAGAATAAGAAAGTCTGTCCCATCTCTACCTTTTCCCCATTCCCTGTCCTCAGAGGTAAAGACAGATAGAGGTTTGGTATTTATAATGCCCTCAGCTTTCTCTTCTAAAGTATATATCCATGTGCACATATATATATGAAAGTGTTAGTTGCTTAGTCATGTCTGACTCTTTGTGTCCCTACGGACTGTAGCCAACCAGGCTCCTCTGTCCATGGAATTCTTCAGGCAAGAATACAGGAGTGGGTAGCCTTTCCCTTCTCCAGGGGATCTTCCTGACCTAGGGATCAAACCCGTGTCTCCTGCATTGAAAGGTGGGTGCTTTACCACTGAACCACCAGGGAAGACTCATGCAGAATTTTAAACAGTTACTTAAAAACATTGGATCCTCAGAGGAGATATGAGCCCAAGCTCTGGACTTGAATGCCAGCTCCCTCACTTAGCAGCTCTGTGACTTTGGGCAACATGTTTCATCTCTCCACATTTCATTTTACTCATCTATAAAATGTGATAATAAAAATAGCTATGTCCAAGTGTTGGTGAAAGGATTCAAGAAGATGATATATGTAAAGTGCTTGTCTTACTTTCTGGCCTGTAGCTAGTACTTCAATAAATGTTAACTATTATTGTTACGTGTTATTCCGTAATGTGCTTTTTCCTTTTAATAATTTATCATGCCATTTTTCTATGTCTGTAAATATGTGTGCTGTCACTAAGTCATGTCCAACTCTTTACGACCCTATGGACTGTAGCATACCAGGCTTCTCTGTCCATGGAATTTCCTAGGCAAGAATACTGGAGTGGTTTACCATTTCCTTCTCCAGGGGGTCTTCCCTAGCCAGGGACTGAACCCACATCTGTTGCATTGGCATGTGAGTTCTTTACCTATGAGCAACCAGGGAAGCCCTGTCTATAAATATAGGACTGTATTATAACATGAAAACACACATGTGTGTACACATGTACATGCACACACAAACACACAATACCTATTTACAAACCAGAGGATTGGTATGGAAACTCACCATCATGATCAATTTCAACTTAACTTTATTGGTCATTTTGAGCACTCCTGCTTTTTTATCCTGTAACTAGAGGGCTTGGCAGGTTGGAATATTTGTCATACATTTCAGGAGTTCTTAGCCAGAGATGGCACCCCTATTCCCTACAGGTCTGTGAATAGAATATAAAGGATTAGTCAGTTTGGAATGGAAAAATTATTTTTTTGCTGATCTCTTACTAATTTTTAGCATTTCTTTGGTTGTAGGCAACAAACCACAGTGGAGTTAACACTTCCTGTGACTTGGTCGCCATTGGGAACCATAGCTATTTTCATATCTCATTGTAATTGTTGCAAAATCTTCAAATATCCTTTAGGCTCATTGCTTCTTTGAAATAACAATAGCTATTAAGCCTACTGTTAGATTTTTTTCCCTTAATGTGCTAATAAAAAATGCTTATTGCGTGTATATTGCTATATCACAAGTTTGTTTTAATATTTCGATAACTATATTTCAATGTAATTTGTTGCCTTTGGAATCCAATGTATTCTGTTTTATCCATTTAAAATTATTATACTGAGAAAGTCTATATGCTTCACCAAATTGCTGAAGCAATTCATACTGCTAAGGAGATTAAGAGCCCCCTTGGGTTTTCTGACCAAGGTCTGTAGGTGTAGTTAACATTTGCCATACTTTTCGGCTGCTCAGTATCTGAGGTCCTAATATTTTGGGGAACCTTCCAAATGATGAGGCGTAACCTGCCTCCTTGTATAGAGACTGAAAATGGTAGGCACCTGTTCTCTAGGTTTCCATGCAACTGGGACACAGACCCACCATTTGTGTGCATGCATGCATACTAAGTCGCTTCAGTTTTGTCCAACTCTTTGTGACCCCATGGACTGTAGCCCACCAGGCTCCTCTGTCCATGGATTCTCCAGGCAAGAATACTAGAGTGGGTTGCCATTTCCTCCTCCAGGGGATCTTCCTGACCCAGGGCTTGAACTCATGACTCCTGCAGCTCCTGTATCGGCAGGCAGATTCTTTACCACTGAGCCATGTGGGAAGCCCCTATATAGCGAAAGTGAAGGATGGCATTTCTGATATTAGATTGTGAAAGGTTGTGGCTTTCATCTTGATGCTCTTTCACTTGCTCTTGGATCATCCACTGGCAAGAAAGCCAGCTTCGATGCTGTGAGCAGTCCTCTGGAGCAGCCCACATGGTGAGACTGTTGCCAGCCAAAATCTTGGCCTTCTCTGTCCACCGAAGCCAAATGAAAAATACGAAGACAGAGTTTGGAGGAAATAGAAAGGCGGTTTTAATTCTCAGCTGGTGGAGAGGGGAAGACAGTAGGCTCGTGCCTCAAGAACTGTGCCCTCCTCAACCCTTGGGGAGTCTAGGAGCTTATATAGAGCACAGGCTTGCAGTCAGGAGTAGGTGGTGGGGAAAAAAGGTGGTAGGATCTTGATTTCTTCTTGCGTTGTTTCAAAGACAGTCATAAACTGGCGACAGTAACCCAGCAATTGAATCTGGCACTTCAGTGGCTCTGCAGCCTTCTTTCTGATACGTAACTACAAGGGGAAGTGTGTTGTAGGGGTAAACATCAGATAGGAGATATATTTAGCATTGAGTCAAAGAAAAAAATGTCAATTGTAGCTCCTGCAGAGTAAGGGGGCAGAAAAGCAAAGTTACAGACACGCAGAGTAGGATCAGTTAAAGTAAAAAACTAGGAATGTTCAGACCTGCTCACTGTTCTTTATCTTCTTCATTCTCAGGAAAGAGGAAGAGAAAAACTCATTCCTCTTTTTTCCTTTTCACTGAAACAAGACTACAATGCCTCTGGCCAAAAGTCAGTGAAACACTGAGGCCTGCCAACAAACATGTGAGTGAGCTTAGAAGTGGATTTTCCACCCAAATCGAGTCTTGTGATGATTGTAGCCTTGATTGACACCTTTACTGCAATCTAGTAAGAAACCCTGAGGCAGAACCACCCAGCTAAGCTGCTCCTAAACCCCAGACCCTTAGAATATGTGTGAGATAACATGCTTGTAATTTTAATCTGTCAGACTTTTTTGAAGGGAGAAATAGATAGTTTGTTCCACAGTAAAAGATATCTAAGACACAAGATTAAATAAAATGTTCTTGCTAGTTAGTATTTGTAGCTCAGTGGATAGAAAGCATGTTACAAGGACTAAGGCAACATGGTGAGTCTTTCCTGTATTATGCAGCTAGTAGAATATGTAACACACAAATGGATAATAGCCATTATATGTAAAGAGATTCTATTAATCATTGTGATAAAGATCAATTACCCAGTAGAAAAATGAGTGTGTGACCATGTAATCAGTTTCCCAACTTTACAAAACTTTGACAGTCAAGTGCATCTTTTATAGATTGGTTGAAGTCATGCCTGGCATGGAGTAAGTAATAAGTAAGTTTACCTAAAACAGATTAATTTCCATAGAGAAATATAACATGGTCTCACTTATATGTAGGATCAAAAAATAGGCAAGCTCAGAAGTAAAGTAGAATGGGGGTAATCAGGGTGGGGGTGGAGGATGTGAAGTAAATGGGGAGGTGTTGGTCAAAGGGTACACATTTTCAGTTATGTAGGATGGGGGCGGCAGTGAGAGGAGCTACCCCGCGCCTGAGGCCGGGGGCGGCAGCCGAGAGGAATTACTCAGCTCCGAGGAGTGGCAGCTGTATGGGCACAGGAGGGCCGAGAAGAGTTACTCCACATTCAAGGTCAGGAGAGGCCCTCGTGAGTAGATACCCCTTGTCCAACGTTAGGAGCAATGGCTGCACATTGCAGGAGCAGCCGTGAAGAGATACCCCACAACCAAGGTAAGAGAAACCCAAGTAAGATGGTAGGTGTTGCGAGAGGGCATCAGAGGGCAGACACACTGAAACTATAACTACAGAAAACTAGCTAATCTGATCATATGGACCACAGCCTTGTCTATCTCAATGAAACTAAGCCATGCTGTGTGGGGGCACCCAAGACTGATGGGTCATGGTAGAGAGGTCTGACAGAATGTGGTCCACTGGAGAAGGGCATGGCAAACCACTTCAGTATTCTTGCCTTGAGAACCCCATGAACAGTGTGAAAAGGCAAAAAGATAGAACACTGAAAGATGAACTCCCTAGGTCGGTAGGTGCTCAATATGCTACAGGAGATCAGTGGAGAAATAATTCCAGAATGATGGGATGGAGCCAAAGCAAAAACAATACCCAGCCGTGGATGTGACTGGTAATAGAAGCAAAGTCCAATGCTGTAAAGAGCAATATTGCGTAGGAACCTGGAATGTTAGGTCCATGAATCAAGGCAAATTGGAAGTGGTCAAACAGGAGATGGCAAGAGTGAACGTTGACATTCTAGGAATCCGTGAACTAAGATGGACTGGAATGGGTGAATTTAACTCAGATGACCATTATATCTACTACTGTGGGCAGGAATCCCTTAGAAGAAATGGAGTAGCCATCATGGTCAACAAAAGAGTCCGAAATGCAGTACTTGGATGCAATCTCAAAAACGACAGAATGATCTCTGTTCTTTTCCAAGGCAAACCATTCAATATCACAGTAATCCAAGTCTATGCCCTGACCAGTAACGCCGAAGAAGCTGAAGTTGAATGGTTCTATGAAGACCTACAAGACCTTTTAGAACTAACACCCAAAAAAGATGTCCTTTTCGTTATAGGGGACTGGAATGCAAAAGTAGGAAGTCAAGAAACACCTGGCGTAACAGGCAAATTTGGCCTTGGAGTACAGAATGAAGCAGGGCAAAGGCTAATAGAGTTTTTCCAAGAGAACGCACTGGTCATAGCAAACACCCTCTTCCAACAACACAAGAGAAGACTCTACACGTGGACATCACCAGATGGTTAACACCGAAATCAGGTTGATTATATTCTTTGCAGCCAAAGATGGAGAAGCTCTATACAGTCAGCAAAAACAAGACTGGGAGCAGACTGTGGCTCAGATCATGAACTCGTTATTGCCAAATTCAGACTTAAATTGAAGAAAGTAGGGAAAACCACTAGTCCATTCAGGTATGACCTAGATCAAATCCCTTATGAGTATAAGTAGAAGTGACAAATAGATTAAAGGACTAGATCTGATAGACAGAGTGCCTGATGAACTATGGACAGAGGTTCGTGACATTGTACAGGAGACAGGGATCAAGACCATCTCCATGGAAAGGAAATGCAAAAAATGCAAAAAAGCAAAATGGCTGTCTGAGGAGGCCTTACAGATAGCTGGGAAGAGAAGAGAAGCAAAAAGCAAAGGAGAAAAGGAAAGATATTCCCATCTGAATGCAGAGTTCCAAAGAATAGCAAGGAGAGATAAGAAAGCCTTCCTCAGCAATCAATGCAAAGAAATAGAGGAAAACAACAGATTGGGAAACACTAGAGTTCTCTTCAAGAAAATTAGAGATACCAAAGGAACATTTCATGCAAAGATGGGCTCAATAAAGGACAGAAATCGTATGGACCTAACAGAAGCAGAAGATATTAAGAAGAGGTGGCAAGAATACACAGAAGAACTGTACAAAAAAGATCTTCACAACCCAGATAATCACGGTGGTGTGATCACTCACCTAGAGCCAGACATCCTGGAATGTGAAGTCAAGTGGGCCTTAGAAAGCATCACTACGAACAAAGCTAGTGGAGATGATGGAATTCCAGTTGAGCTATTTCAAATCCTCAAAGATGATGCTGTGAAAGTGCTGCACTCGATATGCCAGCAAATCTGGAAAACTCAGTAGTGGCCACAGGACTGGAAAAGGTCAGTTTTCATTCCAATCCCAAAGAAAGGCAATGCCAAAGAATGCTCAAACTACTGCACAATTGCACTCATCTCACATGCTAGTCAAGTAATGCTCAAAATTCTCCAAGCCAGACTTCAGCAATACGTGAACCGTGAACTTCCAGATGTTCAAGCTGGTTTTAGAAAAGGCAGAGGAACCAGAGATCAAATTGCCAGTATCCACTGGATCATTGAAAAAGCAAGAGAATTCCAGAAAAACATCTATTTCTGCTTTACTGAATATGCCAAAGCCTTTGACTGTGTGGATCAAAATAAACTGTGGAAAATTCTGAAAGAGATGGGAATACCAGACCATCTGACCTGTCTCTTGAGAAACTTGTATGCAGGTCAGGAAGCAACAGTTAGAACTGGACATGGAACAACAGACTGGTTCCAAATAGGAAAAGGAGTATGTCAAGGCTGTATATTGTCATCCTGCTTATTTAACTTATATGCAGAGTACATCATGAGAAACGCTGGGCTGGAAGAAGCACAAGGTGGAATCAAGATTCCCGGGAGAAATATCAATAACCTCAGATATGCGGATGACACCACCCTTATGGCAGAAAGTGAAGAACTAAAGAGTCTCTTGATGAAAGTGAAAGAGGAGAGTGAAAAAGTTGGCTTAAAGCTCAACGTTCAGAAAACTAAGATCATGGCATCTCGTCCCATCACTTCATGGCAAATAGATGGGGAACAGTGGAAACAGTGTCAGACTTTATTTCTCTGGGCTCCAAAATCACTGCTGGTGGTGATTGCAGCCATGAAATTAAAAGATGCTTACTCCTTGGAAGGAAGGTTATGACCAACCTAGATAGCATATTTAAAAACAGAGACATCACTTTGCCAACAAAGGTCCGTCTAGTCAAGGCTATGGTTTTTCCAGTGGTCATGTATGGATGTGAGAGTTGGACAGTGAAGAAAGCTGAGTGCTGAAGAATTGATGCTTTTGAACTGTGGTGTTGGAGAAGACTCTTGAGAGTCCCTTGGACTGCAAGGAGATCCAACCAGTCCATCCTAAAGGAGATCAGTCTGGGTGTTCACTGGAAGGACTGATATTGAAGCTGAAACTCCAATACTTTGGCCACCTCATGTGAAGAGTTGACTCATTGGAAAAGACTCTAGTGCTGGGAAGGATTGGGGGCAGGAGGAGAAGGGGACGACAGAGGATGAGATGGTTGGATGGCATCACTGACTCGATGGACATGCGTTTTGGTAAACTCTGGGAGTTGATGATGGACAGTGAGGCCTGGCGTGCTGTGATTCATGGGGTCGCAAAGAGTTGGACACGACTGAGCAACTGAACTGAACTGAACTGAGGATAGATATGTTCTAGAGATGTAATCTCAGGGACTTCTCAAGTGATCCAGTTGTTAGGACAGCATGCTTCCTCTGCAGTGGGCAAGGGTTTGATTCCTGGTCAGGAAACTAAGATCTCCAAAGCCTTATGGGGCAGTCAAGAAAAACGTAAAAAAGAGATGTAATCTCACAGCATGGTGACCATGGTTAACAATACTGTATTGAATTCTTGAACTATGCAACGGGAATAGATATTAGATCTTTTGCTTGAGCTCAGACCTGAGCAGGAGCCACACACTCTTACAATGGTAACTATTAGAAGTAAAGAGTATGTTAATTAGCTTGATTGTGATGTATACATAAAAGATGTGTATGTACATATCCACAGTGTAGCTAATGTACTCTTTAGGGTTGCTGTCTGCCATGCTTAGTTGCTCAGTCTTGTCTGACTTTTTGTGACCGGATGGACTGTAGCCTGCCAAGCTGCTCTGTCCATGGGGATTCTCCAGGCAAGAACACTGGAGTGGATTGCCATGCCCTCCTCTAGGGGATCTTCCCAACTCAGGGATCAAACCCAGGTCTCCCGCATTGCAGGCAAATTGTTTACCACCTGAGCCACCTGAGAAGGGTTCAGTTCAGTTCAGTCGCTCAGTCGTGTCCGACTCTTTGCAACCCCATGAACCGCAGCCCGCCCGGCCTCCCTGTCCATCACCAACTCCCGGAGTTTACCCACACTCATATCCATTGAGTCAGTGATGCCATCCAACCATCTCATCCTCTGTCATCCCCTTCTCCTCCTGCCCTCAATCTTTCCCAGCATCAGGGTCTTTTCCAATGAGTCAGCTCTTCGCATCCGGTGGCCAAAATGTTGGAGTCAGCTTCAACGTCAGTCCTTCCAATGAACACTCAGGACTGATCTCCTTTAGGATGGACTGGTTGGATCTCCTTGCAGTCCAAGGGACTCTCAAGAGTCTTCTCCAACACCACAGTTCAAAAGCAATGATTCTTCGGCACTCAGCTTTCTTTATAGTCCAACTCTCACATCCATACGAGACTACTGGAAAAACCATAGCCTTGACTAGACGGAACTTTGTTGACAAAGTGATGTCTCTGCTTTTTAATATGCTTTCTAGGTTGGTCATAACTTTCCTTCCAAGGAGTAAGCATCTTTTAATTTCATGGCTGCAGTCACCATCAGCAGTGATTTTGGAGCCCAAGAAATAAAGTCAGCCACTATATCCACTGCTTCCCCATCTATTTCCCATGAAGTGATGGGACCAGATGCCATGATCTTAGTTTTCTGAATGTTGAGCTTTAAGCCAGCTTTTTCACTTTCCTCTTTTAGTTTCATCAAGAGGCTCTTTAGTTCTTCTTCACTTTCTGCCTTAAAGGTGGTGTCATCTGCTTATCTGAGGTTATTGATATTTCTCCCAGCAATCTTGATTCCAGCTTGTGCTTCATCCAGCCTGGCACTTTGCAGGATGTACTCTGCATATAAGTTAAATAAGCCGGGTGACAGTATACAGCCTTGATGTACTCCTTTTCTTGTTTGGAACCAGTCTGTTGTTCCATGTCCAGTTCTAACTGTTGCTTCCTGACCTGCATACAAGTTTCTGAAGAGGCAGGTCAGGTGGTCTGGTATTCCCATCTCTTTCAGAATTTTCCACAGTTTATTGTGATCCACACAGTCAAAAGCTTTGGCACAGTCAATATGGGAAGGGTTAGGAGCACCCAATCCTTGCCCCGTAAAAAATCTACATTTAACTTTAGACTCTCCCCAAACTTACTTACTAACAGTCTACTATTGACTGGAAACTTTACCAATGACATAAATTGTTGATTAATGCATATTTTATGTATTATATATTGTATTGCTATAATAAAGCAAGCTAGAGAAAATAAAATATTAAGAAAATCATAAGGAAGAGAAAATATATGCACAGTACTATAGTATGTTTATTGATACCCTACGTTTACACCATCTGTTTACAAAATGAATTGTAAAGGCTATTGTTTTTCCAGGAGTTATGTACAATTGTGAGAGCTGGACCGCAAAGAAGCCAGAGTGCCAAAGAATTGATGCTTGCAAACTGTGGTGCTGGAGAGGACTCTTGAGGGTCTCTTGGACTGCAGGGGAAACAAACCAGTCAGTCTTAAAAGAAATCAACAGTGAATACTCACTGGAAGGACTGATACTGAAACTGAAGCTCCAATACTTTGGTCTCCTGATGCGAACAGCTGACTCATTGGAAAGGACTGTGATGCTGGGAACGATTGAAGGTAGAAGAAGAAGGGTATGACAGAGGATGAGATGGCTGAATGGCATCACCAATGCAATGGACATGAATTTGGGCAAACTCCAGGAGATGGTGATGGACAGGGAGGCCTGGCATGCTGCAGTCCATGGGGTTGCGAAGAGTAGGACATGACTGGGCGACTGAACGACAACAACCCACATCAACACAGTCTTATATGATACAAAACATGGTTTATGTTATATGTACTACTGATTTTGTGACCAAAATCTTGGCTTTCTTTGTCTACCGAAGTTGAATAAAAACATACGGAGACAGAGTTTGGAGAAAACAGAGAAGTGGCTTTGATCCTTAGCTGGTGGAGTGGAAGAATACTGTAGACTCATGCCACAAGAACTGTTCCCCTCTTCCATGACGAGTCTATGGGTTTAACTAACAGGAAGGCTCACGGTCAAGGGTAGATGATGAAGAACAAAGGTGGAAGGATCTTGAATTCTTCTTCTTGCATTGTTTCAAAAACAGTCATAGGTTGCCATCAGGTAGCCTGGTGATTGGGTCTGGTAGTCCCATAGCCTAGTAGTTGGATCCATTGTCTTTTGTGTATTTTACGGAGGCCTTGTTTCTGTAGTGCAAAAAGAGAAGCGCTCCAAGGGCTGGTCTGCGGAGAAAGTGCTGTAAAGGTGAGCCCCAGACAAAGGATGCAGTTAGCATAGAGTCAGGATAATATGGGCTTCTCTGGTGGCTCAAATGGTAAAGCATCTGCCTGCAATGTGGGAGACCTGAGTTCGTTCCCTGGGTCAGGGAAGATCCCTGGAGATCCCCTTGAGAAGGGACTGTCTCCCCACTTCAGTATTCCTGCCTGGAGAATTCCATGGACAGCGGAGCCTGGCAAGCCACAGTCAGACATGCAAAGAGTCAGACATGACTGAGCCTCTAGGAGACAGACAGAGAGAGGGAAAAGATAACAGGTGCAAAATGTAGCTCATGCAGAGTTAGGGAGAAGAAAAGCAAATGTAGTTACAGACTACAGATTAGGAATAGTTGAAGTGAAAACTAGGAGTGATCAGGCCTGCTCACGGTTATCTTCTTTGTTCCCAGGAAAGAAAACAAAAACTCAGTCCTCTTTTTCCCTTTTCACTGCAACATTTTATCCTTTTCACTGCAACACTAACAATAAACTTCAAATATAAAAAGATAATATGAAGAAGAAATTCATATTTATTTACAGGTATAATAGTTCATGCATTGAAAACAAAGAAGCAGTATAAGCCTAGTGTAATTGATGGTGCCATATATGGTATGTGTTTGTGGGCATAAGTTTTAATAAATTTTTAATTTTTATAATAGCTTGGTATATATTTTGTGGTAGTGATAAATAGACTAGCATGCATTCATAACATACCTAACTTTTTCTTAAAATTTTTCAATATTTCTAGGCTACACGTTTTGTCTGCAAGTTTTAAAAAACTGTCACAAATCTCCAGAAAATTTTCCAATATTTTTATTGAAAAAAACTTGAGTAGAAGTGGACCTGTGCAGTTCAAACCCCTGTTGTTCAAGTGTCAATTGTATATGTCAAAACATCAAGTTGAAAAAAAATCAAGTTGTACATTTTAAATATATACAATTTAAAAAGATATCTCAATCAAGTTGTTTAAAAGAGATTTAACTGACCAAACTGAAAAGGAAAAAAACCCCAAATACTCAGCAAAATAATTATAAAATAGTCAGTTAGTTTATGAAAAGATGTTTACTTCAGTGAAGAGCAGAAATATGTTAAGTCCAAGCACCTGTGCTTAGAACAGTGTCTGGCACATCATTAATACTCAATAAATATTCGTTGAAAGAATAAGACCTGGAAGATGGAAGGAAGAGTGTAGAGAGTGTGCAGCTGTGGTCAAAGATGCCAGGCATTGGGGAGGGCTAGGTCAATGTCACAAGGAAGGAACAGGTCTGACTTGTTTGAGGACAGTTGGAAATGCTGTATGGTTGGAGCAAAATAAGCAAGAGGAGCCTAGGTAGGCCCTGGGGGATGTGAACAGACTTGTTAGCCGTTGTAAAGACTTTGGCTTTTACTCTGGGCCAAGTGAAGAGCTAGTGGTGGGTTTTAAGCAGAGAAGGGACATCTTTCGACATATTCTGGCTGCTGGCCTCTGAGTTGCCTGATGGGCCAAAGGGAGAACTCAGGCCAGGTGATCAGCAGGGGAGATGGTCAGATTTTTTTGAAACAGCATACATTTATTGGGTTTCCCAAGTTGCTCAATGGTAAAGAATCTGCCTGCCAATGCAGGAGACACAGGAGACATGGGTTCAATCCCTGGGTCAGAAAGATCCCCTGGAGGAGGGCATGGTAACCCACTCCAGTATTCTTGCCTGGAAAATCCCATGGACAGAGGAGCCTGGTGGGCTACAGTCCATGGGATTGCAGAATTGGATATGACTTAGCCAGTGGCACGCACAAGCTCACATACATTTATTATCTCACTTTGAAATGATCCCATGGATTTTCTTCTTTGGTCTGTTAATATAATGGCTTACACTGAATGATTTTTTAAAGAATATTTACTTGACTTTTTATTTATTTGGCTGCACCAGGTCTTAGTTGTGGCACATAGGATCTTTGCCATTCGTTGCAGCATGCGAGATCTTTATTTGTGGCATATGAATTCTTGGTTGCAGCACATATGATCTAGTTCCCTGACCAGGGATCGAACCCAGGCCTCCTGGATTAGAACAAAGAGTCTTAGCCACTGTACCACCAAGGAAATTCCTTGAATGACTTTTAAGTATTGAACAAGTCTGGGATTCCTAGAATAAACTCCACTTTGTCCTAGGCTATTCTTTTTTTTATATATATATGTATCATTGTATTCAATTTTCTGGGCTTTTCTAGTGGCTCAGTTGGTAAAGAATCTGCCTGCAATGCAGGAGACCCAGGTTCAACCCCTCAGTGGGGAAGATCCCCTGGAGAAGGAAATGGCAACCCACTCCAATACTCTTGCCTGGAAAATTCCATAGACAGAGGGGCCTGGCGGGCAACAGTCCATGGGGTCACAAAGAGATGGACACGACTGTGCAACTAACTTTCACTTTAATTCAATTTTCTAGTACATGAGTAGTCAGATTTGAGGTGTGTTTGCAGTTAGAACCAGGGCCAGCGTCATGGCCATGTGATCTGTCTGTGGTGTCACACAGGATCCCTTACGCAGGAGGATCCCTGCTTGGTTTCATGCTCTGCTCTCCTCATCTTGGAATTCTTAATAATCTTTGGATGGGGCCCTCCATTTTCATTTGATCCCAAGCCCCACAGATTATGGACCTGGTCCTGGATAGACTGATAGGATTTGTCAACAGATTGGATGTGTGGTTTGAGAGGAGAGGTGTCAGAGATAATGGGAAGGTCTTGGTCTCAGCAATTGAAGCTGGAGTTGACGTTGAGTGAGATGAGGAACTGCAGGATTGTTGGGATTAAGAGAAAATGGGAGTTGCAGAGAGAAAGAATTTGCTAGGACATGCTGTCACTTGTGAACTATTCCAGGGTCCTCTTTGGGGAGAGTTTTCTCCCCTCAGATTTCCAGCAGGGCCACGTCCCCATCCCAGGATGACTTCAGCCTGACTAGCAGAACAGTCACACCAACAGCAGCTGTGTCCTCCTTGGGGACAATGATCTGACCCCAGAGGGACTGTGCATGCCACTGACTTATTTTTAGAATTTCTCATTTCTCCTCAACGGCAACTGAAATGAAAAATCCCGAGGCTGGATGTGAATGGCTGAATAAAAACCTTTAATTAAGAGTTAAAGACTTTAATCTGCCTGTAACTCGGTTTTATTCCTAAATCCTACAATTCTGAAAAGAAAAAGCAATTGAGAGAACAAAAATGCCATCTAATACAAAGCCGCGAACGTGTTAAGCCAAAACTATTGTGGCCTCCAGGGCAATTAAACTCTCCACTTTTCAGATCTGGGGAGAAAAAAATGTTTTTTCTCCCGGTCTGAGCTGCACATTTTTCTCCAAGCTCTCCAGTTGTGCTGACTCAGCAGGAAATCCATTCCTTCTCTCTCCCTGCCACACACCTCCCCTCAGTCCTCTGGCTGATCTACCTGTGTTTTCCACTGCCCTCTTCCTCCCAGGTAACCTAGATGAGCCATGGAACGAAAATGAGGCTTTATTTTACTTCTTTTTTGGCCACTGAAGAAATGGTGGGGAAAAGTGCTCACACTTCTTTTTTAAAGATGCATATTTCACACAGTGTGTCAGAAGAAGCAGGGCAGTGAGAAAGGAGGAGGTGCCAATGGCTGACATGACTGAGAGGGAGAGAAAGCCCTGTGTTGCTCAGATGTAAATAATTTAAGGTTTGGAAGTGCTCACCTTTGGACCCAATGAAGCTGTTGGGAACTTGTGCAGTGAGGGGAAAGAAAATTGCTGAGACAGGAGGGAGAGAAGTGAGCTTACTGGCCTGGACTTGATTGATTCAGCCAGAGGGGAGCAGCCGATGAGCTCTGGTGGTTGAAATCAGCCAGTGCAGAAGATTCCATGAGGACTGAGCACTCAGGGTGGGCTGTGGATTGGGAGCCCCCCTCCATCATGTGGGCTGAGAATTCTCATTGCTACCAAAGAGATGGTAGAGGCAGATGACTTACCAAGGCAAAAGAGAAGGGAAAAACATCGTAATAAGTAATATTAATACAGTTCTTACTACATCCTAGGTAACCTTCTAGATTGGTAGCTGGCAAATATTTTCTATAAAGGGCCAGGCAGTAGATATTTTAGGCTTTGTGCCCATATGGTCTCTGTAGGAACTGCAACTACTTAACTGGGTTCTGGTAGGGTAAAAATAACCAAGGACAGTATGTAAATGAATGGGTGTGGCTGAGTGCCAATAAAACTTTATTTCTGGACACTGAAATTCAAATTTCATTTTTCGTGTGTCATGAAATCTTCTTCTCATTTCCCCCAAGTCTTTAAAAATATAGAACATATTCTTAGCTTGCTGGCAATGCAAGAACAGGTGGCAGGCTGTCTTTGGCCCTTGGGTGATTGTTTCCTGGCCCCTATTCTAGTTATTTTGTATGTGTTAACTCTTTTATCCTCCAAACTCTATAATAGTAACTTTGACATAAGAGCAAGAGCAGAGAGAAAAAGTCATTGTCAATAGTCTCTCTTATGGGTTGAATTGTGCCACCACTCAGTTCATATGTTGAAGTCCTAATATCCAAGACCACAGTATGTGATGCTATTTGGAAATAGAGTTTTTGCAGATACAATTATTATGAGGTTATTAGAGTGAATCCTAATACGATATGACTGGTATCCTTATAAGAGGAAAAAATTTAGACCTCGAGATACATGCAGGGAGATCTCTGTATGAAGATGAAGGGAGAGATCAAGGTGATGTTTCAGTTAGCCAAGGAGTACCAAAGATTGCCAGGATATCACTAGAAACTGCAGAACATGTGGAACAGATTTCTCTGCTACAGCCCCTAGAAGGGACCAACTTGTCTGTCACATGTTGATTTTAAAACTTCAGAACTGTGAGATGATAATTTCTCAGTTACTCAGTTGTGCCCCACTCTTTGCGGCCACATGGACTGTAGCCCACCAGGCTCCTCTATCCATGGAATTTTCCAGGCAAGAATCCTGGAATGGGTTGCCATTTCCTATTCCAGGGGATCTTCCCGACCCAGAGATTGAGCTCACATCTCTTGTATCTCCTGCATTGGCAGGTAGTGCCACCTGGGAATCCCAATTTCTGTTTAATCAACCTTATTTGTGTACTTTGTTTTAGCTGCCCCAGCAAACAAATGCAGTTACGCAGCCAGTAAATGGCATAGCAGAGGTTGAAAGACAGTTGGATTTCAGAGGCTGGGTACTTAACCGTTGTGCTATTTATTCTGATCATAACTTTGTAATAAAAATTAAGAGTGGCTTTAGAGCCTGACAGAACCAGATACAATTCCTGACTAAAATTTCTGTATGCTGTGTGTCTTTGGGCAAGTTCCTCAACCTCTCTGAGCCTTGCTTCCCACTTGTATAAAGTAAGGATTACAAGATAGCCATTTTATAAGGATGTGAGAAGGTGAAGATGATATACAAATAAAAGAGGATCTATAATACAAGAAACAAAGAAGCCCATGGCACACAGGAAATGTTCAATGGCTGCTAGTCATTTTTATCTTACGTATCCTCAGACTGTTTTTATTAGTGTTTGTAATCTCACAACATGGGCTTCCCAGGGGCACAGAGGTAAAGAATCTGCCTGCCAATGCAGAAGACCCAAGTAACATGGGTTCAATCCCTGGGTCGAGAAGATCCCCTGGAATAGGAAGTGGCAACCCACTCCAGTATTCTTGCTTGGAAAATTTCAGGGACAGAAGCCTGGCGGGCTACAGTCCAAAGGATCACAAAGAGTTGGACACCAATGAGCACAATCTCACAAGAAGCCATTTTGTTCTTACAATGACTATTTTGTAGCCACTCTGCAGACAGGCTCTTAGAGGCTCTTCCCCAGCACAGGTCGCCTTATATACACAAGGTCTACTTATATACACAGGCCTCCTTATATGCACAAGATCACCAGCCACATTGTATGAGGACCTACCCTAATGACCTCATCTTAGCTAATTACATTTGCTTTTTTGGTTCCCGATGCTCTTGTTGGAGGAGGTCATGGAGAAGATGTGACCACTGGTCGATTCTCTAGCAGGAGGGTAATTGGAGGCTGCTCACCCCTCCCATCCTTGAAATGTACATTCCGCCCACTCTTCTCACACTGGGAGTTGGTTCAAGGTTGTGGCTTTGAGAGAGTAGCGTGTTGTTCTGACCATCTGGACGGGATATATGGGATATAAGACTAAGCCCTGTAAAGTCCTCTATAAACTGTTGAGACTCTGGTGGGTGGATGATGAGATCTACTTGTCTTGCAGGGCCCGAGACACACTTCCTAGGTTCCCTGGCTTGTTAGTAAACCTGCCCCCTTCCAGTCTGGAATGGCTGCCTCTTTGTTCCATCTCTCCATGCCCTCCACGTACATGGCAGCTTTCATAGGAAACTCCTGAAGTTTCTAACGCGTGGCCACATCTAGTGGAAGATTCTCTGCTGCTTGCAAGTGAGGCATGGTAAAAACTGCTTGCTCATTTGATCTGCTCCGTTTATTGTGTAGGGTTTATCATCCAAGGAGGAGGTGAGGGCCTTAGATGGAGAATTTAGAGAACTTCCTTCTGGCTGTGTCTGGAGGCCTGAGAGAGTAAGAGGAATCTCTGAGGAGTGGGGCAAGGGGATGCCACACTTATAGGGAGAACCCTTGGATGATCTGTAAAAGATCTTTCAGAGAGCACTTTCACTCCCTTGTCTGTTGTTTCTAGTTGCTAAGTTGTGTTTGACTCTTTGCAATGCTATGGACTGTGGCCTGCCAGCCCCCTCTGTCCGTAGGATTTCCCAGGCAAGAATACTGGAGTGAGTTGCATTTCCTTCTCCAGGGGATCTTCCTGCCCAGGGATTGTATCCATGTCTCCTGCATTGGCAGGCAGATTCTTTACTGCTGAGCCTCCAGGGAAGCCCCCCTTGTCTGTTGTTTGTGGTCAAATCAGGGTCCTCTTATATGCTGATTTCCACCGAGGTTCCAGTTTGTATTCTTGAGACTAGAGGAAACCCATTCATTTGGGCTAAGACAAAGTTCTGCCTTCCCACCTCCTTTATGAATTCCTGGCTGGGATTCACTCAATGATGTCTTTTTCAACTGGGCAGCCAGCAGGGAGCAAGGCATTGACAGACCTGTTCTGGGATCCAGGATGGTAAGATTTTTTCTTTCTTTTTTAAATATAATTTAGCTGCATGGGTCTTAGTTGCAGCCTGTGAGATCTAGTTCCCTGACCAGGGAACTGAACCCAGGCCTCCTGCATTAGGAGCGTGGAGTCTTAGCCACTAGCCCACCAAGGAAGTCCCCAGGATGGTAAGTTTTGATAGGGGTCCAGAGTGTGGACAGTGACAAGAGTCAAAATAGGGGATATTACTTATGGAATTATGGCCATAGGCATTGGGGGCAGGAAGGTCCTCAATACCTAATGCAGGGAATGTGCCAGAGAAGAGGCAGACAGGCGCATAAAGGGAGAACAGCAGCAACAAACTTGTCAGAGGCCAACAGACCCTGGTTTGAATCTCAGTCCTGCCACTTAGCAGCTGTGTGATCTTGAGAAAGATATTGAACCTCTCTGAGCCTTAGCTTTCTAATATTTCTAAATGGAGTTAGCAATAGTTACCTTATAGAGTAGTTGTCAGTGTTAAACAAGAACATGCGAGTAATAATACAGCTCTTTTGGAGATGTAGAGAGCCTAGGAGGACACTGGGTTCAAAGTGGGTGCTCAGTAAATGGGGGTGAGAAATGAGGTTGGTGCTCTGCCCAGGTCCACTTGGATCCCATTTTTGCATGACCCCCAGCTTTAGTTGGAGAAGGCAATGGCACCCCACTCCAGTACTCGTGCCTGGAAAATCCCATGGACGGAGGAGCCTGGGAGGCTACAGCCCATGGGGTCGCTAATGGTCGGACACGACTGAGCGACTTCACTTTCACTTTTCCCTTTCATGCACTGGAGAAGGAAATGGAAGCACACTCCAGTATTCTTGCCTGGAGATTCCCAGGGACGGCGGAGCCTGGTGGGCTGCCGTCTATGGGGTCGCACAGAGTCGGACGCGACTGAAGCAACTTAGCAGTAGCAGTAGCAGCAGCTTTAGTTTGCTTTCACTTCCTGCAGCTCACATCTGCTGATCTCTTGGAGGGACCCATGCTCTTGGCTTAGGGAGTCTGAAAAGGGAGGTATAGGGCTATCTATGTGAGCAGAAGGCAGCCTTAAACCAAAGACTGGAGGCCCAGTGACACCAGGCCTAAGCCCCCTCTGTGGGTTTCTGCACTTACTTAAGTCTCTCTCCTGCCCTTCCCTGCCCTTCCTCTCTTTGTCTGTTTTTTATTTTTTTTCTTCTGAGAACATCTCTTTAATGAGTCCCTTGTATATGAACTCTGTGTCTGGAGACCTCAATCTAAGAACCACAACCCTTGTCTTGTTATATTCTAGTCTGAGTTTGGGGCCTCTGAAAATCACCAAGCCAACAAACAGGAAAACCATACTGAATTCCTTTTTTGCATAAGAGATAAAGACAAATGTACTATAAGTAAATAAGGAAGTGTTAGTCGCTCAGTCATGCCTGACTCTTTGCGACCCCATGGACTGCAGCCCACCAGGCTCCTGTGTCCGTGAGATTTTCCAGGCAAGGATACTGGAGTGGGTTGCCATTTCCTTCTCCAGGGGATCTTCCCAACCCAGGGATCGAACCTGGGTCTCCTGCATTGCAGGCAGATTCTTTACTGACTGAGCTACAAAGACAAAGGTACTGTAGCTAAGGTCTTTAATGCAAGACAAAAGAAATGTCACAGAAGTCATTTGGGGGAGAGAAGGGATCAAGGTTCCATTTGGCTTTTATTTTAAAGATGTATTATTTTTTGGCCGTGGTGGGTATTTGTTGCTGCACTTGGGCTTTCTCTAGTTGTGGTGAATGGGGGGTATTTTCTAGTTGAGGTGCAGAGGCTTCTCATTGCACTGGCTTCTTTTGTGAACCACAGACTCTTGGTACACAGGCTTCAGTAGTTGTAGCATGCGTGCTCAGTAAACCTGTGTGGTGCATGGGTTTATTTGCTCGGTGGCATGTGAAATCTTCCCCAACCAGGGATTGAACCTGTCTCTCCTGCATTGGCAGGTGGGCTCTTACCCACTGTACCACAAAGGAAGCCCTAATTTGAAGTTTCAGTTCAAAGGTTTATGTCATTCCAAAGGGCGATGGACTTTGTTTACTACTTGGAAAGATGGGATGTTTGAGAGAATGGCAGCGCTGCCTTCCTGAATGGTACGTTTTATTCTTTTGGGTGGCAGTTCACTTCATCAGTTAAGGCTATGCATGGTCTCAGTTGAAGAAATTTTCCATGGAAAAGGAAAGACAGAACAACCATATATTTAGGTGCTATCTACATGATTGGTTTATTTTTTCTCTTCCACACCTGGGGACATTTACTGAAGAGATGTTTATAAGCAAATAAGCACAGAACAGCCATTTAACCTGTTCAGTATCTTAAATCTCAGTCCTTTTTAGGTCAGTGGTTGTCAACCTTGGCTGTACCTGGGAAGCTTTAAAAAATACTGTGTCCAAGTACATCTTAGAGATTCTGATGATATGGATCTGGGGTATAACCTGGGCACTTGAGCATAGAGTGTTTTTGTTTATTGCTGTTATTATTGTCAGGTTTATTGCAGCTTAATTTTTGGTGAACAGTTAATGAACACATTTGTCATGTAAACAACACTCAAACAAGATACAGATTTTCCCCACTCCCCAAACTTCCTTCATGCCCATTTATAATCAAATCTTCACTTACCATCCCCCCACCTGCCACACACTCAGCCCTTAGCAAACTCTGGTCTATTTTCCATGCCTATAGTTTCGCCTTTTCCAGTGTACCATTAAAATGCCCTTTGAGTCACCTTCTTTAACTTGGTTGCTTTCAGTTTTCAGCAATCATAAGTAAAGCCACTATACAATCTTAGGTATAGGTTTTGTGTGAACATAACCTTTTATTTCTCTTGGATAATATCTGGGAGTGGGACCTTTGGGTTTTGTAGGTATATACTTAACTTTACAAGAAATTACAAAGTTGTTTTCCTAAGTCTATACCATTTAGCACTTCTAACAAAAGCAAATGAGAACACGTTAGGTGTTTGTTTGTTTGTTTTTTTTAATAAAGCCATTCTAATGGGTTCATTTTATTATTTCATGTGTCTTTAATTTGAATTTATGTAATGAAAATGAAGTTGAGTATCTTTATAAGCTTATTTGCTACCTATGTAACTTCTTTGGGGGAAAGTACTGCTGAAATCTTTGACCATTTCTCTAGGGCACAGGGGCTCAGTAGTTGTGGTACACAGGTTTAGTTGCTCTGCAGCATGTGGAGTCTTCCTGGACCAGGGATTGAACCACTGGCAGGTCAATTCGTATCCACTGTGCCACCAGGCAAGTCCCACTGATTGATTTTTGAAGGGTGAACTAACTTTGCATTCCCAAGATCGTATTCCTGGGATACCTCATTCATTCATTCATTCATTCATTCCTGATTTTTTTTTTTTTTATCATTCTATCACTGCTAGATCTCATTTGCTATTTTTTGAGGATATTTGCATCTGTTTTCACTGTGGACATTGGTCCAGAGCTGCACTATACAGTGCAGTAATTCCTAGACACTGGGCTATATAAATTTAAATATAAATAGATTAAATTCTTACATAAAATTAAACATTTATTTCCTAAGTTACACTAGTTATATTTCAAGGGCTCAATAGCCCCATGTGGCTCAGGGCTACCATATTGGATAGTGCCCATATTGCCCCCAAAGCAGAAAATTCTATTGGACAGTATAGTTTTAGAGTTTTCTTCTTTCTTTTTTTTCTAATTTCTTTGTCTGATTTGATATAGTATGATGGTTGCCCAAGGCATGAGTTGAAAAGTCTTTCCTTCTTTCTTATTTTCCCGAAGAACCTGTGTAGACCTGTTTGTAGAAGAACTGTGGTCTATCTTGGGGAATGTTCCATGTGTACTTAAAAAAAAATGCATACTCTGTTGTTGGGTAGAATGTTTTATGAATGTAAAATTAGGTCAGGTTGTTGATAGTCTTGTCCAAGACTACTACATCCATACTTGATTTCTTCCTAATGTTCCTATCAAGTAGCTCTGAGACATGAATTTGAGCAAACCCTGGGAGACAGTGGAGGACAGACAGCCTGGAGTGCTATGGTCCGTAAGGTCTCAAAGAGTGGGACACGACTTAGTGACTGAACAACAACAGCATGAAGCACCACGTGTATTTTTGCATTTATCCATTTCTCCTTTCAGACTTATCAGTTTTTCCTTCAGATATTTAGAAACTCTTTTGTTATTTGCATATGCATTTAGGATCCTTGTGACAATGGTGAACAGATCGCTGTAGTGTTATATGACTTGTTTCATGCCCCTGCCTCAGGGGCAGAAGATACTTTTGCCTTTTCTCCTGCTGCAGCGGGTCTCTACCTGTGGCCTTGGATTTGCTGCTATGCTTCCATCATCCTGTGGAGAAGGAAATGGCAACCCACTCCAGTACTCTTGCCGAGGAGCCCGGTGGGCTACGGTCCATGGGGTCGCAAAGAGTCGGACACGACTGAGTGACTTCATTTTCACTTTCCATTGTCTTGAGGATTTCTTTCTTAAACATTTGTCTGACTGCATTGGGACTTAGTTGCAGCTCCCAGGATATTTCGATGTGGCACATGGGCTTCTTCTCTGCAGTTGTGGCAGTCCAGTTCAGCAGTTGCAGCACGGGCTTAGTTGCCTCGAGACTGGTAGGATCTTAGTTCCCCCACCAGGGATCAAACCACATCCTCTGCATTGGAAGGCAGATTCTTAACCAGTGGACCACCAGAGAAGTCCTCATCCTGAGGTTTGCGTTCTGTTGGGCAGAAGGATCTTGGTGAAGGCTTTTGCATTTACTCTAGCAGAACAATAGGGCT
This sequence comes from Giraffa tippelskirchi, assembly GCF_054371585.1. NCBI lineage: Eukaryota > Metazoa > Chordata > Mammalia > Artiodactyla > Giraffidae > Giraffa > Giraffa tippelskirchi. The sequence goes on from NC_137287.1 coordinate 28,838,627, forward strand.
ATACCATCAAGGAAGACCTTTTCAGTATCTCACCCTTTATTTGATCTTTCTCTCAAGCACCCTCCAATGGTCAATGGAGAAGAGCTTGGGGATGTGTACAAGCTTCCCTCGTGCCTGTGACTCTCAGGGATTCAATAATCATATGCTAGCCCACACTCAGCAGTGGCCACAGGACTGGAAAAGGTCAGTTTTTATTCCAATCCCAAGGAAAGGCAATGCCAAAGAATGTTCAAACTACTGCACAATCACACTCGTCTCATATACTAGCAAAGTAATGCTCAAAATTCTTCAAGTGAGACTTCAACAGTACATGAACCAAGAACTTCCAGATATTCAAGATGGATTTAGAAAAGGCAGAGGAACCAGAGATCAAATTGCCAACATCCATTGGATCACTGAAAAAGCAAGGGAGTTCCAGAAAAACATCTACTTCTGCTTTATTGACTATGCCAAAGCCTTTGACTGTGTGGATCACAACAAACTGTGGCAAATTCTTCAAGAGATGGGAATACCAGACCACCTGACCTGCCTCCTGAGAAATCTATATGCAGGTCAAGAAGCAGCAGTTAGAACCAAACATGGAACAACAGACTGGTTCCAAATTGGGAAAGGAGTATGTCAAGGCTGTATATTGTCACCCTACTTATTTAACTTCTATGCAGAGTATATCATGCGAAGTGCCAGGCTGGATAAAGCACAAGGTAGAATCAAGATTGCAGGGGGAAATACCAATAATCTCAGATATGCAGATGACAGCACCCTTATGGCAGAAAGTGGAAGAGGAACTGAAGAGCCTCTTGATAAAAGTTAAAGGGGAGAGTGAAATAGCTGGCTTAAAACTCAACATTCAGAAAATGAAGATCATGGCATCTGGTCCCATCACTTCATGGCAGATAGATAGGGAAACAATGGAAACAGTGAGAGACTTGATTTTCTTGGGCTCCAAAATTACTGCAGATAGTGAGTGCAGCTATGAAATGAAAAGATGCTTGCTCATTGGAAGAAAAGCTATGACCAACCTAGACAGCGTATTGAAAAGCAGAGACATTACTTTGCCAACAAAGGTCCGTTTAGTCAAAGCTATGGTTTTTCCAGTAGTCATGTATGAATGTGAGATTTAGACCATAAAGAAAGCTGAGCACCGAAGAACTGATGGTTTTGAACTGTGGTGTTGGGAGAAGACTCTTGGAGAAGACTCTTGAGGGTCCCTTGGACAGCAAGGAGATCAAACCAGTCCATCCTAAAGGAAGTCAGTCCTGAATATTCACTGGAAGTTCTGATGCTGAAGCTGAACCTCCAATACTTTGGCCATCTGATGGGAAGAGCTGACTCATTGGAAAATACCCTGATGCTGGGAAAGATTGAAGGTGGAGGAGAAGGGGACAACAGAGGATTAATTAGATGGTTGGATGACATCACCTACTCAATGTACATGAGTTTGAGCAAGCTTCGGATGTTGGTGATGGACAGGGAAGCCTGGTGTGCTGCAGTCCATGGGGTTGCAAATAATTGGACATGATTAAGTGACTGAACTGAACTGAGCCCACACTTGGCCTCCAGAAAATTAAAAAAAAAATGTATCTGAATTTGTCTTACTTCCATGCCAGGTGTCTCTGCATTCCATACTTTGCACAGATGATCCTTGGAGGTGCCTTTCTGTAAAGTTCAAGCTACTTGCTTCCCTGTGACCTCAACTTCTAGATGCATTGAAGAGACATCATGGTTTTGAAGTTTTTCCTGCCTTTTTCTTGTTGTTAGGATGGGAGTGAAGCTCTTTCCAGCTTTCTACATCCTGGAAAACTCTATACGGTTGATAATTTAACTTTTTTTTCTACAGGCGTGCTTGCAAACTCCCAATGTAGAAGAGGTCACCTCAGCATTATATGAAAAGTAAAGGTACTTTAATTAAAAAAGGAAAGGATTTTAGTGTGGTGATGAATGCTAGGAAGGACTGATTGGTGCCCTTAAATGCTGCATAACTTAAAAACAGTATTTTGCAAGCCAGGTTTTATCCCAGGGCAAAATTGTAGAGGTAACTTAATAATCCATAAAGCAGGCTTATTCAAAAAGTGCTGATATCTTCCCCTGGCATGCAATTTTGCTATAATCCTATAGCTCTTGCAAAAGGCATTGTTCTACTAGGTGGTATCTGTCTGTCCTTTGCATGGCAAATCCTCAGGTATAACTTTTTACATAGTACACCCCCTTTCAATAATTGAACCTCATATTCAGAGTGCTGTACTTTCGAAGGGCATAGAGATCATAGGGAAAGAGGATTAATATTTAGGCAAGGCTCAGAAAGAGGGAGAACACAGGAGTTACAGAGAGGAATGGATTGCTTAATAAGGATTTAAAAAGAAAGCTTTTACTTTACTCAGAATTGTTAACTCGAGTCAGGACACATGAAGCAAAGGCAGTGTTTCTAGGAAAGGGTTTGTGTTTCTGAGACTTCAGATCCATCCAGGTCTCCGTGATGGCACCAATGCCATTGACTAGTGAATTTAATTTTTCTTAAAGAATGCTGGCTCTGGGAAAGTCCAGTGGCATACACTAGAAGGAGTATTCAGGAAGTCTGCAGAGGCACAGTCCCATCACAGGCTGTGAATGGTGTCCCTGAGACGATACTTGGTTTAGACACAGGTATATTTTGGGGGAATTTTTTAAAATTTAATTTTCAATTAATTTTTACTGAAGTATAATTTCTTTATAATGTTGTGTTAGTTTCTGTGTGCTGTGCTGTGCTGTGCTTAGTCACTCAGTCATGTCTGACTCTTTGCGACCCCATGAACTACAGCCTGCCAGGCTCCTCTGTCCATGGGATTTCCCAGGCAAGAATACTGGAGTGGGTTGCCATTTCCTTCTCCAGGAGATCTTCCCAACCCAGGGATAGAACCCAGATCTCCTGTGTTGCAGGCAGATTCTTTACCATCTGAGCCACCAGGGAAGCCTGTGTCAGTTTCTACTGTATAGTAAAATGAATCACCCATACATATACATAAATCCCCTCCCTTTTGGACTTCTTTCCCATTCAGGTCACCCCAGTGCGTTGTTGAATTCCCTATTCTATACAGTATGTATACACTATTGATCGGAGAAGGCAATGGCACCCCACTCCGGTACTCTTGCCTGGAAAATCCCATGGATAGAGGGGCCTGGTAGGCTGCAGTCCATGGGGTCGCTGAGAGTCGGACACAACTGAGCGACTTCACTTTCACTTTTCACTTGCATGCATTGGAGAAGGAAACGGCAACCCACTCCAGTGTTCTTGCCTGGAGAATCCCAGTGATGGCAGAGCCTGGTGGGCTGCCGTCTATGGGGTCGCACAGAGTCAGACATGACTGAGGTGACTTAGCAGCAGCATACACTATTGATACTATATGTATAACAGATAGGGCTTCCTTGGTAGCTCAGCTGGTAAAGAATCTGCCTGCAATGCAGGAGACCCTGGTTCAATTCCTGGGTCAGGAAGACATTCTGGAGAAGGGATAGACTGCCTACTCTAGTATTATTGGACTTCCCTGGTGGTTCAGATAGTAAAGAATCTGCCTGCAATGCATAAGACCAGTGTTCGATCCTTGGGTTGGGAAGATTCCCCTGGAGAAGGGAATGGCTTTCCACTCCAGTATTCTGGCCTGAATACTGGACAGAGGAGCCTGGTGGGCTATAGTCCTTGGGGCAGATAACTAATCAAACCTATATTTTAATGCTGGTTTTTCTTCCGAGTGGCCTTGGGTAAGTTACTTCACCTCTCTGACTCGCAGTTTACTCATCAGTGACAAGGAGCTGAGAATCCTTATGTCTTAGTGTTACTTGGTGGATAAAGTGATAAAATCTGTAGCGCATCTGCCACAAGGCCTGACACTCAAGAAATGCTCAGTCAGTATAAGTTCATCTCTCCTTTTCCCCTTTTTGGGAGCTGTGCAAACAAGGGGACGTGAACTTGTCCTCTGAGAAGCCCTGTCCTGTAGGATCTTGGTTTTACAAAGTACACAATTTTACATTTGTACCTTGAGAAACCCAGAGGCATCTTTGCTGAATGGGTTGAGGTTTGCACTTGTGCTCTATGGTGACTTAGTTGTATGGGTGTGGTTATATAAAATAATAATTGTTTTCATTCTGCAGTTTGGAAATCAGAGCAGTTGTCCCCTTGGCTCACTGTTGAACTAAATCTGTCTCTTGGTGAGGTGTATATAACTAGGGTCAGAAATTGCCAAGGGCTTGGGTCTTCTCGATATGCCAACAAATTTGGAAAACTCAGCAGTGGCCACAGGACTGGCAAAGGTCAGTTTTCATTCCAATCCCAAAGAAAGGCAATGCCAAAGAATGCTCAAACTACCGCACAATTGCACTCATCTCACCCGCTAGTAAAGTAATGCTCAAAATTCTCCAAGCCAGGCTTCAGCAATATGTGAACCGAGAACTTCCAGATGTTCAAGCTGGTTTTAGAAAAGGCAGAGGAACCAGAGATCAAATTGCCAATATCCACTGGATCATCAAAAAAGCAAGAGGGTTCCAGAAAAACACCTATTTCTGCTTTATTGACTATGCCAAAGCCTTTGACTGTGTGGATCACAATAAACTGGGGAAAATTCTGAAGAGATTGCCATACCAGACCATCTGACCTGTCTCTTGAGAAACCTGTATGCAGGTCAGGAAGCAACAGTTAGAACTGGACATGGAACAACAGACTGGTTCCAAATAGGAAAAGGAGTACGTCAAGGCTGTATATTGTCACCCTGCTTATTTAACTTATATGCAGAGTACATCATGAGAAACGCTGGGCTGGAAGAAACACAAACTGGAATCAAGATTGCCAGGAGAAATATCAATAACCTCAGATATGCGGATGACACCACCCTTATGGCAGAAAGTGAAGAAGAACTAAAGAGCCTCTTGATGAAAGTGACAGAGGAGAGTGAAAAAGTTGGCTTAAAGCTCAACATTCAGAAAACTAAGATCATGGCATCTGGTCCCATCACTTCATGGGAAATAGATGGGGAAACAGTGGAAACAGTGTCAGACTTTAGTTTTTTGGGCTCCAAAATCACTGCAGATGGTGATTACAGCCATGAAATTAAAAGACGCTTACTCCTTGGAAGGAAGGTTATGGCCAACCTAGATAGCATACTTAAAAGCAGAGACATTACTTTGCCAACAAAAGTCTGTCTGGTCAAGGCTATGGTTTTTCCAGTGGTCATGTATGGATGTGAGAGTTGGACGGTGAAGAAAGCTGATTGCCGAAGAATTGATGCTTTTGAACTATGGTGTTGGAGAAGACTCTTGAGAGTTCCTTGAACTGCAAAAAGATCCAACCAGTCCATCCTAAAGGAGATCAGTTCTGAGTGTTCATTGGAAGGACTGATGTTGAAGCTGAAACTCCAATACTCTGGCCACCTCATGTGAAGAGTTGACTCATTGGAAAAGACCCTAATGATGAGAAGGATTGGGGGCAGGAGAAGGGGACGACAGAGGATGAGATGGTTGGATGGCATCACTGACTCGATGGACATGGGTTTGGGTAAACTGTGGGAGTTGGTGATGGACAGGGAGGCCTGGTGTGCTGCGATTCATGGGGTCACAAAGAGTCGGACATGACTGACTGACTGAACTGAACTGGATCTTCTGCATGAAAGTTGATTAAATTAGCTAAGATTGTCTGGGTCAGACTGACCTAGGTTTGAATCATGGCTTTGCCAGTTCTTAGCAGCAGAATCCAAAGCAAATTCCTGTTCCTCTGTAAGTCTTAATGTTCTTGGTGACAAACTGGGAGAGGGTTGCCATGTCTACTTCATAGGTTGAGATAATCAGTGAGGTCAGGCATATCATGCACTCACAAATGTTATATAAACAATTTATTGCCTGTTTACCATTTACCATGCTTAACAGTGGGTTAAGCACTTTAATGAGGCTTCCCTGGTGGCTCAGGTGGTAAAGAATGTGCCTGCAGTGCGGGAGACACAGTTCAATCCTTGAGTCAGGAGGATCCCTTGGAGAAGGGAATGGCTGCCCACTCCAGTATTCTTGCCTGGAAAATCTCATGGACAGAGGAGCCTGTCACTTTATATATGGATTATATAGTTTAGTTGCCATTACAATTCTCTAAGGTAGGCGATATTGGTATTCCCATTTTACGGAGGAGGCTGAGGTAAGTTACTTAGTCAAGATGTGGTGGTGATGAGTTGTGAACCCATGTCCATACTCAACCCCATTACTGTGCCCCCCTCCATGTTCTTTGGCTTCTGCTTCTCCCCAAACCACTGTGGAATTTAGAAATAAGTTCTGATATTTGGTGACATATTAGATGGCATGCCTAATATTGCCTTCTGAAAAGAGGTTTTGGAGCATTGCAGCTACTCTCAGAGTAGTGAAAGTAGCAGAAGATATTTTGGGGGACAACCTCCTGATATGGTAAGTTTTAATTCCCTGGTTTATCAGGCATTTGAAGCCTTAGGTTGGTAAGTTCTACTTATGGGCAGGGCAAAGACTCTGAGGGCTAAACAGACTGGGCAGACAACAGTGTCATGCTTCCCACAGGCCGAGGGAAAGAGTGATTTTTTAGGGGAGCAGAATGACCAGCAGGAACTCTGTCTGAAGCCTTACCTCTTTAAAAACATGTCTGAAGTTTATTTTTTTTTAGATCAATCTTGTTAAATGGAAGGGGGTGTTCCCTAGTTGGTAAAATAATATTGTGCATTGAATCAGAAGCATCTGCACTTGGCAGATAGCCTACAAAGGAGAGATGACATTTTGTCCTGATTTTTCTCACCATTTTTCATCAGGTCCCAGTTAACACACAGCTGGTGCTGTGACTTGCAGCGACAAATTAACCTCCTTTGGAGGTTCCTTCACCCTCCAAAGGACTGTCTCCTAGAGAAGGTACCTCGAGAATGGTTTTTCTGTACAGGAATGATTCTAGGAGTTGTAATTAATGAATGCATTTTTGAAGGTCTCCAGGTTTTCTCCAAAACTATGTTAATGACCTAGAGTACTTCATTTCAGTATGCTGGGCATTGAATACAGTGATAGCACCTGATCCACAAGTAGAAAGGTAGTCTTTTCTGATACAGAATCACTTATAGTCTTTCTTAAGTCTCATTTAAACCTATGTTACCCATGTTACACAGCCAGGTTAATGATGAAGAGGTAACATCAGAAGTTCCTTACATGAAATTCCTTTCTTTGTAAAAAAAACTGAGTTGATGACCAAAGCTTTAACTGTCTTAAATAATGTCTTAAATAATTGATCCACCATACAAAGAAATGTCATAGAAGCTTCCCAGAGAAATGGGCTTCCCAAGAGAAAGCATTAAACAGTTACTGTTTTTCCTTAGTATACACTCCTGACTCTTACAGACTATTGTTGATAGTTGAGCATAAACAATAAAATTGTTTACAGTCCTCTCAAATATGTAGCCATAAACACAATGATCACTATTTATTTCACATACATTTTAGTTTAACTATGTACATCGTCTAGAATACTTGCATCTCTGAAAAAATAGATATAATTTACTCCACTTTATAAATTAGGAAAAGGAAGCTAAGGTAAGGAGATTTAAGTAAATTGCTTAATATCATGTAGCTAGTATGTTGTGGAACCAGATCGGACTTAGTCTGAATTACTTCAAAGCTTCTACCCATTCTATTACTTTGTAGCCACTAGAGGGTATCATAAAGGAAAAGATTCAGTTCTTTTTTTTGAATACCTTACATGTAGCTAAAGAGCTAAGACATAACCATCACAATAAAAGGCTGAGAACTTATTTTGTGTCAGGGATTCTGCTCAGCTTTCTGCAGAGAATTTCTCATTTAATTATCTCAGCAACCTCATGAAGTACATAGTACTACTGTCCCAAATTGACAAATGATGGCAAATAGCTTCCTTTATATGGTGGATTGGATCTGAGCTTCAAAGACGAGCAGTCTGACTCCAGAGTCTATTCTTTAAACTACCATCGCTCCCCAGGACTGTTGATTTGGGACACCGATGGTTCAGAAGACAATTTAGTTGAAGTCAGGCTAAGTAAGGGTTCAACAGTAAGTGCAGTTAGGGAGCTGAGGGGCAAGACGATGATGGGGTAAGTTGTCCATGGCAGTAGACCTTTCAGAACCATGGACAGCCACCTAGAAACGAGGTTATACTTTGTCTAAGTCAGGTAAAGCCTTTATCTTCAAACAAGGTTAATGTCTCCTATCCACTATTTTTATTATTAATTGACCTTTATTCACTTGTTGCTTGGCTCAGCACCTCAGAATTCATGGAATCATTCTCAGTACCCTCAAAAACTCTTGATGTCTGTATTGATGTAATTCGAGCTTCCACTGATGTATAGAAAATAGAGCAGTGTCGTGGAGGAGGAGGAGTGATAAGTGTACGGGAATGGGAGAATTCTAGCCCTCTTAATCCATTGGTTTGTCCTCTAACCATCCATTTTCCTTTAATTCAGGATAATATTAAAACTAAGCCCAGGACCCTGACAGTAAATGTGAACAGTTTAAAGCAGTTGAGTTGCAGAATACAGGCAGTGTCACAAAGAAGTTCATGATTAATTGCTGACTGGAAGGTACAGTCAAACGCCACTGGAGGGTGAAATCATTGTAAGCTGCAGTGGTCTCAGGAGACAATGGAAGGTTGTATTCGTCTGAGTGTAGATAAGGAGGGGGTATTTCAGAAAAAAGTAAAGAGCACAGAAAAAAATACAGAGGTAGGGAGCTATCAAATGTCTAGTGGGGAATAAACAGGCTGACTTTTTTTTCCTGGAGACTCATATTCGTGAATGACCAGACTTGAGTCTTATTTGTATGTATGTACACAAAATGTGAGCAGAATGAAAAAGCATCAGATATGCTTTCAAGCCGCTGGGTGCTGGTGTGGATACAGAAGGGCTCATGCACCTCTTTAGCCAGACAGCTCTATTAGCACTGTATTTCTGCTATAATTATAAAGCATCATTGGAGACAAGCTGTGCTGTAGCATTTCTCCCCAAGCATCCAGGGGACCCAGAGAAGCTGGATTGTCATTTGCAGGAGACAAATGACAATGATCCCCTGAGATGTAATGTGCAGAAAAATTGCAGTTCTATTATGAGACTGTCATTGTAAAGGTTTCTTCTTGTTCCCAGCTCAGACAGAGGAGGGAGACAAGGTACCATGTTAACAAGAGGAAAGAGATCTTAACCAGAGTACAGAAACATCCCTGCCATTTCAGGAAAACAATTCTTTGGGATTGAGTAAATTTAAATGCTTCAGGGAAAAAATGTTTTGATGTATAAGAGAAAGAATATGGCTTAACAGCTAAAGTTTCTCTTCTGATGTACCTGAGAAGCCTTGGTGATGAAATTTAATTTCCACTTTCTTTGAAGAGATCAGAAACTCCATTGTGCAATGAAGGGTGCTCCCAAGTGGAATTGTGTCCATTTTTAAGAGATCCATTAGTTAGTAAGAAACATTGTCTTTAATTTTAAGGAGGAAAAAGAAGGCCATGTTTTACTTGTCTTTCTGTGTTGTGTGATGAGAGACAGAGGGTCATGTTCATTCTCAAACCACTGGGAAATATGTGTAAGTATATTTGTGCACATGGAGATGCAAATTTTGATACCTAGTGTGGTGAATATTAAGATATTCATCCTTTACTAAGAGGTCATCCAGATTATTTCATGCCTGATGCCTTCTACCCAGTGAAGTACCAGCAAGGTATATAGGGAAGGACAGGAGCTTTGGCATTGGAAAGATTCAAATTCCAGCTCACCCACTTTCTAACAGTGGATCTTTGGCAAGTTAACTTTTCTGAGCCTCATTTTCTTCATCTGTGCCATGAGGTTACATATTCTCTGGGTGAAACATTTGTGATAGTGCCTGATGTACATGAAGTGCTCAAGAAATATCCATGACACATTCCCACATTACAATCAAAAGCAGTTATTTTGTTGCTTCCTTTGTGAGGCGGTGGACACTTCTTTTTGTCTTCCAGTATCTTTCCCCTCCTCTTCACTACTTAACACTCTTCTCATTTCCCTTTGAAATAAAACCATCTATTCCCCCATCTCAGTCCATGTGGCTTGGGTAGAGAGCTTTCTTTAGTGCAGAGGTAGATATACCTTCATCAGTCATAGTTTTCCTTGTTCCTGCCCACCCTGATCGGTTCAGGGATGGACATGTGACCCAATATGGGCCAATGAGGCTTGATTCCAGTACTTTTATGGATCTTTCTGGAAGGAGAAACTCTGTTCTTCTGGTGGTTAAGGATGTATCAGATGGTTGCTCAAAAAGTTATACATAGAATGACAACATGACCCATCGATTCCATTCCCAGAAAAATACCAAAAACAATTAAAAACAGGTGTTCAAACAAAAGCTTATATATGAATTTCATAGCAGCATTATTCATAATAGCGCAAAGGGGAAAACAACTCAAATGTCCATCAACAGATGAATGAATAAATAAAATGGATAAAAATTCCATACAATGGAATGTTATTCAAGCACATAAAGGAAGAAGTACTGATGCATGCTACACCATGGTCGAACCTTGAAAACATTAGTTAGTGACAGCTTTGTAGGCACCCACCTCCTGCTAAGAGAAAAACGCTGGTAACACTCTTAACACAAATGGAAGGAAAGTGTTTCCAGGGCCAGACAGCTCCATTCTCCCCACAGAAAGGAAGGTGACATGCTCTTTGAATCCTAGGCTACATTTTTCTCTTTTCATGAGTTTATTGAATAAGACTAGCACCAATGCTGCTTTTTCCAGGAAGAATTCAAAGTTGAATTTAGTCACTCACTGTCATAGGGCAAAATAGTTTTGTAAATATCTGTTTCCTACAAAGATTAGGGGGCTATTGAGAGTAGCAACCATGTCTTATTCTTGTTTGTATCCCTCACCTGTAATGCCTACTATGGTGCCTGGCACTAGTGTTTTCTCAATGAGTACTGAATTTGAAGAGAGAATTGGTCATAGTTGTGTGTGAGAGTAACACGTAACTGATTTTAGATCTAGTTTTGTTGAACACTTAGCATGATTCCTTAAAGTATGCATTTTATTATATAAAGTATAGCCATATGTGTATCTACCTATGATCTACGCCTATATCTACTTGACACATACATCTTCACCTACATCTATAAGAACACCTGTGTCTACATCTATGTCTGAGTAATACTACCTGAGAGAAACTGAAACCCTTCTCTGTCTATGAAACTCACTATACTGTTGAACTATCTCCCAAGAAAAAGAAATGCAAAAAAATCAAAATGGCTGTCTGAGGAGACCTTACAAATAGCTGTGAAAAGAAGAGAAGCAAAAAGCAAAGGAGAAAAGGAATGATATACCCATTTGAATGCAGAGTTCCAAAGAAGAGCAAAGAGAAATAAGAAAGCCTTCCTCAGTGATCAGTGCAAAGAAATAGAGGAAAACAATAGAATGGAAAAGACTAGAGATCTCTTCAAGAAAATGAGAGATACCAAGGGAACATTTCATGCAAAGATGGGCTCAATAAAGGACAGAAATGGTATGGAACCTAACAGAAGCAGAAGATATTAAGAAGAGGTGGCAAGAATACACAGAAGAACTGTACAAAAAAGATCTTCACAACCTAGATAATCACGATGGTGTGATCACTCAGCTAGAGCCAGACATCCTGGAATGTGAAGTCAAGTGGGCCTTAGAAAGCATAACTACGAACAGAGCTAGTGGAGGTGATGGAATTCCAGTTGAGCTATTTCAAATCCTGAAAGATGATGCTGTGAAAGTGCTGCACTCGATATGCCAGCAAATCTGGAAAACTCAGCAGTGGCCACAGGACTGGAAAAGGTCAGTTTTCATTCCAGTCCCTAAGAAAGGCAATGCCAAAACAATGCTCAAACTACTGGACAATTGCACTCAGCTAGTAAAGTAATGCTCAAAATTCTCCAAGACAGGCTTCAGCAAAACGAGAACTGTAAACTTCCAGATGTTCAAGCTGGTTTTAGAAAAGGCAGAGGAACCAGAGATCAAATTGCCAGTATCCACTGGATCATCAAAAAAGCAAGAGAGTTCCAGAAAAACATCTATTTCTGCTTTACTGAATATGCCAAAGCCTTTGACTGTGTGGACCAAAATAAACTGTGGAAAATTCTGAAAGAGATGGGAATACCAGACCACCTGACCTGCCTCTTGAAAAACCTGTATGCAGGTCAGGAAGCAACAGTTAGAACTGGACACTGAACAACAGCCTGGTTCCAAATAGGAAAAGGAGTGCGTCAAGGCTATATATTGTCACCCTGCTTATTTAACTTATATGCAGAGTACATCATGATCAACACTGGGCTGGATGAAGCGCAAGCTGGAATCAAGATTGCTGAAAGAAATATCAATAACCTCAAATGTGCAGATGACACCACCCTCATGGCAGAAAGTGAAGAAGAACTAAAGAGCCTCTTGATGAAAGTGAAAGAGGAGAGTGAAAAAGTTGGCTTAAAGCTCAACATTCAGAAAACTAAGATCATGGCATCTGGTCCCATCACTTCATGGGAAATAGATGGGGAAACAGTGGAAACAATGAGTGGCTTTATTTTCTTGGGCTGCAAAATCACTGCAGATGTTGACTGCAGCCATGAAATTAAAAGACGCTTACTCCTTGGAAGGAAAATTATGACCAATCCAGACAGCATATTAAAAAGCAGAGACATTACTTTGCCAACAAAGGTCCGTCTAGTCAAGGCTATGGTTTTTCCAGTAGTTATGTATGGATGTGAGAGTTGGACTGTAAAAAAAGCTGAGTGCTGAAGAATTGATGCTTTTGAACTGTGGTGTTGGAGAAGACTCTTGAGAGTCCCTTGGACTGCAAGGAGATGCAACCAGTCCATCCTAAAGGAGATCAGTCCTGGGTGTTTGTTGGAAGGACTGATGTTGAAGCTGAAACTCCAATACTTGGGCCACTTAATGTGAAGAGCTGACCCATTTGAAAATACCCTGATGCTGGGTAAGATTGAACGCAGGAGGAGAAGGGGATGACAGAGGATGAGATGGTTGGATGGCATCACCGACTCAATGGACATGAGTTTGGGTAGACTCCGGGAGTTGGTGATGGACAGTGAGGCCTGGTGTGCTGCAATCCGTGGGGTCACAAAGAGTCAGGTATGACTGAGTGACTGAACTGAACTGATATCGTTGAACTTGGTATGAATCACTGAACATACTGTCCTACATATCCTAAAGGTCTTTGAACTATTGTATTACCTTCTACAGTGGGACCTCCATCCCTGTCTTTGACTCAATGATAATCCTAATGATGAAGACAGTATCAGTTTCCAGTTGTTGAGTATTTGCTTTGAGCTGGCATTGCTATCACCCATATACTTTCATTCTTTCCACACAGCAGCCATTTATTTGAACCAAGTTCAGTGATTATCCTCATTCTACTGATACACTGGAGGAGGCTGAGGGGGGCTCAGCCATGTGCCCGAGGTCACATATTGCATTTGAGGAAAGAATCATGTTTTCAACCCGTTTGACCTCCAATCCCACCTTCCTGACCAGCACAACTGCCAAATAGGAAATTCTGCCCTAGTTGGCCAATTCCCACTTCCTGCTTGTCACCACCTCCCTCTGAGAGCTGAAAGGTCTAAGAACAGCATCTGAGGAGTCTATACGGCTGGTGCACCCTCTCTTTATGTATCTCTCTCTAGTTTCCTGGAAGGGGCTCAGTTTGGAACAGTTCTGATTTGGTAGCTTCATGAACACCCCCCGAGGGTGGGAGTGGTCTTTTTCTTGTCCCTGTCATTACCCATTATTTGTAGAAATGTGCCTGCATTATAATATGGATAATCACATAGGAAATGACATAGATACTACAAAACCTTCAGAATATGTTGCCAGTCACCAGCGTCTGTCATCATCTTGATAGCAATTTCAAATACATAAGCCCATTTTCCTTCCTAATTTCCAGAAATCAGGCTCAGGGAGACCCTGTCCTCATATTTCTGAGCCCTTTGATGGGAGAAGAACCGAAGGAGGCACCTGGGCCGCCCTGGGCTTATTTGGCTGCAAACCCATCCTTTGTCCTCCCCCTGCACACCATGGTTCCCAGACTCCCATGTCAGCAGAGTTACAGCTGAGTTTGGCCAATGGAAGGTGGTGATGGGAGACAGGCAGGCAAGAGGAAGAGATAAGCCTTGTTTTGGGTTGGCCAAAATGGGTGTTCAGACTTCCCATAAGTTGGTACAGAAAAAATGGAATGAACAAACTGGTAAACTCAATATTTCTCTCTCCCTTTGCCTTGCATGGCATCTCTGCAGCAGCGGTGTCTCCTCTGTGGCCCCAGGTCCTATGGGACAGAGCCCTTTTGTCCTGGACTTCAGTGACACCCGGTCTCCCTTGGTCCCTCATCCTGGTGATTGTGGTAGATTCCTGCTGTGTATTCATCTTTGGCAGGACCAAGACTAGGATGAAAGAGGTGAGGCTGAGTCTTGCAAATATGGGGTCAGATTCTGTCTTTATGTAAAATTTTGATATTTGCCTTATCGTGGATTTTTCTGCATCAATCTAGACTTTAAAAAAATTATTGGAATATTATTGCTTTACAAGATTGTGTTAATTTCTGCTGTACAATGAAGTGAATCAGCCATATTCATACAGATATCCCCTCCCTCTTGGACCTTCCTTCCACCACATCCCACCTCCTCACCCCACCCCTCTAGGTCATCACAGAGCACTGAGCTCAGCTTCCTGTGCTTTAGAGCAGCTTCCCACTAGCTATTTATTTTACACATGGTAGTGTATATGTCAATTCTAATCTCCCAATTCACTCCCCCTTCCCTGCCCCCGGGGCCACATGTCTGTTGTCTATGTCTACATCTCTATTCCTGTCTTGGAAATAGGTTCATCTGTACCATATTTCTAGATTCCACATGTATATGTTAGTATCCTTGACTTATGATGGAGTTACATCCAGATAAATCCATCATAAGTTGAAAACACTGTAAATTGAAAGTACATTTGATACACCTGACCTGCTTAACATCATAGCTGAGCCTAGCCTACCTTAAATGAGCTCAGAACATTTACATTAGCCTATAAGGGGAGCAAAATCACTTAACACAAAGCCTATTTGATAACACAGTGTTGGATATCTCTTATCATTTATATGACACTGAAAGTGAAAAGCAGAATGGTTGTCTGGGTACAGAACGGTTGTAAGAGTGTTGGTAGTTTACCTGGTGATCACATGATTAAGAGATGCTCTTGGCAGCTGCCCAGCACCATCAGAGGGCTGCATTACCTAGGGCTAGCCTGGGCAAAGATTAGAATCCAAAGTGTGACATATGATTTCTACTGAATGCATACCATTTTTCACACCATCATAAGGTCAAAAAATTGAAGTCAAGCCACCGTTAAGTCAAGACTTGTTGTGTCACTCTTGTTTACTCGTTTAGTCGTGTCTGACTCTTTGTGACACCAAAGACTGCAGCACACCAGCCCCCTCTGTCCTCCACTATCTCCCAGAGTTTGCTTAAATTCATGTTCATTGAGTTGGTTAGATGGTTCGGTTCAGTTCAGTTCAGTCGCTCAGTCGTGTCCGACTCTTTGCAACCCCATGAATCGCAGCACGCCAGGCCTCCCTGTCCATCACCAACTCCCGGAGTTTACCCAAACCCATGTCCATCGAGTCGGTGATGCCATCCAACCATCTCATCCTCTGTCGTCCCCTTCTCCTCCTGCCCCCAATCCTACCCAGCATTAGGGTCTTTTCCAATGAGTCAACTCTTCACATGAGGTGGCCAAAGTATTGGAGTTTCAGCTTCAACATCAGTCCTTCCAATGAAAACCCA
The DNA here is from genome assembly GCF_054371585.1 of Giraffa tippelskirchi. Classification (NCBI taxonomy): domain Eukaryota; kingdom Metazoa; phylum Chordata; class Mammalia; order Artiodactyla; family Giraffidae; genus Giraffa; species Giraffa tippelskirchi. The sequence continues at coordinate 28,854,434 of NC_137287.1, forward strand.
GGATTGATCTCTTTTAGGATGGATTGATTGGATCTCCTTGCAGTCTCATCCTCTGCTTCCCCTTCTCCTTTTGCCTTCAATCTTTCCTAGCATCAGGATCTTTTCCAGTAAGTTGGCTCTTTGCATCAGGTGGCCAAAACACTGGAACTTCAGCTTCAGCATTTGTCCTTCTGATGAATACTCAGGGTTGATTTCCTTTAGGATTGGCTGTTTTGATCTCCTTGCCGTCCAAGGGACTCTCAAGAGTCTTCTCCAGCACCACCATTCAGTACTCAACCTTCTTTTTTTTAAAAAAAAAATATTTATTTTTAATTGAAGGATAATTGTTTTATAGAATTTTGTTTTCTGTCAGACATCAACAAAAATCAGCCATAGTTGCACCGGTGGTCCAGCTCTCACATCTGAATATAACTACTGGAAAAACCATTGCTTTAACTGGACAGACCTTTGTTGGCAAAGTTATGTCTCTGCTTTTTAATACGCTGTCTAGGTTTGTCATAGGTTTCCTTTCAAGGAGTGAGCATCTTAATTTCATTGCTGTGGTGACCATCTGCAATGATTCTGATAGTCAGGACTATGTGTATTAAAGTAGGATTTCCACATTGTTCCATTTGGAATCTTGGTCTTTCGTCACCCGAACACCTAATTCCAAGCCTTAAATCCTTGCTGTTTAAAATAGTGAAGTGGTTTCTCTTCCCCAGTTAGACACTGATAGATTGCTTCACACTGATTTTGACTTACCTGTCTCCATGAGGTAGGGATTAGTATTATGTCCATTTTAAGTAGGAGGAGAGATGCTCTGAAACCTTTGGTTACCTGCTAGTGTCACTGAAGCTATGATGGGGCAGAAGTGGGTCTTGAACACAGGTCTGTGGGACTCCAGAATTCTCACTCTTAACCATTAAGCTCTATGGTTTTATTATATATATTTTCAAAGGATTCAACTAAGAACAAAAATCCCTTTTGATCAGGAAGAAACCTTTTGATAGTGGAGAATGCTCTTGAAAGGGTCTCTGTCTGGGATCTTTCAGACTGGAAATTTACATGCAGAGAAGACAGCCATGTGAGAACGGGTGATATTGGGATGAAGCCGGACAGGTTTGTATTCTTCTCTGAGCTGATTTGTCTCAGTAAATCCCCAGAAAATATCACTCGTCTCATTTCCCTTCAATCCTTTTGTCTGAGTTTAAGTTGAAAACACTTTTCTCCCCTCTTTCTTTGTAAATTCTCTTGATTTTGGTTATGTAACCAGGCCAGGCAATTGCCTTTGCGAAACAAAAAGTCTCAAATGAATATATATCAATGGTAATACCAGTAATTAACAGTTTCTCTCTGCAGCGCATGTCTGAAACTGCTTTTATTGATTTATTTTGACTCTCTTCCATATAGGACAATTTTTCAGCTCACACAAACATATGCTTATCTCCTTTTGGTTCCAGCCATTCCGGGCCCTCCTTTTGGTTCCTCAGGACAGCTCCAACAGTGGGGCAGATGAAATGGGGCTGCTGCTGCTACTGCTGCTGCTAAGTCGCTTCAGTCGTGTCCGACTCTGTGCGACCCCATAGACGGCAGCCCACCAGGCTCCGCCGTCCCTGGGATTCTCCAGGCAAGAATACTGGAGTGGGTTGCCATTTCCTTCTCCAGTGCATGAAAGGGAAAAGTGAAAGTGAAGTCGCTCAGTCGTGTCCGACTCTTAGCGACCCCATGGACTGTAGCCTACCAGGCTCCTCCATCCATGGGATGAAATGGGGCTATGGTACCTCAAATGAACTATAACCTTGAAAGCTTAACAATGAGTGGGAAAGAGGGAGAACTCTTAATATGGAGTTTGATCGCTGTATTTTCTTTCTGATTTAAGGAGAACTTGGAGTTTCATGTAATTGTGTGTAGGGAGGGGACAGGGAGATGGGAAGAGTCATTCAGGCAAAGATAGGAGTCAAAGAGGAGGAAAATGGAAGAGGAAGAACCAGTTGCCAAGTTCCCCTGACTCAGGAGGCTCTGCTTCTCTGGGATCTAGCCCAGGGCTCCTATTCTTTCCCCTCAATCAAGGGTATTAAAAGGGCACTTTGTTTGGATGGCTAGGTATGTCAAGGTTACTGCTTTTCCCCTAGAATTGAGTTCTTTTATTAAGTTGAATGTAGAAAACTTAGATAACACAGAAGGAAGGGAGGAGAGGATGGGGAGGAAGCTAGTTTTACATATTTTCAAATATTTTGTGGTCCTTCATGGAGATATGTTCCACCCCCGCCCCCTCCCCCCACCAACTCTCTCTCTCCCACAGGCACCCACATGCACACGATATCTTTGAGATGCCACTGAACATGCCTATAGGACATAAGAGTTTTGAACATGTGACCTGTTTTTCAAATTTTTGATGTATCATGAACCCTTTTACGTGTCAATAATTATAGCTCTGTGTTATCATTTTTCAAGCCCGAATAGTATGCCATTTATTGTTGTTCAGTCGCTCAGTTGTGTCTGACTCTTGAGATACCATGGACTGCAGCAAGCCAGGCTTCCCTATCCTTCACTATCTCCCAGAGTTTGTTCAAACTCATGTCTGTCTCTGTATCTATCCATCTAGCTATCTCCAATGGAATACTATTCAGCCTTGGAAAATACAATATATGTTATATATATTTATCATATAATATGGGGCTTCCTTGGTGACTCAGATGTTAAGTATCTGCTTGCAATGTGGGAGACTTGGGTTCGATCCCTGGGTTTGGAAGATCCCCTGGAGGAAGAAATGGAGATCCATTCCAGTATTCTTGCCTGGAGAATCCCCATGGACAGAGGAGCCTTGTGGGCTATAGTCCATGGGGTCTCAAAGAGTTGAGCATGACTGAGTGACTAAGAATATAATATAATATAATAAATATAATATAATATAATATAAATATTTTCCTTCCTGGCCTCTTTTACTTTCCCTATCTCCTTATTTCCCTCCCTTCCTCTCTCCATTTTTCCTGTATAATCATTCTGAAATAAACAACCTTAATCTTTCTTTATGAATCTGAAACATTTACTTAGAACAGATTCTTAAGTGTACATTGTTGGCTCAAAAGTGTGCCTATTTTTTAAAAAATATTAATTGGAGGATAATTGCTTCACAATGTTGTACTTGTGTGTGCTGTACAACAATGAGAATCAGTCATAATTATATGTAAATATCCTCTCCATCTTGAGCCTCCCTCCACCTTCCTGTCCCACCTACCTAGGTCATCACAGAGCACCAGGCTGGGCTCTCTGTGTTATATGGCAGCTACTTCAGTTCAGTTCAGTTCAGTCACTCAGTCCTGTCCAACTCTTTGGAACCCAGTGGGCTGCAGCCAGGATTCCCTGTCCATCACCAACTCCCAGAACTAGCTTAAACTCATGTCCACCAAGTCGGTGATGCCATCCAACCATCTCATCCTCTGTTGTCCGTTTCTCCTCCTGCCTTCAATCTTTCCCAGCATCAGGGTATTTTCCAATGAGTCAGTCCTTCGCAACAAGTGGCCAAAGTATTGGAGCTTCAGCTTTAGCATCAGTCCTTCCAATATTCAGTACTAATTTCCTTTAGGACTGACTGGTTGGATCTCCTTGCTGTCCAGCAGACTCTCAACAGTCTTCTCCAACACCACAGTTTAAAAGCATCAATTCTTCAGTGCTCGGCTTTCTTTATAGTCCAACACTCACATCCATACATGACTGCTGGAAAAATCATAGCTTTGGCTAGATGGACCTTTGCAGCAAAGTAATGTCTCTGCTTTTTAATATGCTGTCTATGTTGGTCATAACTTTCCTTCCAAGAAGCAAATGTCTTTTCATCTCATGGCTGCAGTCACCATCTACAGTGATTTTGGAGCCCAAAAAAATGGTCGGCCACTGTTCCCACTGTTTCCCCATCTATTTGCCATGAAGTGATGGGACCAGATGCCATGATCTTAATTTTCTGAATGTTGAGCTTTAAGCCAACTTTTTCACTCTTCTCTTTCAGTTTCATCAAGAGGCTGTTTAGTTCTTCTTCACTTTCTGCCATAAGGGTGGTGTCATTGCGTATCTGAGGTTATTGATATTTCTCCTGGCAGTCTTGATTCCAGCTTGTGCTTCATCCAGCCTGGCATTTTGCACGGTGTACTCTGCATAGAAGTTAAATAAGCAGGGTGACGATATACAGTCTTGACGTACTCCTTTCCCAATTTTGAACCAGTCTGTTGTTCCATGCATTCACTATTCTGTCCTCTGAGAAGAATATACTGATGCATACAGGAAGTATGGCAGTTTTTACCTTACAATTACATCATCTTATAAGGCTTCTCAGGAGGTATAGTATTTGCACTGAGGACTCTAGGATGGATATAAGTTAACAAGGCAAAACTCTGGGATGGATATAAGTTAACAAGGCAAGGAGGGGGTGGTGATGACAAACATTGTGACAGAGGAACTCTCATGTGTAAGGAACACTTGGTAGGGAGTAAAGGACCTACAAAGTGGCAGATTGAGCACAAAGAATAAAGGGGGAGGGTGTATCATTTAGGACTCTGAGGTTTGTTATGAGGAAGTGGCTCATGTGATTGTGGAAACTCTAAAGTCCCCAGATTGTCAGGAAGCTGGAAACCCAGGAGAACCAATGTTTCATTGTAAGTCTAAAGGCAGAGGACAAAAATGAAAAGAAAAACCATAAGACTGGAAGTGTTTGATCTTATTTGTGGGAGAAACAGCACTTTTGGGGGCTTCTCTGGTGGTTTGGACAGTAAAGAATCTGCTTGCAATGCAGGAGATCGAAGTTTGATTCCTGGGTTGGGAAGATGCCCTGGAGAAGGAATTGCCTACCTACTGCAGTATTCTTGCCTGGAGAATTCCTTGGACAGATAAGCCTGCTGGGCTACAGTCCATGGGGTCACAAAGAGTCAAACAGGAGTGAGTGACTAACTCTTTCACTTGCACTTTCTTCAGCCCTTTTGCTCTCTTGAGGTCTTCAACTGATTAGATGAGACCCTCTCACATCAGGGAGGGCAATCTGCTTTACTTAGTCTACTAATTGAAAAATTAATTTTGTCCCTAAACACCTGTACAGACACATCCAGGATAATATTTGACTAAATGTCTGGGCATCCTGTGGCCCAGTCAGTTTGACCCCCAAAATTAAGCATTATAGGGGGAACATGAAAGGAGGTTCAAGAAATGGGAAGTAGGGGAGGGAATGTAGGTGGAAGGAGACCTGGACCATACAGGGCCTTGTGGACCACATAAGGGATTTTGGTTTTCACTGTAAGAGATACTGGAAACTGTGTTGTTGTGTTGTACTCAGTTGCTCGCTCACATCTGATTCTGTATCCACATGGACTGCAGCCTGCCAGGATCCTCTGTACATGGGATTTTCCAGGCAAGAATACTGGAGTGGGTTGTTGTTTCCTCCTCCCAGGGATCTTCCTAACCCAAGGATTGAACCTGCATCACTTGCATCTTTGCATTGGCAGGTGGATTCTTTACCACGGTGCCACCTGGGTGGTTTTAGCAAGGCTGGAGATGCAGTGACATAGTCACAATCACGATAACCCTGTGAAGTGTGAGGGGAAGGCATTGCTGACATACATGACAGGTGAAAAGACTAGACTACAACCTTTAAGTAGCTCACAGAGGCCCTCTCTCATTCCACAATATACATTAGGATTCTTTTGTCCATACTAGACTACTACTTGAGGGTTCACATGTCTATAGATAACTTTTGCAAGGCATTCTCCCAGTACACGAATTCACCACATCCCCTTACTTCAATTTGGAATTGCCAAGGAGTTAATGTCCCCAGAAGCCACCCAATGGCAGATGGGGAGTTCATGGGTAAATACAGCGGTCCAACAGCCCCATGAGCTATTTCAAATCCTGTGATGCTGTGAAAGATGATGTGAAAGATGATGCTGTGAAAGTGCTGCACTCAACATGCCAGCAAATATGGAAAACTCAGCAGTGGCCACAAAAATGGAAAAGGTCAGTTTTCATTCCAATCCCAAAGAAAGGCAATGCTAAAGAATGCTCAAACTACTCCACAATTGCACTCATCTCACATGCTAGTAAAGTAATGCTCAAAATTCTCCAAGCCAGGCTTCAGCAATACGTGAACCATGAACTTCCAGATGTTCAAGATGGATTTAGAAAAGGCAGAGGAACCAGAGATCAAATTGCCAACATCCACTGGATCATTGAAAAAGCAAGAGGGTTCCAGAAAAACATCTATTTCTGCTTTATTGACTATGCCAAAGCCTTTGACTGTGTGGATCACAATAAACTGTGGAAAATTCTGAAAGAGATGGGAATACCAGACCACCTGACCTGCCTCTTGAGAATTCTGTATGAAGGTCAGGAAGCTACAGTTAGAACTGGACCTGGAACAACAGACTGGTTCCAAATAGGAAAAGAAGTACGTCAAGGCTGTATATTGTCACCCTGCTTATTTAACTTATATGCAGAGTACATCATGAGAAACGCTGGGCTGGCTAAAGCACAAGCTGGAATCAAGATTGCCAGGAAAAATATCAATAACCTGAGATATGCAGATGACACCACCCTTATGGCAGAAAGTGAAGAAGAACTAAACAGCCTCTTGATGAAAGAACTAAAGAAGCCTCTGATAAAAGAGGAGAGTGAAAAAGTTGGCTTAAAGCTCAACATGCAGAAAACTAAGATCATGGCATCTGGTCCCATCACTTCATGGCAAATAGATGGGGAAACAGTGGAAAGAGTGGCTGACTTTATTTTTCTGGGCTCCAAAATCACTGCATATGGTGATTGCAGCCATGAAATTAAAAGACGCTTACTCTTTGGAAGGAAAGTTATGACCAACGTAGACAGTATACTAAAAGCAGAGACATTACTTTGTCAACAAAGGTCCATCTAGTCAAGGCTATTGTTTTTCCAGTGGTCATGTATGTATGTGAGAGTTGGACTATAAAGAAAGTGCAGTGCCAAAGAATTGATGCTTTTAAACTGTGGTGTTGGAGAAGACTCTTGAGAGTCCCTTGGACTGCAAGAAGATACAACTAGTCCATCCTAAAGGAGATCAGTCCTGGGTCTTCATTGGAAGGACTGATGTTGAAGCTGAAACTCCAATACTTTGGCCACCTGATGCGAAGAGCTGACTCTTTTGAAAAGACTGTGATGCTGGGAAAGATTGAAGGCACGAGGAGAAGGGGATGACAGAGGATGAGATGGTTGGATGGCATCACCGACTCAATGGACATGGGTTTGGGTGGACTCCGGGAGTTGGTGATAGACAGGGAGTCGTGGTGTGCTGTGGTTCATGGGGTTGCAAAGAGCTGGACACGACTGAGCAACTGAACTGAACTGAACTGACAGTCCCACGCTATAGAATCAACCCAAGGTGCCTGCTCCCCAGTTCTCTCCCGGGGCTCCCAGTGGGTCTGTGCTCCCATTGCCCAGAGCAAGAATCTTTTGCACAACACAGTCTGTATTGGATGCTTCCTCTTCTTCACTACCCTGTTGGGCTTTTCTGAGATCACTTCCCCAACAAACAATTTACATGTAAGTCTTGTCTTAGGACCTGCTTCTTAGGGGGAAACCCAGCCAAAGGCAGGGACACTCCTTCCAGGACGGTTTTGCTTCTGTGCACTTCTGCCACCAGCACTCAGGCTGTGTGGCTGGAGGTTTTAGTGATGAGCATGAGGCCGTGACACTCAATATTTGTTCCTCTTTCCCACTCACGAGTACAGAGCTGGTGTCAGGGAAGGACCTCTGTGGACAGTGTGAGGAAGTCTTGTGGGTGATGCATTTGTGATGCATTTCTGCTTAAGGCAGGATTTGACAGTGGGTACCTGCTGGCATGCCAGCAACAGCAATGACACCATGCCTGGGGCTGAAGGATTAATCACCAGCCTCTGCCTAGTCCAGGGTAGCACATCTGCCATCTTTTCACCTCTGACTCCTCTGCTACCCAATGGATCCCCAAGGCTCCATCAATAATTCATAGGAGAACCAACAGCATCATGACTCTGGCACACCTCCTGACAGTCAACTAGATTCTGGGCCTCTCCTACCTTCTGAGTCAGGCCTGGTTCTCTATTTTGCTGAACTGTATGTGGCATCAGGTGAAGAATAAACTTTAGGGCTGTCATTTTCCAAAGACACCAGAACTAAGGATGTAAATTAAATACTCATAATTAGAAGATGCCTCTCTGCCAGCCTTCTTTAGGGAAAAATTTCCTCCTCACTCTGTCTGATATTCCCATGGAGATGAAGGGGGACAATTCCTATCTGGCAGCAGGCTGTGGTATCAAAAATAATGGCTCCAGGCACAAGGAAAATGTAATCAATATTTACCTGCTGAGAGGTCCCATGATGGGAAGAAAATTGACTCTGTTCTCCAGTGTGTATAGCCCATGTTGGTGTCCTGCTTTCTTTGTGTTTGGCAGAGGGGAAATGCATAATCTTGGTTCTTCAGTGGGGAAAAACTACACGAAACCATTACATTGTCATCAGTCTGTATAAGATAATCCATTGCTGTGGGCAGAATCTTAAAATATCCTAGCAGGTCTCCTGGTTTTCTGCCTGGTTTCTCTTTGTCTGTACCTGAACCATTGCAGTTCAGCAATATTGCTTGTCCTTAGTCCCTTCTATCCCTTGCCCCAAACAAATGACAAGTGATGACACTCGTTTCACAACTATGTCACCTCCCTGGAGAATTCTCTTGGGAAAAAACAACTTACATAGGTTGATCATGTTTCTCTGGACTGTTTCATCATAGATCAGAAAGTTTTACTCGAGAGATAGACCTAAAAATCCAGAGCATATCATCTAAATGACTTTTCCCCCCCAGTAGAAGTATACTGATCTGAGTTTCTGGTTGCAAATAAAACAACAGAATGGATTGTGTGTGTGTGTTTGTGTGTGTGTGTGTGTGTGTGTGCGCACGCGCTTGCGCGCGTGTGCTCAGTCATGTTTGAGTCTTTGTGACTCCATGGACTGTAGCCCGCCAGGCTCCTATGTCCATGGGATTTTCCAGGCAAGAATACTGGAGCGGGTTGCCATTTCCTTCTCCAGGGGATCTTCCCGACCCAGGGTTCAAACCTGCATCTCTTGCACATTCTTCATTGGCAGGTGGCTTCTTTACCACTGCACCACCTAGAAAGTCCTGGAATGGATGATAGTGATATGAAATGGAAAAGGAATCTATGGTTTGGAAAACAAATAGAAAGCAGAAGAGGCAAGACCTGGCCTGACTTGGCCTTAACACCAGCCAGCCTGGGGTATTCCTGTTGGTGTGGTTGCCCTTCAGTTCAGTTCAATTCAGTCGCTCAGTCATGTCTGACTCTTTGTGACCCCATGGGGTGCAGCATGCCAGGCCTCCCTGTCCATCACCAACTCCCAGAGCTTGCTAAAACTCATGTCCATCAAGCCAATGATGCCATCCAACCATCTCATCCTGTGTCATCCCCTTCTCCTCCTGCTTCAATCATTCCCAGCATCAGGGTCTTTTCCAGTGAGTCATTTCTTTGCATCAGGTGGCCAAAGTTTCAGCTTCAGCATCAGTCATTCCAATGAATATTCAGGACTGATTTCCTTTAGGATGGACTGGTTTGATCTCGTTGCAGTCCAAGGGACTCTCAAGAGTCTTCTCCAACACCACAGTTCAATAGCATCAATTCTTCGGCGCTCAGCTTGGTTGCCCTGGATACTGGTTATTTTGCAACTGTACTCCAAAGCCAGTCTTGGCTACGTGAGTATCTCTGAAGATAGCTGTCTTTACATCCTCTATTCAGTGTCAAGTCCTGGAGATTGGTACCTATCAGCTGAGCTTCCATCATGGCCAGCAACCTCACTTCCAGGTACCAGGGGCAGGTATCTCATCCTTTCTACCCCTGTAAGGAGAGTTTTTGAAAGAGCAATCTTTTCCATCACCCACCCATCCTCCTCCCTGTTTCTGTTTCCCCCTTTCATTTGTACTATCGCTTTCCCACCCAGTATATAATTTGCTTATCTATCATGTTTATGCTCTGCAACCTCCCACTAGGATCCAAGTTCTATGGGAGCAGGACTTTGGTCTCCCTCATTCATTGCTAAATCCTAGAACAGTGCCTGACACATAGGAAGCACTTACTAAACGTAAGTTAAATGAATGAATCAATGAAATGGGAATGATAGTTTGGATGCTGGTCTGCTCCAAAGGCTGGCTATCCCTTGAAAGAAATATTTCTCAATCTTGAAAAAAGGAACAATCCCTTTTAGGAGTTGGCTCTTTGTATTTAGCAAGACAAGACCATGAGAAACCCATGCACTGCAGAGAAAAACACTGCACTGTGACATTTTCCCCTCAGATTTTCTTCTATGCAAAGATGACATCTATAGGCAGTATCCCTGGCCTCTGTTTATCTGAAAAGTGAGTCACAGAGGACTCAGCAAGGATCTTGGAATGTGATGGAGTCATGGCAAGTCCATCTCTTCATACAGAGAATAAAGGGAGAGTCTAGTTCCTCTGCTAAGAAGGACCATTTGGGAAAATAGTACCACTGGACATGGAGCATTCAGGGCAGTGGATCTGTGGGAAAAATTGTAGACTTAGCTGTTTAAGCTCCCTCATCCTGATCATATGCTTAAGGACCGACATTTATTGGCTGTATACAACATGCCAGGAGCTCTTCCAAACCTTCCACATCCGTTAATCCACCATACTGTTATCCCCATATTGCAGCTGAAAAGCTGGGACACACTTGAGATCTATGTGAGCTATGCAAGTTGCATAAGCACGGTCTCCCTTTCAGAACCATGGACAGGGACCTGGCTGCAACACCGAGCCAAGCTGTCTTCTGAGGACAAGAGAAGAAAGTACTTACCTGAGAGCTACCCATCATACCCAGCACCCAATTGCCCCGACGAGGCTGTGTTGACAGAGGTTTGGCCCAATGGGCTGTCTGTGCTCTAGAGTCTGCAAGCCACAACTACTGAACCCGAATGCTGCAGCTATTGAAGCCTGCATGGCCTAGAGCCTATGCTCTGCAACAAGAGAAGCTACTGCAATGAGAAGCCCACACACTGCAACAAAGAGTAGCCCCTGCTTGCCACAACTAGAGAAAGCCGTCACACAGTAATGAAGCCTCAGCAGAGCAATAAATAAATAAATGAGATGTACAGAAGAGAGCCAATTGTGGGGTACAAGTGCTGGAAGATTCCAAGACTGCTTATAATAGTCCTGTAAAGAGAATCTTTCACTGCAGTCATGCTTGGCTTTTGAAGTAAGAGATTCACTTTTTGCTATGGAGATTCACCATCTTTCCGCCCTTAATACACCACCACAAAGCAAAGCCTCTTGAATGTTAGCTGTTATTGTCCTTAACACAAGGGATTTGAGGGAACTGCAACATTTTTTTCTTGTTATGACATGGAGCTAATGGAGTCACTGGTGACTTTCTCCACAGTGGTGCAGTCACTGTGATCAAATGAACATAAACTCAGACATGTGCCTTTACTCTGGGGCCAAGAAATTAATTAGGTTTGCACTGGAGATGGATTAAGATATAAGATGCCCACTAAAATGCAAGATCTCCAGTGAAATTTGAATTTTATATAGACAAGGAATAATTTTTAGTATAAGTATGTCTCATGCAATATTTGCAACATACTTATTCTAAAAACGGAGAAGACAATGGCAACCCACTCCAGTACTCTTGCCTGGAAAATCCCATGGACGGAGGAGCCTGGTAGGCTGCAGTCCATGGGGTCGCTAAGAGTCGGACAAGACTGAGCAACTTCACTTTTACTTTTCCCTTTCATGCACTGGAGAAGAAAATGGCAACCCACTCCAGTATTCTTGCCTGGAGAATCCCAGGGATGGCGGAGCCTGGTGGGCTGCCGTCTATGGGGGTCGCACAGAGTCGGACACAACTGAAGCGACTTAGCAGCAGCAGCTGTGTTCTAAAAAATTATTCATTGTTTATTTGAAATTCCAATTTCACTGGGCATCCTGTACTTTTATGTGCTAAATATTGCAATCCTAAGACTTTCGTTTTGTCTCTGGCTTTTCCTGGCCTTCTATTAGCCTCTTTCTTCCCTCTGCCTGCTTAAATGTGAAATCAGAAGTCATAAAAGACTTGACACAGTGACAAGAATTTTAATGGCCTGAGGCATTAATTCATCCTTGACAGGAGACATATCCAATCTGTTTAGGTTCAGTGATTTGAAATGACACATTTTCATATTTCCCACCTGCACTCCATCCCCACCAAGAATCAGGATGGAATCAGAAGCAATTACTTCCATTCTTAGAGTGTTTGAGGGAAAATGTCTTCTTGTGAAGAGGGTGAGGGTTTAAGGCCTAAAGGCGGATGTCGGAGACCCTTTGGGTGGGTGTTAATTCGACTCTCCTTGTACTCCACTGCTAATTTCTTTAATAGTCATGAGAATACAGGTGTAGGTAGCAATGCAGAGGAGAGACATGTCCCAAATTTGGATGATTAAGACACGTTTTCTCATTTCCACCCTGTAATTTGAGATGTTCTTGATTTTCGTTTTCACTCGTCATCAACTTGCAGTGGCAGCAAACATTTTAATGTTCAAGTCTCTGCCCTCTACTTCCCAGACCCTCTCTCAAGCCATATACAGTCTAGAGATACTCTTTATGTAAAGAAAAGAGTCCCGCAGTGAATCTTTACACACAAGTGGAAATTCCTTGTGTAGTGCAAATTACACATCTTCCCCATTTTATGAGTTTTGTAAATGTTGAGGCTTCTATTTATCGACTTTTTAAAAGTGGATGTTCTAGTATGCCACCGGGTGTCCTGACCTCTGTTCCTCTTCCTTTCTTCCTACCCATCATCCTTACCCTATTCATCATTTTTGTATTAAACTCACAATTAAGCATTGCCACTCAGAGCAGTGGTCTTTGATTCTGGCTACATTTTCTGATTGCAGGGGTAATTAAAAGAAACCTACAGATGCTCAGGGCACAGCCCTAAAGACTCTGACTTAAATAATCTGAGATGGGATACTGCTAAGCCATTCTAATTGCAGCCAGGATGGAGGACCACTAGCCTAGAGATTGAAAACAGAGAACCAAAACTGAGGGGTCTGTATTCCCATCCTACCTATGATGTGTCCTCTGGCAGTTAACCACCTCCCTGAGGCTCAGTTTCCTCATCCATAAGATGGGGATGGTTGCAGCAGAATTGAGTTGTGATAAGAGATTACATGGCACACAAAGTCTAAAATATTTACTCTGAACCTGTACAGGAAAAGTTTGCTGTAACTTAGCATAACATAAGCCCGTGTAACAGGGAAGAACAGAATCTGATTCCATGTTGGATCTGTTTCTTTTACTTCAGCCTTTGTTCTCCATTGTCTTTGTTACTATAATCACTGAAAGAAGGCTGTCATAGCTATGCCCGCATGCGTGCTAAGTTGCTTCAGTCGTGTCTGACTCTTTGCAACCCCATGGACTGTATCCCATGAAGCTCCTCTGTCCATGGGATTCTCCAGGCAAGAATACTGGAGGAGGTTGCCATGCCCTCTTCCAGGGGATCTTCCTGACCCAGGGATCGAACTTGTGTCTCTTATGTCTCCTGCATTGGCAGGTGGGTTCTTTACCACTAGTGCCACCTGGGAAGCCCTATCTATAGCTATAAGCATACATAACGGCCTGCCTCAGGGAACCCTGACCCTCTGCCTGAAAGTTAAACTAAACTGCCTTTGTTCAGCTCATAGGGAGACATTTTGACCCTGTGAGTGGCTACAGAAAAGGAAGAAAATTAACACATGCCCTCCCTGCAGCTGGCCAAGCCAAGAGATATTCTGCAAGACTTATGGTCTTCTTACTTTCCTTCCTCACCTCCTCCCCATCTCTATTCTATAAACGAAATTAGCATCCAGACCTTGATAAGATGGTACTCTGGGACATTAGTTTGCCATCTTCTCAGACACCTGAAAGTTATTCCTTGTCTCAACACCTCGTCTCTCCCGATTACAGCCCTGCTAGGCTGTGAGCAGACTGAGCTTGGATTCGGTAACACTTGTTCCATAAACCTCATTTATGTCCTCATGGGGTTCCTAGCCTAGTCGGGGGAGAGACTTTAAATACCTCCCATATATTCCCAGTAAAGGTGCAGTGTGGTATTATGGAGACAGTCTGGGATTGGTTTCTTTCCTTAAATCTTCCCTAAACCATACATTTGACCTTAAGTAACCTGCTTTTCCCCCCATTCCTCTGAGCCTCAACTTCCACATTTTTTATGAGGAAATGTGGGGTTTGATAATCACTTTGGTCTCTTTTGTGACTTCCCCTATGGCTCAGTGGTAAAAAATCTTCCTGCAGTGCAGGAGATGTGGGTTCGGTTCCTGGGTCAGGAAGATCCCCAGGAGGAGGACATGGCAAGCCACTCCAGTATTCTTGCCTGGAGAATCCCGTGGACAGAGGAGCCTGGTGGGCTACAGTCTATATGTTCACAAAGAGTTGGATACGACTGAAGCGACTGAGAGCACATGCACTCGCAAGGGCTCTTTTATCTCTAGAATGTTCTGATTCTGTCCCTGGCATCCTGTGTTGCTCTTAAAGCACAGCTCTATTCTATGGGAACTGGTCCAGAAGACCTTTTCAGTTGGGTGTGGTGACAACCCAGGCTTTCCCTTCTCTACACTATAGATGTTTTAGAGTGAAGTGATACCATTCTGCATCATAGCTGCTCTTCTTTTTCTAGAGATTCAGAGAAGGGTTTAGAAATCCCTCTGTGGCACGAGGCAGATTTGACTGCAGAGAAGACAATTTGGGCAACCTCAGCTGAGAGAGTTTTAAAGATACTAAGCTGCTGGCTTTGAAGATGGAGGAAGGGGATGGGTGTTGAAGAATGCAAAGAGTGCAGCTCTAAAAGCTAGCAAAGGCAGTTGAAAAAAACCTCCACTCTGCAGGGAGCACAGCCCTGTTGATATTTTAATTCCACTCCAGTCAAGTTGCTTTTGGAGGGACTTCCCTGGTGGTCCAGTGGTCAAGAGTCCGTACTCCTGACGGAAGGGGCCCAGGTTTGATCCCTGATTGGGAAACTAGATCCCACATTCCACAGTTAAGAGTTTGCACGCCGCAGCTAAGGATCCTTGGTGCCATAACTAAAGGTCTCATGAGCTGCAACTAAGCCTTGGCACAGTCAAGTAAATAAATAAATACTAAAAAACAAACAAACAAACAAAAACCTTGCTTTTGGAATTCCAACTTTGAGAATTGTAAGAGGATAAATGTGTGTTACTTTAAGCCACTGCCTTTGTGGTAATTGTTGTGACAACAACTGTAGGGACGTAATATACCTTCCTTACACTGATAAGTAACCCATGGATTCCAAGGAGAACAAGGAGTGTACATGTAAAGTAAGTCTTGTACCAGAGAGAAAGTGAGTAAAGGGTTTTATTTTGGTCAGCTACATGGAAACACTGGAATGGAATAGAGACAGAGGGGGAAATGAAGGAGAGTTGAATGGGGTGAGAGGGAAAATACAGAAGGTCTGTGTTCCTCCCCAACTCTTCATTTGCATCCATCACTGTGCCAGGGCAAATTCTAAGCTATTCCCACAATCTCCATCTGCTGGCATTAGTGAGACCTGAGACTTGCTGTGACCTGAGACTTACTTCTAACCAGTAGACTTGGCAGAGGTGATGTTGTCTGGGTCTTAGACTAGAGAGAGATGTCCTTGTCTGTGCACAGATTGGAAAAGAATTTCCAGACATGAGGTAGAATGAGAGGAGAATAAAGCTTATTAGAGTGGGAGACTCTGTTAGAACAGTGGACTGGCTCAAGGGAGAGCTGAACCCTTTTGCAGGCTAGTGACCAATTTTTATAGCCTCAAGACTGCAAAGATTCCTTCTGGAAGGGTGGCATTAGGTGACTGGTTACAATGCTATAGGGTAGATAATAGGGTGGGCGTTTTACCTAATATGGGGTCAGGAAACTGGCCAGTTTAGATCCAGAGGCACATGGCAACAATCATTATTTATTAATCCAGAGATTTTTGTCCTGTGAACTTGTACAAAACTCCACACCTATGCAAGAGAGGCTGTCCCATTGGCCTTGCAGAAGCAAACAGCCTTGTTGGAACTGTCTGTGGAGAGTGGCGTGTGTCAGGGAATGGGACTGGTGTCTAGGATTTGAGGAGAGCCCCCATAGCCAGCAAGAAACCAGGACCCATAGTCAATCAGCAACATGAAGGCAAATGTGTCAACTATCAAAATGAATTTGGAAGGAGGTCCTTCCTGAATCCACATTCAAGATGAGAACATGGGGACTTCCCTTGTAGTCCAGAGGTTAAGAATCCATCTTTCAACGCAGAGGGTTCAGGTTTGATCTCTTGTCAGGAAACTAAGATCCCACATGCCATGGAGCAACTGAGCCCATGTGCCACGACTACTGAACCCATACGCTCTGTACACATGGGACACAACTAGAGACAAGCCCGCATGCCACAATGAAAGATCCCGTGTGTTGTACTAAGACCCAGTGCAGCCCCCCTCCCCCCCAAAAAGATGAGAACACAGGCACCTCCCTCCCCCTGCCCCCTGACACCCTGATTGATGCCTTGTGAGACCCACAGGAAGAGACCAAGCTGTACCTGAATGTCTGAGCCACAGAAATGATGAGATGATAAATGTATCTCTTTTTAGTTAGTAGGTTTGTGGTAACTTGTTACACAGCAATAGGAAATATATGTAATAAAATACAATAAAATACATTCTAGTTGAGGTGATTCCATGATTATTGAAGGAGTGTATTTGCGACAATCTCAAATCTTTTACTTTCACAAAGATTTCCACCCTGTGTGAATAACCACAATGCCTATCATCATGACTCTCAAAAATTGAAGTTATCAAAGTTGTATTTAAAATAAAAATATGACCGAGGAGTTACAGAACATGGAATGATCATTAATGGGTGGTTTTTTTTTTTTTTTGCTATACTGGGTCTTATTTGTGGCACATAAGACCTTTGACCTTCATTGGTACATGTAGGATATAGTTCCCTGAACAGGGATTGAACCCAGGCCCTCTGCATTGAAAGCTGGACTGCCAGGGAAGGACAATTAATTTTAAACTTAGTTTAAGCATTTGACAGTATAGAGTATATTTGGCAGTATAGAGAATAGTACACAGGTTAGGTAAATTCTGATTAAAGCAAAAGGGAGGGCAAGGAGCAATTCAGCATAAGGATAGCATTTAAGATGCGTGTATAGAAAATTCACTATGTGTTGGATGTTATATTGAATACTTTACATATGTATCTTATTTAATCATCTACATATGTATCTTATTTAATCATCATTATCAACTCTATGGGGGTAGGTACTTTGACTATCTCCAGTATACAAATAAATAGGGGCACAGAAAGTTTATTTAACTTGCTCAAAGTCACACAATGATGTCGACTTACAATACAGTATATTAGGGCATATATATGGAATTTAGAAAGATGGTAACAACGATCCTAGATGCAAGGCAGCAAAAGAGACACAGATGTAAAGAATAGACTTTTGGACTATGTGGGAGAAGGCGAGGGTGGGGTGCTATGAGAGAATAACATTGAAATATGTATTTTACCATATGTAAACTAGATGACCAGTTCAAATTCGATGCATGAAGCAGGGCACTCAAAGCTGATGCTCTGGGACAACCCAGAGGGATGAGGTGGGGAGGGAGGTGGGAGGTGGGGTTCAGGATGGGGGGACAGATGTGCACCTGTGGCTGACTCATGTTGATGTATGGCAAAAACCATTGCAATATTGTAAAATAATTATCCTCCAATTAAAATAAATACATTTAAAAAGAAAACCTTAAAAAAAGAGCACAATGTGAGAGTTTCGAGTTAAGATTGATTTGGGGCAAAATGAGGACTAAAGCCTGGTAAACAGCGTCTCAGATAGCTCTGAGAAATTGCTCCAAAGAGGTAGGGGGATGGTCGGCATGTATGTATAATTTTGGTGAAGGGGGGATACATGCAATCAAGCACATATTTTTCCAGAGGGTTTCTATTAGTCTCACCATGCTTTGCTATTCATGAGGAACAGTCGTCACCATGAAGGATTTCAGTGCCTTTCTAGATATGGGGAGATACAAGAGTTGAGCTCATAAAATCAGCTCCTGAAAATATCTGACTATCTGAAGACCTGCCTTGCCAGTTTTCCCCAGAGCACAGAGTGCCTCATTTCTGCTCTCCACCTTGAACTCCTTTTAGAGGGTGTTGAAAGTCAGTAGCTGCTGCAGCACATAATTTAATCCTCATGGAGGTAGACGGCAAGTGCCAATGCATAGTTGATAGCTAGGGCTGATGTCCGGGAGGGACCATGCACGGGGATCTGTGACTAGGCAGGAGGTTGAAGAATGACTGGGGGTATGTAGGAAATGGGAAGGGGTCGTGAGGAAGGAGGAAGGTTCTCCAAAAAGAAATGGAGTCCAAGGCAGCTCTGTCTGAAGGCAAACTGAGAGGCTATTTATGAAACACACTACAACTAGGTTTATTGGCAAAGGATGCCTGAAGGATTTGCTTAGAGTGACTCTGAGACCTTGTCCAGCTTCAGTGGGAAGGAGTGATCTGATTATTAGTATTATTATTATTCATTGATGTAGTTAAACGATGTTGTTTTTAAATTTAATTGGATACAATACAATACAAAATTAAAAAGCTTTTTAGAAGTTTATTATCAAATTATTATTAACTCATGGGATTTTTTAAAAACAACATCGCTTAACTACATCAATGAATAATAATAAAAATAACAAAGTAATGCTCAAAATTCTCCAAGCCAGGCTTCAACAGTACATGAACTGTGAACTTCCAGATGTTCAAGCTGGTTTTAGAAAAGGCAGAGGAACCAGAGATCAAATTGCCAACATCCTCTGGATCATTGAAAAAGCAAGGGTGTTCCAGAAAAACATCTACTTTTGCTTTATTGACTACGTCAAAGCCTTTGACTGTGTGGATCACAACAAACTGTGGAAAATTGTTTAAGAGATGGGAATACCAGACCACCTGACCTGCCTCCTGAGAAATCTGTATGCAGGTCAAGAAGCAACAGTTAGAACTGGACATGGAACAACAGACTGGTTCCAAATCGCAACAGGAACACCTCAAGGCTGTATATTGTCAGCCTGCTTATTTAACTTATATGCAGAGTACATCATGCAAAATGCCAGGCTGGATGAAGCACAAGCTGCAATCAAGATTGCTGGGAGAAATATCAATAACCTCAGGTATGCAGATGACACCACCCATATGGCAGAAGCGAAGAACTAAAGAGCCTCTTGAGGAAAGTGAAAAAGTTTGCTGAAAACTCAACATTTAGAAAACTAAGATCATGGCATCTGTTCCCATCACTTCATGGCAAATAGATGGGGAAACAATGGAAACAGTGACAGATTTTATTTTTCTGGGCTCCAAAATGACTGAAGATGGTGACTGCAGCCATGAAATGAAAAGATGCTTGCTCCTTGGAAGAAAAGCTATGACCAACCTAGATAGCATATTAAAAAGCAGAGACATTACTTTGCCAGCAAAGGTCCATCTAGTCAAAGCTGTGGTTTTTCTAGTAGTCATGTATGGATGTGAGAGTTGGACCATAAAGAAAGCTGAGCATGGAAGAATTGATGCTATTGAACTGTGGTGTTGGAGAAGACTCTTGAGAGTCCCTTGGACTGCAACGAGATCCAAGCAGTCAATCCTAAAGGAGATCAGTCCTGAATATTCATTGGAAGGACTGATGTTGAAGCTGAAACTCCAATACTTTGGCCACCTGATACGAAGAGCTGACTCTTTTGAAAATACTGTGATGCTGGGAAAGATTGAAGGCAGGAGGAGAAGGGGATGACAGAGGATGAGATGATTGGATGGCATCACCAGCTCGATGGACATGAGTTTAAGTAAGCTCTGGGAGTTGGTGATGGACAGGGAATCCTAGTGTGCTGCAGTCCATGGAGTCGCAAAGAGTCAGACACAACTGAGCAACTGAACTGAATAGCCAATTAATAATGTTGTGATAGTTTCAGGTGGGTGGCAATGGAACTCAGCCATACATAAACATGTATCTGTTCTCCCCCAAACTCCCCTCTCATCCAGGCTGCCACATAACTGTGAGCAGAGCTCCATGTGCTATAAAGTAGGTCCTTCTTGTTTATCCATTTTAAATATAGCAGTGTGTACATATCCATCCCAAACTCCTTAACCATCCCTTCATCCATCCATCCACCGGCAGCAACTGTAAGTTTGTTCTCTAAGTCTGTGAGTCTGTTTCTGTTTCGTAAATAAGTTCATCTGTGTCATTTCTGTTTTGATTCCACACATAAGGGGCATTCCTGATAATAGGCTTATAATTGTTGGTAATGTGTCTTTGACAGGGAGAAATCTTCTGACACTGGCGGAACATTGGAATCAAGTAATGTGAAAAGAGAAAAGTGGCAGCTTGCCAATGTTTGCATGAGGTCTTGCCAAAGTGAGGGCCACTTCTGGCTGGACAGAAGATGAAGGCCCATAGCAGAGTGTCTAAGAGTGATGGCTGCCAGGTCAGGGGCCTCCTGATGCATTCACATAGCAGCTGTGTTGCCATATGCAAGTTATTGTGCATGTTCTGTGCCTCAGTTTCCTCATCTATAAAATGGAGCTATAGAAAGTGTGTACCTAGTAGCACTGTTGCAAAAATAAAGTGAGTTGATCCATGTCAAGTGCTTAGAACACTGGCAGTACATGCTCAATAGATGTTATTATTATCAATACTATTACTATGCTGATGATGGACAACTTTTTTATCTTTATTTTTTATTTTTTGCCACATTCCTGGTGAAGCAAGCTGGTTTTTCATGCTATTATATCTTAGATGTTCCAGGCACTCTTCTTGATAACAGTAATCTCATTTCCTCCCATAATTTATCATCATTCCTGTGGTATATGTGAGAATCTTGGAGGACATCAAGACAAAGCAGCAATTACTGGTGGAGCCAGCGTTCCAGCCAGAATGCTGAGACCCCTTCTATACTCTTTAAGTTGCTCTCACAAGAAGAGACCATCAACTCTAGGGTAAGAGATTGGTACCACCAGTGGCTTAGATGGTAAAGAGTCTGCAAGAAGTGCAGACTACACTCCATAGGGTCATAAGAATGGGGCATGATTGAGTGCCCTTCAGGTCTGCAGGGAGGAGGATGTTCCTTTCTGCCCCAGCCCATTCTGGTCTCCAGGTGCAGAGCTCTGCTTTTATGTGTAGCGGGGAAAGTGCTCCTTCTGCTGGCCTTCTAGTTTCTTAAAGCCCCAAGTCTGCAGTCTTCATGCTTCATCAGCTGCAGGCCTCCCCAGTGTGCTCCAAAGCAGGGGTCCTCAACCCCTGGACCAGAAACTGGCTTGCACAGCAGGAGGTGAGTGGCGGGCCCGTGAATGAGCAAAGCTTAATACGTATTTACAGCTGCTCCCCATCATTCACATTACTGCCTGAGCTCCGCCTCCTGTCAAATCAGCGTTAGGTCATCACAGGAGTGCGAACCCTAACCCTAAAGGAAATGTGGAATATCCTACTGCTACTGCTTAGTCAGTCCGTTGTGTCTGACTCTCTGTGACCCCGATGGACTGTAGCACACCTGGCTCCTCTGTCCATGGGATTCTCCAGGCAAGAATACTGGAGTGGGCTGCCATTTTCTCCTCCAGGGGATCTTCCAACCCAGGGATTGCACCCTCATCTCTTGCATTGGCCTCTTGTGTCTCCTGCATTGGCAGGTGGGTTCCATCCTGAGATTGCCACCAAATAGAAATAAAGTGCACAATAAATAATGTAATGTGCTTGAATCATCCCCAAATCAGACCCTGTACCCCCCCCACCCCATTTCCATGGAAAAAATTGCCTTCCACGAAACTGGTCCCTGGCACCAGAAGGGTTGGGGACCACTGTTGTAATGGAACCTCACCAGGTAGCAGGATCGGAGACATTCTGAGGGCTTTTGGCAAAAGAGATCTTGGGTACTTTTCTGTTTGGAAGCACAGTTCCCACTGAGTTTAGGGAGAGGTGACCCCACCATAGGTGAAGATGTTTCCTGGCAGGTTGCTCCCCCTTTTTTTCCCAAAGTGTGTAGGGTTTTAGGAGCTGAACTGAAGGCATAGTCTTCTTTCTGGGATTTCCTGTAGTTTCAAGGGTGTGGTTAGCCTTCCTCATCAGGTACATTGTGATTCAAGGAAGACTGCAGAGACACAGGGAGTAGAAAAGACATTTCACATGAACACTGGGAATAAGAACTTTGAGGAAATGAGGGAGAAAGGAAAAGAATGAAGCAAATTGTTGAGGGCGGTCAAAACTCCCAAATGAAAGAAGAAAAATTGTGCCTTTCTGAAAAGACCCAAAGTAAATGACACGTGTTAGGAAGAAGACAACCATGAAGGATAAACTTGAGAGAGACAGGAGTGGGGAAGGTAACAGAGGATGTAGTGTGCTGGAGTAAGATGGATGGTAGGAGGAAAGGCGGCAGAACGGGAAACATGATAAACTCTTAAGTGCCAATGAGAGAGATTCCAGTAACGAGAACCTCAGCTAAGACAAACGTAAGAAGTAAAACCCTTTCAGAGCACAGCTGAGGGGCCGAATGGAACCGACAGCCAATGAGGGCAGGGCTGGAGGATGGGAAGCATGAAGGAGACAAACTCAAAGAGAAAGAGAATCTCTGGGCTGCCATGGCTGTCAAATGGCTTTGACAAGGGAGGCAAAGAGGGACAACGAGGGGCTGATTTGACGGGCAAATCTCCCAGCCCTGAGTCACATAGCATTAGAGGGATCTGCTCTGTGGGCCGTGACTGTCTCCGCTCTGGGATTCACATGAGGGCACATTCAGCACTGATGACGCATGTTCCTTGTCTGTTTGAGAATAGATTTAAGGTGGAAAAGTCTAGGAAGCAGCTGTAAAGGCTCAGAAGTCAAAACTGTATTTCCAAACTTGCAGGCCTGAAAGTGGAGGGAGGGGGTCATCTCTGTTCTAACATCGAAGCCTTTGGTGCTTTTCCTCCAAGGGCTGTCACTGGTTTTCAGTCATAGCTTGTTTGTTTGTTTGTTTGTTTTGATTTTTTCCCAAGTCCTGGTTGAATATAGCTTGGTGGATAGGTATGGAAATCTTGGCCATCGATAGACTGGGTTGGAATCTTAACTCCACCACTTACTGACCCGCTCTTAGTGGTTCAGATGATAAACAATCTGCCTGCAATGCAGGAGACCCAGGTTTGATCCCAGGGCTGAGAAGACCCCCTGGAGAAGGGAATGGCAACCCACTCCAGTATTCTCGCCTGGAGAATTCCCTGGACAGAGGAGTCTGGAGGGCTATAGTCCATGGGGTCGCAAAGAGTCAGACATGACTGAGGGACTAACACTTTCATTTTCCCACCACTTACTGGCTTCATGTTTCTCAAATAGGATGGAGGTGATGTGGGACCCCGTGGGCTGGCTGTGGGGACCAAATGAAATCAGCTGAGTGATGTTCTCAGCATGGTGGTGAGGCTGAACTGGAGGCTGGGGTGTGAATCAAGGCACAGTCCAGCTCCATGTGGTTCTTGGCTGTGAAGTGAGGGAGGGAGCAGCATATGCTGTAATGAAGTATGAGAAATACAACCATGGGCTCTTGTTTTCAAAGTCTAACCCTCACAGCATTTAGAGGACTTGTGGAGGAGTTTCAAGGAAGGGAGAAGGAGATACATAGGCATAGGGAAAATGTATTACCCATACAAGGAGAGAGTGGGGTTCTCTCTACCTCTAAACCAGAGAATTCCTTGAATGTCGGTGAGTAGAAACCAGGTCTACTTGTTTGCAATGCAACTGGAGGCATCAAGACCCCAGACAAGGATGCCTGGCTGGCAGCTCAGTAGAGAGGATGTATTCGTTACCTACAAAACAATTCTCCCAACACAGTGACTTCAAAGAGCAAGCAATGAGCATAATGTATGAGTGTAAGAGGAGTGCTCAGATCAGTTGGAAAGGAAATCAGAGCAATTGTACACAGATTCAGTGAGATACGATGGTTACTACGTTTTGTACTTTATGGGTCCTATAATTCTTGTTGTTTAGTCACTCAGTCATGTCTGACTCTGTGACACCATAGTATGTTGCCCACCAGGCTCCTCTGTCCATGGGATTTCCCAGGCAAGAATACCGGAGTGGGTTGCCGTTTCCTTCTCCAGGGGATCTTCCCAATCCAGGGATCAAACTCGTGTCTCCTACATTGGCAGGTAGATTCTTTACCACTGAGCCACCAGGGAAGCCCCATGGGCCCAGTGAATATTTGTCTGAATGAATGAAAGAACAAATGAATGACTGGAGGTTTGGTGCAAAAGCAGAAGGCAAACAGCTTGAAAAGATTTTTAAAAAACCAATAGGACATTCATTATATCCCAATTTCTATAGGTCAGAAATTTGAGTATGGCTTAACATGGTCATTTCGCTTAGATTCTCTGACGAGACTGCAGTCAAGGTGTTGGGTAGAGAAGATGTTATCTTGGGACTCAAGTGGGAGATGACCCAGTTCCCAGATCACTCCTGTAGCTGTTGGCAGGATTGAGTTTCTTGTGTGCTGCTGGACTGGGGGCTTTAGTTCTGGCTGTTGGCCCGAAGCCACCTCAGTTCCTTGCAGGATGGCCCCTTCCATAGCGCATCTCACAACATGGCAGCTTGCTTTATCAGCATTCATCAAAAGAGCCAGAGAGAGAGAGGAGTAGAAGTATTTTGTAATGGAGTTTGAAAGTGACATCTTATCACGTCAGCCATATTCTATTCTTTAGTATACACTCGAGAGGAGGGAATTATACAAGGGCACGAATAGCAGGAGATGAGCATCTAGGAAGTGAGGACCTTGGAGTCCACGGCAGAAACTGCCTACCATGAAGGACTACAACCATTCTTACAAGAGTTCTATATAAGCCTGCCTTAGATGTAGCAGAGAACAGAAGTCAACTGAGAGTGAAACAACAGGGGTATCACTGGGAGTCTGTGTAAATAGTTAGCCAATCACAGAGAAGGTCTACCCTGTGTTTTATACTATATCAGATTCTAGACTCTTGATAGGAGAAGGCAATGGCACCCCACTCCAGTACTCTTGCCTGGAAGATCCCATGGACGGAGGAGCCTGGGAGGCTACAGTCCATGGGGTCGCTAAGAGTCGGACACGACTGAACGACTTCACTTTCACTTTTCCCTTTCATGCACTGGAGAAGGAAATGGCAACCCATTCCAGTGTTCTTGCCTGGAGAATCCCAGGGACAGCAGAGCCTGGTGGGCTGCCGACTATGGGGTCGCACAGAGTCGCACATGACTGAAGCGACTCAGCAGCAGCAGCAGCAGCAGATTCTTAATACATGTACAAGGGCATTATGGGAAAAGTCCTAAGAATGGCTAGGCTGAAAGGCACATTTACAATTTTAATGGATGCTGCAACTTGCCATCCCCAAAAGGATGTACCAGTTATTATATACAGAATTCACAGCCGTTCCTTACCTTCTCTCTTTTTCCTGGAAAAAATGTTCTGTGGCTAACTGCTGGGAACAATGGAGTAGAAGTGATATGAGCAAATGATCATGTTCCATCCAAGTCAATGAAAGGTGAATCACAGACATTACTGTACAGCAAAAGAATAACTCTGAGATTAGATTTAGTGGAGCCCAAGGAGGGAGAGTGACTTGTCAAACCATAAATGAAAGTCTGGCTGGGAAGTGTTGAAGAAGAGAAGGGAACAAAATTGACTAGAGCAAGAACTCTGAATCCAGTACGGAGAGTTAATTCTAACTCTGAAGCCCAAGCTCATCCAAACATTAGCCTAAACATTCATTTATTCATCCATCCAATGACTATTTGGTTCACTTTCTACATGTTAGGAGATGTACATGACACTGAGGGTATAACAATAGGCTAGACTAGGGATCAGAGCACTGGCTAGTGGACAGATCTTTAAAATCTTGTAAATATGTTTTTTCTTTTTTTTGGCTTTGTGGTGTGGCTTGTGGAATCTTAGTTCCCTGACCAGGGATCGAACCTGGGCCCACGGCAGTGAAAGCACTGAGTCTTAACCACTGGACCACCAGGGGATTCCCAGATCTTATAAATAAATTTTATTAGAACACAGCTACACTCATATGGGCTTCCTGGATGGCTCAGCAGTAAAGAATCCTCCTGCAATGCAGGAGACACAAAGGACACAGGTTCAATCCCTGGGTCAGGAAGATCCTCTGGAGGAGGAAATGGTCACCCACTCCAGTATTCTTGCCTGAAAGATCCCATGGACAGAAGAACCTGGCAGGCTACAGTCCAAAGGGTCGCAAAGAGTCGGACACGCCTGAGCAACTGAGCACACATAGTCACACTCATTAACTAACAAATTATCCATGAATGTTTTCACACTATGACAGTGGAGTTGAGTAGTTGTGACAGAGACTGTATGGTCCACAAAGCTGAAAATATTTACTATTTGCCTCTTACAGAAAAAGTTTGACAATCCCTAGATTGACAGTCATGGTTGCCATCTAACAGTAAAGATGGACATTCATCCAATAATGTCCTAGGTGTATAATTATAAACTGTGAGTAATGTTCTGGAAAGTATATGATGCTGTGACAGAATGCAGCATGGGACACTTTTTGATAGAGTGCTCAGGGAATACTTCCTGAGGACATGCATTTTCTTCAGGGTTTAATGGAGGCAGGCAGGAAGCAGCCTGCAAAGAATGGGGGAAGAGATTTCTGAACAGAGGGAAGAGGATGTATCGAGAATCCATGTTGGGAAAGAACTCATCTCTCCCAGGAATGAAGAGGCCGCAGAGTAGCTGGACCATGGAGAGTGAGACAAGACTCAGGATCGGATCTTCAGGGACCCCCAGTCAGTGGTCACAGACCTGGATTTTGTGTAAAGCACAATATGAAGACTTTGAAATTTTTATGATCAGTTTGATGAATCTTTAAGACCACTCTGTCTTGTTTAATTAGCTGATTTGAAGAGAGAGGAGACTGGAAAAATATTTAGTACCCAGGCCCTGAATCTTTTCTTTGCCTTGACTTAACAGTTCAGGATGTGTGGACAGAGACAGAAAGTTTTATTCACCGAGAGGTGAGGCATGTCAGGTTGGCCACAGAGATGAGAAGCCCTTGGAAGCTGCCAGAGAAGTGAAGCAACGCAGCCAAGCTCTGGTGGCAATTTTGAAAAGTGAACCCTCTTGTGGAGATGTTATACTTCTTGGGTCACACAGTCCATGGAAAGGTCTGAACCACAGTGCTGTCCCAGGGAATACTCATCACAGGACTTTTGCAGCAAAGAAAGCTGCTGATGCCTTTTTAAAATAAGATATTTAAAACATTTGATTAATAATTAGTGTCTGTGCTGTCTTCATTGCTCTGCATGGGCTTTCTCTTCTTGCGGTGAGCTGGGGCTACTCATTGCAGAGCACAGGCTTCTCATTGAGGTGGCTTCTCTTGTTGTGGAGCACAGGCTCAGTAGTTATGGCACATGGGCTCAGCTGCTGTGAGGCATGTGGAATCTTCTTGGAGCAGGGATCGAACTGATGTCCCTTACACTGGCAGGCAGATTCTTTTACCCCTAGACCAGCAGGGAAGTCTTGGTGATGCCTTTAAAAAGTTTTTAAAAATTTATTTTTATTGGAGAATAACTGCTTTACAATGTTGTGTTAGTTTCTGCTGTACAATGGAGTGAATCAGGTATATGTGTACATATTAAATACATCCCCTCCCTCTTGGACCTCCCTCCCATCCCACTGCTCACGGTCACCACAGAGCACCAAGCTGAGCTCCCTGCCCTATAAAGTAGGTTCCCACTAGCTGGTTGTTTTACACATGGCATTACTGATGCCTTTTTAGACTACTAAAGTGGTAATTTTTATCAAGTATAAATGAACTAAGAGTCACAGACAACTCTTAATCTCCATGTCAAACCCTCTTTCTCCAGCTCTTAACTATTGCTTTCCCTGTGGCCCCTTCTCACAAGTGATGAAGATGTTTCGTTGTTTGGTTTTGCACTTGTTGCTAAAAGTGTTCAGGCTTGAAAACAAAACAAAAGAGCTAAGCAAAACAACTTCATAAGTGCCTGCTTGACATTGAGCAAGGAATTAATTCACCTTTTCCAGATTTTACCTTATCTTAATGGCTTTCTAATCTCCTTGAAGGAGCATAGCAATTTAGTCATGAGCTTGGAAGTGCTAACCAACATCTTCCCTGAGTAGATAGCTGTGTAATCGAATAAGCTTTCAAGGTGTCTCCTTGAAAGTTTTATTAAAAAGCTAGTACTAAAACCACGTCAGATGATGTCACTTTTTATCATCCCACTAAACAATGAGAAAACCAAGGGCCAAGCTGCTTAGGACAGTGTGCTATTGGTGAATGATGCAGCTGGACCTGATGTCTTCAAGGTGAACAATTATAGAAAATGAAGCCTTTTTTGCCGAAATGCAAACTTTTTTTTCTCTTATGGGCTATCATGTTTAATAAAAATATATAATAACATGTAAAAATGTGGACATTTTCCTTTCAGTTATTTTATAATCAAGAATGATGTAAATTGATAGTTAATATAGTTACCTATTTTAATTAATTGTTAATTAAAACTATTAGTTAATAGTTAATAACTAGTAGTTATTTTAACAGTTTTCATTCCAATCCCAAAGAAAGGCAGTGCCAAAGAATGTTCAAAATACTGCACAACTGCACTCATCTTACATGCTGGCAAAGTAATGCTCAAAATTCTCCATGCCAGGTTTCAACAGTATGTGAACCATGAACTTCCAGATGTTCAAGCTGGATTTAGAAAAGGCAGAGGAACCAGAGATCAAATTGCCAACATCTGCTAGGTCATTCAGAAAGCAAGAGAGTTCCAGAAAAACATCTACTTTTGCTTTACTGATTACGCCAAAGCCTTTGACTGTGGATCACAACAAACTGTGGAAAATTCTGAAAGAGATGGAAGTACCAGACCACCTGTTCTGCCTCCTGAGAAATCTGTATGCAGGTCAAGAAGCAACAGTTAGAACTGGACATGGAACAACAGACTGGTTCCAAATTGCAACAGGAACACATCAAGGCTGTATATTGTCAGCCTGCTTATTTAACTTATATGCAGAGTACATCATGAGAAATGCTGGACTGTATGAAGCACAAGCTGGCATCAAGATTGCCAGGAGAAATATCAATAACCTCAGAAACGCAGATGATACCACTCTTATGGCAGAAGGCAAAGAAGAACTAAAGAGCCTCTTGATGAAAGTGAAAGAGAAGAGTGAAAAAGTTGGCTTAAAACTCAGCATTCAGAAAACTGAGATCATGGCATCCGGTCCCATCACTTCATGGCAAATAGATGGGGAAACAGTGAGAGAAACTATTTTCTTGGGCTCCAAAATCACTGCAGATGGTGACTGCAGCCATGAAATTAAAAGACTCTTGCTCCTTGGAAGAAAAGCTATGACCAACCTAGACAGCATATTAAAAAGCAGAGACATTACTTTACCAACAAAGGTCTATCTAGTCAAAGCTATGTTTTTTTCAGTAGTCATGTATGGATGTGAGATTTGGACTATAAAGAAAGCTGAGCGCCACAGAATTGATGCTTTTGAGCTGTGGTGTTGGAGAAGACTCTTGAGAATCCCTTGGACTGCAAGGAAATCCAAGCAGTCAATCCTAAAGAAAATCAGTTCTGAATATTCATTGGAAGGACTGTTTCTGAAGCTGAAACTCCAGCACTTTGGCAGCTCATGCAAAGAACTGACTCATTGGAAAAGACCCCAGTGCTGGGAAAGATTGAAGGTGGGAGGAGAAGGGGACGACAGAGGATAAGATGGTTGGATGGCATTACTGACATGATGGACATGAGTTTGAGTAGGCTCCGGGAGTTGGTGATGGACAGGGAAGCCTGGTGTGCTGCAGTCCATGGGGTCGCAAAGAGCTGGACATGACTGAGTGACTGAACTGAATTGACTAAATAGTTAATGACTTGTAAGACAGTATCATTATCACTAGAGAAAGCAAAGACAAATATAATGGCCAGATCATGAGTGAACCTTTTTTTCATTCCTCTGTAGGTTAGAAATTGGTTTTATCCTTGAGAGGATGAAAAGGAAAATGTAGGATTATTGGAAGCTAGGAGCTCAGTGGAAGGGCTGCAGAGCTGGTATTGAAATTGAAAGTGAAATTCACTCAGTCATGTCTGACTCTGCAACCCTATGGACTATACAGTCCACAGAATTTTCCATGGCCAGAATACTGGAGTGGGTAGCCTTTCCCTTCCCTAGGGGATTTTCCCAACCCAGAAATCAAACCCAGGTGTCCCGCATTGCAGGTGGATTCTTTACCAGCTGAGCCACAAGGGAAGCCCAAGAATACCGGAGTGGGTAACCTATCCTTCTCCAGCAGATCTTCCCAACCCAGGAATTGAACCAGGGTCTCCTGCATTGCAGGCGGATTCTTTTTTTTTTAGTTTATTTTAATTGGAGGCTAATTACTTTACAATATTTTAGTGATTTTTGCCATACATTGACATGGTAGGCGGATTCTTTACCAACTGAGCTATCAGGGAAGCCACAAGGGTTTCAAGCCAGCGAGGAGCTGGTACTGGGAGCATTTAATGAAGCTAGAGATTGGAGCTAACCACTGCAGCTGGAATAATACTGAAAGGAGAAGTAAAACAAAGAGACATTCTCTTATTCCTTCCTCCTCTAGAATCTTCCATCAGCAGTTCCTAACAGGAAGCCAGTCCCTCAAAGGAGTCTGTGAAACTTAGTGTGCAGAATTCCAACTAGGATAACATACGAGTGTAGAAGGGTGGAGAAAGAGCTGGGACACAATTGATAAATAACTTGGGTAATAGTATCCTTTTCTGTGAATAAAGCATCTTGGATCCGTAGGAGCCCCATCAGGCTGGGCTAGGCTCTGAATTCTCTTGACTCCATGAAATTCTAGTAGATTTCTTTCTTTCTGGCATAAACTATTCCAGGTTCATCATGTATGTTTTATGCTCAAGTCAGCTATTTCTGCAAAAAATCCTGGGTTCCTTTTAGCAGAGAATGGTATGTAGAGACCAAAATCTAGGCATCATGGATATTTATCAAAACCCTCATTTTTTTTTTTTTTTTTATAAATTTATTTATTTTAGTTGGGGGCTAATTACTTTACAATATTGTAATAGTTTTTGCCATACATTGACATGAATCAGCCATGGGTTTACATGTGTTCCCCTTCCTGGACCCCCCACCCACCTCCCTCCCCATCCCATCCTTCTGGATCATCCCATTGCCCCGGCCCTGAGCCCTTGTCACATGCATCAAACATGGAATGGTGTTCTGTTTCACATATGATAATATACATGTTTCAATGCTATTCTCCCAGAACGTCCCACCCTCACCTTCTCCCTCAGAGTCCATAAAATTGTTCCATGCATCTGTGTCTCTTATTCTGTCTCGCATATAGGGTTATCGTTACCATCTTTCAAATTCCATATATATGCATTAGTATACTGTATTGTTGTTTTTCTTTCTGGCTTACTTCACTCTGTATAATGGGCTCCAGTTTCATCCATCTCAGTAGAACCGATTCAAATGTATTTTTTTTAATGGCTGAGTAATATTCCATTGTGTATATGTACCACAGCTTCCTTATCCATTCGTCTGCTGATGGACATCTAGGTTGCTTCCATGTCCTGGCTATTGTAAACAGTGCTGCGATGAACATTGGGGTACACGCGTCTCTTTCAATTCTGGTTTCCTCGGTGTATATGCCCAGCAGTGGGATTGCTGGGTCATATGGCAGTTCTATTCCCAGTTTTTTAAGGAATCTCCACACTGTTCTCCATAGTGGCTGTACTAGTTTGCATTCCCACCAACAGTGTAAGAGGGTTCCCTTTTCTCCACACCCTCTCCAGCATTTATTGCTTGTAGACTTTTGGATAGCAGCCATTCTGACTGGTGTGAAATGATACCTCATTGTGGTTTTGATTTGCATTTCTCTAATAATGAGTGATGTTGAGCATCTTTTCATGTGTTTGTTAGCCATCTGTATGTCTTCTTTGGAGAAATGTCTGTTTAGTTCTTTGGCCCATTTTTTGATTGGGTCGTTTATTTTTCGGGAGTTCAGCTGCAGAAGTTGCTTGTATATTTTTGAGATTAATTGTTTGTCTGTTGCTTCATTTGCTATTATTTTCTCCCATTCTGAAGGCTGTCTTTTCACCTTGTTTATAGTTTCCTTTGTTGTGCAAAAGCTTTTAATTTTAATTAGGTCCCATTTGTTTATTTTTGCTTTTATTTCCAATATTCTGGGAGGTGGGTCATGGAGGATCCTGCTGTGATTTATGTCGGAGAGTGTTTTGCCTATGTTTTCCTCTAGGAGTTTTATTGTTTCTGGTCTTACGTTTAGATCTTTAATCCATTTTGAGTTTATTTTTGTGTATGGTGTTAGGAAGTGTTCTAGTTTCATTCTTTTACAAGTGGTTGACCAGTTTTCCCAGCACCACTTGTTAAAGAGATTGTCTTTTCTCCATTGTATATTCTTGCCTCCTTTGTCGAAGATAAGGTGTCCATATGTGCGTGGGTTTATCTCTGGGCTTTCTATTTTGTTCCATTGATCTATATTTCTATCTTTGTGCCAGTACCATACTGTCTTGATGACTGTGGCTTTGTAGTAGAGCCTGAAGTCAGGCAGGTTGATTCCTCCAGTTCCATTCTTCTTCCTCAAGATTGCTTTGGCTATTCGAGGTTTCTTATATTTCCATACAAATTGTGAGATGATTTGTTCTAGTTCTGTGAAAAATACCATTGGTAGCTTGATAGGGATTGCATTGAATCTATAGATTGCTTTGGGTAGTATACTCATTTTCACTATATTAATTCTTCCAATCCATGAACACGGTATATTTCTCCATCTGTTTGTGTCCTCTTTGATTTCTTTCATCAGTGTTTTATAGTTTTCTATATATAAGTCTTTCGTTTCTTTAGGTAGATAAATTCCTAAGTATTTTATTCTTTTTGATGCAATGGTGAATGGTATTGTTTCCTTAATTTCTCTTTCTGTTTTCTCATTATTGGAGTATAGGAATGCAAGGGATTTCTGTGTGTTAATTTTATATCCTGCAACTTTACTATATTCATTGATCAACTCTAGTAATTTTCTAGTAGAATCTTTAGGGTTTTCTATGTAGAGGATCATGTCATCTGCAAACAGTGAGAGTTTTACTTCTTCTTTTCCTATCTGTATTCCTTTTATTTCTTTTTCAGCTCTGATTGCTGTGGCCAAAACTTCCAAAACTATGTTGAATAGTAGTGGTGAAAGTGGGCATCCTTGCCTTGTTCCTGACTTTAGGGGAAATGCTTTCAATTTTTCACCATTGAGGATAATGTTTGCTGTGGGTTTGTCATATATAGCTTTTATTATGTTGAGATATGTTCCTTCTATTCCTGCTTTCTGGAGGGTTTTAATCATAAATGGATGCTGAATTTTGTCAAAGGCTTTTTCTGCATCTATTGAGATAACCATATGGTTTTTTTCTTTCAATTTGTTAATGTGGTGTATTACATTGATTGATTTGCGGATGTTAAAAAAACCTTGCATTCCTGGGATAAAGCCCACTTGGTCATGATGTATGATCTTTTTAATATGATGTTGGATTCTGTTTGCTAGAATTTTATTAAGGATTTTTGCATCTATGTTCATCAGTGATATTGGCCTGTAGTTTTCCTTTTTTGTGACATCTTTGTCTGGTTTTGGAATTAGGGTGATGGTGGCCTCATAGAATGAGTTTGGAAGTTTACCATCTTCTGCAATTTTCTGGAAGAGTTTGAGTAGGATAGGTGTTAGCTCTTCTCTAAATTTTTGGTAGAATTCCGCTGTGAAGCCGTCTGGTCCTGGGCTTTTGTTTGCTGGAAGATTTCTGATTACAGTTTCGATTTCTGTGCTTGTGATGGGTCTGTTAAGATCTTCTATTTTTTCCTGGTTCAGTTTTGGAAAGTTATACTTTTCTAAGAATTTGTCCATTTCTTCCAAGTTGTCCATTTTATTGGCATATAGCTGTTGGTAGTAGTCTCTTATGATCCTTTGTATTTCTGTGGAGTCTGTTGTGATCTCTCCATTTTCATTTCTAATTTTGTTGATCTGATTCTTCTCCCTTTGTTTCTTGATGAGCCTGGCTAATGGCTTGTCAATTTTGTTTATCTTCTCGAAAAACCAGCTTTTAGTTTTGTTGATTTTTGCCATGGTCTCTTTTGTTTCTTTTGCATTTATTTCTGCCCTAATTTTTAAGATTTCTTTCCTTCTACTGACCCTGGGGTTTTTCATTTCTTCCTTCTCTAGTTGCTTTAGGTGTAGAGTTAGTTGATTTATTTGATTTTTTTCTTGTTTCTTGAGGTACGCCTGTATTGCTATGAACCTTCCCCTTAGTATTGCTTTTACAGTGTCCCATAGGTTTTGGGTTGTTGTGTTTTCATTTTCATTCGTTTCTATGCATAATTTGATTTCTTTTTTGATTTCTTCTGCGATTTGTTGGTTATTCAGAAGCGTGTTGTTTAGCCTCCATATGTTGGAACTTTTAATAGTTTTTTTCCTGTAATTGAAGTCTAATCTTACTGCATTGTGGTCAGAGAAGATGGCTGGGATGATTTCAATTTTTTTGAATTTACCAAGGCTAGATTTATGGCCCAGGATGTGATCTATCCTGGAGAAAGTTCCATGTGCACTTGAGAAAAAGGTAAAATTGATTGTTTTGGGGTGGAAACTCCTGTAAATATCAATTAAATCTAATTTGTCTATTGTATCATTTAAAGTTTGTGTTTCCTTGTTAATTTTCTGTTTAGTTGATCTATCCATATGCGTGAGTGGAGTATTAAAGTCTCCCACTATTATTGTGTTATTGTTAATTTCCCCTTTCATACTTGTTAGTATTTGCCTTATATATTGTGGTGCTCCTATGTTGGGTGCATATATATTTATGATTGTTACGTCTTCTTCTTGAATTGATCCTTTGATCTTTATGTAGTGTCCTTCTTTGTCCCTTTTCACATCCTTTATTTTAAAGTCTATTTTATCTGAAATGAGTATTGCGACTCCTGCTTTCTTTTGGTCTCCGTTTGCATGAAATATGTTTTTCCATCCTTTCACTTTCAGCCTGTGTGTGTCTCTAGTTTTGAGGTGGGTCTCTTGTAGACAGCATATATAGGGGTCTTGTTTTTGTATCCATTCAGCAACCCTTTGTCTTTTGGTTGGGGCATTCAACCCATTTACATTTAAGGTAATTATTGATAAGTATGATCCCGTTGCCATTTACTTTGTTGTTTTGAGTTCGTGTTGAAACATCCTTTCTGTGTTTCCTGTTTAGAGAAGATCCTTTAGCATTTGCTGGAGAGCTGGTTTGGTGGTGCTGAATTCCCTCAGCTCTTGCTTGTCTGTAAAGCTTTTGAATTCTCCTTCATATCTGAATGAGACCCTTGCTGGGTACAGTAATCTGGGTTGTAGATTATTCTCTTTCATTACTTTAAGTATGTCCTGCCATTCCCTTCTAGCCTGAAGGGTTTCTATTGAAAGATCAGCTGTTATCCTTATGGGGATCCCCTTGTGTGTTATTTGTTGTTTTTCCCTTGCTGCTTTTAATATTTGTTCTTTGTGTTTGATCTTTGTTAATTTGATTAATATGTGTCTTGGGGTGTTTCGCCTTGGGTTTATCCTGTTTGGAACTCTCTGGGTTTCTTGGACTTCTGTGACTATTTCTTTCCTCAATTTAGGGAAATTCTCAACTATTATCTCCTCGAGTATTTTTTCATGGCCTTTCCTTTTATCTTCTTCTTCTGGGACTCCTATGATTCGAATGTTGGGGCGTTTCATATTGTCCCAGAGGTCCCGGAGGTTTTCCTCATTTCTTTTGATTCTTTTTTCTTTTTTCCTCTCTGCTTCGTTTATTTCCACCATTCTATCTTCTACCTCACTTATCCTATCTTCTGCCTCCGTTATTCTACTGTTGGTTCCCTCCAGAGTGTCTTTTATCTCCTTTATTTCATTATTCATTCTATATTGATTCCTTTTTATTTCTTCTAAGTCCTTGATAAACATTTCTTGCATCTTCTCAATCTTTGTCTCCAGGCTATTTATCTGTAACTCCATTTTGCTTTCAAGATTTTGGATCATTTTTATTATCCTTATTCTAAATTCTTTTTCAGATAGATTCCCTATCTCCTCCTCTTTTGTTTGGCTTTGTGGGCATTTCTCATTTTCCTTTACTTGCTGAGTATTTCTCTGTCTTTTCATCTTGTTTAGATTGCTGTGTTAGGCGTGGCCCTTCTGTATTCTGGTAGTATGAAGTTCCTCTTTGTTGTGGAGGTTCCTCACTGCGGTTGGGGTTGGACAGGTGGCTTGTCAAGGCTTCCTGGTTGGGGGAGCTTGTGTCGGTGTTCTGGTGGGTGGAGCTGGATTTCTGCTCTCTAGAGTGTAATGGAGTGACCAGTATTAATTTTTGAGATGTCTATGGATTTGGTGTGCCTCTGGGCAGCCTGTATATTGATGCTCAGGTCTATGTTCCTGCGTTGCTGGAGAATTTGCGTGGTATGTCTTGCTCTGGAACTTATTGTCTCTTGGGTGGAGCTTGGTTTCAGTGAATTTATGGAGGCTATTGGATGGTCTCTTATTAATTAACGTTTCCCCTGGCTTTCAGTCTTAATCTTGCAGTAGCCTCAAGACTTCTCCTTCCATACAGCCTCAATAATAAAACTTTTAGGTTAATGGTGAAAAGATTCTCCACAGTGAGGGATACCCAGAAAGGTTCACTGAGTTACATGGAGAGATGAGGTGGGGGGGGGTGGGTTGAGGTGACCAGGAGGGGAAGAGGGGAATTCAAATGTGGAGAGAGCAATCTAGCCAGTAAGCACTTCCCTCTGTGCTTTCCACAGTTTGGAACCCTCAGAGTGGTTCACAGAGATACATAGAGAGGGGGGAGGAAGGTAACAGAGGTGAGCATGAGTAGAAAGGGAGGAATTAAGAGGGGAGAGAGAGATCTGGGCAGTATCCTGTTCCTGAAGTGTTCTCCGGTACCCAGAACACCCTCAGAGATTCACAGAATTGGGTTGAGAAGAGAAGGAGGAGGGTGGGAGATAGAGGTTCCCTGAGGGAGAAGAAAGAGCATCAATAGGGGGAGAGAGTGATCAGGCCAGTGATCACACTCCTGAGTAAAAATGGGTCCTAAAGATTGGGTTCTTAAATGTACAAAGTTGATATCAAATATGTAAAACAAAGATTAAAAATCTAGAGTAGAGGTTAGACTCTTATAAAACTTACAATCTAAAAAAAAAAAAAAAGGAAAAAAAAAGGAAACAGTGTAAAAAGAAAAAAAAACAGTAAAACAGTAAAAAAAAGAAACAGTAAAAAAATGTAGAACAGGAAAAAAACGTTAAAAAAAAGAAAACACAAAAGGTATAAGATATATGTATGTAGTTTGCTTCAAAAATAGGGTTTTTTTTTTTTTTGCAAGTTAATAGTGGGTTATGAAAATGAAAGTTAAAGGTGTAATAGAGGACTTGAAGAAAAAGGAAAGAAGAGGAAAAAAAATTTTTTTTTTTTTAATTAAAAAAAAAAAATTAAAAAAAAAAAAAAAATAATAGTAAAAAATATATATATCCCGGACTTTCTCTGGAGCTGTTGTGAGCAGTGTGGGATCTGCTCAGTTTTAGATAGATCCTTATTCCTGCTTATATTTTTCAAGATCTATAGGTCCTTTTCAAT
This sequence comes from Giraffa tippelskirchi, assembly GCF_054371585.1. NCBI lineage: Eukaryota > Metazoa > Chordata > Mammalia > Artiodactyla > Giraffidae > Giraffa > Giraffa tippelskirchi. Next base: position 28,892,130 of record NC_137287.1, read on the forward strand.
GCAGTCGGTATTAACTACAGTGATCTTAATCTGTTGGCCTGTCCCTTCCAAAGCGCTTCCCTCTGTTTATTTGGCTTCTGTTTGGAGATCTCTTCAGTATCTAATTTCCGCCCTGCAACAAAGCGGTGGAGGTGATCTCTTTAGGTTCGCTTGTTCAATCGTGCTGTGGGGAGGAAGGAACACTGCAATTCTGGCGTGCGTGTGGTAAGCTCGCAGTGTCTCGGCCGCACTGGGTTCGCCCCCGCTCACGGCTGTGTGTGCTTTCCCCGTCTACCCTGCTCAGGCTTCAGGTTACTCGGCCAGGGAGCGGGCCCTGAGCTGCGTGTACTTCCCAGGTCTAAGCCGCTCAGGTTCAGGCTCCCGGTTACTCCACAAAGGCGCAGACTCGGTTTCGCCCGCGGCTTGTGGGTTTCGCCCGCGGCTTATGCCGTTCCCGGTCGGGGCTGCCCAGGCGGCCAGGAGTTTGGCGAGGGTGCTCTCCCCTGTTGGGGCGGTGCGGCTTATCACCTCCCTGGACCCCGCCTCGGTTTACGGGCGCGCCCGGCTCCGGTGTGCTTTGTGTCGATTCTGGGGAGCTGGTCTCTGGCTGCGACCCTCCCGGCGGCTGTCGACCCTCCGGGAACTCAGGCAGTCTTTGCTTAGAAACTGGGAGCCTGTTTGCAGTTTGGTAGGGGGTGCCCTCTCTGGAGCCGAGTTTGCCCCTTTCCGGCTCTGGCGGGCCCCGCCTGCCCGCTGTGTCCGGCGGGGGATGGGGCGGTCCGCAGCCGGCTAGCTCTCCTCTGGTATCGCTCAGTCCTTTGTTCTGTGAGCGGGCCGGCAGTGCCTTAGAGTTGGGCTTTTCGCGGGATAGTTCTCTCTCTCTCGCTGTCCCACAGTTTAGGTTACTATCTCACGTTAGCTCCCTCAGATTGCCCTCGGGGCACTCGGGCCCGGTCCTTACCCTAGGCAATGCCGCCTGCTCCTCTCCGTTCAGCCCCCACTTGCTGGTGGCGGATGATGCGAGCGTCTGGGGTTCTTTGCTGGGAGTTGCTTTAGGCACGTAATCTGTGGATTTTATTTATTTTTTCCCTCCCAGTTACGTTGCCCTCCGAGATAAAAAATCCTCCCCCACACCCGCCGGTGAAAGGGTTTCCTGGTGCTTGGAAATTCCTCCTCTTTTACAACTCCCTCCCCGGGACGGGTCTCCGTCCCTAACTCTTTTGTCTCTCTTTTTATCTTTTATAATTTCTCCTACCTCTTTTGAAGATAATGCGCAGTTTTTGTGGAAGCCTGACGTCCTCTGCCTGCCTTCAGAAGTAGTTTTGTGAAGTTTGGTCAGCGTTCAGATGTTCTTTCGATAAATTTGTGGAGGAGAGAGTGGTCTCCCCGTCCTATTCCTCCGCCATCTTAGCCCCGCCTCCCTCCAAAACCCTCATTTAAAGTAGGCATTTGCCTACAGTCCATATTATGCTTATAATTGTAACCTACCACCAGTTCTGGAGTTTTGTTGGGGAGGGTTATCTTTGTTTTTGCTGTAAGTCCCTTGTGGAAATAGATGATTCCAGGTTATTTTAAATTTCCCTCATCATTGTGTTTTTGTTCCTAATTTCATGCTTAGTCTACAAGCTTCTAGTTTTTAAATCCTAAGCTATGTTCCAAGCTGACAATATAATTTGTAAGTTACTATTCTGTGAAAAATGTACATGAAGAGTGACATTAAAAATCAATCAAACAGCCAATGAATACATTTTGGTATATCTGTGTTATCAGTTGCTCACTATTGTGGGAAATAGATGTCAGTTGAGGAGAGCAAACATTAGGCAAATTTATGTAAAGAACTTGGACAGAGAGGCCTGGCGTGCCGCAATTCATGGGGTCTCAGAGTCGGACACGACTGAGCGACTGAACTGAACTGAACTGAATTGCAAAGGAGCTGTGGATTTTCTATATAATTAAATGGTAGAAAAACTGGTACATATAGTGAAATCCTCGTTAAAATTCTAGGTGTGCAGAGATATTCATACTCACTCAGGAAATCTTGCTCAAGCACATCAACTCCTTTGCATCAACCACCAGCCATGTTGAAACTCAGCGACATTATCAAAATCTTTACTTTCCCTATAGACCCCGTTTACTTTAATACATCTTTCGATTATGCCCCAACAACTGAAGGCACATAATTATTCAGTTGCTTCCATGCACATAAAAGTGACATGCTTCATAATTTTAAATGTGAAAAATTCCATGAGATTGGTCAACCTGGGAAAATGATATTTTGATAATTGGGCTTGGATATGCCTATGATAAAATCTTCTAAAAGCCCAGAAATTAAAATAAACACTTTCCAGATCTTTGAGTAAAGTGAATGTTCAGGAAGATGCCCTATGTTTATGTGTGGTTTTGTGAAGCCTCCAAGCTTCACTAAATACTCTATCTTGAGACATATTAGAGGATAGAGATTCTGATTATTGCCTTCTGCTGCTGTCCTAGTTCTAAGAGAAAGGAACATTCATAAGGAGTTTGGTGGAAAAATAAAGTCTCTTATTTATCACTATGGTCCATTAAATTCCAAAGCATGGAAGTCTGGTAAAAGCAGACTGGAGAACAGAGTGGATCTGATATCTCTCCCTACCTTCCCCAATATCTAGGTCTTAAATCATCCATCTACTTTTAGCACTAGGAAGCAAAACAGATTTTGGAAATTCTCACCCAGTTTTGAAATTTCTCACTCAATGAAATTTTAAAATTCACACTGCATGGAGGGTCACTGACAGATTTAACATCTCAAGGTTTTCACAGGAAGGGGCCAGAGAGGACTCCAGGAAGTGCTGACCACTAGGAAACAGAGAGGAACCCTGGCTTTTTCACCTCAGAGATTGAGATCTATTGAACAAGAGAGTGGGTGGACCACCTTTCCTTGCTTTAGAGACAAACTGAGTCTCCCAGTGGAAGGCAAGTCCTCCGGAACCTCACCAATCAGATTAGTTAGTCTCAATCTGTAGGGAGAAGCAAAGAAAGGTCAGAGTTAGAGGTCAAAGCCATTTCTTTGAGGGGCCAATAGGATGAACATCTTGGTAGACCTCTTTCTTGTTTGAGAATCTGAGGACAGAGGAATAAGGAGTCTTACCTTTTGAGAAGAAGGGCTCAAATGCCTTCAGGGTTGGGAGGCAAGGTGTTATGAGTGAGTGAAGGGGGCCAGGTAGGACATGAGGGACCCGGAGACACATACCCTGTCCAAAGCTCACAGTGCCTATTCAAGGTCCAGCAGATGTTGGCATATGGGAACATGTGTATGGAGCTGCTAGACCTCCTAAATTTTCAAGAGAAGCCAAGAATGAGGCTTTTTAATAAAGCTTTCCAATTTAGAAATTTTGACAAGTCATTCAACTCTTTAAAAGATGCTGTTCACACCAAACAGAACATAGCTGTGTGCTGGACTCGGCCCAGGACTCTCTGACATCTGGTTTGCAGCATCATCAGCTGAGACAATGAAGCATCACTTTTTTTTAACCTCTGCTTAGAGCAGATGAAATGAGCCATACCACCAAGGATTAGAATAAGAAAAAGAAAAATCCCAAACTTATTGTATTATGGATATTTGTGTTTCCAGGCCTCTCTTCCACCTCCCTGCTCAAACTCTGATTAGAAACAGACAATCTTGGCTTCTTTCTCTGGCCCTGCTGCTTCCCTCGGCAGCTCCTTCATTTGTAAGTCACGTCGTTCCGGTCCCACAGCATCAACACACTGACTCTGGCTGAAGTTTTCTGTCATTCTGATTAGCAAATGTAGGAATTTGAAGCTGCTGTCCTCAACAGATGTGACACAGAGCCCAATTTTCAGACGAGAAAAGCCAAGCCTTCATCCTGTGTCAGTAAAAATGCTACTCTGCATTCTGCAAGGCTGGAGCCAAGTGCACAGGACAGCTTTGGACAGAGCCCATCTTCAGCATGTCAGTGCCTTTGTGTGGCTGGTGATGGCCTTGAAATGCAAGGGCCGTTAACAGGCTCCTCCTTATTATTGTTATAATCTCCTCCTTACCTCTCTCAGATTGCTTTCTGTGCAGAGAAACTTCCGACGTTCATTCATTATTCAGCAAACATTCATTGTGTTCCTGCTAGTAGCTGGGCACTGTTGAGGCACTAGGTATTCAGCATTAAATAAAATAAACTTGCTCCCTGCCTTTGTGGAGCTGACATCCTAGTCAGGAAAGACAGGTAAGCAAAAATAATTAAAAGATGATTCAGCCAGTGATGATGCCACAAAGAAGCTAAAACAAGGCGATGTCATAGTGATTGAGGACAGGGTCTCCTTTGATTGGTGTGACTGAGAGCTTCTCTTTATGGAGATGACATTTTAACTGACACCTGAATCATGTGTACTGTTTAAGTGTCCATGTATTATTGTCATTATTATTTTATTGGATCCTTAGCCCTAGAGTTAACGGAGAAACATGATTATTAAAGTTAAATATGGTTAAGGTCTAGAAATGACATGCATCGAAGTATTAACAGTGGTTATCTCCTGATAGTGGGTTTCATGAATTCATTTAACTTAAGAAGTGTCAACATGACCCTGGGACTGTACTAAGTGCTTGGAATACAGTCATGAGAAAATAAAACAGACAATATCATATGGTTAAAATATACAGTGTTCTGGGGGAAATGCTGTGCTCTGATGAAGGATAAAAAGGGGAGGCACTTAATTTATAATGGTGGGTCAGCTCAGTCTAACACTGACTGAGAAATGAGAAGGATTCAGTCATGTGAAGAATATTGAGGGTGGGAATTTGGAGGAGTATTGCAGTTAATGAGGGTGGCATGGGGAAATGTCCTGGGGTAGGACAGAATTTGTTATATTTGGGGAACTGAAAGAAAATGTGTTAGGATGGGACAAAGGGGTGAAGAAATAAAACTGGAAACATTTTGAAGATCCAGATTGGGCAAGTCTTGGGTTCATAAAGAGGGCTTTGGACTTTTTATGGAGAGCAATGGGAAACTCTTGAGAGGTTTTAAGTTGGAGAGTGATGTGACCTGCTGTTCAGTTTTTATGAGGTCACTGTTGTTCATTGGGTGGAGAAGGGGCTGCTAGGGACAGAGTGGAAGCAGGGATATGTGTTAGGAAGTTGTTGCATTTATTCTGGTAAGAGATGATAGTAGCTTGGATGAGGGAAAGAGGACTGATGTTTATGGTCCTGTAAGTTGGTTCTTGCACAACTCTAGGGGGTACCTTTTACCTGCACAATAATGTAAACAATGCTTTCTGGAGTCAAGTGCTGGGCTTGACCCAAGTCTGAGGCAACAGTATCAACAGAGAGATAGAAGGAGTTGGGATTATTGATAATTAGATTGCGTGGAGGGAAAGAAGAGGGGACACTTAGAGATGATTCCTAGGGTTCTGAGTTAGGTAACTTTGGGGATGTTGGTGGCATTCTGTTAAATGGAGAAAGACCGACTGTAAAACAATTTGAGAGAGAAACAACAAGAAACTTCTTAGATTTAAGTGTGAGATACGGGAAGACATCTGAGTGAAGAAATCAAGTAGGTGGTTGAATACACAGGTCTGGAATTCAGAGTGGAGGTCTAGGTCAGGTACCAAGCGTTGGAGTTTCTTCAGGATAAAGATAGATTTAACGCCATGGGTATATATAGAGAAAAGATAAGATCTTGAGTCTGTGACTTGAGGAACTTCATAGGTAAGGAGAAGAGGAAGAGGAAGAGTTGGCTAAGAAGATGGAGATGGAGCTGCCGTGAACTAGGAAGAAATCAGAAAAGTGGAGCATCTTAGAAGGAGCATGGATGACTAAAGAGACAAGAGAGGAACAGTCAAAACAGTCCCTTATCCTAAGGAATTATTCTTAATTAAAAAGATAAATGCAGGGGCTTCCCTGGTGGTCCCGTGTTTAATTCAGAGGACATGAGTTCAGTCCCTGGTCCGGGATGATTCCACATGCTGTGGAGCAATAAAGCCCGTGCTCCACAACTACCGAAGTCCTCGTGCCTCAGGCTGGTGCTCTGCAACAAGAGAAGCCATGACAATGGGAAGCCTGTGCACAGCAGTGAAGAGGAGCCCCTGCTCACGGCAACTAGAGAGAGCCTGCTCAGAGCAACAAAGACCCAGCATAGCCAAAAATAAATAAATAATTTATGTATTTAAAAAAGATAACTGTAGGTGCATGCATTTTTGTCTCTAAAATGATGCAATGGCATGTACATTATTTTTCTGTGAGTGGCAAGGGCTGAGCTGATTTTGCTCCACAAGTGGTAAGCAGTGGTGGGCGTTAGTGGGGTGTGATACAGGAGTACATGGTACCTTATGGTTGTGGATGCTAAAGATGGCTAAGACAGAGCATTGCTCATCACCCAGTTCTTCAGGGGTTAAGTGGAAACCCACTGCACTTGCCCACCTAGAGTGTACCCTGAGAGGAACTCAGGATGAAAAACAGATTGGGGCACTCTATGCTTTGGGTAAACAGGTGCTTAGACAGACACAGCCCTCAGGATGAATTTCAGTTCAGTTCAGTCGCTCAGTCGTGTCCCACTCTCTGCGACCCCATGAATTGCAGCATGCCAGGCCTCTCTGTCCATCACCAACTCCCGGAGTCTACCCAAACCCATGTTCATCGAGTCGGTGATGCCATCCAACCATCTCATTCTCTGTCGTCCCCTTCTCCTCCCGCCCCCAATCCTACCCAGCATTAGGGTCTTTTCCAATGAGTCAACCCTTCGCATGAGGTGGCCAAAGTATTGGAGCTTCAGCTTCAACATCAGACCTTCCAATGAACACCCAGGATTGATCTCTTTTAAGATGGATTGATTGGATCTCCTTGCAGTCCAAGGGACTCTCAAGAGTCTTCTCCAACACCACAGTTCAAAAGCATCAATTCTGCGGCGCTCAGCTTTCTTCACCGTCCAACTCTCACATCCATACATGACCACTGGAAAAACCATAGCCTTGACTAGACGGACTTTTGTTGGCAAAGTAATGTCTCTGCTTTTAAACATGCTATCTAGGTTGGCCATAACCTTCCTTCCAAGGAGTAAGCGTCTTTTAATTTCATGGCTGCAGTCACCATCAGCAGTGATTCTGGAGCCCAAAAAAGTAAAGTCTGACACTGTTTCCACTGTTTCCCCATCTATTTCCCATGGAGTGATGGGACCAGATGCCATGATCTTAGTTTTCTGAACGTTGAGCTTTAAGCCAACTTTTTCACTCTCCTCCTTCACCTTCATCAAGAAGCTCTTTAGTTCTTCTTCACTCTCTGCCATAAGGGTGGTGTCATCCGCATATCTGAGGTTATTGATATTTCTCCCGGCAATCTTGATTCCAGCTTGTGTTTCTTCCAGCCCAGCGTTTCTTCCATGTATGGGAAGACGCAAGAATTGGAGGTCCTTGAAATTCAATTCTTGCGTCTTCCCATACATGGGAAAGCCCTAAAATCATTAACTTGAGCTATCTGTTCTTTGGCATTGGCAGTAAACTTATCAAGATGTATGCTTGACTCCTTGTGTCCCCTAGCCAAAAATTCTACAGAAGCTGCTTCTCCTCTGCCTCTTTGGAGCAGTTTCCTCAAGGCTACCTGAGTGGCTATCTCAGTAAGACTCTGAATAAAACTTACACTCGCAATTCTGATGTTGTGTGCTTTCCTTTAAGTTGAAACACCCTAAAGGAGATCAGTAGAGCTGAAGTCGGCCCGGTGTAGGGCAGTGGTTCTCACAGGGCCAATTTGTCCCTTGGGGATATTTGGCAATGTTTGGAGACATTTTCAGGCTTCCTTGGTGGCTCAGTTATAAAGAATCCACCTGCCAATACAGGAGACACAAGAGACACATATTCGATCCCTGGATCAGGAAAATCCCCTGAAGTAGGAAATGGCAACCCACTCCAGTATTCTTGCCTGGAGAATTCCATGGATACAGGAGCCTGACGGATTATAGTCCATGGGGTCCCAAAAGAGGTGGACACAACTGAGTCCACACACACAGATACATTTTCATTTGTTACGACTGGGTATTGGTCACGATGAGGTTGCTACTGGCTCCTAGTGGGAGGAGGCTAGGGACACTACTAAACATCCTACAAAGCACAGGATGGCCCCTGCAACAAACTCCTGCTGCTGCTGCTGCTAAGTCGCTTCAGTCGTGTCCGACTCTGTGCGACCCCACATACGGCAGCCCACCAGGCTCTGCCGTCCTTGGGATTCTCCAGTCAAGAATACTGGAGTGGGTTGCCATTTCCTACTCCAGTGCATGAAAGGGAAAAATGAAAGTGAAGTCGCTCAGTCGTGTCCGACCCTTAGCGACCCCATGGGCTGCAGCCTACCAGGCTCCTCCGTCCATGGGATTTTTCCAGGCACGAGTACTGGAGTGGGGTGCCATTGCCTTCTCCTGCAACAAACTATCCATCCCTAAATGTCAATAGTGTTGACGTGGAGAAATCCTGTTATAGTGAGTGCCGGTGCTTGTAGAGATTTCACTGCTTCTTCCTCAAAGACTTCCCTTGGGGAGGAGAGAAACCAGCCATGCTGAGGGTTTATCTGTCTCCATTTTCTCGGAGTATCTGTACCCAGACACGGGGACTTGATTGAAATGATTTCTTGACTGATGTTTCACACTTAGGCATATCTCCAGGCTGTCAGAGATACAATTCATAGAAAAATTTCTGTGACTTGGATATGTATTTTTATTTTTTTCTGGAAAGAAAGAGAGGGAGAGCAAGAGAGAGCAAGAGAGAGAGATAGGCTCTTTTGCACCAATGCTGCATTTTATTTCAATTATTCGGAAGTCTTCAAACACTTGTCCTTGTTCAAAATATGGCATTTATGTTCTATTCTCTTGGGAATTGATTGATAGCAGTCAAAGAGGACTTAGCAACTGAAGGTGACCAAACTAATCTTGGCCTCACATATAGATTCAAATGCAATGTGGCATTTCTATACTGCCTAAGATTTTTCTTTAATCAGAAGTTTGCCTGTAGATGGAAGGTGAAGGGCAGTTGGAGAAGAGACAGGATTATGTGAATTCAGAATTTTATATCCATAAGGAACGTTAGAAAACATCTAATCTGACCTCTGTACAGCCAGAGACTTTAAGAGTATCATAATTAGCCTCATCTTTCTCCCTCTTTGACTTTGGAGAAGTATAAGAGGTTGCATGAAAAACTTGAACAGTGTTATAAAGAAAACTGGCCTGAACTTTCTCTCATGGTCTGTGTGTGGGTTGTAAAAGAATCTCCAGACATGAGGCAGAATGAGAGGAGGATAGAGTTTATTAAAATAGGAGAGGCTGTTAGAACATTGGGCTGGCTCAAGAAAGAGTGGACCCCTTTCGTGGGCTTGTGGCCAATTTTTATAGCCTAACGACAAAGAAAATTCCTATGCAGAGGGGTGGCATTAGGTCATTGTTCAGGATTCTATATGATGCATATGTTTCTTAATATAGAGATGGGAGCTGGCTGGTTAGGAATATGATGGCTCCTGACAAACAGGATGGCTCCTGACAATAGTTGCCATGGAGCTTGGCTAATGTTGGAGATATTGTCCTATGACCTCAGTATAGGGTTCCACTCTTTCCAGCTCTGGATAGGTGTTCACTGTGGAGGGAGGAGTAGGAAGAACATGTGACACAAAAGAGGCTCCAGAGCAGAGGATTATAGACTATCTTAGCATTGAGATAAGGGGCCTGAGGGGCTTCCCAGGTGGTTTAGTGGTGAAGAATCCACCTGCCAAGCAGCAGACGCGGGTTTGATTGCTGGGTTGGGAAGATACCCTGGAGAAGGAAATGGCATCTGCTCTAGTATTCTTGCCTTGGAAAGCCCATGGACAGAGATGCCTGGTGGGTTACAGTCTGTCTATAAGGTTGCAAAGAGTCAGACATGACTAAGTGACTAAACCACAGCAGCAGCAAGGGTCCTGAAGCTGAATCCAACCTCTGTACCCTGACACTGAATTAAATCCCAGGGATAGAGTTTTGGGTGAAGTAGAAAAGAATAGCTAATATTATTGCTATGCCAGGCAAATCCACAGTGGGATAGTGCCCTCAAAACTGCAGGCCAACCTAGAGGGGGTAGTGAGGAGTTTTATAGGAATGGTTCAAGGAGGGCATGATCAGCTCAAGGACATTCTTCTGACTGGTTGGTGGTGAGATCATTGGGAGTCAACATCATCAACCACCTGCTTCCAACAGGTCTGGGGTCTCCATGCTTGTGGGAAGCTTACAGTCAGCTTCTCTCAGCTGGTGGGGGTTTCAGTATCTGCAGCATAGCCCAGTGATACGGTAATACGTATCCTTGGTTTCTTTTGACTGCTCCTCCCTTGTGTCTGTGTCCCCTCCCTTCCATGATTGTACTGTGTGTGTGTGTGCTCAGTTGCTCAGTCGTCCAACTCTTTGCAACCCCATGGACTGTATCCCGCCAGGCTCCCCATCCATGAGATTTCCCAAGCAAGAATACTGGAGTAGGTTGCCATTTTCTCCTCTAGGGGATCTTCCCGACCCAGGAGTTGAGTGTATCCTGCATCTCCTGTATTGGCAGGTGGATTTTTTACCTCTGAACCACCCAGGAAGCTCCTTCCCTGATTAGCAACTGTTTAAACCTGTCCTTTAGAACTCAGGGGAGGTTATGGAGGCTGAATGAAGCCTATTTCCTATAAGCAAGAGACAGAAATGGGGGACACAGAAGGGCTTTTGTTCCCAGGAGCTTTGCAGGGCCCTGCTTGGTTTCTATCCACTGGGGAATTTCGTTCATCACAGAAGACTTTGTCCTTTAACAGCACCTGCCTATAGTAGGAACTTGGTAAATATCTGTTAAACAGGAGACCCAAGGAAATCTGTGCAAATCCACTGGTTTGTGTGTGTGTGTGTGGGGGGGCAGGTTCATTGAAGATGATATTAACTTTCATATTCTTTGCCTGTTAAAATGCTTCAGAGAAATAGATGGTTAAGAGGGATAATAATAGTAAATATCAGATAATATTTATATTCAGCTTCATGAAACAATACCTAAAAACTAAGGGCTTATGTAAAGAAAAAAGTGCATTTTCCTCAGGTAATGAGAAGTTTGAAAATGGTTAGGAAGTCCAGTGCTGATGTGGTGACTCACAGATGCTATCAAGGGACCTAGACTCTTTCTGGTTTCTGTTATTCACCAGCCATCTTTGCATTTATCTTTGTCAAAATGGATATAAGATGGCTGTTTTATGTGCACATATGTTCTCTGTCTTCCTTCTGTCCCAGAAGAAAAGGGAAAGGAAAGAGTGGTTGAGTCTATTCCACTTTATCAGGAGAAGAATGGCTTTTCCAGAAGTCCCACCCACTAAATTTTCTCTTCCATGTTATTGGCTGGAACTAGGTCACATGTTCATTCCTAGCTGCAAGGGAGTCTGGGAAAGGTGTTTGTCAGCTACCCTGGACAAAATATGAATTCTGTTTGCAAAGAAGTAAAGGGGAGCTTGGTACACATCCCTTATTCCACAATTAAAGGGAATGGACTTGCCTGGTCCTTTGTAGTGAATTCAATTCAATGTAGAAACTCCATTCCCATCTGAATGACTTGGCTTGAAATCCAGATGTAGAGCAGCATGGAGCTTGAGTGACACAGCATCTGTTCATCACCACCTGGTAACTGGGCTTTGGTTTCTTCTAAAGGTCATGTGGTAGGGCCAGTACATCCTCAGGAGTCTGGGGAATAGCAGTGCCAAGTGAGACAGAAATCAAATAAAGCTGTGGCTGTGGCTGCTTTTATTCACTGTGAAGACAGGACTTAACCAGAGATATCACATTTGGCCAAAGGACGATAAACCTGATTGTTATGCTGAGCCCAGTGGAGACATTCCAGACCTGGCTGCCTTTCTCTAAGTACTAGAATGCAGTGGACCAAGTGAGAAAAATGGTGTACACACACACAAGAAGCGCTCAGTAAATGGTAACTGTGGTGATTATCATTTAATGAATAATATTGACCCAAAGAGAAATCTGATGCACTGTAGGATACAGTTACATTGGTGAGGAGGTTGGCTAATATACAATTACAATTTTGTGTGCAAGTATAGAGAGTGGGAGGAAAGAGCTGAGGTTGGAGAGGATTTGGCATTCCTCTAAGTGTTAAGAAAAACCACTGGGGTGAGGGGAGAAGGGTGTTAGCAGGGGGAGTGGCCACATGTATGTTTTGGAGAGCTCTCTCTGTAAATCTTAGACTAGACGGTGGGAGGAAGGGTGGAAACAGAGAGACAGAGATTATGTCACTACTGCAGGTGAGAAGCCTTGGTGGCTTGGACCTCAGGGCTTCTGGCGGAAGTGAAGAGAGGTCAGATTTCTGATGTATATATCTATATGCATGTGTGTGTATGCTACATTGCTTCAGTTGTGTCTGACTCTTTGTGACCCCATTGATTGTAGCCTCCCAGGCTCCTCTGTCCATGGGATTGTCCAGGTAAGAATACTGGGGTGGGTTGGCATGCCCTTCTCCAGGGCATATTTCTGACCCAGGGATTGAGCCCAAGTCTCTTATGTCTGCTGCGTTGGCAGAAGTTCTTTACCACTAGCACTACTGGGAAGCCCATGTATCTCTATATAGAGATATATGTATTGACTGTGTCTTGTGGCTTGTGGGATCTTAGTTCCCTAACCAGGGTTAAAATTGGGGCCCCTTCAGTGGAAGTATGGCGTCCTAATCACTAGACTACCAGGGAAATCCCTTGTATATACACTTTGAAGGTAGAACCAACAGGACTAACAGAGGTATTTTAAGTGGGACTTGAGAGAAACAGGGGACAGAAATCGTGGAGTTGCCATTTCCCGAGTGAGAGACAACTGCAGGAAGGACAGGTTTAGGGGCAAGTGAGGGGATCAGTAGTTTCTGGCCAAGTCTGAGAGGTCTGTTAGACACCCTATTTGAGACTTAACTAGGCAACTGGAAATTTGAGTCCAAAGGCCAGGATTGAAGTTGGGGCTGGAGAATTGCATTTTAAAGTCCTGATTGTGTTGTTTGTTGTTTAGTGATTAACTCATGTCCAACTCTTTTGTGACCCCATGGACTGTAGCCCACCAGGCTCCTCTGTCCATGGAATTTCCAAGACCAGAATAGTGAGTGGATTGCCATCTCCTTCTCCAGGAGATCTTACTGACCCAGGGATTGAACCCACATGTCCTGAATTGCAGGTGGATTCTTTACCACTGAGCCACCAGCTGGTATTTAAAGCCATGGTGCTGGATGGGTTCACGGGGTGGGGATATGTGTAAGTAGAGAAAAGAAGAGATTCAAGAACAGGATCCTGGGTTAGCAAGAAGGAGCAGCCCACAAGGAAGGGAGAAAACAGATGTGGTGTCTAGGAATCAAAGTGGAGAAAAAGCCCCATATGGGTGGATAGGGTCTGTGCAGTGAAGATGCTCTCTGCATTGGCATCATGGGGTCCCCAGAGATGTTGACAAGACCATTCCAGTCCCTTGCCAGGGATGACAGCCTGGTTGAAGAATACAGTAGCATGACTCCAAGGTTCTGTGAGAAGACTCATGACGTGATTTGCTTGCTGTGTAAAGGAATCTGAATTTCATCATGAGGGCAATAACGTTTTAGGAAGAAGAGTGATATGGTCAGATTTGTATTATATAAAGATCACCCTGACCGTACTGTGGGACAGGAGAGGTGAACTTGAAAACAGCTGGTGAATGATGGTGGCCAGGACAGCGGCAGTGGAAGTGGACACTATACACTGATTTGAAAGAAATGGAGGAAATGGAACCTATACCGCTTGAGGATGGGTTGGAGGTGGGAGGTAGGAGAAAAGGAGGTAGGTTCAGATCCTGACTCTGCCACTGGGTTGTGCTGTGACCTTGAGCAAGTCTCTTAACATCCCAGTGCCTCAGTTTCCTCATCTGTAAAATGAAGCTAACAGTAGTATCTACTCCTTAAGGCTGTTCTAGGATTGAATGAGATGATGTGTATCAAATGCTTAGCAGAGGGCCTGACCTATAGTAGCTATTGAGAACCATCAACAGAATCTTTGAACATTTTAAATGTGCTTAACCCCTACTAGGTGTTCTTTTTCTGGGGACTATCTCCCCCTTCTTCAGCAATAAGAACTGTTATTGTTGTTCAGTCGCTGTCATGTCTGACTCTTTGTGACCCCATGGACTGCAGTACTCCAAGCTTCCCTGCTTTTCACCATCTCCCAGAGTTTGCTCAGACTCATGTCCATTGGGTTGGTGATGCCATCTAACCATCTCATCCTCGGTCGTCCCCTTCTCCTCCTGCTTTCAATCTTTCCTAGCATCAGGTTCTTTTCCAATGTGTTGGCTTTTCACATCAAGTGGTTAAAGTAGTGGAACTTCAGCTTCAGCATCAGTCCTTCAATGAATATTCAGGGTTGATTTCCTTGACTGGTTAGGATTGACTGGTTTGATTTCCTTGCTGTCCAAGGGACTCTCAAAAGTCTTCACCAGCACCACAGTTAGAAAACATCAGTTCTTTGGTTCTCAGCCTTCTTTATGGCTTAACTCTCACATCCTTACATGACTACTGGGAAAACCATAGCTTTGACTATATGGACTTGTGTCAGCAAAATGATGTCTATGATTTTTCATACATTGTCTAGATTTGTCATAGCTTTTCTTCCAAGGAGGAAGAACTGAGGAAGGCAGAATTAACCACTGGTAAGAATTCACAGAATACACAGCTCAGATGACTCTCATTTTCTCCAGGAAAAAGACATGATTCATATTTATGACTAGATGTCATAGAAACTGTACATTATTATTTCATATAATTTCATTAGTGAGATTCAACTATCAAGAAACACTTTGGCTAATAGCATTCACTCAGAAAAAGGTGGGTATGATTGGCGTCCTTGTGATTGACATGCAGTGACTATTAGGTTTAATGGGACAACAATTTTACATGCAGATTGATTTGCATATATCATGCCTTCAATTTGCCCACAAATCAGGCACTTAGGTACACAATTACCCAATTAGTGGATGTCATTTCCTAATTGAAGGGGCCAGCGTGATAATTGAGCCCTCAAATGTCTAAGAATTCGCAATTTTCTTCCTTTTAGGAAAGGTGGCACTTTGGAGTTTCCTGGTAGAGTTGAAACCATCTGACAGCTAAGGAGTCCTTTTCTAACTATATGATGGTGTCATTTCAGTACAGGCCAAGATGGCGGTTAAGAAATTGAAGGAGCTATTCAATCTGGAGTTTCCACATGGAGATTGTCAATATCTTACTGGACATCATATTGGAATTCCTTGCCCTGGGATGTAGATACTGATGTCTTGGCCTACTTTGGAAATCATCTTTTCCTTCACGGGGTAATATTTCTTCCCTCTGGCTTGTGTATCTCCACTGATTGGCATGCTCTGGCCTCAATGGTAGGGGTATTCTCTTTGTCCATCCAGCATGCCCTTTGTATCACTCCACTGCTTCTGACATTCAGTTAGACCTAGGAGCTTTCTATTTTTGTCCATCATAAAAGGAGTTTCTTGGTAGGATCAGGATGTTACACAGAACTTGAAATTTTCAATCTGACCCACTTCCCAGTTTGGTGGGAAGTCACTGGAGATTCTTGTGGAGTTGCTTGCTAAAAGAACCAACCTACATTCCTTCCTTCCTTCCTTCCTTCCATTACCGAATCAAATGGGTATACTCAGGTGTACTCAGTAAAGCCAGTCTACTGACACCAGGTTGTCATAAAGGTGATGCAGCATTTATTTCAAGGCACCAAATAAGGAGTCCAGGACAGCTAATACTCAAAAAGCCCAAACTCCTCGATGGGTTTCAGCAAAGCATTTTTAAAGGCCAGGTGAGGGAGGGGCATCCCAGGGTCTTTGATCAGTTTGTGCACAATTCTCTGATTGGTTGATGGTAAGGTCACAGGATGGTGCCAATGATCAGTCTTCAATAGGCCTGGGGGCTATATGCTCATGGCTATCAAATAGTTAGCATCTCCTATTTGGTGAGGGCTTTTTAGCA
This sequence comes from Giraffa tippelskirchi, assembly GCF_054371585.1. NCBI lineage: Eukaryota > Metazoa > Chordata > Mammalia > Artiodactyla > Giraffidae > Giraffa > Giraffa tippelskirchi. Next base: position 28,908,069 of record NC_137287.1, read on the forward strand.
TCTGTAAAACAATTCAGGAAACGTCCATAAGATACTATTATATCTAGGGACTCCAGACAAGAGCTAAAGCAGAGGATATGGGGGGTTCTGCCCTAGAAAGACCCCTATGGGGGCCTACTCAATTACTCTTCCTTCTTTCTCTCCTCCCTTCCCTCCTTCCTGACTCCCTTCCTCCCTCCTTCCTTTCTTCCTTTGTCTCTCCCTTTCTCCCACCTTTCTTGCTTGTCACAGAAGGGAAAAGAAGATGGTGATATGAGAGGTGTGAAATGCATAAGTTTTGCCCTGAAATACCAAACAACCAAGCCAGCATCATGATCAGGCCTTCCAGTTTTCATCTCCTTGCTACCAAAGTGGTTTGATTTGTGTATTAATCAAAATAATATCAGCAGCTGTCACACAGAGTCCCTGAAATCTCAGTGGTTTCACTCACTTATTTCTTGCTTGTTTTTTTAGCACCTTTGTCAATGGACAACATCCCATGAAATCACTCAGGGACCCAGGCTCCTTCTATCTCATAGCTCTGCCCTCTTCTTGGGACTCAGACTCCTCTCTCTGTTGGCTGATGGAGAAAAAGAAGGTAGAGAAGGCATATGTGCTTCTTACTCACTTTGTACTGGAGGAAATGGATGTCACTTCTACTCACATTCCATTGGTGAGAACAAGTCACATGACCCCCACCTAGCTACAACAAATGCTAGGAAAAGTAGTCTTTGGGTGGCAGATAGTCCCCAGCAGTAATTCCACACTTGGCAAGGGGAGACCCAGTCTTTGGTTGTCAGCTAGTCATTTATGTCACAATTCACATTTTTCGGCAAGCGTCCCCCTCTCTGCACCATCTCCCATCCAACTGGAGCTGACTTCATTCTGCTTTATCTAAAGCCTTGCATGACCAGAATTTTTGCCAACTGAAACAGAAAACGGAAATGCTGAGTTCTCTAGCCAGACAAGCTCGCCATGGGAACTCTGAGGTTCATAAATCACAATGCAATGGCAGTTCATCATCTGAAAAATGAGGACGAAGAGCTGGCAAAGCCCAGCTCATAAAACAGATGTTCTTTTGGTGGAGAACAGCAAAAGAAGCAGGATTATGGAAATCAAAAACCCAGGAAACTAGCCATTCTACCTTAAAAAAAGCACATCTTCCCTAAAGTAATTCACTTTCCCAATCTTATTTTCCCCAGTTCAATTCTCCATTTTAAGCTGGGACAATAGCTGTTTTTCCTGTGTTTCCAAAAGTGTGGACATTAATTTTTTTTCCCACTGCATGACAAATACAATGATACCTCACTAACCACTGCAGGTCTGTTATGTTTCAGGATATATGCTGCTCTGCCATCCTTATCATGAAATCCCACTCAGGATAAATAAGATTCATTTCGGCTATAGCCATTTGTTCTTGTTAGGGAGCTGCCAGGATGGCATGAAATATTAAATGACAAGGGTTAATTTTGTTCTCAGAAAAGAGCTCCCATCTAATTTCCCATAAGATTGTACAATGGGTCATCGTGTCAGGCTTGAAATCATAGCCTGCAAATGCCTTCCCTGGGAAGGTTCTGTACCCTGGCTGTATTGATGATTCTGGCTTTTGTGATGGGAAAACAAAGCTGATTCTTCCTGCCACTGGGAGGAATGAGGGCTTGGTCGTTCCCAGGGTGTGCAGCAGTGACTTTGACAATCTGCCTGTAGTGACTGGTGCTTCGTTATTTTCTGCTGGTTCTCTTGTGATGAATGGGGGTCTCTAGGGGTGGTGCTAGTGGTAAAGAACCTTCCTGCCAATGCAGGAGATGTAAGAGACATGGGTTCTATCCCTGAATTGGGAAGATCACCTGGAGAAGGGCATGGCAGCCCACTCCAGTGTTCGTGTCTCAAGAATCCCATGGGTGAAGGAGCCCGGTTGGCCACAGTCCATAGAGTTGCAAAGAATTGGATATGACTGAAGCAACTATACATACGCATCCTTTGGGTATTGGTCTCTCATGCTTACTTATCCTGGTTTCTTATCCAGAGATTATTTGTGTTAAGTGAGAAGGTTGTTGATTTAAATTACATTGATGCTTTATTAATATGTTAAATGATCATGCTTGAGCTATATTCAATGTATATTATTGTACATTATGCAGTGCATTAGTAATGAATGAGAATGCTTTACTTAAAGATCTGTCTATAAATCAGTCGAATATGAGGGAAAAAAGAGTCATTGTTTATTTATGAAGCCTGGAAAAGAAATCACAGAGTGTAAACCTTATGTATTCTCTTATTCTAAAAACATTATGAAACATTGATTATATGTTTGTCATTAAGTTTATGCACCTGTTGCCTTTATGTTCCTGATATAGTGTTAATCTTAAGGATTAAGCCTCTGAAATCTTCTGTAGACTTAAGAGTAGAAAGCGTCAGAGCTAGGCAGTAAAGTTTGCTCGGACAGAAATTGTGTATGTGTTCTCTTGCTGTGCAAATGGTACACAGGATGAGCCTTCAGAGTGTGCAGTTCTTGTGGGAGTGTTTTACTACTGCCCAGGGTCCATTAACAATTTGCTTCCCAGTAAATGCAAATTAACAGACATTCAATAGCCTTCGAACTAAGGATGGGACCAAGGTACTGTTTGTTGTTGTTTAGTCACTAAGTCATGTCTGACTCTTGTGAACCCATGGACTGGAACCCGCCAGGCTTCTTCTGTCCATGGGATTTTCCAGGCAAGAATACTAGAATAGGTTGCCATTTCCTTCTCCAGGGGATCTTCCTGATCCAGGGATTGAACCTGTGTCTCCTGCCTTGGCAGGCGGATTCTTTACTACTGAGCCACCAGGGAAAACCAAGGTACTGTTAGAACATATAAAATAAAGACATTCTGGGAAATTCTTCCCTACAGCAGAAATGTCCCTCTTCATAAGACTTCTGGAGTGGAATATTCACATAAAATTATAGCCAACAGGAAACAAGGCACCATTTCATTACTTGGCTAAGATTCTACTGAGAGCCATTGTTTCAAAATACATTGCTAAAGTGGCCTGAAGAATGTGGCCTTACATAAGAATCTATTGGGACCTCTATTAACTTCTAAACCCCCAGATCCTACTATAGCAATTGGACAAATGCTGGGCAAGTCCTAGGATGTGCATAAGGATGAAAGAAAAGGGCTCAATATGGCCTCACTGGCTGACCTGTACAATATGGTTGCTTGGATAGATCAGGCAGAGAAAGAGTGATGCTGTCCACAGGACCCATGGCTCAATCATTGTCCTGGAGCCTGGAATATAATGAGATTAGTAGTTCCTTCTCTTGAGGATGAAGAAGAGATTGAATCAAGAGCTGTTCTTTTTAAAAAAATGTTATTTACTTATTTGGCTGCATCAAGTCTTGGCTGTGTCATGTTATCTTCATTGCCTTCTGTTAGATTTTTTGCTGCAGGGAACAGACTCTCTAATTATGGGCTTCAGTAGTAGTGGCTCCTCGGGATAGTTGCCCCGCAGCATGTGGGATCTCAGGTCCCTGACTAGGGCTCGAACCTGCATCCCCTGCATTGCAAGGCAGATTCTTAACCACTGGATGACCAGGGAAGTCCCAAATCAAGAGCTGCTCTGAACCTTCTATTCTTGCTATACCTTGTCAGCACTGGGTTTTAGGCTGAGATGATGGACATAGGGATAAGTAATACTAATCAGTTGCTATTTTTAAAATACTCAGAGGCTTGCAGTAGAGGTAATCCAGTAAACAAGTTAAACACTCTAGAAAACAATAATAATAATAATCATAAAATGCCGACAACTTACTGAGTGCTTATGATGCAATGGACACTGTGCCAAGAAGTCTATAAGTTCACACGAGTTCTGGAGGTAGCATAGGAAAGAGAATGATCAACTTTGGCAAGACAGGATTTCTGGAGGAGGTGACATTTATGCTGCAATGTAAGAAGGAATAGGAATCCTCCAAATGAAAAAAAGATGAACATTCCAAACAAGTGAAATGGTGTGTGTGTGTGTGTGTGTGTGTGTGTGTATGTGTGTAATGACATAGGCCTAGAGAGAACTATACCCATCTCAGGGTCTCTAAAACATTATCTAAAGGACAGAGGTGGTGTGAAATGAATTTGAAAACAGAGGAAGAATGAAATTGTACTTTTAATGCTAGGACAAGAAACTTGGATTTTTTTAATTCTAGGCAGTCGTCTTTTAAGGGATGTATGGGCTTCCCAGGTGACACTAGTGGTAAAGAATACACCTGCCAAAGAGCCATTCATGACTGAGCATATACACAAGAGATGTATAAGTAGGGAAAAGATTGCTCTAGGTCTTTGGAAAGGTCTTTCTGGCTACAGTTGGGAAGATGGCTTGGAGGAAATGAGACATGAGAAGTGAGCCACTCAAGAGTCAATAAGGGTGTAAACTAAGGAGATGTGATAACTTAGAGCAGAAATGATCTGAAAAATCTGTGAGAAGTAGAACAGATGCCATGGTGGCTACCTGGATGTGAGGACTGATGGGAAAGGAAAGAGTCCTGGATGACTTCATGGTTTATTCATTAGGTGGCCGCCTCAGGCAAAGGGCTGGAGTCAAAAGTAGACTGTCCACCTGGTGCCAGTCTCTACTAATTAGAGTTCTTGGTTGAAATCAGAACCAATTCATTTTAAAAATTATTTATTATTTAGTTTACTGTACCAGATCTTGTCTGAAGCACTTGAGATTTTCCATCTTAGCTGTGGCATGTGGGATCTAGTTCCCTGACCAGGGAGTGAACCTGGGCCACTACACTGTGTGTTTGAAATCTGAGCCACTGGACCACCCTGGAAGTCTCTTAAACCAATTCTTTTTATGAATTTCTTTAATTGTGGCAAAATACGTACTTATGCTTAGTCGCTTCAGTTGCGTCTGTCTCTCTGCGACACTATGGCTTGTAGCCCACCAGGCTCCTCTGTCCATGGTGGTTCTCCAGGCAAGAATATTGGAGTGGGTAGTCATGCCTGTCTCCAGGGATTCTTCCATACCCAGGGATTGAAACCCTGTCTCTTATGTCTCCTGCATTGGCAGGCAGGTTCTTTACCAGTAGTGCCACCTGGGAAGCCCATGGCAAAATGTACATAACACAAAATTTATTATAACACTTCTAAGTGTACCATGGTATTAAGTACATTCATACTGTTGTGCAACCATCACCACCTTCCATATCCAGAACTCTTTCCATCTTATGAAACTGAAAATCTATAATTGTTGAATAATAACTCTCCACCCTCCCCTTCCCCTAGCTTCTGGCTGTCACAACACAAAAAGTATCTTGTCTCTATGATTTCAGTCACTCTAGGGACCTCATATAAATCAAACCTTACATTATTTGTCCTTTTGAAAGTGACTTGTTTCAGTTAGCGTGATGTCCTCAAGGTTCATCCATGTTGTAGCATGTGTCAGAGTTTCCTTCCTTTTGAAGGCTGAATAATATTCCACTGCTCGTATAGACCACACTTGGCTTATTCATTCATTGGTAGATGAGCACTTAGCTTGCTTCCATGTTTTAGCTATTGTGAATCATTTTGCTATGAATGTGATATACATGTATTTCTTTGAGATTCTGCTTTTAATTCTTTTGGGTTTATAGCTAGAAGCAGACTTGCTGAATTAAGTGGTATCTCTTTTTTTAATTTTTGAGGAGCCACCATGCTGTTTTCCAAAGTTCCATCAGCAGTGCCCAAGGGTTCCAATTTCTGTCCCTACATATGTCCCTACACTTGTTATTCTTTTTAAAATTTTAATTTCTTTAAATCTTTTGGCTGCACCACTCAGAATGTCAGACCTTAGTTCCTCAACCAGGGATCAGACCTGCATCCCCTGCATTGAAAACATGGAGTCTTAACCACTGGACCACCAGGGAAGTCCCTGTATTTTTTTTACATAGTCGTGCTAGTGGGTGAGGCCAATTTTTAGATGTCCGAATTTCACCCTGTGCTACTATGAGGCCATTCATTCAGGGTCCCTGGGCAGTTGTGTACAGGAGTTATCTTTATTTCCATCCTCAATTTTTCTGTGCCACCATGGAGGATTTTATTTATTTTTTCTGAAAAAAAAAAATGAACTTTTACTCATTTATTTTAGTGTGAACATTACTGATAACATTCTAATAGTACACATCCCAATGAGAACAGCATGTTTACAGGGACCATGCAGGAATTTAGGTTATTTGTTCAAATCCTGGTTCAGCTGTTTACCAGCCATGTAACTCGGAGCAAATCAGATCATTTGAACTTCTTCATGTGCAAAGTGGGAATTAGAAGTAAGTACCTTTTGCTGAGTTGCTTTGAGAACTGGAAGAACATTTGGTGTCTAGTAGAAGTTTGATTGGTATTCATTTTTACTCTTCTAAAGTTAAATAACATTCTTAATGTTGGGTCTTCAGAAAGGGAGGTGGGCAGAGACTGAAACCTGACCACTGACTCTGAAATTCTATATTCTGTACTACTCACTACTCTGCTTACATGATGGAGTCTTTGGCAGCTCAGGCTGCTATAATAAAGATACCATCAGTTAGGTGGATAAAATAATAAAAATTTATTTCTCACAATTCTGGAGGCTGGAAGTCCAAGATCACTGTGCCAGCAGATACCAGTGTCTGGTGAGAGTCCACTTCCTGGTTCACAGACAGCCTTCTCACTGTGTTCTTACAAAATGGGGAGACTTCTGGGCTCTTCATCCTCCTGAAAGTGAAAGTGAAAGTTGTTAGTAGGTCAGTCTTTTTTATGGCTGCATAATATTCCTGTGTGTGTGTGTGTGTGTGTGTGTGTGTGTGTGTGTGTGTGTGTGTGTGTGTGTGTGTGTGTGTGTGTGTGTGTATGCATGCTCAGTCATGTCTTACTCTTTGTGACCCCTGTGGACTATAGCCTGCCAGGCTCCTCTGTCCGTGAAATTCTCCAGGCAAGAATACTGGAGTGGGTAGCCATTCCCTTTTCCCAGGAATCTTCCTGACCCAGGGATGGAACCCAGGCCTTCCACATTACAGGCAGATTCTTTACTGTCTGAGCCACCAGGGAAGCCCCGTGCTTAGTTGCTCAGTTGTGTCTGACTCTTTGTGACCCTATGGACTGTAGCCTGCCAGACTCCTCTGTCCATGGGGATTCTCCAGACAAGAATACTGGAGTGGGTTGCCATTTCCTTCTCCCAGTGAAGCGCTATCATGCCATAAATCTCATCCTGGGGCCTCCACCCCCATGACCTCATTGAAACCTAATTACCTCTCAAAGGCCACACTTCCAAATTCCATCACTTTGGTAACTGGGGGATTAAGCTTCAACATATGAATATTGAGACATAAACACTTAGTCCACAGCAGATGGCTTTTTTTTTTTTGCCGTGTGTTTTGTCTTCTCTTTCACTGAACCTTCGACTAAGAAAAGGCACAAATGCTGATCTGATATGCAGCGAACATATTTGACACGTGTTTTAACTTTACCTTTTATGAGGGATCTTTCATACCGAATAGTTCTTAGTCGCTTGCAAGATGGAGAGATTAGGTTGCAGTCAAAGAGGCCATGACAAGAGCAGCATCACCCTAGCTCAGGTGGCCAGAAAACACTTAGTAAAAGAGAAAAACTAGCATTGTGTTAACCCAAGGTGCCGAGTGATTATCCCTATGGAACACTTGCAAGTATGTAATGAAATGAGTGTTGCAGATACTGTCAAATTCCCCAGGAAGAGGAAAAGGAATATCTTTGTAGCACAGAGGTTTTCATTTGTTTTCAAGTAAGAGAAGATGATACAGATTCACTTCGTGATTTTTTTTTCTGGCCTCATAGAGGCTGGTGCTCAGACTACAAATCAGGAAATCTGAACAATTCTAGGGGAAGATGTTACAGTGATCTGCCATAAATGCTCTGAAAATTGAATGATGAGCTCTAAAGATGTTATAAGCATTGTCTTCCTTTGGTTGTCCAGTGGATTCTGAGAAGCTTAACTTTTGAAATTGGTCTCATAAGTCTGTGAGATGGTTCCCTTTAGTTGTGTTTTCCAACAATAACACTCACCCCAGGAATTATTGTCATTTTTTAAGTCGTTAGGGAAAGGTCATTGTTTGGGTCTTGAATAGGCTTTCCATGAATTTTCTATATAATAGAAATCCTTGTTGGTTCCTACAGTGATCTAAGAGATTGCAATCTTTCCAAACTTATTTGTGCTTTGGAGTCAGGTGAACTGGGTTCATATCTCAGCTCTATGACTTACCGGCCATGTGAAAAGTGAAAGTGTAAATGTTAGTCTCTATGTCTGACTCTTTGTGACCCCATGGACTGCAGCCCACCAGGCTCCTCTGTCTATGGAATTCTCCAGGCAAGAATGCTGGCGTGGGTTGCCATTCCCTTCTCCAGGAAATCTTCCCGTCCAAGGGGTCGAAACCGCGTCTCTCACGGTTTCAGCAAGCAGATTCTTTACCATCTGAGCCATGAGAAAGCCCTATTGGCCATTGTCAATAAACTTATTTGAACCTATTGGTTTTCTTACCTATGAAATGGGGATAATATCTGTCTCATAAAGATTACATAGGATTCTGTAAGTTGCTTGGTATGATGACAGTACATGGCACATAGTCCATACTTAATGTGTGATTGTGTGTGTGTGCTTGTTGTGTCTGACACTTTGTGACCCCATAGACTGTAGCCCACCAGGCTCCTCTGTCCATGGAATTTTCTAGGCAAGAATAATGGAGTGGGTTGCCACTTTCCACTCCAGGGGATCTTCCCGACCCAGGGATTGAGATTATGTCTCTTGCATCTCCTGCACTGGCATAGGTTCTTTACTACTGGTGTCTCCTAGGAAGCCCATACTCAGTAAACAATAGTTGTGATTAACTTGGGCTTCCCTGGTAGCCCAATTATTAACTTGGCTCTGACACCAGGTTCATTTAAAAAGGAAAATAGACATATGTGTTGTGTGTAAGGGTTAAAGAAGGCATAGTCAAAGAAGGATGCTGTGGTACTTGATTTCCATTCTACCTCTTTCTTCGCCCTTGGTCTCCTCCGCCACCTCAGTTTTCACCCCTGGTCCCTGGTCAGAGTACTGTAATAGGCCGAGTAGTCTTCCTTGAGATGAAAGACAATCATATAGGACCGTGGCTTTGTCTACTGCAAGGCTCCCATTTTCAGATATCTTCCCCAAAAGGGAGAACCAAGCCATCAAGAATCAATTTGGATTTTAAAGAACTATCAGTAAAAGAAAGAGCAGCATGCTTGTGGTTCCATCTAAGAACAAGACTTTGCCCATCAGAATCTATTCTTCTCACCTGCCTGTGCCCCCAGGGTCATTACTTGTGAACTAGGGGTTATTTTGTACAAGCTTAATCACTCCTGAGACCACTCGTTGTAAGCTCAATGACCAATATTTTATTGGCTCAGCTTTTTTCATTTTTCTTTTTTCTTTTTTAGGGACAAAGTTCATCAGCATTTGGAACTAAAGCTTTACAGACAGTGGCTGGTGTAGCATTGTAACTTTTCCCTTTTCTTTATTGCCATCGGACTTATAATTAATAATAAAGCTCGACTTTTGTTCTTCTGTTTTCATCTTCCAAAGTGCAATAACTACAAACTGAACCCTAAGTAATTCTTCCATTAGGAGCTGTTCACGCAGAATTAGAGGATTGTTTAGATGAAGCTTGACTTGTCCTCCTTTTCTTTCCTTCCAACTGTGTTGGCTTGAATTTCAGTCATCTGGGGTGGGAGGTGGTCTTCGAAAATAAATGAGAATAAAGCTGCATTTGTCAATTTTAAGTCTGATTTTAACTCTTTATTAAACTATCAGAACATATTTATTTAACTAGCACATGAAAATGTGAAAATTCAATCCAGCCACTGTTTATGAGAACTAGGGCTTCTCTCATAGCTCAGCTGGTAAAGAATACTCATGCAATGCAGGGGACCTTGGTTCGATTCCTGGGTAGGGAAGATCCCCTGGAGAAGGGATAGGCTACCCACTCCAGTATTCTTGGGCTTCCCTTGTGGCTCAGCTGGTAAAGAATCCACCTGCAATGCGGGAGACCTGGGTTCCATCCCTGGGTTGGGAAGATCCCCTGGAGAAGGGAAAGGCTACCTGCTCCAGTATTCTGGCCTGGAGAATTCCATGGACTGTGTAGGTCATGGGGTCACAGAGAATCGGACACGACTGAGCAACTTTCATTTCACTCACTGTGTGCAAGGCTCAGTGGAAGACACACCAAAGATAGACAGATGAGACAGAACCTCTGACCACAAGTGTATTAAAATGTCTTAGGAGGAAAGGTGTAATTAAGAAAGAGGCCTAAGACTATGATTTGAAGCAACGAAAGCCACCCAAGCGCAGTGGGGCATTCTTTGGCTCTAGTATGCAGTGGAATTCTAAGAAAGCTTGTCAACTTGCTTAAGAGTTCTAATTGGAGGCATGTTGGCTTGTGTATAGAGCTACAGACTTTTCCCCTGGTACTTTATTGAGGTATAATTTAGATGGAATAAAATGCACAAATCTTAAGTGTATAGCTTGGTTAAGTTTTGTATATATGTATATATATATATACACATAAATGTCTGAGCATCTTGTATTAGTACATATAATCTGTATCTTCAGATCAAGATAGAGTTTATTTCCTTCACTCCAGAAACTTCCTCTGCACCCCTTTCCTGTCAATTGCCCTCCTCAGAGGTAACTCCTACCAACTTTAGAGGTAACTTCCCAGAGGTAAGTGACCTAATAGAGGTAAGTCCTAGTGACCTAATCTATGGTGACTTCAATCACCAGAGATTGCTGCTGCTGCTGCTGCTAAGTTGCTTCAGTCGTGTCCGACTCTGTGCGACCCCATAGACGGCAGCCCACCAGGCTCCGCCGTCCCTGGGATTCTCCAGGCAAGAATACTGGAGTGGGTTGCCATTTCCTTCTCCAGTGCATGAAAGGGAAAAGTGAAAGTGAAGTCGCTCAGTCGTATCCGACTCTTAGCGACCCCATGGACTATAGCCTACCAGGCTCCTCCATCCATGGGATTTTCCAGGCAAGAGTACTGGAGTGGGATGCCATTGCCTTTTCCGCACCAGAGATTAGTTGAGGGTATTTTTTTTCTTTTGTTTTTATAGAAAAAATTATTTTATAGTTGATTATTTTATAAATTATTTTATAGTTGAAACTATATAGTATAGTTGATTTATAATGTTGCATTAATTTCTACTGTACAGCAAAGTATGGTATTCAGTTAAATATACATTATATAGACATTATGTATATACATATACATTATATATATACATACATATACATATATCACCAACTCCTGGAGCTTGCTCAATCTCATGTCCATCCAGTCAGTTATGCCATCCAACCATTTCATCCTCTGTTGTCCACTTCTCCTCCTGCCTTCAATCTTTCCCAGAATCAGGGTCTTTCCAGTGAGTCAGTTCTTCCCATAAGGTGGCCAAAGTAGTGGAACTTCAGCTTCAGCATTAGCCCTTTCAATGAATATCCAGGATTGATCTCTTTTGGGATTGACTGGTTTGTTCTCCTTGCTGTCCAAGGGACTCCCAAGAGTCTTCTCCAGCAACACAGTTTGAAAGCATCAGTTCTTTGGCACTCAGCCTTCTTTATGGTCCAACTCTCACATCTGTATATAATTACTGGAAAAACCATACCTCTGACTATACGGACCTTTGTTGGCAACACTCGAACATATGTATTATATGCATACATGTAGTAAGGGATGGGGGAGCCTGATGGGCTGCCGTCTATGGGGTCGCACAGAGTCAGACACAACTGAAGCGACTTAGCAGCAGCAGCAGCAGTATATAGTAGAAAATACTCTAATATATGGTAACTGTTATTATGATTATTAGCATCTCCATATTCTCTTCTTATCTATCTACTGTAAGGCAGCATTTTCCAAGATGTGCAATGTAGTGCTGAGTGAGTGAGTGAAAGTCGCTCAGTCGTGTCCAACTCTTTGCGACCCCATGAACTCTACAGTCCATGGAATTCTCCAGGCCAGAATACTGGAGTGAGTAGCCATTCCCTTCTCCAGGGGATCTCCCAACCTAGGGATCAAACCCAGGTCTCCCTCATTTTAGGCGGATTCTTTACCAGCTGAGCCAGCAGGGAAGCCCAAGAATACTGGAGTGGGTAGCCTATTCCTTCTCCAGTAGATCTTCCTGACCAGGAATCGAACCGGGGTCTCCTGAATTGCAGGTGGATTCTTTATCAGCTGAGTTACCTGGGAAGCCCGCAATGTGGTGCTACTTGACATATATTTTACTCTATTAAGCAGAAGCAGCATTAAGAAATACTGAATCACACAGTGAAACTTTATTTCTATTCCAGTTTCCTTTAATCCCAATCATGTCAAATCAAGAACCTCAGCATGGTGTTAGTCTGATTTAACACCTCTCCAACACTTGCTAATCTTCCTTTTTAATAAAGTGAGAACAAGACACAGGCTCTTTGTGTTTAGAAGGCAACAGTAGCTAGAAATAATTCAATATTGTTTTGTCTTCACTGTTTTTTTAATTTTTACTGTTAGTAGAATGGATGGCAAGTGGTACTAGTAGTATTTATGGTAGTGATTTAATCTGTTCCTAAATTGTTTACATCTAAACAGTGAATTATCTGAAAGAAAAAAATGTTAAGAAAATAATATGGGAGGAACTTAGGGGCTGTCCTAAGTTGATCCCCTCCTGGGGGTCCCATACCCAGCTTCATGCTGACCCCCTGCCAGCACACCCAGACACTGACATATGAGTGTGCAAGGGCATATATCCTTCATCCTTGGAGTCCAGATCATCCAGATCACACAAAGAACGTGGCATGTCAGGGTCATTGGAGGTGAAGTTTTTGGTGAACCAGGTGGAGGTTAGCCAAGCAAGACCAGAGTGAGGACAGCTTTAGTCTTTGGGGAAATGGTCAAAGGGATGTTCAAACAAACTTCCACATTATGCATCATTCAGCCAGAGATATTTGAGAAAGTGCTAAGAGGATTTTAGAGACAAGTAGAACTGAGTTCAAATTGTGATTTTTGCAAATTACTGGCTGTGCAACATTGGAAAAGTAACCATTCATGGCCTGGGTTTCCTTATTTGTGAAATCGTGGTCCTAACGCCTCCCTGTCTGAGTCGTTGTGGGGATTAAATGAGGCAACATGTGTGAATAGGTTTAATGAATGTTTTGTATTGTTTTGATTATCTTGGATAGAAGTTCAAGAATGTATAGCATCTTCATTTGCTTTGTCTCTACTGGGAATCAAGCAGGACAACTTTTCTTGGCTGATTAAGCTTTACTGCTTGAAAACTTCTCGTATGCCCCTGTTTCCAATATTCTCTCCCAAATTTACCATCAAAACTTGTGGTACTGTGTCCCATCCTCTCAGCCTCTGCTCCCCTGCTAGAGAGAATTAGATATTGATCCTTGTGAATGGAGTAGCATATCTGAGTTTGGAATCTGATTTTGATGTTTCTGTTTGATACTTTGTACTTAGATCCCAGGCATTGTGCAGAGAAGTCAGTTAGATGGTAAGCTTCTTGTAGACAGTGACCATATGCTGGTCTCTGAATCTGGAGCACCTGGCACAATTTAGGTGCTCAATAAACACTGGTCCTTAGGTGCCCTGTGGCTTCACTTATTTTCTTAGTAGAATGGAATGTCTATGGTAAGCTTCTTGTAGACAGTGACCATATGCTGGTCTCTGAATCTGGAGCACCTGGCACAATTTAGGTGCTCAATAAACACTGGTCCTTAGGTGCCCTGTGGCTTCACTTATTTTCTTAGTAGAATGGAATGTCTTGGAAAGCAGGACCATGTCTGCCTGTTCAGTGTTGAATCTCTCGTACTTGGTGGGCTCTCAAGAGCCCCAGGTTGAAAGAATGAATGAATGAATGAATGAGGCAAAATGGAGGTTGGTTTTTCTTTTCTGTGTTTGAGACTAGGATGTGAGCAGATAACCAGGCCTGCATGATGGGGGAGCCAGTCACTGGCCAGACCTGTGTGCAGCTGGTCTGATCTGCTCTCTTTGTTGGCAAACGCTCTGCCAGAGGCCCCCCTCCAGTGCACCTGCCTGGATTGATCATCTTCTTTGTGATAAACAGGAAGGAAAATCATTATAGCACAAACGCCTTGTCATTCCACATGCCTCTGCCTGTGATAAATGTTCTCCATTTACAGAGTCGTCATTGGAAACCTAGAGGGAATGATTGCCATCCAGCTTAACCTGGAGCAGGTTCACCATTAAATAACTCCTGTAATTTCCACTGCTCAGCATTCATCTTTTCCTTGCAGGGCTGGGGAGGAAACAGGGGTTTTGATGTCAAGACAGACAAATCTGCCACCTAATTGCTCTTTTGTCATCTGAGCATTGCTGTGAGGAAGTGGACAAGAGGGAGTGTCATCAGATGGACAGACATTTGGGGCCACTGGAGCTTTTTAACACTTTTGGTGGAAGCATTTGGCATGATCCAACAAAACTGGTAATACACAGATTCAATAACCCAGCAAGTGAAGTCTTCAGTATTTACCCTGGAGAGTTGCCTGCATTTGTGCTTGCAGAAAGCTCAGAACAGCATTGTGTGTAACAGCCCAGATATGAACAAGATTAAATAGCCATCAACATAATGGTATGTTTTTATAACTTCGTGTATTTATACATTAGAATATTCTACAGAAAAGAAAACAAATGACTCTGGCATACATGATTCTTTACAAGAATAGTGAAACAATACACAAGAGAGAACATATGCTATGAGCCCATTCATATAGAATCGAACACAGAGGAAAGTGAATATATTGTTTAGGTCTACATACAAAGGAAAAAAGATATAAAGACAAGGAAATAAATGATCGCCATAGAAGTTAAGATAGTGGTTGAAAGTTACTATAGAGGGGAGGAAGAGGCATTGATATAGGAATGGGACCCAGGGGTGCTTTGGGGTTGTTATTCTGATTCTAGTTCTTCACCTGGGTGTTGGTTGTGACAAAGATACTCACTTTATAAGTATTTGCTAAGCTGAGCCTTTGTGCAATTTTCTGTATACAGGTTATTGTTGTGGTTCAGTTGCTAAGTTATGTCTGACTCTTTGCAACCCCATGGCACGCCAGCCTTCCCTGTCCTTCAGTACTTCCCAGAGTTTGCTCAGAGTCATTTCTACTGACTTGATGATGCTATCTAACCATCTCATCCTCTGCCGCCCCCTTACTTTACAATAAAATATATTTAAAAAATTCAGCCTATACATATTGAGCTGTCATTTATCCTAGTCTTTAGGCCAGTGCTTCTCAAACTTGCAAAATGCTAAAATCGAGCCAGGACTTTTGTTAAAGTGCAGGTCCCTAAGTGCCTGGTGATTTTCATAACTGTGGGACTGATGTGTGATTGCTTTATAAAGGAATTTTTGAAAGATTAGTTTAGAGCAAGTTTTTGCATTAGAATCACTTGGGATGCTTTAAGAATGACTGTTGTCTGGATTCTACCCCCAGAGCATCTGGTTTGATGGGTCTCAGGGCCAATTTGAACATCAAGATTTTTTTAAAGCTCTCCAAATGATTTCAGTGTTCAGCTCAGTTGAGACTAGTGTTTCTTAAATTGTAAACTGGGTTTCTATTTGGTTACCTGAGGATCCTATGAAAATTCAGATTCTGATTCAATGAGTCTGAATGGACCTGAGATTCTGCATTTCTTATAGGTTCCCAGGTGATGAGGATGCTGCTGGCACATGGACCACACTTGAATTAGCAAAGGTTTCGAGCCTTTGGAATCAGACATGACTGAGTCTCAGCTCTGACCCTAAATTGCTGTGTTACCTGGGGCAAGGACTGAACCTTGCTGGGCCTCAATTCATTCATCTATAAAACAGATAACTTTCTAGCAGAGTATCAGGCAGAGAGTAAGTGCTCAGTAGAGATGGCTTTGCTGGTCTGATGTGAGGAGCTCCCAGAGGTTATTGACAGTGGGTGTAGCTTCTAGCGTTGACTCTGTTTCTTCATTGCCTTGAACCCTGAAACCTCATAAGGAGCTCATTGCGAGGGTCAGGTAGAGGGTCAGCAAACCCTGCAGGCCCATTAGTTTAGGAGAAAAGTGTAGTGAGGGCTGCAGCGGATGAGGGCATCTGAGGTTGAAGTGGAATCTTTGACCAAGCCTGCTGGGGACTGAAGAGAATACAAGACAAGCCACGAATTCTGAGGACAGAAGTCCTTGATGTTGGACTTCTTTGGACTTGCCTTTATTTTCTGTGTGTATATCCATATATACATATGTGTATATACATGTTGTTGCTGTTTAGTAACTAAGTCATGTCCAACTCTTTTGCGACCCCATGGACTATAGCCCTCCAGGTTCCTCTGTCCATGGGATATCCCAGGGAAGAATACCAGAAGGGAAGGTGTTGCCATTCCCTTCTCCAGGGCATCTTCCTGAACCAGGGGTCGAAGTCATATCTTCTGCATTGCAGGTGGATTCTTTACCACTGAGCCACCTGGGAAGCCCCCGGCACAGAGAAGATATTGTTAAAAGTGTTTCACTTGAATGATATGTTGGCTTCTGTCTCTTGTGTTCTTGGAAACATCGCAGCTGCAGGTGACTCAGTGTAGGCTCAAGTGTGTGGTGGCTGATCTTGTAAATGTCTGCATTTTTTATTTTTTTGATGGCCAGTTTGAGTGCCATGGTGTGAAAGCCCCTTTGCACTTCAAAGTACTATCACTTTAGGTCAGTGGTGCAAACCAGCTTTTAATAACATTATTTGCAGAGAAGAAAGGAAAAAGAAACTTTATTAAACTTCATCATTCTCTCCCTGCACCCTAGCATCATGTCTGAGTCACCTCTCAGTCACTGATCTGTTCTGGCTGCAATTAAAGTCAAATCGCCTTTGGGACCAGAGCAGTCTCATCTTTATTTACAGCACCTGCAAATCATGTTGTTCCTCCTAATTTTAACAGCTTCTTCAGTGGCAAAAATCTCTCCTCTGAAGGAGTGGGTGGGGAAGTGATAAAGAACAGTTACTGAGCTCTTTCTTCTGGGGATAGGATGGAGGAGACTGGGCCAGGAGAAGGGGGCATTTGTGCTGTGGCAGTAGATGTCCCCCACCCTCTGGATTCAAATGTGGGTGCTGCCTTTTATCGACTGAATGACCTTGAGCAGGTCATGGAAACTTGCTGAACCTCAGTCATCTTGTCAATAAGATGATGGGAGATCAATGGCTGGTCAACCAATCCAGTGGACTGTAGGAACCCAAGGAGATCAATGTGAAAAAATTCTTATGTTTTTAGTAGTAGTGAGAGGGAGCAAAAGGTGGGAGAATCTGTAATAATCCTATTACAATAAATCTGTTACAGAAGAACCTTCAAGTTGTGAACTTTCAAAGATGCAAACTTGCGTCCACATGTCCAATCATGTAAGCTAGTTCACGTGTCTGGTGTCCACCGACAAATGCGTGCATCCTCTACAAGTGGTTGTGCTTTTGTGTCCTAGGGTTGTGTAAACAGTACTGTATAGAGTACAGAGTACAGTATCTTTATTTCAAGCCCAGGATGTCCAGAAGCAAGTGGAAAATCAGCAGTGGAAAATCAGCTAGTACTACTGTACTTTTCATGATACTGTACTGTAAGATTAAAAATGTTTTCTTTAATTTTGTGTTTGTTTGTTTATGTATTATTTGTGGGAAAAGTATTATAAACCCATATCAGTACAGTACTAATAGATAGCTGAATGTGTTAGTTGGATATGTAGGCTAACTTTATTGGACTTTCGAACAAATTGGACTTACAAACACATACTCAGAATGGAACTCATTCATATGTAGGCGACTTACTGTATTTAAATCATCAGGCTCACTGCTTGTTTGAAACCCTTCTCATCATGTATCATCATGCTGAAATGCCTTTTCTTCTATGTCTGTCTCTCTATGCCTTTATCTCCTTGCCTATTTCCATCAAATTCATTCGGCAGTAATTTATAATTTATAATAATAAACATGATGTGCTAGTCACTGAACAAGACAGATGTGGCTTCCATTCGTAAGTAGCTTTTGTTGCTGTTGTTTAGTCGCTAACTCAACGTCTGACTCTTTTGCGACCCTATGGACTGTAGCCTGCCAGGCTCCTCCGTCCATGGGATTTCCCAGGCAAGAATACTGGGAGTGGGTTGCCATTTCCTTCTCCAGTGGATCTTTCAAATCCAAGGATCAAATTTGCATCTCCTGTATTGCCTGCTGAGTCACCAGAAAAGCCCTGTAAATAGCTCACAAGCTAATAATGGAAGAGAAGGTTGGAAAAAACTCACATGCCTGACTATGTGATTATCATCATGCCACACTCCAGGAAGGGAAAGTGTCTGGAGTTAAGAGAACATATAGCAAGGAGACCAAATCACACTAAAGGGCCAGGGAGCCCTCTGTGCAGATGGTGTTTCTATGCAGAGACATGAAGGATCCCTGGGAATTAACCAGATGGAAGGAAGGAATAGTGTTCCAGGCAGGTGGAACAGCATGTGCTAAGATCTAGAGCTGGAATAAAGTAAGTGAAAGGAGAGGTAAAGTCGAGAGCGGAGAGATCAGGTAGGCAAGTCACTTTGTTAGAGCAGTGGGTGTGTTGTCACAGGAGGCTCCTGCTGTGGTGACACAGTCCTGGCCATGACGACACAACCAAAACAAAAGAGAACACATAAGCAAAGAAAACAACAGTGAGAAGCAGTCTGGTTCTGCTTCCCCTGCATCATTGGCAACCTTTTCTCTAAACGATGCTTTTTCCTTTTTTTTTTTTTTTTTAATAGACTGTGTTGTTTAGAGCAATTTTAGGTTCACAGCAAATGAGCAGGAGGTATGGAAATTTCCCGTACACTCTCTACCCCACCACAAGCATAGTTTCCCAAATTGTCAGTGTTAAAATGTGTTTCTTCAGTCGCCAGCTTAGGACTTTGTGTATGTGTAAGCAGGTCTTTCTTAGAAGAAGTCAAGTTATTCCTTGCCCTTCTGACTCCAGAGGGAAGGTTGGGAGGATAGGAGAAGGCAAAAATAATTTCCAGTCAGTGTTGGACTGAGCTCTCCATGCGGGTAAACAGAACTCTGAGACATAGAACAGTGGTGCAGTAGTCTACTCATTTAATAAGATTCCTTAGGCTTCTCTGGTGGCTCAGACGGTAAAGAATCTGCCTGCAGTGTGAGAGACCCAGGTTTGATCCCTGGGTTGGGACTATCCCCTGGAGAAGGGAACGGCACCCCACTCCAGTATTCTTGCCTGGAGAATTCCAAGGACAGAGGAGCCTGGTGGGCTACAGTCTATGGGGTTGCAGAGAGCCGGGCACAGCTGAGTGACTAACACTTTCACTTTCACTTGCTTGACAGTCCTCTCTGAAGCTGGTATTAATCACCCTCTGACATTGTTCTAGTCCACGCCCTCCCCCTCCAGCTGGACTCAAGCAGACAGATTTGCCCCCCAGGGGATGGTGGCCTTCCCACGTTTCCATGAAAAGTTCATTACCAAGCCCAGGCAATCACATTTACATTGCTAATTGAAGAAGAAAGCTACCGTAAGTGCAAGAGTAAGAATTATTGGGCAGTATCAGGAAAAACATGCCCAGTTCCCCCTGGGGGTGTCAGTCTCAGCAACCACAACAGGACACTCTGCCTGATGCTAATAAAAGAGATGCTTAAAATGAGCACCGAGGAAAATCAGCAGACTCCAGAGACTC
This sequence comes from Giraffa tippelskirchi, assembly GCF_054371585.1. NCBI lineage: Eukaryota > Metazoa > Chordata > Mammalia > Artiodactyla > Giraffidae > Giraffa > Giraffa tippelskirchi. The sequence goes on from NC_137287.1 coordinate 28,927,711, forward strand.
TCAGCGATCGCCTCTGACGTGGACTTTTGAGATATTTTAGTGCGATGGGATTTAATTGAAGTGGAGCAGGGTAGCAAATGGATTTCATTTCTTAAGAGGGTTCTCCTAGGGCCAAGGAGATATCTAAGCTGAACTGGTTCCACTGTTTTTCAAACCACTGATTTGGCCTGGCAAAACCCTGTTCCCTGTGAATAGATCCTACCCCTTCACCTCGGCCATCACTTGACCTGTGACTCCATAGGAGGAGTCAAATTATTCACCTGTAGATCATGGACATGAATTTGAGCAAATTCTGGGGAGATGGTGAAGGACAGAGATGCCTGGTGTGCTGCAGTCCATGGGGCCACAAAGAATCAGACACAACTGAGCGACTGAACAAGATCATGGCCACAGGTCCTCCTCTCCCCCTTGGCAGGCACAACAAAGGGGAAAACCACCCCCATCTCCCAAAATGACAGGACGATGAACTCTGACTGTCATGTGTTTTGATGACTGCTCCTTGCTCTCCGTGAAGAACTTGATGTAAAATCCTCAGCGTGGGGGTGTTTAAAAAATATGAATTGGTTGTCACTGAGGGGGTTAGCAGAACAGGACCAGTCTCTCTGGATCAGGGTTTCATGTTTCGAGCAAAATAGGTTGTGAAGACCTTTTTGGTAACTATTTAAATATGGTGTACTTCAAAGGGCTGTGGGTTAGTTGACATTAGCCTAGATAGCACCACTGAGAGAGAAACACAAGAGTATACTTGTGTACCTGTGGACTCCTAGGTCCATTTAAAAAAAAAAAATTATGGTCTTCTCCAGAAGATGGCGGAGGAATAGGACGAGGAGACCACTCTCTCCTCCACAAATTTATCGAAAGAACATCTGAACGCTGACCAAACTTCACAAAACTACTTCTGAAGGCTGGCTGAGGACGTCAGGCTTTCACAAAAACTGCGCATTATCTTCAAAAGAGGTAGGAGAAATTATAAAAGATAAAAAGAGAGACAAAAGAGTTAGGGACGGAGACCCGTCCCGGGGAGGGAGTCGTAAAAGAGGAGGAATTTCCAAGCACCAGGAAACCCTCTCACCAGCGGGTGTGGGGGAGGATTTTTTATCTCGGAGGGCAACGTAACTGGGAGGAAAAAATAAATAAAATCGACAGATTACGTGCCTAAAGCAACTCCCAGCAAAGAACCCCAGACGCTCGCATCATCCGCCACCAGCAAGTGGGGGCTGAACGGAGAGGAGCGGGCGGCATTGCCTAGGGTAAGGACCGGGCCCGAGTGCCCCGAGGGCAATCTGAGGGAGCTAACGTGAGATAGTAACCTAAACTGTGGGACAGCGAGAGAGAGAGAGAACTATCCCGCGAAAAGCCCAACTCTAAGGCACTGCCGGCCCGCTCACAGAACAAAGGACTGAGCGATACCAGAGGAGAGCTAGCCGGCTGCGGACTGCGCCATCCCCCGCCGGACACAGCGGGCAGGCGGGGCCCGCCAGAGCCGGAAAGGGGCAAACTCGGCTCCAGAGAGGGCACCCCCTACCAAACTGCAAACAGGCTCCCAGTTTTTAAGCAAAGACTGCCTGAGATCCCGGAGGGTCGACAGCAGCCGGGAGGGTCGCAGCCAGAGACCAGCTCCCCAGAACCGACACAAAGCACACCGGAGCCGGGCGCGCCCGTAAACCGAGGCGGGGACCAGGGAGGTGATAAGCCGCACCGCCCCAACAGGGGACAGCGCCCTCGCCAAACTCCTGGCCGCCTGGGCAGCTCCGACCGGGAACGGCACAAGCCGCGGGCAAAATCGAGTCTGCGCCTTTGTGGAGTAACCGGGAGCCTGAACCTGAGCGGCTTAGTCCTGGGAAGTGCACGCAGCTCAGGGCCCGCTCCCCGGCCGAGTAACCTGAAGCCTGAGCAGGGTAGACGGGGAAAGCACACACGCCGTGAGCGGGGGCGAACCCAGTGCGGCCGAGACACTGCGAGCTTACCACACACACGCCAGAATTGCAGTGTTCCTTCCTCCCCACAGCACGATTGAACAAGCGAACCTAAAGAGATCACCTCCACCGCTTTGTTGCAGGGCGGAAATTAGATACTGAAGAGATCTCCAAACAGAAGCCAAATAAACAGAGGGAAGTGCTTTGGAAGGGACAGGCCAACAGATTAAGATCCCTGTAGCTAATACCGACTGCATTAAAAAGGACCTACAGATCTTGAAAAGTATAAGCAGGAATAAGGATCTATCTAAAACTGAGCAGATCCCACACTGCTCACAACAGCTCCAGAGAAAGTCCGGGATATATATATTTTTTACTATTATTATTTTTTTTTAATTTTTTTTTTTAATTAAAAAAAATTTTTTTTTCTCTTCTTTCCTTTTTCTTCAAGTCCTCTATTGCACCTTTAACTTTCATTTTCATAACCCACTATTAACTTGCAAAAAAAAAAAAAAAAAAACCCCTATTTTTGAAGCAAACTACATACATATATCTTATACCTTTTGTGTTTTTTTTTTTTTTTAATGTTTTTTTCCTGTTCTACATTTTTTTACTGTTTCTTTTTTTACTGTTTTACTGTTTTTTTTTCTTTTTACACTGTTCCCTTTTTTCTTTTTTTTTTTTTTTTTAGATTGTAAGTTTTATAAGAGTCTAACCTCTACTCTAGATTTTTAATCTGTGTTTTACATATTTGATATCAACTTTGTACATTTAAGAACCCAATCTTTAGGACCCATTTTTACTCAGGAGTGTGATCACTGGCCTGATCACTCTCTCCCCCTATTGATGCTCTTTCTTCTCCCCCAGGGAACCTCTATCTCCCACCCTCCTCCTTCTCTTCTCAACCCAATTCTGTGAATCTCTGAGGGTGTTCTGGGTACCGGAGAACACTTCAGGAGCAGGATACTGCCCAGATCTCTCTCTCCCCTCTTAATTCCTCCCTTTCTACTCATGCTCACCTCTGTTACCTTCCTCCCCCCTCTCTATGTATCTCTGTGAATCACTCTGAGGGTTCCAAACTGTGGAAAGCACAGAGGGAAGTGCTTACTGGCTAGATTGCTCTCTCCACATTTGAATTCCCCTCTTCCCCTCCTGGTCACTTCAACCCACCCCCCCCACCTCATCTCTCCATGTAACTCAGTGAACCTTTCTGGGTATCCCTCACTGTGGAGAATCTTTTCACCATTAACCTAAAAGTTTTATTATTGAGGCTGTATGGAAGGAGAAGTCTTGAGGCTACTGCAAGAATAAGACTGAAAGCCAGGGGAAACATTAATTAATAAGAGACCATCCAATAGCTTCCATAAATTCACTGAAACCAAGCTCCACCCAAGAGATAATAAGTTCCAGAGCAAGACATACCACGCAAATTCTCCAGCAACGCGGGAACATAGACCTGAGCATCAATATACAGGCTGCCCAGAGGCACACCAAATCCATAGACATCTCAAAAATTAATACTGGTCACTCCATTACACTCAAGAGAGCAGAAATCCAGCTCCACCCACCAGAACACCGACACAAGCTCCCCCAACCAGGAAACCTTGACAAGCCACCTGTCCAACCCCAACCGCAGTGAGGAACCTCCACAACAAAGAGGAACTTCATACTACCAGAATACAGAAGGGCCACGCCTAACACAGCAATCTAAACAAGATGAAAAGGCAGAGAAATACTCAGCAAGTAAAGGAAAATGAGAAATGCCCACAAAGCCAAACAAAAGAGGAGGAGATAGGGAATCTATCCGAAAAAGAATTTAGAATAAGGATAATAAAAATGATCCAAAATCTTGAAAGCAAAATGGAGTTACAGATAAATAGCCTGGAGACAAAGATTGAGAAGATGCAAGAAATGTTTATCAAGGACTTAGAAGAAATAAAAAGGAATCAATATAGAATGAATAATGAAATAAAGGAGATAAAAGACACTCTGGAGGGAACCAACAGTAGAATAACGGAGGCAGAAGATAGGATAAGTGAGGTAGAAGATAGAATGATGGAAATAAACGAAGCAGAGAGGAAAAAAGAAAAAAGAATCAAAAGAAATGAGGAAAACCTCCGGGACCTCTGGGACAATATGAAACGCCCCAACATTCGAATCATAGGAGTCCCAGAAGAAGAAGATAAAAGGAAAGGCCATGAAAAAATACTCGAGGAGATAATAGTTGAGAATTTCCCTAAATTGAGGAAAGAAATAGTCACAGAAGTCCAAGAAACCCAGAGAGTTCCAAACAGGATAAACCCAAGGCGAAACACCCCAAGACACATAGTAATCAAATTAACAAAGATCAAACACAAAGAACAAATATTAAAAGCAGCAAGGGAAAAACAACAAATAACACACAAGGGGATCCCCATAAGGATAACAGCTGATCTTTCAATAGAAACCCTTCAGGCTAGAAGGGAATGGCAGGACATACTTAAAGTAATGAAAGAGAATAATCTACAACCCAGATTACTGTACCCAGCAAGGATCTCATTCAGATATGAAGGAGAATTCAAAAGCTTTACAGGCAAGCAAGAGCTGAGGGAATTCAGCACCACCAAATCAGCTCTCCAGCAAATGCTAAAGGATCTTCTCTAAACAGGAAACACAGAAAGGATGTTTCAACACGAACTCAAAACAACAAAGTAAATGGCAACGGGATCATACTTATCAATAATTACCTTAAATGTAAATGGGTTGAATGCCCCAACCAAAAGGCAAAGGGTTGCTGAATGGATACAAAAACAAGACCCCTATATATGCTGTCTACAAGAGACCCACCTCAAAACTAGGGACACACACAGGCTGAAAGTGAAAGGATGGAAAAACATATTCCATGCAAACGGAGACCAAAAGAAAGCAGGAGTCGCAATACTCATTTCAGATAAAATAGACTTTAAAATAAAGGATGTGAAAAGGGACAAAGAAGGACACTACATAAAGATCAAAGGATCAATTCAAGAAGAAGACGTAACAATCATAAATATATATGCACCCAACATAGGAGCACCACAATATATAAGGCAAATACTAACAAGTATGAAAGGGGAAATTAACAATAACACAATAATAGTGGGAGACTTTAATACTCCACTCACGCATATGGATAGATCAACTAAACAGAAAATTAACAAGGAAACACAAACTTTAAATGATACAATAGACAAATTAGATTTAATTGATATTTACAGGAGTTTCCACCCCAAAACAATCAATTTTACCTTTTTCTCAAGTGCACATGGAACTTTCTCCAGGATAGATCACATCCTGGGCCATAAATCTAGCCTTGGTAAATTCAAAAAAATTGAAATCATCCCAGCCATCTTCTCTGACCACAATGCAGTAAGATTAGACCTCAATTACAGGAAAAAAACTATTAAAAGTTCCAACATATGGAGGCTAAACAACACGCTTCTGAATAACCAACAAATCACAGAAGAAATCAAAAAAGAAATAAAATTATGCATAGAAACGAATGAAAATGAAAACACAACAACCCAAAACCTATGGGACACTGTAAAAGCAATACTAAGGGGAAGGTTCATAGCAATACAGGCGTACCTCAAGAAACAAGAAAAAAATCAAATAAATCAACTAACTCTACACCTAAAGCAACTAGAGAAGGAAGAAATGAAAAACCCCAGGGTCAGTAGAAGGAAAGAAATCTTAAAAATTAGGGCAGAAATAAATGCAAAAGAAACAAAAGAGACCATAGCAAAAATCAACAAAACTAAAAGCTGGTTTTTCGAGAAGATAAACAAAATTGATAAGCCATTAGCCAGACTCATCAAGAAACAAAGGGAGAAGAATCAGATCAACAAAATTAGAAATGAAAATGGAGAGATCACAACAGATTCCACAGAAATACAAAGGATCATAAGAGACTACTACCAACAGCTATATGCCAATAAAATGGACAACTTGGAAGAAATGGACAAATTCTTAGAAAAGTATAACTTTCCAAAACTGAACCAGGAAGAAATAGAAGATCTTAACAGACCCATCACAAGCACGGAAATCGAAAGTGTAATCAGAAATCTTCCAGCAAACAAAAGCCCAGGACCAGACGGCTTCACAGCGGAATTCTACCAAAAATTTAGAGAAGAGCTAACACCTATCCTGCTCAAACTCTTCCAGAAAATTGCAGAAGATGGTAAACTTCCAAACTCATTCTATGAGGCCACCATCACCCTAATTCCAAAACTAGACAAAGATGTCACAAAAAAGGAAAACTACAGGCCAATATCACTGATGAACATAGATGCAAAAATCCTTAATAAAATTCTAGCAAACAGAATCCAACATCATATTAAAAAGATCATACATCATGACCAAGTGGGCTTTATCCCAGGAATGCAAGGTTTTTTTAACATCCGCAAATCAATCAATGTAATACACCACATTAACAAATTGAAAGAAAAAAACCATATGGTTATCTCAATAGATGCAGAAAAAGCCTTTGACAAAATTCAGCATCCATTTATGATTAAAACCCTCCAGAAAGCAGGAATAGAAGGAACATATCTCAACATAATAAAAGCTATATATGACAAACCCACAGCAAACATTATCCTCAATGGTGAAAAATTGAAAGCATTTCCCCTAAAGTCAGGAACAAGGCAAGGATGCCCACTTTCACCACTACTATTCAACATAGTTTTGGAAGTTTTGGCCACAGCAATCAGAGCTGAAAAAGAAATAAAAGGAATACAGATAGGAAAAGAAGAAGTAAAACTCTCACTGTTTGCAGATGACATGATCCTCTACATAGAAAACCCTAAAGACTCTACTAGAAAATTACTAGAGTTGATCAATGAATATAGTAAAGTTGCAGGATATAAAATTAACACACAGAAATCCCTTGCATTCCTATACTCCAATAATGAGAAAACAGAAAGAGAAATTAAGGAAACAATACCATTCACCATTGCATCAAAAAGAATAAAATACTTAGGAATATATCTACCTAAAGAAACAAAAGACTTATATATAGAAAACTATAAAACACTGATGAAAGAAATCAAAGAGGACACAAACAGATGGAGAAATATACCGTGTTCATGGATTGGAAGAATCAATATAGTGAAAATGAGTATTCTACCCAAAGCAATCTACAGATTCAATGCAATCCCTATCAAGCTACCAATGGTATTTTTCACAGAACTAGAACAAATCATCTCACAATTTGTATGGAAATATAAGAAACCTCGAATAGCCAAAGCAATCTTGAGGAAGAAGAATGGAACTGGAGGAATCAACCTGCCTGACTTCAGACTCTACTACAAAGCCACAGTCATCAAGACAGTATGGTACTGGCACAAAGATAGAAATATAGATCAATGGAACAAAATAGAAAGCCCAGAGATAAACCCACGCACATATGGACACCTTATCTTCGACAAAGGAGGCAAGAATATACAATGGAGAAAAGACAACCTCTTTAACAAGTGGTGCTGGGAAAACTGGTCAACCACTTGTAAAAGAATGAAACTAGAACACTTCCTAACACCGTACACAAAAATAAACTCAAAATGGATTAAAGATCTAAACGTAAGACCAGAAACAATAAAACTCCTAGAGGAAAACATAGGCAAAACACTCTCCGACATAAATCACAGCAGGATCCTCCATGACCCACCTCCCAGAATATTGGAAATAAAAGCAAAAATAAACAAATGGGACCTAATTAAAATTAAAAGCTTTTGCACAACAAAGGAAACTATAAACAAGGTGAAAAGACAGCCTTCAGAATGGGAGAAAATAATAGCAAATGAAGCAACAGACAAACAATTAATCTCAAAAATATACAAGCAACTTCTGCAGCTGAATTCCCGAAAAATAAATGACCCAATCAAAAAATGGGCCAAAGAACTAAACAGACATTTCTCCAAAGAAGACATACAGATGGCTAACAAACACATGAAAAGATGCTCAACATCACTCATTATTAGAGAAATGCAAATCAAAACCACAATGAGGTATCATTTCACACCAGTCAGAATGGCTGCTATCCAAAAGTCTACAAGCAATAAATGCTGGAGAGGGTGTGGAGAAAAGGGAACCCTCTTACACTGTTGGTGGGAATGCAAACTAGTACAGCCACTATGGAGAACAGTGTGGAGATTCCTTAAAAAACTGGGAATAGAACTGCCATATGACCCAGCAATCCCACTGCTAGGCATATACACCGAGGAAACCAGAATTGAAAGAGACGCGTGTACCCCAATGTTCATCGCAGCACTGTTTACAATAGCCAGGACATGGAAGCAACCTAGATGTCCATCAGCAGATGAATGGATAAGGAAGCTGTGGTACATATACACAATGGAATATTACTCAGCCATTAAAAAAAATACATTTGAACCGGTTCTACTGAGATGGATGAAACTGGAGCCCATTATACAGAGTGAAGTAAGCCAGAAAGAAAAACAACAATACAGTATACTAATGCATATATATGGAATCTGAAAGATGGTAACGATAACCCTATATGCGGGACAGAATGAGAGACACAGATGCATGGAACAATTTTATGGACTCTGAGGGAGAAGGTGAGGGTGGGACGTTCTGGGAGAATGGCATTGAGACATGTGTATTGTCATATGTGAAACAGAGCACCATTCCATGTTCGATGCATGTGACAAGGGCTCGGGGCCGGGGCAGTGGGATGATCCAGAGGGATGGGAGGGGGAGGGAGGTGGGTGGGGGGTTCGGGAAGGGGAACACATGTAAACCCATGGCTGATTCTTGTCAATGTATGGCAAAAACTATTACAATATTGTAAAGTAATTAGCCCCCAAGTAAAATAAATAAATTTATAAAAAATAAAAAAAAAAAAAAAAAAAAAAAAAAAAAAAAAAATTATTTATTTACTTGGCTATGCATGCCAAATAAATATTTTGCAAGTATTTATTTATTTACTTAGTTGCAGCAAGTGGGATCTAGTTCCTTGACCAGGGATGGAACCTGGGCCCCCCTGCATTGGGAGCAAGGAGACTTAGCCACTGGACCACCAGGGAAGGCCCTCTTAGCTCCATTTTAACTTGAAGGCTCCCTTTGAATTTCTTTCAGAAAGCTTTTAAATATGGAAAACCCCAAATGTAAATGAAAATATGATGAAAAAGAGTGACATCTGCAAGATGGCGAGATAGGAGCTTCCTACATCATCCCCCCTCCCATGGAACATCGATTTTGACAATCACCCACAGACAAGGGTACTTTTGTAGGGAATTGGGAGTCCAGTGGAAAGGTTCCAGCACATCCTTGGAGCAAAAAGCCCAAGAATAGACACATTGAAGGGATAAGAACAGCTTCACTTTACCCATGTCATCCTCTGCTCCCTGATGACACAGCTCAGTGTCAGAGAGACCCCCTTTATTTAGTCGGAGAAAAGCGAGAGTGTGTGAGTGAGGGCGTGGCTTCCCCAGTCATGTGGGATGGTTGCCCAAGAGGCTGGCTTCTGTCTCTCCCCATCAAAATAGTGAGGCGAGCTGCAGGATTGAGAGATGGAGAGAGGCAGGGAGCTTAGCAACCAGGGCTCAGCGAGCATCAAAGGGAGGGAGATCCTAGTAAGTTCTTCCCTGGACTCCAGCAAGGAGGTTGTCCACTGGCTGCTAGGGATGTTATCTATGGACCTCTAAACTGACCCACCTCCGCATGGTCGGATCCCTGTGTCTGCCCATAGACCGTGCGCGGGAACCTTTGCAGACAGTGAGCATGCGCAAGCAGAGAGCCTGCCAGACTGCGGGGCTGGGAAAAAGCACACGAACTTGAAGATCACAGGGCACTGCCCTTGGGAAACAAAACGGAGGCTTTTAACACCCGCCTGGCTTTGTGGGACTAAGCAAGGGAAACGATCTTATGGATTCTCCTCTTTGTGGATTCTCTAACACTTCCTGGATCCCACAGCCCCTGTCTCCTCTTCCTGTTCTGGATTATCTGAAATGTTACTTTCCTCACTTCTATGCACTTCCCATGACTGTGTCTGACTCTGGGACCAAGAGGTGGAAGAGAAAGATAGTAGAAAGCAATGGAGATGCTCTTCCCTCTGTCAGAGTTTTATGTATTTGTCCAATGGCAGCTGCCTCCACCATTTCCACTGCTGTCTTCAGATGGCTTGGTGGCTGGGGCAGAAGAGATGGGAAGGAGCATAAAAATGGGAAATTACTTCTCTCCTGGGACCTTCTAGGTGCACTCTTTCTCACTTCTTAGATTAGAATGAGGAATCCCTTGGAGCTCTTAGTGTCTACACCCAGTGACTACTTTGGGATTTTTGCATGCCTGTGGGTCCAGGCTGCATTTTGGACTCTTTTGTTGACCATGATGGCTACTCAATTTCTTCTAAGGGATTCTTGCCCACAGTAGTAGATATAATGGTCATCTGAGTTAAATTCACCCATTCCAGTCCATCTTAGTTCGCTGATTCCTAGAATGTCGACGTTCACTCTTGCCATCTCCTGTTTGACCACTTCCAGTTTGCCTTGATTCATGGACCTAACATTCCAGGTTCCTATGCAATATTGCTCTTTACAGCATTGGACTTTGCGTCTACTACCAATCATATCCACAGTTGGGTATCGTTTTTGCTTTGGCTCCATCCCATCATTCTTTCTGGAGTTATTTCTCCACTGATCTCCATTAGCATATTGGGCACCTACTGACCTGGGGAGTTTATCTTTCAGTGTCCTATCCTTTTGTCTTTTCATACTGTTCATGGGGTTCTCAAGGCAAGAATACTGAAGTGGTTTGCCATGCCCTTCTCCAGTGGACCACAATCTTTCAAACCTCTCCACCATGACCCATCAGTCTTGGGTGGCCCCACATGGCATGGCTTAGTTTCATTGAGATAGACAAGGCTGTGGTCCGTGTGATCAGATTAGCTAATTTTCTGTAATTTTAGTTTTAGTGTATCTGCCCTCTGATGCCCTCTTGCAACACTTACCGTCTTACTTGGATTTCTCTTACCTTGGGCCTTGGGTAATTCCTCTCGCCGCCGCCGCCGCCACCGGCCCCAGCCCCCCGGCCAGGCCTAGGCCCTGTCGGCCGCCGTCCCCGGCCCCCGGCCCGGCCTAGCCCCTGTCGGCCGCCGCCCCTGGCTCCCGGCCCGGCCTAGCCCCTGTCGGCCGCCGCCCCCGGCTCCCGGCCCCCCGGCCCGGCCTAGCTCCTCTCGGCCACGCTTCTGCGCCGAGCCGTCGCAGCCGCCTCGCTTCCAAGTCTATGCCCCGACCAGTAACTCCAAAGAAGCTGAAGTTGAACGGTTCTATGAAGACCTACAAGACCTTCTAGAACTAACACCCAAAAAAGATGTCCTTTTCATTATAGGGGAATGGAATGCAAAAGTAGGAAGTCAAGAAACACCTGGCGTAACAGGCAAGTTTGGCCTTGGAGTACAGAATGAAGCAGGGCAAAGGCTAATCGAGTTTTGCCACGAGAACGCACTGGTCATAGCAAACACCCTATTCCAACAACACAAGAGAAGACTACACGTGGACATCACCAGATGGTCAACACCGAAATCAGATTGATTATATTCTTTGCAGCCAAAGATGGAGAAGCTCTATACAGTCAGCAAAAACAAGACCAGGAGCAGACTGTGGCTCAGATCATGAACTGCTTATTGCCAAATTCAGACTTAAATTGAAGAAAGTAGGGAAAACCACTAGACCATTCAGGTATGACCTAGATCAAATCCCTTATGAGTATACAGCGGAAGTGAGAAATAGATTTAAGGGACTAGATCTGATAGACAGAGTGCCTGATGAACTATGGACAGAGGTTCGTGACATTGTACAAGAGACAGGGATCAAGAAAATCCCCACGGAAAAGAAATGCAAAAAAGCAAAATGGCTGTCTGAGGAGGCCTTACAGATAGCTGGGAAGAGAAGAGAAGCGAAAAGCAAAGGAGAAAAGGAAAGATATTCCCATCTCAATGCAGAGTTCCAAAGAATAGCAAGGAGAGATAAGAAAGCCTTCCTCAGCGATCAGTGCAAAGAAATAGAGGAAAACAACAGATTGGGAAAGACTAGAGATCTCTTCAAGAAAATGAGAGATACCAAAGGAACATTTCATGCAAAGATGGGCTCGATAAAGGACAGAAATGGTATGGAACCTAACAGAAGCAGAAGATATTAAGAAGAGGTGGCAAGAATATACAGAAGAACTATACAAAAAAGATCTTCATGACCCAGATAATCATGATGGTGTGATCACTCACCTAGAGCCAGACATCCTGGAATGTGAAGTCAAGTGGGCCTCAGAAAGCATCACTACGAACAAAGCTAGTGGAGGTGATGGAATTCCAGTTGAGCTATTTCAAATCCTCAAAGGTGATGCTGTGAAAGTGCTACACTCGATATGCCAGCAAATTTGGAAAACTCAGCAGTGGCCACAAGACTGGAAAAGGTCAGTTTTCGTTCCAATCCCAAAGAAAGGCAATGCCAAAGAATGCTCAAACTACCGCACAATTGCACTCATCTCACATGCTAGTAAAGTAATGCTCAAAATTCTCCAAGCCAGGCTTCAGCAATACGTGAACCGTGAACTTCCAGATGTTCAAGCTGGTTTTAGAAAAGGCAGAGGAACCAGAGATCAAATTGCCAATATCTGCTGGATTATTGAAAAAGCAAGAGAGTTCCAGAAAAACATCTATTTCTGCTTTATTGACTATGCCAAAGCCTTTGACTGTGTGGATCACAATAAACTGTGGAAAATTCTGAAAGAGATGGGAATACCAGACCATCTGACCTGTTTCTTGAGAAACCTGTATGCAGGTCAGGAAGCAACAGTTAGAGCTGGACATGGAACAACAGACTGGTTCCAAATAGGAAAAGGAGTCCGTCAAGGCTGTATATTGTCACCCTGCTTATTTAACTTATATGCAGAGTACATCATGAGAAACGCTGGGCTGGAAGAAACACAAGCTGAATCAAGATTGCCGGAAGAAATATCAATAACCTCAGATATGCAGATGACACCACTCTTATGGCAGAGAGTGAAGAAGAACTAAAGAGCCTCTTGATGAAGGTGAAGGAGGAGAGTGAAAAAGTTGGCTTAAAGCTCAACGTTCAGAAAACTAAGATCATGGCATGTGGTCCCATCACTCCATGGGAAATAGATGGGGAAACAGTGGAAACAGTGTCAGACTTTATTTTTTTGGGCTCCAGAATCACGGCTGATGGTGACTGCAGCCATGAAATTAAAAGACGCTTACTCCTTGGCAAGATGGTTATGGCCAACCTAGATAGCATATTTAAAAGCAGAGACATTACTTTGCCAACAAAAGTCCGTCTAGTCAAGGCTATGGTTTTTCCAGTGGTCATATATGGATGTGAGAGTTGGACGGTGAAGAAAGCTGAGCACCGCAGAATTGATGCTTTTGAACTGTGGTGTTGGAGAAGACTCTTGAGAGTCCCTTGGACTGCAAGGAGATCCAGTCAATCCATCCTAAAAGAGATCAATCCTAGGTGTTCATTGGAAGGTCTGATGTTGAAGCTGAAACTCCAATACTTTGGCCACCTCATGCGAAGGGTTGACTCATTGGAAAAGACCCTAATACTGGGTAGGATTGGGGGCGGGAGGAGAAGGGGACGACAGAGGATGAGATGGTTGGATGGCATCACCAACTCGATGAACATGGGTTTGGGTAGACTCCGGGTGTTGGTGATGGACAGGGAGGCCTGGCGTGCTGCAGTTCATGGGGTCGCAGAGAGTCGGACACGACTGAGCGACTGAACTGAACTGGGTCCAGGCTGCAGATAGTGGCTGGAAAAAAAAAATCCAAGAAATTCACTGCTAGATTAGTCTTGCTTTGAGTTCTATTTTTTCTTTCATTTTCTCCTTCCTCCTCCTCTTCTTCTTTCCAGTCCGCCTGATAGTGTCCTTTTCCAAGTCCTCTGATGCTGTCCCAGGCCTTCTTGGCAAAGAAGAGACAGAGTGGGCTATGTTTCTTCATCTTGCCCCGGACTGGAAGATGAATGGTACATTAAAAAAAATGTGTATTTGTTTATTTTTGGCTGTGCTTAGTCTTCGTTGCTGTGCACGGGCATTCTCTAGTTGCAGCAAGTGGGGACTACTCTCTAGTTGTGGCCCATGGGCTCAGTAACTGTGTTTGACTAAGCTGTGGCTTAATTACTCCTCGGCATGTGCAATCTTCCTGAACCAGGGATCGAACCCGTGGGCCCTGTATTGGCAAGCAGATTCTTAACCATTGGACCACCAGGGAAGTCCCTGAATGATTCATTTTTTAAAAACCTATTTTATTTATTAGGCTCAAGTTCTGCATTTTTAAGTCAGTTTTATTGCAATGTAAGTTGTTCAGTTGCCCAGTCATGTCTGACTCTTTGTGACCCCATGGACTGCAGCACGCCAGGCCTCCCTGTCCCTCACCATCTCCCGAAGTCTGCCAAAGTTCATGTCCATTGTATCAGTGATGCCATCCAGCCATCTCATCCTCTGATGCCCTCTGTAATCAAATATACACATGATAAGTATACATTCAGTGGACTGTGACATATCTATATACCCATATATACATCATCCCAATCAAGAGAGGGGACATTTTCCTCTCCTTAGAAGATTTCTTTATATCCTTGCTAATCTGAATAAAAATTTTTTTAAACTTCTGGAAATGATGATATTTACTATTTATTTTTTAAAAAAGAGTATTCCAATGCTTTATTCTTCTCTCTTCTCTCTCTCTTTGAATTATTATAATTCTGCTGAACATTTGAAAGTAAGTTGCTGACTTCAAAACCCTCTGCCCCATAAGATATCATGTGTATTTCTTAATAAGGACATTCTCTTACATGATTGCAGCAAATGATTGAAATCAGGAAATTTAACACCTTTACAGAGTAATTATATAATATTCAGTCCATATTAAACTTTTTACCTATTGTCACATTTCGTGTCATTTATACCACATTTTTCCAACCCAAGATCATTTTGCTGTTGATTTTTGAAGGAGACTAAAATATCTTCCCATTTCCCAATTCATCAACTCCACGTGAGGGGCCAAGAGCCTGGTGGGCTCCCAAATGAAGCAGCACCAAGGTTGATTCTGGATGGAAAGCAGAGGGGGTGAGAGTCCAGGAGGACAGCCCACCGTGGAAGGAAACGTGCTTCTTTTAGCTTGGCCAGCCCGGCCTCTGGCAGAACCCTGCTGGCCAGCCATCCAGACTGCAACTCCTCAGGAGCCTTGGCATTCTGTGAGCCTGCCAACAAAACAAACACAGTCAGAGACAGCAAGCATATTTCTTAAAAGTCAACTTGATCTACCTCCTGGAGTGGAGGCTGCATGTCCGTGTACCAGTCACATTAGAGTAGTCAATTTCCTGCCAGCAGTCGGTAGAGGATGCAACCCACATGGGCTCCCAGGGTACCCTACCTGCAGCCATGACAAGGGAAAATCATGGTCTACTCCCTAAGATGCACACAACCTGAATTCTCCTAGAAAACAATCCCCCTCTCTCCCTTGCCCGGGACAAATGTGAATTTAGAAGGACGTGCTCTTGGCATTATTCATTTTTATATGGGGGAACTTCTCAGACGTGGGCAGGTTGGGAACACATGTTTGTGGGCTGGTGGATCTTTGAGATGTGTAGCTGATTTCATGTCTCTTGGCCAGTTTAGAGCAAGTTGTTGCTCCTGGAGACAGTTATAAGATTGAAAATAGTAAGTTATGAATATCTTCACTCCTTCTTCACATTCAAGTTTATAGAAACTGGTACTTATCTTTAATAATGATAGATAATTCATTGCTCTTGGCCCTATGGTAGTGATTTAGTTGCTAAGTCATGACTGATTCTTGTGACCCCACAGACTATAGCCTGCCAGGCTCCTCTGTTCATGGAATTCTCCAGGCAAGAATACTAGAGTGGGTAACCATTTCCTTTTCTTGGGGATCTTCCCAACCCAGGGATCAAACCCATGTCTCCTGCATTGCAAGTGGATTCTTTACCTCTAAGCCATCAGGGATTCCCTCTTAGTATTATAGGGTGTAAAAACCCTATAACCAAACCCTGTAACCAAAACCCTGTAACCAAAGCCCTTAAGAGTGGAAAGGAGTGATGGTACATTATTAAACAGTCTTCATATTTACCAGTTATACATATATAGTCCAGAAGAATGTAAAAACACACAAACATACACACAAACCAAACGCACAAAAACCTTTTTCAGGTCAAGTTCTATTTCCAACTATACAGAGACCACTGACAACAGGTGTGCGTAGGAAGTGGATCCTCTTTTCTACCCAATTTGTCACTAGCATCTCAATAGGGATGAAATCTTCTCATATTAGTTCAAGTGCTTTATCTTCATGGTTACTATAGAACTTAACTCCTCGCTTTTAGCTCTTTCTTCTTCAGGATCTTACACTCCTCCCTCTCCTCACCTCACCATCCTGCTTCTTCTATTCTGTATTTAAAAATAGGATGTCAGTTGCTCAGTCACATTTGGTTCCACTGAATAAGTGCATAGTTGCAATTTGGGGTTGAAGGTTGATGGTGACTTTGGACCAGGTTGGGTAGAGCAATGACAGTCCTAGACAATTCAGCTGCCATAATAGCTTCCTCCTGGCTCGCATACTTGACATTATGTTAAAAGAATTTCTATCTTTTTTTTTTTATTATTATTCACCTCGAGTTACATTAGCAAATGCACCCTGTTCCCCATTTGTTAAATTATCTTTGGAATGTTCCGGGCCCAGGAGAGAATAAACCCTATCCATGCAAGTTATGTTGACATTAGCCAAAAATAGGGATTAATTTTTTGGCAAGTGCATCCCTTTTAAGGTAACAAGAGCACAAGGACAAGTAAATGCGATGGTTTCTTCAATTATTTAGGATCTTTAAAAAATATAGATTTGGATCCCTTCCTTGATTCTGCAACATTAGGACCTCTGAAAGGAAGGCTCATGTACTACATTTTTAGTGAATTTCTCAAGATTCAGGAACTACAACTTTAGAATGCCTAGCTACTTCCTTCTGGGGAAAGAGGAAAACAACTCCATCCAAGGAAGGGAAAAGTAAGAAGGCATGTGCCTCTGGAGCAGTGGATGAGAGGAGTATTCTCCAAAGACTTGATGGGAAGAGAAAAGATGATTACAATGGGGGAAGTGAGAAATGCAGCATTACTGACAAAATGTGGATAATTAGTTATTTAGGGAAATTGGATTGTTTAATATTGGATTAAGACTTTTTAGAGTCAAGAAAAGTTGCATTGATTTACAAAGTGAAAAACCAAGACAATGATATTCACAGCATTGAAGATTTCCCAAAGGGGCAAAAATAACAAGAAGGCATTTTCTGGTGAGCTGAAGCAGGACGTAATATGTGCTGTTTCTAGTAATGGGATACATTTCTGTTCACTTGGAGCGTAATTCTTTTAAACTTTAGGCTCCATGTAGACTGAAATCTTCATGATTATTTCAAGATAGATAAGACTTTCAGTACTCTGTGCTGCATTAGAAAAGGGGAAACATTTCTATTTTTCAAAAGTGAGAGGTGATGAATCTATCAGTCTTTCATTTATTCCACAAATATTTATTGAATGTCTACTAAATGTTAGATATAAAGCTATGCTTTAGTGACAGACTGACGGACAATCCTAATTGTATGGCGTTTGTATTTGAAGACTGGCCTCCTATATAAGTTTCTATGTAGAAAATTAACCCCAAACTTGGCTTAAGACACTGAACATTTATAATCTCACAGTTTCCATGGGCTAGGAATTCAGAAGCATCTTAGCTGTCTGGCTCTGATTCAGGGTCTTTTATGAAATTGAAGTCAAGATATTGACTGAGGATGTGGTGATCTGAAGGCTTGACTGAGTTGGGGAGATTGTTCATGCACTGCTTTTGGCAGGGGGCCTCAGTCACTTGCCACATGGCCTCTTTACAGGTTAGCTTGAGCGTCCTTACAACATGGCAGCTGACTTCCCCCAGAGTGAGTAATCTACAAGAGAGCAAAGAGGAAACTGCCATGTCTTTTATGACCTGATCTTGGAGTTACATACTGTGATTTCTGCCACATTCTGTTCCTTAGAAATCAGTCACTAACTCTAGCCCACACACAAAGGAAAGGGAATTAGGTCCTATCCTTTATTTATTTATTTGGCGGTGTCAGGTCTTAATTGCAGCATGTAGGATCTTTGTTGCATCATGCAGAACCTTTCATTGTGATACTCAGACTCTCTAGTTGTGGTGTGTGGGCTCCAGAGTACAGGCTTTGATAGTTGTCACACACAAGCTTAGTTGCCCTGAGGCATGTGGGATCTTAGTTCCTCCACCAAAGATCGAACCTGTGTCCCCTGCATTGCAAGATGGGTTCTTAATCAGTGGACCACTATGAAAGTCCCAGGCCTTATCATTTTAATGGAAGAGTATCAAAGAAATTGTGGACATCTTCTTATACTACACCCCACTTTCCCTAAAGGACTTTGTTACCTGTGATATGGCTAGGTTCAGATGCAGACTTGAAGGAGATGTATAAGCATGCTGACCGAATAATCTAACCACTCTCAAATACTAAGTATGCAATGACTATTGATAATGGTCACATACTAGAATAACTAGGGGAGTATAGCTTTCCAAAAATATTGATACTTGGATTCCAGCTCTAGAAATTCTGACTCAAATGGTCTACAATGGGATCTGGATATTGATAATTTAAAAAAACTTTTCAGGTGATAAATCATTGCCCAATAAACTCAAAGTTGCTGATTAACAAATCTTTAAGAAACTTTTTTTTTGGATGCCATTTTAAATGTTTATTTGATTGCATGATTTGATGAGCTCTCCCCATCTTTTATTGGCCTTTGCCACCATTTTTGCCCATTTATTCCCTTTATACATCATCTGGTTTGGTTTTCTTATTTATTTTGGACCCATGTTCTCAACTACGTTAGAGCTTGATGTAATGATATTTCCTTATAGCTTCATCATGCATTCTCACATCTAGAGGAAAAATCTTAACTCCAGCAAAATTGGCTTGAAGTATGTGTGTGCTATGTAAAAATGTCAGGAATGCTATAATTATATTTTATCAGGTGAAGCTTAACATTTTAATAGGCAGTGTCTAAGACTGATCTGACAGGGTGTTTTTGGATGGTGAAATGGATGCTCAAAATAAGAAAACACCACTTAGGAACTAAATGAGTCACTTCTGCCAGACAAGTAGGCTTGGAGTTCATGCTGAAGGACCTGTATAATATTTCTGAAGTGCTGTCCTCTTTTAATGTGTGTTCATTACATCTGATTTGGAAGGTTGGGAAAATAACCCCTCTGTGACTTGTTAATCATTAAAGAAGAAGAGTGAACACTGGCGAAGTTCCAGGAGAAGCCCTTAGCTGAGTATTTATATCATCTCGCCATGGGTGTAATTCACCAAAAATACTGATAGCTTAAGCAATTTCATCAGCTACACGTCTCTATCCATTCCTTTGTGTGTTTGTCCACTGAATTGGATGAATGAGCTCGTTATAGCTGCGCTATTTACTATCATCTTTCTCTCATGGGAGTGAATTTAATCTACTTGGGTTATTCAGCTGATGTGTGTGTTGTCTTTGTTTTGTTTATAAGCAGGATAGTCATGAGTCCCTTGCCTTGAGTTAGATCCCTGATGAGAAGCATAATTTTTGCACATTAGCTGGGAAATAGATAAACTATGCATTTTACATATGTGTGAAGCACTTCTAGTTCTTTATGAAATGTTGATTTTTATCTCTTAAGAATGATTGCTCTTTTCCTGGAGAGCTAAAAAGATTCGCCTTTGGAAAGCTGGGTGATTAAACTGCAGCATTGGCCGTCCCAGGACTGCCAAGGTTTGACTCCAGTGACCTGACTGCCAGCTTCCTTCCTTCTTATACAAGGCATTCTGCAGGGAATATAGGTTAAAATAATGGGGTTTAAAGTTAGACTGGACATGAGTTTCATTTTTGACAGTTGACTGTATGACCTTGTGCAAACTATTTCTCTCTCTCCCATAGAAAGCTGTCATGAGGATTAAATCAGTGTGTAGACAATTCTTGCTTCAGCTTTCCTTGCATATTTCTTCCCTATCCCTTCTACTCATTATAGTCCTGTTTCCTTTGGGAAATTTTATTCCATAATGCTGAACCTTTCACAGGGATGGACATTTGGTCAAAGAAATTCCAAACAGAATCTTATCAATGGAAATTTATTTTTAGTACCTTAAAGGTATTTTTCCATTGTTTTCTGGATACCATTGTTACTACTGAGAAGTCATCCATTATTCTTATTGCTCTTTTGAAGGTAAATGCTTCTTTTTCCTTTTCCTGCTCTCAAACTTTATCATTAATATTGGATTTTAGAAGTTTTACTTTGATGTGTTTAGGTCTCTCTCTTCCTCTCTCTCTCTCTCTCTCTCTCTATATATATATATATGTATATATATATATAATCTCTGCTTGAGATTCAGTTTCCCGAAACTGTGTTTTGATGTTTTAGGCATTTTTGGAAAATTCTTTTCAAAAATTACTTCTCCCATTCTCCCACCTTCAGCCAGTCTCTCTCACCTCCCCTATTGGGCATCCAATTACATGAATATTAGAGCATATCAAAAAGTCTCTTGTATCTTTTATGTTTTTTAAAAAATGAATTTCCCATCATTTTCTTTGTCTCTGTGCTCCATTCTTAGTATGTTCCACTGATGTATCTTTAAATAGACTAATTCTATGTTGTGTCTAATCTAATGTTAGAATATCTGTTGACATATCAAAAACTCTTTCATTTTTTGTATTTTTTCAGCTCTAGAGCTTCCGTTTGATTTTTTGATGTAGATTACATTTCTCTGGTTAAATCCTCCATTTTGCTATCTATTTTCTTGAATATATTAAAATCATTGTAAAGTCTCTGATGATCTAAAAGCCTGTTTTTCGCTTTGTCTGATCTCTTGATGTGCCAGATGTTGCTGCTGCTGCTAAGTCGCTTCAGTCATGCCAGACTCTGTGCGACCCCATAGACAGCAGCCCACCAGGCTCTGCCATCCCTGGGATTCTCCAGGCAAGAGTACTGGAGTGGGGTGCCATTGCCTTCTCTGGATGTGCCATATAACTTTTTATTAAATGCCAGATAAATGAATGAAACAGTATAGAAACTATGGATGATGTTGTTCGTCTTCTAGAAAGGACATGCTTTTGATTTTGGAAGGCAGTTAATGTAGAGGCAGATAACTTTATCTAATATGCAACTCTATCTAATACAAAACTGAATTAGTGTTTATAAGGGATGACATATATTCATTCTGCCCTTAACTTTAGGACAGAATGCTTAAGGACCCCAAATCAAAACCTTGTGGTGTTTACCAAAACCTCTTATTTTTGGCTAGTCCTGAACTCCAATTTTTGTCTCACCATCATTGTGAAACTACTCTGAACTCTGCTTTGCTTTTTGGGATTTTAGTTTATATTTTCGCTTTGGCTTCTCAGCCTCTCAGTGCCTGGTTACAAATCTATATGTTCCTAAAAGGGAAATGCATAAGCTAAATGTAAAGCTAACGTCCATCTTCTCCATGACCTTGGCCCCTCAAGTTATGTCTACTTTGGTAGCCATAGATCTTAATTTTACCCAACCTCCCAGAGACTTCTGAAGGAGCCGATCATTCTTTTTAACCCTTTAGTCACCACTTTCTCCCTAGCTTCTCACATTTGTTTCGAAGTTGGTGAAGGTTTCAAGGGGAAACTTTGTACAGAATACCAGGCTTTCCTCACATTCTGGCCGCCTTGGTGGATTTTCAGTGACTTTGAACATCTTTTAAAAAATTTCCTGCATTTAAAGTTATTCTTTTTGGAACTTTTGGTCTGATACAAACTGGACCATTACAGTTGGAAGCACCATTCTCTGCTAAAATTTTAGTTTTGGTCTGAGATCCAGAAATGGAAAAGTCCAGTGGTAATTTCTAGGGAACCAATTCTGGGACCTCTACTGCTGAGCACTCTTGTCATGCCCTAGTTGTAGCATTTCCCTGAGATCAATTTCTCTTCTCTTTGTTTGAATATATTACCCACCTACCACTATAGTAAAAATCCTCCTTTTCTTAAACTTAGTCTGAGTATCTGTATTTTCAAATAAACCATAAACATAAAGCACATTTATCAGTTGGCTACTCAGCATAAGAGGACTAATTTGTATTCATGTAAGAGCAAAATTATGTGATTATTTTGAAGAGGTTGTGGGGGGCAAGTGACCTGGTTTTGCTGGGTTTTAAAAGCAGCTCTGTCACTGGACTGCTTGATGAATTTGGAGAATTTATCCCCTTGGGTCTCAGTTTTCTCATCTGTAAAATTTTATGTTTGTACAAGATTACCTCTGAAATTCCTTCAAGCTGAAAATCCTATCTTCGGAATTGGAGGTAATTGGCCCACACAGGAATTGAATACATGAACTTGCTCTTCGAAACCCTTGATCTTACCAATTGATCAGACTAATATTTTACATACCATGTTCCTTGTTGTTGTTGTTGTTGTTGTTTTTTTAAAGCTAGCTTTAAAATTTCCTGCCCATGTAAAGTGAGGCACATCTGAACAGGAATTATACTAGTTTAGATAATACTGTGCAAGGAACAGACTTAGATGAAAAGGTCATTTTGACAGTGAATGTCAGTGATTCTACCTGACTTGTATGTCTCTGTAACAACACCTTTGGTGATGGACAGGGTAGCCTGGCATGCTACAGTCCATAGGGTTGCAAAGAGTTGGACATGAAAGAGCAACAGAACTGAACTGAACACCACCTTAAGATGTTCTTTTAATCTGAGCAATTTACAAAGATACCCAAAAAAACCCAAAAAAAACCCCAATAGCAGAGATCTATCTTTATATTTTTGGAATACCTAATATATAGTTACTTCTGCATATACACCCCTAACTTTATATAAATAAAAGCAATATATACAGCAAGATTTTTGACTTTTGTAGGAGGATGTTCATCATTTATTTCCAGTACAGTGAGAACCTATGTATGTCACCATTGACTCTGTGGATGTCAATATCTCAGTTCTTGGTGGATAGTTTAAAATTGAACCCTAGACCTCCTCAATCATGAGGCATTTTTTTTCGGAAGAGACACTTTTTAAAAGTATTACCAACCCAGTTTTTAGATTCTCTAAAATTTATTGAATCCAATTTATCAGAGAAATGTGTGCCTGGTACACATTCTTTTGCTTTTGGGGAGAACTGTTTTGGTTCTATGATATCCAACTTCATCAAATATTAATATGTTCCCTTCCTTCTATATTCCTGTCAATACTATAGGGAAAAATGCCTTTATTTTTCATCTGGGTTATTACAATACTTAACCTTAACTTCCAGCCCATTGATCTTCCCATATTTTCTGTTGTTGCTGTTTAGTTGCTAAGTCATGTCTGATTCTTTTGCACCCCAAGGACTGTAGCCCACCAGGCTCTTCTGTCCATGGGATTTCCCAGACAAAAATACTAGAGTGGGTTGTCATTTCCTTCTCCAGCAAATCTTCCCCCCTGCCAGGGATCGAAGTGGTTTCTCCTGCATTGGCAGACAGATTCTTTACCACAGCGCCACCTAGTGGGTTCCATATAGTTTGTTGTCCGTTAGATGCCAAGTGATTTTTTCAAAACGAGAGTCTGATTGTCTCAGTTCGGTTCAGTTGCTCAGTCGTGTACGACTCTTTGCAACTCCAAGAACTGCAGCACAACAGGCTTCCCTGTCCATCACCAACTCCCAGAGCTTGCTCAAACTCATGTCCATCAAGTCGGTGATGCCATCTAACCATGTCATCCTCTGTCATCCCCTTCTTCTCCTGCCTTCAATCTTTCCCAGCATCAGGGTCTTTTCTAAGGAGTCAGTTCTTCACATCAGGTGGCCAAAGTATTGAAGTTTCAGCTTCAGCATCAGTCCTTCCAATTAATATTCAGGACTGATTTCCTTAGGACTGACTGGTTTGATCTCCTTGCAGTTCAAGGGACCCTCAAGAGTCTTCTCCAAAACCGCAGTTCGAAAGCATCAGTTCTTTGGTGCTCAGCTTTCTTTATAGTCCAACTCTCACATCCATGCATGACTACTGGAAAAACCATAGCTTTGACTAGACAGACTTTGTTGGCAAAGTAATGTCTCTGCTTTTTAATATGCTGTCTAGGTTGGTCATAACTTTTCTTCCAAGGAGCAAGAGTCTTTTAATTTCATGGCTGCAGTCACCATCTGTAGTGATTTTGGAGCCCCCCAAAATGTAAAGTCTGTCACTGTTTCCATTGTTTCCCCATCTACTTGCCATGAAGTGGTGGGACTGGGTGCCATAATCTTAGTTTTTTGAATGTTGAGTTTTAAGCCAACTTTTTCACTCTCTTCTTTCACTTTCATCAAGAGGCTCTTTAGTTCTTCTTCGCTTTCTGCCATAAGGGTGGTATCATTTGCTATCTGAGGTTATTGATATTTCTCTCAGCAGTCTTGATTCCAGCTTGTGCTTCATCCAGCTCAGCATTTCACATGACGTACTCTGCATCGTCTCATCTGCTTGCTAAAAATCCTTCAGTATCTCCTCACTGATCTTAAGAGAAATTGGTCCATTGTCTGACTCTTGTCTATCTCCTCAGCCTCTTCTTCCACTCGACTACCTCCTCTCCCACCCTCCTTTTAGCCACAGTGGTTCTAACTTACCAAAACAACCTTATTCCATGGGGCAGTTTCATTGGTTGTACCTTCTGGGAACACCTTCCTCTCTTTGCCCAGGGCAAGCCAGTTCAACCTTCCAAACGAAAGTCAATCAACCCCCTGGTCTAGGTTAAATCATCTATCATTGTATTTTATGACTGCTTCACAGTACTTGCATTTATTCCTGTGTTTTGTGAAATTTCATCTGAATCTCTCATGAGAAGCTAAGCTCCATGAAATCAGGAATGTTTATCTCTTTTATTTACCGTTGTTTCTACTCCCCAGAGTATAACACAGTGCCTGGAACATAATAGGTGCTTAATAAATATGTTCTGAGTGAATGAAGAAAACAACCAGCTTAAATTCATTATTTCATCAATTGTGGGGATGGTTTTAAAGATGTTTCCATGAAAATCATTGTTCAATGAGCACATAGTGTGAAACAGTTTCTCTGGTTTCAGTACCAGACATGAGCTGTCTCATGAATAACTGATGTGCTTTATTTTGTTTATAGATACTGAAAATTAAAGAACTGTTTGTTTTTCCTTTTTTGTTTGGATTTTAAGCAGGCCAGAGTGAAATTTAGCATTGAATTCCAGCTGGTTAGGTTCATTTTAACCAAGATCTATTTATTTAGCACACATTTATCAGGCACTTGTAATGTGGAAAACACTGTCCCAGGCTCTAGATAGAGGGGAATGAGTGAAATCAAGCACTATTGGCTTCTATAGAGGCTTCTAATATTTACGCAGTGGTTAGTGAAAGAATCATACAAATAAGCCTCAGAAATGCAATTTTCAGATGTACTATAGAAAATAAGTCTGTGATCCAGTGGTAAGGAATGTAATCTGCCCGTGAAGGTTACATGGGTTCAATCCCTGATCAGGGAAGATCCCACATGTCGCGGGACAACTATGCTTGTGCACCAGGACCACTGAGCCTGTGCTCTAGAGCCCTTGAACTGCAACTGCTGAAGACTAGAACTCATGCTCTAAAGCTAGAGAAGCCCCCTCAATGAGAAGCCCATGCACCTCAAGGAAGAGTAGCCCCCACTTGCTGCAAGCCCGCATGCAGCATGAAGACCCTGCACAGCCAAAACAATAAATTTTTTAAAAAGGAAAATAAATCTGCGGAATTGTGAGAACTTGGTATAGGAGTATTTGTTCTGGTCAAAGTAATGTTGTAGGGGATGTCAGAAGAAGGAGTAGAAGTCAATTGGGCAAAGAAGGAGGGGAAGAACATTCCAGAGAAAAGCATGAGCTGAGGTCCAACAGCAGAAGGGAATGTGGGGACGAAAAGAAACTCAAAATTAGGCCAGTGTGGCTGGTGTGGAAAGAACAAGGAGCACCGTGTGAAGCTGAGGTTGATGGGGTGTGCAGAGGTCAGGCTGTGCAGGGTCTCTTGTCAAACTTGCTAAGGAATTCAGTCTTTATCTGGAGAACAAAGGAAAATCATGAAAGGCTTTTTAAAAAAGAAACAGTTAACCTTAATACCTTACATTTTATTTTTTTTTAACATTAAAAACAGAGTTATTTATTTGGCTATCTTAGGTCTTAGTTGCAGCACAAGGGATCTTCCTGCAGCTCAAGGCTTCTCTCTAGTTCTGCACGAAGGCTCAGTAGCTGTGGCTTTTGGGCTTGGTTGCCCTGGGGTATGTGGGCTCTTAGGTCCCCAACCAGGGGCTGAACCCACGTCCTCTCCATTGAAAAGCAGATTCTTAACCACTGGACCAGGGAAGTCCCATGAAAGGTTTTTAAGAGTGGGGACATATCTATTTTCAAAGAAAAAAATCATTGTTGCCTCTGATGTGAACACAACATATACATGAATTTATATTCTTGGTATTTTGTACAACCTGACTTTTCTTTCTATCATACTGTCTTTGGCTAAAATCCCCAGAAATAAAGCCATTTCAGAGATTCTTGTGCAAGTGATTTATTCAAAGAGTGCTCTCAGGAGAAAGAGAATAAAAGGGTAGGGAAAAGAGTTTATCAAAGGTGGGTCCCAAATGGAGTCTAGCTTCAGCCTAATCTCAAGGGAAGCTCTGGAGCAAGCATTGTATCAGAGCTGATCCCTCCTCCAGGCCAGGGAACCAGCAGGGATCCACTGTGAGTCATCATCAATCAGCACTCCTAGCAGCTCTGGGACATGGCCTGTGAAAACAGGTCTGCGTGGGGCATCAAAAGTGTCCACCACAAGTGCTTTATTTACTTTTTATTGTTTAAAATTTTATTGGAGTATAGTTGTTTTACAATGTTGCATTAGTTTCTAATGTACAGCAAAGTGAATCCATTATATGTATACATATACCCCCTCTTGTTTAGATTTCCTTCCCGTTTAGGTCACCACAGAGCTCTGAGTAGAGTTCTCTGTGCTATACAGTAGGTTCTCATTAGATTTATCTATTTTAAACATAATATTAATAGTGTATATATGTTAATCCCAGTCTTCCAATTCATCCCACCACCCACCTTCCCCCTTTAGGTGGCCATAAGTTAATTTTCTGCATCTGTGACTCTATTTCTGTGTTGCAAATAAGTTCATCCATATCATTTTCCTAGATTCCATATACAAGTGGTATTATGTATTTTTTGTTTTTCTCTTTCTGATTTACTTCATTCTGTATGACAGTCTCTAGGTCTAACCATGTCTCTGCAAATGGCACTATTTCATTCCTTTTAAAAATGTCTCCAATTTTCTTCCCCAGAGCCAGCCACTGTTATGAATTTCTTGTATATGTTTTCAAAAGTAGTCTCCATGTATTTTTAGTTATTGAAGTATAGTTGATTTACAAAGCTGTATTACGTTCTGGTGTCCAGCAAAGTGATTCAGTTATGTGTATGCATATGTGCGTGCTAAGTCGCTTCAGTCGTGTCCGACTCTTTGTGACCCTATGGACTGCAGCCCGCCAGGCTGTTCTGTCCATGGGATTCTCCAGGCAAGAATACTGGAGTGGGTTGCTGTGCCCTTCACCAGGGGATCTTCACACACACACACACACACACACACACACACACACATATTTGTATATTACATTTATTTCATATTCTTTTCCATTGTAGTTTCCCATTACTATACAGTAGATCCTTGTTGGTTATCTATTTTGTATACAGTAGTATGTGTGCATGTTAGTCACTCAGCTGTGTCTGAATTTTTGTGACCCTATGGATCGTAGCCCTCTAGGTTCCTCTGTCCATGGAATTCTGCAGGCAAGAATACTGCAGGGGGTAGCCATTCCCTTCTCCAGGGGATCTTCCCGACCTAGGGATCAAACATGGGCCTCTTGCATTGAAAGCAGATTCTTTACTGTCTGAGCCACAGGGAAGCCCCCTACAGAGTGTGTATCTAGTAATCCCCAGTGCCTAATTCATCCCTCCCCCACCCTGTCCCCTTTGGTAACCATAGGTTTGTTTTCTATGTCTCGTGCATTTTCTCTCACTTTCTGTAAACCGAATTCCAGCATGGTGTGCTTAGTCTTCTGCACCTTGTTCTCTTCTCTTAGCTATGAAACTTACAGAGTATTGTATGTCAAAACACAGAGAGCTGCGTCATCATTTTTAATGGCTGTAGAGTATTGTATTGTACCGTAGTATATTGACCTTGATTTTTTCACTAAATATTCCTATATAACTGTACTGTGTATGTGTCTATAAGCCACTTCAAATACTTGGAACAGAGTAGAAGGTAGGTAACTAAAATTAATACCTGGGATCTCATATCCTATGAAAGACATAATCCAAAAAAACCAGTCATAGGACCTGGAAATATCCACATTCAGAGAGGGAACCGTGTTTTTTCCTGTATGACCCTGTGGAGTCTAATCAGTGATGGATATTCAATCAATTCATTATGGCTAGAGGACCTTGGCTGAAACTCTTGTCATTTTATCTGAACATGGCAGAAATCCCAAGTCAATTTCAGAGCTTATTTCATAGATTTCCAAGGAATCCATTATGACTACATCTGAACTTTGGTCCAGAATTTCTTTATTGATTTAATGTAAAGCCTAATAAAATTCCATGGCTTAAAAATAAACCACCCTGATCTAGATATAGCTCAAAGGCAACAGTGATGGTGCTTTTCCCCTATATCTTTGTCTTTAGAGATTTAATCATCATATCTAAGTCACCGTTTAATGGAGTCAAAGATCTGAAACTGTTCCTGCCCAGTTGTGTTTGCAAAGTGAACAGCTGACATTTGTACAAGATGAAGAGCTGCTTTGAAAGCTAAGGACAGAATCCTGGCTTCTCCCCTGAGGCAGCCTTTGTAGCCATGATTCACACACTGCAGGCACCAACATGGCACTGGAGTGGGCTAGAGATGCTGGTGTTTCCCCAAGCGGAACCTCCCTGGGATCTCTGTCTCATTCTTTCCAAAGGACTGATGCTGTATGGCCAAATGCCATATGTAAAGCATTTGACCACAAATTTAATGCAGCTCTATGATTCCTGTTTGATTCTTTATGAAGTCATGCAGAGAGAGCTTAGATGTCTGCTTATTGCTCAGATAAACATATCTCACCAAGAGACAGCTAACACTCAGAGCTATATTTAAAGTTGGCTCAGATATTAAATAATCTGCCTGCAATGCAGGAAACCTGGGTTCAATCCCTGCGTTGGAAAGATCCCCTGGAGGAGAGCATGGCAACCCACTCCAGTAGAATCCCATGGACAGGGTAGCCTGGCAGGCTATACAGTCCAGGGGGCGTCAGAGAGTCAGACAGGACTGAATGACTAAGCACATCATGGTGCAGCAATCAGACACAATATTTTATACTGTACAGTGTCCAGCTTAAGATAAAAGTACTATTGTAAGTCTTGAATAAACTCGCAGTTTTCTGAGTATCAGAACATTAAGGTCAGGTGTTTGGTACCTTGAAATTGACAATGACTCAGGTTTTTTTCTTTCACTTTCTCTTTGGAAGAAACAGAAGTGATGAGCAGTGCCAACTACTTTATCCAACACTGCTCAGTGAAGGTGTTGAATAAACTATTCATTATTAGCAAAACTGCATTTTTAAGTTGGCACAGTGACACCTTGATGGATTGTATATATGGATAGTCATTTCTAATTTGCAGTTTGTACTGTTGACAGCCTACTGGATGCTGGAATCCATCCAAGATGTAATGCTTCATGATGCTCCACCTAAGCCTCAGATTCGTCATGAATAAAAGAATTGTGAGGTTGTTGTAAGGATTTGGTGAGTTAGTTCATGTAAAGCCCTTAGCACAGTGCATGGGACATAGCAATCCCTCATTCAGTATATTTCAAATAGATATTTAGTGAGTGCTTTTCATGAGTTGAGCACTGCTCAAGGTACCAGAGATGTATACAGAAACAAGGAATATGATGGTGGTGGTTTAGCTGCTAATTTGTGTCCAACTCTTGAACCTCATGGACTGTAGCCTGCCAGGCTCCTCTGTCCATGGGTTCTCCAGGCAAGAATACTAGAATGGGTTGCCATTTCCTTCTCCAGGGAATCTTCCCAACCCAGGAATCGAACCCAGGTCTCCTGCATTGCAGGCAGATTCTTTACTGACTGAGCTACGAGGGAAGCCCAAGGAGTATGATGCTTACATTGTAATTTGTAAAAATGAATAAAGAAATAATCAAGATAAGTCTAGATTCCATGAACAGAGGAGCCTGGCAGGCTACAGTCCATGGGGTCATAAGAGATGGACATGACTTATAAATAAACCACCACCAGATAGTAGTGAGTGCTATGAAAATAACTATACAGGATATGGTGATCAAAATTGAATGGGAGGGGAGAGATTGGAAGATGAAATGGGGTCATGCACTGACTTTGTGCTGTTTGACCTCAGATCCATCTTTTCCATTTCCCTGTAGTGATCTGTATGGTCATGGGGCTGTCAGATGTGTCTCCCAAACTCCTGTGGCTATGGATTTCCAGATGGACTCCATCAGTGGAGGCACTGGTAGGAGATCTGAGGGATGGAGGAAGGGAGAAACCAGGGTATTTCTCCCCACCTCTCTATGATGACCTCGTGTGGTTGCATTCCTCTTGTGACTCTGGCTTCTGCTGGGCAGGTCTTACTAAAGCTTCCTCCAACTTCCACTTGGTGATCTTGGCTCGTGTGCTCTGGTAATACCAGTTTCTTCCTTCGGATTTCCAGGGCTGGGTGGACTTAGTTTTCCTGCTGTTGCAAATCTTTGGGTTGTTATTCATTGTTTGTCTTCAAAGGTTATCCACTCCATACATCATTAATTGTCTATATTAAATTCCTTCTGTATTAGAAATAGAGTCACAGATGTAGAAAACAAACTTATGGTTACCAAGGGAGAAAGGGGGGGAAGGGATAAATTGGGAGATTGGAATTGACATATACAGACAACTATACATAAAATAGGTAACTAATAAGAACCTGTTATATGACAGGGAACTCTACTTAATATACTCTTATAATATACACAGTTATTATATAATTCTGCAATGACCTATATGGGAATAGAATCTATAAAAAGAGTGGATATATGTATATATATATATAACTGATTCACTTCACTGTACAGCAAAAACTAACACAACATTGTAAATCAACTATATGCCAGTACAAATTAACTTAAATTCCTTCTGGGTTAAATACAAAGAAAGGTTTCTGCTTTCTTTGTTGGATCCTGACTTGCACAAAAAGAGTTTTTCTCAAAAGATACTATTTGAAATGAAATCTGAAAGGACAGGAAGCTAGGTGTGTGTTCTGGAGGAAGAGCATTCCAGGAAGAGGGAACAGCAAGGACAAAAGCACTGAGCTGAGGCTGAGATTCGAGTATTTGAGAAAGAGGAAAGCAAGTGTCACTGGAGCATGTTGAGGGGGCAGGAAGGTGCTAAGTACAGAGAGGAAGGTAGGGACTCCTCTTGGAAGACCTTGCAGGCCAGAGTGAAGGTTTGGGGTTTTATTCTAATTGTATTTGAAAACAATTACAGTGTTTTAAGATAAGAATAGGGCATGTAAGTTATGTTTAAAATAGATCATCCTGGCTGCTCTGTAAGAATATGGTAAAGTCCTAAGATTAGGACAAAGACCAGTTAACAACTTATTTCTGGTGATCCAAGCTAGAAATGATGAGAACTTGAGCTTGGGTGGAAGAAAAGGAAACAGAAGTGGGTTGACTCCTAATATGTTTTGGAAGAATCGTCCGCAGAGCTTACTGATGAGAAGAATGAGGGAAAAAGAGGCATCAAGTATGACTTCTAGACTTTTGCTCTTAAAGTTGATGGTACAGTTTACACAGATGAAGAAAGCTAAAGGAGCCACAGGTTTTTGGGGGAGAGA
The DNA here is from genome assembly GCF_054371585.1 of Giraffa tippelskirchi. Classification (NCBI taxonomy): domain Eukaryota; kingdom Metazoa; phylum Chordata; class Mammalia; order Artiodactyla; family Giraffidae; genus Giraffa; species Giraffa tippelskirchi. The sequence goes on from NC_137287.1 coordinate 28,959,608, forward strand.
AAATGTTGGATTTTGAATATGTTAGAGATGATTGTTTGACATCTAAATAGAGTTATGTTGGGAGCTGTTAATCATGTCTGGACCTCCGGGGAGAAGTCATGGTTAGAAGTATAAATATGGAAGTCAACAACACAAATCCATGCCTTAGATAAATTACCAGGAGAAAGAATATAGGTATATATCAACCATTATTATTGTTGTTGTTTATGCTGCTGCTGCTGTTGCTGTTCTTACTGTTATTATAACAAAGTTTCAGACTGCCTCAAAATTAAACTTTGACCCAAGTTTGAGACTTGCTAACTTAACAGTATGTGAATCGTGAACTTCCAGATGTTCAAGTTGGATTTAGAAAAGGCAGAGAGGAACCAGAGATCAAATAGCCAATATCTGTTGGATCATCAAAAGAGTGAGAGAGTTCCAGAAAAAACATATACTTCTGCTTTATTGACTACTTTGACTGTGTGAATCACAACAAACTGTGGAAAATTCTTAAGGACATGGGAATACCAGAGAAATCTGTATGCAGGTCAAGAAGCAAGAGTTAGAGCCAGACATGGAGCAACAGACTGGTTCCAAATCGGGAGAGAAGCATGTCAAGGCTGTAAGTTGTCACCCTTATTAACTTCTGTGCTTATTTAACTTCTATGCAGAGTACATCATACGAAGTGCCAGGCTGGATGAAGCACAAGCTGGAATCGAGATTGCCGGGAGAAATATTAATAACCTCAGATATGCAAATGACACCACCCTTATGGCAGAAAGTGAAGGAGAACTAAAGAGCCTCTTGATGAAAATGAAAGAGGAGAGTGAAAAAGTTGGCTTAAAACTCAACATTCAGAAAACTAAGATTATGGCATCCGGGACCATCACTTCATGGGAAATAGATGGGAAAACAATGGAAACAGTGACAGACCTTATTTTGAGGGGCTCCAAAATGACTGCAGATGGTGACTACAGCCATGAAATGAACAGACATTTGCTCCTTGGAAGAAAAGTTATGACCAAGCTATACAGCATATTAAAAAGGAGAGAGATTACTTTGCCGACAAAGGTCCATCTAGTCAAAGCTATGGTTTTTCCAATAATCATGTGTGGATGTGACAGTTGGACTATGAAGAAAGCTGAGCACAGAAGAATTGATGCTTTTGAACTGTGGTGTTGGAGAAGACTCTTGAGAGTCCCTTGGACAGCAAGGGGATCCAACCAGTCAATCCTAAAGGAAATCAGTCCTGAATATTCACTGGAAAGACTGATGCTGAAGCTGAAACTCCAATCTTTGACCACCTGATGCGAAGAACTGACTCTTTGGATAAGACCCTGATGCTGGGAAACATTGAATACAGAAGGAGAAGGGGACGACAGAAGATGAGATGGTTGGATGGCATCACCGACTTGATGGACATGAGTTTGAGCAGGCTCAGGGAGTTGGTAATGGACAGGGAGGCCTGATGTGCTACAGTCCATGGGGTCGCAAGGAGTCGGACACGACTGAGCAATTGCACTGAACTGAACTGAACAGAAGGTAATGACGCAAGTGAGTATAGTGACCAATTCACCTAGATGCTTGTTAAAACATTCTTATCCTTTTCTCTGTAGACCAGATGGCTAGCTGGATAAGTAGTAAGTGTAATGGATGGTCTGAGGCTCTGAACATCACCTCCACATGCACGTTTTCTGGAGAGAGGCCCAGACCAGTTCATTACAGAGTAGTGAATAAATCTGCTTCATATTCATATTTTGTATGAATAATTGAATAATCCATACTAAATTCCCCCATGTGAATATTTTGTGAAATATAAGTTGTGATGAGTACATTTGAGTTCACAAATTCTTAACTTCTTTATTTAGATAGACTTAGAGAATGTTATGCTTAGTGAAAAGTGTCAGACAGAGAGAGACAAATTCTGTATCACCTGTATATGGAATCTGAAAATTAATACAAATGGATCTATGTACAAAGCAGAAAGATACAGATATGGAAAACAAATTTATGTTTATCAAGTGGGAGAGGAGAGAAGGAGGGACAAATTAGAAGTGTGGAATTAACAAATACATACTACTACTATACATTAAAAAGATGAGCAACAAAAATTTAATGTATAGCATAGGGAATTTTGCCCTATATTTTGTAATTATCTATAGTGCAATATAATTTACAAAATACTGAAGTACTATGCTGTACTTCTGAAATTAACCATATTGTGAATCAACTATACTTCAATTTAAAAAATAAAATAAATAGATGAAAATAGTAAGTAAGAATAAAAGAATCCTTAAAAAAAAGAAATAAGCAATTGTTTTTAAGGCCTAACCAGCTCTTTCCAGAAAATTCCCTAGAATAAAACTAAGGAAATACTTCAAAGCGAAAGAGGTAAACAAGGCACAGGGAGCTCAATTATGACCTCTTTGTTCTTAAGTCATTGCCTAGTGAGTCTCCAGGAGCTTAATTTACCCGCTGCTGTGGTTGTGCATTGCGTCTTAGTCATGTAGGGGCAAACTTTGATAAGAGAAAATGTTTTGACTATTCATCACCTATGGAATTAGGAATGACTTTGGTGTTACCATATGGAAGTCAAGTACACCCGGGAAGAGCACCAACAGCAGGGTCTACAAGGTGCTGTTTGTTCATTGCTCACTAAAGCCTTATTTGAATGCAACTTGGAGGTGAATGTACATGTTTGAAAAATAACTTTGGCTGTCCATTTCTTAAATTAATAGACCATTCTAGGCTCTATTAGAAGCAGGGGCATGTAGTGCTGCTTGGTGAATAGCAACAAGAAGATGATTCAGGGAGATATTTTATCTGCGATGGTGCCAAATTCAGAGCATGCCAGCCTTGAGAGTGGCTTGGCAGTCTCCATAATACTGGTAATAATTTCTCCACTTGCCTATGTTAGTCTAATCAAACCTATCAGAATTCTGAACATCGGGATGTTAACACTGCCAGGAATTCTCTTGTGCCTTGGACAATGTCAGATAGAAACCCTGATAGTAACTTAGTTCTGTTATTTCACCCAAGAGTACTGTTCATCTTCAGCTCTCTCATTTTCTCTTCTATTCTTATCCCAGTAAATCTGTTATGTGGTAAATCCATGAATCCATATTAGTTGCACATTTGCGTGGTAGGGGTAGGAAAGGGGTAAAAACTACAAATAAACAAACACAAGACAAACCAACTCTAACAGTGGGGCACAAATATCCACCAGTTTTGTTTGGGGGTATTTTTTTGTTTATTTCTTGGATACTGGAGTTCCATATTGAATTCACTATGCAGTTCTCAGCATGACACTTCTTTTCAAGTTTTAATGCTGCCTTCATAGCTCAAAACTTATTATAAATCTACAGTAACAAAATCAGCATGATATTGGCATAGCTATAGACAAAGAGATCAATAGAACAAGATGAAGAGCCCACAGGATAGAAGTGGTTTTGCATATCAGTGGAGAAAAAGTGGATGTTTTGATTAATGTTGCTGAGACATTTGTTATTTATATGGAAAGACATGTGATTGGACCCCTACCTCACATGGTACACAAACATGAATTTCAACTTTATTAAACATCCAAATGTACAAAGGAAAACTAGAAAAACTTTTATTTATTTATTTATTTACTTTTGTTGATCCTACATGGCCTGCAGGATCTTAGTTCCCCGACCAGGACTGAACCCGCACCCTCGGCAGTGAAAATGCCGAGTCCTAACCACTGGATCACCACCAAATTCCCTAGAAAGCTTTTCAGAAGAGAATGTTTGTGGATGTTTTCATGAACTTAAGATATGGGAAGATTTCTTAAACAAAGCCTAAAAAGCACAATCTATAAAGGACGTGATTGACAAATTTACCCAAGTGAAAACCAAGCATATGCATTTATCCAAAGATGTCACATAAAGAGTGATAGTGGAAACTCTGAGGCTGAATTCCTTCTGTTCTATTTGTGAATGTTGGTTTATCAAGACCATCCCAAGCTATAAGAATGTAGACAGATGTTAGGGCTGCTTGGATGTGACAACTCTTGCTGACCTCATCTCCATTATTGGTGACCCTGTCCTTCCTATCAAAGTCATGGGGAGGATAAATTTAGCATAATTGCTATTCTCTGCTTTTTCTGCAGAGTGTTAAAGTACTTTTGCATTCCTCTGGTTTGAAATGTGCTCTGCAGCTTCTCTGACTATTGCCAAAATATATGATATCTTCAAAGAATTGGAGTTTATAACTCAAAAACATGTGTGTGTGGATGTGCATGCTGGAAAAGTTCAAGAAGTACTAAAAGTCTCTCCTTCAAGTGTGAATACAGTGCATGCTCATTATAGAGAAAATTTGCAATACAGAAAAATAAACAAGAAATAGCTCATAATTCTCCTACCGTCCATAGTCATTTATTAACATTTTGGTGTTTGCTTTTTTCTATGTGTATCACATTTTAACATATTATTGAATTCTGGTCAATTCACTGAGATAATAACACAAACTTCCTCTGTGTTGTTATAAACTTGGTAGAAACATTATTTTCTTTTTCTTTAGCTTCTTTTCCCCCCAGTTTTAGTGAGCTATAATTGACATACAGCACTGTATAAGTTTAACATATACAGTATAATAATTTGTTTACATACATCTAGAAACATTATTTTTAATGGCAGTCCATGGGAAATTGTACACCATTTTCATTAGGATCCTAGGCTCCAGGGCCATACTATCTAAGTTTGAATCCCAAATCCACCACTTATTAGCTGTGTGGTTATGAGCAAGAGACTGACTATCTCTTCCCTTTGGTTTCCTCATTGTAGAATGGGCTGATAAGAGTATCTACCTCACAGAAAGGACTGTTGGAATTTGATACTTATAAATTGTGCTTAGTAGGTATTCATTGGTAGTTGTTGCTATTATCATTGTGTATAAAGGGGTTGATGGATTTCAGTATCCTCCAGGCCCACTCTATTAGTGCTAGAGCTTTCCTTGGTATCTTCCCATTTGTCTCTGTACATAGAGGATTCTACAGTTGTGGGGCTCATGAGTGTCCTGAAAGGTGTTAGTCCACATGGTGTAGTTTGGAGATCCTCAAAGACTCAAGGGCATAGGTGGTAATTCTTTTGCCAGAATAATATTGGAGACCTGCAGGTGGCTCCTGTGGGAAGACCCTTATGAGAAGACTGAGGACTGAATACTGGGTTCTCAGCATCAGCCCCAATACGAGCTTCCTCTAATGGGGATGTTGGGGCTGTTTCGTGATGCTGCCATCTCTTCATGTGATCCTCTGGGGTCCATCCATCCTTTCCTAGTTTTAGGCAGCATCCACCATCCATGAGCATGTCTTATCCCTTTGCCCAACCAGGAACAAAGATGGGAGGCATGATTGCCTACCCTTTTCTTTCCAGCCAATTATTGTTACAGAAACTTCATCAGTCAACTTTCCCCAAAGACCATTCTATGTGATTATCAAGGCTTTTTTTGGAAGTTAGAAAGACTGGATATGGCTTGTTTCTTTCTTTCCATTCTCATGATAACAATCCCAATTTCCTTTGAATGCCTCTGATTAACTAGGAGAAGGGTCATGTATAATGGAGCACAGAAAATAAAGCACAAAGATTAATATTTTAAAGTATTATCTCATCATAAGTGAATGTATCATAATTTATTTAATCACTCTCCTATTACTGGACATTTAGATTATTTCCGATTTTTAGCTATTAAAATGGCACTGTGATTAACAATGCTAAAAATCTTTTCATATTTTGGATGACTTAGTATGAATTACCAGAAGTGGAAATTCTGGGTCAAAAAATACAAAAAATAATAAATGCTTTAAGAATTTTCTTTCTTATGTTAGGGGTAGTTTCCATTGTTTTATCAGGTGGTAGAAAATTAAGCGTAAGAACAGGGTCAGATTTTTAAAATCATTGCTATTTAACTGTCTGAATACCTGTAATCTATTTATACTGACCAAAAGACCCTCAACAGTTTACTGATGTCTGAATTTCTTTGACTAATGACTTTCTTCTCTTGTTAAAACTGTTAGTACTTTGGGGAATAGTAAAAGTTTAAGACTGTGCACTAAAAGACAGAGTTCTTTTTATTGGATCCTTAACTAACCTAACTTGTTTTAACTAAGCATTGATTAGCAGAAGTGGCATGGCCAGTGGGACAAAGGGGCAGGCAGTGTCACTGGGTGTCACACATAGCATTAGAATGGATTCCTGGTGGTTACAATAGCCAACTTTCAATTTCCTCAGTCTTTAAAGAGAAACAAATATGAGATGAACTGATGGGGCATCAAGATGACTATTATGCCTCAATTTCACAGTCATATTTTCAGGCAGTGGAGAGTAGATCAAAATAAACATGAAGAACAAGGTTGTCCCTGATGTACTTTTGTGATGGAAGGAGAATGTTGTCCACTCACAGATAGTCTAAGCTTTGTCTTATAAAGAATTCTAACAGGGGTGCTATCAACCTGAGCCTACCATAGACACCAAATCTTGAAGGAGATGGGTCCTGTCCCTCTATAACACAAACCTCTATAAAGGAAAAGCAGTACTCACTGAAAGCAAATAAATGGTGCTACAGAATATATGTATAATTTTATTGTACACTTAACACAAATATAATCATATATAAGAAATTAAAAACACTGTGCAATAAAGCTTGTAATTCATAGCCAGTTGGTCCTCACTAGGAATTCCTGAAAGCTTTAGTCAGTGACTCGATTCTCATTTGCTCCGGATTTTTCTTTCTTCTATAGAACCTCTAAGATCCGTGAATTATTTTCTGCATATCTCATGTTCTTCTTGCTTTATGCAGTCCTCTGCTGGAACACTTGCTTCCCTGAGTTAGAGAAAACTTATTACCAGAAATTACAGGAAATCTTCAGTCTCTGAAAGTGTAAAGCTTCAACATTTAGTTTAAATATGGAGCCCTCATCAACTGCGTTGCTATGGAGATCCTTCCTCCCTTGTGCTCTGCAACTTGTCTGCTGCCAATTATCCAGAAATAACTTCTCTATTTCTATGGAATATTCTGTGTCTCACCTACTGCTGCCTCTGTATTCTTTCTCAATTTTGGTGGAAGGAGGAGGGATTTTCATTTATATTCTTTGTAGGCAGGAAAGATCATTTTCAATGTGTCCCAGCTGAAAAGGATCCCCCACTGTGCCACTTCCTGTGTAACACTATTAAACCTCCCTCTTCACTGCTTAGCTGCAGTGGATGAAGGTTAATGTTTTTACTATTTTATACTGACAATAGACTAGACTACTATCTTGGTGGAAGTGGTGGGAAAGATGGTTATGGGTCAGTTTGACATTGTAGACTGTTGTTTTTTCCCTAGTAGTTTGATGAGTCAGTTTGTTTTCCCATATAAGCTGCCACTCACAGTCAACTCCAGTGAGGAGTTAGGAGTTGAGTGTGGGATTTGTCTATTTCTCTATTTTGATTTGGAGCATCCATGCTTGGGAATTAAAGAGTCTTCCTTGAACTGATTCAGCATCATATGGCAGATTTGAATGTACTTGGTCTATAACCATTGAGCTAGACCCCGTGGGTGGCTTTATACTGCAGCAGGAATTTCAACTCTGCAAATTCCTTATCTTGATTCTCTTGGTAGGCCAGCAGGCTCTGATGCAATAGGAGCCTCCTTTATCTATTGCTTCATGCTGAAAACTGATGACAGTTTTGTGGTTGATTATTCCCTCTCTAAGCTCAACCAAGTGGTGTTCTAAGGATATCCTGGCTTCACAGAAGCCTTCCATTGTATTTTATAGGTTCACTTTTAGCAAGTGGTTTAATGAACACAGATCTGTTCTGAAGCACTAAGTTTCCTGCACTTGTAACAGGGATATAGAAACTGGAAGTTTTTTGAATTCTGTCCAACTTGGAGGCCTTTGCATGAAAGGGAATGAAAGATTTGTCTGCCTGCATTCTCTTTCCATGTTTACAGCCCACTTGGAACCTATAAGGAGAATGTAACCCAAAAGGTTTGGAGAATATGGTGGATCAGATCCAAAAGTATCACTGGCTGGATCTGAGATAAAGATGATGGACAGTGGAGGAGGACCAATAAGAGACTGCCCAGTCTCATACTGTTTGTACATCAATTTCTGACTTTCAGACAAGTAGGCTCCAAATCTGTCAAACTAGTGAAGTGTCCCTACATCAGACTTCCCAGAAAACCTGTGTATGATGGGCTGATATGTATAATCATTGAGGTTTATTTATTTTTGGCTGCACTAGGTCTTCATTGCCACATATGGGCTTTCTATTGTTGCAGCAAAGAGAGGCTACTCTCTAGTTGCGATGCACAGGCTTCTCATTGCGGTGGCTTCTCTTGTTGTGGAGCATGGCTATGGAGAGTGGGTTTCAGTAGTTGTGGTGCATCAGTTTATTTGCCCTACAGCATGTGGGATCTTTCCAGGCTAGGAATCAAACCCATGTCCCCTGCGTTGGCAGGTGGATTCTTAACCACTGGACCACCAGGGAAGTCTAATCATTGAGATTTGATTCTCTGTCTTTGGTAGATCCAATGATTGCCCTCATTCCTTGGTCACTGAACGCAATAGATAACACTATGCCTCCTGAAAGCATCACCTAAACACTTTTCTTCTTCCTCTTCAATGCTTGTAAAGCTATTGTAGAAGAATAGGGATTGCAGGGAGGGAGCACTACACAATGCTGAGATGACAGTCTGTTAAAAATTAGCCAAAAGTTGTATTATCTGGTCAAAAAGGAGGTACACTTCAAATTTATATATTGTCAAGTGACAACTTAAGGAATCTACCCTCCAAAAATTGTCACATTGTTTCAGAAACCCTGCATATTAGAATGTTCATTACAGCCTTGTTTGTGTAAAAAAAAAAATTGAAAACAACCTAAGTATCCAACCAAAGAGGACTGGCTGAATAAATGATAGTTCATCCATACAGTGGAATACTCTTGGCCTTATATAAACTTGGGCAGAACTTTAAAGTGTGACTCAGCAATGGAATATAACAGTGAATATAAGGGTATAGTAAATCTCCTACATACAAGCCATCAAGTTGTGAACTTTCAAAGATGCAAACGTGCATTCTGTCAATGTTAGGAATGAGTGAAACTGCAGCTCTCCCTCCGTCTCCTATAGATGGGGATCCTTCTCCTCTACCATCTTGCATCTCCTCTCCCTCCTCCAGTCAGTAACTCTTCTTGCCTGTTCACTCGATGCCAGCTGCTGTATGCCAGCTGTTGTACTGTACTTTTCAAGGTACTGTGTTGTAAGATTGAAAATATTTATTTTTGTGTGTTTGTTAATATATTATTTGTGTGAAAAGTATTATAAATCTATTACAGTACAACACTGTATAGCTGATTGTGTTACTTGGGTACCTAGGCTAACTTTGTTGGATTTATGAACAAATTGGACTAATGAACTTGCTCTTGGAATAGGACTTGTTCATATATAAGGGACTTACTGTATAGTAAAAAACTTGGAAGGCCATGTGTGAACTTATTAGCCGTAGTTAGCTATGGACAGTCAGTTTAGTAGGAGGAGATTTTTACTCTCTACTTATTTTATTTTATATATATACATATATATATATATAATACACACACATTATACATACATCCTTGTATTACTTATAAAATCTTTTTTAAATGTCTTAAAAATCAATTCTCCATATTTGTTTATTTTGTTTGTTTGATTATACAGTTCAAATCATGGGTAAAGATCATGTCTGTGACAGACTTCCATGGATGTCTTCAAGTCATACATGATTACTAGTCCCCAAGTGATGACTCCATCTCTTGCTCTCCCATTCAAGAGAGCACTCAAAGTGACTTGAGTCAGGGTGCTACAATTATAAGAATAACCTTAAATATGTTGCAATTTACTTTTTTAAAAAAGTCACATAATATAAAGCATACTATTTTAACCATATTTCAGTGTACATTTCAGTGGCACTAAGTACATTCACACTGTTTTGTGTAACTTTCACCATCATCCATAATCTCCTGAATGTTTCACTTTCCTAAGCTGAAACTCTGTCTCCATTAAACCCACTAAGTCCCCATCCCCCTGCCCCACACTCTACGCTTTCCTTCCTCACCACCCTGCCCTTCCCTTATCCCTGGCCCCTGACATCTATCAGTGTACTTTCTGACTCTACGAATTTGACTCTTCTAGGTACTTTTAAAAGTAAAGGTATCCAGGTATCCATAAACTTAGTATCTCTCTATATATAGATATGTCTGTCTACCTATCTCAAAAGCAAATTATATGAGACACATGTAATTGAGAACCACTAACACTGATGGGCAGTCATGACCTTCAGGTGAGATATTATACAAAGGTGTGTGTGATACCAAGAAGATCAACGTGCCATCTTTACCTTAAAGCTGCTTGAAGTAGAGAAGTATGTCTAGCAAGACATCTCATGATGAGCTCCTGCCTCGATTTGCGTGCATGGATATTTTGAGGGCAACTTCCAGCAGGGAGACTGAGGGAAGTCCTCATGAAGGAGGGGTCCCATCACAGTGGTATGATTAAAAGATTCAGAGCTGTGTGTAGGTGGGTTTAAGCTGAGGAGGAGTGTAGTAGGCAAAGATTATCTTTAGAGGACACTGCAACCTTCATGAAGGTGAGGGATTTGTTTCATTGGCTATGCTTTGCCTAATGTGTACAGCCAGACATTGAGAAGGTGCTCAGCAATATTTGTTGTGTAGATAACAAGTCAAATTTAGCATCAGAAATAGAAATCAATCTAGTCTGGAAAACAGCCTATGGATCCCAGTGCCCTGTTGGTAAAACAATAGCTGCTGTGCATCTTCTTAATGTGCGAGACTCCTGGGAGGACTGCTGGATTCAGTCCTTTAACAATAGCCTTGGAAGATTGATGATTTCTGGGGTCCAGAGCTCTTTATTGACTGCTGAGCAGAAGACAAAAAAAAAAGGAAAACAAGATCTCTGCCAGTAAACAGTTTACTGATTCCTCTGTGTGGCTGGCTTTTGATAGGTTGCACATTTGCACAGCTCCAGACACCATCTCTGTATTTATGTGACCCTCATGCTAATCCCTGAGTGATGATGGATAGTGTGAATTATTGTTCCCCTTTTACCACTTCTGGGATCCAGAAGTGCAGGGACTTGTTGGTCTCACAACCCAGGAGTACAGAGCCTGGGAGAAAAATCAATGTCGCCTGACTTTGCTGCAGTTCCCCTTCCAGTCACACAGGCTGGGACACTGTGAGACCACTGTGAGCAGCTTGGTACGTCTTAGGAGGTACTGCTTGCTGCTGTAATTAAGGTGTGGATAATAGGTTTCCATTCCTTTGGGAAAGAGGAAAAAACAAAGCAAAACAAACAAAAACCCTCTGAGATGCTTCTGCTTTGTGTATTGACTTGAGGGTTTCTGTTTTGTTTGACTTTCTGGAAATCCCAGGAATGAGATTTGCCTTTTTTCTACCCTTGATTAGAATTATTGAATGTCTTCTGTTTAGTTCTTCGGAATACAATCCTCTTCAATTTACAGTGAGCAAAAATCCTTCTTTTCATGTCTACTTCCCCACCATTTCCTTCTCCAAATAATCCTGGACATTGGGGCAGATAAGTCATGGGTTATATATGCTCAGATGTCAGGACAGCACTCATCCTTGGAATAACAATGGAGCATTTGTCCATGTTTGGTTTCTTCCTTTCTTTTTACATCTTCCCCTCCCCATGCTCATTTCCTCATAGTTTCCTTCTTTGCTATGTCTAAATATACCTTCTAATTTCGTGAAGCATTTAAAAGCAAAATTGGATATTCATTCATTCAGTAGTAATGACTGCAGGCCTGCTGTGTGCCAGGTAAACTTTGCTATTGGTATCAGCTTTCTATAGCTACTTCATAAGTTACCACAAACTTAGTGGCTTAATTTCACACTTTCTGTAGATCAGTGATCTGGGCTTAGCTCTGTCTTCTGCTCAGAGTCTCATCTAGCTGAAATCTAGGTGTCCCCTGGGGCTTCAATCTCATCTGATGCTTGCTGTGCTCTTCCAAGCTTACTGGTTGATGACAGAACTCATTTTTTTTGTGGTTGTGTGGCTGAAGTCCACTTTGTTACCTGTTAGCTGGGGACCACTTTCAGCCCTCAGAGGCCAACCTCAAATCCTTGCCACATGATCTCCTTCTCTTACCACGTGGAAGTTGACCTCTTAGACACTAGACAAGCATCTACTGCTGCTTCTCATCTCTCTGACATCATTTAAGGACTCACTTGATTGAAGGTCAGTCTACCTGGGATGATCCCTTTTGATTAACTAATTAGGGATTTTTATTGTCTCTACAAAGTGTCATCCTCTTTCCCATATATGTAAACTTCTCATGAGAGTGATGGCCCATCATAGTCTTAAGACCTGCCTAGATTCATGGGAAGGGACTATACAGGTCTTGTATCCCAGAGAACAAGAATCTTGGAGGCCATTTAGGATCCTGCCTAGTAAGCTACACAGTAGATACATTTGTAACTAACACATGCTTGATCCCTGCCCTGATGACAGATATGTTTAGTGGGGGAGCCAGACAACAATAAACAGATATTTAAAATTTGTGATAAATTCTGTGAGAGAAATCAACAGATTGATATGAAAAAATACTATGCACAGGTGACATTGTTTATTTTTATTGAAGTATTTAGAATTTATTGAAGTTTTACAATGTTGTGTTAGTTTCTGCTGTACAAGGAAGTAAAACAGCCGTATGTATACATATATCCCCTCCCTGTTGGACCTCCCTACCATTCCATGGCCCCCCTCATCCCATCCATCTAGGTCATCACAGAGCACCAAACTGAGCTCCTTGTGCTATACAGCAGCTTCCCACTTGCTATCTATTTTACACATAGTAGTGTATATATGTAAGTCTGAATCTCCCAATTCATCCCACCCTCCTCTACTTGCCCCCCATGTTCTCCACATATCCATTCTCTACATCTGCATCACTATTTCTTCCCTGCAAATAGGTTCATTCTTCTAGATTCCACATATCTGCATTAATATACAATATTTGTTTTTCTCCTTCTGACTTACTTCACTCTGTATAACAGACCCTAGCTCCATCCACATCTCTACAAATGACCTAATTTCATTCCTTTTTTATGGCTGAGTAATATTCCATTATACATAGGTACTACGTCTTCTTTATCCATTCACCTGTTGATGGACACTTATGTTGTTTCTATGCCCTGGCTACTGTAAATAGTGTAGGACAACATTAATCCTGAGTAGTGTGGAGGATAGAAAGGAACAGTCACCTAAGATCTGGAGAAAGCATTCCATGCAGACCCACCAACTGGTTCAAAGGCATGGATGTCAAAAAGACTTGTGCTTCTGTTTTTCATGAACAGATAGGAGATTGGTGTGATGGAAGCAGAAGGAAGGAGAAAATGAAGTCTGAGAGGTAGGCAGGGGCCAGATGAAGCAGAGGCTCAGAAATCATGGTAAGATGTTTTGGAGATGGGAAGCTAAAAGTAATTTTATTCAAGGGAGAAATATGATCTGATTTAAGATCTGTGATATTGTGATACATAATAAGAAGTATGTATTTAGTCTTCATCCCATTTTGGGGGGTACAGAGCTCCTAAAACCATTGGAATTTACTAAGGGGTGAGAGAGATCAAGCTATCTTTTGTCATGTTAGTGAGATGACATTTGGACTGAACCTAAGGATAATGACTAGTCCTCAGTGAAACCAACCAAATGATTAGAGAGTTGAACTTTCAGTCTCTCCCAGACCTCTGGGGAATGGAGAGGAGTTCAACTGGAGTTGGAGATGGAGTTCAATTACCAGTAGCCAATGATTTAATCAACTGTGTCTATGAAATGAAGCTTCCATAAAAACCCAAAAAGGACCGGGTTTAGAGAGCTTATAGTTTGCAGGACACATTGGCATTTTGGGGTGAGTAGTGCCTGGAGAGGGCTTGGAAACTCTGTGCTCCTTCCCACATACTTTGCCTTAGGCATCTCCTCCATCTGGCTGTTCCTGAGTTATATCCTTTTATAATAAATAGGTGATCTAGTAAGCAACATGCTTCTCTGAGTTCTATGAGCTGCTTTAGAAAATTAATCAATCCAAGGAAGAAGTTATGGGAACTGCCAGTCTGTATAGCCAGTTGGCCAGAAGCCAAGGGAACAGCCTGGACTGCTGATTGACCTCTGGGGGTGGGGTGTCAGCCTTGTAATAGTGAGCCCTTAACCTGTGGGATCTGACACTGTATTCAGGTAGACAGTGTCAGAATTGAGTTGAATTGTAGGACATTCAGCTGCTGTTGGAGAACTGCTTGGTGACATGGTGGTGAAAACCCCCTACACGCTGGAACTGGGTGCAGGATTATAAGATCACTTTGTGTAGAAATTGGATCTTAGAAGTTCAGGAGAGGAAGTTGGGAGACCAGAGTGGAAATTTCTAAGAGAATCCAGTAAAGAAGAGATGGAGGGCTGCACCAGAGTTGTGGTTGTGAAGATAGGAAAAAGGAAATAGAGTCGAGATGTATTTTGGAGACATTAAGAAGGACAGGAGTTGCTGATGGATGGAATGTGGCACCTAGCAGGGGCATTTCAATTTTAAAAGGTTAATCACTTTGCTTAAGGCCACACAGTTAATGCTCATCTACAGGCAGTTTGTGGATGCAGGTAGTCTAGCTCCAAATCTGCTAATCTCTCTCCATCCCTATCATTCTTTAGTGAAAGAACAATGTGAACCAGGCAGGTGATATCATTAATTGACACTGTGGAAAATATACTACAAACCTGCTTATTTTTTCCTCTTAAAAATGCAGGTAAAAGCAGTAGGGAGTTGCTCAGTGAAGTTGATTCCAGACACACAGCAGAGAGCAGTAGCTTGCAATAAACAGCAGCTTGAAGCAAGACCTTAGTTCCCTGATGGGGTATCAAACCATGGCAAAGGTTGTGAGAGCACCAAGTCCTAACCACTAAACCATGAAGGCCTGTGGCTAGAATCTGGGACCCAGTTCTTATCCCCCTTGAAAAAAAAATTCTGACAAAGAGATGGAAGGTAGAGAGGAAAGTAAGGTGTCCATGTGTACAGACTTATGGGTGAGCTTGGAGAGACATTTATGTCTTTGGGGAAGTTTAAATCATTTATAAGCTGGAAGTCTTCCAGGTCTTTGTTTTCCTGTGGCCAATTGTTTTGCTTTGACTCCATGGCTGATTTCCTTCAAGACCTTTCCTACATGTGTGTGCATCCTTCAGCAAAGATGAATTTCAGTTCAAGGGCCTTTGGGGGAGTTAGGACACTTTATTATGGCCTGGCATCCCCCCCTCCTTTGGCCTCTAAGATGTGTTTCTGTGCATGTGCAGTGAAGGTCTTCCTGGCCCCAAAGATGGGAAATATGTGACCTCTTGATCTTTTACACAAACAAGGTTTATCCCCCTCTCTGCCCTTGCCATTAGTGTTATCGCAAGTGTCCACAGGAGACAAAGTCCAAGTATTTACCCTGTTTCTGTTGTTATTTCCATCTCAAAGTATTAACAAGAGACTAGCTATAAATGTCTAATAACCTAGAGCTTATCTATCCCCTGCCTCAAGAAATATAAACAGGAGGCCACTTTTAAATGCTTAGCCTGTCAAAAATACAATATGGGACAGGGTGCTCGGGACTGGTGCACTGGGATGACCCAGAGGGATGGGGTGGGGAGGGATGTGGGAGGGGGGGTCAGGATGGGGAACGCATGTACACCCGTGGCTGAGTCATGTCAACGTATGGCAAAACCACTACAATATTGTAAAGTAATTAGCCTCCAATTAAAATGAATAAATTTATTAAAAAAAAATGCTTAGCCTGGAAGCCACATTTCTCCTGCCTCAAAGTCAGCACATCCATATCTTTATTGCAAACCAGGATAACATGATCCTGGAAGTCACAGTCAGTCAGAGTAGGATTGTTGAATTTTTTTTTTTTTCTTTTTACCACAAGGAGATAATCTTTTCCTGGAGGATTTCCAAAGGAACCCATCACAGGGTTTCTGGATACTGGATGGTGATTGTCATGCTGTAAAAACACCTTTGTGTAATGAGCAAAGGAAGAAAGCAAGGAGAGGATGATTGCCCTGGATCTGGGTGATTTATGATTTCAATTTTTAAATTTGTGAGTCAGATTTGAGGACTATGATGATCTACAGAGTCAGTCGAATTATCGCCAAAACAAGCTCTCTCTCACCGCCCGCCCTCCTTGTCACTCTGTCCAGAGGAAGACAAAAACATTTGCATAAGCACCAGACTAAATGATTTGGTGTCTATTAATCTACCTGATAGAGACAATAGTTTCATTTTTTTGAATGGCTGTAAATTGTATTAACAGACAGAGCTGGTAAGAAATTAAGGGGCTTATAATGTTGGACCCAAATCAACAATTTAAATGACTACCTGTACCACAGTTTATATCTCAGGAGCTCCTCCTTGTCTCTGATGGAGAACAATGAGATGCACCTCAAAAAATGAGGTACACAAAGAGAAGAACTGCTCTTTTGGGGTAAGGGCATATTTGGTCAATATAAACCAAAAGAGAAGGATTTTGTTAAGCACCATGGGGGTGTTGGGGTTTCCCAGGTGAAGCAGTGGTAGAGAACCTGCCTACCGATGCAGAAGATGCGAGAGATGCAGGTTTGATCCCTGGGTGGGAAAGATCCCCTGGAGAAGGAAATGGCAACCCACTCCAGTATTCTTGCCTGGGAAATTTCATGGACAGATGGGCTACAGGTCCGTGGAGTCACAAAGAGTCAGACAGGACTGAGCAACTGAGTATGCACATATGGGGGTGTTATCAAAGGGGTGAACATAGGGACATTGGAGAAGGCATATCAGCAACTTACATTTGCTTGTGGCTCTGCAGATTGCTATCTAGGGCATGTGCTTCCCTGAGATGGCTAGTGTCAGTTGAAGGTCCCTTCAGACCACTTAACCAGTGAAAGGTTGTTGCTGAACCACGAAAAGACGCCGGGATTCTTGGCCTCCGATGGGGGAGAATTCAATCTGGGGCCAGAGATGAGGCTTGATCGCCCAGAGCTTTTGTGTAATAAAGTTTTATTAAAGTATAAAGGAGATAGAGAAAGCTTCTGACATAGGCATCAGAAGGGGGCAGAAAGAGTGCCCCCCTGCTAGTCTTCAGCTGGATGTTTTATAGTCACTAGCAGTTTGTTAATGAAAGAAAGGACTGTCTTAAAACTCAGAATGGCACCAGGCCCCTCCTCCATAAAATGTATTTTGGGATAATCTTGGCACCAGACGAGTCATCCTGGGCCATAAAACAATTGACTTGAATCTTGTAGAAAGGCAGATTACCATACAGATAGTTTCGTTTACATAGATTAGGGGAACAATGTCTGAGTATAACATACTGGTTTGTCAAGTAGGTTCTGAGCCATTAGGCAGAACGGACTTGAAGACAGAGTTTGGGGTAAATGCATAGTATATTAACATATCTTAAGACAAACATTTCCATAAGAAGAATGCATTGGTTAACTCAAGGTTTGAGAATAGTTAACTTCAGGTGGAACCAGGTGTCATTATGGCAACACAGTATTTTAAGAGAAACCTCCTTTTAAATTTGTATGAGTGAAGTGAGTGAAGTCGCTCAGTCATGTCCAACTCTTTGAGATCCCATGGACTGTAGCCTACCAGGCTTCTCCGTCTATGGGATTTTCCAGGCAAGAGTACTGGAGTGGGTTGCCATTTCCTTCTCCAAGAGATCCTCCCAACCCAGGAACTGAACTTGGGTCTCCCGTATTGTAGGCAGACGCTTTACCATCTGAGCCACCAGGAAAGTCCTAAATTTGTATAGAGAAGGGGAAAAAAAAATATATCACCAGTGTGTTTCCTCCTGCCACTTACGAGAGCGATAAAAATGTCTGACACCTGCAGCTCATTTCCTCCGTTTGGAGACCCCTGGCCTTCCTGCCTGTTACCCTCTCACCAGATAGAATGGATACCAATGCAGCCATACTGTGAAGTGGTTTAGCTAAACTCTCAACAGCTTGCTACTACCACCATTACTACCTTTATTAGTACTGCAATTCATCATCATATGTTAATATAAGAGGTAACAGTGATTGAAGACTAATCATGGTCTAGGAATTATGCTAATTGTTTAACACCAATTAACTCATTTTATTCTTTACAACAATCTTGTCTTGCAGACACTAGGATGATCTCTTTTAAAGGGACTAGAGGCTTAGAAAGATTAAGGCAATTTCCTACAGATTCTTAGACAGTGAATGGCAGATCTAGTATTAGAATACAAGGTATTTCACTCTGGCTTTAGTGCTTTTAAATGTAAATATAAAATAAGTGCCCTACCTTAGTAACTGTGTTCTAGTCCATCTCTTTTCTCCCTTCTTCCCATTCTTTTATGGGTAAAAAACTGTGTCTTAGAGAAGTGAAATGACTTGCCCAAGGTCATTCACTTGTGTAAATTTTTAATGAGAAATCCAAGAGAGATTTAGTTGCTTAGGAAGAGTTTTTGAATGTCACTGGTATTCTAGTGGTGTTCTCGATAGGAAAATGAAAGCCTCTGGCAGAAGAAAGAGTTTCTGGACGCCTGAGAATGACGTAGAAGGACTGCAGCTATGTTTGTTTATGAGAATACCTTAGTCTTGATGTGCAGAAGTCCTGGTTCGGTTGAACAAATTATTCTAATGAATTCTAAGGGGGAAAAAAGGTTAAACAAAGCAGTGATTTAAAATCAATAGAAAATGATTTTTTTTAAATTGCCTAGTTGCACTTAGAAGTTTCTCATTCTATAATATTTTAAAATATAATTATGATAAAGTCTCCCATCCTAGGGAATGTCACCCTAGACATTAACTTATAAATGACCCACACTTTCAAAGTCCACCATGTTGGGTTTTTTTCCCATAAAACTTATGTTATTATTTTTTGTTAAATTTTTTAAACAATTTTTATTTATTTGTTTATTTTTTGACTGTGCTGGGTCTTTGCTTCTGCTTGGGCTTTTCTCTAGTTTCAGTGAGCAGCAGCTACTCTTCATTGTGGTATAGGGGCTAGTCGTTGTGGTGGCTTCTCTTATTGTGGAGCACAGGCTCTAGGGTGCGCAGGCTTCAGTAGTTGTGGTTCCCAGGATCTAGAGCACAAGCTCAGTGGTTGAGGTGCTCAAGCTTAGTTGCTCCATGGGCATGTGGGATCTTACCTGACCGGGGATTGAACCCACATCTCCAGCACTGGCAGGTGGATTCTTTACCACTGAGCCACCACATAAGCCTGTAAGTTATTATTCCCTTAATCTCTTCTCTGTTTGTTTCTAGACCAGCATTTAGCAGTTGCATTTCTTGGGAGAACGGACTGGGTGGAGGGATTAACTTTTTATTTTTTTTAACTCACAGGAATTACTGCATCTTGATTATTAATGGAAAACAGTGTTTGGTGGTCAACTAAGTCCACTCACTATTTACAATTTACAGAGGCATGATGTTCTAACAGTTGTCCCTTAAACTCACAAATGGATCATTGCAAATGATAGATGTTCAGAGCCACTCATAAATTGTTAGAATCAAGAAAGATAAATGTCAACAGTCCACTGTAATAGCAAAAGTAATTGGCACTTGTGCTTAACTAAGTACAGCTTTTAAAGTTAAAACCGTGATTGAAAAGAGAAAGATTTTTTTTAACTTTAGGTAATTATGGACATAGGAAGTCTTTCTAGAGTATGTAGTTGTAACCTAGTCTACACTCCTGTTTATTTCGTTCAGAAATCCTAGTTGCTGATCGGGTTCGATGAAAGAAACAATTTAGAGGTGTCTGGTCTTGCATATCCATACATACTGTTTCTCAAACTTCCATGATGATGAGGGTACTTGTCAAGTCTAGAGATTACCCAATT
The DNA here is from genome assembly GCF_054371585.1 of Giraffa tippelskirchi. Taxonomy (NCBI): domain Eukaryota; kingdom Metazoa; phylum Chordata; class Mammalia; order Artiodactyla; family Giraffidae; genus Giraffa; species Giraffa tippelskirchi. The sequence continues at coordinate 28,979,465 of NC_137287.1, forward strand.
TCTTCCCCAGGAAATTCTGATTCAGTAAGACTCAGCTGAAGCATAGGAATCTGTTTTAACAAATACTCCAAGATATTCTTATCATTGAGAAAATTTGAGAAATACTGTCATGTGAGAGGAAACACCACTCTTTGCCTAAGATGTCATGATTTCAACAGGAGAAAGATTTCAGTATAAATATGAAATATCCTTATGTAAGTTCTTCATTGAAGTTGCTGTGTATCCTTCTTTCCATTTGGATGCCTGGTTGGTTTTTTTGTTGAAGTTGCGGTAGTTGCATCTGTTGTAGGTAACACAGTTAGTACTTCCTCCCTTTCCCATGTTTATTAGAGAAATGAAAGATATATTTTAAAAAACAAATTGAGCTTCTAAAAGTTAATATTATGATGTCTGAGATTAGAAAGTAATATACTGGGTGGTATTAATAGCAGATTAGATGTTACAGAGGAAAAGATTAGTAAACTTGAAGACATAATGATGAGAAGGAAATGGCAACCCACTCCAGTATTCTTGCCTGGAAAATTCCATGGATGGAGGAACCTGGCAGGCTACAGTCCATGGGGTCACAAAGAGTCAGACATGACTGAGCAACTTCACTTGACTTCACCTCACCTGAAATAGAATGCACATAGGAAAAACACTAGGAAAAAATAAACAGCATAAATGAGATGTGGGAAAACTTTAAGGAGCTCAATATGTTTATAATTGCAATGTGGAAGAATGGGTGGCAAAAAAAATTTGAGGAGACAATGGCTGAAAATATTTAAAATTTGATGTGAAGTTTAAACCTTGTAGCTCTAAGGAGCTCAACAAAGAGCAAGGACAAGAAAGATGACAAAAACTTATCCACAGTATGTCATATAAAATTGCTTAAAACCAGGAATGAAAAGAAAATCTTAAAGCAGTCAGAGAAAAAGCACACATCTTATATAGAGGAACAATGATAAGCATGACAGCCGATTTCTTAGACACAATGCAAAGAGACAGTGGAACAACTTCAAAGGATCAAAAGAAAAAACCTGTCAGCTATGAATTCTATACCTAGTAAAAATGTCTTTCAAAACAGAAAGGTGAAATAAGGACTTTCATGAAATGTTTAATGTCTGATTTTTTTCTGATGAGAAATATTAGATTTTTATGGCATCATCTTTCTTTTCCAGTGGAAAACTCAGTCTAACCTTTAGGTAATTTTTTCCTCTTTGGATGGTGCTTTTGCATCTCATTTTTTATAAGTGAGAGATAGAAAATGCATGTTGGTAAAGCTGAAAGAGAAATGCTTGGCATCAGTACTAGGGCCTGCCCAACACAAAATGCATTTTTCTTTTTCTTGAAATAATATTATTTACTTATTTTTGGCTGTGCTGGGTCTTTTTGCTGCACAAGCTTTTTCTCTAGTTGTGGTGAGTGGGAGATACTCTCTAGTTGCAGTGTATGGGCTTCTCGTGGTAGCTTCTCTTGTTGTGGAGCATGGACTTTATGGCATGTGAGCCTCAGTAATTGCAGCTCCTGTGTTCTAGAGCCAGCCTCGATAGTTGTGGTACATGAGCTTAGTTGCTCTGTGGCACATGGGATTTTCCTAAATCAGGGATTGGACCCAAGTCTTCTGCACTGGCAGGGAGATTCTTTATCACTGAGCCACAAGATAAGCCAAAAATGTACTTTTCATATCCTGCTCAGATCTCTGGTGTAAACCCGAATTTCAGGATAAGTGAGCTAAAGCCAAGCTGCTATTCCTATAGTGACTCTGAAAAGAGGATGAAAATCGCAACCTCAGTATCCTACTGAGCTTCAAGTCTCCATTTGTTGCATGTTCTTAGGGAAGTATTGGGTTCTAAGTTATACATTACAGATGCTGAATGATTCTTAGTGAGACCCACAAACTGTACTGAGCATTAACAGCATTCATATTGTAACCATCTAGAAAGAGTCACAAGCTAAAGTGGGCCATGTCCAGGGAACTTTTTGTTTCACACTTTGGGTGTAATGTTAGCCTCCTGGAGAGTGGTGATTATCTCTAAGACAATGAATTGATCCAGACGTTGATCCATACAAGTTTAGCAAGTATTTATTGAGCATCTGTAATGTAGCAGCTATTATGTTAGGCATTCAATTTATGAAAATATCGGTACAGACACTCCTTCAGGAGGTTACAGCTAATGTAAGAGGTAGACCTGGAAAACAATTACAGCACAGATTAAGTATAAATAGAGTTCATCAAAAAGCTATTATATTAGTTCAGCATAACAATATACCAGAAACTCTGATAGGCAGTGGAGAGCAAGACAGGATTCTATAAAGCTTATAATATAACTTATGGGGTTCTATGGTAATAATGGGCTTCCCAGGTGGTGCTAGTGGTAAAGAACCAACCTGCCAATGAAGAAGACATAAGAGACATGGGTTTGATCCCTGGGTCAGGAAGATTCCCTGAAGGAGAACATGGCAATCCACTCCAGTATTCTTGCCTGGAGAATCTCATAGACCGAGGAGCCTGGTGGGCTCTAGTCCAGTGAAAGTTACCCAATTGGGTCCGACTCTTTGTGACCCGATTGACTATACAGTCCATAGGATTCTCCAGGCCAGAATACTGGAGTGGGTGGCCATTTCCTTCTCCAGGGGATCTTCCTGACCCAAGAATCGAACCAGGGTCTCCCGCATTTCAGGCAGATTCTTTACCATATGAACTACCAAGGAAAGTGACTTAGCATGCATGGTAATAGTAAGAAAGAAGTGTATCTTCTTTGTCTTAGGCATTTTGAACTACCACAATTTATTTGATGGACCTGACTCCTAATATTTCTTGAACAACAACAGAAAAAGACAACTTTTGTTTCTGGATTTATTCACTTATTTTGAGAAGAACAGCTGTTGTTGGCCTCAAAGGGAGTCATTATGCATATAATAAGGTATGCATGACTTCTTTGGTCCTTTAATTCATTATTATAAAGACAACTCAATTATTTAAGTGGTAGAAACACACATACATGTTCCTGGAAGAAATCTTAGAAATTATTTAACCGATTTTCATCTCCACCCCCTGTTAAAGATAAGGAGAGTGAGGACTAAAAACCTCTTTGATGTCATTTAGTTAATGGTGCAATTGGGATTAGGGTCCCTTTTCGCTTCCTACAACACCTTCTAGACTCCAATAGTGTCAGTATAAAATAGAGTGGATGAAAAATAAGGGCAAAAGGCAACTGGAACATAGGTTGACTTAAAAAGTCTGAGTTGAAGAAGTGTAGAGATTAAAAGAAGAGATTTTCAGAGATGAATCATACAGTACAGGGCACTAGATCAGGAGTGAAGGTCAGAGCCATGGAGAATACCAATGAGAACTCTCAGGGGGAGTTTTCAGCTTTAGTAAATCATCCAAGAATTCTTAATTCTAAAACTCACACCATGCCTTCCTCAAGATGGGGAATTTAGGCTTTTTACTTTAGGAAATTTCCCACTGGGTGATGCTGTGGAAATAGCACAGCATTGGGAGGTAGAAAGTCCAAAATCAACTTTCGCATTTTCTGACTATCATATCCTGAGTAGCCATTTAATGTTTCTGGAGCTTCATTATGTTTATGTGTAAATTGGAAGTGATCCTGATGCTGGGAAAGATTGAAGGCAGGAGGAGAAGAGGGCAACGGAGGATGAGATGGTTGGATGGAATCATTGACTCGATGGACATGAGTTTGAGAAAACTCTGGGAGATAGTCAAGGAAAGGGAAGCCTGATGTGCTGCAATCCATGAGGTTGCAAAGAGTCAGAGTTACAAATGAGTTACTGAACAACAATAAAAGTGGTAATAAAATTAAAATGTATCTTTCAGAGATTCTGTAAATATTAAGTGAGATAATTTACTGGAAATGCATATTTTGAGCAATAAATTGTTATGCAGAATCTTTGTTTTTATTATTGTATACATTCTTTCTAGTATTTTTGGTCATGGTATCTTAGAACTTAGTATTGGATCTTTTTAGTCTTACTTTGGTTCAGGATCCTCAGTAGATAGTAGTGATGTCTCTTATTTTGAAATAAATCTCGGGAAACTTGAGTTCATTGTGGTGGATTGAACACATCCCTTTATGCCTGCCCTCCTGAAATCCCCTAAAACATCAACAAAATGATAAAAAGTAAAAAACTTTTAAAAAGCTACACAGAGAAACAGAGGACATATTAATAATAATAGGCAAGAAATTTAAGTATATTTTTGATTGCTGATAAAAAGATGGGCAACTACCTGGCAGACTGAGAAAGCTGAAAGGTACCAGCAAGAAGAGGGAGAAGGCTAAAAAGGAGATATATTTGCTGAAGCCCAGAAAGATTCCAAAAAGGCATGAGGAAGGATTGAGAACATGAAGACTGGTTGAAAGTTTTTATAATGTGAAGTGAAACTATGGGAGCTCCTCCGTCACTGCAAACCTAGAAATCATTTTACTACATCTCCCCTTCCTTGGCAGAAGATTGCAAGTTTATTCTCCAGGAAGACACAGCCAGAGGATCTCTAGATTAGGATACCAGATAAACGAAATTGGTGGAAGCTACTCTACTAAAGATAAGGCATTGAGAAAATATCTGCATTCTAAATGGTGAGACTCTGAGTTCTCTTTTTTCTCTCAGCTCCCAGAATGTTGTCAGCCTAGACAATCCAACTAGGACATTGAAGTTATCTCTGGGAATATTTACTACCTGAAAAAATAATTTGTTGTTGTTATTGTTGTTCTGTCGCTAGGTTGTGTCCAACTCTTTGCGACTCCATGGACTGAGGCATGCTAGGCTCCTCTGTCCTCCACTGTCTCCTGGAGTTTTCTCAGATTCATGTCCATTGAGTCAATGATGCTATCAAACTATCTCATCCTCTACTGCCCTCTTCTCCTTTTTCCTTCCATCTTTCCCAGCATCACGGTCTCTTCCAATAAGTCAGCTCTTTGCATCAGGTGGCCAAAGGATTGGAGCTTCAGCTTCAGCATCAGTCCTTCCAATGAATATTCCGGGTTGATTTCTTTTAGGATTGACTGGTTTGATCTCCTTGCAGTCCAAGGGACTCTCAAGAGTCTTCTCCAGCACCACAGCTCGAAAGCATCAATTCTTTGGCTCTCAGCCTCCTTTATGGTCCAACTCTCACATCCATACATGACTACTGGAAAAACCATAGCTTTGCCTATACAGACTGTTGTGGACAAAGTGATGTCTTTGCTTTTTAACACTCTGTCTAGGTTTTCCATAGCTTTCCTTCCAAGGAGCAAGCGTCTTTTAATTTCATGGCTGCAGCCACCATCTGCAGTGATTTTGGAGCCCAAGAAAATCAAATCTGATCAGATGCTGTGATCTTAGTTTTTTGAATGATGAGTTTCAAGCCAGCTTTTTCACTCTCCTCTTTCACCCTCATCAAGAGACTCTTTAGCTTCTCTTCACTTTTTGCCATCTGCATATCTGAGGTTGTTGATATTTCTCCTGGCAGCCTTGATTCCAGCTTGTGATTTACCCAGCCTGGCATTTAGCATGATGTATGAAATGCATATAAGTTAAATAAGCAGGGTGACAATATACAGCCTTGTATAGACATACTGATGTTTAGGTGCACCTAGAGAAATAGTTAAGTCATTACTCCTAGAGTGAAGTCCACAAATTCACAAGTTTTATCTATGAAGATAGAACTACCCATCATCTTCAACCAGCATCTCAGTGTCTTGTTATTCAATAAAATCCAATTCCATATTGGATTTAAAATAAATAAATAAAATCTTCTGATCTTCAGACACTTAAGGAAAGCCTCTACTATGAAATTCAATGACCTAAATAAAAGAAGGCAGAGGAAATAGTGTCCAGACCACAAAATGACAATTAGTACCTTCAGAGAGATAGTAGACTATAACCATTGCATTATGAAACAAGAACAGGATGCTTTAGAAAAGGTATAGAAAAGAACAAGAAAGAAATATTGGAAGTTAAAAGATGGAGGGATATTTGCCAAATTTTCATATAAGAATTTAAAGATAAAGTCAAGGTAATGACTCAAAATTTTAAGAATAACAATAAGATAGAAAAGATGAAGATAGAAATATTGTTGGCCAAGAAAAGAAAACAGAGAAAGTGGAAAGAATGAAATTATTAAGCTATCAGACCTCCATGACATGAATTAAAAGAAGTGTCATTGGGCATCCACACAATGTGAATAAAAATTCTACATACTAAACTACCTCACTGTGAATTTTAGAGCAGCAGTGATAAAAAAAAAAGAAAAGAAAAGAGATGGACATAAAACTTTCCCAAGATTTTAAAAATGCCCTAAAGAATGTGGACTTAGAATGGCATTGAGCTTTTCAGGAGTAACACTGCAGTCTAAACACTGGGATTTAGAATACAATAGAAGGGGTGCATTCAGCATTTTGAGGGAAAAATTGTTTCCAGTCTAAAATTTCACACTCAGACAAATGATCCATAAAGTTGGATGACGGAAAAAAGAAATCTTCAGACAGATAAGATTTCATTAAATTAATCTTTGAAGTTTCCTTTCTTGAAAAGTACTGAAAATGTACTCTCCTAAAACAAGGGAGTAACCCAAAATAAAAAGAAGACGTGGCATTCAACTGCTGGACATTTATCCAAAGGAAATGAAATCAGTGCCTTGAAGAGAGATCTGTGCTGTCATGTTCATTGCACTATTATTCACAATAGCCAAAATATGGAAACAATCTAAATGTCCATTGTTTATTGGATGGATAAAGAAAATGTGGCATGTGAATTTAATGGAATATTACTAAACTCTTAAAAAAGAAGGAATTCCTGCCATTTGCAACAGCATGGATGAAGCTTGAGGATATTATGCTAAATGAAATAAGCCAAACATACACAATGACTGTGGCTCAGATCATGAACTCCTTATTGCCAAATTCAGACTTAAACTGAAGAAAGGAGGGAAAACCACTAGACCATTCAGGTATGACCTAAATCAAATCCCTTACAATTATACAATGGAAATGACAAATAGATTCAAGGGATTAGATCTGATAGAGTGTCTGAAGAACTATGGACAGAGGTTCGTGACCTTGTACAGGAGGCAGCGATCAAGACCATCCCCAAGAAAAAGAAATGCAAAAAGGCAAAATGGTTGTCTGAGAAGGCCTTGCAAATAGCTGAGAAAAGAAGAGAAGCTAAAGGCAAAGGAGAAGAGGAAAGATATACCCATTTGAATGCAGAGTTCCAAAGAATAGCAAAGAGAAGCTAAAGGCAAAGGAGAAAAGGAAAGATATACCTATTTGAATGCAGAGTTCCAAAGAATAGCAAGGAGAGATAAGAAAGCCTTCCTCAGTGATCAGTTCAAAGAAATAGAGGAGAACAATAGAATGGGAAAGACTAGAGATCACTTCAAGAAAATGAGAGATACCAAGGGAACATTTCATGCAAAGATGGGCACAATAAAGGACAGAAATGGTATGGACCTAAGAGAAGCAGAAGATATTAAGAAGAAGTGGCAAGAATACACAGAAGAACAATAGGAAAAAGATCTTAATGACCCAGATAACCACGATGTTGTGATCACTCACCTAGAGCCAGACATCCTGGAATGTGAAGTCAAGTGGGCCTTAGGAAGCATCACTACAGACAAAGCTAGTGGAGGTGATGGAATTACAGTTGTGCTACTTCAGGTGCTAAAAGATGATGCTGTGAAAGTGCTGCACTCAATATTCCAGCAAATTTGGAAAACTCAGCAGTGGCCACAGGACTGGAAAAGTCAGTTTTCATTCCAATCTCAAAGAAAGGCAATGCCAAAGAATGTTCAAACTACCACCCAATTGCACTCATCTCACATGCTAGCAAAGTAATGCTCAAAATTCTCCAAGCCAGGCTTCAACAGTACATGAAACGTGAGCTTTCAGATGTTCAAACTGGATTTAGAAAAGGCAGAGAAAACAGAGATCAAATTGCCAACATCCATTGAACCATCAAAAAAGCAAGAGAGTTCCAGAGAAATATCTACTTCTGCGTTATTGACTACACCAAAGCCTTTGACTGTGTGGATCACAACAAACTGGAAAATTCTTCAAGAGATGGGAATGCCAGACCACCTTACCTGCCTCCTGAGAAATCTGTATGCAGGTCAAGAAGCAACAGTTAGAACTGGACATGGAACAACAGACTGGTTCCAAATCGGGAAGGGAGTATGTCAAGGCTGTATGTTGTCACCCTGCTTATTTAACTTGTATGCAGAGTACATCATGCAAAATGCCAGGCTGGATGAAGCACAGACTAGACTCAAGATTGCTGGGAGAAATATCAATAACTTCAGAAACGCAAATGATACCACCCTTATGGCAGAAAGCGAAGAACTAAAGAGCATCTCGATGAAAGTGAAAGAGAAGAGTGAAAAAGTTGGCTTAAAACTCAACATTCAGAAAACGAAGATCATGGCATCTGGTCCCATCACTTCATGGCAAATAGATGGGGAAACAATGGAAACAGTGAGTGACTTATTTTGGGGGTTCCAAAATCACTGCAGATGGTGAATGCAGCCATGAAATTAAAAGACGCTTGCTCCTTGGAAGAAAAGCTATGGCCAACCTAGACAGAATATTAAAAAGCAGGGACATTACTTTGCCAACAAAGGTCCATCTAGTCAAGCTATGGTTTTTCCAGTAGTCATGTATGGATGTAAGAGTTGGGCTATAAAGAAGCTGAGTGCTGAAGAATTGATGCTTTTGAACTGTGGTGTTGGAGAAGACTCTTGAGAGTCCCTTGGACTGCAAGGAGATCCAACCCGTCAATCCTAAAGGAGATCAGTCCTGAATATTCATTGGAAGGACTGATGCTGAAGCTGAAAGTCCAGTACTTTGGCCGCCTGATGTGAAGAACTGACTCATTTGAAAAGACCCTGATGCTGGGAAAGATTGAAGGCAGAAGGAGAAGGGAACGACAGAGGATGAGATGGTTGGATGGCATCACCGACTCTATGGGCATGAGTTTGAGCAAGCTCTGGGAGTTGGTGATGGACAGGGAAGCCTGGAGTGCTGCAGTCCATGGGGTCGCAAAGAGTCGCACACGACTGAATGACTGAACTGAACTGAACTGAACTGAACTGAGACAAATACTGTATGGTCTCACCTATTTGTGGGATCAAAAATAATCAAGCTCACAGAAACAGACAGTAGAGTGGTAGTTTCCAGGGACTGGGGAGAGGGAAAATGAGGATATGAAAGCGTTCAAATATTGGATTATGCAAGATAAGTTCTGGAGATCTACATACAGATAAGATACTATACAGATACATACAGATAAGATACTATAGCTAACAATGCTGCATGGTGCACTTAAAATTTGCCATGAAAGTAGATCTATGTTAAGTTTTCTTTTCACAAATAATAACTATAATAATAATAAAATAAAACGGTGAGAGGAAATTTGGGAGGTGATGGATATGTTTATGGTCTTGATAATGGTGATGGTTTCATAAGTGTGTGTGAAATAAAGTGTTAGTTGCTCAGTTGTGTCCAACTCTTTGGGACCCTATGGACTGTAGTCCGGCCAGGCTCCTCTGTCCATGGAATTCTCCAGGCAAGAATACTGGAGTAGGTAGTCATTCCTTTCTCCAGGGGATCTTCCTGACCCAGGGATCAAACCCGGGTCTCCTGCATTGCAAGTGGATTCTTTACCCTTATAGCCACCAAGGAAGCCCTCATAGTGTATATCTATCCCCAAAACCATCAAGTTGTATACATTAAATACGTATAGCTTTTAATGTCAATTATTTTTCAATTAAGAAAAAGAAAAAAAATATAAAATTCAGGAAACAAAGGCTCCAACTTGGGAAAGAGACAAAAGGAATTTCCACATTAATGAAGGGGATTTCCAGGATGCTGAAGAGCTGTGAGTGGATCATAATCTCCAGATTATAATCAGAGAAACAAGAACTCCTAGAGCGTTGTCTTCAATAAACATAAAAGAATGAAAACTCTGAGTGTTTCTGATTTACACCTTTGCCCATCCTCTCCACTCCCCCATTAGGGATGACTAAATTCATGAAGTTCAGGAATTCTAAATCTGGCTGACATATTTTCTCTTATGTTATAGATTAGAAAACCTGGGTATGTGGGACTAAAAATATTATTATTTCAGGCATCTGGATCCATGGACTCCAGACAAACTGCCTACTCCTGAGATCTATAATTAAAATATGATATTAAAATAACTTCACTGCTAAATGCAAAGGAATTAAAAGTGTCCTATATTCATTTAAAGCTATTATAGAAGATCAAGAAGTCATACTCTTGAGAATAAAATGAGTAGATTTTGGATTATCCTGGATTTAAATCTGAAGATACAACTTTAACAGAGTTAAAAAATTAATAAATACTACCACTATTGAGGAATGAAAGAGAAGAAAACTCAAATATATTGGTCACCTACTATGTGCTAAGTCTTATACTTGGCATGTAGAGTCTAAAAACCTTATGAGGATGCCTTTCTAGAAGTGATGAAAAGATTAAGGAGAGCCCCTCCCCAAGCTCTTACTTTATTTGGTTGATTTTTAGCTCAGCTGGTAAAGAATCTGCCTGCAATGCAGGAGACTCAGTTTGATTCCTGGGTCAGGAAGATCCCCTGGAACAGGGATAGGCTACCCACTCCAGTATTCTTGGGCTTCTCTGGTGGCTCAGCTGGTAAAGAATCTGCCTGCAATGCAGGAGACCTGGGTTCGATCCCTTGGTTGGGAAGATCCCCTGGAGAAGGGAACGGCTACCGACTCCATTATTCTGGCCTGGAGAATTCAGGTCGCAAAGAGTCAGGTATGACTGAGCGACTTTCACTTCCCAGCTCTAGAGATATGGATTCACTGATTATTAGATATTCTGAATCGTAGTAGTAAAGAAGCAATGGTGGGAGAGACGGTATGTGGTTGAAGAGGTACAAGTCAGAGAGATGGCCAGCCAGAGAGGTTCCAGTTTTTCCTAGGAAGCTGTGGGACGTGGATCTTTTTCTTCCCCCATGATGTTTCTATGTACCAGGAGTTGTTGTGGTACCTCTTCTTTTCCTCCTCTTTCTCCCTTTCTTCCCTTTTCCCCTCCTCCTTCTCCCCCTATTCTTCCTCCTTCTCCTTCCCCTTCTCCCCCTCCCTGCTCCTCCTCCTCTTCCCCTCCTTCTCCCCTTCTTTTTCTTATCCTTCTGCTTCTCCCCCTTCTTCTTCCAGCTAAGAAAACAGACCCAGAAAATATAATCACCCGCCAAATTTCATACATATAGTAAATTTGAGGGCATGATTGGATCCTGTCTGATTAAAGGACCTGTCCTTTGCTTGTAGTGTGTAGTTATACAGGGCTTACAACTCCCAAAAGTGTTGGGCTCTCTGTAGTTTCTTTATTGGCTCTGTTTTCTTATGAATCAGAACTTCCATGTCAGCCTTGAAATGGTCAAACTCTAGACATTTATAGGAGAGAAATAAGCATGGCTTAGTTTATACCACTGATATTTTGAGTTTCTTTCACAGTCAAACCTAATCTAAGTCAAAACTAATTTAAGCCCATTTAGTCACAGAACTAAAGAGCCTCTTGATGAAGGTGAAAGAGGAGAGTGAAAAAGTTGGCTTAAAGCTCAACATTCAGAAAACTAAGATCATGGCATCTGGTCCCATCACTTCATGGGAAATAGATGGGGAAACAGTGGAAACAGTGTCAGACTTTATTTTTTGGGGCTCCAAAATCACTGCTGATGGTGATTGCAGCCATGAAATTAAAAGACGCTTACTCCTTGGAAGGAAGGTTATGGCCAACCTAGATAGCATATTTAAAAGCAGAGATATTACTTTGCCAACAAAAGTCCGTCTAGTCAAGGCTATTGTTTTTCCAGTGGTCATGTATGGATGTGAGAGTTGGACGGTGAAGAAAGCTGAGCGCCGAAGAATTGATGCTTTTGAACTGTGGTGCTGGAGAAGACTCTTGAGAGTCCCTTGGACTGCAAGGAGATCCAACCGGTCCATCCTAAAAGAGATCAATCCTGGGTGTTCACTGGAAGGTCTGATGTTGAAGCTGAAACTCCAATACTTTGGCCACCTCATGTGAAGGGTTGACTCATTGGAAAAGACCCTAATGCTGGGTAGGATTGGGGGCGGGAGGAGAAGGGGACGACAGAGGATGAGATGGTTGGATGGCATCACCGACTCGATGGACATGGGTTTGGGTGGACTCCGGGAGTTGGTGATGGACAGAGAGGCCTGGCATGCTGCAGTTCATGGGTTCGCAAAAAGTCGGACACGACTGAGCAACTGAACTGAACTGAACTGAATCACAGAATATTCTATTACCTTATAAATGCATATTCATGGAGAACATACTAGACACCTGGCACTATGCCAGTTTCAGGGGATAGAATGATGAGGAATAATAAACACAAATTCTGTTGAACACCCACTGGGAAATTTTTTTTTTTAAAAAGCAATTTGTTATTCAAGGTAGTTAGGTCTTTAGTTTATTAACTAACATGTAAATGTGGATTTAAAAAATCATATTAGAAAAATGAAAACTAGGGAACTGTGGGAATGAGATATAGGCAATGAAAGGAAATTTCAATGTTGGGGAGCTCTGGATATTTGAGGGATTGATGAAGGCCAAAGCTAGAAGTCAAGGTGGAATAGGATAGTTGATAAAGCCAAATTACTTCCTTTATAATTTTGCTGCAGTCTTTGGATCCACTTACATGGGCTTCCAGTGCCAAGTGTGAACTGACCTTTCCCATTCCACCTGGGCAATGTCACCTTTTCTCGCTGAGCTTGTCTGACACATTTTAGGATGGAGGAGAAACTCATTTACCCAGTGTTCCTTGAACAGCCAGCCTATGATATTGTTCTAGGAGGCCCTGATGAGTTCATCTTTGCCTGCTAAACAGATGAGATATTCCAGGTTTAAAATAACTTTATACCACCAGGGTCACTGCAGAAGATGTTCTCAGTTAAGATCTGCCATTCATCCTACAGGGGCAAAAATCCATAAAGCTATCAGTAGCACAGGAATAAAGGCAGATGGGGAGAGAGAAAGCGCTCACTAGCCAGCATCTTCATCACAAAATACCTACTGTTAGGATACTGTCCAGATGGCTGTAAATTCAGGAGTTCAGTGAAATGGAGTCAGGAAGAGGGCGGGAAGAAGCAACAAGTGAAAACCCAGGTTTCCTCATGTTCTTTAGGAAGCTGATGCTTACTCAAACATTCATTCATTCCAAAGATATGTATTGAGTACTATCATGTGCTGCACACTGTGGCTGGGATACAAAGATATAAAAAACAGACATGGTCTCTGCTCTGATGGGTCTCATCAACAAGCAGAATATGAATTTGCAGGGAGAGCCTGGGAGCTTGCAGGAAAAGGGAAACAAAAAGAACATTTTTTGAGTGTTTATTGTCCTCTTAATCTCACAAAAACTATAAAGGATACAATTATCCTCCTTGGCTCCATTATAGAGAAGGAGTATGTGTGTGCTAAGTTGCTTCAGTCATGTCCAACTCTTTGTGACTGCATAGACTGTAGCCCTCCAGGCTCCTCTGTCCATGGGATTCTCCAGGTAAGAATACTGGAGTAGATTGTCATGCCCTCCACTACAGGATCTTTCCAACCCAGAGATCGAACCCACATCTCCTGAAGCTCCTGCATTGCAGGTGGATTTTTTTTGTTGTTTTACCTCTGTGCCATGTGGGAAGCCCATAGTAAAGGAGACCAGAACTCAAAAAGTTTAGGTAACTACCCCAAACTATTTGCTAACTAGTAAGAAACAAAAACAGGATTTTAACCTGGGTCAATGTGACTCCATTACTTAAACTATTGGTGATTAGATGAATGTCCTGTATCATTTCTTTTTTTTTGGTGGGGGGGTTGTGTTGGGTCCTCATTGTGGCACATGGGCTTCTCTAGTTGTGGCATGCAGGCTTAGTTGCCCCGTGCCATGTGGGATCTTAGTTTCCTGACCAGGGATCGAACCTGTGTCCCCTGTATTTGCAGGCAGATTGTTAATCACTGGACCACCAGGGAAGTCCCCGTGTATCATTTCTTGATTTATCTCCAAGGAGGAGGATCTATCGGGGCTGGCTTCCTTCTAAAGCCCAGCATAAACATAAGCCCCATAAACATGCTTGAGGAGATAAAAACTCATTTTAACATTCAGCTACAGTGAATATTTGGGTTTCCTGGTAGCTCAGCTGGTAAAGAATCTGCCTGTAATGCAGGAGACCCTGGATTGATTCCTGGGTCAGGAAGATCCACTGGAGAAGAGATAGGCTACCCACTCTAGTGTTCTTGGGCTTCCCTGTTGGCTCAGCTGGTAAAGAATCCGCCAGCAACTTGGGAGACCTGGGTTCGATCCCTGTGTTGGGAAGATCCTTTGGAGAAGGGAATGGCTACCCATTCCAGTATTCTGGCCTGGAGAATTCCATGGACTGTATAGTCCATGGAGTTGCAAAGAGTAAGACACAACTGAGTGACTTTCACTTTCACAGTGAATATTATTAAGAGGGTAAATCTGCCACTACTTATTAAAAAAAAACCTTAAAAATCAAAATTATATAGAAATGGTATTAGAAATGTTTGAGGTTTATTCCTGGCAGTTTAATTTGGATGCATTCCATGGTCATGACTTTGGAGTTGGCAAAAGGCTAGCTAAGAATCTACTTCTCACAATCTGTGGTTTGGACCTTTGGGTTTTTTTCCTAATTGCAAAGTAATCAAGCAGATTTTAGTAATTCAACCAAGTCATACATATCTATTTGTTGTTGTTGTTCAATCACTAAGTCACGTCTGACTCTTTGAGATCCCATGGACTGCAGCACACCAGGTTTCCCTGTCCTTCACTATCACCCAGTGTTTGCTCAAACTGATGTCCATTGAGTCGGTGATACTATCTAACCATCTCATTCTCTGCCACCCTCTTCTCCTCCTGCCTTCATATATCCCAGGACAAGAGTCTTCTCCAACGAGTCAGGTTTTTGCATCAGGTGGCCAAAAAATTGGAGCTTCAGCTTCAGCATCAGACCTTCCAATGAATATTCAGGGTTGATTTCCTTTAGGATAGACTGGTTTGATCTCCTTGCAGTATAAGGGACTCTCAAGAGTCTTGTCCAGCACCACAATTTGAGAGCATCAATACTTTGGCACTCAACCTTCTGTACAGTCCAACTCTCACATGTGTATAGCTTTACCTATATGTACTTTTGTTGGCAAAGTGATATCTCTGCTTTTTAACATGCTGTCTAGGTTTTCCATGGAGAAGGAAATGGCAACCCACTCCACTATTCTTGCCTGGAGAATCCCAGGGACAGAGAAGCCTGGTGGGCTGCCATCTATGGGGTTGCACAGAGTCGGACATGACTGAAGCGACTTAGCAGCAGCAGCAGCAGGTTTGCCATAGCTTTCCTTCCAAGGAAGCTTGGAAGGAAGCTTTCCTTCCAAGGAGCAAGCATCTTTTAATTTCATGGCTGCAGTCACCATGCACAGTGATTTTGGAGCCCAAGAAAATAAAGTCAGTCACTTTTCCCACTTTTTCCCCATCTATTTGCCATGAAGTGATGGGACCAGATGGCATGATCTTTGTTTTTTTAATGTTGAGTTTTAAACCAGGTTTTTCACTCTCCTCTTTCACCCTCATCAAAAGGCTCTTTAGTTACCTTTCAGTTTCTGCCATTAGAGTAGTATCATCTGCATATCTGAGGTTGTTGATATTTCTCCCGGAAATCTTGATTCCAGCTTGTGCTTCATCCAGCCCAGTATTTTGTATGATATACACTGCTTATAAGTTAAATAAGCAGGATGACAATATACAGCCTTGATATACTCCTTTCCCTATTTGGAACCAGTTTGCTGTTCCCTGTCTAGTTCTAACTGTTGCTTCTTGACCTGCATACAGGTTTCTCAGGAGGCAGGTTAGGTGGTCTGTTATTCACATCTCTTTAAAGATTTTCCATAGTTTGTTGTGATCCACACAGTCAAAGGCTTTAGTGTAGTCAATGAAGCAGAAGTAGATGTTTTTCTGGAATTCCCTTGATTTCTCTATGATCCAACAAATGTTGGCAATTTGATCTCTGGTTCCTCTGCCTTTTCTATACCCAGCTTATACCTCTGAAAGTTTTTGAATCATGTAGTTCTGAAGCCTAGCTTGAAGGATTTTGAGCATTACTTTGCTAGCATGTGAAATGAGTGTAATTGTTTGGTAGTTTGAACATTCTGTAGCATTATCTGTACTAATGGCTAAGGCCCACATATGAAGTTCTAACCACTGTTCTAAATGCTTTGCCTTTATCACCTTGTTTAAACCTCTCAACATCCCTCTGCAATAGATTTTATGAGTATCATTCCCATTTTATGGATGAAGACATTTTGGCTCAGCAAGGATAAGTCAGTTCCTCTAGACCATACCACTGGCAAATGACAGAGCCAGGATTTGAAAGGATTTTGGACACTAGAGTTTAGTGTATATTCTTCCTTCTTCCTCCAATGGAAAGGGAAAATCCTCTGCCTTTTCTCTGTTTACGCTCATCAGGAATAAAATGGTATTTGCAGAAATCTATTCTGGGAAGTAGATTAAAAAGAATTTTCAATTTTTCTCTGGTTATATTATTTACATTGATTTGAGCATCTCAGTGGGAACTGAGATCACAGTCTAGGCAGGCTTGGGAAACCTCCAGTCTGGGGACTAGAGGGCTCCCTGTGGGGTGCCAGTTGATTAGATATTTGCCTTCAGGGTCAGCAGAGCTATGGCTTCCAGAGAAGGACACGTTGGCTCTATTCTGAGCCACTGGCTGCCGTCCAATGCACCAGGTAGGAATCCTGCTGACTGGCCCTCCCCTAGGCTAGCAGAATCCATGGTTTTCTCTGCTCCTCTTCCTAAAGTCCAGAACTAATTTTTACTGTAGGCCCTGAATAGCTCAAAAAATGTAAGACATTTCACTTTAACTTAATCCTCCCCCAACATATTCTTCCCTCACTGATTCCAAACTATGCCCCAGATCAAGGTAACTCCCTCAGAAGTCTTTTTGCCGTTTCTTACTGTTCATAGGGTTCTTAATGCAAGAATACGAAGTGGCTTGCCATTCCCTTCTCCAGCGGATCACATTTTGTCAGAACTCTCCACCATGACCTTTCCATCTTGGGTGGCCCTGCCACCACTTCAAGGCAAATAGACGGGGAAAAAATGGAAACAGTGTCAGACTTCATTTTTCTGGGCTTCAAAATCACTGCGGACAGTGACTGCAGCCATGAAATTAAAAGACGCTTGCTCCTTGGAAGAAAAGCTATGACAGCTAGACAACATACTAAAAACCAGAGACATCACTTTTCCAACAAATTCACTATTGTCAAAGCTATGGTTTTTCCAGTAGTCATGTGCAGATGTGAGAGTTAGACCCTAAAGAAGGCTGAGTGCTGAAGAATTGATGGTTTCCAATTATGGTGCTGGAGAAGACTCTTGAGAGTCTCTTGGACTGCAAAGAGATCAAACCAGTCAATCCTAAAGAAAATCAACCCTGAATATTCATTGGAAGGACTGATGCTGAAGCTGAAGCTCCAATACTTTGGCCACCTGATGCGAAGAGCCAAGTCGTTGGGAAAGACCCTGATGTTGGGAAAGATTGAAGGTAGGAGGAGAAGGGGATGACAGAGGATGAGATGGTTGGATGGCATCACCAACTCAATGGATACGAGTTTGAGCAAACTCCAAGAGTTGGTGAAGGACAGGGCAGCCTGGCATGCTGCAGTCCATGGGGACTGAATAAAAACATGAAAGTCTGTGGGACAGATATGGACTGGGGTTTCTCAAGCCTTACACACAGGCTGCCTATCTCTTGGTTTAGATATGCCCCAACTGGAGCCTGAAGGAATATTTTCTGGAGGAAAATTAAGAAAACATATCTGGACTAGGAGACTAGAAAACATATCTGAAGAAGCAGGGCAGCCACTGCTGGGAAGGCAAAGCTTATATTGAACAGAAATGTCACTGAGAGAGAAAACTCTGACCCTTTCTAGGCATTGAATAAGAAATCTGAGTTTTCTGTAGAAAAGATGTCTTTATTGTTTGATAGGAATATATCCAAAAAAAGAGGTACACAAAGTACAAGAGAACGAAAAGAGAAATACAGAAAAAGATGAAAGATAAAAATGGAGGAGAGAGAGAGAGAAGCTATAAATATGAATGGATATGAGATAGCCAGGTCTTACAAAGCACACCAGAAGCGATTTTTTAAAAAAATTGTTTATTTATCTTTGGCTGTGCTGGGTCTTGTGTTGCTCTCTAATTGTGGAGAGTGGGGGCTACTTTCTAGTTGTGCTGTCTGATCTTTAGGGCTTCAGTAGTTGTGACCAATGGGCTTAGCTGCCCCAGGGCATGTGGAATCTTCTTGGACCAGAGATTGAACCCATGTCTCCTGCATTGGCAGGCAGATTCTTAAACACTGGACCACAAGGGAAGTCCCAGAAGCAATTGTTTTATTTTCCCCTTTTCTGCCTCTCTTGTTTTCTCCTGGGCTGCTCAGGGTCATTCACACGTGTTCCATCTAGACTTATCTTACTTGGATATCTCCCGGTGTTCTTAATTGCTTCTACCTCTCACCTCAACCAATACTTGCTTGTCCTGAAGGTGTTTGAGTAGTGAAAAGTGTCTTGACGGATCAGGAAACATTGGTTCAATTTTCAAATCTGCCCTACATAGACTGTATGACCTTGGAGAAATTTACTTCCCCTCGCCAGGACTCAGTTTCCCCATCAGTAAAATGAAGGGATGCGATTCAGTAAAGTCTCCCATCCTTTCTTGCTGTAAGAGTTTATCATGCCATTTGAAGTGAAGTGAAAATCGCTCAGTTGTGTCCAACTCTTTGCAACCCCATGGACTATACAGTCCATGGAATTCTCCAGGCCAGAATACTGGAGTGGGTAGCCTTTCCCTTCTCCAGGGGATCTTCCCAACCCAGGGATTGAACGCAGGTCTCCCGCATTGCAGGTGGATTCTTTACTAACTGAGCTCTCAGGGGAGTGTGGCCATATGATTCCTAGAGGTCTCTTTTCCACAAGGGAGGCCCAAGAATACTGAGCCACAAGGGAGGCCCAAGAATACTGGAGTGGGTAGCCTATCCCTTCTCCAGTGGATCTTCCTGACCCAGGAATTGAACCAGGGTCTCCTGCATTGCAGGCGGATTCTTTACCAACTGAGCTCTCAGGGGAGTGTGGCCATATGATTCCTAGAGGTCTCTTTTCCTTGGGGGCTCAGGTGAACATTTCCCTTGAGGATCAGTATTACCTGAAAGTTTAAGAATAAAAATTTCCAGTCCTCTAGCTCAATCTGTTGCTTCAGAATCATCAGGGCAAGGTCCTGGGAAGAGGGGAAAGACATCAAAAGTCCCAAGTGATATTTTTGTCTTGGGGGAAGTTTGGAAAACAAGATGGTAAGGTAATTTATTTCTTGACTGATATGGTTTAATGTGCTATCTGTCCTAGTTTAAATATTTACATTTCAAAGGGGTCTCAACTGCCTAACTTGAGCAAACTCTAGGAGATAGTGAAGGACAGGGAAGCCTGACGTGCTGCAATTCATAGAACTGCAGAGAGTCAGATACGACTTACAACTGAACAACAAGATCAACAACTACCTAAACATGATGTTTATTAGTGTTTGAGAACAACATAGGGTGAGGAGGAAGCACTTCTGGAGAGTGTACCTGTGCCTGGAAGCAGCTAAATGTCACATACATACTGTCTCAAATATGTGCACTTAGGAAAGTTATTTAACTTCTCTATGCCTCAGTTTCCTTGTCTGTAATATGGAATAATATGGGGTAAAAATCTATGTCACTGGCTGTTGGGAAGATTGTAAGTTTAGCATGGGACCTGGCATGTGAGTAGCACTCAACACTTTTTTTCCAATGGACCTTAGGAGAAATATATTATTATCTCCATTTTACAAATCTGGAAAGTAGCTTTATGTGGGTCACATTTGTTGCTGAAATGGATTTTATGGGTAATTTGTAGGTGATGCAAGTGGAATTTGAACCCAGGTCTACATTGACCCTAAAACTTTCATTCCTTGTCTATACCATCTGATCACCTACTATAGCTGTGTGGCAAGCCAATCCTGACTTAGTCAGATAACTGGCCAGTACAGAAATCTGTTTTGTAAAGTGGATGTTGAACATAATGGGATGATCCATTCATGCTGGTAGAACAGCCTCTGGGCAGCACATCCTTTAGGCTCTTGGATGATGGTGGTTCTACTTTTGTTGTCAAGGTTTTGCTCAAGAGAGTTGTACAGACTTCCTTTTCTCTTGGAGGATTTATAATTCACCATATTCCCTTCCTGGCTGCCCCAACTCCTGCTGCATCAGTTTTGATATACATTTCTAGTTTGATCTCTTATTCATGACACGCAGTTTTCACAAACAAATAGAGAAGGAGAGTTTTCCATCCCAGAGGCAAATGGTTGATGTAATTCCTGGGCTTGAAACAGTAGTGATGGTTTGGCTTCTCTGTGCATATCTGTGTCTAAATGCAGTATTTGCATACTGTGCAGACATTTTACACATTCCAGTGTTTCCCATTGATGCTAGTGAGTTTGTGTACTTGCCAGGCTCAGTTGTGACAACTCACATGTATAGAGTCCTATAAATTGAGTGTTTATGCCCTTCCCCAATTCTTATATTAAAGTCTTAGCCCCCAGTATGATGGTATTTGGAGATAGGGCCTCTTAGAAAGTAAAACTAAATGAGGTCCTAAGGGTGAAGCCCTGACCCTTGACAAAGATTAGTGTCCTTAGAAGGGAAAGAGAAAACGCATTGCCCAAGAAATGTGTATTTCCAAGTAGAAATTGGTCATTCCATATCATGTGAAGAAGAGAGTGGAATTGCCTTGCATTCCATGCTCTAGACCCCAGGGCTCTAGAACTATCACTTTTTAAGCTGGAGAATAAAAAAGGCTTTAGTAAGAGGTGCATTTGGTAAAAGCATCAGGGTACAGCATAGGTCTCAAACTGGAAAGTATGGCTGAATTAGCCCACAGAAGTGTGCTTTATTTGGCCTGCATATTGTTTTATTTTGGTGGTTGTTTTGTTTTAATTGATTCAAAACCAAACAAAATCTAAACACTTTTTGACCATGAGCAGTTCACTTCTCTGAGTCTTAGTTT
Source organism: Giraffa tippelskirchi (assembly GCF_054371585.1). NCBI lineage: Eukaryota > Metazoa > Chordata > Mammalia > Artiodactyla > Giraffidae > Giraffa > Giraffa tippelskirchi. The sequence goes on from NC_137287.1 coordinate 29,000,590, forward strand.
CTTATATGTCAAAATGCTTGCAAGTTCATAGTGAGCATTCCGTGAAATCGCATATACAAAGCATGCAGCACAAAGCAGAGCCCATTCTAGGTGTTCAGGAAATGGCAGCTTCTGTTGATGAACATAGTGAGTGTGCTAACAAATACAAGTTTTCCGCCATGGAGAGTGTCCAAAGCTTTCACTTGGTTGATTTACAGGGAATCACTTTCCAATTTGATCAGTTGAGGAGTTTTGATGGCTTATCCCATCACCTCATGGTCAAGTACCAGCCCAGTATGCCCACTCACCAGCTGCTATAAAGCTCTGATATTCTCCAAATACAGCCCAGAACTATGATGACTCACATTGGGGAATGTTGGCTTGCCCACCACTCACTGGCCTTGGTCCATCCTTGGCCTCCAAGGCTTGCCTTCCTTTGGATCTAAGATAGTATTTCAAAGAATGGCAGATACCTCAGGGTTGAAATTCTTTGAGAGTGGAAGGATAACCATAAGTGGGCCATCAAAAGGAATGCACAACTTGGCAAAGTCCTCCTGGTGGGAATTGCATCTATATGGTAATTACCTCTTGACTCCTTGAACTACTATACTCCAATGAAAAGTCCTTGAAGTTGGAGTCCATGAGCGACTCATCTTTGTATCCCTAATTCTAGCACAGGACCTGGCTCAGAGGTGGCGCTAACTAAGGGCTAGTTGGATGTGTCTCTGAATAACTGTTATTTTTTTCTTTTTAAAAATCTTTTTATGGAAAATTTTGAGCAAACACAAAAATAGGGCCACTATATAATGATCCTTCAGGGACTAATCACTCAGCTTCAACTGTTATTAACATTTGCCACTCTTCATTCAGCTACTCTTCCTGTTGTTTTTTTTTTTTCTGTAATAGTTTAAAGCAAATAAAATATTATAGCACTTCAACTATAAATAATATAGTATGCATTAATAACCGAAAAAGAATCTTTTAAAAGCAGAACTATAGTATTGTTAATCATACCCGACAAGTTCAACGGTAATTTCATATATATCCTCTACTACTTGCTTTATATTCAAAATTCTACATTTGTCTTAAAATCTTTTTTTTTTTTTGGCCATGCTTTGAATGTTTGTTCAGCTTCATTTTACGTATTTTGTTTATTTACTCTCAGAGTTGGTTTATGACTTTGGGATATGTTTGCTTTGTTTTGTACAGTCTTATTTGGGATATTTAAGGACCCTGTAGTTGAAGAGCTCATCACAGTTTGTATGGGACACATGTTAGAGAATTAAACCTTGTATGCTTCTGTTAATAAAAACAAAATCTAGTTAGAAATTTCGGATACAAACACACATGCACGTACACACACACACAACACAACCTATACTTGAAATAGAAACAAAGAAAATTTTGGCTTTCTTCAGATTGAAATAGGAAGGACTAGGATACACTTTTCAAATAAACCATTTATTTTGGTAAAGATGTTTCAACTTTTTAAAAAGTATATTTTATTTTTTTAAATTAGAGGATAATGGTTTTTACCCTACATCAAGATGCATCGGCATTAGGTATACATATGTCCCCTCCCTCTTGAACCCTCTTCCTAGCTCTTGCCACATCCTACACCTCTAGGTTGTCACAGAGCACTGGCTTTGTGTTTCCTGTATCATGCATTGAACTCCCACTGGCTATGTGTTTTACATATGGTAATGTATGTGTTTCAAGGCTATTCTTTCATATCATCCCACCCTCTCCTTCCCCTGTTGTGTCCAAAATGTTTATTTCTCCTTTGCTGCCCTGCAAGTAGGATCATCAGTACTTTCTTCCTGATTCCATGTATATGCATTAACACACAATATTTGTCTTTCTCTTTCTGACTGACTTCACTCTGTACCCTAGGCTCTAGGTTGCTCATTAGAACTGACTCAAATCTGTTCCTTATCATAGCTGAGTAATATTCAATGGTGTATATGTAACCACAATTTCCTTATGCATTCATCTGTCATTGGACATCTAGTTTGCTTCCATGTCTTAGCTATTGTGAATAGTGCTGCAATGAACATAGAGTATATGAGTCTTTTTCAGTTCTGGTTTCTTCAGGGTATATGCCCAGTAGTGGGATTGCTGGGTTGTATGGTAGCTTTTTCCTAGTTTTTTAAGGAAGCTCCACACTGTTCTCCACAGTGGCTATATCAGTTTGCATTCCCACCAGCAGTGCAAGAGGGTTCCCTTTTCTCTACACCCTCTCCAGCATTTATTGCTTGTAGACTTTTCAATGATGGCCAGTGTGAGATGATACCTCATGTAGTTTTTATTTCATTTCTCTAATAATGAGAAATATTGAACATCTTTTCATGTGTTTATTAGCTATCTGTATATCTTCTTTGGACAAATGTCTGTTGAGGTTTTCTGCCTACTTTTTGATTGGGTTGCTTTTCTAATATTGAGCTACATGAGCTACTGGTATATTTTGGAGATTAATTCTTTGTCTCTTGCTTCATCTGCTGTTAATTTCTCCCATTCTGAAAGCTGTCTTTTCACCTTGCTTATAGTTTCCTTCATTGTGAGAAAGTTTTTAAGTTTAATTGGGTCCCATTTGTTTATTTTTGTTTTTATTTCCATTATCCTAGGAGGTGGATCATAGAGGATCTTGCTTTCAGAGAGTGTCCTGCCTGCGTTTCCCTCTAAGAGTTTATAGTTTCTGGTTTTATATTTAGATCTTTAATCCAGTTTGAGTTTACTTTTGTGTATGGTGTTAGGAAGTGTTCTAATTTCATTCTTTTACATGAAGTTGACCAGTTTTCCCAGCACTACTTGTTGAAGAGACTGTCTTTTCTCCATTGTATATTTTTGCCTCCTTGATCAGAGATAAGGTGCCCTCAACTGGTTTTTATACACTTGAAGTGATTTTCATATTGAGATAAGTCTGAGCACTTTAAGAAATGAATTGACTATTATTGTCTATGACCTTCTATGCAAAATTTTAGATTTTGGATAATATTTATGGAGGCGCTTATAACTGAAATTATTTATGAAAATAATTTCTTATATCTTAGCTACTACTTGGCTTATGTTTGAAATTCTTAAAATCTATTTTTATAGTTATTTTTTTGTGATTGGGATCAAAACAACTCTAGCATTTTAACTATAACAGTTTATATAAGAATACAACTGTGATAATTAAGCTCCCCATCTTTTTTTTGGCTCATGCTGTTTATTTGTGAATTAAAAAGTGAGTCACTGCCTGATAGAACTTTCTACATCTGAGATTTGGCTGATTCTAATCTTGTGACTTTTTAACAACTTCCTCCATTTCCTTTATTTCCTGTAATCTAGTAGTTAGGGTTAGGAACTTTATGATTTTCATGCTTGTTTTCTTCTGGAAAAAAATACCTCATGGATACCTCTGTTTGCTTCCTATGGCATAACATCTGGAGGCATTGGTTGTCCCACTTTTAGTGATTGAAAAATAGCAATCTCAAAATTATATAATTTCTGCTGAATTTGTTAACAGGAATTCTCTTATAAGAAACAATCTTAGTGAGGCAGATGAACCTAGAGTCTTCCATACACAGTGAAGTAAGTCAGAAGGAGAAAAACAAATATTGTATATTAATGCATGTATTTGCTATGAAGTGACATGAAGTGATGGGACCGGATGCCATGATCTTTCTTTTCTTAACGTTGAGCTTTAAGCCAACTTTTTCAATCTCCTCTTTCACTTTCATCAAGAGGCTCTTTAGTTCTTCACTTTCTGCCATAAGGGTGGTGGCATCTGCATATATGAGGTTATTGCTATTTCTCCTGGCAATCTTGATTCCAGCTTGTGTTTCTTCCAGCCCAGCGTTTCTCAGGATGTACTCTGCATAGAAGTTAAATAAGCAGGGTGACAATGTACAACCTTGACGTACTCCTTTTCCTGATTTGGAACCAGTCTGTTGTTCCATGTCCAGTTCTAACTATTGCTTCCTGACCTGCATACAGATATCTCAAGAGGCAGATCAGGTGGTCTGGTATTCCTATCTCTTTCAGAAATTTCCACAGTTTATTGTGATCCACATAGCCAAAGGCTTTGGCATAGTCAATAAAGCAGAAGTAGATGTTTTTCTGGAACTCTCTTGCTTTTTTGATGATTCAGCAGATGTTGACAATTTGATCTCTGGTTCCTCTGCCTTTTCTAAGTCCAGCTTGAACATCTGGAAGTTGGGTTAAAGTTCAAAATTCAGAAAACAAAGATCATGGCATCCGGTCCCATCACTTCATGGCATATAGATGGAGAAACAGTGGAAATAGTGGCAGACTTTATTTTTAGGGGGGCTCCAAAATCACTGCAGATGGTGATTGCAGCCATGAAATTAAAAGATGCTTACTCCTTGGGAGAAAAGTTATGACCAACCTAGACAGCATATTAAAAAGCAGAGACGTTAGTTTGCCAACAAAGGTCCGTCTAGTCAAAGCTATGGTTTTTCCAGTAGTCATGTATGGATGTGAGAGTTGGACTATAAAGAAAGCTGAGTGCTGAAAAATTGATACTTTTGAATTATGATGTTATGGAAGACTCTTGAGAGTCCCTTGGACTGCAAGGAGATCCAAGAAGTCAATCCTAAAGGAAATCAGTCCTGAATATTCATTGGAAGGACTGACCTTGAAGCTGAAACTCCAGTACTTTGGCCACCTGATGCGAAGAGCTGACTCATTTGAAAAGACCCTGATGCTGGAAAAAATTGAAGGCAGGAGGAGAAGGGGACGACAGAGGATGAGATGGTTGGATGGCATCACTGACTCAATGGACACGAGTTTGAGTAAACTCTGAGAGTTGGTAATGGACAGGGAATCCTAGTGTGCTGCAGTCTATAGGGTCGCAAAGAGTCAGACACGACTGAGCAACTGAAGTGAACTGAACTGAACTGAATGCATATATATAGAATCTAGAAAAATACTACTGATGTACCTATTTTCAGGGCATGAATAGAGACACAGACATGCATAACAGACTTGTGAACATAGGGCAGGAAGGAAAAGGCAAGGCAAATTGAAAAAGTAGTGTTGACACGTATACACTACCATGTGTAAAGTAGGTAACTAGCGGGAAGGTGCTGTGTAACACAGGGAGCTTAGCTTGGCAGTCTGTGATAACCTAGAGGGGTGGGATGGGGGTGGGAGGAAAGCTCAAGAGGGAGGGGATATATGTATATATATAGCTGATTCATATCATTGTACAGCAGAAGCTAATGCAACATTGTAAAGCAATTATCCTCCAATTAAAAAAAGTCTGATGACTCTGAAATACAGTTGGCCCTTGAATAACCTGGGTTTGAACTGCAAGGGTCTACTGGTACCTAGATATTTTCCAGTAGTAAATACTACAAAGCTACACAGTCAGGTCCATGGTTGGTTGAACCCACAGGTAAGAGAGAAACTGCAGATATGGAAGGCCAATGATACATTATATACAGATTAACCCCTTCCGTGTTGTTCAACAGTCAACATGAATATAGTCTATTTATAAAAGCAGGCTACATGCTTGATTTCTGTAATTTTAATTATCAGTTCTTCACATCAGGTGGCCAAAGTATTGGAGCTTCAGCTTCAGCATCAGTCTTTCCAATGAATATTCAGGAATGATTTCCTTTTGGATTAACTGGTTTGATCTCCTCACAGTCCAAGGGACTCTCAAGAGTCATCTCCAGCACCACAGTTCAAACGCATCAATGCTTTGTGCTCAGCTTTCTTTACAGTTCAATTCTCACTTCCATACCTGACTACTGGAAAAACCATAGCTTTGACAAGATGGACATTTGTTGGCAAAGTAATGTCTCTACTTTCTAATATGCTCTCTAGGTGGGTTATAGCTTTTCTTCCAAGGAGCAAGAGTCTTTTAATTTCATGGCTGCAGTCACCATCTGCAGTGATTTTGGAACCCCAAAAAATAAAGTCTGTCACTGTTTCCATTGTTTCCCCATCTATATGCCATGAAGTGATGGGACCAGATGCCATAATCTTTGTTTTTTGAACGTTGAGTTTTAAGCCATCTTTTTCACTCTCCTCTTTCACTTTCATAAAGAGGCTCTTTAGCTCCTCTTTGCTTTCTGCCATAAGGGTGGTGTCATCTGCATATCTGAGGTTGCTTATATTTCTCCCAGCAATCTTGTTTCCAGCTTGTGCTTCATCTATCCTGGCATTTCTCATGATGTACTCTGCATATAAGTTAAATAAGCAGGGTGACAGCATACAGACTTGACGTACTGCTTTCCCAATTTGGAACCAGTTTGTTGTTTCATGTCAGGTTCTAACTGTTGCTTCTTGACCTGCATACAGATTTCTCAGGAGGCAGGTCAGGTGGTCTGGTATTCCCATCTCTTTCAGAATTTTCCACAGTTTATTGTGATCCACACAGTCAAAGGCTTTAGTGTAGTCCATAAAGCAGAAGTAGATGTTTTTCTGGACTTCTCTTGTTTTTTCTATGATCCAGTGGATGATGGCAATTTGATCTCTGGTTCCTCTGCCTTTTCTAAATCCAGCTTGAACATCTGGAAGTTCTTGGTTCACGTACTGTTGAAGCCTAGCTTGAAGAATGTTGAGCATTACTTTGCTAGTGTGTGAGATGAGTACAATTGTGCTATAGTTTGAACATTCTTTGGCATTGCCTTTCTTTGGGATTGGAATGAAAACTGACTTCCATTCCTGTGGCCACTGCTGTGTTTTCCAAATTTGCTGGCATATTGAGTGCCACACTTTCACAACATCATCTTTTAGGATGTGAAATAGCTCTGCTGGAATTCCATCACCTCCACTAGCTTTGTTTGTAGTGATGCTTCCTAAGGCCCACTTGACTTCGCATTCAAGAATGTCTGGCTCTAGGTGAGTGATCACGCCATCCCATCATGGTTATCTGGATCATTAAGGTCTTTTTTGTATAGTTCTGTGTATTCTTGCCGCCTCTTCTTAATATGCATGTATATACATGTGTATATGTATATATATATATATATATATGTAATTTCAAAATAAGAATAACTGATACTAACACTGCTAGAAATAGTTTAAGCTCTTTTGCATTTTGGATATCTGCCCCTTGAAATGTAAATTCAACATATTCTTGCCTGTCACTTAAAATAATTCTTGGGTGATTATGCCAAAAACTTGATATACAGTTATGTTATTTGCTTTAATTTGTGTTCTGCAGGAAATTATCCAATACCAGTGTGGTCTCCTCTAATTCAATTCAATTCTGAAATTAACTACCCAGAGTTAACATCCAATCTCATACGGTAAAGGGTAAGGTTCCCCAAGAAGACTCCCCTTTACTTCAGACACCAGCCTCAAGTAGGGACCCAAGGCCACTTTCACTAATGCACAACTACAATTTTGGGGCTTCCCACAACTAACTTCCTTCTGTAATTTATAGAACTACTCACAGAACTCAGGAAAGTGCTATACTTAGAATTACCATTTTCACATAAAGGATACAAATGAACAGCTAGATAAGGTATATAGGGTGGCAAGGTTTCAGTATTATGCAGTCAGAGTGTCCCTCCTTCTCTAGGCCTTTGATATGTTCATCAGCCAGGAAACTCTCTCAATCCCTGAGGTTCAGTTTTGTTTTTTTTTTAACCAAGGTCTATTAATTACATAGGAATGACTGATTAAATCATTGACTATGTGATTGAACTCATATTCCAGGACTCTTCCCCTCCCCAAATGTTGGGCTGCTAAAAGTTCCAACCCTCTCATCATGTGGTTGGTTTTTCTAGGGACCAGCCCTCATCCCAAAGCTATCTAGCAGCTCTGACATTAGTCACCTCATCAGTATACAATGGCATGCCCATCACTCATGAAATTTCAAGGATTTTTAAAGCTCTGTGCCAGAAAGCAGGGACAAAGACCGGAGATTTTTAAAAATTATATTACGTAGATTATTCTCAATTTAATGCTATTTATTTTTTTTAAAAAAATCATTATTTATTTGGCTGCACCAGGTCTTGGCTGCACCAAGCAAGACCTTCGTTGAGGCATGTGGACTGAGTAGCTGTGGTGTGCAGGCTTAGGTGCTCCAGGGTATGTGGGATATGAGCTCCCCAGCCAGGGATCAAACCCACGTACGTCTCCTGCATTAGAAGACAGATTCTTAACCACTGGGCCACCAGGGAAGTCCCTTAATGTTATTTTTAATGGTGAATATTGCTATTATGACATTGCTCAAATAAAGGTACCTAGCAGAACATTTTGTACATTGAAGGTGCTCTGCTAATTATTTGTGCTCAGATGATTCTCAGTCTCCTTGGGTTTATGAATAAAATGGTGCCTATGTTATTTGTATGTGGGTTTCATACACATGGGTCTGTTCTCCCATCTTGGTTCTTTCCAAGACTAGGACAATTCCATTTCTGCTCATATAGAAAATACCAGTATTGCTGTGGCTGGGTTTGATCAACGAATATTGAATTAAATGGAAATTTTTTAAAAAATGCTGAGGATATAAAGGTAGGTGGTGTTAGGAAAATACTCTTAACTCTTCCATCTATTAGTAATTTTAATATATAGTTTCCCAGAAAAAGAATCTACCTTTATTTCTTTGCCTTCATATCTTCTATTTTGTTTCTATCGGTGATTCTCAAGGCTTGTGGCAGCTGTCAGACTCCTAGGGGAGCTTTCAAAAAAATTACCTTAGGCCTGGGCAAGACCCCTTTCTTCACCTACCTGGAGTCAAGTTTAATCAATTCTAATTCAGTTGATCTGGACTGTGTTTGGAGCATAGGTATTTTTTTTTAAATATACCCAAGCATTAGTATGAACTCAGATTAATATAGATGCAGATGGTTACATATAGAAGTATTTATAGAAAAATGTGTATATGTATACACACACACACATATATATACAGTTAGCTTAGATACATGAAATTTCTTTTCTGTTAGTTGAGAGGACCTAGAAGATACACCCAGTAGCAACAAGCAGTCCTAGAGCTCGTATCTTAATTTCTCATGTATATATTCTTCAATAAACTCTAAGCTCCAACAATATGTATCGGTGGTCCTTGGAGAAATAACTGACTCTAAGACTGGGCAAAAAATACATAAATAAACCTAGAGCACTTTTGCCAGAGAGAGTTCAGGAAATGCTAAAAACAAAAACCAACCGCAAACCAAAAAAACCCCACAGTGATGGGGATATGTCAAAGATGCAGAAGTCAATTGAAAGAATTCCCAATGGCCTAAGCTGGAATAATTTGAGCACCAAAATAATAAAGTAGTGTTGGATGACAACTCATAGTGAAAAATAGCCACCAATCCACACTGATATAAGTAAATAGTTAAATAAATGGGAGAAAGAGACCAACCTTCCAGGCAGAAGAATTCCAAATAATTTAGGTAGATACTCCGTTTTCAAGGAGGGAGAGCCTCAGACCCCACTCTAATTGTAGGCTTCATATAAGGACTTCCTTCCAAAGAGTCCAGTATGGAAAGTGGAGAATAAGAGGGGATAAAGGTCAACATCAACAGTGATAAGTCATCTTGAAAGCATGTACCCTTTGATATTATGGCATTTTACCTCTGTGTCCTTCCTTTTATGAACCCATAACCCCAGTCTAATCAGAAGAGAAATATCAGACAAATCTCAGTGGAGGCATATCCTACATTCGTACTAGAATAGCACTCCTCAAACTGTCAAGGTCTTCAAAAACAAGGTGAGTCTGAGAAACTGTCACAGCCTAGATTGCTTAAGGAGAACATGATGACTATATGTCACATGGTCCCCTGGATGAAATTCTGCAACAAAGAAAGGACACTAGGTAAAAACTAAAGATGTAAGAAGAAACTATGGGCTCTAGTTAATGATCGTGTATTAATACTGGTTCACTTACTGTAAAAAATGTATCAGATTAATGTACCATGCTAATAATAGGAAGACCTGGACGTGGGGTATTTGGGGACTCATTGTGCTATCTTCACAATTTTTCTATATATCCAAAAGTTTGCTAAAGTGAAAAGGCTTATTAAAAAAAAAAAGAAAGAAAAAAAGAAACCCTACCCAGGTATTTTCTTCCTTCCTCTCCTTTGCAATATCCCAGACTAAATGAAAAGAAGAAAATGATCCATTCTACCACAGTTACAATGCCCATTCAGTATGCTACTCAAGTATAAATTGGATTATCTAACTGTTAAAACTGAGGTGTGACTTTCTAATAGGCTTAACATTTTCAGGTGGTATTTACATTTTAAAAGAGGCTCTTATTTACTCAAATCTCAAAATATAATACCCAGGAGATATTTCTGAGTTGAGTCTTTTTGCTACTCTGTATCTGTGACTTCCATAAGCAGTCCTCACAAAGAATAACAGCACAAAAATAGATTCATAAACTTTCCAACAGACTTCTGAAGTCTTCAGAGACAAAGCTGGTAGCTTTGGACACAAACAGGAAATAAAATTTCAAAACGCCAAACCAGGAGAAACAAACCGTGGTGCAATGGGAAGATCTTGGCCACAGATATCAAATGGACCTGGGTTCTAATTATGACTCCAGGAACTCTCCTGGCAAGCCAGTGGTTAAGACTGCGTTTCCAGTGCAGGGGGCTCAGGTGCAATCCCTAACAAGGAAATTAAGATCCCAGATGCTCTACAGCAAGGCCAAAAAAAAAAAAAAATTACGATGCCAGCACTGATAACTTGATGATGTTGGCCACGCTACTTGATTTTTTGAGTCCCAGTTTCCACACTTGAAATAGAGATAGTTAAATATTTATCGTGGTGCCAAAGTGACACAATGGGGCTTCCCTGGTGGCTCAGTGGTGAAGAATCCACCTGCCAATGCAGTAGGCTTGGGTTCAGTTCTTGAGTTGGGAAGATCCCCTGGAGAAGGAATGGCTTCCCACTCCAGTATTCTTGCCTGGGAAATTCCACAGACAGAAGAACCTGGTGGGCTACAGCCCATGGGGTCGCAAAAGAGTTGGACATGACTACTAACACAACAAGTGATACAATACGAATAAAATATGCCGAGTATGATACCTAGCACATAACAGATTTTTTTTTTAAGATGATTGTGAATGTTTTGCTGTATTTATCTTCATCATTGTGATCACCATCAATGGCTCCAGCACTGCCAAGCTGAATAGCCTGGGGAAAATTACTTACCATCCCCCAGCTTCAGTTTCTTTGTAAAATGTGTATAAAAACTTTATATTCCGTATGGAAGGACTATGAAGATTAAATGAAGTAATGGCTTTAAGTGGTTTTCCTTGTGGTCTGCCACAGTTGTTTGTGTCTGCCTGATTCTCTATCTGTCCATCAGTCTTCATATCTATTCATCTATCTTTAATATTTAAATAGAGTAACAAAATTTTCTGTGCAAGAAAAAGTATTTGTTTTTAACAGTGGCGAGAAATGAGTTATAAAAAAGCTCAAAGGCCTTCTTTGATATTCCTGTGTTCCAGATAAAATTCTCAAAAAATGCATATACATGAAGAGAGACTTAATCTGCAATAATTAATGAAAAAACTATTGGTTTGGAATGATATTGGAACTGTAGGTTTATTCCAGGAGCCTGCCTCTACTTAAAGGTTACTCCTAATTAATATTTTTTGAATTAAAAAAATGTTAGTGTTTTCTTGCTGGGGGCACTGAGGCTGGCTGAGAAATTATTAATAATTCTGGATGCTTTGAAGCCTGAAGCCATGAATACTTTTCTTATTTTTCAATGCAATTGCCTGCATTGCAGGATCCTTGCAAGCTGCTTGTCAATAAATATTCAAAAACTTCATGGTCACACTGCACTAAGCAACACAGTGGTTAAATAGCCTTTGTTATCCCTGTCATCCTGCTTTTCACTGACATCTGCCCAAGACCACACACTGATTCCTCCCTCAAGCAACACAGGCTCACTTTTCTCTCAGATTCCAGCCAGAAAACAGGCAGACATAGTGGTCACATTGCTGAAAATGTGAAAGCAAAAGTCGCTTAGTCATGTCCGACTCTCTGTGACCCCATGGACTGTACAGTCCATGGAATTCTCCAAGCCAGAATACTGGAGTGGGTAGCCTTTCCCTTCTCCAGGGGATCTTCCCAACCCAGGGATCGAACCCAGGTCTCCCGCATTGCAGGCAGATTCTTTACCAGCTGAGCCACAAGGGAAGCCCAAGAATACTGGAGTGGGTAGCCTTTCCCTTCTCCTGGGGATCTTCCCAACCCAGGAATTGAACTGGGGTCTCCTACATTGCAGATGGTATTCTTTCCCAACTGAGCTATGAGGGAAGCCTTGCTTGGTTGAGTCCAACATTGCTTGGTTGAAACTCTGAGACCTTTTGGGCGAACTGGGAATCTAGCATGAAGGGAAAGGAAAGAACTAAAAAGGGGCCCAGGACTGACTCCTGAGTAACTCTGTCCTTTAGAGTTAAGAAAGAGAGTGACAGAGAGATGTAAAGCCATGGTCTGGGAGAGAGGAGGAGAACCCGATATTCTAGAAATAAACAGAGCCCAGCTGTCCACACAGGCCTTGACAAGTGCTGTTGAGAGACTGAGTGAAATCAAGTCAAAGGGCTCTGCGTTTGACAGATGGAGGTCATTGGTAATATTGGTAAGTGAAGTTCCCATGGAGGGGGAAGGGTGGGGGATCTAAAGTGGAGAAGCAAATGGGGAGTGAGAGTGTGGGGGAAACCTGAGCCTTTCTTTGTGTTTGAAAATTTTTATAATTAAATAAAAGAAAACACTTCTAAAACCAGTATCAAAAACTATATTTGGAAATGCCCCACCACACACACCGGCCCTCACATTTCACGTCATGGACGATATAGGGTAGGAACTCAGGTCCACTGAATCTCAATGCCACCCTACCTTCCCACCACACCATGTCACAGCTCTATGAAGCTACCTCCTTTACAGCTTTTACTTTTCTGAAGCCTTAATAATTAGATTCTTCTGCTACTCTCTATCTGACACTATTTTGAGGTCAACGCTATCCATCTAACTTTCTTTCTAGAAACAACTGATTCTCAAGACTCGATTGCATGGTAGAGTAAGGTCTTCTTTTCTTCAATGCCCCTTAACTAACCATATGGTAAGGGCAAAAGACCCAAGTTCTTCCTATGGTCTATAGTGATGGTCCCCTTTTTGACCCCAGGGACCTGTTTGCTGGAAGACAGTTTTTCCACAGACCAGCATGGGGAGGGGGGTGGTTTTGAGATGATTCAAACACATTACATTTATTGCACCCTTTATTTCTGATCTAATGCTGCTGCTGACCTGACAGGAGGTACCAATCCGCAGTCCAGAGCTTGGGGATCCTGGTCTACAGGGTTGTTCCACATGACCATTTGGCTCCTGGCCCCTTAACTTTTCTCACCACTTGCCCCTTGTCACAGGCCCCCAGCCATATTGGCTTCACTGCAGATCCTCGATCATACAAATATCCACCTTGGAGCCTTTCCACCTGCTCTTTCCCCTTGCCTTGGACACTGACCAATAATTACATGATTCACTCCCTAACTTCATCTGGAACTCTGCCCAAATGTCACCTCCTCAAGTGTTACCTTTTTTAACATGCCTAGTTGAAAGAGCAACAGTTGTCCCTTCTTACTCCTTAATTCTTGATTATCATATTTTCATAGTACTGATCCCATTCTGATTATATTATTCATTCAGTATTTATTTCTTAACTGTTTCTGTACCACTCTTCCCACACCCAAAAGCAAGCTTCAGGTGATTAGCCTGTATGGTGGACAGGTTCTTGGTACAAAGCAGTTATTGAATAAATAGCTGTTGAGTGAGTGAAAGAATATGTCTGGGACTTCCCTGGTGGTCCAGGGGTTAAGAATCCACCTTGCAGTGCAGGGGATGCAGGTTTGATCCCTGGTTGGGGAACTAAGATCCCACATGCTGTGGAGCAACTAAGCCCGCGTGCCACAACTGCTGAGACCACATCTCACAACTACAACTAGAGTCCGTGCGTGCAAGGAAAGATCCTGTACGATGCAATGAAGATCCTGTGTGCTGCAACTAATACCCAGTGCAGCCAAAAAAAAAAAAGAGAGAGAGAGGAGAAAGAGAATATGGCTGATATTTTCTGACTGTAAGATGATTTTTTTATCTTTTTCTTATTTTTAAAAATTATTTGTAATCACCAAGGAAAGGACCACAGAGTTAATTCAGGAGTCTTAGAGTTGTAGGAGACCTAAAAACGCATCTAAATCAGTATTTCCCACCAATTTCTATGTTATTAGGTGAATCTGTGAAAAAAATTAGACTTTTGAAATAAAGCACATTTGGAGTATAATGCACATTAATACAGAGTAATAGAGAAGTTCTATCATAAAGAAAATTTAACTGGTTTGGTGGTGATTTAGTCACTAAGTTGTGTCTGACTTTTGCAACTCCATGGACTATAGCTTGCCAGGCTCCTCTGTCCATCGGATTCTCCTGGCAAGAACACTGGAGTGGGTTGCCATTTCCTTCTCCCAGGAATCTTTCTGACCCAGGAATCAAATCCAGGTCTCTTGCATTGCAGGTAGATTCTTTACCAACTGAGCTATGAGGGAAGCCTCAGCACTAACCGGGCAATTCACCTTAAAGATTTTTAATTAATTATTTTTGGCTGTGGTTGTAGCAACAAAATTATTTTGTTGTTACATGTGGGCTTTCTCTAGATGCAGTGAGTGGGGCCTGCTCTCAGTTGTGGTGTCCAGGCTTCCTACTGTGGTGGCTTCTCTCATTGTAGAGCACAGACTCTAGGCATACGGGCTCAGTAGTTGCATCACATGGGCTCATTATTTGCAGCTCGCGGGCTCTCGAGTGCAGGCTCAGTAGTTGTGGTGCTGGAGCTTTGTTGCTCCACAGCATGTGGAATCTTCCTGGGCCAGGAATTGAACCCATTTCCCCTGGGTTCCCTGAATGCCTAGAGTCTGTGCATTGGCAGGGCTTCCCTGATAGCTCAGTTGGTAAAGAATCCACCTGCAATGCAAGAGACCCCAGTTTGATTCCTGGGCTGAGAAGATCTGCTAGAGAATGGATAGGCTACCTACTCCAGTATTTTTGGTCAACTGGTAAAGCATCTTCCTGCAATGTGGGAGACCTGGGTTGGGAAGATCCCCTGGAGAAAGGAAAGGCTACCCACTCCAGTATTCTGGCCTGGAGAATTCCATGGACTGTATAGTTCATGGAGTCACAAAGAGTTGGACAAGACTGAGTGAGTTTCACTTTCACTTTCCCCTGCATTGGCAGGTGGATTCTTAATCTCTCGAGCACCAGGGAAGTCCTGAAAATATGTGTATTGATCATAGCATATTTTATTTCTTTGGAAATTTTCATGGTACTCTATTTTGTGGAATATATAGAAACACATAAATGTACAGTATAACTTAGCAAGAAAGATCAGTGTGGTGCAGGCATTAAGACTGTAGAATCTGACCTCCAGCCTGCCTTAATTATATCTCGGCTCCTAGGCTACAAGCTGTGTAACTTTGGGCAAGTTATTTAATCCTTTTGTGACTCTGTTTCCTCATGGGCAAAATGAGGATGATAATAGTGGAACCTACCTCATTCAGCTGTAATGATGATTAAGTGGGTTAATCCATATAGGTACTTAAACTGATGCCTAACTCATAGTAAGCACCCACTAGCTCTTAGCTGTTACTATTATACATGCATATGTTTTTCAGTAAAATTAAGTACCAACCCAATGTTGGTTTTCAAACTCTTTTGACCCTGGCAATTTTAAAAAGCAAACAGGTTTCAATCTTGTTGTAGTGACAAGGGATTCTGACCTTTTTTCCAGGAACTGCTTTTGGGCAGTTTGAAAACCTCTCTTGCCCATTTCACTGAATATTTAATAATCTCATTTGACCTCTTGGTTTCTTTACTTCTGGCTGCTAAGCTGTACTCAGACAAAAATGTGCAAAATAGAATGATGTCCTGACTACGCAGATATGCAATTATCTTTCACAAATACATGGTTTCCTTCTTCCTCTGCTTATGTTTCTGGCCTCTGTCTGTCTCACTGTTATTTCAATCTCTTGTCTGTCTCTCTCTCTCTTTTTTAATTGAGTATTTATTGCTTCCCTGGTGGCTGAGAAGGTAAAGAATCTGCCTGCAATACAGGAGACCCAGGTTCAATCCCTGGGTCCGGAAGATCCCCTGGAGAAGGGAATGGAAACCCACTCCAGTGTTCTTGCCTGGAGAATTCTGTGGACAGACGAGCCTGGGAGGCTGCAGTCCATGGGGTCTCAAAGAGTTGGACATGACTGAGTGACTAACACACACCGTGTACACAGTTGATTTACAACATTGTGTTAGTTGTGTATTGCAAAGTGATTCAGTTATATTAATACATATATATGTATTCTTTTTCATATTCTTTTCCATTATGGTTTATTATAGGATATTGAATACAGTTCCCTGTGTTATACAGTAGTGACCTTGCTGTATGTCTATTTTGTACATAATTGTTTGTATCTGCTAATCCCAACTCCTAATTTATCCCTCTTCCACCTTCTTCCTCCTTTGGTAACCATATGTTTGTTTTCTGTTTCTGTGTGTCTGTTTCTATTTTGTAAATAAGTTAATCTAAGTTTTTAGATTACATATTTAATTGGTATGGTATTTTTCTTTCTATGTCTGACATATTTCACTTAGCATAACGCTGTCCAAGTCTATCCATATTGCTGCAGATGGCAAAATTTCATTCTTATTTATGACTGAGTAGTATTCCATTGTGTGTGTGTGTGTGTGTCTATATATATATATATATATATATATATTCCATAGAGAAGTTCATCTTCTCTAACCATTCGTCTGTTGATAGGTAACCTAGGTTACTTCCATTTCTTGGCTATTGTGAATAGTGACTCTGCTTTAAACATTGGGGTGCATATATCTTTTCAAATTAGAGTTTCTCTGGATATATGCCCAGGAGAGGGATTGCTGGATCATATGGCAACTTTGAGTTTTTAAAGGAACCTCCATATCATTTTCCATAGTGGCTGCACCAGTTTATATGCCCACCAACAGTATAGGAGGGTTCCTTTTTTCTGCCTTCTCTCTAGCATTTGTGATTTGTGTCTCTCTGTCTTGATCTCAGCGTTTAGCTGTTTCTGTCCTAATTTCTATTTGTTTCTGTCTTTGTTGTTATCTCTGCTTATGTCTGACTTTTTATCTTTGTCTCTTTCTTTTTCAATGTCTTTCTCATATACACACAAAAACAATACACGTGGTATGTCTGTTTTTCTCTTCGCATGTGTATGTGTGTACATGAGCTATTTTCCCAGACATGACTCTGCTTCCTCTTGTATCTTCTTTTACCAACTTTTCTTTCCCTTTATCACAAGAGGCTTGGCTTCCCAAAGACACACATCCAAGTTCTCTTGATTTGAGCCTTTTGAGTTGAGCTAAGTGGAAGATAAAGGCCCCTCTGAATGGCTTCTTTTCTTTAAACTAGACCCTGGCAAACATGCCAGTGTCTATTTGGAAAGTCTTTCATTTGGGAGGATTTTTCCTCCTCAAAATCCCTTTTAAAATTACCCATTTGCGGTTCAGTCTTTGTCTGTTTGTGCAGCTCAGTTCCACCCGAGGTCAATCACCTCTCTTCTCTGCCTTTCAATTATCTTTGGTGCTTTTATTCCCATGCACAACTTGAGTTGCTACCTAGCAATTTGAATCAGGGTGTTCAGCCTCTGAGATTTGTGAATGAATAGCACTCCTGGTAACAAGCATTAGTTGACAAGCTCCATCTTCTGTCCGCATTGTTAAATGGTGGGAAGAATGAAATATAAATAAAGTCAAATTCTTGTATCTTCTTTTGGGTAATTCTCCTGTTAATTTCACTGTGAGTTGAAAACCTGTGGTTTTTATTGGAAGCAAGGACATTTGACACTAGCACTTTAATCAGATTTGTCCAGAGTAGTTTGGAAGTTGATTTTCAAGACAACAAAACATTATCCAGAAGACTCTGTCATGGTGGGTTTTTGTGGGTTAAAAAAAAATCTCCCAACCACTTTTGATCTATGTAATCTGTCTTCAAAGAGTGATTTCCGCATGCATGACATGGTTCGACTGCCTTGTAAAAACACAATTTTTATTTGACTGTTTTAATATTTTGAACAGTCCATGTTGACATTTTTATCAGATGGGTTGCTTGTTTTCATTGACAGTAGGATTTTGCAAACTAATGAGGAAAATAAGAAAGGAAATTAGCTTGAAGCTGCTGAGTATTTGCAACCAGAAGGTAAACGAAGGAGGTACTAGAGTCTGGAAATAATTACCATCACTGCCACAGTCCTCCATTAGCACTGGCAAAAGATCCAAGGTCTGACAGTTAAATTAAAGCTTGCAACCCAGTGAAAAATTAGCAACAGAAAGCTTGAATTCTGGTAACATCACACTGCATGCCATTTACTGTAGGACTTTGACAACTCTGCTCCATTCATAAGATTCATTGGTGAAGCAAGATCCCTTAGAAGATGTAGAAAACAAATTCATCTATAGCAGGCAATGTTTACAAAGCAATGACCCAGGCAGTCTGCTATGGAAGTCAAACC
The DNA here is from genome assembly GCF_054371585.1 of Giraffa tippelskirchi. Classification (NCBI taxonomy): domain Eukaryota; kingdom Metazoa; phylum Chordata; class Mammalia; order Artiodactyla; family Giraffidae; genus Giraffa; species Giraffa tippelskirchi. The sequence continues at coordinate 29,019,087 of NC_137287.1, forward strand.
TTATTCAGTGAAATCCTTCTTTTATTATGTGGCATTGGATGATGACAGAAGTCTGAACTTTAAAAAAATCATTTTTAATTGGAGGAAAATTGCTTTACAATGTTGTGTTGGTTTCTGCCATACAACAATGCAAGTCAGTCATAATTATACATACATCATCTACCTCCCCTCATCCCACCCTTCTAGGTCATCACAGACTGCCAGGCTGGAGTCCCTGCGTTATATAGCAGCTTCCAACCAGCTATCTATTTTACACATGGTAGTGTATATATATCAGTGCTACTTTCTCCATTCGTCCCACCCTCTCCTTCCCTGATTGTGTCCATAAGTCCATTCTCTACATCTGCATCTCTATTCCTTTCATGCAAATATGTTCATCAATACCATTTTTCTAGATTCCATATATACACATTTATATATGGTATTTGTTTTTCTCTGTTACTTACTTCACTCTGTATAACAGGCTCTAGGTTCATCCACCTCATTAGAACTGACTCACATGCATTCTTTTTTATGGCTGAGTAATATTCCATTGTGTATTCTTCCACATCTTCTTTATCCATTCATCTGTAGATGGACATCTAGGTTGCTTTCTTGCTGCAGTAAACATCATACATATGTCTTTTAGAAGTGTGGCTTTCTCAGGGTATATGCCCAGTAGTAGGATTGCTGGGTCATGTGTGTGTGTGTGTGTGTGCTCAGTTGTGTCTGACTCTTTGCGACCCCATGGACTATAGCCTGCCAGGCACCTCTGTGCATGGAATTTTCCAGGCAAGAATATGGGAGTGAGTTGCCACTTCCTATTCCAGGGGGTCTTCCTGACCCCAGAGGTCGAACCCACATCTCTTGCGTCTCCTGCATTGACGGGCAGATTCTTTATCAACTGCACCAGTTGGGAAGGCCTTTACTAGGGTTATGCCCAGTAGTAGGATTGCTGGGTCATAGATTTATTCCTAGTTTTTTAAGAAATCTCCATATTGTTCTCTATAATGGCTGTATCAGTTTACATTTCCATCAACAGTGTAGGAGGCTTCCCCTTTCTCCATATTCTCTCCAGCATTTACTGTTTGTAGATTTTTTGATGATGGCCATTCTGTCTGGTGTGAAGTGATGAGTCTGAACTTTGAAGTCAGAGCTGTGTACAATACCCAGTTCCAACACTTATTGGCTGCGTGTCCTCGGTCTGGCAACTTCACCTTTTTGAGCCTTAGTTTCCTTACCTTCAAAATATATATAATACCATAAACTACCTAATAAAATTACTGGGGGTCAATAAGATAATGCATACAAAGTACACGGTGATGCCTGGCCCATCATAAATGATGGAATGAACAGTTGATCTTGTTCAAGCAGATGGTGGAGAAGGAGATTCCTTTCACTGTAGACATTTGGAAACTCCTTGGAAAATGTGGAATCTGAGATTCATCTTGAACTAAGAGTAAGAATTTGACATGAGCATATAAGTTGGGAGAAGAATGGAAACCTGGAAAAAAGGAGACAGCTTAAGCAAAAATTGGGAGATGGGAGGGTTTATGGCTTATTTAAGGAATAGGAGAAGGGCGAGGAATAAGGAATGACCTTGAGCTAAAATAGATTTGGGACCACTTTCTCTGTGATTCGTCATGCATAAGACATGACGTTCTTGAGTAGCCAGGTTCAGACTAGGTTCTCTAGTACAGTTCTTAAGTGTCAGACTACAGGGAATACCCAAGGATACTCCACCATTTAGGTAGCTCACTATTTTTTCCAAGATCCTCAAAAGCACTAACCCTTATCCCCTTACCCTGGCCAATGCTTGCCAATCTGATAGATGAAAAAATGGCATCTTCTAGTTGACACTTCATTTTAAAAAATTTGCAGTACAAATGTAATGCTATAATCTTTTAGGAAATTAATCTGGCAGTGTCTGTAAAAATTAATTATAATTATATTAATTGGGCTTCCCTGGTAGCTCAATGGTAAAGAATCCACCTGCCAACACAGGAGACACAGGTTTGATCCCTGGGTTGGGAAGATCCCCTGGAGAAGGAAATGGCAACTCACTCCAGTATTCTTGCCTGGGAAATCCCATGGACAGAAGAGCCTGGCAGGCTACACTCTACGGGGTTGCAAAAGAACTGAATACAACTTAGTGACTAAACAACAGCAATAATTATATTAATTATATATGGGCTTCCCAGGGGGCACTAGTGGTAAAGAACCCACATACCAGTGCAGAAGTAAGAGATGCAGGTACGATTCCTGGGTCAGGAAGGTTCCCTTCATGGCAGCCCACTCCAGTATTCTTGCCTGAAGAATCCCATTGACAGAGGAGCATGGCAGGCTACAGTCCATGGAGTTGCAAAGAGTCAGACATGATTGAAGTGATTTAGCATGCATAATTAAATATATAATTAATTGTAAAATTAATTACATTAATACCCCTTCAGTCACAAATCCAACTGTGAGGAATCTTATAGAAAGAAGCATCTTAGTACCTGAAGATCTCTGTGTTAGCATGTTTATTAAAGTATTATTAACAATGGTTAAAAAGAGAGCAAATTCCATATCATCTACTGATAGAGATGGTTGAGTTGATGGACTGTATTTCTCCTTTTACAGAACATTATTCAGTATTTTGGGAAATTAATTACATCTCTATGCCTTAATGTGAGCAAGTTGTATACTATAGTGGGAATAGTGTGATCTAGTTATTTTAAAAATAACTTTATGTATGTGACTATGTATACATATGGTTGGATGAATGTAGATGTAAAAGATTATACACCAAATATGTGTGTTATCCTGTTTCTTTGGTGGAAGGGTGACAAGAATTGAATGAGCAGAGAGAAACAGTTGCCTTTTTCTTTGTACAGCTCTGATTTTGACTTGTTGTCACAAGCATGCATTGTGTAACTTGAAAGGAAAATCCGATAAAATATATAAAAAAAGTATTCACCTGGTGAATGGTGGATACAGGAAAAGAAAAGTAGAATAAAAGCAAAAGGAAATTGTGTGGGTTGTAAACCTAGGAAAGAATGAGTGATAGCCATTTCTGTTCATTTAAGTACGCGATGGGTTTAAAGTCTGCTTGAGGGCGAATTTTTCTCACCTCCTGCACAGTGTAAAAGGAAGCTACACAGATCTTAGTTTGTCATGGAATCTGCCTTACATGAGATGATCTCTGATGACCTGTCCAGCCCCATCTCCCACCTGACTTACTCATTGGTAACATTGAACTGTGTTTATCTAGTGGCCCACATTCTATCATAAACACACACACGTGTGTGTGCACACTTGCATGCACACACACATGCACCGACATTCATGGCTGTGCTTTATGTGGTTCCCCACCTGTATGTTGTTCCTTTAGACCAGAACACTCTTTCCTCTCTTCATTGCCTGGTTAAGTCCCACTCCCTAAGATTTGAGTTGGGAAATATTCCTCCACTGAAGACTGGACTAAGCAACCTGCATGTGTGCCCTCCCCCCACCAGCAGCCTAAGTAACTGTCTAGCTTGGCATTTCATCCGTGCGGATGGTACTATCTTCTTCTCAAAATGAATTTTCTTACTTTCTTGTCCCTAAACCATTTTAACTGGGTTTCAGTCCCAGTTAAGATTTTTCGTGGAATTTCTCCAAAGCACTAGAAATTGAGTGCGTTTTTATTCGGTTTCCATTTCAGATGAGGCATTGGAAGCTCAGAGTAGTTGAGTGACCTCCTCAAGTTCCCACAGTAAAGTACTGACAGGATCAAACATCAAAACCATATCTCCATTCTCCTAACTTGGGACTTCCCTGCTCCACCCACACTGAAACTGCAGATATAGACACACTCCAGTGAAATTAACTGGTGACTCTATTACTATTATCCAGGTTTGCCTTATAGTCTATTTACAGATTGCCTCAGAAAATCCCACTGGTTTTGCCTCATGTTGACTTGCTCTAAGCCAGACTATAATACCCTAATGACCACGTGTATGAATTAGGATGCCTTCAGTTATAAGTAACAAGGAATTATAACTTAAAATAGCTTAAATGTTAAATATGTGCATTATCTCATATAAAGAAAAGTTTGTCTCAAGACATGAGCAAGGGGACTACCCAGGCGGTCCAGTAGTTAAGATTTCTAACACAGGGAGCGTGGGTTTGATTCCTGGTTGGGGAACTAAGATCTCACATGCTATGTGGCATGGCCAAAATTAAAATTTTAAAATAAATAAATAGACATGATTCTGACATATGAACAAGGTCAACTGAAATAAAATAAAACTTCCCCTCAAAAAAAAAGGAAACACACATTAGGAAGAACATTAGTCTTCCCACCTTTCTCCTCAGCCACCCTACACTTGTGACTTTTATCCCCAGCTGAGTCACAGGACAGTTGCTGCAGTTCCAGGCCTCACAACTGCATATAAGAACAATCAAATGTGGAGAAAGAATCCCTATCTTTAACTCTTTCAAAGATAGGAGATAAAAATTCCACAAGTCTTCCTCTGTGAGTCTGTGCAGTGAAGGATTAAAATTGCCCCAAGGTTTGGACTTTGGCCTCAGCTCCTGGCAGGCAACCTCTAAGCCCTTGGGGATTCCTGCATGATAAGAATATCTGTTTATCTGGGGGCTTTGGGCCAGGCCAGATAGTGTCTGCTGACAATGTGACTTAAGATGGGAAGCCTTGCATAGTACATCAGCTTGATCTCTGCAAGGCCTGGAGATTAAGTTCAGCCATGGGAGTGGTCAGTTGCATCTTTGTGACTGAGCCCCAATAAAAACTCTGGTTACCAAGGTTTGGATAATATTCCTGGCTGGCAACATAGTATACATCATCATACACTGCTGCTTGAGAAGTAAGTGCTATCTGCATGACTCCACTGGAAAAGAACAACCACAATCTCCACACTGGGTATCTCTTGAAATGTTGCTCATGAAACTTGGCTGATTTTAATATGTTCTTTTGCTATTAAAAAAATAAAAAACCCTTAATAGTTGCTATTGAAACTGTTAGGTGACATTTCAGGGGGCTTCAAAGAGCTCTAGTTCTTTATGTTTTTTTGCAGAAAGAATTCAGTGAGAGGTGAAGTGATAGATAAGCGGTTTATTAGAATAGGACACTTGTGAGGCTTACACTTGTGGTTGAGAGGATGCCACACCCTGAGAACTTATTGGGCTATGGGTTTATAATCAAAGGAAAAGTGGGGTGGAGGAGAAGACCTTCTTTGTCTTTATTGAGTATATGTCATGCTCCCATCATCAGTTCCCCCTCCCAGTTGGGTAGGGGAGTTTTTTGGTTCCTACATGGTCAAGCTAGGTCTACAAATTATTGTGTGTGTGTGTGCGTGCGCGCGTGCACACGTGCATGTGCGTGCAGAGAGCTTGTTCCAGGGATCATTAACTTATTAAGCTCACTGGGCAGGTTGTGGGTCTCATGCCACCATTGTTTTATTGTTTTGGGGCCTGTCTTGTGCTTCTATTGCATGGTTTTATTGCTTGGTTTTGTGGTTAAGTAAACCTGCTTTTGTGAGTAATCATTAACTTACAGGGGTCTCCCATATTTTTTTCTGTTAACTTTTAATCACCTATTCTGTCCCTTTACTCTGTCCCTATCAGAATTCTGAGTTCTGTGAAAGTGAAAGTATTAGTCACTCAGTTGTGTCCAACTCTTTGCCACCCCATGGACTGTAGCCTGCCAGGCTCCTCTGTTCATGAAATTCTCCAGGCAAGAATACTGGAGTGGGTAGCCATTCCCTTCTCCAGGGAACCTTTCCAACCCAGGAATTGAACTCTAGTCTCCTGCATTTCAAGCTGATTCTTTACTGTCTGAGCCACCAGGGAAGTCTGAGTTCTGTGAGTCCTAGTCAATTATTGTATTGTACTTCACATGATCTTGGAGACCAACAAACTTGTAGGTGATGTTAGAAGTGAGAGTGGTCTTGTAGACATTGTTCTCTACCTCTTTTGACCAGAGCAGCATCCCAGGCTCACCTCTCAAACAATCACAGGCGAGTGGAATTGTCATGAGTGGCTTGAGCTGATAAAGATTTAGCCTCTGGGCTGGTGAAGAGCCTCCTTTGGAGCACATGGCCTGTGAGTCTTGACATTTCTGTTAGCAACAAAGAAGGGGGGCATAGCTGTTGGGGAAAGAACTAGCGGTGTCAACCACAAACTGTTGCCAGTCTTTTTCTGCCCAATGGAAGCAACTACAGTACCAGAGGAACCTTTTACCTCTGCACTTTGCATCCATCTCTGCTTCCCATGGGCTGAGGGACAGGGAATCTTCATTCCAGACAGCAACACTGATAAACTTGTCAATGCTGTTATCCACCCGGAGTCCAGAAGGCCTTGACAGAAGCAGCTTGACCTGATCATCTCCCACGATTGGTATTTGTGCAGAATAAGGACCGAAAATAACTAAGTAGAAACCCGAGACAGGTCTTCCTGAGGGCAATTTTCTATTCACAAACCTCCCATGTGTATAAACCCAGCATCCCAACCAGCTTCCTTTGGCATTAAAGTTGACTGTAGAGATACAAGTGCCCAATCAAAACAATAAATTCAGGGACTTCCCTAGTGGTCCAGTGACTAAGACTACACACTCCCAATGCAGGGGTCCAGGGTTTGATCCCTAATCAGGGAACTAGATCCCACATGCTACAACCAAAGATCCTGCATGCTGCAACTAAGACATGGCACAATAAATATTTTAAAAGTAATAAATTCATATAATAATGATGTCAGTTGATTGACTGCTACTGTGTGCTAGGATTGGGGAAGGGCTATGCATGTATTATCTCATTTACTCCTCAAAACAATCATGTGGGGTGGGTTTTGTTGATAATTATTTCTCTGTAAATAAGGGAACTGAATCTCAGAGAGTTGCAGTAACTTTCCCATAGTCACACAGCCAGTAAGAGCTGTAGTTAACCCAGAAGCCTCTAAATCAGAGTCTAGAGCCATTGGGCTACACTACTGTGTGAGGTTCTGTCTGCTGGGAAAGAGACTTCATCCCAGGAACAGTAGGGTACCACTGAAGGGTTATGAGGAAAGGATGACTAACTCATTCTGGGAAAGGCATCTGGGTAAGATGAGAGTGTTCCAAGCTGCCCGTGGTAGGCATGGCCAAACTACTACTGGAGTTTCTTTGAGAGCTATTAATACCTTGAATGCACACTTACCTCATCTGAGAAGCATCCTTTTGATCTGTTTCACACCTTGGTTTCCATGTAATATTTCATTTGAATGAAACATTTAATTGTTTTTAGGAAAGAAAATTAGAATTCCATTGTGGACCAAATCCAGAAAGTTGGTAATTTTGTAAAGTTCTGTTGAAAGAAATTCATGTCCATTTACATGTTATCTAAGGTTGTTTTTGCTGTAAATAGCAAAGCCTAAAATATTTGCTATCTGGCCCTTTGCTGAAAATGTTTGCAGGCCTCTGAGCTAGATCAGGGTTTCTCAGACTTGGCACTGTTAACGTCTTGGGTTGAATGATTCTTTTTGCAGGATTCTGATCTGTGTGTTGTAAAATGTTTTAACAGCATTCCTGGCCCAACAAGACACCAGTAGCATCGTCCCCACAACTGTCAACCAACACCCCCCGATGAGAACCACTGAACTGGATAAAATTCATGTTCTTTGCAGGTCTGAAATTCTAGATGTTTATTTATTTATTATTGGAGTATAGTTGATTTATAAAACCGTGCTAGTTTCAGGTGTAAAGCAAAGTAATTCAGTTATACGCACACATATGTATTTATATATGTTGATATATTTGCTAGCATTTAACTGCAAAATACAAAAAAGCATCAGCTGTTATTTCTCTTCTTTCATTTCTTATTTTGTTTATTTGTGTCCTCTCTCTTTTCTTCTTGGTGAGCCTGGCTAGAGGTCTGTCAATTTTGTTTATCCTTTCAAAACCCAGCTCTTGGTTTTAGTGATCTTTTCCATGGTTTTTTTAATATATTTCCTCTCTGATCTTTATTGTTTCCTTTCTTAGGCTGACTTTGGGTTTTGTTTGTCTTATTTTTCTGATTCTTTTAGTTAGTAGGTTAAGTTGTTTTTCGAATTTTTGTTGTTTCTTGCCGAAGGCCTGTGCTGCTATAAACTTCTCTCTTAGAACTATTTTTGCTGCGTCCCATAGATTGTGTAAGGTTATTTTCATTGTCATTTGTCTCAAGGTATTTTCTGATTTTCTCTTTGATTTCATTGTTGACCCACTGATTTTTTGGTGGCATATTGTTTAGTCTCTATGTAATAATTTTTTTCCCTTTTTATCTTTTTGTGGTTGATTTCTAGTTTTATACCACTGTGGTCAGAGAAGATGCTTGAAATAATTTGTACCCTCTTACATTTTTAAAAATCTTTTCTTCAATTCTGAATGATAGTTTTGTGAGTAGTGTATCCTAGGTTTTTCCCTTTCAGCACTTTAAATATGTCATGCCACTCCCCTCTTGCTTGCAAATTTTCTATAGAAAAGTTTGCTAATAGCTGATTCCCTTGCATGTGTGACTCTTTGTTTTTCTCTTGCTGCCTTTAGGATTCTCTTTTTAAATTTTGTCATTTTAATTATGATATGTTTTGGAGTGAGTCTCTTTGGGTTCATCTTGTTTGCACTGTCTGTGATTCCTGTACCAGCATATCTGTTTCCTTCTTTAGGCTCAGGATTCTTTCAGCCATAATTTTATCAAATACATTTTTGTTCCCCTTCTGTATTTCTTCATCTGGGACCCCTATAATATGCCTAGGGGACACAGAAAAGGATGAGGATATTACAGGCTTGTAGGTCATCTTCCCATGTGACTCTGTAGCCTTGGTTGTAGAAGAATTTTTCTGATAGTTTCATTTGCTTTCATGAGAATTGCTCCACACGGAGATATATTTTTGCTGCTGTTGGGGGGAGTTGAATTCACTGTCCTACTCTGCCATCTTGATCTCCTCTCCTCCCTGGTGCAAATTTGAATTTTCCCACAGAATAGGAGAGATACCTCTCTTAAGTACTAAAGTTTTAAGAAAGTTTGTGAAATGAATGATCAAATTTTCTCAGTTCTCTTTTTTTGCTGATAAAGAAATATGGCTATGTGACTAAAACATTCAACGGTACAGAGTAAAAGAAAACGGGATAAGCTACATTTTATGATTTGATAATTATAAACTCTTGGAGCTGGAATATCGCTGTAGGGTTAGACAAGAAAATGATGCTTGATTACGATATTTCCAGGCTTATAGTGTCAGTACCATAATTTTAAAAACTCAAGTTTTGGACTGTGATGTTTTCCATTTTCACAATTTCTTCTGCTTTGAAAAATCCTAAGAATTCAGAGATCCTCTGTACCTGTGCCATTATCAAGTACTGAAATGGTGGTCTCAAAGTCAATTTCACTGAACTAATAGCTATAGAGTTGTCTACAGTTTAGACATCTCCTTGCAGCCAAGAGATGACACAATGGTGTAATCAGAGAGGCATGTAAGCTAATTATCTATGGTTGAATTTTGATTCAGATTCAGCTTTTCTAATAAGAGATTTCACACTTAGGTTTTGAGCCATGATTGGGAACTCTCTCTTTTATGTGTATGAGTGTGTGTGCATACACAGGAATGTGAAAGATGTGCTAATGTGGAAAGTTGTCCAGGGTAAATAAATGATATGAAGGTCTCTGTCCAAATGCTGACATTCTTGAAACCTTTTGCAACCAGTGGGTGGATCCTGGGCTGAAAGTCAAAAAGTCTGGGTTGCATTCTGCTTCTGCTCATTGCCTGTCCTGCGTCCTTGGGAGAGGTTCCCCTCTCTGGGCCTCAGTTTTCTCATATGTCAAATGAGCACATTAGATGGAATAAAGCGTTTGCCATTGTGTTTTGTAGTCCTTCTCTCCTCCAGTCTTTCTTTCTCTGATCTCCAGCCCCATATGTAGGCCAGCTCAACATATTCAACTCCTTCTCTTTTATCTTTCCCAGTCCATTATCTCCTGTTGACTTTCACTGGCAGCGGTACTATTATGGGATAATTTTCCAAAAAGATAGAATCATGATTTCCTTAGTCACATCAATAAACACATTAGGTTGAATGGTATCCCCCTATTCACATTTGTGAATGTGACCTTATTTGAGGATAAGATATTTTCAGATGTAATCAAATTAAGATGAGATCATACTAAATTAGGGTAGGTCCGAAATCCAATGACTGGTGCTCTATAAGGGGAAAATCTCAAGACAGACTCACAGGGAGAATGCTGGGTGTAGACAAAGGCAGAGAATTAGGGTGATGTATCTGCAGAACAAGGAGTGCCAGAAACTACAAGAAACTGGAGAAGAAACTACAAGAAACTAATAACTGCCAGAAACTACAAGAAACTAAAGAAAAGCAGGGGAGGATCTCCTCCTAGAACTGTCAGAGGGAGCATAGCCCCACTGACACCTTGATTTCAGGCATCTCTCCTCCAGAACTGTGAATGAATAAATTTCTGTTGTCTTAAGTCACTCCGTTTATGGTTATTTGTTATGGGAGCCTAGCAAACTGAAACACACACGTTAAAGAATTTATTTAACTCAAGTGAGGACAATAGGCAACAAACGGTTCAAAGCACAAATTAAAGTTTGGACTCTGTGGGAGAAGGCGAGGGTGTGATGATCTGAGAGAATAGCATTGAAACATGTATATTATCATGTGTGAGACAGATCGCCAGTCCAGGCTCGATTAATGAGACAAGTGCTCAGGACTGGTGCACTGGGATGACCCAGAGGGATGGGATGGGGAGGGGGTGGAAGGGGGGTTCAGGATGGGGAACACATGTAAACCCATGGCTGATTCATGTCAATGTATGGCAAAAACCACTACAATATTGTAAAGTAATTAGCCTCCAACTAAAATGAATAAATTAAAAAAATAATGGGGAGTAAAGGAAAGTTAAAATAGATTTGCAAATGAATACAAAGCTGCCTTTACATGGGGATGAGGGAGTGGGTGTTACCTCTCTACTGGACATAACTTACTTGCACGTCTATACTAGAATCGTTTTTACTGCTATCAGCTATCTACAACTTACAAAGTTGGGAAGTAGCTCTTGTAGAATCAGACAAGTTGGAAGATACTCTCTTGACAGTGCATGGTTGTCCACTGACATACACACGTTCCCTCTGCACTTTCTCATTCACCCAGGCGGAGTTCAGGGTCATTTTGTGGGGTGGGGACATGCTGTGTGGCATGTGGGATCTTAGTTCCCTGACTGGGGATTGAACCCCATCTTCTGCATTGGAAGAACAGTGCTTAACCACTGGACCACCAGGGAAGTCCTCCAGGGTCATTTTCGAAGTTTTCTTTCTCTTCTATGCTTCTTGAAACCTTCTTCTTGCCTGTCTCCCTTCTTCTACCTCCACCTACTTTAGATTCTTTCTGGATCACCCCTGGTTTCCCCTATCCCAACTTTCACTTGGAGACCTAAAACTGGCCCCGAATTCCGTTGTGATGGAGATTAAGGCAGTGTAGTGGGCTGAGTAGCGTCTCCCCCAAATTCCTGTCCACCTGGAACCAAAGAATGTGATTTTATTTAGAAATAGGGCATATAAAGGATGCAATTTGTTAAAAAACCTTGAGCTGAAGTCATGGATGTAAGGTCAACCTAACTCTAGTGACTTGTATCCTTTTAAGAGGAGGAGAGGACACAGAAAGACACGCAGACACACAGGGAAGAAGTCCACATGAAGATGGGGGCAGAGATTGTAGTCACGCTACCACAAACCAAGGGAGACCAGGAGCCACCAGAAGGTGCAAGAAATATAGAAGGACTCTCACCAAGGGCCTCCAGAGAGAGCATGGCCCTGCCAACACCTTAATTCCGGCTCCATGAAATTGATTTCAGACTTCTGGCCTCCAGAATTGTGAGGCAATAAATTTGTTTTGTTTTCAGCCACTGAATGTGAAGTAATTTATTATGGCAGCCCTTGGAAACTATGACAGGGGAGACGGCAGCGGGAAATAATTCAATTTCACTAACTTTTGCTAAGGACCTGCAAAGACTTCCAGCCTTGTGCCAGGCATTGGAGAACTGGAAAATGTTGAAGAGGAGGTCTGGTCACCTTTGATAACACATGGTAGTGACCACATCATATGGGCTGCCTTGCCTCCTCTTCCTCCTCCTCTCCTTCTTTTCCTCATCATCCTCATCCTTTTTCACTTCCAAATGGATTTTCCTTTTCAATTCATCATTTAGGTTTTGTCATTGTATTGGGTCCCTCTTGAGTGTGCATGCGTGTGTGCTAAGTCGCTTCGGTCGTGTCCAACTCTTTGTGACCCTGTGGACCATAGCCCACCAGGCTCCTCTGTCCATGGAATTCTCCAGGCAAGAATACTAGAGTGTGTTGCCTTGCTCTCCTCCAGGGGATCTTCCAGACTCAGGGATTGAACCTGTGTCTCTTATGTCTCCTGCACTGACAGGTGGGTTCTTTACCACTAGTGCCACCTGGGATGCTGTAAACCCTGTGAGCCCCACCTGTTACTCCAGATGCTTCTGCGGCCACTAGTTGGGAGCAGATGTCAACAGTCTTCAACTGGTCAATCCCCACCCTGGACCCTGAGGGTATATTTCTGGCTTCTATGACACCATGATGGTCTATAGGACCTGATTGGCCTTTAGCTTGGACACAGAAGTTGTGTATATATTTGTGTGTGTGTGTGTGTGTTTAATGCCTGTGGGACCACCTTGAACAGTGGGGCTGAGCAGTTGAATACCCCCAGCAGAGAGATTCAGATGCATTTCATCAGCCTCTGCAGACTGAGCGCCCTCAGCAGGGGTCACCCCATAGTGCATCTTTGCATTGCTCTCCCTTCCCCCTTATTACTCTTCCCTGGACTGATTGCAAGAACCTATAATCAATTCCCAAAGAAACGACCTACAGGGAGGCCCTGGCCGCTGTTAGTGCTCTCAGGGGACGGGGCATTCTTCTCTCCCCACGGTGTCTTGCTCTGTCAGGTCTTCTATTCACACAACTACAGGCTTGAGTCATCTTGTGCAAATCACTCCCCTCTCTGCTTTCTTACCCTCTGGCCCAGGCCAGGTTTTCATTCTTCTGATCATAATGGAATAAAATATGAAATATGAGGAGACAGAAGCTGGTTGAAGGAGTCCATCAGACCTTGATGCCATGGTTGTTAAATGCCAGAGGTTGCTCTGGACAGAAAAATGGGGTCATCATTGTCTGCAGCTCAGATCTTCCAGATGCTTCTGGGGACCTGAACCAGAGAATTGGGGGGCCATTTTCAACTTTTTACTGTCTCCTTTGGGCAGAAATTGAGAGTCCTGAATAACTCCAGTTATCACCATGTATTTCCTATTGCTGCTGTTAACATATTATCACAAACTATTGCCTTCCCAGATGACTCAGTGGTAAAGAACCCACCTACCAAGGCAGGAGATGTGGGTTCAGTCTCTGGGTTGTGAAGATCCCCTGGAGTAGGAAATGGCAACCCACTCCAGTATTTTTCCCTGTGAGAATCCTATGGACAGAGGAGCCTGGAGGCCTACAGTCCATGTGGTTGCAAAGAGCTGGACATGACTTAGCAACTAAGCAGCAGCAACAGCATTGGCTCAAAACAACATAAATGTATCATTTTGTAGTTCTGGAGGTCAGAAGTCCTAAAACCAAGGTGTTGGCAGGGCTACGTTCTTCTTGGAGGTTTTAGAGGAGAACACATATCCTTGCCTTTTCCAGCTTATAGAGGTCTCCCTCATTCCTTGACTTGTGGCCCCTTCTGCTTTCTTCCAAATGCATTGCTCCAACCTCCATAATTCCATCATCACATCTCCTTCTCGTTCTCTGACCTCTTGCCTCCCTCCTATAAGATCCTTTGTAGTTACATTGTGTTCAGCCAGGTAATCCAGGCTCATCTCCCCCATCTCAGTGTCCTTAATCACATCTGCAAAGTTTCTCTTGCCACATGTTACCTTTAACACATTCACAGGTTCTGAGGATTAGAGCATGGAACTCTTTGGAAGGGGTCATTATTTAGATGAGCAAAAACTTTCTTTTATCATATTTATGACATTGGTGAAAAGTCCTTTATCCATCTATCTATCATATATAATCTGTCTACTTAACTGCATCCTTACCCATCTCACTGACCATGATTCTTAAATAATAAGGGATTTTCTACATGGCATAATTATCAAACAAAATGAAATTTAAGCAAAGAATCTTCAGACAATGAAAAATGCTTGGTCACTACAGAGGAACAAGGTAATTTTAGAAATGACCCTTGGACTCTGGAGCACCTTGTTGAAAAGTAATATTTTTTCCAGGAGGAAATATTATTATGTGGAAGTCTCAGGTTGTATCAGATCTTTACAAAATCAGTGTCTGTCAAACTGGGTCTAAAATGAGATTTCTGCGCAAAGATTAGGTAACTCCTGCTTAGCTGTTAATTGATACTATCAGGATGAGATCTTAATGCCTGATCCATTTCTTCTCTTCTGGTCCTTGTGGGTGGACATTTTTCTCTTGGATTTGCCAAAAGCAAAAGGTAACAGTTCCAACCACTGGGGATTTAAATGAGAGAAGGTTTATCATTTTCTCCTTATAGTTGTGGGCTTCCTGGGGGATTCAGCGGTAAAGAATCTGCCTGCCAAGTCAGGTTCAATCCTTGGGTTGAGAAGATCACCTGAAAAGGACATGGCAACCCAGTCCAGTATTCTTGCCTGGAGAATCCCATGGATAGAGGAGCCTGGCAGGCTACAGTCCATGGGGTCACGAAAGAGTCGGACATGACTTAGTGGCTAAGCAACAACAACAACCCACAGTTGTAATCACAGAGGACCATGCATATCTACTGCCGTTTGTGTAAATCTCTGCACACTGTCACATTCCCATCTTGTGGTTCTTTTATTCCTGTTGAAGTTGTTATAATGATTGTATGCAACATAATGATCTCAGAAGCCTATGTTCTGTTGGATGTGTGATGGAGAAACTTGTCGTGGTTTCTCAAGAAAATAAAAGTTCTCTATTCAAAATGACCTCTGAACTTCTGGCCACTTATTCATTGAGCAGCCTGAGTGTGTGATGCAATTAATCCTTCAACTGAGTGGGTGGGAAAGTCAGACAGGGCAGGTGAGCTTGACACCTACTAGAGGCAACATTTGTGTCCCACACTGATGAGGGATCAGGGAGTTAAGATTATAACCAAAGGAAGAGAGTTTAGGGGGAAATTCATTCCTGCCCTCTGGCATTTGCTGAATATCTTTATAGACTGAGATTATTTCCCTCTTACAAAGGCCGAGTTACTTGGAAAAGCATTAGTTCAGACTCATCATCTTAGGACTTAACAGCAGGTGCTAATGGCATGTATGTTTTTATAACTAAGCATTTGAAAAAAGCAATCATTTTGGACAGAAATATTGACCTTAGAGTAGCTGCCCTTGGCAGCTTTTTCAGTTTCTTCCACTGATCAGAAACATCAAATAGCTCTCCATTTCATATGTTTCCTATGAATAGAGTCAAGCCTTCTTGGTCAGGCCCAAGGCTACATTTCTTGTCTTATCTCCTACTTTTTCCCAGAAAGTTTCAGCTATTGAAGACATCTTGCCTTGTCCTGCACCTATGACTTTGGTCAATACTTATTTTAGCTTAGAACCTGCTCTCTCATCCTTTCTCTACAAATTCCTATCTCTTCTATAAGGGACAGTTTAAGTGCTTTCTGCTCCCAAAAGCATCCTAGTATTTTCTCAACTAGATGAAGCCTTTTTTTTCCTTGAAATTTTCCTTCCTAAGAGAGTGTTTCTGTAAACTTTCCTTCTTAGGTATTGTTTGTGAGAAATGTTGGGCTCATTACTGCCTATGATTTTTTTTAAGTTAATAGTTCAAGTCATATTTCCCTTAAAGGATTGACTTGCTATGAAGTTCAATTTAATATTACTTCAATGAGCAATCCCCTGTCTATTTAAAATGATTCAATTAGCTAGGATGACATATTTTATAAAGGGAATACTGTTCTTCAGCATTTTTAAGAACCTGTTTAAACCACGGTCTCTTTTTCACCAAGAGATTGTATGCATGTGTGCTAAGCTGCTTCAGTCAGGTCTGACTCTTTGTGACCCTATGGACCATAGCCCTCCAGGCTCCTCTGTCTATGGGATTCTCCAGGCAAGAATACTGGAGTGGCTTGCCATGCCCTCCTCCAGGGGATCTTCCTGACCCAGGAAGATCTTAGGTCTCCTGCACTGGCAGGCAGGTTGTTTACCACTAGCACCACCTGGAAAGCCCTCACCCTTGGTGAGGTTAACAAGGCAAAATTCCAGAGAATTTTGCATGATATTTCAGAACTACCTCAAACCACCATACCTTCATTTGCTCATGATTAAGAACTTGTGCTTCAATAGGTTAATTCTCTTGCATTGTGTATTAGCTGAAGCACAAGGAAGCCATATTTGATACTGCCAATAGACAACTTCCAACAGGATTAACATTAAACTTGATTCAATAACTGTATTTTTAGAGTCTGCTGTCAGAAGGAAAAGAAAAGACATCATCAAGACCTATCTATACATAGGCCTTGATAAGTCAAGACATTATAAGTGCTATTTGCTGTGATGGAAGTGACATACACATTTTAGCTCTGAACTGCTCAGAAATGCTTCAATTCAAGTGGCCAAGGGCTCAAACTGCCCTCTTGGTGGCATAAAAATAACTTTTCCAGATCAGTGGTGATCATTGAACGCATGGGATTCAATCCTCTCATAAAGTAATAGTACACTCTGGTGTCAATGGAGCTATTTCTTATTAAGCAAGATTGAAGCTATAGCTAAATATCCAATCAACTGTTTGGGAGGTTTTTTTGTGGTTATACAAAGCTGTTACAATAGCTGTGGGCCAAGCGATTAATTAACTGGCCAAACTAATTGATTTAATTTGGTCATTATTATGCTAGAGAAAGCAGTCCTCGTGAAAGCAGTAGAATTTTGGACGCTAGCTGTTCTCAGAGCTTCAGTGTCACTACATGCAAGTGCAAAACTGAACTGAACTGAACCGAACTCTGTCTCTCTCTTGCTCTTCCTGCTTCAAGTCTTCTCTCTCTGAGAAATCCTTCACCTTTTCTCTGGCTCTCCACTCATTTCCATTGATTCATGTGATATTCCTTGTCATTCCTTTTACTGACCTTTCTACCAACCCCTCAAACCAGACCACTGCAATGCCTTCCAATCATGCCTCCGGCTTCTCTTCTCTCCTCCATGCCAACAAGTTTATTTTAAAAGTGTTACTTTGAATTTTTAATTTTTTTTTGACGTGCTAGGTCTTCATTGTGGTTTACGGGCTTTTTCCACTTTTGGTATGCTGGAGCCTCTCTTTGGCTGTGGAGAAATGGCTTAGTTGCCTCTGTTGGCTTAGATGATAAAGAATCTGTCTTCACGCAGGAGACCCAGGTTCTATCCCTGGGTACGAAAGATCCCCTGGAGAAGAGAATGGCAACCCACTCCAGTATTCTTGCCTGAGAAATCGCAAGAACATAGAAGCCTGGTGGGCTATGGTCCATGGCATCACAAAGAGCTGAAAACAACGCTTTCACTTTCATGTGGGATTTAGTTCCCTGACCAGGGATCAAGTCAAACTCATGTCCCCTGCATTGGAAGGTGGATTATTAACCACTGGATCACCAGGGGAGAACCCCCCCCCAATTCTTACTTTTTATGAATGTACATAATACTTAACATTCAAAAAACTAAGATCATGGCATCCGGTCCCATCACTTCATGGCAAATACATGGGGAAACAGTGGAAACAGTGACAGACTTTATTTTCTTGGGCTTCAAAATCACTGTAGATGGTGACTGCAGTCATGAAATTAAAGGACGCTTGCTCCCTGGAAGAAAAACTATGACAAACCTAGACAGCATATTAAAAAGCAGAGACATTACCGACAAAGGTCCATCTAGTCAAAATCATGGTTTTTCCAAGAGTCGTGTATGGATGTGAGTTGGGCCATAAAGAAGGTTAAGCACTGAAGGATTGATGCTTGAGCTGTGGTGTTGGAGAAGACTCTTGAGAGTCCTTTGGACAGCAAGGAGATCAAACCAGTCAATCCTAAAGGAAATCAGTCCTGAATATTCACTGGAAAGACTGATGCTGAAGCTGAAGCTCCAATACTTTGGTCACTTCATGTGAAGAACTGACTCATTGAAAAAGACCCTTATGCCTGGAAAGATTGAAGAAGACAGGAGGAGAAGGCGACAACAAAGGATGAGATGGTTGGATGGCATCACTGACTCAATGGGCATGAGTTTGAGCAAGCTCTGGGAATTGGTAATAGACAGAGAAACCTGGCGTGCTGCAGTCCATGGGGTCACAAGGAGTCAGATACGACAGAGTGACTGAACTTAACTGAATACATGAATGCATTCTCTCATCAAAAGACATGGAGCATGTGTGTGAAATCCCTTTGACACCCTTGTCCCCAAAATTGTGTTCCTCTCTCCAGACTATTCATGTGTGTACAGTTTGGCAGGTGAATTTCCAGGCATCATTCTTTGTATTTGCCAGTATATGTACTCATTAAAAATATATTGAATGTGTGTATCAGTAGTATCTCAATTTGTTATTATTTTTAACTCAGTAGTATGATTTGGAGGTCTTTACAAATTCTTACATAGAGATTGACTTCATTTTTTTCAACTACTGCATGGGATTCCATAGTATAAATATGCCAAACTTATTAGGCCACTTCCTGTTGATATTTTCACCTTTTCCTTATTGAAAACAACCTGATTTATGTCTGCATCTTCTAAAACCCCACTCAGTGAGCACTCCTTCATAGAGCTTTCAGGTGTTTATACCATAAATGCATGTGGGGAGGTCTCTACTCTGATTTTCCTCCTTTTTGTATTTTACTTCTTGCTGCTTCCCTACTATATGCCCACCACTAAGTTGGTATTTACATTCCTTACCACTCTTGCGCTTTGGCTCATTCAGTACAAGGCTCAATTTTTTTTTTTTATCATGTGCATGATCATTGTTATCATCCTTATTATCATTATCTTCCTCCTCAATACCATCATCATCACATCCTCCTTACCATCATCATCGCATCACCCCTTACCCTTACTATATTCTAGTCATTTTCTAAGGACTTTACACACATCTAATCTTTCCTCATTTTCTTAGTACTCTACATGTATCTAATCTTTCTCACCAACCTATGATATAGGTATCTTAACTTTCCTCATTGTACAGATAAAGAAATGAAACACTGAGGTTAAATAATTTGCCCAAAGTCACCTAACATGTACATGATGTGGCCAGGATTCAAGTCTAGGCAGCCCAGCTCCAGAGTGAATGCTTCTAACCTCTCATCTGTACATTTTCTCTTTCACAAATCATAAGCCACCAACTCTTTAGGTCTTCCTTGACCACCACGTAGACCTTTACATTTGTTCTCCTGTTCAACAAACATTCCGAGCCCCCTACTCTGTGTATGTTCTGTGCTAGTTTCTGGGGCGATATTGGCAAATGAAATGGTGCAGTCCATGTCCTGAACTTGTCAGGACAATAAACTTGACCTTCAGATGCATAGCTATCCACACCACTCAGAGGTATGAGATGCATACTACTTTTTATCTTTTTATGGTGTGTTTTGCATCCTGTATCTCCTTTAGGGAATTAGTTGTGTTTTTGCTGTTGGACATCTCTCTTAACACTTAGATGATCACAATTGCTTAATGATCATTTAATGATGATGATGCTATAATAGACGATGTTCCATATAGATTGCTTAAGTTTTACCTACAAAAGAATCTGGATATCATGCCAGGTAAATCATAAGTCTTGCTCATAAATCTCACTCCCACCTTCATGTCCAGAAAACGACTTGACATATGGCTGAAACCCACTCATTGAGGACTTTTATGTCCCCACTGAGGAAGTAGGACTTCAGTAGGACAGATCATTTGAAGAACCTCATCTGAAGCTTTGAGTTCTTTCAAGAAGAACCGTTGGGCTTAGAGAAGTGTGTGGAGTCAGTCCTGGCTCTTGAGCTCCGAGCTTCTCACAGTAAGGGAGACAAAGGGTAAAAGAGGGCCTGTTCATCAGAGTGGCTGCATGTCTGTCGATTTCACCTTCTGTGAATCTGCTTCTGTTGAACTCATGCCTCTGGTGCCCACATTTAATATTTTATATGCTCCCCTGACCTAGAGGAAGTCAAAGCATTTGTAAACATCTTTAGGATTCATGGTTTAGAAGAGGATTATCCTATCATGTGACATACCAAGTGAAAAATACCAGGGGTTGTGCTTTCACTTTCTCTTTTACATAACAGAGATTGAGAAGAGCTTCAGAGGGAAGCAGGTAGAAACAACCACAATTAAGTGGAAACAGATTTGCTGTATGACTCAGGGAGCTCAAACAGGTTCTCTGTGACAACCTGGTGGGGGAGATGGGGTGGGAGGTGGGAGAGGGGTTCAAGAGGGAGGGGACATCTGTATATCTATGGCTGATTCATGCTGATGTATGGCAGAAACCAACAAAATATTGTAAAGCAATTATCCTTCAGTTAAAAATAAATACATTTTTAAAAAAGGAAGTGGGAACAATTGAGCTAGTGGTTCAGAGGTCTATGTTCCACATCAAGATGCCACCAATGGGTAAGAAAAAAAGAAAAACCCACTGGGCCAAATTTGTTAAAATCAGGCCTTGCTTGCTAACACATCAGACAGTACCTTCAGAGCTTTTTTAGAGCGTTTTGTTGTTGTTCATTTTGCCTTGATTCTGCTCCAACATGGGGAATTAAACTCAGTCTATTTACCTGTTCTGAGCATTTTTGGCAAAATACTCACAGGTTTATAATACATCCTTGCTTCGAGAAAGAGGAAGTCTTCCCTGATCCCAGTATTTCGTATTTATCCAGTGTTTGGGGTGGATAAACACAGCCTTGTGAGATTTCACTGTGTCTGTTTCACAGATGAAGGAAAGCTGATTGCTTAAGTTAGTGGCAGAGTGAATATTAGGTTTGGCACTTCAAATCCCTGTCCAACCACCAGTTTTCCACCACTATGCTTTTCTATTCTGCACTGAGTATACCTCTTAAGATGAATATCAACATTAGCCTGAGAGGTCTGGACAATATTCAAAATCATATCCTACCAGTGCTACAGAGGCTGAGCTCTAATAATGCCAACCTGCTCTTTAGTTCCTCCAAATATCTCTTGGCCTTTTATACCCCTCTGATTTTTGCACACCTGGTTCTCTCTCTTCCTTCTCTTTTGAGTGATGAGAGCCTCCAATTCCAGACTTAATTCAAATATCACTTTCTCTGGAAAGCTCTGCATGCTCTCATTTTTGCTCCAGCATCTTGAGATGACCCTTTCCTTTAATATTCATCTCAAATGTCTAAAACTCCAATCTAGAGAAGGCACAACAACACAAGAGAAGATTCTGTATATGAACATCACCAGATGGTCAACACCGAAATCAGATTGATTATTTTCTTTGCAGCCAAAGATGGAGAAGCTCTATACAGTCAGAAAAAACAAGACCGGGAGCTTACTGTGGATCAGATCATGAACTCCTTATTGCCAAATTCAGACTGAAATTGAAGAAAGTGGAGAAAACTACTAGACCATTTCAGATATGACCTAAATCAAATCCCTTATGACTATACAGTAGAAGTGAGAAATAGATTTAAAGGACTAGATCTGATAGACAGAATACCTGATGAACTATGGATGGAGGTTCGTGACATTGTACAGGAGACAGGAATCAAGACCATCCCCAAGAAAAAGAAATGCAAAAAAGCAAAATGGCTGTCTGAGGAGGCCTTTCAAATAGCTGTGAAAAGATGGGAAGCGAAAAGCAACGGAAAAAAGGAAAGATATACCCATTTGAATGCACAGTTCCAAAGAATAGCAAGGAGAGATAAGAAAGCCTTCCTCAGTGATCAATGCAAAGAAATAGAGGAAAACAATAGAATGGGAAAGACTAGAGATCTTTTCAAGCAAATTAGAGATACCAAGGGAACATTTCATGCAAAGATGGGCACAATAAGGACAGAAATGGTAGGGACCTAACAAAAGCAGAAGATATTAAGAAGAGGTGGCAAGAATACACAGAAGAATTGTACAAAAAAGTTCTTCATGACCCAGACAATCACAATGGTGTGATCACTTACCTAGAGCCAGACATCCTGGAATGTGAAGTCAAGTGGGCCTTAGGAAGCATAACTACGTACAAAGCTAGTGGAGGTGATGGAATTCCAGTTGAGCTATTTCAAATCCTGAAGATGATGCTGTGAAAGTGCTACACTCAATATGCCAGCAAATCTGGAAAACTCAGCAGTGGCCACAGGACTGGAAAATGTCAGTTTTCATTCCAATCTCAAAGAAAGGCAATGCCAAAGAATGCTCAAACTACTGCACAATTGCACTCATCTCACACGCTAGTAAAGTAATGTTTAAAATTCTCCAAGCCAGGCTTCAGCAATATGTGAACCATGAACTTCCAGATGTTCAAGCTGGTTTTATAAAAGACAGAGGAACCAGAGATCAAATTGCCAACATCCGATGGATCATCAAAAAAGCAAGAGAGTACCAGAAAAACATCTATTTCTGCTTTATTGACTATGCCAAAGCCTTTGACTGTGTGGATCACAATAAACTGTGGAAAATTCTGAAAGAGATGGGCATACCAGACCACCTGACCTGTCTCTTGAGAAACCTCTATGCACGTCAGGAAGCAACAGTTAGAACTGGACATGGAACAACAGACTGGTTCCAAATTGGAAAAGGAGTACGTCAAGGCTGTATATTGTCACCCTGCTTATTTAACTTATATGCAGAGTACATCATGAGAAATGCTGGGCTGGATGAAGCACAAGCTGGAATCAAGATTGCCAGGAGAAATATCAATAACCTCAGAAACGCAGATGACACCACCCTTATGGCAGAAAGGGAAGAGGAACTAAAGAGCCTCTTGATGAAAGTGAAAGAGGAGAGTGAAAAAGTTGGCTTAAAGCTCAGCATTCAGAAAACTAAGATCATGGCATCCAGTCCCATCACTTCATGGGAAATAGATGGAGAAACAGTGGAAACAGTGGCTGACTTTATTTTTCTGGGCTCCAAAATCACTGCAGATGGTGACTGCAGCCATGAAATTAAAAGACGCTTACTCCTTGGAAGGAAAGTTATGACCACCCTAGATAGCATATTAAAAAGCAGAGACATTACTTTGTCAACAAAGGTCCGTCTAGTCAAGGCTATGGTTTTTTCCAGTGGTCATGTATGAATGTGAGAGTTGGACTATAAAGAAAGCTGAGCACCGAAGAACTGATGCTTTTGAATTGGGTGTTGGAGGAGACTCTTGAGAGTCCCTTGGACTGCAAGGAGATCCAACCAGTCCATCCTAAAGGAGATCGGTCCTGGGTGTTCATTGGAAGCACTGATGTTGTAGCTGAAACTGCAATACTTTGGCCACCTGATGCGAAGAGCTGACTCATTGGAAAAGACCCTGATGCTGGGAAAGATTGAGGGCAGGAGGAGAAGGGGACGACAGAGGATGAGATGGCTGGATGGCATCATTGACTCGATGGACATGGGTTTGGGTGGACTCAGGTAGTTGGTGATGGACAAGGAGGCCTGGCATACTGCAGTTCATGGGGTCGCAAAGAGTCGGACACAACTGAGCAACTGAATTGAACTGAAGAGAAGGCGTAAAATCTATCTGTGCCCAGTATCTCTAGGGATTCTTGACAGGACCCAGTATGGGGGCACTTATCCTCTCCTGGTTGTCTCTTACCCTGAGTTCCTATGTTCTGGCCACCTCCTTCAATTTCTCTCTTCTTGCCCTTCCCCCCTGACCCGTACTGACACGGTCTTCAAAGTACCGCTGACACAGGCTGTCCTGTCTAGCAGATATTTATTTAACAGAAGGTTTTTGCTCACAGTGGGAGATTACCTCATGGAAGAATAGAAGAGACAATAACTTGAGATGAAATATTAGATGTCGCGATCCCAAGAACTCATCAAATGTTCCCTGGCACTGGGGATTTCTCACTGACTGCGTCTCAGCTGAGGATTTTATTTTATATACTTTTCTTGCCCTGCCTCTGTGGATGTCCCCTCTGCTCTACTTTTGCCAGCCTTGAACCCTTAACGTTCCTGTGACTTACATACAGAGCTTTCTAGTGTTTTCCTCTTTTCCTCTGAACTAATTTCTGGCTGACTTGACATATCCAAAAATTTCATTAAGGTGGCTGCACTTAATAAAAAGTGTTTTTCTTCTGGTCTCTCCCTTTAGCTCACAAAGCATCTGACATGCAGATGTTATTTTTTATTCGTAGCATCTCCAGTGGGTGAGAAAATGGAATTGCTAGAAGGGAGATAGTCAAGGACTCTGTTTTCTCATTTTAAAATGTGTGTTTATTTATGGTTTGCATTTTATTTTTACAGTGAGTGCCTATTGATTTATTGGTGTATTTGTAATGAAATCATTAATGCAAGGAAGTTTGAAATGGCCTCTTTCTAATTCTTGGGATAATATTCAATTCTCATACAAGGAGTTTCTTTCACAGGGGCCTTGTAAACAGAAGAGGAGCCATGGAAAGATTTTTTCTCCTTCTGTTCGGGCAGAGCAAAGCAAGTTCTTTGTTTATGTCAGATTTCCCAGACACCATGTGAGAAGGCAGAGGCTGCATCTTAATCATCCTTGTAGTGTAAGGAAAAGTGGTGGTTCAGTGGGAAAGTACCCACTGCCTAGAGAGTATTCTTTCTGGTTGTTGAGTGTTTACCATCGTTGAATTCTTTGACGACTGTTAAGTCGTGGGTGACCCACAGCAATGCAAAACCATCCTTGCCAGTAGACATCCAACAATTCTGTAAAATGAAGGTTCATATCTGGACAGTGGAGGTTCTCAGGTAGAAGAGGCCAGTTTTTCCCAGTTTGCATATCCACTTTAATATTCCTGACCCGTGCATGTGTATAATCTTTGCCTTCTCCTTTAACCTGACAGTAACCTCCTACCAGTTCCCTCATTAATGACAACTAACTTCTCTAACACATTTTCACTTTACTTCCATGTGAAAGTCATGACTTGACCTTCTCTGAAGTTTTAAAATAATCCTGTAATAATTCCTTTGTTGCCTCTACCAAGGACTGATGATGCATGGTCCCCACAATAAATGTTTGTTGAATGAACAGATAAATGAAAAAACAAGAACGTCTAACCTCACTGTGCCAAAGAATTGATGCCAACTGTGATGCTGGAGAAGACTTTCGAGAGTCCCTTGGACAGCAAGGAGATCAAACAAGTCAATCCTAAAGGAAATCAACCCTGAATATTCATTGGAAGGACTGATGCTGAAACTGAAGCTCCAACACTTTGGCCACCTCATGCAAAGAGCTGACTCATTGGAAAATACCTGATGCTGGGAAAGATTGAGGGCAAGAGGAGAAGTGGGTGACAGAGAAAGAGACAGTTGGAAGGCATCATTGACTCAATGGACATGAGTCTGAGCAAACCCCCGGAGATAGTAAAGGCAGACACTCACGATGAGTTGGACACTACTTAGCAACCGAACAACAAACAAACCTCACTGATGTTAAAATAACATGAGTTCAAGTAGCTGCATTATTAACAAGTCTGAACTTTCTCATGGCTTGCCAGCTAATGTTAAGATTGGTGATTACTTGGGTTTTACCCAAGCCATCATCACTTGATGTTATTTGAATTAGAAAAATATTTTTTTAGAAAAATCAGAAAACATAGACAGGTTAAAGAATAAATTGTAACCATTCCATAATCTCTCTCCCTTGAGTAATCACAACTTTTAAAGCATAATTTAACTACTTTAGAATAGATAATACACATATATGGCAAAAGTACAAAGTGCACAAAAAATTTTTAAATAAACATTTTCCTTTCTTACCAGAATAGTAGTGGCTTAAAACAGCACAGATTTATCTTACCATTCTAGTGAATAGATGCCCTAAGATCAAGGTGTTGGAAAGACTGTATTTCTTCTGAATTCTCTAGGGGAGAAGCTATTTCCTTGCCTTTTCCAGCTTCTAGATGCTTTTTGAGGCTTTTGGCCCATTCCTTCATTTTAAGTCCGCAACATAATATCTTCAAATCTTGCTTTCTCTCTGACCTCCTCTTCTGTCATCACATATCCCAACTCTGACATTTTGGCCTCCTTTTTAAAAAAAAAAAATAAATTTATTCATTTTATTTTTGGTTGTACTGGGTCTTCATTGCTGTGCACGGGCTTTCTCTAGTTGTGGAGAGTGGGGGCTACTCTCTAGTTGTGGTCCCAGGCTTCTCATTGCAGTGTCTTCTCTTGTTGCAGAGCACGGACTCTAGTTGTGTAGGCTTCAGTAGTCTGGGTTCATAGACTCTGGAGCACAGGCTCAATAGTTGTGGCATATGGGCCTAGTTGCTCTGCAGCATGTAGAATCTTCCCTGACCAGGGATTGAACCCTTGTCCCCTGCGTTGGCAGGAGGATTCCCATCCACTGAACCAGCAGAGAAGTCCTGGCCTCCCTCTTTTCAGGATCTTATGATTGCATTGGGCCCACTGGATAATCCAAGATAACCTTCCCTTCTCAAGATCCTTTACTTAACCACATTGCAAAGTCTCTTGCCATATACATACCACAAATACAGAAAAATAGGACCTGGACATTTTTGGATCTTATTATTCTGCCTACCATAGTCTCCTAGGGTTGAGTAATCACTATTAATTCTTGGTTTATTTCCTTCTAATTTTTTTCTCTGCCTCTCTTCATTAAACAAGAATTTACTAAGCACTTACTGCATGCCAGATACTATAGCTATAGCACTGAAGAAAGCAGATGAGGCCCCTACCCTTTTAGAGCTGATGGTCTAAGTGGGAGAGGAGAAAAAAAATAGATACATAAATGAATAAAAATATCCCAGTCAATAAAGAGCATGTGTATATTTCTGAATGAATATTTTCTATGCATTGAGTTTGTGTGCATTAGTAAAATATGTTTTAATCCATTTATCCATTGTTAACTGCTTAAGCTCAAATACATCAGTACAGAATTGCTTTATTGAAGTATAGTTGATTTAGAATGTTGTATGAATTTCTGCTGTACAGCAAAGTGACTCGGTTATATATACATATATGAATATTCTTTTTTGTATTCTTTTCCATCCTGGTTTATCACAGGATATTGAATATAGTTCCCTACAGAACTGGATTTTGAATCAGCATCTGACTGTCCTCAATGGTCCTGACTCTCCTCTGTGGCCCCAGAAGACTCTATAACCAGGTGTAAGAAGTTAAAGTTGGTCACCCCCAAAGGTCAATGGCTCTGCTGCGCCTCTGTGCCTCTGAGACTCAAAGTCGGACTTTCAAATTCAACAGCCTCCTGGGGGAACACAGAGTAAGAGTAAATTTTTTTCTTTTTTTTCTGTAGGGTTACAAATAAGAAAGGCATTCCCAAAGGGCAGGGAACTTGAATTTCCCTTTGATCTGTCCTTGGTTGGCGGGAGGGGACTGTCACGTGGAGGAGAGAGAAGCGAAGGTGGTAGAGGAGAAGGTGAGGAGGGGTGGCGGCTAAGTCTGACAGTTTTCTCTTGAAAAGGTGATACTCCTGTAGGCATCCCCCACATATTTGGGGAGAAATCACGGTTTATCAGCATCCAGACTTGGTAGATTTCTTTTCTTGTCAGGATGTTTCATTTAAAATGAAATGTTCTGCAAACTTTCAACCTTTTATTTTATTTGAGAACCCGTTCTGAGAATACTTATCTTGGAGATGAAGGGGTGTGTGTGCGTGTGTGTGTGTGTGTGGTGTGTGTGTGTGTGTGTTTGTGTTTCAGTTTTAGGCTAGGTCCCACATAGGAGCTGTGCTCTAAGATTGGGAAGAAGGTGAGACCCTTTGAAGGGTTTACATGTAAATTGATTCCAAGTCATGGCTTAATATTGATTTATAGTAAATTTCCTGTGGGGCAAGTTCATGAGTTGTTTCTTTCTATGATTTAGGACACTAGAGCCCTGGTTTTGTGACACATGATAATGGCCTTTTCATATAATTAGACACTAGAGTAGTGTCATCTGTTAAGGCTCTCTTTCTCTGCCTCTTTGTCAGTCCCTCTCCCGATTCTGATGTCTCAGAATATTTTGTCCTGATAGCAAATAAAACAATGTTTCGATTCAGATGTCTGAAAAAGATGTAAAAGGGTTTACCAGACACAGGCATTGGAGAGACACTACATTCATTTTAGAGTCATGTCTTCACTCATTCTAATATGTATATACTTAATTGAATTATAATTGACATACAATATTATATGTTTCATGTGTACAAAATAGCAATTCAGTATTTGTGGACATTATGAGGTGATCATTACCATAAGTCTAGTTACCATCTGTCATCATTTAAACTTATTACAGTCCTATTCACTATATTTCTAATGCTGTGTATTACATCCCTGTGATTTACTTATTTTATAACTGGAAATTTGTTCCTCTTAATCCCTTTTACCATCCATCCTCCCAACCCCTTCCCCTCTGGAGACCATCAGTCTGTTCTCTGTATCTATGAGTCTGTTTCTCTTTTATATTTGTTCATTAATTTTGTTTTTAGCTTCCACATAGAAGTGAAATCATTTGGTATTTGTCTTTCTCTGACGGACTTAATTTCAGTTGTTTCCATATCTTGGCTATTGTAAATAATCCTGCAATAAACATAAGGTTGCATATCTCTGTTCAAATTAGTGTTTTTTGTTTTATTTAGATAAATACCCAGAAATGGAATTGCTGGATTACATGGTAGTCCTATTTTTAATTCTTTGAAGAAATTTTGTACTGTTTTCCATATTACATTCCCTCCAAAGGTGAACAAGGTAGAATATGTTTGAATATCATATATCTGATAAGGAGTCAAATCCAGAATATATTAAAAAACTCATACAACCTAATGTTGAAAACCAAACAGTTTAATAGAAAAATGGGCAGAGGACTTGAACAGACATTTTTTCCAAATAAAAATATTCAGATGGCACTTTAGAAAAAGCTCAACATCACTAGTCATCAGGGAAATGCAAATCAAAACCACAGTAAGACATCACTTCACTCTTGTCAGAATGGATATTATCAACAAGACAAGGAATAACAAGTGTTGGCAAGGATACGGAGAAAAAGGAAACTTTGTCTATAACATCATGTAATATCATGTTAAATGCTCACAGAGGTCCATATAAGTCAAAGCTTATGGTTTTTCCAGTTTTCATGTATGGAAGTGGGAGTTGAACCATAAAGAAAGCCGAGTGCCGAAGAATTGATGCTTTTGAAATTTGGTGTTGGAGAAGACTCTTGAGAGTTCTTCAGACAGCATGGAGTTCAAACCAGTCAATCTTAAAGGAAATCAACCCTGAATATTCATTGAAAGAACTGATGCTGAAGCTGAAGCTCCAATTCTTTGGCCACCTGATATGAAGAGCCAACTCTCTGGAAAATACCCCAGCGCTGGGAAAGACTGAAGAAGGCAGGAGGAGAAGGGGGCAACAGAGGATGAGATGGTTGGATGGCATCACTGACTCAATGGGCATGACTTTGAGCAAACTCCGGAAGATAATGAAGGACAAGGAAGCCTGGCGTGCTACCACTCATAGGATCACGAAGTCAGACACAACTGAACAACAACAAATGTATTATGTTTATTTAATATACTATATTAATTGTATATATTATAATGTATTATATTTAATAATATATAACATATTTAATATATTAATTAGTATCATAATATTTGATTATTTATTTTCTGATACTTCTAGGGGTGAGTCTCGGTTTCACTCATCCAGATGTTGATTACTGATCTTTGATATGTTTTAGACTCTTCACCCACCATATTTGATTATTGGATTAAGGTTGCCAAGTTCCCTGCCCCATCCCCTCAGCTGGTATGGTCCCAGGGCCCTGGAGTAATACAAGTTACAAAAGAGACTAATCGCCTGGCAGACATTTAGGAGGTGTTACTGGACCATGCATTACTGTGTTGCTACCTGTTCTCCAGCTACCTGTTCTCTTCCCAATACACTTCCTTAACCACCCAAGTGAGCATCATTGGGAGACTCTAAGTCATTTCATCCACAGCCTTCACTCCATGACTCAAGATGTTCCTATTTTGCCATATGGGGAAGAAGGAGAGGTTTCTAATTCTGACTTGTTCCATGGCTGGATTCATTCAAATAAACTCTGGCCTTAATACCCTCATCCTAAACCTCTTGGATTTTATACACCAGAGAGGAAGAATACCTTCCTCTTTCATCTTTCTCTCCTTTGACCTTGTTCTTTGAAGGCTATGACAGTATCTAAGACCTACAGGTAGATCATAAACAGGTGAATCTTCTTTAAATTTTTCTATAATTGGAGGATAATTGCTTTACAATGTTGTGCTGGTTTCTGCCATACATCAGCCATAGGTAATATATGTCTCCTCCCTCTTGAACCTCCCTCCCACCTCCCACCCTATCCCACCCCTCTAGGTTGTCACAGAGCACCAGGCTCAGCTCCCTGGGTTATACAGCAACTTTCAAGTAGTATCTGTTTTACATACGGTACTATATGTACTTCAGTGCTACTCTCTCAATTCGTCCCACCCTCTCCTTCCCCCGCTGTGTCCATAAGTTTGTTTTCTTGTCTGAGTCTCTATTGCTGCCCTGAAAATAAGGTCATCAGTACCATTTTTCTAGATTCTATGAATATGTGTTAATATTTCTTTTTCTCTTTCTGACGTCTCTCTGTATAACTAAACAGGTGAATCTTAACTAATAATTTAGGGAAGGAAGGAAAGGAAAATTATATGTACAAAAGGCTTGAATGAAGGTTTGAACTTTATTGTTTAAGTTCTTGTAGGATTCATGTCCTTCCTCTGTGGGTTTGAAAGTTTCCCTTAACTGACTGTAAGCCCACTGTGGACATGAATTGTCTGTGACCTCTTTGGCTAAGCCACCACCCTTCTCTTTCTGGTTATAGCAACAGGCTCCTGTACGGTCTCACTACTTGTACACCTATAATACATTTATATGTGTATATATATATATATATGTATATAATGTATACCTATAATACATTTTCCACTCAGTAGCCAGATGATGTTTAAAAACATAAGTCAAGTCATATTACTCCCTTGCTAAAACCATCCAGTGGCTTCTGTTGTCCCACAGCAGAAATGGAGACTTTACCATGACGTACAAGGTCAGTCTCTACATCCATCTGTTTCCTCTTCAGTTCACTTGCCAACGTTCCAAAAATCTGACCTTCCCACCCCAGGGCCTTTGTACTACTTGTTCTGTCTTCCTAGAATGCTCTTCTTTCTTTATTTTTAATTGAGGGTAATTGCTTTACAATATTGTGTTGGTCTCTGCCATATATCAACATGAATCAGCCATTGGTACACACATGTCCCTCCCTCTGGACCCTCCCTCCCGCCTCCCACCCCATCCCACCCCTCTAGGTTGTCAGAGAGCACCAAGTTTGAGATCCCTGCATCACAGAACAAATTCCCACTGGCGATCTATTTTACACATGGTAATGGATATGTTTCAATGCTGCTCTCTCAATTCGTCTTTCCCTCTCCTTTCCCCACTGTGTCCACAAGTCTGAATGCTCTGCTTTAAGACTTTTCGTGTAGCTAATTTCTTCTTGCTGTTGAGATATCTCCTGATCCAATATCAACCTTTTTCATTCTTTCTTTGTCTTAGTTTATCTGAAAAAGTGCTCGTCTCTGTAAGATATTTTTTCTTCATTTCCTTCTTTTGTTTTTCTGTCTTCTGTCCCCCTTCTGTCTCCCTCCAAGAAGATGTAAGCTCCTTGACAGCAGAGATCTTTTACTGTCTTGTTCACAGTTGTATTCTTGCTTAGCATCTGGTATAAAACCTGACATGTAGTGGGTGGTCAATAGATATTTGTGGGTTGAATGGATGAATTATTTAACATCCCCTCCATTCCAGATTGGAGGCCAGATTTTCTTTGGGGAGTAAAGGATGTATTTGCATTGATTGATTATTGTTTGTATAAACTATTGCAAATGGAACATGAGGCTGGGAGCACTGACTTATAGAAGCATTGGTTCCTGGGGTGAGTGGCATTCAGCTTGTCATGCCTGAGTGACACATTTTTCTCTCCCAGTGTAGTCAAAGCTGTTGATCTGTGTATGGCTCAGTTTCTATGGGCCCAGAAGCAGATGTAATTAACTGCCTAAGTTTTGAAAAGGTATTTTGAACTAACCCAGAACAACCAACTTTGTAAACAGTACTTAGCTAGGAGAAAAGGTAAAGCTGTATGTGTCCTCCCATTTTCTATCATATGCATTTCAAGGTTCAAAGGGATTATGTGAAAATGAATATTCCAGCATTCTCATATACACCTGCCTTCAAAAGAAGAAAGAGAAAGTTTTAAGTTAAGTAGGGCAGCATGTCTGTCACTTTAAATACTAAGGCCAGGGATGTTTGAGGAGCAAAAGGACCATGAAGATGGAAATCATTTCTCACTACTAACTATGTCCAGTGGGACATTTCTCAGAAGGGGTGCATTTACTTATAATAATTGGGGTGGGGAAATATTGCTGGCCCTATTTCTTATTGACAGATGAAACTGAAGCCTAAAGGTCAGTAATGCACACCTACTTTTCTGTCCAAGTGATTTTTTTTTTCATTCATTCATTCAAGATTTATTAGGCCTCAGTGTGCAGCAGGGGCTGTGTGCTAGTTGCATATAGTCAATGAACAAAACAGATGCAGTTCCTCCCTGTCCTCATGGGGCTTAGAGTCCTTGGTAAGGAGGACAGTGAAAGGAAGGACAGGCATTTGACAAATAAACATGCAGATAAATATTTAATTATTATAATAGAGCAAAGGCTGTGAAGAGAAAGGACAGGGTGTTATGAGAGGGGATATGAGGGAATCTTCTTTATTTAATGATTCATACTGGAATATAATTGCTTTATAATGTTGTGTTAGTTTCTGCTGTACAAGGAAGTGAATCAGCTGTATGTATATGTATATATGTGTGTATATATATATATATATATATATATATATAGGCTTCCCAGGTGGTGCTAGTGATAAAGAACCCACCTGCCAAAGCTAGGAGACACAAAAGATGCTTGTTTGATCCCTGGGTTGGGAGGATCCCCTGGAGGAGGGCATGGTAACCCACTCTAGTGTTCTTGCCTGGGGAATCCCATGTACAGAGGAGACTGGTGGGCTATAGGCCCAAAGGTCACAGAGTTGGACATGACTGAAGTGACTTAGCATGCACACACACATATGTGTATCCCCTCCCTTTATTTAGGTCATCATGGAGCACCAAGCTGAGCTTCCTGTGTTTTATAGCACGTGAGGGAAGCTTCTTTAAATTAGGGGATCAGAAACGCCTTTCCGAGGAAGTGACATTCAGCTTAGACCAAAGAAGGAGGAGAAGCTGGGGAAGAAGTGCTCTAGTTCTGAAGAGTGGTGATCAGCTGGGGCCAGGAAGGCGCTTGATGTGATCCAGAGGTGGACAAGCCCACGTGGCTGGATGGTGGAGAGTTTAGGGGCCTAGACACAGTGGCTGATGGGGGACAAGGTATTGAGGCTACATGGAAATTTGGATTTTATTTTGTAGGTAACTGGAAGCCAAAAGAGGAAATATCTGAGACTGTGCTTCCCTAGCAAGCTGAACAAGAAAAGGTCCCCAAACCTCTCAGAGTTCCCTAACACAACTGAGTTTCAACTGAGGTTACCTGGGAGAAATATAATTAATCCTCTTGTTTGTAGAGGACAGTACCTTCTGCCTCCTGGGGGTCCACCCAGAGTAATTCTGACAGTGCTACCACCAGGCAATCCTTTTCTGTGAAGGACGCTGAATCTTGCAAAACTCAAAGGAGATTTACCCATAGGATGGAATGATATGCAGCCATTAAAATAATAAAGAAAAGAATTGGGAATTTCCTGGCAGTTGCTCCAGTGGTTCCAGCTCCACACTTCCACTGCAGCGGGGCACAGGTTCGATTCTTTCTTGGGGAACTAAGATTCTACATGCTGTGTGGCACAGCCAACAAAGAAAAATACTAAGAAAGAAGGAAAGAAAAAGACAGGAATTTAAAGGATGTGAGAAGATGCCTTGACTGTATCTGATTGTTGTTGTTCAGCCGCTCATTCATGTCTGACTCTTTGTGACCCCATGGACGGCAGCACACCAGGCTTCCCTGTCTTTCACTATCACCCAGAGTTTGCTCAAACTCATGTCTGTTGAGTCAATGATGCCATCCAACCATCTCATCCTCTTTCACCTGCTTCTCTTCTTGCCCTCAATCTTTCCCAGCATCAGGGTCTTTTTCCAATGAATTGGGTCTTCACATCACTTGGCCAAAGTGTTGGAGCTTCAACTTCAGCATCAGTCCTTCCAATGAATATTCAGAACTGATTTCCTTTAGGATTGACTGGTTTGATCTCCTTGCAGTCCAAGGGACTGTCAAGAGTCTTCTCCAGGCCCACAATTCAAAAAACATGAATTCTTTGGCACTCAGCTTTCTTTACAGTCCAACTCTCACATCCATACATGACTCCTGGGAAAACCATAGCTTTGACTATATGGATCTTTGTCATCAAAGTAATGTCTCTGCTTTTTAATATGATTTCTAGGTTTGTCATAACTTTTCTTCCAAGGAGCAAGCGTCTTTTAGTTTCATGGCTGCAGTCACCGTCCACAGTGATTTTGGAGCCCAAGAAAATAAAGTCTCTCCCTGTTTTCATTTTTCCCCCATCTATTTGCCATGAAGTGATGGGGCCAGATGCCATGATCTTAGTATCTGATTACAAGTAATGTGTATTACATGATCTTATTTTTTTAAATTCTGTTAACCAATCCTTGGATATTTATCAAAATAGCACTTCTGAGTGGTAGGATCCCACATATGTTTAACTCTCACCAAACTTTGAGAGAGGACACTGCCGGCCTTAATTTCTAGATGAAGAAAGCTATTAGAGGTAATACACTGTTGGGGCTTTCCAAGGTGGCTCAGTGGTAAAGAACCCACCTGCCAATGCAGGAGACATAAGAGACATGGGTTCAGTCCCTGGGTCAGGAAGATCCCCTGGAGTAGGAAATGGCAACTCACTCCAGGGTTCTTGCCTGGGAAATTCCAAGGAGAGAGGAACCTGCCAGGCTATGGGCTATAGTCCATGGGTTCCCAAAGACTCTGACTTGATTGAGCACACACACACACACAACACCCTGTTAAGTCACTCACACTCATTCATTCATTCCTTCAAGAAATATTTATTAGGTACTTATTGTGTAGCAGGGGTTCTGCTCAGTTCAGTTTCAGTTCAGTCACTCAGTCATGTCCGACTCTTTGCGATCCCATGGACTGCAGCATGCTGGGCTTCCGTGTCCATCACCAACTCCTGGAGCTTGCTCAAACTTATGTCCATAGAGTTGGTGATGCAATCCAACCATCTCATCCTCTGTTGCCCTCTTCTCCTCTTACTTTCAATCTTTCCCAGCATCAGGGTCTTTTCCAATGAGTCGGTTCTTCACATCAGGTGGCCAAAGTATTGGAGCTTCAGCTTCAACATCAGTCCTTCCAGTAAATATTCAGGACTGATTTCCTTTAGGATGGACTGGTTGGATCTCCTTGCAGTCCAAGGGACTCTAAGAATCTTCTCCAACACCACAGTTCAAAAGTATCAATTCTTTGGTGCTCAGCTTTCTTTATAGTCCAACTCTCACATCCATACATGACTCCTGGAAAAAACATAGCTTTGACTAGACCGACATTCGTTGGCAAAGTAATGTGTCTGCTTTTTAATATACTGTCTAGGTTGGTCATAGCTTTTCTTCCAAGGAGCAAGCATCTTTTAATTTCATGGCTGCAGTCACCATCTGCAGTGATTTTGGAGCCCCCCAAAATAAGATACATCACTGTTTCCATTGTTTCCCCATCTACTTGCCATGAAGTGATGGGACCCTATCCCATGATCTTAGTTTTTTGAATGTTGAGTTTTAAGCCAACGTTTTCACTCTCCTCTTTCACTTTCATCAAGAGGCTCTTTAGTTCTTGTTCGCTTTCTGCCATAAGGGTGGTGTCATCTGCATATCTGAGGTTATTGATATTTCTCCCAGCAATCTTGATTCCAGCCTGTGCTTCATCCAACCCAGCATTTTGAATAATGTACTCTGCATATAAGTTAAATAAGCAGGGTGACAATATACAGCCTTGACGTACTCCTTTCCCAGTTTGGAACCAGTCTGTTGTTCCATGTTCAGTTCTAACTATTGCTTCTTGACCCACATACAGGTTTCTCAGGAGGCAGGTACGGTGGTCTGGTATTCTCATCTCTTTAAACTTTCCACATTTTGTTGTGATGCACGCAGTCAAAGGCTTTGGTGTAGTCAATAAAGCAGAAATAGATGTTTTTCTGGAACTCTCTTGCTTTTTTGATGATCCAAAAGATATTGGCAATTTGATCTCTGGTTCCTCTGTCTTTTCTAAATCCACCTTGAACATCCAGAAGTTCATGGTTCACATACCGTTGAA
The DNA here is from genome assembly GCF_054371585.1 of Giraffa tippelskirchi. Lineage (NCBI taxonomy): Eukaryota > Metazoa > Chordata > Mammalia > Artiodactyla > Giraffidae > Giraffa > Giraffa tippelskirchi. The sequence continues at coordinate 29,055,579 of NC_137287.1, forward strand.
GTCTTGCTTGGAGAGTGCTTGGGGTTGTGCTAGGCACTGAGTTTTCAATGATGAATATAACAGATGACTTTTAAAAATGTATCCTCTGTTATTTCAGACATAATGAAAAAGTATCAAATAAAAAGTGCAACTAACATCCATGTATCCAATAATTAGCCAAAGAAATAAAACATAACTGATGCAGTTGAAGGTCCCTGTATATTATTCATTTCCCATTACACTCCATCCTTTCCCCTTAGGGGTAAACACTTCTGTAACTTGGGTGTTTATCATTCTCAGACATTTCCTGGATTATCATTAATTTTTATCTCCTTTTTCCATGCTCACATCTTTGAAATTTCCTGCTGTGAACACATATCCTTTCAAGGAAAAAAGAGTAGATATTATTTTTTAAAACCCAAAAGGAGATGTTGGAAATCAGGCCCCCAAAAAGAGGGCCTTCAGAAACCTGCAGTCAAGGGCCTTCCTTCATCCTGGTGGGTCCTTCGAACACTTCTGCCCAAGCTGTCCCTCCCAGCCCCTCTCCTGAGATCTAGATAATCATCAGCCAGGAAGGTCTCCTTCTCAGGTCTTCTTGCTTCCTAAAAATATTTAAAGGACAGTGTTTGTTGATGCCTAGAGCTGGGGCTGTCAGTCTTCTGATGGGGCTGTGTCCTTGACCTCTGGCTACACCCTGTTCTTTGGGACGACACTGACCAAGGGCAAAGAAGATCAAATGCTCAACCCCAGAAGCAGGGGGCAATGTCCTCTGGATGCATTTTCAATATGAAAGCTGAAATTAGAGTGAAACTTTACCTTGCATTTTTTACAATGTGTGTCTTAGTCAACTTCTGTATTTGCAAAGACAAAGGGAATTAATATTTAATATGAGCATGGTGAAAGGAGAGGGGAAAGATCCCTTCTCTGCTGTGTCTTTGATTCTTCAATCTCCTTGGAATATCAGCCCTTAATCTTTTGATTATGAGCTTGACACCATCCTCTTCCATTTCTCATTAACATTGGGTAAGAACTGGTGTTGGAGAAGGGAGTGGCAACCCATCCCAGTGTTCTTGCCTGGAGAATTCCATGAACAGAGGAGCCTGGTGAGTTACAGTGCATGGAGTCGAAGAGAGTTGGACATGACTGAGTGAATTTCATTACACTACACTAAGAACTGTTGTATCCTTGGACTTAGATAGACCTGAACTTTGATGCCAGCCCTGTCATTTATGACTCTGAGCTTCGATTTCCTCTCCAGAAAAATGGGATAATATGAATAATACCTACCTCTTGGGTATTCATTGGATATTCATTGGAAGGACTGACGCTGAAGCTGAAGCTCCAATACTTTGGCCACCTGATGTGAGGAAGTGACTCATTTGAAAAGACCCTGATGCTGGGAAAGATTGAAGGCAGGAGGAGAAGGGACGGCAGAGGATGAGATGGTTGGATGGCATCACTGACTCGAAGGACATGAGTTTGAGTAGGCTCTGGGAGTTGGTGATGGGCATGGCAGCTTGGTGTGCTGCAGTCCATGGGGTTGCAAAGAGTCAGACACAACTGAGCAATGGAACTGAACTGACCTCTTAGGAGGTGAAATGGAGATTCAGTGAAATAACTAGGTGTAGCACATGAAAACAATATTTGGAACCTTACAAACCCAAATGAACAATTGCTTATCAGCCTTCTGAAGGATGAGAATGGAGTGGCTATATCTGCCATAAGAAGAGTAAAAGAAATCTTTTTCATTTAGGTAGACTGGTGTGGAAGAGAAAGAGGGAATCTGAAACTTTACAGCTTCTACCCAATCTTTTGTGCAGCATGGAAGTCGTGTCTTGGAATATTTCACAACTGATTTCAACAGAGATATTTTTGTGTTTATGAGATATGAAGATGTGTCCAAGGTTAAATTGCTCTGCAGAATATGGGAGGGTCTGCGGGTGAAGGAACTCAAGAAAGAAAATGAAGGAGATAGTCTTGTAGCTTCTTATTCAGCAGGTCTGGGGGGAGGCCTGGGACTCTGCATTTCTAGCAAGCTCCCAGGTGATGCTCCTGCTGCAGGTACACAAGTCAGTCTTAGAGGAGCGATGTCTTAGGCATCAAGGAAAATATCACAGGGATGGTACATGGCTGCTCTTGCTTTTTTGTTTGTTTTAGAAGGTGCATTTAGTAATTTCATTGCCTTCTTCAGGATTGTTATTGAGAATTTTCCCTTATAATGTAAATATTAAGATTTCCTTTTTTAAGGTTTTTTTTTACTATGGTAAAAGTCACAGAATCTAAGACACACTATTTTAACCATATGTAACTGTACAGTCAGTGGCACTAAGTACTTTCACCTTGTTGTGCAACTCTCACCATCACTCAGCTCCCAAATTTTTCACCTTCTTAAGCTGAAACTCTGTCCCCATTAGACACTAACTCCCCATGCCCCCTCCTCACCCCTCTCACTTCCTGATCCCTGGCATTTACCAGTGTATTTTTGACTCTGAATTTGACTATGCTAGTACCTCATATAAGTGGATTCAAACACTATTTGTTTGTACCTAATATATATTGGAATGCATTTTTAAAGTTGACTTAATATATGTGTGCACTGATTCTTTGTGATTCTTTGGTCTTACATTTAAGGATGTTGGGAATTAGTACTTTGAAAAACAAAAGAAAATCCATGTGTTAGGGATGGGAAGTAGTAGGGAATACAGAAAAGGTCTCAAAGTCAAAGCTAGAGTGAAGTTTGCCCTCATGATTTATCTCTATCGAGCTGTCTGGTTAATTGGCTCTCAAGTGGACAGACTTGGATCTGAGCCTGGAAAGTACTCAGACTTAAAGGTCCTGTCTCCCAGGGTGATTATAAGGATGAGTTAGGTAGGGTAAGTAAAGTGTCTTAACTTATAAACTAATTCTTTGATCATTTAAACAATATTTACTGAGCACCTATTATATCTGAAGAATGCTGAGCACTAAAAATTGATGCCTTCAAATTGTGGTGCTGGAGAAGACTCTACAGAGTCCCTTGGACTGCAAGGAGATCAAACCAGTCATTCCTAAAGGAAATCAACCCTGAATATTAATCAGAAGGACTGTTGCTAAAGCTGAGACTCCAAAACTTTGGCCACCTGATGCAAAGAGCCCACTCATTGGAAAAGACCCTATTGTTGGGAAAGATTGACAGTAAAAGGAAAAGGGGATGGCAGGGGATGAGATGGTTGGATAGCATCACTGACTCAATGGGCTTGAGTTTGAGCAAACTCCAGGAGATGGTGGAGCACAGAGGAGCCTGGCATGCTACAGTCCATGGAGTTGCAAAGAGTTGGACACAACTTGGCAACTGTAACAACAACAATTGTATCTGCTCCTGGGTGGGGGTGGGTGCCGACCCTTCATGTCACCTGAACCTGTATCTTTGCTGATGCTTTGTGGCACCTGTATCATCTATATCTTTGCTCAGCTTTTCCATGCCTGTCCTGCATCCCATGCTCCCTTACAAGTTTCCCCCAAAAGCCTTCCCTTAGGAAGCCAGCCAATTGCACAAGAATCCTCAGGATCTTCTTCGAGGGACACTGACCTGAAATACAGATAATTCTTAGTAGTGATGAGGGCTATGGAAACAGGGCAGGAGAAATGTGCCAGAGGGTGATGAGGGAAGAGGGGCTTATTTTAGATCAGGTGTCGAGGAGGGCTTTTTGGAGGAAGGAGCATTTTGAACTGAGATCTGGCTGGGAAGGGAGAATGTCTACACTGACCCAGGGGAGAAGCGTTTCAAGAAATAGCTGGTAAAGGATCTCAGGAGGAAGTGAACGGAAGCCTAGAAGACAGCCTGAGGCTGGAGTGTAGTAGATAAGGGCAGACTGGAAGGGGATGAGGTCAGAAAAGCAGCCACAGTGCCCTTCTTTGTAAGTTGAGGAAAGAAGTGGATTGTATTACAGATGTGATTTGAATATACTGAAGGGAGTGAAACTTGATTCAGGTTTCAACAAGATCACTCAGGATGCTAAGGATGCTGTTGTTATTGTTTAGTTGCTAAGTCGTGCCTGAATCTTTTCGACCCCATGGACTGTAGCCTGAGAGGCTTCTCTGTCCATGGGATTTCCCAGGCAAGAATACTGGAGTGGGTGGCCATTTCCTTCTCCGAGAGATTTTCCCAATCCAAGGAGAGAACATGTGTCTCGTGGGTCTTGGATTGCTAGGTGGATTCTTTACTGCTGAGCCACCAGGAAAGCGTGCTTGTGCTTAGTCATTCCACTGTGTCAGACTCTTTGTGTCTGAGAGGTGTCTTAGAGGACATTTCTGCGTTAGGAAGGAAATTGGCATGACTACCCTCCAAGGGCTGTTTGAAATAATCTGTAACTCGATGACACTTCCTGGTTGCTCTGCTGGTAAAGAATCCTCCTGCAGTGCAGGAGACCTGGATTCGATCCCTGGCTTGGAAAGATCCTCTGGAGGAGGGCATGGCAACCCACTCTGGTATTCTTGCCTGGAGAATCCCCATGGACACAGGAGCCTGGTGGGCTATAGTCATGGGGCTACAAAGAGTTGGACATGACTGAGCAACTAAGCACAGCACACAGCACATAACTCAATGACCTCTTATGGTGTTACCCCTGGGGCCACATGACTCAGCCACTAAGACTTTTTGTTTGATTGTGTTTCATTTATTGGAAAAACTGATAAGACCTTGTTTCAAGTATATAATTTCCAGATGCTTTTATTGACTTTTCCTCTCTTTTATTGACTTTTAAATATAGAAAAATGAGACACATTTTGCAGAGTGCTAGTATTTGACCCAATCAGGTTATAAAACAGAATGACTTTCCTTTTCTTCTCTTCAAGTATTTAAACTCGAGGCAACTGGCCCCTCCTTACTCTCCACTGAAAATGTTTAAACAACTTCTATTATGTTTTCTAGTTACAGGAGGGATACAACCATGTTTTGCGAAAAAGATGATAAAATCCAGGCAAACTCAACAATTTTTTAAAATTTTTATTTATGTTCTTTATTTATTTATTTTTGACTGTGCTGGGTCTTCATTGCTGCACAGGCTTCTCTCTAGTTGGGGTGACCGGGGGCTACTCTAACTGCAGTGCACAAACCTCTCATTTAGTGGCTTCTCTTGTTGTGGAGCACAGCCTCCAGAGCACAGGCTTAGTAGTTGTGGTGCATGGGTTTATTTGCTCTGTTGCAGGTGGGATCTTCCCACGGACCAGGCCTCAAACCTGTATCCTGCTTTGGCGGGCAGATTTTTTACCACTGAGCCACCAGGGAAGCCCCTCAACAATTATTAACCATAATGGCTGACATCTATTAGCTACTAACTGTGTGCCAGACACTGAGTTTGGCGTACACTTGCATATATCATTTTATTCTCACCATAACACTAGGAGGTGGGGACTATTATTATATCCATTATAGAGAAGAGAAAACAGTTTGAGTGAGTCAAGTAGCTTGCTCAGCTTGGCAGCTAGTAGGTGGCAAAAATAAGTTGAACTCATGTTATCTGACCCCCAATTATCTGAACTCATGTTATTCAGACACTGTCCCACCACTGGGCTGAAACATCATTAGTGTTTGGTACATAGACTGACATATTTTAAGCTATAAGTGGTATTCATTTGCATAAATGTGTTTTTGTCCATTTTTGTCATCCTTCACATTACATTTAGTTTCCAATCAAAGGTACAGATATGTATAAGTACCTATGTGTGTGTGTATATACCAGGACAGTGGTCCCCAACCTTTCTGACACTAGGGACCGGTTTCATGGAAGACAATTTTTCCATGGACCAGGGATGGGGTTAGATTTGGGATGAATCTCCTAAGGAGCAGGCAACCTAGATGTCTAGCATGCACAGTTCACGATAAGGTTTGCACTCCTATGAGAGTCTAATGCCGCCACTGAGTTAGCCGGAGGCAAAGTTCAGGCTGTAACGTGACTGATGGGGAGTGGCTGTCAATACAGTGAAAACTTCACTCCATTGCGTGCCTCTTGCCTCCTGCTGTGCGGCCCAGTTCCTAACAGTCCATGGGCCGGTACAGGTCCATGGCCTGGGGGTTAGGGACTCCTGCAGTCTGATAAAAACACCGTAAGATGTTGGTCTCATTCCCTCATCCCATCTGCTCCTGCCCCATATCCCTAACATTTAGAACAGTGCATGGAATGAAGCAGACACTCAAGTGAGTGCTTGTTGAGTAAACAAGCTAAGCCAATACTAGCTCAGCCAGCAGCTTTTATCTTTAAATATGTAAATGTTTCATAATCAGAGTCTTCCCTTGAAGCAATCTATCACAAACATCTACGACATTTACTACTTCAGCAGCACCTCACTTTTAATGGCTGTGCAGAGTTATAAATTGACACGTTCAGGTCGTTTTTTATTATTATTACCTCTTGGGAGCATCTTGAAGCATTATCTTTCTTTGGCCTCAGGAATTCTCCCCTTTTCTGTGATCTCTCTGGCTATTTCAGCATCCTAAAGCCTTCTCATCTTCCATCTTCCTCTCTGAGGAATCTGACGTCTCTCAGGGCTTGAGTTGGGCTCTCATTCCTCTCTGTCTTCACACTTTTTGGGCAAGCCCAGCCACGTCTTTATCTCCAGTTAGGACCTTCCAGATGCACACTACGTGCTCTACATCCCTCGCCTTCTCTCACTTATTCTCCACAGCGGTGTTGGAGATAGGCACTGTCAAACTTGGAGGCATAACGAGCCTGCATGACTTCCCAAGCATCACACATCTGCAAAACAGGAAAAAGTGAAAGTGAAGTCGCTCAGTCATGTCCGACTCTTTGCAACCCCATGGACTGTAGCCTACCAGGCTCCTCTGTCCATGGGATTCTCCAGGCAAGAATACTGGAGTGGTTTGCCATTTCTTTCTCCAGGGGATCTTCCTGACCCAGGGGTCAAACCCGGGTCTCCTGCATTGCAGGCAGACGCTTTACTCTCTGAGCCACCAGGGAAAACAGACGAGCTAGGATTTTAAGTCAGATCTGTCTGATCAAAACAACAGGAGCTCCATCCTCTGTGTTCTCCAGATCAATAACACAGAACATCTTATGTTCCTTCACAACTACACATAGAAGCTGTAAATCCTATGTTTTAATCCCCCAAGACTACTTTTGCGAGCCATTTCTTCTCACTAAAAGGATTATCTCTTGAATTCTCCTTTTCTCTTCCAATTCTCTTTTGCCTCCCAATTCTTCCTTCTCCTTTTGGTTTTTTCCTATTGAATCTTCAAGCCTAACAGTTGGAGATTTCCACCCAACTGTAGTTGGAGTTTTGGTGGAATTTCAAAATCTGTCTTGTAACTTTGGAGCAGTTAACATCCACTAATTGAGCTGTGGCTGCCTAGAAAGATCCTGAACTTAAGCCAGTTGAATCACTGCACTCTGCTGGATCAAATAATTAAACCAGGGGTGGTCAGCTTCAGAGAAGCCGTTTGTCACTTCTCCCTTGGCCCCCTTACCCCCAGGCAACATCCCATCCAGATAGAGGGTCCATGGAGAGGAGGATGGGATTCCAGGAACCACATAGATGTTACACTGTGTGACCATCCAAATGGAGAAAGGTGGTCAAAAGATTGAAACCTTCTGTTATGAGACAAGTAAGTACTTGGAGCGTAGTGGACTACATGATGAGTAATCTTTACGAAAATGGTTAGGAGAGTAAATCTTAAGAGCTCTCATTACAAGGAGAGTTTTTTTTCTTTTTTCTTTTTATTGTATCTTTATAGTATGATGGATGTTAGCTGAACCTATTGTGGTCATCATTTTACATGTATGCAAATCAAACCATCATGCTGTATGCCTTAAATTTATACAGTGATGTATATCAGTTTGGCCACCTCATGCGAAGGGTTGACTCATTGGAAAAGACCCTAATGCTGGGTAGGATTGGGGGCGGGAGGAGAAGGGGATGACAGAGGATGAGATGGTTGGATGGCATTACCGACTCGATGGACATGGGTTTGGGTAGACTCCGGGAGTTGGTGATGGACAGAGAGGCCTGGCGTGCTGCAATTCATGGGGTTGCAAAGAGTTGGACATGACTGAGCGACTGAACTGAACTGAACTGATATCAGTTTTGATTAAGACTGGGGAAAAAAGGCAAAACTACCCAAAGCAATTTGCAACAAACATGAGACTTGATGGTCCTCATGGGATGCTTTTGATGCCTTCCTTAGGTTCAAATGGAACTAACTGGGTGATTCTGAACATTGGGAGAAGCAATCCATCCAAGTATATCTTGAGATCAGTGTTGGCTGCTGCTGCTGCTGCTGCTAAGTCGCTTCAGTCGTGTCCGACTCTGTGCGACCCCATAGACGGCAGCCCACCAGGCTCCGCCGTCCCTGGGATTCTCCAGGCAAGAATACTGGAGTGGGTTGCCATTTCCTTCTCCAGTGCATGAAAGGGAAAAGTGAAAGTGAAGTTGCTCAGTCATATCCGACTCTTAGCGACCCCATGGACTGCAGCCTACCAGGCTCCTCCATCCATGGGATTTTCCAGGCAAGAGTACTGGAGTGGGGTGCCATTGCCTTCTCCGAGTGTCTGAAATAAGAACTTGAATATCAAAAAATCTACCGTGTACTAAAATGGTCTATTCTGGGCTGTCCAACAGCCAGAATGTGTATTGTCTGATCCACCTGTCATCAGCTACACACAACCCACTCCAGTATTCTTGCCTGGAAAATCTCATGGACAGAGGAGCCTGGTGGGCTACAGTCCACAGGGTCGCAAGAGTCGGCCATGACTTAGCAACTAAAACTTGACCTTGGCATGTGGCTGTAGATCCCTTGTGACAAGTGAGTAGGGCAAAGAACAGAATTTTCAATATTATTTAATATCCATATGTGCAGTTATTTCAAGAACAAAGGGATGAAAAAAAGAGCACTTGGAGAGTTCATACGTGCAACTCAGGTTTCTAGTCTATAGAATTGTGAGCAAGTAAATTTCTGTTGTTTGAGCCACCTAGTCTGTAGTACTTTATTGTGGTAGCTTGAGTGGGCTAATACATTCTCTCTCCATCCATTTACCCTTCCATTCTTCCATCTATCTATCTAGTAATTACGATTTATTTTAATCATGTCATAAATTTCACGTGCTCCTAGGGGATCATGTTATTTTCTTGTCTTCAACACAATGTTATTACTACCTGAAAATTGACGTTGATAATGATGGTTACTGTTTCTAACCTGCCAACTTGAGCTAGGCCCTTATATTTATTTTCTAATTTAATCTTCCCCACTATTTCAAACATGTTAAATAAAGTATTCAAAATCAAAGTCTTGAATCTATGCCTCTTTGCCTCTCAAAGAAGCCAGGAGCTTGTATTCCTTCATACTCAGTTTCATTCACAAATGCCTCAAGCCAAGGGCAGCAGTGATTAATACACAGTTTCTTTTGCAGGGGGGAAAGAAAATAACCTACTGCTTCCAAAACCCTATAGGCCCTTTATATCTTAAAATACTATACCCCTGGTAATACTCTGCTCCTGTTAGGAGGAGATATGATAGGAGCATGACTTTGGAGCCAAATAGAAATAGGTTCAAATTCTAGCTCTACCATCTATTTCCTACTTTGTAAACTAAGGCAAGTTACTGAACCTTGTAACTTTTCTTAATTATGCGGAGAGGATAATGGTATCTATCTTCAAACATATCCACCTGTTGAACAAATGTTTTTCAATCCTGAGTGCTGAGTATGTGGAAATTCGCTTGATGGTAGCCCTAGAGCAGGGAGCAAGACACACATTGTCTCCACCTACCCAGAGCTGTGGCCTAAAGGAAAAGTCAGGTAATTAATCAAATAATCACACAAGCAATTAACTGCACTCATGATAAATGCAACAGAGGAAAAATATGGTAAATTATGAGAGCACATAATCAGGGCATATGAAGAGGTGACAATTATCCCGGGATCCAGAGAATGAGGAAGAGTGGTCTTACCTTTATTCTCATTCTCAATACATCTTAAACAGAGCTTTTATTGTGCAAAGAATCTCATTCCCAAGTCTAAAGAGCAAGGTATTCTTGGACCTGAAGTTTCTGTCTGCCTTACACTTCATTTGTACAGGTGGTTACAGGGTTTTTAAGCTTCATTTCAAAGTCAAGGATAAAAGCTCTCCTTAATTTTTCTTTCTCCAAAGGCATATGCAGAGGACAGAGCCTCAGGAGAGGGAAAATGCCATTGTAATGTAATTATCTTTGTAGCTGGCAGGTTGGAAGGCACCACTGCCCAGATTGAATGATGTAAGAGGAACGCTGTCACTGATTCACATGTATGGTAGGATATTAAGAAGCAGCAAAATCCACATTTAGGATGAGGTGGTAGGGAGCCTGTGATCTCACAGTCAAGTACCTCTTGGTCCTAAGTTGTAGGACTTAAAATACTCAGTGTACATTTTAGGGAAATGGTATTTTTAAATATAATTTTAATTAAAAATATAAATATAAAAACATTAAAATACAACTATATCAATGATACCAAAGTCTCCCTCCCACCTCAGACTCCCATGACTTTTCCCACGAACAACCAGCATTCATGGCTTCTTACGTATATTTTAAATAAATTTTCAATGTATTATAAGTACATGTATGTCAGTGTATTCTCTTTTTTTAACATAAAAGGGATAAAACTAAGCACAATGTTCTGTATATTACATTTTTCACTTACTATTTTCAAATAAATAATACAGATCCACCTTAATCTCTTTTTTTCCTCCAAATAGGTGTATATAGTCATCTATAAAATGGGACAATCTTGACTTGCTTTAAAAATTCAACAACACTCCTGTTGATGAATATTTAGGTTGTTTCCAGTCTTTCTCTTTTATGAACAATGTTTTTAAAAATCTCTTCATGCGTATATCTTAGTACATTTTTGCAAGGACAAATGTTGCTGTTGTTGTTCAGTTCAGTTCAGTCACTCAGTCGTGTCTGACTCTTTGCAACCCCATGGACTACAGCAAGCCAAGCTTCCCTGTCCATCACCAAATCCCAGAGTTTACTCACACTCATGTCCAATGAGTTGGTGATGCCACCCAACCATCTCATCCTCTGTCATCCCTTTCTCCTCCTGCCTTCCATCATTCCCAGCATGAGGGTATTTTCCAATGAGTCAACTCTTCCCATGAGGTGGCCAGAGTATTGGAGTTTCAGTTTCAACATCAGTCCTTCCAGTGAACACCCAGGACTGATCTCCTTTAGGATGGACTGGTTGGACCTCCTTGCAGTCCAAGGGACTCTCAAGAGTCTTCTCCAACACCACAGTTCAAAAACATCAATTCTTTGGGGCTTAGCTTTCTTTATAGTCCAACTTTCACATTCATACATGACTACTGGAAAAAACATAGCTTTGACTAGACAGACCTTTGTTGACAAAGTAATGTCTCTGCTTTTTAATATGCTATCTTGGTTGGTCATAACTTTTCTTCCAAGGAGCAAGCATCTTTTAATTTCATGGCTGCAGTCACCATCTGCAGTGATTTTGGAGCCCCCAAAAATAAAGTCTGTCACTGTTTCCATTGTTTCCCCATCTATTTGCCATGAAGTGATGGCCCTAGATGCCATGATCTTAGTTTTCTGAATGCTGAGTTTCAAGCCAACTTTTTCACTCTCCTCTTTCACTTTCATCAAGAGGCTGTTTAGTTCCTCTTCACTTTCTGCCCTAAGGGTGGTGTCATCTGCGTTTCTGAGGTTATTGATATTTCTTCCGGCAATCTTAATTCCAGCTTATATGTCATCCAGTCCAACATTTCTTGTGATGTACTCTGCATATAAGTTAAATAAGCAGGGTGACAATATACAGCCTTGACGTACTCCTTTTCCAATTTGGAACCAGTCTGTTGTTCCATGTCCAGTTCTAACTGTTGCTTGTTGACCTGCATACAGATTTCTCAGGAGGCAGATAAGGTGGTCTGGTATTCTCATCTCTTTAAGATTTTTCCACAGTTTGCTGTGATCCACACAGTCAAAGACTTTGGCATAGTCAATAAAGCAGAAATAGAAGTTTTTTTGGAACTCTCTTGCTTTTTTGATGATCCAACAGATGTTGGCAATTTGATCTCTGGTTCCTCTGCCTTTTCTAAATCCATCTTGAACATCTGGAAGTTCACGGTTCACGTACTGTTGAAGCTTGGCTTGAATAATTTTGAGCATTACTTTTCTAGCATGTGAGATGAGTGCAATTGTGTGGTAGTTTGAGCATCATTGGCATTGCCTCTCTTTGGGATTGGAATGAAAACTGACCTTTTCCAGTCCTGTGGCCACTGCTGAGTTTTCCAAATCTGCTGCCGTATTGAGTGTAGCACTTTTGCAGCATTGTCTTTTAGAATTTGAAATAGCTCAACTGGAATTCCATCACCTCCACTAGCTTTGTTCATAGTGATACTTCCTAAGGCCCACTTGACTTCACATTCCAGGATGTCTGGCTCCAGGTGAGTGATCACACCATGTGATTATCTGGGTCATGAAAATCTTTTTTGTATAGTTCTTCTGTGTATTCTTGTTGTAGGGGAAGGTAAATTCCTGGTAGATCATAGGATTTGTATCTTACAGTTTTTATAATTGGGGTTGATTTGGCTTCCCAGAAGCTGTCCTGCTTGACACATTTCAGCCAGGCTTTCCTCAATAACACTGTCAGTTATAAATATCTTTATAATTTTCAGCCTGTGAGGCGAAAATTAGGGTCTCATTGTTATTTTAATTTTCATTTCTTTAATTATGAGGGAGGTTAGACATCATTTCATATGTTAATGAGGCATTTGATTGTTTTTTTTCCCCTCTGGTGAACTGCTGTTTGTGTCCTCAGCTAATTTTTCTACTGGGACCATTTTTTAATTTCTTTGAAAGAGCACTGATTTGATGAAAGAAATTGATCCTTCTTCTGTCACTGGTGGTGCAAAAGTATTTTTCCTTCAGTTTATAATTTTTTTCTTTTGATTTTATTATGGATGGGCAGAATCTATTTGTTCTGGTTTATTCAAATATCCATAATTGCTCCTAAAGGACAACTGGTCCTTTGGATATTTCACCTCATGTCTTCTTAGTTCTTTGCTTCATTCATTCCACAAATACTTATTGAGCTGTTATTATGTGTCAAACATTGTTTCAGGTTCTGGGAAGACAAAAATAAAATTATCACAAACCTTTGACTTCTAGGGGCTAGTGAGAAGACACAGATAGTCAAAAAGCAGGTAAAATATATTGAATGTTCAGTGATGATACATGCTAGGGAGAAAATAAAGCAAGTGAAAGGAATCAAGATTTCATGGGGTGGGGGGGTTGTAGGGTGGCAGTTACAAAATTTGAATTTTCAAAGCCTTGTCTTATTGTGAAGGTGACATTTGATTAAAGATATGAAGGGGGCAAGGAAATGAGCCACGTGAAGATCTGGGAGAAAAGCACTCAGCTAAGAAAACAGCAAGTACAAAGGGAGCATGGTGGGAATAGCAAAATGTAGTAAATCCCCTACATAAGAACCTTCAATTTGCAAACTTTCGAAGATGTGGACATGCCTTCACACATCCAGTCTCGTAAGTTAATTCACATGTCTGGTGTACATTGATATGTGCTTCTATCCTCTACAAGTAGTGTGCTTTGGTGTACTTTACTGTACAGTACTGTAGAGAGCCCAGCAGTACAGTGTCTTTATTTCAAGCCCAGCATGTCCAGAAATAAGTGTAAAAGCAGCAGTGATGTAGCTGGTACTACTGTAGTTTTCAAGGTACTGTATTGTAAGACTAAAAATGTTTTCTATTTGTGTCTGTTTTTTAAATGTATTATTTGTGTGAAAAGTATGTGGCCTTAAAAAATATTCACAACCTAAAAGTTGCGAGTTATGTTTTAGGTGGTGGATATTTTTAGGACTTCAAGCCCTGGAGATAGCATATCAATTGACCGTGAGATAAATACTCTTGAGAAGATGAAGGGAGGAGCCAGGTTACATAGAAGTTTTGCAACAAAGGGCAAGTAGTCTGAACATCAAGAGATTATTGTTAATTAGAGAGAACCAGTTATCCCAAGTTAAGGAATTTAGTGTATTTCTATGTATGGAAAGATACAGGAGTCTGGTCTCACTGAAATCATTCCTTTCATATGCATCTCGGCTGTCTGGGGCCAGTTTCCTGTGTTTTTCACATCCTGAGCGTCCTTGGGGCTCACTGTAGGGAGTGACTGTAGTCTGATGGCTGCTAAATTGCAGGTATTCTTTTCCTTCCTGAGTGCCCTTAGGGCTTACCAGCTCATTTTGGAGGGCTGTATTCACTGTTGATTGTGACATCCTTGTTTACTGATATGGCAGGAAATATTCCATTTCTGAAGTATTGTAAAGCTATTACAGCACAGTACTGTATAGCTGATTGTGTTAGTTGGGAACCTAGGCTATCTTTGTTGGACTTAGGAACAAATTGGACTGACTGACCCACTCTCGAAACAGAACTCATTTGTATGTAGGGGACTTATTCTACTCAGTAGGAATTGAGGGCTTCCCTGGTGGCTCAGATGGTAAAAAAATCTTCCTGCAGTGTGGGAGACCTGGGTTTGATCCCTGGGTTGGGAAGATCCCGTGGAGGAGGGCATGGCAACCCACTCCAGTATTCTTGTCTGGAGAATTCCCACAGACAAAGGTGCCTGGTGGGCTACAGTCCATGGGGTCACAAAGAGTCAGACACAACTGAGCAACTAACACTTCACTACACTTCAGGAACTGAAGTCAGAGATGTGCTGGGGAGGAGGGCAGATTGTTAGACACTGTTTTTGTGAGAGTGGAAGCTGGATGACTAGTGTGGAGGCTATGGTTCTAATCCAGGTAAGAAATGATGGTTGCTTGGACCAAGATGATAGTAGGGGAGGGTTAAGAAGAGGTGGGATTCCGGTTGTATTGTAGAGGAGGAGCCATGGACTCTATTGAAAGATTTATACGGGATACAGCAGAAAGAGAGAAGCCAAGAACAGCTTCTATTTTGGTGAGAAACGGAAGAAATGGTGTCAGCATTACTGGGAGGGGACAGATTTAGAGGCACATGATCATAAGTCCAGTTTGGGTCATGTTAAGATTTAAATGTCCATTATGACATTAAAAACAGATGTTGAGCAAGCAGCTGAATATAGGGGTCTGGCATTCAGGAGAGAGTTCTTACCTACTAATAAAATTTGGGAGTCATTAGCTTAGAGATACTGTTTAATGTCATGAGGATGAAAGCACTAGAAAATAAACATAGATAACAAATAGAAGTCCAAGGGCAGAGCCCTGGGACCCTCCAAAAAGTGGCAAGAAAATTAGGAAGATGCAGCGTCATGGCCAATAGGCTCTGGTACTTAAGGTGAAAAAGAAGCAAGCATAGGAAATTATGTACCAGGCAGGGGGACCAGAATGTGCAACGGCCATGAGTGAAGAAAAGGATGGTCAAGGTCAGGATTGTAACTGAGGACTGGCAGACCTCACTGGCTCACTAATGCCTTTTGTTTGGCTTGTCCAGTTTTTGTTTGCTTGTTTGTCTTAATGGAATTAGCTGTTAGCTCTAAGAAAGCTGCTCCTGGACTCGGAGTCCTAAACATTTCCATCAAATAAAATAACTCTCTACTTTTCAGGTTGTGACTGTATTTTTTAGTCAACAGATAGCAGCATTTGAAAATAGGGAGATTTCACATTTTTAAGAAAAAATTTGGAAACCTGCCATCTCTTCAATAATCAGTGTATTTCACAGCACTGGCTCCAGTTCCCCCACAGGCAAGAACTGGCTATTGCTAAAAGCTGAGAGCTGAAGAACTGATGCTTTTGAACTGCGGTTGGAGAAGATCTGGAGAGTCCCTTGGACTGCAAGGAGATCAAACCAGTCAATCCTAAAGGAAATCAGTCCCGAATATTCACTGGAAGGACTGATGCTGAAGCTGAAGCTCCAATACTTTGGCCACCTGATATGAAGAACTGACTCACTGGAAAAGACCTTGATGCTGGGAAAGATTGAAGGCGGGAGGAGAAGGGGATGACAGAGGATGAGATGGTTGGATAGCATCACCAACTTGATGGACATGAGTTTGTGCATGCTCTAGTAGTTGGTGATGGATAGGGAGGCCTGGCGTGCTGCAGTCCATGAGGTCACAAAGAGTTGGACATGACTGAGTGAACTGAGCTGAACTAGCTGCTGCCCACTTAGAAAGCTTGTGTGATTTGCTGCAGGAGTCCCCTGGCCTGGCTCATTCATTTTAGTTCCAGGTGCCAAAAGCTATGCCCTTAAGCTTATCAACTGGAACTTCTTTCAGTCTGGGCTCCTCCTCACCCCCCCCCCCCAGGACCAGGTAAGGTGACTTCTGTTGGGGGCACCTCCAGGTTGGAGTTATGAAATGGTTCTGTGTCAGACTCACTGTGCATCCTGAGTCAGTCCTGCAGTTAAGGTAACTGACTGACCTATCCAGGTTGGCCCAGATCTGCACGGTTTCCCAGGATATGGGACTTTTCTGTGCTGAAACCAGGAAGGACCCATGCAAACCGAACAAATTGGCCAGCCATCACTCTGAACCCGCCTGGCATTCTAAGTGGAATGGCAGGCATCAAAACTCCTCGCATTTTCCCCCAAGATGCTGACATGCTCTTTAAAACTGTTAGAAGATGAAACTTGAGATAGAAAAAGAGACTGGAATTTGAAATCAAATTTTTATAATAGAAATTACAGACAGTCCTTGCTCATGAATGGGATCATTATTATTACTATAGTTAAGGTCGGGAAGATCCCGTGGAGAAGGAAATGGCAACCCACTCCAGTATTCTTGCCTGGAGAATCCCATGGGCAGAGGAGCCTGGATGCTAGAGTCCATGGAGTTGTGAAGAGTCAGACACAACTTATCGACTACGTAAGAACAATAGCTGATTGACAAAGTTGTTATAGTTTCAGGTGCACAGCAGAGCAATACATATTAATATATTGGGATGGCCAAAATGTTCACTTGGATTTCTCCATACAATGTTACAGAAAAACTCAAATGAAATTTTTGGCCAACTGAATACATGTATCTATTCTCCCCCAAATTTGCCTCCCTGGACTACACATTTTGTATGCATGCACTCACTTCACGCTAGAAGCCCCATGATGTAAGGACTGTTATTTTCCCAGTGGAGATGAGAAGCTGAGTCTGTCTGTGTAAGGTCACAGATGTAGTAAGTGACAGAGGCTTGTGTGTTTCTGAAGTCTGCACAATTTTGATCAGTGTCTAAAGTTCAAACAGGGACTCCTTTAGGTGGCTGGCATGGACTGGATTGGTTGCAGGCTGAAGAAAGCACCTCCCTCCACCATCCTCCAGGTCAAACCAACCCCTCAAAGGCCTCCCTGTACTTCAGAAGTCAGGGCCCAGCATTGAAAAGCCACCTCCTTTCTAGTTATCTCATTTTATGCCAAGTGGCTTAATATCCTGGCAACACAAGCCCTGGCATTTTATATACCCCCTGTTTTCTGAAATTTGCAACCAAATGAGGAGCACATTGGGCTCATTATCTAAACCCCCTCATCTGCAAAGCAGAGATGGGATCGGAGCTAGCCCATGTGGCAGCCGCTCCCTTTCATGGGTGGGGATTTAATTAGGCTTCTGTGTCACACGAGCTTAGGAGAGCTGTCTTTTCTGTTGTGCTCATGGAAGTTGACTTCCTTCTTCCCCTCCTGGGGCCACAGTGGGTGGGGAGAAGGAACAGTTTTTCTCATTTCTCTGAAGCTGAGCTGTGAGTCCCAAGCATGGGCCTCTGAGCTTTTTCTTTTGTGGGAGTCATTTAGGTAGAAGCTGAAGTCATGTGCAGCCTAGTCAGAGGTAACAAGGGCCTGAGTGCCCCTTTCATGATCCTTTCAGGGATTCAGACATCCCTGGAAGGCCGAAAGGGGTCTATCAGATCCCTCTGGTGAAAAATATACTCCTTGTGGCTTCACGCCCTTGACTCTACCCATCTCCTCTTCTCGCAGCCGTAACCCTGGGCTTTGCATCAGGCCCACTTCCCAGCCTCCAACTTCCTCTTCTTCACCTGATTGATTTCCACTCATGCTTCAGGAAATGCTGCTGTTTTTTAGGGACATCATCTCCAATCCTTTCGACTAGATTAAACCCCACTGTTTCTTGGCCCCAGAGGACACCGTAGTCCCCTTTCCTTAATACCCTTCCCGGCTATAA
The DNA here is from genome assembly GCF_054371585.1 of Giraffa tippelskirchi. Taxonomy (NCBI): domain Eukaryota; kingdom Metazoa; phylum Chordata; class Mammalia; order Artiodactyla; family Giraffidae; genus Giraffa; species Giraffa tippelskirchi. Next base: position 29,073,700 of record NC_137287.1, read on the forward strand.
TTTGCTCAATGTCTCTCTCCTAGTCTAGAAAGCTCTCTCCCAGAATAATTTTCAAAAAGTTAAAAACATGACTTTCAGGCAGATATCAACTGAACACATGTCAAGATTTTATTTCACTCTTTAATGAAGGAATCCATAGAAAAGGTAAAACTTATTCAAAGAGCAGTTTGAAGAACTGGGTATTTATAGGCATTTTAGAAAGAAAAACGTTAGACTAAGACTGCTAGGTTAGATGCAAAACTAAGTACTGTCCTGTAGGACAAGAAGACGGAACCAGTAGGGCGGCCTTCTCAACTGCACAGAAATCTGCAAGGTGACATGTAGCTTCAGAGTATTTGGTCTCTAATCAAAGAATAAATAACAAAACCAATGTAGATACATTTTCTAAGAGGACTAAATAAATCTTGAGTGAGCCGAATTGTTAAACAATGCTCTGATATAACATTGAGAGTGCAGGCTATGTTCTTTTGACCTTATTTATAAGTTTTATATCATCTTTTTAAAATAGACCATATGATCAAGGCCCCTTCTGTGGTGTTGATGTAGCACCTAGCTCAGTTCTTGGCATAAAATTTTTGCTGTGATCAGAATCCAGTGGAGATTTATCAATTACTGACTGAAATAAAAGAATCTGTTGCTGTTGTTTAATCACTCAGTTGTGTCTGACTCTTGCGACCCCAGGGACAGTAGCCCGCCACGCTCCTCTGTCCATGGGGTTCTCCAGGGAAGAATACTGGAGTGGGTTGCCATTTCCTCCTCCAGGGGATCTCCCAGACTCAGGGATTGAGCCCGTGTCTCCTGCATTGGCAGGCAGATTCTTTACCAGTGAGCCACCAGGGAGCCCAATAAAAGAATATTGTGTAGCAAATTAACCTGAAGTCTGTGTTAGTCAGCTAAGCCTGCTAGACTGGGTGGCTTAAAAAACAGAAATTTATTTTCTCACAGTTCTGGAGGGGAGAAGTCCAAAATGAAAGTTTCTGTGATTGGGTTCTGGTGAGAGGTCTCTTCCTGGCTTGCAGAGAGCTGCCTTCTTGTCCTCACAGGGCCTTTCCTCCTTGTACCTACAGAAAAGGAGCGCTCTGGTGTCTCTTTCTATAAAGACACTAGTCCTTCTGTATCAACGCTCCATTTTTATGACCTCATTTACCCTTGTTTACTTCCTCTTCCTTACTCCAAAAACAGCCACAGTGGGAGTTAGGGTTTCCACAGATGAATTTTGGGAGGATGCATACATTCATTTCATAACAAAGCCCAATTTTGAATGGAATCAGATGTGAATCAGGTTCATTTGTATTTTAAATTTTTTTTATTTAATATTTTTTTATGTAAGTGTTGTTGTTTTACAATGTTGTGCCAATTTTTGCTGTACAACAAAGTGACTCAGTTTTACACATACATAGATGCGTATGTATACATTTGTATATCTTTTAAGAAGTGCCTATTTGTATATCTTTTAAGAAATGCCTATTTAAATTCTTTGCTTATTTTTTAATCAAGTTTTTTTTTTTAATTGTTGAATTGTAAGAGTTCGCTTATTATTATTGCTGGAGTAGAATTGCTTTACAACATTGCCTTGGTTTCTACTGTACAACAAAGTGAATCAGATATATGTATACATATATAATCTCCTTCTTGAGCCCCCCGCCCCCACATCCCATATTCCTTTTTTTTTTTTTTATAAATTTATTTATTTTAGTTGGGGGCTAATTACTTTACAATATTGTAATAGTTTTTGCCATACATTGACATGAATCAGCCATGGGTTTACATGTGTTCCCCTTCCTGGACCCCCCACCCACCTCCCTCCCCATCCCATCCCTCTGGGTCATCCCATTGCCCCGGCCCTGAGCCCTTGTCTCATGCATCGAACATGGAATGGTGTTCTGTTTCACATATGATAATATACATGTTTCAATGCTATTCTCCCAGAACGTCCCACCCTCACCTTCTCCCTCAGAGTCCATAAAATTGCTCTATGCATCTGTGTCTCTTATTCTGTCTCGCATATAGGGTTATCGTTACCATCTTTCAAATTCCATATATATGCATTAGTATACTGTATTGTTGTTTTTCTTTCTGGCTTACTTCACTCTGTATAATGGGCTCAAGTTTCATCCATCTCAGTAGAACCGATTCAAATGTATTTTTTTAATGGCTGAGTAATATTCCATTATGTATATGTACCACAGCTTCCTTATCCATTCGTCTGCTGATGGACATCTAGGTTGCTTCCATGTCCTGGCTATTGTAAACAGTGCTGCGATGAACATTGGGGTACATGTGTCTCTTTCAATTCTGGTTTCCTCTGTGTGTATGCCCAGCAGTGGGATTGCTGGGTCATATGGCAGTTCTATTCCCAGTTTTTTAAGGAATCTCCACACTGTTCTCCATAGTGGCTGTACTAGTTTGCATTCCCACCAACAGTGTAAGAGGGTTCCCTTTTCTCCACACACTCTCCAGCATTTATTGCTTGTAGACTTTTGGATAGCAGCCATTCTGACTAGTGTGAAATGATACCTCATTGTGGTTTTGATTTGCATTTCTCTAATAATGAGTGATGTTGAGCATCTTTTCATGGGGACAAAGGAGGCAAGAATATACAATGGAGAAAAGACAATCTCTTTAACAAGTGGTGCTAGGAAAACTGGTCAACCACTTGTAAAAGAATGAAACTAGAACACTTCCTAACACCATACACAAAAATAAACTCAAAATGGATTAAAGATCTAAACGTAAGACCAGAAACTATAAAACTCCTAGAGGAAAACATAGGCAAAACACTCTCCGACATAAATCACAGCAGGATCCTCCATGACCCACCTCCCAGAATATTGGAAATAAAAGCAAAAATAAACAAATGGGACCTAATTAAAATTAAAAGCTTTTGCACAACAAAGGAAACTATAAGCAAGGTGAAAAGACAGCCTTCAGAATGGGAGAAAATAATAGCAAACGAAGCAACAGACAAACAGTTAATCTCAAAAATATACAAGCAACTTCTGCAGCTGAATTCCAGAAAAATAAACGACCCAATCAAAAAATGGGCCAAAGAACTAAACAGACATTTCTCCAAAGGAGACATACAGATGGCTAACAAACACATGAAAAGATGCTCAACATCACCCATATTCCTTTTATACAAGACTTCAAGGCTTTTGTTTGCTCTGGGTAAACTATGCTGGCTTCATTATTCAATTGGTTTCTATCTCATGACTATTGTCACTGTTTCTTCTGGGTACACAAAAGTGTAGACATCAGTACTAAGTGATGCAATAAAGCTTTTCTCCTCTTGTGTGGGATCCAGTTATATCTATTGACTAATATAGTGTAGCAAATATCAGTCATTTTTGTCCACTTATCATCCATTCTTCCTTACTCTGTTATTAGATGCTTGATTGTCATCTGGGGAGCCACAACTCCCCCACTCTCAACCCACATGATTCAGAAGGAGTTTCCTCTGTTCTCACATCCAGCAGTAGCCAAGAGATTCAGGCAGAGCCAGAATATACAACCCTCAGAACTGATTGCTTTATAGTAGGGCTTGTGATTTAAGCTGGGAGAATCCAAGTCTTAACTAAGACATTTTCTGTAGCTATCAAGAAACAGTCTTCACCTTTTCTTTTAGGGTTGTCCAGTTTTTATGTTTGGAGAAGGCAATGACACCCTACTCCAGTACTCTTGCCTGGAAAATCCCATGGACAGAGGAGCCTGGTAGGCTGCAGTCCATGGGGTCGTGAAGAGTCGGACACAACTAAGTGACTTCACTTTCACTTTTCACTTTCATGCATTGGAGGAGAAAATGGCAACCCACTCCAGTGTTCTTGCCTGGAGAATCCCAGGGATGGGGGAGCCTGGTGGGCTGCCATCTATGGGGTCGCACAGAGTCAGACACAACTGAAGCGACTTAGCAGCAGCAGCAGCAGCAGTTTTTATGTTAATAATATAAACCAAAAGGAGCTGTGAACATTTTTGCAGTCTTATGATGACATCCTAAGACTGAAGCTATTGAATGCTGGCTCCCCCAAATACCAACAAAGCAATTTGATGATAAGTCAAAGTTGAGCTGATTTTTACCATAGAGAGTAGAGCTCTACCTTGATAGAATCTTACTAGCATCACAGAGAAGTGAGGACAAAATTGAAATATTTATTGAGATTCTGAAGTCAATTTATGGTGGGTTTCTAACGTGAGGACTTTGTCAGGATTAGTAAGGACTGTGATATAATAATTTAGGATTGGTGGGCATATCAGGATGAGAAATTTGAGATGAGGGATTCAAAGAGTCTTGGGTATAAACTACTGTTTAATGCTTTCTACTGAAGAATTGATGGATCTTTTCCTGAAGTTCCTTAAAAGAATAATAAAGTTAATTTGCCACTTTTATCTTTCTGGGTGAGAGTTTTCTGGAACAGTAGAATTATGTCTATGAAGACAGGAAAATAGTAAGTGTTAGTCATTCAGTTGTGTCTGATTCTGAGAGCCTATAGCCTGCCAGATTCCACTGTCTATGGGATTCTCCAGGCAAGAATACTGGAGTGGTTAGCCATTCCCTTTTCCAGGGAATCTTCCCGACCCAGGGATTAAACCCAGGTCTCCCGCACTCAGGGCAAATTCTTTATTGTTTGAGCCATCAGGGAAGCCCTGGGAAAATAGTAAAGTCACGAAAATGTAGACAAGTCTCTTATCCTTATCCATCAGAGGGCAGACAGAATGAAAACCACAATCACAGAAAACTAACCAAACTGATCACATGGAGTTTGCCTTGTCTAACTCAATGAAACTATGAGCCATGCCGTGTAGGGCCACCCAAGATGGACGGGTCATGGGGGAGAATTCTTGACCAAACGTGGTCCACTGGAGAAGGGAATGGCAAACCACTTCAGTATTCTTGTCTTGAGAACCCCATGAACAGTGTGAAAAGGCAAAAAGATATGACACTGAAAGATGAACTCCCCAGGTCGGTAGGTGCCCAATATGCTACTGGAGAAGAATGGAGAAATAGCCCCAGAAAGAAAGAATAGGTTGAGCCAAAGCAAAAACAATGCCCAGCTGTGGATGTGACATGATGGAAGTAAAGTCTCATGCTGTAAATAACATTATTGCATAGGAACCTGGAATGTTAGGTCAATGAATCCAAGGTAAATTGGAAATAGTCAAGTAGGAGATGGCAAGAATGAAAATCGACAGTTTAGGAATCAGCGAATTAAAATGGACTGGAATGGGAGAATTTAATTCAGATGGGCAAGAATTACATCTACTACTGTGGGCAAGAATCCCGTAGAAGAAATGGAGTAGCCCACATAGGCAACAAGAGTCCAAAATACAGTACTTGGGTGCAATCTCAAAAATGACAGGATAATCTCTGTTCATTTCCAAGGCAAACTACTCAATATCACAGTAATCCAAGTCTATGCCCCAACCACTAGTGCCAAAGAAGCTGAAGTTGAATGGTTCTATGCAGACCTAAAAATAACACAAAAGAAAGATGTCCTTTTCATCACTGGGGACTGGAATGCAAAAAGTGGGAAGTCAAGAGATACCTGGAGTAACAGGCAAGTTTGGCCTTGGAGTACAAAATGAAACAGGGCAAAGGTTAACAAAGTTTTGCCAAGAGGACACACTAGTCATAGCAAACACCTTCTTCCAATAACACAAGAGATAACTCACCAGATGGTCAATACTGAAATCAGATTGATTATATTCTTTGCACTTGAAGATGGCAGAAGCTCTATACAGTCAGCAAAAACAAGACCGGGAGCTGACTGTGGCTCAGATCATGAATTCCTTATTCAGATTCCTTATTCCTTATTTAAGTCTGAGCAAAATTCAGACTTAAATTGAAGAAATTAGGGAAAACCACTAGACCATGCAGGTATGACCTAAATCAAATCCTTATGGTTATACAGTGGAAGTGACAAATAGATTCCAGGGATTAAGTCTGATAGAATGCCTGAAGAACTATTGACAGAGATTCATAACATTATACAGGAGGCTGTGATCAAAACCATCTTCAAGAAAAAGAAATGCAAAAAGGCAAAATGGTTGTCTGAGGAGGCCTCACAAATAGCTGAGAAAAGAAGAGAAGCTCAAGGCAAAGGAGAAAAGGAAAGATATATCCCTCTGAATGCAGAGCTCCAAAGAATAGCAAGGAGAGATAAGAAAGCCTTCCTCAGTGATCACTGCAAAGAAATAAAGGGAAAAAAATAGAATGGGAAAGACTAGAGATCTCTTCAAGAAAATGAGAGATACCAAGGGAACACTTCATGCATAGATGGGCACAATAATGGACAGAAACAGTACGGACCTAAGAGAAGCACAAGATATTAAGAAGAGGTGGCAAGAATACACAGAAAAACTATACAAAAAAGATCTTAATGACACAGATAATCATGATGGTGTGATCACTCACCTAATGCCAGACATCCTGGAGTGCCAAGTCAAGTGGGCCTTAGGAAGTATCACTATGAACAAAGCTAGTGGAGGTGATGGAATTCCAGTTGATCTATTTCAAATCCTAAAGGATGATACTGTGAAAGTATTGAATTCAATATGCCAGCAAATTTGGAAAACTCAGCAGTGGCAACAAGACTGGAAAAGGTCAGTTTTCATTTCAATCCCAAAGAAAGGCAATGCCAAAGAATGTTCATACTACCACACAATTACTCTCATCTCACATGCTAGCAAAGAAATGCTCAAAATTCTTCAAGGTAGGCTTAAACAGTATGTGAACTGAGAACTTCCAGGTGTTCAAATTGGATTTATTTATTTATTTTTTAATTTATTTTAGTTGGGGGCTAACTACTTTACAATATTGTAATAGTTTTTGCCGTACATTGACATGAATCAGCCATGGGTTTACATGTGTTCCCCTTCCTGGACCCCCCACCCACCTCCCTCCCCATCCCATCCCTCTGGGTCATCCCATTGCCCCGGCCCTGAGCCCTTGTCTCATGCATCGAACAAGGAATGGTGTTCTGTTTCACATATGATAATATACATGTTTCAATGCTATTCTCCCAGAACGTCCCACCCTCACCTTCTCCCTCAGAGTCCATAAAATTGTTCTATGCATCTGTGTCTCTTATTCTGTCTCGCATATAGGTTATCAAATTGGATTTAGAATAGGTAGAGGAACCAGAGATCAAATTGCCAACATCCGTTGGATCATAAATAAAGCAAGAGTATTCCAGGAAAACATTTACTTCTGCTTCATTGACTATGCTAAAGCCTTTGACTATGTGGATCACAACAAAGTCTGGAAAATTCTTAAAGAGATGGGAATACCAGACCACCTTACCTGCCTTATGAGAAACCTGTATGGGGGTCAAGAAGAAACAGTTAGAACTAGACATGGAACAATGGACTGGTTCCAAATTGGGAAAGGAGTACATCAAGGCTGTATATTATCACCCTGCTCATTTAACTTATGTGCAGAGTACATCATGTGAAATGCTGGGGTAGATGAAGCACAAGCTGGAATCAAGATTGCAGGGAGAAATATCAATCAATAACCTCAGATATGCAGTTGACACCACTCTTATTGCAGAAAGTGAAGAGGAACTAAAGAGCCTCTTGATGAAAGAGGAGAGTGAAAAAACTGACTTAAAACTAAACATTCAAAAAACGAAGATCATGGCATCTGGTCCCATCACTTCATGGCAAATAGATGAAGAAACAATGGAAACAGTGAGAGACTTTCTTTCCTTGGGCTCCAAAATCACTGCAGATGGTGACTGCAGCCATGAAATTAAAAGACGCTCGCTCCTTGGAAGAAAAGCCATGACCAACCTAGACAGCATATTAAGAAGCAGAGACATTACTTTGCCAACAAAAGTCCATCTAGTTAAAGCTATGGTTTTTCCAGTAGTCATGTATGGATATGAGAGTTGGACTATAAAGAAAGCTGAGTGTCAAAGAATTGATGCTTTTGAACTGTGGTGTTGGAGAAGACTCTTGAGAGTTCTTAAGACAGCATGGAGATCAAACCAGTCAATCCTAAAGGAAATCAACCCTGAACATTCATTGGAAGAACTGATGCTGAATCTGAAGCTCCAATTCTTTGGTTACCTCATGTGAAGAACTGAATCAATGGAAAAGACCCTGATGCCTGGAAAGATTGAAGAAGGCGGGCGGAGAAGGTGATGTCAGAGGATGAGATGGTTGGATGGCATCACTGACTCTATGGACATGAGTCTGTGCAGTCTCCTTAAGTTGGTGATGAACAGGGAAACCTGGCGTGCTGCAGTCCATGGGGTTGCAAAGAGTTGGACACGACTAAGCAGCGGTACTGAGCTGAACTGATAATGTAGATAGTAAGCTATGAATGTAGGTGATGGAAGGCAGAGAGATGAAAGATATGATTCTGTTGGCATCATTTAAATTTCTAGCAGGGAGTGTAGGGATAAATTAGGAGTTTGCAATTAACATATACCCACTAATATATATATATATATATAATACATAACCAACAAGGACCTACTATATAGCACAGGGAACTATATTTAATATTTTATAATAACCTATAAAGGGGAAAGAATCTGAAAAACATAGATATATATGTGTATAGCTGAATCGCTTTGCTGTACACCTGAAATTAACACAACTTTGTAAATCAACTATACTTCAATACAAATAAATAAATTTCTGAATCCAGAAATACTGAAGTCAAACATGGCTAGTTGAATCATGCTCTCTTTGCATTAGAATTACACATTCTCATCTTTTATCATGCAACCAGAACACCTCCTAACAAACAATGTGGATTCTATTTCCCAGCCCCACTGATGCTGGGCTAGTCACAGGACTGGACTTGGCCAACAGAATGCAGGTAGGAGTGATGGCTGCGTTTCAAGCAGTGACCTTAGAGCATTTGTATATCTACTGCCCTCTTTAAGCTCCTGTGATCAGCCATAAGATGATCCTCCTCAAGCTGCCCCTCCGTTTTTGGCAGGGCATCAGAGTAGAGACCCATGGAGTAGTCAGAACAAGCCAGGAGTCCTGAGTCCTGTCTGGTTCAACCAGGTTCAATCCAGATCTGCCAAAAAGCTGCCCCAAGGACCTATGAGAAAGGAAAACAAAGATTTGTTGTTGAAAGCTACTGAGATAAGGAAGTTGTTTGCCACACAATAAAAAATGACTAACATTAAAGAGTTCACCTTAGGACTTTTTAGATATATGATCCAATAGGTTCTCCATATTGCTTAAATTAATTTGAGTTGGAGTTTTGTTATTTGTTAACTAGAAGAGTTTTCTGTGTTAGTGTCTTTTTATGGCATTGCATCACTTTTTGGCTCATAGAAACCTCTGTGACACCCCAAGTCTTTCTCAAGGAAGCCACAGCCAAGCTTGATCCTCTCCATTCTCTGCTTGAGCATTGATTATTTTTTAAAGCAATATTTATTCTTGTTAATGCTTATCTTTTGGCTTGCATTCAGTATTCCAGTCTAGCGAGATCTTTCTCAATTTGACTCTTTCATTCTGGGGCTTAGCTGTCTCATTCAACATTTTGTCAAATACAAATTGGATTCATGTGGCTACAAGGGCCTCTTCCAGACCCTGATTTCTCCATTATGATCTTGCAGTGTTGCACTGAAAACCAACCTCAAGACTGACCCCCAGCCACACAAATGATTATTATTTGGGCCAGGTATTCTAGATGAAGCTCATAGGACAGAAATATTTTTCTGTGACTTTTTTTTTTTTTTTGCCACCATAATGATCTCAGAGGAGTGAAAATAAGGAGATATTATGCTGGATATTTTTTCAGATAACATTTTCCAAATCTACCAGCAATTGAGTGACACACTTTTCAAGTCAATGGGTTGGAATCTGTCAACCTCCTAAAAAAAAATGAAATTGCCCAGCTCTTAAGTTCTAGTCCTGCCCAATGATGTCAAATAATTGACCTTGAGTAAGCCATTAATATCTGTCCTCTGACTCTTTGTTACTATGACTTGGATAGGATTTGTACCTATCGAGGTACCAAGGCAGTTATAAACATATCAACTTACTCAAACCTATCTCTTCTTCCTAGCTTGTCTCGGTACATGGATTTTTTAAATCTGGGGTATATGTTTCCCATCAGAGCTTCCATAGCACATCCCCACATCCAGCATTTCACTGTGTTGTAATTTTCCATTACCTTGTGAGTTTATCCTGCTTATCTCTGGGCTTTTTGAGAGGAAGAATCAAGTTGATCTTGTTACCAGAATACCTGACATTGTTTCTGGCCAACAGTGGACACTCAATAAATATTTGGTTCAATGAATAGAAATTGTTCTGAAGTTGTGTGTGTGTGTGTGTGTGTGTGTGTGTGTGTGTGTGTGTTTCTGCATGTGTCTGTGTGTATTTGTGTTGAAACAGCTGGATAATGTTCATCATTTGCCTGAAGCATTGGCTAATGTTAAATTTAAATTAAAATATGCTCTTGGGTGGCTACATCTTCAATTTCATGGTTGATTCCTTTGTGATTGACTTATTAAGCTAAACTGGGAATTGAAAACTAGAGTACCTTGAGGGGCCAGAAAGAAGCATAATAAACAAGGATGGTTAGGTATAACTGAAAAAACCCCAATATCTTCATAGGAATGGATATCCAGTATCTTCATAGGAATAGACACTCAGTATTGATAGATATTCTAGTTTTTCAGAGTAGGATTTTAGTTTTAAAATGTGCTTTTAAGAAATGTAAAAGGTCCTGATTTTAATTTTTTTTATTAATAGAATTGGGAAATATTAAAACAGAATGTCTAAAATATTATATGGGCCAAATAAAGTATATCTGAAGCTTAGAGCCAACTCATAAGCCATCAGTCTGAGAAAAGGAGTTAAATGTTTTACACCTGTAATGGTATTTTAGTTTGCAATGCATATTTAATTTACAATGAACAACCTTAAACTAGAGAAACTGTTAATTGCTCAGTCATGTCCACTTCTTTGTGACTCCATGTAGCCCACCAGGCTCCTCTCTTCTTGGGGTTCTCCAGGCAAGAATACTGGAATAGGTAGCCATTCCCTTCTCTAGGGTATATACCTGACTCAGGAATCAAACCTGGGTCTCTTGCATTGTAGGCAGATTCTTTCCCATCTGAACCACCAGGGAAGCCCAAAGAACAACCTTGGGTAATATCAACCACTACGTTTATTGTTGAATAGTACAAAACCTATAAAATTGATAGAGATCCAATTAAGGCCAAATTTTGAGGCCTGAGGTTAGATTTTAGTGGGCCTACTTCACAAAGGCTTTCCCAGATAACACAGGAAGGATTATGGCATTAAAGGTCAATTTTCAGCATTTTATACTAGTGCTTTACTCAACAAGATAGAGACCTTGAGTCTGTCATCTTCAGGTCACTGATCTCCATTATGGTCAAAATAATGAAAGTTATGTCACCCTTGAAAAGCTCCCTATCATACCCCCTGACCTTGCCTCACCATGTTCTCAATGTTTAGGCATTAATATCCATGGAGAGAGATGGGGTTCTTAACTGCTTCTGGCTTTCAGCCCATCAGTTATTGTTGTCGGTTCATCCTGCTCACTTTAGTAACCACTAGTCAAGCTTGTCAACATTGTTATGTATTTGTGAAGATAGGAACTGGAATCTCTCCTTGGAAAAATGACCATGTTAATCAAAGCCTACAACTTCCAACAAGCAGAAATCCATCTGAGGGTTTCATTTTATTAGCCATTAATTGAAAAACATTTAATATTCATGCCTCGTTGACCCTAGATATTGAATGGATCATGCATCATATAGCATTTTTATTAAAAAGCACAGCAAGATATTCAAATAACTGCAAGTAAGTCTAAAAGAACCACTGTATCTAGGACGTTGCCTTCCTATGAGAATATGAAAAAATAGAATTCTGTGTTCCTGGGAATGAGAACTCTAGTGAGGAGAGGAGTGCTAAAGACAGGGTGGAAGCGAGTGGGGTAAAAAAGGTAAGGTGCTCTCCTACAGCAAGTATCTAGTCTTTTACTGAAAAGTGAAAGTGAAAGTTGTTCAGTTGTGTCTGACTCTTTGCAGCCCCATGGACTATACAGTTCATGGAATTCTCCAGGCAAGAATACTGGAGTGGGTAGCCTTTCCCTTCTCCAGGGGATCTTCCCAACCCAGGGATCGAACCCAGGTCTCCCACATTGCAGGCAGATTCTTTACCAGCTGAGTCACAAGGGAAGCCCTTTTATGCTTTTACTGAACACCTGTCATTTATAGAGAAGAGTGGGGATGCTCTACTGAGGATGATTTCAAGACCACTCACTAATTTAGAAAGATGAAGTGATGTAAGTGAATAGTGATGTCTGTTACAAGCATCGGAAGAAGAAATAGCAGTATATATATTTATGTTATCTGTAGCCTAAGTAGAATAAATAAAACAGAAAGTTTGCAAAGGATTATCATAAGATCCAATATGCATGGGGCAGTATCAGTTTATCCCTGTCATAAATCACTTAATCCTTCTCAGTTATGCATGTACACCTCTTTATTTTCAAGAATGTCCTAGTCTGGATAGTAAGTGATCTACAGTCACTCAGGAAAGATTCTTGCATGATTATTATTAGTTCATTTGTTAACTCAAGAAATATTCCTAAATCTGTTCTGTTGGGCCCTCATCACTCATTATTAGCCACTATCTTCTTTTGGGGGACCAGGGTTTTCTTAGTATTCTGCTCAAAATATCTCAATACAATACAGCCTTCTTCCCTTGTAGTTCAGCAGGTAAAGAATCCACCTACAATGCGGGAGACCTGGATTCGATCCCTGGGTTGGGAAGATCCCCTGGAGAAGGGAAAGGCTACCCACTCCAGTATTCAGGCCTAGAGAATTCCATGGACTGTATAGTCCATGGAGTCACAAAGAGTCAGACCCAGTTGATTGACTTTCACCTTTTTTTTCACTAAGCATAATTCCATACTTCCTATCTAAAGCACTCTAGGATATATTCTGGAACACAGCCATGAGATCACATTCCTTAGCCACTCCTATATCTGACAATTCTCTCTTTCTTCCTCCCCAAAATAGCTCCTGAAAAAAAATCTCTCTTCTAAATGGAGCTCCTTCTTTATTTCTGCCATACTGAGTATCCTGTCTATGTCAAATAATGTCAATTTCCAAAAGACTAAGAATGTATGTATCAGATTTTTCTGTTGCAGATTCCTGGGAGTTTAAAATCTTGGATTCTGTCTGGATTTTTCAGTTGGCTTTCCAAGGGCAGAGCTGGGGTTCTCTAACACAAACACCTATCACAACTGAGGTTCCTAGCTAGATTTGCCCTCATGGAAATACTGGTCGATTTCCATGCTGTCAGCAGACTTTGAGAGAAGCCAGATTTCTCAACCTCAGCAATATTAACATTTTGGATTGGATAACTCTTTGTTTGTTGTCTGTGCATTTTTGGTTAGTTAGCAGCATCCTTGGCCCAACCCACCAAATGCTAGTAGCACTCTCATCCCCAATTGTGAAAACAGAACTTTCTCCAGATGTTACCAAACATCCCCTGGAGATGAGACAAAATTGTTGCCTGTTGAGAGACATTGGGATAGGCATTCTGAAGATCAAGACAAATAAACTACTCTTATGAACAAGTCATGTGAGCAAGTGTATTACAAAACTCTAAGTGCCCTGTTAAGGTTTGGCAAAAGTGCTGTCAGAGCCAAAGAAGGAGGGATGTTTCTTCTTGGACAGTCAGAGCTTTACAGAGGATGTGCCTTTGGGACTTCAGGTGATCATTTGATATTCCCCAGGTGGGAAAGAAGGGGAGGACCTCTCAAGCAAAGGGGCTGTGATGTGAAGGTGAATAGCATATTTGAAACAGAGTAAGAAATTTAAAGGGAATGGGGTGATGGGTACACTAGGGAAAGAGTTAGGGATTGAGGGATAGGATGGGGACCTAGATTTAAGTCCACTTTGGAAAACTGCTAGAATATGAATCTGGACTTCATTAACTGGGCAGCAGGGAATTACAAAAAGGCTAATAAAAGTGATAGAGGAAGATGTGGGCTTTAGAGAGATCACATGGGTGTTGGCGAGAGTTGGGGCATCAGAGTAAATGACACTGTCTTTGGAATCAGGCTGCCTTGGGCTGGGATCTTGCTTCACCATCGAATAGCATGTGGGACCCTGGGCAAAGCATGTCTCTTCCCTAAACCCCCACTTCCTCCTCTGCAAAATGAAGATGATAATCCTGCCTACCCCACTGGGTTGTTGTGAGGATTAAAGAAGTTAATTCATGTAATGTGCTTAAAGTGTCTGGATGTAGTTGTAGTCCATTAAATAATTATTCTAGATTCCCAGGAAGGGTGGGGGTTTGAGACTGAAGGCAGGGAGACCAGTTTAGAAGAAGGAATGAGACATGATGGGGACATGAGCTAGCACAATGGTGGGGTAACGGAGAAGAGCTGCAGTAGCTCCTACCTGAACTGAGTGGACTCAAGAAACTGACATTCTCCAGGGACCCAGCAACAAGACATTCAAATCTCCAAACAGATGCCCTATTCCTGGGGTTCCTACCATGTCCAGGTCTGGACAGTCCCATGATGAAATTTTCCACCACATTGCCCCTGATAATGTGAGCCTGAGATCTGAGATAGAAAGAGTTAATTCAATGAGGTTTCACAGTTGTAGGGTAGATCTTCATTTCATTCTGCTTTGTCTGTATTTTCCTGTTCTCTTCTGCAGCCTGCCTTCTGTTCTGAGGAAGAAGGGCTGCAAATGACCTGCTTCAGGACCAAATAACAATTTAATAGAGTGGAGATTCATTAAGACAGTGCTGATGGTGACTGTAGTCTCCGGAATGGAGAAACAGCCCAGAGGACTTAGATTCCCTACCAGTTTTCTGACCTCAATTTACAAGGCACAATTAAGTTCCGGAAACCTCAGAACAGAATGAAATAATGAAACTACTGGCTTTTAATCACTAGCAGAATCATGAGGAGTTAGTAGACCTCTAACATTATTCAGTTCTCTCTTTTAAAGGAAAGTTTCTGTATCAGTGACACATAACCTGATGCGATTGCTATTTTTCCTTTCATTCTCAGAATGTATTCATCCAAATATATATTTTTAAAAACAAAACTATGTACCATGATAGTGCCAGGTATTGGAAAAACAGTGATAAACAATGCCAACTTAACACTTGTTCTTGTGGAGGTTACCTTTAGGGAGAGCCAAACAACAACAACAAAAAAAACTGCTAAAAAATTATGGCAATTACTAGAAAAGGAAATGAACCAACTGGTCTTTATGTGGCTAAAGGACATGGATCCCAATTTTAAACATGATTCTCAGTGTTTTTTTTTTTTTTTTTTTCAGATCATAATTGTTATGAAGCAGACAGACAATTTTATGCCTACCTCTGGCAGCTTGGGGAATTGACTTAAATTGATTGAATCATGGGTTAATAACTCAGAGTTATTATCACTTTCTTACATATCAAGGAAATCAGTGTTGAAGGGCAGAATAGAGAAACATTATTTGTTTTAGTTTTTTCATAGTTAGGTGAGGTTTGGTTTCTTAGAGTATTTTGGAAAAACTTTAGTAATGATGTTAAGGTAGGGGTTAGGAGTGTGGGCCCTGAAGTCAGATACTTGGGTCAAAATTTAGGCCCTGCTGCTTATTAGCTAAATGACTTTGGCAGGCTCATTCACCTTACCAGGTCTCAGTTTGTAAAGTGGGATAATAACCAACTTCTCAGAGATGTTGGGAGAATTGAATGAGATGATGCATATAAAGGCTTAGCAAAGTGTCTGACACATATGGCATATTTCTAAAAATAATATAACAGAGAAAGGAGGTGTGCTATATTGCCGGGTGGGGTGGAAATTACTGAACTGGTCTCTGAGCAGCAGCAAACCAGCAGCAAGGAAGAGTATGTTCAAAGGCAGCTTAGCCTGCTCCTAGCAATGATTCCATTCCCCTCTCTCAACCCCAACTTCCTCCTCTGCAAAATAGGAATAATAATGACTGTCTTTTGAGGCTGCAGTGAGGATATGAAGCAATGTATCTAAAACATCTAGAATGGAGGCCAGTACATATCAGTCCTCGGTACAACGTAAGGATCACCATCATCACCATCACATCATCATCACCATTAGTGCCATCATCACCATCATCATCACCACTATCATCACCATCATCATCACCACCTTCATCACCACTATCATCCTTCATCATCACTATCATCATCATCACCACCATTATTAGAGACAGTTGGTTATTTTGCTGCTTAGCATGCTTTTTCCCTTCCCATCTGCCTTAGGTTATATTGCCTAGAAGCACAATTTGCAATAGGATATTTTTGTGTGTGTGCAAATAGTTTATTGACAGACTGCTGTCAAGACAAACAAGTGTCAGGGAATCAGGAGAGAGTGGGAGAGGAAAGATGCAAAGAAGTGATTTGGGGTGATGTCCAGCTTTGGTCAGATCCTGCAGGGAGTTCTAGTGCACTGTAATACAGAGTTTATCCTATCCAGAGGCCAGAGAATTGGGCTTTATGCTGCCATGTCAGTCAGTCATTGGTTGCTTGCCTGCTCCCAGAAGGACCTAATTTCCAAGACACACCTGATGAGAAGGCTCCTATCAATAGCAAGGCAATCCCCCAGGGAAGGATGCAAGATAAACTGTCAGCACCCAGCATCACAGCAGCTGGGAGATGAATGCACAGATTTTGTATTGAGGCTGGGATACCAGTAGCATCCACTGTACCTTTCTGATGCACTTTGATTTCCTCTGGAAGCCCCCTCCCCTACTCTCAGTCTTATCCAACTCCCAGGGGAGACTTGTGACCTGAGACTTGGCCAAAGAGAGTATGAGATTTGCCTGCCCACAGTGATTGGTTCAGGGGTGATCATGTGATCTCATGAAAGCCAATTAAACTCAAAGAAACTTTTGCTAGGAATGCTGGGAGAGAGTTACATGGTCTTTCCCACAGATAATGCTAACAATTATGGCATCACAAGCTAGACCAGTCAGGGGCCAAACTTGGGGTCTGAGAAAGAAGATAGTTCAGTGGATGATAGCCAAATGACAGAGAGAAACAAGGTCCCTGGATCAAAACATGCTTGAAGTTTACTCTCCCCTTGCACCTTCACATTACATAAGCCGCTTCTCCCACTTTTGCTTGTTTCTCTGAGCTGGAAATTCTGGATACCTGTAATAGTGAGTCCTGACTGATATCATTGCTATAATGGCCCCAGGAGTGCTATGTAAATGAGAAGCAGTCAATCAACTTACAGGATTATTGTTGCTATGTAAATAAAGTTCCTTTTGACTGAGTGAACAGAGCCTTCCAAGCCAGGGCAGTTTTCCAAATTAGATTTTTCATTGTCTCAGCCAGAAAAGAGGCACATTAGGCTACTCAGAGGGCACCAAGGCTGCCCATATCTCTGAGAATGAGACTTTCCTGCCAGCTTTCCCTAATTACTGAGGGCCAGGTGCTGGTAAAGTGACTTTCAAACAAAGTGGCCATCGTAAGGCTGACAGCTTAAACCAAGCCAGAGGAAGGCATAGATTTACTTTAGAAGGAAAGGTAGACAAAAGTAGAGGGCAGGCAAATGGATGATGTCAACGGGCATTTTTAAGAGATAAATTGAGTCATATTCAAAATGGTAAGAATTTATTTGGGCAAAAATCTATTTGAATCTGCCAGTGCCAAATAGGAAGTGGTTAGGAGTAGCCCAACACAGGAGTTTGGGGAAAGATGTTTATAGAGAAAGGTTGAAAGTAATGTGAGGGAATGGTTTGATCAGCTATAGCTTAAGTGGTTGCCTTATGGGGAGAAACCTAGTTGGCTATTTGTGGCTGGTTGTCTTTAGGTATCAATTTTTTAACCTTGCGAGATTTCAGGATTAGATTTTGGTTTGCTTATGTCAGCTGCGTGCTCAGTCGCTAAGTCGTGCCTGACTCTTTGTGACCCCATCCATGGACCGTAGCCCACCAGGTTCCTCTGTCCATGGGATTTTCCAGGCAAGAATACTGGAGTGGGTTGTCATTTCCTTCTCCAGGGAATCTTCCTGACCCAGGGATCCCTGGGTCTCCTATGTCTCCAGCATTGGCAGGTGGAGTCTTTACCACTGAGCCACCTGAAGCTATTAAGATATTCAAGTCAGCTTAGTCTATTGACCTTCTTGTTTAGTTAATTTAAAAACATGGACAGAAGCAGTTCACTAACAACAAGCAAAACGCCTTTAAATCCACTCAGACACCTACTAATAAGGCAAAACACATTATCCTTTACTCATAGTTATTTGCATTTTTAAAAGTTTATTATCTTTTCATTTCCATTTCTTACTGTTTAAAAAAAAAAACAAAAAACTTTTTCTATACTATTACAGTGTGCCCTTGGATTGCCCGCTGACCTCGTTTCATAAGATCTCAACACGTGATGCAGTCAGAAAAAGAACTCTTAGAAAAATTTGTGGGGGAAACAAAAGAGGTTTTAAGAACCATCAAACCATTTCCATTAGACTGAGCTTGGTTTCTAGCCTTTCTGTACAACAAGAATATATTTTCTATGAATCAAATTTGGAAACCATAATGTCTTTTCTTTTCATTGGAGGATTTTTCCAGCTTAAGGTGGGGAGGGCTCTGGCAATTCTGGAGTGTTTAGAAGAATGAGCAGTCTACAGCCACAAGGGGAAGACTGAGGATAGCCATCCAGAACCAGTGAAGTGACACATAAGGGCAATGACAGGAAAGAAAAATGAACTTGTGGATGAGCCAGTATAGAGAGAAAGGGAAGAAAGAAAAAAGTGTGGAAATAAGTTCCAGTACTATGTCACCTACCTGCCCAGCTGACTGTGGCTAACTGGCCAACTGTGCTTGGCATTTAGTGTCCCTGGCTGGCTTGGTGTGGCCAAGATATATTTTCCTCAAGCGGAATTTTTCAAAGTGCAATTCAGGGACCAC
Source organism: Giraffa tippelskirchi (assembly GCF_054371585.1). Taxonomy (NCBI): domain Eukaryota; kingdom Metazoa; phylum Chordata; class Mammalia; order Artiodactyla; family Giraffidae; genus Giraffa; species Giraffa tippelskirchi. Next base: position 29,092,605 of record NC_137287.1, read on the forward strand.
CTTCACCAGCATGTCCTGGGAGGTGTGTTGAAAAGCTGATTCTTGTATTTCACCTACTGCTACTTAAACATTTCTGGGCATGGAGCTGGGTGGCTGCATTTTTTTTTTTTTACAGCTTTACTAAGATATGATTGACTTACAATAACTTCACGCATTAGAAAGTGAAGTCGCTCAGTTGTGTCCCATTCTTTGCGACCCTATGGACTATATAGCCTACCACACTCCTCCATCCATGGGGTTTTCCAGGCAAGAATACTGGAGTGGGTTGCCATTTCCTTCTCCAGAGGATCTTACTGACCCAGGGATCGAACACGGGTCTCCCGTATTGTAGGCACATGCTTTACCATCTGTTTCCCTGTTTACCAGGGAAACAATAGCTTCACACATTAAGGTATACAATTTGATGAGTTTGGACATTATGATGTGTTTGTGAAGTCATCACCACAATCAAGATCATGAATATATCACCTCCTCAAGTTTCCTGGAGTCCTTTTGTAATGCATTCATCTCTGTTCCTTCCCCATCCTCCTATCTCAGATTGCCATGGATCTACGGTCTCTGTAGATCAGTTTATAATTTTCTAGAATTTCATATAGTGGATTCATAGATTACACACTCTTTTTGTTTGGTGACTTTCAATCATTTATTCTATCCATCTGATGAGAGACTGCTCAGATGCTTCTATTTTTTGACTATTACATGTAAAGGTGCTTTGACCATATGTCTACAAGTCTTTGTATGGACCTAGGTCTCAATTGCCCCTTGGTTCATACCTAAGAACAGAATGATTGGATCATAGTTTAGTCAAATGTTTAAATTTTTTAAAAATTTGCAAGCATGTATATGTCCCACAGGGGCTTCCCCAGGTGACGCTAGTTGTAAAAAACCCACCTGCCAATACAGGAGACATAAGAGATGCAGATTCAGTCCCTGGGTTGGGAAGATCCCCTGGAGGAGAACATGGCATCCCACTCCAACATTCTTGCCCATGAACAGAGGAGTGTGATGGGCTACAGTCCATATCGTCGTAATGAGTTAGATACAATTGAAGCAACTTAGCATGCACACACGCATATGTCCCAGAGTGCTTGTAACTTTTCCAGAGAGTTTTTGTAGAATTGGTATTGTTTATTTCTTCAATGTTTGCTTGAATTCACAAATGAATTCATCTAGGCAAGGAGGTTTCTTGGTGGTAAGGTGTTTTAAACTCTAAATTTAATTTCTTCAGTAGATATAGTACTATCAGATATTCTATTTCTTTTCAAATGAGTTTTGACAGTTTGTGGTTTTTAAGGTGTTTGCCCATTTCATCAACAAGTCGCTGATTATAACGGCATATTGGTGTTCATAATATTTCCTTATCAGGCCTTTAATGTTTGTAAGATCAATAGAGATGTCTCCTCTCTCATTTTGGATATTGGTGATTGACATCGTTTTTCATCCTGATCAATTTGAGTAGAAGTATATTAATTTGATTAATCTCTTCAAAAACTTGTTTTAGTTTTAATATGCATATCTTCTATGTCACTTATGTCTATTCTTTTCTTTATTACATTTCTTCTTCTGGTTTCTTGGATTTAATTTGGCTTTCTTTTTATCAGTCAGTTCAGTAGCTCAGTCATGTCCGACTTTGGGACCCCATGGATGGCAGCACACTAGGCTTCCCTGTCCATCACCAACTCCCAGAGCCTGCTCAATTTCATGTCCATCGAGTCAGTGATGCCATCCAACCATCTCATCCTCTGTCATCCCCTTCTGCGTTGAATCTTTCCCAGCATTAGGTTCTTTTCCAGTGAGTCAGTTCTTCGCATCAAGTGGCCAAAATATTGGAGTTTCAGCTTTAGCATCAGTCCTTCCAATGTATATTCAGGACTGATTTCCTTTAGGATTGACTGGTTTGATCTCCTTGCTGTCCAAGGGACTCTCAAGAGTCTTCTCCAACACCACAGTTCAAAGGCATCAATTCTTTGGCACTCAGCTTTCTTTATGGTCCAATTCTCACATCCATACATGACTACTGGAAAAACCATAGCTTTCACTAGACAGACTTTTGTTGGTAAAGTAATGTCTCTGCTTTTTACTTATAAATATTTACACCTACTTTCCTCTCAGGGTTACAGTTACATTATCAAAGGCATCTGAAATTGCTCCACAGCATATTTATCTTCTGGGTTTGTGTCATTCTTTTTTTTCCTCTCAAGTTTCCATTGCTGTGTCTTCAATTCACTAATCTTTTCCTCTGTAGTGTCTAATCTGTTGTTAATTTCATCTAGTGTATTTTTCATCTTATAGATTGTATTTTTCCTTTCTAGAAGTGTGATTTTGATCTTTTAAAATATCTTCTCTCCTTAACATGGTCAAGCTTTTCTCTCTTCTTGATCATATCAAATATATTAATAATAGCTCTTTTGTTTTCCTGGTCTACCTGGTTTCTAGTCACTGTCATTTCTGGGTATTTTTCTGCTGATTAATTATTCTCCTCATTTTTCATAAGTTTTTTCTACTCCCTTGCTTGCCTGGAAATTTTTATTATTATCAGCCATTTTGAATTTTACCTTGTTGGATGCTGAGTAGTTTTGTAATCTTATAAATATTTTGGGATTTTGTTGTGGGACATAGTTAAGTTTGTTGCTTTCTAGGCTTGCTTTTTAAGTTTTGGTAAGCAGATCCTTTAATTCAGGGCTTACATTTCCAAACTAATAAGATGACTCATTTTTCAGAACTTTCATTTTTCATGAATTATAAGGTTTTTCTCTCCAGCTAGTAAAAACATAAGCTATTCCTGAACTTTCATCATATTTGGGGATTGTCCAGGCTCCAGTATTTGACAAGGCTCCAGTATACTTTTAGGGACACAATGCAAGTTGTGAATTTTGTCCTAGGCAATTTGAGGGTGCTAATAGAAACCAGCAGTGACTGGGATAACAAGATTAGTCATGAAATAGGTATTTACCAACTCATGGCTCTTTTCTGACCTGAGGAACCTCAAGTTATTTTTTTATTCTTTAATCAGAGGGGTAAGAAGGGAAGGGGATTATATGCCATGTTGTTTCTGTTTTAAGCCAGATTATTGTATAGACTTCATGAGTAAGCACATAAGGTGGCCTAGATAATGTTGGAGTAAGTTATTCTTGTTGTTCAAGCCACTATCCCTCCTATTAAGCTCTTAAAACTCTGTTTAGATATTCTGGAAGTCTGGGTTTACTGGACACTCAGATGCCAGTGGGACGAGAAGACTCAGAAATACCATTATTAATACATAAGATATCTAGCTGATGCACAGAAAAACTCCTGATTACCTGGTCGACAATGAGGGCAACCTCTAGGGAAACGACTTTAGCCTGCTTAACTTAAAATTGAACCACATGTCAGTCAGACCAGGGGATCACTTCCAGTCCCTGATTTAACCATCAAATTCTGAGATCATTCCAAATAGTAATTCTGTTTCCATTATCCTACTATTTCTACAGATTTTAATCTACATAAAAACAACAGCTGATACGGAATTATGTCTTGTCAACTTTGAGTATTAACATTAAAATAATTATTGGCATTTTATTTGTAATTTAGTAAAATTTGATTCTGCTAGAATATATATGCTCTACAAAGGTAGGAATTTTGCCTGTTTTTCCTACTGCTATAACATCAGCAGCTAAGGTAGTGCCTGGCATGTAGTAGGTGATAAATTAATTTTTATTGAATGGCTTAATTTTAATGGCTACACAATAATTCATGTTTATCATTGTAAATCAAATTACACAAAGAAACATATATGACATTCAATGATTAACCTCCTTGTACTCCACACTCCTCTCTCCACAAATTAGATGAGCAGTATTTACTTTTGGTATTATATATATATTTTTCATTTTTCACAAGGCTCAGACAAAGCTATGGAAAATTATACACATTCATATTGTTTATTCTCTTATTTTTCTTCTTGTTGTTTTTCTTCATTTCCCCCTCTCTTTCTTGCATTTATACTTAATATACAATGATACAGTGATGTCCTATTAAGCTGGTGGGTCTCATTCTAATTGCAAATTAAAATCGCTGTTGAAGGTTTAAAACAATTCCAAAGACTAGATTCATCTAAGACCAACTGAATCACTTTGGCCAGTAGCATTTTTTAAAAGTTCTCTAGATGATTCTAATGTGCAGTCAGGGTTGAAAGCCTCTGATCTACTTTAATACATATAAATGTAACTCATCTGTTTTAATCATTACATAATATTTCATAGTAGGGTGCATCAAAATCTGTTCATCTGCTTTTCCATTCATGTTCATTAGGTTGTTCCTGATTTCTTTCCCTTATCCTCCATTATTTGGTGCAGAAACTGTCAGTATTACACTATTCTCTCCATGGGTTATATCTTTTATCATTTGGGCAAATTCATGCTTTTGGTCTTGAATTGTGTTCTATCTGTTGATACCAGTACCGCTCATGCTTTCCATTGTTGTTTTTGCATTTGTCTACTGTACCTTTGTTGTTGTTGTTGTTTAGTCAATAAGTTGTGTCTAACTCTTTTGCAACCCTGTGGACTATGCATAGCCCGCCAGACTCCTCTGTCCATGGGATTTCCCAGGCAAGAATATTGCACTTGTTGCCATTTCCTTCCCCAGGGCATCTTCGTGAACCAGGGATGGAACCTGTATCTTCTGCATTGGCAGGCAGATTCTTTACCACTGAGCCACCAGGGAAGTCCACTGTACCTTTGCTTGTAGATATATTCACAAACTTTTGTTGTCCCTTGTTTTAGGCATAAACAGCATATAGCTGGAATTAAACCAAAATTCTCATGTGAAATCCTTTGCCTTTTTATAAGGATATTAGCATCTTAAATAAGAATCCAAAAAGACTGTAAAATCTTCAGGCCTCAAATTGATGGGCATCATAGTGGAGTTCAGACCCCTGGCCAGCCTGACAGAGGATGAGCAGGATGACTGTTCTATCCTCACCTTTCCAACCTTTTCAGTCCCTGTATATGCAGCAGTCACAAGAGGAGCTTCTCATTGCAAATGCAAATTCCACATGTAAACTGTTTCTTTCTTAATTTTATCACTCTTCCCTCTTAATTTTCAAGAGGCTTAAGTTATTAGCACTTGTCTCAACAATGCAGGCTCGCCTGGTATCTCTGAGGACGCGTTGTTGATAACTTCCAAAATGATGTCACCCCAGAAAGCACAGCTCCAAAGCACCCGTTCCATTGTGGGCATTGTTCACAAAGTGCCTGAATAATTCAGTGACCTACAGCCTGGATGCATTTATAGAAGTGCAAATTGAAAAGTAAATCAGAAACTTCATTTCCATGTCTGAGACTCTCAAAACTCTGTATATTCCCTGTGTACCAACACATCTTATCAGTGGGGGTGGGGAGAGGCAGAAATAGTCTCCTGTGGGAGCTGAAAGATCCAGTTCCTTCCAGGAGCTCTTTTTTCTCATATCCTCAGCAACAAATTAAGGCATTTGGTGGGGGGGTAGGTGGGGGAGTTCACTTGAAGAACTGATGCTGAAGCTCCAATACTTTGGCCATCTGATGTGAAGAGCCAACTCATTGGAAAAGACACTGATGCTCAGAAAGATTAAGGGCAGGACAAGAAGGGGATGACAGAGGATGAGTGGTTAGATAGCATCACCAACTCAATGGACATGAATATGAGCAAACTCTGGGAGATAGTGAAGGACAGGGAAGCCTGGCGTGCTGTAGTTCATGGAGTCACAAAGAGTTGGACACTACTTAGCGACTGAGCAATAACAACATGACTCCCTGCCTCACTTTTCAGGAGCTTTCCACAGTAACATGTATTAAACACGTACTCAGTGCCAGGCACTGTGATAAGCATCTGAATAGATTATTTTAGTTAACTATCCCCACTACTCGATGAGGTAAGCACTGCTAGTTTCCCATTTTTCAGATGAGATAACTGAGGCTCAGAGAAGTGATGTGACTTGCTCAAGGTCACCCAGTAAGTTAGACAGGGAATATGGATTTGAGCCCCAGTCTGTATGTTGTCAGAGTTATGACTTTATCCCCTATGATAACCTGATTGAATCTAGAATGAAGGACTCATCACACTCGGGGTCCTGCCAATCTCTCTGATGTAATCTGTCTCATCTTGGCCCCTGGCCTCCTCACCGCCCATACTCCAGCCATACCTGCATGCGTGCATACTTAGTTGATTCAGTTGTGTCCAACTCTTTATGACTTCATGGACTGTAGCATCCAGGCTCCTCTGTGTATGAGATTCTCTGGGCAAGAATACTGGAGTGGGTTGCGTGCCCTCCTCCAGGGGATCTTCCTGACTCAGGGACTGAACTCGTGTCTCCTGCATTGCAGGTGGATTCTTTACCACTGAGCCACTGAGGAAGCCCCTAGCCATACCTAAGCCATCCCCTTAATGTGCTTCATTGTCTTCCCCTTCCATGCCTTTGCTTCCCCTGCACCCCCTGAGTGGGGTTGACCCCTGCACTCCATGCACAGTTCTATCAGAGCTCTCCTATACTTTATAGCATCCCATGCCTTCTCATCTCCCTACTCCCAGCCCCCGAAAGTGTGAGCTCCCCGTGGGCAGGGACTGCGTCTCACTCACCACTGTATCTGATCACCTAGCACAGTGCCTGGCACACAGCAGATGCTCAATAGTAAATTGGATGTTCCTAATCCACCCCCCCAAACTTTTTTCTCCCCACTATGAAAGAAGTCAAGCCCTTTTGACCTGTCATTTCATTCCTCTTCAGACAAGTGGGAGGCACATTTATTTCTATCACCTTATTGGTTTCCCTTTATTGGTTGTTGGTCTTGAACACTTGGTCTAGAAGTGGAAAAAGTGGAAACAGTAACAGATTTTCTTTTCTTTGGCTCCAAAATCACCGAGGACAGTGATTGCAGCCATGAAATTAAAAGATGCTTGCTCCTTGGAAGAAAAGTTATGACAAATCTAGATAGCATATTAAAAAACAGAGACATCACTTTGCCAACAAAGGTCCATATAGTCAAAACTACCATTTTTCCAGTAGTCATGTATAGGTGTGAGAGTTGTATCATAATGAAGGCTGAGCACTGAAGAACTGATGCTTTTGAACTGTGGTGTTAGAGAAGACTTGAAAGTCCCTTGGACTGTAAGGACATTCAACCAGTCAATCCTGAATATTCATTGGAAAGACTGATGCTGAAGCTGGAGCTCCAATACTTTGGCCACCTGATGTGAACAGCCAACTCTTTGGAAAAGACCCTGATGCTGGGAAAGATTGAGGGCAGGATGAGAAAGGGGTGACAGAGGATGAGATGATTTGATGACATCATCAACTCAATGGACATGAGTTGGAGCAAACTCAGGGAGATAGTGAAGGACGGGGAAGCCTGGTGTGCTGCAGTCCATGGGGTTGCAAAGAGTCAGGCATGAATGAGTGACTGAACAACAACAACAATCCTTCTAAAATGTAAAAAAAAAAAAAAAAAAGTCTCCATGGTCCAATCACAACTGTTTGGCATGATCTGGCTTGATTTTGCAGTTTTCCACCTTTGGCTTGGATTTTCAGACAGGGCTAAGCAGAGAAATCTATCTGGATTTGAATTCCCACTCTATCATGTTTGAATCAGGCAGCTCTGATTCGCTGGATTTGAATTCCCACTCTATCATGTTTGAATCAGGCAGCTCTGATTCGCTGGACTTGAATCACACACCCATCCTTGGTCTGGTCGGTCATCTCCAAACCATGCAAAATCAAAACCGGGGAGAGAGTGGATCTTCCCTAGAGGAAGAAGAGAGAATAAATGCTGATGAGCACAATGGTGTCTGCTCCAGAGGCTACATCTGGATGATTTGGGTCTACAAATGCTCCCGCCTAATGGCTCAGCTGGTATAGAATCCGCCTGCAATGTGGGAGACCTCAATTTGATCCCTTGGTTTGGAAGATCCCCTGGAGAAGGGAATGGCTACCCACTCCACTATTCTTGCCTGGAGAATTCCATGGACAGAGGAGCCTGGCGGGCTACAGTCCATGGGGTCGCAAAGAGTCAGACACAACTGAGTGACTTCCACTTTCACTAATCTTGCTATAGGGAGCCCCTACATCTCTCCATTCCCAAAGACAGAGCAGGCTGCAGAGGGGGAGGCCCTAGCTGCATACCTCCCATCATGCAGTAAGCCCAGGGCTGCTTTGGCCCAAGGCTAATGAGGCAGAGGGGTATTTGCAAAGCCCTCTCCAGAGAGTTTGCAAAACATAGAAGAAATTGAATAGTATCATCAAGTTATCACACTGCACCCTGGATTCTAAAATGAGCTCCTTCCTCTCTTTGATTTTGTTCTAATGGAGAATACCCATGGCATTCGCTGTGACCTAAATCCCTCACAAGATTGCTGGAGAGGAAAACTGCACCAGAAGACAACTGTGGCCTGGAATATCAGTGAAAGGGGCCAATTAGCCCTGCTCTCTGAGATCCTATCACCGGGCCTGCATATTCATGGGATTCGCATACAGAAGAGCCAGCAGCTGCTGATGAAAATGGTTCACTTTGTTGTGGGGAAGTCTGGGGAGACCTCCTGAAGCTGCTCATTGGTGAAATGTCCTCTTCAGGGGTTGTTCTGTTCCCACTCAATGTGGTCCTTTGGAATAATAAAAAATCTGGATCTTCCAGCTTCAGGGAGCAAATGCTTGCCTTCCAGCTGGGTTGTGTTGGGTAGGGGGTGGTTAAAATCCTGGATATAAATTGTTGACTCTTTGCAACCCCATGGACCACAGCATACCAGGCTTCCCTGTCCCCCACCATCTCCTGGAGCTTACTCATACTCAAGTCCATTGAGTCAGTGATGCCATCCAACCATCTCATCCTCTGTTATCCCCTTCTTCCTTCAGTCTTTCCCAGCATTGTGTATATCCTGATGCTGAGATATAAATTCAGAGGGATAAATCCTTAGTTTACCTGCTGCAGAACTGTCCTAAATGACTCACCACGCCCCCCCCCCCCACCTTTTAAAGGATGAGAGTAGGGGTGAGTTAGAGACAGGTATCTGTGGAAATTTGACTTGGAAGAATGCCGAAAACTTGGTAATTCCTATCTGGGATGGTCTGGGGCAGTGCTTCTCAGACTTTACTAATAGACACACAAACATTTGAGTCTTTTGTGAGTATTGCAGATCCTGCTTTTCTAGATCTAGGATGGAGTTGAGATTCTGCATTTCCTGCAAGCTCCTAGATGGGCCATGCTTCTTCTGGTCCATGGGCCACTCTTTAAGAGTATAAAGAGATGGCTCCCAAACTTGGTTGAGTATTAGAATTGCTCGGAGAGCTTTTAAAAATCAGGGTGCCAGGCCACACCCCTGACCAGTTAGATCAGAATCTCAGAGTGACACCTAGGAATCAGTATTTTTAAATTTTTTATAGCCGATAAGGGCTTCCTAGGTGGCGCTAGTGGTCAAGAACCCGCCTGCCAAACAGGAGACGTAAGAGACACTGTTGCTATCTCCAGGGGTCAGGAAGATCCCCTGGAGGAGGTTATGGCAACCCATTTCAGTATTCTTGCCTGGAGAATCCCATGAACAGAGGAGTCTGGTGGGCTACAGTCCATGGGGGTCATACAGAGTCAGATATGACTGAAGCGACTTAGTGTGCATACACTCATAGGCGATTCACAATGTTGTGAAAGTTTCAGGTGAACAATGAAGGGACTCAGCCTATACATACCTATACATGTATCCATTCTCCCCCAAACTCCCCTTTACTCCCCTCTTATCCAGGCTGCCACATAATATTGAGCAGAATTACTTGTGTTATACAGTAGGTCCTTGCTGGTCATCCATTTAAAATAAAGCAGTGTACATGTCCATCCCAAACTCCCTAACTATACCTTCCTCCTATCCTCCCCCCAACCCCAGGCAATCATAAGTTCGTTTTCTAAGTCTCTTTCTGTTTTGTAAGTTAATTTGTACCATTTATTTTTAGATTAGGAATCAATATTTTTGTAAAGCCTCCCGGGTAATTCCTACATTCAGCTTGAGAATCAATGGTATAGTGGTTCACAACCCTGGCTACTGCACCTTACAATCGCCTTGGGAGTCTAAAAGGTATCCAGGCTCAGCCCCATCTCATGGTGAATCTCTTGTGAGCTGTGTACGGTAGGGATGGACCTGAGCATTCTTATGTTTTAAAAGTTTCAGAGCTGATTATTTGCAGCCAAGTTTGATAATCAGAGATGTAGAAAGAATCAGCCTCTGTAGTTCTTTCCCATCCTGAGATCCTGTGAATTATTTTTGATATTATTATCATGAGGGAGCTTATTATCACCTTTGGACTCAGATTTATATCTCTTAAGGCAACCATAGGTACATTGCTGTACAGCAGGCCCCTTATTCACCTTGCTTAACTGAAGCTTTATGCCCATTGATTTGTAACTTCCTCCCTCTGCTCTCCCTCCAGCTCCTGGCAACCATTATTCTTTTTGATTCTATGAATTTGACTATGTTAGATATCTCAATAAAGAGAATCATGTGGTATTTGTCCATCTGTGACTTATATCACTTAGCAAATGTCCTCAGGTTTCATCCATCTTGTAGCATATTGCAGGGTCTCCTTTTTAGGTCTGCATAGTATTCCATTGTGTGTATACAACACATTTTCTCTATTGATTTATCTGCTGATGGGCATTTAAGTTGTTTCCACATCTTGGCTGCTGTGACTAGTGCTGCGATAATCATAGGAATGTTAAGATCTCTTAAAGAAGCTGATTTCAATTCTTTTGGATAAATACCCAATAATGGGATTGCTAGACCTAGGATAGTTCCAATTTTTGACTTATGCTCTTCTATTCTTTTTAAAATAGTTTTATTGCATCTCTGTCTATATATTTTTTTTGTTTCTTTGTTTCTTGGCCATGCTGATCAGCATCACAAGGTCTTAATTCCAAGATCAGGGATCAAATCCTCACCCCTGCAGTGGAAGCATGAGGTCTTACCACTGGACCACCAGGGGCGTCCCTCTTCTAGTCTATCTTATTTTACAAGTTTGGAGTGTTCAACACCACATTCTCCCTTGTTTTAAAGTATCACCTCCCCATATTGTATCTTTTTCTATAAGACATTTCTTAATGACTGCACATTACTATCAGAGAAGGCAATGGCACCCCACTCCAGTACTCTAGCCTGGAAGATCCCATGGACGGAGGAGACTGGTAGGCTGCAGTCCGTGGGGTCGCTAAGACTGATCAACTTCACTTTCACTTTTACTTTCATGCATTGGGGAAGGAAATGGCAACCCACTCCAGTGTTCTTGCCTGGAGAATCCCAGGGACGGCGGAGCCTGGTAGGCTGCTGTCTATGGGGTCGCACAGAGTCGGACATGACTGAAGCGACTTAGCAGCAGCAGCAGCACATTACTATCATGGTTTATTTAACCATTCTTCAACTCTTGATAAATACTTAGATTGCTCCTAAGTGAAAGTGAAAATGAAGTCGCTCAGTCGTGTCCGACTCTTTGGGATCCCATGGACTGTAGCCTACCAGGCTTCTCCGTCCACTTGATTTTTCAGGCAAGGATATGGGAGTGGGTTGCCATTTCCTTCTCCAGGAGATTTTCCCGACCCACGAATTGAACCCAGGTCTCCCTCATTGTAGGCAGATGCTTTACTGTCTGAGCCACCAGGGAACTAGATTGCTCCTAACTTAAATATAATTTCTTTAATAAAACGTCTTGGATATGAAACTGTAGGCTGAAAGACAGGAACATTTCTTTAGGAGAATGGATTCATACTGTCAAAGTAGGGCTTCAAATTTGTAAGTCATTGTTTAATAACCAGTGCCTTGCATGCAGTAAGCATCTAATTGTTAAATGAAAGAGTAAATAAATAAACTGAGTCCTTGCATCTCCAACATTTAGCAGGGTGCCTGGCCCATAGGACTCATTCAACAAATGTTCCTAGAATGCATGAATGAGTAAACTTTGTATAAAACATTAAAAAAAAATAGCTATCCATGGCTAGGATGTGTCAGAAGACTGACTAGAATATAATTTACTTTTGTTATTCACAAGCAGTCAAGCCCAATTACCTATAAATGCTTCCCAAAGTGAAGGCTAACATCATAATTTGCTCTTAGTAAGGTATCAGAAAATTAATTGTTCCATTTCTCAAAGACCTTTACTGTGATATATATATGTATACATATATATATATATATATACATATATATATATATATATCCCTCCACAGTAGCAATTATCTATAATTACTAATGAAAACAGGTGTCTTCAAAGCCTTTTCAAATTGAGACATGAATGGTTCATTATCGTAGCAGGGCAACTACCAATATCCAATTTTCAATGAGATGTTGAAATCAAACATAATGCGGAGGATCAGCGGGGCACACAAAGGGAACGGCGCTTCTTGGCTGCTGTTCATTAGAAGAAGTTTGGTGGAGGGAGCAGAGGTTGACAGATGTTAAAATAAGAAGCGGAGTTTCTTGGGGATGTGGAGCACTGCATGGCTGAGAGAGGTACAAGATAGCAACATTTTTTGTACAGGGGATAAAAATCTCTTCTTCCAAAAGCTTTTTCGTGGAGCAAAATTAGCTCAATCAATCCATTGTCTGCAAGCTTACTTTCTGCATCTGTATAGTGGCCACGAGACAACCTCAGCTTATTAGGGCATAGAACCCCCTTTATAAATAAGATTTAGGACTCTTTTGGGGAAGTGACTGAGAAAATGGATGACAAAGGAACAGCAAACTGTCTGGTGTGGGCCTGGTGGTCAAGATGTGATTCTATTCTTTTTTCTTTTAATTTATTTTTTAATCTTGTATTTATTTTTGGCTGTGCTGGGTCATTGTTGCCATGCCAGCTCTTCTCTAGTTGCGGCAAATGGGGACTACTCTCTAGTTGTGCTGTGAGGACCTCTCATTGTGATGACTTCTCTTGTTGCAGAGCACGGACTCTAGGGCATGAGGGCTTCAGTAGTAGTGGCTCATGGGCTTAGTTGCTCTGCAGCCTGTGGGATCTTGATCAGGGATCGAACCCATGTCTCCTGCATCGGCAGGCGGATTCTTTACCACTAAGCCACTAGGGAAGCCTTTAAATTTACTTTTAATTGGAGGATAATTGCTTTACAATGTTGTGTTGGTTTCTGCCATACAACAACAACGTGAAGCACTATATGTGCATGCGTGTTCATTCACTTCAGGCATGTCCCACTCTTTGTGACCCTATAGACTGTAGCCCTTCAGGCCCCTCTGTCCATGGGGTTCTACTGGAGTGGGTTGCCATGTCCTGCTCCAGGGAATCTTCCCGACTCAGGGATCGAACCCAAGTCTCTTATGTCTCCTGCATTGGCAGGCGGCTTCTTTACCACTAGCGCCAGCTGGGAATGTATACATATCATATATCCCCTCCCTCTGGAGCCTCCCTTTCCACCCCATCCCACCCCTCTAGGTTATCACAGAGCACCGTGCAGGGCTCCCTGTACTGTATAACAGCTTCCCGCTAGCTATCTGTTTTACACATGGTAGTATATACATGTCAGTGGTATTCTCTCAATTTGTCCCACTCTCTCCTTCCTGCACTGTGTCCACAAAGTCCTTTCTCTTTGTTTCTCCTTTAAAGTTTTCTTTCATTCCCAATTTCTATCAACTTGTGGTAAGAGCGGTGGACCAGGTATAATAATAATCTAATCCCCGCAGAAATTAGAACTCTGCACTCCTGTCTCTACACTTTCTGTTGCATTGCATGCTGGCAGTTATCTCTCATGAGTGTATGCATAGAGCAAGGAGTTGAAAGGAGAGAAGTTGAAAAATATCAGAACTTGGCCTGTGGCTCAAGACACAGTCTCCATGCATTGGAAGCATAGACATATTTATTTTGGTGGATTTGCCTTCCCTGCATCCTAGTTTTAGTTGGAAATAGTGAAGAGAATCAGTATTTTCTCTAATTTTGTTCTTTGGGGATACTCTTGTAATCCTGAGAACCGGATTGTGAGATCTATCCCATTGCCCATATAGCTAGCCAAATGTCCCTTGGACTTTGTGATTCCCATAGAATGCAGCCCCAGAGGCTGCTTGACTTTAAAAGCTTTCCCCAGCCTAATGTGTTGGAGGAAAACTGTAGACTACCTTTCCCCTTGGGAAATCTGCAACGGAAATTGACATATTTCCGCAAGGAGAGTCCTAGAGCAGAGAAACACGATTAACTGGGTTTATCCAGTCTTTTCTAAAACTATTTGGCCACAAAACTTTTATATGGAAGAACTATTAACATCCCACTCATTTTGTGTCATGGGGAGCACATTTTAAGAAACATTGGTTTATGGTCTTTTTATCTTTGGTTTTCCTATCAACTTTTGAATTCTTTATGTGTCTCTATGAGTCTCTTCAGGAGAAACTGAGCTGTGGAGGGCAATTTTGTTTTTGCGCATCCAACAGTCTGTTGATTTCTTGTTTCTCTCCTCTAGCTGGTGACTCTGGGGAGTTTTCAGTCACAGAATCCTCCTCCTGTCTCTGGCACCCACAGGGTTTCCGGGTCAAATATAAGACACCCATTGTTTATTCAGGTAAACAATGAATAGCTTTTTAGTCTGTGCTTATCTCTTTTTTTATTTGATGAATCAAGCAGCTCTACCATTAGGGTGGCTATGCACCCCCAAGCTGGCCCATCTTGGACCTGCCTTCTTCCAGTTCATAATGCCTGTTCTGGGAGGTATTATCCCACTCAAACACGTTAATCAGAGAACATCCCCTATGATTCTTCATTCTGTGCTGGAAGAAAATGACTTTGTGATGCATGTCACAAAGCTGAAGGAAAGGTCAGTGACTAGGTCAACCATCTCCCCCTCCATGTGGAAAAAGGCTACCTGTGGAAGGTAAGGATGCAGCCACCACCTACAGAGAAACAAGCCAAGAAGGGGAGAGCCATGGAGTTCTTACGACTTCAGTGATGTCCCTGGATCCACTCGGATTGCAACTAGTCTCTTCTTCAGCTTCCCAGGTACATAAGCCAGTAGAGTTAACTTTTGCTTTGTTATTGTTGGTATCTTTTCTTTTCCTAAGCTAATTTGAATTGCAACCAATACAGAGTATACCTGGCACTTCTTTTCTGCTGTCACAACCCGATAAATTATTTAACATTTATTTAACGTCTTCTATACACCAGGGCTTGCACTAGGTGATTCCCTTTGCCCATCGCCTGGCATTTAGGGCCACTTGACCATGACAATCAGACTCACCAAGCCAGTCCTTTCTCCTAATCCCAGCTTCCCACGCCTGGCTACCCCTATGTTGTTAAATTCTGAATTTGAATGGAGTCTTGAAGAATCAGCGTGCTTCAACACAAAACCCAGGCAAAAGCATCAGATACAATTTTGCTGCAAACCAGAGAGGGAATGGAAAGGAGGAGAGGTTCCTGTCCACAGTCTGCCTCTTACTTAGAGTCCTTGGCAGCAGAGCAGCTGTTGGACATCGGTTTGAGAGTGAAGTCTTGGGACTAGTGATTCCCGTTAGACCTGGTGGGTCACAAGGAATGTGAGGTTGAATCCTCCTCCCCCAACTTATGTAAGGAAGGCAGTCACTGGTGGGAAGAGGCTGCTGGTTCTCTCAAAGACATTCATTTGGATGACTCATGGTCTTCTAATATTCTGGGACTAATAGCTGCCAAAGACTTCACTCGACGTTGCAAATTTCAAATCCTGGCACACATACCATATTAAAAAAGATGTTCAAAAAATAAACAACATGGAAGGAATTTGTTGTTGCTATTCAAGGGCTGAGATAGCCCTGAAATTTCTCTGGCTTCTTCTCTCCTTTGTGTGTAAAGCTTGTGATCCAGCCACTGAGAATCACCAGAAATCCATTGGGCTCTTCATGTTCTCTCAGCGCTGTGTCTCTGCACACACTGTTCCATCTTACTGGAATAGTTTTCCCATCCTGATTCTTACTATGAAATCTAGCTCTCTTTGAACACTTGGCTCATTCATGATCTTTTCCTTCCAGTTCTTTTTAAGTCCACATGTGATCCTTCACCTGTTTGATTTCAGTATGTCCTGAATTTACCCTTGGTATTGAACAGATGATCCTGTATTGTAATTATTGGTACATTTCTTCACTTCAACTCTAGATTGTGAACTCCTTTGGGGATGGAGAGTGGGCATCTTTCACCTACATATACTCAGAACCTAGCGTGGTACCTGGAAAAATATTATTTGTGGATCAATATGCATTTTTTTAAAATAGCAATTTCTGAAATCTCTGTTTTGAGTTTGAGGACCTTTGTTGTCTTTTGTGTGTCAGAGTGTAGTAGAAAGCTGTTGCTTTCTGGTATTCATTCCCCTCTTTCTACTAGTCTTAAATTTTGGTAGATTCTTCAGGTACTGGGAAAGCTGACATTAACCTCTGGATCATGTGACCTGGTGCAGCCAATAAGCACTATTCATCCCCTTGGCTCTGGTTGTTGGTTCAGAGGTGGACTTGTCACCTAAGCCAATCCAATCCTAGTGAATCTCAGATCTTTGGCTGGAAACTGTGTTGTTGTTCGGTTGCCAAGTCGTGTCCAGCTCTTTGCGACCCCATGAACTGCAGCACACCAGGCTCCTTCGTCCTTCACTATCTTCCAGAGTTTGCTCAAACTCATATCCATTGAGTTGGTGATGCTATCCAATCATCACATCCTCTGTCACCCCCTTCTCCTCCTGCCCTCAATTTTTTAGAGCATCAGGATCTTTTCCAATGAGTCAGCTCATTGAATCAGGTGGCCAAAGTATTGGAGCTTCTGTTTCAGCATCAGTCTTTCCAATGAATATTTAGAGTTGATTTCCTTTAGGATTGACTGGTTTGATCTCCTTCTGTTCAAGGGACTCTTAAGAGTCTTCTCCAGCACCACAATTCAAAAGCATCCATTCTCCAGCACTCAACCTTCTTTATGGTCCAACTCTCACATCTGTACATGACTATGGGAAACTCTGGGCTGACACTAACATCTGGATCATGTGACCTGGCCCAACTAGTCAGCAGTGTCCATCCCTTTGGCTCTGGTGGTTGGTTCAGGGATAGCCGTGTGACCTGAGCCAGTCCAATCAGATCTTTGGCTGGAAATGCTGGACCACAGAAGCTCTTTTTTTTTTTTTTTTTAATTCTGCCTTGGGTAGATGCTAAGTCTTGGACTCCTGAAGATATTTTGCTACTGTGAGAGAAGCCATCCTGAGGACATCGCTAAGAGAACTGCAGAGAAACTGACTTGCAAAACTAAAAACCTAATGATATTTTTAATCTCTGGAGCAAGCCATATTGGAAATCTACCCTAACTCTGGACTTTCCTGCTGTGCAAGTCAGTAAATTCTCTGTCTTGCACATTTTAAAGCCAGCATGAGTTTAGTTTTTCATTATTTGCAACACAAAGTCCAATACTTAAGTCTTAACTGGTACTCAGAGCCTCTTTCTTCCCTGTGAACTTATTCCAGTGAGGGCTATTCTTACGATTAAGTCAGTCATCCCAGTTGGTGAGGCTGACTTTAGCTGAAGGTATAGGCTGTGTTTGGAGCTTTTGGGAATATCCTCCACCTTTTCTGTAATCCACCCTGTCAGTGTTTTTTGAACACTGCTCTGTTCCAAGCACTGGACCAGATGCTCTGTGACATCCCAATAAGAGCAAAGATCCCATCTGCAAGGTGCTGGCAGTCTAGTGAATCCGAAGGCACCCTGAGCCATGGCTTAAGAAATACATGCTTTAATTGAAACATATGCATTATCATATATAGAGCAGAGAGCCAGTGGGAATTTGCTGTATGATGCAGGGAGCTCATAGCCAGTGCTCTGTGATAACCTAGAGGGGTAGGATGGCTTAGGGGTTGGGAGGGACATTCACAAAGGAGGGGACATATGTATACCTATGGCTGAGTCATGTCAGTGTATAGCAGAAACCAACACAACATTGTAAAGCAACTGTCCTCCAATTAAAAATAAATTAAAAAGAGAAATACATGCTTGCTTTTCCCCCAATCTGCTTTGTGATCTTGTGCTGATCACCATCCTTCCCTGCACTTGAGCTTCTCATCTATAATGTGAGCGCATTGGGTGATAACTCTCTAAAATCCTCTCCAGCATTAACATGCCACTCTCTAAATACATTTGATGTTGTGTCTGCTCAAAATAGAGTTTCAGGCTTATTTACCCAGCCAATATTTGTTAAGAGTCTATTATGTTCTAGGTGCTGGAGACACAGCAGTGAACACAATAGACAAAAGCACCTGATCTCTTAGAGTTTACATTCTGGTGGAAGAAGCAGATAACAGAGAAACATCTAAGTGAGATACAGTTGTTGTTTAGTCACTAAGTTGTGTCCCATGCTTTGCAACCCCACGGACTGTATTCTGCCAGGCTCCAATGTCCATGGGATTTCCGAGGCAAGAACACTGGAGTGGGTTGCCATTTCCTTCTCCAGGGGATCTTCCCGACCCAGGAATCAAACCCACATCTCCTGCTTGGCAGGCAGATTCTTTACCACTAAGCCACCTGGGAAGCCCAAGATGGAGAGTAGACCCTCATTATTCATGGAATAAGTATTTGTTAATTTGCCTACTTGCCAAAATTTCTTTCTAACCCCCAAACCAATACTTAAGGCATTTTCATGGTCATTGGGTGACAAGCAGGGAGTGGTGAAAAAATTGAGTCATTTAATACGCAATTCCCAACTGAGGTCAAACAAGGTGATACCTTCTCCTAACAGCTCTCTTGTTGTAAACAAACTCCTTGTGGCACAAAACTTTTAGTGCCAAGTTTTAAATTTCTGTCTTTTTGTGAGTGATTTTAAATAGCCCAGATATATAGTTCTGAAGTGCTGTCTAGTCTTCCTAAGGGCGAGACAGCTGTATGAGCCTTACAGAGAAAATATATACTTAATTCAGGCATGAATTACAGTGTGTGTTGGTTGTGAGTTCAATATTAATGGAACCCTGTATGTTAAATAAGGTGCCTTTAAACAAAAACACAAAGAACAAGGTCATAAATTGATGGGTTGACAAAAATGGGATGACCAGAGCCTTGAAGGAAACTGAATTTTATGTTACCTCCAGGAGCAAATGGCTTGGTGTTTGCTTATTCACAGTTCACATCAACTTCACGAAACATCACTACCGCAATAATAAGTGACTGGATACCATGTGAGTTTGCTGTAAGAGCTGTGAAGGAAAGCAAAGGGTGGAAGCATGAAAAAGGAGTCCATGTCTTTAAAGGGTGCCAAGAAAGTGTTTTTCAAGCAGAAAGAATGGCGAGAGTGAGAACTCTGCAGTGGAAATGTGCTCCACATGTTGGAGGGGTAGTCTGGTGGCTGGTGTGGCTGGAGAGGGTTGAGACCCGAGACAGTGGAGGGAGATGGAGGTGAGAAGGTAGCAGAGGCCGCATCATGGAGGGCTCTGGGGCTATGACAAGGACTCGGACTGCCTTCTGAACCGCATGGGATAGCATTGGTGAGTTTTGACAGAGAAGGGATATGATCTGAATTCATATTTTTGTTTTTGTTTTTTACTGCATTGTATTTTTGTTGCAACACTTGGGTGTCTCTTGCTGTGGCGCGAGGGTTTAGTTGCCCCGAGGTATGTGGAATCTTAGTTCCCTGACCGGGGATCGAACCCATGTCCCCTGCATTGGAAGGCAGATTCTTAACCACTGGACCACCAGGGAAGTCTCGGTCGGAGTTCATTTTAATGGAATCTGTCTGGCTGCGGCATTGAGAATAGACTGAAGCAGGTCAAAGCAGAGGACAGCAGGCCAGCCAGGAGGCAGTTACAGTGACCTGGGTGAGGGCAGACAGTGAATCTTGAATGATACACCTGCACAATCTCCATTAGCCTCCTAACAGAGCAAAGGTTGCTGGGAGTCCGAGAAGCTGGCTCTTATTGCAAAAGTCCTTGAACTTGAGCAGTAAATTATCCTCAAAGTTTCATTAGCTCACCCTGGCATGGTTCTCTCCTTGGACGCCCTGTGCCACGACTCATCTTGAGAAGTGGCTATAAATAACCTGCGATTCTGCTCTCATCAGGGAAACAGGACCTGGAGTCGCTTTCCGGACACGTTAATAACCACCCTCTCCTCACTTCCAAATTAATCTTGTTATGAGGCTGCCTTGCCCCGGGTATCTTCTAATCATCATTTAACCCCAGGACACAGCCATCCTACAGCACCAAGCTGTGTCTCCTCTTAGTGGCCTCAGAGGAGCACTAGGTCCATTGAAGTTCCAGCCAAGTATCTTTTCCAGACAAATCCATTGCATTGCAATAGAGAAAGTGTGGCTTTGATCTAATTAACTGAATTCTTCTTTATAGCTGCTCTGTGATAACCTGTACAGAGGAGCCTGAGGGGCTACAGTCCATGGGGCTGCAAAAGAGTCTAGCACCATTTAGGCACTATACAACAACAACGATAGCCTGTACTTTGGGGCAAATTTGGGGCACAATTAAAGATTCAAGAAGAAGGCAAGAGATTTGAATTCAACTTTTATTAACTTGGGCTTCCCTGGTGGCTTAGAGGGTAAAGAATCTGCCTGCAGTGCAGGAGATCTGGGTTCAATCCCTGGGTCGGGAAGATCCCCTGGAGAACGGAATGGCTACCCACTCTCTTCTTGCCTGGAGAATCACATAAACATAGGAGCCTGGTATGCTACAGTCCATGAAGTCAAAGAGTCGCACACGACTGAATGACTAACACTTTATTAACTCTTTAAGACCAAAAGATGGGAGGAAGGAAAAGGGAACTGACATTTGTTGAGGGTGTCCTCTGCGCATTCATTTATTCCTTCAGTCAATAATTATGAACACCTACTATGTGCTAGTCATTGTTCAAGGGGCTGGGGATAGAGCAGAGAGCCAAGACACATGTTAACCAATGAAGTGAGAAGCAGAACAAAATGATGTGCTAATTCAGAGCATGAACTGGAGCTGGACTGTGTCCCCACCTGAACTCTGGTGGTGTGACCTCGTGTGACTTCATCTCTACCCCATAGCTCACTTGCATCATCTGTAAAACAGGAGATAATAAAAATACCTGGATCACAGTTCATTAAATTAAGTGAATTCATGTTCAGTGTATTTAGTATCAGTCTGATTGAGTGTGCTTGGTAAGTGATGTGAGAGTACACGAGTCCTGAAGGAGGAGTTTAAGGAAATCTGAGAGTGGAAACTGGGCCAGCCTCATCTCAGTAGACTCTGTGTTCAGAGCTTTGCTAAGCTCATCTGCGTCTCCACACAGTCTCAAGAAGTCAGCCATCCTTCCTCTTTGTCACAAATGGGAAACCTGAGAACCAGGACTAGGAAGCTGTCTGCTGAGCACACAGCATCTGTGTGGCAGGATGGAATCGAGCCTGCATATGATTGATTCCAGAGTTCTTCCCCAGGCTGAACTTCACTGTGGGCTGAGAGTTGAGAGTTGTTCAGTTGCTCAGTTGTGCCCGGCTCTTTGCAGTTCCATAGACTGCTGCATGCCAGGTTTTCCTGTCCTTCTCCATCTCCTGGAATTTGCTCAAACTCATGTCCATTCAGTCGGTGATGCCATCGAACCATCTTGTCCTCTGTTTGCCCCTTCTCCTCCTGCCTTCAATCTTTCCCAGCATCAGGGTCTTTCCAATGAGTAGGCTCTTCTCATCAGATGGACAGAGATTGGAGCTTCAGCATCAGTCCTTCCAATGAATATACAGGGTTGATTTCCTTTAGGATTGGCTGCTCTGATCTCCTTGCTGTCCAAGGAACTCTCAAGAGTCTTCTCCAATACCACAATTTGAAAACATCAATTCTTCAGTGCTCAGTCTTCTTTATGGTCCAACTCTCACATCTGCACATGACTACTGGGAAAACCATAGCTTTGACTCGACAGACCTTTGTCAGCAAAGTATGCTGTCTAGGTTTGTCATAGCTTTTCTTCCAAGGAGCAAGAATCTTTTAATTTCATGGCTTCAGTCACCATCTGCAGTGATTTTGGAGCCCAAGAAAATAAAATCTCTCACTGTTTCCATTGTTTCCCCACCTATTTGCCATGAAGTGATGGTAGAGAGTTATTTTACCCCTAAATACAAAACACCCTGCCTCTTCCCTTGCTAAGTTTCATGGGGGACCAGGATCTCTGGGAAGAGGACATAGATTAGCCCAGCACTCCTTTTGTACTACATCACAACAGATGGCCACAGTGTATTCTCTTGAACTTCTCTGGGAGGAGAAACTCACTACCTCCCCAAGCATCTCAATCACAGGTTTCCTGGTTTCCCTGAGACACCTGTTTTAAGAATTGATGAATTCTCTCTCTTGCTCATTTTTAAACAGTTGAATTTCTTGTGCATTCTAAAATGTCTTTTTTTCGCACAGTTCACACGTGCCTTCCCCACTCCAACCACCCATCATTTGAAGGAGCTACCAAACTTTCTTGGGTTTAGAAGGAAATAAAACCTTTTTTCCCCCCAGCAATTTTTAGATGGATTTCGAGTATGGTAACACGGTCTTTGTTCACCATAAAAGAGGGCTCCATCTGAGTGACAGGACTAATGTTCTCTAAGCCCAGATTAGAATTGGGAGAGATTGAAGGCAGGAGAAGGGGATGACAGAGGATGAGGTGGTTGGATGGCATTGATTCAATGGACAGGTTTGAATAAGCTATTGAATGAGTTTGAGCATCCTCCAGGAGATGGTAAAGGCCGGGGGAGCCTGGCATGCTGCACCCCATGGGGTTGCAAAGAGTTGGACACGACTGAGTGACTGAGCAACGGCAACAAAGCTCAGATTAGGCTCTAGGGTTGATGACACAAATTTTGTATGGGTAGAATATTCTAGAAGCATTTAATTTTATTATGACAAAGATCTATGCTAACACCATATAGAATTGTTTGTTAATTTAATCCTCACAGCAACCCTATGAGATTTTCGCTACCCTGTTCAGTAGTGTGGATACCAAGGTTCAGAGAACTCAGTAATTGTCTGATGAAATGTCATAAATGGCCAAATCACTTCTTGAACAAATGTCACCTGACCACAGGGCCCACTTTCTTAACCACAGATCACAGCCTCCCTGGTTCATGAAAGTTCTAATGATGTCATAGGAAGTATCATGTATGCTTGAAATTACTACATGGCTTCAAGGCTAACAGTTTGTCTCTGTACTGGGTGGTATTCTTGGAATATAGTAAGTACTCAGTAAACACCAAATGAATGAGTGAGTGAGTGAATTTAAGACTTCATGTGTAGGATTGGTACAGTCTCCGCATGGTATTTTAAAGGCTTTGTTGTTTTTGTTCAGTCGTTAAGTCCTGCCTGGCCCCATGGACTATAGCCTGTCAAATTCCTCTGTCCATGGGATTCCCCAGGCAAGAATCCTGGAGTGGGTTGCCATTATCTTCTCCAGGGGATCTTCCTGACCAAGGGACTGAACCCATTCTCCTGTATTGGCAGTCAGATTCTTTACCACTGAGCCACCAGGGAACCCTAACTTGCTTTAACATAATCCATTTTACTTCTTTGACTGTCAAAGTTAGTATTGAATAGTAAAAGTCTATTTTTTTTTTTTTTGAATTGGAGTTTTGGAAGCATCCTGGTAACAGTAGCCTTGACTTTGGGGAATTGGAGACAATTTTTGGACCCCAGAAACTTGCAATCTCTCCTTCCCTGCGGGTTAGGTGGCTTAACCTTGGTAATGTTCATCTTCTTTTTGGTCAACACTGCTGCTGTTACCGCTGCTGCTGCTGCTAAGTCACTTCAGTCGTGTCCGACTCTGCGACCCCACAGACGGCAGCCCACCACGCTCTGCTGTTCCTGGGATTCTCGAGGCAAGAATACTGGAGTGGGTTGCCATTTCCTTCTCCAGTGCATGAAATGTGAAAGTTAAGTCGCTCAGTCGTGTCCGACTCTTAGCGACCCCATGGACTGCAGCCTACCAGGCTCCTCCGTCTATGGGATTTTCCAGGCAAGAGTACAACATTGGGGTATTAAGAAAACAAACTCGAAAGCTCCAGTGTTAAAGAAGCTTTATGACTATTTGTTTTTTCATGAATTTATTGTATATAGGATGCTGTTTTTTAAAATATTTATTTATCAAGTCTCAGTTGCGGCAGGCAGGATCTCAGATGGAGCATGTGGGATCTTCTATCGCAGCTCGAGGGCCTCCCTTCAGTTGTAGCAAGTGGGCTCCAGAGCGTGTGGGCTTAGTTGCCCCTCAGTATGTGGGATCTTAGTTTCCCGACCAAGGGTCAAACCCATGTCCTCTGCTTTGGAAGGTGGATTCTTAACCACTGAACCTCCAGGGAAGTCTCTATACATAAGATGCTTGAAGGAGCCCATGAATTGTGGATCATTTGCATACTCATGTAACCCATTCATGTATTCGTTAGTCTAGCTATGGAATGAAATGAAAGGGATAGCATTAATTTTGATAGAAGCAACTGGAGAGTATCTGTTACTTCATGCTCCAGACTAATGTCTCTCTATGAGCTGGGGATTCAGAGGTGGGAGGTCTGGGGGAATGTGCGGCTGGAATTTGGAAGTATCTGCTCATAGTAAGCAGTGTCCCCGGGGATCACATCATGGAGCCATGATAAAGTCAAGGGTACAAGCTCTTTAATGGCTGCATTCACAAGTTATCAATCACATTCAAAGAGTTTGTTTGAAATAGTTGTTCTATTGAGCTGTAGAAGTCCCCCAAAGCAAGCTTTCAGAAGTTGGAGGGACACAGTGTCATTGTAAAAAAAATTTGTTTTGTTTGTTTAGGGTTTTTTAGGGCAATAGAAAGTTACATTTATTTTATTTCAATGGGGTTGCTGGCTAACTTTATTTTTAATTGGTTATAGTTGGTTTACAACGTTGCATTATTTTCTGCTGTACAGAAAAGTGGATCAGCCACACATATACATATATCCTCTCTTCCTTGGATTTCCTTCCCCTTTAGGTCACCACAGAGCACTGAGTAGAGTCCCCTGTGCTATACAATAGGTTCTCAATAGTTACCTATTTTATACATAGTAGTGTATATATGCCAATCCCAACCTTCTGATTCATTCCACTCCCCCGCCCCCTTTGGTATCCATACGTAGGGACACAGTGTTTTGAAGTGAGGGGTCTTAGAGTCTCAGCTCCAACTTCTTCTTAGTTGCATGAATTCCTCGTCAGTGAGGAGGTTAGTCTATGTGAAATCTCAGTGGGGCAAAGTGATTTAATAAAAATGATTAGCTTCTTAAGAAATTGATCAAACTGGTATTCAAATCCTGCATCTACCACTTACCAGCTGTGAGTACGTAGGCCACCTCTTGACCTTCCCAAGCCTATTTCCTTATCTGTAAAACAGCAATGATTGTTTGAGGATTGTTTGAGGAACAACACAAGAGTGGGTGTAAATTTTCTGGCATGGGCATGATTTTCAATGTCAAATGTCATTCTCTTCCTATGTTCCTTCAGGGTGCTCCCAATACCTAAGTATAAGCTCTATTTTTAGCTAATACTAATTGTATATCAGAAATCTGACGCTTGAGGTTAATGGAAAATCCAACTCAAGTTGCCTTGAACAGCAAAAGGGACTTATTGACTGGGATTGATGAGCATCCCAGAGGAAGATCTGGCCTCAAGCAGGCTTTGATGCATCTTACCCAGGTATTTTCCACCTCTTCTCTCCAAATTGTTCTTTTCTGCTTCATCGTTAAGAATGACTCTCCTTATGATGCAAAGTGACTGCCAGGAGCTTGCAAGAACCCAATTCTTCCTCATCACTTAGCAGCAGGAACTAAGTATGCCTTTTCTCACAGCCATCTCACATAGAGGAGAAATGTTTTCTCTTCCAACAAGTATATCTGTTATCTCATTGGCTCAAAGTGTATCAGATACACTGAACCAATCAGAGTGGCTTCCTGGAGGGTGTAGACTGTTTTAAGCCAATCAAGGCACATCCCTGGAGTGAGGGTGGGGCAGTTTTAGTACCAAGAGAAAAGGGTAGTGAAAGTGAGTTGCTTTTTTACTGTTTAGTGTCCTTCAAATAGAATAAGGGAGTTTGCCTTGAAGCCTCTAAGTTGTGGTCTTACACCGTTTTAGAGGACCTCACAGGATGCTAGATTTTAATAGGATGCTATTTTTCATCTTTAACAGTCCTGACTCATATATTTTCCATCACAAAGACAGGAAGATCATCATCTAGGTTGGACTTAAAGGTCTCTGGACCATCCCAGCTGGAATATTTTACACAGCCCCTATAACAGTGGAAAATTTACTTGGTTGCAAGGGAGTTAATTGGTAGTAACTAAAGCCCAGTGGTACAATTTGGTGGTGATTCAGAGGGGAATGATGCTTAAGGCTTATCAACGATGCCACAAGGGATTGGCTTTATAATTCAGTTGCACAATTTAGTTTTTTGTAAATCGTGACTCTGATACTCCAAATCACTATGCTAGCTCACAAGGCAGGAAATGTTCAAATAAAAGACTGTGGTTTGGAGATATATATAGAATCTAGAAAAATGGTATTGATGAACCTATTTGCAGGGCAGAAATAGAGACACAGACATAGAGAACAGGCTTGTGGACACAGTGAGGGAAGGAGAGAGTGGGATGAATTGAGAGAGAATCATTGACATACATACACTACCACGTGTATACTAGTGGGAAGTTCCTATATAGCACAGGGAGCTCAGCCCAATTCTCATGATGACCTAGAGGGGTGGGATGGGGAGTGAGAGAGAGGTTCAAGAAGGAGGGGGATATATGTATACATATAGTTGATCCACTTGGTTTTACAGCAGAAACTAACACAACAGTGTAAAGAAATTACGCATGCATGCATGCTAAGTTTCTTCAGTCATGTCCGACTCTTTGTGACCCTATGGACTATAGCCCGCCAGGCTCCTCTGTCCGTGGGATTCTCCAGGCAAGAATACTGGAGTGGGTTGCCACGCCCTCCTCCAGGGGATCTTCCTGATCCAGGGATCAAACCCACATCTCTTATGTCTTCTGCACTGGCAGGTGTGTTCTTTACCACTAGTGCCACCTGGGAAGCCCCCAAAGCAATTATACTCCAATTAAAAACTAAAAAGCCCATGTTGTGGTCTTCATGAGATTCAACCTAATCTTTCCTATGTGCTAGGACAGTGGTACTTTAAACCTGCTGAGTGCCAAGACTACCAGTCACATGGCACAAGTCAGAGCCCCACATTTTGCTAGCTGGACCTCTGTTTTCTCACCTGTACAATGGGAAAGTTTTTGATGTCTACTGCAAAGAGTTGTGGTGAATCTATATAAAGTAAACACAGTGCCTGGCACAGTAAGTGCTTAATAGAGTTGCTCTTATTGGAAGTTGCTAATGCCCAGAGGCATTTTTGGTTTTCACGGATGATGACAGCATCCAATGTGTAGAGACCAGGGATGTAGCTAAACAGCCACAGGGCACAGGACAGACTCCCCACAGCAAAAGTTATCTGGCTCAAAATATCAATACCGCCCAAGGTTGAGAACCTCTGCTATAGTCAAAAGCCTGAACGAGGTCATCTTTTGTTCCTTTGGTGGCTTTTGTGACTTCTGCTTCCCATGGAAATTTGTTCCCAGGGGACAGAGGCCAATTTTCAAAAAAGAGCCAGATTGGCCTTGTGAAGTGAGCTCTGATTATGCTCCTTTAAAAAGTATGTTTAAAAATAAAGCTTTCTGTTAAAAAAAAAAAACACACAAAACCCCTCATTATTCTAAAACACCCCAGGTGCAACCACTTCCTGGATCTATCTTTCCAAATTCAACCTGGGTTCACAGAGTAGCCTCATCAGTTGTAACCTTGACCAAGTTATTACCTCTCTTAGCCTCACTTTACTCAACTGCAAAATGGGAATAATCATATCAATACATTTGCCCCTCAGGGTTGTTGCTGAGATCCTGAGAGTTAAGGTAGCAGAAACACTTAGCACAAAGTGAGGCACCTTGTGAACATGTGAGATCGTTGTTGGGGTCTTGGTGATTGCTTTCTTTTTAAAAAAAGAAAAATTTATTTATTTGGCTGCACTGGGTGTTAGATGTGGCACACGGCATCTTTGGTCTTTGTTATGGCATGTGGGATTTTTAGATGTGGTGTGTGGGATCTAGTTCCTTGACTGGGGATTGAACCCAGGCCCCCTGTATTGGGAGCCCAGCATCCTAGCCAGTGGACCACCAGGGAAGTCCCCCGGTCCTTGTGAACTCTTATGTGGCATCATGGCATCTGCCTTTCCCTTCTTTTGTTGAAGCTTCACAATAAAAAGAGAACATAGATGTGAAATTGCTTTTCTCCCTCAAATCAAAAGGAGTCATAAACATAAGGCTGTTGTTAATATTAATTTGAAGGATGATGAGGAATATCCTGGGAGACTCCCTCCGGTGAGGATTTCATGAATTTCCAGGGCAGAGATCCGGCTTCCCCACAGAGCCTAACCTCCTCATCCTCCTTGTCTTGGCAGAGATGAACGCCAGATCTATGCTTCCCCAGGAGCCTGCATCTTATTTTCTTACTGCTTCCCTGATTTCACTGCAATTGATTTTCCATTTCATAGCGAGGTGGGGAAATACAAAAAGCAGAAGCAAAAACGCATCCTCAGTCCTTTACCAATTGTAAATTTCACCTGATCATTTAGAAAAACAGTGTGAAGCCCCCTGGTGCGTGTGTGCACACACAGCAGTTGTGTGTCTGCCTTCCGGAGTTGGAGGAGTAATCACATGCTTCTGATTACTTGTGTTACTGTTGTTTTGTCACTAAGTCGTGTCTGACTCTTTGCAACCCCATGGACTGTAGCCTGCCAGGCTCCTCTGTCCATGGAATTCTCCAGGAAAGAATACTGGGAGTGGGTTGCCACTTCCTTTTCCAGGGGATCTTTCCAACCCAGGGATCAAACCTGCATCTCCTGCCTTGCTGGTGATTCTTTACCACTGAGCCACCAGGGAAGCCCAAGTACTTCAGTGCATGCCTGTGTGTGCACTCACAGTTGCATATGTGTCGGTGTGTGTGTCTTGTGTGCCTGTGTCATTATATTTGTGTGTGAGAATTTGTATCTAAGACGGTACATGTCCCTGCATGCTTGTGCTATGTGTGCATGTTTGAGTGTGTGAGTTCTCTGTTGCAAACACTCATCTGTTTTGTGTTTGTGTTTGTAGGTGCATAAGTGATTTTTTTATTGTTATGGGTGTCAGGTGCAGGAGAATATTCCTACCTGTATAGACACAAGCAGATGAGTATTCGTGCATGCACTGCAGGCTGTGAATGTAAACCCATGTTTGTGCTTATGTGTATTTTCGTGAATATTGTCGACAACTATGCATCAGATACATTGGTGTGTGTTTATAGGTGTGTGTGTGTGTGTATGTGTGTGTGTGCACATGTAAAAGAAAAAGGAGCAAAGATCTTCAGTGGAATTTTATCTTTGTGGACATCACCACTTGGACTGAATATTTTCCCTATTTAATCATCTCAGGGAAGAAACAGTGACCATGTAAATGCAGGGGGAAAAGTTACCAGCCAATTAGTTTTTCCCTCCCTTTTCACAATGACTACTTACAGGTATTTTTTATAGCACAGGGAACTCTACTCAGTGCTCTGTGGTGCCAAAGAGGGGTTATTTGTATATGTGTGTCTGATTCACTTTGTTGTACAGTAGAGATTAACACAACTAAAGCAACTAAACTCCATATAAAAAAGAGTGTATTGAGATGTAGGGGAAAAATTACTTTAATTTTTCTTATAGGAGTATAATTGACTTACAATATTATATAGGTTTCAGGTGTGCAGCACAATGACTCAGTTATACATATATATGAAAGTTAAAGTGAAAGTCGCCCAGTCGTGTCCAACTCTTTGCGACCCCATGAACTCTACAGCCCATGGAATTCTCCAGGCCAGAATACTGGAGTGGGTAGCCTTTCCCTTCTCCAGGGGATCTTCCAAACCCAGAGATCGAACCCAGGTCTCCTGCATTGCAGGCGGATTCTTTACCAGCTGAGCCACAAGGAAAGCCTAAGAATACTGGAGTGGGTAGCCTAGCCCTTCTCCAGCAGATCTTCCTGACCCAGGAATCAAACCAGGGTCTCCTGCATTGCAGATGGATTCTTTACCAACTGAGCTATCAGGGAAGCATACGTGCATATATATATATATGTGTGTGTGTGTGTGTGTGTGCGTGTGTGTGTATGTGTATACATATATATGTGTGTGTATATATATATATATGTATGTATGTATATGTATATATACATACACCCTCTTAGATTCTTTTCCCATATAGGTCATTACAGAGTATTGAGTAGAGTTCCCTGTACTATACAGTAGGCTTGTATTATTAATAGTTATCTATTTCACATATAGTGGTGTATGTATGTCAGTCCCAACCATTTTAAAGGTTGAAAAATATGAGAGTATGACAGCATGTCACTTACATTAAAAATTTCTAATTAAGGAGAGGAAGCCATTTTTCGAAGCTTCACTGTGTATCTGATATTTCCAGAAGGCCTGGAGGCAGAAGGGCCAGACTCTCATCCAGCAATCTTGCCTCATTTACCTTCTGACAAACCACCCGTTTGAGGGAACATACTGAGAATCCCTGGCTTAGCTCTGCGTTTGCTGATCCATGTTTGAGAGTTGCCACTTCGACGGTTTTCAAAATGATGAGGAGGATGTTTGGCTGGTGCTAAAATGGGAAGTCTGGATTTTAGCTCTATGATTTCAGAAAGTTCAAATTCTATGTTGACTTGAGCTGGCGAGACATGTACACATTATCTAGCTTAAGTTTCTTGTTGCAGGGCTGAGGAAACTGAGACCCAAGGTGGGAGAGTTTGTTTCTAGGGGCTGGAGAGACAGCAGTGAACATAAGTGAGGTCTTCGTGAAGATGAAAACCTAGCAAGAGATGGGGACCCCTCACCCCTGCTCACTCAGCTCCAAGCATGTAGCTTTCTTTCTGTTCCTCTAAGCTCATCCCTGCCCCCGGGCCTTTGCACTTTCTGTTCCCTCTTTTGGGAATATTCTAGATTTCACACTCCTTGTCACTCACCTCTCAGCTCCATATACTCTGTCTAAAATCCTCCCCACCCAGTGTTGTCTTCATAGTCCTTCTCATAAATAAAATGCTTCCACGTGTATGTGTATGTTACCATGTTCGTCTTTTGTTTTCCCCAACTAGAATGTGAGCTCTAAAATGACCAGAATCATCTCTGACTTGTCCACTGGCCTATACCAATTGCCTTGCACATAGTAAACACTCCATTATAAGTGTTTGATGAATGAATGAATGATTTAAAGGAATAAATGTAGAATTTCCCAAGTCAGAAGTGTTATGAAGAAACTTAAACAGTGTGATGGTCTCTTGGAGGCATTTGAGGTAACAGCTTGGTGATGAAGTGTGAGCCCTGAGGAGAGAAGGGAAGGATGTTGGCCTGGGGCTGGCAGAAGCCCTGTGGATGCCAGCGTGGCTGTGGCAGGGCAGGAAAGTGGGGAGTCACCTGGGGGAGCCACAAACAAGATCTGATGATGTTGGGCAGGGACCGGCTAACTCTTCCAGTAAAAAGCCGTGTGGTAAACAGTTCAGGGTTTCACCCTATATGGTTTCTGTCACAATGGCTCCATTCTGCCACTTACAGGAAAAGCAGCCACAGTCGATACAAAAATGAATGGGTGCGGTTGTTTTTCCCCCAAAAAACTGTCTTGACACGTAAAAATGTTAGGCTGACTTTGTTTGTCCCAAGGGCCCCAAGTTGCAGACCTCTGATGTTGGGAACGCTGGGCTATGGGAAAGTATTTGTGTTTCATCCTCAAGGCATCAGGAAATCTTATGACTGGTGCTTTTGAAAACCATCTTTCTGAGGAGAATGGAATGGAAGGGCGGGAGAAAGCACAAGCATACTTCATTTCTGTTTGGGCTCTGTGGAAGCGGAAAAACTGCTGTGCTGTACTCAGGAGTGTCTGACTCTTTGCGACCCCATAGACTGTAGCCACACCTGCCCACCTCCCCCCCCACCTCCCCCCTTCCCCGCAAGGCTCCTCTGTCCGTGGGATTTACCAGGCAAGAATACTGGAGTGGGTTGACATTTCCTACTCTAGGGGATCTTCCTGACCCAGAGATCAAACCTGCATCTCTTGCGTTTCCTGCTTGGCAGATGGATTCTTGACCAGTCTCTACTTCCTATCAATGGTGGTTGGATTAGATGGTGGTTCAGCTCTTAACAGCTCTGTGGAGATGCTGTTTGTTCCTGAAGACTCAAACTGTAAACTACCCAAATGTCCATCAACAGAGCATGCATAAACTGTAATACATCCATACCATGGGATGCTCATCAGCAATAAAAAGAATAAGTTACTATACGCAACAACATAAATGAATCTCAAAAGCTTTATGCTGATGGAAAGAAGACAGAAGAGAATCCATACTGTATGATCTCATTCACAGAAAATTTAGATGAAGCAAAGCTAAACTATAGTGACAAAACAAAAAGTGATTGTTTTTGTCAATCACTCTCTCACCGGTGTTCAGCAGGAGAAATACTGACTGCAAACAGTTATGAAGGAATTTTCTGGGGGTGATGGATATATTCTATAGGTTGAATGTAATGATGGTTACTGTGATGTATGTATCCAAGCTCATCAAACTTTATTTAAATGATTGCATATTACTGCCTATAAATTATAACTTCAAAAAAGTTGATTAAAAATAATTTTTAAAGTAGTGAAGGCAATACTACTCCTGGGCATATATCAAAAAAAAAAAAATAGTTCAAAAAGATACACGTAGCACAATGTTCATTGCAGCACTATTTACAGTAGCCAGAACATAGACGCAATCTAAGTGTCCATCAATGAAAGAATGGATAAAGAAGATGTGGTGTAGATATACAATGGAATATTAGTCAGTTCGTAAAAAGAACAAAATATGCCATTTGCAGTGACATGGATGGACCTAGAGACTGTTGTACTGAGTGAAGTCAGATGGAAAAAGACAAATATTATATGATTCACTTTACTGTGCATAGAAACTCACACAATGTGGTCAATCAAATATGATCCAATAAATATTAATTAAAAAATAAAAATAGTGAAGGAACAATGAAGGGATATTGAATGTCTTCTACAAGGAATTCAATGTGTGTGTGTGTACATGTCTGTTTATATATATCTGGACATTGAGGTGAAGAAAAGATGTAAACATTGAGTTAAAGGTTAGACTAAAATCCCTTAAACATCCATTCAGCTCTATTATTATATGATACTCCAAAATCGACAGGTTAAATTGGTTGCTGGGCATTATCCTCCATGGGTCATCTCTTCTGATGGCCAAGGTAATGTCAGAGACCCTCAGAGAGCATTAGAACTCTAGAGCCGGCTCCCTGAGTGATCAGCTTCCAACTGTCAAAGTTCTGGCTTGACAATTGACTCATTGAAGCCATTTGCTTTCTCAGAATGAATCAACAGCTTTTTCTTATCATTCCTGTACACATTTTACATCCAACGGCATTTTTTTTTAATCCCCAAAAGATTGTGTTATTAAAGTTTTGTGTGAAGCTGTGATTGCCATCCTTGGAACTGAAGATGCAATCAAGGGGACAGAATTGATGCCTTATAATTCAATGAATGGATGTGCTTCTGTGGTAATTTCTTCAGTAATTACTTGTGTAAACTGTGTGTTTCTGTAATTGAAACTCGAGAGTGTGGGGTAATTTATCAAAATCTATAATTTATTACAGCTTTTCCATTTTGTCTCTTGGTTTCTCTACTTGTCCTCATTAGACTGTTGTCCTCTCACCACCACTCCAGTCCATCATAACTGTTTAGACAAGGAGGCAAAAAATGTACTGATGGGAATTTGGGAAAAAATATTCTGATGAACTTGGATGGAAGTTTAAAATGCATTTTCTAAAAGAACACAGCTGTTATTGTCATTTGCAACATGTATTTTCTGACAGATTCTAAAAGATTATTTATGAAATGGTTTAAAAGAAATTGTCTACTTCAAACGTCTTGATAATAACACAGGTTTTCTCTTGTGATCAGCAAGTATTCTGAGTGTGTCTCGCGTTTGTTCACAAAAGTCTAGAGAGGAAGGTAGGAGCTGGGAGGTAGGTTCTGCTAGCAGAGGACACTGAATCACAGAGATTTCTGAGAGCAAAGCTGTGTCTCCTGACTTAAGGAACTGTCATAGGGCAATGTGAGAGGGAAACTGTTAGAATCCCATTCCAAGCACATGAGAAAGCCACCTAACAAATGTCCAGGAGCTGTCCATGGTGCTTACCCATTTCTTTCCAGTAGATAACAGATAGGGACTTCCCAGGTGGTGGAGTGGTAGAGAATTCACCTGCCAATGCAGCAGATGCAAGAAATGCACATCCACTCTCTGGGCCAGGAAGATCCCCTGGGAAAGGAAATGGCATCCTGTTCCAGTATCCTTGCCTGGGAAATTCCTTGGAGAGAGGAGACTGGCAAGCTACAGTCCATGGGGTCTCAAAGAGTGGGACATGACTGAGCACATACACAGATAACAAGTATCAGGCAAAGTTTTGTGTGCTGTGTGAAGGACCCTAAAGTCAAAGACAATTGAGATAAACTTCTATAATCTAACATATGTTTAAAGCAAACTTTAGTTGTTTCATCACTAAAATGAAGCACAGAAAAGAAGAAAAATATAAGAAAACAACATTTGCTCTCCTACCAGCAAAATCTACTCTTAGATACATGGTTTTCTCCAGTATCTTTTTCTGTGCATGGTTTCTGTGTTATTTGATACTGTTTCACATTGCTTGTGCATATTCTCCATGACACTCAAAACAATAAAAAATACAGTTTTAAGCTTTTCTTTATGATTTTTGAGGTGTAGTTTGCACGTAGTAAAGTCTACCCATTTTAATGTACAGGTCACTTGATGAAAGTGAAAGAGGAGAGTGAAAAATCTGGCTTAAAATTCAACATTCAAAAAACTAAGATCATGGCATCTGGGCCCATCACTTCTTGGAAAATAGATGGGAAAACAATGGAAACAGTGACAGACTTTATTATCTTGGGCTCCAAAATCACTGCAGATGGTGACTGCAGCCATGAAATTAAAAGACATTTGCTCTTTGGAAGAAAAGCTATGACCAACCTAGACAGCATATTAAAAAACAGAGACATTACTTTGCCAATAAAAGTCCATCTAGTCAAAGCTATGGTTTTTCCAGTAGTCATGTATGGAGGTGAGAGTTGGACCATAAAGAAAGCTAAGCACCGAAGAACTGATCCTTTTGAACTGTGGTGTTGGAGAAGACTCTTGAGAGTCCCTTGGACTGCAAGGAAGTAAAATCAATCAATTATAAAGGAAATCAGTCCTGAATATCCATTGGAAGGTCTGATGTGAAGCTGAAACTCCAATACTTTGGCCACCTGATGGGAAGAACTGACTCATTGGAAAGACCCTGATGCTGGGAAAGGTTGAAGGCAGAAGGAGAAGGGGATGACAGAGGATGAGATGGTTGGATGGCATCACTGACTCAATGGACATGAGTTTGAGCAAGGTCCAGGAGTTGGTGATGGACAGGGTGGCCTGGCGTGCTGCAGTCCTTGGGGTTGCAAACAGTCAGAAATGACTGAGCAACTAAGCTGAACTGAATGTACAGTTCTCTGAATTTTGACACTTGTGTAGAAACCCCTATAATCAAGATGTTGAACAGTCCTGTTGTCACCAACAATTTCCTCATAAACCTTTTAAATCATCCTCTCTCCCCACTTCTAGACACTGGTAATCACTGATTTTTTTTCTGTCCTTCTATAAAAATATTATCTTTATAACATAATGTTACAATAAGAAGGTATATCATAATCTCTTAATTTTGTTTCTGTAAAATATTTATTCTATTTTCCTCCCATTATAAATAATACTGCAATGAATACTTTTGTGCACATAGCTTTTCAAGAATCTTAAGTAATTACAATACTATGGAATTCCAGGAATGAGGTTGATGCATTAGAGATGAGGAAAGTTTTGAAGCTTGGCTCTGGGAGCAGACACCAAATTAAGACACTTGATAATGAAAATCCAAGGAACTATTTTTAAAAACCTCATAGTAGAAGGGAGAGGCTCAGGAATGTGCCAAAGCACTGGAAACCAGTACTTCCAATCATGCTACAATTCTGTTTAGTCTTCAATAATTTTGATATTTCCAAATTGTGATGCTAGAGAAGACTTTTGAGAATCTCTTGGATGGCAAGGAGATCAAACCAGTCAATCCTAAAGGAAAGCAACTCTGAATTGGAAGGACTGTTGTTGAAGCTGTAGGTCTAATACTTTGGCCACCTGATATGAAGACCTGACTCATTGGAAAAGACCCCAATGCTGGAGAAGATTGAAGGTCAAAGGAGAAGAGGGTGGCAGAGGATGAGATGGGTTTAGATAGCATCACCAACTCAATGGACATGAATTTGAGCAAACTCTTGGAGATAGTGGAGGACAAAGGAGCCTAGTGTGCTGCAACTCAAGGGGTCACAAAGAGTTGGACATGACTTAGTGACTGAACAATATCAACAATTTCTTAATAACTTCAGACACAGTTAAACATCTTAGCTTGGCATTCAAGGTCTTTTACCATCTGCCCTATGTCTATCCACACCACACCCCCCATCATGATGTATGTGTATATCTACTCTATATGCACCATTACTTGTGCTCCTGGGCTTCCCAGGTGGTGCAGTGGTAAAGAATCTGCCTGCCAACGCAGGAAACGCAAGAGACACAGGTTTGATCCCTGGGTTGGGAGGATCTCCTTGAATAGGAAATGGCAACCTGCTCCAGTATTCTTACCTGAAAAATGCCATGGACAGAGGATCCTGGCATGCTACAGTTCATGTTTTCACAAAGAGTCTCAACTAAACACACACTTGTGCTCTTAAGAGTGCCACCTTCTCCTATAGTTCCTGTCTTTGGACATATTTGCCCCCCCCCGCCCACTTTCTGAAAAATCTCCTCCCCCCTCCACTCTCCCCTTCTTTTTTAGCCTTCTCAGCCAACCATCCCTTAGTGGTAGTCAACTTTGTGTTCCCACAGTTCCTTCTGCTGAGCTCTGTGTTAGGACTCATCCATGTATACCCTCAACAATTACATATTGAGAGTCTACGATATGCAGGGCCCTGTGGACATGGCAGTGGATGAGAGACACAATATCTTTGTCAAATGGAAAGCAACATTCTTAGAGCCAAAGAGATGATATCGGAGCAGAGACAGGAATAATGAAAAGAAGGAATTGTAGGGATAGATAGGTGAAAAGTGCTTTGCATGCATGCGTGCTAAGTTGCTTCAGTTGTGTCCAACTCTTCGTGACCCTATGGACTGTAGCTCACCAGGCTCTTCTGTCCATGGGATTCTCTAGGCAAGAATACTGGAGTGGGTTGCCATGCCTCCTCCAGAGAATCTTCCCGACGCAAGGATCAAACCTGCATCTCTTGCAACTCCTACATTGCAGGCTGATTCTTTACCTCTGAGCCCCCAGAGGAAATCTGAAAAGTGCATTAGGCAGCTGGCAAAACAGATACAAAGATCCTGAAAAGTGGAATGCTTGGCTTATCTGAGGAAAAGTAAAGAGGCTAGGTGGAGTCTGGTGAGTAAGAAAAAAAGTTATAGGAAATAAAGTTAGAGAGGAAAAGTGGGTCCTGATCATTTATGGCCTTGTAGGTCATGACAAGGTGGCACAGTGGCCTGTGAGTGCAGTAGACACCAGAGAAGTGGGTTCAATCCCTGGGTCAGGAAGATCCCCAGGAGTAGGAAATGGCAACCTATTCCAGTATTGTTGCCTGGAGAATTTCATGGACAGAGAGCCTGATGGGATTGTAAAGAGTCAGACACGACTGAGCACATACATACATGTAAGTCATGGCACAGAGTATGGCTTTTATTGCAAATATGATTGAATGATTAGAATTTTTAATTAGGAGAGCTATACGATGTAATTAGGATTTTAAGAACATCATTCTGAATTCTGGGTGAAGAAGAGGGAAAATAATAGAAGACTACCAAGAAGGCGGCCATGGCAGTCACGTAGGTATGAAACAATGACGGCTTAGGTCAGCAGTCAGGAAACTTTTTCTGTAATGGGCCAATTAGTAAAAAATTTGGGCTTTGTGGAACAAATGGTTTCTGTCACAACCACTCAGTTCTGCCATTGTAGCATGAAAGCAGCCACAGACAATATACAAATGAATGAGGTTGGCTGTTTTCCAATAAAATGTTATTCACAAGAACAGATGCTGGGCTGGATTTGGCCCAAGGGCCATAATTTGTTGAGCTCTCTCTTATAGTAAGAGTTATGATGAAGGTAGTGATGAATGAGTAGATTAAACATTCATTTTTCGATATGGGGTAGGTTTTCTCTGAGAAGTCAAAAGTTCTGTTTTCAACCTCAGGTTTTTAAGATGCTCATTTCATGTCTACATTAAGATTTTGCATTGGCTATTGGAGAGTTGAGTGAAGCATAGAGTACTGTGGCAGGATTGACTAGCATTACTAATTCTGGGATTATCATCATGCAGTTGATAAATAAGAAAGGATATAGCCATCAAGGGAAAGGGCTTAGATAAAGAAGAGCAGAGAAGAGGCGGGAGGTGAGGGAAGATAAGGCTAAGGGTTGAGCTTTGGATGATTTCCACATCAAGAAGCTGGCATATGAGGATGACCCAGAAAAGAAGAGGGACTTCCTGTGAAGAAGTGGATATCTCCAAATTCAGGAGCAGAGGATGCTTTTAATTGAAGTATTGTTGATTTATGGGGCTTCCCCAATGGCTCTGCAGATAAAAGAATCTGCCTGCAATGCAGGAGATGCCGGAGACGCGGGTTTGATCCCTGGATCGGGAAGATCCACTGGAGAAGGGCATGGCAAACCACTCCAGTATTCTTGCTGGGAATATCCCTGAGGAGCCTGGCAGGCTAAGGTCCATGGGGTCGCAAAGAGTCGGACACGACTGAGCGACTTCACTTTCACTTTTCACTTTCATGCGTTGGAGAAGGAAATGACAACCCACTCCATTGTTCTTGCCTGGAGAGTTCCAGGGACAGGGGAGCCTGGTGGGCTGCCGTCTATGGGGTCGCACAGAGTCGGACACGACTGAGGTGACTCAGCAGCATGCAACAATGATTTGATATTTTTATAGATTATACTCCATTTAAAGTTATTATAAAATATTGTTATATTGCCTGGGCTGTACATTAAGTCCTTGTGTTTTTTTTTATTTTCTTCCTTGTAGTTCGTATCTCTTAAACCCTTTCCCATATCTTGCCCCTCCCTCAACTGTCTTCCTACTGGTAACCTCTAGTTTGTTGTCTGTATGTTTCTGTTTTATTACAGTCATTCATTTGCTCTATATTTTTAAGAAGAAAGAGTGACCAGATGTATCAAAGATTGCTGAGAATTCTTGTAAAAGGAGGGCTGAGGGGAGGGTTGACTATCATTTTAGCAACATAGAGGTTATTAGCATAAGTGAAATGGCATAAATAAGACTTATATGGATTCAACTGGAAAAGGTCAGTTTTCATTCCAATCCCAAAGAAAGAATGTACATTCCATGCCAAAGAATGCTCAAAGTACCGCACAATTGCACTCATCTCACACGCTAGTAAAGTAATGCTCAAAATTCTCCAAGCCAGGCTTCAGCAATACGTGAACCGTGAACTTCCAGATGTTCAAGCTGGTTTTAGAAGAGGCAGAGGAACCAGGGATCAAATTGCCAACATCCACTGGATCATCAAAAAAGCAAGAGAATTCCAGAAAAACATCTATTTCTGCTTTATTGACTATGCCAAAGCCTTTGACTGTGTGGATCACAATAAACTGTGGAAAATTC
Source organism: Giraffa tippelskirchi (assembly GCF_054371585.1). Taxonomy (NCBI): domain Eukaryota; kingdom Metazoa; phylum Chordata; class Mammalia; order Artiodactyla; family Giraffidae; genus Giraffa; species Giraffa tippelskirchi. The sequence goes on from NC_137287.1 coordinate 29,132,370, forward strand.
TGAAAGAGATGGGAATACCAGACCATCTGACCTGCCTCTTGAGAAACCTGTATGCAGGTCAGGAAGCAACAGTTAGAACTGGACATGGAACAACAGACTGGTTCCAAATAGGAAAAGGAGTACGTCAAGGCTGTATATTGTCATCCTGCTTATTTAACTTCTATGCAGAGTACATCATGAGAAACACTGGGCTGGAAGAAGCACAAGCTGGAATCAAGATTCCCGGGAGAAATATCAATAAAATATCAATAACCTCAGTTATGCGGATGACACCACCCTTATGGCAGAAAGTGAAGAAGAACTAAAGAGCCTCTTGATGAAGGTGAAAGAGGAGAGTGAAACAGTTGGCTTAAAGCTCAACGTTCAGAAAACTAAGATCATGGCATCTGGTCCCATCACTTCATGGGAAATAGATGGGAAAACAGCGGAAACAGTGCCAGACTTTATTTTTTTGGGGCTCCAAAATCGCTGCTGATGGTGACTGCAGCCATGAAATTAAAAGACACTTACTCCTTGGAAGGAAGGTTATGGCCAACCTAGATAGCGTATTTAAAAGCAGAGACATTACTTTGCCAACAAAAGTCCGTCTAGTCAAGGCTATGGTTTTTCCAGTGGCCATGTATGGATGTGAGAGTTGGATGGTGAAGGAAGCTGAGCGCCGAAGAATTGATGCTTTTGAACTGTGGTGTTGGAGAAGACTCTTGAGAGTCCTTTGGACTGCAAAAAGATCCAACCAGTCCATACTAAAGGAGATCAGTCCTGGGTGTTCACTGGAAGGACTGATGTTGAAGCTGAAACTCCAATACTTTGGCCACCTCATGTGAAGAGTTGACTCACTGGAAAAGACCCTAATGCTGGGAAGGATTGGGGGCAGGAGGAGAAGGGGACGACAGAGGATGAGATGGTTGGATGGCATCACTGACTCGATGGACATGGGTTTGGGGAAACTCCGGGAGTTGGTGATGGACAGGGAGGCCTGGCGTGCTGCGATTCATGGGGTCGCAAAGAGTCGGACACGACTGAGCAACTGAGCTGAACTGAGAATAATAAGCCTGGAATGTGGGTTAGTTTGCAATAAAGAAAGAAAAATGCAATACTGGTAGAATGAGATGTAGTATCAAGGGAAGTGTTCTTAGAAAATGAGAGTTGCCATAGCTTGTCTGTATGCTTATGGGTACATGCATGCTAATTTGCTTCAGTCATGAAAGTCTGACTCTTTGTCACCCAATGGACTGTAGTCTACTGGGCTCCTCTGTTTGTGGGATTGTCTAGGCAAGAATACTGGAGTGGGTTCCCATTTCCTCCTCCAGGGGATCTTCCCGACCCAAGGATCAAATCCACGTGTCTTTCATCTCCTGCAGTAGCAAGCGGGATCTTTACCACTAGCCTAATGGGAATGATCCACAGAGAGGGGAGAATTGATGCAGGACAAAGAAAGAGACAACTGAAGCTGTAAAGTCTTTGAGGAGGAAAGAGTCATAGGGGAGGGGTTGACAGTCCATCCAGCACAACCAGGAAAGTCAGAATTAATCTGTACTGATGCTTATAAATTTGGTGGGGGGAGTGGGATGGTGAAGGAATGCTTCTCATTTTCAGTGAAATAGAAAAAATTCATCAGTTTTCCAAGGATGGGAGAAAAGGCACTGGAGGTTGGGGAAGAAGATATTAAGGAGTCAACCTGGACAGATGGAAAGACAGATTTTCCAGGGAAACAGAGTTTAAGATTTTCTGGTAGGGCTAAGGTCATAAATGTAAAGTAAGGTCAGTCAGCTGGGTTTGTGTTTCTCTCACCATGTTGAGCTCTTGGGCTATAGGCATAGAAGAGATGAAGCACTAGGTTTAACCTGGGCTTGACTCGGATAGAGAAAAAAGATACAGAGAATGGGAAGTAAAAGAGTTAACAGTGTACTCAAGTGATGTGGCTTAGTGTTTGATCCTGAGAAAACTGTGTGAAGAAAAAAGTAAGCGCGAACAAGAGACGATCATTAGTGAGGTAGTGGTAGGGGACATTGGGTTAGAATCCTCAATGGTGGGGAAGAATAATTGGATTAGAGAGTCCTGCAAGGTATGACGGAGAAGGCAATGGCACCCCATTCCAGTACTCTTGCCTGGAAAATCCCATGGACGGAGGAGCCTGGTAGGCTACAGTCCATGGGGTCGCTAAGAGTTGGACACGACTGAGCGACTTCACTTTCACTTTTCCCTTTCATGCACTGGAGAAGGAAATGGCAACCCACTCCAGTATTCTTGCCTGGAGAATCCCGGGGACGGCGGAGCCTGGTGGGCTGCCGTCTATGGGGTCGCACAGAGTCAGACATGACTGAAGCGACTTAGCAGCAGCAGCAGCAGCAGCAAGGTATGAGGTGGAAAGATAAGAGGATGGAAGACTTAAGTTTGAGGTCTTAGACCTGGTGCTCTCAAAGTTCTAGAGTGTATTCACGCAACCATGTTGAGAGATGAGACCAAAGAATAGAGGTTGGGTGGTCAAAAACCTGAGGGGCGGGGTCCTTGGATGGATAATTGGATAATTCACATGGATACTGAAGTCACAAGGAAGGATGACAGAAATAATGGTTGACAGAAAAACAGTGGTCCAGATGCTAGAATCTTCAGTGAATGAGAGTGAGTGCCTGTGAAGTCAGCCCACAACTCTGAAAAGAAGGGGCCATGGTTTGTGAAGGCTTGGTGTAAACTTCAAAAGAGCTGGAAGTTGGAAGCAGGAAGGGAAAGAAAAGGCTGAGAAGCAGCCGTGTTGAAATAAGAAGGGTGCTTTCTCACCTTTTCTCATGTAGGAAAAAAATTATTGCTCTCAGGGGCTGGTCGTATTTTGGTTTGCATCTCTGTAGAGGCATATCTCATTTTCTTGTGCCTCGCTTTATTGCTCTTCCCAGACATTGTGCTTTTTACAAATAAGTAGAACAGAAACAGACTCATAGGTGTAGAGAACAAACTACTAGTTATCACTGGGAAGAGGGGTTGGAGAGGGGAAAAATAAGACTAGGAGATTAAGAAGTACAAACTACTACATATAAAATAAATAAGATACAGGATATATTGTACTGCACAGCAAATACAGCCAATATTTTATACTAGCTTTAAATGGAATGTAATCTATAAAAATATCGAATTGCTACGTTGTACACCTGAAACTAATACAATATTGTAAGTCAGCAGTGTCAGGTAGGTCTATCGGTGCTGTTTTCCCTACACTGTTTGCCCACTTTGCATCTCTGTGTCACATTTTGGTAATTCTTGCAATATTTTAAATGTTTATTAGATTTGTTACAGTGTTCTGTGATCAGTTATCTTTGATATTCTACAAGATGGTGGTTAGTTTTTTTTTTAGAAATAAAGTTTTCTTAAATTAACATATGTACATTGTGTTTTTAAGACATAACATGTTACACACTTAATAAACTATAGCAAACATGGGCTTCCCTGGTACCTCAGCTGGTGAAGAATCTGTCTGCAATGCAGGAGACCCGATTCGATTCCTGGGCTGGGAAGATCCCCTGGAGAAGGAATAGGCTATCCACCCCAGTATTCTTGGACTTTCCTGGTGGCTAAGACAGTAAAGAATTCAACTGCAATGTGGGAGACATGGGTTTGATCCCTGGGTTGGAAAGAGCCCCTGGAGGAGAGGATCACTCCAGTATTCTTGCCTGGAGAACCCCATGGAGAGAAGCCTGGTGGGCTACAGTCCATGGGTCACAAAGAGTTGGACATGACTGAGCGACTAAGCACAGCACAGCACACAGTGTAAACATAACTTTTACATGCACCGTGTGCTAAGTCACTCAGTCATGTCCAACTCTGTGCAACCCTGTGGACTGTGGCCCGCCAGGCTCCTCTGTCCATGGGATTCTCCAGACAAGAATTTTGGAGTGGGTTGCCATGCCCTCCTCCAGGGGATCGTCCCGACCCAGGAATCGAATCCATGTCTCCTGTGTCTCCTGCACTGGCAAGCAGATTCTAACCTGCTGAGCCATTGAGCAAACCCTTTACATGCACTAGGAAACCAAATAATTCACATGACTCACTTTTTTTTTTTTCCTGCCATATTTGCTTTATTGCGGTGACCTGGAACCAAACCCACAATATCTCTGATACACACCTGTATATATGGTATTACTCTGTTACCCAGGCAAGAAAACTGAGGTTCAGCAAGACTAGGAAACCTGGCCAAGGTCACACCCACTTGGGCTCAAGCCCATGTCTGTTGATTCTGGAGCCTGTGTTCTGGTTTGCCATGATTCACAAATCTGAACCCCATGCTGTATCCAGTTCTGCCATGTGTGGCCTATTCTGCCCTGACCCTGCAGCTTCCTCCTTCAAAGGTCACCCCCTGAGGCTACTCAGGAGGTTACTGGCATCTGTAGCCTCGTCTGAGGCTGGCCTGGGCCGAGAATCCTTGGATATTGTCCTCAGGGTTAATGACCTGCACAGGGAATTCACCCTTGACTTCTCCTCCCTCCCAGATTCTATTCCGAGCAGGGACATGTTGGTACAGACAGCTGGTTTTCATTCTCTTGATGCTGACAGTGGGATAATGACTCAAATTGGCCTTGGTTATGAAACGAAGCCCTGGGAGGGAATTCTCATCAGACTCCTTAGGAGAGTAGAGAAAGGGATTGGAATTAAAGTGGTAACTGATGACTTGGTTGGCATTCAGACTGACTTCTTAAGTCTTTCTTCCTCTTCATGTCATCATTAAATGAGATAGAGCAGGTAACTGGTAAATGGGAGAAACCTAGGCTGGTGTCCCTATGCTGTGATAGCTGGTCTTTAATAGCTCTCGTTTAGGCTCTGAGGGCTTCCCAGGTGGTGCGAGTGGTAAAGAACCTACCTGCAAATGCAGGAGACCTAAGAGACTCGGGTTTGATCCCTGTATCAGGAAGATAACCTGGAGGAGGGCATGGCAACGCATTCCAGTATTCTTGCCTGGAGAATCCCATGGAAGAGGAGCTTCGCAGGCTACAGTCCATAAGGTTGCACAGAGTCAGACATGACTGAAGTGATTTAGCACTGGTTCTGAGCCCCACACTGAACAGGAAGCATGCTACCCTGTCCCCATAGCAATCCCACAAGGTGAGCCACCCCACTGCCTCCTTTACAGGTAGGCAATCCAGGCACAGTATTATCTTACTTGAAGCCACACGTACACCCCTGCCTCCCAAATCAGCCCCTTCTCCACCTCAAGGTGTTCCCTCCCCATGGACCCTATTCATTTTCCTTGACTTTGCTTAGACGCTGGAAGGATGAAGGGAGGCCAAACCAGCAGGTCAAATCAGAGTTCTTTGTAGTCTTCCTATGCTCTGTATCAGATTCTAATGCTTGGCTCCCTGGCTTTAAATATTGCCTCTATTACCTATCGACTGTGTGAACTCAGGGGAATTACTTAATCTCTCTAAACTTCATTTTCCCCATCTGTAAAATTGGTTTAATTATGCATCTAGCTCATAGGATTGTTTTTGTTGTTCAGTCGTGTTCAACTCTTTGCAACCCCAAGGACTGCAGCACACCAGACTTCCTAGTCCTTCACTATCTCCCAGAGTTCACTTAGACTCATGTCCATTGAGTTGATGATGCCATCTATCTCATCCTCTGTTGCCTCCTTCTCCTCCTGCCCTCAATGTTTCCCAGGATCAGGGTCTTTTCCATAGGATTGTTGTAAAGATTAAATAATTTAAATACATTAAGCTCTTAAAATGATGCCTGGCACATAGGCAGTGTTTGCTATCATTTTTGCTTTGTTTATTTTTTAATTGAAGTGTAGTTGATTTACAATGTTGTGTTAATTTCTGCTGTACAGCAAAATGATTCAGTTACCTATATATCTTCATATTCTTTTCCATTATGTTTTATCGTAGGATATTGAATATAGTTCCCTGTGCTATACAGTAGGACCTTGTTTATTTGTCCTATATTAAACAGCAGGACTTGCTTGGTGGTGCAGTGGATAAGGATCCACCTGCCAATGGAGGGTACACGGGTTTGATTCCTGGTTGGCGAAGATTCTACATGCCATGGAGCAGCTAAGCCTGTGGGCCGCAACTACTGAACCTGTATTCCGCAACAAGAGAAGCCACCACAGTGAGAAACCCATGCACCACATGAAAAGTAGCCCCATTCACCACAATTAGAGAAAGCCCATGCAAAGCAGCAAAGACCCAGCACCACCAACAATAAATAAATAGATACCATTTTAAAACTTTTTATGACCCCATGGACTATAGCACGCCAGGCTCCTTGGCCCATGGGATTTCCCAGGCAAGAATGCTGGAGTGGGTTTCCATTTCTTTCTCCAGGGGATCTTCCCAACCCAGGGATCAAACCCACATCTCTTGCATCTCTTGCATTGGCAGGCAGATTGTTCACCACTGCACCACCTGGGAAGTCCCATCATATGCTTACTCCAAATCAGTTGAGAGAATAGGATTTCCTCCAGATCAGTCAGGTCACCCAGGAACTGAAGGTGAGATTAGCCTTCTAGAAGCATATGGACACCTGGAAAATCATAGTACCTGAAAAAAATCATACTCCGAAAGAAAGAAAGGGAAATGAATCTAGGTGGTCAAAATCAGGGTCCACTATAGGGAGGTACTGTTATTCCTTTTTAATAGAGAAGGAAACTCGGGGTCTGAGAGTTTTCATAATTTCATATGGTCATCAAATTAAAAGCAGAACTCAAGCCTTTCTGATCCTAAGTTGCATGTTCTTTAGGGCCACATTAAAGCTCTATGGGGTTTGCTATGTTCATAGCAGCACTATTGACAATAGCCATGACATGGAAGCAATATAAATGTCCATTGACAGATGACTGGATAAAGAAGCTGTGGTACATATATACAATGGAATACTACTTAGCCATAAAAAAGAATGAAATAATGCTATATGCAGCAACCTGAATGGACCTAGAGATTATCATTCTAAGCTAATTAAGTCAGAAAGAGAAGACAAATATCAAATGATATCATTTGTATGTGGAATCTAAAATACATTGACACAATGGACATGAGTTTGAGGAAACTCCAGGAGAAAGTGAAGGACAGGCATTTTGCAGTTCATGGGGCCGCAATGAGTCACACATGACTTAGCAAGTGAACAACAACAAAATACAAGTCAACATATCTGTGAAATAAAAACAGACTCACAGATATAGAGAACAGACTTGGTGTTGCCACATGGGAGAGAAAATAGAGGAGGGAAGGAATGGGAATGGAATAGAATTAATAGAATCAAACTATCACATATAGGATGGATAAACAACAAGTTCCTACTGCATAGAACATGAAACTATATTCAATATTCTGTGACATACCATCTTAGAAAAGAATATGAAAATGAGTATATATATATATATATATATATGCACACATACACACTGTCACTCTGCTGTATAGAAGAAATTATATAACATTTTAAATCAACTATACTTTAATACACTTTTTTTAAAAGCTTTATGGAGTTTGGAGATGTGGCAGTTTTTATCAATCGAGCATATATCATGTTTGGCCACTATGAAGACACTTTACAAGAATCTTATTTAATTCCTTTAATTAACCCCGAAAATTAGCTCCATTTAATAGGGTGAGTGTGTGGATCACAATAAACTGTGGAAAATTCTGAAAGAGATGGGAATACCAGACCATCTGACCTGCCTCTTGAGGAACGTGTATGCAGTCAGGAAGCAACAGTTAGAACTGGACATGGAACAACAGACTGGTTCCAAATAGGAAAAGGAGTACATCAAGGCTGTATATTGTCACCCTGCTTATTTAACTTATATGCAGAGTACATCATGAGAAACGCTGGGCTGGAAGAAACACAAGCTGGAATCAAGATTGCCGGGAGAAATATCAATAACCTCAGATATGCAGATGACACCACCCTTATGGCAAAAAGTGAAGAAGAACTAAAGAGCCTCTTGATGAAAGTGAAAGAGGAGAGTGAAACAGTTGGCTTAAAGCTCAACGTTCAGAAAACTAAGATCATGGCATCTGGTCCCATCACTTCATGGGAAATAGATGGAGAAACAGTGGAAACAGTGTCAGACTTTTTTTTGGGGGGCTCCAAAATCACTGCAGATGGTGACTGCAGCCATGAAATTAAAAGATGCTTACTCCTTGGAAGGAAGGTTATGGCCAACCTAGATAGCATATTTAAAAGCAGAGACATTACTTTGCCAACAAAAGTCCATCTAGTCAAGGCTATGGTTTTTCCAGTGGTCATGTATGGATGTGAGAGTTGGATGGTAAAGAAAGCTGAGCACTGCAGAATTGATGCTTTTGAACTTTGGTGTTGGAGAAGACTCTTGAGAGTCCCTTGGACTGCAAGAAGATCCAACTAGTCCATCCTAAAGGAGATCAGTCCTGAGTGTTCATTGGAAGGACTGATGTTGAAGCTGAAACTCCAATACTTTGGCCACCTCATGAGAAGAGTTGACTCCGTGGAAAAGACCCTAATGCTGGGAAGGATTGGGGGCAGGAGGAGAAGGGGACGACAGAGGATGAGATGGTTGGATGGCATCACTGACTTGATGGACATGGGTTTGGGTAAACTCCGGGTGTTGGTGATGGACAGGGAGGCCTGGCATGCTGCAATTCATGAGGTCGCAAAGAGTTGGACATGACTGAGCGACTGAACTGAACTGAATAGGATGAGGGGGACAAACTGAGGTTAGAACAGGGCATTTGGCTTGTTGCAGGCCACAGATCTAAGCCAAAAAATCAAAATTGGAACCCAGGTCTCTCTGGATCAAAAGCCTAAACTTTTCCTATGACCCTAAAATAACCAAATGCCACTCTCATATTCTTCTATTATTTGAGATTCATATGAGAAAAAGTCAAACTTTTAATGAGGATCCTGACGAATTTCAATTCAATGACCCAGTTTTTTTTCCCCTAATTTTTATTTTAGAATAAGACTTTCAAAGCACCTATATATATGGACTTTTTCTCTTTTTTTCTGCTCCAAACTCTGTGACCTCCTCTTTCTGCCTGCTTTCACTGAGAACTTTTAGGATAAAACATCTTAATTGGCTGCTCTGATGCCCTCTGGGCTGCATGGGATCAGGAGTGCTTGGGTTCCATGCTGGTTTGCCTCCTCTTCTCTATCAGCCAGGAGCCAGGGGAGAGCTGAGGGTATTATGACCACATGAAACTCAGGTCATGCTCAGATCTTGCGTGGAAACCTTCAGCTGCTTCTCCCCTTTGTTCCCTAAAATCCCTTCTACTTCTAAGACAGGGGCAGGAATTCTGGTTACTTGAGGCCCCAGCCAAGTACCAGGCAGTATATTACTGCTTAATTTTCACATCCACATCAAATATCGGTATCCTTTATAAAGGTGAAGACACTGGTTCACAGAGGTGAAATAACCACCCAAGGTAACACAGCTGGTGAGCGGGGATTCGGAACTGACCTGAAGAACTCCATGAAATTGCTGAAGAAGAGCTCCATGAAAGAACTGAAAAAATCTTTAATTTTTTATTGTGCCTCCCAAATTGTAAATTTCTATAATGTCAGTCACTCAGTCCTTGTGAACTCATGGACCATAGCCCGCCAGGATTCTCTGTCTATGGAATTCTCCAAGCAAGAATACTGGAGTGGATTGCCATGCCTTCCTCCAGGGGATCCTCCTGAGCCAGGGATTGAACCTGTGTCTCCTGCACTGAAGGCAGTTTCTTTTCCATCTGAGACACCAGGAAAGTCTAAATTTCTATAGAGAATCTGCTAAAGTCTTATACTTCTTTGCTGTATATCCTGGGTAAAGTCATATGAATTTATTTCGCTTGCAACTAACAGAAACCTACTCAGATTAGCTTAAGCTAACCAGGGTCTTGAATGCAGTATAGACTTTCCTCCTCATCATGAGCTTCTGTGTGTTTGCTTCATTCTTCTTCACTTAAACTAGTTTGCTTGACTTTCCACAAATTAAAAAAAAAAAAAAAAAGACTACTGGCACCTCTAGTTTACATGACTAGATTATTCATACAGAAGAGTTTTCTTTTCCTCCCCTCCCCCACCATTTCTCAATCCATCTTAATCCTCTTTGTATTCTAATCTACAGGGTTAAGCCTGGCCTGGCTAAGGTCTGTATCCAACACTAACTCAGTCATCTATGTCTGAAGTCTGGGAGTGACACTGGACCAAAATGGTAGCTTTCCTTGGAAATATGTGGTTGGAAGGAGGAGGAAGTGGTCTCAGAAAAATTTGAAAGGGAGATCCCAGAAGCTGTGGTTTTACTGGATAGACTGCCTAATAGTTCTCCTTTATAAAAGTATTGAAACTGTATTACCTCGTTAAGACAATCTAGTGAATTACATTTTAGGAATGCAGAACACTGTCAATTGATATAAATGCTCAATAAATGCAGAAGGTTTTTTGTTTGTTTTAAAATACACATATATTCTTTTTTAGATTATTTTTCCTTTACATGTTATTACAAGATTTTGAATATAGTTCCTCTGCTCGACAGGAGGTCATTGTTTATCTAATTTATATATAGTAGTGTATATATGTTAATCCCCAATTCCTAGTTTACCCTTCCTCCCTTTCCCCTTTGGTAACCATAAGTTTGTTTTCTATATCTGTGAGTCTGTTTCTATTTTGTAAATAAGTTCATTTGTATCATGTTTTTTAAGATTCTGCATATTAGTGATATGTGTCCTTCTCTGTCTGGCCTACTTCACCTAGTATGGTAATCTCAATGTCCATCCATGTTGCTGCAAATAGTATTATTTCATTCTTTTTTATGGCTGAGTAATATTCCATTATATTTCTATACCACATTTTCTTTATCCACTCATCTGTCGATGGACATTTGGATTATTTCCACGTCTTGGCTATTGTAAATAGTCCTGCTGTGAACACTGGGGTGCATGCATCTTTTTGAATTAGAGTTTTCCTCTTTTCCAGATATATGTCCAGGAGTAGGATTGCTGGATTGTATGATAGTTCAATTTTTAGCTTTTGAGGGACCTTGATACCACTCTCCACAGTGGCTGCAGCAAAAGTACAGAAGGTTTTTATCCCATCCTTTGAGTCTTGAGTTGGAAAACAGAAGAAGTTGCCATTTGAGAGAGGAAGTCAGTGGAAGAGCTCAGGGGGAGATGGTAAAAGGCCATGGCGTTCTTAGAATCAAAATTTGTGCTTATCTCTAAGGCAGAATTCCTTTCATTATTAGCAGAGTCAAAATATTTGCATATTTTTTTCTCCTTCACTTAAGACAGTGTTCCTAACCATAAACGCACATATGGGTTTTTTAAGCAGATGTGTTTAAAAAATACTGATGCTGAGGCCCAGTCCTACCTCCAGAGATTCTGATTCAATTCATCTGGGGTGGGGCAGATGCATTAATTTTCCAAAGAGCTTCTGAGATGAGTCTCATACACACAGAAAGGAGAGCTACTGACTTGTAGTGAAAAGCAGTTACCTGAGGTCCTGAACCTATTCCAAGAAGTGCTCAGACCAAAAGCCACATGATCACAGGCAGGCAGGGACGGTGTCTTTTGTTCCAGGGAGATATGGGCCAGGCTCTGAAGTGATGTCCTCTCCAGGAGGTACTGTGCTGAAGCTATTGATGGGTCTATTCTAGAGTGAGACCTGTTTTGGCTAATTACAAGAGAAATACTGAAGCTCGGGTGGATCTTGTTAGTGTCAAGTATATTCCTACCGGGCCCAATTTGCTCTACTCTTTTAATTCATCATCTCCCATTTGAAATGACATCAGGGCATATTAGGAAGAGCTCTCAGAGACCAAAGGGGACAGGAATGACAGGTTCAAGTGGCCATTCCTGACATACAGCCAAACTTTAAGAGCAGAAGGAGAATGCACACTAGCTGCATTAGCTCACATCAGGGAGGGCCTCCTGGTCTCAACCTTTGCTCCCTTTTTAGACAATTAAAACAGCCACCCTGCCTAGGCAAATTTGCTAACAGCACATTGAATCCATACAAAAATTTACAACCTACAAAACTCCCTCACAAATACCTCACTGTTCCCCAAAGTGTGATAACATGAAGCATAGCTCCATAGGCAGTACAGAAGATGCTTTTAAGTGGTACACAGAGATTTTTAATAGTTATCTTAATGCCTATTGGGGGAAACATAATTATCAAGTGGAAACTGATTTCACAGATATTATTTCTTATGATAAAGTAGATGATTAATATTTTACCTCCCCCTTAGAGTTGATTTAAAGAGAAGTGTTAATTTCAGGTTGTGGTTGATACGGTAAGACAGCGTGATGTGTTTTGAGGATGATCAAAGTTTGGGGGACACTGGGTTATTTCATTGTCACCAATAATCCAGAGTAAGTTGGTTATCTGGTGGGGAGTTGTTTTATTGATTATTGAATTGGAGCTTTGAGAGTTTAAATAACTTATCCAGGCTTGTTTTTTATATATGTGCATGCGGACTAAGGGGCTTCAGTCATGTCCGACTCTGTGCAACCCTATGGACTGTAGCCTGCCAGTCTCCTCTGTCCATGGGATTCTCCAGGCAAGAATACTGGAGTGGGTTGCCATGCCCTACTCCAGGGGATCTTCCCGACCCAGGGATCGAACCTGTGTCTCTTATGTCTCCAGCATTTGCAGCTGGGATCTTTACCACTAGTGCCACCTGAGAAGTCCTTTGAGCTTATATATATATATATATATTCAAATTCATGTCCTCTGAATCTAATTCCAGGCTTCTCTCTATGAACTTACTCTTCTGTTGAGAATTAATGTCTAAATTCAGTTCAGTTGCTCAGTTGTATCCAACTCTGCGATCCCATGGACTGCTGCACGCCAGGCTTCTGTGTCCATCACCAACTCCCGGAGCTTACTCAAACCCATGTTCATAGAGTTAGTGATGTCATCCAACCGTCTCATCCTCTGTCGTCCCCTTCTCCTCCTGCCCTCAATCTTTCCAGCGTCAGGGTCTTTTCCAATGAATCAGTTCTTCTTTGTTGTTTTAGCATGTGAGAAAGGGCTTTCCAGAGTCACCCACACTCAGAATAGATGGCATGTGTGGCCTTGGATATGTAATGGAATGGACCAGTTCAGTGGTTCTCTAAGGGTGGCTTCCGGGCCAACAGCAGAAGCATCACCTGGAATCTCTGCAAATTCTTAGACCAACTAGAGGACTGCTGGGTCAGAAACTCTGAAGGTGGGGCTCAGAAATCTGTTTTATCAAACTTCTAAGGTGATTCCGAGGTACACTGTAGTTTGGGAACTATCTTCTGGTTTTCAGCTGGGGATGACTTGGTCTCCATAGGAGACATTTAACCATATCTGTAGACATGGCACAATGGTAAAGAAACTGCTTGTCAGTGCAGGAGATGCAAGAGATGTGGGTTCTATCCCTGGGTCATGAAGATTACCTGGAGAAGGGAATGGCAACCCACTCCAGTATTCTTGCTGGAGAACCCCCATGGACAGAGGAGCCTGGGGGTCTACAGTCCATGGGGTCACAAAGAGTCGGACCTGACTGAGCAAGGAGGCACTTGTAGTTGTCCCACTTGGGGCAGACGGTGCCACAGACTTCTGGTGAGTAGAGACCTGGGATGCTGCTAAACATCCTATATAGGACAGCCTCCTACAACAACGATTGATCCATCCCAAGATGTCAGTAGGGCTGAGATGGAGAAACCCTGCACCAAACCAGTTTATCTTAGCTTGATGAGCATGGTGGTTTGGTCAATGGTGTATAGTTTCTTTTTTTAATTAAAAAAAAATTGGCCTGTCATGTGGCATGTGGGATTTTAGTGCCCATACCAAGGGTTGAATGCATGCCCCCTGCATTGGAAGGATGAAGTCTTAACCACTGGAGTACCAGGGAAGTCCTACAATGGTGTATACTTAAGAGACCACAAATCATCTAAAAATTGAAGCTTCCTTTGGCCTCTGGTTGACTGAGTAGCACACCGGCCATTTGCCAGTGCTCACAGGTTCATGGTCAGTGGGCAAGGAACTTCTCCAAGCTGTAGCCATAGTCATGATATCTGAAATGGATATCAAGTTGTCGTCAGAGGTGGTGGTGGAGTCTAGCCCAAGAAACCAGGGCAGCCCTGGGATAATATGGGGGGCTTGTGTCTGGTGAACCCCATTTGGCCTTCTTAGCACTTAGGACTTCAAACTGTCCTCTGAATGCTAAGACTTCACCCCCTCCAAAAAAGAATGCATATCCAGTTCCCCGATAACTAGACCGTGTATCATAAAAGTCAACAGCACTGTCTGGGGAATGAGAGTGTTTGAAATCAAATCCCAGCTTTGCTAGTTCATGGCTGTGTGACTTTGGCAAACTGGTCACCTCTCTAAGCCTCAGTTTCCTCATTTGTAGAATAAAGGTGATAATAATTGGAGTTCTGGCTCAGTGGCAAAGAATCTACCTACCAGCGCAGGAGACACAAGGAACTCGGGTTCAATCCCTGGATCAGAAAGATCCCCTGAAGGAGGAAATAGCAACCCACCCCAGTATTCTTGCCTGGAAAATTCCATTAACGGAGGAGCCTGGCTGCAATGAGTCGGACACGACTGAGCACGCACACACACACAGGAGGACTGAATGGCACACTGCAGGTAAAACTCTTAGAACAATGCCAGATCCATGGAAAATGCTTACCAAGTGCAAAGAATCAGCATTATTGTCTTTTTAGGTCTTGCATTTTTAAAATGGCAAGCCTGTCCCCTTTGTCCTCAGTAAGAACCCCTAATGTTCACGTGTTTGAACTCATCCCCAGTCTCCTCTCTCCTTGCTCTTCCTCAGATTTGACAGTGGATGCTCCTTGTCCAGGACCAACCTTGTCTCTCTCTACACCTCTGATATGCCAGGAGACAAACAGCATCATCTTCCTGCAGCCTCTTGGACTCCACCCTGGTCCTGGAAGGTTGGTGTGACTTTTTTTTTTTTTTTCACAATGAGGATAGGATGGGTGTCTGGCATTACACTAGCTGCTCTCAGTTTCAAAGAATGCATTTTGAGTGATGGGTTATCAGCATCAGGGAAGATATTTTCAGGCAAGAAATGACTTTGCCCCACATGGGTAGGCTCTCCCTGAAGTTTTCATAAGGTCAGCCTTGCCCAGGTTAATATGGCTTTCGAAATAATAAAAGGGAAGAATCAAAATCTGTCTGCTTTCATTAAGTCTAACCTTTGCCTGCATATTAGAATATGTATAACTTAGCACCATGCAGAAGGCTGGCCGGCCTCTAGGTCAAGCTGGGTACAAAGGAGAGGAACGGGGCTTCTCATTAATGGCCCTGGAAGCAAATGGGGTCAACATCATTAATATTAGAACATCCCCCAATTATCTTCAGATGATCAACCCCCTGAAGGAGGGGCCAGTGGGGGAAGCTGTCACTAGGATGAGAACTATTCAAGCTTCTTTTTCTTCTGTGTAACCTCCGAAGTCTGTGGCTCCCAGCTCAAACTAGCATCTACTGCAAAAGCCTCTTTCTGTCTTTGCATCTGAGAATCACAGTGGGAACTCTCCTTCTAGTCAAAACAGAAAGAAATGGGAAAACTTTACACAGGTGGCTACGCAGCCCTCCTGATAGGAATGCTCTTATCTTATATGAAATTACTGGAAAGCAGTTGGAACCAGCTTTGGATTCTAAGGTTGGGGGAGGAGAGAAGTCAGCGGATTCAAACATGATGGGAGCTCCTATCAGATTTGTTGTTGGTATTCCAGAGTTCTGTTCCTGGGCCACAGAGCATCTCCCAGGGTATGTGTGGGCTTCATGCAAAAATAATAAAGTCAACAGGCAGCCTCCCTCCTTCAGAGGGAGTTATTTCTTGACTTTTTTTTTTTCCTGAGCCACCCTAGGAGGAGAGCGCTGATGGATAGAGACTTCTATTTCAAAGGTTTGTTTAGTTTTTCAGGGAGAAGCGATATTTTGGTGACTCTTCCTAACAGTTGTAGGGGGAAATCTGCTAAAGGTTAAGAGCATTAAACATAAGGACCGTGAAACAGTTAAATGACAGTGTACAGTATACCAAGTCCTGTGCTGGATACAAGGGCAGCGGCTCTCAACCTTGGCCGTACATTAGAGTTCTCCTTGGCACTCAGAAACAATGTAATAAAGTAATACAATACAAGTGCCAACCACCAGACTAATTAAACCAAAACCTCTGGGGATTATCCTAGGAATCTGTAGTTTTCAAAACTCCCCAGGTGATTTCAATGTGAAATCAGGGTGAAGCGACTCGGACCTAAATTGACAAGAGTTGAAAAAGACATAATTTGCGCCCTTGAGAAAGTAAACAGAGACAACCATGTAAATAAATACATGTATTTATTTACATAAGATGCACATAAGACATTAGATGCACTCATGGTGATGCACTCAAAGGATCAGGTTTTTGGAGAGAAGGAATAGACTTATTTTCATTGGGAGGATTAGGGGATCCTTCATGGAAGAGATGAGGTCAGAATAATTTTGTAGATGACAAAGGATGTTTGCCAAGTTGACAAGCAGGGAAGAAGATTGGAGGGGGGAAGGGAAGTCACATGCTCTGCATGCAGGTAGAGGAAAGCCAAGAAGATGCCAGAGATTTTTTTGACCCATAACTATCAGATAGAGAACAATTTGTGTGGAGTGCTCTCAATATCCAACCTGGAAGCTGCTCTTGACTGCTGAGAAGCCAGTGGCTGGAACAAAATCCCCCTTTCTCTTCAGTGGAGTCTGTAGCATAAGAGTTGAGAGCTAGAAGGCAGTACATGGGCAGAGATGCCCTTCTCAGAGTAAGGTGTGACAAGGGAGGACCCTGAATGACAGTCAGCATTTTGTACTATTAATTTCTTAAAGCATTATTTAGCATTTAGTGAGATCCATGTGGCTTCAAACCACGAAGATACCAGACCCCTCTTCCTGCTCTTAATCTTCTCCATGGCTCTTCTGCTGATGAATTTGACCTTCATGATGACAGGCAGCTTTAGGAGTTTCTCTTCTCCAGAATGTTTTAAGCGTGATCATATCACATCCATGATGGGACTGTCTCTAGTCTTGGTTTTGGTAGCATTTATCTATGTCTGTTCCAAGGCCCATGATTTATTGAGGTTGGCATTTGGATAGAAGTTCTGGTTCCTCTTTAAGTGGTTATGCCTCACATAAACCTTGTCAAAGTAACCTAGGTAGCTTTGCCTAAGTTGATTTTTCAGTGATGCCTGCCACTAGCCTGACCCTGCTTCCCCAGTGATTCTGGTTGTTGCTGATGTGGCTGTTGCCTTGGCTCCCATGGTCCTGAATCTTACGGTTCTTCCTTAGTTTGGATGGTATGTCAGTGACTGAGACAAATGAGATATCAATATTTTTGAAGCTGCATCATTTTCATGAGTGGATGCTGTAGCTAGCAGAAACAAAGATAACTGTGGTTACAGAGATACAATTTACATATAATTTGGTACTTGGTGCAAGTTGTGAAGACATGGTGTGAATTTTCACAATGGCATTCATGTTTGGAAATACTGCTTGAGGTCAACATCAGTCAAGCCTATCACCAGTTGAGTTGTGACCAGCCTTCCATCATGTGACATCTTGTCAATTGCCACATATGGCATTGCCCATAAAGATGCTACAGCAAAAGCTACAACTAACAATGATTTAAAAAAATATATTGAGGGCTTACAAGTGGCTCAGTGGTAAAGAATCCATCTGCCAATGCAGGAGACACAGGAGATGTGGGAGACACAGGTTTGTCCCCTTTCCTCCAGGAACATTCCCTGGAGAAGGAAATGGCAACCCACTCTAGTATATTTGTCTGGAAAATTCCATGGACAGAGGAGCCTGGCAGGCTGTAGTCCATAGGGTCGCAAAGAGTCAGACATGACTAAGCACACACGTGCATGTGTGCATGCATTCGTGTGTGCACACACACACACACACAATGCCCTAAATATATTAGCTATTTTAAGAAATCTTTGATTATGTTTTGCCACTTACACTCCATTTATTTTACTTTTAATATCATCAAATATTTTACTTGCACATCTGTTTACTCATAACACGGATAATAGTTTTAAAAGTTTTTAAAGAGACCTTTTTTCTCCTTTTTTGTGGTAAATCATATGCTTCCAATAGAGTTTTTTGTTTTGTTTCGGGTGTGTGGGCTTCTCTAGTTGTGGCACGTGGGCTTAGTTGCCCCGAGGCATGTGGGATCTTAGTTCTCAAAATCAGGCATCAAGCCCACGTCCCCTGCATTGGACAGCAGATTCTTAACTACTGGACCATCAAGGAAGTCTTCCAATACAGTCTTAATTTTAAAAATTTATTTTGTTCAAGTATATTTGATTTATAATGTGTCAATTTCTGCTATACAGTAAAGTCATTCCGATATACATACATATATTCTTTTTCATATTCTTTTCCATGATGGCTTATCACAGGATGTAATATAGTTCCGTGTTGCATGCAGTTGGACCTTGTTGTTTACCCATTCTATACATAAAAGCTTGCAACTGCTAATCTCAGACTGCCGCTCCGCCCCTCCCCCATGTTCCCCCTCCCCCTTGGCAACCACAAGTCTGTTCTCTGTGTCTGTGAGTCTGTTTCATTCTAATGTGGCTTTAGATTAAGAAAGAAGTAAGATGCCAACTTGGGGGAGAGAAGAGTGTAGAATAGGAAACATCACTGTGAAAGAGGTAGAAGGAGCCGAGTGCCCATTCCTGCTGCTTCAGGCGATGTGGGAAGAAACAAGTTAATGGTTCAGTGAGGCAGGAGGGGAAACACATGTATCTTTATCAGCCTCTCTGGGTTGAAGTGCAGGGAGGGGAAACCAGCTAGATAGATTGAGGGGGAGATGAAAGCAGAAGAGGATTTTTCTTTGCCTGCTTCCTATTTAGTATCTGAGAAGAGAAGGATTTCTAAGGCATCCCCCGTGATAACATGGGGCTGCCCCTGCAGAGCCACAACAGATGCACGCTGTGGTTAGGGTAAGAGTTGGACTGAGACAGGATCTTAAGCCTCCCTGGGCTCTTGTGGTGACCAGGAAAAGCCAGATTGTTTTCTGAATTATTGAAGGACCTGGATATTAGCTGAGCATGACTAGGAAGCTTGCCTTAGGGTCGCTGCTCCAGAAGTGAAGCGGTCTATGGGAGGATGCTGCATTGTAGGCCACCTAGCCTGGGGGCTCGAAGGGAGTGGTCAGCCTCAGGGGGATGTGTGGAAGCAGGGAGGGACCCATCACAGGCCCCAAGTGAGTTGGGAGAGCACAGATCTTAAGTTTACCTGTCATCAGCTTCCATGTTGATGGCAACTTCCACTGCCAAGCAGGGTGTCCAGAAACTGGGCAGCAAAGGACATCACGGTGGAGACCAGACGAGCCTGGATTCAGTGGATGAGCCTGAGTGAGTGGATCTGAAACCCCTACCATCCCTGCCACCACAGTGCTGTGTTCTCCAGCTTCTTGGATCCCATCCAATGCCTGGTGGAGAATAAGCATAAGGATGGGAGAAGGTAAATAGAAGGGGAAAATGTGGAAACAGTGGCACATTTTATTTTCTTGGGCCCCAAAGTTACTGTGGATGGTGACTGCAGCCATGAAATTAAAAGACGCTTCCTCCATGGAAGGAAGGCTATGACAAACCTAGATAGCATATTAAAAAGCAGAGTCATCACTTTGCCAACAAAGATCCGTATAGTCAAAACTATAGTTTTTCCAGTAGTCATATATGGATGTGAGAGTTGGACCATGAAGATGGCTGAGCACAGAAGAGCTGATGCTTTCAAATTGTTCTGCTGGAGAAGACTCTTGAGAGTCCCTTGGACAGCAAGGAGATCAGAGCAGTCAATCCTAAAGGAAATCAACCCTGAATATTCATTGGAAGGACTGATGCTAAAGCTAAAGCTCCAATACTTCGGCCACCTGAGGCAAAGAGCCAACTCATCGGAAAAGATCCTGATGCTGGGAAAGATTGAGGGCAAAAGGATAAGGGGATGACAGAGGATGAGATGGTTGGATGGCATCATGAACTCAATGGACATGAGTTTGAGCAAACTCCTGGAGATGGTGAAGGACAGGGAAGTCTGGTGTGCTGCTGTCATGGAATCGCAAAGAGTCAGACATGACTTAGCAACTGAACATCAACACAGGGAGAAAGAAATTGGGAACAATGGGGAGAAGCTAACTCACCTTAAGAGATTGTTTGAAGTATTGCATCAGCCTGAATTAATGTGATTAAACTATTAAAACTTCAGGTTTTCCCCATGGCCACTTGAGGCGAGGGCTTGTGAGGTTAATTCAGGACGTGTAAACGGTGCATTTTCTTTGACATCTGTACAAATCTGTGATCCAGCTATACTAGTTTCCAAGACACTACGACCAATCACCACCAACCAGGTGGCTTAAAATAACAGAAATTTGTACTCTCATGGATCAGGAGGCTAGAAATCTGAAATCAAGGAATCAGCAGCATTGGTTTCTTCTGGAGCCTCTGAGGGAGATCCTCATGGTTGCCAGCCATCATGGGTATTTCTTGGCAGTTAGATTCATCGCTCAGAACTCTGCATCCATCTTCATATGGCTTGTCCTCTGTGTGTCTCAGTCTCTCTCTCTCTCTCTGTTTTAAAATTACAGATATCAGAAATTTCCCCAGTGGTCCAGTGGCTAAGACTCCACGCTCCCAATATAGGGAGCCTAGGTTTGATCCCTGGTCAGGGAACTAGAGCCCATGTGCCAAGCAACTAAAGATCCCACATGACTCAACTAAGACCTGATACAGCCAAATAAATAAATAAATAAAGTAAAAAATAAAGTGCAAGATTTAAAAAAAATGTGTTATTGGATTTAGCACCCACCCTAATCCAATATGACCTCACCTTAATTAATGACATTTGCAAAGACCTTCTTTCCAAATACTCTGAGGTTCTGGGTGGGCATGAATATCTGGTGACACTATACAGCCCAGGGCTTCCCTGGTGGCTCAGTGGTAAAGAATCCATCTGCAATGCAGGAGACCTGAGTTCCATCCCTGGGTCGGGAAGATCCCCTGGAGAAGGGAATGATACCCACTCTAGTATTCTTGCCTGGAGAATCCCACAGACAGAGGAGCCTGGCGGGCTACAGTCCATGGGATCGCAAAGAGTCAGACCTGACTGAACAACTAACACTTTTACTTTTCATACAATCCAGCACACTGACAATACTTATTTATTTCTCCCTCACTACCCTGTAAGCTTCCCCTATGGGGAAGCCCCTGGGCTTCTCTGATGGCTCAGCAGGTAAAGAATCTGCCTGCAATGCAGGAGACACAGGAGACACAGGGGACTTGGGTTCAGTACCCGGGTCAGAAAGATCCCTGGAGGAGGGCATGGCAACCACTCCAGTATTCTTGCCTGGAGAATCCCATGGACAGAGGAGCCTGGCAGGCTACAGTCCACAGTGTCTCAAAGAATTGGACACAATTGAGTGACTAAGCATACACCCTGTAAGCTCTCAGAGGGCAGTGACCAGATGGGTTTTATTGACCCTATTGGCACCTCACAGAGTGTGCTCCCAGAGTGTATTCACTGATCAAGTGAAAGAACAGATGCATTCCATCAGTGTGACTTTTGCTTCTTCCATTATAGGGAAGGATTATAGCCTTTCACCCATCCCAGTGATACCTCTTCAGTCCATTGTGGGTCAGACTAGTCTTCCGTCCCCTGACTCAGGACCTGCATCCCAACTTTTTTCTAGCCCCTGTACGAGGTTTCTCCAACCAAATGGCTTCAATTTATGAGCCGTAAATTGTTCAAAACTTGTTCCCCTTGGCTTATAAGTAGAAAGTGATTATTGAACCTTATTCTATGTCCTTCAGCATTTGTTGAGCAAGAGAGGAGTCGCGCCTCTGTGAAAATACAGAGGACATTTATTTCTCACCTTGCAAGGCTAAGAGAGGCCCTGTCTATCCTGTCCACGCTTCCTGACCCTACATTAGCTCTACTGTTTATCTGAGTTGAAGATTAGCCTGGGCACGATGCCTCTTCTGCAAGAGGGAATGTCTCCAAGCAGAATTTTGGAAGGCTTTTGATCAGGCTGCCATGTAATTAGGAGATAAAATAGGGCATAGGCAACTGATGAAAAAGAGGGGGAAAAATTCAGTCAGTTCCAGGCATTGTGCTTCATCTATGGTAAAATGATGATTACTTCTTTTTGCTTATTCTGCTATATGCTTGCGACAAAAGTGACTACTTAGGCAGGTTTGGTCAAATATTTAGGACCTGTAGACAAATTCAATGTAATGACTGTCAAAACTGCCTTTAAAGCCCAGGGAACTTGCATTTTCAATTCAACAATTGTATTCCAAACCCAGATCTAAGTGTGATCAAAATTAAATCCCTCTTCCATCCTCATTTCTGCCAGCCTACTCTAAACCATCTCTCTCTAAAATGCTCTTATTTTTGCCTCCTGGCAATGAAACTCAAGATGAAAACCCAAGCCATAGATTCAGACACACCCAACTATATACTTAGTTGTGTTTTCAACCAGTGTTTCTCAGCCCTGGCTGTGTGTTAGAATTACTTTGGGAGCTTAAAAATCCTGATATGCAAGCCCCACCCTACACCAATGATATCACAATCTTTGGAGGTAGGACCCAGGCATTACTATTTCTTAAAACTCCTCAGGCAATGACAAGATGCATCTATATTTCAGAACCAGGGATCTCAGATGAATCATTTGTCTTTCTAAGCCTCAGTTTGATCTTCTGTAGATGGAGGCAATTTCCATTCTCATAGAGTTTTTTCTGAGGATTCAATGACAGTGTGTGAAATATTTTTAGTATAGTGCCAGCTAGTTAATAATCTCTCAGTACACTATAGCTGCTTTTATTATGTTTAGTTTTGTATTGTTCACAAATGGTTTCTTATGTCTTATTTCCAAAATAAGATAAGTTCTTCTCTAGAGACTATTATATTTTATTCTTAATTAACTAATTAAGAAGTATTTCTTATGGTACATCTCTGTATTAAGTACTATAGGGAAGAGGACTTAAACATAGTTAATACAAGGCTTCTTATCTCCAAGAGCTCAACATGTAATGGGGAAAGATGACATCATGTACTTGGCTCTGATCCAAAGTACACGCCACAATAAGCATGTTGGTATAAGTACCCAGGACGTGCAATGGAGGAGTGCTGTTTTGTCACTCAGTTGTGTACAACTGTTTGCGACCCCATGGACTGTAGCCTGCCAGCCTCCTCTGTCCATGGGATTTCCCATGCAAAAATGCTGGAATGCCATTTCCTTTTCCAGGGGATTTTCCCAACCCAGGGATCCAGCCAGCGTCTCTTGGGTCTCCTGCATTGGCAGGCAGATTCTTTGCCACTAGTGCTACCTGGGAAGCCCCAAATTGGAGGAGAGTGCAGTTTATTCTGGTTGGAGTTCTTGAAAGACTTCTTAGACAAAGTAGAACCTGCACTAACTGGGTTTTGTAGAATGAGTTAGCCTGAGATGGACAAGTCAGTGCTGGGCAGAGTATAGGGAGAATTGCTTTTACAAACACAAAGGGGAAGAAGAACATTGAATTTTTTTTTTCCCAGAAAGGCAAGTGGTTTATGTCTCAAGAGTGCATTTGAGAAAGAACCACAATGGTAGAGAATAACATAAAGGTAGCTAGAGGCAATTGATGGAGGTCTTGGCAATCCAAGGTAAAGAGTTTGGACTTTTTGTCTGTTTTACTAGTTGGGAGCACAGGTTGTTGGTTGTTATGACCTTCTTGCTAGTTGGGGTTGAGTTGTGCAAATAGAGAACAGTCCTGTTTACAATCCCACAAGGCCCAGTCACTTCAGGTTCATTAGCATCAAGCCTGGTACAAAAGAGAATACATTTCCTAAAATGTGTGTAGGACAGACACTGGTCAAAATATGCTCTATTGCCCATTACCTGGGGACTTATTAGAAAAACACAATCTTGGATTTTATCCCAGAAATATTACATCTAAATCTGAATTTTAACAAGATCCCCAGTGATTGATATGCACGTTAACATTTGAGAAGCATTAGGCTAACCTCTCCTCTTTGCAACATCTTTCCCAATATCCATCCAGTTGAACACGTCTCTCATCACCATAATAATCAATAAGAATGTTAGCAGAAAGGAACAAGTTGACAAATATGACCTTTCCCCCCAATTTAGAAATGTTTTGTTTCCAGCAGTCTCTTGTGGTAATATCAATTTCTTCTTATGGATATCCCTCACATTTTAACATACAACATTTACTTATTAATGCTGGAAAAGTCACCAGTAGATGTGGACTTCTTGCCACCAGTGACCTCACTCAGATGCATACATGCGTTTTCCAAAGTCAAGCAAAATTAGTAAGGGTACATAAATCTTAATAATTGTATCCTCTGATTCCTTGATATCCTGATTCCTTGATATTGCCAACAGAGAGTTACCTTGTTGGCAATCAAGATATGCTCTATTACTAAAAGTTGCATAAATAAGTTTCCTGGGGTAAAATGATTACAGGAAATACCATATATTTTCTTTCCTTTCTGTGGTATGTATAATATATGCTAACGTATTTTAAAAATATTTATTTATTTAGTTTTGGCTGCCTTGGGTCTTAGTTGCAGCAGGCAGGATCTTCATCACGGCACCCAGCTTCTGCCTAGTTGTGACATGCAGGCTTAGTTGCCTGACTGTATGTGAGACCTTAGTTCCTCGACCAGGGATTGAACCTGTGTCCCCTTGCATTGCAAGATGGATTCTTAACCACTGGACCACCAGGGAAGTCCTATTATAGTGTATGGTAACATATTTAAGATTCTATGGTATCCTGCAGGAAGTGTCTGGTTAATTTACTGTCCCCACCGTGTTTCACCACAGAACACACTTAATGCATTAATCTCTTGCAGAGCACAATTAGAGAAATTCTGCTGTGTGAAAGAAAGGGATGGACAATGTCAAAGGGTGTAAAATTAACCATTAGAAATGCACAATTCACAGAGAAAAAGGGTGGAGAGGAAACTGTGCCAGGATAAACTTGAACTCCATTAGCCTCAGACTTCTGTCCTGTAAGAAGGTACTCAATTAGTTCAGAGCTTTTCTAACTTATCAAATGCTGTTTTAAGCCTCTCCAAATATCTGAACACATTCTCAGTAAATGGAAAAAATATTATCTAATTTTACAGTTAGAACCATATAAAACTTCTGAGAAGGGGTAACGGCTTTGGTATCAGACGTACCTGCGACCTTGGGTGAGTTCTTTACCTATATGAGTCTTAGTTTTCTCATCTCTAAAATGGAAACACTGATTTCCACATAACAGATTTTTTTGGTATTATATTTGTTTTAACCAGTCAATTTAGTCTTAAATAAATTTAAAATATAAGAAAAAAAAATCACATATATACTCATGCAATTACCATTTCTATTTCTCTTCATTCTTTCATGTAGCTCCACACTTCCATATGAAATCATTTTTCTTCTGCCTGAAGAAATTCATTTAACATTTCTTCTAGTGCCAATTTTCCACTGCTGAATTATTTGGATTTTGTGTGTCTGAGAAATCCTTTATTTCAGCTTCATTTTGAAAGATATTCTCATTGGGTGTAGACTCTTAGATTGACAGTTGCCCCCCCCACCAGCCCCCTGAACTTTAGTGATACTGATGCACCGTTGCTTACTGTCATGCCAAACTTTGTTCCTGTGCATGTTATGTGTCTTATTTCTCTAACTACTTTTATGATTTTCTCTTTATCACTGGTTGTAAGCAATTAGATTATGATGTGTCTTGGTGCCATTTTCTTATATTTCTTGTAATTCAGTTTGTTTGAGCTTCTTGGTTTACTTCGTTTACATTTTCCTTTCATTTATAAATTTTTGTCATTATTTTTTCAAGTATATTTCTTAGTTCCCCACTCTTTGGGGTCTATAACTACACATATGTTAGGCCAATGGAAGTTGATCGCAGCTTACTGATGCTTTATTTTATTTTTATCCTTTTATTTTTCCTTTGCATGTCACTTTGGAAGATTTCTATTGCTATATCTTCAAATTCACAAAATTGTTTTGCAATGTCTAATTTTATGCTGATCTCCAGCGCAGTTTTCATCTCTGGAAGTTCAATTTAGGTCTTCCATGTGTCTTCCATGTCTTTACTTAATATGCTCAATTTTTCTTCTACATTCTTGAACATACGAGATACAGTTATAATGACTGTTTTAATATCTTCGTCTAAGTGGTTCTATATATGTGTCATTTCTGGGCATGCTTTGATTATTTCTTTATTCTCCTCACCGTGGATCATATTTTCCCTCATCTTTAAATGCCTGGTAATTTTTGTTTGGACACTAGACATTGTGGTTTTAGCTTGTTGGGTGTTAGATAATTTTGTATTTCCATAAATATTCTTGAACTCTGTCCTGGGATGCAGTTAAGTTCTTGGGAACATTTTGATCCTTTTGAGGCTTGCTTTTCAGCTTTATTAGGGGGACTAGAGCAGTTCTTAGTCTGTGACTAATTTTGCCCCACTACCAAGGCAGTATCTGAGTACTTTACCTAACACACTGTTCAACCTGTGAGCTTTTTCACTCTGGTTAGCAGAAATAGGAACTTGCCCTGGCTTTTTGTGAGCTCTGGGGATTATTCCTTTTACTGCTTTCAGATAATTCTTTCCCTAGACTTTGCTAGTTTTATCAACCACTATGCTGACCAGTGGGCTTCCCTCATAGCTCAGTCAGTAAAGAATCCACCTGCAGTGCAGGAGTCTGCCTGCAATGCAGGAGACCCAGGTTTGATGCCTGGGTCGGGAAGATCCCCTGGAGAAGGAAATGGCAAACCACTCCAGTATTCTTGCCTGGAAAATTCCAGGCGGGCTACAGTTCATGGGGTTGCAAGAGTCAGATACGACTTAGCGGCTAAACCACCACCACCACCACCAACCCCCATGCTGACCAGTAGTGAGCCTAGGACTTGAGAGGAAACTTCTTCAGACCTCTCTACTATCTCTCTCTCTCTCCCCTCCCCACCTCCACTCCTGTCCACTACTCTTCTCTGTGAACTCTCTAATCACCTTCTTCTCCCTGAGTTTCCATCTCCTTCTCAACTTGGATCACTGGAATTTGCCTTAGTTTCCTCTCCCAACACTGTGGCCTGAAAACTCTCTGCAGTAGTAACTTGGGACAATTTCTGGGACTTATATGATTTGATTCCTTCATTTCAGGGATCACGGCATTGCACTGCCTGGTGTCCAATATCGAAAACAGATATTCGATTTACCGCACCCAGTTTTTCAGGGGGTTTTAAGTAGGAAGATAAATCTGTTCACTGTTAGTTACTTCACCTTGGTTGCAAGCAAAAGATTCTATATATGAAAAATTCTGAATGCAGGCAGACAATATATAAATAATATCCTTATTGCTATAGTTCGTGATCTTAAATTGAGGTTTCTTTCATTTATTCTAGACATTTCTGCTTCTTTGTTCAAAATAATGTCTTGACTGTCACAACTTTGTGTGAACTCCAAATGCTAGCAATGGGGTCTCATATCAGTGGCTAATTTCCCCAAAAGATTTACAGTGAACTGCAAGGGTCAGAACTGCAAGGGTCAGATGGAGAAGGAAATGGCAACCCACTCCAGTATTCTTGCCTGGAGAATCCCAGGGATGGCGGAGCCTGGTGGGCTGCCGTCTATGGGGTTGCACAGAGTCGGACATGACTGAAGCGGCTTAGCAGCAGCAGCAGCAGCAGCAGCAAGGGTCAGATTTCAGATAATAAATGACTTTTATTTGGCTACAACTACAATCTGTGCTATCACTGATTGATTTATTAGTAGTTAGTCTCAATTTAAGAACATTAGCCAAAGTTTTGTCTTTAGCCAAGACATGTTACTAATGAAGTGATATACCCCCCCAAATGAACCATTTGGTAAATTTTGCTTTCCCTAGGTATCCGTGCCTGGTAAAAATCTAATTGACCTATGCAGGCAGAGACATATGCCCATAGTGGATGCTGCACAAACTGCAGGCACAGTTCTAATGTGTATTAATGGGACATACTATAATATCTGGGCTTCCCTGGTGGCTCAGGTGATAAAGAATCTGCCTGCAATGCAGGAGACTGGGTTTGATCCCTACCTAGTTCCCAGGCTTAAGTACCTAAATGACAAAGATCCTTGACCACAGAGATGGTAACTTCTATAATGCTTTTTATTACAAAACCTCAACAGAAAATTTGCGTTTTTCAATAATCAATCTACACAGAATGACTACAGTGTCATTTATTATTATTGCTTCTTTGCGCTGAAATGATAAAATATGAAAATAACAACTACTACTTGATAAACAAATTATGTTTAAGCCATCATTTTTTGGCCTCAAAACAACTGTGCAAAAAAAGCAGAAGTGAGAAAACTTTACTGTTCTGAATACATTGTGCTTGTCCCTCATGAATTGGTAAGAAAGTCTATTCAGTAGTTACAATTTTGTTTGACTGATAAAATTACGGGAATGAATGAATAATTACCACACCAGTACAGTTTGTCAACATGATATGATAAAATGGTTATCATCTTTGGAGTCAGACAGATATGGATTCATATCTCAGCTCACTAATTTGTTTTGTGATCCTCGAAGATTTACGTAACTTACCTGAATGAGTTCAAATTCTTTACTATTAGTAAATAATTAGTAAATAATAAGATTCAGCATGATTTGAGCAGTTAATATGTGACAGCCACCATAGTAAGGTGAAATCAGGATGATTATTATCTTCATTTTACAGATGAGGGCTTCCCTGATAGCTCAGCTGGTAAAGAATCTGCCTACAATGTAGGAGACCCCAGTTCGATTCCTGGGATGGGAAGATCCCCTGGAGAAGGGAAAGGCTACCCCTCAAGTATTCTTGGGTTTCCCTTGTGCATCCCTGGGTTGGGAAGATCCCCTGGAAAAGGAAAAGTCTACCCACTCCAGTATTCTGGCCTGGAGAATTCCATGGACTGTATAGTCCATGAGATCTCAAAAAATTGGACATGACTGAGCGACTTTCACTTTACAGATGAGGGAAATGAAGCTTAAATACGTCACTTACCATGAGTCACATGGGTAGTAAATGAAGATCCAGAATTTGAACCCTGACTGACAATAGTATCATGCAAAAATAAGGCAAAACAACATGTATGTTAAAAAGTCATTGGTAAGGATTAAATGTCATGCTGTGTGTTCCTAATACATGGTGATTCTTCAATAAGTGACACTCTCCTTTTCGTCACTGTAATTTCTTAAACAAGGATTCCATAGAGGAGATCTAAATCTTTTTTTTTTTTTTTTTGCTGTTGTTTAGTTGCTAAGTCATGTCCAACTCTTCAGCAACCCCATGGACTGTAGTTGGCCAAGCTCCTCTCTCCAGGGGATTTCCCAGGCAAGAATACTGGAGTAGGTTGCCATTTCCTTCTCCAGGGACTCTTCTCAACCTAGGGATTGAACCTGCATCTCCTGCAATCGGCAGGCAGATTCTTTTACCACTGAGCCACCAGGGAAGCCCCAGTTTTTAAAAGAATTTATTTATTTATTTGATTGTACCATGTCTTAGTTGTGACATGTGAGGTCTACTTCCCTGACAAGGGATTGAACCTGGGCCCCCTGCATTGGAGCAAGTAGTTTTAGCCACTGGACCACCCAGAAAGTCCCAAGATCTAATTTTAAAGAGTAGTTCTTGGTGGTGAGAATACTTGAGATCAATGGGAAAATTCAAATGCAGACAATGAAGAAAACTTTATGATGTTATAGGAATAATATTAGTTTATAAGACCCATGCCTGAGGATATTGTGAAATCATCTTCACAGCAATAAATGAGGCAGGCAGTATCTTCATCATTTCTATTGAGACTTGTGGAGGACACATCTACTTTATTCAAGTTCATCCGGTAAGGTTTGGGGAACAGAGGCTGAGTTCAGACGGTCCGAATCCAGAGTTCCAGTTCTAATCACTAAAGCATCCTGCATCTTCATAGCTCTCAGACATCATTTTTAACTGGGGTTTTTGCATTAAAAAAAATTATTATTTTTTTTTACTGCACCACACAGCATGTGGGATCTTAGTCCCCTGGCCAGGGTTTGAACCCATGCCACCCTCTGTATTGGAAGTGCAGTCTTAACCACTGGGCCACCAGGGAAATCCCATTTTTGCATATCTGATTGAAACAAACTATGGGTTTGTGCCAGGATCATCCGAGAAGATTCTATCCCACTCAGGGAGGTAGCATCCTATTGAAAGTTAACATGGCAAGTTCAAGACAGGTTATGCAAATATTTCTATTGCACCTTCCATTGTGTAATTAGCCTCTTGCCACAGCGTGACTTCATGAAAGCAATTTGGAGCCAAGAAAGATTGATGCCTGAAATCCTGGAAGTCATACGAGAAATCCCTTTTCCTCCCAGGTTTACAGCAATTAAATCCTTGATAATGAATTGCTCATCAGTTCTGCAGGCATCGGAAGTGATTGCCTTTGCAGGTAGCAATCATTCTGTGCAATTGCCACAATTATCAATCCCCTTCAGTATGATTGGGATTTAGCAATATGGACCAGAAGAAGGAAGATTTTTCAAGATAGGGACTAATATTAGAAACTTGCCAATGAGAAATGATGTCTTTTCACTAATGAAGGTCTCTTAGAAAGCAAGCAGTGGCTTGAAAATGATCAGGATTTCTGAGGCTCCTCCCTTACAGACTTGAATGCACTGTAACTGTGTACACCCAGAAGACAAGATAATTTTAAAGATCTATCATAGATTTTATTTTTCTTCTTCATGACTCCCACCAATTATTATGCTGACACATATTCATTTCTGACCTAAATGTTAAATTCCAGGTAATTTTTAATGCTGAAGTATACACTTTCTCCCCCCTGGAAAAATAATTTGTCAGCATACATGAAAAGCCTTAAAATATTTATACCCTCTGTCTTTTTCATACCTTTTCTGGGAGTCTCTCCTATGAAAAGCAGAGGAGTGGGAAAAGATTGAAACACTCAGGGTTATTTCTAATAGAAAAATATTAGAAAATACTTCAATGCTCAATAACAGAATAGTTAAGTAAATTATAGTTCATTAAATGATGGGATATTATGCAGCCATTAAACATCATGTTTTTGAAGAGTGGTTAATGACACATGGAAAATACTCATTATAGAATGTCAAGTGGAAAAAATAAACACAATCAAGGTTGAATAACAGTAGGTATAATGTAATTTATTAAGCATCCATTATATAACCCTGAAGGGTAGGTATTTTTATCCCCATATAACAGAAAAGGAAACAAAAGTTCAAAGAGGTTAGGGGAGAAAGAGAGAGAGAGGGAGGAAAAATGTGATATGAAAATATACAAAATTTATTGGTAGTTACCCTGGAGAGATAGGAACTGAAAACAACTGTGTTTTCATTATGCATTGTGATAATTTCCACCATAAGCATGCATTATATTTGCAAACAGAAAATAACAAATATCATTAAAATATTCTGGGCACCTAAGAAACAAACAACCTTGGGAAAGAACTTTTTCTTGGACCAGGAAGCAGGAGGTAAACATGAATTTTAGTCTTCAAAGACCTAGACTTGACCACAGTCTTGCTCGCTACTCTGGCCACTGGTTAGGGGATTATTCAGACATGGGAATCTCCCTAGCCTAGCTAGCAGTCTTTCTGCTGCTGATCCTCTCATTATGGATGAGTTCTTGTCCCAGAAGGAAACATCTGGTAAACTCACCCACCCTCAGGGGTTTGACGCTAAGAGTGCTATTTCTCAGAATACCTACCTGGTTCTGGTTCTGGAATGCCTGATCCAGGAATCATTCAGGCTCCTTAACAAAAATGTTGATTCCTGGACCTTTCAGACTTCCTGAATCAGGATGAGACAGGTGATTCTGCGTCTGCAACAAGAGCTCCAGGTGATGCTATTTTGCTATTGTTAGAGACCACTGCCCCCAAGGAACCTACTGCTAACGGGGGAGAGAACTAAGGGGGAAATGTTGAATCCAGTGAACGCTTCTACAGGGAAGATATCTGGGGGCAGAAAATCCCTTTAAACATGTCAGTTCAGCAATTTCCTAGTAGGATCCTGGCTCTGTACCTTCTCGCTAGGGTGACCTTGACTTTGGGAAGTTACTTCCCCTCTCTGAGAGTCTCATTGTTTTCATCTATGAAATGAGAATGGCATGACAATGATTGGTGATGATGTTGATGATGATGGTGGTGATGGTGATGGTGGTGATGACGGTAGTGAAATGATGATGGTGATGGTGGTAGTGGTGGTGACAATGGTGATAATGGTGATGGTGGTGATGATGATGGTGGTGATAGTGATGATGATGGTGGTGATGGTGGTGATGATGATGGTGATAGCAATGGTGGTGATGATGGTGATGGCAATGGTGGTGGTGATGACAATAATGGTGATGGTGGAGGTGATGGTAGTGGTGGTGATGGTGGTGGTGATAATGGTGATAATGGTGATGGTGGTGATAATGATGGTGATGATGGTGGTGATGGTGGCAAAGGTGGTGGTGATGATGGTGGTGGTGGTGATGATGGTGGTGGTGGTGGCGATGACAATAATGGTGGTGGTGATGACAATAATGGTGTTTGTGGTGGTGGTGATGATGGTGATGGTGGTGATGATGATGGTGATAGTCTTGATGATAATGATGGTGGTGGTGATGATGATGATGGTGATGGCAATAATGATGATTTGGTGATGATGATGATGATGATATGATGGAGCCCACCTGGCTCTTCTCTCCATGGGACTTCCCAGGCAAGGATTCTTTACCACTGAGCCACCAGGGAAGCCCTTAAAATGGCCTACAAGGTCCTATATGATCCACTTTCCACCCCTATAACCTCTCTGATCCCACTGTATTCTCTGTTTCTCTTTAACCAAGCCAAGCACACTTCCATCGTAAGACTCTCCATTGCTATACAGATGGGCCATCTAATTCCATTGAGTCTTTTGCTCAAAGATACCTTTTCTGTGAGACCATCCTATTTAAAATTTCAACATTCCTCCTCATGACACCCCCAACCTCCCCTCACTTGCTTTCCTTTTTGTTTTGCACTGCACTTACCACCTTCAAACGTACTGTATAATTGGCTTATTATTATTCTTTTTTTGCACCCTCTTCCCCCACATATCTGTTGAAACCACTTTATCTTTTTATTGTTGTTAATTGATATCCCCAAGCACCTTGATCAGTGCCTGAAACACAGTAGGTTCTCAGTAGATGCTGCTGCTGCTGCTAAGTCGCTTCAGTCGTGTCCGACTCTGTGCGACCCCATAGACGGCAGCCCATCAGGCTCCGCCGTCCCTGGGATTCTCCAGGCAAGAATACTGGAGTGGATTGCCATTTCCTTCTCCGGTGCATGAAAGGGAAAAGTGAAAGTGAAGTCGCTCAGTCGTGTCCGACTCTTAGCGACCCCATGGACTGTAGCCTACCAGGCTCCTCCGTCCATGGGATTTTCCAGGCAAGAGTACTGGAGTGGGGTGCCATTGCCTTCTCCGTCTCAGTAGATAGTGGTTGAGTAATGTATGAGGGAGTGAATGAATGAATAAACAACAACTTGATAAATCTCTATTCTCTTCTTTACCAGGGGGATGAGTCTTACTTAAGACAGAATGGCTTTAATGTTCTAGTGTTTACTCATTTGCCTTTTGTTTTATCTGTGTTTTAGCTAAGTCTTTGAAAGTCCCTGATAATCTACCATATCTTTCTTATCAAAACTTTTGTGTCTCTGAGTTCTGTGTACAGATGACTTGGACTGTTCAACATCTGGCTAGTGGGCAAGGGTCTGGAGAGCTATTTGCCATGGGCATCATTTTTAAAAGGGTTATGAAAAAAAGGAATTCAGTGCCTCACTGCCACAGACATGGGGACAAGGCTTTCTGCAACAGACATAGATGCAAACCATGGTGAGTTCCATTAAGACAGGATTGCGCTATTACATTGATCTCTCCAGAGGAGCCTCTTGACATGAATCTAAGACAATTTTCCAAGTTACTAAAACCAGTTCTGACTCTCTGCCTCCTCTGAGTTTCTCTCGAGACTGCAGAAAACAAGGCTACTGGCTCAGAAATCAAAATGTGTTTGGTGGGGAGGTATTGCAGACTAAAACACACCACATTTTAGTGATGGGTATTATTATTATTGTCATTTACTATTTATTTGCCCTCCTCCTTACACAAAGAAGACTTGGTAATTATACCTGCTTCCTTGTTCTAAAAGCCTTCACATTTGCCCCCAATTGGCCTGAGTGATATAATTAGCCTGGAAGAGCCACTCACTCATTATTATTCTGATAAAAGCAAGTTTTCTCCAGGCCAGCTTGCTTTCTCCACTACCCCAGGCCTCCATGGAGGGGATCAATAAGGATATATAAAACACTCAGAAGGGCACCATTCTGTGGAGAGGGGACCAGGCGGCAGAACCATAAAGAACTTCTCAAGGCTGCGTGAACTTGCTCTGGCCAGGCCCGCTGACTTTAATGATTGTTTTTGTCACTCTGCACAGCAAGATGTAATTTACCTTTCCTGGGATTTCAGAGCAGGATGTTCTCTTAGGCTTGGGTCTGTTTTGCGTAATCACACTAGAGTTCTTTAGCCATCTCTTGCAGTGGCACAAACCAGAAAGCAGAAAGAGAAACAAATGGGCAACTCTTGGAGTGTTCCAATTCCATCCAACATCCTTCATGTGATTCCTAGCACATGGAGCACAGATCCAGAAGAAGCCTGGGGGACTACCTGGTGGTCCAGTGGCTTGGACTCCATGCTCTCAAGGCAGGGGGCCTGGGTTCAATCCCTGGTCAAGGAACTAGATCCCACAAGCTGCAACTAAGATCTGGTGCAGCCCAATAAATAAAAATATTAAAAAAGAAAAAAAAAAGCCTGGGGAATGAGATTGATGTTATCTGATTATCTAAAGTGACAGGATGGTGGGATAGTCATGGGGTGGATCTCTGTTGAGGAAGACCTTGATTTCAGTCTTGGTTCTCCTCCTTTCCATCAACATGAACTTGGGTAATTTATTGGAACTTTCTATGACTGTGTTTATTCATCTGTAAGACAGGAACAATAAAACCTCTTGTAGAGTTGTCGTGAGAAACAGAGGAAATAACTTACAAATCTTGCCACATGGTAGGTACAGAATGCATCCTGATGATGTGAAGAAATGCCTCTTTTGAATCTCCCCGGGGGTGGTGGTCCATATGTTGTGAATAGTGGGTTTCACCATCCCACAACTAAAGTTCCTCTGTTTCTCAGCCCTTTTATATTCCCGGTTATTTTTCCCCCTCAGGCAAAGATCTCCGGTGATGGCAATGATTTCCATAATCTTGTCACCTTAATTGCTGCTGTCACCATAGGTATTGAAGTTAATTTTGATTTCTTTTTGTTTCTGCTTAGTGCTTTGGAATGTGACTAATGGAATTATTTTGGGCATTAGCTTAGAGTCATGTTACTGGCAGCTTGAAGAGCAAGCCTGAGCTTTCTGTGTCGGTCCACTTTCTGCCCAGGGACAGGAAGGTTGTTGAAAGTCTCAGGAAAGGGGATCAACTAGTTGAGGTCATTTCAGACAAATGGCACATACATGGTGTGCGCTTTCTTATTGTCAGTTCCCTTTTGTACACCCCAATGAAATCTTATGTGTTGGTCTTACCACAATTTGAGTGCTGTAAGGAAGGAAAGAAAACAAAGTGTATCAAGTGCCTAGGCATTATATTGGAGCTTCCCAGGTGGCTCTAGTGGTAAAGAACCTGCCTGCCAATGTAGGAGACATAAGAGATGAGGGTTCGATCGCTGGGTCAGGAATATCCCCTTGAAGAGGACGTGGCAACCCACTCTAGTATTCTTGCCTGGAGAATCCCATGCACAGAGAAGCCTAGCAGGCTATGGTCCACAGGGTCGCAGAGTCAGACACAACTGAAGTGACTTAGCACAAACACTCACCGGCATCATATTGCTTTAAACTATGTGACTTGTCATAAGAACTCCAGAAGCAAAATCTAAAATATGACACAGGTGAACTTATTTATGAAATAGAAACAGACTCACAGACATAGAAAACAAACTTATGGTTACCAAAGGGAAAAGGGGTGGGGGAGGGATAAATTAAGAGTTTGGGATTAGCAGATAAAACTACTATATATAAAATACTATATATATATAGAACTTTATATATATATATAAAACATTGTATGTATATAAAACTTTACATATGTATAAAACTACTATTATAAAACAGATAAACAACAAAATCCTACTGTATAGCATGGGGAACTATGTTCAATATCCTGTAATAAACCTTAATGGAATAATCCATAATTCATACACACACACACACACACACACACACACACACACACACACATATGGGCTTCCCTAGTAGCTCAGTTGGTAAAGAATCTGCCTGCAATGCAGAAGACCTGGGTTCAATCCCTGGATTGGGAAGATCCCCTGGAGAAAGGAATGGCAACCCACTCCAGTATCCTTGCCTGGAGAATCTCATGGATAGAGGAGCCTGGTGGGCTACAGTCCATGGGATACCAAAGAGTTGGACATGACTGAACGACTAACACACATATACGTGTGTGTGTGTATGTATGTATATGTATATATATAAATATGTATATACATATCACTTTGCTGTACACCAGAAACTAACAAAATTGAAAGTCAATTATACTTCAATTAAGGAAAAAAACTTCAGGAGCAAAGGGTGCCTCTGTAACTTATGCTACACCCTCCAAATGCTTCCTCCCTGGAATCAAGTCTTGAGTAAAAGAGT
Organism: Giraffa tippelskirchi; assembly: GCF_054371585.1. Classification (NCBI taxonomy): domain Eukaryota; kingdom Metazoa; phylum Chordata; class Mammalia; order Artiodactyla; family Giraffidae; genus Giraffa; species Giraffa tippelskirchi. Next base: position 29,169,109 of record NC_137287.1, read on the forward strand.
ATTCACGATTGATCCTGTTGCAGCTTCCAGAGGAGACCAGTCTTTCTAAAGATTCTAGGAGCTGCCCTTTCTCACTCTAATTTTTTAAGCTTGGTTAGGGAGCTGACGGATGGAATGGGTGAATTTAACTCAGATGACCATTATATATACTACTGTGGGCAGGAATCCCTTAGAAGAAATGGAGTAGCCATCATAGTCAACAAAAGAGTCTGAACTGCAGTACTTGGATGCAATCTCAAAAACGACAGAATGATATCTGTTCGTTTTCAAGGCAAACCATTCAATATCACGGTAATTCAAGTCTATGCCCCGACAGTAATGCCAAAGAAGCTGAAGTTGAACAGTTCTATGAAGACCTACAAGACCTTCCAGAACTAACACCCAAAAAAGATGTCCTTTTCTTTATAGGGGACTGGAATGCAAAAGTAGCAAGTCAAGAAACACCTGGAGTAACAGGCAAATTTGGCCTTGGAGTACAGAATGAAGCAGGGCAAAGGCTAATAGAGTTCTGCCAAGAGAACGCACTGGTCATAGCAAACATCCTCTTCCAACAACACAAGAGAAGACTCTACACATGGACATCACCAGATAGTCGGCATCGAAATCAGATTGATTATATTCTTTGCAGCCAAAGATGGAGAAGCTCTATACATTCAGCAAAAACAAAACCGGGAGATGACTATGGCTAGGATCATGAATTCCTTATTGCCAAATTCAGACTGAAATTGAAGAAAGTGGAGAAAACCACTAGACCATTCAGGTATGACCTAAATCAAATCCCCTATGACTACACAGTGGAAGTGAGAAATAGATTTAAGGGACTAGATTTGATAGACAGAGTGCCTGATGAACTATGGGTGGAGGTTTGTGACATTGCACAGAAGACAGGAATCAAGACCATCCCCAAGAAAAAGAAATGCAAAAAAGCAAAATGGCTGTCTGAGGAGTCCTTACAAATAGCTGTGAAAAGAAGAGAAGCAAAAAGCAAAGGAGAAAAGGAAAGTTATACCCATTTGAATGCAGAGTTCCAAAGAATAGCAAGGAGAGATAAGAAAGCCTTCCTCAGTGATCAGTGCAAAGAAATAGAGGAAAGCAATAGAATGAGAAAGACTAGAGATCTCTTCAAGAAAATTAAAGATACCAAGGGAACATTTCATGCAAAGATGGGCTCAATAAAGGACAAAAATGGTAGGGACCTAACAGAAGCAGAAGATGTTAAGAAGAGGTGGCAAGAATACACAGAAGAACTGTACAAAAAAGATCTTTATGATGCAGATAATCATGATGATGTGATCACTCACCTAGATTCAGACATCCTGGAATGTGAAGTCAAGTGGGCCTTAGAAAGCATCACTATGAACAAAGCTAGTGGAGGTGATGGAATTCCAGTTGAGCTATTTCAAATCCTGAAAGATGATGCTGTGAAAGTGCTGCACTCAATATGCCAGCAAATCTGGAAAACTCAGCAGTGGCCACAGGACTGGAAAAGGTCAGTTTTCATTCCAATCCCAAAGAAAGGCAATGCCAAAGAATGCTCAAACTACTGCACAAATGCACTTATCTCACACTCTAGTAAAGTAATGCTTAAAATTTCCAATTCAGGCTTCAACAATACGTGAACCGTGAACTTCCAGATGTTCAAGCTGGTTTTAGAAAAGGTAGAGGAACCAGAAATCAAATTGCCAACATCTGCTGGATCACTGAAAAAGCAAGAGAGTTCCAGAAAAACATCTATTTCTGCTTTATTGACTATGCCAAAGCCTTTGACTGTGTGAATCACAATAAACTGTGGAAAATTCTGAAAGAGATGGGAATACCAGACCACCTGACCTGTCTCTTGAGAAACCTCTATGCAGGTCAGGAAGCAACAGTTAGAACTGGACATAGAACAACAGACTGGTTCCAAATAGGAAAAGGAGTACATCAAGGCTGTATATTGTCACCGTGCTTATTTAACTTATATGCAGAGTACATCATGAGAAACACTGGGCTGGAAGAAGCACAAGCTGGAATCAAGATTGCTGGGAGAAATATCAATAACCTCAGATATGCGGATGACACCACCCTTATGGCAGAAAGCGAAGAAGAACTAAAGAGCCTCTTGATGAAAGTGAAGGAGGAGAGTGAAAAAGTTGGCTTAAAGCTCAACGTTCAGAAAACTAAGATCATGGCATCCAGTCCCATCACTTCAAGGCAGATAGATGGGCAAACAGTGGAAACAGTGGCTGACTTTATTTTTCTGGGCTCCAAAATCACTGCAGGTGGTGACTGCAGCCATGAAATTAAAAGACACTTATTCTTTGGAAGGAAAGTTATGACCAACATAGATAGCATATTTAAAAGCAGAGACATTACTTTGCCAACAAATGTCCATCTCGTCAAGGCTATGGTTTTTCCAGTGGTCATGTATGGATGTGAGAGTTGGACGGTGAAGAAAGCTGAGCACTGCAGAATTGATGCTTTTGAACTGTGGTGTTGGAGAAGACTCTTGAGAGTCCCTTGGACTGCAAGGAGATCCAACCAGTCCATCCTAAAGGAGATCAGTCCTGGGTGTTCTTCGGAAGGACTGATGTTGAAGCTGAAGCTCCAATACTTTGGCCACCTCATGCAAAGAGTTGACTCATTTGAAAGTACCCTGATACTGGGAAGGATTGGGGGCAGGAGGAGAAGGGGACAACGGAGGATGAGATGGCTGGATGGCATCATCGACTCGATGGACATGGGTTTGGGTAAACTCCGGGAGTTGGTGATGGACAGGGAGGCCTGGCGTGCTGCGATTCATGGGGTCACAAAGAGTCAGACACGACTGAGTGACTGAACTGAAGTGAACTGATTCTTGAAGCCACCCTGCCTTTTCCCAGCAAACTCCCTTTCTCCCTTGGTTAATTAGTAACTTCCTATGACTTAGGACTGAAGAACCCTAACTCCTTGTATGCACTTTGCAATTTTTAGGATACCAGTGGTGACACAACCTTACTCTGTCTTTCTCCCTCTTTCTCTCTTTCCCATTGCTGAGCCTGAAATACCCTGCTCACCTATCCTCTCCACTGTTTCTTCATCTTTTCAGACCCAGGTCAAATGTTGTTTCCTCAATCGAATATCCCAGAGAGATCGATGTTGTTTCCTCCTTGTCCCCCACAGTGTTCCTGCCTCCCATGTAGCATCCGTTCTATCACACTGCTAGTTTTGTTTGCGTGTCTGCCTTCCTGCCATGGACCACTCCTCTGGGTTTACGATCAAATTTCTGAAGGCCACCCACATGATGCTGAGCACAGTGTCACACACAGGCTCCCTGTTCATCCATCGTTCCTGGGAATGTCAGTGGATGGATGGATGCACTGACCCCACCGAGGGACAGAAGGTCTGAAGGTTGTCAGATGCCCTGACCGAGAGCAGTTGTGCTGAATTTTCTCAGAATACACCTGTAGTGGGTTTATAGTCATCTGTTCAAAGTGCTCTGGGCCAAAACCAAAGAGTTTATTCCTCCTGATGAGCAGAGGACAAAGAGTGCAAAGTCACTCGGACCTCTAAGATTCTCTTTTATCACAAATAACATGGATTTTTTTTTTCTGATTATAAAAGCAGTACAAACATAGTGTCAGGAATTTATGTAATACCTGAAAGACAGAAAGGAAAAAATAAGAATGCCTCATAGCCCTGGCACCCAGAGATAAATGCTGTCATTTTAAAGTACTTTATTCTAGTCTTTTTTTCCTCCAGGTACCACAATTTGTAGATATATTTATTTATGCACATTTTTGTTATGTGCTTTCTTGCATTTGATCTTAGATAGTGCCCATTTTCTTTTATGTACCACTTTTATTTGTTTTTTATTTTTTATTGAAGTATAGTTGATTTACAATGTTATGTTAGTTTCAGGTATACAGCAAAGTGATTCGTGTGTGTGTGTATGTATCCTTTTTCAGATTCTTTTCCCTTATATAGTATTACAAAATATTGAGTATAATTCCTTGTGCTATACAGTAGATATATGTTAGTTATCTATTTTATATATGAAAAAAGTGAAAGCATCTGACACTTTCAGACTCCATGGACTATAGCCCACCAGGCTCCTCTGTCATGGAATTCTTCAGGCAAGAACACTGGAGTGAGTAGCCATTCCCTTCTCCAGTGTATATATGTTAATCCCTAATTCGAAATTTATCCTTCCTCTCCTTCCCGCTTTGGTAACCATAAATTTGTTTTCTATGTCTGTGGGTCTAATTCTGCTTTGTATACAAGTTCATTCAAATCATATTTTTTTTAGATTCCACATTAAAGTGACATCATGTGATGTTTATCTTTGTATGTTTGACTTCACTTTAGTATGATAATCTCTAAGTCCATCCATGTTGCTGCCAATAGTATTATTCCATTCTTTTGTATGGATGAGTAATATTCCATTCTGTACATATTATGTACTGCTTTTAGAGTCTGTATGATAGTCCATCCTATAGAGAAACTAACATTGCGTTCATCAGTCTTCTCACTTGCTATATCTATGATGTCCTCTTTTTGGTGTGTGGTTGTAAATAATACTGAACTGAGGTTTGGGAGGGGGTTAATAAATAGTATCCTCTCAGGACTTCCCTGGTGGCCTAGTGATTAAGAATCCCACTGCTGGACATACACACCGAGAAAACCAGAATTGAAAGAGACACGTGTACCCCAATGTTCATTGCAGCACTGTTTATAATAGCCAGGACATGGAAGCAACCTAGATGCCCATCAGCAGATGAATGGATAAGGAAGCTGTGGTACATATACACAATGGAATATTACTCAGCCATTAAAAAGAATACATTCGAGTCAGTTCTAATGAGGTGGATGAAACTGGAGCCTATTATACAGAGTGAAGTAAGCCAGAAAGAAAAACACTAATACAATATACTAACACATATATATGGTATTTAGTCAATCGGTAAAGATAACCCTGTATGCGAGACATCAAAAGAGACACAGATAAATAGAACAGTATTATGGACTCTATGGGAGAGGATGAGGGCGGGATGATATGGGAGAATGGCATGGAAGCATGTAAATTATCATATGTGAAACGAATCGCCAGTCCAGGTTCAATGCATGATACAGGGTGCTCCGGGCTGGTGCACTGGGATGACCCGGAGGGATGGGATGGGGAGAGAGGTGGAAGGGGGGTTCTGGAAGGGGAAAACATGTACACCCATGGTGGATTCATGTCAATGTATGGCAAAACAAATAAAAAAATAATAAAAATTAAAAAAAATAAAAAAAAGAATCCACTTTGCAATGCAGGAGATGTGGGTTCGATCCCTGGTTGGAGAACTGAGATCCCATGTGTCCTGGAGCAACTAAGCTTGTGCATCTCAACTACTAAAGCCAGTGTGCTCCAGAGCCTGTGTGCCACAACTACTGAGCCCAAGTGCTACAACTCGAGAGTCCATGCACCCCATCAAAAAGATCCCACATGATGCAACTAAGACCCAATACAGCCAAATAAATAAATAACTTAAATGAAAAATAGTACCCTCTTGTCTCCACCCTCAGAGCCTGTTGAAGGTTAGACACACAGAAATTAGGACAAATAAGGATCTATCAACTTAGTTACTGATAATCGCGTACTAATTTGGAGGATGTAGAACCACAAAGAACTCCCTGATGCCACATTCCAGAATATTTTTTCCAGCTTTGTTGAGATACAGTTGACCTATGACATTGTATATGTTTAAGATGTAAAAGTAAAGGCTTGATCCATGTACATATCATGAACTGTTTCCCACAATAATCTTAGTTAACACATCCATCACCTTGCACAGTTCCAGTTATTTTTGTGTGAATGGTGAGACATTTAAGAACTACCCTCTTATCAGCTTTCAAGTGTCAAATGCAGTTTTGTTAGCTCCATTCTCCACACTGTACATGAGATCCCCAACACTGATTCATCTCATAACTGGAAGTTTAGACCCTTGGGACAATACTTTCCCATTTCCCCCACCCCTCAGCCTCTGGAAACCACCAATCAGTTTTCTGTTTCTAAGAGTTCATTTTTTTTTAATATTTCACTTGTAAGTGAGGTCATGCTTTATTGGTCTTCCTCAGTCTGGCTTATTTCACTGAGCACGATGTTCTGAAATTTCATTCATGTTATCACAAATGGCAAGATTTCCTTCTTTTTATGGCTGAGTTATATATACATACAATTGTTGTTGTTCAGTCACCCAGTCGTGTCTGACTGTTTGTGACCCCATGGACTGCAGCATGCCAGGCCTCCCTCTCCCTCACCATCTCCCAGAGTTTGCCCAAGTTCATGTTCATTGCATTGGTGATGCCATTCAGCCATTTCATCCTCTGATGCCCTCCTCTCCTACCCTTGATCTTTCTCAGCATCAGGGACTTTTTCAATGAGTCATCTGTTCGAATCAGGTGACCAAAATACTGGAACTTCAGTTTCAGCATCAGTCCTTCCAGTGAATATTCAGGGTTGATCTCCCTTAAGATTGACTGGTCCAAGGGACTTTCAGAAGTCTTCTCCAGCACCACAGTTAGAAGGCATCAATTCTTTGGCGTTCTGCTTTCTTTACTGTCCAGCTCTCAAAACCATATGTGACCACTATATACATACATACATACATACATATATATATATATATATATATATATATAATACATTGCATGTCATCTATTAGAGAGAGAGACAGAGGGAGAAGAGAGCAGTAGACACCTTCTTATGTGAGGAGTCAGATTCCACCCAGAGGGAGAGGGTAGAGAAGGCAGGACCCCTCAGACCCCATGTCTTCTCCCAAATTCACCAACTGAATGGATCTCACCCTTGTCCCCCGAGAGCTCAAGAAGTAATACTTTAGTGGACATCTTCCACTTGACCAATTGTGTTGGATATTCTGAAGCACAAGTCCATAAGTATTTTCTTTTTATTTACTTATTTATCTATTTTTTTGCTTTACAATATTGTACTGGTTTTGCCATACATTGACATGAATCCACCATGGGTGTACATGTGTTCCCCTTCCAGAACCCCCCTCCCACATCCCTCCCCATCCCATCCCTTGTAAGTATTTTCTTAAGGAAGATTTCTATAAGAGTTATTGAGAAGTTGAATATTTTTAAGACTTTTGAGACACATTTTCAATTTGTTCACTGTAAAGTTTGTTCAAATTTACCATGCCACCAGCAGTGTATACAGTTGACCATGTCACTGAATCTTCATAAGCATTGGGCAGTGCCACTTTAAAGCTGTTCTTCTCTGTTTGATTGAAAAAAAAGAGCAGCTTATTTTTTCATTTGTGTTTATCTGCATAGAAAGAAAGCTGATAACTTTTTTCATCTGTCATTTGAGCTTTTGCTCTAAATAAGCCAACCATTCATGCCCTTTGGCCATTTTTCTACTGAATTTTAATTTCTGAATGGGTTTTATATACTAAGTATAACAAATTTGTCTGCTATATTTTTAATTTAGTTTTTTTCTTTTATTTTGTTGATATTTTAAATAAGTTATATATTATGAATTTGTTGAGTATTTTTTATTCTTCCGTTGCTTACAAATTTATTCCTTTTCAGATATAACTTGCCTGTACCTTTTTATGGTTTTATTCATATATTTACACCTAACATTTTAATCTGGTTAGAGTTTACTTTGGTGTGTGTTGTCAGGCTTATTTCTGTTCTTCCATAACAAATAGATACTTCATTGTCCCGGAACTTATTGCTATTTTATGTAGTATCTTATTAGAAATTTAATATCTAGCAGGACAAGGTGCCTCTCATTTTACACCTCTCTTATATCGCCTCATTCTATATTTTCAAATGAAACTTAGAATAATTTTACTGCATTCTAAAAAATTTCCCAAAAAAGGACAATGCCAAAGAATGTTCAAACTACCAGGCAATTGTGCTGAGTTCACATGCTAGCAAGGTAATGCTCAAAATCCTTCAAGCTAGGCGTCAATAGTATGTGAACTGAGAACTTCCAAATGTTCAAGCTGGATTTAGAAAAGGCAGAGGACCCAGAGGTCAAATTGCCAACATCTATTTGTATCATAGAAAAAACAAGGGAATTCCAGAAAAACATCTACTGCTGCTTTATTGACTACACTAAAGCCTTTGACTGTGGGGATCACAACAAACTGGGAAATTCCTAAAGAGATGGGAATGCCAGACCACCTGACCTGCCTCCTGAGAAATCTGTATGCAGGTCAAGAAGCAACAGTTAGAACTGGACATGGAAAAAAGGACTGGTTCCAAGTTGGGAAATGAGTACATTAAGGCTGTCTATTGTCGCCCTGATTATTTAACTTATATGCAGATTGCATCATGTGAAATGCCGAGCTGGATGAATCACAAGCTGGAATCAAGATTGGTGGGAGAAATACCAATACCTCAGATATGCAAGTGACACCATCCTAATGGCAGAAAGCAAAGAGGAAGTTAAGAGCCTCTTGATGAAGGTGAAAGAGGAGAATGAAAAAGCTGGCTTAAAACTCAACATTCAAAAAACGAAGTCATGGCATACAGTCCCATCACTTCATGGCAAATAGATGGGGAAACAGTGGAAACAGTGACAGACTTTCTTTTCTTGGGCTCCAAAATCACTGTGGACAGTGAGTGTGGCCATGAAATTAAAAGATGCTTGCTCCTTGGAAGAAAAGCTATGACAAACCTAGACAGCCCGTTAAAAAGCAGAGATATCACTTTACCAACAAAGGTCCATCTAATCAAAGCTATGGTTTTTCCAGGAGTCATGTATGGATGTGAGAGTTGGACCATAAAGAAGGCTAAGTGCCAAAGAACTGATGCTTTCAAACTGTGGTGCTGCAGATGACTCTTGAGAGTGCCTTTCACAACAAGGTGATCAAACCAGTCAGTCCTAAAGGGAATCAACCCTGAATATTCACTGGAAGGACTGATGCTGAAGCTGAAGCTCCAATACTTTGGCCACCTGAGGCAAAGAACCGACTCATCAGAAAAGACCCTGATGCTGGGAAAGATTAAAGGCAGGAGGAGAAGCAGGCAAGAGAGAATGGAATGGTTAGATGGCATCATTGACTCAATAGACATGAGTTTGAGCAAACTCTGGGTGATAGTGAAGGACAGGGAAGCCTGGCATGCTGCAGTCCGTGGGATCACAAAGAGTCAGACATGACTGAGTGACTGAACAATAACAACAACAAATTTCTTTTATTTATTTATTTATTGAAGTATAATTGCTTTACAATGTTGTGTTAGTTTTTGCTGTACAACGAAGTGAATCAGCTGTATGCATACATATATCCCCTCCCTCATGGACCTCCCGCACTGCCCATCCCACCCTTCTAGGTCATCACAGAGTCAGTACAGAGTGTCAAAAAACCTTCATATCATATATATTGTGTGCGTGTTTTGCCTATGAGTTCTGGGCTTTTGTTGTTGTTGTTGTTTTTGCTGCTGGAAATCAACTGTTTTGTATTTTCTAATTCCTTTGTTTTAAACATGTAGGAAGATGTAAATGTATTAATTTTGCAACTCATTACCTTCAAAACATTTTTATTATTTCCATTTTCCCAGCTCATATTTTTTTTCTAAGTAGGTAATCATATCTTGTGGAAAGAGTAGTAAATGTCCCTATTCCTTTATTTCTCATGATCTGTTGGATAGATTAGAATATCCAGCACATTAATAAACAACAGTGGGTTGCCTTGTCTTATTGGTAATGTTAATAGAACTATCTCCTTAACCACTGACTTCAGATAATTAAAAAAATTGTGTTGAGGCACTTTCATCTTATTTTAGTTGCATTAAGTTTTTGTTAGTAATGCAGTGAGTGTGGACTTCCTCAGAAGCCTCCTCTTTTTCTTTTTTGAGGATGATTTTATCATTGCTTTAGGAGATTTGGTGGTGATTCTTGGGTCATAAGGGCTTCCCTGGTAGCCCACTCAGAAAAGAATCTGACTGCTGTGCAGGAGACCCCAGTTCGATCCTTGGGTCAGGAAGATCCCCTGGAGGAGGGCATGGCAACCCACTCCAGTGTTCTGGCCTGGAGAATCCCCATGGACAAAGGTGCCTGGTAGGCTACAGTCCATGGGGTCACAAAGAATCAGACATGACTGAGCAGCTAAGCACAGCACAACACAATAATCTTTCCTCCTCAAGTACTGGCAATATGGAAGAAAAGTTTGAGACCCATATCATGTTTTCATCTTCCCAGGTAAACCATTTTTCAGTTATGTTTCATTTTCTGCCTGGCTGCATGTAGGGTTTTAAACATTTTTCCTTGAAATTCTAAAACTTAACCAGATTGTATCTAGATGGTGTCATTCAGTGTATCTATTAGAATTACAAATTCAGATCATCCATAACCTGAAAGGTGTGTTGCTATGTTATCTCTCTGATTATTGCTTTTGTCTTTTCTTATGATTGTGGTTTAGAAACATCAGTGGTGCCCTGAATCTCCATGTTTTGTTCTATGATCTGATATATCTCTTACCATTTCACATCTTTATTCTTTTATACAGGATTCCCTGATAACTCGGTAAAGAATCCACCTGCATTGCGGGAGACCTGGGTTCAATCCCTGGGTTGGGTAGATCCCCTGGAGACGGGAAAGGCTACCCACTCCAGTATTCTGGAAAGGCTACCCATTCCAGTATTCTTTTATACTGCATTCTGGATGAGATTTGTGTGTGCTACACACATCAGTGCTTAGTTTCTGTAGTATTCTGCATGTTTATAATGTAAGGTTTAATTTTGCTACTACATTTTGTATTTCTTTGCACTGTTTCTATATCTTGTCAGGACATTTTCTTCTCTGTCCTTCTTTCTCCCGATTCCCTTTTAGTTATAATACTATCATATGTATTTTACCTGAAATATTATTCATTGATCAAACGTTTTATTTCAATCGCTAAACTTTGAGTTAATAAGTTCTTTTCAGAATCTAAAAGTAACATATATTTACTGAAAAAAATTTAAGAAATACAGAGAAATATTTAGAAGAATATAAAATGACCATTATTCCATTAAAAAATCACTGCCAGGATAATGGGGTAATTTTTTTTTTTATGGATTGGAAAACTTAATATTATTCTTTTTTGAATTTATTATTAACTGGAGGATAATTGCTTTATAATGCTGTTTGTTTCTGCCATACAACGATGTGAATCAGCCATGAGTATACATATATCTCCTCCCCACCCCATCCCACCTCCCCTAGGTCATCACAGAGCACCAGGCTGAGCTCCCTGTGTTACATAGGAACTTCCCACTAGCTTTCTATTTTACTCCTCTGCTGTTCTTGCCTGGAGAATCCCAGGGATGGCAGAGCCTGGTGGGCTGCCATCTATGGGGTCGCACAGAGTCAGACACGACTGAAGTGACTTAGCAGCAGCAGCAGTGTATATATGTCACTGCTACTCTCCCAATTCATCTCATCCTCTTTTAGTCAAAATTTTTATTTCCTTGGTATACATTTTTTCTTTTATTTTGAAGTCACTATAGACCTACCGGCCACTGCAAATATAGCATATAGGGTCCCATGAGCCCTCTACTCTGGTTCCCTCAGCAGTGCCGTCTCATAGAACTTTAGCATAGTATGAATCTAAGAAGTTGACATTGGTAAAATACTGTTTCCTAGACACAGATTTTACCAAGTTTTTAGCATTTTTTACATGCATTTATTTGCATGTGTATGTGTATATATCTATGCAATTTCAGCCCCTGGATAGGTTATGGAACCACTAGTATAATCGAAATACAAAGCTAGTCCATCAGTACAAAGGAACTCCCTGCTACTACCTTCTTATATTCACACCTCCATCCTTGTATCTTGGCAACCACGAACTAATCTGTTTTCATCTCTTTAGTTTTGTCATATCAAAATTGCTATATAAATGGAATCACGCAGTATACAACCTTTGGGGATTGACTTATTTTACAATGCATAATGCCTTTGAGATACACCCAGGATGTTGTGTGTACCAATACATGGGTGGATCAGAGTTTATATAAACATACACCCACTGAAAAACATTTAAGTTGCTTCCAGTTTTGTTTTTTTTTTTCCTCCTATTACGAAGAAAGCTGCTGTGAACATTCAAGCACAGACTGGGATTTTTGGCATTCATTGTTTTTAAATTCTATTCTTAAAATCTAACATTCTATTGTAAGTGTTTCTCCATATCGTTCTTTCGTCTTTGAAGACATGGTTTTTAATGCCTGCATAGTATTCTACCATATGGCTGGGCCTCCATTTATTTAACCATTTCCCTATAAGTTCATATTTCTTTGAATTTTATCAAGAGCTCACTAGATGCTCTTTAAATTTTTCTTCTTTTTCTCAGTAAATCTTTTTAAAATGTGTGTGCTTTCTGTGCATTTTGAGTGCAATGTTTCATGGTTTTTATGATAGGAAGTTGTTTCATAGACTCCAGGTTGTTGGTTTTATAAAATTCTTCTTTCAAACTGGTTTTTTTTTTTTGCTGCACTATGCAGCATATGGGACCCTGGCTCCCAGACCAGGGATGGAACCTGTGCCCCTTGCAATGGAAGCATGAAACCTTAACCACTGGACAACCAATTGTTGATCAGTTGCTCAGGTGTGTCTGACTCTTTTTGACCCCATGGACTGCAGCACACCAGGCTTCCCTGTCCTTCACCATCTCCCGGCGTTTGCTCAAACTCATGTCCACTGAGTCAGTGATGCCATCCAACCATCTCATCCTCTGTTGCCACCTTCACCTCATGCCCTCAATCATTCCCAGCATCAGAGTCTTTTCCAATGAGTCGGCTCTTGCATCTGGTAGCCAAAGTATTAGAGTTTCAGCTTCAGCATCAGTCCTTCCAGTGAATATTCAGATTTGATTTCCTTTAGGATTGAAATCCCTAAAGTCTTCTTCAGTCTTCTCAAAAATGAAGAGAAGCTTGGTATTTGGTGATAGGTTGGGTGGATTTTCCTCTGTACTCCTAATTGTCCGCCGGGGTACAATTACACCTCCCTCTCTCAGACTTTTTGAAGGATGGCTGATTAATATATTCTGCCAGCCATACTTCTGAAGCTAGTGGCTATATAGTGAGTATGAGTGTAAGAGACAGCTTTACCCCACTGATGCTGCAGTGGGAATTTATTCATGGATTATTTAACAGGGTGTGTTGTCCTTCCCTTGTCTGGAGCAGCACGTTAAATCCTACACACGGTACAACACTCTGGGACTTTCCTGGTGGCCCGGTGGTTAAGACTCTGCACTCCCAACACAGGGGACCTGGGTTCTATCAGGGAACTAGATCCCACACGCCACAACTAAAGTTCCAGCATTATGCAACTAAGACTCGGTACATCCAAATAAATAAATAAATTTTATTTATTTATTTAAAAGCCAAATAAATAAAATTTAAAAAGTACACTGTCCCTACTGCTCCCTATCTCTCCCTGACTCCTCCTGCTTTGGTTGTCATATCTCCCATCCCCGGCAACAATAAGCAACTGCTGTTCACTCTTTCTCTGCATCCTTCGCAACGTCACAATTCCAGCTACTGTGGTCCCTACGTGACTATAATAAGAAAGATGCAGTGTTGGGGGGATGGGGACCAGTGAAGGAATCATGACCACATCAGAACGTGTCTCCTACATAGCAGAAGCTCACGTGTCTCAGATACCAGAGCTCAGGGAAAATCTATTACCTTTTCCCTTCCTGATCTTGCTGAGACAGCTCAGGTGGCCAAGAGTGACTTCTTCATGGAAATGTCTCCTAGAGTCTGGCTAGTGCTATTCCAACCATGCATCTTGATGTGGCTTGTAATTATTTTCACAGAAAAGAGGTGCTGTGAAAATCAGGCATCTCTAGAGTTTCACCCTCATTATCCAGAAGTCTGTAATAGCTTTGTGATCTAAGACAATGGTACTGGGGGCAGGGTCTTATTCTTCTCCAAATGATGACGACTGTCAATTCTGAAACACTTCCTTGTTTAAAACACTTAATATACATTATCTCAGCTCATTCACCTAGTTTCTGAGCACCTGTTATACGCCAAGCACTGGGGACACCAAATGAATGACACATTTCTTTTCTTTTTGCTTCAAATCCTTCAGTGATGTCACATAATACTTAGAATAAAATTTTTATTCCATCACTACTCGGGCTGACCCTTTCTGTCCCTCCAATCTCATCTTCTCTCTCTTATACCCATTTTCCATTTCTCTTAAGCCACAGAGGTCTCTGATTTGTTTCTCCTTCCCACCTCCAAAATCTGTTATTTCTTTTGCCTGAAATTCTCTTTTTTTATTAACTCGCTGCTTCTTGTCATTCAAATCTCAGCTTAAATGTCACCTCCTAGAGAGGTTAAAAGGTTCTGCTTCAAATGATCAAATATTGGAAACAAAAGCATTCTTCCCCAGTCAAATCATTACTTGTATTATCTGCAATCAATTAGCTAATTGATCAATAGCTAGTAAGTATCCACTATGAGTCAGACATTGTTTGGCATGTGTATACAGTTCATGCCCAGTTGCTCTGTTGTGTCTGACACTTTGCAACACCATTGGTGGACTGCAGCCCACCAGGCTCCTTTATTCATAGAATTTTCTAGGCAGGCATAGTGGAGTGGCTTACATTTCCTACTCCAGGAGTTCTTCCCAACTCAGGGATTGACCTGCATCTCCTGTGTCTGCTGCATTGGCAGGCATATTCTTTAGCACTGAGCCACCTGTGAAGCACTGTGTATACAGTGAAAGAGAGCTTAACTTGACCCTTGACTATTTGGAGTCTACATTCTTTTGGGATTTGACAGTTTTCAAATAGATCACTAATAAGAACATGCTGTAAAGTTTAAGGGACTCTACTCAGTACTCTGTGAAAGTGAAAGTGTTAGGCGCTCAGTTGTTTCTGACTCTTTGTGGCCCTGTGAACTGTAGCCCTCCAGGCTCCTCTGTCCTTGGAATTCTGCAGGCAGTAATACTGGAGTGGGTTGCCATTCACTTCTCCAAGGGATCTTCCTGACCCCATGATCAAACTCAGGTCTCCTGCATCTCAGGTAGATTCTTTACAGTTTGAGTTACCAGGGAAACCTTGGAGATATATATATATAGCAGATTCACTTTACTGTATGCCTGAAACTAACACAACATTATAAATCAACTATACTAAAAAAATAAAAATTAAAAAAATTAAAAAAAACACACACAAAAAAAACAGACCAGACATTGGCAGAGGATGGGCAGGAGAGGTGAAAAAGATGATGTCATCCTAGGAAGAAAGCTAGGTTGCCCTAAAACCTCTTGCTAGGAATCCTCACTGGTTTCTCCCCTTTGATTTCTAATCTGCTCATTTATGAGTTCAGATTCTGAAGGAAAAAGGATTAATTTTTCGTGACCTGAAGGCTCTCCAAGAGCACCATTATCGTTGCCTATTTAGGAATCTGGCCCACCTCCCAGCTCCAATCCCAGGAGTGATTCACCTGGGATTGAGTAAGGACGCAGGGCTCCGAGCACACTGGCCACGGTGTTTGTCCACAGAATGTTCCCATGGAGGCTCTGTTTGACTTTTGCTTTTCCCTTCCTTGTGAAGAAATTGACTAGGACTCGTTGTCATGGTGATGCAGGATGCTGAGAACCTTGCTCTGAGAGAACATTTTCTTTGTTCTTCCTTCCTAGTGGAGAGGTGAGATGGGTGGGGCTAGGAATGGAGTCTGGAATCTGAAACGGGCAAATACTTCAATTTCAGAGGCCACTGGCTCTGGTTTACAAGCCCAACCCTGCCACAAATAAGCTATTTAATCCCAGCAGGTAGCTTAACCCTACTTAACCCTTAGCTTCAGTTTCCTCATCAGAAATTGGGGATAAGAAAAAGCTTTATTTTAGAGTTTCTCAAAAACCAATGAAGTTATTCCTTTAAGTGTTTAGGTTAGTACCTGGCACACAGTAAGGCAATTATTACTTTCAGAATATTGCAGTTGCAGTATTTGCAATGGTTACTTTTATGACTATTGCTACTATCATCACCATCTCCTCATCATCAACTCTGTCCTCGTCATCCTCACCAACAGTTTCCCAGTGATATCTTTGTAGAGAAAAGTGAAAGTGAAAGTTGCTCAGTTGTGTCTGACTCTTTGTGACCCCATGGACTGTAGAGTCCATGGAATTCTCCAGGCCAGAATACTGGAGTGGGTAGCGTTGTTCTTCTCCAGGGGATCTTCCCAACCCAGGGATCAAACCCAGGTCTTCTGCATTGCAGGTGGGTTATTTACCAGCTGAGCCACCACGGAAGCCCTTGTAGAGGAAAAATTCATAGCAAAGAACAAAGAGACCCAAGTTCAAATCCTGATTTCACTACTTATGAGCAAGTCTATTGATACAACTGTCTTAGAAAACAGAGACAATGAAATCTATCTTTTTTCAGGGTTATTTTAAAGAGTCAGTGAACTTAGTGAGGTAAAAATGTCCAGCACGAAACAAGTGCTTATCAGAGATGAGTTGAACTGAGTTTGAATCATACTCCTGCAGCAAAATAGCCTTTGGTTTTAGGATATGTCTTTCACTGCCAAAACTTGAAAGGGATTTAAAAATTAAAGAAAAAATTAAAACCAATATTCCCCTCCCCCAGTGAGTGAAAACCGAAGAACATCTTGCACGTGGTGATATAGTGCTGGACAGTCAACTGGCTGATTGACAGATGTCTGCTGAGCACCTTCTGCATGTTGATTGCTGTTCCTGGCGCTCTTCAGAAAGAAGGAAGACACAGAAGCCCCCAAAGGGCCTGTGTAAGTCACACAGATATGGCACCAAGAAGACAATTGGGCAAGGCATTGGAGACCCTGTAGTTCCCAGATAAAAGGCTCAGACTCAGTTTATTTTAAGGACCTTCAGATTTTGGCCTCTCTATCTCTTCCTGCAGACTTATTTCTTACCATTCTTCACAAACACTCCAGCCCCAGTTAGTATGATTGTGTAATACTCCTTCATGCCCCAGTGATTTTGTTCCTGCTATGACTTCTGCCCAGACCACTCTGTCCAAAACTTTTTATGCTCTTCATCTTTGCAAACTCAGTGATGACCAATGTCCCCCCAGGGGTGCCCTTTATGACCTACCATCTTGTTTGTCTACTATCTGTCAGTTAGTCTCTCAGTCATGTCCAACTCTTTGTGACCCCATGGGTAGTAGCCCATCTGGATCCTCTGTCCATGGAATTTTCCAGGCCAGAATACTGGAGTGGGTTGCTGTTTTCTTCTCCAGGGGATCTTCCCAACCCAGGGATCAAACCCGGGTCTTCTGCATCACAGGCAGATTCTTTACCACCTGAGCCACCAGGGAAGCCCATGTCTACTATTTAAATATGGTGATGGTGGTGGTGGTTTAGTCACTAAATCATGTCTGACTCTTGTGACCCCATAAACTGCAGCCTGCCAGGCTCCTCTGTCCATGAGATTCTTCAGGCAAGAATACTGGAGAGGGTTGCCATTTCCTTCTCCAGGGGATCTTCCTGATCCTGGAATCAAATCTGGGTCTCCTGTATTGCAGGCAGATTCTTTACCAATTGAGCTATGAGGGAAGCCCCATTTAAATATGGTATCTACTGTATTTCTATCTATTTTCTGATCAGTTGAGCCATATGAAATAGCCATTTTGGATATTAAAAGTGGTTGAATATCATCAGTTTCATTTGGTTAGAACAAATCTCATGTCCTATGTATGACTCTGTGCACTGCTTCCAAACCCCACCCTTAACCCACACAATCCCAACCCCCTCCCCCACTTTTGACCTTGGGAAAGTTATTTAACTGTTCTATGTCTCAGTTTCCCTATTTGTAAAGTAGAAATAATTTATCCTATCTCATAATATTTATGGGGAGATTATATATACAATTTAACAGACTCTCAGGCATATGAAAAGTGAAAGGCGCTCAGTTGTGTCCAACTCTTTGTCCATGAAATATATAGTCCATGGAATTCTTCAGGCCAGAATACTGGAGTGGGTAGCCTTTCCCTTCTCCAGGGGATCTTCCCAGTGCAGAGATTGAGCCCAGGTCTCCCCACATTGCAGGCAGTTTCTTTACCAGCTGAACCACAAGGGAAGCCCTTGCATATAATTAATAATAAATAACAGAAAGTGTTAACTTATAGTCACTGGTTTATTTTACTGGACTCCTCATTTACACTATAAGATCATTGAGGACATATACTGAATATTATTTGACTTTATTACCCTGTAGCTAAGAAAAGCAACAAAGATAGGTGACTAATAGATGTTTATTGAGTAAATAAAGACCTAGGTATGAGTTCCCATGCAGACATACACCAGCTATATGATCTTGGACAAGCCAGTCAGCCCTCTGAAACTCTTTTTTTTTTAATCTGTAAAATGAGAATAATAATTTTAAAATGCCTTTTATACAGGACTTCCTGGTGGTCCAGCGGTTAAGACTTCACCTTCCAATGCAGGGGGTGAGGGTTTTATCCCTGGTTGGGGAGCCAAGATATCCACATGCCTCATGGCCAAAAACCAAACATAAAATGGAAGCAATATTGTAACAAATTCAATAAAGACTTTTAAAATGATCCACATCAAAAGAATCTCTAAAAAAATAAAATACCTTTTCTATCTCCTAACATTTTCTGTAGCTATTGAACAACATTCATTAATTCTACAAATATTTTTAGTGTCTGCTATATACATGCTTGAAAATATACATACTGCCAAAATATTTTGGCAGTGAAGCTGCGTTGTCATCTGTAAAACTCTAATCATATATGAGAGGTAACCTCTTTCTTTATAGAAAGAATCAACCACTGGGCATGGAAAAAAAAAAAAGATATCTTCATATGAAACTTCCTAGATGATAGAGAAAAATGAAGCATTTACACTGATTCTGAGACCCGAGGTCTGATAGTAGAGCAATAACAGTCCATAATTAGATTTTTAAAAATTGTCCTGAAATACACATTTCACAGTCTTTGACATAAAGTTAAAAATAATTCCTTCCTCTACAGCTTGAGGAAGTTGAATATCCTTAAAGTGAAAGTGAAGTGAAAGTGAAAGTCGCTCAATCGTGTCCGACTCTTTGCGAACCCATGGATTATATAGTCCATGGAATTTTCCAAGCCAGAATACTGGAGTGGGTAGCCTTTCCCTTCTCCAGGAGATCTTCCCAACCCAGGGATTGAACCCAGGTCTCTCGCATTGAAGGCAGATTCTTTACCAGCTGAGCCACAAGGGAAGCCCTGAATATCCTTAGACTGTGTATATTTAATGCAGAGTGAAGAAGGCTAGGGTGATAAAGCCATGAGGGGCCTTACAGGGGAAGGGAAGGGGTGATGGTTGTTCGGGGTCAAGTTCACTAGCTAACAGGTCTCCCTGGTGGCCCATCATCTTTCTAAAAACATCAGAGGGAAGGATTGAAATTGACACTATGGTTTGCTACTTGAGATATGAGCCAAGTTCAAGGACTGGCCTATAAGAAGCTCTCTTTGACCTCACTGAGTTTCATTGATTGCTTAAAAGGGACTCCCCCTCCCCAATTCCAGACTAGCCCTACCACCCCACACTCCCAAGAACATCTCCATCGTCCCAACACCAACTGTACCAGCACAAATGCATACACAAGCAATGGGGAGGGAGGTAGGAGTTGTTCACTCAGAACAAGGACCAGGAAGATGAGCAAACAACCCTGCAACTTGGTGCAGAACCAAGAAGCAAAGATCCTCAAGGGAAAGGGGTAGGGAGAGAATTATTGTGAGTGCCCCCTGAGTGCCTACCATGTGCACGACTCTGGAATAGAGGATTTACACACATCCGGGTTAAAATAAAGGATTATTCCAGAAAAATGTTCTTCTCATTTGATAAATGGACAAAGTCAAAGCAGACATGAATTGGAGTAAAAATGAGTTGGCAGGAAGTCTAAAATTTTTACAAAATAAAAATTTTTTAAAATCTAGATTGACAGATATTAATCTGTTACTAGAGTGTTGACTCTTGGTTGCAAGATATAGAAATCCAATGATACTTAGAAAAGCAGAATGTTTGGGTGACCCACGGAAGCCATGAAGGCAATGCCCCTGGACCTCAGATCTAATGGGAATCAAGGACTTGGATAATCCTTGGGTAATCCAGGACTCTCCAGATAATCTCTTCTCTCAATCTGCCTCCTCTCTGAGTGTTTATTCCATTTTCCTGCTGTCTCCCACACTGGCTTTCTCCAATTCTGAAAACACCTCTCAAGCTTTGCCTCTTTACAGTCCTGCAGATAGATAGGATGCCTTTCCCGGTTCCAGGTCCCCAATTCTCAGAAAAGGAATCTGATAGTGTTAGATGCCCATCCATGGACAATCTGAAATCAACTCTGTGCAGGACTGGGATAACACTTTTCTAACAAGGCAGCTTCTAGAATAAACTTCTGGATGGAGTGAGAGGGGAGACCAGGGATGTCTGGGCAGATACTCAGCATGAGGGTGAAAGGATAAAATGGTGTAAGAAAAAGGGCTTGAGTGTTGTTCCTGCAGGATAGAAATACCTACCATTCAGGAGCTTACTGTATAACCAAAGAGGTAACATTTACCAACGATCAGTGCTAGTGTCTGAAGCCTGGCTGCAGGCATGCTGGGCATTTGTACTTGGTCGTGGGCTGAAACAGTGTGAAAAGGAGAAGGAGTGTGATCAGCAGTTAGTTATGCATGTATTATCCATGTCTTGTATTGGTGCTTTGTTTACATACATTGCATGCAACTTTTATTCCCATCTTGTTGTCATGGAAACTGAGACCCCAGGAGGTGAGGTGACTTCCTCAAAGTCACAATTGTAACTAGTAGTAAAAACAGATTCGAAGCCATGGAGCAGAGGGAGAAAGGTCCAAGAGGGAGGGAATATATGTATTCATAGAGCTGATTTGGGCTTTCCAGGTGGCACTAGTTATAAAGAACCCACCTACCAATGCAGGCGACGTAAAAGATGAGTGTTTGATCCCAAGGTTGGGAAGATCTCCTGGAGGCGGGCATAACAACCCACTACAGTATTCTTGCCTGGAGAATTCCATGGACAGAGGAGCCTGGGGGACTGCAGTCCATAGGGTTGCAAACAGTCGGATACCACTGAAGCGACTCAGCATGCACGCATAGCTGATTCACTTCAGTGTACAGTAGAAACAAACACAACACTGTAAAGCAATTGTACTCTGGTAAAAAAACAAAGACAAATTGTAAAAGTGGTGCCATTTCTAAATCCTCTGTTACTCTGAAATCAGGCTCATCCCTGTTATTTTTTCGAACTTCAAAAAAGTTTGAACTTTAAAGCATAAAGTTAGGTGGCAAAGATTTGGTTTCCTTCCGATTTCTGTAAAGCTTTTGGTTCCACTCTGGCCTCAGGGAGCTGCTTGCCAACATCTCTGAATCAGTTAAACCATCCCTTTAAGAAATGAAAAAATGCAACCAACCAAGCTGCGAGTGATTCATGGCACCCAATATACATATTTATAGTCTACGTGCAAGGGTGAAATCCACTCGAGGCTCTCTTGTTCACACCCCCACGCATCTGTGCGCCTGCATCAGGCACATAGAGGAACCGAAGCCCCTGCCACTTATTCACCCACACGTGTCTGTGATGGGGTCTGAACTCTCCATGAACCACCACCAACTTGCAGAGCCAAACTCTAAGTGCCCATCTGTGGAAGCAGAGTTCCAAAATGAGAATTCTGCTCTCGGTCCGTAGAAACATTCTTCTGGTCATTTTTTTTTCTGAGTTCCATTTCTCTTCCCTTGGAGATCTGGGATGATTGGCATGAGGTTTAGACTGATCAGGGTTGGATGGTCTGCTCCTGCTGACTCTGACCTTGAACATGTCTCTTAAGCCTTTTGAGATTTAATGTCTTCTCTTTAAAAAGGAGCTATTACAAACCATGGGACTGCTGTCATGAGCAAAGTGTGGGACAGGGTTTTAGGAAACCTGCAAGACATAGCAAATGCCGCAGCTGATACAACCCCAAAGCTGGAAAGGGCAACAGGAGGAGGTGGTTAGTGGTACCCAGAGAAGGCAGCCGTGTGGAAAAGGCTACATGACGGGAACTAGAGTCTAGAGCAGGATGATGCGGCTCATCTGTTGTCACCTGGGAGGGAGGGAGTCAGGGAACTGAATACCTTGACCATATTCTACTCCTTCCCGCCTCCCTTGGTTAAATCTATGTAGAAGCTGGAGGAATAAAGGGCCCATGTGGTCCACACAGGTTAGCATCCTCGTACCCAGAGCAGGATGGAGAGGCGTGGAGGGTGAACCCTGGAGGGGCCCGTGGAAGACATCCAGCTCAAGTATCAGAGAGAGAGATGCACAGAGCTTGGCATGGGATATGTGTTTAATAAATAGTGACCTTAATTACATAGTCAAAGGGTGAAGAATTACAGTGCTACCACTTGGGGATTCTTTTCAACTTCAATCTTGATATACAAGTTTATAGAAAAATTAGGGAAAGATAATTCCCATTTTCCATGTTCTTTGTTTTGAAGACTTGCAGATCCTCTCCACCCCAGCAGTGCCCTCTGGCACTTTCTACATTTCTTCTTTGTTGTTGTTCAGTTGCTAAGTCATGTTCAACTCTTTGTGACCCCATGGACTGCAGCACTCCAGGCTTCCTTGCCCTTCACTGTCTCCCAGAGTTTAATTCAGGCTTGAATTGAAGAAAGTAGGGAAAACCACTGGACCATTCAGGTATGACCTAAATCAAATCCCTTATGATTATACAGTGGAGGTGAGGAATAGACACAAGAGATTAGATCTGGTAGACAGAGTGCCTAAAGAATTATGAGTGGAGGTTCGTAACATTGTATAGGAGGCGATGATCAAAACCATCCCCAAGAAAAAGAAACAAGAAAGCAAAGTGGTTGTCTGAGGAGGCCTTACAAATAGCTGAGAAAAGAAGAGAAGCAAAAGGGAAAGATATACCCAACTGAATGCAAAGTTCCAAAGAATAGCAAGGAGAGATAAGAAAGCTTCTTAAGTGAACAATGCAAAGAAATAAAGGAAAACAATAGAATGGGAAAGACTAGAGATCTCTTTCAAGAAAATTGAAGATACCAAGGGAACATTTCATGCAGAGATGGGCACAATAAAGGCAAGGATCTAACAAGCAGAAGAGATTTAGGAAGAGGTGCCAAGAATGCACAGAAGAACTGTACAAAAAAGATCTTAATGATCCAGATAACCATGATGATGTGGTCACTCACCTAGAGCCAGGCATCCTGAAGTCAAGTGGGCCTTAGCAAGCATTACTACTAAAGTTTCTTCTTAGGAAAGACATTCATTCATTCATTCATTCATGGCTTACTCAACAATGATTGACTCAGCACCATCTCTGTGCCAGGCATGGTACAGGGCACTGAACCCACAGTGATGGACACACATCTAGTCCCTGTATTTGCAGGCTATCAGAGGGCAGGAACACATAAGCTCCTATAGTAAGCCCCCTAAATATGAACAAGTTCTGTTCAGAGTGCATTGGTTAAGGCCAATTTGTTTGTTAAGTCCAACAAAGTAAGCCTAAATTCCCAACTATCACAATCAGCTATATAGTACTGTACTGCAATAGATTAACAATACTTTTCACACAAATAATATATAAAAAGAAACAAATATAAAAAATAAAGAAAGCATTTAAAATCTTATAGTATAGTACATTGAAAATACAGTAGTACAGTACAACAGGGCTTCCCAGGTGACTCAGTGGTAAAGAATCTACCTGCCAATGAAGGAGAGGCAGGAGATATGGGTTCGATCCCTGGGTCAGGAAGATCCCCTGGAGAAGGAAATGGCAACCCACTCCAGTGTTCTTGCCTGGGAAATCCCAAGGACAGAGGAGGCTGGCGGGCTACAGTCTATGGGGTCGCAGAGAGTTGGACATGACTGAGTGACTGAACACGCATGCCCAGTACAACAGCTGGCATTCAAGGGCTGGCATTGAGTGAATAGGCAAGAAGAGTTACTGACTGCAGGAAGGAGAGGAGGTGGTCGAACTGAAGGATCACCAGCAATAGGAGATTGAGGGTGTTCTGCCAAAAGTGAAAACTTTTGTCTCAAGTTCAAAGGATTTGTTAACAAAATAAGTCACTTGTTATATACAAAATATAACACAAATATTTATTAGAGAATCATCTAGCTTACTGTCAATATACAAAAGAAAACAGAAAGAGCAGAGACTACATCACCAAATTGGGTTTTGGCCAGCATCCAGACTTAAACAGCACTGGGAAGTCCTGTGCCACAGCACATCTGGAGTCCCAGTTGGGAAAAGGTCCCAGGCAGCCCGTGGGCTCTGTGGGTGAGACTTCAAAGACTGCAGTTCAGGGTTCCTGTTTATAATCCCAGGATGGAGGCAAACTGATATCACCATCAATCTGTGACCAAATTGCAGCCCTTTTAATGTGAATGCTGTTTGTTTGGTCTTGTAAAACTTGGAATGTAGCTAAGCCTGGGGCTTAGTTGGCCAGACCCCTCCAGGATCCCAACAATCTCAAGATTCCACCCCCATCTTATCTAAGGTGCTGCAAGTCTTGCACTCACAGCAGGCAGTCACTTCCAGTCACTCCCAGTCAGGGCAGTGTCCAGGCAGGTTAGAAGCAAAGTCCGAGGCCTGCTCTGCTTTGTCTCCGAAGCCTAAATAAGACTATTTTTTAAATTTCCCTAACAGAGGGTGGGATGCAATTTCACTCATGTCTGATGTTGATGGGACGCATATTCGCCCCTTTTTTTTGGCTGCACTGGGTCTTCATTGCTTTGTGCAGGCTTTCCCTAGTTGTGACGAGCGGGGTGGTTACTCTTCACGGCAGTGCCCAGGCTTCTCATTGCAGTGGCTTCTTTTGTGAAGCACAGGATCTAGGCATGTGAACTTCAGCAGTTGTGGCACATAGACTTCAGCAGTTGTGGCACATAGACTCAGTAGTTGTGGCTCATGGACCCTAGAGTGTGGGCTTCAGTAGTTGCAGAAGCAGGTTCGGTAGTTGTGGCACACGGGCACATTGGCTTCTTTGAAAGTTCACAACTTGGAGATTCCTCTGTAGGGAACTTACTGTAGTGATGAAGCAGCATGTGAGATGTGAGATGGAGGTAAGTGTGGTTGAGCAGGTACCTCCACAGCTTGATTGGAGCTCCAGCCTGATGCTGTTTGAAAATGAACCTTCAAGAGTTGGCAAAGAGAAGAAGCTCTCCACAAAGGAAGACATCGTTAAATGCAAAGGTTTGAGGATTAGCCAAAGTCGTTGCCAGCCCCAGCTTTGGTGTCTTTCCAATTCTTTGGTCTTTCCAACTTTTTGGTGGGGTGTGCATTTAAATGAATAAGCGTAGGGTCGTTAATTGCTTATAGAAAAAAAAGAGAGTCTTGTTTATGTGCTGAGCACATTCTCTTCCAGCTAATTAGCTCAACAAAGCTGAACACAGAGTCATTTCTGACCCTCCCTAGGCAATTAAACATAAGTGTTTTCTACCATCTATAAGCCTTCCACCACCTTCTGAATTGCTGCTGCCAAGGAGAGGTGTGTAAGGGATGTGCGTGTGTATAGCTCCCTTTCTAGCAAAGAAATCATGATGGCGTCTGGGGCCCTGGTTGTGACGCTTGCCTTGGTCCATTCTTAGCCTTTCATCTTTGCCTGTCTGCAAAGGAAAATTGCAAAAAAGAAAAAGAAATTGCAAAGGTCTGACTTGGTTGCCCCAGAAGATGCCCAGCATACTGGGGGAGAAAGAGCATAGCCTCCAAAATGGCAGGACCCTAGAACAGGGGTCCCCAAATTCCAGGATCTAATGCCTGATGATCTATGGTGGAGCTTATGTAATAAAAATAGAAATAAAGTGTACAATAAATGTAATGTGCTTGAATCATCCTGAAACCACTCCCACTTCCATGAAACTGGTCCCTGGTGCCAAAAAAGGTTGGGGACCGCTGCCTAGATGACTCCCTCCACTGTCATCTGGGAGCAGCAGAGGATAAATGGAAGTGGCCAGTTGTCCTGAAATAGATGTGCTGATATTCCCAAGGTTCTGAATGATGCACTTAGTGCAGAGAGAGCAGGGCGATGCTGACAGGGCAGGGAGCGCCTTGGGCATCTCCCTGCTTCCCATGCCCCAAGAAAGGGCGACCAAACACTCCCATGTTCAAGAGAGGCTGAGAGTGATTGAAGCCTGGAGTGAACACGGCTTTGACCAGGAGGGATGGAGCGGTTCTCAAGGGACGCTAGCACAGACTGATAATGACAGAAAAATAGAACCCTTCCTCCCTTAGCATGGTGTGACTCAAGAAGCCTCAGAGTTAAGCCACAACATGTTGAGAAAGAAGAAGAGAGAAACCCTGAATAGTCCAAGATTTACTTTTCTTTGCTTGGTGGAATTGAGACTCAAAGCAAAAGTTAAGATGTTTTATTAAAAAGAAAGTTTCCTATCTTGCCATTGTCCCCTCTCTGCCACACATACACCAATTAAAGCACAAGTCCAAGTGTCAGGATCTCTGGGTGTGAGGCTCTAGTGCTAACTGGCTGTTAATAGCTGTAAAAAACCCATTTTGCAGATGAGGAAACTGAGAGATAGAAAGGTTAAGAAACGTGTGGCTGGTAACTGACTGAGGCAGAATGCTAATTCATGTCATTTTGTCCCCTAAACCATCACGTTTAATAGCTACAACTATCCTCTGAGAAATCTGTGTGCAGGTCAGGAAGCAACAGAACTGGACATGGAACAACAGACTAGTTCCAAATCGGGAAAGGAGTACGTCAAGGCTGTATATTGTCACCCTGCTTATTTAACTTATATGCAGAGTACATCATGAGAAATGCTGGGCTGGGAAGAGTACATCATGAGAAACACTGAAGCACAGCTGGAATCAAGATTGCCAGGAGAAATATCAATAACCTCAGATATGCAGATGACACCACCCTTATGGCAGAAAGCGAACAAGAACTAAAGAGCCTCTTGATGAAAGTGAAAGAGGAGAGTGAAAAAGTTGGCTTAAAGCTCAACATTCAGAAAACTAAGATCATGGCATCAGGTCCCATCACTTCATGGCAAATAGATGGGAAAATGGTGGAAACAGTGACAGAGTTTATTTTGGGGGGCTCCAAAATCAATGCAGATGGTGACTGCAGCCATGACATTAAAAGATGCTTGCTCCTTGGAAGAAAAGTTATGACCAACCTAGACAGCATATTAAAAAGCAGAGACATTACTTTGCCAACAAATGGTCCATCTAGTCAAGGCTATGGGTTTTCCAGGAGTCATGTATGGATGTGAGAGTTGGACTATAAAGAAAGCTGAGCACCGAAGAATTGATGCTTTTGAACTGTGGTGTTGGAGAAGACTCTTGAGAGTCCCTTGGACTGCAAGGAGATCCAGCCAGTCCATCCTAAATGAAATCAGTCCTGAATATTCATTGGAAGGACTGATGCTGAAGCTGAAGCTCCAATACTTTGGCTACCTGATGTGAAGAACTGACTCATTTGAAAAGGCTGTGATGCAGGGAAAGATTGAAGGTGGGAGGAGAAGGGGACAGCAGAGGATGAGATGGTTGGATGGCATCACCGACTCAATGGACAGGAGTTTGAGCAAGCTCCGGGAGTTGCTGATGGACAGGGATGCTTGGTGTGCTGCAGTCCATGGGATCGCAAAGAGTCAGACACGACTGAGCGACTGAACTGAACTGATGATCAGAAGAGAGCAGGTGCCCAGAAAATTGTTGTTGTTGTTCAGTCACTAAGCCTGTCTGACTCTTTGTGACTCCATGGACTGTAGCCTGGCAGGCTTCTCTGTCTATGGGATTCTCTAGCCAAGAATAGTGAAGTGGGTTGCCGTTTCCTCCTCCAGGGGATCTTCCCTACCCAGGGTTCGAACCCAGGTGTCCTTCATTGCAGGTGGATTCTTTACCACTGAGCCACTATTGAACCCTTCCCCACTCCACCCCCAGAAAATAAGGTGGGTAGAAAACCAACAGAGTCTAGTCTTTTATATGCAGATTCCAGTTTGCGTTAGGAAGCACAGTGAAAAGGCTTTGAATGAATTCATGTGGCACAAGCTGGGAGCCCTTTCTCCAACCTCATCTCTCCCCAGCCTCTCTTTTGCTTTGTGGTCTCAGCACCTCATAACCCCAGAGAACTTATGTGATATTTTAGACCTCTGTAATTTTATGTGGACTGTTCTGTCTGCCTTAGCATTCTTTTTTCCTCCTTTTTGTATGGCAAAATCCTTCTCCTCTGTCAGGTCGTCAAAGACAGCCTAATTACTTTTTCCCCAGTCTGTGTAAGGTACCCTCCCCTGTCATCCTGTGGGCCCCATGCTAATCTCTACCATGACACCTGTTATCCTGGATCGGAATAATCATTTCTGGTTCCATTTTCCGATCAGACTGTGCAGTCCTTGAGGACAGGTGGATCTCTTATTCTTTTTTTGATTCTCTAGTGATTGTCGTAGCAGTCAGAGCTCCGGCTGGAAAAGAATTTCCAGACATGGAGTGTTGCAGAAAGGAGTGAGTTTATTAAGAACAAAGAGCAGAGATCACGTGGGTGCTTGGAGCACCGCGGCCGACCTCCTGACAGGCCAAGGAGAGTTGACGCTTTTCGTGGGTTAGTAACCAATTTTTCTAGCCTCAAGACAAAGAAAATTCCTGCTAGAAGTGTGGCATTAAGTGATTGGTTAGGGCACAATAGGGTGCGTACTGGGGTGGGTATTTTTGCCTAATATGGGTTCAGGGATTTGGCCGGGAAGGATCGGGATGGGGGATTGTCAATGGTTACCATGGGGCTCAGTCAGATCCAGCAATGATTTTGGTCCTGTGCTCTGCATGTGTGGCCTTGATGTAAGGCTTTGCACCTGTGACCTTGGTGTTAGGGGAAGCACACGACTGAAACCGCCCACCCTGGCCAGGCACCATAGTAACCATTTGCTTGAGCTGTTTTACAACAGGAGGTCCTGGTAAGGAACACTGAACTAATAAGCCAGCACCAACTGGAAGAGTTCAGGAAAGGTCAAAAGGAGACACCACGTGTCTGACCACCTCCCAGAATCCTCTCTGGCATCCATCTTGGCTGAACAAGGCGTGCACCACCACCAGGAAGGACTCTGAGTCAGAATGACTGGCTAAAGACAACCTGGAAACTAATCCCATCATCATAAAACCGGAGACTGAAAGCCACGTGGCAGAACAGTTCTCCTGAGCTCCCTTAGTCCTGCTCTCCGCCCGGGCACCCTTTCCCAATAAAATCTCTTGCTTTGTCAGCACGTGTCTCCTCAGACAATTCATTTCCGAGTGTTAGGCAAGAGCCTAGTTGCGGGCCCTGGAAGGGGTCCCCTTTCCTGCAACATTGGTATGGAGCTCCACAGTGAGCAGCCCAGTGCCTGCCACATAGTGTGTATTCAATAAATGTTTGTCGACACTCTTGTGGTAATCACTTGTGGAGCATGTGTGGAGAAAGAGTGAAAGAATGCTGGTGGCTGCGTGACACAAACACAAAGAATGAAGTGGGTTATGTGGGATGGCAGGAAGGGTCTATACAGTCCAGACGCCCTGACTTGCCCCCCTGAAACCCTGGAAAAATTCAATCATAGCATGAGTTATATAGCATGAGTTTTGGGTTATAAAGACTGAGTTTGAATGTCAGCTTTGTTTAAGGACTTTAATAGTAAGGTAAAATATTCTCTGTGCATCTGGGTATGTGTGTAATTACTTATATCTTATCTTCTCCTCTACAACTGTGAATTCCGTGGGGGACTGTGACTGTCTTGATTACTCATATTTCTGCTGTACTTCACACATATTTGTTGAATGAATAAAGGTATTAAAATGAATGTCATGGCCTAGCTGTGTAGCCTTTGACAAGTTACAAAATCTCATATAAAATCTCTCAATAGATAGACAGATGGCATATAGATAGTAGTTAAATAGATAGATGATTGATTGGTAGACAGCCATAGCATATAGGTAGGTAGTATAGTAGATAGACAGATGGCATATAGATAGTAGCTAGATAGATTGTATTGTTGTTTAGTTGCTGAGTTGTGTCTGACTCTTTTGCAACCCCATGGATTCTAACCCACCAGGCTCCTCTGTCCATAGGATTTCCCAAACAAGGATACTGGAGTGGGTTGCCCATT
Organism: Giraffa tippelskirchi; assembly: GCF_054371585.1. NCBI lineage: Eukaryota > Metazoa > Chordata > Mammalia > Artiodactyla > Giraffidae > Giraffa > Giraffa tippelskirchi. The sequence continues at coordinate 29,199,169 of NC_137287.1, forward strand.
TCCTCCTCCAGAGGATCTTCCCAACCTAGAGTTCAAACCCACATTTTCTGCATTGAAGGCAGATTCTTTACCACTGAGCCACTGGGGAAGCAAAGATAGATAGGTAGATGGAACATAGGTAGATAGATAATAGAAAGGTATAGAGACAGTTGGCATATAAATAGATAAATAGATATTCTCATGTATAAAATGAGGGTGAAAATTTCTTAGCCAAACTCCTAAGAACACTTCCTGACTCTCTTCTCATAGCTCTCAGCCAACCCATGAGTAAGTTCTGAAAATTCTACCTCAGAAGCATAATTTCATCTCCATTCCTCCAACTTGACTGTCACCATATCTGAGCTGACAGCTGCAGAGCTTCCTAATTCATTTCCTTCTTCCATCCCAGCCTCTCATAATCTATTCACTGAAGAGCAGCCAGATTGATTTTATAAAATACAAATCAAATCACAACACTACCTTGCTTAAAATCCCCCAGTGATCTACCATTTTCTTGGAATGGCATCAAAACTCCTGACCTTCATTTTCTAAATCCTTCATGACTGTCATGTCCTATCTCTTCTAACTCTCCAGCTACACTGTTTGTTTTGTTGTTGTTATTGTTATTTGTTATTCTTTGAATCCATCATGCTTATTCTCAACTGAAGACTTTTGCACTGGCTGTAATCTGTGCCTGGAAATGGCTTGATTTTCACATAGATAGCTGTCTCACTCCTTGTCATTCAGATTTCACCTTCACTGGCACCTCGGAGATGCTTTTCACAATGACCTGATCTAAACTAATGTATGTTCTATATTTATCCCATGTTTTACTGACCTTCAGAGATCTCTGCAGTCTTGAAGTTTTATTTGATTTATTTATTTGATGTTGTCTGTCTCCCTTAGGGCTTTCTAGATGGTGCTAGTGGTAAAGAATCCATCTGTCAATGCAGGAGACCTTAGAGATGGGGGTTCGATCCCTGGGTGGGGAAGATACCCTGGAGGAGTGCATAGCAGTCCTCTTCAGTATTATGCCTGGAGAATCCCATGGACAGAGGAGTCTGGTGGGTGAGTCCATAAGGTCACAAAGAGGCAGACACGACTGAAGTGAGAGCACACATGCACGCAGGCCTCCCTTACCAGACGGTAACTCCATGGATGGGAAGTACTTTGAATTCATGGAAATAGCCACAGCACCTAGAATAATGCTAGTAATTCAGAAATACTTGTGAAATAAATATATAAACCCCTACATCTTAGTGTAGTTTTGAAGGTTAAATGAGATAATTTACACAAAGCACTTAGCCCTTTGTTTGACACATAAATAACACGCAGTAAATGTAGTTATTCTAGTCATTTATTACATTGCTTTACACAAAGAAACAAACAAAAAAATCCGACTTCTAAGTTTCTGTTTCTGCATCAATTCTATCCAATCCTTTGGGAACTGGAATGCGGGAGGTCCTCCAAACAGAACTGACTTGTTTCTGTTTACCAGCTCTGGGTGATAGCACTGACCAGATATGTTACCTACAGAGGAAAGGAACCAAGAGTATAGGGAGGTTCAAGGGGGAGGGGACATGTGTACACCTGTGGCTGATTCATGTTGGTGTTTGACAGAAAACAACAAAATTCTGTAAAGCAATTATCCTTCAATTAAATAATAAATCTTTTTTAAAAGATTATACTTGGCTGCAAGTAAAAACAAAAAATTTAAACCACTGATTTAAGCAGATAAAGGGTTTTTCCCCTCATGTAGTAATCTCTGAAGAGCACCTCTTGAATATTTGGCTGAATTCTGATTAGCACATACATGCGAGAAAGCTCCCTGATGTAAAAGAAAGAAGCACCCAATGAGATTAGAGGACTCAGTAGTTAGTGCTCACACAGGGCTGGGAATCATGCCTCTTCTACCAGCCAAACTAGAAAACCTCTGATTTTTAGAGGCACTGGAGTGAGGACACAGAAGAATCTTGCCTCATAATGGGGAATAAATAGCCCCAGACCAATTTCTTCTCTGGTCCTGCCTAAAAAATATTAAAAGCAAGATCTGAAGGAGTCTTCCAAGGAATTTAACTGTTTACCATTACCAAGGGCAAGAATAGTTATAGGAATACAAAGGATTTCCAAGGTGACTCAGTAGTAAGGAATCCATCTGCCAATGCAGGAGATGCATGAGACGTGGGTTCAATCCCTGCATCTGGAAGATCCCCTGGAGAAGGAAATGGCAACCCACTCCAGTATTCTTGCCTGGGAAATCCCATGGACAGAGGAGTCTGGTGGGCTACAGTCCATGGGGTTGAAAAGAGTCAGGCACCACTAAACACACATATAGACACACACAGACACCCACACACACAAAGATATTCAGCACCCAAAGAGGCACAGTTCACATCTGGCATCAAATAAGACCCACAATGAAGAGACTAATTAATCAAAATTGTTCCTGAACTGACACAGATATTAGAATTATCATGTAAGAACATTAAAATAGTTGTAATAGCTGTATTTAAAATATTTAAAATAAAACTAGGTGTATGGAAGATTTTAAAAAAAACTCACATTGACATTGTTGAGATAAAAACTACAATGTATGAGGTTAGAAATACTAAATGGTATTAACAGGAAATTAGATGTAGCAGAAGAAAATAATAGTGGACTTGAAGACATAACAATAGAAACTATCCAAAGTTTTCACTTTTTTTCATGGAAGGTTTTTTTAAAAACTCACATTGACATTGTTGAGATGAAAACTACAATGTGTGAGATTAAAAATACTAGACGGTATTAACAGGAGATTAGATGTAGTGGAAGAAAATAATAGTGGACTTGAAGACATAACCATAGAAACTATAAAAAGTTGAAGACAGAAAAGAGAATTTTAAAATACTAACAGAGCATCAGTAAGCTGTGAGATGGATTCAAACAGTCAAATATACATGTAATTGGATTCCCCAAAGTAGAGGAATACTTGAATAGGGGTTAGAGCATCAGGGTCTTTTCCAGTGAGTTGGCTCTTCAAAAAGGAAAAGAGGGTGGCAGAGGATAGTTAGATAGCATCACTGAGTCATTGGACAGGAATTTGAGCAAACTCCAGGAGATAGTGAAGGACAGGTGAGCCTAGCATGCTGCAGTCCATGGGGTCGCAAAGAGTTGGATATGACTTAGCAACTGAACAACAACAACAACAGGGATTACAGAGCCAAGATTTCAGAACTAATTTAAAATATTTAATAGTAAAATATAGGAACAGCAAATTGGGATAAGCAAGAGTAGAAGACATTGATTCCATCATTCATATCTATAGGCCAGCAAGTGTATGGTTTTTAGACCAGTGAGCCTATTTTAAGACTCAAGAGCAGGACACAGAATCACAGCACTCAGATCCCTCTCACTTTTCAGCAAGAATTTGATCCATATCTGCTCCCAGCAAATCGAACACCTCCTTCTTGAGCAAGTCATTCTGCAGAAACAGAACATTTCCTTGCAGTGCTTGGGCCACTTCTCTGATCCTTTGTTTACTGTCTTTATGGTTCTCTGTTAGTAACACTAAGAAGCACAAACAGCAGTTCAGTCTCATCCTTTCCTTGTTTTTTTTAGGGAGAAGGTTTCTTTGTTTGTTTTGCTACACCATCAGCTCACCTACATCAGATATCTGTGTAAGGATATTCTAGAAATTGCAACGAACTTTTGCTTCTCTGTGGCTGTACTCTCTAAGACTGTGGCATTTTCAGGGTGGGCTAGGCTCTTCTGTGATAAACAAAACAAAACAAAGCTTTAAATTCCGAAGGATTCACACATAAAAGCTGATTTATTGTTCACTCAAAATCCACTTCAGGTCACTCAACTTAGTCCCTTCCAAGGTCACTCAGGGATCCGGTCTGCTTCCTTCTTTGCCCATCACACATTCAGAGTTGCCATTGCAGAATACGAGAGGGATGGAGAGTTGGACAGGAGTAGAGAAAATAGAGCATTGTGATATACATAGAACACAAGTGTGCTGGATGTTAATAACCTAAAATTCTAAAATTTTAAATATTATATGGTATTAATATAACAAGTGCTTGAGATGACCAAGCCACACACCTTTAACCCTCCTGAGTTCAGCACTGGCGGACAGTTCCAAGCCCGTTGTCAGCGTCCCATGTTAAGAGCCATCGGGTCTCTACAGTCTGCTTTTCGTAAAGCTGACAAATGATTATCAATTGATCAACTCAGAAGTCCAGGAAGGTTAAAGTCCTTTAGGGTAACTCCCAAATAATGAGGGCTGTAAGTCTGTGGATAAATGTCTAGGCTTTCCTATCCTCCAGCAGGACAATTCATCTTCTTCTTTTTTTTTTTAATTAAAATTTGTTTTGTTTGTTATGACTTCCCTGGTGGCTCAGACGGTAAAGCGGCTACCTACAATGTGGGAAACCCAGGTTCAGTCTCTGGGTGGGGAAGATCTCCTGGAGAAGGAAATGGCAACCCACTCCAGTGTCCTTGCCTAGAAAATCCCATGGATGGAGGAATCTGGTAGGCTACAGTCCATGAGGTCGCAGAGAGTTGGACACAACTGAGCGACTTCACTTTCTTTGCTTTGCTTTCATTTATTTTTTTTTAAGCTGCACCTTGCAGCATGTGGGGTCTTAGCTCCCTGACTAAGGATTGAACATATGCTCCCTGCAGTAGAAATGCAGTCTTAACCACTGGACCACCAGGGACGTTCTCCCATAGGAAAATTCTGTGATGAATTCTCCATGAGTCTTTAGAGGGTTCCTCAGCAAGACCAAACTCTGTCTATAGCTCTAGTTAAATTTTTAATGCACTCTTGATTGGCTTTTTCCCTACCTTGCCTCATTTTTCCCATCCCTTCACTTCTGTTTTCTGAAATCTCCCCTCAGTAAATGAATTGTACTCAAGTCCTTATCTTAGGGTCATCTTTGGGGGAAAAACAAAACTAAAATATATGGGAAAATAAATTTAGAAAATATTGAGTTACCTGTAATTAAACATGTCTTCTTTTATAGAAGTTCTAGAGCTTTAATATGCTAATGTTTATTCTGACTCTTCATGAGGAGAATTCAGAAATTTAAGCTTCCCAAACTTGGATTATAAGCTTTTATCCCCAAGGCAACCTGGAGAATTAGTACTCCATGAAGCACACGTCAGGAATGCTTGATTTAAAGGTCCTACAGCTTTTTCTATTTTGAATAAAGAAAAATATTTAAAAATTTAAATGGCATAGAAGAGTAAGAGGGGAAGAAAAAGGATTTTCAAAAGTATCAAAACATGAGTATCTTATTCTTGTACCACTGACAAGAACAAAATTGACTACCACGCTGGTACCTAGCCCCATGAAGAAAGAGTCCTGTGGCAGGTCCCAAGTGTGGGCATTAAGTAGCCAGATATTGTCTGAAAAGCTTCTTGCAACTTCCCCTGGAGAATGGAGCCATGTGCTCCTTAGTGAAAAAGAGCAAATTCTTCCTCTGCATGCTAAGTTGCTTCAGTAGTGTCCGACTCTGTGACCCCATGGACTCTAGCCTGCCAGGACTCCTTTGTCCATGGAATTCTCCAGGCCAGAATACTGGATTGGGTTGCCATTCCCTTTTCCAGGGGGTTCTTCCCAACCCAGAGATGGAACCCGCATCTCTTCCCTCTCCTGCGTTGGCAGGCGGGTTCTTTACCACTAGCGCCAACTAAGCCCACTCTTCCTCTCTCTCATCTTTTAATTACTGTGCGGGATGGTGAAGTTAAACCCAGCAGGTAAGCAACTCTTGTACAGATTTCTGAAGCTACCTCATGAGCTGGTTAATTGTATCTGCCTGCAGAGGCTTATTAGCATAATTAATCTTACCCTGTGATTACCCTGAGGAGGAAGTTCTGAATGCACAGGTGGGATCTGGTGAATGAGCGGCTGTGCCTGTCTCCCAGGGACAAAGAAACATGGGCTGGAAAAGGTTTGAGGACCACAGCCAGAGTCATTTGCATGAACATGGGACAGGGCTTTACGCACATGCACGTGCTCAGTCACTTAGTCATGTCTGACTCTTGTGACCCTTCAGACTGTAGCCTGTTAGGCTCCTCTGTCCATGGGATTTTTCAGGCAAGAATACTCGAACGAGTTGCTGATTCCTTCTCTAGGGGCTCTTCCTAACCCAGGGATCAACCCCGTGTCTCCAGTATCTCTTGCATTGCAAGTGGATTCTTTACTGCTGAACCATTGGGGAAGGCAGGGCTTTGTGGGATAGGAGAAAAGAGGAGAGGGAGAGGCAATTTGTACAGGTCAAAGCCCGTGGGCTGGGATGTGCCCACCTATCTTTATATAGTTGTAGAATTTCAGGTCTCCTTTGTCTGCTGAGAGCTCCCTGAGGACCAGGGTTTTGTCTTCTACACTTTCCAGAGTTCTTTCATTACTTGGTACAGAGATGGGCCTCTTATTAACTTTGGATAGAGTAAGATATTTGGGATAAGATGGGGAGAACAAAAGAATAGGTGGAATTAGAGGAAGAAATGAAAATACTACATTAGAAAAGATAGAGGGAGATAAGTGGTTATGTAGATGGATACTAAGTGATGGAAACATAGACTGTTGTGAAGTACTGACCATGCAACAGGAGGGTGCAATAAAGCAGCTCTGGTACTGATCTCTATCAGGCATCTTTTAAAATTATCACAACAGCCCACAGCACACATTGGTTCTCAACTTAAAGATGTCTAAGAATCACCAATAAACTTTGTTAAAATGCATAATAATGAGTTGCCTCTAGAGAGATTTTAGTCCTACAATCTTAAATACGATCTAAGAATCTGCATCTGTTAGTGGTCTAGGAGATCCCCATGTGGTTGGGCCTAGGACTTCACTTTGAGAAATGTTCCTTCTCTAATGAATGAATGAATGAATATGTCCTTTGAGGCAGTTATTTTAGTGATCAATTTCAGAAAGGCAGAGACTGAGGGGCAGAGCAAGTGAGTAGCTTGTGCAAGCTCCCACAGAGAGTAATGGGGGATAAATAGAACTCCTATTTGCCCTTTCTACTGTAGGAGACATGTAGCAAAGATTATGAAAGTGATCCTTGGTTATCTTTTCCTTAAAACATAAACAGAGGAAGAAGTGCAAGGAAGGATATATCAAATTTGAATCATTTCTTCATTCACTCATTCAACCAATATCTTAAGCATGCACTCTGTGCCAGATACTGAGATTGTAATAATGAGCAAAAAGACATGATGCCAGCCATTTTGGAGTTTACAGTCTAGAGTAAATAGATATAAATGAGAACCATCACATAAATACAACCTTATAAATTGCTCCAAATATTTTTTTTTCAAGATACAGTGTTTATGGTGTTAAGAAAAGATTTAACAGGGGCCCTGACCTGGCCTTGAGGATCAGGGAAGGACTTCTATTTGAGTTAGTGTCTTAAGTATGAGTATGAGTTAACCAAATGAATAGGGTAGAAAGAAGCGCGTCCCAGACAGTGGAAAAAGCTTGCATAAAACTCTGGGAGGGGGCTAGGGAGCAGAGGGCTTGAAAAATGGAGAGGATGTGGATTAGGCTGAATCCTTCAAGCTGCATTTCTTGGGAACCACAGTACAGTCTGGGCAATTGAGTAAGGTGCATCTTCAGCTAAGAAAGATGGAATCCTAATCATTGGTTTGGGAATGTGGAAAAGCAAAATTATCTGAAGACAGGCTTATATGTTGGAGAAATTAAATCAGAAGGAGAACCTGAGTGGTCAGAAGCTAACCTGGAGGGTCTAGAAGAAGAGGTTCTGGAATCAGCTTTTGAACACACTGATGCCATTGGAAACCTGCTTTTATTTGATGCTACCTGCAAAATCCAGGCGTCCAGTGGAATTAAACAAGCCTTTTGAATGCCACATTATAAAGGTGGGAGGAAAGGTAAATTCCCACCAGTCCCATTGTCCATTATAAGGAAAGCATCTGCCTTTCTCCTCTGGCCCAGAGCCCGAAGGCCATATTAGCTAGTTAGTATATAAATAGTGAGCATGTGTGTCAGGCTGGATGCTAGGTATTTGTTACGTGGCAGTAAACAGAGGGGCTTCCCTGATAGCTCAGTTGGTAAAGGATCTGCCTGCAATGCAGGAGACCTCGGTTCAATTCCTGGATCGGGAAGATCCGCGTGGAGAAGGGATAGGCTACCCTCTGCAGTATTCTTGGGCTTCCTTTGTGGCTCAGCTGGTAAAGAATCTGCCCACAATGCGGGAGACCTGGGTTCAATCCCTGGGTTGGGAAGATCCCCTGGAGAAGGGAGAGGCTATCCACTCCAGTATTCTGGCCTGGAGAATTCCACGGACTCTATAATTCATGGGGTAGCAAAGACTCAGACACAACTGAGCGACTTTCACTTTCAGTGAACAGAACTACTAACTCAATTCCCACCCTCTTGAAGATTACAGAGAAACAGAAGTGACTTTCATTAAGTACATAACTACAATTCTGATCAGTGTGATGAATAATTAATCCAAGAAAGTGGGGATTTCTTTGGGAACTTCACCTAGTCTGAGAAGTCAGTGGCTGAGGTGGAGAAGGGTGCTCTGAGGACATGACATTTAAACTGAGACCTAAAGAACAAGGTTAGGGACATCTCTGGTGGTCCAATGGTTAAGACTTCACCTTCCACTTCAAGGGGTGCAGGTTTGATCCCTGGTCAGGGAGCTAAGAGCCTAACTGTCTCGGGGCCAAAACCCCAAAACACAACAGAAGCAATACTGTAACAAATTCAAGAAAGACTTTTAAAAAAATGGTCCACATGCAAAAAAAAATCTTGAAAAAAGAAAAAACAAGGTTCATGAAGTCACTGGTGGGATGGGGAATGCATACATGTGTAAACCCTGTGCCGGTAGGTCCTGCAAAGAGTCCAAGCAACTGGCAGAGGGTGTGTGTATCTGCAGAAAAGAAATTCTTTGGAAAAATAAGGCAAAAAGTTTGTGAATGCTTAGACCACATGGGAGCTTACCACCGTGGTCCAGTGAGTGACTTTGTTCTGGAAGAAATGGGTGACTATTGAGAGATTTACCCCAGAGAATGGCAAGAGCTGGTTCATCTTCAGTCTCTAGGGTGCTATATCTCAGCAGAGCACAGGACAGGAATTCTTATCCCAACCAGGCTCTGTGCCTCCACTCAAGGAAATGGAAAGGATCCAACAGTGATAGGAAGGAAGAAGGTGCTTCCTGACTCTGAGCAAGTCACATCCCTATCCTGAACCTCAGCTTCTCATCTAACCACTAAGAATTTGGGCCCAACACTTAGTAAGTATTTATTGAATCATTGGAGATAAATATACTTGCTTTCTGGCCTTAGCTTTCTCTATAGTGGAGCTATTTTTCTCCCTTCTAAAAGATCTCTTGAAATACAAGAACATCATTTAGAAATGAGATCCTGCAGTAGATTGATCTGTTCCGATATAAGATGAGAAAGGGAATGAAACCACATCCATTTAAAATCTGACTGAGGAACAGGAGAGTAAAACCCATTCAGTCTAACAACGAGACTGAGCTGAATTTTGTTGTGATTTTTTGTTGGCTGTTAAGTTTCTCAGTTCTTCTGAAGGGAGATAAAAACACCCTCAAGAATAACAATGTGTTGAACTGGCAAATTTCAGGAGCATTCACACTTGCAATTTGTGTTGCAAGTCTTTCCTCCCTGAATTGTTTTCACTTTTCAGTTGAGGGATTTTTCTAGTGGAGACAAATGAACCCAGTGTGAGACGAATAGAGGAGAAAGCAAGAAACATGCCCGGTGGCCCAAGACTCCACGTGGCAGAGGAAGAAGGAGGTCAGTGACCAAACCCAACATCTGGCTGTCCCCTTGGCTCCATCCTGCAGGGCGCCCACTGGAGAATATCAATATAGACATTATTCTCTGAATAAAGGGGTGATGAAGTTTTTCAGTAAAAGATCAAATTGTAAATCACTTGGGCTTTTCAGGTCATGCAGACTGTTTCTATTAGTCAGTCAGCTCTTTGGTTGTAGCAGGAAAGCAGTTGTGGATACCATGTATGTGAATGGGTATGTCTGTACTTCTGAAAAGAGGCAGTGAGCACCTTTGACCCATGGGCTGCAGTAGGCAAAGGAAGGGGGCACTTCCCTGATGGTCCAGTGGTTAAGAATCTACCTGTCAATGCAGCGGACAAGGGCTCAATCTCTGGTCCGGGAAATAAGATCCCACACGCCGCAGGGCAACTAAGCTCATGCACCGCACTCTGAAGCCCCAAGTCACAACTACTGAGCCTGCACATTTTAGAGCCTGTGTTCCACAATGAGAGAAGCCACCACGGTGAAAAACCTACACTCAGCAACTAGAGAGTAGCCTCTCTTGGGGCGACTAGAGAAAAGCCCACGCAGCACTGAAGACCCAGCGCAGCCAAATATAAATAAATAAAGGGCTGTGAAGTCCAGATATGTGGGCTTGAAACTGACTCTGTCTTTACAAGCTCATAACCTTGAGATAAATGACTCTAACTTTCTGAGGCTCTTTGGTGGGTATTTGTTGTATTTGCTGCCCTACATCCTACTTCTTGAGAGAACAAGATGACGGGTTGTTTTGAGGGGGTTTTATCTGAGGGGAGGGCATCTTACCTCGTGACGAGGACCAAAGTTGGTGGCTTCTCACCTTCCTGCACCACGTTCTACCAGAGAGTCTATCCTTGCTGGACAAAATCTTGTGCTCTGGACTTTTCCTATGACCTCCAGACCTTCCAAAATCAAACTTGCCCCATGTTCAACTCCATTTGAGAGACAACACCTGGCACTATTCTGTGCTTTAGAGCAGCTGTCTGAGGAGTGGATGATTGTGATCCTCACCCTCCAGAAGACATTTGACAACATCTGATGACATTTTTATTAGTCACATCTTGAGGGGAAGGAGGAAGTGCTACTGGCATTGATGAGTGGAGGCCAGAGATGTTGTTAAATACCCCACGATGCATTAGACAGCCCTTCACAACAGATAATTAGTTATCTGTCCCCAGGTGTTAAGAATGCTAAGGTAGAGGACTTCCCTGGTGGTCCATTGGCTAAGATTCTGCGCTCTTGATCCCTGGTCAGGAAACTGGATCCCGCAGACCATAGCTAAAGATCTTGCGTGTCATGACTAAGACCTAGCACAGCCAAATGAAATTTTTTTAAGTGTTAAGGCAAAGAAATCCTACTTTGAAGTTAACAGCTAGTAGCAATATTTTCTTTGATAAATTGTTATGTTTTCGAATAGGGCCTCTATTATCCATTATAACAAAATCGTTGATTACCCTAGATCCCTAAATATCAGCGTTAGAAGGAGACTATTTGAGCATTTGTGGAAATGTTTTTCTAGATGTAGGACTTAATGAATTTCTCAGGTTCTTATTTTTCTCAACTGTAAAGCGGGGATGAACATGGAAACTGTCTTATGAATTTGGGGTTTCTGCAGTGGCTCAGCAGTGAAGAATCTGCATGCAATGCAGGAGACACAGGGAAACGGGTTTGATTCTGGATTGGGAAAATCTCCTGAAGGAAGGCATGGCAACCCATTCCAGTATTCTTGCCTGGAGAATCCCTATGGACAGAGAAGCCTGTTGGGCTACAGTCCATAGGGTCACAAAGAGTCAGACACTACTGAGCAATTGGGCACGCATGCCGTGGAAGCATCTCCCTGCAAAATGGGGTGATTATTATTTTTAATTACCCATTATTGAACCCTCATGAAGTGCCAGGCAGTACACTCAGCTGAAAAGCTTCCCCTATTCCTCACAATTACTCTATAAAGGAAGTAGCAGTCTTCATAGAATTGTGCCCATTTTAGAGATAAAATAACTGAGACATGGAAAGTTTAACTGATGAAACTGCTATGTAATTCTCATAACACACAAGTCATGGAGTAAGGAGAAAGGAGGATAGATTTTGAGCCTGGGATATCCTGGACTTTTTTTTATTAATTAGCATTTCCTTAGGGCATAAGGTAATCAGAAAAATAAAAATGAAAAAGAACAACCCTGTCAACTAAATAGTGAAGCAATTAGATAGAAGTCAATATTAACAAGATTCTGTGATTCCAGGGGCCCAAAGACAAGGATTCAGCAGCCTCTGCCACTTAGCAATTTTGTAGACTTGTGGCCTAAAGGGAAGGGGATGTGACACAGGAATTGATTCCTTGCCAGCTGATTAGTAGCTGGCTGTTTCCTGAGCAGCCCATAGTCCCATCCCATCCAAAACCAGAAAGATGCTGCAGACAGTAACCAGTTAAATACAGAATCTGCTAAGGAAGCTCTTTCTTTTAGGAAGTGGAGCTCTCTGCCCTGCACAGACACACAATCTGCAAAGGGTGTTTTTCCTACTTCTTGACCTTAGCTACTCAAAGCACCAAGCCAAGAACAGAATCATCAACGTCAAGAGTTGACACTGGATTCCCTCACTTCTGTAACTGGAGAAGGTAATGAAGTTCAAGGGCAGTTCTTCAGAGAGTAGGTCAAACCCTCCAGTTTAAGAATCTTCCTAGTCTCTTCTCTCTGTTCCACGACCTTTAGGCAGTCTGTCTCAAGTACTGATGGCTTTATCTCTGCGTTCCCTCCTTCTGTCTAGCCAAGCCTTTCCCTCCCCTTGCCAACAGCATTAATGCCCATCCACAGTTTCCTAGAACTACTGCAGCAGCTTCCTAACTGGTCACACAACCTCACACTCATTCTTCCCAATCTATTTATACTATTTATACGTGAACTCCACAGTGAACTTTCTACACTGCAGGTTTGATTATGCCATCACTCTATTTAGATGGTCCCAATACGATAGGATAAAACTAAGCTTCCAGCATAAGACAATATCCTCTAAAATCTAGCCTCATCTCTCACCCTCACTTCCTCCAGTCCCCATCATATTGGATGATATTCAGTTCCACAAGCTTTACTTTTACAGATGCTATTTCTTCTATCTGAATTACCTTTTCCATCCTTCTTCAAATTTAATTGGATTAAACAAGTGGTTTAATTTTATTCATTTTTGAAGACTGAAATTAAGGGTTAAAAACCCTCTGAATTCAGTCAGGCACTTGTCTCTCTGCATTTCTGTGGCTTTGTCTTCTTACCTCTTATGGTGGCTTAGAGCTATGTTCACAGGTTCTTTGACACGCCTCTTCTTCAGAATGTGCAGTCTAATTCCCTACACCTTGAATGCAGACCAAATTTGGTGACTTGCTTCCAGAAAATGCAGCAGGATTAATGGAGCATGACTATGAGGCTAGATCGTGAACAACGTTTGCTGCCTTGCTTCCTTCTTGAACCACCCACTCTGGAGGAAGCCAGCTGCCATCTTGTGAAGATACTCAAGCAGCCTGAGGATGAGAGCCAACAAGAGCAAGGTCTTTCTTATAAATGGATACTGCAGTGCCAGTCAAGTTTTCAGACAGTTGCAGTCCCAAACAACATCTTGACTACATGCTCATCAGAGACCCTGATCTTAGCCACACCTGAATCTCTGACTCACAGAATTTATAAGCACAAAACATTGTGGGTTTTTTTTTTTCTCTTAAAAAATTTTTTGTTTCTTTATTTTTGGCTGTGCTGAGTCTTTCTTGCTGTGTGGGCTTTTCTCTAGTTGTGGAGAGTATAGGGGCTATTCTCTAGTTGTGGTGCACAGGTTTCTCATTGCAGTGGCATCTCTTGTTGTGTAGCAAGAGCTCTAGGGTGCACAGACCTCAGCAGTTGCAGCTCCCGGGCTCTAGAGCACAGGCTCAGTAGTTGTGCACAGGCTTAGTTGCTCTGTGACAGGTGGGATTCTCCCAAACCAGGGATCAGCCACAAGGAAGTCCAAAACATTGTGGGTTTAAGTCACCAAACATTGGGGTCATTCATCATACCTCAGTAGATGACTAATAAGCCTCTAGAGCCAACTGTCTGGGTTTAGTCCTGGCACTGTCCCTAATTAACTCTATGACTTTCAACTAGTTACTTCTTTTTTTTTTTTTAATTGACCTTGTGACACAGCATGTGGGATTTTAGTTACCCAACCAGAGATCAAACCTGAGCCCCCTGCTTTCTCTGACGCCATCCAACCATCTCATCCTCTGTTTCCCCCTTTTCCACCTGCCCTCAATATTTCCCAGCCAAGGGCTTTCCCAAAGAGTCAGCTCTTCACATCCAGTTGCCAAAGTATTGGTGTTTCAGCATCAGTCCTTCAAATAAATATATTCAGGGTTGATTTCCTTTATGATTGACTGGTTTGATCTCCTTGCAGCCGGGGCTATACTTATAGGGTTACCACTTGTAGTTTTGTGATCTTAGATAAGTTTATATAACTTTGCTAAGGTTTTTTTGTGTGTATGTTTGCTCAGTCATGTCCAGCTCTTTGCAACCCCAAGGACTATAGCCGGCCAGGTGTTTCTCATCTGGAAAATGGGAATTAAAGTTAACAATGATCTCAGCATTTGTTCTGGTTATCCATTGCTGCATGACAGACTATGCCAATAAAGAGGGGTGTCCTTCAGCTTTCTCCAGATAAACAGAACCAATCTGATATACATATATGGAGAGAGAGAGGTATCTTGTGAGGGACTGACTCATGCAATTACAGAAGCCAAGAAGTCCTACAGTTTATTGTCTGGGAGCTGGAGCCCAGGAAAGCTAGTGTTATAATTCAGTCTGAGTCCACAGGCCCAGGAACCAGGAACACCAGAGTCCAAGGGTGGGAGAAGATGGATGGATGTCGCAGCTCAAGCAGAAAGAACAAATTTACCTTTTCTCTGTCTTTTCATTCTGTTTGAGCCCTCGACAAATTGAATGATACCCACTTTCACAGATGAGCGTGATCATGTTTATTCAGTCTGTCAATTCAGTGTTAATCTCTTCCAGAAACACAGACATGTCCAGACATGTTTTACCAGCTATTTGGAAATCCTTTAGCCCAGTCAACCTGACACATAAAATTAACCAATCATAAGAGGTTTAAAACAAAAATGCATTTTGCTTGTGTGTTTGCAGCCTGGGCCAAGCTCAGTACGGAAATATCTCTGCTCTACTCAGCATGGGCTGTGGCTACTCCCCTGTGAGCTGAGAATCTGCCTCCAAGATGGGTCACCATCACGGTTTCCAAGTCAGGGCCGGCTGCTGGCTGGAAGGTCACCTGAGGACTCTGGGGACCACAGTCTCTGTCCCGGTGGAGGCATCTTCACGTGTCCTAGGTTTCTTCACAGCATGATGGTTGGGTTCAAGAGTGACTCTCTCAATAGAGATAGCCAGAGAGAGCTGTATCTCTCATTGTGCAGCCTTGGAGATCACATAGACTCTATTGCTCTGACAGTAACAAAAGCCACCCAGCTGCAAGGGGAAGAGACACAGACTTCATTTCTTAATAGGAGTGGCAAGCTTTTATAGGATAAGTGGAACGGGAAAATCCAGTCTAGTTACTGTATCTTATTGTAAATAAGGTAAGGAATGTAAAGTGCTTAGTTTGGTTTCTGGCATGGAGTATGTATTTTATAAATATTTGTTAGATGAATGATAAATTTACTTACATAACTTTTAAACTTGAGTTTGCTCATCTGTATTATGGGACATGCATGAACTGGGCCTCTCTGGTAGCTCAGCTGGTAAAGAATCCACCTGCAATGCAGGAGACCCCAGTTTGATTCCTTGGTCGGGAAGATCCCCTGCAGAAGGGATAGGATACCCATTCCAGTATTCTTACGCTTCTCTGGTGGCTCAGATGGTAAAGAATCTGCCTGCAGTGAGGAAGACTTAGGTTCGATCCCTGGATTGGGAAGATTCCCTGGAAGAGCGTATGTCAACCTACTCCAGTATTCTAGCCCGGAGAATCCCCATGGACAGAGGAGCCTGGTGGGCTACAGTCCATGGGGTCGCAAAGAGTTGGAGGCCTTACAAATAGCTGGGAAAAGGAGAGAAGCGAAAAGCAAAGGAGAAAAGGAAAGATATTCCCATCTCAATGCAGAGTTCCAAAGAATAGCAAGGAGAGATAAGAAAGCCTTCCTCAGTGATCAGTGCAAAGAAATAGAGGAAAACAACAGATTGGGAAACACTAGAGATCTCTTCAAGAAAATTAGAGATACCAAGGGAACATTTCATGCAAAGATGGGCTCGATAAAGGACAGAAATCGTATGGACCTAACAGAAGCAGAAGATATTAAGAAGAGGTAGCAAGAATACACAGAAGAACTGTACAAAAAAGATCTTCACGACCAAGATAATCACGATGCTGTGATCACTCACCTGGAGCCAGACATCCTGGAACGTGAAGTCAAGTGGGCCTTAGAAAGCATCACTATGAACAAAGCTAGTGGAGGTGATGGAATTCTGGTTGAGCTATTTCAAATCCTGAAAGTGCTGCACTCAATATGCCAGCAAATCTGGAAAACTCAGCAGTGGCCACAGGACTGGAAAAGGTCAGTTTTCATTCCAATCCCAAAGAAAGGCAATGCCAAAGAATGCTCAAACTACCGCAAAATTGCACTCATCTCTGCTGCTGCTGCTGCTGCTAAGTCGCTTCAGTCGTGTCCGACTCTGTGCGACCCCATGGATGGCAGCCCACCAGGCTCCCCCGTCCCTGGGATTCTCCAGGCAAGAACACTGGAATGGGTTGCCATTTCCTTCTCCAATGCATGAAAGTGAAAAGTGAAAGTGAAGTTGCTCAGTCCTGTCCGACTCTCAGCGACCCCATGGACTGCAGCCTGCCAGACTCCTCCGTCCATGGGATTTTCCAGGCAAGAGTACTGGAGTGGGATGCCATTGCCTTCTTCAGCACTCATCTCACACGCTAGTAAAGTAATGCTCAAAATTCTCCAAACCAGGCTTCAGCAATACGTGAACCATGAACTTCCAGATGTTCAAGCTGGTTTTAGAAAAGGCAGAGGAACCAGAGATCAAATTGCCAACATCCACTGGATCATCGAAAAAGCAAGAGAGTTCCAGAAAAACATCTATTTCTGCTTTATTGACTATGCCAAAGCCTTTGATTGTGTGGATCACAATAAACTGTGGAAAATTCTGAAAGAGATGGGAATACCAGACCATCTGACCTGTCTCTTGAGAAACCTGTATGCAGGTCAGGAAGCAACAGTTAGATCTGAAAATGGAACAGCAGACTGGTTCCAAATAGGAAAAGGAGTACGTCAAGGCTGTATATTGTCACCCTGCTTATTTAACTTATATGCAGAGTACATCATGAGAAACGCTGGGCTGGAAGAAACACAAGCTGGAATCAAGATTGCTGGGAGAAATATCAATAACCTGAGATATGCAGATGATACCACCCTTATGGCAGAAAGCGAAGAAGAACTAAAGAGCCTCTTGATGAAAGTGAAAGAGGACAGTGAAAAAGTTGGCTTAAAGCTCAACGTTCAGAGAACTAAGATCATGGCATCTGGTCCCATCACTTCATGGCAAATAGGTGAGGAAACAGTGGAAACGGTGTCAGACTTTGTTTTTTGGGGGGCTCCAAAATCACTGCTGATGGTGATTGCAGCCATGAAATTAAAAGACACTTAATCCTTGGAAGGAAGTTTATGACCAACCTAGATAGCATATTTAAAAGCAGAGACATTACTTTGCCAACCAAAGTCCGTCTAGTCAAGGCTATGGTTTTTCCAGTGGTCATGTATGGATGGATGTGAGAGTTGGACGGTGAAAAAAGCTGAGCTCCGAAGAATTGATGCTTTTGAACTGTGGTGTTGGAGAAGACTCTTGAGAGTCCCTTGGACTGCAAGAAGATCCAACTAGTCCATCCTAAAGGAGATCAGTCCTGGGTGTTCATTGGAAGGACTGATGTTGAAGCTGAAACTCCAATACTTTGGCCACCTCATGCGAAGAGTTGACTCATTGGAAAAGACCCTAATGCTGGGTAGGATTGGGGGCAGGAGGAGAAGGGGACGACAGAGGATGAGATGGTTGGATGGCATCACTGACTCGATGGACATGGGTTTGGGGAAACTCCGGGAGCTGGTGATGGACAGGGAGGCCTGGTGTGCTGTGATTCATGGGGTCACAAAGAGTCGGACACGACTGAGCGACTGAACTGAACTGAACTAACAACTAAGCACACAGCACATGATAGGAGTAGGGAGACTTGTTGTGAGGTTTACAAATGCACATAAACCATCAACACATGCTAAGTCTTTGTATTATTATTTTTGTGACCCTAATGATTCCGTTCCTCTCCTCGAGGCACACATAGAGCTGACTCATTTTGAGGCTGTTTATGTGTGTTACGTTTATGCAACAATAGACTCCACCTCCAGGAGGGCGGGGCTATGTCGCTCCCTTGGCATTTTCTATTAATCCAGTTTTGCCGAGTATGCAGTGGACACTCAATTACTGCTCAATGACTATTCAAATGTGTATTTTATGGATCATATTAAACACGGAGATTGATAGTGACTGTGAGGTTATCTGGGCTTCCTGGGTGGTGCTAGAGGTAAAGATCATGCCTGCCAGTGCAGGAGACATAAGAGAAGTTTCAATCCCTGGGTCAGGAAGATCCCCTGGAAGAGGGCATGGCAACCCACTCCTATTCTTGCCTGGAAAATCCTATGGACAGAGGAGCCTGGTGTGCTATGGTCCAGAGAGTTGGACACGACTGAAGCAACTTAGCACACACACACATAAGGACATCTAAGTTCAGTTCGGTTCGGTTCAGTTCAGTCGCTCAGTCGTGTCTGACTCTTTGTGACCCCATGGACTGCAGGATTCATGCAAACTTGTTTCTTTCTCCATACCCATTATTTTAAGATAGAGTAACTTCTAATGGCTGTGTATCAGCATTATTTTTGCCCCTTTTTCCTAATTAAATTATGTTAGAGCATCTTCATTAAGGTCTCCAGACATGGTATGTGGGGGTCGATAACAGTATAATATTAGCAAATGCCAGGCTGGAAAAGCTGAAGAGGAAGGCATACTTCCTTCTCCTCTGAAATGTAAACTTTCCTCATCTGTTATGTGAACTCCAGTGGTTTCAAATTTTGATGTATGATCTGAGACACCGAATAATCTGGTTACGATTTATTTGCAAAAACCAAGGAGATAAGTGAAGTGAAAATCATTAAGTCATGTCCAACTCTTTACAGTCCATGGAATTCTCCAGGCCAGAATACTGGAGTGGGTAGCCTTTCCCTTCTCCAGGGGATCTTCCCAACCCAGGGATCGAATCCAGTTCTCCCGCATTGCAGGTGGATTCTTTACCAGCTGAGCTACCAGGGAAGCCCTGAAAAAAAAAAAAGAATAAAACAACAATAGGCTAGAAGATCTCCAGGCATAGGTAAAGGTTATACAATAATTCATCTGGTTTGCCTAGATTATGCTCTCTTTGTACCCTGCTCCCCTTGTCATCTGTGTGGTAGCATGGGAGAAGGGGAGTGGAACTGAGGGAGGGAGAGTAACATTTGCTGTGTAAAGTCTGTAAAATCATTTCTCCCTGAAGCATGCCGAGACCAGGACTGTGCTTGACTGATAAGGCATGGGCACATGCTAAGAATGTCTAAGATCCTTCCAGTCAAAGAGTTTCCATCATTTTTATGATATCTCATGATCCCCAAGGAGCCACAATTGGTAGAAGGAGAATATGAACCTTAACAAAATAAGCGTCCCCATGAGGTTATTCTTATTATTCTCTGAGTTTCCTTCAGAGTCCCCCTGTTCAATGAGTTGGCTGGTAGAAAGAGTACATCAAAGTTGGAACACTTCTGATCTGTCCCTAAATTTAATATATTTTTAGTCCCCTAGAAATGGGCAGTTTTTTTTTGTTTCCCACTTGAGATGATTCTAATATATAGGATTTTTAAAAGATACGTTATAACCTCGAGGCAAACAAAAACAATCATCACTTGATTCTTTTAAAGTTAAAAGAGCATTACCCAAATCTTTGAGTATTACCCAAAACTTCACAAATAATAATAATACCTAAAATTGAGTAGCAATTTAAATTTTACGAAGTGATTGCTAGCAATGTTAATATTATCCCCAGTTTATAGAAGAGACAGAGGGTCAATGATTTGTACCTTACCCAAACCCATGGTAAAACAGTAATAGTGAAATGGCAACATATATACGCTATAAACTAGTTTTGAGCTTTAGAGATGATGCATGAAAAGCATCTAGCACTTGAACACTCCCCCCAAAAATGTTGGAACACATCTATACCCTCCATCTCAGTATCCCCAGTGCCCAGCATAGTATATGAAATATGGGACATACTCAGTATAGGTTCATCCATGCATTGAACAAATATTGCAAATATTGGTTGTGCTTCCAGTGGCATGTCAGACACTGTCCTTGACATAAAGGAAGAAAGAAGGGTGATAAGTGAGGAATTCTTCCTAAAGCCTTGCCTAGAGAGGCCCTACTCATATTTTTTAACAATGAAACTATTGCTTCTTTCAATTTTCTTTTTATTTCTCAGGTAGATTACCTGGGTCTTCATTTCCTGTTTGGGGACTGTCCTAAGCATAAAGGATAACAACAGAAAGTCTGGGGGCTGTGTTTATTGGTAGCTGAGTAGCCCAGGTAGTGCAGTGGTAAAGAATCTGCCTGCCCATGCAAGAAACGCAAGAGACACAGGTTTGATCCCTGGGTCAGGAAGATTCCCTGGAGTAGGAAATGGCAGCCCACTCCAGTATTCTTGCCAGGAAAATTCCATGGATAGAGAAGCCTGGTGGGACCACAGTCCATGGGGTTGCAAAGAGTTGGACATGACTGAGCACGCACAGCATGGCTCACACAGTGAGTGGCCAACACAAAGAATCTTGTTCAAGAGGCTTTAATATTATAGATGGTAAATGGTCCTGCTGCTGCTGCTGCTAAGTCGCTTCACTTGTGTCCGACTCTGTGCGACCCCATAGACGGCAGCCCACCAGGCTCCTCCATCCCTGGGATTCTCCAGGCAAGAATACTGGAGTGGGTTGCCATTTCCTCCTCCAGTGCATGAAAGTGAAAAGTGAAAGTGAAGTCGCTCAGTCGTGTCCGACTCTTCGAGACCCCATGGGCAACAGCCTACCAGGCTCCTCCGTCCATGGGGTTTCCCAGGCAAGAGTACTGGAGTGGGGTGCCATTGCCTTCTCTGGGTAAATGGTCCTAGGTCAAATAAAAAGGACAAAGTGAACAAGGGGAGTGGAATGATGAGAGACGATACAGAGCTGGTACTTGAATAGAGAACCAGCCCAACAGAGGCATTCAGAACTTAGGCTATGAACTGTAAGTATGTGCAGGATCTTTCTTTTTATGTGGCAACATGCAGCAGGCAGTGTGAGACAACTATATAAACAAAATCCACCCAAAGACACCCTCACTTCTGACTCCAATCGTAGATTCAGAGGATCCCCCAAAGCACTTTTAGTTTTGGTAATTTGCTGGAAGGAGTCATGGAACTCACAAAAAGCTGTCATATTCACAGTTACAGTTTCTTGCAGGGAAAGGACACAGATTGAAAGGGAGCTCACGGGCAGAGTCCAGGAGACGTTGGATATTTGGAGCTTAGATTATCCTTTCTCCATGAAGTTCTGGACAGTGTGACTTTCCCAGCATAAATGGGTGACTGTATGTACAAAGTGTCACCAACCAGGGAAACTCACCTGAAATTCTATGGCTTTTATTGGGGTTCGATTATATACTGCTTTGACGAGAACCCATCTGGTGTTAGAACTGATAACGTAAGGCTAACTGTTAGTCTTCAGCTCCTTCATAGGTAGAACTGATATTTTATGACCCAAAGCCTCACTTATAAATCACATTGCTAGACTGTCTGATGGCCAGGGATGCAGGCAAACAAGGACACTCTTATCAGGCATGACATTCCAAAGGTCAAGGGATTGCACACCATTAGCCGAAAGCAAAGTTCAGACCCCTGTTTGGGTAAGGTTAATTCTTCACTTGCACAGTGCCCTTAAAAGGAAATGCGGATGGCCAACAGGCACTTGAAAATATGCTCAACATCACTAGTCATCAGAGAAAGGCAAATCAAAACCATAGTGGGCTATCACCTTTGGTGACTGGCTATCAGCAAAAATAACAAAGTTAGGCCAGGATGTGGAAAACAGGGAATCCTTGTACACTGATGATGGGAATGTAAGCTGGTGCAGCCACTGTGGAAAATGGTATAAAGGTTTCTCAAAAAACTAAAAATAGAATTACCATATGACCTAGCAATTCCACTCTTGGGTATATATCTGAGAAAAACAAAAACAATAATTGGAAAAGATACATGTACCCTAATGTTCATTGCAGCATCATTTACAGTTGATAAGATATGGAAGCAATCTAAGTGTCCCTCAACAGATGAATGGCTAGGAAGAAGGGGTCTCTGTATGTATATATATGTATGTGTACGTACACACACACACACACACTGGAATACTACTTAGCCATTAAAAAGAATGAAAATTTGCCATTTGCAGCAATATGGATGGACTTGGAGGGTATTATTGCTAAGTGAAGTGTCAGGCGGAAAAAGACAAATATTGTATGATACCCCTTATATGTGAAATATAACAAACTAGTGAACATATCAAAAAAGAAGCAGACTTGCATATATAGGGAACAAGCTAGTGATTACCAGTAGGGAGAAGGAAGGGGGGAGGAAGTAAGAGGTACAAACTATTAGATACAAAATAAAACAAAAAGATATATTGTACAACATGGGGAATATAGCCAATATTTTATAATGACTAAGTGGAGTATCACCTTTAAAACTGTGAGTCACTCTATTGTACACCTGGAATTTATATAACATTGTACATCAACTATACTTCAATCACAAAAAAGAATAGACCTTGGTATTTCAGAATTGCCCCAGTGAATCATTCATTTATTCATTTCTCTGTGCAAATAATGTTCTGGGCACCATGGGGGAAACAGCAGCAAAGAAGATATGATTCTGGAGCTGACTCAGATGTGAGCAATTAATTGGAGACATGAAGGAGGTGGAGGACCGAAAAGGGATCTAACTAGCTAGTGGGGATAGCACTAAAGATGAAAACAGGAAAGTTCAAGTGCACTATCTAAGGGGACCTGGGACCCCGAGGTCTTCTTCTAGAAGAGAGAATGAGAAAGGCCAACCATAAGTCTTTAAGATCCATAGGAAACAGATGGAGAGGAGTCACCAACCAGATCTTTATCCCATTTTACTTTCTTTCTAGAACTTAACGTGTCTGAAATTACTGGTTTTCTTATTTGCTTCTTTAGTGTCTATCTCTGCCAATAGGATAAGGGATGATACTTGACTTTCTTGCCAGTCTATTCCCAGTTCCCAGAATAGTGCCTAGCACAAGGTGGACACTCATTATTCATTAATTAAATGAATTTTTTTTCCAACCCCTAGTCATAAGAAGGATCTCTGAACTTTCTACCTGCAAGGCTTAGGTTTCTCCAGCTTAAACCAAAGAGAAACCTATAGCCACCAACAGAGAGTCTAGCTCAAAGCCAACTCTTGTTCATTTTTTTTTCCCAGCAGAAAAGTGATGCATTATGTTGTGGGAAGAGGAGGCTATGTTTCATTTGTCCATTTAGATCCACTTAAGAGCTGAGGGGGTAATTGTAGATGCAAGACAGCATGCTGCCTTTAACTGGAAAAACTCCACTCTGAGTTAATAAAGAATCAGGTACTTAGCTACACGTTTTCACATCTTAACACATGAAGGCATTTTTCCAAGGGTTGAATGAACATAATTATCAATTTCCACACGTTTGTTACGATTCAGCTGGGGTTGGGCAAATGCTTCCTAAACACAGGCTGTTGACAATGACGATGAGCACTGCTCCTCACTGTTCTCATCCCCCAGGTACAAGTTTGTGTCACTTTCTTTTGACTCTGTTTTATTGATTTTCACATAAATCTGTGGTGAATGCAAAACACTGAAGCTGCTCTTGAAATCAGTCCAACAGGGGACAAAATGGACTTTGACTTTGCTCTCTGTGTAGGAAATGAGGGAATCCATCCTTATGGGGGGGGTGTATAAATTGGCAGAGAATGACTTGAGGTCAGTGCAGAGATGGACTTCTCATATTTACTGGCATATAAGAAATTCAGACAGACAGGGGTGGAAGAGGATGACTAGAAGGGGAAACTTTTGTTTTGAAGAGGATCATCTACTAAATTATGTATATAAAATGAATTTAAATCAATGGTTTATAAAGGTATAATTATGTGGTTATATGCATCTGGAGATATTCTGCTATAGAAACTGAATGAATTAAAATAGTAGAGTTAGAATACCACTCGGGCAATAAGATAAAAAAGAGGTGGTTGGTTATATCTCTGATAGTAATAGTGATGTGGGCCAAGAACATACCTGGAATTCAACCAAGTGGAGAGGTGTGTCCTACTTAGGGTGAAAAAAAAAATAGGCAAAATTCCAAATTGCCTGGTTCTCAGACTCCTTTCCTTCATGCAAATGCCTTTGTAATAAAGAGACCCATGTGCCTGGAAGTATATATTATAGTAACCAGGGACAGAACAACATGGGACTAATACAGACGATAGCAGGCACATGAAAAGATACTCAGCACCCCTAATTGCTAGAGAAATGCAGATCAGAACTACAGATGCAATGAGGTATCACCTCACACCAGTCAGAATGGCCATCATTAAAACATCCACAAATAACAAATGCTGTTGATGGGAATGTTAATTGGTACAGCCACCATAGAAAACAACATTGAGGTTCCTCAAAAAACTAAAAACAGAGTTGCTGTATGATCCAGCAACCTCACTCCTAGGCATTATACAGACATAATTGTAATTCAAAAAAATACATGCTCTCCTATGTTTATAGCAGCACTATTCACAATAGCCAACACATGGAAACAATCTAAATGTCCACTGACAGATGAATGGGTAAAGAAGATGTGGTACATGTATACAATGGAAAACTACTCAGCCATAAAAAGAATGAAATAGTCCCATTTGCAGCAACATAGGTGAAACCTAGAGATTATTATACTAAGTGAAGTAAGTCAGAAAGAGAAAGACAAATACCATATGATAACACTTATATGTGGAATCTAAAATATGACACAAATGAACTTAACCACAAAACAGAAACAGACATAGAGAACAGACTTTGGTTGCCAAGGGGTTGGGAGGATGGAAGATGAATGGACTGCAAGTTAGGGGTTAGCAGATGGAAACTATTGTATATAAAATGGATAAACAACAAGGTCCTACTGTATAGCACAGGAAGCTATATTCGGTATCCAGTGATAAATCATAATGGAAAAGAATATATATGTATATGTATAATCGAATCACTTTGCTGTACAGAAGAAATTAACACAACGTTGTAAATCAACTATACATCAATAAAGTAAATTTAACAAACAAACAAAATATCCATGGGTATAAGCAGCTCCAAATTGGAAGGTCCAAAGTGGGATAGAGAAGAAGCTCTTCTCCTCCCTTCTGATCATCCCTACTGATCCACATCCAAGGTCTAATGCTACATTTGGGTTACAAGGCACAGTGTGGGTTCTTCCCTGAAGACTGTGCATACACAGAGGATTTAGAATGTAGGATGGCTCTGCCTGGATTTGAATCCCAATTCCATTCCCATTGCTTCCCTGGTGGCTCAGAGGGTAAAGCGTCTGCCTGCACTGCGGGAGACCTGGGTTTGATCCCTGGGTCAGGAAGATCCCTGGAGAAGGAAATGGCAACTCACTCCGGTATTCTTGCCGGAAAAATCCCATGGATGGAAAAGCCTGGTAGGCTACAGTCTAGGGGGTCGCAAAGAGTCAGACATGACTGAGCGACTTCACTTTCACTTTCCATTCCTTACCACCTGTGTGACTTTGGGTAAATCTGATTCTTTACTTCCTCCTCTGTAAAACGAGGATGACAACCCACACCTAGAGCTACTGTGAGAGTTAAGTGACTTTGTACAATGCCTGGCATGCAGGGATCAATCATCAAACATTTTCTTTGATGATATTTAATACTTGAAATAGAGGATGCATGAGTGTGAGTCTGGGTGGGAAAACGGAATGGTGTCAGTGAAGACAAAATCCCTTCCAAAAGTACCTCTATTAATGCAAGTTCAGGTGCTCAATGCCCAGTGAGGCCAAACAAGCTGAAATGATGGAATTTGAAACAGAGAACAGCTTATTGCAGGGCCATGACAAAAGACAGGTTGCTCATGCCCTAAAAAATCCCTGAGTTCCCAGAAGGGTTTCAGCAAAGCATTTTTAAAAGCCAGGTGAGGAGGGCAGGGTCTGTGATCAGCTTGTGCACAAGCCTCTGATTGGCTGATGGTGAGGTAGCAGGGTGATGTTACAGGGTTAACATTATCAATTCTTGGGCTCTAGGAGGCCTGGGGCTCTGTGTTCATGGTTGTCAAACAGTTAAACATATTTCATTTGTTGAAGAGGGGGAGGATTTTTACAACTGCAAAACAACTCAGGAAATGTACATTAAATACTGTTACGTAAGTACTTCAGAGAGGAGCTAAAGCAGAGGACGTAGGAGATGGTTTGGCCTGGGAAGACCCCATAGGGCGCTGTTCAGTTACCCCTCTCAGATTCTGCCAGCCTCTCCTAGTCTTTTTTTCCCTCTGCCTGAATGTCTCCCCTCCAGTCTCTCCTTAGAGGTTTAATTGACATAGTTTCTCCTTCAATTCCAAAAGCAAGCAAGCAAACAAACACAGTGAAAGAGGGTGTGCAGTGGTTCTGAAAACGTCAACCTTTTACAGCTGTGCATGGTTGGTCAAGTATGTCCTGCAGGGGGAGCCGTTCCCTTTCCCTCTTAGTTTCTTAGCACAAGTCCAAAGAAGACAAAGGGCTATCTCCTCTCAAAAGAATCAAATGGTACAGACATTGTCTAATTACCTCACTAGCACCCCTTGAAGAGTGGAGATCTTTATTTCATTTATGAGATGAGGGGATTATAACATAAATTGGGCAAGCCTTCTCTACTGGAAATAGTTATTATGCTAAAGGCAGTGAACCCCTCTTTTTCTCGCCTCTTTTCTCTGGATGAGTGAGGTAAGCTTTGGTTTTTTCACAAAGCTGGACGACCAACCAGGCCTAAAAATCTTCCCCTTCGTGGGCCCTTGTATTATTTAGCAACTGGCATAAAAGGCAGTACCTTAAAATGTAGTGGCATAACCATTTACTGGGGTTTTCCTGGTGGCTCAGCTGTAAAGAATCTGCCTGCCAATGCAGGAGATGGAGGAAACTCAAGTTCAATCCCTGGGTCAGGAAGATCCCCAGAGGAGGGCATGACAACCCATTCCAGTATTCTTGCCTGGAAAATCCCATGGACAGAGGAGCCTGGTAGGCTATGGTCCATGCAAAGAGTCAGACACGACTTACTGACTATAAGCATGCACACAACCATTTATTGGGTTGAGCAAGAAGTTCATTTGAGTTTTTCCATAAGATGGCATGGAAAAATTGGAATGAATTTTTTGGCCAATGTGATATTACTGTTTACAAGTCTATGGGCAATCTAGTCAGTTTTGCCAGTTTTGGGTGGGGAGTGGGCAGGATCTTTAATGCACCTTCAGGCAACTGGAGAGTTGGCCAGGGGCTGGCTGGTCTAGGATGGCTTTGCTCTGCTCCGTGTGCCTCTCATCCTCCAACAGGGTAGCCCGGGCTTATTCTCACAGTGCCAGCAGGGATCTGAGAGTGAGTAAACTCCAGTATCCTTCCCTGGAGAATCCCGTGGACAGAGGAGCCCGGCAGGCTCCATGGGGTCTCCAGAGTTGGAAACAACTTAGTGACTGAAAGAGAGAGAAACTGAGCTCTATATGAGAACAAGAAGATACTCACACGTGCTTCCAAGCCTCTGGTGGCATGAACTTTGCTGTAATCTTGTCGACTTAAAAAATAGTCACAACCTGAAAGTTGAGAGTGATGTTTTATTTGGCAGAAATTCTTAGGACTTCAAGCCCAGGAGACAGCATTTCAAGGAGCCCTGAGAGAACTGCTTGGAGGAGGCAAGAGGACGAGCCAGGTTATAGAGAAATTTTACAACAATGGGCAGGTAGCCTGAACATCAAGAGATTATTGTAAATTAAAGAAAACTAGATATCCCAAGTTAAGAATTTATCTCTTTTTTGGTGTATGGGAAGATGCAAGAGTCTGGGCTCACTGAAGTGATTCCTTTCAT
This sequence comes from Giraffa tippelskirchi, assembly GCF_054371585.1. Taxonomy (NCBI): domain Eukaryota; kingdom Metazoa; phylum Chordata; class Mammalia; order Artiodactyla; family Giraffidae; genus Giraffa; species Giraffa tippelskirchi. The sequence continues at coordinate 29,227,218 of NC_137287.1, forward strand.
ATGCACCTCAACTATCCTGGGGCTAGTATCCTGCTCTGTTTTTATTCTTTTTTTTTACATCCTGAGTTCCTCAGGGAGGGAGTGACTGCACGGATCCCCAAAGATATTCTCCTTCCCGAGTGCCCCAGAGGCTGAAATCGCTGATGACTCTAAGTGACATCCTTATTTATTGATATGGCAGGAAATACTCCATTTCTAAATCTCATCTTCCAAAACAAGTCACATATCTGAGTCAGGGAACTACAGAATGACAAGCAAAGGGTGTGGATATAGGTAGGTCATTTACTGGGGTCATTATTGCAATCTATCTACCCTAGTCCCAAAGTCTGCTATATAGGAGGTGGGGTGTACACAGCTTGCAAGGGTGAGAAAAACCATCTCACTTGGGAAGGCTTGGACAGCTTTGTGATGGAGAAGATTCCTGGGTCAAACATTTTTTTCTTTATGGGATTGCAAAAATGAATCTGATAATTTATTGAGATCTTTCAAGCACAGGCTTTCTTCTTGCCCAAGAAAATCAGCAATCATTCTATGAATACATGTATTAATCTTGGATCCATTAAAAATGTCTATTATGCATTTTTAAAAATTTTTATTGGAGCATGCATTCTACCAGAAAGCTCAGAGGCCTGATTAGGGCTTGGTGCTTTGGAGGAACTGGCAGTAATCAGCAAGCAAAATAAAAGATGAATCGTGAATGGTGAGGTTGAAAGGTTGTGCTGAAGTGCTGAGGGTTTCTAGTGTACCCATCTACCGGAAACCACTGAAGGTTTTTATATTGTTGAATGTGGTCTGCCTTCTTTGGAAAGATAACCTTGTCCCTCGGTTAGGAAGAGGAGGAAGAACTGCACACCCACCTGATCTGTAAGTCAAGAGAATTTTGTTGTCAAATAATACTCCTTTCTCCACCCAACTGCTTAGTTTAGCTCTTTTGTTCCTCTCAGGCACACAGTTAAGCGCTTCTAATTCACAGACCTGGAAGCCAGCTCTTTTTGTAGTCTACTTAGACAATAGATTCCGGCCACACACACGCGCACACAAGAACACTAGAAATAATGGCTGGGATGCCAAGTAAGTCCCCGGTTTGAGGCTCGTTCTTGCTTTCTCCTTCTGAAGCATCTATAATTAGACTTGAGAGAAAGACTTTCTTTAATTCATGCTATTTCACGTAAGATCATTAGCAGGATTCGGCCGGATCTTTATTACGCCTATGCACGCTACCTCTGTCAAGTTGAGAGCAACAGTGGGGCTCTACTCATCTTCAGGAAGCCAGCCCATTCTTCTGAGGAAGGAAAAACGGCCCCAGCCCCAGGTTGCCATAGACACCGGAGAAGGCTGTCACAGAGCTGCAGTATACCTATCTCCCAGCAGCGGGCAGAGTTAGAGGTGTTGGGGGATCAAGGGAGAGCTAACCTCATGAAACAAAAGGTCCCTTCAGCTTCTCCTGACATACTTCTTTGCAGAAGCAGCCTCCTGGCGCCCTTCTTCTCCCCCGCTGCCTGAAGCCAGGTGAACGAATTTACGTCCAAAGATGGAGACAGTAACCTCCACCACGCTGAGGTCAATTTCAAAGGCCTTCTTTAAACAATGTCAGTGGCTTCCCATGGTTCCAGAGTTCCTTTCGTATATATATAATTTATTTATTTACATATATTTTGGCTCTGCTGGGTCTTCGTTGCTGTACAGGCTTTTCTCTAGTGGTGGCGAGCAGGGGCTACTCTCTAGTTGCAGTCCACGGGCTTCTCTTTGAGGTGGCTTCTCTTGTTTCAGAGCATAGGCTCTAGGGTGTCCGGGCTTCAGTAGTTTTCAGTTCCCTGGCTCTGAAGCACAGGCTCAATAGCTGTGGCGCACGAGCTGAGTTGCTCCATGGCATGTGGGATCCTCCCAGATAAGGGATCGAAGCTGTGTCTCCTGCATTGGCAGGTAGATTCTTTACCACTGAGCCTCCAGGAAAGCCTGGTTCCAAACTTCTTGATGTGACCCGAAGTCCTGAAAAGTCTCTGTCAGCTGCTAGCGTCTCCATGTTCTTTAGTCACTCTTGTTACAGCCCAGCTGTTCTCCTTTGAGTTCATAAATATGCAACACAGTCCCACCTAGGGGACCTTTGTCCCTGGTGGCCCCCCTTGCTAACTTCTGTCACTCTTGCCTTTTGTGTGGCTGGTTTTCTTGTTCTCCAGGTCTCATGTGAAGGTTGCTTTCCCTGGAGACCTGTCTGAGCGTGTGTGGTGTGTGTGTGTGTTAGTTGCTCAGTTGTGTCCGACTCTTTGTGACCCCATGGACTGTAGCCCACCAGTCTCTTCTGTCCATGGAATGTCCCAGGCAAGAATACTGGAGTGGGTTGCCATTTCCTTCTCCAGGGGATCTTTGACTCAGGGATCAAACCTGGGTTTCCTGCATTGCAGGCAGATTCTTTACCATCTGAGCCAACAGGGAAGCCTGCCTGTTTGAGCATGATTACCTCTGAAAGAGTTCCTCCATGCCAGCTAGTCTCCATCAAATCATCTTGGTTCTTGCTCAGTAATTTTCACCATCTATAATTATCTTTTATTTACTGTTTGTTTTTATGGCTGGTCTCCCCATCTAGGGTGCAATCTGCATAAAGCCAGGTACCTGATAGATGTCTCTGCTCATCTTTGCTTGGTTTCCTCCTACAGCAGATGCTGAGGCAAGGAGTCAAGTGCAAATGGTTTTATTTATTTATTTTCGGTTATGCTGGGTCTTTGTTGCTGCACACAGGCTTTCTCTAATTGTAGCAAGTAGGGGCTACTCTTTAGTTGCCAGTGTGTGGGTTTCTCACTGCGGTGGCTTCTCTTGTTGTGGAGCTTGGGCTCTAGGCACACAGGCTTCAGTAGTTGTGACAGATGAGCTTAGTAGCCCCGCGGTATGTGGAATCTTCCCGGGTCAGGGATTGAGTCCATGTCCCCTGCATTGGCAGGCGGGTTCTTAACCACTGGACCACTGGGGAAGCCTTGCAAATGGTTTGTTTGGGAGGTGAAGAAAGTGCAGTCAGGGGATGAGAGTGAGACAAGGAAAGGAAGACAGCCAATAAAACTCTGTGATAACAAGTTACCATTCTAAGTGGATTATACACATCAGAAATTTATTTCTGAATGTTCTGGAGACTGGAGGTCTGAGATAAGGGTGCCAGCAGGGTCAGGGTTGAGTAGGAGCTCTCTTCCAGGTTGCAGATGGCCAAATACTCCTTGTGTCTTTTTGTGGAAACAGGGAAAGTGAGCTCTCTGGGGTCTCTGGTATAAGAACACTCATCCCATTCATAAAGGCTCCACCCACATGACCTAATCCCTTCCCAAAGTCCTAGACACCATCACATTGGATATTAAGTTTTAACATATGAATTTGGGGGGATACAAACTTTCAGTCTATAGCGAGTGTGTAAGGGTGAGTTACCGCTGGAGCAACTGGAGTATGATGCTCCTTGGGACTCTAGGAGCCGGTGTAGACACATTCAGAGTTGTCCCACCTCAGGGGTGATGGAGCTGGGGTAATTACATAGTAGTTCCCACCAGTCACTGAGGGCTGTTCCCAGGGAACAGGGAGTCTCCAGCTCTGTCATCCTGCCAAGTTCCTGGGCAGAGGGGCTCTGGTGGCCAGAGGAAATGTTCAAGTAAAGACTTGTGGGTGAGAGCACTAAAAGTTGTGTTGTGTACACCGTACTGATAAGACTAAGAGGGGGTCCTGACAGCATCTGTTAGGTGCTTCACAGACATTTGTTGACTGAATGCAAGAATGCATGCATGAATGAATTAATGGATTCTATGTCTTTTGCTGTGGCTAATAGCAGACCCTCAAGAAATGTTCAACAACTAGTACACATTAAAGAAGAAACAGCACAGATTTTCATCTCAAGGAGAGCTGGGTTCAAATGCAGCTGGGTGACTTTAAACAAGTTACATAGTCTCTCTGAATCTCAGTTTACCCACCTGTAAAATGGTGATAATAACTCCTACCTCCGAGAATTATTTTAAAATGACTAGAGATAGTGTAAACCAAGTTCACAACTGTGTCTGGTGTATAGTAGGGAACCAATAAATCTCATCTCTCTTTGCCATAAAAGGGAAGCATGTTCTCTATGGCAGTATGTAGTTAACTACTACAAGGGCTGTTCAAAGGCTAACTTGAACAACAAAAATTAGGAGACCCATGAAACCTGGAGTGGTCATGAGTAGCTTCTACGTTTTGAAGAATGAGCAGGGTTAGGGCGGATCTGGGCAAGATTAATGATGAATATTATTCACTTCTACTTATCAGATGCTCACCATGTCTTAGACCCTGTGGGAAAGCACTTTGTATGTGTATTTACTTTTTTTTGCCATACCATATGGCATGTGGATTATTAGTTCTACAACCAGATAGTGAACCTGTGCCCTCTGCAGTGGAAGCATGGAGACTTTAACCACTGGATGGCCAGGGAAGTCCCTGTATGTGTATTTCATAATCTACACAATATAACTCCATGAGGTACTACCTCTCTGCCCTCAACTCTGAAGATGAAAGCACTAAAGGATAAATTACTTACCTGAGGCCACTCCGCCAGTAAGTGGTGGAATATGGGTTTAAAGTAATTGTCTTTTGAGAACTAGCTTTGTTAGGAAAGAGTATAATGTAGTTCTTCCCAAAATGTGGAAGTAGGACATGGGGGTGGGAGCAACTCAATGGGAGTGATGGGAACATGGAAATCAGGGCTGGCCAAAAATATCATGGCAGAGAGACATGTGGGGACTGCACCTAAGGGGACGCAAGGGTCAACATGCAGTGTTTTTAAATTGAGGTGAAAGTTCCATACAGCAGAGAACACACACACTGATTTGTTGTTGTTCAGTTGGTAAGTCATGCCCAACTCTTCACAACCCCATGGACCACAGCACACCAGGCCTCCCCGTCCTTCACCATCTCCCAGAGCTTGCTCAAACTCATGTCCATTGAGTCAGTGATGCCATCCAACCATCTCATCCTCTGTCACCCTCTTCACCTCCTGCCCTCAATCTTTCCAAGCTTCAGGGTCTTTTCCAATGAGTTGTCAGCTCTTCACATCAGGTGGCCAAAGTATTGGAGCTTTAGCTTCAGCATCAATACCTCCAATGAATATTCAGTGCTGATTTCCTTTAGAATTGACTGGTTTGATCTCCTTGTAGTCCAAGGGACTCTCAAGAGTCTTCTCTTACTGTACCATATTGTACCAAACTGTACCAAACCAATGAATTTGTGCCTCTGTATACACCTGGTGGGCTACAGTCCATGGGGTCAAAAACAGTCAGACACAACTGAGTGACTAAGCACACACAAGCATATATACCCATATAACCACCAGATCAAGATAAGGAACATGTCTATCACTCTAGAAGTTTCCCTCATGTCCCTTTCCAATCAATGGAAATCCACCCTCAGAAAATCACTCTTCTGCTTTTTTGTTAATCACCAAAGATTAGATTTTTAAAGTACATATTTTTAATGCATAAAAGAAATACACGCTTGTAGGAAATTCACACAATGACAAAAAATTCAAAAAGAATAATCGAAATCACCCATCATCCTATAGCTCAGAATTAACCACCTTGAACATTGTGGTTAATTCCTTACTGTCTTTACATTTTTTAAATTTTAACTTGAGATCATACTATATATTCAAGTTTTTATGCTTTTTTTTTTTTTAATGCATCATTAGGACAGAAGCATTTTCCCAGGTGAATTATAAATTCTTTGTAAACTTCATTTTACATGATTTCAATATTCCATTGAGGAATTAAGCAAAAATACCTACCAATTCTACATATTGGCTGTTTGAGTTTGCTTCCAATGTTTCATAGTAATGAATGCCTTTTTTGATCAAGTCGTCTGGATTTCAGACTGATTAGAATGGAAGTGGAAGTACTGGTTGAAATAGTACATATCCTTTTTTGGGGGGGTGGCAGGTGTGCTGCACTGCATGCCTCTTGTGTGATCCCAGTTCCCTGACCCAGGATTGAACCCAGACCCTCAGCAGTGAAAGCTCAGAGTCCTAACTACTGGACCATGAGGAATTCCGCAAAACAACACATATTCTTCAAACCCTTGATACATAGGCATCAAACAGCTTTACAGAACAGATAGACTTACACTCTTATCAACTGGGTCCATGATGGGTGTCACTAATTTCACACTCATCAGCCTTAAGCACCATGAGGTAGTGGTGTTTAGTTGCTAAATCATGTCCGACTCTTGCAACCCCATGGACTGGAGCCCACCAGGCTCCCCTGTCCAAGGGATTTCCTAGGCAAGAATACTGGAGTGGGTTGCCAATTCCTTCTCCAGGGGATCTTCCCAACCCAGGGCTTGAACCCTGGTCTCCTGCTCTGCAGTTGGTCTCCTGCATTGCAGTTGGTCTCCTGCATTGCAGGCAGATTCTTTACCGACTTAACCACCAGTTTGTTAAATGTGAAGTACCATCTGGAAAAGCTCCAAAAGGCTCTCCTGCTAGAAGCTTCAGTGACCACGCTGAAGGATGATGCTGGTTTCTTTCTCCTCTCCTATTCTGTGTTGCTGAGATAGTCTCAATAGGTAACCTCAGAAATGACTCTGGTTCAACAGTTGGAGCCATCAAGGAGTCATGAGTCTGTCTGAGAAGACAGACAAGGGACATTTGTGACCCTTGGAGCAGGGTCACAGATGGCCTCTGGTTATCTAACCTCCTTCTGAAGAGTCCATTCTGTCCACCTCTCATTTCATCATGGGCGTGGAGAAGCAAGAAGTTGACAGACCCAGTCTGTGCCTTGGGCAGCTTCAAAGGGGCCCTTTGTGAGGCTGGGAGCTGCGAGAGGACTGATAATTACAGTGGGGTGCACAGCCGAGAAGCATAATGATGGGGGCCAACCTAACATTTAGGGCAGACTCCATAATGGCCTTTTGAAGGATGTTTAAAGTCACCCTCCCATCTCCAGGAAATCTGGCCTTTTGCACCAAAATCAAAGGCCAGAGTATGTGTGCAAAGTTTTCAATAGGATACTTCCAAACTTGCTTCCAGGAAAACCACTCCAAAGAAAATTCTCCACCATGAGCAGGAAAACTCACTTCTCACTGACTTTCAAAAGACCTCAAAGAATAAACGGAGAAGGCATTGGCAACCCACTCCAGTACTCTTGCCTGGAAAATCCCATGGATGGAGGAGCCTGGTAGGCTGCAGTCCATGGGGTCGCTAGGAGTTGGACATGACTGAGAGAATTCACTTTCACTTTTCACTTTCATGCATTGGAGAAGGAAATGGCAACCCACTCCAGTGTTCTTGCCTGGAGAATCCCAGGGACGGTGGAGCCTGGTGGGCTGCCATCTATGGGGTCGCACAGAGTCGGACACGACTGAAGCAACTTAGCAGCAGCAGCAGCAGCAAAGAGTAAAGGCAATGATGGCTATTTCTGGGAGCCAGAGGCTCCTGTGAACAGGTGATCTCCTTCCAAGTCCACTTTGGAAGCACTGCTTCCTCGTTTAAGGTTCATTACCCTTCCAGGAACTAACATAATGTTGCAGGTCAGTTATGCTTCAAAATCAAATAAATGAATTCATAGAAAAAAGTGATCAGATAAGGTTTTCAGAGGCAGGAGGTGAGGGGAAGGGGAACTGGATGAAGGTAGTCAAGGTACAAACTTCCAGTTATAGGATAAATAAGTATTAGGTATGTAATGTACAACATGATAAATGTAACTAACACTGCTCTATGTTATATATGAAATCGTTATGAGAGTAAATCCTAAGAGTTCTCATCACATGGGAAATTTTTTTCTGTTTTTTAAATATTGCATCTATATGAGATGATGGATGTTCACTGAACTTATTGTGGTCATCATTTCCTGATGTATGTGAGTCAAATCATTATTCTGTACATCTTAAACTTATACAGTGCTGTATGCCAATAACATCTCAATAAAACTGGAAGAGAAAAAAGGGAGGGTAGATAGCCTTGAGCCTATGCTTCTTGAAGCACGGAGTCTTAACCACTGGACTGCCAGGAAAGTTTCATGGTTATTTAATTTTCTGAGGGTCTTCCATTCCATTTTCCACAGTGAGTGTGCCAATTTACAGTCCCACCAACAGTGCACAAGTGTTCCTTTTTCTCCACATTCACACTAGCATTTATCACTTGTCTTTTTGATGATAGCCATCCTTTCAGGTGGAAGGTAATATTTCATGGTGGTTTTATGTGCCTCACTGAACTTGTAACACCAAATTAGAGTTTTGGTTTTTATAGACTATGAGTGACTTTCAGGCAAAGATCAAATTAGTTCTCCCATATTTGCCTCCATAGGGTTTAACTCAGGGTCAGGAACATAGTAGGTGCTCAGCAAATGTTGTTAATATATGAATAAACCTGCACTCTAGTTTATATAAGCAATAATAATACTTACAATGAGTACTTGCTTTGTGCCAGGCAATATTCTATATGTCTTTTTTGCACTCACTAAATCATTACTTGTCCAGGAGGTATTATTATTATCCTTCATATCTTCCCAACCCAGGGATCAAACCCATGTCTCCCCCATTGCAGGCAGATTCTTTACCAGCTGAGCCACCAGGGAAGCCCAAGAATACTGGAGTGGGTAGTCTATCCCTTCTCCAGGGGATCTTTCTGACCCAGAAATCGAACCGGAGTCTCCTGCATTGCAGGTGGATTGTTTACCAGCTAAGCTACCAGGAAAGCCCCTTTATCCTTCTAGATAATATTGTATATACTAGATGAGGAAATATATATTATATAGCCCAAAGAGGTTCAGCAACTAGCCCAAAGTCACACAGCTGATACATGGTGGAATGAGAATTTGCATCCAAGTCACCTGGCTTCATTATTTTATATTATGCCCTGAATGATAATGAAGACCCAGGGTTCCATTATAGGAAAAGGGTAGAGAATAAAATGATCAAATTGATCAGAAACTAATGCTCCCTTTCCACCATCACCAATACATAAGCCAATTTGCGTGCATTCCTTTCTTTCTTCCTTTGCTCCTTCTACAAATATTTACTAACTACTGTGATCCAGGGACTACTGTAGAAATTGACTTTCAGTAATGAAGGGGAAAGGACATAAGCCTTTATTTCCACAAAACTCTCTCTTAACAAACATCTCCTGAGAACCTCCTTTGTGCCAAGATCATGCTAGGTTCTAGAGATACAAACATGCATCAGGAAGAGTCCAAGTTCTTTGTAGATGGGACAGACACAACAGCAATAATTAAGATGGAAAGAAAAATAAAGAAAATAATATGCCCTCCCTGAAAGCAATTTCAAAGTAAACATAGATAGAGAGATGGAGAGAAAGATACACAGATAAAAAGATAGATAGATAGACAAATGGAAAGGAGGTGAAAAAGAACAGAAATCTGCATGGGGGGAAAAATGAAACAAAAGTGAAAGTCACTCAGTTGTGTCCGACCCTTTGTGACCTCATGGACTGCAGCCCGCCAGGCTCCTCTGTCCATGGGATTCTCCAGACAAGAATACTGGAGTGGGTCACCATTTCTTCTCCAGGGGATCTTCCTGACCCAGGGGTCAAACTTGGGTTGCCTGCATTGCAGGCTGATTCTCTACCATCTGAGCCACACTGAACCCAATTCTAGGACTTTCTGGAAGTCTTTCTGGAGAAGATACAGCTGCCCCTGAGTCTTTAGGCATCCTCAGATATCAACCAGGTAAAGAAAGTTGGACAGCTCCAGTGAAAGCACAGAGATAAAGAAATACTTCTCTGTGCAGCTATCTACAAGTATTTTTATATGCTAGAGAAACTAAGAAGGTCAGGTGGTAACACTGGAGAACAAAGGAACATGAACCCCAGAACACACTGGAGAAATCAAGAAAATGCTTCCATAAGATGTATGAGACCTTGCATTTTTTCTTTACATCCTAGTGAACAAAAATGAAAAGGAACAGACTGGTCTTCACGGAGGAGAGAGGAGGTGATCTTCCTTCTAAGACGAGTTGTATAAAACTTACATCTTGGCAGATAGCCATGATATGAATGACTCTTGCTTCTCCAGCCCAAGAAATACTTCAAATAAGTAGCTGGACTTCCGGGCTGGACTCCTACTTTTGTATGAGAAGGAAACTGCCCTTAAACAAGATTGATGTTCAGGTTTTTCCATAAATGACAGAAAATAATGTCAAGAGGGAGAAAAATGAATAAAGACAAGTCTGAGAAGAATGAATGAAGGGGCATTAGTGGGTGGTTTATGATGTGTGGTATTTTGTTAATGTTAAACTTTCCCAGGTGTGTCATATAAGTCACAGAACAAGGCAATGGGTGGAAGTTTTATTTTCTTGTGTGAACAATGAGCGCCGTGAACTAAATAAAAATAAGGGGCTTGGGAACATGGAGAGTTGATTACCAGGGCATAAAATAGATCATAAGGACTATATCTCGCCATGTACCAACAAAACAACCTGCACCATTTATGTTTGTTTGCTTCTTTGAAGGAAGGTTATCAAATGCTTTCACAATGCATTTTTTTTTTAAGATGCTGAGTCTCTGGCTTTATTTCACCTTTTTTTTTTTTGTTTTTGGCCCCACCACGTGGCATGTGGGATCTCAGTTCCTTGACCAGTGATTGAACCCATGCCTCCTGCATTGGCAGCACAGGGTCTTAACCACTGGACTCCCAGGGAAATCCCTATCATGCATTATTCATCTGATTTTATCTCAGCCTTGGCAAGGAGAAATTACATCATCCCCATTTTACAGATGATGGAGAATGAGATGGACCGGTCTTTCTCAAGATCTTTCAGCCACTGAGGAACCAAACTGGAATCCAAACTCAGGTGCACTGACTCTAAAATGAATTCACTGGGTCTGTGCAATGCTTCACAAGCCTCTTCAGAGCAAACATTTTCTAAAGAAACTTAGTGAGAACTCCTCCATTCCCCTAGTGTTAAAGTCACATTTGACAATCAGCCTTGAGAAAAAACCTCAACACACACCTGAAGCTATCACAACATTGTTAATTGGCTACACCCCAATACAAAATATTTTTGGTGTTAACAAAAAATAAAATTAAAAAGAAAAAAATCTCAACACAGATGAAGTTTGTATATTTGGCATAGTTGGAATCCCAGTAATTATGTTTTCTACCTTTCTCCAACACACGTGTGCGTGCTCAGTCTCTTCAGTCATATCTGACTCTTTGTGACCCTATGCACTGTAGCCTTCCAGGCTTCTTGGTCCATGGGATTCTTCAGGCAAGAATACTGGAGTGGGTTGCCAGGTCCTCTTCTAGGGGATCTTCCTGACACAGGGATGGAACCCGCATCTCCTGCACTGCAGGCAGATTCTTTACCACTGAGCCACCAGCGAAGCCCAGTGAACTTCTCCCCTCTCCCCAAATGACTTTTTGTCTCAAAAGAAAAGAAATTTGATCAGAAGTCAAATTTGGCAGATTTAGTACTGTCTTCTCCAGTTATAACTCTAGAGAAGGAAATCTGCCTCTCAGAACTGGAGGAGAGAGAAGGGTAAACTGCCCAACCTAGTTTTATTTGCAGAGTATGTTGTTTTGAGCCATTGTCTTTCACTTTTAAACTTCTATTTTGAAATCATTATAGATTCACTGGAAGTTACATGAACAGTACAGAGTCTTGTGTACCCTTCACCCAGCTTCCTCCAATGGTAACTTAATCTAATAAATCTATAGTACAATATCATTGCAACCTCAGTGTCCATCAGCAGAGGAATGCATAAAGAAGATGTGGTGTGTATATACAATGGAATATTACTCAGTCATAAAGAGGAACAAAATTGAGTCATTTGTAGAGACATTGATGGACCTAGAGACTGTCATACAGAGTGTAGTAAGTTAGAAAGACAAATATCGCATATTAACAAATATATGTGGAATCTAAAAAAATGGTATAGGTGATCTTATATGCAAAGCAGAAATGAAGGCATGGACACAAAGATCAAATCTATGGATACTAAGAGAGAAAGAGGAATGGGATGAATTGGGAGATTGGGATTGACATGTATACACTATTGACACTCTGTATAAAATAGATAACTAATGTGAACCTACGTATAGCACCGGAAACTCTACTCAATGCTCTGTGGTGGCCTAAATGGGAAGGAAATCCCAAGAGAGGATATATGTATATAGCTGATTATATATATATATATATATACATATACATACATACACACACACACACACACACACGCACACATAGGCTTCCCAGGTGGCTCAGTGGTAAAGAATCCATCTGCCAATGCAAGAAACACAGGACATGCAGGTTTGATTCCTGGGTTGGGATGATCCCCTGGAGAAGGAAATGGCAACCCACTCAAGTACTCTTGCCTGGAAAATCCCATAGACAGAGGAGCCTGGTGGAATATAGCCCATGAGGTCACAAAGAGTTGGACATGACTGAGCCACTGAGCACAGACATATAACTGATTCTAACACACATTTAAAGCAATTATACTCCCATAAAAATTAAATATATATATTTATATAAAAATATATATATTAATCGCAGAGCATTTAATTTTTTTTTCTGAATTAGTTATTAAGATTAAAGCAAAACAAGCAAGGAAATGTTAGCAACAAAGCTAGGAGATCTAACAAGAAAGTTAGAGTTCTGGTGTTTCTTGAAAACCTGGAAGATCTGGCAACGTGGCCCTGCCTGAGCAGTAAAGGCAGCTAGTAATGCTGTTCCTTGTCCTCAGGCAAGGGCTCAACAGGTCCATGAGGCTATCTTCACTTGTGTTACCTGCCTGGCCTCTGGAGGCAGCTGAGTTTTCAGTGCATTCTTCGGAAAAGGGAGTTATTATTATTATTATTATTATTACTAAGTTACAATTAGCATACAATATTGTATTAGTTTCAGATGTGAAACATAGTGATACAATATTTTTATACACTATGAAATAATCACTACAGTAAGTCCAGTTACCATCTGTCACCATACAAAATTGTTACAATATTAGTGATTATATTTCCTACTATTTACAATAGCCAAGATAAGAAAGTAACTTAAATGTCCATCAACAGATGAGTGGATAAAGAAGACGTGATATATACCTATATATATGAATATGTGAAAGTCACTCAGTTGTGTCCAATTCTTTGCAACCCCATGGACTATACAGCCCATGGAATTCTCCAGGCCAGAAACTGGAGTGGGTAGCCTTTCCCTTCTCCAGGGTATCTTCTCAATCCAGGGATAGGACCCAGGTCTCCTGCACTGCAGGTAGATTCTTTACCAGCTGAGCCACAAGGGAAGCCCATATAAATATACATAAATTTCAGCCACCTGGGAACCCACGTATTTATATGAATATATATATGTATATAAATACATGGGTTCCCAGGTGGTTCAAATTGTGAAAGCAAATTGACTCCTCTGCCACCTACTATTCTTCTCCACTTCCTTCCCCATCCCTATCACTTCATCTAATTATTGCTGTTGTGAGTTGGAGTAATCCTGGGCCTTCGAACATGCCCATATCCCTTCTTAAAACAAAACATATGTAGGCTCCAAGCTAATGAGAAAGACATTTGGAAAGAAAACTGTGAAGCAGAAACAAAAGGAGACTGTTAACAGAATAACTAGGAAACATGCTAAAAGATGGCCAGTGCTGGCTTTTCCCAGAGAAGGCAATGGCAACCCACTCCAGTGTTCTTGCCTGGAGAATCCCAGGGACGGCGGAGCCTGGTGGGCTGCCGTCTATGGGGTCGCACAGAATCGGACACGACTGAAGTGACTTAGCAGCAGCAGCAGCAGTTGACTTTTCCAAATTTGGATGTCTTATATTTACTCTGTTTTAAAGCCAGACAATGGCAAAATCCTCCTTTCTTTTTCTTCTCCAATAAAAGGACTTAAACTCCATCCCTGGTTCCCAACACAGCAGAGAATTGGACAGATCGAATCCAGAGACTGACAACCCTGCCCTGAAGCCAAAGAGAGGAGGAAGGATAACTATTGGGGAAGAGAAGGCACATTAAAAGGAAGCACTAAGTCGTTTCAGTTGTGTCCACTCTCTGTGACCCTGTGGACCATAGCCTGCCAGGTTTCTCTGTCCATGGAATTCTCCAGGCAAGAATACTGGAGAAAACTGGAGTGGGTTGCCATGCCCTCCTCCTGGGGGTCTTCCTGGCCTGGGGACCAAACACACACTTCTGAACCACCTGAGAAACCTCGTTAAGGGGATAGGGTGCCACGAATTGGGCTTCCCAGATGGCTCAGTGGTAAAGAATCCACCTGCCAAAGCAGAAGACGTAGGAGATGCAGGTCCCATCCTTGGGTCAGGAAGATCCCCTGGAGAAGGAAATGGCAACCCACTCCAGTTTTCTTGCCTGGAAAATCCCATGAAGAGAGGAGCCTGGTGGGCTACCTATGGGGTTGCAAAGAGTTGGACATGACTGAGCACGCACACCATCAATGGGAAGTAGAGAAGATATAAAGGCGAGAAGTTTCCTTCTAAGGAAAGGGAGCCCCAAACATCTAAAATGAATCCGTACACATATACACAGTCACTATTAAGAAAGCATCTGTGGGAATTTCCTGGAAGTCCAATGGTTGCGACTCTCTGCTTCCAATGCAGGGGGCATGGGTTCGATCCCCGGTCAGGGAAATAAAATCCCACCTGGCATGTGGTGCAGCCCAAACAATTTTTTTAATTGAAAAAATGTAAAAACAAAGATTTAAAAATAAATAAATACATACATACAGAAAGAAGCCATCTGAAAATTCATAATTTCTGGGGGGGGGTGCATTTGGGGGTGTAATATTAAGACTGAGAATTTACCAAGTCTCTCCTCCTCCAGTAAGTGTAGAAAGATCACGACCCTCCCAGAATACACATCCTCCTCCTTTGTGCCGAAATTTTAACCCAGCCCTGTAATAACATTTCATCTAATCATAGCCCCAGCTGCCCATGCTGGTAAATGGCTGAGATCACTGCCACTCTAATGGAAAGTTTGGAAGGTCAAAAAGAAGCAGAGCTGGCTCCCAACTGGGCTTTTGAGAGCTGACCTTTTGTTTCCTCCATGGCTCTGCGGCAGAAATAAAATTTCCTAAGACGGTCCCCATAATTGGGTTTAACACAATGGCATCAGCAAAGACGCTTGGAAGATGGAGAGTCAGACTCAAATTTAAGAAATTAAAAATCTGAGAGGTGCTTCCCTGGTGGCTCAGTGGTAAAGAATCTACGTGCCAATGCAAGAGATAAGGGTTGGATCCCTGATCCAGGAAGATCCCACATGCTGTGGAGCAACTAAGCCCATGCACCACAACTATTGAGCCTGTGCTCTAGAGCCCGGGAGACTCAACTCCTGAGCCCACGTGCTGTGACTACTGGAGCCTGCAAGCCCTAGAGCCTGTGCTCTGAAACAAGAGAAGCCACCACAATGAGAAGTCTGCCCACCACAACTAGAAAAAAGCCCTCACAACAATCAAGACTCAGCACGGCCAAAAATAAATAAAATTATAAACCGTTTGAAAGCTCAAGGGACACCCAAAAGGCATGTGGTCCAGTCTCTTGCTTTTGGGCTTCCTTGGTGGGTCAGCTGGTAAAGAATATGCCTGCAATGCAGGAGGCATGGGTTCGATCCCTGGTTTGGGAAGATCCCCTGGAGAAGGGAAAGGCTGCTCACTCCAGTATTCTGGCCTGGAGAATTCCATGGACTGTATAGTCCACGGGGTCGCAAAGAGTCAGACATGACTTGAGTGACTTTCACTTGCTTTCAGTTTCAACCATTCTTCATGGAGAGGTAACAAATCTTCCCTCTTGGCCTCCATATTCCAGGTATGTCACACCTGAAAGATGGGCTCTCCTGGACAGACATTTCTAGAATTGCTGCAGGTAACCTTTTAGGTGTGTGTGCGTGCATGCTCAGTTGCTTCAGCCATGTCCATCTTCATGACCCTTTGGAGTGTAGCCCGCCAGGCTCCTCTGTCCATGGGATTCTTCAGGCAAGAATACTGGAGTGGGTTGCCATGCCCTCCTCCAGGGGATCTTCCTGACCCAGAGATCAACCCCTCATCTCTTATGTCTCCTGCATTGGCAGGCAGGTTCTTTACCACTAGTGCCACCTGAGAAGCCAACCTTTTAAGTATACTTTATAAAATAAAAATACCCCGAGCACTGTGCCTACACATCCTTGGCATTCTTTTTAAGTCAGCTTCTTGAGTTTTCTCATTAGCAGAGATGGAAGCGATCACCTCATTTAGCAAAGGGATGAAGACAGTAATTAAGTGGTTGTGTTATCTTTTCCTTTCTAGGTTAACTAATCACAATTATTTTCTAACCTTTTCACATGGACCCATTTTTTCTGACCTTTGAATGAATTTTCACTGCTTACCTCTGGTCCTTATCTAGAGGTGCCACAGGCTTCACAGTTTGCCAAAGCTTTTCAATAGCAATAATGAAATGCTTACTATTTTCTCCCTCTTTGTAAGGGTAGACTCCTATTTTTGAGAAATATCTAACAAAAATTACATGCCTAATTTTCAGCTGCAGCTCTGCAATGGCATTCCTACCAAATACATCAGCTAGGCTCTCTATTTTTTATTTTTTGCAGCTAAACGTTTCATCTACAAAATAAAATAATTATTGAAAGTATTTTCAATGCATTATTGAGGCCCTACTAGGTATGGAGGAGTGTGATATGTACTATGTGTGCATGCTAAGTCGCTTCAGTCATGTCTGGCTCTTTGTGATCCCATGGACTGTAACTCGCCAGGCCCCTCTGTCCATGGCATTCTCCAGGCTAGAATACTGGAGTGGATTGCCATTCCCTTCTCCAGGGGATCTTCCCAACTCAGGAATCAAACCCAAGTCTCCTGCACTGGCAGGCAGGTTCTTTACCACTAGCGCCACCTGGGAAGCCCGCTATGTACTATGTATGTGTTAGTCAGTCAGTCGTTTCCTACTCTTTGCGACCCCATGGACTGTAGCCTGCCAAGCTCCTCTGTCCATGAACTTTTCCAGGCAAGAATGCTGGAGTGCATAGCTCCAGTTTCCATTCTGCAGGGGATCTTCCTGACCCAGGGATTGAACCCAGGTCTCCCACACTGGGGACAGAGTCTTTACCATCTCAACCACCAGGAAAATCCCTAATTAAGTGGTAGAAAAGTGATATAAACCCCGACTTGTCTTGCCCAAAAGCCAATCAGTGGAATTTTCAGGGCTTGGTGGTTTTTGCTATATTTACATTTATGACCTTGGCACTCTTATCTTACAAGTCAAGCATCACCTTATAAATACAAAGCTAATATTAGTAACTATGATAAACATCATCTCTAAGAAGCTAATGGAGAGGGACTTCCCTGGTGATCCAGTGGTTAAGACTTTGCCCTCCAATGCAGGGGGTCCAGATCTGATCCCTGATTGGAGAGCTAAGCTCCTACATGCCTCGTGGCCAAAACACAGAAACATAAAACAGAATCCATTGAATGAATTCAATGAATTCAATAAAGACTTTAAAAATGGTCCACATCAAAAAAATTCTTAAGAGAAAAAAGCCAAGGGGGAGTTTATAGGAGAGAGAATTGAAACCCATCAAGACCTTTCCAATGGAGTCACATGTCCTGTTTGTTCTTCGTGGTTCTGGAGGCCATACAGAATGGAGAATGAATGCATGGTCCCTGGGACCAAGCTGGTTTCATCCCAGCTTCCCACTTAACAGCTGTGAAGCCTTAGGAAAAATGCTTCTCCTCTCTCTGCTTCCATTTTCCCATTTGTACAATCAAAATATTTGTAGCATTGATCTCATTGCACTATTGGGTGTATTCATATGTTAAAAGTGCAAAGAATTGAGTCTGAAATAGATGAAGTGCTGCATAATTAGTGACCATCACTGTCCTAGAAATCTCTGCTCCCCAGGGTGTCCCAGCTTTGAATGTCCATCTTTTCCGGAGTTGTATCACATTTATGGTAACCATGGCAAACAGCCCCTGTAGATGTTTCCATGACATTTTTTTTTCCTTAAGCAAAAACTTGAAAATCTCTTTTGAAAACCAAAGCTATCTAATTCTTCCAGGCCAAAAGGAATCTAAATTTCCATCAGAGCTGTAAAATGCTTTAAGCAAGGATATGGGGGATTAGACAGGATGTCCTAAAGCAATTAACTACACAAATGGATGAGGCAAAAATCAAGTCTATCTGAAATACAAGGTCATTGTGTTTTAAGGTGGCTGTGGAAACCAGCAGGAATAAAAAATGGAAAGAATTCTAAAGTGTCCCTGCTTACCTGAGTAGTTTATTCCCTCCTGTTTTCTTAAATATAAAATTTGTATAATAAGTCCTCTACGTATGAACAAGTTCAGTTCCAAGAGCATGTTTGTTAAATCAAATTTGTTCATAAATCCAACAAAGGTAGCCTAGGTACCGAACTAACACAATTGGCTATATCATACTGGACTGTAGTAGGTTAGTAACAGTTCAGTTCAGTTCAGTCACTCAGTCGTGTCCCACTCTTTGCCACCCCATGAACTGCAGTGCGCCAGGCCTCCCTGTCCACCACCAACTCCCAGAGTCCACCCAAACCCATGTC
This sequence comes from Giraffa tippelskirchi, assembly GCF_054371585.1. Taxonomy (NCBI): domain Eukaryota; kingdom Metazoa; phylum Chordata; class Mammalia; order Artiodactyla; family Giraffidae; genus Giraffa; species Giraffa tippelskirchi. The sequence goes on from NC_137287.1 coordinate 29,245,739, forward strand.
CATCGGGTCAGTGATGCCATCCAACCATCTCATCCTCTGTCGTCCCCTTCTCCTCCTGCCCCCAATCCTACCCAGCATTAGGGTCTTTTCCAATGAGTCAACCCTTCGCATGAGGTGGCCAAAGTATTGGAGTTTCAGCTTCAACATCAGTCCTTCCAATGAACATCCAGGACTGATCTCCTTTAGGATGGATTGATTGGATCACCTTGCAGTCCAAGAGACTCTCAAGAGTCTTCTCCAACACCACAGTTTAAAAGCATCAATTCTGCGATGTTCAGCTTTCTTCATCGTCCAACTCTCACATCCATACATGGCCACTGGAAAAACCATCGCCTTGACTAGATGGACTTTTGTTGGCAAAGTAATGTCTCTGCTTTTAAATATGCTATCTAGGTTGGCCATAACCTTCCTCCCAAGGAGTAAGCGTCTTTTAATTTCATGGCTGCAATCACCATCTGCAGTGATTTTGGAGCCCCCCCAAAAACAAAGTCTGACACTGTTTCCACTGTTTTCCCATCTATTTCCCATGAAGTGATGGGACCTGATGCCATGATCTTAGTTTTCTGAACGTTGAGCTTTAAGCCAACTTTTTCACTCTCCTCTTTCACCTTCATCAAGAGGCTCTTTAGTTCTTCTTCGCTTTCTGCCATAAGGATGGTGTCATCTGCATATCTCAGGTTATTGATATTTCTCCCAGCAATATTGATTCCAGCTTGTGCTTCCTCCAGCCCAGCGTTTCTCATGATGTACTCTGCATATAAGTTAAATAATCAGGGTGACAATATACAGCCTTGACGTACTTCTTTTCCTATCTGGAACCAGTCTGTTGTTCCATGTCCAGTTCTAACTGTTGCTTCCTGACCTGCATCCAGGTTTCTCAAGAGACAGGTCAGATGGTCTGGTATTCCCATCTCTTTCAGAATTTTCCACAGTTTATTGTGATCCACACAGTCAAAAGCTTTGGCATAGTCAATAAAGCAGAAATAGATGTTTTTCTGGAACTCTCTTGCTTTTTCGATGATCCAGAGGATATTAGCAATTTGATCTCTGGCTCCTCTGCCTTTTCTAAAACCAGCTTGAACATCTGGAAGTTCATGGTTCACGTATTGCTGAAGCCTGGCTTGGAGAATTTTGAACATTACTTTACTAGCGTGTGAGGTGAGTGCAATTGTGCGGTAGTTTGATCATTCTTTGGTATTGCCTTTCTTTGGGATTGGAATGAAAACTGACCTTTTTCAGTCCTGTGGCCACTGCTGAGTTTTCCAAATTTGCTGGCATATCGAGTGTAGCACTTTCACAGCATCATCTTTCAGGATTTGAAATAGCTCAACTGGAATTCCATCACCTCCACTAGCTTTGTTCGTAGTGATGCTTTCTAAGGCCCACTTGACTTCACATTCCAGGATGTCTGGCTCTAGGTGAGTGATCACACCATCGTGATTATCTGGGTCATGAAGATCTTTTTTGTACAGTTCTTCTGTGTATTCTTGCCACCTCTTCTTAATATCTTCTGCTTCTGTTAGGTCCATACCATTTCTGTCCTTTATCGAGCCCATCTTTGCATAAAATGTTCCCTTGGTATCTCTAATTTTCTTGAAGAGATTTCTAGTCTTTCCCTTTCTGTTGTTTGCCTCTATTTCTTTGCATTGATCGCTGAGGAAGGCTTTCTTATATCTCCTTGCTATTTTTTGGAACTCTGCATTCAGATGGGAATATCTTTCCCTTTCTCTTTTGCTTTTCGCTTCTCTTCTTTTCCCAGCTATCTGTAAGGCCTCCTCAGACAGCCATTTTGCTTTTTTTGCATTTTTTGCATTTCTTTTCCATGGGGATGGTCTTGATCCCTGTCTCCTGTACAATGTCACAAACCTCTGTCCATAGTTCATCAGGCACTCTGTCTTTCAGATCTAGTCCCTTAAATCTATTTGTCACTTCTACTGTATACTCATAAGAGATTTGACCTAGGTCATACCTGAATGGACTAGTGGTTTTCCCTACTTTCTTCAGTTTAAGTCTTAATTTGGCAATAAGGATCATGATCTGAGCCACAGTCTGCTCCCAGTCTTGTTTTTGCTGACTGTAAAGAGCTTCTCCATCTTTGGCTGCAAAGAATATAATCAATCTGATTTCAGAGTTGACCATCTGGTGATGTCCATGTGTAGAGTCTTCTCTTGTGTTGTTGGAAGAGGGTGTTTGCTATGACCAGTGCATTCTCTTGGCAAAACTCTATTAGCCTTTGCCCTGCTTCATTCTGTACTCCAAGGCCAAATTTGCCTGTTACGCCAGGTGTTTCCTGACTTCCTACTTTTGCATTCCAGTCCCCTATAATGAAAAGGACATCTTTTTTGGGTGTTAGTTCTAAAAGGTCTTGTAGGTCTTCATAGAACCGTTCAACTTCAGCTTCTTTGGCATTACTGGTCAGGGCATAGACTTGGATTACTGTGATGTTGAATGGTTTGCCTTGGAAACGAACAGAGATCATTCTGTCGTTTGTGAGATTGCATCCAAGTACTGCATTTCGGACTCTTTTGCTGACCATGATGGCTACTCCATTTCTTCTAAGGGATTCTTGCCCACAGTAGTAGATATAATGGTCATCTGAGTTAAATTCACCCATTCCAGTCCATCTTAGTTCGCTGATTCTTAGAATGTCGACGTTTACTCTTGCCATCTCCTGTTTGACCACTTCCAATTTGCCTTGATTCATGGACTTAACATTCCAGGTTCCTGTGCAATATTGCTCTTCACAGCATCAGACTTTGCTTCTATCACCAGTCACATCCACAGCTGGGTATTGTTTTTGCTTTGGCTCCATTCCATCATTCTTTCTGGAGTTATTTCTCCACTGATCTCCAGTAGCATATTGGGCACCTACTGACCTGGGGAGTTCATCTTTCAGTGTCCTATCTTTTTGCCTTTAATTATATGTAAAAAAAAAAAAAAAGAACACACAAAAAATAAAAAAAAACACTTTAATCTTACAGTACAGTATCTAGTACAGTACAACAGCTGACATACAGGGACTGGCATCGAGTGAACAGGCAAGAGGAGTTACACACAGGAGGAGAGAAAGGAGGTGGGAGATGGTAGAGCTGAAGGATCATCAGCAGTAGGAGACGGAGGGTGAGCTGCAATTTCACTCATGTCTGACATTGATGGCACAGTTCTTGGTTCCTTGCTGGAATTAGATGCATGCTCACCTCTTTAAAAGTTTGGAACTTGAGGGTTTGTACATACGGTACTTACTTTATTGAAGTATAACATGTCTATGGGCAAGGATACAAATCTTAAATGAACTTTAAGCACACACAGATGTATCAGACATTCAGATCAGGGGACAGAACGTCGAATGAACCTCTCTCACCTTATTTCACTATTTTTAATTCATATTCATACACACAGTCCTAATGAAGAATGACAATATTCAAATGTTTAAAAATAAACCATTTTGCTTGAACTATCAAAAGCTATGGGATGAACTAATTTTTTTTCTCAGATTTTGGCCATGGTTGAGTCCACCAGAAATAACTTTTTTTAATGTCTGGATAGTCTGTATATTATTAATAGCTGCTCGTTGAAAACTACTTTTTCCCAGTTACATGCCAATGAACATAAAATTGTAAAAAATAAATAAATAAAAATTCCCTTTGGAATAGACATCATTCTTTATTGAGCAGGGCTCAATTATGCAGTTGACTGCCTTTTCTCAGGACAGTTCACCATCATTTGCCCAGTGCTTTGTTAGTCAATTGTTATGTGTTTATCTTCTCTTTTCAACCACATTTCAGATTCCTATAGGGAGAATTCTCACTAAACTTCTTTGATGTCTTTGTACTTCTGAATACTCATGACATAGAGTTATCTCACTATATTTCCTGAAGAAATGATTCAAAGAATGTGTGTATCTATCCTCTCTGGCAATACATATTGTTAAAGTAATAGAAGTTTCACTACACAAACAAAAACAGAACCTTGGTACATTCTTGAAAGCTGGTGTTTTCACTAATTAGAATAATGGATCAAGTAAACAGGGAAGAAATTATGTTTGAAAAAGAACAGATTACCTACGGGGCTGAGATCTTGTTATGTGATACATTTGCAGTGTTTGTATATTTTTCGTCTTAAAGAGGGATTATTAACGAAGCCTAAAGGCATTCTCTGTTCATGGTATATTCAGAAAAATACCAATTTCTTTCCAGTCAAAACAGAATACAACTACTTTGTAATAGGAAGAATGGTTAATAGGTTATTGAATGATACTGAATTACTTAGCTAAAGTTCTGCTAAAAACCTGGAACACCAGCTCCTATTACTTAATTAATTCTTCATTCCAACAAAAATCATTGAGTATATACTGTGTACCAGGCATAGCTTGTCTATCACAGAAATGTCACCAAGCTGACAAAAGCAGACAGTAAATGATCTAGAACCAAAGCACACGTAATCTGTTTATCCTAAGGATATGAGGTTAAGTCAGGTGGGCAAATCCTCTAAGTTGTGCTCAAATGCTTTCTCCTTCATGAACCCATTCTTCTATTTCCCCCCTGCATTCCTAAAGATTTTACCCAATACCTCAACTTTCACTTATTTCCTTTTGTGTTATATTATTGTTACCTTGGATGCTGTGAATCATGGTGGTCAGAATGTGAATTTTACCGTCAGATTGAGATTTGCATCCTAGCTTTAATCTTTCCTTGCCCTGTGTCCTTGAGCATAGGAAGCAACCCCTCTGGACCTCAGTTTATTCACCTGTGAAATAGGAATAATTAAAAATTTCCACAAGCTATCATACACATGGGAATTCCCTGGAAGTGCAGTGGTTAGGACTCTGAGCTTCCAACACCAGAGGCCTGGGTTTGATCCCTGGTCAGGAAACTAAGATCTCACCAGCCATGTGGTGTGGCCAAAAAAATCATAAATGCAGTGTGTTTCATGCACTCAGAGATAATAGTAATTATAATGAACACTTACAGCACTAACTGAATTTTTATGAGTTCTTTAGGTATATTAACTCATTTAACCCTCACAATAACCCTACAGAATAGACACTTTGGTTATTTCAGATGAGAAACTGAGATGCAGAGTGGTTTAGGGAACTCTCCCAACGTGACACAGTGAGTTAAGTGGTGAAATGGAGTTTTGAATTGAGGTGTGTTGCCTCTAGTCTTCATGATTGTACCACTCTGTTCTACTGACTTTTCTAGAACATGGTAGGCATAAAATTAATAAGTGGTAGCTATTAACATGGGCTTCTTACGTGGCGCTAGTAGTAAAGAATCTGCCTGCCAATACAGGAGACATAAAACACGTGGGGTTCGATCTCTGGGTTGGCAAGATCCCCTGGAGGAGGGCATGACAACCCACTCCGGTATTCTTGTCTAGAGAATCCCATGGACAAGGGGAGGCTGGCAGGCTACAGTCCATAAAGTCACAAAGAGTTGGACACTACTGACGTGATTTGGCACACACTATAATAAACACAATGTTAATCATCCTTTCCCAGCACTATGTTAATAACATAGTGAAAAAAGCACATCATATTTCTTCATCTGTCTTCCTACTTTTGTGCTCTGCACATAGTAGGTCCACAACATTTGTTTGTTGAGTTGAAATGCCATTCTTAAAAATGAAACAGCAAAAGAAAACAAATAAAAATCTAAGGGATACACTATTTTAAATTATAATTCTATCAAGTTTTTGAATCAATGTTTCTTTATGACCCTAGAGACTATTGCAAAAATGCAAATTTTTGAGCATTTTAGAATGTCACCCTCCATTACAATCATTTCACAGATCATTAGCTTCCAGGTTTTTTTTTTTCCTCTCTCAGTCCCTCACAATAAGGATTCTTAGAAAATAATTCTCACCTTCCAGTCCACATTTGCAGCTTCTGTTTTTGTTTGTTTGTTTTGCAGCCTTGCAAATAGTCACCTGCCCACTGGCACAGGGGAATGGCATCTATTCTAAGATGTTTATAGAGAATATAGGTGTCCTACATATTCTGAACTTGGAAGTACAGAAAAGAGAAATTAGGATGGATTGACCAGCTTTTAAATTGGTTGTTCAGCTTTTCATCTTTTCAGAGACAGTGGGAAAGAAATTCATAACATGAGACTTTACAAGCCTGGGTACAACCTAAAGACATGTTATTTTAATTTTGTTATTGGAATTGAGTGTGTATTTCCTTACAAGTCTGAATTCTTCAACAGGTAGGACAACAAAGTCACTGTTGGAACACAGGAAGCTGAGTGAGTCCAAAACCAGTTGTTTAAGTCCATTGACTCTCATATTGACCATGGAAGAAATCATGCTTACTACAAAATGGACCATGGGCATGGAGTTGGAAAATTAAACAAACAACAAAAAAGCTGTACCATTTATTTTTTAGATTCCACATATATATATTTGTCTTTCTCTGACTTACTTCACCCAGTATGACAATCTCTCGGTCCATCCATGGTGCTGCAAAAGGCATTATTTTGTTCTTTTTTATGGCTGAGTAATATTCCATGATATATATGTGACACATCTTCTTTACCTATTCCTCTGTGGGTGGACACTTAGGTTGCTTCCATGTTCTATCTATCGTAAATAGTCCTGCAATGAACATTGGGGTACATGTGTCTTTTCCAATTATGGTTTTCTCCAAGTGTATGCCCAGGAGTGGGATTGCTAGAGGAACCAAATACATTTGGTTTGTTTGTTTGCCCTTTCTTGCTTCAAGCTGTTGTTTTGCTGCTGGATATACAGGCTGATAAGATCTTGGTAAAAATAAGTTGGATATTAGAAAATATAACCACGAACACATCACGTATTCCAGTTGGATGAAAATGTATACATAACCAATGTCAGTTTCCTCTCCTAAATCAGAAATCTCTTCTGTCCATTCAATTCTTTCTCCCCTTGACATCTTCTGAGTTTCTACTCAGTTCTAGGTATTATGGTGGGCAGTGTGTCTAAAGAACTAAACAACTGAGAACAAAAGAAGTTTACCATATAGATGTGGAAAGAGGCAGGTTAACAGGTAATGACTGTAAAATTTAGGGAGGTCAAGTTCAAGACACTGAAATCAGCCTGGACCATGAAGGTGATCATAGACTTTCTCAAGTAGGGACAACTGAGATGGGTCCTGACAGATGTGTAGGAGTTTTCCCCTATCCAGCGAAGGAGGTTTCCCAAACAGCCTCTGCACAAGCATTCCTCATGAGGAGAGTCTCCCTCCTTTTCTAGTAGTTAGCCATGTGGGAGCAGTTGTTGGAATACTTCTGGAACCTAAATACATCTTCCTGTAACACTTCTCTTATCTCTGGTTTTATCTTTTGGAAAAACTCTTCTTTTTACAGAGTTCCATCAGACAGTTGAAGATAGTCTTTATGTCCATTGTAACTCTCCCTTATAAAAATAAACATCTTGTAATCACTCCTCATAAACTTAATATCAATTCCCTTCATCTTTCTGATCACCCTTTGCTGATAAAAATAAAATTAAATGTTCATTGAGTCCCTTTCAGGGCCTGTACTAAGCACTTTTGGCTTATTATCTCCACCCTCATGACAAATCCTTTGAAAGGTTCTTCTTACCCTATTTATTTATTTGGGTGTGCGAGGTCTTAGTTGCACAAGGGATCTTTAGTTGCAGCATGTGGATTCTAGTTCCCTGACTACGGTTTGAAGCTGAGCCCCCTGCACTGGGAGCACAGAGTTTTAGCCACTGGACCACCAGGGAACCTCCGATTCTTGTTGTTGTTTTGCCAAGCTTCTCAGCATGTTAGATCTTTGTTCCCTGACCAGGGATCAAACCCATGCCCCCTGCATCGAAAGTGTGGAATCTTGACTACTAGACCACCAGGGAAGTCCCTTTACCCCATTTATAAATGAGAAAGTGAGGACTTAGAAAAATAACCTGCTCAAAGTAGCCCACCAGAGACCTAGCTTTCAGCAGTAACCGTGCCTCCTAGATTCCCACTGATTTCATTAAAATGATCAAAGACAAAGGCTTGTGATACCCTTTTCTCCCTTCTAGCTGAGGAAAAGCATGAGATCCAAGAAGTAGGATGCAGTTGGAACCAGTTAGGTAAGCAAAGTGAAGCCCCTGTCTATAATTGTACCTAACTTGGCACTCCATGTTCTGGGTAGGGAAGACGATGTTTTTGTTAGAAGCAATGTGGTGTCACCGTCACAAGCACATGGACTCCTCTGTCTAAATAGTGAGGGACAAGTCACAGTGGTACTTGTGTCCGATAAACACAGCACATCACATGCCAGATCTCCCACCACACCCATCCATCTCAGACTCTGAAACCATGGGGTTCAGCAGGTCCCACACCTACATCCCTGTCTTCCTATCTTTTTGTGTTTTTATACATTTCTCCACCTTCTGCCCTTCATCCTAGAAAACTGAAATGGCCGCTTACACATTTTATGAGAAACCACACCATGGGCAATTTCTACCCCAGGGAACATTTGGCAATGTCTAGAGACTTTTTGGTTGTCACAACTGAGGGTGTGGGGGTGGCAGTGGGTGTAACTGGCATCTAGAGAGTGGAGTGATACTGTTAAACATCCTACAATGGACAGGACAGCCCTGGACAGCAGAGGGTGATCCAGCCCCCAAAGCCAGTCATGCTGAAGCTGAGAAACCCTACATTCACTCATCTGTCTCTCGGTCTTCATTTCCTCTTCCTCTCCTTCTACTTCCCTTTTCTCCCTTCTTCCATTTGTTTTTTATTTCTCATTCTTTTTTCCGCCCTTTTCTTTCTAATCTGGTGGTCTGTCCAACTTCCTTCCTCAGTTGATGACAGATAAAGTAGAACTCTGCTTATCCTCACTGAACACTCTGCTTACCCTCACTGAACAAAGTTTTCATCTAAAACCCCAAATGGTGGGGCTGCCCTCGTGGTCCAATGGTTAAGACTTCACGCTTCCAATGGAGGGGGGCAAGGGTTTGATCCCTGGTCAGGGAGCTAGGGGCACAACCAAATTTTTTTTTTTTTTAATTTTTAAAAATAAAAACCCCAATGGTAATGGTGGCCAGAGGTAAGCAACATGGTGGCATCTAGGATACCAGGTCCTGTTAAGGTGGGTGCCCTATAAATGCTTCTTTCTCTAAGCTTCCAGCCTGCTGGAGTTTGCAAAAAGGCAGCATTAATCTTGTACTTTGGCAGATTAAGAATCCAGTTACCTAGAAAGACTCAGCGTTCCCCACTTTCCCATGTAATGTCCTCTACTGGTCAGGCACCTTAAAGGAGCCTCATTAGATCGTTAAGGACTATATCTGTCTGCTAGGGTTACCATAACAAAGGACCACAAACCGGATGACTTACACAGCAGAAATTTATTTTCTTCCAGTTCTAGATGCTGGAAGTCTGAGATCAAAGTTCCTATGGGGTTATGTCTTTTGAGACCTCTCTCCTTGGCTTATAGATAACTGTCTTCTCCCAATATCCTCACATCGTGTTTCTTCTGTGTTTTTTCTTCTCTTCTTTCTTTCTTGTTTTTTCCAGCTTTATTGGGTACACTAGACAAGTAAAAACTGTATGTACTTAAGGTATACAGCATGATGTTTTGATATATGTACACATTGTGAAATGATTACCACAGTCAAGCCAATTAACATATCCATCACCTCCTCTTTTAAGGATGCCAGTCATTGGATTAAGGCCCACCCTAATGACCTCATCTAACCTTCATTATCTCTTTAAAGGCCCTATGTCCAAATATAGTTGCTTTCTGAGATTATGGGGGCTTAAACATATGAATTTGGTGAAGGGGGAATATTTCAGCCCCACATAAGAATGTTGCAACTCATATTTACCTCTTGCTAAGTTGTAAATTATACGTTAATATCTCCTTCATCTGCAAACTATCTTAATTTATAAATAAGAAAAACACACTCAACTAGTCATCAAGTCAATTACAACTCCAAAAACTCCAAAATACCTTTGAAATGGGTTCTGTCATGGGTTGTGTCTGCTGGCCCCCACATCCACATGTTGAAGTACTAACTTCAGTGCCTCAGAATGTGACTTTATTTGGAAACTGAGACTTCATGGGTGTAATTAGTTAAGATGAGGTGATACAGTAATAAGGTGGGCCCCAATTATGATTGGTGCCATTAGAATAAAGCAAAGTTTGGACACGGAGACAGACAAGCACACGGAAGGAGCATGTGAAGACGGAAGGAGAGATTTGGATGTTGCAACAGAAACCAAGGAATGCCAAAGGCTCCCAGAAAACCATCATGAGCTAGGAGTAAGGCACAGAGTGGATTCTCTGGACCTCACAGTCTTCAGAAAGCACCCACATCTGACACCTTGATCTCGAGCTTCTAGCCTCCAGAACTGTAACATAGTACATTCCTATAGTTTAAGCAACCCAATTTGTTGTCCTTTGTTGCAGCAGCCCGAAAAACGAATACAGGTCATCTCCTCTATATGCTCTGTAAAAAATTAATGAATAGAAATCTCAATTAAATAGAGTTAGGAGACCAGAAGGGGGCGCTCTCACACCCTGCCAAGGTATAATAGCACAACCCATCAGGAAGAAGACAGACTTCTCTTCTTTCCTGCTGAGGACTCAGCCAATGACTACAGCCCTCTCAACTTCCTTTTCACCTCTATAAAAGAGTTCTTTTTCTCTGGCCATGTAGGGACTTGTTCTTGACTCCCCATGGTTGCAGACCCAAAATTGCAATTCTCTGCTGATCCCCAAAGAAATACATCTTTGCTAAAGAAACATCAGCAGTCTATTTGTTTCAGGTCAACAGCCCATAACTACAGCTGAAATTGTTCACCATCTTTTCATCATTTCTCACCTTGTCTATCCCAGTTAGCTTTAGGTGCTCTTCCCCTCGCAAGACTAACACTGTCTCCTTCTATTTATTCTCCACTCACCTGCATAGTGACATTTCCACAATTCAAGTGTCACCTTGTACAGAATCCTCACCATTATCCTCAGGATGTGCACCAAGATTATCAGCCCAACATCCAGGAACAAAGTCCCCCATTAATAAAATCACTTCTCTTCCGGGAGCATTATCCAAGTTTTAGATCTCATGAATTTCCTCTTAGGGGTCAGAATTCACTTGGACATGAAATGGAAAGGCAGACCCAGTCTCAGGAAATTGAATTACCTTTGGGAAGCTATCATCAGAAACAGATATATCTATCTTTTGTTGTTGTTGTTCAGTCGTTAAGTTGTGTCCAACTCTTTGCAACCCCGTGGACCGCAGCATGCCAGGATTCCCTGTCCTTTGCTATCTCCCTGAGTTTGCTCAAACTCATGTCCATTGAGTCGATGATGCCATCCAACCATCTCATCTTCTGTCACCCCCGTCTTCGCCTGCCCTCAATCTTTCCCAGCATCAGGGCCTTTACCAGTGAGTAAACTGTTCACATCAGGTGGCCAAATATTGGAGCTTCAGCTTCAGCATCAGTCCTTCCAATGAATATTCAGTATTGATTTCCTTTAGAACTGACAGGTTTGATCTCCTTGCCGTCCCAGGGGCTCTCAAGAGTCTTCTCCAGTCCCATAGTTCAAAAACATCAATTCTTTGCTGCTCAGCCTTCTCTAAGGTCCAACTCTCACATCCGTACAAGACTACTGAATATCTGTCTTTAGGACTGACAATCACTGGGGCCTCCCAAGGAGACATTCTCCACTCAGGGTGTGTTTATTTGGAGATAAGGAACCCCTAATTGTTTTGAGCTCTTGGTCAGTGTACTTGACAATCCAGCCTTTGTCATCTTTTTGGTGGCCCATCCAGGAGGATCCCCGGTGATGGAATCCAACCAACGGTATAGCTCAGTGATAAAAGTGTTTGACGACTGCATTTCTCTCATTTCCCCCACCCCCACCCCTTGCTGGTGATTCTAAGCATGAATAATCGACTTTGTTATGCTGGGTTAGGAGGATGCTCTTCCACAGAAAATTACCCACAGCAAATAAAAACAATCCCATATGGCAGCTCCATTCACTGCAAGACTGGTTAAACCTTGACAGCACAGTTTGTGCTCGTACGTCATCTTTCTTGTTGCCTTGGCTATTTGCCAGCATGTGGTATTCTGTGTCCCTCGGTGACAAATTCAACCCAGAAAATTCCTTGTAGAGTTCTTTTTATCTCTAGATTTCTAGTCGTTCTCTCTGTTTTGTCTTTAGGGCAGATTCTAAACCTTAAATTGACTTCTCCTGGAAATCATTCAATGTCCAGTAAATATTTATTAAACACCTCCAGTGTGATGTGCCATATATAAAACTCCAGAAATGCTATACTTCTATAAAAGATGATGCCTTTAACTCATTATCGAGTGGGTTGTATCTTCAATGATTTTTTCTATCTGTGAATACGAGTTGTTCTAGAATAATACCCTGTTTGCATATCCTTACAGTGTGGAGAACAAAACCTGTTGTCTGTCTCCAGTTTGCCTTGTAAATACCTCATCTCCTGCTTCTTCTCTATTTGTCTCCTCTCAAGTCCCCCCCTCACATTCTGTCCACACTGCATTAAATATCCTGCCTTATCATCTACTCGCCCATCTCTATGCCTTTACTTCCTTCTATCCTGTACTATCTGGAATGCAAGTTTCTGGCTTTCAAGATTCAACTCAAGCCACATCTCCTTCACAGGGCTTTGTTTTTTCTTTCTTAGTTCTTCTACCTCCCAGTTAGAATGATCCATCCCTTACAATTCTTTTGGGTTTGATTTTTCGCATAAACTCCAATTGCCTCAATATGTTTCGTATGACAGTCATCTGTTTACACCTCTTTTTTTAAATTGAAGTATAGTTGATGTACCATATTATATAACTCACAAGTGTACTCCAGAGTGATTCACACTTTTTAAAGGTTTTATTCCGTTTATGCATGTGTGTGTGTCTGACTCCTCGCAACCCTGTGGACAGTAGCCCACCAGACCCCTCTGTCCATGGACTTTCCCAGCCAAGAATACTGAAATGGGTTGCCATACCTTCTTCCAGGGGATCTTCCCAATCCAGGGATTAAACCCACGTCTCCTGCAGCTCCTACATGGCAGGAGATTCTTTACTGCTGAGCCACTGGGGAAACCCCATATTCCATTTATAGTTTTTATAAAATATTGGCTATAATCCCCATGTTGTACAATAGATCCTTAGTAGCTTATTTTATACATAATAGTTTGCATCTCTTAATCCCCTCTGCCTACAGTATTCCATCCCCCTTCCCTCTCCCTATTGGTAACAACTAGTTTGTTCTCTGTATCTGTGTTCTGCTTCTTTTTTTTATATTTCTTTATCAGAGAGGGAAGAGTGACTTTATCTAGCTATATACCCTGGATAGGCTCCTTAGCTTCTCTTCCCTCCTTTATAAAAGGAAAGATTATAACACTCACCTTAGAGCAAAGAATTCATTTCTTTCCCTTACTCATGCTGCTCTGGCTGGTGAGGTTGGACTAAAGGGCCATGTGGCATTTCTAGTCTTGAGCACTGAATTGGCTAAGTGTGATGCTCCCAAACTCCCCTTCCCTCTGCAAGGCCAAGTAGCAACGTTCCTGAGAGTGCCTGATCTTCTGCCTGATTTCCAGAGTAGCAGTCTCCAGCTGACTATTATAGATGTACAGCAAGAGTAAAAAATAAACCTCTTTTTATAGCCTCTGACGTTTGAGGGTTGCCTGTTACTGCAGCATAGTCTACACTATCCTGACTGATGCAGAGGGTTATTATGAGAATTAAATACAATAAGGTAAGAATAATGCTTGGTGGTACTTGGTAGACTGGAAATGCTCAGTCATCGTTTGCAAAGCACAGAGTGAGGAAGAGAGGATGTCAATTCTAAATGATCTATGTACAGCCATCCCATTTCAGTGTTACATTTTGATGTGTCTGAAAGATCCCACAAATAAAGGAGCTTTATTAAGTTAGCTCTGTGGCACTTGCTTCCCCCTAATATTAATTTCCTAGTATGAAATTAAGTCATCCAGCCTGGCTTAAACTAATAGAGCATCAATATAAGTACTTTATTAAGTGATCTTAAGATTGATTGACATATATACACTACTGACACTATGTATAGAAGAGATAACTGATGAGGACCTATGTATAGTTCAGGGAACCCTACTCAGTGCTCTGTGGGGACCCAAATGGGAAGGAAATCAAAAAAAGAGGCAACATATACATATGTATGTATATATATATGGCTGATTCACTTTGCTATACAGTGGAAACTAACACAACATTGTAAAGCAACAATACTCCAATAGACATTAATTTGAAAAAAAAAAAAAAAGTCTCTACGGGGCCCTTAAGAAGAGAGGTTGTTTCCTTCTATCACCTTGGGAGCAGATCGACTTTACACAAATAGTGTGTCACCAGGGACTCAGTCTCCTAGAAGTAGGGGCTCGTTGATGTAGTGGCTACAGGAAATGGTTTTAGAGTCAGAGAGACCTGTGTTCAAAACCGACTCCACTGCCTTCTGGCTCCGTGAACCTAGGGGAACTGATTAACCTCTTGGCACTACAGTTTCCCTGGCATAAAATGGAAAGCGCAATAGTGCCTACCTCAGAGAATTGTGGTGAGAATTAAATGAGATAACACATATAAAACACTTGGCGAAAAAAAAAAAAAAAACACTTGGCGAAGTGCCTGGTGTGGAGTAAGCTCCCAATAAATGGTAGCTATTATTATTACAGCACGATGCAGCTCAGGCTACGTTTTCTGCCAAATACTCTGCAAAACCCAATGAACTGTGAAGTTTCTATTATAACAGGAAGGAGAGGAAGAAAGTTAACAGAGACCTTTGATGTTGGTGTAGCAAAGGGTAGATCAGTCTTCTGTTGTCTGCTTCCCACGCATTAGCTTTCCCTTACAGAGTGGCTATAGGGAGGGGAGCACAGGAAATTTGACCTTGAACCGTGCCTAAGAACTCCGTCTCTATCTACAGGGTCAGCAAAACAACAATAATAACTCTTATTTCTAGTTTCCTGGTCTTTGTGTTGCTTAAGGATTCTATGGGAGGAAAGATGAGTAAATAAACAACAGCAATGACTTTCAAGTTGGTCTCCCCAAAACAATGTTAATCGAGAATAGAAATCAGCTAAACATGTTTAGCTAAAAAATAAAAGCTAAACATGTTTTTCATATCTTTTCAAAAAATATTTATTTATTTTTGACTGTGCTGGGTCTTCTTTGCTGCGCAAGGGCTTTCTCTAGTTGTGGTGACTGGGGACTACTCTCTGGTTGTGGTGGGCAGGCTTCTCCTTGCAGTGGCAATCTCTGCAATTGCCAAAACAAGGCTTCCCTTGTTCTGGAACATGGGCTCTAGAGCACAGGCTCAGTAGTTGCCGCTCAGCATGTGGGATCTTCCAAACCAGGGATCGTACCCATGTCCGCTGCAGTTGTCAGGCAGATTCTTAACCAATGGACCACCAGGGAAGTTCTGTTTTTCATATTAATGTAAATGAGTGGTTCTCTTTCAAAGAAGAGTTTCTCTGAATGTTACAAAGTTTTACTTTTCTCTGGTGACCTGGGACAGGAGTTTCCTTCACTCTTAAAGGATGAAGAAGAGACTCATCATTTCTCAGGGCTTCTCTGATGGCCCAATGTTCCCTTGGGTCACTCAGTTATACCAAAATCTGTATCTTCCCAAATGGCGATTCCTAGGACCTCAAACAGTTAGAACCGGACATGGAACAACAGACTGGTTCTAAATTGGGAAAGGAGTACGTCAAGGCTATATATTGTCACCCTGGTAATTTAACTTATATGCAGAGTACATCATGCAAAATGCCAGGCTGGATGAAGCACAAGCTGGAATCAAGATTGCTGGGAGAAATATCAATAACCTCAGATATACAGATGACACCACCCTAATGGCAGAAAGAAAAGAGGAACTAAAGAGCCTCTTGATGAAGGTGAGAGAGGAGAGTGAAAAAGTTGGCTTGAAACTCAACATTCAGAAAACTAAGATCATGGCATCCGGACCTATCATTTCATGGCAAATAGATGGGGAAAAAATGGAAACAGTGAGAGACTTTATTTTCTTGGGCTCCAAAATCACTGCAGATGGTGACTGAAGCCATGAAGCTAAAAGACGCTTGATCCTTGGAAGAAAAGCTATGACCAACCTAGACGGCATATTAAAAAGCAGAGACATTACTTTGCCAACAAAGGTCTGTCTAGTCAAAGCTTTCATTTTTCCAGTGGTCATGTATGGATGTTAGAGTTGGACCATAAGAAAGGCTGAACACTGAAGAATTGATGCTTTTGAACTGTGGTGTTGGAGAAGACTCTTGAGAGTCCCTTGGACCACAAGGAGATCCAACAAGTCAATCCTAAAGGAAATTAGTCCTGAATGCTCATTGGAAGGACTGATGTTGAAGCTGAAACTCCAATACTTTGGCCACCTCATGTGAAGAGTCAACTAATCAGAAAAGACCCTGATGCTGGGAAAGATTGAAGGCAGGAGGAGAAGGGGATGACAGAGGATGAGATGGTTGGATGGCATCACTGACTCAATGGACATGTGTTTGAGCAAGCTCCAGGAGATGGTAAAGGACATGGAATCCTGGCGTGCTGCATGCAGTCCATGGGGTCGCAAAGAGTTGGACATGACTGAACGACTAAGCAACAACAAAGGATCTCAAATAAAGTTTGGGCTTCCCAGACGGCACTAGTGGTAAAGATTCTGTCTGCAAATGCAAGAGATGCAAGAGATGCAAGAGATGCGGATTCCATCCCTGAGTTGGGAAGATCCCCTGGAGTAGGAAATGTTAACCCACTACAGTATTCTTGCACGAAAGATTCCATGGACAGAGGAGCCCTGGCAGGCTACAGTTTATGGGACCGCAGAAAGTCAGATATGACTAAAGGCAGCAGCAAATAAAGTTCTTTGTTCTTTGCCCAACAATCTTGATACTGATTATTGTTTAACAGGAGACAGACATGGTGAGGGATACATGCAGCCTCTTGGAGCTGAGAGCAGTCCTTGGTTGAAAGACAATAGGAAGCAGAGGCATCAGCCCTACAGTTGCAAAGACCTGAATTCAGCCAACAACCTGAATGACCTTGGAAGTGGCTTTATTCCCAGAGCCTCCAGAATGGAACATGACCCAGCTAATGCCTTGATTTCAGCCCCATAAAAGCTTGAGCAGGGTTCTCAGCCATACTGTGCCTGGTCTTGCTTATCAGCTCCTAAATGTGTGATGATTTGTTATGCAGAACTAATACAGGGAAAGTGAGTTACTTTGTTTGAATATTAAATGAAAAACTGGCCCCAGAAAGCCAAAGAAATTAGGGATGATTTGGGTAAATGATAGGAGCTTCCCTGGTGGCACAGAGGGTAAAGAATCTGCCTCCAATACAGGAGACATGCGTTTGATCCCTGGGTCAGGAAGATCCCCTGGAGGAAAGCATGGCTACCCATTCCAGTATTCTAGCCTGGAGAATTTCATGAATAGAGGAGCCTGGGTAAATGATGACTCTCACTTGGAAATACTGAAAAAGAGGTTCACAGAATATAAAACAAAATGTAACTATGAGTATCTTAAAGGGATGGGATAGATTACAGGGTATATTATTTCTTCTTTTTTGCTTTTCTCTGCCTTAGAACATGTCTCACTTTCACCATAAGACAAAAATAAAGGAAACGATTTCCAGGGAAACACAAGGCAGATGTCAGATGGCCAGACAGCAAAATGAGTAGGCGATTCTTTCTGCCCTCCCTGGCAGCTCAAAGCCTTTCTTCTTTTCAGACACATATTTGGATACCTGACTTCTGTGAACTCCTGGATCCCCAGAGCAAGCCTTTTTTATCACTGACTAATAAAACTTGGAGGTGATCAAGCCTATCCCTCTTTTTTTGTAGGTAAAGGAACTGGTTCTCAGGGAAACTAATTTATCCAAAGCCATGCAACTGATTGTGGTAGAACTGGGGTAGGAATCCAAGCTCCTCCCTCTCCATCCTGCCCTCTTTCCTCTTCACTCCAAAGTTGCCACGGGAACGTTTCCTTTTAGAGCTGAAAGGAATCTCCACTCTCAGCTGGGGCAAGATCCTCATTAGGGAGACAAGGAAATAGAGACACATAATTGGTGTAATGCTGTCACCAAGATCACTTGCCAGAGAGTGGAAGCCACAGGGTTAGAATTCCAATTTCACTCTCTTCCCAATGGTTTTCTATTCATCGTTTTGAATGTAGTTTTCTCCAGTCTATTTGAAGGTTGGCGGCATGGAGAAATTTGTTTTTTTCACCCGGTGCTCGTGGCAGAGAAATAAACATATTTGTCATTTGCTTTCTGCTTTAACCTGGGAGCGGAGTTACACCCCACACACATTCAGCACCTCCCTGCCCCTCTGTGCTGCTTAAGGGGGCTGTTTGCAGAATGCACCTGAGTGGGACATCAAGGGCCACATGTTACTAGGGGGTGAGCCTGGGTCTTTGGAGTGATGCTTCCTGTGGCCCTTTTTCTCCTGTGACCACAGAGGGAAGGGAAACTGAGTAGGTCCAGCTCAGCTGTCTCTGCAAACTCAGTCCCACAATAGAAAACATAGAAGAATAATGGCCTATAGGGGCTTCCCTGGTGGCTCAGGTGGTAAAGAATCTGCCTGCAATGCAGGAGACCCAGGTTCAGTCCCTGGGTTGGGAAGATCCCCTGGAGGAGAAAATGGCAACCCACTTACACTTACTTATTTAATGGCCTATATGGGAAAAGATCTAAAAAAGAGTGGACATATGTATATGCATAATCGAATTACTTTTCTGTACACTTGAAACCAACACAACATTGTATATCAACTATGCTTCAATTAAAAAAGAAAACATGTGGAGTGAAAAGCCCTACGAAGCACTGGGTTGGCCAGAAAGTTTTTCATTACAAAGAAACCCAAACGAAATTTTTGGCCAACCCAATATTGAGGGCCCAATCTAGGCATTCCCTGTGCTTGTCACCAAGCATTCAGCTTTTCCTCTGCTTCCTTCTGGTGAGATCTTTCTTTCAGTGCTGTCACCAAACCCAGCTTGGGTCCCATTGCCCGCTCGCAAGGCGGGAGGAGAAGGGGACGACAGAGGATGAGATGGTTGGATGGCATCACCGACTCAAGGGACATGAGTTTGAGCAAGCTCTGGGAGACAGTGAAGGACAGGGAAGCCTGGCGTGCTGCCGTCCATGGGGTCGCAAAGAGTTGGATACAGCTTGGCGATGGAACTGAACTGCCCACTTCTACTAAAGCTAGTCTACTGACACCTGGTGGTGTGGAAGGAAAGTGCAGCATTTAGTGCAGGAGGCCAAGCAAGGGACTTCCCTGGTGGTCCAATGTCGAACGTACTTCCAATGCAGGGTGCCTGGGCTCAATCCCTGGTCAGGGAACTAGATCCCGAGTGCTGCAACTAATACCCTGCACAGCCAAATAAATAAATAAATATTTAGCTTCCCCAATGGCTCAGCAGGTTAAGAATCCCCCTGCAATGCAGGAGACACAGGAGACCTGGGTTCAATCGCTGGGTCGAGAAGATCCTTTGGAGAAGGAAATACCAACCCACTCCAGTATTCTTGCCTGAAAAATTCCATGGACAGAGGAGCCTGGTGGGCTACAGTCCAAAGGGTTGCAAAGAATCAGACACAATCGACCAAACACACAAGGAGTCCAGGGTAGCTAGTGCTCAGAACACCCAAACTCTCCAATGGGTTTCAGCAAAGCATTTTTAAATGCCAGGTGAGGGAGGTGGGGGGGCTACAAGGTATGTGATCAGCTTGTGCCCAATTCTCTGATTGGCTGTTGGTGAGGTAACAGGGAGGTGTCACGGGGTTAGTGTTATCAATCCTTAGGCACTAGTAGGTACTGGGGCTATGTGCTCAGTTCAGTTTGGTCATTCAGTCATGTCTAACTCTTTGTGACCCCATAGACTGCAGCATGCCAGGCTTCCCTGTCCATCACCAACTCCTGGAGCTTGCTCAAACTCATGTCCTTTGAGTCGGTGATGCCAACGTGCTCAGAGCCATCAAGTAGTTAATTTCATCCATTTTGTAGGGTTTTTATCCTCTGTAAAACAATTCAGGGAATAGGCATCAGATCCTATTATCTGGGTACTTCAGAAAAGAGCTACAGCAGAGGATATGGGGGAGGGGGCTGTCCTGAGAAGACCTCTGGAGCCCTGCTGGGTTACACAGTGTTATTGGACAGGATTTGCTCCAACCTGGCATTTATTTGTGCAGATGCACCCAAGGTATTAGGCAAAGTGGGAAGGCAAGTAAGAGGTTTTATGACATTTCAGGCAAGAATTGTGTACAGTAGAATGGTCTGGAGGAAAGGGAAGAGAACAAATATTTGCTGATATCCCCTGCACCTCATGCATTGTGATAGGTCCTTTAACATACAACAGAATTATAGCAATTAAAATGTACTGATGGTTTATTGAGCTCCACTGAATGAAGTTCATGACTGGGTTCATTAGAGCCGAAGGATGGTATATCGGAATTACATGGAGTAGAGAAAATGCTTGTTTTTGGTAAAGACAGGGATTAGAAATGGCATTGCCTCCAGGAGATCTGAATGCAGTGTAGACTCTCTTACCTGGCATGGGCTGGGGAGTTCCAGCCAACTGCACATTCTTGTTGGTGGAAAAGGCTCACTTCCAAGTGTTCTCTAGGTTTGCGTTCACTGGTCCCAGTTTAATCAGTGCTGAAAATGATGTGGAAATCCACTCTCTCCTTGCCTGGTGTGTGGGAAGAGCAGTTGGATCTCTGCTTTCCCCTGAAGCAGATTTGAGCTGATTAGCTTGGAGTAGCCCTAACACCATCTTCTCATGAGTGGAAGCTTGTCTGGGTGAGAGGATTTCACAGTGTTTGCTGTTTGCAGAACTTCAGTTGTTTCCAAACAAGGCTGATTATAGTACATCCTGAGGCTGGAGAGGCTACGAGCTCATGCTGGGAGGTGGGGAGGGGGGGTCAGGGACACTTCACCACTTGTGTATTTCTTGGGGTGACTCCAATTTCTCTACACCTCCAATTTTGTCTTTCCCCATTCCTTCCTCCCTCCCTCTCCCTGTTGCCATTAGCCTGAACTTTTATTACTTTCTCTAATGAAACACACTCTCTCTCACCTTGATGTGTTTGAAACAGCTGTTTCTTCTAGATGGAACAATTCTACCCTCCTTAACATCCTTCCTGCCACAAACCATCTGTGCTAAAACAGGATTATTACAGTCTCAGACTAAACCTCACTCCCTCCAGGAAGTCATTTCTGGCTCCTCCATCCCCTAAGATTAGGTGATATCCATTGCATCTTTCCTTCCCACTTGCAGGCATCTCTCCTAGACTGGACACTCTGGGAGAAGAGGGTCACACCTACCTGTTCAGCTTTGTATTCCCATTGACCAGAACAATGCTAAGCACACACTGAACCTGGAGTAAGTATCTGCTAAGTGAACAGCTTTTTCTGGTCTTCTTTTCTTCTTTCTTAAAAATTTTATTGAAATCTAGTTGATTGACAATGTTGTGTTAGTTTCAGTTGTACAGCAAAGTGATCCATATTTTATATATATATATATATATACATATACATGCATATATATGTGTGCATGTGTGTACCCTGCCAGGCTTCTCTGTCCATGGGATTCTCCAGACAAAAATAAAATGGGGTGGGTTGCCATGCCCTACTCCAGGGGATCTTCCCAACTCAGGAATTGAACCTGTGTCTCCTGCATTGCAGGCAGATTCGATGAGCCACCAAGGAAGCCTTATATATATATATGTGTGTGTGTGTGAATATATATATATATATATTTCAAAATTCTTTTCCATTATAGATTATTACAAGATATTGAGTATAGTTCTCTGTGCTATACAGTAGGTTATTGTTATCTATTATATACATAATAGTATGTATATTTTAATTCCAAACTTTTATTTTATCCCTCCTCTGCCTTTCCCCGTTGGCAATCATAAATTTGTTTTCTATGACTGTGAGTCTGCTTTGTAAATAAGTTAATTTGTATCATCTTTTTAGATTCCACACATAAGTTATATCTTGTGACATTTGGCTTCTCTGTCTGACTTACTTCACTTAGTATGATAATCTCTAGGTCTACCCTCGTTGCTGCAAATGGCATGGTTTCATTCTTTTTTATGGCTAAGTAACAGTCCTATATATATATATATATATATATATATATATATATAGAGAGAGAGAGAGAGAGAGAGAGAGAGAGAGAGAGTCATATATATATATATATATATATATATACACACACACACACACACACATATGCATATATCTACTTCTTCTTTATCCATTCATCTGTGGATGGACATTTATGGTTGCTTTCATGTCTTGACTATTGTAAATAGTACTGCTATGAACATAGGGGCGCATGCACCTTTTGAATCGTTGTCTGGATATATGCCAGGAGTGGGATCACTGAATCATATGGGAGCTCTATTTCTAGTTTTTTAAGGAGTCCCCATACTGTTCTCCATAGCTTTTGTATCACATTGTTATCAACAATGGGAAGGTTACAGTAGATCTCAGTAAACTTTCACAAGATAAAATAGAATGCCCAGAGCAAGGTTAATTAATTGAGTTCTGGCTCCTGTGCCAAATCCAGCCTGCTATGTGGTTTGACTGAATCGCAGTCATGTCTATTTGGTTATGGATCCTCTATGGCTGATTGTGTATCACAACAGCAAAGCAGAGTGATTGCAATAAAGACTGCACAGCCCACCAAGCCAAGAATAGTTTGTATAATATCTGGCCAACTCCGGGTCTAGATTCTTTCCTTTCAAGTCCAAGAAGTGATATAAGTAAATAACCACTTCAAAATACCTCCTCGCCTTTTGATTTTTCAATCTCTGCTTATAGCCACATTTAGTTTTCCCATTAATCTTTAAACTGCAGAGTTCCACACATTATACACTAAAGGGGTCTAAGGTTTAAGAATTTAAAATGTTTAGGAGAAAAAATAATTGTGTCTTGGGCCAAAAGTCACTAAAAAACATTTCTAGTTTTAAAATTTGTTCCTTTCTCTGCTTCTTCTCTGCCTAATTAAGTCTTACCAACTTCCAGAGCACAGATCAAGTTTCCCGTTTTCAGGAGGCCCCGCTGTTCCCTCCAGCTCTCAGAACGTCTATTTTCCTTGGAGGTTATTCCTATAAAACTTAATGCATGAGCCATTTCTTTGGGGCTCCCTGATGACAGCTCTCATATTGTCTTATGCCATTATTTAATGTATATTAATTTTATTTTCCCAATTAGATGCTAAAGCCCCAAGGGTGAAGTCATTAAGTACCAAGCTTGAACTAAAAATGTTATCCAGTTTAATTTGCTCCTTCATAATCCAGTTTGTTTAAATGGGCTTATATAAGATTGAGAAGTCACATTTCACTAGTTTTGCTTCAACTACTCACAAGGAACCAGCCAGGCTCTATAGCGTGTCCCTAGTTTATGTCTGGGAATCTCCCAAGGATGGCCTCATTTGTGCTCATTAACCAGGGTGTTAACTTGACCACTGTGTGATAATGTAAAATGTTCTTTCTCTCCTGCTCTGCCCTGGGCTGTTTATTCTGCCCCTTGGGTGGGCTAATGGTATCTTAGTGGGACATGACAAGCATCGAGTCCCCTGTGTGCCCAAGGCTAGACTATGACTTGCAGGACTTAAGATGCTCACGCCATATTGTATTGTTATCAAGACAAGCAGAAGGTGAATAAAATCACCCCACCCGTGTGCTGCTTTGCCCAGAGAACATCTCTGCTTGGTCCCCCATCATTAGAGCTCCTGCAGCTTCTCTTCTCTCCAGGTACCCAGGCAGGAGTCTCTGGATCTGGTTGGGCGATCCAAACAGACTTCTTGCTATGCACATTATTTCCTCTGCGCTAATGAATCTCTGAAGACTGGAGTCCCATCACCAAGAACCCCACTTTCTGGTAGCTAGGTATCTATGCCCTTAAGTTGTCTCATCCCACCGTGAAACGAGGCTAGCCCTGTGTAACTCATAGAATGTACCAGAAGTGATGCTGTGTGGCTTCTAAATCTAGGTTCTAAGAGGCTTTGCTATGTCCATCTTGTTCTCTTTGAACACTTGCTCTGGGGGAAGTCAGCTATTGTATAGCTAGGTTGAGTATCCTGACACCATCATATTGTGAGGAAACCCAACGTGGTCACACGAAGAGCAGTGCTAGTCCACCCGCAAAATGTTTCAGCTGTCTCAGCCCAGACACCAGGCATGTGAGTGAAGCAGACATCTTCGACAGTCCTGCAGATGCCACAAGGTAAAGAATTGAAGACCCAGAAATACATCCCAGTTGAGAGTCCATCATCTCTAGCCATTCAAACATGTCTAGGTCAAGCACTGAAACAGCAAATTAGACATGCCTAGACAAGCCATATTCTCAGAGATGAATATAACAGAATTTCAGGGGAGGGCCTCCCCTCTCAAACTTGCCAGGTATCTGTTGGATGGATGAAAGAGGAAAGGAAGGAAAAAAGGAAGGATTCAAAGAAGAAAGGGGAAGAGGAACAAAATAAGAGGTTCATGGTTTCAGCAAGAAAAATACAAGATGGCACTTATGAAGGGTATCATTTGGCATAAACCTTCCCAAGTGATTTTCAAAGTTCTGCCAGCTTCACCACACCAATGCTTCAAGCATCCACTGCTTGACTCCATTGTTAGGTAGATAAGTCATAATGACCGTGTCAATAGGGTAACCTTACTCTCCCTCCTTGCTCTGCCCATCGGGGTTAATCTGCCCATTGTCACCACTCAGGAAATCTGTGATGGGCTGCTCTTAGAGTTCAGGTGTCTACATATCTTCCCACCACCCAGGCACAGGTTGTCTTTGTGGGTGGTACCTACACAGACAGAAATCTGTGTTGGTGACATCTGCCCAATGCATGTGACGCCCATGACAGTGCCATTCAGTCAAGCTTCTTCTGGTTTAGGAACAAGGAACACAGTAGTGGTTGGCAGGTCTAAAGGGACCAACAGCATAAACTTGTAGAAAGAAACGAAGACCCCACGCTCAGTTGCTCAGTCGTGTCCAGCTCTTTGCGACTCCAGGGACTGTAGCCCGTGAGGCTCTTCTATCCATGGGATTATCCCAGCAAGAATACTGGAGTGGGTTGCCATTTCCTCCTCCAGGAAGACTCCATGACAGGAACCCAATTGTTAGTGAGAGAGAAAGTGAATTCACCGAACAAGTAGCTATTCACTCAGTCTTGCTGCTCTTTCTACTCCATGGTTTCCAATCCAGTTCTTAGGAGCAACTCCCTTGTCCTTTTGTGGACAAGTAGTCTCTGATTTTCTCTTTTTTAACTTAAAACCTTCCAAATAACACAAGGGACAAGAAGAGAATGTTGGCTTCCATTTTCACTTTAAAAGTGCCTCCATCTCTGAATTCCTTCAAGTGACAAAACATATCATAAAACATGAAACATATACCATTCTCTCCTTCGGGTGCCAACCATCCTTCAACACATTGTCACAAATCCTGCACCGATGTTAACAGTCCTCTAACATCCTGAAAATGTCTGCATCCATTCACGTCTTCTCCAGTTGCTCCGGAGTGATGGGAGCAGTGATTTATTCAAAAGGAGCCTTCAGCAAGAAGAAAGTTATAGCTTGCGTGATTTTCTCTGTGGCTGCCCTAAATTTTTGATAAGCAGGCTTTCTCCATCTCAGTTACCATTGGATTTTGATTTAAACAATTCTTCCAGAGATAACTGAAAGGAACTTATCCCAATTTCTTAGGTTTCTGGGTAGTTTTCACAGGAATTAATGTGTGAATCAAAGTCCTCCTGGGTGATCCAGCCTCCCAGAGGCTACATTACATGATAGTTAAGATGTGGACCCTGGAGGCTGGTTGCCTTGGTTTGAGTATCTGCTCTATTGTTTTTCTGCTGTATGGTCTAGAGTGAGGCACTTAAGCTTTTCAGTCTTGTTTTAGTTTCTAAGGATGGAATAACAACTGCATTCACTTTGTGCTGTTGAAAGAATTAAATAAATGAATGCATAAAAATTTGAGACTCTAAGTAAGCCTATGATAAAGTGCCAGGTACTGTTGTTATTTTTTATAAAGCTTTCTGATAGCTACTGTCTAGTTTGTTTCTCAACTGTGTGATTTTTTTTTTAACTTTTTGAGATTTTATTCATGTATAATATACACACAAAAAAGTGCTAAGGTCATAAGAGCACAGCTCAATGGATTTTCACAAATTGGTCATAGTCATGTGAGCAGCCCCAGAGCAAAAACAGACATCACTAGGACCCAAGAAGCTTCTCCGCTCCCCTCATCTCCTAATCACTACTTCCCAAAGAGGACTGCACTTCTGATTTCTAATGTCACTGATTAGTTTTGCCTGTTTCTGAATTTTATGTAATCTTCCAGTATGTACCCTTTGGGGACTGGTTTATTTTGCTCAATATTATATGTGTGTGAGTCACCCATACTTTTGCATGTATAATATCCTGAATGTGTAATATCCCACCGTGTGAATACATTAGAGTTTATTTATCTCTTCTACTGCTGATCGGAATTTGGGTAGCTTCCAGTTTGGGGAGGTTGTGAAGAATGTTACAAACATTCTTGAACATTTTTTTGGCTGGACATACATAAACATTATGGTTGGCAATGAAAGGAGTGGTCATGGAGAATGACCACTACATTTGTGTAGGTTTTTTAAAATTTATTTTTGGCTGCCTTGGGTTTTCATTGCTATGTGCGGGCTCATAGTGGTGGCTTCTCTAGCTGTGGAGCACAGGCTCTAGGGCATGTGGGCTCAGTCGTTGTGGCACATGGACTTAGTTTTTCCACAGCGCGTGGGAGCTTCCCACACCAGGGATCAAATCTGTGTCCCCTGCATTGGCAGGTGGACTCTTAACCACTGGATCACCAGGGAAGTCCAATAAATGTGGTTTTAACAGACAATGCCAATAATTTTTCAAAGCCATGGTACCACTTTACATGCCAACCCCTTGTATATGAGAGCTCTTAGTTCTCTTCATTTCTGCCACTAGCTTTTTCTGTCTTTTCCATTTTAACCATTTTGGTAGGTGTGTTGGTTTTGTTTTTGAAAATCCATCTAGCAAAGACCAGTGAGAAGAAACCTACAGTAAAAAAAAAAAAAAAAAAAATTAAATGTGAGCCCCTAACTCGAATTTACCAAATCTACTTCCTAGATGTGTGACATGGTGAGTCATTTTACTTCTCTAAGCCTATTTCCCTGAGTTTAAAATGAGGCTAATAATATCCCCAGGGAATTCAAAGCCCTTGTTTCAAGGAATACTGTGTGGGCATTTGTGAACACCTACTCCATCCTGTTTTCAAGTCCATTTTCTCCCTGGATGCTAGAACTTACTCATCTGCCAGTGCTATACACCAATAACAAATTGTAATCATTAGGTCGAGGTAGTAATTTCTGTGGTTGAAAAGTCAGGGCTTAATGGGTCATGCTGCTCTCTCAACAGGACTTTTGCATGCAAGAGTACAACACAGAGAGGTAGTGGAGGCTTTGTTTTCCTCCTATTTACTAAATTAAGAAGAGAAAACAGAACCTGGGGATAGCTTAAAACTGTACACATACTTTAGGACACCCAACTCTATCTCATTTGGTGATCAAGTGGCATATCTCAGCCATGAGAGAGGTGAATTTAACTCATGGGGAAAAGCCATAAAAAGGACTTACCAAGATAATCCTTAAATGACAGGACTTGGAAAGAAGAGATTAATCTGGCCACCAAAATCCCCCATTGGCTCTGCAGTTGCCTTTACTTCTTAGCTGTTGCTACATTTCCAAGATGACTTCTGACAATGTAATAAAATGGCCCAAGTTTAGCTTAGGGACATCTTGCTTTCTCTTCTGCTTAATCTCCCATTAAGGATATACTCATAGATACTCGAGAGTATCAACTGGCTGATTCAGACATCTGGTAGACCAATTTCTCCACAGCTGTATACATGCAGACACCTCAAAGCAGGGGTGCATAGTTAATTAGAATCTCATCATCAAAGAGCCTTTCATTCACTCTAAAAGCCAATGTCTTTAATATTTTCAAGAGAGAAATCCTTGCTTTTAGAGCCCAGTGAAGAGCCTCAGAAATAGTTCCATCTGCTTGTTACAAATGATAAAATTGATGACAAGAGTGATAAATTGCTTGCTCCTGGGGCTGCTAGGTCGCTTCAGTCATGTCCGACTCTGTGCGACCCCATAGACAGCTACACAAGGTTAATTTTAGTGACAGGTTTTATTTGTTCAAATTTCCTGATTTTCAATCATCAAATTTTCTTCAAATTCCATAAAGAAATTTGGAGGTGAGCACACAACTGATGGTGTAGATCTTAATTGTGACTATGTGGGGGTTTCTTCCTGCATCCTTCAGAGTCAGATTTTCCTTTGTGAGAACTTCCCTGAGTTTTCACTTGATCCAGATGAAATCAATCTCTCCTTTTTCTGTGTGCCTAGGGTAATTTTGCATATTTCTCTACTATACCATTTCACTCATTCTTTTATTATTTGTTCCTTCATGTGTGTATGTATGACCGCGTTCCCCAAGAACATCACATGTTATTAGATTGGTTAGCTAATCATCCCTTGTCTTCTTGAATCTGATAGCTGCCTAAAATCAGGTATCAGAAGGAATTCATCTTTGCATCTTGAATAGTGGCTTATCAGAGTGAGAGAAATATACAGAGACAGAGAGAGAAAAAAGAAGAGAGGAGGGAGAAAGAGAATGTAGTATAGGGGAAAGAAGAGAAAATAAAGAAAAGACAGAGGAGAGAATTTAGATGTTGTGGACAGCTGTTGCTATTGTCTACTGAGCATCTCTATCCCCTTCTTCCAGCTTTTGCATCAACATTTTCATCTGGGAAACCAGTCCTCTCTACTCTCACCCAGCCCGTGGACCTCATGTGGGGCTGACCTCATAGTCCCCTACTCCAGGGACTGTCCAAGCAGCATGTTTCACCCTTTGACCATAATCGTGGGCACATGTGACCAAGTCAGACTGGTGTCACTCAATTTTGGGAATTTTATGAGACCTACTAAAAGGAGAAGCCCTCTTTTCACAGGTTTCAAGGGAGTGTGTCTGGGTCTACCAGCAGCAATTTTGTCAGCATGAGGGGAAAAATCTGCCAAAGAACAAAACTTATTCAGATAGAAGCAGAGATGAAAATAGATTCCTGATGCTGTGATTTGAGCCCACAAATCCAGCTGTACCTGAAGCTGGATTATTTTATGAATCTAGTCATCTGCTGCTGCTGCTGCTGCTGCTAAGTCGCTTCAGTTGTGTCCGACTCTGTGCGACCCTATAGACAGCAGCCCACTAGGCTTCCCCGTCCCTGGGATTCTCCAGGCAGGAACACTGGAGTGGGTTGCCATTTCCTTCTCCAATGCATGAAAGTGAAAAGTGAAAGTGAAGTCGCTCAATCGTGTCCGACTCTCAGAGACCCCATGGACTGCAGCCTACTAGGCTCCTCCATCCATGGGATTTTCCAGGCAAGAGTACTGGAGTGGGCTGCCATTGCCTTCTCCGCTAGTCATCTGAGCCAATGCATTTCCATTTTCCTGCTGAAACCAGTTTTAATTAGGTTTCTCTCATCTGTCTGTAATCAACAGAACTCCAATTAACACAAGAGTTACAGGAGGAAAAAAGAGAAAAGAGTAAGGAAAAATAAGAGGACAGGCTTTGGGTACCTTTGGGTTCTCCTTCTAGGTCCTCTCCACTGATTGAATATTCATGGTCTAACCCCATAACCAGCTTGTGAATGACCTTTCTTGTTAGCTGGGAGGGAAAGGCCAGGCCAGGGCAGACCCACATTGGAGGTGTGTTTGGAGAATGGCCTCCTCAGCCTTCTGCAACTTATTCTACCTACCTCTCCAGTTAGGCTTCCCAGGTGGCGCTAGTGGTAAAAATATCTGCCTGCCAATGCAGGTGATTCAAGGGACTCGGTTTTGATCCCTAGACCGGGAAGATCCCCTGGATGAGGAAATGGCAACCCACTCCAGTATTCTTGCCTGGAGAATTCCATGGACAGAGGAGCCTGGCGGGTTACAATCCATTGGATCGCATATAATCAGACACGACTGAGTGACTAATACACACACCTCTCCAGTTAGGAATGATACAACCATGGGTACATCTTTCCCTTCCGTATATATAGCAAGTCTAACAGAGGAGCCCGGTAGACTACAGTCCATGGGGTCGCAAAAGAGTTGGACATGACTTAGCAACTAAACTACAACAACAAACCATAAAACAAGGATTTGGCTTATATTTTCAAAGCCCCTTCTATCTCTGACACCCTAGGTGCCTCATCTGGGTCTCCTGAAGCTCCAAACCAGTCTCATCCCCAAAGGTCTCTCTGAATCCCATGATGGGGCATCTTGGGTGAACAACCATCTCAGCTTTCCCAGGACTTAGGGGATATCAGGGGACACAGGACATTTAGTTCTGAAACCTAGAACATCCCAGGAAATTGGGACAAGTTTGGCTCCCTGGACTGACATATTCCCATTAGCTGCTGCAGCCCGAGGGTAAGGCTCCCTCTGACAGATCAGACATTGAGAGCCTAAAATGATGGTGACCTGTCTCCAAGAATTTCAGAACTTTGCAACAATGAGTTGTAAAACTCCTTGTATAAAAATATTGTTTAATTGTTGAGTCTCATAATGATAAAAGTCAAACATGTTATTTATAGAAATGTAGATAGAAATAATGGCGGATTCCCAGGTGGCTCCTATGGTAAAAAATCTACCTGCCAATGCAGGAGACTCTGGAGACCTGAATTTGATCCCTGGGTCGGGAAGATCCTCTGGAGGAGGAAATGGCAACCCACTTCAATATTCTTGCCTGGAGAATTCCACGGACAGAGGAGTCTGGTGGGCTGCAGTCCATGGGGTCACAAAGAGTCGGACAGGACTGAGCGAGCACACGGGCACAGACAGAAATAATAGGTAAGTGGGTTGATGATAGATAGACAGACAGACAGGCAGACAAGGGATATGCTTGTGTTCACCTTACTTTTCCTTCTTCCATCTTGCTACTTGAAATTCAGATTGCTGTCAAGCCATCTTTGCTGATGCAGAAAGAACAGCCTAGGGATAGCAGAGCAACAAGAAGGGAGGATCCTGGATCCCTGATTGACCTTGTAGAGCAGAGGGGCCATGCTCGCCTGGACTGCTTGCCTTGCATCTCATCTTTTTTATGTTTAAGTCATTACTACTCTTTGCTATTGATACACACAGGTAAACTAACTAATTCACACATTATCTCATCTGGCCATCGCTGGAGCTGTTTCTGAAGAGAAGTTAAGGACTCTGCCCTTGACCACATACCTGGTTAGTGGCTGAGATTCCAGCAGAGTTTAGGCCTGACTCACATACAATTTGGGCTTCTAATCTCCAGGCTTTACTGTCATTCTCACTTTTCCTTTTATGCAGTGCCTTCCAGCTTCCCAAGTGTTCCATGATTATTACTCAGTTAAGGAGGCAGGAATTATTACTGTAGTTATTAGCCAGATCACTTAGGTATTTGACTAAAAGCATCCAGTGAAGTAGAGATGGAGCTAGGATAAAAGACCTGGTCTTTGAAACTTTGCAACGTTGCCTCTTTCACTTGACTTTATCTGTCTTGCCCTCTTGGAAGCATCAGACTCCACCAGCCTCTACTAATATTTTTTAATTACTCTAAGCCATTCATTCAGATATTAAATTCAAGAATACTAATGACAGCTATTTTCTTTGAATTAAGGTATATTTGACAGGAGAAAATTAATTTGTGAGTCAGACATAAATGAAGTTATGGTCAATTTCAGTCTCCCCTCCCACAGAGAGTAGTATCTTTTTCACTAGGTTTATTCAGAATTTTTTATTAGTATCAGTGAAATGGAGTTTATACACTCTCTCTTTGAGCAAACAAATGATCTAATTCAGCCACAACCTGTCAGGCTTTGTTTATTGAGATTTAACAGCAGTCCCTAATTCTTATCATCAATTTAGCATCCTTGAAACAGTCAGCTTCATTCCCCAGTGCTCAACTTTCTGACAAACACTCTATTTTTCTTGCATATTTTCTGAACTGTAGGTTCTAATTCTGTGTTCCAGTTAATTAGCACCGTCTGTAATTTTAGACAACCCATATCTGTTAAGGCACCCAAAATTCCATCTTTGTTTCCAAAGGTGGCTGTTTGTTGTGCCAGAAGGTACTTAGCTGCCGAAATAAATAGATGACGTATCACTTATAAAAAGTGCCGTTGCCTCATTGGGCAGATGTCTGGTGGTGATGGTACCTAAATATAGCATGCCGATTTTAGGGCAGAGATGTAATTTTAAAAAGTAATCATAAAACTATTGATCGGAAAGATATCACTCATTTCCTGTTCACTGTGATTAAAGAGACCTTCATCCTTACCAGGCTTAGGAATTTTTAACCCTTGAAAAGAAAGCCCTCATGAACAGATTTCACACCAGAAAACTAAAAGGGATGGTTAGATAGCATCACAGACTCAATGGGCATGAATTTGAGCAAACTCCAGGAGATAGTGAAGGACAGGGAAGCCTGGCATGCTGCAGTCCATAGGTCAAAAAAAGTCAGACACAACTTTAAGACTGAACAGCAACAACAACCCAGAGGGAGAAAAGCGTGAGTTAAAGACTTTTTTCTGCCCTTTAATTCCAGCAATGAAAACACATTCAGGAGAAAAAAAAAGGAGGTTCTATGGGAGGTACCATCTTAAATAATAATAAAACTCCTAAAAATATAATCACTGTTACCATATTTCAAACTTCATCATGTGCCAGACATTGTGATAAGCACTTTATTTATATTGTGGGTTCATTCAGTTCTCGGCTTGCCTGTCATCAGAGCAAAATATATTCATGAGAAGAACACAAAACTTACATTTTAGGGTCCCCTCCCTCATATGGACCATTTCTAAGGCCCTAGCAATGTGTTTCCATCATCACACATTGCTTTGAGAATTTGTAAAAGTAAAATGTTTGACAGGCAGTGGCTTAAGGCTGCAAATTCTTTCTCCTGGGGCTTGTCCTTTATTACATATTCCATCGTGGTTGGTGCTGAAGAGGCTGAGAGCACTTGGGGATTTGGGATTCAGCCACAGCAACACATCAGGATGGGGTTTTGTGGGATATATTTATGTGGTTCTCACTCATTTCCATGAATAGTTAAGTTACTCTAGCGGGAGTGACTTATCCCTATGGTTTCCAGGAACACTCCCGCTGCCACTGTGCTGACTCATATGATATCTTGATCCAAAATTGCAGGGGCAGAGGTGGTACCGCAATGGGGCAGAAGAAATGCAGGTACCAGAGGAGGATTTAGGTTGGAAGTTTACGGGGTCAGAAGCTAGTCTATGGGAAATTCTTCTAAAGCTTATAACTCATATATGAAACAAACTCATTAGAGCTTTCCCCAAATTTAGAGACAATACAAATTTACATGACATTACTAAAACAGTGAGTTGTATAGCTGAAACAAAATTTTCTAAACAATCAATATTCATATAATATTTTATCAACCATGCTAGAAAAAGTTAAAGGGACTTCCCTAGTGGTCTAGTGATTAAGACTCGGAGGTCCCAATGCAGGAGGCCTGGGTTCAGTCCCTGGTCAGGGATCCCACATGCCGCAAATAAGACCTGGCACAGCCAAATAAATAGTTTTGAAAGGAAAAAGTTAGAATTATTTATTCTCTTTATAGAAAGTATCTTTATAAAATTATTGTCCTATGAAGACAGAGTAAGCAGCATGAGCAGAGGATAAAAATTAATTTATAGAGATTTATTAGTCTCTTAGTAGTCAAAACTATTATCTTTAAAAATTTGGTGATGTGGGCATTTATAATCTTTTAAACTTTGAAATCTGTTGTGGCTTCCTTTTTAATTCTAAATTAACATTTATTTTTGTACCTGATTTTCATAGTTTTGATTTTGCTTTCTTTTAAAGAGTGTATACAACATAGTATAACTTGCAGATCCCATAAAATGTAAAAATGGCTAAGCAGTAGAGAGATTTATTTCTCATATGATAAAGCATCTAGAGAAAAATGTTTCAGAGAAAGTAGATTCAGCACCTAGACACTGTCAGGGCTCTGTATGACTTTTCTGTGATTTTCTTG
The DNA here is from genome assembly GCF_054371585.1 of Giraffa tippelskirchi. Lineage (NCBI taxonomy): Eukaryota > Metazoa > Chordata > Mammalia > Artiodactyla > Giraffidae > Giraffa > Giraffa tippelskirchi. Next base: position 29,279,826 of record NC_137287.1, read on the forward strand.
GTTTTCCCCTCATGACTGCAAGATGGCTGCTGTAGCACCAACCATCATAGAATCATTAATGTCTAAAGCTATGAAGATGGGATCACTCTTTTCTCCACTCTCTTTCTTGTTGTTAGGGAGGGAAGTCTTTCCCCAGCATTCTCCAGCAGGTTTCCCTTTGGACTGCATGATCCAGAAATGATTGCATGGCCTAACCTGAATGGACTAGGATTATTATGATCACTCTAAAAGTCCAAATTCATCCCCTGGGACAAGATACCTTGCCTTGAGTACCTAAATAAAACAACACTTTATTTTAAACAAAGATGGGATGACTGTTGGTTAGGCAACAGCACAATAGCATCTCACAGTCTCACAACAGCATCACTGTCTCCTTTCTGTCCCCTTATATAAACAAGTTAAGGCTTAGTGATGTAAAGTGTTGTGTTTCGAGAGTCACACACCTAGGAAGTCATGAAGGTAGAAAGCCCATATGTGTTTAACTCTGGGACTCAACTGATGTCTTATACTATGTCATGTAGCCTTCCCAACCCACAAGGCCACTGGTGTACACTACAAGCTGTAGAACTTTGGGGAGAATGGGAGGAAGGAGGATAGGGCAGCAGAATGCTGGTCAGAAAGTCTCAAAGGGTCAAAGAGGGAGAGGGGCCTCTGTTCTGAGACCAGGGATCAAATTTCAATAGGGAGCATTACAGGTACCCAGGATACATTTTGTTGTTTTTTGAGTGAAGAAAGGCATGTCAGGTAGTGGAGATGACATAAAGAAATAATAGTGGAACGTGAATGGATTAAGGGTAAAGAAAGACTGTTTGAATTGGAAATCTACCATTTTCAAGATATGTTGAGTTACTTCCCCTTGAAATATCTTATATTCTCAGAGGGGGATAGTTTGATGGGATCAAAGAAAAATCAGAGGAACCATCAGCTTTATGCCCCTTTTCCTTCACAGGGAAGGAAACTGAGGCCCATAATGGTAAATTAGTGACTTACCCCCTAATCCCAACCACTTAGCACCAAAGCCTTCACCTACAAATTTGAGTTACTTGTTTTTCAGTCTATTAGACCCTGAACTGGGAAGGCATCATTCTGTACTCAGTTCTTTATATAACCTACTCAGATCATTTAATGCTAATAACATGCTTCTTTCCTTGTGGAAGTATGTCTATGATGACATTTAGCAGCACCATCTAATACTGTGATTAAGTAATGCTTTTGAATTACTGTCTCCATTTCCAATAGGGTGTTTGGGAGATGTCAAACCCAATAGAGATCATGAATAATATTCTACATGAGATTAATATGATTGCTATCAAGGGTGCATTCCACAGGGTACCTCTCATTTCTGGTCAATTACACATCCATTCATTCATTCCACAAGATATACCACACATCAAATATGCTGCTCCAAACTCAGTTTATAATTGTTCAGTTCAGTTCAGTTCAGTTGCTCAGTTGTGTCTGACTCTTTGCAACCACATGGACTACAGCACGCCAGGCCTTCCTGTCCATCACCAACTACCAGAGCCTACTCAAACTCATGTCCATTGTGTTGGGGATGCCATCCAAATATCTCATCCTCTGTCATCCCCTTCTCCTCCCACCTTCAATCTTTCCCAGCATCAGGGTCTTTTCCAATGAGTCAGTTCTTCGCATCAGGTGACCAAAGTATTGGAACTTCAGCTTCAGCCTCAGTCCTTCCAGTAAATATTCAGGGTTGATTTCCTTTAGGATAAATTCGTTAATAAGATTAAAGAAATGAAAGTGGATAAAGAGCTCAGAGGGATAATTGGAGCATAGGTGCCCAATTAAACTTTGGAAGATCCAGCAATATGTTTATTAATCTGACAACTTATAGTAGTGTTTCCCCAAGTATGGCCAAACTCTCTGGGTCTGGACCTAGAAATATGCATTTTAGTGAACTCCCCAAGTGATGTGGACATAGGCTTATGTTGGAGAATCACCAGCTTACCTGCTAAGAGATGTTGGGTAAATCTGTTTGGTTCACAGCAATTTCCTCATTTGGTTCTCAATAAATTAAGTCCACGTCAAGAAGAGGGGGCACACATCCAGTGTCTTCTAGTCTGTGTCCTTCAACAGCTGGCCATTTGGGGTCATGTGATCTGCACGAAATGGAAACAGGCAAGCTGATGTGTTTAGACATGGAGTGAGGATTTTCAGAATGAATTTTTCACTTGTCATCTAATTGAGTCACCATTGTGGGGACCCTGGCAGCAACTGTCCCCCTTATTGGAGAAAGATGCCATTGGAAGGCCAAGGAGAGCCATGGCTGCCCTGCCCCCCTGTCCCCCACCTAGAGTTGGTGGGTGGTATCTGAATGTGCCTCCCATCCATGATCACACTGGGGCTTCCCAGATGGCACCAGTGGTAAAGAGCCCACCTGTCAATGCAGGATACATAAGAGACTCAGGTTCGATCCCTGGATCAGGAAGATCCCCTGGAGGAGGGCATGGCCACCCACTCCAGTATTCTTGCTTAGAGAATCCCATGGACAGAGGAGCCTGGGGGGCTACAGTCCATAGGGTTGCAGAGAGTCAAACATGAATGAAGTGACTTAACGTACATGATCACACTTGGTTCTTTCTGAAAAGAAAAACAGTGACTTTATGTTATGATGATTTGGCTCTGCCAAAAATCCAGAAATAGCAAACTTCAAGTAACAATAAATAACAGCGTTTAGTAAGATGTACTAAATAACAGTATTTAGTATGTTGTTACATACAAGAACAGTTCGTGAATGCGGAACTTTCAAACTTAAAAAGGATATGAAGCTCAGGGGCATGACTTTACAGGATGGCTTATAAAATGACAATGAGGAAGTTGTTTCACCTTTACAGTCATTGCTTATTACAGTGGAGATTTCCAGGCCTCAGGGGATTGGTTAAAAATGATTATCTTATTCCCTTGCCACAGTGACGATGTGGTTTAAGGGTCGAAACTTGTAGCTAGTAGATAAATAAGTCCTGGAGATCGAAAGCATAGCATAGTGTTCACACACAATAATATTGTAATATAAATATCAAAATGGCTAAGAGATTAGAACTTAATTAGGCTCAGAATACTTATTCCCAGAAATGATAATTTTGTGTTGTGATAGAGGTGTTAGCTAAATCTACAGTGATCATTATATTGTGCTATGTAAATGTATCAAAGTAACAGGTAATATGCCTTAAACTTATACAGTGTTCTTATGTTAAATATATTTCAATAAAGAAATAAATTTAATAGACTCACAGACATAGAAAACAAACTTATGGTTACCAAAGAGGAAAGGCGAGGGGAGGGACAAACTAGGAGTTTGGGATTAATAGATACACACCCTCCTCATTTCTGTGCTGGAGAACCATGGCTACACCCAGCTGGCCTGTTATGTAGCACTGAGGTATTGAAGAACTCCCATGGAAGGCCAGAAAGCCACGCTCCTGGTAGGAGCCAGAAGCAACAGAGCCAGGAGTGATGCGGCAATTTGACCAGGATGTCAGTGATGAGACCATAAGTGGACTGGTCTTTGAGCACGTGTGAAGCATTGCTGGGGCCTCACAGAAACAGCCGAGGGAGATGGTGGGGAAGGAGAAGGCCTTGTAGTTCTTTGCTGGAGACAAAGGTCCATTGCAATTTAAGTGTTTATGCCAATTTGGCTCCATTTGTGGCTAAGCCAGGTGAAACCTGGGTCATTTTGGATATATCTGTGCATGTTGCTGCATGAGACCACGAACACCTAGAAGGAAGGACTTGGGTCTTGTATGATTTTTAATCCCAGCAGCTGGTGCACAAAGTTGGGGCTTAATCAATACTTGCTAAATGGCCTGATGAACTCCATTTATTAATCTATTCATTCATTCATTTATTTAACAAATAATCAGTGAATATAATATTGTCCAGGCACTGTGTTAGAGCTGGGTTAACATTGGTGAATAAACCACATTGTTAGCTGCCCTTGTGAAGCCTGTAATCTAGTGAGGGATGGACAAGCATATAAAATTAATATATAATTGAAAAAATTATGAAAAATGCTATGTGTGGAATATAGGGATAAGGATAAAGGGAGAAGGAAGATGCCTCCAGATCGAGTACCAGGAAACCCCCCTTTGAGGACTGATGTTTAAGTCAAGAATTCTTGAAGTATGGAAACATGGAAGGTGGAAGAGCCTTCTCAGCAGCCATCACAGCATGGGCAAAGGCCCTGAGGCAAGAATTAACAGAGTGGCACATGATTTATGGACGTGAAGTTGAGCAGACTCCAGGAGATGGTGAAAGACAGGGAAGCCTGGCGTGCTGCAGTTCATGGGGTCGCAAAGAGTCAGATACGACTTAGTTACCAAACAACAACAACACCAGATTTATAAGAAACATAACCCATACCCTAGGTTGCTGCTCACTGAACAGCCCTACCCTATTTAAGCAACAGAAACCCTGAAATAAGAGTCAAGTAAGTCTGAGACAAACCAAGTTCTGTTGTGAGCCCTCAGGATTGCTTTAGTGGGTGCTCCTTTACGAAAGGAGAGTCATCCATTTGGAAAATCCAGGCACTGCAGAGTTTGAGTTTCTAGGAGACGTTAGCATCTCAGGGCTCAACCTAAAAATCTCGTCTTGTAAAGGTTTCCAATTTGTTACGCTTTCCCCCACTCTTGATCATGGAAGATGAAAGCGTGAGTCATGCGATTTAGAATGTGTCAGTGTCACATTTCAGGGCCACGTTCCAAATAGAAAGGAATATTTTTTTTTTCTGAAGATAATGAAAAAGTTCTAGCTCTGCTGTTACTATTTATGTGACCCTGAACCTCTTACCTTAACTTCCCACACCTGGTTGCTTCCTCGCTAAAACTGTCTTTGTGAACCCTGTGATGTTTATGAGAACTGGTTCAGTTTCATGCAGAAGGAAAGCATTTCTTGAGCACCTAACAGTCAGTCACTCATTTGACAAAATGCGTTGATTCCCTCTCTGTATGTTTTAAGCACTGAGTGAAACTCTGGAGATATAACAGAGTAAAACAGGAGCATCCCAGCTGCCAAGAGCTCATGGTCCACCAGGAAAGACAGGCTTAAAACACCAGCAAATGTGAATTTCAGCTCAAAGTGTGAGCACTATATATAAAACAGGTAAACAACAAGGATTTACTGTATACCACAAATATCTTGAAATTTACTGTATACCACAAATAATGGAAAAGAATCTCAAGAATTTTTTGAACATACACACACACACACACACACACACACACACACATACATATATTGTTGCTGTTCTTTTGTTGCTAAGTTGTGTCTTTTGCAACTTCATGGGCTGTAGCCTGCCAGGCTTCTCTGTCCAGGGGATTTCCCAGGCAAAGATACTGGAGTGGCTTGCCATTTCCTTCTCCAGGAGATCTTCTCTACCCAGGGACTGAGCTCACATCTTCTGCTTGGCAGGCAGATTCTTTAGCACTGAGCCACTAGGGAAGCCCCATATATATATAATCATTTTGCTATACACTTGAAACTAACACAATATTGCAAATCAACTATACTCCAGTCAAATTATTTTTTAAAAGTGAGGTTGCAAGAAATAACAAAGGTATTTATTGTCTGTAAACCAAGTAAAGCCTCATTTCAAGCCCGAATCATGTCTGGTTGGCAGGTAATTCAATCTTGGACATTACCAGGCTCAGTCTCTTAACGTGGGGCTTTGCAGAGGACCTTGATTTCATCCCATGAGACTCCTAGCAGAGAACTTATGCTCGGCCCAGATTCCTAACCCCAGGAAATGGTAAGATAATAAATTTGTATTGTTTTAAGCCCTTGGATTAGTGGTGGTTTTGCAGCAGTAGAACAAGAATACAGAGGGTCTCCACCCTTCCCTACGTCTCTCCTGGTTTCTGTGAGTGTCCTAGTGTGTGAGCCTTCACGGTTCCTGCTGTGGTTTCCATGACACCTGAGAAACAACAAGTCTTATTGACCAGCAGCCCAGACATTGTGATCCAATGTCTCTGGTGCACTAGACCTCCTAGTCCTTGTGCCAAGCATCCATCCCCACTTTCCATCCTCGCTCTGGGAGACTCTCTTGTCTCAAAGCTAGACCCCCAAGTCAAGCTCCTCTCTTCCTGTTCTCCTGCTGGGATGATGCCAGAAATGGCTTAGACTTTCATAAGATGCAGGGGGGAAAAAAAACCCACCAGTTTCTTTCTTTGCTTTAAAATGACATGGAGAATCATCATAGAGCACTGAGCTAGAGGGGTGGGATGGGGGGAGGGAGGTTTAAGAAAGAGGGGATATATGTATACCTACAGCTGATTCACTTTGTTGTGCAGCAGAAACTAACACAACATTGTAAAGCAATCATGTGCTCAGTTGCTCAATTGTGGCCAGCTCTTTGTGACCCCATGGACTGTAGCCCACCAGGCTCCTCTGCCCATGGAATTCTCCAGGTAAAAATGCTGGAGTAGGTCGCCATTTCCTTCTCCAGTAAAGCAATTATACTCCAATAATAAAATAAATTCATACTAAAAAACAAAAAAAAAATTGACATGGACAAAGGGGTCCTATAGACAACTTGGGATGAGTGTGGGGGATTGGGGGGAGTTTGGAAAGCAAAGCATGGCTAGTTCTCCTTTGTTCTTATCATTCTACAGAAGTGATGATGAAACACCAATGTCTTAATATATTTTCCTATCAAAATAATGATGACATTATACTGTTTCAAGTGCTGTAATAGGAGAATAACATGGTGCAACAGGAGCATATACCAGGGGCCATTGGCATTTTCTAGTGAGTCTAATGGAAGATTGTTGGGCTGCACCCAGCAGTCTGCAAGCCCTGTATTTAGCCAGCTTCAGGATGGAAGAAAGAGCTTGGAGTCAGTGACAGAGACATCAATGGTTTAATGAATAGGGGGATCTTACAAGCAAGTTCCTGGAGCGACACCCCACCATGTGTGGCAGATGGTGGGTGGGACATGGCAGGAGGTTACCAGTTATAGGGGGAATTGACGTCAGATTGGCTCATCCGTTACCAGGGAAACAAGCATTGGGGCACACCTCTCACCACCCCTTTGATAAGCTATCATGGTCAAGATGTTCTAGTCTGAAGATCGGAACAATCACTAGCTGGGGCAGAGGCAAGTATATAGGAAGGTCAGTCCTGTGAGTAGGATGTAGGTGAAGCAAGCATTGGTCAAACAGGTGATGTACAGAAAGCAAGAGAACAGCCATCTTAGGGGCCTGAGCATACAGAAATTTACTGGTGGAAGTGGAATTTAGTCTGAGAGCCAAACAATGGGGAATTAACCAGGTGAAAGGGTAGTGGGATTAGGAGAGGGGTGGAAGGAGACAATATGTTATTGACTCAAAGCCAAGCAAGACATAGCACAGTTAAAGAATGAAAAAAACAGAGCATGTGCTGGAGAGAAGGGGATGAAGCTTGGGGGATAAGTCTGGGTAAATAAGAAAGGATCAGCCAGGAAAAGCCGTACAAACCCAGCTAACAACATTTCTGTATCAATCAGCTTTTGCTGTTGTAATTCTGCCTAACAAAAACCTCCCAAACAACTTGTACTATTTAAAAAAAGCCTTTTGGTTTTGCTTATGGGTCTCTGGAGAGGCAGTTGTGTTTCTGGGCTTGACTAGAATCAGCTAGGTTTGAATCTAGGTTGGGCAGTGGGTTGACTCCACCTGCTTCCTCATTCTCTTTGGACCAATGGCTAAATGAGGCATATTTTTCTCACGGTAGATGGCAGATAGGCAACAAGGTGAGAGGAAGTATGTAATGTTTCTTAGGGTCTCAGCTGGGAACTGGCACAACGGTAGTTCCATTCAAGTTCCATTGGCCACGGCCAGTCACCTGGCCAGGGCAGGAAAGCTCACTTTGCCCAAAGAGGAAGAGACATACTAAGAGGCCCACAGAAAAGGGCAGGGAGATGCAATTTCTAATTTAGGGAGGGAAGAAAGAAGTGGGAACAGTAGCCCAACTTGTTATCCTAGGGGTAGAAATCCATGCCAGGGTTTCAAGGAGAGCTATGAATAAATCGATCAGATGAGCAAAACGTTATGCTAATGTGAACAGCCACCACTTTCAAGAGTCCTGAGCACTTCCTCCATGGTTCTTGGTCCCACGTGGTCACCTGAGCCTTAAAGCTGGCCTACCTGTTCTCAGAGATTCACACAACCTTTAATGAACTGTTACCCCTTCCTTCAGCTGTGATCCTTAATAGGACTAACCCAGGAATTGAACCCAAGTCTCCTGCATTGCAAATGCATTTTTTTACCATCTGAGCCACCAGGGAAGCCCCAACAGTACACGAGAGTGGATGTCCAACACAGTCCCCTTCTGCCGTCTTCTGTCCCAAATCCCTGGAAATGACCAAAATAATATTACTAAAAGGGAAAACAAATGATCAATGGAAAACAACAAGAGAGGGACATTAGTGGACCAAAAACAATGAGAAATCACTACGAGCAAGTAAATAGGATGTGACTGAAGGAAGAAAAATTGGTGAGAGGCTTGGGGACAGGACTGGTTACATACTTTGCAGGGCCCAGTGCAAAGTGAAGATGCCAGCCCAGGTTAAGAAATGATTCAGGATTTCAAGATGGCAACACCAGAGAACTGAAACAAGCCCAGAGCCCTTCTAAGTGCACAGCCCATTGAGAAGAAGACAGATTCCATTAAGATGACTAGTCAGTTGACCTTAAGACAGAGAGAGGATCCTGAGTTATCCAACTGAGCCCAGTGTAATCACGTGAGCCTCATGAGACTCTAAGCAGAGAAACCACCAAGCTAAGCTGCACTTAACCTTCTGAAAGATAGAAAGTATGAGATAATAAATCTATATTGTTTAAAAAAAAAAAGAAGATTCCTTTTCTTTCCTGGCAAGGGCTCAGCCAATGAAAAACCACAGACACTGCACAGGCCACATGCCCATGAAGCTGGCTGGCTAAGGGCAGCAGGTACCATGAGCAGGAGGAGGCCGAGAGCAACAATTATGGGGACTGGTTTGAAATCAGGTTTATAACCAGGGCAGGATTCCCAGGTGGTGCCATGGTAAAAAAAATCTGCCTGCCAATGCAGGAGATGCAGGAGATGCGGGTTTGATCCCTGGGTTGGGAAGATCCCCTGGAGGAGGAAATGACAACCTACTGCAGTATTCTTGCCAGGATAATCCCATGGACAGAGGAGCCTGGCAGGCTACAGTCTATGGGGTGGTAAAGAGTTGGACACAACTGAGCGACTGAGCACACATTACAACCAGAGCAGTTGGTTAGTTTAGCGCGTGTCTTCGGCCAGACCTGAAACCCTCCACTTGTTCCCATCAGGTGAAGGATTGGTTCTTCTGGCCTGGACTACTGTCACAGTAACCACACACTGGGTGGCTTAGACAACAGAGATTCATTGTCTCCCAACTCTGGAAGCCAGAAATCAGGAACTGTGGTGTCAGCAGGCTGGTTCCTTCTGGAGGCGGTGAGAGAACTCAGTCCCATGCCTCTTCCCTAGCTTCTGGAGGTCTGGTGGCAATCTTTGATGTTCCCTGGCTTGTGCTGATGCATTGCCCCGATCTCTGCCTTCAGCTTCATGTGATGTACTGCCCATGTACATGTCTGTGTCCAAAGAACCACTTTTTATAAGACATCACTCAGACTGGATTAAGGGGAGGGTCCATCCTTCTCCAGTAGGACCTCATTTTAAATAATTGTATCTGCCATGACCCTATTTCTAAACATCATATTCTGCTCAATATTTTGTAATAATCTATAAAAGACTCTGAAAAAGAATATATATAGATACTTAGATAAAACTGAGTCATTGTGCAGTACACATGAAACTAACACAACATAGTGAATCAACTCTAGTTCGATTAAAAAAAATAAAGTCACATTCTAAAGCACTGGGGGTTAGCCAAGTGTCCAATGACAAATGAATGGAAAATGAAGATGTAATACATATATACAATAAAATACTACTTAGTCATAATAAGTAACAAAACTGGGTCATTTACAGTGATGTGGATGGACCTAGAGTCTCTCATACAGAGTGAAGTAAGTCAGAAAGGGAAAAAACAAATACTGTATATTAATGTAGATATATGGAATCTAGAAAAATAGTGCAGATATGAACCTATTTGCAGGGCAGGAATAAAGATGCAGATGTAGAGAACGAACATATGGACCCAGAGGGAAGGAGAGGGCGGAATGAATTGGGAGAGTGTGATTGACATATACACACTACCATGTGTAAAATGGTAGTGTAAAAGGGCTTCCTGTGGAAACTCAGCTCTGTAAGCTCCTGTGTAAAAGGTAGTGTAAAAGGGCTTCTTGTGGAAGCTCCTGTGTAGAAGGGCTTCCTTGGTGGCTCAGCTGGTAAAGAATCTGCCCGCCATGCGGGAGATCCAGGTTCGATCCCTGGGTTGGGAAGATCCCCTGGAGAAGGGAAAGGCTACCCACTCCAGTATTCTGGCCTGAAGAATCCCATGGACTGTATAGTCCATGGGGTCACAAAGAGTTGGACACAACTAAGTAAGTGGCTTTCACTTTCACTTCATGGGTAAAATAGATAGCTAGTGGGAAGCTGCTGTATAGTACAGGGGACTCAGCTTAGTGCTCTCTGGTGACCTAGATGGATGGGATGCAGGGTGGGAGGGAGGTCCAAGAGGCAAGGGATAGATGTATACATAGAGCTGATGCACTTCACTGTACGGTAGAAACTAACACAACATTGTAAAGCAATTATACTCTAATGATAAAAAATAAAAGTTTAAAGCACTAGGGGTTTGGAATTCAACATATGAATCTGACCAGATATACAATTCAACCCACAACAGGGGTGTGGTGGGAGCCTGAGGCCGAGGTGCAGGGTCGTACCCCGGCACAGACTTCTTCACTCCCAGGCCACTGGCAGGCAGGGAAGACCCTGCCCCACGCCTCACCTGGCTGCTTTCTGCTCCTCCCCCGACAACCACAGGCAGCAGATGGCTCTAAACAGACAGTAGCAAACCAGGACCATCAAACACCAGGGGCAACCCAAATATCAGGGAATGAGAAAGGTGCTCATGAAGAATATCATTTCATTAGACCGCATCACTTATCCGAAACAGATGGACTTTTCATAGTCCCCTGACGGGTCTGAAGTTTTACTGCAATTACCCAACAGGTGCAGCCATCTCTCGCACTACCTTACCTGCTGCAGTCAGGTTACAGAGTTTGGAAACACAGTGGCTTGACTCATCCAAGATCAGAGGTTGTGAACCTCGGCTACACACTGGAGTCCCCTGGGGGGCTTTGAAAATGCTGCCTGGGCCCCACCATTGAACTGGTCTGGGGGTGCAACCTGGACACCGAGATTTTTTTTCTTTTAAAAGCTCTCAGGTGTCGGAGAGTGTTTTGCCTATGTTTTCCTCTAGGAATTTTATAGTTTCTGGTCTTACGTTTAGATCTTTAATCCATTTTGAGTTTATTTTTGTGTACGGTGTTAGGAAGTGTTCTAGTTTCATTCTCCATGACCCACCTCCCAGAATATTGGAAATAAAAGCAAAAATAAACAAATGGGACCTAATTAAAATTAAAAGCTTTTGCACAACAAAGGAAACTATAAGCAAGGTGAAAAGACAGCCTTCAGAATGGGAGAAAATAATAGCAAATGAAGCAACAGACAAACAATTAATCTCAAAAATATACAAGCAACTTCTGCAGCTGAATTCCAGAAAAATAAACGACCCAATCAAAAAATGGGCCAAAGAACTAAACAGACATTTCTCCAAAGAAGACATACAGATGGCTAACAAACACATGAAAAGATGCTCAACATCACTCATTATTAGAGAAATGCAAATCAAAACCACAATGAGGTATCATTTCACACCAGTCAGAATGGCTGCTATCCAAAAGTCTACAAGCAATAAATGCTGGAGAGGGTGTGGAGAAAAGGGAACCCTCTTACACTGTTGGTGGGAATGCAAACTAGTACAGCCACTATGGAGAATAGTGTGGAGATTCCTTAAAAAACTGGGAATAGAACTGCCATATGACCCAGCAATCCCACTGCTGGGCATATACACCGAGGAAACCAGAATTGAAAGAGACGCGTGTACCCCAATGTTCATCGCAGCACTGTTTACAATAGCCAGGACATGGAAGCAACCTAGATGTCCATCAGCAGACAAATGGATAAGGAAGCTGTGGTACATATACACAATGGAATATTACTCAGCCATTAAAAAAAATACATTTGAATCGGTTCTACTGAGATGGATGAAACTGGAGCCCATTATACAGAGTGAAGTAAGCCAGAAAGAAAAACAACAATACAGTATACTAATGCATATATATGGAATTTGAAAGATGGTAACGATAACCCTATATGCAAGACAGAATAAGAGACACAGATGCATAGAACAATTTTATGGACTCTGAGGGAGAAGGTGAGGGTGGGACGTTCTGGGAGAATAGCATTGAAACATGTATATTATCATATGTGAAACAGAACACCATTCCATGTTCGATGCATGAGACAAGGGCTCAGGGCCAGGGCAATGGGATGACCCAGAGGGATGGGATGGGGAGGGAGGTGGGTGGGGGGTCCAGGAAGGGGAACACATGTAAACCCATGGCTGATTCATGTCAATGTATGGCAAAAACTATTACAATATTGTAAAGTAATTAGCCCCCAACTAAAATAAATAAATTTATTAAAAAAAATAAAAAAAAATAAAAGCTCTCAGGTGATCACAGTGCATAGCGGAGGCTGAGAACCGCTGGCTTGGAGCCCTCCCAGAACCTAGCCATCTGCGTAGCTGTAATGATGCATATTGATTGCAGATGGCATGGGATAAGTTTGTTGGGGGTTGTCTTTTGTTCGTTGCTTTCGAAAGAAATGCATCAATATCTCTATTCTTTAACTCTGCGGGGCCATGTGCTCTATTTTCTTTAGCCTAACTTCTGTCGGTTGCTAAGGAGCCAAATCTTTGCTGTATGAAGTTCGACTTTGGCTTACACAAGCAGCACCTCAGCTGGAAACCGAGGCAGCACAGTGAATTGTAGTAAAACCAGAATAGAACAGAAACTAGGTTTGCATTCAGTGCAATGTATGATCAGGAGTAATCATGTGGACCATAGCATCTTTTTTCCCCAAGGATGTGGGTTGGTCTTGCCTACTCTATTTAGCAGAAAACATTAGTCGATGGCCACAGTGCATCTCTCCCTCTGCCTCTTGGGTTCTTTTCCTTTCTCTCTCTCTCTCTCACTGATTCTCTTTCCATCTTCTCATTTATTCTCATCCTCTTTCTCTTCTCTTACGTTCCTTCCCAGGTTGTCTCTCTCTTTCCCTTTCTATCCTCAAAACTCTTACTCTCACAACTTTTCACAGGTTGGGGTAGAGGGAGTGTAGTTTCAACTGTTCAAATGCTCTGACAATCAGGACGTTATACGTGCAAACTCTACGATCTTCTGGGACATCTGCTATTGCTTCTTGTAAAAGATGTGAGGAGAAGCCACACAGCCAAGAGAACTAAGTAGGTCTCTCTTTCCCTCAACCCATGAAGTCTTTCTCTCCCACAGTCTTCTCTTTCCAAATCTGCTATGTCACCCTGTTTGCTGGTCTCAGAAACTACCTAGGGAAGTTGGCTACACAAACCTGGGAAATAATAATAGTGATTGACTAGAGCATGCTTCTTACATGCCAGGCACCCTTCTTAGCACCCCTGACAGATAAGGAGACATACCCAGAGAAAGGGGTAGATTTCAAGCCCAGCCTTTGTGCTCCAGGGTCTTTATATTATGAGCATTTCAGAAGAGGAAGTGAGAAAAAAGATTATAGAGAAGGACAGAGAGACAGAAAGTAAAAAGCAGAAAGATGAAAGACAGAGACACGGGGATGAAGAGAGACAGCCACTAAGATGCAAAGAAGAAGAAGCAGAATGGGACCATAAAAACCTCAACAGTAACAATCACAGAGCTGAGAGAGAGACCTGGTGAACACACCTTGTATTGGCTGTGAATTGGGGAAAAACAATTCCGTGTCTGGGGCCAATTTAGCTGAGAACTTCCAACTGTATAAAGTACAAGTTTGACTCGGGTAGGGCTTGAAGAAAATTCTGATGTCAAGGTTCACTGGTTTTGGAAAATGTGTGTTTGTTTCTGGTTCACCTGGTGTCTTTTGAAAAGGGAGAAAAAAATCCCCTTTACTTCTAGTTTCAAGCCAGAAAAGAAAAAAAAAAAAGTAAAACATTGTATTTAAGTTCTGTTTAATTCAGCCTTCAGAAAACCAAGGCAAAAAATTCTGATTTTTTTTTTTCAAGTCTCATCATTGGGACTTGCCAATTGAAATCTTCAAAGACCTTGTTAAATCCAATGCCTGACCTCGTAGTTTCACTAGAAGTAAATGGAGATGACAAGGCAGGATGGGGCTGCATTTCCTGGATCCGAAGTTCCAAGAGCACCCATCGTAGGGAAGTAGGGATGGATGGAACCCGTTAGTGCTTATAATTGGTGGCAGTATTGCATTGTGATTTCCAGGCCAATTCCAGTATCCTCAGCTAATCAATTTTATTTCTTTAATTTCTTAGTGTGGTAGGTGTTAGGATGCTAGTGACCTAAGACTTACCTTTTGTGGTACGCTGGTGGGACGCTGAATCATTAAGAGGACCTATTTCCCTTCCAAGTGGTCTTGGAACTTTGCTATCTGTTCATTCCATGCTGTGGTCACTTGAGTGTAAGATGGAGACCTAATTTAATTCAGTAAAAGTTGCATGTTCTTCAATCGGGGAATGGAAAAGTGTACACCCAGACAGTGGAATATTATTCAGCATTAAAAAGAAATGACCCATCAAGCCATAAAAAGACATGAAGGAACTTTAAATGCTTATGGCTGACTAAGTGAAAGAAGCCAATCTAAAAATGCTACATACTATACAGCATTCTCTAAGTTTTGAAGTGAACCTAAAACTGCTCTAAAAAATAAAGTCTCTACTTTCAAATTGTGGTGCTGGAGAAGACTCTTGAGAGTCCCTTGGATGGCAAGGAGATCAAACCAGGCAATCCTAAAGGAAATTAACCCTGAATATTTATTGGAAGGACTGATGCTGAAGCTGAAGCTCACATACTTTGGCCACCTGATGAGAAGAGCCAACTCACTGGAAAAGACCCTGATGGTGGGAAAGATTGAGGACAGGAGAACAGGACAACAGAGGGTGAGATGGTTGGATGGCATCACGGACTCAATGGGCATGAGTTTGAGCAAACTCCAGGAGATAGTGAAGGACAGGAAAGCTTGGCATGCTGCAGTCCATGGGGTCGCAAAGAGCTGGACATGACTTAGAACTGTACGATAACACAAACATTTAAAAAAAAGACTTATGTATTAAAGACTTGATAATCTCATTTGTTAGGATGCTATTAAACATGAAAATTCCCTTTCCTCTTTGATTTCTTTCCATCTCCTCTGAATTGGGTCCTATTTTTTGCTCACATTGATTTTTGATAGAACATCTACTATGTGCCAAGTTTCTCTCTCTTACAAAGGAGACTTAGGCTCAGAAAGGCTATTGATATTTCCAAAGTACACAGCACATAATAAAACCAGGATTTTTCAAACACAAGATTTTCCAAATTCTGAGCTTTCCCACTGCTTCTCCATCCTGAGAACCTGCTAGAGCTTTGGCAGTCATTTCCATGCAGCTTTCTGTAGTTTGCTACTTAACTCCTGGGACTGAAAACTCCTCAGTCTCCTGTTCCATATTGCAATTCACAAAGACTACCCCAGAACTGATACGTGGGAGCCACCAGGACCCAGATTTCAACTAATAGAAATTGCTCCACAGGGCAGAGAGCTCCCCAGGGTAGAATGGACTGCCTCAGTTGTATCGACCTCCCCATCATCACAGATATTCAAGCAGACGATAGAAAAACAAGGATTCTTAAATTGTGATTCACAGATGAACTGTGGACCATCTAAAACTGCCAAATTTTGAGTGTAGAGTGTACACATATATGGAGGAGAGTTACACTAGGTTTTCAAAATTTAGTTTGACCCAATAGTTGAGAACTTTTGAGACCAAAGGTGGAGGAGAGGGTGGAGTGAAATTATATCCCAAAGTTAATCATCCAAGAGTCTCCCTTTCAGTCATTTTCATGAGTGAAAATGAGTCCTCAGGGATCATATCAAGCCAGGCATCAGCTGAAAGACTTGAGTCACCTGTGCTCCACCATAGGAGTCAGTGCTTTCCTAGGGTCAGGGTGAAAATGAACTATAGATTGCATAAAGAATAAGGAATCTTACTAAGGTGATGGAAGTGCTCTAAATGTGTACCATGTATTTCTACTAAAATAAAAACTATATTTGAAAGCACTGAAAACTAATATATAGACTTAAAGGATAGACTTGTGGCTGTCAAGAAGAAGAGGTGTGAAGGAGGAATGGATTGGGAGTTTGGAGTTAGAAGAGGCAAACTATTATGTATAGAATGGATAAACAATAAGGTCCTACTGTATAGCATAGGGAACAATATTCAATATCCTTTGATAAACCATAGCGGAAATGAATATAAAAATGTATGTATGTGTATAACTGAATCACTTTGCTGTCCAGCAGAAATTAACGTATTGGAAATCAACTAAACTCCAGTAAAAAAAAAAATTAAAAATAAACATGTATTATTTTCTTAGAGCTTTTGTAACAAAGTACCAGCAACTCGGTGCCTTAAAATAAGAGAAAGTCACATTAAACTAATTATACCTACAACAATCCTATTTTCAAATAAGGTCATATTCTTAGCTACTGCGGGTCGAGATTTCAATATATCTTGTTTAATGTACACAATTCAATATACAGCAAAGTAAAATCATAGTTCTGCTTGCAAATGTATGTAAATTTACAGAGATAGATATATTTTATAATATGTAAGTTAAACTTTGTAAAAAATTAATAAACAGAAGCCTCAATAAAGTAGAATTGGGAAACCAGAAGGGGGAGCTCTCACGCCCTCTGATGATAGCACAGCCCAAAGGAGAGAAGAAAGACTCCTTTTCTTTGCTGGCAAGGACTCAGCCAGTGAAAAACCATGGAACCTTTATTTACTATTACCCACACCCCCACCCCAACTTGCTTTTCTTCTCTATAAAAGCTTCTCCTTCTCTTGTACCTTGGGGACTTGCAGTGACTCAATATGGTTGCAGACCCCAAAATTAATATTCTCTGCTGATTCCGAATAAACCCATCTTTTAAGGAGACAAACTATCAGCAGTCTACTTGTTCAGGTCAACATTTTAAATCAAATAATTTTTAAATAGTGGCAAGGAGATTTTTTTAAACCACTGCTGGGATTCTGAAGTTCATGTAGATAGCACTATATCTTAACATACCATCTGAAAATTTCAAGTCATATTTAGTGAACCAGCGATTCCATTTCTCATATATAGCTCAGAGACACACTCCTATGGGTTTAGATATCACAAAATTAGGAACAATCTAAATCTCCTGGTAAATAAATTGAGATATAGCCAATCGTGGAATACCATGCAACAATGACAAAGAATGAGGTAATTTGACATTTAGTGACATGGAAAGAAATCTGAGATAGCTTGTTGTGAGGAGAAAAAAGCACAAAACAGACTGACATAAGAAGCATACTGTTTGAATAAGACACAAAAAGTCAACATCAAAAAAAAGTATACTACATGTTGTCTGAGGATACAAACACAAAAAATAATATTGAGCATTTACTATGTTCCAGGCTCTGTTCCAACAGGCTGACACATAATAACTTATTAACTTCTCAGAACTAATTAACTACTATATTATTATAGCCCATTTAATGAAGAGGAAGCTAGGGCACAAAGAGGTTGAGTTATGTCTCCAAAGATGTTACGTGGTGGAATCAGAATTTGAATCCAGGCTTGTCTGAATTCAAAGGACTCTGCACTCCAGACTGTTTTATGTATTCTGGAAGAATGCACGTTAAAATAATGAATGTGCTTATACTCACTGGGAATATACTACATACCATCTTATAAATTGCTTTTTTCATTTACAAGTCTATTATGAACACTGCCCCCATTTCATTAAGCATTTCTCTCAAAAATGTATTTTGGTTTTTTTCCTTAATAACTCTTAGTCATCATGATAAACCTACCATGTTTGGGGAACTTGCAGGAGAGCTGGAGGTAATGTTAGAGACCACCTTGCTCACCTTCCTTGCTTATGAATGTAGCATATTCCCAATGAGTATAAGCACACACACACACATATGTGTGTGTATGCATGTCTGTATGGGTATGTGTATAGAAAAATTTCACACATATAAAAAATTTTCTGAGTAAGACAAGATGGATTATTACCAGTGATGGCATTGGAATTATTGATATTTTATTCTTGGCATGTTTTTGCATTTTATATTTTTTCTGTAAAGTACAGATTTTACTTTATTAGCTGGGAAAAAATAAGTTTTTGTGAATGTGTTCTTCTGATCATTAAGTTAATATGTGTACCTTCTAAGAGAGCTTATATTTTGTAACTATGTAATTGGAATTAAAATAATAGTTGACCAAAAAAAAAACCCCCAAAAGTCATGAGCATTCACCTTCAGAAATGAGGTAGAGGGGATTCCATGACTCCAGTTAATAATCAATGGGATTTTAAGTTTTTGACTATTGTAGGAAATAATATGGACAGATTTGTGTATCATTTACTCAGTTTCCCCTAATAATATTATCTTGGAAATTGTAATAAAATATCATTATCAGGACATTGACATTGGTATAAGACACTGACAAATCCACCTGTTTTTATTCATTCATGTGTGTGTATTTGGCTCTATGCACCTTTTAAATTTTATCTATTTATTTTTGGCTGTGTTGGGTCTTCGATGCTGTGCGCAGGCTTTCTCTAGTTTTGGTGCATGGAGGCTACTCTCTAGTTGTGGTGTGCAGGCTTCTCATTTTGGTGGCTTCTCTGGTTGTGGAGCATGGGCTTTAGGACTTTCGGGCTTCGGTAGTTGTGGCTCATGAGGCTTAGTTGCCCCACAGCACGTGGAATTTTCCTGGATGAAGAATCAAAAGTTCCATACATTCCATATGAATTTTAAAATCATTTTTTTACTCTCTGTGAAACACTCTGTTGGAATTTTGATAAGATTTGCATTAAGTCTGTAGATTTGGGGAGGGAGCAGCATGGACACGTAAAAAATATTTTTCTAATCTACAGACATGGGATATCTTTCCCTTTATTTATATCTTATTCAATTTCTTTCATCAATGCTTTGTCATTTCCAGTATCAGGTCTTTCACCTCCTTGGCTAAATGTATTCCAGTTCTTTCAACGCCATAGTTTACTCTTAGCATGTAGAAATATAACTGATTTTTTCCATGTTGAATTTATATCCTGCAAATTTAATGAATCCCTTTATTAGTTCTAATGGTTTTTCTGGTGGCATCTTTAGGATTTTCTATATATAAAATCATGTCATCTGAAAACGGAGAAAATTTCACTTCTTCTTTCCTACTTGGGTGCCATTTGTTTCTTCCTCTTGCCGAATTACTTCTGGCTAAGACTTCCAATACTATAAAAAAAAAAAAAAGAAGAATTGTTGAGAGTGATACTTTTGTCTTGTTTCTGATCTTAGAGGAAAAGGCTTCAGTTTTTCACCATGAAAGTATGATGTTAGCTGTGGGTTTGTCACATTTGGCCTTTATTATGTTGACATTCATTTCATCTATACCTAATCTGCTGAGATTTTTTTTTATCATGAGCAGATGTTGAGTTTTGGCAAATGCTTGTTCAGTATCTATTGAAATGAACATATGATTTTTATCCTTCATTCTGTCGATGTGGTGTATCATGTATATTGATTTGTATATGTTGAATCATTCTTACATTCTGGCAATAAATCCCATTTGATGGTACTGTATGACCCTTTAAATGTGCTGTTGAAATTTGTTTGCTTGTATTGTGTTGAGGTTTTCTGCATTCATACTTATCAGGAATATTGTCCTGGAATTTTCTTTTCTTGGAGATCCTCGTCTGACTTTGATATCAGGGTTCTGTTGGCCTCCTAAAATGAGCCTAGGAGCAATTCCTTTCCTCTTCAAGTATTTGTAAGAGTTTGGAGAGGATTGACATTAATTATTCTTTAAACGTTTGGTAGAATTTACCCATGAAGCCATCTGGTCCTGGGCTTTTCATTGTTAGGACTTTTTTGATTACTGATTTAATCTCCTTATTAATAATTGATCTGTTCAGATTTCCTATTTCTTCATGATTAAGACTTGGTAGTTGACATGTTTTTAGGAATTTATCCATTTCTTCCAGATTGTCCAATTTGTTGGTATGTAATTGTTCACAATAGTCTCTTATGATCCTTTGTGTTTCTGTGGCATCAATTGTAATATATCCTCTTTCATTTTTATTTATTTTAATCTCTTTTTGTCTTAGTCTTGCTAAAGATTTCTCAGTTTCATTTTTTTCTAGTCTCTATTTACATTTATCCAATATAACTATGTGTTCAATGATCATGAACCTAACTAGGCCATGGCCAGTTAGTACATATAAGTTTACTGCTGAGTTAAACAGTATACATGGATTATCTTTTCTCAGTAATGTAACTTTATGTTTTCTTGGAGTTGATAATTGCTTCAGTTTTTCATTTGCTTAGCTTTCACATTCCACAGAACTCTAGAAATCATTTTAACACTGTCTTCCTCCCAGTCAAGTGAAACATTTATATTCATCTCTCTCAAGTTCCTCTGTTTTCCTGTTCTAATCTGTTGTGGCTCTTCGCTGGGCCTATTTCCCAATGTCATCTGGAGACATCCCCTCAGAACCATTCTTAAAATTACCTCTGCTTCTGCTTTCTGCTGGATCCCTCCCCTAGAAATCTTATTTTTCTGTCTTTTGGCTACTTCTTTTTAGAGGAACACTTTGTCCAATAGCTTTCTGAGAACTTACAAATACTAAGAAAAAAAAAGCTATTTGGTCGCTCATTTGAATGGCATAGAATTCTTATTTAGAAATCATTATTAGTCAGAAAATTGAAATCATTGCTCTATTGTCTCCTAGTTCCAACATCATTGCTAAGAAAACTAATACCATACTCATTTCCAATTCTTTTTATATTGTCTCCTTTTTGTCTCTTTTGAAGCATTTTTTTATTCTCCTTGTTTTAAAATTAAATAATGGTGTGTCTTAGTTTTATTATTATTATTGTTTTGTTCTGGTCATTGGGTTAGAAAGAACGTGTTTTTCAAAGCTGGAAAATATTTCTTGTATTTTTCCTTTAATAGGTTTTCCTTTCTCTGTAATTCCTGTTCTATTTTTTTAAAACTCTCTTTAGTAAAATATTGAATCTCTTGGATTGACGCTCAAATTTAAAGTATGTATATATGTGTTTCTGTGTTTTTGTTTTTTGGTACTACTTCCTCTGAGATGTCTTTGATTTTATCTTTCAACTCTTATGTTTATTTTGTTCTTTAAAAAGTTTGGTTATGATATTTTAACTTAAAAGATCTCCTTCATATATCTGATACTTTATCTATGATTTCCTGTTTCATGGATATTTCATGAATTGTAAAGTAAAATTAGCTATGATGATAGCTAATATCAGTTGAACCATGGAATATTTTAAGAACTTTGTGAAATTAGCTCCTTTAATCCCCATAACCATGGACTGAGGTGAGGGAATGGTTCTCTAAAACAAAAGAAAGGCATTGATAATAGAAGAAAAGGAAAGGAATGTGGAATGCCAAAAAAGGGCAGATAGCCATGACAGAAGGATTCAAAGTAATATATACCTACCAGGAGAAGGGGACGACAGAGGATGAGATGGTTGGATGGCATCACCAATTCAATGGACATGAGTTTGAACAAACTCTGAGAGATAGTGAAGGACAGGGAAGACTGGTGCGCTAAAGTCCATGGGGTTACAAAGAATTTCAACAAGACTTAGCAACTGAACAGCAACAACCAGGGCCCAGACACTGTTGTAGGCCCAGGGGCTGGGACCTTGGATAGGGCCATAAGCCACCATTCCTGCTCTATTCACATCCTTTAGTATAGTTGACAGCTAATGGCATTTGCCACTTGTCAGCCCCTGATGAATTCCTCCCCCAGTGCCTTGAAGCAGCCAGGAGCTCTGCAGGAAAGGCCTCCTGGAACAGGAGGAGGAAAGGGAGGGGACCTCGGAGTTGCTCCTTCTTTGTGAAAAACTTTGATGGGAAAATTGTCAGCTGTACTCCCACTCTCTCTGAAAGTCAGTGTGATGCTGCATCCATCTTAATCACCATCGGAGAGAGCAGGCATTTTAATAAGCAGCATTATTCATGAAAACTGTGTTCTCCTTTCCCACTTCCTTCCAAAATAAGATAGATGTGAACTTGGAATGAACTCCTCATTTGTCTCCTTCTTGCTTCTTCTTTATATTGCCTTCCCACCATGGTCTCCATCCTCTGGACATCTCGGGAATAAGTGAGGAGCAGCTGTCCACCTGGGGGTGGGGGTAGGGGTGGGGAGGGAAAATATGGCTGGAGGTGTCTGGGTCCCTAGAGTGTAGGGACCTGTCACTACAAATTGAGAGGCCAAAGAGATGGGATCCCTGCTGTAGTGAACCTAGAAGTCATTCAATGAACCAATGACTTATTTAACAAGTATTAATTGGTCACTTAATGTGTGCTTTGCTGAGAACACAATGAATCCGATATGATTTCTATCCCTGGCATGCATATGTGCTAAGTTGCTTCAGTAATGCCTGACTATTCATGACCCTGTGAATTGCAGTCCGCCAGTCTCCTCTGTCAAAGGGATTCTCCAGGCAAGAATACTGGAGTGGGTTGCCATGCCCTTCTCCAGGGGATCTTCCCAACCTAGGGACTGAACCCACGTCTCTTATGTCTCCTGCAATGGCAGGCAGGTTCTTTACCACTAGTGACACCTGGGAAGCCTTCTATCTCCAGAGGAACTATCAATTCACTCAAGAAATAGTTTTGAGCTGTGGAACAGACCCCAGACAAGATTCTTAGTATGCATATGCATTATGCCTTGTAATTCATTGCATGATAGGGACACCTACATATTTAAGGTATTGTACTAGACACTGGGCTTACAGAAACATAGAAAGGCCAAGCCTTTGTTCTACTCAAGGTCTAGAAGAGAAGGTTAGGAAAAGAAAAGAAATCTATAAAACATATTATATATTGTGGGGGATGACACAGGTAACAGCTCTCAACTTCTCCGTTCTAGAGACTTCTCTGTGTGTTTCAGAGACACTAATCCCACTCTGTACTCAGAGATGAGCACATGAACAGAGGCTGGCCAAGTAGAGCATTGCACCTTCCTGTACATAGTGGTTGTTTCAGAGATGGAACAGAACTCAGACTAAATAATGCAACACTTTGTGGGGACACTGCTGGGACCATTGGAATAAGGCATGTGTTTATATTAGGGTTTCTCAGTGTGTACCTTGCTACCATATGGAGAGAGAGTTGTTGTTGTTGAGTCTCTCCATCATGTCCGACTCTTTGAGACCCCATGGACTGCAACACACCAGCCTTCCCTGTCCTTCACTATCTTCCGGAGTTTGCTCAAACTCATGTCCATTGAGTCAGTGATGCCCTCCAACCATCTCATCCTCTGTTGTCCCTTTCGCCTCTTGCCCTCAATCTTTCCCAGCACCAGGGTCTTTTCCAGTGAGTCTGTTCTATACATCGGGTGGCCAAAGTATTGGGTTTCAGCTTCAGCATCAGTTCTTCCAATGAATATTCAGGAGATAGCCTGCCTGAGAATAAAACTAATGAGGAGCAAAATAGAGCACAGATGAAAAGGGATCAAACCCTTTTGACACTGAGTGCCTGGAACCAGTCATATCTAAAGTAGTCATATAAGAGTAATCCCTAAACTCTTGGGGATTTTAGGGAGGCCTCAATTTTTGGGCTTCACTTAATTGTCCACTGCAGATACTTTTTTTTTTTTTTAACAAAATGAAGATTTATGCAAATCCTACATGGAGCAAGTCTATCATCATCATTTTTCTGACAACATTTGCTCATTTTATGTTTCTGTGCCACATTTTGGTAATTCTCACAATATTTAAAATTTTTCCATATTTTATTTATTATGATGATCAGTGATCATCATGTTATCAGTGATCATATGTTATCAGTGATCTTGGACTTTACTACTTTGGCTCACTGAAGGCTCAGATGACAGCATATTTTTTAGCAATACAATATTTTTAAAAGATAATTATTTCTTTATTTGGCTGGGCCAGGTCTTAGTTTTGGCATGCAAGATCTTCAGCTGCAGCATGTGGGATCTAGTTCCCTGGCCAGGAATGGAACCCTTGCATTGGGAGCACGTGGAGTCTTGGCCACTGGACCACCAGGGAAGTCCCCAGTAGTGAAGTATTTTTAAATTAAGATATACATATTTCTTTCTAAGACATAATGCTATTGCATACACAATTGACTACAGTGAGTGTAAACATAACATTTATATGCACTGGGAAACCAAAAAATTTGTGTAACTTGCTTTATTGTGATACTTTACTGTTGGTGTTCAGTAACTAAGTCATGTCTGTCTCTGCAGCTCCATGGACTGCAGCACACCAGGCTTCCCTATCCTTCACTATCTCCCAGAGTTTGTCTGTTGAGAAGGTGATGCTATCCAACCATCTCATCCTGTCATCCCCTTCTCCTGACTTCAGTCTTTCCCAGCATCAGGGTCTTTTCCAATGAGTTGGCTCTTTGCATTAGCTAGCCAAAGTATTGGAGCTTTAGCTTCAGCATCGGTCCTTCCAAAGAATATTCAAGTCTGATTTCCTTTAGGATTGACTGGTTTGATCTCCTTGCAGTCCAAGGGACTCCCAAGAGTCTTCTCCAGCACCACAGTTTGAAAACATCAATTCTTGGGTGCTCAGCCTTCTTTATGGTTCAACTCTCACATCTGTACATGACTACTAGAAAAATCACCATTTTTGCTATACAGATCTTTGCTGGCAAAGTGATGTCTTTGCTATTTAATACGCTGCTTAGGTTTATCATAACTTTTCTTACACAGAGCAATTGTCTTTTAAATTTTGTGGCTGTGGTCACTATCCTCAGTGATTTTGGACCCCAACAAAATAAAATCAATCACTGTTTCTACTTTTTACCCATCTATTTGCCATGAAGTGATGGGACTGGATGTCATGGTCTTAGTTTTTTCAATGCCAAGTCTTAGGCTAGCTTTTACACTCTCCTCTTTCACTCTCATCAAGAGGCTTAGTTCCTCTTCACTTTCTGCCATTAGAGTGTTATCATCTGCATATCTGAGGTTGTTGATATTTCTCCTGGCAATCTTGACTCCAGCTTGTGATTCATCCAGCCTGGCATTTCAAAAAATGTACTCTGCATATAAGTTAAATAAGCAGGGTGACAATATACAGCCTTGGCATGCTCCTTTCCCAATTTTGAACCAGCCCATTTTTCCATGTCAGGTGCTAACTGTTGCTTCTTGAGCTGCATACAGGTTTCTCAGGAGGCAGGTAAGGTGGTCTGGTATTCCCATCTCTTGAAGAATTTTCCACAGTTTCTTGTGATCCACACAATCAAAGGCTTTAGCATAGTCAATGAAGCAGAAGAAGATGTTTTCTTGGAATTCCCTTGCTTTTTGGTGATTCAGCAGATGTTGGCAATTTGATCTCTGGTTCCTCTGCCTTTTCTAAATCCAGCTTGTACATGTGGAAGTTCTCAGTTCATGTGCTGTTGAACCTAGGTTGAAGGATTTTTTTCATTACTTTGCTAGCATGTGAAATCACTGCAATTATACAGTAGTTTGAGCATTCTTTGGCACTGTCTTTGGGATTGGAATGAAAACTGACCTTTTTCAGTCCTGTGGCCACTGCTGAGTTTTCCAAATTTGCTGGCATATTGAATGTAGCACTTTAACAGCATCATTGCTTTCCTGTGATGTTTGCTTTATTGCAGTGGTCTAGAACTGAATCCTCAGTATCTCCCAGGGATGCCTTGACATGGATCATTAAATCTCTCCTTTGATCTAAGCCAGTTTGAGCTCTGTTCCTAACTAATATAGAATCTGATACATATTAATATTTCCCAACCCTTCAGCCTTTGTAGAATCAAAGAGGGCCACGTGTCAGGTGTCTTCAATTCCTAAAATGAGATTTTATTTTTTATACAGAAAAAAGTAAGAAAAATGAGATTCAGAGAAGTTAATTATTTTCCTAAGATCACACGATCACCACTCTGCCACATGGCAGAGTTGAGATTTGGATTTAAGTTAGTCTGATTCCAAAGAAAAAGCTCTTCATCATCATGATGGTGGCCCCGTATAACTTACATTCAGAAAATGTACTCTTGAATCCTAGAGGGGTGGGATGGGGGAAATGGTAGGAGGCTCAAGAGGCAAGAGATATACATATATTTATGACTGATTCTAGTTGTTGTACGGCAGAAATCAGCACAACATTGTAAAGCAATTATCCCCCAATTAAATATAAAAAATAAATAAAATGTCCTCTTAACTATCAATCACCAGAATTTTAAGGGGGTTTCTCGGTAGCTCAGTCAGTAAAGAATCCACCTTCAGTGTAGGAGATACAGGAGACCCGGGTTCAGTCCTTGGGTTGGGAAGATCTTCTGGAGAAGGAAATGGAAACCCACTCCAGTATTCTTGCCTGGGAAATCCCATGGTCAGAGGGGCCTGGCGGGCTACCATCTATGGGGTCTCAAAGAGTTGGACATGACTTAATAGAAATTGTGCATGCGTGCATATATTATTTAATAATCACAAATATCTATGAATTGGATACTTTTATGCTCACTTTACAAATGAGAAAACTAAGGTTCAGAGAGTTAACTTGGCCAAGATCACTTACCGTTAAGAGGCAAGTCATGGCTTGGAACTGAAACTGCTCTTGTTCCAAAGGTCCCTTCATGTTCTTTCCAGAAAATCAGTTTCCCAAACTTATTCAGTGGTATCTACAGGGGATCTGATTTTATCTCTAAGAATGCCTTCACTGTGGTGCACAGCTACAGTCCATCTTGCTGCTGTTCCATAACTCTTCACTCTGCACACTTTCCAATACCCAAGGGAAGAGAAAGTACTGAGCTCTTTGGGTAAAAATGGCATTTTAAAAAATGCTCCTGGAGAACAAGATGGTGGAGGAGTGGGTGGATGTGAAGTACATCTCTTTCCACGGATGCATGCAGAACACCAGCTGAGAGCAGACAGGAGTAACTGACCAGTGGAAAAGAATATATAGAACCACACAAAACTCAAGATCAAGCCCTGAGCCCTTGGAGTGAGAGCACTGACTCCGAAACCCTAGACTACCAGATAACTAACCCTAGGGATTATCAAATAGTGAGAACTCCCACAAAGGAAACCACTTGAATACAAGACCTGGCATCACCCATCCACTAGTAGCACCCTGTGCAGGAGGCCTCATCCAAACAAGAAACAAAACAAAACTACAAAGCTAATCATCAGCAGACAGGATTACCACCTCACTCAGCCTTACCCATCAGAGGAAAAACAAACAAACAAACAAAAAACTGAGCACAAATCTCACCCTATACAAAGCTTACACAAACCACTGCACCAAACTTAGGAGGGCGGAAACCAAAAGGAAGAAAGAATTCAACCTTAGCCTGGGAAAAGGAGACCTCAAACACAGTAAGTTCAAAAAAAAAAAAAAATAATGAAAAGGCAGAGAAATACTACACAAATGAAGGAACAAACTAGAAACACAGAAGTCTAAATAAATGAAGAGGAAATAGGCAAACTACCTGAAAAAGAATCCAGAATAATGAGAGTAAAGATGATCAAAAACCGTGAAAACAGAATGGAGAAAAGACAAGAATCAATTAACAAAGACGTAGAAGAATTAAAGAATAAACATACAAAGACAAACAAAAAAATTACTGAAATTAAAAATACTCTAGAAGGAATAAGTAGCAGAATATCTGAGGCAGAAGAACAAATCAGTAAACTGGAAGATACTGCTACTGCTAAGTTGCTTCAGTCGTGTCTGATTCTGTGCGACCCCATAGACGGCAGCCCACCAGGCTCCCCCATCCCTGGGATTCTCCAGGCAAGAACACTGGAGTAGGTTGCCATTTCCTTCTCCCATGCATGAAAGTGGAAAGTAAACTGGAAGATAAAATGGTAGAAATAACTTCTGAGGAGCAGAATAAAGTAAAAAGAATGAAAAGAACTGAGGATATTCTCAGAGACCTCTGGGACAATATAAATTTACCAACATTTGAATTATAGAGGTCCCAGAAGAAGGAAAGAAAAAGAAAAATGAGAAAATTTTTGAAAACAGTATAGTTGAAAATTTCCCCAACATGGAAAAGGAAATAGTCAATCAAGTCCAAGAGGTGCAGAGTCCCATACAGGATAAACCCACGGAGAAACAAGCCAAGACACATATTAATCAAACTAACAAAGTTTAAACACAAAGAAAGAATATTAAAAGCAGCAAGGGAAAAGCAACAAGTAACACACAAGGGAAACCCCATACGTTTAACAGCTGATCTTTCAGCAGAAACTCTGCAGGCCAGAAGGGAATGGCAGGATATATTTAAAGTACTGAAAGGGAAAAATCTACAACCAAGATTACTGTACCCAGCAAGGATCTCATTCAGAATTGATGGAGAAATAAAAAGCTTTTCAGACAAGCAAAAGTTAAGAGAATTCAGTACCACCAAACCAGCTTTACAATAAATATTAAAGGGACTTATATAGTCAAGAAATACATAAGAAGTAAATGATCTACAAAATCAAGCCCCAAACAATTAAGAATATGGCACTAGGAACACATATATCAATAATTACTTTAAATATAAATGGATTAAATGCTCCAACCAAAAGACAGACTGGCTGAATGGATACAAAAACAAGACCAACATATATGCTGTCTACAAGAAACCCACTTCAGACCTAAAGACACATATAGACTGAAAGTGAGAGGATGGAAAAATATATTCCATGCAAATGGGAAGCAAAAGAAAGCTGGAGTAGCAATTCTCATATCAGACAAAATAGACCTTAAAATAAAGAAGATTACAAGAGATAAGGAAGGACACTACATAATGATCAAGGGATCAACCCAAGAGGAAGACATAACAATTGTAAATATCTATGCACTCAATGCAGGAGCACCTCAATACATAAGACAACACTAACAGACATAAAAGGAGAAATTGACAGTAACACAATAATAGTAGGAGACTTTGACACCCCACTCACACCAATGGACAGATCATCAAAACAGAAAACAAGGAAGCACAAGTCTTAAATGATACATTAGATGAGATGGATCTCATCGATATCTTCAGGACATTCCATCCAAATGCAGAAGAATACACCTTCTTTTCAAGTGCACATGGGACATTCTCCAGGATAGACCACATCTTGAGTCACAAATCAAATCTCAGTAAATTTAAGAAAATTGAAATCGTATGAAGCATCTTTTCTGACCACAACGCTATGAGACTAGATATCAATTACAAGAAAAAACTGTAAAAAACACAAACACATGGAGATTAAACAATACATTTTTAAACAATGAACAGGTTACTGAAGAAATCAAAAGGGAAATCAAAAAATTTCTAGAAATGAATGACAATGAAAATACAACAACTCAGAACCTATGAGATGCAGCAAAAGCAATTCTGAGAGGGAAGTTTATAGCAATACAATCCTACCTCAAGAAATAAGAAAAACATCAAATAGATAATTTCTAACTTTACACCTAAAACAACTGAAAAAAGAAGAACAAAAAACTCCAAAATTAGCAGAAGGAAAGAAGTCATTAAGATCAGAGCAGAAATGAATGAACAAGAATGAAAGAAGCAATAGTAAAAAGATTAATAAAGCTAAAAGCTGGTTCTTTGAGAAGATAAACAAAACTGACAAACCTTTAGCCAGACTCATCAAGAAAAAAGGAGAGAAGAATCAAGTAAACAAAATTAGAAATGAAAAAAGAGAGGTTACAACAGACAATGCAGAAATACAAAGGATTATAAGAGACTATTATGAACAATTACATGGCAATAAAATGGATAACCTGAAAGAAATGGACAGATTCTTAGAAAAGTTCAATCTTCCAAGAGTGAACCAGGAAGAAATAGGAATTATGAACAACCCAATTACAAGCACTGAAATTGAAGCTGTGATCAAAAATCTCCCCCCAAACCAAAGCCCAGGGCCTGATGGCTTCACAGGAGAATTCTATCAAACATTTAG
The DNA here is from genome assembly GCF_054371585.1 of Giraffa tippelskirchi. Taxonomy (NCBI): domain Eukaryota; kingdom Metazoa; phylum Chordata; class Mammalia; order Artiodactyla; family Giraffidae; genus Giraffa; species Giraffa tippelskirchi. Next base: position 29,310,042 of record NC_137287.1, read on the forward strand.
AGAAGAGCTAATACCTATCCTTCTAAATTTCTTCCAAAAAAATTCAGCAGAAGAAACACTTCCAAACTCACTTTATGAGGCCACCATCACCCTGATACCAAAACCAGACAAAATCAACACAAAAAAAGAAAACTACAGGCCAATATAATTGGTGAACATAGATGCCAAAATCCTCAACAAAATTTTAGCAAACAGAATTCAACAACACATTAAAGAACTCATACACCATGATCAAGTTGGGCTTATTCCAGGGATGCAAGGATTCTTCAATATATGCAAATCAGTCAATGTGATACACCATATTAACAAATTGAAAGATAAAAACCATATGATTTTCTCAATAGATGCAGAAAAAGCCTTTGACAAAATTAAGCACCCATTTATGATTAAAACTCTTCAAAAAATGGGCATGGAAGTAACCTATCTCAACATCAGTCAGTTGCTCAGTCGTGTTTGACTCTTTGCCACCACATGGACTGCAGCACACCAGGCTTCTCTGTCCATCATCAACCCTTAAAGAGGGTTGTCAAGAGAGTCAATGTCCAGAGAGTCCAGAGAGGCAATGATGCCATCCAACCACCTTATCCTCTGTAGTCCCCTTCTCTTCCTGCCTTCAATCTTTCCCAGCATCAGAGTCCTTTCCAATGAGGCAGTTCTTCACATCAGGTGGCCAAAGTATTGGAGTTTCAGCTTCAGCATCAGTCCTTCCAATGAATATTTAGGACTGATTTCCTTTAGGATGGACTAGTTGGATCTTCTTGTAGTCCAAGGGACTATCAAGAGTCTTCTCCAATACCACAGTTCAAAAGCATCAATTCTTCGGCACTCAGCTTTCTTTATAGTCATCCATACATGACTACTGGAAGACCTATAGCTTTAACTAGATGGACCTTTGTTGGCAAAGTAATGTCTCTGCTTTTTAATATGTTGTCTAGGTTTGCTTTTCTTCTAAGGAGCAGGCGTCTTTTAACTTCACGGCTTCAGTCACCATCTGCAGTGAGTTTGGAGGCCAAGAAAATAAAGTCTCTCACTGTCTCCATTGTTTCCCCATCTATTTGCCATGAACTGATGGGACTGGATGCCATGATCTTAGTTTTCTGAATGTTGAACTTTAAGCCAACTTTTTCACTCTCCTCTTTCACTTTCATCAAGAGGCTCTTTAGTTCTTTGCTTTCTGCCATAACAGTGGTATCATCTGCATGTCTGAGGTTATTGATATTTCTCCCAGCAATCTTGATTCCAGCTTGTGCTTCATCCAGTCCAGTGTTTCTCATGATGTGCTCTGCATATAAGTTAAATAAGCAGGGTGACAATATATAACCTTGTATATAGAGGAAAGTACTCCTTTCCTGATTTGGAACCAGTCTGTTGTTCCATGTCCAGTTCTAACTGTTGCTTCTTGACTTGCATACAGGTTTCTCAGGATGCAGGTCAGGTGGTCTGGTATTCCCATCTCTTGAAGAATTTTCCACAGTTTGTTGTGATCCACACAGTCAAAGGCTTTGGCATAGTCAATAAAGCAGAGGTAGATGTTTTTCTGAAACTCTCTTGCTTTTTTGATGATCCAACAGATGTTGGCAATTTGATCTCTGGTTCCTCTGCCTTTTCTAATTCCAGTTTGAACATCTGGAAGTTCACAGTCCACATACTGTTGAAGCCTGGCTTGGAGAATTTTGAGCATTACTTTGTTAGTGTGTGAGATGAGTGCAATTGTGCGGTAGTTTGAGCGTTCTTTGGCATTGCCTTTCTTTGGGATTGGAATGAAAACAGACCTTTTCCCGTCCTGTGGCCACTGGTGAATTTTCCAAATTTGCTGGCATTTTGAGTGCAGCACTTGCACAGCATCATCTTTTAGGATTTGAAATAGCTCAGCTGAAATTCCATCACCTCCACTAGCTTTGTTCGTAGTGATGCTTCCTAAGGGCCACTTGACTTTGTATTCCAGAATGTCTGGCTCTAGGTGAGTGATCACACCATTGTGGTTATCTGGGTCATGAAGATAGTAACATAGTAAAGGCCTTATATGATAAGCCTACAGCAAATATTATTATCAATGGTGAAAAATTGAAAGCATTCCTCCTAAAATCAGGAACAAGAGAAGGGTGTCCCCTTTCACCACTATTATTCAACATAGTTTTGGAAGTCCTAGCTACAGCAATCAGAGAAGAAAAAGCAATAAAAGGAATCCAAATTGGAAAAGAAGTAAATCTTTCACTGTTTACAGATGACTTGATACTATGCATAGAAAACCCTAAAGATATTATCAGAATATTACTAGAGCTAATCAGTGAGTTTAGCAAAGTCACAGGATACAAAGTCAATACACAGAAATCACTTGCATTTCTATACACTAACAATGAAAAATCAGAAAGAGAAATTAAGAAATCAATCCCATTCACCATTGCTACAAAAAGAATTAAATATCTAGGAATTAACTTACCTAAGGAGACAAAAGAACTGTACACAGAAAATTATAAGATACTGATGAAAGAAATCAAAGGTGACATAAACAGATGGAGAGATATTCTATGTTCCTGGGTTGGAAGAATCAATAGAGTGAAAATGACTATACTACCAAACACATTCTACAGAGTCAATGTGTTCCCTATCAAATTACCAATGACATTTTTCACAGAACTACAACAAAAAATTTCACAATTCATATGGAAACACAAAAGACCCCGAATAGTCAAAGCAGTCTTGAGAAAGAAGAATGGAACTGGAGGAAACAACTTTCCTGACTTCAGATTATACTTCAAAGCTACAGTCACCAAGACAGTATGGTACTGGCACAAAAACAGAAATATAGACCAATGGAACAAGATAGAAAGCCCAGAAATAAACCCATGCACCTATGGGTACCTTATTTTTGACAAAGGAGGCAAGAATATACAATGGGGCAAAGACAGCCTCTTCAATAAATGGTGCTGGGAAAACTGGACAGCTACATGGAATAGAATGAAATTAGAACACTTCCTAATGCCATACACAAAAATAAACTCGAAATGGATTAAAGTCCTAAATGTAACACCAGAAACTATAAAATTCTTAGAGGAAAACCTAGGCAGAACATTTGACGACATAAATCAAAGCAAGATCCTCTATGACCCACCTCCTAGAGTAATGGAAATAAAAACAAAAGTAAACAAGTGGGACCTGATTAAACTTAAAAGCTTTTGCACAGCAAAAGAAACTCTAAGCAAGGTGAAAAGACAACTCTCAGAATGGGAGAAAATAATAGCAAATGAAACATCTGACAAAGGATTAATTTCCAAAATATACAAGCAGCTCAAACAACTCAATACCAGAAAAACAAACAACCCAATCAAAAAGTGGGGAAAAGACCTAAACAGACATTTCTCCAAAGAAGACATACAGATGGCTAACAAACACATGAAAATATGCTCATAATCACTCATTATTAGAGAACTGCAAATCAAAACCACAATGAACTATGACCTCACACCAGTCAGAATGGCCATCATCAAAACGTCTATAAACAATAAATGCTGGAGAGGATGTGGAGAAAAGGGAACACTCTTTCACTGTTGGTGGGAATGTAAATTGACACAGCCACTATGGAAGACGGTATGGAGATTCCTTAAAAAACTAGCAATAAAACCACCATATGACCCAGCAATCCCACTCTTAGCCATATGATCCGAGGAAACCAAAATTGAAAAAGACACATGTATTCCATTGTTCATTGCAGCATTATTTACAATAACTAGAACATGGAAGCAATCTAGATGTCCATCGACAGATAAATGGATAAAGAAGTTGTGGTACATACACACAATGGAATATTACTCAGCCATAAAAGGAATGCATATGAGTCAGCTCTAATGAGGTGGATGAATCTAGAGCCTATTATACAAGTGAAGTAAGTCAGAAAGAGAAAGATAAATAGTGTATACTAACACATATATATGGAATCTAGAAAAATGGTACTGAAGAATTTATTTGCAGGGCAGCAATGGAGAAACAGACATAGAGAACAGACTTGTGGACATGGGGAGAGGGGAGGAGAGGGTGAGATGTTTGGAGAGAGTAAGATGAAAACTTACATTACTGTATGTAAAATAGATAGCCAATGGGAATTTGCTGTATGTCTCAGGAAACCCAAACAGGGACTTTATCGACCTAGAGGGGTGGGATGGGGAGGGAGATTGGAGGGAGGTTCAAAAGGGAGGGTATATATGTATAAATATAGCTGATTCATGTTGAGGTTTGACAGAAAACAACAAAATCTGTAAAGCAATTATTAAATTCAATTAATAAATAAATTAAATTAAATGTATTTATTTAATTAAAAAATAAATAAAATTTTAAAAATGCTCTTTTTACCTCTGCCTTCAATGGTCATGGAAATACCACTGTATAGTTTACTTTTAATCTGATTTTCTTCTCTCTTATTTATTTTTTTATTTTTAATTGGAGGATAATTGCCTTATAATGTTATGTTGGTTTCTGCCTACAATAACATGAGTCAACCGTAAGTATGTTATATATATGGTAGAATATGTATGTCAGTGCTACTTTCTCAATTCATCCCACCCTCTTCTTCCCCTGCTCTGTCCACCAGTCTATTTTCTACATCTGTCTCTCTATTCCTGGTCTGCAAATATTAATAGGTTCATCAGTACCACTTTTCTAGATCCCATATATATGTGTTAATATATGATATTTGTTTTTCTCTTTCTAACCTACTTCACTCTGTATAAAATCTTATTTTTTAAGTAGCACACATGCTAAAACTCAAATAGTACAAAAGTATTTACAATGAAAACTAGGTCTCTCTCCCACCTACAATCCTAGCCCCAAAGGTAACAGAGGCAGCTACCACCGATGATTCACATGGTTATTCTAAAGATGATCTGTGCATACACAAACACTCATAGCCCTTAAGTTTCATGCATTTAGGGCCATCGTTATTAACCAGGAGTGCTTTAGCATTACTGTCCCCAGGGAACATCTAGTAATGTCTGGAGATATTATACAGAGTGAAGTAAGTTGAAAGAGAAACACCAATACAGTATATTAACACATATATATGGAATTTAGAAAGACAATAACAATGACCCTATATGCAAGACAGCAAAAGAGACACAGATGTAAAGAACAGACTTTTGGACTATGTGGGAGAAGGTGACGGTGGGACGATATGAGAGAATAGCATTGTAACACGTATATTACCATATGTAAAACAGATGACCAGTGCAAGCTTGATGCATGAAGCAGGGCACTCAAAGCTGGTGCACTGGGACAACCCAGAAGAATGGGGTGGGGAGGGAGGTGGGAGAGGGGTTCAGGATGGTGGGACACATGTATGTCCATGGCTGATTCATGTTGATGTATGGCAAAAACCACCACAATATCGCAAAGTAATTAGCCACCAATTAAAATTAATTAATTTTTTAAAATTTGATTTATTTATTTATATATTTGGCTACACCGGGTCTTCATTGCTGTACATGGGCTTTCTCTAGTTGCCGTGAGCAGGGGCTGTTCTCTAATGATGGTATATGGAATTCTCCTTGCAGTGGCTTCTCTGGTTGCACAGCACAGGTTCTAGGGCACATGCGCTCAGTAGCTGGAGCTCCCAGGCTCTAGAGCACAGGCTCAGTAGTTGTGGAGCATGGGCTTAGTTGCTCTGCAGCTCATGTGGGATCTTCCCAGACCAGGGATCAAACTCATGTCCTTTGCATTGCAAGGCAGATTCTTAACCATTAGACCACCAGGGAAGTCCTGGAGACATTTCTTATTGTCATGGCTTGAGAGTGGTAGGGATTGCCTCTGGCATCTGGTTGGTAGATGCTGCAGATCATCCAACAATGCACAGAACAGCCCCTCCACAACAGAGAATTATCTGGTCCAAATTGTCAATAGTGCTGAAGTTGAAAATCTCTCCTCTAAGGGAATCTGTTTCTAACTTGATTTCAACACTTAGCCATGTGTTGAGCTCTTTCCATATCAGCTTACACTGATATTTTTCAGTGTTTTAAATAGCTTTGTGATAATTATATAGATAGGTCATAGTTCATTTAATTAGCCTGCTACTGATAAACATTTAGGTTATTTACTGTATAAGACAAGTACAGTACAATACCATGCAGCAAAGAGTCTGAACATGTCTTTGCACCCAGAATTCATGTATCTGTAAGAATTACAGAGGGTCAATCCACTGAGTCAAATGGAAAGTATTTTCTCTTTGCTTTGAGAGGTATTTCCAAGTTGCTCTTCAAAGAAGCCCTACTGGATTGCAGAGCCACATACATGAATAAAAATACCCGATTCCTCACATTTACTCATACTGGGTTTCACCAAGTATTTTAACTTTAGTCCATTTGATAGATAAATAATTGGTGTGTGCTCAGTCATGTCCTACTCTTTGTGACCCCATGGACTGTAGCCCGCCAGGCTCCTCTGTGCACGGGATTCTCCAGGCAAGAATACTGGAGTGGGTTGCCATTTCTTTCTCCAGGGGATCTTCCTGACCCAGGAATCGAATCCAGGTCTCCCGCACTGCAGGCAGATTCTTTACTGTCTGAGCCACTTAGAAGCCTACCTATTAGTTAGAAACAGATGGGGACTCCCTAATGTATCCGAAGCCATTCCAGTCCTTATCTTCATGACCAGAGGTGTTTTTTGTTTTTGTTTTTTTTGTGTGTGTATGGCAATTCCGAGATTAAAGTTGCAGAAAACCAGAAGGAGGACTATGCCTCTGAATAAACAAATTAATTTATTTTAGGCTGATTAAAAACTACATTTCTATTTCCCAGAGTAGAGTTGAGAGAACATTTCTTATTCTATAAATGATGAGATCTTATATGAAGAAGGCATTTACCCAAAGGGAATGTAAAACAGAAGTTTTAATGCCACTTCTCTCCTTTCAGGAGATAGGAGAAAGGCAAGGGTTACAGCATCTCACTAGCCAGTGAGGGTGCCATGCTCACCAGTGACAGAGAACAGGGTGAACCCCCGTGAGCCAGACTGTGTCTTGAATGGATACGGGATAAAGAGTTCCTCTACCAATATGGATGGCTATAGCCATGAACAGTCTATATGTACATGAATAGCCTATATGTACCATTGCTCAAGCTGCTCAGGAACAGAAAACTATGGATTGACTTTGTTATGGGGCAATCTGAGCATTGAAAGGAACTAGGTACTAAGGGAATATGCTGCCCAGTTTCTGGTAATCCATCAATTCTTTTGCCTTGTGTTGCCAACTATCAATCATTTCTTTATATTTTGAACATCACATTTATTCTTAATTTTAATGCCTCATAAATTTGCAGGGAGGAAAAGGCAGAGGATTGTCCCAGTATACTCTCCCATTATGACTTTGTTGTTGTTCAATTGCTAAGTCGTGTCTGACTCTTTGCAACCCCATGGACTGCAGCATGCCAGGCTCCCCTGTCCTTCACGGTCTCCCGGAGTTTGCTCAAATTCATGTCCATTGAGTCAGTGACGCTATCTAGTCATCTCATCCTCTGCCACCCTCTTCTCCTTTTGCCTGCAATCTTTCCCAGCATCAGGGTCTTTTCCAGTGAATTGGCCCTTAGCATCAGGTGGCCCAAGTGTTGGAGCTTCAGCTTCAGCATCAGTCTTCCAGTGAATATTCAGGGTTGATTTCCTTTAGGATTGACTGGTTTGATTTCCTGCAGTCCAAGGGACTATCAAGAGTTTTCTGCAGCACCACAATTTTAAAGCATCAATTCTTTAGTGCTTAGTCTTCTTTATGGTCCAAATCTCGAATCTGTAAAAGCCATAGTTGGATATGATTGGAAAAACCATAGCTTTGACTATTCATATTAGTATGCCATCAGTCTAATTGAAATATTGTCCATGGTATGTTATATAACTGCTGAAAATATTCACTGCTTCTCTCTAAGGGAAGACTGTACATTTTTCCCACTGATATCAGGCTTGACCATATGACTTGTTTTGGCAAGTAGAATGTGAACCAAAGTGACATGAACCAATCATGAACAGAGTCATCATCTAGTAGTCCACTTCCTCTCCTTTTTCTCTGCAACACTATCAGTGACATTCCAGGGTGGACTTTTTCTATCACCTTGGATACTTGTGTTGGTTGCTGTAACTTGAAATCAGGAAATGTGAGTACTCCAAATTTTCTGTTTTTCAAGACTGTTTTGGCTGTTTAGGATCACTTGCATTTCCATATGATTTTTAGTATCAGCTTGTCAACTGCTGCAAAAATGGGGAAAGAATTTTAATAGACATTGTGTTGAATCTGTAGATCAATTTGGGGAATGTTGTCATCTTAACAGTATGAAGCCTTCTGACACATGAATACATTCTATCTCCCCCTTCCTTTTTTTTCACTCCTTTAGTTGTCTGCAAGGATGTTTTTCAGTTTTCAGTGCACTAGTCTTATATTTCTTTTATTAAATTTCCTGAACATCGTATTAGTTTTAAGGCTACTGTTAGTGGAATTGTTTTTCCATTTCCTTTTTGAATTGTTCATTACTGGTGTATAAAAATACAACTGATTTTTGCATGTTGATGTTGTATCCTATATCTTGTGGAAGTATTCTGTTAGCTTCAGTCTTTTTTTATTCCTTTGGATATTCTGTGTAAAAGATTTTGTCATTTGCAAAAAGATGCCAAGATGCCAGTTTTACTTCTTTTATTCCAGGATGGACAATTTTATTTCTTTTTCATATCTAATTGCCCTAGTTAGAAACTTTAGTACAATGTTGAATAAAAGTAGCAAGAGTTGACATCCTTGTCTTGTTCCTGATCTTAAGGGGAAAGCTTTCATTCCTTCACCATTAAGTATGATGTTAGATATGAATTTTTCATAGATATCCTTTATCAAGTTGAGGAAGTTCTTTTCTAGTCTTAGTTTATTGAATATTTTTACTCAGGAAAGAGGATTAGATTTTCTCAAACACCTTTTCTGCATTTATTGAAATTACCATGTAGTTTTGTCCTTTAACTCTATTAGTGTGACATATTATATTGATTGATTTTTCATATATCCAACCAACATTATATTCCTGGAATAAATTCCACTTGGTTGTGGGGTGCAATCCTTTTTATATTTTTCTGGATATACTTTCTTAGCATTGTGTTGAAGATTTTTGTGACTACATAATACAAGGGATATTAGCTTGTAGTTTTCTTTTCTTGTGATGCCTTTTTCTGGTTTCAGTATCAGAGTGCTATTATCCCAATAGAATGAATTGGAATGTATTCCCTCCTTTTCTATTTTTTAAGGTTTTCTTTTTAAACATTTGGTAGAATTTGCCAGTGAAGCCATCTGAGTCTGGGATTTGTTTTGTGCATGTTTCTCTCTTAATTTGATATTCAGACCTTCTTGAGTCAGTGTTGGTAATCTTTGTTTTTCTAGGAATTTGCCCATTTCTTCTAGATTTTCTATTTGTTGGCATGCAGTTGTACATAATATTCCCTTATAGTTCTTATTTCTATGAGATTGGTATTAATGACCTCATTTTCATTTTTAACTTCAGTAATTTGAGTCTTCTCTTTTTTTCTTGATTAATCTGGAAAAAGTTTTGTTACTTTTGTTTATATTTTCCAAGAACCACGGTTTGGTTTCATTAATAGTTTTCTCTGTTATTTTTCTTTTCTCTACCACCAATTTCTCTCTAATATTTATTATTTCCTTCCATCTATTTGCTTTGGGTTTAGTTTGCTCTTCCTTTTCTAGTTTGCTAGTGTAGAAGACTAAGTTACTGCCTTGAGATCTTTCTGATTCTCCGACCACATTTTGTTCTTGTTGTTTCTGTCACTGCTGTTGCTGCTGTGTGTTTAGCGACTTTCCTGAACTAATTATTTAACATTTCTATTCATTGTTATGTGTAGACATTGAAGTTTCTGTTTGCTTAGCTTAATAGTCAGTTAACAATCGGACAGAAATTTTCTTGGATTCTTGGAACCAGTAAGTCACACAGGGTCTCTGTCTGAATGTGGAGACTCCCCTTCAGTTCTATGGCAGGCAGTTTACAACTCTTCCTCAGTCTTTACCTCCTACTTGTGTAAAGCTTCAAAGTCAGTAGTGAGAACTTAGGGCCTTCCCATTTCTTTCCTAATCACGTGCAGCATTGTTCATGTGTGTACTCACCTAGATTCTCAGGAACATGTCCGAAATTTACAAGACCTTCAATGGACATCTCATTTTTCACCTTTTCCTTTTAATTTTTTTTTTTTTTGGTCATTTTATTTTGTTTTCTCAAATTTTTGTTGCTGCCTCAGGCAGCTTCCATATTAAACAATTGCCACTAATTGTTTTTGACAAATGCCTAGAGGGAAAAGGGCATGAGACAGGTCAGGTAAATACATGTCGTGTTAGTGAGTGTTTCCAGGCAATTGTCAGTTCAGTTCAGTTTAGTCGCTCAGTTGTGTCCGGCTCTTTCCGACCCCATGAATCGTAGCACGCCAGGCCTCCCTGTCCATCACCAACTCCCGGAGTTTACCCAAACTCATGTCCATCGAGTCGGTGATGCCATCCAGCCATCTCATCCTCTGTCATCCCCTTCTCCTCCTGCCCCCAACCCTACCCAGCATCAGGGTCTTTTCCAATGAGAATGTTAGGTCCATGAATCAAGGCAAATTGGAAGTGGTCAAACAGGAGATGGAAAGAGTGAATGTCGACACTCTAGGAATCAGAGAACTAAGATGGACTGGAATGGGTGAATTTATCTACTACTGTGGGCAGGAATCCCTTAGAAGAAATGGAGTAGCCATCATGGTCAACAAAAGAGTCTGAAATGCAGTACTTGGATGCAGTCTCAAACATGACAGAATGATCTCTGTTCATTTCCAAGGCAAACTATTCAGTATCACGGTAATCCAAGCCTATGCCCCAACCAGTAACACTGAAGAAGCTGAAGTTGAAAGGTTCTATGAAGACCTACAAGACCTTTTAGAACTAACGCCCCCAAGAGATGTCCTTTTCATTATAGGGGACTGGAATACAAAAGTAGGAAGTCAGGAAACACCTGGAGTAACAGGCAAATTTGGCCTTGGAGTACTGAATGAAGCAGGGCAAAGGCTAATAGAGTTTTGCCAAGAGAATGCACTGGTTATAGCAAACACCCTCTTCCAACAACACAAGAGAAGACTCTACACATGGACATCACCAGATAGTCGACACCGAAATCAGATTGATTATATTCTTTGCAGCCAAAGATGGAGAAGCTCTATACAGTCAGCAAAAACAAGACCGGGAGCAGACTGTGGCTCAGATCATGAACTCCTTGATCATGATTAAGCCAAATTCAGACTTAAATTGAAGAAAGTAGGGAAAACCACTAGCCCATTCAAGTATGACCTAAATCAAATCCCTTATGAGTATACAGTGGAAGTGAGAAATAGATTTAAGGGACTAGATCTGATAGACAGAGTGCCTGATGAACTATGGACTGAGGTTCATGACATTGAACAGGAGACAGGGATTAAGACCATCCCCATGAAAAAGAAATGCAAAAAAGCAAAATGGCTGACTGAGGAGGCCTTACAAATAGCTGTGAAAAGAAGAGAAGCAAAAAGCAAAGGAGAAAAGGCAATTGTCAGATAGGTCAAAAATGACAACTACCTGAGAATGGTTTTTCTGGAGAGCTCCAATCTTGTTCTTTCCCTTCACTGGCCGCTGCACATGCATGCTAAGTCACTTCAATCTTGTCTGACTCTATGTGACCCTCTGGACTAGAGCCCGCCAGGCTCTTCTGTCCATGGGATTCTCCAAGAAAGAATACTGGAGTGGGTTGCCATACACTACTCCAGGGGATCTTCCCGACCTAGGGATCAAACCTTCATCTCTTGTGCCTCCTGCACTGGCAGGCAGATTCTTTACCACTAACACCACCTGGGAAGACAGTTTTCACTGTGGTTGCAGGTTTTTGATTTTCAAGGCTATCATGGAGCTGGAGAGAGGGACTTGAAGGGAGCAAGTTAAAACGCCACAAAGCTCTCTATTCTTATTGATATTTATCTGCTTTTCTTGACAAATATTTCTTAGATTGTTGCAAGCCTTTGGTTAACCTCCAGAGCTCTGAAAAAGTTGGGTTTTGACAATTTTCGCTAGTGTTGTATATATGGAACAACAGATTTTTGAAGTTCATTACAATGCCATTCCCACTGATGTCCCTCTGATGGATGTTAATCTGAGTCTAAATACTTTACTTTTATAATCTTTTTTAAAATTAATCTATTTATTTTAGTTGGAGGCTAATTACTTTACAATATTGTAGTGGTTTTTGCCATACATTGATATGAATCAGTCATGGGTTTACATGTGTTCCCCATCCTGAACCCCCCTCCCACCTCCCTCCCCATCCCATCCCTCTGGGTCATCCCATTGCCCCAGCCCTGAGCCCTTGTCTCATGCATCGAACCTGGACTGGCGTTCTGTTTCACATATGATAATATACATGTTTCAATGCTATTCTCTCAGATCGTCCCACCCTCACCTTCTCCCACAGAGTCCAAAAGACTGTTCTATGCATCTGTGTCTCTTTTTCTGTCTCGCATATAGGGTTATCGTTACCATCTTTCAAATTCCATATATATTCATTAGTATACTGTATTGATGTTTTTCTTTCTGGCTTACTTCACTCTGTATAATGGGCTCCAGTTTCATCCACCTCATTAGAACTGATTCAAATGTATTCTTTTTAATGGCTGAGTAATATTCCATTGTGTATATGTACCACAGCTTCCTTATCCATTCGTCTGCTGATGGACATCTAGGTTGCTTCCATGTCCTGGCTATTATAAACAGTGCTGTGATGAACATTGGGGTACATGTGTCTCTTTCAATTCTGGTTTCCTCAGTGTGTATGCCCAGCAGTGGGATTGCTGGGTCATATGGCAGCTCTATTTCCAGTTTTCTGAGGAATCTCCACACTATTCTCCATAGTGGCTGTACTAGTTTGCATTCCTACCAACAGTGTAAGAGGGTTCCCTTTTCTCCACACCCTCTCCAGCATTTATTGCTTGTAGACTTTTGGATAGCAGCCATTCTGACTGGCGTGAAATGGTACCTCATTGTGGTTTTGATTTGCATTTCTCTGATAATGAGTGATGTTCAGCATCTTCATGTGTTTGTTAGCCATCTGTATGTCTTCTTTGGAGAAATGTCTGTTTAGTTCTTTGGCCCATTTTTAATGTTTTTTTTTTAAGTGTCTCTCTCATTAAACCAAGGCTCCACAAGGGCAATAACTCAGGTTTTCTTATTTATAATATTCCACTATGTGAAAGTCGCTCAGTCGTGTCTGACTCTTTGCAACCCCATGGACTATACAGTCCATGGAATTCTCCAGGCCAGAATACTGAAGTATTCTGAAGTATTCAGTGATACCTATTTGTGTTTTTGATTTGCATTTTCCTGATGATTAGTGATGTTGAGCACCTTTCCATGTGCCTGTTGGCCAGTTGTATTTTCCCTTTGGAAAAAAATGTCTCTTCAGGTCTTTTGCCGATTTTTCAATTGAGTTGTTTGGTTTTTTGATACTGAGTTATATGAGCTCTTTATATATTTTGGACCCCTTATCAGACATCACACTATGAAAAGCAGTATGGAGGTTCCTCAAAAAACTAAAAATAGAACTACCATATGATTCAGCAATTCCACTCCTGAGTACATGCACAAAGAAAATGAAAACACTAATTTGAAAATATATATACACCCCATGTTTATCAGTATAGTTCAGCTACTCAGTCATGTCTGACTCTTTGTGACCCTATGGACTGTAGCATGCCAGGCTTCCCTGTCCACCACCAACTCCCAGAGATGTCCAAACTCATGTCTGTAAAGTCAGTGATGCCATCCAACCATCTCATCCTCTGTCATCCCTTTCTCCTCCCGCCCCCAATCCTTCCCAGCATCAGGGTCTTTGATGAGTCAGTTCTTCACATCAGGTGGCCAGAGTATTGGAACTTCAGCTTTAGCATCAGGCCTTCCAATGAATATTCAGGTCTGATTTCCTTTAGGATTGACTCGTTTGATCTCCTTGCAGTCCAAGGGACTCTCAGGAGTCTTCTCCAACACCACAGTTCAGAAGCATCAATTCTTTGGTGCTCAGCCTTCTTTACAGTCCAACTCTCATATCCATAGTTGACTACTAGAATAAAGATAGCTTTGACTAGACAGACCTTTGTTGGCAAAGTAATGTCTCTGCTTTTTAATATGCTGTCTAGATTTGTCCTAGCTTTTCTTCCAAGGAGCAAGCATCTTCTAATTTCACGGCTGCAGTCACCATCTGCAGTGATTTTGGAGCCCAAGAAACTAAAGTCTGTCACTGTTTCCATTGTTTCCTCATCTATCTGCCATGAAGTGATGAGACTAGATGCCATGATGTCAGTTTTTTGAATGTTGAGTTTTAAGCTACCTTTTTCACTCAAATCTTTCACTTTCATCAAGAGGCTCTTTAGTTCCTTTTTACCTTCTGCCATAAAGGTGGTGTTATCTGCATATCTGAGATTATTTATATTTCTCATGACAAACTTGATTCCAGCTTGTGCTTCATCCAGCCTGGCATTTCTCATGATGTACTCTGCACATAAGTTAAATAAGCAGGGTGACAATATACAATCTTGATGTACTCCTTTCCTGATTTGGAACCAGTCTATTTTTCCAGGTCCAGTTCTAACTGTTGCTTCTTGACCTATATACAGGTTTCTCAAGAGACAGGTAAGGTGGTCTGGTATTCCCATCTCTTTAAGAGTTTTTCACAGTTTGTTGTGATCCACATAGTCAAAGGCTTTAGCATAGTCAACAAAGCAGAAGTAGATGTTTTTCTGTAATTCTCTTGCTTTTTCTATGATCCAATGGATGTTGGAAATTTGATCTCTGGTTCCTCTGCCTTTTCTAAATCCAGCTTGAACATCTGGCAGTTCTGGGTTCACATACTGTTGAAGCCTGGCTTGGAGAATTTTGAGCATTACTTTGTTAATGTGTGAGATGAGTGCAATTGTGCTGCAGTTTGAACATTCTTTGGCATTGCCTTTCTTTGGGATTGGAATGAAAACTGACCTTTTCCAGTCCTGTGGCCACTGCTGAATTTTCCAAATTTGCTGGCACATTGAGTGCAGCACTTGCACAGCATAATCTTTTAGGATTTGAAATAGCTCAGCAGGAATTCCATCACCTCCACTATCTTTGTTTGTAGTGATGCTTCCTAGGCTCACTTAACTTCAATGTTCATAGGAGTCTCATGTTCATAGGAGCATTATTTACAATAGCCAAGATATGGTAACAACCTAAGGAAGATATGGTACATATGTATGCAATGGAACATTATTCAGCTTTAAAAAAAAAAGAATGACTTTTTCTATTTACAACAACATGAATGGACCTGGAGTTTAGTGAAATAAGTCAGAGACAAATACTCAATGTTTTCACTTACATATGGAATCTAAAAAAAAAAAAAAATGACAAAATGGAAACAGATTCATAGGTATAGGGAACAAACCAGTGGTTACCAGAGGGAAGAGAGGTGGAAGGAGAGGCAATATAAGGGTATGGGATTGAGAAATGGACTGCCATATCAGCAAACAAGGATGTCACAGTCATCAGAGATGAGAGTAAAAAAGTTGGCTTAAACCTCAACATTCAGAAAAGTAAGATCATGGCATCTGGTCCCATCACTTCATGGCAAATAGATGGGGAAACAGTGGAAACAGTGGCTGACTTTATTTTTGGGGCTCCAAAATCACTGCAAATGGTGATTGCAGCCATGAAATTAAAAGACGCTTACTCCTTGGAAGGAAAGTTATGACCAACCTAGACAGCGTATTAAAAAGCAGAGACATTACTTTGCCAACAAAGGTCCATCTAGTCAAGGCTATGGCTTTTCCAGTAGTCATGTATGGATGTGAGATTTGGACTATGAAGAAAGCTGAGTGCAGAAGAATTGATGCTTTTGAACTGTGGTGTTAGAGAAGACTCTTGAGAGTCCCATGGACTGCAAGGAGATCCAACCAGTCCATCCTAAAGGAGATCAGTCCTGGATGTTCATTGGAAGGACTGATGTTGAAGCTGAAGCTCCATTACTTTGGCTACCTGCTGTGAAGAGGTGAATCATCTGAAAAGACCCTAATGCTGGGAAAGATTGAGGACAGGAGGAGAAGGGGATGACGGAGAATGAGATGGTTGGATGGCATCACCGACTCAATGGACATGAGTTTGAGTAAACTCCGGGAGTTGGTGATGGACAGAGAGGCCTGATGTGCTGTGGTTCATGGGGTCCCAAAGAGTTGAACACAACTGAGCTACTGAACTGAACTGAACTGAATGTGAACCCCTGAGCCCTAAGGGCAATCAAGAAGGAGAATATCTGCAATCTCAAAGCCATCAGTTTACATTCACTCCCTCTGGGTGAGCTCAGAATGTAAAATACACAGGATACTGGCCACAAGGTAGCTGAGATGCATTTGAAAGGAATGAATTCAGTGAGCCCAGACTCTTGCATCTTCGGATACACAGAAAAGTGCTAAATTCCTTAACTTGGGAAATCTGGCTTTCTTTAATTGACAATAATCTTTTGATGTTCAGACTATCTGCTCTTTTGCAAAACATCCATAAAACCTGACTGGAACCCTCACCTCCAGAGCAGGTCTCTCAGGTTACTTGAGATGCTATCTCCTGGGCTTAAAGCCCTAAAAATTCCCACCAAATAAAACATAACTCTCAACTTTTAGGTTGTGGCTAATTTTTAAGTCGACAAGATTAAGAGATAAAAACTACTATGTGCAAAATAAATAAGCTACAAGGATATACTGTACAACATGGGGAAGATAATTAGTATTTTACAGTAATGTCAAATGGAGTATATTGAATTACTATGTGGTACATCTGAAACGAATAAGTCATTGTAAATCAACTTTATACAAAAAAATCAATTATCTTACTGAAGTTAACTGTACTTCATGATTCTTATCCCTGGCTGCATATTAGAATCACCTGGGAAGGTTGTGACTCATTGGGTTTGGGGTGGAGCCCACTGGGTGATTCCACAGTGGGAGCCAAGGTGGAGAATCACTGCTTCAGTACCTCCCAGCTCTACTTCGATTCAATAGTGTGTTTGTAGTGTCTCAAACTTCAGGTTTCTTGGCTTTAACTGGAGAGCTTGTTTAAAAAATCCAGATGCCAAGAATCCACCCCGTGCCCATTTTCTCAAATCCATGGAGGTGAGGACAGCCATCTGGAATTTAGCAAATCCCTCAGTTGAGAACAAATGATCTGCCTTCATCCTTTTGCTTTACACAGGAAGAAGCAGACGCCCAGAGAGGAAGATGACTTTCCAAGTCTGTCTCTCTCAGATTTTAGTTCCTCTCACCAGACACAGTGCTTAACCATAGCAGACACAGAGTAAAAGTTTGATGACTGAATAATTGTTGAATGCCTTTCACCTTATGAATTTAGAGAGGCTGTGCATCATTGTGGTTAAATTAACAGGCTTTGGAGCTAGACCTCCTTCATTCAAATCCCAACTCTGCCACATACTAGCTTTGCCACTTTGGGTGAGTTAACTCTGCCTTTGTTTTTTCAACTGTATCATGGGACTTATAATAGAATCTCCCTTATAGGGTTGTAAGGAATAAATGGGTCTAATTCACCTAGTAAACTGACAGAATCAGCAAAGAAAAATACAGAAACTTACAATATTAAAGAAGCACTCACTATTTCTCTAAAATCCAAGTTTAACTGGATTTCTTGTGTTTTTATTCACTAAATCTGACAACCATCATTTAGCATTCCCGGCAAGTGCTAATAGATGTCTTCTATGTTTTTTTTTTTTTTAATTTTTATTATTGAGCCCACTCTGGTCTAAGCCTTTTGCTCAAAGTAAAGAGCCCTTCAGAACCTTGCTAATTTGGCTTCCAATAATATTAGTGTGTGACCAAACAGAGGGTACACTGCAGCTTTTCATTACTAAGTAAACACTCCCTCAAAAATAAAATAAATTTATGCTAAAGATAATAAGATCACGGTGGGAACACTTAAAATAGTTAACTGAACAAGATGTTTTAATGAAACTTCCAATGTTTTAGAAGCTCTCATTTCCATACAATTAGGATAATTATAAATTATTTTGTGCTTGAAAGAAAGTCCACTCAAAGGCATCTTCTCAAGCCAGTTCAGGGCTTGAGCTATCACCTCTGGAAAATAAATCCTTATTAACAGAATTTCCTTTATTTTCAAAATGGTGTCAGAAAATCAGCATTTGGCAGGAATGGAGACACAGACATAGATAACAAATATATAGATTACAAGGGGGAAGAGGGTGGAATGAATTGGGAGACTGGGATTGACATATATACACTATTGATACTATGTGTAAAATGGATGACTATGAGGACCTACAGTATAGCTCAGGGAACTCTACCCAAAGCTCTGTAGTAACCTAAACGGGAAAGAAATCCCCCAAAGAGGGGATATATGTAAACATAGAGCTGATTCACTTTGCTGTACAGTGGAAACTAACACAACATTGTAAAGCAACTATGTGTGTGTGTGTGTGTGTGTCATAGTCACTCAGTCATGTCCTACTCTTTGAGGCCCCATGGACTGTAGGCCACCAGGCTCCTCTGTCCAAGGGATTCTTCAGGCAAGAATACTGGAGTGGGTAGCCATTCGCTTCTCCAGGGGATCTTCCCAACCCAGGGATCAAACCCAGGTCTCCTCATCGCAGGCAGATTCTTTACCATCTGAGCCACCAGGCAAGCCTTATATGCCAATAAAAATTAATAATAAAAAAAAGAAAATTATCATTTGAATTTCGGATCTCCTACAAATTCACTGTGTGTCTTTGGGTAAAGGTATTTTTGTGTTTCAGGACCTTTATTTCCTCATTTTGAAAATGTTGCCATTCTATCATACAGTCTCAGAGATCCCTTTCAAGGCCAATGATTCTATTTCCCACTGAGGTCTGTGTCTGAGCAGAAAAGGCACCCAGCAAGGCGCAAGGCGATGTGTATTTATAAACACTATTTACATTGATTGTTACCAGCCCAGGAGTAAAAACAGACCGAACCCATGATTGTGGAGCTTTGGAGCACACACAGCCCAAGGTTCTCCACCTAGGCTGCACATTGAAATAAGCCAGGGGACTTTAAATTAAATGCCCACACCAGGTCTCCACTCCCAGGGATGCTGATCCAATCGGTCTGGATAGGGAGCAGGCACACTGGAGCTGCCCAGGTATTAATGATACAGAGCCAAGGCAGAGAACCATTGGCTTAACCGGCCCCCATGATCCCAGTTTTTATCCTTCTCTCATATCCCTCTCAAATTCACCCCAAATCCTTCAAGATGAGGCTCATAGGTGATCACAGATCACATTGCTCCAGATCACTTGATTTTCATTTGCACGTGGCTAACTAGGATGCTATAAGCGTGAAGAGAAAAGCCCCATGCAGGATCGACCTGGAAGTGCAACAGCACAGGTTAGTCTTGGCCACACCCTCTGCTTCTCTCTTTTAAAATTTTTGGTCAGAGGACAACTGCTTTACAATGTTGGGTTTTTCTGCGCTACAACAATGTGAATCAGCCAGGCGCCTCAGTCCACGGAATTCTCCAGGCAAGAATACTGGAGTGAGTAGCCATTCCGTTCTCTGAGAGATTTTCCCAACCCAGGAATCGAACCTGAGTCTCCTGCACTGCAGGTAAATTCTTTACCATCTGAGCCACCAGGGAAGCCCAAATCAGCCATAATTATATATATACATATCTCCTCCCTCTTGAGCCTCCCTCCCCTCTTCCATCCTACCCCTCTTAGGTCATCAGAGCACTAGGCTGGCCTCCTTGTGTTAAACAGCAGCTTCCCACTAGCTACCTATGTTACACATGGTAGTGTATATGTGTCAATGCCACGAGGTATCACCTCACAGCAGTCAGAATGGCATTTGCATCCTTCTTTTGGCTAAACACCCTGTTCATCTCATTTCGACTCACCTCACTCTTGGGGTCCCAAGAAAGTCATCTCTGCAGCCTCCCCACTCTGTGACTTACAAATCTCACTGTCCAGGATATAGTCTCCTCAGTCCACCAGTTTAGCACCTTTCCTTTTCTTGATCATTATGAACTATCTGGAATATACGGAAGAGGACAGATTCATTTAATAAGCTAACAAGCTGCCACACCTATCTGCCAGAGTGAACAAATGTTAATACTTTGCTCAGACTTCCTTTATGGTCTTTTCTAATCTGCTCTTGATTTTCTCCCAGGTGTTACCATCACTCCCAAATTAGTGAGCGTCCCTCTCATTCTTGATGTTAAAGCCTTTCTCTATACACACGTTAATAAATGACAAAGGATATTGTTTTGTATGTTTGTAAAACTATACATGAATGGAGTCACACTGAATATTTATTCTGCAGCTTACTTTTTTCAGGCAGCATTTTGAGATTTATCTAAATTCAGTTTATTTATTTTAACACCTCTGTAATGTTCCATTGTGTAACTGTCTAACATTTTATTCATTCTAGTGCATCATCTTTTTACCGACAGAACATTTAAAATTTTTCCAAACACACCTATTCACACAAAAATGATCTTACTGGCTAAAGAGTTTCTTCTTTTCCAGAAAAAAATGTTGGATTATGCACCCAAATGTGTGCATATTCATTTTACATTGTGCACTGAGCCCACTGTCAATCACATGTTAAATATCCATAAAGTTTAATTTCCTTCTTTTTTAAAAAACAGTTTTATGTATTTATTTATTTTATTTTTGGCTGTGCTGGGTCTTCATGGCTGCACAGGCTTTTCTCCAGTTGCAGCGAGTGGGACTACTCTCTAGTTATGGTGCTTGGGCTTTTCACTGCAGTGGCTTCTCTTGCGTGAAGCATGGGCTCTAGGGTGCATGGGCTTCAGTAACTGCAGCACAGTAGTTGTGGCCCATGGGCTTAGTTGCTCCACAGCATGTGAGGTCTTCCTGGATCAAGGATCGAACCTACGTCTCCTGCATTGGCAGGTGGGTTCTTTACCACTTAGCCACCAGAGAAGCCCCTTAATTTCCTTCTTAATTGTGAGTGAACATAAATATTGTTAAAAGTTCTATTAATAATATTTTCTCCCCATATCCCAATGTGACTTTTTTACATACGTTGTCTTGCTTCAGAGCCCATTGCTCTAACAAATGCATCTTTAACTTCACTGAATGGTTTTCTATCTTCTAAAAGAATTCACTTTCACCCCTATAAATTTCTTTCTTTTTTTATTGGAGGATGATTGCTTTACAGTGTTGCGTTTTACACGTGGTAGTGTATATATGTCACTGCTACTCTCCCAGTTTGTCTCACCCTATTTTGATCAACACAACCCTCCATTTTCTCACCAGTTGTGCTGTGTCTTTTAATAGGGGAGAGGTAGAGAGGGGTAAATTAGGAGTTTGGGGTTAAAATATATACACTACTATATATAAAATGGGCTTCCCTGGTAGCTCAGACAGTCAAGAATCCTCCTGCAATGCGGGAGACCTGGGTTCGATCCCTGGGTTGGGAAGATCCCCTGGAGGAGGGCATGGCAATCCATTCCAGTATTCTTGCCTGGAGAATCCCCATGGACAGAGGAGCCTGGCGGGCTATGGTCCACGGGGTCTCAAGGAGTCGGACACGACTGAGCAACTAAGCACAGCACAGCATATATAAAATAGATAACCAACAAGGACTACTGTATAGCACAGGGAACTATACTCAGTATCTTATAAAAGCCTATAATGGAAGAGAATGTAAAAAGAGAACATATATATATTATATATATATATATATAACTGTATCACTTTACTGTACACCTTAAACTAATGCAGCATTGTAAATCAGCTATATTTAAATTAAAAAAAATTTAAGTCTTCTCTCAGTGTTAAAACAAGCCCATACTGCATCACACACTTTCTCTCTCCTCATCCATATAGCTTCTCCCTCTCCCATTCAAATTCAAAACCTTCAAATCCAAACAGGTTCTGAGCTCCCAGGGGTCTTTCTTCTGATTGTCCTAGGTCATGTTCCTTCGAATGAGCATGTCTCTGTATACAGAGTTGATACTGATTTAGTGTGAGTTTGGTCTGTTGCAACTCCTCGGATAGCAGTTACAAGGAAGACCCTACCTATGCTACCAAAATTCCTTGAAGTTCCTCTCTTCCCATCTCTCTGTGGAAGAACCACCCTCTGGCTCCCCAGGGGGCTAGAAACACGGTTGCAAAATCGTCGTCATGATTACACCTACTAGTGCCCATGGCTCAGATATGGCTGATTAGAAACGCCTTTGCAGGTGATTTCAGCCCAATTTTAAGGACTTGTTGATTAACTTGGTTGATTAATCACTTGACGCACAGTAGGGAATTGCCAATCTGTGGGTACTTTGGAGAAGTCTTTTCTGAATTATAGATGATTACAGCCATTGACAATATGGATTTGAATTCCAACTAGGAGGTTAATGGCCTGGAAGACTGTGGGATGCCCAGGGATAAGTAAGAGCTCATTAGCAGATCTTTCTTCTCCATCCAGATTTTAGGAAAGGAGACAAAGACCAGCTTAGTTGTGTGTGTGTGTCTGTCTGCCACCTATTCTGGGAGGGATCTTCATTTTCTCAGCCCGTTCATCTTGTTTTAGGACAAGGAGCAGCATTTTTGTTGCAAATGATGCAAAATGCTATAGAAGCTGAATAATGAATCAAGAGATCGATGATTCAATTCTTAGTTTCCCATCCAAGGATGAAGCAAATTTGAGCACACTGCTTGACTTCTCTGCCTCTTGGCCTCCTGTTCTGAAAAATGAGGACAATGATAATACTCTCCTCTTACCATTGTGAGGATTAAGTGGGAGAAGGTTTGTAAAGTGCCTGGCACAGCATAAGAGCTTAATAAGTGAGACCCATGGGTGACATCCTTCCTTCCTCTGTTTTATGTATCCATTTTGCCCAAATTCAGATCTCAGCATGATTGGGTACCACAGAGTATACTCTGCGTGGTGTCTGGCATTCAATAAGCATTCCACACACAGCAGTAGAAAAAGTTTGATCTCTGAATGGTTGTTGGCACTTGTTTTGGGGCATTTATTTAGAAGTTCACCCTGGTAGTTTGTTTAATTCATTGAGTTTAAATTTTGTTGTTTGGAACTCGGGTTCACAGATGATTCTTGAGGTTATTAAGATCTTTGAGAGAAGGAGAGAATCGTTGATTAATTCAGATATTTACAAGCCTAGATCCTTGATACTCATAGGATACCCCAGGAACCATCAACACTGGCATCACCTGGGAACTTGTGTACAAATGGAGAACTCAGCATCCCCAGACTTACTGAATCAGAATCTGGATTTTAACAGAATCCTTGGTGATTTGCTTGCACAATAAAGTTTGAAATGTCTTTACCTAAATATTTATACCACATGTGAAAACACACTTCCACTCTCCTTATATAGATGTCTCCTCTATTTACACAGGTTAACTCTGTCTAGAGCTGGCACTACAGAAAGTGAATGGACAAGACTCAGTGTTGCAATAAAGCACTACCTATTAAGTTATCGGCAAGATCTTTTCAAATAATGTGAGCCACTTAAACAAGATATTGGCTATTTTGTCACAAGGTGAACTGATGGCAGTTTTGTATACACCTTCTTCACATGGCCCTTGAATGATCCTTATTTTCTGGACCCATGGCAAGACAAAATTACCAATATTACACCATGTGATGATAACACCAAAATAAGGGCTCCATGCATTTCAATTCAAGGCCATCTAGAAGACTTCAGGGGATTTTTAACTTTCTATGAGATAAAACTTTCCTGGTGGAAATTTCTTTCTTTAATACTTATTTATTTGTTTGGCTGCACAGTGTCTTAGCTGCAGCATGCTGGATCTTTCAGTTGTGGCATGTGGGATCTAATTCCCTGACTGAGGAGCAAACCCAGGCCCCCTGCATAAGGAGAGCTGAACTTAGCCACTGGACCACCAGGGAATTCCCCATCCTTGGGGGAAATTTCTTGCTGTCCTCATTTTTTTCAGTGGTTCAAACCCATGGGTTGTCCATGGAATCCCATAGACAGATACAAACCTGGGAGTCATCCCTGACTCCTCACCATCATCATCCTTTTTGGAACACAAATGTGAAGTCCCAAGGTCCTTGTATGTTATGATCCTCTCTGCCCTCCTCACTGTTGCATACCCCAAAAGGCTCATTTCCTCATTCTTATTGACCACAGAAGACATTCTCAGCATGTCTGACATTGCCCAGCATCATGCTCAAATGAACATGATTCTCCAACCAATGAAATTCACCAGATACAAAAGTTTTTATTATAACTGTCATTTGCATTATTCAAAAAGTGATTGATGTCCACGGAATGAACCCATTCAGAGAGCGCAATTCCTCAGACATCAGGAATCAAGTCTCTTTCAGAGGTTGATCAGAGAATAAGTGAAATATGAAACAATCTCTCAAGAACCTCTTATCATTAAATTGTCTACTTAATAAAAATATTCCCTGGTGTTCATTATAATTGGGTATTGTCTATTTAATATTGTCTATATGGCATATTGTCTGTTGAATAAAAATACTGAATGGTGTTAATTATATTTGAGTGAAAAGAATCATCTTGCATATTCATTGAAAGACATAGACCACCCAAATTCTGCAAGTTGAGTGAATGCTGAATGGGGAAATATCTCTTGTTGCTGGTTCTAAATTTGCTTCTCTTTATTTTCTCAGTGCGTCTCCTGTCTTTGTGTGATTCAGTGTCTTTGGCAAAGACACAATTGCTTTTCCCTGTTCCTTGGAACATGCGAACACCAGAGATTAGCCTTATTCCTCCCTCCCTAGATTCTGGTCTGTTTCATATTGTTTTTAAGAACCTAGTGGACACGGGTCTTTCTGAGGAAGTCCAGGCTAGTTCTAACAGGCAGAGTAAATCTGTTAGCAGGCTGCTAAGCCAATGAGAGGAAAGATAAGGAAACTCTCTAGGGGTGTTACAGTTCCTCAAACTGGGCAGATCATCAAAGATCAGTTTTTGTTCTATTATAGACTTTAAGCTACACATCTTAGATCAGGGGTCTTCACACTTGAGCATGCACCAGAAATCATATGGAGGGACTTCGTTGGTGGTCCAGTGGTTAGGAATCTGCCTGCCAATGCAGGGGATACAAGTTTGATCCCTGGTTCAGGCAGTTCCCACACAACTCGAGGCAACAAAGCTCATGTGCCACAACTACTGAGCCCACTCTAGAGTAGAACTCTAGAGCCAGCAAGCTGAAATTACTGAGCCTGGGTACCACAGCTACTAAATCCTGCTCACCTAGGACCCATGCTCTGCAACAAGAGAAGCCACTGTAATGAGAAGCCCACATACCTCAATGAAGAGGAGCCCTGCTCACAGCAACTAGAGAAAGCCAACATACAGCAATGAAGACCCAGCACAGCCAAACGTAAAATAATACATAAATAAAAATTTTAAAAGGAAAATATTACTTCAAACCAGAAATCATATGGAGTGCTTGTTAAAATACAGATTGCTGGGCCCCGAGTGTCTGACTCAGAAGGTCGGGGAGGACCTGAGAGAGTACATTTCTAACGAGTTCTCAGGAGATGCTGACGTGGCTCCTCTGCCCCCAAAGTCTTGCATCAGAGTATTCTGAGACTTGAGAATGCACGTATCTATCTCACATGCTATGGAACAGTGCACCCCAAAGGCTAAGACCATCAATGCCATGCAAGACTATTCTGAAGCCAGCACTGTGCTAGATTCAGCATCAAGGCTGCAGGAAAGGCTGGGCCCTGCTGGCCTTGGGAGCTCTATCCTCTGTCACCCCCAAGCCCTGTCTTACATCTCAGTTTTACCAAGTCACTTGTGCTGTGTGTGTGTATGTGTGTTCAGTTGTTAAGCCATGTCTGACTCTTTTTGCAACCTCAAAGACTGTAGCCCACCAGGGTCCTCTGTCCATGGGATTTCCCAGGCAAGAATATTGAAGTGGGTTGTCATTTCTTCTTCCAGAGCATCTTCCCAACCCACGGATGGAACCTGTGTCTCCTGCCTTGCAGGCGAATTCTCTACTGTTGAATCACCGGGGAAGCTCACCAAGCCACTTGCAGTCTTTCAGATTCAAAAATATGTCTGCACTTTAGCATCTTGCACACACTTTTTTGATCTGTTCTGAATACTCTCCCCTACTTCTCTGTTTCATGCTTCAAAGCTCAGTTCAGGTGCCATTTTCCTCAGGACCACCCTCTCTTCTTCAAGGAAAATCTTGACCTCAAACAAGTGACAATCTGGAGGGAGAATTAGGAAATGAAAAATTTCCAATTGTGACACTGCCTCTGTATTTTGCTTTACACATATTTCAATGTAGGGCTCATTTTCCAACATTGAAATGGTTGTTTTCTATGGCTGCTTCTCCCCCTAGACTAATGGCCTCTTGGAAGGCCAAATCCACGTCTTTCCATTCCTCTGTACTTAGTTGGTCACGAGGTTGAGTCTTTTCTAAAGGCTTTCTGAGTTCAACACAACAACCTTATACTAACACTAGTGCGGCAGATGTGGAAACCTTAATTGTTTTATTAGTTGGCCTCAGAATTCTTTTTATATGTGCTTGCCTGTTTCAGTTAAGAAGAATCCCTTGAGAAGCCACTTGAGGTTTGAATAAAAGCTCGGAGCACCCGAACTTTGGTGGGAAAATTCAAGGTGATGAAATAAAAGGGTACTTGGCTCTGTGTGAGAAGATGAAAGGAAGGTGGCTTTGTTCCTGGGGTAGGGAGAGAAGGAATATACTAGTAGAAGAAAGGGAAATGGAATAGGGAAAGTGATGAGTGAAAGAGATTGAGAAAGAGGAGCATCTGTCACCAGTGAGATGGGCTGAGACTAAGGCATGAGATGGGATGAAGCAGCCAGGGAAAGTTCTCTGGCTCCAGGGTGACCAAAGCATTTCAGCAACAGATGAAGTTTTTATATCACTTTGATTAGGAAGCTCTTCTATGTGTGTCCTGTGCGCCCTATAATTTTCAATAAAATCCATCAACTCACAAATGCCTTTTACAAGTGCTTTCTGCAAATAAAGGAAGAGTCTGAGTTTTGTGTCTGGGTCAGCACACTGAGGACTGGAGCCAGGATTCCTGGAATGATG
Source organism: Giraffa tippelskirchi (assembly GCF_054371585.1). Lineage (NCBI taxonomy): Eukaryota > Metazoa > Chordata > Mammalia > Artiodactyla > Giraffidae > Giraffa > Giraffa tippelskirchi. The sequence goes on from NC_137287.1 coordinate 29,337,149, forward strand.
GTAAGATGATCTTAGAGATAAAGTGATACAGAATGCCAGTCAAGAAATACTCACTGAGCATGACTGGGTGCTGGTCATGCTTGTAGAACTGGGGATACTGCAGCGAACACAGTGGGGGAGGAAAGTCCTTGATCTCACAGAGTTTACATGCACGTGGAGGAGACATTTAACACAACTGGAGTGCTGAGTGCTAAGCAGGAAAATGAAATAGGGCAAGATGATGGTGTGATGATGGCCCAGGGTGATTGGGGAAAGCCTCTTTGAGGAGGGAATGATGCAGGAGATGTGCTGTGCTTAGGCACTCAATCGTGTCCAACTCTTTGTGACCCCATGGACTGTAGCTCACCAGGCACCTCTATCCATGGCAATTCTCCAGGTAAGAATACTTGAGTGGGTCAACATGCCCTCCGCCAGGGGATCTTCCCAACCGAGGGATCAAACACAGGTCTCCTGCATAGCAGGCGGATTCTTTACTGTCTGAGCCACCAGGGAAGCCCTGATGGAGCAGAGAGCTGACTGAAATAAAGAGCCATAGGCAATCTGTGTGAGAGACCACTGGGCAGAGGAAAAAGCAAACCAGTCCTGAGAGGGAGAATGGTCCAGTCCAGAACAGCAAGGCTGCCAGCACTTCTGGAGCAGAGTGAATGCGGAGAGGAAAAGAGAGGAGGTCACCAGACAACAAGGAGAAGATCACTTGGGGTGTTGATTGGCAAGGACTCTGGATTTTACGCTGAGTGGAGGGGGGTGTGGGATGGGGAAATTGAGCACCACTGAAGGGTTTAGAGCAGAGAAGTGACATGATCTGATTTGAGTTTTAAAGGCTTTTTCTGGCTGCTGTGTGGAGAATAGACAATAAGTGGTGAGAGTGAGAAGAAGGAGCCCAAATGAGCTTCAGAATTAATGGAAATCTTGAGCAAGACTTTGGACTTCCCCTGGTCATGGAATTGAGATTTATATCCATCTCTTGTAGATTGCATACAGTTGGGAGACCCTCTTAACATCTGGATTTAGTGCTACTGCTACTTCTACTACTATTTACTGTTACTACAATTGCAATAAATAATAATTACTAATAGATAGTGAGAGTGGTAATGTTGTTACTACTACTACTACTACTGTGACTGGTATAGTTACTGTTGCCTAGCACTTTATTACTAGGAAAGTACTTTGTGATTACTATGCTGATTTATTACAATAGAGTAATAAGCATTATGTGGCAGAAGCATCGAAGAATGATTTGCATATTAAAGCAATCTCATCCAGCTCTCTCAACAAACCTATGGGAGAGGAGCTATTTTTAAAATTCATATTTTGCAGATGAGAAAACAAACGCTGGGACATATTCAGTAAGTTACCTAAGGTCACATAACTATTAAGTGATGGCAACAGGACATGACCTTAGGCCTTTCTGACTCTAAAGCCTGAAATTCTTTACCTCCCTTCTGTAATAACAAGTGGCAATGAATATTTCAGTGTTAATGCAAACAAGAGGTACAGGGGAACTAGTCGGTTAAATAAAGGCCCTTCATTCCATAGGCAATTTATGTGAGACTAATGTATTGAAATATGAAACAGAGGAGGCATCAGCTTAGGTGAAGATGGAAGGGAAGAAGTCCTTTGAGAAGGACAGGGTGGAGATGCTAGGATGGGAAGGTAGGGGCGTGATGCTCATAAGATGTACAACACAAATGGTTAAAATCAGGTGTTCTGCTATTAGGAAACAGATTAACACCCCAAGCCCAACTCATTCATTCAAACATCCTTGGGCAAGTTCCTGGACCTCTCTGAGCTTCAATTTCATCATTGGTAAATGGGGGAAAAAATAGTATCGTCCCTATAGGGATGTCAATGAAATTAAGCATGTAAAGTTTGTAAGATGCTTCGCATTTAGCAAATATTCAAAAAAAAAAAAAAAAAAAGAAGGTTAGGGACTTCCCTGGTGGTCCAGTGGCTAAGATTCTTTTCTCCCAGTGCAGGGAGCCTGGGTTCAATCCTTGGTCAGGGAGCTAGATCCCACATGCCACAACTAAGAATTCACACGCTGCAATTCAAGATCCCATGTGTTGCAATGAAGATTGAAGCTCCCGCACGCCACAACTAAGACCTGATACAGCCAAATAAATAGTCAAGAAACAAAAGGTTAGCCTTTACTAATTTAGAGGGACGTGGACAAAAGACAGAAATGATGACTATTTGGTGACTTATTCAAGGATGAGAAAAGAATGACTCCCCCCACCCCGCCCCTGGCCAGTTTTCTGGGTTAATTTGCTAAGGGCATCACGGTACCATGAATTGAAACATATGGTCCTGGTGGAGAATCAGGCTTTTTCAAGACAACATATCTTGTAGTCCTATTTCCCTAAGAATGGAAGAAAGAGAAAGGTGGGCAAGGAGATACAGAAGAAAAGATGATGGTGGATTTTCTCAGCCTTTAAGGGAGGAATTGAATCATCTATGAGTGTGGGAAATGAAGGACGCAGTGGGAGTGTTAGAAAAGAGGAAGAATGAGGTGTTAGTTTCTATCTCCCCAAGCAGAACCTGAGACAAGGACTCGGGTTGTGTACTGGAGAGGGTATCTTTAAAAGTCGGAAGAGGGAGCAGTACAAATCAGACGAGAAGGGAAGAAAAGCTGATAACAGGGGCATTATTATTATTGCCACACCACGCAGCATCCTCGACCTCAGTTCCCTGACCGGGGACGGAACCCATGCCTCCTGTATTAGGAGCGCCAAGTTTTAGCCACTGAATCACCAAGGAAGTTCCATGGCGGTGGGGGGGGGAGGGGAGCGGGGGGAGGGGGCGGTTATTATTGAGTTATTGGCACTGTGGGCAACCAGAAAGCTTCCTGCTGGAGCTCCTTGGAGAAACTGTGTAGAAGGCACTTCAGAAAGCCCCCTCTAATGACTAGGAGTTTGGGCATTTATCCCCTGACTCTTTGTCTCCCATTGGCTGAGGGTCACCAAGCTGGGTCACACATGTTTCCATGTGTGATCGGAGTGAGCTGCCACCATTTAAAAAAAAAAAAAAATCCCTAAGACAGCAGGGTGGGGAGACACTGTGGGGACCTGAAGTCAGACCCTGGCAGTGACCATTCAGCTCAGCTAAAATCAGACCCTGATGCTGGGAAAGATTGAAGGCAGGAGAAGAAATGGATGACACAGGATGAGACAGTTGGAAGGCATCACCGGCTCAAAGGACATGAGTTTGAGCAAACCCTGGGAGATGGTGAAAGACAAGAAAGCCTGCTGTGCTGCAGTCTGTGGGGTTGCAAAGAGCTGGACACAACTGAGTGACTGAACAACTACAAAAATCAGAGATGGGTTAAGGTAAACTGACACATGGGTACGCGTGGCATCTGCTAGGTGGTAGACTGGGGTTTAAACCCACACGGGATGAAATTCAAAACTCTCCTCTCAGCTACCATGCTGCAATCTTAAGCAAAGAATTCTATTAAATTGAAAATGGCAACAACATTAATGGGCCAGTTCTTCCCAGGACTAATTATTGGAATTTTGCTGACACTGTTCTCCAGACCAGGACCTTAAAATACCCATTTCTTGAGAGACCAAACACATCATAGACTCTAAAGAGGAAAATGAGAGCCACAGCGAATTCGAAATTGGAAATTCTTCTCCAGTTCAAATTCGAGGGGTGAGAATTGCACTTCTTAGCCCAATCAAGACATTCTTTATCTCCAATGACTTTATGTAGTCATTAAAGTTCCAGGCTTTTGTCCTTGGAGGAGGAATTCCAAAAATTCCGTGTATAATATGCTTAGCTCAGCATTGTGCCCAGTGGATTAAGGTACTTTTCCATCTTCTCATTCTGACAAATCTTTTAACACTGGTCCTAAAAACACTTTAGGAAATCCTAAAGGAAATCAGTTCTGAATATTCATTGCAAGGGCTGATGCTGATGCTGAAGCACCAATACTTTGGCCACCTAATGCTGACTCATTGGAAAAGACCCTGAGGCTGGGAAAGATTGAAGGCAGGAGAAGGGGAGGACAGAGGATGAGATGGTTGGATGGCATCACCGACTCAATGGACATGAGTTTGAGCATGCTTTGGGAGGTGGTGATGGACAGGGAAACCTGGTGTGCTGCAGTCCATAGGGGTCACAAAGAGTTGAACACGACTGAGCAACTTAACTGAACTGAAAAACTCTGTCTTCTAGGCCTATCAACCATATCGTGTTTATCTTCTTTAACCTTCAGAATTTCCACTGGATGATTGAACTATTTAGAATTGTGCTGAATTTTAGAGTCCTGAAAATAAGATAAAGTTTTCTTATGATTTTCATGTTCTGCAGAATGGAAAGGAAAGGGGAGAGGAAAGCAGAGATAAATTTACTGAGCATTTACTTATGCCCAATACATCTTCATAGATTGCACGCATGCATGTGAAGTCACTTCAGTTGTGTCCGACTCTTTGCAACTCCATGGGCCGTAGTCCCCCAGGCTCCTCTGTCCATGGAATTCTTCAGCCAAGAATGCTGGAGTGGGTTGCCATGCCTTCCTCCAAAGGATTTTCCCCAACCCAGGGACTGAACCCGTATCTCTTACATCTCCTGCATTGGCAGATGGGTTCTTTACCACTAGTGCCACCTGGGAAGCTCGATTCTTTATAGATTATTTCATCTAATTCTGACAAGTTGGTGACTTTTTAAGGTTCAAAAACTCGTGCTCATCTTTATCCATTCATCTGTCATTGGATAGTTGGGTTGTTTTCATGCAATTATAAACAGTGCTGCAATGAACACTGGTGTACATGTGTCCTTTTGAATAATGGTTTCTCAGGGCATATGGCCAGTAGTGTAATTACTGGGTCATATGATATTTCTATTTTTAGTTTTTTAAGGAACCTCTATACTGTTCTCCACAGTGGCTGTGTCAATTTACATTCCCACCAACAGTGTAAGAGGGTTCCCTTTTCTCCACTCTCTCCAGCATTTATTGTTTGTACATTTTTTTGATGATGGCCAAGCTAGTGGGAACCTGCTACAAAGCACAGGAAGCTCAGCTCAGTGGTCTGTGATGACAGAGATGGGTGGGGTGGGGAGTGGGATGGGTGTGGGAGGGAGGTCCAAGAGGGAGGGGATATATGTATACATATAGCAGATTCACTTCATTGTACAGCAGAAACTAACACAACATTGTAAAGCAATTATATTCCAATTAAAAACAAACAAACAAAAACTCATGCTTAATGCCAATATTTGGACTCAGTTGCTGTCTGGACTGGAGAAGGCAATGGCACCCCACTCCAGTACTCTTGCCTGGAAAATCCCATGGACGGAGGAGCCTGGTAGGCTGCAGTCCGTGGGGTCGCTAAGAGTCGGACACGACTGAGCGACTTCACTTTCACTTTTTCCTTTCATGCACTGGAGAAGGAAATGGCAACCCACTCCAGTATTCTTGCCTGGAGAATCCCAGGGACGGCGGAGCCTGGTGGGCTGCCGTCTATGGGGTCACACAGAATCGGACACGACTGCAGGGACTTAGCAGCAGCAGCTGTCTGGACAGCAACTATAGCACCTCATACTGCAAATTCCTCTCCTACCCCTGGATAGACATCACTAATCAATCAGGCTCTTCAAAATCCTTCTCAGTGTCCCAAATAGTCACTACCAATTGAGTAAGAGCCAACTGATTTCCCACTGTCAATGTAAAGCAATAGAATGATTAGTCATTTTATGAGCAAAACAGGTTTATTTAGGAACTGCAGAGAATTTCAGTTCTGGACATTCAACAATGGGGAACCGTGTGCCAGCCTGGTAAAACAAAAGAGAGGAAACTCTTTTATAGAGGAGAAGGGGACCCTAGTTGGAAAGAGCTGTTATAAACTAAAGTCCACTGGAGAAAACTGGGAGTTTGACATACAGTGGCTTTTCGTTGGTGAGGATGACAGGCTCTCATTGGCTAAGCTGTTGCTAGGTCAGGAGAAAAAACATTTTTTCCTCTCTGGCTGGCCGTAGTAGTGTCACTTCCTGCCGAAGATGCAAAGTAGTCTCTTCCCATTAGGACTTGTATTGGTATCTTGTTATGTGTATGAGAGCGCCCCCTTCTGGCTTCCAGATTCCCGAGTTCAATAAGATTTCCCTTTATTAATTTTCACATGACTTACCAAAGATTTGAGGCCTCCCTGGCTTCCCTAGTGGCTCAGCTGGTGAAGAATCCACCTGCAGTGTGGGAGACCTGGGTTTGATCCCTGGGTTGGGAAGATCCCCTGGAGAAGGGAAAGGCTACCCACTCCAGTATTCTGGCCTGGAGAATTCCATGGCCTGTATAGTCCATGGGGTCACAAAGAGTCGGACACAACTGAGTGACTTTCACTTCACTTTGGTGGTTCAGAAGGTAAAGAATCTGCATGCAATGCAGGAGACTCGGGTTTGATCCCTGGGTTGGGAAGATCCCCTGGAGTAGGAAATGGCAACCCGCTCCAGTATTCTTGCCTGGAAAATTCCATGGACAGAGGAGCCTGGCAGGCTACAGTCCATGGGGTCACAAAGAGTCAGACACAACTGAGCAACTGACACCAAAGATTTGCTAGCAGAAAGACGATTCTCCTTCCATGGGAGGACATGCCTGTCACAGAGCCACACCACTGCTGTCCAGACCAATCTGAAAGGTCATCCCAAGACCAGTGTGCCTCATTCCTACCAGGATCACACTTTCATGGCAACAAAGAGTGTTGGCGTATAACACTCCTCTCATCCCCAGCAGCAACCACTGATAACATATTAATACATTTCTTTTCAGTCTATTCTCACTGCAGAAATTTTGCTGTGGACTTGAACTTAATTGTGATCACACGGCAGCTGCATTTCAAATGCTGCCTTTTTCATGTATCATCATAACAAAAGCATTAAACAGACTCTCCTATCATAATGCTCTCCATTGGTTCATTTTTATTTCTGCTCCAATTACAGGAAAACAAAGAAATCAGACCATGCACTCCTTTCTCCCTCTCTTCTGCACTCTGTGGGTAGAATAGATAGTTAGTGGGAAGGTGCCGTTTGGCACAGGGAGTTTAGCTTGGTGCTCTGTGATGACCTAGAGGGGTAGGGTGGAGGGAAGGTGGTCCAACAGGGAGGGGATATATGTATTCATATAGCTGATTCACTTCCTTGTACAGCAGAAACTGACATGACATTGTAAAGCAATTATACTTCAGTAAAAACAATAAATAGTCATTAAAGAAAAAAAAGGATATCTAAGAAGTGAGCATTGCTACTCAGCTTGGGGAAAGTGGAAGGTCTTTTCTTTTTTTGCGGGGGGGCTGTTTTTGCTAGAAGTTGGAGAAGTTTCTTTCAGCTGTCACTTCTTTCAGCTGTCATTGATACTCATCTCTCCAGCCTGCTTTGATGTCAGCAAAACTATTTTATTTGCGCAGGAGCCGGCACCGTGGCTGATACCCAACCTGTTGTCATCCCCTCCCCCGCCCCCTCCGAACTTCCTCCAGCAGAGAACTTAGAAAAACTCTTCACAGGGTAGCTGCCGCAGTTCCCCATGTTTGATCTTATGTTTCTTGCCTGGAGCTTGTATTTCAGACTAGAGTAAATTATTTACCAGTGCTAGCAAGCAAGTCTTGTGTTATTCAAAATATAAACCTGAAATATCGGAGCAATCAGACCTCGCCAGCTGACACTATTTATGCTTTGCAGACAAAGGGACAGATCAAAGGATGAATCATAATTATTCCAACACATTAGTTTTTCCAAGTGAAAGAGGGGGAGATGCAGTCCTCTCTGGTGACCATGAACTTCAGGAAATAAACACTGATTTGCTCCTCTCCTCCCCAGACCCATCCCAGCCAGGTGTGAGTGGGTGATCGGGACCTGAGCTGACTCTAAAACTGTTCTGGCTTCCTTTCTTCGCTCTCTCAACCTCTTTTGCACATCAAGAGTCCTTGGTTGGTAGTTCTGCTCATCACAGTGTTTTATGTCTCCTTTCTCTTCTCTGCCACCCACCAGTCTATGAGTTCCTGAAAGGGCAGAAAACCAAGTTATACAGAAAAGAGTGTTTATGTGGAAGCAGCTGTCGTTTGCTTTCCTTGGTAGCTTTAACACTGGCTGGCTAGAAGCCTATTTTATCTACCTGCTGGGCAGACTCCCTTGTGATAGAGAAAAATAAGAGCGGCCTGTGGCTGGCAGTGCTGGTAATTGACTAAGAGACTGGACTTTGGAGTGATGTAGATCTGGGTTTGAGTCCTGTTCTGCTACTTTTTGCTGTGTGACCTTGAGAAAGCTACTTAATCTCTCTGATCCCCAATGTCCTCATCAGTGTAACGGAGGTTGTTAGGGAAATTGATTGAGACAATTACATATAAAAGAATTGACTCTAAAGACTTCCCTAGCAGTCCAGTGGTTAAGATTCCATGCTCTCAGTATAGGGGACACAGGTTTGATCCTTGGTTGGAGAACTAAGATCCTGCCCAACAGGGCATTGCCAAAATAAAGAAAAGAATTGACTCCTATGAAGAATTTACCACAGGGACTTCCCTGGTGGTCCAATGGATAAGACTCCGTGCTCCCAATGCAGGAAGCCTGGGTTCAGTCACTGGTGAGGGAACTAGATCCCACATATGGCAACTAAAGATGTTGAATGCCACAACTAAGATCCAGAGCATCCAAATAAAGAAAGAATTTTTTTAATAAAAAATTTTAAAAAAGAATTTAGCAGAGTACCTGCACGAGCGTGCTCCATCACTTCAGCCGTGTCTGACTCTTTGTGACCCAAAGCTGTAGCCCGCCAGGCTCCTCTGTCCATGGGGATTCTCCAGGCAAGAATACTGGAGTGGGCTGCCATGCCCTCCTGCAGGGGATCTTCCCAACCCAGGGATTGAACCCAGGTCTCCTGCATTGGCAGGGGCTCTTTACCATGAGCACCACCTGGGAAGCCCTAATCCCTGCATATCAGGACTTAATAAATGATAGTGATTATTACTGTTGGGAAGACCTGCAATGCAAGCCTTTCAGGGATCTGTGAAGCAGTGTTGGTGGAAGATGTGAGGACACTGTGTTCTCTGGAACAGCCGGGTTCCAGGTGAGATGAGGTCTTCCTTCCTCCAACTTTGCCAAAGCCTCTTTTGGAGAATAAAGAGGGATTCTGTGCTATAAGGGGCAACATCTTAAAATCAACCACTCAATGAGCCATTCAGAGTTAATACTCCAGTGCTCGCCCTTTTCCCTCACTGCCTCTCTCTCTCTCTCTGCAAAGAGGAGCTGAGATAAGTCTCGGAATGACTCGTGCCTCTGGAGCCCAAAAGCATTTCTGGAGAGGATCCACTTCTCTAAATTCATCTCTGCATTTTGGATGCAGAGACACAGACCTGAAGCTCCCAAGGATGGCTCTCAGAGGACTGAGTCCTGAGGCTGGTTCCAGGCTCATCTCAGTGGACTGAACATGTACATTTATCAGTTCTGGAGCCTTTCAGAAAACTCTAGTGAAAATAATGGATGTTCTAACTTCTGCACTTCTGAGGAATCAGGTCTATCTTTATATCTGACCTAATCCCTCCCTTTCAGACCAGATAAACACCAAACCCTTTAATCTGCTTCCCTAAACAACAGTAACCATCCCTGCATGAGATTTATTACCACCTTTTCAAGAGTCTAAGATGCCCTATTTGTAAGACACATCATTGATTTTATAGCACCTTTCTGGAAGAAAAACACAAAAATAAATATACACATCAATTGTCAGTTGTAACAGGCTTTCAGAAAATAAAATGTAGAAAGAAGTGCTACTTGGAAGAAAAAAAAAAAATTCTAGTCCTCTTAACTAAAGGGCACTTGTTGCAACAAAAATGCTATAACTGTCAATGTATTAGAGAGCAAACAAGGTTCCCAGGCCCCCAGGCCTTTTCCTATCTCTATTCCATGGTCATCAGGAACTGTGTACTTGGCCTCCAGAGTGATAAGTAAAAGTTGCTCAGTTGTGTTCAACTCTTTGCGACCCCGTGGACTATACAGTCCATGGAATTCTCCAGGCCAGAATACTGGAGTGGGTAGCCTTTCCCTTCTCCAGGGGATCTTCCCAACCCAGGGATAGAACCCAGTTCTCCTGCACTGCAGGCGGATTCTTTACCAGGTGAGCCACCAGGGAAGCCAGCTTTGCCTCCAGAGACCTGGTACTAAACCAGTGAAGTCACATCTGTAGTATCTGTCTCTTGTGACTCTGGCCTCTCTCCTTATCTAGGCAAATTTTATATTTTTTGCAGAAAATCAGACTGCCACCATAAAAGATCCCTTTTCCTTTAACTCACCATGTGTTCATATTGTGGGTGATTAAGACAAACTGAATATCAGGCAACAGGAAAGTCTAAATTGATGGCAGCTTTGCAAACCTCATTGGCATTTTGTAGGTAGAAACTAGGAGGAAAAAGGGAGTTGATATTTTACTACACAATAGGATTTTCTCCTTTATTTTTAGTAACTGCTGCTCATTTTCTTACTAGACTTTCTCCACCAAGCAACACCCAACGACATTTTGTGGAACATGCTTTAAATTCTCTACTTGATGGATTGTCCAGAGCATGGGGGATGGGAGCTGGTGACTTAATACTTTAGTTCTAATGATGACTAGCATTTTACTTTATGGTATAAGAAAATGGGAAAATGCAAATATCTTAAAAAAGCAAAACTGTGAAAGATATAGATCACATGTTGAGGGATTGACTTTGCGAAGGGAAAAATGAGATGAGCAGAACTATTGGAGGTCTGGAGATTTGATGATAGGAAGACTAGGGAACTCTTCAGTTTTCGTAACCATGAAGTAAGATCATCAGGCAAGAGGAAGGTGGGTTAATGACAATCACAATCATAACAACAGTAATAATATTAACAATAAACCTTCATTGAGTGATTCCCATATGCCAGGTAATATTTTAATCATTTTGCATATATTAACTCAGCCATCACAACAGCCTTCTGCATTTGGATTAGATCCTGAAGAGCAGGGAAGTAAGTTCAGTGGAAATAAAGACTATATAAAAAAAGGATGTTTATATATGTGTGTATGTTAGTTGCTCAGTTGTGTCCAATTCTTTAAGATGCCATGGACTGTAGCCCACCAGGCTCCTCTGTCCATTGGATTTCCCAAGCAAGGATATTGGAGTGGGTTGCCATTTCTTCCTCCGGGGGATCTTCCTGATCCAGGGATCAAAGCCGGGTCTCTTGCATTGGCAAAAGCCACCAGGGAAGCCTAAGGTTATTTTATATATATATATATATATGTGTATATATATACATATGTATATGTGTATATATATACATATATATGTATATACACATACACACACACACACACACATATATATCCCCAACCTCGGCTGGGTGTACATAAACTATGTAAATATATGTACATTAACTACTACTTCCCTGCTGGCTCAGACATTAAAGAACCTGCCTGCAGTGCAGGAGACCCAGGTTTGATCCTTGGGTCGGGAAGATCTCCTACAAAAGGAAATTGAAACCCACTCCAGTATTCTTGCCTGGGAAATATCATGGACAGAGGAGGCTAGTGGGCTACAGTCCATGGGGTCACAAAAGAGTCAGACACAACTCAATGACTAAACAATAATAACAGTACATATGTGTATATATATATATATATATATATATATATATATATATATCTGAATCCCTTTGCTGTACAGTAGAAATTAACACAACATTGTAAATCAGCTATATTTCAACCAAAAAAAAAAAAAAACCAAAGAGGGGAAAAAAAGAAATACATTATAGAATGTAAAACCAGTATCCTGGTTTTATTTTCTTATTGCTTTTAGTCACCCAGGGGAAGCTACAGAGAAGGCAGAAGGCTTATTGCCTGTAGGGTTGGGTTTTACCAGGAAAATACGGTGGAGAGAGAAAAGGAATCAAGTATATTCAAGATAGTGGGCATTTGGGAGCAGATAATTGCAAGTGATGGGACATGAAATCAGGATAATAATGGGCATGAAGAGAGGCTTAGAAATATGGAGAGCTTAGTGTCAATGGCTTAGGGTCATCATGAAGTTGAAGAATGATCCTATGAGAGTTAGTTGCCTTCAAGCTGGAAGAAGAGGAGTTTGCAGTCGCTAAGAAGGGAGATGGCATTTGTGATGCCTGTAAATGGGGCAGCATTCAGTGATCATGAGTCCTAAGATGTGACCCTGATGTGGCAACTGAGGAATAGAGGAGGTGAAATAATAGACTGATTATTACACTCGATTAGATTGATGTTTAGGAAGATGAACATTATGGAAGGGACAAGATCTTTCTGCTATGATAGACAGGATCCTTCTATGTTACTTTCAGTGTTTCATCTCCTGGAAGTAGAGTTTTTGCATTTGAGGAGGTTACTAATGAACTCAAATTAAGACCTGTGGTGGGAAAGAGTGTTGCCAGTGGAAATGTGGATACAGAACTTAGGGAGGGCATTTTAAGGACTGAAGTTAGGATCCTGCCAGCACTAGACATAACCAAAGTGCTGCTCTCTGGTTAGGCTGGGTCACCTGCTGAGCCAGAATATAAATAGCAGCCGATAATGGCAACCATGGCTGGTTGATGACAAGCCTGTGCTGTGTAGCCTCCTTTTTTTTAAATCTAATTTTTTATTGAAGTATGGTTGACATGAAGAGTTGTGTAAATTTCCACTGTACAGCAAAGTGATTCAGGTATACATGTATAAACATTCTTTTTTATACATTCTTTTCCATTATGGTTTATCAAGGATATTGAATATAGTTCTCTGTACTATACAGTAGGACCTTGTTTACCCATTCTATATATAAAAACTTCTGTTAACCTTAATCTCTCACTTCATCCCTCCCCATGTGTATCCTCCTTTTGAATCACCCTGGAAGAATAAATCTCTTGGGAGTTTCTCAACTTCCATTTCCTTATAGAAGCATAAAGGGTCTTATTGGGTTGTAGATAAAAGAACTCCACTCACATAAGATTAAACAAAGCATAGGCATTCAATGAAAGGATGGTTAGGGCCTCTCACTGAATCTTTAAAAATGTGAAGAAAATAACACTTCAAGGAGAGCGGTGGTGAGAACCAGGTTAAGTCTCAAATCTCAGCAGCTGCAGTATGTGGACTTTCTCCCTGTAGCTCTATTCATTCCTGGCAGGGAGATTAAACCAGTCAGGTCTGAATATTCATTGGAAGGACTGATGCTGAAGCTGAGGCTCCAATACTTTGGCCATCTGATGTGAAGATCTGACTCATTGGAAAAGACCCTGATGCTGGGAAAGATTGAAGGCAGGAGGAGAAGGGGACGAGATGGTTGGATGGCATCACCGACTCGATGTACACGAGTTTAAGCAAGCTCCAAGAGTTGATGACGGGCAGGGAAGCCTGGTGTGCTGCAGTCCATGGGGTCACAAAGAATTGGACGCAACTGAACAACTGAACTGAACTTATTCACTCATTCAGCAAGCACTTACTGAGCATCTGTTATGGACAAGGCACTGTGCCAGACCCTAAGGATATAGCAGAGAGCAAAAGTGAAGATGACTTCATCCTAATGGAGCCTGGATTCTGCTGGGAGAGACTGTCATCAATCAAATAATCACACATATACATGTGTAACCACAACTGTGGCTTGTATTAGGATGAAAAGGCACACAGGGCAATGAAAGCCCATAGGACATAAGCTTGACCCAGTTGGGGAGGTGAGGGAAGATTTCCTTGGGAAAGTAACTACAGAAATGATATAGGAAAGATGAGGAGGAGAGCAGAAGGACTGGTGTTCCAGGCAGAGGGAACAGCATCAGCGAAGACCCTTTAGCAAGAGGACGCATGGTGAGCACAGGGCCAGTGAAGGCCAGCGTGGCTGCAGCACTAACAAGAAAGGTGACATGCTGTGAGATGAGGCCCTGGGGGTCCATGGTGTCTCAGGTCAGACTAACCAGGTCCTTGTTCCAAGAGCAAAAGGGAGCTATAGATGTGTTTGAAGCAGGAAGGAGGTGATTGATTTTCAGAAAGATGACTCTTGCTGAGTTGTGATGTCAGGTTTGGAGGAACCCATCTTCCAGTTCCCACCTCTGCAGAGAGTGAATCTGATTGGATCAGGGGTCCAACTCCAGTCCAGTCATGTAACAGGAGGAGACGGTCACATGGCTGCCAAGGACCCACTTGCAGGGAAGTTTTCAGAAAAGATGTACTAGTTGTGCATGTGGGCTTCACTGGTGGCTCAGACAGTAAAGAATCGGCCTGCAATATGGGAGACCCAGGTTCGATCCCTGGGTTGGGAAGGTCCCCTGCAGTAGGAAATGGCTACCCACTCCAGTATTCTTGTCTGAAAAAAATCCCATGGACAGAGGAGACTGAAGAGCTACTGTCCATGGGATCACAAAGAGTCGGACCCAACTGAGCAACTAACACATTCACTTTCAGACGTGCCTGTGTGTTCAGTTGCTAAGTCGTGTCTAACTTTTTGCAACCCCATGGAGTGTAGCCCGCCAGGCTCCTCTGTCTATGGGAGTTTTCAGTCAAGAATATTGGTGTGGTTTGCCATTCCTTTCTCCAGGAGATCTTCCCATCCCAGGGATCAAACCTGTGTCTCCTGCATTGGCAAGTGGATTCTTTACTGCTGAGCCACCAGGGAAGCCCCAGAATCCCCTGGATAACTGTGACATTCGTTCACATGACACCATCACTTTCCACGAATGAAAACCCCAAGATTAACACTTCCCCCTAAATGTTCCCAGTCTCCTTCAGAGCAGGCAGCTTCTGGGGAGGGATGAGGACAAGGGATTTAGGGAAACACATTTGGCCAAAACATTTGTGTGTCTGTACACAAATGGCTGAATCACTCCTACTTCCTCCTCTGCAAAGTCAGAGATCATCACAAGAGCCAATGTGTCCTAAGCTGGCACACCATGATCTCATTGTAATGTCATTTTAATCTCAAGGGGCAGAAATTACAATCTCTGTTTTATAAAAGTAGAAATGAAGGTTGAGTGTATTTTAAAGCAGGAATAACTTCAAAGTCTATATACACTTCATCATTTTCCTCCCTAAATCTCCTAACCCTCTACATCAAATGATAAATTATTATCATTATTATTCTTAATAGCAATAACAGCAGTGTTCAATTAATAGTACTGTTACTATGGATGGTTTACATGTATAGTACATCAAGATTGCCAGGAGAAATATCAATAACCTCAGATATGCAGATGACACCACCCTTATGGCAGAAAGTGAAGAGGAACTAAAGGGCCTCTTGATGAAAGTGAAAGAGGAGAGTGAAAAAGTTGGCTTAAAGCTCAACATTCAAAAAAGTAAGATCATGGCATCCGGTCCCATCACTTCATGTCAAATAGATGGGGAAACAGTGGAAACAGTGGCTGACTTTATTTTGGGGGCTCCAAAATCACTGCAGATGGTGATTGCAGCCATGAAATTAAAAGATACTTACTCCTTGGAAGGAAAGTTATGACCAACCTAGATAGCATATTAAAAAGCAGACACATTACATTGTCAACAAAGATCTGTCTAGTCAAGGCTATGGTTTTTCCAGTGGTCATGTATGGATGTGAAAGTTGGACTATAAAGAAAGCTGAGCACCGAAGAATTGATGGTTTTGAACTGTGGTGTTAGAGAAGACTCTTGAGAGTCCCTTGGACTGCAAGGAGATCCAACCAGTCCATCTTAAAGGAGATCAGTCCTGGGTGTTCATTGGAAGGACTGATGTTGAAACTGAAGCTCCAATCCTTTTGCCACCTGATGTGAAGAGCTGACTCATTTGAAAAGACCCTGATGCTGGGAAAGATTGAGGGCAGGAGGAGAAGGGGGCAACAGAGGATGAGATGGCTGGATGGTATCACTGACTCGATGGACATGAGTTTGGGT
The DNA here is from genome assembly GCF_054371585.1 of Giraffa tippelskirchi. Lineage (NCBI taxonomy): Eukaryota > Metazoa > Chordata > Mammalia > Artiodactyla > Giraffidae > Giraffa > Giraffa tippelskirchi. The sequence goes on from NC_137287.1 coordinate 29,352,999, forward strand.
AAACTCCGGGAGTTGGTGATGGACAGGGAGGCCTGGCGTGCTGTGGTTCATGGGGTAGCAAAGAGTCGGACACCACTGAGCGACTGAACTGAACTGAACATCATGTTACAGGCATGGTTCTAAGCACTTCTGTGTTTGGAATTATTCATTTAACCCTCATAACAATCTATGGGATAAAATAGTATTATCACCTTTACTTTGCGCGTGTGGATACTGTCACTTTATTCATATCCCACTCTGTGAGACTCTGTGGACTATAGCCCTCGAGGCTCCTCTGTCCATGGGATTCTCTAGGCAAGAATAGTGGAGTGGGTTGCCATGCTCTGCTCCAGGGGATCTTACCCGACCCAGGGATTGGACCCACGTCTCTTATGTCTCCTGCATTGGCAGGCAGGTTCTTTACCACTAGCACTACTTAGAAAGTCCACCTTCACTTTACAGATAGGTAACTGAGACATTTAGAAATTAAGCAATTTGTGCAGTGTCCAGCTCTTTGCGACTCCATGGACTGCAGCACGGCAGGCCTCCCTGTCCATCACCAACTCCGGGAGTTTACTCAAACTCATGTCCATTGAGTTGGTGATGCATAAATGGTAGAGTCACATGAGTGGGGTGGGATGGATGGGGGTATGTGGTGAGTAGATGCAAACTAGTATGTACAGGGTGGAAAAGCAAAAAGGTCCTACTGTATAGGACAGTGAACTAAATTCAATATCTTAGGATAAGCCATAAGGGAAAGATACACAAAAGAATGTATACATATATATATATATACACACACACACACATATGACTGAATCACTTTTCTGTACTGCAGCAATTAACATAAGTCAACTATACTTCAATTTAAAAAGTTGAGCAACTTAAGAAAAAATCTTTTTTACTTCAACCCATTCTGTGTGCCCACTAGGAAATTTTGTTTTTAAAATTTAAAACAGTGAAGCATTGAAAACTGTGATATATAAAAACAAATAAATAAATAGCAAAGACGTAACTTGAACCCCAGCTCTTTGGCCTCAGAGTCTGGGTAGTTTATGTCATTCAGTTCTGTTCTTATTCATCTTCTCTCGTCTCTGTCTCCCTTCCTGCCACCCCCTTCTCTCTAGCTCTCCCATGCTCTCTCTCTCAACACACACACACACACACACACACACACACACACACACACACACACACACACACACACACCCCAAACTGGAAAAAAAACCAATTAGGACTATTATTATTCGCGAATTATTATCTCAATACTTTTTAAAGAGGACGCACAAGAGAACATATACTTTGTACAACTACTGTTCTTATACTATTATCATTGTCTCCATTTTACTGATAAGAAAACTGAGGCTCAAAGAGATGGGCTTCCCCAATGGCTCAAGTGGTAAAGAATCTGCCTGCCAATGCAGGAGACACATGAGATATCGGTTCAATCTCTGGGTTGGAAAGATCCCCTGGAGAAGGGAATGTCTACCCACTCCAGTATTCTTGCTTAGAAAATTCCATGGCCACAAAGAGTTGGACACGACTGAGCTCACATGCCATTTTACTGATAAGGAAACTGAGGCTCATTCAAGATAACACAGATTGTAGCTGAAAGAATCGAGATTCAAATCTAGGTCTGTTTTACTTCAAAGTTCTATTGATATGAGAACATGAAAACAATCTTCCCATCATTCTCTCTCCACTGTTTCCATTGAAGCCCTTCTTGAATGAACTTTGGGACCCTTGTGAGAAAATAAAGACAGAAATGCTAAAAAGTGTCTATTAGCCCTTAAATTTTGCCAGTTTCCACTCCATGACTCCCATATACCCAGACCAACATGTGTCTGCATTTTCACACAAAAAAGTCACACACAGGATTAATCTCCAGTATTTTCTGCTTCAGTTATGATTTCTGGCAAAGAAGTGAGTTATTTAGATTGTTAGTAGCTGACAGTCCCCATACATTGCTAGAGGAGGTTCAGCAGGGTAAAAGCTGACACTGTTTTGCTCTCTGCAAATATCTCACTCTCTTTCTCTTTCTCTCTGGTTACGATCTCTCCTTGCAGTTCCGTGTACTGAGTGGCGATGAATTATACATGTACTTTCTGAAGTTAAATGAAAGTTCCCCCACCTATTAAATTGCCAGCTTCCCAAATCTAACATAAATCTAATCCAAATACACTTAGGAAAATATTGTACTGTTTGTTCTTCTATTATTGGGTCTTTTTCTTTATTGTATCATGTATTCAAAGTGCCAAGAGCTTCTGCTTACTATATTTTCACCAAGGGATTACAGACCAGTCGAATGAGTCTGCAGCATGGCTAAGAGATGTTAGAAATCCACAAAACACAGTCTGAATCATTCCACCCCATCATGCAGGAGAAAGCTAGTCCACTGCCTTGGAAGTAATAAGCAGAAAGAGATAGGACTGCAGGAGAGGAGTCAAACTTCCAAATAAAAATCTTAAGGCAGAGAAAGCCAGAGCTACTTTCTAAGCCTTTCACTGATTTGCTATTGTCTACGAGTGAAGAAATAAACTTTAAGGGAAGCATCCTAGGTTCTTTGTGATGCAGTTTCTTTCTATCTGTGCATCTTTCTCTGGTCACACTTTCTTTTTTACCATTTCAAACTACAGCAGATTCTTGACATGTCATATTGAACAATCCCATTATCAATTATTTATGCATGACCCTGAGGTCTTTGAATAGATTAAGGTTTTTTTCTTTTTTAGTTGCAAGTAAAAGAAGTATAACTCATATTTAAATAAAAGGAAGAAATTGTTAGGCTATGCAACTAGAAGGAGCTCTCTAGGTGGTGCTAGTGGTAAAGAATCCACCTGCAATGCAGGAGATGCAAGAGACGTGGGTTCAATCCCTGGGTCTGGAAGATCCTCTTTAGTAGGAAATGGCAACCCACTCCAGTATTCTTTCCTGGAAAACTCCATGGACAGAAGGGCCTAGCAGGCTACCAGTCCATAGGGTCACAAAGAGTTGGACATGACTGAGTGCGCACATGCAACTAGAAGTTCCGGGATGTCAGAAGCTTCAGGTGTGGTTGGATCCAGGAGTTCAAATGCCATCACCAGGACTCAGCTTCCCACCATCTCTCTGTCCTGCTTTCCTTCTCTAAACTGTTGATGTCATTTTAGATAAGCTTTCTCCCCAAGTCAACAAGAAGGCCCCTGAGAATACTTGACTCACAACCTATCCCTTCAGCGAAATGAAAACAAAGACTGAGCTTATTTTTTTCCCATACTAGTAGAATATCTTCAAATATTTGCTAAAAATTTGAGTCAAGAAAAAATATCAGACTATTACTTATGGATATCCTAGTTGAGAGTATCTTTGGAAAAGTCAGATGATCTCGCAATATTGGGCCTTGGTTGGCAAATGGTAACCATAGGCTGGCTCCTTAGAAGTGCCCTGATACTTGAGCACATACTCTTTAGTTGATTACCATCCCTCCCACACTCTACTGTCTCCCAAACTCTAGAGCCAGGCATCAATGGTCAGTCATCACCGTACTCTCATTGTTTTTGTTTTAGAAGAAAAATATTTCTCTGTGGCCACGTCTTTAGGAAAAGTGGGTCAATTAATGAACAACTGAGAGACCCTTGTGAGTTTTCTTAGACCTGTTCCACTTCAATTATATAGATTGCCTACCTGGCTTTGGGGGGCATGGAAGTGTGAGTTTCCATGGGAATGACATGCTACTTGGATGGCATGATGAAGAGGAGAGTAACAGTACCCAGAGAGCCAGGGTCCAGGAGTGGACAGAATGGTACATACAGAATGGAGACACTGATGAAAATTCACCCACAGTTTGAATATTTCATTTCCTTCTCACCCCAAACCAAATTCCCTGCCCAGCTTTTGGTCCACAGCTGAACTGATAGCTCTTGGTGATGGTCCAAGGGCATATACATAGGAAATGCATTCCTCACCTTCCAAGTTGGTCATCCTCTTGGGATGGAGAGAAAGAACGCTCCAACTATTTTAAGAAGGCAGTGCTGTGGGTTGCTACATGCTTTCACCAAGGAAGCTTCCTTTCTGGGATCAGAATGATTCACTGCCTGCTTTTTGTCTGGGACCAGAAAAAAAAAATAATAATTAACATCTTTTATATGAATCTGGGTCCTGGTATACCTAAACAGAGACTTGGGTTCATAATAGGAACCCTCAAGTATGCATTTATTAAATTATTGATTATTTACTTGGTTCCCTTCATGATCCAGGGTCTTGTTTGGCTCTTTATTTAGCATAGAGGCCACTACAGTTGATCCCTTTTTAAAAAAGGAACATTATCAATTATTATCCCTCCATGTTTAAGTTGGAGAAAGTTGATTCCGGGAAGATGGGATGGCATGCCTGAACATGCCTGGGTGAGTCTGAGCAAAGTAACCTCACATTTCCGCTAAGCTCCTGGGAAAGGGGTTCTGATCTGATGAGGCTCTGTGCTGGAAGCCCTCACTTCAATATTTAACTATAATTAGCGAGAACCATCCATATGGTGACTCTTCTCAGGCCAGATGGGTGGTTGTCAGGTGGCACATGATCTTTGCTTCACTTTGAAGGAGACATGAGTAATCCTGGGGATATTAATCCAGCAAGGGCTATATTTATCTCCGTTTCTTTGGTTGATAACACATCCCTGTTTCTTCTCTAGGCATCTGGCAGGGAGGGACACAGGGCATAAGCACCAAGATGATCCTGCCCAGAGCTGATGCCTGCACTCTGAGGTTCCCACCTGATTCTACGGCCCCATCCTCCAGTGACCTCAGACACCCTCGAAGGCACAGATCATCAGAACCTGGCAGGGTGTCAGAGCCTCAGAGTCTGTCCAGGGAGTTTGACAGATGAGGAGACTGGGGCTCAGAAGGGGCATGGGATGGTCCACAGCAAGTTAAGGATACGACTGGTGTAACAGTCACATGACCTCTCCCTAGTTTCATGTGGGAGTGACAACCTATTTTGCATGTGCTGAAGCAAAGCATGAAAAATTATATGGTTGCCATATTTTAAGAGACTACAGTTCCTTTTAAAAGGAACCAGAGGGGGTAGACATTTTCAGCATATATATGGTATAAACAAAATCAGAAAAGCTATCACACTTCAGGGTAGTTCCATAAACAACCTACTCCATCCATTTCCCTCTTTCTCCTTAATGATGGCTCTGCATCTCATCTCAACTCCGTCATCCTCACCCTCCCACCTAACTTGTCTTCTTCATGTTTTATGGACCACATTCCCAAGGAGGCTGGTCTGATTGGCTCTGCTGATAGTCATCAACTTCATTGGCCATTCTACTTTGCCTCCTTGGTCGTTGGCCAGTCAATGGACGAACTACAGAGCCCAGATTCAATGCCCCATGGCGTCAGCAGCCTAGCTGAGTAAGGACTGAGGCAGGGACCATTTTAGCTAGAAGAGGATGTTGTGCATGGTGAACTTTGGGTTGAAAAAGGTAGGATTTTGTTAATGACTTTATTACTAACATTCTTTATTAAAATCATAACATTGTAAGAGGTACCTAGAATAGTCATAGAATCAGAACGTACACTAGTAGATGCCAGGGGCCGGGAGCAGGGTACTTAGTGCTTAATGGGAATAGAGCTTCAGTTTAAGAAGGTGAAAAATTCAGGAGATGGCCGATAGTGAGAGTTGCACAACAATGTGAATGTCCTTGGTGCCACTGAAATGTGCAGTTAAATATGGTTAAAATAGTATCTTTTATATTATATGAACTTTACCACAAAAAAATTAAAACATTATAACATACTTTTGAGTGCTGCCCGACTCCAGTTTAAGATTATTTTCTTAATTTTCACACAGTCCTACAGGGTACATATTTTCTCATTTTATAGATAAGGAAATGGGGTCCAGAAATTCCATAATTTGCTGAAGGTAACACTAATGCAGCTTTTAAAATGCTGTCTTGACCCAGTTTGGAGGCCCTGGCTAGAGGTTAATTAGTTCTTTTTGTGCAGAAACGTCCACACCCAAGCACCTCTGTAATGGGCTCACACTCCAGGCAGATCTGTCCACTCCAAGGACCCTAGACCAGGTAATCTAGGAGAGCAACTATGCCCCAAGGCTGAAATTACTCAATGAGCCAATCTTACACCTGCTCACTCTGCCTCTCCTTTTCCTTCCTGAAGAAACCACAATAAAGGAGCCTGACCACAGTCTCCCTCTCCCCCTGCCTCATGGTGGACCTGGTGCCTCCCTGAGTGCCCCTACATGGCATGCTCTTTCTCCCCAGGGAGCTGTGAGTGTGACAAATCACAAAACTCTACCTGCTTCTCTCTCTTGATCTGCGTCTGGTCACACCATACCTCACCCAAAGTAATATGGTTAAGAGCGACATAACTGGGAAGAAGTGGAGTGGGGGTGGTGAACCCAAGCAGCCTGGCATGATGAGCTATACACACGATTATGTTGCCCTGTCTCTCATTCACTGCCAAGCACACCCTCCAGGGACGGGGTACAACCAACTTGTTAATCTGTGTTGACTCTGGCATAGACAGAGTTGCTATAAACAGCTTCAGCCCCGCCTTCCCAGAGTATCTTTCACCTCTATTTCCAGTCTGGGTATCTCTTAGTTCCTACTTTGAAGGTCCGTGATAGTAAGTAAAAATTTCTGTCAACATGACCTGGCAAAGTTTGTGAAATCTTTCCTATTTCTTATAGTTGTTATTGCTGTTGTTATTATGCATTTTATTCATATCTTATTATTTTGTATTTTCTTATTGCTGTTGTTATTTTGCAATTTATTAGTAGTCTGGAAAGCCTTTAAGATCTAATATTATGAACTTTAACTGTAATAAAAAAGAAAAAGGAAGAGATTCAAAATGCAGGTGGCACATATCTGTGACTTTGGACAAGTTATCTTTCTGAGTCTCAGTGTCTTCATCTGTAAAATGAGAACAATACTTCCTACCTTACAGAGTTATTGTGAGGGATGAATGAGAAAAGGCCCATGGAAGTGCCTAGGAGAGCCTCTGGAACCTAGTACTTGCTCAGCAAGTATTTCTCTCCTGGCTTGAATAAGTCTTTAGGCAGCACCAATGTGCCGTCTATGTGGGTCTCCATGCTATGGCTTCTCATTCAACATTACAACAACCCTATGAGGTCAATACTATTAGTATATCATTTTATGGGTGAGGAACTTGTCTGCATTCACACTGCAGGTGAGCAGTAGAGCTGGATTTTACCCTGGCTGCTGCCAGTAACCAAAATCTGAGCTCTTCCCAAAATACCAGGTTTCTGAGCAAGGGTCTGGAAGGTGTTGTCTGTCAGGTCAGCCCTCCTGACCTGACTATCCTCTTTCTTCATTTGCTGTTTAATAGACATTTGAGATAGAGACTCTGTGTATGTGTGTGTGTCTGCTTCTGCGCCAGCTTGGCTTTCTGCAATAGATTGGATTTAGAAGATTTGGGCCAAAGAGGCCAGGCAATGAAGCATGGATTAGCTGGGTCATAGCATAGAGGCCGTGAAAGAATTCTAAATTGAACCTCACCCCCAAAACAGAAAGACCTATGTGAGCCCATATCCAACTTCTGGTGTATTTGTTTCCTAGGGCTGCTGTGATAAAGTAGCATGAATTAGGCCACTTAAAACATCACAAATGTATTATATCACAGTTCCAGAGGCCAAACATCCAAAATCAAGGTGTAGGCAGAACTATGATCTCTCTGAAAATACTAGGGAAGGAACTGCTCCAGGCCCTTCTTCTAGCTTCTGGCAGCCTCAGGGGCCTCCTTCACTTACAGATGCGTCACTCCTGTCTCACGGCCATCTTCTCCCTTTGTGTCTGCTCATTACCTTCCTTCTGTGTGTCAGTTTCTGTGTCCAAATTTCCTCTTTTTACAAGGACACCAGTCATAGGCCATGGTGGTTTAGGGATCCCCTTTATGAGATCTCCCTGGTGGCTCATCAGTAAAGAACCTGCCTGACAATGCAGGAGACATAGGTTCGATCCCTGGGTCAGGAAGATCCTATGGAAAAGGAAATGGCAACCCACTCCAGTATTCTTAACTAGAAAAATCCCATGGACAGAGGAGCTTGGCGGGCTACTGTCCTTGGAGTCTCAAGAGTTGGACATGACTGAAGTGACTAAACAGCAATGACAATACCCTTAATGACTTCATTTTACCTTGATTACCTCTGTGAAGATCTTACTTCCAAGTAAGGTCATATTCTCAAGTAGTGAGAGTTAGGACTTCAGTGTATATTAAAGGATGGGGGATAAGACGTGGCCCATAAATCTTGGGTCCTCTGTATAGGAATCAGGATTCAGGAATTGTTCTTTCCATGGGAAGAACTAATCCCATGGACAGAGGAGCTTGGAGGGCTACAGCCCATGGAGTTGTAAAGAGTCAGACACAACTGAGCAACAAAGCACAGCACATGGAAAGAACCAAAAGAAGCAGGAAGAATTGTTAAAATCAAAGGTGGGATTCACACAGTCTCTTATTTAGGACCATAGTATATAGAACTGGAGTAGAATATCCAACTCTAAGAAGGGTGGGCAGGTAACATTTGCGGAGCTCCTACTATGTGCCAGGATCCTTCACACTTTACAATCTGTACCCTATTTAGCTCAGTGAGTAATGGGTAAATAAATATTCATATCCATTCATCGATGTTTCAGAACAAAATCTTGGGTAGGGGGTCATATTGTCTCCATTTTACAGAAGAGAAACATGAAATTCAGAGAAGGGAGAATGCCTCAGCTGGCAGGATTAGATTTCCAGATCAGGAGCAGTGAAGTGCTTCTCCTGATGGCCATCAGTCTTGAGAATTGGTAGTGGCCAACCCCAGCTCAGACCTCAGACAACTGGGCCAATGACCACCAAGAGGCAGATTCTTCCTCTTAGGAATGGTGAAAACATGAAAAACCCAAGGAAGAGAAAACCAAATGCAGAGTTCATTGACGAGTGCCAACTGTATCCCCAATGAGGAGAGAAAAGGATATCTCTTCTTGATGCTCAACTTTGACATAATAAATTTTGAAACTTGGCTTGAAAACCCAAAGATCAATAAACCTCAGTTTTCTCATCCTGAAAACTGGGGACATGAACTTGGTTGAGGAAATCAAATGGATCGAGATGAGTGTAAAAACAGAAGCAAAAGGCAAGAGAGAAAGGAAAAGATATACCCAACTGAATGCAGAATTCCAAAGAATAGCAAGGAGAGATAAGAAATCCCTCTTAAGCGAACAATGCAAAGATATAAAGGAAAACAATAGAATGGGAAAGACCAGAGGTCTCTTCAAGAAAATTGGAGATATCAAGGGAATATTTCATGCAAGAATGGACATGATAAAGTACGGCATCAGTAAGGAACTAACAGATGCAGAAGAGATTGAGAAGAGGTGGGAAGAAGAAATAGAACTATACAAAAAAGGAATTAATGATCCAGATAACCACGATTGTGTGGTCACTCACCTAGAGTGAGACATTCTAGAGTGTGAAGTCAAGTGGACCTTAGGAAGCATTACTATGAAAAAAGTTAGTGGAGGTGATGGAATTCCAGCTGAGCTATTTCAAATCCTAAAAAAAAATGATGCTGTTAATGTGCTGCACTCAATACGTCAACAAATTTGGAAAATTCAGGAGTGGCCATAGCACTGGAAAAGGTCAGTTTTCATTCCAGTCCTAAAGAAGGGCAATGCCAAAGAATGCTCAAACTACCATTCCATTTTGCTCATTTCATATGCTAGCAAGGTAATGCTCAAAATCCTTCAAGTTAGGCTTCAGCAGTATGTGAACCGAGAACTTCCAGATACACAAGCTGGATTTAGAAAAGGCAGAGGAGCCAGAGATCAAATTGTCAACATTTGTTGGCTCACAGAGAAAGCAAGGGAATTCCAAAAAAGCATCTACTTCTGCTTCATTGACTACGTTAAAGTCTTGACTGTGTGGATCATAACAAATTGTGGAAAACTGTTAAAGAGATGGGGACAGTAGACCACCTTACCTGCCTCCTGAGAAACCTGCATACATGCAGGCCAAGAGGCAACAGTTAGAACTGGACACGGAACAAAAGACTGGTTCAAAATTGGGAAAGGAGTATGTCAAGGTTGTATATTGTCATCCTGCTTATTTAACTTCTATGCAGAGTACCTTATGTGTAATGCTTGGCTGGATGAATCACAAGTTGGAATTAAGATTGCCGGGAGAAATATCAACCACCTCAGATGATACCACTCTAATATCAGAAAGTGAAGAGGAACTAAAGAGCCTCTTGATGAGGGTGAAAGAGGAAAGTGAAAAAGCTGCCTTAAAACTCAACATTCAAAAAACTAATCATGCCACCAGGTCTCATCACTTCATGGTAAATAGAAGGGGAAATAGCGGAGACAGTGACAGATTTTATTTTCTTGGGCTCCAAAATCACTGTGGATGGTTATTGCAGCCGTGAAATTAAAAGACACTCGCTCCTTGGAAGGAAAGCTATGACAAATCTAGACAATAGATTTGCTGTATTAAAAAGCAGAGACATCACTTTGGCAACAAAAGTCCATCTAGTCAAAGCTACGGTTTTTCCATTAATCATGTATGAATGTGAGAGTTGGACCATAAAGAAGGCTGAGCACTGAAGAATTGATGTTTTCAAATTGTGGTGCTGGAGAAGACTCTTGAGAGTCCCATGGACAGCAAGGAGATCAAACCTGTCAATCCTAAAAGAAATCAACCCTGAATATTCATTGGAAGAACTGATGCTGAAGCTGCAGCTCCAATACTTTGGCCACCTGATGCAAACAGCCAACTCATTGGAAAAGACCCTGATGCTGGGAAAGATAGAAGGCAGGAGGAGAAGGGAGAAACAGAGGATGAGATGGTTGGATGGCACCACCAGCTCAATGGACATAAGTTTAAGCAAACTCTGGGAGATAATGAGGGACAGGGAACCCTGGTGCACTGCAGTCATGGGATTGCAAAGAGTTGGACAAGACTTAGCTACTGAACAACAACAAAAACAGAAAAACATGATGAAAAGGTTGGTCTTTTTAATCTCCATGGTTGGAGTTAGAGCAGAAATGGTTTGGAGCTAGATAAGATGATCTTTTCTGAGAGATGAGGCCTTTGTTATTCTATGTAACAAGGTTATGGAGTACTCTGATTTTTTTTTTTTTTTGGAGTATAATTGCGTTACTGTGTTGTGTTAGTTTGTGCTGTACAACAACATGGGTCAGCCATGTATACACATGTATTTCCTCTCTTGAGTCTCCCTCCCACGCCCTACCCCACCCTCTAGGTCGTCACACAGCACTGAGCTGAGCTCCTTGTGCTATGTAGCAGCTTCCCGCAAGTTGTCTGTTTTGCAACACATGGTAGTGTGTATATGTCAATGCTACTCTCTCAATTTGTCCCATCCTCTTTTCTCCCCCCATGTCCACAGTCCATTCTCTACATCTGTGTCTCTACTCATGCCCAGCAAATAGGTTCATCAGTATCATTTTTCCAGATTCCATATATATATATGTAAATATATGATATTTGTTTTTCTCTTTCCAACTCACTTCATTTTGTGTGATAATCTCTAGGTCTATCCATGTTGCTGCAAATGACATTATTTCATTCTTTTTATGGCTGACTAATACTTCATTGTATATATGTACCACATCTTTATACATTCTTCTGTCTATGGGCAACTAGTTACTTCCACGTCCTGACTATTGTATACCGTGCTGCCGTGAAATAAGGGTACATGTATCTTTTTGAATTATAGTTTTGTTTTCAACAAAGCAGCAGAAATTATGTCAGAGCAGAGCCACCAGAGAATTCCTCCACCCCCATGTGTTTTTAGCTGCAGTTTTTTGATGCTAAAAAAAAACTAGATGGTTACCTTATGACTAGGTAGTTTAGGGACCAGATATTTACACACTGATTTTCATTCTGTTTCCATTTTAGGACATCCTTGCTAATCTCTCTCTTCCATCTTTCCCAAATGTTTTGGTAAATAAGTGGGTTATTATCTCTCAAAGTTAGACAACTTGTTCCTTCAAATGCAGGATGTGACTCTTGGCTCTGAGGGTGAGATTGTTAGATGTCCAGAAGCTCCATTCACCCTGGATGCTGTGAAATATACCTGACACCAAAATAGGCAGACTTGACAACCCCACCCTCCTGCATATCAGAAGGGTAATGTTTGTGATCTATATGCATCTTGGTCAAGTGGACGTCTGGGGATCAGCTTGAGACTTATTGAAAATTTCAACAGGGTGATAACATTTCACACATTACCCAGACCAGCTTCCTCCTTTCCGGATGATCTGAAGAACCAGATGAACCTTTGATTGCACCTGAAAAGGCTCCAGAACCAAAATGGCCCTGCCTGCCCCTGGCTATGGTTTTACTTCACTTCCCTTGAAAGAGAGAAGTCAAGCTGTTTGGTGTTTGGATGGATGCTTCAATCATACATGTGCACTGATGACCCCTAATCTGCAAGGTCCAAGAGCTGGACCAGAGAACATCCTCCTTCCTGCACTGAAGAACATTTTCCTTTCTGCACAGAAGGGTAGCTCTTCCTGGCCTCTGACTTCTGAAGACAGACACTGCAGAGGACCTCTTGCCAAGAAAAGAAGCAGGATGAAGGGCCAGATATATTTTTTTGAAAGTTTTTTTTTAAAAAATTGCTTGTTTATTTGTTTATTTATTTATGACTGCACTGGGTCTTCATTGCTGGACATGGGCTTTCTCTAGTTGTGGTGAGTGGAGGGAGGCTACTCTTTAGTTATGATACACAGGCTTCTCATTGCAGTGGCTTCTCTTGTCACTAAGCATGGGCTCTAGGCATGCGGGTTTCAGTAGTTGCAGCTTGCAGGTTCTAGAGTTGGGGTTCACTAGTCGTGGCACATGGGCTTAGTTGCCCTGTGGCATGTGGGATCTTCCAGGACCAGGGATTGAACCCATGCCCTCTGTAGTGGCAGGTAGATTCTCAACCACTGGACCACCAGGGAAGCCCATGATTGGATATCTTTAAGTATTAGTTGCTCACTTGTCTCTGACTCTTTGCGACCCCATGGGCTGTAGCCCACCAGGCTCTCTGTTCATGGGGTTTCCCAGGCAAGAATACTGGAGTGGGTTATTGTGCCCTCCTCCAAGGGATCTTCCCCACCCAAGGATCAAACCCTGGTCTCCTGTGTCTCCAGCATTGGCAATGGGGTTCTTTACCACTAGCGCCACTTGGGAAGCCCCAATATGACTACAGAGAATTTCTCATTTTTTTTTCTGGTGGCACCTCTTTGCTTAAGATCTACCTTCAGTCATTTCTCTAGACTCCAGCCACCCCCTCTTTCTTTTTCTAAATATCACTATCCAAATTATACCCCCAACCAGATTAGCAAGAAGGACAACCTGCCCAAGATCATGGGGAGCATTTTCTGAAGGATGTTAGGGAATAGAGATAGAACATGAAGGCAATCGAATGTACATCAAGAACTGTAGCAGCTATTTAATGCATATCAGGTTATCATGGCAACCTGGGGTAAGTATTATAGTTACAATTATAGTATTATTGTTTCCATTCTCCAGACAGGAAAATAAAGATCAGGAAGATTCAATGACCTGTTGGAAGTTATACTGCAAACATATAGTGGAGCTGGAATCAGAACCCAGGGCTGGTCTGGACAAGAGACAAGGTCATTTTAGAAGGGAAGCTTGAGATTACAGCTATAAAATATCGCAAAATGTTGAAGCCAGGGAGGAAAAAAAAAAATCCACTGTGACGGAGGAGAGCAGATGAAGCAGAAATGTGGGAAAACTGAAATATATGCATTTCTCGTTTTTTTTTTTTTAATCTAACACTCTTTATGGAACTTAAGTCATTTTGTAAGCTTTGAAACATAAAAATGTATTATGTATAATGTGCTTTGCTCATAAAATTATCATGTTTGGTGTATTTAAAGACATGAGAACACGGGAAGAAGGAGAAGAGTTTGAGGGGAATAGCTTTCTTTCTTTCTTTTTTTTTTTTTTTGAAAAAAGTTAAAAGGTTTTGAAGGGAAAAAAATGTTAAGTAAAGATTTTCTATTTTTTTCACCAGATGTTCATGATTCTATTTGCAGCCATTAACTTTTCCCTTTTTCTGTTAACTTTCAGGAACCCTCAAACTGACCCTCATGGGTTCTTCCATCTGCCCCGGGCCCAAAGTTCAGCATCATTTTCCCCACCCCCTGGGGATATCCCCTCCTTCTCGTTAGTTGTGGACACTTCACAACTCTAGCACCCTTGATTTTTCTGGCCCTTTCTCAAGTACCAGCCTTCCATCCAGCTTTCTGTTCAGTAGCTCTTACTTGGTTCTGCCTCTTCATGATAAACTACTCCTTCTGAGTAGTTAGTGTCTATAGTAGTTCACCGTGGCTTCTAGTCATCTCACTGAGATGATTCATGATCCTTGGGATTGGCTGGGTACTAGATAAAGAGGACTGCTTCTCTAAGACTTTTAGAGGGGTCAGGCCATGGAACTCCCCTTCGCTACACCTGTACACCTGGGGGACTCAGTCCTACTCTAGGGTTCCTGATCTGAGGAATGGAGTGTGGGCTTGCATGTCACTCCCAGTTGGCCTCTTGGTCAAGTGCCCATCCCCTCTGTCCCAGATCAAGCCAAGGTTTTCAAAGGAATTTTGCTAAAGACTGGAAATAACCTACAAAGCGAAACTATGATTGTTTAAATTACAACATCTCCACAAAGTGCGATGTGTGCTGCTCCGTCGCTTCAGTCGTGTCTGACTCTTTGTGACCCTATGAGCTGTGGCCCCCAGGCTCCCCTGTCCATGAGATTCTCCAGGCAAGAATACTGGAGTGGGTGGCCGTGCCTTCCTCCAGGGAATCTTCCCGACCCAGGGATCGAACCTGCATCTCCTGTGTCTCCTGCTAAAATGGGATGACATGCAGCTATCAAAATATTAAGACAGAGCTATGTCTACCAAATATGGTACCATCTTTAAGGAAATTTAACTGATTCAGGTAACATACAAAGTTAGGTGGAACTATTTCCTGTTTACATAAGAAAGAGTAGAAATGGATTGATAGGTGCATTTTGCTTATATGTCCATAAGATATCTTACAATCTTTACAAGCCCCAGGAAACTATGACAGAGAGGTGACCTAGGGGATGAAAGATAAGGAGCAGGAGAGATTTAATTTTGACCAAATATTATTTACAGTGCTTGCTTTCTATCACTCACATGTATTACCTTTTGATAGCTGGCTAACCAGATAGCTAGGTAAATGAATAAATAAATGAAAATTTAAAGGTATTTTGATACATTATATGCATTGAGTAAGTTTGCTATAAATTTATTAAATGAAAAATTTGCTAATTGATCAAGTCACCACTGCATAAGGGACAGCAGGCATGTAGTCTAGTAAATCTGAAAAATCTGTTTGTCTCTGTGGAAGGAAGGCAAATGAACTTGCCTCTAGATGGTCTTTCAGTCATTTCGTTAGTTCTACAACAAACATGAACTGAGAACTCACATGTTCTAGCACTGAGGTGCACATCTGCGCTGCAAAGGTGAATAAGACACAGCTGATCCTTCTGCATCTCACAGTGATCAGGAGAGGTAAACACCTCAATAAATCACTAGCTCAATGTAATAAAAGCTCAACCCAAAGATCCTGGGGGATAATCCACTAATGGGATTATGGGAGGTCTGGAGAAGACATTGAATAACTTCAGAGATGAAAAGATCCTTAGGAATCTTCTAGTTCAATCTCTTGCTGAAAAAGCATAAGAAACAGACATGACCAAAGTCAAGCAGGAACAAAATGACAGAACTGGATGTATAAGCCAAATTGTGCTCATGCTCAATTGCTCAGTTGTGTCTAACTGTGCGATCCCATGGACTGTAGCCCACAAAGCTCCTCTGTCTATGGGATTTCCCCAGAATGAATAGTGGAGTGGGTTGCCATTTCCTCCTCCAGAAGATCTTCCCAACCCACAGATCGAACCAGTGTCTGCTGCATTGGCAGGCAGATTCTTTACCACTGAGCCACCTAGGAAGCCCATGAGCCAAATAGAAATGTTTAATTTTGCTGCGTGATAAATATCCTCAATATCTCAACAGCAGACAATAATAAGCATCTGTGTAGCTCCAGTTCTCTGGGTTGGCTGGGAGTGGGCAAGGTGGCTCTGTTCTTCCCTGTGTGCCTTTCATCTATTGTACTACCCTGGGCATATTCTTCTCCTGTCATGGCAGAGATACAAGAAAGCAAAGAGAAGCATGCAAGGCCTCAGAAGGCATAATTGCAGAACTGGTACCATGTCATTTCTGCCTCATTCTCTTGACTAAAGAAAGTTACTGGCTGAACCTAAATTAGAGGAATGGGAAATTGTTTTCCACTCCTTTGGTGGAAGAACATAAAAGTTATAAGGCAAGAGGCATGGCTAGAGAGAAGGGTGAAGAAGAGTCAACGACAAAACCCACACAAATTTTAACTCACATCTTTTGGTCCCAAGCCCAATGCAGGAGGCTACCTCTTAGGAAAAATAGTTGCTAATGTACGGTAGTCCTGTAGACTAGGCACTTGTAATCACATTGGTGTAGTTAAGGAGGAAAATAGATCCTTTCTAGCAAACTGGCATCTGGAAATTGATCTTCTCCTCTTTCAAAGCTGTTGCAACCTGTCCAAGGTTTTGCAGAAGTGTGCAGGGGCTAGAGGGGTTGGTGGTGAGGGGCACCTGCTCCAGGCCAGTTTGAAATGGAGAGTAGAGGGAAGGGGGGCCAGGAGAAACAACACTCTTATCTTTGCATAATTGTTAAAAATAGAATCTTTTCAGCTATTTGGTCAGATAATATATTAATATATGGACATGTGAAAATGATGAATCATTTCAGATGAGACAAGTGTCAAAGTACAGCCTTGGGGCTCAAAGAAACGCAAGATTTAGTGCCTTTAAGTGAGCTGGCTGATCTGCCAACCAGAAGGCTCAGGTTCCACCCCAATAGGCCCCGCCCCTAAAAGGCCCCACCTCCAAGAGGCCACAGTGCTAACAGGCTCCAACCAATCAGGCTCCACCCCAAGCAGGCCCCGCCTTCAGGCTCCCCTTCCTCCCTGGTTAGGACTTCGCTGTGCCTCCAATGGATTGGGCAGGGAGAAGAGTTACTAGGACTCGACTTATTCTGTTAGGAAGCATAACCTGGAGCATTACTTTCACAGAGTGATAATGCCTAGTGTTTCCTACAGGCAAGACTTCTAAAAATTGGTAAACACTGTGGCAAGAACTGAAATAACTGTTATCACAGTGTTTAACACCTAAATTGTGTATATTGTTGCTGGGGAAGAAGCAAATTTGGCTGGTGGGTGTTGAGGAGGTTGTTTTCGGGATAATCAGGTTGCAAAGACATTCTATGATGAGTCACCAAGTTACTGATAATAAGGCACAAAGAGAAGAGAGACAAAAATAATAACATTAGCTACCACACAGGGAATACCTATGATGTGCTGGATATTGCTGCCATATCATTTTTCTCACTACCCCAGTACAGTAGAGACAGGTACATGACCTAATATCAACCAATCCGATTCTTTCCTGGGACTCTGACTCTTAAGTGAAATGGTGCAAGGATCATGGACACCACTGAGGTTTGTTTATTCCAGTGTTAGCATCTGGGTGAGACCACTGTGCTGGTTAATTTTATGTGTCAACTTGACTGGATCACTGGCTGGTCTGAATAAAGTGGATTGCTACTCTCAATGTGGATGGGCCTCAATCAGTTGGAGACCTGAACAGAAAAATAGAGTCTTCCTTGGTGACTGAGATGGTAAAGAATCTGCCTGCAATGCAGGAGACCTGACTTTGATCCATGGGCTGGGAAGATCCCCTGGAGAAAGGAATGGCAACCTACTCCAGTATTCATGCCTGGGGAATTCCATGGACAGAGGAACCTGGTGGGCTAAAGTCAGTGGGGTTGCAAAGAGTCAGACATGACTGAGCAACTAACACTTTACCTTTTTATAAGGGAAAATGTGCTCTCTCTTCCCATTTTCAAGCTGGAACATTGGTCTTTTACATCAGACTGGAACTTAGTCAACTTCCTTGATTCCCAGGCCTTCGAACATGGATTGGAATTACACTGCCAGCTTTTATGAGTCTACAGTAGAAAGTGGAACTTCTCAACCTCTATAATTATGTGAGCCAATTCCATATAATTAATTTCTTTGATAGTTAGATGATAGGTAGATAGATGAAAGATAGGTAGGTAGGTAGATAGTTGTTGTTTTTCAGTCTCTAAGTCATGTTCAACTCTTTGGAACCCCATGGACTGCAGCATGCCAGGCACCCGTGTCCTTCAGCATCTCCAAAAGTTTGCTCAAATTCATGTCCATTGAGTCAGTGATGCTATCTAGCCATCTCATCCTCTGCTGCCTTCTTCTCCTTTTGCCTTCAATCTTTCCCAGCATCTATTGACTCTTTCTCTGGAAAATCCTGGCTGATATAACCATCAAGAGGTTTGTGCTACCACGACCTTTTGGAGAGGCCCAGACACTCTTTACTGTCTGCTTTGTTCTATACTGGAAGTTCCTGCATGTATTTTTAATTAATTCCTTTTGGCTTAAGCAATTCAGAACCAGATTCTGTTGCTTGTGACCAAAGAATCATAGCTGCTGATGTAGCTTAGTAGATCGGTAAATACTATTCCTCTCTAAAAATAAAAACAAACAAAAGCAAAACAAAACAGAAACCCCACAAAATCAATTGCAAGTCATAGAGATGAAGCTATGTCACACAGTTAATGAGTGGTGGGGTTGTGATTTGAAATCAAGACCCTGCGCTCTTTTCCCTTTGTCCATTGGGGTTGCCAATCAAAAGGTGACTGGAAACTGATCTGGGATTCTGGAGGAGGCTCTTCACCAACTCTGAGCTATAGAAACTTCCAGAGGCAGATGACCTGGCTCATTCTGCAGCAAGGGAGATACTCACAGGTCAAAGGTTCATAGAATAAAGGGTGTCAAACCTGATTCAATGCCAAGTGCTGAATCTGGGGTCTGCCACTAAGTTACTAGAGGTTCTGTTATTAAACCAAACTTGAGTTTCCTTGCTTGCATGCAGTAAAGCCAATCTACTGACACCCATTTATAGTGAAGGAAAGTGCAATGTTTTTTTGCAAGCACTAAACAAGTTCAGGATAGCTAATGGTCAAAATGCCCAATCTCCTCAATAGGTTTTAGCAAAGCATATTTAAAGGCTAAGGGACAGAGGGGCATCCCAGGGGCTGCGATCAGTTCATGCACAGTTCTCTGATTGGCTGTTGGTGAGGTCACAGGGGTTAACATTATCAGTCCTTAGGCTCCAATAGGCCTGGGGGCTATGTGCTGATGGTCATCAAGTTGCTAATGTCTTCCATTTGGTGAGCATTTCAGATCTGTAAAACAACTCAGGAAATCTGCATTAGACACTGTTATCTAGGTTCTTCAGAAAGGAGCTAAAGTGGAGAAAATGGAGGAAGGGACTGTCCAGGAAAGGCCCCATAGGGACCTGCTCCATTATGGGACCTGCTCCATTATAGAACCTGAATTGGAACCTGAGTCTCTTAACCCCAGAGCCCATTGCTGTTTTGTTCCACGCTAACCTACCATTTCACTTGAGAGTTTCATTTTAACAGGATAAGAAGCAATTATAATTGCAGATTTTTCTTTTTCCTGGCCTTGCTTCAAATTCAAATATCAAAACAAATGTAAAACCAAAGTTTAAACAAGAACCATCCCCACTGGAAAAGCCACACGTGTTCTGTTCTTCACCCTGTTTTTGTCAGCTCTGTGCACATCTCTGCACTGAAGTCCCTAGAAAAACCTTTGTTGGGACCTAGACAGACCCCAGAAGAGTCTGAGCTGAGAGCCCAGGCCTCCTGCTATCAACTCAGAGCTGCACCTAGTGGACAGATGGTTATCGTTTAGTCACTCAGTCATATCCGACTCATTTGCTATCCCATGGACTATAGCCCGCCAGGCTCTTCTGTTCATGGGATTTCCTAGGCAAAAATACTGGAGTGGTTGCCATTTCTGCGGAGCCTTGTACTAAGGTTACTGGATAAAAATCTCTGGAACTGACCAAGCCCAATAGCAACTGTTGCCATGAGCCTCCAGATCTAAACCCGCCAGTTCCCTGACCCCGTATTAGGTAAACTATCCACCCTATAGTATCCTAGTCTTTCCTGGTGGCTCAGTCAGTAAAGGGTCTGCAAACAGTGCAGGAGACCTGGGTTCAATCCCTGGGTTGGAAAGATCCCCTGAAGAAGAAATATTCTAGCCTGGGAAATCCCATGGACAGAGGAGCGTGGTGAGTGACAGTTCATGGGGTCGCAAGAGTTGGACATGACTGAGTGACTAAACCTACCTACCTATAGCAGCTTAACCAATCACTTAATGCCACCATATCCATAGGAATTTTCTCTGTCTTGAGGCTAGAAAAATTGGCTACTAGCCTGCGAAAGCGTTCAGCTCTCCCTTGAGCTGGTCCACTGTTCTAACAGTGTCTCCCACTCTCATAAACTTTATTCTCCCCTCATTCTGCCTCGTGTCTGGAAATTCTTTTCCAACCTGCGTGGACCATGACAATTTTCTTCTCCAGGGGATCTTCCTGACCCAGGGGCAGGCAGATTCTCTACCACTGAATCACCTGGGAAGCCCAGTGGACAGATATGAAAAGGCTTAAAATTCAGACCTGGGGAACCACACCCTCACACACATACACACACACACACACACTCACCCCCATCCCCAAGGTCGGGGAGCCAGAAATAAATGAAGGAAAGCTTTCTTGAGCTTGGTCTCTTTCCAACCAGAGCCTTCGCTGTACTGTTTCAAATCTGTGTCAGGCAAGGAGGAGAGTCTGCTTTATTCTTGTGTGATAAATCCTTATCATTGCAGGGTTTACCTCTTAGTGTCACGTTGGTGACTGAGATATTTGAGAGTTCTCCAAACAGATCTCTTAGGGCAGGAAAAATGCTGCTGGCTGGAGAGCTTTCTCGCCAAACAGTTGGGTTTGTTTTGCAAAAAAATAAGTATGGTGAAATGAGTCCATGAGGACTGCCTTAGTCTTCATTGGCGCACAAAACTGAGAATGTAGGCTGGACCCGCATCTTGCAGGGCTTTGGATGTCTGCTGAGGAGTCTGCACTTGACTTAGAAGGTGATAGGGGACCGTGGAGGTGGGGTTTTGTTGGTTTGTTATATTTCTAGTGGAAGATGGCTGTGATTCAGTTTATTTAATCATTTTGCAAATATTAGGCACCTACTACATTCCAGCTACTCTTTCAGGGCCTGGAAATTTCATAGAGGATGAACCAGACAGACATAAGTAGGTCTTTATGAAACTTCTATTCATCTAGAATAGTGGTTTTCAACCAGGGGCAATATTGCCTTCCCAGGGGGCATTTGGAAATGTCTTCAGGCATTTTTGGTTTTCATAACTAGGGAGGGGGAGGCAAATTTGCTACTGGTAGATAGGAATGAAGACCATGGATCCTAGAGAACACAGGACAGGCCCCAGAACCGAGAACTGACAAAATACCAGTGATACAAAGGTTGGAAATCCCTGACCTAGTAAGTCATAAGCTCATGAATGGTAAAGATATTTTCCCCTGGCATATAAATCATAGACACTACTGCAGTGCTGGACACAGAGGATAAATAGTGGAGAAAATTAGATAAGGCATACATAGGCTTTAGAAATTTATATCATTTATATACCACAGTCAAATATTGGATATTTCAGATAGAAACTCTGAGCACCAAGTGGGAGGTCCAGAAAGTCAAACATGAGGTGTTTCCAACCTTAGGGTCTCAGGGTACTTTTGAGGAAAAAAATGCATGAAACTCTGGATATCAGGAAGATTCTAAAACAAAAAGCCATTGCCTTTGATGTTTGCTGTGTGAGTCGACAATTGTAATTATCATTTATTAAGCACTTAGTATAGGCAAGTGTGTGATAAGTCCCACTTCAGTCGTGTCTGACTCTGTGTGACCCTGTGGACTGCAGCCTGCCAGTCTCTGTCCATGGGATTCTCCAGGCAAGAATACTGGAGTGGGTTGCCATACCTTCCTCCAGGGGATCTTCCTGACTCAGGGATCGAACTTGCGCCTCTTACATCTACCTGCATTGGCAGGTGGGTTCTTTGCCACTAGTGCCACCTGGGAAGCCCAGTATATGCAGAGTGTGATGCATTATCCCTTGCATTCCACCATCCCCTCGCAACAGGAACCCTGTGGGTTAAGGCTGTTATGATCTCCATGTTACAGATGAAGGAACAGAGGTACAGAGGGATTAGGTAACTTGTCCAAGATCACCCCATTTGCAGGCAGAGTTGGTTTTGCAGGAGAGAAGGCAGCTGGACCCAGAGTCTGCACTCTTCACCCAGATTTCCTCTTGGGGGAAATCCCACTGTGCTTGATATTGGGGAGCCACCAGTGAGCATTGCCTGCCATATCTCACATCAGGCCAACTGGACTTTCTGGCCTGGAAGTTTCTCTCTTAAACTTTGTGACAACGAAACAGAAACGGTTGATCGATTTCCCTTCAAGCAGTTGTAACCAGACTCCTTGTGTTGCCCTGGGTCCCACATTCCTGTCCATTCTGCCAACTGCCTCTTTTCTCAGCAATAAACTCCACCTTCTGCTAATGTAGGTCATTGTTCATTTCTATTGTTTGCAACCAGAGATTTCTGGTAAAGAAAAAGATCCAGGAAAGGAATTATGGATGTCCTGGGCCCTACTGGCCTCTTAAAGCAGCTAGAAAGTCAGTCTGTGGAGCAGGAGAGGCTGGAAGCTGTGAAGACAGGCCCGAGGCTCAGTTGAGGAAGGAGAGGTAGGAGATTAAAGGAGCCAGAGAGCATTCTGCCTCAAGTACCTGGAGAGCAGATGACCTGCAGGTTCCTGGAAGTGCATGGGCTTGCACCAAGCTGCCTCGATTTAAACTGTGGCTCTCTTTTACTGACTTCCCTGGGTGGCTCAGTCAGTAAAGAGTCTGTCTGCAGTCCAAGAGACCTGTGTTCAATCCCTGGGTTGGGAAGTTCCCCTGGAGAAGGAAATGGCAACCCACTCCAGTATTCTTGCCTGGGAAATACCATGGACAGAGGAGCCTGGAGGGCAACAGCCCATGGGGTCACAAGAGTCAGACATGACTGAGTGACTAAACCTACCTACCTACCTCTCTCTTACTAGCTGCATAACTTTGACAAGCTGTTTAACATTTTGGAACTGGTTTCCTCTTCTTGAAGGGAGTGTGTATTAATATCTATTTTGTAGAGTTGACAGACAGACCAAATGAGCTAACAGTGCATTTCATCACTTCTATGGTGTACATTTGCCACATTTTATCATCTTTAAAAATTGGAAGGTAGCTTACAATGGGTAATACAATACTAGATGGGGTGTTTTTTTTCTTCTTAGCAGGACATGAAATAAAAGCAAGTTATTGCTGTCATCTTAGATTCAGTGATACAGCCTGGATCTACAGCTTAAAATATTAGCAATTATTATTCCTATTTATGTCACCAGCTCCTAGCATATCATAAGCACCCAGTGACTGTGAGATTGAAGAAGATCCCTCTTGAACTTGAGCTTGACCTGAAGATGTATTTGAACACCCACACCCAGTGAAGGTCAAGGAGCAGGGCTCCCTTTATGGGGAGAGAGGTCGACACGAATGTACAAACAGAAGCCCCTGGCCAGGAAGAAATGATGAAACTCTTGTTGCAATAAATCACCCTGGACAGGTTATCTGTGTTTTCAGGGAACTTTCGCAATCATATTTCTCTTTTGTTCCATAATTTGCAATACAAAACCACTGACCCCTCCACCTCTGCTTCCTGGGACACTGACAAGTCATCCAGACTCTAGGTAGCAACCGGGAAGTTGACAGTAAGTGATTGCTTCATATCCAGGCTTTGCAGGACCAGTGATAAGCCCTTTCTAAATGCCATTGCTCATCTTCAGCTTGGCCACAAAATTAGGTGTTTGCAACTCTCTGATTGTCATTGAGGTAATTGTTCAGATCACAACACTTTTTATCAGATTTTATTTCCTCTGACTTAAGCATGCAATTCTACATGAGCATACAGTTCATCTGGGCATTTTTATCGGTATTTACTAGTTGACTAGAGAGACAGAAAATAGAGCATGATGATTAAGAAACAAGTGCTGGTATGTCACTATCCAGGATCACAGCTTCACTCCTAAATATGTGACCAAATAGGAAATTACCCAACTACTTTCAGCCTCAGTGACCTCAGCTATAAGACAATAATAATAATAGTTAACAATATTATGGACTAGACACTGCTCCATGTGGTTAACACACAACTGTTTATTTACTCCTCACAACCATCTCTGAGGTGGGCATCCTAATAACATCCCCATTTAACAGATGTAAAAAGGGATGTTTCAAGAGGTTCTGGAAATTGCCCAGTGAATGAAAATGGCAGGCTGGCAGTCTCCAGGCTATATGCTCTTAACCATAACTTTATGTTGTGTCCTAAACCCAATAGAAATGCCTCCTCAATGGCAAGAGTGTAGTAAGATTCAACAAGATAATGAATGCAAATATATAGCTTAATGCCAGGTTTTATAAGCACAAGAAAGTTTAACGCTGTCATGACAGCTTTCATTTATCAAGCATTGATCATATGCCACACACTGTGCTATGGCCTTAACCATGCAATCTCTCTCGTCCTCACAATGACCCTAGGAAATAAGAATTTTTATTACCTCCTCTTAAAAGTGAGAAGCTAAGTTCAGAGAAGTTTTGTCCTTTCAATTACTATGGACCAGGCACCATTGCACATGTTGTGCAAGAGTGGAGTGCAGGGCACACAACTACTGAGTAGCTAGGTCTACTGGACTCTAAGACCCATTCTCCCTCCATTTACCCCATGGCTCCAACAATGGGCTTTATTTATCTGATAAGTATGCTGAGATCATTTCAAGGGGACCAAGCAAGGCTTATGGACCATGATGATCAAAGAATAAGAGTTACTCTCAGTACATATTAAGTTACCTGGGCTTCCCAGGTGGAGCAGTTGGTAAAGAATTTGCCTGCCAATGCAGGAGACACAGAGACACGAGTTCAATCCCTGGGTTGGGAAGATCCCCTAGACTAAGAAATGGCAACCTACTCCAGTATTCCTGCTTGGAAAATTCCATGGCCAGAAGGCCCTGGTGGGCTATAGTCCACAGGGTCACAAAGAGTTGAACACAACTGAGCACACACAATAAGGTGCCCTGGAATTGATTTCAAGATGCCAGAATAAGAAGTAAGCTTTGGCAATCATTTAGTTCCAACCTTCTTTTTGCAGCAGAAGAAGGGAGCCTGGAGACCTGCCTGAAGGACAAAGCTCTTTAGCAGAACCAGGGCAAAACCCAATGGCTTCCCAGCAGAACCATCTGTTTTGCCAACCACTCAACACAAGGGGCTTCCCTGGTGGCTCAGATGGTAAAGAATCTGCCTGGAATGAAGGAGACCTGGGTTTGATCCCTAGGTCAGAAAGATCCCCTGGAGAAGGGAATGGCTACCCAATCCAGTATTCTTGCCTGGAGAATTCCATGGACAGAGGAGCCTGGTGACTAACACTTTCACTTTAAACACAAAAAGAATGACAAACTGCACTGAAGGGCTTCCACTCAAGTTTTTTACTATATAGTTTATTTTAGAATTATAAAAGCTGTGTATGTTTGCCATAGAAAATTGGGAAATACAGAAACAAAGAAAGTTGTGACAAAAATAAAATGATCCTGTTTCCCACCACCCAGAGAGCTGTAGATAACTTGGCATGTTTCCTTCTAGGACTCTTCCTATGCATAGCTTTTTGTTTGTTTTCTTTTTAGTTTTTAGATATTTGTGAAGGCACTGTGTATGCAATTTGTTACCAGCCTTCCCACTTAAATTATAAATATTTTCCCATGTTATTACAGTCTCTTTGTAAACAATTTTCCTTTTCAATAATCAAGTGCAATAGTCTCCTGCTCTATGCCTACACTCTACCCTGCACACGCGTGCATCTATTGCGATCCCCTTGGGAACCAGTTTCAACCATCTGTGTTTAAAGTTTTTCTGTTACCTCCATATAGCTTAATATATGACTTCTAGATTTTTCTACCTCATAATTACCTGTTGATTTCCTGCTGTGATAGATGGGAATTGAGTTTATTTCTATCACCAACTCTAGATATATCTTTTCTCCTTATTCTTCTCCCAATAATTATAATAATTATGCCATTATTTTTCTTATTTCCTGCTTGGTCACCATGATAATTGTAAATAACATGCCTAACCCTCACTTTCAAGATCCTTGTCTTTCTGAACTTCTGTTAACTCTAGGTTTTATTTTTAAAATTTTTATTTTATTTTTGACTGTACCACACAGCATGTGAGATGTTAGTTTCTGCACCAGAGATTGAACCCGTGACCCCTGCAGGAGAAATGTAGAGTCTTAACCACTGGACTGCCAGGGAAAATCCTGAGTAGTTTTTCTTTTAATTTGTCAGTTTTGATAATGATTATATTCTCTCCTCATTCCATAATTAAGACATTAATGCTTTCTTTATAGGTTGATTCTGAAACTTGAAAACAAATAAACATTTACACTAGTAGGAAAAATGGGCATCTGTTATGACTGCATAATATTCCATTGGATGTTTTTGTTTCTCAATTTCCCTAACTATTAAATGCTTAAGTTGGATTAAAAGGGGCTTTTTTCCCCTAATTATTCACTATTATAAATTAAACTGTGATAAAAGGCTTTGATTTTTGTGTTTGTCTGAATATCCTTCTCTGATGGTTTCTTTAGAAGAGATACCCGATACTAGCCAGTAGGGTACCTGACATACTGTGAATTCTTAATCAATATTTGTCACTGCAATGAATAAAGTGTGGTAGATGTGACCAATTTTAAGACTCTCAATAAATAACTAATGAGAACTTACTGTGCAGCACAGGAAACTCTACTCAATGTTCTGTGGTGACCTTACTTAGGATCCTAAAAAGAAGAGATATATGTATATGTATAGCTGATTCACTTTGCTGTACAGTAGAAACTAACACAACATTGTAAAGCAACTATACCAATAAAAATTATTTTTTAAAAAAGATTACAAAACTGCTTTCCTGGAATTATTCTAAATATTCACCAGTGAATGTCCCTGAAATCCATGATGAGATTGGGGATAAGAGAAATAATTAATACAAGTTCATTTGAAAAAAAAGAAAAAGTGGGTGATTGTGATGCTGGAAGGGCTAGAGCAGGGGTCAGCAAATTATGATCTGCCCGCCAAATCTAGGCCACCACCTGCTTTCATAAATAAAGTTTTATTGGAACCCAACCATGACCATATGTTTATAAATTCAGTGGCTGCTACAGCAGCTCGGTTGAGTCACTGTAACAAAAATCCAATAACCGATGAAGTCTAAAATATTTACAGCCTGGGCCTTTAGAGAAATATTCATAGACTTCTGGAGTTCAAGATTTGGAAGAATAAAGCTGAACGTTGGGTTACGGTGGTTTTAGTAAATGAAACTAGTTCCTTATCCCTCTTCCTAGACATCCTCCCTGAAAAGCCACTGTTATTGCAGGAGAAAAATAACACACGGTTGTAACATGTTACTATTTTTCAAGCAGGGTGCCAAGGATTTCACATATCACTCACTCATTTAATTTTCACAACAATCTGTGAAATAGCTACTATGATCATAACCTCATTTTTGTGGATAAGGAAACCGACATCAAGTAACCCGCACGGGATGACAGCACTGGTGAGTGGTGGGGGGAGAAGTCATGGCTGGAAGGCGGACGCCAGAGCCCGGGCTCCTACCTACCACATCGGACCACATCGTCCTAGAGAAGCGAAAGCAGATGGGACCACAGACAGCAATCTCCACTAGCTTGTAAACACAGATTTTCTAGGAGTGGAAATTTTGTATCTTCCTACCTCACAGTCACCTTCCTTCTTTGACCCCCTAACCCCCTAGATGGTCTTCTAGAAGCCCTGCTTCATCAGCATGACTCAGCCCAGAGCTGATTTTTTAAAAAAAATCCTCTAAGTCATCTGATGTGAGCTGGACCGATCAGAGTCCTTTCCCTCCCAGGAACTGAGAGGGAGCGAAAGCCAGCGTCTTCGTGGGGTTGGGCTTGAAATATGTATTGTAGAACCTACTTAGAATGGCCACATAAAATAGAGGATTCCCACTGAAATTTAGATTTTTGACAAAAAATACAGAATTTGTTTATGTGAGTATGTCCAAATATTAGATAGAAAACACTAAAAAAAAAAACTTTCTTTTTAAATCTGAAATTCAAATTTAACTGAGTGTCATAATACACACACACACACACACACATATATATACAACATACTAAATAAAAGATATAATATGTAATATATAAAATATAGTATATATGAATATGTATATATACAGGTATACATGTATATAGGGCTTCCCTGGTGGCTCAGTGGTAAAGAATCTGCCTGCCAGTGCAGGAGATGCAGATTTGATCCCTGGGTCAAGAAGATCCCCTGGAGAAGAAAATGGCAAACCACTCCCAGAATTGCCTGGGAAATCCCATGGACAGAGGAGCTTGGCGGGCTGCAGTCCATGGGGTTGCAAAGAGTCAGACACAACTTAGCAACTAAACCAACACCATCATACATGCATATATATATATATATTTACATATACATATATATATAATATATATACACATACATTATATAGATACGTACACACACACACACACACATATATATATGTTGTTGTTCAGTTGCTAAGTCATGTTCGACTCTTGGCAACCCCATGGACTGCAGCATGTCAGGCTTCCCTGTCCTTCATTATCTCCCAGAATTTGCTCAAATTCATGTCCGTTGAGTTGGTGATGCTATCTAACCGCCTTATCCTCTGCCACCCTCTTCTCCTTTTGCCTTCAATCTTTGCCAGCATGAGGTCTTTTACAATGAGATGACTTTCTTTGCCTCAGGTGGCTGATGTACTGGAGCTTCAGCTTCTGGGAGCCCTGTGAATACCCTCGTCTTGGAGAAAGTCTGTGTGCTGAGCAGGAAAGATCACACAGACACATGGAGAGAAGCAGAGACATGAGGGAGGAAGTATCTCCCAGACCCTGACTCAGTTCCGTCGCACATTCTCAGTCTTGGAGTTCACCTAGGCTCCTCCCATTTACAACCAAAGCACCCTTAGAATATAACCCTTCAGTAGAAAATGTGAATGTTCAAGTGTGAAATTAATGCCATTCACTATAGCACAGTGGAGAATTGAGATCCAACATTCAAACCATCTCTCAACTGTTTTTTTTGGAATTCTTTAAAATAGTCTGGTTTAAATGGACACACAATTGCACAAAAATACCCTTTCTTTCGTCTCTATCTTAATGAGTTAGAATTCCTCCATTAAACAAACATACCTCTAGGAATGATAACATAAAAATCAAGATAGCAATTCTGTGGGTCGACAGGGCAGAATGAGGCTAAGGAAGTGCCTCAAAGGATCTCAGTTAAATTTATGTTGTTTTATTTCTTAAACTATGTAGTAAAGACCTGGAAGCTCACTAAAATATTCTTTACACTTGTCTTGTGTCCTAAATATTTCACAGTAAAAAAAAAAAAGCTTTTTTAAGCCTGATCACAGTTCTTGAACTTAGTTAAAACTGTCTAAGTATGGGATGGGTAGAAAAGATTTAAAAATATCTTTGCAGTTTATTTGCTATTTAACATGTATATTATCGTATGTGAAACAGAACACCATTCCATGTTCGATGCATGAGACAAGGGCTCAGGGCCAGGGCAATGGGATGACCCAGAGGGATGGGATGGGGAGGGAGGTGGGTGGGGGGTCCAGGAAGGGGAACACATGTAAACCCATGGCTGATTCATGTCAATGTATGGCAAAAACTATTACAATATTGTAAAGTAATTAGCCCCCAACTAAAATAAATAAATTTATTAAAAAAAAAAAAACAATAGCTTGCATTTTTGGTTTTTTTAAGATTTGGTCTGTAGGTCCCAGGAGCATTATCATGACCCATTTAGAATTTTAGCTTTCTCAATAAAAAGGTTTCAGCATCTAGAACAGGGCCTGGCAAATGGTAAGTATTCTGTGTATAATGATTGGGTTTCCCTGGTGGCTCAGATGGTAAAGAATCTGAGATGGCATAATGATTAAATGGATGGCAAAACACTAAAATCATCACTGTACACCCTCTTTTATGTTAAGGTTTTCTCCATCTCTTCCCATATGCCTTGTCTCCCAAGGTATGGCTATGTGTGAACTAAGTTACCTCAGTCGTGTCTGACTCTGCATGACCCTGTGGACTGTAACCTGCCAGTCTCCTCCATCCATGGGATCCTCCAGGCAAGACTACTGGAGTGGGTTGCCATAACCTCCTCCAGGGAATCTACCCAACCCAGGGATCGAACCAGTGTCTCTTATGTCTCCTGCATTGGCAGCTAGGTTCTTTACCACTAGTGCCACCTGAGAAGTCCAAAGCATGGCTCTGCTAAGGGTTATAGTGGAAATGGAACAGGGTTGGCAGGAGAGAATTTGAAGGGGCTGCAGTTTTGTGATATCCAGAATGTTTGCCTGAGACCCATGCTGAAGATACACTATGTGGTTGACATCATCTCCACCCATTTTCCTGCCTAAATGGTCTAATTTGAATAATGTTACCTCAGGCCCCTCAGCAATATGGTTAGAGGATATGGAGAAAGACAAGCGGTCAGGACAGCGGGCAATTCTCTTGTCTTGCCCTTTCACCTCAACAAACAATGACAGCTGAAATGCATCTGATGCTTTTCCTCCACATCCTCACTTATAAGTGACAGAACAAGATTCTCCCCCAAGAGGATGAACCTGGAACAAAGACTACTTTGATGAATATAATAGAGCAGTTCATATGATCTGCTGCTTTGGGAGTTAAAAAGTCCTAGAACATGCTATTCCTTTTTTTCCCACAGTCCTATTATTCATGTGATGCCTCAAAATAATTATTTTCTAAGAGGATTTTAGCATCCCAGATGCACTTTGAATGTCATGAAAGAGCAGAGGAAACATAAGCATGAGATGAAGCACAAGGCAAGAACAGAAAACAAACTGCCCGGGTCTGTGATGTATGGTGCCCAGAATAAACACAGGGAGTTCTGTGAAAGCCAGTTCATTTTATGTACAAGGTGATCCAACTTTAGTTGCTGGCAAGACCATTAGTCGTCCTCACCTAATCATGGAAACAGTGAAGTGAAAGTGTTAGTCACTCAGTTGTGTCTGACTCTTTGTGACCCATGGACTGTAGCCTCCCAGGCTCCTCTGTCCATGGGATTCTCCAGGCAAGAACACTGGAGTAGGTTGCCATTCCCTTCTCCAGGGGATCTTCTTGACCCAGGGATTGAACCTGGTCTCCTGCATTGCAGGCAGATTCCTTACCATCTGAGCCACCAGGGAAGCCCATCATGGAAATGCCCATCTAAATTTTCCTGAAAACTCCAACTCATTGATTGGATTAAAAGGATGTTCTTTTTATTTTAGAGGTAAGACATTTAAAAGTCACTTTCATAAAGTGGCAAAACCTACTTTTTGTTCTTTTCCTCTCTATTAAATGTGTCTAAACAACTTATCCAGTTGAGCTATTTCAAATCCTGAAAGATGATGCTGTGAAAGTGCTGCACTCAATACGCCAGCAAATCTGGAAAACTCAGCAGTGGCCACAGGACTGGAAAAGGTCAGTTTTCATTCCAATCCCAAAGAAAGGCAATGCCAAAGAATGCTCGAACTACTGCACAATTGCACTCATCTCACATGCTAGTAAAGTAATGCTCAAAATTCTCCAAGCCAGGCTTCAGCAATACGTGAACCGTGAACTTCCAGATGTTCAAGCTGGTTTTAGAAAAGGCAGAGGAACCAGAGATCAAATTGCCAACATCCACTGGATCATCAAAAAAGCAAGAGAGTTCCAGAAAAACATCTATTTCTGCTTTATTGACTATGCCAAAGCCTTTGACTGTGTGGATCACAATAAACTGTGGAAAATTCTGAAAGAGATGGGAATACAAGACCATCTGACCTGTCTCTTGAGAAACGTGTATGTAGGTCAGGAAGCAACAGTTAGAACTGGACATGGAACAACAGACTGGTTCCAAATAGGAAAAGGAGTACGTCAAGGCTGTATATTGTCACTCTGCTTATTTAACTTATATGCACAATACATCATGAGAAATGCTGAGCTGGAAGAAACACAAGCTTGAATCAAGATTGCCAGGAGAAATATCAATAACCTGAGATATGCAGATGACACCACCCTTATGGCAGAAAGTGAAGAAGAACTAAAGAGTCTCTTGATGAAAGTGAAAGAGGAGAGTGAAAAGTTGACTTAAAGCTCAACATTCAGAAAACTAAGATCATGGCATCTGATCCCATCACTTCATGGGAAATAGATGGGGAAACAGCAGAAACAGTGTCAGACTTTATTTTTGGGGGCTCCAAAATCACTGCAGATGGTGATTGCAGCCATGAAATTAAAAGACGCTTACTCCTTGGAAGGAAAGTTATGACCAACCTAGACAGCATATTGAAAAGCAGAGACATTACTTTCCCAACAAAGGTCCATCTAGTCAAGGCTATGGTTTTTCTAGTGGTCATGTATGGATGTGAGAGTTGGATGGTGAAGAAGGCTGAGAGCCACAGAATTGGTGCTTTTGAACTGTGGTGTTGGAGAAGACTCTTGAGAGTCCCTTGGACTGCAAGAAGATCCAACCAGTCCATCCTAAAGGAGATCAGTCCTGGGTGTTCATTGGAAGGACTGATGTTGAAGCTGAAACTCCAATACTTTGGCCACCTCATGCGAAGAGTAGACTCATTTGAAAAGACCCTAATGCTGGGAAGGATTGGGAGCAGGAGGAGAAGGGGATGACAGAGGATGAGATGGCTGGATGGCATCACCGACTTGATGGACATGGGTTTGGGTAGACTCTGGGAGTTGGTGATGGACAGGGAGGCCTGGCGTGCTGCGATTCATGGGGTCGCAAAGAGTGGGATGTGACTGAGCGACTGAACTGAACTGAAGTGAACTGAAACAACTTATCGATTCCTGTAAGAGAAAGTGAAGGGAAAAAATCATGTACAAATTGAATAAAGACTTAGGGGTTTGTTATGCTAGAGTTATAATTCAAACAGGCTTTGAAAAGAACTTTTGTCTTATTAGTCATTGTAATCAGGTATCTATGGGAATAGACAACCAATTAATCATGTCTACAGTCAGCATAATAACTGGCATCAGGTTCTGTGTTTTTTAGACTTTTTATACAGCAAGTACAAAACAGGCAGCTATCCTGTGCTTTTCCTGGAACAGAAAGCAAACCCCCTTTCTGCACTGGGAGGCCCCTCGGATAGCTCATCCCTGGATGTCTGAATCCTTATAGCCTCAACTATAAGCCAAGGGAAAACAACAGCCAGGAAAGTACATGAGAGGCCCCTCCATTCAGGAATACATGGCCCTTCCACTTAGAATATTTACGATAAATGATGTTTAAAAAGTAATTCTATGTGCCAGGCAGCAGACTAAGTCCTGAGCATACATCAGATTATTTAACCCTTATAACAACTCTGATATATAGGTGCTGTGATTCTCTTTACAGATGATAAAACTGAGCTGCGGAGTAGTTAGTTGCCTTGATCAAGTTTGAACCAGGGTCAAATTCAAGCCAGTCTGATTGCAAAGTATATGATGTATCTATTTCTTAATACCATGGAACTATGCTTTACTGTTTTTGTGGGTCAGGAATCTTGTGTGATTTTGTTCAGGCATTTAACTCAAGGTGCCTCACAAAGCTGTAGTCTTCATCTCAAGGATCAACTGGAGAA
Source organism: Giraffa tippelskirchi (assembly GCF_054371585.1). Classification (NCBI taxonomy): domain Eukaryota; kingdom Metazoa; phylum Chordata; class Mammalia; order Artiodactyla; family Giraffidae; genus Giraffa; species Giraffa tippelskirchi. Next base: position 29,386,838 of record NC_137287.1, read on the forward strand.
CAGTCCATGCCCAGGTTCACTCCTGTGGCTGTTAGAAGCCACAGGTCCTCACTGCCACTTGGACTGCCCCCTGGGGCAGCTTACAACACAGCAGGTGGATTCCATCCAAGAGAGAGCAGGGGAGAGAGAGAATGAGCGAGAGAGGGTAAGTGAGTCAGAACCAGAGTCTTTGTAACCTAATCTCAGGAGAACAGCCCATCACTTTGGCCACATATTTATTAGAAGCCAAGTAACCAGGTCAGCCTGAAGAATTGATGCTTTCAAATTGTGGTGCTGGAGAAGACTCTTGAGAGTCCCTTGGACTGCAAGGAGATCAAACCAGTCAATCCTAAAGGAAATCAACCCTGAATATTCATTGGATGTACTGGTGCTGAAGCCGAAGCTTCAATATTTTGGCCACTTGAAGCAAACAGCAGACTTGTTTGAAACGTCCCTGGTGCTGGGAAAGACTGAAGGCAAGAGGAGAAGGGGGATGACGGAGGATGAGATGGTTGGATGGCATCACTGACTCAATGGACATGAGTTTGAGCAAACTCCAGGAGACAGTGAAGGACAGGGAAGCCTAGAGTGCTGCAGTTCATGGGGTTGCAAAGAGTCAGACATTACTTAGAGACTGAACAACAATAAAAACCAGACCAGCCCAGAGAGATGATTAAATGGGAGCCTAAATACCTGGAGATGGGGATCACTGGGCAATACCTTAGGAGCTGCCTCCCTTGAATATCTCGACCTTGTCTCTCAGAACAGGTTCAGACTAGGGTGTCCATCACTTGCTTTCACTTGCTTTCTCTAAGAACCATCTTGAACTCCTGCCATGCACCCCTCCCGGAAAACAGGAGCCAGCTCCTCTACTTCTGGGCATTCAGTGGATGGCAGTCCAAATCTAAACTCAGTTCATCCATTCATTAATTCTGTGTGTCACCCTTGGTTATGTTGCTTAACCTCACTCATGTTCTAACTCCCCATTTGTAAAATGCGGTTGATAGTAGAACTCATTTTGTAAGTTTTTTGTGAGGACTAAAAATGCACATAAAAACTCTTAGAGTGGTTCTCAAAGCAATGTAACTCCTCAGTAAACAAAAGCAACCTTCACTTATTTTTTAAATTTATTTTTATTTTGTTTGTATTTTTTGGCTGTACTGTGCAGCATGTGGGATCTTAGCTCCCCACCCAGGGATGGAACTCATGTCCCCTGCATTGGAAGCATGGAATCTTAACTGCTGGGCCACCCCAGGGAAATTCAGCAAACTTTACTGTTGTTGTTGTTATTATAATTATTACCATTTTATCCACGAAGGTCAAGATATCTGAAATGGAGCTTCTGCATGGTGGAAGACACTGCTATACAAATCTTCCCAGAACTAGAAATTGAAAATTACAGGGAAGAGACTGTAAGACCTCATTGCGCATGAGTGTGGATGCCCCAAGATACAGATTGGAAGTGGATTAAGAATCAGATCCCACAAAACTGTAATACAGGCAGCAATCAGGGTGGAGAGGGTTTTTTTTATACATTTTCTTTTTAAAAGAATTTCATTGGGTTTCCCTAAGCGATTAATGGGTGTTGGTGGTTTAGTTGCTAAGTTGTGTACAATAAGTGTTGGACCCAAAGGGCCGTAGCCCTCTAGGCTCCTCTCTCCATGGATTTCCCAGGCAAGAATTCTGGAGTGGGTTGCCATTTCCTTCTCCAGGGGATCTCACCGACCCAGGCATCAAACCTGCGTCCCTTGCATTGCAGGTGGATTCTTTACTGCAGAGCACCAGGGAAGTCCCTATGCAATTAATACAGTCCTTTTAAATTTAGGGATAACCCAGCTTTGCTAAGAGAACCCAGAGATGTGATCTATACAGTCTGTAAAAAGATTAAGTCTGGGAAGAGAAAGAGAAACAGTATTGATCGAGCGACAATGTTAAGCCACAGAGTGCATTTGAGTCCCACTTGCATTTCACTGTCACCCAACCACTTCAGGGGGTAGTTTTTCTTACCCTCCCATTTTAAAAACAATGGTGAAAGAATGATAAAATCACATAATAAAATTAACCATTTTAAAGTGAACAACTCAGTGGCATTTAGGACATTCAGAATATTGTGTAGCCACCATCTTTACATAGATGCAAATAATTCTCATCACCCTGAAAGGAAAATCTGTTCCCATCATGCACTTTTTCTCCATTTCCTTCCCACCCCGTGTTCAGCCCCTGGCAACCACCGACCTGCAGTCTGTCTTCATGGATTTACCTCTTCTAGATATTTCACATTAATGGAATCACACGTAGGTGACTTTTTGTATCTGGTTTCTTTCACATAATGTTTCTGAGGTTCATCCACACTGCAGCATGTACTGGTACTGCATTCCATTTTATGGCTGAATAATATTCCCTTACATGGATACAGCACAATTTGTTTATCTGTTCATTCTTTGATGGATATTTGGGCTGTTTCCATCTTTTAGGAACTGTGAATAATGCTGCTGTGAACAGGATTTTTTTCTTGGAGTATAGTTGCTTTACAATATTGTGTTAGTTTCTGCCGTACAACATCATGAATCAGCCATAAGTATACATATATCCCCTCTCTCTTGAGCCTCCCTCCCAACCCGCCCCATCCTACCCCCTAGGTCATCACAGAGTACTGAACTAAGCTCCCTCTGCTATACAATAGCTTCCTATTAGCTAGCTATTTTTGTGTGTACAGGAATTTGTGTATCTGTTTTTCGGTTTTTTGGTATATATTCCTAGGAGCAGAATTGTCATGTGAAGTGCCGACTCATTGGAAAAGACCCTGATGCAGGGAAAGATTGAAGGCAGAAGGAGAAGAGGGCGACGGAGGATGAAATGGTTGGATGGCATCAACAACTCAGTGGACATGAGTTTGAGCAAATTCCAGGAGACAGTGAAGGACAGATAAGCCTGGCATGCTGCAGTCCATGGGGTGGCAAAAGGTTGGACACAACTGAGCTGTTGAACAACAACAATAGTGATTCTGTTTAGTGTTTTGAGAAACTGCTTCATCTCACTTTTTACAGGTGGAGAAAAAAAAACATGAATGCTCTAAGTTTAGAGTTATCAGGCCTCTGAGGCATAAAAGTCATTGCCACTTTTCGCTGATCACTGAAAGCTGCATGAAGAAAGGCTTCCTGGAGGAGGTGAGACTATCTCAGGGAAGCAAGTTGCTCCTGTGGGATAGAGCAGGGCAGGAAGGGTGCTGATGCTAGGATGATATGAACAGAGGCAGAGGCAGGCAGCTTAGTCCGGTTGCAGCCAAGGGCCTGCCTGGAAAGAACTCAGGCCACAAGGCTCCATCCACTCCATTCACTCCTCCCTGGGTATCTGCCTGCTCATATCTTTATTTACCTTTCAGAGTCAGAGGAACTAATCTCTGTCAGGTTGAGTAAGAGCTATGTATCCCAGGATAGGCTTTGGGCTCTGTCCAGCTCACACAGGGACACAAGCTATAGACTTTGATTTCTTTTTTAAAAAGAAGGTGGGGGGGGGTTAATTTCCTGCCTGCACATCTCAGTTCTTTAGGGGTAGAATCAAGAGATTATACAGACAGATTGCTGGCTCTCCTGGTTTCCCATAACAATCATGACTCAGCCGGATCAAGAGACAAAAGTCTAGGTCCTCCAGCACCACGAGGAAGGAAATGAGCAGCCTAGATCCTGCCACCCCCTCTCTAACAAAACCTTCTCCCGCTGCCCAACATCTTTAAACATCAGTGTATTCCCTTCACCCCAGACACTCCAATCCCTCTGCAACAGCAAAATTGCACCATTATCCCCGCCAGTTCAATCTCTACTTTGTGTCAGGCACATTCTACACACTATCTTCTTTAGCCTTCACAATAACTCTGCAAGGTACACAAGATTACCTTCATTTGACAAGGAGAACGGTGAGGTTCAAAGAAAATAAATTGGGCAGAATCAGGTTCCGAGCCCATGTCTTGGCCGAATTTCAAAACCCGTGTTTATTCTGCTGCCCTGTGCATCCAGGTTCGCTCACCCTGCTGCATGAAAAGTGAAAGGGTCAGTCGCTCAGTCGTGTCCGACTTTGTGCAACCCCATGGACTGTAGCCCACCAGGCTCCTCTGTCCATAAAATTCTCCAGGCAAGAATAGAGGACTGGGTTGCCAGTCCCTTCTCCAGGGGATCTTCCTGACCCAGGGATCGAACCCACGTCTCTTATGTCTCCTGCGTTGGCATTCTTTACCGTCTGAGCCACCAGGGACGCCCACACTGCTATATATTCTGTCTCCGTAACTTATTTACCTTGAGTACTAAACTTCGTAGACTTTGACCAATTTCTCCCTCCAGCCCCTAGTAATCACCATTCTACCCTCTGCTTCTATGAATTTGGCTATTTTAATAGCATGTTTTTTTGTTTGTTTTTTTGTTTGTTTGTTTTTTCTTTTTTAAGAAGAGAAGCAATGATTCCATAAGCTTTAGTATTCTGTTGCTGGAAGATACTTTTTGGATTTGTTTGTTTTGCTTGGCTGTGCCACGCGGAATCTTAGTTCCCTGACCAGGGATGGAACCCAGGCCCCTGCAGTGGAAGTGCAGAGCCTTAAATGTTAACGTCTTAACTGGAACGTCAGGGAAGTCCCCTAATGGCATTTTTGAAAGAAGCAAAGGAAGAGGTACAGAAAAGAGGAGAGGGGAGGAGGAGCCATTGTGAACACATCGACAAAGAAAGGAAGATGCTCCGTGAATGGAGGGGGCGGAGGGATACGGGGAGGAGGAAAGAGAGCTATCCTATCACAGGGCTGAGAAGAGCGCCTCCCCCACCCCCCCCACCCCCCACCGCTTTGTGCGGTTGGCAGAACCCCCATTTCTCCGAAAGGAAACCTGGTCCCTCTGAACGACTTCCCCCCAGGCTGGGAACGTGCAGCCAGAAGGCAATGACACAGGCACACTCATTGATGCTAAATAGACTCCGCTGGGAGCACATCAGAATGATTTTCTGGATTCAATTGAATCGACTCGTTCTTTAAATTAAATTCTTTCATTGCAGCTCAGCTCCTCCACAATTGCCCAGTTCTCTCCTAAAGGCGCTCCGATTCCCAATTAGTAAATGAGATCTCCAGTAACGCCAGTGTGCGTTTTGCCGATGGGGGTGGACTAGATGGTGGAGGGGTAATGCAAGGAACATTGCACCTCTCTGCTTTTCCTCCTGCAGGGCCCATGTGGATGAGCTAGTCTGGAGGAAGGGTGGGGAAGGAACAGGGTTACATTTGCAGGGAAGCTCCAAAACCAGGTCCTTGTTCTTGGGGAGCCGGCTTGTCTTCGCAGTCTGTTACATCATGGGGTCCCACTCAGAAATGGGATCGGGGGTGGATCGAGTCTGGGAAGTCAGCACCTCATGAAATTCAGGATTGTTAGAGGAAAAGGTGGGCAGGAGCCGACTACTTCTGGACTCCTGTTCCCCTTCCCTCCATCACCTTGAATTCTTTCTTTTGCTTGAATCAAGGTAAACTTTCACATCCTGGAGGATAGCATCAGCTGGACTGCTTTTTTGTTGTTGCTGTTGTTTTTTAATTTTTTGGCTGCACTGCACTGCATGTGGAATCTTAGTTCCCCAACCAGGGATTGAACCTGTGCCCCTTGCAGTGAGATATCTCCAGGAGACCGCGAAGGACAGGGAAGCCTGGTGTGCTGCAGTCCTTGGGGTAGCGAAGAGTTGGACATGATTTAGCAACTGAACAACCCCTGCAGTGAAAGCACAGTCTTAACTACTGGACCAGCAGGGACGTTCCTACACTGCTTTGAAATAGGGGCATGGAGATGGAAATGGAGGCTGAACAGAAAACTTAGGGGGTGAGTCCTTTTGGGAAATCACACTCCTTCCTGGAGCTTCATGTCTGTCATTTCACTGAATCCTCACAGTAATCTGATGGCGTAGGTAGAACTGGCACCTGCATTTCACTGATGGGGAAACTGAGGCACAAAAGTCTTCAAGGCTGTGCCCACAAAGGCAGAGGGGGATGAGGTATAGCCAGGATGGGGACCTGGATCTGCTTATCTCAGTTCTACAGAACAATTAAGAGTATGAGTCTACAAGTCCATTCTCTACATCTGTGTCTGGGGAACTGGGAGAGTTGGATTGACATATATACACTAACATGTGTAAAACATGTATAACATGGGGAGCATAGCTTGGTGCTCTGTAATGACCTAGAGGGGTGAGATGGGGGAAGCACTGGGAGGGGGGCTCAAGAGGGAGGGGATATATATGTGTATATATATACTTATGGCTGAATTACACTGATGTGCAGCAGAAACTAGCACAACACTGTAAAGCACTTATACTCCAATTTAAAAAAATACTAGATAAATAAAATTTGATTCTGGAGCCACTCAATCTATATTTGAATCTGAGCTCTTGCCCCTACTGCTGTGTGACCCCGAGCAAATTACATAATGTCTCTGTGCCCGATGAGTGAAAAAAATGTGAGACACTCAGTTGTGTCTGACTCTTTGCAACCCCATGGATTGCAACCCACCAGTCCAGAGAATTCTCCAGGCAAGATTACTGGAGTGGGTAGCTGTTCCCTTCTCCAGGGGATCTTCCCAACCTAGGGATCGAACCCAGGTCTTCTGCATTGCAAGCAGATTCTTTACCATCTGAATCACCAGGGAAGCCCAAAAAGTGTTAGTCGCTAAGTTGTGTCCGACTCTTTGCAACCCCATGGACTGTTGCCCGCCAGGCTCCTCTGTCCATGAAATGCTCCAGGCAAGAATATTGCAGTGGGTTGCCATTCCCTTCTCCAGGGGGTCTTCCCAACTCAGGAGCGAACTGAGGTTTCCTCCATTGCAGGTAGATTCTTTACCATCTGAGCCACCAGAGAAGCCCTGCCTGATGAGTATCTAAATGATTAGAGCAGTGATTGCCTTATGAGGTAAGTGCTAATGAGAGTGTGGCAAATGAATTTTTACATTCTTAGCCACTAAGTGACATTCAGTACAATAAAGGAGTGAGTGATTGTCTTTGGGGGGTGTGGTTTAGATAAAGGGGGAGGAATATCTCAGCTGGACTTTATCACGTGAGCAGGAAGTCTTCCGGCTGCCCTTCTGAGCATCCTTCTGCAGGTCCCCTCCGAGGCAGTCTTCGCCTAACTCTTGCAGTTCCAAGGGGAGCCAAGGAGACCGCTCATTTGAGCAGGCCTCCAGGCACCTTGCCCAGGGAGCTTCCCAGTCCGTCAGTGACCAGAACTCAGCGGCAGGCAGCAGGGGGCTGCGTGTGCCCTTCTGACACACAGAGCCTTCCCCAGGCGCTGAGAGCCATAATGAGGCCAGATCTCAGCATGTCCGCCAGGCTGCGTTAGACGGGAGTTTCCAGCCCTCCTTCCCCAGGGCCTAGTTAACTGTATAAACTCTTCCAAAGGGCCACACATCGGAAATTCACTAGATAAACTGGCTCGGACAGAGCTCCCTCTGTGAGGCAAACCGAAAGGCAGAGTTCATCAGACAGAAGTGGGTTCAAATCCCAGCTCCATTAACGTCCAGTTCTGTGCTCCTGGAGAAATTGCTGAACCACTCTAGACCCTGGTTTCCTCTTTCTCTGTAACATTAAGATAGTAATCCTGCTGACTTCTTTTTTTAATATATTTTTTTTATTTTTTTTATTTTTATTTATTTTTGGCTGTACCTGTGGTTTATGGGATCCCACTTCCCTGACCAGGGACTGAACTTGGGCCAAGGCAGTGAAAACCCAGAATCCTAACCACTAGGCAACCAGTGAATTCCCATTATTGACTTCTTAAGCTTCTCATAATGATGAAAATGAGATAATCCATGTAAAGCTTTTAGCAGAGTGCCTGGGAGATCATTGCTTAGTACTTGTGAGTTACTATTTTCATAATATATTGTTGTCAATAAAGTTAATAAATTAATGGAAATTAGAGTTTTCAGAGGGGGACTTTTTCCAGCAAGAGTTTCATCATCAGTTCCTTTTGGCTTAGTGGGGTCCCTCAAAGTCTACAACCTCTGTGAACTTCTGAACCATCAGAAGGACAGGGTTGTGGCCAGGAAGCCTGCAGAGAGCTTCCATGAGGAAGGGAGCATCTTTATATAGTAAGTCCCCTGCTCAGGTGGTGCTAGTGGTAAAGAACATGCCTGCCAGTGCAGGAGAAATGAGACTTGGTTTCAATTCCTGGGTCAGGAAGATCCCCTGGAGGAGGGCATGGCAACCCACTCCAGTATTCTTCAGGGCTTCCCAGGTGGCTCAGTGGGTAAAGAATCTGTCTGCAATGCAGGAGATGTGGATTTGACTCCTGGGTCAGGAGGATCCCCTGGAGGAGGGCATGCCAATTCAATCCAGTATTCTTTCCTGGAGAATCCCATGGACAGAGGGGCCTGGAAGGTTACAGTCCATGGGGTTGCAAAGAGTTGGACATGACTGAAGCGAGTGAGCAGGCACGCTACACAAGAATGAGCTCCATTCCAAGAGCACGTTTGTAAATCCAGCAAAGTTAGTCTAGTACCAAGCTAACACAATCAGCTATATAGTAATGTACCATAATAGATTTATAATACTTTTCATACAAATAATATATTTTTAAAAGGCACAAACAATTAAGAAAACATTTTTAATCTTACAGGGCAGCGCCTTGAAAAGTACCAGCTACATCACTGATGCTTTTACACTCTCTTCTGGACATTCTGGGCTTGAAATACAGATAACTGTACTACTGTATTATACACAGTGCAGTAAAGTACATAAAAACACAACATCCTGTAAAGGATGCGCACACAGGATGATGTTCGCCAGACGCATGAACTATCTTTGTGATTGGACATGGGAATGCACGTTCGCATCTTTGAAAGATCACAACTTGAAGGCTCACATGTATGGGGACTTACTGTATTTGAATAAAAATATCCTTTTTTTTCAGTTGAGTGGCAGGCATCCATGATTTGGATCAGACACCTGAGCATATTTCCCTACGTTCCAGCAAGTGCATCGAAGGTTAAGTGTCTCATAAAACTCTGAGAACTGTGCCAGCAGGGAGCACCTGAGGTTAATTTCCCCTTCTTGCTCTCTCAGGAAGCATGAAACCAATAGTCAGACCACCCTCCTTATTCTTTTTTACTAAATCAAACCTTTGGTGCCTGGGAAACTTTGTATCTGCTCTATCCTTGTGGAGACTTCTTCCTTTAGATAGATAGATGGCTCTTTCTCACCTCATTCAGCTGTCTGTCTTTGTACTGGTCAGTATGAGCTGCTATAACAGAACATCATAGATCCAGTGGCTTATACATAACATACATTTATTTCTCACAGTTCCAGAGGCTGGAATTCCGGCATCAGGGTGCCAGCATGGTCTGGTTCTTTTCTTCTTTTTTATTGGAGTAGAGTTGGTTTACAATGTTCTGTTAGTTTCTGCTGTACAGCAAAGTGAATCAGATATATATGTATATATATACATATACATACATACATATATATATATATATATATATATATATATATATATATATGCTATTGTTGTTCAGTCACTAAGTTGTGTCCAACTCTTTGCAACTCCATGAACTGCAGCATGCCAGGCCTCCCTGTCCCTCAGCATCTCCCAGAGTTCACCCAAGTTCATGTCCATTGAATCAGTGATGCCATCCAACCATCTCATATACATATATATCCCCACTTTTTTTCCTTTCCATTTAGATCACCACAGAGCATTGAGTAGAGTTCCCGGTCCTATATAGTAGGTACTCATTAGTAATCTATTTTATGCATCAGTCAGTTCAGTTCAGTCACTCAGTCATGTCCAACTCTTTGTGACCCCATGAATCGCAACACGCCAGGCCTCCCTGTCCATCACCAACTCCCGGAGTCTACCCAAACCCATGTTCATCGAGTCGGTGATGCCATCCAACCATCTCATCCTCTGTCGTCCCCTTCTCCTCCTGCCCCCAATCCTTCCCAGCATCAGGGTCTTTTCCAAGGAGTCAACTCTTCGCATGAGATGGCCAAAGTATTGGAGTTTCAGCTTCAACATCAGTCCTTCCAATGAACACCCAGGACTGATCTCCTTTAGGATGGATGGGTTGGATCTTCTTGCAGTCCAAGAGACTCTCAAGAGTCTTCTCCAACACCACAGTTCAAAAGCATCAATTCTGCAGCACTCAGCTTTCTTCACCATCCAACTCTCACATCCATACATGACCACTGGAAAAACCATAGCCTTGACTAGACGGACCTTTGTTGGCAGAGTAATGTCTCTGCTTTTCAATATGCTATCTAGGTTGGTCATAACCTTCCTTCCAAGGAGTAAGCATCTTTTAATTTCATGGTTACAATCACCATCAGCAGTGATTTTGGAGCCCCCAAAAATAAAGTCTGACATTGTTTCCACTGTTTCCCCATCTATTTCCCATGAAGTGATGGGACCAGATGCCATAATCTTAGTTTTCCAAATGTTGAGCTTTAAGCCAACTTTTTCACTCTCCTCTTTCACTTTCATCAAGAGACTCTTTAGTTCTTCTTCACTTTCTGCCATAAGGGTGGTGTCATCTGCATATCTGAGGTTATTAATATTTCTCCCGGCAATCTTGATTCAAGCTTGTGTTTCTTCCAGCCCAGCGTTTCTCATGATGTATTGTGCATATAAGTTAAATAGCAGGGTGACAATATACAGCCTTGACGTATTCCTTTTCCTATTTGGAACCAGTCTGTTGTTCCATGTCCAGTTCTACCTGTTGCTTCCTGACCTGCATACACGTTTCTCAAGAGACAGGTCAGATGGTCTTGTATTCCCATCTCTTTCGGAATTTTCCACAGTTTATTGTGATCCACACAGTCAAAGGCTTTGGCATAGTCAATAAAGCAGAAATAGATGTTTTTCTGGAACTCTTGCTTTTTCGATGATCCAGTGGATGTTGGCAATTTGATCTCTGGTTCCTCTGCCTTTTCTAAAACCAGCTTGAACATCTGGAAGTTCATGGTTCACGTATTGTTGAAGCCTGGCTTGGAGAATTTGTAGCATTACCTTACTAACGTGTGAGATGAGTGCAATTGTGCGGTAGTTTGAGCATTTTATGCATAGTAGTGTATATATGTCAATCCTAATCTTCTAATTCACGCTATCTTTCCTTCCCCACTTGTTCTGGATCTGATGAGAGCTCTCTTCTGCCGTGCGCCAAGCTGAATTCTTGCTGTATACCCACATGGTAGGGAGCAGGGAGAGAAAGCACTGTCCCTCTCTCGTGACCCTTATAAGGGCACTAATTCCACTTATGAGGGCTCCACCCTCATAACTTCATCTGATCCTTATTACTTCTTGAAGGCCCTACCTCCGAATACCATCCAATTGCAAGGTAAGGTTTCAACATATGAATTTGGGGGGACACAGACATTCAGTCCATAACAATCACATAAGGACACCATCCCTGACTATGCTATTATAAATCCAAAACCCACCACAGCATTCTCTATTTCTCAAAATGTTTTCTCCCCTCAGGACAAAAGGAAGCCCCTAATATAGACTGATATAGACCCAGTCTCAGAAGACCTCACAGTATAAATTTGTACCACTTTCTTACAAAATCATCAGTAGACTTGAAAAACTAATATTGTATATTAATGCCTATGTATGGAATCTAGAAAAAGGGTACTGATGAACCTATTTGCAGGGTGGAAATAGAGACACAGAGATAGAGAACAGACTTGTAAACACACAAGAGGGAGGAGAGGGTGGGAAGAATTGAGGGAGTAGCTTTGAAACATACACATCATCATATGTAAAACAGATAGCTAGGAGGAAGCTGCTATATACACAGGAAGCTCAATCTAGTGCTCTGTGACAACCTAGAAAGGTGGAATGGGGTGAGGGGGTGGGAGAGAGGTTCAAAATGGAGAGGACATATGTATACTTATGGCTGATTTATATTATTGTATGGCAGAAATCAACACAACATTGTAAAGCAATTATTTTCCAAATAAGATAAAAAGAAAAGAAAAAAATCTGTTCCATCTGACTCATTCAAATAACCTAAGGTAATAACATGAGATACAAAGAATGATGAGCAGGAATATTTATCCAAGTAGCATTTATGGAAGCAAAACGTTGGAAATCACCTAAATATCAAACCATAAGGGGATGGATTAAAATGTTATTGCACATCAGTGTGTCGGAACACCATGCAGACATTTTAAGTCTTTAATACTGTAGGGATGCTATTAGAGTAAAAAATAAATCTGGATATTAATATTTACTTACAGTGTTATTCTGAAGAGGTGCGAGGGAGACTACATTTCAAAGTGCTAAATGTCTCACTGATGGAAAGAAACATGAGCGAATATTCTCTCCATCTCTTTTATAGTTTCTAAGATACGTTTACAACGAACACTTATAAGGAAATAATTTTATAAGCTATGTGAGTTTTTTAATTTATTTATTTTTAAATGAAGGATAATTGCTTTACCATATTGCTTTGGTTTCTGCCATACACCATCACGAATCAGCCATAGGTGTACATAGGTCCCCTCCCCCTTGAATCTCCCTCCCACCTTCCACCCTTTCCCACCCGTCTAGGTTGTTACAGAGCCCCGGTTTGAGTTCCCCGGGTCATACAGCGAATTTCCATTGACTGTCTATCCATCTTACATGTAGTGGTGTATATGCTTCCATCCTACCCTCTCTATTCATCTCACCTCTCCTTCCTCCCCTCCGCCCTGTGGTACATAAATAGTTGAGGTTTTTTTTTTTCTTTTCATATATTCCATCATGTGTTTTGTTGCCATGAATACAATCATCAATCCCACCAACAGAATGGGGTTCCCCTAAAAGAATATTATCAGCCACATTCCCAGAGTTTCTGGACACGGTGAGGCAGGAATCTGCTTCCCCCCAGCCCCGCCCCACCGTGCTGTTCAAAATATAGCAGGCATAGCAAATCACAACCATCCAGATAACACAGGTGCATAAATATTGATAGGATTTGTTACATGAAATGTTAAAAAATATATAACTTGAGGATGTAACCACTTATTTTCCCTCCTTCAGAAATCTCAGTATCTGTTTCTGCCAAAAAGATGGAGGGTGGGGAATTTTGCAGAGAAAAAAAAAATTCAAAAGTCTCTTCTTTCAAACTGACAGAGGAAGAGTTGGGGTTGATAATGGAGAAAATGCACTAAATCAGAGATTTGGCTGTTATCACTCCTGAAAGCACAAGTGAGCTGGATTTTGCGGCATGAGAGTGACAGGTGAGACCGACAGAAGGACTGGGGATTAAGAGACACTTTTCAGGTTTGCAAGGAAGGCGGGAAAATCCTTCCTCTTCTCTAACTGATAGACACACAGAGTCTGACACAGGCTTAAGAGACATAGCCTGATTCCACCAGGACTTGTCGTGCGATTTGGGGCAATTCAAGGAAAGGCTCAAAGAAAAGGAGTAGGAAAGTTCTCTCTGAATCAATGTTCCTTCCTCTGCATTTTCAAACTTTCTGTCTGGCACACCCTGGGCATTGTTCATCTCTGTGCATTGTATGATCAGTTTTTCATCACTGGTTTCCACATCCTTTGGACTTCCTTGGGATTTTCCCTCTTCAAAGCCTTCTCTCCACCCTGCCAATTCTTGACAACAATGTTAAGCCACACCTGTTTGGCACCTGAGACATCTCTTACCTGCTCAGTTCCCTGAAGGAAGGTAAAACACTCAAGGTGAAAAGGCTGTCAGCGGGTTCCAAGCCTGATCTGCAAACCAAGGCCAGTCTCTGACATGAGCTCAATTTCCAACACCCTCTCAAGGATGGGCCAATGTCAAGCAGTGATTACCCGATACCCTGGACCAATCAATGCAAGAGCAGGAGATTCAGCCAGAGTTTCGAGGAGACACTGCTGGGATATTAGGGACTGACTTTTGAAGCTTTGATTGCATTCAGTACTTTTCCAGAAGAATAGGAGACCTGAAGTGTCTGGGCAGCTGCCCTGGATTCAAGATGATAAAATTGTCCTGAACAGACCAACCCTCTAGAACAGTGATCCTAAACTAGAGGTCCACAGCCAAATTCTGTCCATAAATATATTTCTCTGGTCTGCACAGCTGATTTTCGTTTATTTAAATGACTTGTCAAGATGTAAATCGTGAATGATTGCATGTGAAAATCCTCATTTCTGACTTTTTTAAATAAAAAGATTTGATTGTAGCTGTGCTGCGCTGTGCTTAGTCAATGAGTCATGTCCAACTCTTTGAGACCCCATGGACTATAGCTCCCCAGGCTCCTCTGTCCATTGGGATTCTCCAGGCAAGAATACTGGAGTCACACCCTCCTCCAGGGGATCTTCCCAACACAGAGATCGAACCCAGGTCTCCCGCATCACAGGTGGGTTCTTTACCATCTGAGCCACCAGGGAAGCCCAAGAATACTGGAGTAGGTAGCCTATCCCTTTTCCAGGGCATCTTTCTGGCCCAGGAATTGAACCAGGGTCTCCTGTATTACAGGCAGATTTTTTACCAGCTGAGCTACCAGGGAAACTCTTTGGTTGTAGAGTACAGTGCTTAAGAATGTGAATTCTGGAGACAGATTTCCTGATTTAGAATCCCAGCTCTGTGATTGACAGCAAGGTATCAAACCTCTCTGTGTCTCAAGTTTCTCATCCAAAAAAATGGGAATAATAATAATACCTGTCTCGTTATTGTTGTAAAGATTAAATAAACTCATATAAGCAATTTTTAAAATTTAATTATTTATTTCTAAGCTTCCTGACCAGGGATTGAGTTCCCAACTCTGGGTAGTGAAAGTGTGGAGTCCTTACCACTGGACTACCAGAGACTTCCCTAAGCAACTTTTTAAAAACAGTGCCTAGCATATGTAAGTATTAGAACAATTACTACACTGTGTTGCTGAGTTGGGAAGATCCCCTGGAGAAGGAACTGGCAACCCACTCCATATTCTTGCCTGGGAAATCCCATGGATAGGGGAGCTTGTTAGGCTACAGTCCACTGAGTCACCAAGAGTTGGACACTACTGAGTCACACACACACACACACACACACAGACATGTTGCTATTAACAATGGTGGGGCATTCAGCAGTTACCTCCCTCACTCAAGATAGGACATAACCTCCCCTTTTCATTATGCTTATCACCCACTCAATTCACTCAGTGTTTTGTATTGTATTAGCTTCCTGACCTCTGGATCAGTGGTGAAGAATCCACTTGCCAATGCAGGAGATGCAAGAAACGCAGGTTCAATCCCTGGGTTGGGAAGATTCCCTGGAGGATGAAATGGCAACCCATTACCTCACTCCAGTATTCTTGCCTGGAAAATCCCATGGACAGAGGAGCCTGGTGGGCTACAGTCCATGGGGTCACAAAGAGTTGGACACGACTGAGCACACACACACACACACACACACACACATTGTATTGTATTGTATTGTATTACCTTCCTGACCTCTGTAAGTAATTGAGTTTGAGACTTGTGGTTTCAAATGATATAGGATTTGCCAATGTGGGACCTTTGTAAATCCATGAAGGTAGTACTGCCTTGGGCCGGAGAAGGGAATGGCAACCCACTCCAGTATTCTTGCCTGGAGAGTCCCAGGGACACAACAGCCTGGTGGGCTGCCATCTATGGGGTCGCACAGAGTCGGACACAACTGAAGCAACTTAGCAGCAGCAGCAGTACTGCCTTGGGCAGTAACCAGGAGATCCCACAGGTGCAAATTTCCTTGCACCAAGAAATCTAGGAGCATAATAGGTGAACATCACTTCCTGCTCATGATTGGCTATTATTTAAGGAACAATCTTACGAATTAGGTACTGTTGCTCCCTCACTTTTACAGCTGATGTTGTTGAGGTCCAAGTGATGCAGCCTACAAATGGTATGAAGCCCAGGAAGTCTAGATCTGTATCTGGGCTCCTAACTACTGCATGACTCTGCTCCTGCATTACTTGAGTTTTGCAAATGGTAGAATAAGCAGAACTTAGTGCTTGATCAGACATAGAGGTGAAGAACAGGGAGTTCAAAACTGTTCAAAAGCAACCTCATCTTCTCATTTGTTTTAGGGAAGAATGTGTGTCCTGCGTGTGCATGTGCCAATTTACAGTGACAAACAAGAAAAAGTCCACTAAGAAGAGAAGATCCATGGCAGAATAATTACTGTCAACAAAGATTTGGTGGATTGTCACATATTCAGTTCTGACTTGTTCTCTGGAGATCAAGGAATCAGAACAGAGGGAAAGAGGTGGGAGGAGTTTTGAAAGGCAAAGGAGTTTGATTTGAATGTTTGGAATAATTTTCATTGGTCAGAACTTTACATGGATAGGATGAGCTGCTTTGAAGATACACAGATGCCTGGCGTTGCATTTGTCTAAGCAGGGAATTGACATCACTTGGCAGGAATAATGAATAGGAGAATCTAGCAGTGGGGTATGTACAAGTGTGTGTGTGTGAGAAAGAGAGAGAGAGAGAAAAAAAAAGAGAGAGTGTGATAAACAAATTGTTTTTGTTGTTCAGTCTCTAAGTCGTACCCAGCTCTTTGTGACTCCATGGACCGCAGCACACCAGTTTTCCCTGTCCTTCACCATTTCCCAGAGTTTACTCAAACTCATGTCCATTGAGTCAATGATGCCATCCAACCATCTCATCCTCTGTTGTCTCTTTCTCCTCCTGCCCTCAAAATTTCCCAGGATCAGGGAAATTTTTCCAATGAATCGGCTTTTTGCATCAGGTAGCCAAAGTATTGGAGCTTCAGCTTCAGTGTCAGTCCTCCCAATGAATATTCAGGACTGATTTCTTTAGGATTGACTGTTTTGATCTCCTTGATGTCCAAGAGACTTTCAGAAGTCTTTTCCAGCACCATAATTCAAAAGTATCGGTTATTCAATGCTCAGCCTTCTTTATGGTCCAAATCTCACATCCACACATAAACAAATAAATTTCTCAAAACAATCACAGGGTCATTTTGTGACAACTTCTAAGTTGTCTACTGCAGCTGAGAACTTGTTTCAATCTTTTGGAGGCTATTTAAAATCTGTTTGCTGCTTTGATTTTTCTAGTTAATACAGTAGCCAAGACTCAGCAAGATAAACAACTATTTGGAAGGGGAAAAGCCTGGGTATTCTTGGCTTTGTCAGGTTCTTTAAAAAAAAAAAAAATCTTGTTTGATGCAGAGCAGGATTCTTTCTCTCTAGAGAAGAGATCAATAATGGCTTTTCTGCTAAAGGTAGCATGTATATTTTCTTTATTTCCAAGGGAAGAATGCTGGCAGCAAAGAGACAGAGAATCCTCATTCAACTTGATGCCCTAGAACTTTTGCTCCTTGACAAAAATTTTGGAAGAGGTCACTTTTGAGACACTTTTCAGTCTCAGAGTGTTTTGCTTTCTCCCTGACCTTGTCTTGAAGTTAAGCTTTCTTTCTCTATAACCACGTCCCACCCCTTGTCCTAGTGACTGGTGCTATCTGGTAGGAATCAGATGGCCAATTACAGGGCTAGGAGGGGATCTCTCAGACTTTCTCCTCATTACATGATGGAGGCTACCAGTAATAGGGAGATTAGTGGATATTTGAGATGGAATTCAAAAGGTGGGGGAAAAGAACTCAGAAAATCTGTCATGTGATTTGGTGTGAGCACAGAGCTGGGTAACAGAGTCTGAATAGAAAGATCAGAGAAGTAAAAACACAGGGGTATTCTGAGTGGGGCCATACAAAGACATGAATAGAGAAACCCAAGCCTTTCTTGATGAACTGAATGGGGATACCCAACTCCTTTGTTGCAGGGTTCCAACTATCTGATACGAAAAAGAGTGTGTTAGAAGTGGCCTGGGTTTTTTATTATTATTATTAATTGTATTGGGTATAGTTGCTTTACAATGTTATGTTAGTTTCTAGTGTACAGCAGTGAGTCACCTATACATAAACATGTATTCCCTCTTTTTTGGATTTCCTTCCCATTTAGGTCACCACAGAGCACAGAGTACAGTTCCTGAGCTATCCAGGAGGTTCTCATTAGTCATCTATTTTATATATAGTATCAGTAGTGTATATATGTCAATCCCGATCTCCCAATTCATCCCATTACCTCTTTTCCCCCTTGGTGTCCATACATTTGTTTTCTATGTCTGTGTCTATATTTCAGTGTTGCAAATAAGAGCATCTATGCCATTTTCCTAGATTCCATGTGTGTGTTTGTGTGTGTGTGTATCAGTCATTCAGTCACGTCCAACTCTTTGTGACCCCACTGACTGCAGCTCACAAGGCTCCTCTGTCCATGGAATTCTCCAGGCAAGAATACTGGAGTGGGTTACCATTCCCTTCTGTAGGGAATTTCCCTGACCCAGGGATCGAATCTGGGTTTCTGCATTGTAGGCAGATTCTTTATCATCTGAGCCACTAGGGAATCCCAGATTTCACATATATGCCTTAATATATGATATTTGTTTTTCTCTTTCTGACCTCCTTCCTCCTGTATGACAGTCTCTAGGTCCATCCTCTTCCCTACAAATGATCCAATTCTATTCCTTTTTATGACTGAGTAATATGTCTATCATATATCTTCTTTATCCATTCCTCTGTTGATGGACATTTAGGTTGCTTCCATGTCCTGCCTATTGTAAATAGTGCTGCAATGGGGGTGGCCTTGTTTAGAAGCAGCAGTCAGGACAAACACACACATATTCCAAGTCGTAACTGGCCCCTGTCTATCACAACCTGGAGGCTCTTAGAAATCAGGGACTCAGTCCACCTTTGGCTTTTCCCTAGTTCAGCACCAAGGACAGAACACAGAGGCCACAGTGGCTCCACAGTTGGTCTCTCTCTGCTTTTCATTAAGGTCACATTTTAGAACAAAACTGAAATTGATCATAGGGAAGCTCCATTCAAGCTATGAAGGGAAAGAGCAGAGAAACTTACATGAGTAGGTCATGAAATCTGATGAAGGGAATGCAGCCTTGACTGGAGATTCTATGACCAAGAAATGAAAACTCACTACTTTGTCCACCCCGCTCTAGAGCAGTCCTGTGTTGTGCTCTTCATAGAGTCTCCTGGGAAGCCTAGATTCAGATTTGTAGTTTGTCTATCAATCGTGGTAGACACCACTTCCCTGGTGGTCCAATGGCTAAGAGTCTATGTTCCCAGTGCAGGGGGCCCAGGTTCCATCCCTGGTCAGGGAACTAGACCCCACATGCCGCAACTAGGATTTCACATGCTGCAACTAAGCAACTAAAAATCCCACATGGTACAACTAAAGACCCCACATACTGCAACTAAGACCTGGCACAGCCTAATTAATTATTTTTTAAAAGTGGCTAAGGACATAAGGTTACACTTTTCAAGTCATTTCTGAGTCCATTTTCTTGCCCTTCTGATTTAAAAATGATCTTCCATCTATTTTGAATTTTGGCTTTCTCTTTTGATATTACATATTCTTTTGTGCCATATGATATCTTTTTCAAACAGTAAATCAAATATCAAACGAAAACATACACTTCGACATAAACTGACATCCATGCATATATGTGTTACATGATCTCCATATATTTGCTTTTATTTCCTCTCAGCACCACCACAACAAAATGATTAGGAGCACTTTATAAGCCACTGGTAAAGAATCCGCCTGCAACGCGGGAGAACTAGGTTCGATCTCTGGGTTGGGAAGATCTCCCAGAGAAGGGAAAGGCTACCCACTCCAGTATTCTGGCCTGGAGAATTTCATGGACAGTCCATGGGGTCACAAAGAGTGGAACACGACTGAGCAACTTTCACTTATAAGAAACATGATCCAGAGAAAATGCATAAAGTGTATTTGGATAATGGAGTTAGTGGGTTATGTGGCTGTTTTGTGGGAACTTCAATTTCCTAAACTGCCAGAGACAAAAGATGCGATTTGCAAAAGTTAGTGATAAAAATAAGTGATATCCCATATGACCCTGGGTGATGTGAATTCGCCACTCCTCTCAGCAAATGCTGGCGTCTGTCTCCCCACACCTTGAATGTGAGTTGGGACCGTAAATTTCTTAGATCCACAGAAAGTGGTAGAAATTTTTTTTTCGGTTGCCCTGGGTCTTAGTTGTGGCACTCTGGATCTTCAGTCTTCATTGCAGCATGTGAGATCTTAGTTCCTGGACCAGGGATTAAACCCATGCCCCTTGCACTAGGAAGGTGGAATCTTAACCACAGGACCACGAGGAAAATTTCTAGAAAGTGGTGGAAATGGTATTGTACAAGTTTTGGAGTCTAGGTATCAAGAGGTCTTGCAGTCTTGTGGAATGCCTCTCTGAGACCATCACAGAAGGAAGTGGATCTGGCCCCCTGAAGAATGAGCAGCCACGTGAAAGACAACCAAGGCGCCCCATTGGCCGTCAGCTTCTCCTTTGATTGCTACTTTACAGAGTAAACTGATGCCAGAAGCTGGACCAGAACTTAGATCTGCAGGCCTCTACTCTCATGTCCTTTCAGAGTGTGTTCAACATGACACCTCTTCTCTGTGATGTGTGCTCGGTCACTTCAGGTGTGTCTGACTCTTTGCGACCCCATGGACTATAGTCCACCAGGCTCCTCTGTCCATGGATTCTCCAGGCAAGAACACAGGAGTGGGTTGCCTTGCCCTCAGGGGATCTTCCTGACCCAGGGATCAAACCCACATCTTCTGTGTCTCCTGCATTGCAGGCAGATTCTTTACCACTGAGCCACTGGGGAAGCCCCCATACCTCTCCTCTGTAGGAGAAGAAATGCTCTGAAAGTAGAATTCTGTGTTACAGCAGGAAGGGGACAACCATGAGGGTCAAAAGACAAGAGCTTTAGCCCCAGCTCAGTTAATAACTTGCTGAGTTGTTGCTGTTCAGTCGCTCAGTCGTGTCCGACTCTTTGCGACCCCATAGACTGCGGCATGCGAAGCTTCCCTGTCCTTCACTATCTCCCAGAGTTTGCTCAGACTTACGTCCATTGAGTTGGTGATGCCATCCAACCACCTCATCCACTGTTATCCCCTACTCCTCCTGCCTTCAATCTTTCCCAGCCTCAGGATCTTTTCCAATGAGTTGGCTGTTTGCATCAGGTGGTCAAAGTATTGGAGCTTCAGCTTAAGCATTAGTCCTGCCAATGAATATTCAGGACTGATTTCCTTTAGGACTGACTGGTTTGATCTCCTTGCTGTCCAAGGGATTCTCAAGAGTCTTCTCCAGGACCACAGCTCAAAAGCATCAGTTCTTTGGTGCTCAGCCTTCTTTTATGGTCCAACTCTCACATCCATACATGACTACTGGAAAAACCATAGCTTTGACTAGATGGACCTTTGTCAGCAAAACGATATCTCTGCTTTTTAATATGCTGTCTCGATTTGTCACAGCTTTTCTTCCAAGAAGCAAGCATCTTTTAATTTCATGACTGCAGTCACCATCCACAGTGATTTTGGAGCCCAAGAAAATAAAAGTTTGTCACTGTTTCCTTTTTTCCCCATCTATTTGCCATGAAGCTCTTCTTCACTTTTTGCCATTAGGGTGGTGTCATCTGCATATCTAATATTGATATTTCTTCCAGCAACCTTAATTCCAACTTGTGCTTCATTCAGCCTGGCATTTCACATGATGTACTCTGCATGTAAGTTAAATAAGCAGCCTGACAACGTACAGCCTTGATCCGTAAGCAAATGAAGTGAACTTTCTGGACCTCCACCCCTGCATGTGTGGGCTGAGCAGATTGGAGAAGTGAGCCCCCAGTAATACTTATTTATCTGTGGCTGCACTGGGTCTTTGACGCTGTGAGCTTTCTCTAGTTGTGATGAGCAGGGGCTGCTCTAGTTGTGGTGTGTGGACTTCTCATTGCGGTGGCTTCTCTCGTGGCAGAGCATGGGTTCCAGGGCACTCGGGCTTTCATAGCTGCCACATGTAGGCTCAGGAGTTGTGGCACAGGGGCTTATTTGCTCTGTGGCATGTGGAATCTTCCTGGGCCAGGGACAGAACCCGTGTCCCCTGCAGTGGCAGACAGATTCTTACCCACTGTACCATCAGGAAGCCCATTTAAGTTCTCATAGTCCCCATTCGTCTGACTCTAAAGCATCCTTCTCAGCCCCTTAGTCACGGCAGGAGCTCAGGGATTTTATCATGACAGGTGGGAAGCCAGTGAGGGGGAGGGAGGGGGTTGCATTTCATTCTGTCAGCTCCCCTTCTTCTAAAGGGTAACATTGTCACTCACAGCTTATCTTGCTGTGAACTTTCCTTAATGGTTTAGTTGGATTCAGGCTCAGATTAATCATCCTGGGCAACAGGCAACACAACAAACTCATCACTAATTAATTGGCAACAACACAAGATACCACGTTCCCTGGTGCAGAAGGTCTGTTTCTATATCAGCCTCCCTCCTCCCAGGTTCTAACAAGGGTGCGCCTTTTCATCCTCCGTGTGCTCATCTTGACTAAAAGCATAAGTGAATGCTCACCATGGGGAAGAAAGACAAGGAGAAGATTCAGTTCGGGAATGTGTGTTTCTGTTTACATCTTCATTCCCCAAACCACTGTTGTAGTTAAGGGAGAAGTTCTGCTTTGGCCATCTTCCACAAATGAAAATGTTTGCCCTTGCAGTGTTAAGCAAAAATTCAATATTATTGCTACACATGCAATACTGTAGATGTGAAGATTAGGTCGTTCCATAAATAGGCTCTAAATTTTGATGTTCAGCAGAACTTTTTATCAAAGAGGATTATTCACACTCAGATATAGATATGTATCATCTGTGTGTGCATGCATTCATGAGTCATGTCTGACTCATTGCGACCCCCAGGGACTGTAGCCCATCAAGCTCCTCTGTCCATGGAATTCTCCAGTCAAGAATACTGGAGTGGGTTGCCATTTCCTTCTCCAGGGGATCTTCCCAACTCAGGGACTGAATTCACATCTCCTGTGTCTCCTGCATTGGATCTGTCACCTCTGGTCAATGCTAAATCGCCCAGTGCACAGAAGAGTAAATGTTTCTTGTAAAAAAGGAGGAAACTCTCTTACAAAACAACCACACTTTACTTTCTCATCTCTTATTGATTCCTCAGATTACAGTGTTCTTGCTTTTATCTCCACCCCAACAATCTCAGCATTGGTCAGGAGTCTTCAAACATTTTAGGAGCATAAACACAACTCGAACTCGTTTAAAGTAAAGAGGGAATTTTTGGATTGTGTGGCTGGAAAGAAAACTGTGCAGCTGACAGTGATCAAAGGAAAAGATTTGGGAAACATCCTGAAATTCTGTGCTGCCAGAAGGCAATCCATCAACAAACCAATCCTACCACCCCAAACCTGTCTCCACCATGTATGGACAAGCAAGAAGGTGGCTGTATGTAAACCATGAAGCAGGAGGTGAGTTCTCACCAGAACCCAACCATTTGGGCACCCTGATTTTGGACTTCCAGTCTCCAGAATTGTGAGAAAATAAATTTTTGTCATTTAAGCCACCCAGTCTATGGCATTTTATATGGTAGCTTGAGCTAACACACCAGTCTAATCAAGTTTTCTTATCTCTTTGAAATTTTTTGTCTCTATGCTCTCTTTGGGGTTGAATTTTACCTCGTCCCATGTTTTCAACTGACTGATGCTTTTGAACTGTGGTGTTGGAGAAGACTCTTGAGAGTTCCCTGAACTGCAAGGAGATCAAACCAGTCAATTTTAAAGGAAATCAATGCTGAATTTTCATTGGAAGGACTGATGCTGAAGGTGAAGCTCCAGTGCTTTGGCTACCTGATGCCAAGAACTGACTCATTGGAAAAGACCCTGATGCTGGGAAAGATTGAAGGCAGCAGGAGAAGGGAGCAACAGAGGATGAGAGGGTTGGATGGCATCACTGACTCAATGGATGTGAATTTGAGCAGGCTCTGGGAGTTGGTGATGGACAGGGAAGCCTGGCATGCTACAGTCCATGGGGTCACAAAGAGTCAGACACGACTGAGTGACTAAATTGATATTTTAAATTGTCACTACCATTTAGGTCCCCCAGATGTAATGTGCAGCTCATATGTCCCACAGGAGCTACATATGAACATATCTTGCTACTCACTGCATACTCCACTGGTGCATCCCGCCCCAAACTGAAATTTTATCTTCTCCCAAAGCCATCATTGTTCCCATCTACACTCATCATCTCTGTGAATGAGTATCACAGTGAAAGAGTATCAACACTGATGCAATCTTTTACCCCACCATCAAGTACAAACACCAGATTCTTAGTATAACTACTAAGTAGTTCTAGAACTCTTCTGTTTACCTTCACTTAACGTTGACAATGCCTTGGTGAAAATGAACCATCACTGCTCACCTGGATTTTTAAGACACTCCTAAGAGGTCTCCATGACTTCAGGTCTGCTCTCTGTAATCCATTCTACATTCTGCAGTCAAACTTGACCATGCTGTTCCTCTGCCAGAAACTCAGCACAAATCAAAGTGTTGGCCTTACCTTTCCAACATTCTTTTTTATTCTACTCCTCTCACACTCTAGTTTAGTCATGTGGTGTGCATGGATGTTAAGTTGCTCTAGCCGTGTCTGACTCTTTGCCGCTCCATGGACTGTAGCCCACCAGGAGTCTCTGCCCATAGGATTCTCCGGGCAAGAAAACTGGAGTGGGTTTCCAAGCCCTCCTCCAGGGGATCTTCCCAACCCAGGGACTGAACCCACATCTCATGTCTCCTGCAATGGCAGGTGGGTTCTTTACCACCACCAGCACCTGGGAAGCCCTGAGTCAGGTGGATCTACTTACAATTCTTTTGGACCATATAATTCTCACTAATGCCTCTGAATGTCTGAACATCTATTCTATCTAAAAAATCTTTTCCATTGCTCTTTTCCTTATCACTTCCTACTGGTCCCGCTGGCTTCAGTTGTTTTTCCTTTGAGAAGCCATCTCTCTCCTCCAATTTAACTAGGTTCTTATGGGATCTCATAGACCGCATTATTAATCTTATTGTAGGATCAATTTACAGTGTTCTAAATGATGTGCTTACTTTTCTCCTCTTCTGTTAGACTGGGAATTCCTTCACTGTAGGAGTAGTGTTTGATGTCCATTTTGAATACTTAATTTGTATTTGTTTAATGAGTACATCAATAAAGTAATGAGTGAAAAAATATACAAACCTATCCCCACCCCCTAATTGTTTGGTGACCGTAATTCCTTTAGCTCAGCTCTTACAAAAATATAAACAAAAACCAAACAAATTCCACAGCTTCACCTCTTTAATAGGGAAACATAAGACGTATCATTTTATGGCTTTATATAGAAGATCAAGAAGTTTATGTGTCTTATATGATAATTCCACTACTACCTTCTTGAAAATCTATTCTGTCCATCAATTTCTGCTGTTCTAAGCAGAAGGAAGATCTGTTCCATCAACAGTTGTCCCCTACGGATACATAAAAACACATTAATGCCTCAGATGGACTTTGCAAATAACATGTTCCTTCTTGTTACTCTTTTTCCTAATATTGGTTTAATTGTTTCATCATCATTGTGGAAGAAACAGACACTGTTACATTTTGCTCAGACAGGTGGCTCACTCAGATCTGTTTGCTTGTTTTATTTGGGCTTCTTGAGTCTGAATTTTACATGGGCGTGAATACATTTAGTGACAAAGAAAATGCTTGGGGACAGGTGGTAACTGAAAAATAGGATATAAAATTGTATGTAGAGACTTGTGGTTGAATATGCAGTACTGAAATGACAGAAGAGAATTACACACATTTTTAAAAATCCGTAGTAGAACTGGAAATATGGGAAGGGTACCAGAAAACAACCTGATGGAAGAGAAAAGGGGCTGGAAAGGACTGACAGAGGGAGAAGAGGGGATAAAGAACAAATAGACATGGGTTCTTAGCAGAGTGAGTAATTACAAGGTAGAGAAATTAAGGCAAGCTCTGCATAGCAGAAGGTCTTTATCTGATATTTGTCCCCAGGACAATGTTTTACATATTATCTTTGACCCTGAAATTCTGACAAAGGCTCTCAGAGAGAGATGTTTGGCCAGTTCGAGATGAGACTGTGCCTCAGATAAATTACAGCTTCCAGGAAAGACAAAGAAGTCACATATTCAAAGTGAAAAACTCATTCTCCACTTACACATCTTAAAGAAAATTCCACTTGATCTCCCATCCCTTCCTTCATTCCTCTCTCTTACAAAAACACTGACATTGAGGTGCCTATGATCTAAATCTGCCTTCATTACCAAGAGGAAGAGAAATTTCACTTGGACTGAGGAATTATTCCCCAGCTGCCAACATTGCTCAATTTAGATTTCATCAATGATAATGAACAGCAGCTAATAAATACCATACATTTGAAGAAACCTAACAGTGTGAAGAGGAATTTCAAAATACAATAAATAACAAATTAATGTGGGAGGAAACAGTTAACACAATAAGCTGAAGGAAACTTATCAAGCTATCACTTCAGTAAGAAAGAACAGGCTGCAAAGGAAAGGAAACATCAGAACTCTCAAAAACAAAATCCCACCCCTTGGCATGTATTTAGAGAAAACTTGAACTCAGATATATGCAGCCCAGTATTCACAGCAGCACTATTTACAGCTATAGCCAGGACTTGGAAACAAGCTAAATGTTCATCAGTAGATCAATGGATAAAGAAGCTATCGTAGCCCCGTTCTTATCTACAAAACAGAAACAGACTCACAGACAGAGAGAATAGACTTGTGGTTGCTAAGGGGGTACTGGATGGGGGAGGGATGGATTAGGAGTTTGGGATTAGCAGATGGATGCAAACTATTATATACAGAATGGATAAGCAACAAGGTCTTACTGTATAGCACAGAGAACTATATTTAATATCTTGTAGTAAACCATAATGGAAAAGAATATAAAAACAAATATATATGTATATATGTATAACTGAATCACTTTGCTGTGCAGAAGAAATTAACACCACATTGTAAATCAACTCTACTTCAATGAAATAAATTTTAAAGATATAGTGGCATATAGAAAATGCTAAAATGGTGAAAAAAAACATTTATATAAAAAGAAATCAGAACTATATTGACATCATCTTTTCGAGCAATAGAGCCATGTCTTGAGTTCTTGTAGAATATGATGTTGAATTTTCATTTCTATATCAGACAAAATTGCATATGCAGCGCCATCTCAATTATGTAAAAATATGCATAGGAAATATTGAAAAGAAATGTGTGTTGAACACCTAAACAGTTCCAGTATTAAGGGTTTTAGACATATCACGTTTGATCCTCTCAGGGTAGGGATTATTTTCCTTGTTATTGGTCAGTCTCACAGGGCTGGTAGAGAACAGAGTTAAACTCAGACCATGCCTTCTGTAGAGGAGAAAGTTAGACTGCCCGTCTTGTTATCAGATTTTAGAAATTTACACTTGATATTGAATGACAGATTCTCCTGCAGCATCAAATGGCCAATGCTTCCACTACAAATGGACCCAATGCCAGCACGCTGGGCCAGATGTCCAGTGGAACTTGGGAATTTGTGCTTGACAAGAGGACAACTGGGCTTCCGAGGCTAGTGGTAAAGAAGCCATCTGCCGATGGAGGAGACACAAGAGATGCGGGTTCAATCCCTGGGTCGGGAAGATCCTCTGGAGTAGGAAATGGCAACTCACTCCAGCATTCTTGCCTGGAAAATGCTATGATGGGCAGGGGTGTCCTGGCGGGTAATACAGTCCATGGGGTCCCAAAGAGTGGGACACAACTGAGCTATTGAGCACATACACAAGAGGACGATGACTAGATTCTCAGCATGGGCTAATGTCTTTCTGCTGTCGGGAATTAGCAAGTTCTCCCTGAAACCTGTTTGATTCTACTAGGTTTCCTCCAAAGGGATGGCTATCATTGCTAAGTGGCTTTTCCAGCTTCAAGGCAGCGTGAATGACTTTTTCAGGCATTCTGATTCCACACAGAGTCAGCATGGAATTTGAGCCACTTGACATAATCGAGGGCCTTCTCCTTCCTCCACCTTTCACAGTCAGCCAGCAGTACTGTGGCTCCCTTCTGTCTGCCCACATCATCTCTACCAGGGGGAATTAACAACCACTTCACTAGCACAGCTCCTATTCCAGCACAGCTGGAATAACTTATTAAAATTTAAAATAAAACCATTTACAAGCATCTGAAACTATAGGAGTGGGTAACCTCTTCAAGGCATTGCAGCTGATTCGCAGGGAAAGAAAAGTTTGTTTTCCAGAGGATATTAGCAGTATAAGTGATTTCTTAAGCATATATATAAATAATCAAACCACAAAAGCTGACATTAAAGCCGAACAATCTTGGTGTGTATAACAATTAGAAATTTATCCAGAGAATCAAGATGGATTCATGGGCGGCAAGTAAGGGCTAGGCTACTAAGTGAAAAATGTGGATGAATAAAAGTGACAAATCAAAATGATAACTGGTCCAGCTTTATCTTTTATGAGGTGCTCCACAAATTCTTGGAATAGTCCAATAACTGATGGACATAACACAGTTTTATGTTTTGATTTTATGAAGCTTCAAATGAGAAGGAAGCAAGCTAACAGCATGTGTTATAGACACTTGTCTAGCCAAATTTGTTGCTTTTGCCTAGATGAGGAAACTAAGATATCTTTCTTTGGTCACTGGAGTGACCTTCTCAAGGTTGTTACAACAAATGATTCGTTCCTAGAAACAACCTCGCTGGAAGAGCCCAGATTCACTTTCAACATGTGTATTTTCAGTTCCAGCTCACTCAGAATGATGCTTGATTGATGACCCAGATATGCCAGTTATGCAAATGCTTTCCAATTTCAGAGACATGGATAGCCATGAACTTCAACAGTTGATGATAATATTGCACTTCTATAATTTTTCTGAGGCTTGGGGAAGAGGATGAGTGTTCACTGTGCTTGGACTTTTTGTATATGATGATCTCATTGAATTTCATTTTTTTAAAATATTTATTTATTATCACAAAAATATTTATTTTATTCAATAGTAAACTAAATTGAATGAATGCATATGTCCATAGTAGTTACTCTATGTTTCACTATTTTAACAAGTTGAATAATCGATTTAAACCATTTTTATGTTTATTTATTTATGGCTGTGCCATGCATCAGGCAGGATTGTAGTTCCCTGATCAGGGGTCGAACTAGAACTCCCTGCAGTGGAAGTTCAGAGTCTCAACCACTGTATAAATGCCTTGTGCAATAGGCATTCCATATTTACAGGCCATGAAAAAGTTTGGAGTTAAGCAACTTGCCCACAGTCATTCTTTTGCCATCCCATGGACTGTAGCCTGCCAGGCTCCTCTGTTCATGGGATTTGCCAGGCAGGAATACTGGGGTGGGGTGCCATTTCCTTCTCCAGGGGATCTTCCTGACCCAGGGATCAAACCTGGGTCTCCTGCATTGGCAGGCAGTTTCTTTACCACTGAGCCACCAGGAGTAAACTCTGGGAGATAGTGGAGGACAGAAGAGCCTGGCCGGCAACAGCCCATGGGGTTACAAAGAGTCGGACATGACCCAGCCACTGAACAACAACCATCACAGTCACACAGCTGCTCAACTGAAGCCTGAGATTTCAAAATGCCTCTATTAGGTCCCACCGTCAATATGTCTCTGGGAGGTCTCTGCTTGCACCAGTGTGACCAGGTGCATAGGCAGAAATTGGGTCTTCAGAAGGACTTCAGTAGACTGTTCACAGCTGATGGGCTGAATCAATGTAATGCAGTGAAAACTACCAATTCTGGTGGTAATCAACTCAGGGGTTGGCCAAATCACCATCACTGTGCTGATTCCCTGGCTTTCCCAGTTTAGAAAATGAGAGAAAGCAGTAGCTTTAGTTCTCCCAAGAGTTTAAATATCCCGAATTAAAACAGAGGGAGAGAGAGGGAGAGAGATTATCACCAAGTCTAGCAGAAAAGTCTACAGGACTGACACATAGAATCACATAGGTGATTCTAAGGGCTGTGGGGAAAAAAACCTCATTTGATACCATGGATAGTTCTAATGGTAAACAATGGGATGGGAGTAGGTGGTAAAGAGAAAGACAATGGGTTTTGCCTGAGACCGAGGAAAAGGAGATTCTGTTGTACATCTTCCTCCTGTCTAGGCGCTCTACCCATATCATTTCAACATGCGTCATTTCATTAATCTTCACAAAGCTAGCGTCAGCTGTTCTATATACTTACTATGAAAATATGGTGATAATTATTTTATTTTTCCAAGGAATCATAGAGTCCTCACCTATTAGATTGGCAAAAAAAAAAAAAATCTGATTGCCTTCTCATGGATTTCTCTATCAATTTCACAAACACCAGAAAGAGCTGGGGTTTACATCTACATGTGGTGCAGGTAGGGGAGGGAGTG
The DNA here is from genome assembly GCF_054371585.1 of Giraffa tippelskirchi. Lineage (NCBI taxonomy): Eukaryota > Metazoa > Chordata > Mammalia > Artiodactyla > Giraffidae > Giraffa > Giraffa tippelskirchi. The sequence goes on from NC_137287.1 coordinate 29,417,107, forward strand.
GGTAGTTGTCCAACTTCCACACTCGAGCAGAAACATTCACAGCTTTCAAACAGCCCACCATCACCATTGCTTCTTGCTGCCTCATTGCACTGCTTTTGTAAACAAATTTACTAAGATATAGCTTCTAATTAGGAAATCCATCCATCTCAATTAGACACTTTGATGATTTTAGTAACTTTACTAAGTGGACTAACCATCATCATCAATCAGTTTGAGAACACTTACACACTCACAGCACACACACACACACACAGGCACACCCTGCAAGGTCCCTAAAATGCCCATTGACAGATATTCATTATTCCCACCCCCAGCTCCAGGCAACCACTAATCTACTTTTTCTTTTATATTCTTACTGGACATTTTGTATAAATAAAGTTTTTTAATCTGTGGTCTCTATATCTGTCTTCTTTTTCACTTCAAACCTTGTGTTTGAGACTCATCCTTAATGGAGTATGTCTGTAGCTTGTTCCTTTTTACCGTTGAAAAGCATCCCATTGTACAGATAACCACACTTTTCCACACTTGTGATTAGTGTCCACAAACTTGCACATGGATGTTCTTAGCAGCGTTACTCGTTGTTATTGCTGTTCAGTTGCTAAGTCATTTCTGACTCTCTGTGACTCCGTGAACTGTAGCATGTCAGGCTCCCCTGTCCTTCGCTATCTCCCTGAGTTTTCTTAAACTCTTGTCAGTGAGCCAGTGATGCCATCCAACCATCTCATCTTCTCTCAACCCTTCTCCTCCTGCCCTCAATCTTTCCTAGCATCAGGTCTTTTCCAATGAGTCAGCTCTTCACATTAGGAGGCCAAAGTATTGGAGCTTCAGCCCAGTCCTTCCAATGAATATTCAGAGTTGATTTCCTTTAGGAATGATTGGTTTGATCTCCTTGTGGTGTTGGAGAGTCTTCTCCAACACCACAGTTCAAAAGTATTAATTCTCTAGAGCTCAGCCTTCTTCATGGTCCAATTCTTGCATCCATACATGACTACTGGAAAAATCATAGCTTTGACTATATGAACCTTTGTCAGCAAATGGATATATCTGCTTTTTAATACACTGTCTAGATTTGTCACAGCTATTCTTCCAAGGAGCAAACATCTTTTAATTTCATGGTTTCAGTCACCATTCACATTGATTTTGAAGCCCAAGAAAATGAAATATGACACTGTTGCCACATTTTCCCCATTTATTGGCCATGAAGTGATAGGATCTGATGCCATGATCTTCATTTATTGAATATCGAGTTTTAAGCCAGCTTTTTCACTCTCCTCTTTCACTTTCATCAAGAGGCTTTTTAGTTCCTCTTCACTTAGTGCCATTAAAGTAGTATCATCTGCATATTTGAGGTTGTTGTTGATATTTCTTCCGGCAATCTTGAGTCCAGCTTGTGATTCATCCTGCCTGGCATTTTGCATGATGTACTCTGCATATAAGTTAAACAAGCACGGTGACAATATACAGCCTTGACTTATAAAAGCTACAAATTGAAAACAATCTAATGCTTTTTAAAACTGATCTACACCTGTGGTTTTCAAGCCTGGATCTACATGATGGTTTTGATTTAACAGACCTGGGGTAGAGACACATATTGGTTTTCAGAGCTTTCCAGATGAGTCCGTGGACCACGAGAATTCTACAGAGTCTAACAGATGATGTTTGTCCTCTCTCTCTCTATTGATGCTTCAGTTCCTGGATCGCTGATGTGGTTGTTTGATCTCACTCCTTCTGAATTGAGCTTGGCCAAAGATGCCCAAAGATGAGCTCTATATTACAGAACTTCATTTGTGTCATATTTGGGACATCACCCTGCTCTCCACAGAACCCCAAATTCCCATCCATTTCTCCTCCCCAGATCTGAGATCAGTGGCTTTCTCTTAAACCCTTATAACCCAAATATCTTACATATGTCCCCTTTCCTGCAGAATGGGAGCACCGTCTCCCATTGGGAGCACTGTCTACTTCCCAAGTGAAGCTCTAGACCCTACTCCTCTCTCTAGAGATACCACTTTTAATGGATCAAAAGCCAATTCTCTCTCAGGGAAACCTCAGTTGATTCCAAGTTGCCACCTACTATACTGCTAATTAGAGGCTACTTTTATGACTCCAAGATGCTCTGCATCTCCCGCTTCCTGTTGATTGTACATGTTTCTTGGTTAATAAAGCAGAAAAAAAATACATTCGGTGACTGCTGTGTCACAACCTGCATAATCACATCATCGTGTAAGTATATTATTATCCTTATTTTCAGACATTGATTCCCAGCTAGGTTAACTGGACAGGGTTATACAGCTGATAATTGCAGATCAACACTTTAACTCAAGTCTTCTTGCCTCTGAAGCCTGAGTCACTTTCTAACACAATCTGCTGACTTCTCTCAACCAGGCTTCTTTGGAGAGTAAGGATTTCCACATTCCCTTTAAAATGAAATTTAATTGTAAATACATTCTGGCAAAGGCTCATTCTATCTCCCTCATTTTCTCCTCTCATTCCTCAGTCTCCTAAGAGAGAGTCATTAGGAAGGTACATTCTGTTTCTAAGTCTGCTTTGCCTTATACAAAAGGTCTTCTTTCAAGAACTCGGTGGGGGTGCATTGGAGAGTCAACAATGATGTCCTGACACACTCCCCGTTAGGTCTGCAGAATCTCAGAGCCTTGAGGATACATCAACCCAATATTACAAAGTCCTACTCCTGTCCCAGCCAGGCTGCAGCCTGCAGACCCTCACCATTGGGGGGGGAAGTGTCAATTAAAGACAAATTGTATTTTTCATCAAATAAACAGTTGGATTTTGATGGAGTCTACTGAGCAAGGCAGGGCATTGCTCTATTGAAGCCTTTATCAGAGCCCAGCAAACACTTTCTCCCCATGTAGCTGGCTTTAAATGTTCTGTAATAGGGAGAGTGATGATAATTAAGTCAGCCTGTCAGGATCTTATGCCAATTCCTGCATCCAACCAGCTTTTGGCAAATACACACCTTGCTGCTCAGGTGGGGTGAGGGAAGATTTCTGGAGGTCAAGTCTCATTCACCTATAGTTAATTGCAGGTACATAGATTTTGGTAAATTTGTTATTGTTGTTCAGTGGCTAAGTTGCATCTAACTCTTTGCAACCCGATGGACTGCAGCACGCCAGGCTTCCCTGTCCTTCACTGTCTCCCTGAGTTTGCTCAAACTGAGTCAGTGATATTATACAACCACTTCATCTTTTGTTGCCCCCTTCTCCTCTTGCCCTCAATCTTTCCCAGCATCAGGGTCTTTTCCAATAAATCAGCACTTTGCATCAGGTGGCCAAAACATTGGAGCTTCAACTTCAACATCAGCCCTTCCAATGAATATTCAAGGTTGATTTCCTTTAGGATTAACTGGTTTTATCTCCTTACAGTCCAAGGGACTCTCAAGAGTCTCTTATAGCACCACAGTTTGAAAGCATCAGTTTTTCGGTGCTCAGCCTTCTATGTGATCCAACTCATAGTAGCTTGGAGCTGGATCAAATCTCATCCCCTATTTACAAGGTATTTGGCCTTGTGTGTGTGTGTGTGTGTGTGTGTTAGTTGCTCAGTCATGTCCTACTCTTTGCAACCCCATGGATTCTACCCTGCCCAGCTCCTCTGTCCATGGAATTCTCCAGGCAAGAATACCAGAATGGGTTGCCAGTTCCTTCCCCACAAATCTTCCTGACCCAGGGATCAAACCTGGGTCTCCCACATTGCAGGCAGATTCTTTACCATCTGAACCACCAGGAAAGCCTTGGGCAACTCTACTGAGTCACAGATTCCCACATACTTCTACAGATTTAGTTCAGTCATTGCCTCCTTTATTCTTTCTCTTCACCCATTTATTTGTCTCAAATATATCACCCCAGGACCTCTGCACATACTGTTTTCTCTTTCTGGAGTATAAATAGAACATTATAACTGACAGAGGCCATTGTGCCTACCACCTTCCTAACATAGATGAGGAAACTGAAGTTTTGAGAAGGGAAGTGATTTTTCCAAGACCACATAGTGAATCAGTAACAGAAGAATATAATCGGCAGAGTCCCATTGTTAAGATGACAAACAGAGAGAGGCAGGCATGGGAGACAGTCTGGGACCTGGGACCCTTTGCTGCAGTGCTTGCAACCTGGACAAATGTCTTTCTGAGCAACAAAATACAAGGAAACTATGAGGGATTATAAGTATCTGCATGCCTGTGCAGGTGAGGCAAATTATGGACAAGATACAGAAAGACCAAAAACCCAACTGCCACTTCTGAGGAGTTCAGAACAAAAGTAGGGTGTTGGGAGCAAAAGCGGAGTACTGTGCATGTACCCTGCACACAGCATCACCAAGGAGGTGGGCAGACCACCTAAGCCACTCCTCCAGCCCAACCCCTGGACCTGCCTCCACCTTCATCCCATATAAGGACTCAGATCTCTCCATCATCACCACCAATCCCAGGGAGGGAGCCAAGGAACCTGTTACTTGTTTTCTATTCCTCATACTGCAGCAGGAGTCCAAATAAACCTTGCCTGAATTTCCTGTTTGGCTTCTTATCAATTTCTGCTGATTAAGAAATCCAAGAACCCTGTGGGTAACACAGGGAGCTAGCTGAGCATAAAAGTCTTCGGCTTATGAAAAGTACTTTCTATTTATGATCACCAGAAATCTGAGCATTCTTGGGCACATGGAAGAGAAAGATCTCATGCTATATATGCCCCATAGTGTATGTATTGGCTTTCCCATCTTACATATGAGAAAAGCAAGGCTTTAGGGAGAGCGGTTAGCATTTTCAGAAGATACAGCTGGTAACTGACTGAGCTAGGATTTAATCCATGCTCTCTGCCTTCAAAGCCCTCCTCCTTATATGCCCTAGAAGATATAGCATCCCCTACCTACCTTTGCTTTCAAACATTCACAGACTTACTCCCCTCTCAAAGATCAGCTCAAATTCACCACCTCTTGAAACATCTCTTGGTGCTTTTTCCTGAACAGTCTTTTCTCTTTCACCATTGCACTTTGATGTGGCTCTCCTAACATCATGTCATAATTATTTCTTGACCTGGATGTTTTCACCTCTCAATCATTTCTTGTGGAGGACCAAGACCATGTATTAACTTCCACATCTGCCCATTGCAGACACATAATAGCTATACCTAGAGCGATAATAGATATATAGGTATAACTGGTATTATGTGTCTAGGTGGGCACATAATAGGTATTCATCAAATGCCTGCTGAATGTGTCACAAAGCCAGTGATGGTGATTTTCTCCAAGAACTGTGATTTATTCTGGCTGAAAGTTGACTTTCTTTTTTTAAAAGATTTCCAGGTTTGATATGGAGATATATTATCTCATTAAGAAAAAAATATCACAGGAAACTGTGCCCACCATAATAAAAAGGAAAACATGCTGACATTGAAGATGGAAACAAGACCATGAACACTACAGAGAGAGGTTCACACTTTTTCCTGAACATGGAGAAAATGATGTGCTGATAAGCATGCTCAGAGAGAAAAGTTTTCATTGAACATAAGGAATGGCTTATTCATCTCCATGTTCTAAACATCTCCACAACCCTTACCCCTGCCCTCAATGCCAAGCACAAAACACCTGTCTCAATTGAATTGGGAAAGTTTCAGTAGATAAATGATGGAGGGAGGGAGGGAGGGAGGTATGTGGGGTCCTTGAGCCCCTTCCCCCATAGATTCATGTAGCAGCTGCATTTCCTCTGGCCCCTGAGTACAGTAATTCCTTTACTCTCTATGCATGGCTTCCTGGTGTCTACTTAAAAAAAACTGCACAATGAGAGAGTTGGTTGCGAGTTAAGTTTTATTTGTGGCAAAATGAGGACTGCAGCCTGGGAGACAGCACCTCAGACAGCTCTGAGAAACTGCTTTAGAGAGGTGGGGGGTGGAGAGGTCAATAAATGAGATTTTGGTGAAGGGGGAGTTCATGCAATCAAGCACTTGCCTTTACAAAAGGTTTTCTACTAGTCACGAGGAGCTGATGTCGCCATGAAGGGATTTGGTGCTTTTCTAGATACGAGGAGATGCAAGGATTGGGCTCATAAGATCAGCTCCTGAAAATATCCAACTATCTGAAGACCTGGAACACAGAGTGCCTCGTTCCTGTTCTCCACCCTGAACTCCCTTCAGGGTGTGTCGAAGGTCAACAGCGGCAGCAGCACATGATTTAATCCTTGTATTAATTGAAGCAGGTGGCAAGTGCCCCTGGCAAGCGCCAGTTTGTAGTTGACCCTGGTGAAATCTTCTGGACACAGGGATCCTTTGAGTCACAGGAATATCTATCCTAACACTTGGAAGTAGCTGCTAAGTCATAAAAGGCTGAGAAACAAGAAAAGCAGGCTTGGTCAATGGACCAACTACTAAGCTAAAATTCTCACCACCACCCTCCAGGGTGCCCATTTTAAAGATGATAAGGAAGCATGATCAGAAATGTAAACAGCGTTCCCTGGGACACATGGAAGTTAAGCAAGGAACAGATGCAGATTGGTTGGACTCGTTACTAACAGCTAGAATAATCCAGCAAATGGATTCCAACATTTCTGTAAGTATTCCCCCTCCTGATATACATTTAGTTTTGATGTTGTTCAGTTACTAAGTCGTGTCCAACTCTGTGAGCTCATGGATTGCAGCACACCAGCCTCCCCTGTCTTTCCCCATCTCCCATGGTTTGCTCAAATTCATGTCCATTGAGTCGGTGAGACCATCCAACCATCTCTTTCTCTGTCATCCCCTTCTCCTGCCTTCGATCTTTCTCAGCATCGGGGCCTTTTCCAATGAGTCAGTTCTTCGCATGAGGTGGCCTAACTATTGGAGTTTCAGCATCAGTCCTTCCAGTGAATATTCAGGTTTGATTTCCTTTAGGACTGATTGGTTTGATCTTTTTGTTGTCCATTGCCTTCTCCTTTTCACCACTGTAAACAACACTGCAAGGAAGTTTTTTTAATACAAGAAGCTTTCGCTGCATTTAGGATTGCTGCCTTGGAGGTAGAATCATTGAATTAAGAAGCATGGGTATTTTTAAGTATCTTGATATGCATTGCCAAATTGCTTTCCAAAAGGATTGCATGAACTCACATTGCCTCCAGCAGTGCATGTGAGTATCAGTTTTACCACACCCCCATCAGTTTGGGTATTCTGGTTTTTTGGAAAGGTTACATACACATTTGCTAGCTGAAAATAGTATCTCCATTTTAATTTGCATTTCTTTGATTACTAGCAAGGTTGAACATTTTCCCATATGTTTTTCAAGCCATTTTGTTTCCTCTTTGCGATTTTTATTTTCCTGTCTATTTTAGCTTGCAGCATCTTGGTGATTTTCATAATAATTTTATAAGCCCTTTTATGTTAAGAATATCAAGACTGGGTTTGTCAGCTTCACTTAGAATATTGTCCCATTTTGCTTCCTTTTAACAATTTTTAAACCAGAGATTTTCAAAATCTATAATTAAATACATCAATCTTTTATTTTGTGACTTTATCCACCCATATCCTCTCTGTCTCCACAACTCAATAAATGTTCAATTTTACTTTGTTCTGGTGCTTGTTTTTACTAAAAATGTTAAGGCTTTGATTCTATCTGAAAGGTTTTTTTCTTTTTTTTTTTTTCCAGTGTTAAAATCTGACGTGAAGGATCAACCTGAGTTTGTGCCAAAATGCTAACCAACATTTCTCCCAGCAGTTTGTACTAAATAATCCCTCAGCTTCCCCATGGCTTGTTATCATATATTAAGGTCTTATTCTTGAGAGTGACTGTTTTTCATCCTCGTCTTCACTGAGTTATACTGAGTTAGGCTGCCCTGGGACCCTTTGCTGCTATGTTTGCACCTGGACAAACACCTCCTCCAGCAACAAAATACAAAGAAACTATAAGGGATTGAAAATATCTGCATGGCTGTGCAGGTGGGGCAAATTATGGACAAGACACAGAAAGACCAAAAGCCGAACTGCCACTTTTGAAGAACTGGAAGCAAAAACAGGGTGTTAGGAGCAAAAGCAGGATATTATGCATGCCCCCTGCACATGATACCCCCAAAGGGGTGTGCAAACCACCTAATCCACCCCTCCAGGCTGACCTTTGGACTGGCCCCTGAAAGTGAAAGTGAGAAGTGTTAGTCGCTCAGTCCTGTCCGACTCTTTGCGACCCCATGGACTGTAAAGCCCCCCAGGCTCTTCTGTCTATGAAATTCTTCAGGCAAGAATACTGGAGTGAGTAGCCACTCCCTTCCTCAGGGGATCTTCCTGACCCAAGGATTGAACCTGGGTCTCTTGCACTGCAGGCAGATTCTTTACTGACTCAGCCATCAGGGAAGCCCTGGACTGGCCCCTACCTTCACTCCATATAAGGAACCAGTTTGCCCCCACTCCTCAGCAAGTGAGCAAGGGAACCTGTTACTTGTTTCTTGCTCTCTACCCCTGCTACAGAAGTGGCCCCAATAAAACATTGCCTGAATTTCTTGTCTGGCCTCTTATTAATTTCTATTGATTAAGGAGGGCCAGCAACCCTGGTTGGAAATAATAACAGGGGCCATACAGATGTCCTTGCTCATCTCTGCTCCACCTACCAGCACCTACTCAGGTCCCCACTCCAGCAGGGTCCTCAGAGCTGGACATCCAGCCAAATAGTTTTCCATCCCAAAAGTTCTTTGGAAAGCATGTGCAATGCTGGCCTAACTTTCTAGAGGCCAAGACCTCCCTGAGAAATTCCAACTGGGAAAGAGCAATAGTTAGTGCCTATAGGAAGGCAAATTGAGTCTTTTCTTTAATATATATTTATGCAGAAGTTTATTATTATGAACATTAAAGCACATTAATATTAAGGCAAGACAAATGTTTCATATCAGTAATAGGCAGATTGTATCTTTGAGCCTGGCAACACTGCTCCCATCAAAGCTCTCTCTCTAGCCTGGACAAGCCTCAAGGTAGGAACAGACTGTATGGGATTCTGAGAAGCACTATAGGCTCTGAGAATCACGGAAGCCTCATCTTAGTCTAAGATTAAGAGAAGAACTCACTCCAGTATAAGAGAACTAAACCCTTATCTTCCCAAAGAGGGAAATCAATAAATAATACCTGGGGAAAATTAATCAAGAAATAGCAAACCATGCATATTTAGAAATATAGAGCTAACCATTAAAAATCTTTGCTTTTGAGAAGGTACCCAAGAAAGGAGAACAGGACGCATAGGGGAAGAGGACCTCTGATTTTCCTTATAAAACTGATTGATATTTTTAACTCCATGCATGAAATTGCTTTTATACAAAACTAACACATCTTAAAAAGCATCCTCTGAACACGACAATGCAAAAAAACAAAACAAAACAGGGATTTGCTTTCTTATCTGACGTCTGGTGAGCAGAATTGAATCATTCTTTTCTGATCCCATGTCTTAAGAACAGAAATTCTCACCACCCAGGCCTGCAGATGGAGATGAATTAGAGTTTAGAAGATTGATTACAGTGTGAATTGGTGGCCAAAACACTCTGGATGTTGGCAACGATTCTTTTAAAAGAAAAAAATCCTCTAAAGTTGCTTGCTTTTGTTTGATTATCTTTTGCCTAGAAAGGAGTAGTTCCTGTCTCCCACACTAAACTCTGCACTTTTGGGGAAAAGGGACCTGGTATCTTTAGTTTACATATCCTCTGCATATGCTTGATGAATATTTGTTGAATGAATTGATGGAGAGGGTAGGATGGAATAGAACAGGAGAATCCTCTTGGGCCTCAGGGAGTCAATGTGTTCACTCCCTTTCCTCCAATGGAAATACATTAAAAACTCCTACAACAGAGACTATCTTACTTCTGCTTTGGGTCTAATATAGACAGAGTGCTGTGAGAGCTAAATGAAACTAGCATGTTCAGGGAAGGAGGGAGCTGAGACATGAGGCTGAAATTCACCAGAAGGCTGTGGATTCCAGAATCAGGAATTTGGACTTTTAATGATATTTCATGAAAACCAATACATTCTGGCTGTGATCACCTGTGTAGGAGCTCAAGTCACCTCGCATCAATCTACAGCTGGTATCAACTCCATTTGTTTCTTATGGCCCTGAGTACATTCAGACCAGTTTTCCTCCCTGCATGATTGACAGCCTGTTGTTTTGCCAGATTGTCTGAGGGCATTTGAGGGTGGTGGGGGTGTTGGTTTCCTTCCACTCTGAACCTCAGTGGGAACTCATGGCCCCTTTTTCACTTTCTGAGTCATTGTAGAGGGAGCCTACCTGAGAAGGTTGATTTAATTAATGTCTCTGTTATCTACCTGCCACCTTCGAAGCTGTTCTCATGCTGCTGGAGTTCAAGCTACACAGTGACACCCCTGTGAGCTTCACCTGCCAGCCAACTCCCATCTGCTGTCATACTTAGCTGTGGAACCTAGAGGCAAGCAAGGGATGCTTTGATCTTGAGGATGTTCATATCACATCCCAAGAGAGTTGACCACAGATAGGTTTAAATCTCACGAACTTCCATCTCAGGGCTTTCCAGATGGTTCATCAGTAAAGAATCCACCTGCAATGCAGGAGATACAGGAGATGAGAGTCTGATCTGTGGGTTGGGAAGATCCCCTGGGGGAAGAAATAGCAGCCCACTCCAGTATTCTTGCCTGAAAAATCCCATGGACAGAGGACCCTGGCAGTTTACAGCCCAAAGGGTCACAATGAGTCAGACATGACTGAGCAACTGAGCACGCATGCAACTTCCATCTCACAATTTTCTTTGTCAGTCATCCCAAGCTCATGAAACCCATAGTCACCAGCCCATCTCCATTTCAGGTGACAGAAAGGATTCATGATCATGTGACCTTAGCACATGGTATTGAGTAGACAGGTGACACCATGAACCCACCAGCTTCTTCCTATATGAATTTATAAAAATGTTGAAAACAGTACATTTGGATGGTAAGAAAGTATATTGTAGACATCATCAAAATGCATGATTTGGAAACCCAAATTTCATCTCTGTTTCATTTCAGAGTAAATCCTCAATCTCTGTTAGCTTAGAGAGATCTGGTGAGAGTCTTGGTCCCTGAAATTATGAAGAACCTCATTTTTGAATGAACTCTGACACTTAACAGCTATGTGGTCTTGGTCAAGTCAGCTAATGCCAGTGCTCAGTATAAAATGTGAATGCTGCCCTTATCATCATCATCCTCAAAGTTATGATCAGTACCATCATCATCAGTATCATCATTAGAATTCCATCTATAATCTATAAACTAATCCAGGCTGGGTTAGATTCCTCTCCTAGGGGTGGTGCTAGTGGTGAAGAACCCACCTGCCAATGCAGGAGACATAAGAGATGTGGGTTTGATCCCTGGGTTGAGACAATCTCCTGGAGAAAGGCATGGCCATGGCAACCCACTCCATTATTCTTGCCTGGAAAATTCCATGGACAGAGGAACCTAGCAGGCTACAGTCCATTAGGTTGCAAAGAGTCAGACATGACTGTAGAGACTTAGCATGGACTCCCCAAACACCTTAAACTTCCCCATCTTAGAACACTTCACATTTTACCACTAGATTTCTGAAGAGCATGGAAAATGCAGTTTTGTTTGCAAAAAAAGTAGAAGAGGAGGGAACCAACTCTTATTGAGACTCTATTATATGCCATCTGCTTTGCAAATTTATTTCTAATCCTCAAAGTAATCTTTCAATATTTCCATTTCTATCCCCATTTCTTGGCTGGAGGAATGAAGACCCTGGAAAGTTAACTTGACCAAAGATGCACAGTTAATATTAATAAGTGGCAGTGACAGTACTGAGAAATAGTCTGCCCAATAATCTTTTTCTACTGGATGACTCCCTAATGAACCAGAAAATTTATTTATTCAGAATCTTTTTTACTCTGACTCTTGTAGGTAATCAAAGTTTTCCTGTTTTCCTGTGGGGTCATAGGGGAGGAGCACTCAGGTTGGGGAAGAGGCTGGCAGATGGTGTCAGGAAGACTAAATTACATGGCCTCAGGGCCGCTAAGATTTTCTAGTCAAATTCCAACCACTTAGAATTAAGAAACTGCACATTTTTTCCCCCATTTGCAAAGCTATCTGTGGACACAGGGTGTGCTGAGCAGTCTGGTCGTGATGTTTTTATTTGCAGAGGGCTGCTTTCAAAATCTCAGAGTTCTTTGCAAAGAAAATGGCAAACACAGGTTTAAATCACCAATAAAATTAAGTGTTTAAACTAGATTTTCTACAAATAGCACATAATGGACAGATTTCAGATTTCATCAGCTTCAAGTAGCACAGAAGGGAGCCTAAAACATTAAGGCAAGAGGAAGCAATCCAACTGTAAAGGTCAAGTTAAGGGCTTTTACAAGCAATGCTTGATTCCAGGTGAACACGCATATAGAGGTGGTAACATCTGCCAAGACATCTGGGTTGTTCCTCAGAAGCACAATATTTAAATTGGTGGAAATGACACCTGGAGGAAATGACATATTCCAGCAAACTTCTTGCTTTACAAAAAGGGAATGATCAAAATAAGATAATATTGTTAAGGTAAAATATCACATAGTCAGATCAAGAGATCTGAATCTTAGGTATAATAATGCTGGGTGGTGGTGATGACGTGATTTTTTCATCATGTATCACAACTAGATATTGTACTAGTCACCATCCTTGAGTGTTATCTATTTAACACCTTGTGAGTCTGTTATTATTAGCCCAGTCTTAGCGATGAGGAAAGAGAGTTCCAGAGATAAGTAACTAGTCACGTAATTAATAATAGGTAGACCAGATGTAACTTAGATCAACCAGCCTAATTACATTCAATTACTCTATGAAATATCTCTAAGAATTAATCAAGTCACTCTCTAGGGTGGTAATAAAGCATGTTATATCAGCAGCAACACAGAAAGAAAACATTTTTAGAAAGGTTCCCACATCGATGACCAAAGTCTTCCTCCAAGAGAGAATGTGATGTCCCAGGGAAAAGAGAAACACAGAGTTCTCATCCAATTTCTGCTAAGACAAAATGTTCTAAATGGACAGCGATTCTCTTACAGAGCATTTGTTTCCTGATGCCATTTCTAGAAATGGAGTTCTTACTAATAAGTTTAAGAGATCCAGACATTTAAAATTATTTTTAATAAAAAAGAATCCATAGATTCCCTACAGCTATATCAGATGTTGTGTGTGTGTTTTCTGGGGAAATGGTTGCATCAGATGCTCAGAAGGATCTAAAATATCCCTTGTTGCCCTCAAAGGAAGGTTTTCTGACCCTAGGTCTTTCAAACCACAAACTCTCCCCTGTCCTCAATGAGTCCTGGGCTACTCAATGATCAGAAAGGCAACAAGGTGTAGTAAAAGTAGCATTTTTTTCATTTACTCATTCATTTGGGTATTTATCCATCACCTGGCTTAATACCCTGTCCAAGGCAATGGGAATTCAAAGACAAAATCAATTTTAAGGAGCTCCTGGTCTAACAGAAAGAAAGATACCTAAGTAGATGATTATAAGGCACTATTATAATTTCAGTAATACATATGTACAGGCCACGAGGAGGAGCATCTAATCCAGGCTGAGAGGGTTGGAAAGATTCTGATCTGAGTGTTAAGTAATGAGCACAGTTAACCAGATATAGAAGCAAAGGCATTCCAGGCAGAGGAAAGAACCAGTCCAGGTAGGGGGAAACAGGCTGGTGGATTCACGGGGGAACTTCCAACAGCCTAATTTTCCTAGAACATGAAAAGGTAGAGAATGAGAAAAGATGAGTCTGGGGAGATTTCAGGGCAGGCAATGAAGGTTGCCACATGACCCATCTTTATCCTACAAGGATGAGACCCTGTGAAAGAGTTTAAACAAAACTGTGGGTAATGTAGCTGCAGTATGGAGAGCAGATTTAGAAAAAATTTGACTGATTAGCCCAGGCATGAAGTCATAAAAAACTTATACTAAGGTAATGGTTGTGCTATTCCAAGTAGACTTGGATCACATCTTATTCATCATTTTTGTTACTTGTCCCAGACCTACTACAGATATCAACAGGCACTCAAGTAGCATAGGGTGAGTGAATTAATTTATAGGAAGGATGGAGAGGTGGAGATCATGCTTGAGAAATATTTCAAGTATTAGGTTGGCAGGAACTGGAAATTAACCAGACATGATAAGTGAAGAAGAGTGAGACTGAGGCAGCTTCTAACAGCACAAGCTTTGGGGTCTGCCAAACATGTGTGTAACTTCTGTCCTTTGAACCTGAATGGTGCTTGTTTGGGACAACACAGGCAGGAATGAAAGATGGTAGTGACGGTTTAATGTGGACTGTTCTTGAGATAGAACGAATCCTTTGTATGTACGTGAAAAAGAGAGAGAATGAAACAGAGACAGAGGAGAAAGAGTGACAAAGATAGAGAGCCAGAGAAGAGAAATAGAGAGACTAGACAGAAAGAGAATTTTATTTATTTTTTATTTTAATTGGAGGCTGATTACTTCACAGTATTGTGGTGGTTTTTGCCATACATTCACATGAATCAGCCATGGGTGTACATGTGTTCCCCATCCTGACCCTCCCCCCCACCTCCCTCCCCATCCCATCCCTCAGGGTCATCCCAGTCCTCCAGCCCTGAGCACCCTGCCTCATGCATTGAACCTGGACTGGAGATCTATTTCACATATGGTAATATACATGTTTCAATGCTATTCTCTCAAATCCTCGCCTTCTCCCAGAGTCCAACAGTCTGTTCTTTACATGTGTCTCTCTTGCTGTCTTGCATATAGGGTCATCGTTACCATCTTTCTAAATTCCATATATATGCGTTAATATACTGTATTGATGTTTTTCTTTCTGACTTCCTTTGCTCTGTATAATAGGCTCCAGTTTCATCCACCTCATTAGAACTGATTCAAGCGCATTCTTTTTAATAGCTCAGTAATATTCCATAGTGTATATGTATATGCTTTCTTATCCATTCATCTGTTGATGGACATCTAGGTTGCTTCCATGTCTTGGCTAGTGTAAACAGTGCTGTGATGAACATTTGGGTACACGTGTCTCAGAAAGAGAATTTTGAAGAAAGAAAGGAAAAGAAGGGGAAGAAGGAAAAGATGGAGGAAGGGAAGGAGGGGGCGGAGAAAGAAAAGAAGGAAGGAAAGATGCAAAATTAAGTTAAAGGAAAGGAACAACAGTGATAAACATTATGGGGGAGAATGATACAGGAAGGAGCAGAAGCACAATAGAGGAGAGAGAGAAAGGATGAGAAAGCAGTGGGAGAGTCAGGAGTTTCAACAGGTATCAATAATGCTCCTGACCTGGTACAGTCAGGTATACAGGTGTGTGGACGCTGAGAGGGTGAGTAGAGGCAGAAAAAGAAGAGAAAAAGCAGACTCCCCTGGTGGTCCAGTGATTAAGAATCTGCCAGCCAGTGCAGGCGACACGGGATGGATCCCTGGTCTGGGAAGATCCCACATACTGCAGGGCAACAAATTCCATGAGCCACAACTACCGAAGCCCACGAGACTAGAGTCTGTGCTCTGGAACAAGAGAAGTCACTGCATGAGAAGCTCGCACACCTCAACTAAAGAGTCGCCCCCACTCGCCGCAACTAGAGAAAGCCCTGCGCAGCAACAAAGACACAGTGCAGCCAAAAATAAATAAATAATTCTTTTAAAAAAAAGAAGAGAAAAAGGAAAACGATAGAGACTCAGGCTGGGAGGAGAGGCAGCAGACCGCATCCTCTTTTGTTATGCAGACAACAGCTCACATCTGATCCTCTGTTCCCAGTATCAGTCTGCTAGTCTCTCACGGGACAATGTTGCCTCTGGGCACACCTGCTTAACAAGACGACTGGCACTTAACAAGGCTGGAAGGGACTGTTCCTCCCTTTGCAAGAGTTTGGTTCTCTCACTTTGCCCCCAAGGTGTCCACTGAGGATTCTCAGGCAAGCCCCAGAAACAGCTAAAGTCTAAAGTCACATTAGTAGGATTTGCTCCAAGATTCTGTTCCGTTCTGGGTGAGGTGATTAGCCAGACCAAGAGGTACCTTTCTGAAAAGAACCCCGTAGTAATTGCTGACAGTCCCCGGATCCATAGACGGAAAAGTTCAGGAATAAGAGAATAATGAATAAGCAATCAGTCTATTCTTGGATCTGCTATTACTGTCCTTCTAATTGGGTGTCTCAGAGTCTCCTGGGATTCCCTAAACGACAGCACTGTTCCCAGAGAGACTTAGAATCCGAGGCTGAAGACATAATCACTCATAACCAAAATTCTGATCGGGATGGATAGCCATTCTGGAAGTGGTGACAAGTTGTCTTGTTGTCTATCCCCAAGACCCCCTGTGAGGGCTGGACAGAAAAAGTTCCTGATCAGAGAACAGACCTGTATGATTCAGCCAAAGTGAGTCCTTGGTCTGCCCATCCCTAGCTGTGTGGCTTCAAGCCAATCACTTTACCAGCCTGAGTCTCACTTTTCTCCTCTAAAATTAGGGTGACTAGTTCCCACCTCATATGACTTTTGTGAAGACTGGTGCTAATGTATGCAAATTGCCTGGCACGAAGTACACTTTCAATAAATGATAGCTATTAGGATTATTATGATGGAGGGCATCTTTGGCAATGACACAAGGACTGGCTGCCTGACAAATAAGAAGCCAGAGCCACATTTTGAAAGCTGTCACCAAAGTGTGCAGTAGCCCTAATTAGAATTCTCATTAAGTCCTGATAATGAGAAATATGCAAGGAGACACTTTTCAATCTCCCAAGAGAAAACAGGAAGTGGGAGGATTTTTTTAAAAAGTGAAGAAAAGTAACTTTCAATGGCATCTCATTTTCGTCTTCTTAATCTTAGAGAGTGTTAGGAGAAATTAAATGAAATCTTTTGTCTGTGTTCACCTTTTTGACCTGATGGGGGTGTTTCATAATACTCTTGGTCCAAAGATAGTGAATGCCCAAGTGCATATAGTTCCTTGCCAGTTTAAGTACTGATGGGTCCTCGAAATAACTGAATAAGTTATAGGAGAGAGCATGATGTGAGTTTTACCCCTGGGTTGGGAAGATCACCTGGAGAAGAAAATGGCAACCCACTACAGTCTTCTTGCCTGGGAAATCCCATGGACAGAGGAGGCTGGCAGGCTACAGTCCATGGGGTCGCAAAAGAGTCAGACATGACTTAGCAGCTAAATAACAAAATGGTGTGAGCTGGTGGGTTTGAGCTGTAATTTTCCTTTTTGGTGGTGTCTTTGACTAGTTTGGGTACCAGAGTGATGATGGCTTCATAAAATGATTTTGGCAGTATTCCCTCCTCTTCAACCTTTTGAAAGAGTTTGAGAAAGATTGGCATAAGTTCTTCTGTGTCTATTTGGGAGAACTCCCCAGTGAAACCACCTAGTCTTGGACTTTCGTTTGCAGAGAGTTCTTTTTTTTTTTAAGTGAAATGTTGCTAATTTACAGTGTTGTGTTAATTACTGCTATACAGCAAAGTGATTCAGTTATACCTATATATACATTCTTTTTAATATTCTTTTCCATTGTGGTTTATCACAGGATATTGAATATAGTTCCAATGGGGAGTTTTTTTTTTTTATTACAAATTCTATTTCACTTCTAATGATTGGTCTGTTCAAACACTTTGTTTTTCTTGATTCGGTTTTGGCAGGCTGTATGTGTCTAAAAATTTGTCCATTTCTTCTAGGTTGTCCAGTTGGGTTTGCATAAGAGATTCAGGATTAAGGTTGTAATTGGCAGAATAGCTCTAGAGAACCCTTTTATATGAGGTTTGCCAGATACATGTGGGTGCCCCTGGTGGCTCAGTGTCAAGAATCCACCTGCCAAACAGGAGTTGTACGTTCCATTCCTGGGTCGGGAACATCCCCTGGAGAAGGCAATGGCAACCCACTCCAGTATTCTTACCTGGGAAACCCCATGGACAGAGGAGCCTGGTGGGCTATAGTGGGTCACAAAAGAATCGGACACGACTTAGTGACTAAACAACAACAATATGACATTGGTACAAAGTAGAAGCTTCAAGGTAGTTCTTTTAGGAACCGATCCTAAGGAAAAGAAGGAGGGACTGGGCAGAAGAAACAGGGAGGGAAGAAAAGCCAACCACAGAGGGCTTCATGCACCTGAAAATCATTGAGTACATGGGCTTCAGCCCTCTGGGGAGCTGATAGAATGTACTCAGCATTGTCTGCCCAAGAGACAGAAGGGCATAATACATATCACTGACATGTCTCCCACTGGTCATGGTTTGGACCATGGGTTGTGAATTCCTCACACTTGCTGAAACACACATGCTTCAGAATGACTGGACTGGTTCCTGACCTTGTCTTACTCGATGAAGGCAGGAAGGTGCTGAGACAGAAAATAAGAGCTCTACAGAATATTGGTGCTCTCTGGGTAGACCTGCCAACTGGTTGCCACAGCCATGGCTCAAGTAAAACGAAATGACTGAGAGGAAGTGAAGTGGGGCTTAAGAGGTGTCTGATGTAGCAAGTACAGCAAGGGGCTGAAGTGTTTACATGAATATACTTTGCCTGAAGTTCCCTGGTCTCTGATAATAGAGTCGTGGGAGCTTGGGGCTGGTGCAACCTCACACACAAAGACCATCATCTTTGATGCTTAGAATTTTCCCATCTGCCATTTCAATGGTTCCTGATAGAAATCCTACAGAATACAGGGCAGGGGTGAAGAGCCCTGTTGTGCAGACAAGGAGAGATGCTCAGAGGCCTTCCACAACTACTCTGGAGCACTGGGAGCAGAGCCAAGCTCAGATGTCTAGAAGTGATTCTCAAACTGTGGTCCATCAATTACCCACCTAAGAATTCTTGGTGTGTTTCTTAAAACACTGATTCCAGGACCCCTAGACCAACTGAATTTTTTTAAACTTCCTCAGGCTAAATTTTTTCAACTTTTTAATTCACATTAGATTATTAGAGTTGATTAACAATGTTGTGATAGTTTCAGGTGGACAGCAAAGGGACTCAGCCATACGTATGTGTATCCATTCTCCTCCAAACTCCCCTCCCATGCAGACTGTCACATAACACTGAGCAGAGTTCCCTGTGTTCTACAGTAGGACCTTGTTGGTTATCTGCTTTAAATATGGCAGTGTGTACATGTCCATCCCAAACTCCCTAACTATTTGAGTCTGAATACTGTCTTATACAAGTCACCAGAGTCTTCCTCTCCACCCAGAGCAGCTGCCCTAAACGTCAGAAGAAAATAGTACCTGGATTCCAGCCAACAGAGTCTGTTTCCAGGAGACCTTTCTCAAGCTCAAAGCTACTCATCCTCCAGAATCTGAGAATGAAAAAAAAAAAACAAAACAGCTGGTTGTTATTCTGGGAGCACCTCATGGGTGACTTTCCAGGACTGAGACCCAATGTAGGGAGGAACTGGAGATTTTTGACAGAGGAATTCCTGGCCAAGAGGACTGGAGCAATCCTTAAAGATCACAGCCTCTCTATCATGTGGATGAGGAAAAACAACATCGAAGATCAATCTCAGTGCTAGAATCGAAACTACAAATCACCCGATTCCTACCCCAGGGCACTTGGGAGGCCACCCATCTGCAAAATAGCAGGAAAAATCACCTCTTGTCCAGACCCTCTCCCTACCCCTAACCCCCATACTCCCAAAGTAATGAGCCATATATTCTGTCAGTCCTCATGGGTACCTACTTGGGGTGCTAATTTCATTCACCATCTCTCCCACCCTCCCCATGCCCAAGCTTTAACTGACACTCTGGATGGTTTTCTGTTGTCTCTAAGTAACCCTCTGTTACACCCGTGGGTTTGGCTTGAATTGAATCTCCCAGAACTTCACAGATCCTGCGACCTTCAGAGGGGCCTTGGAAAATAACAGCGGGAGGCAGGAACTTCACAGGGCTGAGGTTGGATATCGTCCAGTTGAAAGAAAAAACTAGGTCTGTGTGGTAGGAGGATGCAAGACAGAACCGTAGAGAGGAAGTGAAGGAGGAAGGAAGTGGGGTGGAAGGAAGGCGAGAAGGGACAGCATCAAAAAATAAAACATTAACGCATATATGTGGGATCTAGAAAAATGGTACAGATGAACCCATTTGCAAAGCAGAAATAGAGACACAGATGTAGAGAACAAATGTATGGACATCAAGAGGGAAAGTGGGGGAGTGGATGAATTGGGAGATTGGGATTGACCTATATACACTATTTTTAAAATTTTTTAATTGGAGGATAATTGCTTTACAACGTTGTGTTCGTTTCTTCGGTACATCATGTGAATTAGCTGTGAAGTATGTATGTGTGTGTATATATATATATATATCCCTCCCTCACGAACCTCCCTCCCACCCCCTCCCCATCCCACCCCCTCACAGAGTGCCAGGCTGAACTCCCGGTGTAATATATCATCTTCCCACTAGCTATCTGTTTTACACATGGTAGAGTATACACGTGAATGCTACTCTCTAGATTGTTCTCACCCTCTGCTTTCCCTGCTGTGTCCACAAGTCCATTCTCTACACCTGCATCTCTGTTCCTGCTCTGCAAATACGTTCATCAGTATCATTTTTCTAGTTTCCATATATATGCATTAACATACCATATTTGTTTTTCTGACCTACTTCACTCTGTATAGTATATGCATTATTGATGCTATGTATAAAATTGATAACTAATGAGAACCTGCCATACAATACAGGGAACTCTACTCGATGAGAGGGAGATGGAGAGAGAGAGAGTGTACAGGAAGGACAGAGTCTGTAATGTATATGTCTGTCTCCTCCACTCAGTGGCAAGGTCTTGGGAGGCAGTACCTATGTCTGATTCATTTCAGGATACCAATGCTTAGCCCTAAACCTACATATAGCAACTGCTCAGTAGATATACTGCCAAAGAAATCAGTAAACATAAAGGCATCTCAGCCCAGAACAAAGCTACACCAAGTATATCATTATTCTGTTTACAAATGAGAAACTTGAAGTCAGAGAGGCTAAATCAGTTCCCCACAAGCTGCAAAAAGATAGGCTGAGATTTTCTCTTGAATCAGGCTGACCCCAAAGCTATGCCCCAATGCCTCTCATTAGCCAAATTTGGACAGATAAATCTTTCAAACTTCCTGTTGGGTCAGGGTTAATGTCCTCCAGAAGTCAGAAAAGGGAGCTATAACTGACAAAGTTGGTGTTTCACCCAGATTTCCTCATGTGTGATTGTCACTCAGTCGTGTCTGACTCTTTGCGACCCCATGGACTGTAGCCTGCCAGGCTACTCTGTCCATGGGGTTTTTCCAAACAAGCATACTGGAGTGGGTTGCCATTTCCTCCTCCAGTGGATCTTCCCAACCCCGGGGTCAAACCTGTGTTTCTTTCATGTTCGGCATTGGCAGGTGGATTCTTTACCACTAGTGCCCCTAGGGCTACTGGTACCACTTCCCCTCACATGCGGTGAGTCAGCATTCTTGAGGTTGCCACCCCTTTGGCTGATGATTGGCAAGTGTAAGAATGGAAGAAGGAAAAGCCCAGCTTCTGTGCTAGGGGCAGGTGCAAACTCTGAAGAGTGGTACACGTTAGAGTATCCTCCATGAGACATTCCCTGAAACTGCATCCTTGTTTGACTTCTTCCCCTCGTTTCTAACTTCTACCATTCCCTTCCACTTCCTCCCAGGATCCCCTTGAAGCTTGAACATGAATCCTTGTCTTGAGATCTGTCTCTGGGGAGCCTAACATAAACAAAAGGCAAAAATCAAGCTGGTCTCTAATGAGTAAGAATCAATGATAAACAAACCTTTCATATTAATATCACCTCCAATTTCTGGAGCGTCCACCATCACTGAATGTTTCACACACCTTATCTCAGATGCTCAAACAATATTGCAAGGTAGGTATGATTTGTGTCCATTCTAGGGATGAGAAAACCCAGGCTCTGAAAGAGCTCAGTCCTTTCCCCCAGGTCACATGGCTTGAAGTGCTAGGGAGGAAATTTGAACCCAAGGCTATCTGATATCAAGGATTTCCTCTACCCATGATGTCTCTCTATATGGTACTTGCTTTTCTATTTGTCCATCTTCCCTTGTTTTTTAAGGGATGGGATGGTGGCAGAGGGTCCTTGTATCCTCAAGGACTAGTATAACACTTGGCACATAGTAGATGTTTTGTATTTTGTTGGATGACTATGAGGTGCTTTGAGAGGAACCAAATTCTTCCCTGGCTTCCCAGGTGGCTCAGTGGTAAAGAATCTGCCTGCCCATGCAGGAGATGCAGGTTTGATCCCTGCCTGGGTCAGGAAGATCCTCTGGAGAAGGAAATGGCAACCCACTCCCATATTCTTGCCTGGGAAATCCCAGGGACAGAGGAGCCTGGAAGACTGCAATCCATGAGGTCAGAAAGAGTCGGCCACGACTAGCACTGAGCACTTTGGGGAAATTCTCAGAAGTCTCTGTATTCTCACTCAAATTTTGTTGAATCAATTTGAGAAAGTATTGAATAACCATGAAACAGATACCCACAGCAAATAAAGAGACCCAGGGGGAAGGCTTCAGGACCCACATGCTGTTAACTTTTGGCACCCTGAATGTGGGGACTCCAGTGACACCCAACCTATAGAATTCTTGTACATTCAGCTCAACTGCCTTGGATAAATGGACAGTGAGACACAAAAATGAAATTACAGCATCAAAACCAGCTTCCAATTACCAGAAAATAAGGCACCTGCACATCACAAATTGCCTCTCTAAAATCTTCCCACTTTGTCCCTTTTAAGACGAAGACAATGAACCGTTCTATTTGGACGCTGAGATTTTTAAAAATGAGCTGTGCTTTTATAACGTTTTAAAGACAGGCATCATAAGATTTGAATCTAGCTGAAACCTCTGAACTTGCAAAGAGGAAAATTTCAAGAGGATGTGACAAAATTATTTGTAGCAACCATGACATTTCTTGATGTGAAATGCTTTCTTTGAGCTGCACAACACAGCAGAGGTTCGGATTGGAAATCTGACAAGAAAATAAGTGAGATGCCAAGCTGATGATGTAGACAATTCCCCTACAAAGGTTTCACCTCTTTAACTGGGTCCAGATCATACCAGAAACTCTGAGAGGGCTAAGTGGGATGCTAGAAATGGTGGAACCAGACAACATAAACGAGGTTTCAAGTAGCACACCAGTACTTGCTCTGTGACCTCAAATAAGTCATTTAACTTCTCAATTTCCTTATCCATGAAATGGAGTTACTAATACTGGTTGCCGGGCAGATTAGAGAGGTGTGTAAATTTCTTAGCACAGAGTAGAAGTTTAGTTAATTAAGATGATGATGATGGGGGCCACCCTGGTGGTCCAGTGGCTGGGACTCCACAGTCACAATGTGGGGGACCCTGATTCAATCCCTGGAGGGGGGACTGGATCCCACATGCCACAACTGAAGGATCCAACATGCCACAGCTAAGACCTGGCGAAAGTGGAAGTGCTAGTCACTCAGTCGGGTCCAACTCTTAGTGACCTTGTGGACTATAGCCCACCAGGCTCCTCTATCTATGGGATTCTCCGGCAAGAATACTTGAGTGAGTTGCCATGCTCTTCTCCAGGGGATCTTCCCAACCCAGGCATTGGACCTGGGTCTCCCACATTTCAGGCAGATTCTTTACCATGGTGCTGCCAAGTAAATAAATACATAAAAATAAATGATTTTAAAAAAAGATGATGGTGGTGGTTGTAATGGTGGTAACAGGTGACATTTATTGACCAGAGCCCTCAGTCCAACAATCCTAGAGGAAGTGAGCTTACAAACAGATCACTCCCCTCATGAGCCTTCAGATGAGACTTTAAACTTGGCTGAAACATTAACCGCAGATTCATGGGATGTCACTAAATGGTGCTCAGATTCTTGACTCCTGACAATAAATGTGTGCTGTTTTTAAAGCTAAATTTTGGAGTAATTGCATAGTTGTGCTGCAGTTGATGGGCTCAGTCCCTCAGTTGGGAAGATTCCCTAGAGAAGGAAATGGCAACCCACTCCAGTATTCTTGCCTGGAAAATTCCATGGACAGAGGAGCCTGGTGGGCCCCAGTCCATGGGGTCGCACAGAGTTGTACACGGCTGAGCAACTGAGCTGCAATTGATAGTGACTCTAAAGCCAGGAATTCACAACCATGTTTACTACCATGGATCTCTGTAATTATGACTTATCCCCTGTAGACCTCTAGATCTCAAAAATTCCTTCTACCAAGAAAACCACATTGAGCAAAAATTTATTTTCTTTCCCATTCTTTAAATTCATCATAACTATATCTAATTGGATCTGCAGTAAAATCAACTTCTTGCCATGCTCATGGCATCACCAACAGCCAAAGAATTGGAGGAACTGGAGCACCCAATGAGGTTCAGTTATGTCTCACCCAAAGTAAAGAAGTGTGATATTTCTTCTAATCCCTTCTGCAGGGCCTGGGTATATGATAATTTCTGAATGAGGTTTTAAAATACTGAAAACATTACCTGTGAGCTGTGCTCAGAGCTTTATCTAAATTGCCTCATTTCATTCTCATAATTATCCGACACACGCTATTATTATGCCCACTTGGATTCAGACGTGGATCCTTGAATTTCAGAGGTCCTACTCTTATCCAAAAGATTGCTCCTAGAGAGGGGAAGCGACTTTTGCAAGGTCATTCAAAATGAAGGCACACTAAGTTAAAATTCTTAGTTTCTGATCTGCTTGCCCCTTCTGGCCCTGTTTTCTTTCCACCTCACAGACCCTAAAGCATTCTGAAGATCAAGTCTGTTTTGTCGGAGAACAGACTTGAGGATGTGAAGGACAGAGTCATCAACTGAGGCAGCATCAGGCCAACCTCTGGCTCAGTGACAACTCATAGGATGGATATTGACCAGCAGATACTGCCTGACCCAGAGGAGTCTGTTTTTCTCCAGACATAACTGTATCTCCTTGGAACAATTTTAGTTTGCATTACAGTTCCCAATTATTTATACAAAAGGAAGCAAGCACAGATATGGATCATGCAACAATGTGGACTGTTGTGATAACGTTGGCTTTGGAATCATAAAAATCTGGGTTTCAGTTTTAACCCCACCATTCATGTAAGATCTTGGATGAGTCATTCTACCTCTCTGAGCCTCGGTTTTCTTCATCTCAAAAAGGGGATTGATGCCTCTTCCTCAGAGGACTGTTGAAAGGAGGAAATGCATGTGCAGTGCCTAAACCAGAAGGAATTGTTACCAGGATTGATACCAGAAGGAATTGCTGCTATTATTAACATTATGATGATTATTGTATCTTTCAAGGCTGAGAATGTCTGAATTGATTTATTTCAGTTTTAGGTGATAAATACATTTTTAAAGGGATTGAGTTTTTAAATAAAAGAACCTGAAAATTTCCAGGACAGTGAGGCCCCTGTAATTGGAATATGCTAAGCACTGGGACTGGGGAGAGCTTAGTTTGAATGGGAGAACATTATTAGAAACTGTCTCCAATATGCCTTTAAATAAATGGTCCTCAGACAAATCTGACAAGAGCTTCCTGAATCTCTGAAACCTGCCTTTTTCCTTGGGGAGGGGAGAAACACTGGAAACTTCACTGGGAGACACCCCAGGTTCTGACTGGCCTCACTCCAGGGAGTAGTGAGGATATTTAATTGCCAAAAAAAAAAAGTATACCCTGTAGTATGTGGTCAAGAATTTGAGTTTCCATCACAAAGATCTGGATTTCATTCAGCCCTGGCACTGACTTGTTGTGTGACTTTGTACAAATGTAATCTCTCTGAGGGGCTTCCCAGGGCTTGCTAGTGAATTCGCCTACCAATGCAGGAGACTCAAGAGACACAGGTTTGATCCTGGGTTGGAAAGATCCCCTGGAGTAGGAAATGACAACCCACTCCAGTATTCTTGCCTGGAGAATTCCATGGATAGAGGAGCCTGGTGGGCTACAGTCCATGGGGTCGCAAAGAGTGGGACATGATTGAGCAACTGAGCACACAGCATGCAATCTTTCTGAGCTTGTTTCCTCTGGGAGTGGTGAATAATAAAATGCTATTTCCTAGGGTTATCATGAGGATTCACTGAAATAATAATCATGATAAGAGAAGCCAACTCAAGTGTTTACTGAGTTAATCAATGCCTTTTAATCTAATGTTTTATTTCTTTTAACAGTCATTAATAAAGGTACTCTAATTGTTCTTATTTTTAAAAGATGAGAAAATAGAAGTATGGAGAAAATAGGTAAGTAGCTCCAAGTCCCATGAATTCATGAAAGCTTAACCCAGACCTGCAGACCATCAAGGGGATCTATGGATAGAATTTAGTGGGTTTGGGAACTTGGATGGTACAAAATGACATCTTTACGTTCAGTTCACTAGCCTATCATTGAAATGTAGTATGTCCCTCAATTGGTGATGATGACACCAACAGAAGAACAGATATTGTCACATCAAATTGCAGGGGTAACAGGGAGCTCAAAGGATTGTTTGTGCTTAGTGCATATTGAAACTTGTCATTAGGTCTTGTTATTGAATGCATGAATTAAAAATTGAATACATTACTATATGATGTGGATTTTAAAATATTTTCATCAGTGTTATTTCAAGATGAGAGGTTTATTTTGTAATCCTATGCATTTTGTTCTATGCATTTAAAAATCATTGTTTTGAGAAAGGACTGTAGCTGTCACCAGACCATCAAAGGGATCCATGACTCATAGAAAGTTAAGAACCTCCACCATAGCACATAGCTGATGTGCTATGTGTGTGTGTGTGTGCACGCGCGCACATGCACGCACATTCAGTCATGTCTGACTCTTTGCGACCCCATGGACTGTAACCCATCAGGCTCCTCTGTCCACAGTATTTTCCAGGCAAGACTACTGGAGCAGGTTGCCATTTCCTACTCCAGGATCGTCCCAACCCAGGGATCAAACCCACATCTCTTGTGTCTCCTGCACTGCTGAGCAGATTTTTGTCACTGCACCACCTGGGAAGCCCCACATAACTGTTAGAGCAATGAAAAGCCCTTAGCATAGAGCTAGGTACAGAGCAAGTCTTCAGTGCACAAACGTTATTACCATAGTGATTGTTATTACACCCAGCAAAATCTTGTTTATCCAGGAGCAAACCTTGGAAGTAAGAAGGGAGTCAATGCTACTAACGATACTAAATGACATAGTGATGGGGAGAAAGACCGTTCAGTCGAGTGAGACAGCAGAAGTGGAGATTATCCATCTCAGCTTCTTCCTTCTTGGGATGAAGAAATAGAGTCCCACGTGGGCTATTTTCAGGGCTCAGAGCACATGGCAAATTAGTACTGGAATCAATACCAGCAACCAGCTCTTCAAGAGTCAGTCCTCTGTCCATTAGAGAACACAACCTTCCAACATTGGACATGAAACTGAAGGGTGAAGGCCCCTCTCTTTGGAAGCACACATCTTCATTCCATTTCCTCCTGCATCCCAAGGTCCCCAGGACGAGCCCACAGATATTGGATGACCAGGAAACTGGCATCATACAAATGCCTCTTGGGGATGGTCCAGTCGTCACTACATTATGAGAAGGCAGTGTCTCTTACAAACACTGAATCCGGGGCCCCATTCAGACTGATGGAGCTTGGGAATCATTATCAAGTTTCCCTGCTGACTCACAGCCTCATGCAAATGAATACTACCGTGTAGGAGTTAAAGCATGAGGTCTAGAGTTCGAATACCAGTTCTACTACTTAATAGTGAAATGGCTTTCACAAAATTACTCAAGTTTTGGGTTTCCCTGGTGGCTCAGTGGTAAAGAATAAGCCTGCCAATGCCAGAGATGTGGGTTTGATCCCTGGGCTGGGAAGATCCTCTGGAGGAGGAAATGGCAATCCACTCCAGTGTTCTTGCCTAGGAAATTCCATGGACTGAGGAACCTGGTGGGTTGCAGTCCATGGGGTCACAAAAGAGTTGGACTCCACTTAGCGACTAAACAACAACTCAAGTTTTAGATAAATCTCTCACCTCCAAGTGTAATAGTGCCTACTTTATGCAGTTGTGAGGGTCCAATATGACAGTCCCATCTAGCCTTCAGCAGTGGCTCATCCTGAGAGCTCTACAAATATAATTTATAAGGTGGTGGTGGTTGTTATCGTCTGTGTTTTGTAACCAAGATTCACTAATGGAAGAGTCTGTCACTGCCTCTCACCACCCACAGAGGTATGAGTGTCTGTCCTAGGACAGCATCTGTGGGGAAGGGGTGTGCTGTTCAGTGCCTCCACGGATCTGAACACTTCCTGAGTAAAAAGTATCCTCTGCCATCTAGGCTTCTCTGATGACCACAGCTATGTCCCAGAGAGAAAGCCATGACATCTGCTCTTGGAGATACCAAGTGACCCACAACCAGTGAAGGAGCCCAGATCCCAGACTAAGGACCCCCACTCTGACTGCAGTTAGAGGTCCACAATCCTTATGGACAACTGCTCCAAGTATCCAGAGGGTGGAAGCTTCATTCCCAGGAGATTCTAGACATCTGAGTGTGACCAGCTCCTGTGAGCCCCTGCCCCCATCCCTGTGTCTTTAAGACTTGCCATTAGCATCAGGGCACGGGTGGGGAAGGGCTTTCCAGGTAGCTCATTGGTATCCACCTGCCTATGCAGGAGCCACAGGAGACCCAGGTTCGATTCCTGGGTCGGAAAGATCCCTTGGAGGAGGAAATGGCAACACACTCCAGTATTCTTTCAGGGAAAATCCCATGGGCAGAGGAGCCTGGCGGGCTACAGTCCATGGGGTCACAAAGAGTGGGACATGACTGAGTGACTGAGCATGCACGCATGCATGAGTGGAGAAAAGACAGTCCCCCTGCCTTGTTCTGTTCTCTCTGCTAAGCCTTCTCACGGTACCATCCCTGTGTGCAGGGCTTTCTCTGCCACCATGGAAATCCCTCTGTCCTTGTACATGATGGCCTGGGACTGTGCGAACATAAACACCCCTTGAAAGCAATGATTAAATGATGTCTGTTGGGAGTTGGTGTGTAAGCACCCCAGCTCCATGCCCACTTGGGTGGGATCATTCTCCCAGTTTCCCTGCAGCATTAAACTCTAGTCACTCAGAGCGGTAGATGACATGATCAAGCATCCTTTATGGGCTGGCTTCCTTCCCATGTTTCTTTCACCTCCTCACCCCTTATCAGTGTTCCCTTCACATTTCAAATAAACTCTCTGCACCGAGTCCTTCTCTCGGAACCCCTCCCTGGCAGAACCACCTTAAGTCAGATTTCTACCTGAGCATTCAAACTTAATGCTATTGGAAGCCAGGGAGGAAATGAAATTCAGGAAACAGTAGAAGAATCCAGTCTCCCATACTTTTTCAATATTTGTGTCTTTTACAAACCTAGTCACTGGTAACAACAAAAGTGCAAATCTCAGCAAGATTCCTGACCATGAAGAATAGATTTAGTGATGATAAGAGAGATTGATCTGTGCTATACATTTCAAGGCAGGAAGTGAACTAAGAGACAGGACAGACGCTTCCCCAAAACCTTTCAAAGTCTCCCAGAAAATTTGTCACAGTTAATTAAAATTTTCCTTTACCTGTAATGATTTCCCATATATTTATAGTATTAAACATTTAGCTCTCAATACTGCTGTTCATTGGTGAAAACTCTGATCAGGATGTAGGGCCCTAGAAAGATACATGGCAACCCCAACAGCATCACATATAATCAGTTTTATTGCCAGGTAAGAAATTCATATTAATATAGTGAATACATATGTTTACAAATAAACATTCTTAGAAAACAAACAAATGTTTTTTTCATCATTGTAGGAAGTATTATTGGTATCATAAACTCTGCAGTTGTTGACAAGTATTAACACAGGTTTACTTGCAGAACATACGGTTACTAAAATATTTGCACATAAAATATGCTCCATTTACACACACAAAAAAATAACCTGGGGAGAGTTAGATAGGGATGCCAGGTGGAGCCCAAGGTGGATGAAGGATGAGATATTCTGGAGGGCAAAGAGAAGTCAGACTCTGGTCCCATTGGGTTGGAAGTAGGGGAGTAGATAAGAGTAAGTAGAGGCAAGTGCCAGGGCACGGGATGAGAAGGTAGTCTCCTTGCTTTGTTCTGGTTTCTGTCTTCTAAGTCTTCCCATTCTAGCTAGAGGATCCTTGCTGATACATGGCATTCATAGTTCTACAGGTCATCCTTCAGGGTAATCTTTCAGTATCAAAAGGTCTGTCCACTCACCCTAGAAGAAGCCAAAAAATAAACTTCCCTGTTCAAACTCCCTCACTCCCTCCACATGAGTTCAGCTCCCAAAGCCAAGAGGAAGGTAATGAGGCTAAGTATTGGGTTTGCCAAAAAGTTCATAACACCTCATGGAAAAACCCAAATGAAAATTTTGACCAACCCAATACTGTTCTTGGATTCTCATCACTGCTACTTCTTATGGACCATGCTGCAACTTCACTGCCAAAATTATAGTTGTGGACTCCCAACTAACAAAATTTACTGGAGGCAGTTTACTCGGAACAGAAGGAACATGATGGATACATCCTGTAGATTCAGAGACCAAGAAAGGTCCTTAATCAGGGCTGGGGTAAAGGTCACACAAAGGGGACTGAGGGCAGGGAGCAGAAACCAGCTAAATGGGAGACTAGAATGAGAGAACTTTTGAGCTGAAGGAAACCTCACCAAATGAGACAATCTCATATTTCCTGAAGTATGTGCTGTGTACCACTAGCAAATGCAAGATGAATTTAAGTAGTACATGCATAGGGCACTAATTAACATTGTCACATAGGAAAAGATTCCCTTTTCACTTGTGTCAGTCCATTTGATTATTTCAAAGAGAAAGCCTCCACTGGGGGCTAGAATATCTTCAGCAATTCTTGAATGTCTGCTAATCTTTTTTTAATAAAGAAAAAGGCTTCCCTGATGGCTCAGTGGTAAAGAGTCGCTTGCTAGCAGGAAACGCGGGTTCGATCCCTGGATCAGGAAGATCCCTTGGAGAAGGAAATGGCAATCCACTTCAGTATGCTTGCCTGGGAAATCCCACGGACAGAGGAGCCTGGTGGGCTACAGTCCATGGGGTCTCAAAGAATCAGACACAACTAAGCAACTGAAAAACAACAGTAACAATAAAGAAAAGCGGAGAGGAAGAAAGGAGGAAAGAAAGGAAGAGAAAGAGGGGAGCAAAGGCCAGGCTCAAACCCTTCCAGGGGCAATAGCCTGTAACTAGAACTTAATAATTTTACACTTACTTCCTGTTTAGGATGGCTGCCACTGAGGAATACTGGTTTTCTATTTATGATACTGGCAGGAAGTTTTCCTTTCAAAAGGTAAATGTATTAAAAATGCACCAATTTATCACGGAAATTAAGCAGGTCTCTGGGGGGTAATGTTAGCAAATAACACTTCCTGCTCCACTGACTCTAACACCAGCACTTTTTATACATTCTTAATTCAAAGCCACTAGACTCAGGACACATAGAGCCATATACTAAATAAATGTCACTGAAGATTACAAGGGAAGGTCTAATATTCTCTAAATCTGACTTCAAATAACTTATTTATTGAAGTTAGAACACTAATAATGAAAACCCGTAAGACATAGAAAGTACCATATGCACGAAAAATGGCCCTCATTATTATAAATAACTATGCATTTCCCTCCATTCCCACTTGG
Source organism: Giraffa tippelskirchi (assembly GCF_054371585.1). Taxonomy (NCBI): domain Eukaryota; kingdom Metazoa; phylum Chordata; class Mammalia; order Artiodactyla; family Giraffidae; genus Giraffa; species Giraffa tippelskirchi. Next base: position 29,448,673 of record NC_137287.1, read on the forward strand.
AAAGAAATGAGTCTGAGACCTTCCTTTGTCAGAAATGTCTTGGAGTTCTGTGTATTTAATGCTAGATGGTCGTTGTGCATATGTTTAACAAACGTTGATCTCTTGTCATTTTAAGTATCAGTGTGTTTTCTGGCTGTTTCTTTTTTAGGTGCATGACAATGCTGTTTATGTGGTCATTTAAAATGTTATGAAAAAATGCATCAATTTAGGTACAAGTATTGTGACAGGGACACACAGACATGCCAGAAGTGTGTTGCAAGGACACAGATAACTAACATAGAGGAAACACTGACCAAGCCCCATGGTGTTTACTCTACAGTGGGGAGCACTGGAGTTTCAGCCAAGAGGCTGAGAAAACAAGCACTGAAATCCCCATCCTGCTTCACCTAGCACAGAGCCTCGGTCTGCACAGGGATCCAACAGAAGGGCTTCTGGGCACGATTTCATTTTTTCATTTTCATCTGCAGAAAGCTTGACAATCTTGATCTCTCCCCAATTCCCCATGTAGCAAATGGAAGACTAAAGCCCAGAGAGATGAAATGCATGGTGCACATCCCCAGATCAGCCGGGAGTAAGGAATAAAGAGCTGGTTTCCCTGATCCCATGACGTCAGAGTGCAGAGGCGAGGAGGCAGAATGCTGAAGTCCAGCATTCCAGGAAGGGTCTTGTTGGACCAGACCACATTTAGTTTCTGACAACAGAAGACCTAGGGGTCTCTCCGAAGTTCCTGTTAATTAGCCAAACCCTTGAGGGACAGATTGAAAACTTCTCACCTTAAATGCAAATCTCTTCTCTGCCGGTTCCCCTCTTTGGACTTCCACTAAACAAATCAGCTTCCTTCGTGGTTCAGTGGTAAAGAATCTGCCTGCCAATGCAGGAAATGCAAGTTTGATCCCTGGGTAGGGAAGATCTCCTGGAGAAGAAAATGGCAACCCACTCCATATTCTTGTCTGGGAAAACCCATGGATGGAGTAACCTGGCAGGCTACAGTCCATGGGGTGGAAAGAGTCAGACGTGACTTAACGACTAAACCACCACCACCAAACAAATCAAACTAGTAGGAAAACTGTCTTTGTTGGGACATCCTTTATCTATGAGAACCAACCTGACCATCCACCTCGGGGGATCATGAATGGGGGAGAATGCACCACAGTATCTCGGGAGGTGGTTTGGAGGGACAGTGGGAATGATGGGACCCAGAAATGCTTGGGGAGCTAAAAGATCATGGGACTCATGGAGTTTTGAGGGTGTGGGTGGTAAGGAGGTCTTGGTCTTTGCAAGTTGCAACAGCCCCCTCAGAGAGTATGATGGGGTGGGCTCACCAACAAAAGGAGGATGGAAACAACTTCTACTACTGCAGAAAGACAGGAGGGAGGAAGGTAAAAGAACACAGGTTGCACTTGAGAAACAAGACTGTCATTCAACAGTGACACATTGAAGGCACCACCCACGCTTATGACATTTTCAGTCCAAAGCAGTTGAAATTTGGCAGCGGTGGCGGCAGCAACAGGCTGAAAGGGAAGGGAGTCAGGAATAGACAGTTAACAGAGGACTGGGTTTTGTGTCTGTTTCTTGTCTCAGAGGCAAGGGGGCAATGCCAGAAATCACAGGCTCTGTGTCCCCTACTCGCCTCTTGTTGACATTTCAACTGTGAATTTTGTTTGTTCTTGATGATGTTGTTGATTTTCTAGGTCTTGAAAATGTTGGAGAAAAATTACTTTGCTGTTCTTGTCTGTCTGGTAGTGGGATTCTATTGTAGTTTTCTTTTTTAAAAAATAGTTATTGAAGACTCTCTGGACCCTCTTCCTGCCATAAAAGCCTACCCCTCCCATTTCCACGGTCTTTATGGGAGTTGTCTAAAAATGTCCTCTCTTTTCCATCACTGTAGGTGGGTTCAGGGTCTGGTTTTTTTTTTGTGAGTTTGAGTGTATGTTGTTTTTGCTTCCAACCTTGATATGAAAAGTACTAAAAGCATGGTGGTGGTGGTGGGGTCCAGTTACTGTCTCATGCTTAGCAAAGTTTTGTGTCCATATCACTGCTTCCCGGGATTAGGAAATGCTTATCACAGGCACACACGACCCCTTTTCTCTACCCCACCCTTTCCACCCTTTTCTCACTTTTTCACCCAGAAACAGACAACACGTGGTAAATGGTATATGTGCTCAACTGGACAATTTCTCTAAATTGTGCTACCTTTTTTTTTTTTCATCATGGATTTCAGTTTCAAGTTAGGAGGAAAAGAAAAAAATCAGCCCCATGGTTTGGGTGTGTGAGTCGGCCACCTCGGCCCTGAAGTTGAAAGAGGGTGCCTCAGTTTCCCCTTAGCTGAACTGTGGACCGTCCACGCTCCAGTCTTGCTCAGCTGCCCGCTGACACACATTAGGCAGGACGCAGGAAAAGCATGATTCCATGTCACCAGTAGGTTTATCATCAGTTGGTGTGGAGGGTGAGTGTGTAGGTGGGTGTGCTGGCGGGGGACAGGGAAGACGTGGGCTGGGGTATTTTTTTGCCTCTCTCAGTTGAGTGTGGTCTCCAGGATGTCCCCTGTGGCGACAGCTCAAACAGTCACTTCCGTTTTGCTGTTGGTGATGAAGTATGGCTGTGGGGGTGGGTAGTGCGGGGTGCGAGTTCCCAAGGGGTCGCTGGAGCCTGACTCAGCCGTGCCAAGCTTGCCCTTGTTCCCATAAGCCTGTTGCCGCCGGAGAGACTGATCCTTGGGGTCCCAGCTCTTAAAGTTGGCAGTGGAGTTGTAGGCCAGGGGGTGGGGGGGCGTCTTGTTAGTGCGGGACTTCTGTCCATTCTGCTTGGCGGGGCCGTGCTCAGGGCTGAAAGCCCGCGGCTCATCCTCCACTCTTACAGGATGCAGAGGTAAGTTCCCCTTGGCAGCCAGCTCAGCCAGGTGCCGTCGCTTGGAGTAGAAGTCATCGTTTACCTTGTCGGCTGTACGATGGGACAGGTGGGTGGACGAAGGAGGGGAAGAGAGAGCAGAGAGAGGGAGAGAGAGGAGAGAGAGAAAGACAGTTAGGGATCGGCCAGGTCAACCCAAGAACAGCCTCTCAGTGGGCCAACAGTCCAACGAGACACAGACTAGAAACGCCACCTGGATCAGACAGAAGGAAGGAAGACAGGGCCATGTGTTTTTCACAAACAAGACCAGGACCAAGAAGGTGAGGGCATCCCCAGCGGAATCTCTAGCTTCCCCCACCTCGACCCTTCTTCCCTCACCGTCACACCTAGCGCTCTGCCCTCCTTGCCTTTCCCATAAAGTGCCAGTGTTGTTTCATCATTATGAAAACGATACCTCCTCATTAGAGAAAATATTGAACACATTGAGAAATATTCATATCTATCAGCTTCTGCCCCAAACAATCAACATCAATACTTGTGTATATTTTCTCTTGGTTTTCTCAACAGCTTCATTTGGAATTTGTATTAGTGCTTTCGTTTTTGCTTTCAGCAGTTAGGCAGACCAGTGTTCAAATCCTACTTCTGACAGGTACTAGCAGTGTAACTTTGATAAATAACTTTTATTACCATCAGCTTCTGCATCAAGAAAGTGGCTTCAATAAAAAGGCTATTTTATAGGTTTGTTTAGTGGGTTAAGTGATATGATATATGCAATGTGCTTAGATGTTAGTCACCATTATTATCATCATTGTTGTGAATAATTGTAATTTCCCATGTAACTTTCTAACAAGCATTTCTTCATACTTTTATGAATCACGAACAAAGAGCACTCTAATACCTACATAATATTTCAGTGAGCAGAACTACCAAAATCAATCAATTGTCCTATTGATGAACATTCAAGTGGTGCCAACATTTTGCTAATATAAATGAAGCTGAAATGAGAATTTTCTAGACTAAAGCTCTCTTTGTATTTAGAATTTTGAAAGGAAAATAATTCTTAAAATATCTTTCAATCTATTTCAGAGGACGGAAAACTATAGCCCATAGATCAATCTAGCTCCCACCAGTTTTTGTAAATAGTTTTACTGGAATCGTCCCCAGACCCATTCTGTTACCTACTGTCTGTGGTTGCTTTTGCTCTGCAGCAGTAGATTTGAGTACTTGTGAGAGAGACTGTGTAGGTTACATAGCCTGAAATATTTACTATCCAGCCCTGAAATGAATTATCTGAAGTAGAATTACTTGGCCAAAGGGTATAAACATTATTAAGGCCCTTTATACATATTGACAAGTATGCTACAAAAGAATTATACCAATTTCCACTTCATTCATTACATTTTAGAGCACTGAATGACTCATTTCTTCCTTTTTTTGCTGTTTCTTCCTTCCTTCCCTTCTTCCTTCTTTCATTTTCTTCTCTTTCAATTTATTTAATAGATTTCTGAGACTTTTATATTTTATTTTCTCTCACAATTCTTTTATTAGGAGAGCCTCTATACCTTTAAAATTACCGTGTTAGCAATAAACTTTTGAACTTACATATCTCAGGAGCCCAGAAAAATGTGCTGCTCTTTTATCCACATTTCTAACATCTCATACTGTTCCATGTATGAATGTATGTAAATTCATGGAGGTCATTGCCCTTCTATGTTTATTTTCTCATTTGATCCATTCAACAACTACAAGAGGTGGTAAAGATGGGGATTATGACATCTGCTTGACAGATTAGGAAACTTTCAAGCTAAGGCATGTGAAATTATTTAACTGAGGTTACTCACAGCTAGTGACTGAGCCAAAGTAGAACCTAACTCCAACAGATGTTATTTGATGCTTTTGAAAGGCTGCAGAGGGAAAGGTTTGCTTTCAGGAATGAGTGGACAAATAGCCCCCCTGCCCCCCTCTGCTTCTGTAGCAGAAAGCACTCATTGAGCTCTTTCCTAGTAGGTGTGGCCTGTACTTAAACTCCTCAGCACAATGCCCCAAAAAGCCACATGTTAACTTTCTAGGCTCAATACAGTTTAAGTTGGGTTACTGTCCATGTTTAATACAAACATCCCTGTTTGTATTAAATCTTTCAAGAGAATGCTCCCCTCTTCCTTGAATTCTAGAGCTGTCCGAAGACACAGAATATCAATGCCAAAAGGAACCATGGGATAGCTACCGACATGGGAATGAGTTATTCAAGTTAATAATAAAATTGCTATCTTTTAGAGGAAAGTTCTAGGTTTCCAGTGCCATAATGTTTCAACAGAAGGAGGCTCTGACACCGTCTCCTTGAGCTTCAAAATTCATGTATCCAGTTATCTTCAGGACAGAGTCACTGGCATCTCCCTCTCAAGGTGGCCAAGCCTGAATACATCAGTACCACTCAGTCTGTTCTTCAGACTCTTCCTTCTCTCGAGAGCGGGAACAGCAACTCTCTGGTTACTCGAGCCAGGAACACAGGAGCAGGTGCTGATGTCATCTTCCTCTTCTCCCCAGCACAACTGCTAGCCCACAGGTCCTTCCAGCTGTGTCTACCAAATGTTCCTTTAGCCTATACAGCCAAAGGCATAGTTCTAAATGCAAATTTGACCATGTTACCCATCTACCAAAACCTCTCCAAACAATTTTGTTTAGTCATTCATCAAATAGCCATGGGCCAGGTGACACACTGGAAATATAAGGGAGAATCAGAAGAAGACAAGGTCCCTGACCTCATGGAGTGGATATTCTGCTAGAGAGGCCAGAAAGTAACCAAATAATCTCACAAATTACATCAAAGTAGAAATATGGTAAGTGTCATGAACTATCAAGTCTTTTGAGTATTTGTAATAAGGTCTCCGAGCTGGTCGGAGAACCAGAAGTTGGAGCTGACATGTCTCACCCCTTCATTCACACCAGATGCTCTGATATTCCTCTTTCAAGACTAAGCTAAGGTGTCATTTCCTGATTCCCCCTCCCCCTACTCTATCATAGCACTGACTGTGCTGTTTTATAATTTTCCATTTTCACATCTATTTGCTCTCACTAGACTGTGAGTGCTTTGAGAGCAGAAACCTTATCTTTCCATCTGTGTGACTCAGTGGTTCTCCATGCTGGCAATGCATGGGAATCACATGGGAGAACTTTTAGATCATTCACTTCTTCTTTTCCAATTTAGGTTCCTTTTAATTCTTTTTCTTGTCTGATTGCTGTGGCTAGGACTCCCAATATTATGTTGAATAAAAGTGGCAAGCGTGGGCATCCTTGTCCTGTTCCTGATTTTAGCAGAAATGCTTTCGGCTTTTCACCATTGAATATGATGTTAGCTGTGGCTTTGTCATTTATGGTTTTTATTATGTTGAGGTATGTTCCCTCTATGCCCACTTTCTGGAGAGTTTTTGTCATAAATCGATGTTGAATTTTATCAGAAGCTTTTTTTCCATCACTGACTCAATGGACATGAGTTTGAGCAAACTCCAGGAGTCGGTGATGGACAGGGAAGCCCGGTGTGCTGCAATCCATGGGGTCGCAAAGAGTCAGACACAACTGAGCGACTGACCTGAACTGATTGAGATGACCCTATGGATTTTATTCTGCAGTTTGTTAATGTGATGTATCACACTGATTGATTTGCAGATACTGAAAAATCTTTGCATCCCTGAGATAAATCCCACTTGATCATGGTGTATGTTTTTTATAGAATTACAGATTCCTGGATCCCTCCCCCAATTTCATCAGAATCTCTGAGGGTGTGGTCCAGACATTATTTTTTTAAAAGGCTCCCTGGATGATTCTAATGTACAGCCCAAGTGGAGAACCACAGATACAGCCCTTGTGTCTAGCATGCTGCCTGTACGCAGGTTTTGTTTTATTTTTTTTTGAAAAAATTAAAAAAGAAGTGATTACTCACTTTATTTTTCTTATCTCCAGCTGCCTCCCAGCTCAGGCACCCCTCCTTCATGTAAAGTTTGACAAAGTCAGATCCCTCCATGACAGGTTGTTCTCCAGGGCATGTGTCACAGCTGCCTTTCTACATTTCTTTATTCAGTTCATTCATTATTGTCTAACTCTTCCACTAGAGTTTCACGAAAGAGAGCCCGGGTCTGATTTTTGCCCACCATTGTATAAGCAATGTCCAACCTAGTTCCTAACAGACATTAGATACACAATAAATATTCAGTGAATAAATTATGATCAAAATACAAAGCACAGGTAATATCAGGACAACAGTATGAGCGGAAGTTCTTTTCCCTCTTTTAGTCTCTTGCTAAAAGTCTCACCCACCATCATTCTGCACCCCCCAGCATCATTCAGAACCATTTATCCCCATATTTCTCTTTCCAATCAAGGGACTAGTCTAAGGTCACTCAGATCAAGGGTTGCATTTGAGGCTTCCTATTTCTGACAAACCCAGGAAACTGATTATGAAGAAGGTGTGCCAATAAATTGGCAAGTTGATATCCTCTCAAAAAGTTCTAGATAAAAAAAGAAAGAAGGCTGAGCACCAAAGAATTGATGCCTTCAAAGCAAGTGAAAGTGAAGTTGCTCAGTCGTGTCCAACTCTTTGCGAACCCATGGACGATAGCCTACCAACCTCCACCATCCATGGGATTTTCCAGGCAAGAATACTGGAGCGGGCTGCCATTTCCTTCTCCAGGGGATCTTCCCAACCCAGGGAACGAATCTGTGTCTCTTGCATTGCAGACAGACGCTTTACCATATGAGCCACCAGGGAAGCCCACTGTGGGGCTAAAGAAGACTCCTGAGAGTCCCTTTAGACTGAAAGGAAATCAAATTAGTCAATCCTAAAGGAAATCAACCCTGGATATTCATTGAAAGGACTGATGCTAAAGCTGAAGCTCGAGTATTTGCCCACCTGGTGTGAAGAGCTGACCCATTGGAAAAGACCCTGATGCTGGGAAAGACTGAAGACAGGAGGAAAAGCAGACAACAGAGGATGAAATGATTGGATGGCATCACTGACTCAATGGACATGAGTTTGAGCAAACTCTGGGAGATAGTAAAGGACAGGGAAGCCTGGCAGGCTGCGGTTCATGGTGTTGCAAAGAGTCAGACAAACCTTAATAACTGAACAACAAAATAGTCATAGAGGCAACTTTTGCCATATCAGTGCTAGTGTGAGAAGCAGCTCCTACTAAGAAATCATGGAGTCCCACATGGAGAGCCTACATACTTCTCCACACTCAGCCCTGAGTAGGTCTGTTGGTGAACTTGGCACTGGGAAACCTCTGAGCACTGAAAATGTTTGGTATATGGTGCAAAGGTGGGACAGAAAAGGCTGTAGGCTTTGGAATCAGAACCTGAGTATATGAGATGTTGATAATTTCAACCTCCTATATTGCTATTTATGTTGGTGTAAAATGAGGATAAAATAAGTAATCTGAGGTTTATTGTTAGAAATAAATTATATGAGACATAGAAGCTATATAGCATAATTCTGAAAGAGAGTAACTATTCAAGACAACTGTTTTGTCTGTCTTCTGGTTTATGAAGGAGGCACTGGATTAAATCCAACTTTTACTGAGCACTCTGTGCCAGACATCCTGCTAAGCACAAAGGAAGCAGTCATCCAAACCAGCCGTCCTTCCTTCCTTTCTTCTTTCCCTCTTTGCTTCTTTCCCTCTTTGCTTCCTTCCACCTGCCATGTGTGATGGGTGCCTAGTTCTCATTATGAGATGACATAAGAAGAGACCTTTTCCACTTGGGATGAGAGGCTGGTTAAGGAATGCATCCTTGTGGATGCTCTTTTAGGTGGCATCTGAAGGTAAAAAGTAACAGAAACAGCACCCAGGTGAAGGCACATAGGGTGTATTGCAAAAGTAGCTGTAATACTTTGCAATTTCTTCCAGTAGGAAGTAGAATCCATTTCCCTACCTTTGGAATATGACCTGACCTTGTGTTTGCTTTAATCAGTAGACTGTAGCAGAAATGATCTCATGCACATCCCAAATCTGTGCTTTTAGAAGTTCTACCGCTTCTGCTATCAGGCTCTTGGAACCCTGCCTCCGTGTGCAAAAAGAAGCCCAGGTTAGCCTCCTGAAGGATGAGAAACCTGCATTCCAGTTGCCCACGTTCACCACAGCCAACAGCAGCCTGGTACCTGCCAGATACCAAGTGAGGCCATCCTAGACCCTTAGCCCACCTGCCATTAGCCATACAGATACCATACAGCCATTAGCCCACCTGCCAGCTGACCACAGATACCAAGAAGGCCTGGAAAAGAACAGCCAAGCCAGCCCAAACCAGAATAATTGCCCAGCTAACCCAGAACCACAAGCCGTATAAGTGGTTCTTACGTTAAGCCACTAAGTTTGGGGGTAATTTGTTATGCAGCAGTAGATAACTGCTACAGAACAACATTTACAAAAGCCCTGAGGTGGGAAGTAGCATGGTAGTTTCAAAAACTGAAAGGATATCTATATAATAAAGTGAAGAAAACAAGGGGTTATCAGATCATCTAATGTTCTGTAGGGAGGATTATATTACTCACACCTATTGTCTGCTGCCCTCTCTTCACAAGACTCAGAGGTGTTTACTACAAGTGCAGAGCCAAGTACAGACTTGCTGCCTCGGGTGTGAAACTGTCCTTCAAAGAGTCATTTTCAAGATTATTTCAACAAGGATGTGGTTGGTGGTTAGGTGGATGAACTGTTCCCATAGCCAGTAAATGTAATTTTTGTGGAATCCTCTTTCTCATCCCCTCTGATTTAGGTATTGAGGATAGGAAAGAAATGCTTACCTCGCCACTCTCAGCTTTGTGCATTATGGTCCCTGTCTTAGTATATTAAAAAGCTACTTGTGAAAGAAATCACAGATTCATTGAGCAGCTTTGTAAGCCCCATTAGTAAATGCATTAACCTAATCATCTTGGGTATCTTGTGGGCAGATGGCTAGCAAGCCGACCAGGAAACAGATGTGTGAGGCTTTCAACAACACTGGTCCTCTACGTTTTGATTTTTCTTCATTTAAAGAGAGGAAGAAAGAATGAAAAAGGTGCTTTCCTTCCAATAAGCCTAATTGCCTTGAAGGAACCAAGACAATAAAATTAAACTGTACCTTCCTCCATCTGTTTCTCTTTTAATTAGCAGCAGACACTGGTACAGGTGCTGGGTGGGATGGAGCTTTGCCTCCATGGAGATGGAGAGAGTCAAGGTAATAACCAGTTTTCAAAACAAGCTACATAGCTGAGGGTCTCAGCAGGTGGCCTCCCACCTACCTTCTTTCCTTTGGACAAAGGTATCTTAAGGAGAGGTTCCCACAGCTCTTTCTCAGTTGGTGTTCATCTTGGGTCTCAGGTGATGGATTTCACCTGGTAAGCAATGTCCCAACTTGGCTTTTACTAATTCCCCACATATCCCTATCTTTGGTCCAAGAATATAGTGAAATAAGCTTCCCATCACATTTACAAATCAAATCCAAGTGATTTGCATGACTTGGTCTGCCTGTCTTGATCCCTGGCTGTTGGTCCACGCTCATCCTTCCCACACTTACTATGACCTCACTTAGTGTGCTGGTTTCCCAGGGCTGCCACAGCAAGTTGTCACAAACTAGGCAACTCCAAACAACAGAAATGGATTCTTTCCCAGTTCTGGAGGCCAGGTGTCATGGGTCTGTGCTCCTTTTGCAGGCTCTAGTGAAGCATCCTTCCTTGTCTCTTCCAGCTTCCAGTGGTGGCGGTAATCCTAGCATTCTCTGCCTGTAGCAGCACCCCCTGTCTTTGCCTCTGACTTCGCAGGGCTCTCCTCTATATGTGTGTCTGTGTGTCCAAACTCCAATTTGTTCTGTTTCTCGAATACATTGTCCACACTGTGGAAGTCTTCGTGACCTGAGCTTCACAGTGATGGAAAGACTGGAGCTTCCGGGGCAAGAGAACCAGGTTGCTGCCCAGCTCCAAAGCCCTGGCTGGAAACTTGCAGAGGCATCAACATTTTCTATTAGCCATAGCTCAGGGGAGCTAGGATGGAGGCAGGTGCAGGAGGCAGGGATTGGTTAAAGAGAGTAGCAGGCTGTGCTGACACACCTCCCTCCCACATCCCCCAGCAGTAACCTGTAATCTGACTAAGAGCTCACCTTTATTAAGTGTATGCTCTGCCCCAGGACCCACTCCAGTGTTCTTGTGTGGAGAATCCCAGGAACAGCGGAGCCTGGTGGGCTGCCGTCTATGGGGTCACAGAGTCGGACACGACTGAAGCGACTTAGCAGCAGCAGCTGCCCCAGGTACCCAGATAGGGAATGGACATTTGTTACCCCACTTAATACTCTCAAGGGCTTCCCTGGTGGCTCAGATGGTAAAGAATGTGCTACAGTGCAGGAGGATCCAGGTTTGATCCCTGGGTTGTGAAGGTCCCTTGGAGAAGGGAATGGCTACCCACTCCAGTATTCTTGCCTGGAGAATTCCATGGACAGAGGGGCCTGGTGAGCTACAGGGGTTGCAAAGAGTTGGACACAACTGAGCGACTAACACTTTCACTTTCACACTGGCAATACCCTAACGAGATCAGTGCTATTATTGGTCTCCTTTTATAAATGGGGAAGCTGAAGCAACAGAGCTTTGGCAAGGTGTCCAAGTGACAAGTCTGGGATCTGAATCCAGGGTACCTGGCTGAATTCCAAGTATCTTAGAATTTGTGAATCTGTGGCAACAACACACCACTATTTAACCATCTGCCCACCTGATAGAAGAAACTCTTGTTTCCTTAACAAGTTTCTATCCACTAGAAAAGATTTTCCCCAAACGCCAAAGAAGATGGAGAGCAGAGTGAAAATTACATGGAGAAAACACTTTTCATGTTTCCTCCTCTCAAAACACTAGGGATTGAGATATACATGTAAAGCTTGTTCACACAAGGCGATATCAAAATGTCACAACTGGAAATCTCATGAAGTCTCAAATTTCCCCAGAAGGCAAGATATGATTACTGCTTTCTTCCTTAAAGTGGGACAGGAGGAAGGGAGCTGGGGTGTCATAAAACTGCCTGCCAGGTCCTCAGCACTCAGTTGGCTACTGCATTAGAGAGTACGGGTCTCACCTCCTCTGAGATGCACTGGCATTGTCTGGAGTGCTGGCCAGTCACCAACCACAGGTGGTTTCCTGTTACAGAGCTGGGTTGGGTAAGATGCTATATGCTTCTCATAGAACTGGGAGGAGCCTGAAGCTTCATCATTGCTCCAGCCAGGCACATCCAGGTGCTTTAGACAAATCATCTCATTTAATTGGCTCCCTGCCCCACCCCAAGCCAATGAGGTAGATGCAGTTTCCTGGGTGTTTTATGCTACATCACACCGATTCTCTCCACGACAATGTGGGGAGACCCCATTCTGAGATATTCACCAATATTCTTTTCCCTCTGCTTCCACTCTCCCCTCCCCACCACTCAGAGAGCAGAGATCACTTTTGATGGTGGCAAAGGGTTCCGAGTGTTGCTTCTGAATCCTACACTGAGATTTCAACAGCCACAGTAGAGTCTTGGAGGGTGAGACTTCAGCAATAAGATCTGAGAAGGCTGAGAGAGAAAGAAAGATTAGTGAGATTGAGAGCTTGGACGATTCAGTGCATCAGGTTTATACAACAGATAGCAGAGTTTGGAAGAATGTAGCCTTGCTTTTTGTAACTGTAAAATCTTCTTTACAATACAGTAGAAAGAACATGAACTTGGAAAGCACACGGACCTGAGTTCAAATCTCAATACATAAGCTGGAGGCCTTCAGCAGTTACCTAAGTCCTCAAACCTTCTCCAATAAAATTGAAAATAAATAACAGTGCTGGCTGATTCACACTGTTATATGGTAGAACTAACAGAGCATTGTAAACTAATTATCCTCTGATAAAAAAATAACAATGCCTGTCTATGTGGTAGGGAGTTAGGATATTCAAGAGCATCGTGTGAACTATACTGCATAATGTGAAGTACTAATGTCCTTGCTTCATGGTAGGTATTCATTAGACAGTAGCCACTATTGCTTCGTTGTCAGAAAATAAAAAGAATATAAAATGAGGATAACAAGACCTACTCTGCAGAGTGCAGCAGAGAAATAAACAAGACAAGGCATGAAAACATGAACCACTATGCATGGCACACAGTAGGACTCCTTAAATGTATACCTCACATGAGACAATATTGTAAATACGCTACTTGTCTCCCAGAACTCTTCTACCATTTTTTTCCTGGGCACATGGCCACCCAGCCCTAGATTCCCCAGCCTTCTTAGAAGCTAAACTTGGCCATGTGGCTGATCTCACCAAAGGAATGTTAGCAAAAGTGATGCATTCAATTTCCACTTCATATTACTCATGAAAATTGGTTGTCCTGGGTGTCTTCTCTCCCCCTTCCCATAGGCCATGACAACAACTAACTATAACAGTGCAGACAAGGACAATATGGTAGAGGGTCTGCAGAGCAACAATGTTGCAGGAACCTGGGTCCCCGAGTGACAGCTTGGAGTACAGTAGCCCTACCAGTCTGGACCACTCCCTTTGGGCCTATGACATGAAACAGAAATATACTTCTTTCTTTTAAGCCACTGTATTTAGGGGTCCTTTTGGTTCACTACGACAGTACTGATCTTTTATTTATATAGGGATGTTTTCTCAATCTCTACATTTTTTCTCTCCATCATAAGCTGAATTAAAAAAATAAAAGGGGAAACAGTTCATGTTTAAAAAAAAGCACCCAGGTATTTCACTCTTCTTTTGAAATACATGCTTTAAAGCTACAGAGGCTTCTGGGGCTGTCTTAGCAGGCAGAAATAAGAAAGGCAGGAAAAAAAAAAAGCCCAGCTTCCCAAGCAGGAAAGAGCCGAGGAGAAGATGGAAAGATTTGTCTTTATGGCAAATTAGTCCCATTTCACCTGGTTATGGGCCTTGCTGCAGAGATACAAGGAGGAAAAATCACATTTGAACCAGTTTCTAATGAAACCAGGACTCCTGGCTGTTCCTATAGGGCTGCACACCTTTACTGAAGCCTTCTCTCTCCAAGAGAGAAAATTGGGGATGGAAGAACAGGAGCCTGGCCCTTTTTGTCTCTGTCCTGAGAGCTCCCATGTTGAGGTCCTGCTACCTTTGTTGAGAGGGTTCTGAAACAGTTCCTGGCTTGGGTTTTGCACCAAAGTTGTCCACCTGCACCATTGGCCCCTTGGATATGGCTGCAGGGAGCTCTCTGTGAATGTCTTGCTGCCAATGGACCTATGAAACCTCAAGCCCTCTGTATCTTTCCTTAGGCAGTCCTGCTGGACAGTCACTACTTTCTGAAAGGCTACTGAACAAAGACAGATGGCCTCACTGTCCATCCATGGCTGACCACAGCATCCCCTGCCTTGAAAGGTCCTAGATGGAAACTGCACTCATTCACTGTCTTTCATCCTGCTCCATAGATGGAGATATTTCTTTTCAGAAATTCATTATTTGGTTTGTCTTATGATCAACCTCCAAGCTAGTGAAACTTTACACATCTGGTGATTTTTTAAAGGGAGGAAATAAAGGTTAATTCTCCTTAATCCCACCTACCTCCTAGCAATGTACTGTAGCAAAGGACCATCTCAGAGTAGATGATAAGATTTGGTACCCTGTGTTAGATGAATGCGTGAAGGACCTCCATTCTTCCCTCTTCCCTATATCCATATTCTTTTTATGTGACTTTGAAATTCACCCCCGCCCCCCAAAAGAAGGATCTCATTTCTTCACCATTGGATTCCAAGTTCATTCATGTGACTAACGAAGGTGAGCAGACATGACACACACAGAAGTTTGAAAAGTGCTTTTTGGCATCTGGCTGCTCTCTTGCACCTTTGTCCCCATCATGAGAACATGTCTGGGCTACCCTCTCTGAGGTTGAAAGACACCTGGAGCAGAACCAAGTCACCTCAGTCTTTCCAGCTGAAACTAGCCTACATTAGCCAACATTCAGCCAACCCCCAGATATATGGATGAACTCAGTTGAGATTAGATGAACCTCCTGTATCAGCATAAACCATCAGCACTTAGACCCCAATCCCAATAAGTGCTGAGCTAAATAATTTCAAGGCATGAGATTTGAGGTTGCTTGTTATGCAGCATTATTGTAACAATGGATAACTGATACAAATACCAATCATTCATTCACCCTACTCCCAGGAAGAACACCAATTTCCAGATGGGGATCCGTGTTGCCTCTACTCTAAATCCACATGGTTTGGATGATATACCCCTCCACTCCTTACCCCCAACCATCCTCCAGTGACGACAAATAACCCATTTCATTGCCCTAACATAACATGACATTTCATAACCATAACAATTTGTTTAGAGGTGAGTGGTCACATGACAAGGTAGTCAATCAGAGTAAAGCCTAAGATCTTTACTTGTGGAGACAGAGGGGCCAATGAGACCAAGGATCCCTGCCTTCCACTCATAGGAGAAGCAACCAGAGCTGAGGGCTCCACATGACACCCAACAGGGTAGAAGCAGCACTGGATTTAAACACAGGCTTCCTGGCTTCCACCTGGTCGATTTTCCTGCTATTTCCCACAGCCTCTTCAGAAAAGACAGCAAGATTCTCCTCAAATGTGGCGCCCAGCTCCATTTAATAATTTATTAATAAAATATATGTTGTGTGTCTACTATGTGCCAGGGCCACCATGCAAGATTTGGGGGAATTTAGCATGAAGAGCATCTAGCCAGCTTAACCTCAGTATGTATGTGCTTCAGTCATGTCTGACTCTTTGAGACCCTATGCAGTGTAGCCAGCCAGGCTCCTCTGTCCATGGGATTCTCCAGGCAAGAATATTGGCGTGGGTTGCCATGCCCTCCTCCAGAGGACCTTCCCGACTCAGGGATCAAACTTGTGTCTCTTGTGTCTCCTATACTGGCAGGCATTTTGTTTGTTTGTTTGTTGTTTTTTACCACTAGCGCCACCTGGGAAGTCCTTAGCCTCAGAATGACACACTCAAATTAGTCCCCAGGGCTGGGCACTCGGACCTCCAGCAGTGACCACTAGGGGCAGACTTGCCTGGAAAACGTCAGGTATTAAAAAACAAATACAGTAGTGCAAGGTGGGCTACCCAAGTGGCTCAGCAGTACAAGAATCCACCTGCAATGCAGGAGCCACAGGAGATGCGAGTTTGATCCCTGGATCAGGAAGATCCCCTGCAGGAGGGCATGGCAACCCACTCCAGTATTCTTGCCTGGGAAATCCCATGGACAGAGGAGCCTGGAGGGCTGTAGTAGATAAGGTTACAAAAAATCAGACACGACTGAAAAGACTAAGCACGCACACATGCCCGCAGCGCAAACTGGTAAGATCTGTTTTGCCATTTCTTGGCAGATAGGATTCCCCTCCAAAGTCAGTTAGAGTCAACACAAGTGGAAGCAGGACACTTGGATCTTCAGGGACCTTGTCCTCTCTCTTTCTCAGCTACTACTTCTTTATCCAACCTCCCCTGGACACAGTCATCTCTTATCCGCTGTTTGTAAAGTGGGTTTATAGCAACATTCACACTCTGGATGTTGAGACATGAACTGGCTTTACTGATAGAAAAGAGATCAGATGTCAAAAGTATTTCAGGGACTTGCCTGGTAGTGCAGTGGTTAAGAATCTGCCTTCCAAGGCAGAGGACACAGGTTCAATTCCTGGTTGGGGAACTAAGATTCCACATGCCACAGGGCAACTACTGAGCCCACACACCACAACTAAGACCCAAAGCAGCCAAATAAATAAATTTTTTTAAGTGTTTGGGAAATGATGGATTTTATAGAATTTGATAGTTTCTTTACCATGAGATTTTTCAGAGCTTTGATTTGCTCACCTGATAATATTAGTATTAATAATATCAGTTACTAGGTCATGTGTTTATCACTTTCAGCACACCAGGCACTGTGCCATGTATTGCACACGTTATCTCATCTTATCCTCACAACATCCTTAGGAGGGAGGTGATGGTGATGTGGCCACCTTGTAGATCAGAAATGAGGGGCCCAGAGACGTTGAATGACTTGGAGAAAGTAACCAGATGGGACTGTGAATGGAGCTCAAGTGTGTCTGAAGCTAAGCCCATCACATCCTGCTTATACCTCCCTTTCAAGAAGCTGGCACGCGTGCTCAGTCGCTAAGTCATGTCTGACTCTTTATGACCCTATGGACTGCAGCCTGCCAGACTCCTCTGTCCATGGGATTTCCCAGGCAAGAATACTGGAGTGGGTTACCATTTCCTTCTCCAAGGGATCTTTCTGACCCAGGGGTCGAACCCACATCTCCTGCATTGGCAGGTGGGTTCTTTACCACTGAGCCACTGAGGAAGTCCTCAAGAAGTTGGCAGATGTACAAACCCCTGACCTGTTATCACACCTTATGCAGATTGAGGGTCTGGAGGTTGAGTAGAAAAAACAGGGGAAGACCAGTGACCGCAGAGTTCCCCTCTCTGGAACCTCTTTTCTTCTCCCCTGATAGAGCAGAATAAATAAAGTTGCATTTAGCAGGACAGGTGAAATTAGCCTGGTTGGAGTAGAAAATTACCCTCTAAGCCCTTGCTTCTGACCCATCCTGAAATATTTTCTAAATGCATCCGACAATAACAGGCTGATATCAGGACACGGATGCTGACTGCCTCTACATGCTGTCATGGGCATCGTAATGGCTTTGTTTTTCACAAGGGAAGGAGAAAAAAGTTTACGCCTCAAATTAGCAGGTCTGTCATGTTCCAAATTGTTTGCATTTCTAAAAATGAACATTGACATGTGAATAGTTATTTTCTAATACAAGACCCAAAAATCTGCCTCTCTCAAGGCAACAACTGGGTGATCAAGGGATTCTCATTAGACACGAGGGTCTAAAGCTCTCTCTCTCCCAATTCTGGAATAAGGGGTGACCCTCTCCATTCCCCCCTCTTCACTGAGGCTGCTTATGAGCCTCTGGGATTCTGGTCAAATTACCCTCTTCAGAGCTCTCAACCCATAGAAAGATGCTTGGAGACCCAATCAAAGGGTCTTAGGGTCTTAGTTTCCCAGCAAGATTTCTCTACTGCAGTGGTTTTTAAAGTATTGCCCCCAGACCAGCAGCATTAGCATCACCTCGGAACCAGTTAGCAATTCACGTCCTCAGGCCACACTCAAGGTCTAGTGAATGAGATGCTCCAGGATGGTGTCCAGGAAGCAGGTTTCAACATCCCTCTAGGGGATGCTGATACGCGCTCAAGTGGCTCAAAGGTGAGGACCACGGGTCAGCCCACAGCTCCCTCTCCTCCTCTCACATGCATTTCACAGTCTCTTCATTACCCCTCCACCCCATTTTCTTCTCTTCATCCTCTACCACCCCAGTTCAGGGCACCACCCACCTGGATGACTGCAAGAGCCTCCCAGTGGGTGGTCCCAACTTCAGTCCACCCTCCCCTGATCCAGTCTCCAGGTGGAAACCAGAACTGTCTTTCAAGAAGGCAAAATGGCCCTACCAGTACCTTACCTACAGCCCTGCAATATCTTCTAACTGCTCCCAGTTCAAGGTCACTAAAGAGTTTGAGCTCCATCTGCTTGGGTCAGCTATATCCTTCCAACCACCAAATTCAACAAAACATAAGGCATGAAGAAAGAAGAGAACTGAATTTCCGGTCTGTCCTGGAAAAGAGCTACTCCCACCACACTCCAGTGGGAAATAACTCAACTTTAGAGCCAGGCAGACATGGGTTCAAATTTCAGCTCCATCACTTAGCAGCTAGCTGACTTCAGATAAGCAAGACTTAGACTTGATCAGACACCCAGGTCCTTATTAATAAAGAGGATTAATAAAGGGGAAAGACAACACACATATGGCTGGGTCATCAGAGAATTCAATAATAAAATGATATCAAGGGCCCAGCAGTCTGTCTGGCACATAGCAAGGGGTAAATAAATTATCACTACCACTTGCCTCTGTCAGCCAGCTAGTTAACACACAGACTCAAGTGGACTAAGTCCTTAACTTTCAGCTCATCGTGATAGCCAGGAGAGTTAAAAAGAGCATCTGTTCCCCAAAAGGCTAATCAATCCTAAGACCCAAGGGCAACAATCTGTTTATCACCCCCTCAGAAGTTGTGTTTTCCCCCTGCATTAAATTACCTTATGTTTTGCCATTTGCCTGTGCAGCTTTCTGAGAGGGGGAAAAAAAAAACATTTCCTGGATGTCTTACCTGGGATGGCTTCTGATAGCGACATTTTGCTTCAGGCAATGAATATCAGGAATCGAAGAGGAGCACACTTTTTAGCAACAGCCTGGAGACACACCACCCCAGGTGTGCACACACACACAACACTTACACACTGGAACTCAGACGGACCTGCAGATCCAGCCAACATGGACACATGTGTGCACTGGGTCACACACAGACAGTGGGACACTCTGTGCCTTCATGGATCAACGCCAAATCCAACAACACCTAGACAAAAGAGCTAGAAAAAACCGTACGGTACCTTTCGGTGACTTAAGTGTCGCCACTGTCCAGTCACCCTCAGAACTTCCTAAAAAAATAACAATGGAGAGATGCTGATCTGTTCACCAGCGACCCATGTGCATGGTGCCCTCACACCCAGATGCTGTTGTTGGCATCTCAGCTGCAGTCTTTAAGTGTGTGTGTGTGTGTGTGTGTGTGTGTGTGTGTGTGTGCGTGTGGCAGGTCTCAGGGGACTCAGGGAACAAAGCGAGGGAGTGAATGCACAACTGTGATTATTTGAACACTTCTCTCTGCAAGGTCCTGAAGCATGATTGAGATAATGCCCAACACAGGATCAACACAGGTTCCCCTTGAAAAAGCCTAGATGTATTCAGAGAGAGACAGACAATTCTTAGGTGGTGAATTTGGCTCTAAATTTCAACCTAAGAAAGAAGGCAAAGTTTTTGTTACAAGAAGTCACTCTGGCTGATGACAATGCCCTGTGGTCAAGAGATAAATTTGGATCCTCTTCTACTGCAATCCCCCCTGCTAAAAGGGGGTGGGGGTGCATCATTAGCTCCATATTCAAGACTGGGGCAGGCTAGGCTCTGCTGACTGTGACTTTAAATGCAGGGCAGCAGACCAGGTGGGGTGGAGACCACCCTACCCCAGTCCCCACCACACAATCTGTGTTTGCAAAACATTGTTGAATGAATGAATGAATTCAAGGTTCTCCAAGGAGTCACTCTTCCTAAGGTAAGGAAGTTCCCCTTAATGCAAAAGGGATCAAGCTTGTTATCTGAGAATCCCTAATGCCTGAAATCTTGATTGTGAATCAGTTTCTCCAGATTGAATTCCGTTTCAGATGTACTGGCTGAGCCCTGGGGTAAATCTCACATTATTAGCAGGAGCCCATAGTGTAACCCGTTTCGTAAAGGATGGTGAGAAAGGCTACGGCTACACCTTACCCAGGTCCTCCGTAGACCTTCTCTGTACGATGGGATTTTGCTCAAAGCTGGGCAAACCTGTGCTCGTGCCAGTGCCGCAGCCTCTGCCCATTGGCTGGCGGCCTGACCAGTCAGCGTGCGCTACTAGCTTCCATTTCCTTTCTTAGGAAGCTACCTGGAAAAACCAAGTCCTCAACGTTTCTGCACAATTTCCAGAGATATATCCGGCTGCCAGCTGGGAGGAGACACAGGGAACAGTCTGTGATCTGAATGATTACAGAGCACAGATCCGGGCCCATTTAAGCATTTCTGGTTGGCCTCCCAGGCGTGCCAAAGGACACTCAAAGTGCCACGTCCCACCTGCGGGTATGAACTCTACACGCTCATCACTCAAAGCAGTCGGGAAATTGGAGTGACAGGCGAAGAGTGACGAAGTTAAAATTAAGTGGGACCCGCCTGGGATGCCCTGAATGTTTCTTATCCCTCTGAACCAGGATCACTGACATCTGGAAATAATGATGTAGCCCCAGATCTTCCGGTGTGGGTGGACACAAGCCTGACACAGTCACTGAGTCACTAATTCCAAGGAAGCCATTTTCCCCCAAGTCAAATCTATCACTACCTTGAAGGCAGGAAACACACCGTGGTCATCCCCGTCTCCACTCCTTAAGACAGGGCTTCACTCTGGTAAGGCAGTAACACGTTTTGTTTATTAAATCTAGTGCTAATAAGGGGACTTAATAAGATGGTACAGAAGCTACCAAATATATACTTTAAGTCCCCTTTTGTGCTTGGTGACACTAGTGAGAATTATTTAAACATTTATTGGGTGAAAAATTAAATGCCTACGTAAAGAGGATGGGCCTTAGGCATTGGGAGGAAGAGAACATGAGGAAACTTTCTGGGAGAGGAAAATATTTCTTTTCCTTCCTGGGATGTTGATGACTCTAGCATATGTATATTTCAATAATCACACTGTATTACATATTGAATTATACCTCAACTATAATATACCTCAAGTGTGTTATACCTCAATCATACTAGCATGATGAGAAAACTCTTACCTACAAACAAACAAAAGAAAAATAATTAACACCTTAGTAAGTCTTCCTGGACAAAAGAGGGAAATGAACCTCTTCAATCTTTTTTTTTGGGGGGGGGGTGCTGATAAGATCCTTCTGGTGCCAGAAACTGCTCTGTGGCAGATAGCATCATTTCATGGGAAGAAGACCTGATTCGGGCTATCTCAGATATGACTCTTGGCTCTTCAGGTGTGACTTTGGAAAAATTACTTAACTATACTGAGCCCCAGTTTCCCCCTATTTTGATGTTGGGATTGATACCTCCCTCAGAGGCATACAATTTGGGAATTCAGTGATACTAGCTCCCTTTCTTCCATATCAACAACAACAAAAAAACTAGTAGAGGTTAATTCAAAGTTAAGGGGTTTACGCATCACTTAGGGTCTTTACACATGATGCCTACAGAAAGAGTAGAAAAGAATTCCTAAGTGTATTGTTGCTGTGGCTTTAAAAAGCGCTATTGGAAGACTGTAACAAGGTTCTGGGAAAACAGTCCACAGACTGTTAAAGAGTAACAGAGAAAATATTTTCTTATTAAATTCTGGAATTTAAAAAGAAAACACCACCTTTTATCAATAATGCTGGTACATCCTGTCTCTTTTACTTACTGGGCAGCCTAGGTTGCCCGAACGCATCTAAAGGGCATGTGGTAAAGAACCATTAGCAGCTGAGGATTTCAGCTCTCAAGACACCCAGAGGAAAAACTAGACCTGGGGCCAATAGGCACTAAATGCCAATGTGCAGGCAATTTTCCGTTTTCCAGAGCCCCTCAGGAATTACATAAAAGTGTGGTCTTTTCCCAGCTTTGGAGGCAGGAAACAACCAACTCTGAGCCATCAGGTGACCCTTAGGGATATTTTCACAACTGTCTTTGTAAACATTGACCAATGAGGAACCATAAAGTGGGTCCTCACATTGTCACCACCATTTCACGGGAGGGGTGAGCCAGAGGATATGTGCGCTTAACTGAATTTTCAGGTTACAGTTCAGCTCAGTCTAGAACAATGCACACTTCTTGACTTTTCTTGGTAGCAAACACTTTGAAAGTGTTTAACCTCACATTCCTTACTGAGTAAGGAAAGTTAATTGAGTGAAACAGAATCTTTCTTTGATGGATTATGGGAGTCATAGGTCTGGGCACATGGACCTTCATTGTCCAGGCTATTGATGGGAAGAGTGAAGAGGTTTGGGCTGCCTCTTAGCTGGCGTGAACTGTGCTATATAGTGCTAGGTCCTTGGGATACAATGATGAAAGGGACAGACTTGGTTCCTGACTCATTGGGACCTACAATTGAGGAACACTAGATTAAACAATTGGAGAATGAATGAATGATTTGGACAAATAATTATTCAACTCCATCATTCCTTCATATACAGAGTACAGTGAGGTTTCAGTTCAGTTCAGTCGCTCAGTTGTGTCTGACTCTTTGTGACTACGTGGACTGCAGCACACCAGTGAGGTTTAGGGCTTCTCTGATAGTTCAGTTGGTAAAGAATCCACCTGTGATGCAGGAGACCCCAGTTCGATTCCTATGTTGGGAAGATCCACTGGAGAAGGGATAGGCTACCCACTCCAGTATTCTGGTCTGGAGAAATCCATGGACTGTACAGTCCATAGGGTTGCAAAGAGTTGGACATGATTGAATGACTTTCACTTCCTTCACTTCAGTGAGGTTTAGCCTCTTACATTGCCCTAGTGTGTGCTAATACTTCACAATAACTGGGCAGGGAATTCCCTGGGAACAGAGACCATTCTGCAGCCACATGGTATACAGGACCAGATGTTACATTCCCAAATCCCTGAATCATAGAGAGAAAGGAACTCTGTTTAAACATGAATGAGTGTGATTTCAACATGCAAACAACAATAAATAAAATATAAGATTGCTGTTTTTGTTTAGTCACTAAATAATGTTCGACTCTTTGTGACCTTGTGGACTGTAGCCTGCCAGGCTCCTCTATCCATGGGATTTTCCCAGAAAGAATACTGGAGTGGATTGCCATTTCCTCCTGCAGAGGATCTTCCTGACCCAGTGGTCTAACTCATGTCTCCTGCACTGGCAGGAGAATTCTTTACCACTAAGCCACCAGGGAAGCCCATAATATAAGAGAAAATAAAAATAAAATAAAATAGAAGGGAAGGCCTGTTTTGGAAGAGTTTATCTCAGGAACTACCAACAGTTCCCATCCTGAGTTGGTAGTGAATGAATGAGACATATTTCATGGCCCGCAGGTATTCTAATAACTAAAATGAGTAGAATTGTTTCATTTTCTAATTTTAAAATCATAATGGAGTTTGGCAATGGCAACCCACTCCAGTACTCTTGCCTGGAAAATCCCATGGACAGAGGAGCCTGGTAGGCTGCAGTCCATGGGGTCGCGAAGAGTTGGACACAACTTCACTTTCACTTTCACTTTTCACTTTCATGCATCGGAGAAGGAAATGGCAACCCACTCCAGTGTTCCTGCCTGGAGAATCCCAGGGATGAGGGAGCCTGGTGGGCTGCTGTCTACGGGGTTGCACAGAGTCGGACACGACTGAAGTGACTTAGCAGCAGCAGCAGCAGCAGCAATGGAGTTTGCCAACTACAGAGTTCAACTTCTTCATTTTTCACACAAAGAAGCTGAGGTCAGGGGATTTCAGTGACCAAAACCCCCTTGAGGTTCTGAATATTAAAGCCTCCGAGAGAACACCGATTTTCCAGAAATATCTTTGAACTTGGCAGTTAACCCTAAACGCTGTCCAAGCCTCACCTTATTGACCAAATTGAAATTTTTAGAAAATGAATCTGGTTATCAGACACTGCAGAACTTTCCACAGCAAACCATTTTTTAAACAACTCTCCTGGGTGGTAACGATTTTGTTAATGAAATGCATTTCATCCTTCACACCACGGTCACATTATGACTTAATAAAGAACCCTTGAAAGAACATTTATTATGGGATTTGCATTTCATTTGGGCAGGCAGACTCTGGACTCCTGTGTAACCCACTGGGCAGGCAGTCACTCAGTCTGCCCCACACTGGACCTCACAAGACCACCACAAGAACATCTGTGACTCAGATAAAGCCTGTGAACTCCTATAATAGTCAGAAAAGAAGGGCAGCAAAGAAGAAGGCCACATCAATCATATCCAGAATCGAGGAGGGTTCTTCATCTGAGATCCCTCATAGTTATTAGAAGATATAAGGGTGCTCCCTTCCAACTAAGCTATTCTTGGGTTGGGGTCAAAGATAAATTCATTCATTCATTCAGCAAACGTTTCAGGAGTTCCTGCTTTGAGGGAGAAAAGGTTACTCAAGTAGTGTTGAATAAACTTTCAGACTGCAAATTTAATTCCAAGTGCACTGCAAACATTTGCTGTACTAAGGAGCCCTATGTCAAGCCTGGACAGAATCAGGGAACTCTGCTGGAAGATCCATTTATGATTTACCCAAGAGCTACAAGGTGCTGAGGGGGAAGGAAACACTGGGCCTAAGTGAAGAAATGAGTTGTTTGGGGTAATGGGACCTGTTCAAAAAGAAAAAGATGCCAGGGTGGGATTTTTTTAATGTCAAAAGAATCAAATAACAGCAGATGTTAGTCATCACCTAAATGCAAGACTCAGAAAGGGAGGTGGGCCTCTGAGTAGTGCATGACGTCTTCTGCAGGTACATTGGCACAGATGCCAAGTCTTCTCTCCTAGGCAACAGCCTTCATCCCTCCCTTGTAATATCTGAGTCTATTTGAACATGCTTAGGATTATGTGCTATACAAACATGTAATACGGAATAGAGGGAATCTACAGTCACTGCTGGGCTTCCCTGGTGGCTCAGATGGTAAAGAACACCTGCAATGCAGGGGATCCAGGTTCAATCCTGAAGATCCCCTGGAGAAGGGAATGGAAACCCACTCCAGTATTCTTGCCTGGAGAATTCCATGGACAGAGGAGCCTGGTGGGCTACAGTCCATGGGGGTCTCAAAGGGTGGGACATGACTGAATGACTAACACTTTCACTTTCACTTCATGGTCACAGATGTAGATGAGGGTTGAGTTGGGTGGAGAAATTCAACAGAAAACATGGGGTGCTGGTATGTGAGAGCTTATGAGGCTTGGGATTTAGGGAGCAGAAGCTGTACCCTCAGAATTATAAGCACCCTTCAAACCCTCTTCAAAAGGTTCCATTTGGAAGTCCTAGGGTATTGGGGAATATAAATTCCTACAGATAGGTTTCTAAGCTCCAAGTTTGGGCCTGACTGTCTGCAGGGCACCAATATGCTTGTTTTATGAATCTGATGTCCGTAGACCATAGTTGTGACAGCAGCCTAGATACGTGATCATGTCTGTGCTTTAGTTTCTGTCCTTAATTTGTATTGGAATTAGGATATTTCATACTAGAATTGATCAGCTCATGTCTCCTATTGCATGTCCAAAGAGGAGCTTGGCAGAAGGGAGAGAAAATAGAATGAGAAGCTTATAATAAAAGAAAGCACATGGTCTGGGTATCTTCTGTCTGCCCCAAGGCTTGACTTTGCTGTGAGTGCTGCTTCCACTCTATAGAATGCGGCCATGAGTCATTTGTTCGGCAGTCTGGGTCATCATCAAGGCCACCGTCTCACTCCCTCATGTATGAATCAGAGGAATGGACTGAACCCCCACCCCAGGGCTGTGGGAAGGGAGTGGCAAGAGCACAGGCTCTGGAGTGATTAAAAACACAAGCTCAAACTGCCCACAGGCTGCTTGATTTAGGGCAAGTTAAATTAACCTCCTCGAGTCTCAATTTTCCTAATCTGAAAACTGGGGCAATATTTATGCCTTCCTCTTTGGATCACTATGAGAAAATGAGGCAATGTTCTGTAAGAATGCCAATGAAATGTCCTACACTTGCTAAGAATGCAGATAACAGGAGCTCCAGGCTGTCCCTTCAACCTGGAAATATTTATATCTGGAAACCAGGAGCTGCCTGAGATAGGAATGTGCAGGCTTACCGACTTCTCCAAGAGAGGCTAGACTGGGTGGATGGTGAGCGTCTTCTACTAAAGGGCAGGACATTCAGAGACCAGTGCCTTGGATCCTATGTCCAGGTTCCCTGAAGATTCACTAGGGCAGATGTTTGATGGTGAAGGGGCTGAGGTATCCACGGGGTCAAATGAGTATCCATATTCTCCTCTTCCCCCACCCACCCTGCCCCACACAGCAAGGTAGGACTTGACCTGGGGCCAAGAGAAAGCAGCTAGGGGGCTCTGGTCCTTAGTAAACTGTGTCCCAGGTACAGAGACCCAGAATATATTAGAGAGAGAGAGAGAATGAGACAGAGAGAAACAAAGAAAAAGGAGAAAGAGATGATGGATGGATGGATAGATGGCAGATGGATAGATGATGGATAATAGAAAGATGATGGATGATAGTTAGATAGATAGAAAGATAGATGAGAGAGATCAGAAAGATAGAAAATGGAGTAGAAAAAAGTTAGAGATAAGGAAATGTAGAAGGAACAGAAAAGTACAGGATAGGGAGAAGAAACAAAACAGTGCTTACCGACTGCCTTCAAGGAGGCGTACTTGTTGAGCTCTTTGCCAGGTGGCTGCTGTTCATAAGGGTTGGAGATCTGGCCCAGGCTGGGATAGGAATGCGGATGGCCCATCTGCTGGAGCAAAGGGGAGGTGGGCACTGCGTTGTTCATCTGGGTTGTGTCTGGAAGGGAAGAGAGCAGAAGGAGATGGTCATCAACGGGGCAAGAACTTCTACCCACCCACACCATCGCCATATCCCTCGAGACCAAAACTCCTCGCCCGCTAGGGACAGGAGAGTGAGGGCAGCCAAGGATGGGCAGGAATAATGGCATCAGTCAGCTCTGCAGTCGTCATTGGAGCAGCTGAGGATGGATGGGGAAGAGCAAAGATACACCTAGAACACTTCCATCTTCCCCAATTTAATTTAAGTCCTACCACTGCGGGGGATACTCTTGTGATTGAAACAATATATATATAAAAGGATGACCAACTTCAGTAACAGCCAAAGAAATGTAAGTCAGAACAATGGAAGGCCACTCCTCTGCCACGAAATTGGCAAAAACTAAAAGTATTGAAGAATACAAATCTGGCAAAGATGCTGGACCCTGGGCAGTCTCATAAACTCATGATAGATACGTGATTTGCTGTATCTGCAGAAAGGAAGTGGGTAGTGTGTGAGTATGAAAATTTAAAATGGTTAGCATGGGTATATTCACCAGATAATGCCAATTCTAAGGATGGTGAATTCAGAAATATAAGCATCAGAATGTGAGGGTGGCAATTCCCTAGTGGTCCAGCGGCTAGGATTCCGTGCTCCCAATGCAAGAGGCCCAGGTTCAATCCCTGGCTGGGGAACTAGATCCCACATGCTGCAACTAAGAATTCACATGCCACAACTAAAGATCCCACAAGCCACAACTAAGACCAGAAGCGATCAAATAAACAAATAAATATTTTAAAACCTAAAAAAAAAAAACCAGGGCTTCCCTGATAGCTCAGTGGTAAAGAATCTGCCTATCAATGCAAGAGACATGTGTTCAATTCCTTACCTGGGAAGATCCCACATGCCATGGAACAGCTAAGCTCACGTGCCACAACTATGGAGCCTGTGTTCTAGAGCCTGGGAGCTGCAACTTCTGAGCCCAGGAGCCCTAGGGCCTAAGCTCCACAACAAGAGACGCTACTGCAATGAGAAGCCCTCGCACCACAGCTAGAGCATAGCCCCCACTCGCCACAACTAGAGAAAAGCCCTCACAGCAACAAAGACCCAACACAGCCAAAAATAAAAAAATTAATGAAATTTGAAAGTGAAAGTCACTCAGTCTTGTCCAACTCTTTGCGACCCCATGGACTATAGGCTGCCAGGCTCCTCTGTCCATGGAATTCTCCAGGTAAGACTACTGGAGTGGGTTGCCATTCCCTTCTCCAGGGGGGTCTTCCCAAATAAAATTTTTAAATAAGTAAATAAAATAAAAAACAGTCCTCTCTATATATTTATATATAAATATACACACACACACACATATATATATATATATATAATTTTCTTTACCCTTTTGAAAATTAATTAATTTTAATTGGAGGATAATTACTTTACAATATTGTGGTGGTTTTTGCCATACGTCGACATGAATCAGCCAAGGGTGCATGTGTGTCCCTCCATCCTGAACCTTCCTCCCACCACGCTCCCTACCCCATCCCTCGGTGTTGTCAAAAAAGAATGTGAGGGCATTTGTTAAGAGATGTGCATTGTACCATTGTTTGTTAAGTGAAAAATCAAAACCACACAGAAACCATTTGAACTCCTATCAACAAAACAATTCTTAAATTATTGTACATCCGTATTAGGTACATAATACGTACATACATATGATGGGCTATCATTCAGCTCTTAGGAAAAAATGAGTTAAAAATCAGTTAACTATACATTCAAACTGGAGAGTGTCTTATGATTTGTATTGGTAAGGGGAAAAAAGCAGATGTCAAAGTAATGTGAATAACAATGTTTGGTTGAAAGAGAAGAAAGTCTGCATATTTTTGTGTGCTACGGTTTGCAAAAATAGGTAAAGACACACAAACTGAATATTGGGTACTCAGAGCGACTGGGATTCATGGAGAGAAGGGTTCAAGACATTTTTCCGGAGGAAATACTCTTTGTGCTATTGAAGGTTTCTGTCTTCACTCCAAGAGCAGTGGGACAGATGGACTACAGGTGGACTGGAGGCAAGCGGGAAATGGGAGTCACAGAGTCCAGGTGAGGTCATTCAGGTTCAGATAAGATGGAGGAAGCAGTGGTTCTCCCCATTCCCAGGAAGCACATCTGTAGATCCAAATCAACATGGCAGCAGTTGCTTCTGGTCCCTTGAGAGATGTCCTTACCCCACAAGTGAGTCCTGGCTGTTTGAGCTGCTAAGAGCTCATAAAGAAAGAAAGACAGCACAAAGTCGTGCTTGACTCTTGCGATCCCATGAACCATAGCCAGCCAGGCTCCTCTGTCCATGGGATTCTCCAGGCAAGAATACTGGAGTGGGTTGTCACTTTCTTCTCCAGGGCATCTTTCCCACCCAGGAATTGAACCCAGGTCTCCCACATTGCAGGCAGATGCTTTACCGACTGAGCTACATGGCTTCCCCTAATACACAGAGATTTGTTCTTGGCTTATGTGAGCCACCATCTTGGGTTTAACCTGTCTGATAGCCTTCACCCTCAATACCCCAAGGTGGGTGACAACAAAAGCCCAGCTGACACTAAGGTACCAAGACCAGCCCTTTCCTCTAGGGAGGGATAACTCTGTGGAGCAATGGAGGCTCCAGAGCTCCCTCGGGTTGGGACAAGTTTTAGAGCAGTGGTCATAGGCTTTTTCTGAAAAGAATCAGACTATAAATAGCTTAGGCTTTGCAGGCCATCCAGTCTCTGTGGCAACCACTCAACTCTGCTCTTGAAGCAAGAAAGCAGACATAGCCATTATGCTAACACAGGGGCATGGCTGTATCCCAATAAAACTTCATTTACAAATACAGGGGCAGCTGAATTTGGTCCAGCAGCCATAGTTTGACAATCCCTGGTCTAGACTTTATCTGAAACTGAGATCCCCATCCTAATGTGGCTCCTTTATTTTTCTTATATTGTTTCCCTCACAACCTTAGAGGAGTGTGTGTGTGTGTGTGTGTGTGTGTGTGTGTGTGTTTTACTCCCTCAGAGTCTCATACACCTGAAACTCTCTCTCAAGCACTGCTTCTAGACAATTTGACCTGTGACATGTATGGAAGAAGTTTGGCTTTAGAAACCAATACACTTGAATTGGGCTTCCCTGGTGGCTTAGATGGTAAAGCATTTGCCTGCAATATGGGAGACCTGGGTTTGATCCCTGAGTTGGGAAAATCCCCTGGAGGACAGCATGACAACACACTCTAGTATTCTTGCCTGGAGAATCCCCATGGACAGAGGAGCCTGGCAGGCTATAGTCCATGGGGTCGCAAAGAGTCAGACTTGACTGAGCAACTAAGCACACACTCGAATGAGAAGAAGCAGAGATACCACAGCTGAGACACAGAGATAAGGAGAGTATTTTTATCACTGCACATGCATGGGCCAACCCACAAGCCCAACTGTCTAATGGGAATATCGCCAAACATAAGCCAAGTCGCCCAGCCGCTGGCCAGCATCTGAGGAGGCGGGCATGTCCTTCTGCCGTGATAACTCTTTGGCTGGCATTCAGCTGGGGCGGAAGAGTCCTAAGATTAATGGAGTTAGGGTGGAAATGCTGTCTCCCATAAATTACAGCTCTGCCTGTTGCCTGGACCCCAAGATCTGCTGACATTTTCCTCTCTAGAGCAACCTGCTAGGGAGGTCTGTCGGCTTCCCCTGGGCATGACAAGTAAGACATGGTTTGTGTTCAAATGTTGGTGTAATAGGAAGAGATTTACCTTAAGTTCTCATTGTTTGCTGTTCTATGGATTTCTTTCACACACACACACATTTTAGTGGACAGCTACTATTTTGTGTATTCAGAACGATCAGTTCCTTCAGCACACTGCTTCATCCCCGTTTGACTCGTGTAATGAGCTGTCAATCACAATAACTCTCTTAGTTTGAGTTTTCCCATAAGTCACTGAGATAAGGACTCAAGTACAAGCAGAAAAATGTCTACTTCTGCTTCATTGACTATGCTAAAGCCTTTGACTATGTGGATCACAACAAACTGAAAAATTGTTAAACAGATGGGAGTACCAGACCACCTTACCTGTCTCTTGAGAAACTTGTATGCAGTCAAGATGCAACAGTTAGAACCAGACATGGAACAACTGATTGCCTCAAAATTTGGAAAGGAATACAAAAAGGCTGTATGTTGTCACACTGCTGATTTAACTGATATGCACAGTACATCATGTGAAATGCCAGGCTGGATGAATCACAAGCTGGAATCAAGATTGCCAGGAGAAATAGCAACAACCTCAGGTATGCAGATGATACCACCTTTCTGGCAGAAAGTGAAGAGGAACTAAAGACCCTCCTGATGAGAGTGAAAAAGAAGAGTGAAAAAAACTGGCTTAAAACTCAACATTAGAAAAATGAAGATCATAGCATCTGGTCCCATCATTTTATGGCAAATAGATGGGGAAAAAATGGAAACAGGGAAGATTTTATTTTCTCAGGCTTCAAAATCACTGTGAACAGTGACTGCAGCCATGAAATTAAGATGCTTGCTCCTTGGAAGGAAAACTATGACAAAGCTAGACAGCATATTAGAAAGCAGAGACATCATGTTGCTGACAAAGGTCCGTTATAGTCAAAACTATGGTTTTTCCAGTCGTCATGTACAGATGTGAGAGTTGGAGCATAAAGAGGGCTGAGCATCGAAAAACTGATGCTTTTGAACTGTGGTGCTGGAGAAGACTCTCCAGAGTCCCTTGGACTGCAAGGAGATCAAACCAGCCAATCCGAAAGGAAATCAACCCTGAATATTCATTGGAAGGATTGATGCTGAAGCTGAAGCTCCAATAATTTGGCCACCTGATGTGAAGAGCTGACTCAGTGAAAAAGACTCTGATGTTGGGAAAGACTGAGGGCAAAAGAAGGTGTAGAGGATGAGATGGTGGGAGAGCATCACTGACTCAATGGATATGAATTTGAGCAAACTCCAGGAGATAGTGAAGGATAGGGGAGCCTGGTGTGCTACAGTCCATGGATTGCAAAGAGTCCTACATGACTTAGTGACTGAACAACAACAATCAGGAAATACTACAGAAAAGGAAGTAGAGGGAGATACAGAGAATAAAAAAGGCAGATAAAGAGTGCAATGTCTGCAAGGGGGCAATAGTGAAGAATGGGCACTTAATCCCACTCTAGCCTTCTGATAAGTGATGTTGAAATTCTATCAGTCCATGGGCAAGAGTCCCTGAGTATTTATATGCCAGCTCCCATCAGTCATTTGAGGGCTGCTTCTGAGGCACAGTAATTCCTCAGCACTTGGAACCTGCCACATTCATGGGCAGAGAAAGCCCCAATGGCCAGAGAAACTTTACTCTGGGATGTAAGTGAGAGCTGGCAGTTGGAAATCAGGTCAGAAACTCACCCCTCTAGTCACACAGTGAGCATATGATCCAAATCAAACAAATCACAACACCTTCTTCTCACAGTGATTGGCCCAGATGTGAGCATGTGATCTAGGCTAGACCAATCAGAGTTCTTCCCTTAATGTTTTCTATTAGGAAGCTTTGAAGTCAATGAACCAGAAGCCCATAAATTCAAGTGGAGAAAGTCTTCCTTCATTGTGAAGAATAAGGACAAAGAGAAGTAGCACAGGAGATAGGGAAGCTCCTTTCTAAACAAGCTAATGTGCTTTGAGGTTACTGGCAAATGCAACATAGAGTTCTGACAAGTAAAATTGCCCAGATTCCTTCTGGAAATCTGGAACTGATCAGAAGAGAAGCTTCCCATGGGGTCTATGGAGTTCATCCAGATGGAATGGGCATTGCCCCTAAGTATCCTTTTTCTTTCTTTCTTATTATTTTTTAACTGTGCTTGATCTTTGTTGCAGTGCATAGGTGCTTCTCTGGTTGCACATGGGCTCAGTAGTTGGGCTTAGTTGCTCCACAGTATGTGGGATCTTAGTTCCCTGACCAGGGTGGGAACCCATGGCCCTTGCATTAGAAGGTGAATTCTTAACCACTGGGCCACCAGGAAGGTCCCAGCCCTAGGTTTTCAATAGAGTTGCAGAAGAAATTTCAAGCAGCAGATTGCCTGAGTAGTGAGTAGAGAATACCCAAAGACTTCATAAGTTAATTATCTTAACAGCAGTTTTTTTTTTTTTTCTGAAAATTGATTCAAAACTAGTTGAAGAGCTGACACCACTGAAGCCCATCATCCAGTGGGAGCCCTTACTCCCATCTCTTTGCTCCCTCAGTCCCAGATCCCACCCACTATTGTTCAAACTCTGTAAACAGTCCTGCCAAGGGAAGGCTAAACAATTCATTAAGGGAAAAGAAATTTGTAGAGACGTTTCTTATCACTTGGGATAGCCTTCTATATTATTAAACAGACTACTTAATACATCAGTATAAAGCACTTGCTTTTGGATGACTTCTCTCAAGTGAAAGTGAGTTGCTCAGTCGTGTCTGACTCTTTGCGACCTCATGGACTGTAGCCCACCAGGCTCCTCTGTCCTTGGAATTCTCCAGGCAAGAATACTGGAGTGGGTTTCCATTTCCTTCTCCAGGGGATCTTCCTGACCCAAGGATTGAACCTAGGTCTCTGGCATTGCAGGCAGATTCTTTACCATCTGAGCCACCAGGGAAGCCCCAATTTCTCCCATGTCCTGAGCTAACTCAGGGGCAGCGGGTAGTTATTTAATGGAAGTGGGTAGGACCAAACTGGCCCTCCAAAATGATTCCTCACAAAGGAGGATGAGCCTGCTGCAGAATCACGTTCCTGCTTTCACATTCAGGACAGCAGGAAGCAAATTTCTGGCAGTTTTTGATAGCCATATTGTACTAGCTTCCAGGCTTTGATTATTCAGAAATATTGAAATCCAGGCACAGAGCAGCAATCAAGAATTAATAAACAGACTTTAGTGACTGGGTTTTTTTTTTAATCTTATATTCATTTTACTGAACAGGAAAATTGACTGGACCTGACTACCCAGATTCTCCGTGAGTTTTGCACACATATATCCAGCTATGGAGGACAAACAAAGAATACACATGAGGTAAGCTTAGGTTGGCATCTAAGAAAAACAGAACAAGAGTGAGTGAAGAGAAAAGAGTGGGTGAGACCTGGGTTATAATCTACAAATCCTCTTCTTGCCAACTGAGAGAAGAAACATAAAGACAGGTAGCTAAGTCATTAAATATTTGAACATATGTATATCTGTAGTCTGTATATGTGTCTATGCATGTGTATGTATATATATACATTATATATAATATAAATAATTATATTACATAATGTAGTAATAAATAATAAATATATAGGTATATAAATATAAAATATATTTCAGATAACTTTATAAATCATATATACTAAGTGTATATAAATATTATATTTTATAATTACATATTATGATGGACTATATAGCCCATGGAGCTCTCCAGGCAAGAATACTGGAGTGGGTAGCCTTTCCCTTCTCCAGGGGATCTTCCCAACCCAGGGATCGAACCCAGGTCTCCCACATTGAAGGCAGATCCTTTACCAGCTGAGCCATAAGGGAAGTCCAAGAAGACTGGAGTGGGTAGTCTATCTCTTCTTCAGTGGATCTTCCTGACCCAGGAATTGAACCAGTGTTTCCTGCATTGCAGTCAGATTCTTTACCAACTGAGCTATCAGGGAAGCCCACATGTTATGATAAATACATATTTTTATATGTAGTGTATTTATATAGTATACATATACTATGAAAAAGAAATCATATATAGATATATATAACTATATGTTGAATGTATATAATTTGTATATAAAATATATATACTGTATAATTTGGCTTCCCTGGTGATTCAGTGGTAAAGAATCAACCTGCAATGTAAGAGACCTAGGTTGGATTCCTGGGTTGGGAAGATCCCTTGGAGGAGGGCATGGCAATCCACTCTAGTATTCTTTCCTGGAGAATCCCATGGACAGAGGAGCCTGGCGGGCTACAGTCCATAGGGTCGCAAACAGTCAGACATGACTGAAGCGACTAAGCATGCATGCAGGCATATAATTTCTTTTGCAGAGTCATGATCATAGAAGAATCTAGTAGGACCAGCAATGTCTTGCTGTCAGCAGTATGATTTCTCTTCTAGACACACCTCAGCCCCAGAGATATCTTACCCACCTCATCTCTGTAGAAAGGTATTGTCTACACAGTGTCACAGAAAAATTTTCCCTGCTTAATCATAATTTTGCAACTCCTTTTTTAAAAAATGTTTATTGGAGTATAGTTGATTTATAATTTAGTGTTAATTTCTGCTATATAGCAAAATGAATCAGTTATACATATAATCTATCTACTCTTCTTTTGCAACTCCTTCTGATCCTTAGAAATAACTGATGAGGACTTGTGTTCTTGGATGCTGCATTCTGTCAAGACCCTGAGTCAGCAAATAGATTGATGACATCCCACCCTCTCCTTCCTAAGACAGAAAAGAGGGCCTCATACACTTAATCAGTTTCAAAGAAAGTTAAGATCCACTTACTCTAACTGGAAGTAACTAAATGGTGGTTACCAAAGTAGCTGCCATATAAGTACCATTATTATGTGGCACATCTTAGTTACTAAACAGACTAATGAGTGCAATCAAGACAGGCTCACTGAAGTAAAAATGCTCAGTTACAAATACTGGTATGATGCTCTAGTTTTCTCAGTGGAAAAGAAGCAGATAACAACTATCAGAAACTAGAGCAGTCTGGCTCATCTTGGAGGGAAGGCAACAGTAATAAACTTTTCAAGGCATATCCAAGGAAGAATAGCACAGAAAGGAACAAAATGGTCAAAGCGTGTTGCTTTGTGGAGCATGTATTACCCATCACTTGGTAAAGAACGTTTCATGCACTATCTCCTTAAATCTTCATATCAATCCTATGTAATTATATAGGGACAACATATCTTTTAAAATAAACTTTTACTGTCGAACATTTTAGATTTACAGAAATACTGCAAAGATAGCACAGAGAGTTTCCATATACCCAGACTGAGTTTCCTCTATTATTATTAAATTACATTAGTAGGGTACCTTTGTTATAATTAATGAATCAATATTGATATATAACTATTAACCAAACTCCAAGCTTTAGCCAAGCTTCCTTGTACTCAATTGCTCAGTTCTCTTTGCAGCCCCATGGATTGTAGCCCGCCAGGCTCCACTATCCACAGAGTTTTCCAGGCAAGAATACTGGAGTGGGTTGCCGTGACCTCCTCCAGGGGATCTTCCCTATCCAGGGATTGAAGCCTCAACTCTTGCATCTCCTATATTGGCAGGTGGATTCTTTACTACTAGCATCACCTGCGGAGAAGGCAATGGCAACCCACTCCAGTACTCTTGCCTGGAAAATCCCATGGACAGAGGAGCCTGGTAGGCTGCAGTCCATGGGGTCGCAAAGAGTCAGACACGACTGAGCAGCTTCACTTTCACTTTTCACTTTCATGCAGTGGAGAAGGAAATGGCAACCCACTCCAGTATTCTTGCCTGGAAAATCCCAGGGACGGCAGAGCCTGGTGGGCTGCCATCTATGGGGTCGCACAGAGTCGGACACACCTGAAGCGACTTAGCAGCAGCAGCAGCAGCATCGCCTGGGAAGCCCTCAAGTTTCCTTAGTTTTACCTACTGCCCTTTTTCTGTTCCAGAATCTCATCCAGGTAGCACATTAAATTAAATCATCGCCTTTCTTTTGGTCTGTCTCTTGGCTGTGAATTTCTCATACTTGCCTTATTTGTGATGACTTCGACAGTTTTGAAGAGTGCTGGTGAGATATTTTGTAGAAATGTCCCTCAGTTGGAATTTGTCTGATGTTTTTCTCATGACTAGACTGGGGTTATGGGTTTGGGGGAGGAAAATCATACAGATAAGATGACATTCTCAACATAACATATCAAGGATACTTTCTATGATGACATCACTATTGATAGTAACCTTAGTCACTGCCTGAGGCAGTATTTCTCTCTCTCCACTATAAAGTTACTGCATTTTCCTCTCTTTCCACATCATAGTCTTGGGAAGAAAGTCACTATACACAATCCACACGTAAGGAGCGAGGAATTACACTCCACCTCCTTGAATATGACTTCCCTGGTAGCTCAGACCGTAAAGCGTCTGCCTACAATGCGGAAGACCCCGGTTCAATCCCTGGGTCGGGAAGATCCTCTGGAGAAGGAAATGGCAACCCACTTCAGTACTCTTGCCTGGAAAATCCCATGGACGGAGGAGCGTGGTAGGCTACAATCCAAGGGATCGCAAAGAGTCAGACACGACTGAGCGACGTCACTTCCTTGAATACAGAATGTCTACATAAATTATTTGGAATTTTTCATCATTATCAAGATTTGTCTCTTCTTCTGTTTAATTTGGGTTTCCCAGGTGGTTCAGTGGTAAAGAATCTACCTGCAATGCAGGAGATGCAGGAGACACAGATTCAATCTCTGGATTGGGAAGATCCCCTGGAGGAGCACATGGTAACCCACTCCAGTATTCTTGCTTGGAGAATCCCATGGACAGAGGAGCCTGGTGGGCTACAGTCCATAGGGTTGCAAAGAGTCGGACACGACTGATGGTGACTGAGCACATACCCCACTTAATTATTAATTCAAATATATATATATATATCACACATATATGATATTATTAATGTGGATACATGGATATATATTTTATACTTTGGATTATAATACAATACTATTTTATTTTGTTTTTTTACTCAATATTTCCAGGGGAATCTCGTTCAAGTGGCTCCTATATCCCTCCTCTTTTTTTTTTTTTTTAATAACTTCCTTATTTTCTTTTTTTTTTTTTTTTGATGCTTTTTTTTTTTTTTTTTTTTAATAAATTTATTTATTTTAGTTGGGGGCCAATCACTTCACAACATTGCAATAGTTTTTGCCATACATTGACATGAATCTGCCATGGGTTTACATGTGTTCCCCCTCCTGGACCCCCCACCCACCTCCCTCCCCATCCCATCCTTCTGGATCATCCCATTGCCCCGGCCCTGAGCCCTTGTCTCATGCATCGAACATGGAATGGTGTTCTGTTTCACATATGATAATATACATGTTTCAATGCTATTCTCCCAGAACGTCCCACCCTCACCTTCTCCCTCAGAGTCCATAAAATTGTTCCATGCATCTGTGTCTCTTATTCTGTCTCGCATATAGGGTTATCGTTACCATCTTTCAAATTCCATATATATGCATTAGTATACTGTATTGTTGTTTTTCTTTCTGGCTTACTTCACTCTGTATAATGGGCTCCAGTTTCATCCATCTCAGTAGAACCGATTCAAATGTATTTTTTTTAATGGCTGAGTAATATTCCATTGTGTATATGAACGACAGCTTCCTTATCCATTCGTCTGCTGATGGACATCTAGGTTGCTTCCATGTCCTGGCTATTGTAAACAGTGCTGCGATGAACATTGGGGTACACGCGTCTCTTTCAATTCTGGTTTCCTCGGTGTATATGCCCAGCAGTGGGATTGCTGGGTCATATGGCAGTTCTATTCCCAGTTTTTTAAGGAATCTCCACACTGTTCTCCATAGTGGCTGTACTAGTTTGCATTCCCACCAACAGTGTAAGAGGGTTCCCTTTTCTCCACACCCTCTCCAGCATTTATTGCTTGTAGACTTTTGGATAGCAGCCATTCTGACTGGTGTGAAATGATACCTCATTGTGGTTTTGATTTGCATTTCTCTAATAATGAGTGATGTTGAGCATCTTTTCATGTGTTTGTTAGCCATCTGTATGTCTTCTTTGGAGAAATGTCTGTTTAGTTCTTTGGCCCATTTTTTGATTGGGTCGTTTATTTTTCGGGAATTCAGCTGCAGAAGTTGCTTGTATATTTTTGAGATTAATTGTTTGTCTGTTGCTTCATTTGCTATTATTTTCTCCCATTCTGAAGGCTGTCTTTTCACCTTGTTTATAGTTTCCTTTGTTGTGCAAAAGCTTTTAATTTTAATTAGGTCCCATTTGTTTATTTTTGCTTTTATTTCCAATATTCTAGGAGGTGGGTCATGGAGGATCCTGCTGTGATTTATGTCGGAGAGTGTTTTGCCTATGTTTTCCTCTAGGAGTTTTATTGTTTCTGGTCTTACATTTAGATCTTTAATCCATTTTGAGTTTATTTTTGTGTACGGTGTTAGGAAATGTTCTAGTTTCATTCTTTTACAAGTGGTTGACCAGTTTTCCCAGCACCACTTGTTAAAGAGATTGTCTTTTCTCCATTGAATATTCTTGCCTCCTTTGTCGAAGATGAGGTGTCCATAGGTGCGTGGGTTTATCTCTGGGCTTTCTATTTTGTTCCATTGATCTATATTTCTATCCTTGTGCCAGTACCATACTGTCTTGATGACTGTGGCTTTGTAGTAGAGCCTGAAGTCAGGCAGGTTGATTCCTCCAGTTCCATTCTTCTTCCTCAAGATTGCTTTGGCTATTCGAGGTTTCTTATATTTCCATACAAATTGTGAGATGATTTGTTCTAGTTCTGTGAAAAATACCATTGGTAGCTTGATAGGGATTGCATTGAATCTATAGATTGCTTTGGGTAGTATACTCATTTTCACTATATTAATTCTTCCAATCCATGAACACGGTATATTTCTCCATCTGTTTGTGTCCTCTTTGATTTCTTTCATCAGTGTTTTATAGTTTTCTATATATAAGTCTTTTGTTTCTTTAGGTAGATATATTCCTAAGTATTTTATTCTTTTTGATGCAATGGTGAATGGTATTGTTTCCTTAATTTCTCTTTCTGTTTTCTCATTATTGGAGTATAGGAATGCAAGGGATTTCTGTGTGTTAATTTTATATCCTGCAACTTTACTATATTCATTGATCAACTCTAGTAATTTTCTAGTAGAGTCTTTAGGGTTTTCTATGTAGAGAATCATGTCGTCTGCAAACAGTGAGAGTTTTACTTCTTCTTTTCCTATCTGTATTCCTTTTATTTCTTTTTCAGCTCTGATTGCTGTGGCCAAAACTTCCAAAACTATGTTGAATAGTAGTGGTGAAAGTGGGCATCCTTGCCTTGTTCCTGACTTTAGGGGAAATGCTTTCAATTTTTCACCATTGAGGATAATGTTTGCTGTGGGTTTGTCATATATAGCTTTTATTATGTTGAGATATGTTCCTTCTATTCCTGCTTTCTGGAGGGTTTTAATCATAAATGGATGCTGAATTTTGTCAAAGGCTTTTTCTGCATCTATTGAGATAACCATATGGTTTTTTTCTTTCAATTTGTTAATGTGGTGTATTACATTGATTGATTTGCGGATGTTAAAAAAACCTTGCATTCCTGGGATAAAGCCCACTTGGTCATGATGTATGATCTTTTTAATATGATGTTGGATTCTGTTTGCTAGAATTTTATTAAGGATTTTTGCATCTATGTTCATCAGTGATATTGGCCTGTAGTTTTCTTTTTTTGTGACATCTTTGTCTGGTTTTGGAATTAGGGTGATGGTGGCCTCATAGAATGAGTTTGGAAGTTTACCATCTTCTGCAATTTTCTGGAAGAGTTTGAGTAGGATAGGTGTTAGCTCTTCTCTAAATTTTTGGTAGAATTCCTCTGTGAAGCCGTCTGGTCCTGGGCTTTTGTTTGCTGGAAGATTTCTGATTACAGTTTCGATTTCCGTGCTTGTGATGGGTCTGTTAAGATCTTCTATTTCTTCATGGTTCAGTTTTGGAAAGTTATACTTTTCTAAGAATTTGTCCATTTCTTCCAAGTTGTCCATTTTATTGGCATATAGCTGTTGGTAGTAGTCTCTTATGATCCTTTGTATTTCTGTGGAGTCTGTTGTGATCTCTCCATTTTCATTTCTAATTTTGTTGATCTGATTCTTCTCCCGTTGTTTCTTGATGAGTCTGGCTAATGGCTTATCAATTTTGTTTATCTTCTCGAAAAACCAGCTTTTAGTTTTGTTGATTTTTGCTATGGTCTCTTTTGTTTCTTTTGCATTTATTTCTGCCCTAATTTTTAAGATTTCTTTCCTTCTACTGACCCTGGGGTTTTTCATTTCTTCCTTCTCTAGTTGCTTTAGGTGTAGAGTTAGTTGATTTATTTGATTTTTTTCTTGTTTCTTGAGGTACGCCTGTATTGCTCTTATTTTCTAACAATGCAACATGCCCAAGGTTCATCTTGTTTATTTCCTGCCCCATCCTAGAATCCATTTCTCCAAAGACCCTGGCTCCTTTTCTTGGAGGATGATGTTAGAAACCAAAACGTAGGTGCTAAGGGTACTCATGGCTTTTAGTCCCTCTCAGCTGACTAAGGAAGTCAATGTGTATATACTGACTCATACATAGATACTTATCTATGAATATTTACATATGTAACCATCCGTATCTATATTAAGCTAAACATGAATTCATCTTGATATCTCCAACTCCAATCCATTATTACATGGATCATTCTAGCCTTCTCCCCTTGCTCGTTTGTAACCTCTCACCCCAACAGTGAGAAACCCGACTCCCGCCCTCCACCATCTATTTACTTAGTTGTTTAATTACAGTATGCATGTCTAGCAATATCAGAATTGTTAACCTATGAGCCTATGGGAAAACAACTGCACCAACTAGAATACAGTCTTAAGGACTATTTTTTCAAATTATTTACACAATTTTCTTTTGCTTTCCTGAGTATATAAACTTTATTCTGGATGGCCATGGCATCCGTATAGCTATGTAAGGCTAGGAAATCAGGATTTATTACAGAAAGAACACAAAAACAGTGATAATGATATTAATTAATGATAAAGAAGGTGAAAGCACACTTATATACCTACTAAACAGAAAGGTGCTATTATGTGCCAGGCACTATTTCATATACAAACTAATGTACTATTCCATGGGCTTCCCAGGTGGCTCAGTGGTAAAAAATCGACCTGTCAATGCAGGAGCTACAGGAGATGTGGGTTTGATCCCTGGGTTGGGAAGATCTTCTGGAGAAGGGAATGGCTACCCACTCCAGTATTCTTGCCTGGATAATCTCATAGACAGAGAGGCCTGGTGGGCTACAGTCCATGGGGTTGCAAAGAGTAGGACATGATTGAGCAACTGAACACGACATATTATTCCAAGAGTCCCTATGATATACTATTATTATTAGCCACATTTTGCATAGAGAGGTTTTGTGGTTTCCCCGAAGTTATACCTCTTGAATATGGCGGAGCCAAGCTTAGGACCTAGCAGTCTGACTCTAAAATCTGTGATCTTCAGCATTCCTTACTGCCTCAAAGGGCGTTAAATGCAAATTTCTGACATTCAGAAAGTGATTGTGCAGCTAGACGATAATA
This sequence comes from Giraffa tippelskirchi, assembly GCF_054371585.1. Classification (NCBI taxonomy): domain Eukaryota; kingdom Metazoa; phylum Chordata; class Mammalia; order Artiodactyla; family Giraffidae; genus Giraffa; species Giraffa tippelskirchi. The sequence continues at coordinate 29,490,941 of NC_137287.1, forward strand.
AAATTTGTCACGATATTGACTTTGGAAGGTAGTTTTTACTAAATATCTTTATCTCTACTCTTCAACATATTAAAGATCACACTTGGTTGGCCAGACTGTAGAAGTCATGTGCTCTGACCTCTCCCACTTGACTCATCCACTTATTCCTCCACACATATTTGAATGTCTCTGGCATGCCAAGCATTGTGTTTGGTGGACAAATTCTAGCTCTTACAGTGCTTACTGGTGGCTCAGGTGGTTAACAAATCTGCCTGCAATGCAGGAGACCTGGGTTTGATCCCTGAGTCAGGAAGATCCCCTGGAGGAGGGAAGGGCAACCCACTCCAGTATTCTTGCCTAGAGAATCCCAAGGACAGAGGAGCCTGGCGGGCTACAGTCTGTTGGGCTGTAAAGAGTCAGACACAACTGAGTAACTAACACTTTCACTTTTCACACTGCTTACTAACTAGAGAAACTCATAACATTTTTCCAAAACTTTTTTCACAAGGGAGAAGTACCACATTTCTGCTTGGCCCACAGGCCCTGTTGATCCTACCCAGGGCCCTTCTTCACCCTACTCTTTCCAAGACCCCCTACTCTTTCTGTGCCCCATGCTGTAGCCTCAACGGACTCTCTCCCATCACAACATCCAGAGCAACATGATGAAAGAAGCATGGATTTCTATATCAGTCAGTTCTGGATTCAAATTCTGGCCGTTCATTTCCTAACAGCATCTTTGGGTGTGTTATAAAACTTCTCAGGTCTAAAATGAAGCTGTCGTTGTTTTTCAGTCACTCAGTCATGTCTGACTCTTTGCAACTCCATGGACTGCAGCATGCCAGGCCTGCCTGGCCTTCACTATCTCTCGGAGTTTGCTCAAACTCATGTCTGTTGAATCGGTGATGCCATCCAACCATCTCATCCTCTGTCGACCCCTTCTACTCCTGCCCTCCACCTTTCTCAGCATCAGGGTCTTTTCCAATGAGTCAGCTCTTTGCATCAGGTGGTCAAAATATTGGAGCTTCAGCATCAGTCCTTCCAATGAATATTCAGGGTTGATTTCATTTAGGATTGACTAGACTATAACATAAATCCTCATAGGCTTTGCTATAAAGTTTAGAGACTGTGCATGTTCCATGCTCAATATTGCACATGAAGCATAGTAAGAATCCAAAATATTATAGCTAAAGCTTTATTGCCTCTGATTGTCAGGGAAACCAAGAAGAAGAGGGTATCTGTTTTCCCTAAGGCCCCCTCTGGACTCAGAATTCTTGGATACATTCCAGATTATTCAATTGTCTCAGAACTGGACAAATGAGAGAGAAGAAGCAGGAGATATTCCTGTGGGAGCCAACTGCACTGCTAATTCTCTTAACAACAAAAAAAAGGGAATAGACATTCAGAAATTATAACAGAGCTCTGGCTTTTAGCTCCGTTTTTCTTTCCAATCCAAACATGTACATCCAGCATCCTTTTAAAGAGAAAACCTGAAAATTATAGTTTGAAACATCATGTAGATCCAACTCAAAATTATCCTGAATTTGTCAAAAGAGACCATAGAAGGCTAGGCTCTTACCAGAAAAGGTTGATGTAAAAAAAGAGTTAAATTCATCTTATTGAACCCTGGTGGCAGAGAGAACAGCAGGAATTTGTGATGGAGGAAAAAGTGTACCTATATCATTGGAAAACCTTTGGCAAATTGATCATGTATGTTACCCAAGAGTTTATGTCTTTAAGAATGCAAAAAAATTTTTTAATTTTGAGCATTTAGGATGTGAATATTTTGAAACTGGGGTTGTTAAGCAAATGTCTGTTTAATGTTCATTTCTGGCCATTTTGTATGCAGATTCTGAGGGACTGAGATTCACTTCAAATCTCAGTTTGTGCCCCAAGGAGATGATGGTCTAGAATAGGAAGCAGCCCAAGAACAACACAGGTGAAAAAGAGAAGAGTTAAAATCAGCATGGTTACGCTATGATACAACAAACAGATTCTGTGAAGCCCCAAGGGAGTGGGTACCTAACCCAGGTTTATTGTCATTCAGCTGCTAAGTCATATCTGACTGCTTTGTGATCCCATGGACTGCAGCACACCGGGCTCCCCTGTCCCCCACTATCTCCCAGAGTTTGCTCAAACTCATGTCTATTGAGTTGGTGATGCCATCCAGCCATCTCATCCTTCTCCTCCTGGTTTAGAAGGTACATTTTGAAAAACACAGACTCTTAAAGACAGTAACAAGAAGAGAAGGACCTTTTAAATTTGTAGTAGCATTGTGTATCGAAGAAGCTACAATTTATTGGGATCACTTCTGAAACAGAACATCTCTAAAGTGGTTAAACTCACCATTGACAGCTTAGTATTATCATTAAAGGATCAAAGGGTGGTTTGGTGGTTCTATGCTTCAAGTAGCCATTTCCCCAGAAGTCAATTTCATGAGCCAGTGTAATGATGGATGTTTGTCCCTTCACTCAGTAGACAGATGAATGGATAAAGAAGATGTAGTATACACACACACACACACACACACACACACACACACACTGGAATATTACTCAGCCATAAAAAGAATGAAATAATGCCATTTGCACAACACAGATGGACCTAGAGAGTATCATACTAAGTGAAATAAGTCATTCAGATAAAGACAAATATCATATGATATCACTTACATGTAGTATCTTTAAAAAAATGAGAAAAAAAAAAAAGAACTTGTTTACAGGCTTCCTTGGTGGTGCTAGTGGTAAGAGCCTGCCTGCCAATGCAGGAGACATAAGAGACCTGGGTTTGACCCCTGGGTTGGGAAGATCCCCTGGAAGAGGGCATGGCAATCCACTCCAGTATTCTTGCTTGGAGAATTCCATGGACAGAAAAGCCTGGCGGGCTGTGGTCCATAAGGTCACAAAGAGTCAGACACGTCTGAAGCGATTTAGTACACACGCATGCATGAACTTGTTTACAAAATAGAAATAGACTCACAGATCTAGAAAGCAAACTACAGTTACCAAAGGGGAAAGGGGAGAGATAAATTAAGAGTTCAGAGTTAACATATATACACTATGACATACAAAACAGATAACTAACAAGGACCTACTGTATAGCACAGGGAAGTATATTTAATATCCTATAATAACTTATAATGGAAAAGAATCTGAAAAAGAATGTACATATATTCTTAAATGTATATATCTAAAACACAACATTGTAAGTCAACTATACTTCCATTTTTAAAAAGGTTTAAAACTTTTTTTAAAAGATTAAATGAGGCCATATGAGTAGACCCTACTCCAATTCTGACTGAAGTCCTTATAAGAAAAGAACATTTGGACACAGAGATGCACAGGCAGAGGAAAGATCACGTGAGGACACGGCAAGTAGGCAGCCATCTACAAGCCAGAGACAAAGACCTAGAAGAAATCAAGCATGCCGACACCTTGATCTTAGACTTTTAGCTTCCAGAACGGTGATAAAATTAATTTCTGTTGTTAAAAAACAGAGCCCCCCTCCAAAAAAATACCAAGTGGAAAGGTTGTTTTATTTCTGTTCCTTCTTCTCTTCCCTTTCTGTTCTCTTCCTCCCCAGTTCCGCTGATTTAAGTTTCCTTTTCTGCACCGTCAAGGTCAGTCTGTTTTATCAGCCACACGGAGAGTAGCAGCCAGCTCTCTTGGACTTCGCTGTTTCTAGTCCTAATGTGCTGTGGGATTCGAAATGTGATACCCACACTTGTTAGAATAGATTGTAACCACTAGCCGCATATCAAAATACTATTTCTTCTGCAACGTGCTATTTGTTGGAGCGTCAGGCTTCTCATTGCGGTGGCTCCTCTTGTTACGAAGCACAGGCTCTCGGGTGCGCAGGCTTCAGTGGTTGCAGCTCTCAGGCTCCAGAGTGCAGGCTCAGGAGTTGTGGTGCACGGGCTTAGCTGCCCGGTGGCATGTGGGATCTTAGTTCCTGGAACAGGAATCAAACATGTGTCCCCTGCCTTGGCAGGCAGATTCTGGACCACGAGGGAATTCCTTTTTGAATTCTAATACAAAAAGGATGAGGGAGAAAAAGGATGATTTTCAGGCACCTGCTACGTGACAGGCAGCATGCAAGATGTTTTACCTAAAAGTCAACTACTCGTCTAAGAAAAATGCACTGAATGTATTGGTCTAGCAACAGCTATTCTAGTTGCTCTGAAATTTGTATTTGCTTTTTGGAGTGTACGTGCAGCGGATACGCATTTTGTTGATGGATCATTTGATGCCTGGACAGCAAATAACAACAACAAAAGCAATATAACTGATGAGAAAACTGAGTTCAGCTTAATCAAAGACTGGGCTTCCCTGGTAGCTCAGCTGGTAAAGAATCCACCTGCAATGCAGGAGACCTTGGTTCAATTCCTGGGTCAGGAAGATCTGCTGGAGAAGGGATAGGCTACCCACTCCATTATTCTTGGGCTTCCCTGGTGGCTCAGTTGGTAAAGAATCCACCTGCAATGCAGGAAGCCTAGGTTAGACCCCTGGGTTGGGAAGCTCCCCTGGAGAAGGGAAAGGCTACCCACTCCAGTATCCAGGCCTGGAGAAGTCCACGGACTGTATAGTCCATCAGGTTGCAAAGAGTCAGACACAACTGAGTGACTTTAGCTTAACCAAACACTATGGATGCTACACTGCCCAGGTGTGTATCCTTCAGGTGATAATGCAACACACATGCCCCATGGATGGAGCGTGAAGTATGTTCTCCACTGAGGCTCTAGTAAAGATGAGTCTGTATAGGGGTTGAAGAACTCTCTAGAGAGCCTCATTTCAGGGATTGAGGACTTTTTGAACATGCACCCAAAGGGTCTTTAGCTCATGCTGTGTTTGAAGCTTCCCAAAGCCAATGCATATAGCATGCTATTTTTGATTTCCCTACCACCTATGCATTTTATCTACTCAAGAGCCCACTTGATTGGAGTGCAAATCTACCCCACTCAGGGCATGTCACAAAGAATGTAAATGACTGGTTATGAAATCCACAGTGATGGATGCTACCATCTTTCTCTTTTCTTTTCAAGTACCCCCCAAATCTCCTCTTCTCACTCAAGATGCCAACCCCTCCTCCTGAGAAGTATTTGAGAGAAAAGTGAGGATACGGAGAGAGAACAGAGAATTTAGATACATATGTTCATGCTCCTGTTCAGCCACTCAGTAGTGTCTGACTCATCGCGACCCCATGGACTGCAGCCTGCCAGGCTCCTCTCTCCATGGACTTAGTGGAAGTGGAAGTGTTAGTCGCTCAGTCGTATCCAACTCTTCACAACCCTATGGACTGTAGCCCACCAGGCTCCTCTCTCCATGGGATTTTCCAGGCAAGAATACTGAAATGTGTTTCCATTTCCTCCTCCAGGGCATCTTCCCAACCCAGGGATCGAACCAGCATCTCCTGTGTCTCCAGCATTGGCAGCAAATTCTTTACCACTGGGCCACCTGGGAAGCCCAGAGACAGAAGACTTAGGTTCAAATCCTACTCTAGCAACATATCAACTGTGAGACCTTAATCAAATTAATTGACCTCTGACACCTCTGTTTCACTGCCCATGAAATGGGGGAAATGGGCAACTAAGTATTAGCTATTGCAAAACAAAGGCTAACAAAAGAATTTAAAGCAGGACCTTTAAGAGTTATTTGCATACCCAGGTACCTTGCAGCACTCTTCACAATTGACAAGACGTGGAAGAACCCAGGTGTTCACCAAAGGATGAATGGATTTGAAAATGTGATATATTCATACAACGGAATATTATTCAGCTTTAAAAAGGAAAGGAATTCTGACCCATGCTACAACACAGATGAACCTTGAGAACATTCTGCTAAGTGAAATAAGCCAGTTACAAAAAGACACATACTATAGGAGGCACCTAGTCAAATTATAGAGACAGAAAGTCGAATGATGGTTGCCAGGGGCTGAGCAGAGGAGGGAATTGGGAGTCAGTGTTTGAGAGGTATCTGAGTTTCAATTTTGTAAGATGAAAAGGTTACAGAGATGAATGGTAAGGATGGTTGTACAACACTGTGAACAGGCATTACACTATTGAACTATACACTCAGAAATGGTTAAGGTAGCAAAGTTTATGTTATGCATTCTTTAGCACAATTTGAACAAAAAACATACCTGCCAAGTACTTTATCTACACATCCTTCAATATACTCAAACCCACAGCATTAGTTAGGCATTGTATATGTGTGTGTGTGTGTGCTCAGTCCCTTCAGTCGTGTCCAGCTCTTTGCAACCCCATGGACTGTAGCCCGCCAAGCTCCTCTGTCCATGGGGATTCTCCAGACAAGACTACTGGAGTGAGTGGCCATTTCCTCCTCCAGGGGATCCCGATTCATGGATTGCACCCACATCTGCTGTGTCTCCTGCACTGCAGGCAGATTCTTTACCACTGAGCCACTGGGGAAACCCAGTTAGGCATAACTGTGCTCATTTTGCAGATGAGAAAACCGAGGCAAAGGGAAACTCTGAACCACTTGATCAGGGTCACAAGCAAAGAGACAAAGTCCAGCTCTATCCAAAGCCAGTGCTTTTTTCTCTACACTGATTCTCTATGAGGAGTTCAGGATGGGATAAAGCAAGATACATCCTGAAAACACTGATCTTGGTGCTTGGCACTCATGAGAGCCTGTAATGTGAGATCCTTCCCCTCCCCCCAACATTTCTATGTTTTAAAAATTCAGGCCCCAAGGAAAAAACAACCTAACCATTTTCTTCTCTGAGAACACTCGAGGTGGTGATTGTTGAATAAACCAAATCCTTTCTAATTACAGGTTGAGCAATTTCATTCAGTGAATAACCCACTTATGAAATAATCATCATGTGCCATTCCTGGGCCACATATCTTTCTGGGTACTGCAGGAAAAGAATTAGATAAGTCACATCCCAGCCTTTGAGAAGCTCACAATTCAATGAGGGGAACAGATAGCAAATAACTTCACCATAACATATGTGACATTAAAAGTAGGTTAGGAACAATAGTAAGTGAAGTAAGTCAGACAGAGAAAGACAAACATCATATGTTACCACTTATATGTGGAATCCTAAAAAATGATATAAGTGAACTTATTTACAAAACAGAAATAGGCTCACGGACATAAACTTACAGTTACCAAAGGGGAAAGGGGGCTGTGAATTGGGAATTTGGGGTTAACAAATACACACTACTATATATCAAAATAGATAAACAACAAAGACCTACTGTATAGCATAGGTAAGTAAATTCAATATCTTATAATTACTTCAATGGAAAATAATCTGAATAAGAATATATATATATATCCATAAATATATAAAACTGAATCACTTTGCTGTACACCTGACCTGAAACAATGTAAGTATACTTTTTTTTTTTAAGTAGACTTGTCATGGTCTTCTTAGGTGGCATTAGTGGTAAAGAACCTGCCTGCCAATGCAGGATACACAAGAGATGTTGGTTCCATCCCTGGAGGAGGGAACGGCAACCCACTCCAGTATTCTTGCCTGGAGGATCCCATGGACAGAGGAGCCTGGCGGGGTCACAAAGAATCGGACACGACTGAAGCAACTGAGCTTGCACACACACACGGCATGCGTACACAATGATCACTTACAATTGTATGCCATATGTTCCTGGGCAATAAGTTCAGCAACTAAGTGAATCAGAAGTCATGCACCTTACAGACTCTTAGGAAATTTTCCTAATTGCCTGACGACTCTTTCATATTACAAAGTCATCAATATCCTGGGCCAACATTCACCCTAAGAAGAGACCTAAACAGATACCTCAAGTCTTGTCCTATCAATTTCACCCGGCTCCCAACACAACATTTTAATGCCCACATTCTTCTGCCAGGGTGAAATAGCAGAGGGAGATTTTGGCTGTGACCCTTCCTCTTTACATTAAGAAGACTCTGTTCTGGGCTTCTTCCGTGACTCAGTGGTAAAGAATCCACCTGCCAAAGCAGGAGACGCGGGTTCGATCCCTGAAAGATCCCACACACCATGGAGCAACTAAAACTAAGCCTGTGTGCTACAACTATTGAGCCTGTGCTCTAGAGCCCAGGAGACATGACTGCTGAAGCCCATGCACTCTAGAGCCTGTGCTCTGCAACAAGAGAAGCCACACAATGAGAAACCCACGCACTGGAACTAGAGAGTGGCCCCAACTAAAGAAAGCCCATGCAGCAATGAAGACCTAGCACAGCCAAAAATAAACAGATATTTAAAAATTAAAAAATAAAGAAGGCTCTGTCCCCATCCAGTGGCCTTGTCTCACCCTTGAATTTTCCAACTGGACCATGGATTCTTGAATTTCTACACTGAACCTAAAAATTAATAATTCACGGAAGAAACAGGAGATAACAGTCTCTTTCCAGCCCCATCATCTTTCTCAGAGGATGGTCACCACTGGAGCCAAGACCAGGAGGCCTGCTTATTTAACAGAGGATTTTCCTTCAATTACTTAGAAGGAAAGGAGGAGGAAAGTGAGTTTGCTTGAGTACAATCTTGGTTCTACCTTTTAAAACCTGTGCAACATTCAGTAAATTTCTTAGCATCTCTGATTCTCTGTTTCCTTGCTATAAAGTAGTAATAATCATCATATCTGTCATATAGAGGTGTTGGAAGGGCAAAATATGAGAGAGCTCATGAAGATGTTTATGCTTAGCACATGGTCAGCTTTCCTGGTGGCTCAGATGGTAAAGAATCTGCCTGCAATGGGAGAGACCCAGGTTCAATCCCTGGTTCAGGAAGATCCCCTGGAGAAGGAAATGGCAACCCACTCCAGTATTCTTGCCTAGAGAATTCCATGGACAGAGGAGATTGGTGGGCTACAGTCCATGCAGTTGCAAAGAGTTGGACATGACAGAGCGACTAACACACATACACATGATTAGCACCCAACAGATCCTAGAAAGTTGTTGTTATTGTCATGGAAATGTCTGACCACTCAAAAGTCTTCAATGTCAACAAACAAGATAAGAATAAGGTGTGTTTCAATTCTCAGACCACCTTATAATCAATATCAGGCCTTTCTAGAAGTATTGATATTATTACTAAATAGGTCAGCCGAAGTAATTCCGTTGGCTGAGAAAATGGACCTGAAAATAGATCAAGCTAGCTAATATTTGTCTGGACACCACATCAGCATCTTCTGCTTCTAGGCACTTTTGCTAAGTCCAAACGGGGCTTCTCTCTAAGGCCTTGTAGACCCATGTCTGGAAGCTGGCTTCTCTGCTCCACATTCCCCAGATCCCCGGTGCAGACAGAGCATGCGGGTGGGAAGTTGTCTGTGTTGCTGGGGATGGGGAGGGCTCTCCCGGCGTCTTGGAGCTAGATGACACTGTCAGATAGCCAAGTGGTTAAATGTTGAGGGCTGTAAATGAGGCTCATCTGTCAGTCGTGGGCGAGCACTGGCTCCATCTGCTGTGTCAGCAGCCTGGAGAGAGCTTGGAGGAAGCAGCTTATAAAGCATGAAGTCCAGGATGGGGGGGCAGAAGCATCCTCAGAAGATGATAGAATGAGTACCTTGAAGACTCTCTCAATCCTATCAAAGTTTAACATCCAAACGAAAAAAAGACCTAAAGAGGACTTGGCCATGGTCACTCAGCAAATGTGCATGATGATTGCCAGGATGACAGTCAACTCCCCAGGATTCCAGAGTACTTCTCTCTCCATCCAGACACATCTGACCCAACTTACACCTAACCCATGGGTGGAAGAGATGCTCTGAGCAATGTGAGAATAACATCTCCCAGTTCTCTCTCCATGCTTGCATTTGTCCTTCAAATATCTGTTCCTCTCTATAAAACCTCAGAATAGACCTGATCACATTCATTCATTCATTCGTTCATTCAACAGATATTTTTGGAGTACCTCTATGTATAAGGTCTCATCCCAAGCACTGAATGCATCCATGAAAAACACGTACCTAGTTCCTACCTCTGGAAGTCCATAATCTAGTGGGCAAGACAGATCTTAGGCAGAAAGAAAATGAGTTTTTGTAAAGAAAAAGTATTGGATACCAGTTGTCCCTAATTCACATGTTGCAGAATATTATGAGGAATTGACCACTATGTTTCCCCCTCACCCCACTTCTTTTTATTCAGTGACCCTTCTTCACTGAGCCAATGGCCATGGGGCAGCCAGAGTCTTGGTGGAGAGTTTTGCACAAAGGAATCAGACAGCCAAAGAGTTGCATTCCAGATTTCTGAACTTCAAAACACAGCATCGATATGGACAAATATTTGCTAAGTTAGCATTCCATTTCTGGCCCAGAAGATATGAGGAATTCTGGGCTATAGGAGGGGCAAAAGTTAAATAAAAGAGCAACAGAGTCAGCTGTTGGTGTATATTCTCTGAGATGAGGTTCTGGAGGTTGCCCAAAGAAACGGGCACAAGCAAAAATACAGATCTCCCCAGTTCTCATATCCCCAAGCACATCGAAGAGTTTGGCCCTGGATCAGAGATATTCCCAGCTGATGAGCTGAGCAGGATAAAGGAAAGGCCAAGAGAAGCAGGCTTTCCCCAGTAAGCAAATGAGAAGGCTTCCCCAGCCTTGGGTCCTCCAAGGTCAAAGACTGGCAAACAGTCTATAACTGGAGTCGTATGTCCTCCCCAGCCTTTGGCTAACCACATGGCTGAATAACTCCAAGTCAACATCATGGCTTAGTTATTGTCTCAACAACAGGCGAAATGCAGAAAGAAGAGAAGCGATGTGGGTGATCTGAGAGCTGCAGTCCTAGAAGGCCATTATCTGTCTTCAGTTTCGGCCCACCCTACCACCCACTCCTCCATGTGAGGTTATAATACAGCAATAAGTCTGCAATTATATTTTACTGGTGAAAAAAAATAGTGGTGAGTCAAAAGCCAGCTCACAGATGTAACGTCACCACTAGTTATTTAAGTGGGAGGGGGCCAAGTCTTGGGCTGAATTCAGAACCACCCCCCACTGTGGGTCCATGTCCTTGAGTCTGACTGCTCTGGACCAAGCCTTCCAGGAGCACTTGGCCCTAGCTGGTGATGACCACCGGGCACAAGAGAGGTAGTGGTTAAGATCTGGGTTCTGGAAGGAGGCTGTTGGACTTTGGACAGACCCTGGGGTCTGGTTGTTGCTGTTTTTCAGTTACTCAGTACTGTCTGACTCTTTGCGACCCCATGGACAGCAGCACGCCAGGCTTTCCTGTCCCACCATCTTCCAGAGTTTGCTCAAACTCAGGTCCATTGACTTGGTGATGCCATCCAACCATCTCATCCTCTGTCGTCCCCTTCTCCTCCTGCCTTCAATCTTTCCCAACATCAGGGTCTTTTCTAATGAGTCAACTCTTTGCATCAGGTGGCCAAAGTATTGGAGCTTCACCTTCAGCTTCAGCTTCAGCATCAGTCCTTCTAATGAGTATTCAGGGTTGATTTCCTCTAGGATTGACTGGTGTGACCTTCTTGCAGTCCAAGGGACTCTGAGTTAAGCATCAATTCTTCAGTGCTTAGCCTTCTTTATGGTCCAACTCTCACATCCATACATGACTACTGGAAAAACCACAGCTTTGACCAGATGGACAAGACATAGCAGCACCACAGCCTGGACCATGTGGCCAGAGACAGTAGAAGAAAAGGGGCACCTCTACAGATGTGAGAATGGATGCCTCAGATCAGCCAAGAGCCAGACTGGGTGACATAGCCATCAGTAGAAACCACTGTAGATACATCATCACTAAAGGCCAAACCTGTACCCAAATATGCCTGGACAAGGTGCCAGCTCTCTCTGAATTTAGATGCAATCATGGGGACCAGGGTGAAGGCAGAATATATCAAGTAAGGAAATCTTAATTGCCATATGTAAGTTTTTAACATCAAGCAGAATAGGGACATAAAACAGAATTAAGCTAAGTTAAAAGTCCATCTAGTCAAGGCTATGGTTTTTCTAGTGGTCATGTATGGATGTGAGAGTTGGACAGTGAAGAAAGCTGAGCGCCGCAGAATTGATGCTTTTGAACTGTGGTGTTGGAGAAGACTCTTGAGAGTCCCTTGGACTGCAAGGAAATCCAATCAATCCATCCTAAAGGAGATCAGTCCTGGGTGTTTATTGGAAGGACTGATGTTGAAGCTGAAACTCCAATACTTTGGCCACCTCATGCGAAGAGTTGACTCATTGGAAAAGACCCTAATGCTGGGTAGGATTGGGGGCAGGAGGAGAAGGGGACGACAGAGGATGAGATGGTTGGATGGCATCACTGACTCGATGGACATGGGTTTGGGTAAACTCTGGGAGTTGGTGATGGACAGGGAGGCCTGGCGTGCTGCAATTCATGGGGTTGCAAAGAGTCGGACACGACTGAGCAACTGAACTGAACTGAACTGAATAAATATAAGAAAATATATATAAATATATGTATATATTATAAACATGTACATATAGGTATATTTTGGGTGTCCCAGGTGGTGCTAGTGGTAAAGAACCTGCCTGCCAATGCTGGAGACTCAAGAGACACAGGCTCGATCCCTGGGTCAGGAAGATCCCCTGGAGGAGGGCATGGCAAACCACTCCAGTATTCTTGCCTGGAAAAATTCCATGGACAGAGGAGCTTGGCAGGCTACAGTCCATGCGGCTGCAAAGAGTCAGACATGACTGAGGGACTGAGCACACAAACAAAAGTATATTTGTATCTTGTAATATTTGTTGTTTGTATCTTGTATCTTGTAATATTTATATGTATGTATTATGTATACATTATTATACAAATATTAATATGTATGTATGCAAACCATAAAATGTTATATAATTATATAATTAAATACTAATACAAATATAAACACACATATATATTATATTTATGATCTATAAATTATATATAATACATTCATATTTATCAAATGTATACTTTTTATATTATATGATTATATATACTATTTTATATTTTTTACAAATGTACTTATTTATATACATATATATTTATATTTTCAGAGAGAGAAACTGAACCTCAGTTCAAATCCCAGGTATGTCACTTTATAGCTCTTTAACTTTGAGTCCAATACATTTCTCTCTTGGTTTCTTTATATGTGACATTCTAACCAAAGTGATCCTCCCACCCACCCTTGAAAGAGTGTGGGCCTGTGGGGGAGGCCATTTTTTTTTTTTTTTTATAAATTTATTTATTTTAGTTGGGGGCCAATCACTTCACAACACTGCAATAGTCTTTGCCATACATTGACATGAATCAGCCATGGGTCCACATGTGCTCCCCCTCCCGGACCCCCCACCCACCTCCCTCCCCATCCCATCCCTCTGGATCATCCCATTGCCCCGGCCCCGAGCCCCTGTCTCATGCATCGAACATGGAATGGTGCTCTGCCTCACATATGACAATATACATGTTTCAATGCTATTCTCCCAGAACGTCCCACCCTCACCTTCTCCCTCAGAGTCCATAAAATTGTTCCATGCATCTGTGTCTCTTATTCTGTCTCGCATATAGGGTTATCGTTACCATCTTTCAAATTCCATATATATGCATTAGTATACTGTATTGTTGTTTTTCTTTCTGGCTTACTTCACTCTGTATAATGGGCTCCAGTTTCATCCATCTCAGTAGAGCCATTTTTAATTTTATCGGGGATAAAGAAGAGGCTTCTAGCCTTGCAGCTTACTAGTCTGCAAGATCCAAGATGCTAAGAGCGCCTCTACTGGAAGACACTGGAACGAACCTCACATCCCTTTAAGACTACCTGGAGAAGCATTGTTAATCCAGACTCTTTTCAAAGTCACCTTCTTCCTGGCCAGGGGTGGGCATGAAACTGAGTCGACGGCCACCCCAGAACCCTGCCACGGGGCATGTCCCACCCAAATCACAGAAGCAAGCCCCTAGTCTCCAAAGAATTCTTGTCATCCATTCTCTCATTTACTTCTTGCAGCTTCTCTGAAACATAGGAAGTATCACCTTCTCAAAGGGGAAAAGTGAAGTACATTTGATGCCAATAGCAGAACACGCCCACCACAAGTTGTGACAACCAAAACTATCTCCAGATATTGTGACATACTCGTGCAGTGGGGGTGCGCACAGAGATAGGAGCACAAAATCACCCCCAGGCAGAAACATGTTCTTCTTATATAAGAACATAAATATTCCTATGATGCAGCTCAGGGCCTGGACTATGGTAAGCATACAATGAAATTAAATTTATGCTTATGAAAATGCATTTGTGGGGTGTGCGTGTGTGCCCATGCACACACACACGAACATGCTATTTGCACATAGTGGTTTCCAAAATAAATTGTCAAGGATACAAGATTTTTTGTTTTTCTGGGATGCATTCAATACTACTCTGTATTTATATTGCATTGTTAAAACAAAAGTAACAAAAAAAAAAAACGTTGCTGTTAATTGGAACTCAACAACTCTTTGTTCTTGGATTGGTGATTGTGTGTCTGTTGTTCATCTCTTTTGACTGATAACAGGTTCCTTTCAAACAATATTCACTTGGCGAAGAAAATGAATTTTCAGTGAAACAAGAAAACCCTTTCTCCATTCCATAAAAGAGACATTATCAGATCATTAAAGTATCGTTACATGTTGAGCTCCTAATGCACTGGTCTTTACTTGGGAGCACATGGCAATCTCAAGGAAGAATTTTTATTGCCAGATGAACAGATCAGGAAGTAAGATATTATGAAATGTGCTATTAGGCAGCAGATAAGTAATTAGGTGACAAGCAAGATACATTATTCGGCATTTCAAAATATTTCCACTTCATCACCAGTTCATTATGATCCCGCTTCCTCTCTCCTGGCCCACCAGGAATTTACATCAAGATTATTTACAAAAAAAAAATCATCAGGCTAAGTGAATTGTAATTAAGTCATATGATTGTTTTTAACACTACAATGAGCCTAAAGAGACAGGCATAAACAGGTTCAAATTACCACTGGCAGGCTGAATGATTGCTATTCTTGCCAGCAGGAAGGTGATGGTAAAATGGTGTTTTCGTTATTATTTCACATACACACACACAAAGGAACTGAGGAGCCATGGATGGTGCCACAAGAAGGGAGAATAGTTCAAACCGTAGTCAAGATGATTGTGCGTTTTTAAAGAGACTGCCCGTTGATTTGATGCCTTGACTAAGGTCTGGACTCAATAACAAATTCCCCAAAGGAAGAGCAATTAGCAAGCTACCTGGTTTCTGTGCAGCCTTCTGTCCCTATCACCACCTGCTTGTTTCAGTAAGGACTACTCAAGTGTTTCATGATATTAAGATTCACAGGTGCTATAACAGGGAAACCTTCCCGTCCCCTGGCCCTCTTTGAAAAACCAGGCATAAAGTTAGTGCCCATTTTATATGCATTGATCAATTTGGTAACCAACTGATTTAGTAAGAATAATAAGCAAAGTCCCTAGCTTTTTTTTTGTTGTTTTTTAATAGCCTTGACTTTTAAAAGAATTAAAATGCATTCTTCACTTAACATGATAATCTCTAGATCCATCCATGTTGCTGAAAATGGCATTTCTCATTCTTTGTTATGGCTGCATAATACTCCATTTACTTACATCTATTTTTTTTTATCCATTCATCTGTTGATGGGCATTTAGGTTGCTTCCAGGTCTTAGCTATTATAAATAGCAAAGAACATTGGGGTTAATATTGGGGTGATTGTATCTTTTCAAATTAGTTTTCATTTTTTCTGGATATATGTCCAGGAGTGGGATTGCTGGATCATATGGCAACTCTATCATTTTTTAAGGAATCACCATACTGTTTTCCACATACTAAGTGAAATACCACAAAGATACATATCATTTGATATCACTTATATGTGGAATCTTTTTAAAAATGATACAAATGAACTTACTCACAAAACAGAAACAGACTGACAGACATAAAAAAGAAACATCATTACAAAGAAAAAAGGAGTTGGGGGGATAAATTAGGATTTGGGGATTAACAGATACAGACTACTATATATAGAATAGATAATCAAGGACCTACTACATAGCACAGGGAACTATATTTAATATCTTACAATAACCTATAATGGCAAACAATCTGAAAAGGAATATATATTCATAAATTTATATGTATGTATAACTGAATCAAGTTGCTGTACACCTGAAACATTGCAAGTCAATTATAAGTCAATTAAAATTTTACAGGAAAAAATGTATTCTTTGGTCAGTTGGGTTTTTTCTCAAAGGAGATATTAGCTTGATAAATACAGAAGAGAGAAAGGAGGGAGAGAGGGATGGAGGAAGGAAGACGAGAGAGGGAGAAAGAAAGTAAATTTTCTTATATTCAGCATACCAAATGCTAGGGGAAGCATCTGCTCTTGGATTATTTCCTATAATAGCTACTGTAAAACTAGAGATAAGTCCCATTATTAGTATCACCTAATACATGTGGAAAGGATCAGAGAGAGAAAGCAATTCATTCAGTATCACATAGTTAACGATGCATCTTTATTTTACGTATACGTGTCTGTGCGTACACGTCTGTGTAACTGTGCTCACGTCACCTCCTAAGATGCTCCAGTGGCTTTCCCTTCTCTTAGGACAAAGAAGACAGGGAACCCACACAGCCCAGGCACCTCTCCACCTTCCTACCTCTCCCACCACCTCATACTTTCAGCCACTTGCCTTCCTCCAGTTTCCCAAATGTCCTTGTCCTTTGTTCTTAATCTCTCAGGGCTAAAACATTGCAGATACTGTTTCCTTGCCTGAAACACCCTAATTCATCCACTTAACCCCTTCCCTTCTTTCTTGTCAGATTCAGGGGGAGGCTTCCCTGAACTTCCATGACAGTATTAACAGCATCAGTTATCGATACTCTTCTCAGTGCATACCTCCCTCATTTATGACATCTATCTCATTTGCAACTTCACACCAATCTCTGTGATTTATTGATGAATGGATAACCCCTCTATTTTACTTTTTGTAACCCCATAGACTGTAGCTCGCCAGACCCCTCTGTCCATGGAATTCTCCAGGCAAGAATACTGGAGTGGGTTGCCATTCCCTTCTCCAGGGGATCTTCCTAACCCAGGGACTGAACCTGGGTCTCCTGCGTTGCAAGCAGATTCTTTACCAAAGAGTCAGACACGACTGAGTGACTAACACTTTCACTTCACTTTCACTTTCTATCACACTGGTGGCTCAGTGGTAAAGAATCCGCCTGCCAAAGCAGGAGCCACAGGAGACTTGGGTTAGATACCTGGGTCAGGAAGATCCCTTGGAGGAGGAAATGGCAACCCACTCCGGTATTCTTGCCTGGGAAACCCCATGGACAGAGGAGACTGGCAGGTGACAGTCCATGGGGTCACAAAGAGTTGGACATGACTGAGCAACAGAACACACACGTACCCACCTACTATTACGTGAGAAGCATCAAAGTTCAGGGACTGTTCCATTCACCAGTGTAGCCCCTGCACCTAGCACAGAGTGGCTCAACAGATCTTCATCGTGGGGATGAATACATGAACAAACGAATATGTATTTTAAATGCCGATATTTTTAAACACATGAGAAACAGTTCAGAATTTGACTGCCACACCAGCCAGTGAACCAGGGTGACCCAGGATAGTCTCAAGAGAAGAGAGTGATTCAGGACTGGGACACAGAGCAGGAGTTTTTACCCAGAGTGATCATCCATCATCATTAGTTTTGGGGAGAGCTAGTGATCGTATTACAAAGACTGTATCAGTCTCTGACTTCTGGCCCAGGCTTCTCGTAACTGTTTTAGAACTCTAAAACCATTTAGATCGAGAAACCTAAAGCCAGAGATCTGACAATTTTTTTTTATTTCCCTTAAAAATGATAGATCAGCCGTTTGGTGTTTTTCATAAATTCTTTGGCCAATGTTGCATTTTTCCATCCACATTTTGCATTAAGGATTTGCTATGAAAATGGCTGTAAGAGAGGAATTTAATGCAATTGTGATTTTTTAAAGCTCCATCTCTCTAATTAATACCCCAGAGGGGGGATTTTTTTCTAACATAATGGCCTTTCAGTGTTAAAAGGGCTTAATATTATGGTAAAATATGTTAACTTGCCTGACACTCTGACCCAAATGAAAGAATGAAGAGGGAGCGCATCTGTCTTCCCGGAGCTTCTGCCACCGCAAATGGTGTTGTTTTCGGTATTTTCATAATGAACTAATCAACTGCTTATTCACTAATTGCGTCTACATTAAAAACTTATTACCCTGGAAAAGGGCTGCTCTGCCATTGACCTTCTGACTAGAGGAGAGGGGATGAGGATCACATGGCAACCGTAAGGCAGAAGAAATGGCCAAACCCAGGGCAAGGATATCTTTCTCTTCACTGAAACAGGCATGAGGCTTTCTGTGGGGCTGTCATACACAAGGAGTTGGAAGTCCAAAATCTGGAAGCTGCTTCTGCTTTGCTAGGTAGGGTCCATGCCTCAGTGGGCTTCACAATGCTAACCAAAAACAATTCTAATGATGACACTTACTCATGGGGCAAAGTGGTTGTGCCAGGCACAATGATGCACAATCTCCACTGCTACCAATAAGGAATGTGGGGCTCAGACAGGTCAAATGACTTGCCGAAAGCCACACAGCTGGTCAGTGTCACAAGTAGATATAAATCATACCCTTCTAACTACATCTCCTGGGTGCCAAGCCTCTCAGGGGATGCTGGAAAAATGAGAAACTAGATGTTGACTAGATTTAGAGCAAATCCAAGATCTCTAGCTGTTCCTAAGCTCTCATTGCTCCCTGGCCAGCTGTCTTCCAAGACTCCCTCCTCTCTTTCATGATGTGAAACAATGCTATAGAGAAACAATGCTTTGCAGTTCACCAAGGCACACAGGAAGAATACATTTCCCAGCCTCCTTTGTGGGTAGACTTGGACCATGTGATTACATGTTAACCAATGGAGCACTGGCAAAAGTGATGGACCTCAGGCTACTGCTATGGCAATTCGGGAGGCCATATGCTTGGAGGGCATTGCTAAAAGAGCTATACTGCCGGATGTACAGCAGAGTTTGTATAAATAAGAAATAAAGGTTTATTGTATTAAGCTACTGAGTTTCTAGGCTTTTTCAATCACTGATGCATAGCCTAGCCTCACTTAACTAATCTCCCCTCTCAAAGAATAATCAAAAGTCTATTCTTCATTCAGTTGACAGATTTTATTAAGTACCTCTTGCATCCAGAGAGACAAAGGCGATCGAGGCTGACATGATCTTATCTCTACGATGGTTAATTCTAGGTATCATCTTGACTGGGCCACAAGATGCCCAGATGTTTGGTCAAGGCTTCTGGGTATGTCTGAGAGTGTTTCTGGATGAGAACATTTGAAGCAGCAGAGTGAGTAAAGCAGATCACCCTCCCAACTGTCGGTGGTCCTCACCTGAAGACCTGAGTGGAACAAAAGGCTGAGCAAGAGCGACCTTCACCTACCTGACTGTCTGAGCTGAGGTATTAG
The DNA here is from genome assembly GCF_054371585.1 of Giraffa tippelskirchi. Taxonomy (NCBI): domain Eukaryota; kingdom Metazoa; phylum Chordata; class Mammalia; order Artiodactyla; family Giraffidae; genus Giraffa; species Giraffa tippelskirchi. Next base: position 29,510,352 of record NC_137287.1, read on the forward strand.
TATTCCCTTACCTTCAGACTCAAACTAAAACATCAACTCTTCCTGGGTCTCAAGTCTGCCAGATTTTGAACTGGAACTTCCAGTTACAGAAAAATAGAGGTGGTAAGAGACATAGAATGATAAAGATAGAGACAGAGATAAAGACAGATAGTGATAGAGATAGTGATAGAGATAGTGATAGAGAGATAGCAGTAGAGACAGAGATAAAGGTAGAGATATAAAGACACATCTCCTACTGGTTCTGGTTCTCTGATTAATGCACCCTTAAGAAAAATGCTAAGTAGACAAACACAAAATTAAAAAACAACAACCTGGGATACCTTAGACGCAGGCTGGGAATCATAGGTGGTTGGGAAAAGGCTCTCCAAGGAGACAATACTGTTTTAAAATGTAGCTTTTATTATATTCCGGTATGACAAGGCCAACAGATCAGGAGACCTGGAAATGTTTACCGTTGAAAAGATAGCCTATTACATTCTTAGATTCCAAGAGGATGGGGCATGGCACACCACGTGGGGCCATGTGGGGAAGCACCAGGGCCAGGGAGCACCAGGGAGGCAGAGTGAGGAGCCAGGAGAAAGCGTGCACACTGTGGTTTCTATTGTGGTTTCTGCAACAAGAAACAGGAGAGGCAGAGTAAAGAGGTTTAGGAATGGTTAGTTACTTTGAATAATTTTGGTTGGCTCTGAGACATAAAAGCCATCCCTAATTGTCTAGTACCTAGACCTTGGTGATAAAGGTAGAGGATGAGTGAGTGATCTAGAGTGTAGAAACCCTGAGGGAGGTGGCTGGGGGGTCTGCACTCTAGATTGGTTGGTTTGCATATGAAAGGCTCTCTTGAGATGAGTCTTTTACTGTCTCCAGGCATTGGCTACCTCTGGGATGGAGAGACCCACCAGGGTCCAACAAGGTCAAAAGATGTCAAAGCATCAAACAGAGAAACTAGAAGATGTGGTTCTTAACAGGCATGTGAGCTGAGACCTGACTAATGGAAAGCCATCAATCGTGAGAAGAGCAAGAAGGTAGACTCTAATCAGAGAGAATAGCGTAGAAAATCAAATAAGTGAGACAGAAAAGGAGTGACCAGAAATACAGGGAGAAGACCAAGTCAAGGGAGGAGAGTGTTCCAAGGAGACGAGTGTGCCACTAAGAAATGGAGTAAAATAAGAATGGAAGCATATTCTCCTAATGAAAAAATAAATTTTAGTATTCTACACACTGCCTCCTTAGCTTCCCTACTTTCTCCGTGATAGTCTGGCTTCTTTGCCCAGAAGCACCCCGTGAAGGTAACTGGTGACTTCACACTGGATCACATCCAGTGGTTTTTCTTTTGCCCTTATTTTGATAGTATCTCTGCAAAATTTGAGGGTAAGTACCAGGTACACAGCAGTAAACAGACAAAAATATCTGCCCTCATGGTTGTGACATTCTAGTGGGGATGAAAGACAATACAACAGAAAAATGTATAATGTTAGATAGTAGTGCCAAAATGAAGTAAAGCAAAGCAGGAAAAGAGAGAGCATGGGATGAGGAGGAGACTTTGATTAGAAATTGCTAGGAAAGACCTCGCCAATCTTCCTAGCCAGCCATGCCAAGAAATGTACACTTGATCTTCAAGAGAAAGCTGAGCACCAAAGAATCGATGCTTTTGAATTGTGGTGCTGGAGAAGACTCTCGAGAGTCCCTTGGACTGCAAGGAGATCGAGCCAGTCAATCCTAAAGGAAATCTACCCTGAATATTCACTGGAAGCACTGACGCTGAAGCTGAAGCAAGCTCTAATACTTTGGCCACCTGATGCCAAGAGCCAATTCACTGGAAATGACCCTGATTCTGGGAAAGGTTGAGAGCAGGAGGAGAAGAGGATGATAGAAGATGAGATGGTTGGGTGGCATCACAGACTGAATGGACATGAGTTTGAGCAACCTCCAGGAGATGGTGAAGGACAGAGAAGCCTGGTGTGCTGCAGTCCATGGGGTCAGAAAGAGGTGGACACAACTTAGTGACTGAACAACAACAAAGGAGGTATTCTAAGTCTGGGAGGCACGGGAGTCCCATGACCAGATCTGTTTATCAAAAGAGCTAAGATGTGAAGAGGGAGTGAGAAGATGCTCCAGCAAAAGCCCAGAAGCATGAAGGAGTAACATATACCTGTGAGGACTGTTAGTGGTCTGACATTGCTGCAATGGAGAGAGGAACTAGGTGACAAACCACAGTCTTGGGCAAGTCCTTTCACTTATTAGGACCTGGGTTATCTCATGTATGAAATGGAAGATACTACAACTAACATTTGCAGGATCAAAGAGGGCATGTATGAAATCCCAAGCACAATCTCCTGCAAACAGTGGGTATTCACAAATGATAGCTACTATTATGACAATGACTTCCCATTGAGAATTTTATGGCAGGAGAATCACGGGCTCCAGACACTGAGCAGCTGATAATATCTGCCATTTTCTTTTTTAAAAATTTTAGTTATTTATTTCTTTTTGGTGACACTGGGTCTTCATTGCTGCGCATGAGCTTTCTCTAGTGTGGCAAACAGGGGCTACTCTTCATTGCGGTGTTTGGGCTTCTCAATGCGGTGGCTTCTCTTGCTGTGGAGCACAGGCCCTAGGTGCACCGGTTCAGTAGTTGTGGTGCACGGGCTTAGGTGATCCTCAGTATATGGGATCTTCATGGACTAGGGATCCAACGTATCTCCCCTGCATTGGCCAGTGGGTTCTTATCCACTGTGCCACCGAGGAAGCCCTGCCATTTTCTTCAAGGCTCTACTGAGAGTTGTACTTAAGGTTGTGTGAGAGCTGGACCATAAAGAAAGCTGAGCGCCAAAGAATTGATGCTTTTGGACTATGTGTTGGAGAAGACTCTTGAGAGTCCCTTGGACTGCCAGGAGATCCAACCCATCCGTCCTAAAGGAAATCAATCCTGAATATTCATTGGAAGGACTGATGCTGAAGTTGAAACTCCAATCCTTTGGCTACCTCATGCAAAGAACTGACTCATTGGAAAAGACCTGGATGCTGGGAAAGATTGAAGGCAGGAGCAGAAGGAGATGACGGAGGATAAGATGGTTGGATGGCATCACCAACTCGATGGACATGAGTTTGAGCAAGCTCTGGGAGTTGGTGATGGACAGGGAAGTCTTGCGTGCTGCAGTCCATGAGATCGCAAAGAGTCAGACACGACTGAGTGACTGAACTTAACTGAACTAAGCCCACCATATGGGGCCAATGCTGCTTCTTGGGCCTGATTCAAAACCTCCCCACTGTTTTTATAAAGATCTGTTGACATGATTTATTGGGAATTCTGTCCATTAACATTTTTAAATGTTCAATAAATCCTCCAACCAGGCTAGTAAATTAATCTTAATAAATTCACAGCAGAAACAGCTTTGCTTGTTGATCAGCACATGATAATGTGTTCGCTCCCCTCTCTGTTATAAGAAGGGATGGTGTGTGTGGAGCTGAAGCCCCTGAAGACAGAGGGAAAAGACGCTGAAAAGTGCCTTCTCCACTCACAGAGGAGGAGTCTTAGCCCACCTCAGCCTCAGTTTCCCTATCCATCCAACAGGACAAAAGATGTAACAGAAATTTGTCCAAACTTATGACGCATGATACATTGTGACCAAGTGCCAACAATCCCATGAAACCAAGGTTAGTTTACCATTTGAAAATCAATGTAATATGAACATTATAATATTAACAATCATATGACTATTTCAATGGATGCAGAAAAATCATTTGCTAAAATTCAATACTATTACTGATAAAAACTTTCCACAACCTAGGAATAAAGGAGAAATTTTCAGCTGATAATGGACATCATACTTAATGGTAAGATACCCAATAGTTTCCTAGTAAAGTCAGAAAACAAGGCAAGAACACCCACTTTCACCATATTTATTCAATATTTTATTAGAAGTTCTAGTAAGCACATGGAGAAGGCAATGGCACCCTACTCCAGTACTCTTGCCTGGAAAATCCCATGGATGGAGGAGCCTGGTAGGCTGCTGTCTATGGGGTTGCACAGAGTCGGACACGACTGAAGTGATTTCACTTTCACTTTTCACTTTCATGCACTGGAGAAGGAAATGGCAACCCACTCCAGTATTCTTGCCTGGAGAATCCCAGGGACTGGGGAGCCTGGTGGGCTGCCGTCTATGGGGTTGCACAGAGTCGGACACGATTGAAGTGACTTAGCAGTAGCAGTAGCAGTAAGCACAATAAAGCAAGGAAAGGAATCCATGTCAGAAATTGTCTTTATTATTAGAATTCCTTCCCTTTGGAACCTACAAAAAACATAAAATAAACCTATCACAACTAATAAATGATTTCAGCAAGATCGTAGGATACAAGATCAATATATAAGACTCAACTGTATTTCTATAGAATATTAATAGGCTACTAGAAACTGAATGTGAATAAAGATACCATTTGAGATAACATAAAAATACTAAATAGTTAAGAGATAAATCTGACAAAAGAGGTGCAAGCCCTATACACTGAAACCACACAACCCTACCGAGAGAAATTTATAAAGACTTTAAAGGGATAAGACACTGGGTTCTTGGTTCAGAAGATTCAGTGTTGTTAAAATTTTGCTGTCAATTTTCCCCAAATTGGTATATAAATTCAGTGCAATACCAATCAAAACCCAAGCAGACTTCTTTTTTTTACAGAGGTGACATGCTGATTCTAAAATCCATACAGAAATTCAAAAGGTCTGTAACAACCAAAGCAACTCTAAAAAGTAGAATTAAGTTGGCTTAGAAATGGTAAATAATTTTCCCAAGGTCAAATGAAGATCATGCCTCTCTCCTTCCTTCAATGACACGTCATTGCCCTTATTGCCCTTCTCCCGAGTACCTGTCCTAGGCAGGTGTTTCCAAACACACTGTTTCATTGTCATCCTTGCTATGACCCTAGAAGTTTATTAGCTTCCTTTACAGACAAAGAAACTGAGGCCCAAGTGACATATGGTGAAACTAACTAAGTAACTCATGGTCTTTAAGAAAAAGAATATGGGCTGACTTAGAACTTCTCCCTCATTCTGGCAAATAAAAAACACTGTAGATAAAATACTCACAGTAAGACTGAAGATTGAGAAGAGTCATCTTTGGACAGACATAGGGTAACTACTCCAACGTAATAAAATAGAATGTGCTCAAAACCACTTCTTCTTCTTCTTGTATCAGGATTTTCTCATGTAAATGAGTAACTTAATTTGCTTTCCTTTCAAAAGCACTTGCTATTGAAGTCTTTTTCGAGTGTCTGACATCTCTCACAACAATGGTCATATACCCATAAGATAATAGCTATCCACTAAGTCACATCTCAACAAAATCCTGTGTGTAACACACAGTCAAGGCCCAGGAGTGGCCTACTTATTTCCAAGTTCACTCACTCTACCCCAATTCTATCATGGGGAAAAAAAAGAAATTGAGACAAGCTTTGAATTTGTCTTAATGGAATTTGACTTATCATTCCAGCAGTCAGCCCCATGTATCAATATTAAAGATGCACTCTACACCTGACACAGTGATTGATGCTAATGCAAGGTACCAAAAACAGCATCCTTACTTCTCTAAGTGTTTTTCCTCAACAGTCCTATTAGAATCACCTGCCAGTCTGGTTTAATTTGTTTCTTAATGACTCCTCTATCCACACAAGTATCTCTTGTCCCTGTTTCCCCCCAACCAAGAGAATTATACCATTTTATGTGCATGCATGCATGCTCAGTTGTATCCAACTCTTTGACATCCCATAGACTGTAGCCCACCAGGCCCCTCTGTCAATGGGATTTTCAAGGCAAGAATATTGGAGTGGGTTGCCATTTCCTACTCCAGGGGATCTTCCTAACACAGGAATCGAATCTGAGTCTCCTGGGTCTCCTGCACTGGCAGGCGGATTCTTTTATCACTGAGCTATACTAACTCATAAATCTAAAAAAAATCATGTTTATTTTCCTTATCCTTCTATACCAGCTAGGTCTCCAAGAACCTGAAACTGATATGCATACTCTCTGTCTCCAAGAAAAAGCTCTCTCCCACCTCCTTCCAAACATCCACCCTTCTGACTACTTTTGCTAAACCTTATATTACCTACTTGAGGACATTGGGGACCCTATGGGCCAATTCATCTGCTATTGACAGCCACATCTGAGGTCCCCCTCCGCCATCACGTTTCCCCCTCCCCTACAATAAAATCTCCAAGGAAGAAAATCATTAGCAACTCCCATTTCTAGCACCACTGGGGAAAATAACAAGAAAGGGGTTTTTCTAATAGGGCAGCATCCAGACTCTCCAACCTCCAACCCTGGCCCATCAAAACTTTATCTTGCATGTGGTGGTTCCCAAAGGGTGCAATGCCCGTAAAAGAGACTGGTAGATACAGGACTTGGGGATTGAAGACAGGGAAATACAGAGACAGGAAGATACGTTCATCACTGCCTGGGTCCTAGACTTGGGTCTGGGCCATTATGGGGAGTCAAGATGGCTGGGTAGAAAAATGCCTTTGAGTTTCTATGGACATGGCATCTTAGCTGTAGGGGGACAGTTGAGGTTGAGATGCGGAAAGTGCCAAAAGTCAAGACCAAGATGAAAGAGATGGGTTAACTGGTTCAGAAGCTGGTCAGAAAAAAAAAAAATGTGGCCACATAGGTGAAGAGAACTTGTTTAGAAATACGGCAGCATTGTGAGAGTGTTAGGGTCCAGCTCTGAGGTGAGGCTACCCATGTGGATGGCTGGGTCTGATGACACAAAGGCCTGGGCAGCTGGGAAAGATGTCCTCAGTGATGTGACAAAGAGTGACCCACTGAAGTAGCAGAGGTCCATCCTCCCCTAATTTTGAAGGCATCACAGACATCTCCCAAAAGCCATGGAACCCTGGAGCCTGAGCTCCCACAGCCTATCATTCTCTCTGCTCTCTACCTCCTGGAACCCGCCAGGACAGAGAACTCTGAGAATTTCCATGGCTCCTTTGAAATATAGGTCTTTGGCTCTCATCAGGGTTTGCCTTTTCCAACAGATTATTTATAATGCTTTGGCTCAAGTGCCAACTTTTCAACTCCTCTTGCCATGGAAAATGAGACTAGGGAGAGAAACCAGGGCCATTTTGACACCATTATCTATCCTGAGGCTGAGAATTTACTTGTTTCCTTGAAGCCATCCAGTCTGAAAAGGAGAGCGCTGCTTTCTTCCCACCTTGTCTCAGCCAGAGGCAGCGAAATTAGAGGACTTCAGGGAGACATCATCCCCTTCCTGTCGGAAAGTTCCCAGCAGAAGTATTCTGATAGGTCTATGGACATATGTGACAAGGAGCTCGTTAAGTGCTAGGAGCTGTATCTTTCAACTGAGTCCAGGGAGGTATAAAAAAAACAGTCCCCAGAGAGCACATACTAGAATTTCCTCATCAGATTTTGGTTCTCATATTTGATGCTCGAGTGTGGTCCTCCTGATTTGATTGTACTGGTGAAACATGACCCAATATTCATTAGATATGCCCCCACATGAGGGGCTTCCCTAATGGCAATAGCGGTAAAGAACCTGTCTGCCAATGCAGGAGACGGCAAGAGACATGGGTTCGATCCCTGGGTTGGGAAGATCCTTTGGAGGAGGGCATGGCAACTGACTCCAGTATTCTTGCCTGAAGAATCCATGCACAGAGGAGCCTGGCGGGCTACAGTCCATAGGGTCACAAAGAGTTGGACACGACTGAAGTAACTTGGCACGCACGCAAACCACGTAGGACCTTCTAGCCTTCTGTTTTGGGCTGCAGTATTTCGTGGAAATAATAACTTGAAGGGACCAGGACCATTTATGCAGTGTAAAATACGAGGGGAAGAACAATCTCAATCAACATGTGTCAGTGAACACTCTAAGCAAAACAAATAACAGGCAGATAGGAAGCCCCTGGTGGTCTAGTGGTTGAAAATCCACCTGCCAATGCAGGGGACATAGGCTCAGTCCCTGGTCCAGGAAGATCCCACATGCCAAAAGGCCACTGAGCCCCTGTGTCACAATTACTGAGCCCATGCTCTGGAGCCCACGCTCCACAACAAGAGAAGCCACTGCAATAAGAAGCCTGAGCATCGCCACTGGAGAGTAGGACTGCAGCATCCCAGGCTTCCCTGTCCTCCACCATCTCCCGGAGCTTGCTCAAACTCATGTCCATCGAGTCGGTGATGCCATCCAACTATCTCATCCTATGTTGCCCCCTTTTCCTCCTGCCTTCAATCTTTCCCAGCACCAAGATCTTGCCAATGAGCTCTTCACATCAGGTAGCCAGAGTAATAGAACTTCAGCTTTAGCATCAGTCCTTCCAATGAATATTCAAGTTGATTTCCTTTGGAAATGACTGGTTTGATCGCCTTGCTAAACCTCTCTCCGTCCCTCACTGCTCACTAGCCATGCTAACCCTCTGTCTATGCCTGGAGCACATCAGCTCACTCTGACCTCAGGGCCTGTGCTCCTCGGTTTCCTCTACCTGGAACTCTCTTCCTTGGGTCTTCAGTCTTCCATAGAAGGGACCTCACTAACATCCAGGCATCAAGTCTCTCCACCTCCCATGATGTCACTGTCCCAGAGTCTTTCTAGCCTTCACCCACCACAGTATAAAATTAATTTATTTCTTACTTGTCAATTTTCTCCTTTCCCCACTAGAATACAGTTTCTCTGAGAGTAGACAGCTTGTTTGTCTTATCACCCACTTTATCTCCTGTGCCTAGAACATAGTTAGGCCCTTGGTGAAAATGGTGAAAAGAAAACCAAGAGTGAAAAAAAGAGGAATCATGTGAGCTCTCTAGGAGCAGGGATGGAAGGGAGTGAGACCTGGGCACTGAATGGTCCCAGTGAGCTTCACCCAGGGGACAGACTGGAATCCAGGTCTTGGAGAACGGGCAGATGATCTGACACCTCCATGAGCTATTCTCCTCCCAAGAGCTAAGACACCTATAGGTGTTGGATGCAGGGGATGCTATGATGATATAGAAATGTCACAAATGTTTATCCAGAAAAAAGCATATGCTCAAAGGATGCTCTGATGAGTGAACCAAGAGTGGCTCATGTCCACTTCTGTCAAACTCCTAAGTGACATTCAATTCATTCTATGGACTTCCCTGGTGGTCCAGGGGCTAAGACTCCACACTTCCAATGCAGGGGGCCCAGGATCGATCCCCGGGTTCGATCCCAGGGAACTAGGTCCCACAGGCCACAACTAAGAGTTTGTATGCCGCAACTCCAGCTCCTGCATGCCACAACTAAGACTCGGTGCAGTCAAATAAAACAAATATTTAACTCATCTTAGGCAAGGGAACGGGTTTCCCAGCTGGCTCAGTGGTGACGAACTGCCTGCCAAAGAAGGAGACTCAGGTTCCACCCCTTGATAAGGAAATGGCAACCCACTCCAGTATTCTTGCCTGGGAAATCCCACAGACAGAAGAGCCTGGAGGGTGCGAGGAGAGAGCAAATTAGCCAAGATGGCATGGTCAGGCTCTCTCGCCCCACAGCCCCTCGGTCTTGCCCTGCGTTTTGTAAATAATGTTTATGTAACAGATGAGATCATTTGTAGCACTGCGCATGCACATCACAAGGCACTCGCTTGGTCACGAGCTGCTTTGTGTGGTACGCCTGTAAGAGCTTCACCACGAAAGCCCTGGCTGGGCATTGGGGCTGGCTACATTGGAGTGGCATCATGGTTATGCTATATGAGGTTATGTCACGGCTATGTTATTGCTGCATTATGGTTCTGTTGTGCTGCTGCTACGGCTGCTCCTTCCAGCCTCTTAGCTCACGCCTTGCCTAGCCTGGCTTCAGGGAACAGTGCGGAGAGTATGAACAGTGAGACATTTGGTGTCATGAGCAGGATCAGCGATACAGCAGGCTATGGTCCATGGGGTCACAAAGAGTCCGGCACCACTTAGCGACTGAACAACAACAAGGCAAGGGAACAAGACCTTTGCCAATCCTGAACTCCTTCTCAGAACTGAACAATATCAGGCCCCTTCTCTCATATCTCAGGAAGTCATTCTCAGGAACTTCCATGAGCCACTGGGAGTCTGAAGACAAATCAACATCATAAACCAAGGTAGCCTATACCACTTATGTATCTAGGAAGGAACAGCCTTCTGGGAACCATCCCCTGAAACCCAAGCCCTGGAGTACTTTCTAGAAACAGGGACGGGAAAGAAGGATTTGTTGAGGGCATATAATGTGCTAGGTACCATGCCCCAGCAGTTCACAAGAGCTAACAGGTAACTTCCACCACAATTCTTAGAGATGGGCCTTGTTTTCCCAGGGTGGGTCTTGTTTTCCCAAGGAATCAATATTGTTGCTGACAGTGCTAGTTGAGTGGAGTTTGTTGTTGTTTCAATCATCTTAATCATCTCTTCCTACGTTTAGAGGTGTTTGGGGAGGTGCCCATCTTAAGAGTCTTGAAGAGAGATGGAATCATCCTCCCAAAAGTTGAAAAGACCAGGTAGTTGCTTTCCCAGCCTCCCTTGCTGCTCAGGAAGGCACATGTGACTAGACTTGGCCAATCAAATGCATCAGTCAGCAACACCTAGTTGGGAGCAAAACACCATGGCAACATACAGGGTCCTGGGAGGGCAATAGAGGGTCCTCAGAGGACAGCTTCTGTGGCAGGGTTTTGATGGTGGTTCTGGCTGTTGAGTCTCTCTCAGTCTCTGCTTGTTTCACAAGCTAGTTTCCCAGTGCATGTGTGTGTGCTCAGTCGCTCAGTCATGTCAGACTCTTTGTGACACTCTGGGCTGTAGCCCGCCAGGCTCTTCTGTCCATGGGATTCTCCAGGCAGGAGTGGGTTGCCATGCCCTCCTCCAGGGGATCTTCCTGACTCAGGAATTGAACCTGCATCTCCCGTGTCTCCTGCATTGCAGGCAGATTTACCGCTGCACCACCGGGGAAGCCCTTAGTTTTCCCAGACACCCTGGAAATTCTACGAGCTCCTTAATATCCCTTCAACAAATTTGTTTCCAGCGAGAATTATGCAGAGGCAGGTCCCTTTGCTTGCAACTAAGAACTCAGGCTGATGCAGCCTTGGAGAAGACAGCGAGGTCATTCAAGGATTTGGACACTGGTCAGTATGACAGCCGGAGAAGGCCATGGCATACCACTCCAGTACTCTTGCCTGGAAAATCCCATGGACGGAGGAGCCTGGTAGGCTGCAGTCCATGGGGTCGCTAAGAGTCGGATATGACTGAGCGACTTCAGTTTCACTTTTCACTTTCATGCATTGGAGAAGGAAATGGCAACCCACTCCAGTGTTCTTGCCTGGAGAATCCCAGGGACAGCGGAGCCTGGTGGGCTGCTGTCTATGGGGTCGCACAGAGTCAGACACGACTGAAGTGACTTAGCAGCAGCAGCAGCAGCAGTATGAGGGCAGAGCCCATGCTGTCTCCACTATATCTACACTGCTCTGGGAAAATGCTGATCCCATTTCACAGATGAGGCATAGAGAGGAGAGGTAACCACCCAGCCTGGAATTGACTGTAAGCTCCTGGTTCTCTCTAATGTACCATGATTCACATTCTGTTTCACCACTCTTCACCACAGCTTCTTGACATAAAAATCTTGTTTCAAACTAAGGAGCCCATAATAAAAGGAATGAGACCCCAAACATGAATAGAAGCAGGAACTTCCCAGACAGAGAGATAGGGGTTCTCTTTGCAAAACAAGATTAAAGCCTGTGATCATGGCCAGTTCCTGGGAAAGTGGGAACAGGAAAATGATTAACAGCAGGGCGGGGATGGTCTCCTTCCTGGGAGCAAGCAGGGAGGACAGCTGAGAGGCGGTGACACTGATCTGCTCTGACCCTGTTTTCATATGTGGGAAATAGGAATAACATCACTTCCTGCACAGGTCTGCCTGAGAACATCAGCGCAGGAATTTTAGCAACAATCTAGAGCACTTAAAATAAGCCATTCGCTGTTTGAAGGGTTTTTCCTATATGAATTCTTTCACTCCTCACCAAAACATGAATTGGGCACTATTGTGATCTCTGCTTTCCTAAAGAGAAAGTGGGGTATAGAAAGTTTAAGTGAGTTGTCTAATTACAGCAAATAACGGGGACAGCTGGGATTTGAACCCAGGGATCCTAGTTCCAAAATCAGAGACCCTCAGGATTGTGCTAATCAAGTTTTATAATGGATGCAATAGAGTTTTGTGACCATAAATTGCTTCACACAGATTAACAAAAAAAATGTACTTGATGCCAGGATAGACTAGAGTCTCTGAGTAAGGAGACATATATCTGTCTTGTAGCTCTGCACCCGGCACCATGGTTAGCCTTACCACAGGCATAGAAATCATGTTGGTGGAATGAATGAATGAATGAATGAATGAACACATAAGATGAGGATTCAGATGGTAGCAAGGAGATGGGAAGGAAAGAGCCACGTGGAACCAAGAAAGAGTAGCGTATAGAAACGTCGCTCTAAATAGGGATCCTCTGAGGCAGGCTTGAAAAGCCCTCAGCCAAGTTTCCAAAGCAAACTTGCAAATCACTTCCATATATCTGTTGTATCAAAAAAAAAAAAAACACTCCATAAATGTTCCATTTCTTCATGGCTTCATTCTTCAACAGGGAACACCGTACAGAGTCATGCGCAACCAGAAGTGTGCATAGGGTTCTGTGGATAAACAGCATCCTACAGGTGTCCCCAGCTTTTGGTGTGCACGGTTGTGTAAGGACGTAATTTCACACTGTATACAATCAGACCTCTCAGTGAACGTCTGCAGGACCGGGCACATACGCCCACGTGCACACAGTTAATAATGGGCTAACACTAATTTGAACTTACTATGTGCCAGGCTCTGTCTTAAGCACGTTGCAAACATCATCACATTAAATCCTCGCAGTGGATACAGTGGCACCCAGGGATGCATGTGGATGTGTGCATAGCTGTTTCTGAGCTGCACATACACAGATTTTTTCCCTGGGGGAAGCACAGGTTCAGACTGGCTGTCAATTTTCAGCTGCTTAACCCAAGCTCTATGAATAACGCCAGGAAGGCACACTTTCCTGGGCTGGAAGGAGTAACAATGAATTAAAAGCTAGATCATAAAGTCCTTTCAAAATACCATCCACTTGAGAAACAGCAGACACCCAGCCTGCGTTTTCTTGCTGTGTAAACACATTCCTACCACCCCACTCACTTAAATAAGGCTCACTCCACTTTGGCAACCCCGCAAACACATTTTTTTTTTTTTACAGTTTCTTTTTCAAAAACAAGATTGCTCCCTCGGCAACTGTTTCCAAGCACATTCCCTCATTCTGGGAGAGGGAAGGAAAAAGCAAGAGAAAGCCTCTTGTTACTATACAGGGAACACAGAACAGGGGCAGAGAGAGAGATGTGGGGAACATGCTGAGAAGCCAGTGGGACAGGAAGATGTATTTCCCCCAAATAAAATTAGCCAAATGCTCCCCTGACCCAGCGATGTATCCCCAGGACCCAGTAATTTTGAGTTCTTTTTAAGGCTATGGTCTGGGTTCCCCAACTAGGATTGTCCTCTTCTGCACTGTATGTGCTTGCATGCGTGTGTGTGTACACACATGCGCACATGCATGCAATTAAAGGTCAGAAGCCCTCCCAGAAGCAGTCAAAATTATCTCCCTCAAAGAGGGGACATCTTTTGAACAATAACATTTTCTCCACAGTCTGTGGACTACTGACAGCAACAAAAATAGTCCCCAGGGCAGGGCTTGGGGGTAGGGCAAGGATAAGAGACTAGAAGAAAAGAACTCGGTCCACCCCATTCTATGCCTTTCGTTCAATGACTAATTCTGTTCCACTCAATTCATTCTATTCCATCTGATCCGAATATCTTACTCTACATCACTCCCTAGCTTCCACGGCACGCTATTCCCTTCTCAGACCTTCCATCACTGAAATTCCCACTCCTCCCATTCTACCTCATCTCCGTCCACTCTGTCCTAATCTACTTCCAGGTCATCTCATTCCATTGAAAGTCAAGCTCTTCCATTGCAAGCCCCAGTGTCCCAGTTCATTCCATTTCATCCCATTTCATCGTTGCAGCATCTTCTTAACCATTTCAATCTGTTCCAATAACTCCTGCCAGAAATATTTCAACAGGATCGGCAATGAGACCAGTCCCTGGTGCCACGAGGGGTCTGGAGAGATGGGCTGAGCCCCCATCTTTGCGCTCTCTCTTTTTTTAAATTTTTTTAGTTTATTTGTATTTTTGGTGGTGCTGGGACTTCATCACTGTGCCAGGACTTTCTCTAGTTGCAGTGAGTAGGGGCTACTCTTTGCTGCGGTGCACAGGTTTCTCATTGTGTGGGTTCCCTTGTTGTGGAGCACGGGCTCTAGGGCCTGGGCTTCAGTAGTTGTGGCTCACAGGCTCTAGTTACCCTGTGGCATGTGGAACCTTCTAGGGCCAGGGACCAAACCTGAGTCCTCTGCATTGGCAGGAGAATTCTTATCCACTCTACCATCACGGATGTTGTGCACTCTCAGTACAGCGTCAGAAGCCATCCTTATGAAACAAAATAAGGACCATATCACGCTATGGTCTTCACAGACCCAGCTGAATCAAGAATCATGGGCAAGGGCTTCCCTGGTGGTTCAGTGGCTAAGACTCTGCATTCCCAATGCAGGGGGCCCCAGGTTTGATCCCTGGTTGGGGAACTAGATCTCACATGCCACAACTATGACCTAACACAGCCAAATAAATCAAAAGGATCATAGGCAAAACATCTGAATGCTTAACTCTCTACACAAATCTCCATGCTTTGGTGCCATGTAGAATAGAGGTAAGAGCATAAACTTGGAAGCCACATTAATAAATGGTGAAATTCCAGATCTTCTTAGAAGCTGTAATAGACAAGGTTATGTACCTAACAGCCTTAAAAATGTCAGTGGCTGGACTTCCCTGGTGGTCCAGTGGTTAAGAATCCACCCGCCAATGCAGCAGACCTGAGTTCGACCCCTGGTCCGGGAAGATTCCACATACTGTGGGGCAACAAAGCCGATGTGCCACAACTACTGAGCCCTCATGCCCTAGAGCCCATGCTCTGCAACAAGAGAGTAGCCCCCACTCGCCACAACTAGAGAAAGCCTGCGTGCTCCAATGAAGACCCAGCACAGCCAAAAATAAATAAAGTTAAAAAAAATCAGTGGCTGAAAATAAAGTTTTATCTCTCACTCATGACTCACAGCTCTCACACATTGGATGGGGGCTCTGCTCCATGGTAGCCTCACTGTCAAGACCGAGAGCAGGCTGTGTCTGGAACATTGACCATCACCACGGTGGGGGGCAGGGAGAGCATGTGGCAGTGTATGTATTAGCACTTAAAGCTTCCACCCAGAAGAGATGCACTTCATTTCTGCTCACATTTCACTGTCCTGAAAAAGTCATGCCCTTCCACTCATGTTCAAAGGTCGGGGAAGAGAAATCACACACTGGCTGCAGGAGATGTGGGTTCAATCTTGGGTTGGGAAGATCCCCTGCAGGAGGAAATGGCAACTCACTCCAGTATTCTTGCCTGGAAAGTCCCATGGACAGAGGGGCCTGGTGGGCTACAGTCCATGGGGTCACAAAGAGTCAGACACAACTGAGCCCACATGCACAGCACAGAGAAAGACAAAGACCAGAGAAATGTTTATGTTCTTGGGAGGAGAATGGGAAATATCTGATGGGCAACACTGATGACGATCACACCAGCTGGGTTTCCATAGGCCCCTAATTTCATTTTCTTGAGCCTCAGTTTTCTCACCTGTAAAATGGGGATAATTAGAACCTACTTCTCAGGTCTATTGTAAATGATGAGATAGGAAAAGAAAGAACCCAGCACACAGCAGGTGCTTAATAGACATGAATTCCCTTTCCCAAACCTCTGCATTTACCTCCCTGCCAACCTCCTCGAAAAAAAAAACATCAGAGACACAAACTAGATGGCTCTTATCTGGGGATAGGGAGGTGCTCTTCAGCCTCACTCCTACCTCCCTTCCAGCCCTCAGATCTGTTGCCTCTCCCCGCAGCAGCTTCAACCACGTGCTCAATGATGATCCATCTGCTTCGCAAATGTAATTATATCACAACACTGATTTCTGATGGGCAGAGACCAATATCCAAAGCTGCTTTGTTCCCAAACATTGCAGGAAAAAAAAAAAAAAAAAGGTACCACGCTTCCTTGGAGCAGAAGTGTAATCAGAATGAACAATCATCACACACAATATTGTCTCACGCTCCAGAGAAGACTGACAGACATCCTGGAACAGCAGGTTTGGACCCCTCCAGAGGGCCACATCCCTCTGTCTGCTGGAGCTTGTAATGGCTGGAACCAATCCTCTGGGACACGCTTTGGCTTTTTCTAATAGCTCTGTGGGAAGCAGAGCCTGCAGACCCCCTCCTCTTATGGGAAGTCACCCATAGGAGTTCCACAGTTCACTGAACACCACGACTGGGAGGACCAGGAGCGAGAAAGTTCCACCATCTACCAATGGATGAAGCCAACATGCATCAGCCACTTCCTTTCCTACATGAGAAGGCTGAGCGCCAAAGAATTGATGCTTTCAAACTGTGGTGCTGGAGAAGGCTCTTGAGAGTCCCTTGGACAGCAAGGAGATCAAACCAGTCAATCCTAAAGTAAATCAACCCTGAATGTTCATTGGAAGGACTGATGCTGAAGCTGAAGCTCCAATACTTTGGCCACGTGATGTGAAGAACTGACTCATGGGAAGAGACCCTGATGCTGGAAAGATTGAGGGCAGGAGGAGAAGGGGACAACAGAAGATGAGATGGTTGGATGGCATCACCGACTCAGTTCATCACTGACATGAACCTGAGCAAACTCCGGGAGACAGTGGAGGACACAGGAGTCTGGTGTGCGGCAGTCCATGGAGTCACAAGGAGTCGGACATGACTTAGCAGCCGAATAAAGTTTTCATTTATAAAAAGAGGGCATAATTAAATCAGTCTGTGAAACCATTTTTTTAAGTTGAAATACAGCTGATTTACAATGTTGTGTCAGTTTTCAGTGTACACCAAAGTGATTCAGTTATTTTCACATTGTGGTGGCTTCCTTGTGGAGCCCAGCCTCTAGGGCACATGGGCTTCAGTAGCTGCAGCATGCTGGCTTACTTGCCCCATGGCAGACGGGATCTTAGTTCCCACGTCCCCTGCACTGGCAGGCAGATTCTTAACACTGAACCACAAGGGAAGTCTCCTGATTCAGGTATGATCAGTTCATCAAACTGGGTGCCATATTCTTTCCTGATTAAGGATTATTCATGTGAGGTAGACCAGTTAGATATCCTGTCCCTGGGATTTGAATCTTGGATCGAATGATCCCATAATGGAAAATTGTTGACATTCGATCACCTTCATCACAGAATGTGGTGAAAGGAGCATAATAGTTCCAGTTCTCTGAAACATCCCGGGTCTCTTTCCTTCTTAAAGTGAGGTTCTCTAAGCATTTCTTCTGATTCTGTGAGCTGTCCCACGTATCTTCCAAAAGAAAACTTATTGGCTTAAGTCATCCAGATATAGTTTCTGTTGCTTGCAATCCATAAGCCTTGAGATATTCAGACACAGAGAGACACACAGAGATAAGCAGAGAAACCCACAGAACCTGAAGATAAAGCAGGCACATAGACAAACTCTCCTGACTTGTATTGAGGACAACAGACTTATTTTGAAAGAAAAAAAAAAAGTGAGTCTGAAATAAATAGCTCGTCCAGATGAATTTATTTCTAGGGAGTGGTAGACTTGTTATATGCCTCTCTGGGTATTTTCACAGTTCCATTGTTGGAACTAGCCCCTTTTATTTATTTACACTGAATGATAAAAGGGAGTATGATAATATGCGTGAAATAAGGTTTCTACTTTGCCTTTTTCTCTGATCTTTTTCTCACAAAATTTAATCTAAGGAGCCATACTAATTCCTACTGGCAAAGCCTGCAGAACTGACTGCCACTTCTGTCCATTTATTCATTCAAAAATAAATTATAGCACCTACTCTGTGCTAGGAGCCTTAGAGATCTGGAGATTTTAAAAGTCAGACACCCTGGACCCAAGAGAGTTACTGAGTCATTCACTGAAAAAAATTCCCTGAGCATACCCACTAAGTGCCAGCTAATCCATCATCCTGTTCTCATGGAGATTAGAATCTAGAGATAAAGTTATGAACGAGACACGTGCTGGTGTAGAATGATCAGCAGGGAAATCTATTTTTTTTCCTGAATGAGAGAAAGTGCATTTGGCTAATTAATAAGCATACAAAACATATTTAGTTCAGCATTTATAAAGGTTTAATTATGCAGTCATGTAAATTTAGAAATATTCTTTTCATAAGAGCAGGAGAGAAAGATACTGATAGAGGACAATTGAGGGAATACATCTTGGTGGATGAGATATATAAAGAGGATATAGCTACAGAGTATTTATATTCTCGTGACTGTAAGAGGAAGCTGAATTCTCTGCTGTTCAGCCAAATGGAGGCAGGATAAAATACGCTGAAAAATCAAAGAGATTGGGTACCACTCTTTGTTGTTCCATATGTGGATATTTCTCCTCATGTTGATGATAATGTAAAAAAAAAAAAAGTCCATATGCAAAGAAATATGCAATAATTAGAGACACAGTAACCCATAGTTTGCTGTTTCCATCTGGGAAATATGGGAACAGAGTTTGGGGGAGGTTTGAGATGAAGGCAGAAAAAAGATAATATGGAGAAAAATTAGAGGATTCAATGAAAGAACAAGACTATGTTCTTGATTGCATCGTGCCCGGGGTTTCTTCCATGGTCATGGTAGAAATCAGACAAGTGTTCACAGATGCCCTTTACTTCACCTGTCCAGCTTATCACCATCATTGCAAGGGGGAAGCCCTAGAGAGTGTTTCCCAAATCTCATTATTCAAATGAATCACCCCATTATTAACATTTATATTCTGATTCAGAAGCTCAGGGGTAAGGTTGAAATTCTGCATCTCAAAACAAGCTCCCAGGTGACAAGAATAACCCCCAAATACAGGCTGAGTAGCAAGGCTAGGAGTAGACTGATATTATACTGTAGACAGTGGTGAGTCCTCCTTCTTAACTACTCTCCCCGTCTCTTGCTGCTGCCAAAGAGGGCCAGGTCTGCCACATTGGTGAAGGATGGGGGACAGGGGATCACCCTGCACAAGGATCAGTAAGAGCAGAAGAAGTCTAAGTCTGCCTTGGGGAATGCAGGATGCTATTCAGAACAAGTAACATTTGAGTCCACACTTGAAAGGTGTGTACAGGTTTGCCAAGGCAACAGAGAGAGGAGGGCAGCAGAGGGAGATAAGACAGCACAAGAAAAGACACAGAGGTACGAGCTAATATATTTGGGGAACCTGTTGTTTTAGTCACTGAGTTGTGTTCTACTCTTTTGCAGCCCCCAGTAGTCGTGTCTTACTCTTTGCTCCTACTCTTTTGGCAGACCGTAGCCTGCCGGTCTCCTCCGTCCACGCTATTTCCCAGGCAAGAATACAGGAGTGGGTTGCCATTTCCTTCTCCGGGGAATCTTCCCAACTCAGCGATTGAACCTGTGTCTCCTGAATTAGCAGGTGGATTCTCTACCACTGAGCCACCTGGGAAGCCCATTTGGGGAACTACTGAAAGGTCAATATGGGTGAAGAGCAAAGTGCATCCTTCAAAGGTGAAATAAAAGACCAGGGTTTCTTTAGAATTCAATCTTGGCCAGAGTCAATACAGAAAAATAAGCGTGGCTTAAAAAAAAAAAAATGATGACAATAATGTCTACTGAGTGGTTCCCGTGTGGTGGGCATTGAGCTGTGCTCATCTCATCATTATCTCTTTGGACATCACAACGATCCCCATTTTAGAGTTGGGAAAAGTGAGGCTTGCCCCAGATCCAGGAGCTAATAGACAAAGGAGATGGAATTTGATGGAAGGCTACCAGCTCCAGGCACCATGAATTTATACTATGCTCTACTACTCCCTGGAGAAGGAAATGGCAACCCACTCCAGTGTTCTTGCCTGGAGAATCCCAGGGACGGGGGAGCCTGTTGGGCTGCCGTCTATGGGGTCACGCAGAGTCGGACACGACTGAAGCGACTTAGCAGCTACTACTCCCTTCCCAGGGCTTCCCAGGTGGCTCAGTGATAAAGAATCTGCCTGCCAACGCAGGAGACACAGGAGATGTGGGTTCAATCCCTGGAACAGGAAGATTGCCCTGGAGGAGAAAATGGCAACCCATTCCAGTATTCTTGCCCAGATAATCCCACAGACAGAGGAGTCTGGCGGGCTACAGGTCCACGGGGTTGCAAAGAGTCAGACATAAGTGAGCGCAGCACACAGGCATACTACTACCCCCAGCTGGTAACACAGTGGCCATTCCACCCTTACCTGTAGGTGGTTCCTGGAAACCTGTGACCCTGTGCCTGGAGAACATGAGCACTAAAACCCAAGGTATTGAACCATAGTCTCTTCACGTGGGCCCCTCATTTCCATTCCCAGTTGGCCAATTGGGCCGAGAATTTGAGCCTGGTCAGCTGAGTCCCCACTTTTCCAGATATTTGTCTCACATCAAGAGATCTTGGGAAGGGATATGTGCCAAGAATAGACCATTTTTCATACATTGGTCTCAGCCTCAGCCTTCACCAAGCAGGCAGGAAGCTCATCTAACTAGCTGAGAGCATCACTCTCCCCCCACCTCAAATATCCCATCCCTTCAACAGAGCAGTAAATATCCCCTTGCCTAGAACACCTGCTGCTGGTGGCGGTGGATAAAAGGAACTTGCACGCCCATCAGCAACAGTAGAGCAGATGCTGACGTCAGAAGTCAGAGCTGCTGAAGTTACATAATTCCAGAGGCTGCTTGAGCATGGAATAAGGCCACATTTAACCTTAAGGAAGATAAAAATAGGCAAATAGAATCTTATTTCCCCATAAAACTTTTAAGCTTTAAATAATATTTTTTTTAGTGATTGTAGGCAAGAATTGTGTTTGGCCCCAGGAAGTTTTTTCACTGTTGAATTACGTTCCCTAGGGAATAAATATTGGATATATACATGGCATGCTGTGCTCTGCTTAGTTGCTCAGTTGTGTCCGACTCTTTGTGACCCTGTGGACTGTAGCCCACCAGGCTCCTCCATCCATGGGCATTCTCCATGCAAGAATACTGGAGTGGGTTGCCATGCCCTCCTCCAGGGGATATTCCCAACCCAGGGATTGAACCCAGGTCTTCTTCATTGCAGGTGGATTCTTTACCATCTCAACCACCAGGAAAGCCCAAGAATACTGGAGTGGGTAGCCTATCCCTTCTCCAGGAGATCTTCCCAATCCAGGAATCGAAGCAGGGTCTCCCACATTGCAGGTGATTCTTTATCAGCTAAGCTACCAGGGAAGCTCCATATACATGAGAAAGGCATAGCATATTTGTGTGTATGTACATGTAGGAATGAAGGTTTGTGTGTGTATGGATAGATATAGATATGAGTAAGGATATGGATGTAGATATAGAGAATGTGGGCTGTGTTTTGCTGTAATAAGGTGGTCCAGAATGTGTTTCATGTGACTGGGTTGGGTAGGGAGCATAAGGTGTGTAAATTTCATGGGTGGGACAGTTTTGATACCAGTGTGTGGTATATTTCTGTGGCTAAAAGCATGAGCTATATGGGTGCGTGGTGGAAACTGGGCATTCTGTGTGTAGTGTTGGTGCATCTGCAGGGATGCATAAGATATGTGAACCCAAGGCATTGCATCTGCTCTTGCTTATGTGAGCATGTGGTGGATTATTTCACTCAGAGCGGGGAATGTGTGGTTGTGTGCATTCAGATTGTGTGGGAAACATATGTTGACAATATGTGTGGGTCACAAGTATGTGGTGATCATGCAGGTGTGTGCTGGAAGGGCTGTGTGCCTGTTTGTGTCTGTGGGTGCACGCACATGTCAAGGCTGATGACACCAGGAAAGATGGTCCCAGAGCCTTGAACAACCCTCCCTAATGTTTACAACATCCTAGATCTTCCTCCAACTTAATTTCCAGAGAACTCTTTGAAGGTGTTCTCCTGAATACTGACCTCCTGCTCTCCTTTGCCCCCCCCTGGGACTCTAGTCCCTAGTTATTCCTTGGACCAGGCACAAAGTGTCTGGGGCAGTTGCATTTCTTGGTACATATAGGCTTCTCTCAAACTCTGGTCTAGAGGCAGAGGTTTTCCAACTTGATGGAGATGGTCAAAATCAAACTATAAAATAAAACCTGTCCTGAAGAGAAATAGCCTAAAGTTCATTTCACTTTTCCCCATAAGAATTAAGAAAACATAGTGTGGCTTAGAAGAAATTCTCCAGCTTTAGGGTTTCTAGTTTCTGCTGTTATTATTCTGCAGTCTGACTTTGGGCAAATCCCTCCTTTTCTTGGTTCTAGAATCTTTGTCTTAACTCCCACCCATTCCAGCCACACCACCCTTAGTTGTCTCCCTACAGTCCTCAGATAGAGTCCAGTCTCCCTAGTGCAACACTCTAGACTCTTCATGACCTGATCCTACTAGTTTCTCATTTCCAGCCATCCTTCCATGCCACCATATCTTCTAGGCTCATCTATCCGCTGATCCTTCCTCAAAGGCAAACTTAGCAAAGAAACACACGTCGCTGTCCTTTGTCCTGAATAAGCATACTTCCTCTGTCTTCCTTTCTGCAAAAAGACCAAGGACCGGGAAGGACACATCCTACCACAGTCACTTATGACTGATTCATTCATCCATTCAAAATAGTTTCTGGTAATTAGTAAGTTTCAGAAGCTCAATTACCTTCTAGAATACAGTGTGTGTGTATGTTCAGTCACTCAGTCATGTCTGATACTTTGCGACCCCATGAACTGTGGCCTACCAGGCTTCTCTGTCCATGGAATTCTCCAGGCAAGAACACAGGAGTGGGTTGCCATTTCCTACCCCAGGGGATCTTCCTGACACAGGGATTGAACCAGAGTTGCCTGCATCTCCTGCACTGGCAGGGAGATTCTTTACCACTAGAATACAGAAGCCAGCAAGAAAGACATGTCCCATGCCCTTGTAAAGCTAACATATTAAAATTAACTGAAATAAGTCTTTTCTCCAGAAACCTAGTGCCATAACCTGTGCCTGAATCTGCAGTGAAGAAGAATTTGAAGGAAAGACTTCATCCATTAAGTTGGTGTCTCGTTAGTCCTGGCTAAGAGCATGAGTTCAGGATCAGGTACATCGGGGTTTGAAACCTGACTCCACCAATGTTAAGGTGGGTGGTCTTGGGCAGGTCTGCTACACTCTCTGTGTCGCAACTGCTTCATGGAACAAATCTACCTCAAAAGGTTGAATGAGATGCTGTATTATTGTAAGGACTCAATAAATGTTGCTTTAGGAAATACACACCTCGCTTCCTCCCAACAGACACAGATCATGCCCCTTTCATTTCCTGAATGCTGGAATTTGGGTTTCAATTAAGGGTCTTGTCCATCAGGCTGAGGCTTCCCATGTCTTTTCGACTCAGATGGTAATTTTAGCTGTGAATTATTAATAAGGTACTAGGATAGTACATCATGATGACCTCCATGAGGTCAAGGATTTTTTTCCCTGTGTTTTATTCACTGATACAATTCAGTGCCTAGAACAGTTTCCAGCACAGAGTAGGTTTTCAGTGCATATTTGTTAGGATAACAAATACTGTACCTGTCAGTAGGTTGCAGAAATTAATCTGTCTAATCATTGCTATTATTAACAGCTGCCACTTTCCCCATGAACTGTGAAAAGCCTTCCACAGTTCATCTCTAATTCTCTCCACAAAATCACAAGGCAGGTCTGAATATTCTTGTCTATAGGTGAGCAAGCTAAGTAACCTAAGACCCAGCGAGGGTAACAACTAACCTAAGGCCATGTAACTGCTAAGTGATAGAATTGGGATTTGAATCCAAGGCTCATTTCCACACTCTCCTGTGATACAATCCAGGAACTCTAATGGTTTCCTAAGAATAAGCAGAGAATCTTCTCTCCACCCCCATTCCGCTGATGGAGCCCACAAACTAGATGGTGAGGGACACAGGAAAAGAGGCTGGCATTAAGAAAACCTAGGGCTGAAGAAACTGCATTGTCAATAACTCTCGAAAAATCATGACACTAATTAAGAACAATGTTCCTTGTTCTGCCAAAAGCTCTATCTTCTTGCACAGATCAATAAATCAAAACTAATTGTTTACTTTGTCTAGGCTCCTTCCCTTCTGCCTGTATTTTTTTCCTTCTTTCTTTGTATAATGTGAAGGTTGATGAAGGAGCCTCATCTTCACTAATGAAAGAAACTTAATTTTGGGGGCACTATATCCCTCATTAAGAAGAGCAAAATCCATTTAGTGGTGGCTTTTTCTGCCTTCCATTTGTCCAAACAAAGACCTGGAATCAACAGAAGGCCAGTTTTAGCATGAAATTTAAGTTTCCCTGAAATTTATGTCTATTGTTTTAGGGAAGATATTTAATGATAGACAGAAATAGCCATTTAAAATGACCACAGCCATTTCTTCACTGTTGTTTTTTTTATCTCTCCACTCTCTCCTCAATAGTGTATGCAAGAACAACTGTGGGTGGCCACAGAGAATTTGGAATCTAGAAACCGGGTTATCATGGAATACTAGAGATGTGTACAATTCTCTCCCCTAGATGGATACTGGAGGAGAAATAAATAATATTACCTTAAAGAACTAGCAAGAAAATAATCTGGGCTAATACATAATAGTAGATGCACTCGTCAGAAGGGTTCTTGCCCAGCCACACATACAACAAGGAGTGTTACGGAAGAAGACATAGGGCATGCCCTTCCCAGGACTGTCTAGCAGATGTTTAGGGAAATCCTACCAGCTTAAATATGTCTTATGGCACATATAATAGTTCAAATAATGGTTCAAATGCTGGTAAATGTTTAATAACCAGATTTTGGGGGAAGGAGCTCTAATTTGTAACATTTGCAAAGTATGATAGTGTACATATTCCCACCATGGTTCTTTGCAAGCAATCAACATAAATGTTGGACTGGAAAGAGATGTGTACAATTCTCTGTAAACAGATTGTACTATCCATTGAATGTGGATTTAGTAAGAGATATACACAATTGGCTCTTGTGCGTCGAAACCAGCAGACTCTGGCACCCGCAGTGGTAGCCTTTGCTTTAGGAATCCTTTGATTGTAGTTGAGCTTCCTGTATGGTTTGGTCCTTGAGAGGAAATTTACTTATCTGCTTAATGGCTCTTTTTTCTTGGCCTCCAAAATCACTGTGGATGGTGACAGCAGCCATGAAATTAAAAGACGCTTGCTCCTTGGAAGAAAAGCTGTGACAAACCTAGACAGTGTATTAAAAAGCAGAGACATCGCTTTGCTGACAAAGGTCCATATTGTCAAAGCTATGGTTTTTCCATTAGTCACATACAGATGTGAGAGTTGGATCATATAGAAGGCTGAGCACCAAAGAACTGATGCTTTCAAACTGTGGTGCTGGAGAAGACTCTTGAGAGTCCCTTGGACAGCAAGGAGATCAAACCAGTCAATCCTAAAGGAACTCAACCTTGAATATTCACTGGAATGATGAATGCTGAAGCTGAAGCTCCGATACTTTGGCTACCTGATGTGAAGAGCTGATGCATTTGGAAAAGGCCCAAAGATGCCAGGAAAGATTGAAGGTAAAAGGAGAAGGGAGCAGCAGAGGATGAGATGGTTAGATAGCATCACCAACTCAGTGGACATAAATTTGAGCAAAGTCCGGAAAAAAGGCAAGAACAGAGAAACCCAGCGTGCTGCAATCCATGGGGTTGCAAAGAGTTGGACACGACTTGGTGGCTGAACAACAACAGCAACAATAACAACAACAACAACAACATAATGGTTTATATATCAGTTTACTGGGAGTCAGTCTCTGGAACCAGTTCACATTAAGAGGAATAGCCAGCAAGGCTGGGTAGCACAGCTGGAGTATAGTGAACAAATCACAATGTGACTTCCCCCTTGGACCAATGCAGTTGCCCAGGGGCCTTCCTTCACCTCCTTATCACCCTCCTTTGTAGTTGTTTGCTTCCTTCCTCATCAGTCTCTTTAGGTAGGCTCTGAATTCTAGAAGGATAGGTATGGGGACATATTCATTCTTGACACACTGAGGTTTTAGGCTAAAATTTTTCATTAATATAAATAAGCAGGCTAATTAGAATAAAGGAAACATTTACTGAGGACCTTCATCCACAGCTACATGCTGCTAAGTTCATCCTCAAAACCTTGACTATATCTTCTCCCATAAAACACTTAAAACAGAAATTACAGTGAACTTCCCTTGTGGTCCAGTGGTTAAGAATCTGCCTTGCAATATAGGGAATGAAGGTTCAATCCCTGGTTGGGGAACTAAGATCCAACATGCCGCAGAGCAGCTAGGCCCACATGCTGCAATTATTGAAGCCTGCACACTCTGGGGCACATGCGCCACAACTGGAGGGTCCATGTGCCACAGTGAAGACCCCACATGATGCAAACAAGATCCCACATGCCACAGCTAAGACCTGATGCAGCCAAATAAAAAAAGAAAGAAAAGAAGAATTAGGAATAGCCTTGCAACCCTTGTCACAGACACTCTAACACTCTTTAAAAAGTCCTGAATGGTGTGCTCACCTGCTTTAACTTGGTTCAAAGTAATGAGGTCTCTGAATCACCATGGAAATATCGCCCCCCTACCCCCACCGTACTCCCCTGAAATAATGAGATGGTAATAATATAATGAACTTGGGGTAAACAAGAGGCAGAAATACTTTAATCCAGATGATGACCAATTAAGAGACTATTTGGTAATACACTGTCTGCAGATTTAATGGTGTGGGGACGTTAATGACGTACAAGTCTAATATGAAGACTTGGAGTTTGAGTATTGTAGTTTACTGGTTTCTACTTGCAAAATTCCCATTGCAGCTGGCCACAGAGGTGTACAATAAATTAGGTGCTGATCACCTGCACTTAGCCAAAGTGTGAAAATCAAGTGGATCCTAGAGGAACTCAGAAGCTGCCAAGATTTAAACTGCCTAACTCAGGCAGTATTGTTGGTGGACCCAACAATATATATATATATAGCTACGGAAGGGAACATGTGAGCTGTTACTCATCTGGAGTTAAGGAAGACCCAATAAGTAGTTATGGCTACACCATTCAGTCTAGTCACGCTAGACACCCCATTTCTAATATAATCATAATGATTCCTGGAACCCTACTTCACCCAGTCCACACCCAGACATGAAAAACCTAGAGTCAGACCCCACAGCATGATCTCCAACTGGCTATGGCTCCAAGGATGACCTCAGGAATATTCCTAGAATGAGGATGATGCAACTTTATCTCAGGTAGAATGGAAAGCACTTATTTTGGCTTGTGTGATGGGGAATCTTTCTACCATCTGAGTTAATTTCCTGTCTCAGCGAGCAAGATCTACAGATGTGTCCCTCCAGGGTCATCGATGTGAACTCTCATTCTCAGGGTCCAGCATTACAGCTGCAGAAAATATGGGAGGCAGTGACTACCATCATGTTTTTAGTCAAATCCCCAGGACTTGGCTATTTCCTTATCTGACTGACAACAAGTAGTGGCTGCTGCTAAGTCGCTTCAGTCGTGTCTGACTCTGTGCGACCCTATAGACGGCAGCCTACCAGGCTCCTCCATCCATGGGATTTTCCAGGCAAGAGTACTGGAGTGGGGTGCCATTGCCTTCTCTGACAAGTAGTGGTAATAAACCTCAATTAATTAAAGGACTAATAAATAAGGATACAGGATCTCTCTGTGCTATCTTTGCAACTTTTGTGTAAATCTAAAGTGTTCTAAAATAAAACATTTTAAGCAAACAAAAATCCATTAAGTAATTCTCGACTCAATGGACATGAATTTGAGCAAACTCTGGGAGATAGTGGAGGATGGAGGAGCCTGGTGTGATGCAGTCCATGGGATTGCAAAGAGTCGAATATGACTTAGCGACTTAACAACAACAATTTCTAGTTTATTGAGAAGTTGAGTAGGGTTCCATAAAGGGAGCACTTTCCTGTTTAAAACTCTCCTTTGTTGTCATCTCCACTGTATAAAAACTATGCAGAAAAAAAAAAGGCTGAAAGAAAAAAGCCAGGATGACAATAATGGTTGCCTTTGGAGGGTGGTTTGCGACCCCGTGGACTACACAGTCCATTGAATTCCCCAGGCCAGAATACTGGAGTGGGTAGCTGTTCCCTTCTCCAAGGGATCTTCCTAACCCAGGGATCGAAACCAGATTTCCCACACTGCAGGCAGACTCTTTACCAGCTGAGCCACCAGGGAAGCCCCAGTCAAGGCTATCCCCAAGAAAAACAAATGCAAAATGACAAAATGGTTGTCTGAGGAGGCCTTACAAATAGCTGAGAAAAGAAGAGAAGCTAAAGGCAAAGGAGAAAAGGAAAGGTATACCCATCTGAATGCAGAGTTCCAAAGAACAGCAAGGAAAGATAAGAAAGCCTTCCTCAGTGATCAGTGCAAAGAAATAGAGGAAAACAAAACAATAGAATGGGAAAGACTGGAGATCTCTTCAAGAAAACTAGAGACACCAAGGAAATATTTCATGCAAAGATGGATACAATAAAGGACAGAAACAGCATGGACCTAACAGAAGCAGAAGATATTATGAAAAGGTGGCAAGAATACACAGAAGTACTATACAAAAAAGATTTTAATGACCCAGATAACCACCATGATGTGATCACTCACCTAGAGCCAGACATCCTGGAGTCTGAAATCAAGTGGGCCTTAGGAAGCATCACTGTGGACAAAGCTAATGGAGGTGATGGAATTCCAGTTGAGCGATTTCAAATCCTAAAAGATGATGCAGTTAAAATGCTGCACTCAATATGCCAGCAAATTTGGAAATCTCAGCAGTGGCCACAGGACTGGAAAAGGTCAGTTTTCATTCCAATCTCAAAGAAAAGTAATACTAAAGAAACTTCAAACTACCACACAATTGCACTCATCTCACACAAAGTGAGGCTTCAACCGTACACAAACTGGGAACTTCCAGATGTTCAAGCTAGTTTTAGGAAAGGCAGAGGAAGCAGAGATCAAATTGCCAACATCCATTGAATCATAGAAAAAGCAAGAGAGTTCCAGAAAAACATCTACTTCTGCTTTATTGACTACGCCAAAGCCTTTGACTGTATGGATAACAACAAACTGTGGAAAATTCTTCAAGAGATGGGAATACCAGACCACCTGACCTGGCTCCTGAGAAATCTGTATGCAGGTCAAGAAGCAACAGTTAGGACTAAACATGGAACAATGGACTGGTTCTAAATTG
This sequence comes from Giraffa tippelskirchi, assembly GCF_054371585.1. Lineage (NCBI taxonomy): Eukaryota > Metazoa > Chordata > Mammalia > Artiodactyla > Giraffidae > Giraffa > Giraffa tippelskirchi. The sequence goes on from NC_137287.1 coordinate 29,539,665, forward strand.
GGAAAGGAGCACGTTAAGGCTGTATATTGTCACCATGATTATTTAACTTCTATGCAGAGTACATCATGCAAAACGCTGGGCTGGATGAAGCAAAAGCTGGAATCAAGACTGCCAGGAGAAATATCAGTAACCTCAGATACACAGATGACACCACCCTTATGGCAGGCAGAAAGTGAAGAGGAACATTTTGATGAAAGTGAAAGAGGAAAGTGAAAAAGTTGGCTTAAAACTCAACATTCAAAAAACTAAGATCATGGCATCTGGTCCCATCACTTCATGGCAAATAGATGGGGAAACAATGGAAACAGTGACAGACTTTATTTTCTTGGGCTCCAAAATCACTACAGATCATGACTCCAGCCATGAAATTAAAAGATACTTTCTCCTTGGAAGAAAAGCTATGACCAACCTAGACAGCATATCGAAAAGGAGAGAGATTACTTTGCGGAAAAATGTCTGTCTAGTCAAAGCTATGGTTTTTCCAGTAGTCATGTATAGATGTGAGAGCTGGACCATTAAGAAAGCTGAGCACTGAAGAACTGATGCTTTTGAACTGTGGTGTCGGAGAAGATTCTTGAGAGTCCCTTGGACTGCAAGGAGATCCAGCCAGTATATCCTAAAGGAAACCAGTTCTGAATTAGAAGGACTGATGCTGAAGCTGAAGCTCCAATACTTTGGCTCCTGATACTTTGGCCACTGACTCATTGGAAAAGACTCTGATGCTGGGAAAGATTTAAGGCAGGAGGAGAAGGGGATGACAGAGAATGGTTGGGTGGCATCACTGACTTGATGGACATGAGTTTGAGCAAGCTCCGGGAGTTGGTGATGGACAGGGAAGCCTGGCATGCTATAGTCCATGGGGTTGCAGAGTCAGACATGACCGAGTGACTGAACTGGCTGACTTGGAGAATGGGCATCCATTCAAAAGGTGAAAGGATATTTTTTCCCCTATTTCTTATGATTCTTCTTTGTCGTCTAAATTTTACATCATTACTTTTTAAAGTGTCTTTGATTGTGGCTTTATTTTGCATTTCCCTGATTATTTTTTATTGGAATATAATCACTTTACAAGGTTGTGTTAGTTTCTGCTGTACAGCAAAGTGAAAAGGAAGAGAAAGGAAGAGAGAGGAGGAGACAGAAGAGGAAATGGAGTGAAGTAAGAAGGAGGGAGGGTGAAAGTGGAGGAGGAGACCAGAACGAAAAGCAAGTTAAAAAGAGCAATGGAAAGAAGGAAGGAAAGGGAGGTGGTGGGAGACAAGTTAAGGAAAAGAAAGAAGGATGGAAGAAAACAAACTACTGATAAAATCCAAACTTGTCATGAGAAAACAGAGTCTAGAGCGAAATGAGATTTCTGAGATCAGAGGACAAAGAAAGGAGATGGCATCAGCGTAGTGAAAACTCTGGTCCTCTCCTTCCCAACTCAGGACTCCATGTTTCAGGACAGAGAATTCATTAGCTCCTTCTTCCTCTCCATCACCCCACAATGCAATAGGATGCCCTCATAGCTTCTGCAAGCCCAGGATGCCCAACGAAGCACAAAGAAAAGCCAAAAGGGGGGATTGTGAAAACTAAAACTCCAAATAGGACATCAGACACACTGGTCATCTCATGAGCCATGAATCCTGCAAAAAAGATGTTGCCAAATAAAGAACCCTGATGACCTGCTCACATGAATAGAGGAAAATGATTTGCAATGAGAGCTGCAATTGTTTGCATAAAAATAAGAGCTGTATGCCTGGAAAACCCTTGTCCTCCCAAATGGCTCAAATATTCCCCATGTGAGGTGTTTGTAATCCTGAATCACTGAGGAAAGCTCCTACCCATTCTCCCAGATGTAGCTCAAATATTTTTTATTTTATACAATTTCTCCTCATCCCCTCTCCTGAGACAGAAGTAACTCTTCCAATTTTTCTCAACAAGATGGGTAAAAACTCTTCTGTTAATTCCTACCCAGTGCCTAGGACATTGTTAGACACTTAGCAGGAGGTCAATAATATTTGTTGGAATAAATCATAGTGCGCACTAATGTGTTAGTGTGTGTCAGGCACTGTACTAAGTATTTGATGAAGATTATTTAACTTAAATGAGGGTAGGTATCACTGCTGTTTCTTATTTGACAAATGAGAAAACTGAAGCCCAGAAAGGTTAAGTAACTTTGTTGGTACTTGGCATTGACAAAACCAGGCAGTCTGGTTTTACTAGGATTTCTTCACCACTGTGCTATGGGTGCTTACTCGCTCAGTCATGTCCAGCTCTTTGTAACCCCATGCATTGTGGCCCATCAGACTCCTCTGTCCATGGGAGTTTCCAGGCAAGAATACTGGAGTGAGTTGCCATTTCCTCCTCCAGGGGATATTCCCAACCCAGGGATCAAACTCGTGTCTCCTACATTGCAGGTGGATTCTTTACCTGCTGAGTCATTGGGGAACCACTGTGCTATATTATAGTAATTCATGGGTGCCCAGATTCCAACCAAAATCACTGTAGATGGTGACTGCAGCCATGAAATTAAAAGATGCTTACTCCTTGGCAGGAAAGTTATGACCAGCCTAGACCACATATTAAAAGGCAGAGACCTTACTTTGCCAGCAAAGGTCCATCTAGTCAAGGCTATGGTTTTTCCAGTAGTCATGTATGGATGTGAGAGTCAGGCTATAAAGAAAGCTGAGCACCAAAGAATTGATGCTTTTGAACTGTGGTGTTGGAGAAGACTCTTGAGAGTCCCTTGGACTGCAAGGAGGTCCAACCAGTCCATCCTAAAGGAGATCAGTCCTGAATATTCATTGGAAGGACTGATGTTGAAGCTGAAACTCCAATACTTTGGCCACCTGATGCGAAGAACTGACTCATTTGAAAAGACCCTGATGCTGGGAAAGATTGAAGGCAGGAGAAGGGGACAACAGAAGATGAGATGGTTGGATGGCATCAGCAACTCAATGGACATAAGTTTGGGTAAACTCCGGGAGTTGGTGATGGACAGGGAAGCCTGGCATGCTGTGGTCCATGGGGTCGCAAAGAGTCGGACACAACTGAGTGACTGAACTGAACTGAACTGAACTGAGATTCAACCAAGTTTCTTAGGTATAGTGGATATTCAATAAATGATAGCAGCAATATTTCAAGCCGGGTGTTTGGAGGGGTCTTTTCCTACTGGGAGCATAAAGGAAGTATGTTGACTGTGGGAAATTTAAAAACAGTGATAAAACCAAACAACATTTAGTCTTCTTTGTAATATCACCATGCACTAGCAATTCTAAACAATTCTAGCAATTCTAAATGTCAGTAATAAAATACTTTTCCATGCCAAGATAGATCATTTCCACTCCCCCATCGACTGATACAACACTGAATGGTTGCTGAATGAATGAACAAACTAGTTGATAGAATTGATAGAGAATGCGAATGATGAAGAGGCAGCAAGCAGTTGATACAGAACAAGTCAATTACTTCCATGTCTTTGAATGAAAGCAAAGCCCATAGTCTAGCTTGACATGCTGCCTACCTTGGGTAATGTGAGTAAAACTAGGCAGAAACCAGCCAATTCGTCTGGATGGTCCTGGCATTCCAAAAACAAGATTTTTTAAAAATCCATATGCAAATGCAAAGGGCCTTGCATCACCCAGTAACCTGAAGTGTGGGGACACAGAAATATCTCAACTTCGTGTTCCCATGCCGGCTATGTCAGTGATCAGAACTGCAGAGATGCAGGTAGAATTCAGGGAAGAATCTCAAAGGGATTCATGAGGCAATGACCCAGGTTTCCACAGTCCAGTACTCATCATACTATTATTCCATTAGGAAAAAGAAATGAGAATCACAGACATTCCTTATGAGTAAGTTCTATGTCTCAGGCCTTCGATGATCATTTCTCTGGGCATTTTATCATAGTAGAGCATGTGAGTTTCAGTATTTGCACATTTCCACATCAATACAGAATTCCCTAATATTTGGTTAAGCCAAAGTCCATCTAAGATCCCAACCAGCTCTGTAGCCCCCATCTGAGAGACTGCTCACTTATTTGTCTGCTTGTCTGTCTCTTTGACTAGATTGGGAGTTCCTGCAATGGGAAGAAGGTATCTCCCTTTTCATTGCTTCCTAAGCTATAAAAGGATCCCGTGGTTTGTTGAGTGACTAAATGATGACCTTCCCTCTTTCCATCATGGTCTGACCTGGTGACTCTCTCTTAGTACACCTTCCCCAAGCGATTGACTAGGTCACTCAGAACATCTTTCCCATTCATGAAGAGAACCTAGAGAGCTGAGTTGGGGTCAGATCCTAAAATATCTACCTTCCATCAGAAACGCTTTCCACAAGCTGCTCACTTTTTCCCCAAAGTTTTCTTCAATGACCTTCAATGGATCATATCAGTGAAAGGGTCTTGACTAGGGGTTAATTGCTTTTGATATTTTTTAACACATTAATTTTTCTCTTCATGAGGAAGGCACGTGTCAGGATTTGCCGAATAGCCACAAGGAAGAAGTGATGACACCAGAGCAGGGGTTCTCAACTAGGGGAGAGATTTTTGCCCCCAGGACCCAATAGGACATTAGGCAATGTCTAGACACATTTTTGGTTTTCCCAACTAGAGGAGGAGATGCTACTGCAACTAGAGGGGAGAGGCTATGGATGTTGTTAACACCCTAAAATTCACAGGACAGCCCTCTGTGAATTTTAGGATGTTAGCAAAGAATTATCCAGTCCCAAATCCCAACAGTGCTGAGGGTAAGATACTCTGCATTAAGGCATTGGCACTTACTAGCAATTAATATATGAAGTCATAAATTCCACATTGGGAAAAATAATGATGATAATGATGTCAGCAGCAACAGCAATAAACAACTACTGGGTGGTAGACACTCTTCTAAGCACTTTGCACTTGAACTGTTTCAACCCTCATCCAACAGCCCACAGAGGCGGGGACAGTTAGTCTCCCTATTTTACTAATGACATTTCTGAGGCACTCGAAGTCACCCAGCTAGTAAGTATCAGAGCTATTATTCCCACCTCACCTGCCTGGCTCCAGATCTGTATTCTTAACCACGTGAGTGTGTTGGAGATCAGGGACCGTATCTGTTCTGGCTTCTAGATTCATCTCTTCAGGAAAGAGAGAATGCAACAGAGCGTACTTGTGTAGGTTTCTGAGGAAGAAAGGTATCAGGAGTGAACACTGAACAGTGATGAATGTTTGCAGTCGGAAGGAACAAATGGCAAATATATGAGCCCGAGATTGGTTTCTGTTTCCACCATAGTGGTTAATGAGGGAGGTTGGTGCAGTGGAAAGAACATTAAGTCAGGAAGCAAAAAACATGGATTCGGGACACAGCTCTGCCACAAAGATATGCTGGGACTTTGAGCAAGTTTGTTGAATTCACCTCATCTTTCTCTTTTTTTGGCATATTCCATGTTTTTCATTTTAATTCTGGCAGTTGTATAGAGTACAAGTTGACAAACTATGACCCATAGCCCAAATATGGCTGTCACCCATTTTTGACAATAAAGTTTTATTGAGACATGGCCACACCCATATTTTAAGTGTCATGTATGGCTGCCTTTGTGCTACCATGGCAGAGCTGAGCAGTTGTAATAGAGTTGGTACGGTCAACAAATATTTAAAATATTTACTATTTAGTCCTTTACAGATAAAGTCTGTTGAGCCCTAGTGTAGAGGTAATTCTTTGTAGATTTTATTTCTCAATCTATGAAGTAGAAAAACAAAAACTCAAACATGAGCTGACCACTATCACTGAACTACCATGACGGTCTAATGAAATGACCCATGTGAAAGAACTTTGAAAAAGAACTAAGAAATATAGGCCTCGTGCAATGTGACAGAATGAAAAACAAGCAAGTGGCATAGGATTTGGAATCAAGCACATATGAATCCAAGTCTAACCAATGATTACTACTGTGATTTGGGCATAGTTAGTAAATTCCGTGGTCTCAGTTTTCTTAACTGAGGATAATATTATTAAACTATGGAGAGGGAATAATGCATAATGGGGATAGTGAAAGTTTTAGTTCTATTTGTGACCCCATGGATTGTAGCCCACCAGGCTTCTCTGTCCATGGGGTTCTCCAGGCAAGAATACTGGAGTGGGTGCCATTCCTTTCTCCAGGGGTTCTTCCCCACCCAGGGATCAAACCCGGGTCTCCTGCATTGCAGGCAGATTCTTTACCATCTGAGCCACCGGAGAAGCCAAGGGATAATTATACTCAATTCCTAAGGTTGCTGGAAGGGAAGATTCAGTGAAATATATTCAATGATTTATGCATTCATTCACTGAATATATCATACGGTTTCCCCACTGTGCACCAGGAGCTGTGCCAATCACTGATAGACCACTATGCTCAGACAGCATGGTTGCTGTTATCCTGGCACCTAGGGTCTAGTGGAATAGAAAGACCCTGAGCAGGAAACTTCAGCACATGAAATTCATGGAAAACTGGAAGGGCCATTCAAATTAAGTGATACCATTACGAGGACTGCTGCCAACAGGTAAGAATTTTTTAAAGGTGTAAGATACCTGGGTTCCCAGTTGTAAGAGGGCTTTGAGGGGTGAATGAGGGATTCACAAGAGTGGAAGAGCTTAACACAGGGAAGGAGAGAAGGCACACAGAAGAACACTGTGTATATCTGAGCACTGGATAAGACATAGGGTAAGAGAGACCAGGGGCTTTCCTGGTGGTTCAGCAGTAAAGAATCCACCTGCCAATGCAGGAGACATGCATTTGATCCCTGGGTCAGGAAGATGCCCTGGAGAAGGAAATGGCAACCCCACTCCATCATTCTTGCCTGGAGAATTCCATGGATAGAGGAACCTGGTGGGCTATAGTCTATGGGGTCATAAAGAGTTGGACACAACGGAGTGACTAAACAACAACAGAGGGCAAAGAGAGAAAGAGGAAGATGTGAAAATGGCAGGGCTAGTGGTCAAATTTCCCTCCTGGACATCATGAAACCATACAGAACGCTACACATCCACCATGGATGCCTCCTCCCCTGGAGGAATGCAACCCCCCAAAGCCCATGCAACTGTAAACACACAACAAGGCATTGCACAATCACACTTGTGTATACTGCAGCAGGGTATGTATGTATTTTTACTAAACTGGTTCCCTTTTCTTCCTGAGAAACTATCCCATATCCACTAGCCTTTCTTGTAATTAGGTTTAGCCATACAGCAGTTCTGGGATTCCCTGATAGTGCTAGTGGTAAAGAACCCACCTGTCAATGCAGGAGATGTTAAGAGATGTGGGTTCGATCCCAGGTTTGAGAAGGCCCCCTGGAGGAGGGCATGGAAACCCAGTCCAGTATTCTTGCCTGGAGAATCCCATGGACAGAGGAGCCTGGAGGGCTACAGTCCACAGGGTCACAGAGTGTCAGACATGACCGAGCGACTTAGCATGTATGCATACAACAGTTCTGGCCAATAGAAGTTAGGCAGAATTATGTTTGCCCCTCCAAGACCCTCCAAGCCCATCCAAGTAAAGCATCCCATCTAGATCTCTCGTAGTCTGCTGGCCAGACACAGACCCATGGCCCTATGGGAATTGTGGAACCAGAAACTAGAAGAGTCCCTGAATCCCTGAATGACTACAAGGAGCAGAGCTCACTAGCTATGCACAAGGTAAAAAACATTGATTATATTAATGCACTGAGATTTGGGGGTTGTTTTTCTTCTTCATAACCCTAATTAATACATATAAGTACCTCGATATTGCTGTTCAGTTGCTAAGTTGTGTCCAACTCTCTGCAACCCATGGACTACAGCACACCAGGCTTCCCTGTCCTTCACTATCTCCAGGAGTTTACTCAAGTTCACGTCCACATAGTTGGTGATGCCATCCAACCAACTCATTCTCTGCCACTTTCTTTTCCTTTTCCTTTGTGCTACCTTTGGAATGGAAGCTTCATGAAAATAAGAACTCTGTCCTCTTACTCACTCTTCTGTCTAGAACAGTCTGACATAAAGAAGATGCTCAGATAATATTTGTAAACCAAAATATTAGCAAGTTGAGGACAAGATAAACAGCAATCAATGACCTAGAGTCCTTGGAAAGATGAGATAAATGCATACACAGAAAACTGCTCTTCTGTAAACAGCAAAGTTCTGTGAGGATATTAATTTTTACCATCACTGCCGAGGTGGGTTTGCAAACGCTCAGGTCAGAGCTTGTGTACAGACATAGCCACACGGAGTTCTTACAGCATCACGATGCAGACACGGGTACACAGATACAGCATAGCTGAATTCTTACAGCACAATAGGAACCCAAAGTGTTCATGTCCCAGACAGAACAAGAGATTTCCAGAATTCATGTACATATGAGACTCATGTCCATGCAGGACACTCCATTTCCCAAGGACACATAAGCTGAGCTTACAGATTCATACATCAAGTGTAGGATTTGGGTCCAGATAATCGCAGAATGAATACGAATATTAACTCACACTTATCGAGTTCTTTGTAGCTGCTCAGCACTGTGATAAGAGCGTTATATATGTCCCTTCTTACTTGATTCTCTTATCAACCCCACCTGGTAGTATTATTGTTATCTTCACTTTCCAAGTCAGCACATTTAGGCTTAGAGACCTGAAGGGAGGTGCTTAAGGCCACCTGCCCAGTGGGGCTTCCTAGAGGCTTGACCCTGGTACGAGCCTTCAACCTTCCATTACCCTGTATCTTCATCTGAAACGTGGAAGCCACAATGCACACGTGATCCTCTACTAGGAGGATGAAATTAAATCAGACCATGGGTGCAGAATTCACTGTTGATCACCTGACACTTAGAAATATGCCCTCTTCCTTCCTTTTTCCTTCTCTTCTTTTGCCAAGGATTGCTGTTTTGTCCTAGGCAAGGTTCTGGGCTCCAAAAGCCAGCAGCAAGCAGAGGCTGTGTCCCCAAATGACTCCGCCACAAAGGGCCAGCCAGTGTGCACCAAATCCTTAATAGTATTTAAACTTTGTCTGGGCACTTAATTATCTTAATGATGCAGCATTCAAAATAGCACAGTCTGAGTGAACCCCAGGAAAGGTCCCGTCCACAGACACAGGCCTATGAAGCCAGAGGAAAACGTCTAACAACAGAATTTAACAATTGCAGCCTTAAAACGGGGAAGGCTGACAGGTCTTCATGCAACCAAAGCTGGGCTCTCCCCAAGATCCCTGCCTCCTGGCTGAGCTTCTCAGGATGCTTTGGCCTCTGAAATACCTCATCTCGGCTTCAGCCTCCCCTGCTTTGGGGGTTGTGACTCTTTTGTTATTATATAATTTAATTCTTACAATCATGTGAGGCCAACATGGTTAAGCCCATTTCACAGATGAGGACTGAGCCTTAGAGAGTTTGATTTGGATCAAAATTCCTAAGCTCTCCCTGCAGCTCAGTGCCCACCATGACAGCTTAAGAAATTGTATGTTGGTAGAGAAAAGGCTTGTGGTTGCCAAGTTGTGGGGTGGAGGGACAGACCAGGAGTTTGAGGTCAGCAGATGCAACTATTATAAATGGAGTGGATAAACAGCCAGGTCCTGCTGCTGAGCACAGGGAACTATATTCAATATCTTGGGATTAAACCATCATAGAAAAGAATATAAAAAAGAACATACATATGTGTGTAACTGAGTCACTTTGCTCTATAGCAGAAATTCACACAACATTGTAAATCAGCTATGCTTCAATAAAATAAATTTTAAAATAAATAAATACCAATTTTTCTTAAAAAAGAATTTATGTCTTGGAAAAGAACCAAAGAGAAACCTCTCAAGAGCTGGCCTATATTGTGCTGGTTTCTGCCATATAGCAGTATTGTAAGGCACTTATCCTTCAACTAAAAATAAATATATTTTTTTTTAAAAAGAATTAACTTCAACTTTGAAGCACTAAAAAAAAAACCAAAAACTGGCCTATAGAGTCTGCCCTTCCTTCCTATCTTTTCCTTTCTTTTCCTTCTTCTTCCTCCTTTCTTCCTTCCCAACTTTCTTTTTTCTTTTCTCACTTTAGTCTTCATCCCCCTGTTTTCTCTTGTCTTCCCCTCTTTTCTTCTTTATCTCCCTAGTCTCTCTATCTTCCCCCCCCAATGTCCGTCTCTATTCCTCTTTGTCCCTGTCTCTGCCTCTCTCTTTCTCCATCTCTCTATCTCTCTCCACCTGTTTCTGTCTCTCTCTCTGTGTCTCTGTCTCTTTCTGTCTCTGTCTCTCTTTCGCTCTCCATCTCTACCTTGATCTCTGTCTCTCTGTCTCTGTCTCCCCTCTTCCTCACCTCTATGTGCTCTCATTCTCTCCCTGTATTGATTACCTACCTACTCTTTGCCTGGTCTCCTGCATCCCACTGGGACGTGAAGATCCATTAGACCTCGTCTCTGTCTTCCAGGAACCCACACTCAGGTAGAGCAGGGAGATAAAGAGCCACACAGACAAGTGCAGTAGGAGGTGAGCGCGACGGTAAGGGAGGTCAGTGGGCTGTAGGAGCATAGAAGAGGGCCCCGGGGAAGGCTCGGTCTGCAAGGCAGTCTCTATGTCACTGTCCAAACTGCTCTCCTAGCTCAAGAGGTCACCTTCTGCAAACATGGGGCTACCAAGGCTTTGTCAGCCTCTGTAGATCACTGAGTTCTCAGTTTGTGCCATGGAACACTTAAGGGCTTGCTGCTAGCTAAGATGTGTCAGGGAACTGGACCCTTCCTCATATCTTGTCCATTTCAAACTGGGCTGGCCATTGCTGACAGAGTCATCCTAGTTGTTAAAGAGAAAAAGAAATAGGTCTACGGTTTGCCTGTCTCTGTCTGTCTCTGGGCAATGGTGAACAGTCAGGTAAAATCAGGTATCAGCCAGACAATGTCCACCTCTGGTCTCACAGTTGATCAATGTTCAGCATTTGTGAGAACAGATTTGTAAACAAAAAACACATAAATATATCCTGAGTGGTAATGATAGCTTTGCACCAGACTGGGTTTTCACAGGGCTTCCAAGGTGGCACTAGTGGTAAAGAACCTGCCTACCAATGCAGAAGACCCAAGAGACACAGGTTCAATCCCTGGGTTGGGAAGATCCCCTGGAGAAGGTCACAGCAACCCACTCCAGTATTCTTGCCTGGAGAATCCCATGGGCAGAGGAGCTTGGAAGGCTATGTGGTCCATGGGGTCTCAAAGAGTCAGACACGACTGAAGTGCTTAGCACAGAGATGAGAGTCATCCTTGTTGTTAAAAGAGAAAAAGAAATTGGTCTGATGTCTGCCTGTCTCTGTCCTAGGCAATGATGAATAGTCAGGTAAAATCAGACAATCAGAGACTGTCTTGTGTTAAGGTCATCTTGTATAGATGGGCTGCTGCTGCTGCTAAGTTGCTTCAGTCGTGTCTAACTCTGTGCGACCCCATAGACAGCAGCCCACAGGGCTCCCCCGTCCCTGGGATTCTCCAGGCAAGAACACTGGAGTGGGTTGCCATTTCCTTCTCCAATGCATGAAAGTGAAAAGTGAAAGTGAATTCACTCAGTCGTGTCCGACTCTTAGCGACCCCATGGACTGCAGCCTACTAGGTTCCTCTGTCCATGGGATTTTCCAGGCAAGAGTACTGGAGTAGGTTGCCATTGCCTTCTCCTGTGTAGATGGGATGAAACATCATATTTGGAGTCAAACAGATTTTCATTCCTAACTGTGAGGTCTTGAATAAGAAACCTCAATTCTATGCAGCTCAGTGTTGCATTTTCCCAATGTGGATTATGACATCTGCATTGCTCCATCAAAATGGAGATGAGCACAATGGTCCTCCATCATAAAATAAGAACACAATTTCTTAGAAAACTTACGATTTCTAAATTTATGACTCTAATTCATCATTACAGCGCTGTGAGATAGGTATCATCATACACTCATTTCAGGAGAGAAGCGAAAACTCGAATTACATCACTAATAAAACAGAGGGCCAGAATCTGAGACACAGTCCTTCCAAATGGCATACCCCACCCCACCAGGGAAGTTACCATCTGGAAGGAAATTAGTGGAGAATTCACATGGCAAGCCCATGCAGACAGCAGGAGACACCAATCGTTTCTATTTTGTTACCCTGTCCAGAGGACAGGTTAGAGGAGAAAGTGTGCCTGTCTAGAATTCCCTGAAATGTCATAGGTAATCTGCAAACAGTGAAAGGCTCCACATGCCTCATGCTTTAACAGGTCTGATATCTCTTGGGCTTGGGAAACTGACACCCCACCCCACCTTCACACCCCCCTCCCCACCTCCACACCCCCCTCCCCGCCCCCTAGCTAATAACTTTGGTCATAGGTCAACCTCTCTTCAAAGCCTTTCTTTGGTCTCAGCTTGAGCAAGCTCCAATTTGGTGATTGTTCATTATCCCCCCATTTAGGTAATTTTCAACACACAGTGGAGCCTTTAAACACTGAACAATGTTGCCAATCTTTTTTGGGCAGCCTCTGCTAGGCATTAAGAGGTAAATTGATTGCAGCAGGAGGGGGAATTTGGAACACAGTTTCCATTAATATTAATAGAGGAAGCCAAGTACATCCTGAAGTTGGGTCATGGGAGGGGGCATTAGACACCCGTATATGGAGGGCTGGACTCAGTCTGAGTCAGGATTCAGTGCCCCTCAGTGAGGACTTTCCCCATCAAAGACAGCACCCCCAAATGCAAGATACAGTGGCGTGGAGAAGGTACTCAATATGTTATCTTCTGCACACAGGACTGCTAAGGCTTTGTGAGCCTGTGTAGATCACTAGTTCTCAACTTGTGCTATAGAATGCTTAAGGTTTGCTGCTAGCTAGAATGTGGCAGGGAACTGGGCCCTTCCTCATATCCTGTCAATTTCAAAATGGAGACAAGCACAGTGACTCCTCCATCATAAAAGAACACAGTAAATGGTACTTGCAGGCATGCGTGCTAAGCTGCTTCAGTCACGTCCAATCTTTGCAACCCTATGGACTATAGCCCACCAAGCTCCTCTGCCCATGGGAGTATCTAGGCAAGAATACTGGAGTGGGTAGCCATTCCTTCCTCCAGGGGATCTTCTCGATCCAAGGATTGAACCTGCAGCTTCTGAAGCTCCTGCATTGCAGGCGGATTCTTTACTGCTGAGCCACAGGAGAAGCCCAAAATGATACTTATGGTTTGTAAATTTATAACTCCAGCCCACTTAAGTACCTGCTGTATGCAAAGCCTTCTAATAATTTACCTTGCTTCATTTTCAGAATAACATCAAGAGTTGGGGGTAGTATTCGTATTTTGTAAAAGAGAATACAGAGGTAAAAACCCAAAGTCACATAGCTCATAAGTTCCAGGATTTGAAATGTGATCTGTCTAGCTCCAATAGTCCCCTGGCTAATAACCGCTTTACTAGAAAAAGGGCTCACTTCCTGGATTCTTCCTAATATCTCTGTTTTGCCCAGATAGGGCTGCTTCTCTTGGAGGCAGTTGAAGAATTATAAGTTCACAATCTCCTATTCCCAGGTGGCTCAGTGTGAAAAGAATCTGCCTGCCAATGCAGAAGACACCAATTCGATCCCTTGATCAGGAAGATCCCCCAGAGAAGGAAATGGCAACCCACTCCAGTATTCTTACTGGGATAATCCCAAGAACAGAAGAGCTGGCAGGCTACAGTCCTTGGGGTCACAAAGAGTTGGACACGACTAAGTGACTGAGCACTCACTCACTCATCTTCTATGATAACACAAAACGTTATTACATAACATCTGCCCATTCTCACCTAGATTCTCAGTTTCTGTCACCTGTGCTCACCATCCACCTCATACCTTTGTTTTAAAAAGATATAATCCACCTGCCCTAATGTGTGCATTCAACAGATTAGTCTTCCTATATTATTCAGAACAGCCATTTTATGAGCAGGTATCAATAGCAACTGGGTCATTCATAACCCATCCATAACCCATCCTACTATGGCAGCCAGGCATCATTAATCAGTTTCCCACTGAGCAGCCACTACCAATGGGTGAGATTAGGCAACGAAGATTTAATCTATTCACCAGCCCTGACCCAAGCCCATCACAGCTCCTAAAAATATAAATGAATTTATCCATTGAATTAACAAAATTTCTTCTTTCTTGCCTCACTTCCCAAGAGAGCAGAAAAACAAATTGACTGTGTTCTAATGTGTACCTTCACTATCACATCTCTCTTATTTTTTTAATTCCCACATACCCCCCGAAAGATTTGGATCCAGACAAATATCCTAGCTCTCAAACCCTAGTTCTATCATATTTGTTTGAGTTACACGAGCTTTGGGATGTTAGTTTCTTCATCTATAAGACAAGTGGGATAATATTGTCCCTGCGGGGTTGTTTGAGGATTAAATGAGCAAACATTCATAGGGCACCAAGCACAACACCATTAGTGACATTAGACCACTAATGTCAACACGCTTCTCCCCTCTCTCCCAAACACCAGTCATTATACTTGTCTATTTGCTCCTTACAGAAAACTGATTCTGAACAACACTATGCAGCAAACCTACATACCCAAGTGACATTAGATATTTCTTTTTCAACTTCTTGAAAAAAAAATGCCCAAATATCTTAAAGGTATCTCTTCCTCCTCCACCACCACTGCCTGACTGGTTTCCTATATTACAGAGATCTTTCCACCCCGTTCCCTCCAGCATTTTGGGAAGAGCATGAGTACCTCGAGTCAACCTGAAGACAGGGCTTTCCTGGTGGTCCATTGGTTAAGAATCCACCTGCCAATGCTAGGGACATGGATTCGATTCCTGATCCAGGAAGATCCCACATGCTGCAGAGCAACAAAACCCATGCACTGCAACTACTGAAGCCTGTGCTCTAGAGTCCACGCTCCACAACAAGAGAAGCCATTGCAAGGAGAAGCCCGTGCATTGCAACTAGAGAGAAGCCCCCACTTGCCAAAACTAGAGAAAGCCCAAGTACAGCAACAAAGACCCTTCGCAGCCAAAAATAAATAAAAACAAAGACTCTGATGCTGGGAAAGGTTGAAGGCAGGAGGAGAAGGGGGTGACAGAGGGTGAGATGGTTGGGTGACATCACTGATTTAATGGACATGAGTTTGAGCAAGCTCTGGGAGAAGGAAGCCTGGCATGCTGCAGTTCACGGGGTCACAAAGAATTGGACACCACTTAGTGACTGAACAACAACAATAATTAATAAATAAATCTTTTTAAAAACTTGAGGGTAGCCACTTGCCAGAAGCAAAAATAGTCACTGGTGTCTTGGCAAGAAATGCCTGTGTCCTAAAGCTGAAGAGGGCCTTTGGTTGAACAACAACTACAAAATTCTATAATAGCTGGTAAATGCCTACAGCTGAATTATACACAGAGGCTGCTTTTCCTTCTGTCAAAACCAATGTCAGCCCCAGCTTATTTATTTCTTCAACAACAAAAATATTGAGCCCCTACTCTGGGCAACCCATGGGTTATATCCACCAACCATCCCTCCAGGCACTTCTTCAATGAGCTGAAAAAAATGAGGGTAACCCTGGACATGGACTGAGAGCTTCCCTGTTATAGACACCTGTCCTGTGTGTGTGTGTGTGTGTTGAACTTGGTAATCTATTACAAAAGTCACAATGATCCTGCAGAAGTTTTGAGCAGAAATGGACAAAATGAAACATTAAAGTTGTCTACTCCCCTTTCTGCTCACAGGATTAACATGGATACTGTCTGGTGTAGACACTTGCCAGACATTGCCCATCCAACAAAAAAGGCATATTGAATATAATTCTTCATATATTAGAGCTTTCCTCTATTAGAGTTTTGTATTAATATCTTTGGGCTTCCCTGGTGGCTCAGACAGTAAACAATCTGCCTGCATTGCAGGAGACCTGGGTTTGATCCCTGGGTAGGGGAGATCCCCTAGAGAAAGGAATGGCTACCCACTTAATCTTTAATGTTCATATTTCCAGCTGAAAAAGTAACACATAGTTATGATAGAAAATGTACAGAATGCAGAGACAGATTCTCTCAATTTCCCATCACATTACTGTCCAGGCCTGAACTGGGTCAGGTAACCAGAGTTTAGTGGTGGAAAGACCACTGGTCTAGGAGACAAATCAATGTGTAAGGAATTCCAGGTCTCTCCTGGAGTAGCTGAGTAACTTGAAAAACATTCCCTTAATCTTTTTGACTCAATTTTCCTATCTGTAAAATGGGTTTAAATGCTTGTTTTCCTATCTGTAAAATGGATTTTAAATACTTACCTCCAAGAATTACACTTGCTTAGTGAAAGGACTATCATACAGGTACTAAAAGCATAAATAAAAAGTGCCCATCCTCTTCCCTCCCTAATGGCATTATTATTTTATTAGCCTTGCCTTCTCCATTTCCTTCCTCAAAAAAGGCAGCCTTCCCATACTGTGGAGCATCCTTGACTTCTCTCTTCCCTTCTTTGCCAACACGCCAGGGCTATTTCTCTCCCTCTCTCTCTCCGTCAGCATTTTCCTCTCTCATAAACGTTTGCAAAGGCTGCTCTTTTGCATTGTGTTTTCACGCCTGGTTTTGCCACCTTCTTCACAGAGCCGATTTGACATAAATATTTATGTGTAAAAATATGTTTTCCTGGCCCCCCCATGTCCTCCTCCCTACATACTACCACTGAGACATGGCGGAGATGGTGCCACTAGGCAGTCTGTGGGGCGCTGAGGCCACTAGCTTCATCCTGCATCATAGGGGGACCAGATGTTTGATGTGGAATTCCCTGGTAACAAGTCCTCACTGATAAGCCAAAGGGCCCCAAAACTCTCTAGTGGAATTTATCATTCCCAGTCTGTGAGAGTTCCTCAGGGGTGGGAGTAACTCTGTGGTCCAAGCTAAGTTTGGTCAAAGCTAAGAGGAATATATATATGATTACCTGTACCCCTCCTTTAATCCATTCTCAGAGCTGCCTGCAGATACAACTACACTACTGTCCCCTCCTGTGGGCAACTACAGTCATGCCATTTTTAAGGACGTGTCAGCTGGAGTCACCCCTTTCCCACCTGACCTCTAAGACCACACTGTCTTCATCTCTTTATGTCTTCCTGTCATGTTCTCCTTCTCCCTGGAGTCGAGCCTCCTGTTTCCAAGGTCATCCACCATCCTTCTTCCAAAAACTGTACCTCCTAGTGACTGTTGCTGTGGAAGGTGGACTTGCCTGGTACCTTAGATCTCATGCAATTCAGAACAACAACAGCAAAAACAAAAGATGAGGCCTTTTTCAATAGGCCTCTTTCATCTCATAAAAGTAGTTGTCCAACAACTCAGTAACAGAATGTTTGCCTTGAGCTGAGCAAAAGACCCACACTATAGCCCTCTGAGGCTCTGATCAGGGGAAACGTGGTTTTGGGTATGAGAGAGTCAATTACTAGGTAGGCTGATAAGAAGTCCAGGGACCCCAGGAGCAGCAAGGGGTCTGGAGCTCTTGAGAAGGAGAAAGGGGTCCGAGGTTCTCAAGGAGGAGAAAAGGACAAACATTTTTTTCTACATTGCTTTGTCTTAGTCAATATAACAGTGTATCTTGCTTGAGGATATGTTTCTCCTTAACAAGAACCTTCTGACTAATCTTGTTATCTTAAAACTTGTATATGGTGGGAGTGTGTCTGGTAAGATCTTTCTATTGTTACTTCTAATCCTGTTATCTTAAGATGTATGTTGTGGGAGTGGGTCTGATAAAAGTATACAAGGCCTTGCCAAGACTAGTAAGTGGGGGGGAACTCTCCATCTCCCTTCTGATGTCTGTGTCAAAAGCTTTCTCTGTCCCCTCTCATACTTTAATTAAACTCTGCTACACAAAAGTTCTTGAGTGATCAAGCCTGGTCCCTGGTCCTGAAGCTAAATCTTCTTCTTTGGAGATCAAGAATCTGACACTGTTCACCGTAAGCTATCAGGTGAAGCCCAGTTCACCCTCAACTCCCACTAGGTCAGTTTCTCTAACAGTGAAAGTGTTAGTCACTCAATCGTGTCTGACTCTTTGTGATCCCACGGACTGCAGCCAGTCAGGCTCCGCTGTCCATGGGATTCTCCAGGCAGCAGTACTGGGTTGGAGTGGGTGGGGTGGAGTACTGGGATGGCTTGTCAGTCTGTTCTCCAGGGGATCTTCCCAACCCAGGGATCAAACCTGGGTCCTCTGAATTGCAGGCGGATTCTTTAGCATTTGAGCCACCAGCGAAGCCCCCACCTTCCCTGAAGGAAACAGCAAATAGAGACACTGCTGCCCACACCTTCTAGGAGGCTATGAAAAGAGGTAATTTACTAACAATTCATAAAATTATTAGTGACTAATGAGGATAATTAATAGTCACTAGTTGATATAATTATTCAATAATATAGAACATAAGTAATAATATTTATTATTAATTAGTAATGAGCACTTACATCAGTAAGTAGAAATATGACATAAACAATCTATTAGCAGAAAGAGACTCTCAGATTGGGTCAGAAACATTAAAATCTAGCCCTTATTTGTAGAACATAGTGAAATTGCATGATGAATTATTCAAAAGGACACTGCTTAGAAAAAAATCAGAAAAGCAGAGTTCTGACATCAAAGATATCATTGGAGTCTGTTTGACCTCAGGCTTGCAGACCTCTCAAGAAGCTTCTGGTTTCCCAGCTGCAAATCAAGGACATGACTATCTCTAGGGGAGTGCGTGTGCTAAGTCACTTCAGTCATATCTGGCTCTTTGCAACCCCATGGACTGTAGCCTGCTAGGCTCCTCTGTCCATGGGATTCTCAATGTAAGAATACTGGAGTGGGTTGCCATGCCCTCTTCCAGGAGATCTTTCTAACCCAGGGATCGAACATACATCTCCTACATCTCCTGCATTGGCAGGCATTTCTTTACCACTAGCACTACCTGGGAAGCTCCTCCAGGGGAGGGAGGCATATAAATTTCAGGATATTCAGGCCTTGCTCCTCCAAGTGTGGTCCACAGACCTCAACTGTGAAGGAACAGCTGAGGTCAGCTGGACTCTAAGCTCAGAAGGGCTTTCACTAAAACCTTGGCCTGTTCCCTCACTAGCTGTTTGGCCCTGGGCGAATCACCGAATTTTTCTCAGTCTCAGTGTCCTTACCTGTTAAAGGAGGATATGTCTATATGTGTCATAAAGTCATTATGAGTATAAATAACACAAAACACATAAGAAAGAATAAAGTTGTTGTCACTATAGATATAGCTGAAATTAGAAAAATAGGGCATGATTTGTAAGTTTCACCATAAATTAGAAATCAAGTTGACGTGGTCAATTTTTCAAGCAAGATATGCATGACCCAACTGCCCCAAGAAAAAATTGAAAATCACAGTAGACCAAAAGCCATTTAAAAATTGAAGTAATTTCTATGGTGCTTCTCTTTCAATGTTCTTTGTCAATCTTTCAACATTTCAGAATAAAAAGTCTGGGTAAAAAGAAATTTAGACAAAGGTACTAGCTCAAGATGGTTTTCTAGCCAAATTATAGCAAACTTGCAAGAAATAGACAATTCCCATTGTAGTCACACTATTCGAGGACATAGAAAATGATGGGACTTACTCTCATAACTTTATGACAGCAGTATAATCTTAGTACAAAGACAGGACAAAGATGGTTAGAAATGTATCCCAAACCATCGACCTTACTCAGCAAGGACCACACAAGAAAACCTAACTCCATTATACACAGAGGTGCAAAACAAAACAAAAAACAAACTGAACTAGGGTATCTGTAAAAGCTTGGCACCAGATCAATAATCTGTCCCATATATTCAGTTCAGCTCATATCAGTTGCTCAGTCATGTTCAACTCTTTGCAACCCCATGGATTGCAGCAAACCAGGCTTCCCTGTCATTCTTCATCTCCTGGAGCTTGCTCAAACTCATGTCCATCCAGTCAGTTATGCCATCCAAACAATTAATCCTCTATCATCCCCTTCTCTTCCTGCCTTCAATCTTTCCCACCATCAGGGTCTTTTCCAATGAGTCAGTTTTTCCCATCAGGTGGCCAAAGTACTGGAGTTTCAGTTTCAGTATCAGTCCTTCCAATGAATATTCAGGACTGATTTCCTTTAGGATTGACTGGTTGGATCACTTTGAGGGACACTCCAAGGGATTCTCAAGAGTCTTCTCCAACAACATAGTTCAAAAGCATCAATTCATTGGCAATCCGCCTTCTTTATGGTCCAACTCTCACATCTATACATGACTACTGGAAAAACCATAGCTTTGACTAGATGGACCTTTGTTGGCAAAGTAATCTCTCTCCTTTTTAATATGCTGTATAGCTTGGTCATAACTTTTCTTCCAAAGGAGCAAATGTCTTTTTAATTTCATGGCTGTAGGCACCATCTGAAGTGACGTTGGAGCCCAAGAAAATAACGTCTGTCACTGTTTCCGTTGTTTCTCCATCTATTTGTTATGAAGTGATGGGAATGGATGCCATGATCTTCATTTTTTGAATGTTGAATTTTAAGCCAGGTTTTTCACTCTCCTCTTTCACTTTCATCAAGAGGCTCTTCAGTTCCTCTTCACTTTCTGCCGTAAGGGTGGTGCCAACTGCGTATCTGTGGTTATTGATATTTCTCTCAGCAGTCTTGATTCCAGCTTTTGTTTCATCCAGCCTAGAATTTCGCATGGTGTACTCTGCATGTAAGTTAAATAAGCAGAGTGACAATATACAGCCTTGACATACTCCTTTCCCAATTTGGAACCAGTATGTTGTTTTGTGTCTGGTTCTAACTGTTGCTTCTTGGCCTGCACACAGATTTCTCAGGAGGCAGGTCAGGTGGTCTGGTAGTCCCATCTCTTGAAGAATTTGTCACAGTTTGTTGTGATCCACACAATCAAAGGCTTTGGCGTAGTCAATAAAGCAGAAGTAGATGTTTTTCTGGAACTCTCTTGCTTTTTCTCTGATCCAACAGATGTTGGCAATTTGATCTCTGGTTCCTCTACCTTTTCTAAATCCAGCTTGAACATCTGGAAGTTCCCAGTTTGTGTATGGTTGAAGCCTGACTTAGAGAATTTTGAGCATTACTGTGCTACTGTGTGAGATGAGTGCAACTGCGTGGTAGTTTGAACTTTCTTCGGCATTGCCTTTCTTTGAGATTGGAATGAAAACTGACCTTTTCCAGTCCCGTGGCCAATGCTGAATTTTCCAAGTTTGCTGGCATATTGAATGCAGCACTTTAACTGCATCATCTTTTAGGATTTGAAATCGCTCAACTGGAATTCTATCATCTCCACTAGCTTTGTTCGTAGTGATGCTTCCTAATGCCCAGTTGACTTTGTGTTCCAGGATGTCTGGCTCTAGGTGAGTGATCACACCATCATGGTTATCTGGGTCATGAAGATCTTTTTTGTAGAGTTCTTATGTGTATTCTTGCCACCTCTTCTTAATATCTTCTGCTTCTGTTAGGTCCATACTGTTCCTATCCTTTATTGTGGCCCCCATGTTGCATGAAAGTTCCCTTGGTATCACTAATTTTCTTGAAGAGATCTCTAGTCTTTCCCATTCTATTGTTTTCCTCTATTTCTTTGCATTGATCCCTGAGGAAGTCTTTCTTATCTCTCCTTGCTATTCTTTGCAACTTGCATTCAGTTGGGTATATCTTTCCTTTTCTCTTTTGCTTTTACCTTCTCTTCTTTTCTCAGCTATTTGTAAGGCCTCCTCAGAGAACCATTTTGCCTTTTTACATTTATATTTCTTGGGGATGGTCTTGATCACTGCTTCCTGTACAATGTCACGAACCTCCATCCATAGTTCTTTAAGCACTGTCTATCAGATCTAATCCCTTGAATCCATTTGTCACTTTTACTGTATAGTCATAAGGGATTTCATTTAGGTCATACCTGAATGGTCTAGTGGTTTTCCCTACTTTCTTCAATTTAAGTCTGAATTTGGCAATAAGGAGTTCATGATCTGAGCCACAGTCAACTCCTTGTCTTGTTCTTGCTGACTATATATAGCTTCTCCATCTTCATTTGCAAAGAATATAATCAATCTGATTTCAGTGTTAACCATCTGGTGATGTCCATGTGTAGAGTCGTCTCTTATGTTGTTGGAAGAAGGTGCTTGCTATGACCAGTGTGTTCTCTTGGCATAACTCTGTTAGACTTTGCCTTGCTTCATTTTGTACTCCAAGGCCAAATTTGCCTGTTACTCCAGGTATCTCTTGACTTCCTACCTTTGCATTCCAGTCCCCTATGATGAAAAGAACATCATTTTTTTGGTGTTAGTTCTAGAAGGTCTTGTAGGTTGTCATAGAACCGTTCAATTTCAGCTTCTTTGGCATTAGTGATTGGGGCATAGACTTGGATTACTGTGATTCGCATGGTTTGCCTTGGAAATGAACAGAGATCATTCTGTCGTTTTTGAGACTGCACCCAAGTACTGCATTTTGGACTCTTTTGTTGACTATGATGGCTATTCCATTTCTTCTAAGGGATTCTTGCCCACAGCATAGATATAATAGTCAGCTGAATTTTGTCTCCATCGTTGTAACACTTTCCACATCTTCAAAGTGTTTTAACAAAGAGAACCACTGAAGTATGAAAGTAAACTAAACAACCTTGGGAAGAGGATGTAAGTCTTACAAGTTGAAAGAAAAGTCAAATGACACAAAATAACACTAACAAAAGTGAAAGGTACAACCCCTTCTCCACTCCACCCCGGACACACACCCACCACCTAGAGCTTACTAATTAAACTGAAAGAGAGACTCTCTGAAGTAAGAGGGAAGATGGAAAAGCATGAGTCAATATCTACTTTTTTTTTCAAACTTTTTCACAATAATGAATGAAAAGGTTCCACTCCAATTTTATTATTAACGAACGAACAGTGGCCCAGGTTCAATCTCTGGTTGGAGAGCTGAGGTCCCACAAGCTGCATGGTGTGGCCAAGAAACAAAACAATACAAAAAGATGAAAAGAAAAAACAAAAACAAAAATGAAGAAAAAGAATTAAATGTACTTGCTAAGCACATAAAGGCAACCAGCAGAAGAACTTCAAAAATGACTATAGAAATCATGGAAATAGCAGGAAAGGAGGAGGAAAGGAGACTAAAAAAAGATCTAGATAAGTGATTCTCAACTCTGGTTGCTCATTAGAATACCTGGGGAAGATTTTTAAACCCTGATGCCTATACCACATGCCAGAGCAAATAAATCCAACTCTTGGATGGGAGCCAGACATCAGAATTTGTTAAAGCTCTGGATGGGATTCCAGCATGTGGCTAAAGTGGGAGGCACCAATTTAGAGCAAAAGATACAAGATGGAAAGGAAAGAAAACAGCAAGGAGGTATGAGAATAAGACTATCACCCAAAAGTGAAAACAGAATTAATCATAAACAAGTTATATCCTAAGCAGAAATATGGTCAAATAATATATTAAAAGAAAAAGACTCTCAGGATGGGTCAAAAAACAAAAAATATCAAAGCCCAAGGACCTACTAGATAGCATGGGGAACTCTACCCAATATTCTGTAATAAACTAAATGAGAAAATAATTTGAAAACGAATAGATATATGTATATATATAACTGAATCATTCTGCTGTATACCTGAAACTAACACAATATTGTAAATCTACTATACTTCAATATAAAATAAAACTGAAAAATTAAAGCCTAGACTTTATTTGCTGAGTGCCGAAGAACGGATGCTTTTGAACTGTGGTCTTGAAAAGACTCTTTCGAGTCCCTTGGATAGCAAAGAAATCAAACCAGTCAATCTTAAAGAAAATCAACCCTGCATATTCATTGGAAGGACTGATGCTGAAGCTCCAATACTTTGGCCACCTGATGCAAAGAGTCGACTCATTGGAAAAGACCCTGATGCAGGGAAAGATTGAAGGCAAGAGAAGAACAGGGCAACAGAAGATGAGATGGTTGGAGAGCATCGCTGACTCAGGGGACATGAGTTTGAGGAAACTCTGGGAAATAGGAAGCTTGGCGTGCTGCAGTCCATGGGGTCACAAAGAGTCGGACACAACTGAGCAACTAACAACATTCTCCATATAAAACAAAATTGAAAAACCAAAGCCTAGCATTTATTTGCAAGTCACAAATAAGTTGCACGATGAGTTATTTAAAAGAGTATTGTACACACTGCTGTATTTAAAATGGATAACCAAAAAGGACCTACTGTATAGCACATGGAACCCTGCTCAACTCTGTTATGTGGCAGCCTGGATGGGAGGGGAGTTTGAGGGAGAATGGATGCAGCTGAGTACCTTTGCTGTTCACCGGAAACTATCACAACACTTAGTCAGCCATCCATGCCTGCGTGCGTGCGTGATCAGTCACTCAATCAATTATACTGCAATACAAAATAAAAAGTTTAAAACAGCAAACAAAAGAGCATTGTATTCCAAGCCAGAATATCTGAAATCTAAAGTTGAAGATCTCACTTGAGGCCATGTGATGTCATGCAAGGTACCTCGTCTCTTTAAGCTTCCATGTTCACAGCTGCAAACCGAGGACCTGGCATTCTTCAGGAGAGACTGCAGTGTGTTAAGAAATGGGCAAAAGTGCTCTAAACTTCGGAATTCCCAGGCCTTGCATCTCAAAGTGTGGTCCACAGACCAGCCATATTGGCATCTTTGAAGAGCTTGTAAGAAATGCAGATTCTGTACCCACTGCAGACTCATGGAATCAGAATCTATATTGTAACAAGAGCCCTCTGGTGATGTGTGTACATATTTTTTTTTTGCCACGTGGCATGTGGGATCTTAGTTCCCCAACCAGGGATCAAACCGATGCCCCCTGCATTAAAAGCATGGAGTCTTAACCACTAGAATGCTAGGGAAGTCCAATCTGTATATATCTTAGTGTTTGAGAAGCACCGCTCTAGATGGCTACGTGACCTTCCCTGAGTTAACTATGATTACCTCTGTAACCTTTCCAGAGTTACAAAGACAAGAGTTATTGCCTGTTCTTGCCGTCTCATTGCCTCTGTCTTGGCTCCCTCTACTCAAATGCCCTCCCCCCACCCTTGTCTAGCCAACCCTTCCTTGATCTTTGAGGCACAGTTTAGATTAAGCTTCAAGAAATATTTCTGAAAACACCCACATATATACTTCCCTGCTGGGTTATCTGCCTTTCCTGTGCTTCTCTCTATCAAAATCTTTACCTGCTATAACGCACAATTTTTGGTTTATGTGGCATCTCTCATAAACATTTTTTTCAAACAAACAACTTTTTATTGAAGTATGATTGGTATACAATGTTTTCTATAGCAAAGTGATTCAGTTCTATGTATATATTCTTTTTCAGATTTTTCCATTATAGGTTAGTATAAGATATTGGCTACAGTTCCCTGTACTTCACAGTAGTTTCTTATCGTTTATCTACTTTATATATACTAGTGTGTTTCTTTTGATCCTAAATTTCCAGTTTATCCCTCCCTACCTTCCACTTTGGTAACCATTAGTTTGTTTTCTATGTCTGTGAATCTATTTCTGTTTTGTAAATAAGTTCATTTGTACATGTTTTAGACTCTACATATAAGTGACATCATATGATATTTGTCTTTCTCTGTCTGACTTAGTTCACTTAGAATGATAATCTCTAGGTCCATCCATGTTGCTGCAAATGGCATTTAACAGATGCAGAAACTGAGGGCAAGAGTGTTTAAAAACAAATCAACAATAACAATTGCAAAACCTTCCCCAGCATTAGGACAAACCCGTATGTCTGTCTCCTGGGTGTTTGTCCCTAATGTACACAAGACCTCCCACCCATGCTAAGTGCAAGGTGTTTACTGCATACACACCATGCGCCAGTCATAGTGTTAGGCCTTATCCATCTGTGAAATCTCCTCTGTCCAACAGCCCCAAAGGGTAGACTCTTATTGTTACCATTTTTCGGACAGGGAAACTGAGCGTAAGTTCAGATAAGTGTGCTCAGCTGCTCAATCACGTCCTGCTCTTTGCAATCCCTTGGACTGTAGCCTTCCAGGCTCCTCTGTCCATAGAATTTTCTAGGCAAGGATACTGGAGTGGGTTGCCATTTCCTCAGCAGGTGGACTCTTAACCGCTGCACCCCCTGGGAAGCCCGAGAAATGGGTCCAAATTATCAGAGGTGGATGCAAACATGAGAGCCAGGATTTGAACACGTGGCTCTCTGGCTCCATTCATGCACTCAGCAAATATTTACCAAATGCCCACCACATGACAGGAGTGACTAGGTTCAAGATGCACACTTTTCTAGATTTTACTCTAAGCACAGGTTCAGAGAAGTTAGTGTCTAGCCCTGTTCCCTGTTCCACACCGCCTGGCTCTCAAAGTGTCTCGGTTTCACCTTCTGTTTCACCTTCTCAAAGTGTGTTTTACCCCTAAAACTTAAGTTCCTCCCTGAGATCATCAGCAACATCACTCTGCCATCCCATAAACCACATTGTTCTGATGAGCTCTCTCAGAGCCGAGAACCTTTAGAGTCAGGATCACCTTGATAAGTTCCTATGACTGAGAACATGAGGATGTGACATTATCATGTTGCCCCCTTGCACACCTACACCTCACGCCATGTTGACTCCATGGTTGACTCTCTGCCCACCTAACAAGGATTTGCTGAGTCCCCTAGACACCAGATGGCATGCATGTTTAAGTGAGTTGCTATTCAGTTGCTCAGTCATGTACGACTCTTTGTGACCCCATGGAAGGCAGCATGCCAGGCTTCCCTGTCCTTCACTGTCTCCCAGAGTTTACTCAAACTCATGTCCATTGAGTCAGTGATGCCATCCAACCACCTCATCCTCTGTCACCCCCTTCTCCTCCTGCCCTCCTCTTTCCCAGCATCAGGGTCTCTTCTAATGAGTTGGCTCTTAGCATCAGGTGGCCAAAGTATTGGAGGTTCAGCTTCAGTATCAGTTCTTCCAATGTTTAAGTGAGAGTCAGATACAAAAGAAGGTCAGATAGATTAGTAAGGTACAGTCCCAGGTTTAAGGAAGTCACAGCCCACTGGACCATTCAAGCCATGGACAATTCTACAGGCATAACACTGATTACAAAGCAGGGTGGCATCAAAATAAAAATTTGTCTTGGAGACCCTAGAGTTATCCATACAGGAAGTGGAATTTGAACTTGGCCTGAAAGGCTGCTTAGATTTCTACAAGCTGAGATGATGAAGGAGGTGTTTGGATAGTAGAAGGGAAGGGTATTCTTGAGGTAGAAAATTTTTGCTTATAGATTTTTGTTCAAAGATTTTGTTCATAAGAACATCAGCACTGGAAGGAATTTGCTAGAATATGGCTTGCAAACCCAAGTGCCTACAGGCAGGGTTATTGGACAGCTGGTATGAACCAGTATGATAGATTTACCAATTATTCAAGCTCAAATTTAGCCTCATCAGGCTATTACAAGCTTTTATTATTTGGTGCCTGGGGGCATGAGGGTTGTTAAATATATTGAGTATCACCCTTGATACATGAATTAGGAAAGAAAAACGAGTGAGTGAAATAGGACAGGTGTAAAATAGCAAGACAGCAGGCAGAAATATGAATAAGTAGATAGACACATTGATGATGATAATGACCATGATGATGATATTGGTGATAATGATGGAGGAGAAAAAAAGAAAGAAAGAAAAAGAGAAGAAGAAGGGGAGGGGAAGAAGGGAGAAAGGAAAGGAAGGAAAGAAAGAAAGGAAGAGTTAGCTGGCTGGCTGGATGGATACATGGAGCTAGGCATAATACCTAGTTACAAAGCGATACATGGAAAGCCACAAAGCATAACGTCAAGTGAGGGAAAATGTAAGAGCAGAATGAAGTGCAAAATATGAGACAATGTACATAAATGAAAACATAAAAATATTATACATTATTTACCGAAACATAGACCTATATGTAAAAGTTAAAAGCAAACCTACTTGTAAGAGAAAGCTATGAAAATCTTAGAAAACAACATAAGAGAAAAACTTCACGGCACTGGACTTGACAGTGATCTCCCAGAAATGACACCAAAAGCAAAGGCAACAAAAGAAACTACATAAATAGATTATGTCAAAATCAAAAACTTCTGTGCATCAAATGAGATAAGCAACAGAGTGAAAAAGTAACCCATGGAATGGGAGAAACTATTTGCAGATCTTACACTTGATAAGGTGTTAATGTCCAGAATCTGTAAAGGACTCTGAAAACTCAACACTATAAAAAAAAAAAGAAGAAGAACAAGAAAATTCAAAAATGGGCAAAGGATTTGTACTTACATTTCTCCGAAGAAGATATACAAATTACTAATAAGCACATGAAAAGATGTTCAACATCACTAATCATCAGCGAAATGCAAATCAAGACTTCACCTTTGGGCATCCTGGTGGCTCAGTGGTAAACAATCTGCCTGCCAATGCAGGAGACAAGGGTTCGATCCCTAGTCCAGGAAGATCCCACATGCTGCAGAGAAACTAAGTCCTGCACCACAACTACTGAACCTGTGCTCTAGAGCCTGGGAGATTCAACTATTGAGCCCACTCCTTTACTAATTGAGCCCACTCCCTTACTAAATTTACCAATTACTAAAGCCCGCTCACCCTAGAACTCGTGCTCCTCATTAAGAAAAGCCACTTCAATGAGAAGCCCACACACTCCCATGAAGAGTAGTCCTCACCCACAGCAACTAGAGAAAAGCTAGCCCCCAATCGCCATGACTAGAGAAAAGCCTGGCAGCAAGGAAGACCCAGCATAGCCAAAAATAAGTAAATAAATAATTAAAAAAAAAAAAAGACCCCACATTCTCATGCCCATGAAGATGGATACTATCCAAAAAAGATAGGGGGAAAAAAAAACAGAAAAATAACAAGTGTTGGCAAGCAAATTGGAACCCTTGTGTATGGCTGGTAGGAATGTAAAGTGATGCAGCCACTATGGAAAACAGTATGATGGTTTCTTAAAAAATTCAATATATAATTATCATATGATCCAGCAATTGCACTTCTGGGTATATGCTACCCACCCCTACCCTCCCACCCTGCCAAAAAAACATAAGACTAAAAGCAAGGACTAAAACAGTTTTTGCACACTCATGTTCCTAGATGCATTATTCACAAGGAACAAAAGGTGGAAGTAACAAAGTGTCCATCAACAGATGAAAGGATAAACACCAGTGCAATATTTATTTATGATGGAATAATCAACCTTGAAAAGAAAGGAAATTCTGACGCATGGCATGAACTCTGAGGACATTATGCAAAATGAAATAAGTCGGTCCCAAAGGACAAATACTATATGATTCCACTTATATGAGGTACCTAGAGTAGTGACTATATAGAGATAGAAATTAAAATGGTGGTTGCCAGGGGTTAGAAGGAGGGAATGGGGAGTTAGAATGTAATGGGTACAGAGTTTAAGTTTTGCTAGATGTAAAGAGTTCTGGAGATGAATGGTGGTGGTGATTGTACAATTAATGCCAAACTAGTAAATCTTGTTATGTAAATTTTACAATTAAAAATAAATAATTTTAACTATTTACTGTTCAAAGGTAACACATTGTAATCAACTATACTTCAATACAATAAACTTTAAAAAAATAAAGTTAAAAGGTATTAGAATTAGATATAAAAAGAAAACACACAAAATTCATCACTATAAAGGGACTTCCCTGGTGGGCCAGTGGTCCCAATGCTTCCACTGCAAGTGGCACCGGTTCAATCCCTGGTCAGGGAACTAAGATCCTGCATGTCACATGGTACAGCAAAAAAAAAAAAAAAATGTGACTCTAACTCTCTGATTGGAAGAGGGTGGAATATAACACTGGGAGATAGTATTAGGGAAAGACTTTTTATTCTCTTTTTGATTTTTGGTACTTTTTCTTTATTTTATTGTGCTTCTAACTTTTTTTAAAATTGAAATACAATCAATTTACAATGTTGTGTTAATTTCTGCTGTACAGAAAATTGATTCAGGAAAGACTAGTTTCAAGATGACCAGTAACATATTGGTTCTGATGCCAAATATATATATCTGTAGAAATATAATCAAAAGTCAACAATTATTCATTCTGGGTGGTGGAAAGCTGGGTGATTGCTACTTAGTTCTTTGTCCTTTTCCTCAAACTAGAAATTAGAATGAAGAAGAAAAAAGTTGGGAGTTGGGGGAGACTTCAATATTATGACTTTGCTAATAGTCAAACCTCTGTGCTCTGGGAACAATAGTCGTTTATTTCTAGGACTATTTAAACCAACACAGGTAATCTCTAAAAATGTTCCTGGTACAATTTCAGGCTTACAATAGGTATGAGGCAAATATTTGTGAAAGGAAGGAAGGGAGGGAGGAAGGACGGAATGAGGGAAGGAGGAAGGGAGGGATGCTTGCTAGGTAGTTTAGGGCAGAGACCTGCATTGACTGGGAATCAGAGTAAGTGGCCATTTGACTATGGCCACAAAACCCGTTTCCTCCATAAGATAGTGGCCTGTGCCTTTTTTCAGGTTCCAGTATGTTCAGCTCCCCCTCCTCTGTGGGTTCCAACAACACAGCCTGAGAATGCAAACAAATGAGCCACTAATTTTCAGGACATTCTCAATTTCTTGGCTGGGTCCCTGCAGCAACTGAATATTAAGCATATTAATTCTGACCTCCATGCACAAATTCCTTTGTATTGGCTGCAATAATGAACTTCTCAAGCAAGACAATTTTCCCAAGACTTAAATGTCTCTTCTTGTTCAATGGGTGATACCCACAAGTCCTGAAGGCAGCCAGTTAATTCAGAGATGTCTTTCTAAATGATGACCATACTCCACTGTGAGTGGTGGGAAATTCAGACCAGGCAAACTCCAGGCTGGGTCAGGATGGATACTGCCTGGAAAAACACATCTCTCTATCCTTAACCTACTCCTAACCCTATACCTAATCCAAACCCCTATCCCTAACCCTAAAAGACTGTGAGAGCCCTATTATCTAAACGTGTGTGCATGCTAAGTCACTTCGGTCGTGTCCAACTCTTTGCAATCCCATGCACTGTAGCTTACCAGGCTCCTCTATCCTTGGGATTTCCCAGGCAAGAGTACTGAGTGGTTTGCCATTCCTTTCTCCAGGGGATCTTCCCAACTTAGGGATTGAACTCAGGTCTCCTGCATTGCAGGTGGATTCTTTACCACCTGAGCCACCAGCAACAAATCCTACTTTTGCTTAAAACAACGGCAACTAAAAACCTGTACAATTTAGAATCAAATTTCATTTGCCCACAACTGACCTCAGGGATTCCAATTCAGCAGGTGTGGGTATAGTCCTAGAAAATACATTTTGAAAAACTTCCTCTGGAAATTCTAAGGCATAACCCTCATCAGTTAAGTTCAGTCGCTCAGTCATGTCCAACTCTTTGCAACCCCATGAATCGCAGCACGCCAGGCCTCCCTGCCCATCACCAACTCCTGGAGCCCACCCAAACTCATGTCCATCGAGTCGGTGATGCCATCCAGCCATCTCGTCCTCTGTCTTCCCCTTCTCCTCCTGCCCCCAATCCTTCCCAGTATCAGAGTCTTTTCCAATGAGTCAACTCTTAGCATGAAGTGGAATATCTGGAAGTTCAGGGATCACGTATCGCTGAAGCCTGGCTTGGAGAATTTTGAGCATCACTTTACTAGCGTGCAAGATGAGTGCAATTGTGCAGTAGTTTGAGCATTCTTTGGCATTGCCTTTCTTTGAGATTGGAATGAAAACTCATAAAGCCCCATAAAGTTAATACATTATAAAAGTGTATCTTGCAAATGAAAATCCAAACCTCTTCTTTCTTTCTCTCCTTCCTTCAATTAGGCAAATAGGTATTGAATATATATTGTTAGGCTTCCCTGGTGGCTCAGTGGTAAAGAATCTGGCTGCTAATACAGGAGATGTGGGTTTGATCCCTGGAAGTCCTTTCTTTTTAATGGTGTGAGCACCTGGACTGAAGGAAGCAAGACCTTTTGGGTCATTTTTAGAAGTCAAATGGTAAAGGACTAGAGCATTGAAGTTAGGAAGGGACCTGGTCCTGAATCTCAACTCTGTTTCTTAGCTTTGAGTCTTTTGACAAGTTTCCTAATGTCTCTTGGCTTTAATTCCTACATCTGTAAATACAAGATAAAATGGACCTCCATGGATATCAGCCATGAAATGACAACCTACTCCAGCATTCTTGCCTGGAGAATCCCATGGACAGAGGAGCCTGGCAGGCTACAGTCCATAGAGTCGCAAAGAGTTGGACACTACTGAGTGACTAACACTTTCTCTTTCTTGTCCCTTGGACAGACACGGGTTCAATTCAGGACTGTCTGAGACTGAATTCCTCAGGTGCCCACAGGATGAGCCAGGAGGCTCTGATCACGAGCTCTGTCTCCATCACAGCTCCTCGGCTGGCTGACTGGCCTCATTGACCTGTCACATCATCAGGAGACTAGCTCCAAGTCTCCAGCAGCCTTTGATTCTCACTAAAGTTTCAGGTCTCTCCCCTCTGTGCTTTTGGATGCTGAAACAGACCAAGCGTAGCATAAACTGAAAAGAGACCATGTCTCCTCCCAGAGAAACGAAGAGCAGACACCACATACTATTCATAACCCGCTACCATGGTTCACCTTTCTAGCACAACATTCATCTTTTTTGTCTCTTTCATGAAAAGCCCTTTTCAGGAGGGAAACATTGCAGCTGCTTTTACAGGACTGCACCCGTCTCCTCTGGAGAAAAAGGTGAGTTCAGACAGCTGTAGCTGTCTTTGTGTTTCCTCTTCCTTGGGGTGGGCTGGGGCAGGAAGGGGAAGCTTGGAGGAGCGACTGATGGGTGGAACTGCTCCAGCACATGGCAGGGCATGGAAGGTCCTGAAAATCCCACTGCAGGCTGGGTGGCACTCATGTAGAGAGTACCCAGGGCCACAAGGAAGGCTCAGCCACTGCCCTTTTGATGTGGCTGAAAGGACATTTTAATAAGGCTTAGAAGCTAAGTTGGGCTTCCCAATGGCTCAAGTAGTAAAGTGTCCACCTGCCAATGCAGGAGATTTGAGAGATGAAGGTTCAATCTCTGGGTCAGGAAGATCCCCTGGAGGAGGAAATGACAACCCACTCCAGTATTCTTGCCTGGAGAATTCCATGAACAGAGGAGCCTGGTGGGCTACAGTCCTTGGGGTCACAAAGCAGGTGTTGGATGATGGAAAAACCAAGCCATCAGTTTCTTTTTTTTTTCAATATTTCATTTATTTATTTACTTATTTGGCTGCCCTTGTCTTGATTGCAGCACATGGGCTCTCTAGTTGCTGTCCATGGGCTTTCTGGTTGTGACGCATGGGTTTACTTGCTGCACAATACGTGGGATCTTAGTTCCCTGACCAGGGATCGAACCCACATCCCCTGCATTGGAAGGCAGATTCTTAAGCTTAAATATAATCTTTCTATGTGCTGTGTGCTTAGTTGCTCAGTCATGTTCGACTCTGTGTTTTTTTTTAATTTATTTATTTTAATTGGAGGTTAATTACTTTACAATATTGTAGCGGTTTTTGCCATATATTGACATGAATCAGCCATGGGTGTATATGTGTCCCCCATCCTGAACTCCCTTCCCACCTCCCTCCCCATCCCATCCCTCAGAGTTTTCCCAGTATACTGGCTTTGAGTGCCCTGTTTCATGCATCGATGTTCGACTCTTTGCACATGACTCTTTGATCCGAGCCAGGGGTCAAACCTGTGTCTCTTGTGTTTCCTGCATTGGCAGGTGGATTCTTAACCACTGTGCCACCTGGGAAACCCATAAGCTTACTATCAGCATCCACCAATTCCATTCCTAGATAGCTAACCCAAGACAAATGAAAACTTATCTCCATACAAAGACTTGTGTGAACATATTCAGAGTAGCATTATTCATAATATTCCCAAAGTGGAAAACACTCAGGTGTCCACTAACAGGTGAATGGAGGGGTCTCTCCATATGTTGTTGTTGTTGTTGTTCAGTCACTCCGTCGTGTCTGACTCTTTGTGACCCCTTGGACTGTAGCATGCTATCTACACCATCTGTCCCTGTCCCTCACCATCTCCCGGAGTTTGCCCAAGCTGATGTCCATGGAATTGGTGATGCTATCTAACCATCTCACAGAGTATTATTCATCAATGAAAAAAATGAAGTATTGATACCTGTTACAACCTGCGTGAACCTCAAACACAGCCTGACATACAAGACCACATAGTGTATTACTCCATTTGATATTGCATTTGCCAGAATAGCCTAACTTATAGAAATAGAAAATAGATTAGTAAGTTGCCTGGGGCTAGGAATGGGAACAAGAATAGCATTTTACTGGGGCAATGGAAATGCTCTAAAACTGTATGGTGGTGATAGTTGCTAGGTTTACTTGGAAAAAAAAAAACCTAAGGGCTTCCTTGGTGGCTCAGTGGTAGAGAATCCACCTGCCAATGCAGGAAACACAGTTCAATCCCTGATCTAGGACGATCCCACGTGCCATGGATCAACTAAGCCCATGCACCACACCATTGAGCCTGTGCTCTAGATCGCAGGAACCACAACTACTGATCGCATGTGCCACAACTACTGAAGCCCCTTGCACACCCTAGAGCCCACACTCTGACACAAAAGAAGCCACTGCAATGAGAAGCCCATGCACAGCAACTAGAAAAACGCCCGAGAAGCAACAAAGACCTAGCATAGCCCTAAATAAATAAATAAAGCTTTTTTAAAAAAAATCTAAATCGTACATTTAAAAGAGGTGAATGTTATGCTACAGTAAATTGCACCTCCATAAGCTTGGATTTTTTTTTAAAGTCACCAAACATTCAGATTTGTTGTTGTTGTTTTTTTTTTTAACAAAACCTAATAATGTGTGTATGAGACATCCTGGGAGTTTGCTACTGTCACCCCATCCCTAAGCAGGAGTCAGGGAAAGGAATGATGCCAATATGGGGCTACCCCTGAAGGCTCAAAATGAAATATGAGAGGCTGATGCCCAAAATACTGGGCATGTTTTTTCAGTGGCTTGATTTTTAGAATCCTGAAAAGCTCATAAATATCACATGACTTTGGAATCAGGTGTGCCAGGTCAAAATGGCCACTTGAATAATGGAGTACATGTCCCAGCCTCATCTGTTCTATGTCACCCAACACTTGCTGCTTAGCGCGCCCAGGGAGGTCCTAGTCCATTCTGGACATGAAAGTTTGCAAAGTATATTGAAAAGTTGACTCTACCCAGGAAATCTGTTCTCCAGCCCAGGTTCATGAGAGTCTCCTGTGATATCATCAGTTGTGCGGTGAGTTGTTTCAAATCATGAAAAAAAAAGTTTATAAGCAACTTGCTTAAAAAAAAAAAAAATTTGGATCAGAGTCAAGATTTCCCCAGTGGTAAAAGAAAGCAATCTCTCTCTCTCCATCAACTTTCTAGCTTCTTCTGCTGATGTTCACTCCATTTTTGTGTTACATTATGAACATTTCCCCAGAGATTAATAAGCACACCTTCCTATGTGTCTTGCTCTTAAAGTAGACTTCCTTGTCAGCTTTCCTTGCCTACCTTCTTAAATAGCACTTCCTCCCCCAACTCTGATCTGCTCATCCAAATTTCTTTTCTTCTTAGCTTTGATCACCACCTGATACATTCCTTGGTGGCTCAAATGGTAAAGAATCTGCCTGCACTGCAGGACACCTGGGCTCAATCCCCGGGTCAGGAAGATCTTCTGGAGAAGGGAATGGCTACAACTCCAGGCAGTATTCTTTTTTTTTTTTTTATAAATTTATTTATTTTAGTTGGGGGCTAATTACTTTACAATATTGTAATAGTTTTTGCCATACATTGACATGAATCAGCCATGGGTTTACATGTGTTCCCCTTCCTGGACGCCCCACCCACCTCCCTCCCCATCCCATCCTTCTGGATCATCCCATTGCCCCGGCCCTGAGCCCTTGTCACATGCATCGAACATGGAATGGTGTTCTGTTTCACATATGATAATATACATGTTTCAATGCTATTCTCCCAGAACGTCCCACCCTCACCTTCTCCCTCAGAGTCCATAAAATTGTTCCATGCATCTGTGTCTCTCATTCTGTCTCGCATATAGGTTATCGTTACCATCTTTCAAATTCCATATATATGCATTAGTATACTGTATTGTTGTTTTTCTTTCTGGCTTACTTCACTCTGTATAATGGGTTCCAGTTTCATCCATCTCAGTAGAACCGATTCAAATGTATTTTTTTTAATGGCTGAGTAATATTCCATTGTGTATATGTACCACAGCTTCCAACACATGAAAAGATGCTCAACATCACTCATTATTAGAGAAATGCAAATCAAAACCACAATGAGGTATCATTTCACACCAGTCAGAATGGCTGCTATCCAAAAGTCTACAAGCAATAAATGCTGGAGAGGGTGTGGAGAAAAGGGAACCCTCTTACACTGTTGGTGGGAATGCAAACTAGTACAGCCACTACGGAGAACAGTGTGGAGATTCCTTAAAAAACTGGGAATAGAACTGCCATATGACCCAGCAATCCCACTGCTGGGCATATACACCGAGGAAACCAGAATTGAAAGAGACGCGTATACCCCAATGTTCATCGCAGCACTGTTTACAATAGCCAGGACATGGAAGCAACCTAGATGTCCATCAGCAGGCAGTATTCTTGCCTGGAGAATTCTTGACGTAGCCAAGAGCTGGAAACCACTGAGCAATTAACACTTTCACTTCTTTAACATATTACAGACTATTGTCCCATTCGACACTCTGAGAAATCCAGGACTCTTCCTCTTTTCTACCAGCTGAATTCCAAGTACCTTGTACAATGCCTGGTCTGTGAAAAGTGTTAGGATACTATCAAACTATAGCTGAAAACCTCAATTCTTTGAAAAAAATCAAATCAAACCAACTCATATCTGTAGAACCTACTACATGTAAGGCTTGTGCTATGCCATATTAGACTCCTATTCATATTCCTACTTTCCAAGCTGATTTATGATGACTCGAGATTAAAGACTATTTATGTGTCTCAAAACACTGCCACTGTTCTTATTTATCCCCACTCACTCTCCGAAAATGATCTACTTGCCTTTGGTTTCACCTGCCACCATTCATTCTCCAATGCAATGTCATGCCATTGAAGGTTCTGATGACCTGGCCCCAACCTACCTGGTCAGCATCATCTGCCAGAATTATTCCTTGACCCCAGTGTGGCTCCCATACAAGAAAATAATGCAGCCACAGAACCTGCATCCAACTGAACAATCTTTCACCTTGTGAATTCTGGACCCTATTACTTGTCTGCACCTTGGCTTCCCACCTAATTATTTGATCTTTGCTAAATCTAAAGTTCAACTCTGATCATTTTCTAAGCATTTATTATTTCTATTCACTCCATCACTTAGTGAACATTTAAATGGAAGCAAGGTTTGCCATAAAACAAATGAATGAATATTACAAAGTAGAAACAGACTCACAGGTACAGAGAACAACCAGCAGTTACCAGTGGGGAGATGGATGGGAGGAGGGGCAAGAAAAGAATGGGGATTAAGAGATACATACTACCATGTATAAAATAAATAAGCTACAAGGACATATTACAGGGCACAGAGAATATAGTCAATATTTTATAAAAACTCCAAATGTAGTCTAATCCATAAAATATTGAATCACTATGGCATACATCTGAGACTAATACAGTATTGTAAGTCAGCAACACTTTCATTGAAAAAAAAAGACTGGCCATTTTAAGATGCCTACTATGTGAAGCACAAATTTCTCTTGCAAGTGACAAAACATATTTAAGCTAGCTCAAGCCAGAGAGAAGAGAGGGAGAATTTTTTTTTTTTTTGTGGTTTATGCAACTAGAAATGTGGAGGTATGACAGGACCCAGAAACTCATTATGACCAAAGTTCTCTCTTTCACCTTCCTTCTCTTGGTTATGTTTCCTCCGGTTTGGCCTCATTCTCAGGAAATGCTTTCCCACCAGGTGGCAACAACAGCTCAGTGTTTATATGTCCCTTGGCACCCATCAACTTGGAAGGCTGAAAAGTGCCTCTTCGTGATATTTCTAGCCAAAGTCCCAGGGCAGGCATGGATTGGTCCATCGAGGTCACATGATTTCCTCTGAACCAATCCATGTGACCAGAGTCATGACACTGTCCCTGGAGCTGGAGACTACAGTAAATCTCATCAAAACTGAGCTGGCTGAGTATAAACAAGGTTTGGGTGCCCAAAGGAAGACAAAGCTGCCCACCACACTTAGTTCCTATCAGGCACCATATGTGCATCACCTCACTAAATCACAAACCCTCTGGGTAGGTATTATTATTCCTTAATAAAGAAAGTGAGGGACTTCCCAGGTGGCTCAGTGGTAAAGAATCTGTCTACCTATGCAGGAGATGCGGGTTCAATCCCTGGGTCAGGAAGATCCCCTGGGAAGGGAACGGCTGCCCACTCTAGTATGCCTGCCTGGGAAATCCCATGGACAGCTGGGCCTGGTAGGCTACAATCCATGGGGTTGCAAGAGTCAGGCATGACTTAGTGACTAAACAACAACATGCACCAAATACTCTAATGAAGAAAGTGAGACTCAGAAAAGTTAATCAAGTCACCCAAAGCCACAGAGCTAGTAAGGGGAAGAAGTGAGGTCTGACTCAGGAACTTAACACACACCAAACTCACTTCCGTCCTCAGGCTCTGGGCTGGGCCCAGAAGATACAGTGATGAAATATACACAATCTGTGCATACAAGAAGCAGACACACTAGTATACAATTGTGATATGATGTGATAACAGGTGGTATGATTCACACCAAAATCTGGGAGGTAATAGAACTTCGTAGCCAAGAGACCAGGCTCTTGAGTCATTGAAAACTGGGTTCTAATTCCAGCTCTGCCACCGAATTCCACATCTGCCAAAAGAGAAGAGGGGGAGGGCTGCAGGGGTGAAGGCAAAGAAACAGAGGCAGAGCTGTACCTGTGGAAATAGGGAGATCAGGGTATACAGAGGAAGCAAACCCTGGTGAGATGCAAGAGTGAAGCATGTGCAACCAGAAGGCAAATGATGAAGACGTTCCATGCCAATATCCAAGATGGTGCGCTCAAGTTCAGTTCCACATTTCCCAACCTCCAAGCTCTTTATTCCACACCAGGCAGTGCCAAGTTTTCAGTAAACCCAGGAGGAGCTGGATAACTTGTAAGGATGAGGTTTCTCAGCCGCTGGCAGCTCTCTTCAGCAGCTGAGCTTGATTCTTCCTGACAGCACAAGCACTTGCCATGCCCAAAATGAAACTGACTGCTTAGAAAGTTCAGCTCCCTTTCTGTGCTCTATTTTCTCTCTCCCCAGACTCACAGCCCTTCTGCTGGCACAGGCCCAGACCTCCCTCCTCCAGAATCTCCCCACAACGAGTCTAATTGGGATGCTGCGGGAAGCCCCGTGGGGACAGCCTGCCCATCCTCCCTCTAAGCTTCCCTACAAGAAGCTTTGCAAAAATAGGAAGCAGGAGCCAGGAAGACCGGAAGACCTGTTGTGGTAAGCAAGGAGCAAGGAGGCTGGTGGCCTGAAATGCAATTCAGATAGGACCCACTTGGGACTGAATGCAGCAAGCATTAATGATAATAGTGCGTCTCCTCCAGTCTTAGACACCTTCGATCCGCAGATAGATCTGCAGATGCATGGTAGGTTCAGAAACACTTTTCAAGATAAAAGAAACCTAATCACCACTACTGATACTATGTATAAAATAGGTTACTAATGAGAACCTACTATATAGCACAAGGAACTCTACTCAATGCTTTGTAGGGACCTAAATGGGAAGGAAATCCAAAACAGAGGGGATATATGTATACATATGGGGCTTCCCAGGTGGCTCTAGTGGTAAAGAATCTGCTTGTCAATGCAAGAGACACAGGAGACGGGTCAATCCCTGGGTCGGGAAGATCCCCTGGAGGAGGAAATGGCAGCCCACTCCAGTATTCTTGTTGGGAAATCTCATGGACAGAGGAGTCTGGTGGGCTACAGTCCATGGGGTCGCAAAGAGTTGGACGTGACTGAGCATGAACGCACCCATACCTATACACATAGCTGATTCACATTGGTGTACAGCAGAAACTAACACAACGTTGTGAAGCAACCATACTCCAATAAAAAAAATTTTAAATACTTGTATTCAAGGTCATTGCATTTGTACTTTTATGAATATACTTCATCATTTTAAAATATGGAGTAGAACATGTAAACCCATGGCTGATTCATGTCAATGTATGGCAAAAACTATTACAATATTGTAAAGTAATTAGCCCCCAACTAAAATAAATAAATTTATAAAAAAAAATAAAAAATAAAAAAATAAAATATGGAGTAGAAAAAAAAAGCATTGACAGTAAAGAAACACAATCACTCTGCTAGCTGTACACTCTTATAGTATATTTTTAAAATGTTAATAATATTAAAAACATCAGCATCAAGGAAAGACAACAATTAAAAATAACTTACTGAGCACATAGTACATAGATTGTTTGTTTTTTACAAATTTTAATTTTGGTTGCTATATTTTCTTGATGTGAAGCATTTCTCATGTTCCAACCAATATCTATCTTCACAAAAGCCCAATGAGGTAGTGTTTATGCCCGTTTTATGGAAAAGGAAACCAAAGCTCAATTATTCAGCAATCCACAATGGCATAACTAGTGAGCAATGCAGTAGGAACTCAAATTAAGATCTGTCTGAATTAGAGCCCATGTATTAAAAATCAGTTTCATTGAGATATAATTTACATACCATAAAACCCAGCCACTGTAAGTACACAGTTCTATGGGGGACTTTTAGTAAATCTATAATATTTCGATCATTACCACCCTCTAACTTTAGACATTTCCAGCACCCAAGAAGCTCCCTCATGCCTACTTGCTCTTAATTCTTGCTCCCACTTCTAGCCTCAGGCAACCTGATCTACTTACTGTCTCTTCAGAGTTTCCTTCTCTGGATATTTCATAATGGAATCATACCACAACAAGCTTATATATCTGGTTTACCCCATTTAGCATAAGGTTTCTGAGGATCACTCATGTCATAACAGTTCTGGTATTTCATCTCTTTATATTGCTGAATTGTATTCCACTGCATGGATATACCACATTTTGTACATCCAACCATTGATTGATGGACATTTGGATTGATTCCACTTTGGGGCTATTATGAATAATGCTTGCATAAATTTTCATGGATATGTCTTTGTGTAAACATATGCTTTCATTTCTCTTGTGTAGATTCCTAGCAATGAAGTTGCTAGGTTGTATGGGAAGTTTATATTTTAAGTAACTATCAAACATTTTCCAAAGCCACTGTACCATTTTACGTTTCCATCCATAACCATACTGTTCACTATTAACATGTCCTACCTTGACTGAACTTCAGACTTGTCTGAGAGTGTGGAGAACAGGTGAGCTAAGCCCCTTGAGACAATGAGACAATGCTTTCACATGAATCCCTTGCAGAAGAGCATTGGTTGGGGATAAAGATGAAAGCAAGAGACTTGGATGACCTGAGAGAGAGAGACAGAGAGGGAAAGGGAGAGAGAGAGAGATGTGGGGATGATGCAAGAGCCAGGTGTGTGACCCTTGGAGCATTCTAGAGAGGGAATGAACGGAGAAACTGAAGGCTCTGGTTTCATGAGACATTTTAGTGTAAAGCCAAGTAAGATAGTTTTGGAGCTCAGGTAGTAGGTTCTATCTCAGCACTGGGGAGAGACCACTTCTCACGACTCTGAAACCTTCAGAGTTGGAAACTTTGTGCACATTAGGACACAGAGTCAATGGGTGGTGATTCAAGGGCACCAGCACCATGAAGCATCCTCAAGAGCTTCTTAAGTCACAAATAATGACAATGAGGCCAAAGCAGAAGAAAAAATCATGGCGGACACTGTGAAAGGAACGCAGCCAGACAAATGCAAGTACACAGTGAACCTGCCGTGAGAAATCTCGGCAGAGAGAACGGTTGCACGGGCAAAAGTCTGTGTGTGTGAATGATGATAACAGTCAGAAAATGTGAGCAATCTCTGCCCCTGTGACTCCATCATTCCCCAAGGCTGAGA
Source organism: Giraffa tippelskirchi (assembly GCF_054371585.1). Lineage (NCBI taxonomy): Eukaryota > Metazoa > Chordata > Mammalia > Artiodactyla > Giraffidae > Giraffa > Giraffa tippelskirchi. The sequence continues at coordinate 29,581,603 of NC_137287.1, forward strand.
ATCCTGGGAAGACTGGGTCGCACACGATGTACGAGAGGGGAGCTGATTCCCACCGGAGACTTCTTGCTTTGCAGATGTGAGAGCAAGAAACTTCCTTCCCATCAGCCACTGCTTCTCCCACTCACACACTCATGAGACATTAAAGATACTCCGAGGCCCCAGATGTGCAATAAGTCATCTAAGAAAGATAATCATGTCCCCCTAGACATCATGGAAACTCTATAAATCAGGCTCAAAGGAGATTAATGATCAAACTCACACAGGAGAAATCTTTAAGGAGGGAGATTTCATCCTATCTCAGAGAAGCTTAAGCATGGAAAGCAGGGGGATGGGGGTCTTGGTGGGTGCCTTCCTTAATGTATGGCATGAGCTTTGAAGTCTGACACATCTGTGTTTCAATCCCAGCTCTGCCACCGACTAGTCATATGACCTTGGGTAAGTTGTGCCATCTTCTTGCCTCAATTTCTCCATGTTACAATTAAGAAAACTACCTTTCAGGCTATTGGGAGAACTAGAGATAATGTAGTCAAAGATTCATGCATAGTACGCCTTCAAAAAAAGTAAAAATAAGAAAAGATAGGGACTTCCCTGGCAGTCCAGTGGTTAAGACTCTGTGTTTCCAATGCAAGGGACACAGGTTCAATCCCTGGTTGGGGAATTCTGGTGTGGTGCAGCCAAAAAAAAAAAAAATTAATTTCTGGATACTTACAAAAAAAAAAAAAAGATTTAAAAAGGGCATCGCTATATGAATAAGACGATCAGAAACTGTCTGTTCCATCTGCCAACCCATGACCTGTGTCCCTTAAGAATGAAGTCTGGAGGTTGACTTAGCAATTTATCCTTTAAATTAAGATGACTTTTGGCCCAGGGAGAATAATAATTATTTTTCCCTGAATGGTGACTGCATCAGATGCCGTATTGATTGGGAACTGGGGACAAAACAAGTCATGGAGAGTGAATTCTCCCCAAAAGTCAAGGGGAATCAGTGGAGCATCATAGTGACAGAGAAATGCAGAAAGGACTGGGGCAGGGGGGAGTCTGGAGAGAGGACAGAAAGGGGAAACCAGTTACGACCTCATGAATAAAATGCTTCCCAAGGCCCAGCCGTGACCCTGACTTTATGGTGTGATCAACTTGACTAAGAAGGCTGAACTGGGGCATTAGATGGGTTGGAAGGGAAATCTCTCCTCTCTCTCTTGCCCCTAATATTTCAGAGGGGCAACAATGGCTACCATGGACTCCCTGGCCCTGAGAACAGAGGGACCTGGAAGAGATAAAGAAAGGATACCTCTGGGACACAGAGGGCAGGTCAGAATTCTACCAAAATAGCAGTAATTGTAATGTCCCCTGAAGGCTGCTCTGGCCTGGAGCCTAAGCCAGGTGCACGGAGATGCAACAACCCACTGAAGGAATAGTAACTGGTTATGTATTGGTCACAGTGGACACATGAGGTTCTGAGTCCCGAGGACCAGCATGGGAGTTCACACACACAAGACTTAGCCCCAGGTGTGCTACTCAGACGTGCAGCCTCAACTTAAAGAGATGCAAACCCAGAAGACCTTAGGGAGGAGAACAGGCAGGGTATATAAATTAGTCAGGTGGACCTGGCCCAGAGTTAGCTGGGAGCACGCACCCCACCTGCAAGAGGGAGCCATTCTCAGCATCACCATCACCCATGCAGGAATTTGGGTCTGGTGTGGCCAGATTCTCCCAATGTTTTCATGAGCAGCCCAAATCTGGAATTTACTCTGAAAAAGCCAGCAGTTACCTTAAAATATTTTTTATTCTATATGCAATTATGTTACTCAAACAAAACGCAATTGCTGGCCGGGTCTAAGGACTCCAGTCTGTAACAATAACCCTAACCCTAATCTTAACCCAGTTATTTCTCTATTTTTAAGGACTTGTATGCTATTCTTTTTCTTAGAGTGGAAGCTTCAGGAGGGCAAGCATAAGCTAGCTTGTAACCTCTCAGTCTCTGGGGTAGCCCTGAGGACAGGGTTAGACCTAGGGTATGAGAAAGCCAAATGAAGACCCATCATTGCTATCAAGCTACACCTGCAAGTTGCCTGCGTGCTAAGTCATTTCAGTCATGTCCGATTCTTTGCGACCCCATGGACTGCAGCCTATCAGGCTCCTCTGTCCATGGAATTTTCCAGGCAAGAATACTGGAGTGAGCTGCCATACCCTTCTCCAAGGGATCTTCCCAACTCAGGGATTGAACCTGGGTCGCTTACATTTCCTGCATTGGCCAGTAAGTTCTTTACCACTCTTGCCACCTGGGAAGCCCACCTGCAAGGTATGAGAAGCAAAAAGGGGGCATTCATCTGTATTTGTGCTGATATGCTTTGTTTTGCATGGTATTTGAAAAAGACAAGTTGAATTACTAGCAAATTTACAAAAGCTAGAAGACCTGATATTAAAATCTGCTTTTCTGAGTTCTCCTGAGAAATCGCCTCTGGGGCACATGAGCTCCCCTTCCTGTATTCCCAACAACCAGCTGGCAAGGATTAGCATCCATCCCTTAAAGACCACTGTTCCTTCACATCAGTCCCGCTTCCTGTTGCATCATAGGCTGGCCCCCGTCAACTCCTGGGTTCTCATCACCGCCTCCAGGTGTCAAGGGAAATGGTCCAGGATGGGAGGCTCAGAGGTCCACGTGGAGACCCAGGCTCTCCAAACTCCTGAATTTTCCCTGGCTCAAATATTGCAGCTAAGGAGGGAGTTATAAAGTACAAGTCCCATCATGGCCCTTCTTGGCTCAACATCACCCAGTGCTCCAGCTCACACAGGGCAAAAGGCAGAATCCTCTGAAGAAGCCACAAGGTCAGAAACGACTGTCCCCCACCCCTCACTGAAATGTTGCTGTTCAGTCGCTCAGTCGTGTCCGACTCTTTGTGACCCTATGGACTGCAGCACATCAGGCCTCCCTGTCTTTCAGTATCTCCTGGAGTTTGCTCAAACTCATGTCCATTGAGTCGGTGATGCCATCCAACCATCTCATCCTCTGTCGTCCCCTTCTCCTCCTGCCCTCAGTCTTGCCCAGCATCAGGGTCTTTTCCAATGGGTCAGCTCTTCACATCAGGTGGCCAAAGTAATGGAGCTTCAGCTTCAGCATCAGTCCCTCCAATGAATATTCAGGGTTGATTTCCTTTAGGATTGACTTTCCATTTCTCTTCCCTGTACATTCTGCTCCAGCCACGCAGACTCCTCACTGCTTTCAGAGTGCACTGAGCACTCTTCTGCCTCAGGGCCTTTGCACTTGTCACCTCCTCTCCCTGGGCACTCTCCTCCCAGATACCTGACTGCTCATTCCCTCACCTCCTTCTGAAATGTCACCTTCTCAATGTTGCTGGCTCTAGCTACTCTATTTGAAGTCACAACTATATTCCCTACCAGCAGGCCCTGCCACCCACTCTGTTTTAATCTTTCTCCATTGTTCTTACCACCTCCTAATGTAATAGATTATTTTATCTGTTGATTTTATTTTGGCTGTGCGGGTCTTTATTGAGGCACATGGGCTCTTCATTGCAGCACACAGGCTTTTTCTAGTTGTGGCGCATGGACTTCATAATCGTGGCATGAGGGCTTAGTTGCCCCACGGCATGTGGAATCTTAGTTCTCCTACCAGGGATCAAATCCACATCCCACACATTGCAAGGCAGATTCTTAACCACTGCACCACCAGGGAAGTCCCTATAACATAAAATTTAGCTATGTATTATGTTTATTACCTATCTCCCCTCTTCTACAGTGTCCCACTACATTAGGGAAGAGGTGTGTGTGTGTGTGTGTGTGTGTGTGTGTGTGTGTGTGTGTCAAGAGATTTTCTATGTGTCATTACCCAGATCAGAGGTCGACACGCTTTATCTGTAAAGGGCCTAATAGTAAATATGTTAGGCTTTACGGGCCATATGGTCTCTGTCACAACTACTCAATTCTGCCACTGTAGCATCAAGTCAGCCGTGGACAATACGTAAATGAATAGATGTAGATGTGTTCCAATCACGCTTTGATAGGCAGCAGCTGGATTCAGCCTGTAGGCCATAGTTTGCCAACCTCGGATCTTAGAACAATGCCTTATACACTCAAGAAATGACTAAGACTCCATCCTTCCAATGCTGGGAAAGATTGAAGGCAAAAGGAGAAGGGGGCAGTAGAGGATGAGATGGTTGGATGGCATCCCCGACTCAATGGGCATGAATTTGAGCAAACTCTGGTGAAGTGAAGGACAGGGAAGCCTGGCATGCTGCAGTCCTGGGGGTCGCAAAGACCATGCTCCCAGTGCAAGGGGCCTGGATTTGATTCCAAAGAACTAGATCCCAAATGCCACAACTAAAAGAACCCTCATGCCACACGATGATCAAAGATCCTTCTCCACAATATGACCAGGGGCTGTGAAATAAATAAAATTAGATTTTTTTAAAAAAAGAAATGTTGATTGAAAAAACTCAGCAGCTTTTAATGTCAGTCCCTTATACACACACACACACATATATATATATATGCCATTTCCTTTTAGCTAACTACTGGTCACTTACTCTTCATAGCTGCCCCATTTTGCAGATGAGGAAACCAAAGCTTAGAGAGGCAAAGGGAGCTGTCCAACATCACAGAGTCTGAAGGGGCAGATCCAGGCCTATCAGAGCTGGGCCACCGACTCCAGAACCCCACTGGGAATTTCATCCAGCTCAGAACTGAGCTCCACTCCCAAGGCAGCAACTGTCCCCTGAACAGAGTGGATGGGAGCCCAGAAGTGGTCCTCAAAGAGAATCTGGACATTCTGCCCTGAGCATCCTCCAGAAGCCTGTCAAGACCTTTAGGTTAATTCTGGATGTCTCATTCTCTGAGCCTCCCTCCTTCCTCACTATGGCCTAAAAGCAGTTCCTATGCTCTACACAGGGAAAAGGCTCTCCTTTCACTTGCAGAGAACAGGATTCAGAACTTCAGGGAAATTCTAGAGATGGGTCAGCCCCTGGAAGAGGGCATGGCAACACATTCCAGTATTCTTGCCTGGAGAATCCCATGGATGGAGGAGCCTGGCAGGCTACAGTCCATGGGTATGCAAAGAGTCGGATACGACTGAGTGATTAAAACACATGCTCGCACACTCACGCGCGCGCGCACACCCACACACACTCGGGATGTCAGCACACAGAGAAAAGACCCCAAGAGGGCACAGCAAGAAGGGGCTATTTGCAAGCCAAGGAGAAAGGCCTCATAGGAGACTAACTCTGCACTCACCTTGATCTTGGACTTCCATCCTCCAGACTTGGGAGAAAATTAATTTCTGTTGTTTAAAGCCCCCAGTCTGTGGCACGTTGTTATGGCAGCATTGGCAAACTAATACAATAACATGGGGTGGAATGGTGATTTTTCAGTTATGAAAATAAGAAAAATGGACCTGATTTATTAGAGATACAAAATGTAGCATTTACAAGTAAATCAAGGAAAGCAAAAATTTAATAAAAGAACAAACGAAATTCTGTTAGGATTTAAAATCCTTTTTACATTAACGTTGCTGTTGTGCTCTGTCATGTTCGACTCTTTGTCACCCCACAGCCTGCAGCCTGCCAGGTTCCTCTGTCCATGGGATTCTCCAGGCAAGAATGCTGGAGTGGGCTGCAATGTCCTCCTCCAGGGGATCTTCCCAACCCAGGGACTGAACCTTCGTTTCTTGTACCTCCTGCATTGGCAGGTGGGCTTTTCACCACTAGCGCCACCTGGGAAGCCCCAGTGTGTTTATACACAACGCCAATTATCTATATATTTTATATTCCTTGAAAAATGGAGGGGGCCACTTCAAACCTGTCATAAATGCTTAATACATCCAAAAAATGTATATTTCAAATCTTAAGTTCTTTGGTGGATAAATCGTTGTCTAGAACAGTGCCTTTAAAAAAAAAAAGAAATTCAGAAAGCACAACGCAGGACCAGCAAGTGAGAGAGAAACAGAGACTCCTTGGTTTGCTGGGGCTCTAATGGGTTTACGGCAGCAGAGAACAGCTAATCCTGAATTAGCTAAGGAAAAGGATATTGGCCATTAATTATCAGAGCTGGCATTTATGGATGCCAATTACACACCTGGGATTCATTTGGCATTTTATACACATTGTGTCCAAATATTACAAGACAGGCAGTGAGGAAACCGAGGTTTGGAGAGATTGCCACTTGCCTGAGATCATTGTTGTTTAATCGCTAAGTTGTGTCCGACTCTTCTGTCCTTGGGGATTTTCAGGCACGAATACTGGAGTGAGCTGCCATTTCCTTCTCCAGGGGATCCTCCCAGATCAGGGATCGAACTCATGTCTCCTGCACTAGCAGGCAGATTTTTTTTTTTTTTTTTTTTTACCACTGAGCCACTAGGGAAGCCCTGCCTAAGATCACACAGCTAAATGTCCCAGGCAGGCTTCACCCATCAGCATCAAAATTATCCAGCTAACCCCTGCAGAAGTAGGAATTCAAACTCAAGTCTGACTCGAAAGCTTTCACTACTGAAACCTGAGCTGTAGTTCTCAAAATGTCAATTCTCAGGCCCCACCCCAGACCTAATAAATAGGAAACTGTAGCCATAGGCTCAGCAATGTGTGTTATCACAAGCCTTCCAAGTGACTCTGAGGCACGTTCAAGTTTGAGAACCACTGGCTAGAGTTTATTGTCAAGCCGAATAAACCTACTCACTATTTACTGAGTATTCACAAGATGCCAGATAGCAGGTTCAATGCCAGGGATACAAAGATGAGAAAAAATATCACCAGCTTCTGCCTGTGTAGCTTAACTGTCAAGGGTTTGTTGTCTGAATGTTATACTCTGTCAAACTTAGAAATACAAGGCTTCTTGTTGTTCTTGTTGTTCAGCCGTTAAGTCATGTCTGACACTTTGCAACCCATGGACTGCAGCACGCCAGGTTTCCCTGGCCTTCACTATCTCCCAGAGTTTGCTCAAACTCATGTCCATTGAGTCCATGATGCCATCCAACCATCTCATCCTCTATCACCCACTTCCCCTCCTGCCCTCAATCTTTCCCAGCATCAGGGTCTTTTCCAAAGAGTTGGCTCTTTGCATCAGGTGGCCAAAATATTGGAGCTTCAGCGTCAGTCCTTCCAATGAATATTCAGGGTTGATTTCCTTTAGCATTGACTGGTTTGATCTCCTTGAAGTCCAAGGGACTCTCAAGAGTCTTCTCCAACACCATAGTTCTAAGGCGTCAATTCTTGGGCACTCAGGTTTCTTTATGGTCCAACCCTCACTTCCATATGTGACTACTGCATAAACCATAACTTTGACGATATAGACCTTTATAGGCCAAGTGATGTCTTTGTCTTTGCCTTTTAATACTCTCTCCACTATGACTTCCCTGGTGGCTCAGAGGTTAAAGCGTCTGCCTCCAATGCGGGAGACCTGGGTTCGATCCCTGGGTCGGGAAGATCCCCTGGAGAAGGAAATGGCAAACCACTCCAGTATTCTTGCCTGGAGAATCCCATGGACAGAGGAGCCTGGCAGGCTACAGTCCACGGGGTCGCAAAGAGTCGGACACGACTGAGCGACTTTCCTTTCCTTTCCACTATGACCTGTCCATCTTGGTGGCCCTGCATGGCATTGCTCATGCTTCATTGAGCTACGCAAGCCCCTTCACCATGACAAGGCTGTGATGCATGAAGGGGATGCAAGGCTAGGGGTCTGTAAAATAAGGACTGCCTGGACCGCAATCTTCTTCCTTGACATATAGCAAATATTGTGCCTGAAGTCCACACGAGCCAGAACAGTCCTGAAGAGGAAGTTGGCAGCCTCTCAACACTTAAAAACCTTCCTCCCCAGAGAAGACAACTCCAGATTCCCAAACAATTAACTACCTTCAGCTCAAACGCCAATATATTTGACTCCTGATTGGCAGTCGCTCACTGTGTGTGGACATGGGTCCCTTGGGCACCAAAGACATAAAATCTTGATACAAAGGCAAAGTTCGCATCATGTCAAGGACAGCAAAGTGTATTTCCATTAGTTCAGTGTCACAGCCCTTCTGGAGGACTGGGCAGTCCAAGATCAAGGCAACAGCAGCAAACTCGGTGTCTGGCGAGATTCCTCTTGGTTCAAAGATGAAGCCAGCAGTCTTCTTGCTATTTCCATACCTGGCAGAAGCAACAATTTGTATTTTCATGTCCCTTCCCTGACCTAGTGAGGTCACCATATTCACATTTGGGAAATGATAATTTGCCTATTCACTCACTGTGCCTTCCCCAATTAATTAAAACGTGCAGAATGGAGGTGGTCGACCAACCCAGAAACCAAACAGCAAGGCTGGCCATTTCCCAGCAGCCTTAGCTTAGCTTGAAAGCACAAAGACAAGCTGTGTATGTGTATTGGGGGCTAATGGGTCTCATCGTCCTCAAAGCAGAGGTAGGAATGAAAAATGTTTCAAGCAGATGCCTGCCAGTCTCCTAAGAAACAGGTTCCAAACACATGGTACCAGCAAGTATGGTCACAAACAATGTTTGCTCAAATAATTCTCCTCTTCTTTCTCCTGGTTATCCCTGGGGCCTAGGAAGTATTAAGAAACCATTGAACCCAGCAAGTTTGCTCTCTCAAGGAGGAGGGGAAAAAATTGATGTCTGTAAAAAGAGGAAGCTGCGAGGAGAAGGAAGAAATACATATTTCCTGAACAACCACTTTGTGCCAGGCACTATGCTATTTGGCCTTATGTATGTGTGTGCTTGCTAAGTCACTTCAGTCGTGTCCAATTCTTTGTGACCCTATAGACTGCAGACTGCCAGGCGCCTCTGTCCATGGACTTCTCCAGGCCAGAATACTAGAGTGGGCTGCCATGCCTTCTTCCAGGGAATCTTGCTGACCAAGGAATCAAACCCGAAGCTCTTACATCTCCTGCATTGGCAGGTGGGTTCTTTACCACCAGCACCTCCTGGGAAGCTCCAGCCTTACACATAGATTATCATTAACTTTTCTGACACTCTTACACAGTTAAATTAATATCTCTACTTTAGAAGAAGTGATCAGGACTCAGAGAAGTTAAGTGACTTACCCAAGGACACACAGCTAGTACAGAGCATAATTTGAATTCAATCCCAGTCGTGCTTGACTACAGAGACCAGAGTCTTGTCAATTACATAAGGCATTAACTCTTCATTACACCCAAAGCAAGGTCTATAAGCCAATTAGGAGAGAGGTCCAGAAAAGTCCATCACCAGGGAATGTATATTTCGTCCCTAATATCAAACACATAAATCTCATCTGATGGGAAATGCAGCATGTGTGGTGGTGACACTGAGACAAATGGAATTAAAGTTGGCTTTCCCTTTGACTTTGAGAAAATATTCTGAGTATGTTTTTCTATTTTAGGCACAGTTACAACCCAAGCAGTCAAAGTGAATTAGTTTGGGGTATTTTTTTTTTTTCATTTTTGCCTAGTCATCTGTAAACAAGATCTATTAAAATAATTAAATGCAAATTCGGTAATTTCTGCAACATTTAACTCAAAAATAGCAGATTTTATAAGAATGGGTATATTTAGCACTCAAATGGCTCTTCGCTTACTTTTGTCTAATGGCCTATTTCAAAGTCATCTTCCAAAGAGGTGAAGTTCAGCTACATGTTTTGTCAACTGCTTTGTGCAGTTCTGAGGGGGGGGTGAAAATCACATCTTCTATCCTCCCAAATCAGAGGACCACATCTAGGGAATTCATCACATTTTACCTTTTCTCCTTTCCTGTGACAATGACAATCTTTTCTTTCCCAGCATCCTTTCTGCTGGTGCTTTGGCAAAGGACAAAGAGAGAACGGAAAAGTACTGAGAAGCAGAGACCTGGGCAGCGTCCTTGAAACGGGAGATGGGAGACACAGGAATAGGCCTTCTCCTGACAGGGTATTCCTTTATGGGGTGTGGTCTGAAGCTGGGCAGAGTCCAGCTACAGAAAAGGCAGATGAGGGAGGAGGCAGACAGAGGGGGAAAGTGAGCCACACCTATTTAAATCCTTGGTGCTCCTCTCCTCTGCCAGAGGAGTGAGCATCTGAGTCAGCGACGGTTTCATCTGAGCTCCTTTGTCCTGGCACCTCTCTCTCTCTCTCTCTCTTTGCTGTGCTAAGCAACTTCAGCCATGTCCGACTCTCTGCGACCATATGGACTGTAGCCCACCAGGCTCCTCTGTCCATGGGATTCTCCAGGCAAGAATACTGGAGTGGGTTGCCATGCCCTCCTCCAGGGGACCTTCCCAACCTAGGGATCAAATCCACATCTCCTGTGGCTCCTGCATTGCAGGTGAACTCTTGATTGCTGAGTCACCTGGAAGCCCCCCGCCCCTCTCTCTCTGTCTGTTTCTCTCTCTCTCGATATATATATATATATATATATATACACACATATATATCCCATTGTACCATGTTGCATATAGAGAGAGGCTTGTCACTGTGAGAATGCAAAGAGACACAAAGGCTGCAGGCAGGGGAGGTCAAGGAAGAAAAATACCCAACTCCTGAGGAAATTCTGTAAGCCCACCTGAGCACACAGAAGAAAAATCCAGGGCTGAATTGGAGCAACAGCTCCCCAAAGGAGCTGTTCACAAAGGGTAACAGGCTTTTCCCCCAGAGGCCTGACTTTCTCTGATTTATAATCTGTCTGTTCCCTCTGTCTCCCATGTGCACACTTCATAACTTAGATTTTAACAGTTCTTCACTCTTTTTGATCCTTACCTGAAAATCAGTGATAGCTAATATGGACTCCCTCCTAAGTGGACCCTTCCCGTCCCAATTACTCCATTGTATCCAGAAACAGGCATGACTGACCACCTTTCTGCTAACATTTATTGTAACTTTTATTACCAACCTGCCATTTTATGTATGATTCAGGGAATCTTGTCAAAAGTCCTGTAAGATGAGCCTTATCAACATCCCCACTTTTCAGATGAACAAACAGAGGCTCAGAGACAGAAAGCAACTGGACCAAGATCCTACAGCTAGTGGCAGAGTCAGGCTTTCTGAAACCCTTTGTTACAGTGAAAGACAGAATCTACAGTAGAAGTTCCTCCTGATTATGTTGTTACCTGAGCTTGAAGTCAGGTCCAAGGCCAAGTCCAGAAAAAGAAGGATCCAGCTCCCCAAGCCGTCTGCCCCATATTCCCCTCCTCCTCCAACTCTGCTGCAGATAGAAGACTCTGTGCCCTGAGCAAAACCTCAAGGTGACCTCCCTTACCATCCCAGCTTCAGTATTTCTACAAATGGGCTCTGGTGTCCAAAAGAGTGAGGTTCATCTTCCCACCTCTGTGTGTGTGTTCCGTCGCTCAGTCGTGTCCAACTCCTTGCAGCTTCGTGGACTGTAGCCCGCCAGGCTCCTCTGTCCATGGGATTCTCCAGGCAAGAATACTGGAGTGGGTTGCCATTTCCTACTCCAGGGGATCTTCCCAACCCAGGCATCAAACGCACATCTCTTGTATCTTCTGCGTTGGCAGGCAGATTCTTTACCACTAGCGCCACCTGGGGAGCCCCATACCCACCTCTAGTGTTCACAATAATAATTTATAGTCTCTTCAAGCCTGGTTCTTAGAAAAATGAAAACTTCCTTATAATGCCTGAAAATCAGTCTCTTATCCTCTGGAGGGAAACCCAGCCACTGGTTTCCCTCCAGAGGACAAGCTCACTGGTCTCTTCCTTGTGTCTGTGCTTAGTCGCTCCATCATGTCCGACTCTTTGTGACCCCATGGACTATAGCCCGCCAGGCTCCTCTGTCCATGGGGATTCTCCAGCCAAGAATACTGGAGTGGGTTTTCATGCCCTCCTCCAGGGGATCTTCCTAACCCAGGAATCGAACCCAGGTCTCCCGCATTGCAGGCGAATTCTTTACCATCTGAGCCACCAGGAAAGCCCAAAAATACTTGAGTGGGTATCCTATCCCTTCTTCAGGGGAACTTCCCAACCCAGGAATCGAGCCGGGATCTCCTGCATGGCAGGTGGATTCTTTACCAGCTGAGCTACACAGGAAGCCCAGTCACTGCCTTAGCATACCCGTTTTTCTTAGTCCTAAAACACAAAGTATCCTAAATTTCATTCTAATGGCACAACATTTGCCTGGGACAACACAACTCAAGCATCCTTTGACTCTATTCTTAACACCTTCCGATTCATCAGCACTATTTTTTCACTCTGGATAATTTCTTTCAATCTTTCAAACTACTACCTCTCTCTTAAGCTATGTCTAATTGTTTATGAAATCAAGTATTAAAAAAATTTTTTTTGGCTGCGCTGCATGGCATGTGGGATCTTAGTTCCCCGACCAGGCATTGAACCCATGCCAAACCTGTGCTGGAAGTGAGGAGTCTTAACCACTGGACTGCCAGGGAAATCCACAAGTATTTCATTTCAGTGAGGATATTCTTGATTACTATTCATTTTAGTTGGCCTTAAAAATTTTTTTATCTCTTTTTTTTTTTTACAATATCCTGTGCTTTCATGATTGTCTTTCATCTTTCTTTTATTTGATCATTTTCAACAAACTGATTTTATAATCTCTTACAGATGGTTCAACTGTCTCAAGTTCCTGAGATGTTATTTCTTAACTTTCCTTTATGTAAAATATCTAATGATGCGGCTGATAATTTTTTAATGATAAGCTCCTCATCAGAGGTTCTTTATTCTGTGAAAGTTCTGTGAGCCAAGGGATGCAGAAGTTACCATACAAAGGGGTCTTACTCTCCAGGTGTTTCCTTGGCCCCAGATGAATTTATACCTTAATTTCTCATGTTAAAATTTCTAGGGACTTCCCTAGTGATCCAGGGAAACTAAGATCCCACATGCCACACAGTGCAGCTAAAAAGTAAAACAGCAACAACAAAAATCTACTCCAGGTGAGTACACCCACAGATAACACAGATCTAACCTTTCACTTTCTACTGGGTATTATCTTTTCTCAGGGGCTTCCTGGATGGCTCAGTGATAAAGAACCTGCCTGCCAATGCAGGAGATGCTGGTTTGATCCCTGATTCAGGATCCCCTGGAGAAGGAAACTGCAACCCACTCCAGTATTCTTGCCTGGGAAATTCTATGGACAGAGGAACCTGGTGGGCTATAGCCCATGGGATGGAAAAGAGTCAGACACTTTTTTTTTTTTTTTATAAATTTATTTATTTTAGTTGGGGGCTAATTACTTTACAATATTGTAATAGTTTTTGCCATACAGTGACATGAATCAGCCATGGGTTTACATGTGTTCCCCCTCCTGGACCCCCCACCCACCTCCCTCCCCATCCCATCCTTCTGGATCATCCCATTGCCCCGGCCCTGAGCCCTTGTCACATGCATCGAACATGGAATGGTGTTCTGTTTCACATATGATAATATACATGTTTCAATGCTATTCTCCCAGAACGTCCCACCCTCACCTTCTCCCTCAGAGTCCATAAAATTGTTCCATGCATCTGTGTCTCTTATTCTGTCTCGCATATAGGGTTATCGTTACCATCTTTCAAATTCCATATATATGCATTAGTATACTGTATTGTTGTTTTTCTTTCTGGCTTACTTCACTCTGTATAATGGGCTCCAGTTTCATCCATCTCAGTAGAACCGATTCAAATGTATTTTTTTAATGGCTGAGTAATATTCCATTGTGTATATGTACCACAGCTTCCAACACATGAAAAGATGCTCAACATCACTCATTATTAGAGAAATGCAAATCAAAACCACAATGAGGTATCATTTCACACCAGTCAGAATGGCTGCTATCCAAAAGTCTACAAGCAATAAATGCTGGAGAGGGTGTGGAGAAAAGGGAACCCTCTTACACTGTTGGTGGGAATGCAAACTAGTACAGCCACTATGGAGAACAGTATGGAGATTCCTTAAAAAACTGGGAATAGAACTGCCATATGACCCAGCAATCCCACTGCTGGGCATATACACCGAGGAAACCAGAATTGAAAGAGACGCGTGTACCCCAATGTTCATCGCAGCACTGTTTACAATAGCCAGGACATGGAGTCAGACACTTTTGTAGCAACTAAACAACATTTCCTTTTCTCAACCTTGAGCCCTGAGTGGACAACAACCTTCCCTGAACATGTGGATAGAGTTTCTCCACCCTTTTAATAAAGGAAGCTGCATTCTAGCCTTAAGTGGGGATGTCATTAGTTACTATAAATTATACTGATTAATAATTGCTGTTCAGTTGCTAAGTCCTGTCCAACTCTTTGCAACCCCATGGACGGCAGCATACCAGGATTCCCTATCCTTCACTATCTCCCGGAGTTTGCTCATGTCCATTGAGTCAGTGATGGTATCCAACCACACAATAGTAATAATATATTCATATTATATATATATTTCTCTCTCCAATAATTCTACCTTGTGTGAAGAAGGGAGAGGGCTATGCCAGTTGAGTCTGCCATATTGCTAAGTATACTCCCTCATGCCATAACTTCCAGAATGATACTTCTAAAACACAAATTGTATTCTGTTACCCTACACATACACACACACACCCTCAACCCTCACACCTACTGTGTTTACCTTCCTGCCTCGTCCTCCTCTTGACTCAAGAGTCAATCTCCACCCTCATCTCTCAACACACCCATTCCCACCCTACCCTCCAGCCACCTCACTTTCCTCAAATGAACAGGGTCTCAAGCAGACAGCCCCACCTTGAAGATCATACACAAGCTGTTCCTTCTTTCTGGAATGTTCTTCCATCCTCTTCCTCAAACCCCACCCGCCCAATTCCTAATTTCTCTCCATTCTTTCAATCTCCTTTTGATCACTCCCACAGAGAAAAGCTTTATGACCCCAAACCAGGTCAGGCCACTTGCTTACAGGTTCACACAGTACCCCAGACATCTTCAGAGCAGTTACCAAAATTGTCATTGTTATTGCACAAGGAGTAGTTTAATTTCTGTCTTTGCACTGGACTGTAGCCTCCAGAAGAAAGACCCCATCTGGATGGTGGACTGCTACCCCCACTGTCTAGCACAATAAATATTTGTTAAATAAATGTGAGCATCCAGGCACCAGCTCTCTGTCACCCTGGCTAACGTGGACCTGAGCTCACCGTGTTTCCCCGAGAGCCTCATCCAAAGCAAGAACACCTTTGTTTGGGAGGCTTATACACCATGTGACCAAAATTTGCTTGGAAGCAGTGGGAGGGAGGTGGTCACTGAGTTCATGGAGACATAGTTCCACAAAGCAACCGCTGCTCCCCTAGTTGCCTGTTTTCAGAGAAGCAGCAGAAAGAGGCTTGCTGGGTTTGAAGAAGGATGCTTGGGCAGGTTCAGTCTTGAGTCTGTCCCCCTCTCTGTGTGAATCTGGGTTATTTGGTCTTTTCTGGGCCTCGGTTTCCTTGTTTTTAAAATAAAGGGGCTGGTCCAAATCATCTTTAAAAAAAAAAAATGGTTCGGCTTTTTGGAGAAAACTGATAGCAGGGATAAGCTCATAGTAAGAGGCAAGCAGTTTCCATCTCATTCCTCCTCCAACTCCTGCTAGCGCTGGGGACCTCAGCTCTGTTCTTCGGTTCCTGTGTGGATAAGCTAGAGCTACTCACAAGCCCAGTCTCCCTCCCCCTTGGTCTCCAGTTTGTATCCAGCATGGTGGAGTCGATGCCATGGGTGCCCTGCCCAGATTCCCTTCACCATGGCGGGCACATCCTCTACTAGGGAACCATGACTGCTAGTGACTCACAGCCACCCTCATCGCTGGAAAATTGGCTGCCACTGAATGGAAGTTGCCTCGCCAATGAGGTTCCATCCCCAGGGCCTTGGAACAGCCTGAATGGCCCAGTAGCATAGAAAGCCAGACCGCTTGCCTTAAAGTGAGACCAGCTCTGAGATGCGATGGAAGCCCAGTGTTCCCCACAGGATCAGCCCATAGGCCAGCTGAGACCAACACTTCTGAGCTCCTCTCCCTGAACCATTTGCTTTCCTTGATGCCACCCTTCTCTGGAATGGTGTTGTTGTTTAGTCACTTAGTCATGTCCAACTCTTTGCAATCCCATAGACTGTAGTCAGCCAGGCTCCTCCATCCATGGGATTCTCCAGGCAAGAATACAGCAGTGGGTTGACATTTCCTTCTCTAGTGGATCTTCCCAACCCAGGGATTGAACCTGCATCTCTTGCACTGGCAGTGGATTCTTTACCTCTGAGCCACAGGGAAGCCCACCCTTCTCTGGAAAGCAGTCTTCAATAGGTCTCTTGCACAAGAGTCCCTATTTGAATCTCTGCTTCTAGGGAATCCAATTTAAGATGCAAATGGAGGCACTATTGCTTGGCATCATCACATGTAATGCCTAGAAAAGTCCTCGGAATAACCCACGTATGTGACCACTGTGGGCTTCCTAGATGGCCCTAGTGGTAAAAAAACCCGCCAATGAGGAAGAGAGACTCCAAGGACTCAAGTAAGAGGTATTCAAAGAGATGTTCTGTCTTCTCTGAATGGTGTGGGCTGAAAGGTGGAAAGTCTGCAGCTGCTGCAGCTGTTTCTAGACCAGGAGCAAAGAGCATGGAGCTATTGATGACCCACAAAGAGATGCCTGAGGATGAAGCTATTATCACAAAGATGCAAACGCAGAGGGCTTTAAACTGCTAGATCAAGCTTCACCTGAATTGAGCAGCATCTGGATTTCCCTCTTGTTGTAGTCAATAAGTTGCATAAATCGTTTTAGCCAGAGTGACTTGTGTTTCCTTTCTGTATACAATGTAGAAACTCTTAAGTGACACATATCTATTCTGTGTGTTCTCAAGGGAGTTAAACACTTCTGGTTAATACTCCACTTCTGCTTCAAAACATTCACCCATAAAAAATTCCCTGTCCTTTTTTTTTCTCTCCCTTGGGATTTTCTGTTGCTGTTGTCATTGTTGTTGCCTTGGCGATTACCTAAAGAGTCAGCCGTGACTCCCAAGTATGGCAAAATACTGAAGAGATATTGAGTGCAGACTGTTTCTATTCACAATCTCAATTCTGAATCTACATTTGGGGCAATAAATTGGGTCATTCCCCACCCCCATTCTCCAGTCCAGTTATCAGTGGAAACCATCTCAAGTGCTGGGCCGAGAAATATTCTCAAACCCAATCCTACCTAGACAAAATGCTATGGCTGCCTAGGGGGCGGGGGGTGTCACAAATGTAGGTATTAGGGGCAGAAGGGGCACTAACTGATCACCTCGGAACAAAACCATACCTTGAAGGCTTGCTCCAATGCCTCACTTTCCTTGTAGCCAGAAAGCCCTTCCTCATATTCTACCTAAATAATTCATATTGCAATTTCAGCCCAGCCTTCCTTCTTCACATCAACTGTGAGGACTGGCTTGTCAGCCTCATCTGACCCTATTACATTCATGATAAAGGGTGCTATAAAGTTGTCTTTCCCATCTCTTCTTCCCTGTGCAAAGTGACCCCACCCCACTGCTTCGGGTAAAATCCAGATGAGGTACTCTGTACAGAAAATGATTGCAAAGCCCAGATTGCTAAGAGACTCCACCTCTGGGGACCACATTTCCTATCCCTTCTTGGGTACAGATAAGACTCCCTGAATTAAATCAAATGAGACTAGGATCATCTAGTCTCATCCTAGTCCTCCAGAATCTAATGACTCCCTTCTCTGACAGTGTGTCTATTTCATGTTTCCAGTGATAGTCAATCCACAACTGAAGTTGCCATCAGCCAACCACTGCAAAGCATTGATTGCAATTCCGGTAAATGACAACCAAAGAAAAGGAGGTCCCATTCATGCAAATACACCATGTCCTTGTTCTTGTCCTTCTTTTAGGAAATATCCTCTCCCTCAGTGTCTAGGGTCTCATTGAAATTGTAAATCACTGTGCTTCACCTTCTCCTAGCCAAGGAGCATACATATAAGCCAAGCAAGACCAGTGGGACTCTAACTGGGAATTCAGCCCTCAAATGCAGCAAAACAAGATGGAGATAAAGGCTGGAGCTGCTCAAGTGCTGGAGTCTAGACAAGACGGTTCTGCTGCCCTGCTTCCTTAATACCTGCAATCCCTGGTTGCTGGCTCCCTACCCTTCCCTTACTCTTATCCACTCAGTATGTTCTAACGTTCTCCTTTCTCTTATGTTAGCCAAGGTTGGTTTCTATTGCTTGCATCAATGAATACTAATGTGTACTGTTAACACTCCAAGAAGGTGTCTCCCAGATTTTCTAAACCTTAATTATATATTTTAAAAAAAACAACCATTTCACACTTGTGCTGGCAAAAGAGTTTGAGCCTGGAAGTCAATGGAAAAGAGTCTCTGTGTATCAACCGAATAATGTCATGAGAACAGAATTTTTGTCAAGCAATCAGACTACTCTGAAATTAGTTTTGTGACATTGACCTAATGTCTCATTAAAATTAGGCAAATCAAGGGGAATGCAGATGTCATCAAAATGAACGAACACTGTCAGAAGAAGATGGATCTTTCTGGAAAAACAAATTGTTTGGGGGGCGTTGTGATTGTCATAAGCGCCCTCTTCTTGTTAAAGTAGTTTTGCAAAAAAACTTGAGTGTAATTTACTAATTGTACAGTGCAAATCACTTAACAGTGGAATGGGTTTTATGCTATTATTTTTAACTGCCCACCTTTTTCTCTGTGTTACTTTAGTTCCTCATCCTAGAATGTTGACAATAATAACAACAACAAGCTGACAATATGTAATAGATAGCACTAAGGATTTTACCTTGAATTACCTTAATTCTTCCTCATAAGACCCCAGGAGATAGGATCTATCATCAAACATGCTTTTTAGATGAGAATGTCAAAGTTTTTTGAGAATTAATCTCAAATGTGCAAAGATTGTAAGGTACACAGGCTAGAATCCACACTCTGTACCCCCAACTACCATATCATTGCATTTATTAAGGTCTTCTATGTGCCAGGGTCTGTACTAGACATTTCAGAGGCTTCCCGGGTGTTGCTAGTGGTAAAGAACCTGCCTGCCAAGAGACTCAAGAGATGCAGTTTCAATCCCTGGATCAGGAAAATCCCCTGGAGGAGGGCAAGGCAACCCACTCTCTGGAGAATCCCCTGGACAGAGGAGCCTGGCGGGCTACAGTCCATAGAGTCACAAAGAGTTGGACTGATTAAAGCAACTTAGCACACATGCATGTCACATTTAATCCTCCCCACAATCTTCCGAGGTAGGTTTTTTTAATACCCATTTTACAGAAGAGGAAGCTGAGGTTCAGAGATATTAAGTAATTTTGCATAAGATCAAGATTCAACTAGATTCAAACCACAGCTGTGTGGCTGCTACAGAGCCTAACTCTAACCACTCTCATGCCTCCTCCAAAGGAAGTCAGACATGCCCTTCCTCTTTATCCTCCTAATTAGTTTCAAAGCTATTTTTGAGGAGTTTGAGCACCACCACTCCCCAACCTCCAGTGTCTAGTACTAGGTTTCACACCCTTTAGAATCTCCATCACGTTTCTGCAGGATTAAATGGGTTGATAGATAATCTATCAAACACTTACAATAGTGTCTGACACCCAGTAAATGCTATATACACATTTGCTATTTCTCTTTTTATCATTATCATTACTTAAGAGAATAAAACAAGCACCTGTTTTCATTCCAACCACTTCTGTGTTCATTACCATCATTACGGTTGTATTCAAAAAAGCAGATCCCCTGAGATTTCTTTTGCTTAGGCTTCTATTCATCTTCTTTGGCTTCTTTTTACTTGTTTTTGCTGCATTTTTATGACTGTAGTATAACTTTTTGTGTGTCCTTACAAGTAATGATAACAGAAGGATAGACATATCAGGCTTTCCTTTCATGTAAACCAGACTTCCACCCCCAATTAACTGAAATGGACTGAGACTGGCTGTGATTAGGCATGGCAGCAGTTGGGATAGGAATCATGTCATACTCTGACTTCTCTCCAGGGTCTCCTTCCAAATCATTTTGTCTGGTGTCCACCTAAGGCTGGTATGCCAACACCCAGCTCTCCCACCTTCAAAAGTTTCTTATTGAGTCTTTTGCCAGCCTAGGGGGAGCTATGACTTCCAGTTGGGCAGAGAAAGAACAGTAGCAGCATTTGGGGCTGTTTCCCCATACCCTACTCCCCACACATACAAATGGGACTCTGGGGTCATTTTACCTAAAGCAAACCCTGCTTACTTCCTGGACACTCCTGATTGGACCAGACATGATCATCTGATCCAAGTTGAGCCAATCAGAGTCTTTCTCCTGAAAACTTGAAATTGATGGTTACAGACTTTGCTTGATCTGGATTTGTGTTTGAAGTAAGAGGTCAAGTAAATGTGGGGATCAAGATTTCAGTTTTGAGGAGATCATTTTTTTGCCATGTAGACAAAGGAAGCTGGTCTGGAGAAAAGGAATAAAAAGATAAAAAGGAGAGGGGCAAAAAAGTGGAAAGAGGGAGATGAAGGTAATCACTGAGCAAACCTGAGGTCAGGAGCTATTCCGGAAGAGAAAGGCAGAATAATGGCTCTGGTCCTGAGGCGTTTCCAGTTCCTGGCCCTGATCGCTCAGGAAGCTAGGCTGGACTTCTGCCAGTGGAGTCTGCGAGTTTCTGTGGGTCTTTCCAGAAAACAGCCCCTTTGCTTTATGTAGTTTGAGTGGGTTTCTGCTTCTTCCCTCCGAACCCAGTGGTAACCAAGGTAAACTGTCGCTGACACTAAGAGCTAATGAATGCTCCCGAGATTTTTTAATTTTTATATTATATTGGGGTATAGTTGATTTACAATGTTGTGTTGGCTTCAGGTGTACCTCACAGTGATTCAGTTACACATACACGTGTGTGTGTGTGCTATGCATGTCACCTCAGTCATGTCCAACTCTTTGCAACCCCATGGACTGTAGCCCACCAGGCTTCTCTGCCCATGGGATTCTCCAGGCAAGAATACTGGAGTGGGTAGCCATGCTCTCCTCCAGGGGATCTTCCTGACCCAAGGACTGAACCTGTATCTCTTATGTATCCTGCATTGGTAGGCAGGTTCTTTACCACTCACAGTACCTGGGAAGCCTATGCATACACATATATCCATTGTTTTTCAGAGTCTTTTCCAAAGAAGACATACAGATGGCTCTTGTGATTTGAATCCAATGGAAAGGACACTAAAACTGATTTATTCATGAGTTCAACAGGTATTTACTGAAAGCCTAATGCCTGCCGGGCACTATAACAGGCATGGGGGATACAATGCCAAACACATTAGAGAAAAACTATTAATCTGCAGAGATGACGATCAAGCAGATTCTTGGAAAAGAATGGAGGGGAAATAAGGAAATCAGTGTTCTCAAGATGCTCTTGCTAAGGCCACATAACAAAGCCTCAAGAAGCCCATCCAGTAACTTACTGATCAGGCTTCCCAGGTGGTGCTGGTGGTAAAGAACCCACCTGCCAGTGCAAGAGATGTAAGTGATGCTGGTTCAATTCCTAGGTCTGGAAGATCCTCTGGAGGAGGACATGGCAACCCACTCCAGTATTCTTGCCTGGGAAATCCCATGGACAGAAGAGCCTAGCAGGCTACAGTCAATAGGGTCACAAAGAATTAGACATGACCAAAGTGACTTAGAATGCAACTTACTGCTTGACTTTAAAACAAGTGGACAAACCTCTATGTTGATCCACACCACTAAAACAGCACAGGTGTGTGTGTGTGTGTGTGTATGTTTGGAAGAGGAATTGACTAGGCAGTGATGAGGTTAATGAGTTGTATCGTATATAACTTTATACTCTGATGACTCATACAGAGATGCTCAGATTTGGGATGTTCGTAGAGGCTGAGCAGCATCTTAGGAAAAACACAGGATCCATAGTTTGACCCCTAGTTCTCAACAGGAGATAGTTTTGTCCCCAAAAGGATGATTGACAACATCTGGAGATATTTTGGCTGTCATAACTGGAAAGGATATGCTACACTGTACAGGACAACCCCCTCAACAGAAAATTATCCAGCCCCAAATATCAACCGTATTGAGGTTAAGAAATGCTGAGTTAGAGAAATCCTGGTTCTGTCTCACCAGCTGTGTGACCTTTGGCAGGCTGCTTTTTCCTTGGGTTTTATTTCATCCTCTGCAAAATAGGAAGCTATAATATCTTTCATATAGGCTTCCCTGATGGCTCAGCAGGTAAAGAATCCTCCTGCAATGCAGGAGACACAGGAGATATGGGTTCGATCCCTGGGTCAGAAAGATGCCCTGGAGAAGGAAATGGCAACGCACTCCAGTATTCTTGCCTAGAGAATTCCAGGGACAGAAGAGCCTGCGGGCTACAGTCCATGGGGTCACAAAGAGTTGGACGTAACTGAGCACAGAAGCTCATTAGGGTCTATGGGCTCTGGATTGGTGATTTTCTGAGGGTTAAGATAATACACGTGAAGAGGCTGCATAAAGAGGACAACCAAGGCAACCAATAGATACTATGAACTGAATGAGCTCAGCTGTTCTAGAAATCTTCAGGGTGAGCTTTCAGAACCAAAAGAATACCTTGGGGATCCCAGAGACTTAGCTGATGGTTTTCCCAGTCCAGCCTGGCTCATCTCCCCATCTTCCTGTCTCTTATAGGCAGCAGACACAACAGAGCACCTTGGATTCAAAAGATCTTCCTAAATGTTCAAACCATGAGGATGGGCTCCAGATCCCTTGACTTTAGGACCTAGAGGACCAAGCAAGAATCTCTAGCCAGCCAGGCCCTCTGTCTCCTAAGGGGCTGATGCCAGATGCTAGAGATCAGAGAATGGTGAATAATGGAGACTTTTTGGGTATATAATTATGCTGACTTCATTACACCATTCAAGCAGATGATTAGGAAATTTCCACCCCCCCCTACTCAGCTTCCTTAGTGGTCCTGCCCCCCAGATGTGAATCAGGGAGTCGAGCCTCATGCTTCTTGGCTTTGATATCTTCTCATCCAGGCCCTGATGCTTCAGGCCTTGAGCCTGAGTCACTTACGGTATAGGGCAGATATAAGGTCCCAGATGAGTGCGTGTATCTCTACCATTAACCGGGTTCACTTTCTTCCCCTGCTGAACACAGAGAAGCATAAATAAAGCTAGCAATAAAAGCAATAGTGAGAATGATGATAATAAAAATAACAGTTCCACTAGTGAACTTATGGTTGCCATGGGGGAAGAATGAGGGGAAGAGATACCTAGGGAGTTTGGGATCGACATATGCACACTCAGTTCAGTTCAGTCACTCAGTCATGTCTGACTCTTTGCCACCCCATGGACTGCAGCACGCCACGCTTCCCTGTCCATCACCAACTCCCAGAGCTTGCTCAAACTCATGTCCATCGAGTTGGTGATGCCATCCAACCATCTCATCCTCGGTCGTCCCCTTCTCCTCCTGCTTTCAATCTTTCCCAGCATCAAGGTCTTTTCCAGTCAGTCAGTTCTTCCCATCAGGTGGCCAAAGTATTGGAGCTTCAGCGTCAGCATCAGTCCTTCCAATGAATATTCAGGACTGATCTCCTTTAGGATTGACTGGTTGGATCTCCTTGTAGTCCAAGGGAGTCTTAAGAGTCTTCTCCAACACCACAGTTCAAAACTGTCAATTCTTCAGTGCTCAGCTTTCTCTATAGTCCGACTCTCACATCCACACATAACTACTGGAAAAACCATAGCTTTGACTAGACGGACCTTTGTTGGCAAAGTAATGTCTCTGCTTTTTAATATGCTGTCTAGGTTGGTCCTAGCTTTTCTTCCAAGGAGCAAGTATCTTTTAATTTAATGGCTGCAGTCACCATCTGCAGTGATTTTGGAGCCCCCCCAAAATAAAATCTGTCACTGTTTCCATTGTTTCCCCATCTGTTTGTCATGAAGTGATGGGACCCGATCAGTGTGTCATGTGCACACTGGTATATTTAAAATGGATAACCAACAAGGTCCTACTGGAGATCCCAGGGAACTCTGCTCAATGTTATATGGCAGCCAGGATGGGAGGGGAGTTCAGGGGAGAACGGACACATGTATATGTATGGCTGAGTCCCTTTGCTGTCCACCTGAAACGATGACAACATTGTTAATCAGCTATACTCTAATATAAAATAAAAAGTTAAAGAAAGTAAAGTTTTCCTGCAAATGTAGAAAGCTGGCTAAAGAAGGATGTGTCTTGTTTGACTGGCGTGGCCAGGCAGGGAAGAAGAGACAAGAGGTGTTTACTCACAAGGTAACACTCTTCAAGGCTAAACACTCTCAGTTTTTAGTGTGCATAAAAGTAACCATAGAAACTTGCTTTAAAAACATAAAAACGTCTGATTTGGGTTTGATTTTGTTTGGGCGAACAAGGGATGGGCCTCTGTACCTATACACTTGGAGAAGTCCTGCTCTGAGCCAGGGGGCTTTCAACTTTAATGTGCATCAGAATCCCCTAGAGGGTTTTGTGTTAGTTTCCTGAGGCTGCCATAAAAGTGAGGACAAGCTGAGTGGTTTAAAACAGGAATGTGTCCAGAGAAATCATACAGATGGCCAATAGGCACAGGAAAAGATGCTCAATGTCACTAATAATTAGAGAAATGCCGATCAAAACTATGAGATACTGCTTCACACCAATCGGAAGGGCCATCATCAAAAAATAAATCTACAAATAATAAATGTTGGAAAGGGTGTGGGGAAAGGAAACCCTTGTACACGGTTGATGGGAATGTAAATTGGTACAGCCACTATGGAGAACTATATGCAGGTTCCTTAAAAAACCAAAAATAGATTTCCATATGACCCAGCGATCTCATTCCTGGGCATACTATCTGGGAAAAATGGAAACTCTAATTTGAAAAGATACATAAACCTAATGTTTATGTGCTTAGTCACACAGTCCTGTCTGACTCTTTGCGACCCCATGGACCATAGCCCGCCAGGCTCCTCTGTCCATGGGATTCTCCAAGCCAGAACACTGGAGTGGGTTGCCATGCCCTCCTCCAGGGGATCTTCCCAACCCAGGGAATGAACCCAGGTCTCCCACATTGCAGGCAGGTTCTTTACCATCTGAGCCACCAGGGAAGCCCATCTAATGTTCATAGTAGCTCTGTTTACAATAGCCAAGATGTGGAAACAACCTAAATGTCCATCAACAGATGAATGGATAAAGATGTGGGGTATACAATGGAATACTACTTGGCCATAAAGAAGAATGAAATAATGCCTTTTGGAGGAACATGGATGGACTCAAGATTATTATTCTAAGTGAAGTCTGAGAAAGACAAATATATGATATCACTTATATGAGGAATGTTAAAAATTATACAAATGAGCCTTATTCCAATCTCTGCCTCTGTCTCCACATGCATGCACCTCTGTGTGTCCTTTGCTCTTTTCTCCTCTTACAATGACACTTGTCATTGGATTTAGAGCTCACCCTAATTCAAGATGAGTTCATCTCATGATCCCTACCTTCATGACATCCACAAAGACTTTTTTCCAAATAAGATCACATTCACAATTTCCAGTTGGACATATCTTTGGGCAAGAGCGGGCATCAATCAATAGAGCCCCTTCCCCAGAATTTGCATGTCTAACAAGTTGCCAGGTGATGCTGATGCTTCTGGTCCAGGAAACTCACATGGAGGACCATTGCCTTAGGCAAAAATTCCACATCCGAGTGACTTGCTGTTCTGAAATTTAACGAGCGTCAGATGTCTACACTGAAAAGAGCGAAGAAAGATGGCAAAGACTCTTGCCCCTATCTTTCACCCTTGCCTGCCTCATCAGTCCCTGTCCTGCTTCCCCAGTGACCCCAAATTAATCTTTAAGAAGCAGCAAGTCCTACTGTACAAAAAAGTGGGGGTCGGGGGAGCTTTGAGCTTAGCCAGACCTGTCTCTGCATCTTGCCAAACTGTGTGTTTGGAGGAACCATTTCATCCCTATAAGCCTTAGTTTTCCCCACTCTAAAATGGGAATAAGAATCTTGCCCAGCCCAGGGGCTTCCCTGGTCGTCTAGTGGTTAAGAATCTGCCTGTCAATTCGGGGGACATGGGTTCAGCCCTTGGTCCAGGAACATCTCACGAGCCGTGGATAAACTAAGCCCAGAAGCCGCAACTAATGAGCCCAAGCACTACAATTACTGAAACGCATTTGCCTAGAGCCTGTGCTCTACAACGAAGAGTAGCTCACTGCAACTAGAGAAAGCCCGCGTGTAGCAATGAAGACCCAGTGCAATCAAAAACATAAAATAAATGAATAAATCTCAAAAAAAAAAAAAAAAGAAAAGGAATCTTACCTGGTCCGATTCTAGTTCTTAAGAGGCTGAATGGGCTATATGTGTAGATATAGCTATTGTTATGGCTAAAAATGTCAGCAAGCCAGCAGTCCTGATAAGTGGCCTGGCTGCTGATGTGTGACGGGCACAGGGTAGCAGGAAGGACCATGGGTCTAATTCTGCCAAAAGATTACTCGAACAAAGTGTATCTTTGGCCCTCACTTCCTCTCCTAGTCCCACAGAGGCCCAAGTTCCTCCCCTCCCACCAAGCTACTACCAAGCCACATATCCAACAGCGACGGGGGCAGGTAATCACCTGGGTTGTTGCCCACCTCCAAGGATGAGCCTCGTTAGCTTGGATGTGGCTGGCTTACCAGCCTTGGTCCCAGGTCTCCTCCCAGCCACCGCTTTGCAACACCACTGAAGCAGCTTTGACACTTTGAGGACACTGGAGAGACAGCCTGGGCCAACCGGCTGCCTGCCAGGAGACTGATGGGCACTCAGGCCTTCAGAAGGAACTGAGCTAGAATCAGGGACGAGGCATCATCTAATCTCCTGGGACTACACAGAAGTCAGGCTCTCTGATCAGCATCCCTGCGCTGGTAAAGCAGTGAGGAAGCATCATGGATTCAGGAGGTGTGCTGGCGTCAGAAAGGTCTGGGTTCACACCAGGGCTGCCTGGCTAGCTAGCTGGGTGCACTCCAGCAATGTCCCCACTTCTAGTATTCCATCTGTAAAGTGGAGGTAATAGGAGAAGCTGCCTCGTAGGGTGCTGGGAGGATACAATGAAATAATCCACATTTAAGTGTTTGTCGAGGTGCTTACCCAGGATAGATAAAGTACTCAAAAGTACCCTGATGGCTGATTCCTCTCCCTTATGTGGAGGGAAAAGCATAGGGCCAGAATCACAGGTTCACAAGACCCCAGTGGGATGTAATACCTAGGACCCTTGTCACTCTTTTCTTTAAATACACATAACATAAAACATACCATTTAACTCTAAGTGTACAGCTTTGTAGTATTATATATTTCACACTGTTGTACAACCATCACCACCATTCATCTCCAGAATACTATATTGCTCTTAAAAGATAAAAAGGCTAGGATTTCCCTGGTTTAAGACTCCAAGCTCCCAGTGCAGGGGGCCAGGGTTTGACCCCTGGTCAGGGAACTAGATCCTGCATACCGCAACTAAAGATCCTACACGTGGCAAAGAAGATCCCAAATGCCACAGCTAAGACTCGGCACAGTCGAAAAAAATTGAAAAAAAAAAAAAGATGATGAGAAAGTGGGTGTCACATGCTAGTTCCTGAGACCTACAGGGCTCCACAAACTGGCTGGCTAGTTACTCCAGAGAGAGAAGAACCAGATCAAAGGATGGGGGCAGGGTGGGCAGGAAGGTTCTTGAAAAGCACCTCACTCCTGTGCCTCCATGAGCCTGGATCCCAGATCCTTCTAGCCCATCTCTAGGATCCCCAGGGAAGGTGGCGATGCAGACTTTTTAATGACAAGACACATCTGAGTTTACATCTCAGCTCTGCATATACCTGCCATACAGTCTTAGCCATGTTACTTCTCTCTCCCTCTTCTAATCTGTAAAACGGGGAGAAAAATACCACCTACTTCATAGGTTCGCTAATGAGTTGATATATATATGTACATATATATATATATATATATACACACACACATATATATATACATATATATGTGTATATATATATATAAAGGAGATTGGGGTGACATATACACACTACTATGTATAAAATCATAACTAATGATAACCTGCTGTACAGCACAGGGAGCCCTACTCGAAGCTCTGTGGTGACCTAAATGGGAAGGAAATCCAAAAACAAAGAGAGGATATAGGTATATGTGTGGCTGATTCACTTTGCTGCACATCAGAAACTAATAGAACTGTGTAAAGCAACTGTACTCCTATAAAAAAATTTTTTTAAAGAGTTTAGCAAACAGGGGCTGATAAGTAGGTAAGAACTATTACCAATATGGACCACTCTGCCCCTCCAAGCTGCATGCATGCCTTTTTGTAAATCTGTTCAAGTGGCCTCATTCTGCGACTCAGAGTCTTCATTAGGACAAGAATCCCCTCCGCAGCTTGGGAGCCCTGCCCACCATGGCACACTTCGATTCCTTTCATGTTCCAGAGAATATCCCTCCCCCAAAGGGGACCAAGGGCAAGACTCGCCCCCCAAATCTGCCCACCAACCCAGAGTCGGGCCCCAGCCCGGCCAATCACATATGCTCACCCTGCAGTGGTTGCCTAGGTAACCAGCACTCCTGTGCCAGCCCAGAGAGACTGGGTGCTGGGCGAGGGGGCGCCGAGGAGGGGCACAGAGACAGACCCGGGGGTGGCAGCCCGACAGCAGGAGGGTCAGTAAGAGAGGGGGATGGAGGACAAGGACAGTCATGGAGACGAAGCGACACAGGCGGGGACCGAGGGGGAAGAAACAGAGAAGGGTGGAAGGGGAGGATCCCCGCTCTTCTTTGGCTGTTCTCACATGTCTATATACGTATATACACACAGACACACCTGCACACATAAAATCAAAATATACATGCATACAAAATACACACATACACCCCTAGAACCCTTTCTCCTTCGCAAATCGCAGGGAAAGTCGGGCTTCCTAAAGGTCCGGCTGCAGTATTTGTTGGCATTTGTGAAGCTTACCAAAGCCTTGGCTCAAAACCAATTTATTTACGGAGCTCCCGGGATGGGATGGAAGCAGCGCCTGGGAAGAGACACTCCTCTCCGTCTAAAGGCAAAGCCACTTCCAACTGTCACACAAGGTTTGGCACTTTGAAGGGACCATCTGCAAGGTCCCTAAATGACAGAGAGAGGGAGAATGAGCATGTGTGTGTGTGTGTGTGTGTGTGTGTGTGCAGGCACGCACATACATTCACACCCCTTTGAAGAAACTTTTTTGTTTCAGGCCCACAAAACAACAGGAAAGTGATGAAAAAAACACCACCATGTATACACCATCTCCTCTGGACCAGGCACCACTTACATCAACAGTGTCATTAGCACAACAGTGGTGGCTGCTAACCCATTTCATGGAGGAGGAAAACTGAGTCACAAGGATGTGAAGAGTGCTGTCCAAGCATCCACACCATGAATGGACACACTGAGGCACAGGAAGGTGAAGAGTGCCGTCCAAGGGCTAACACCTGTCAGTCATGGACCCAGGATTCAAGCCAAAGGAGCTGGATCTCAGAGCCTTGGAGTTGAACCACTCAGCTATTTAGCCCCCAGGATAATGACCCCAGCCTGGAACTGATGAACAGAGACTACATAGCTAGTTAATGCTGGTGCCTGGACACTTGACAAGGAACATCTAAAGTGAGATCTGAAGGGTGAGGAAGAATCAATGAAAGGAAGGAAGGCGGAGTGGAAGGTGGGAGTGTGAGCAGATAAGAAAGGGGGTGAAGCCCTATTACAAAGCCTGGATGCAGTTAGTATGGTGGCAGCAGCAGGTGTAGATGGAGATGGGCAGGCAGAGGAACGCCAGGTAAGGCAGAGCCTCAGCTGGAATAGAGTTCAGATTCTACCCAGAAGACAATGCCAAGTCACTGAAGACTTTTTTCTTTAGGAGAGGCATCACATGATCAGATTTGCCTCTTAGATAGAACACACTCGTTTCCGTCAAGACAACAGACTGAAGGAGGTAAGCCCTGCTGGAGAGGCATAGAATCTCACCTGATTTTTCCCAGAGCAGCAGAAGAGGCAACCAACGCACAGAGAGGAGAAGCCATTTGCCCCAGAGTCACTCATCTGGAAAGTTGTGGAATCCAGATTCCAGCTTGAATTCGTCCATGTCCAGAGCCCAGCTCTGCGGGACATTCACAAACACCTGAGTTTTATTTACAGGCTTATTCTACTCTCAGCCAAGAGGCTGGAAGAGATTCTGCTGTGGCCGTTTCTCCCTCACTGGGACTAGATTCTACACTCATCACTGAACTGGGAATAAGTGTAAGCACCCACTCTGTCTCTTCTGGGTGTGTTTTTTTTTTTTTAATTTATCTATTTTTAATTGAAGGATAATTGCTATACAATATTGTGTTGGTTTCTGCCATGCATCAACATGCATCAGCCATAAGTACACATATGTCCCCTCTCTGTTGAACCTCCCTCCCACCTCCCACCCTATCCCACCTATTCTGGGTGTTTTGACATCAAAAGTATAATTTTCTATGTAGCATCACTACCCCTGTCTATGAAGGCCTTATAGACACTAGCTATTTCTTCCTATTTGAACGTTTGGCCTAAGACTCAAAGTATTTAAAGCTTGAGGGATGGGAGACGAATTGAGATAGTAGCATTATATATAATACCATGTGTGAAATAGATAGCTAGTGGGAAGGTGCTATATAGCACAGGGAGCTCAGCTCAGTGCTCTGTGATGACCTGGAGGGGTAGGATGGGGGCGGTGAGGGTGGTCCCAGAGGGAAGGGATACATGTATACATACTGCTGATTCACTTTGCTGTACAGCAGAAAGTAACACAACATTGTAAAGCAATTACACTTCAACTAAAAAATAATGAAAGAAATACACATGAAAGAAAGAACAACATCAAAAAATACATCTATAGACATAGATGTGGCTCAGTGGTAAAGAATCTACCCGCCCATGCAGGAGACACAGGAGATGTGGGTTCTATCCTTGGATCAGGAAAATTCCCTGGAGGAGGAAATAGCAACCCACCAGTATTCTTGCCTCGGAAATCCCATGGACAGAGGAGCCTGGCAGGTTACACACCATAGGGTCTAAAAAGAGTGTCTGAGCATGCACACACGTATAGACACAGATATAAAGAGAGACGAAAGTGCTCAAACAAACAAAATGAAAGAGATAAATGAGTAAAGCTTGAGGGGGCCTTGAAGGTGCTCCAGTCCAATACAGAAGAGGAATCTTCTCCAAATTCCAAGTCCAGCCTGTGATCTAAAAGCAAACACTTAGAAAAAGGCTTCTAGAGCCTCTATGAATGAAGACCCTGGATTTCAATCTAACCATGCAATCCCTTTGCTAAAGAATCTTCCGTAAGTCTGAAGAACAATATATCTGCTAAAAGTAACTGATCACAGAGGCCCTGTTTCGGGTTCACTGGATTGACAATCGTTACAAAAACAACAGCATATGTTTACTGCACCCTTACTGTGTGCCAGGCCGGGTGGAAGGTCCTTTACCTTCATTCCTTTAATTCTCAACACGTCCTTATGAGGCAGATATGATTAATATTCCCATTTTACGGACAAGGAATATGAGGCTCATAGAAGTGAAGTGACCTTACCACATTAACCAAATTATTAATCAATTTATTCAACACATATATTAGTTGAGTGCCTACCATGTACTAGGCACACTTCAGGATAACAGGGTTACTCCACTGAACACCAATAAACAACCGCAAAAAAAATGGTTCTCAGGGAATTTATAGTTTAGAGAAAAGAGGCAAAAAACAAATAAATATGCAAAACATAAATAAGCAT
The DNA here is from genome assembly GCF_054371585.1 of Giraffa tippelskirchi. NCBI lineage: Eukaryota > Metazoa > Chordata > Mammalia > Artiodactyla > Giraffidae > Giraffa > Giraffa tippelskirchi. Next base: position 29,613,265 of record NC_137287.1, read on the forward strand.
GATGATGGTGATTAATAAGTGCTATAGAGAAAAAAAAGAGAACAGTTGAAGGTGATATTATATATGTCAGGATCCACTAGTTATGCTGCAGTAACAAACAAGCCGTAAGTCTCAATGGCTGGTCCAGCTCTCATTCACACCCCATGCGAAATGCAGGCAGGAAGAGGGATATGTTTACTCTAGTCCCTTGGGGACCATGATGAAGGCTTCCTCTCAGCATGTTCCATCTCCACGGACAGGGGACCAGGACACAGAAAATCACACACCGGCCCTTAAAGCTTCACCCGAGAAGTGACACCCGTCACTTCTAGTCATATTTCATTGGCTAAATCAAGTCACAGAGCCACTCTGAACCTATGTTAATAATAGAAGAAGAGTGATCCTACCTTGTCCCTGGGAGGTAGAGAAACAGAGGATAGTGATCAGCCCTCCTCAGTGAGCGACAGAGACTAATCGAGGGGGCTGCTTTGAGTCGACAGATCAGAGGAGCCCCTTTGGATAGCAGCTTACAGGATTGGGATTTAAACCCTGATCTTTCTTTCTTTCTTTTTTTTTTTTAAAAACCCTGATTTTTCACAAGCCCACACCTTTTCATGAGGCCAGGCTACTAGGATGAATTATCAACAGACCCTGGCACAAAAGACCGTTCACGCACCACGGGTACACAAGACCAAGGTCTGCACACAGATTGAGCTGTGGCAGTCAGTGCATTGTCAAGGTCTAGTTCAGAGTGATGAAAGACTTGCCAAGTCATCCTGACAAGCAGAGATTCTAGGAGCTCCAGACAACAGTCGCTGCTTCTGCCTTTCTTGCAGCATTCAAAGGACGTAACACCTTGGTTGTGAAACTTATTTTCCTTTCTCTGTTCCTTTCTACAGGAGAGCCATGGTGTGGAAAAACATGGCAAGCCTTCTAACCTTCTTCCACAGCAACAGAATTGTCAAAGTAGGCAAAGAACTTTAAAAGCATTTAAAAAGAGGGAAAAAACGTCTCACTCGAGAGCTAGAAACGAGTAAAAGGCCACCTGGATGCCTGAAGTTATCATTTTTACATCAAGTGCCTGAATAAACGTGTCTTTTCCATGTGAACAGTGCTAGTTTCAGTTGGAGCCCTGGATGCAGTTTTGACCTTGAACTCTGTCCTCTTCTCTCCCAAAATTTCTTGTTTATATGTACATTCAGCTGACCCTAAGGATGAGCTGGTATCCTGACTGGGGTCCAACTGGCATAATGGAGAGAAGAGAGAAAAAGGAAGAAAAAAAGGGAAGAGAGAAGAGGAGGGAAGAGAGAGGCTGAGGAAGGGTTAGAGAGAAGGGGAGAGAAGACCAGCACCAATCAAGTGTGCTCGTTGTCAAGGATGCAGAGGACCAGAGGCAGCACGCAAAGGAGTGAAGCACAGGTGTGACGGGCATCCTTGTTAAATGAGGTCCATGGTCTAGGAAACCCAGGGGAGATAAAGGCGAGATCTCTTAGGCTAAGGCCAGACTGATCTCATGAAGGCAAGGAGACTAAACCTTGCCTGATGTCTATTTCTCACCATCGTCCTGAGAGGGAGGATTTGTCCCCATCAAGCAGATGAAGAGGCAGAGCTCAAGGACGGATGGAGTATGTGGTCCATCAGGTCTGAGCTCAAACATCACACCTTGGTGCGACTGCCCCTCTCCTGGGTACCTCCTCCCCATCGCCCTCCCCCTTGGCCCTGGTTACTTTTTACCCCACCACAGCTCGCTCAATCCTTTGTTCTCTTATTTTTCACCTGCCACCACAATGGGAAGACAAGAAGGGTAAGTTTCCTAACTGTAAGGATCTGTCTCTGTTCATTTCCTGCTAAAACCCTAGCATCTGCAGAAGTGCCCAGGATATGGTAGGTGCTCAACAAATACCTGTCAACTAAATGAGCGGTGGTGTTAGTGGTAAAGAACCCACCTGCCAACGCAGGTAGATGTAAGAGACGTGGGTTCAATCCCTGGGTTGGGAAGATCCCCTGGAGGAGGGCATGGCAACCCACTCCAGTATTCTTGCCTGGAGAACCCCATGCACAGAGGAGCCTGGCAGGCTACAGTCCATAGGGTGGCACAGAGTTGGACACGATGGAAGCACCTTAGCACATACACAGAAGTGAGTGACCTGACATGACACCTCTTTGACTCTCAGCTGCAGAAATTGAGAGTTGAAAGGTAAAATACAGAAAATGGGGCGACAGTAAAGTCTTGGATCCAGACAGAGGTGCAGGAAAGCCACTCAGAGCCTGCCTCAGCCAGGAAGCCTCAAGAGCGCTGGGCAGGGATGGGGGGCATGGGGGGGGGTCAGACACAGGCCGAGCCAAGCTCAGAAATGGGTGAAGGCTGCCCAAAAAGTGGGGCTGGGGAAACACGTGCATTTTCCTGATGCCAGAATGCTCCAGGCTTGATTTTTCAGGGTCACGGTAAATGACCATCTCCGAGTTGGCGCATTTGCACTGGCCTTGGCTTCAGGCTCCCCACCCTCCACGTCTCTGTCATGTCTCTACCACCTCTGTGCCCCTGATGAGAAGCCACCACTCACTCCTGCTGGCAAGTGGCGAGAAGCAAATAAAAATGCCCAATACATGAAAATAACCAGCTTTCCTGGTGTAAAGACAGGAGAGGATGCTGAAGGATCCTGGCACACAGACATTCTGCATAATTGTCACATGGATGCACCATAAAAAATCACTGAAATAGAAGTTGGTGTGGTCCTCACTTTATAGATTAGGAAACTGAGGCTCAAATAGGAATGATGAGGTGTTTTAAACACTTTGTAAATGCCAGGCACTGTCCTAAGCACTTGACATGAACTCTTTTTTTCCCTCGGTTAAGGTTACAACCAACGTTGAGACACATGCTTTTAAAACCCATTTAACAGATAGGGAAACTAGGGCACCATGAGACACTAAGGCACTGAGAGTCACTCTGCCAGTAAGCCGTGGGTCTAGAAGCACTCACAGCAAGTGTGTCTGGCTTGTGATACTGTCAGTCTCTCCCTAAGAAACCAGGACTAGGGAACTTCCCTGGTGGCCCAGTGGGTAAGACTCCACACTGCCAAAGCAAGGGGCCCAGGTTCCAACCCTGGTTGGGGAACTAAGGCCCCACAGGCCTCACAGTGCAACCAAAAGAAAAAAGAAACCAAGACTAAGGTGAAAGCAAGTGAGCCCTTCTCCTTGCATGTAAAATATAAGAGGTGGGCGCCAAGAAACTGAGTCATCAAGATAAATAATATTTTAATGCAATAATTTTAAAAGTTAATTCAGAAAAATCTGTGATGAAACAGTGTCAACATTTAAAATAAAGACAGAGTGAGTAACTGTGTTGTGCCAAGCCAAATTAGAGCCTGTGGTTAAGAAATAAGCAGTAATACCCTCTTAACCTTGTCCAGGAAACTCCTAAGCAACCAATTAATGTCAGGGGCTCAGGTATGATAACTCATACCTTCAAATAATAAAAATCCCAGTACTTTTCACAGCACTTGAGCAAACATTCTGCAAATGAAGCCTCAGTAAAACCAGTTGAGGTACTTCAGACCTAAATTGGAACCTCTATTTTTCAGCTGTGGCAGCTGGGACACAGAGAGTTTAGGCACCCTGCTCTGGATCACACAGCACGGTCCACTGTGCCTCACCACAGTTCTCACTCTGTGCCACAGAACTTCCAGGGCCAAAACAAGTCACCATCTTTGCCTACGAGATTTCTCTCAACACTGTGCTATCTTTCCAGTCTGCATGGAGTTAGCTGATCACTCCAGTTAGGGCTGCTGATTCAGCAAATAAAAAGACAAGATGCCCAGTTAAATTTGAAATCCAGATAAACAAAAATAAATAAATCAACTTTAGTATAGATCCCATGCAATATTTGGGACCTACTTACACTAAAAGTTGTCTGTTGCTTATTCGAAATTTGACTTTATCTGGGCACACTGTATTTTATTTAGCAACCCTAGCTGCAACAGATTTGGGGTAACAAGTATCATCAAATACTAAAAATAATCATTTAACTGGACACTTAGCTGCCATCATTTCACACTCCACCTCTAGCCCCATTTTTATTCTCTTCCTTCCTCAGTTGTATGGAGCTCTTTCCAGCCTGAAGGACCTTACATGGATCCTTCTATTTGGGCTTCCCTGGTGGCTCAGACTGTAAAGAATCCACCTGTAATGCAGGAGATGTGGGTTCAACCCCTGGGTCAGGAATCACCCCTGCAGAAGGGAATGGCTACCCACTCCAGTGTTCCTGTCTGGAGAATCCCTGGACAGAGGAGCCTGGCGGGCTACAGTCCATGGGGTGGCAAAGAGTCGGACAGGACTGAGCTACTAACACTTTCAACTTTCCACTATTCAATGGCTCCAGCTTTTCTGTCCTTTGAGTCTTGGCTTAAATGCTCCATTCTTGGAGAAATCTTCCCATCACCTCATGTCTCACTCTCTCTGCCTCTTGTTCATTTCCTTTACAGCAGGAATCACACCTTGCAACTGTTTACCTTTTGGCCAGTTACTTGGTTTGAGATTGCCTCTTCCCAGTGGATTGCAAGCTCCAAAGGGCAGCTTGCTCCTTCCAGTCTCCCCCGAGCACTGAACCCAGTGCCCGGCACATAGTAAGTGCTCGATAAATGTACCAAGTCAACACAACCAAACCACTAGGCACTCCCAGTCCAGCAGCATCTCATCTGTCCCCAGTCGTCCAAAGGGACCTCATATTCATGCCCCCCTTAAAGCAGGCAGTGCATAAATCCGCCCAAATCAAAGGCTTTTCCTGTATCCGACAGTCTTAGACCTTGAACCTCACCAACCTTCAGGTTACTTCCCTTAACAACAATAACAACCCCCCAAAATGTATTATATAACTCTAGATGGGGGAAGAGTCATCAAAAATATTTCCTTGCCTGGCATCATCCTGTTATTATTTTGACATCTGTGTAGGCTGCAGAATGATTCTTTTAACACTGTGTGTGAGGCGTATTTATATCTCTGGCTAGAGCACAGAGCATATGCAAAGGCTTCGGAAGCCTATTCTAGTATGTCTTGCTTGTAGCCATAGCAGGTCCCGTGCAGACGGCCTGAAAGAGCATCCCTGCTGTTTACTATGTTTAAGGAGATAAGTTTCCATGTGGCAGGGGAATAACCAAACCCTGCTTCTCCTACCTGCCAGTTCCATTGATCTCAATGGAGATGAGAACATTGGGAACCAAAGGTTCCTGTCCCCCATCCCATGCACCTTGATTTGAAGGGACACCATCTTCCAGCAGCAGCAGGTGCCATGGACTGGGAGTGCTGTTATGCCCAGCGCTACTCTAGACTGTTTCCAGGCATTATTCCTTCCAGTCTTTACCATCAATCACCCTCTACGATCAACTTTGGGCTTCTCAGCACAGTGGTAAAGAATCTGCCTGCCAGTGCAGGAGACATGGGTTTGATCCCTGGATCGGGAAGATCCCCTGGAGGAGGAAATGGCAATCCACTCCAGTATTTTGGCCTGGAGAATTCTATGGACAGAGAAGCCTGATGGGCTACAGTCCATGGGGTTGTGAAAGAGCCGGACATGACTGAGCAACTGAGCACACATACACAACACACACTTTACAATCAGCTTCACTCTGCACACTTCTCAGAGGAGGGAACTGGGGCCCAGAGAGAGGTTAAAAAAACTCTTGCAATGAATGGCTAAAGAAAATGTGGTACATATATACGATGGAACACTACTCAGTCATAAAAAAGAATGAAACAATGCCATTTGCAGCAACATGGATGGACTAGAGATTATCATAATAAATGAAGTAAATCAGACAAAGAGAAAACATCATACAACATCACTTATATGTGGAATCTAGACTATGACACAAATGAACTTACCTACAAAACAGAGACAGACTCACAAATATAGAGAATAGACTTGTGGTTGCCAAGGGAGAAGAAGATGAGGGAGGGATGGATTGGGAGTTTGATATTAGAAGATGCAAATGATTATACATAGAATGGATAAATAAGGTCATACTGTATACACAGGGAACTGTATTAAATATCCTGTGATAAATGGAAAAGAATTCTGATTTATAAGATATAAGATATTGTAGCATCACCGACCCAGTGGACATGAACTTGAGCAAACTCCAGGAGATAGTAGAGAACAGAGGAGCCTGGCATGCTGCAGTCCATGGGGTCACAAAGAATTGGCCATGATTTAGTGACTGAACAACATAAGTGAATCACTTTGCTGTACAGCAGAAATTAACACAACATTGTACTTTAAAAAGATACATGTGCCCTAGTGTTCATTGCAGCACTATTTGCAATAACTAGGACATGGAAGCAACCTAGATGTCTATTGACAGAAGAATGGGTAAAGAAGCTGTGGTACACACATACAATGGAATAGTACTCAGTCATAAAAAGGAAATTGCTGTACGACTCAGGGAACTCAAACGGGGGCTCTGTAACAACCTAGAGGGGTGAGAAATGGTGGGAGGTGTGAGGGAGGTTCAGGAGGGATGGGACATATGTACACCTATGGCTAAATCACGTTGATGTATGGCAGGAATGAAACCAACATTGTAAAGCAATTATCCTTCAATTTTAAAAAATTAACTTAAAAAACAAACAATCAATCTCAGGCCTCCAGTTAACCAGATGAAGAACAAGAGACTTCAACTTCGTCTGTTCCTTCCAAAGGTAGACATGCTTCCCAGGGAGAGCACAGTCCACACCATCACCGCCCTCACCAGCAGTGCCTGGCTGAGGAAGGAGGGGAGGGAGAAATCTGGATGGTTTTCATGGGGAGAGTGAGCTTCCTGGATTCCAGTGACTCACCTGTAAAATGGGGATAATAGTAGTAGTCACTCCTGCACTGGTTTCCTAGGGCTGCGCTAACCAAGTACCAGAGACTGGGGGGCTTAATTTCATTCTCCCACAAAACCGAGGTGTCGGCAGGGCTGGTCCCCTCTAGGGCCGTGAGGGAAGGATGCGCTCCCAGCCTCTCCTTTTTTCGGAGATGGCCGTCTTCAACCTGCACCTCTTTACATGGTCCTTTCCCTCCCTCTCTCTACCCCCACCACTCCGTGTATCTCTTTGTCCAAATGTCCCCTTTAATGAGGACGTCAGTCATATTGGAGTAGGGCCTACCCCTATGACCTCACTTTAACTTGACTCTGTTAGGAGCCCATTTTTTAATAAAGTCACATTCTGAGGTCCTGGGACTTCAACATATAAATTTAGGGGGAGACATAGTTCAACTTGGGTCCAGTCCTTGGGCTGGGAAGATCCACTGGAGGAGGAAATGGCAACTCACTTCAGTACTCTTGCCTGGAAAACTGCATGGGTTGAGGAGCCTGGTGGGTTACAGTCCATGGGGCTGCAAAGAATCAGACACGACAGAGCACACGCACACACACACACTCGCACACAATTCAACTCATTATACGACCTCATCAGAATGTCTCATTGATGAATGCAAAAAGTACACACAGATACACTTTCCCAAATGTTCATCCACAAACACATAGCCCGCACATACTTTGGTCAAATGGTCTAAGATTAGACCTGAGGCAAATTTGAGGTACACTCTTGGTTAAGAATGACCTGCTAGAGTAAGTTCTCAAACAGCATAACGCATCAGATTCCCTTGGGAGTGGATTCAAAATGCAGATTCCCAGGCTCTTGCTCCCCAAACTCTGATTCTCTGGTCTGTGATGAGTCCCAATAGTCTGCATTTTTAATAAGCAGTGTACAGGGAAACGGGGATCCCTGCCAGCCACCTTCCATACGTGGGAGTCAATGCCTAGCAGTTTGCCTCCTAGAAAGCCAGGGCAGCTGGGTGGGCACTCTGGGAACCTCGGTTGAGTACAAGGCCCCAGCCTGGATGACATCACATACTCGTACTCAGTAGCGCCCTCTGCTGGCAGGGCCACTGCATCAAGGCCATTTTCGCCTTTGAAAATCCCATGGACAGAGGAGCCTGGTAGGCTGCAATCCATGGGGTCGCTAAGAGTCGGACACGACTGAGCGACTTCACTTTCACTTTTCCCTTTCTTGCACTGGAGAAGGAAATGGCAACCCACTCCAGTATTCTTGCCTGGAGAACCCCAGGGACGGCGGAGCCTGGTGGGCTGCCATCTATGGGGTCGCACAGAGTCGGACACGACTGAAGCGACTTAGCAGCAGCAGCAGCCTCATAGAAATAGTGACAGACTTGATTTTCTTGAGCTTCAAAATCACTGCAGATGGTGACTGCAACCATGAAATTAAAAGACATGTGATCCTTGAAAGAAGAGCTATGACCAAACTGGACATCATATTAAAAAGCAGGACATTACTTTCCAGCAAAACTCCATCTAGACAAAGCTACGGTTTTTCCAGTAGTCATGTATGGATGTGGGAGTTGGACCATAAAGAAAGCTGAGCACTGAAGAATTGATGCTTTTGAACTGTGGTGTTGGAGAAGACTCTTGAGAGACCCTTGGACTGTAAGGAGATCCAACCAGTCAATCCTAAAGGAAATCAGTCTTGAATATTCATTGAAAGGAGTGATGCTGAAGCAGAAGCTCCAATACTTTGGCCACCTGATGTGAAGAACTGACTCATTGGAAAAGACCTTGATGCCAGGAAAGATTGGAGGCAGGAGGAAAAGGGGACAACAGAGGATGAGATGGTTGGATGGCATCACTGACTCAATGGACATGAGTTTGAGCAAACTCTGGGAGATGGTGAAGGACAGGAAAGCCTGGCGTGCTGCAGTCCATGGGGTCGCAAAGAGTCGGTCATGACTGAGCAACTGAACAGCAATATGCCTCACAGCTAATAAGTCCAGAGCCAGTCTTCAACCTAAACATACAAAGGTACAAACCTGCCAGACTCACTGTCTCCCCAAACCTCCTGTGTCTATAATACTTTCTACCACTTCTTCCTGAAAATACTGGAGGCTTAACCAGCCCTAAAAAAGAAACGTACCCCTCTCCCATCCTAATAAATTAATGCCTCTATAGCACTCATGCTGTGCTCGGCAATCTTCTGAGCGTTCTGTGTGTCCTGATTCATTTGGTCCTCAGCCACGACACCATGAGGTGGGAGGCACATCTCATAGAGAGGAAAGGAGCAGTCACTTAGCTAAGACCACAGAGCTCATTAAGGAGCACACCCTGGAATTGAACTCAGGCAATCAGAGGACAGAACGTGCTTGCTGTCACCCCTTAAATTCACCATCACATAACTGATGGTGACCTAGTCTTATTCATTGTAGGAGTCCCTCTCCAGCTCTAATGGTGGTCTACATATCTGACCTTGATGTCCAGGGTGATTCCAACATAGATGGACCAACGCAGATCCCATTACCAAGAGAGGTGGATTTAGACAGTGGGCTTTTACTTCCTTGTTTTCAGCCCCGTGTTCAGTGATTGGACCCTTCTATGTAGATAAAGTCTGGTTTTCCTCCTCCCTAGAAAAATGCACTTCTCTCCTCTTGCCAATGCTTCTCTGTACAAAGTGAACATCCCCAGCACACTTGATGCCGTTTAGTGCCAAGTGATGCATGCGGGATTTCCCTCCTCTTCTGCTGCCCCAGGGTAAAGCATTCCACAGTTCAGTCTATTAAAGCAAATGACCCCTATACCTCATGCATCCACTCTGCTGATATTTCCAGGGCTCCTGCTAAGTGTCAGACCCCGAACAGTGTCCTGGGGAGTCCATGCTCTCCTAGAATTCACGGTCTACCAAGGAAGCCAGACTTGAAACCCAGTAAGAACATCAGGGTCCCAAGCATCATGAAAACCACGTGTTATGGCATCCGCCAGAGTCCGCAGGTCTAGATGGCAGCCCCCAAGGCCTCCACCTATCAAGGGTTCATGGGTTCTCACCAAGGACACGTGGTAGTTTTTCAGCCACTCTCAGCTGAGCCCAAAGGAAAGGTTTTTCTAAAAACTTTGGTTGAGTCATGAATAGCAGGATGTCAACCCCGCTGCACCCTCGGTGATTCCACAGACTTCTCTGCTACCCAGGAATGTATCTCAGTGTTTCTCTGGGTGGTGCCTGGCCTCTAGAGTTCTGCGAAGGAAGCAGGTGGGTGGACATAGAGGGTGAATTTAGCATCTGCTCAGCTATTGTGAATCAGAGTGGGATGCTGCCTCGTTCTTCAATGGGCCCCACAAAGTCACATTACAGTTCCCAGGTGACTGGGATTCAAGCTGGGAGTCTAGGGACCTTCCTGTGACCATCACTAAGGTTAAAGAAATAGTAAACTGAGAGCTGATTCATGTTGTTGTGCAGCAGAAACTAACACAACATTGTAAAGCAATTATACTCCAATTTGAAAAAAGAATAATGAGGGATTTCCCTAGTGGTCCAGTGGCTAAGATTCTGCACTCCCAGTGCAGGAGGCCTGGGTTCAATTCCCAGTCAGGGAACTAGATCTCACATGTAACAGCTAAAACCTGGTGCAACCAAATAAATAAATAAATACTTTTTAAAAAAAGAGAATAAGGAAATAGAGCCTTCAGGGCACAGAATTGGAGAGAGAAATGTTCACTCATTCATTCATCCCCAAAATACTTAGGTGGAACTTATCTTGTGCTAGATTTAGAGAGACAGTGAGCGGCAAAAATCAACATGATCATTGCCTAAAGGAAACAACAGACTAGGGTCTACGAGCACAGATTCTAGAACATGGGTGCCTGAGTTCTAATCCCAGTTCTATTTACTGGCAGTGTGATCTTAGGGAAATCACTTACTTTCAGTGTGGCTCAGTGTCCTCATCTGTATAATGGGCACAATCATAGTATCAAACTCATGAGGTCATTGTGTGGATTCCACAAACTAATATGAGTACAAATGCTTAGGACAGTGCTGGACACAGAGAAGGAATTCTAAAGGTGTGAGCTATGATGATAATGAACATAGCCAAATTGTGGGGAGGGCTACTAATGTTACAATGAGACACATAGATGTGAACTTGTAGCTGTGATCACTGGGACACTTTAAGAGCAGAGGGTAAAAGGATTTGATTTGGAGGTATTGGGGAATGTTTCCCCAAGGAAGAGCTATTTGGATGAACAGGTAGCAGCTAACTTGTTTTAGACTAGAGAGAATAGTGAAGCAGTCAGAGAGGGCAGCATGTGCAAAGATCCTGTGGCAGCAGGGACAGTGAAAATTTCCTAGTACTAAAAGGAGGGCTGCATGCCTAGAAGGCAGAGAGTGATGGGAACATAGGTCATGATGGGGCTGGAGATGCAGGCAGAGGCCAGAGAGAGGCAGCCCACATAGATGTTGCTTTCACTGAAGCATCTGCCTTGAGGCAAGTCTAAACCCTCCCCCACACCAGGTAATTCTTATTTGCCTTTTTAACAATCATCTCCAGAAGAGTCACAAACCCCCTCAGCAAAAATCCTACTGTTGCCCTGAAAAATAAGTCAAATTTGTCAGCTATTTTTAAAAGGAGGCTGTGATGGAAAGTTAAAGGCCTTCTTCTTGATTCGCCAATAAGAATTTCCAGGGCTTTGTGTGTAGTCGAATGACTTACAAGACTCCTTGGTTCCCAGAAATATCGGCGAGTTTAAAATAGAACAGCCATCATTTGCTGCTTAGGAAACTTCAGTGTTACACAAAAGGTGCAAAAGCAAAGCACTAACGTTCATTGAGAGCCAACGCGCACCAAGTGATGAGCCAGTAGTGGGCTCCACACAGGTGCTTCTTAGGTGGTCTTCACACTCGCCCTGTAAGGTAAAGATCATTCCTCTCCCCATTTAAACAGATGACAAAACTGAGTCTCTTTACATGGTTTGCCTAAGGCCACTGTTTAAACCTAAATCTACAGTATTTCTACTATCCTTGATTAGTGGTCAAGGTGAAGCAGAAAGACAAAGCAATGGTTAAAAGTTGGGCTGTGGGGACTTCTCTGATGCTCCAGTGGTTAGGAATCCACCTGCCAATGCAGGGTACATGGCTTTAATTCCTGGTCCTGGAGGAGTCCACATGCCACGGGGCCACAACTACTGAGCCCACATGCCTAAAGCCTGTGCTCTGCAACGAGAAGCCATTTCAATGGGAAGTCCATGCATTGCAACTAGAGAAAGCCCGTGAGCAGCAACTAAGGCCCAGTGAGACAAAAGAAATAAATTTTTAAAAAGCTGGGCTGTCAGGTTAGCTGGCTTCTCTCTTTAGGATAGCCAACCTTAATGTTTCATCTGGGAGTACCCCAGTTTGGGACTTCCCAGGTGGTGCTAGCGGTAAAGAACCCACCTGCCAATGCAGGAAGCATAAGAGACTCGGGTGTGATCCCGGAGTCGGGAAGATCCCCCAGAAGAGGGCATAACAACCCGCTCTGGTATTCTTGTCTGAAGAATCCCATGGACAGAGAAACCTGGCAGGCTACGGTCCATAGGGCTGCGAAGAGTCAGACATGACTAAAGCAAATTAGCCCACACGTATGCATCCCAGTTTTAACACTGAAAGTCCCATATCCCAAAAAATCCCATAGTTTCAGGCAAAGCAGTGTGGTTGCTCACTCTGCCTCCCATGCTGAAAGCAACCAGGGAAACCCTCACAAGTCAGGCTTTTGAGTAAATTTTGATCTGAGTAATATTGCTGGCACCTTATTAATGGCAGGCTTCCAACACCTCTAGGCCCCTTTAAAATTAAAATACACAACAAGCAGGTAGGAATAAAGGGTTTCAAGAGCTGGTGGCATATAGGGTGACCATGTTTTCCAAACCTAGGGATGGTATCATTTATTCAGTCATCAGATGTCTGTTGAACTGAGTAACAGGCATGATTGTATGGGCGAGGAACACACAGCTATAGTTTCTGTCCTTTTGAAAGTTACAATCTTGTAAGGAAGACATAAAATTAAGCAAAATTCTATGTAAACAAAATAATGTCTGATGTGGGACTGACAGGGGCTTTAAAGAAGATAAAGTAGGTGATATGGAAAGGAGGGACTGGGGTAATGAGGTCAGATGTCTCTGGCTGAGATTGTCACAGAGGGTCTCCTGGGGAGGCAGTGGCATTTGACTTGAAACCTGGACCATGAAACCATGTCCAGCACCTGCGGGCGGAGCATTCCAGGCAGAAAGGAGAACTGGTGCAAATGTCAGTCTCTGAGGCAGGAAGGAGCTTGGTGGGTTTCAGATCTGTGAGGAAAGATGGGGGAGGCTGAGCTCAGGGAGGTGGAAGGGAGATGGCAAGGTGAGGTCAGAGAGAGAGGTGGTGATGGTGGTTTAGTCGCTAAGTCGTGTCCAACTCTTTGCGACCCCATGGACTGTAGGCTGCCAGACTCCTCTGTCCATAAAGTTCTCCAGGCAAGAATACTGGAGTGGGTTGCCATTTCCTTCTCCAGGGGAGATCTTCCTGATCCAGGGATCGAACTAAGGTCTTCTCATTGCAGGCAGATGAGGGGGGTGTTCAGAGAGCAATTCAGGTGGGTGAGAAATCTCTGGAGGGCACCATAATGGAGTGATATAGTCAATTTCCCTTTTTATTTTTTTATGGTAGCAACAACTAATTTATATTTTTTCCAAACTTTAAACTTGTTTTATTTTGTATTGCAGTATAGTTGATTAACATCGCTGTGGTCATTTCGGGTGAACAGCACAATTTCCCCTTTTAAAAGGAATACTTGGTCTGCTATATTGAGAATGGATTGTGGGGGACTAGAATGGCAGCAGAGAGATTGTGGTTGTAGCTCAAGCAACAAGTGATGGAGACTTGGACCAGGGTAGAAACAGAGAAGGTGAGAAGAAGTGATTGGCTGGAAACATTATTGTGGAGGTGAGATGGCAGCCCTTGACTGATGAAGGGTTGGATTCAAGAAGGAGAAGAAGGGAATCTTACAGGATTTCTTGATTCCTAACAACTGCATCAACTTGAGCAACATATTTAAATCTTCTGAGCTTCAGTTCTTCTAATCTTAATGGGAAATAACCATCCATGACAAACCTAAACAACATATTGAAAAGCAGAGACATCATTTGCTGCCTAGGTGCATTGTCCATCTAGTCAAAGCTATGGTTTTTCCAGTAGTCAAGTACAGATGTGAGAGTTGGGCCATAAAGAAGGGTGAGCACAAAAGAACTGATGCTTTCAAATGGTGGTGCTGGGGAAGACTCTTGAGAGTCCCTTGGACAGCACAGAGATCAAACTAGTCAGTCCTAAAGGAAATCAACCCTGAATATTCAGTGGAAGGAATGATGCTGAAGCTCCAATACTTTGGCCACCTGATGCAAAGAGTCGACTCATTGGAAAAGACCTTGATGCTGGGCAAGATTGAGGGCAGGAGGAGAAGGGGGCAATGGAGGATGAGATGGTTGGATGGCATCACTGACTCAATGGACATGAATTTGAGCAAACTTCAGGAGATACTGAAGGACAAGGAAGGCTGGCGGCTGCAGTCCATTGGGGTCGCAAAGAGTCGGACACAACTGAGCAGCTGAACACCACCACCACCCACTGACAGTTGCAAGGAAGACCAAATGTCTACTTCTTAGCACAGGGCTCAGCTCAGGTGGCATCTTTTTTAAAAAATCTATTTTTCCATTAGTGTGTTTGAAGTGTGGCTGCCACTGGGAAAGAAAAATATATGGTTAAAAATATGTATGGTTTAGCCTAATTCAGGAAAACAGAAGTGACTCTCCTGCAGTTTGGAGCCATATGGATTTCTTGGTTGGGTGGACTCATCTGAATAGGGTCTGTACACTGTCTGTCAGCCAGTTGTATTTTTGCCATAGATTGTGTGGCAAGATGATTATTTCAGTGCAATTGGCAGCCTCGGGTATTTAAGAGATGTGTTTGACTCACTTCTCAACAACCAGGATGGAGCAAAGGAGGAATGTCTCCTAATAATGACTGTTTGCAGAGCTCTCAGAAGACAAAGCCCAACAAAAGGTCTCCTTGGCCTTATTTCTTCCCTCCCTCACACATAATCTTTAATCATCCTTAGAGCCAAACATTTGGGGTGACACATTCACCAAGAGTTATTACAGAAAAACGATTTCATTTCCATAGCTCAGAAGTATCTTTAGAAAGGAAGAAAAATCTCTAAATCATCACCAAACGCATCAAGCCCTTAGGTGACTGGGTTCTAATCTGGAGTTTTATACAATATTGCTTGTTCCTTCTTTCCTTTTCTTGGCTTATTCTTATTCTTATTTTTAATGACAGAGGGTTTCTAGCATCTGTGGGTAACTGAGGCTTATTGGTCCTTCCTCCAAGACTTAAGGCTTGCAATGAGAAGTGTTACAAGTCAAAAAGTGTTTTAAAAATATGAAAACTTTATGGGGGCATGATTGAGGACAAACTGGGCTGTATTGTAAAGTGGTCCTCCCTCTGGAGATATGGAATAGCCTCAAAGATTCACTTTTATTTGCTCATTTGTTTGTTTAAGCCATGTTTTGTAAACCATGGGGGAGGCAAGGGGGAGAGGAAGGCAGAGGTAAAGGAGGAGGAGAAGTAGGAGGAGAGGGAAGGGGAAAGCAGAGGAGGAAAATCACAGGCAGATAATAAGGAAGGTAGCAAGAACAACTGGAGAGTGTTGGGCATCCAGAAGCAGCTAATACAGAGTATTCAATCCATATACTGTGCTAAGCATTGTTTAGAAGCATCATCTCATTGAATCCTCACAAACACCCTCTGACATAGAAATCATTATTAACCCCATTTTTCAGATGACAAGACTGATACTCAAGTTATTCAGCTAGGAGTGGCAAAGCAAAACTCCAGAGTATACTACATTATACTGCATCTACACATAGGGATTTACTCATGAGCCAAACATGGCAAATACTTGGGATTTTCCTGGTGAATCCGTGATGAATCTTTAGGAGACAGAATGTGACAAGACAAGAACTTGAGCATGGAAGCAGACTGAACTCTAATCAGTTACTAATTTGTTAAGGGACTAAAAAAGACTGATGATGCCCCATGCTCTAGTTTCTCCACTTCAGTTCAGTTCAGTTGCTCAGTCGTGTCCAACTCTTTGCGACCCCATGAATCGCAGCACGCCAGGCCTCTCTGTCCATCATCAACTCCCAGAGTCTACCTAAACCCATGTCCATCGAGTCAGTGATGCCATCCAACCATCTCATCCTCTGTCGTCCCCTACTCCTCCTGCCCCAAATCCTACCCAGCATTAGGGTATTTTTCCAATGAGTCAATTCTTCGCATGAGGTGGCCAAAGTATTGGAGTTTCAGCTTAACATCAGTCCTTCCAATGAACACCCAGGATTGATCTCCTTTAGGATGGATTGATTGGATCTCCTTGCAGTCCAAGGGACTCTCAAGAGTCTTCTCCAATACCACAGTTCAAAAGCATCAATTCTTTGGCACTCAGCTTTCTTCACCGTCCAAATCTCACATCCATACATGACCACTGGAAAAACCATAGCCTTGACTAGATGGACTTTTGTTGGCAAAGTAATGTCTCTGCTTTTAAATATGTTATCTAGGTTGGCCATAATCTTCCTTCCAAGGAGCAAGCGTCTTTTAATTTCATGGCTGTAATCACCATCAGCAGTGATTCTGGAGCCCAAAAAAATAAAGTCTGACACTGTTTCCACTGTTTTCCCATCTATTTCCCATGAAGTGATGGGACTAGATGCCATGATCTTAGTTTTCTGAACGTTGAGCTTTAAGCCAACTTTTTCACTCTCCTCCTTCACCTTCATCAAGAGGCTCTTTAGTTCTTCTTCACTTTCTGCCATAAGGGTGGTGTCATCTGCATATCTCAGGTTATTGGTATTTCTCCCGGCAATCTTGATTCCAGCTTGTGTTTCTTCCAGCCCAGCGTTTCTCATGATGTACTCTGCATATAAGTTAAATAAACAGGGTGACAATATACAGCCTTGACGTACTCCTTTTCCTATTTGGAACCAGTCTGTTGTTTCATGTCCGGTTCTAACTGTTGCTTCCTGACCTGCATACAGGTTTCTCAAGAGACAAGTCAGATGGTCTGGTATTCCCATCTCTTTCAGAATTTTCCACAGTTTATTGTGATCCACACAGTCAAAGGCTTTGGCATAGTCAATAAAGCAGAAATAGATATTTTTCTGGAACTCTCTTGCTTTTTCGATGATCCAGCGGATATTGGCAATTTGATCTCTGGTTCCTCTGCCTTTTCTAAAACCAGCTTGAACATCTGGAAGTTCACGGTTCATGTATTGCTGAAGCCTGGCTTGGAGAATTTTGAGCATTACTTTACTAGCATGTGAGATGAGTGCAATTGTGTGGTAGTTTGAGCATTCTTTGGCATTGCCTTTCTTTGGGATTGGAATGAAAACTGACCTTTTCCAGTCCTGTGGCCACTGCTGAGTTTTCTAAATTTGCTGGCATATCAAGTGCAGCACTTTCACAGCATCATCTTTCAGGATTTGAAATAGCTCAACTGGAATTCCATCACCTCCACTAGCTTTGTTCGTAGTGATGCTTTCTAAGGCCCACTTGACTTCACATTCCAGGATGTCTGGCTCTAGGTGTGTGATCACACCATCGTGATTATGTGGGTCGTAAAGATCTTTTTTGTACAGTTCTTCTGTGTATTCTTGCCACCTCTTCTTAATATCTTCTGCTTCTGTTAGGTCCATACCATTTCTGTCCTTTATCAAGCCTCTCTTTGCATGAAATGTTCCTTTGGTATCTCTAATTTTCTTGACGAGATCTCTAGTCTTTCCCAATCTGTTGTTTTCCTCTATTTCTTTGCATTGATCTCTGAGGAAGGCTTTCTTATCTCTCCTTGCTATTCTTTGGAACTCTGCATTCAGATGGGAATATCTTTCCTTTTCTCCTTTGCTTTTCACTTCTCTTCTCTTCCCAGGTATCTGTAAGGCCTCCTCAGACAGTCATTTGCTTTTTTGCATTTCTTTTCCATGGGGCTGTCTTAATCCCTGTCTCCTGTACAGTGTTTCCACTTAGAGTCTATGATAATATTTACTATATTTTTATTATAAATGTAATGGAAACTTACTATAGAAAATTATAAACTGTTAAGTGGAGGGGGGTTCAGGATAGGGGGACACATGTACACCTGTGGCTGATTTATGTTAATGTATGGCAAATACCACCTCAATATTGTAAAGTAATTAGTCTCCAAATTATAATAAATAATTAATTAAAAATTAAACAAACAAATAAAATTCTCCAAGTCAGGCTTCCACAGTATGTGTTACTGTGAACTTCCAGATGCCAACATCCATTCAATCATCAAAAAAGCAAGAGAGTTTCAGAAAAACATCTATTTCTGCTTTATGGATTATGCCAAATCCTTTGACTGTGTAGATTACAACAAATTGTGGAAAATTCTTCAAGAGATGGGAATACCAGACCACTTTACCTGCCTTCTGAGAAATCTGTATGCAAGTCAAGAAGCAACAGTTAGAAATGGACATGGAACAACAGACTGGTTCCAAATCGGGAAAGAAGTATGTTAAGGTTGTATATTGTCACCCTGCTTATTTAACTTATATGCAGAGTACATTGTGCGAAACGCCAGGCTGGATGAAGCACAAGCTGGAATCAAGATTACCGGGACAAATATCAATATCCTCAGATATGCAGGTGACACCAACTTTATGGCAGAAAGTGAAGAGGAACTAAAGAGCCTCTTAACAAAAGTGAAAGAGGAAAGTGAAAAAGCTGCCTTAAAACTCAATATTCAAAAAACGAAGATCATGGCAGCTGCTCCCATCACTCCATGGCAAATAAATGGGGAAACAATGGAAACAGTGACAGATATTATTTTGGGGGGCTCCAAAATCACTGCAGATGGCGATTGCAGCCATGAAATTAAAAGACACTTGCTCCTTGGAAGAAAAGCTATGACCAGCTTAGACAGTTTATTAAAAAGCAGAGACATTATTTTGCCAACAAAGGTTTGTCTAGTTAAAGCTATGGTTTTTCCAGTAGTCATGTATGGATGTGAGAGTTGGACTATAAAGAAAGCTGAGCACTGAAGAATTGATGCTTTTGAACTGTGGTATTGGAGAAGACTCTTGAGAGTCCCTTGGACTGCAAGGAGATCCAACCAGTCAATCCTAAAGGAAATCAGTCCTGAATATTCATTAAAAGGTCTGATGCTGAAGTTGAAACTCCAATCCTTTGGCCACCTGATGTGAAGAACTAACTCATTGGAAGTCCCTGATGCTGGGAAATATTGAAGGCAGGAGGAGAAGGGGATGACAGAGGATGAGATGGTTAGATGGCATCACTAACTCCATGGACATGAGTTTGAGCAAGCTCTGGGAGTTGGTGATGGACAGGGAAGCCTGGTGTGCTCCAGTCCATGGGGTGGCAAAGAGTTGGACACAACTAAGCAACTGAACTGAACTGAACTGTATATGCATTTTACCACTGTACCTTCAATTATAAGAAAAAATTAAAATTTAAGTTGTTTAAAAAAAAATTTATCTATAATTTCTCCACCCAAAGATTAAATTTAACATTTTGTTATCTATCAACATATCTATATCCATATTTCTATCCATTTCACAAGTAGGATCATATTGGTCATACAAGTTTGTAATCATCCTTTTTGAAAACTTCCCACTACATCACAGACACCTTTTCATGTCAACAGTTATTCTACATGATCATGATATAGTGTCAAAATATTTTGTTTTATCTAGAATCCCCTTTCTTGGACATTTAGCTTGACACCTCCAAGCTGATTTCCTTGGGATCAATTCCTAGAAGTTATTTCTCCTTTTGAGAAGAAGATGTTAACCTCTATCCCTGCAGAGACACATAGGGCCAAATGAGAAAATAAATATCACAGAAAAAAATCATGAGTGGGGACACAGATGCTGTACCCAGCCACAGAGAGGGCAGATCTGACCCCCATGCCATCACCTCTCCTATTTGAGCATTTCTCAAAGGTAAGAATCACCTGGCAGCAGAAACTGAGTTGGGGGTAGGAGGTGTGAAGCTAGGACATTTTGTCTACGCTGCCCCAGGAGGAAAGCAGCAGGAAAAAAGAGAGGACTCATTATCCTTTCAGAATTTTTCTTTTGTCTAATTTTCCCCTCTTGACAGGGAAGATTTAAGCTCTGGATAGAGAAGAAATTCACACTGTCGAGGGCTGTTCTTGTTTTAGTTACAACACACGCAGTGTGTTTCACTATCTCCTGCTCCCTCATCACTACCAACACGATCCAGTGGGGAAAACAACAGAGAGGACACATTTCCCTCTCCAGAGTGAAAAGAGCAAAGCCAAATTGGGTCATTTCTCGATGAATCCTCCTTTCAAATCTGGAATAAGAGAAGCAAAGGAAGTGATTACCTACTGTGAGCTGGCCGCACGCAGAATCTTAGGTCATCTGGTCAACTTGCCTATTCTACAGCTAGGAAAAGTAAGACCAAAAACATTCTTCAACTCCCCAGAAATGGCACAGTTTTTAAGGAGCAGGGCCATTCCAGGGCCCAGGGATGCTAACTTCCAACCAGAGCAGGCTGGGACCATTCATCAGTGTTGTTTGCTTCCCCTATGCCATGAAACACTTTCATCACTCTTAGACTCGTACTTGGCAAAATACCAAGTAAGCCTGCAAACTCAATACACACACACACACACACACACACCCCTAATCATAAATTAGAATAGCTGCTCAAAGCTTTGGATTTGCCAATAATTCCTGAATAGTGCCCACTCAGCCCAGCACCAAAACTAGACTTCTTTGAAGGTTTCTTTTCCTTTTGAAAATTCCAGCACCTCACACACTAGACCAGAAGTGTTTGTTGAATAACTAAAAGGTTTAATGAATTGAATGACAGAATCAATCAATAGATAATAAGAGAAATAAAATATTGAATGAATGAGTGAATGTACTTAATTGAAAAATTAATTCATATCTGACTTGTCTACTCAATGAAACCCACACATATTAGAACAATTAAGTCTCATGACCTCTGTCCACTGTGGAGTTCTCTTAAAGTCCAAAGCTCATCTTACAACAGAGCTTCCTTTCTAGACTCCTAGACCCTAAAGCACTTTTTAAAAGATGCTCTTAAGTCCATGGGCTTCCCTGGTGGCTCAGACAGTAAAGAATCTGCCTGCAATGCAGGAGACCTGGGTTTGATCCCTGGGTCAAGATCCTCTGGAGAAAGGAATGGCCTCCCACTCCAGTATTCTTGCCTGGAGAATTCCATGGACAGAGGAGCCTGGTGGGCTACAGTCCATGAGGTCACAAAAAGTCAGACACGACTGAGTGACTAACACAAACACACTTAAGTTCATGAGTCACTTTCAAAGGATCGAAAAGCTCATTAGAAATTGCATGCTCTACACATGCCTGGATCCGCTTTGAGTTACAAAAATGTTTGCCCTCCTTATCATTCTGATCAGAAGTTCTGATGATCTTATCTGATTTTGAGTTAGCAAAGTGAAAAAAAATAAAAGAAATTGCTTGTTACTTCATCATCCAACTTTGTTTGAGATATGCCATTTATCAAAACAACAGAGTCTGTGTGGGGAAAACAAATAAAAAAGGAGTGATTTTGCAGGCAGATGGTAGAGACATGCTACCTCAAAGCTGAGTCTTCAGAATCCATCTCAAGAAATTCCTGGTGTGGGGGATGGTGCCTGGAATGATGTCTTTCAGAAAGCCTCACAATGTTCAGTGATAAGTTCAGCTAACCACTAAAAAGGCTAGACACTAAAAATAACATGAATCTTGACATCTGCTGTGCAAAATTGGAATCCCCTTGCAGAACGTGTGAGCCCAGGCAGGTTTCTCAGTTTCTCTGAGTTACCGGGTCCCTCTACAAAAAGGAACATTAATAACTTCCACCTTCCACAGAGGAAGTGATGATCCAATGAGGTGTGTGTGCGTGCCCAGTCATATCCGAATCTTTGCAACCACATGGACTGTAGCCTGCCAGACACTCCTGTCCATAGAATTTTCCACGCAAGAATACTGGAATGGGTTGCCATTTCCTTCTCCAGATCCAATGAGGTGATGCATTTTAAATACTCATCATAAGGTCTGAGACATGGCAATTTCTCAATACACTTTAGCAATTTTATTATTGAATATTATTAGTAATCAATCCATAGGGCTGTCTGAGCCTCCAGTGAAATATAGTGGATATAGAATCTAGCACAGATTCTGGCACTCAGGAGGTACTTAATGTTTATTTCTTGTCACTTTTTTTAGATGGCCCTGTTGGGGATCCTCTGCGTTTATCCTTTTTCTAAAAGGGCAGAATCATTATGCAGTAAACATCCCGGCACCCTCCAGAAAGCCACTATCACAAAGCTAATCCCTATGCCCTGGGCAAGGAAACTCGACCATAAACTTCTCTCTGTTGCCTAAGAAAGCTTCTTGAAAATAACAACTGCCCATGTGCCACCAAGTGGGACCAGATATGATCCCCCAGGCTCCAGGATGTCTTTCTGACTTTCCCCATGATAGATGAGGTGCCAAGGGCTGATGGTCTGATTGATGGGGGGATGGAAGCTTGCTGGCCCATGGCAGGGAATGAGCTTGCTCCCTTCTTCCAGTGATGGACAGAAGGGGCAGATGAGGGTTGAAGAAGGCTCTGAGGAAATGGCCAGAGTAAGTCTTGAAACACTGGTCTCAGAGGCATTCAATCAGGGCAAGAATAAAGAGTAGAGAGTTGAGGGAATTCTTATGAATTAAATGTGTAGCCCTCTTTAGTTTATCTTTTGAGAAAATACCCAGCCAGACCCATTGGAGAGAGAACTATGGTAGAATTTAGCTTCAAACTGCGGGTTCCCCTGGCAGTCTCAAAGGATCCTTCTAATTTATCCCATAGTTCCATTTCTACTTTGTGTCCATCACTTGTTTATGATGAAACTTTCCCCTAAAGTTGACACTAGTGTCATGAAAGAAGCAAAGATAATATGCATGACATCTATATACAAATTTTGTGGAACTGATAATATGTCAGAATAACATATTAGCACTTATGACATAATGATATCAAAACAAAAATGAATTTTAGTGAGGTCTGATTTACTTATTGCTTTAAAAAAAAAAACAGTTTTAAAAAAAGGGGACAAGAAAAAAAAAGAAGGCTGGTTAGTTTTTTTTCTCATGGCCAGAATTGAAAATTTTCTCATCCACTTGCCGACATGTTCAATATTCATACTGTTTGCTTGGGCAGAGAGGGGGGCAGGTGTTGGACACAGTAGTATGCAAGAGAGTACAGAATATAATGGAAATCCAGAATGGGAAAGGCTCATCTACCCTAGAGGTTCCTGGGACACAATTGGGAGAAATGAGGTTGTAACCGAAGCATGAAGGAGGAGAGGGAATTGGCCAAGCAGAGGTGTGTATTTTAGACAAAGGAAAAACATGTAGAAGAAAGACTGAAATGTCTAGGAAACTGAAAGAAGCTCATGATGGTTGGATTTAAAAGCGTGAGGGAAGAGGAAAGGGAAAAAAGTTAAAAGCAGACCAGAGTTAGATCATATGGGGTTCTGTAGGCTATGGTAGTGTTGTTATTCAGTCGCTCAGGTGTGTCCAACTCCTTGCAACCCCTTGGGCTGCAGCACTCCAGGCTTCCCTGTCCTTTGCCATCTCTCAGAGCTTGCCCAAACTCCTGTCCATTGAGTTGATGATGCCACCCAACCATCTGGCTATGATAAGGAGCTTAACTTTCCTTCTGAGAGCAATGGGAAGCCACAGAGGGCTTTAGGCAGGAGGAGGCTCGTGAAATTCCCTTTTATGAAGTGTGCTCTGGCTGCTTTGTAGGAATATTGGTTCTCTCAATAACTAGCTTGTGATTATGGGTTATTCACACATTTTCTGAGCGCTTTTCTGGAAGATGAGGAAAGTGGATTGATGATATGACATCATAGCAAGAATCCATCCTGGCTCCCCCTTCCCAGGGCAGGCCCAAGAAATGCTCTGTGTCACCCAGCCCCCAAATCATTCAGAAACTCTATAGTCTGGGAGTCTGGATCTCATAACCTGAATGCCTCCCACACTTAAAAGCAGTTCGAAAATACTTTGTCAAACCAACAAGGATCTACTTTGTAGCACAGGGAACTATACTCAAAATCTTGTTAATAACCTATAATAGCTGCTGCTGCTGCTAAGTCACTTCAGTCGTGTCCGACTCTGTGCAACCCCATAGACGGCAGCCCACCAGGCTCCCCCGTCCCTGGGATTCTCCAGGCAAGAACACTGGAGTGGGTTGCCATTTCCTTCTCTGAGAGTGTAAAAAAGAATACACATACACACACAAACATATACACACACATCACACACACACACATATGCACACACATACACACACACACACACACACACACACACACACACACACACACACACACATATGGCTTCCCTAGCAGTAAAGAACCTGTCTGTCAACGCAGGAGACATAAGAGACACCAGTTCGATCCCTGGGTCAGGAAGATCCCCTGGAGGAGGGCATGGTAATCCACTCCAGTATTCTTGCCTGGAGAATCCCATGGACAGAGGAGCCTGGCGGGCTACATACAGTCCATTGGATTACAAAGAGTTGGATATGACTGAAGCGACTTAGCACACACTCATACATAGAGATATATGTATTTATATAACTGAATCACTTTGTGGTATACATGAAACCAACACAATATTGTAAATCAATTACATTTCAATAAAAAAAAAAACAACTTTTAAATCGTTTGTCAGCCAAACAGGATCTGAATTGAGGGTCAGGAACTACAGCCTCCCTCAAAAAGATCCCTTCTTGCTCAAATACACTGTCATTCTCCATTCATCCAGTATACAGCAGGGCTTTGTACAACACACAGCCACAGAGGAAAACTCGCCTTTTCCCAGGAAAGGGGGGCAGGGGAGCCGATATCTGTCTCACGGCAGCATCACCTTC
Source organism: Giraffa tippelskirchi (assembly GCF_054371585.1). Classification (NCBI taxonomy): domain Eukaryota; kingdom Metazoa; phylum Chordata; class Mammalia; order Artiodactyla; family Giraffidae; genus Giraffa; species Giraffa tippelskirchi. Next base: position 29,638,081 of record NC_137287.1, read on the forward strand.
AGACCACAGCTTCTTGCTGATGTCTGATTAATATGCTATTGCACTTGGAGAAAATTAATGGGTTTTGATAGCTATTTGGAGCTTGCCTCCTCAATTCCACTGCGAGAGAGTTACGAATTTAAACAAACATTGAAAGAAAATAAATCTGTTCTCTGCACACTCGTTGGAAGGTCTGACTTAATAGGCCTGACCGTCTTGAAATTTGGATTGAATTCATAACTGTGACATGGGCTGGCTTATCAGGGAAGACAAGCCACAGCTGGGGAAACAGCCAGACCCTTCCTTTCCGGGCACCACACACCCTCTCCCAGCCGGGCAGCCACACAAAAGTTCCCAGTCACTCTCCATCCCATTATCCAGTTTTATTTTCTTCACAGGACTTAAATCTGGGTCTAAAATTAGCTAGTTTATGTATTTATTTACTGATTTGTCATCTGGAGACTGAAATCCTGCAGGAGATTTACTGCTAACCATTGTCATCCCAGCAGTTATTTTCAATGGAGCCCACCACACAGTAGAAGCTCAATAAATATTTCTCGAGTGAATAAGTGAGCAAGCAATCTTTCATTAGTCATGGCATATCCATGGACCATCTATATTATTAAAGGGAGGCAGTATGGTGTACTAGTGAGCAGTAGAAGATCTGGAAGCAGAATGCATTGAAATCCTTGCTCTGCCATTTGCCCCATCCCTGGGCAAACTACTTATCTCTCTGCACCTGTAAAATGGGTTAATAACCCCCCTTCATAGTGAGCATTCAGGGAGATCACACATGTAAGACCGTCAGCACGTCACCTAGTAAATACTCAATCCAAGTTCTCTATTAACTTCCTTTCATATTGGCTCACAATTTTGACTTAAGTACATTGGTAAGTCTTTATATTTCTCCCACTAAAAATAACAAACATGTGGAATCTCTATGACAATCTTATGAAGTAGTGACTACTATTATCTCCATCTCACAGATCAGGAAACTAAGGAGATTTCCCTGTGGTCCAGTGGTTAAGAATCTGCCTTGCAATGCAGGGGACATGAGTTTGACCCCTGGTCTGGGTACTAAGGTCCCTCATGTCAAGGAGCAACTAAGCCTGCATGCCACAACTAAGACTCGACACAGCCAAATAAATTAATGGATTTTTTTAAAAAAGCAAACAGACACAAGAAACTGGTATGAGGTCACACGTTAGAAACCGCAGTGCACAGATTCAAACAGGCAGGGTCCGTGTGCTTAACTCCCAACTGGTGTCCCCCATGGAATACTCATGAGGCTTTTCAAATAGAGGCAGTAAATATCGATGTAAACTTTCAATTTTTTTTTATTCTTTATGGTGTAAAAAAATGAAACAAGCCAAAAATGGAGAGAATGGTATTTTTAAAAGGTTGAAGTGATCATGAAGCTATTACCATAGAATCAACTTGAGAAACACCAGTGGGTCATTTATCACCTGGTGGGAAATTGCAAGGGTTTATTTAATCCTCTCAGTAACTTAACAGGGACACCACTCACCTTTGGACTGTCATATAAACATACTATTGCCTCTGCCTGGAATCTTCCAGTAACCCCTTCCTCTGCCGTATCTTGCTTACTTTCCAGTCTCAGCCCCATAGCTTCCTGGGGATCACTTCCTCTGAAGTCTTCTCTTTGCATTGAAAGAGACCTTAAAGTCGTTGGTCTAATACCCTAGTCCCTGAGATCTACATGCCTTCTGCTCACTCTCATATACCCAGCACCTACATCAGTGCCAGCACATAATAGACACTCAGTAAACAAATGTTGTGTTGAAGTTATCATTTTTTGCATGAGAAAACAAAAGGTCCGAGAGGTTCAGTAACATGCCCAAGGTCAGACAGCCAGTAAACAGCAGAGCTGGGATCCCAGTTGGTGTCTTTCTAGACCCAAGCTCTTCCTGCCACCCAGATACCCACAAGTGCCACATGGATTTGACTTGTTGCCCCTCAGACATCAGGAAACTAAAATAGACATCCTCTAGGACCCTAGCCTTCAACAGGATTTTCAGATTCCAATTCATGAAACAGATCACAGCTTGAGTCTGCAAGATCCCCGTGGGTCAGTTTCCAAGCACAATTTAAATAGGACCCTTTCCACTAGTGTGGGACCAGCAAGACGTATTTGTTTGGCCAGGCTAAGTTCTGGAGCATGATACAAAAAGAATAAAATATTTTCTATTTTATTTACTGCTCAGTGGTAAAGAATACATCTGCCAATGCAGGAGACCCAGGTTCAGTCTCTGGGTCAGGAAGATCCCCTGGAGAAGGAAATGGCAACCCACTCCAGTATTCCTGCCTGGAGAATCCCATGGACAAAGGAGCCTGCTGGGCTACAGTCCAAGGAGTTGCAAAGAGTCGGACACAACTTGGCAACTAAACAACAAAACAAGCTGATAAGGCACTTTTGGTAGAGAGAACAGCAAAAGACCCAAAGTGTAACATGCATGGCTCTGGACCTTGCAACCTCCACTCAAGGAAGGGTGTGAGGCTGTTGGGACAGTGAGTTCAGCCTATGGAAGGCTAAGGAGTTTGACCTTCCTGCTGCAAAAAGGGAGAGGTCAACTTCGGGTCCTCAGAAAAACAGACACATCTTAAAGTCCAACACAGGAGTGGTAGAGCAACCACAAAAGTCCCCATGATAAGGAGTGGGGAGTTGTTTACCAAGGTCATTTGTGTTTCCTCCTGGGAGCACAGCTAGACAGCATCTCCCAGGCTCCCTTGCCTGTGGCCATGTGACTGAAGTTCTGGCCAACAGACTATGGAGGCAACTAATAGAGTCACTTCCAGATCAGACCCATTAAATCCTCCCAAAACATCTTCCATCCCTCTGCCTACATCACCCCGGCCCCCTAATGTCTAGATAATGATGCCCAGGCCAACAATGAAAGCCATATGATGAAGCTGAAACTTTCTCCATCCTTCTGGGTTCTCGAGTGGCTGCAAGGAGTAGAGGTTCTCATCCAACCTCCAATCCCGAGCAGCTGTCCAGGAACAGTTAGATTTTATTTGAATACAAAATAAGTTTCTGTTTTATTAAGCCCCTGAGATCTTGGGGTTTGTATGTTCTGGAAGTTAGTATCACCTTAAGCAATATACACCTTGAGTTAGATTATTCTGTGAATGTTCTTCGAGCATCAACTATGTGGCCAGCTATGCTTCTAGGCATTTGTGGTAAACAAGGAGAAGGGCTCTCATGCAACTTTAGTGGGAAGAGACAAACTGCAAGTAAGTAAGCAAATAAGATCACATTAGACCATGATAAGAAAAAGGAGATAAAGGAAATACAATGAGAAAAAAATATATAAAGGAAATAAAGCAAGATGATGTAACTAGAGTGGGAAACAGGGAACTTACTCTCAACAGGGCAGTCACTTCCCTCTGCCTATTTTTTTGGAAACACAAAACCCTGTTTCAGGACCCTCAAGCATTCTAGACTCTACAGGACCAGAGAAATACCCAAAGCATGTGTCTCTTGATCCCCTTCATCAAAAAATTGAGCATTCAACTCAGTGGAAGTCAAATGATCCTGTCTTGGGAAGAATTTGATGAGAACAACTAAGGCATTCATCACAGAGGCTGGGCAGATGTTTGCAAAGCCTGTCGGTGCTTGGGGAGTTTGGCTCAGCTATATGTTGTCCTATAAATCGCCATTGTATTTCCCACTAATTACAGTCAAAGTAAATGTGCCATTTCATTAACCTAATACCAGCCCCCAAAGGAACAGATTCTGTCAATGAGCAGAAAGCAATCACAAGCATGGTATTAAAACTTTGCCAAGTAGCAGGTTAGAGCCTCTTCCAGGTGCTAGTCGATATGAGCACAATCACAGGGTTAGGCGGATGTGAGAATCAGCCCAAGACTTCGGGTTTTCTTTATGGCCAGTGTTCAAACTGTGTTCTACAAGCTTGCAACCAGCATATTTTGGAAGAGCTTGGTAGTCACACCACTTATTAAAATACAGAAATGCTTCCAATAAACGCTGTGTGTGTGCTCAGTCACTCAGTCTTTGCAACCCCCTGGACTGTAGCCTGCCAGACTCCTCTGTCCATGAGATTTTCCAGGCAGGAATACTGGAGCGGGTTGCCATTTCCTACTCCAGGAAATCTTCCTGACCCAGGGATCAAACCCTTGTCTCTTGCATTTCCTGCATTGGCAGGTAGATTCTTTACTACTGCACCACCTGGAAAGCCCTCCTCCAATATAAATTAGGAGCAGACAAATACTGCTGGAATATAAATTCCATTTATATGAGGTATCTAAAATAGTCAAATTCATACAGTCAAAAAGTATACTGGTAGATGCCAGGGTCTGGAGTGGGTAGGGTGGAGAGGGAGAAAGGGGAGTTAGTGTTTAGTGGGGACAGAGCTTCAGTTTAGGAAGGTGAAAAATTTGGGAGCTGGATGATGGTGAGAGTTGAACAACAATGTGAATGTACTTAGTACCACTGAACTGTACAGTTAAATATGGTTAAAATAATATATTTTATATTCAGCAACTTTTACAATAAAAAATATTTTTTAAAGATACAGAAATGCTTCCATGTATGTGTGCTCAGTGGTGTCCAACTCTTTGCAACCCTTTGGACTGTAGCCCCCCCAGGCTCCTCTGTCCACGGGATCCTCCAAGCAAGAAGACTGGAGTGATTGCCATTTCCTCCTCCAGAGGATCTTTCCGATCCAGGGATTGTACCTGAATCTCCTGCATTGGCAGGCAGATTCTTAAGCTACTGGAGCCATTGGGGAAGCCCCATGCAAAGCTGTCATACTTATGGGTAATATCTCCTGTCCCTTGAACCCTAAATACCCACCTGATTATCAGATACTACAACCCCTCTCTCTAAGTCTCCTAGACCTTCTCCCAATCCAGAAACCAAAAGCTCAACCCAGGCATTTGGGGAGAGATCGAGAAAGAGCTCCAATATCTTGCTGATTGGCTAGTGCTGATGTCATGTAAATATTTTTGATATTTCCCCTAGACCTACATCAGAATTCCTGAGAGTTTGTTCAAATTGCCGATTCCTGAGTACCAGCAAACACATACTGAATTGCAATCTGTGGAGATGAAGCCCAGCAGTTGGTATTTTATCAGGCATCCTTAGCCAGAGTCATGTACTCTGAAATTTGAGAACTGCTAGTCTGGGCACTGTGTTGACACTTTGCCAAAATGAGGAGAAGCTGGGTTTTGTGTTCATCTGATCTGATCAGCGATTTTGAAACTTGATCCGAGGCTTTCTTAAAACAAATTCTACACTGGGATTTCAAAACACAAAGTAAATCAGAACAGAGCCGCATAGAGACCCTTGTTTGTAAGTCCAAGCTGCAAGGGTAGAGCATGCACCACAGAAGCCATACCTGGGCTGCCTGACTCGGGCAGGGAACAGGACAGCCAAAGCAAGGACAAGGCATAACTTTAGATGAGGGAGAAGCCTAGCAGTTTTCAAAGTCTGATAACGGCAGAGCAGAAAGCCAAGGATAGGCCAAGAGCCCAGGGTCTTATATCTGCACCAGCCATGATGAAGAACTGGAGTGCAAGGCACAAAGGGAGATCAGAGAGCGGGGACAGAGAGAGGCCAACAGGATAACAGGTTGGCCAAATAAGCAGGCTCCATTTGGCCAGGAAGGAAATGGTGAGGAAAGGGAAGTTCTTTGCGGGGCCCTGCACTGCTCCTGTGGACAGCTACACAGCTCTGATAAAGTACAAGACAGCACATCCAGCTGTGAGTTGTTGGGAAGAGAAGATGTGTGTTTGCCCAAAATTGCATCCTAAGTACCTCACCCAGTACTTGTATAAAATCTGCCCTCAGTACGATAGTATTTGTTGGATGGATGCATGGATGCATGCATGGCTGAGTGGATGGATGGATGAATGGAGAGATGGGTGGGTAGATGCATGCATGCATGGGTGAGTGGATGGATGGATGGGTGAGTGGATGGATGGATAGATGGGTGGGTGGATGGACAGCTGAATAGATGAGTGGATGGAGGGCTTTATATCTGCAACAAAACCCATTACTTGCCTCTGGCAGTCAGGGATCATTGGACCCAATTCTGGCTCCCCACTTCAAATGTCAGAAAAGTCTGTCTTGCTCGAGAGAAAACAGACTTGCTCCAAAGAAAAAAGCTCAGTAGAGCACCTTAAGACAATGTTTGTTTACGAGTCTTTAAAAATCCTATGTTTATTGTTCTCTTGCACCAAAAATCTACCTAAGAGTCCCTATACCTTAGCATGATAGGAATAAGGAAAAGAAGTTTTTCTTTACTGGGTAGTTCTTCAATATTTTTAATTCAAAAATTCTATTGGGATGTTTTATACACCAGATACGGCATAAGGCACTGATGATAGATCAGAGGGAAAAAATAGGCCAGGTTCTTCTCTCTTGAAGTTTGCATCCTAATAGAGAATCAGGCCATAAACATGAAAACATGCAAATGAATGAAATTATTTGGAATGTGATAAATCCTATGAAAAAAATTTAAATGGGGATATGCAAAAGAAAGAGACTAAAAGGCACGAAGCTTTTCAGAAAAGGAGACCATTCTTAGAAATGGCATTTGAGCTGAAATCGGAATGACAACAAGACAGTCATGCAAACATTAAAAGAGACTAGCACACCAGTCAGCACGGTTAACAACCAGTGCAAAGGCCCTACAAGAGTCACATGTTTGAGGAATAGAAAGGGGGCCAGTGTGATTGGAACTGAGTAGTAAGGCAAAAATAGATGAGCCAGAAAAAGAGGCAGAGATCAGAGCAAGCACAGTGAGGAGTGTGCGGGTGGTTTGATGATCTGATTTGGTTTTGAAGGACAATTCTGACTGCTGTGTGGCAAACGGACAGTAAAGGAAGCCAGAGCAGAATCAGGAAACTGGGTAGGAGGTGATGGCAGACCACCAGCAGGGAGATGACTTGGACCAAGATGATGCCAAGAGGCAGAGAGATTCAGGAAATGTTAGGGAGGTGGAACTGACAAGACTGAAAAGCAAAAGGAATTAAGCAAACTAGCAACCAATGCGCATGATGAGGAGATGGTTTCTCATCCCCGTTTTTTCGGGTCAAGAAACTGAGGTCCAGGTCACACAGCTGGGAACTATGAGGACCAGGATCTGAAACCATGTCTTTGTGTCTCCAGAATCCCCATGTTCTTTCCAATCTTTCTCCTTTTTATGGAGCTTTTGTTCTTGCGGTCATTGCCAAAGAACAGGTGTGTGGGGTTTGTGCATTCCCTGTATGCCAACTCCTCCTCATCTGGGGAAGAAAAATTAACCTTTCACTAGTTAACACCATGCTGCTTATTGATTTAGGCAAATGCTTGGCAGCTCCAATTCATCTTCCAAAGGGTAATGTAATAAGAGCCTGGATTATGTTGTCACTTTCTCAGGGCTCTGAACGGGCCACCCTCCTTGTTCTCACAATTTCCTCTTAGAATTATAGAAATAAACAACCCCATGGCATTGACACATTGGCCAGCCATGTCTTCTTCCACAGATGGAAGCAGGAGGTGGAGGCGTGGAAAGAACTGGAGATAGAAGTTCTCTAATAGCTTATGACCTTGTGCAAGTCACTTAACCTCTCTGAGCCTTAAAGTACCTGAAAAATGGGGTAATACCCTGTCCTGTCAATCTTGGAAAGTTCAAGGAGAAACAGAAAAGACATTGTCATTTGTGAACTGAAATGTGTAACATTAGGATGAATATTATGAATTGTTCAGTATTCAATGAGGGAATGAGTAGAGAGAGCCACTGAGTGATTCAGTAAATATTTATTGGCTCTCTACTCTATGCCAGACACTAGCAATTCAGTGGTGGGTAAAGTAGACATGAGAGGTGGTCTCTGATTCCATGGAGCTTATAGTCTAGTCAGGGAGAGAATGAACAAATGATCGCCTCTGCAAATACATAATGTCACATTGTTAGAACATATGTTTAAAGGAACATGCAGGGAAGACATTGTATGTCATTTGTGAACTTTTAATAGACTGGACATGGAAGGACCAGTTAGGAGGCTGCTTCTGGAGTTCAGGCAAGATATGGGGGATGGCACCATGGGGATAATGGTGTGGATGGGAGGAGATGCAGGCAGGCAAGGAGCCAGGGTCTGAGCTCTCAGCTTGATTCTTTGTCCAATCTCCTACCAGAAGAGTTTATTTCCGCCCCATTCCCTCACCAGCATCCTGCCCAGAACCTCAGCCCCCCAGGCCCTCTGAGCCACCTCTTCCACCACCCGCATCCTCCCTTGCTGCTGCCCACCCTCTAATCTTGGTCAGATGCTCTGCAAAACCAACACTGCCGATGCCTGTTATGTAACACTGTTGTTTCTATCTTCTGAGAACTAAGGGGGAGAAAAGTCTGCCTGACGAGTAATTCCCGTATGTAAAAAACAATCTGCCAGAGGCCTGGGGAAATGTACCTGCAGTTCCTGTACACACTGGCAGGTACACCTGCTTGCCTGATGACAATTCTGCCTTCAGACATCCTGGAAGCAGAACACGATTACACACGAAAGGTAAAAAATGCCCTTTCCCATTTCAGGGACTGAGACCACCACTTGGAGGTTTAACGAGTGTGTGTGTGTGTGTGTGTGTGTGTGTTTCATTGTTCTCTGTTTTCTTTAAAAAAAAAATTGTCCTGAGGAAAACGTTTGATTTCTCAACTGCAGAGTGAGGATAATAACAGTGGCTGGTGAGAATAAAACGAATGCATATAAATAGGGTCTTACATGATACCTGGCATATAGTAGGCATTCATTAAAGGGTGTTTTGAGCTGCGTTTTAGTGAGGGCTTATTCTGTTCCCAGGCTCTGTGCGAACTGCGTTACCTGTATTTTTAACATTGACTCCTGAGGTGCTGTCCATGGTACTGATTTTCTCCCCCCCCCACCCCCCCCCCAGCAGCTGATGCTATTTTCCTCCTGATTCCAGGAAGCATCCACCATCTCCCTGGAATTCTTAATCATATGACTTTCAGAAGACAAAATTTTAAGTCTTTTTAAAAATAATCTTCATCATTTATAATTTACATACAATTAAATGCAACCACCTTAATTGTACATTTTGATGGCTTTTGACAAATGTGTATACCAGTTTAACCACCAAGATACAGAATATTTCCATCATCCTCAAGTGTTCCCTTGGGTTCCATTTTAATAAATCTCCCACATCGCAGTCACAGAAAAATTCTTATTTACCTTCAGTCACTATAGATTTGATTTGTCAATCCTTGACTTAATAGTAATATAAAGTATATAGTACATAGTCGTTTATGTCTCTTTTTTCTCTTAATGTAATTTTTAGAATCCATCCATGTTGATGCAGATATCTGTAACTTATTCATTTTTGTTGCTCATGCAACATACCATATACAGTTTACTTATTTATCGATAGATGGACTTTCAGACTATTTCCAGCTTAGAGTTATTTTGAATAAAGCTGATACAAATGTTTGTCTTTGTATACAAGTCTTTGCATGGACACATTTACATGAATTTTGAATAAATACCAAGCAGTAACACTGATGAGTCATAGAGTAAGTGTAGACTTAACTTTATTTTAAAACTGTCAAACTCTTTTTTCGTTGTACCATTTTATACTCTCAATGTATAAGAATTCTAGTTGCTCTACTTTTCTCACCATCACTTGATATTGTCACTGTTTTTAATTTACCATTCTAAAGGGTGACATCTATCTTATTATGGTTTTGGTTTGCATTTCTCTGATAATTAATGATGCTGATCATCTTTTCATGTGCTTGTCAATCATTTGTATATTTATTTGTGAATTATCTGTTCAAACCTTTGCCTTTTTAAATATGATTTTAATACTAAATAAATAAATAAATAAAAACAAAACAAAAAAAAAGAAAAAAAAAATAATACTATCAACAAACACAAGATCTTCACGGTAAGAGTTATTAAAACTCAGACTTGAAGGAAGACATAATCAACCTTAGGATGACACAGTCCAAGAGAATATTCCCCTTTACTCCAAATTATTGAGCTCTTTGAACCCATAGCAATGGCCACCATAGGATTCTGGGTGTGGATACACCACAGAGAGGTAGGTAGACTGGGACAGTGGAAAGTGTCTACCTTGTTATCTCTAACTAATCCCTTATTAGCTAGTTGGCCCCATGTAAGTCATTTAAACTCTGTAATTCTCATATCAATTATCTTCAAAACACAACCTTCCTAAACGTGCTGGGAAGACTGAAGACAGTGTACATATGGTGTCTGTTGCATAATAAACACTCGAGATACAAAACTTTTAATTCTATCTTAAACATATTAGTTATAGATTGCCACAACAATGCTGCTTTAAAAACCATCCCCCATGTGAATCACTTTACTGTATACCTGTAACTTGTAAAATTTGAAGACTCTGATGCTACGAAAGATAGCAGGCAAAAGGAGCAGGTGATAGAGGATGAGACGATTAGATAGAATCACTGACTCAATGGACATGAATTTGAGCAAATTCCAGGAGATAGTGAAGGACAGAGAAGCCTGCAGTGTTGCAGTCCATGAAATCATAAAGAATCAGACCCGACTTAGCAACTGAACAACAACAACAACTTATATAATATTGTTCATTAACTATACTTCAATTTAAAAAAATCATCCCTCAAATGCTGTGGTTATTTTCAAAATGTGCTTATTTAGCTCTCAAGTCTATGGCCAGTGACTTAGGTTAGGATCATATAGGTTTCCCTTCCCGTTTCAGCTCAGCTCACTCACATGTCTGTGGTTGGTTGGCTGTTGACTAATCTAAGATAATCTCAGATGAGGTTGCTAGGGGTTTCTGCTTCATATGCTTCTCGACCTCCAGCAGGTTCATCCAGGCATGGTCCTTTGGCAATGGTGGAAGTACAAGAGAGCAAGCAGAAACACACAAAGACATCTCAGTCCTGGACTCTGAACTGGTACAGAGACACTTCGACCATATTATATTGGTCAAAGCAAATCACAGGTTCAAGAGGTGGGAAAACATCTCCACCTCTTTGGTGACAGAAACTGCAAAGTCACGTGGAAAAGAGTGTGCATACTGAGAGGCTGAAGAATTGGTTCTATCGTGCCAATCTGCCACACAAAACTTAAGATAAATTTAAATTACTTCCCACTCTCAAATCTCACTAATTCTAGCCTCAGGTTGAATATCTATGATCCAGTTTCCCTCCTCCCAGAAAAAAGAACAGCCCAATGACCTGACTCTGTAAGATGTGAGTCAGTGTCACTGTTCGTTAGCAAGTCTAGCAGGACCAGGAAGTGAAAGAGAAGCTGAGAAGTTAGGTCATTTGTAAGGAGATGTTAATGGTACTCACTGCCTCTACACCCTCCCTCCCCCGACACACACACATACAGCTTTATTCCTCTGTGTTACCCTCTATCCTGCTAAATGAGCTGGACTCCAAGGAGCCAAGCAGACTACCTCTCTGCTTGAGGGAGTGAAAACTCTGGCCTCAGATAGAGATATTTATCAACTCGCCATCACCTTATCAATCATGAGCTAAGCCATCTTGGACTTGAATCCTGGAAGTAGTGGAGTTATATTAGAGCAATTTGAAATGACATGCCTCATTATGGACACCTACTTAGGTAGTCTGACCAACTCATAAGGACCTTTCTGTCAGTCTCCCCATCTAGAGACATAATGGTGGGCTCCTGGAAGTCTATTTATACAAAAAAACAGCAGCACCCCCATGCTTGAATCAGGTTGCTTATGTGTAAGAGAGCCCCTGACTCAAGCTGGGTCAGAGTCCTTGCTTTAGAATTTTGAATTGAGATATTCAGTCCTTCTGGTGGCTAGCTTTTTAATAGTGTGGGGCTGGCAGATTCTGCCCATTATGAAGATCGTATGGATCAGAAAAGCAAAGAAAGAAAAATTTCAGGAAAAGAAAACAGTGGAGCATAGAGCAGTTAAAATCTAAATGGCTTCCAAACCTCTGATTTGGAGTAATTTCTTATAGCAGAATCTTGTTGATTTTGTCAGTATTCATCCCTCCTTATTCAGGTACTAATACATTGAGGTTCCTGTGAAGAACCACTCTTTCCAACTCTCCCTCCAGGTCCATTTGCATAAGATCTGACTATACCCTAAATTCCAGGGGAACATATGACACCCAAGCCTGGCAATAAGAGAATCGCATCACTCTGACCACAATTATAATTTCAGGAACATGATCCAATTAGAGCCAATAAATCCCAGGATTTAAGCAGATGAGACTAGAAGAAAGAAGCACCCTATCTTTTCCACTAGACTTGGAATGTATGGCTGTGAGTCAAGAATCACTGGCCGCTATCTTGCCACCACCAGCATTAAAGCCTGCTTGAAAATAGAGCCAGCAGAAGGCAGGACTGAGAGATGGAAACCAAGTCCGAGTGACATAGCAAGGGTTTAGTTCCTTGATCCAGCTGTGACTGAATCAAATCTTCAGGGAACCTTTTAGTTATAAGCCAATAAACTTTTCTTGTCTTCACAAGTGTGAGTTGGGTTTACTGTTTCTTACAACTAAAGGTCATAGCTATGACTTCAGTGAAGCCAAGTTACATTCCTGTCCCTGAGATGGCATTCTAATAAATCACTCATTCTTTTCTACCCATGAAGCCCAAGTCGTTTCTCTAAGCAATCAAGAGTTACAATTCAGCTCTTTCTACTTTTTATCATACGAGGATTTAAAGTGAGGGAATGAGGCTACACTAATATTTACTCTGTACTATGCACTATGCCCGGAGAAGGCAATGGCGCCCCACTCCAGTACTCTTGCCTGGAAAATCCCACGGACGGAGGAGCCTGGTAGGCTACAGTCCATGGGGTCGCTAAGAGTCGATACGTCTGAGTGACTTCACTTTCACTTTTCCCTTTCATGCACTGGAGAAGAAAATGGCAACCCACTCCAGTATTCTTGCCTGGAGAATCCCAGGGACGGTGGAGCCTGGTGGGCTGCCGTCTATGGGGTCGCACAGAGTCGGACACGACTGAAGCGACTTAGCAGCAGCAGCAGCAGCATGCACTATGCCAGGCACTTTACCTCATTATACAGACAATTCTATTATCATATAACATATGCATTCCAAAAATTCACTGCACTATGCAAAACTGTACAATAAAAACTACAAAGTTCATGGGGAAATGAGGCTGGAGTACAACACTCAAAAACCTCATCAGTGACACATTAAAAAATACAGCAAACCAATAATAATGGAAGCACAGTTTTACCCACATTAAATCATTTTAAAATACATACATACTATAACAAATATGATCCTTTACTCTGGAAAAGACCTGAAGTTGGCTTATGAAGGGCTTCTCTGGTGGCTCAGTCAGTAAAGAATCTGCCTGCAGTGCAGGAGACCCATGTTTGATCCCCGGGTTGGGAAGATCCTGGAGAAGGGAATAGCAACCCACTCCAGTATTCTTGCCTGGAGAATTCCATGGACAGAGGAGCCTGGTGGGCTACAGTCCAGGGGGTCACAAAAGAGTCTGACATGACTGAGTGACTAACACCGGTTTGTGAAGGTGGGGGGTGGGAAAACCAGCTGATGAGCTATGAGGTGATAGAACTGATATCAGCTATCTGAAGTCAGACAGGAAGTTTTAACACCAGATGAGGATGGGTGTGGCTCATAATTTAGGTATTGGGTAGATGCTTGAGGTGTGTGCACACTGCATCCCATGTGTTCTTACATGGCTCATTTCAGCTGAGTGCAACTGCCTTCATTCATGAAATTGTACATAAGCAAACACGAAATTCACATTATATTCAAACTGCTTCCTAATGTATCAATCTCATGGGAACAAATTCATGTTTCTGGGACAAGTGTTAGAGAAGAATTAACAATCTCATATGATCTTAATCTTAATCTTATGCCACAAATATTAGTTCTCTCCTTTTGAAAGAAAAGACCTTGAGGTTAAGGGAGCCAGTGAGTGGCCAAACTTAGATTCAAAGCTGTGTCCACCAGACTGTAGTGCTCACGCGCTCTCCACACTGGCAGGCTCCATCTCAGCACCAGTGTTTCCTAGGTTACGTGTCTAAGTTGCCTTACCCTTGGCTGTCTTCTCCTCAGGTTTCAGGAATTACATAAGATTCTGCACTGAAATTTTAAAAATATGGCACAGGATGCAGTGACTGCATCATGTTTCTCACTCCACCTTGAATTTCTCCATCTGTAAAATGGGGCAGCGTCCATTTATTACCCACCCACCACATGGAGAAGGTGCACCGGCTGCATTAAGGCAATAGCCTCACATAGTTCACAACAGCTGAATGCATGAGGCTTCTTCATCCAAACCACTGCGTTTGACACAGGCTGGGGCTTCCCTGGTGGCTCAGATGGTAAAGAATCTGCCTGCAATGTGGGAGACCTGGGTTCAATCCCTGGGTTGGGAAGATCCCCTGGAGAAGGGAACAGCTACCCACTCCAGCATTCTTGCCTGGAGAATTCCATGGACGAAGGAGCCTGGGAGGCTACAGACCATGGGGTTGCAAAGAGTCAGACATGACTGAGTGACTTTCACTTCACCAACTGCAGGCCAGAGAGAGCAGGGGACTCACCAAGGTCACGTAGGAAGGTGGTAGCAGGAGAGTGATTAAAATCCGGGCTGTGGATGCCTAACAAAGTCATTTACAGTATGCCTGGAATAAGACTCATCATAACCATGGTGCCCAGTGGCACCTGCTTAAACCACTGTTTACTCAAACTAGCCCCTCCATCAACAGAGCAGAGCTACAGAAATGGCCAGGAGGTGTGTGCTCAGCTTCCTAAGCCTTGCAGTTTCACAAAGTCACTTGGCTGCACATAAACCCACAGCCCATTATTCTGACAGAGTGATAGCCCCACACTACAAGCCAGGCTAATCAATCACTCAACCATTGTTTACAGAAAACTCCCATCTTTTGTTGTGAAAGGGCCTTTCAGGATTCATCTCTCCCATTGCATTCTTCTCCTATAAGTGCTTTTATAGGGTTTGCCTACCCAGAAAATGACATTTATTAAGACACAGTTCTGTTCTACCATATTTTATTCATCAAAGTCTTAAAGAGCTGCCAATCAATACCCTTGGCCTGCAGAAGATAACTAGCCCAGACTATGACACTACACAACGTTGGGTGATTCTAGCCAAGAGTAGAATTGTGATGTTTCAACTCACTCATGGGATCTGGATCTTGGATTGGCTTCAGAAGGAGGGTCTGAAATAAAGTCTGAATGCAAATAGTTTATATAGTAGGTAGGAAGGAGGAGGGAAGTTAGACAGAGAAGGGGCATAAGACAATTCAGTCTTAAATGGCAGGGGGCAACTGATGCTCAATCCCCACATTGAGGGTGGAGGAGAGGGAACTCCTGTGAGATGCTATAGAATATGCCTTGGGGTTACTTCAACCAAGAGATGAGAAAACTGGGGTATCCATTGCTGGCTGAGAGCTACTTCCAGAGGTATCAACTCTCCAGCACTTGTAGGCTGCCTCACATGCAGGAGAGCATGCCAGAGAAAGCCCTCCTACAGAGTGAGCAGAAGGTTACTGTAGTGGAATGCCATGACCAGATATGGGCGTGAAAGTGCCAAGGAGACAAGTGTAGACACCCATACACCTGCTACACTTGGTTACAGGTAAGCACCCAGTTTTTTTAAAGTCACTTACAATATTAAAAATAGTAATAATACATAGATGAACTTATTTGCAAAGCAGAAATAAAGGCACCGATGTAGTGAACAAACATACGGATACCAAGGGGGGAAAGAGGGTGGGATGAATTGGGAGACTGGGATTGGCAAATGCACAGTAGTATGCATAAAACAGATAACTAATGAGAGTCTACCATATAGCACAGGGAACTCTACTCAATGTCCTGTGGTGACCTAAATGGGAAAGAAGTCCAAGGAAGACAGGATATATGTATATGTGTGGCTGATCCACTTTGCTGTACAGCTGAAACTAACACAACATTGTAAAGCAACTATACTCCAATAAAAGAGTCGTAATAATAGATTACACTGATTACTGTGCTTACTGTGTGCCAAGCATTGTGTAAACACTTGATTCAAAATATCTCACTGAATCCTCACAGCACTGTTGTAGGGTAGGTTTTCTAAGTATCCTTATTTCAGAGACAAGGAAATTGATTCTTGAAGAGCTTAAATAAGTTGCCTGACTTCAAGGACTCAAGAAGGAGCTGAGATGAGATTTGAACCCACATGTGTCTGACTTCAATGCCTTTGCCTTTCTTTGACTTCATGCTGGTCGCAGAGATCACAAAAGTGATGAGACAGATGTATGTGTCTCATTCTGGAGGATGACGGGTCTGAAAGAGAGATGGGTACCCAGCCAGAAAGGTTATATCCAGTAAAGGTCTATGTAGAAGACCTCTATGGCATTTACGTCCATTTCTCCATCTTTTAGTAACAGCATCTCTGCATTCCTCTGAGAAAGGATTCCACTCCAGCTTTGGAGGGCTGACCCCACCCTCCAGCTCAATTACATGACCCAGGCCTGACCAATCATAGAATTCCACTACCATCCCCAAATAGTGATAGGTTCGAGGAAGGTTGTGTGACCCTGATGAGTCCAATGACAATTTATGCCATAAGGATAATATAAGAAGCTCTTTTCCCTTGAGGTTGCTGAACTGAGGAACATAAATTGCCAAGAACTGGCTTTGCTACCACATGGGGAGAGTCTGTCTGCAAACGAAGCCATATCAACAGAAGCTGAGCCAGAGAGGCAGATTTTTCAATAAAATTTACTGAGGTATAATTTACATAAAATAAAATACACCCATGTTAAGGGCACAGTTTGTTACTTTCTGACATTTGCATATAGTCAAGTAACCACCATGACAAACAAGAGATATAATATGTCCATCACCTTAGAGGGGTCTCAGACCTGTTTGCCATCAATTACTCCATCCCAACTCCCAGTAAAAGACCCTGATGCTGGGAAAGATTGAAGGCAGGAGGAGAAGGGAACAACAGAGGATGAGATGGTTGGATGGTATCACCGACTCAATGGTCATGAGTGTGAGCAAACTCTGGGAGATAGTGAAGGACAGGGAAGCTGGGCGTGCTGCAAAGTCCATGGGGTCGCAAAGAGCCGGACCTGACTGAGTGACTGAACAATAACAAAACAACAACTCCAGGTAACCACTGGTCTACTTTATCACTTTAGTGTTACCTTTTTAGAATCTCATATAAATAGAATATACAGATGTGCCTGGCTTCTTCTACTCAATATAATGCTTTTGAGATTCAACCTTGTTTTTGCATGTATCAATATTCATTCTTTTCATTGCTGAGAATTACCCCCATTGTGTGGATATTCTAGCTTGTTTATTAATTCTCCTGTTGATGGACATTTGGGTTGCTTCCAGTTTGGGGCTATTATGAATAAAGCTTCTATGAATACTAGTGTAGATTTCTTTGCATGGATATAATTTTCAATTCTCTTGGGTAAATACACAGGAAGGGAATGTTTCAGTGGCATGCTAAATGTTCATTGAATTAAGAAACTAAAGGTAAACTTTAAACAAGGTCTTTAGAGCACCTGTTTCTAGTTGGATTCCTAGACTTTTTGTTACATGACCCAATTAATAACATTAATTGTTTAAGGAAGTTTGAAGTGGATTTTATTGCTACTTATAACTGAAAGAATACTGATGGAGGCTATCTTCCAGGTAACGATATTCATAACTGTTGGCCAGTTTCCAAAGAAACCTGGGAATTCTGCATCCAACATTTGACAACCAAGATGCGTGCTAAGTCGCTTCAGTCACGTCCGACTGTTTGTGACCCTATGAACCATAGCCTGCCAAGCTGCTCTGTCCATGGGATTCTCCAGGCAAGAATAAAGAAGTGGGTTGCCATGCCCTCCTCCAGGGGATCTTCCTGACCCAGGGATCAAACCCACATCTCTTATGTCTCCTGTGTTGGCAGGCGGGTTCTTTACCACTTGTACCACCTGGGAAGCCCTAGTACAACTCGGTGTTGAGAAGAGAAATCCTGGGGCTCCCTGTTTTGTTGCTCAGTAGATAAACTATAGCCCAAAAGTCTTGGGTGCAGCAGTTCAGATGGTTGCAGGGAGTCTCTTCAAGATCTCTTCCAGACAACAAAACTCCAGGAAGTTATGGTACCCTGAAGGCAGAGCTAATAACTTTGAACCTTAAAACCTGACGCTTTGACTTTGATCCAGGAGCGGCACTGATTTCCTCTTTCTTCAGCCAAAATCTTTGAGTTTCACATTCTACCCCTATAAAATGGAGATGATACTAATCATCCCAGCTAATTGGAAGTTTTTCATTGTATTGAGTGCTTTATATGCATTACACAGGTAATCCTCAAAACAATCCTATGAGAAGATTCCCATTATTACTCCTATTAACAGATAGGGAAATTAAGGCTGACAGAGGTTAAGAACCAACCCACAGTGAATGTAAAACAGGATAATCACTATGAAAAACAGCCTAGAGTTTCCTCAAAAAAATTAAAAATAGAACTACCATAAGATCCAGCAACCTCACTTCTAAGAATACACTCAAAAGAATTCAAATCAGGATCTCAAGAGCTATTTGCCCTCCCATGTTCATTGTAGCATTATTCACAGTTGGCAAGATAGGAAAACAACCTTAATGCCCATTGATTGTTGTTGTTGTTTTTCAATTGCTAGGTCATGTCTGACTCTTTGTGACACCATGAACTGCAGCACGCCAGGCTCCTATGTCCTTCACCATCTCCCAGAGTTTGCTCAAACTCATGTCCATTGAGTCAGTGATGCCATCCAACCATATCATCCTCTGTCACACCCTTCTCCTCCTGCCTTCAATCTTTCCCAGCCCCACGGTCTTTTCCAATGAGTCAGTTCTTCGCGTCAGGTGGTCAAAGTATTAGACCTTCAGCATCAGTCCTTTCAATGAATACTAAGGGTTGATAGATGAATAATAAAGAAAATGCATATCCATACAATGGAATATTATTCAGCCTTAAAAAAAAGAAGGAAATAATGCCACATGTGACAATATGGATGAATCTGGAGGACATTATGCTAAGTGAAATAAGCCAGTGGCGAAGGACCAACATTACACGATTCCACTTACATGAAGAATCTAAAGTAGTGAAACTCCTAGAAGCAGAAAATAGAATAGTGGTTGCCAGGGAGTTGTGGGGGAGGGGGAAATGGGGAATTGCTGTTCAAAGGGTATGAAGTATTTGCCATGTAAAATGAATAAGTTCTAAAGATCTGCTCTACAAAACAGTGCCTATAGTTAAAAATGCGCTGTCTGTCTCTCAGTCGTGTCCAACTCTTTGCAACCCCACGGACTGTAGCCCTCCAGGCTCCTCTGTCCTTGGGATTTCCCAGGCAAGAATACTGGAGTGAGGTGCCATTTCCTCCTCCAGGGGATCTTCCCAATCCAGGGACCAAACCCGCACCTCCTGTGTCTCCTACATTATAGGCAAATTCTTTATCGGTGAGCCATTGGGGAAGCCCATAGTTAAAAATACTGCAATAAAAATTGTAAAATTTTGATGAGAGAGTAGATTTCACACTAAGTGTTCTTGCCACATTTTCTTACATGAGGAAAAAAAGAATGGACCCACAGTTTAAAACAAGGACATTAGGGTGTCATCTATGTCTGACTCCAAAGCAGGCAATGAACCACTATGTTCCACTAACAAATGCACTTCAAGTGCCTATTGGGGGTGACACGCCAAAGCGGTGGCTCTCACCTTTGGCTAAACATTAGAATCCTTTGGAGATTTTAAAGGATCCCAATGCCCAGGACATACCCTGAAATAATTAAGTCAGAATCTTTGGAAGTAAGACCAAGGCATCATTATTTTCTAAAGCTCCCTAGGGCTTCTGGCACATTGCCAAGCTTGTGGACCAGGGGTCTAGGGCAGTGGTTTTCCAACTTGAGCATGTATGAGAGTTACATGGAAGGCTTGTTAAACAGGCTGCCAGGGCCCATGCTCAGATTCTCTGATCCAGTGGATGTGGGGTATGTCTTGAGAATTTGCATTTCTAACAAGTTTCCAGATGATGCTGATATTGCTGGTCTGGGGACCAAATTCTGAAAACCACTGGTCCAGGATGATGAAAGTGAAAGTGAAAGCCACTCAGTCATGTCTGACTCTTTGTGACCCAATGGACTACACAGCCCACGGAATTCTCCAGGCCAGAATACTGCAGTGGGTGGTCTTTCCCTTCTCCAGGGGGTCTTCCTAACCCAAGGATTGAACCCAGGTCTCCTGCATTGCAGGCAGAGTCTTTACCAACTAAACTATCAAGGAAGCCTGAAAAAAGAATAATTAGCCCTTGCCTTTAAATGTGTCCCTACCTGGGTCTCCTGCATTGCAGGTAGATTCTTTATCATCTGAGCCACCAGAGAAGCCCTATATAATAAATAGACAGTTACAATCCAATGTCGTAAGTGTAATGATAAATTAAGTATGAGATATTCTAGAAACTCATAGAAGGAAGACATCACATAGGCCTAAAGGTTCAGAGAAAATTCCAAGAGGGGATGATGCTATACTGAGTTTTAAAGAATCCTCTTAAAATACTGATATCAGTCCCAAGGTGACTATGACATTGCTGCTGTTGTTGTTGCTTAGCTGCCAAGTCGTGTCCGATCTTTGTGCCACCCTATGGACTATAGCCTGCCAGGCTCCTCTGTCCATGGGATTCTCCTGGCAAGGATACTGGAATGGGTTTCCATGCCTCCTCCAGGGGATCTTCCAGACCCAGGTCTCCCACATTGCAGATGGATTCTTTACCGTCTGAGCCACTAGGGAAGCCCCTCCAGGATTATGACATATGTGAAATCTAAAATATGACACAAATGAACCTATCTATGAAACAGAAACAGACTCACTGGCATAGAGAACAGAATTGTGGCTGCTAAGGGGGAGGAGGTTAGGGACAGATAGACTGATGAGAGTTTGGGATTAGCAGATGCAAACTATTATATACAGGTTGGATAAATAACAAGGTTCTACTATATAGCACAGGTTACTATATTCAATATCTTGTGATAAATCATAATGGAAAAGAATATTTAAAAAGACCTATACCTCAATTAAAGACAAAACAGAAAAATCAAAATGACTATGAGGCTAAAAGAGAGAAGGTAGTAAGGCACCTACATAGGACCTGACTCACAGTAGATATTCAATAAAAGCCCTTTCAAACCAAGTACATGGGATCCCACAATCTTCCACCCAGACATCCCTCCTCCGAGATCTGCCCCTCTCTTCATTAGTGAAGATGCTCAACATATTTGCATTTGACAGAAGGTACCTGGTACTGAGATGCCAACTGCACTACTGCCACTTCCAGGCAAGCAGAGACCTCACCCTACAGAAGATGCTAATCAGGGATAAGGAAGCATCACAGGAACCTGGAAATTCACCCAACCCAGGAACTCTGGGTCTACGGTGTGGCAGGCATCATTCAAGGTGTTTTATGTGCAGGTTCTGCAAAGGTGGATACTAGCTGAGGATGCTGAGGCTCCAAGAGGATGCTGAGGCTCAGAGAGGATGCAGAGGCTCTGAGAGGATAATGAGGATGCTGAGGCTCAGGGAGCTGAAATAACTCACCTGTGGTCACACAACCCATTAAATGGCAAAGATAGGACTTGATCTGGGGTCTGTCTTGTTCCAACCTTCTCCTTATAACAGACTATACTGCTTCTCTCTTGGAAAATTCTGCCTGACTTGCTCCAATTCCAGCACTGGAGGATGTAGGGAATCCAAACCCTTTAATATTTATTTGTGGGACTGGCTCCTCTGCAGTGCCAAGTGGCCAAGGGTGCCAAAAAGGGTGTTGCCACTGAACCTGCCAAAATCTGCCTCTGTGCCCCACCAGCTGGGCTGCCCAAGGCCCTGAGTTCCAGTTGCCAAAGGCAAAGTGGTGAATGCCAGGCTGGGGGAGGAAAGCAGTGACAGCTTCTATGTTGCAAAAGAGATGTCCGAGTCTTGACCTCTCCCTACAGCTGCTAGTAAGAAGCCATGCAAATGCTTCCTTTACCCTAGAAAGAGCACAAACTCTAGACTCAACAGTGGTGGTGGTGGTGTAGTCGCTCAGTCTTGCCCAACTCTTGCCCAACTCTTGCAATCCCATGTACTGTAGCCCACCAGGCTCCTCTGTCCGTGGGATTTCCCAGGCAAGATTACTGGAGTGGGGTGCCATTTCCTTCTCCAGGGGATCTTCCCAATCCAGGGATCGAATTTGCATCTCGTGCATTACAGGCAGATTCTTTACAAATGAGCCACCAGGAAAAATCAGCAGAGCTGTGTTCAGTTTCTGAAAGTGCTTGAGCTACTTGTTTACTTTCCCTGAGCTTCTGTTTTCATCTTTAAAATGGAGATAACCGTTGCAGCCCTGGAGAAGGCAATGGCACCCCACTCCAGTACTCTTGCCTGGAAAATCCCATGGATGGAAGAGCCTGGTAGGCTACAGCCCATGGGGTTGCTAAGAGTCGGACACGACTGAGCGACTTCACTTTCACTTTCCCTTTCATGCACTGGAGAAGGAAATGGCAACCCACTCCAGTATTCTTGCCTGGAGAATCCCGGGGAGGGCAGAGCCTGGTGGGCTGCCGTCTGTGGGGTCGCACAGAGTCGGACACGACTGAAGAGACTTAGCAGCAGCGTTGCAACCCTGCAAATAGGTTCATCACTATCATCTTTTTAGATTCCATACATATGTGTTAATATATGATATTTCTTTTTCTCTTAATGACTTACTTCACTCTGAATAATAGGCTCTAGACTTGTGCACACAGTGGGGAGAGGAGAGGGAGAGACAAACTGAGAGAGTAGCATCGAAACACACACATTACCATGTGTAAAATAGATAACCAGTGGGAATTTGCTATATGATGCAGGGAGCTCAAACCTGGTGCTCTGTGACAACCTAGAGGGGTGGGATGGGATGGGAGGTGGGAGAGGGGTTCAAGAGGGAGGGAACTTGTGTATACCTATGGCTGATTCATGTTGTTGCCTGGCAGAAACCAACACAATATTATAGAGCAATCACCCTCCAATTAAAACTAAAAAATGAATTAAAAAATTGAGATGACCAATCCACCAAGTGCTAGCAAGGATTCATGGCTATGAAAAATAGAGAGCTCTAGTCCAGTTCCTGGCATATAGTGTTAGTCGCTTAGTCATGTCTGACTCTTCTTTGTGACCCCATGGATGGTAGCCCACCAGGCTCCTCTGTCCTTGGGATTCTCCAGGCAAGAATACTGGAGTGGGTAGCCATTCCCTTCTCCAGGGGATCTTCCCAACCCAAGGATCAAGCCCACGTCTCCTGTACTGCAGGTAGATTCTTTACCATCTGAGCTACCCTGGTATATACTAGATGTTTTATTACTGTTACTCCCTCTCTGCCTCAGCCTCTCCTATCCCTGAATTTTAGGTGGTAAATAACTTTCCACAATATTCTCTTATCCCTTCTATCTTTCTGTTGTATCCCACTCCGTCCTGGGTTGGATAGTATCCCCACGAAAGTCTGTCCAAGTGCGAATCCCCAGAACCTGTGAATGTGACCTTATATAAAAAGAGGGTCTTATATGCGGTAGATATAACCAAATGAAGAATCTCATGATGAGGTCATCCTGAATTACCCAGACGGGCAGACCCTAAATACAGTGACAGGTGTACTCACAAGAGAAATGCAAAGAGAGATTTGGCACATAAAAGCACAGAGGAAAGAACGTCACATGAAGGCTGAGGCAGAGGCTGGAGTTTTGCAGCCACAAGACAAGGAATGCTTGAAGGCAGGAAGGCAAGGAAGCGTTCTCCTTACAGATTTCAGACTTCCCTGGTGGTCCAGTGGTTAAGACTCCATGGTTCCAATGCAGGGGGCTATGGGTTTGATCCATGGTCAGGGAAGTTCCACATACCTTGAGGTGCAGCCACACACACACACACACAAAATCCTTATAGATTTTAAGAGAGAGTACAGCCTTACCAACACCTTGATTTCAGACTTACAGTCTCTAAAACTGTAAGAAAAAAACTTTGCATTGTTTTATAGCCAGGCAGTGGGTAGTGATAGGATCCAGCTGCAAGAGAACTCTAATGCATCTTCTTCCCAGCCCTCACCAAATTTCCACCTCAACCCTTAGAGAAAAGAATAGCCAGTTAACTCAGTCTTCATCCTCTTCCTCCTCATCCCAGCTCCCAACCTTCCTACTTCACATGGGAAGAGAAGTAGCTCATCTGAATGTCTGGAATCAGATACATGGATTGAGCCACATTTTACTAATGGTACTGAGCCTTAAATATCAGAAGCCTGGCTCTGTATGCTATTTTACACTTGCCTCCCTCATTTGTAGAAAACTGTTTTGCAAACATGCCTTCAGCAGGACCACTAGAAGAGAATTTCTCAATGTCATCACTACTGTTTGGACTGGATCACTTTTCATTACTTGTGTATGGAAAGCAGCGGGGTCGGGACGTCCCTGGTGGTCCAGTGGCTGAGACTCAGAGCTCCCAATGCAGGGGAACTGGGTTTGATCCCTGGTCAGGGAAATAGATCCCACATGTTGCAGCTAAGAGTTTGCATGCCACAACTAAGATCTGGGACAGCCAAAATACAAAATAATAATAATAAAATAAATTTTAAGAAAAGAAAAGAGTGGGTCCTGTGATTTCTAGAGTATTGAGAAGCACCCCTGGCCTTTACACACACTAGATGCCAAGAGCCATCACCCTCACCCAGTGATGATGATTCATTGGGTCATTGGTGGTCCAGTGGTTAAGACTCCATAGCAGGTTTGATCCTTGGTCAGGGAACTAAAATCTCACATGCTGAACCAAGCATAGCCAAAAAGAAAAGAAGAAGGACTACACACACTGGCAAATACCCCTAAAGAAGGAGAGAGAGGAAAATCATCCCAGGTTGATTCACTCCTGCTCCACAGGAGAGTCCAGCATCTACGAGGCTTGTAGAAGGGGTAGAAACACCCTGTCATCTCTGTCTGTGAGACTGAATGAGAAAGCTCAGCCTGGCACACCCAGCCCTTCCAGACTGAAATAAACCAGGAACAGAAATCCCAACAAGTTCTGGGCCTGACCTTCTTGCTCCAGCACCAACCACCAGAGGAGCCTAGGACTGGGGAGATATTAGGTGTCTGCAGATAAAAATAAATGCAAGACTCTATGTCTTGTGTATAATTCCTTCAAAGAGAAGTAAGTGATAGGATATGCAACTCACACTGCATGCCTGACAGTTATAACCACAAGGGTCTTGGAACTTATTGCTCCAAAGTATCAGAGGCCTAGTGTTGTTTGGTACATTTGGACCACAGAATCCAGAAAGGAAGGGAAATTGGAGATGGAAAGGATGTGTTAAAGAGTCTTATATGCCATACTGATATGGATGGATTAAATATTCCCCCCACCCCCAAATTTATATTTTGAAGTCCTAACCACACAGTGGCTATGCTTGGAGGTGAGGCCTTTAAAGAAATTAAGGTTAAGGGAGGTCATAGAGGTGGGGCCCTGATCCAATAGGATTAGTGTCCTTATAAGAGACACGAAAGAGCCCCTGCCCTCTTTCTCTCTCTTCCTCTACCTCAGCCTTGATCTCTACCTCTAACTCTCTTCTTGGACACACACCAAGGAAAGTTCATGTGAGGGTATCATAAGAAGGAACCATCTGCAAAAGTGAGGAGGAGGGGCCTCATCAGAAACTGAATCAGCTGGAACCTTAATCTTGGACTTCTGGCCTCGAGAACTTCGAGAAAACAGATTTCTGTTGTTTAAGCCACCCAGCCTGTGGTATTTTGTTATGGCAGCCTAAGCAGATAAAGGCTCACTCTAAGGAGTTTGAGCTTTGTCCTGTGGGTAGAAACTTTCCAAAACTCAGTTCCTGGACCTTCTGCATCAGATCTCCTAGAGGCTCTTGCAAATGCAGACAACACACACCTGCTGAATCAGGGCTCTGAAAGTGGGGCCAAGGAGTCTGCATTGTCATAAGAGCACCAGGTGATATTTACACACATTAAAATTGTATGACTAGGACTTCCCTGGTGGTGCAGTGGATAGGAATCCACCTACCAATGCAGGGGACACAGGTTCAATCCCTGATTTAGGAAGATTCCACGTGCCATGGAGCAACTAAGCTCATGCACCACAAATACGGAGCCTGCATGCTGCAACTACTGAAGCCCAAGCACCCTAGAGCCCAGGCTCCACAACAAGAGAAGCCACTGCAATAAGAAGCCCAAGCACCACAACTAGAGAGTAGCCTCCACTCGCCACAAGTTTAGAGAGAGCCCACACGCAGCAACAAAGACTCAGCACAGCCTTTAATTAATTAAACTTCTAAAACCGCATGACTAAAGTTGACAAGTGACTGGGAGTCTATAAAGAACTTTAAGCAGACATATTTTGGAAATATTTCCAGGTGCAGTGCCTCTCCTGGACTGAAAATGTCTGGATGGAGGCAGAGAGAACACTGCAAAGTCTGCACGTGTTGAGACTCTTCTCTCTGCTGCTTTGCAACTGTTTGCCTTCATCCCCATGGAACAACTCTCCTCTTCCTACACCTTGCTCAAAGACACAGCTTGTAAAAGATGACCCATGAAGTGAAGGATAGTGTGCCAGGCAAATGCTAAGAGGTAGGGTAGACAGACTGAGGGTAGGAAAAGAGAATGAGTGAAAAAAAAACAGGAAGGAGACAGGAGACACTGAGAAACTGGTCTTAATTGACCATATTTAATGACTTCCTCAGGAAGTGGGGCCAACTGGAACGAGTCTAAATTCAGACTAGAAGCCAGATCCCTTTTTCCAGATCTGGGGCCAAAGCTTTGAGTGCAGGGCATGAATAATGAGGGGGAGCCAGGCCAACACGAGTTCAAGAAGCCCTCTCCACAGAAGGGTTCTGCTGATTACGAATGCCTCCAAGACAGGCAAAGGGTGGGGAGCAAAGGCTGGCCTGGGCAGGGATCCAGCTATGGTTACCTCTGTCCAATCAAGGGCTGGGACTCTGAGCTGGCCTCTCAGTAGGGGACAACATAGGACTTAGGGAAGCATGAATGAATGGTCTTAGCTGGTACAAGGAAGAAATCCAAGTTCAGAAATTTCTCCTTTAAGTAACCAAAAATCTTTGGGATTAACATACACACATTACTCTATATAAAATACTCACACTACTATATATAAAATAATCAACAAGCACCTACTATATAGCATAGGGAACTCTACCCAACATTCTGTAATAACTTACAAGGGAAAAGAATCTAAAACAGAATGAATACATGTATATATGTAATGAAATCACTAAGTTGTACACCTGAAACTGACAGAGCATTGTAAATCAACTATACTTCAATAAAATTTTTTAAATGAATAAATAAAAATGTTAAAGTAGTCAAAAATCTTCTTTGAGAAGGGATTACAGGCATGAGGGGATTTCCTTAAGGCCAGTTGATCCTTTACTGGATGAAGGAATTAGATGAGATGGCCTCTAAGGAAAGACACTCTGGGTTGAATGCATGAATTGGTATGACTTGAGGAGGGCAGAAGTTAGCAGAGTCCATGTCCTTGAAGCACTGGTGTCATGCAAGGATGTATTCAAGCCTCTTCTCTGATATTTACAAGCTGCGGAGCCTGGAGCCAGTAAATTAACTTCCCTAAACCTCAGTTTCTCTTATCTTTAAAATGGGAATAATAACCTATCTTGTAAGGTTATCATAAGCATTAAATGAGATAATCCATGGACGGTGCTTACCACAATGCCTGACACATAGTGGGCAGTTTGTATTATCTATTAATATTTATTGTTGCTGATGATGTTATTTTCAAAGAATAAGGACTTTCAATAAGAGAGATCTAAATGGGAATCCCAGCTTAGCCAATAGCCATGAGATTTTCAACAAATTACTTGATAATTTTGAGTGTCAGTTCCCTTTTCTACAAGATGGGGGTAATTATTCCAACTTGCAAATCTGTTTATGAAACTCCAATGAGATGATGTATAGAAAAGTGCCTCTCACAAAATCTTACATCCTATCTTTTCAGAAGAGAAAAATTTCCCATGGGTCAGGGACCTCCAACATATACATAAGCATTCAGACTCCTGCTCAACACTTCAAAATGTGTTTTGAAATTTCTAATACCAGAGAATACTCACCTAGGTCAAAATTGCCTTTCTGGGGGATTATGTTTTTAAACATCCCAGGAAATTGCCTAAGAAGCAGGGTATGTCCCTGCATGTTGGTGTTGACTTCATCTCCCTTCATGATTTCCCACACAGCCCATTCCTTTAACACGTGGTATAATGCTTTTGTAATACTTTCAATATAACGGTTGTCAGAGGTCTAATCCATCAGCCAATCAACCAATAGAATGAATGTTCTGGGACTTCCCTGGTGGTCCAGTGGTTAAGAATCCACCTTGCAAAGCAGGGGATGTGGGTTAGATCTCTGGTCGGGGAACTAAGATTCTACAGGCCTTGGAGCATCTAAACCTGCGCATCACAACTAAAGAGTCCATGCACTGCAATGAAACACCCCGCATGATGCAGCAAATACCCTGCATGACACAAATAAGATACAACACAGACAAATAAGTAAATATTTTTTTAAAAAGATCCAATAAATAAATAAGTAAAATCAATGTACTGAGTTGAGTTTGGTTATTAGTCTAGTAGGATCTGCCCAATGCAAATGTAAGTGATGAAAAAGCCACCAGAACTGGAAGGCTAGACCCTGCATCTTCCTTTGTGCAGAGACAAAAATAATCTCTGCCCTCATCATCACCTATTACACAACCAACTACGTGGACTTTACGCTTGTGAATCCAGTGTTACTGCCCCTCCTCTTCCTTGCACTGATAAGTCAGCAAAGATTTAGACAGCTCTAGGAATCTGTGGCGGAGTTGCCCCAGTGGTTCAGTGATAAAGAGTCTGCTTGCAATGCAGGAGACAGGTTCGATCCTTGGGTCGGGAAGATCACCTGAAGGAGGGCACAGCAACCCACTCCAGTATCCTTGCTTGGAGAATCCCATGGAGAGAGGAGCCTGGAGGGCTACAGTGCCTAGGATCACAAAGTGTCGACAGAAGCGACTTGGCACGTGCACACGCACGAAGAATCTGTGGCGTGGAGAAACATGGGGAAGATGTTCCAGCTGAAAGCTCTAGGAGGGCTGAACCCATCAGCGGCTAAGAAGCTAAAGAAATTAATTTGTCTTTGTGAAATTGGCACCAGACTTCAAAGGTATTGATGAATCAGCTGCTCCAGACACCTTTGATCTCCAGGAGCAAATCTCTGTATTTATGTAGACAGCAACAGTTCCCTCCAGTCACAAACTACTCAGGCATCCTGTCTGCTTTCTGGAGTGATTGTAGGTGGCAGTACCCTCAAAGACCCCCCCAAAAATTAACCCCACATGCTCTGAAAACTGGGTTCAAAAATCAAGTTGAAAAAACTCAATATGTTCTCAATTTTCTGCAGTATTAGGAAACAGGGAGCATAAGGTAGACTAAAAAAGCCTGGGCTTTAGAGAGCTAGACCTGAGTCCACACCGTGCATTCAGTACTTATCAGTTGGGAAAACTGTTTAACCTCCTTGAACCTCAATCCTCTCATCTGTATAAGGGGAACACTGCCTTTCAGGCTTGTTTATAAAGCAGGGGTCGGCCAACTTTTTCTGTAAAGAGCCAGAGGGTAAATATTTTAGACTTTACAGGGTCATATGGTCTTTACCACAACGACTCAACTCTGCCATTGCAGAACAAAAAGAGACACAGACAACACATACATAACTAGGCACGGCTGTGTTCCGATAGTACTTTATTTACAAAAATAGACAGCCAGCTGAACTGGCCCATGAGGTATAGTGTGCCAGCTCCTGGCTGAAACACATAAAACCCAGTGTCTACACATGAAAGACGCTCAAAAATGGTAGTGATGATGATGATGATGATGATGGTAACAACGCTGATTAACACAGAAGACCCATCAACCAGTAATCTGTTGCATGCTCTGTTTGTCCAACCCTCTGCACACGTGAAAGCTAAGTCATTTCAGCAATGTCCGACTCTTTGTGACCGCATGGACTGTAGCCCAAGGCTCCTTTGTCCATGGGATTCTCCAGGTAAGAACACCGGAGTGGGTTGCCATACCCTCCTCCAGGGGATCTTCCCAACCCAGTGATCAAACCGTGTCTCCTGCATTGGCAGGCAGATTCTTTACCACTAAGCCACCAGGGAAGCCCATCCAACCCTCTACTAGATGCTAAAGGAGAGAAGTACCAGGCAGACAGATGAAGCCTCCATCTTCAAGTCACTTTCACTGATCGAATAGGTAAATAACAGGTAAAGAGGAACACAGCAATGAAAAAATATCAGAGGGGTGTATTTGAAATCCTGTGGCTCTATGATATTTTAAACAAAAGGCTCATAGTGAGATCTGATTTGTCAGGGTGTGTGTGTGTGGGTGTGTATTTAATAGCCTTAACCCTGGTTCAAAAGTCACATCAGTCCTCCACTGTGACAGACAGCGTCACACTTCAGACTGATGCAAAGCAGTAACCCAAGATGAGATGCTCTTTGAAAATTCCCCCTTTGGTGTTCATGCTCTTTCTGGAGTCAGAAGGAAGAACCAGGGGATGTGATTGTAAAGCCCTCCTGTTGGAACTATTGCCAATATAAGGAAATAAGCACAAATGAAAGAGACTGGATTGGATTAATTAAGGATATTATCACTCACTCTGTTTAATTATGTCTGAGCAACCATTCCCAAAATGCTGTCAGAAGATGTTAACAAGTGTGCCCAGAAAATAAAAAGGGAAGGGTCGAATGATTGTAGGAAATGCCCCTTCTTGGAGATTCATAAATCCTATTAACCTCCTTTGAATCCTAAAACTGAGAGTCCCATTTAAATTGGTTACCTTGGAAGGCTGACTCCAGAGTCAGGCAAACCTGGCTGTTATTCTCAAATCTTGCTCCAACCTTGTTAGCTTGGGCACATACCTTTACTTCTCTGTGCCTCAGTTTTCTCATCTGTGAAATGGGGAGAATAAAAATACCTACTTCATGGAGCTGTATGAGGGTGAAATGAGATGGTGCAGGTGTCTCACCTGGCAGGTGTCTCTATGTCCAGTGAGAGCTTTAAAGGTACCCATCATTTTTCAATCTGCTGACCACGCTAACATCCAGCTCCAATCAAGCTTGAGCAAAGCAGAAGCAAATGCAGAGGTGTGAGAGGTGGGGCCTTGTGAATTAAAGAAGATGGGCCTTCAGAGTCAGCCTTCTTACAAGTACATAGCAGGATATTTGGTGAATACATGCTTAGAACCTCTGGATGCCACAAGCTGCAGCATGGGACAAGCAAACTGGATGCAACCTCTGGCCATTTGGAATTTAGTCAACTGTATCTTTATTGAGTCCATGGCCCTGAGTCACTCCCAGGAGCCACTGGCCTTGTGTTTCAGGCAGATGAAAGCCTAACTTCCTTGCAAGGCTCTGAAGATCACAAGCAAAAGCCTTGAAGGCCAACACAGGCCCCAGGCTAAGAAATGAAGGCCTGCCAGCCTCCTTGTCTCTGGGCCCATCATTCCAGAGGAAGCTGGTGGCAGCCCAACCCTGGCAGAGGACAAACAGCCTGCAGGGGACGTGTTTTCATCAGGGTTGGCTTCAGAGCTGATTAGCACTGGGCTCTTGGAAGCCCGCCAGCCCTGGGGTCCCTGATGCGGTTGGCAAGTCCCACCGCGTTGCCGAAAAGCCTCCTCTGATCCCAGCATGGAGCATAGAAAGGTCCTGCCTCCGTGGCCTCTGACTGCTTAATCAATAATAACTTCAGAGAGGGAGAGGGAGAGAGGAGAGATAGGCAGTGAGAGAGGCAGGCCCCCTTCTCCCTGTCTCCCTCCACTTCCCCTCCCTCTGGGATGCTGAAAATAGCCTAATTAGATTGTCCCCCTGCCTGGGTACCATGGAGATAGCAAGCACAGAGGCTGTGACAGCTCTCACACACACTTCTGAAAGTTGTCTCTCCTCCCTGTCTGGCTGTCGTTGCTGGAGATACAGGAGCCCAGCACCACAGGACCAAGAGGAGGGGAAGTTACAAGGTGAGGGTGATGGGCAGGTGGTTTAAGTAAAGAAGATAACGCTCGCAAGGGCTTCCCAGGTGGTGCTAGTGGTCAAGAACCTGCCTGCCAATACAGGAGACATAAGAGACTAGGGCTCCATCCCTGGGTCGGGAAGATCCCCTGAAGGAGAGTATGGCAACCCACTCCAGTGTTCTTGCCTGGAGAATCCCATGGACAAAGAAGCCTGGTAGGCTACAGTCCATGGGGTTTGCAAAGAGTCAGAGCCAACTGAAGCAATAAGCACACAGGCAAGAGAATGCTTGCAAAGCACTGACGAAGTACAACCACAGACCCTTGTATGAAGCGGTGGCCCAGGGCGGTACTAACCCTGACCTCATTCTCTGTGACCTGGTTCTGCATCCAAATTGCTTAGCAAGCACTTACGTGTAATGTGTAGTGGGCAGTGGGTTAAACACAGATGTGCTGAAAGTTCCTCATTATTTATTTGAAATGAAAAGAGGGTGCACTCCTGCCCAGCATGCTGACCTCATCTCTCCCACCTTGTTCCCGCTCCCACTCACTGTGCTTCAACCCTCCGGTGCTTTTCCTACACCACGATCACACAAGCTTGTCCACACCTCAGAGCCTTTGCACTCGCCATTTCCCAGCATGGACCTCCCTTCCCCAGATCTGCCCATGGCTGACTCTTCCTCATCATTTGGGTCTCCGCTCAAAGGAGGCGAGGTCCACCCTGATCATCCCATCATGTCACTTTCTGTAGTATTATGCTGTTTTCTTGCTCCTTAGAACTGATCACAGTCTAAAATTATCTTTCGTGTCTGTTTTCTGCCTGCCCACCTGTACAAGAATGTGTGCTGCAGCACAGTGGGCGTTACGTCTTTCTGGTTCACTGATGCCCAGATGTATTAGGTGCTCAATAAAAAATATTTTGGGGGACTTCCCTAGTGGTCCAGTGGCTAAGACTCCACACTCTTGATGCAGGGGGCCTGGGTTCAGTCTCTGATCAGGGAACTAGATCCCACATGCTGCAACTGAGAGTTCACAAGCCGCAACTAAGACTCAGCACAGCCAAACAAATAAATGTAGTTGTGTGCTTAGTCACTTCAGTTGTGTCGCTTCGCTTCTTTGCAACACTATGGACCACAGCCCACCAGGCTCCTCTGACCATGGGCTTCTCCAGGCAAGAACACTGGAGTTGGTTGCCATGCCCTCCTCCAGGGGATCTTCCCCACTCAGGGATCGAACCCAGGTCTCCTGCATCTCCTGCACTGCAGGGGGATTCCTTACCACTCAGCCCTCAGGGGAGCCCAAAGAAATAGATAATAAATATTTGAAGTTATATTTTTGGAAGAAATGAACAAGAATATCTTGGAGGAGGTGCAGTTCATTGAAGCAGAGATTTGTCAAGTAGAGTCATTCAACCGGCTTTCTTAAAGGCCAGATACTTGTTGTAGGAGGCATCTGATTCTAATAATGCTTGATTATGTGGTTGTAGAGGTTAATCAGTAAAGGTCTAGGCTCAAAAACACAAATAATGCTAGTAATTCTGTTTTCCTGGTTATTCAGTTTTACATTCCTGAGATTTCAGCTAAAATTCTGTTATTCTAATGATTGAATGTGTCAAGTATTTAGGAGATAGTTTTACCTCTAAGAATCTATAACACTAATGATTCTGACGTTAAGATTCTCTTGGTTTCTCATTATTTATTTAAAATGGATTCTGTCAAGCTAAGCACAATATTCTATTGTCTTAAGTAGGGGATCTTAATAAGGGGGTTATAAGCTGAATCTGATCCATTAACACATTTTGTCTGAGCTCCTCAATGACACTCTGCAAAATGTTTTTTAAAATTAATTATGGCCAATACTCACAATTTAGGATGTTCTTCCTTTTAAAAATTGGATTTCTGCTTTCTCTTCCCTATAGAAGGGAAAAAGCAGCCTTACTGAACCCCCACCCCCACCAAGCAATGAGGGGCTGCAGTGGACTCTCACCTGCCTCCTCCAGACAAGACACAGGTGCTGCCATTTACCATCTTACCTCGAGGGGTTCACCTTGGCTGCCTGGCCCTTGCAGGCATGTGTGTTTGCAACCTGGGCCACGAGTCTCTGGAATCCAGTGGTTTTGAATCTAAGTTCCAGTGTGCATTTGAGACTCCTGCAACCTCTGCCTAAAATTAGTAAAGCTACAGAAAAGAATCTGCTACTGCAGCATCCGTAGCCAGGTTCCTCTGGGGTTTCTGATTCCAGCTTTTGACCCTTCAGCCTTCCCCACATCCCAGGATGCTGGTAATAATACAGCGTGCGTGTGCATGTTAAGTCACTTCAGTTGTATCCGACTCTTTGAGACCCTATGGACTGTGGCCCACCAGTCTCCTCTGTCCATGGGATTCTCCAGGCGAGAATACTGGAGTGGGTCGCCATGCCCTCCCTCCAGGGGATCTTTCCCAACCCAGGTATCAAAACAGCTGCTCTTACATCTCTGGCATCGGCTGGCGGGTCCTTTACCACTAGCACCACCTGGGAAGCCTGATAATAAAACTGACCTCTTCCAGTCCTGTGGCCATGGCTGAGTTTTCCAAATTTGCTGGCATAATGAGTGCAGCACTTTAACAGCATCATCTTTTAGATAATGATATAGGGGACAGGAAAAGGGGAGGAGGAAATGAGATCATTGCAGAAGGCAGACCTTCCTGCAAATAAATAAAGTCCCACTTTTATTAGAAAGAAACAGATGAGAACCTTAACAGTAGTTAGGTCCACATAATAGCATCAGAATCGGCCTTTCTGTTTCTTTTACTCTTTATCGCTGCTGCTTCTGTTTAGTTGTTTAGTCGTGTCCGACCTTTGTGACCCCATGGACCGTAGCCCAACAGGCTCCTCTGTTCGTGGAATTTCCCAGGCAAGAATACTGGAGTGGGATGCCATTTCCTTCTCCAGGGGATCCTCTCAACCCAGGGATCGAACACTATGTCTCCTGCTTGACAGGCAGATTCTTTGCCACTGAGCCACCTGGGAAGGCCCTTTTCTCTTTATTACAATGAGTATATTATTTTATAGTAAAAAAGCAATTACAGTGATGTGTGTCAATTATTTCTGAAGAAAACTGAAGAAAAAGAAGCAAAACAGAAAAACAAAGAAACCTCCCCTCAAGGCATATGACCTTGAACAAGTCCTGCACTTTCTCATCTTGCCTTTGCTCCTGCTGACCCCCAGCCTTCCTGGAATGCCCTTCCTGACCTCTTCCAGCCATTCAAAACCCAAATCAAGCCTCACCCTCTCTATAAGGCACAGCGGCTCAGAATCCAGCTCAAAACCAGACGTCTGGAGCCAGTTCCCAGCTCCCCCACCTACAGCTGGGAAACTGGGTTAACCATTTTGTCTCCCAGCTTACTTCCTCCTCTATAAATAGGGATTATTATAATGGCCCGACCAGGAGCTGCTGTGATGTTTAAATGATAAAAAAAAAAAAAAAAATACACACAGACACACTCCCTCTTAGAGCCTGGGACCTGGTCAATGCCTCCTCAGTGTTAATGCTAACTACTCGCCATCCTCAATGGGGTCCTTATCCTCTGATTTACAGAGGCTTTGAAACTGCTGGTTGGTGGTTGTAAACTGTCTAGTGTCGCTCACTTACTGTTTTACGGATGCTTTATAGTCACTGTATGACATGTTTTAGTCAGTCATTAAACATCTTTCAGGCACTGTCTTAGTTGGGCGGAGGCAGACATTGAGACAAAGATCTGGATGCGTTAGTGAGATGACGACCCCTGGAAGTCTCAGCAGAGAAGTGGGGATGTGACATGAGGGGAGGGTGTGCTGATGAGCAAGTTACCCCTGACACGGCTGGAGCACACTCACAATGGGGACCGCCGAGAGCGCGTGTGAAGATCATCTCATCATGGTTGCACCCAAGCAGTGAGGAAGCTGGGCTATTAACCCTCCAATGCTCATCTAAATTTAGAAGGTTTTTTGAATTAATTTTTATTCGAGTATCAGTTCAGTTCAGTTCAGTCGCTCAGTCATGTCCGACTCTTTGCGACCCCATGAATCGCAGCACGCCAGGCCTCCCTGTCCATCACCAACTCCCGGAGTTTACCCAAACCCATGTCCATCAAGTCGGTGATGCCATCCAACCATCTCATCCTCTGTTGTCCCCTTCTCCTCCTACCCCCAATCCTACCCAGCATTAGGGTCTTTTCCAATGAGTCAACTCTTCGCATGAGGTGGCCAAACGATTGGAGTTTCAGCTTCAACATCAGTCCTTCCAATGAACAACCAGGACTGATCTCCTTTAGGATGGACTCGTTGGATCTCCTTGCAGTCCAAGGGACTCTCAAGAGTCTTCAGCACCACAGTTCAAAAGCATCAATTCTTCGGCGCTCAGCTTTCTTCACCATCCAACTCTCACATCCATACATGACCACTGGAAAAACCATAGTCTTGACTAGACAGACCTTTGTTGGCAAAGTAACATTTCTGCTTTTAAATGTGCTATCTAGGTTGGTCATAACCTTCCTTCCAAGGAGTAAGCGTCTTTTAATTTCATGGCTGCAATCACCATTTGCAGTGATTTTGGAGCCCCCAAAAATAAAGTCTGACACTGTTTCCACTGTTCCTCCATCTAGTTCCCATGAAGTGATGGGACCAGATGCCATGATCTTAGTTTTCTGAACGCTGAGCTTTAAGCCAACTTTTTCACTCTCCTCTTTCACTTTCATCAAGAGGCTCTTTAGTTCTTCTTCACTTTCTGCCATATTAGAGTATAGTTGTTTGCAATCTAGGAGACCCCGGTTCGATTCCTGAATGTGAAGATCCGCTGGAGAAGGGATAGGCTACCCACTCCAGTATTGTTGGGCTTCCCTGGTGGCTCAGCTGGTTAAGAATCTGCCTGCAACATGGGAGACCTGGGTTTGATCCCTGGGTTGGAAAGATGCCCTGGAGAAGGGAAAGGCTACCCACTCCATTATTCCAGCCTGGAGAATCCCATCGACAGTATAGTCCATGGGGTCACAAAGAGTTGGACACAGTTGAGCAACTTTCACTTTTCATAGCTGCTTTACAACATTGTGTTAGTCTCTGCTGTACAGCAGAGGGAATCAGCTATACCTCTGCATATATCCCCATTTTTTGGATTTCCTTCCCTTTTAGGTCATCACAGAGCACTGAGTAGAGTTCCCTGAGCTATACAGTAGGTTCTCTTTAGTTATCTATTTTATACACAGTATCAGTTGTGTATATATGTCAATCCCAATCTCCCAATTCCTTGCACCCTTTTCTTTCCCTCCTTGGTATCCATATGTTCCCTCCTCGGTATCATATCTCTACGTCTGTGTCTCTATTTCTATTTTGCAAATAAGATTATCTATATCATTTTTAATATAATTTTATGTATTTATTTATGGTCTTCCCTGCTAAGCAGGCTTTTCTCTACTTGCGGTGGCTTCTCTTGTTGTGGAGCACAGGCGCTAGGGCATGTGGGCTTCAGCAGGTGCACAAGCTCCCGGGCTCCAGAGCTCAGTAGTTGTGGCACACGGGCTCAGTTGCT
Organism: Giraffa tippelskirchi; assembly: GCF_054371585.1. NCBI lineage: Eukaryota > Metazoa > Chordata > Mammalia > Artiodactyla > Giraffidae > Giraffa > Giraffa tippelskirchi. Next base: position 29,675,684 of record NC_137287.1, read on the forward strand.
CCGTGACATGTGGGATCCTCCCAGACCAGAGATCGAACCCATGTTTCCTGCATTGGCAGGTGGATTCTTTACCACTGAGCCACCAGGGAAATCCCTATCTATACCATTTTTATAGATTCCATATATTTGCATTAATATACGGTATTTGTTTTTCTCTTTCTGACTTACTTCACTCTGCATGACAGACTCTAGGTTCATCCATGTCTCTACAAATGACCTAATTTTGTTCCTTCCTATGGCTAACTATGATTCCACTGCAATTATTTTTAATCATTATTTACCCACCGATGTTCCCTAAAATGTTAACACCCTGACACTTCCATTCTGCTCCGTTCACCTCTCAGGCATGCTCCTGTGGTCAAAGAAAACCCTCACGTGGAGCATCATCCGTGCAGGAAAGTAGAAATCTACAGCTGGTATGGAAGAGGGACAAGCTGAAGGAATAAGGGCAGGGCACCAGTAACACCCGCTACAGTCACCTACGAGTGCCAGGCACTGGGAAGACTAAGTGACTGCTCCTCCTGTTGTGGGATTTAAAGGAGACAGTCATGTAAACACACATGTGCAATAAGAATAGAGAAGCAGAGGGACTTCCCTGGTGGTCCAGTGGTTAAGACTCCATGTTCCTCATGCAGGGGGCCTGGGTTCAATCCTTGGTCAGGGAGCTAGATCCCACATGCCACAATCAGAACCCAGCATAGCCAAATAATAAATAAATAAAATTTATGAAGAAAAGAATAAAGCTAGTGAGTAGAGATGGGGGAGGGAAAGGAGGCTCAGGAGGAAAGGGATATATATATATATAATTATGACTGATTCGCGTTGTTGTTTGGCAGAAACCAATACAAAATTGTAAAGCAATTTTCCACCAATTAAAAAACACATAAATTTTTTTTAAAAGAGTATAGGAGAAGAGCTAGATGACAGGGCACAAGAGGGGTCTGAGGGAGGGAGAGGCCAGTTCTCTGCAGGGACCTGGAAGAAACAGCTGCAGAGAAAAAAGGTGGCATGAGCAAAGGGTTGCCAGGTCACACTAGAGCAGCCAAGAACAAGTCTGCACAAGGCCATATAAGAGTAGGGGCTGGGAGAGTGTACAGAGGGGAAAGTCACGAAGGGTCCTGAAGGCCATGTTTAAAAGCTTGGGTTCTCACCCTTGGGCAATGGAAGGCTCTCAAGTTTTTAAGTAATGCAGGAATGTGAAATCATTGGGATCTTTGATCCCTCTGGCTGTGATGGGGAGATGAGTTGAAAGAAGGAAAGAACAAAAGCAGAGAGACCAATATGGCAGTGATGGCATTAAATACAGGCAAGAGATAAGGAATGTTTGTGGGTGGAGAGTAGAGAAAAGGAAGCGATATGGGAGATGTGGGAACTACAGGATTGGGACCTATTGGGTGTGGGAGGTGTGGAAAGAGGGCAGAGTCTAGAATGAGTCTCTGTTCTCTGGTTTGGAGAAACAGGTGATGGAAAGAACCATCTGCTGAGACCCATAAAACAAGAGGAGGGGCTGGGCTGGTGGGAGAAAGGATGAATCTCTTTTTGATGTCCAATAGAACATCACATATACATTTGGCTACTTGAGTCTGGAACTCAAGAAAGAGACTTGAGAGTAGGAGATAGACGTTCTTGGAGGACAAGGACTTGGTGTGTGTGGTTCACTGTAATATCTCTAACACCTATAATAGATGCTGAAGAGGCACGTGGATAGTACCCATTGACAGAATGAAGGAATATTTGGGGGGGGGCGCGCTCACCAGCATTGAAATAGCCCTGAGGCAGCAGGTGTGCAGGAAAGGTTTGGAGGGTGATGAAAAGATAGCTAAAGACATCTACAGTTGGAGACAGGTAGGAAAAGAGTAGCCTGAACTATGGGGACTTCCCTGGTGGTCCAGTGGCTAAGACTCTGTGCTCCCAAAGCAGGGGGCCTGGGTTTGATCCCTAGACAGGGAACTAGGATCCCACATGCTGCAGCTAAGACCTGGCGCAGCCAAATAAACTTTTTTTTTTTAAAGAGTAGCCTGAGTTGGATGGTCTGAAAGGTGGAAAAGAAACAGAGGAGAAAGTACAGCATGGAAACCAAGGAAGGGGTGAGTTTCAAAGACCAGAGAGTGGCCAACGGAGTCAGACATGAGGTGTAGCCGAGTAGGCTGGAGGAGAGAGTGTATCCCATTCAAGGATGGTATCTACGTGCCCCCAGTGAGTGTAAACATCTGAAGCAAGGTTCCCAGTCCTTTCATCACAGGGTATAACGCACTTCATTTTCTTTTGTCTTCCCTCATTTGCACATCCAACATATATGTACTCATTACCTATAGTGAGCTAGGCAGCATGCACAGTACTAGCACCACAGTAATGAACAAGACAGATAAAAATGACTGATAATTTATGATACAGATGAACCTACTTGCAGGGCAGGAATAGAGATGCAGATGTAGAGAACAGACATGTGGACACAGAGAGGAAAGGGGAGGGTGGGATGAGTTGGGAGAGTAGGATTGACATATATACACTATCATGTGTAAAACAGCTAGCTAGTGGGAAGCTGCTGCATAGCACAGGAAGCTCAATTCGATGCTCTGTGAAAACTTAGAGGGGTGGAATTGGGTGGGGTGGCGGTCCAAGAAGGAAGGAAAATAGGTATTCATATAGGTGACTCACTTTGTCATACAGCAGAAACTAACACAACATTGTACTTGCATTGCAATTATACCCCAATAAAAAAAGGTCTGATGAATGAACAAATGAATGAATGAATGAAGTCCCCAGTGACTTGCAGAGTCCTTGAGGACAGAGTTCTGAGTCATGTTTCACTGGCATCCTCTCTGCCCTCAGCCACAAGTCAGAGAGACAGAGAAAGTGCTCCATAAATGTTGACCCAGTGTCAAGGGCTGACTGGTATGTTGATATAGAAGCAGGGAAGTGGGACTCCACTCCTCCCCACCCATCACCCTGCTGACGGCTGGTGGTTTGACCTCTCTGGTTCCAGGTTTAGGAAACAAGGCAAGGGACAGGCACCCAGAGCAAACACACCCACTCAGATTGCTGGGGTCACTCTGGCCCCTCCTTTTGGAGGAGGAAGGAAAGAGTCTGGCAGGCTTGTTTTTCTTTCCTGCCAATAATGCTAACACTCAGATGTGAGTCTCTTCTTTGCACAGATGATATGCTAGCTAATAAAAGCTCATCTGAAATCAGTCTCTTGGAGAGTGTTTTTGTGTGTGTGTTTGTGTGTGTGTGTGCATGTGTGTGGCTTCACTGCCCATCTGTAGCCTAAGCTGCAGGGAGACATATGCCTTTGTGGGTGACTTTGCAATTGAAAAGGACTCCAACATTCTGTGCTCAACTCTCTGAAATAAGAGCCTCCCACCGCTTCAGACCTTCCCTGCTCACAAGCCGAGGTCACCCAAGAAATGCCATGTGGCGGCAATGCTTTTCCAAACAGGCAGCCGTCCCTGGGACATTAGTGCCCAAGAAGCAGAGTGTCTGTTTGCAAAGATCACCTGCTCCTTGTCCCCACCAGCATCCACCCCCACTTCTCTGATCACAGTTCCTCCCCTCCCCCACTCTGCAGCCATGCGGTCAGTGGGGTCAACCTCAGTGTCCGGTTTCAAGGGATAACCCTTGTCCCAGGCCTAGTCAATCAGAAGGTCCCATCGGCCTGAGGATGGGAACAAGGATGAGAAAGTACTCAGATTTGTCCAGTGAGAGTCAATCTCAGGACCCTCACGGAAGGCTTTTTTCCTAGAAGTGGAAGAGAGAAAGAGCTGGATTTAAATTCCACCTCTGAACACCTCCCTGGTGGCTCAGACGGTAAAGCGTCTGCCTGCAATGCAGGAGACCCGGGTTCAATCCCTGGGTCAGGAAGGTCCCCTGGAGAGTGAAATGGCAACCCACTCCAGTACTCTTGCCTGAAAAATCCCATGGACAGAGGAGCCTGGTAGGCTATATAGTCCATGGGGTCGCAAAGAGTCAGACATGACTGAGTGACTTCACTTTCTGCACACTTACCGTGTGCCCTTGGGCAAATAACTTATCTGAGCCTCATTTTGTTCAATGGCCAAATGGGTATCCAACCATCCAGCGCTTGCAGGATGCAAGATGACGACACATAGTAGGTGCTTCATAAACAGCTTCCCCCACATCCAGCCTCTTCTTCCTCTAGGCTTCCTAACAGCTGATCTCATCTATCTGGAAACCTTCCAAAACTCATAAATTTAAACCTCCAGCACTGATCTCTCTTTTGATCTCCAGACTCATCTATCCAACCACTGACTTGGCATCTCTGTCTGGACGTTTCCCAAGTGTCCCAAACTTAATAATGCCTCAAATCAAGGACTGAGCCACTCTTCCCCGAACCAACTCCCCCAAAGCATTCAGTCACCTTCATCTCAGAAATGGCACCTCCAATGGTCTCAGCCAGCCAACCCAGAAACCCAGGAGGCATCTCCCATCATCAGAACTAAGCCATCACCAGGTTCCGTTGATAGTCTCTCATATATTTCTTGAATCTCTCCCCTTCCAAAAACATCCCCATCTCACCCTAGGTTCAGTCACCATCATCTCTTTCCTGGATGATGGCACCAACCCACTATAGATTGAGCATCTAGAAATCTCTTTGTTAAAGGGGAATCTGGTTGAAGTCACCCCCACTGCATAAAGTTTTCCAATGGCTTCCCAGGACTTTTAGAATAAAATCAGAAATCTTTACCTTAATTCAAAAAAGAGCATGAACTGGTCCAGCCCAGCCTTCTGGTCTCACCACTGAGCATTCCTTTGGACCTGACCTTGGAGATATTTAACTCAGAGACCAGACCATCAAGCAACCTGACTTCTGGTTCCTGAATAACCATTGGCTTCCTTTTGAGCTTTGACTGCACAACATCTCTTCTCCGGGACTTTTTTAAAATGGACAAGTGGGACACTAAGGAGCCCTACAGATCTGTCAAAAGCTGGGCTTTTTTCTATAGCCCCTCTGAGGCAGACTTAAAGAAGAGACCAAATATATACACACAGTGGAATACTCCTCAGCCATAGAAAAGGAATGAAATAATTCCATTTGGAGCAACATGGATGGACCTAGAGATCATCATACTTAGTGAAGTAAATCAGACAGAAAAAGACAAATACCATGTGATACCATTCACACGTGGAATCTAAAAAAATGATACAAATGAACTTATTTATGAAACAGAAACAGACTCAGAGACACAGAAAACAAATTTATGGCTACCAAAGGGAAAAGGTGGGGAGAAGGATAAATTAGGCGTAGGAGCTTAACAGATCTACACCCTTCTATACGTAAAATAGATAAACAACAAGGATCTACTCTACAGCACAGGGAATTATATTCAATCTTATGGTAACCTATAATGGAACAGAATTTGAAAGAGAATAGATAGATATGTATTGATATATAGTAGATATATATGTATAACTAAATCTCTTTGCTGTACACCTGAAATTAACACAACATTATAAATCAGTTATACTTTAGTCTAAAAAAAGAATGCAAGGCCAGCATATGGCTTATCCAACAGCTATTATTTCGTCCTGTCCCACAGAATATTATGGATGTTGTCACTTCTGCTTATTGTTGTTGTTAGTAGTATTTGAAGGTTGCTTTTATGCCCGCTGTCTTGTAACGAAGAGAATGTTGCTTGCCGTTCAAGCAGGTTGGTTTTTTGCACGTGGCCAAAACAAACAATTCTCAGAAATACACACCAATGTTTGAAAAGATCGGAATACATCAATCTTAGGGAGACAGAGCCTTTGAGGGCAAAGAAATCTGGGTCTAAATCTGGATTTGGCCATTTTGGAACTTACATAACCTGGAGCAAAATGGGTCATGTTCTTCCCATGTTTGAAGCCCTTCCTTGGTTTCCCGGTGATCTGAGACTAAAGTCCTAGGTCACTGCTAGGGGGTCTAAGACTCTGCGTGTTCTGGCCACTGTGACTGCTCTGATCTCTTTCTGCACCACACCCCTCTCATCTCACTCTGCTTCAACCATGCTGACCTTCTCGCTCCTGAAATCTTTCCCACTTTGAGGTTCATACACATGCGGTTTCCTCCAGTGGGATGTGTGCCCCTTGACAACACCAACTATTCAGTTTCAGCTCACTGTTATCCTCTTAGGGATGCTGCCTTTCATGGTCTATCCATCCCCAAGACTCGGTCTAATGTCCTTTGTAGATGCCCTCACAGCTCCCTCTAATTAGATCTCAACAGCATAGATCATGGCTGTCATTCAATACTTGGTTAAGAATGCAATTTTGAGCTTATATTCCTATTAGAGTGCAAGCCCTATGAAGACCCAAGTGCCAAAGAATTGATGTCTTCAAACTGTGGTGCTGGAGAAAACTCTTGAGAGCCCCTTGAAATGCAAGGAGATTAAACCAGTCTATTCTAAAGGTAATCAATTCTGAATATCCATTGGAAGGACTGATGCTGAAACTGGAGCTCCAACATTTTGACCCTGTGATGCAAAGAGCCAACTCATTGGAAAAGACCTTGATGCTGGGAAAGGTTGAAGGCAAAAGGAGAAGGGCGCAGCAGAGGATGAGATGGTTGGATGGCATCACCAACTCGATCAACATGAATTCGAGCAAACTCCGGAAAATAGTTGAGGACAGGGGAGCCTGGCATGCTGCAGTCCATGGGGTCGCAAAGAGTCAGACACAACTTAGCGACTATACAACAACAACAACCTACAAAGACAGAGATCACTGACGCTCTCCCAGGGCATTGCCAGCTCCTACCACAGTACCTGACATTTAGATCATTATCAAATGAATGAATGACTGTGAAGTGATTTAACCCCCTGTAGCCTCTGCTTTTGCACAATGAGGATAATCAGGACTAACTCCTGGAATGATTGCAGGGAGAAGCAGGGAAATTCTGCAGGCTTATTATCATGCCTGGCGCACGTTAAGGGGATTCATCAAAGTGCACGATTTAGGGATCCAGAGCATAGTGTTTCCAATTCTGGCTCTTCCACTTTGTAGCCATGTGACTGTGACAGACACCTCTCTGATCACTCAGAGCTGTTGTGGGGGATTAAACAAGAGCTTGCAAGTGAAGGTCCTGACATAAAATTGGCAATTTGTGAAGTCCAAATGCTATTACTCTAAGTCAGGTCAGTGGTTTTCCATCACAGAGAGCTTTATAAAGCACTGATGGCCAGGCCCCATTCCGGATCAATTAAATCCATTTATCTAGGGTAGAATCCTTGGTGATTGGCACTTTCCCCAACCCATTTATTATGAATGTGCTTAAGCACACAGAAGAGTTGAAAAATTTCTACCGTGAATGCTCATATATCCACAACTTAATTTCTACATTTAACATTTACTATTCTTGCTTTTTCATATATTTATCCAACTTTTCACCCATCAATCCATATTTGTGGGGCTGCTTTTTTTATTCTTTTGCATTTCAAAGTAAATTGCACATAGCAGCCTATCTTCCCCTAAACAGTTCTGCATGACTGTTGTGTCATGAACTAAAGTTCAGTTATCTGTTTATATTTGTCTCTTTGGAAATAAAATTTCTTTAAGAATGTAACACGCAATCTGAAATATATCACTTTACGGTTTTAACAATTGCATCTGCATGCATGGTCAGTCGCTCAGGAGTGTCTGATTCTTTGAGATCCCATGGACTGTAGCCTGCCAGGCTCCTCTGTCCATGAAATTTTCCAGGCAAGAATACTGGACTGGGTTGCCATGTCCTCCTCCAGGGGATCTTCCTGAACCAGGGATTGAACCCGAGTCTCTTCTGTCTCCCGCATTGGCAGGCAGATTCTTTGCAACTGTGACACCTGGGAAGCCCCCTTGCATGCTACCGTGTAACCTCAATCTGTATCAAGACAGACAATATTACCACCACTCCAGAAAGTTCCTTAAAATCATTCCTCAGTGAATGCATACCTCTAACCCCCACAATCAACCATTGTTCTGATTTTTTTCTACCATAGATTAGTTTAGGGCAATGGAGTTTTCAATACTCTAGAGGAGCAGAAATTAACATTGTAAATCAACTATCCTTTGATAAAATTGTTAAAAAGTGCCCTAGGGGAGATTCTTTGTGAGGTCAAAATTCAGAACCAAAGACCTAGTTAAATGCATTTACCCTAGTGAGTCTCAGGAGAGGGGAGGAGACTGGGACATAGAAGAAAGCCCTTCTGACCTTCTGAGTCAACAGGCCCTGGGATTGGCCAGGTAGAGGAGGAGGAAAACAAGCAAACACAATATAACATTCTCAAAATGACAAAGCTCTTACACATGTAAAACAGATTCAGGATTGAGGGTGTGTAGGGGGAGGAGAAGTGTATGATTGTGAAGGGGTAGAATGAAGAAAAGCTTTGTGGTGATGGAATCTTATTCCAGCAGTGGTTACAGTAATCTACCCATGTGACATAACGGTAGAGAACTATACACACACATCGTACCCATGTCAAATTCCTATTTTTGATACTATAACTATAATTATGTAAGATTGAACCAGTGGAAGAAACCTAGTAAGGAGTACCTGTAAACTCTCTGTACTATTTTTACACCTTTTTGTAAATCTACAATTATTTCAAAAGTAAAAGTTATATTAAGTGAACACCTTTGACAAACAAAAAAAAGCTAACACAAAAGGACTACAATCAGCTATGATTCCATTTGTACCACGTTGGGGAGCATGCAAACCTACTTCATGGTAGAAGGAATCAAAACAGTGGCTTCCTCTAGCAGTGGTCCCCAACCTTTTTGGCACCAGGGAGCAATTTTGTGGAAGACAATTTTTCCATGGATCGGAGGGTGGGGATGGTTTGAGGATGATTCAAAGCCATTACATTTATTGGGCACTTTATTTCTATTATTATTACATCAGCTCCACCTCAGATCAACAGGCGTTAGATCCCAGAGATTGGGGACCCCCACCCTAGAGGATGGGGCTGCTGACTGAGAAGAGCTCTAAGGGAATTTGGGGGATGGTGGAAAGGTTCTCCATCCTCATAGGGGAGTTGGTGATGCAGGTTTATGCATCTGTCGAAATTCATTGTTCACTTAAGCTACTGTGCAGTTCCCTGTATGTAAATTATACTGATTAAAACAAATTCAAGGCTGAGGATTTGGCAGTGGGGGACTTGCAGACACCAATTACATGCATGCTAAGCAGTTTTATCCCCAGAAGACTCAGCACGGGGTGCCTTCTATGAAACGAATTTTGGCCATCATTTATCAAATTTTCTTAACAAACTTTTTTTTTTTTTCAAAATTACAATTCAGCATGCCAAAATAACAGACCCAAAGGAAGCTTTCTGTCTGAGTGGAGATAAGCAACTGAAGATCTCTTGAAGGCTCCACCCTCAGGACTTCCCCTTCTATCCCTTAAGACCCTGAGACACATCCAAAGATCCTTAGAGATCATGGATCCCAGGTTGACAATCCAAGGTTAAGAGCCAAGTCAGTTGCATGGGTGAGCACTGCACAACTTCAGACTATGATGTAAATGACATCACTTGGAGGTGTGCAAGGCAGCAGCCTTAGGGGCCATGCTGTAACACAATCAAGACAAGTAGGCCTGGAAAAGGTGATGAATGGTAACTAGGACATAGTCAGAGCACTAAGTTCAAGAGAGCATGGTGGGGCTTAGAGCAAACTGATGAACTCAGCCCTGTTAAAAGTAAAGACAGCTGCTACTCACCTCCGACTGATTGTAGCTATGTGGGAAAACGAGCTCAGTACTGCCAGATCTGAATTTTTTCAAAAGAAGCCAAAAATCTGGATTTCATATGAAGCTTCTCAGTTTTTAAATGCTAGGAATTAAGTTCATTTTTTTAAAAAAGTATGTAGCTCAAATCAAAAGTATCTGCAAGACAAATACACCTCTGGGTCACCACTTTGCAGCTTTTGGTTTGATAGTTTCATCAGAAAGTATCTGAGTTCTTGGGAACAAATAAAAAGAGAGACGTATATATCACACCCTCTGTGCCATGGATACACCCAGGAATTGGAGCGGTCTCCCTTCTGAGTCAGGAGACCTCAGTCACACCTCCCTGAAATTTCCAAGGAATTATGCAATTCAGCAACACAGGCAGAAACACAGGCAGAAACTCCAGCTTAGGAAGCACAGAAAGAGCTATGGCACTGTTTCCTGCATGTCCATCCACCCCTTGGCCAGTGATGCACCTGAGCGGACACCATTGTGAAGGCAGGGATTACAAGATTGAGGTACCCAGATCTCAGACTCAGAGCAGCTCAGCATAGGCACCATTTAAATGAATAAGCAAGAGAAAACTGCTTACTTAGTACACTCATTAGGGGAGTTTGGGAGAGAATGGATACATGTATATGCATGGCTGAGTCCCTTCACTATTCACCTGAACTATCACAACATTGTTAATCAGCTATACTCCCAATACAAAATAAAAAGTTTTTAAAAAATAAAATAAAATTCACATTACATCTGTGTCTCTATATTGGTGTTTTCCTTTCTGGCTTACTTCACTCTGTATAATAGGCTCCAGTTTCATCCACCTCATTAGAACTGATTCAAATGTATTATTTTTAATGGCTGAGTAATATTCCATTGTGTATATGCACCACAGCTTTCTTATCCGTTTGTCTGCTGATGGACATCTAGGTTGCTTCCACGTCCTGGCTATTATAAACAGTGGACTCTGTGGGAGAAGGCGAGGGTAGGATGATTGGAGAGAATAGCATTGAAACATGTATATTATCATATGTGAAACAGATCGCCAGTCCAGGTTCGATGCATGAGACAGGGTGCTCAGGGCTGGTGCACTGGGATGACCCAGCGGGATGGGATGGGGAGGGAGGTGGAAGGGAGGTTCAGGATGGGGAACACATATACACCCATGGCTGATTCATGTCAATGTATGACAAAAACTATACAATATTGTAATTAGCCTCCAATAAAAATAAAAATAAAACTTCCTATCGAATAAAAAAAATTCACATTAGATCATCTAAAAGCAGGCTCTTCTATATAAATAAATACATAGAAATGAATGCAAACATCTCAGGTTTTTCAAGCCCTTCTTCCATGTCATTTTGAGAAATCCTCTGAGATTTAGGAGGAACTCTAATGATGCAAGAGTAGAAGCCAAGTGAGGAAGCAGGAGAGAGCAGGAAAAAATTCAGAAGCCAAACCATCATTTTGTTGGGCTGAAGGCCAGATGGACATTCAAAAGACACTCCCGGGACTTCCCTGGTGGTCCAGTGGTTAAGAATTCGCCCGCCAATGCAGGGAACATGGGTTCGATCCCTAGTCCAGGAACTAAGATCCCACATGCCACGGGGCAACTAAGCCCACGCGCCACAACTGCTGAGCCCTGGCACCTGGAGCCTGTGTTCTGCAACAAGAGAAGCCACTGCGCATTGCAACTCAAGAGTAGCCCTGGCTTATCACAACTAGAGAAAACCCACACACAGCAATGAAGACCAAAAATAAAATAAATTGAAAATAATATTTTTTAAAAAGACACTCTTGTTTGGGTTTGGGACATCCTCAACTGACTAGAAAAGATCAGTTTTCATTCCAATCCCAAAGAAAGGCAATGCCAAAGAATGCTCAAACTACCACACAATTGCACTCATCTCACATGCTGGCAAAGTAATGCTCAAAATTCTCCAAGCCAGGCTTCAACAGTATGTGAACTGTGAAATTCCAGATGTACAAGATGGATTTAGAAAAGGTAGAGGAACCAGAGATTAAATTGCCAACATCCGTTGGATCATCAAAAAAGCAAGAGAGTTCCAAAAAGACGTCTACTTCTGCTTTACTGACTATGCCAAAGCCTTTGGCTGTGTGGATCACAACAAACTGTGGAAAATTCTTTAAGAGATGGGAATACCAGGCCACCTTACCTGCCTCCTAAGAAATCTGTATGTAGGTCAAGAACCAACAGTTAGAACTGGACATGAAACAACAGAATGTTTCCAAATAGGGAAAGGAGTATGTCAAGATTGTATATTGTCACCCTGCTTATTTAACTTTGCATGAAATGTTCCCTTGGTATCTCTAATTTGCTTGAAAAGATCTCTAGTCTTTACCATTGTATTGTTTTCCTCTATTTCTTTGCATTGATCGCTGAGGAAAGCTGTCTTATCTCTCCTTGCTATTCTTTGGAACTCTGCATTCAAATGGGTATATCTTTCCTTTTCTCCTTTGCTTTCCACTTCCCATCTTTTCACAGCTATTTGTAAGGCCTCCTCAGACAGCCATTTTGCTTTTTTGAATTTCTTTTTCTTGGGGATGGTCTTGATTCCTGTCTCCTGTACAATGTCACAAACCTCCATTCATAGTTCATCAGGTATTCTGTCTATCAGATCTAGTCCTTTAAATCTATTTCTCACTTCTACTGTATAGTCATAAGGGATTTGATTTAGGTCATACCTGTATGGTCTAGTGGTTTTCTCCACTTTCTTCAATTTCAGTCTGAATTTGGCAATAAGGAGTTCATGATCTGATCCACAGTCAGCTCCCGGTCTTGTTTTTGCTGACTATATAGAGCTTCTCCATCTTTGGCTGCAAAGAATATAATCAATCTGATTTTGGTGTCGACCATCTGGTGATGCCCACGTGTAGAGTCTTCTCTTGTGTTGTTGGAAGAGAGTGTTTGCTATGACCAGTGCGTTCTCTTGGCAAAACTCGATTAGCCTTTGGCCTGCTTCATTCTGCACTCCAAGGCCATATTTGCCTGTTACTCCAGGTGTTTCTTGACTTCCTACTTTTGCATTCCAGTCCCCTATAATGAAAAGGACATCTTTTTTGGGTGTTAGTTCTAGAAGGTCTTGTAGGTCTTCATAGGACTGTTCAGCTTCTTCGGTGTTACTGGTCGGGGCATAGACTTGAATTACCGTGATATTGAATGGTTTGCCTTGGAAATGAACAGAGATCATTCTGTCATGTTTGAGATTGCATCCAAGTACTGCATTTTGGACTCTTTTGTTGACTATGATGGCTACTCCATTTCTTCTAAGGGATTCCTGCCCATAGTAGTAGATATAATGGTCATCTGAGTTAAATTCACCCATTCCAGTCCATCTTAGTTCACTGATTCCTAGAATGTCGATGTTCACTCTTGTCATCTCCTGTTTAACCACTTCCAATTTGCCCTGATTCATGGACCTAACATTCCAAGTTCCTATGCAATATTGCTCTTTACAGCATTAAATCTTGCTTCTATCACCAGTCCCATTCACAACTGGGTGTTGTTTTTGCTTTGGCTCCATCCCTTCATTCTTTCTGTAGTTATTTCCCCACTGATCTCCAGTAGCGTATTGGGCACCTACTGACCTGGGGAGTTCATCTTTCAGTGTCCTATCTTTTTGCCTTTTCATACTATTCATGGGGTTCTCAAGGCAAGAATACTGAAATGGTTTGCCATTCCCTTCTCCAGTGGACCACGTTCTGTCAGATCTCTCCACCATTAGAAATACCAAGGGAACATTTCATGCAAAGATGGGCTCAATAAAGGACAGAAATGGTAGGGATGTAACAGAAGCCGAAGATATTAAGAAGAGGTGGCAAGAATACACAGAAGAATTGTACAAAAAAGTTCTTCACGACCCAGACAATCACGATGGTGTGATCACTCACCTAGAGCCAGACATCCTGGAATGTGAAGTCAAGTGGGCCTTAGGTAGCATCATTACAAACAAAGCTAGTGGAGGTGATAGAATTCCAGTTGAGCTATTTCAAATCCTGAAAGATGATGCTGTGAAAGTGCTGCACTCAATATGCCAGCAAATATGGAAAACTCAGCAGTGGCCACAGGACTGGAAAAGGTCAGTTTTCATTCCAACTCCAAAGAAAGGCAATGCCAAAGAATGCTCAAACCACCGCACAATTGTACTTATCCCATACGCTAGTAAAGTAATGCTTAAAATTCTCCAAGCAAGGCTTCAGCAATACATGAACCGTGAACTTCCAGATGTTCAAGCTGGTTTTAGAAAAGGTAGAGGAACCAGAGATCAAATTGCCAACATCCGATGGATCATCAAAAAAGCAAGAGAGTACCAGAAAAACATCTATTTCTGCTTTATTGACTATGTCAAAGCCTTTGACTGTGTGGATCACAATAAACTGTGGAAGATTCTGAAAGAGATTGGAATATCAGACCATCTGACCTGTCTCTTGTGAAACCTGTATGCAGGTCAGGAAGCAACAGTTAGAAGTGGACATGGAACAACAGACTGGTTCCAAACAGGAAAAGGAGTACGTCAAGGCTGTATACTGTCACCCTGCTTATTTAACTTCTATGCAGAGTACATCATGAGAAATGCTGGGCTGGATGAAGCACAAGCTGGAATCAAGATTGCCGGGAGAAATATCAATAACCTCAGATGTGCAGATGACACCACCCTTATGGCAGAAAGTGAAGAAGAACTAAAGAGCCTCTTGATGAAAATGAAAGTGGAGACTGAAAAAGTTGGCTTAAAGCTCAACATTCAGAAAACTAAGATCATGGCATCTGGTCCCATCACTTCATGGCAGATAGATGGGGAAACAGTGGAAACAGTGTCAGACTTTATTTTTCTAGGCTCCAAAATCACTGCAGATGGTGACTGCAGCCATGAAATTAAAAGACACTTGCTCTTTGGAAGAAAATCTATGACCAACCTAGAGAGCTTATTAAAAAGGAGAGACATTACTTTGCCAACAAAGGCCTGTCTAGTCAAAGCTACGGTTTTTCCAGTAGTCATATATGGATGTGAGAGTTGGACTATAAAGAAAGCTGAGTGCTGAAGAGTTGATGCTTTTGAACTGTGGTGTTGGAGAAGACTCTTGAGTCCCTTGGACTGCAAGGAGATCCAACCAGTCCATTCTAAAGGAAATCAGTCCTGAATTTCATTGGAAGGACTGATGCTGAAGCTGAAACTCCAATACTTTGGCCACCTGATGCGAAGAGTTGACTAATTGGAAAAGACCCTGTTGCTGGGAAAGAGTGAAGGCGGGAGGAGAAGGGGATGACAGAGGATGAGATGGTTGAATGGCATCACTGACTCAATGGACATGAGGTTGAGTAAACTCCAGGAGTTGGTGATGGACAGGGAGGCCTGGCGTGCTGCAGTCCATGGCGTCACAAAGAGTCGGACACTACTGAGCGACTGAACTGAAATGAACTGAACCACCTGATTCAAGTCCCTTTCCCTACCTGGGTCCTACCTAAGCCTACTCGGTTAGAATCTCCATACATGTGGCCAAGAAACCTGCTTTCTCAGCAAGTATCTTCGAGAAACTCAGAAACACACCAAATTCAAGAAACACGGGCCCCCAAAATCTTATCCACTCCTGTGTCTTTAAAATCTGTTTGCACACCATTAGAAAAACACATATATCTTTATCCCAGAACTCTCTTGTGAGTCCAAGACACCAAAGATCACCTGCAGACTTGATTTTTCCAGTTGGGCACCTCATAGGTATCTTAAATTTCTAAGAACAACACTGAACTCTTGATCTTCTTAGTAAATGACACCTCAATCCAACTAGCTGCCTATGCCAGAAATGCGAGAATTGTCTTTGACACCTCTGTTTTCCTCATCCATGACATCATATCCCTGACCATGATCCACTGATATCCAGTTCTACCTTTGTAAGGGTCGGGTTTTGCTGTAGAAACAAATAACTCTAAAATCTGAGTGGTTGAAGACCACGATGAGTCAGTTAGAGCTCTGCCTGACTCTGTGGAACTTATTCTCAAAATGCAGGCCAAGTTCAGGACATTCTCAAGATGCAGGCAAAGTTAAGGACTATGTCATGTGTCACCTCATTCCAGAGCCAGGGTGAGAGCAAATGACAGGAACACAAGAGGCTGCTAGATGCACATGAGTTCTCTTAAAGCCTGTTCTCTGACTGTACCCTGTTGGTTCTGCCCATATTCCATCAGCCAAAGCAAGCCATGTGGCCAAGCCCAAAATCAGCAGAGTGAGGAAGTACATGAAGCAGAAAGTGAATCTTTACAGAACGATGAGAGAGTCCTTGGTGACACCCAAAATATGTCCTGGATCCATCCACTTCTCTCTGTTACCATGGTTCCCATTCTGGTCCAAGTCAGCATCATCTCTGACTGGTTGTCCACACAGCCCCCCAACTACCTGCCTGCCTTCAATGGCTCCTCCAATCTGTCTCCACACAGGAGTCAGTGCGATTTGTTCACAGGGTTGATCAGCTCATGGTGGGCTCTCTGATGGCTTCCATAGCACTTAGGAAAAATTCAAAATCTGTATTGATCGCTAAGGCCCAACCAAAGCTGTCCCTAGACCATCTCTCTATACCAGGTATACTGAGCCTGGAGTCCACGGACCCCCACTGGGTTCCTGCCTTCGTTCCCTCTCTGCTCTCATGCTGCAGCCACACCAACCTTCCTGCAGGTCCCTCTAACTCACTGTCTTCATTTCTAGATGCCACCTCACTTCATTCTAGAGGCCATTCCCTCCACCTGGAACGTGCTTACCATCCTCCTTGCTACCTGAGCTTCCTCCTATTCACCTGGCAGGTCTCAGCTTATAATACCCTTGCTCAGAAAGACAAAGGATTGCCCAGTCTAAATGAACTCTTCATATAGTTTCTTAAATAACCTGTATTCATTACAAATTGAAATTGTAAGTGGACAATTACCAGCTTGATGTCTGCCTCTCTGCCACTTGGTAAAAGCCACATGGGCAGGTACTGTGTGTCTATGTTACCCACCATCAAGTCACCAGTGTTGGACATGGTATACATAGTAGATGCTTGATGACTGCTTGCTTTGGGTTTTTTTAATATTTTATTTCTTTGGCTGCACTGGGTCTTAGTTGCACCATGGAGGATCTTCAATCTTCACTGCAGGATGCAAGATCTTTAATGTAGCATGAGAACTCTTAGTTGTAGCATGTGGGATCAAGTTCCCCAATCAGGGACTGAACCTGGGCCTCCTGCTTTGGGAGCACTGAGTCTTAGCCTCTGGACCACGAGGGAAGTTCAGATGACTGCTTGTTGAATGAATACCAAATGTTCTTTAACTGAGCACTTACTTTCATTTCATCCTCATACCTGATCTAAGTATATTAATCCAAGGAAACTGAAGCTCAGAAAAGTAATGTGTCTAAAGTCACACATCTAAAGCCTAGATACAGATCCAGATGTGTCTATTTCTGGGGTCCACACAAGTAAGTGTTGCCCCTTGTTACTTCCTCTAGAAGAAATGCAAAAGTAGTTTTGCAGGACATGAGACGATCCATCCTGTGTTCTTTGCAATGTAAGTCAGCCTCCAAGACAAGAAGAAAGTCAATTCCTTCCTCTTGCAAAAAACCTAGCTGAGGGTTAGCACAGGGTACTCAGGGAGGGACTGAACTGTTCCATTCTCCTCTCCACCTAGCCTCCACCATGAAATGAGTAATCTCTTTTAGAGAAAGAGAGAGGAAATACACACAAAGATGAATTGCTTAAGAATCCAAGATGGAGACAAAGAGTATGGCACAGGCCATGTGTGCTCAGGGCCAAATGGATTGTACGGACGATGCCACACTAGAAGTGGGATGGCACTTCTGTGCCTCAGTTTACCCAGTTGTGAAATGGGGTGATAAGACTCGTCCCAATCTTCTGGAAGTGTGGGAAGGAAGCTACACATTCAAAGTGTTTGGTTTTACCTAGAAAATCACAAGCATTCAGTGATGACCCCTTTGCAAAATGCCAGTCACCCCTAGACAATTTACAAAGCAAAAATGACAGTGATCTTTGTGGATACTATAGTTACAAGAGTGAAGAAGGGAATCCTGTGATTAAACTGCTGTAAACAACCTTTAATTATGGCATAAAAAGCCCAGGTCTCTGAGACAGAAAAACTGGGATCTAGAGCAGATTCTAGGTCCTACCTACCCTGTGATCATGGGCAATGTTTCTCCTTCTGTGAGACTTAGTTTTGTTTTTGTCTGCAGTCAAGAACGTTAACAGCACTCTTTTGCCAACTTCTCATTCTCCTACGGAGAAGGCAATGGCACCCCACTCCAGTACTCTTGCCTGGAAAATCCCATGGATGGAGGAGCCTGGTAGGCTGCAGTCCATGGGGTCGCTAAGAGTCAGACATGACTGAGCGACTTCACCTTCACTTTTCACTTTCATGCACTGGAGAAGGAAATGGCAACCCACTCCCGTGTTCTTGCCTGGAGAATCCTAGGGACGGCGGAGCCTGGTGGGCTGCCATCTATGGGGTCGCACAGAGTCGGACACGACTGAGGTGACTTAGCAGTTGCAGTAGCATTCTCCTACCGCTTTCACAGATTTTACTGAACAGTATACCACTTCTCCAATGGCCCAGTAGTAAAGAAGCTGCTGGCAATGCAGGAGGCACAGGAGACACTGGTTCAAATCCTGAGTCAGGAAGATCCACTGGAGAAGAGCATGGGAAACCACTCAGTATTCTTGCCATGGAAAGAGGAGCCTGGCAGGCCACAGTCCATGGGGTCACAAAGAGTCAGACAAAACTGAAACGACATATACGCATGCATATCACTCATAATATTATTTAATAAATATTTCTAATTTATACCCATTTATTCAACAAATACTCATCAGCACCTATAATATGTCAGACAATCCTCTAGGTACTGAGGCACTGTTCTAGATGACTTTTTTTTTTACTTAATATCTATTTTTCTCCCATCCTAAGCAATAATATCCATGAACTCATGGGACTGATAAGCTAACTATTGGTATTTTTTTCTAACATATATTACAATCAATGTGAAAATAACAACAAGGTCCTACTGTATAACACAGAGAACTATATTCAACATCCTGTGATAAACCATAATGGAAAAGAATATGAAAAAGAATATATGTCTGTATAACTGAATCACTTTGCTGTACAGCAGAAATTAACACAACATTGCAAATTAACTCTACTTCAATAACATTTTTTTAAAAATCAATGTAAAAATTGTAGAAGGAAACAGGTCCTTTAACATCGACATTAATCTCAGGTAGGGGAACCTGGTGGCTCAGATGGTAAAGAATCTGCCTGCAATGCAGGAGACCTGGATTTGATTCCTGGATCAGCAAGATCCCCTGGAGAAGGAAATGGCTACCCACTCCAGTATTCTTGCCTGGGGAATCCCATGGACAGAGGAACCTGGTGGGCTACAGTCCATGGGGTCACCAAGAGTTGGACATGACTAAGTGACTAACAATCTCAGGTGCTCCAAGTGATACAAGGTGGATGCTTTTGGAGACCTGGATAATAGGTAAGATTCCTGCTAACTCTCAAAAATGTTCTGTTCTAGATTTCTCTGGAGAGACTGACACATTTATCTCCTCTCTTCCAACCCACCCTGCTCTAGCCATGAACAGAGTGACGTTAATTAAGCAATTATTCAGCGATTACAAGTTTTTTTCTGAGCCAGAGACTAGGGCTCTGTCAGTTTGAGAACATGCTTGAACTTTCTGGCTCTCCACTTTTAATTCACACCCCAAACTTCAGGCACTTTCATCTTCTCCCTTTCAGTCACAGAGGACTTTGGTTTACACTCAAGCACTGTTTTCATCTTCAAAGGATATTATCAACTTGCAATGATGTCTCTATATCTGACATGGGAACAGCTCCAAAAAAACTCATAATCACCCTACTAGACAGCTCTTCCCAACAATAGTTAATAAGTTGTACATAATGAGTCTAAAATGTATGTTCTGAGTTGCCTTTGAAATCCAAAAAAAAAGGTTTGCAAGGAAAACTTTCCCACCAATCAGTTAAAACCCTAAAACTTCAGTAGAAAAGTGGGCTAAGGACAGGAGTGCTAATTCACAGGAGAAGAAATACAAACAACTCATAAGCATATGAAAAGGTACTCAGCTCCTTAATAATCAAAGCAAATGCAACAAGAAACAACAATATTCAATGCAAATTGAAACAACAAGAGAGGACTTTTTTCCTGTTTCAAATTAACAAAGGGTTACAGTATGATCATTTTCCTTGCTAGCTAGAGTGGGGTTTAATAGGGACTGGTGTTAGAAGAATGGTATTTCCACCTTGCTGGAAACCAGTTTGATACTGTGTTTTGGGATCCTTCAAAGAGCTTCTAATATTTGGCTCAGTACTTTCCCTTCTAGGACTCAACCACAGAAAACCAGAGGAGATCTGTCTGTCAAACATGTCTTGTTTAATGGATAAAGGAGTCTAGCATGATGGGTTTTCTAAGATCAGAGTTTCTCCACCTCAGCACTCTTGACATTTGGGGTCAGACAATTAATTCTTTGTTGGGGGTCTGTCCTGGGCATTGCAGGATGTTTGGGGCCTCCTTGGACTCTACACACGCCCAACATCCCTCTAGTTACGACAATCAAAACTGTCTCCAAGGCTAGAGGGGATGGATGGAGTGGGAGTTGGGGTTAGCAGATGCAACCTATTATATACAGAATGGATAAACAACAGGGTCCTACTGTATAGCACAGGGAACTATATTCAATAGCCTGTGATAAACCATAAAGCTTCCCAAGTGGCTCAGTGGTAAAGAATCCGCCTGACAATGCAGGAGACCTAAGAGACACAGGTTTGATCCCTGGGTTGGGAAGAACCTCCAGAGGAGGAAATGGCAACCCATCCCAGTATTCTTGCCTGAAAGAATCCCATGGACAAAGGAGCCTGGCAGACTACGGTCTGTGGGATCTTAAAGGGTTGTACACGACTGTGCAATAAACCATAATGGAAAGCAATATGAAAAAGAATATATGTATGTATATATATATATATATATATATATATATATATATATAACTGAATCACTTTGCTGTACAGCAGAAATTAACACAACATTGTAAGTCAACAATACCTCAATAAAATAAAATTTTAAAAAAATTGTCTCCATACACTGCCTCGTATGGACAATGTTCCTTGGGATGACAAAATCTGCATCGAGAACCACTGATCTAAGAATAAAAACTTCTAAATGACCTAAACGTTCAGGTATAACAGAATGGTCAGATGAGTTACAGTCTGTTCAGAAGATGAAATATTATGCAATCACTTAAAATGTTGCTTTCAAGGAGTATTTAATGACATGGAAGAAATGGTGTATGAAAAAAAGCAAAGAAGACAAGTACTTAACTAGTCATTAATTGGCCCCAATCATTTAATTAGTCATGCTTTTCCTAGAAAAACAGACTGAATGGAAATAAAGCAAATGTCCACTGCAATTATCTCTAGGTAGTAGGATAAAAAAGCAGTTTTCATTTCCTTTTTTAAAACACCTATTGGCTCTATAAGCTCAGAAAGTGAATTTCTAGTCTGAAAAACCTGGCTTTAAATCCTAGTACTGCCACTGTCTATTACTCATTAACGCTTTTTTAAATTTTTTATTTTGAAATAATTTTTATTATTTTTTAATTTTTACTTTATATTGAAGTATAGTTGATTTACAATGTTGTGCTGGTTTCAGATGTACAGCAAAGTGATTCAGATATATTTATATGTGAATATATATATATATATATTCACATATATATCTACTCCTTTTTTATTGGAGTATAGTTGCTTTACAATGAATGCTGTATTAGTGTCTGCTGTACAGCAAAGTGAATCAACTTTATGTATACATATATCCCTCTGTTTTGGGTTTCCTTCCCATGTAGGTCACAGCATTGAGTAGAGTTCCCTGTGCCAGACAACTGGTTCTCATTGGTTATAGTCATGTATATGTGGGGCTTCTCTGGTGTCTCAGATAGTAAAGAATCTGCCTTCAATGAGGGAGACCTGGGTTTGATCCCTGGGTCGGGAAGATCCCCTGGAGAAGGGAATGGCAACCCACTCCAGTATTCTTGCCTGGAGAATTCCATGGACAGAGGAGCCTGGCGAGTTACAGTCCATGGGACCACAAAGAGTCGGACATGACTGAGCAACTAAATACACACACACACAGTGTATACATGTCAGGTTCTTTTTCAGATTCATTTTCCCATATTTCAGAATATTGAGTAGAGTTCCCTGTGCTACAGGAAATAAGTAGGTCCTTGTTGGTTATCTATTTTTTAAATAATAATGTGCATATATGTAAATCCCAAACTCCTAATTACTAGCTCTTAACCTCTAACGTGCTGTGACTTCATCAATCAAACGGGAATAACCATGTATCAACTGCAAAGAGGGTAGAGAGTAAACGAGTTAATGCATAGAAAGTGCTAAGCAAGGTACCTGGTGGGTCGTAAGTATTCAGCTAAAGATGAGTTCTCATTAAGAGGTACTACCTTCTTCATTAAAATCTTTTTCTTAAAACACACAACACCAAGACAGAAGGAGCTTGTCCAGTTTCTCTGGGGAGAGATACGGCCTGAGAATGAGAGATCGCTGATGCTCGGGGATCTGACGTTGAACGGAACTGTTAGTGGTGGAATGAAAACAGCAATGAAGAATCCATCTGGCAGTGGAGACGGTCTGCGGGGAAACGTTATTTGAATTAGACAGGATGGAGAGATAGCTTCAAGTTAAGAGTACTGACTGAAGTGTCAAGAGCCATAAATTTAACTGCCTAACAGGTTAGACTACCAGTCTAGGGTCTTACAAAGAGGCATTGGGAATTGGCACTGGAAATGTTCCCAGGCGAGCCGTGGTCCATTTCATCTGAAGCCTGGAGAACCACGAGCCCCAGGGCATTGAAGGAGAGCCCCGGAGGTCTGCGGGTACTAGTGCTGGGATGGACTGAAACAATCTGGAAATTTGTCTTCAAGATCTTGCTGTCTTGTCCTGCAGATTCCTTTTCCTCTTTGGATCTCTGACAATCGATGTATTCAGATAAGCAGACTGGCTTCATTTAGAAGAATAGGAACCCTGGAGACCAACCACCTAGAGGTGATTTCTGCACCTACCACAGACTAGCTATTGTATCTCTGGGTGAGTTGCTTACTTGATGGGTCTAAGCCTTCATTTCTGCCTCTACAAGAGGTGGGTGATGGTATCTACCCTCTGTAAGAGGTTCAGCATGGAGCCAGGTAACTCCCAGCAAGGACTTGAAATGGCAGCTCTAATTGCTTTCTTTAGAGTTACTTCAGGAACTTCCCAGGTGGTCCAGCAGTTAAGAATCTGCCTTTTAGTGCAGGGGATGTGAGTTCCATCCCTCGTCAGAGTACTAAGATCACACATTCCGCCAGGCAACTAAGCCCCATGCGCCATAACTACTGAGCCAATGTGCCACAACTAGAGAGAAGCCCACATCACAATGAAGACCCAACACAGCCAAAACTAAAACAGTAAATAAATATTAAAAGCGACTCCATACACAAACCTACTATATATAAAATAAGTAATCAGCAGAGACCTATGTATAGCCCAGGGAACTCTACTCAATATTCTGCAATAACCTAAATGGGAAAACAATCTGAAAAAGAAAAAAAACATACGTTTATGTATAACATATGTATATGTATAATCACTTTGCTATACACCTGAAATTAACACAACATTGTAAATCAGCTATGCTCTACTATAAAATAAAAATTAAATTTGAAAATAATAATAAAATAAAAGTTATTTCAAACATAGAACTTGAATCTCCTTCAAAGTGGAATTCATTGTTTCAAAATTTTGAGTGTGGGGTAGGTCAATGGGCAGATGTACAAAGGATGAATGACAGCAGTTCTTTAGTCCATCAAGACTTCCCAGGGGTTCCAGGGTTTATCACTATGTTTCTGACCTGTGCCAGGTCCTGGGTAGGCAGTGGGGCTACTGTGATGGCCAAGAAACAGTCCTTTGGCCTCAAGTTGCTCAGAATCCAGTAGAGAAGACAGAGAAGGAAGGCCTGCTTCGTTCAGACAATGAAAAGAGGAAGCAATATCAGGCCATGATAGCACACAGGCCCTGGAACCTCCTTCCCTTTTATCTTCAGGTCTTGAAGCCATGTGAACAGGTGACTTTACCTCTTCAAGCCTCAGTATTTTCATCTGTAAAATGGGAGAATACTATAAAATAAAAGAATAACAGTCATGTTTCTCCTTCATAGGGTTGTGTCAAGACAAAATAAGGGGATGCCCTTAGAACTGTGCCCAGCACACAGGTTTTAATAAATGTTAGCTTGGTTATCACTATTATTAACATCTGAGTAACTAGTTATATGGATCCTAGAAAGGCAGTCTGGTTCTCTGACTTGCAAAGGGGTGGGATCCTCCCAGGGGGAGTCAGCCCATCTCCTCCAACATCCAGTTTGGGCAGACCTCAGGGGCCATGATCACACCACACCTGAATTCCCCCTTAGCATCACCACACAGATCTAGAGAAAACTTTCTCAGGAATCAGGATGGACACTTTTATCGTTTTATTCTCCTCACCCAAAACTACAAAAGATGTATGACTGTGGAGCAACTCACCCATTTCCTAAATGGAAAAGAGGCTGCAAATCACTTTGAAAAGTAGTATCAGGACTTCCCTGGTGGTCTACTGGCTAAGACTCCATGCTCTCAATGCAGGGGACCCAGGTTCGATCCCTGGTCAGAGAACTGGATCCCGCACGCCACAACTAAGACCCGGCGTAACCAAATAATTAAATATTTAAAAATTAATAAATAAAAGCAATACCCCACTCTCCTCATCTCCTGTGCCACGCACACACATACACACACACACACACACACACACACACACACACACACACACACACCAAACAGTGAGGGGCGGGCAGGGGGTTGTGTGAGAGGGGAGAGGGGTGGGAGGGAGGCAGGAACCAAGAAGGAAGCCCTTTAACAGGAACCAGAAAGGGTGATGAGGAGCTAACCATGGGCAAGGCGGGATTGTCTGAAGATGGACACAGGGACCAGACACCTGAGCACATGCTCTCCTGCCTCACCTGACCGAGCAGACAGGTGACAGGTGTCTCCTCTGTGCCTATTCACCTGAACACCTGCTGGTCCGGCTGCCCCCGCCCCAGGTCACTCTGGGTGATCCTCAGACTGAATGGACTTGCAGTCTCGTGCTGATCTTCAACAGAACCCAATTCTTCCTTTTCCCTGGCAGAGGCTGGGCATTTGGGCACACACAAGTGCTTGAGGGTTTTGCTAAACAAGGGAGGCATTGTGACATTGGGGAGAAATGCCACCACAAAATGATAAAGTTGGACCAGCCTGCCTGCCATTCTCAAGTCCACACACACACACACACACACACACACACACACACACACTTCCGAGTAACCCCATGTGTGCCTACTTAACAAGGTGACAGACAAAATATTTAACAACCCTGACAGTGCATCTACTAACTAAGCAGAATGGACAAAGACCATAACTTCAGAGAAAGTTCTGGAAGTCCCCTGCTGTTATTTTTTTATTTTAAAAATCTTGGGAAGGTTAGGCAATACAAGGGAAGGGTCAGGGTGGCAGGCAGGCACTTGGGGCACCAGGACAGTGGTTGCTGCCCAGCTGGCATGGAAGTATTTCAGTATTTTAACGCCATCATGGGCACACTGGTGCATACCAGTCAGACTGAACGTAGGCTCTAAGGTGAGGATTTGCAGGTGGATGGTTTATTAAAGAGCTGTTCCCAGGGAGAAAAAATAAAAACAAACAAACAAAAAACAGTAAGAAAGCAAGAAAAGCAGAACAAAGAAGGGAGGAAACCCTGGGCTGGCTCAGGACTTGAATCAAAGCCCCACAGATGGTGACTTCAACCTGATTCCATGGGGGAGTCTGGAGCAACAGTCAGCCCCACGGTCGGCTGATCTAAGGCTAGAGAGCCTGACTGTCATGTTCATGCATCTGGAAGGCAGGAGTTGAGGGCTGCCCTGGGAGCAGGATACAGAGCAAAGCAAAGCACCTCCAGGGGCTGCCCAGGTAGTCCTCTGAAAAAGAGCCACCGGTCCCACCTGGAAGCAAGAGTCCAGGAAAGTCAAAGGCTGGACACCATGAAAATGGCAAATAATAATAATAATAATAATTAGTGGATTTAGATGGAGTGCCAGAACTTCCCATGACACCAACTGAATGTCAGCCTAAGTCCTTAGACAAGGAAGGAACACATGTAAATGATGGCTATGGGGCCTAGAGTAGCATGGGGTACCAGCTTTGGGGTTCAACATTTCTCCTACTACATAATTCATTTCAGAATGAACTCCTTACCTCCAGTGTCAACCCCTTCCATCCCAAAGAGTAATAAAAGCTAAAATTATAGTATAGAGTGGGGGTTCCCAGTGGCTCAGTGGTAAAGACCTGCCTTCAATGCAGGAGATGTGGCAGGAGCCTCGCCTTTGATCCCTGGGTCAGAAAGATCCTCTGGAGGAAGAAATGGCAACTCACTCTAGTATTCTTGCCTGGAGAGGAGTCGGGCAGGCTGCAGTCCATGGGGTTATAAAAGAGTTGGACACGACTTAGTGACTTAAGAATAACAACAGCAAATGTATAGAGCACCCACAAGGGGCAGGAGACCATGCAGATGCCATGCTCAGCCTCACAACAACTTCTCAAGGTGGGTCATAATTCTTTCCACCTTACAGATGAGCAAGTTGAGGCTTGAAAAATTGAAGTGAAAGTCGCTTAGTCGTGTCCGACTATTTGTAACCCCATGGACTGTATAGTCCATGGAATTCTCCAGGCCAGGATACTGGAGTGGGTAGCCTTTCCCTTCTCCAGGGGATCTTCCCAACCCAGGGATCGTGCGAAACTAGGTCTCCCGCATTGCAGGCGGATTCTTTACCAGCTGAGCCACAAGGGAAGCCCAAGCCTCTTCTATAAGTTTCCACGACAAATAAATGGTTATGAGGAAATTCCAATCAATCTCAAATCTACAGGACTCCAGAGCTTCTGTTCTGTCCAACTACCATCCCTACTCAACATCACCTCCTCTGGATGCAAACATGACCCAGACACAGGCTCTGAGCTGAGGATTCACGTGCAGTGAGGGTCATGCAACATCTCATGCAGGAAGAGACTTCCTTAAATGGGGGAAATGGGTCAGGGAAGAGGTCGGAGCTGTGCATCAGGCAGTCTTCAGGAGCCTCCCAGCCGCAGCCCCCTGATTCCGGCTGGAGCTCTGGCATGTACATCAGGCTTCAGAGTTAGTTCCAACTTGAAGCAAAAGAACTAGGCTTTCACATGCCTGCACCACGTAGGCACCCAGAGCATGTAGTCTTCCCAGTAGAATGGCTCCAGTAACCCAAGGGTGTCCTTCAAAGAGAGGTAGGCGAGGCTTCCCTGGTGGTTCGGTGGTTAAGAATTCTCTTTGCAACGCAAGGGACACCGGTTCGATTTCTGGTCCGGGAAGATTCCACATGCTGTAGAGTAACTAAGCCCAGGTGCAACAACTACTGAAGCCCGCACACATAGAGCCTGTGCTCTGCAACAAGAGAAATCATCACAATGAGAAGCCCACACACTGAAACAAGGAGTAGCCCCCATCTCCGTAACTAGAGAAAATCCACGTGCAGCAACAAAGACCCAGCACAGCCAAAAATAAAATTAATAAATAAATATTTTTAAAAAAAAAAAGAAGGGGGGGGGCAAGCAGACCATAAGAGCAAAGGCTAGAGAGGCATGCCTAAGGAGCCAGAGGCGATGTGGGCACCGCCCTGACACCCATCACTCTTAATGAAGCCCGGCCGTCCTTTCCCTAATTCTTAGCTTTTACCCCCAAGAACCAATTTCGCTACTGCCCAGGGGGAAAAAAGTCTCCCTTTCTGATAGTCTAAAGATCATCTCAAAGACCATTTTCAAGAGCTGATTACCTGAGCCTGGCTCTAATCTAAGGAAAGTATCCCATTTTCCACCTCTGTAGAGAAAGAAACATAATCAAGTAACTTGTCCCTGGCTCTTTGGCTTTATTCATACAGATACCAGTAAATAAAGGAAAATTTGACTGTTCACAGAACTTCAGCAAATTGAGCTCCTATTTGGGGGCAAAAATAAAGGCCGTTGAGATTTAATATGAAATCCTTCTACAAGGAAGATGATTGAATACATTATGGGGGCTTCAATTTTTACCATGACAGATATTGAATGAGCCTTTCATTTCTTTCTGTTGTTCATTTCCTCGATGCTTGAGGCTCTGATATTGAGAAAGAGATGGAATCAGTGTCTTGGCAATGGAGTAAACTGGTAGGAAGGCCAAGGGCTCCAGGCTGGAAATGCTGGGATGACATGAAGGAGGTCTCATACGGGGAGCCCAGGATGGACTTGAGCTTCAAAAATCAGTGCTAAATACCAAGTATTTAAAGAAAAACACCAAGAGCGGAGTCGAATGGGTGCCCATAGGGGAGTCTTGAATAGGAGCTAATGCCAAAAGCCAACAGGCACTCATTATCCTAATCATGTACCATTTGGTTGTAAGAAACAAAAACTCACTCAAACTAGCTGGAGATGAAGGGGACTTTAATTGGAAGAATCAGAGGGAGAATTCAAAGCAAAAGGGTGAATAAACAAGAGAATTCAAAATCAAAATGACAGGGACTTCTCTGGTGGTCTAGTGGTTAAGAATCTGCCTTCCAATGCAGGGGACGCTAGTTCAATCCCTGGTTGGGGAACTAAGACCCAACATGCCATGGGGCAACTAAGCCTGTGCACCACAGCTACTGAGCCCACCAGCGTGCCACAGCTAGCAGAGTCCACGTGCTGCAAGGAAGACCCAGACAGACAAAAACAAAACCAACAAACCACCCCCTCCTCTCTGACTCCACATAAACACATAATGTTGACTGAGGCCCTACTATGTGTCAGGCCCTGTGCTGAATGCTTTACCTGCATTATTTCACAGTTTACCTACACAGAAAGTCTCTGAGACACAAACATCCCCATTTTTCAGATGGGAAAACTGAGGCTAAAGTAATTTCCCAAGGTTGCACAGCTACGAATTGGCAGAATTAGAATCCACACCCTGCTCAACTCGGGGCTCTGTGATGACCTAGAGGGGTGAGATGGAGTGGGGATGGGAGGGAGGTTCAAGAGAGAGGAGACATAGGTATACATACAGCCGATTCACGTGTTGTACAGCAGAAACCAACACAACATTGTGAAGTAATTATACCCCAATTAAAAAATAAATTTGAAAAATTTTAAAGGAAAAAATTCACACCCGGTCCTCAAAACAACTGTCCTCTATCACCAGTCACGTGAGTTCCATCTCGGCTTCTTCTCTCTGGGTCTACTACATCCTGAATGCTTTTCCCTGCAGGCTGGCTCTTCCTGCCTCAACGAGCTTGTGAAGTGGCAAAATGACCAGCCCAAATCTGGTTCTGGTACCCAGGGAAAGTACCAGAATGGGAGACTTGAGCCCACCCATATCAACAATTACGTTCAATGGTACCCAAAACCATCTGATGCAAGTATCTGTGTCTTTTGGTTCAAATTCTCAGAGTAAAGAGTCTGATTGGTTTCTTATCCTTTCAGCTCTGATAATGAGCAAGACCTCACCTTGTAAAATCAGGGCAGCTCGTGGTGGGGTGGCAATTTCTCTATGAAAGTGGGTGTGTGACATGGGAAAATGGGAGATACTTACAATGCCCTCATTTATATACGCCACACTTCTTGAGTGAGCATCTCATTCTTCCCAGCTAATCTAGGTGCCAGGGCTTCCAAGATTAAGAAGGTATCATATGCTCCCTTGGGAGGCTCCCCATATCTAGAATAGACGCATCACTAAACCATGGCCATCCAGCAAGATAAGTGCTGTGGTGGGGAGAGACAAGGAGTGCTGCCACCTCACAGACAAAGTATATCTGGTCTGGCCCAGCAAATCAAGGAAGAGTTCCTGAAGACAGTAACACAGGAACCCAGTCTTGAATGAATGAGCAGGCATGACGAAAGTATAGTGTATTCCTGAAAGGTGTGATGCGCTGGAGAGGTCTGGGGAGTTGGGCACCACGGAAAGGTAGCAAGAGTGAAGGAGTACCAGAAAATGAGGTTAAAAAGGTAGACAAGGGCCAATCCATGAGTGACTTTCTGTGCTAAGAAAAGAAATGTAATCATTTTCCCAAGCAGCAAGACAATCTAGTGCAGTGCTGTCCAATAAAACCTGTCCTGATGATGGAAATGGCCTAAATCCGCAATGACCAACATGGCAGCCACTGATTGCGCACTTGGCATATGGCTAGAGCAACGGAGTAACTCACTTCTTTACTTTATTTATTTTCAATTCATTTATATGGCCAGATGTGGCTATCGGCTGCGATGCTGGACACCCAAATCTAGCCATAAAGCTGTGAGTTCCTGAGGAAGACTTGAAATTGGCTCCAAGTCAAACTGGCTGTGTGACTCTGAGAAAGTTCCATGACCTCTCTGTACCTCAGTTTTCCCATTTGTAAAATGGGATGATAATAACATATCTCCTAGGAGTGTTGTGAGGATAAGTAAGTCTATACATGTAAAGCAGTTGGACAAACACCTGGCATATTGTAATAACCCAACAAGCATCTGTGTAGTTCGGAAGGTGATGGGAAGCTTTGAAAGGTGCTAACAGCAAATTTATTTTATTGTAATTCTGGAAGCTGGAAGTCTAAGATCAAGGCATCAGCAGGCTTGGTCATCCTCTTTGCTGTGTCAATGGCCATCTTCCCCTCGTGTCCTCACAAGGTCTTCCTGCTGGATGACTGTGTCCCAGTCTCTTTTCTTATAAGAACACCAGTCATACCGGATTAGAGCCTCATTTTAACACAACTAGCTCTTTTTTTTTTTTTTAATTTTAGTTGGAGGCTAATTACTTTACAATATTGTAGTGGTTTTTGCCATACATTGACATGAATCAGCCACGGGTTTACATGTGTTCCCCATCCTGAATCCCCCTCCCGCCTCCCTCCCTATCCCATCCCTCTGGGTCATCCCACTGCACCAACCCTGAGCACTTGTCTCATGCAATGAACCTGGACTGGCGTTCTGTTTCACATATGATAATATACATGTTTCAATGACGATCTGAGAGAATACCATTGAAACACAACTAGCTCTTTAAAGAGCCTATCTCCGAATATAATCACACTGTAAAGTCCTGGGGTTTAGGCATTGACATGAATTTTCAGAGCGCAGAGGCACGATCCATATAATAGTAAAGACACTACAGACTGAAAATCAAGATTGACAGTTCCATTTCTGACCTATATACTGGCTCCTTTCCGCATGAGCCACCTTGGAAGAACCAAGGGAAAAAGCAGGGGACCTGGGAGGAGTTTCTGGCATGGCAGGGGGCTGACCCGGACTGGGATGGGCAGGGACCACTTGGATCCAAGGCAGAAGCTGCCCAGCGTGGCTGGAGGAGGACACACGGGAAAGAGGGTTCTAGAAGTTTGGCCCCTGATGCTCCTCTACCGTTTCCCAGATACATACAGTGCCTGCCCCCTCAGCCCAACTCAGCCCTCTGGTCCAGATGCCATCAAGGAAAAAATCAGGCCAGAGTAAAAGCCGTGTGCTTGTGAGGTGCTGAGAAATGGGGACGGGACAAAACGACCTCAAGGAAGTTGCTCCGTCAAAGAGAGATGAGGACTTCTCCCTTTCATACCCCAAAAGTGATATGTGTGAGTAGGGAAAACAGAAAAGCTCCATGAGGAGGCGCTTCCCGAGGGGCAAAAAGTGATGCCTGAAGAGCCGTTCTGAATGGCGAGCAGTGATCGTGGGGTGCTCCATCGTAGGGCTCAGTCCCTCCCTACCCTCTGAGCTCATGGGAACTGACCTGGGGGTCTGGCCTTCATCCACCCACATTGCCCATCAGAGTCATTGCCCAATTCCTCCAGGGTGACATGAGCTCAAAACCCAAAATAACAAGACATTTGAGGATTAAAATAATTTCAAGGGGAAAACAACACACTGGGCTTCAGGTGCCAACAGAAGTGAGAATATTAGAACAGATGGACTTTGGATATAAAAATTAGCCTTTTGTAAAGCATATTGAAGAGATAAAAGAAAATATGAACAATATAAATCAAAACAAGAACAAGAAAATACTTTTTAAAAAGCCAAGCTGAAGTATCACACATGAAAAATGCAATAGTTGAAATAAAGAACACAATGGATGGATACATGGAGACAGAATGAATACAGCTGAAGAATGAATTAAGAAACTGGAAAACAATGTTGAAGAAATCTTCTAGAAGGAAGCAGAGAGACAAAAGATTTTGTTGAAGTACAGTTGATTTACAATGTTGTATTAATTTCAGATGTACAGCAAAATGAGTCAGATATACATATATAGTATATATATAACACATATATATTTATCTCTTTTCAGGTTCTTTCTATTACAGGGTATTACAAGATAGTGAATATAGTTCCCTCTGCCATACTAGGACCTTGATGTTCATCTATTTTTTATACAGTAGTGTATATACGTTAATTGGGATTCCCAGGTGGTTTGGTGGTAAAGAATCCACCTGCCAATGCATGACACACGGGTTCAATTCCTGGGTGGGGAAGATCCCCTTGGAGTAGGAAATGGAAATCCACTCCAGTATTCTTCCCTGGAGAATCCCAAGGGCAGAGGAGACTGGGGGGCTACAGTTCTTGAGGTTGCAAAGAGTCAGACACAACTGAACAGCTGAGTACACATCCATATCCCAAACTTCTAAATTATCCCTCCCCAAACTTTACCCTTTGGTAACTCTAAGTTCATTTTCTATGTCTGTGAATCTATACTATTTTGTAAGCAAGTTCATTTGTATCACTTTTTAAGATGCTACATATAAGTCATGTATGATATTTGTCTTTGACTTATTTCACTTAGAATGATAATCTCTAGGTCCATCCATGTTACTAAGAATGGCATTACTTCATTCTTTTTATGACTGAGTAGTATCCCATTGTATATATGTACCACATCTCCTTTATCAATATCATCTGTTGATGGACATTTGGGTTGTTTCTACATTTTGGCTAACGCAAATAGTGTTGGTACGAATATTGGGGTGCATGTATCTTTTCTAATTAGAATTTTCATCTTTTCTGGATATATGCCCAGGATTGGGATTGCCAGATCGTATACTAACTCTATTTTTAGTTTTTTAAGGAGGCCAAAAATGTTTTAAGCTAAGTGATATGGAGAATAGAATTGCTAATACAAAATAAGAAGATTCCAGGAGGTGGAGAATAAATTGAGAGACTGGGATTAAAATATGCACATTACTATATACAAAATAGATAACTAATAAGGACCCACTATATAGTACAGGAAACTGTACTCAGAGCTCTGTAATGGCCTGTATGGGAAAAGAATCTTAAAAAAAGAGTGGATATATGTATATGTATAACTGATTCACTTTGCTGTAGCCCTGAAACTAACACAACATGGTAAATCAAATATATTCAAATAAATTTTTTTTTTAAAAAATTAAGAAGATTCCCAGAGAGAGGAATAAAGGTGAAGAGGAGTAAACACTTGAAAAAATGTTAGATACAAATTTCTCAGAATTTGTTTAATGTTCTATAAAGTCCCAAAGAGAAGAAATGAGGAAAAACCCACATCTACACACATCACAGCTCAAGAAGCAACAGTTAGAACTGGGCATGGGACAACGGATGGGTTCATAATTGGGAAATGAGTACATTAAGGCTGTATATTGTCACGCTGCTTATTTAACCTTTATGCAGCGTGCATCATATGAAATGACAGGCTGGATGAATCACAAGCTGGAATCAAGACTGCTGGGAGAAATATCAACAACCTCAGACATGCAGATGATACCACTCTAACGGCAGAAAGTGAAGAGGAACTAACGAGCCTCTTGATGAGGGTGAAAGAGGAAAGCAAAAAGCTGGCTTAAAACTCAACACTCAAAAAACTAAGACCATGGCATCCAGTCCCATCACTTCATGGCAAAGAGATGGGGAAAAAGTGGAAGCACTGGCAGATTTTATTTTCTTGGGCTCCAAAATCACTATGGACGGTGACTGCAACCATGAAGTCAGAAGATGATTGCTTCTCTGCATGAAAGCTATGACAAACCTAGACAGAGTATTAAAAAGCAGAGACATTACTTTGCCAACAAAAGTCAGTTTAGTCAAACTATGGTTTTTCCAGTAGTCATGTATGGATTTAAGAGTTGGATCATAAAAAAGGCTGAACGCCGAAGAATGGATGCTTTCAAATTGTGGTGTTGGAGAAGACTCTTGAGAATTCCTTGCACAGCAAGGAGATCAAACCAGTCGATCCTAAAAGAAAGCAACCCTGACTATTCATTGGAAGGACTGATGCTGAAGCTGAAGCTGAAGCTACAATATTTTGGTCACCTGATGCGAACAGCCAACTCATTGGAAAAGACTGATGATGAAAAAGATAGAAGGCAGAGGAAGAAGTGGGCAACAGAGGATGAGGTGGATGGATGGCATCATCAATTCATTAGACATGAGTTTGAGCAAACTCTGGGAGATGGTGTAGGACAGGAAAGCCTGGCATGCTGCAGTCCATGGGGTCGAAAGTGTCTGACACTACTGAGCAACTGAACAACAACAAGACACATTATAAAGTTGTGTGCTGTGCTTAGTTTCTCAATTGTGTCCAACTCTTTGCAACCCTATGGACTTCAGTCCACCAGGCTCCTCTGTCCATGGGATTCTCCAGGCAGGAATACCGGAGAAGTTTGCCATGCCCTCCTGCAGGGGATCTTCCCAACCCAGAAATCGAACCCAGGTCTTCTGCATTGCAGGCAGATTCTTTACCGACTGAGCGACCAGGGAAGCAAAGAGGAAATTCTAAAAAGCTTCCAAGGAGAAAGAGACCACATTTTTAAAAAGAAAGAATCAAATCGACATCAGAATTTTTTCATCAGCCATACCAAATGCAAGAATACATGATTATCCAGTAGTTACATGAAATGTGACTAGTCCATATTCTGATATGCCTTAAGTATAAAAGATACAGTAGATTTCAAAGGCTTGGACAAAAAAATACAAATTAGCTCAGTAATAATTTTTATGTTAATTCCACGTTGAAATGATAATATTTTGGATCTACTAAGCTGGATAAAATATACTATGGTTCACATAGTTCTATTTTTTCAAATGAAACTATTAGAATATTTAAATTATTAATATGGTGCACATGTGTAGCTCACTTTATACTTCTATTTGATATCACCATTTAATTCCATTCTGCTATCGTATTTCTTTCTTTAGTTACAGTAATCTGAATTTTCCTTTGTATTTTCTCATTGGCTGTTTACCCCAATTAGAATCTAACTCTATGAGAGCAGGGACCTTAAGTGTTGTTTTTTTTTAATTGCTCTATTCCAATTCTTAGAACACTGTTTGGCATAAAGAAGGCACTCAAGAAATATTTATTGAATGACTGAAAAAAGAATACATGCAGGAATGATTTCAAGGAATTTAGAAAAAAAAATAGAGCTCAAAATGTTATATCCAATTAAGCCATCATTGAAATATGAAGGCATAATAAAAATATTTTCAGGCATAGAAGTCCTCAAAGATTAGCCACACAAAGCCCCACCTTCAACACAATTTTGGATGAATTACCTAAATAAGAGGAAAGACATATCCAGGAGATGGTACCAGATGCATAGCTGTAGATGATCAAATGCCTTGATGCTGTCTTTAAAAAATAGCTAGGACCAAATAAAAAGAGAAATTATAACCAGAAAAACAGAGAATTAAGTCTCCAGATCGTACTCAAATAGTGGTCCCTGGACCAGCAGCAAGAGAGTCACCTGGGCTTGTTAAAAATGCGGGAACTGTTGTCCCAACCACAATGTACTGAAACAGACTCTGCATTTTAATAAGATCCCCAAGTGATCTGAATGCACTTTAAAACTGAGCAGCTTTACACAGATAATAGCAAAACATTAGATGTAGGGATGTGAAGGAAAGAAACCAAGGTATGGGAAAGTATGTCAAATCCCTGTCTTATTAGAGAGGAGATACTGATACCCATTTTTGGAAAAAAAAAAGCATTTAAAAGTTTAAAAATGTTAAACATGAAACAAATAAAAAAGTAAAATAAATTAAAATGGATAAACAGCAGTCAAAACAAATGAACTCTACCAACAAACAACATTATGGATGAATCTAAGCAAATGGAGAAAAACAATGGAAGTTCCAAAAACTTACATAGAGTGTGCTGCACATTCTGCAAGGTTAAAGACAACCAAAATAAAAATATAAACAATTAGGAATATAAACAGAAGCAATAAATGAATCAACAGGAAAGCAAGAAAATGATGCAGCAGCCCTGAGAATGGTAGTTGACTTTGATGGAGGAAGGCATGGGGTGGGGTTTAGGGACTGAGAGAGAACCATTAGGTTAGATGTGCTTTATCATCAATATTACAGATTTTGTTTGGGGCATGAGTTCAGAGGTGCTTCTTCCATTATTAAAAATAACCAACTTTAACTATTGAACAGAATTAACGAAACAAAAGCAAGTCCCATGTGGAATGATGAATGAAAGTGTGTTATAAACTAACGATTATCATCCATCCCTGGTGGCTCCGAGGGTAAAGAATCTGCCTGCAGTGCAGGAAACGTGGGTTCCATCTCTGGGTCTGGAAGATACCCTGGAGAAAAAAATGGCAACCCACTCCAGTATTCTTGCCTGGAGAATCCCATGGAGAGAGGAGCCTGGTGGGCTACAGTTCATGGGGTCACAAAGAGTCAGACACGACTGAGCAACAAATACTTTGTGTATGGTGTCAGGGGTTGATCTGATTTTATTTCTGATCATCCTTCCAGTTTTGTGTACCTGAGGTCCAATCCCTTAGGAGAGTGTCTAGCATATGGCAGATACTGAAAAGGTGCTTCATGAATAAATAGAGCACTTTGATAGCAGTGTGAAGGATCAATCTGAAAGGGATCAGATAAAGACCAAGAAGGGATGGCTGTATAGCCCAGGCAAGACCGTCTGGAGGCAGGAGTCAAGGCAATAGCTAAGGGAAGGATGGACTCTGAAGATGTAATGCAATAGAATCCATGAGACCTGGAGACTAATCAGATGAGGAGTTGGAGAGAAGAGAGGAATCAACGTTAGTGACCGAGTTCTGAGATTCCAAAAGAGATCATGAATCATCCCGTAAGTCAAAGACACTGCGTCTCACTGTTTCATTCCCTCGTTGTTTTATTACAGAAACTTTCCAATATACAGAAAATGTGAAAGAACTGTATGTGAATACATACACCTACATACTCACTCACACTTAGATTCTACAATTAATACTTGAGAATAGCTTCTTTTACATACATTTGTCCTTGTATCTATCTCTCTAGTCACCCATCAACTCTTTTCTTCTTTTTTTCAAAAGGGGGCGGTTCCGGTTCTGTCACGTTGCAATGGAAAGAAAACAAACTTAAAACAAAATGTATCACCGCCTTAAACACAGAAACCAAATGTTCTGTGATGCTCTCAAACACCACCAACCTCCCCCTCCCACAAG
Organism: Giraffa tippelskirchi; assembly: GCF_054371585.1. Classification (NCBI taxonomy): domain Eukaryota; kingdom Metazoa; phylum Chordata; class Mammalia; order Artiodactyla; family Giraffidae; genus Giraffa; species Giraffa tippelskirchi. The sequence goes on from NC_137287.1 coordinate 29,712,995, forward strand.
GTAGCTGCACTCCTTTAAGGCTGTTTCTAACGTCATTCGAATTAGATATTAAACAGATAACTCTGAAAACAAACACTGTTGTCCTTAATTGTTCTTTATGGGAGTTTTATGGAAGTGGCAACTGGCATCACTGGCATTTGGTCTGGGGTTTGGAAACACACTCATTGTCTACTGTTTCAAATTATTTACCATCTACACGGAGCATAATTGAATTCTGAGTGCTTCAAATAAAGCTCAGACGTCAGGTTACAATCCAAAGCGACTCCTTGGGTTACACAGTGGCTCTTCCTTCTCTGTACAAATTGGCAATCATAATTTGATGAAATAGGGCTGCACTTAAGAAAATTCTTCCCCAGGGGGCGATAGAAGTCAGGCTTGTTTCTCCCAGAATAAACAGTAAGCAATTCGATTATCCTATACTAAGTAGGTGATGCCACTTTGGTTCATGAAAGTAGGAGCTAGATGGGGATTCAGGCTTCCATTTTATTTTCTGGAGAACATCACCCTCTCACTGTGTCATCTGCCCATTTCCAAGCACTCTTTTTCTTTCCCTCTATTCTCTGCCTCTGCACCACCTAGACCCTCTGCAAGGCTCCTCCCCATCCCCTACCCTTATTCACATAAGATGAATGTCCATCCCTCTCTCTTGCTTCACAACTTTGCTCAGGTGTCAGTTTCAAAGACGCCTCACTCGATTCCATCAAGTTGGACTGTGCTCTCCACAGTACCATATTCTTCCCTCCACCACGAGTTCCTCCAGAGGGGCCTTCCTGGTGGTCCAGTGACTAAGACTTCAAGCTCCCAATGCAGGGGTCCTGGCTTCAATCCCTGGTTGCAGAACTGGATCCCACATGTTGCAAGTGCCCCAACTAAGACCTGGCGCAGCCAAATAGATAAATAAATATTTGGGAAGAAAAAAAAAAAGAGTTCCTTGAGGGCAGGAGCCATTTCCTTCATTTACCTGTCCAGTGACTGCTGTAGGATTATCCAACATAGTATCTTCCCTTTCTTATTCATTCATCAGGTATTTGGCTTTTGTTTGTTTTAGTTACGGCATGCAAACTCTTAGTTGCAGCACATAGGCTCTATTAATACTTACCTAACCAGGAATCAAACCTAGGTCCCCTGCATTGGAAGTGCAGAGTCTGCGCCACTGGACCCCCAGGTAAGTCCCATCCCTGTATTTGTTAAGCATCTACCAAGAACTCTTCTAAGCATGTGGGACACAGTGCTAAACAAGACAGGAAATGCCCTGCTTTCATGGAGTTTACAGTCCAGTGGGAACATCACACACACACACACACACACACACACACACACACACACACACACACACGACAGGAGCTATGCCTATAAGGGCTCCATCTTCCTTTAACCTAGCAATATAGAGCCTGAGCTTTGATGCAGAAGGAATCCTAAAACTTACTAAACTTGTAGCCTTGGGCAAATTTAGATTAGCCTTTTTGGACCTCAGTTTCTTCCCACATTAAATGAGTAGGATAAAAATCTACCATACACAGTAGGTAGTGAACACATAATTTCTAATGTATGTAAATCATTAGCCAATGCCTAGAACATAGCACAATTTGCAGCTATAATTATGATATAAAACTCAAATCATGTAAAGTTACAAATACAAATGATTCCAAACTAATGCTATAACACTGTTGGTAGGCATTCCTACTGTCCACTGATAGTCCTCATTTTTCTTTTTCCAGATAGGATCGAACTTTACAACACCCCCCCTCCTTGGAACTATGGATAGCTATGTCACTTGATTTTGTCAATGACATACAAAAGGAAACCTTTAAGAGCCACTGCATGACTTGTCACCTTCTCTTCACCCTGTCTTGAATGATGACAACATTGCAGACAACAGAGGCTCTGATAAACTGGGTTTCTGAATAGGTACAGTTTGCAGCAGAGCCTATCTGCAATAACTTACAGCATGAGTAATAAACCTTTTTGTTTTAAACCACTGAGATTTAGGGGCTATTTATTACTGCAGCATAACCTAGACCATGGTTACTAATACACACCTATTCTTCTAAGTTCTTAACCTCAGAAATATGTTCAATTTGCTCTCTGCTCACACTATATTATCCTGCTGCTGCTAAGTCGCTTCAGTCATGTCTGACTCTGTGCGACCCCATAGACGGCAGCCCACCAGGCTCCGCCGTCCCTGGGATTCTCCTATATCACTCAAATTCACAATACTCTCCTCCTCCAGAGAAACCATGCAACCCTAGATGGTTTTTTCTTCATTTAAAGTGTCAACTCTTCCTAAAAGCCTTCCCTGACTTACCTTCAGCCGTTCTCCTCTGAGATCCCAGGTATATCTGCCCATTTTAACCATCCTATCTCATTTTCTCTACCTGGAGTGAGATTCTAGGCAAAGTCAACACTGAAATCAGGGTAAGTCTGACTTTCAGCCACAAGACTTTACTGTCTTCCACTGTAAAAATCATTTGTCTAAAAAACCATTTAATATTTAACCCCCAAAAGGCACTTGGCATTGGAAAGCTTAGCCACATGTTAGCACACCTGGAATGATTCAGAGAGATTCTGAGAATAGAGAAAATATCTTTGGTTCAAGCCTACAAGATAACTGAATTTTGAAGGAGGTAAGCATCCTTTCCAATCTCTGTGATTCAGTTGAGACGGTAGCAGAATAAGAATTATTCAGTGGGGGATGCTGAATCTCAAAGCTTTCAAGCCAAGAGATGATGCTCACATGGCCAGGACCATAAAAGGACAGAAGAAAATCCAAAGGACCACAATCTTCAAAAATTAACTAGTTTCCTTTCCTAGAGCCATCAGCAGGAAGGCAACCTATGATTTGAAGGCATCCCATGATTGGTTCAAACATGCTGCCAAGTGAAATTAACTGAGAATCACAGTAAAACTTTGATTTTTCAGGACACTCTGGGTCATCAGATTTTCTGATGAATTAAAGTTTAACTAGAATTTTCTATTAGTTTAACGTTCATTGCCAAAAACGCTGCTCAAATAAATGAAATCATTACCCTTTTTTTTTATAAGGCAGGCCATTGAGGATGACTTTAAGTCTTTCTAAGATGACAAAGGATCTTACCAAAATCTGGGTCATCATCCACCTCCTGTCAGACCCCTCACTCACCAGTTCTGTCTTAAACTTGCCAATTCCTGATTAGATCGAGCCTATTCATAATTCCATGCGTGTGCCTCTTGGTTACCACTGCCTGGATGACCTTCCTTGGTCATGACCTAAATAGTCTTAATAATCCTTTAACTCCCAACTCCCATAAATCCCAACTATTGTGAAGGACCTAACAGCGCTAATCTGAGTCCCCCACAATTCGCTCATGTGATTGTACTAGTTTCAAACACAGTACATGACAATTAATTTGTTAGCTTATCCATCTCCCCACGCCCCACAACTACCCACACTTAACCAAACACTCTTCAAGAACAGGAAATGTATCTTATATAATTTGTGCTCATATAGTGCATAAGGACTTCCTGGGTGACTCAGATAGTAAAGAATCGGCCTTCGATGCAGGAGACCTGGGTTTGATCCCTGGGTCCAGAAGATCCCCTTGAGAAGGGAATGGCTACCCATTCCAATATTCTTGCCTGGAGAAGTCCATGGACAGGGGACCCTGGAAGACCCTTTGAGTCCATGGGGTCACAAAGAGTCAGACGCAACTAAGCAGCTAACAATTATTCAGTGCTTGGCCACAATTAGGTGCTAAACAAATATTTGTTGGATGACTGGATGGATGAAGGGTTGGTTGGATGGATGAATGAATGAGAGTCTTGTGCATGTAGGTTAACAGTGTACAAGAATTAGCTGATTTAGTGGCAGACACAGAAGTGTGTATATAGAGAGACATAGATACTGATAACGTAAATGTAGACATAGGGAAAGACAGAGAGATAATCCTAGCTTCACAATAATTTTCACAGGGAGTAACCTAAAAACGCCAGTGAATTGAGGATTCTGATGAATAGGGGTTTTGCTTAGATTTAAAAATCACTAGCTAGCACAGACTTTGTGTGCAAAGCAGTTAGGCTACATGCTTAATTTTCAAAAATATAGGCTGTGTTTTTAGGGAACTGTCTATTTGGTTCCTCTGCCCTTTTCATTCAGTAAGCTCCTTTATGAAACTACCTCTCTCGCATTGGATACAATTTTTACAAAATTATCATAAAAGATGTCCTGCCCTCTCCTGACCAAGGAGTGGGCCAAGCTTTTCTAAACATATGCTTTCTCCCCATAATATGAATCATGAGCGTGTGAATACAAGGACTCAACCTAGACAGGTCTTCATTGCCTTTCTGTGGATACCCTGGAGCTCCCTGGTTCCTGTCCTTCCGAGGCCTCATACTTCAGCATCACTGGCTTCTGCTGCTTGCAACCCCAGAATCCTGACCATGCCAATGCTGGAGACCCTCTCCTCTGTCTTCACCTCTCCCTGAGCTCCACTCCCAATAAATAATCTTGAGGCCACATAACACACAATAAAGAAAGCAAGCACACTTTGATGCCATAGGTTACAGAACCCAGAATGGAACTTAGAGAATACCTCATTAATCTCCTCCAAATAATATCTGGACACACAGGAAGAGCTTTGTCCAGGCCACACAGCCAACTGGTGACAAAACTCAGACTAGAACACAAGCCTCTGTTCCTTTCATTGCACCCAAATCAATGATGCCATCCTTACCTCTATGAGTTTTTTTTTTTAATATCTTATTTCATTTTTTTATATTTTGGCTGCACTGGGTCTTCAGAGCAGCACATGGACTTCTCTTGTTGCGGTGCTCAGGCTTAGTGGGATCTTAGTTCCCAAATCAGGGATCGAACCCACGTCCCCTGCATTGGAAGGCAGATTCTCAACCACTGGACCAGCAGGGAAGTCTCCTCTACAGATCTTATTTTGAAAATTTTGAAATACTTTTTAGGGACCTATCATTAACAGGCAGAGTGGTTATGAAAATTCAATGTTACATATATATAAGTTGTGTAGCTCATATGTACTAAAAGCAAAAAGGCAACTATCATTATCATTTGCAGATTTTATCAAGTGCATTTTGTCTGCAGAAGGAAAGAGAAGTGATGGGGTAAACTACTCTTATCTTGTCCAGTAGCCTGATGACTCTGTTCTGAAATAAAAATGATCCTCTTGCCTAGTGAGTGACCAGTGGTCTGTAGCCAACATCTTTATGGGAGTCAAGAATCCATTCCACTAGAATTGAGCTGTCCATTGAAACACAGTGCACATTCCCTGGGGCTTTCTGTCTTCTGAAAGCATCAGCTCAGTCTTGATCCTGGACCATTCCAGAAAAGTGGACAGCATTTGGGGAAAAAAAAGCACACAGGAAAACTTTCTTCGTATATTAGACTCAGCTGCCAGGTTTCTCAGGAAAAGTGAATGGCATAAATGAAATGGGCCCCTGCTTCTACGCTTGCCCTAAAAATTCACTCTCCAGAAAAATATTACCCAATCATGCCATTCCACTGGGGCTTCCCCGGTGGCTCAGTGGTCAAGAATCTGCCTGCAATTCAGGAGTCACAGGAGATGTGGGCTCGATACCTGCGTTGCGAAGATCCTCTGGAGTAGGAAATGGCAATCCACTCCAGTATTCTTGCCTGGAGAATTCCATGGATCGAGGACCCAAGTAGGCTATAGTCCATGGGGTCACAAAGAGTCAGACATGACTGAATCGACTTAGTATGCACTCACGCACCACTCCACTGAGCAAAACCATGCATTGCTTCCTGGATCACTTATAACTGCTCTCCAATATGGTAACCAATAGCTATTCACAGCCATTCTAATTGAACTTTGAATTCATTAAAATTGGCTAAAATTAAGAATTCAGTACCTTAGTTGCACTAGCCACATGTCAACTGCCCAATAGTCACATAGGGTTAGTGGCTCCCATGTTAAACAGAGCAGATATAGGACATTCCCACCATCACAGAAAATTCTATTGGACAGTGTTGACTGAGAAGAAAGACTAACTGCGCTTTAAAAAAATTCTATAACTTCACTCCTTCCAATATCTCTAACTCCATTATGCATCATTTTTGTTCTTGCTCACTTCGAGTTACACTGGACTCTTCAGTTTGGGGCATGTGCTCAGTTACTCAGCAGTGGCCTACTCTTTGCAGCCCCATGGACTGTAGCCCACCAGGCTCCTCTGTCCATGGAGTTTTCCAGGCAAGAGTACCGGAGGGAGGGTGCCATGCCCTCCTCCAGGGGATCTTCCCAACCAAGGGATCGAACCCCTGTCTCTTGCATCTCCTGCATTGGCAGGCAGATTCTTTACCACTGGTGCCACCTGGGAAGCCCCTTGTTTGGTTTTAGACCCTGCCAGATTTTGTCCTGCCTCAGGACTTTTGCATCTGTGGTTCTCTTTGGCTGGAATACTCTTCCACTCTGCCCTACTGTTCCTTCTTTATTTATTTTTTTTATTTATGGCTGCACTGGGTCTTCATTGTGGAGAGTGTGTTTTCTCTAGTTATAGTGAGTGGGGGCCACTCTTCCTTGCAGTCCAAGAGCTTCTCATTGCAGTGGCTTCTCCTCGTTGTGGTTCCCGGGCTCTAGAGCACAGGCTCAACAGTAGCGGCACACGCTTAGTTGCTCCGAGGCATGTGGGATCTTCCCAGACCAGGCATCAAACTCTTGTTCCCTGCACTTACAGGTAGATTCTTAACCATTGGACCACCAGGGAAGTCCTTATTGTTTTTCTTCTTATCTTTCAGGTTCTAATTCATATATTTCCTTTCCAAAGAGCCTTCCCTGACCACTCTAGTTAATGTATGTCCCTACAGTTTTGATCCCTGGGTGGGGAAGATCCCCTGGAGAAGGGAATGGCAACCCACTCCAGTATTCCTGCCTGGGGAATCCCCATGGACAGAGGAGCCTGGCGGGCTACAGTTTATTGGGTTGCAAAGACTCAGACATGACTGAAGGAACTTAACACAGCACACACACAGCCCAGTTTTAATATCAGTGCTCACAACAACTGGAAATGGTCATATATATTTACTTATTTCTCCTCCATGGGCTCTGCTTAGACACACACATGCTAGAATATAAACTCCAGGAGAGCAGAGATTTTCCCCTAATTTATTTAGGACCACATCCCTGGTATCTAGAAGGTGCCTAGCATAGAGTAAGGGTTCAAGAGAAAATGTGGATTAACTAGGCTAAATACAATGCAAAGACAGGCCAGGATCCAAGGGGCAATCCTGTAAAAGGAAAGCTAATATGAATAACCCCATGGGTACCACTAAAATTGAGCTGAACACTGAGCTGAAAAGGAGCTAAGAAAGTCTGCCAAATACCAGCTTTCTCCATTTTTACAGGATTTTCTTTACTTTGGCTGCCTTGATTAATTGCCTCCCAGATCCACCCCAAGAACAACGATGATGGCATTAATAATAATGGCCATCATAAAAATAATCGGGTACAGTGCCTGGCGCTCAGGGCTCATCCTCCTAAATAGAGATGATCTACACAACAGCACAGGGTGAGTAAGGAGATTCATGAATTTTTTAAATGACAGCATCCCCCGAGCACAGGGAGCATGCTTGCCTCCCCAATTATGCACCAAATTAGGCCACAGTTTCCCCCATCTTCTTCCCAAGCTTCAGAGGCTGACTCATGCTTCACGGGAAGACCTTTTTCCCATTCAAGAGCAGGCAGCCAGCCAAAAGACAAGCGGGTTTCTGCCTGCCTCTGCAACATGGCTGGGCACAACCTCTATCTCCCCCATCACCTCCTTCCCCACCAGTGATCTGAGCTCCCTGGCTTCTGACAAGGGCTTCAGGATTTACTAGACAGCCTCAGAAGGCAGGCAAGCTAAGGGGTCCTCACAGCCTTTCCTGCACAAACTCAGAATGTGGAGAGGGAACAAGGTCAGCAGGTATCATCTTTTAGACGTTGGACACAGAGTTTTGCTTTTGCCATTTAGGCTGGAAAATTAGAAGCTTTGAAGACTGGGCAGAAGAGGAGACCTGACCGAGTCTGTCTTACTGCTCAGGTCTCAGGTGTGGGTCTTTACAGAATCATTGGTTTCCCTTCCCTCCAAATTCCCATGACACCTCCAAAATGTATTCTTCAGTCAGTCTGTAATTGTCTCAGGCGATGAGCATTTCATCCATTCGTTCATTCAACAAATATTTAGGGAGTCCCTACTGTGTATCAGGGCTTCCATCGAGGCTCAGTTGGTAAAGAATCTGCCTGCAATGCAGGAGACATGGGTTTGATCCCTGGGTTGAGAAGATCCCCTGGAGGAGGGCATGGCAACCCACTCCAGTATCCTTGCCTAGAGAATCCCCACTGACAGAGGAGCTTGGGGGGCTACAGTCCTGGGGGGCTACAGGTCACAATGGGGTCACGACTGAGTAACTTTCACTTCACTTTACTTGCTGTGTATCAAGGCTTCCCTGGTGGCTCAGATGGTTAAGAATCTGCCTGCAATGCAAGAGATCCAGGTTTGATCCCCGGGTTGGGAGATTCCCTGGAGAAGGGAATAGCAATCCACTCCAGTATGCTTGGCAGGAGACTTCCATGGACAGAGGAGCCTAACGGGCTACAGTCCATGAGGTCACAAAGAGTCAGACACGACTGAGCAACTAACATTTTCACTTTACTATGTATCAGGCCTTATTCCAGGCACTGGAGAGGAATGAAAGAATTAAAAACCACTGTCCTCCTGGGTGCACATTCTCCTGAACTTTGAAGTATTTGCCCCTGAAAAATAAGGATATCGTCTGCTATTCTTCTTGCTGTTAGTATTGAACATGTGCTGTGTGCCGTGCTTAGTCCCTCAGTCACGTCTGACTCTTTACGACCCCATGGATTGTAGCCCACCAGGCTCCTCTGTCCATGCGGATTCTCCAGGCAAGAAAACTGGAGTGGGTTGCCATGCCCTCCTCCAGGGGATCTTCCCAACCAAGGGATTGAACCCAGGTCTCCCACATTACAGGCAGATTCTTTACTGTCTGAGTCACCAGGGTAGCCCAAGAATACTGGAGTAGGTAGCCTATCCCTTCTCCAGGAGAATCTTCCCAACCTAGGAATCAAACCCAGGTCTCCTGCATTGCAGGCAAATTCTTTACAGGCTGAATTACCACGGAAGCTCCTAGTATTGAATATTTGAACACAAAAAAGAATAAAGGATAGCGTGATAAACCCCACTTATTCATCACTCAGCTCAAGAAATAAAAAACTACAACTCCACATAAAGGCCTCTGTGGACCCCTTTCTCTCCCTTATCCCTCCCTGCTTCCACACCAAGGTATCCAGGATCCTGAATTTGGTGCTCAATCTTAATCTAGAGCATGGTCCCTAACCACTTATCACATTGTTTTGCCTATTTTACATTCTGTGTATACTTTCCAAAACAGAACGTTTTTTACACATTATGATTTAGGGCATATCGTTTCGGCTCATCTGTTTATCTGCTGCTTCTAATGCAAACTTAACATTGAAGAATAATACCAGACAGAAAAGTGTACACATCAGAAGCGCACAGAATGATGAATTGCCACAAAGTAGTAAACACAGCAGCATGATCAGCAGCCAAATGAAAGAAAAAAAAAAAGATCATTTCCTGAGTCCCTGCAGCTGCCCTCCTCACCCTGACCCTCCACCTGGGGTAACAAGTCTCATGGCAGTTTTAGCATTGATAAATGTTGCTTGCTTTAGAATAGGGATCAGCAAACTGTGGCAAAACTACACATGGTGAGCCAAAGCCAGCAGGCCGCCTGTTTTATAAATAAAGTTTTATTGAAACACAGACACACTCACTTGTTTACATACCATGCATGGCTGCTTTTGTACAACAATGGCGGAGTGGCTTAGCAACAGAGATGGTACTGCCCACAAACCTAAAGAATTTACTGTCTGTCTCTTTGTAGTAAAGTTTGCTGACTCCTGCTTAGAACATCACGTACTTGGAATCACACAGTCTGTATACCTCTGGGCCTGGCTTCTTTTACCCAAAAGTGTGTAAGTCGCACATGCATTGTAGTTTATTCATTCTCACTGATGTGTAATAATTCCTTTTATAAACACGCCACGATTTATGTATCCATATGTGGATGGATGTTTGGGTTGCTTCCATTTGGGCGCTATTATGAACAGTGATGCTATGAACATTATTTTCACAAATTTTGTTATTGAAGTACAGCTGATTTACAACATTGTATCAGTTTCTGGTGGACAACAAAGTGATTCAATTATACATAAATATATATATATATATATATAATATATATATATTCTTTTTCCTATTCTTTCCCATTATAATTTATTATAAGATATTGAATATCGGTCCCTATGCCATACGGCAGGTTCTTGTTGTTTATTTTATTTATTGTTGTTGTTTAGTCACTAAGTCGTGCCTGACTCTTTTGCGACCCCATGGACTATAGTCTGCCAGGCTCCTCTGTCCATTGTACTTCCCAGGCAAGAATACTGGAGTGGGTAGCCATTTCCTTCTCCAGAAGATCTTCCTGACCCAGGGATTGAACTCAAGTCTCCTGAATTGGCAAGCAGATCTTTATCACTGTGCCACTGGGAAGCCCACATATAAGTGACGTCCTATGATATTTGTCTTTCTGTCTAACATACTTCACTTAGTATGATCATCACTAGATCCTTCTACATTGCTTAAATAGCATTATTTCATTCTTCTTATGGCTGAGTAGTATTCCAGCCATAAGAATACTTATGTGTTCTTATGTATGTATGTATGTATAAACCACATTTTCCTTATCCATTCAACTGCCAATGGACATTTAGGGTGCTCCCATGTCTTGGCTATTGTAAATAGTGCTGCTGCTATGAACATTCTTTTTTTTCTTTTTCATGCCACATGTGGGATCTTAGTTTCCTGACTGGGGATTGAACCCATGCACCCTGCACTGGAAGCACAGAGTCTTAACCACTGGGCCAGCAAGGAAGTCTTGCTGTAAACATTCTGGTATACATCTTTTGGAATAGTTCATATGTTATAATTACAACAAGCCAATCCATGATATAAGCATACTATAATTTATTTATACGTTCAGCTGATAGTGGTCATGTAGATCAGAGGTTCCCAAAGGAGTCTGCACACTGGAATTACCTGAGAGCTTTGAAGCATAGTGTCAGCTATGTCCTACTTCCAGGGATTGTGATATACTTGATATGGGATGTAGACAATTTTTAAAACATCTCTGGGTGATTTTAACATGCAAACATGCTTGGGAACCACTGAATTAGACTGTTTCCAATTTTTTCACTATTACCAACACTGCAATAACTATTCTTTGCAAGTCCTGCTGTGCCCATAGCCATGGGCTCCTTTAGAATCTCCACCTGGGGCTGATTTGTGTTCTTGTATGCAGAAACCAATACAACACTGTAAAGCAATTTTTCTCCAATTAAAAAATAAATTAAAAAACAACAAGAAAAGAAGAAGAATCTCCACTTGGGCGAGAAACTGCTAGTTCAAAGGGTATGAACATCTTTCAGTTTCCAAGACGTTTCCAAACTGGTCTTCAAAATATTTCTCCCAACAAGACCATGTCTTCTTCATTTCTAGATCCCCAGAGATTTTCACAAATCCTAGCACACAGGAGGCACTTGGGAAATTTCTACCAAATGACTAGAATCAGTCAAAAATTCAAGAGATAATCTGGACCACAGCCTTCCTTCCAGAAGGTGAATATTTAACTACCTTGGATAGAACTGAGTGTTTCTCAAGTTCAATGGCTCGGTAAACACACCTGGCAGCTTCCTTTAAGATTTCTTCTTTTTCTTTATCTATTCAACAAATACTTCTTGGCATTTATGTGACAGGCACTGTGCTGGAAATGAAGGAGACATGAGGATTCACAGTGTCCAAAGGAAATAACTGATGTATACAGTCAGTGCAAAGGAGAAAGGAATTGTCCCAAAGACAGGGTGGGGTAAGAGAAGCAGAAAAAACTCTGAGATGCACAGAGATCCTGGCTTTGCCACTGTCCAGCTATGTCAGCTTGACCACATCACATAGCTTTTCTAAGCCTCAGCTTCCTAATCTATAGATGAGAGTAATGTCGTCCTCATGGAATTTTTTTTTTCATCCAAGGCAAAACATTTTAACAGGTTGCCATATACTCATGGGATTGTGACAAGGATTGTGAAGAACAGACCCGGTACCTACTGGCACTCGTTACCATATAAGACATACAGTGCTTTAGGAATTCTAGGGACTTCCCTGGTAGTCCAGTGGTTAAGACTCTACACTCCCAGTGCAGGGGTTATGAGTTTGATACCTGGTCAGGGAACTAAGATCCCACATGCTGCAGGGCATGGCCAAAAGAGAAACTTAGAGCTTTGCAGATTCGATTTGTGGTCACAGTTGGGGGAAAAGGAGAGGGTTGGACAAATTGAGAGGGTAGCATTAACTTATACACACTATTTTGTGTAAAATAGAGCCTTTCCCAGAGGCTCAGCAGTAATGAACTCACCTGCAACGCAAGAACCGCAGGAGATATGGGTTCAATCCCTGGGTTGGGAAGATCCCCTGGAGGAGGGCATGGCAACCCGCTCCAGTATTCTTGCTTGAACAATCCCATGGACAGAGGAACCTGGCGGGCTACGGTCCAGAGGGTCACAAAGAGGCGGACACAACTCAAGTTACTTAGCACACACGCACTTGTGAAATAGATGGCTGGTGGGAAGCTGCTACATAAAACAAAGAGCTCAGCTCAGTGCTCTGTGATGACCTAGAGCAGTGGGATAGGAGGCGGGTGGTGAGAGGGAGGCTCAAGAGGGATATATGTATACTAACACCTGATTCACTGTGTCGTACAGCAGAAACCAACACAACACTGTAAAGCAATTTTCCTCCAGTTGAAAATAATTTTTAAAGTTCTGTAGAGACTCGAGATGGGGGAAGCTCTTTCAACATTGAAGACACAGGAAGGAGGTGGCATTGGAGCCTGCCCTTGAAGGCTAGTGGTGGAATTTGGACATGGTGGAGCTGGGAGGTAGAAGTCCCTGAGGTGAGTAAAATAGATGCAGATCAATGTGTTCTTCAGAGGATTCTTGAGAATTCAGTTTTGATCAGTGGTGCCCAAGTAGGGACTAACTTTGCCCTCCAGGGAACATATGGCAATGTTGGCCCTAGTGCCAATGCAGGGGACATAAGAGACATAGGTTCCATCCCTGGGTTAGGAAGATTCCCTGGAGGAGGGCACGGCAATCCAGTCCAGTATTCTTGCCTGGAGAATCCCATGGACAGAGGAGTCGGGAGGCCTACAGTCCACAGAGTCACAAAGAGTTGGACATGACTGAAGTGACTTAGCACATATGCATAGAGACAATTTTGATCGTAACAACTTGGAAAATGCTAATGGCATCCAGCAGAGAGAGCCCACAGATGCTGCTAAACATCCTTCAGTAGACAAGAAGCCCCTCCAACAGAGGATTATCCAGCCCAAGGTGATAATGGTGCCAAGTCAGACCTCAGTTTCTTTTTTTTTTAATAAATTTATTTATTTTAGTTGGGGGCTAATTACTTTACAATATTGTAATAGTTTTTGCCATACATTGACATGAATCAGCCATGAGTTTACATGTGTTCCCCTTCCTGGACCCCCCACCCACCTCCCTCCCCATCCCATCCCTCTGGGTCATCCCATTGCCCCGGCCCTGAGCCTTTGTCTCATGCATCGAACATGGAATGATGTTCTGTTTCACATATGATAATATACATGTTTCAATGCTATTCTCCCAGAACATCCCACCCTCACCTTCTCCCTCAGAGTCCATAAAATTGTTCTATGCATCTGTGTCTCTTATTCTGTCTCGCATATAGGGTTATCGTTACCATCTTTCAAATTCCATATATATGCATTAGTATACTGTATTGTTGTTTTTCTTTCTGGCTTACTTCACTCTGTATAATGGGCATTTGGTAAGAAAATTTTCCCCATCCTTCAATTCCTGAGATAAGCACTCACACTTACTACAAGGTTTTCCATAAATACCATTTTTTCCTCATCATTCATTTCAAGCATCATCTTGCTCAGTCACTCAGTCGCGTCCGACTCTTTGCAACTCCATCTACTGTAGCCCACCAGGCTCTCCTGTCCATGGGATTTCCCAGACATGAATACTGGAGTGGGTTGTCATTTCCTCCTCCAGGGTATCTTCCTGACCCAGGGATCAAACCTGCATCTCCTGAACTGGTAAGTGGATTCTTTACCATTGGGAAAGTCTTCAAGCATAATATTATTACCATTTTTTGATCTCTTACTATATACTAGATGAGCTTCCCCGGTGGCTCAGTGGTAAAGAATCTGCCTGCAATGCAAGATTCAGGAGATGCCAGTTCAGTCCCTGGGTCAGGAAGATCCCCTGGATGAGGGTATGGTAACCTACTCCAACATTCTTGCCTGGAGAATCCCATGGACAGAGGAGCCTGGTGGGCTAGAGTCCTCAGGGTTCCAAAGAGTCAGACACGACTGAAGCAACTTCACACGTGTGCACTAGATGACATGCTAAACTCTTTACATGCCTCATCTCATTTTACCCTCAGAACAACCCTCAGAGGTGGGTAGCATTTTAGAGACAAGAAAACTAAGACTCAACGAGACTAAGGCCACATGGCTGCCAAACTGTGGCAAAGAAAGTAAATCTGGTCCACCCTACACTGCCCCTCCCTGCAAAAGCATTCACCACCACCCCCTCCCCAGACTTCCCTGGTGGTTCAGTGGCTAAGACTCTGCACTCCCAATGTAGGGAGCCCAGGTTTGACCCCTGGTCAGGGAACTAGGGAACCAGATCCTACATACTGCAACTAAGACCTGCCACAGCCAAATGAATTGATTAAATATTTTAAAATTTTTATTTAAATGAAGCAGTCACCCTCTCGATGACAATGACAGTTCCATTCATTTTTTTATCTGAATAATTTAGGGTTTGTTCGTCTGATTCCAAGTCAGTTGGGAGAATTTTCTTATTATCATATTTCCAACTCCTGGTAGAGTGCCTTGAACACAGGAGGTGCTCAATAAAAGAGAGACAGAAAGGAGATTAACGTCTGCCAGGGGCTGGGGTGAGGAGGAATGGCAGTGACTGCTAATCAGTATGGGGTTTCTTTCTGAGGTGACGAAAATGGCCTGTGAATTTTCACAGTTTTGTGACTGTACCAAAAAATGAATTGTATAACTTTAAAATGTGAAATTTTATGGTATGTAAATTATATCTCAAATATTTATATGCACACAGACATATGTCAACAGACTTCAAACAGGGTTGCAGTTTAAGCACATCATCTCTTAAATTTCCTAGGGGCTGAACTTTCAAGACAAAAACAATAGTTTGTTGACATTGCTGGATCAAACTTTTCCTGAAGGCTATATACATATGCTGCTGCTGCTGCTAAGTCACTTCAGTCGTGTCCGACTCTGTGCGACCCCATAGACGGCAGCCCACCAGGCTCCGCCGTCCCTAGGATTCTCCAGGCAAGAACACTGGAGTGGGTTGCCATTTCCTTCTCCAATATATATACACATATATATAAACATATATCTACGTATATATATACATATATATAAATGAATGAATGTATAAATGAATGAATCATTCTAAGCACTTACTATAAGACACTGCCATGATCAATAACCCATTAATTTCCATGATCATTAATTATAGTTGCTCACTTGCATAGAATTCTAATAGATATGTTTTCTCAGTTGAGGCTTTTGACAGCCCCAAAGCATTAAAATAGGGCAGATATGACTATTCATGTTTATTCCAGGGGGAAAAATCTCAAGAGAGATTTAAGAAATTTTTCTGAGGTTACACAGCTAGGAATGTCCTCCATTTTCTGTTATGTTCTTGAATTCTGGTAATCTGTTCCTCTGTACTTCACAAAAGCTTGGCAATCTGGTGAATTTTTTTCCATCTCAGGCCAGATTGTGTGTCTATAAAATATTACCCTTGACCAAACCACAATATCGGACTTCAAACAGAGGTGTAGTATAAACACATCTGTCTTGAATTCCCCAGAAGTTGAGCTCTCACAACAAAAATAATAATTTTGCGACACTGGCATGGCCGGATCAAACCTTTCCTGAAGGCCAGCATACTGTGGGATGTTTTAGTTATACAGCTGACCAATTCTATTACTTAAGTCAGATTGAATTTCTGTTGCATAGACATGCAGAAAACTCCAAGGTCTTGACTGATACACCATCACCCCTTTGGTTCATGTTATATCCATGGTGCACCATAGAATTAATCACCTTTGAATCATTTTTATTTGTTCAGGCAGCAGATACTTGTATCTACCTGCCAGGGGCCAGGCTGGGCTTGAGTTCGTGAAACAATCTTGCTTCCTTCAAGATCAGCTCTGACTGTATCTTGACTCAAAATTCTTTTCAAACACAGCATCTCAGGCTAGATCTGGAAGTGGACTGATTCTTAACGTAACCAGGGCAGGTCTGGGAACTGGCCTAAATTCAGCAGGAATTTGTTCAAATGAAAACTGTGATTTGTCAGTGTTATTAGTCTGCAAGGAGTAGCCCTTTGAAGATTTCTTGTTTGCAGGGAGCTTTTCATTTAGTTAATTATAAGGCTGTGACTTGAAGGGTTCCAGAAGCCCCCTCGGTGAGGACTAGAGGGAAGGGATTACATGAGTGATTTTCTCTTGGCTACAACACCCAGAACATGTGAAAAAGCTTGTTTTAATGCCTTCTGCCTGAGGTGAGTATTATCTGTGCTGTGCTGGGCTTAGTTGCTCAGTCGTGTCCTACTCTTGGTGACCTCATGGACTGTAGCCCACTAGGCTCCTCTGTCCATGGGATTCTCCAGGCAAGAATACTGGAGTGGGTTGCCACGTCCTCCTGCAGGGGATCTTTCCAACCCAGGGATCGAACCTAGGTCTCCCTCATTGCAGGCGGATTCTTTACCAACTGAGCCACCAGGGAAACCCAAGTATTATCTGACTCTGGCATCAATTTTCTCAGCCTGCCTTTCGCAACGTGACACCACAGTCTCTACCCCCATGATACCTTGGGACACCAATGGGCTGGGGAGCCAGAAAGGGAGGATTTAAATGCCACCCAACCATATCCTAGCCCTGTGACCTTGAGACACTTATATACCCTCTTTGTGCCTCAGTACCCCCCATCTGGAAAATGGGAGAAATAAGAGTAGCTGCCTCCTAGGGTTATTATGAAAATTAAATGACATCAGCATATAAAACATTCAGTAAGGCACCTGGAAGACAATAAAAGTTCAATAAATGCTACCTCTTATCATTGTTACTATCAATTATCCCCCACACTGAACAATCTCTTCCTCCTCTGGATCCCCATCACCCATCTTGTCTCCATCACGTCCTCATCACATGCGCTCTGATATGGTTATTTATGCCCTTGTCAACATCTCTCCTGATACAGTATGAGGCCCTGAAGGCCAAGGCCGTGCTGCATGTATTTTTGACACTATTTCCCATCCCTAGTCAGGCTGCAGGAAAGATCCAGGCTGCTGCCTTGCTTCTGTCTGCTTCCTCCCCACCATCCTGGGTCCTGCAGAATGTCCCTCACGCCCCTCACCTTTCCCACTCATCTTGCTCATCACATGCACACACATTCATGCTCATCTCATGACACACTTTCAGCCAATGATTAAAAACAAGTGGTATTTATGTAAATGCATGGCTGAGTCCCTTCACTGTTCACCTGAAACTATCACAACATTGTTAACCCACTATAACCTCAGTACAAAATGCTTTTAGTGTTAAAAACAATAAAATAAATTTTTTTAAAAAGTGTATTCAGTACGTATCAAGTTTCAATTATGGAAGGAGAAAAAGTGTCGATTATCATGCCTACAGTTCACTTAGAATGTGTTGAGAGGGTAGATCTCACATTCTGTGTTTTTTTAACCACAACTTTTAAAAGAGCAATGAAATACTGATACATGCTACAGTGTGGATGAGCCTTGAAAACACTCTAAGCTTAAGAAGCCAGCCAGACCATGGGACTTCCCTAGCAGTCCAGTGGTAAGGATGTCGTGCTTTTACTGCCAAGGGCATGAGTTCAATCCCTGGTTGAGGAAGGAACTAAGACCCCACAAGTCGTGCAGCATGGCCAAGTAAATAAATAAATAAAACCAGAACCAAAAGGCCACATATTGTGTGATTCTTTGTATGAAATGCATAATAGGCAAATCCATGGGGTAGAAAGTAAATTAGTAATTTTCAGGGCTGAAGGGATAACTGCTCATGGCTATGAGTTTCTTAGGGATGGCGAAAATGTCCCAATACGAGACAGTGATGATGGATACACAATTTTGTGAATATACTAAAGCCAATGAATTGCACACTTTCAAAGGGTAATTTTATTGGTATGTAAATTATGTATCAATAAAGCTGATTTGAAACAAAAACAAACAGCATTGAAAGTACCCAATACTTCTGAGGTGACCTAAATGGGAAGGAAATCCAAAAACAAGGGGATACATGTATTCTTATGGCTGATTGACTTTGCCATACACTAGAAACTAACACAACATTGTAAAGCAACTATACTTGATTTAAAAAAAATTTTTTTTTAAGCTCCCAGAACCAGGCTACCCATCTTGAGGAACCTCTGTCAGCAAGCAACAAAAATGACGGCGGGGAACTGAAGCAGAAACAGATGTGATTGGATGGACTCCGAGCAGCAGCTTACACAGGATGGAAAGGCTGAAAACTCAAATTGGAAGTAGGATTGGGATCAGACAACAGGAGCCAAGCTCCCTCCTTGTCTCCCCAAGCACCCTGTGGGAAGACTATGCTGGACTGTAAGAATCGGCAGAGGCCAGGCCTGGGGAGAACTCTGATTGGCCCAATGTGGTCACGTGACCATCATCAGTCAGTCCCACCAAGATACAGCGAGTGAGGGGAACAAAATTCTCCAAACGGAAACTGAGGTGCTTTAAAGAAGAAGGCTGGGCTTCCCGGGTGGCACTATTGGTAAAGAACCCACCTGCCAATGCAGCAGACCTAAGAGACGTGGGTTCGATCCTGGATTAGGAAGACCCCCTGGAGGAGGGCATGGCAACTCACTCCAGTGTTCCTCCTTGGAGAATCCCGTGGACAGAGGAGCCTGGTGGGCAAAGAATCAGACATGACTGAAGCGACTGAGCACACATGCACACATGCAAGGAAGGAGGTTAAAGGCTAGCTGTCTTAGCTCAGGTTGCCATAGCAAAATACAATAGACTGAGTGATAGGCATTTACTTCTCACAGTTGTGGAGGCTAAGAAGTCCAAGGTCAAGGTCAAGGTTCGGGTGATTCGGTTCACCACGAAGGCTTCCTGGCTTGCAGATGGCCACCTTCCTGCTGTGACCTCACATGGCAGAGCGAGCTCTGATGTCTGTTCTTCTTATAAGGGCACTAAGGCCATCGTGGGGGCTCCACCCTCATGAACCCCTCTAAACCTAATCACCTTCCAAAGTCCCCATTCCCTAACACCATCTCATTAGGGGTTAGGCTTTCAATATAGGAATTCTGGGAGGACAAAAAAATTTAGTCCATAACAGAAGTGAATGTGGCAAGTGTCATTCCCACAACTGTGGGTCTTAAAAGTAACAGTGAGGGGGGTCAAAACCCCCTGAAACTAATGACCCCAGGATCTGCAGTTTTGTATCCTGACTTTGGTTCCCACTGTCTTTAAGCAGGTCCTTGAGCCTCCCTTGGACTCAGTTTCCCCTTCCTGCCTCCCAGGGCTGTTGTCTTGAGAATCCAAGGTCACATGCATGACGTGACAACAGGATAGCGCTGGTACATGATGGCTGGGACATGGAGGGTGTTTCCTGCTTGTCTGGGAGGGTGAACCTGGCCAGGGCAGGCAAGGTGGGCCAGGTGTTGGTCCTCAGGAGGCAAGTCTGGCCATGGCCAGAGGCCTCCATACTGGGAGCACGGATGTCAATGTTGCCATGGGAACCACTGATCCCATTTTAATTACTCTTACTGGCCTGAAGTGCTGGCCCTGGGTTCTCAGTCTCAGCCAGGCTGGAAGATACAACTCCCCAGCAGAGGAAGGCCAGCTCTGGCAGGGATGTGTGATCACACCTGACAGACACTTGACTCACAGGGCTTGGCCGAAACCTGACTTGGTGAGTGCACTTGCTGTTCCCCAGGGGATAGTTCTAGTGCAATGAGCTGATTTACCGGATGCTCTGGTTTCATTCGCATTTTAGAATGCGAGGATATCATCTGTCTTCCCCTTCTTTCTCCTTCTTCCTCCCTCGTGAAAACACCTTATTAGACCTTTTGGGCTCCATCTTTTAAAATATTTTATTAAATATTATTTTATTTTATTTGGCTGCATCAGATATCATTGCATCATGAAAGATCTTTATTTGTGACATGCAAAGTCTTACTTGCCACATGTGGGATATAATTCCCTGACCAGGGATTGAACCTGGATCCCCTACATTGGGAGCACAGAGTCTTAGCCACTGGACCACCAGGAAGTCCCATCTCAGTTTTATTTCTGGTCACTCCACTGGCTTCACATACACAGTTAATTTCATCATACCTCTGGACCTTTGTCCTTGCTGTCCCTTCTTCTCTGAGGCCAAACCAGCTTATCCCCACTCCCACAACCAAAACTTAGCTCGAGAGTCACCTCCTCCAAGAAGTCCTCCTGACCACCTCCTGTCCCTAATTATATGCTCCATTTCTGGGCTTCTTTGTATAAGGCCATTTATGAACATCCATTTGATATCAATTTATCCATTTCCATGCCTGACTCACCCATGACACCATCACCTCATTTTTGCCATTGAACCTCCAGCTCTGAGGGTGACACATAGCAACAACTCAGCTAAGCAAAGAATGAATCTTGGGAGCTGACTACAGACGTATCACAAAGGCAAAGGGACAGCAGGGAAAGTCACACAATATAAGGGGGTTGGTTGGAGGAAAATGGCATGAATCCCATGCACGGGATCAAGGTCCCCACTCAGCTCCTCCCCCATTTCAGTTCAAGGGCTCTCATATTTCCGCCCTCATGGTCCACCACCTCCCACCTCCAGGCCTCTGCATGTGCTGTTTCCTCTCCCTGGATTGGCCTCCCCTCAAAATGCCCTCCAAGCTCTACCTGCTTTGTCAAACTCCTATATGCCCACAGGAGTTATATTTAACTACAGCATCTTCTCTTCTTCCAGGAAGCCTTCCCTGATTCCCTTCTTCCATTTCTTTGGACTTGCCTATTCCCAGCTTAAAGCCTCTGTCACACTACATAACAGTTACATGTGGAGGTTCTGTCAGACCCTTTGGATAGTGTGATCTCCAAAGAGCAAAACCTGACTTCTATTCATCACGATATTTCCAGCACCTAGTCAGTGCCCAGCACATAGCCATCAAATTAATCAATGCTCCATCTTAACCTCCACAGGCTAACCACCAAGGGCCTTGAACAAATCAGCTCACCTTTGCATGTCTTAGTTTGCATGTCCACAAAATGGTGGTGACAGGTTGTTGTGAAAACGAAATGTGACAATACAGGTAGAACACTCTGCATCTAGCATGACATACGTGCTCAATACAAGTTACGTACCATGACCCTCCAGGGAGGCAACACTATAACAACTGTTAAAGGTAAGATGTTGATGAATTCCTGTTATTAAGACAAAAGTCTGGCTAGAGGAGGAAGTATGAGATCAAGAGGCTGTTTATTCAATAAATGGTTAAAGCATCACTATCAGATATAGAGAAGAAAATCTCCTGAGAGTGAAAGAAGAGTGAGAATCTCCCATCACTGATTGACAGCTCACATTCTATTCCCCTTGCCACACTCCAAAATTCACAACAACTGCTTTTAGAGCCCAGTTCAGCTCATTTTTATTCAAGTTTTGAGTAATAAGCCATACACGTGGCTCAAAAGTCAAAGCAGTATAAAAACGTTCACATGCTACAAATGCTGGAGAGGGTGTGGAGAAAAGGGAACCCTCCTACACTGTTGGGAATGTAAATTGGTACGGCCATATGGAAAACAGTACGCAAGTTCCTTAAAAAACTAAAAAGAACTACCATGTGACCCAGCAATCCAACTCCTAGGTACATATCCAATTGTTTGTTGTTGTTCAGTCGCTAAGTCCTGTCGGACTCTTTGTGACACCATGGACTGCAGCATGCCAGGCTCCTCTGGAGTTTGCTCAAATTCATGTCCAGGGAGTCGGTGATGCTATCTAACCATCCTATCCTCTGCTGTTCCCTTCTCATTTTGCCCTCAATCTTTCCCAGCATCAGGGTCTTTTCCAAAGAGTTGGCTCTTCGCATCAGGTGGCCAAAGTATTGGAGCTTCAGCTTCAGCATCAGTCCTTCCAGTGAATATTCAGGGCTGATTTCCTTTAGGATGGACTGGTTGGATCTCCTTGCAGTCCAAGGGACTCTCAAGTGTCTTCTCCAGCATCACAATTCGAAAGTATCAATTCTTTGGCACTCAACCTTCTTTACGGCCATGCTCTCACATCTATACAAGACCACTGGAAAAACCATAGGTTTGACTAGATGGACTTTTGTCAGACCTTTGTCTCTTTTTAATACTCTGTCTAGGTTTGTCATAGCTTTTCTTCCAAGGAGCAAGCATTTTTTTTAATTTCATGGCTGCAGTCACTATCTGTAGTGATTTTTGAGCCCAAGAAAATAAAATATGTCACTGCTTCCACTTTTTATATCCAGAGAAAACTCTAACTCAAAAAGATACATACACCCCAATGTTTATTGCAGCACTATTTGCAATAGCCAGGACATGGAAGCCACTTCTATCTACAAATGAATGGATAAAGAAGATACGGTACATATATATAATGGAATGTTACTCAGTCATAAAAACAATGAAATGCAGCAGCATGGGTGGATTTCTTGTTAACATGAGATTATCATGTTTAGTGAGTAAATCAGGGCTTCCCTTGTGGCTCAGCTGGTAAAGAATCCACCTGTAATGTGGGAGACCAGGCTTCGATCCTTGGGTTGGGAAGATCCCCTGGAGAAGGGAAAGGCTACCCACTCCAGTATTCTGGCCTGGAGAATTCCATGGACTGTATAGTCCATGGGATCACAAACAGTTGGACACAACTGAGCGACTTTAACTTTCTTTTCACTTGAGAAAAACGGTATCAGTTATATGTGGAATCTAAAAATATGATACAGAAGAACTTATTTACAAAACTGAAACAAACTCACAGACATAGAAAACAATACAGTTACCAGAGGGGAAAGGGGAAGAGGGATAAATTAGGAGACTGGATTAGTAGATACACAGCTATGGGTTTCCCTGATGGCTCAGATGGTAAAGAATTTGACTGCAATGCAGGAGACCCAGGTTTCTGGGTCAGGAGATCTCTGGGTCAGGAAGATCCCCTGGAGGAGGGGATGGAAATCCACTCCAGTATTCTTGCTTGGAAAATCCCACGGACAGAGGAGCCTGGTGGGCTACAGTCCATGGGATGCCAAGAGTCGGATGCAACTGAGCAACTAACACTTTCACTTTCACACTACTATATATAAAAGAGATAAACAACAAGCTACCACTGTATAGAACTGGGAACTATACTCAATATCCTGTGATAAACCATAATGGAAAAGAATCTGAAAAAGAATACATGTATATGTAAACATGTGTGTGTGTTTATGTATCAC
Source organism: Giraffa tippelskirchi (assembly GCF_054371585.1). Classification (NCBI taxonomy): domain Eukaryota; kingdom Metazoa; phylum Chordata; class Mammalia; order Artiodactyla; family Giraffidae; genus Giraffa; species Giraffa tippelskirchi. Next base: position 29,736,675 of record NC_137287.1, read on the forward strand.
TTTGCTCTACACTAGAAATTAATACAGCATCATAAATAAACTATAGCTCATTTTTTTAAAGATTTTAATTATTGGAGTATAGTTTCCCTGATAGCTCAGTTGGTAAAGAATCTGCCTGCAATGCTGGGGACTCCGGTTCAATTCCTGGGCTGGGAAGATCCGCTGAAGAAGGGATAGGCTACCCCCTCCAGTATTCTTGGGCTTCCCTTGTGGCTCAGCTGGTAAAGAATCCGCCTGCAATGGGGGAGACCTGGGTTCGATCCCTGGGTTGGGAAGATCCCCTGGAGAAGGGAAAGGCTAACCACTCCAGTATTCTGGCCTGGAGAATTTCACGAACTGTATAGTCCATGGGGTCACAAAGAGTCAGACATGACTGAGCAACTTGCACTTTTCATAGTTGCTTTACAATGTTGTGTTATTTTCTGTTGCACAGCAAAGGGAATTCATTTATACATAGATCCCCTCTGTTTTGGATTCTCTTCTCCTTTAGCAGAGGCATGGATGGACCTAGAGACTGTCATGCAGATTGAAATAAGTCAGAAAGAGGAACGCATCTATGTGGAATCTAGGAAAATGGTACAGATGAACCTATTTGCAAAGCAGAAACAGAGACACACATGTAGAGAAAAAAACATACGAACACCCAGAGAGGAAATGGGGGGTGGGATGAATTGAGAGATTGGAATTGACATACATACATTAATATGTATAAAACAGATAACTAATGAGAACCTCATTTATAGCACAGGGAACTCTATCTTCTCAATGGTTTGTAGTAACCTAAAACACATTTTTTTTAAAGGCACACATGGATATGTCTGTGGCTCCCACATCTGTCCCCATACATCTGCCCCACACATACACACGATCAATATATAGCCTCTTGGGGTACCTTTTCTTCGTCCTTCCAGTGTGTTCTTAATCAAACACATGTAAATCCAAATACATACTCCGATCCACCTCTCTCTGACACTGTCCTGAGCTTGGTTTTCGCCATTCAACATGTCACTCTGGGGACCTTCTCTATCAGGATATGGCATGTACCATTGTTGGGGGTGGAGAGCGGGACTTCACAGCTTACATCCCCACCCGCATCCCTCTGGTCTAAAGTGACCTTCCAGAAATGAATTCCAAGGGTGATTTTCTTCTGTTTAAACCCCTTCCACAATTTCCACTGCTCTAAAGAAAAACACCAAAACTTCACCTTCTCCCCAACTCCTAACCCCCAACCCCAGGCCCCCCTGAGACTTTGCCTGACCTGCCTGTTGACCTGTCCACATCCTTCTCCACTTTCTTTGCCACTTTTTCTCTGCTCTGGCCACGCCAGTCTCCTGTCCAACCCTCCAAAAATCCAGCCACGAACCCCTTGCCCAAGGCTTTCCCAGAACCATGCAGCTCCCTCTGCTGATCCATGTTCCACCTGCTCCTTTCCTTCAGCTGCTCTCTCCTACTTGTCCTCTGGGTCTCAGCTCTAGCAAGGAGGAACAGGAAAGTGTTCCTGACCCCTGACACAAAGCACCCCCCCCCATTGCATTCTTCACTCCACGTGGTATAAATATAATTTTATAAGTGACCCCACTACTTCTAGATGATTAGTGCCCAGGCTCCCCAAGGAGACACACAGCTACAGGGAAGAAGAAGCTTGTTCACCTTACTCATCACAGAATCCCCAATGCCTGTAAGCCCTTGGCACTGGTTTGCAGTAGACATGTTTATGGAAGGAAGGGAGGAGAGTGGTGAGAAAGAGAAAAAGACAGGGAGGGAGCAGAAAAGGAAGGAGGGAAGGGGAGGAAGCAAGGGTGAGGAGGGCTTGAGAGGAAAAAGGGAGAAGGAACAGAGGGAGGAGGGGAGGGGAGGGGACCGAGGGTCTGGGTATGAAATGGATTTATTAAGCAAACTTCCTGTACCTGGCACTACACTAGATGCTGGGAAGGAGCGAAAGGGAATGATAAATAGAAAAAGAAAAAAAAACACCCTGTTTGCAGTCTAGCTGGAGATGATTCATTTACACAAGAAAATGCAACCAGAGTTCAAGGTTCCAGAAGATCAGGGCACAGTACTGAACAAGCACACCCAGCAAATACACTCATGAAGACTGTGAAGCTTGTTTTGACCTATTTATAAAGCGTTTCTTCAAAGATTTCATAAACATGTGGTCCCAAGTGCTATATAATTAGAAAATCCTAATTCCTATTTCTAGACCTTTGCACTTTACCATTTCCCTTTAAATGTAAGCTATCTTTCTGGGGTTGTTTTTTAATCAAAAAAGCATCTTCATTTGAAATAAAGATCATCATTTTCTCCCCCAAACTCATATTTAGAGTGTTTAAACTGTTGGTTCAAGGGTGAGTGTCCAGGGCTTGGGCTTCCCTGGTGGCTCAGATGGTAAAGAATCCGCCTGCAATGAGGGAAACCTGGGTTCAACCCCTGGGTCGGGAAGATCCCCTGGAGGAGGACATGCCAACCCACTCCAGTTTTCTTGCCTGGAGAATCCCCATAGACAGAGGAGCCTGGTGGGGTACAGTCCGTGGGGTCGCAAAGAGTCAGACACGACTGAGCAACTAAGCTCAGCACAGTTCAGGGCAGCATGAAGCAAAGAGCCAGACAGCAGCTGGGGGTCTGGGGTCTCCCAGGCTGTGAACTAATTTTCCGAGTCATCCTGAGCAATCGATGCCCCCCTTCTCCAAGGGTTTTGATTTTCTCTTCCATACAAGGAGCTGAATGAACTAATGAATAAAGGATGTCCCAGCCCTAACAGTGATTATCTCCCTCTGCCCTGGTTGTTCCACCCCAAAAGAGAAGACCTTTAATGATGAGTACGAGCCCCTTTTATTTTTTTTAAAAAAAATTTATTTATTTGGTTGTGCCAAGTCTTAGTTGCTGCGTGTAGGATCTTTATTCATTTGTGGCATGCACGATCTTTAGTTGCAGCATGTGGGATCTAGTTCCCTGACCAGGAATTGAATCCAGGCCTCCTGCATTGGGAGTGTGAAGTCTTAGCCACTGGACCACCAGGGAAGTTCCACTGAGCCTTTTTCTTCACTAGCTGCCCTGAGATTTTCCTCCTCCAAAGAAAAGATGGGAGAGGACATCATTTCAGTTGAGGTTTCTAGAGTGTTTACAGAATCACAGCCTTCCCTCTGCTGGTGTGGACACCCCAGGGGATGCACCCAGTAAATGTCCTCTGAATTAGTGAAATGAGTGAATGAATGAACAAACTGACTTAACGAATCTTGCCTAGAAAAGCCAGCAAGCCTACCACCCCCTGCACAGAGTGGGACTGGGCTCAGTTCCTCAGGGCTTGCACTGCACTGCTTTCTCTGGGAACCAGGTTCTTTATTAATCCAATAAAATATTTACGGAGCATCTGTTATGAACCTAGCACTGAGAAATCTAACATTGAACAAACAAGCCTAAATAATCTTTTAGAACATAAATCAGATCACATTACTCTCCAACATAAAATCCTTCAGTAGCCTCCCATTGCAATAAATATAAGATTCAGAACCACCACACACCTCCCCACCCTGCCATGGCCTTTAAAGTCATGGTCAAGTCTTCCTCTCTTGTCGGGACAGGCCGACGAGTCAACGTAGGCACAAACGCGGGATTCCTCGGCTGAGAAAGAAGTAGATACAGACACAGCAGTGATCCTCTCAACCCCGCTGCGTCTCTATCTACTTCTTTCTCAGCCGAGGAATCCCGCGTTTGTGCCTACGTTGACTCGTCGGCCGGTCCCGACACTCTCTGACACTATCTATTGTCACTGTCCTCTTTGTCCCCTAGGCCCAGCTGCACCAGCTCAGATGAGATCAGCTGAGCCACAACCAACCCTCAGACCCAGCTATCATATGAAAAAGTAACTGTTGATCTAAGGTCCTGAGATGTTTTTGGAGGGGAGAGAGTTATTTGTTACACAGCTTTATTGCAGTAATAGCTGACTGAAACAGAGTGCCATCGTTTACTAGAAGCAGAATCTTAGGAAAGTCACTTAACCTCTTTGAATCTTAATATGCTTTAAATTTTTTGAAGATATATATGTCTCTTCTCCATTTACCTCCAGTGACAGTGAGACAACAAGTAAAAAAGGCTTTGAAAACCGTCAAAGCCTGTTGCAAATATAAGATAGAATATTCGGCAACAGTCTTGCCTACCCAGATCCAGGGGGAAGTCTGTTGCTCTCCTGACAATGAAGCATGCCTCAGCAGGCCAATAGCAGCCGTCTTATGAAGACATATTATGCCCAGCACATATACACTCTGAACCAAGGCCCACAGTCCCAGCCTGACAAAGATTAGGGCTTCAGAGAGACATTCCCACAGGCCAGCAATCAAAAGACATTTTTGCTTCTAAAACTATCTGTGGAAAACTATCATGAATACACACAAGGTTGGCAGCACAAAGTTGCCCATTATAACTTTGTTCATGATGGAAAATGAGAAACAAGCTGAATGTCCAACAACAAGGAACTGGGTACATCCATATGATGGAATATAATACAACCATTTAAAATAATGTCAGCTGAGGAATTTTTTTTGCAAGCAATGCTTGTTGGAAAACTAGAAAATTCACAGAGTTGATTCAGGAGCCAATTTGAGCAAAACAACAAAGCAAATAGCCAGAATTTCGGTTCCTCTATTTACACTTCAATCAAAGAAGCTCTATTTTTATTCATATTATGGATTGACTGTTTATGGCCCCACCTAAACGTATATGTTGAAGCCCTAATCCTCAACGTGATAATAATAGGGGATGAGGCTTTGGGGGTGATTAGGATTAGATGAAGTGATGGGGCTGGAGACCTCATGATGGGTTAGTGCCCCTATGAGGACACAGCAAGCAGGTGACTATCTGCAAACCAGGAAGCAAGCTCTCTCAGGAACCAAATTGACTGACATCTTGATTTTGGACTTTCCAGGCTCCAGAACTATAAGAAATAAGTCTCTGTTATTTGAGCCACTCAGTCTATGGTTTTCATTATAGCAGCCCAAGCAGATTAAGACAATCTGTCTAATAAATTTCATTTCCAAAGACGGTGCTTTGCAGAAACGGTCCAGGAGCTGCTTAAACAAGTTTGAAAACCATCACTAGAGGAGAATGTCAAGGTGCCTCTGCTGAGCTGTGAAAGAGAAACGGCCAGTTACAAAACAGCATGTATAGCATTATTTTAGTTTGTAATAAGGAGAGAGAGAGAGAGAAAAAAAAAAAAAAACAGACAAGATAAATACGCCCCAATATGTTAGCAGCGTTTATCACTAGGAGGTTAGATTAAAAGTTTCTTGCTTTGATGAATGCTTTTCTACCTTTTCCAACTCTCTCCTTTTAAATTTTAATCTTTGGCTGCACCACATGATATGTGGGATCTTAGTTCCCTGACCAGGAATCAAACCTGTGCCCTCTGCACTGGCAGCATGGAGTCTTAACCACTGGACCACCAGGGAAGTCCCGATTAAAAGTTTCTTTTGATTGATTTTTGGCTTCCCTGGTGGCTCAGATGGCAAAGAATCTGCCTGCAAATGCAGGAGACCCAGGTTCGATTCATGGATCAGGAAGATCCCCTGGAGGAGGGCACGACAAACCACTCCAGTACTCTTGCCTGGAGAATCCCATGGACAGAGGAGCCTGGAGGGCTACAGGTCATGGAGTCGCAAAGAGTCGGACATGACTGAGCAACTAACGCTTTTTCATTGCTTCTTTTTGCTTATTGAAACATTCTAAACATTTGATGATGAATAAAGCTATAGGAATAAGAAGCAATACACAAATATACTTTTTCTGTGTGTCTATAATAAATCAGTCACGCCATTACGAGGAAAAGTGAACTCATGGTCTTTGGGATCCAAGAATTAGTTTCTGTAAATGCAATCCCTCCTCCCCTCCCCAACACCCCAGTTGGAACAGACATTCAGAGACACACATCAGCTCAAAGCCTAGAGGGGCTGGCTATTCTCAGGGGTGTGATGAGCGCTGGAGAGAAGGCTGCTTATGGAAGGAGTCACCTGACAAGGAAACTAGGGAGCCATGACCACTAAGTGGTCAATCCTAGTGTGGTCATTGGCTGGAGTGCTGGTTGGGGAGAGCGTGGGCAGCCCCCCAGGAAGAGATGCAAGTTAAAGATGGAGACTGAGGAGGCAACTTACCAAGCCCACAGGGAGAAACAAGTGGAAATATCAAGCAGGAGGGAGGGACAAAACAACAATGCACACCTTCTAGCTTCAGTTTTCTCATCTCTTAAAAGGAGATTGTAAGGAATCTTACAATTCCTACACTACTATTTTAAGGAAAGAGCATCAGAAATATGCGCAGACCTGTTCACCTGAACTTAGTACATAGTAGGTGCTCAATACATGTCTTCATTTATTCCCTGCCCTCTGGGTATGACAATAAGACAAGCGCACTTGACAAAATGAGTTGATGAAAGGCATCATGCTTTATACTGTGGACTCTGGAATTATACGGTGGCCTCCAGAATTATCATCTCTGGACTGTCATCCCTGCTTCACCGATGAATGGCTGTGTCATTTGAGATCTGTCATTTAACCTCTCTGACCCTTGGTTTCTTCATCTCCAAAATAGAAGTAATAGCAGTAGGGATGCCTATCATGCAGAGTGATTTTTTTAGAATTAAGTAACATTTAAAAATGTGAAGTACTCAGCACAGAATCTATTCAGTCCCTAGGATGGGTCCTGTAAGAAATATCTACTATTATATTTCATACCATAAAAAAGAATTAAGAAAAAAGTTCCACTGGGCTGGTGGGAAAGTGTCAAGAAAAACGAAGTGGGTAACATAACCCCCATCAAACCACCATGCATGCACACACTGCTACTATGCTATCTTCTAAAAACACAAATCTATCCACATCACCCCTCATTCGATGGCTACCCATTGCCCTCTGGATAAAACCAAGGTTCCCTAAGCAATCTGTACTCTGCCCACATTTCCTGTCTCATGAGCTGTTATTTCCCCCATGTGAACACTATGCTGTCTTTAAGGATTGAGATGCTCTGACTCTGTGCCTTTGCACTGTCTGTTCCCTCTGCCTGCCATGCCATTCCCCATGCCTATTTTCACACTCTGTACATTTCCAGTTCACCGTTGCCTTCCCGAAAACTCATCCTTCAAGTTTCAATCCATCTTGTCCCTTCTGAACGGTCGTGCATGATTATCTCTCCACTATCCCAGGCTGAGACCAGATCATGTGCTCATCACTTTAATAACAATTCTCAGAAAGCCTAAACCCTGAGGTTGTCTCTAACCTGAGGCAGTAAGAGAGGAATGTTGCTGTTCAGTCGTTAAGTCCTGTCCAACTTAACAGAACTGCCCCACGTCAGGCTTCCCTGTCCTTTACATCTCCCAGAATTTACTCAAACTCATGTCCATTCATTCGGTGATGCCATTCAACTATCTCCTCCTGTCACCCCCTTCTCTTCCTGCCCTCAATCTTTCCCAGTTTCAGAGTCTTTTCCAATGAGTCAGCTGTTCACATCAGGTGGCCAAAGGATTGGAGCTTCAGCTTTAGCAACAGTCCTTTCAATGAATATTCAGTGTTGATTTCTGTTAGGATTGATTGGTTTGATCTCCTTGCTGTTCAAGGAACTCTTAAGAGTCTTCTCCAAAACCACAATTCAAAAGCATCAATTCTTCAGCGTTCAGCTTTCCTATGGTCCAACTCTCACATCCATTCATGACTACTGCAAAACCCGTAGCTTTGACTATACAGACCTTTGTCCTGCAAAGTGATGTCTCTGCATTTTAATACTCTGTTTAGTATTAGTATTGTCATACCTTTTCTTCCAAGGAGCAAATGTCTTTTAATTTTGTAGCTGCAGTCACCATCTGCAGTGATTGTGGAGCCCAAGAATATAATATCTGCCACTGTTTCCACTTTTTCCCCATCGTGTAAGAGAGGACTAGGTCTTACTTACGTCTATTTAGCCTATGTCAGGTCCTCTATGAGTGAGAGATAAGAATAAATTAATGAATCAAATATTCAATAAATCAATGTCCTTATGCCTCCTGATGGCTAAGAGCACTTAGAGCCAGGGGCTGGGGTTCCAACCCGACCTCAGCACCGATGAACTTGGCATCCTTGGGCCAATGACTTCATCTTTCTGTAAGTCAGGTTCTCACCTGTCATGTGAGGCTCATCTTAGTTCTACCTTCCTGCATTGTCATGAAGATTAATCAATGTCTGAGAAGCACTCCAAACACCGCCTAGCACAGAGTAGGCACCATATAAGCACTTGCTGTTTTTATTTGAAGGCCTTCTTCCACATGCCACCTTCTCAGAAAGACCACTCCTGTCCACCTTATCTGTGATATCCCACATACACCATCACTCTCTATTCTTCTGCCCCGTTTAATTCTTTTCACAAACCCTATCATTTGGCAAACTTGCATGATTTTCTTATTTATTTCAAATTGATTATTAGGACATCCCTGTTGGTTCAGTGGTTAAGAATCCACCTGCCAATGCGAGCGACACAGGTTCAATTGCTGGTCTGGAAAGATCTCATATGCCATGGGGCAACTAAGCCCAGCTGCCACAACTACTGAAGCCCTCTTGCCTAGAGCCTGTGCTCTGCAACAAGAGAAGCCACTGCAATGAGAAGCCCATGCACCACAGCTAGAGTAGCCCTCATTCACTATAACTAGAGAAAGCCGGCATGCAGCAACAAAGACTCAGTGCAGCCAAAAAAATAAATAAATAATTCTTTAAAAATAAATGAGTATTAGTCTTTCCCACTAGCATATCAAGCCTGACAATACATGGTTCCTAAAACAGGCTCAGTGTACAATAAACGGTCAATAAACATTTGTCAAGGGGCTTTGCAAGTGGCTCAGTGGTAAAGAATCCGCCTGCCAAGCAAGAGACACAGGAAACACGGGTTTGTTCCAGGGATTAGGGAGACCCCGTAGAGAAGGGAATGGCAACCCACTCCAGTATTTTTGCCTGGAAAAATCCCATGGATAGGGGAGCCTGGTGGGCTACAGTCCAAGGGGTCACAAAAGAGCCAGACACAACTTAGGGACTGAGCATGCACACAAACATTTGTCAAAGGAAGAGGACAGAAAGGAGGAAGATGTCAATTCTTCCTTGAAGACATAAGATTCTGACTGGAGGAGACTGAAGATTGGGGAGATCACTCCAATACATCAATGGGTAAAAATAATCGGGAAGAATCGACTGCAAACCAGCTGAAGGGGCCTTTAGAAGAGTCTCAACATTTACAAAGAGGGACAGGGCTATGGGGCTGCCAGAGGAAATGCACAGAGACAGTGGAATAAACCACTGAGTCCAGCCTAAACAGGTTACAGAAAGTTCTCTGGAGGCCAGAAAATCATTTTAATTGAGTGATTCCACCTTGAGAAAGCAGAAGTTGCAAAGATGTCATTTCCCCAGGATTCTGTATTAATTATTTCCTGGCCTAAGGCATTCCATGTTAATTGGCCTCAACTGGAAGATTTCATGTTTATGTTTGTGTTGGCAAAAGTTGGGGGGCGGGGAAATGTATTATTTTAAAAAATCACTTAAATCCTCAAGATGACACTGCTGCCACCTTCCAGGGTAGACCAGTTGCACAGACCTGCAGAATACTAAATAGCATCTCTAAATGCTATATTGATGTGTATATGTACCTCTCCTACAATTCTGAGAAGGAAATAAATGTTAGGTCCTTGTTTTCCTTCCTTTTGCATATTTCTCCATCTTTAGTCTCACAGTCTAAGCTGCCTAAAATAAAGTTTCCCTCTCAAAGCTTCCTCCTTTATAAACAAAATAGCTAGTGGTCAGTAATAAAACCTGGGAAAAATCATTTGGAAAAAAAATTATTTTCTAATCAGGAGAAAAATAGAGGCATATAGACCCCTCCACCACCACCATCCTTATCTGGTATGAGCACTGACTGCTAACAGTTCTCAGCTGTTATTTTTCCCTAGAGCAGGGATCACAAAACTACAGCCCACAGGCCAAGTCAAGCCCACCATTCGTTTTTATCAGTAATTCTTTACTGGGACATGACCATGCCCATTAATGATTTATGTTTGGTCTATGGTTGCCTCCATAATAACTGAAGAATTGAAATTGCAATGGAGATTGTATGGCTTAACAAAGTCTAAAATATTTGCCCTCTGACCTTTTATGGAATCTGCCAACCCCTACTCCAGAGCAATATTGTCCAGTAGAAATATAATGTGAAGCAGATGCAAATTATTATATATAGAATCAGTAAACCACAAGGCCCTATTATACAGCACAGGGAAAAATATTCAATATCCTGTGATAAACCATAATGGAAAAGAATATGACAAGAATACATATAGATATATAGATATATATAGATATAGTTAGTTAGGACAGCAAGGAGATAAAACCAGTCAATCCTAAAGGAAATCAATCCTGAATATTCATTGGAAGGACTGATGCTGAAGCTGAAGCTCCAATAATTTGGCCACCTGATAGGAAGAACTGACTTATTGGAAAAGACCCTGATGCTGGGAAAGATTGAGGGCAGGAGGAGAAGGGGGCGACAGAGGATGAGATGGTTGGATGGCATCATCGACTGAATGGACATGAGTTTGAGCAAACTGCAGGAGATAATGAAAGACAGGCCGTCCATGGGATCACAGAGTCAGAAACGACTTAGCAACTGAACAACAACATATACCTGAATCACTTTGCTGTATAGCAGAAACTAATACAACATTGTAAATCAACTATACTTCAATACAATAAATTTAAACAAATGAATATAACCCAAATGAATTTCAAAAATTTTTAAAGAAATTATGTGAGTCACATATGTAATTTCAAATTTTCAAATAGCCATATTGGAAAAAAACAAAATTAATTTTTAAAAATCTATTTTATTTAACCTGGTATATTCAAAATGTTATTTCAACATGTAACCTACTTTATAATTATTAAGGAAATGTAGACATTTCTTTCTTCACACTAAATCTTCAAAATGTGATGAGTATTTTATACCTACAACACATCACAGTTAAACCTAGCCAGATTTGAAGTGCTTCATAGCTACATATGGCTATGAGCTACCATACTGGAAAGGACTACTCAAGAGAGTCTCCCTTGGTTGACTAGGAAAGGTTTTACCCAGAGGTTTTATACATGGGAAATAACATAAAATACACATATTGGTCACTGCCCCTGGTTCCCGGCACAGAGCCCCTGAAACCTTAGTAATTTCCTAAGTGATATGAGAACTAATAGCATCTTTTTTCATATTCTTTTCCATTATGGCTTATTATTGGAGGCTTCCCTTGAGACTCAGATGATAAAGACTCCACCTGCAATGCAGCAGACCCGGGTTCAATCCCTGGGTGGGGAAGATCCCCTGGTGGAGGGCATGGCAATCCACTCCAGTATTCTTTCCTGGAGAATCCCATGGACAGAGAGGCCTGGTGGGCTATAGTCCATGGGGTCGCATAGAGTCGGACACAACTGGGTGACTAACATACACATATTTTATTGCAGTATATTGAATACAGGTCCCTGGGCTATACAGTAGGACCTTGTTTGAAGTGTGAAAGTCGCTCAGTCATGTCCAGCTCTTTGTGATCCCATGGACTATACAGTCCATGGAATTCTCCAGGCCAGAATACTGGAGTGGGTAGCCTTGTCCCTTCTCCAGGGGATCTTCCCAACCCAGGGATCGAACCCAGGTCCCCCACATTGCAGATGGATTCTTTACCAGCTGAGCCACAAGGGAAGCCCAGGACCTTGTTTCTCCATTCTATATATACTAGTTTGCATCTGCTAATCCCAGACTCCAAGCCAGCTCCCCCCCCGACCCTCCCTTCCCCTTGGCAACCACAACTCTATTCTCTATGTCTGTGTAAATAAGTTCATCTGCATCATATTTGAGATTCTACATATAAGTGATATCATATGGTTATTTGTCTTTCTCTGTCTGACTTACTTCATTTAGTATGATAATCTCTAGATGCAACCATGTTGCTGCAAATGGCACTATTTCATTCATTTTTTTATGACTGAGTAGTGTCCCGTTATATATATACACCACGTCTTCTTTATCGATTCATCTGTCAATGCACATTTCGGTAATCTCCATGTCCTGGCTATTGCAAATAGTGCTGCTACAAACATAGGGGGACAAGAGGATCTTTTGTTCTAATATTTGGTCTTTGACCACAGGTCCTAACACAGAGCTCCTAAATTCTTTGAAATTTCCCTGATGGGTAAGAGGAATGTCTTTTGTTCTAATGAGGCAATGCTTCATGGGGTCCTGGATGGGGGCTGGTCACTAGAAGGACCAAACTATGATAAGAAGCTTGGGAGTTTCAGCCCCATTCCTTATCCTCCAGGAAGGGAAAAGTGAGGGTAAAAATTGACTTAAGGATCCATCACACTTATGGGATGAAGCCTCCATAAAGAGTCCATTGGTATGTGGATCAGAAAACTTCCAGGTTGCTGAAAACATGAGGGAGCTTGAAGCTGTGTATACCACCTCCCCACACCTTGCCCCATGTCTCTTTGCCATCTGGATGCTCCTCTGCATCTCATCAAGTTGTTGTTGTTGTTTTGTCGCTCAGTCGTGTCTTACTCTTTGCCACCCTATGGACTGAGACCCGCCAGGTTCCTCTGTTCATGGGATTTCCCAGGCAAGAATGTTGGGATGGGCTGCCATTTCCTTCTCCAGAGGATCTCCCCGACCCAGGAATCGAACCCACATCTCCTGCATTGGCAGACAGGTTCTTTACTGCTGAACCACCAGGGAAACCCACATCTCATCATACTTTTTTATAATAAACTAGTAAAAGGAAGGAAGTGTTTCCTGGGGTTCTTTAAGTCATTCTAGCAAGTTGTTGAACTCAAGGAGTAGGTCATGGGAAGCCTGACTTATAACCAGTCAGGCAGAAGTACAGGTGACATCCTGGGACTTGCAATTGACATCAGAAATATGTCTGATCTGTGATCTGAGCTTCCTCCCATTAATGTCATAATTGAACTATAGGACAACCAGCTGGTGTCACAGAGAATCGTTTGGTGTGGGAAAAATAACCCTACACATCTAGTGTGAGAAGTGGTGTCAGTGTGATCATAAAGGAGACTCACACAGGAAGAAGAGTAGGTTTATCCTACACAAAGCCACAGCCAACCATCACTAATGTGAAGATGTCAGAGATCAACCCCACAGCCTCAAGGTGATGCCAGCTCTGTGATGCTTCAGAGCTCGCCATGGGATCAGGCTGTAGCTGGGCTCCAGAGTAGACATGCTGTTTCCTTCCTCTCCTGCCCGCCTCCTGCCACCATCTCTCCCTTCTAGATCTTTCCTGAGATACCCCTCACCTCTAAAAAGTGACCTGTGCAAGAATCCCCATCTCGGGCTCTGATTCTAGGAAAGTTGTCCAAACATGAGGAGAAAAGAATACAAATATTTACTGAGTATCCATCACATGTCAGACGCTTAATAACTTATCTCATCACAAAGCTATGAGGTAGCAAATTTTAGCCCCACTTCAAAGATAAGGAAACTTACATAGATAAGTATACTCAGCCATTTAACAACATATTATGGGGTTATTTAAAATTATACTTGTGAAGATGTGTGATAGTACTTAAACACTTACAGTATAATGTTGATTTGGAAAAATAAGACAAAAATGTGCTATGTGAATACATGTGTCTTTATTTTTTTATTTTTCTGGCCAAGTTGTGTGGCATAGGGGCTCTTCCCCTGAACAGAAATTGAACCCGTGCCCCCTGCAGTAGAATCATGGAGTCTTAACCACTGGACCACCAGAGAGGTCCACATTTGCTTCTAAAATACAAACATTCTTTAAAAGCCTGAGGGGATATACAGCACAACGCTATCAATAACTTACTCTGGAGACTTCCCTGGTGGTCCAGTGGTTGAGAATCTGCCTTCCAATGCAGGGGATGTGGGTTTGACCCCTGGCCCAGGAGCTTAGATCACACACGCCGCAGAGCAACTAAGCCTATGCACCACCCCTACTGAGCCCATACACTCTGGGGCAGTCACACCACAACCAGAAGGAAGCCCACCAGTCACAACAACAACAAAGATTCCATGTGCTGTAGCTGAGACCCAAAGAAATCAAAAACAAACAAATAATTTTTTAAAAAAAATTTACTTTGGGCAATCAAAATGAATGGCTGTTTATGTTTATTAATGGCTGTTTATTCTACAATTTAATAAGACCCTGCAGGGACTCCCCAGTAATAGACCTCCTGTGTCCCCCACTTCTTGTTTATAAAGGAAGCCTCGGGCTCCTAGGCAGTCCCCAAGTTCCAAAGAGCAGACGCAAGCAGTTAATCATTAGAGAAGCAGAAAAAAAAGAAACAGAAAGAAAACAGTCAAGCACAAAAGGTAGTAATAACTAAGTAGATCAGCCATAAAAAGAGCCATAGGACCCCAAATTCCTCTGCAAAGGATGAAAATCATAGGCCAACTCATGTCCTTGAACTATTTTTCAAAAACCAGGACCCCACCAGAAAGAAACACAGAGACTCAAGGCTGGATGGAACCAGAGGGTTGATGATCAAGACACCAAAAAATATCACCCTGTTACTTCAGCACCATCCAAACAGAAAAGAAAGTCCATGAGTTGATCACATATCCTGTGACCTTCATCCCTTTAAAAATACTTTCCTAAAAACAATCAGAGTCTGAGTCTTTTGAGCACTAACCTCCCATGCTCCTTGCTTGGCACCTGACAATAATCACTTTACTCAAGACTTCCCTGGTGGTCCTGTGGCTAAGAATCTGCCTGCCAATGCAGGAGACACGGGCTCCATCCCTGGTTCGGGAAGATCTCACATGCTGTGGAGCAATTAAGCCCATGTGCCTCAACTACTGAAACCTGCATGCTTAGAGCCTGTGCTCTGCAACAAGAGAAGCCACCACAATGAGAAGCCCTCATACTGAAACTAGAGCATAGCCCCTGCTCACCACAGCTAGAGAAAGCCTGCATGCAGCAATGAAGACCCAGCACAGCCAAAAAATAATTAATTAAAAAAAAAACAACCACTTTTCTTCTTCACTACAACCATTAAATTGGCTCTGCTCCACATTAGGTGAACAGACGCAAGTTTGGTTCAGTAACAGTTCCTGCCATTCTGTAATTTCCATTTTTCCAAGGAGAGAAAGGGCTCCATTTCTGATGAGGTTTGGTTTGCCTTGAGTGCACTGTAGTATAATAGATAGAGCTTGGTTTGGTTTGGACTGAGTCAACCTAGGGTTCACATCCCAGCTACACCACTCTGAAGTTCTATGGCCTTGGGCAAAAGAGTTAACATCTCTAAACCTCAATTTTCACATCTGTAAAGGGTGGACAATGACATATCTCATAAGGTTGTTATGAGGGTTACATGTTGTTGCTCAGTCGCTAAGTTGCGTCTGACTCTTTGCAACCCCATGGATTGTAGCACATTAGGCTCCTCTGTGCTCCACTATCTCCTGGAGTTTGCTCAAATTCCTGTCCATTGAGTCAGTGATGGTATCCAACCATCTCATTCTCTGCCACCCGCTTATGAGGGTTACATGAGGGTTTGCGTTGGAAGTGCTCAGTATGCTGCCTGGCACATGGTAGGCTCTTGGTAGATGGTAGATCCATAAACAGAGGTTGTCCAGCCCCAAGAGTCATGGTCTTTACCCTACTCCATGTTCCTAGATGGAATCCCTAGATCCCCATCATGATCTTAAAAATCTTCTCAATTCAGGTTGCCCAAGGCTCTGCAGTAGGACCCACAACTGGCAATTTTTGAGCCAAGGAACAGTCCCCAAAGCAGGGGGATCACTCTCATTTGCATCCCTGTGTAACCATGCCACTCGAGTTCCACTTGCCAGCCTCCATTTCCCACTGTACACTAACAGCTCCAGGGGCTGGGAGTTCTTTCCCCCTTCTCCTGAACGTGATTAATTAGACTTAAATTGGCACAGTGATAGATGAGTTATCCTAAAGGCATCAAATATTTAAAACTGAATCCTCCTTTGACAAAAATAGTCCGTGAGTTTCAAGAGCTGCTGTCCTGCTGTCCCTGTTAGTGAGCACGTGATAGCTACTGGTGCTGAATGAATTCCTGCTAAGCACTGACCAATACCAAGGGCTAAGATACCCTGTTCACCTTTTGCTGTCCCTATGAAGGCAAAATGTGTGCTTTCCGCCTTTATCTTAAGTGACCAGACTTGTTTACAGCTGCTCCAAATAATTACGTCTGACCGCATCGCGTCGAGCACATCCCAGACCATGCACTCCTCTGATTAAGGGTTTCTAAATGGAATTCTTCCCTGGAAATGAGCCTGAAGTGGATTTCTTCCCTTGAACAAGCTACTGTCCCAGATACCCACATGGTCCTGGGAGAAGAATTTTTGTACCACATCACGCTTCCTTGATATACAGCCTTCCACCTTTCTTCTGGGTGTATCTGCTTCCCTGGTACCCACATGAACTTGCTCATCCTTGAAGTTCTTCTGGATTCTTCATCATGAACCCAAGTCCAGAGAAAAGAAAGAGTGAGTGTTAGGCTCTCAGTTGTGTCTGACTCTTTGCGGCCCCATGGACTGTAGCCCGCCAGGCTCTTCTGTCCATGGGATCCTCCGGGCAAGAATTCTGGAGTGGGTTGCCATGTTCTTCTCCAGTGCAGAGAAGAGTGACCTCCATTCTGGGGTCACCCTGGATTACTGTGAACTCCTCTCTTCTCTGAACCTCTGGATTGGTTGCTGGGAATAGCAAATACTTGAGCTTTCAAAGTCCTAGGGTCTCCATCACAACTGCTCAATTCTGCCCTTGGAGCACAAACAGCCATAGACAATACGTGAACAAATGAGCGTATCGGTGTCCTAATAAAACTTTATTTATAACATTAGCAGCAAGCAGCATTTGGCTTATGGGCTGTAGTTTGCAGACTCCTGCCCCAGAGACCTACAGTGGCCATTCTCAGTGCCCTGCTCAGATCCCTTTTACCAGCTGCTGATGGCTCCCAGCTGCCTTCTTCTCCACTTTGGCCAGCAGAGCCTTCTCTACTAAACAATTACTTCACCCCTACGCCCATCCAATGGGGTGGCCAGGGCCAGTGAATGGGTGACTTAGGGGAAAGTACAGAAGGCCAGCCACTTGTCTTAAGGCAGAAACCACTCTGTGGTACAACTGATGCTCCAGAGTTCCCTCTGGGATCAGGCAGAAGTCACTCTCCAATCAAGTCCAATACTTGCTTAGCTTTGTCTCTTTCCCCATCCTCCTTCCTCATCCCCCTTCTCCTAAGAGCCTCCCTTGGTAAATTAAACCCTCCCAAACCCCTGTCTCAGGCTTTGCTGCTAGGAAACTCAACTTGAGATAAGACATTAAAACCCATCCTGGTTCCCTACTGGTCTCGTCTTTCTCTCTTGGCTGTCTTATGCTTCCTAGGTTTATCTTTCCCAGTACGACTATGAGTTCTTAGAGGCTGAGGAGTGAAATGGAGGATGCACCCTCAGCACATAGTATAGGACAAAGAATGCAGGCTTTTTATGTTAACAGGCCTGGGTTGAAATTCTGGCTCGGTCACTGACTTGGTTTGTAACCTAATGACAATAACAGTTAACAGTAGCAGTGATATTGGTGACAGCAGGTACCACACAGTGGGCAGTGTATTGTGTGGCAGGCACTCTGCTAAGCCCTTCTTGTTAGTGATGTCCGCATTCTCCCAGCACTGCTATAAGGGACCCCTAGGCTCAGAGACTGCCCAGGTCACCCAATTTACGGATGAGAGTAAGGATGGCTACCTCAAAGGGTTGCTGTGGTAACTAACATGAAGGTCAAAGTGTTCAGCAACCAGCAGATGCTACCAAAATATTTCACTTTATTATCAGTTCTTTTTATTAGTAGACTGGTATCCCAAACAAGAAATATTTCTATTTTTAAAATATATTTATTTTTATTTATTTGACTGTACTGGATCTTAATCTGCAGCATGTGGGATCCAATTCACTGGCCAGGGATTGAACCCTGGCCCCCTGCCTTGGCAGCTCAGAGTCTTAGCCACTGGGCCACCAAGGAAGTCCCCATTTCTCATTCTTGATTTGATCCTTTTTCTAGCACTTTGCTATGTACACCACTGCCCCGTCCACCAAACGTCCCTCCCATAGCAGTGCCCTGCCAATATCTGTTCAGGCAGGAGGCAAAGGGGCAACAGAGGACGAGATGGTTGGATGGCATCACCGACTCAATGGACATGAGTTTGAGCAAACTCTGAGAGATAGTGAAGGACAGAGAAGCCTGGTGTGCTGCAGTCCATGGGGTCACAAAGAGTCAGACACGACTGAGCAACTTAACAACAACAACAACAAAACTCACCTCTACACCCAGTGCTGCATCTGAAAACACCTCTGACTCTCTGTCCAATAACTTTCCTTCTGGCTGGAAAACACACTTGATCTCCTAGTTGCCTTGATGGTAACTGGTCGGAAAATACACCTTTTATTAGCTCCCCTATCTTGCTTACACCTACCTAACAGTGTTTTCTGGCATCACCTCACCCCAGAAAATCTTGTCTCAAGGTCAGCTTCTGGGGAAATTCAAGCCGAGGCAGTCCCCAGGCCTCTTGACACTGAAAAAGTTCCTACACTTTTCCAAACATCCATACTGAAATGTGGAGGGGGAGTACTTCCTATTCCTGCATAAGAAAATGTTTGCTCTCTGGCTAGAGATCTGGCTCTAAGAGAGGCAAGGTCATCTCACAGAGAACTGCCCCTAAAAGTCCTATAATTGCACTCCCTGAGCCTGTTCTTCTCTCTCCCTCTCCAGCTATTTCCATCCATTTCCTTCCTGTAATTCAAGAAACAGCCATGATTTTTAGGACAAAATAACCACATGGCTTTAGGCTTAGCACTCTTCCAGGCAGGAAGGAATCATGATAACAGTAATGTCAAGAGCAAATATTTCTTGAGTGCTCATCATGTTCCTCAAAGGAGGTAAGACTTTACATAAGTTAGTTTAGTTCTCCTAACAAGAAGAAATGTGGCTGTTTGGAGGCCAAAAGTACCTAGAAATCAGTTCAAAGTGGGCCAGTTCATTTAGTCAAAGATTTGCTGGGAAAAAAGAAAGGATTCGTTGAGCATCTACTAAGTTCCAGACAACTAAGTTATTCAGGGTCCCTCCTCTCTCAGAAGCCACATTCAAATAAGAGTGGTGGTTTTCCTGAGAAAACCATAATTCAAACAGACATGTGTACCCCAATGTTCACTGCAGCAATATTTACAATAGCCAGGACAGGGAAGCAAATTAGATGTCCATCAACAGATGAATGGATAAAGATGTTGTGGTGCACATATACAATGGAATATTACTCAACCATAAAAAGAGTAGGAAACGGCAACCCACTCCAGTATTCTTGCCTGGAGAATCCCAGGACAGAGGAGCCTGGTGGGCTGCCGTCCATGGGGTCGCACAGAGTTGGACAGGACTGAAGCGACTTAGCAGCAGCAGCAGCAGCATAAAAGGAATGACTTTGAGTCAGTTCTAGTGAGGTGGATGAACCTAGAACTTGTTATTCAGAGTGAAGTAAGTCAGAGAAAATCAAGTATCATATATAAACACAAATATATGGAATCTAGAAAAAATGCCATAGATGAACCTATTTGCACGGTAGAAGTAGAGATGCAGACATAGAGAACAGACTTGTAGACACAGCAGAGGAAGGAGAGGGTGGGATGAGTTGAGAGAGCAGCATTGAAACATATACACTACCATACGTAAAACAGACAGCTAACAGGAAGTTGCTGTATAACACAGAGAGCTCAACACCATACTCCGTGACAACCTAGAGGGGTGGGATAGGATGGGGGGTGAAAAGGAGGTTCAAGATGGAGGGGACACATGTATACACATGGCTGAGTCATGTTGTTGTATGGCAGAGCCAACACAACATTGTAAAGCGATTGTCCTCCAATTAAATGCATGAAGCTGCGCACCTAAAGTCAGTGCTCTGGGACAACCCAGAGGGATAGAGCGGGGAGAGAGGTGGAAGGGGGCTTCAGGATGGGGGAACACATGTATACCTGTGGCTGATTCATGTTGATGTATGGCCAAAACCATACTGTAAAGTAATTATCCTCCAAATAAAATAAATAAATTATTGTTTTAATTTAAATAAATAAAAAGAGCAATGGTTTTTCAACCAAAATGATTTTGTCCCCAGGGGCCATTTGGTAGCATCTGGAGACATTTTTGGTTGTCACAGCTGGAGGGAGGGGCAACTTGCATCTAGCGGGTACAGGTCAGGGATGCTGCTAAACGTTCTTCAATGCACAGGACAACCCTCATAGCAGAGAATTACCCGGCCCATGATGTCCAAAGTGCCAAGGTTGAGAAACCCTGTAGTAAAGGAAGGAGAAGACAGAATAACAAATGAACAAGCAAACAAAAAACCACTAAGTATTTCAAATTTGAACCTAAGCTAGGTTTCGGTTATCAATCTATAAAATGCTATTTACATCATACTGATGTAGATACATCAGTATCTACAAATGAAGGCAGGGCCATTTTTTAACAGGCTTCCCCTAACAGTATGGAGGTCTTGGCCGCACACCCAAGGGCAATCAGAAACAAGTTTCCCCTCTCCATCACATTCCAGAGCTCAACCTCGGGCTGAGCTTGCTGACTGTTATCTCTCATTTGCCCCTCCCTCCTTCCTTAAAGAGAGATGCATTGATGCGTCTATTCAATCAGTTTACACATCTTGGTTTTTTATTCTGCCTCATTTCACAAAGGGTTTCAGGCAGTGAAGCAAAATATAAATAAACAATCATACATCAAAACCAAGGACAACAGGTGTGTGGGGTTGTTTTCTTTATGGTTGTTGTCTGTTTGGAGTCTCTTATCTGAGGAGCTCCTGCTGAAATATGACACACGCGCACACACATACAAACACACATTCACTGCTCCATAGCGATACTGTGCAGTCTATGGATTGATTCCACCTACGACGTCCAACAGTGAACCCTCGATCCTAGACTAACCAATCAGAGCACTACTTCCTCAGTTAACATTATTGGTCCAGGGATGGGCACATGACCTACCAGAAACCAACCATAGACCACTCCCAAGTTTTTCCCCAAAGTTGTAGAGAAATAAGCTCTTTCCTTCTCCTCAGGTCTGGAGGCTAAGGACAATGTCAGATTAGGGCTGCTGAGGCCAACTTCCCTTCCCAGGGAAAGAGCTTGTCTAAAAATTAAGTGGAGAGAGGCACACAAAATCTAGAGATGAAGAGAGAGTCAGACCCCTGGGAACACTGGCTGAGTCCTAGCTATGCCTGAAATGCTTGACCCACTAAGTTCCTGTCTGCATTCGGTTTCTGTCACTTGAACCTAAAAGATTATGACATATTACAGGGCATACGCCAAGATAAAAGCAAAATGGAAACAGGGAGCAGGACATGAGGGTGAACACGGGTTTGAATTTGGCTGTGTGTTTCTCAGTAGGCAAAGTGAAAAGGGAAAGCTGGTCACATCATTTTCATGAGTGCGCTGAGAGAAGCAAAGCCTTTCCCTAGCACTGACTGCTCAAAGCATCATAAGAAAGGAAACACTGAGATAGAAGTATGGTGCTGTATCTGATTGACACCTTCACGAATACAAATAGTAAACCGTCTTTTACAGACTCGGAAGCAGATGCTGGGGGACTCACTCTTCCCCAGTTGGTCAACTTGTTTCTGTGGGACTGAGAGAGAGGCAGTGTGCTCCAAGGGTGAACTTTCCTGAAGGTTTTCTCCATGTGTGAACATTCCTAGAACTGGTTCCAGGACATTGTAACCACAACTGATCCTCAGCCCATTTCTGCCTCTCCCTTCTCAGAAATAAGTTCATTTCAGGACTTCCTTGGTGGTCCAGTGGTTAGAATCCACCTGCCAATGCAAAGGATGTGGGTTTGATCCCAGGAAGGGGAACTAAGATCCCACATGTCACCGGAGCAACTAAGCCCCTGGGCTGCAACTGCTGAACCCGAGTGCCACAACTAGAGCATCCACGTGCATCAAGGGAAGATCTGCTTGTCCCAACAAAGATCCCATGTGCTGCAACTAAGACCTGATGCAGCTAAGAAATAAATAAATATTTTTTGAAAAAAGAAATAAGGTAATTTGTTTCAACTTCAGAAGGTTCCCCTCTCCCCTTCAGAGGAGGAATGTTCAAAAGAATTGGAGCCACCTGCCCTCCAGCACTAACGAAGATGCACTGAGGGACCCACAGAGGTCAGAGGTCTCAAGAGCTTCCCTCTTCTTCATATCCTGTCTCCATGATTAACTTAGGCCACTGGGATCTCATGTTACCATCAGACTGTCACAGCAACTAAGGATTTCAAATGACTCCAGCCAAGTAACAGGTTACCCCAGGTTCCCTGTTCTTACAAGCAAAAAATTGCCAAATGTGCCCCCAAACTTGTCTTGGAGAAGTGATGCTTTGATGAAGTATATTCTAACCATGTGTCTCATTCAAGTACCATAAACACAGGCAGGTTTGTAGCAAAATATTATAACTGTAACACTCAAGTAGACAAGATTTGGTTGTATTATTTGTTCCTCCTGTCTATTTGTTTGTTTGCTTTCACTATCCTCAGATCTGTGCCAAGGGTTTTATACGCATTATTTAATTTCATCTTCACAGTGACCCAAGGAACCAGATAGTAAAACCATATCCCATGAGAGGAGAAAGAGGTTATATACTTTGCCCAAGATCACACCATTAGCATTAACAAGAGGCAGAACCCATGAATCTGAACCCATATCTAAAGGACTCCTGAATCCATGCTCTAGACTCTGCCTCAGACCCTGGTGAACAACATGGAACCACAAATGGGCAGAAGAATCCCTTGCTCCTGAGGCTCATCCAGACAAAAAAGCCTTCCTTCCCACCAAGGCTACACTAAAATATGATATTTTGGAGGTGCTGAGTCACTCAGTCATGTTCAACTCTTTGTGATCCCATACACTGTAGGCCACAAGGTTCCTCTGCCCATGGGATTTCCCAGGCAAGAATACTGGAATGGGCTGCTATTTCCTACTCCAGATATGTGGGAGGAGTCAACCTTTGAATGCCTACCGCCTCCGCCAGAGTATGGATAAGTTAATTGAACAATTAGGGCTCTTAGACAATGTTTCTCAAAATATGACCCAGGACCATCTATGTCAGGATCACCTGGGAGAAGTTAAGGCTGTTAAACAGGCATATATCCACTGTCATGGAATGAATGCTTGTGTCCCCCACAAATGCATATGTTAAAGCTCTAACCCCCAAGGTGACTGTATTTGGAGATGATAAAAAAGATGATGAGATGGTTGGAGGGCATCACTGACTCAGTGGACATGAGTGTGAGCAAACTCTGGGAGATAATGAAGGACACGGAGGCCTGGTGTGCTGCAGTCCATGGGGTTGCAAAGAGTGGGACACAACTGAGCGACTGAACAACAACAACAAAAAGAGATGATAAAGGTTAAATGAGACTGTAAGGCTGAGGCCCTAATCCAATAGGGCTAGTGCCCTTCTAAAAAGAGATTTGGGGCTTCCCAGGTGGCAGAGTTTGGTAAAGAATACATCTACCAATGCAAAAGATGCAAATGACGTGGTTTTGATCTCTGGGTAGGGAAGATCCCCTGGAGAAGGAAATGGCAACCCACTCCAGTATTCTTGCCTAGAGAATCCCATGGACAGAGGAGCCTGGTGGGCTACGGTCTATGGGGTCACAAAGCGTCACACATGAGTGAGCAGGCAGGCGCACACACACACACACACACACAAAACAGAGATTTCTCCTTCTGTCCACCAGGTGAGGATGCAGTGAGAAAGCAGCATCTGCAAGCCAGGGTGAGTGCTCTTACTAGGAACCAAATTGACCAGCACGTTGATCTTGGACTTGCCAGCCTCCAAAACTATGAGAAAATAAGTTTCTACTGTTTAAGCAACATACTCTATGGTATTTTGTTATGGTAGCCTGAGCAGATGAAGACATCTACTGGTAAGCGAAATAAGCAAGGTGTGAAAGTGTTTACAAATGTTAACAAATATCTTCAGGAGAACAGACAATAAGCTTATTACAGTGATTGCTTCTGAGGAGGAGAACTGTGGACTGGAGGGTAGGGGACACCTTGTGTTTATACCCTTTTGTATCACTTCATTTTTTTTTCCATGTACATGTTGACTATTCAGATAGGTGAATGCATTAATTTTTTAGAAATACTGAATGTAAAAAGCAAGAGGACACTGCCCAGAGGCTGGCTAAGCTGTCCTTCTGGGGAAATCTCCAGCTCCACCAACCACCTAAAACTCAATTGCTGAAAGTCTAACAAATAGGCAATGCTAGAGTTATAGGTACAAAAAACAAATGGGTTGTTGCCAAAGGGGAGGGGATGAGGAGAGGAAAGAAAGAGGTGAGGGAGATTAAGAGGCACAGAATTTTAGGTGCAAAATAAATGAGTCACCAGTATGAAATGTACAGTGTAGGTAGAGAATGTGCTTATAGCAGCTATGTAATATCTTTGTATGGTGACAGATCATAACTAGACTCACGGTGATCATTTTGAAATGCATAGAAATACTGTATCACTCTGTTGTGTAACAGGAACTAACCTGGTGTTGTAGGTCAATTACACTTCAGAAACAAAGTCATGGAAAAAGAGATCAGATTTGTGGTCACCAAAGGCAGGGGTGGAGGAGAATTAGATGAAGGGGCTTCCCCAATGGCTCAGCGGGTAAAGAATCTGCCTGCAATGCAGGGGACACAGGAGACATGTGTATGATCCCTGGGTTGGGAAGGAACCCTGCAGAAGGAAATGGCAACCCACTCCAGTAGTCTTGCCTGAGAAATCCCATGGACAGAGGAGCTTGGCTGGCTACAGTCCATGGGGTAGCAAAGAGTCAGACACGACTTAGCAACCAAGCACATGCGCAGTCAAAAGTTACAAACATCCAGTTATAAGATAAATAAGTACTGGGATGTAATGTACGTGTGATAAATCTAACTAACATTGCTATATGTTACACATGAAAGTTGTTAAGAGAGTAAACCCTAAAGGTTCTCATCAAAGGAAACTTTTTTTCTATTTTTTTAATTTTGTGTCCATAGGACATGATGGACGTTCACTGAACTTCTGATAAGCATTTCAGGTTGCATGTAAGTCAAGTCATTATGCTATACACAAACTTATACAGTGCTGTATGTCAATTATATCTCAATAATATCGGAAGAAAAAAAAGTACTATAAGTAAATGGCAAGAGACACCGCCCAGACGTTTGGGTGAGCTGTCCTAGTGGGACGTCCTCAGCTCCACCACCGACCTAAAAGTCAATCCCTAAATCTCAAAAAAACATGCAATGCAAGGGCAATGGTGGACTTACATAATCCAGGGGGCTGAGCTGTGGTTCTTGGGAGGACCAGCTAATTGTATGAGGGTGAAAAAGTGAAAGTTGCTCAGTCCGAGCAACTTGTCCAACTCCTTGTGACTCCATGGATTGTAGCCTTCCAGGTTGCTTTGTCCATGGAATTCTCCAGGCAAGAATACTGGAGCAGGTAGCCGTTCCCTTCTCCAGGGGATCTTCCCAACCCAGGGATCAAACCCAAGTCTCCTGCATTGCAGGCAGATTCTTTACCATCTGAGGCACCAGTACCTAGTGGTATTTTCTGCTCCAGGTTATAACAGTGATCTCAGAAATGACATCATTGGGGTAAGGTACAAATAAATAAGCCCCACTACCCTCCAGCCAGTACATACTATGCCAGGGGGTGGGCAAGCAGGTGAACCCCGTTATGGGATTATCCATGGCACCAAGTAGGAATTTCACAGAGCTATTCATTGGAATCCTGTCTTGTGCAGAAATCTAAGGCCAGAGGGAGCAGCTAAAATCATGCTCAGCCAAAATTACCCACAATGGCTGTTTCTCTGGTTGAGCACCAGATGAAGTAAGTGGCTTCTGTTTGGTGGCCAAGTTATATGAAAAATGCATATCTTTAAATGCTAGAATCACACTCAGGAGAAGCTCGTGGGAAGTGAGTCTGTCTGCGGCAAAAGCAGACTCATGTCTCCCGTCTCACTCCGAGCATATGCTCATTGTGTGGAAGGGTGAGCAGAAATACTCACATTATTTATGTTGCTCTCTCTCTCTCCCCCTCTCACGCCCCCTCTCCCATTTTCTTCTTCCCATCCCTGACCTGAGATCACAGAATAGAATTCACATGTCTTAAAGGCACTTCTGCCTCCCTCTCCTCCATAGTAAGGTAAGAAAAGATGGCATTGGACTGACCTGGCTCTTCCTCCAGTCACGGAAACTTAGAGAATTATTATCATCAGATCCCAACTGTTCAAGCATCCAGTTTCCTAGCAACCCTCAAAACGCTTTGGTGAAGGGTTAGAACGAGGACTTCATGGGTAAGTGGGTAAGGTAGTGGCAGCTGTGTTGGAGATGGCTTGGGAGCTTCCCTGAATTGTCTTAAAAGGCCATTCTCATCCATCATCCCAGCAACCCAACAAGACACTGTTAGTCACAAAAGTGATGTAAGGCAGCCCAGCTGCTCAACACTCCCAGAGGCTCAGGTCTAAATTCCTTAACCTGGACTCAGGGGCCTTCCATTCATCAGTTTCATCACTCTTCACTTCCGTGGGCAGCCCCTCCACCCCAGCAAGGCTGCTTCCTCTCCAACCACCTTTGCAGCCTTCTCTGAACGTCTTCTTCTATACACCCATGTTTCCACCCACATCTCCTTCCTTACCAACCACATCCCCTCCACCCATCCCACACTTCATGTTGTTGTTGTTTAGTGGCTAAGTCATGTCCGACTCTTTGCAACCCCATGGACTGTAGCCAGCCAGGCTCCTCTGTCCATGGGATTTCCCAGGCAAGAATACTGGAGGGGGTTGCCATTTCCTCCTCCAGGGAATCTTCCCGACCCAGGGATTGAACTCGCATCTCCTGCTTTGGCAGGCAGGTTCTTTACCACTGAGCAGCCTAGGAAGCCCACCCACACCTCACACCATCCTTCTAATCACTTGACTGCCCTCCCCTAGGAAGGCTTTCCCGTAATCACTTAACTCGGACTACTGCTGGAGACATCGTATAGGTTTCATTATTATGCCTAATTAGAGATACAGGGCAAATTCATCCCACAAGAGCTAAGCCATAGAGGAGGAGAACAATGCAGGAAAGATGGCCAGGCAGCATCTGGATGTTGGCAGAACTGAGTGGTCTGAAGGGACTCAGACAGATATCAAGGCATATATAAATTCAGAAGAGCAATCAGACAAAAGATGGGATATGTTTGGACCTTGGTTTCTCTCTCTGAATACTCAGCATCCATCCCTCCATCTTCTGCCCAGAGTCTCAATTTCATTTTGGAGACTTTTGTCTTCCTCCCTGTGTGCAATCTTGGTGAGACTGTCAATCAAGGTACCAGCCCTCCCTAGCCAAGGTTGAGCATATGACTCAGTGTAGGCTAGCCAGACACTCCCCAGGACCTTAAATTTAAGTGGAGTAGGCACAAAGAAAGAAAAATGGTTATAATGATTGATGTCTGCAGGGAAGCTTTGATGAGACCACAGGTTAGCTCAAGCTACCAGCCCTGGTTAGAGCTGCCCTGATTCTTACTATGCCAAGCTTTGTTCTTCAAATGCCCCTTCAGTTCTATGAACCATCCCATATTCTTCAAAAGAGCTCCCTTTTTGCATAAGTCGCATAGCACTGACTTCTGTTACTTATTTTTATTTTTTGGCTGAGCTGTGTGCAGCAAGCATGCAGGATCTTAGTTCCCTGACCAGGGATTGAACCCATTCCCCCTGCACTGGACGTACAGAGTCCTAACCACTGGACCACCAGGGAAGTCCCTGATTTCTATTATTTACAACCAAACCAGCCTGATATGGACTATTTACATCGAGCCTTGAAGGATGACCGAAACTAGAGTGCACAGAGAGGAGGAAAGAGAATTGTTAATAGCTTTGTCCTCCACTTACTCTTTTAAGCCGCTCTAAGAGGTTGGCTAGTAACTTTAGAATGGGCACACTCCATATCAATGTTGTTGTTGTTATCTTAGCCACTAAGTTATGTCCAATACTTTTGTGATTTTATGGACTATAGCCTTTCAGGCTCCTCTGTCTGTGGAATTTTCCAGGCAAGAATACTGAAGCGGGTTGCCATTTTCTTCTCCAGGTGATCTTCCTAACACAGGGATCGAACCGCATCTCCTGCATTGAAAGGTGGATTCTTTACCACTGAGCCCCCTATCAATGATAGGGAAAATTAATAGGGAAGCGCCCTATCAGTGAGGTCTGCCTGAAACCAGAAAGGATTGCCTTGGGAAATAATAAGTCTACCACCAGGGAAGGTGATTAAGTCGGACGGAGTAAACATAAACCCAGTAGCATTCTTCTAAGTTAGTTCTCCAGTATCTCATTTCCTCCATATATATCAATAATTGCTACACAAGAAGATATTTAATAGAAATATCAGTTTGAAAAACATTGAAATGAATGCAATTGTAAATGGCTTTATTACTCTTATTCTCAGTCTTTAAGGTGCTAATAAGATGCATTGAGAATCTCCAAGAGGTGGAGAGAGCATGTAGCAATTCCCAAATTTACCTGGACAAGAAACTAAAGGATCAGTGTTCAGTGGAACACCCACTGGGAAGCCCAGTTAGAGGGACAGAGCAGTCCTGGTACACACTAAAACAGATGTAAAGCACCTAACACAGTGCCTGGCACATAGTAAGTGCTCAAAATTGTAGCTATAATCTATACAGACACACCTCAGAGATACTGCAGACTCAGTACCAGATGATGCAATAAAGCGAGTATCGCAATAAACAAGTCACACAAATTTCTTGGTTTTCCAGTGCATATAGAAATCATGTTTACACTAGCCTGTAGTGTAGTAAGTGTGTAATAGCATCATGTCTGAAAAAATGTACATACTTTAATTTAAAAATATTTTATTGCTGAAAAACATTAACCATCATCCAAGCCTTCAGCAAATCATGATCTTTTTGCTAGTGAAGGAGTTGAAATATGACAAGAATTACCAAAATGTGAGACAGAGACACAAAATGAGCAAATGCTATTGGAAACAATGCTGCTGACAGACTTGCTTGATTCAGGGTTGCCACAAACCTTCAATTTGTAATAAAAAAAAAATGCAGTATCTTTTTATGGCTGAACAATATTTTATTATATATATATACCACATCTTCTTTATCCATTCACCTGTCAATGGACATTTAGGTTGCTTCCATGGCCTGGCCATTGTAAATAGTGCTACAATGAATATTGGGGTGCATGTATCCTTTCAATTAATTGTCATTAATTAGCTGTCCCTTAAATGTGTTTTAACACAACACTGTAAATTAACTATACTCCAAAAAAAAGTTTTAATGCAGTATCTATAAAGTACAATAAAGCAAAACTTAATAAAACAAGACATGCCTATAATTAATATCTCACCTTGTTCTCAATTCTGAATATCATTTCTCCACATTTAGGAATATGACCTCTTCCCCTCCCTCACCAGACTCTAGCCCCCTTGGGCTTCCTTTGCTTCCACAGATGAAGTAGTTTCCAGCCTCAGGACCTTTGCACATTCTGTTTTCTCTGCCTTCACTTTCCCCTGTGCTTCACTTGGACAGTTCCTTCTCACTCATCCTCGGGTCTCATATGAATTGTCGCCCCCTCAGTGAGTTACCCTGTTATCCTTAATCCCATCATCTTCTTTGTTTCCTCCTACACTTATCACAGTAACATCTCTTATACTTTTTTAATCTATTAGATTTGCAAACAGTCCTATCCCCCTCAACTGTAGACTCCAGAGGTCAGAAACCTGGCTGAGTTTTGCTCCATTAGCACAGTGTCTAACTAGATCCAACAAGAAAAAGATTAATTGAATACATGCATAAGACAGAAGTAATTCCCTATACAAACGATGGGCTTCCCAAGTGGTACAGTTGGTAGAGAATCCACCTTCCAATGGAGGAAACACAACAATGATTTTTTTAAACATCAAAAATATACTATTGAAGTATTCAGGTCTAGGTTGACTTTCCTACAGGAAACAAAGGAACGTAGTTCTGTTACGTAGTTTTATGGTAGAATGACTTGTTACATGTAAATAGCTTAAAGAACCTAGAAGAACAAAGGGTTGTAATATGCCTCAGACTATCCACTCACGTATTCATCCATTCATTAAAGACATGCTAATCACCTACTACACATCCAAACACCATATGTTAGGCACTATGCATTGAGGCCTTCCCAGTCCATCAAGTGGGTTTATATTCCCTCAGTTTATATTCCATTTATCTTCCCTCATTAAAAAAATCATAAGTGCTTAGACTTAAAGGCTGTATGTCAATAGGAGTATAAATATAAGGCAAACAACACTATGCTCCTAGCCAGCTCTCACAGCAGACATGGTTAATCAACCACAGCACTCATGCCCACTGGGTTTGAATCTAATCTAAAAATCCCTTTCAACATTTTTCTTTAGGCAGCCCCTTCCCAGCACCCAAAAGGGAATTTGTGTGCCTACTTGGAGTAAAAGAAAGAACCCAGGTTTTGAAGTCAGACTACAGTGTATGAGATGGTTGGATGCCATCACTGACTCAATGGACATGAGTTTGAGTAAGCTCCGAGAGTTGGCAATGGACAGGGAAGCCTGGTGCGCTGCTGTCCATGGAGTCACAAAGAGTCAGACACAACTGAGCGACTGAACTGATACTGATACAGTGTACTTGAATCCATGCATCATATGGATAGCTTCTGATATATGGTATCTGACATCTATATCTGTTTAACCCGTCAGATACAGATAACCTCAGCCACGATACCAGCTCATTAAGAGAATTAAATGAGATAATACATTGGAAACATCTGGCAGACAGCATCCAGTAAATGCTAACTATTAGTGTTATTACACTTACCCAAGTAAGCCTCATAAAGTCTTTCACATACCATGATGCTTAATCAAATGGACTGACATGAACAATAATCTGCTGAAACAACCACAGCAGGATACAAAGCTGGAAAACCGAGCAAAGGGAACCAACAACCATGTCCTCCCTCCGCACCCTTTCCCCACCATGATATATCCCATTTCTTTCCCATACTTTTACTAAAAAGTATTCTGAGGGGCAGAGGATGCTCAGAATATTCGTGATGGAAAATTCAGAGACTGCATCTTTTGTTCTTGAGTGCTTTTCTTAGCTTGACCTGATTTTGCTCCGAGGGTGAGGATTATAAGATCGGTGGCATATTGGGGGCATTTTGGAATTCAGAGTCAAAAGGTAGGTAAGTACTTGATCTTAACCATAGATGTTATACCCAGGGCTTATGGCTTGCCACTGGAGGACTGCCCAGTTATGGGATATGAAATAAATCTGTGGATCTGCTGGGTCTTTTTTTCCTTTGTATCCACCATCTCCTCCCTCTGGATTTTAAGACTTCCTTTTAAATATAATAATTAAATGTGGAACATAGCTGTTGGGGATTTAATAGTCTGCTTGGCAATATTTGAAAATCAACATTATAATCCTAAGCAGGCTGTTATTATGGTTACTTGGCATACACCGGAGTTGAGTTTTTTTAATTGTGCACATCAACACAACATAGTTATTTCAAAAATGTTAAATACGCCCAACTCCCTCCTTAATTTGCTTTTGTGGTGATGAAATTGAGAGCCAAGATGGAGAAGGGATATTGCGGGGGACCTAAGACACAGAGAAGTCCAAAGGAATGACATGGGAGAAAACGCTATTGAAAAAAGTCCATTGTGCTCAAATTGGTGGACTGGACTTGGTGTGACACTTCATAATTTCCAGGTAATGCTGGAATATGTATTCATGATTTTTTTATTATATGTAATTTCTCTGGGCATGCAACTTGGCATTTGCTAAACTTTGATAACTGCACTAAAAGTTTAGTCCATAAGAAATAAAACCCTGGTGAACTGACAAGAAAAAGTATGACTAGCAATTACTTGAGAAATGTGCTCAGTGATGTATTTTCTTCTATTCATTTTTATTTATTTATTTACTTGGCTTCACTGGGCCTTAGCTGTGGCACACACAATCTAGTTCCCTGACCACAGATTGAACCCTAGCCCCTTGCATATGCAGCATGGAGTCTGAGCCACTGGACCACCAGGGAAGTCCCTCAGTGTTGTATGCTGACAGTACTTATTCAACAATTTTTTTATTGAGCACCTAATATAGAGAGATAGACAAGTTCCCTGGTGTTGTGGAGCTGACCTTTGGATGGGGAAGATACTAAAGAAACAAATGAACAAGATGATGTTTAGGTAGTGATATGAGCTATGACGAAAAGCAAATGGTGACCTAATACAGAGATATCAATAACCTCAGATATGCAGATGACACCACCCTTATGGCAGAAAGCAAAGAAGAACTAAAGGGCCTCTCGATGAAAGTGAAAGAGGAAAGTGAAAAAGTTGGCTTAAACCTCAACATTCAGAAAATTAAGATCATGGCATTCGGTCCCATCACTTCATGGCAAATAGATGGGGAAACAGTGGAAACAGTGGCTGAGTTTATTTTTCTGGGCTCCAAAATCACTGCAGATGGTGATTGCAGCCATGAAATTAAAAGATGCTTACCCCTTGGAAGGAAAGTTATGACCAACCTAGACAGCATATTACAAAGCAGAGACATCACTTTGTCAACAAAGGTCCACCTAGTCAAGGTTGTGGTTTTTCCAGTGGTCATGTATGGATGTGAGAGTTGGACTATAAAGAAAGCTGAGTGCCAAAGAATTGATGCTTCTGAACTGTGGTGTTGGAGAAGACTCTTGAGAGTCCCTTGGACTGCAAGAAGATCTAACCAGTCCATCCTAAAGGAGATCAGTCCTGGGTGTTCATTGGAAGGACTGATGTTGAAGCTGAAACTCCAATACTTTGGCCACCTGATGCGAAGAGCTGACTCATTGGAAAAGACCCTAATGCTGGGAAAGGTTGAGGGCAGGAGGAGAAGGGGACGACAGAGGATGAGATGGTTGGATGACATCACTGACTCGATGGACATGGGTTTGGGTGGACTCCAGGAGTTGGTGATGGACAGGGAGGCCTGGTGTGCTGCGGTTCATGGGGTCGCAAAGAGTCAGGCACGACTGAGCGACTGAACTGAACTGAATAGAGAGTTATGGTTCTGGGATTCCATATGTAGGGTGAGCTACTTTCTATAGGGAGGCTTCCCTAGGGGGATAACTGTATAGCAGAGACCTAAATGATTCAAAGAGTGGGGCAAGGCAGAGGGAAAAGCAAAAAGAAAGTCCTTACCTAAGGCAAAAGCAACCCTGGTTCATTTAAATAAGAAAAAAGAGAGCTCCCTGTGGTCAAGTGAATGAGACAGTGTTTGGGCCAGATTATGCAAGATCAAGTAGGCAAGTGAGGAGTTTGTTATCATTATTGCAACAGAAATGGGCAATGGAGAGCTCAGTTGCAGAGCGTTAAGCATGAAGTGGCATAATGAAATTCAGGTAAAGACCCCCAAATGTCTCTATGGCCCAAATTGCCCAATGCCAAATGCAAGAGCACTAGACCTGGGGTTTGGAGTTTGGGATTCTAGTCCTTGTTCTGCCACTTAACCTGTGCTGTTAGCATAGACCGGTCACAGCTAGTTAAGTGGCTGGGCTTCATTAGTTTATTCACCAAGTAATTACTCATTGTCTACTGTGTTGGAAAAGATCCTGATGCTGGGAAAGACTGAAGGCAAGAGGAGAAGGGGACGACACAGAATGAGATGGTTGGATGCCATCACTGACTCAATGGACATGAGTTTGAGCAAGCTCCAGGAGTTGGTGATGGACAGGGAAGCCTGGCATGCTGCAGTCCACGGGGTCGCAAAGAGTCGGACACAACTGAGTGACTGAACTGATCTGAACTGTTTTCAGGTCTAAATGTTGGGAATAGAGATACACAGAGAAGAGCTCACAGTCTGGTAGAATAAAATCACAACAGAGTTAGCATACTTCTGGATACATTTGAGTACCCCAGCTAAAGAGGCAACAGTCCCAAGGTGGTTTTTCTAAAAGTTAGATGAGATAACCTAAGTATTGGAAACTGTGGGTAATTTATAATGGTAGATTTTGCTTATAGAAATCACCATTCTTTCCTATGCAAGTGACAGAAACCCAACTCAAGCTGATTGAGTTTGAAAGAAATTCGTTCTGTTACGAAAGGCTCCTGGCTTCAGGTATGGCTGCATCCAGGAACTCAAACAATATCAGAACTAAACTCATTCTCTCCCCTTTTCCATTCTGCCTTTCTCTTCCATGTCTTTATTCCATGGCAGGATGCTCCCTCCCCTTGTGATGGCAAGGCAGCTTCAAGCAGTTCCAGATGTGCATCCCACCTCCTAGCAACCCTAAGTGATTTTTCTCTCTAGCAGTTCAACAACATGATAGACCTTATTCATATTGAAATAAAATGAAATGGTCTAATTTACATAGAATTAATAATCATTATGGCGGAGATTACTTTGTATCTACAAAGAGGCTATGATTAATGACAGAAGCAAGATTTTCAGTACCACATTTTGTGAAGAGTTTCATAATTATATGTATAATGGTGGTGGTTTAGTCGCTAAGTTGTGTCCAACTCTTGCGACCCCATGGACTGTAGCCTGCCAGGCTCCTCTGTCCATGGGATTTTCCAGACAAGAATACTGGAATGGGTTGCTATTTCCTTCTCCAGGGGATCTTTCCAAGCCAGGAACCGAACCCACTTCTCTTGCACTGCAAGCAGATTCTTTATTGACTGAGCTATGAGGGAAGCCCATAGGTATAATACTCATGTAAATTAAATAACAACAAATACATGTTTAAAGAACCATACCAGGATCTGAACCTACCCACTTCTGTGCTTATTAGCAGGACAAAAATCTTCATAAGGAACAATTTTTAAAAATATGCTTATACAATGGTGACCAGTTTGTAACATACCGAAGTGTTAAGTCACTACATTGTGTACCTGGAACTAACATGGTGTTGTGGGTTAATTATACTTCAATGAAAAAAGAAGCAGGATCAGGGTTTAACTTCAATCATTGTTCTAGACTATGGATTTGGGGAAAATAGCCTTATTTGTATTTTCTTTAAACAGAGGCAATATTCTCTCATGTCTTTAAGTGTACATCTTATGTGTAACTGAACCACTTTACTAAACAGTAGAAATCAACACCACATTGTAGGAAAAGTTAAGACTCCAAGCTCCTGATGCAGGGGGCCTGGGTTCAATCCCTGGCCAGGGAACTAGATCTCACATGCTACAACTAAAGATCATGTGTGCTGGCCACAACTAAGACCCAGCACAACCATAAATAAGTAAATATTTTTAAAAAAAAACACACAACATTGTAAATCAACTATACTTCAATGAAATAATGTTGTTAAAGTGCACATTCTTGTCTTCACTAATACAATTTTAAACACATTAAACATGCAATTTCTCTCTTAAAAAGAAAACATGCTTATACAATGCCCCTGTCAGCTATTATCAAAGAATTGTTTGACTGAGGACCTTCCTTGACTTTGAATATATGCACTAAATATTTTTAAACAATGCCTCTGAAGAATGAGGTGCTTTCTCCATTCCTTATTAGTACTTAATAAAGGAAATAAAAAATTACATGCTGCTCTTGCACAGCTTTCAATTCATGGGCTTTAGGCAGTTCAATATTTTGTTTAAATATCTGAGTATGTGAATAATTTAAACGGCTTTCTTTGGATAACATGTAAGGCATCAAACTAAGGAGGAACTGCACCAATAACTATGAAGTCTATCCCTGTGTTTCACATCCTTAAATCCATTTCCAAGATGCCTAGCATATAGTAGGTACTCAATACATACTCATCCAATGAGCAAACCATTTAAGGAATGATCAGTAATTCCCCAAAATGTAAGTCTATGTTCTCACTTTCAACTGACTGGAGGCCAAAAAAAAAGAGAGAGAGAAAATATAAGGATGATGGAATGAGATGTTTCATAAAATCAATTTCATTCAGTTTAGGAGTTGTGTTTTATTTTGAGAGCTATATCTAACCTAAATGTTTGGTGTTACAATGCCCATATCATTTGTGAAATGATGCTGATTGTTTTTCATAGTTACTTTTTACATCATTATCTTCCTTAGCAAAACTGAAAGCACACTATGTTGGTTCTTCCATTCTTGTTTTTGTTTTAATTTTTGGTCACCTTTGAAACCAAAAATGTGGTAAACCAAAGACAAAATGACTCCCAAAGTTCCTTCTAGCTCTGAAATTCTGTAAGATAGACTTCTTGTTGGGTGGCTTGAATAAATACATCTGGGGCATGATTCAGCACCATGGACAAATCTCAGAGAAGGTCCATCTCCCTGGACTAAGGGCTGGATTTCAAAGTGTAAAACCCAGGCTCTGCTTTGAGCATGGCCGTCTTCGTGTGAGCACACAACTCCAGGCCCAATACTTAAATTAATGAGTCTAAGTCTCCATTCAATGAAATATTCAGATTATGATTACATTTAGTTTCATTAACTGCATTCTCAGACTAATGTGACGGGATTTCCTTTTCAACTTGTAATTAACTTTACTGAGAATTCTTAATTGGGATTTTTTTCCTAAAGCCTTATTACAAATTCTTTTAACATATGCATTATGGTATTAAACTATGTTGCTTAATTTTATATTGGCTGTTATTTTTAAAAGAAGAAAATATTCAGGGACTTCCATGGCAGTTCAGTGATTAAGACTCTGTGCTCCCATTGCAGGGACTGCAGGTTCGATCCCTGATCAGGCAAAAAAGATCCCACAATGTTCAGAAAAGAAAAAAAAAAGAAGAAGAAAATATTCAGTGCTAATCTCCAAGAACAGCAAGCTGATCTGAACTCAGAAGCTGTTCAAAGAATCTGTACTCGAACCTGAAAGCTGATCCTGAAGTTTTGGGCTTCCCACATCAGACATGGCATTTTAACTTTCCTACCAAAAGCAGTGTGACCCTAAATGACCAAATCCTCTTCTCCCCTTATATAATTTGTATAAAACTAATCAGACGTGCAAGAGAGATCTATATTCTAGGACTGGTAGTCCTCTTCTCAATCAAAAGCAAGCAAAGTTAGTCCATAAAAATCTTCTGCTTTCTTTCACTCTGGTTATTGGAAAGTTGTTGGGGACGATTTCTCTCACAGAACAGAATACCCATTTCTCAGGAAAATCTGTCCTCATTTCCCTTCCCTCCCCATCAGCCCCAGGTGTTTTGAGGAGGCCGGCATGATGCTCCCACATTCCGTACTTACTTCCATCATGCTGATTTGTGAGTACCTGTTTCCCCTTCTGTCTCCCTGACTGCGTCACAGTCTCCAGGAGGATATTTCTTATTTTTCTCTCACTCATCCTCATACCTCCAGTTTTCACAGTGCATTGTGCCTGACACATAGCAGAATTTTAGTAAATATTAGTTCAGTGTTGATGAAGATGTGGAAATATTAATGACAAGAAAGCAAAGATTGGTGAATATCTGAATCTTCCAGAAATGATGGCTCTATCCAGTTGGTCCATTTTCAAAGATGTGTGTCATCTAATACAGTGATTCTTAATGAGGATCAATAAACAAAAGGAAGAAGGAGAAAAGACATAATCTGGTACATCATCCACTGTATATCCTTGAAAGACATGAGAAAAGTCATGAATAGAGTTCATGCCTGAATCCATGTCTAGGGTCTGAAGTGTTAAGTGTTAATTGCTCAGTCATTTCTGACTCTTTGCAACCCCATGGACTATAGCCTGCCAAGCTCCTCTGTCCGTGGGATTCTCTAGGTAAGAATACTAAAGTAGGTAGCCATTCCCTTCTCCAAGGGATCTTCCCAACCCAGGGATGGAACCCAGGTCTTCTGCATTGCAAGCAGATTCTTGACCATCTGAGCCACCAGGGAAGCCGTAGGATCTGAACTCCTTACCAAATATCTCAGGAGCCTGGGGCAGGTTACTTAAACTCTCAGTGCCCTAGTTTCCTCATCTATAATATGGGGGTGCAGTACCTATTTCAATTATTTCATGGATTGTTGTGAGAAGGAAAATGTATGCATGTAGTAGGTGCAGAACAAATGTTATTATTTCACGTATTCCTCTCTTTTTTAATCCACGCTGTCAATCACACAACAAGCATGTTGCATCTTTTAGTCCCTATACCTAAATAGAAATGCTCTCACAAAGGAGCTGGATAGGCTTTCCCTAGAATGGAAAGAGCAGAACTTGGCATCTTTTAAACTAAACCAGACACTGTGATAAGCACTTGGGCTTTCTTTACAAATAGTCCTACAGCTGGTTGGAAGCACTTTGGAAAGGCAATGTAGATCCAATTAGGCAATGCCATGTGGCCAGCATTAGTAGCAATTTTTGAAAAGAGCCCAGGAGATGACTTACAGAAAGTGGTATTTTTTTTTCTTTTAAGGGATCTGTTTCTGTTGCTTGTGCATACAC
Source organism: Giraffa tippelskirchi (assembly GCF_054371585.1). NCBI lineage: Eukaryota > Metazoa > Chordata > Mammalia > Artiodactyla > Giraffidae > Giraffa > Giraffa tippelskirchi. Next base: position 29,775,156 of record NC_137287.1, read on the forward strand.
ACACACACACAATGTCATTTTTCTAGGTGGAAATACAAGGCATGTTTAGGGCTAGACAGATTTCTATGGGTCTGGTATGCTAGTGTAAGTAAATATTAAAATCCACACTCAGAACAAAAGCTCATGTGTTTTAATGGGACTTGAAGAAAAACATAAGACAGGAACAAATGGCTAAGAATGGGACAGCTGCTGCACCCCAGTTATTTCTTCGGGAAAGAGTTGACAGTTTCTTCAGGTCTCATTTACATCAGAAGCAGTAGTAGTAAAACACACACACACAAATGGGGTTATCAACGGGCAGCAGGAAAATATGTTCACTGTGAAGACAACTGCACAATACATGCATGCTGATGAGCATCACTGGCCCCTAGTCTATGGACCACCTTAGCATCAATCCTCAATTGTTCTACAAATAATAACAGTAACAATCAATACACATTACCAGGCATTATATTAAATCCTTCATATGTGTTAATTCCTTTATCTCCAAAACAATCTTGTAAGGTAGATATTATTTTACTCTTTTCATTGAATGGAAAATTGAAAATTACAGAATTAAATTAATATTTCCAAGACTCCACAGCTCACAGATGACAGAGCATCCATACACCAAATCCAACCACGTCCACCTCCCAAGCCCGTATCTCCCATGCCCTTATTGCACTATCTCAAAGACATATTGTTTATTATTTAATGAGCATCATCATATGTCAGGATCCCATTTATAATGCTGAATACTTCAGGAGAAAACCAAGGCTCCAATCTAAACCCACACCAAGTGAACTCAGGCCACAGCACTAAACCTAAAAATTTTTTTAGGGACTTTCCTGGTGGTCCAGCGGTTAAGAATCAGCCTTGCAATGCAGCAGACACAGGTTGGATCCCTGGTTGAGGAACTAAGATCCAACACACCACGGGGCAACTAAGCCCGAGCCACAACTAGAGAGCCCGTGTGCTGCAACACAAGATCCCACATAACGCAACGAACATCCCATGGGCCACAACTAAGACCCGATGCAACCAAATAAATAAGTATTTTCTTTTAAAGTGTTTTTAGTGGATCCACTGTGAACCAACCCCCTAACTCTTAGCAGTGCTATAATCTACTGACTGTGTGCAAAACTATTTACAGTCATAGATCTTCAGATGGAAAGACTACCTGTCCAGTCATTTCAGGAATGTGAGTGTTGGTAGCTGTCACTTCTTGCGTGCTTAGTCGTGTCCGACTCTTGCATCCCCAGAGACAGTAGCCTGCCAGGCTCCTCTGTCCGTGGGATTCTCTGGGCAAAAATGCCAGAGCCATTTCCTTCTCCAGGGGATCTTCCCAACCCAGGGATCGAACCCAGGTCTCCTGCATTACAGTCAGACTCTTTACTGACTGAGCTACGAGGGAAGCCCTTCTTAGAAGAAAGTTAAAGCCTCATATGAGTTGAAATTAGTCAAGTCTCCTCAAAACTCAAAGATCTCAAGGGTCCTACTAATGGGTTCCTCTGGACTTCTTATGAAGCTCCAGTGAGGGATTCATTCAAACATGCATGTAATCATTCATTTGACAAATATCTGTTGAACTCGGTATAATTTCTAGGTAGTGGAGGTACAGAAAAGAATAAAACAAATGTAATCCTTGCCCCTACCCCAGGAAGCTTAAAACAGCGATCTCCACCCTGCTTCTCAAACACAGCCTTCTTGGAGACTAGTCCCACTTAAGTCCTGAGACTGAGACATTCTCCATCCCACCCAACTGATTGTTCAGGAGTCTGACAACTGATTCAAGGGAGCCAGGTTGATGGTTGGTCAGAAACCAACCAAAATTTTCTCTCTCTGCATAAAGTGAACTAAAAGATGCTGGGATTGAGCATATTAAGGACAGAAACAATAGTGATGCATTAACCCACTCTACCTCCTAAAGTCCCTGAGGTGTCCTGATTCTCATCCTTCCTAAACCTGGATATTCACCAGAAGATAATCCACATGCCCCCATTAAAGTTCAGGCTATGGACTCAGACAGACCTGGGTTTGAATCCCAACTCCTCTGTGTATTAACTCTGATATGGTGGACAAGCTGTTTAACTTTCAATTTTATTATGGATATTTTCAAATATACACAAATATAGACTAGAATAATGAATCCCTATGTAGTTGGCCACCTGGCTGTAATAACAGTATTCTTCCCATTTTGTTTCATCTACCAACCCCCACAATTTTATATATTCCAAGCGATGTTAAAAGTAAATCTCAGTTATCATGCCAGTTCTTTAGTTTCCATGAATCTCGGTTTTCTCCTTCATAAAACAGGAATAACGATACCTCTTCCACAGGCTTTTTCATTTATTGGACAAAAATTTATGGAGCTTCTGTCATGAGCCAGCTCAGTCCTGACATGGGGAGTACAGCTGTGACAATACGAAGCTTTTGTTCTTGTGGAGTTTACAATATAGTGAAAGAGGAATAAATTTTAAACATAAGCATGACAACTTCAAAGAATACAAAAGTTATAGAGAGAATAGTGGGGAAATGGGGAACAGTAGGTGACTTGGGAGCCAGAGGTAGACAAGGACGTCCTCTCTAGTGAGGTGGCAATAGGGGTAACAGATGAGATGCAAGAGGCCTGGGACTCTGTGCTATAGGCAAAAAGCACAGCAAGTGCAAAGGCCCTGAGGCAGGAATAAGTTAGGCTATTTAAGCGTTGCTTTGCATATTAAAGGAGTTAATATATTCAAAACATTTAGCACCTGTGCCTGGCACAAAGGAAAGTAAAGGTGTCAGTCACCCAGTCATGTCTGACTCTTTGCAACCCCATGGACTATAGCCCTCTGCCAGGCTCCTCTGTCCATGGGATTTCCTAGGCAAGAATACTGGAGTGGGTTGCCATTTCCTCCTCCAGGGGATCTTCCCTACCCAGGGATCAAACCTCTGTCTCATGTTTCCTGCACTGGCCAGCAGGTTCTTTACCACTAGCACCACTTGGAAAGCCCTTCTTTTCCTTTATACATTATGACAAAATATTGAGGACAGTTCCCTGTGCTATACAATAGGCCCATGTTGGTAATTCCTCCTGATTTTTAGAAAGTATGTAGGAATATTCCTTCTAGTATTTCAAAAAAATGAAGTATGGGACATCCTAGGTGCCTTTGTAAATACGGACAAATGAATGAAAATCCATTTAGCCCTAAACATGAGCTGTACAACCTCTTCAGAAACTAAGTCATGGATCTGCTTTTCATCTGACTCCTAGTAAAGCCACTTGGAAATGGTCCTCGGGGAGGACAGGGTGGGTGTAGAAGTTAGAATAAGAATCCAGCCTTTCTGATGAGTTCTATGCCCTGAAATAGCAAGTCAGCATTTCACCAGAGTTTGGGGTGAGATCTCACTTGCTCAGATTATGCCCGTGAAATAAATACTACAGTATTGACTCCATTCAAAAGTGGAGTTGTATGTTTGTATGGAATGTGAGGGTCCTTTGCCCCATGAATAAATATGAGAGCACAATCAGGACATCAGCTGGTTCCATTCCAACACTGAGCAGGTGCATAATTTAACGATAGGTTTTCATAGACACTGGGCAACACTTTTTATACAGTGGCAGTAAAGGCTGTGTAATTGCCACTGACTTATCTCGTGTTGTTTCCAGCCTTTGCCACATCGTTAAACAATACTGCACAACCAAAATTCTACTATCAAGTCAGCTGCAATAACTATAATATAGTATTCTGGATTGAATCCTGGAGCAGAAAAGGGACATCAGAGAAGACACTAGTGAGATTCAAACAATACCCACCATTTGGCTAAAAATAATGTATGAATGTTGACTTCTTAGTTTTGACATATGACTACGGTGTACCATAGTCGTGTAAGATGTTAACATCAGGGGCAAGTGAGTGAGGGGTACCCAGAACTCTGTGTACTACCTTTGCCACTTTCCTATAAACATAAAATTATTCCCAAATTAAAACTTTATTTCAAAAGAAGTGTGCTTTTAACACAAACAAGTCGAGAAATGTTGATCCAGGTTGTATTTTGCCCCCCCAGTCCCTCACTCAAATCTCACAATCTTGACACTAAAAGAAGCCTATATTTACTTTGGACTCTCAGAAGGTGGGGTTGGGGGGTGTCACTGGCAAGCAGGGCAACAGGGGGGGGGGAGACAGCTCATGTTCACAGTACTTGAGAACAAAATGCTCCTTCAAAAGCAAACTGTAATTACGCAGAAGCCGAGGAGCTTTTGCAGAAAATCACTCTCTCATCTGAATCTACATCCTGTTAATCAAAGAGGTCCAAGCCCTTTTGATTATCAGACTAAATATTTTTAGGCAATAACACTGGATGCCTGAAAAGACCCTGAACAGCATCTGCTGAAGATAAAAAAAGGCGAGTCCTGCCTCTATCACAGGAAAAATAAACCATAGGAAACTGATAAAGGTTGGCAAAAAAATTTCCCAATATTGAAGCCTTTTCCTCCCTATTTGCCTTCACTCTAGTCCTTCCCAACTCCCCTCCTTCCAAATATCCAGGTTTCTAGACTGACTGCTGGTTCTCTTAGTGTTTGAACAAAGCATAAGGAAAAGAGTAGAAAGTGATCTAGTGTTAGTATTAAGAGGAGAAGATGATTATTCTCTTAAAGCAATGTCAAGTGGGTCACCAAACAGAGATAAAAATAACATTTAAGTTGGAACTTCAATCAAATCTCACAACTTGAATATTTAGTGAAGAACACCCTAAAAATGGCACGATGTGCCCCGTCTTGTTGTATCACAAATAGATGCATCTTTCCATTTTTGTAATGGTAAATCTTCGTAGCTCCTGTAATGTCCAGAAAAGGGTTTTATATTCATTGTGTGCTCGGACTCTTTGTGACCCCATGGACTGTAGCCCACCAGGCTCCTCTGTGCATGGAATTTTCCAAGCAAGAATACTAGAGTAGGTTACCATTTCCTATGCCATTATATTCAGTAGTGGCATTCTAATTCTGGCACTGAAAGAGTTGGTCTTACTTTCTGATTTTCAGACAAGATTCCTTCTCTCCTAGTTCTCTACTAGTCAGTGGGCTCTGGAGACTGCGTGGCTTCTTGAACCTTTAATAACAATAATGTCAATCACCTAGTTCTTATCTTTTCAATGAACTCCACAAATAATTGTTTCTTTTGGACACGTGATTTTTCCCACATGTCCATAATATGTAAAGAGCTCCTGTAAATCAATAAAAGACAAACACTTCATTACAAGTAAATATTATCACTACCAACTACTGAATTAATTTATTTAAATTAAACTCATTAATGTAAACCTATAGAAAAGCTATATGCTCTTATTTTCCAGATACTCCCAAAAAATACTAGGAAATAAGGATGGAACCAACCTAGCAGAACTACATAAAATTAATATCTGTGGTAATTCCTAGGAGAATGCAATGTTTATGACATTGTACCTGGAATTCTCACCTGCAGTTTGTCAGGAAAGCTCAAGTGCAATTCCACCCAGTAAAATATTACAAGACACATTTTTTTTTCCTTTGTGTAAAAGATCACTGATTACTGAAACACATATACAGACTAAAAGCAAGACTCATAAATAAACCAAGTTAGTCCGTCTCAGGAGACTTCTGAAATGCTCAGTACCTAGAGACCCATCTTTGAACCACAATTTATTTTCAGTACAACTTTAAACAAAAACCCCTTACCAAAGCAAGACTCATTAATGTTGCCTGCCCTTTTGCCTGACGGAGTGGTGTAATTTGAGTGACTTCAATGAGTTTGTTATTCCACTCAAGAGATGATTCAAAATCATCCTAGAAATTGAAACTTCAAATGAGAAGCTTTCAACAGCCACTTTTTTATAGCCAGGGACTCAACACCATTTCAGCTTTCTCTACTTCATGGTCATAGTCACTTGCTTATAATATTTAGGACTCATATACACCTAGGTTCAACTTATTTTCCACTGCATTCTGAAAGAGAATGTGCTCATTTCCATCAAAGCCAGAATTGGATACGATTGCTATATCAGAGTTGGCACAATTCACCATGCCTTTCGGGGCTGTGAGATTTGGTCATAAAACTTCCAATGACTGGTGTATTTTGCTCTAACATGTGGCCATTTCTCTTACCATTTTTATGATCCAGTTCATAAATAATGTCAAGTTATTTAATAGAATGGAACTTAAGACTTTCTACTTAGTTTCAAACCACATACACATCAACTTCGCAAACATACTGCAATGTTTCCAAGGCCATGAACAATTATCACCATGCAGAATCAGGTAATTTGCATCACCAATGTCAAATTCCACAGACTTATTCCTCTACAATTGAGCATGAAAATTTGCAACCAAACAGTGCAAAACTATGATTCAGCAAATAAAACACCAATGTTGTTTCTGGTGGAGCTTTAGCAAAGGTGACCCAGACTAGAAAAACGTGCAAAAATGCCAGAACTGTTTCTGTTTTTAAAAAACCTCCAGCCACAACTAAATGCATCCTTTAAATTTTCTGGCTTTTATTATTTTAAACCAAGCCCTACACATTACTTTAATGTGGGGCTTACTTGAAAACATAATTGCTAGGAATAACCATGATAGTACACTACTGTCAAAAACAAAACAATCTTGTTTTTCCCCACTCCCTATAGTCAGTACATCAGCTCCACAATATATGTTGTATATACTGACCTTTGAACGGAAAGAAAATCTTTGGGACAACACTAAGATTCCCAGGTATGCTCTGTCAGCTAAAGAATACCTATTGAAACACAACAGCAGATGCAACATTTTTCCCCTGGGAGAACAACAGAACAATTTGCTTCTGTTGAATCATAGGCACACACCCAAACTAACATAACCACAACTCAAAACCCCCCACATACCTGCACAGGTATACACACACACACACACACACACACACACACACAGAGTTTGTGGATTATATTTATGAAACTCTGGTTTCATGAAAAATAAATCTAATTCTTCTGAACCTATCTGTTAGCTGAAAGCCATATGAAACCTAAAAGTGACAACTGGTCTACCTCAGGAGGCAGACAGATAAGCAAATGAACCGTTGGTTAACAGATTACCCAATCAAGATGAGCCAACAAAATGGGTTATTGGCTAACATATTTACTATCTAGGATGAATCAACCAAGTAATTCTTTAGTTAGCTAAGTACCTAACCATGATGACGAGCCAAGAGGGCTATTAGTTAACATATGATCAAGATGAACCTCCAAAGTGGTCTGTTAACAGAAGAACCAACCATAAGAAATCCACCACATGGATGACTCTTTAATAGAGAAACAAAGTGAAATCTGAGGATGCCACCCACAGTTAGATCCAGAAGAATAAAATAAAACTTCTTAGACAACAAAGAGAAGCTCCTCATGGACTCAAACACACATCATGAAATCTGGAGGTGTGACCACCACTTGGGTCACCGTGGGACCGGAACTGGATGGCAGAGCTATACTTACGAAGATTATTTATGGGGGTTCTGGTATCCATGTTCTCATAATGCTGGACGTGGACCACAATGTTGAGATCTCTCTCCATGTGGTCAGTGTTGCAGTGGCCCTGTGGCCTCATGACGTCTGCAAGGGCCCTGAAAGGAGAGAAAATTTAAATTGATTCATTCAAAACAATGACTAGCACCTACTTATTCTGAAAAATTGAAAGTGGCTCAGTCGTGTCCGACTCCTTTTGACCCCATGAACTGTAGCCCACCAGGCTCCTCTGTCCATGGAATTCTCCAGGCAAGAATACTGGAGTGGGCTGCTGTTCCCTCCTCCAGGGGATCTTCCCAACCCAGGGATCAAACCCAGGTCTCCCACATTGCAGGTGGATTCTTTACCATCTGAGCTACCAGGGCTTTGGGCTTATGAACAAAAGACAAGACCCCTTTCTCTATGGAGATGCCATTCTACTTAAGGTGGAGGGGAAAAAGACATAAGTAAATAAGATCACAGCAATTAGAGATTACATAAGGATCTCCTGCAGAAGAATTCACAAGCCTCTCACGTTACTGATGTAATAGAAGTTTTACCCACTTTGTAGAGTTATTGAGAGGATTAAATGATGAATATATGTAATATGCCTGCACCCAACAAGTTTAGCCACCCTTTATAACTAATCCTAATAATAATAAAAAATGTTTATTCCCAGGTGGCGCTAGTGGTAAAGAATATGTTTACCAATGCAGAAGATGCAAGAGACATGGGTTTGATCCCTGGGTCAAGAAGATCCCCTGGAGAAGGAAAATGGCAACCCACTCCAGTACCCTTGCCTGGGAAATCCCATGGACAAGAGAAGCCTGGTGGGCTACAGTCCATGGAGTTGCAAAGAGTTGGACACAACTGAGCGCAGCACAGTACTATAGCTAACCCTAGATACCAACACTTCAGGTACAGCTACGGCCCAGTATTAGTAACAATAAGTAACATTTATTGAGTACTTCTCATAAGCCAGGCACTATACTAGTCATGTGACATGCCTTAATTCAATTAGGAAGCACATAAACACATCATGAGGGTTATTATTCCTTCTTTGCAGATGAGTCAACAAAGACTCAGAGAGGTGAACTGATTCCATTTACTTGAAGTGTTCAGACTAGGCAAATCCATACCGACAGCAGATTAGTGGTTGTCAGAGACTGGGGTTGTGGGAGGGGAAATGGGAAGTCACTGCTAATGAGGGAGGGGTTTCTTTTTAGGATGATGAAAATGTTCTAGAATTAGACAGTGGTGATGGTTGCTCAACTTTCTCAATATACTACAAACCACTGCATTGTACACTTAAAAAAAAAAAATCCTAAATAAACTGACAGATTGGCTGATCAGGAAAAGCCTTCCTGAGGAGGCATCTGAGCTGAGCCGTGAACAGTGAGAAGGAGTTACTGCCATAAAGAGGATGAAAGAACATTCCAGGCAGAGGAGTCAGCAAGTGCAAAGACCCTGAGGCATGAAAGAGTTCAGATCTGAGGGACAAGAAGGCTAATAATGCTGAACTGCAGCCAACAAGTGGGAGAGTGTTACAAGGTGTGGATTACTATACCCATTCTCCAGAACAAAAAGACTGCCCAATGGGACTTCCCTGGTAGTCTAGTGGCTAACATTCCAAGCTCCCAATTCAGGGGGCCTGGGTTCGATCCCTGGTCAGGAAACTAGATCCCACATGCTGCAACTAAGACCTGGCACGACCAAATAAATAAGTAAACATTTTTTAAAGGACTGCCCTGTCGGGCTACAGTCCATCAAGTAGCAATGAGTTGGACACGACTGAAGCAACTTAGCATGCACACATGTCCAAGTTAACCCAGCTAATCAGTGGAGGGACTAAGATACAAACCTGAATGTCTTTGAAATCATCATTTAAGCTCCTCCCGACCCTGTAGAGTAAGCAGGACCTGAAACTTGAAAGGGGCTGCAGGAAAGGAATGTTTGAAACACAAGACAGATGTCTCCCAAACTTAATTTGCCTTTTTTTCACTTCTAAACATGTTCTTTCCTATTTTGAGGGCAGGAATAGAGACCCCGACATTGAGAACAGACTTATGAACACAGCAAGGGCAGGAGAGGGTGGGATGAACTGAGACAGCAGCATTGAGATATGTAAAACAATAGCTAATGGGAAGTTGCCATATGCTGATTCATGTTGATGAATGATAGAAACCAACACATTGTAAAGCAATTATCCTCCAGTTAAAAAAAACTTTTTAAGAAATATATTAAAATAAAAATAAGTAAATACATAGGTTCTTTATTGAACTTCAGAGGATCTCTGAACTTCTCTAGAGTTGAACAGAAATTTTATTTGTGCATTTTTCCTGAACAAGAAGCCATAGTTTGGGATTTCTCTGGCCATCCAGTGGTTAAGAATCTGCCTTCCACTACAGGGCTCAATCTCTGGTCGGGAAACTAAGATCTTCCACGCCGAGGGACGACTAAGCCCGCACCACAACTAATGAAGCCCACGGTCTACAACGAAGGGCCCGCACACCACAATGAAGACCTGCTGCAGCCAAAATAATAAAATAAGCAAATAAAAATAAATAAAGAAGGCAGATTGAGACACTATCAAGTTAAAAAAAAAAAAGAGGCCATAGTTCTCACCACATTCTCTAAAGATTTCTCTCCAAAATTTCAAAATATTTGAACTTTCAAGAGGATAGCAAAGTAAATGATCAGGGTGGCTATCCGTGAATTTGGTCAGCACTACGATCGGCAGATTCCCTGGCTCCTGCTGAGTGCCAAAATTCATGAAATTCACCAGAAAGCCAAGGATACTTTACCCCAAGGCAGCCCTTGCCAGAGCAGGCATGGGGACAGGGATTCTTAGAGCCCCTGTATCCTGGACAAGGTGTCTTCAAGGCGTGTGGCCTACTCACTTGGGGATTCCCTAATATAGTTTGGCAGTGGGGGAAGGAAATATGACAACTTCTGTGTATGGTCTTTAGTCATTAAAAATAAGAAATAAATGTGTGAACTGAGGCTGGAGCCCTCACTTGGAACACCCCTGTCAGATGGTGAGAATCAAGAACCTTGGACCAAGGTGCCAACCTTGTCAGTGGCATCATCTTTAGGGTGCATCACCTGTGTTGTAGTTAAATATACCCCAAAGGGATGTGCAAGCAAAGAATCTAGTTTTACTAAGCTAACCATCACTACGTGGACATGGGGCTTAAGAATGTTCCCTCATAACAAAACCACAGCCTGGAGACAATACTGATGAAACAAGTACAAGAAAATAATAGACTGGACCCTCTCCTCTTCAACAGCTTCTCACAAGCTTAAAAAAAAAAATGATGGCCTATTCAGATCAAAATGAAATCAGCCAAAAATAATTCAAACTCTCATGAAGAATATTCAAAATGTGGATTTATGTATGAATGATGAGCTTCATCCTCAACACACATTAGTATGTTATTACACAAAGTCATCACCACTGGCAACAAATTGTAAATATTTGTTTCACCTTCAGTTCTGTTTAATGTATCTGCTCTTATATATGCTTTAGAGTATATTTAAACAACAAGGTCCTATTGTACAGCACAACATTCAAAAAACGAAGATCATGGCATCCAGTCTCATCACTTCATGGCAAATAGATGGGGAAACAGTGATATACTTTATTTTCTTGGGCTCCAAAATCACTGTGACAGTGACTGCAGTCACAAAATTAAAAGACGCTTGCTCCTTGGAAGAAAAGTTATAACAAACCTAGACAGAATATTAAAAAGCAGAGACATCACTTTGCTGACAAAGGTCCATATAGTCAAAGCTATGGACTGTCCAATAATCAAGTATGGATGTGAGAGTTGGCCCATAAAGAAGGCGGAGTGCCAAAGAATCGATGCTTTTGAATTGTGGTGCTAGAGAAGACTCTTGAGAGTCCCTTAGACTGCAAGGAGATCAAACCAGTCAATCCTAAAGGAAATCAACCCTAAATATTCATTGGAAGGACTGATGCTGAAGCTGAAGCTCCAATACTTTGGTCATCTGATGTGAGTAATTGACGTAATTGACTTATTGGAAAAGACCCTGATGCTGGGAACGATTGAAGGCAAGATGAGAAGGGGCAGCAGAGGATGAGATGGCTGAATGGCATCATTGATTCAATGGACATGAGTTTGAGCAAACTCCAGGAGATAGTGAAGGACAGGGAAGCCTGGCATGCTGCAGTTCATGGGGTCACAAAGAACCAGACATGATTTAGCGACTGAACAACAACTGTATAGCACAGGAAACTGTATTCAATATCCTGTGATAAGCCATAATGGAAAACAATAAGAAAAAGAATATATATAGCTTAATCACTTTACGGCAGAAACTAATACAACATTGTAAGTCAACTATCTTTCAACAAAATTTTTAAAAATAATAAACACTATAGTGTACCTAATAATTGTTTGCTAGTATGTGCATATATTTTATGTGTTAGTCACTCAGTCATGTCCAACTCTTTCCTACCCCATGAACTATGGCCTGCCAGGCTCCTCTATCCATGGAGTTCTCCAGGCAAGAATACTGGAGTGGGTTGCCATTTCCCTCTCCAGGGGATCTTCCCAACCCAGAGATCGAACCTGGATCTCCTGCATTGGAGGCAGATTTTTTACCATCTGAGCCACCAGGGAAGCCCATTTATTGTGGTGTATACTAGAAAACATGTTACAAATAGGGATGTGTTTTTTAAAATTTAGTAAATTAGACAGTGAAAGAACCAACTATGTACTACAAGCCAAACAAATGCCCAGGGAATTGGTATTTATGTGCAGCACCCACTCTGAGTGCTTCTCAAACTTGAATGTGCACACAGACTACCTAGGGGGTTTTGTTAGGATGCAGATTCTGATTCAAGATATCTGCGGCAGGCCCTGAGATTTGGGGCCAGGTGATGGAGATACTGCTGGTCCACACTCAGAAGAGCAAGATCCTAAAGGTACTGTGATGGTAAATGTTATGTGTCAATTTGACTGAGTGCCACAGGGTGACCAAAGATTTGGTCAAACATTATTCTGGATGCCTCTGAGTGGGTGCTTTGGGATTAATTTAACATTTAGATTGATAGACTGAGGAAAGCAGATTGTCCTCCACAGCATGGGTGGGCCTCATCCAATCAGCTGAAGACCGGAATAGAACAAAGGCTCATCCTCCCCCAAGAAAGAGAATTTTCCTGCCTGATGGCCTTCAGACTGGGACAGGTCCTCGTGGTTCTACAGTGACTTATAGGCTTTCAGATTCAAACTGGGACCTTAGGACTTCCCTGGTGGTCTAATGACTAAGACTACATGCTTCCATTGCAGGGAACACGGGTTTGATTACTGGTCAGGGAACTAAGATCCCACATGTTTGAGGCACAGCCAAAAAGTTAAAAAAAAGAAAAAAACCTTGGACCTTGACTCTGCAGATTTTGTACTTGCCAGCCTCCATTATCATGTGTGGTAAGTCTGCATAAATCTCTAGATAGGTAGATAGTTAGACAGATCTCCTGAAGATTCTGTTTCTCTGGAGAATCCTGACTTAATACAGGCACCTTATGGAAGAAACTACACTTTTCCTTGATATCCCTTAACCCAGTTCCAAACAGCTGAAAGATTGCCATTTTTGAGGTTGAAGATGATGGAATACTGGCAATTTCATAAGGTTCAACTTAGTGTCTATTCACTTGTACATTCACTTTTACATCACCTGCCTCCTGCTATGGACCATGAGCTCTGTGCCTGCACTATTCCCTGCAGTCTCACAGCTCTCAGTCCAGTGCTGGATCTACTATAGGTACTCAGTAAACACCTACTGAATGACTAAATCCATGAGCAAATAAATGATGGAATGAGGAGGTACCTTATGTCATGTAAACCAGGATGTCAGGAATCAGAACTCCTATGTGCCAGGTACTATACCAGGACTCAAGTGACAGATGGGGAAAGACTGCATTCCTTACTGTGAACAATAATGGAAGGAGGCAGATGATAAACTAGTAAACCAGTACATTAGTAAGTTCATTTTAGACTGTAATGTGAAATGAAGCAAATCACACTGAGTGATGGGCTGGAGCGGGTGGGAGAGCATTGGTAAATAAGCCTAGGGGATCAAGGACAGCTTCTCAGACAAGGTGACACTGAGCTGAGACCTGAATGCTGAGAAAGGGCCAACCAGAGAATTTGAGGCAAACCAGCACAACAACTCCAAGGCAGCAATGAGCATGGCATATCTGAGGAACAAAAAGAAAAGCCTGCATCCCTTTTCTTTCCAATTACAGTGAGTAAATAAAAGACCCCAACATCGCCGAATGGAGCTCAGAGTTTCAACATCTTGCTTCGAAGCCTCCAGGGGTTCCAAGGTCTGAACTGTTTTCTGATTTGTAAACACTTGAATGGGATTCCTGAGATTTTCCTCTTGTACCAGAAGCATCATTTATTTTTCAAGGATCTAAGGGCAATAGACATGAGGTTACTTTCTGGGGTAGTGGTTATATAGGTGTAGCCATGTGTCCAAGTTCATGAAACTACACATAATATGTGTACACTGTATTGTGTAAATTAGACTCCAATAAAGTTGATTTTTAAAATGCAAGGTCTCAGTGCCCAAAGAGAAGCAAAACATATTCTGCAAGGAAAAATAATTTATATAGCCAGTGGGAATTTGCTATATGATGCAGGAAGCTCAGGCTGGTGCTCCATGACAACCTACACAGCTGGGATGCGGTGAGGGGTGGGAGGGAGTTTCAAGAGGGAGGGGATGGAGGTATACCTATGGCTGATCCATGTTGATGAATGGAAGAAACCAACACAACATTGTAAAGCAATTATCCTCCAATTAAAAATTAACATTAAAAAAATAATTTAGAGACTTTTTGCGGCCAACAGCATATGCATTCATGGGCTTCTCCAGCCTGGGCAGCTGGTGGAAGCTACAGGATAACCATAAATGCATAAGAAAAGGGAGATAGAGGGGAGGCTGGAATAAGACAGAAAAGGCAAGAGCAGGAAGGACGTTTATCACTTGATGCCATTTCTTTGCAAGAGACTTGAGGATATGTGAATCATGCTTGAAAAACACACGGGACATGGTGCTATGTAATTTGCCACTTGGATTTCTGACTGTTTGAAGGTGGGCAAAATAATGACATGTGTTCCCTAGTGGCTTCGAATGTAAAGAGCTTCAAACATGCATTCCTGCCCTCACTAATGCCTTTGCAAAGAGGGCTGGCCCTGCCAGGGGCAGATGCAGGAAACATCCATAGTCTTGATCTGACTCAGGCTCCTTGAACCAGCCCTGACACGTGCACTCTTATTTGCAGGGCATCAAGCACCTCTCTGTGGTCGGCAAAGACTGAAGTCCTGGATGTCAGTGCTTCAAGGCAGTGCAGTCTGGTGGTCAAGGACCCATGCCATAGCCTCAGAATGTCTGGGCCTGAAGTCCACCTCCTCCACTTGCTAAGGGATTTTGCATCCTCTTGAAGAGCAATCTGTGCCTCTGTGAAAAGCAGATTGTCATAAAGCTGACCTCCATGGGACATGAAATTAAATGAGAATTTACACACAAGCTTATGGCAAAATCGCAAAGCCAGCAAGTGTCCTTGAATATCAGCCAGGCCAATGAGGGGGTGTGGGATGAACTGGGAGATTGGGATGGACATATATACACTACTGTGTATAAAATAGGTAACTAATAAGAACCTGCTGTATGGACATATATACACTACTATGTATAAAATAGGTAACTAATAAGAACCTGCTGTACAGCACAGGGAACTCTACTCGGTGCTCTAAGGAAATCTAAAAAAGAGGAGATGTATGTATAAGTACAACTGATTCACTCTGCTGGACAGCAGAAATGAACACAAAATTGTAAAGCAACTATGCTCCAATAAAATGCACGGCAAAGCTTTGGCCTGGGTGATTTTTTTATTAACTTTTATTGGGATTGACATATATACACTACTATGTATTAAATGGATAACTGATGAGAACCTACTGAACTTGCCACTCATCCTCCTAAAATTCAACGGAAGTCCAGAGAGGTGACGAGACTTGGCCAATGTCACGCAGCTGAATAGACATAGCAGAGCAAGCACTAGGCACAGAGTTCCAGACTACAACTTCACCTCCTTCCATAGATAAGGGGGGGAAAATTCCAATAATAAGGGTGATGATAAAGGGTAGCAGTCACTGAGCAGTGACCCTATGGCAGGTCCTGCTCTATGAGATGTCTAAGCCCAGTCTCAGTGAATCTTCACACAGACCTATGACACAGGGACCCTCATCATCCCATTTTTAAAGACAGGAATCTGAGAATCAGAGATGAGCCACAAATTTCCCAAAAATTTCACACTATTAAGTGGCTGAGCTGGGACTGAATCTGGAGCCATCTGGCTTGAACCCACTTCTTTTCAGATCAGCCCGACGACCTCTCTGGGGACTGCAGGGAACATGACTGACTGAACTGGGGACCAGGGCGGTGGGCGGGGAGGCAAGTGAAATTAACCTGAGAGGGTCCTAAAGGGAATAGATGCCGCTTGAAAATACAGGCCCAGTGTTACCAGATCTATTGGTTTCTCAAGAGAAATCAGAAAATCGGGATTTCTATGCAAAACCTCCCAGTTTTTTAAATGTTGGCCATTGGTTCTAAGCTGGTTTTAAAACACCATACACCATAGAGGCTAAAGAGATTTCACAGCCAAACGCAGTGAGCCTTGAGTGAAATCCTGGTTTGAAAACCCAATCTCTAAAAGACATTTCTGGTGTTTGACTGGGAAAACAGTAATACGATTGGCTATTTGACAATGTTATGGAATTTTTGTTCCTTCTTGGGGGCGGGATACTGGAACTGTGTTATGTAGGAGAAATGTCCTTGTTCTTAGGAGATCCACGCTAAAGTATTTAGGGATGAAGTGTCATGTCTGTAACTTATTTTCAACTGCTCCGGCCAAAAAAAAAAAAAAAAGGAAAAAAGAGAGGAAGGGAGGGAAGGAGAGAGGAAGGAAAAAAGGAAGGAAGGAAAGAAGGAAGAGGGAGAGAGAGAAAGCCATAAAGCAAACGTGACAAAATACTAATAACTGTTCAATCTAAATGACCAGTCTTTGACTGGGAGTGACTCCACTCCTGGATGACTTTTGGCAACGTCTGGGGACATTTTAATTGTCCCGAAGGCAGTGTGGGTGGGTGCCACCTGCACCTAAGCGGGCAGAGTCCCGAGATGCTGCCAAACACCCAGGAATGCACCCGATCGCCTCCCACAGCAGAGAGCAATCAAGCCTCAAATGTCAAGGGTGCCAAGGGGAGGAGATTCTGCTCTAGATGAAAGATACACTGGAGTTTATGTTTATTCTTCTTTCAAGTTTTCTGTATGTTTAAAATGTTCCACAATAACAAATTGGGAACAGCTTAAGAATTCGTGTGTGCATACTCAGTCGCTTCAGTCGTGTCCAACTCTTTGTGACCCTATGAACTGTAGCCCCCCAGGCTCCTCTGTCCATAGGATTCTCCAGGCAAGAATACTGGAGTGTGCTGCCATGCCCTCCTCCAGGGAATCTTCCAGACCCAGGGATCATACCCATGTCTCCTGCATCTCCTGTGTTGCAGGCGAATTCTTTACCCACTGAGCCACCTGGAAAGCCCAAAAATAAGAATACAGACATCGAAATATGTTGCAGACCAAATAAAATGTGTCTGCATGGTTTGGTACCATTTGGTACCCACCATTTGCAGTCACTTCTTCCAATAAATAGTGGTTGAATGTGGCTGCGGTTATATCTGCTGTAGAAGCATCTATACAGTTTTCTCCACATCACAGGCCAGGCCTGAGCATACTCTGGAATTGCTGTCTCTCCCCTTTTTCAGTCCTAATCAGCCCAGAAGGAAGCAGGTGATGTGCCCAGGCCTCTGAGCCTGGAAACTGACCTCATCAAACACAAGCACACTGGTCACTAGGAGCAGTCAAAGCTGTGACGTGGGAGCAGCACATGCTCTAAGTCTTTGAGGAGAAGGTACTCTCAGGTGAGGTAAGAACCAACTTCCCACCCCAGTGACCCCTGCAGCTCGAGACAAAATAAATTAAGAGGCTGCAGCCAGCAGGTTAATTTCACCTGAAAGCCAACATACAGTCTCTCTGATGCAGAGTTTGGCATGCTGGACCCAGCCAAACATCCTATGGTCCATGCAGGCAAAAGCAAATGAGCCACGGCTGGGATATGAAATAATTAACTGCATCAGTAGAGCACGATGCACTTGGTGAGTACTCGGGGCAGCCCCCCGCACCACAGAAACACACCCAAAGGCACAGGGGCAGAATCAGCAACAGAATGTAAGTAAGAGTCACACTGAATGAATCCATCCACCCTCCATTCGAGAAAAATGTTCCCAAGGCAAGTGTGGACCACTTTACACAAGCCGTTCAGGGAGGTGGTAAAAATGCAGACTTCTGAGGCCCAGATAAATGGATTTGGAATCTCTCTGGATCAAGCGCAAGACTGTGCATTTTAGGAAGCTCCTCAAATTCTGATGCTCACTCAACCTGCAAACATCTGCCCCAGACACAGCTGACACCGGGGGAGTAAGGAATGCGCAATTTTCTGTGTGACCTTGAGCCAGCTACCAACCTCAGCTATGATTTGCTCCTATGTAATAGAGAATTAGCACCTGTCTCATCACTGTGCAAACTAAATGATGTTTACACACACACACACACACACACACACACACACACACACACACACACACACACCTAGTACAGTGCCTGGCACCCAGAACTGTGTTCAGCAAATGTTACTTCCTTTTCCTGGACAGTGACTGACTGAACACCATAAAGCCTGCAGAGATACACAAAAGTATAGATGTGAGGGCCCCACCCTAGAGATCCTGACTTGAACCATCTAGGGTGGGGCCCCTGGCAACAGAGTTTTTTTTTAAAAAAGCATTCCGGGTCACCCTAAACATCAGCCAAGGTTGAAAACTATACCTCAGGAGTCATCAGTAAAAATCAAGCATTCTTTCTTTTCAGGAGTATGTACCTTCACTCCAGCCTGGAATTCTCAAAATGTATGCAAGGAGAGCCTGTGTTGGGGCTCTGTGACCCCAGGACTGGGTACCCCCTAGATTCCACCTCCAAGGAGACCTTTCCCAGTACCTGTAGAGGAATGTGGCTGCAGCCTGCTGGGCTGGAGTAAACGGAGCTGCAAGGGGGCAGGACCAGTAAGTTGAGTCCCTGCTGGCCTCAAGCCAGCATCACTTTCTCCCACAGTTGCCCAAAGGTTAGTGCTCCTCCCCAGCTTCCCACCTCCCTCCTCCCGCCTTTCCACCCCCATCCCAACCGAACCAGGAGGAGAACTCCGGAAGCCCTGGTTTGCAAGGCAAAGGCTCCAAGGAGATTTCAGCAGAGGAATTAAGTCGAAATCTACCAGGCAGCCTACCCATCCCTGGGTGAATTTCCCTACCGAGGCAATAGTCACTGCCGCAACCCTGCTTCCGAGTCTCGCTGGCAACACCAGACCCTTGGCGAGGGGAGCGGGGGGACATGAAACCACCGGCCCGTGGGGTTGGCGATCTGGCACCTTGGGGTGGCAGGAGGTGGGCGGTGCCGCGCTTGACTCTTTTGGTAGGTCAGGCTTTCTTGAAAACCCTGGGGGCGGGGGGATTTCTGTGCCTCTTGACCTCACCATCCATCCACATCTGCCTGCTAACCCAAACCGAGAGGAACTTCCTCACCTCTTCCCCCAAATTCTTCCTTGGGGGGGGGGGGGCGGAAATCATCCGATAATCTGCATATAAATAGAAAATAATTACTAGTGAGGTGGTGGTGATGTTCCTCGCCTATTTTTGGTGGGTCTCTTTGTTGAGATTTTTTAGGCAGGCACACGGAGCTCGTGCAGACACACGCGCGCGCACAGGCAGCCGGAGGTTCGGGGTGTGTGTGTGTGTGTGTTTGGGGACGGGGGGGCGGGGGGACGGACGGAACACATGGCGACTCTGTTGCACGTATACAGGAAGAGAATAAACCTTGTTCTCCAGTCATCGGCTGTGTGCAGGCGACCCCGCGCTCTTCACCACCCGCCCCCGTCTCCCCTCACAGCAGCCAGGACCCCACACCAACCCCTGGCCTCTCCCCGGCCGGGGGTTGCATCTTCCCGTCTGCGTCTTCCGCCTCCAAAGTTACTGGGTTGTGCGAATCCATTTAGACACTTAAAAAAAAAAAAAAAAAAAAGGCAAATAGCTCCATTAATCCCCAAATGCCTTCTCCCATCTGCTGCGACTTGCTCGTGCTGGGACTTGCATAATGAATAAGGCAAAAGGGAAAGTTGACGAATCAGGGTGTCTGAGGGGGGTGAAGGCACGCTGGGAGAGGGCTCCGGCCCTAGGAGGCCACACCAGCCCGCGCAAGGGGCTCAGCGCCACGGCTGAGGTCGCTGCCCACGGCAGGGAGAGGTGGCGACTGGAGAGAGGGACGAGGGGGTGATGCGGGGTGGGGGTGGGGGGGCGAGGTCCCAATTCCAGGGACCTGGCAGCTCGGCGGAAAGCGAGGCGGCCGCTCCGAGCAAAGCTTTTGTTCTCGCCCTCCCCGCACTCTCCACCTCCCTCGCCACATTTTCGCGAGTCGTACGAGTTGCAGGCGGCACACACTCCTTGCCTCCCTCCCTCCCCGCCGCACACACGCGCGCGCGGGCTCACACACGCCCCCCTTCCCTTTCGGGCTCGCTGGCCCCTGTTTTCCTAGAGGCTAGTATGCAGAATCCGAGGGCTGGACCCCCCCCCTCCCCAAAACCAAGACTCCAAAGGCACGGGCTCCCACGCTGTGTGTCTCAAGTCCGCTGCAATACTCGGCGCGAGGGGGCGGCAAGACAGCGGGGTGGGGGCGGGGCGGAAGACACCCCTAACCCACACACACTCACACATCCACACCTGTGCTGAGCTCCCCGTCCCCTCTCTGCGCTCCCAGCCCAAGTTGGCTGCCCGGGTGACATCCCCACGCAGAGAGGCCGGGGTGGAGGGGGAGCGCCATTGCCTCCGGGAAGGTGGGGAGGGGAGAGGAGGGACAGCGGCGCCCGGAGCGGGGGGTGGGGTGCGGGGGGCGGCAGCCCACCTGGACATGTGCTCCCTTTGGGGCCGGTGCGCTTTCTCCAGCCCCAGCTTGGTGAAGATGCCCACGAGCACCATGACGGCCACCACCCCGCAGATGATGTAAACGATCAGGTTGGTCTTGTCCTTGGTGGGGTCGTGCAGGGGGTCGTCCTTGCGCGCGGGGGGCTTGCCGGTGTTGAGCCAGAGCGGAGTGTCGTAGTTGGTGCAGGTGCTCTGATTCAGTCGCCGCTTCTTAAACGTGCAGCAGAACCGGAAGCCACAAGTCCCGCAGCAAAAGATGAAGTCGCCCGAGCTGCAGTTGAACGGCGGGTCCCACTGGCCCATGACATCGAAGTAGCCCCGGCAGAAGTCCGGCGTGGGCGCCCGGGTCGGGGGCGCGTCCGAGACCCCCACGCCCTCGCCGACCTCTCCGGAGGCGGCCCCGGAGCGGTTGCCCCCCGTCAGCACCACCACGCCGCCCAGCTGCGCCAGCTGTCCGTGCCCCGCTCGCTCCTGCGCCCGGCACACGCGGGCGCACAGCTCGGTGAGGAAGCAGCCGAGGAGCAGCCGGAGGACGCGGCGCATCGTGTCTCCCAGCCCGGGCTCGGCCACTCGGCCGCCGCTGGAGCCGCTGCAGCCGCCTCTCGAGGCGCGGCCGAAGCTGCCGAGGCTGCTGCCGGGGGCTGCGAGCCGCCGCGGGCCGCACATGCAGGGAGCGGCGCGGGGCGCTCGGTGGTCGGCGGCCACTGCGCTCGGCTCAGCCCGCGTTCGCCTCCAGCGCGCCGCGCGCCGAGGGGCCGGCCGGGGAGGAGCGCGCCGGGCCGGGCGGGGGGAGGAGGAACGGGGGCCAGCGCGGGGTGCAGGTCCGGCTGGCTCCCGGGGGAGGCGGGGGCCGGAGAGCAAGGGCGAGTCGGGCGGTGCGCGCCTCCCCTCGGCCGGCGGCTCGGGACTCGCCGCCCCGCGCCCGCTCGCAGGCTCCCTGCTCTCCTCTCCAGCTCACCAAGTGCGCGGGAGAGAGCGAAGCGACACTTGTGGAATGAAGGGAGGGCAGGAGCGAAGGGGGAGGGGGAGGAGGGCGGGCAGAGGAGGCGCGGGGGGGAGGGGGCGGGAGCGAGCTCGAGAGGGGCGGGGGCGCGGGAGAGGTGACTCCGGCGGGCGGGCGGGAGCCAGGCTGGGGGCGTGCGGAGCCGAGCCGGGCTGGCAGGCGGACGGGAGCGAGCTCCGGTAGCCGCAGTGGCTGAAGGCACAGCTCGGATTTCCCGGCAGGTGGGGGACGGCGGCGGGACCTCCCGAGCCCTCACTGGGCGGGAGCCGCGGCTCCGACCTGTTCGGGCGCAGGGGCGGCTCCGCCCGTGGCTTTTTCCCGGGTGCGTGCGCAGGAGCGGCGGCTCGAGTCGGCCCACCGGGGAAAGGGGTGTCTCGAAGGGTTGAGGGACAGACCAGGTGGCTTCCTCTCCATGACGGAGTGGGGCGCGATCTGATCAGGATCGTCCCTTCCAGGTGCCCGGGGGCTGCCTGGCCCTTTCCCCGGCCGTGCCGTCCAACCCGAGGGCGCCCCCCGCCCGGCTGGGTCGACTCCCGGGGCCCAGGCGAGGACCAAGACAGAGCTAGGAGGGCGCCTGTGCCCGGGGTAGGCATCCCCGGGAGAGGGGCTCGGGATGAAATAAAGTCAAAGAAACGCAGGGAAGGTGAGGCAGTGGCCACCGCCGAGGCGATGACCTGGCCCCGGAACGTCTTTCCTTGGGACTCTCTCCCAGGCCCCTGGACCTGCCACTTGGTCCCTCATCGCCGAAGCCGCCTTCCCCGCACTCTACAGGAGGGCCACACCGCGGCGCCGCCTCTGCGCGCCCAGATCTGGTGCAGCGCAAGGCCTGGGCGCCCAGCCTCGGCCGCCCTCCCGTACCTGCAGCCCTCGGGCATCGTTCTCCGGGAGCCGGCTGGCCCCTGTCCCCACCGACTCCCACCACTACCCCGGATATCCTTACCGGAGCTGCTGAACCAGGCCTTGCTTCCTCGGCTCCAAGTCTCCCGTCGTCAGTGTTTCCAAATCTGCCCTAGCTCACATCAGCCGATTCCAGCCAGCCGTCGGCCTTCTCCCATTTCTCCCACTTCTTCCTTTCCTCGGCTTGAATTTGACT
The DNA here is from genome assembly GCF_054371585.1 of Giraffa tippelskirchi. NCBI lineage: Eukaryota > Metazoa > Chordata > Mammalia > Artiodactyla > Giraffidae > Giraffa > Giraffa tippelskirchi. The sequence continues at coordinate 29,797,828 of NC_137287.1, forward strand.
CCGGTAGCCCCTAAAACAGGATTTGTACCAAAGCTGCTACACCAAATTTAGATCCCCACACGCCCCTGCTTTTTGTTTTTTAATTGCATTAACTAAGTATACACTTCGCAGTCGGCTAGGCGATTTGCAGGCAAATGTTTCCACCACCCCTCTTCTCCATTTGGCTGCAGTCAAGGGCTTATCAGGGCATTTCCGAAGAATCAAGAGCTTGGGCCACAGAGAAGATGACATACTAGGGTGGGGGTCTCCTTAATTGAAAAACCATGGGGTTTTAATGGAACTGTTTTGCGAATTTTCTCAGCAGGAGAGGGGGTTCCACTCTATATGCCTTCTCTTTGAAGAAATGGTCACCTACTCTCTCCCTCTAAAGACTAGCAGAGAATGACCCAATTCCAACAAAAACACACCAGGGCCATATTGATAGAGCCATATCCAGGAGTGAACCAGCCCTGGAAGAATCAATGAATTACAGGCTGTGTTATATCCCAAACCCCTCAGGACAAGCATGAGATTGCATAGTCTGAACTCCTTGTGTTCATCAGAACAGGATCCCCAAAACAAGACAGTGTCCACCCACACCTGTGTCCACCCACACCCACCACCACAGTGTGAGTCTCTGCAAATGCAGGCATTGGTGTGTGAGCTGACCACAACTGACATTTATTCAGTGCCTATAACATACCACTAAGCTTGCTTGTTGTAAAATCACCTCCTCACGATGCTTAAAGCAGTGCCTTCAATGTAGCAGACAATCTGGGAATATTTGCTGAACTGTTGAGTGACTGATCTCATTTAACCGCCCCCCCCCCCCGCCCCGTTAGGTAATTTTTCCAAGCCCACACAACAGAGGGAGAGACTGAGGCCCAAAGCAATTAAACCAGGTGCCCAAGGAAGCATAACGAAGAAGTGCTGCTGTTGACATTTGACCCAAGAAATTTGACTCAGGAGCCTATGTTCTAACCACTGCAGGTAGCGCCTTCCTAAAATAGGCCTCCACACCCTCCATCCACCTGGCAGTATATTATTATTTCTTTTTTTTTACTGTCATACCACATTGAAATATAAAGCCCAGGCTAGAAAAGGCTTTGACTCTGGCAAGAGTCCCCCAGCATCTAGAACAATGTGGATGTGGGAAATACTTTAAAAATACGTTGCTGTTGTTGTTTAGTCGCTAAGTCATGTCCAACTCTTGCCCAAAGACTGTAGCCCACCAGGCTCCTCTGTCCATGGGATTTCCCAGGCAAGAATATGGGAGTGGGTTGCCACTTCCTCCTCCAGGGGATTTTCCTAGACCAGGGATGAAACTGCAATCTCCTGCATTGGCAAGCAGATTCTTTACCACTGAGCCACTGCAGAAGCCCCCCCAAATACCTACAGGCTGTTTTAATGAACTAATTAAGATCTTTGATGTAACACCCTGTCTTTAAGAGAGGAAAGAAACTCTTAGGGCTGAGATAGACGTGCAGAGGGTTTGAAATATTTTCACATGAGAATTTAGAGTTGAGAAAGGCTGCTCCAACACATTTGCTTCAGTCCAGGAAGGTGAGGCTCAGAGAGGTTAAGGGCTTTGTCCAAGGTCACACAGCCAGCAAATGGGAAATTCAGAGCTGGATGCAGAGCGCCGGGCCCCTAATCCCAGGTCTCTTGCCATCCTACCCCACCGCACCCCATGTGACACTTCCCAGCAAACATCAGGGCTGAGGGCAAGATTCCAACAGAAGGCTGGATCACAGACACCTTCCCGCAAAAGAGGTTTGAAGGCATTCCTAAACTTGATTAAAAAAAGAAAAAGAAAAAGCTTAGCAAAAAGAGACGAAATCTAGACTGAAAAGTCCATTTCAAAAGCAGCCTCCAATCGCTGCAAAATAATGCCTGTCACCAGGACATTTGAGTCCGATCCTCAGAGGAGACCGGCTCTGGAGGCTGCTGCCGGCTTTAATTAACAGAGACTGCCCCCTGTTTGTGACAAAGAGAGTGCAGGAAACGGCTTTGGGAAGAAGCAGACCTAATTCACTCTGCGTGGCTTATTTGCCACAGTCCAAACCTGAAGCCTTGTAAGCTTTGCCCCAACCAAATTCCCTTCCTGCTCCCGCCTGCCTTGGCTGTCAGTGTCCCCTGGAATACTGCCCGAGCCTATTTCCTAAGAATTGGAAAAAATACTTAGAGGAGAGGGAAATCATCTTCATTTTACTTCTCAGAGGGAAAAAAGTCGATTTCCTCTGGGTATGTCAACTCAGGAAATAGATTCACTACTTCCTACCAGATGTGTGATTATTGGGAACATGCCCCCATTTGGAACATGTGATTGAGAAGATACTTCTTTCAGGGTTTCTGGGGATGAGGGGTGGGGAGCATTTATAAACTTCCTAATTAAAACACCTGGCAAGTTCATGGAAGATGAAAAATCGTTATTAAACACCACCCCCTACCACTACCCGAATGAATTCATGCAAATGTGTTGAAATTAAAACGTAGCTCTTAATGAAAGCGCTTTCTATGAAAGAGATGATGACATTATTATTTACAACACAGGGGCTTTTAATATCTGAAGAAGAATCTCACTTGCTCCAGCCTTACTGCTGTCAGGCTGCAATGTGTGTGCAACATTGAGAATGCAACTGTGCCCCACCCCCCTCCAACAATTGGTGGAGGTAGCATTGTAAGGAAGGATGTTCACTTACCAGGACTTGTAATGAAGGATGCTCGCTTACCAGGACTTGTAACTCACGTCCAAAAGCAGCTCAGCAAATCAGATGATTTGTGCAGTGGTCCTCACTCTCAGGAGTTCTTTGTTAATTGTCCTCACCCGGTGCCTTGGGGTTTCAAAGTAGTCTCTAAGCAACTGTTTGCCTTGAGAAAGAAAAAAAAAAAAGATAAGAAGTCATTGAAACAGAAGCTGTTGGTTTAAATCCTCAGGGAGCTTCCCAGGTGAAATTCCAAACTGTCCCATCTCCGGAGAGAGAAGACAGGAGAAAGAGGCAGCCACTTCAGATTAGCAGGATTAATAAACAAGGGAATTTACAGATGAGTTTGTCTTGAGTGGCTGCAAGAGGAATAGATCTGCACCTGTCTGCCAGCCTTAACCGTTTATTTAGACTTTTGTATCCTTGGAACAGCTCCTAGTGTGGGAAAAGTGGGTGAAATGTACATTTCAAGGGCCAAGGAGAGTCAGGAGCCTCTCATTGCCCAGGTCTAGCTCTCAGGTCAACGGGTGGTCATATCCTCTCTATGACCTTCTCCAACAGAAGCCAAAGTGTAACTAACACCCTGCCAGTTTCAAGTAACATACTGATTTGATATATTTCATTCTCTTGTTTTGAAAAGATTAGAAGTTTTATTAGAAGAAGAAAAGTAGGTCTGCAATATTGTTCTTTCAGACCGGAGGTAGTGTGTGAGATGACTTTTGGCGGTACTCCAACCAAGATTTTTAAAAATTTTAAGTGACTTTAGCATATTTTTATTTACTTGTTTTTATTTTTTGAACGCACCATGGGGCACGTGGGATCTTAGTTCCCCTACTAGGCATCAACCCGTGCCCCCTACTGTGGAAGCATGGGGTCTTAAACCCTGGACCACTAGGGAAGTTCCCCCAACAAAGATTTTTAATAGTTTTATATTTGTTGGCTGGAAAAAAATGCACAACCTAAAAAGTTGAGAATTACATTTTATTTGGTGGACATTCTAAGGACTTCAAGTCAGGAAGACAGGAAGACAGGACTCTCAGCTCACTCTGAGGGACCGCTTCGAAGAGGTAAGGAGGGAAGCTGGATATACAGGAGTTTTGCAACAAAGGCCAGGTTATCGTGAAGAGGAAAAGTTAAAATTTTACATAACCTCCTGCTCCTTCTGCCTCTGTAACTCAGCTTGCTGCTTGCAAAGTCTGGATTATGTAGGTCACGTAGTCTCAGAAAGTGGGGATTTACAATACTGGGAACTGGAGCTTATCTCACTCACCCTTGTCCTGATCTTTGCAACTGCCCAGCCCCTGCAATCCTGCTTAATCATGCCTGTTCGTGTAAAGGTCAGGCATCCCCCTCCCTGTCTTGACTGCTATTCCCACACACGCGCGTGAAACCCCTTAGTTTAAACCAGCCTATTAGCAGCTAGTGTTGCCCACTATAGTCTGTCTATAAAAACTCTGTAATCCCTCTGTTCGGGGCTCAGAGCTTGGAGTGTTCACTCCTCTGGGCCCACCAGCGTAATAAACCTGAGTTCTCCAACTCTCCAAATATGGTGCTTGGTTTCTCAATTACTGGTTTCTGCAACCATCGGAACATACAAAAATTACTGTTAATTAAAGAAAATCAGATATCTCAAGTTAATGAATTTAGCGCCTTTCTGTGTCTGAGAAAATACAAGACTCTTGATGTAGGAGATAAATGGACCCCTGGGGCAGACAGCTGACATTTGTCAAATGGAGCAAAACTGAAGTTTTAGTCTTCAGCCAGACAGGAATAATACCGGTTTGCTTTCCTCCATTGATACGGAGGGACTAATTAACAGAGGGGCATTTGTTGCAGCAAAAACAGAAATGGGTGAACAGCCTTTGGTACATACTAGTCAAACCACCCTACAAGAGTTAAACAATCTTTGTTATTCTTTAGCTGTTACTACAAACAAACAAACACTTGTAGCTGGACTTGTCCTTCACAAAGCTAACTACTCTCTTTCTCCATATAGGTGATGCTCTGCACCTGTCACACTTTTCCCCTACATGCAGGTCACGGGCCGATAACTTCAGGGACACAAGACCCGGCTGTGAGTTGTCTAATGCCAGCTGTAACTGTTTTGAAACTTTGTAAGAAAAAAAAAAAAAAAAAAAGCAAGACCTTCAAGAGGATATAAAACCTCTCCCTATCCCGGAGAAAGAGGGAGCACGGTTCTTGAGGCACTAGCTCGCTGTGTTTCCCTTTTCATCTGGCAAAGATAATAAAGCTACTCTTCTATTTCCTCCAAAATCTGTCTCTGTATTTCTATTTGGCATCAGTGAACAGGGAGCCAAGGTTTTGGCAACAGTCTGGGCTCACTGAAATCATTCATTTGATGTGCACCTCAGCTATCTGGGGCCAGTATCCTGCTTTTCTGAATCCTGAATTCCCTCTGGGTGCACCCTTGCAGGTGAATGCCATGGCTAAAAGCTTAGAAGTGGGCAGCTATAGTGGCTTGATGGTGGCAACATCCTTTGTTTACTGATACACAGGCAACATTTTTTCATTGGCATATTTATTTCAGTGTATATCAGGGAAAAAAATGATGTCACATCAAACACATGGCTTCAATGTTTAAGGTGTAGTTCTTTCAAGTATATCAATTTAAAGTCAATTTAAGAAAAGTAATAAATATAATAAAAATTTTATTAATAAAATACAAATAAAGAAAAGAATATGAAGTGGCTGGTACTGAAAACCAGAACTGAGGAAACTTGGTATCAGGACAGAGTTTCTCAGCTTCAGCACTGATGACTGGAATGGTTAATTTACTCTCTGTAGGATGTTTAGCAGCATCCCTGGATTCTACCCACTGGAGGTCAAAAGTACCTCCCAGTTGAGAAGTGAAAGTGTTAGTCCCTCAGTTGTGCACAACTCTGTGAGACCCCATGGACTATATAGCCTGCCAGGCTCCTCTGTCCATGGAATTATTCTTCCCTGGAGTGGCTTGCCATTCCCTTCACCAGGAGATCTTCCAGACACAGGGATCGAACCCAGGTCTCCTGCACTGCAGGCAGATTCTATACCATCTGAGCCACCAGGGCTCAGGTATGACAACCAAAAATGGTTTACAAAAAACATCCCCTGGGGACAAAAAAAAAAGCACTGAACCTTGTTTATATTTAAATCCCAGCAGTTTCTCAAATGAGGTTGATGATCTCAAATCACTTAGGCCCTCTAAGCCTCAGTTTCCTCACCTATAAATGGGGATAAGAACGGTGCCTCTCCTCAGACCTGTTATAGACACTCCATACTTTGTGCAGAGTGATAAAGCACAATGAATGGAACCTGATATTGGCCTTGAAAATAACACTGCCATTTATTTTACCAGCAAAATGGGTTAATTTGTGAATATCAGAGAATTGCAGTGTGGCATTAAGCGAACGTTCTGTGTAAGTCCAGCAGACAAAGGCTACTCAGTCACTTCAGTCCTGTCGGCCTCTGTGACCCCATGGACTGTAGCCGGCCAGGCCCCTCTGTCCATGGGAGTCTCCAGGCAAGAATACTAGAGTGGGTTGCTGTTTCCCCCTTCAGGGGATCTTCCTCACCCACGGATCGACCCGCGTGTCTTATGTCTCCCGCATTGGCAGGTGGGTTCTTTAACAGTAGCACCACATTCCATGCAGCAAAAGTGCCCATGGAGGATCCAGAGAGTCCAGGGTGGTGCTGGCTTCCTATTGGCTGAGTTTGGACAGTTCTCATTGGCTGAGCCTGTTGCTGGGCGGGGAAAAATCTTCCTCAGGCTGAGGTGGTAAGGAAGAGAGACACCTTCCTCCAGAAATGCAAGGTATGTCTCTTCCTGTTGGGGGTCTGTGGTTTAATCCACCGATTATATAACCAGTCCTGTATATAGGTTATGCAACTCCAGCAGAAACAGAGGTGTTGACTTAAAAAATATTCACAACCTAAAAGTTGAGAATTATGTTTTATTTGATGGGAATTTAGGACTTCAAGCCCAGGAGGCAACATCTCAAGTAACCCTGGCCGGGTGGGGGTGGGGGTGGGGGTGGGGGTGGGTGGCAGTAGGTGTAGGTTATATAGTAAAGTTTTGCAAAAAGGGAGGTAGTCTAAATCTTAAAAGATTATTGTAAATTGAAACCAGGTATCCCAAGTTAAGGAATTTAGCGCTTTTCTATGTATGGGAAGATGCAAGAGTCTGGCTCACTGAAATCATTCCTTTGATAGGCCAGTTTCCTGTGTTTCCACATCCTGAGTTCCTCAGGGCTCACTGTAGGGAGTGGCTGCCATCTGATGGCTGCTAAATGGCAGGTATTCTTTCCTTCCTGAGATCCTTCAGGGCTTACCCGCTCACCATCCATGATGGCTGCAATTCTTGATGACTGTGACATCCTTTGGTTACTGATATGGCAGGAAATACTCCATTTCTCAGAGGTCAATCTTACAGAAACTTAGAAGAGGACGTTTAGCTCCACCAACACAGAAAAGGAGGACTTCCCAGAGGTGGTGACATTTGAGAATGTTAATTTAAGTTAAATGTTTCTAAGCATTCTCAGAAATGTCGCAGGAAAAATTTTGGTAGATGTTCTTTAAAAGTAGTTCTCAGGACTTCCCTGGTGATCCAGTAGTTAAGATGCCGCCCTTCCACTGCAGGGATGGGTTCGATCTCTGACCAGGGAACTAAGATCCTTCATGCCTAGCAATGCAACCAGAAAACAGAGGGACGGGGAGTACTTCTCAAAAGCTAGTCTGAAGAATAATACCAATATGTGTTGAGGTTTTCACTGGGCCATTTAGAAAACTGAGAAAAAGTAAGACTGATGAAATAAGTGTTCAAAAAAACACATATTTTAATTGTTATATATTATTTTTGTATTACAATTTACTTTCTAAAGTAAAGTATGTTGGCCTTACTCCACATTAGTTTCCATTTAGTCTGTGAAAGTGGAATTGTTAGTCACTCAGTTGTATCTGACTCTTTGCCACTCCATGGACTGTAGGCCGCCAGGCTCCTCTGTCCATGGAATTCTTCAGGCAAGAATACTGGAGTAGGTAGCCATCCCCTTCTCCAAAGGATCTTCCCAACCCAGGGATCAAATCTGGGTCCCCTGCATTGCAAGCAGATTCTTTACTGTCTGAGCCACAAGGGAAGCCCATTTAGTGTGTATGTGTGTGTTATTTTTAAAAATATTTCCTACCAGAGAAAAATTGGCAAACCTACCCTTCCCAATTTTTGGTTATTTTACTATAGATGAAATCCCAGAGTCTGGGACTAATTTTAAAACATCACAGTAGCTTCCATTTACAAGTAAAGTGGTATGTTGAAGCAAGTATCTGAATAATTGAAGTCCCTCCAACTCTACTGTGAAACCAAAATAGGTTTGGGGGGTCATGAATTTTCCTGCTAGCTATATTAAAATAACTAGGTTTATCCCTAGGAATCAACTGAGACTAGGTGATAACGCCCCGACTGTATAGTCCTCAGGCCCATATCTCTCTGCTCAGATAAATGCCTATAAACGAGATTGTATCGGTCTTTAACATGTAACAAATTATCCCCAAACAGTGGCTTAAAACAAGTAATATTTGTTTAGCTGATAGTTCTGTGCAGTGGAAACTTTTAGGTTGGCTTCAACTGGATGATTCTTCTGGTCTTGGCTGGGCTCACTCACGGATTTGCTGTTAACTGCCAGGTCACCAGGGTGCTGGTTGGTCTGGGACAGCCTTCAGCTGGGTCAGCTCCACTCTACCCCATGAGGTTCATTATACACCATCAGGCTAGCCCAGGGTATTTCACATGGTGTCTGGGCAGGCTTCCTAGAATTTGAGAGAAAGCATGAAAGCCCAGTTGAGACCCAAGTTGGAAAAATCACACCATCACTTCTGCCACATTCTGTTAGCTCAAAGCAAGCCATAAAACCAGTCCCTATTCAAGGAAGCAGAGAAATAGACTTCTTCTCTTTATGCGAAAAGCTGTAAAAAGTCACACTGAAGAGGGACCTGCACACAAGGATGTGTGAATGACAGCAGCCATTTTTTGTAGCAGCTCTCCTAGTCTGTTTGGGCTTTGTTGTTATTGTTTAGTCGCTAAGTCTCATCCGACTCTTTGTGACCCCGTGGACTGTAGCCCACCAGACTCCTCTGCCCATGGGATTTCCCAGGCAAGAATACTGTAGTGGGTTGCCATTTCCTTCTCCAGAGAATCTTCCCGACCCAGGGATTGAACAGGGGCCTCTTATGTCTCTGGTATTGGCAGGTGGGTTCTTTCCCACTGAGCCACCAGGGAAGGCCCCTGTTTGGGCTGCTATAATGAAATACCATAGATTTGATGATTTATAGACAAGACAAAGTTATTTCTCATACTCTGGAGGCTGGGGAGTCTAAGATCAAGGCAAGAGCATGGTCACGTTCTGGTTAGTCCTCTTCCTTGTTCATAGCCAGCACCTTTTCATTGTATCCTCACATGGTAGAAGAGGTAGGGGATCCCTGTGGGGTCTTATTTATAAAAGCTACATTCCCATTGTGAGGGTGTCAGGCTTGTGACTTAAACACTTCCCACAGACCCCACATTCTAATACATCACATTGAGCATTTTGATCTCAACCTATGGATATGTTAGGGACACAAACATTCAGACCACCACTTACCTCAAATCCCATTACTACCAACCACAGTAGAATAAAAAGCTCCATATCTAGGAATTCCCTGGTGGTCCAGCAGTTAGAACTCCATTCTTCCACTGCAGGAGGCACAGTTTCCTTCCTTGCTCAGGGACCTAAGATCTCACATGCCAAGTGGCACAGCCAAAACCAACAAACAAAATCTCCATATCACCAAGCTTGCCTAGCCAACAATATTCAAGGAGAAACCTATATACATGAATTTTGCTGCAGCCAAAGAAGCAACAGAAGGGACTTCCCTACAGCTCATATGGTAAAGAATCTGCCTGCAATGCAGGAGACCTGGGTTCGATTCCTGGGTCAGGAAGATCCCCTGGAGAAGGAAATGGCAATCCACTCCAGTATTCTTGCCTGGAGAATCCCATGGACAGAGGAGCCTGGTGGGCTATAGTCCATGGGGTCACAAAGAGTTGGACACAACTAGGTGACTAACACACACACATATACACAAAGAAGCAACAGTCACATAGAGCTGTGTTTTCACCTACATATTCAGAGCCAAAGAATTGATGCTTTTGAATTGTGGTGTTGGAGAAGACTCTTGAGAGTCCCTTGGACTGCAAGGAGATGAAACCAGTCAATCCGAAAGGAAATCAGTCCTGAATATTCATTGGAAGGACTGATGCTGAAGCTGAAGCTCCAATACTTTGGCCACCTGCTGTGAAGAGCTGACTCATTGGAAAAGACCCTGATGCTGGGAAAGATTGAAGGCAGGAGGAGAAGGGGGCGACAGAGGATGAGATGGTTGTGTGGCATCACCGACTCAATGGACATGAGTTTGAGCAAGCTCCAGGAGTTGGTGATGGACAGGGAAGCCTGGCATGCTAAAGTCCATGAGGTCACAAAGAGTCGGACATGACTGAGTGACTGAAGTGAACTTGGACATTTGAAATTTCAGTGCATTAATGTCCAGCCATGTGTCCAAACTGGTAAAGTGGAAGGTCTTTGATGCCATCCTTTATTTCAACTTCCGTGTCCTGTTAATCACCACATTCTGTCAGTCCTTCCTCCTAAACAAATACCAGGTCCTTCCTCTCCTTTCATCCCCATTGTCATGGCTTCAGTTCAGACCTCATTTCTCACAGTGACAATTACACTTCCCCCTGGTGTCACCTAACCCTCTGTGTCCTCATCTTGAATCCAACTGCCTCTCATTCATTTAACAATCCTTTATTGAATGATCACTTTGTTCCAAGAGCTGTGCTAAGGACAAGGGGTACAAGAGGAAATAAGATACAGCCTATATTTTGGTAAAGAAAAGAAACAAGAGAACAAATTTATTAGTCAGGATAGGACATCTGCTATAAAACACAAGCCCAAGATCTGTAGTAAATGATGACTTAGGAATCACAGTTTCTCCCATCATGTAGCTCCACCATCCTGAAATCATTTACCCTAAGCCATGTGGATACCATGTGGAGCCATGCATGTGGATGAAAGAGCAGAAGGATTGAGGGAGGCAACTTACAGCCATGCCTGAATGGGGCACACATCATTCCCACTGTATTCCATTAGCTGAACTCGCTCCCATGGTCCCAACTTAAGCACAAAGGAGGCTGAGAAATGTAGTCTCCCTATGCTCTCAGAGGAGGTAAGAGAATTGGTGAGTATATAACCAGTCCTTGCCTCACAGATCATTACATGCATATAACAGATGCTACAGCTGGAAAAGTATAGCATCCTGTGGGAAGCAGGAGAAGGTTTAATACATTTACTGTATCCTGGCATTCAAGAAGATATGGTGGTGGGCTGAATAATGGCATCCAAAGATATCCAACTCCCTATGTCCTCATCTTGAATCCAACTGCCTTTCATTCACTTAACAATTCTCTATTGAATGATCACTTTGTGCCAAGGACCATGTTACCTATCCAAGTTCTACCCGACCCTGAAACTCAGTACTTAGCAAAAGGGACTTTGTGGATGTAATTAAGTTAAGGATCTTGAGATACAGCAATTACCCTGGATTATCCAAATGGGCCTTCAATGTAATCAGCAATGTTCTTATAAAAGGGAGACGGAGGAAGATTTGACTACAGAAAAGGGAACCGAAATGTGACGACTGGAGCACTGGAGTAGTGCTCTTTGAAGAGGAAGGAAGGATCCACAAGTCCAGGAAGCTGAGAAAGGACACTCGGAGAGGAAAAGGCAAAGAATAGATTCTCCCCCTGGAGCCGCCGAAAGGAATCAGTTCTGCTGACACCTTGATTTTCGCTCATTAAGACTCAGTTTGGACTTCTGGCCTCCAGAAATGTAAGAGAATACATTTTTCTTCTTTTAAAACATTAAGTTTGCAGTAATTTGTTACATCAGTAAGAGGAAACTAATACAGGCAGTCACGCCAACACTGAGTTCCAGACAAGGGTCGCTCATTAGAGACCCAGGCAAGAAGACAGGAAGGCAGGGAGCGGGTGGAGGCTAAGGCTGAGAGGTAGCCAAGGTCCAGGTCTAACAGGATTTGGTGGACAGGTTGAATTTTAACCTGAGGGCATTAGGGTGGCCTTGAAGCAGGTGTGACCTGATCAAGGTTTGCATTTTTGAAGGATAGCTCTGCCTGCTCCTTGGAGAACAGACCAGGAGAATCAGTGCTGGAAGTAGGCAGTCATTTGCTTCATTCCAGGAGAAAAGTAGAAAGACAGTAATCTAGGGGCTTCCTTGGTGGCTCAGACCGTAAAGAATCTGCGTGTAATGCAGGAGACCTGAGTTCAGTCCCTGGGTCAGGAAGATCCCCTAGAGAAGGGAATAGATACCCACTCCGGTATTCTTACCTGGAGAATTCCAATGACAGAAGAGCCTGGGGGGCTACAGTCCATGGGGTCACAAAGAGTCAAACACAACTGAGCAACTAACACATACGTACATAATCTAATGTCATGGCAGAGGACTAATTGAATGCGTGGGTGGACTCAGGAGGGCTTGGTGATGAGCTGCCTAGGCTCCAAATATTGACCAAAGGCAAAAGAGCAATCTCCTCCATTAATATCAGCTGTACCAACTCTGATGCTCAAGAGTATCTTCAGAGGCTGTAACCAGCTTAGCCACCCATACAGGACAGAGATCAAATAGGAAGGTCCAGAGGAACAGGGAAACTGCCTGGGAAACCTAAGTGCTACCCCGAGGAGGTCCTCTTCCAAATCCTATTGCTTACCAGGGCCACCATGCCCTTTGTAACTTGAGTAAAATAATTCAAATGCCATCTCAACATAATGGGAAATCCAGCATTAACTCCCACCTCCACCCCACCTCATGATCAATAGGGATTTCTATTTCTCCTAATCTCTTCTGACTCATTTCCTGCTTCTGCTTGTACATTTATGCCTTACTGATCTCCAGTATGTTAAATATATAAATTAATATATATTGTATATATTAAATTATTTAAATACATAAATTATATTTAAACATATAAAATATAATATATATATTAAATATATATTTATACACAAAATTTTTCAAGACAGGGTAAAAAAAAGCAAGGCAAAAATAAAAACACACTTATTGTTAGAATATATGAACCATTTCTGGAAAGATACACTAGAAACAGCAGTGACCTCTAAGGATAGGAACTAGAAAGGAGGGACAATTTACTCTCCTCCTTATACTTTTGTGTACTGTTTTATCTTTTATTTTATTTTAATATTTAGTTATTCAGCTGTATTGGGTCTTAGTTACAGTCCATGGGATCAAACTTCCATCCCCTGCACTGGAAGCGAGATTCTTAACCACTGGGCCACCAGGGAATTCCTCTGTGTGCTGTTTTTTAAACCTTCCGTGCACTTTACCTATTTAAGAAAAGTAATCAAAGTGTGTTTAATGGGAACTTCCCTGGCGGTCCAGTGGTTAAGAAGCCACCCTTCCACTACAGGGGATACAGGTTCAGTTGAGGAACTAAGATCTCAATGCCAGGTAGGTGCAGCCACACACACATAAACACAGAAATCTAAAAGCAAAGAAAAAGAGGAGGAATGGATGAGGGTAGATGGAAAGAGAAGATCATCAGACATCTCAACAACAGCAGCCTTCTGAGTTCCATTCCTAACGCCTCTATGCTCACAGATCCTTGATCTTAATCAAATGATTTCCCTTCTTCAGGTCTCAGTTTTTTCCTCTGGAAAACAGGTCAGCAGAATTTGGTGCTCTCCAAGGTCCCAACTCCAAAAATTCACCAACAGAGCTAATTGCTTGGGCAGAACTTTCAAATTAAAGCAGTAATTGTGCCAGCTTCCCCCAGCCACCTAAGATATTCCCATCATAATGTGAAATGGCTTTTTCTTTATTAGAGTCATCTTTGGAATCAGATGCCTTAAAGGTTAGAAAATGAATCATAAGCAACATATTTGCAAATCATGTAGAATAAGGGATGATTTGTTTTTTTTACAAGAGGCACATTTGAGTGCCTAACCAGCCCTTGACCCTCTCCAGAGAAGAGTCCCTGCTTTCCCACCCTCTGCAACCTGGTCAGAGGTGGCCCCAGACGACTGACCAGAAGGATCCAATCAATGATAAACCTGCCTAAAGTCAGTTAGAGTCCCCCTCAAGAACTTGAACTAAGAGATGTGGACTGAGGGAGAATGAAGGTGAAAAGGCCCATTATATTAATGCTTAGCAACTAGACTGAAAGTAGTATGAGGACAGAGATTGTGACAGTCTTGTTCACTGCTGCATGCCTGGTGTCTGCCACCATTCTAGCATACAACAGGTGCTCAATAATCATTCGTTGAAAGAAAAAAAATAATCACCAGCCAAAAGTTTCATAAATTCTCGTTGTTCTAGATCCCTGGTACTACCCTGTTGTTATTGTTCAGTCACTCAGTCATGTCTGACTTTTTGGTACCACCCCAGCTCCTTTCCTTTTGAAAATTAAATTTCCAGTTTTTCTTGGAATTTTATGGGTTTTTTATCTTTCTTTAAAAGCCCACTTACCTCTAGAGAAGGAAATGCCAACCCACTCCAGTATTCTTGCCTGGGAAATCCCATGGACAGAGGAGCCTGGTGGGCTACATTCCATGGGGTCACAAAGAGACATAACTGAGCACACACACACACACACACACACACACACACACACACACACACTCCATGGGGTCACAAAGAGACATAACTGAGCACACACACACACACACACACACACACACACAATCACCTGGAGGGACATGGCATGGGGGTGTGCAGCCAAGACCCTTGAGCTAGATCCTGGGTTTACTAGTTCTGTGACCTCTGAAGACCTCTCTAACTCACCTGTGATGAGGTTTCCTCATCTGTAAAATGAGAATTTGTAAGAATTGTACCGAAGGACTAAATTAATAAATATAAATGAAACACCTAAAAAAATAAATAAAGGCCCATTTACACCTAAGTTAATCTAAATAGATTTTGGTTTGCTTCATCCAGAAGAACCCTAAAGGCAGATATTTTTTAGCTCAGTAATATAAATCATTTTTTTCCCTGAGATAACTTTTTAAAATAAAATATTATCAAAATTCATATTAATGTATTCCCTGGTTCAAATCCAGTTCAGTAAACATGTATTATGCTAGGAGGTATGGGGCAACTCAGAGATGAAGAGAGCAATGTCTCTACCATCAGAAAGTTCACAATGAGATGGAGAAAGACAGATACACAGTTAAGTCATTCCAGTAGCATATCATCTGAAAGAAGAGGTTTAAACAATGTCCTCTGGGTACAAATGGAAAAAGGGATAAATATCAAGGAAGACTTCACAGAGGGGGTGATCTTGAAGATGGGCTTTGAAGAATGAGTAGGATGTCCCAGGGAAAGTGTATCTTGGACAGAGATAACACTTTGAAGAAAGCAATGGAGCCAAGGAACACATGGTTCGTGGGGCAACATGTTAGAATGAAATGGAAGACGAAGCTAGAAGCGTGGAAGGAAATGTAAGAGTGAACCATGTGTCTTCACCCAAGATCCCAGCCCAGGGTTTTAAATTATTCAGGCCAGTAGGGATTCTTTTAAAGGAATAGCACATTTGGCAAGTCTCCAAGTGCTAAAGGGAGCCCATGAAGTCCTGGAAACTCTGTAACACGGAAGAAAAAAAATTATCAGAACCTAATCTCAACAAGGATCCTTTCTACTCAAAATGTATGTTGTTCCTCCCCCGAAACACCCAACAAGCAGGGGACGCTCTCTCAGTACCACACAAAAGTGGTTAACAATGATTCTCTTTTTGAAGTGATGAAACTGTTCTGAAACTAGAGAACTATGATGGTTGTACAACATTGTGAAGGTAGGAAAAGCCGATGAATTATACCCTTTTCCTGGGACATCCTACTCACTCTTCAGAGCCCATCTTCAGGGTAATAGTCCATTGTGTGTGTCTGTATGTGATCATATATATTCTTTATCCATTCATCTGTGGATGGACATTTAGCATCCATGTCTTGGCTGTTGTAAATAATGCAGCTATGAACACTGGGGTGCTTGTATCTTTTCAATCAACAATTCTCCTTTAAGGAATCTGTTTTTGTGCACAAGATACTAGTATCCTTGTATATAAGACATAGACAAAAAAAGTTTATTGTAACATTGTATTAGTGAAAAATTGGAAACAACATAAATGTCCATAAATAGAAGACTGGCTAAATAAATAGTAGAATAAATAAATAGGATAGGCCACTAAAATTTGGTTACCTTTAGGCAGTGCTACTTAAGAGGGATATTTTTCCATATAATTTTTTCATTTCTTACTTGATTTCTTGTGGCATGCCTTACTTTTGTCCTTTAATAAATCAGCAAGTTTTCTTGCTGAATATGGCTTTATTGATTCCCATGGAAAATATGTGAATTCTTCAACTTAGCTTACTCATACTTTATTGAGTGAAACAACATTAATGAAAAAAACAAAGTCTATGTTTATTTTATTCACATTTGAGGCACAAAAATATTAAAAAGTGGGCATGTTTTAAAGATAGCCACCTGAAAGATACTTCCTAATCTTGAATTCTTAAATTAGATCATGGTGGTGGTGGTGCTAGAGGTGGTGTGTCCACAGTCTTTGTGACCCCATAGACTATGGCCCACCAGGCTCCTTTATCTATGGGATTCTCCAGGCAAGAATACTGGAGTGGGTGGCCATTTCCTCCTCCAGGGTGTCTTCCTGATGCAGGGATCGAGTCTGGGTCTCCAGCATCTCCTGCATTGTAGGCAGATTCTTTACCATTCAGCCACCATTCTTAAATTAAATCAGGGCCATGTTAAAAACCCAGTGTCTGTCATCCACTAGTTGTCCCTTGGTGAATTCATAAAATGGATACGAATGACTAGATGTGTCAAGTCAGCAACAGAACCAGCGTTATTGGACCAAGTGCTGTCAGTGTTCTACCCAGATTCCCTTGTTTTCCTACCATGTCTTGTGACCCTTGCCTGCATCAGTGTGCTTTTGCTTCTGTTGCTGTGCACAAGGAAGTCATTAGAGGAAGAAAAAAAAAGGCTACCGGAGCAGATTTGTTTGGATTTCCTAAACCAGAAGTACCCAGAGGGTACCTCCCTTTGGTCAGGGACTTATGACTATCCCTTCTCCAGCAGATCTTCCCCACCCAAGAATCGAACCAGGGTCTTCTGCGTTGCAGGTGGATTCTTTACCAACTGAGCTATCAGGGAAGCCCACTTACAAATACAAGAGTATGAAATTCCAGCTCTCTTGACTTGGGTCAGAATAAACTCTGAGGGACAGCTTACATTCAAGCGTCCCCTGGAGTTACCCTCTGTGGAATTTTGTCTACAAGCACACTTTTGCTTGGCTTCTTGTCCTTCCTTTATGGGAAGTACTACCTTCATCAATCAGTTACATGTGAATTCTCATCTCAGGGTCTTCTTCTGTAGAACACAGTCTTGGGCGATCATTCTTACAAGTTTAAACTCAAAACCAGATGCCAAAAGCACAAAAACCATTATCTAAAACCAGCTTCTTCAGTTTCAAGTTTTCACAAAACAGGATGATTCAAAACATGGCTGGTATGATGACAGTTTCTCACGGGTTCAGCTCTCGTATTTGCTACTTAGACTCTAACCTGC
The DNA here is from genome assembly GCF_054371585.1 of Giraffa tippelskirchi. Classification (NCBI taxonomy): domain Eukaryota; kingdom Metazoa; phylum Chordata; class Mammalia; order Artiodactyla; family Giraffidae; genus Giraffa; species Giraffa tippelskirchi. Next base: position 29,815,205 of record NC_137287.1, read on the forward strand.
TAATGATTCTGTCTATTGAAAGATTCATTATCTTTTCTTGCTCATGTGTATAAGACCAGTAGTTCCATGGAAGAAATCAATTAAGTTCTCCTAATTACACGTATCCTTGGAATTGTCCGCATCTGGAAAGTCAATAAAAATTTAGTGGGTTCATTTATTTCTTGCACCTACCTGTCTATGTTTAAAGAGTAGAATTGCTGTTCTACTTCAAAATCGTTTCACGCACCTAAGGGGAGAGAGAGAGATTTCTCTTTGAAGGGACCTCACTAGATTTTTCTGGGGGTTAAACGAGGTTAAGTTCAACCTGGTCCAGAGATATGGCTCATAGTAAGCGCCAAATCAAGTAGTCACCTTCCTGCATTCTGAAGCTGTAGCCTGTAAAGATATTCTAGTTCTGTGATTTCCTAAAATATGGTCGCATGTGAGAATCACCTAGAGTACTTAGCAAATGAAGATTTCTGGGCTCCATCCTTCTGAATCAGAATCTCTAGGAGATATCCAGAAATCGGCATTTTGTAAAGCCTTCTGTCTGAGCCTGAATCGTATTCGTTCTAAAGTTTAGAAATCATCATCACTGATTCAGTAGCTTTCAAACAGAGTGATCATGAGAATACATGTGTGTTCAACAGTATGTCTTTGAAAATAACAGAAACTCAAGGGAAGCTAACTTAAGCTGAAGAAAAAAAAAAAAAAGAATTGGGAAGATTTATTCAGAAAATTAAAAACTCCAAGGTTAGGTTTAGGTGTGGCTAGATCCAAGGACTCAAATGCTGCCTTCAGGAATCTCTCTTTCCTGAGACTTCCCTGGTGGTGTAGTGTTTACGAATCCACCTGCCAATGCAGGTGTTTCCTCGTTTGATTCCACGTCTAGGAACTAAGATCCCACATGCCATCGAGCAAATAAGCCCATGTGCCACAACTCCTGAGCCTGTGCTCTAAGGTCCACAGGCTACAGCTACTGAAGTCTACACACCTAGAGCCCATACTTCACAACAAGAGAAGCCACAGCAGTGAGTATCCCCCACTAGCCACAACTCAGAGAAAGTCCACACGTAGGAACAAAAATCCAGCGCTGCCAAAAATAAATAAATAATTTAAAAAAAAGAATCTCTCTTTCCTCCATCTTCTGGCTCTCATAACTTCTCATTTGACTTCATTCCTGGGCTCCCCATGTGATGAAATGACAGCCACCAGCAGCTCTGTCTCACTTTGCCTTTATGCTGTTGATCCATAAAGATAGGGATGTATTTCTTTTCCAGTGGTTTCAGCAAAGCTCTCTGAGAGCTATCTGATTGGTCTAGCTTGGGTCACATGCTGATCTTTTAACCAATCAATAGTCAGAAAGGTACAGCAGTCTGAGAGGTGAAGCTTGAGTCATGTGTCCATTCCTGTGGCAGAGATGTCAGTGTTGACTCCACCTAGGTGGCACTAGTGGTAAAGAACCTGCCTGCCAATGCATGAGACATAAGAGACCCAAGTTTGATCTCTGGGTTTGAAAGATTCCCTGGAGGAGGAAATGGCAACCCACTCCAGTATTCTTGCCTAGAAAATCCCATGGACAGAGGAGCCTGGTGGGCTACCATCCATAGGGTCACAAAGAGTGGACGTGACTGGAGTGACTTAGCACAAAGTCAATTAAATGAGTTTCCGCCAAGAAATGTGTCCTGTTGCCAGAAGAAAGGGAGAGGGCTTTTTGCCCAACCAGATCTCTTATTCACTAGCCCCAGGATCTGTGATCTTTAGATGCCCCCTAAATGGTTCTGCTGATCACCCACATTTGGGGACCAGAGTCTGGCTGCTTTTATGGGTGAGCTGGAAAGTGCTTCTTACCGATAGTGAGGGAATGTCATGTGTGTCTTTTTTTTAGATATTTATTTGGCTGCATTGGGTCTTAGCTGCAGCACCTACAATCTTCATTGCATCACGCAGGATTTTTCATTGTGTTGAAAGGACTCTAGTCGTGGCTCACAGGCTCTGGAGTGGGCGGGTTCAGTAGTTGTGGCTTGCAGCGTTAGTTGTTCCACATCTCATGGGATCATAGATCCCCAACCAGGGGTGAAGCCTGTGTCCCCTCCATTGCAAGGCGGATGCTTAGTCACTGAACCACGAGGGAAATCTCTGACTCTTTTTTTCCACCTAGTACTGATACAGCTAAACTTGTGAACATGTGTCTATGTGCATATCTGGTGCTAAGGTGGTAGCCTCCAACCCCCCTCCCCCCACCATAATGAACAAAGGTGGTTGTGCTAAGCCTCAGGGATGCATTTACCTTAAATTGACTCAGAAAATCTCAAAACCACTGATCTGTCCTCACTGGAGAGTTCTGCAGTTCAGCTGGGGGTGAATTTTCTGTAAACCATGTTAGCCAGAGAATGCAAGCCTGGACTGCCACCACTTAACAGAGAGCCAAAAGGTTGGCATTAGAAGCAGCTAGAAGCAGCTTCGGCAAAACGTGTCTGCTCGGCCTCCAGGGAGACAACAGGTTAGTGTAATGTCTACCAAGCAGATGTGCTCATAGGAATAGGGGCCAAATGGCAGATTTGTTGAAAAGGGAAAATCCAACGTAATATAGATGATCTCCTGATGCAAAAGTATTGTATTTCAGTTAATGCAGTTAGGTCTCTTCCTTGCTATTTGTCAACAGAGGAGAATCTTTTTCTTGAACTGAAAAAAAATAAAGCTAATCTATGTGTATGTGCTTTTTTATATTGATGCCAGGGAAGACAGGGGAAAAAAAAAGTCCATGAAATAAATCCAGTGTCATCTTCTGCAACTAGCTTGCCCCAAATTATGGTGCTCCTTCTTGTCGTTTTTAAGTCACTAAGTTGTATCTGACCCTTTGCAACCCCAAGGACTGGAGCCCACCTGGCTCTTCTGTCCATGGAATTTCCCAGACAAGAATGCTGGAGTGGGTTGCCATTTCTTTCTGCAGGAGATATTCCTGACACAGGGATCAAACCCACACATCCTGTATTGGCAGGTGGATTCTCAGATTCTTTACCACTGAGCCATCAGGGAAGCCCCATGGTGCTCCTATTCCTGGAGAAAAAAAAAAAAATGAGGCAAGACCAGAAAGGACTTGGGAGCCTAATTTGAAAAGTACATCAAGACATTGGGAGAAGATGCTGGAAAAGTTGCTGAGAGAAGGTCCTGGTTGTGTCTTTTGGGGGTCAATTTGCTTGCATCAGCATGTCATAAGTAAAGAGCAAAACACCATCTCATTTTAATAACACCCTTAACTGCCTACACATACACAGGAGATTGTAGTGTTAGCCAATTTAAAAAATTTAATCTCTAAGGCAGGTACAGCAAGCCAGTATTTTTAAGACCAGACAGCTGGAAGAGATCTGTAGTTCTTAACACAATATTGGAGGCATTAAAAAGTGTGGCAACAAACATAGCAATGATTTGTATAATAAAACCACATTTCAGGGTGGGTTGTGACACGGGAGGATGCTTAAAAGAAAACAACTCAGCATCTTATTAGCAAGTGTGGGGGGATAGCAGGAAATCATTGTGTGTGTGTGTGTGTGTGTGTGTGTGTGTGTGTGTGTGTGTGCGCACGCGCGCGCACTCTCCACCCACACATTTCATCCATCTAACAACCAGGTGGCCTCCTTTGTGGTAGTTTTATGAATTTCATCTTGTGCAAAATTTAAACCCTCAACAGATGCAATTATGATTCTGACTTGCTTTGATTTGCCCTCACTGCTGCTTTTAAAGTGCCCTCCTCAGGACTTCCCTAGTGGCCCAGTGGTTAAAGAATCCACCTTGCAATGCAAGGGATGTGGGTTGGATCCCTGCTTGGAGAACTGCCACAGTTCTCCATGCCGCAGAGCAGCTAAGCCTACATGCCACAACTATTGAGCCTGCCAAATGATGCAGTCAAATAATATTTTTGAAAAGTACCCTGCACCAGATAAGAATGCCCTTCCTCTCCCTTCTGGATAGAATTGGGTATGCACTTCCTCATTTGTTTTTAAATATCTATTAAGGGTCTACTATGTGCTATGCATGACATTAGGCACTAAAGATACAAAAATGTAAAAAACAGACCCTCGTGATCTTATGTTCTGGAAATGTACTGTCCGATACAGCAGCAACAAGCCACATGGGCTGTTGAGAACTTGAAAAGCTGCTAGTACAAAATGAGATACGCTGTGAGTGTAAAATACAGGATTTACCGAGACCTAACTTTTTTTTTTTAAGTGGAAGGTATGTCCATTTTTCCTATTGATTACATGTCAGAATGATAATATTTTAGTTATTATTAGGTCAGATAAAATATGCTATTAAAAGTAATCTTGCTCATTTCTTTTTACTTTTTCAGTGGAGCTACTAGAAAACTTCTGTATAGTTGGGTGGCTCAGTGGTCAAGAATCTGCCTGCCAAGGCAGGAGACTTGGATTTGATCCCTGGTCCAAGAAGATCCCCTGGAGGAGGGTATGACACCCACTCCAGAATTCTTGCCTGGAGAATCCCACAGACAGAGGAGCCTGGCAGGCTACAGTCTAGGGGGTTGCAAAGAGTCAGACACAACTTAACGACTGAACATGCACGCACGAGAAAGCTTAAATCACATTTGTGGCTCACCTTGTATTTATTGTATATATTTATGTTGAACAGAATTGTTCTAGAGTAGTAGTAGTTGTAGTTTAGCCACTAAGTCGTGTCCAACTCTTGAGACCCCACAGACTGTAGCCTGCCAGGTTCCTCTGTCCATGGGATTCTCCAGGCAAGAATACTGGAGTGGGTTGCCATGCCCTCCTCCAGGGGATCTTCCCAACCCAGGAATCGAACCAGGGTCTCCTGCATCACAGGTGGATTCTTTACCGACTGAGATACGAGGGAAGGGTGATACCCAAATGGGGATGATTTTGCCTGCTCTCCCAAGAGACATTGGTGGGGGTGGTTTAGTCATTCAGTTGTTTCCAACTCTTGTGACCCTGTGGACTACAGCCCACCAGCCTCCTCTGTCCATGAGATATTCTAGGCAGTAATATTGGAGTGGATTGTCATTTCCTACTCTAGGGGATCTTCCCAACCCAGGGATCAAACCCGGGTCTCCCACATAGCAGGGAGATTCTTTACCGTCTGAACCACCAGGGAAGCCCCCTCCAAGGGCAAAATGAATATGTTTTCCTTTTATAGGTCTGAATCTATCATCATTTTGGAAGTTTAAACTTCCAGGACCAATCTCTAAGAGGATTTTAGACACCATGCCTTGGAATTCATTGAGCTGTCTTCCCCACAGCCCAGGTGGTGTCTAGATTTCTCTGCATAATTTAACAAGTTGAGATTACTACACACCTAGACACAGTACAGAGCCCACATTTCTGTGTGAGGTGTGTGTGTGTGTGTGTGTGTGTTAAATCTTGAGGAAGAAAGTGTGACAGCAGAATCACTGATTATAAACAAATAGGATACAAATTTCTGAGCAGTGCTTTTGCATGTAAATCAAACTATCACACTGTATACCTTAAACTTATATAGTGATGTATGTCAATTATCTCTCAATAAAACTAGGGGGGAGATGCCTTGGCATATTGCTAGATTTTCCTCCCCCGATCTTTACCCTATTACTAATTTGTTTCATTTAATGTGATCAAAATTTCTCTTTTTCTTTAATTGATGTACTGTTGATTTACAGTGCCATGTTAGTTCCAGGTGTATGCTGCTGCTGCTGCTAAGTCACTTCAGTCGTGTCCGACTCTGTGTGACCCCATAGACGGCAGCCCACCAGGCTCCCCTGTCCCTGGGATTCTCCAGGCAAGAACACTGGAGTGGGTTGCCATTTCCTTCTCCAATGCATGAAAGGAAAAGTGAAAGTGAAGTCGCTCAGTTGTGTGTGACTCTTAGCGACCCCATGGATTGCAGCCTACCAGGCTCCTCCGTCCATGGGATTCTCCAGGCAAGAGTACTGGAGTGGGTTATAGCAAAGTGATTAACTTAGGCTGTGCTGTGCTGTGCTTAGTCGCTCAGTCGTATCTGACTCTTTGCAACCCCATGGACTGTAGCCCTCCAGGCTCCTCTGTCCATGGGGATTCCCCAGGCAAGAATACTGGAGTAGAGACTTTGGAATACTGAAGCCATGCCCCCCTCCAGGGGATCTTCCCTTCCCAGGGATTGAACCCAGGTCTCCTGCATTGCAGGTGGATTCTTCACTGTCTGAGTGATTCACTTATACATACATATATATCTATTTTTTTTTTGTTCAGATTCATTTCCCTTATAGATTATCCCAAAATATAGAGTATAGTTCCCTGTGCTAGATCCTTGTTGGTTATCTAAAATTCCTTTTCTTATTTTTTTCTACCTATTTTCTTATGGAATATGTTCTTAAAAGAGAAAAAGCCATGAACACACTGTGTAACATAAATAGTAAGCAAATATCCATGTCACCACCAACAAGGTCAAGAATAGAAGATTCCAACCACCCCAGCAACCCCCAAGTTCATTTCCCCATCATGATCCCTATCTCCCTGTTGGAGGAGGTTATCAGAGAATATGACTGCCAGTTGACCCCTGAGCAGGACCTGGGCAATCAGAGGCTCTCCATCCTGTCCCCTGTCCTTGCGATGTATGTCCCACCCCCATTCCCACACTAGGAGCTGTTCCAAGGATGTAGCCTTAAGAGAGTAAGGCATTACTTGAGAGAGTAAGCTTTGAGACCATCTCAATGGGAAGTGTGACTGAATACCACCATGGTCTGTATGAAAACTGTTAAGATCCTGGGGAGCACGTGTGGAGATCTACCCATCTTGTGGCACCCAAGATAAGCCTCATGTGTGAGTTCCCTTCTCATTAAACCTACCACCTACTAGTCTGGAAAGGTCTGCCTCTCCAGTCTTTCTTTGCCCTCCATGTATGAGGCCAGTTTGGGAACCAACTGTCTCCACTCCCCATGATTTTGAGGTTTTTCCCTGCCTTCCTTTGTAGCATTACAATCTATAGACACATCCCTCAACAGTATAGTTCCATGTTGCCTATTTTTGAGCTTTACATTACTGGAATCATCCTGTATGTGTTCTTTTATGTCTTGCTTCTTTTTAAAATATTGTTTATTTATTTGGCTGTGTTGGGTCTTAGTTGCAGCACACAGGATCTTTGCATGTGCAGGATCTGAGCAGTGCTTTGGCACATGGGCTCAGTAGTTGTGGTGCAAGGGCTTAGTTGCTCCCTCAACACGTGGGCGGAGAAGGCAATGGCACCCCGCTCCAGTACTCTTGCCTGGAAAATCCCATGGACGGAGAGACCTGGTGGGCTGCAGTCCAGGGGGTCGCTAAGAGTCAGACACGACTGAGCAACTTCACTTTCACTTTTCACTTTCCTGCATTGGAGAAGGAAATGGCAACCCACTCCAGTGTTCTTGCCTGGAGAATTCCAGGGATGGGGGAGTCTAGTGGGCTGCTGTCTATGGGGTCGCACAGAGTCAAACATGACTGAAGCGACTTAGCAGCAGCAGCAGCAGCAACACGTGGGATTTTAGTTTCCTATCCAGGGATCGAACCTGTGTCCCCTGCATTGTAAGGCAGATTCTTAACCACTGGATCACCAGGGAAGTTCTTATATCTTGCTTCTTTTGCTCGGTTTTATGTTCTCTAGATTATTCCTCATAGTTGCATGAGAAAGACTATTTATTTTCACTGCTTTATTTATTTTCACAGCTGTATGGCATTCTATGAATATACTATGTGCGGGCTAAGTCATTTCAGTCATGTCCAATTCTTTGCGACCCCATGGACTGTAGCCTACCTGGTTCCTCTGTCCATGGGATTTCCAGGCAAGGATACTGGAGTGGGTTGCCATGCTCTCCTCCAGGGGATCTTCCCAACCCAGGAATCAAACCCAAGTCTCTTGTGTCTCCTGCATTGGCAGGGGTCTTTTACCACTAGTGCCACCTGAGAAATCCATCAATATATATTCATGTAATTGCTTCATGTACTGTATCCATATAACAATACAGTATTACATGAGTATAAAATGTATGTATCCAGTCTACTGATGAGGCACATTTAGGCTGTTCCCACTTTGGGTCTTTCTTGAACCATGCTCCTATGAACATTCCAGAACAAGAATGTTGAGCTCATGTGTACAGCTTTCTCTAGGGTATGTCCTCACCAAATTTTAATATTAAAACCTCTGGAGAATCTAATTATGCATCTATATTTGAGACTGAATAAAAGCAACTCTTCAGAATCTCTTGTTAGAGCTGAAAGGTTTCTGGAACGAGGGACCTTTACTTATTTATCTCTGTATTTTCAGCATTAAACATGATGCCAGATGCTTGTTGCGATGGTTAATATTATGTGTCAACTTGACTGGGCCATGGGCCCAGATATTTGGCTAGACATTATTTCTGAGTGTGTCTGGGAGAGCATTTCTGCATGAGATGAGCATTTGAATCTGTAGACTGAGTAAAATGGGTTGCCCTCCCCAATGCAGGTGAATCTCATTCAATCCACTGAGAGTGTGAATAGATCAAAAGGTGAAGGAAGGGAGAATTTGCCCTCTCTCTACCTGAACCCTTGAGCCAAGATATTGACCTCCTGTCCTTGGACCAGGACTTATACCATAGGTGCTCCTGGTTCTCCGGTCTTCAGACTTGGACCTGAGTTACGTCACTGGCTTTCTTGGGTTTCCCCTTCTTAGCCTTCATAATCAAGTGAGTCGGTTTCTGTTTCTCTGGAGAATTTTAATACACTTGGTAAGTGCTAAATAAATATGTGCTGAGCTGAACTGAAATTGGCATTTGAATGTGAACTTGGCTTGGATGAAAGAGCATGCACAGCACAATGCTGGGGAGTCCCATTCACTATGTTGCAAATGACTCTGCTACAGATGATCTGTCCCTCCACCCCATTCCTCTTGTTATCCTTGTTGTCTAATCAAGAAATTATTTCCTCCATGTGACCCACTTATCTCCCTGATTTTTATCCTCCAGCACCTAGAGTTGCTATCCTAAGTAAATTAGAGTCAGTCACTTTAGAATCACCTAATACCACTCTAGTAAGTAACTATATCCTTAAATGAGTGTTCCCTCCCTTATGGCTCAGACAGTAAAGAATCTGCCTGCTGTGTGGGTAGATCTGGGTTCGACTCCTGGGTTGGGAAGATCCCCTGAAGAAAGGAATGGCTACCCACTCCAGTATTCTTGCCTGGAGAATTCCATGGACAGAAGAGCCTGGCAGGCTACAGTCCATGGGGATGCAAAGATCTGGACACAACTAGGCAACTAATACTTTCACTTTCTTTTCTTAATACAAGTAGACTCTCAACCAAGAGCATATATTTTCTTTTTCTTGATTTTTTTTTTTTACTGTGTTCACTTTTTTAAAATGTTATAATTTATTTTTTGGCTACCCTAGGTTTTTGTTGCTGCCCATGGACTTTCTGTAGTTTCACTGAGTAGGGACCACTCTTCATTGCAAAGCATGGGCTTCTCATTGCAGTGGCTTCTCTTTTTGCAGAGCATGGTCTCTAGGGCACCCAGCCTTCAGTAGTTGATGTGCATGGATGGGTTCAGTTGCCACTTGGCATGTGGGATCTTCCCGGACCAGGGATCAAACCCATGTCCCCTGCATTGGCAGGAGGATTCTTAACCTCTAGACCACCAGAGAAGTCTAGAATATGTATTTTCAACAGAACACAGCTTGATATTCACACAGATGTATAGTTTATCATTACATTATCTAGTGTTTTTTTTGTGCCTCAGAGTCATCTTTCAGAATATAAAGGAATCAATTTATCATCCTGTAAATAAAGTACAGGATATCTGTTTAAAATTTAACTGTTTGAGTAGAAATGTTCTGAAAGACTCGTTTTTCAAATATTTGTTCAATTTTTCTTATGTGTCTCTGTCCTAAAATTCAAATGCAAGGTGTGAAGTCCAGTTAAATATTTCAGCTAGTCCAATATATAAAAACAAAAATGTCATTTCAATTTGTAGAGAAAAGTACAAAAGACAGAAATCACACAAGTATGATATTCTTCCTTGCCCTTCCCATACCTGTGGCAGACATCACTAATTGATTCCAGCACTCATCTCCTCTGAGATTATCAGAGACTCAAAATCCTTTTCAAGATAGAGCTCCAAGCAGAACTGACCCAACGGGTGAAACAAATTGGCTATTTCAGGTTGAAAAGATTCCAAGAATGTTTTAGGTAAAAGTTCATCTGTTTGTTTTTCTTGTTTGGATCAGAGTATATTCTAGTTGACACTAAGAATGGCGCTAACATACTGAATGTCAGTGTGAAGCTGAAATGTTTTTCTCCTTCACTGGTACTAACTTCTCCCTGAAAGTCTTCCTGGTTTCTTCAGCCTATCCTGGCCTTTCTCTTCTCTCATTGTTCATGGTCCTTAGAATTTGTGCTACGGGACTTCCCTGGTGGTCCAGTGGTTAAGAATCTAGCTGCCGATGCAGGGGACATGGGTTCGATCCTTGGTCCTGGAATTAAGATCCTGCATACCGAAGAGCAACTAAACCCATGTGCCAAAACTACTGACGCCCTTGTGCCCAAGAGCCCATGCTCCAAAACAAGAGGAAGCCATCGCAATGAGAAGCCCACCCACCACTAGAGAATAGCCCCCACTCGCTGCAACTAGAAAAAGCCTGCATGCAGCAACAAAGAGCCTGTGTGCCACAACCAAGACCCAGCACAGCCAAAAGTAAATAAATAAAAAGAATTTGTGCCAGATAGTCTGGTGTTCAGTTAGTGCTAAGCTCCTTGGGAGCAGGGGCAGCATCTTAACTTATGGTAAACCTGGCAGAATCCTGCTCACATTCACCACTCTTCAATGCTCTTTGCCCTCTTGGTTGCTGATACATAAAGAGAGGAAAGCAGAAAGAGAACAGTCTTTCCTGCTGCATATGTTTCAAGAAAAAAAAAATATCTAAATAAAAAATTCAGGCGAGAGATTCAACTAAAACAACAACTAAATATTTCCCCTACCCTTTCAAGCCGGACATCTTCAAACTATTTCTAATCAAAACGGTGGAGGGAAATCAATTCAGAGACCACACTGCCCAAAATTCAGGAGACAGTCTGTTAATGCCAGGTTGAATAATTTAGTATTTCAAATAACCTTTCCACACCTCGTGTCCAACAAGATTATTAATGCTGAATCTTTGTAAGGCTCTGAATTTAAAATTGCACTGCAGTCCTTCCCTGGAACTCTCTCTTCTGTCAGTGAAGCTACTTGATCTTCCTGAGGTCCACTGGTTCCCTCATCTTTGCTCAAGTTGTCTCCTCCATCTGAAATTCTTTTTTCCCTTTTGCTGCCATGTGTCTCAATCCTGTGTCAAGCCAGGGACTCCCTCTGCCTTAAAAATATCTCCTGACTCCCCAGTGGAATGGCAAGTCTCTCACTCTGGATGACCATGGCAACTCTTAAAAAAAAAATGTATGTATTTACTTTTGGTTGCTCTGGATCCTTGTTGCTGAGTGTGGGCCCTCTTTAGTTGTGGCAGGCAGGGACCACTCTTCATTGTCGTGCACAGGCTTCTCGTTGCAGAATACAGGCTCCAGGCGCGTGAACTTCAGTAGTTGCAGTGTGTGGGCTCAGTAGTTATAGCCCATGGGCTCTAAGCGTGGGCTTAGTAGTTGTAATGCACGGGCTTAGCTGCTCAGTGGCATGTGGAATCTTTCCAGGCCAGGGATCGAATCAGCATCCCCTGCATTGGCAGGTGGATTCCCATCCACTGTACCACCAGGGAAGTCCTCCACAGCACACTCTGTGTACCACACTTAGGGTTTAGATCCCGCAACACACAAGAGTGTGGGCTTCAGAGTCTGGGAGACCCCTGGGGCAGAATCCTGGCTTTGCCTCTGACTGTAAGTGACCTCAGGCAAAGTTCTTATCTTCTTTAGACCTCAGTTTCTTCATCTATAAAATGGACATAAAAAGAGCACCCACCTCAAAGAAGTTCCTATGAAGACTAAGTGAGATATTGAATGCCGACATACTGTAACCACTTATTTAGATATTACTTATCATTATTATTATGCAATCTGATAGTGGTTTATAATTTTAATATTTGGCCTCATACATTACAGACTTTTTGTGTTTAAGAATATGTTGTCTCTCTTAATGAATTTTGAGCATCTCAGGAGCGCTGGTGAATTCCTCTTCCACAGCTGTATTAGTTAGCCTTTGTTTGCATGCTAAGTCTCTTCAGTTGTGCCTGACTTTTTCCAACCCTATGGATTATAGCCCGCCAGGCTCCTCTGTGGGGCGGTTCTTCTTGTCTGGGCCGTGCTCACTTATGCATCTATGGCAGCTGCTGGTCAGCCACACACCTCTGTTTCTAGGGGTCGGCTGGCTGCCAGCTAAGGTGACGTGTGAGTAGGCCATGTGTCTCTCACACCTTGTCTGCTGAGTCCAGAGCTGTTCCCATGGAACTCATTCAAAGAGAGGGCAGAAGGGCTTCCCTGGTGGCTCAGTGGTGAAGAATTCGCCTGCAAATGCAGGACACACAGGATCAGATCCCTGATTTGGGAAGATCCCACATGCCACAGCAGAGAGGGCAATGGCACCCCGCTCTGGTACTCTTGCCTGGAGAATCCCATGGACGGAGGAGCCTGGTAGGCTACAGTCCATGGGGTTGCTAGGAGTCGGACACGACTGAACGACTTCACTTTCACTTTTTCCTTTCATGCACTGGAGAAGAAAATGGCAGCCCACTCCAGTATTCTTACCTGGAGAATCCTAGGATCGGCGGAGCCTGGTGAGCTGCCATCTATGGGGTCGCACAGAGTCGGACACAATGAAGCGACTTAGCAGCAGTAGCCGCACATGCCACAGAGCAACTAAGCTCATGCACCACAACTACTGAACCTGCGCTCTAGAGCCCTGGAGCCACAACTACTGAGCCCTCGTGCCAAAACTACTGAAGCTCGTGTATCCTAGAGCCCATGCTCTGTAATAAGAGAAGCCACTGCAATGAGCTTCTGTACACTGCTTATACACCACAACTAGAGGGTAGCCCATGCAGCAGTGAAGATCCAGCACAGCCAAAAAGAAATAGAGAGAGCAGAAACTACAAGGCCTCTTGAGGTCTAGACGGGCACTCTGTCATGTTGCAAAGGGGTGTGGCTAAAGAGAAAGGAGGCAACCTAGATGTCCATGGAAAGATGGATGGATAAAGAATTTGTGATACATATTACGATAGAATACTACTCAGCCCCAAAAGAAAAGCATTTGAGTCCATTCTAATGAGGTGGATGAACTTAGAGCCTATTATACAGTGAAGTAAGTCAGAAGGAGAAAAACAAATATCGTATATTAACACATACAACCTAGAGGGGTGGGATGGGGTGGGAGGTGGGAGGGAGGTTCAAGAGGGAGGGGGCATATGTATGCCTGTGGCTGATTCATGTTGACGTATGCCAGAAACCAACACAGTATTGTAAAGCAATTGTCCTCCAGTTAAAATAAATTTTAAAAAGAAAGTTAAAAAATGAAAAATAAAGAGAAAGGAGGCATGAGAGGCCAGGTTTGCAATCTACCTCACCACCACTGAGTCTCATACCTAACTGGTGTGCAGGAAGTACACATAAAATGAGTAAATAACAACTGAGCCTTAGCATTTGGCAAATGATAGCAATTTATCTGAGCACTGCGTTTCAGCAGAGCATGCCTAGGGGACTGCTGAAGAGTGCTTGATTTCTGACTTACTGGCCCTGTGACCTTTACCCTCAAGAGTCAAGATTTTCATGCATAAAATGAATATTCTAATTCTCATCTCACAGAGTTCTGGTAACTTGAGAAACAGTACAACTTAACCTCTCTACACCTCAGTTTCCTCATATGAAAAATGGGTGCAAATCATCCCCATCTCACAGAGCTTTGGGGAGGATCCAAACCGGATGGTATGTGCAAAGTTCTTGCCTTATAAAGTGCTCACAATTACTCTTAACTGAAACGCCTTGCTTAGTACTGTGGTGGCAACACTGAGTAAACATTTGGTCCAATATAGCACTCTGGCTATAGAAATCCCAACTTCTGTTCAAAAGAGCTGCCCCTCAAATGCTCCACGTCAAGAACTACAGGGGCATGAACCCTGCCCAAAGTGCCCAGCTTTGGAAATCTGACAGCTGCCAGCAGCCTGGTCAGATAACCTTTGGGGCCCCATGGTTCTCGACAGCTGGAAGCCTCTCCCCAGTTCTCCCATTCATCTGGCCCACAGCTCCACGTTCTCCACTTACAAAACGGAAGTAGGCCACTTCAATATTTCAGATTTTAGAGGCAGGAGAGATACAGGAGCAAAGGATGGAGTAGAGCCAATAGCCAGGAATAAGAAGTGGAGAGCTGGAGAATTCATAGGCCTTTTGTAACTTTCTTAGGCTCTAAAGGAAGGAAGGGAGGGAGGAAAAGAAGGAAGGGAAGAACGGCGGGAGGAAGGGGAAGAGGAGGACAAGGATAGGGAAGAATGGAGAGAGAGCAGAAGGTGTCCTGCTAGGCAGACAGCTGATTTGCAGACAGCTTCGACCAACCAACCCCAGCAGCCTCTGAGCCCCAGAGGCTGGAGATGCTAAGGGAGCAATCCTGTCGCTGCCCATTTAATTGCCTGGGGAAACCTTGGTGAAGGAGGAGGCCGCAGCTCTACTAAAGCTTTCTAAGTGGTCCCTGGGGCTTCACTTCCTCCAGGTGACTCCCATTTAGGCCAGCCTTAATGGGTCCCCTGTCGAGAAGCCCTTGTCTGGGCTGTGCAGTTAAAAGTGCCTCATTCAAATAATCACCATCAGAAACAAACACACAAAAAAACCCCTCTGGGCTGGGAAGGTGAGCTCAGGCTGTCAGTTTCAGGCAAGCCTGGAGTGAGGTAGCTGCTCAGCCAGTAACCCAGACTCTTCTTACCTCCCTTCTTAGCCAGGCTCTTCTTACTTTCCCTACAGGGTAGTGCACAATGCTTAGTACCAACCCAGGATCAGATTTCACATCAGGCCCCTGATAGCAGGCGGGGGTGAGAAAAAGTGAAGAATCTGGAGTTTTACCCCCAGGGAGGCTCCAGGTTAATACTTGTGGTTCACTTGCAGGGTACCAGGTGCTTTGCAGGTGGCTCAGAGTGTTGGGTGAGCATCATGGTGGGGCCCTGCTCTCACTCGGGATGCTGATGTCTGGAGCAGGGAGACAGAGGCTAAGTGAACCAGTGAGTAATTGAGATGATTTCAGAAAGTGGAGAGAATGCATAGGTGGATGCAGACTGGCCTGGAGTGGAGGCTGTGAGGAAGAGCAGTATTGAAGAATGATTAAGAAATGCTTCTTGTGTTTGTTAGCCATCTGTATGTGTTCTTTGGAGAGCTGTCTGTTTAGTTCTTTGGCCCATTTTTTGATTGGGTCATTTATTTTTCTGGAATTGAGCTGCAGTAGTTGCTTGTATATTTTTGAGATTAATTCTTTGTCAGTTGCTTCGTTTGCTATTATTTTCTCCCATTCTGAAGGCTGTCTTTTCACTTTGCTTATAGTTTCCTTCGTTGTGCAGAAGTTTTTAAGTTTAATTAGGTCTCATTTGTTTATTTTTGCTTTTATTTCCATTACTCTGGGAGATGGGTCATAGAGGATCCTGCTGTGATTTATTTCAGAGAATGTTTTGCCTATGTTTTCCTCTAGGAGTTTTATACTTTCTGGTCTTACATTTAGATCTTTAATCCATTTTGAGTTTATTTTTGTGTATGGTGTCAACATCATTCATTATCAGGGAAATGCAAATCAAAACCACAATGAGGTACCATCTCACGCTGGTCAGAATGGCTGCTATCCAAAAATCTACAAACAATAAATGCTGGAGAGGGTGTGGAGAAAAGGGAACCCTCTTACACTGCTGGTGAGACTGCAAACTAGTACAGCCACTCTGGAGAATAGTGTGGAGATTCCTTGAAAAACTGGAAATAGAACTGCCATATGACCCAGCAATCCCACTGCTGGGCATACACACCGAGGAAACCAGAATTGAAAGAGACACATGTACCCCAATGTTCATCGCAGCACTGTTTATAATAGCCAGGACATGGAAGCAACCTAGATGTCCATCATCAGATGAATGGATAAGGAAGCTGCTACATATACACAATGGAATATTACTCAGCCATTAAAAAGAATACATTCGAATCAGTTCTATGGATGAAACTGGAGCCTATTATACAGAGTGAAGTAAGCCAGAAAGAAAAACACCAATACAGTATACTAATGCATATATATGGAATTTAGAAAGATGGTAATGATAACCCTATATGCGAGACAGCAAAAGAGACACAGATGTATAGAACAGTCTTTTGGACTCTGTGGGAGAGGGCAAGGGTGGGATGATCTGAGAGAATAGCATTGAAACACGTCTATTATCATATGTGAAACAGATCACCAGTCCAGGTTGATGCATGAGACAGGGTGCTCAGGGCTGGTGCACTGGGATGACCCTGAGGGATGGGATGGGGAGGGAGGTGAGAGGGGGGTTCAGGGTGCGGAACACATGTACACCCGTGGTGGGTTCATGTCAATGTATGGCAAAACCACTACAATATTGTAAAGTAATTAGCCTCCAACTAAAATAAATAAATTTTTAAAATAAATAATTAATTAATTAAAAAAGAAATGCTTCTTGGACTTCTCTAGTAGTCCAGTGGTTAAGAATCTGCCTGCCAATGCAGGCGACAGGGGTTTGATCCCTGGTCCAGGAAGGTTCCACATGCCACAGGGCAGCTAAGCCCATGTGTCAGAATTACTGAGCCTGTGCTCTAGAGCCCATGCTCTGCAGCAAGAAAAACCACCACAATGAGAAACCTGGACACCGCATCAAAGAGTAGCTCCCACTCACTGCAACTAGAGAAAGCCTGAGCACAGCAACGAAGACCCAGCATAGCCAAAAATAAAGAAATAAAATTATATATATATAAGAAATACTTCTCTAGAGATAAGTCTTGAGCCAAACCCTGAATGTTATGAGGAAGCAAAGATCAAAGGAAAGGTTATCCAGGTGGAAGGAAGAGCTGGCAGAGCACCTGGGTTTGGAGCCAGCATTGCAGAAAAACAGAAAGATGATCAGTGTAATAAGAGCAGAGTGAGTTCATGGGAGTTAGAATCAGAGAAGTTGCTCATTGTGGTAACGTTACTGAACTCAAGTTCATAAGCCAGATGCACAGGGAGGCCCAACAAACCAAAATGTTGGGAGTTGGGAACAGAGTAAGGTTCATTGCAGAGCCAAGCAGGGACAACAGGTGGCTCATGCTCAAAACCCCTGAACTCTCCAGTGGTTTATAGCAGGGGTCCCAAGCCCCTGGGCCATGGACTGCTGGTAGTCTATGATGAGCTGCACAGCAAGAGGTGAGCAGTGGGCAAGTAAGCAAAGCTTCATCTGTATTTACAGCTGCTCCCCATCACTCACATCCCCCTGGTCCATGGAAAAGTTGTCTTCCATGAAATTGGTCCCTTGTGCCAAAAAGTTCAGAGATCTCTGGTTTATAGGGTTACAGGGTGTGTGACTTTCTTCTCATTGGTTGGTGGTGAGGTGACAGGGTGGTGCTTCAGGAATCTTGTGCTCAGCCTGGGTGGGGCCTAAGTTCTGTAGACGAACTCAAAGACACTGTTATGTTTATTACTTTTCTGTTTCGGCCATGCTGCATGGCTTGTGGGCTCTTAGTTCCCTGACCAGGAATTGAACCCGTACCCTCGGCAGTGGAAGTGCAGACTTCTAACCACTGGACGGCCAGGGAATTCCCTGTGTATTTCTTGAGGAGGAACCAGGACCCTGCCCCAAGCCTGCTCTATTATTTCTTGACTGTGTGTGTACGTGTGTGCTCAGTCACGTCCAAATCTTTGTGATTCCCCTGGACTGCAGCCTGACAGGCTCCTCTGTCTTTGTAATTTTCCAGGCAAGAATTCTGGATTGGGTTGCCATTTCCTACTCCAGAGAATCTCCCCACCCAGGGATCGAACCCATATCTCTTGCATCTCCTGCACTGGCAGGTGGATTCTTTACCACTAGCTCCACATGGAAGCCTGTTTCTTGGCTGTCGTTGTTGTTGACTCGCTAACTAAGTCATGTCTAACTGTTTGGGGCCCCATGGACTGCAGCACACCAAGCTTCCCTGTCCTTCACTATCTCCTGAAGTTTACTCAAACGTCCATTGAGTCGGTGATGCCATCCAACCATCTCATCCTCTGTCACCCCCTTCTCCTCCTGCCCTCAATCTTTCCCAGCATCAGCGTCTTTTCTAATGAGTCAGCTCTTCGCATCAGGTGGCCAAATGATTGGAGCTTCAGCTTCAGCATCAGTCTTTCCAATGCATATTCAGGGTTGATTTCCTTTAGGACTGACTGTCTTGATCTCCTTACAGGTCCAAGGGACTGTCTAGAGTCTCCTTCCTTATTTCTGCATCCCCTCCCATCCCTGATTAGCAACTGTTTGAATCTGCCCTTTGGAACTCAGAGAAGATCTTGGAGGCTGGATGAAGCTTATTTCCTGCAAGCTAGAAACTCAGGACATGAAAAGCATTTTTGCCCAGAAGCCCACAGAATCCTACTCAGGTTCAGTAGATAGCCTCCAAGATATTCCCCAGCAAACTTTGAAGACTGATTCACGTCCTCCCACTCCACTTCCCTCACCTCCCACCACGGCACACTCCCCCCCAACCCCAGGCTCACAGCAGTGGTCAGAATTTAAGCCTGATACCCTGAAGCGACCAGATTTCTCAAACTTGAAAGCAGCATACTTTCTCCACCACTGCACTGTTCCTGAATCCGGAGCCTCATGCTGTCTGGAAGGCTATTCTGTGTTTCTTAATTAGTGTTAATGGAACTCGGTGATTTCCTCCAGGCACAAGGACTTTCTGCATCTCTCTGATTATTTAACCACGTATTCTAATTGGTGTCTTCTCCCCCTCTCCCCCCAACCTGATTTATTTACTAATGAAAACTGTTCAAATGAGTCATGCTTGAATCAGGACTCGCCTTTGCTGGTTCACAGCAAGCTTCAAGGAAGCTCCTGGAAAATCTTCTTTGGGGTGGTGCTCAGTTTGCGGATAAATGTAGGACCTGTTCTTTGTACGACATAAGGAATGGGTCAGGTTGCCCCCAAACAGGGTTGGGACATGGTCTCTGAATTAGCAGCTGGCAGCACTCGGTGACGATGACCTGCTATGTGCCAGCACATAGACCGGTGTGAGAGACCACATGAGTGATAGCCCAGGCAACCCAGCACAGAAGAATGGCCAGCTTCTCTACCCGGTCAAGCTTTTAATGCACTGTGTGATTTGAGGAAAGTCAGTTGACCTCTCAGAGCCTCTGGCGGCTCCACTGCAAAATGTGTTTAATGACACCTAGGACAGGGAGCTATATTCAAAATATCATAATGACCTACAATGGAAAAGAACCTGATGGAAAATGGAAAATGCATGTGTGTATGTTTGCACAGGGCTTCCCGGATGACTTAGCGGTAAAGAAGCCACCTGCAATACAGGTTTCGCAGGTTCGATCCCTGGGTCGGGAAGATCCCCTGGAGGAGGAAATGGCAATCCACTCCAGTATTCTTGCCTGGGAAATCCCGTGGACAGAGGAGCCTGGTGGGCTACAGTCCATAGAGCCACAAAGAATTGGACACGACTGAGCGACTGAGCACACGAGTGTGTATGACTGAATCACTTTGCTGTCCACCTGAAACACTATAAATCAACTATACTTTATACTTAAATAGAATAGTTCAGTTCAGTTGCTCAGTCGTGTCCAACTCTTTGCGACCCCATGAACTGCAGCACGCCAGGCCTCCCTGTCCATCACCTACTCCCAGAGTTTACCGAAACTCATGTCCATCGAGTCGGTGATGCCATCCAGCCATCTCATCCTCTGTCATCCCCTTCTCCTCCTGCCCTCAACCCTTCCCAGCATCAGGGTCTTTCCCAATGAGTCAACTCTTCACATGAGGTGGTCAAAGTATTGGAGTTTCAGCTTCAACATCAGTCCTTCCAATGAACACCCAGGACTGATCTCCTTTAGGATGGACTGGTTAGATCTTCTTGCAGTCCAAGGGACTCTCAAGCGTCTTCTCCAACACCACAGTTCAAAAGCATCAATTCTTCAGTGCTCAGCTTTCTTCACAGTCCTACTCTCACATCCATACATGACCACTGGAAAAACTATAGCCTTGACTAGACGGACCTTTGTTGGCAAAGCAATGTCTGTATTTTTTAACATGTTATCTAAGTTGGTCATAACTTTCCTTCCAAGGAATAAGTGTCATTTAATTTCATGGCTGCAATCACCATCTTCAGTGATTTTGGAGCCCCCCCCAAATAAAGTCTGCCACTGTTTCCACTGTTTCCCCATCTATTTCCCATGAAGTGATGGGACCAGATGCCATGATCTTAGTTTTCTGAATGTTGAGCTTTAAGCCAACTTTTCACTCTCCTCTTTCACTTTCATCAAGAGGCTCTTTAGTTCTTCACTTTCTGCCATAAGGGTGGTGTCATCTGCATATCTGAGGTTATTGATATTTCTCCCAGCAACCTTGATTCTAGCTTGTGCTTCTTCCAGCCCAGCGTTTCTCATGATGTACTCTGCATAGAAGTTAAATAAGCAGGGTGACAATATACAGCCTTGACATACTCCTTTTCCTATTTGGAACCAGTCTGTTGTTCCATGTCCAGTTCTAACTGTTGCTTCCTGACCTGCATACAGGAACTATACTTAAATAAAATAAAATTTGTATAATAAATTTCACATTCTAAGTAATATGGAGAGGATTGAATCAGTTCATTAATGCCTCTCAGAACACCTATAACAGTGCATAGTGGTCCACGTGAGAGCTCTGAAGCCTAACCACCTGGCTCACACCCGGGTCACAGCCTTTATGACCTTTCACTAAAGAGCATAATTTCTCTGTACTCCAGTTTTCTAGTCTGTGTTATGGAGGTAATGGCAACACCTACCTCATTAGCTTGTTCTCAGAATCAAGTGATATGTTACAATAAAACACTTAGAAAGTTGTTTGGAACACATTTAGCACACATTTAGCACTATTATCATCTGGGCTTCCCTGGTGGCTCAGATGGTAAATACCTACAATGCGGGAGACCTGGGTTCAATCCCTGGGTTGGGAAGATGCCCTGGAGGAGAGCATGGCAACCCACTCCAGTATTCTTGCCTGGAGAATCCCCATGGACAGCAGTGCCTGATGAGCTACAGTCCACGGGGTCGTAAAGAGTCAGACACCACTGAGCAACTAACCACAGGGCACTATCATTTTAATGTATTAAAGTCCTTGAGACTTACTAAGCTCTAGCTCTATTGTTGCCATTGTCATTAATAGAAACAACCAGTCAGCCAACAGGAAACTTCAAACTTAACAGCCCTGGGAGGGGGCTGGGAAATAACAGCCCTGGGAGGCATGTGGTCTCTCTCTCTCTCTTTTAAATTGAAGTATAGTTGATTTACAATGTTGTGTGTTAGTTTCTGGAGAGGGAATTGGCAACCCACTCCAGTATTCTTGCCTGGAGAATCCTGTGGCCAGCAGAGCCTGGTGGGCTGCCGGCTATGGGGTCACACAGAGTCGGGCACAACTGAAGCGACTTAGCAGCAGCAGCAGTGTTAGTTTCAGGTGTACAGCAGAGTGATTCAGTTTCACATGTACAGGTCTATTCTTTTCCAGATTCTTTTTCCTTATAGGTTGTTACAAAATACAGAGGCTTCTTGTTGTTTATCTTATATTTGGTAGTGTTTTTATGTTAACCCCAAACTCCTAATTTATCTCACCCTCACCAATAGCCGTAAGTTTGTTTTCTATGTCTGTAGATCTATTTCTGTTTTGTAAAAAAACTCTGTTTGTATCCTTTCTTAAGATTCCAAATGTAAGCGATATCATATGATATTTGTCTAGCTTACTTCACTCAGTATGATCTCTAGGTCTATCATGTTGTTGCAAATGACATTATTTCATTCTTCTTTATAACTGAATGTGTGTGTGTATATCTATATATACCTCATCATTGTGTATGTGTATATATATATAGGACAGGGAACTATATACCTCATCATTGTGTGTGTATATATATATATATACATTTATATATATGTATATATATATATATATACACTTCATCATCTTTATGCATTCATCTGTCAATGGACATTTAGGTTGCTATCCCCTGGAGAAGGAAATGACAACCCACTCCAGTATTCTTGCCTGGAGAATCCCATAGACAGAGGAGCCTGGCAGGCTACATAGGGTCACAAGAGTTGGACATGACTTAGCGACTAAACCACCACCACCACATGTCTTGGCTATTGTAAATATTGCCTCAATGAACCATGGAGTTCATGTATCTTTTTGAATTAGAGTTTTCTCTGGATATATACCTAAGAGTGGGATTGCTGGACCATACGGGAATTCTATTTTTAAGGAACCTCTGTATTCTTTTCCATAGTGACTGCACCAATCTACATTCCCACCAACAGTGCAGATGTGGTCTCTTTAGAGCTGCCTCCACTCTGAACCATGAGGCATGGATTGGATGCAGCTGTTCTTAAGTTTAAACAAGCATCACTATCACCTGGAGGCTTGCTAAAACTCAGAGAGCTGGGCCTCACCCTCAGGGGCAGGGGCCTGATGACGCATTTGTATTGAGTCCCAGGAGAAGCTGGTGTTGGCAGGTCTGGGAACACAATTTTTCTTTTTAACCCCACTGTACAGCTTATGGAATCTTAGTTCCCTGACCAGGGATCAAACTCAAGCCCCCTGCAGGGGAAACACAGAGTCTTAACCACTGGACCACCAGGGAAGTTCCTGGGAACACACTTAGAACCATCTATTTAACAGTCTAACTCTTAGGGAGTCACCTCACTTCCAAGCCCTGGCTCCATAAGCCAGCCATCAACATGGTCCCATCCCACTGCCCCAAACAGCTCTCTCAACATGGCAGTCCACTTTGGAAAGAGGCCACCAGAATTCCTGCTCACATCCTTCCTTTTGATGCTAAAGGGGACTCTGTCACCTTACAAGCAATCACCTAAAAGCACTAAGCCCTTCCCTGCATCCCTGAGTTGAGAAATAGAATTTTTCAGGGATGCTTTAGCAGCTGTTCAGCCTCTGACCAACTCTGGCCCAGAAAGAGTTAATATTTTTTGTTTGTTTCAATGGACCCCAAATGTAGAGGGATTCCTCTGGTTCCTACCCTAAAATTAAATCTATTTCTCTAGAAAAAGATAAAACTAGAAGTATTCAGAGCTATATTGTTTCACTCATTAGAAAAAAAAATTCCCTTCCTTCTGAAATTCATTAGCCTTGTGTTAATATTGTGACCAAAATTAATTTTAGACTGAAGTAAAAATTATTATTCTTTATTTTCCCTAAAATTACATTTTACCTTCAGAAACTTGGCAAGTAGGAAAGTATAATTCAGTATTAAAGTGGGCTTTGCTAATTTGCCGTGTAATCTTTGAAGAAGTTTTGAAGAAAGAAAGAAGTAACAGAGAATTATAGAGAAACATTTGGAGGGGATAAAATGAGACATATATGCAATAAAAAATAATGCTGCAGACCTAAAGGAACACTTGGAAAATATTTTCTGTAAAAGGCCAGATAGTACATATTTTCAGCTTTGGGGGCCATAGAGTTTCTTGCTGCAACCACTGAACTCCATATTTCACTGAACTCCAACCTTGAGTGGTTGCAACCACTGAACTCCAGCCACAGACGGTATGTGAAAGAGTGCATATGGGGGGCTTCCCTGGTGGCTCAGTGGTAAAGAATCCTCCTGCCAATGCAGGAGACAAGAGACCCAGTGCGGGGTTCGATCCCTGATCCGGGAAGATCCCGCATGTCACAGAGCAGCTAAGCCTGTGTGCCACAGTTACTGAAGCCCTCGTGCCTTAGAGCTGGTGCTCCACAGCAAGAGAAGGCACCTCAATGAGAAGCCCGCGCACTCCAGCTGCAGAGTAGCCCCTGCTCACCGTAACCAGAGAAAAACCTGCATGCAGCCACAAAGACCCAACACAGCCAAAATAAAATAAACCTTTAAAAAAAAAAGCGTCCATATGACTGTGTTCCAACAAACTTTACAGGTAGACATGGAATTTTAATTTCATGTAATTTTTACCCATTACCAATATTATCTTGTAATTTTTTCCAACTGCTTAAAAGTGTAAAATCCATTTTTAACCCACAGACTGTGTAAATAGAAATGGTAGCTGGATGTGGCTCACAGGTTGTAGTTTTCTGACCCCTGTCCTAAAGAAAACAGCTTATTTGAAACATCATCTCTGCTTTCAGAAATGCTGTGAGTTTTTTCCAATTGAGGTATAACTGGTTTAAAATATTGCGTTAGTTTCAAGGGTATAGCAAAGTGATTCAGTTATACGTGTATATGTCTGTTCTTGCTCAGATTCTTTTCCCTTATGGATTATTACAAGATCTTGAATATAATTCCCAGTGCTATAAGTAGGTCCTGTTATTTATTTTATATATAGTAGTATATTTCTGCTAATCCTCAACTCCTATTTTATCCCTCCCCATTCCCCCTTTAGGAACCATAAGTTTGTTTTCTCTGTCTGTGAGTCTATTTCTGATTTGTGAGTTCACTTGTGTTATTTTTTTTTTAGATTCCACATTTGAGAGATATGATATTTGTCTTTCTCCTTCTGACTTATTTAGTATGATAATCTCTAGTTCCATCCAGGTTGCTGCAAACGGCATTCTTTCTTTCTTTTTTAATGCCCGAGTAATATTTCACTGTGTACATGTACCACATCTTCTTTATCCCTTCCTCTGTCAATGCACATTTAGGTTGTTTCCATGTCTTGGCCACTGTAGACAGTGCTGTCAGTGAACATTGGGATGCATATATCTTTTTGAATTATTAAAAAAATGCTATAGTATTTAGGGACACAAGAAACAGACTTGTTTTTCTCTTGCTGACATAACAGTGGCCAGCAAGAGGTTAACCCACTGGGCTGCCGGAGGAGAGAGGAGGCAAGGAGTTGTGGGCATTAGAAACACAAAGGACTCCATATTTCTGCCTAGTGGGAAATTTCTTTTTCAGTCCAGATGCCAGTCAAGTAATGCCAAACAAAAGATGTCTACGTTTCTTCTTCTGGCATTTTGTCATGCTGTGTTTCACTGCCAAATGAACACAATCTGACGCAAGTGATCTCATTTCTAGGAATTTTAGCCATAGATGCAAGTAAAAATATTTATAGGAAGATATTCCTGGAAGCATTGTCCTAGAGGTAAACTGGACATAAAGCATCCACATTCGGGCACGACTTAAAGAATTTAAGGGAAATCCATAAAATGGAGTAGTATGTGACAGTTAAAAAGAATGGGGGCGGCTTTTATACACAGATGTGACTCAATGTCCAAGATCTATCATTAAGGGGAAAAAAGTCACAGTATAGTACATTTGGTATTACACTATATTTATATATTTGAATATGTATAGTAAAAAAAATGTCAGGAAGTAAAAAGTTCACACTATAAACCATGATTGCTGTTGGAAAATGAAGCTAAAGGATGAAGACAATGATGGACTTCAACATTTTAAACATTTCTGTACTCCACATTTTTTTTCAAATTTTTATTTTATCTATTTTTGGTTGCTCCGGGTCTTCGTTGCGGAGTGAGGGCTTTCTCTAGCTGCAGCGAGCAGGGGCTTCTCTTTGTTGTGGTACGCAGGCCTCTCACTGTGGTGGCTTCTCTTGCTGCGAAGCACAGGTTCTAGGCATGCAGGCTTCAGCAGTTCCAGCACACGGGCCAAGTAGTCGTGATTTGCAGGCTCAGTAGTTGTGGCGCACTGGCTTAATTGCCCTGTGGCATGTGGGATCTTCCCAGACCAGGGATCAAACCCACGTCCCCTGCATCGGTACGCAGATTCTTATCCACTGCACAACCACTCCAAAAATTTTTTTGTTACTTTATGTGATGGTTAATTTTATGTGTTGACTTGACTGGGATATGGGGTATCCAGATATATGGTTCAACGTCATTTCCAGGTGTGTCTGTGAGATGTTTCCAGAGGAGGTTAACATTTCACCTGGGGGCCGGAGTAAAGTGGCTGTGGGTGGGCATCAGTCAATCTGTTAAAAATCTCACAGAGCTAAAAGGCAGGGGAAACAGGGATTCTCTATCTGAGCTGGGACATCCATCCACTCCTGCCCTTGGGATTCCTGGTTCTCAGGCCTTCAGACTTGAAACTGATTCTGCACCCCTGACTCTCTAGCTTTCAGGCCTCTGAACAAAACCACTGGCTTTCTTGGGTCTCCAGCTTGCAGATGACAGAGCATGGGAATTCTCAGCCTCTAGAACTGCATGAGCTAAATCCTTATCAAAAATCTTGTTTTAGATATAGACATACATATAGACACAGATATAGAAATAGATATAGATGATATAGGTACAGATATAGGTTTATAGAATATGTATAAATATATATTTTTAGAAAAATATATAAAATCTATGTGTGCATTTAAAAAAAATTTTTTTAGTAGAATTTGTAAAATCTATATGTTTGTGTTGGGCTTCCCAGGTGGGGATACTGGTAAAGAACCACCTGCCAATGCAGGAGACATAAGAGACAAGGGTTCAATCCCTGGGTTAGGAAGATGCTCTGGAGGAGGGCACGGCCACTCACTCCATTATTCCTGCCTGGAGAATCTCATGGACAGAGGAGCCTGGAGGGCTACTGTCCACAGGATTACAGAGTTGGACATGATTGAAGCAACTTAGCATGTGCACACGCATATGTGTGTGTTAGTTGCTAAGTCGTGTTGGACTCTTTGTGACCCCATGGACTGTAGCCTACCAGGCTCCTCTGTCCATGGAGTCCTCAAGGCAAGAATACTGGGGTGGGTAATCATTCCCTTCTCCAGGGGATCTTCCCTACCCAGGGATCAAACCCAGGTTTCCTGCATTGCAGGTGGTTTCTTTACCATCTGAGCCACCAGGGAAGTCCACAAAATCTGTATCTGTGTCTATATCATGTATATAGATATACATAAGAGAGGTCTATCTCTCTCTCCCCATCTATCTCGTATTGGTTCTGTTTCTGAACCCTGACTTTTGTAATAAAAATTAATTTTTTAAAATCCCTCCTTTCACAAGAAGAATGGAATCAAGGAAGGGCTAACCTTGCAAGAGCCTGCATAATTTTCCTCAAAATTATTGATTGAACTAAAGAATCTGAGTAATTACGTTTTCTTTAATTTTTCATCCAAATTTGTATACTAGGGTTCATGAGAGAATCCTTCAAATGCATTTATTCTTTCTGTCCACATTTACTGTAAAAGCACTCTATGTTCCAATTTAAAGAGATTTATGTGACTTTGAAGAAAGAAAATTTTTATTTATTTATTTTTTGCTCTACTTCATGGCTTGAGGAATCTTAGCTCGCCGACCAGGAATTGAACCTGGGGCCTCCAGTGAAAGCATGGAGTCCTAACCACAGGACCTCCAGGGAATTCTCTGATGGAAATTTTTTTTAATGAGTTATTTTCAAAAATGTTTGAATGTTTTAGAATGTTATAATGTAAGGTACACATATCAGGGGCTATAGTTTGATTATTTTATAGATATACTTCCTGGAAGTTAGGAAGGAATCCTTGATAACCATAGAAACTAAATGGTGTCATCTTTGTATTAAAGAGGAGGCTTAATTGTGTTACTTTCATAAGGTCACAGGATCAATAAATGCTAGATTTGAATCTAGATGTGTCTGACTTCAAAGACCATGTATGTTCTTTCTACTAGTAGCAGAGACCAAGACCCCTTCTCTCCTTTTGTTGTGGCAATGAAATCACAAATTTTTATTTACACACATTTTACATAGCCACCAAGAACAAACAGATTACCCACCCCAGCTTCTCCTGGAATTAGGTATGGCCATGAATCTAAATCCTAGGTGTAAGAGGACATAATCTATAGTAATATATAGTGATCTATAGTGGCTTCAAAATCACTGCAGATGGTGATTGCAGCCATGAAATTAAAAGACACTTACTCCTTGGAAGGAAGGTTATGACCAACCTAGATAGCATATTTAAAAGCAGAGACATTACTTTGCCAACAAAGTCCTTCTAGTCAAGGTTATGGTTTTTCCAGTGGTCATGTATGGATGTGAGAATTGGATGGTAAAGAAAGCTGAGCCCTGAAGAATTGATGCTTTTGAACTGCGGTGTTGGAGAAGACTCTTGCGAATCCCTTAGACTGCAAGGAGATCCAACCTGTCCATCCTAAAGGAGATCAGTCCTGGTTGTTCATTGGAAGGACTGATGTTGAAGCTGAAACTCCGATACTTTGGCCACTCGATGCGAAGAGTTGGCTCATTGGAAAAGACCCTAATGCTGGGAAGGGTTGGGGGCAGGAGGAGAAGGGGATGACAGAGGATGAGATGGCTGGATGGCATCACTGACTCGATGGACATGGGTTTGGGTAAACTCTGGGAGTTGGTGATGGACAGGGAGGCCTGGCGTGCTGCAATTCATGGGTTCACAGAGTCGGACATGACTGAGTGACTGAACTGAACTGATAGTGGCTTCCATAAAACCTTCCTAAGAGATAGCTACTATGTACATTTTGCCTCTTCTTCTTCCCTTTCTTCATCCTGCTGACTGGAGCACCAGCAGCCATCTTGGGCAATGAGGTAAAAGTCATGTGTTCGGTATAGAAGGAGCATGAATCCCTGAGAACTATGGAGCTGCCATGCCTGCCTCAGACTACTGGCCTCTAGGCTTCATTTATAGGAGAAAGAAAATACATTTCTGTTGTTCAAGTCACTATATTAGTGTTTTATTGCAGATGAACTTAATCCTATTATATGACAAAATGCCCTCAAATCTATAATCACTTGGGAAAGAAGTTCTAAAACTATTATCAATAACAATTTCACCTCAAAAAATCTTGGAGGAATCAGATGGCACAAGGCAACATCCATAAGTACATAGCTCATTCAAAGGGAATGCATAGGAATTCTTCCTGAAATAATTTGGTATTGACCTCTGTTTTTGGTAAACATTGAGATTCAGTGCTCACCAAAATCAAATATTGACTTCCCCTTCACTTTGTTCAGCGTTCATCCTCAAAGCAATAAACTAAGATGGAATGTGGGAAAGAGAGGTCAAGAGAAAGTGCTTTACTTGCTTCTCCATAAGTACAGTGCTTGGGCTAGTTCTTAATAAATCTATTAGGAAAGATCAGAACTGGAGCAAAATAAATTGTTTGGGATTATAAGTGTTTTGAGGACACACACAAAATGTCTCTCATAAACATTACTTTAAATATATTACATTTATATAGTATTTACTTAAAACTATATTTTCTCCCCTTGAGAAAGTCAAGGGACTTGACTAAAAATATTCTTTTGTCCGTTTTAAGTAAACACATCTGGGGATTTTTAAAGTAAGTTTAACTTGGAAAAACAGCAAGAGAAATGCTGAGGTTTACAGCCTTTCTACCTCATTCAAAATCCCAAAGAAGTACCCTACCTAGCATTTAGAAAACAGAGTTATAGTACCATAACATAAATGGACAGTTCCTACTGAAATGTTTTAAAGGAAGATACAGGATTTCATTATTATTGCTTTTGTGCTGACTTTTTAAAGTTGTGTTTTCATTATCATGTTTTTGTGCTGCAGGAAATAGCACCCTGAAATATGAAATTAGCATTTAACTTTGAAATTTCCTTTTAAAAATATTAAACTAAAAAATTTATAAAAGCCAGTAACTACTTTAAACTCTCCATTCATTTCTGAAGCATGGTTCTTCCAACAATTCCTAATTAGTGGTGACCCCCAAATGGGTCATTTTGACTTGACCTAATCTCTTTTCTTTTTTCCTTTTCAATAGTTGACTTGTTAATTTTCAATGTAGCTGTGAAAAAGAAGAGTGCTTTTTCAACAACAGCTAGCAAATAGAAACCGACTATGGGCCTATGTATTTCTGAAGGTTCTTAAACTATGTACCCTAGGATTTGATCTAATTTCTGGATCACATTATAGCTGTTTAATCAATTTCTGTCATAATGGCTCTTGAAAATTTATGCTACTTTTTGGATAACCATTCTTTTTTTAAATACCAATGCTTTTGCCCCAAAACACATTAAATAAATATGCTATAAGAAGTGATAGTTTGACACTATGGTTTCAGGCAAAGACACACTTTGCAATTTACCCAACACAATAGTTTCAAGTCAGAAAATACCAAGTAGAACAAATTTGAATTGCAAGTCATGTTTGATGAACTTAGATTTTCCCTATATCTATATTCCAAGAGTGAGGGATTAAAAGGTGTCTTCTATAGCACTCCAGTGTGCTTTGCACATGTACTATTTATATAAGCACACTCATGTTTCATCTTGTTTTGTCCTTAAGTTATTTGTTTGAGCTCTACTATTATTTCTTTTGTAAAAGTTGAGTGCAAATTAACCAACCTATCAGCCCCAAATGATTCAGAAATTACCAAAGAAATGGTGCAGAAAGAAAACACCATTCAAAGAATGGTTCCTTTGCATATTTCTTTCTCAATTAAGTCTTGCCTTCCTCTTTTGGCAAACACAATAAGGCTTCTTGGCATTGTATCTTATGTTCAACTACACTTATTTACTCTCCATTTTTAAGTTACTATTTATATAAATTTTTTTGCATTGTTCAATTGATACATTTTTTTCTATCTTTGAAAATTATGAGGATATTTTGGATTGAGATGACATGAATAATAATCTTCCCATTAAAAGCAATGAAAAAAGCTTCCCATTTAATGACTTTTTACTTAGCAACAGAATTTTCAGGAATGAATAAGGGTCATTAAAAAAAAGAGATAGGTGTATAGATTCTTCCCTAGGCAGAAATAGAACAACAGATAGTCATTCTCACTCACTCTTATTCTTACTTTTTCCACAAGTTTTTGACATAATATTAATATGGATTCCAAGCTTTTCTGCCCTTTTGGTGTAAATTACCCTGTGTAATTCCAAGGACTATAAAGATGATGGATTTTATTCCTGTGATTAGGTTATATTATGTGGCAGCTGTAAAGAGATAATCCCAATTATACTAATCTAATCACACAAGCCTTTAAAAAGTAGAGAGTTTTCTCTGGCTGAAAGAGAAGTTAGGGACACTTAAAGAATAAAAAAGGATTCAATTTCAGGGTGATTCTTGCTTGTCAAGGGAGGGGGCTACATGGCAAAAACCCGACATAAACCTCTAGAAGCTGAGAATTATCCCCTCAGCTTCTAGCTCGACAACTAGCAAGATAGTGGGAACCACAGTCCTACAACCATAAGGACATGAATTCTGCCAATGACCCAAAGGAACTTGGAAGCAGATTTTTCTCTGGCCGAATCTTCAGATTAAGATGAAGTTCAACAGATACCTTGATTTCAGCCTTGTAGCATCTCTAGCAGAGAATCCAGCCACCCTGCACCAGACTCCTGACCTATAGAACTCTGAGCAAATAGAAGTGTGTTATTTTAAGCTACTAAATTTATGGTAATTTCTTACACAGCAATAGAAAATGACTATGCCCCATATTAGTAAGAATAAACAGAATTATATTATAATTAAAAAAAATTTTTTTAAAAAAACACAGAATTTCAGAATCATAAAACAACCAAGGCTCATTTCTCACTCACTCAAATGTCTTGTGTATTTTATTAGAAGGGTTCCTCTCAAAATACTCACCCAGGGATCCAGGTTGCTAGAGGCTTCTTTTTAGGGCGTGTTTCTATGATTGCTAATGGAAGAGCAGAGCAAAGGGGCTTCACAGCAGCCTGACAATGACACGTGTCCCTCCTGTTCACAACCTATTAATTATGTGGCCTTGACCAAAGTCAAGGAGGCTAAGAAGTTCAATCTCTCTACACTGGTGAGCTATTGTCCTCTCAACCACAATCATCTGAATCTACCATCCCCCTTCATCCTCTTACTCACAAACCTTGGCAGATTTTACTGGCACCATGCATGTAGGGCTGTAAGGAAGAGCATGTCCATTCTGAGGTCTCAGACTGGCCATTGATTGATGGGATGAATCAAGCCCACAAGTGTATTCTCTTAAGCTCTCACACTCTTTACATTTTCAATTAGTTGCTAACATTTAAAAAATCAGAACTTTTCCCATAAACATCTGAAGATCTTCCTAAGATCTTGCAGGGAACTTCCCTGGTGGTCCAGTGGCTAACACTCTGTGCTCCCAGTGCTGGAGGCCCGGGTTTGATCCCTGGTTGGGGAACTGAATCCCACATGTTGCAACTAAAGATTCTGTATGCTGCAACTAAGACTCGGCCCAACCAAATTAAAACAAAGATAGCAGAAGACCTTGACCTGATCTATTTCAAAGAGCAAGGTAGAGTCATTTGGCCTGACCTACAATGTTTTCTAAAGAGCATTGTTGGGAGGTGGGAGGGGCTGTTCAGGATGGAGGGGACATGTATACCTATGGCTGATTCATATTGATGTATGGCAAAAACCATCACAATACCGTAAAGTAATTATCCTCCAATTAAAATAAATAAATAATTTAAAAAAATAAAGAGCACTGTTACATGAGAAAAATGCTAGTCAAACTCTTTTCCAGCATGTTTCTGCATACAAATGCAATAGAAAAAGATCTAAAAGAATACACACACCAAGCTATAAATCAGAGTTACCTACTGGCAATAGAATGAGATAGGGAGATTCCACAGCAGCCCAGAATGTAAATGAAGTGTTTTATCTGGCCAAGAAAATTCACCAAGTTTGACTTAATAAAGATAATAAGTTTATGCCTTAAATTGAGAAGAAGATCTTATTTCCATTTAAAGTTGTATTGTCTTAAACCCAGCAGAAAAAAAATTTCATGCACTGATGCTCTCACATAATCATTTTTATAAATTCTACATTTCACTTTTCTAAGTCAAGGACCCCGTGGACTATCCATGGAATTCTCCAGGCCAGAATACTGGAGTGAGTAGCTGTTCCCTTTTCCAGGGATCAAACCCAGGTCTCCCACATTGCAGGCAGATTCTTTACCATCTGAGCCACAAGAGAAGCCCAAGAATACTGGAGTGGGTAGCCTATCCCTTCTCCAGCGGATCTTCCTGACCCAGGAATTGAACCGGGGCCCCCTGCATTACAGGCAGATTCTTTACCAACTGAGCAATCAGGAAAGCCCTGAGTCAAGGACAAACAACCAGAAAACAACTTAGGAAGGAATTTTTTTTTTTTTTAATTCAGGGTATTTTACAAGTCAGAACAAATCACCTTCACTGATGTTTCCTGTTGAGCACTGTGTACAGCTGGTGGTGGTCCTATGCCGGTCTTGAGACTCTGAGAGGGCATGAAGCATCAGAGGGAGATTACAGTCCACAGTGCAGAGATTTTGCTCTGTAGTAGATAGCTGTGGTTGTGTCCCCTCAGCAGCCCCTCCATCTTCTGGAATGACTCCCCATCTACCAGGGACTTTTGCCACTTTTGGCCACTTATAAATTATTCCCCTCTTCCAAAACTCCAGTTTCCTTCTGGAAGTTTACTGCTCATTCATTGTGTTCAGAATCTCTGGTAAATCCAGGTGTCTACCTACCCTTTTGTATGGTCAGGCCACTTAGGATGGCTTTTTTTTTTGGCTGTTCCTCATGGCATGCAGGATCTTAGTTCCCTGACCAGGGACTGAACTCAGGCTACCCTGCAGTAGAAGCACAGAGTCTTAACCACTGGGCCACCAGGGAAGTCCCAAGATGGTCGTCCCCTTGTTCTCTGTACATCCCCTGCCCAATCAGTGCCTTCTTCACCTATACGCACTGCACATGACTGCCTTTTCTACATACCTGCCCCAGGCCCCAGCTAGTGATTGTTCTTATCAAAGGGGCAGAGAGGGGCATATCCCTCCACTGGTTTCCCTGGTAACTAAGAGAGCCCACCCAAGATCAGTTCCCCTATAATTGGTAGTCTTCCTGTCTCCCTGGAACAAAGACCACCACCAGACACTGTTCAGTGTCCACTGCACATGGAGGGATATTGTGCCAGGACCTGGCTTCAGTCATATAAGCTCCCGCATCCACTAAACCACTGATGTCTGTTATTGACCCCGGGCTCTTTTTTTGGTCTTAAAGCTGGGCATGTGCAGGCCTTGTTCAGTTCAGTTCAGTTCAGTTGCTCAGTCATGTCTGACTCTTTGTGACCCCATGGACTGCAGCATGCCAGGCCTCCCTGTCCATCACCAACTCCTGGAGTTTACTTAAACTCATGTCCATTGAGTCAGTGATGCCATCCAACCATCTCATCCTCTGTCGTCCCCTTCTCCTCCTGCCCTCAATCTTTCCCAGCATCAGGGTCTTTACAAATGAGTCAGCTCTTCGCATCAGGTGGCCAAAGGATTGGAGTTTCAGCTTCAACATCAGTCCTTCCAATGAACATTCAGGACTGATCTCCTTTAGGATGGACTGGTTGGATCTCCTTGCAGTTCAAGGGACTCTCAAGAGTCTTCTCCAACACCACAGTTCAATTCTTTGGCACTCAGCTTTCTATATAGTCCAACTCTCACATCCGTGCATGACTACTGGAAAAAGCCTTGTAAGCCTGCCCAATACTTCTTATAATAGACAAAATAATGATTTTCCTCAAACATATCCATTCCCTAATCCTCAGACCCCATGAGTATATTACAATATATGGCAAAAGGGAATTAAAGTTTCAGGTGGAGCTGAGGTCGCTAATCAGCCAACCTTAAAATAGGGAGATTGTGCTGAATAACAGGGGTGGAGATCAGTGTAATCATAAGGGTGCTCAAGAATGGAAGAGGGATGCAGAAGAGGAGAGTCAGGGAGATGAGAGAAATGAAACATTCAGAGGAGATGCAGCTTTCCTTGGCTTTGGAGGGGAAGGGAGGGGTCTGGGGGCCAAGGAAAGCAGATGGCCACTAGAAAGTGATAAAAGGCAAGAAGACAGACCCATTCCCAGAGCTTCCAGAAAGGAACGTGGCTGTGTTAACATCTTGGTTTCAGCCCGGTGAGACCTATGTCAGACTTCTGACCTCCAGAACTATGAGATAATAGATTTGTGTGCTATTAAGCCTTAAGTCTTTCTGGCTGATCCTTCCCTCAACTGGATGCCCAGAAACATCTCTGCTTTCTCCCAGCATGAGAACCGTTTTCTTCTTTGTCTGATTCTCAAGCGTCCTTTTAACAAACACATCCTTTAGTTTAAATTTCTTGAAGTTGTGCTCTTATTGTGCTGTGCTGTGCTAAGTGGCTTCAGTTGTGTCCAGCTTTTTGTGACCACATGGACTGTAACCTGCCAGGCTCCTCTGTCCATGGGGGTTCTCCAGGCCAGAACACTGGAGTGCGTTGCCGTGTTCTCCTCCAGGGGATCTTCCCGACCAGGGATCGAGCCTGGGTCTTTTATGTCTTCTGCATTGGCAGGCAGGTTCTTTACCACTGAGCCGCCTGGGAAGCCTGTGCTCCTATTACTGGCAGTGAAGTGTCCTGATCATATGTGCTAGATTGGACAGAGGACCATTTTTCAATAGATTTTTTCATTCCCAAGGATTATTATAAGCAGAATTAAAGTATTCATGAACACTTAGTTAACCAGTTAATGACAGTAGTTAGAATCCCTTGTAGGTAGCCAAGATTCGTATGGATGAAACCTGTCCCTGTAAGATGTCTTTCTTTTTTTTTTTAATATATATTTATTTTTATTTATTTATTTGGCTGCACCAGAACTTAGATTGGCACTCGGCATCTTTAGTTGCAGCATGCGAACTCTCAATTGTGGTATGTGGGACCTAGTTCCCTGACCAGGGATCAACCTGGGTCCCCTGCATTGAGAGCTCGGAGTCTTAGCCCCTGAACCACCAGGGAAGTCCCTAAGAATGTCTTTCTTATCCTATATTTCTCTCAAAAAGAAAAAAAGAGTAAGGACAGAACGGGGTGGTAGATAAAGAGTCTGGGCTTCCAAGTCATGCAGGTCAAATTTCAAATTCCACCACTTATGCTTACAAGCTGTGTGACCTTGGCCGTGTGACATGTTGGTTGGAGACCTCCATCCACTCAGCCTCTGGTTTTCCACTTGATGTTTTGATCGCCATGCTTCTGACCCCTGTCTCCCAATTTTCAATTTGTTCAAGGGAAACCTCTCTATTGCTCCCTCAAGACTGTAAAAGTTTGAGTATTTTCTAGTCTCAATTTCCTCCTCTGAGAAATATGGATAATGCCACACCAATTTTGAAGATGAAAGGAAATAATACACAGAAATGAATTATACTGATCTTGGCACATAGTGAGGATTCAACAAATGCTGGTTGACAACATAGCACCAAGGACAGATGAGCCTCTTTGAGCTTCAGTTTCCTCACTTTTAAAATGAGATTGGCATCTTTCACACATAAACTGTTAGAATTTTAAAAGATGAGACATTTAAAGTGCTTGTCCAGCACAAAAATTGGTTTCCTTTAGCTCTCCTATTCTTAGAGAAAGATACCCGAAGCAGCATCCATACGCTCTAGTTCTTCTTTCCCATTTCACCTAATAACATCAACCTTCTATTTCTGTGAGGACAGAACCAGAGTTAGGGCTGTGCTCATTTCCCCCCACCCCCACCTCAAGGCATGCAGGATCTCAGTTTCCAGACCAGGGATCAAACCCATGCCCCCTGCAGTGAAAGCATAGATTCCTAGCCATTGGATCATGAGGAAGGTTCCCAGGGTTGTGCTCATTTCTAAAGCTATTTGACAAGAACGTGATCAACTAATCTTGATTAACCCTGTCTATGGTTAAAGTTGTTCAGTTGCTAAGTCACGTCCAACTCTTTGCAACCCCATGGACTGGAGCGTACGAGACTCTTCTGTCCTTCACTATCCCCCAGTGTTTGCTCAGATTCATGTCCATTGAGTTGATGATGCTATCTAACCATCTCATCCTCTGCCATCTCCTTCTCCTGCCCTCAGTTTTTCCCAGCATCAGGGTCTTTTCCAATGAATCAGCTCTTCACATCAGGTGCCCAAAGTATTAGAGCTTTAGCTTCAGTATCAGACTTTCCAGTGAATATTCAGGGTTGATTTCCATTAGGACTGACTATCTTGATCTCCTTGCTGTCCAAGGGACTCTCAAGAGACTTCTCTAGCACCACAATTTGAAACCATCAATTCTTCAGCACTTAGCTTATTTATGGTCTAACTTTCACATCCTTACATGACCATTGGAAAAACCATAGCTTTGACTATATGGACCTTTGTTGGCAAAGTGATGTCTCTGCTTTTTAATATGCTCTCTAGGTTTGTCATAGCTTTCCTTCCAAGGAGAAAGCATCTTTTAATTTCATGGCTGCAGTCAACATCCTCTGTGATTTTGGAGCCCAAGAAAATAAAATGTCACTCCTCCCACCTTTTTCCCTTCTATTCGCCATGAAGTGATGGGATCAGATGCCATGATCTTTGTTTTTTGAATGTTGAGTTTTAAGCCAGCTTTTACACTGTCCTCTTTTACCCTCATAAAGAAGCTCTTTAGTTCCCCTTCACTTTCTGCCATTAGAGTGGTATCATTTGCATATCTGAGATTGTTGCTATTTCTGCCAGCAATCTTGATTCCAGCTTGTGATTCATCTAGCCTGGCATCTCGCATGATGTACTCTGCATAGAAATTAAATAAGCAGGGTAACAATATACAGCCCTGTCATACTCCTTTCCCAATTTGGATCCAGTCAGTTGTTCCATGTCTGGTTCTAACTACTGATACTTGACCCATATACAGGTTTCTTAGGAAACAGGTAAGGGGGTCTGGTATTCATATCTCTTTCCACAGTTTCAGGGTGAGAAACCTGAGACAATAAAGATTTTCTGATCTTTCCAGAAAAGCAACTCCTCAGACCCAAGGTCCTCAGAAAGTAGATGACATGTCTGTATGTCTGCTTTAACTGCTCATCTGAGTTGGGGAGGAGGAATGGATTAAGTATCTATTTGCCAATTACATTTTTGCTGAAATTCATATAAGCATTGACTAGGAAGTTAAAGGCAGAATGGTTTTAAAGAAAATAACAGAAGATTACCAGTTGAGACACATACATTAACAACAACAACAGCAAAAAAAAAAAAAAAAAAAAAACAAGACTTCCCTGGTGGTCCAGTGGTTAAGAATCCACCTGCCAATGCAGGAGACATGTGATCAGTGAGGGCGGGGTGGAGGGGGTGGGGGGCTGGGGGTGGGATGGACACAACTGCTAAGTTCGCTGTCTAGAGCCTGCCGCTAGAGCAGTAACTACCGAATCCTGTGTACGTAGTGCCCACGCTCCACAGCAAGAGAACGGCCCCTGCGCATCACAACCAGAGAAAGCTGGTACACAGCAACAAACACCCACCCCACTCAAAGAAATAAAAAGTTTTTCCATTACTCCCATTTTTGTTGGTACATAAGCCATGCAGCTATATAAAATACATCCCAATTCTGCACT
The DNA here is from genome assembly GCF_054371585.1 of Giraffa tippelskirchi. NCBI lineage: Eukaryota > Metazoa > Chordata > Mammalia > Artiodactyla > Giraffidae > Giraffa > Giraffa tippelskirchi. The sequence goes on from NC_137287.1 coordinate 29,853,600, forward strand.
ACATGTATTACATGTACTGAAAGTGATTTTAAAGTAGTTTTGTTGAGAATAACATATTAGTTTTGGCTGACTTAAGTACATTTTACTGTATGTTAAAATCTAATAGAAAATTATTAGCTCTGGATGTGCAATAATATTGTACTCACCCAGGAAAAACAAAAGATATAAAATTACCTAAAAGAAATATTTTGGCACCGATGATTAATGTTCTGTAGCAAAGGTAGAGTAATCATAAATTTAAATCTAATATATGAGGAATTGACCTTACTTTCCCTCTGATCTGGCTGTGTGGTCTGTGGTTTGTTTTCTTTAAAAAAAAAAAAAATCTGTGTTTAAAAATATCTTATCTGCACTGTGGTTTGTACTGCAGATCTTGGCCACTAGGGGCAGCATCAGCTATGACTTTTCTTTGATTGCTGGGTAATTTGGGTGCTTATTTTGTGTATGTAGGAAAATCACAGTAGCTGACTCTTTGACTGGGAAATCACGTCTCTTTGGGCCTCAGTTTCCCCAGGAAGGATTTGGACTACATGAGGTCTGAGGTCCTGACAGTTAAAATTCCATGACTCAATGATCATTATTTTGTTGTTATTAAGACAGAATAGCAAAGAGAAAGAAAGAAAGAAAGTGAAGTCGCTCAGTCGTGTCCGACTCTTTGCGACCCCATGGACTGTAGCCTACCAGGCTCCTCCGTCCATGGGATTCTCCAGGCAAGAATACTGGAGTGGGTTGCCATTTCCTTCTCCAGGGGATCTTCCCGACCCAGGGATCGAACCCGGGTCTCCTGCATTGGAGGCAGACACTTTAACCTCTGAGCCACCAGGGAATGAATATAGCAAAGAGAACTGAGTTCTAATTCCAGGTATGACATTACTTTTGCTCTATGACTCAGGACAAGTCAACTACTCTCACTAGTTCTTAGTCTTAATATTTATTTTATTTATTTATTTGGCTGCACTGGGTCTCAACTGCAGCGCTTGAGCTTTCTTGTTGTGGAGCACAGGCTCTAGAGCCCACAGGCTTCGATAGTTGCAGCACACAGGCTTAGTTACTCCACGGCATGTGAGATCTTACCCAACTAGGAATCAAACCCGAGCCCCCTGCACTGGGAGGTGGATTCTTAACCACTGGACCACCAGGGAAGTCCCTGGTTTGTTAGTTTTCTTAATTGTGAGATGAGATGAAGTTAGGATTTTCCTAATGCCAGTTCTTCTTACTACAAAGATGACGATGATAATGATGGTGGTGGTGGCAGTGGTGGTGATGATGGGGAAAAGGAGAATAAGAGAATGAAGGTGATAAAGAAGGCAAGTGCGTGCATGCTAAGTCACTTCAGTCGTGTCCGACTCTTTGCAACCCTAGGGACTGTAGCCCGCCAGGCCCCTCTGTCCATGGGATTTGAATATTGGAGTGGGTTGCCATGACCTCCTCCAGGGGATCTTCCCAACTCAGGGATCGAACCCACATCTCTTGTGTCTCTTGCATTGGCAGGCAGGTTCTTTACCACTAATACCACCTGGGAAGCCGAAAGAAGACAGCACAAGACAAATAACTACTGATCCCTTATTAATTGCCATGCCGAATCCTAAGAGCTTTATCTGAATAATTTCATACAATACCCTTTGAAACTCTATGATAAAGGTACCATATACTTATCCTCATTTTCAGCCAAAGAAACAGGTTCTGAGAGGCTGAGAGTGTGGCTTGAAGTCTTGATAGTTGCTTTACAATGTTGTGTTAGTTTCTGCCATACAACCATGTGAATCAGCTATAAGTATACATCTATCCCCTCCCTCTTGAGCCTTCCTCCCACCCTCACCTCAGTTCTGATGAGACCCTGAACCTAAGCTTCTAAACCACAATCCTGTCTTGCTTCTTACAGTATCACTTGGGGATTTCAAAGCCTGACAAATGCATCTTCTTCTTAGATTTCTACCTCCAGAAAATGATGAACCGATTTTTGCCCAAAGGGGGCTATATATTGCTGGTAGTACACTTGTTGATTTTAGATGATGCACAGAGTCAGGCCCCACAGGGGGGACAGTACCTCCTTTAAAAATATACAGTTTTTAAAATGTGAACCCTGTTTTTAGCCTGCCTCTGATCAAACACCATTTGTAAGTAAGGAAGTTACTCTTGTGCCTGTTTCATCCTTAGTCCATTGGCGATGCAATAATACTGAATTGAACTCTTTGTGTTGTCATGAATAGTTAAATAAAGTAATATTTGTAAAGGACTTGGGATAGTGCCTACGAAACAAGTGTCTTGAAATGTTTTATTATTCCTTTCAATGTATTAATAGTCAACAAGAGCAAACCCTATAGTGGTAAATTTTGCACATCTAAAACTTGATAAACTAATAAATTCACTTTCTTTTTCTTATAATATTGTTTTCCCAAGCCCTTCTTTTTCCTGGAATCTTGAACATACCATGTTTTATAAGGAAATATTACCTTGTGGTGGAGAAGGAAATGGCAACCCACTCCAGTATTCTTGCCTAGAGAATCCCGTGGACAGAGGAGCCTGGTGGGCTGCCATCCATGGGGATGCACAGAGTTGGACACGACTGAAGCGACTTAGCAGCAGCAGCAGCAGCAGCAGAGGGAGTTAGTAGCAGTTGAGGGAGAGTCAGCATTTGGTCAGCTTAACAAGGACTTAAAGGCAACTAGTAAACATGATGCAATTTTTCTCTGATTAAAAAATAAATTAAAAATTAAATAAATATTATGACCCCTCAGTTCAGTTCAGTTCAGTTCAGTCGCTCTGTCGTGTCCGACTCTTTGAGACCCCATGAATCGCAGCACACCAGGCCTCCCTGTCCATCACCAACCCCCAGAGCTTACCCAAACCCATGTCCATTGAGTCGGTGATGACATCCAACCATCTCATCCTCTGTTATTCCCTTCTCCTCCTGCCCCCAATCCTTCCCAGCATCAGGGTCTTTTCCAATGAATCAACTCTTCGCATGAGGTGGCCAGAGGATTGGAGTTTCAGCTTCGACATCAGTCCTTCCAATGAACAACCAGGACTGATCTCCTTTAGGATGGACTGGTTGGATCTCCTTGCAGTCCAAGGGACTCTCAAGAGTCTTCTCCAACACCACAGTTCAAAAGCATCAATTCTTCGGCGCTCAGCTTTCTTCACCGTCCAACTCTCACATCCATACATGACCACTGGAAAAACCATAGCCTTGACTAGACGGACCTTTGTTGGCAAAATAATGTCTCTGCTTTTAAATATGCTATCTAGGTTGGTCATAACCTTCCTTCCAAGGAGTAAGGGTCTTTTAATTTCATGACTGCAATCACCATCCTACTTGAATGTAAAAACAAAATAAAAAATTAAAACAATAAAAATGCACAACTTAAAAACAATTGTAGGCTCACAGGAAGTTGCTGTTAAGAGCAGTTATGTAGAATGCCATGAACTCTTCACCTGGCTGCCTCCATTGGTGGCACCTTGTGTCCTGAAGTGCCATATCAAACCCAGGAATTTGACGCTGGTGCAGTATAGTTTATCAGATAACAGACCTTATTCAGACGTCATCAGTTTTTTGACACCTATATATGTGTGTGCGTGCATAGCTCTGTGCAATTCTATCCCATGCATAGCTTTGTGTAACCACCACTACAGTCTTGTTTCAGAACAGATTACCACAAGGGAACTCTATCGTCTGTATTCCCTCTTCAATTCACTTATCCTTAGCATGTGACCCTTTCCACTCTGTTTTTTTCTTTTGGCTGTTCTGGGTCTTTGCTGCTGCAGGGGTGGGTGGCACCCCAGGGCCAGAACAAGCAGTAGTCTTCTTCGGAAGGTCTGACCAGCCTCCGCCAAAGTCTCCTGAGCTGAGAGCAGGTGATGTCACCAAAGGACAGGTCTGCAGTTTTCTCGAACGAGCCAGGAGGGAAATGGGGAGAAAACTCATTGCTGTCTGTCCAGAAGAACCAAATGTGCATGGACGCTGGCGCTGCAGAGCTCATACGACAGGCAATAAACACGAGCATCTAGTGAAGATGGCTCCACTAAGTGTTTAACTCATTATTTCAGCTTCTGTGTCTCTTCTTATGAGAGTAATTCAAAGACTATATTACGGCACTGTCAGATAAATGGTTGAAACCCATGCTAAGTGAGCCAGAAAAATCAATTAATTTGTATACCCTTACTGCTAGAAATAATAATGTCCGGTTTGTTCCTTTTCTGGGCTGAGGAATTTTTAGGGTGATTTGGTTGATGGTCCTTGAAGTTTCACTTTGTCTAGGAGATGGTAGAGTTGGCTTGTTGGCTGAAATCATTCATTCATCTCTTCATGTTTTTATTAAGTAATTTGGCTGCATTAGGTCTTAGCTGCAGCAGGCAGGATCTTCGTTGCATCATGCAGGGTCTTTCCTTGTGATGCACACACTTTCTGGCTGTGTCTCTCGGGCTCCCGAGTATACAGGCTCAATAGTTGTGGCACATGGGCTTGGTTGCTCTGCATGTGGGATCTTAGTTCTCTGACCAGGGATCAAACCCATGGCCCCTACATTGCAAGATGGATTCTTAACCATTGGACCATCAGAGACATCCCCTCATCTCCTAATTTATTCCATAAATTTTGTTGAACCCCAAACCCCAGCAATGTACTAGACACAGTCCTAGGAGCTAGAGATATAGGGATTGAATACATGAAATTTCTTACCTTCTTGGAGCTTACGTTTCATGAGTGAGGCAGAGGGTAAACAGGTAAATGTGTCATGTCAGGCCACACAGTGGCAAGGAAACAAACATACTGCAGAAGAATGGAGAGAGAAATGAAGATCCCTCTGAGGGGAGGGTCGTCTGAGTCATGAATCATAGCATTTACTGAACACTTACTACATGCTAGATATTCTGTGGGTGGTGGAAAGATGACTAGAGGGAATAACATGGTTTACTGGTTACCCACCTCGTGGGCAAGGTGTAAATCACAATAACAATGATTATAAGTTATCCCTTGATATCCCTCCAAGATGGGTGTTTTTTCCCATTTTACAGTGAAGATTTGGACATTCAGAAATGTTTAATTACTCTTCACAGAAGAAAAGTTCCAGCACTAAGACTCTACCACAGGTCTGTTTGCTTTTAAAGCTGTTTCACTCATACCACTGTACAGACAGAATTGGAGAAGGGATCAGTGAGTAAAACACCTTTGGTGTCACCAAACATGCCATGAAAAGATCTTGAACTGTCAAATACAAACTAAACCACAAGGTCCTCCTAATTTGATTTTATCTCAACAATGAATCCAAAGGGATTTGAGGGTCTTATAGGTCTTGTGTTCAGAGTTCTGAACATTATTACTGATGAGAAATATGTGAAAGTGGGGACTTCCCTGGTGGTCCAGTGGTTAAGAATCCACCTTCCAATGCAGGAGACACAGGTTTGATCCCTGGTCAAGGAAGAATCCACACGCTGTGGGGCAATTAAGCCCATTTGCCACAACTACTGAAGCCTCACTCCCTATAGACTGTGCGCCACAAGAGAAGCACTGCAATGAGAAGCCTGTGCACTGCAAGGAAGAGTAGCCCCTGCCTACTACAACTAGGGAAAAGCCCACGCACAGCGGCAAAGACCCAATGCAGCCAAAAAAAAAAAAGTGAAAGTACTGGCAAACCAAAAAACGTGGTTAACATGCTTTTGAATTACAAAAATTTTGACTCATAGAAATAGAAAAAAAATTGAGCATTTTGCAGATATCAACCCAGGCCTTTCTGCCCTATTCTAGATGCATCTATCCAACTGTCTATGAGCATCTCTACTTGGTTATCTATCAGGCATCTCAAACTCAGCATGCCCCCAAATTAAACTCCCCAAAGCTGCACCATTGTTTCCATCTCATGTCCTGACAACTCCATCCTTCCAGTGGCTTGGGACAATATCTTAGAAATATCCTTGTCTTCTTTTGACATCCAAGCTCTCATGAAATCGTGCCAACTGTATCCTCAAAATACATTCAGAGTCCAACCACAAGTCTCTGTCTCCACCTTTAGCATCCTGTTCTGAGACATCATTGACTTTTGCCTGGATCCCAGCAACATCCTCTTAACAGGCTTCCCAGCTTCTCTCCTTCCCTCCATTCAATTCTCAATGCAGCTGACAGAGTGAGCCCTTTAAAAACATAAGTCATAAATATACGATATTTGTTTTTCTCATTCTGACTTACTTCACTCTGTGCAACAGATTCTAGGTTGACCTAGGTCTCTTTGAATGACCCAGTTTCACTCCTTTTTATAGCTGAGTAATATTCCATTGTATACATGTACCACATCTCCTTTATCCATTCATCTGTCCATGGACATTTATGTTGCTTCCATGTCCTGGCTGTTGTAAATAGTGCTGCAATGAACTTCAGGGTGCATGTATCTTTTTGAATTATGCTTTTCTCAAGATATATACCCTGTAGTAGATTGCTGGGTCATATAGTAGGAGTCTAGAAAAATGGTACAGATGAACCTACTTGCAGGGAAGGAATAGAGATGCAGATATAGAAAACAGACATGTGAGCATGCGGGGGCAGGGGTAAATTGGAGATTGGGATTGACAAATGTGCATTGCTGTATGTGCAACAGATAGCTAGATGGAAGATGCTGTATAGTATAGTCGGGAGGCTCAGCTTGATGCTCCATGATGACCTAGAAGGGTGGGATGGGGGATGGAGGTGGGAAGAGGGGCCAAGAGGGAGGGGATATATATATATATGCATATACCTGACACCAAGGGAACATTTCATGTAAAGATGGGCACAGTAAAGGACAGAAATGGTATGGACCTAACAGAAGCAGAAGATATTAAGAAGAGGTGGCAAGAATACACAGAAGAACTATACAAAAAAGATCTTCATGACCTAGATAACCATGATGGTGTGATCATTCACCTAGAACCAGACATCCTGGAATGCAAAGTCAAGTGGGCCTTAGGAAGCATCACAACAAACAAAGCTAGTGGAGGTGATGGAATTCCAGTTGAGCTCTTTCAAATCCTAAAAGATGATGCTGTGAAAGTGCTGCACGCAATATGCCAGCAAATTTGGAAAACTCAGCAGTGGCCACAGGACTGGAAAATGTCAGTTTTCATTCTGCTTCCAAAGAAAGGCAATGGCAAAGAATGTTCAAACTACTGCACAATTGTACTCATCTCACATGCTAGCAAAGTAATGCTCAAAATTCTCCAAGCCAGGCTTTAACAGTACATGAACCGTGAACTTCCAGATGTTTAAGCTGGATTTAGAAAAGGCAGAAGAACCAGAGATTAAATTACCAACATCCCTTGGATCATTGAGAAAGCAAGAGAGTTCCAGAAAAACATCTACTTCTGCTTTATTGATATGCCAAAGCCTTTGACTGTGTGGATCACAACAAATCGTGGAAAATTCTTCAAGAGATGGGAATGCCAAACCACCTGACCTGCCTCCTGAGAAATCTGTGTGCAGGTCAAGAAGCAACAGTTACAACCAGACATGGAACAACAGACTGGTTCCAAATCGGGAAAGGAGTGCGTCAAGACTGTACATTGTCACCCTGATTATTTAACTTATATGCAGAGTACATCATGCAAAATGCCAGGCTGGATGAAGCACAAGCTGGAATCAAGATTTCCAGGAGAAACATCAAACATCAGATACCCATACAACACCACCCTTATGGCAGAAAGCGAAGAAGACCTAAAGAGCCTCTTGATGAAAGTGAAAGAGGAGAGTGGAAAAAGTTGGCTTAAAACTCAACATTCAGAAAGCTAAAATCATGGCATCCAGTCCCATCACTTCATGGCAAATAGATGGGGAAACAATGGAAACAGTGAGAGGATTTATTTTGGGGGGCTCCAAAATCACCGCAGATGGTGACTACAGCAATGAAATTAAAAGACACTTGTTCCTTGGAAGAAAATCTATGGCCAACCTAGACCACATATTAAAAAGCAGAGGCATTACTTTGCTGACAAAGGTCCATATAGTCAAAGCTATGGTTTTTCCAGTAGTCATGTATGGATGTGGGAGTTGGACTATAAAGAAGGCTGAACACTGAAGAATTGATGATTTTGAACTGTGGTGTTGGAAAGGACTCTTAAGAGTCCCTTGGACTGCAAGGAGATACAACAAGTCAAACCTAAAGGAAATCAGTCCTGAATATTCATTGGAAGGACTGATGCTGAAGCTAAAACTCCAATACTTTGGCCACCTGATGCAAAGAACTGACTCATTTGAAAAGACCCTGATGCTGGGAAAGATTGAGGGCAGGAGGAGAAGGGAAAGACAGAGGATGAGATGGTTAGATGGCATCACCAACTCGATGGACATGAATTTGAGCAAGCTCTGGGAGTTGGTGGTGGACAGAGAAGCCTGGCGTGCTGCAGTCCATGGTGTCACAAAGAGTTGGACACAACTGAGCGACTGAACTGAACTGAACTGAATTGATACCTGATTCACTTTGTTGTACAACACTGTAAAGCAACTGTGCTCCAATTAAAAAAAAAAAAAAGTGTTCCAGTTGCTCCAGAAAAAAGTAAGTTGTATTATGTCATGCCTCTGCTCCGAATTTTGCAGTGGCACCCCATTTTACTCAAAATGGTTTTACTAAAAAACCAAACCTCTTATGATGGCATAAAAGGACTTTATGTGATAAACTCCCATCAACTCCATGACTGCTTCTGTTACTCCACTCCAGTTGTTCATCTGCTCCTAGATCACAGGTCTCCTTACTGCTCCTGCAAGTTCCAGGCATTCTCTTCCACCTCCTTGGAGCCTTTGCTCTAGCTTTTCTCTCTATCAAGACACTCTTCCCCACAGAAATCTACTTGGCTAACTCTCTCATCCTCCAGATCTTTGCTGAAATGTTATCTTCTCAATGAAGGTGACCCTGACCACCCTTTTAAATAATATAACCCATGTGCTCCCCTGCTGTAGCTTGCTCAGTCCTCTTCATCTTGCTCTACCTCTTTTTTCCACATACTATCAACATCATCTTCTATCACATTACATGCGTGGATGCTAAGTTGCTTCAGTCATGTCCAGCTCTTTGCGATCCTATGGACTGTAGCCTGCCAGGCTCCTCTGTCCATGGGATTATCCAGACAAGAATACTGGAGTGGGTAGACATTTCCTCCTACCCTCCAGGGGATCTTCCCAATTCAGGAATCAAACTTGAGTCTCCTGAATCTCCAGCATCTCCTGCATTATAGGTGAATTCTTTACCTCTGAGCCACAGGGGAGGCCCTATCACATTACATCATCTATCTGAAAAGTGAAAGTAAAGTCGCTCAGTCGACTCTTTGCGACCCCATGGGCTGTAGCCTACCAGGCTTCTCTGTCCATAGGATTTTTCAGGTAAGAACACTGGAGTGGGTTGCCATTTCCTTCTCCAGGAAATCTTCTGACCCAGGGATTGAACCCGAGTCTCCCGCATTGTAGGCAGACACTTTACCATCTGAGCCACCAAGGAAGTCATCTATCTAGTATATGTATTATGTGAATTCCCCTGACAAAATGTAAGCTCCACAGAGACAAATGTCTTTGTTTTATTCGCTCCTGTATCCCAAGCCCCCAAAGCAATGCCTGAAACTGAGTAGACAGGCAATAGATATTTGCAGAACAAATAAAAGAATTTCCCTAAGAAGATACGCTCCCAATTCCCATCAGCCTAACTTGGAGTTCTGCATGTTTTTGTTTAACTGAGAAAGCCTAGAACAGTACTGTATGAAGAATGAGACACCAGGATTTCATTTTTCTAGTTCATCTCCTCTGAGGATCGCACACAAGCTGGGGATAAATGTCATACCAACAACTCTGGGGGCTGGAAACAGAGTAACCACGGGCAGTTAGAAATTCACAGCTTGTGTCGGGCATCCAGCAATGCAAGCAGCAGCTGGTTTGCCCCACATGCAAACCCTCCAGGAGAAGGCAGCTGCAGTCCATGTCATTTCAGAAGAGTTCGGATTCTGTTAGAAAAACTGGCAAGATGTGCCCCTTTGCATCTTTTTTTTTTTTTAATTTTTATTATTCTCTTTCCAGAGAGGAGAACCAAGCACTTTTGTGGCTTAATCTCTGCTACAACAAAAATCCCTCCAACATTGTGTCCTAAAGTGAAAGACTGGGCAGCAAGGTGCACTGAGCAGGTTAAGAGGGAAGAGGATGCAAGGCACAAGGTAAAGGGTCTCTTTTGTGGGTATCACAGTGTGTGCCATCATTATCACTGGAGGGAGGGAAAGAGGAAAGGGGTAGATGCAGATATGGTAGTGGAAAGATGAGGGGAGAAGACATGGACCATCGTCTTAGTAAGAAAGAGAACTCAGTAGGGAAACCCAGCAGGTGTGCCCTGCTGGGCTTGAGGCCAATTCTGATGTGAAGTCTTATGTTTAAAGTGACCATTGTAACAGCTTTGTTTTAAAATAAGGAACTACATCAATACAGGGACTTCCTTGGTGGTCCAGTGGCTAAGATTCCATGTTCCCAATGCAAGGGGCCAGAGTTTGATCCCTGGTCAGGGAAAACTAGACCTCACACACCACAACTAAAGACCCCACATGCTGCAATGAAGAACGAAGATCCCGTGAGCCACGACTAAGACCTGGCACAACCAAATAAACACATAAATATTAAAAAAAAAAAAAAAAAAACACCGATGCTTAGAAAATAAAACCCAAGAAGATAAAGCAAAATGCTAATTACTTAAAAAAAAAACAAAACTAGCCTAACCGTATTAACTGAACTTTTTCATGCCTGTATTAATGAGCTCCTTAGATAGCCCTGAGGAGGAATAGTTGACAATGGGCAATTCAGGTCCCCTCACTGTCTGTGTGTAAAACCACAGACACCAGGACAATTCCAGCTAAAATAGGAGTCTGTGAAAGAGAATCATGCCAACATGTATCAACCCTTGAAAATGCCCCAACCCTTTGATCTGGTAATATCACCTCAGAGCCTCTATCTTAAAGAAACAATCCCCACCTGGCCCAAACGTTTTGAACCAATAGATTGTAACTATAAAACCACTGCATGGGAACATCCCCCATGGTCTAGTGGCTGAGACTCCAGTCTACCAGTGCAGGGTGCCCAGATTTGATCCCTCGTCAGGAAACAAGGCTCCATATACTGCAACTAGAAAAAGATCTCGCATGCTACAATGAAGACCCAGTACAACCAAATAAATAAAAACAGTGCATGGGTAATAGCAAAAAAAAATGGAATGGTTCATATGTCCAATTGAAGGGAAATGTGTCCAAATGTAGGACACATATTAGCTCATGTGTCCAATTAAGTCAACTAGGCTGTATCCACATGTGCACCTGCGATACTCAGGACTCAAAATATGTGTATGTCCATACGCACTCCAGCTTCATTTCTCAAGAGACAAATAAACATTCATATACACAAGTATGGTTAAATAAAGTGTGGTCCATCCATACAATAGAATAATAGGCAACTGTTAAGAATAATAAGGTCAATATACATGTGTAAACATAAAAGATACTCATGTAAATAAATTTCATTGAAGGTAGGCTTTTTTTCCTGTTTATTTCACTGATATGGCATTAATATCTAGAAAAGCACCAAGATGTAGTGAACAATAAATGACTTTTGAATAATATATTTCTTAGCAAAAAGGAAAAAGCAAGCTACAAAAGAATGTATGCTACAGTCAATTTGTATATGTGTGCATGTTCAATTCCGTTCAGTCACTCAATTGTGCCCGACTCTTTGTGACCCCACGGACTGCAGCACACCAGGCCTCCCTGTCCATCACCAACTTCCAGAGTTTACTCAAAATCATGTCCATTGAGTCAGTGATGACATCCAGCCATCTCATCCTCTGTCATCCCCTTCTCCTCCCTCCTTCAAAGTGTGTGCATGTATAAATACACAAATAAACATATTGACTGTACATTACATACACTACTCTATTAGTAAGGATATGCTGCTATAACAAACCCTTTTTTAATTAATTAATTTGTTTTCATTTTGGTCGAGCTGGGATTGATGCTTTTGAACCGTGGTGCTGGAGAAGACTCTTGAGAGGCACTTGGACTGCAAGGAGATCAAACCACTCAAACCTAAAGGAAATCAGTCCTGAATATTCATTGGAAGGACTGATGCTGAAGCTGAAACTCCAATACTTTGGCCAACTGATACGAAGAACTGACTCACTGGAAAACACCCTGATGCTGGGAAAGATTGAAGGCAAGAGGAGAAGGGGACGACAGAGGATGAGGTGGTTGGATGGCGTCACCGACTTGATGGGCATGAGTTTGAGCAAGCTCCAGGAGTTGGTAATGGACAGGGAAACCTGGCATGCTGCAGTCCATGGGGTTGCAAAGAGTCGGACATGACTGAACTGAACTGAACTGGGTCTTCACTGTTGTGTGTGGGCTCTCTCTAGTTGTGGTGCTTGGGCTTCTCATTGCAGTGGCTTCTCTCGTTGCAGAGCATGGAATCTGGAGTGCAAGTTCAGTAGTTGTGGTGTACAGTCTTAATTGCCCCATGGAATGTGGGATCTTCCTGGACCAGGGATGGAATCCGTGTCCCCTGCATTGACAGGTAGATTCTTAACCACTGGACCACCAGGGAAGTTGTGTAAAACGCACAACTCTTAAATGAGACAATTTGTGTTATTTCCCACTCTGTGTGTTCATCCTAAGTTGTCCGGGGTCTCTGCCCTGTGTCACCTTCTCTCTGGATCTTGGCTGATGAAGCAGCTACTCACTGGAACACTGCCAGTTATCACGGCCAAGGGAACAAAAGTCCTGAGGGGCCTTACAACAGTAGTTAAGTACGCACAATTCATTGGCCAGAACTATTCACATGGTCTAACCAAAACATAAATTAGCCAACAAATACAATCATGCTATGTGCCTGGAACTAAAAATATTTTGACAAACAACACTATTGGCTGCCACAAACACCATAGTGAAAGTATGTAACTGTTCAAAACAGTTACAACTAAAGAAAGAGATTTTTGAGAAGTGAGGGGTTAATTTTTTTTTTAATTTGGTATACTTCTTTTTTGATATTTTGGAACTAATTTGTCCTGTAATAAAATATTTTTAGAACCATGTATACATTTGTGTGTGTGTGTGTGTGTGTGTGTGTGTGTGTGTGTGTGTGCTTAGCCCATCAGTCAGATCAGTTCAGTCACTCAGTCATGTCCTACTGTGACCCCATGGACTGCAGCACACCAGGCTTCCCTGTCCATCACCAACTCCCGGAGTTTGCTCAAATTCATGTCCATCGAGTCGGTGATGTCATCCAACCATCTCATCCTCTGTCGTCCCCTTCTTCTCCTGCCCTCAATCTTTCCCAGCATCAGGGTCTTTTCCAATTTATCCTGTAATGAGATATTTTTAGAACTGTGTATACATTTGTGTGTGTGTGTGTGCGTGCACTTGGTTGATCAGTCATGTCTAACTCTTTGCTGCACCACGGACTGTAGTCCGCCAAGCTCCTCTGTTCGTGGGATTCTCCAGGAACGAATACTGGAGTTGGTAGCGATTCCCTTCTCCAGGGGATCTTCCCAACCCAGGTCTCCTGCATTGCACGTGGATTCTTTACTGTCTGAGCCACCAGGGAAGCCCATATATTTTTAAAGTATCCATTAATATAATGACGTATTCTCCAGCCCTAGAAATGTTTAGGAAGTATTTTTATAATAGAGAAATTTTTACGCTGTGATCTTAAGTGAGACAGGCAAGATAAAATATCTTTATATAGTAGCATCTTGATTGTCTAAAGAAATGCTTAGAAAAAGAACACTAGGAAGAAATATGCCAAGATATTAAAGTACTTTATTTGGGTATATTTGGGTGATAAGATTATGTTGGTTTTCTTCTTCTCCTCCTCCTTCTCCTTAATATTTCTTTAGACAGTGGGTATTTTCCACACTGCTTAAGTTGCTATTATAAAAAGAAAAAAAATTTTAAAAAAGGCTCATCTCCAGGGAGAAGATGACCTGGTATGTAAACTTTAACTCGTAAAACACAAGTGGACAAATATGTCCATAAGCATAACTAACTTTTCAGAGAAAACAATCAGTAATAAGCAGACATTTCTTGTCTCAAAAAACCTTGAGTTTTATGAAACCCTTGGAAATAGGGATGGGATTATAGCACAGATAGTCCCTCTCTAGAGTTGTTCTTTTAATATACAATGGGGAAAAAGCTAGCTTTTATAAGCTTTTATACTCAACTGTTATTCTAAAGTTTCTATCAAACGTCAAATAACAACAAAAAGTAAATCTTCCATTTTGCCAAAATAGATCATAGTTTTCAACTGGTCTTGATGAGAACACTCAGAAACAATGTTCAGATCCTATTTGTCTCTCATATGTAGTTGTAGATAAATTTTATGTTGTGTTGAATCAGAGAATTTTAACACTGAAAAAGGGTCTCAGAAATAACACTTTGATTGAAATGGAATCTCTAAGAGGCAAGAAATATTAATAATAATATCCAGCATTTACTGGGCCCTGGCTCTTTCTGAAGGGCCCATACAACAGGATTTATCACCCTTTAAGCTATTGATTTTTAAAATATTTATTTATTCATATGTTTGTTTGGGTCTTAATTGTTGCTTGTGGGATCTCCCTGGCGGCACGCAGGCGTCTTTGCTGTGGCTCACACTCAGTTGCAGCATGTATGCAGGATCTAGTTCCCCAAACAGGAATCAAACCCAGGCCCACAGCACTGGGAGCCTGGAGTCTTATCCACTGAACCACCAAGGAAGTCCCAGAACTATTGATATTTGAAGCCATGTAATTCTTTACTGTGGGGGGCTGTCCTCTGCATTATAGGATATTTCATAGCAACACTGGTCCCTACTCATCCCTCAGTTGTGACAACCAAAATGTCTCCAGACAATGCCAAATGTCTTGCTTGAGGACAACTGCCTTACAACCCTTTAAAAAAATCTCTCTCTAACAAGCGAGATGTTAGGATGCCCATTTCATAGATAGGTAAGTACCTTGCTTGCAGTCACAGAACTAGTATATAACAGAAGTGACAGTGTTAGTTGCTCAGTTGTGTCTGACTCTTTGCAACCCCATGGACTGTAGCCCACCAGGCTCCTCTGTCCATTGAATTCTCCAGGCAAGAATACTAGAATGGGTAGCCATTACCTTCTTCAAGAGATCTTCCTGACCCAGGGATCAGACCTGGTCTCCTGCATTGCAGGCAGATTCTTTACCTTCTCAGCCACTAAGGAAGAAGTAAGGTCTGCTGTGATTAAGCTCATTTGTCATTCATTTACTCATTCATTCATTGCACTCGCCCAAATACTGAAAAGCATGATCTCTGAACCCAATATAGTATTGTAAATCAGCTATACTTCCATTAAAAAAATAAAGATTAAGTACAAATTTAAAAATCAACAAAGAGCATGGTCTCAGATCCCACTCCACCAAGTACTAGCTGTGTGAGCTTGATCACATTGTTCAGTTCTCTGAACCTGAAACCTCATTTTCTTCATCTGTCAAATTGGGGTCAATGCCCACTTTTTAGGATTATTATGAAGAGACAATGAAGTGATGCCTGGGAACTGAGGAACATAGTATGAAACACTCTAAGTGATCGATAAAACTTTTAAATAAATGTTATTATGGTTGTTGTTACTTCCCAGAAGGCATTGAGCTGGCAAAGTTCTGAATGCCTGCAGAGTTGAATAATATGAAAACAGCCAAAGAAAAATCATTATGCAAGGGAAATGCATTTGCAATGCCAAAACAGTCCTGAAGCAGTTTCATATGATAGCATTTACCTACTATCCTATATGTTAGTTTGGGGGGGAAGATCTGCATTTTCCACATTTATCATTACAATTTTTTTAAAAGGAGACTTTGACTTTATTTTAGCAAATGCGATGAAATAGCCTTACACACAACTGCACTCTAAAGAAACCAAAATATATCTACAATTTTCTAGATTTCTTATCATCATTTTGCCTGTTTCTACTTTGAGGATTTGGGGGCGAAAAGAAAACAACTTCTGTCACTAGGAACATTCCAATAAATGAAGATATTTCTCTGCCCACAAAGATGCCCCTGTGAACCAGTTCTCCTGTTCTCCCCCAAACTAAATTACACACAGATGTATGGCTAAGTCTGAAGATGTTTATTCAGGCTGGTCATTTCAATTCTGAACTTAGGTACAGATTTAAGGCACCAAATGGGAGGGAAAAAAAGTAATATAAATTCTTTCTCCCAGGGAAAATTTGCTTTATCTGTTTGAATCTAATCATCTCTCCAATTTGTATTTATCCTTATGCAAATTGGTCAGATATACTAAACATTCATATGCAAAGGCCAAGTCTAATATCCAGGGGGCAGGATTTAGCATTGGAAGTCATATGGTCATTAGTTTTACTTTCTAGAGTTACTCCGAAATAAAACCCATGGAACTAGTTAATACACCCACTCTGGATTGATCTTTCAGCTTCCCACTTTGGAGATTAAATGTGAAACGATAATCCACTTGGAAAAATACTAGAGTCCATATTAGAATAACCAGATTAATCTTTCTAAGATGTGATCAGGGTAATTTGCCTGGGAAGATGACAGAGCATAGACGTTTACTGTGGGGAGCTCAGAGTTTGAAATGACTGGCTTCAAATCCTGGTTCTGCTATTTACCTGTTATGGCAGGAAGATTCTGTAAAGTTCTCCAAGGATTCTCACTTGCTGGTACCTGTGCCCTTGTGTAATGCTCTCCCTTTGGGTGTGGGCTGGCCTGGGGACTTGCTTCTAACCGAGAGAACATGACAGAAGTGATAGGAAGAGGCCACATAATAAGCAAGCTCTATCTTGTTAGAAGATTCTCTTTCTTACTGACATTGATGGTGCAAGCACCCATGTTCTGAGCTGCCACATTGGAAAGGGCATGTGCTAAGGAATTGAGGGCAGTCTCCAGCTAACAGCCATCAGGTAACAGTCCCTCAGACCAACCACCATTGAGGAGCTGATTAT
This sequence comes from Giraffa tippelskirchi, assembly GCF_054371585.1. NCBI lineage: Eukaryota > Metazoa > Chordata > Mammalia > Artiodactyla > Giraffidae > Giraffa > Giraffa tippelskirchi. Next base: position 29,870,557 of record NC_137287.1, read on the forward strand.
TGCCAACAGCCAACCATGTAAGTCAGCTTGGCAGCCAACTCTTCCCCAATCAAATCTTCAGATGAGGCCTCAAGCCTGAGTGACCCCTTGATTTTAGCCTGTGAAGTCCATGAGCAGAGCTTCTAGATAAGCTATGACCAGAGTCCTGGAAAACAATAAATATTTGTTGTTCTAAGCTGCTAAGGCTGTGGTGATACATTCAGTTCAGTTCAGTTCAGTTCAATCGCTCTGTTGTGTCTGACTCTTTCTGACCCCATGGACTGAAGCACGCCAGGCTTCCCTGTCCATTACCAACTCCCGGAGCTTGCTCAAACTCATGTCCATCGAGTCAGTCAGATGCCATCCAACCATCTCATCCTCTTTTGTCCCCTTCTCCTCCCACCTTCAATCTTTCCCAGCATCAGGATCTTTTTCAATAAGTCAGTTCTTTGCATCAGGTGGCCAAAGGATTGGAGTTTCAGCTTCAGCATCAGTCCTTCCAGTGAATATTCAGGACTGATTTCCTTTAGGATTGACTGGTTTGATCTCTTGTTAGCCAAGGGACTCTCAAGAGTCTTCTCCAACACCACAGTTCAAAAGCATCAACTCTTCAGCACTCAGCTTTCTATATAGTCCAACTCTCACATCCATACATGACTACTGGAAAAACCATAACTTTGACTAGACAGACCTTTGCTGGCAAAGTAATCTCTCTTCTTCCCAATATGCTGTCTAGGTAGGTCATAGACTTTCTTCCAAGGAGCAAGCCTCTTTTAATTTCATGGCTGCAGTCACCATCTGCAGTGATTTTGGAGCCCACCAAAATAAAGTCTGTCACTGTTTCCATTGTTTCCCCATCTATTTGCCATGAAGTGATGGGACTGGATGCCATGATCTTAGTTTTTTTAATGTTGAGTTTTAAGCCAACTCTTTTACTCTCCTCTTTCACTTTCATCAAGTGGCTCTTTAGTTCTTCTTCACTTTCTGCCATAACGGTGGTGTCATCTGAATATCTGAGGTTATTGATATTTCTCCTGGCACCTTGATTCAATATTGTGCTTCATCCAGCCCGCATTTCACTTGATGTACTCTGCATATAAGTTAAATAAGCGGGGTGACGATGTACAGCCTTGAAGTACTCCTTTCCCGATTTGGAACCAGTCTGTTGTTCCATTTACAGTTCTAACTGTTGCTTCTTGACCTGCATACAGATTTCTCAGGAGGCAGGTTAGGTGGTCTGGCATTCCCATCTCTTGAAGAGTTTTCCAGTTTGTTGTGATCCACACAGTCAAAGGCTTTGGCATAGTCAATAAAGCAGAAGTAGATGCTTTTCTGGAACTCTCTTGCTTTTTCAGTGATACAACAGATGTTGGCAATTTGACCTCTGGTTCCTCTGCCCTTTCTAAATCCAGCTTGAACATCTGGAAGTTCACGGTTCATGTACTGTTGAAGCCTGGCTTGGAGAATTTTGAGCATTACTTTGCTAGTTTGTGAGCTGAGTGCAATTATGCGGTAGTTTGAACGTTCTTTGGCATTGCCTTTCTTTGGGATTGTAATGAAAACTGACATTTTCAGTCCTGTGGCCACTGCTGAGTTTTCCAAATTTGCTGGCATATTTGCAACACTTTCACAGCATCATCTTTTAGGATTTGAAATAGCTCAACTGGAATTCCATCACCTCCACTAGCTTTGTTCATAGTGATGCTTCCTAAGGCCCAGTTGACTTTGCATTCCAGGATGTCTGGTTCTAGGTGAGTGATCACACCATGGTAGTTATCTGGGTCATTAAGATCTTTTTTTGTATAATTCTTCTGTGTATTCTTGCCACCTCGTCTTAATATCTTCTGCTTCTGTTAGGTTCATATCATTTCTGTCCTTTATTGTGCCCATCTTTGCATGAAATGTTCCCTTGGTATCTCTAATTTTCTTGAAGAGATCTCTAGTCTTTCCCATTCTATTATTTCCCTCTATTTCTTTGCATTGATCACTGAGGAGGGCTTTCTTATCTCTCTCCTTGCTATTCTGTGGAACTCTGCATTCACATAGGTGTATCTTTCTTTTTCTCCTTTGTCTTTTGCTTCTTTTCGTTTCACAGCTATTTGTAAGACCTCCTCAGACAACCGTTTTGCCTTTTTGCATTTCTTTTTCTTGGGGATGATCTTGATCCCTGCCTACTGTACAATGTCACAAACCTCCATCCATAGTTCATCAGACATTCTATCAGACCTAATCCCTTGAATCTATTTGTCACTTCCACTGTATAATCATAAGGGATTTGATTTAGGTCATACCTGAATGTTCTAGTGGTTTTCCCCACTTTCTTCAATATAAGTCTGAATTTGGCAATAAGGAGTTCATGATTGGAGACACAGTCAGCTCTCGGTCTTGTTTTTGCTGACTGTATAGAGCTTCTCCATCTTTGGCTGCAAAGAATATAATCAATCTCATTTCGGTGCCGACCATCTGGTGATGTCCATGTGTAGAGTCTTCTCTTGTGTTGTTGGAAGAGGGTGTTTGCTATGACCAGTGCTTTCTCTTGGCAAAACTCTATTAGCCTTTGACCTGTTTCGTTTTGTATTCCAAGGCCAAATTTGCCTGTTACTCCAAGTATCTCTTGACTTCCTACTTTTGCATTCCAGGCTCCTATAATGAAAAGGACATCTTTTTTGTGTATTAGTTCTAGAAGGTCTTGTAGGTCTTCATAGAACCTTTCAACTTCATCTTCTTCAGCATTACTGGTCCGGGCATAGACTTGGATTACTCTGATATTAAATGGTTTGCCTTGGAAATGAACAGGGATCATTCTGTTGTTTTTGAGATCCCATACAAGTACTACATTTCAGACTCTTGTTTACTATGATGGCTACTTCATTTCTTCTAAGGCATTCTTGCCCACAGTAGTAGATATAATGGTCATCTGAGTTAAATTCACCCATTCCAGTCCATTTTAGTTCACTGATTCCTAGAATGTCGAGGTTCACTCTTGCCATCTCCTGTGTGACTACTTCCAATTTGCCTTGATTCATGGACCTAACATTCCAGGTTCCTATGTAATATTGCTCTTCACAGCATCAGACTTTACTTGCATCACCAGTCACATCCACAACTGGGTGTTGTTTTTGCTTTGGCTCTGTCTCTTCATTCTTTCTGGAGTTATTTCTCCGCTGATCTCTGTAGCACATTGGGCACCTACCGACCTGGGGAGTTCATCTTTCAGTGTCCTATCTTTTTGCCTTTTCAAGCTGTTTATGGGGTTCTCGAGGCAAGAATACTGAAGTGGTTTGCCATTCCCTTCTCCAGTGGACCACATTTTGTCAGAACTCTCCACCATGACCTGTCCATCTTGAGTAGCCCTACACAGCATGGCTCATAGTTTCATTAAGTTAAACAAGGCTGTGGTCCATGTGATCAGTTTGGTTAGTTTTCTGTGATTGTGGTTTTCATTCTGTCTGCCCTCTGATGGATAAGGCTAAGAGGCTTTGGAAGCTTCCTCATGGTTATTCACTTGCTTCTGAACAACCATCAACTGGAGAATGTTGGATCCCACCAAAAAAAAAAGATACCCCACGTCCAAGGGCCAAGGAGAAGCCCCACCAGGACAGTAGGAGGGGCGAAATCACATTTAGAATCAAATCCCTTACTTGTCAGAGACTCCCAGAGGGCTCAAACAAACCTTGTGTGCACCAGGACCCAGAGACCGCACAGAGACTGAGACAGAACCGTGTTTGAGCGTCTCCTGCAAAGGTATGGGTCAGCAGTGGCCTGCCGCAGGCACAGGGGCTCTGGATGCAGCAGACCTGGGTATGGCGTAAGCCCTGTTGGAGGAGGTCTCCATTAACCCCACCATAGAGCTGCCAGAACTTACACAGGACTGGTGATATGTCACAGGGAAAAATCATGTAAATACTCAGATGACAAAAATCTTCTGAGATGGGATGATCTCACCATTTATCAACCAAAAAGGAGAGAAAAAGCTGGCATCCTTAGAAATTGCCCACAAGTTCAGTCAGACAGTCAAATGTATGGTCAATAACTGATGACTTTAAAAAGTTACCTTGGGTTGTCTTTTTCAGCTCTGTTATCCTTCACATACAACATGCACCAATGACTTCCCCACTTTCATTTGCCACCAAACCTTGATGGTTTGGGCTTCTCTGGTGGCTCAGACAGTAAAGAATCTGCCTGGAATGCAAGAGACCTAGGTTCAACCCCTGGCTTGGGAAGATCCCCTGGAGAAGGGAATGGCTACCCACTCCAGTATTCTTGCCTGGAGAATTCCATGGACCGAGGAGCCTGGTGGACTACAGTCCTTGGGATTGCAAAGAGTCAGACATGACTGAGTGACTAATACTTGATGGTTTTTGTTCTGTCTTTGGGGCACCCCCTGTGTGCCTAAAAATGAGTCATTGGTTCTAGATTTCCAAGAACGGATGGGAAACGCCTCATTGTATATGACTTTGGGCTACTCACACTTTCAGCTTATTTCCTTTGTGAATGAGGATAAATTATGATACCTGCCTCAAAGAGTTGCCATAAAGATAACATGAACACATGTAGATGCTCAATATGTCAGCCATCGCAGTGGTTTTGCAATGTCTCTAGATTGCCTGAAATCTCTCTGATATCTACTTCTAGAGACTTCTTTTGTCTCCGTCATCCTACACTGTCCCTATCCATCTAAACTCTCCTTTTCTGTCTTCCTTATTACCTTTCATCTTCTCCTGTCCTTAACCTTGACCATGCTGATCCGTGAGGAAATAGCCTGTACTCTTGAGTCACTCTTCTCCTCTCCTTTTTACACGATGACACCCATGGTATAGTGGAAGGGTTTAGCTATAACTGCTCATGTAATCCCAAAATTTGTACCTTGAACTCTGACTTCCCATTAGACTCTTCCAACTGAATAACTAAAAAATTCCAGTTTTCCAATTTTCCCATTCAGTATTTTCAACTGAATATGGAGGTAAAATTTAGACTTACTGAACTGAGAGTAACTTTAGAGAGTGTCTAATCAAGGGATCTTAAACCCCTCTGCCTCAGAGGGAATAGGAAGGGAACCTAAAGGTGTGAAGTTGATTGGGCATAAATAACAATTTGACCTCAGTGTAGGAAAACAATAGGGCATGGTGGAGCCTGTGGACAAGTCAGGGAACATATCCATGGCCGGTCTAAAGGGGGCCACTGATACTCATGTTAGCCAACTGCTAAAGGCAGAAATCTGGGCTTTTGTGTAAAATCTCCCAATTGCGGAATGATGGCAGCTAATTAAATTGTAAAACCTTGTGTAGAATAAACAAACTACATCTGCCATGACTTTTCCTGTTTGGGTATAATGCAGTGCTGTCAGTTTTTAAAGATCAGGTGACCAAAACCCAGAAGGGTTATGTGTTGGATTCATCGTTAGCATGTGTCTCAGCTAACCAGAATTCATGTTTCCTCAAGCCAAACTCCCTCAAACTCCAGTTATTCAAAAACTAACTCATCTTTTTTCTTTATCAAACTGGCTCTCCCTTCTGACCGAGCTGTTTCTGAAAGCAGATTTATTTTTTTCTTCTGTTTTGTCAGGCTAGAAATGCAAGACTTAAAAAAAAAAACTATATTGATTTACAATGTGTTAATTCGTGCTATACAGCAAAGTGACTCAGTTTGAACATTCAGTGAACATTCTTCTTCATATTCTTTTCCATTATGATTTATCACAGGATACTGAATATAGTTCCCTGTGCTGTACAATAGGACTTTGTTGTTTATCCATTCTATATACAATAGTTTGCATCTGCTCATCCCAAATTTCCAATCCTTCCCTCCCCCCTTTTACCTTAGCAACCACAAGTCTATTCTCTACATCTGAGTCAGAGGAAACCCAAGCTTTTGATCATGTTCTTAGAGTCCCTGTATCCACCCTGTCACAAAGTTCCCTCTTTCATTTTATCTCCATCCATCATTTTTTCTCCGTCATTCTGACTGCCAGAACATTACCTCTTGTCAGTGCAGGTTTCAGCTGTCCTCTTTACAACCGGTTCCTTCCAACCACAACCATGGACTGTCTCATAAAACAATCCCTCTGCTTGGCATTCAAGGTTCTTGCCAGGTTCCCCCTAACCAGTCTTAAAACATTCTTCCCGCAGGTTTATTTCTTCCTTTCCTTCCTCTCTGCACATCGTTTGTTACCCACACTCACCTCTAGGAGGAGCTCAAGACCCTCCTGCCTTTCCTCCAGGGGTCTTTGTTGACCAAAGACAGTTGGGTCACGTGAAGGGATGAAGTTTAGCATAAGCTCAGAAGTAAATTCTGATTCCTCCTCTTCTGGAGAGCATCCTGGCCAGCTTCATCTATTATTAACCAGAATAATAATGACAATCCTTACAGATAATCTGTTTCGTTTGTCGTTACAGGTACCAAGGCTTCCCAGGTGGCTCAGTGGTAACGAATCTGCCTGCTAATGCAGGCGACTCTGGAGATGTGAGTCGGGAAGATCCCCTGGAGGAGGAAATAGCAACCCATGCCAGTATTCTTGCCTGGAGAATCCCATGGACAGAGGAGCCTGGTGGGCTACAGTCCATGAGGTTGCAAGGAGTCAGGCACGACTGAGCAACTAAGCTCTCGCACAAGTACCATTTTTGAGAGCAAGTCAAGGTGTTTTTCCTGCAGTTTCTCATTTCATTCTCTTTAAAACTCAGTGAAATTCCCTGATTTGGAGATGAGGACACCGTGGCTCAGAGAGACTAGGAGACTTGCCCGTGGGTGTTTGGCTAGTAAGCGGTAGAGCCGAGGTGTACCCCAAGTCTGTCTCCTCCAGAGTCCAAGCTCTTAGTCTGCACGTGATGCTTTCCTACATCCCTTGTAAATTCTGGTAGCGGGGGTGATGTATAACTTTTTTGTGTCTTTCCTACTGCCTCAGTCTTCTCATCAGTCAAGTGGCAATAATATACCTCTGTATCAGATTCCTAGGACAACCATAATAGATTACCAGCAACTGGTGGCTTAAAACAACAGGGTCCCTGAATAAATTATCTTTCAGCTCTAGAGCCTAGAAGTTTCAGCAGGGCCACGCTCCCTCAAAGGCTCTAGGGAAGTACACCTCCTTGCTGTTTGCCCAGCTTCTGGCAGTTGCCAGTAACCCATGTGTTCTTTGGCTTGTGGCTGTATCACTCCAGTCCCCTCATCTGTCATCACATGGCCGTCTTCTCTGTCTGTGCGTCCTCTCCTCTTCTTATAAGGACACCACTTACTGGACTCAGGGTACACCCTAATCCAACATGACCTTGTATGAACTTGATTACATCTGCAAAGACCCTTTTTCCAAATGAGGTTACATTCGCAGGTTCCACTGGACGTGAGTTTGAGGGGACACTATGTACATACAACCCAGTGTACAACCTCTCAGGGTTGTGGTGAAACTTCACTGGGGCCCTATATTATTTTTAAAAAGTTATAATTGAAATATAGTTGGCTTTGATGTTGTTTTTCAGTTCTACCACAAAGTTATTGGTCATATATATACATACATACATATACATATGCATGCATGCATGCTAAGTCGCTTCAGTCATGCCTGCTTCACTGTTTATGACCCTATGGACTGTAGCCCACCAGGCTCCTCTGTCCATGGGATTCTCCAGGCAAGAATACTGGAGTGGGTTGCCATACCCTTCTCCAGGGGGATCTTCCCAACCCACGTCTCTTATGTCTCCTGCATTGGCAAGAGGGATCTTTACCACTAGTGCCACCTGGGAAGCCCATATGTGTCTATGTGTGTGTGTGTGTGTGTGTGTGTGTGTGTGTGTGTGTGTACACACTTATATATACATTTTTAGTTTCTTTTCCATGATGGGTTATTACAACATATCAAATATAGCTCCCTGCGCTGTGCAGTAGGTCCTTGTTGATATATTTTATATCTAGTACAGGACCTTATATTAAAAGGCACACATCCCAGCACCCAAGAACTCTCTAATATCCACTTCTCATCACACCTGTAGCAATAGGCTGTGATGGTCACTTGCTATTCACCTCAGGTATTGGCCTCATCATAGAGTCAAACAAGCAATTCACCACCCCAGCTTCATATCAGAATCACCTGGGACATTTTGAAGAACAGTGCTCATGTCTCACCCAAGACACGTCCAGTCAGAAACTCCATGGTGAAGTCTGAGAATCCCCCTCATGGTTGTGCTAAGTTGTGTCCAACTCTTTGTGACCCCATGGACTGTAGCGTGCCAGGGTGAAGACTGAGAATAGGTGTGCCTAAAAAGCTCCCCAGCTGAACTTCCCCCAGTGGTCTAGTGGTTAAGACTCTGGGTTTCCAGTATGCAAGGCATGAGTTTAATCTGCATGCCACAGTGTGGGGGGAAAAAGGACTTTCCACCTAATGCAAAGAGTCAACTCATTGGAAAAGACCCTGATGCTGGGAAAGAGTGAAGGTAGGAGGAGAAGGGGATGACAGAGGATGAGATGGTTGGATGGCATCACTGACTCGATGGATATAAGTTTGAGCAAACTTCGGGAGTTGATAATGGACAGGGAAGCCTGGCATGCTGCAGTCCATGGGGTCACAAAGAATTGGACACAATCTAGCTGCTGACCAACAACAACTAGTTTGGGATGGACATGTGCACAATGCTGCATTAAAAATGGGTAACCAATAAGGACCTACTCTGTAGCATGGGGAACTCTGCTCAATGCTATGCAGCAGCCTGGATGGGAGGGGAGTTTGGAGGAGAATGGACACATATTTATGTGTGGCTGAGTCCCTTTGCTGTCCACCTGAAACTATTATAACACTCTTAATTGGTTATACTCTAGTATAAAATAAAAAGTGGAAAAAAAGGATCCCTCCTACTCTTGATATCTCCTTGAGACTTCCTTGGGGGTCCAGTGGTTAAGACTCCACGCTTCCACTGCAGGGGGACACAGGTTTGATCCCTGGAATGGAGCTAAGATCCTACAAGCCTTGAGGCCAAAAAAAAAAAAAAAAGAAGAAGCTCCCTGGGTGATGGATTCTGACTTTTAACCAGGCTTGAGGACCACTCAGTGAGACAAACACAGTCAGAGAGAAAATTCCACAATCGTGCTGCTGGGGTGACGTTAGATACAGTCATTATTTCTCCAGAACATTAGCTCCATAAAAAACTAGGCTAGAGCTTTGGAATGATAAAAATTGTAAGACTTGTCAGATTCAAACCTGTGTGTAGTTGATCTTTCCTGTGGGAAACAAACCATTGTTATGACGTTAGCAAACACAGGATTTGCTTTCAATTAAACAATCCCCAGCAGGGCAAAGATAGAAAAATAGAATAAAGGCAGAGGAAGGGTCAGGTGTGTCTATAGAGTTTTTCCAATTAAACCAATGGCTTTCAATTTGGTCCTGAACTCCCCAAAGGTAGAAACATCATCCGGACAGGGCCAGGAATCAACTTCAGTTACTTTGTGTAAACACAGGACAGATGAAAGAAAACACAATGCAAGAGGCAGGCATTGAAATATGTAGCATTTTGTTGTTGTCATTCATCGTGAACTGACCCAATACCAAGGCACGTGGGAAAACTGAATGGAATTTGAAATTTGCCCTCAAGATGCTTAGCATTAGTAAGTGCGAGAAGCGTGCATGCATGCTTAGTCGCTTCAGTCATGTCCAACTCTTTGAGACGCTATGGACTGTAGCCCACTAGGCTCTTCTGTCCATGGGATTCTCCAGGCAAGAATACTGGAGTGGGTTGCTGTGCCCTCCTCCAGGGGATCTTCCTGACCCAGGGATTGAACCCTCATCTTCTGCAGCTCCTGCATTGGCAGGAAGAGTTCTTTACTACTAGAGCCAACTCAATTCAATTCAGCAGATTGACTGGGGGCTTCCTATGTGTCAAGTTCAATTCTGGACGTTGGCATATTCCATGCAGCTTATACTTCTGCAAGGAGCTTACATTGTACACCAAATGTACAATTTAGTTGAGAGGATTGGAGCTTGAAGCAGAACTCAGTCTTGTTGAGAAAGGGAAAAAATGATCTTTCACAACCCAAAGTGAGCAATGATAAAATATTTAAATGCTTCAGGAAGCTGAGTTCTATATTCAGATAAAGAAATGAAAACTGGAAGTTAAGAGTAAGTCCTTACACATGTACCCCAATGTTCATCGCAGCACTGTTTATAACAGCCAGGACATGGAAGCAACCTAGATGTCTATCGGCAGATGAATGGATAAGAAAGCTGTGGTACATATACACAATGGAATATCACTCAGCCATTAAAAAGAATACATTTGAATCAGTTCTAATGAGGTGGATGAAACTGGAGCCTATTATATAGAATGAAGTAAGTCAGAAAGAAAAACACCAATACAGTATAATAATGCATATATATGGAATTTAGAAAGATGGTAACGATGACCCTATATGCGAGATAGCAAAAGAGACATAGATGTATAGAACAGTCTTTTGCACTCTGTAGGAGAAGGCGAGGATGGGATTATTTGAGAGAATAGCATTGAAACATGTATATTATCATATGTGAAACAGATCACCAGTCCAGGTTTGATGCATGAGACAGGGTGCTCAGGACTGGTGCACTGGGATGACCCTGAGGGATGGGATGAGGAGGGAGGTGGGAGGGGGGTTCAGGATGGGGAACACATGTATACCCTTGGCTGATTCACGTCAACGTATGGCAAAAACCACTACAATATTGTAAAGCAATTAGCCTCCAAATAAAATTTTTTTAAAAAAAGAGTAAGTCCCTACAATCATGCCAAGTTTTTTTTTCAATATTTATTTATGTGGCTGAGTCAGGTCTCAGTTGTGGCATGAGGAATCTTCGCTGCGTCACGCAGGATCTTTCGTTGTGGTGCATGAACTCTCTAGTTGTGGCTCGTGGGCTCAGTAGTTGCAGCACACAGGTTTAGTTGCCCTGCAGGATGTGGGATCTTAGTTCCCCTACCAGGGATTGAACCCACATCCCCTTCATTGAAAGGTGGATTCGTAACCACTGGACCACCAGGGAAGTCCTGAAGGGATGGTTTTTGAACTCTAACTCTCCATTCCAGGTTCTGAATGCCAGGAAGCCTTGCCCCAGGGCACAAGAAGCCCAAGTGTGCTGTTATGCTGGGAGGTCTTTGAATGCTTATCTGAAATGATACCGATGACAATAATAACACACGATTGAGCAATTATTATATGTCATAATACACACTTTAAATAATCCATGTTTTGAAATCTTGCCAATACTTCTGTAGGTAGATGTGGTTATCCTCACTTACGGGGTGAGGAAAACAAAGCTCAGAGAGGTTAAGTGACTTACCTAAGGGCACAGAGCTAGTTAAGTAGAATGTGCCAGCATGCATGCACAGTCATATCCAACTCTTTGTGACCTCAGGAATTATATAGCCTGCCAGGCACCTCTATCCATGGGGTTTTCCAGGCAAGAATACTGGAGTGAGAGGAATAAGTGTAGTTAAATTCATGTCATGTGACTGGCTAGCCTAGCCTCTAAATGAGTACCTCCTGGGGACATAAGTTTTCAAAGGTTTAAGAAACTTAAAATCAAATAGTAGGCAACAGGGAGTCTTCATATGCATCCAAGGAGTACCCAGTAGACATGGAAATTGACCACAGGAGGCCGAAAGAGGGTGGAAAGAGGATTCCTGGCTTTGCTACTTTTGGTAAATTATGAGCTGACTCAGCAACTCCAGGCAAGTTACTTAGCTTCCTTGAAGCTCTATGATTTTTTTTTAAAATATAATATATTCTATTTCCTGGAAAATCTCATGGATGGAGGAGCCTGGCAGTCTACATAACATGGGGTCACAAAGAGTGGGACACGACTGAGTGACTTCACTTTCACTTTTCTCCATATATATATATATATATATAAATTATTTATTTTTAGCTGTGCAGCGTCTTCATTGCTGCACATGGGCTTTCTCTAATTGCGGTGAGCTCTAACTGTGGTGTGCAGGCTTCTCATGGTGGAACACAGGCTGTAGGTGGCTGGGGCTCAGCAGCTCCACCGCGTGTGGAACCTTCCCGGGTCAGGAATCAGACCCACATTCCTTGCACTTGCAGGCGGATTCTTAACCTCTGGAACACTAGGGAAGTCCTATGATCTTGTTTTTAGCAAAAGGTGGAACTTCATTTTGTTCAGGGGATAAAAGGAGAGAACACATAGGAAAAGTCTTGAGTGTGACAAGTGTTAATCGCTCAGTCGTGTCCGACTCTTTGTGACCCCATGGACTCTCGCCCGCCAGGCTCCTCTGTACATGGAGTTCTCCAACCAAGAATACTGGAGTGGGTAGCCATTCCCTTCTCCAGGGGATCTTCCCGACTCAGGGATGGAACCTGGGTCTCCCACTTTGCAGGCGGATTCTTTACCGTCTGAGCCACCAGGGAAGCCCACTAAATAACAATGCATTTGGATTAGCTGTTAGAAGGGGTAGGATGGAAGAAAAGGGGCCCTTTTTAAAGGGTGGGGAAGGGGGCATCATAGTCACTAGCTGATATACTGCCCAGCAGCAAACTCCTCTCTGGTCAGTGGAGCTATATACTCTAGGGGTGCCCCCTAAGGGGATGGCATGGGCCCTTCTGTTGTGACAGGGTCAGTTACTATGGGCATGCTGGTAGGCAAGGCTGACCTTGGGCCCAGTTGTCTGCCAGGCTCTGCCTTGTGCAGAAACTGCCAGCCTGCTCCTGGGCAGGGCTGAGCCCTGGCATGACCAGCTCCACAGCCCAGGGAGTCCCAGGGCTGGTGCCTGCCAGTTGGTGGGAGAGACCAGATCCTGGGCTGGCTGACTGTGTGACCTGGGGGGTCCAGGGCTGGCACTAGGCTGGAAGTGGCGGGGTCCCAGGTTGGCTGACTGTGGGGCCTGCAGTGTCTTGAGGCTAATGCTGGCCCACTGGTGGGCAGGTAAGCCCCTGTCACTAACAGGCTTACGGGAGGACTCCAGAATGGCTCTAGCCATCATCAGGGTCCTGGTAGAACGAACTCACCCAGATGGCTGCCACCCATGTCTATGTCCCCGGCTGGGGTGGGGAGGGGGGCTTCCACTCGCCTCCTGACTCTCTGGGAGGTTCTCCAAGATCAACGAGTAGATCTGACTCTTTTCAAGTTACTGTTGGAGCTGGGACTCAAAGCACATGAGATTTTGCCTGTGCCCTTTAAGAGCAGAGGCTCTGTTTCCTACAGCCCTCCAGCTCTCCTGTATGCAAGCCCCACTGGCCTTTAAAGTCAAACATTCTGGGGGCTAGTCTTTCTCATGCAGGAACCGCAGACTCAGGAGCCTGATGTGAAGCTAAGACTCCTCACTCCTTGGGAAGAACCTCTGCAGTTGTGATTATCCTCCTGCTTGTGGGTTGCCTACTCAAGCATGGAAGGTCTGGACTGGACCACATCTCCACCCCTCCTACACATCTCGTGTTGCAGGAAGGAGGACCCCTTCCAGGGCACAAGAGCGGGCTCTTGTCTAACACTTGAAAGTGAATTGTCCAAGGAGACACACGTGCTGACAAAGCAAGAGACTTTATTGGGAAGGGGTGCCTAGGTGGAGAACAGGAGGGTCAGGGAACCCAGGAGAACTGCTCTGCCACATGGCTTGCAGTCTCGGGTTTCATGGTGATGGGGTTAGTTTCTGGGTCATCTCTGGCCAATCATTCTGACTCAGGGGCCTTCCAGGTGGCACACACATCGCTCGGCCAAGATGGATGCTAGCAAGAAGGATTCTGGGAGGTTAGTAGGTATATGGATTGATGTCTTCTCTCTCCTTTCGATCCTTCCTGAAATCTTCCATTTGGTGTTAGCTTGTTAGTTCCGCATTCCTTACCAAGACCTCCTGTTACAAGATAACTCACACAAGTGGTTACTATGGTGTCTGGCCAGGGCAGGCGGTTTCGGTTAGTTGTTCCTCTAACATTTCTGGTTCTGTGTTTATATCTTTAGTTGTAGAGGACCCTTTTCTCCTAGTCTTCCAGTCTTTCTCATAAATAGTTGCTCTGTGAATTGTAATTTTGGAGTGCCTAGAGGAGGAGGTGAGCTTGGTTTTCTTACTCTACCATCTTGGTCACACATCCTAGAGTCTTGAATTATGTATGCCAAGAAATTCCTTTTTCTGATCAGACCAATCTGAACTGATATCTAGTTACTTGCAGTGAAATGATACCTGGCTCATATAAGAGGTGACACCTGAATAGAATCCCTTTTTAAATTTATTTTAATTTTTAAAAAATTTGATTGAAGTATAGCTGATTAAAAGATTTTTTTTTTTTTGGCCGCACCTTGCAGTTTGCAAGATCTCTGTTCCTTGACCAGGGATTGAACCCAGAACCCTGGCAGTCAGAGTGCTGTGTCCTAATCGCTGGACCACCAGGGAATTCCCGAAAGAATCTTGAAAGTATAGGGTTTTGACTAGACAAAAATGAGTCGAAGTGTATTCCAACAACAATATTAACAATATCAATGACACCAAAACATATCGAGCAGTTAGTACGCTCCAGAAACTCTGCCTAGAGAGTCATTTACTCCTCATAAAAACCAATGCTGTTATCATCATCCGTATTTACTTATTTTATTATTATTATTGCCACACTACATGAGTTGCAGGATCTTTTTCTTTTCTTTCTTTTTTAAAGAAATATTGATTTATTTGGCTGTGCTGGGTCTTAAGGAGAAGGCAATGGCAACCCACTCCAGTACTCTTGCCTGGAGAATCCCATGGACGGAGGGGCCTGGTAGGCTGCAGTCCATGGAGTCTCAAGGAGTCGGACATGACTGAACAATTTCACTTTCACTTTTCACTTTCATGCATTGGAGAAGGAAATGGCAACCCACTCCAGTGTTCTTGCCTGGAGAATCCCAGGGACGAGGGAGCCTGGTGGGCTGCCGTCTATGGGGTCGCACAGAGTCGGACACGACTGAAACGACTTAGCGGTGGCAGCAGCAACAGCTGGGTCTTAGTTACAGCCTGCAGGATCTTCCGTCTTAGTTGTGACATGCAGGATCTAGTTCCCCAACTAGGGATTGAACTCAGCCCCCTTGCATTGGGAGCACAGAGTCTTAGCTGCTGGGCCTCAGCCTGCAGGATTTTAGTTTAACAACCAGGGATTAAATCCATGCCATCTCTGTAGTGAAAGTGCCACATCCTAAGAACTGGCCGGGCAGGGAACCCTCTGATTATTTCCTTTAAGATGGAGAATCTGAAGCTCAGAAGAGAGGGCTTTCCAGATGGTGCTAGCAGTAAAGAACCTGCCTGCCAATGCAGGAGACATAAGAGATGCGGGTTTAATCCCTTGTTGGGAAGATCCCCTGGAGTAGGGCATAGCAACTCACTCCAGGATTCTTGTCTGGAGAATCCCATGGACAGAGGAGCCTGGTGGGCTACAGTCCATACAATTGCAAAGAGTCGGACATGACTGAAGTGACTTAGCACGCTGGAAGCTTCGAAAGATTCTATGACATGCCAAAGGTCACACAGCTGAGAAGTGGACTGAACAGGTCAGCTTGCTATCCAGGAATATGCTCTTCTTATGCTGCCTGTCTGCCTCTCTTGCCTTCTAGGCAGACAGCTGAAAACAAGAGCATATGAGCTAAGAGAGTACAGTTACGGGAGAGTGGAAGCACAGTGATCAGGCGAGGATGTGGCAGGCAATGTGGCTCAGAGGTTGCTGGTCCAAGTGGTGGACAAGGTGTAGTTGCAGCTGGAACTATCAGTAAGTGGCACCCATGCAGCTCTAAAGTTACTTGCCATCACTGCCCAAGTTCTACACAGGGTTATCCTACCAGGATAATCATCCATTTATTTATCATGCAACAGCCATTTGAGTTTATGTATCCTCTTGGTGGCCAAGACAAAGTAACTGCCCTCATAGACCTTATATTTGAACTGGGAGAGACAACATTAAATCAATAGTTACATCTATAGTTACACATCAACCATGTGTAAGCACATGATAACCAACTGTGCAAAGGGCTATGAAGGTCATGAGCAGAGTGCTACAAAAACAATGAGGGATAACTAGGTGGTCCAGTTGTTAAGACTCTGAGCTTCCACTGCCGCGGTACTGGTTGAAACTGAGATCCCACTACAGGCCATGAAACGTGACCAAAAAAATTTAAAAAATCTGAAGAGTGTGTACAAGTGTGTAGGGTAAGGCTTCACTGTGGTCAAGTGTGATTTAAGCAGAGGCCTTGATATTTGAATGGGCAGATACACTGTAAACAGGAGGAACCACAAAGGCAAAGAGGGAAATGGATTTGCATATTTAAGGAACTGAAATTAGTCGCCTCACAATTAGTGGGTAAGAAGTAGGCTAGGGCTGCATCTCGCAGGGGCTTGCGGCCTCTGTTAGGATTCTTGATCCTCATTTATGAATTCATTCCTCCAACATTTCCTGAGAATTTTCTGCTGGACCAGGCCATAGGCAGTGAATAGGGTTTCCCTGGTGGCTCAGATGATAAAGAATCTGCTTGCAGTGCAGGAGATTCAGATTCAACTCCTGGGTCAGGAAGATCCCTTGGAGAAGGGAATGGCTTTCCACTCCACTATTCTTGCCTAGAGAATCCCATGGACAGAGAAGCCTGGCAGACTACAGTTCATGGGGTCGCAAAGAATCAGACATGACTGAGCTACTTTCACTTTTTTTTTCAGGGATATAGTGATCAATAATGATTACAATAACAGTGGCCAATATTCATTCAGTACTTCCCATTTGCTATTAGACCAATTGTTTTAACCACTTTTCCTCCTAGTAAACTTTATCTATTTACTTATTGGAGTAACACTGATTTACAATCAACTCTAAAGTTATACATATATCCACTTTTAATTTTTACCTTATTTTAAAATATGTATGTATGTATCTGTATTTATTTCATACAGAAACTTTATTTTAATTTTTTTTAATTTATTTTTATTTATTTGGCTGTACTGGGTCTTAGCTGTGGCACTCAGGATCTTCAGTCTTCACGGAGGCATGCATGATCCTCTAGTCACAGCATGTGGAATATAGTTCTCCAACCAAGGACTGAACCTGGGCTACCTGCACTAGAAGCTCGGAGTCTTAGTCACAGGACCACCAGGGAAATCATTTGTAGGTTTCCTTCCCATTTAGTTCTCTACAGAGCGTTGAGTAGAGTTCCCTGTGCTATACACTAGTTATAGTTCTCATGAGTTATCTAGTTTATATATAGTAGTGTGTATATGGGGCTTCCCTGGTGGCTCAGTGGTAAAAAATCTGCCTGCAATGTAGGAGACCTGGTTTTGATTCCTGGGTTGAGAGGATTTCCTGGAGGAGGGCATGGCAACCCACTCCAGTATTTTTGCCTGGAGAATTCCACGGACAGAGGAGTCTGGCAGGCTACAGTCCATGGACTCGCAATGTCAATCCCAGTCTCCCAACTCATCCCACTTCCCTCCCCTCCTTGAGGGGAAAACATAAGTTTGTTTTCTACTTCTGTGATTCTATTTCTCCTTTGAAAATAAGTTCATCTGTACCATTTTTGTTTTAAGCACTTGGATGTACCAACTTATTAAAGCCTCCAAGCAGCTCTAGGACCAAGATCATACTGTTGACTTAAAAATTAGCCACAACCTAAAAGTTGAGAGTTATGTTTTATTCAGTGGGAAGTTTTAGGACTTCCAGCCCAAGAGACAGCATCTCAAGTGACCCCGAGAGAACTGCTCCGAGGAGGCAAAGGGAGGAGGCAGGTTATACAGAACTTTTACAACAAACGGCTGGTAGTCTGAACATCAAAAGATTATTGTTAATTAAAGGAAGCCAGATATCCCAAGTTAAGGAATTTAATCCTTTTCTATGTATGGGAAGATGTAAGAGTCTGGGCTCACTGAAATCATTTCTTTCATATGTATCTCAGCTATCCCCGGGCCAGTATCCTGTGTTTTTTCACATCCTGAGCTCCCCTGGGGCTCACTGTATTGGGTGGCTCTGGTCCTGATGGCTGCTGGCTCACAGGTATTCTTCTCTTTCCTGAGTGCCGTTAGGACTCAGGAACTCACATTGGAGGCCTGCAATCACTGATGACTGTGACATCCTCATTTACTGATATGGCAGGAAATATTCCATTTCTCTATGGTTTTTCCAGTAGTCATGTATGGATGTGAGAGTTGGACTATAAAGAAAGCTGAGCGCCGAAGAATTGATGCTTTTGAACTGTGGTGTTGGAGAAGACTCTTGAGAGTCCCTCGGACTGCAAGGAGATCAAACCAGTCCATCCTAAAGGAAATCAGACCTGAATACTTATTGGAAGGACTGATGCTGAAATTGAAGCTCCAATACTTTGGCCACCTGATGCGAAGAACTGACTCATTGGAAACGACCCTGGTGGTGGGAAAGACTGAAGGCAGGAGGAGAACGGGATGACAGAGGATGAGATGGTTGGATGGCATCACCGACTCGATGGACATGAATGTGAGCAAGATCTGGGAGTTGGTGATGGACAGGGAAGCCAACGTGCTGCAGTGCATGGGGTTGCAAAGAGTCAGACACAACTGAGTGACTGAACTGAACTCCATTTCTCGCTACAATTGTTTCTTCTTGACAGAGGGCCTCCCTGGTGGGTCAGATGGTAAAGAGTCTACATGCAATGTAGGAGACCAGGGTTCAATCCCTGGGTTGGGAAGATCCTCTGGACAAGGAAGTGGCAACTCCTTCAGTGTTCTTGCCTGGAAAATTCCATGGACAGAGGAGCCTGGTGGGCTACAGCCCATGGGGTTGCAAAGAGTTAGACACAACTGAGCGACTAACACTTTAACTTTAGTGAAATTGAGGCATGGAGAAACTAAGTAATTTGCAAGCTCATACAACCAGCAAGTGGGCTTCCCTGGTAGCTCAGCTGGTAAAGAATCTGCCTGCAATGCAAGAGACTGGTTTGATTCCTGGGTGAGGAAGATTCCTTGGAGAAGGGATAGGCTACCCACTCCAGTATTCTTGGACTTCGCTGGTAGCTCAGACTGTAAAGAACCTGCCAGCAATGTGGGAGACCTGGGTTCGATCCCTGGGCTGAGAAGATCCCCTGGAGGAGGGCATGGCAACCCACTTCAGAATCCCTATGAACAGAGGAGCCTGGTGGGCTAAAGTCCATGGGGTCACACAGCACAACCAGCGAGTAGTAACAGGCAGTCACTTGACTCTAGAACTCCTTGGCACTTATATTCTTAACTGCTGTCATTTACTACCTCTTGTCCAAAATTAGGGGGCAGTTTCCCTGGTCATTTTAGCCACCCAAACAATGCTTCAGATGTAGGTAGCTAGTTAAAAGAATTTCCAATCTTGTCATATCATAGGAACTCCTAGGGAGTTAGAAGCAGACCCTTTTTCTAGAGATTTAGACTCAGTAGTGAAACTGAGCTGTGTCACTCAGCCCCTGGGGGCTCCTGGGCATAAAAGCCTCTCTTAAAAAATTTTAAAAATTTATTTATTTTTGGCTGCACTGGGTCTTTGTTGCTGCACACAAGCTTTCTCTAGTTGCAACATGTGGGCTTCAGTAGTTGTGGCTTATGAACCCAACTGTCCTGTGGCATGTGGAATCTTCCTATACCAGGGACCAAAACTGTGTCCCCTGCATTGGCTGGCAGATTCTTAAGCACTGGAAGAGGAAGTCCAGTATTTTTGCCACAAAAAGTCAAAAGCGGGAAGTCCACAAAAGTCTTTCTGTATCCCCCATTTCTTGATTACAGGAAATAGGCTTCATTCAAGCCTCCATGATCTTTGCTGAGTTCCAGTTCAGTTCAGTTGCTCAGTTGTGTCCAACTCTTAGCATGCCAAGCTTGCCTGTCCATCACCAACTCCTGGAGATTACTCAAACTCATGTCCATTGAGTCGGTGATGCCATCCAACCATCTCATCCTTTGTCGTCCCCTTCTCCATCCGCCTTCCATCTTTCCCACCATCAGGGTCTTTTCCAGTGAATCAGTTCTTCGCATCAGGTGGCCAAAGTATTGGAGCTTCAATTTCAGCATCAGTCCTTCCAATAAGTATTCAGGTCTGATTTCCTTTAGGATGGACTGGTTTGATCTCCTTGCAGTCCAAGGGACTCTCAAGAGTCTTCTCCAACACCACAGTTCAAAAGCATTAATTCTTCGGCACTCAGCTTTCTTTATAGTTCAACTCTCATATCCATACATGACTATTGGAAAAACCATAGCTTTGACTAGATGGACCTTTGTTGGCAAAGTAATGTCTCTGCTTTTTAATATGTTGTCTAGGTTGGTCATAGCTTTTCTTCCAAGGAGCAAGCGTCTTTTAATTTCATGGCTTCAGTCACCATCTGGAGTAATTTTGGGGCCCCCCCAAAATAAGTCTCTCACTGTTTCCATTGTCCTGTGGCATGGAAAAGCAATAAAGCAAAGCAATAAAGCTCTTTTTTTCTACTTTACTCCAAACTCTGTCTTCAAGACACAATTTGGTGATGTGGTACAGAGGCCGAATTTTGGGTACAGCAGCTCCAGTCTGGAATTTGTATTTTTAGCAGGTTTGACCAATGCTGGCTTAGTAGTTCATTTTAATGATTTTTTTTTTTTTGCTGGACAGATACCAGTACAGGTGGGCGGCTGTTTCACTACTTTCCTGGGTGTGTGTCATCTCGTGCATACCATTTCATCTCTCTGGGCGTCAGTTTCCTCTTCTGATAAATGCAGAAAATGACAGCACTATCCCCTGAGGTTTTTGTGTGGATTAAGTGAGCTGGTACAAAGTGCTTAACAATCCCAGATGCTTAATGAGGGGTAATGACAGTAATGTGTCACCAAGCAAGGACTCTTGTGTCCATGGTGCAGAAAGCCAAACTCTGACATTGGGTGTTTGCAGCAAACTAAAGTTTATTTGTAGGGGGTAGCAGCTCATGCTCAAAAGACACAAACACACTGATGGCTTTCTAGCAAGGGTTTTTAAAGACAGTGTTAGACAAGAGTGTCTAGAATGCTCATAGACTTTCTTTTGATTGGTTGTTGGGGTAACAGGGTGATGTTTCTGAAATTTTAACCTTCTGGTTCCAACCAGTCTGGAGTCTTGTGTTTGTGGTCAGCATGTAGTCACCACCCTCCACCTGGGTGGAGGGGGGTCTTCATATACATCAGATTGTTTATCTACATTCCTACAGAATCCAGTGACTCTGCTGTCTTAATCATTAACTGCTTGAGCCTGCTCTTTGGAACTCAACAGAGGCCTCAGAGGCTAAAGCCTTTTTCTTTTTTTTTTCGTACAAATAAACAAGGGGACACGGCAGGGCTTTTCTACCCTGGAAGGCCCCAGTCCTGGTTGGTTTCAATCTCCCCTATTCTTTGATAGCCCTCAATCCTGACGGGAACAAGGGCTGGACAGAAAGAGAATAAAATTTTCAATAGTGGGATTAATCACAATTTGGTAAAAGAACTCAATTTTAGGGGGAATTGGTTTCAAACGGAATGATGGTGATGGTGCTGATGACAAGCAAAACTGAAGCTGCTTCAGAATGAAATGTCAGCGATCACAGCACGTGGCTTGTAGAAGGGTCCTGTCTTACTCCCCAAGGACAGGGCTGGGTCCTTTGGACCAGATAAAATACAAGTTCCCACTTAAACTGCTGTTTCAGATAAACAACTACAAAGATTTTAGTACAAGCATCTTGCAAATTACATACGACATTCTTATCATTCATTCCTTATCTGAAATTCCAATTCAACTGGGTGTCTTGTAATCTTGGGATTCCCTAGTGGCAGTCTTGGGATTCCCTGGTGGCTCAGAGGGTGAAGAACCCGCCTGGAATGCGGGAGACCTGGGTTCATCTCTACTTGTTAAACCTGGAGCCCCCACCGTTAGCGAAGGGCTGTCCCCATGCCTGAGCCCAAATTCACTCCCTCTGCCCACGCAGGCGACTGGCAAGTGGCCTCCACTCGCCAGGAGCCCCAGTCGATTCCAGAGGGGCCGCTCACGCTTCCGCCCCGCTCAGACAGCACTAGTGGCGCCCCGAGCGACCGAGTCCTGCGCGCCCTCCGGCCCCGCCCCGCCCCAAGCAGAGGGTGCAGCCCCCAGCCGGGCAGGCCCCACCCGGCGTTTGGGCAGTTAGGACTCTCGCAGCTCCTTGCTACGCAGCGGACTCAGTTGAGGCGAAAATACTCGCTCGCCATGTCGGCTGCAGAGGCGGGGGATGTTTTCCACAGAGCGCGGGGTAGGACCCTGGACGCCTTTTCCTCAGGTACTTCCTGCTGGGGAGTGGGTGGTTTCAGGGCTGCGGAACATTTGGCGCCGGGAACGTTAGCTTGGGATGCGCACCTCCAGCCGGACTCCAGTGGGGGCTGCACCTCGGGGGCTGGGGACCGCAATAGCAACCGCACCTCCCGCACGTGGGGCTTCCAGGGGAGCCTGTGAGGGAGGCGTCCCTGGGCTGGGGGTCCGACAGTCATGGAACCTCGTTGGCCTTGACCGAGGTTCTCGGAGAGAAGATAGAAGTGAGGCAGCAAAACATAGTTGATAGCCCGGGCTGTGCAGTTAGACCTGGTTTCTAAGTCCTGCCTTGGATACGTGGCTCAGGGAGTGTTAGCCTCAGTTTCTCATCTGTAAAGCGGAAATAAAGCAGCGCGGTTCTGTGTGGCACGGAGTAAGCGCTGGGTGCACGTGCGATGCGGTTATTTTTATTATGGTTGTTGACCATGATGTAGTTTTATACTCCGTAATCATGGTTATCTTCTACAATATGAGTCATTCACCCAAATGTTAGCAGTGCCTTCAGAGCTAAGAGAGCGGGGAGGCAGTCAGGAGTTGTGTTTGAGTTCCGTGCTTGGACTTTGGAGTTAGCTAATTCGCCTCGCTGTGAGAATTGGTTTGTTAATGCTTACCTCACAGGGGAGTTAGCAGGTTCCAAGAATTTCTGTAACACAGTTCCTGACACAGGCTAAGTGCTGAGTGAATGTTCACTCCAGAGCCCTAAGAGCAAGCCCGCTCCTTGCTCCTCACTGCGGGTTTTGCTGCGTGGAGTCACCTTCCCTCCCATGAACTTGCCGGTTTTTGTCACCCCGGGGAAGTCACCCCAGATGCCCTGTAGAATCCAGCTTGTGCTCACCTTTATTGCTTCCCGCTCGCCATTCTTCTTGCTCAATTCTGCTTCACTGGGTTTCTTGAACTCCCATTTTAAAAGGCCAAGTCCCTTTCTCTCTGTAGGGCCTGGCTAATAGCTGGCTGATGGGTCTGGCTCTTTCTCAAACCTTCACACCTTAATTAAAGTTTGATCACCTTCTCGTCATCGTTGCTAAAGTAGGTTTTTTTTTCTGTAACTCTCAGGTCTAAAGTTTTATTCTTTTATTTTCTGCAACTGTTGGTGGGAGGGTGGGGAAGGAGGCAGGGTTCTGGAAGAGCATATGGGGCCAGAGATCTGGTTGAGTGGATTTTAAAATACAACCTATTATAGTGCCCATTCTCTAAATATTGTTTTAATGTGACTTTTTCACCATTGTTTGAACCCAAGTTCATGTGCGCAATGCACGGTGAGGCCAAACAAACCGAAATATCAGAGTTTGGAGCAGAGGAGGGTTTATTGCAGGGCCAAGCTAGGAGATCAGGTAACTCATGCTCAAAAGTCTCCAGGTCCCTCTGGTTTTCAGGGAAGAGGTTTTGGTTCTTTTTTTAAGTTTTTTTTTTTTAATGTGGATGATTTTTTTTGGCTGGGAGGTGTATGGGATCTCAGCTCCCTGACCAAGGATTGAACCCACACCCCCTGCATTGTAAGGGGGAGTCTTAACCACTGGACTGCTAGGGAAGTCCCTCAGGGAAGAGTATTTAAAGGCAACAGTTGGGGAGACAGCTGCAGGGTGAACAAATTTCTTCTGATTGGTTTCTGGTGAGGTAACAGGGTAGGGCTCCAGGAATCTCAGGCCTCAGCCTCTAGTTCTGACCAGTCTAGGGGGTCTCACCATGTTAGTTATCATCCTCCACCTGGGGAGTGGGGGGGCTGCAGAACTCAAAAGACTGGATCACATTGTTATGTGCCTCCCTTGTGGAGGGACTGGGACTCTGTTTTATCCCGTCACCATTGTTTCTTGACTGCTTTCCCTTCGTTTCTGCATTCCCTCAAGTCCCTCATTATTACCCCTTGAACTCAGGGAAGGTCTAGGAGACTAAAGTCTTTTCTTCAAACAAGAAATGGGGGACACGGAAAGACTTTCGTTTTTTGGGGGACCCTGCAGGTTCCTTCTCTGTTTCAATCTAGTGTGAGGTTTTTGAGATTTATCCATGTTGGTATAAGTAGTTCTTGAAGAATTTTCCGCAGTTCATTGCTCATTTTCCTTCTGGGCAGTATTCCATTATATAATCATATATTGCTACATTCCGTTGCTTGATATTCTAAGGATCTTCCCTTTGCTTTCCAAATCTACACCCTTCCTTCCCCACCGAGCTCTAGAAGGTTGACCTCCATTGGCTTCATCCATGGGCTCCTTGCCCTCAGGCCTCTGTTGGGTTGAGCCAGTGGGGAGTCCTGATTGGAGACCAGAGAGATGGGAAAGCTAGAGGGTTTATTCCCCTGACTTCTTTGTGGAGCTGCCTCTGGTTGGCTGTACAGTTCAGTCGCTCAGTCGTGTCCGACTCTTTGCGACCCCATGGACTGCAGCACACCAGGCTTCCCTGTCCATCACCAACTTCTGGAGCTTGCTCAAACTCATGTCCATTGAGTCAGTGATGCCACCCAACCATCTTATCCTCTGTCATCCCCTTCTCCTCCTGCCTTGAATCTTTCCCACCATCAGGGTCTTTTCCAATGAGTTGGCTCTTTGTATCAAGTGGCCAAAGTATTGGAGCTTCAGCTTCAGCATCAGTCCTTCCAATGAATATTCAGGACTTATTTCCTTTAGGATGGACTGGTTGGATCTCCTTGCAGTCCAAGAGACTCTCAAGAGTCTTCTCCAACACCACAGTTCAAAAGCATCAATTCTTTGGTGCTCAGCTTTCTTTATGGTCAAACTCTCACATCCATACACGACTACTGGAAAAAACACAGCTTTGCCTAGACAGACCTTTGTCAGTAAAGTAATGTCTCTGCTTTTTAATATGCTGTCTCAGTTGGGCGTAGCTTTTATTCCAAGGAACAAATGTCTTTCTATTTCATGGCTGCAGTCACTATCTGCAGTGATTTTGGAGCCCCAAAAATAGTCTCTCACTGTTGTCTCATCTATTTGCCATGAAGTGATGGGACCTGATGCTATGATCTTAGTTTTTTGAATGTTGAGTTTTAAGCCAGGTTTTTCATGCTACTCTTTCCCTAGCTGTACTCCTCCCCTGAAATTCGCTGCTTCTTTCAACATGGCCTTTCTGCTGGAACCCCCGTTTCAGATTCGGGTAACCACTTCCTCCCTCCTTTCAAACGGAGTTTGCTTTTCTGTGTTGGACTACTAAACCATCCTTTGATGTTCAACACTACTCATCCCAAATAATCCCCCTTTAAATGCTCCTTTAATTGTCATAATTTGAACATGACAGCTATTTCCTGCGAGGATCCTGATGTGATGGACATTCAGTTCTTTCTGTTTTTCACTGTTGGTAACAGTGCTGTTATGAGCATTCTGGTACAAGTCTTCTTGTGGACACACGGGAAAATTTCTCCAAGGCGTCCACCCAGGAGAGCAAAGATTTGGGTTGCAGGATATGATCTTTCCAGCTTTATTAGATCTTGTCACATCACTTTCCAGAATACTTGCACCAATTTATATTCCCACTAGCAGGGTATGAGAGTTCCCTGTGACTCTGCCCTGTCTCTTTTCAGTTCAGGAAGTATTTATTACAGTCCTACTGCATTCTCTGGTATCTTGTGCAAAGTAGAAAAAAGCAAGGGGAAGGCAAGGACCCATAATCTAAGCACAAAGCTATGACACAAAAATAGGCCACTGCAGTGAGAGTTGGGATTTTAAGCGTTGGTCCTGGGTGTTGGTGAGACTCTTAACATAAATCGGGGAGTAAGGAGGAGGGTCAGGTATGATGGGATTGATTGGGAAGTGGTGGCTTCGAAGTGCCGTCAGGAAATCTGGGGCAACCTGGAGGGTGCAGTGCACAGCTGGGGGTGGAGGTGTGGAGCTGCCATCCACAGAGAGGCAAGTAGATGGTATGGCTGTAGGAGTCAGTGGCATTGCTCAGGGGAAAAGCGTGGAGTAGTGGATGGTGTGTGTGTGTGTGCGTGTAACCTTAGGATATACCTACGTTTAGGGGGTAAGAAGAAGGAAAAGACCTGCTCTGAAGGTCTCAGAACAGGAAGCAACCAAAAATTTTGGAAGATAAACCCAGGAACCGGCTTTGGTACCAAAGTTGGGGAGGCTCAGGCAGGGTGGTGCATAAGCTGAGGTGCTGCAGATGTCTAGGTGAGTGATAGCTGAGCGGGTTTGACTGTTCTGTCACCTTCGGGAGGACAGTTTCAGTAGAGTTGTAGGGGGAAGCCTGTTGGCATGGTGCTTGAGGAATGCAGAGTGAGGATGTGCAGTCCGCAAGCATAGGATTCTGTTTGGAGCCCTTTGGTGCTGCAGGGTTGATGTAGGACACTAGCAGTTTGAGGAAGGATCAAGGCTGCTGGAAGGCTGAAGGTTTGCAACAGTAGTAAAGATGGTAAGAACAATAGGAGCGTCTAACATCTATCAGCTCTTTATGGCTTGCCAGGCACTGTTTTCTGTGCTGTGTGTGGACTATCTCAAGTGAAACAAAGTGAAAGTTGCTCAGTCATGTCCAACTCTTTGTGACCCCACCCTATAACTGACTGTTCAGTCCATGGAATTCTCCAGGCCAGAATACTACAGTGGGTAGCTTTTCCCTTCTCCAGGGGATCTTCCCAAACTGGGGATCAAACCCAGGTCTCCCGCATTGCTCGCATCTTCTTTACCAGCTGAGCCACAAGAGAAGCCTGTGGACTACCTCATGTAATCTTCAAAACAGTCCCATTGAACTAGCTATTATGATTATCTTCTTTCTATAGTGGGGAAAAAATCATTCTCAGAAAGGCTGGGCAACTTGCCCAAGGTCACGTAATTGGTCTGAGATGTATCTGGGATTGAAAAATGCAAAAGGCAGGTTTGTTGGTTGGAGAGCAGTACCTGAGGAGATGGAAAAAAATGGGATTGAGGGCTCAGAAGAGGGCTTGGCCCTGGAAACAAATGTTCTCTTTGACCATCTCTTCCTCCTTCTCTGTCTCTCTCCCTACCTCTCTCTTTAATGTCTATCCACCTATCTCCCAGACCATCCATTCACCAGTCTGTCCATCATATGTCCATCGTTTCATCTGTCTATCCATCCATGTGTCTGTTGGCTCATCCATTTGCCCACTCATCAAATGTACTAAGCACCTCCTTTGTCCCAGCAATTGTATTAGATCCCAGAGTGCATTGATGAGTGAAAATAGCTGGGAATGGCAACCCACTCCAGTATTCTTGCCTGGAGAATTCCATGGACAGAGAAGCCTGGCAGGCTACAGTCCATGGGGTCGCAAAGAGTCGGACACGACTGAGTGACTAACACAGTCCACACAGTCCACCTCTGGCACGTAGCTACTTGGAGAGCCTGATACTAACGTGCCGGTCACATGAACCAGCATAAATAGCAGCTGTGGCAGATGTTGGGGAAGGGAGGGGCATCTGAACAAGGCCCTGAGGGAGGCTTCCCTGGGGAACTGTGTGTTGTCCCCTGGTTGAAGGGTGAGTGGGAGGGACCTGGGCCCTGAAGGGCAGGAAGGCCATTGTGGACCAGAGGATGAATGGAAGTCTGACCTGGTGGGACAGGAGAGGGAAGGTTGAAAGGAGAAAGAAGCTCCTGAGTGTGGAGCGGGGCAGTGTGGCGTGAGACTGACTTGTGGGAAAGGGGGTCATTGAGGAGTTTTGTTTTTATCTTATGGTGGTGGTTATTCAGTCACTAAGTCGTGTTGACTCTTGTGACACCCCCCCCCCATAGGCTATAGCTGCCCAGGCTCCTGTGTCCATGGGATTTTCTAGGCAAGAGTACTGGAGTGGGTTGAGTGGGTTGCCATTTTCTTGTCCAGGAGATCTTCCCCATCCAAGGTTCGAACCCACGTCTCTTACATCTCCTGCACTGGCAGGTGGGTTCTTGACCGCTAGCGCCACCAGGGAAGCCCGTTACACTGAGGGCTTTTAAGCTGCATGTATGAGGTGATCCCATTTCCATTTTGGAAAGAACCGTCTGGCTGCAGCAGTAGCAACAGAGCTTCTTTCGAGGAACTTAAGCTGGAGCTCAGCAACTTGTCCTGAGGCAACATTTCCAAGGCACACATTGTTCACTTTGAACTCGTTGATTTTCAGTCGCTGGAGGTACAGGTGGAGGTGGTGAAGGGCTTCCGGTGGAGATTACGGGGTGCTGAGGTATGAAGTTTCCCAGCTCACTGGAACTGCCCCGGGGCTGCCATAGGACCAGAGAAGCATCCACCTGGGAAAAAATTGCAGGGATGTGGGGATGGAGAGAGATTTAGAAGATAAATTGATGAAATAGGAGGAGGGAAAATGACCTGGGACTTCTAGAAGTGGGGCCCTCACTTGGTCTCCCCTGCCGGTTGAGCAGCCCCAGTGGGCCTGCCTAGTATGTGTATGTACAGGGATCTGGGACCCAGGGAAGGCAATGACAGCGGGAGAGGCAGCCTGGGGGTGGACTAGGTGCTCAACATAGGGTGAAGTGAACCTCAAGACTAGGGGTTTTAAGCCTGGCCCTCCAAAACTGGGGGTTTCCCCAGTGGCTCAGAGGTAAAGAATCTGCCTGCATCGCAGGAGACGCAGGTTCGATACCTGGGTCGGGAAGATCCCCTGGAGAAGGGCATGGCAACCCACTCCCATTCTTGCCAAGAGAATCCCATGGATAGAGGAGCCCACGGGTGGCGATCCCATATAGCCCAGGGCTTCTAAAGGCCTGGCTTTGGAGCGTGCCTGTGTGCTCAGTTGCTCAGTCACGTCTGACTCTTTGCCACTCTCTGAACTGTAGCCCGCCAGGCTCCTCTGTCCATGGGATTCTCTTGGCAAGAATACTGGAGTGGGTTGCCATGCCCTTCTCCAGGGATCTTCCTGACTCAGGGATCGAACCCGTGTCTTCTGCAGTGCAGGCAGATTCTTTACCTCTGAGCCATCACGGAAACCCCCGGTTTTGGAGGGCCAGGCTTAAAACCCCTAGTCTTGCGGGTTCACTTCACCCTATGTTGAGCACCTAGTCCATCCCCAGGCTGCCTCTACCCCTGTCGCTGCCTTCCCTGGGTCCCCGATCCATGTTAGCGTTGCTGGTGACTTTGAGCCATGCCCTTGGAGGCTCCATTGCCAGTTCAGGCTCTGTGGGCAGGGGGTGAGCTGGTGGAATTGCCCCAAGGGCAGGCTTGGAAGAGAAAGGAAAGGAACTAGCTTTTTCTGTCTCTTGCCAAAATACACATTGCCTGTCAAGGAGGTTTTGGTGAACTCAAGTAACTGTGCCTAAAATCACAGCCCTGATAAACCCTCATGCTCCCTACTGGAAGTCCCCTCCAGAATTAAACAGTTCATTTCTCAAGTGAACCTTGTCAGGTAAATGAAGGCGTGCTCTCTTAGCCAGCTGGGGCTGCTATGACAAAACACCATAGGCTGGGTGCCTTAAAAACAACAGAAATGCATTGCTCACATCCTGGAGGCCGGTCAAAGGACCATCCAAGGTCAGGAAACCTGCAGATTCAGTGTCTGGTGAGAACCTTCTTCCTGATTCATAGATGGGTCTTCTTCTTCTTTTTTTTAAAAGACTTAATTTTTTAGATCAGTTGCACTTTCCTAGCAAAGTTGGAGGAAAGTACAGAAGTTTCCCACATAGCCCACCCCACCCCCACACATGGTAGCCTCTCCCATTATCAACATCCCCCCACCAGAGTGGTATGTTCATTACACTTGAGGAATACAGTGACACAACGTGATCAGCCAGAGTCCACAGTTTGCATTACAGTTCACTCCTGGAGTTGTGCATTTTATGTACAATGTATGTGTACTGTATAATGATGTATAACCGTCGTTACAGCAGATGACTGTCTTCCTGCTGGGTCCTCGCGTGGAGGAAGTGGGGAGTGAGCTCTCTCGAGTCTCTCTCTTTTTTTAAAAATTTTCCTTCTTTCTGTCTTTTCTTTTTGGCTGAGCTAGGTCTTCGTTGCTGTGAGGTCTTTCTCTAGTTGCATCAAGCAGGAGCTACTCTCCAGTTGCTGTCCGCGGGCTTCTAGTTGAGAAGTATGGGCTCTCGGCACTGGGCTTCAGTTGCCCCTGTGGCATGTGGAATCTTTCCGGACCAGGGATCAAACCCATGTTCCCTGAATTGGCGGTGGATTCTCAACCACTGGACCACCAGGGAAGCCCTCGGGTCTCTTTAATAAGGGCAGTAATCCCGGTACTGAGCCCTCAGGGCTTAATCACCTCCCAGAGTCACCATCTCCAAATATCATCACACTTGGGGTTAGAGTTCAGTGTCGGGATTTGGGGAGGACACAGACAGTCAATGGCAAGCACTTTAAGACTTCCTCCTGGTGATTTTTGAGTAACAATATTCCCATGCAGTTCTGTTGTCTGTTAAGCTTGGCTCAGTCACCCATTTCCTGCTAACACAATCTGCTTGGCTCCGTGAATAGATGTTTATAGAAAGTAAGTTGTACATGTCTCACCTGAGAAGGCTCACAATCCTCAGGCATGTTCAAATATTCATTTTAATTAGGCAAATTGATCATTATATTTCCTTGACACGTATCCTAATTAAGACTACTTTCTGCTAGCAAATAATGGTCTTTCTGAAAAGTTAACACCTGTTTTGAAGAAATTCTCAAAGGGAGAAATTACCAAGATTAAAACATGTCTTAAAAATTACCTATATTTAATTGTTTTCAGGTCCCAATCAGTTTTTCCAGTTCATTTTGTCACCAGGTATTTCACCCCTCGGAGTACAGGGATTATCAGTGGTTGACCTAAAAAGATGATTTCCCTGGACATTTTAAGCCTCCATAGCTGTTTCAGAGGCGCCAACTCTGTTCACTAATTCTGAATATTTCTTGGTCCCTCCTGGAAACCCTTTCACTTTCAGATAATAAATGAAATTACTAAAGAATAAACTTATTTCCTCAGGTCTCACCTAAGGACTTCTCGAGGAACTATCAACCTGGAAATGTTGGTTCAAGTCTGAACAGGATTGAAAACATTATGTAAAAAATTCTAACCCATCAGTGAAGAAAATGAAATGAATACCTTTAATTGTGCCATCCACCTAGGCCAGACCAGTTCCCTATTTAAGAAGGGTTCCTGTGACTAAAATAGGAGTTTCGATATATTCCCTCCTCACTCTCATTAGCTGTAAAAATCAGTGCGTAAAAAGTTCCCGTTAGAACATTTCCAAAAGACAAGTGAACTTGTGTTTCTGAATGCCTTTTTTGTTTGCTTTTCTGTTTTTAAAAGACTCTGTTGAGGTACCATACTGTTGCTGCTAAGTCGCTTCAGTCGTGTCCGACTCTGTGCAACCCCATGGACTGTAGCCTACCAGGCTCCTCCGTCCATGGGATTTTCCAGGCAAGAGTACTGGAGTGGGGTGCCATTGCCTTCTCCAGTCGAGGTACCGTAACATTCACTTATTTTCAGTTTTACTGGTTTTTAATAAATTTTGTGGAGTGGTACAGCATCACAATTTTAGAACCTCTTCAGTCTCCCCAGAAAGGATACTTTGTGTCCATTTTCAGTCTCTTTTTATGTTTCCATTCCCAGCACAGTCAGCTACTAATTTACCTCTGTAACTTTGCCTTTTCTGGACATTTCATATAAATGGAATCATATAATCTGTGGTCTTTTGTGACTAGTTTCTTTCCCTTAACATAATCTTTTTAGGATTCACCCATGTTGCAGTTTGTATCAGCACTTTGTTCCTTTCTACTGAACAATATTCCAGTGTATGGATTACCACATTTTGTTTGTCCACTCACCCATTGGTGAACATTTGGATAATTTTTTTGGACATTGACGGACATTCTCCCATTTGGACACTGGCTATCATTAAGAAAGCTGTTACGAACATCCACACAGAGTTCTTTTTGTATGGACATATGTTTCATTTCAGGGCTTCCCTGGTGGCTAAGTGGTAAAGAATCTGCCTGCCAGTGAAAGAGACATGGGTTAGATCCCTGGGTCAGGAACATCCCCTGGAGGAGGGGATGGGAACCCACTCCAGTCTTCTTGCCTAGAGAATCCCATGACAGAGGAGCCTAGCGGGCTACAATTCACGGGGTCACAGAGTCAGACATGACTGAAGCGACTGAGCACACATGTACGTAAGTAGCTGTGTTTAGTATTTTAAGGAACCACCAAGCTGTTTTCCAAAGCAGCTGCACCATTTCCATTCCTAGCAGCAATGCACGTGGGTTCAGATTTCTCCGTGCCCTCATCCTTACTTGAGACTGTCTGTCCTTTTGCTTATAACCCAGCACACGGGTGTGAAGTGAAATCTCATTGTGGTTTTGATTTGCATTTTCCTAATGCCTAATGATGTTGGATATCTTTTCACGTGCTTATTGGCTGTTTGTAATCTTTGAGGAACTATCTATTCAGATCCTTTGCCTGGTTTTCTAATAGGGTTGTTTCTGTTTTTATTATTGAATTGTAAGAGTTCTTTCTGTGTTCTGATGAGATCAGGCGTGTTCAGGGTGGTATGGTTGTAGACTCTGTATTTTCT
Source organism: Giraffa tippelskirchi (assembly GCF_054371585.1). Classification (NCBI taxonomy): domain Eukaryota; kingdom Metazoa; phylum Chordata; class Mammalia; order Artiodactyla; family Giraffidae; genus Giraffa; species Giraffa tippelskirchi. The sequence goes on from NC_137287.1 coordinate 29,903,176, forward strand.
GCATGCAGGTCGCTTGCCAAATATATGATTTGCACATCTTTTCTCCCATTCTGTGGCTTGTTTTTTCACTTTCTTGATGATGTCATTTGCAGCACCCAGGTTTTTAATTCTGATGAAGTCCCAGTTACCAACTTTGTCTTTGATTACTTGTCCTTTTGATGCTATATCTAAGAACTATAGCCCCCCAGGCTCCTCTGTTCATGGAATTCTCCAGGCAAGAATACTGGGGTGGGTAGCTGTTCCCTTCTCCAGGGGATCTTCCTGACCCAGGGATCGAACCTCAGGTCTCCTGCATTGTAGACAGACTCTTTACTGTGAGCCACTAGGGAAACCCAAGAAATCTTTACCTGAACCCAAATTGTGAAGATTTTTACTCCTGTGTTTTCTTTTAACAGTATTATAATTAATGCTGTTACGTTTAGGTCTGGTTCCATATTGGGTAAATTTTTATGTATGGTGTGAAGTAAGGGTCTAATTAGAAATTTCCTTTTTTTTTTTTTTTACTACAGTAGAAGCCTGATAGTTTGTCAGTGAATAGAAAGAATTAGCTAAAGAGGGGAATCATTAAAGAATTACACATTTTTGGCATTTCATTTTAATGTAAACTCTAAATATAAACGTACATTCATTTACCGGCCTTTTGAGGTCAGGCCAAGGTCTTATCTTATGTTAATAGTTTGGGTTTATGGATGGGCCTGCAAGGGAGCCTTTCTTGTGTAAACAACACTCATAAGGAGTCTTTTCCAGTTTGGGTTTTTTCCCCAGTGGAGTAATCAGTTAAAAATCACCTTAGCAAGTATTCTGAGTGAAGGATTCTTTTAGGTTTATACTTTTTCATCAGATCTTTTACACTTGCCTCCCCATACCTAATTCAATTGTATTTTCTTTTTTACCAGCTTGCTTTTATTGAGCCTTCCCAAAGCAACCATCTTTGCTTTATCAGAAGCAACCTTTTTTACATTCATATTTCTCAGGTTTGCACATTTAATTAAATTAGACGATTTAAAAATGAGTGCAGGCATAAACAGATCTGAGGGCAACTCCGTGAGGGTCAGGGCAGAGGTCTGCAGAGCATGGAGAGGCCACCAGCTTGCCCTGGGCCATGATCAGAGCCTTTGCGGGGGCATGGAGAGTATTGGTGACACCTTCACGTTGGTCTAGTGGACGTCTGTTAAGGGAGTGTCTTCTTCAAGGAGAGGACTCAGCGATGACTTTTTATATTCGTACAGTATGTGGTTTTTAATTTTGTCAAACCCTCCAATGAGCAAGGGGCAATAACGTGGGGCCAGGGCAAGTGGAGACTGCAGACGCCCCAGGCTGGCTGCCGCCGCTCTCAGGACCACATCTGTTTTGGCGTCAGTTCAGTTCGGTGGCTCAGTCGTGTCTGACTCTTTGCGACCCCATGGACTGCTGCACACCAGGCCTCCCTGTCCATCACCAACTCCCTGAGTTTACTCAAACTCATATCCATTGAGTTGGTGATGCCATCCAACCATCTCATCCTCTGTCGTCCCCTTCTTCTCCTGCCCTCAATCTTTCCCAGCATCAGAGTCTTTTCAAATGAGTCAGCTCTTCACCTCAGGTGGCCAAAGTATTGGAGTTTCAGCTTCAACATCAGTCCTTCCAATGAACATTCAGGACAGATTTTCTTTAGGATGGACTGGTTGGATCTCCTTGCAGTCCAAGGGACTCTCAAGAGTCTTCTCCAACACCCCAGTTCAAAAGCATCAATTCTTCGGTGCTCAGCTTTCTTTATGGTCCATCTCTCACATCCATACATGACCACTGGAAAAACCATAGCCTTGACTAGATGGACCTTTGTTGGCAAAGTAATGTCTCTGCTTTTTAATATGCTGTCTAGGTTGGTCACAACTTTCCTTCCAAGGAGTAAGTTTCTTTTAATTCCATGGCTGAAGTCACCATCTGCAGTGATTTTGGAGTGGCGTCAGACCCCCAGGAAATGAGCAAAAGAATGTCCAGACTCCCCCATGTCTCCTTGTTTAAAGAAAAAGAAGAACACTCCTCATGGAGCTGTTGCTGCAGGTCCTCAGCTGTAAGATGGAGGCCGAGTGGTGGCCAGGTCTGAGTTAAGGAGCAGCCTGGGTGGCGAGTGTGTTGTGCGTGGACCTGTGTGGGGCACTGTGGCACTCAGTGATCTCAGGCCCCGGGCTCGTAAGTGGGGGGGGTCCAGAGGAGCACGTAGCTCTTCTGGCTCCCCGCCCCCTGGCCTCGCCACAGGAACCCAGCAGAGCAGAACGGAGCGCCTCATTTATGTCCCCCCACCGCAGCCCCCAGTTTGCTCCTTCTCAGGCTCCCCCAGCTCCTTTGTCCCACCGGCAGCCCGGGAGTCACTCTGAGCCCTGCTTCTCCCCCTTCTCCGTGTCCCAGCACCCACAGCCCTCCGGGGCACACCTGGGGTCCATCCACCTCTCTGCTTCCAGTCTGTTTCCTGAACAGCACCCAGAGTCAGATCTTTGAAACAAAACCCAGCTCTGTCAGGCCTGGTCGTCGTTCGTCTCTGTCTCCCTCTTCACTGCTTCCTCGTTCTTCAGGCCTGGGCTGGTTCTCCCGTTCTGAGTTAGGTCCCCTGCCATTCACCGTCACCCATTCTTTTATGATAATTGTTCAGTTACTCAGCTGTGTCCGACTCTTTGCCACCCCATGGACCGCAGCACACCAGGCTTCCCTGGCCTTTACCATCTCTCAGAGTTTGCTCAAACTCATGTCCACTGAGTTAGTGATGCCATCCAACCATCTCATCCTCTGTCGTTCCTTTCTCCTCCTGCCTTCAATCAGTCAGCTCTTTGCATCCGTGAATAGAATTGTGTCTATACTCCTGTGACTTGGATGTCCTTTTGTGCTCTAGATGATGAATTCCTGGGAGGGCAGGAAGCCTGGGCCTAGGAGGGTGTCTGGCAGCCGTGGACCTTCAGTGGCCTTTCATTGTATGAATAAATGAATGAAAATGAATATAATGCCCCTTGATCACTAACGCACTACTTACACTAACCCACCACTTACACACACCATGTTTTCTCTGGACAAAACCAGCAGGAACCAAGGTATTGAGCCAATCAACAGGACCCTTGCAAACCATGCACCCCTGGGTGGTTGGTGCCTTACTCAGAGGCATCTGCTGGGGGTGGTGCTTATTTCCAGGCCGGGGCCCCTGCCCCGTGGAACTGCGTCTGTCTCAGGGAAGGGTGGCCATCTCTTCCCATCCAGGGCCCCCATTTACCCAGCCTCTGCCTGCAGGACTGCCTCTGCTCAGAGTGAGCGCCTGCTTCCAGTTCTCCCTGAAGCGCTGCCAGGGCCAGCGGTCACTGACTGTCTTGGCAGCGAATCATGGGGAATGGCGCAGAAAAGTCACAGCAAACCTCCACCCAACACAGCCAGACCCTGAGTGGAGTTTTGCTTCTGAAAAGTGACAGAGGTTTGGAAAATGTCCCCCTCCACCCTCAATTAGACATTGTCTAGAACAATATCAGCCAAGTGCAGTGATGCTGAGAGCCTCCTGGCCAAGCCCTCCTGGCCCAACTGCCTTCTTACTTCTCTGAAGGGCTGCAGATAAAGATGCTGGCAGGCCCCTCATCCCCACATGGCAAGTGTGGCAGCCAAGCTGTGACTCAGCGTCTTTTGTGTATCTCTAAAGCTACCTTTGGACACGTGGAGGCCAAGAAATTCCCTTTGGTACTTAGGAAACGTAATTCGGAGACTCTGGATTTCGCTGTCACACTTACTTATTTTGGGGGAGGAGAGGGTCCTGAAGGACACTGCTGTTTTAAAACAGCTTCACATACCACACAGTTCTCCTTTTCAAAACGAACAATTTGGTGGCTTTTAGTCTATGCACAGAGATACGCCACTATCACCACAGCCAATTTTAGAACATTTTCCCCACCCTAAAGTAAAACCCCGCACAGCTTAGCTGTCACCCCCATCCTCAGCACCCCCACCCCAACCCCCAGGCCCAGGCAGCCACTAATGAAAGACCCTGTTAAGTGCGGCATTAGGTTCTGGCAGTCTTCCTGTTGGGACATTTGGATTGTTGATTGTTAAACCAGAAAGAGTCCCAAAGTGGTGAAGATTATTTTGCTACTGTTGTGTGTGTAGTTTTTTTTTTAAAGCCACTAAAATGAGATTAGTCCCCAGGGAAGATGAGAGGTATTACTGAAGACATTTAGATCGTGATTCACAGTGCCGATCGCTGCTGCGAGCAACTGCAAACATTTCATTTCGTTGGCATTTGCTCTTTAGCCAGAAAGCTTCCAGGCAGCTGTATAGCTACCCATCTTTGCGATTTTATAACCAAAGCAGTATCTACAGTATGTGACGGAAAAGATATTAAGACAAAAGCATGTGCACACATGTGCGCGCGCACACACACACACATATGCACACCATCAGATACTTTCTGAGCCCTGGTATGTGCTCTGGGGAACAAAGAAATGGGTAAAATTTCGAAGATTCTGCTAGGACAGAGGTAGGAGTTACCATGAGTAACAATCATGGTCATAGAAGCTCATACTTGACGACTTACAATGTGCCAAGTCTGCATGCTTCACATATATTAACTCAGTAACTCAGCACCGCTTATGAAGTATGTGAGTTACTTTCTTCGTTGTTGTTGTTTAGTTGCTAAGTTGTGTCCGACTCTTTGCGACCCCATGGACGGTAGCCTGCCAAGCTCCTCTGTCCATGGGATTCTCTAGGCAAGAACACTGAAGTGGGTTGCCATTTAATTCTCTAGGGGATCTTCCTGAATCAGGGATTGAACCTGTGTCTCCTGCGTGGCAAGTGAATTCTTTACCACTGAGCCACCTGGGAAGCCCTATCCTTACTTTACCGATAAGGAAACTGAGACCCTGAGAGGTTAGGCACTTGCATCATGTCACAGAGTTGGTAAAGGGGGGAAATGGGATTTAATTCTGGCGCTCAAGCCTCTGAGTCTGGGCTGTACTGGGACCAGGTTAGGGCTTTAGGAGATGAAGTCCCAAAGTGATCCAAGGTCTTGAAGCCCTTCCCCAAGCCCATATGTGTGGGTATGATCGGTCTTATCTTCTGCCCTATATTCACATTTGCCCCTTGTCTCAGGGTCTGGTTTTGGCTGTGTGCTGTGCCCGGGGTGCATCCCCCTAACCCCCGCCTGACTCTGTCCCATCCTCAGATCTCATCTTCCGTGTTGCCTCACTGCTCCATCCACCGCAGAGCTCTCCCACCCACCAGTTACTCCATCCGTGTTCACCCTGTTTACTTCTGCAGTACCAAGGAGCACAGTGTGTGATGAGCTTGGTGGCTGACCTGTTCCTTGTCTGTCTTGCCACTATTCTCTAAGGTCTTTAGGAATGGGACCTGCAGCCTTGTCCACCATTGAATGTCTAGGTGACTTGCGGGGCACCCATCCTCAGAACAGACTAGCTGAGTGAGGGGAGGAGGCAGAGCTACATTCACTTGCAGGGGAGGGGAGGAAGCATGTGAGCTGGGCCCAGAGGGGCAGATGGCATCCCAGCAGGAAGAGTTGGTAGAAAGGAGTGCAGCCCCTGGAGGAAGGGGCAGGAAGGCACTGTGTTTGAGGAGCTGATACTGATCCATGTGATGGGAGCTTTTGGCGTGTCTTGTCCAGGGCTCTTGGGTCTCAGCCTCGACGTGGGCTGGATCCTTCTTTTTGTGGGGCTGCCCTTGAAATGTGAGATGTTCAGCACCATCCCTGGCCGCCGTCCACCGAATGCCAGAAGCACCATCCCCCTCCCAGTGTGACGGATGGAAATCATCCCTGATTTAGAGCCACTGGTCTAATGGGAACAGTAATCAGTGCAGCTGGAAGAGTTTCAGGCAACGTTTTAGTTCCAGGTGCCAGCAGGGGCGAGGATCCACTGACATCTTCATTTATCCTTTCACCAAATGTTTACTGAATGCCTCCCACCTGCCAGGAACCATGCGAAGCATGCTGACAGTATGCTGGAAAGGGAAAGCAAATGTGGACCGTTTCTCACAGAGATTGGAAGGCGGTGGCCCTTCAGCGAGGGAGTGTGGTGATCAGGGTGAGCGTTTTAGGAAGAGTCTGATGGTGGTGATCGGCTGAGGCGGCACAGAGCGGGGAGTCCTGCACGGAGCTGTCTTGGTGGAGCTGTCCCCTGGGTGGGAAGGATGAAGACCTGGCCTGCAGTGGGGGTGCTGTCAGTTAATGCTAATTCTTTTTCTAGTCCAGTGGAGAGATGTGGCCTGTGTAGTCCCAATTTATGTATTATTTTGAGTCAGTTAACAGGAGTCACAGCATTGAATTCTTAAATATTCTTATAATGCAGTGGTGTGTTGTACTGATAGGAACCTTGTGAATCAGACCGCCCGCTCTCAGACTTCTTTTTTCTTTTTTTAAAATTTTTCATTTTTGACTATGCTGGGTCTTCATTGCTGCGAGGGCTTTTCTCTAGTTGAAGCTAGTGGGGGCGACTCTGTAGAGGCAGTGTGTGGGCCTTGCATTGCGGTGGTTTCTCTCATTGTAGTGCACAGGCTTAGTTGCTCTGCGGCATGTGGAATCTTCCCTTAACCAGGGATGGAAACTGTGACCCCTGCCTTGGCAGACAGATTCTCAACCACTGGACCACCAGGGAAGCCCAAGCTCTCAGATTTTTTAACCACTGTCTTGTGATTTTAACTCTGTCTTCCAAAAGTCACACTACATTTAGAATATGAGATTTTCATTTATAAAAAGAAAATTCAGGGGCCTTCCCTGGTGGTCCAGTGGCTAAGACTCCACACTCCCAGTGCAGGGGGCCTGGATTCAATCCCTGGTCAGGGAACTAGATCCCACATGCTGCAACTGAGAGTTCACATGTCACAAATAAAAGACCCTGCTTTCCACCACTAAGAGCAGCCAGATAAATAAATGGAAAAAAAAAAATTTTAAGTAAATTCAGAAAGCTATCTATCATTGTATTTCATCTTGAATTATTTGGGGTTGCCTGGAAAATAGCAGGCTTAACACATGATTAAAACATAAATTATTAGAGTATCAGGTATTAGTGACATGACTGATTCCTGGATGCCTTTTCCTAGTTGGATGATTCATTTGCTTTTGGGGGTGCGTTTGTTATACTCATTGATTAACTGGTAAGAATGAAAAGATCAATAAAATTTCTAATTCTTGGTATATATATTAAAAGGACAGCTTTCATTAACAATTGACAAATATGCCCCCAAAGTATAATAAAAACGAGAGGAAAAATATTGGCAGAGGCAAATCCAAGAAGACATTTAGTTCGTGATATTGATGTGCAAAATGTGAAGAAGGATTGCATTTTGAGTACCCGTCTTTCAGTCTGGCACATAAACAGAATCTCATAGGAAGGAAGGATTCTTGGTAGGGAATTGTGTGAATTTTAAAAGGTGTTTAAGATTCTTTGTGTAGAGTCTCTTTGCACTTAATAATGCTCAAAGGAGACTTGCAGGCCTTTCCTGACCATGCTTTAATACCACCCAGAATCATTTTTATCCCTCGATTTTGAAAAAAACTGCTTCTATGGCAGCCTCTGTCTATTAGCAGAAATTTGTAATTGGCCAGATATTGTCACTCTGTATACGATGGATGAATCAGGTCTGAGGGATTAACCAGGTTTCTCTCTAAGGTGTGTTTATCCTTTAAGAAGTATTTTTAAGTCAATTTTAAAATTTGATGTAGGCTCTGGTAACATTCTAAATTATGGCAGTTTATCTTGGTAGCTTGGAGCTTGTCTGTTTCTGGCTTGTTATTTGAGCAGAGCTCAGCACTCCTAGCCGGATGAGTCTTCTCTGTAGTTTCACCATTGTGATCACCTGCCCTGAAGTCAGGGCTCTGTGGCATAATCGGCCTGGTTCTGCCCCTCACCCCTTGTTAGTCTCGAGCAAGTTATTTACCCTTGACCTCGTGAGCCTCCTCTTCTGTACCTCTAAGCAAAATGGAAGGGTTACCATAGATAAGGGCTTCTCATCTCACATGGCTTCAGGGACCATGTGAATGGGGCCAGGTGTGGACCATGGTGAATTCCAGAGCTTTTACCCCAGTAAAGAGACAGTTGCTGCTCAGTTCCTGCCATTCATTGGCACAGCCCAATTGGGCCTGTTGTGGCCAGATTTCTCATGAGAATCCAGGAAGCCAGGTGTATATACGAAACTCATGCGCTTAAACTGTTGGCAACAAATTCATAATTTTATAAACACTGCATGGGCCAAACAGAACACATCTGCCAGGCAGATCACATCCAGAGACCTGGAGTGTGTTATCTGCAGAGGAGATTACCAGTTAGCATCCTACAGAAGAAAGAAGTCCTGGGCCCCAGCCTGTCGCCCTGAATCAGCCCTCTGCTGTTGGCAGGGTCTGTGTGCTTTGCAGCTTCCTGGGGAAGAGCTCTGGGCCTTGCCAGCATTGGCTTTGTGTACTGCCTTCTAATTCACCAAGATGTGCCATTTAAAGGAAACTCTTTGGAGACAAAAATGTCTTTATGGAGGTGGGCAGCTTGCAGGCAGCCCAGGGAACATTGCATCTTTTTCATGCATGGCTTTCTCCTCTCCAGGCCAGCCCAGAGATTCTGAACTGTAGAAGCCGCTGCTCATAAACTGTGTAACCTTGAACTTAAGCCATGATTAAGCTCTCTAGACAGGCCTCAGTATTCCCCACTTGGTTAAATGAGAAGGATGCTTGAAGTAACTCCCTTGAGAATCCCTCCAGCACAATTTCCAGTTCTTTAGGGGGGAAAGGTGGGTTTGTAGGAGATAAGCCTTCAGCCTTCATAGGATGTTGTTATTTTAGTTGCTGAGTTGTGTCAGACTCTTTTGTGACCCCATGGACTGTAGCCCACCAGGATCCTCCGTCCTTGGGATTTCCCAGGCAAGAATACTGGAGTGGGTTGCCATTTCCTCCTCCAGGGGATCTTCTTGACCCAGGGATCGAACCCAAGTCTCCAGTGGCTCCTGCATTGGAGGCAGGTTCTTTACCACCGAGCCACCTGGGAAGCCCTTGTTACATAGCAGTAGATAGCTAATATACCATCTCTTTGAATTTGTTTAAAAAATTAATATTGAGGGGACTTCCCTGGTGGTCCAGTAGTTAAGACTCTGCTCCCAATGCAGGGGGCCTGGGTTCAATCCCTGGTCAGGGAACTAGATCCCACATGTGGCAACTAAAGATCTCAAGTGCTGCTATGAAAATTGAAGGTCCCGCATGTCATAGCTAAGACATGGCACAGCCAAATAAATAAACATAAATATTAAAAAAGTTAATATTGAAAAAATTAAATTCACTGTAGACATTCATGTGTGTGTACTAAGTCCATTCAGTCGTGTCCAACTTTTTGTGACCCCATGGATCCCTGCCAGGCTCCTCTGTCCATGGGATTCTCCAGGCAAGAATACTGGAGTGGGTTGCTGTGCCCTCCTCCAGGGGATCTTCCTGACCCAGGGATTGAACCCACGTCTCTTAAGCCTCCTGTGTTGCTAGAAGGTTCTTTACCTCTAGCACCACTTGGGAAGTGTGTAGACATTCATAGCAGATATAAGTGTTTTAGTTAAATGAATGTATGCATTACTGTGTCTTAACACTAAGAACTGTATAGGCGTTATTCAGAGGTTTGTGTCAAATGTTTCAAAAGATTACAGCCTTGTTTTGGTACCATCAGGGTCAGAAATGAGATCTTAATCAACTCATTTTATTATTTAATCCATTCATTCTAAAGGATTTAGTTTATGTCAAAGTTTGGTCTTATCGTAGTCATCAATTAGAGTTCCCGACTGCATACTTGTATCAAATTTGGGCAAAGAAAGTACCCTGTCTGTTGTGCTTTTGAAAACACACATTTGTGTAGCACACACACAATTTCTAATGGGTGTTTTCATTGTCTGCATTGATGTCGTGTGAAAGTCTGAAGGGTCAGATCTCACTAATTAGTAGTGAATTCACCAGTTAAGTTCTTACCTTGAATCTTGGAACTCTTATAAGGAATATTGAATTGGTTTTGAAAGGTGATTTAAAGGAAGAAATGATTAGATAGTAATGGATAAGGTGGAGAAATGCTTAGGACCAAATACCTGAGCTGGTATAAGATGGCATCACCAACTCAACGGACATGAATTTGAGCAAACTCCAGGAGATAGTGGTGGACAGAGGAGCCTGGCGTGCTGCAGTCCATGGGGGTCACAAAGAGTCAGACATGACTTAGCGAGTGAACGAGAACAACCTAAGCTGGACATAAGCAGGACATCAGAATGAATAGGAAAATATGCAAAACAAAACCAAAGCAAAACAAAAAACCCGTAACCACTAACAACAACAACAAAATCCCTCCAAGACATTATTTCAATTTAGGGAAACTATTGCTTTCCATCTGTTTGATATAAAACACATTCAAGCGGTTCCTTGGTTGTACGCCAGTGCTTTTCACAGTTGGATTTGCATAAAATCACCTGGAGGTTTGTTAAAGCGCAGATTCTAGATCTAGGGTGGCAGGCTTTCCCACGAGCTCCAGGTGACGATGATGTTGCTGGTCCGTGGACCAGGCCTTGAGGACTGAGGCGGAGGCTCAGCCCCGCCCCCTGTGCCCGAGCGCAGCCTGCATCTCCTAGCTGCTCTCTGTTCATCCTCACCTTCTCCTTCAGTCTCCACTTCCAGGTATTTCTGCTCTTTCATTTGGGTTGTCAGGCGTTTACCAGGCTGTCTCACATTTAGGCTCTTTCGAACTAGGAAAATTTTTAAAAATGATGTGTTGTGTTTTTTTTTTAAATTTTATTTATTTTGGGTCTTTGGTGCTGAATGTGGGCTTTAGTTGCAGTGAACTGGCTTCTCATTGTGGAGGTTTCTCTTGTTGGCTCTGGGACACACGGGCTTCAGTAGTGGTGGCACTTGGGCTTAATTGCTTCAAGGGCTGTGGGATCTTCCCGGACCAGGGATCGAACTCCTGTCTCCTGCATTGGCAGGTGGATTCTTAACAACTGGAACACCAGGAAAGCCTCCCTTAAGCGTTTTTTAAATGCCCTGATTGTGTATCAGAGAGCTTTAGGGATAGACCTCACCGTATCCAGACTTCGACGGTTTCAGCTGGCAGAACAGTGCTTTCTATGATTCTAAAGAGAGAAGCTGGTTGTGTGTGGGGTTTTGGGGGGCAGCTATTTGCTCTGCCCTGGAAGGAAGGCATTGTAAGCTCTCCCAGGCTCTTGTAGGTGTCAGTCAACTAATACCTGAGCCCTGTCCTGGGATTAACTCTTGACTTTGGTGAAATAACTTAATGCAAATGTTAAGAATTTGCTTTCCTAATATAAAAATCTACCCTTCTGAGGGAGCAGGGAAGGTATAAGTTTACAAAAGATTCCTCCACCTAGTACTAAGCCTTACCAGCCTCAAGTATCTTTAATTCAACCTTGATTAAAATCGAGACCAACCACCACACAGACTTCTGTAGCAGGAACTTTAAGAGGCTCCAGGTGCTTCTGAGAACACAGAGCCCTGAATCAACAGATTGCCTTTATTAGAAGGATAAGGTAGATGGAACAGTGACATGTGAGCTGTCCTTTATTTTAGATCAAATCTGTTTATTTTGTGCCTTGTCATCATAAATTTGAGATTCTAAGCTTTTACTAAGTAAACGAGTAATAATGAAGGATTCAATACCTCCAAAGACTACTGACTTTCCAGGACTATGACTATTTGTCACAGAAAACTATGTTTGTTAAAATGTTACTGTAGAAAACTGTTTATAAATTTTATTTGTTGTAGCAGATTGATTTATGCCCCAACCTTCAGATGACAATCATCCCCCTCCCTGTTTAATTTATCCAGTTTAAACTGCTTTGCAAACTGCCTCAGAAACAGGAAAAGCAGTGAAAAGCATTCATCAGCACAAAAAGGTTACTATTTAAGTAAAATGAATGAACAGTGCCAACAATGAACTTTAAAACACAAGTCAGGATCTCAGTTTTTTTCACGACACCAACCTTCAGCTTGTGAAGAAGTGTTGCTGACTCCTTCGTAGCCCTGTAAGTCTGATCTGTGAAACAGATATTTTTAAAGTTAATTTTATTATTTTTCTTTTTGGCTGCACTGGGTCTTTGCTGCTGCTCTCGGACTTTCTCTCTTTACGGCAAGTGGATGCTTCTCTCTGTTTGTGGTGTACAGACTTCTCACTGCGGTGGCTTCTATTGTTGCAGAGCATGGGCTCTAGGGCACACGGGCTTCAGTAGTTGCAGCACGTGGGCTCAGTAGTTCCAGTTCCCAGAATCTAGAGCACAGGCTCAATAGCTGTGGCAAACGGGCTTAGTTGCTCTGTGGCTTGTGGGATCTTCCCAGACCAGGGATCTGCTGCATAGGCAGGTGGATTCTTAACCACTGGACCACCAGGGAAGTCCTGATGTGTGTTAACAAGTTACCCAGGAACTTGGCAGTTTGAGGTAACTAAGTTACATTATCTCCCATGTCCCATCAGAAATCTGGGTGCAACCTAGCCATGTCCTTCTGCTGCAGGGTCTCATGAGGTCTCTGTCAAGTGTCACCTGGGGCATGGTCTCATCCAAAAGCTCGCCCAGGGTGAATCCTCTTCCAGGTGCACCCACATGCCCGTGGCAGGCTTCAGTTCCTTTCAGGTTGCTGCACAGGGAGGCCTCGGGTCTTCACGGGGTGTTGGCCAGAGACCTGCCTCAGTTCCTCGCCTCATTTGGGCTACTCATCATGGGAGCCTTTTCCCTTCCAGACATGTGCTCCAAGAGAGAGTGAGGGAGAGCAAGCAAGATGGAAGTTGGGGTCTTTAGTTTTGTTTTCGCTTAATCTCTCTCCTTTTCAGAACCACTGCCTTGAGGTGTGAAGACATGTGAAAAGCTGTACATATTTAGTGTGTCCAACCCAGAGTTGGGGGATAACTTTACACCTGTGAAACCATCACTCCCATAGACATCTATCATAAGCGTGCATCTCCTCCTGAAGTTTCTTCCTGCCCACTTTATTTTGTAGTTTTTGTTGTTGTGTGTGTGTGATGATAACACTTAAGATCTACCTTCTTAGCAAATTTTAAGTCTCCAATACAATATTGTTAACTGTAGACACCATCCTGTATAGAAGATAGAACTTATTTATCTTGCATAACTGAAACTTTGTTGTTGTTTGGTCACTAAGTCATGTCCGTGTCTTTGCGACCCCATAACTGCAGCACGCCAGGCTTCCCTGTCCTTCACTATCTGCCAGAGTTTGCTCAAACCCATGTCCATTGAGGCAGAGATGCTGTCCAACCATCTCATCCTCTGCTGCCCCCTTCTGTTGTCTTCAGTCTTTCCCAGCATCAGGGTCTTTTCCAGTGAATCAGCTCTTTGCATCAGGTGGCCAAAGTATTGGAGCTTATCACCTCCCTGTTTTCCTCACCCCCACCCCCAGCCCCTGGAAACCACCATTCTACTCTCTGCTTCTATGAATTTGACTGTTGTGGATTTCACATACAAGTGAGATCATGCAGTATTCGTCTTTCTGTGTCTGGCTTCTTGCATTTAGCTTAGTGTCCTCCAGGTCCATCTATATTGTCCCAAATGGCAGGATTTCCTTTTTTAGGGCTGAATAATAGTCCCGTGTGTGTAAATGCCACATTTTCTTTGTCCATTTGTCCATCGAGGAGCATTTAGGTTGTTTTCATAGCATACCCCAGGATATGCATACAGTCTCTGAGGGCTCATCCCATAACTGTATTCTGCTTATTAGAGGCAAGTTGCTAAGCAGGTCTAGATCCAGCCCACAGTCAAGGGGAGGAGATCGCACAGGATGTGACTATCAGGACTCAGGGGTCTTTGGAAGCATTCTGGATTCATTCTGCCATGAGTAGTAAGGGCTCGATGAATGTAAGTCAAATTTCTGGCAGTGCTGAGCTGCTGTCCTTGGCAATGGGATGCACATAACAGGGTTCCATAGTCCTTGTTCAGACTGAGTTCAGGTCAAGCTGTGATTTGCCTGAACAGCTAGGCTTCTGAGCTGTAAGTCAGGAACCGGCAGATTAACACATACATACTATTTGTTCTGGCAAGTATGTATAGGTAGTTTTGTTTGTTTACATGCTTGTCTTCTTGAGCTCTGGAAAAGGAGGGAGAAAAGGAAGGTAGACCTAAAGCCTGAGATCTACTCTGAGATGATAGTAAGCTAGGCATGGTGGGTGGGAGGGTGACCGTGGAATATTAAAAGCTTGTGTGCAACATCTGGATCTCAGCTTAAATGACACTACCTCTCTGTGCAGCCAGTTTAAATTAGCCATTGTGTGCTGTGCTAAGTCGATTCAGTCATGTCCAACTCTTTGCAACCCTGTAGGCTGTAGCCCACCAGGCTCCTCTGTCCATGGGATTTCCCAGGCAAGAATACTGGAGTGGGTTGCCATGCCCTCCCCTGGGTTATTCCCAACCCAGGGATCAAACTCTTATCTCTTACATCTCCTGCATTGGCGGGTGGATTCTTTTCCACTTGCGCCCCCTTTCCGGTTAATCCTCTGCAGAGCCCTTCGCACCCTCCGGCTACCCTCTCTGTGTGTGTCCTTACTTGCTGTCTCTCCTCATGAGAACTAAGCTCAAGAGAGCTGGGACCTCACCTGTCTTGGTCCTCTCGTGTGCTGTCAGCATGTCACACAGGGCCTGGCAAACAGTGGGCTTTCAGTAAATATCGAGTAAACGAATGAGATGAACACAGAGATGTGAAATGATTCCAGGGGGCTTTCTGGAAATTCTAGTATCCTCTTGACTTCCAGAGACAATGCCGTTTATGCAGCTCACCTGCAAAATACAGTCATTTGTTCAAAAGAAGAAGACAGCCTTAAGGTCACAGGGTAGTTCTGTCCCTGCAGCTGATGGCTGACAGCCATCAGGCAAGTCATGTCACCTCTCTGGGCCAAGGATAAAATCTGGGCTGGTGAGTGAGTGAATGTGTTCAGGCTGCTCTGTCCCCAGAGCCCATTTGGGCAGAGGAGGCTGCGTGTTTTCAACATTGGTCTGCCACGTGTGATTTTGTTTGAAGGAAGGATTCTGTGGCCAAAGAGAAGTTTGAAACCACAGTTTGAAACCTCTGTGCCCACTGATGGGCATTCCAGCTCTGCAAACGCAGACATTGCTGGCAGACTAGGGTAGAGACCTGTGGCCCCCACGGCTTTGGCAAAACCAGTAGGCAGGGCAGTCTGATCACTTACCTTCAGGTGATATAAGTGCTTTCCAAGAACATAAAGATTTAAAGATTCTGGTTCCCCCACCCTGACCCACAGCCTCACCCCTCACCTATGCCCACATCATGCTGCCTTGGAAATGTTAGCATCTTTTTTTTTTCCCCCACATTGACTAAGATTTCGTTTCTGGTGCTGCCTTTCCAACCAGATAGCCAGAGCTTCTGAACTCCAAGTTTTGTAATTAAATTTCTGTCACATCCCCTGAAACGGCACAAATTGTGCCATTAAGCCTGGCATAAAAGATTTGACAACACTTCACCTAGTCATTTAAACATAATACTTCTGGCAACTTTCAATTTGCGTATTTTAAATTCTAATTAAAAAACTATTGAACATTAATATGCTCTATACAGCATGCCGTGATACCTCCATGCTTCATCTTGGCCATCTAATTTTTAAAGAAACAGCTTGGTTGCGTGACTGTTAACAGCCAACGTGGTTTTTTTTTTTTTTCCTTCCCGGCCTTTGGGAATCACCAGGTCCCAGGCATAATTAGTATAAATCAAAATCCTCTAGCCGATGACAAGAAAATGGTATGTTTGAACAGAAGCTTATTAAAATGACCTACTTAATTTAAGAAAAACATTGTATCCACTCGCACGATAATCTGGATGCTTTCCCTGACAGATTTTATAATATTTCTTCTCTCCTTTTCTTTTTTTTTTTCTTTTTAAGAAAAGGAAAGGGAATGGAAAGGCCCGTTCTACTTCATCCAAGGTGCAGACCCCCAGTTTGGACTGATGAAGGCCTGGGCCACTGGGGACTGTGACAGCGGTGGTGATGAGTGGGAACAGGAGATCCATCTGGCTGAGCAAGCAGTCCAGGCCATCAACAAACTGAGCCCCAAGCCCAAATTCTTCGTTCTGTGTGGGGACCTCGTCCACGCCATGCCAGGTAAGACTCTGGTGGTCACTGTGATATTGTCTCCTTCCCTAGTCAGAAAAAAAAAAAAGATCTCTCTTAAAAGACATTTCGGCTCAGTAACGGCTCATTCCTTTCTCTTCACAATGGTTGCAGGATCATCAAACATCAGAAAATACACACTCATTTTAGTTTTAGAATATGGCAAGGTAATATTCACAGTACTGCACAGTAATAAGGCAGAGCCACGGTTCTGATTATCTGTGCTTCCTATGAAAAATGGAACAGATTTCCACGTGTCACCTTTCTTCACGTACAGGGGATAAACTTGAATTGCTTTCAGATCCCACATCCATAAACATAATCTTCTCCTTTTGTTTCCCCCCTTCTTATGCTTTTATTTCTCCTGTCTTTGTTCGTGCTTTTTCGGTTTCAAATGACAAGCTAACTTGAACTGGCTTTTTTTTTTTTTTTAAGTGTGTGTTACTTTGCACGTGTGCTAAGTTGCTTCACTTGTGTCAGACTCTGTGACGCTATAGACTGGAGCCTACCAGGCTCCTCTGTCCATGGGATTCTCCAGGCAAGAATTCTGGAGTGGGTTGCCCCGCCCTTCTCCAGGGTATTGTTATTTTCTGGTACTGTAACGTCCGGGGCAAATTTGGGCTTCAGGAATGGCTGGATCCAGGGGCTCAGAAGTTGCTATCAGGACTCCATCTCTTCCTTGCTCAGCCCTGCTTTCCTCTGAGTTGAATTCATTCTCCTGCAGGCACTCTCTAGGTA
Source organism: Giraffa tippelskirchi (assembly GCF_054371585.1). Lineage (NCBI taxonomy): Eukaryota > Metazoa > Chordata > Mammalia > Artiodactyla > Giraffidae > Giraffa > Giraffa tippelskirchi. Next base: position 29,920,014 of record NC_137287.1, read on the forward strand.
GTAGTTCCTGGGAGCTCTAGGTTTATGTCCTTCTAACTGAAACCACAACAGAAAGAAAGTGCCTTGTTCTTGATGGCCCAGTCAAAGTTCCAGACCAATGTCCATCCAGCTCACACAGCCCCATGAAGCCAGGATGTGGGAGCAGCTCCATGGCAGCCAAGCAGTCAGAAGAACAGGATGGTTCCCCTCAAGAAAAGTGAGATACTAGGAATGTGAACATAATAGATGCCTTCTAGAACTGTCCTCCTTTTTAAATTTCCCTTTCCTACTCTGACATCTTTCTCTCCAGGCAAGGATAAAACCCAGTGAGCAAGTATAAATAAGCAAGCGGAAACCACCCCTGCTCATCTGGGAGGCAGAGGAGGCACCTCTGATCACTCTCATCTTTGTCCTGGTCTCTGCTTACTGAGCAGAGTTGACCCAAAGACCACTGCAAAAAATGCTGCAGCTGCTGTGGGTGTTTGTTTTTGGCTAATGTTACCTTGTAAACTCAGACTCTTTGAGTCTTGCTATGATTTATTTATTTATTATTATTATTTTCTTTTTGGTCATACCATGCAGCATGTGGGATCTTATTTCCCTGACCAGGGATTAAACTTGTACCACCTGCAGTGAAAGTGCAGAGTCTTAACCACTGGACCCCCAGGGAAGTCCCCAAGTCCTGCTGTGATGTCTAGCACCTTTAGAAGCCGAGGTCATCTGTAGCAAGCCCGGGTGCGTTCATTCCTCCCCACCAGGGCTCTCTTGTCCGGCAGCCCACCTATCCAGAGCAATCCAGGGTGAACGTGTGAGGCTGGAAGAGAGGCTGCCCAGAACCACTCTCCCTGAAGTCCAGGAAGTACGGCCAGCAGGGAGAACCCTCAGACCTTCCCACATTCTCCATCGGCTCATGTTTTACATAAAGTCACGATTGTGGACATACTTGCGTCCTTGACTCCCCCTGGAAAACCCAGTGATGTCATCCCTGGAGAAGCAGCCTGTCCTGCTCTTTGTTGTTGTTGTTTAGTTGCTAAGTTGTGTCCAACTCTTTGCAACCCCATGAACTGTAGTGCACCAGACTCCTCTGTCCTCCACTATCTCCTGGAGCTTGCTCAAACTCATGTCCATTGAGTTGGTGGTGCTATCTTACCGTCTCATACTCTGTTGCCCCCTTCTCCTGTTGCCTTCGATCTTTCCCAGCATCACGGTCTTTTCCAGTGAGTCAGCTCTTCACATCCAGTGGCCAAAGGATTGGAAAAGCTTCAGCTTCAGCATCAGTCCTGCCAATGAATATTCAGGATTGATTTCCTTTAGGATTGACTGGTTTGATCTCCTTGCAGTCCAAGGGACTCTCAAGAGTCTTCTCCAACACCCCAGTTCAAAAGCATCTATTCTTCAGTGCTCAGCCTTCCTTATGATCCAACTCTCACATCCATACATGACTACTGAAAAAACCATAGCTTTGACCATACAGACCTCTGTCAAGAGTGATGTCTCTGCTTTTTAATATGCTGTCTAGGTTTGTCATAGCTTTCCTTCTAAGGAGCAAGCGTCTTTTAATTTCATGGCTACAGTCACTGGATGGAAAAGGGGGAAGATAAGACACTGGACCAGGGCCTGCACTAGGGCTCTGGTGGCCCAGATGCTAGCTCCACATCTGCCCCTGATGCACTGGGGACACTTGGCCAGACCCCTTACCTTATTATTTTTAAACCTTATTTTACTTGTTATTTTTGGCTGCGGTGGGTCTTCGTTGCTGCACGCGGGCTTTCTCTAGTTACACTGAGTGGATGCTGATCTCTAGTTATAGTGTGCAGGCTTGTCTTTTCAGAAGAGCATGAGCTCTAGGCACACAGGCTTGGTAGTTGTAGCACATGGGCTTTGTTGTCCTGAGGCATGTGGGATCTTCCCAGACCAGGGATCAAATCTGTGTGCCTTGTGTTGGCAGGAAGATTCTTAACCACTGGACCACCAGGGAAGTCCCCTGCTCACCTCCTTAGAGCCTCAGTTTCTGAGTCCAGAACTCATTGATGGCAGTTAGAATCTAAAACCTCAACAGTCTGGGGCAACCCAGCACAAGGCAGAGACTCCATACCTCCGTGCATGCGAGCATCTCAGCAGCTTGGTAGAAACACATTCTCAGGATGGTGCTGAGTTTTGTAGAGAGGTAAAACTCTCAGCTGCCAATGAACTTGACCACCCTTGGTGACTCTTGGCCGAGGGTTCCCCTGTGCTGAGATCGTACAGGTCCAAAGTGACCACAGAGCACCCCAGTTTCAAAAGGAATTAAGAAATCACAGCAGGACTCAAGAGTCTTAGTTCACAAGGTAAATGCCACTTCCAGATGGTCTGATTTGCAGTCAGCTGGTTTCTTTGGACCTGTTTGGCCCGATATATAGTGTAGCATCAGCTTGAGCTCTCAGTCCGGACCACACAGTGAGCCAGCTTCTGCTTTTATTGGACACTTGAAACAGATTCCAAATTTACTGCTTTTCTGTCCAGTGTTTTTTTTTCCTTTGAAAATAGAATATTATGAGACTCACTGGGATTATATAACATGTTCTTGTGGATGTTTACTGACTTTTCTGAATTATGTTAATGTATTCAGTCTTTTCAAAATAAGGTTTAAAATAAAAGCATTCTATGTGATTATGTTGCTTCTTAAATAAAGTATACTGAACATAAGTAAATGTAAAGATAGGATTTTTATGGTCAACCCTACCAGTTGGTCAGAAGACCTCGAAAATGTAAACTGGCAAACTTTTGAGAACTGGTTTTATATTCAATGTGACCCGAGGAGAATTTGTGTCTGTTTTGAAGATTTGGACTATTCTGTGGAATTGTAACTGAGCCAGTGAAAGGACTGTAACTGTTCTGAATATTGTGGTCTGAGGCTTAAACAGAACATTTTGAAACTCATTACCATTTTTTTGCATTTAATTGCATTTTTAATATGCAGTTGGTGGCTTCCCCTTCATTTAGCTCGTACACAGGGGCAGACACTAGAAAAGTAATTATTTGCTTTGACCGCTTAGCACCATTGTTAATTATCAAATGCATATATTAATAGACAAATAAAATCAGAGAACATACTTTTAATTCTACCATAAATATTTTCTTGGGCCAAGTAGTTTTAAGTTCAAGTCAGAGAAAAAAACTTTACAAGTAATGCTTTTTCTAATGGAAGTCCTAATATGTTTTTTTCATATCCATGGTAGTATCCATTCATCTGCACACATTTATTATCTGCAAACTAAGTGCCAGTTATACCACTAGACACTGTGGATGCAATAGTTAGAAATGAGAGGCCAGCCCTTCCAAGGAGCTTGGAGTCTAGCAAGGAAAGTGCAAAACCCAGGATGGTTAAGAGGTACTATTGGTGCCAAGACCTGCAGGAAAAAGCCTAAAAGAAATGCAGGACAAAGCCCATTTAGTTTTGAAACATGTTTTCATTCTGCTGTCATCTTTTAGGTTATCTTGGTATCTTTCTTATTTTATAAAGCTTCTCTGTGGGATAAACCACATTATAAATAGCAAATGAAGACCTGTACCAATATTGAGACCATTGATTTTTCAGTCCTTCACTCTTGAGCCCAGGGTGACTTTCTTTGGCCCTCCTGACGTGGAGGCATCGACCTGCTGATGCAGTCCCCGGGAGCCTTGTTAGGTTTCAGCAGTTACTGTGAGAAGCCGACAAATCGGGTTGTGATGATACCATTAGAGCACAGGAAGAGTCCCTCCAGCCTTTGGAACCTCTTGGTTATTAACACACGTGTCTGTCCCTGTTTGGTAACAAGGGCTCTAACCAAAGAAACAGGTAATGGGGAGGAATTCTTCCCTCAGTAGAGTCTCCTTGAAGAGTTCTTTGTTTACTGACCTTCACTGGGGCAGCTGTTACATGATATCTCTTCAGTTGATTCAGCCTCCGAAGTTCTCTGTTACATTTTTATGTAATGAGGCAAGCCTGTGTCGTTGTTGTTCAGTTGCTCAATCATGTCTGACTCTTTGCCACCCCATGGACTACAGCTCGCCAGGGTTCCCTGTCCTTCAGCTTCTCCCAGAGTTTGCTCAAACACGTGTCCATTGAGTCAGTGATGCCATCCAACCATCTCGTCCTCTGTCTTCCCCTTCTCCTCCTGCTTTCAGTCTTTCTCAGCATCAGGGTGTTTTCTAATGAGTTGGCTCTTCACATCATGTGGCCGAAGTATTGAAGCTTTGGTTTCAGCATCAGTCCTACCAATGAATATTCAGGGTTGATTTCCTTTAGGATTGACTGGTTTGATCTCCTTGAAGTCCAGGTGACTCCCAAGAGTCTTCTCCAATACAATTCAAAAGCATCAATTCTTCGGTGCTCAGGTTTCTTTAAGGTCCAACTCTCACATCCATACGTGACTACTGGAAAAACCATTGCTTTGCCTATGTAGACTTTTGCTGGAAAAGTCATGTCTCTGCTTTTTGATACACTGTCTAGGTTTATCATAGCTTTTCTTCCAAGGAGCAAGTGTCTTTTAATTTTATGGCTGCAGTCACCATCTGCGGTGATTTTGGAGCCCAAGAAAATAAAGTCTGTCACTGTTTTCATTGTTTCGCCATCTATTTGCCATGAAGTGTTGGACTGGATGCCATGATCTCCATTTTTTTAAGTTAATTTATTTTAATTGGAGGCTAATTACTTTATAATATTGTAGTGGGTTTTGCCATACATTGACATGAATCAGCCATAGGGGTGCATGAACACCTTTAAGGTGGCCTGGGCTAAGCCATGTTCGGTAGATCAGGTGTATTAACTACATTTTCAACTTATGATGGTTTATTGGGATGTAACCCCATCATGAGTCGAGGAAGACATGATCTCCATTTTTTGAATGTTGAGTTTTAAGCCAGCTTTTTCACTGTTGTCTTTCAACCTGCATTAGCATTAGTTTAATAAGTGCTGTGCTAGTTTCCTAGGTGGCTCAGTAGTTAAGAATTCACCTGCCAATGCAGGAGACCCAGGTTTGAGACCCAGGTTTGATCCCTGGGTTGAGAAGATTCCCTGGAGAAGGAAACGGCAATCCACTTCAGTATTCTTGCCTGGGAAATACCATGGACAGAGGAGCCTGGAGGCTACAGTCCATGGGGTCACAAAGAGTCAGATATGACTGAGCACACAGAGCACAGTCTGCCTGGCATTGCTATTTTAGAGTTTGAAAAACTAGATTTTGGGACTTCCCTGGCAGTCCAGTGTTTAGGGCTCTGCTCTTCCAATGCAGGGGGCACTGATTCCGTCCCTGGTTGAGGAAGTAGGATTCTACGGGTCACATAGCCAAAAAAAAAAAAAAAAAAACCCAAACAAACAAAAAACAACTCTAGGTTTCAATTCAGCTCTTGCCCAAAACATTTTGTATAAGAACATGTGAACTTGCAGTGTTGATCTTTCGGAATTTATAGATAAAGCAACCTTTCATCACTAGAAGCAGAAGGCTCTTCCTTCCCTCCCGTTTAATGTCATCTCCCAGATTCACCTCTGCACACCCATTGCACAATGGCCACATTTTATTTTCAAAGTTAAAAGTGTTCCCAGGCAACTTATATTTGAAGTTGGGGGACCATTCCTGTTGGGACTAGAGTGACTGAATATGAAAATGAAATTGAATTTGGAAATGATTCTGACAAATTGAAAGAGAGGGTCCATGCACAAAGATGATGTTTGCTACAGGTAACTGCAGGATAATCTACTTAGGTGGAAAAGTCTTCACTTCAAGGTAGAGAAGACTGGGTTTCTGTAGATACGGCTGTGAAAGGCTGGGGAGTAATGGGACCAGCGGTGTGGTGATTAGGAGTGGGAGACACTGTGCGAGTGGGCAGCAGAACTGCTGACACGTAGAATTGTGGTTTCCCACGAGATCTGGAAGATTCTATTTCATCTGGTTTGGTAGCCCCTCACCTTAATTTAGGGGCTTCCCTAGTGGTTCAGGTGGTAAAGAATCCACCTGCAATGCAGGAGACCCAGGTTCGATCCCTGGGTTGGGAAGATCCCCTGGAGAAGGGAATGGCAGCCCACTCCAGTATTCTTGCCTGGAGAATTCCATGGACAGAGGAGCCTGGTGGGCTACAGTCCATGAGGTCACAAAGAGTCAGACATGACTGAGCAGCTAATATACACCCACACACAGACACACAGACACACAGACACACACACACATCCCTCTTAAATTAGATATGTAGGGCTGGGCCGAGGTCCAGATACAAGTAGCCTTGGCCAAATGACCATCAAGATTCCTTCCCCACTGCAGATCTCTAATTCTGTGATGAATGGGTGGAACTGGGAAATACAGCAAGATGGAATGCTTTGGCGTGCTGGGCATCAGGCAAAGAATAAGCCATTTGTCCTCTGGTTGTTCACACGGTCCAGGAAGGCTGGTGCTTCTTTTCCCCCAGCTGGGCAGGTGCAAACGTGTGAATGTAATTCTGGTACAAGACAGACTGTGATAAGTAAAGCCTTGGAGGCACACTTTGGAAAACCAAAGCCAGGATTAAGGCTGTGGCCGGGAAAAGGCTTTATCGCCTCCTTCCAACCTCTACAGTTCACCTTCCCTCAAGCCGAATTCTCTGTTCCTAAAGGGCAGCAGAGGTGTGTATGCACTGGTGTGTATTTTTATTTAACAGGTCAAGTGAATCACTGTATGTTTCCCAGAGTCCTTAGCAAGTGGCTGGCACATGGTAGGTACTGGGTACCAGTTTTTGGATTAGATAAGTAATCATTTCACTTATTTAACACATCTCTGTTGAACGCTTGCTCAGAACCAGGCACTGTTTTGGATGCCTGTGCTACAACAGTGAATAAAACAGACAAAAGCCTGTGCTTGACCTAGAAATAAGGAATAGGGACACATGGAAATATGAAGTTTTTATTATTTTTGATCATTCTCATCTTTTGTAGGATTGAAACTCAGGTAGCTGTGAATGTTTTATTGTTATTTTATTAGATTTTTAAATTACACAAGTAATATGGGGCTTCCCAGGTGGCGTAGTGGTAAAGAATCTGCCTGCCAGCGCAGGAACTGCAGGAGACGTGGGTTCAATCCCTGGGTCGGGAGGATCCCCTGGAGTAGGAAATGGCAACCCATTCTGGTATTCTTGTCTGAAAAATTCCATGGACAGAGGAGCCTGGCGGGCTATGGTCCATGAGGTCACAGAGTCGGACACAACTGAGTGACTGATGACACACAAACAATATGTGAATATATTCTTTCTGTAAAGATTTAAAATCTATAATGTATCTGTGAGTACAGTAAACTGTGTAACCCCCAATTTATCCATCCATTGGGGTCAACATAGTTGAAAGTATGTATGTTTTTGAACAACCTGGTCTTATATAAATGTCAGCATTCTGTACACACTGTTCAGTGCCTTGCTTTCTCCCCTTGCATCCACCAGGAAAATCCTTTTACGTTGATACACAGAGGCTTATGTCAGGCTTTTAATAACTGCATTGCATTCCATGCAATTCCATTGCATTCCTCTCTCCTCTCAATTCTCCTCTGGAGTGATCGTCTTAACCGTGCTGCCAGCAGAGGTTCTTCTTGTGTGCTCAGGTCAGCTGTTCTTTAGGCTTGAAGTCAAAACGGGTCGGCTTGTTTGAGACCTGCCCCAGCACTTGCAGTGTGTGAACACCGGGCAGTTGGTTCTGCAATTCCCGGGAGGACCCCTTTCAGGGATTAGCCACACTTTCTTCTGTAGCATCTCTTCTGTGCAACATCATCTCTGCCCGTACTGCCTACCACACCCTTGATACTCAGAAAGTTTCCACTGGATGGAAGCCCTTTTGTTCCTCTTACAGTAGGATTTTTTCCTGTTGTTGTTTTTTAAAAGAAGCTCAGTTAACTCAAGGAGAAGGCAGTGGCGACCCACTCCAGTGCTCTTGCCTGGAAAATCCCTTGGACGGAGGAGCCTGGTAGGCTGCAGTCCATGGGGTCTCGAAGAGTTGGACACGACTGAGCGACTTCACTTTCACTTTTCACTTTCATGCATTGGAGAAGGAAATAGCAACCCACTCCAGTGTTCTTGCCTGGAGAATCCCAGGGATGGAGGAGCCTGGTAGGCTGCTGTCTACGGGGTCGCACAGAGTCGGGCACGACTGAAGTGACTTAGCAGCAGCAGCAGCAGTTAACTCACGTTTAGTTCCTCGGCTGCATAATTAGCCTTGCGTTGTTATTTTTATGTGCCTATACCAGGCTCTAAGAAATGCCATGATTTAAAGGCAGGTTACCACACGACTTAATAGAAACATTACAGGGGGTTCTGTTTTGGATGCAGGAAAGTGATGCGTCTTGGTGGAAATCCACCAGGCCCTGGGCTGGGCCCAGCTGCCGACTTCAGCTCTTCTGGTAGGTTGTATGCAGGCTGAACATTTTACGATGGCGACCTGGAGCAGTCAGCCAGCCCAGGACTCCCGGGATCCTTCATGTCCATTATAAGTGCTGCTGAAAAATCCAGGCAATGCTTTCCTTCTGCTGGAGCTCATTGAAAGTGGTTTGAGCTAATGGACCTAATATTACTCATTAGCAAGCTGAGAGCATCACTTGCAAAGTTGTTTCTGATGCTGTGTGTGGTCTGAAGCAGCGTGATTGTCCTCCTTCCCCCGCCAGGGTCTGCCCCGGGGCCTCATGGCAGAGGCACTGTGCCTGCTGGCAGAGTCAGGACATCTCAGCCTGTGCTGTGCCCAGACCTCTTTGGCAGCTTGGTGAAGCCTCTGGATCACCTCTCACGATAGTGTTCTAAGTGCAAAGAATAGAATGCATGAGATTTCACAGAAACCAATTATCTTGAAATACAGTCATCAAAATATTTTAAAATTTATTTGCTAGAGAAATACATGCCTCTTTGTTGATCTGTTATTACAGAACACAGTGTAAATAGCAAGGTTAATAACTACCATACTTTCAAAGTGGTGCTAACTTAAGCAGCGTTCGAGGTATTGTTAACAACTGTAATGGGATGTGAAAAGCCCTTATGATTTCTGTTGGTTTCAGAGTCACAGGAGCATGAATACCTCTGTGGTTTTCTGCCTGACGTCATGGTAGGAGGAAATGCTGAATTTCGGTTAGAGGTCTGTGGAAATGTATTTTTTTTTTCCCATGTAGATGCACAGACCCCTGTGGACCCCAGATTGAGGCCTTATCCATGTATACTTGTGGACACACTCTTGTCTGACTAGTCGTATAATTGACCAAAGTATAAACTCAATAGCAGAAACTGTACCTTTAATTAAAGGCTACAACACTTCTTAATTGTAGCTAGGAAAATGTGAACATTTGATTAGTCCTTGAAATGAAATGAGCTGAATAACAGGAGCTAGTTAACAGTCGTCTTTTGATTAAGGGGGAAAAAAAATAAAACCCTTTCATATGCTTTCTCTCCAGTGTTTGGATCAAAAACTGAAACTGAGAGAGTCTTGTCTTACTTGCTTGTTTGTTCCAGGAAGCATTTGAGAAGGCTTAAAGCAGACAGAAACAGACAACAGGAAAATATAAGTAAGGAACAACCAATCAGGACCAGAGAAAATATAAGTTCACATAGGAAGTCAGGGCTGGAGGGAGGGAGGCAGGTCCTCAGGGCTGTTGTGGTCGATGAGACGGAGGGCTAGCCAGACAGAGGGGCTTCCCAGGTGGCTCAGTGGTAAAGAACCTGCCTGCCAATGTGGGAGAAGTGGGTTTGATCGCTGGAAGATCTCAGGAAGATCCCCTGGAGAAGGGAATGGCATCCCACTGCAGGATTCCTGCCTGGGAAATCCCATAGACAGAGGAGCCTGGCGGGCTATAGTTCTTGGGGTCGCAAAGAGTCGGAAGCAACTGATGCAAGCACACACGTAGCCAGGCAGAAAAGAAACTGTTATGAAAGAAACAAAGTCATACCTGTGTCTAAGAGGATCACAGCTTTTTCTGGAACGTCTTAGATTGATTTTATTTTTTTTAATTTTTATTTATTTATTTTCCTGTTTGGCTGCGCTGCATGGCATGTGGAATCTTAGTTCCCCAACCACAGATCGAACTCACACACTCTGCAGTGGAAGCGCAGAGTCTTAACCACTGGATTGCCAGGGAAGTCCCTTGGGAAATCTTGGATTTAAAAGAAACTTTAATGAGGTTCCCTTCCGGGGCGCTAAGTAATATGATGTCCAGCAAGGGGACTTCTAGAAGTAAGAGTCATAACCTGGGTATGAGGTCCGTGAATAGGCTCATCTGACCAGCAAACCCATCACTCTGGGCAAAATCCAGTGTATTTGCACAGGTGCTTTGGAGACCAGAATGGGGAGATGATCTACAAAAAAAAAGCTTTTTTCCTCACGGGCTCTGTGACTCAACAGAGGAATAAGGAACCAAGGAGCAGAAATCACTTATGATCAGAGTACTCTCATTTTTGTCTGCCATCTCAGGACGCTTTCTCTTAGTTTTTAAATATACTGATTCAACCTCAGTGCCTGCTCCCAGAGCTAGAATGACTTACATTTCATGTCAGTACATTTAAAAGTGTTAGGCATTCTATCAGTTTCAGCTTCTTAAAGAAATTTCTCCTAGAGCCTTCTGTTTCCTGGCTGGTTGTTCTCTAAGCTTCACAGCTGTCATCTTGGGATTCCCACCCCTGTTCTAGGGACTGACTACCTCTCTTCCCGGGTGGCTCAGTGGTAAAGAATCCGCCTGCCAATGCAGGAGTTGTAAGAAACTCGGGTTCAGTCCCTGGGTTGGGGAGATGCCCTGGAGGAGGGAATGGCTTCCCTCTCCAGTATTCTAGCCTGGGAGAATCCCATGGACAGAAGAGCCTGGTGGGCTACAGTCCATAGCGTGACAAAGAGTCGGACACGACTGAGCAACTGAGCACAGCTCTCTCTCAGGTTCGACCCCTACTTCTTTCCTTTGTAGCAGACCGTGATTGTAGAGGCCTTCAGACCAAACACCCCTGGTAGTCTGCTCCGAGACACCAGGCCAGCCCTCGGAGCAGCCCAGGCCACTGAGCAGACCGGCTCCGGAGCCCACTTCCACCCTCCGCCCATCCTCGGGGGCTCCTGATGGCCAGCGGGTGCTCCCGGAGCGTACAGAGCCCTGGCACACCGATGCAGCGTAGACAGAACCAGCCCCTTTCTGGCTTGTGCTTAGCCGATTGGAATGGTTAATCTTTCCTTTTATTGTTTTTGCCCTAAACACTCATTTTCTGGAATTGGGACATTTCATCTCCGTAATGGGCCTGTTATCTCCAAGTAAATGAAATATGAAAAAAGCGTGATGCTGAAGGAGTTGAGGTCCCAGGTAATTGGTCAAGTGATCAGAATGTGAAATGAAGAAAATAACGAGAGGTTGGGAAAGGGAGCATGTTTCAGTGCTGAAACCACTGCAGATGCGTGTTTCATAACCCCCAGAATCTGGAGACTCGTCTGCAGGTTTGGAATTCTACATATTGCTCCCCATATATTTGAGTTGTATAAAAAAAAAAATTACTGCTCCTTTCTTTGTGTATTATTTGGGTGAAATCCTGCTGTCCTAATCCATAAATACTTTTGTGAAGAGATTTTGTATTGATCTGTAAGGTAACAGCTTGAGAAATTTCACTTGGATAATATACTTTCCTTAATCTGTTTTTTTTCTTTGCCCAAAGTACATCAAAGTATATTTTATATCATACCAAAGTCTCCTATTGTGTCAAACAGTTTTTTAGTTGTATCCTAAGTTGGTTCATGGGCTTTCCTCTGTGGCTCAGTGGTAAAGAACCCACCTGCAATGTGGGAGATTTGCTTTCGATCCCTGGAGAAGGAAATGGCAACCCACTCCAGTATTCTTGCCTGTGAAATCCCTTGGATGGCAGAGCCTGGTGCACTGCAGTCCATGGGGTCGCAATGAGTTGAACGTGACTTAGCGACTAAACAGCAACAATAAGTTGATTCATAGTAATGATTCAACAGTGATTTGCCATAAATGTCTGGGAGCAGCCAATATAATAAGTTGTAGCTGTTAGATGCAGAGTTAAATGAATCTTGTCTAATATCATGTATAATTTAAAAACCGGTAGAACCTGATTAAACTTGATCAGCCAGCAATGTGCTGCAGAATCACCACGTGAGTAGTGTTTATGCTGACAAAGATTTAGATCAAACGAATTTACATACCTCAATTAATTAGGAAAAGATAATGGAGAAGATTTGAGATGGAAAGGATTATGGCACTATAAATTCTCTGGGACTAGATGAAAGCAAATGTTTTTAATTGAAGGAATAAATCATTTTCTTAAGCTCCACTCAAGGCTGCTTGAGTGGAGTCCCCGATCCTGGGGATTTCCAGCCAAGTGTCCTCCTGTTCCACCCATCACTGCTTGTGCCCTTGACTGTTGGCAGGTGAAGTCAGGTAATTCAGCCTTAATCCATTTACTTATTTGTTTGATCAATAATAGCAAGTAAGTGTGGAGGGTCTGCTTGTGTGCCAGCAGCAAGAAACAAACTGCTTAGCAAGAAACAAACTCCATGCCTGTCCTCAGGAAGCTTATAGTCAGGGAGAGAAGAAGGAAGTGAAAAGCTCTACAAATGAAATAAAACAGTAGACTTAGTGATTTAAGGCATGGGGATTCCAGTCATGGTGCCATGAGCAGATGCAGTCCTGATTGGGTAGGTTGAAGAAGGCTGCCTTAAAACCGGCATAGTATTGGATAGTCCCTGCCCTGCTCGTGGTTAAAAAAAACAAACAGTACTGAAAGGTTTTTGGTGGCTCAGTAATAAAGAACCTGCCTGCCAATGCAGGAGACATAAGAGACTCAGGTTCGATCCCTGGGTCAGGAAGATCCCCTGGAGGAGGGCATGGCCATCCACTCCAGTATTCTCGCCTGGAGAATCCCACCGACAGAGGAGCCTGGTGAGCTACAGTCCATAGGATTGCAGAGTCTGACACAACTGAAACGACATAGCACGCATGCATGCAAAAGGTTTTCGGGCGGGGGGGAACATCAGTGTTCCACCCCAACACTGACCTGCTTCTTAGTGGAAACCCACAGTTATTAATTTTTCGTGAAAAGTAACAGCAAGTTGTCAAGCTTATGTACACTTGCGTGTAGAGTGCTTTGTGCAGATGGAAGAAAAAAGCAGCACAGCATCTGTTGTCGTTTCTATTGTCTCCAATAGCATCGGCTTCAGACCTGTGTCTCTCTTTTCACCGGGCGAGATACCAGCATGTGTTTGAACTGTTCCCTGCTGGGGGGCATTTATGTTGAGCCCCGAGTCTTGCGGTGACCAGTGCACTTCTGTGTGCATGTGCAGCTGTTAAGGACATGGCTCTGAAGTCAGATTCCTCAGATTCACATGTGGGATCCCTTGTTTACTGACTGGGTAACCTTGGGCAATTTACTTCTCTCTCAGGGGCCAAGTTTCCTTACCTGTAAAATGCAGATAATAACGATACTGCTAAGGTAGGTGTCTCATAAAACTTTTAAGTGCTCAAAACACTGTCTGGCATTTAATACCATCGACTAACTAAAATTATTTCCACTGGTTATTTGTTTTTTTATAAAAGCTTTATTGAGATCTAATTCATATCATATAATTTACCCACTTAAAGTGTCTAATTCAATGACTTCTCATGTATCCCACCAAGTTGTGCAAACAACACCACCATCAATTTTAGAACATTTTCGTCAACCCCTAAAGAAGCCTCCTTTCGCACAGATTAACCATTCCTCTCCGCATCCCTCCCCCCTCATCCTTATCTCCAGCCCTAGGCAACCACTAATCTACTTTGTGTGTTTATGGATTTGTCTGTTTTGGCCATTTTGTGTAAATGAAATCATATAATGTGTGGTCTTTTGTAACTGGCTTCTTTCACGGAGCTTGATGTTTTCATGGTTTATCTGTATTGAAGCAGGTGTCAGTACTTCATTGGTTTTGGTTTTTTTTTTTCTCTCTCTCTCTTCAGCTGGCTTGTGTGATACAGCTTGTGGGATCTTAGTTCGCTGACCAGGGATCCAGGGATCGAACCCTTGCCCTCAGCAGTGAAAGTGAGGAGTACTAACCACTGGACCACCAGAGAGAATTCCCCATTCCTTTTTTTTGTGCTGGGCCTTCATTGCTAGGCTTCAGTTTTTCTTTAGTTGTGGCGAGCAGGGGCTCCTCTCTGGTTGCAGTGCTTGGGCCTTATTGCAGTGGCTTCTCTTGTTGTGGAGCACGGGCTCTTGGCACACATGCTCGGTAGTTGAGGCACAGGGGCTTAGTTTCCCCACAGCGCGTGAGATCTTAGTTCTCTGGCCAGGGATTGAACCTGTATCCCCCGCATTGGCAGGCAGGTTCTTAACCATTGGACCACCAGGGATGTCCCCCCCCCCCCCGCCCTATTATTTCTGATGCAATCACTTCAAAAAAAAAAACAGTCTTCCTTGATTTCTTCCTATCATTAGGTCAACTAAGTGACCCTCTGGAAATTGGGAAGAGCTCATTACTCTAAAGAGTAGGGCTCATGGTAGTACAGAGATGTAAGGTAGCTGTATTACGATGAAAGAATAGTGCTTTTATCCCTTTTTCCAGATGAACAAACGGTCAGGTCAGACAGCTTGCCCAGCTCTGCCTGCCGGGAGATGATCCTGGGGCTGAGCCCAGCTCAATAACTCAGAGCCTGGGCTCCTTTCACTGGACCCCCAAGGAGGAGTCACAGCTGTCCAAGGGCACATCCTTTATCTGCTGCCATCCTACAGGCCAGGGCTACGTGAGTCCAGGGAAGGAAGTGCTGGAGGGGGAGGACAGGAGTTCCCATCTCAAACTTAATGACCACCAGCCCCAGCTGTGCTTTTGGAGCTAAACCTACAAAATCTAAAATGGTCTGCCTCTGTATTCCAGATGCAGCATCTGTAGTAAGGGTGAGGCCACGTTTCTGTGATTGGAAACAGGGTGCTGTTTAGTCACAAATGAGGCCATCCCACCAGCCCTGAGCCCCCTTAGCGTTATCAGCTTTAGGATGATTGCTGGCATGGGAATTGCTCCTCTGTGTTTGACAGACTGGGGCAGCGGTACTCAAAGATGTCACATTTTAAAACTCCATTTATTGGTAAATTAAAAACGGCCCCCAGAGTCTCTAATTCAGGGATTTCCACACAGCTGGTGCCAACACTTCTGAACAGAGGACAGTTGTGTTATTCTCAGTGACCAGGCCTCCTGGCCCTCAACCGCAGGAAAATAGACCGTATCATTATAGCAGCCTCCGGAGTCCACCGCTGATGAATGTGGCTGCCATCTTAAACTCTGTTCGTTCCAAGACATAAAAAATGTTTCTACCTGTGAGGGGCACATTTAACCATCAATTATTTAGAAAAGATAGAACAAGGCACTTGCAGTGGACATTTATCCTCTGTCTTTTTTTTTTTTCTCTTTTTGGCTTTACCACGTGGCACGTGGAATGTTAGTTTCCTGACCAGGGATCAAACCCTCTCTCCCTGCAGTGGAAGCATGGAGTCTTAACCACTGGACTGCCAGGGAAGTCCCATCCTTCATCTTGACCTTCCATTACTTTGAACTCCACTTTCCCTCCCATGGGTGTCTTGCTGTGACTGAAGCCAGATGCCCTGATGCTCTTTCCAGCCTCCCATGCAGCTAGGACCGGGGCTTGTGACCCAGGCTCAACCCCCCAGACCCCTCTGAAGCAGATTTTGAATCTTCAGTTCTTGCTTCCAACCCTTCTCCCTGGAAGCATTTTTGCACATGATTGGAAGTGCTGCTTCTGCCTTAGCTTTGAAACCTGATTCTCCAGCTCTCTGTAAGACCCTCAGCTACCCAGTGTCGTTTATAAACTGCTTCTCTGTTCAAACCAGCCAGAATTGCATTGTGTTGCAGTTGTTGCATTGTGTGCAACAGAGAACCTGACCGATGGATGCTGCCACAGCCCCTTCTCCTAGTGCTGCCCAGTTACCACCCTGGGGCACAGTCTGCTGCATACTTCTCCCCAGGTCTGTCTGTCCCACTCCATCTCAGTTTCATCACGTGAAAACCAAACCCACTGTCTTCTTTGAGCTTCCTTCTCATTCATTGTTCCCTCAGTTATAAGGATCAACCTTTTTGGATTCATTCTTTTTTTTTCCCCCACTGTACTGGGTCTTCATTGCTTTTCTGTCGTTGCTGCAAGCCGGGGCTACTCTCTAGTTGCGTTGTGCGGTTTTCTCATTGCGATGGCCTCTCTTGTTGTGGAGCATGGGCTCTTGGGCGTGTGGGCTTCAGTAGCTGCGGCACGTGGGGTCAGTAGTTGCGGCTCCCAGGCTCTAGAGCACAGGCTCAGTAGTTGTGGCACACGGGCTTAGTAGCTCCAAGGCATGTAGGAGCCTCCCGGACCAGGGATCCAGCCCTGCATTGGCAGGTGGATTTTTTACCCCTGAGCTACCAAGGGAAGCCCTTGGATTCAGCCTTGAGCTATCTTGAGCTATCTTTCCTCTTTACCCAACCCCTTCCCAGTCCTGCCTGGTCCCCCTGTCACCCTGACTCCCCTCTGTCCTCTTAGCCCCAGACACTCGTGTCAGAACGTGTGCAGCTGCCTCCCAATTGCATTCTCTGCTGACAGCATGGCCCCTCATCAGACTGTCCCTTCCATTACCCACCTGGGCCACCCCCTCTGTGTCACAGGCTTGGTCTCACCACCCTTGTAGTATTCTTATTACAAACTGACCTCAGTCCTGCTCCCCTCCCTGCAGCCTGCCTTTGCAGTTCTCCTATCCAGAGATGGAGTGTGTTTCCCATGTTCATTTTGCCCTATGTCCACAGAGGTGCTGGTCCAGAGCATGGGCCATGTGACCTTGGTCCTCTTCCTCTGTTAAATGAGGCTGACAGTGGTGCCCACTTTATTATTATTTTTTAAACAACATTTATTTATTTGGCTGTGCCGGATCCTAGTTGCAGCACTTGGGATCTTTAGTCACTGCGTGTGAACTCTTAGTTGTGGCATGTGGGATCTAGTTCCCTGACCAGGGATCGAACCCGGCCCCCCTGCATTGGGAGCATGGAGTTTTAGCCACTGGACCACCAGGGAAGTCCTGGCACCCACTTTAGAGGCTTGTTGTGGAAATAAGGTGAGATGATGCACATAAAGGGCTAGCACCACATAGAAATTGAATAAATGATGCCTGAACCATCCAGCCCCTCCTTCCCCCTCCACCTTCATTATGCTGGTGTCATTGTCATCATCGTCATCATCATCATCATGTCTTCCTTTGAGATTCAGCTCCCCTTCCTCTCTTCTTCTTGAAAACTTCAGAAGTACCAGGTTTTTTTTTAAGTGATTCTACCTTAAGCTCAGTGGTCTGCTTCACTAATGTGGTTTTGAGCCCATATCATCCTCTGCATTTGTCTGATGTGCTGTCCAGTGAAGAGTCTGGGTTTTGGAATCAGAAGACATGACTGATTCACCCTGTGACTTTGAGTTACTTAACTGTCTAAGCCTCAGGCTCTGTAAAACATGGAAAATGCCAGCTGTCCCCGTGGACATGTGGGAGGATTACCTGAAATACTGACTGGGAAACATTTCACACAGTATCTGGCACCTGGTAAGCACTCAGTCATTTTTTTTTTCTTCTTTCTAAAAATTTTATTTATTTTTTACGGTCACACTGGACCTTTGTTGCGGTGCGCGGGCTTCTCATTGCAGTGTCTTCTTTTGGTCGGAGCATGGGCTCTAGGCGCGGGGGCTTCGGTAGTTGCAGCACCTGGGCTCAGTAGTTGTGGTGCGTGGGTTTAGTTGCTCTGCGGCATGTGGAATCCTCCCAAACCAGGGATCCAGCCTGTGTCCCCTGCATTGGCAGGTGGACACCCATCCACTGTACCACCAGGGGAGTCCTCAGTCATTGTTAATGACTATTACAGTGGCCCTTCTTGTATTTGCTCCCAGCTTGTGAACCGCTTGAGGACAGGTTCCCTGCTATTTATCCATGTGTATCCTAGAAAGTACCAGTGTCTGACACGTGGCAGGTGCTCAAAGCATGTAAGCTTTTTGGAGACAGGCAGACCTGGATTTAAAACTAAGTGTCATTTAAGAGCTATTTGGCCATGGGCAAGGTCCTACACATCACTGAATGTCTGCTTCCTTATCTGGAAGCCAGAGGAGATGGTATCTATGTTCCTGGGTTGTTTAGAGGATCAGACAAGATCATAAATTACGGGGCCTGTGACAGACCTTGGTGAAGCAGTTAGAGAGTGATGTCCTGGCTTAGTTTCCTTCATCCTCATGACACTATGCTGGACCAGGCAGTGGTGCTTGTCCTTTTTTCCTGCAGGAAGTGGAAATGTGAGGTTTAGAAAGGGGCTCTGTTTTTTCTTTCTTTGACCTTCCAGCTCTTATTCAGAATATTCCAAAAACTTACACAGAAAAACAGCAGGGAGCCCTGTGACGAAACAGGGTATTTGATTACATGTGTGTCTATGCTCAGTCATGTCCAGCTCTTTGAGGCCCCATGGACTGTAGCCCACACGGCTCCTTTGTCCATGGAATTTTCCAGGCAAGAATCCTGGAGTGTGGGTCACCATTTCCTACTCCAGGGGACCTACCCGACCCAGGGATCAAACCAGAGTCTCTTGTGTCTCCTACATTGGCAGGCAGATTCTTTACCATTGCACCAACTGGGAAGTCATTTAATTACATGATTCGTCCAAATGACTGGATCCTTTTCTGCCTTTCTTTGCTGTTTATTTTGCTGGCTTTAGATCAGCCCTAGCTAGCTACCAAATTTATTTGGAAACATGGTCTTTTCAGCCAAATGCTCTGACACACCACCGTCTCCTGTAAATAATGACACAGTGTTTTATTCTGGCATCATCTGTCAGCATGCTAGGAAGACTTTTTACAACGTTGCCATTAGGATTGGTTTGATCTGGAGGGAATGAAGCTCGTCATGGTGCAGACCATTATTCCTTCACTAGACCTCTGCTGCTAAGGCCCCCACGTGGAATATCAGAGCGTAGGGTCTGAGGCTCAGTCTGCAAAACACCCAAAGCCTTAAGTCATGTGGGCTCTCTCTTTCTTTTTTCATTTTTGAAGTTGAATCTTTTAAAAAACAAATTATTTATTTATTTATTGGCTGCATTGTGTCTTCATTGCTTTGTGCAGGCTTTCTCTAGTTGTGAGCGGGGGCTCCCTCTCTGGCTGAGGTGCGCAGTCTTCGTGGCTTCTCTCGGCTGAGGAGCACGGGCTCTGGGCACTCGGGCTTCAGTAGTTGCGGTTCCCAGGCTCTCGAGTGTGGGCTTCGGTAGCCGTGCTGCACGGGCTTAGTTGCCCCGCCATGGGTAGGGTCTTCCCGGACCAGGGATCGAACCCATGTCCCCTGCGTTGGCAAGTGGATTCTTATCCACTGTGCCACAAGGGAATTCCTGAATCTTTTTTTTTAAATTGAGGTATATTTGATGTGTAATGTTATTAGTTTTAGGTGTACAACACAATGATTTCATATTTGTATATATTGTGAAATGATCATCATAATAAGTCTAGTTAACATCTGTCACCATACATAATTACACAATTTTTTTCTTATAGAACTTATAAGATCTGTTCTCTTAGCATTCAAATATGCAACACAGCATTATTAGCTGTCATGCTAATACATGTATATAATATATATGTATATATAATATATTTATATATACTATACTATAATATATGATATAATATGTACTTATATATAATATATAATATCATATAATATATATTCTTATATAATATATAATGTCATATATTATAATATATATTTATATATTATATTATACATATATATTATAATACATATACTTATATATAAGATACATATAATATATATGTATAATACATATATAATAATGTATACCATGCTATACATTACATCCCCAAGACTTATTTATGAGTTTTTATTTTCAAGTGTGTTAAGGTCCTCCTGTACCATTTTGGTAGGCAAACCTTATAGGCAGACGGGGAATATGGTGCTCTTCCAGCAGCCATGGTAATGTTTGCTGTTATGCGTTAAGAGTTTTGTATCGCTCCAGTTTCAGGGAAGCAGCCTGATTTGATGTGGACTATCCCAGTGAAGAGCACCAGAAAGTCTCACATCCTGAAAAATTCCTCACTTCTGGGCAAACAAAGCTGGTTGGTCACCCTTGACGTGTTACCAAAAGATTCTCCCAGACTCAGATGGTAATTTGAGAAGAAAAGCATTTTTCAGGGTATTGTAACTAAAAATTTGAAAAATGAGACCTGGCAAGTTGTTAATCCACCCATTTAATATAAACGTTCACCTCTCGGTAGGAAAAGCATCTGAGCGTCTGGG
Source organism: Giraffa tippelskirchi (assembly GCF_054371585.1). Taxonomy (NCBI): domain Eukaryota; kingdom Metazoa; phylum Chordata; class Mammalia; order Artiodactyla; family Giraffidae; genus Giraffa; species Giraffa tippelskirchi. Next base: position 29,940,264 of record NC_137287.1, read on the forward strand.
GACATGTCTAGGGAGAGCGGTTTAGTTGAAATCTGTAACTTTGATCTCAAGGGTTAAAAGTTGTGCCCTGAGCTTTCCATAATACCCTTTAATTGCTTGCTCTTGTCTGATTTATCTTGTCGCTGGCTGGCTTTCCTGGCATTTTCTCGAGCAAATCACTAACCGCTGTTAAATAAATACGTGTGTGCTGCCTCTTCCCCGGGAGCTGTTTGCACAGGCGTGCGGGTGTGAGATGCAGTCCTCTGGCAGGTCACTCCTCTTGTTGCCTCCTTTGCCCTCGAGACTGTCCACATGGGGCTCCTAGTTACAACCGTAGCTGCCCGTGTCCCCGCTTCTGGTATGGACAGTGTGCCTTCCCCATCGCCTGTCCTGTGGGCATGTTGTTGAACCTGCCTCAGAGGGGCTGCATCTGAACCCACGTCTGCTGCTTCTAGGCACCCAGCAGAGCCCCCAGTGCACATCTCAAATATGCCCTTTAACCTGGGAGTTCCATCACATGGTCCCAAACATTTCTGCCAAAGTTGCTGAATGTGTCTAGCCCTTTTTCATGTGAAGAAGCGACAGAGAAGGAATTAGTTTTATATGCATATGAACCTTGTCCAAAGTATTTATACCTGTTGCACCACATGGTCTAACTGCGTAGCTGGTAGCTACATAGAGATGTGAACTGAAGTGCTCGTAAAAGGGTCACCCTGAGAGAATTTCAGAGGTTAAACCATGAGGGTCACTGTGATAGTGGTCATAAAAATGATGCAATTCCAGTGCCAGAAGACATCCATGGGGACTGTTTTGACCCCACTATTATTGCTGCCTCAGGCCGGGGAGAGAGACAGAGACAAGAACTGGTTCGGCTTCATGTGGAACACGCCTCCTGCCCCACCACTTCCTGCGTGCAGTTTTATGGAGCATCTGACCCCCTTTTCCTGCTGTACTTTAGCACTTTCTTTAATTTGGTCTATTGGTAGAGTCAGAGAAAAGCTGGTATTCTCCCTCTTGCCTTCTTTCTCTCAGGCAGTAGAGAAGCACCGGTGAAAATTGGATTTTTATAAATAGAAGGCAGCAGAGATCTCAAGACGGTCTCTGCATTTTACCCTTTTGTAAGGCCAAGAATGTACTTGTGCACCCGTGCCCTTGGTTTGTTTAATCAGATTTGTGTAGATCAGATTTAAAAACTGTGCTCCTCCAACAGTGTATTTAATATGACTGCTGTTCATGGTAGGGGACTTTCTCATAGGAGGAAGACTCCCCCTCACCCCCTATGCCCCAACCACAAAACCATCAAGGAGTTGCTCGTGACAGCTGCTTTGAACTAAGAGGGCTTCATCTGTTTTTGATTTGACTTGAAAGCATCCTGTCAAAATGATCTAGAGACAGAGCAAGTTTCAAAACCAGTATTGGTTAGTTTATCTGTCGTCAAACCAAGACTATGAAACCTCAAATGGGTGAATTCAAAGGGCACGGTGTACCTGGGTGTGGCTGTCTGTTATTGAGATGAAATTCAAGGATCAAATATCTCTCGTTTTCTTCTGCCTGACAAAGCTGTGCCACGTAAAGAATCAAAGACTAAAAGAACAGACACCAGAGAGGAAAGGGGTCAAGAACCAGGGAGGTCGCCTCCTTTAAAAAAAAAAAAAAAATGACCATAATAAACTTTGCAGTAACCCAGAGCCTCGTTCTTGGCCATTTTGGTTCATCTTGTCCAGGTTCTCCACAATCCACACTGGAGAAGCAGCTGCATTTCCTCTTTTCCTGTGTCAGTCACCAAATAGGGTTGGAAATCCCAAAGGTTAGACTCTTAACCACGTGGGGGTGAGGGGCTCCCACAGGGCCTGTGATTCAGGCAAAGCAAACACAAACACCACGGATTTAGAAATAGGTCCTGGACTCTTGAGAGTCCCTTGGACTGCAAGGAGATCAAACCAGTCAATCCTAAAGGACATCAACCCTGAATATTCATTGGGAGGACTGATATTGAAGCTGAAGCTCCAGTACTTTGGCCACCTGATGAGAAAAGCCGACTCACTGGAAAAGACACTGATGCTGGGAAAGAAGGCAAAAGGAGAAGAAGGCAGCAGAGGATGAGGTGGTTGGATGGCATCACCGGCTCAATGGACATGAATCTGAGCAAACTCCAGGAGACAGTGAAGGACAGGGATGTCGGGTGTGCTGCAGTCCTTGGGGTTGCAGAGTCGTACACGACTTAGCGACTGAATGACAACAACAGTGTTCAAATTACCCTATGTCGTGGGGACAGGGTGGTGGGGTGGGCACAGGGGATTCTGGAGAAATTGGGGGTGATGAGGATGTGGAAGAGGGTGATTCTATTATAAGAAAGAGGAGTCTGTTCAGACTAGCTTGAGAGGGGAAAAAAAAAGCACTGAGAATGGGGGTGGGGAGCGTATGGGTCTCAGGAGGAGTTCATGGGATGCAAGGGCATTTAGGTCCTGGAAGGCAAGGAGGTGTGGGGACATAGGACTGGCATCGGCCCATGACCTGAGTCAGCCCTGGGCCCACCTGGCCTCTGCTCCATGGAAGACAGCTTTCTTGCTTTGGGTGCACGTACAGGATGAGCTCCGATCACCTTCACAGTATTTCACACCTCAGCTCTTGAGTGAGAAGCATCAATCTCCAAAGGCCCAATTTCAGCTTCCCAGAAGAGATCACATGATCAGCTCAGCCGGAGTCAGGTGTCTCCTGACACCTCCCCGCCGCTGCCAAGTGCTCGGGTCACACTGTGCATCGGCTACAGGCAGTCGTCCCCATACCCGTGTGCAGATGGGGTTGGTGTCGTCTGCCAGAAGTTGCCTGCCTAGAGGAGGGAGGAGGGCATTTTAGTTTGTTGCCCAGGGTTCTTTGATTTCAAGCACCGGAAACCAAGTGGCCAGTTTAAGAGGAAAAAAAAAAGCAATGGAAAGAATAAGAAGTGGTTCAGAGGACTGAAGGAAAAGCTAAAAAATAGGCATCCTGGAAAGTGGAAGGAACCGACCAGCTCTAGGGGGCTGGGAAACAGAGCTTAATGGAAGATCTTTCCATGGCTCTCTGTCCAGGTGCCTCTGCTTCTGCATTTTTCTGATCTGGGATCTGGGAGCCTTTCTCCCGATTTGCAGATAGCCACCTTCTCCTTAAATCCGTACTTGGTGGAGAGGAGAGAGGAAGCACACTCTCTTGAGTCTGTTCTTATCAGGGCGCTAATTCCATTTATGAGATTGCTGCTTTATGATCTAATTACCTCCCACAGACCTTCCCCCACCTCCTAATTCGATAACATCGGGGATTATAATTTCAACACAGGAATTTAGCAGGGCACACAAACATTCAGTCCATAACAACATGTTAAGAAATCAGAGAAATATTTTTGGTGGTTGATAAAGTAATAGGAAACTTCCCCAGTGGCTCAGCAAGTAAAGAATGTGCCTGCAATGCAGGAGACACAGGAGATGTGGGTTCAATCCCTGGGTTGGGAAGATCTCCTGGAGGAGGAAATAGCAACCTGCTCCAGTATTCTTGCCTAGAAAATCCCATGGACAGAGGAGCCTGGTGGGCTTCAGTCCAAAGGGTTGCAAAGAGTCAGACACGACTGACCGATTAAGCACACACATAGCACACACACATAAAGTAATAGGAAAATAAGAAAAAAATTAAACTCACACTGTACTAAATTTATGATGGTTCAGACGTTCGAATTTACTTAGAAAGATCTTCATCTTGCTGTCAGTCTTCAGCTTGTAAATCTGAAAGGCAAGCGAGTTTGGAGTTGGTATTGCCACCCAGGCAGAAGAGAACATATAGATGATTTTTTCATACCCTTCCATACAATCTCTCTCTGCTTATTCATTTGTTTACCTGCCAAGATAGCCCTCAAGAAACTGATTTTCAGAGTTTAATAAATTTGATCTGCTCAAGCTGACACAAATTGATTTATTCTCACCAATCTGCAGACAGCTGTGGTTGAACAGACGGCAGTTAGGGAGAATTAAGTGGGAGCTGTCAAGATTAAACAAAGCTTCCCTGTTTGTGTGGTCGAGTAATACATAACACAAGAGTTTCTTATCCAGCATGGCAGCTCATTAAAACCCAAACAGCAATTCAGGTGCATGTGTATGTTATAAACTAACATCAAGTAGGCTTTTTAATATCCAAGGGATGTTTTTGTGCCAGTTACAACACATGATGTTCTTTTAATAGATTTTCTTAAAGAAAGAATGAGGCTTTTCATTTTAAAATAGCACTTTAACCTCTGCTCAATTCCTGTTGTGTTTGATTTTCTAAACCAGAACTAGTTTATTATGAGAAACTTATCTTCAAGGCAAAGTTGTGTTTATCTACTCGTTAATTTAGGGTGTTTGGAGAACTGCTTGAAGCTGGAGATCAGACAAAATTGGGTTTGAATTCTGGCACCACTGTCTGTTAGCTTGGTGACTAGGAAGCTTTCATTTTATTTCTGATTCAGCTTATTTATTGAGTCGCCTACTGTAGGCATTTCTTGTACATTTTATCATTGAGTCTTCAAAATCTTGCTGAGGATTAAGTATTGGGCTAAGAGTTTTGAATGTTTGAGTATTTAAGAAAAACTAAAAAGCATAAAGAACACCAAAAATAGCCTAGAGATTAATATAATGAATACACATGTATCTACCAGCCAGCTTACAAAATAAAACATTAACAATGCTTTTGAAGCCGCCTGTGTGCTAGTTTCAGTTAGAGATTAAGGACATGTGACAGAATATCCAAGTAAAAGGGAAAATAAATGTTTTCTTCTTGAGTAATGAGAAGTTTTGGGGTAGGCATTCCTGGGATCCATTCTGTTCTAGCTTTGTGCTCCTTTGTCTTTAGGGAGTGGCCCTTGTTTCCATGCTTACAGAATGGCTGCTGGAGCTACAGCCATCACATCTTAGTTCCATGAAGGAGAAAAATGCCAGTGGCAAAAGGGTTCTTCAGAGAGGCGCATCCAATGACTTTCATCCCAGAGATACCAGAATTGTACTGGAAATTGTAGTTATTGACAGAGACTATTTTTACTGCTATCAAAATGTAGGTTCTGCAAGTGAGAAAAGAATGGTTATTAGGTAGGCGGCTGGCAGCTTCTCCTTGAGAGATAAGCACTATCCTAAATTAAGAGGTTTTTTTTTTTTTCCAAAAAATTGTGTCTCTATATTTTTGCTGTATGTGTATGTATACCTCAGAAATATATAGGCTTATTTTACATGCTTTTAAACTTTATGTAAATGGTATTATATCCTATATATGTTCTTCCACAACTTGCTTTTCTCATTCAGCTGTATGTTAGAGTCATCCACATTCCCGTGAATCATCCTAGTTCATTTATTTTTCACTGCTGTAGAGTATTCCAGCATATGAGTGTACTGTAATTTATCATTATCCATTATTTTGTTGTTGGACATATAAGATGTTTTCAGTTCTTATTCTCTTCTGTTCCATTAATCAATTAACTGCTTGCCTTTTCTCCCTCTTCTGGGTGTTGTTTTCCTGCTTTGCAATTCTGGTGATTTTTAGTTGGATTCCAGATGTAGTGAATCTTACCTGGTTGGATGCTAGATACTTTATCTTCCTATAAATATTTTGGAGGAGTTCTCGGACACAGTTGTTCTTTGGAAACAGCTAATCCTTTCAGTCTTGCTTGTAAGTTTGTTATGCAGGACCAGTGCAGAGTTTGGTTTGGGACTAATTTTGCCCCCACTGCTAATGCAGACCTCTTCAAGTCTCTTCTGCCTGATTGCTCATGAATTAGGAGGTCTTCCTCTCTGGATGGGAATTGCTCCCAGCCCTGTGTGAGCACTGGGGACTGTTCCCCACTAGTCCTTAGAAGAGTTTCTTTCCTTGGCCTAGAGTACTTGCCTTACCTGCCTTGATCAGTTCTCACTAAAGGCTTGCTGGGGGTGGGGGTGCAGGGGGTTGGGACACTCAGCAAGTATCTGAGGTTCTTTGTCAGTGACTCTCCTTGCTTGTTCTCTGCCCTCATGCCCTTGATGCCTGGACTTCCAGCTCCGTTTTCTTAACTCAGGAAGACAGACAGGCTCTGTCTGGGTCTCCTTCCCCTCAGAATGACCCAGAAACTCTCCACATAGTATCCAGGCAGTTGTAGGGCTTACCCTACTTGCTTCCTATCTCTCATGATCTCTGACGGCCATGACCCAGTCCACTGTTTTGAACGCCCTTGGGTCATGTGGTTTGTCCAGTGTTTTAATCGTTCCAGGCAGGAGGGTAAACCTAGTATGTATGCTTCCTCCTTGGCTGGCAACAGAAGTGAGTCCTCATTGTGGTTTCAATTTCCTTTTTGTAATTACTGGAAAGGTTAAGCATCTTTTCACATATTTTCTGACCACATAGATGTCCTCCTTCTGAATTGTCAGTTCGTCTCAACCTATTTTTTTTCAATTGAGATATATATGTCTTTTTCTAGTAACTTGGAATACTTCTTTATATATATATTTTATAGATTAATCTTTTGTCAGTTTAAATTGGTTGTTGCTACCTTTCCTTAGATTTAATTATCTTTTCATTTTTAAAATTACATTGTTTTTTGATGAGTGGAAGTTTCAAGTGTTAATGTAGTCAGTTCATCAATTTCCTTTAATAAGGTCAGTGCATTTTGTTTTATTTTAGTTAAGAAACACTCAACCCTGAAGTTATTAAGATATTCTACTAATATTTTTTTCTAAAGGCTTAAAAGTTCTTGTGTATTCCAGGTCTTTAATTTGTTTGGAACTGATTTTTGTGTGTGGTAGGGACAGTGACCCAATCTTACTCTATTTTTTTCCAGTCGGGATTACCAGTTGCCCCATCCCTGTCTAATGAATAGTCTATCTGTGCAGAGAAGACAGCCTGGCAGTCCTGAGACTTCCTATATGAAAGGCCTGTTCACAAAGTCGGCCCCTGGCTGGCGACCGGGAACCTGGATTCCGGGGAGGGGCAGGGGTGAGGTTCCCACTATTCCCAGACCTGATAAGAAGGCCTCACTGTACTTGGACTGCATGAACCATGTGGTTTATACCCAACACCCCCTTTCCTTCTGCAAGCCTGGGATGTTGGTCTATGCCAGGCGGAGTCTCCTGGGTGACCAGCTCCCAGTGAGAAGCCTGGGTGAGGGGCCTCTAATGAGCTTTTTGATACACAACATGTCATGTGTGCTGAAACATCTCATTGCTGGAGGAGGCCTGCGTGAGTCACTGGGAGAGGGCTCTCCAGAGCTGGCGTCTGATTTCCTGCACAAGCGCCTGATCCCTTTGCTGATCCGGCTCTGTGTGCATTTTCTGGGATGAATCACACCATGAGTACTAGTGCTGGGTCCTGTGAGTCCCCTTCCCGAGTCATCCAACCTAGGGGTGGGCCTGAGAACCCAACGCGCTGTCCTTTCCCTGCTGATATCAGAATTATCCTGAGAGGCAGATATTGGGCAGTGTTCGTAACTACTCTTAATCATTAGTTTCTTCACCTAAACATCTAAGCTCCTTCCCTTTCAGGTGTTTTAGCCGATTCCGGGCACATACCCTGTATCACTATTTGAAAGTGAAAGTGTTAGTTGCTCAATTATGTCTGACTCTGGGACTCCATGGACTTTAGCCCACCAGGCTCCTCTGTCCAAGGAATTCTCCAGGCAAGAATACTAGAGTGGGTAGCCATTCCCTTCTCCAGGGGACTTTTCCCAACCCAGGGATCAAACCCAGGTCTCACACATTGCAGGCAGATTCTTTACCATCTGAGCCACCAGGGAAGCCCCGTATCACTCAGTAAATGATCATTAATATCATAAGAAAGAAATAGGCAAAGTGCTATGGTAATTTGGAGGAAAGTTAAATATTCAGCTATAAATCTTTCAGGTGGGCACATTTTATGTTTTTGCAATTAGTGAAATAAATTTTCTCATATTATTTAAAGTTAGCAATCATAATTTTTTTTAACATCTTGGAACATTTATAGTTCTTTTAATGTCCCAAGTTAGAAATTTTCTATCTTCCTAATTTTGAGAATTTAAAATCCTATATTTAACATGCTTCACATTTCTGCCTTTGTTTACTCCTGTGGACTGAATGTGTCCCCTCCAAGTTTATTAGGTTGAAATCCTGACCCCTAAAGTGATAGTGTTAGGAGGTGGGACCTTTGGGAGGCGATTAGGTCATGAGCGTGGAGCCATCATAATTAGGCTTAGTGTTCTTATAAAAGAGACCCCCAGAGAGCTCTCTACTCTTCTTTCCACCATGTGAGGACATTGCCAACCTGGAAGAGGTTTTTCACCAGAACCTTGGCATGCTGGCATGCTGATCTTGGACTTCCAGCTTTCAGAACCATGAGAAATAAATTTCTATGGTTTATGAGCCATCCAGACTGTGGTACTTTATTATACCAGCTGAACTAAGACTTGTCACTATATTTCTAACATAGCAAGCCACCTGTCTAGCCAGTTGCTTTTATTTGTGTGATGTTTCTGTAGGTAGTGGTTCATTATTAATGGATTTCAGTAACATGAAAGGCATGTGTACAGTTATTTAAGATATGTTTTCTACAAGAGTTCTGGTCATCTCTACCTATTTTTCTCTTCATGTGTTTATAAGAACATCTCTATTTTGTCATGTTTTGAATCCTGTTGACTTAGACCAGAGATGTGAGGTAAACACATGTACGGTGACTGGCATTATATACTAGAAATTGTAAGCTGTGGTACAGTTAACTGTGAGCCCTCTTATAAAATTCTCGGAGATAGCTTTTTTTTTAGTCCATGCAGTGTATTTTGTCTCAGAGAACTTCACATACCCGACCTGCTTTTTGATAGTGATTCTCCCTGGTGCTTCTACGAAAAGATCAATAGTGCCAAACTAATTTCTTCCCCTAATGAGGGGAAGCAAATACTCATGCTCATTTCAGAAACTGCTCTGAATTGAGCTTAATGACTTAAATCACACCCACAGTGAATAGCATCCCTTTATCACTCTCAACAACTGCCATCTCTCTCTGATCACGTGTGATTCTCTGCAGCTCCCTCTAAACATGTCTGTCTCAATTCACTTATTGTACAGAAAAGCATCCAAAGGAGAATTTATTTTTTTCTGCCCATTTAAAAAAAAAAAATCTGATATAAAACTGTTGTGAGCATCTCTGCCATTTCTGAGGCAGAATAGTTCTTTCTGATGCCCACTATTAATTATCATCGGGCTGGTTGATCTAAAGTTATTGTTGTGTTTTGTCTTAATTGGGTTTTGTTATATTGCTGTGTCAGGCAGTTTTCCTGGTGTAAAAGTGGGAATGTTACCTAGTGCGTTGCTGGCTCCTTAGAGCCGTTAAGCAAATTACTTATCAAGCACATTGAATCAGTGTGGACCCTTAGCCTTTTCTCCTTCAATTAGGTGAGGAAAGCTATGCATCACTTAGGAAAGTGTTTGGCTACAATTACTAGACCACCCAAGTGTAGGCAGCCTAAACAAATAGGGTCTGCAGTTCAGCAGCCCAAGCAGTGCCCTCAGAGACCCAGAGTATTTCTAACTTTAAGCACAGTCATCCTTAGCATTGTTTGTGTGTGTGTGCTCAGTCGTGTCCAACTCTTTGTGACCCCATGGACTGTAGCCCACCAGGCTCCTCTCTCCATGGAATTTTCCAGGCAAGAATACTGGCGTGGGTTGCCATATACTACATCCTTAGCACGCTGGCTTTCAAATTCCTGCCTGTTGCCTTGTGGTCTCAAGTTGGCTGTTTTGGCCACCTACGGGTCCCCTTTTATTGGCTCCCTCTGACTCTGCCCTTGGCACACACCCCTCCCCTCCCCTCCCCACCAGTGCTTAGAAACCTGCTGAGGTCCCATCAGCCAGATCTGGGTGACGTGGCCATTTATGGACCCTAGGGAGTCGCAGAAAACAGGTAAGAGGAATGTGCTCATTGGTGTGGACCAGTTATTGCTCTTCAGCTGGGCACAGCACATGGTTGCCCCCAACAAAATTGGGTTTTTGTTGGAAGGGGAGGGAGGAGAGTGGATACTGGGGGCACAGCAGGTACGTTGGCCACAGGAGTGTATTCTCCAACTCTCTCTCCCTCTTGTACGCCACACCACACCTGCAGATAGATGTCACACGATCACCAGAATCAACCTGAACATGTCACCATTTTGCCTGACTCACTTCCGTAGCTTCCCTTGCTCTTAGGGAAAAGCAAAATACAAAAAACATAAGATGCCAGACACTAAACACTTCAATACAAGGTCCAAAGAGGGCTGACCCTGCCCACCTCCACCGTCTGATCTTGTACTGCAGGGGTCCCCAACTTCTGGGCCACAGACCAGTACCTCCTTCAGATCAGTGGTAGCATTAGATTAGAAATAAAGTGCACAATAAATGTCATGCACTTGAATCATCCTGAAACCTTCCCCCCACCCTCGGTCCATGGAAAAATTGCCTTCCACGAAATTTGTTCCTGGTGCCGAAAGGGTTGGGGGCCACTGCTGTACTGCCTTCTCCATGCTCTCTGTGTGCCCGCCCACCGTCCTTTTTATAAGATCCTCCTATTTTGTACTCTTCTTCCCTGCCACAGGGCCTTTCACCTGCTCTTTACTCCCCTGAGAATTCTTGTCTTCATCCCCACCTTCTTTAACATCATGACGCAGTCAGGGAGGCTGCCTCTGACCACCTCAGCTGGTTCAAATGCTCTCATCTTTGAAGGGGTCTCAAGCAGCCTCTTCTTAAAACACTGAAAATATAGTTGTCCCTCATTATCCATGGGGCGATTAGTTCCAGGACCCTTCCCTACTTCAGATGCTAAAATCTGTGGATTCTCAAGTTCCTTATGTAAAATGATGTAGTATTCGCATGTAATCTGCAAATGTCCTCCAGTATACATTCAGTCATCTCAAGATTACTTATAATATGCCAGGAGATCTTCCCAACTCCGAGATTGAACCTGGGTCTCCTGCATTGCAGGCAGACTCTTTACCATCTGAGCCACCAGGGAAGCCCACTTACAGTACCTAATATGATGTAAATACTATGAAAATAGTTGTAAATACAATGTAAATGCTATGTAAGTAGTTGCTAGCACACAGCAAGTTCAAGTTTTGATTTTTGGAGCATGTTAGAATTTTTTTCCCCAAATCTTTTCCATATGCAGATGATTGAGTATAGATATGGAACCTTTGGAAATGGAGGACTGACTGTGCATTCTAAGTTTACATTTATTTGTGAGCCCTTTTTATCATCCTTATTCTCAGTAGACAATAAGCTCCATGAGAGCAAGCACCAGGCCTAATTATACTCATGATTTGTATTCTTTGTGAATGCTTCGGTTGTAGGTTTTTCTTTTTTTTTTTTAAGTAGCTTAAATAAGGTAGGGTTTATTTTTCTTGAATGAGTGAAAATCTCTAGTCGTGTCCAACTCTTTGTGACCCCATGGACTGTGTAGTCCATGGAATTCTCCAGGTCAGAATACTGAAGTGGGTAGCTTTTCCCTTCTCCAACAGATCTTCCTGACATAGGAATGAAACTGGGGTCTCCTGCATTGCAGGTGGATTCTTTACCAACTGAGCTATTAGGGAAGCTATTGACAACAAATCTAAAAATAGGCAGCTCTTGGCATCAACCAAGTTGCTTAACACTATTGTGATGGGGCATCTCTGCCATGTTCTTGTTACTTTCCTCATAAGTGCAAGATGGCTACTGTAGCCCAGCCATCACCTGCACGTTTCAGAGAAGAAGGAAGGTATGGAGACAGTACTACTGACATCTGACCCTTTCATTTAGAAATCAGTTTCCCTAGAATCCACCCAGTCAATTTCTGCTTATATCACTTTGTTACTTGTTTGAAGGAAGTTTGGAAACCACGTGGGTAGCTTTTCCAGCCTCTATCCTGGAGGAGAACGGGGGGAAAAAGGGAGTTAGGCTAGCTTACCGGAAGTGGTCAGCCTCACCCTGTTGCCCCAATACTTACCAGAAAAAATACTTTGGTGTTAGTGGACAAGTAGGAAAAAATCCCCTCGTTTTGGTTATTTGTTCATTTATTCATCAGCTGTCCAGTATGAGCCAAGCATTAGTCACTCTCAGATGCATTTTCCTTGTTTTCATGGCAGTTCTGGCAAGGTGGGCATTATTATACTCATTTTGCAAGTAGAAATGGAATCTCAGGAAGAATAAATGACTAGCTTGAGGTCATGCAGCTCTGTTGGTGGCAGAATTAAGGCTCAAACCCAAACCTCCCTCCCTCCCTCTGGGTCTCACCTTCCACGATGCTCTGCTGTCTTTAGAATGATTATAGCTGATCCCGTGAAAGCCCCTACATTTGATTTTTTTTTTTCTATCAGGGTGCAATGATTATTAGCCTGACAGAATTTAGCTTCTACCTGAAACATATTTTGGTAAAAAAAAAAAAACAGCTTGCTAATAATATTGCAACTGTAATTGGGGGTGATTTTACATTTGGGCTCTAATGAGGTGACATTCATTCTATGAGCAGGGTTATAATTTTTAGTACAGGGCCTTGGATGGTAGGCTATTTAAGAAGCATTTACCCCATGGTTAGTCCCTACTCTTAAGACTAAGTAATTTGCATAATCATTTTCTGTTTGAGCAGGTAAGGCACTTTGCCAGGAGCTTTTGCCCTTTATTATTCCAGAAAGCCCCAGTATTCTTATTTCAGGATAAACGAAACAATGATCATCTATATTCATGTTCACAGCTTACAGTTCTGCATTTGTGAACTAAAATATTTGTAGATATTTCATCCCTGCAACCTGTTTTTTAATGTGTGTGATTTTTCTGATTATTAAAGTGATAGATGCTCAACTGAAAGAAATTTGGGAAGAAGGATAATGAGAAAAATCACTCATAACTCTATAGTACCCAGAGGCAGTAACTATTAACATTTATGCCATATGTCCTTCCTAATCTTAAATGTGTTCTACATAGCTGAGGTCATACATTATTTGCGGTTTTGGGTGCTGCGACTTTTCACAGAACATAAACAAGCCTCCTTACTATTATAAGCATCATTGTGAATGGCTGCATAATGTCCCCTCATTAAGAACACACCATCCTTCATAATTTTTACATGTTCACTAAAATAAAACAATGACCAGAGCCCCTTAAGTAAAAGTATTTTCGATGTTCAGATTATGATTATATTGTATTTGGCTGTGTTGGGTCTTAGAGCACATGGGATTGTCATTACAGAGCACAGACTCTTTAGTTGTGGCTTCCAGGCTCGGTAGTTGCAGCTCACAGGCTCCAGAGCACAAGGGCTTCTTTTGTTGCAGCGCTCAGGGTTAGTTGCCCCTCGGCATGTGACATCTTGGTTCCCCGGCCAGGGATCGAACCCTCATCCCCTGCATTGCAAGGCAGATTCTTAACCACTGGACCACCGGGGAAGTCCTTCAGTATATTTTAAATTTTATTTATTTTTTAATTGAAGGATAATTGTTTTACAGAGTTTTGTTGTTTTCTGTCAAACCTCAACATGAATCGGCCACAAGTAGTATTACTTTTTCTACTTCAAGATAGAAACATTTTCATGATAGATCTGCTTCATTCAGGATCTGCCTCTTTAAGAAGATTTGTTAAAAATGTGTTCTGCGGTGGTTCATACCTAGGGATTGTCCTTTCTTTGCCAGTCTCCCCTTTTCTCTGGCAGTGTTTGTTCTCTTTTTAAACGTTCAGTGTCTTCCTCACTTTATGATTCACCGCAGCTGCCTCCTATATTCTTGGCCTGTTTTGTGTATCTTGACTTCCTCCGCCCAGCAGGCAGGAGGGTGCTGACCTCAAGTCCAGATTTACCAGGACACAGTGAGAAAGCGCATCCTCAGATTGGCTGTCCTCGTCCTTCCCTTCCTCTTCCCAACCTTTCTGTTCAGATTACCTCCAAGTGGAGTGCCTCGCGAACATCTGGACCAGGGCCCTCAACTGACAGTGCTGCAGGGCACCCAACTGACAGCTGCTAGAATTCTGAGTGACTGTAGTGCATGTTTGGGGGAGGGGGGTACTGTGATTTCTGTGATCAAGGCCAACACTAAAGTTAGTATGGAGAAAATATTTTTGGTTGTGTTTTGGTTATGCAGTTCAAGGCCTGGCAAATAATTTACTGTGTGGTATGATGGCTGCTTCCAAATATGAGGACCCATCAGATGAGAAATTTTTAAATTTTCAGGAAAAAAAAAATTTCATGTATGTCCTTCAAAAGAAATCATTTCCTCCTACATTGAATGTGTAACTTAAGGAGTGATTTTGTAGCAACAGATCTGCAGGGTGGATCCCAACTCTGTGTTAGAATAATTAAGAACCAGTAACTAGGGACTTCCCTGATGGTCCAGTGGTTAAGAATCTGCCTTGCAATGCAGGGGACACGGGTTCAAGCCCTGGTCAGGGAACTAAGATCCTTCATGCTGTGGAGCAACTAAGCCCCCTCGCCACAGCTAGAGAGTCCATATACATCGATGAAAGATCCTGTGTGATGCAACGAATATCCTGTGTGCAGCAACTAAGACCCGCACAGCCAAATAAATATTAACAACAACAAAAAAAGAACTAGTACCTCATGTTTTTCTTCTAGTTCCAAGCTCTTGCCTGTTACCTTTCATTTTCTCTCTCTGTGTCTATATGAGACTGCATATGATTGCCTTGCTATTATCAAATAGTCTAAAGTGCTTCTGGAATTTGCAGGAGGTTGTTCCCAACGCAGAAGTAATTGCTACCTTATAGAGACTTCGGTCTGATGATTTCTCTGCAGGTAACTCACATGTTCACTAGCAGGAAGCCTGCCAGTCTTGCAGCAGCTTGGCGCCCAGCAGTCCAGTTGTTGGGTCCGTTACTAACCAAGCATTGACATGAACTTCAAGGCCCCTCCCTGTTTTGCTCCCTCGTGCCTTGTGGTGTGGGCATGCCTGGGCTCCTCCAGGAGGCTGGTCTCTTAGAGAATCACATGACTACCAACCAGCCTTGCTTTCCTCTCTCATCCTGGTGGCAAAGTTGGAGATTCACTGGCTTGGGTGCTACAGAGGTTGGCTCAGTGGTGAGGATAGGGTGGTCCAAGGCCATCTTTGCTGAAAGCAGTCACAGTGTTTGAGTTGTGCATTCCTGTTTTCCTGCCTTTAGCTCCACATCTGGTTCTTTGTAGAAAATTATTTATAATGGAAGGGTGCCATTCCATACCTATGGCTTAAGGAACCCCTCTTAACACCCTTCCCCAAGAAGAAAGAACACACCCTCCTTTACTGATGGATGTTTGGATTATCTCATGGATTTCGTGATACGAACTAAAATTTTCTAAAAAGAATAACCTACATTCTGCCACATCTGCTCACAGACCCTCTACTGCATCAAATACCATGTTAACAATTGATCATGAGTGGGCATCAGGCATTCTTATTGTCATGATGACTTTTCCTTGATAATTTTTACATTAAAAAAAAAAAGCAGCCAGATCCTTCAGTCTTGCAGGCAGGTGTCCCCTGACACCGAGAGGGTGAATACCAAGAAGTCAGAAAATTACTCACGTATTCCTTCCAGCTGTTCCGTTCTGCTGTTTCCTCTCTGGTCACCATCTGGTGGCCTCGAGCCCCATTGCTGCCCGGCTCCAGTGTTCGTTTTCTTGTGTCTCAGCTGGCCCCTCTGGCCTCTGCGGACCTGATGTGGTTCATACAATTCTTTGATAAGGCAGGGGTAAACTTAGACCATCTGTTAACTTTCCGTTCTTTAGAAAAGCTGTGGGCAATAAGAACATTGCGACTGGGGAGGTTTTTTGGTTTGCTTTTAATTTCATTGAAGTATAGTTGATTTACAATGTCGTATTTCAGGTGTACAGCAAAGTGATTCAGTTATGCATATATCAATACATATATTCTATTTTTTTTTAGATTCTCTAATTGTATAGGCTATTACACGATTTTGAGTAGAGTTCTAGAGTTCCTTTTGCTATACAGTGGGTCCTTGTTGATTATCTGTTTCATATGTAGTGTTGAAAGTGTTAGTTCCTCAGTCATGTCTGACTATTTGTGACCCCACAGACTGTAGCCCACCAGGCTCCTCTGTCCAAGGAATTCTCCAGACAAGAATGCTGGAGTGCATAACCATTCCGTCTCCAGATAACTAGTAGTGTGTATATGTTAATCCCAAACTCTTAATTTATCATCCTCTTCTCTTTTCCCCTTTAGTAACCATAAGTTTGTTTTCAAAATTTGTGAGTCTGTTTCTGTTTTGTAAATAGGTACATTTGTATAAGAAGGGTCCAAAAAAAACCCCCAAATATTTATCACTATGTCAAATTAATTTTTAAAAAATTGTTAAAAGTATTTTTTGAGATAGATTGTCTGTATAGCATCTTAGATTCCAAACTACTCTCTTCCACCATTTGGTTTCATCCAAATATAACTTTCCTCTGCTCGTGGGGGCTCTGAGGGGGCAGGCCCTGTTTAATCTCTCATAGAAACATTTCATCAGCATGTGAACACGGCTTCTGGATGGAGACTTCTCATAACACCTTTGCAAACACACCATATTCTCTTCCCTGGTTTTACTTCATTTATGTAACTAACATTTATACAGCTTGCTGTGTGCCAGGCTTTTTTCTAAGTGCTTTGCAAGGATGAACTCACTTCATCTTCATAACAGCCCTGTTAAAGCAGGCAGTATAATTAGACATATTGTTACACTGCATGCAATTTATCTTTGGGGAAGGGACACCTGGATCTTGGTGCAAATTGTTTTATGGTCATAGGCTGCTCATGCCTCTTTTTCCTGAAGAGATGAAAAGGGAAAGATAGGACTTCCCTGGCGGTACAGTGAATAAGAACCTGCGTTGCAATGCAAGGGCCACTGGTTTGATCCCTGGTCCAGGAAGATTCCACATGCCTCCGAGCAGCTAAGCCCATGCGCCACAACTACTGAGCCCCCCCTCACCCTAGTGATTGTACTCCACTAAAGAGAAGCCACCGCCGTGAGAAGCCCACACATCGCAGCTGGAGAGTAGCTCCTGCTCACCGCAACTAGAGAAAGCCTGTGCAGTAAGAAAGACCCAGAGCAGTCATAAATAAAGACATTTTTTTAAAAGGGAAAAATAATCATTGTTCCATGGAGTATGTCAGAGGGGCAGATTTTCAGGCCCATAAAAAGGAGTTGCACCTAGGATCTCCTGGGACATCTGTATACTTGTGATGGCGGTGATTCAAGACTCCCCACCGGATCCTTCAGACAGTCAGGGACCCTGCTTCTTCTCTGCCCATTGGCAGGGCTCACTCCACTTTATTTTCTTTTAATAATTTTTTTTAAAAAGTATTTATGTATTTGACTACACCCGGTCTTAGTTGTGGGATGCGCAATCTAGTTTCTTGACCAGAAATCAAACTCGGGCCCCATGCATTGGGAGCACAGAGTCTTAGCCACTGGACCACCAGGGAAGTCCCTCATCGTGTTCCTGTCTTGCATTTCCCTGCCGTGCCTGGTCTCTGAAGTCTGGTGCTGGGCTTGGGGAAGTGGTTGGGTGTGAGGGAGTGGTTGAGTGTAGGGAAGACAGGAGCCCTTTGGTCTCGGGCCCTGGCCAAACTCTGTTCTCCCAGAGGCTCACTTGCCTGGTGGCCTTCATGGGGTGCATGCTGGGACCCGGGACCCACTGGGTGCAGCTTCCATCCCTCTCTTCATCTGCTCTGATGAAGGGTCATGGGAAACTGCAGATACTTAAGGGAGATGAACTGCCTTCTGGAGCCAGACATTTAAATACCTTCGGCGACAGGAAAGGGATTCTTTTTTTAATTACTGTGTAGTGGTTTATATAGGTTATGGACTTGCTATTTTATAGAAAACAAAGAGTTATGATTAAAAGTTTTGCTTTTCTGGTTTAGTTTTTCATCTTTGTCAATGTTAAATATACTGTATATACACACAGATTAGTGAGTCAGATTGTACACAGGATATCATGAGAAGCAGCCGCTCACAACTCCTCACCTGCCCACTGGTCATCCTAGTGGCCACCACCGTTAGTGATTTTAGCCAATTTTGTTCATAATCACTTCCATCGTTCTAAATAACATGTGTATGCTGCTGTTTCTGAATCTGCTTGTTGTTGTTGATTGAATTTGCATCTCCGTTAAATCCTAATTTTGGTTATATTGTATTCCATATTTCTAACAGTTCATCCATTTATACAGTATTTTAAACACTACTCACCACTGAGCCATATAGTTGTTGTTGTTTAGTTGCTAAGTCAGATGTATCTGACTCTTTGCAACCCTATGGGCTGTAGCCCACAGGCTCCTCTGTCTATGAAGTATGCTGTGTTTATTTCTCCTGAAAATTTTATTTGCATTTTTAAAAATAAAATTTCTCAGTTTTTAAAATGTGCTAGATCAATGTCAGTCTTTTCTTCAAAAGGTTTTTTAAGTGCACATACCTTTGGAAGGTATGTCACTACATTAAAAAAATTATTAGGCATTCTGTCAGTTTCACTGATGGGTTATTCTCTAAGTCTAACAGCTGACATCTTAGGATTTCCATTGCTGTTCGGGGGACTGACTACCGCTGTCTCATGTTGGATCCTCATTTCTTTCCTTTTTAGGTGGATTATATCCTCCTGCAGCTTCTGGAGTAGAAATTATATCTGAAAATATCTTCAGTCTACCCTCACATTAAATTGGCAGTTTGGGCTGGGTATCAACTGTTTGGTAATGTTTTTTTTCACCAGGTAGTCTGTTTCTCCGTGTTTTGATCCTTTGGGAGTGTCTTTCATGTCATACACTTTCCTCAGGTGTCTGTTGATCTGGCTGCCCGCTGCAGTTTGAGGGTGTAGCACACATCCACGAAACCAGTGCAGCGTTAGAAAGCTGACTGGACTCTTCCTGTGGGAGGGCCTATGTTCCGTGGTCTCTACCACAGCGAAGTCCTACCCTGTCCCCAATACCAGTGTCATTAGGTCTTTCTTTTTTTCCCCTTTCACTCTCATTTCCAAGGATACCTGTCACCACAAATTCCTGAGCCTATGTGGTATCTGTAAGGTGAAGCAGATTTTTTTTCTTTTCATTCATTTTCCTTACATTTAAAAAAAAAAAGAGAGATTTAATATAAATAAATTGAAATGCAATTAATCTGATGTGATGAGTTTGAAAATGTGAATCCACCCTTAAGCACCACTCAGATGGAGAGCATTTGCCACATACTCGAAGCCTCCCTCGTGTCTCTTCTCTATCAATAACCTTTCTGTCACTGTCAGTCAGCTTTGCCTGTTCTTAAACTTTAGAATAATGGAACCATACAGTATGTAGTCTTCTGGCCTCTACTGTTACATAATGTCTAAGAGTCATCCATGTTTTTGCATGTAGCTGCTATTAGTTCTTTATTATTGCTATGTAGTATCCATCTAGTGATTGCATCATAGCTTATTTACTCATTCTACGGTTAATGGATATCTGGGTCATTTATCTTTTTGGATTTTTATGAATAAAGCTGCCATGAATCTTCTTGATCATGTCCCTTTTTTTGGCTTAAAATAACACACGTTTATTAGAGCACAGTTTCTGTGGGTCAGGAGTCCAGACAGGGTGTTCATGTCTTTTAATAGACTGTGCATTTAATTCTTTATATTCCTGGGAATGGAATTGCTGGGTCACTGGAAAGATGTAGGTTTATCTTTGGTAAGTACCACCCAAGAGTTTTCCAAAGTGGTTGTACCAAGCCGTTTGCTTCTTAACTTTTCCCACTGTCAGACGAATATTTAACTTTCTAAACTGGCTAAGGCCATTACCACTTGTCTGTCTGCTTTCTGGTTTCCAAATATCTGTGGCTCTTTTCTCTTTCCCTATTATCTCTGGCCTGGGAAACTTACTGTCTTTGTAGTATGGCTTGTGGAAGGAACAGAGCTAAGTGTGTGTTTTCAATCCAACCATCTTTAACTGGAAGGTTCTGTTATGATTTTTAAGATGGTTTTTTATTGCTCTCAGTCTCACCAAACATAATTATCCCGTTTTTTTTTTTCCTGAGTCATTTCTGCTTAATGGTTTTATAAAAAACACTGTTTTGTGGCTCTCAGCCTTTCACAGCTGCTTTAGACATTGTTTTCTGCACTGTGAACACAATGATAAGATAATTATGATTCCATGTCTTTATCAGATATAATGATTAATAAAGAACACAAACTGAAAGTATCGTTTGTTGGGATTATTTCCCTTAAATTTTTTTTCTTCAGTTTGTAAAACCCTTGAGTATACTATTGTATTTAGGATTTTTGAGCTGATCAAATAATGTCTAAGTCTCGGCAAATCTGAACATTTAACCTTGTAACATCCCAACATTAACCTTGTAACATCTCAACATTTAACCTTGTAGCATCTTAATATTTAACCTTAGTAACATCCTGAGTATGTGTCCCAGGTGTTCCCATTGCCCTGGAACTTCACCAGTTTGGTTTGTATACCAGGACCAGGGGGCACAGTGGAATCCCTCGAGCCGTGAATTGGGAGTCAGATCGTATTTCCCTGAGGAGTGGTGTGTGTTGACCCCCATTGACCCTCTGGGGCCTCCTTCTTGTGCAGAGATGGCAACCGGCAGGGCAAGATGGCAGCAAGAAGCCCCAGACAGCTTTGCTGACAGTGGTGGTGATCGTGAGGCAGACAAGATGATAGACACCCCCAGTGCCTGAGATGCTCCATGCTCCCGGACTCTGGATGTCCCCATCCATTTACTACCCAGGCTGTATTTCAGGAGAGCTACAGTACTCTTGCCTGGAAAATCCCATGGACAGAGGAGCCTGGTGGGCTACAGTCCATGGGGTCACTAAGAGTCAGACACGACTGAGCGACTTCACTTTCACTTTTCCCATTCATGCATTGGAAAAGGAAATGGCAACCCACTCCAGTATTCTTGCCTGGAGAATCGCAGGGATGGCGGAGCCTGGTGGGCTGCCATCTATGGGGTCGCACAGAGTTGGACACGACTGAAGCGACTTAGCAGCAGCAGCAGCAGCAACCCTTTATCCTGCACTGAAATTCCTCTTTAGCCATCCCTCTTGCACTACAGAACTGTTTCCTCTCCCCTGGTTATAGTTCACTTCATCCAGTGTGGTTTTACTCATTAGAATAGTATTAGCATGAGGAGGAGCCCCAGTCAGCTGGTCAACCCAACATGTCACATGTTGTAGTAAAGTAATAGGCTTGTCAGGGTGCAGTCACGCAGATGCTTATTAGCACACAGTAAGAATTCTATGAATGAGAGCTGATAATGTTTGTTATTTCTTCTTATAGAGTGAGCTTCTGAGTAACCAGTAGAGTTCTATGCTTCATTTAGTCAAACTCTGTGACTTTGACTTACCTGACTGTTTCTTTGGACTCTCAAGAGTATAATCAGCCTGCAGACCCTTCATCTTTATCTTCCTTGCTTCATCACATATGTTATCCCCAAGCCTCTAATTTCATACAGTTTACTTCTATTAATGTAGCAGATAGTGTTTCTAAGAATAAATAGCTACGTGATTATACCTTTACCAACCGTCTGTGGTGTTTTAGTCGCTAAGTTGAGTCCGACTCTTGTGACCCCATGGACTGGAGCTTGCCAATCTCCTCTGTCCATGGGATTTTCCAGGCAAGAATACTGCAGTGGACTGCCATTCCCTTCTCTAACCCTCTAGTCAGATGCATTTAATATACTTAATATTTTACATAGTACATGTCTCGTCTCTAGTATATTATATTCCCATGTGATCATTTGTTACTATACCTATGGGTATAAATAGTGGTTAGGTTCCTATGCTAGCTGGTAAGAGAATTTTGAAGGGAAGACAGAAAATCTGGTAATGATAACAAATCTCAAATGTTTACTAGAAAGTAAACAGTGTTGCTAGAGAGAAGAGCTTGATTATACCTCTTGAGTGGTTGAATTAGTACATTCATCTGTGTTTTGATGGAGAAAAAAAACAACTAGGTTTTTGTGAGTTAGCCTGAGCCCTAATCACCAGTTGCAGTGTTATTTCTGTGACAAACCCTCGTTGCGTTTCAAATGGTCAGTTTATGAACGAACTTCCACACCCAATCCATTTTTAGAATGAAGACCACTGTATGAGGTTAAAAAATTTTCTCATCCTAGTGTCTTTCCCTTTTCTTTCAGTACTGTTGGTTGCTACAAAAGGGATACTTTACAAGTTTTGCAAGTTAATAAATCCACATTATAATGTTCATAATGCAGGATTATGATGAATGCAGGAACTACAGCACCTCATCTTTATTTGGAGAATTGACATTATTCCATCAGAATGGAATGCTTGAGAAAATGTCTTTGGTACCCAGAATCTCCGCTGCAATTCCAGCAACATCCCTTTGGCAGATATGACGACTTGGTCAAAGGATTTGCTGCTATATATTCCCTATTCCCATGACCTGGAGTGCCTGTCTGATTGATTAAACTTGATATATTTCAGGAATTCTCTAGGATTCTCCTCTATTCTACACATTTGGACTTACTAACTATACCTCATACCCAGGGGTCAAATTGTTTATGGTCGAAAGCCTGTGAGGGCTGTCAGTTCTTTACTGTTACCGAGTCAGTGATTCCTTGATGGATGCTGCGAGGATGGTCCTCAGCACCACGTGGGAGATGTGCCCTCCTCCTGGCAGCTCCATTGTCGCCTTGGGTTCACACCCCGAGCTTCACGGGGAAAGGCATGCGTCCGTCTCATTCCTCACACTGTCCCAGGTACCTAGCCCCATGTGTCATTGTTTTGTCTGTTTGTCTGTCTGTTTTGGCCATGCCACTCGACATGTGGGATCTTCGTTCCCTGACCAGGGATCAAACCCATGCCCGCTGCAGTGGAAGCAGGGAGTCTTAACCACTGGACTGCCAGGGAAGTCCCCTGTCATTGTTTTCAACTTTTTCCATTCATTGAAAATAAGACACGCTGAGTTCACTGTTGCTGCTTCATACCTGGAGAAGTGAGGGCAGCACGCAGTTAAGGAAGAAGTGGTGTCATGGTGACAGCACTGTTGTCATGATGAAATAGTATGTGAGAAGTGCCTTCCTTGGTGCCCTGGCAGATAGAAACCCTCACCGATGATAGCGAGGGCTGTGCTAGTTGGTTACAGAGTGAGATTTAAAACACGGGGTCTCCCCATTTCTGAGGCCCCAGCAGTGATCCCCGCTGACGGGCCCATCCCCAGGCCGCACCTCTGTGACTGGGCCCTGCGTTCCATGCAGCTCAACTCTGAGTCCTCATGCTCCGGTCCTCTCCACAGTAAGCCTTGATTTGGTTGTCTGTAAACAGCGATAACAGAACCATGAGATGGAACGGAACAGTACTATGTGAACCCCAAATAGTGTGATACCAAAAGAAAAAAAAAAGCCTCTCTTTATGCTTTAGCTTTGAAGTGAGTCAGATCCCTTCGGATCACACCTTTGTCGAGAATCGTGTCATTTTAGAGCTGATAAAGCTATTGATGAGTAAATGCAAAACTTCTGGTACTTTTGCAAAGCAGCAGGGACACTTCAGCTGGTAAGCAGTACCGTCCTGTTTCAGGAGTAGTCTGGAGATAGGCAAGTTGTGAATTAGGTGAGGTTTTCAGAAGATGTCTCTCGTGTAAGATGCCATAAGGTCATCCGTTGGGCCATCAAAGGGATGACGTGAGAATCAGATGGGATAATATAGAAGAAGGATAAATCTATGAAAATGTGAATAGTTTGTGACTGGAGAGGTGAGCGAGCGATTTGACAGGCTGGTGGCCTGGCTGTGTGGCGACACACTGTCCCAGGGGCGCTCGCAGCAGCCTGGAGAGTATGGTGGTCCTCTGGGCAGTGAGCTATAACCAGGGGAGAGGAAACAAAGTCTTGCTGGTTTCTGTGATGCAGGAAGGATGGGTAGAAAGGAATTTTTTTTTTAATATTTATTATTCATTTATTGGGCTTGAGTCTTAGTGGCAGCATACAGGATCCCTTGTTGCGGTGCATAGACTCCGCAGTTATGACACAGGGGCTCAATAGTTGCAGCATGAGGGCCTGGTTGCTCCACTGGGTGTGGGATCCCAGCCCCACCATGCATGTTCAGTTAGTCATGTCTGACTCTTTGCAACCCAATGGACTGTAGCCTGCCAAACTTCTCTGTCTGTGGGATTTCCCAGATAAGAATACAGGAGTGGATTGCCATTTCCTCCTCCAAGGGAATCTTCCCAACCCAGGGATGAAGCCCACGTCCCCTGTACTGCAAAGCGATTCTTAACAACTGAACCACCAGGAAATGTCCCGAGAGGGATTTAAGTACAGGACAAGGGGCTAGCTTTCCTGTACAGGGTTGGATTTCAGCATATGCATTGGGGGGAGGAAGGGGCAATTCAGCCCTTAAGAGGCTGCTGCTTCTACCTGTTACAGCTTCGCAGATTGCAACAAGCTGTATGTCGTGCCTTCAATTGCCTAAGAATTGGCTATGACTCTGTTAGGAGAAGAGAGTTTAGAAGACAGAGGAATAGTTTGTGTATGTAGAAGTTGGTTTGAAGCTGGGTGAAGAAGCTGCTAGACTTCCGTTCTTCTCAGAAAGTCTGGACTGAGGAACATGGGTTCTGAGGCTGCCTAGCCCATAACCTACTGCTGAAATTAGGAAGAGGAGGGAAAAGAGATGGGTGTCTGGTGCATAGCCCCAAATCTTCCTATTAATTTCTTTTTTAAAAAATGTGTTTATTTATTTTTGGCTCTGCTGGGTCTTCATTGCTGTGAGCAGACTCTCTCCAGTTGCAGTGAGCGGGGGTTACTATCCAGTTGTGATGCACGGCTTCTCATTGTGGTGGCTTCTCTTGTTGTGGAGCATAGGCTTATTAGTTGCCCTATGGCATGTGGAATCTTCCCAGACCAGAGATCAAACTGATGTCCCCCACATGGCAAGGTGGATTCTTGAGGTGGTCCTCCCTGGACCACCAGGGGAGCCCTCGCCCCCAACCCCATTAATTCCTGTACTCAACCAAATTAGACCCAGTCCATACACATCTACCAGAGCAGCTTCATCATGCAAAGGAAATGCTGCTGGAGACTGCTCACACTACACATCCCAGCCTCAGGGGGCCGTGGGGAAGCCAGGGTCTGCGTGAGATCCCAGACAGAAGGAAGCACCTGGAAGCTGGGGCAGGCAAGAGGCACTGGGGCTAAAGGATTGGACAGAACACAGCAGCGGCAGCGGTGGTCTCGCACCAGGAAATCCTTCCCCATCGCAGGCTGACTCATCTGCCTCCTCTTCACCAGGCTCAGCTGGAGAAATCATTTGGTTTGCGAGTGACTGCTCAGAATGGGCTTCCTCGAGGGCTGTATTGATTGTGTTGTTCTTTTCGCTATTGCTGGTATTGAACTGGGAAGTCCATGCTAGATCCGCCTGAATGAGTAGCCCATTTACCTCACCTGACTGTTTCTCTACTGTTCTGCTATTTCATTTAAATTTTCCTGACAGTGGTTGAGTGTATTATCATCAGTTCTTGTTTGAGTTCTCGTGCCTACAGCGACTGGGGTGTATAGAGGTCTTATTTTCATTAACTAAACAACATGCTTTCTTGTCGCTTTGCTACTGAAAACATTGGTTTCCTTGTTCGTATTGGAAAAAAAAAAGAGGATAAACTTCTTACTAAAACAGTAACTATATTCATTTGTTTGTGTTAATCGCTCAGTTGTGTCTGATTCTTTGCGATATCATGGACTGTAACCCGCCAGGCTCCTCTGTCCATGGAATTCTCCAGGTAAGAATACTGGAGTGGGTAGCCATTCCCTTCTCCAAGGGATCTTCCCGACCCAGGGATCGAACCCAGATCTCCCACATTGCAGGTGGATTCTTGATTGTTGGAGCCACCAGGGAAACCCAAATACATTCATAACCCTGTTGAAAGCCTTTCACAGCATCTCTTATTTAGATGACCTCCACAGAGAGAGACAGTATTTTGAAAGTCTCAGAGGTGGAAGGTTCTTATTAGTAATCTGCTGGTGGGACTTTGCGTTGCTGCATGTTGCCAGCAGGGGTGGGTGGTTTACAGGCAATGGAAACACGCGGGTTCAGTGTTTGCTTCTTGTTCTGTCTTTTCTGTAACCTGGTTATATTCTCCAGTGCTTTGCAGCAGCTTCTGTTTCTCTTTTCCCCCAAAGGGGAAAAGAAATGTATATGATCATGATGTTTTGTGCTTGGCAGGTAAGCGCAAAGGTTTCTGCGGTGTCTGCCTACGCTTCTGGTTGAGATAAACTTTACATGACACATGGTGATTATTTTCCCTTTAGGAGGTGGAACCCTAGTCTAGGGGTAAAAATGTCAGTGATGTGGACACTTGGGTTCTTGGAAATGAAGAAACCACCCGGGTTCTCAATAAACAATAAATTGTAATGCATTAAAATCCTAAGAACAGCTACATGGCCAAGAGTTCATCTCATCCTTCTGGGGGTTTTTACCATTGCCTCTGAAATATTATGGCAATATTCCACAAATAGCTATCCCACGTACATTCTGATGTTTACTTTTAATCTACCACGCCCCAAAGAACTTAATTGTGGAATAAATGGACCAGGCATGGGAGTTTTGTCCTAATAACAACCTATAATTTTGTTTGATCGTGTTGAGCTGTAAACTGAGCTTTGATAGACCTGCATAAAATTGAATACCCAAGTTAATGTCAGAAGTTCAGAGAAGAAGTTTCTTTAGCCAAAACACAGACCCCTGGGAGAGAGCGCTGAGCACACAGACACAGAAAACCTCTTTGAGAAGGACTTGGTAGCGGCTGAAGCCAAGACACATGTGAGTGTCTGATATCAGGGACCGTTAAGAAGAATACAGAAGAGAATCCAACATTCTCATTTTTTAGGGCAAAGGCTTCCTTCTCCACAGATGAGAAAAACCTGGTCCCACACTGCTCTGATCAGTGGCTCTGGGTGCCATCCCCTGGGGAGAAAAATGATGCCAGATACTTGCCAAACCTACATTTGGGCTCTTGTTTGGGCTTGTCCAGCAGCTGTATAAAGGCATCTAGTTTTGTTTGGTTCTAATGACCTTCTAATTAGAAACATATACAAGTGTGTGTGTCTGCACAGGCAGTGTAATGTATGTGTAATTAACATACAATTTGTTATATGTTCAATTTTTAAGGTAATATGTTCATATGAGGTAGGGGATCAAATCCTGTATGTGGGTTAGTAATGAGTAAATTAGCCATCTCCCCCACCACCCCCCTGCCCCATGACAGTTTTCTTAACCAGAGACAACTGTCAGTTTCTTGTGTATCTTTTCCAGGTACATTTCTAGGCATATTTTTACTTTAATTTTATTTTCATAATCTTGCATTTTTTTAAATTAATTAATTTTAATTGGAGGATAATTACAATATTGTGATGGTTTTTGCCATACATCAACATAAATCAGCCACAAGTATACATATGCCACCCCCCCCCATCCTGAACCTCCCTCCCATCTCCCTCCCCAGCCTATCCCTCTGGGTTTTCCCTTTTAGTGCCCTGCTTCATCCGTCGAACTTGCACTGGTCATCTGTTTTATATATGGTAATGTACATGTTTCAATTCTGATGTCTCAAATTACCCCACCCTCGCTTTCTCCCGCTGAATATATTTATGTGGACCAGCATTCAAAAGTTAGAAAAGAATGTATAAAAGGTCCCCTCCTAACCCACTTTCCCTCCTTATAGGCAAGACGCAAAACCAATTTTTAAGATATAATAATATATGTACAGTCTTCCTTGGTGACTCAGTGGTAAAGAACCCACTTGCCAATGCAGGAGACATAGGTTCGATCCTTGGGTCGGTAAGATCCCCTGGAGAAGGAAATGGCAACCCACTCCAGTATTCATGCCAGGGAAATCCCATGGACAGAGGAGCTTGGCGGGGCTACAGTCCATGGGGACAATCATGACTTAGTGACTAAACAACAATGTATGCACATATGTATGTATATATTTCTCCTTTTTTTGCATCGGTTCAGTTCAGTTCCTCAGTCGTGTCCAACTCTGCGACCCCATGAATCCCAGCACGCCAGGCCTCCCTGTCCATCACCAACTCCCGGAGTCTACCCAAACCCATGTCCATTGAGTCGGTGATGCCATCCAGCTATCTCATCCTCTGTTGTCCCCTTCTCCTCCTGCCCCCAATCCTTCCCAGCATTAGGGTCTTTTCCAATGAGTCAACTCTTCGCATGAGGTGGCCAAAGTATTGGAGTTTCAGCTTCAACATCAGTCCTTCCAATGAGCACCCAGGACTGATCTCCTTTAGGATGGACTGGTTGGATCTCCTTGCAGTCCCAGGGACTCTCAAGAGTCTTCTCCAACACCACAGTTCAAAAGCATCAATTCTTCGGCACTCAGCTTTCTTCACCGTCCAACTCTCACATCCATACATGACTACTGGAAAAACCATAGTCTTGACTAGATGGACCATTGTTGGCAGAGTAATGTCTCTGCTTTTAAATATGCTATCTAGGTCGGTCATAACCTTCCTTCCAAGGAGTAAGCGTCTTTTAATTTCATGGCTGCAATCACCATCAGCAGTGATTTTGGAGCCCCCAAAAATAAAGTCTGACACTGTTTCCACTGTTTCCCCATCTATTTCCCATGAGGTGATGGGACCAGATGCCATGATCTTAGTTTTCTGAATATTGAGCTTTAAGCCAACTTTTTCACTCTCCTCTTTCACTTTCATCAAGAGGCTTTTAGTTCTTCTTCACTTTCTGCCATAAGTGTGGTGTCATATGCATATCTGAGGTTATTGATATTTCTCCTGGCAATTTTGATTCCAGCTTGTGTTTCTTCCAGCCCAGCATTTCTCATAATGTACTCTGCAAATAAGTTAAATAAGCAGGGTAACAATATACAGCCTTGACGTACTCCTTTTCCTATTTGGAACCAGTCTGTTGTTCCATGTCCAGTTCTAACTGTTGCTTCCTGACCTGCATACAGGTTTCTCAAGAGGCAGGTCAGATGGTCTGGTATTCCCATCTCTTTCAGAATTTTCTACAGTTTATTGTGATCCACACAGTCAAAGGCTTTGGCATAGTCAATAAAGCAGAAATAGATGTTTTTCTGGAACTCTCTTGCTTTTTCGATGATACAGAGGGTATTTGATCTCTGGTTCCTCTGCCTTTTCTAAAACCAGCTTGAACATCTGGAAGTTCACGGTTCACGTATTGCTGAAGCCTGGCTTGGAGAATTTTGAGCATTACTTTACTAGCGTGTGAGATGAGTGTAATTGTGTGGTAGTTTGAGCATTCTTTGGCATTGCCTTTCTTTGGGATTGGAATGAAAACTGACCTTTTCAGTTTGAGCATTCTTTGGCATTGCCTTTCTTTGGGATTGGAATGAAAACTGACCTTTTCCAGTCCTGTGACCACTGCTGAGTTTTCCAGATTTGCTGACATATTGAGTGCAGCACTTTCACAGCATCATCTTTCAGGATTTGAAATAGTTCAACTGGAATTCCATCACCTCCACTAGCTTTGTTCGTAGTGATGCTTTCTAAGGCCCACTTGACTCCACATTCCAGGATGTCTGGCTCTAGGTGAGTGATCACACCATCGTGATTATCTGGGTCGTTAAGATCTTTTTTGTACAGATCTTCTGTGTATTCTTGCCACCTCTTCTTAATATCTTCTGCTTCTGTTAGGTCCATACCATTTCTGTCCTTTATCGAGCCCATCTTTGTATGAAATGTTCCCTTGGTGTCTCTAATTTTCTTGAAGACATCTCTAGTCTTTCCCATTCTATTGTTTTCCTCTATTTCTTTGCGTTGATAGCTGAGGAAGGCTTTCTTATCTCTCCTTGCTATTCTTTGGAACTCTGCATTCAGATGGGAATATCTTTCCTTTTCTCCTTTGCTTTTCGCTTCTCTTCTTTTCCCAGCTATTTGTAAGGCCTCCTCAGACAGCCATTTTGCTTTTTTGCATTTCTTTTCCATGAGGGTGGTCTTGATCTCTGTCTCCTGTACAATGACATGAACCTCTGTCCATAGTTCATCAAGCACTCTGTCTATCAGATCTAGTCCCTTAAATCTATTTGTCACTTCCACTGTATAATCATAAGGGATTTGATTTAGGTCATACCTGAATGGTCTAGTGGTTTTCCGTATTTTCTTCAATGTAAGTCTGAATTTGGCGATAAGGAGTTCATGATCTGAGCCACAGTCAGCTCCCGGTTAATAGCTAGCAAATTATGCACAAAGACTTGATCTTGTTTTCTCCTGTAGTGTAGACAAGTCTATCTTATTTTTTGTGTGGCTATGTGGTATTTCATTCTATGGATTGACTATTACTAATTTACCCTGTCTCCTGTCTGTGTTCCCTTAGATTGTCAGTGATGATAGGCTGCAGGACTGGGGAACCTGTAAAACAAAGGAGGCATCTAGAGAACAGAATTTAAGGAGGCGCTTGCTTTCAGGATTGTGCTAATGCAGGGCCAACACTTGCACAAACCCAAGGGTGAGTGCCCTGTTAAATCCTGCATTCACTCTCCTCTTCCAGCTCCAAGCCCTGCTGTGCTCTTATAAATGGGCTGCAGTAAAATTGTTTGTACTTTTTTTTTTTTTTCACATAGTGTTGGGAAAATTCTCCAGTGTTAAAATGTTACAGTCAGCATGTATGCAGGTTGTCAAATTTGAGTAAAGGAAATCATTTACACTCCAGCCAACACTCTTAAGAGAGGCCGTTTACCTGTGCCCTCACCAACAAATTGTAGTATTAACACTTTTTGATTGTTGCCAATTGGATGAATAACACATCGAGAAGAATGTGGTCGAGCTAATTGTTTCAAGGATTGGGCCTGAAATTATTGTCTTGTTTCTCAACATAGAAACACGCGGAGTTCTAACTGCTGCTCCCTCTCTCTTCCCTGACTGTGTTCGCCTGCATCTGCTCTTGGCACTGACCAGGAGATGGTGTTCGCACCCTTTCCAAGTCCTAGCTGAGAACACAGGTTCTGGAGTCAGGCTGGGTTAACCCAGGCGGGATCTAAGTTTAGGCTTGCCAGATTTAGCAAATAAAAATATAGGAATATAAATACTGCATGGGACGTAATCTCCACACCACCACCACTACCCCCTGCCCCCCGCAAAAAAAAAAAAAAAAAACACATATTTGCAATTCACATGTAACTTGGGCAACCTGTATTTTATCTGGTATCCCTACCTGGGTTAAAATCCAACTGTGCCAGCTGTGAACTCTGTGACCTGGAATGAGGTTCTCAGCTGTGCCTCAGTTTCCTCATTTTTTCTGTTAATTCTACCCTATAGGGTTCTCATAGGAGCTGATGAGATCATCTGTGTAAAGTGCTTAGCTCAGTGCTGAGTACAGAACGGACCCTCCCTGCATCTACTTTGGTTTGTACAGTCTTCACTGTTCAACTTCCCAACAGGCACTAGGTTCTCCTTCTGGCCTCTGCCTTCACCCTGCTCTTCCCTTTGCCTCGGAAAGCTCCAGGCAAGAATACTGGAGTGGGTTGCCATTTCCCACTCCAGGGGATGGGCTTCCCCTGTGCCTCAACAGTAAGGAATCTACCTGCAAAATGCAGGAGATGCAGGAGATTTGGGTTTGATCCTTGGGTTAGGAAGATTCCCTGGAGGAGGGCATAGCAACCCACTCCAGTATTCTTGCCTGGAAAATCCCATGGACAGAGGAGCCTGGCAGGCTATCCCCATGGGAGCCATGGGGTCACAAAGAGTTGGACATGACTGAAGCAACTGAGCATGCAAGCATGCACTCCAGGGGACCTTCCCGACACAGGTGTCAAACCCACGTCTCTTGCATCTCTTGCATTAACAGGTGCATTCTTTACCACTGCACCACATGGGAAGCCCCCTCCCCACCTTCAGTAGGCACTCATTCTTCCAAAGCCTATTGATATTTGGTTTGCTTCCTCTGGGAAGGCTCTTGAATACCTCCCGACTAATCAGTTACCCCCACCTTGTTCTTCCCCAGGGCTCAGTGCTCCCATCACAAACTTCACAGCTCATCTGATGCCGTATGGCTGTTGCCTGTTTCCATGTGGGCCCCCTCCAGACTTTGAGCTCCATGAGAACAAAGATAATATCTTGCTTATTCTGGTGTGACCGTGACCTAACACACAGTAGGACAGCAGATATGCATCAAAGAAACACTTCAGTTCAGTTCAGTTCAGTCGCTCAGTCGTGTCCGACTCTCTGCGACCCCATGAACTGCAGCACGCCAGGCCTCTCTGTCCATCACCAACTCCCGGAGTCTACCCAAACCCATGTTCATCGAGTCGGTAATGCCTTCCAACCATCTCATCCTCTGTCGTCCCCTTCTCCTCCCGCCCCCAATCCTACCCAGCATTAGGGTCTTTTCCAATGAGTCAACCCTTCGCATGAGGTGGCCAAAGTATTGGAGCTTCAGCTTCAACATCAGACCTTCCAATGAACACCTAGGATTGATCTCTTTTAGGATGGATTGATTGGATCTCCTTGCAGTCCAAGGGACTCTCAAGAGTCTTCTCCAACACCACAGTTCAAAAGCATCAATTCTGCGGCGCTCAGCTTTCTTCACAGTCCAACTCTCACATCCATACATGACCACTGGAAAAACCATAGCCTTGACTAGACAGACTTTTGTTGGCAAAGTAATGTCTCTGCTTTTAAACATGCTATCTAGGTTGGCCATAACCTTCCTTCCAAGGAGTAAGCGTCTTTTAATGTCATGGCTGCAGTCACCATCAGCAGTGATTCTGGAGCCCAAAAAAGTGAAGTCTGACACTGTTTGCACTGTTTCCCCATCTCTTTCCCATGAAGTGATGGGACCAGATGCCATGATCTTAGTTTTCTGAACATTGAGCTTTAAGCCAACTTTTTCACTCTCCTCCTTCACCTTCATCAAGAGGCTCTTTAGTTCTTCTTCACTTTCTGCCATAAGTGTGGTGTCATCCGCATATCTGAGGTTATTGATATTTCTCCCGGCAATCTTGATTCCAGCTTGTGTTTCTTCCAGCCCAGCATTTCTCATGATGTACTCTGCATATAAGTTAAATAAGGAGAGTGACAATATACAGCCTTGAAGGACTCCTTTTCCTATTTGGAACCAGTCTGTTGTTCCATGTCCAGTTCTAACTGTTGCTTCCTGACCTGCATACAGGTTTCTCAAGAGACAGGTCAGATGGTCTGGTAGTCCCATCTCTTTCAGAATTTTCCACAGTTTATTGTGATCCACACACTCAAAGGTTTTGGCGTAGTCAATAAAGCAGAAATAGATGTTTTTCTGGAACTCTCTTGCTTTTTCGATGATCCAGCGGATGTTGGCAATTTGATCTCTGGTTCCTCTGCCTTTTCTAAAACCAGCTTGAACATCTGGAAGTTCACGGTTCACGTATTGCTGAAGCCTGGCTTGGAGAATTTTGAGCATTACTTTACTAGCACGTGAGATGAGTGCAATTGTGCGGTAGTTTGAGCACTCTTTGGCATTGCCTTTCTTTGGGATTGGAACGAAAACTGACCTTTTCCAGTCCTGTGGCCACTGCTGAGTTTTCCAAATTTGCTGGCATATCGAGTGCAGCACTTTCACAGCATCATCTTTGAGGATTTGAAATAGCTCAACTGGAATTCCATCACCTCCACTAGCTTTGTTCATAGTGATGCTTTCTAAGGCCCACTTGACTTCCCATTCCAGGATGTCTGGCTCTAGGTGAGTGATCACACCATCGTGATTATCTGGGTCGTGAAGATCTTTTTTGTATAGTTCTTCTGTGTATTCTTGCCACCTCTTCTTAATATCTTCTGCTTCTGTTAGGTCCATACCATTTCTGTCCTTTATCGAGCCTATCTTTGCATGAAATGTTCCTTTGATATCTCTAATTTTCTTGAAGAGGTCTCTAGTCTTTCCCAATCTGTTGATTTCCTCTATTTGTTTGCACTGATCGCTGAGGAAGGCTTTCTTATCTCTCCTTGCTATTCTTTGGAACTCTGCATTCAGATGAGAATGTCTTTCCTTTTCTCCTTTGCTTTTCGCTTCTCTTCTCTTCCCAGCTATCTGTAAGGCCTCCTCAGACAGCCATTTTGCTTTTTTGCATTTCTTTTCCGTGGGGATTTTCTTGATCCCTGTCTCCTGTACAATATCACGAACCTCTGTCCATAGTTCATCAGGCACTCTGTCTATCAGGTCTAGTCCCTTAAATCTATTTGTCACTTCCACTGTATATTCATAAGGGATTTGATCTAGGTCATACCTGAATGGTCTAGTGGTTTTCCCTACTTTCTTCAATTTAAGTCTGAATTTGGCAATAAGCAGTTCATGATCTGAGCCACAGTCTGCTCCTGGTCTTGTTTTTGCTGACTGTATAGAGCTTCTCCATCTTTGGCTGCAAAGAATATAATCAATCTGATTTCGGTGTTGACCATCTGGTGATGTCCACATGTAGAGTCTTCTCTTGTGTTGTTGGAATAGGGTGTTTGCTATTACCAGTGCGTTCTCGTGGCAAAACTCTATTAGCCTTTGCCCTGCTTCATTCTGTACTCCAAGGCCAAACTTGCCTGTTACGCCAGGTGTTTTTTGACTTCCTACTTTTGCATTCCAGTCCCCTATAATGAAAAGGACATCTTTTTTGGGTGTTAGTTCTAGAAGGTCTTGTAGGTCTTCATAGAACCGTTCAACTTCAGCTTCTTCGGCGTTACTGGTTGGGGCATAGGCTTGGATTACCGTGATATTGAATAGTTTGCCTTGGATACGAACAGAGATCATTCTGGCGTTTTTGAGATTGCATCCAAGTACTGCATTTCGGACTCTTTTGTTGACCATGATGGCTACTCCATTTCTTCTAAGGGATTCTTGCCCACAGTAGTAGATATAATGGTCATCCGAGTTAAATTCACCCATTCCAGTCCATCTTAGTTCGCTGATTCCTAGAATGCCAACGTTCACTCTTGCCATCTCCTGTTTGACCACTTCCAGTTTGCCTTGATTCATGGACCTAACATTCCAGGTTCCTATGCAATATTGCTCTTTACAGCATCAGACTTTGCGTCTATCACCAGTCACATCCACAGTTGGGTATCGTTTTTGCTTTGGCTCCATCCCATCATTCTTTCTGGAGTTATTTCCCCACTGATCTCCATTAGCATACTGGGCACCTACTGACCTGGGGGGTTCATCTTTCAGTGTCCTTTCCTTTTGCCTTTTCATACTGTTCATGGGGTTCTCAAGGCAAGAATACTGAAGTGGTTTGCCATGCCCTTCTCCAGTGGACCACAATCTGTCAGACCTCTCCACCATGACCCATCCGTCTTGGGTGGCCCCACACGGCGTGGCTTAGTTTCATTGAGATAGACAAGGCTGTGGTCCGTGTGATCAGATTAGCTAGCCGAAGACAAATAATTTCTTCTAGCCCCGCAATGCTTGGGACTTTTTAGATTTTTGCCTCTGGCTTTGAAAGAACACTGACTATATTTGGAGTTTCACTCTGAATTTCCTATTAACTTTTCATTAGGTTGTGTATTTAAAATCCCGAATTGGAACCAGTGATTGAGGGACCGAGCTGCCAGTGCCAGAATTCAAGTTATAAAGTTAAATCTTGAAGTAAAAAGAAGAACTCAAGACTTTCCTGGTGGTCTGGTGGGTAAGAATCCACCTGCCAGTGCAGGGGACACAGGTTCCATCTCTGGTCCGGGAAGATCCCACATGCCTGGGGGCAGCTAAGCCTGTGCACCACAAGAAAAGCCACTGCAGCGAGAAGCCCACACTCCACAACTAGAGAGTAGTTTCCACTCTCTGCAACTCAAGAAAATCCCAAGTGCAACAGCGAAGACCCAGTGCAGCCAAAAATAAACAAACAAATATGAAAGAGATGTTCATTCTAAGTAAGACCTTTTCATGCCTCTGGCACCCCAGAAGCTGTGAACAGAAATGAATTGTGCTCATTCCTTCCTCAGAGGGGACTTGCTCGTAACCGTCCTGGAGCTTCTGTGTTCTTGGACATGGTATTGGTTTGTCTTTTAACAGCATCAGCCTTAAGCAGTGTTTTATGTATACCAAGTGCCCCACAGCCTTTTGTTAAACAGAATATTTTATTATGTATGTACAGAACTTATAGCACCAAGATTGGCTCTAAAGAAGACAAATTCCAGGTAGAGGATCATGTTGGAGGGAAAAATAACTCATGTAAGATCTTGGCCAGCAGCTCCAAGTCCAGTTAATGGCAGAACGTCTTTCTCCTCCACATTTTCTTAGTCAAACAGGGTACAGTTTACATGTATTTTTACGTTCTCCTTTCTGGCCATTTCTAGTATCACAGCCCTGTTCCAATCTTTATTACCTCTTGGCTGAAAACCATAAAATCGCCTCCCTATTAGCCCCTCTTCCTCCATTTGCTTCCTTCTAAGCTCCTTCCAACTGCCTTTGGCATATGAATCTTCTTGAGGACATGATCCTCCTAACATGGTACCCCCTTCCCAGAACACATTAGGGCCCCACACCCTCACTGCCTCCCTCATTTCTACAGTGCAGGTGTACAGGTGGTCAGGACATTATTTTCAGAAGTACCTATCATCTTTGATCCCTGGGCATGGGCCAGCCTACTGGGTCACAGTCCAGTCCCAGAACAGTATGGCTGTGGGTGTATCTGCAATGACAGAAACTCAGACAGGATTTCCTTAAAAGCTATATGTTTCCTGAATGGTAGACCTTGAGCTTAGCTCCCCTTAATTCTGAGTTACCACAGGTTGATCCTAAACCCACTTGGAAACTCAGGAGACCCAGAATAGCCAGAACAACCTTAAAAAAGAACAAAATCAGAGGAGTCACACTTGCTCATTTTAAATTTACTAGAAGGGTATGGTAATCAAAACAGTGTGGTGCTGGCATAAGGATAGATATCAGTGGTATAGAATTGAGAGTCCAGGAGCAAGCCCTTGCATTTACGGTCAACTGATTTCTGACAGGGTTGCCAAGACAATTCAGTGGTGGATGATCTTTAAAATGGCATGGTGGATACAATTGAATATTCACATGTAGAAGGCTAGATTTGGACCCCTGCCTCAACACCATATACAAAATTTATCTCAAAATGTATTAAAGAACAAATCAAAGCTAACATCATAAAACTCTTAGAAAACATAGGCATATACCTTCATGGCTTTGTATCACACAGTAATTTCTTAGATATACTACTAAAAGCACAAATGACAAAAAAAAGAAAATAAGTAAATTGTACTTTATCAAACTTGAAAACTTTTGTGCTTCAAAGGACATTATCAAGAAAGTGGAAAGATAACAGATAACCCATGGAAAGGAGAAAATACTTGCAAATTATATATCTGATAAAGGACTAGTATCCTTAATATATAAAGAGCTCTTACAATTCAGTAATGAAAAGGCAAATAATGCAACTTAAAGATGGGCAAAGGATCTCAATAAGCATTTCTTCAAAGAAGATGAACAAATGGCCAATAAGCACATAGAAAGGTGTTCTACATCATTAGTCATTAGGTATATGCAAATATGCAGTACTTGGATGCAATCACAAAAACGACAGAATCTTACAATACATGGTCTTGAGTAGCTGACTTCTCTCACTTATCAGTATTTCCGAGGCTCATTCATGTTATAGCTGGCCATGACTCCGTTCAGTACTCCATTTCTTTACTGCTGAATGATATTCTATTGTACAGATGATATCTTGTTGACCTTATCCATTCATCAGTTGAGGAACATATGGACTATTTCCACTTTTTGGCTATTATGAATAATGCTGCTATAAACAACTATATACAACTGCTTGTGTGGATGTATGCTTTCATTTCTCTTGGGTATTTCTCTAGGAGTAAAACTGCTGGATCATATGGTAACTGTATTGTTAGTCATTTAAATAACGGCCAGACTGTCTCCCAAAACATCATTTTACATTTTACATTCTTACCAGCAATGTACAAGGGTCCTAATAATTTGCAATACTTATTATTGTCTTTTTGGTCAGAGCCATTCTAGTGGGTATAAAGTGGAATCTCATTGTGGTTTTTATTTGCATATCAGTTCAGTTCAGTTCAGTGGCTCAGTCATGTCCGAATCTTTGCGACCCCATGAATTGCAGCACACCAGGCCTGCCTGTCCATCACCAACTCCTGGAGTTTACCCAAACCCATGTCTATCAAGTTAGTGATGCCATCCAACCATCTCATCCTCTGTTGTCCCCTTCTCCTCCTGCCCCCAATCCTTCCCAGCATTAGGGTCTTTTCCAATGAGTCAACTCTTTGCATGAGGTGGCCAAAGTATTGGAGTTTCAGCTTCAACATCAGTCCTTCCAATGAACACCCAGGACTGATCTCCTTTAGGATGGACTGGTTGGATCTCCTTGCAGTCCAAGGGACGCTCAAGAGTCTTCTCCAACACCACAGTTCAAAAGCATCAATTCTTTGGCGCTCAGCTTTCTTCATCGTCCAACTCTCATATCCATACATGACCACTGGAAATACCATAACCTTGACTAGATGGACCTTTGTTGGCAAAGTAATGTCTCTGCTTTTAAATAAGATATTTAGGTTGGTCATAACCTTCCTTCCAAGGAGTAAGCGTCTTTTAATTTCATGGCTGCAATCACCATCAGCAGTGATTTTGGAGCCCCCAAAAATAAAGTCTGACACTGTTTCCACTGTTTCCCCATCTATTTCCCATGAAGTGATGGGATCAGATGCCATGATCTTAGTTTTCTGAACATTGAGCTTTAAGCCAACCTTTTCACTCTCCTCCTTCACCTTCATCAAGAGGCTCTTTAGTTCTTCTTCACTTTCTGCCATAAGTGTGGTGTTATCTGCATATCTGAGGTTATTGATATTTCTCTCAGCAATCTTGATTCCAGCTTGTGTTTCTTCCAGCCCAGCATTTCTCATGATGTACTCTGCATATAAGTTAAATAAGCAGGGTGACAATATACAGCCTTGACGTACTCCTTTTCCTATTTGGAACCAGTCTATTGTTCCATGTCCAGTTCTAACTGTTGCTTCCTGACCTGCATACAGGTTTCTCAAGAGACAGATCAGATGGTCTGGCAGTCCCATCTCTTTCAGAATTTTCCACAGTTTATTGTGATCCACACACTCAAAGGTTTTGGCGTAGTCAATAAAGCAGAAATAGATGTTTTTCTGGAACTCTCTTGCTTTTTCGATGATCCAGCGGATGTTGGCAATTTGATCTCTGGTTCCTCTGCCTTTTCTAAAACCAGCTTGAACATCTGGAAGTTCACGGTTCACGTATTGCTGAAGCCTGGCTTGGAGAATTTTGAGCATTACTTTACTAGCATGTGAGATGAGTGCAAATGTGTGGTAGTTTGAGCATTCTTTGGCATTGCCTTTCTTTGGGATTGGAATGAAAACTGACCTTTTCCAGTCCTGTGGCCACTGCTGAGTTTTCCAAATTTGCTGGCATATCGAGTGCAGCACTTTCACAGCATCATCTTTGAGGATTTGAAATAGCTTAACTGGAATTCCATCACCTCCACTAGCTTTGTTCATAGTGATGCTTTCTAAGGCCCACTTGACTTCCCATTCCAGGATGTCTGGCTCTAGGTGAGTGATCACACCATCGTGACAGGGAAGCCTGGCGTGCTGCAGTCCATGAGGTTGCGAAGAATAGGACACAACAGAGTGACTGAACTGAAATGACACCCCAATACAAAATAAAAAGTTTAAAGTTTGAAGAAGAAAAAAGATGAGCCTCTCTTGCGCAGGTTTTTCAGAACTTTCTATTCCCCAACCTGGAGGCAATGTGTTGATGTGGAGTCTATGACTCCTGGGTTTGGACCTTGGCTCTTGCCCTTTACAAGAGTCTTGTGTGGCCTTGACTAAGTCACCCAGGTCCTCTGAGCCTCGGAATTAAAAAAAAAAAGAATTTTTAGAAAACACCTTCCTGGTCTTTTCTCTATTTTCTTTCTTTCTGAGAGTGAAGAACTTGTCTTACACATTGGCCTTGTCATTTGTTTTATATTTGTTTCCATTAAAATTTTATTTATACTTGTTTACTCAACAAGATCTAATTCTAGTGCATTTGTTATGTTTTAAATATCTTGATTGTTTTTCTGATTATAAAAGTAATTCATGGTCATTATAAGAATTCAGACTTCACAGGAAACTGAAATGAGTTCTGTCATTCCAGTCCCCCACAGATAATTACTATTAATAGTTTGTCCATATTTTTCCAGAAATTTTTTCTCTGAACATACTAATTATTGACTTATTTTCAACCGAATTACTTATACTAGTTCTTGCAACTTAACTGTTTTCACCTAACTTTTCTGCCCAAGCCATAGTTTCGCAAGTCTTAGCAGTATATATTTACTTATCTGTTTATTATATATTTATATGATATATTTATACACAAATATACACTTTTATTATACACATTTATCTGTTCTTTATTCCACAATAAGGACATACTCTCTATTGATGAACATTTAAGTCATTTCACCTTTTTATATCTTCTCAAATAAATCTCCCTAGTTGCTCAGATGGTAAAGAATCTGTCTCCAATGTGGGAGACCTGGGTTTGATCCCTGGGTCAGCAAGATCCCCTGGAGAGGGAATGGCTTCCAACTCCAGTATTCTTGCCTGGAGAATTCCCTAGCCAGAGAAGCCTGGTGAGCTGCAGTCCATGGGATCGCAAAGAGTTGGACACAACTGGGGGGCTAACACTTTCACTTCTCAAATGATACTACAGTGAATAGTCATGTCTTGCACACGAGTATATTTCTGTATGATAAATTCTTACAAATGGAATTGCTTGGACACTAGATATAATGAATGTATTTCTAACTGTGCCCTGCAAAGAGTTTCAGTTTATGATATTAGCCGTTTAGTAGATACCTGAATGTGATTGCTCTGTTTCCAACCTTCATGTGACAAAGGGCCACCTCTGATGGTGTTTCCAGAGATGTCTTGGGGGCTGGCGTTGGAAGTTCTTGTCTGTGGCAGGGCTCTCCCTCAGTACCAGTGTCTTAGCGTTGTCCATCCATTCATCCATCTTTCATCAGTGCCATCTGGCCTCCAGACCACAAACAAATTGCCAGGTAAAGGCGAGCTGGATGGTCTCCCCACTCATGGGCCAGGGTGTCAGCATGCACATGTGTGCTGTCCTTTCCTGCACAGCTCAGGGGTGAGCAGCAGAGCCAGGGGCCCGTCAGCCTGAGAATGAAGACACCAGGGAGATCTAAGATGACCTAAGGTCTCACATTCCTCCTCCTCACCTTATTACTGGGAGGGCTGGGTGGGGAGAGAGAGAGGGCTCAGAGATAGGCAGGTGAACACACACTACACATCGGGCACTTAAGGCATGATCTCATTTATCTGACAGCATCTCCATAAAGGAGGTGATAAAATTTCCATTTTAAGGGCTAGAGAACTGAGGCTGAGAAGGGATTCTGCCCAAAGGGCACCCCTCACAAAGGCAGACTCTAAATTCAGAGCCTACCTGTGCTTTGGCTTGAAATGCCAACTCCAGTATATAAGTGGAATCATACAATATTTGTCTTTTTGTCATTGGCAAGTTATCCTTAGCATAATATCCTCAAGACTGTTCCATGTTGTAACTTATATTAGACGTTCCTTCCTTTTTAAAGCTGAATTGTGTGTATATACCACATTCCGGTTATCTCCTCATTCACTGATGGACATTTGGGTTTCCACGTTTTAACTATGGTGAATAATGCCGCTATGAACATTAGTGTACAGATATCTCTTCAAGACCATGCTTTCAACTTTGGGGGGCATATACCCAGAAATGGAATTGCTGGATCATATGCTAATTCTATTTTTAAGTTTTTGAGGAGCCACCATACTGTTTTTCATAGCAGATGGACCACTTTATGTTTCTAGTAACAATGTACAAAGTTAGCATTTCTCCACATCTTCACCAACACTTGTTATTTTCTGTTTTTTTGTTTGTTTATTGTGACCATCTTAATGGATTTAAGGTGGTATCCCATTTTGGTTTTTAATGGCATTTCCCTAAAAGATGCTTGCTCCTTGGAAGAAACGCTGTGACAAACCTAGACAGCATATTAAAAAGCAAAGACATTACTTTGCCAACAAAGGTCCATCTAGTCAAAGCTGTGGTTCTACAGTAGTCATGTATGGATGTAAGAGTTGGACCATAAAGAAACCTGAGCACCAAAGAGTTAATGCTTTTGAACTGTGTGTTGGAGAAGACTCTTGAGAGTCCCTTGGACAGCAAAGAGATCAAACCAGTCAATCCTCAAGGAAATCAACCCTGACTATTAATTGGAAGGACTGATGCTGAAGCTGAAGCTCCAATACTTTGACCACCTGATGGGAAGAGCTGACTCATTGGAAAAGACCCTGATGCTGGGAAAGATTGAAGGCATGAGGAGAAGGGGACAACAGAGGATGAGGTGATTGGATGGCATCACTGACTCAGTGGACCTGAGTTTGAGC
Source organism: Giraffa tippelskirchi (assembly GCF_054371585.1). Classification (NCBI taxonomy): domain Eukaryota; kingdom Metazoa; phylum Chordata; class Mammalia; order Artiodactyla; family Giraffidae; genus Giraffa; species Giraffa tippelskirchi. The sequence goes on from NC_137287.1 coordinate 29,982,593, forward strand.
AAGATCCAGGAGTTGATGATGGACAGAGAAGCCTGGTGTGCTGCAGTCCATGGGGTCACAAAGAGTTGGACACGACTGAGCGACTGAAACTACTGAACTCAATGACTAGTGATGTTGAGCATCTTTTCATGGGTTTATAGACCATTTTTGTATCCTCTTTGAAAGTGTCGCTTCAGTCCTTTACCTACTTTAGTGTCAAATTGTTTGTTGTTGTTGAGTTTTAGGAGTTATATATATATTCTGGATATTGTGCCTTATCTGATACATAAGTTGAAAATATTTTCTACCATTCTGTAGGTTGTCTTTTTACTCTGTTGATGTCTTTCGATGTACAGAAGTTTTAATTGTCATGAAGTTTAATTTGTCTTTTTTTTCTTATGTTACCTGTACCAAAACATCAACTTTTATACTGAAAAAAAGCTTTTCATTTTTATCTCTAATCTATTTCTTCCCTAGTCTTTTCCATGTCAATAAATGACATGGCTAATCTTCTAGTTGCTCAAATGTCTGGGAATTATGTTTGAATCCTTCTCCTTCATGTAGTCAATACAGTGAAGATTCCTCTAGTTTATACCTCCTAAATATCTCTTAAATCCTTCTACTTATACCTTCATCTCTTCATTGCCAGTATATAGAAATAAAGTTAATTTTTATATGTTGATTTTTCATACAATAACCAAGCTAATTTCCCTTATCAATTTTAGGAGACTTTTTTCTTTCAAGATTTCTTGGGATTTTTCTATGGAGACAGTCATATCTTCTGAGAATAGATGGTTTTATTTCTTCTTTTCCAATCTGTATGCTTTTTATTTATTTTTTCTTACCATATTACAGTGGTTAGCACTTCCAATGTAATGTTGCACTCAATTGGTGAGAGCAGACAATCTTGCCTGGTTCCTAGTCATAAAGCATTAAGTATAGGTTAGCCTTAGGTTTTTTACACATGTCCTTTATCAAGTGAAGGATGTTTATTTCTCTTCAGCTAAGAGGTTTTTATCAATGTATTTTAAGGCTGATCTGAAGGCAACAAGATAATCTCTTCTTTGATGAATATTGACAATAATTAGTTACGCATTTCATAGTACCACATGTTAAAAATTCAAAGTCAATAAATGGTATAAATAGTATTTTGTTATTATTTTTTATAATATTCTTTACCTCCTGGTTTACTTTTAATTTATTGCATTAAATTGTTAAGAAAGGTATTTTAAACACATGATAGCTCTCCACACTGCCCTTGCCAGTCCCACGCAGTTATCCTCAGCACGTAGCAGCTGTGTGCTGACCTTGGGTCCCTGCTCTCTCAGTGGGTCTCTGTACCCACTTCTCAGCAGATGCCCCTCATCCAGTTCCAGCCCAGAACAATCCTTCTCCTTCTCTCTTTGAGTCATTTTTTACAGTTCTTCATTAGCCAGAGTCATTTATTTTTCTACCTCACTCCCTGTCTTCTTGGTAAAGCACAGAGCCTTGCTTAATAAACATCTCACGGGAGCTCTGGATCCTTGGCCAGGTTTCCATTTTTTTCTCCTCCTGGTGCTCGTGAGGTTTGGCTTTGGGCTTTGCTACAATATTATGACTTTTTTAGGAAGCTGTGCTAAGGTGTGCTATAAGCTATGTTAATTCTAAGGTGTTGTTGTTGTTCTCACCCTAAAGAAATTCTGATATCCACAAATGAGCATGTTTAGCATAATGCAGATGTTTTCATTCAACTTGGGTTTTTACCATCTAGAATTTACTCTTTTACTTTGAAATTCTTACCTAAAAATTATTTATATTCCTGGAGAATGTTTTCATTCCTTCAGAAATGATTTTCTTTCCCCTTTTTGGCCACACTGCTTGTCTTCTGGAATCTTAGTTCTCCAACCAGGGGTGGAACTCATGCCTCATGCAGTGAAAGTATGGAGTCCTAACCACTGGACCTCCAGGGAAGTCCAAAAAAATGATACACTGATTGCTATGTGTACACAGTTGGGTTATTGATAAAGAGGGAAGAATTAATACATTCAGATGTGAGGGTGGAGGGAAGACAGATAACATTTTGCATACCTGTTTGTACCAAAGTCTGGAATCATCATGGTAGGAATTCTTACAGCTGCACTGAGGTGTGGGGATTTTCATGCCTATTTCTCACATGATGAGGCCGAGGCTCAGAGGACCTGGGTGACTTAGTCAAGGCCACACAAGACTCTTGTAAAGGGCAAGAGCCAAGGTCCAAACCCAGGAGTCATAGACTCCACATCAACACGTTGCCTCCAGGTTGGGCTATAGAAAGTTCTGAAAAACCTGCGCAAGAGAGGCTCATCTTTTTCTTCTTCAAACTTTAAACTTTTTATTTTGTATTGGGGTATCATTTCAGTTCAGTCACTCTGTTGTGTCCTATTCTTCGCAACCCCATGGACTGCAGCACGCCAGGCTTCCCTGTCCATCACCAACTCCTGGAGCTCGCTCAAACTCTTGTCCATCGAGTTGGTGATGCCATCCAACCATCCCATCCTCTGTCATCCCCTTCTCCTCTTGTCTTCAATCTTTCCCAGCATCAGGGTCTTTTCCAATGAGTCAGTTCTTCGCATCAGGTGGCCAAAGTATTGGAGCTTCAGCATCAGCCCTTCCAATGAATATTCAGGACTGATTTCCTTTAGGATTGACTGGTTTGATCTCCTTGTAGCCCACGACTCTCAAGAGTCTTCTCCAACACCACAGTTCAAAAGCATCAATTCTTTGGTGCTCAGCTTTCTTTATGGTCCAACTCTCACATCCATACATGACTACTGGAAAAACCATAGCCTTGACTAGATGGACCTTTGTCGGCAAAGTAATGTCTCTGCTTTTTAATATACTGTCTAGGCTGATCATAGCTTTTTTTCCAAGGAGCAAGCATCTTTTAATTTCATGGCTGCAGTCACCATCTGCAGTGATTTTGGAGTCCAAGAAAAGAAAGTCTCTCACTGTTTCCATTGTTTCCCAGTCAGTTTGCCATGAAATGATGGGACCGGATTCGATGATCTTCGTTTTTTGAATGTTGAGCTTTAAGCCAGCTTTTTCACTCTCCTCTTTCACTTTCATCAAGAGACTCTTCTTCAGTTCCTCTTTTCTTTCTGCCATAAGGGTGGTATCATCTGAATACCTGAGGTTATTGGTATTTCTCCCAGCAATCTTGATTCCAGCTTGTGCTTCATCCAGCCCAGCATTTCACATGATGTACTCTGCATATAAGTTAAATAAGCAGGGTGACAATATACAGTCTTGACGTACTCCTTTCCCAATTTGAAACCAGTCCATTGTTACATGTCCGGTTCTGATAGCTGCTTCTTGACTTGCATACAGATTTCTCAGGATGCAGGTAAGGTGGTTTGGTATTCCCATCTCTTTAAGAATTTTCCACAGTTTTGTTGTGATCCACACAGTCAAAGGCTTTAGCATAGTAAATGAAGCAGAGGTAGATATTTTTTCTGAAATTCTCTTGCTTTTTCTATGATCCAATGGATGTTGGCAATTTGATCTCTGGTGCCTCTGCCTTTTCTAAATCCAGCTTGAACATCTGGAAGTTCTCCATTAACGTATGGTTGTAGCCTAACTTGGAGAATTTTGCATTACTTTGCTAGTTTGTGAGATGAGTACAATTGTGTGGTAGTTTGAACATTCTTTGGCATTGCCTTTCTTTGGGACTGGAATGAAAACTGACCATTTCCAGTCCTGTGGCCACTGCTGAGTTTTCCAAATTTGCTGACATATTAAGTGCAGCACTTTCACAGCATCATCTTTGAGAATTTGAAATAGTTCAACTGGAATTCCATCACCTCCACTAACTTTATTCGTAGTAATGCTTCCTAAGGCCCACTTGACTTTGCACCCCAGAATGTCTGAGTGATCACACCATCATGGTTATCTGGGTCATGAAGAGCTTTTTTTGTACAGTTCTGTGTATTCTTGCCACCTCTTCTTAATATCTTCTGCTTCTGTTAGGTCCATACCATTTCTGTCCTTTATTTTGCCCATCTTTGCATGAAATGTTCCCTTGGTATCTCTAATTTTCTTGAAGAGATCTCTAGTCTTTCCCATTCTGTTGTTTTCCTCTATTTCTTTGCATTGATCACTGAAGAAGGCTTTCTTATCTCTCCTTGCTATTCTTTGGAACTCTGCAGTCAGATGAGTATATCTTTCCTTTTCTCCTTTGCCTTTTGCTTCTCTTCTTTTCTCAGCTATTTGTAAGGCCTCCTCAGACAACCATTTTGCCTTTTTGCATTTCTTTTTCTTGGGGATGATTTTGATCACTGCCTCCTGTACAATGTTATGAACCTCTGTCCGTAGTTCTTCAAGCACTCTTGCCTATGAAATCTAATCCCTTGAATCTATTTGTCACTTCCACTGTATAATCGTAATGGATTTGATTTAGGTCATAACTAAATGGGTTGGAAAGATCCTCCAGAGAAGGGAAAGGCTACCCATTCCAGTGAACCGAGAACCTCCAGATGTTCAAGCTGGATTTCAAAAAGGCAGAGGAACCAGAGAGCAAATTGCCAATATCCATTTGATCATAGAAAAAGCAAGAGAATTTCAGGGTGCAAAGAGTCGGACACAACTGAATGACTATCGCTTTCACTTTCCTTTGAAATATCCTAGTTGTTTTCCCTACTGTTTTCAAATTATGTCTGAATTTGGCAATAAGGAGTTCATGATCTGAGCCAGAACCAGCTCCTGGTCTTGTTTTTGCTGACTGTATAGAGCTTCTCCATCTTCGGCTACAAAGAATATAATCAGTCTGATTTCGGTATTGACCATCTGGTGATGTCCATGTGTAGAGTCTTCTCTTTTGTTGTTGGAAGACAGTGTTTGCTATGACCAGTGTGTTCTCTTAGCAAAACTCTATTAGCTTTTGCCCTGCTTCATTTTGTACTCCAAGGCCATACTTGCCTGTTATTCCAGGTATCTCTTGACTTCTTGCTTTTGCATTCCTATCCCCCATGATGAAAAAGACATCTTTTTTTGTCTTAGTTCTAGAAGGTCTTGTAGGTCTTCATAGAACTGTTCAACTCCAGCTTCTTCAGTATTAGTGGTAGGAGCATAGACTTGGATTACCATGATATTGAATGGTTTACCTTGGAAACAGAGATCATTTTTCATTTTTGAGATTGCACCCAAGTACTGCATTTCAGACTCTTTTATTAACTATGAGGGCTATTCCCTTTCTTCTAAGGGATTCTTGCCCACAGTGATAGATATAATGGTCATCTGAATTAAATTTGCCCATTTCATTCCATTTTAGTTCACTGATTCCTAACATGTCGATGTTCATTCTTGCCATCTCCTGTTTGACCACTTCCAATTTGCCTTGATTCATGGACCTAACATTCCAGGTTCCTATTGAATATTGTTCTTTACAGCATCAGACTTTATTTCCATCACCAGTCACATCCACAACTGGGCATTATTTTTGCTTTGGCTCCGTCTCCTCATTCTTTCTGGAGCTATTTCTCTGCCCTTCTCCAGTAGCATATTGGGAAACTACTGACCTGGGAAGTTCATCTTTCAGTTACTATTCACGGGGTTCTCAAGGCAAGAATACTGAAATGTTTTACCAGTCCCTTCTCCAGTGGACCACATTTTGACCGAACTCTCCACCATGACTCGTCTGTCTTGGGTGGCCCTACATGGCATGGCTCATAGTTTCATTGAGTTAGACAAGGCTGTGATCCATGTGATCAGTTTGGTTATTTTTTTTGTGATTGTGGTTTTCAATCTGTCTGCCCTCTGATGGAAAAGGGTAAGAGGCAGTATTGGGGTATAGCTGATTAACAATGTTGTGATAGTCTCAGGTGGACAGCTGGAGGACTCAGCCATACATAGACATGTATCCATTCTCCTCCCAGCCCCCCTCTCATCCAGGTGGGCACATAACATTGAGTAGAGTTCCACGTGCTATACAATATGTAGTTGTTGGTTATCCATTTTTAACATAGCAATGTGTACATGACCTTCCCAAACTCCCTAATTATCCCTTCCCCCTGGCAACCACAAGTTCATTTTCTAAGTCTGTGAGTATTTCTGTTTTGTAAGTAAGTTCATTTGTGTCATTTCTTTTTAGATTCCAAGTATAAGGAATGTCATACGATATTTCTCCTTCTCTATCTGACTTGTTTTGTTTAGTATAACTCTCTCTGTGTTCATCCATGTTGCTATAGATGGCATTATTTCATTCTGTTTTATGGCTGAGTAATATTCCATTGTGTGTATGTATACACACCACATCTTCTTTATCCATTGAGAGGCTCGTTTCTGATTGAGGGGATCCAGGGAAGATGGACTTCATGTGTTTTAACAGGTTATTGGGGATTATTTGTGATTGTCGAAGAGCAACATCCTTCTGAAGTTTGGAAATAAACAGACATCCTATTATGTGTAATTCACAGCTCTTCACTATAAATTGCTTTCTAGACAAGGCCTCCTTTCCAAGTTTTGAATCAAGTTGTTTGTTTGAGGTGTTCACTTTGAACTTCCCTGTGCATGGTCATTAGCTGCTTAAACGTTCTTTGTGTCTGGCTTAGGCCGTGTGTGAAGCACTGTGATGAAATGCTTTTGAAAATCAAGAATGGGCGAGATTCTGCGCTCCAGTGTATTATAAAGTCCTCGTCCTAATGGATCAGGACGCTGTAATGAGAACCCACACTCATAGCTGGAGTGCCAAGTTCAAGTCCCTCACTGGTTGTCAACTGAGTTAATGCTCGAACACTTTTTAGAACAGTGCCTGGCCTGGAGTAAGCACTCAGTAAATATTGGCTAGTACTGAGCACCAGAAAATATCCCCAAGTCAATGGAAAGGAGACAGTTGTGGTGGCTTTGAGGTGTTTTAGAAAATGGGTTATGAAAAGTAGTGATAAATTCCTCTTGATTCATAGAGTCCCTTTGAGATGGTTTGTCCTATTCGAGGTCATAAAGGATTCATCCTCTGTAACCAGCAGTCTGTTCACCTGGGAAAGGAACTGACCAATGGGGTCTTAGAGGGCATTAGAATCAACACAGCACAGTCCAAGGTCAGCTAAGGAAGCAACATTAGTCAGTGGCCTCTTCAAATCAGGAGCCCCAGGGTCAGGCCAGACTAGTGACGAGGCAGATGCTGACTACAGGCAAATCCAGCACCACTGAGGAAGAGGCTTCCTGGTCCCCAGTGCCAAGCAGGACCTGCTCTTCTCCTCACCTGAGCTCTTACTGTGGGTCAGCCAGCCTTTCTCCAGAAAATTCCACTCACCCCAGGATTGGGATCTGCTGTAAATACAGCCACCTGACTGGCCTCCCCCGAATCTTCTTTAATCCTTAGGATCCCGGGGCTAAGGATTTTTTAAAAATTCTTTTAAAAAAAAAAAAAGAAAATAATAAGCTTTTAAAATCTAATTCTTTTTTTTTTTATTTTATTTATTTATTTATTTTTGGCTGTGCTGGGTCTTTGTTGCTATGCAGGCTTTTCTCTAGTTGTGGGGAGCAGGGGCTACTCTCGAGTTGTGGTGTGAGGGATTCTCATTGTGATGGCCTCTCTTGTTGTGGAACACAGGCTCTAGGGCGCACAGGCTTCAGTAATTTCAGCACATGGGCTCAGTAGTTGCAGTTCCCAGCCTCTAGAGCACAGGCTAAATAGTTGTCAGGCACAGGCTTGGTTGTTCCACAGCACGTGGAATATTCCCAGACCAGGTATCAAACCCATGTCTCCTGCATTGTCAGGGAGATTCTTTACCCCTGAGCCACCAGGGAAGCCCTAAAATTTAATTCTTTTTTAAAATGAAAATGATACATAAGCTTGCAAAAAGTGAGGAAGAAACTTTTAAAATATAGTACAAAGGGTTTTAAACCAAATATGAAAGTTTCCTTCACGCCCCACTTCCGTTTCCTAGCTTTAACCAGAGTTAATAGTTTCCGTTGTATCTTTGGAAAAGTTCTATCCATAAGATATGAATTATGTATAAGCCTTTCTAAACTGTGTATAATTTTTACCCCTTCGTGTCTTTGCTTTTTAATTTAATTTATATTACAGATCTTTCCAGAACATCAATATAGATCTACCTGTTTCTTTTTTAAAATTTATTTTATTAGGATTAAACATAAAAATATTTCTGTGACATATGGGAATTCTGAACTCTGAAGCATCTTAACAACGTAGCTAAAAGTAAGTGAACACCAGACTTGGCAGAATTATAAGGAGAAATGGATTGATCCATAATTACAGTGGTGACCTAACCAAGTCTTTTGGAAACTGATATAGATTCAATAGGCCAAGAGCAAAGAATAATGACATGGGAAATTTGAATCACCCCATTAACACATTTGATTGAGTGGAAATATGAGGGACTCCACGTTCAACAGTTAGAGAATGCACATTCTTTACATACTCTCATGGGATATTTAGAAAAACAGGCCTATACTTGGCCATAAAGGAAATCTCAGGGCTTCCCAGGTGGCTTAGTGGTAAAGAATCCACCTGCCAAGTAGACCCAGGGTGGGTCTGATCCCTGGGTTGAGAAGATCCCCTGGAGGAGGAAATGACAACCCACTCCAGTATTCTTGCCTGGGAAATCCCGTGGTGTCACAAAAAGTCAGACATGACTTAGCTACCTAACAGCAAAGGAAATTTCACTACTGCTAATCTCCTTGTGGTCGTAATTTCTGAAATGGCTTTGTCTTTTCCCTCTCTTTCTTGCCTGAGTTGGTTCTCTCTCTCTCTCTCTCTCTCTCTCTCTCTCTCTCTCTCTCTCTCTCTCTGTCATGTCTGACTGTTCTGTGACCCCATGGAGGTCAGTAGCCCAACAAGCTCTGAGTTAGTTGTAGCAGTTCCTATTTCACATCTGCCTATTTTCTGACCTTCTAGACCATACCTCTGCTTTATGGTCTTGGCTGTAATTGCTTTGTAGAGATTTTTCTGCTTTCTTTTTAATTCATGATGGAAATGGAATGTGGGGTATAATTTTCATCTGCTCGTGGCAGGATTTTTCAGGTGAGTTTTTAATCATCCCTTGTGAAGGTGGACTGCTCTCTTTCACTGTTTCTCTTTTGCTCTCTTTGCAGGGTGCTGAGCTTATTCCCTATCAGGAATTCTGTTCTTTCCCCACTCTAGTTTTCTCAGTCATTTTTGGTAATATCTGATACAGATGGGTGTGCTGCTGTAATTTACTTGACAGAATATCTGACTCACCAGTTTGAAAGGAAAGGTTTGTGTCTCTGACTCACAGTTCACCCGGGTAACTAAGTCAGTACCTTACACATCGTGGGTACTCGATAAATATTTGTTGAATAAATTAACACAAAAAGAAACAGATCTGAGGTTACATTGGTCATTTCAAAACCCATTTATTAAGGCTTTAATACATTATTACAGGGAGTGTGGAAGCCAGGAATCTGAGGGATGGGGGAACCCCACTCTGTCCAAACAGTCATCTCCATGATGACTCTGGAGTCCCAGGGAGAATGTGCTTCACCTTAGGACACTGAGCCCCTGAACTCTTAGACACTATTGTGTGCGTGGTAAGTCAGTTCAGTTGTATCCAACTGTTTGCAACCCTGTGGACTGTAGCCTACCAGGCTCCTCTGTCCATGGGATTCTCCAGGCAGGAGTACTGGAGTGGGTTTCCATGCCTTCCTCCAGGGGATCTTCCCAGCCCAGGGATCAAACCTGCATCTTTCTGCGGCTCCTGCACTGCAGGCAGACTCTTTACCACTGAGCTACCCGGGAAGCCCCTAGACACTGTCGGTAGAATATAAAATAGGCTTCCTCCATAAGAGGGAGGTTTGGCAGGATGCATAGGCCAGTTGGTGTAGCCATTTGGATTCAAAAATTTTTCCCATAAAGATGGTCACGCAGTCTACAGAGTCATGTGTATTGTGAAAAAAAAAAAAATTTAAATACCTGTTGTTGGAGATTAGCATTCACAACTGGGTCCACACACCTCAGGGGTACATTTGATGACCCCTTGAAACAGGGCAGAAACTATTTCTATTTATTTTCTAAATGAAACATAGAAATTCAGCTTCACTAACATTTACAATTAGAATGAGCCTGCACCATCAGCTCAGTCAGTAACCTTGGGTCGGGTGGCCACCTAGCTGCTGAATGTCCCTGGGAAGGGGGACAGAGGTTCCTCACCTCGTGTGTTGATTTGTTTTTAGCATGAGTGCTCTTTGCAGTTTCCATGGGTCCTGTTGAGTGGATTTCTAGACTATTCTCTCTTATTTGATGTTAGCAAAGGCACGAACAACCTCGGCCATTTCAGAACAGGGCCCTCTCTTGCAGGGAGGCCCTGGCGGAAGGAGCAGACAGAGGACCTGCAGCGGGTGCTCAGGACCGTGGACAGCGACATCCCGCTGGTCCTGGTCAGCGGCAACCACGACGTGGGCAACGTCCCCACCCCCGAGACCATCGCAGAGTTCCAGCGGACTTGGGGAGACGACTACTTCAGCTTCTGGGTCGGGGGTGTCCTGTTCCTCGTTCTCAACTCCCAGTTCCTGTACGACGCCTCCAGCTGCCCCGCCCTGAAGCAGGAGCACGACCACTGGCTGGACCAGCAGCTGCGCACCGCGGGGCAGCGCGCCTGCCGGCACGCCGTGGTCTTCCAGCACATCCCGCTCTTCCTGCAGAGCATTGGCGAGGACGACGACTACTTCAACCTCACCAAGTCCGTGCGGAAGGAGATGGCAGACAAGTTCGTGGAGGCAGGTAGGCCTGGGGCTGCGGGGAGGGGGCGGGGGGAGCGTGGTCTGGAGACGAGGCGTCCAGATCCTTCTCCAGGCTGAGGGGAGAGAGGGCGGGGCCTTGGACCGAACTGGGTTCTCACCCAGCTCTGCCACTGGTGGCCGTGTGACCTTAGCCTGCGAGCCTCAACTTCCTCGTCTGTCAAGTAGGAACAGCGGAGGCAGCTCTCGCAGGATGGCTCTGACACTTCAGTGAGAAGACGGCCCCGACCGCGTTAGAGCAGCCCGCTAGCTGAGGGCTGAATTGTTACTGCTCACTGCTGAGAATGGGGACCCTGAAGGGTGGGGGTATGGGAGGGGTGTCTGAGTGTGGCTACAGTGTGGTGCCCCAGGGGAAGGAAGAGGCCAGGGTGGTGCCCCAGGGGAAGGAAGAGGCCAGGGTGGTGCCCCAGGGGAAGGAAGAGGCCAGGGTTATCTTTTCTCATTGCTCTGGGAAGCAGGAATTTGCCTGGGGCAGACGATGTTTAAGAGCTAAGAGCCACACTTCCTACCAGTATTAGATGTAACCCAGGGATATCCTGGGATGTGGCTGCAGAGCAGGTCGTGGAGCCTCATCCCCTGTTCCTTTATGAGGTGGACCAAGTTCTTTTCCCGAAGCAGGCAAAGAAGTCTGTTTAGTCTGATCTTATCATGTTGTGAGTTTTAAGCTAATCATACACATGACAGGTACCCATGCGCATGCACACACACCCAACATGAAGATGCCCCACCACCGTAGATCTCCAGTTCCGGTGGCGCCCTGTGCATGGCCAGCCCACACACCTCATTTCTCCTCCTGGGAGCCCCTGCAGCTTTCCTCTCCTGAGAAGTGGCACATTCTCAGCCGATTCCCTGTGTTACCAGTGACTTGGCAGGATTCCAGTTGTAACAACTGTTGTATCTCTTGTTTAGGCCCTAATGCCTCCTTTCAGATCCTTCCAAGAGTGTATTTCATCAAACTCTTCTAAAATTTAAATACATTCTTTTATTTGCTAGGGTGTAGGGAGAAGGAAGTAGTCTGACCCAGTAGCAAACATTCATTAAAAAAAAAAACAAAAACAAATCCCTATCTAGCGGGAAGCTGCTATATAACACAGGAAGCCCAGCCTGGGGTTTTGTGATGACCTGGAGCGGTGCGGTGGGAGAGGGGAGGGAGGCTCAAGAAGGAGGAGATATATATATATATATATATATATATATACACATATATATACATATATACACACACACATATATATACACATATATATATATAATTATGACTCATTTACCGTGTTGTACCGCTGAAACCAACACAGCATTATAAAGCAGTTATCCTCCAATTAAAATGAATAAGATCAGGAAAAAAGGGAAAAAATAAAAATACTACCTCACAATAAACTGTAGCCCACCAGGCTCCTCTGTTCATGGGATTTCCCAGGCAAGAATGCTAGAGTGGATTGCCATTCCCTTCTCCAAGGGAGCGTCCCCGCCCAGGGATTGAACCAGGGTCTCCTGCATTGGCGTTCGGATTCTTTACCATATGAGCCACCAGGGAAGCCCATATAATTATGACTCATTTCCGTTGTTGTGTGGCAGAAACCAGCACAACATTATAAAGCAATTATCTTCCAATTAAGATAAAATAAGATCGGGAAAAAGGGTGGGGGGGAACACTACCTCACAATAAAAGCCTTTATGACATGGAAAAAAGAAAAACAACTCATGACACTCTTTTCATCTTTGAGCATTAAATGTGTTCACATTTACTTGCAGAAAGGACAATAGGCCCTTCTCTCTTTTCGAGACATTTTACAAAAAGCTTGCATAATTGGCGACATTTTCCAACTGTTCCATGGAGATGAAGTTGGAAAACTTCTATTAAGGCCTTTGAAATTTTCTGCCATGCTTGAGTTGGTGCAGAGAACCGTTGCTGATGACAAGGAAATGAAGTGTCAAGATGGCAGCAGCACCCCCACAGAAACTGCTTTGTAACAGAGAGTAATGCCAGCGAGAGCGCTTCGTGCCACTGAAACGATCCCTTTCATATCAAATGTTAAACCATGCGGATACCATCCCCGTGGCTGGTCTTTGTCCTCTGTCCTTGTCACCTGCACCCTTGAGTAGCGGGTGGTTCTGGGTTTCTCATCCATCATGGGACAAACACAGGCAGCCCATGAACACCCCCAGATACTGAGAGCTGGGGACACTTCCAAAGAGAGAGCCCCCCAAACCTCACAGGGCCTCCTCAAAGAAAGCCTGATGCCCACCCCCCAGGAACCCCAGACAGTGGCATCGAGTCTGGGATGCACCAGCCTCGTCGCACATCAGGGTTGCAGCTCCCCTGAGCTCAGGGAGGGTTTGTCGGTGTACCCAGAGCTGGTCTGTGTCTCAGGGGTGGGCTCCAGTTGCCCCAGCTCACAGAGATTGATGTACCACCAGAACAGTATTTTATTAATTTGGAGCAAGGCTGAAACCCACCCCCTCACCCCAGCAAGGCAGTCTCTTCCTGTAGGCCAAACAACGTGAAAGGTCAGGTTATAATCAGGGTTATGATCTTGCTAAGCATAAGACAGAGCAGGGAAAGTAGTTTTCTTACTTGCTCTTTTTAAAAAAAAAAAATGAAGTATAATTGATTTACATTGTTGTGTTAGTTTCAGGTATATAACATTGTGATTCAGTATTTTGGGGGCTTATACTCCATTATAAGTTACTGCAGGATATTGGATACAATTCCCTGTTCTATACAGTGTATCTTCATTACTTATCCCTTTCATATATAGTGGTTTGTCCCTGCTAATCCCATACCCCCTAATTTGTCCCTCCCCCTTCCCTCTCCTCTTTCGTAACACAAGTTTATTTCCTGTGTCTGTAAGTCTTTCTGTTTTGCGTATACATCCATTTGTATTATTTTTTAGATTCCACATGCACATGATATCATATAGTTTTTGTCTTTCTCTGACTTATTTCACTGGGCATAATAGTCTTTAGGTTCATTCACATTGCTGCTAATGGTAGTGTTTCTTTTTTATGGCTGAGTAATATTCCATTGTTTCTGTGTGTGTGTGTGTGTGTGTTTGTATGTGTGTGTGTATGCCACATCTTCTTAATCGAATCGCCTGTTGCTGGGCGCTTGAGTTGGTTCTTACGTCTTGGCTGTTGTTAATAATCTTATCAACTCTTAATGGCATCTGGCACGGGAACCCTGGTGGATTCATCTCTAGTTTTGGGCCTCATTGCCTAGGAAGACTTATACCTCCTGGGCCTTTAATGCTACCTCTTTAATATCTCTCCAGCCTGTCCGCTTCTTTAGGCCACCACTGCCTGGCATCTGGGTCGTAGCAACAGCTCTAAGTTCCTGCCCCACTCTTGCTCCATCCTGGTCTGTTCTCCACCTATAGCCAGACGGGTGTGGAGCCCCACAGCCTCACCCTTCTGAGGCCCCTCACCCTTAGGATAAGACCTCACCCTTCACCGCTGTCTCTGCCTCTTCCATTTCATCTGGCCAACGCCATCTCACCTTCTGCACGAGGTGTCCCCAGCCCCACCCACTGGGTTCTTCTCCAGCTTCCCTTGTTTCCAGTGCATTTGTAGGTGTCCAAGGCCCCCTAGACTCTGAGCTCCTTGAGTGCAGGGGAGGCCTGGCCCAGGTCTCAGCTCTTAACGAGTGCTTCATTGGTGTTTGTGGAATGAGTGAAGAACTGAACCTCCGCCTTAGGCTCCTTCCCTCAGTGGCCGAGCGGCCCAGCTCGTTTCTCTGTTTGGCACCCACCATGTGCCTGCTAGAAGGCCAGGTCCCACTCTGTGGAGCTCCTGAATGCAGCCTCTGCATGGTGTGTTCCAAGTGTTGGGCAAGTGTTCTGAGTTTGGTCCTTCCATCTTGGGTGAGGCCATGCGTGTGACTGTGTTCTGACCCCCATACTCGCTTTCTAGGTTTGCCTAGCAGTCGATCGCTCTCTTCCCAAGTGGCCCCTTGCTATTCCACCAGGCAACCCCTTCATGTGTGAACAGGCTGCTCTTCTTGGTCACTGGCCTTGCAGTCTTCCCCTAGACCTGCTCAACCAGGGAGAAGCAGAAAGAAAGGTGCCCTTCCTGCAGTCACCTGCCACTTGGCGTGGCTTCCCAAACCAGGCCCCTTTGCCTAATGACCTTTCAAACTCAGAACAAGCCATAGGCACCGCTGGGCAGAGATAGAGATCAGATGTAGTCACAGCTCCATGGCAGCCTGCGTGACCTACTAGGTTTGGGAGCTCGGGTAGGTGGGCTGCCATGGGGAATGCAGGCCCCCACGACTCAGTGATGCAGGAGATTGCTCAGGTCACGGCCACGTGATTCTGGAACTCATTTCGGAAACCAAGCAGTTCAAATGACATTTTGTGAAATTCATTAACTTAAAGACCATGATCAAATTGGGGGTGATGATGACAGATGGTATTTAATACTGCCTCCAGCTTTTTTATCCCCCACAGCAATATTATTCCCTAATACTATTTCAGTCTCATTTATCTCCATGTACTAAAATGCCAGTCCTCAAAAATATGTCAAAAGCTCATCAGAATATCAGGGTAGTTTTTAATTATGATAATTGTGTTGTTATAAAATATCCTTTTAAAGAGCACACCCCTCCTCAAACCACCACTTGGAGGTAACACCCAGCTTCCTTCCAGAGAGCTTAATGAGTAATTCTGAATCATTGTGTGGGATGAATAAATGATTTAATAACGAACATCAACAATCATCTCACATTGTGGCATTAATTTCCTAAATGGGATGAGGTAAATGAGGAGGAGGGGTGTTACTATACAACGGGCCACCATGTGTGTAGGGATGCGCTCCGTGAATCAAAGCCTTGAGATTCTGAGCTCAGGTTGCCCTAGAAACAGATGCATTCTGTTTCTCCTTTTGAAGCTCAAAAAAAAAAGTCTTTGTATGATCTGAAAAAGTTGTCAATAGCCAGGACAAATAAACAGTTTTCAGGGCAGGACAGTTGCATAGGTGTGAAGCGGCACCATTATTTTCCGTCTTCTTTCGCTCTGCCCAAGGATAATTAATTTCATCACATCCACAGGATGTAGAAATGGTCTTCCCCTTAATTCACCTTGGGGCTTCCCTTGTGGCTCAGCTAGTAAAGAATCCACCTGCAATATGGGAGACCTGGGTTTGATCCCTGGGTTGGGAAGATCCCCCTGGAGAAGGGAAAGGCTACCCACTGCAGTATTCTGGCCTGGAGAATTCCATGGACTGTATAGCCTATGGGTTCGCAAAGAGTCCGAAGTGACTGAGCGACTTTCACTTTCACTTTCTTTCACTTAATTCACCTGATACTTCATTGGAGTTGCAAGAGCAATAGATGATAGAATCGTAGTTGAGCCTCTTGGCCATTGTCTGTATCCCTTATGCCTTCTTCAGCAGAGGGTTAATGTGTGACCCAGTTAATAACAGATTTCAATTTAAAAACTCAATCTTAAAAAAAAAAAACGAAGTCTAGCTCTTTCACTGACCCTGCTTCCCTTGATGTCTTGATACCTTTTCTTTTTTCCATTCTCCACACAGAGATTAGAACTGTGCAGTAGAAAGCCCAGAGCAAATTTGGCAATTATGAAAAATTCCAATAAGTTGATCTTTCCTGTAAAAGTTAATGAGTAATTTCACAGAATTATAGTTTCATCTCTATTTATGCTTTAAAAAAAAAAGAAAAACTGGAAAGAGACATCTTAGCCCATGTAATACTATGGTTTAGAATTTCAAAGTTTTAAAGAACAAAAAGGTCAGGTTTCCAGGGTCTGCTTCACAGAAAAAATGAAACATCAAACCCTGCTCTGACATCTAATACTGGGTTGTATTGAAATTATTTCTTTCCATCCTGATTCCTCCAGAAAATGGAGTCCCAGCTTTGTTCATTTCTATAAAGCCAACTCCTAGCCAAGATTATCACTTAGTAGCCACTCAGTAAGTAAACATGAAATTGAGTTAAACTTGATTCACATTTACCCATCAGTGGAATCATAGGTAATGTGCATATTATCTCTTGATCGGTATTTACCAGCAAATTTGCCCTGCACATGGTCAGACAGTGAACATTTTGGGCTGTGGTCTCTGTAAAGTGAAAGTGTTCATTGTATCCGACTCTTTGCGACCCCATGGACTGTAGCTTGCCAGGCTCCTCTGTCCATGGGATTCTCCAGGCAAGAATACTGAGTGGGTTGCCATTCCCTTCTCCAAGGGATCTTTCCAACCCAGGGATTGAACCCAGGTCTCCTGCATTGCAGGCAGATTCTTTACCATCTGAGCCACCAGGGAGGCCCTGCAGTCTCTGTAGCGACTATTCAACTTGGCCTCTGTAACATGAAAATAGCCACCGGTGGTACCTAAGCACATGAGTGTGACTGGATTCCAATAAAACTTTATTTACACAAGCAGGAGGTGGGCCTGAAGGCCATAGATTTTCCATCCTTGGCTTAGACAAATGTTCCCAGTACAGTGTGAGACCCTTTCTCTCCCCTGAGACCTTGTCAGCAATATGCACACGTCTAATTCCAGTCTGCTTCTGGTGACCCCACTGTCACAACTGTCAGCTCACTGAAGAGTGTGCTCAGAAGGGGCCCCAGACTCCTCAGTGGAGGGCCTGCCTGGGTGCGGCTCATCCTACTGGAGGCCCAGGGTGTGGGGTGCAGGTTCTCGGGGCACTTAAATGCTTTTGTAACATGTGTTAGGATAAAACTATAATTAGCTCATCAAGTGAAAGAAAAATAATGTGACAAGTAGCATGGGTAGTAGGCAGGGAAGGCCAAATTTGTGATGGTGGTACAAGGGGTGATGTGTTCTCAAGGGTGGGGTGCCTGAGGCCCTATAACCTCACAGGTCAGCGGGCAGGCTGTGGCTTCAGACAGACCTGCATTCAAGTTCTTTGGTGCCACTCCCCTACCGAGTCGTTATTGTTGTTTAGTCACTAAGTCTTGTCTCACTCTTTGCAACCCCATGGACTATAGCTCACCAGGCTCCTCTGTCCATGGGATTTCCCAGGCAAGGATACTGGAGTGCGTTGCCATTTCCTTCTCCAGGGGATCTTCCAAACCCAGGATTTGAACCCAGGTGTCCCGCATTGACAGACGGATTCCTTACCACTGAGCCACCAAGAAGGCCTGTTCCCCAGCAAAGTGGCTTCCTATAATCTGCTGAACATCTTTCTGCCTTAGTTTACTCCCGTGTTAAATGGGGCTACTCATCCCAACCTCACAGGTGTCTCTCACACAGGGTTGGTATGAGAATCAGGTAAAGGGAGGCATGTGTAAGAGCACGCAGCACCGCGCCTAGGACACAGCCTGTGCTTGATGAAGGGTGGTATGTCCTTATCTGACCCCAGACCAGAGTGCATGCCCACAGCACGCAATAGCTTTACCCGGGGTCTGGCTTCCTCCTTTTGTTAGAGCTTTCCTCCCCACCGCCCGTGCCCCCAGGGCTGGCAGGAGCAGGCAGCTTCTTCTTGGGAGGATGTTGGTGAGGGTGTACAAAGCAAGGAGAGGCACGTCGAATGTGGGGACTTGCCTGCAGTGGGCCAAGATAACTTCACACATTGGAAAAGGAAAAGGAATCAGCAGCTCTCTTCAGAATACAAACTAAGCAAGTGAAACTAGACAAGAAACCTCTTGGCTTCTGGGCTGTGCAGGAAGATAGACTATCTCAAGGAGGGTTTTCAGAGTGAATGAGGAATACACACTTTTCAGTTTTGTAGTAAGTGCGTATTAGTTTAAGAGGTTGGGAAGCACTGAACTAGATGGTAAATTCCTATGGAATTTAGTGAGAGGATTTGACTCTGCATTTACTTTTTTTAAACACACACTTCCACCAGTTAATATGCTGATAAACACACCTTGGAAGGTGTAATCTCATGGTCAGACTTTTCTGAATCCAGGAAATGGATCCATAGGCAACGGCCGTCATCATACAGTGCTCTCTGTTTAAAATGCCCTAAAACAAAAACAAGCTATCTTAATGGTTCTTTTTTTAACTGACTTTCAAGTGAGAACTCAACAAACAGTCCTTTTTTTTTGAGCATCTGTAGAATTCAGTTCCTGGGTGCATATCAGCTTGAGGAATTTCACCCTCTTTAATTTACATTTGGTCTTGAGTTCATCTTCCAGGTTGGTCTGCTTTATGTTTCAATCAGTTCACCATAAAACCTCATGCTTTAGTCATTTGATGTCTGTGTCTCCTTCACTATAAACCGAGATAAAAGACCAACTGCGGAAGCTACATCTGGTGCGAAGTAATGGATTACATTTCTCACTTTGGAGGTATCCTTAACAGTTGGGCTAATTAAAGTTAAACTCAAATCCTGATGGTAAATATTTATAAATTGCAAATCTGGTGTGCGTAAGTGTGTTCTGGTTCCCAAAGTTAAGTCAGCATCTATCCACTCAGCAAATAGCTTGGGCCCTTTGCTGGGCACCCAGGACAGGAATGCACACAACAGAGTACTGTAGGTCACCCTCAAACTGAAAATTCAGAATCTTGCTGGAAAACCCCATTGTGATGCTTCAAAAAGGAGCCACAAGTACAGGGGAAACAGCAGTGTCCGTTTAAGCTTATGAAGTCAAAATATTATAGCTGTTTTTTGAGGGGGAATCATGTTTTTAAAATAGCAATTAGTGTTATTTTCAATTGAGCAGTGGGATTCCTATGTAAAATTGAAATGTCCCTCACTTAGCTCAACACTCTACTTCCTATGCTGCTGCTGCTGCTGCTAAGTCGCTTCAGTCGTGTCCGACTCTGTGCAACCCCATAGACGGCAGCCCACCAGGCTCCCCTGTCCCTGGGATTCTCCAGGCAAGAATACTGGAGTGGGTTGCCATTTCCTTCTCCAATGCATGAAAGTGAAAAGTGAAAGTGAAGTCGCTCAGTCGTGTCTGACTCCTAGCGACCCCATGGACTGCAGCCTATCAGGCTCCTCCATCCATGGGATTCTCCAGGCAAGAGTACCGGAGTGGGGTGCCATTGCCTTCTCCACTTCCTATACTAGTTTAAGTAATTTTTTTCTTTACTGAACTTGCTTTCACTTATAAGGCACTTGCCCCCACTATGGCTAACAGGGCATGCATGCTAAGTCGCTTCAGTCATGTCTGACTTTATGTGACCCTATGGACTGTTGCCCAACAGACTCCTCTGTCCATGGGATCCTCCAGGCAAGAATATTGGAGAGGGTTGCCATGCCCTCCTTCAGGGATCTTCCCGACCCAGGGATCGAACCCATATCTCTTATGTCTCCTGTGTCAGCAGGCAGGTTTTTTACCACTAGCACCACCTGAGAAGCCCCATGACTAACAGTATATGGTGAAAATTTGGAATATTTCTACATAAAATAAGCTGGAGGGGATTTCCCTGGTGGTCCAGGGGGGCTAAGACTCCGTACTTCCAATGCAGGGGGCCTGGGTTCCATCCCAGGTCAGGAACTAGATCCCACATGCCACAAGAAAGATGGAGAGTCCTGCATGCCACAACTAAGACCTGGCATAGCCAAATAAATACATATTTATATGTATATTTTTTAAGCTGGAAATTGCTTTAGTTTAGGTTTATAATTTTACTTAACAGAAGTGTTTGCCTATTGATGATTTAAATAGAAGTAAAGACCAGGGCCCAATTGGGAAAAGCCTCCTCTGTGCCCTGTTGTCACAGCCCAGGGTCCTGTGACCATGTGTGCAGACCAGGTGAGGAACCCAAGCACGCAGCAGTGAGGAGCCTGGGTCCATTTCAGATTTAGATTCCAGACATGCAGGAGGAAGGAAAAGAGCTTCTCTTAAGTGTCCCTGGGGCAAGCGCAAGTTAGGAGTCCTTGCAGGGCCTTGCTGGGGTGGGGAGGCGAGCAAGTCCTGGCCAGAATAATGCTGCTCCAGCCTCCTACTGGGTGGGGCCTGTGGTGGTCTGTCTCCCTCGGGGGCTGTAACTTTACATCCTAACCTTGCTTCCTCCATGATGCCACTGAAAGGGAAAGTCACTCAGTCATGTCCGACTCTTTGCGACCCAATGAACTATACAGTCCGTGGAGTTCTCCAGGCCAGAATACTAGAGTGGGTAGCCTTTCCCCTCTCAAGGGGATCTTCCCAACCCAGGGATTGAACCCAGGTCTCCCGCATTGCAGGTGGATTCTTTACCAGCTGAGCCACAGGGGAAGCCCAGAAATACTGGAGTGAGTAGCCTACTGAATGATGCTACTGAATGCACCTCACAGAGCAGTTTTTCCTTTGAAAAAGGCAAAAGATGCACAAGCTTCTTGCAAGCCATGGCTAATACTCTGTTTTTATTATGGCTCATGTTATTGCTGGTGGCTGTGCTCATCATCCCTGCAGCCTACACAGCACCCCTCAAGGTGTTGGCTTTCTTGACATTTTACTGACGAGCAAAGTCCCAGAGGCTGAATCACTTGCTCAGGCCACAGAACTGGGAAGAGGAATAGATTATCTCTGGGTTTTTATGGGGATTAGATAAGGTAAATCCAACACCTCGACAAAGTGTCTGGTTGCTGGTAAGTTTTCAGTGATGACGTGCAGTTAGGATTAGCCATCTTACTGTCATCATTTTCACTATGATAAAAATTTTGTAGGTGACTTAACATCAGAGAAAGTAATGTGTAAGGAACCTATTTTCTCCTTCACACAAGTTCACAGCTCTGACCCACTGCCGGGTGGCTGGAGGGTTCCCGGACTTGGAACCCGAGTCTTTCTGACTGTGTTCTTTCTGCGTCTCCTGTGCCCATCACATGGGGCTCCCATATCCCTGAGTCAACCCCCACAAGTGAGTGCTAAAGGCCCCAGGGTTACCAGCATCCTCAAGTGTCAGTTTTACTTCATAAGCCGTTGAAAGTACAATATTACGTTAACATCGCAACAGTTTCCACTTACTAAAGTCTGTACTACAGGTTTTTTTTTTTAATGTATTTACTCATTTATTTATTTATTTTTGATTGCACTGAGTCTTCATTGCTTTCTCTAGTTGCAGCAAGTGTTGTGCACAGGCTTCTCCTTGCGGTGGCTTCTCTTGCTATGGAGCACAGGCTCTGGGTGTGCAGGGTTCATAGTTGTGGTGCACCAGCTTAGATGCCCTGAGGCATGTGGAGTCTTCCTGGACCAGGGATCAAACCCATGTCCCCTGCCTCGGCAGGCGGATTCTTATCCACTCTGCCACCAGGGAAGTCCCACAGGTTCTATTGCTCTGATTTCATGGATGAGGAAACTGAGGCACGGAGAGACACATCGCATGCCCAGCTTCACACAGGTCAGCTCCAGACCCAGGGCTCTGGCTCGGACCCCTGGCCTCCTAATCGTGCTTTCAGGATAATGAGTAGAGTGCACGTTGGGCAAGATGAGAGGAGTCAGGCCAGCTTGTGTTGGGGCAGTTCCCACCCATTCAGCTACCACCTCCATTCTGCACCTGTACTTCTTCAGGGGCTGCCCCAGGGAAGGAGCTGGTCCCTCCAGTTATGGAGGCTTAGAATCACAGCGTCTGGAGGAGTCCTGCTGGGTGGGGGTCCAGGAAGTCCTGCAGGGTGTGGAATTCCCCTCTGGCTTCAGTGAGCAGCAATCTTTTTCCAGAGTAAACCCCTCAGCTCATCCTTTCATCTTGAGTAGGGGGACTATGCCTTCTGCAGACAAAGATGCTGCTTGAAACAAAGGGATCTCTACTTTCCTGTAGAGTCTGGCCAACTCCCCTGGGATACAAGTCCAGGTCAGCTCCCATCTAAGGACTGTTGTTGTTTATTCACTAAGTTGTGTCTAACTCTTTGCAACCCCATGGACTGTAGCCCACCAAGCTCCTCTGTCCATGGGATTTTCCAGGTAAGAATACCGGAGTGGGTTGCCATTTCCTTCTCCAGGGGATCTTCCTGACCCAGGGATTGAACCCATGTCTCCTGCAGTGGCAGGCAGATCCTTTACCACTGAGCCACCAGGGAAGCTCATCTGAGGATTAGGGCACCAGAAAAAGCTCACTTTCAAAAATGACAACTGTAGCTCATAGAAATAGTGAGCAAATAAAAATAAAGGTTGGTTTGAGATACTATCTTGAGAAAAGAGGCAAATTATGGCCATCAGCTTATTTCAACTTGTGTTTGAGAAAATGTTGTTTGTTACTCCAAATATACACCAACCCTTAGGATGAACAAAGAATAAATCAAGTGTCATTTGGTTTCCTTAGTCTAAATTGTATAAAATAATCCTTTGTCAGCATCCTGTGTTTGACATTGGCAACAGCATAATTGAGGGTCATTCTTATAAGAGAAAAAATATATGCAGCTTTCATCAATTTTCCCAAGGGTCTTTTTCTGAATCTATCAATAATCCAATTATTTCCCCACTGTGGAACTCATATGTGTGTGCCCATAGGTGTGTGTTCTGTGAGAGCCTTGTTTGTTGATGGCTTCCCCATGATTCGGACAGTTCCCTGGTGTCACTTTTCATCAGCTTTATATAAAATCCTTCCTCTTTGGTATGATTTGTGATTTTAACACAAAAGTGCCTCTTCCTGGTTGCGCAAGGCAGGTGGGGAGGAGTAGTCGCCAGGGGCTTGGTTTATAAGTAATTCATTCATTAATGTTTTCTTGCTATTAAGTTCTATTTATACAGCTGAGAACATATGAGCATTTTAGAAGCATAAGATTGTCATACAAAGCATTATCTCATGTCATTGAAAATATTCTCCAACACAGATGTTTTTAGACCATGTAGATAGACCATGTTGATTGAACTCTTTTGCCATTATTGGACCCTGAGGTTGTTTTCAATTTTTCTCTGTGATAAATGCTACTGTCATGAAGTTCTTTCTGCTCAAACAAGCCCAAATCTTAAAAATGCTTCAGTTCAGTTCAGTTGAGACGCTCAGACATGTCCAACTCTTTGCCACCCCATGGACTGCAGCACGGCAGGCCTCCCTGTCCATCACCAACTCCTAGAGTCTACTCAAAATCATGTCAGTTGAGTTGGTGATGCCATCCAACTATCTCATCCTCTGTCATCCCCTTCTCCCACCTTCAGTCTTTCCCAGCATCAGGGTCTTTTCAAATGACTCAGCTCTTCACATCAGGTGGCCAAAGTATTGGAGTTTCAGCTTCAACATCAGTCCTTCCAGTGAATATTCAGGACTGATTTCCTTTAGGATGGACTGGTTGGATCTCTTTGCAGTCCAAGGGACTCTCAAGAGTCTTCTCCAACACCACAGTTCAAAAGCATCAATTCTTTGGCGCTCAGCTTTCTTTATAGTCCAACTCTCCAATCTATACATGACTACTGGAAGAACCATAGCTTTGACTAAATGGACCCTTGTTGGCAAAGTAATGTCTCTGCTTTTTAATATGCTGTCTAGGTTAGTCATAACTTTTCTTCCAAGGATCAAGCGTCTTCTAATTTCATGGCTGTAGTCACCACCTGCAGTGATTTTGGAGCCCCAAAAAATAAAGTCTGCCACTGTTTCTCATCTCTTTGCCATAAAGTGATAGGACTGGATGCCATGATCTTTGTTTTCTGAATGTTGAGCTTTAAGCCAACTTTTTGACTCTCCTCTTTCACTTTCATCAAGAGCCTCTTTAGTTTTTCACTTTCTGCCATAAGGGTGATGTTATCTGCATCGGAGAAGGCAATGGCAACCCACTGCAGTACTCTTGCTGGAGAATCCCATGGATGGAGGAGCTTGGTGGGCTACAGTCCGTGAGGTTGCAAGGAGTCGGACACGGCTGAGCGACTTCACTTTCACTTTTCCCTTTCATGCACTGGAGAAGGAAATGGCAACCCACTCCAGTATTGCCTGGAGAATCCCAGGGACGGAGGAGCCTGGTTGGCTGCCGTCTATGGGGTCGCACAGAGTCGGACACGACTGAAGCAACTTAGCAGCTTAGCAGCAGCATCTGCATATCTGAGGTTATTGATATTTCTCCCGGCAATCTTGATTCCACTGCATATCTGAGGTTATTGATATTTCTCCCGGCAATCTTGATTCCAGCTTGTGCTTCCTCCAGCCCAGCGTTTCTCATGATGTACTCTGCATGTAAGTTAAATAAGCATGGTGACAATATACAGCCTTGACGTACTCCCTTTCCTATTTGGAACCAGTCTGTTGTTCCATGTCCAGTTCTAACTGTTGCTTCCTGACCTGCATACAGGTTTCTCAAGAGGCAGGTCAGATGGTCTGGTATTCCCATCTCTTTCAGAATTTTCCACAGTTTATTGTGATCCACACACTCAAAGGCTTTGGCATAGTCAATAAAGCAGAAATAGATGTTTTTCTGGAACTCTCCTGCTTTTTCGATGACCCAGCAGATATTGGCAATTTGATCTCTGGTTCCTCTGCCTTTTCTAAATCCAGCTTGAACGTCTGGAAGTTCACGGTTCACGTATTGTTGAAGCCTGGCTTGGAGAATTTTGAGCATTATTTTACTAGCGTATGAGATGAGTGCAATTGTGTGGTAGTTTGAGCATTCTTTGGCATTGCCTTTCTTTGGGATTGGAATGAAAACTGACCTTTTCCAGTCCTCTGGCCACTGCTGAGTTTTCCAGATTTGCTGACATATTGAGTGCATCACTTTCACAGCATCACCTTTGAGGATTTGAAATAGCTCAACTGAAATTCCATCACCTCCACTAGCTTTGTTCGGCCCACTTGACTTCACATTCCAGGATGTCCGACTCTAGGTGAGTGATCACACCATCATGATTACCTGGGTCATGAAGATCTTTTTTGTATAGTTCTTCTGTGTATTCTTGCCACCTCTTCTTAATATCTTCTGCTTCTGTTCTGTCCATACCATTTCTGTCCTTTATCAAGCCCATCTTTGCATGAAATGTTCCCCTGGTATCTCTAATTTTCTTGAAGAGATCTCTAGTCTTTCCCATTCTATTGTTTTCCTCTATTTCTTTGCTTTGATCACTGAGGAAGGCTTTCTTATCTCTCCTTGCTATTCTTTGGAACTCTGCAGTCAAATGGGTATATCTTGCCTTTTCTCCTTTGCTTTTTGCTTTTATTTATGAAACAAACACCTGAAATTGGTCTTGGTAAGATCAGGCATGACCTGGAGTCACGTTTTGCTGAGGCGGTTCGGCACTTTAACTGGAAGAGTTCTGGAGCTCTGGAGAATGCAGTCTGGTACTCTGCATATGGTCACATTATTGCACATGTTCTCTGCATTTGGAAATTAGAGGAACAAAGATGAGTAAGCATTGGTCTTAACCTCACAAAGCTCAATCCTGGGGGCAAAGTCGGGAGGGAACCAGAGAATTACAATCAATGTGGAAGCCTTAGAGTGAGGACTTCCTGATGTTGCTGCTGCTGCTGCTAAGTCACATCAGTCGTGTCCAACTCTGTGCGACCCCATAGACAGCAGCCCACCAGGCTCCTCCGTCCTTGGGATTCTCCAGGCAAGAATACTGGAGTGGGTTGCCATTTCCTCCTCCAGTGCATGAAAGTGAAAAGGGAAAGTGAAGTCACTCAGTTGTTTCCGACTCTTCGCGACCTCATGGGCTGCAGCCTACCAGGCTCCTCCGTCCATAGGGTTTCCCAGGCAAGAGTACTGGAGTGGGGTGCCATTGCCTTCTCCGTTCCTGATATTAGGGATTTGTTTTTAATATTTAAATCCCCCTCTCCATAAATCAGGGCTTCCGTGGTAGCTCAGCTGGTAAAGAATCCACCTGCAATGCAAGAGACCCTGGTTCAATTCCTGGGTCAGGAAGATCCACTGGAGAAGGGATAGGCTACCCACTCCAGTATCCTTGGGCTTCCCTGGTGGCTCAGATGGTAAAGAATCTGCCTGCAATGCGAGAGACCTGGGTTCAGTCCCTGGGTTGGGAAGATCCCCTGGAGAAGGGAATGGCTACCCACTCCAGTTTTCTGGCCTGGAGAATGCCATGGACTGTGTAGTCCATCAGGTCACAAAGAGTCAGACACGACCAAGCAACTTTCACTAAACTCCATAAATCACATTTGAAGATATTTAAATACTTTCTTGCTACCTATTTGATAGGGGCATTGTTTCCCTTTAGAGTGTGTGAACTGCATTGTACCTGTTGCCATGGATGGCTTCCACATCCCAGGCATCCCATCCCTCCTTCCTCTTTTCTTTTTCCTTCTTCCTCCATTGTCCATCCCCCTTCCTTCCTTTACTTTCATTCGTAACAACCTTTACTTTGAGGATGTGCCTTCATGAAATCACTCCATGAAATGTTTGCTTTGGGGGCGCCCATTCACTTACTTTAGTAGACTGGGGTTTGCTGAGCCCACATATCATGGCACAGGCTGCTTTCTAGGAAAAGAAACCTTTCTGTGCAGTTGATCCATCAATACCCAGAAGCATGGTGATCAGTGTCCCCGCTTCCTGTCTTCTAATCAAGAGTATGGAACAACTGTTCTCAATCTTGTTGAGGTCACTGACCCTCTGGCTGAAGTGCCCACTCGTTAGAGGTGAAGCCAAGTGTCTGGGGACAGAAGGGGCTGGTCAAAGGATACATGGGCTATAATTTTATATAAATTATATCATTATAATTTTTCTTTCTTAAAAGCTGTGAAAAGGAGATCTTACAAGATGGAAATATTTATTATCTGTGGGTGGTGAGAATATAAATGTTATTTTTTTTTTTGCCTCATCTGAATCTTCTGAGTTTCTCAAAAATAAATGAAAAAAAGAGTAATGAAAAGAATTCCTGTAATGAAGTCAAGGTCAGGGTTTGGCAGACTATTTCTGTAGAGGCCCAGGTAGTAAATCTCTTAGGCCTTGTGGGCCCAGAGGTAAAATTGGAAAGAATACATAGGTGCTTATATAAACCAAAACATAAGCCACTTAAAAATGTAAGAGGCGTTCTTCATTCACAGTTCTTAAGAGCTGAGACAATGAGTTGTGGTTTCCTAACCCCTGGTATAGGTACTTAAGATCACTCTCCACTGACACTTGTACTTAAGGATAATAGTTACAGAGCCATCAGTTATTTCAAAAGATTAAGCCACTTAGCATTTTCCACGTTCCCTCTCATCTACCCACAAGTGAGAGACTAAAATCTAAGGGAGGAGATTTTCTTTCTTTGTTTTCTGTTGATCATGTTTTGGGACTTTTAATAGCACACTCTGTCTCTGATGGGTATTATCAACTTCTCACTTCCAGATTGCCTCCAAGTTGTTGTATGTAAGTAAAAAGTGTTAGTTGCTCCATGGTGTCTGATTCTTTGCAACCCCATGGACTGTAGCCCGCCAGGCTCCTCTGTCCATGGGATTCTCCAGGCAAGAATACGGGAGTGGGTTGCCATTCCCTTCTCCAAGGGATCTTCCCAACCCAGGGATTGAACCCGGGTCTCCTGCACTGCAGGCAGATTCTTTACCATCTGAGCCACCAAGGCCTAAGGTTACCCAGAGCCCCACCCCCTCCTCTGTGCCAGGCATTGCCCTGGGTTCACGCCTTGGTCTTATTGAATGTTTGATTCTTGAGAAAGCAATTTCACACGCTGTAGAAAGGATGTCAGATATATCTCTGACAGAACAACCCTCTGTTGGGTCCTACTGAGCCCGACCATATCAAGGAAAGTCCTGGGACCTTTTGTATTATCTTCAGGGAGCTTCCAAAATCCAACTTACATTGTGTCTAAAAGCAGATTACTGGTCACCCCGAGAGACTTTAGAGTTACAGGTCTAAAAAAGATAGGATCATATTTGTTCCTTTTGGCTGTATGTACTCAGAAGCCCCAACTTGCCCAGCTCAGAGAATAAGGAAGTTTATGATCTTGTGTGGTTCAGGCTCTCAGACAAGTCTAACTTGGGGACAGGATCTTGCTGTGATTCTGCCGTCTCCCCCCCGCCCCTGACTCGCCCCAGTCTGGCCCTTTCCTTAGTTTGTACCTTCTCAGATGGGTTGCTGTAGTTCTGAGCATTACATTCAGACTTGGCAACCCCCAGGAGGCAGAAAAGGGGACTTGTAAAAAAAAAAGAAAGAAACACCGCCTTTCCCGGGAGGGACCCCCAGCAGATATCCTCCCACAGACTTGGACCACAGGCCCTTTCCCAGGCTCCCTGGGAAGAGCACTGCCTCCTTCTTGGTTCTGGGAATGCAGCTCATGACCTGCCACGGCAAAACCAGGATCCTTGTAGCAAAGAGAAAAAGGAAGGGCATGGATATCAGGAGGCAACCAGCACTGTCTCCCATGGCAAGGAAGGAGGAACCACATTCACGCTTTCTTTTAAAAACAGGACTGAGGAACTTCCCTTGGTAGTCCCGTGACCAAGACGCCTCACTCCCAAGGCAGAGGGCCCGGCTTCGATCCCTGGTCAGGGAACTAGATCCCACATGCTACAACTAAAACCTGGTGCAGCCAAATAAATAAAAATATTTTTTTTAAAAAACCACCCAGGCCCGAAAAGTGCTGTGTCCCCAGGGTGTCTTCGTGAGCCTGCACTGGGTGTCAGACACATCATCTTTGAAACTCACAATTCCATGAGGGATCTGTTATCATCCCCTTCTTAAAACTGAGGAAACGAACGTTTAGGACAGTAAAGGAGTTCATGTGGCATCTAAGGCTCAGAATCAGTACTTACTCCACCGTCTCTGCCCCCCACCCTCATTTAGTAACATCAGGCCTCCTTTTGTAAGGAACCTGGCAACTCCTTTGTAATAGCAGAAAATACTGGCACTCAACTTTTCCTTAGATAATATCGGCAAAGAGGAGGTTTGTCTCCTCCAGGACACCTCCTAAAACGCAGCTTGTGAGCTGCCACAAATTCCATGTATCCATTCACTGTCTTAACTCTACATCCATCCATCCTCCAACCGTCATTTATAGAGCAGCAGCCCTATGATCTTCATTCCGGGGATGGATGTTTACTTAGACTTGGCTTCTGTCCTCACAGGCCAGCAGGGGCCACCAGGGTGGGAGCAAGAAACTGCAGGACAAAAGCAGAAGAATGTGGCAGGGAGAGGAGGGAGGAGAGACTGCTCCATCTGGGAGGATGTTTTCTGCCAGGAGAGGAGAGGCAGGGTCCTGAAGGATGAGTGAGAGGTCATCAGGTGCCTGTGGGCAGGAAGAGGGCACTTGAGAGACCGGGAAAGCACAGGCTGAGGCTGGAGCCATAGCACAGCTGGGCAGGCACCGGGCTGGCACTGAAGCTCCTTGGTGACCAGAGGAGGGCTCAGGTGTGGATGACATGAAACAGGAGCCAGATCCAGCCCCAGGGTGATGGAAAAGCACGGGAAGACTTTACGTGGAGAAGTGGCACAATCAGGTTTTGCATTTTAGAAAGACAACCTTGCCCTGTCTGTCCTGGATGCATTTTCCCTTCCTTCTTTCCCTGATTTTGTTCCTGGCACCTTATGACAGGCTGAAAACATTCCTTTCCCGATGCCCTTAACACCTAGTGTAGCCACATGTCCCAGTCCTGAAATTCAGCAAGTGGCACTTCCTAGAAAGCTTTTCATTGACCCTTCCCTCTTCTTTCTGCCTGGAACTTGGATGTAATGCCTGGAAGCCCTGCAGCCATCTTGCAATCTAGAGGACAAAGCCACTAGCTGAGGTTGGAGTAGGACAGAAGGAGCCTGGATTCTTGGTGAAAATTGTTGAGCAGCTGCACCCATCCTGACTGCCCTCCTTCTTTCTCAGTATGGGATGGACAGATAGAGGTAAATACAAGCACATGCTTTGCTTGTTTAAGCAGCTGACAGCTGAATGTTATCCTGACACACCTGGGTCAGAAAAGAGGGTTGAGCAGACAGCCATAAAAACCGCCCTGGGGATGGAGGGCAGAAAGGACTGTGAGCAGGTTCAGGCAGAAAACCCACGGCATGCAGGAGATGCACAGCCCACGGCCCTGAAGCAGGTGGCTGCGTGCTGGCCCAGGGAAGCCCACGAGGAGGAGCAGGCATGGGGTGGAAGAAGTGAGCTTGCAGTAACTGCAGGGACTTCAGGAAGAGAGGTCCTCTGAGCAATGGGAGAACTGACTCTGGGCTGGGAAATGATCTGGGTTGTCAGCAGGCGGGGTGGCAGAGGCTACGACAGGCTGTGATTGTCCAGTGAGCAGAGAAGGGCATTGGCAGAGCCGGGGAAGGCTGCCATCTAAAGGGCTCATGGAAAAGCATATAATTTAGGCATCTTCCATGTTGTTTAAGGCATCTCTGCCTGAGTGGACTCTTTCCTTACCTGGTTATTGAAATGGAAACTGACTCTCACAAGGTCCCCACATTGCGATGGCACAGCAGTCCCCTTCTGGGCCCACCTGGTCTGACCTAGAGCCATTCAGTTCAGTTCAGTTGCTCAGTGCATCCAACTTTTTGCCACAGCAGGAGCTGGAGCACGCCAGGCTTCCCTGTCCATCACCAATTCCTGGAGCTTGCTCAAACTCATGTCTGTTGAGTCAGTGATACCATCCAACCATCTCATTCTCTGTCATCACCTTCTCCTCCTGCCTTCAATCTTTCCCAGTGTCAGGGTCTTTTCTAATGAGTCAGTTTTTCACATCAAGTGGCCAAAGTGTTAGAGCTTCAGCATCAGTCCTTCCAGTGAACATTCAGGACTGTTCTCCTCTAGGATTGACTGGTTTGATCTCCTTGCAGTCCAAGGAACTCTCAAGAGTCTTCTCCAACACCACCATTCAAAAGCATCAATTCTTTGGCGCTCAGCTTTCTTTATAGTCCAACTCTCACATCCATACATGACCACTGGAAAAACCCATAGCCTTGACTTTTATCCAAGTAAATTTCATCTCCAGCACTCTGCATAACATCTCCCTCCCGTGGCTTGCTGCCACCTCCGTCTACCTCCATCAAGTATTTTTGGACAGATTTCCAATTTGATACATGAACATGCCGTCAGTCAAAACAGTCTTTTTAATGAGCCTCTTGTCCTGACAGCTGTGTTTAAGATAGGGCATAGAAACCGGGTAATGGAAATCTAGAAAATTGTCCATTCTGGATTAAAACCTGACTGTGTGCCCCCACGGTTCCAGCTCACACACAGGCCTGCTGTCTTCTTTTAAAAATAAAGAGGAAATTAGGAATAGTGAGAAAGATGTAATTTGTGCAAATGAAAAAAAAAAAAATCTTCTGACCAGATACTTGGAGGAGATGAGAAGAAGGTGTAATTATTGAGCATGGCCTGAGGACATCACGTGCAGCTTCCTGCTGTGTGACCTTGGGCACGGCTCTTAACCGGGAGTGGTTGATATTAGTCCTACCTTCCCAATGGGGGGAAGCCAAGGCTCAGAGCAGGGCGTGCACATGTTACACTCACAGAGCTCTGCAGTGGCAGGCTGAGGTTAAAGCCAGCATCCCCTGAGTCCCTACCCCAAGCTGCCATTGCTTTTCTGGCAACCAAATATGAAAATTAATAAAACATTAGTAAAATACAACCCTCCTCTAATGAACTTATGGTTTCCGGGGCAAGGAGAAGGATGGGGGCGAAGGAATAGTTAGGGAGTTTTGGAATGGACATGTACACATATTTAAAATGGATAACTAACAAGGACTTACTGTGTAGCACAGGGAACTCTGCTCAAAGTTACGTGGCAGCCTGGATTAAGATTGTTAATCGCTTATACTCCAGTACAAAATAAAAAGTTAAAAAAAAAACCACAGCCCTCCCCTCTGAACAGGTGGAGGGCCCTCTCCAATGCCTCCCATATGGGCGTGATGACTGACAAGCAAATCTCTCTCCAGCCCCTCTTCTTGGGAACTTTTTCAGCAAAACCACTCCCATCCTGATTGAGCTGGAAACACACAGCCCCTCTGTGTTCTCTGATCCATTTCTCTGCCACCGAGAATTGTGGCTTCATCCCCCAGCCCTCCCACCATCTTATAGTTTCAACTGGAGGAGCCTTGGGGAGGGAAGAATGTCATTTTTGTTGATAATTATTTAGAGGAAGTAGAGTGTAATTTACATGGCAATTTTTTTTTTCTACGAGATGAACCTGGGGTGGGGGTGGAATCTAGAAGAGAAGAAACCTCTTCACCTAATGCCAGCTCGTACTCTACAGAGAAAAGAAATCCCTTGGCCTTGGGTGAAGGTCATTTCAATAACTGGGCCATTACTTTTGACCCAAGCTAAACAAAAAGAGAGAATCCAAGGAGGAGGCTATGAATCCTCAAGACAAAACGGATGCTTCACAGCACATGGACCAGACATCTGAGCAAGTGCCTGAAGTGACCAGATGTTGTTTGCATGTTCCATAGCACTCACAAAAGAAAGGGAGGCGTGAACCCAGGTTTCCAGCGGTGGCCCAGCACCTGATCCCCTGGCAGTGAAGTCATCTTCACCCAGCCTTCTGTGGCGGCTCATGCCCTTCAGAAGGTTGGGGTTCAACTCCCGTAGCAGATAATCCCCCCATCCCCATCTCTGGTCAATTCATACAGAAGCAGGACTGCTTGGGAGCTTTTTTTTTTTTTGATATAATTTGTAAAAACGTTTGCTTTCTTTTTTAAAAAAAATTCTGCTGGAGGATATTTGCTTCACACTATTATGCTGTTTCCTGCCATAGATCAACATGAATCAGCCGCAGACCTACATATGTCCCCTCCCTCTTGAACCTCCCTCCCATCTCCCACCCCATCCTATCCCTCTAGGTATCATTGCAGAGCACCTGGGAGCATTTTAACCTGAGAGAGTCTCTTGTGCTGATGAGCCTGCAGGGGATGGGCCCCTCCCCAGAGAGCTGGCCTTAGGGGCCGGGTGGGTGGATGCCTCCTCCCTGCAGGGTCGCTGCCCCAGCGCCCCCTGAGACTCTCAAGCCACATACCTGAGCAGTCCCTGGAGGGCTGGAAGTCTCTGAATGTCCCCACGTCCTGATTTAAAGTATAGAATGATCATCTGACAGCCTAGATTTTACACGCTGCAAATACAGTTTTCAGGATTTTATAATGTGGCAGCTCTGAAATAGAGCTATATGTCCTGAGGGAAACAATTAAGAGAGATTGCTGAGTGAATAAAAGCAAGTTTCGAATCCATAGATAGCATATCTCATTTTTATGAAATTACATGTATTTGTGTATGTGTTTATTTCAGTAGATGTATATCTTAGATCTATTTTATTAGTAGAGACATTTAAATTATCTGAATAACACAGAACTCCTAAAATGAGAAGAGAGACTGAGAGATTCCCCCCTTTTTTTAAAGCCTTGTATTTTTATAGTATTTGATTTCACCTTTAGCAAGCATGCATTGCTTTTTGAAGAAAACCTTTTTATTTGGGAGTATTTTCAAGCTTACAGAAAAGTAGCAAGTAAAAAAGAGAAATACCTATATACCCTTTACCCAGCTTTATCTGGCATTTTACAGTCAATTGCTTAATTGTTTTATTATTTGCAATAGATATTGCAAGTATATTTTTCTGATCTATTTGAGGGTGTATTGCACGTATAATGTGTGTTTTCTTTTCCCTTCCTTACACTAAACGTAGGCTCCTATATATACTTTTTTGCATATTACATTTTTCTTTGTAGTTATTCCATATCAGTTCATGGAGATCTTCCTTGTTTTTTGCAGCAGCGAGTTTACCATAGTTTATTCAGCTGCTTGCCTCAGGCATGCATTACTTTTGAAAGCAGAAAAACAAAGATGAAGAGTGCAATGGAAAATTTAAACCCACTGAAGAGAGCAAGCTAAGGTTCTGATAGAAAGACTGTGTTTTTAAAATGGGTGGAGCCATGGGAGAAGTCAGGTGGCTGGTGAGCCCTTGAGCCTCACAAATTGAGCTGTAGAGGCAGCAGGGAGTCCAACCCAGGTAGATCGGGGTCTCTTCTCTGGAGGCAGAGCCTGAGAGGACAATTGGAGGACATGTGAGTGAACAGGAAGCAACAATGTGTCAGGGCAGGTGACGGAGTCAAGAAGGATGCATGCTCAGCTGAGTCGGACTTCAGCCTGATCCAGCAGGAGGTCCAGAGCAGGAATCACACAAGAGGGGTTCCCATCTTGAGGGGAGGGGGTCGGGGGGTCTCCCATCCCCCATATACAATAATATACTTTGAGAATGTTGAAGAGTGTAAATTAATACATGTAATGAGGCTTGTTCCTGATGCCTGGCCTGTAGTAGATCTTCAACAAATGTTGCTGCTGCTAAGTCACTTCAGTTGTGTCCAACTCTATGCGACCCCATGGACTGTAGCCTACCAGGCTCCTCCGTCCATGAGATTTTCCAGGCAAGAGTACTGGAGTGGGGTGCCATTGCCTTCTCCACAACAAATGTTAGCTTTTACTATTATAGTTGTTATGGGCTTCCCAGGTGGTGCCAGTGGTAAAGAACCCACCTGCCAATGCAGGAGACTTAAGAGACCCAGGTTCTATCCCTGGGTCGGGAAGATCCCCTAGAGAAGGAAATGGCAAGCCAGTCAGTCGTAAAGGAAGTCAACCCTGAGTATTCACTGGAAGGACTGATGCTAAAGTTGAAGCTCCAATCCTTTGGCCACCCGATGCAAAGAGCCGACTCACTGGAAAAGACCCTGATGCTGGGAAAGATTGAAGGTAGGAGGAGAAGGGGATGACAGAGGATTAGATGGTTGGATAGCATCACTGGTTCAATGGACATGAGTTTGAGCAAGCTCCGAGAGATGGTAAAGGACAGGGAAGCCTGGCATGCTGCAGCCCATGGGGTCTCAAAGAGTCGGACACGACTTAGTGTCTGAACAGCAACATTCATGACCAGCCTTCAAGTTCCAGGTCAGGCACAAGCAAAGAATTGGAAGAAGTTGAGAGTGTGCTTAGGTCAAAGCCACCCCCTCCAGGAAGACTTCTTAACGGACCCCAGCACCAGCCATGATCCGTGGCACTTTGTACGTCCAGGGCAGTAGACAGAGCAACTACTTCTGAGTCAGTCTGATCCAGGTACAAATCCTAGCTGTGGGCAAGTTACTTAACCTCTCTGTGCCTGATCCCATCATCTGTTAAAAGGGGACATTATCTTCCTCGAGGGGGTCGTTATGAAGCTTAACTGAGATGATGCACGTGCAGAGTGCTCAGCTCAGAGCAGATGCTCAGTAAATAAAACACTGCTAAACTGGGTTATTTTCACTTTCTGCATTTTATTATGAAAGCACTTTACAGTGCTACCCAGCTGTAGACTTTAAGCTCTTGATTGCTAGGAACGGTTGATCTGTGTGCCCCCCTAGGCTCCACCAACACCTGGCTTTGAGAGGGAGCTCTGCAAATGTTCATTGCCTTGAATCGCCTGAAGAAACGGCATCCTACCTCACCCGGAAAACGAGGAGCAGGCCGTTTCCTTTCTCCATGGTCCCTAGCAGACTTGGGTCATGGACACTTGGGCATCTGAAAAGATACTTGCCAGTGAAATTCTGAGAGCTATTGTACTGGAATCTAGAACTCCCAAATTGGCAACTCAATATCATAATTTAATATGAAGTATGTCATGCTGGGTCTTCCCTGGTTCCTCAGACAGTAAAGAATCTGCCCGCAATGTGGGACACCTAGGTTCAATTCCTGGTTGGGAAGATTCCCTGGAGAAGGGAATGGCAACCCATTCTGGTATTCTTATATTCTGATATCTCCCTTGATGCTATCTCAGCCATCCCAGGCCACTGGCTACCCGCAGGGATCATCATCTTCAGGCCTGCATCTTGGCTGCCTGGCTGAGAAATTGCTTACCTGCAAGAGGAATTATTTATACCTGCTTTCTGTATGTTTGGGCTTCCCTTGTGGCTCATCTAGTAAAGAATCCGCCAGCAATGCGGGACACCTGGGTTTGATCCGTGGGTTGGGAAGATCCTCTGGAGAAGGGAAAGGCTATCCACTCCAGTATTCTGGCCTGGAGAATTCCATGGACTGTATAGTCCATGGCGTCACAGAGTCAGACACAACGGAGCGACTTTCACTTCACTTCCGTATGTTCAAAACAACCTTCCTTTATTTCTCTTACCCTTTTCTTTGTTTATGAGGCCCATTTTTTCCCCCTTACCACTGAGACAGAATAAATTGAGTGTGACTAATGATTTGTGGCACCATTTTCACTGTGACAGCTGGCAACGTAAAGATGCACAGAATTTTCATAAATATGTACTCAGGCAGGATAAAAGTAAAAAGTGCCCAAGGAAAATCTGTTTATACTCTCCAAGCCTAAGTAACACTGAAAGCATTAAGGAAGTCAGTTTTTAACACCAAAATTGTTACCAGGGTGCATCCCCAATTTCCTGATTGATTCGAGGCAATTTCTGATATTAATGAGAATACTAAATTATATGGAGGTTGCCTCCTAATCCTCTGATTG
Organism: Giraffa tippelskirchi; assembly: GCF_054371585.1. Taxonomy (NCBI): domain Eukaryota; kingdom Metazoa; phylum Chordata; class Mammalia; order Artiodactyla; family Giraffidae; genus Giraffa; species Giraffa tippelskirchi. The sequence continues at coordinate 30,019,493 of NC_137287.1, forward strand.
ATTTGAAATGAACTTGAATCAGGGCAGCTTAAAAATACCCTTTATAGCATCTTTATGACTTGATACCATGGAGAAATAAATATGAAGCTAATGCCACGGAAGGCTTCCTCCTGATGTAGGGGCTGTCTCGGCCAGGAATTCTTCCTCTGGTGGTAATTTAAGAAGATGCTTGTCATCTACTTACAGCAGTTCATAATTCAAAAACAATCTATACATAATACTCAATTAAGGAACCACAGAGCCATGTCGGCCACAGATGACTGATGAACGGGCCGAATGGAAATTCTGCCCAACTCTAGAAAACACCGCTAAAATCAATCCCCTTGTCAGGAAAACCATGATTTACTAACACATTCCTAACCTGCATTGAGTTGTGAATCAATGCGTCCCCATCAAAAGCTAATACCAAACTGAGATGGCTCAAACTTCATACAGGTCCTGGTGGCAGAAGTAACTCAGACAGGCCTGCATGTTACCGGGCCAAGCTGGTTGTGTCTGTGTCCCCCTCCAGGAGGGACCCCTCGGGGGGAGATGGCAAGCACCCGCTGTTTACTGAGTGCTCCACGGACAGAGGAGCCTGGTGGGTTACAGTCCATGGGGTCGCAAAAGGGTCAGCATCTATGCCCTTATCCAAACCTATCTGTCACTCATGAGGCAGCTGTCATTATTCTCTTACAGGTGAGGAAGTCAAGGTTCACCAAGGTCAGTAGGTGGCCCAAGATCCCCAAGGACAGAACCCAAGTCTGCAGGCTTAGGCTCTGGCATCCGAGTCCCTGAGTTCTGATCCTGGCTGACCTATTTTCTAACTGAGTCCCTTTGCCTTAGTTCCTTAACTTCTCCGTGCCTCAGTCTTCTCATCTGTAAAATGAGAATGACTTCTGTGCCCCCCCCCCCCCCCCCCCGCCCAGGACAGAGGTCTATTGGGAGGATTCAGCGAGATGTTAGGTGAAAAGTCCTTCGAGTCCTGCCCTCCTTCCAAGCCTCCCTCCACCCACTCTGCCTCAGTGTCTGCCCTTACTTGGGACGGGACCGGGAGATGTGATGAGAGACTTTTATTCAGAACTCCTGGACTTCCCAGGAGGTGGGAAATAGACCCAGAAACTTCTAGTACCAAATGCCAGACTCCCGGTTCGTGTTCCAACCCAAGAATAGGCTCCCGCGCACCTGAGTCTCATCCCTGGGCCAACTGGGAATGTCGCAGAGCCTTGAAGTCCACACCAGTACCCAGGAGAGTGGAGAATCATTTGTATGTCCTTACTTTGAGTCAGACTTTAGCCTCTTGCCTGAAGTCCCTTTGTAATTTATCAAATGGTCATTGCCTCATAGCCTTTTCAGGATGCAAATACCAAGTTCTTTATTGTAATGGAATGAGATCTCTTTTACCAGAAACGAGAAGGGTCTGAACACGATGGCTCTGCTTGCTGACAGTCTCTTTCAAAATCTTTATTTCTAGTCCCCTTTGTCATCTTTGCTCACCTAAAAATCCTCATGTGGTCACATTTTCTGTGACCCAGGCCATTAACAATAAACGATGAGCACTCAGGGGCCAGGGGCAGAGAATGGATGGGACCCACTGGCGGTGGAGAAACCCAGCTGTCCACAGCCTGCTGACACCCTTTCTGAAAGCTCTGCTGGTCACTTGCACAGTCTCTGTTAATGCTCCTGTCTCTGCAAATGCCAATAAGTATGGCGTGAAATTTAAACATAAGTGAGTTTTTACAGCTAATTATGGCTAATGCGAGCTACTTTCAAAATTGCCAAGCATTCCTTCCAGAATAGTACAGTTTGCAACTATGAATTAGGCATTAAGAGCCAAATTTCATAAACATAATTTAGCAGACAACAAAAGAATAATACTAAGTGCTTTCCGACTGGCCATTAGGAGCTCCCCAAGGTGAGTCTAATTGCACACGCTCCCACTGGGACTTCCGACAGCACAGACCATAACGCTCGGAAACCCCAGGAGGGCAGTGGAGCAGGCAGGCATTTTCACAGCCCTCCAGCCCGCATGGTCAGAAGCTGTTCACATCCCCAGTGATACGGTTCCAGCTGCAGCTTTTAGCCACACGGCTCCGTCCCGCCTGTCCTCCTTTCCTGGTCCATGTCACCTCAATGTTGGCTTGCGATCGCCAGGTCAATTCATGATCACTGCAAACATTACAGTAACGAAAACATAAAAAGTGATGCCTCCCCCCTTGCTGACCCCGCCCCCCCACTAGCCTGGCTGTGAAATCACCCGTGCAAGTTTAGTGTTTGTTTGTCACCCATTCAGCTGAGGATACAAACACACGTACACACACGCTCTCATACAGACATTATCTTTTTCTTTTTTAATTGGAGAGTAATTGCTTTGCAGTGTTGTGTTGGTTTCTGCCATACAACGGGAGTCAGCCATAAGTGTGTGTGTGTGTGTGTGTGTGTGTGTGTGTGTGTGTGTGTGTGTGTGTGTGTGTGTGTATACAGAACTCTCTCTCTTGAGCCTCCTTCCCACCCTTCTAGGTCATCACAGAGCACCAGGTTGAGCTCTCTGTTATATAGCAACTTCCCACTAGGTATCTGTTTTACATATGGACGTTATCTTTATTTTACAAAAAACAAGACCACACAACTTTTTTTACATCTTGCTGTTCATACTAAATAATATATTTGGTGCCTTTCAACACTGGTGTATGTAAATCTACCTCTTTTGAAAAAAAAAATACTCGTACTATAATTTATCCAGTCTCCTGTAAATGAATATTATAAATAATGCCTCTGTGCACACTCTGTATTTATGACCACAGACACAACACACCTACACCTGTGGGCTCTTCTCTGGCATTTCCAAAGGATATGTTTATGTGAAAATGTTGGCATTGGTCTAGGGGAATGCACAACAAAATGTGAGAACCCAGTTGCACCTAATTACCCTCTGAAATGCGTTGAATCTGTTTGCATCTTAATAACAGTCAATGGAAACAGCTGTCTCCCCACCCTTGGCTGTTTTAAGTAGGGAAACCTGGGTCACGTTTCTTTCCATCCCCAGCTGCGGGCCTGGGCCGGCAGACAGCCACATTTATGCACAGGTGGGTCTCAGTTCCTACTGCAGGAGAGTGGCTGTAGTCTGCAGGGCTCTTGTTCCCTTTCCCAGACCTCTACTAACGAGCAGGGCTCAACATTTGGGTCGTGTTTTCTTCATGCTTTGCGGAATCATTGCCAAATGCAGAATAGTTCCTTCACCATGAGGATCCCTCCCGTAGCCACCCATACCCAACCCCCCTGCACCCTGTCCCTAACTCCTAGCAACCATATCTGTAATGTTGTCACCTTAAGAATGTAATGGAAGTGGGGACTTCCCTGGTGGTCCGGTGGCTAAGACTCTGCCCTCCCAATGCAGGGGGCCTGGGTTCAGTCCCTGGTCAGGGAACTAAATCCTGCATGCTGCAGCTAAAGATCCCATGTGCTGCGACCAAGACCCAGCACAGCCAAATAAAGAAAGAATTAGGTAAATAGAATATGGAACCTTTTGAGTTGGCTTTTTTTTTAGATCAATGACATTTCCTTGATATCCATTCAAGATGTTGCATCTGTCAGTAGTTGATTCCTTTTCATTGCTGAGTAGTGTTCCATTGTGTGGATGCCTCTTAACTGTGACCATTTCTTAGACTTTCCGTGTTTTTGATGACCTTTACAGTTTTGAGAAGTAGTGGTCAGGTATTTTATAGAATATCTATTGGCAAATAGAGGGGGAAAAAGTGGAAGCAGTGACAGATTTTCTTTTCTTGGGCTCCAAAATCACTGTGGATGGTGACTGCAGCCATGAAGTTAAAAGGTCTACTGGAATCTATCAGATGTTTTTCTCATGCCATAATTATGATCACAGAGATCAATTACTGTTGTAATCCCAATCATGTTGTTGTTCAGTCGCTAAGTCATGTCCAAATCTTTGCAACCCTGTCTGTACGCCAGGCTTCCCTGTTCTTCACCATCTCCCAGGGTTTGCTCAAATTGATGTCCATTGAGTCGGTGATGGTATCCAACCATCTCATCCTCTGTCACCCCCTTTTCTCCCTGCCCTCAATCTTTCCCCTCTGCCCTCAATCTTTCCCAGCATCAGGGTCTTTTCCAGTGAATCGGCTCTTCACACCAGATGGCCAAAGTATTGGAGCTTCAGCATCAGTCCTTCCAGTGAATATTCAGGGTTGATTTCCTTTGGAATTGACAGGTTTGATCTCCTTGCAGTCCAAGGAACTCAAAAAACTCAGTAAAAGTTACTACAAAATTCAGTGGTCTTGCTATATTCACAGAACTGTGCCACCATTGACACTGTCTTAATTCCAGACCGTTTTTACCATTCTGCAAAGAAACTCTGTGCTTGTTAGCAGTCATCCCCATTCCTTCTTTCCCCTCTTCCTCCAGCAACCTCTAGTGAGCTTTCTTTCACTGTGGATATGCCCATTCTGGATATTTCTTAACTTAGTGTAATGTTTTTGAGAAGTGGTAGACTCTTAGTCTTTATATATGCAAATGTGCATCTATTTTGCCCTTAAATTTGAATGATGGTTTAGCTAGGTAAAAAAACTGAGTTCACAGTTACTTGCCTTAAGCATTTTGAAGGTATTACTCCCTGGTTCTTTTATGATTGAGATGCCTGCTACCTGTCTAATTGTCATTCCTTTATAATATTTTTGCCATGATATCTTTTGAAAACTTTTCTTTTTGATGCTCCATAATTTTACCATGACATATGTCAGTGTGAATTGATTTTTATATATCCTACTTAGTACTGTTTTTCTTGAAAACCCATATGTTCCCCCCTTCTGGAAAATTCCTGGCTATTATTTCTTCACATTGTTCTTACTATTATTGCCTCCTTCCTTCTGTTCCATTTCCTGTTAAGCATTCATTGATACCTCTTAACCCATCCTTTGGGTTCTTTGAATTGCTCATTCATATTGCTTGAGTCTGGGTCTCTGTGTTGTTTTATGGTTCAGCTCCTCAGTTCTTTCTTTTCACTCATTGATGCCCTATCTGATTAGTGTCTAGTCTACAACTTACCCAATTTATTGAGAGTTTTGTTTCAAAACTTTTTTTATGTTCACCATTTCTAAATTTTCATTACCATTTCATTTTCATTCTCATTCGATTCATGACTATTTTGTTTCATAACATCTTGTTCTTTTCTACAGATATTAGTCCTTTATTGAGAATATTTGAGAGCATAAATATTTATTTTAAATATTTTCCAGACTGTTGATATCATTGATTTCCCATGACATGAATTCATGTCCCTGATTGAAGAGTCTGTTACTTAGCGTGAGCTTTTCATGGCTGGTAGGATTTTTTATTTCAGATTCAATTTGAGTAAGAAGTATTTTGGAGTTTTGTTTTTCCCTCGCGTTTCTCTTGACTAACTTCTCTCTGTCCAGTGGTTTTGGTTACTTCCACCCCAAAAGGCTCCATCTGGGACCAGCCTTTATAATAGTGCTTTAAAGTCCTGGTCCCACAGTCATCCTGGGGAAACACATTTTGGTTCCTTGACCTGAGTCTGTGTCTGTCCTCCCTACTTAGGTCCATGGGTCGCAGTCAGCCTTCACCCAGTTCTGGGCTGGAGACACCTCCTACCAGCACAGGAAAACCGATGATTAAATGTTAAGGAGCTATATGAGTTGGTTGTTAAAAGCCATTACTACAATTTAACTATACGAACTCATCATTAAATAAATTATATTAAGAAGCAAAGGTAATACTCAACATACTCAACACTTACCACTTTCTTTTGTGTGTTTGTGGGGGGGGGGGAAGACAGATAATTTTTTTTCTTCTTTGCCTATTTTTTCTTATTTCTAAAATTATGAAAGTGTGATAACATATTTACAAGAGACATGGAAAATACAGAACAAAGTTACACATAGTTCCGCTATATATTTTGTTGTTGTTGTTCAGTCGCTAAGTCATATCTGACTCTTTACAAGTCAAGTCTCTTTTTTTTTTTTTGGAGAGCTTGTTAACCACACCAGCCCAGCACTGCCCTGGCCCAGGGCAGCAGAGGTTTCCTTCAATCTCTTTCCATAAATGGAGGTATTGAGGCTCCCCTGTTTCTGCCAGGAGCCAACCCTTATTTCCTTATCTCAGAGAAAGTGCTTTCAGTCTCGATTATAAGAGCTCAGCTCCCACTCACTACTCTGTCTTTCTGCTTTTTTTTCTGGCCGCTAGAACTATTTATTTTGGTTACCTCTGTCCTTTGGTTTCTTTTTTCGTATTTTACCCATTGTGGCTCTTAGTTTGGAGAAGAAGAGGTACATTAAATGTTGACCTTGCTGTGCTGTCTTGATTAGAACTCCATAAACATGATTTTTCATGGACATGTACCTTCTGCCTTCTACCGCTATTTACGTAGGCCTCAGAAGGTCTCCTTCATCTCTCTCAAAGTCATTCACCTTATCACCCTCTCTCTCCTTGTTCCTTGGGGCTTCCCAGGTGGCTCAGTGGTAAAGAATCTGCCTACCAATGCAGGAGACACAAAAGACATAGGTTCGATCCCTGGATCGGGAAGATCCCTTGGAGTAGGAAATGGCAATCCACTCCAGTATCCTTGCCGGGAAATTCCATGGACAGAGGGGCCTGGCGGGCTACAGTCCATGGGGTCATAAAGAGTCGGACGTGGCTGAGCACATATACATACTACTCCTTGTTCCCTAGTGCTTTCCTGTGCAAGTCATGACAAACAGGTGAGTAATGTATTGTGTACTGAGTTATCCTTGGAAAGATTCTAGATGTCACATATGCCACCTTCTTATTTATTATATAATTCTGAATAATATCATGTATTTATAATTAATAATGTGCTGTTGTTCACAGAAGAAACCCTTGGAGACCGCCGGTTATCTCAGTGGAAATCCTTGGCCCCCTAACGTTCTTTCCCTCCCCTGCAGGTATCAAGGCTGTGTTCTCAGGCCACTACCATAGGAATGCTGGGGGCACCTACCGGAACCTCGACATGGTGGTATCATCCGCCATCGGATGCCAGCTGGGCAAAGATACCCATGGGCTCCGAGTTGTGGTGGTCACCGCTGAGAAAATCGTCCACCGATACTACAGCCTAGATGAGCTGAGTGAGAAGGGAATAGAAGACGATCTGATGGATCTGTTGAAGCAAAAATAATCGCCGATTATGATTGATTTACTTTTCACTTCTACTGGGTTTTTTTTTTTTTCATTTTGTTAGAAACAGTAGCTGCATACAACCCCTTATTGAAATAAAAAAAAAGCATTCCAGTCAGATTTGTGAATTTATGTCTTTCTGCTTAAATCAGAGAGCTGGGTCCTGCCCTAAATGATACTCAAATGGAACTGCCCTCCCTTTGCAAAAGAGAGGAGGGAGGAGCCTGAAAATGAAATAATAAATGATATTATTAGAATATCCCTGCATGGGTGATTAAATACGTTCTCCTAATGACATGTTTCTCAACTCTGCTCTTCATTAGGTGGTTTTCTGGCAGCCTTTGGTAAATGTCTACCTATCGACTTCAGTCGTACCTTGACATCCAAGTGTGATCTCTGATGATCCTTTGAGCAAACCGCATCTGATTATAATAAATTGTGGTCAGGACTCCCAAAATGTTAAGCAAAATGAAGGTCATCTCCTTTCCTTCCTAACAAAACAAATCACCGTGTCCCATCACTAGAGCCGTAGACTCATCTTAATAAGGAGCTGAGTAGCTGACATTTGCTGTTAAAGTCTGGGACCAGTGATGAAGTTGATGCAGGTCAAATGTTGACTTTACCTTCTTGGCAGCTAGAAAAGTCACCTTTGCACCTACGTGTGCTCAGTCACTTAGTCGTGTCTGACTCTTTCGACCCCATGGACCATAGCCTCCAAGCTCCCCTGTCCATGGAATTGTCCAGGCAAGAACCACCTGGGAAGCCATAAATTGTCCATAAAACCTCATCCCAGAGACTAGAACTGAGCCCTTGAAGGTCCATCTCTGCAGTGAAGGTCGGCACACCTGATTCCCTCTCATTTGTTGCTGTAGCAACTCCCTCCGCATGTGGGCGTTCTCCTGTGATGGGAATCATCCTTCGTTTATGAGACTCTTAGCTCTGCTTTCACAGAAAACATGGGAACTGATGCAGAGTTCTCCAGAAACCAAGCGTAAATTACTCCGGGGCATAAACAGTGCTTTCAGCCACGTTATCTAAATTGGTACCAATTTTGATTAAATGCGCTCACTGGTGCCTTGATCAAGGAGCATGGATGGGTTAAAATCAACATTGTCTATGTTTAATCTACCTCGCTGCTGCTTCTCCGCTGTTCCTGACCACTGCGTTAGTTCATCCACATCTTCTTTTTCAGCAGATGTCCTGGTCGACCAGGAACCTAGGTACTCACCATCCTGCCAGGAAAACTTCACAGCGTTACGCAGTAGCATTCAGTCATCCAAAAAAAAAAAAAAAAAACCCAACTGGTTACAAATGAACTGCAAAGTCCATTAAATTAAATGACTTTCTTGTTGAAAAGTTTTAGTCAATGTAGCAAAACCGTGAGAAATTAAAGAGAAAGATAATTGGATATGTAAATTCATAAGGAACAAAAGACAAGAAGTTAATTATACTCCAGATCGGTGACACACCATAGCTCATTGTTATGTGGCAAGAAAATGAAAAATTTTCAAAATTAGTATGCTTCTATTTAAGAGTTCTGCCGCATTCTTGCCTTGTGTTCATCTTTCTTTACAACAGATGTGGCTAGAAGAAATCAAGAAGAGGAATTCAGGAAGAGGTGTAACCAGTAAGCCTTGATTTCTGAGGCCTGGGATGTCGTAACTTGTGAACTGGAATCGTCAATGCAGATTTGGAGTTCCTGGGGACAATTGGGGAAGTTCATCACCAAGGGCTAATGGAGACGCCTTGTCATGTCACCTGTAAGAAATACTCTAGACTGTGGCACTTGGGTTTGGGAAAGGATATGGAAATAATTCAAAGTAATGGAAATGACACTTCTAGATCTCCTTTTCCAGAAACCTAGTAAGGAAGGTAATTGACTCAAAACACAGCAAGAATATACTAAGAAGAGGGAATCCTATGAAATCCTCTCCATTTTTAAAGTAAGCAAACAGCATTATTAGTGGTGTTAGGTTCAGAAACGAGTTAGGAAAGTATTATTCCATCTGATAGTTGATAATTACCAGTGTGTTCACTTATGATTCCTTTTCCTTTTAAAAAGAAATATGTTTTTTTTACAAGTGCCTTATGCCATGATAAACAATAAAACACACCATGATCATAAATGCCATGGTTTTGATTGTTGATTATGTGCTAAGTACTGTTTTAAGTCCTTTGGCTCAGAGTAGTGGGGCCACTTGGCCAAGGTCACAGTGGGCAAGGCAGGATTGAAGTGTAAGCAGTCCAGCTGCTGAGCCTATGTTCCCCAACGCTATCCTCTTTCCTGGGGAACATTTTTCACAAGTGAGAGGTTTGTACCTGCATTTGGCAGTAGTCAATATGTGGCCCTCAGTGTTAGTCAGAGGCCCTGGGACTTCATCCCAAGGTTTGCAAAGCCTGAGCAGGGCCCAGAAGCCCCTTCTCTGACACCAGGTTCAGAGTGGCGAAAGCCTGTCCAAGGAACAGGTTGTTCCAGGCAGAGAATTTTCACTGGAGGAAATTGAAAAGCTGAACTGAACCATAATGGGCCACAGGACATAGCTCTGGCCACACCACTAGATGCTTCAGCAGATGATGCTTCCTTCCTTGTTCAGTTCCCACCCCAGGGGGTAGGAAGCCAGCTGCTCTCTCAGGGCTTCCCCCTTCAATTAATGATTTTAATTGGAAAAGAAATAAGGGACTGCTAAAGGAGGAAGGATATTTACAGTGATCTAGAATCGGGTTGTCAAGACTCAGGACCACAGGTGGAGAGATGATCATCTCAACCATATTTGCTTTTTACAATAAATGAGTTTATCTCAAGGCTTCAGTCATGTGTCCCCTCAGGTTGGAGGGCAGAGTGGGGGTGGGGGGATGTAGTAAATTTCCAGGAGCATATCATAATGTCTTGATATTCAGTATTCCAAGATAGTCCCTAAAAGACAGTTATGAGGCAAACTCAAGTTTTAAGCCTGAATAACGTGTGATTCAGTCGCTAAGTCGTGTCTGACTCTTTAAGACCCCATGGGCTACAGCACGCCAGGCTCCCCTGTCTTTCACTATCTCCCAAGTTTGGTCAAGTTCACGTCAATTGAATTGAATAACTAGGACTGGGAAAAGAATCTAAAAAAAGAGTGGACCTATGTATACGTGTAACTGATTCATTTTACTGTATGGCAGAAACTAACACAGCATTGTAAATTCGCTATACTCCAATAGAAATTTTTTAAAAGGATACATCGTGAAGGACAGGGAAGCCCAGCATGCTGCAGTCCATGGGGTCACAAAGAGTCGGACACAACTGAGTGACTGAACAACAAAACACTATAAAAAACAAACAAAACTAGGACCATTTATCTTGTGTGCATATTCAAGTTGTGTCTGACTCAGTTGTGTCTGACTCTTGGGCTCCTCTGTCCATGGGGTTTTCCAGGCAAGAATACTGGAGTGGATTGCTATTTCCTCATTCAGGGGATCTTCCTGACCCAGGGATCAAACCCACGTCTCTGGCATCTCCTGCATTGGCAGGCAGATTCTTTACCTCTGAGCCACCTAGCAAGTCCCCATTTACCTTATGTACCTGCAAAAGAGACTGAGTTATAAATCTACATATATACATAATACAATTTAATACTACAGTCTGTTCTCTTATGTGAAATCTTTTGAGAAAAGGTAGCAAAAACATCATTTGCATTTACTTGAACCCTTAATACTTATTCCCTAAGTAGTGTCTAAAACAGTTTTTTGCAGTCGTGAAATTAAGTAGCAATACTGTATTGAGCTAAGGGGAAAAAAGAAGATTCAGGAATAAATTGTCAAGGCAAGTTCTATTAAAAGCTCTCTGTAATAGACGCCAGGGATTTCTTGTTCAGATAACCTTAGCGGTTTTGGTTGCACATGCAAGAGATAGTACTTGACAGGTAATATTGATTTTTTTTAAATAACTTCATAAAATACTGTCTTAATGCCATTGGAGAGTTCTTAGGTATATTTATATACACACAAAATGGAGGATTTTTTCTTGGAATAATGAATGACCTCTAGCATCTTTCTAGAAAACATTTCAGTGACTAAATTCTCTTTTTCCGTCAGTGGATTTTCATTAGTGACTACACACATACGCCCACAAAAATATACATTCAGATTGGCTTTTTTCTTTAGATAAAACCCAAAGAAACTATAGAAGTTAAAAAAAAAAACAAACTCTGTAAATAATTTCACTAAATGTGAATATTCAAAAATTACCTTTTATTATTCTGTTCTGATACTTGTCTTTAAAAAGTAATTTTCTTCATTAAAGGGGCTTTGCATCTCATTTAGAACGAAGTTCAGACTCCTTCCTGTGACTTCCCAGGCCCCGCCCACTCTGCCCCCGCCCCGCCTCTCGGCCTGGGCTCCGCCCCCTTGCTCTTGCTGACAGTCCCACTGCCCTGTGCACTTGCTGTCTCCTCTGATGGGAACTGGCTTCCTGTCCTTTGGGGCTTCAGCTCAGAAGTCCTCAGAATGGCCTTCTTTCCCCACCTGTCGTTATGCTCCTTTTCCGCCACAGGCATCGGCTCCCCCACTCATTTATTTTCTTTATAGCATATCGCTAAGAACTTCGCTTGTTTTTCCATGATCTTTATGTGTACCACCCACCCCCACCCAGAATGCAAGCTCCACAGCAGGAAGGACCTTGTCTGTCTCATTGGCCACTCTTCCCAATGCTTAGAACCCTGCCTGGGACTGAGTAGCTGCTCAGTAAGGACTTGACAATGAATGTGGAATAAGATGTATAGCAATACTGATGGTGACATCAGTACTGTAATGTATTCATGTAATACATTAACACTCAATACAGGGAAGGAAGGAAGGAAAAGAGGCCATATTACCAAGCCTTGTGGTAGTTCCTTTGGGATTGTCCTTAAAGTTAGGTATTGTCAACAACAGGTCAGTGAATAACTATATCAGTGTTATCTTGAGTTCTCCACTCAAAGTGAAGAAATTGGGAGTAAAAAGAGAAGTGTCCTTGACTTAGTAATTATAAGTCCTGCTTACTGAACAAATACTGTACCAGTAACCAAAGCAGGTAAGCCCAGAGAAGGGACTGATTCCAGACCGAAGATTATATGGGAAAAGAGAGGGCTGAAAATCCAAGTGAGGGACTCAAAAGAAGTGAAAAACTCATCTTGGAAGTGCTTCCCAGAAAGGTTATGTGAATGAATGAGATTCCTGAGAAAATTTAGCAGTCCTGGAAGAGCCTTAAGATCAGAACCTTAGAATAGACCTTTAGGGAACATCTTTGTTTCAGCACAAGAAAAGACAGATGGAAGTCACAGAAGGGGTGAAGAGGAATTCTTTTGTTTTTTTTTTAGAGTTCAGACTGGTGCACACTGAAGAAATAGAAAAAGGAATGAGCTTTACTCAGAGCTGAGTGGTTTAATTCCTACGGACCAGTCCTTCTGCAGATAACTATAGACTTAAAAATCCTACTTGGTCATTTGGAAGGCGGACAGAAACAGGGAGCTCAGAACTTTCCTTCTCCCCCTTCACTTTGCCCTGAGGGTTAACCACAGTTGTAGAGCAGTCAACTGAGATGGATAAAGGTTTCTCCCAAACCTACCATCTATGTGACCAGAGAAGCAAGGGAGGAAGCCCAGGTCACTGGAGAGTGAAGAATCCCAGACAGCTGAGGATGGTAATCTCCTGATTTGCTAAGTGAACTTCATACAAATCTCTGGCTTAACTAAGAATACATGAACAGTACAGACTGAGCAGCAGAAGCTTAAAGAATTGAACTGCTGTTTGAACTGCTGCTTAGGGCAAGCAACAGAGGACTTACCATTTGAGTCTAATCGAGTTAACAGCCTGCTAAAGCAAAAACCTCAACATTCTTCAGAGGAATATAACAGAATCCCAAGTCTCCACAGTTTAACATGCACAATTCCCAGGATGCAATCCAAATCACATGATGTACAAAAAAACAAACAAAAAGCAAACAAAAACAACAAGAAAAGGTGAGTCACTCTCAAAGGAAAAAGTAGTCAATCCCAAGATATCCCAAATGTTGGAATTATCACACTGGGGCAATAAAGCAGCTATGAAAACAGTGCTCAAAGAAGTAAAAAATATGCTTATAATGAATTGCTATAAAGGATATCTCATCTGAGAAATAGAATGTATAAAAATAATCAAATGGAAATTTCTGAATCAAAAAACAATACCTAAAATTTTTAAATTTCCTGAATGGGCTTAATATGAGAATGGAATGGATGAACATGAAGATAGGTGAGTAGAAATCACCCAGCTTAAAGAAGGAACTTGCTTGGTGGTCCAGTCAATAAGACTCCATGCTTCCAATGCCAGGGGACCAGGTTCTATCCCTGTGCAGGAAACTAGATCCTTCATAACGCAACTAAGACCCAGCACAGCTAAATAAATAAATATTGAATAAAATAAAGACAAAAAAAAAGATTGGAAAAAAAGCCTCAGGGGCCTATGGGACAATGTCAGAAGGTCTAATATACAGGTAAAGTGTGTGTGTGCTCAGTTGTGTCCAGCTCTCTGTGACCCCATGAACTGTAGCCTGCCAGGCTCTTCTGTCCATGAAATCTTCCAGACAAGAATACTGGAGTGGGTTGCCATTTCCTTCTCCAGGGGATCTTCCCAACCCAAGGACTGAACCTGTGTCTCCTACATTGGCAGGCAGATTCTTTACCTCTGTGCCACCAGGGAAGCAAATATAGCAGATTCTTTATAGTCTGAGCCACCAGGAAAGCCCCTATACAGGTAATGTTATTATTGTTCAGTCGCCCAGTCGTGTCCAAGTCTTTGCAACCCCATGCACTGCAGCATGCCAGGCCTCTCTGTCCCTCACCATCTCCTGAAGTTTGCCCAAGTTCATGTCCATTGCATTGGTGATGCTGTCCAGCCATTTCATCCTCTGATGCCCTCTTCTCCTTCTGCCTTCAGTCTTTCCCAGCATCAGGGACTTGTAAGTAATATGAGTCCCTAAAAGTAGACTCATGGAGCAAAAAATATTTGAAGACTCTAAAGCCAGCAACTTCCCATATTTGGTAAAAGATAGAAGTTTACAAATTCCAAACTCTCAGCAAATACAAAATATCACCAAATTGAACTTTAAAAAGATTCTGCTGTTCAAAAGACGTCACTAAGAAATCAGAAGGCAAGCTACATACTGGAATGATATATTTGCAGCACAGTTGTATCCAGAATATGTAAGGAACTCTTACAACTCAATTTTAAAAAGGTTACTAAAAAAGATGGATGAAATATTTGAACAGACACTTAAAATATATGAATGGCTAACAAACAGATGAAAAATGCTCACCATCACAGCCCACGTGGAAGTACAAATTAAAACTACAGTGCAGTGCTATCTGTCACTAAGTAAAATTGCTAAAAGGGTAAAAGGTTGACAATACCAAATGTTAGTGAGACTTTGGTACAGCTCTGTGATACTGTGATTCATAATAAGAAATATATTTTTGGTCTTCATCCCTTTCCCAAGCGAAGTTCCTAAAACCCTTGGAATTTCTTAAATGCTGAGAGAGAAGGATTCCTTGATGAAAGTGAAAGAGGAGAGTGAAAAAGTTGGCTTAAAACTCAACATTCAGAAAAGGAAGATCATGGCATCCAGTCCCATCCAGTGGGGAAACAATGGAAACAGTGAGAGACTTTATTTTGGGGGGCTCCAAAATCACTGCAGATGGTGACTGCAGCCATGAAATTAAAAGACACTTTCTCCTTTCAAGAAAAGCTATGACCAACCTAGACAACATATTAAAAAGCAGAGATATTACTTTGCTGACAAAGGTCCGTCTAGTCAAAGCTATGATTTTTTCAGTAGTCATGTATGGATGTGAGAGTTGGACTATAAAGAAAGCTGAGCGCTGAAGAATTGATGCTTTTGAACTGTGGTGTTGGAGAAGACTCTTGAGAGTCCCTTGGACTGCACGGAGATCAAACCAGTCCATCCTAAAGGAAATCAGTCTTGAATATTCATTGGAAGGACTGATGCTGCAGCTCCAATACTTTGGCCACCTTATGTGAAGAACTGACTCATTAGAAAAGTCCCTGATGGTGGGGAAGATTGAAGGCAGGAGGAGAAGGTGGCGACAAAGAATGAGATGGTTGGATGGCATCACCGACTCAATGGACATGAGTCTGAGCAAGCTCTGGGAGTTGGTGATGGACAGGGAAGCCTGGTGTGCTGCAGTCCATGGGGTCACAAAGTGTTGGACACAGCTGAGTGACTGGACTGAACTGTCTATGTTAATGAGGTGACTTTTAGAAATCTTGAGATTGGGACTGGTTGCCCAGGGAACCAGATTAGAAGGTGGGAACTTTCAGGCCCATCCCCCATCCTCAGGGGAGGGCCAGGAGGCTGGAGACTGAATTAATCACCAGTAAGTGATGTTTTGGTGCTTCCCTGAGGCTCAGACAGCAAAGAATCTGCCTGCAATGCTGGAGACCTGGGTTTAATCCCTGGGTCAGGAAGAGCCCCTGGAGAAGGAAATGGCAACCCACTCCAGTATTCTTGCCTGGGAAATCCTACGGACAGAGGAGCCTGGTGGGCTACAGTCCACGGAGACACAAAGAGTGGAACATGACTTAGCAACTAAACCACCATCAACCACCACAAGCGATGTTTTAAGCAATGGTGCCAGGTAGCAGAGTCTCCATGAACACCCAGAGCATGGGTGATGGTGCTGGAAGTGATGCACCTGAGGGGACACAGAGCTTCTGTGCCCCTTCCCACGCACCTTGCCCTGTGCACCTTTCATCCTGCTGTTCCTGAGTTATATCCTTTTATAATAAGCCAGTGATCTAGTAAGTGAAATGTTTCCCTGGGTTCTACGAGCCCTATAGCAAATTTCGTTTAACCCTACAAGGGCATTGTGGGAACCTCCACTCTAGAGCTGATCATTCAGAAGCACAGAAGGACCTGGACTTGCATCTGAAGTGCAGCTGAGGCAGTCTTGTGGCACTGAACCTTAACCTTTGGAATCTGACCTGATATCTAGGTAGATAATGTCAGAGTTGAGCTACATTGTAGTACGCCCAGTGCATTTTGCAGAATTGCTTCATGTGGGGAGGAAAAAAAAATACCTAATATCTGAGGAGCAGAAGTACCAGAAGTGTTCTGTGAGTAGTGAATAAAGAAAAATCCTGTACAAGCATGTTAGGATTGTACAATCCTATACAATTTCTTAAAAAATGAAAGTCCCCCATATGACATGGCAGTTTTATTCCTAGGTATTAGGTTGATTAAAAAGTAATGGAAGTTTCAGACCATGAATTTTAAACATTATAACTAGGCTCAAACATATCTTTATTAATCAAAATAGGAACTTTACAATCAACGCATTTTTTGCCATTGAGAAATAATTGGGTTTGTCCCTGTAGCATAAAAATCCTGCTTTGGGATTCAACAAACCTTAGCACTTTGTGCCTCCTGCTGTTGTGAAAGTGTTCTCCCTTCAAACAGGGAGATGCTGAGATGCTTGAAGAAGTGGTGGCCAGTTGGTGAGAGGTCAGGTGAATATGGCAGATGAGGCAAAACTTTGTAGCCAAATTCATTCAACTTTTGAAGTATGGGTTGCATGGAAAAGAATTGGGCCCATTCTGTTGACCAATGCTGGCTGTAGGCATTGCAGTTTTTGGTGCATCTCATCAGTTTGCTGAGCATACTTTTATGTAATGGTTTAGATGACATTCAGAAAGCTGTAGTCGATCAGGAGGGCAACAGGCCACCAGTCAGTGACCATGACCTTCTTTTGGTTCAAGTTTGGCTCTCGGAAGTGCTTGGGAGCTTCTTCTCAGTCCAGCCACTGAGATGGTCATCACTGTTATCATATAAAATCTGCTTTTGTCACACATCGCAATCCAATCAAAAAATGATTCATTGTTGTTGCATAGAATAAGAGAGGGCAACACTTCAAAATGATGATTTTTTTTTTTTGATTTTTGGTCAGCTCATGAGGCACCCACTTAATTGAGATTTTTCACCTTTCCAATTTTCTTCAAATGCCTAACGACTATAGAATGGTTGATGTTGAGTTCTTCTGTAACTTCTTGTGTATTTTGTAAGAGGATCAGCTTCGATGATGGATCTCAATTGGTCGTTGTCAAATTCCGATGGCTGACCACTATGCTTCTTATCTTCAAGGCTCTTGTCTCCTTTGCACAACTTCTTGAACCACCACTGCACTGTATATTCATTAGCAGTTTCTGGGCCAAATGCGTTGTTGGTGTTGCGAGTTGTCTCTGCTGCTTTACAACCCATTTTGAACTCTAATAAAAGTCGCTTGAATTTGCTTTTTGTCTAACATCATTTATATAGTCTAAAATAAAATAAACAGCAAGTAATAAACCATTATCAAGAAAATTCAAAGTGAGAAATCCACATTAAAATGATGTATAACATAATCACATTTATTGAAGAATATGTTCCAGTATCAAGCAGCAAATTCAACAATACAAAATCACAGTTACTTTCGCACCAACCTAATATTTACCTAAGAAAGTTGTAGACATACTTCCACTCCAAAATTTGTATGTAGTACCTTATTTGTAATAACTAAAACTAGAAACAGCCTGAATACCCATCAATAACTGAATGAATGTGCAAAATGTGGTCTAGTCCTATGATGGGGTACTACTCAGCATTAAAAAGAACCACTGATACATGCAGTAACACAGATGAATTGCAAAGATATCTTGCTGAGTGAAAGAAGTCACATTTTTTTCCATACATTTAAGTCTGTCCCATTTGCATAAAAGTCTAGAAGATACAAACTAATCTATAGTGACAGGAAACAGGTCAGTGGTTGCTAGGGAACAGGGGTGGAGGCAAGTATGGCTTGAAAAGGGGAAGCAAAGAGACTCAGGGTGAGGAAAGTGTGTTCTGTATCCTTCTGTGTGGTTGTTTCACTGGTGTGTAATCTGCCAAACCTCATCGAATTAAATATTGTAAATATGTGCAGCTTAACAGTTTATTTTACATAAGTTGTATCTCAGTAAAGCTGTTTAGAGATAATTTTAGAAAAGAAGAACTTATTCTAGCTTGGGAGAGAGCAGTGTTTGTGTTCAGTGTTTGCCAGGGAGGCATTCAGTCCTATGATGTGCTGTTTCCAGAACTGCTCTGCCTCCAAAGTCAGACCCAGGTTTGAATCCAGGCTCTCGGGTTGTACTATGGCTGTGTGTTGTCTGGCACAGTCCCCTGCATCTCAGTTTCCTCATCTGTAAAAGTGCACACACTCCATCAGTTGGCATGCTTCTAGCTGATGGTAACAATATCAGATCAGAAATGACTTTACAGGTTGGGGCACATTTTTTTCATACAGCAGCAGCCCTGAGTCCTGAAGTCAGTGGTTTTGAGATGTTCCAGCAGCTCAGTGTGTCAGGTTTCTGTGTTGAGGACTCCATGACTCCTACTGACAAGATGGCTGCACAGTTCCGAGCATCACATCCTCACAGAACCATGTTCAAAAACAGGAAGACAGAGCTGGTGAGGTGGGTCTTTACTGCCCAGAGGCAATCATTGGGAAACATTCTCCAGAAATCCCTTTGGCCAGAACCAGAAATGCCAGTGCTATAACGCAATAGTCAGTACCAATCACAAAGAAATACAGGGAGCTTGAGTTCAGGACCATCAGTGACTGTGAATGCTCGCCTAACTGGACACCACCCGACAAGTTGCTGAAGGGGTGAATAGTAAGAAAGAGCATTAGCAAAGACCAGTTTTTCCAGGAACCTTAGAAAGGGAATAGGCTGAGGGCAAAGTGGAAAAAGTGTGGGTTGAGCATGTTAACAGAGGCAACAGCAATCAAGAGAAGGTGGGTAAAAATGTGGGAGTGAGAAAGGAAATAACTGATGGGCCAGGGACATTGAAGAGGAGCACAGCCTTGGCCATGAGATAAGAGGGAGGAGAGTGAAGAGGTTGGTGATACCAAGAGTGGAGGAGCCTGGGTTGATTGATTAATTGACAGGCATATTCTGTATCCTGTGAATTCATTTCTCAGAGTTTCTCTCTGCTTGTGCTTCATTGTGAGGGGCTTAGACTCGCTGATTTATGCTCAGTTCACTTCTGTCTTGTTAGGCAAAGGCCACCGTCTGCATAGACTGGTAACCATCTGGCTTCCATAGGATCTCTGCCCCAGATAGACCCTATGGGATGTTTTAGACATTGAAGGAGGGCACATTCAAGGTGTGGCTTGCTCCCAGGTCTATCAAAGTCTCTCTTTGAGCTCTGAAGCTCTTCTTTCAAGCTTTCATGGAGAAATTCATCCATTTCATCTCTTACAATGTCTTTGAAAGACTCTCTGGGTTTGCTTCTTGTGGAAACTATCAAATTGGAACATTGTGTCCCTAAACCACCTATTTTTGCTGTCAAAGACAAGAGCCTTGTCAATGACATTGTCCTGTACTTACCCTGTAGGCCTGTACTTCCCTGGTCTCCAGTGTCTGTCAGAAAAGATGATGAGCCCCTGGGGACAGGACAGCCTCTTGTTGGCCACTGATGGGGAGCAGTGAGACTATTTAAATGTTGATGTTTCCTGCATCCCGGACAGCCCTCTCTGCCCCTTTCTGTCTTAGGAAGCATCAGTTGTCACTTTTGTGATGATGGTGCCCACATAAACCATTTTTAAGATGTGATGACCTTCTAAGCCTGTGATTCACAGCCTCCATGTGCCAACCAGACCCATAACAGTGGCCCAGAGAGGACTCAGTTCCCTTGTCAAACCACTTCCTCTTCTGTTGTTCCCTGCCTTGACAAGTGCCAACAACTCCCTACCATCTGCTGAGAATCAGAAACCGGCTTCTCCCTCTGCCACTGCCCCGTGTCCCATCTCTCACGACCTCCAACACCACAGTGACCTCCAGTGCCGCAGTAGTGACAGCCCCTAATGCAGACTCTGGACCCAGATACCATCTGATTACTAGTGGTTACCCAACAGTGTATGTTTATAGCTCCTGCAGACTTTCACGTCCTTATCTGTAGGATGATAAGGGTACCTCGGAGAAGATTAAGCTAAGCAATGCATGTTGAACTCTTAACCTTGTGCCAGGCACACAGAGGGCACTCAGTGAGTGGCATCCATGTAGCCGCGGCTGCCATCCGGGTCACTGAACCACTGCTGCAGCCTCCCAGCCCATCTCCCTCCCTCCAGCATGTCTTTCCAGGCCCAGAAGGAAAACATGTTGATGGGACAGAGTCAGCCCATTTGGGCTTGAATCCTGGCTCTGCGACCTACTCAGTAACTCCGTGGCCTTGGGCAGGTAGGTCCTTTTGGCGGGACTTTGTTTCTTGATTTTTTTTTTTTAATAAATTTATTTATTTTAGTTGGGGGCTAATTACTTTACAATATTGTAGTGGTTTCTTGATCTTTAAAATGGGTATAATATAGTACCTTCCCTGTAAAGTTGAAATGAGCTTATTCTTTAATGTCTTAGCATATTAGATGCAGAATATGCACATGTAGAAAATAAGGATGCAAATCATCAAACATCACAGATGCGAATCATCAAACATCACAGTTGGACTCCCCACCCCCACACCCACATAAAGCCCAGTAGTGTATCATGAAGGCCCACACCACCCCGAACCCCTCCTGTGTTGAGCCTCCTAGGTTGGCTCCTTATAAAGTATATCTATATTCCTGACTTCCCAGGATAACCTCATTGATCATTGTTACAATAGACGTGAGAAGGGGTGTAGCAGAGGGGGTTAGGGCAGAGGGAAGGCAGGTTTGAAGAGGCTTGAGTTTGAACCCTGGGTCAGGAAGAGCCCCTGGAGGAGGGCATGGCAACCCACTCCAGTATTCTTGCCTGGAGAGTCCCATGGACAAAGAAGCCTGGAGGGCTACAGTCCATAGGGTCACAAAGGGCCAGACACAACTGAAGTGACTTAACGCACACACATGCACGCAGTTGGCATTTTTACAATTCGGGCTCAAAAGGAAAAAGGAGCCAAGGAGGTCAACTGAATGACCAGTCACTCTGCTAATCACTCCATGCTCCTGAACTCACTGAATGCTGAAACAACCCTTCTAAGGTAAGTACTTTTTTTTAGAAGTTGACTGATAAACTGATATTTTTTTAATTTTTATTTACTTATTTATGTATTTTTGGCTGCACTGGATATTCATTGCTAGATCTGAGCTTTCTCTAGTTGTGGTGAATGGAGGCTACTCTTCGTTGCAGTGCACAGGCTGTAGGCGAGTGGACTTCAGTAGTTGCAGCAAACAGGCTCAGTAGTTGCGGCGCATGGGGTTACTTGCTCCGCGGCATGTGAAATCTTCCCGAACCAGGGATCGAACCCGTGTCCCCTGCATTGGCAGATGGACTCTCACCCACTGAACCACCAGAGAAGTCCAAGGTAAGTACTGTTATTATCTCTATTTTACCGATAAGGAAATGGAGACTCAGAGGCATGGAGGAACTTCCTAAGATCACACAGTTTATAAATGGCAGGGCTGGGAATCAAAATCCAGCTGTGTGGTTCCAGAACCCATGACCTCCACACTGAATCAAGATTCAAAGTGATCCTCCGGGGGTCTGGAAGGGAGCAAGTCTCCAGCCCCCTGTGGCAGAAGGGGTGTAAACAACGCAGATCCCCCTTCAGCTGCACAGCGGGGGACATGTCACCAAGTAGGACCCCAGTCTGTCCTCCGACATGGAAGTCCTTTTGTTCCTCTTGGAGTCATAGCCTGGACAGCAACTCCCATTCTAAAACTATGTCTCCTGTGACACATGCAACCAAGTTTATCCATTTAATTAATACAACTTAGTTAAGTGTTTTTCTCCCTCCCAACAAATTCTAGCAATAAAGTCACATGCATTCGTGCTAAGTAGCCTCAGTTGTGTCTGACTCTTCGCAACCCTATGGACTGTAGCTCACCAGTCTCCTCTGTCCATGGGATTCTCCAGGCAGAAGTACTGGAGTGGGTTGCCATGCCCTCCTCCAGGGAATCTTCCCAACCCAGAGATCGAACCTGGGTCTCCTGCATTGCAGGTGGAATTTTTACCACTGAGACACCAGGGAAGCCCAATAAAATCGTACATTCCCCCTAAAGATTTCCAGCAGGAGTTTCTGGGCCAACCCTACCTACCTACAGAGTTGCCACAGCTCCTGGTGCAGATGAAAAGAAAGTTTCATTAGCTTAATTTACTCCTCCCGACATCACTGGCTAGCGGAGTCTAAATGCTGATGTCATGTCTAATTAGTGGCAGCCTCTGCCCTGCTGGTCGCAGTTTCCCGTCTGGCTGGTTTGTGCTCAGGGAGCGGTGTCATAGGGAGCATCTTTATGAACTAGCTCCCCTGTGGAGAGTCTCTCATTATGATTTAAGAAAACAAGCTTGTTGATGTTGTGTAGACAGTTCAGCCACATCCCCCCCCCCCCCAGCAGGGCTGATAATTGTGACGCCCTTTCGGTGCATGATGGATTTGTCTGACGGTGATAACAGCAGATCCTGGAGAGCTAGAAATCAGAAACTCTTCTCTGCCTCTCTGTCCTGCACACCTCACAGATCTCCTCTCAGCTTGGGCTCCTCGAGGGCTCAAAAGCCAGTTGTCTACTTTGGGGTGAGTTTTGCTAAGTGTCAGAAATTCAGCTCAAACCACCAATGCAATCATTGTGCACCCGGGTACCGTTTATTTATTTTAAACCTTTTTATCTTGTATTGGAGTGTAGCTGATGAACAACGCTGTGATGTGTGTGTGTGCTCAGTCATGTGCGATTCTTTGAGACCCCATGGACTGTAGCCTGCCAGGCTCCTCTGTCCATGGGATTCTCCAGGCAAGGATACTGTGATAGTTTCAGGTGAACAGTGAAGGGACTCAGCCATACATATACATATTCCATTCTCCCCCAAACTCCCCTCCCATCCAGGCTGCCACATAACATGGAGCACAGTTCCCTGTGCTACACAATAGGTCCCTGTTGGTTATCGATTTTAAATGTAGCAGTGTGCCCTGGGTACCATTTATTGTCATGAAATCGAACCCAGGAGAAAGGAAAACCATTCAATACCTAAAGGATTAGAGCAGGTACAAATATTCATTGATACTGATAAATTTCACCATGTGCTTTTGTTTATAAAAGGAAAAAGAGCAAGAGACTTGTTTGAATTCCTCAGTGCCAGAGTTCCATTGAGCTTTGAAGAATTAAGGATTCTTAACTAGTAAAGATTTTTAATTACAGTCTGAGAACATCAGTCAGGCAACGCCATTGTCTAGCAGACAGTGGTGGATAGCTATATGATAAAGTAGATACAGCAAAACTTTAATGGTAGGACCTGGGTGGTGGGTATGTTTGTGTTTATTGCAAAGCCTTTACAATGTTTCATTACATTTGAAATTTTTTCATTTAAAAATATTGAGAAAACAGGCATGTGTGCTCTATCGCCTCTGGCTCTTTGCTATCCCATGGACTATAGACCGCCAGACTCCTCTGTCCATGGGATTTCCTAGGCAAGAGTATTGGAGTGGGTTGCCATTTCCTTCTCCAGGGGATCTTCTCAACCCAGGGATCAAACCTGGGGCTCCTGCATTCCAGGCAGAGTCTACCACTGAGCAACCAGAGAAGCCCTGAGAAAAAAGGCATCAGAGCTCAAATCTCTTTCACCCCATTAAGGATCTTAACAGCTGTCAGTAGGCCTTTGTTGGGCAGCAGGCTCTGGGCTCAGAGCTTGACATCCATGTTCTATTTCATTTTCATGAGAAAATGAAGCCATTGCTCTAGTACTCAGTGTACAGGTGCAGAATCTGAGGCTTCAGATGGTAGCTTGTCCAGAGTCTGCAGATGGTGGATGTCAGAGCACATAATTAAACCCCAAAGTCCAACTTTCTCCCCATTCTGCCTTCCTGCCCACAACAAGAATAGGAACTGGCTGTATTGGAGGACCGCCACCTGCCTCCCTGTCTTAGTCTGGGCTGATAGAACCAATGAGCACAGACTGGGTCGTTTAAACAAGAGACATTTAGTTCTCACAGTTCCGGAGGCTGGCAAGTCCAAGATCAAGATGCTGGCAGATCTGGAGTCTGCTACTTTGTGGATGGCCACCTTCTCATTTGGAGAAGGAAATGGCAACCCACTCCAGTATTCTTGCCTGGAAAATCCCATTGACAGAGGAGCCTGGCAGGTTATAGTCCCTGGAGTCGCAAAGAGTCAGACATGACTGAATTGACTTAACACACACATACTCATTGGCCATAAAGAAGGCTGAATGCTTAAGAACTGATGCTTTCAAATTGTGGTGCTAAAGAAGACTCTTGAGGCTCCCTTGGACTGCAAGGAGATCAAACCAGTCAATCCTAAAGGAAATCAACCCTGAATATTCATTGGAAGGACTGAAATGAAGCTCCAATACTTTGGCCACCTGATGTGAAGAGCTGACCCAATGAAAAAGACTCTGATGCTGGGAAAGATTAAAGGTGGGAGGAGAAGGGGACAACAGAGGAGGAGATAGTTAGATAGCATCACTGAATCAATGGACATGGGTTTGAACAATCTCTGGGAGATAGAGAAGGACAGGGAAGCCTGGCATGCTGCAGTCCATGGGATCGCAAAGAGTGGGACACAACTGAGTGACTGAACAACAGCAACAACCTTCTTATTGTGTCCTCACGTGGCAGAGAGCAAAGAGGAAGCAAGCTATCTCTTACATTTTTACAAGGGCATTAATCTCAATTATGAGGGATCCACCCTTGTGATATGACCATCTCCCTAGGGCCGCATCTTCAAACACCATCACCTTGGGGGTGAGGGTTTCATCTTATGAATGTGATGAGGGGAGGATGTGGAACACAAACATTCAGTCCACAGCACTCACCTATAGCATTCATTTAGGCCTAATATCCTTTATTATCCTTAAGAAAACTAAGATCATGGGATCTGGTTCCATCACTTCACCGCAAATAGAAGGGGGAAAAGTGGAAGCTGTGACAGATTTTATTTTCTTGGGCTCCAAAATCATTGCAGATGGTGATTGCAGCCATGAAATTAAAAGACGCTTGCTCCTTGGAAGGAAAACTATGGCATACTTAGGCAGCATATTCAAAAACAGAGACATCACTTTGCCAGCAAAGGTCCATATAGTCAAAGCTATGGTTTTTCCATTAGTCATGAAAGGATGTGAGAGTTGGACCATAAAGAAGCCTGAGTGCTGAAGAACTGATGCTTTCGAACTGTGATGCTGAAGAAGACTCTTGAGAGTCCCTAGGACAGCAAGGAAACCAAACCAGTCAATCCTAAAGGAAATCAACCCTGAATATTCATTGGAAGGACTGGTGCTGAAGCTCCAGTACTTTGGCCACCAGATGTGAAGAGCCAACTTATTGGAAAAGACCCTGATGCTGGGAAAGATTGAAGGTGAAAGAAGAAGAGGGTGACAGAGGATGAGATGATTGGATGGCATCACCGACTCAATGGACATGAATTTGAGCAATCTCCAGGAAATAGTGAAGCACAGGGAAGCCTGGTGTGCTGCAGTCCATGGGGTCACAAAGAGACTGACATGAATTAGCAACTGAACAACAACAATTGTCCTTTACCTTCCTTTTGAGATGTTAATGTCATGTAGAATCCCTCCGTGTTCCAAAGGCACATCTGCACATCATTTTACACACCAGGCTAATGAGTTCATGACCTCCCTGAGGCCCATCCGCAGCTAGAGAAGCCCCAACCCCCTTTGCTCACAACTGAATCCTCTCTAACTTACCACACATCTCTGTGTTCCAAACTTCCCCACCCTTGCTCCAACTGTTTCCTCTTTCTAGACTCCACTTCTCGCTTATTCACCAAATCCCACTGGAATGTAGATGCCCTGAGGACAGGACACCATCCCCTTCTCCACTGTATCTCCCTTTCTTAGTCCCGCGCCAGCCCAGAGGAGGTACTCGAGAAGCGTTTTTAAACAAATATTTATTTGCTTGTTTGGCTGCATCAAATCTTAGTTGCAGCATGCAAATTCTTAGTTGTGGCATGTGAACTCTTAATTGAAGCATGCAGGATCTAGTTCTGTGGCCAGGGATTGAACCCAGGCCCCTGCATTGGCAGTGGGGAGTCCTAGCCACTGGAGCACCAAGAAAAGTCCCTGGAGCCATTTTTTGATTGACAAATTCTAAAAAATCTTTGTTGAACCTTCCTATAGACTCTGGCAATAGAGTGGTGAGCATCATAGCCCTGGTCTCCATGCTTATGGAACTATGAGAATGTATAAGTAATTTACTGCTGTGTAAAAAAATCACCCCAAAATGTGCAAGTAATAAACAAATTTTATTATCTCACATTTTCTGAAGGTTGCGGATATAGGAGGAGCTCTACTGAGCGGTTCAGGCCCAGTCTGTCATGAAATTGTTGTCAAGCTATTGGCTGGGACAGCAGTTACCTGAAAGCTGCAGAATCCACCTCCAAGCTCACTCATGTGACTCTTGGGAGACTTCAACTCTTTGCTGGCAGTTAGTCAGAGGCCCTTGTGCTCAACACATGGGTCTCTCCATAGACTGTGTAGGGGGTCCTTATGACATGGTGGCTGGTGTCCCCTGAAGTAAATGACCAAAGAGAATCTCCAAGACAGAAGCCTTAGTCTTTTAAAACCTAATCTTTACTTTTTAATATTTATTTATTTATTTGGCTGTGCTGAGTCTTATTTGTAGGATTTTTAGTTGCTGCTGCTAGGATCTAATTCCCTAACCAAGACTGAACCCAGGTACCCTGCATTGGGAGCACGGAGTCTTAGCCTTGCTAAAGGACCAGCAGGAAGTCCCTTAAAATCTAATCTTCAAGGTGGTCTACCATCACTTCTGCCATATGCTGTTGGTAATAGAATCCAGTCCTGGTATCAATACGTTGTGGGAAGAGGCCACACTGAGTCTGAATACCAGGAAGTGGAGAACATTGGGGCCCATCTTGGAGGTCGGCCATCACAGTCAGGTGACAGTAATAAATATCACACTCATGAGTGGACAGTTGCAAACTGAGGTGTGTGCTCTGAAAGCACAGACCCTGATTCTGTGAAAGTAATAAGAGGCCTAACTGAGACATAGGTGGGGGTCCAGGATAGCACTATGACATGGCCTCTGGGATGGCAGGACATGATAAGTAAGAGATGAAAAAAGGAAACAGGGCGCCCCAGATTATTGGTTCTCCATCTTGGCTGCCCTTTGGATTTTTTAAAGTTTCCAGAGTGATTGTAGTGTGCAGCATTGTAGTGTGAGAACCCCTGTTCTAGGCTGTGTGCTCAATTGTTCAGTCATATCTGACTCTTTGCGACCCCATGGACTGTCGCCCACCAGGCTCCTCAGTCGATAAAATTCTCCTGGGAAGAGTACTGGAGTGGGTTACCATTTCCTTTCCTAGGGGATCTTCCTGACTCAGGGAGTCACCCCATGTCTCTGTGTCTCCTGTATTGGCAGGCAGACTTGTTACCACTGAGCCACTTTTTCTAGGCCAGGGGACCAATTGATATGACCAGAGGGAGCTTGGGGCATTTGAAGAGCTGAAAGGCTGGGAGGCTGGAGGACAGAGAGGACGTGACATGAAATAGGGAGGAGAAGTGGGCAGAGCCTGGACCGCGTGGGTCCTCGGAGAACAGGGAGATTGGTCTTGGAACGTGTGAGGATGGTACCGGGAAGTGAAATGATCCAGTTTACAGTTAGAAAAGGTCACTGTGGCTCAGGTGGGGGTGGACTGTGCGGGCAGCTCAGATCCCCAAGGGAACACCATTTGGGGATGTTCCTCAGTGGGCCCACTTATGACACAGGATGAGAACTTGGTCAGAGACATGGCTGCCTGAGTCTAGTATTCTGTGTCACCAATGCTTACAATCCAGTCAAAATGCTTTATTTCACTAATGAGAAGCTGACTTCAGAGAGGTGGTGGGGCTTGTTCAAGGTAATTAACAATAGGAAAAAAGCAGAAGGAAAGAGAATCCAAGTGGGCCCTGAGAATCCAGGGTTGTGGTCTATGCAATCAAGAGGACCAGAGAGGGGGGAAAAAAGAGAAAATGATGATTAGACTATCAGGCTAGGATAAAAGGCACATCACGCTCCTCAGTGAGAAGATCAAAAGGTTACCAGTAACTTGACAAATAGCTGGTGTAATTATAAAGCTGTCAGAAATGGCATCCAGGGTCAGCCCCTTGACCCATCCCTCTATTCTTGGTGGAGACTCTAGGGGAGGGCTAGGGAAGGGCTGTCAGCCTTCCTGACCCTCTGGGGAGGATGCTGCTCCACGCCCAACCTCTCTTTTCTGCAGTGGAACCTGTGGCTTCCTTTCCAAGACAACTGAAGCCTGTGACAGCCTGTCCCACCTCTGTGGTCACATGCTAAAAGGCTTTTTGCAGCACCCTACTTTTATCCACACATTAAACGGAAGGGGCCCTTCCCTTTCCCATTGTTAATGACCCCTTGCCTCTAAAGAGGTGGCTTTTCAATGTCTTTCTGGAGAAAAAGAGAAGGTGACTCACATCTCACAAGGCTGAAATCATTAATTCCAGGAGCAAAAGCTTGTAGATGTGGCTAAATGCTTTACAGTTATTCCTTCTAAGCAATAATCTCTACATTTATCAGGAAAGAAGAAGATACAAAGAAGGAACAAAGAGACCAGAGACACATATTTCCATTATGTCCTGGGTTAGACAAATCATTAAGTCGGTACTAAGTTTACTGAAAAAAATGTACAATTCTGGAATGTTAGAGCTAGGATGGCCCTGTAAGAAAATCTAGTCTAGCAGTGGGCAGAAAGAGGCATTCTTTCCATCACCTTCCCTCTCACATCCATGCCAGACTTTTCCTCCTACCAAGAGTGGTCCTGTGACTCATTTTAACCACATGGAATATGGCAGAAGTAATAGCACGTCAGTATGGATCCAAGCCTCCAGAAAACGTGGCAGTTTTGCGCTTGTGCGAATACAGCCACCACATAAAGAATCCCAAGTCACGTGAAAAGACCACATGAGGAGAGAGAGAAGGGCCAGCCCTCCAGCCGTCCCCTCCAAGGCGCCAGACTGTGAGGCTATCTTGTCACAATCACTGTGGCGCCTGCACAGGCCAGGTGTGAGAGCAGCCAAAGATACACAAGCAAATGATACGAATGCATTTTGCCGAGGAGGATAGGGAGGCCTAGAGAGGTTCAGTGAAAACTTGCCTTGAAAAACTTAATCGAGATACTGGGTGGCATCGGTATTAACAGGGGCCACTCCAAGCACAGGGACTATGACATGTAAAGGTCCTCTATCAGGCAGGAGCCCTGTCATTCAAGGAACACTGTGGGGACAGAGGCATTTGATGAGGCTGGCAGCATCCAGTGATTGGTCCAGGCATGGCCATGAGGGTTCATAAGCATCTTTGCCATAGACATCTTTGCTGTAGCAATTTTTCCACAGACCCTTTTCCCACATAACTAATTGGCCATGAGGCAATTCTTTTTTTTTTTTTTAGACAATTTTGCTGTAAAAGGTAAAATAATGAAAAGTGAAAGAGGGACTTTAAAGAGGACCTAATGAAACATGAGAAATGATGAACAAAATTAAAAGATGTTATTGTGAACTACAAAATGTTTGAATACATTTAAAATATGTGTGGATTTATGGCGACGGCACGCAAAAAAAACTGATTTGATGGTTGTACCAAAGCAATTGTCTCCAGTGCCTTTTGTGCTTTATGCTTTTTTTGCTTCTTGATTTGTTTCCTCATTCAGGATGCACTTTTTCACTAAAATGTCTCCCTTAATTGAGAGGTGTTAATTTCCCAATACCAGGGTGTGTAATTGAAACTGAGGATTTATAATGTGTCAGGAAAACCTTACACTTTGTGTTCTTGACTTACTGTCACACATCCATCCATAGGTTTCCAAAGTTCTGTGGGACATGTGGGTTCAACTCTGAATCTTTAAGGCCCTCAGCCTCTTTCTCCTTCCATATAGTGCATTACAAAATAAGAAAACAATTCTTGGGCAAATTCTCATCATCTTCCAGCTTGATAAAGCCATCAATAACATCACTGACTGGAAGAAGTGCTAGCAAATTCCAACCAGTTGAAAACCAAACTGTCAAAACACTCTGTCAACCGATTATTTTATCTTTCATGGCAAAATTGCCATTTAGTTATGTGGCGAAACGTTTGCAGCAAAAATGCTTGAGGCAAAGATGTCTATGGCAAAGAAGCTTAGGCTGAAATTACCAGACCTGGGGCACGTGACCCAGTTCTAGCCAACAACATGCAAGGGGGAGTCTGCAGGGGCTCTGGGGAAAGACTTTCCTCTCGGGTTCAAAGAAGGATGTGTGCTCAAGGAACCCCTCCTTCCCTCCCTGCCTGTTTTGGGTATCGTGAGGTTGTGGCATTTGAGCAACCCATGGAGGAAGGTAAAACAAAACAAAAATTGTGGGGAAACTGTCCTAGAGTCCGTGTGGACATCATCAAAGGGCTGAGTGAAGCAACTTTGAAAACACTTACCCCCAGGCTGCTCATTCAAGGACAAGATAAATGTCCTTGCTGTTTGGGCCACTTTTAGCCAGGCATTCTGTGACTTGCAACCCCAAACTGTTGCACCTTTTTTTCAGAAGAGAGTTGGAGGGTCAGCCAAGGGGACAAACATTGCTGGGGTGCTTGACTACCAAACCAATGCCTTCAGCAGCCCTCCAGTTCAGAAAGGCCCGTGACCTGAACTTGGTCCAGGGAGAGAGGAGCCTTCGCAGGGTCCCAGCGTCATGTGTGTCTGGCCTCCACACACTCCAGCATCTCTTAGCCCACAAATGGGCTGTGTTTCCGTGATGCCCTGCCTCACCCCTTGTTTGAGTTTTTGTGAACTGTTCTAGCAAACTATGGAACCCCAGAAAGAGGTCATGGGAACCTTTGATTTGCAGCCAAGTTAGAAGACATTACGGTTAACCTGGGGACCTACTACTCGTGATTGGTGTCTGAAGTTAGTGGGGGCACTGGTGGGATGGATCCTTGAACCAGTGGGGTCTGCACTAACTCTGAGTCGTGTTGAAAGTGGATTGTAGCATACTTGGCTGGTGTTGCAGAGAACTGCCTGATATGTGAAAAACCCACACATGTGGTGTTAGAAGTGAAGTGTGACAGTAGTGACCGAGCATGGGAGAAACACAGGCGTGTTTTTCCCAGAAGCCTCCTCTTTATCACAGTCCGCTGCTCTGGTCTCTGAACCTTCATTTCCTCATCTATAAAATATGAATCATCAGGGGCTTCCTTGGTGGTCCAGTGGCTAAGACTCCGAGCTCCCAAAACAGGGGGCCCAGGTATAATCCCTGGTTGGGGATCTAGAACCTGCATGCTGCCACTAAGTCTTGGCACAGTTAACTAAATAAAAAAAAGTAAATGTTTTTGAAAATATGAGTAATCAGAACTACCTCATAGGATTATAATCAAAATCAAAGATGTTAATAAATCTGGAAGCATTTTGAAAACAATTTATTAAATATAATGTTTGATCCTGTGCCTGTTAAACTGTGAATTACTTAAGAGCAAAGACCATTTCACCTTAAAATTTTTTTAATCTCAAGTTCTTAGCAAAAAGAATTGGCACAGGCTAAGGTACTTGATAAATGTTTGTTAGTTAAATGAATAGTTGATTCTGGAAAATAGTGAAAGTGTTAGTTGCTCAGTCGTGTCTGACTCTTTGCGACCCCATGGACTGCAGCCGGCCAGGCTTCTCTGTCCATAGGATCCTCCAGGCAAGAATACTGGAGTGGGTTGCCATTTCCTACTCCAAGGGATCTTCCTCACCCAGGGATCAAACCTGGGTCTCCTGCATTGCCGGTGGATTCTTTACTCTCTGAGCCACCAGGGAAGCCCAATTGACATTTGGTGAGCTCTTATTAGAGATTATCTCATTTAACACTTATGTCCCCTTAAGATAGGTAGACTTTTCTTTTCTTTTCTTTGTGCTACTGGGCTTGTAGGATCTCAGTTCCCTGACCAGGATTTATTATTATTATTATTTTAATATGTATATTTATTTACTTGACTGCTTCGGGTCTTAGTGGCAGCACGCAGGATGTTCATTGCATCGTGTGGGACCCATCGTGTGGGATCCCTCACTGTGGTGCGTGGACTCCCTGGATGTGACTCTCAGGCTCAGTAGTTGTGGCGCTCAGGGTTAGTTGCTCCTTCACATATGGGATCTTAGTTCCCCAATCAGGGATCAAACCTGGGCCACGGCAGTGAAAGCACTGAATCCTAACCACTAGACCACCAGGGAACTCAGATAGATACTATGACTAGTGCCATCTTACAGATGAGGAAAGGGGGGCTCAGAGAAGTTGGGTCTGTTTCCCAAAGCTGCACAGTAAGTGGTGGAAGCAAGCCTTGAGCCCTGCTGTCTCTGCCCTCTGTGCCTACGCCCATGACCACCACCTTAGACTGGACGCGGGATGGGCTTCAAGACACAGAAGACACTTCATAAACCCAGGAGGAGGAGTCAGCAGTTTGCAAGGACAAGTGGGCTACACGGAGGCAGCGAGGAGAAGTGGAGTGGTGTGGGAGCCGATCTGGAAGCTTCTGGATTGGATCTGCACTTTTGAGTGGGCAGAGCAGGGACTCTGCATTCTACATGTTAATCACCCAAACCTGCCCCTGCAGTGGGGGCTGGCGATGGAGGTATCACCACCCAACAGACACCGCTGGCTCCCACTTTAATTAGGAGGAGGTGTCAAGACCCATTAGGATCATCTGGGAATGCCATGCTGGGACCAACAGCTGCACACTCTCAAATCACTGCCTTCCCACCCCAGCTAATATTTCATCAGCATTCATTCATGCATGCATTCATTCCTTTAGTGCTAGTATTTTTTAAGTATTAATCATTTTTATTTTTTATTAGTCATTAATCATTTTTTTATTTTTTATTGACATATAGTTGATTTACAATGTTGTGTTAGCTTCAGGTGTACAGCAAAGTGATTCAGTTATATATTAATATGAAAGTGAAAGTGTTCATCGCTCAGTCGTGTCTGACTCTTTGCAACCCCATGGACTGTAACCCTCCAGGCTCCTCTGCCCATAGAATTCTCCTGTGTAACCCAGGAGATCAAACCCAGGCCTCCTGCACTGCAGGCAGAGTCTTTACCGTCTAAGCCATTATGAAGAATCCAATATATTTATATATATATATGCATATATATTATATATATATATAGGCTTCCCAGGTGTCACTAGTGGTAAAGAACCTGCCTGCCAGTGCAGGAGACATAAGAGACTCAGGTTCAATCCTTGGGTCAGGAAGATTCCCTGGAGGAGGAAATGGCAACCCACTCCAGTATTTTTGCCTGGAGAATTCCATGGACAGAGGGGCCTGGCAGGCAACCGTCCATAGGGTCACAAAGAGTCTGACACGACTGAAGTGACTTAGCATGCACACATATGTGTATATATATTCTTTCTAAGATTCTTTTCCATTATAGGTTATTACAAGACATTGAATATAGTTCCTGTAATTTTTAAAAATTAAGCAGATAATACCGACACATGGTAAAGTTGTCAAACAGCACAAGAAAACATACAACAAAAAGCAGATCTTCCTTTCACCCCAGACTTCTGAGGCCACCTCTTCCCAAGCCATGGCTATTTTAAGTCTCTTGTGGGTCCTTCCAGAAATGTCTTATGCATACAGAAATGTGCAAATGCAATTATCTAATTTTTTAAAACACACATGCACATAATTTTTTCCTAGTTCATAAGGCATTCTGGATCTCTCTTGATAACACTACATGGAGAACTGCCTCACTCTTTTCATGGTTGCCCAGCACTCCATGACTCGGTTTCCACGTCATTTGATGATATTTATGTTGTGTCCAATCATTTGTTATTACAGGCGATGCTTCCATGAGCTCTTTAGATCATCCATCTTCACTTGATGTCAAAATATCTACAGGAAACCAGTTCCCAGTCATGGAACTGCTGGGCCCATGGCTAAGTGTGTTTTTAATTTCAGTAGATAGCACCAGAGATCAAATTGCCAACATCTGTCAGATCATTGAGAAAGCAAGAGAGTTCCAGAAAAACATCTACTTCTGCTTTATTGACTACGCCAAAGCCTTTGATTGTGTGGATCACAACAAACCGTGGGAAATTCTTCAAGAGATGGGAATACCATGACCTTACGTGCCACCTGAGAAACCTGTATGCAGGTCAAGAAGCAACAGTTAGAACTGGACATGGAACAACAGAGTGGTTCCAAATCAGGAAAGGAGTTCGTCAAGGCTATATATTGTCACCCTGCTTATTTAACTTATATGCAGAGCACATCATGCGAAATGCCAGGCTGGATGAAGCACAAACTGGAATCAAGATTGCCAAGAGAAATATCAATAACTTCAGATATGCAGATGACACCACCCTTATGGCAGAAAGCGAAGAAGAACTTAAGAGCCTCTTGATGAAAGTATAAGAGGAGAGTGAAAAAGTTGACTTAAAACTCAACATTCAGAAAACTAAGATCATGGCATCCAGTCCCATCACTTCATGGCAAATAGATGGGAAAACAATGGAAATGGTGACAGACTTTATTTTGGAGGGTTCCAAAATCACTGCAGATGGTGACTGCAGCCATGAAATTAAAAGACGCTTGCTCCTTGGAAGAAAAGCTATGACAAACCTAGATGGCATATTAAAAAGCAGAGACATTACTTTGCCAACAAAGGTCCATCTAGTCAAAGCTATAGTTTTTCCCGTAGTCACATATGGATGTGAGTGGTGGACTAGAAAGAAAACTGAGCGCCAAAGAATTGATGCTTTTGAACTGTGGTGTTGGAGAAGACTCTTGAGAGTCCCGTGGGCAGCAAGGAGATCAAACGAGTCAATCCTAAAGGAAATCAGTCCTGAATATTCATTGGAAGGACTGATACTGAAGCTGAAACTCCAATACTTCGGTTACCTGATGCGAAGAACTGACTCATTAGAAAAGATCCTGATGCTGGGAAAGATTGAAGGTGGGAGGAGAAGGGACGACAGAGGATGAGATGGTTGGGTGGCATCACCAACTCGATGGACATGAGTTTCAGCAAGTTCTGGGAGTTGGTGATGGACAGGGAAGCCTGGCGTGCTGCAGTCCATGGGGTCTCAAAGAGTCAGACACAACTGAACGACTGAAATGAAGTGAACTGAGATAGCACCATCCAAGGCAATGTCACAACTCACTCTCTCCCCAAAATATGTGAGCGTCTCTGAGACAGGATCCACTTGACTCCATTTACTGATGTGTGGATCCTACTTGTTCCTTTGAGATTCCACAGACGTTCCTTTGGCCCCTGCTAGGTATCCACCTCTACGTAGGTCCTTGAACACAAGTTATTAATCAGGATTATGAGGCTGGGTGGCCTTTTAAAGATTGTCTATTGAATAAAATATCATTTGGGTAGTATAAATAATGTATGCTCCTATAAGTGATTGAATAGGCCTCCTAACAGTGAAGGGACATGTTTATGACCTAATATTAAATAGCAAATGCAGCATACAAAGAGTGAATCTTAAAGTTGGGTCTTTTTCAGCATCCCTGGAATCTAGTTAAGAATACAGACGCCAGGACACCAGTCCTGCAGGTCCTCACTTGGGATGGGACCAGGGCAAAACAATCTGTTTTTAGCACGCTCACCAAGAGATGCTGTGCATTCTTAAAATGTTATATATTCACTATAATCTCACATACGATCAAAGAATAAAAATGAGGCTCATCAAAGAGAATCATGCTTATCTCTGACTGAAGTGAGTCTGAGGTTAGCTTCTTTCCTGTGTTTTGCTGTGTTTTCCAAATTTTCCCGCTCAGAAACTTGTTCAGAAAACAAAAGGATGCTCTAAAAATCTATACTCCCTCTTCCTCCCTCCGTCTACTCCTTCCTTCCTTCTTGATCCAGCCCAGATTGAAGGAGCCTAGAGGGACGTGAAACTTGGTTACAACACTTAATCTGGAATGGATGGGTTTGTCCTAGAAAGCATCATCGAATTATCAAAACTTAAATGAGGTCTCTGGATGAGAGGTGTATGGGAATTCTCTGTTACAATTGTGCAACTTTTATGTAAGTTGAAAACTCCACGACTTTATGGAAGCATCTCACCATCATCTTGGTGAAATAATAAAGCTTTTCTGTTGCTTGAATTACAAAGCATCGTAATATGCCTCTTAGCACTTTAAAAAAAAAGTCTAATATGGGTCTTTCTGGAGTACCTTATTGATGGAAGTCCATGCCCCTTCTGCCATAAAATATATTTATCAAAGTCAGGAGATAAACATTGATATAGTACTATTATCTAATCCATGGATCAATTTTCCCAATAATATGTTTTACATAAAAATATTTTTAACTGTATTTTCTTACTCTGGATCCAATTCAGGATTATATATTGCATTTGGTGGGCATGTCTCATTAATCTCCTTCCTTCTAGAATGTTCTGCAGCCTTTCTTTGCCTTTCAGAATCTTGATGTTCTTTTCAGAGTACAAGCCAATTATGAATTTTTCTCCATTTGGGTTTGCTTGACATTTTCTCATCACGAAATTCAGGTAATACGTCTTTGGCAGGGATGTCCCAGCTTGATCTTGTGTTTTTCTTTGCATGTCAGGGGAGGCGGCTCACAATGTGGTCTGTCTCTTTCTGATGTCCTTAACTTTGATCACTCAATTAAGGCGGTGCCTGCAGGCTCTCTCCCCCGTCAAGTGGCTACTCCTGCCTTTGTAATCAACCAGGAATCAGTGGGGAGCTATTCTGACACCATGTGACTATCCTGTTTCTCATCAAACTTTTGCTCTTTAATTTTAGCTTCCATTGACGATTCTTCACGGAAACAAGTATCATAATAGTTGCTGAATCTCATAGCGTTGTTGAGAAGATGAAAAGTAAGTGTATATCAAAGGACCTTGACCTACTAGTTATATTTCAAGGGAAATCATATTATATATCAATTCTATCTCAATAAAGCTGGAGAGGGGGAGAAAATCTCTCAAGGAAGCAATGTAAGGTGTGAACAAAGATATGAGTACAAAGGTTTTCATGGCAACATTGCTAGTAAGAGCAAAAAATAAGAAAGTCAAGCACCGTAGTAAATTGATACCAAGAAGTATGAGGCACTCATTTAAAGCAAGATTTTGAAGAAATTGTCCCCATCGAATGCTAAGTCACAGAAGGTAAAATATCAAACTACATTTGGCTAAAAGGAATTTGATATCCTGACTTGGATCCTAGAACAGAAAAAGGATGTCATCCCTTATAAGCAGAATCTAAAAAGAAATGGTACAAATGAACTTATTTACAAAACAGAAACAGACTCACAGACTTTGAGAACAAATTTACGACTGCCAGCGGGGAAGGATTGGGAGGGATAGTTAGGGAGTTTGGGATGGACATGTACACACCACTGTATTTAAAATGGATAACCAACAAAGTCCTCCTGTGTAGCACAGGGAACTCTGCTCAGTGTTATGTGGCAGCCTGGATGGGAGGGAAGTTTGAAGGAGAATGAATACATGTATATATATGGCTGAGTCCTCTTAGCGGTACACCTGAAACTATCATAACGTTGCTAATCAGCTATATTCCAGTATAAAATAAAAGGTTTTTAAAAAATGAAAAAAAGGTTGTCAGTGGGAAAGCTAGTGAAATTCACATTAAGTCGGTAGCTAAGTTAATGGCAATGTTCTGATATTAAATTCTTGGTTTTAATAAACGTTTCATGGTACGTGTGTGTGTTAGTCACTCAGTCACTTCCAACTCTTTTGCCACTCCATGAACTGTACCTGCCAGGCTCCTCTGCCCATGGAGTTCTCCAGGCAAGAATATTGGAGGTTGCCATGCCCTCCTCTAGGGAATCTCCCTGACACAGGGCTTGAACCCATGTCTCCCCCATTGCAGTAAGTTTGTTTACCATTCATGGTACGTAGGACATTAATATTAGAGGGACTTGGTTCTGGGCTATACCAGATCTCTATTATCTTAGCAACCTTCCTGCAAGTCTAAAATTGTTCCAAAATAAAAACTCCATTTAAAAAATTGACTTGGGAGTGATGGATCTGTTCATTATCTTACTTGCGGTGATGGTTTCATGAGTGGATACAATTGTCAAAACACTTTAAATTATACACATTAAATATGAGCAGCTTATTGTATGTCAATTATACCTTGATCAAGCTTCATTTTTTGTTTTTAAAGAAAACGGTCTTTGATAAACTCTCAGTTATGTTCAAATACAAGCGTTAGGAAAAATACTGCATGGAAATATATCACAATGGCGTTGGGGGCGGGGGGGCTTCTCTGGTAGCTCAGTGGTAAAGAATCTGCCTGCTGATGCAGAAGACACGGGTTCAATCTCTGATCCTACACGCTGAGGAGCATGTAAATAATATTATTAGCTCAGTCATGTCCGACTCTTTGCGACCCCATGGACTGCAGCACACCAGGCCTCCCTGTCCATCACCAGCTCCCAGAGCTTACTCAAACTCATGTCCATCGAGTCAGTGATGCCATCCAACCATCTCATCCTCTGTCACCCCCTTTCTCCTCCTGCCTTCAATCTTTCCCAGGATCAGTCTTTTCCAGTGAGTCAGTTCTTCACATCAGATGGCCAAAGTATTGGAGTTTCAGCTTCAGCATGACTGTCATTTTATAATTTGCTCTGGTTTGCAAGTTCCTTATAGTGGACGTGCAAGACTTGAATAAACAGAAGGAACCACAATTTTTATACAGGGTGGTTTGCAATGATAAAGCTTTTCTTCCTTGTCTGTGAAGCATCTGGCTCCTGGTAAGAGCTAATGCCATTTCCCACCTTCGTTCATTAAGACAATAAATAAGGCAAATAAATAAAACCTGAAGAAAGAAGAAAACCTCTCACAGCCAAGGCTCCTCGCCTGGTAATAAAGAGCCTGAAAATGTGCATCAAGAATGATGGAGATCTCAGAGCAGTGGTCCTCAAAGCTGTATGTGTATGTGTGTGTTGGGGTTGCTTGTGAAAATGCAGACCTCCCAGCCCCCACCAGCAGCAACAGTGACTCCGTGGGTCTGGGGTGGGGACGGGGTGACTGGGAATGTTTGCTCAGCAGCTCAGGTGATCTGACCCAGGTGATGGAGATCAAGGCTCAGCCCCGGGGCCGAGAGGCCAGCTGAGAGTTTGCCCAAGGGTCAGCCCGGGGCCCACCAGGTGTAGACCATGTTAACTCACCCAGCTTAAAGCCCACGTGACCCCAGTGCTTCGTGGCTGGGCCTTTCCAGATCTGCAGACCTGGGAGGATGTCCCGGGAAGCCAGAGGGGTGAGTAGCTCCCCTCCATCCTCAGGGGGACGGGGCGGGGCCTGGACAGCTCCATGGACCTCAAACCGTGTCTGTAACCCTGGGAACCCCGCCTTGGGCCAGGTCTCTGGGTTTTCCCGCCACTTTGGGATGCCACTCACTCCTGGAGGGTTGGGAGGAGGGGATGCCAGGCATGGGGGGAAGGGGCAGAGGCAGAATGACCGAGGGGACAAAGGCCAGCTTGTGCCAGTGACGGAGAAGCAGAGGAGCACCCCTGGGACAGTGACACCCCAGGGACAGGCAGGGGACAGCAAGACCGGGAGAGTGGAGAGAGACCGGAGACCATATGTCAGATGAAGGCCTGTTATTCCACAAGCTTCACGCTCTGGGCACTGTTCTTGGAGTGAGAGGACGGGCGCCTGGAAAGGAGAGCCGCAGCCCGGTCCCTTTGTCCCCTCCGCTGGCTGCAACCTAATTAGGAAGCAGCTGAGACGGCCGTGCTGGGAGTAGCCGCCACCTCCCAGGTAATAATTCAGCCCCGGAGACACAGACTTCTACGTCCCTGGTTCCTGCGGCACCTGGGTCTCCACCTCCCTCCAGTGACTCTCTAGAAAGTCACATTGACCTGCAGGTCCTCTCAGGAGGAACCTGAGGCTTCGTGCAGGAGCTCCAGCTGGGGAGGGGGCGAGGCCCCGGGCAGGCAGCCGGGGTCATAGTCCATGGAGAAGGGGGTGCCTTCCCATTCATCTGCAGAGTGGAGGTGGGCACCGAGAATCCAGATAAAAAGAGCTTTTCTGGGAAATTCTCCAGTGGTTAAGACTCCACGCTCCAATGCAGGGTGTGTGTGTGTTCAATCCCTGGTTAGGGAACTAAGATCCTGCATGCCACGGGGTGTGGTTAAAAAATTAAAAACCGGTAAGCAACTGACCGTCACAATAGGGCTTGACAGAAAAGAGCTAAAGCTGCCCGAAGATGAGGTTCCAAGCCCAGAATGGGAGGTCAGGGAGGACCTCCTGGAGCGGGGTGGACAAGCAGGTTTTGGCCCCTCAAAGGCAGAAATCAAGGGTGTTTGCTGGCCGAGGGAGCAGCTTTAGCTCCGTGACCCTTTGGGGAATGAGGAGCAGGTGGAGGTGGGAAGAATCCTCAAAGACTCTGGTTCTCAAAGCCTGGCCTCTGGAGCCACAGCTGCCTCACCCAGGCTATATTAGAAATGTCCATTCGCTTCCCAGGTGGCGCTAGTGGTAAAGAGCCCGCCTGCCAATGCAGGACACATGAGAGGCTCGGATTCAATCCCTGGGTCAGGAAGATACCTTGGAGGCGGGCCTGGCAACCCACTCCATTATTTTTGCCTGGAGAATCCCCTGGACAGAGGAGCCTGACGGGCTACAGTCCATGGAGTCACAAAGAGTCAGACACAACTGAAGCGACTTTTAGCACACACGTAGGACCCCACTCAGACCTCCTGACAAACAGGGCAGGACCCAGCGATCTGGATTTTTAACAAACTCTCCAGGTGACACTGATGCATGGGAACATCTGAGAAGCCATGTCCTACCGTTACTTAGCAACTGAAATATCACAACTCAGATAATCCCACCTGCCTGTCTAGACCACAGCAGGTCTGAGTGCACTAGGCCTGCAGCTCTTACACTTGCAGGACTTCTTTAGGAAAAGACTGCGGAATCACAGATGTAAAATAGTTACTGGGTCTTGGAAGGGGCCTTTGCAAGTGAGGAAGGCTGAAATATCATTAGCTTCCTGTTAAATTTGCCTCGGGACTGACGGCTCTGAATGGCAGAGAGGGGGAAGGCAGATGCTGGAGGCAGAAAGCAGGGGACTCTTTAAACCACCCTTTCCCACAAGTAGGCCTGTGGTTTTTGCCCCAGTGGAAAAGTTCTGCACGGTTTATGTAGACAGCCAGGAAGAGGCCGGGCCGCTCACTTACCAGGCAGTGGGGCACGTCATGCTTCTTAAACACAGCCGGCTAGATCCCTGCCCACAGTTTGATTCAGCAGGTCTGAAGTAGGGCCCAAGTTTGCCTCTCTAGCTTCCTGGAAGGCACAGCTACACAATTTGCAGGGTTGCTGTTTTTGAGTCGCTCAGTTGTATCTGACTCTGCGACCCTATGGACTGCAGTACGCCAGGCCTCCCTGTCCTTCACCATCTCCTGGAGTTTGCGCGCGTTCACGTCCACTGAGTCG
Source organism: Giraffa tippelskirchi (assembly GCF_054371585.1). Taxonomy (NCBI): domain Eukaryota; kingdom Metazoa; phylum Chordata; class Mammalia; order Artiodactyla; family Giraffidae; genus Giraffa; species Giraffa tippelskirchi. Next base: position 30,061,056 of record NC_137287.1, read on the forward strand.
ATGATGCTATCTAACCGTCTCGTCCTCTGTCACCCCCGTCTCCTACTGCCCTCAGTCTTGCACAGCATCAGGGTTTTTTCCAATGAGGGCTCTTCACATCAGGTGGCCAAAGTATTGGACATGTTATGGGTTATAATACTCAGTTATGACCACAGATCCGAAGAGGGGGTTTGATAAACTCAGAGACTGAACCGCCGGGGGAAACACCTTGCATCACCAGTCACGTGGGACACAGATCTGAATATGCAATCCCAGCCCCGCCTTCTTAGCTGTTTGCTCTTGGGCAAGTTGGTCATTCTCTAGAAAGTGGGTTCCTATTGCAGAGGGCCTGCCACCCAGTAGGCTCTCATATCGCGGTTCCTTCGACTTGGCCTAATGACTTACTCTGAGAAGAAGCAACTCCACGTATGAGACCCCAATGCACCTGACACTGCAGGAGGGTTGAGGGCCCCTGTGGGTGACTGCATGGTGGGGAGGGAGCCTTAACACACAAAGGGCACAGAACAGCGTGGAGAAGGGGTGAGAGCAAGGGATTAGGGCCGGTCAGCTCTGGTTCCAGCAGTGAGTGTCTGCCACTTACTGATCACCTGACCCTAACTTGTTGCTTTTCTAAGTCCTAGTCTCCTGTCTGTAAATGGGAGGGTATAGGTTATTTATAAGAGTGGAAAGCATTGGATACCACGACCTTCTCAACAGGTTGGACCCACTGTGCATGCATGCAAAGTCACTTCAGTCGTGTCTGACTCTATGGACTGTAGCCCACCAGGCTCTTCTGTCCATGGGATTCTCCAGGCAAGAATACTGGAGTTTCCATGCCCTCCTCCAGGGGATCTTCCCGGCCCAGGGATTGAACCTGTGTTTCTTACATCTCCTGCATTGGCACTCAGGTTCTTTACCACTAGCACCACCTAGGAAGCCCAGAACCCAGTGTGCTTTATTATTATTGTTAATCCCATTGTTCTTTACCATTTAGAGCCTGAGAACTCAAGGTGAGTGGTGATGGGCCTGGCTGTGCACCTCATGGGAAAAGTCACAGCAGGAACCGGAAAAGGATGCCAGGATGGATCTATTGGAGGAGGAGTGTAAGTCTCAAAATATCTATGAATATTAATCAGAGAGCTGCTGTGACAGGCTTCAGGAGGCTGGGAGAAGGGCTGCCCTCCCTAGGGCTGGGGCATGGGTTGATGAGTCAGATTTATTCTAGGACTATGCTGTCCAGTAAGGTAGTTACTAGCCACATGTAGCTTTCAGGTTGGTGGGACTGAGCAACTGGGGTTTAATTTAGAATCAATTTTAAAACCTGATACGCCATTCAGTTACTAGAAAACTTTTTAAAAAGTATGTTTGGAGCCACTTGGGTACATGAACATCCTTTTTCAACTGAAAATATTATGAAATTGAAAATACACTTGCAATAAACATTTAGCATATGCATTAAGATGCAGAAAGTGTAAAATACACACTATCAAAGAATTAGTACCCCTCCAAAGAAATATGTAACTATTATCCTTTACACATTATTTGATTTAAAGGAGTTTATTTTTTAATTTATTCAAGTATAGTTGATTTACAGTGGTGTGTTAACTTCTGCTGTACAACAAGGTGATTCAGTTATATATGTATCTATACACATTATTTTTCATATCTTTTTGATTATGGTTTATCCCAAGATAATGAATATAGTTCCCTGTGCTATACAGCAGGATTTTATTGTTCATCTGTTCTATATATAATAGTTTGCATGGTGTAAAGGAGTTTAAAGTTTTCACGTGATCAAATATTTCCTTTATGTTCAAGAACCATATCGTTGGGTTTTTTTTTTTTTTAATGGTTTTGTTTTTACTATTTGACTAATTATTTCATCTGGGCTTTTTAAAAAGAATGTGGTGTGAGATATTGAACTGATGAGGAATTCTGGATGAGAAAGAGCCATTTTAAAACAAATTTTTAATTTCTCAATGAGTATGTTCATATTTTATCCTGGTGTGTTTGGGGCTTTTTTTTGAGGAGGAGAGGCCGTGTCATATTTTATGTCTTTATAGTTCTGTCACCTTTCATAGCACTTTTGCTAATGAGATATTATCTCATGTAAGATTCAAAATAATCCAAGAAGGTAGATGGGGCTGCCATGTCATCCCATTCTATGCATGTAGAAATTATACGCTTGCCCAAAGAGTGCCAGTTTAGAAATAATGGAGTTAGCACTTGAATTTGGGAATTCTGATTTTTGTAACTACATGTGTACTGTCACTGGGAACCAGAAAAATTACTACTTTCTTAGGCCATTAGGTTGATCCTCCAGGAACTTTAACAAGCAGAAATTTTCCTCCTGAAATTGGTTTACTTGAGTCAACTAGACCTAACCTTATACATCTGAGTCTGGGCCCCCATTCATATCCATTGCCTGTTTTCCTAGGATTCAACTGGCTATTTCTCAAGATCATTTTCAGGACTTTGATTCACAAGTGCTCGATATGTATAGTCTTGATCCTTTCAGAAACTTACATTCATCACAACCTGGATGTTTTAAAAAGGAGGCTTATAAGAGTAAAGTCATCTTGGGCCGCTAGCCATGATCCCAGGCCTCCCATCCTTTCCTTTCTCTGGCCTGATCTCTGTCACTGGTTTAGAGTGTGCCTTTCCAGACCTTTTTCTACGTGTTCATATCCACACCCTTAGAATCTGTTGTTCTTGTTTTTGGAGTCAGGAATATGTATGTATGATGTATGCATCATTTTTCAATTTGCTTTTAAAAAAAACACACATCTTCGAGCTCTCTCAGGATACTTAGATTTCCTTCTTTCTAACTGCTGCGCAATATATTATGGTACAAATATATCAGAGTCTATCCATTCATGCAACAGTAGGCATTTGGGTAATTTTTTGATTTTGTTATATACGATGTGATAGACACACTTGTTCAGGCATTCTTACTGACATGGGCAAACTGTTGTTTGTGCTTTTCCAGGGGGTGGTAGTGAAACCTGCATCCTGGGGTATGCACTAATTAATATTTTACTGCCAAAATATTCTCAAAGGGCTATAGCAATTTACCACCAGCGATATATGAAAGCAATTACCACTTTTAATTTTTGAGCAATTTAACAGATAGAAATGTTATTTCATTGTTTAAATTTGCATTTCTCTGATTGCTAATGCAGTTAAATGATTTTTCATATGATCATTTCATATGGTCATCTTATGCAAATTGGTCATTTATAGCCACTGTTCAAAATTTTCTTTTTGATTTGCTTTAACCAGTGTAAAAAGGGTTTTCTCCACCCAATTATACATATATATATATTTCTCTAGATAATGATTATATATGCTACAAATACCTTCAGTGTTGCTTGACTTTTAACTTTGTTTATATTGTGTTATGTAGAACCTTAAAATTTATCAGTCAAATTTATCAGTCTTTTATGACTTAAAAGGTCTGTGTGTGTGTGTGTGTGTGTGTGTGTGCATGCTCAGTTGTGTCCAGTTCTTTGTGACCCCATGGACTGTAGCCTGCCAGGCTTCTCTGTCCATAGGATTTTCCAGGCAAGAATACTGGAATGGGTTGCCATTTCCTCCTCCAGGAGATCAACTTTTTCCCTTAAATTTTCTAGGGAATATTTCCATTATATCTTTTGTAAATAATTAGTTTTGTATTTCCTTTTCTAATATTTATAGGTCTTCTTATTCTTTTTACATAGATTACAACCTCCAGTACAGTTTTTAAAAGTAGCAGGAAGATAGCATGACTCTTGGCATTGTCCCCAAGTTTTATAAAATTATAATGGAGCCCATTTTAAGGTTATTGATTTCAGTTCCATTGATGAAAGGACTAATGCTAGCGTCACACTGTTCTATTTATTGCAGTTTTAACATACAGATTGCTTAGTCACCACCAATTATTGTTTACTTTTTCTTGCCTTTTTATTCTTCCGATGTCTTTTTCTCAGCTTTAAGCATGAACAACAGCTTGGTTGGGCATTAAATTGCTACATCATAGCTTTTCCTCCCAAAATTCTTTAGATTTTGTTCTATTCTAATTTTTTTTCCCCAGAAATACTTCTGGCTTTTTGTGGGCTAATCTTTGTCTTCCTGGATATTTTCAGAATTTATTTCCTGATACTAAAACCTTAATATTCTTCGGGGTCAAATAATTTCCTCAACTTTATTATTTTTGTTTCAATTTCTTGGGAAAACCAACAGATTTTAGAGTCACTCTTCTTTATTCTTCTCCCTAATCGTTTTCTCCCTTTGCTTTCTGGCTTCTGGCCCTTTCTCCTGCTTTGCAGGACAAAGACCTGTCTGGCATGTCAGTTCTGCTCATTACCTCAAATGCTGTTGAGTTATTGGTTCAACTTCTTCACCTCTTTTGTAACAAGGGACTCTCTGGGCATGGCTCTGTTTAGACACAAATGATTTCTTTGCGGGGTCAGGGCGGGGCAAACAAAATCTGAGAAAATGTAGTCGAGATTAAATTAAAAAATTACCTGATATCAGTAAGATCGTGTTTTCTTTTTTTATTGGAGTATAGTTGCTTTACAATGTTGTGTTAGTTCTTGCTGTACAGCAAAGTGAATCAGTCACACCTATACATATGTCCCCTCTTCCATGGATTTCCTTCCTGTTAGGTCACCACAGAGCATTGAGTAGAGTTCCCTGTGCTGTATAGTAGGTTCCTGTTAGGAACAGGTCATCTGTTAGGCATGTGTGTCTGTTAGGTTATCTGTTTTATACATAGTATCAGTTGTGTATACATGTTAATCCCAATCTCCCGATTCACCTCACCCCTATCTCCTCTCAGTATCCATATGTTTGTTCTCTACATGTGTATACACAAATGATTTCTTAAGGTCTTTCTCAGCACTAATAATTCTTAAAAATCAAGATCGAGGATCAAAATGTAACCCACTTGCATATCTCTTCTGATTGAGTGCTCTGATACAACATCTGATTTTTTTTTATAACATAACCATGTTTGTTTAAGAATGTATTCCAGTATCAAATGACAGAGTTCAACAATGCAAAACTGAGATTACTTTTGTACCAACCTAATAATTTGACACGTGGTAGTGCATATGTTTCAGTGCTACTCTCTCAATTCTTGCCACCTTCTCCTTACCCCCTTGTGTCCGTAAGTCCTTTCTCTATGTCTGCATCTCTAGTGCTGCCTTGCAGATAGGTTCATCAGTACTATCTTTCTAGATTCCATATATATGCATAAATATGATATTTTTCTTTCTTTCTGACTTGACTTCACTCTGCGTAATAGGGTCTAGATTCATCCACCTCATTAGAACTGACTCAAATGCATTCCTTTTTATGGCTGAGTAATATTCCATTGTGTACATATACCACAACTTATTTATCCATTTATCTGTTGCTGGACATCTAGGTTGCTTCCATGTCCTAGCTATTGTAAATAGTTGTGAAATGAAACCCTGGGCTACATATGTCTTTTCAGTTATGGTTTCCTCAGGGTACATGCCCAGTAGTGGGATTGCTGAGTCATATGGTAGTTTTATTCCTAGTTTTCATCATCTGATTTTGATTGGCCTTGTAAAAAACTAGCACGTGCACCCAAATTGAAAAGTAGGAATGAATGACCGTGGCTTTGCTCCTGAGGCATCATTTAAAAAAAAAAATTATTGAAGTATGATTGGTTTATAATATTTTGTTAATTTCTGATGCACATAAAAGTGACTCCGTTTACATATATATAATGTGCGTGTGTGTGTGGTTGTTATTGTTCAGTCACTCAGTCATGTCTGACTCTGAGACCCATGAATTGCAGCATGCCAGGCTTCTGGGTCCTTCACCATCTCCTGGAGCTTGCTCAAACTCATGTCCATTGAGTCAGTGATGCCATCCAACCATCTTGTCCCTTCTCCTCCTGCCTTCAATCTTTTCCAGCATCAGGGCCTTTCCTAATGAGTCAGCTCTTTGCATCAGGTGGCCAAAGTATTGGAGCTTCAGCATCAGTCCTTCCAATGAATATTCAAGATTGATTTCCTTTAGGATTGTCTGGTTTGATCTCCTTGCAGTCCAAGGGACTCTTAAGAGTCTTCTCCAACACAACAGTTTAAAAGCATCAATTCTTTGGCGCTCAGCTTTCTTTATAGTCCAACTCTCACATCCATACATGACTACTGGAGTAACCATAGCTTTGACTATATGTGTGTAGATATATATATATTCTTTTTTATATTCTTTTCCATTATGCTTTTTCACAGGATACTGAATATAGTTCCCTGTGCTCTACAGTAGGACCTTGTTTATCCATTTTTTACATAATAGTTTGCATCTGGGGCTTCTCTGGTGGCTTATTTGGAAAGAATCCACCTGCCAGTGCAGGAGACAAGGGTTCAATTCCTGGTCTGGGAAGATCCCACATGCCACGGAGCAACTAAGCCTCTGCGCCACAACGACTGAGCCTGTGCTCTAGAGTCCAGGAGTGCAACTCCTGAAGCCTGTGCACCCTAGAACCTGTGCTCTGCAACAAGAGAAGGCACTGCAATAAGAAGTCCGTGCGCCACAACTAGAGAAAAGCTGGTGCAGCAACAAAGAACCCAGCACAGCCAAAAATAAATAAAATTATTTTTAAAGTAGTTTGCATCTGCTAATCCTATACTCCTAATCCATCCCTCCCCACCCTTCTTTCCCCTTGGCAACCACATGTCTGTCCTATGTCTATGTGTCTGTTTCTGCTTTGTAGATAGGTTCATTTAGGTCATATTTTAGATTCCACATATAACTGATACAATATTTGTGTCTTTCTTTGCATAGTATGATTATCTCTATGGCGATTCATGTTGCTGCAAATGGCATTTCATTTTTATGGCTAATATTCCATTGGACATATGTATCACATTTTCTTTATCCTTTCATCTGTCAGTGGACATTTAGATTGTTTCCATGTCTTGGCTATCATGAATAGTGATGCTATGAGCATAGGATTGCATGTATCTTTCCAAATTATATTTTGTCTGGGTATATGCCCAGGAATAGGATTGCTGGATCATATGGCAACTCTAGTGTTTGGTTTTTTGAGGACCCTCCATACTATTTTGGATGTACCAATTTACATTCCCACTAAGAGTGTAAGAGGGTTCCCTTCTCCAGCATTTATTATTGGTACACTTTTAATCTTAGCAATTCTGAACTGTGTGAGGTGGTACCTCATTATGGTTTTAATTTGTATTCCTCTAATAATTAACAGTGATGAGCATCTTTTCATGAGGACACCATTTTTTTTTTTAATGTCTCTTCTTGGGTAGTTTATCCCAGACCCTGTGGCTGTTGGAAGGTTTCTTGGGAACCAACAAGGTGGTGCAGGGTGTGGAGAGGAAATGAGCAAGAATCTGTCTCTGGTTTTGAGTTCAAGCACAGAAAAACCCAGGTTTTGCTGGCTCACAAATGATTATCATCTTCTGGTCTGTGCAGTTCTAATGCTAGGAGCATGACCAAAGTATGTGTGTGTCTCCCTTTCATCTACATCCTCTGGTTGGAGTGTGGTTACCATCTAATGTTGCAGCCCCGTGGACTGTAGCCCGCTAGTCTCCTCTGTCCATGGGATTCCCCAGGCAAGAATACTGGAGTGGGTTGCCATTCCCTTCTCCAGGGGATCTTCCTGACCCAGGGATGGAACCTGGCAGATGAGGTGAAGCTCTTCCTCCTCAGAATGATTTTAAGGACTGCAACACATGACTGGAAGGCACTGGAAGGGAGTAGACACCAAATTATGAGTCAAGGTCCTTATTCTGTCCTCATGCAGATTTTGTTCATTTTCTTGGAGAAAGGAAGAGGAAAGAACATGAGCCTCTTTAAGATCAAATATCACATCCTCATAGCTGGCTTTTCAGTAAATAGCTTATGGAGTGTGTTATAAGTCGCTAAATCATGTCTGACTCTTTTGTGACCCCATGGACTGTAGCTGCCGGCCCCCCTCCACCCCTTAACCCAGGCTCTTCTGTCCGTGGGATTTCCCAGGCAAGAATACTGGATTGGGTTGCCATTTTCTTCTCCAGGGGACCTTCCAAGACCAGGGATTGAACCCATGTCTCTTGCATTGGCCAGCAGATTTTTTACCACTGAGCTACTAGGAGAGCCCCTATAGAGGCTATGTGGGGTTCTGCAAACTTTGGCCTGTGGTCACATCCAGCCAGTCCCCCATTTTATAGAGTTTGATCACAGCTATGCCAGGCATCCAAGTTGAGTCCTTGAAGGCCTAACATCCTGCAATGCCCAAAATACTAACTGGTCCTTTAAGGAAAATGTTTGCCTATCCCTGGTTTAGAGCAGCAATTTCTTCCTGAGCTAGGATTGACATTATTATCAGCTTGTGTTATCAGAGCTAACCAAGAGTCATTCAGTGGACCAAGTCAGCCAATTGCAGTGGCTCAGTGTTTGGGGAGAGGTTCACAGGACCAGCACACAGGGCTCTGCTCTTAAGCTGATAGTCCCCTTGTGTGGCTAAACAAAGCCCATGGGAGCTACAGACCAGAACTGCAGTCTTGCACACTGACTAGCCTTGACTTTGTAATTTGTCTGGGCCTCAGTTTGCCCATCTATCAAATGACGATGTTATGGGACTCATCCCTTTTCTCTGTGTGATCGTTATAAAGACTAAATGAATTATTTTTTTAAAAAAAATTCTTCACTTACACAGTATTTGGGCTGTATAAGAACCTCTTACTCTTATTCCCAACTTTGCCTGGAAAATGGTATCTATCCTTTTCAGAATGAATCTATTTGTCCTGCAGCCAGCTTCCCTCCCTCCCTTCCTCCCTCCTCTTCCCTGTACACCCCATCTTTTGTAGCCAACAGACCCATCATCCCCCCACCATGGTCGTGGTTCCTGCCTAGGTACCCTCCCGTGGACCCCTTGTGCAGCCAGACCCCCTCCTGCTGACCCCACTCTGTCTGAGAAGGCCCAGAACCACTTTCGAGGCAGGGCCTGCAGAAACTCCATCTGTCTGCTAAGGGCACTGCCAAGGACATCTGGGTCCCTCTGGCTCAGACCTCGAGACCACTGCAGTTTTAACTAAATTGGGGTCACCAGTTCCATCTCCCCATCCTGGTCCCGCCCCTTCCTCCAGAGCCTCAGAGCAGATGGTGGTCGTTGTCTTTCCCTCTCCTCTGCCCCTTCCTAATTAACATGCCTCATCTTCCGCTGGGGCGTCTCTCAGCAGATGGTAAGTGACAACCCCTGTTCCGTGACAAACGTTTCTCTAGGGACAGGAGGGAGCTGGCAGTGGTTTCAAGGAGCAGAGGGCAGATTTTGGAGACTCAAGGGAGATGAAAAGAATGTGGGAGGGACGTGCCAGGAACCTCAAACAAGACACCCAGGTAGCTCCTCCCCACATCCCCAGGTCCAGGCAAGTCCACTGCCTTGACCACGTGCATCTGGACCAGTGCCTGGTCCAAGCCTCCATCGCTTTTGGCTTGGATGCTGCAGTGGCCTCTCGTGTGGTCAGCCTCCCTCCAGTCCACCCTCCCATCCACTCTCCACAGCCAGGGTGGGCTTTGCAAAAGGCAAATTTGATGACCCAACTAGAATCCTCTGCGGAGTCTCTGCTGCATTGGAAATAAAGTCCATGACCCTTAAAAGTGCCCACCACCCACAATCGCATTCAGTGCCTGCTGCATCCTCCCGAGCAGAGAACCAAATGCTTGTCATTCCCCCAGGCACCTCTTTCTAGCTTGCCTTTCCATGGATGTCTCTGTGGAAATCACGGCCCCTTCCTTCTGTGACTTGAACCTTTAGCTGTTTTTTTTTTTTCCTTCAATTTTTAAAAAATTGAAGTATGGTTGATTTACAATGCGCCAGTCTCTGCTGTACAGCAAAGCGACTCGGTTATATACATATATACATTGTTTTTACTATTCTTTTCCTTTATGGTTTGTCACAGGATGTTGGAGATAGTTCCCTGTGCTATACAGTAGGACTTTGTTGTTTATCCATTTTAAATGTAATAGTTTGCATCTATTGACCCCAAACTCCCGGTCAACCCCTCTATATCCCTCCTTCCTTCTTGGCAACCACAAGTATGTTCTTTATGTCTGTATGTCTGTTTGTGTTTTGTATGGGTTCATTTGTGCCATATTTTAGATTCCACAGATGTTGTTCAGTTGCCACGTTGTGTCTGAATCTGCGACTCCATGGACTGCAGCACGCCAGGCTTCTCTGTCCCTCACCACCTCCCAGAGTTCGCCCAAGTTCATGTCCATTGAATCAGTGATGCCACATATAAGTGATATGATTCCATATATAAGTGATATCATATGATATTTATCTTTCTCTTTCTGACTTGGTTCATTTAGTATGATCTCTAGTTGCACCCATGTTGCTACAAACGGTATGTCATTTTTTATGGCTGAGTACTATTCCATTGCCTATATGTACCACATCTTTTTTATCCATTCATCTGTCGGTGGCCATCTAGGTTGTTTCCATGTTTTGGCTACTGTGAATAGTGCTGCTAAGAACATAGGGATACCTTTTGGAATTGTAGTTTTCTCTGGATATATGCCCTAGAGTGGGACTGCAGGATCATATGATAACTCTAGATACTGCCTCTTCTAGAAAGTCTCCTCAATTCTACACTTTTCCTCTCTCCCAAAGCTGGGTTTGGAGATCTTGTGTTCCCATAGCACCCATCACTACTATGTGCAGGAGAGCTGCTGGCTGTTTGGCATCCTATTGCTGCTCTAACAAAGTATTACTTTCTTAGTGGCTTAATGACACAAATTAATCATCTTACAGTGCTGTAGTTCAGTAGTCTGAAATGGGTCTCACTGGGCTAAAAATCAAGGTGTATGCAGGGCCACAATCTTTCCAGAGGCTCCTTTGGGAGAATCCATTTCCTTGGTCTTTCCTGCTTCTAGAGACTACCTGCACTCCTTGGCTTGTGGCGCCTTCCCACAAAGCCAGTAACAGCAGATCACTCACATCTCCCTCCCCTTCTCTGTCTCCATCTTCCATTCTGACGGATGCTGTGATGATGCTGGACCTACCCAACTAACCTCCCCATCTTAGATCAACTGACGGGCATCCTTATTTCCATCTGCACCCTAAACTTACCCTTGCCACATAGCAGAACAGACTCATATGTTCCAGAGATTGGGACGTGGACATCTCTGGAACCATTTTTCTGCCTGCCACTTGTTACTTTAATTTTTGCCAGCATGGCATGTATAAAATGATAGATCATTATGATTTTAATTTGGATTCATTAGAGGCGTATTTAGGGCTTCCCCAGTGGATCAGCTGGTAAAGAACCCACCTACCAAGACAGAAGACACAAGAGACATGGGTTTGATCCCTGGGTTGGGAAGATCCCCTGGAGGAGGAAATGGCAACCCACTGTAGTATTCTTGCCTGGAGAGTCTCATGGACAGAAGAGCCTGGCAGGGTCACAAAGAGTCAGGCATGACTGAGCAGGAATGCATGCATGCACAGAGGCATATTTACCTCTAAGGAGGCATCAATACCGTCCTCTTAAGTGTCATGAATATTGATAGTTGTAGGGGTGCCTTCCTGGCTTGAACCCCAAGTGAGATGGACACATGGAGAGAGCACTGAATTTGGAGTTGGCAGCCCTGGGTCTAACTTTGGCTCTGACTCTATTAGCTGTGTAGCTGTGGACATACCTTTTCTCTCTGGGTCTCATTTCTCACCATACAGAGTGGTTTTTAAACTAATTTAAAAAAATACCCAATGACTTTTACTTAAACCAGGGAAGGTGAACAGGGTCAAGTTGGGATCTTTTGAGGGAGATGAGCATAGAAGACAGAGGGACGTAAGTGAAGGAATCCAGGATGAGAGACCCAACAAAACATGGGCCAGTCCATCTCTCTGGGTTTGGTTTTGCCTTGATTCTTCTCATTGTGAAAGGATGAAGTTTTGTGATATCAGGAGACCCATGCAGTAACACTTGTAATTCTAACACAGACCTCAGTCAAAGGTGGCTCCTTCACTGTCTAAGCAGGGCTCTTGTTTGAGATGTGGTTACACAGAAGTTCTCTTATCATAGCAGAGCTCTGTGGGTAAGCGGGGTAGGAGACAGCAACTGTTCGGTGTTCTCCTCTTGGATGGAGAACCTAGTTCTCTGTAAGGGCTGCTGGGTGTAACTGGGCAGGTCATATGTAATCCCATGGGATGTCCCGTGATGGGGCAAGTGGGAGACAAAACCCAGCCAATTACCCACTTGCCAAGTTTGAGCACACGAGCGTGGGGCTGTCTCTGCCTGGGGGAGACACACTACTTTCTCATTTGCACAAATACATGTTACAGGCAACCAAAACTCTAGATGCATTTGGGGTATTGAGGGGCATGTTTTCCCCCAACGTCCAACAGAAACCTAGAAAGGGTGCAGGGACCCTAAAGCACTATGGTTCTTCCTTTTTGGCCACATGTAGCAATGGACACACAGATACCAATGTGCTTAAAAATAAAGAACTCCAGGGATTTCCTGGTGGTCCAGTGATTAAGAATCCACATTCCAACGCAGGGGACTCGGGTTCTATCCCTGGTTGGGGTATTAAGATCCCACATGCCGGGGGGCCACCAAGCCCCTGCACCACAATTACTGAGGCCCATGTGCCACAACTAGAGAATCCTTGCACCAGAACCAAAGGTCTCACATGATAGGATGAAGATTCTGCCTGCCACAACTAAGACCCAACACGGAAAAACAAGTAAATATTAAAAATAAAGGACTCCATTTATAACTCAGCTGTTTCCCAAGGGAAATGGTAAATTCACACAGTGATCTCATGGGACTTTGGGGTGCTCCTAAATTGCTTCCATGATAGCCTGCCCTGTTGGGTTTGTCCCTTATGTGTTGAGTGGGGTTGCATGAAGGATGCAAACGATTGGAAGATTGCATGGGAGGACCTAGCATGACCCAAACATTGCCCCTGGGGAGTCCCCGGACAGAAGTACCCTTCCTCACCAGCCTCAGTGTCCTAAATAATCCCTTTGCTCAAGGGGCCAGTGCATTGTATGCTCCAGAAAACCTGTATTTCAGACTTGTCTTGATTAGCTTTGTTTCTTAGATCTACAATCTTCACTCGTGAACTTGATGTAATTAAATGCAAACTGTGACATCACCTGGCCAGTGGCAAAGCCGTATCACCTCAGGACATGGTATGGCCACTGTCATTAACTGAAATCCATCTATAAAGGTCTCCCAGGTGAGGCCACCAGTGGGAATGTGTAGGTCAGCTTTCCTATCTGTAAAGTCAAAATGACAAACATCACGAAGACCATTTGTGACTGTTGGGAAACTAATCTACGTAAAGCACGTAGAAGAGCGCCCAGTACATAGTAAATGCTCAATAAATGGAGGCATCTCTGATGGTGATGGAAAGGAGAAATCTAGAATATGGCTTTCTCTGCACAGGAACTTCAGCTCAAGAAAACTAGAAACTTCAGGCCTGGCAGCAGTTGTTGTTCCAATTTTTAATGCTTTTTAAAAATTGAGATACTTATAGAAAAATACACAGATCTTAAAAGTATAGAGTTCAGTGATAGATTCACACATCTGTGTAACCCACATCCTTACCAAGACACAGAATGTTTTCATCCCCAGAAAGATGGCTCACGTCCTTTCCCAGCCAACCCCCCACTCCCAGCTGAGTGGCTACCATTGTTTCAATTTCTTTTGCTGTGGACTAGTTTTTCCTCTCCTAGGACTTCATGTAACAGAATCGTACAGTGTGTCCTGTTTTTGTGTTCAGCCTTTTTTCGCACAGCCTGTTTTCAGGTCTTTCCATGGTGTGAGATTTATCAGCAGTTCATTCTTTTCTTGGGCTTCTCAGGTGGTGCTAGTGATAAAGAACCCACCTGCCAATGCTGGAGTCATAAGAGATGCAGGTTTGATCCCTGGGTTGGGAAGATCCCCTGGAGGAGGGTGTGGCAACACACTCCAGGATTGCCTGGAGAATCGCATGGACAGAGGAGCCTGGCAGGCTGCAGTCCATAGGGTCACACAGTCAGACACAAAAGCAACTTTGCATGTATTCTTTTCTTGTTAGACATTGTTCCACTGTATGAATGTAGCATCATTTATATATTCACCTGTTGAGCATTTGGGTAATTCTTGGACTTGTTGAGCATTTGGATAATTCTTGGATTTTGGCTACAGTGATTAAAGTTGCTGTCACCATTCCTGTACAAGGCTTTTTTTTTGATACATAGTTTCATTTATTTTGTGAGTGGAATCTCGGGATCATAGAGAAGTTTTATGTTTAACATTATAGAAGCAGTTATTCTGGTTGTATCATTTTACACATCTCCACTGTGTATAGGAGTTAATTGGCTTTACATTCTTGAAAACATGAGGTTGACAGTCTTCAATTTTAGCCATTATGATGGCGTGTAGTGGTCTCTCATTGATTTCAAATTGCATTTCCTTGCAACTGATGACACTGAGTGCTTTTTTTTTGTGCTTATTGGATGTTCCTGTATCTTCCTTCATAAAGGGGTCTTAAAGTTTTTGGTTCATTTTTATTTTGTTGTCGTTTTGTGATTGAGATATAAAATTCATTTCTGTATTCTGGGTACAAGTCCTTTGTCAGCTGTACATATTTATTTTTCTCCTAACTAGTGGCTTTCAATTTTCTTAGTGATATCCATTTTACAGAATTTTTTTATGAAATATATTTTAACATTTAAAAACTTTTACGATAATACCTGTGCCTTGTCTAAGAAATCTTTATCTCGAGACCACTAAGAGATACTCCTATGTTTTCTAGAATCTTTATAGTTGCAGCAGTAACATTAGAATTTTGATCCCTCTCATTCTAAGTTTTGTCTGTGAAATGACAGATGGGTCAAAATTCTTTTTTGTTTTTCTGTATGTATATCTAGTTGTTCCAGTATCATTTGTTGAAAAGATTTTCATTTTTCCATTAAATTGTTTTGGCACCTTTTAAAGAAATGGGATTGATTTCATAGATGTGAATCTATTTCAAGGCTTTCTGTCCTGTTCCATTGTTCTATTTGTCTGTTTTTTGGAAAACATTTGCATTCCCATATAAATCTTACATTCACTATGTCAATTGCTAACAAAAAATACTCCACTGAAATTTTTATTGAGGTTGTGTTAGATCTGTAGGTGAATTTGAAAAGAATTGACACCTTAACACTGAATTTTCCAGTCCGTGAACATAATATATCTCTTCATGTATTTAGATTACTTTCTCTGAGTGATGTTTTGTAAGTTTTAGTGAGGTTTTATATATTCGTTGAAATTCATCCTTATGTATTTTATGTTTTTTGATGTTATTTTAAATGGTATTTTAAAATTTCATTTTCAGTTATTCATTGCTGATATAATAGAATGACTTTTTTTTTTTTGTATGTTTGCCTCATATCCTACAATATTGCTAAGTTTGCTTATTGGTTCTGGTAGGTTTTTGTTTGGTTTGGTAGATTCCTTAGGATTTTATACATATACAGTTATGCAATGTGTAAATAAAGATGTTTTTAGCTCTTCTTTCAATTTTTATGTCTTTCAATCTTTCTTTTATTGTTGTGTTTAGGACTTTCTGTAAAATGTTCAATAGAAATTCCAATCTTTGAGCAAAGCTGTTTGTCACTAGGTACAATGTTAGCTGTAGGTATTTTGTAGATACACTTTATCTGGTTTTCTGGGAGTTTTTGTCATGAATGCACCTGGACTTTTCCCCCAAAGCTTTTTCTGCGTCTAGTGAGATGATTGTATGATTTTTCTTTTTTAACCTCTTAATGTGGCAAATTGCATTGATTTGTCAAATGTTAAACCAATATTGCATTTTAGAATCAAACTTCATCTGATTGTTGGCTTTGACTTTTCAGTATTTTGTTAAGGATATAGATTTATGAGAGACAGAGGTCTGCTTAGCATTCACATGGCTTGACAGAATTCCTTAAATGTTTGGTAACATTCATCAGTGAAGCCCTCTAGGACTGGAGTTTTCTTTGTGGAATGCTTTTTAATTATCGATCTGAATATTTAAGTAGAACTGTTTTGATTTGCAATTTCTTCCTTCAGTTTTGGTAATTTGTTTCATTCAGAGAATTGAATGATTTTTTTAAAATTTGTCAAATTTATTGAAATAATTGTACATAAAATTCACTATTTTAATGTCTCTCAGATTATTGCAATGTATTTTGTTCCTAATGTTGATAATTAATTTTATTCCCTTTATATATTTTTTAATTTACTTTTTAAATTTTTTAATTAGAGGATAATTAGTTTATAATATTGTGATGGTTTCTGACATACATCAACATGAATCAGCCACAAGTATATTTATGTCCCCTCTCTCTTAAATCCATCTCTCTCTCCATCTGTCCCCATCCCACCCCTCTAGGTTGTCACAGAGCATAGCTTTGGGTTCCCTGCATCATACAGCAAACTCCCACTGGCTATTTATTTTATATATGATGATATATATGTTTCAATGCTGTTCTTTCAAACCATACCATCTTCTCCTTCCCCTGCTGTGTCCAAAAGTTTGTTCTTTATGTCTGTGTCTCCTTGGCTGCCTGCAAGTAAGATCATCAGTACTATCTTTTCAAATACCATACATATGTGTCAATATACAATATCTGTCTTCTTTCCGACTTCACTCTGTATTATAAGCTCTAGGTTCATCCACCTCATTGGAATTGACTCAAATGTGTTCCTTTATATTGCTGAATAATATTCCATTGTGTTTATATACCACAACTTCCTTATCCATTTGTTTGTTGATGGACATCTAGGTCTCTTCCATGTCCTAGCTATTGTAAACAGTGCTGCAATGAACACTGGGGTCCATGTGTCTTGTTCAGTTGTGGTTTCCTCAGGGTGTATGCCCAGTAGTGGGATTGCTGGGTCATATGGTAGTTTTATTTTGTTTGTTTTGTTTTTTTAAGGAATCTCCATACTGTTCTCCACAGTGGCTATATCAGTTTACATTCCCACGAACAGGGCAAGAGTGTCCCCTTTTATCCACCCACTCTCCACCATTTATTGTTTGTAGGCTTTTTGATGATGGGCATTCTGACTGATGTGAGATGATTACCTTACTGTAGTTTTGATTTGCATTTCTCTAGTAATGAGCAATGTTGAACATCTTTTCATGTATCTATTAGCCATCTGTATATCTTTCTTGGATAAATGTCTGTTAAGGTCTTCTGCCCACTTTTTGACTGGGTTGCTTGCTTTTTTGGTATTGAGTTGCATGAGCTGCTTGTATAATTTGGAGATTAATTCTTTGTTCTTTTCATTTGCTATTATTTTCTCCCATTCTGAGGGTTGTCTTTTCACCTTGCTTATAGTTTTCTTCCTTGTGCAAAAGCTTTTAAGTTTAATTAGGTCCTGTTTTTTTATTTTTGTTTTTATTTTCATTACCCTAGGAGGTGGGTCACAGAGGATCTTGCTGTGATTTATGTCAGAGTATTCTGCCTATGTTTTCCTCTAAGAGTTTTATAGTTTCTGGTCTTACATTTTGGTCTTTAACCCATTTTGAGTTTATTTTTTTGTATGGTATTAAAAAGTGTTCTAGTTTCATCCTTTTACATATAGTTGACCAGTTTTCCTAGTACCACTTGTTGAAGAGTCTGTCTTTTCTCCTTGCATATTTTTGCCTCCCTTGTCAAAGATGAGTTGCCCATAGGTTCATGAATTTACCTCTGGGCTTTCTATCTTGTTCCGTTGGTCTATGTTTTCTGTTTTTGGCCAGTACCGTACTGTCTTGATGACTGTAACTTTGTAGTATAGTCTGAAGTCAAAAAGGTTGATTCCTCCAGCTCCATTCTTCTTTCTCAGGATTGCTTGAGAGTGACTTTGGGGTCTTTTGTGTTTCCATACAAATTGTGAAATTATTTGTTCTAGTTCTGTGAAAAATAACATTGGTAGTTTGATAGGGATTCCATTGAATCTATAGATTGCTTTGGATGGTATAGTCATTTTCACTATATTGGCTGTTCTAATCCAAGAACATGGTTTATCTTTCCATGTGATTATGTCGTTTTTGATTTGTTTAATCAGTGTCTTGTAGGTTTTGGCATATGGGTCTTTTGTCTCTTTAGGTAAATTTATTCCTAAGTATTTTATTCTTTTTGTTGCAATGGTGAGTGGGATTGTTTCCTTAATTTTTCTTTCTGATTTTTTCATTGTTAGTGTATAGGAATGCAAGGGATTTCTGTGTATTCATTTTATATCCTGCAACTTTATTATATTCATTGATTAGCTCTAGTAATTTTCTGGTGGCATCTTTAGGGTTTTCTATGTAGAGGATCATGTCACCTGAAAACAGTGGGAGTTTTACTTTTCTAATCTGGATTCCTTTTATGTCTTTCTCTTCTAAGATTTCTGTGGCTAGGACTTCTAAAACTATGTTGGATAATAGTGGTGAGAGTGGCCACCTTTGTCTTGTTCCTCGTTTTAGAGGAAATGCTTTCAGTTTTTCACCATTGAAGATATTTGCTGTGGGTTTGTCATATATGGCCTTTATTATGTTGAGGTACGTTCCTTCTGTGCCTGCTTTCTGGAGAGTTTTATCATAAATAGGTGTTGAATTTTGTCAGAGGCTTTCTCTGCATCCATTGAGATGATCATATGGTTTTTATCTTTCAATTTGTTTATATGGTGTATCACATTGTTGTGTATATTGATTAATTTGCATATGTTGAAGAATCTTTGCACCCTTAGGATAAAGCCTACTTGATCATGACGCATGATCTTTTCAGTGTGTTGTTGGATTCTGTTTGCTAGAATTTTGCTGAGAATTTTTGCATCTATGTTCATCAGTGATATTGGCCTGTAATTTTCTTTTTTGTGTGTGTGGCATCTTTGTCTGGTTTTGGTATCAGGGTAATGGTGGCCTCAGAATGAGTTTGGGAGTTTTCCTTCCTCTGCAATTTTCTGGAAAATTTGAGCAGAATAGGTGTTAGGTCTTCTCTAAACGTTTGGTAAAATTCACCTATGAAGTCATTTGGGTTTTTTTTGTTGGAAGACTTTTTATTACAGTTTTGATTTCTGTGCTTGTGATTGATCTGTTCAGATTTTCTATTTCTTCCTTGTTCAGTTTTGGAAGGTTATCCTTCTCTAAGAATTTTTCCATTGCTTCCAAGTTGTCCATATTATTGGCATATAGTTGCTCATAGTAGTCTCTTATGATCGTTTGTATTTCTGTGTTGTCTGTTGTAACGTCTCCTTTTTCATTTCTAATTTTATTAATTTTAGTCTCCGTTTTTTTTCTAGATGAGTCTTGCTAACAATTTGTCGATTTTGTTTATCTTCTCAAAGAACAAGCTTTTAGTTTTATTGATCCTTGCTATTATCTCCTTCATTTCTTTTTCATCTATTTCTGCTCTAATCTTTATGATTTCTTTCCTTCTACTAACTTTGGTGTGGTGGGGGTTGTCCTTCTTTTTCTAGTTGCTTTAGGTGTAAGGTTAGGTTGTTTATTTGATGTCTCTCTTATTTCTTGAGGTAGGCTTGTATTGCTATAAACTTCCCTCTTAGCACTGCTTTTAGTGCGTCCCATAGGTTTTCAGTTGTTGTGTTTTCATTGTCATTTGTTTCTGGTCATATTTTTATTTCCTTTTTGATTTCTTCAGTGATCTGTTGGTTATTCACAAGCATATTGGCTAGCCTTCATGTGTTTGTTTTTAAATTTTATTTATTTATTTTTGGCCGTGTTGTGTGGGCTTCTCATTGAAGTGGCTTCTCTTGTTGCTGAGAGCAGGCTCAAGGCGCACAGGCTTCTTCAATAGTTGGAGCACATGGGCTCAGTAGTTGTGGCACATGAGCTTAGTTGCCCCGTGGCATGTGGGATTTTCCTGGTCTAGGGATCAAGCCAGTGTCCTCTGCATTGTAAGGTGGATTCTTAACCACTGGACACCAGAGAAACCCTCCCTTCATATTAACATCTTAATCAGTCTAGCCTAGTGGCATATCAATTTTATCAACTTTTTCCAAGATTCAGCTTATTTTTTTATTTTTTTAGTTTTTTGAAAGTATAGTTGACCTACAATATTAGTTTCAGGGGTACAAATAGAAATCCAATATTTTTACGGATTACACTCCAAACAAAGTTATTATAAAAGATTGACTCTATCCCCTGTGCTGTACATTACATCCTTGTAACTTATGAAAAGATACACAACATCACTAGTCATCAGGGAAACATAAGTCAAAACCACAATGAGATACCTCCTCAACTTTATTTTTTATTGATTTTTTTCTAAAACATTATATGTTTTCTCTTTCATTGAATTCCCCTTCTTTATTTTTTCCTTCCTTCTGCCAGTTCTGGGTTTAACTTGCTCTTCTTTTTCTAACTTTTTAAGGTAGAGATCTGAGTCACTGATTTCACACATTTCTCCTTTAGAAGCTGTGAAAGTGTTAGTCTCTCAATCATGTCTGACTCTTTGTGACCCCATGGACCGTAGCCCACCAGACTCCTCTGTCCATGGGATTCTCTAGGCAACGATACTGGAATGAGTTGCCATTTCCTCCTCCAGGGGATCTTCCCAACCCAGGAATTGAACCCAGGTCTCTCCTGTCCTGCAGGCAGATTCTCTACCATCAGACCCACCAGGGAAGCCATACATTCAATCTAAGCTCTGCTATAAAAATCGAAGCCCTGCCCCAATTTTTCTTCTCCTCTAATACCCCAATCACACATTAGATTCCTTGATTTTTCTCCCACAGGTCACTAAGGCTCTGTTTCCCTCCTTTTATCCCCTCCTCTGCTTCAATCTGGATAATTTCTATTGCTCTATTTTCGAGTTCATTAGTCTTTCTCTTTTTCTATGCAATGTCTGTACTTCTTTGATTTCCTTCCAGTGAACATCTCCACTTTTGTAGTTTTGGGTTTAAAATTTCCAACTTTTAAAAAAATATTTGCATTTCTTTTTTTAACTATTTACAAATTTAAGCAAAATTAATCACTTCATGGGGGATAGATGGGGAAACAGTGGAAACAGTGTCAGACTTTATTTTTTTGGGCTCCAAAACCACTGCAGATAGTGATTGCAGCCGTGAAATTAAAAGACGCTTACTCCTTGGAAGGAAGGTTATGACCAACCTAGATAGCATATTAAAAAGCAGAGACATTACTTTGCCAACAAAGGTCTGTCTAGTCAAGGCTATGGTTTTTCCAGTAGTCATGTATGGATGTGAGAGTTGGACGGTGAAGAAAGCTGAGCACTGAAGAATTGATGCTTTTGAACTGTGGTGTTGGAGAAGACTCTTGAGAGTCCCTTGGACTGCAAGGAGATCCAACCAGTCCATCCTAAAGGAGATCAGTCCTGGGTGTTCATTGGAAGGACTGATGTTGAAGCTGAAACTCCAATACTTTGGCCACCTCATGCGAAGAGTTGACTCATTGGAAAAGAACCTAATGCTGGGAAGGATTGGGGGCAGGAGGAGAAGGGGACGACAGAGGATGAGATGGCTGGATGGCATCACTGACTCGATGGACATGGGTTTGGGTAGACTCCGGGAGTTGGTGATGGACAGGGAGGCCTGCAGAGAAGGCAATGGCACCCCACTCCTGTACTCTTGCCTGGAAAATCCCATGGACACAGGAACCTGGTAGGCTACAGTCCATGAGGTCGCTAAGAGTCAGACATGACTGAGCGACTTCACTTTCACTTTTCCCGTTCATGCACTGCAGAAGGAACTGGCAACCCACTCCAGTATTCTTGCCTGGAGAATCCAGGGACGGCGGAGCCTGCTGGGCTGCCGTCTATGGGGTCGCACAGAGTCGGACACGACTGAAGCGACTTAGCAGCAGCAGGGAGGCCTGGCGTGCTGCGATTCATGGGGTCGCAAACAGTTGGACATGACTGAGCGACTGAACTGAATTTACAGTGTTGTTAGTTTCAGGTGTACAGCATAATGAGTCTCATTTCTGGACATGTTCATATTGACTGATTCTCTGGATTATGGTTACCTTTTCCTGCTTTGTCATATGCAGTGAATGTTTCGTTGTATGGATTCTTTGTTCTTGAGTGTCAGGATTCTGTGGTATTAATCGAATGTTATTTCAGCAGGCAGTTACTTGTTTGTGAATTAGCTTATTCATTTAAAAATTTGTTGGTGTGCACCTGGAGTAGCCTTTCCTCTAAGGCTAGCTTAGCCCTACTCCTAAGTGCGACTCCCTGGGGTCTCTCCTGACAGTTCTGTGGATTCAGCAGGGCCCCTCCAGACTGGAAGGTTGACGTGGAATGCCTCCCAGACCTGTGAGCTCTGATGTTTATTCAACTCACAACTCCTAGTGTTTTCTTTCCTGGGTCATTCTTTCTGCAGCAGGTGCTCATAGCCAATGTCACAAAAGATTGACCTTTGCACTCACAGCCGCATGCTCAAGCCAAATACTCAAAAGGACCCAGTGCCGTTCTCTGTAGCCCCTTCTCTGAGCAGCTCACTTCTCTCCAGGACCATTCCCCACAGATTCCAGGCAGTTCAGCCCCTCCAATCTCCAATCTCTCTCTTCCTTGCTTTGTTTGGACTCTGCCTTCCTTTGCTGTGTCCAGAAGGGATCTCAAGCAGAAATCTTGGCACTCCCTTGTTCCCTGTGTCTGGGGGATTACAGTCCTGCAGTCAGTTGCACAAACTCGGGGCCCAGTTATTTCGTATATTTTGCCAGTATTATAGTCATTTACAGAGTCGTTGATTTGGGTCGCAGATATCCCATCATGGCTGGAGGTGGAAGAGAGGGCAATGTTTCCACTTCTGAGAAAACTGATGAGATGAAGTGTTTGCTGATAAGGGCAATGAAGGTGGAGCCAAAACCTTAGCTCACCTCTACCTCAAAGAACTACAGTGAGAAAACTAGGCTACTGGGTCAGCTTTTCCCGCTCTTCCCTTCTTCAAGACAAGGGCGATGCTTGAAAACTGGCTGGGCCACACTTCAGAGCCTTCTATTGTCCTCCTTTCCCTGAATTGTCCACCTTCCAATTATATGTATATGTATGTGCTTGGTCGTGCCTGACTCTTTGGGACCCCATGGATTATAGCCCACCAGACCCCTCTATCCATTTTCCAGACAAGAATATTAGAGTGGGTTGCCGTTTCCTTCTCCAGGGAATCTTCCTGACCCAGGGATCAAACATGCATCTCTTGCATCTCCTGCATTGGCAGATGTATTCTTTACCACTGCATCATTCAATAATATAGTTAATCCTTAATATAGCCCTGAAAGGTAAGCATGGTGTCCCCATTTTATAGATGGGACAACTGAGTTTGAGGGAGACAACCAAGGCCACAGCACTCAGCACAGCTCCCTGCTGCAGAAAGTGGACATGGGTGGATTCCTGTGTGTTCATTCTTCTTAAACTTGGAAGAAACTTTGACTTGTCCAGGATCACAGGCACCCCTGCACCAGGAGTCTGTTGCATATTCCTGACAGATGATGTCTAACTTCTATATGAAAAGAGTTTGTTGATGGAAAACTCAACCCTTATTGAGAGAGAAACTGTAGCCTTTATTTATCTTTTTCCAAGATCTTTTTCTTGAAGTACAGTTAATTTACAGTGTTGTGTTAGTTTCAAGGGTACAACAAAATGATTCAGTTATACACACAAACACACACATATATATGCTTTTTCAGGTTCATTTCCACTGTATTCTGTTACAAGATATTGAATAGAGCTCTCTGTGCTATTCAGTAGGTCCTTGTTGTTTACCTATTTTATTTATAGTAGTGTGTATGTGGTAAACACAGATTCCTAATTTCTCTCTCCCCTACCCTGCCCTTGCTTTCCCCTTTGGTAACCGTAAGTCTGAAACTACAGCCTTTAAAGTAATCACACCCATCAACCAGGGATCCCCAACCTCTGGGATCTAATGCCTGATGTTCTGAGGCAGAGCTGATGTAGTAGTAATAGAAGTAAAGTGCGCAATAAATGTAATGTGTTTGAATCATCCTGAAACCATCTCTCTCTCCCTGTTCTATGGAAAAATCATCTTCCATGAAACTGGTCCCTTGTGCCAAAAAGGTTGAGGACTGCTGCCATAGGAGACCCCTGGGAGAACTGACAGCAAGTACTAGAGTATGTTTAATGCAAAATGTGTCTCCTAAAGGATTCTAGGCACAGGGGGATCCAGGGATGAATGAGATAAACTGTCGTGACTCCGAAGGAGTTTAAATGTATTTAGGATTAGACGTGAGCCTTCCTCATCAAGGTCAATGTTTCCAAAAGAGTTGGTATGTCCTTCAGGTAGACATTACATTGTTGTCATTATTGTTCATTCACTAAATCATGTCCGACTATTTACACCCCCACGGACTGCAGCCAGGCTCCTCTGTCCTCTACTCTCTCTGAGTTTGCTCAAATTCGTGTCCATTGAGTCAGTGATGCTATCTAACCACCTCATCCTCTGCTGCCCCCTTCTCCTCCTTCCCTCAGTCTTTCCTAGCATCGGAGTCTTTTCCAATGAGTCAGCTCTTTGCGTCAGGTAGCCAAATTATTGGAACTTCAGCATCAGTCCTTCCAGTGAATATTCAAGGTTGATTCCTTTGGGATCGACTGGTTTGTTCTCTTGCAGTCCAAGGGATTTTCAAGAGTCTTCTCTGGCACCACAATTCAAAAGTGTCAACTCTTTGGTGCTCAGCCTTCTTTATGGTCCATCTCTCACATCCATACATGAGTACTGGAAAAACCATAGTTTTGACTAAATGGACCTTTGTCGGCAAAGTGATGTCTCTGCTTTTTAACACGCTGTCTAGGTTTGTCATGTCTTTCCTTTCAGTGAGCAAGCATATTTTAATTTCATGGCTGCAGTCACTGTCCACAGTGATTTTGGAGCCCAAGAAAATGAAATCTGTTACTGCTCCTGCTTTTTCCCTATCTATTTACCATGAAGTGATAGGACCAGATGCTATGATCTTAGTTTTTTGAAGGTTGAGTTTTAAGCCAGCTTTTTCACTTTCCTCTTTTACCCTCACCAAGAGGTTCTTTAGCTTCCTCTTCACTTTCTGCCATTAGAGGGGTATCATCTGCATATCTGGCATCATGCTGGCCACATTAAATTATCAAGTCCCATACAGGAAAAGTTATTCCTTTTTCCTCTTCCTTTCTAGCCTGGTCACATCAAGGAGGAACTCTCCCGTGGATATTAATTTGTCTTTAACACCTAGCACTAATCGCCTTCCCCACCTTTCTTTTCTTTAAAAATTGAGAGCAGACTTCAGAAAACAGATCTTAGAAGTTAGTTGTGGATTTTATTTATTTAAATGCAAAATATTTAGTAGCAGTGATGGTATGAATGCTGACCAATCAGAGCAAGATGGAGCTTGTCAGTAGTTCCCTTATTTCTCTCAAGTGATATTAGCCTTTCATTTAAGAGAGTAATAATTTTCTTTTTTGAAAGATATCCAGTAAAAAATTTGAGTGGCTTTAAAGGAAAATATTAATAATTGTGCACACGGATATAGCATAAGGTAATGGAAAGCTGCCAAAGGAGTTTTTAAAACAGCATAATTGAGAGAGAACTCACATAACATACCATTCATTCCTTTAAAGCAGGTCAATCTTAGTATATTCACAGTGATGGTATAACTATCATCACTATCTAACTTTACAATGTTTTCATTTCATCCCAAAAAGAAAGCTGATACAACCACTGACCATCAGTCTCCTATTCTCTTCTTCCCTGTAGCCCCTGGCAACCTATTATCTGTCTCTCTGAATTTGCCTGTTATGGACATTTCCACATCAATGGACTCATACAATATTTGCCCTGTTGTGTCTGGGTTCATTTACATATGTTTTCAAGGTGCATCCGTGTTGTAACAGGTATTGGTACAGTAAGTCCCCTACATGTGAATGAGTTCCATTCTGAGAGCCCGTTCGTTAAGTCCAACAAAGTTAGCCTAGGTACACAACCAACACAATTGGCTATATGGTACTGTACTGTAGTAGGTTTATAATACTTTTCACACAAGTGGAACATTAAAAACCAACAAACACAAAAAATAAAATGCTTTTAATCTTAGAGTACAGTACCTTGAAAAGTACAATAGTACCAGCTACATCACTGCTGCTTTCATGCTTGCTTCTGGACATCCTAGGCTTGAAATAGACATTGTGCTACTGCACTCTGTACAGTAAAGTACACAGAAGCCCAGCCACTTGCAGAGGATGCCCACACATGACAGTGTACACCAGACACATGAACCAACTTATATGATTGGACATGGGAATGCATGCTTGCATCTCTGAAAGTTCACAGCTTGAAGGTTTGTATGTAGCGGACTTACTGTACCTTACTTCTTATGTTGTTGTTTAGTCACTATGTCGTGCTCAACTCATTTGCAACCCCATGGACTATAGACCACTAGCTCCTCTGTCCGTGGGATTTCCCAAGCAAGAATACTGGGGTAGGTTGCCATTTGCTTCTTCAGGGATCATCTTGACCTAGGGATGGAACCGGCATCTCTCACACTGGCAGGCAGATTCTTTACCACTGAGCCACCAGGGAAGCCCATATTCCTTTTTATCAATTCAGTTCAGTCGCACAGTCTTGTCCGACTCTTTGAGACCCCATGGACTGCAGTACGCCAGGCTTCCCTGTCTGTCACCAACCTTCGGAGCTTACCCAAACTCATGTCCATTGAGTCGGTGATGCCATCCAACCATCTTATCCTCTGTCGTCCCCTTCTCCTCCCGTCTTCAATCTTTCCCAGCGTCAGGGTCTTTGCAAATGAGTCAGTTCTTCTCATCAGGTGGCCTAAGTATTGGAGCTTCAGCATCAGTCCTACCAATGAATATTCAGGACTCATCTCCTTTAGGATGGACTGGTTGGATCTCCTTGCAGTCCAAGGGACTCTCAAGAGTCTTCTCCAACACCACAGTTCAAAAGCATCAATTCTTCAGCACTCAGCTTTCTTTATAGTCCAACTTTCACATCCATACATGACCACTGGGAAAACGATAGCCTTGACTAGGTGGACCTTTGTTGGCAAAGTAATGTTTCCACTTTTTAATATGCTGTCTAGATTGGTCATAACTTTCCTTCCAAGGAATAAGCATCTTTTAATTTCATGGCTGCAGTCACCATCTGCAGTGATTTGGGAGCCCAGAAAAATGAAGTCTGTCAATGTTTCCATTGTTTCCCCATCTATTTGCCACGAAGTGATGGTACTGGATGCCATGATCTTAGTTTTCTGAATGTTAAGTTTTAAGCCAACTTTTTCACTCTCCTCTTTCACTTTTATCAAGAAGCTCTTTAGTTCTTCTTCGTTTTCTGCCATAAGCGTGGTGTCATCAGCATATCTGAGGTTATTGATATTTCTCCAGGCAATCTTGATTCCAGCTTGTGTTTCTTCCAGCTCAGCATTTCTCATGATGTACTCTGCATATAAGTTAAATAAGGAGGACGACTATATACAGCCTTGATGTACTCCTTTTCCTATTTGGAACCAGTCTGTTGTTCCATGTCCAGTTCTAACTGCTGCTTCCTGACCTGCATTCAGGTTTCTCAAGAGGCAGGTCAGATGGTCTGGTATTCCCATCTCTTTCAGAATTTTCCACAGTTTGTTGTGATCCACCCACTCAAAGACTTTGGCATAGTCAATAAAGCAGAAGTAGATGTTTTTCTGGAACTCGTTTGCTTTTTCAATGATCCAATGGATGTTGGCAATTTGATCTCTGGTTCCTCCACCTTTTCTAAATCCAGCTTGAACATGTGGAAGTTCACGGTTTAAGTACTGTTAAAGCTTGGCCTGGAGAATTTTGAGCATTACTTCACTAGCGTGTGAGATGAGTGCAATTGTGTGGTAGTTTGAGCACTCTTTGGCATTGCCTTTCTTAGGGACTGGAATGAAAACTGACCTTTTCCAGTCCTGTGGCCACTGCTGAGTTTTCCAAATTTGCTGGCATATTGAGTGCAGCACTTTCACAGCATCATCTTTTAGGATTTGAAGTAGCTCAACTGGAATTCCATCACCTCCACTAGCTTTGTTCATAGTGATGCTTCCTAAGGCCCACTTGACTTCACATTCCAGGATGTCTGGCTCTAGGTGAGTGATCACACCATTGTGGTTATCTGGGTCATGAAGATCTTTTTTGTACAGTTCTTTTGTGTATTCTTGCCACCTCTTCTTAATATCTTCGGCTTCTGTTAGGTCCATACCATTTCTGTCCTTTATTGAGCCCATCTTTGCATGAAATGTTCCCCTGGTATCTGTAATTTTCTTGAAGAGATCTCTAGTCTTTTCCCATTCTATTGTTTCCCTCTGTTTCTTTCCTCTATTCCTTTTTATAGCCAACTATTATTCCACTCTATGCATAGACCACATTTTTTATACATTCATCAACTGATGGACAGATTGTTTCTTTTCGGCTATAACAAGTTATGCTACTGTGTTTGTGTACACATTTTTTATTTGAACACATGTTTCAGTTCTCTTGGGTATATACCTACAAGAATAAGTACTAGGTTAGATAGTAACTGTGCTCAACATTTTGAGATATATATTAAGCAGGGTCTTGAAACACATTTCTTTTGGGACTTCCCAGTGGTTAAGAATCTGCCTGCCAATGCAGGGGACATGGGTTCGATCTCTGGTTCTGGAAGGCTCCACATGCTGTGGAGCAACTAAGCCCTCCAACCACAACTACTGAGCCTGCACGTCCTAGAATCCATGCTCTGCAACAAGAGAAGCCACCACAATGGGAAGCCCATGCACTGCAACACAAAGCCAAAAAACTGAAAAAACTATTGTGAGCTCATCTCATGCTAAGAAACTGGCAGGCAAGGTCACATGATCAAGAACTCTGGGAGCACACACCAAAAGAGAAGCTGATGTCATAGTAGGGTGCCTCACAGACAGCTCCTCCTACTGTTTGTTAGAGTCAGCCCTGGTTCTTACTGAGTCCCTCTGCCTACAGCTCTCGCGTTAGAACCCCAGGATGGGGGTGTTTATCTTCTGCAGTAAAGTTGAAGTCGTGGGTAATTCAACTCCTTCTGTTCAAGGAGCCAAGATGAATGGCATTAGAAAGGAAAGCACTTGTCTAGTGGAAGAACCCTATCCAGCACAAAATACCCTCTGGCCATCAGGATTTTACAACTGGATAGTGTGAGTGACTGAGCGTAAACACAGTTGTCAGGATCTGCTTTCTAAACACGTGGTTTTTGCCTCCACATTTCCTTTCCCCTGTTTGTTTTATTGACACTAATGGCCAGCTGCCTTGAACAAAGACTCTCATTTTGACAGCAGAACACTAGACCTTGAAAGCAAGCTGCAACAAGTAAAATATAGGCAGATGAGAAGCCTTCCTTTGCAATCATTGCATGTACTTATTGGTGCTTTCTCCACCGTTGTCTCCAACCTTTCAGTGCAATTTTTGCCATCAGTGTAGGAGAGTAAATAAAATTTCTGGGCACAATAGTAAAGTTTGGTTATTTCCCTTCCCATTTAGTCTGGTATCCGTCCAATAAATGTTTATGGGGCACCTCTTCTAGAGGCTGGGAATGCAGAGAGCAAGCAAGAATTGCTGCCTTGTAAAAGTGTACCTTTGATGAGTGGAGACAGTAACAAATTCATCGGTAAACTATATGGTGTGTCTTATAATAATCATGATGACTATTATGGAGAAACAAAGGGCTGTGTGGAAGGAGTGTCCTGTAGGAGGGTCATTTCATGAGGGTTGTTTGGGAAAACCTCACTGGGAGAGTGACATTCATTCCAGCAAAGGTGTCAGGCAAGTTGGGCATCAAGCCATGATGGCATGCAGGATGGACTTGCTCAACCCCAGCAACCTGGGCATTCTAAACGGGGGAATTCTCCATTGTTGAAGCCATTGTGTGCACAGTAGGGCATTTAGCAGCATCCGTGACCCCCCACGCACTAGATGACAGTAGTATCCCCCAGGTATGCTCATCAAAGCCATCTCCAGATATTCCCAAATGTCCCCTGGTGGACCAAGTCACACCCCAGTTGCAAACTCCTACTCGAAGGCAAGAGATTCCCTTGCAGATGGAACAGAAATGCAAAGACCTCAAGGGAGGAGAGTTCCTCCTGCTTTAGAGATAGCAAGGAAGTCAGTGAGGATGGAACAGAGTGAGCAAGTGGGAGTGGTGAGTACAGGCAGGTGAGGTCAGAGAGGCCTTGGAAAGCCCAGCCATTGTAAGTCACTATGAATAATGCAAGTATGAATATTCTTATGCCTGATGTGTGTTGGACATGTGTACTAATTTATAGACCCAGGAGTGGAACTCTGGATCATAGGGGACACATATGTTCAACCTCAGTAGATATATCAGTTTTCCAAAGTGTGTGTACTAATTTGCCCTCCCTCCAGCAGAATGAGAATTCTAGCTGTACCACATCCTGGCCAGCACTTGATATTTCCTTTTTTTTTTCCATTTTAGGATTTTTGTATGTGTGTACTACTATCTCATTTCAGTTTTTAAATTTTTTAAATTATTTATTGGAGTATAGTTGATTTACAATGTTGTATTTCAGATGTACAACAAAGTGATTTAGTTGTACATATTCACATGGGTTCAATCTCTGGGTCAGAAAGATCCCCTGGAGGAGGGCACGGCAACCCATTCCAGTATTCTTGTCTGGAGAATCCCATGGACAGAAGAGCTTGGTGGGCTACTGTCCATGGGTTCTCAAAGAGTCAGACATGACTGAGTGACTTAGCACGCATTCACATATCTATTCTTTTTTGAATTATTTTCCCACATAGATTATTACAGAATATTGAGTGGAGTTCCCTGTACTATACAGCAGGTCATTATTGATTATCTGTTTTATATATAGTAGTGTGTATATGACAATTCCAAGCTCCTAGTTTATCCCTCCTCTCAACTTTTTTCCTTTGGTGTCCATAAGTTTGTTTCCTAGGTCTATGAGTCTGTTTCTATTTTGTAAATAAGTTCATTTGTATCATTATTTTTGATTCCACGTGAGTGATATCATATGATATTTATCTTCTCTGACTTACTTAGTAAGGTAATTTCTAGATCCATCTATGTTGCTGCAAACGGCGTTATTTTATTCTTTTTATGGCTGAATAATATTCCAATGTATCCATGTACCACATCTTCTTTATCCATTCAGATGTCGATGGACGTTTAGGTTGCTTCCATACCTTGGCTATTGTAAATAGTGCTGCTATGAACATTGGGGTGCATCTATCTTTTGAAATTATGGTTTTCTCTGGTTATATACAGTTTTAATTTATGTTTCCCTGATGACTGACATTCAATACATTTTCATGTGTTTTCGGAGCCGCTTGGGTATCCTCTTTCATGAAATGTCTATGCAGGTGTTTTGCTCATTTTCCTAATGGGTTTCCTGTCTTTTTCTTCTTTTGTAGGAGTTCTTTATCTTCTGGATCTGAGTTGTTATGTGGAATATGTAAATTGCAAAAATATATTCTCCTACTCCAGAGATTTGAAGGTTGTTATTGTTTTGGTTTTCTGTTGCCACACAGAAAATTACCACAATTATAACCACAGATACACAGCACAAATGGTCTGTAGGTTGGAAGTGCATCCGAGTTTGGCTACGTGCTCTACTCAAACCTAAATCAAGGCGTCAGTGGGGTTGAGTCCTTATCTGGAAGATATGGGGAAAATACAGTTCCAAGCTCATCCTTGTCATTGGCAAATTCAGTTCCTTGTGTCTGTAGGCCTGAGGGCCCCATTCCCTTGCTGGCTGTCGGTTGGGAGCTGCTCCCACCTATTCCTCTCCATTTGCAAAGCCCGCCACGGTTGCCAGATTTTTCTCATGCTTTGAACTTCTAGCTTCCTCTGTCTCCCATCTCTAGACCCAGTTTAAAGGGCCCATGTGGTTAGGTCATGTCCACTGGATATTGGTGCTCTCCCTTTCGAGTAACTCAAAGTCAGCTGATTATTAACCTTAATTATTATATCTACAAAACCACTTATGTATTTGTGTATAGAATATGATCACTGGACTGATATCCCATCATTTTGTAGATTACACCCCCTCTAGATGGTCACTGGGGACTTGGAACTCCGCCTACCAAGTATTTATTTATTTATTTTTACCTAAAACAATTTTTTATCAGAGTGTAGTTGCATTGCAATGTTGTGTTTCTGCTGGACAGCGAAGTGAATCAGCTATACATATACATGCGTGCGTGTGTGCTAAGTCACTTCAGTCATGTCTGACTCTTTGTGACCCCGTGGACTGTAGCCCGCCAGGCTCCTCTGTCCATGGGATTCTCCAGGCAAGAACACTGGAGTGGGCTGCTATGCCCTCCCCCAGGGGATACATATACATATATCCCATCTTTTTCATATTTCCTTCCCATTTAGGTTGCCACAGAGCATTGAGTAGAATTCTCTGTGCTTTACACTAGGTTCTCATTAGTTATCTATTCTATACACAGTATGTTGTAGCTGTTTAGTTGCCCATTTTTTGATTGGGTCGTTTGGGTTTATATATATATATATATATATATATATATATATATATATATGTATATTGAGGTACATAAGCTGTGTATTTTGGAGATTAGTTTCTTGTCAGTTGCTTCATCTACAAGTGTTTTCTCCCATTCTGAGGGTTGTCTTTTCTTCTTGTTTATGGTTTCCTTTGTTGTGAAAAAGCTTTTAAGTTTAATTAGGTCCCATTGGTTTATTTTTGTTTTCATTTTCTTTACTCTAGGAGGTGGGTCAAAAAGATCTTGCTGTGATTTATGTCAAAGAGTGTTCTTTGTTTTCCTCTAAGTTTTATAATGTCTGGCCTTACATTTAGGTTTCTTATCCATCTTGAGTTTATTTTTGTGTATGGTGTTAGAGAGTGTTCTAATTTCATTCTTTTACATAAACATGATGGGTTTTTAGAAATTAATTTTTATTGAAGTATAGTTGATTTTCAATGTTGTGTTAGTGTCTGCTGTACAGTAAAGTGAATCAGTTATACATATATCCACTACTTTTTAGATTCTTTTTCTATACAGGTCATTACAGATTATTGAGTAGAATTCCCTGTTCTATACAGTAGGTCCTTATTAGTTACCTATTTTCTATATAGTAGTATGTATATGTCAATCTCCCAATTAATTTCTCCCCTCCCCCATCCCCCTTAGTTTGTTTTCTACATCTGTGAGTCTATAACATAGTAGGTTTTATTTTGAGAGAAACGAGCAACAATTGGAGGAATTTAAGAAAAAGTGTGACATTTTCAAATGGAATTTTTTTGGCTATTGGATTGAGAATCACTGGTGGGGGCTGGGATGAGAGTAGGGGCAGTTATGAGGCTAATGCGATAATCTAGGAGAGGTACAGGTGGCTTGGAGCAAGGTGGCAGCTGAGAAGGTGGTGGGATGAGGTGGGATTCTGGATACATTTTGACAGGAAATGCTGATTAACAGGATGCCTGAGGCATGAAAAAAAATGTTGATGGGGGTACTGAAAAATTATTCCAGAGTTTCTAGCCTGCTCATCATAGTTACTCAGAGACCCTGATGGAGGAAAAGTTAGGGATGGAGCAGGCTTGAGGGGACAATCAGGAGCTTTGTTTGGACATGTTAAGTTTGAAATGTGGATGAGATGTCATGTGGAGCTGTCAAGTGAGCAGGTGAAAATACAGGCTGGGAATCAGGGAGCAGCGTGCATGACAGACAGACACACCTGGGGGTCATCAGTATGTGGCAGCCAGGAGCCTGATGTGACCACTCAGGAGTGGAGAGAAGGGGTCTGGGGCCAAGCCTGGATGGGGAGGGTCAGGTTCTCAGGAGCCCTGGGGTGCTCTGCAAGAAGATGGGGGGAGATCCTGGGTGGAGGAGCCAGGAAGAGAGACTGGACAAGAGTGTCCAGAGAAGTATAGGATGGAAGCTGGGAGAGTGTTGTGTCCTGTCACCCAAGTGAAGAAAAGTTTAGAAAACAAAGGACTAAGCAACCTCACCAGATGCTATAATGGTCAAGCTACATGAGGACCAAGATTTGACCATTGGGTTTCACCATGAGGATGGGGGGTTGTTGGTAATCTTTTTTTTTTCAATTAATTTATTTCTTTTAATTGAAGGATAATTACAATATTGTGATGGTTTTTGCCATACATCAACATGAATTGGCCACAGGTGTATACATATGTCCCCCCATCCTGAACCCCCCTCCCACCTCCCTTCCCACCCTATCCCTCTGGGTTGTCCCAGAGCACTGGCTTTGAGTGCCCTGCTTCAGCCTCAAACTTGCACTGGTCATCTCTTTTACATATGGTAATGTGTATGTTTCAGTGCTGTTCTCTCAAATCATCCCACCCTCACCTTCTCCCACTGGGTCCAAAAGTCTGTTCATTACATCTGTGTCTGCTTTGCTGCCCTGCATGTAGGATCATCAGTACCGTCTTTCTAAATTCCATATATATGTGTTAATATACAGTTTTGTCTTTCTCTTTCTGACTTACTTCACTCTGTATAAAAGGTTCCAGGTTCATTCACCTCATTAGAACTGACTCAAATGCTTTCCTTTTTATAGCTGAGTAATATTCCATCATGTATATGTACCACAACTTCCTTATCCATTCATCTGCTGATGGACGTCTAGGTTGGTTCCATGTCCTAGCTATTGTAAATAATGCTGCAGTGAACACTGGGGTACATGTGTCTCTTTCAATTCTGGTTTCTTTAGGATGTATGCCCAGCAGTGGGATTTCTGGGTTATATGCAGTTTTATTCCCAGTTTTTAAAGGAATCTCCACACTGTTCTCCATTGTGGCTGTACCAGTTTGCACTCCCACCAACACTGCAAGAGGGTTCCCTTTTCTCCACACCCTCTCCAGCATGTATTGTTTATAGACTTTTTGATGAGGGCCATTCTGACCAGTATGAGATGATAACCTCGTTGTGGTTTTGATTTGCATTTCTCTAATAATGAGTAAAGTTGAGCATCTTTTCATGTGTTTATTAGCCATCTGTATGTCTTCTTTGGAGAAATGTCTGTTTAGATCTTTTGTCCACTTTTTGACTGGGTTCTTCATCTAGTTTCATTCTTTTACACATAGTTTTCCCAGCACCACTTGTTGAAGAGACTGTCTTTTCTCCATTGTATATTTTGTCTCCTTTGTCAAAGATAAGGTGTCCATAGGTGCTTGGATTTATCTTTGGACTTTCTATTTTGT
Organism: Giraffa tippelskirchi; assembly: GCF_054371585.1. NCBI lineage: Eukaryota > Metazoa > Chordata > Mammalia > Artiodactyla > Giraffidae > Giraffa > Giraffa tippelskirchi. The sequence goes on from NC_137287.1 coordinate 30,096,153, forward strand.
CCCATTGATCTGTATTTCTGTCTTTGTGCCAGTACCATACTCTTTTGATGAGTGTAGCTTTGTAGTATAGTCTGAAGTCAGGAAAGTTGATTCCTCCAGTTTCATTCTTATCTTAATGAAGTAGTTTAAGGTCAGTGACTGGGAAATGCTGGCTCAGACGGGCTCAAGTGCAATGGGAGGAGAAGAATTTGGAGAATGCATCAGAGAAGAAAGCTGTACAAGTCAGGATAGGACAGGCTGCACTGCAGTAACAAGCATCCCCCAATGTCTTTGTCTTCATACAATGAGTTAATTTCTTGTTTGTAATATGTGTTCAGCAGAGGTCAGCAAGAGGGCTGTGGTCACTGGAGCTACTCTGTTGCCCAGGCCAGTAGAGGGTCTCTCTCAACACAAACTTGCTTGTCAGCAGAGGCAAGGAAGTGGAGGGAATCATGCACCAGCCATGCAGGATTCCACCTGGAATAGACATGTATCACTTCCTTTCAAATTCATTAGCTAAAAGCAACTCACGTGGTTATGCCTGACATCAAAGAGTGTCCAGAAGGAGAGAACCAGGGATACTGATGAATAGCATGAGCCTGGTGGGCTACGGTCCATGGGGTCGCAAAGAGTCAGGCACGACTGAGTGACTTTCACTTTTTCAATGAATAATACGCAAAGCATAACCTATATTTGAGCTTTCTTGCACAATACTTCATTTAATGAGTTTTAGGCATGTGAGTTTTAAGCATGGTGATGATATCTGATTGGATTTTTTCATTTATTTGTTTTTGGCTGTGCTGGGTCTTTGTTGCTGCAATCAGGCTTTCTCTAGTTATGGTAAGTGGGGGCTACTCTCTAGCTATAGTGTGTGGGGTCCTCATTACAGTGGGTTCTCTTGTTGCAGAGCATGGGCTTCAGAGATATGGCACATGGACTTAGTTGCCCCGCAGCATGTGAAATCTTCCAGGACCAGTGACGGAACCCACGTCCCCTGCATTGGCAGTCAGATTATTAACTACTGGACCGCCAGGGAAGTCCCTGAATGTATTTTTAAAGCATTATTTGATTCAGTGGAAAAACTTGGCAATAAGAGATTGAATTATTGATAGACACATGACTGTGGATGAGTCTCCCAAAGATTATGCTGAGTGAAAGAAGCTGGATACAATGAGTAGATACTATACAATTTGATTCATATGACACCAAGGAACAGGCGAACTAATCTACGGTGATAGAAATCAGAAAGTGGGTGCCTGGAGGGGTGGGGCAGGAATTAACTGGAAAGGGTAGGAGAGAACTTTTTTTTAAAGCTTTTTTTAAAAAGTTGAAGTATAGTTGATTTACAATGTCATGTTAATTTCTGTTGAACAACCAAGTAACTCAGCTATACACATATATACATTCTTTTTTATATTCTTTTCCAATATGGTTTATCCTAGGAGGTTGGACATAGTTCCATGTGCTATACAGTAAGACCTTGTTGTTTATCCACCCTATACATAATAGTTTGGATCTACTAACCCCAGACTCCTACTCTATCTGGCAGCCACAAGTCTGTTCTCTATGTCTGTGAGTCTATTTCTGTTTTGTAAATAGGTTCATTTGTGCCATATTTTAGATCTTGCATGTAAGTGATATCATATGATATTTGTCTTTCTTTTTCTGACTAACTTCACTTAGTATGATCATCTGTAGTTACATCCATAGGAGAGAACTTTCTGGGAAGAAGGAAATATTCTCAATCTTATTAAATGTAACATACATGTGATACACTAGTATATATTACACACATGGACTATACATTTACATACCTGCTTATATAATTTTCATGTATTAAATATATGTGTAAGTGTGTGTATATACATGTATACATATGTACACCCATATATACATAAGCACATAGAACAGAGACCAGCAGGCAGACTGGGTCTCCAGGTGAGGTTGATGGTAACCTGGAGGGAGTGATGGCAGAAGCAGATGGATTTGGATACTGTGTTGGTTTCCTGTGACTTCTGTAACAAACTACTACAAACTTGGTGACTTAAAATAACAGAAACTGATTCTCCAAGAGTCCCAGAGGTTGTCAGTCCCAAATCGGGGTGTTGGCAGGGCCACGCTCCCTCTGAAGTCTCTGAGAAGGGTCCTTTCTTGTGTCTTCCAGCTTCTGGTGCTGGCTATCCATCCTTGGTGTGGCAGCATCACTCCAGTCTCTTCACCAGTCTTCACACAGCCTTGTCTCTGTGTGTCTCCTCCTCTTATGAGGACACCAGTCATTGGATTTAGGACACCCTATGCCACGATGACCTCATCTTACTGACTAATTACACTTGCATGAGCCTATTTCCAAGCAAGGCCACATTCTGAGATTCGGGTAGACACGAATTTGGGGTGGACACAAAGCAACCAGTATGGACAAAATTTGAAGGCAGAGTAGACAGGACTTGCAGATGGATTGAACTTAGAGGGTGATGGAAGAGGAGTCAAATGTGACTCAAGTTTTAGCTTGAACAACCTGTGGGAAGTGCCCTTTACCTTGGTTGGGAAGAGGAGTAAGGACAATTCTGGGGGATCCCTCGAAGGTTCTGTTTGGGACACACTTAGTTTGAGATGCCCGTTAGGCATTCCCATGGGAGGCTGAATGAATACACTGGGGTATCATGCATGTGCATAGATGGTGTTCAAAGTCATGGGTGAGATCCTCAGAAAAGAAGAGGATGATACCCGTCCTTGTGTCTTAATGCTGAGAGATTTCAAAACGAAGAAACAGAAGTACCAGCAGCTTTTGTGAATCTTCAGAAACAGAAATGCAATTTTTAAAAAGGGTGGGTTATGGTAACAGCAATAAAAAAGGTGAGTTTTAAGACATTGCAGTTGTACTGCCAAGATAAATCAGAATTATGGTCCGTGTGTGCATGTAACTTGACAAATCAGCCCACTCTAATTCACCTAATTCATTTCAAGTGGGGCAGGGAAACACTTTTGATTTGTCAAGAATTAAAAAGCTTTTACAGTATTCAGCATCAGTAAATTGTCAGCCTCTGGGTGATCCAGGCTTTGCTTTCCTCTTCTTAGCCAGGGATGATGTTGTTGTTGTTCAGTCACAGTTGTGTCTGACTCGTTGCCACCCCAGGGACTGCAGCATGCCAGGCTTCTCTGTCTTTCACTATTTTCAAGAGTTTGCTCAAACTCATGTCCATTGAGTCAGTGATGACATCCAAACATCTCATCCTCTATCGCTCCCTTCTCCTCTTGCCTTCAATCTTTCCCAGCATCAGTCTTCCAATGAGTCAGCTCTTTGCATCTGGTGGTCAAAGTATTGGAGCTTCAGCTTCAACATCAGTCCTTTCAATGAGTAGTCAGTTTTGATTTCCTTTAGGATTGATTCCCTTGCTGTCCAAGGGATCCTCAAGAGTTTTCTCCAGAACCACAGTTCAAAAGCATCAATTCTTCAGGGCTCAGCCTTCTTTATGGTCATCCCTGGTGGCTCAGACGGTAAAGAATCTGCCTGCAATTGGGAGACCCAGGTTCAATCCCTGGATCAGAAAGATCCTCTGGAGAAGGAATGGCTACCCACTCTGGTATTTTTGCTTGGAGAATTCCATGGACAGAGGAGCCTGTTGTACTACTGTCCATGGAGTTGCGAAGAGTTGGACACGACTGAGAGAGTAACACTTTCACTAGCCAGGGATAGGGAAACTCAAAAAGAACTCTTCAAGAGACTCACCTCTGTGACAGACACAGAATCCCCCCATCACAGAATACAGGGAGCCTCGTCCTTGGAGACAGTCCCATGGGATGCCCTATGGGAATGAGGCTAAACTGAGTTCTCATGGTCCCAGTGATGTGTTTGGGGCCCCACATGCACTGCATCCCTAGTTCAAGGTTCATAGTCACCTGGGTGGAGTATTTAAAGATGGATGAACCTGAGAGGACCCACACATCACCCCCATTCACAGAGCACCTGCTTGGGGGGCAAGCATCAGTAAGGCATAAATTTGAGCCTTTATCCATCTAGGGCCAACATCCAATCAGCACCTTGGCCAGCTTTTTGGAGAAGTCGCATAGATGAAGGTAAATAATTAGGCCTTTTAACCAGGAGATACAGAGAAGAGTCATAAAAGTGAGTGATCATTCATTCATTCATTCACTTCACTATTCATTCACTGAACAAATGAGTGTCTGAGTGTCCTTTACAGTCTAGCAATGAGGGTGCAATGGTGCATAAAACCCACATGGTCCATTTCCCCTAGAGCAGGGGCAGCTGCCATCATTAATAAGCAAACTGCAAATAAATATTTGAGTAGAGATACGGACCTCCCAGGCTTCCCTGGTAGCTCAGCTGGTAAAGAATCCGCCTGCAATGTAGGAGACCCCAGTTCGATTCCTGGGTTGAGAAGATCCCCTGGAGAAGGGATAGGCTACCCACTCCAGTATTCATGAACTTTCCTGGTGGATCAGATGGTAAAGAATCCACCTGCAGTGTGGGAGACTGGGTTTGATCCCTGGGTTGGGAAGATCCCCTGGAAGAGGGCATGGCTACCCACTCCAGTATTCTTGCCTGGAGAATCCCCATGGACAAAGAAGCCTGGCGGGCTGCAGCCCATGGAGTTGCAAAGAGTCAGACATGACTGAGTTACTAAGCACACACACACGGGCCTCCAAGGAGGCTCCGTGGTAAAGAATCCATCTGCCAATGCAGGAGACTTGGGTTCAATCCCTGGGTCGGGAAGATCCCCTGGAAGAGGAAATTGCAAGCCATTCCAGTATTCTTGCCTGAAAAATTCCATGGACAGAGGAGCCTGGCAGGCTCTAGTTCCTGGGGTTGTAAAGAGTTGGACACACACTGAGCAACTGAGTACATATACAATACAGAGTTTATGAGAGACTGATGGAGAAGAGATGATGGTAGACCAAGAGGTCAGGAAAGGCTTCTCTGAGGACATGATGTTCAATCTGGACCCAAAGAATGAGTGAGCCAGGCAAAGGAGGCAATCAAGGCAGGGGGACCAGCCTGTGTAGAGGCATTGGAGTAGGTGGGTAAGGGGTTGGCACACTTGAGCCATGGGAAGGTGGGTGGAGAGGAGTAGAATGGGTGAGGGGAGGCGAGGTGAGGTCCTTACATCTCCAAAATGCAAACACAGACTACACCTGGCCTCGGCTCTCACCAGCCGGGTGACCTATGGCCTTCTGTCTTAGAACACTTGCCCTCGTGGGAGGAGCCATGAGCACCCGTTCACCCAGAGGCCTCCTCACTGGTTTGGGAAGGCTGTGAAGCCCCAATGCAGACATTCCTAGACTAGGCAGGAAGGCCATTTAAACTCCCTGGGCCTCAGTTTGCTCATCTGTGTAATGGGGTAGTAACAGCACCTGCCTCACAGGGTTGAGATGAGAGCCATGAGATATTTATGTGAAGGGATGCCATTTGGAGCCTAGAATCTGACAGGCATTTGGTGGCTGTTTGTGCCTAACACTTCTTTTCCTGTGACTGCTGCTGTGACCTACCCTCCCAGGTTATCCAAGGTGGTCCCCAGACTCGGGGAGGAGGTGTTGCCTGGGAACTTGTTAGAAATGCACGTTCTCAGGCCTCATCTAGTCTTCCAGCAACCAACGTCCTGGGAGTGGGCCCAGTGATTGGGTTTTAACAAGCCCTCTGAGGGATGTCAACTTAGCATCAAATGTGAGACCCCCTGGGGTACGGAGCTGGGGGGCTGGGTTTCTGAGCAGCAGTCACAGGGAACAAGGAGCTGAGGGCAGAGGCTGGCAGCACTGAAGACCCCACAAAGCCACCGCCCAGGGCTTCCCTGGTGGCTCAGTGGTGAAGAATCTACCTGTCAGTGCCAGAGACACAGGTTTGATCCCTGATCTGGGAAGATCCCACGTGCAGCGAAGCAACTAGGCCCATGAGCCGCTACTACCGAGCCCACGTTCCGCAACTACGGAAGCCCACGTGCCCTGGAGCCCCTGCTCTGCAACAAGAGGAGCCACAGCAATGAGAAGCCTGCGGACTCCGCTCGCCGCAATTGGAGAAAAGTCCGCACAACAACGAAGACCCAGCACAGCCAAAAAATTAATTAAAAATTGTATACATAAAAAACCCGCTGCCCAGGGTGCCCCTCTGAGGGCCCGGGATCTGGGTCCCCGGACCTGTCAGCCTTAGGTAGTCCTGTTCTCCTCATGACCAGTGCCCCGTCCCCCAAAGTGATGGCGACAAATACGGATGTCACCGAGGCAAGAAGGTGGCCTCAGAATCAGCCCCAGCCAAGTGTCTCAGCTGTCACAGCTTGTCAGGCCACCTCGGAGGGTGCGCAAATTAAAAAACCTGCGCATACAGGACGTCTCTCAGCTTCATCACTGAGCTCTTTCACAGTAAACTCTGATGACATGAAGACAAAGGACACAAAGTGATCAATACCTGCCTCAGAAACCGCCAGAGAAAGGAAACAGAGAGGGGAACACGGCAGGCGGACCAGTAAGATAGAAGCCAGAATGTTCACAGAATAATGATGGGAAATGAGAGGAAATTATTATTATTTCCTGGAAAAGACACGTGAAGGTTGATCTCATTTCCACACATCTACAATCCCCAGAGAGGGAGTGCGGGCAAAGGCGAGGCCTGGACATAGCAGCCCTGCCCCCACCAGCATGCAGTGCTTATTTAAGTCAGCCTGCAGTGCTGTGTGACCTTGGGCAAGTCGTTATACCTCTCTGGGCCTGTTTCCTCCATGGGATACTGTAAGGGGGCAGCCCAAGCCTCCACAGCAAGGGGCGGGGGGGGCGGGAAGGACCATCTATTGAGCACCTGCTGTATGCTCTCACACTGTCACCATCCTCTCGTGGTTCTCCGTCCAACCTATGAAGTGAGTGAGGTCGCTCCCACCTGACAGGCAGACTGAGGCCACCTTCAGGATCTCCGTGGAGCTTCTTCAGGGTTTTTGGGTTTGTGAGGCGCTTCCGTTCCCTGGTGGTGGGACGGGCTGATCGTCATCCCCACCTCGTGAGATTGTGAGGATTTTAAATAAGAAAGCGGATGTGGGGATGTGCTCGTGCCTTTACTTGACAATGTGTTCTTGCTCCCGAAACATGCCAGGGGAGTCCTGGAAGGGCACCGGGGTCAGAGCAGAGAATGTGAGGAACAAGTGCCCACCTGGAATGTGCAGCCTGGATCAATGCTGCTGCTAAGTCACTTCAGTCGTGTCCGACTCTGTGCGACCCCATAGACGGCAGCCCACCAGGCTCCGCCGTCCCTAGGATTCTCCAGGCAAGAATACTGGAGTGGGTTGCCATTTCCTTCTCCAGTGCATGAAAGGGAAAAGTGAAAGTGAAGTCACTCAGTTGTGTCCGACTCTTCGCGACCCCGTGGACTGTAGCCTACCAGGCTCCTCTGTCCATGGGATTTTCCAGGCAAGAGTACTGGAGTGGGGTGCCATTGCCTTCTCCGCCTGGATCAATAAGTGATAACAAATGAACGTGAGATGCTGAACAGCATCCGTTCTGACGGATGCTGGGGATGCCCAAGTGGGGCTGGTGCTCTAAGGACTTTACCTATTGTACTCAATACCATGACCAATAGGGAAGGTGTGCTGTTATCCCCATTTTACAGAAGGGAATACTGAGACCCAGAGAGGTCAAGGGAGGTGCCCATAGTCACACAAGAGATGGCGGAGCTGGCATTCAGGTTGCTGCCTCACAGGGGATGATGCCTTTTCATTCAGGGTGCTCACATGCTCCTTTCTTCACTCACCTAGTGTTTCTGGGTCTGAGCATCACATTTATGCCAGCAAACTTGGGGAACTAGTAAGTGCTGTTGATGTCATCAAAGAGGGAAGTCCCAGGGGTCCTTTATGGCAGGTGGGCTTCTCTCTCCTCCTCAGGGCTCCCAGCCCTGGTACCTGCCCGTCTCCCTTCCCTGTGGACTGTTAGGATAGAGGCAGCCACCACAATCAAGCTAACATAGCAATCACGTGAGTTACATGATTTTTTTTTATTTCCCAGCACATATAAAAGTTATGTGTATGCTATACTGTAGTCTATTGTGTGCAATAGCATTATGTCTTAAAAACAATGAACATGCTTTAATTAAAAAATATTTTATTGCTAAAAAATGCTGTCATCTGACAATGCGGTGTGGTCAGAAACCTTCAATTTGTTAAAAAAAAAAAAAAAAGTAATATCTGTGATGAGTGCTAAAATGAATTATACCTGAATTTTAGAAGTCATTTGGTCCAACCCCCAGCTTGAGTGATTCTCCAGCAGCCTTCTTGAGAGAGAGTCACTCACTTCTTTTTTTAAAAAAAATTTTCTGTGCCAGGTCTTATTTATCCCATGTGGGATCTAGTTCCCTGATCAGGGATCAAACCTGGGCCCCTGCATTGGGAGCACAGAATCTTAACCACTGGACTACCAGGGAAGTCCCAAGTCACTCACCTCTGTTTGATCACAAAGTTTACCTTTTCCATGAAGTCTTTTTTTTAAAGATCTATTTATTTAATTTTTGGCTGCGCTGGGTCTTCGTTACCGCACTCAGGCTTTCTCAAGTTGCAGCAAGTGGGGGCTACTCTTTAGTTGTGGTGTGAAGGTTTCTCATTGTGCTTGTTTCTCTTAGTTGTGGAGCTTGGGCTCTAATGTGAGGGCTTCAGTAGTTGTGGGGCCCTAGCTTAGTTGCTCTGCAGCATGTGGGATCTTCCTGGGCCAGGGATCAAACTGGTGTCCCTTGCATTTTTAGGTGGATTCTTATCCACTGGACCACCACGGAAGCCCTTTCATGGAGTCTTTACACAGTCCATGATAAATGTTTCTGTTATAAGTTTTTCTATTATATTGACTTAAAAATCTTAAAACTTTGAAGTCCATATTAGTGACAGACCCATGGTGGCATAGGATAGAAAAACTCACACATTAGTGAACTTTCATTCAACTTTTTTTTCATTATTTTTTTTAATGCCCTTCAGTGAAAAGAGCTATCACTTGGGTGTGGACAGACTTGTTTGAATCCTCAGCAATATTAATATGAAATATAATAATTATATTAATATGTAAAAGCCATCTACACTTAGGCAAGCTAGTCACTCCTCTGGGCTTCAATCATTGCTTTGAGGAAATCAGGATAATTATTTATTTTAATTGTGAAGAAAATGGGCTTCCCTGGTGGCTCAGATGGTAAAGAATCTGCTTCCAATTGCAGGAGACCCAGGTTCGATCCCTGGGTCAGAAAGATCCCCTGGAGGAGGGAATGGCTACCCCCTCCAGTATTCTTGCCTGAGGAATTCCACGGACAGAGAAGCCTGGGCAGGCCACAGTCTCTGGGATCACAAAGGGTCGAACATGACTGAGCCACTAACACTTTCACTTCTTTCATGGTAATTCTGTTTAACTTTTTGAGGAGTCCCCAGCATACTGTTTTCACAGCAGCTGTACCATTTTCCATTCCCACCAACAATGCACAAAATTCCGTTTCTCTACATCCTTATTAACACTTGTTATTTTCTGTTTGCGTCTTTAAAAATGAAAGCCAACCTAATGGGTAGGAGGTGTTATTACAGTTTTGATTTGCATTTCCCTCGTAATCACTAGCATTGAGCATCTCTTCATGTGCTTTGGATCATGTGCTATTTGGATATCTTCTTAGGAGAAATGTCTATTTGAGTCCTTTGACCATTCTTTAAAAAAAGCTAAAAAATTGCTTTAAAATTTATTTATATTTGGCTGCACTGAGTGTTCATTGCTGTGTGCAGGCTTTCTCTATTTGCAGTGAGCAAGGCCTACTGTTTGCTGCGGTGCGCAGGCCTCTCATTGTGCTGGCTTCTCTTGTGTCGGGGCATGGGCTCGAGGCACATGGGCTCAGTAGTCGCAGCTCGCAGGCTCCACAGCACAGGCTCAATAGTTGTGGCACATGGGCTCAGTTGCCTGTTGGCATGTGGGCTCTTCCCAGACCAGGGAATGAACTCGCATCTCCTGCATTGCAGGACAGATGCTTGACTACTAGACCACCAGGGAAGCCCCTTTTGACTGTGTTTGAAATGGGTTTTGTTGTTGTTGAGTTTTGGAGTTTTCTACATATTCTAGATGTTAATCACTTATCAAAAATTTGATTTGCCAATATTTTCTTCCATTCTCTGGGTTGCCTTATTACTCTGTTCATAATGTCTTTTGATGTCCAAAATGCTTAAATTTTTTCATAAGTCTAATTTGTCTATTTCTTTTGTTGCCTGTGCCTCAGGTGTCATATTCAAGAAATCACTGCCAAATCCAATGTTGTGAAGCTTTCCCTTTTTGATTTATTCCAAAACTTTTATAGTTGTAGGTCTTACGTTTATTTAGGACTTTGATCCCTTTTGAGATAATTTTTGTACATGGTGTTAAACAAGGATCCAACTTCTTTTTACCCAAGGACAATCAGTTTTCCCATTTGTTAAGACTGTCCTTTCCCCCATGAATGGTCTCAACACCCTTGTCAATGAGTGATTTGGCCATATATGCAAGGGTTTGTTTCTAGGTTCCCCATTCTATTCTAGTCATGTCACTACCACACTGTTTTGATGACTTCGTTAAAAAATTTGAAATCAAGAAATGTGAGTCTTCCAGGCTTGTTGTTGTTCAAGATTGCTTTAGCTATTTTGGGTCCCCTGAACTTCCATATGAATTTAAAATGGATCATTCTATTTTTTGGAGAATGGGATGGCAATCCACTCCAGTATTCTTTCCTGGTGAATCCCATAGACAGAGAAGCCTGGTGGGCTACAGTCCATAGGGTCGCAAAGAGTGAGACATGACTGAGTGACTAACACATTCTATTTCTGCAAAAAAAAAAAAAAAAAAGTCACTGGGATTTTGATAGGGATTGCATTGAATTAGTCAATTCTTTTGGGTAGTGACATCTTAATATTAACTCTTCTAAGCATGAGCATGATATGTGTTTCTACTATTTTATGACTTATAATTCTTTCAGCAATGTTTTATAATTTATTTACAAGTCTTTTACCTCTTTGGTTAACACCCAAGTATTTTTTTTCATGCTATTCTCAGTTGAACTGTTTCATAATTTTCCTTTTAAACTGTTCATTGTTAATGTACAGAGGTACAATTGATTTTTTCGTGTTGACTTTGTCCCCTACTAATTTGCTGAAATTGTTTATTGTCTCTAACAGTTATTATCTCAGTTTGTTTGTTTTGCAGAATCTTTAAGGTTTTCTACATATAAGATCTTATCATCAACAAATAGAAAGGATTTTACTTCTTCCTTTATAATTTGGATGCTTCTTATTTCTTTTTCATGCCTAATTGCTCTGGCTAGAACTTCCAGCAAAGTCAAAACAGTCCAACTTAAATAAAGTACAGTAGATTCACCTGGTAAACAAAGGAAATCAAAAATTATATTTACCAGTTAACAAAAACTAACTAAAGCACAAACCAGAAAACAAAACTAAAGCAAGGTGCCAAGTGGGGAATAAATAAATGAAAACAAAACTAACAAATATGTTGAGAGGAAAGGAAAGAAAGAATAGATAGGCAAAGTTAAACAGAGGTAGATGAAGATGATTTATATACATTAAAGATTAACAACAAGGGGAAAAGAACGGTAGGAAAGGCAAACAAAGGAATAAATGTAGAAAAAATATAATAGGTTTGAAAAAAATTAAAAATTATAGAAAAGAAGGAATTAAAAGGAAAACACAGAACTGCAAAACCCCAACGTAGAGGCAGAGGTTTATAACAAAAATAAAAAGTGTGACTGAATATACACATATACACCCTTAAGCAAAATCAAAACAGTCCAACAAAAGTAAAGTACAATAGATTGATCCAACGAACAAAGGAAACCAAAAATTATATCTACCAGTTAAGAATAAAACTAACTAAAGCACAAACTGGAAAACAAAAGTAAAGCAAGGTGCTGATTGGGGAATAAAGCAATGAAAATAAAACTAACAAATATGTTGAGAGGAATGGAAAGAAAGAATAGATATGCAAAGTTAGAGGTAGATAAAGAAGATTTATATACATTAAAGATCAACTGCAAGGGAAAAAGAATAGTAGGAAAAGCAAGCAAGGGAATAAATGTAGAAAAAATAATAATAGGTTTAAAAATTAAAAGAGAAAAGAGAGAAGAAAAAAAAAAAGCTCCACAGAACTGCAAAAGCCCAGCGTAGAGGCAGAGGTTTCTAACAACTATAAAAAATGTGACTCGGGGAAAAAAAGCTCAAAAGCTTAATTAGATTTCATAGTGCCAATAAAATCGACAACTACAACAAAGGGGGGTGAAAAAGAAAAAAAAATTCCAAAAGAATCTATAGAACAAGTCAAAGCATAAGAATAATAAATGTTTTTCTTGAGTCACTGCTGTCAGAGTCCTTTCCCTCGCTGGGAGTCACAGTCCACCTCACCTCCCTAGGATGCCCTCCAACACTGTGCTGATCTCTGGACCTGCTGTGGGGGCAGCTCAGATTCTAATCTGGTCCTGCTCCTGTGTGTTCTTGCCTCCAATGTCCACAGCTATCAGAACTAGTGCATTTTCTTTTGTGGGAGCTCTCAATGTTGTTTATATGTTCCATAGACACCGAGTCTGCCTAGTTGATCGTGTGGATTTAATCTGCAGCTTGTATAGCTGATAGGAAGGTTTTGGGTCTTCTTCCTTAGCCACACTGCCCATGGGTTTCAACTGTGGTTTTATTTCCACCTCTGCCAGGTGTAGAGGTGGTGCAGCTGCTTGGGTCTCAGCGGTTCTGGCAGCACCAGGTACTCAGGGGAGTTGGCGGCTAGGGCAGCAGGAAATACAGTGCTCTAGAAGGATGTGGCAACCAGTATTGGCCAATACGCTCCAGTAATCTTGCCTGGAGAACACCCCTGACAGAAGCCTGGCAGGCCACAGTCTACAGGGCCACAGAGTCGGACACGGCCAAAGCGACCCTGCGCACATAGATGTGAGTTGGTTTTTTTTTTTGCCTGTGGCAGCTCTGCCCCATTGACAGTTGAGCGTGAAGATGGCGCAGCTGCTTGGCTTGCAGGGACCCTGGAGGCACCAAGTGTGTGGGGACACAGACTGCCTCCACCCCGGGAGTTACGGCCCTATCAGAGCCTCTTGTAGCTGGCGATCGGAAGGCCTCTTTGGCCAGTCTTTCTCCGTAGCTCCGCCCGTTGAAGCACTTATAGGGCTCCCTTGCCTGAGTTCCTTCTCTGTTGTTCAGCGCATCAGTCACTTAAAGGGGCACCCTGGGTGGGGTCCTACTCTAATTCAGTGCGTCAGGCGTTTGATGAGCCAGCATCTCTATATTGTTCAGCTCCCGATGCTGGCATGTGGGGAGAGAGAGGCTATGGTGATGGCTCCACCCTCTACGCGTGACTCAGCAGTATCGCCTTGCTTCCATGGCTGCCCGGCTTTCCTCCACAGGCATTTCCTACCACAACCTCCTCCCTCACATCCCCTAGATCCATGTCTCCACAGTCAACAGCAGCCCTCGCCCTGGGATTGCTCCACAATCCCTAAAACTCCAGCTCCCAGCCGCTGCGCCTCCCAGGGGACCCACGTCCCTGTCCGGGGTTATGTATGGCGGCAGCAAGGACTGTCTGCTTCTCATTCCATTTAGGCTGCCACAGATCAGCTGTTTCAGCCTTAAATGTTTCTCCTCTGACTCAGACAGTTGCCATGATATGGGGATCGGACCCCTGCTTCAGTTTTTCCACCTGCTGAGGGCAGTTCCAGTCCTACTAACACTCCTGTTTTTCCCCCTGGTTCCTTCGTCCTAGTGAGTTTTGTGTGGTTCTGTATATTCTTCTCCACTGGTCAGGTCCTCATGTCCACTCTCAGCTGGTGTTCTACATGCAATTCTGTGTCTGAAGGTGTATTACTGATGTATCCGTGGAGAGAGATGTACTCCACATCCACCTCCTCCTCTACCATCTTGTTCTCCCCAAGTTTGTTCTCTTCAATTTTGAGGGGGAAAGTTTGACGATTGGCATTAGTTCTTTAAATGTTTGGCAGAATTCACCAGTAAAGTCATCAGGTCTGGGCTTTTCCTTTCTTGGGAAACTGATAACTAATTCAATCTTCTTACTAGTTATATATAAGTTCATTCAGCTTTTCTATTTCTTTGATCCAGTCATGGTAGATTTTGTGTTTCTAGAAATTTGTTTCATCTAGGTTATCCAAATTGTTGGCATAAGATTATTCATGGTACTCATAATCCTTTTCATTTCTATAGAGTCACTAGTAATGTCCCCATTTTCATTTCTGATTTTAGCAAATTTAGGCGTCACTTTTTCACCTTAGTCCAGCTAGCTATAGGTTTGTCAATTTTGTTGATTCATTCAACAACTTTCATTAATTTTAATTTTATCTGTTGCTTTTCCATTCTCCATTTCATTTCTGCTCTAATTTTTGTTATGTCCTTCCTTCTGCTAACTTTGAGTTTAGTTTGTTCTTCTTTTACTGGTTCCTGAAATTGTAAGATTGATCTCAGATGGCTCTGGCCTGCAGTAACTTGAAGCAGGGTTTCAGTTCCCAGCCTAGGGTCTCAGAAGTCTTTCTGACCTTTTTGAATAAGAGCTTCAGGTCTTGGAGTGCCTCAATATCCACCTGGAATTTTCAGGTGATCCTGCGTCCCCCGAATCCTGTGGAGACTCAAAGAAAGGCATGGATTCACAGGGATGGCTGGAATGTGGGTCTTCAGGTTCCTGTAATGTATCAATGGGGACAGGCTTAATCCTGGACCAATGAACACAGCTGGTGACTCCCCTGGAGTTGAACTGCTATAGGGGTGCTCAGCAAGACTTGGTAGGGACCCTTCCATTTTGGGAGTAGCTGGTCACCAGGGGACTCATTCTTCCAGATCTATAAAAGTACCCAGTCTCCAGGGCTTACAACAGAGTGTCTTGGACTGTCATCTGGAGAGGACTATAGTCTGTTGCCATATCTGGATGTGGCCTAGATTTATAATCATTTAAGATGAGGCTGCTTTTCTGGGTCAGTTAGCATGTTTAGAGTAAGGAATGGCCTTCTGTATGTCATTTCAAAAGGGCTTAACTTAGTGGTTGTTTTAGGGGCTGCCCTGACCCTTAAGAGAGCTACTGCAGCAGGTAATACTACAACTCTGACATTTCCTGGCAGAGTTTGCCCAAAGTTTTCTTTAGGGTATGATTAGCCTGTTCCACTTTTCCTGAGGCTGAATGGAGGTGGTACTTAATTCCTAAAGCCTGCAAAACCTGTTGAGTGATCTTTGCCACAAACAAAGGTCCATTGTCACTTTGAAGGTGATGGGGCAACCTGAATCTAGGAATAATTTCCCTTAGGAGAGCCTTAGCCACTTTAGTTGCCCTCTCTGTTCTAGTAGGGAAAGGCTTTATCCATCCAGTAAAGGTATCTATAAAGACTAGTAAGTATTTGTAAGTATGCATGAGGGGTTGTAAAACCCTTCTTTGCTTCCAATTTTATGGGGAACTTTATTGAGTCTTGTTAAAAATAGGTGGTTTCTGGCCTAAGGCTAATTCTTACAAGTTGGGCACTTACAGCCCTTCCAAGGATTCCTTTGTCCCGCAGTGAAGGGTCCACTGCTTGTAGAATAGCTGGGAATAGGATCTTACTCTTCTGGCTGGTCTGTCTTAGTCAGAGTCAAGATAAGGGACTGCTCGGTATGGCCCAAGGGAACTCAGAAGCTCCCTCCCAAGGACAGGGGTTGGACACTAAAAGGGCAACTGAAATCAGCCACTGCTGGAATTGAGAGGTGAGAGCCCAGTGAAGTGATGAGTGGGAGGCTTTCCATCAACACCAGTCGTGGTACAGCTTTTGCAGGAGAGAGGTCCAGTGTGAGGAATTAAGACAGAGCAAGTGGCTCCCGTATCAATTACTAAATCGATTTTCTTACCTGCCACGTCAAAGACTACCTGGGGTTTCTTGATGGAGATAGAAGTCTCACTGGGGGGAGCCCCCAGAATCTCCAGGCCGCCTCAGTCGCCCAGCAGGGCCATCTTGGGAGCAGGAGCCCCCCTTCCCCTTCGGGGCTGAGGGCAGTCCCTCTAGTCAGTGCATCCCTGGGCTACTGTCCAGATTCTCTGTGTTTCCTGAGGAGTACAGCAAGCAGAGAGGACTGCTTGGACACCCTTCCAAGTTAAATCGTGGACCAGAGTGAGGGTATGAAACTCTTCAGCAAACTTACCGGGGTCTTCAGAAAACTGGCCCGATTTCTATGTACACGGGGCTAAGTCAGTCAGAGAGAAGGGCACGTGTACTCTGCCCCTTTGCCATTCACCCCTTCCCAAGAGGGCAGAATTTCCCTGATCCTGGGTCACAGGGAGCTTTGCTGCAGGTCACCCCAGAGGGACTGGTTTCTCTCTTTTGGAGTAATGGAGGGACACAGGGACATGGAGTTTGGAATCGGTCAGGGGGACCAAGAAAAGGATGTGACTCTGGAGAAGAAGGGGGTACTGTCGGGAGAAGGGGGATGCTTAGTTTCCCCCCGAGAGACGGGAGAGCTTAGAAGGGGGATCATCTAAAATGTCGGGAGAGTTTTCTGCTTCCCCAGGTTTTAAATTACAAGAGTCATATAGGGCAGGGTTTTGTTAAAGGATCATGAAAGTCTGAATGTAGGAACCTCAGTCTACTTTCCCTTTCTGAGGCAATGAAGATCCAGTTGCAGAATGGTGTCACTTAGACACCCGTTTTCAGGCCAGTTTTCTTCATTCCCCAGCTCATACAAAGGCCGGGCACTGGTAGAGTAGAACTTAAGGTTTTCCTTTCTTGGCCCTTCTATTGGAAAAATTCCCAGTTCTTAGGGATATACTCCAGAGGTGTTTCTTTTGGCTTGGAGGTGGATCCTCCCACGTGGGGCGACCTGCAACCGAGAAAAAGCACTCCTAGGTACAGAATCCAGGGTCCTGGACACATTTACCAGGAGGCTTCAACCTGAAGAGGTTCGGGGCGTCACCTGAATTCCCTTCAAACCTGATGGGGTTTCAAGCATGGGTTTCTCCCATGGATTTCTGATCAGACGTTTCTAGTCTTCCTTGGTATCTTGCACAAGGTGCTTCCCCATGTGGTCAAGGGAGGACATTTGAACCAGTGCAAACGGGGTGCCAAGATGTTCCTGAGGAGGGATCCTTTGTCTATAGAGCTGACGTCCTATGACAAGTCTTCCTATGCTGGGGTGGATTCCTTGAGACTGAGCATCTACAGAGTTTATGATTCAGGCTTATGGGCAGCAGCCAGCCCAATAAGCTGTCTGTAGCAGTGTTCAGGCTGCCAAGGCCTGGAGTAAAGGGGGTCCAATGGATGCAAAGAGGAAACCTTTGGAAAAATTGGAGTTGGGCGCTATGGACAATGTCACGGGATTTAAGGCCCTTGAGGGCCGGGAGGGGAGAAACTCTCATAGTAGATTTCTGGGCACAGGGTGGAGAGACTAGACAGCAGAAGAGCCCCAAATCCTTTGCGCTACCTGTCTGGCAGCTAAGGTAGAATTGGGAATCATCTGACGGTTTTATCTGACCCAGCACCAGGTTTGACAGTGGCAGGGATGCAGTTTAGGGATAATGTGCAAGATTTCTTCTCTAAAAGGACACGGAGATAGGAAGTAAGAAAGAGACTTTGTTGTGTGAGTAAGGTGGGAAAGAAAACCCTAGTGGAACGTTCCATGTGGAACAGTGAGAGAGGAAGAGTGAGACCCCTTGGGCTCCTCTGTGGTCAGAAATCACATTTCCACCATGTCCCAAAGGACAGTGCCAGCTGTCACCCAAGCGTTATTTGAATCTGCATGGCCCCTGGGAAGTCCCCCTGACCCCCAGTGTTGGCAGGGAGCCATAAGGCTGTGGACAGACAGAAGTTATGCTCCGTGGGCCTTGAAAAGAAAGCAAAGGGGAGAGTGAGAGAAAGCAAGCAAGAGCGAGTCAAGGGCCTCAAGCCGCAGCTGGGGGAAGCCCTTGCTTTACCTTGACTTTCTGAATTCCCAGGTTTCAGCAGCACATATAATCTCAGGTGGCCTCAGCCTGCAGCTGCTTGAAGCAGGGTTTTGGTTTCTGCGCCAGAGATTAAGGTCAGGTCACGTCAGTGAAAGCACCAGATGCTAGCCACCAGACCAGTGGTCAGTGACAAGGCCCTGGCCCTTCGGCTTTGCAGAAAAGAATTCCCGCAAAGATGGAAAGTAGTGAAATAAGTAAAGTGCTTGTTAGGAGGAAAAGGAGTACAGTACATGTAGATAGATATACGGGCCGACTCAGTCTCAGCCTTGGGGTAGTTTAAATCACTTATATGGGGTATTTCTCTGGGTTCTCTTTGGCCAGTTATCTCACTTTGCCTGGTTCTGAGTCTGTATTTGTTATACCTCAGGGTCCTCCCCTGTATACATACATCTCTCAGCCAAGATGGATTCCCGTGAAGAGGCCTATGGGTAGCCTTGGCATCACTCCCCTTTTGACCTCCAAAGAGCTTTCTAGTTGGGAGGGTATCCTTGACTTTGAGAAATATGTGGTCTCTTATATCCGGGGCCCAGCCTCCTCTCTCATTGTCCTGCTATTGAGATTTTGGACTTTCTGTCCACAGGGAAGAAACTAATGTTTACCTCGGGGAGCAGGGGCATCCACCTCCTGCTTCAAGATGAGAGTGGTGATTTTAGGTCATTTTAATAGAAGCATTTATAGCTGTCAGTTTCCCCCTTGTCATTCTCTCATTGTAGCCCATAGGTTTTGGTATGTTGTGTTTTCAGTGTCTTGAAGCCTTGAAGTTATTTTCTAATTTCCCTCACAATTTATTTGATCCATTGGTTGTTCATGCTGTTTTTCACAAATTTGTGAATTTTCCATTTTCCTTCTGTTACTGATTTCTAACTTTATCCCATCAGGTTGGAGAAGGTACATTGTATGAAATTTTATCTTTTTAAAAAAATCTATTGAGACTTAACTTGTGGCCTAGCATATGGTCTACCCTGGAAAATGTCCCACGTGCACTTCAGAAGCATGTGTGTGCTGCTGCTGTTGGGTAGAGTGCTCCGTGTATGTCTGTTAGAGGGTTTAACACAGTAAACCAGTTAAATTTACTTCCTTACCTATTTTCTGCCTGGTTGTTCTGTCTACTATTGAGAGTGGGGTATTGAAGTCACCAGGTATTACTGTGAAAGTGTTAGTCACTCAGTTGTGTCTGACTCTTTGCAACCCCATGGACTACTGTAGAACTGTCTAATTCTCCTTTCAGTTCTGAGTTTCCTATTTTTTGATCATCTGTTATGAGGTGTGTAAATGCCTATAATTGTTATAGCTTCTTTCTGTATTGAAACTTTCATTAAAATCTATTTTGTTATTAGTATAGCCACTCCTTACCTCTTTTGGTTACTACTTGCCTGGAATATCTTATCCTATGCTTTCACTTTCAATCTATTTGTGGTCTTGGAACTAAAGTAAATCTTTTGTAGACAAAATATAGTTGGATCATGTGTTTTTATTCTTTCTGCCAATCTTTGTCTTGGCGGTAAAGTTTAATCCATTCACATTTAAAGTAACTACTGATAAGGAAGGAATTATTCTGTTATTGCTGTGTTTTCTGTATGTCTCATAGCTCATTCAATGCACTTCTTTCATGTTTTTTTTTTGTCATGAATGTTCCTTTCCATCTCCTTTTGTGTATATCCTACAACTGTTTTCTTTGTGATCATCGTGCGGATTACATTTAACAACCTGAAGTTAATTCGAATAATTTGAATTCGTATCAACTAGGGAAAAAAAACTCTGCTCCTTTATAGCTCTGTCCCCACCCCTTCATACATCTTTATACATTGTGTGCCCCCAAACATAAACAAGTAATTCTTTTAAATGCATTAGTCTCTTAAATTACATAGAAAACAAAATGTGGAGTTACAAACCAAAGTTACAAATGATACTGGCTTCTAGACTAGCTTGTCAGTTGAGCTTAACTAGGGCTGGGTTTTTACCAAGCAAGTATGAAAGAGACACGGGGGGAATCAGGATGACCCCAAGGGAGCAATGATCATCATGGGCCACAGACCAATGTGGGAAAGGCAGGGGCTTGTCAAGGAGGGCAGGATCTTGTGTTTTTGTTGTTTATTTTTGGCTGCACTGGGTCTTCGTTGCTGCTCAGCCTTCTCTCTGGTGGTGAGCGGGGGCTTGTCATTGCTGTGGCTTCTCTTGGTGCAGAGCACAGGCCCTAGGTGTGGAGGCTCAGTCGCTGAGGCTTTTGGGCCCCAGAGTGCTGGCTCGTTGGTTGTGTTGCACGGGCTTTGTTGCTCCGTGGCATGTGGAAGCTTCCCAGACCAGGGATCAAACCTGTGTCCCTGCACTGGCAGGTGGATTCTTAAGCCTGGGCCACCAGGGAAGTCCTGAGGACAGGGTTTTTTAAGATGACAGAGAGCAGTCTTGAAGAATTTGAAGAGCTGCTGCTGGGGGTGGGGGCCACTAGAGAGAAGAGCTAGGAGGCAGAGTGGATCAGAGCAAGAATCTGAAGTCAGGATTACAGAGGTGTGTGGTGATGGCTGCTGTCCCTTGGTCTTGAAGAGCTGCACGTGGCACAGGGGAATGGCCTCTGGAGAAGCAGAAGTTCAGAGGAGAGAGAGGTGGGGTGTGGCTGGAGGGGATCAATGGGCCCTGAGTGATGAATTAATCATCAGTTCGTGAGAAGCAGCTCGGAGGTCAATAGACGAGTCCAAGCCTAGACATAGAGGGTGATACAAATGGATGGCATGAGCTCCTCGGGAACTGAGGTTTTTAAGGAGGCAAAGTGGTTTAAAGTAGGGAAGTAAGTTCAATCCCAACCCAGGGATTGGACCTAGATCTCCCACGTTGCAGGTGGATTCTTCACCAGCTGAGCCACCGGGGAAGCCCATGAATACTGGAGTGGGTAGCCTATCCCTTCTCCAGTGGATCTTCCTGACCCAGGAATTGAACCGGGGTCTCCTGCATTGCAGGCAAATTCTTTACCAGTAGGGCCACCAGGGAAGCCCTTAGGAATATAGACTGAGGGATAATAAAGGAGACAGCCTCCAGTTAGGGGAGGCAGCTGTGCTTGGGGATGGCTGAGGAGCTGAGAGACTTCACTTGGGAGAGGTCAGAGATAACGGGGAGGTTGTTGCACACATACTGGACGCGAGGGAGGGGAGACCTGGGCAGATTATAGTGTGGCCAAGCCAGTCCTGGCTGTGGGCCCGATGGAAACAGTCCTGCTTCTCCTCTGCCTTGAAGCTTGGGGACTAGGGCCACCACTCAACCTGCACGTAGTTTTCTCATTCTCATCTGTCCAAATAGGGGATGTACTGTGGTGGCCGAAGGGTTAAGTGACATGGAGGCTGGAGAGCGCAGGCGCAGTGTGGTCCACATACACGCCCTCGAAAACCAGTGCTGGTCCCTCCTCCCTTGTATCAGCCTGGAAGTACCCTTCCCACAGCCCTGGGCTGAGGGGTCTGCAGTATTCCCTTGTGGGCCCCTGGGAAGCATCTGCCCATGATTTGCTGGAATGCCTTTTAAATAGCAATCTTATTTTAGCATGTGTTTAGTCATTCAGTCATGTCTGACTCTTTGCGACCCCATGGACTGTAGCCCACCAGGCTCCTCTGTCCATGGTATTCTCCAGGCAAGAATACTGGAGTAGGTAGCCATTCCAGGAAATCTTCCAGATACCAGGAATCGAACCTGGGTCTCCTGCATTGCAGGCTCTGTCTGAGCCACCAGGGAAGCCACCTGGCCTCTTACTATCCTGGTTAAAAAGGTTAAACACCTGGTTGCAGGGTGTGAATTTTTTAAGCCAATGTAAATTTGGGGTGGGGAGCAGGGGACTGGGTAGCATTTTTTCTCATCCTTCAGGCCATAGCTTAAATGTCACTTTTGCCAAGAGAATCCCTTGGTCTAGCCTCAGGATTCTCAACAGGGGACCAATCCTCACTCCAGGGATGTGTGGTCACAGCTGGTTGTGAGAACAGAAAGGGTTCTAGGGCATTTAGGGGTTGGAGACCAGGACTGATCACACTCCAGTGACAGGACTGTCCTCACGCCCCAGAGCTATCCAGCCGCAAATGTCAGCCATGCTGAGGCTGAGAAAGCCTGGCTTGAACTGTTTGAAGGAGATCTTTCTCCAAGTCCTGCTTTTTCCATTGTGGAGCTTACGGTGGTCTGTAATGGTCTGCATGGCTGATTTTAAACAGGGTCTGTGTGTAGATAGATGTGTACATGCATGCTCAGTTGTGTCTGACTCTTTGCAACCCCATGGACTGTAGCCCACCAAGCTCCTCTGTCCGTGGGATGTTCCGGGAATACTGGCGAAGGTTGCCATTTCCTTCTCCAGGGGATCTTCCTGATCCATGGATTGAACGTGTTTCCGGCATCTCCTGCACTGGCAGGCAGATTTCTTACTGCTAAGGCACCAGGGAAGCGTGTGTAGATAGACAGATACACAGAAATATACATTATTGTCCATCTGTCTTACTTGGAATCTTAGTCCAAGATGGCAGGGGTCTTTTCTGCCTTGGCCACTGCTGTATGCCCAGGGCCTGGCATGATGGTATACAGTAGGTGCCCCAAAATGGTTTCTGAGTGAATAGGGACCTATAATGAAGGGAATTTTTTTTCTGTACAGAATTTTGATGCTACATCTCCAATTAATATAGATCTGCCTAATAACACAAAATAGGCTCTTTCTCTACTTCAAATAAAAGTGATGCTTGTCCAATCAAATCATGTTGTTCAGGGTAACATGTGAAATGCTGAAGGACCTTATAAGAAGTTTTTATAATGTATACTGAAAGTTCACCTAATCCCCAACTGCTGAAAAAGAATGGACACAAAGAATTAGACCATATACTGAACATCTAATTTAGAAAATGTAACCGTTTTAATTTTGTCATTGTAAAGAGGTGTGTCTCAACTAGATTGTAACAAAATTACCACAGCTTATTCCAAAAGAAAATTTTAATACAAGAGATTTTAGAAAATTAAACACATTTGTTTAAAAATTCTATTGTGTAAACCTTAACAGAAGAGGGTAGTTAAGATAATACTACGCGTTTCACAGCCCATCTGTGGAATTCTCAGCCTTGCTTACATCCAGACAATAGACTCCAGATTTGTTGCCTGTTCCCCCTCGAACAGACGGCTCCCGGGGACCCACTCATGGGTGACTCCAGCTGGGTCACCATGGAGCCTGCAGTCAAAAGAATTCTTCTACCACCAAGTCAGCATCTGATGAGTTACGCAGTGTGTTTTACCAAATGGTGATACCAGAGATGGTGCCGCTAAGGTTACCGAGGTAAAGACATTCTTTCTAGGATGGATCCTGGTAATAAAAAGCCCTAATTAGCTTTACCACCCTCTCACTCCTGGCAATGCCCATTCTCCAGCTCATCTCAATGCTGGCTGCAAATGTGCGATCCCCCATCTTCTGTGTCTTCAGTCCCAGCTGTTGCAAAGGTCCCCTTGTATGGCCTCAAGCGATGGCAGAATCGCCAGAGGGACATGGCTTCTCCCCTTGCAGTTCGTGAAGGCAGGGATGGGATCTGAGGGCAAGGGGGGGCATCTTGGCAGGTCAGCTAGTGGTTTTCGGTGAGGATGGTAAATCCCTGTGCCAGAAACAACTGAATCCCTGGACCTTGAAACCCTCATGGATCCGGCCATTCTTCTGTTCTTCTAGTGGGGTTGCTCATCCTTGCTATAAGCTCACCCATCTTTTAGAAAAACCAGATTTTTTTCTTGTTTTTGCTTCTCTTCAGAAATGGATTGAGTAAGTAAGGAAACCCATTCAATGTGGTTGTTAGAATTGAGAACTACCAAAATCAGGCCATTCCTGGCAAATGGGATGGTCCGAAATGCCGAGATGAACTGAGCAGGGGCGTTTCCACTGCAGGCTGGGCAGACAGCTGCTCTGCTCAGAGCATGGAGATGGGCAGTGCTCCCTGCTCGCTCCTATTGATCCGGGAGCTGAAGTTTTCTTTTAGGAACATAATCAAGACCACATGTTAGGGAAACAGGAAAAATAAAATTTTTGGCATGGTAATGTTAGATAAAACATACAGTGCTACAACTGTGCGCAATTAGCAAAGAAAGCCAATTTGAACAGCAGACATTTAATGTTAAAGAAACAATGCGCAATATTTTGAAAAAGGATCGTTGCAAAAGGCCTTGCTCATGAGCAGACGCCTGCCTGCCGGGGGCACCCAGCCCGGGGTAAGGTTCAGCATGGGTGGCACTGTCTGGAAGGGGACTACTGAGGCACAGTCAAGACAATCACTGCCTTTGGGGTAGAAGCTTGAGCGTGGCATGCTCCTTCGAGAAAGCTCTTAGCTCATGTGATGCTCCTGGGCAGGGTCCTTCTCTGATAGGTCTTGGAGGCTGCCCATCCCAGCTCCAGGCTGAGGATCCAGCCGGTTGTCAGTGACACGCCCAGGCGAGATGCCCCTTACTAGAGGAAGGCGCCTCCCGCGCACGGGCGCTGGTGCTGGTACCAAGCTGCTGGGCTGAGGGATGAAGGATGCTGAAGGTGACTGGTTAGGAGAGGTCTGGTGGGACCTGAGAACAGGCTCTGACTTCTAGGTGTGGGGCCAGCTGGCAGCTCCGGGTTGGACCCCTGTGAACGTGAGCAGGGGACATGTGGGGGCTGAGGCCTGGGGCCCTGTGACCAGGCCCTCTGGTGGGCACAATGTCTCATGAGCAAAGAGGAGGAAAAGAGGAGGTGAGGCCACCCCAGGCCACAGAGCCCGGGGTGCTGGGTGTCAGGAGACAAAAGCAGCACAGCTTCGGATCCCCTGGGCTGGCCGGAGGGTCTGCCTTCTTATTTCCGGGCCCACAACCTGGGGATGAATTCTCGGGCCTCCAGTGCCCGCTGCCTCTCGGAACTGGCTGCAGCTGTGTTACCAGTCCCAGGGTATAAACAACTTTGATTGCCTCTGTGTTCTGAAAGGCACAACACGGCCTGGCAGTGCCGTCAAATCCAGCGGTTACTAAAGAATGCAGCCTAAGAGGCCCCGAGCGGGGCAGTGGGGCCTGCCCTGGGTGACCAGACCTGGTCCACACACCCTGGCCCACCGCCCTCTCCCTCACTGTTCGCGCCTCTTGCCAGGTCTCACAAGATGGTCTCTTGTCTCTGCAGCTCCATCAGGTGATCCTTTTATAGCCAGGAAGCCCTTAGATGGGCCAGGTTACAGTGTTCATGGCGACCACCATGGAGTGCAACGGCCTCTCAATGAAAGCCGCCTCCTCCCCCGGGGCCTGACTGTAGAGAGATCTGTGCTGTTTTGAGCCAGGACTCCACAGGGGCTGCGGGAGCTGCGGTGTACACCAGCCTCCGGCCTCCCTCCCTGGGAGCTCTGGTTTTCTCTTAAGGAGAGATGTCTCTGCTTTTTCTGTGCAGAGACGAGATGCACAGAAAGACGAGATGCACAAAGACGAGATGCGGGCGGAGCTGGACCCAGCTGGGCCTCCATCCCGATCGGCTGAAGCTTCCCCTGCACAGCCAGCTGGGCTGTGCTCTGGGGACTTGGAGGGGGCGCTTCCTGCTCCCACTGCAGGTGGGGCGCCAGAGGGTCAAGGCCTTCTGGAGAAAGAAGGACCCTTCCGTTACTTTCTGAAGAATGGGGGGCACATTCTTAGGTGCCAAAGAATCTTTTGATCAAGGAGACAGAAACCAATGTCAGCTGGTCCTTTGTGGGGGGCTGTCCTTCACCTGATGGGTCTTGGGGGCGGGGAGGACATCCTGCCTTCTTAGATTGGGGCTGGTGCATGGACAATGACACGGCCTCAGGGGGTGGCATTCTGTGCCCCAGGTCTTGGCCTGGACCTTGGGGTTCCGTTCTCTTTCTCCAGGAGCTGGGGGTCTGCCCCTTCTAAGTCTATCCCACCGCCCTGGCGAGCAGGGCTGTATCATGGCAGAACATTCCGTGTGACTCCAGAGGTAAGGCTTTGAGGAGGAGCTGTGATGTGCACGTCACACGCGTATCTGAGCTGAAACCAGACGGACTGAAGATAGGGGTTTCTGCAGGGTCACAGAAATGGGGGCACAGAGGGCAAGCAGCCTGGAGGGGCCCCCACAGGGCCCCTTGGAACATGCTTTTTTACAACCCGTATTTGGAAGGGCAGGGCAAGCTTCCCATGAATAATTAAGCTTTAAAAACAAGAAGGCAGAGCTTCTCCTTTCCAAATACAGGCGGAGAGTGCTCTTGTATCTCCCGCTTGTAGTTCTGAGTGCCCTTTTTTTTTTTTTGCTGTTTTTTTTTTTTTATTCCATGCACAGAATGTTAAAGCTGCTTCCTGGTTGGGGTAGCTGGAGAAGGCGAGGCTAGAAATTGTACTCAGACGTGTTTGGGGTCAGGCGCCAACACAGCCTGGCTGATCAGAACCCTTGGCCCTGGAGGGATGCTGGGGCGCTGGATCCATTCTGGGTCTCATGTGAACAAAGAGGAGACATCCTGGGTTCAGATCTGGCTGTTCAGCCATCAGCTGGCCTTAAAGTGACCCCTGTGGAGGGACCCATGTGTGGGGCAGAGCTCTGGGGCAGCTGGAACTTCCAGATGGTCCTGGAGGACTGGGTGGAGGAGGGCTCTGTGTTCAAGGGAGCACTGTAGGGCTCGGGAATTCCAACATGGCGCATGCGCAGTGGATCCCTCGGCACACGAGGGAGAAACCAAACACGCTGCCTTTCTAGGACATGGCGTCCCTCGGGTCCTCTGACCCCCACGGGCTGACAGCAGGGCCCCCACATACAAACACTGCCACCTCCATCCACAGAGGAAGCTGGCTCACCAGGTAGAATGTCCCCTCCAAAGTCGCTCCAGCCTCCTTGAGTCCCTGGAGGGCCGTGTGCAAACGTCAGCTCTGACAGGCCTCCGTCTGGTGAGCAGGGGACGTGTGGCACGGCCCTTCCAGGGCTTCCACTACACGCTCGATGATGATCCACGTTGCTCACCCAGGCGTGAGCTGAGGCGTGCTCAGCCCTCTGCTTTTCACACAGTTATACCGCCTTTTGGTCCTTCTTTGTATCAGCAGCTGAGGGTGGCTCCTGCCCAGGGTGGGGGAGAGTTCCGCGCTTCTGGATGTTAAAACTGGCCAAAGAGCTCTGGTCCCACGGGGGCGATCTGACGCTGTTCTCCTGTTCCCACCTGCTGCTGGTGGTGGTGGAAGGGGGGGTGCTCTCTGAATGGGAGGAGCAGAGGGGTCAGTCTCGGGGTGCACCCAGGGCCCTGCTCCCACCGAGAGCATACTGGCCAACAACACACGCGCCGTCTTTAGGTGACAATTATGATTTCTTTGGAGTGAGTCATGTTCAGAGAGAGTCACGCTGAGTTCCACGGAACCCCCAGAGGCCCACAGAACCTTCTGGAGTGCTTCCCGGAACCGAGTCTCTCAAAGCCTGGATGACTCTCCTCTTGGCTTTCGCGGCTAAGGCCACCAACCCCTAGATAGCCCAGTGCTTTCCGGTACAGGTCACGAGGCTGCTGCTGACAGCTGGCCTGACCAGGTGCACATGGGCTTCCTACAGGGGCCGGTCCTTCCAGAACCAACCAGAGAGGAGGTAGGAAGTTCTCCAAGAGCCACAGTTCCGCATCCCTAATGGTTCCGCTGCACGAAGGCCACAGGACTGTCTCCCTGGAGCCTGGTGGCAAGAACTAGGGTGTCTACTGACCACTGATGGGGCGTGCGTGGAAAGGAACTAGCCCCCCCTCACCCAACCCTCTGTGTTCATAGGTTGTAGCAGGCAATTACATTAAACAGGGGGAAAAGAAAAAAGTAACAGTCATTCAAATTCCCATGTGGGAAAGAGTCAAAAGGTGAATGAACCTTCTGACTGAATGAGACCGACTTGTGCATCGCGACCAGGGGGCTCTGAGCCTGACCCGGTGCTCACCCTCCGGCTGGCCTCTGGGCTGGAGGGAGGGGAACGCCTAGCCCTCGAGGCCCAGGGGCGGGGCGCGGGGAGAGCAGGGCCCACGTGCCCGCATCCGTACAGCAAGGAGCCGCCTTGCTCTCACACGGCCCAGTTTAATCGGGGTGTCGTGCACCCGGTGGGGCAGGTGTGCTCTCTGGGGTTCACCGGTGGGGGTAGGGTGGTCCCTCCGAGGTGGCAGGGGCCAGCTGCCATGGCCGGGCAGGAGACAGCTGGCGCAGCACGTAGGGCCAGAGTCTGGGGTACCGTCGAGGTCAGAGGTCACCGCTCTGGGGCTCCACGTTGCGCGTCTCCCTGGGGTGACCTCGGGACAGCTTGGGGAAGCGGGAAGCCACTTTGGGCCGGCCGTTCTTGTTTAGCGCTTCTCCGGAAGGAGTGATGTCGCTGTAAGACAGAGTGGAGAGAATCGGGGTAAGTCAGGAGTTCTGAGAGCAAATGATCACAGATCGGGCAGCCGTCGTGGGGTAAGGGGTGAGAGGGGAACAGCGGGAGTGGCTCAGGGTCACCGGCTGTTGCCTGGCTGGGCGGCGAGAACAACCTGGAGAAATAAACTTCCTGTCTATCGTGTCCAGCACAGTTGTGGGGCCACAGTTCCGGGCCCTCTTTTAAGTCGATGAAAGAAGGTTCTGGTCTTGGCTTTCTTCTCACCATTTTCACTGATCTTCCAGCAAAGGCACATTTCAAAGTCAAAGAGAAAGAAAAAAACTGCTTTGGAGAACATTGCATTTAAAAGTCAAAAGATGCGAAAACCCAGGAGACGGAATTCTCCTGGAGTTGATCCTAAAAGAATAATCAGAGGTCTGCCCACGTCTGATTGTAAGGGCGTTTACGACAGTACTGTGTGAAAGAGCCAAAAATAGGGAACTACTTGTGAGTCCAATGTGAGGGGCTCGCTGACACTGGATATAAAACCCCTACATTGAGAGGCAGTGGCAGCCCATGAAGAGAAGGGTACAAACGTGTGTTTATGGGCCAGTGAGGGTGTATGCTTCTGCAGACTTAAAAATACTCACAACCTAAAAGTTGAGAGTTATGTTTTATTCATCAGGAATGTTTGGACTTCAAGCCGAGAGACAGCATCTCAAGTGTCCCTGAGAGAACTGCTCCCAGGAGGGGAGGGGGGGAGCCAGGTTGTATATGTTAAAAGAAGTTTTGCAACAAAGGGCAGGTAGTCTGAATGTCAAAAGATTTTTGTTGTGTAAAGAAAACCAGGTATCCCAAGTTAAGGGATTTAGCGCTTTTCTCTGTACAAGAGTCCGGGCTCACTGAAACCATTCCTTTGATGTGCACCTCAGCTGTCTGGGGCCAGTGTCCTGAGTCTCCTAGGGGCTCCCTGTAGGGAGTGCCTGCAGTCTGATGGCTGCTAGATGGTGGGTATTCTTCCCCTCCTGAGTTTCCTCAGGAGGTCACCATCCATAATTACTGATGCCTATGACATCCTTTGTTTATTGATATGGCAGGAAATATCCATTTCTCAATTCCAACCCACGTTAAAGCACAGTAGGGGGGTGGTACAGAAAGCACCTGAAGGGTACACTTGTTTACTCCATGAATCTGTGCATGCACGTGTGCAAGGCACTGGGGCTAAACAGTGAGCAAAACGGATTCTCCCAGGCCCTGTGGAGCTCACAGTCCGAAGGAGGGCTAAAAACATCATGCGTCCGCTCTAAGACTTGGGGTACAAAGCCTGCCCGAGTGGGGAGTCCAAAGCAAGGCAGGGAGTGCCTGGGGTGGGGCCCCGAGGCTCTGGGCACAGGAACACTGGGTGGAGGGCTCCAGAAGGTGGGGGTCCATGTTCTGGTTACATCTGAAGTGCCCGCTGCCAAGGTCACTGCTCCAGGCACACAGGGCCAGGGCTGGGGCTGTCAATGTAGAGGCGGTGAACTTGGTCTTATTTCCCACAGCTGCTATAACACATTTACTACCACACTTGCGTGGTTTATTACAACACACTGAGATGTCTTACAGTTCTGGAGGCTGGCAGTCCCCAGTGGGTCTTATGAGGCTACGTTCAAGATGTACCACTTGGAGCCAGCAGTGTGTGTGGTCAGTCGTGTCTGACTCTTTGTGACCCCACGGACTGTAGCCTGCTAGACTCCCGGGTCCATGGGATTTCCCAGGCAACAATACTGGAGTGGGTTGCCATTTCCTTCTCCAGGGGATCTTCCCGACCCAGGGATTGTACCTGCATCTCCTGCATTGGCAGGTGGGTTCTTTACCGCTGAGCCACCTGGTCAGAGAGTCAATTCCTAGGTAAGTTGATAAGAAATCTGGGGTTCTCGAGGAGGAGGAAAGGACAAACGTCTTTTTTTTCCTCTACCTTCCTTAGTCTTAGTCACCTACAACGTTTTTTTCTTTAAGCCCAGAACTGATGATTACACAACAAACAACTCAGCTTAAACTCTGTACTAAGGATTATATAACAATGAATCCCTCTTGAGGACAGTTTCTCCTTCCTGAAAACCTTCTGACTGATCCTGTTATCTTAAAATGTATATTATGGGAGTGGGTCTGGTAAGATCTTTACAACCTTGAGACATTCTTTTGATTTACTGTAATAACCAATTAAAACACTCTTCATCCCCATTCTGATGTCTATGTCAGAAGCTTTCTCTCTCCCTTTTCATACTTTAATAAAACTCTGCTACACAAAAGCTCTTGAGTGATCAAGCCTGGTCCCGAAGCTCAATCTCCTTTGGAGATCACGAATCCGACATCGTTCACCATAAGCTGTCACTGGGAAGCCCTGGAAGGCTCTAAGGGAGAGTCTAAAGGCCAGAAGCTGGCCTTTCCAGCTTCTACAGGCTGCCGGCACTCTAAGGGTCACAGCGCCTGCCTCCAGCTGCAAAGCTCTCTCACCCTGCCCTCCTGCCCAGCTGGGTGGTGAGGGCCCGTGGTCCCTGGACAAGCCGGCTCCTGGGAGGACTGGAGAAAGGCGGGAGTGGGGGACAGTTATGGGGCCGGGACTCGGGACTTCATTTGTTTCTCCAAAGGCACCTACTGTGTGAGGATTAGTAGAGGGGAGGGGGATGGGGGGGCTGCCACTCAGAGATGGCACTGTGGGAGTGAGGAGAGAGTTCACTGCATTTTCTCAGGCAGGTGTCTTGTCAGCTTTGAGCCATGGCTTCTAGGGTAGAATAAATATTTATCCAAAAGAACAGAAATCAGGATCTGGAAGTGCTCTCTTTGCACTCCCATGTTCACTACAGCCTGATTCACAACAGCCAAGATGTGCAATTATTAATAACTTAGATCTCTATGAATGGATTAAAAAAAAAAGTTTCATCCGTACCAAGCAATATTCAAGCCTTACAAGAAAAAAGGAAATGCTGACATATGTGATAGTATAGTGTCCTCCTGCTAAGTGAAATAAGCCAGTCACAAGGACAGATAACTGTATGATTCCAATTATAGCAGGTGTCCGAAACAGTCAAACTCCAGAACCGAAGGGTGGACGGTGAGGGAGGGGTGAGTAGGGAGTTACTAACCGACAGGCAAAATGTCTCAGTTGAGTAAGTTCTAAACTCAAAATGGACTAAAGATCAGATACTATAAAACTCCCAGAGGAAAACTCGGGCAGAACACTTTCATAAATCACAGCAGTATCTTATCTCCTAGAATAATCAAAATGAAAACAAAAATAAACAAATGGGACCTAGTGAAACTTAAAAAGGTTTTTTTGCACAGCAAAGGAAACCATAAATAAAACCAAAAGACCACCCACAGAATGGGAGAACATATTTGCAAACAAAGCACCCAACAAAGGATTAATCCACAAAATTTACAAACTGCTCACGTTGCTCTATGTCAAAAAAAAAACCAACCCAATCAAAAAATGAGCAGAAGACCTAAGTAGACATTTCTCCAAAGAAGACATACAGATGGCCAAGAGGTACATGAAAAGATGTTCAATATTGCTAGTTATTAGAGAAATGCAAATCAAAATTACAATGAGGTGTCACCTCACACTGATCAGAATGGCTAACATCAAAAAATCCATGAACAATAAATGCTGGAGAGGGTAGAGAGAGAAGGTAGCCCTCCTACACTGTTGGTGGGAATGTAACTTGGTATAATCACAATGGAGAACGGTATGGCGGTTCCTTAAAAATAGAAAAATAGAGCTACTGTATGACCCTGCAATCCCATTCCTGGGCATTTATCTGGACAAAACCATAATTTGAAAAGATATATGCAACCTAATATTCACTGCAGCACTGTTTACAACAGCCAAGACATGGAAGCAACCTAAATGTCCATTAAGAAAGGAACAGATAAAAAAATGTGTGTGTATGTATATATATATATATAAATATATATACATGTAATGTATATATCATTAATGCATACATGTATACATACATTAATGTATATATGTTATATTAACATAAAGGTATATGTGTGTCTATATGTACACATACACACAATGGGATATTAGCTGTAAAGAATGAAATACTGTGATTTGCAGCAACGTGGACAGGCCTAGAGATTATCATACTTAGTGAAGGAAGTCAAAGACAAATATCATGTGGTATCACTTACATGTAATCTAAAAAATGATACAAATGAACTTATTTACAAAACAGAAACAGACTCAACAAGTCTGTTTTTCAACAGACTTGAAAAACAAACTTATGGTTACCAAAGGGGAAGCGTGTTTGGGGGCGGGGGGTGCAAATTAGGAATTTAGGATTAATGGATACACACTGCTGCTGCTGCTAAGTCGCTTCAGTCGTGTCCAACTCTGTGTGACCCCATAGACGGCAGCCCACCAGGCTCCCCCGTCCCTGGGATTCTCCAGGCAAGAACACTGGAGTGGGTTGCCATTGCCTTCTCCAATGCATGAAAGGGAAAAGTGAAAGTGAAATCGCTCAGTCGTGTCAGACTTGTCCCGACCCCATGGACTGCAGTCTACCAGGCTCCTCCATCCATGGGATTTTCCAGGCAAGAGTACTGGAGTGGGGTGCCATTGCCTTCTCCGGATACACACTACTATATGTAAAATAATCAACAAGGACCTACTATATAGCACAGGAAACTCTACTCAATATTCTGTAATGACTTATATGGGAAAAGAATCTTTAAAAAATGAACACATACCTGAAACTAAAACATTGTAAATCAACTATATTCCAATATAAAATTAAATTTTAAAAAAGGTGAGTAAGTTCAAGATCTGTACAACACTACTTACAGTCAACAGTCCTGTATTTAATTTTTTAAATTGGACTGTAATTGTTTTACAATATTTCTGCTGTACGACAACGTGAATCAGCTACATATATCCCCTTCCTCTTGAGCCTCCCTCCCCTTCCTGGATCATCAGAGTGTGGAGCTGAGCTCCTTGTGTTATACAGCAGCTTCCTGCTAGCTATGGGTTTTACACCTGGGGGTGCTGGGGGCTGGTGTGTGTGTGTCTGTGTGTGAATGCTGCTCTCTCAATTGTGTGTGTGTGTGAACGCTGGTCTCTCAATTCCTCGTCCTTTACAGCCTTTGTGAGCCACCCGCACTACTGAGATTTAAAGGAGCGGTGTGTTTCTCACCTGGCCCCATCAATAGAAATCAGGCCACCAAGAAGCTCTCTCTACCTCCTGCTGACTATGTTGTTATAATAAAGCGGGCTGGTGACTCTGGGTCTGGGCAGGAACAGAACCACTGAGCAAGGCAAAATTACATTCCTCATCTACCCGATTCTGTTTTAATATGGGAGGTCTGTCTACCCCCCAAGGCTTCCATGGTGGCTCAGGGGTAAAGAATCTGCCTGCCAATGCTGGAGACATGGGTTCAATCCCTGGGTTGGGAAGATCTCTTGAAGAAGGAGATGATAACCCACTCCAGTATTCTTGCCTGGGAAATCCCATGGACAGAGAGAGGAGCCTGGCGGGCTACAGTACAAGTGGTTGCAAAGAGTCGGACAAGACTGAGCACACGTCTACCCCAATTTTGCAGACAAGAAGGGGGGTATGGCCCCACCTCCATCATAAGAATACATCCTAAAGGTGTATGGAATAACAGAAACTCCACATTCAAAGTCAGAAAACCTAGGTGCCTTCACTTAGACCCCTTAGGGCCTTAGAGGAAGATACATCACCTCCCCAAGACTCAGTTTTCTGATCTGTGAAATGGGTATAATATTGGTTCTTCACTGTTCATGTATCATTCAACACGTATGAATTAAGTCTGTTATAAATAGGAATATAACTGGCTGTTTCAAGATCCCAGGATCTCTGAAATAAAATTCAGAGGCATAGGCAAATTCTAGCCAGCAAAATCTTAAGAACTCTGATGGCTGAGGCATCAATATATCAAGGGAAGTGGGTAGAAGCTTTTATAAAGATTTTACAAACTACAGAAATATACCTCCAGGGACTTCCTTGGTGGTCCAGTGGTTAAGACTCCATACTTTCACTGTACAGGGTGTGGGTTAGATCTATCCCACAAGCAGCATGGCATGGCCAAAAAAAAAGAAAAGTAATATACCTCCCATTCCTTTTCCCAGCACAGCTCAAGTCTTCCATCTGTCTGTCCTGGGGGCAGGAGACAGAGAAAGAAACCTTCTCTGAAGAGACCAGACTAAGTTTTCTGGAAGAGGAGTCCTAAACTTTACAGAGACAGAAGAGACCTGGGATTTGGCAGGGCTGTTTGGAGACAGCTTAAGGAAATAAGTGAGCAAACAGGTGGATCCATCAGGGAACAAGGGTGGAAAATCGTGACGCTCCTGTAAAGGAAGATCAAACCACTGTTTCCCTTGAGATAAGGCCAGACCCTGTGCTAAACTCTGGGGACATCAAGACAACAGTCAGTTTCTACCCTCAAGCTGCTCAAAACAGGGGCAAGGGTGGGAGAGGGGGAAATAAATGATGAAATGAAGAATATACACAGCAGCAGAGTCAGGGGCTGGGAGGGTCTCTGGAAGGGGCCTGAGCACTGAGGTAGCGGGGTGGTGGGGGAGGTAAGCAAGGCTCAGTGGAGTAGAGGGGGAGGCAAAGGGCTTTCTGGGCAGGAAGAGCAGCCAGCAAAAGGCTCCACGGGGAGCAAGACAGGTGGTGGGGCCTGCCGCTGCCCAAGTCTGGTGGGCCAGGAAGGCCTCCAGATGATGTAGACACCTCTGGTCTACATGAGTTCTACAAACTACCTTTTCAAAGGTGGGGACCCAGTCAGCCTGTGGCAAGCGATGACTTTTTTTTTTTTTTTTTGGCCGCATCACAAGCATGCAGGATCGTGGTTCCTCCACCAGGGACCAAACCTGCAACCCCTGCAGTGGAAGTACAGAGTCCTAACCACTGGACTGCCAGCCAAGAAGGCCCGAGATGACTTAATGGCAACCAACCTCAACCTCAGGTTGTCAATTTGCCAACTAAGGACATAATACACATGACTACAATCCAACTATTTGCATGGCCGCTGATGCTAACAGTAGTAATAGACTCTCAGAATAAAAGCCACTGTTAAAGTGTGATGCACTTAGGTTAGGGGAGGTCTTACTACTTTGCTTGTGGTTTCTCTCGCTCAGAGAACACTCCCTCTGGGACAAGTTCCACACACGGGACTGTCAGAACCAATGGTCTAGATGGCCTTGAGGCTCCTCTGGTACCAGGGTCAGTGATGGTGTAGCACGCCACATCGGGGATGTGATTCTCAGGGCCATGGCCTCTTTATCCTGGAGACCAGGGTCACCCCGCCCAGGGCTGTGATGGGAACATGGAGCCATGTTTCTTGAATACTGCCTTTATCATCTTTGATGTTTTCAACCCCCTACCCCCCATGATCTTCACACCTCCTATGTAATACCCAAGATTTTTCTTTACCTCTGTTTTCAGGTTACTTTGGCTTATGCAAAATCATCCATAAACATGGATTTAAGCATACTAATACTAAATTAAAAAAAAAACATTTCCTGTATATCACCACTGGCTCATTTACCACCCCAAATGGTTGTTAACTCCTTCAAAATGTGTATTCTTGGTAACATGGTTAAATCCCAAAGGCTTTCTGCTAAATGACAGAAGCCAGACTCAGAGGCTACACCCCACCTGATTCCATTCCTAAGACATTCTGGAAAAGGCAAAAGTATAGGGACAGAAGCCACAGCGGCGGGTGCCAGGGACGGGCTACAGACAGGCACTGGGGGGTGGTTCTGGGGGTTGTTCTTGGTGGTGACATGACCCTGCATATCTGCCAAAACTCACAGAACTATATAATAAAAAGGGGAAATGCTACCACATATAAATTTTACTTCAGTCTTAAGAAGCCTGGCTGAGAAAGGCTGTATTTAAAAATCTCCGCCTTTTCTGCATGAAGGAGCGCCTTGCATCCACTCTGGGTCTCCCAGGAGACAGTGACCTCACCCTCTTCCACAGCTAGGAAGGGCAGGGACCATGGGGACAGAGATCTCGGACTCTGTCATTTACCAACTGACTGCCTGGATGGTCACTGATGCTCCCTGGGACTGAGATTCCTCACCTGTAAGAAGGGATCGCATCACAGTGAAAAGACAACTCAATCAACAAATGGGCAAATACTCAATACACAGAGGACCAACAAGCACATGAAAAGATGCTCAACGTCCTTATCAGGAAATGTATATCAAAACCACAACAGGAGGGACTTCCCTGGTGGTCCAGTGGTTAAGAATCTGCCTTCCAATGTGGGGGAAGGTCATCCCTTGTCAGAGAACTAAGATCCCATATGCTTTGAGGCGACTAAGCCTGAGTGCCATAACTCTCTAGCCTGTGTGCTTTCAATAGAGAGAAGCCGTGCACCGCATGAGGCCACGCGCTTCAAAGAAGACCTCACGAGCTGCAACTAAGACCTGACACAGCTAAAAATAAACACTTAAAAAACCCCGACAACATAAGATAACACTTCACACCCACTGGGATGGTGACTGTTGAAAAGACCGATGATGATAAGTGCCAGCACAGATGGGGGGAAATCAGAACCCGGCCACACTGCCGATGGGGACATTAAATTGTGCAGCTTTGGAAAACAGTCTGGCAATTCTTCAGATGGTTACACACAGAATGACCATGTGACCCGGTGATTCTTCTTGGTATATACCCCGGAGAAATGAAAACATGTCCACGTAGAAACTAGTACATGAGTGCTGAGAACAGCATCATTCATAACAGCCAGAACTTAGAAATAATTCAAATGTGTGTCAGTGGAATGGATGAACAGAACGTGCTTTATCCACACAATGGAATTTTACTCAGCCACAGGAGGCATGAATCGTTGAAGGTGCTGAAGGTGGCAGAATATACCACACACCAAAAAGCCACTCTGCACCTTCCCATTTTTCATTAAAGCAGGAGACGGAATTCCCAAGTGAAAGACGTCCTCACCATATCAGAAGGAAAGTCACGTTCTCATTGTCGAGGATGAGAAGTTGAGGTGGAGAGAATTCTGTACAAATAGGTCTTGTTAAAATTACTGTCTTCCTTGGCCCTACTCACATAGTTTAGTTACTTTTTCACAATTGACCCTTTCTGTTCATGTAATATAAAATCAGCTCAAGAAACAGCAGGTAGGTCTGGCCAGGCCATTTCTTTGAGTCTTCACTTCCTTACTAAGGTTCCCATGTCACATGACCCTTCTACAAACCTGGATGAGCTTCCCCTGTTCTTCCATCTTATGTCAGTTTGATTAAGACAAGGAGATCAAACCAGTCAATCCTAAAGGAAATCAACCCTGAATATCCATTGGAAGGACTGCTGCTGAAGCTGAAGCTCCAATACTTTAGCCACCTGATGCGAAGAGCTGGCTCATTAGAAAAGATCCTGATGCTGGGAAAGATTGTGGACAGGAGGAGAAGGGGGTGACAGAGGATGAGATGGTTGGATGGCATTACTGACTCAATGGACATGAGTTTGAGCAAGCTCTGGGAGTTAGTGATGGACAGGGAAGCCTGGTATGCTATAGTCCATGGGGTCACAAAGAGCTGGACACAACTTAGTGACTGAACAACAACAAAGGTGAAAAACCCCAAGAGAGAAGAGAGACAACACTGCCCTCTCCATGCACTACATGGAAGAACCTTGCAGCTGTGCTCAGTGAAAGATGCCAGATGCAAAAATCCACATTATGATTCTATTTGTATGGAAGTCCAAAACAGGGCAATCTCTAGAGACAAAGTAAATGTGTGTAGTTTCCAGGAGCAAGGAAGGTGTGGGCTTTCTCTTCTAAGTGATAAAAATGTACTAAAAACAGTGGCAATGGCTGTGTATATGTGTGAATATACTAAAATCTACTGATTAAAAAAGTTTAATTATTTGGCTGCATCGGGTCCTAGTTACAGTCTGTGGGATCTTGGTCGCGCTATGTGGGATCTTTCATTGCAGTGCACGGACTCTCTAGTTGTGGTGCACGGGCTCAGTAATTGTGACACAGGCTTAGCTGCCCCACGGATGTGGGATTTTAGTTTCCCGACCAAGGATTGAACCACATCCCCTGCATTGCAGGGTAGATTCTTAACCACTGGACTGCCAGGGAAGTCCCTACAATCTATTGACTTGTATACACTTTAAATGGGTGAATTGTATGTGAACTATATTAAGGCTGCTTTTAAAATGGCACATGTTAAAAAAACAAAAAAGAAGAGTATTACAGGATCTTCTCTGGCAGGCTGTTGACAGCTGAGGGATGTACTCTGTGCTTGGGTGGCTAGATGGCCAGAGAGGATGCTTAGTAAATGTCCCCTCTCTTCACCTGCTTCTCAACTCGGCTTTGGCCAACCTCCAGCATGGCTCACTCTGTCTCTGAGGGAACTGTGCCCAGTCATCACTGAGCCCTGTCATCCCTGTGGGGCTGCTGGAGCCATTTCTGGGGCTGTGAAGTGTTAGTCCTGGAGGCTCAGTTCCAACCAGCGGGCAGGAAACCAGGAAGGCAATGGTGCCGTGGCTTCCTTCCCCAAACCCGCAAGATGCTAGCTCTCCTGAGCCGCAGGGACCCCTCTGTCACAGGGCTGGGGAGCTCTCTGGGGATGTGGCTTCCCCAGGGCTTGACACCTTATACCTGACACAGCTCAGCTAGAACCGGGCCTTCAGCTGGAAGGCGGTGGACAAACAGCCTCCTGAGGTCTGATGGCTGCCCACGGAGACAGCCCAGACATCCCCAGGGTACCCCCTTCCTCTCCTCTCCTGCAGGGATGGGGGACCAGAGCTGAGCCAATGAGCCCCCTCATCCTGCCTGGTCTCCCATTCCTGAGATGCGTTCGGCGTTTGTTCAGAAACTCGCTCCCCAGTGCCTGCCACCATCAAGCCATCAAGGGAGTCCAAGCCTGTGGAAGCAGCCCCTGCCAGGAGCCCTGGAGAGGGGAGGACTGTTCCTTTTAATAAGCCTCTGGGGGCACATTGGCATGGTGTTCCCGTTCCCAGCACACAGGTGAAATTGATCCCATGGTCTCAACCACTCATCAGTGAAAGTGACCTCAAGGAGAGATTTGCTGTTCATTTCACTTAGGAAGTGGCTTTCGAGGGCCGGTCAATACTTCATTTGCTGGGAGCTGCCATCTGAGCGGCTGTGCCTTCAGCACTGATGGTCTGATCTTTGGGAACAACTTGAACTGGGGAGGGCACATCTATCACCAGGAGACCGCACACCCCATTTTAGCAAACCCCGTACTATATTCTCAAGATCTTTCTCGCGTGATTTCAGTAGTGCTCTGATGGAATTGCTGCTCTCTGTTGACAGATTTCTAACATTTCAGCTTTCAGCTTTGCTACCCCAAGTTCTGGCCTGGGGGTTAAACATGCACAAGTTAAAAAGGGAAGGAGAGGATCACTTATATGGTGATCCAGTGGCTAAGACTCCGTCCACGCTCCCAGTGCAGGAGGCCTGGGTTCCATCCCCGGTCAGGGAACTAGAGGCCACACGTGGCAACTGAGACCCGGCATAGCCAGATTTTCAAAAAGGGCAGCGGGGAGCAGGAGGGTATAGAGAACCCTCTCATCATTAACAAAAGTTAAAGAGGAGTGACCCAGGCTCACTGTAGGGGGAGAAATGGTACCAGTGTGCACAGGTACGAAGAAGGGAACAACCGAAACAGCCTGTAATCCTGCCCTCCGTGGGCGACAGCTGTTCGTGCAAGACTAGGTTTTCCAGGTCACTTTCTATGTGCATTTCTCATAGTGGATCTTTCAATATAAAAAATGGTAACTTCCTCGAGAGACCTGCTTTGAAATCTGACATCCTTTTAAATCAAAGCATCCTGCTCACAGAATGCCACAGATGTTGGTGATGTGTCCTAGAAAAGACTGGTGACCGTGACGATATGTAAGTCTACCAGGTCCGCTCACGGTGGGCTTGCTATGTGGCAGGTGTAGGGCTCAGCAGTGTTACTTTACGAAGCTCTCCCTCCCAGCAACCCTGGGAGGGAAGGTCTCTGTTTCATATGTGAAAACTCAAGAAGCTGCCGTGGAGGGTGGCTTCCTGAGCTGCAGGGACTTGTGTGATGTCGCACAAGTCCTATGTCACAGAGCAGGATGGAAGTCCAGGCCCGTGTTCTCAGCCTCTGGGCTGGGTGGCAGGTGACAGGGCAGTATTTGCAGGGGTGGGGGTGGGGTGGGGGGGGAAGGCACTAAGGCTCTGGGAAGACTCTACAGTTTGTGATTTTACTTGCCTCGAGTGAGCCTTTTCATGCTCCACCCACCCCCATCTCTGCATCTTCTCTATAGTCACCTATTTTTAAGAAATTTCTTAGTCTTGTTCTCAGCAAAGGCTCTTAATCTATGGTTGCCATTCACACAAGGGGCTGTGGGGTTAAACAGGACAACCTAGGGGATGCTCTCTGTCAATGCGGGCTTGGGGGGCAGGACTGGCAGGGGCTGCCTCATGGACAGAGGATCGTGGCGGGG
Organism: Giraffa tippelskirchi; assembly: GCF_054371585.1. NCBI lineage: Eukaryota > Metazoa > Chordata > Mammalia > Artiodactyla > Giraffidae > Giraffa > Giraffa tippelskirchi. The sequence goes on from NC_137287.1 coordinate 30,136,836, forward strand.
GCGGGGGCTGCAAGAGGGGTGGAACCTACTTTGAAGGTACAGCTTCTAAAGATCTGATGGACCTGGGAGCCATGGGACAGAGATGAGCCCCAGAGACAGGGAACCCTGTTGTGGGACTGGTGCAACCCCGCCCTGGGAGGAGGATCCTGAGGAAAGAACCCAGACGGGATGAGGCAAAGCAGCAGGGTTGGGATGACGCGCCACAGGTGCTGAAGAGACCGCATCCCTAAGGCTCCATGACCAATCGGATGGGGCAGTGAGAACGGGTTTCATTTGTGCTTGGAAAGTGGCTGAGCTTGGGTGGGGGATGGGGGGGAGGTACAGAAAGTGACAGGTGGATGGGGGGCAGGCATGTCCCTAGGATAAATTATGCTATTAAAAATGTAAAGATGCATTCGGCCAAGTTTGCCAGGAAGATCATGCAAGTCCACACACACACTGTACTGTCTACCCGTGAGCTCGGACATGCCAGCTTTAATCCCTTCATGGAACAAACTATGATGGATGAGATTCTGATCATTACAAGTGGCCCTGAGGCTGACGTGGCTGCACTGGGTGCCTGGCTGGGAGCCTCTGCAGTTACAGCTCCTTTTATCCAGAGTGGGGTGTTACCCAGAGTTGGGGTTCCGGGGTTCCTAATCTGACTCGACTGACATTTCAAAAGGTCTGTATACGTCATGTCCTAGGTTGGGGATCTTACCCGAGAGGCTCTTTGGAAAAGGGGCTAGATGATTCTCGCTCTTGCCCTCTAGGACCCCTCTGTCAGTCCTTCATGAAGCCCCCTCTCTGAATCCCACCCCTGACCCCTTCTCAGTCCCCTTCTCACACGTCAGCCCACATCACATCTCCATGGTAATCACTGCTCATCCCCTCATGGCTGCTCCTCCCCATCACAAAGTCCAGGCCAAACCCCATGCTAATTAAGCTGAGCAGCAGAGCTGGGGGAACAGAAGCCCAGGATGGGGCTACTGGCTGTATTTTCAGTTCATAGCTAACCCTACCCGGCCCCACCCACAGGAGTGACTTTCATTTCTTTCCTCTTCCCAGACCATCCCCGACCCGCCATGCCTGGCAGTTCACCCAGAAATGGGGTGCTCTGGCTCCTTTCCTCCCCCTGACACAGGATCACGCGGCCCTGCTCCTACTGAAGGCCAACCCCTCCGAGCATCCTGGGCCTGGGTCCTCTCCTCGTCTCTGTCAACAGCGCCTATGTGGGATTTCATCCAGACCCAGGGGATCACACGTGTCTAAATGCCAGAGAGTCCCAGACTTACACGTTAGCCTTGCCTGCCTTTGAGTTCCGGAGTTAATGGACCCAGTGGAATTTTTGGCATTTCCACGTGGATGTTTGATAGGCATCCCTGTCTTGAACGTGGCCCAAATGCGAATTCTGATCTTCCCCATCAAACTTCTGTTCCTTCTCTGGTCTTCGCTTTAGTAACTGCTGCAGTTCCCCCACCCTATTCATTGCACAAACCAGACCCTAACACATCACCTTGGCTTCTCCCTTATATCCCTGACCCCATCCAATGGGCCCACCCCATGGGCCCTTCGGGCTCCGCCTGTAGATACACATTCAGCGGTCCACTCTGCTCTAACATTGTAGGTCCGACCACCACCTCCTGTCTGGACACTTAGGACAGATTCCCATGTGCTCTCTCTGCTTCTTCTTGATTCCTCTGCAACTCAAAGTCACCCCACCGTTTCCCCTCCTGCATGGCTTCCCTCTGCACTCAGTCAAATCCTTACAACTCGTCCTTACCTCCTCCAGCTGCACTGGGACCCCCTGGCTTGCTCGGAAGTCCTCCTCCGAGTCTCACTTAAGTCACTGCCAGTGACTCTCTTTTGGTTTCTTTACAGCACCTGTCATTCTCTGAAGCGGCATCTTTACCACCCTCTTCCCAGTGCCTAGAATTGTGCCTGGTCCACTTAACCTTTTGGGTAATGTCAAAGGGGCCTGTAAACACCAAGCTCATCCCCACCAGACTTGTCCTCCTGGTTGAACAGTGCTTTGTCCTCACCCAGAGGAGGTGGCAGCGTGTTCCATAAGAACCCGGGCCTCAGAATCAGAAAGCCCCAGGTTGATATCTGACTCTGTAACGTACCAGCTGTGTGACTGTGAAAAAGTCATTCAATGCCTCCGTGGTTCAATTTGAAAAGACAAGTAATGACCCATATTCACTTCTCTGATAGAAAGCAGAGGAGGTGATATCACTTTTATGAGACTGGGAATAAGAAAAATAACAGCCTCCAAAGCATCACCCAGGTCTGTCCCTTCAGGCAGAAGCTACAGTGGTTATAACAGGAGGGCTGCAGAGAGAACACTGGGCTGGGATACGAGTTGGAGTGAACAGATCTAATGCCATTTGCAGAAATATGTAAAGACAGAGCTGTGACTCCCTTAAACGACAGGTGGACTGGGAGGAGGTGGGGAATGAAATGTCCAGAGTGTGTGCGGGGCTCCTATGAACCAACCAGAAAGAGGCTACAGCCCAGCAGCACGCGGGGAAAGGATACCGAGAGCGCTCGACAGTAGAAAAGCAAACAGGTTTTTAGGTTTTTCAGTAATTCTGCTATTTGTTGAAGCCCTACTACGTGCCCCGTTGCAGATGGAGCCCCTGCTCTTGGGGAGGTGTCTTTGGGGGCCCAGGCACCATCTCCTCTCACCTGAACCACCCCACCCCGCTCCGGCCCAGGCACCATCTCCTCTCACCTGAACCACCCCACCCCGCTCCCTCCCATGTTCTGCCTGCTGCTACTCTCCTCTGGGGTGAGCGATCCGGCTGACAAAACAAGCCAGATCACGGTGCTCTTTTGCTCCAAACTTGCCAGTCTTCTACCTTCTGTGGACACGATGCTCTCCCAGGCCATCGCTGACCAGGCAGTCTCCTTCCCCGCTCCACCCCCAACATCAGGGCTCCTCAGCAGAGCTGGGCAAACGCCTGCCCCAGGGCCTTTGCAGTTACTTTGTCTCTTCACTCCCACAGCAAGGAGGGCTCTTGGCCTGGCTCTCTCCCTCCTCCTCCAGGTCTTTCCTCTTCGGGATGTTCTCAGGGCCGCCTTCCCTGCCGCCGCCCTCTCCCCCACCCCCTACCCCACACCCACTTGGTGTGTTATGTTGATGAGGGTCTGGTTCCTGACTGTAACTCAGCATGTAGAGACAGGAGTGCTCAGTGACCACTTGGGGAATGAATGAGTCCTGCTGGGGGACCCAGCACATCCAGAGTCACCCTCATTAGTCGTCCCAGCAAAAGGTGAAAGACGGCCTTTAGCAAGCTCTGATATGGATACTGAGATGTGAGGGGGCTGTGAGTTCACACATGTGCATGTTTACACACACAAATATATACTTGTGCACACCCTCTGACTCAGGAATGCCACTTCTAAGTGCCACTCCTGCAGAGGCAGTGTGGTTTCTAATGAGGAAGCGTGGAAACACCCTGCCTGGAGGCAGAGAGACATTAAATGCACGATGGCGCCTGTGTAAACAGCAGAGCTGCCGTCACAAAGGATGCAACGTGCACGGACAAGAAAACATCTCCAGGGTACGATCATGCGAAAACAACAGCTTACAGAACAAGACAGAGGAGGATCCTGTTTTTATGAAAAAATGAAACCTCAAAATGCAGGTGCACATAAATAGGCATCTAACTGCAGAGACCAGAAGGACGGGGGCATGCATGCACGCTGTCTCTCAGTGGTGTCCAACTCTCTTTGCGACCCCGTGGACTGTAGCCCACCAGGCTCCTCTGTCCATGGGATTCTCCAGGCAAGAGTACTGGAGTGGGTTGCCATGCCCTCCTCCAGGGGCTCTTCCCCATCCAGGGATCGAACCTGTGTCTCCTGCATTGGCAGGAGAGTTCTTTACCACTGAGCCACCAGGGGAGCCCTGAAGGACAGTGGTGAAGGGCCCTATTTGTGCTTGTTCTGTATATTCACGTTATTTAAACCCTTTCAATTAGAACATGTCACTCATTTAATGAAAAACACAATTAAGAAACACAACAGTCCCCGAAAAAGCTGCTGAGCTGCTGCCTGGAGACCCCCACCTTCTCCAGTTTCCTTCTCCCGCCCGGGGATGGCACGCACACCAGCTGGGACAGGCTGAAGCCACCCAGAGCCGAGCGAAACTGGGGCAGGCTCCACTAGCAAGAGCGCATCTAAACGAGTTTTTAGTGACCAGATCTGCCGGTAACCTGTTCAATTCATCACCCCTCAGCAAGCCCCGGGAAGACCGAACCGTCCCCTCTGCCTCCCTTGTCGCTCAGACTCCAGCCCTGGTGCATTTCCATCCATGTTTGCCCCACTCTAAACTTTGCCCTCGTGCATAGCCTGGGTGAGGACCTCCAGTCAACAGTGGTCTCGGAGAGTCTCCGTCTTTACTCCCGAGTCCCCGTCCTCCGGCACTGCCCCTAGGAAGAACTGCAGTCGGGCACTGACTAAGGATTCAAAAAACCCCAGAAGGATCCCAGAGCTGGGAGCCAGGTGTCCATGACCACCCCAGCCTGCATCCCTAGGCCCAGCCTGCATGATGTGGTGGTTCTGATGAGAGACGGCTAATGGTGTCAGAATGGTCACCTCTAACTAGGTTTAGACAACTTCTTGAGACAGAGGGCTATGATCAGTAGCTCACTCCCCTGATTATAGCCCTTCAAAGGCTGTCCACTGCACTCTGAATAAATCCCACGCTCCCTACAGCCTGCTGCCAAGGCCACTGTGCTTAGTCACACTCAGTCGTGTCTGCTCTTTGCAACCCTATGGACTGTAGCCCACCAGGTTCCTCTGTCCACGGGATTCTCCAAGCAAGAATACTGGAGTGGGTTGCCATGCCCTCCTCCAGGGGATCTTCCCATCCCAGGGATCAAACCTGCATCTTCTAGGCTCCTGCTTGGCAGGCAGGTTCTTTACCTCTAGCGCCACCTGGGAAGACCCATACTCCCTCCTATAGCCTGCTGCCAAGGCCACGCCCCCTCCACCAGGGCCACATGGCAGGGGGCAGGGCCTCTGTACTATCCAGCAGTGTGCCAGGCCAGGGCTGAGAGCCGCAAACATAAAGACCAGCTAAAGAGAGAAGAGGGACTTCCCGGCTAGTCCAGTGGCTAAGACTCCGAACTCCCAGTGCAAGGGACCCACGTTTGATCCCTGGTCAGGGAACTAGATCTCATATATGGCAACTAAGAGTTCACATGCTACAACCAAAGATCCTATATGCCGTAACTAAGACCCAGTGCAGCCAAATAAATAAATACTTTTTAAAAGAGAGAACAAAAAAAACCAACCAAACAAACAAAAAAACAACAAAACAAACAAACAAACAAAAAATGAGAGAGAGAACAATGCCCTTTTGTCTCTGGGGTCACAGGTGGGTTTCTGATGGGTTGGCGAACTGGTGGAACACTGGATTAGTGTCAGAACTTCCTGACGAAATGATTTGAACCATCCTTGGAAGAGGGCAGATGTGAGCACAGTGCATGGAGTTTTGCTGGTGGAAGAGACTCGTGGAGGGTCCCCAGTGGTTTCTGATACTTTCCCGGCAGCTATGGACCCTGGTTTCATCATTCCAGGTCAGGCATCATGACCAGAAGATGAGGAAGCTCTGCTTCCCCCACCAGGATGCACTCACTTAGGAGCACAGATCCTTCGTCCTGAGATGGAGAAACACTTAGATCACTTTCCACTGCGCCCTAAGCCTTTCTACCTCTGTGAGTCAACTGGAGATTTATTTCCACTTCCGTATAACAGGCAATACTGAGTTTCCTTCACAGAGTCTTCTTCCCAGAGTCTGTTATGAAAATGTAATTTGAATTGAGAGGTCCCATTAAAAAAAAAAAGTAGCTCTGTCTTCCTAAAAAAGAAAATAAGGCAAAAGATATTCCTTCCTCCACCTTCTTTATATTAACTCTTTGGTTTCAATGTACTTTTTAAACAAAATTATTTCATTTTTTTGAACAAGGAACATAGAAAGTGGTATAAAATGAAAAAGTATATACGCAGAGGAAACATAACAAGCAAATCTCCCTACCCTCATCCTGCGCAGTGACTTTTTAATCTTTCCAGGGCTATCCATCACATGAGCAGCAGCGGTCCCTGACCTTTTTGGCACAAGGGACCAATGTCATGGAAGACAACTCTTCCACAGACTGGGGGTAGGGGAGTCAGGGTGGGGTGGTTTGGGGATGGGTCAAGTTCATCACATTTGTTGTCACTTTATTTCTATTATTACATCATCTCATCCTTGGATCATCCGGCATTAGATCCCAGATTCCTGACATAAAGCATGTACACAGGTGTGTGTATATACATACACACTCACACACAAAATATACATATATTCTTTGCTATTTCTAAAAGTGAAAATGTAGGCACTATGCTACATCTTGCTTTTTCCTCTTAATGATATATCCTGGAGATTTTCTGTATCACTGTACATAGATCAGGGACTTCCCAGGTGGTGTAGTGATAACAAATCCATCTGCCAATGCAGGAGACGTGAGTTCGATCCCTGGGTCGGGAAGATCCCCTGGAGAAGGAAATGGCAACCACTCCAGTATTCTTGCATGGAGAATTCCATGGACAGAGGAGCCTGGGGGGCTACAGTTGGTGGGGTGACAAAGAGTCGGACACGACTGAGTATGCATGCACGCATGCATACATAGATCAGACCCAATCAGAGCCTGGCCAACTTCCTCTCTAATGGGGTTGACAGTAAACATTTCAGGCTTTCCAGGCCCTCTGGTCTCTGTGGCACTACTCAGCTTTGCCTATGAAGCATGCAAGCACCACAGACAGTATGTAAATAAATGGGAGTGACTGTGTCCTAACAAATCTTTATTTACAAAAACAGGCAGTGGGTGGGACTTGGCTCGTGGGCCATGGTTTATTGAGTTCTGTTCTAAACTCTCTGGCTGTCTGATCCCAGCTGGATCTTATCCATCAATGGCTGTATGGTATCACGGAGGCAGGGCTGGCTGGCCCCAAACGCAGGGACCAGGAATGGGCTTTCTCCTCTATGAGCACTTGACAGCAAACAGAAATCAGCCATCTGTTTATCACCCAACACGTTTCGAGCTAAATGCTGGAACAGATTTTGCTTGGTGTCTCCAGTGGCCCCTGAATAGCATCCAGGACACCAAAATGCCAGGCATGGGGACTGCTCTGAGCTGGTTTAGGCAGCTCTGTTCTCTCTCTCTCTTTTTTATTTGGCCACACTGGGTTCTAGCTGGGTCACATGGGATCTTTTGTTGTGGTACACGGACTCGCTCTACTTACGGTGTGCTCGTTCAGTAGTTGCGGCCCATGGGCTTAGTTGCTCCACGGCATAGAGGAATCTTAGTTCCCTGACCAGGGATTGAACCTACATCCCCTGCATTAAAAGATGGGATTCTTAACCACTGGACCACCAGGGAAGTCCTGTGCTCTGTCTTTTCAGAGACATGTGCAGAAGTTGAGAGTGCTAAGGCTGGCTATGGAAGGCCTGGGGTAGGAGAGACCTAGGCTTAGGACTGGGCCCTAGGGCAAGGCCTGAACCTCACTCCAACCCTTCCCAGAGGTATGGGAGAATCCAAAATGACACTAAAACACAGCATCTTGAAGGGGTCTGGCCTGTTGAGGGGGCCTCACTTGTAGACACTTAACAGACAGCAATACAAGGATGAGGATGAAAATTTTTAAATAAAAGGTCAAAATTTGATCCCAGGATTTTCCATCTGCTGTGTCCTCAAGAAACCACATCACTGAACATAAACCCAGATGCTACAATGAGCAGCTGGCTGTAAGCATGACAGTAAGTTCCAAGACATTCCATGACCTGTTCCTGTTTGGCCCCCCGCCCCCACGCTTGGTCTGCCCAGATGTCCTGATGTGACCAGCTGTCCCTTCGTTGGAGAACTCTGCCCTGACCCCTTGGCCTGTAGTTAGAATCACCTGTTCAGCTTTCTTTGCTACCCTCAGCAGACCAAAACCACCAGGAGAGCGGGCACTCAGCTCTCATATTTTCTGAGATTTCCCTGGTCACTCGGCCCACGCATGTCCCTGGAAAACATCAGCTGCCTAGATGAATGCCGGCATCTGCAGCACGCACACCCAGGACCCTGGCTGGGGACTCAAGGAACTGAGAGAGAGCTGGATGGCATCAGGTCCATCCTCTGACCAGGGCCCCTGCAGCTCTAGCTGGAGTGCAGGACTCACACTGACGGCCTGGGCAGAGCACATCGGCTGGCCAAGTTCATGGGGCTTAAGAGGAAGTTGTTCAGTAGCTAAGTTATGTTGGACTCTTTGCGACCCCATGGACTGCAGCACACCAGGCTTCCCTGTCCTTCACTATCTCCCAGAGTTTTCTCAAACTCATGTCCATTGAGTTGGTGATGCCATCCAACCATCTCATCCTCTGTCGTCCGCTTCTCCTCCTGCCCTCAATCTTTCCCAGCATCAGGGTCTTTTCAAATGAGTCAGCTCTTCATATCAGGTGAACAAAGTATTGGAACTCCAGCTTCAGCATCAGTGCTTTGAATGAATATTCAAGGAGAAGAGACTGATTCAAGCTTACTTTACTGAGAGCCGATAGAAGGCGCCAGACAGAGGTGATTCCCAGAGGGCTTCGCCTTCAAGGCACACAGATCAGAGGATACACAAGCTGTCACAAACTGTCCCTGCATTCCCATACAAGCCAGGCGGTGACAGTGCTGTCAGAGAAAAGTGCCTCACCTGTCACAGAGATGCAGCAGGAAGGGCTGGTCATAAAGAAGGGTGACATCTGGACCGAGCCTCGGAAAGCAGGGGATTCAGAAGGAGACCCGGCAAAGCAGAGAGCAGAATCAAGGGCAGACGGGAAAGAGTGGCGTATTCGGGTCCCACGGCTGCTGTAACAAGCTGCCTGACACGTGCTCCCTTCCAACAACACGGATGTGTTTATTCTCTTAGAGCTCTGGGGGCCTGAAGCTCTAGACGTGTCTCACTGGGCTGAGACCAAGGTGTTCCTGCTGAGTCCTCTGCCAAGTTTCTGATTAACTTTCTCTATACAAATCTTTACTCCCTTTCTTTTCCTGAATCTGTTCCCCTCAAAACTGTTGTTCAGTTGCTTAGTCGTGTCCGACTCTTTGCGACCCCATGGACTGCAGCATGCCAAACTTCCCTCATCCTTCACTATCTCACTCTGGAGTTTGCTCAAACCCATTGAGGAGAATCAAAGAAAAGAGGGGGTTGAAACCCCATATAAAACCCTGTGTTCCTGTCCTTTGAAGTCAAAGGCTTTTGCTTTAGTCTCCCAGGCCTCCCCGAGTCTCTAAAGGCTCAAGAGTTAGTGATGGGGCTGTGTGGGGACTTCCTGGTCCAGTGGCTGAAACTCCACATTCCCAGTGCAGGGTTCCCGGGTTCGATCCCTGATCAGCGATCTAGATCCCACATGCAGCAACTAAGACTTCAGATGCTGCAACTCAAGAGCCCATGTGCCACAGCTAAGACCTGGTGCAGCCAAATTTTTTTTTTTTAAATGATTAGGAAATGTGAAGATGTAGAAACAAAGTACAGCTCTAGGGCTGGGAGACTGGTAACAATGTAAGCTGTAAACCAGCCACACAGAGTCACCGAACTTCCAGTTCCTGAAAAATACCAAGGCCTGACACATACTCCTAGGTTGTTTTTTTTTTTTTGAGTTTTGTAGTTATTTATTTTAAAGTTACAGTACTTAAAAACTCCTTGGCAATAAATAGCTTAGCTGTCTCAAGTCCTGCTTCCCAGCGGGAGCCCCGGGCGAGCCTGGCCCGGGCTGTGCGGCCCGGCGCAGCGCAGCCATCAGAACTCGTCGATCCTAGGTTGTTTTTATAGGAAGCAGAAGCCCCACCACATGGAAGCTGCTGACCGCAAGCGTGCAGCCCATTTGATGGATGAGTCAGTGGAGGCTTAGGGGGAGACCTTGTTCTGGTCCCAGAGTTAGTGTCTGGTGATGCTGCTGTTGTTTCTTAATCTGACTCTTTTGCAACCCCACAGACTGTAGCCTACCAGGCCCCTCTGTTCATGGGATTCTCCAGGCAAGAACATTGGAGTGGGCTACCATTTCTTTCTCCAGGGGATCTTCCCGACACAGGGATCGAACCTGCATCTCCTGCACTGGCAGGCAGGTTCTTTACCGCTGAGCCACCAGGGAAGCCCCTGGCGATGCTTCGAGTGGACTAAAGGCAGTTTGACCACTAATCTATACTCTCCACCTCTGGCCTAAACCATCCCTGGGGCTGCCTGGCATGTCAGCCCCCACGGTCAGCCCTCAGGAAAGAGACTGGCTGTGGAGTCTCTGAAGTGTTTCCCAGCTTGGCCACATTTCACATGCGCTGTCACAGTCTGATACTGGGAGAGTTCAGTGCATCCGGTGTGAGTCCCTGGCTGAGGATCTTGGAAGCCTGCACTTGGACCTCCCTGGACTCCAGCCCCGTACCTTTCTTGTTTGCTCACCTTGCCCTGTATCCACTCACCAGGATAAATCAGAGCCAAGAGTGCAAGTCTCTGCCGGGTCTTTGAGTTTTCCAAGTGGCTCACTGGATCTGTGGGTGACCTCGGGACCCCCGACACCCCGCCCTCTCACTGCACTCATCTTGAGTTCTGGGCAAGCGGGCACCAGGGCGCCTGGCTCATTGCTCCATCCCTGGCACAAGGCAGGGCTTGCTGCCCTCTGCACGAGGCGGCTCCCTGCCAGGACAGCCCGGCCTGAAGTCCAACCTTTGGGCTTGCAAGGCTGGCAGAGCCAGGATTAGATCATGGGTGTCCAGTTCCCAAGCATGTCCTTGATTTTACCCCAAACCTGGGTCAAATGGGTGCCCTCTGCACCCCCTTCCCCTCTCCTCCTTTGGGGGAGCCCAGCTTCCCAGAGGCGCTAGAAGTAGGAAAACCAAAGGTGAGAACTTCCTCCCTCAAGGGAGACGGGGCCTCAGCAGGCAGGAGAGCCAGCTCGGGGACTGGCTTCAGGTGAGGATGTCTCGCCTGGTATCTGGCCCTATGCAGCCTCACTCCTCTGTGAGGAAGGACTCAACCCTCTCCAATAGGAAGGTACCCACTGCCCCATGTACCCACTTCTCAGACACCTGCAGGCGTGAGCCGGGCACCATGTGAGGTGGGCCTCCACCAACGGGGGTGGGCAGGTCAGTCCCCCCGACCAGGCGACGGAGCTGTGGGAGAGACCCCCACGCTCCCACTGCAGGCCCTGCCCGTGGGCAGCCCTCCTGGCCGCTGCACAGGGTGTGGGCTGAGGGAGTGGAGAGGAAACCTCTGCAGAGAAGGCAGGCCCAGCGCGTTGGCTGGAAAGCCTTCCAGCCTGCGGCCTGGGCCCCCACTCCCTGTGCCACTAGGTTGGGGTGGGCAGGGGTCGCTTTCGGCCCTGCTGGCCCAGCTCAAGGCCACGAGGAAGCTCTGAAAAGACTCAGAGGGACCGAAGTTCTATAGAAACAAACTCTCCTCAAGCCCAAGCTGGGCAGCGCACAGGCCGGCCAGCCCTCCCGTGGGAGCCTGCAGGAATTCCTTCAGAGCACTTACTAAAGGAGAAAACTAACGTACACTGAGCACCTACTGTTTGCCTAGCGACACGCCAGGCTCTTAGAGCATCGTGTTTAACTGAGCAGCTGAGAGGCTCTGAGGCAAACAGCCCAGGCTTACGTCCCTGCCCTCAGGAGAGGCCGCGGGGCCGGGTGGGTTCCCCCTCACTGCTGTGCCGTCCTCTGTAGGGTGAGGCTGGTACCCTGACGGCCCCAAAGTCAAGAGGGTCAAAGAGTAAATACACGGAAGGTGCTGGGTGCAGGGTCTGACGCAGGGAAGTTAAAAGGAGTTGTTAGCACAGCTGCGTCCCTCTAAGGGAGGGTTAGTAATAAGCCTGTCTTACAGAGGACAGGGCTTCCCGGGGGCTCAGCAGTAAAGAATCCACCTGCAGTGCAGGAACTACAGGAGACACAGTTTCGATCCCTGGGTTGGGGAGATCCCCTGGAAGAGGTCATGGCAACTCACTCCAGTATTCTTGCCTGGAGAATTCCATGGACAGAGAGAGGAGCCTGGCAGGCTACAGTCGATAAGCAAAGAGTCGGACACGACTGAAGCGACTTGGCACGCACGCACAGAGGAGAACACTGAGGGTCAGAGAGGACCCGTGGTGAGAACTGAGAGACGGTTATCAGAGCAGCCGGCCCGTGCCCAGCCCATGGGAAGGGAGCTGTGGCAGCTGACAGCCGCTCTCACCTGAAAAGAGGCAAATCAATGTGCAGCTCCCACGCTTTCTGCACTGGAGCCCTAATAGAGGTGAACGTTCTCGTTCAGGCATGAGAGGAGTGGTTTCTCTGTGTCTGGGTTTCTCTGCCGCCCTCTTCCTATATATAAAGCAGCCGGAATAGGCTGCAGCCTGGATCCTGCTTTCAGCTGTGAGGCAACACAGCAGCCCTCATGTCCTTCTCGGGGTGAGTCTCTGAGTGGGAGCCGTGGCAGGGAACGGGAAGGCTTGGACTCTGCAGTCAGCAGGGTCGGCTCTGGAATCTCAGGCCAGTCACTTAACCTATGGAGCCTCAGCTTGCTCACCTGTAAAATGGCAACAATGCTAAGTGACAGGGTTGAGGATGAGACTAGAAAAGGCATTGAAAGTGTCTCCCCCAGTTTCAGAGACAAGCTCCACAAATGACAGCTACCGTTAATTATTATTGCCACTGTTGTTTTACAAAAATCAGACCTCAGCTCCGTTCCTAAACCTGGCCTGGTTCCACTAGGACCAGCTGTCCCGAGCATGGTCTCGACAAGCAGCCGATGCCACCTCTGGGCTGAGACAGAGAGATACTGGGCATCACCATGGTGACTGACTGGGATGGCACACACCGGGGCGCTGGCGTCAGGGGCCCACAGCTGGACCCAAACGGATTAGCATTCCAGATGCCGACTCAAAATGCCTGGGATAGAAGCCACTTCCCCCAGGGAGCCTGCCAGACTGCTAGATCAGCCCATATGTGGCTGTGCTTCTTCTGACTCAAGGAAGACACGGCAAATGCTCATCCACTGAAAACCTACTAAGGTAGGGCGCTGGACAGGAAGGGGCTTAGTGCAATACACCCACTTCAGAGATGAGGAGCGGAGACTCAGGGGAAGTGAGGCATCTAGGGTGGTGGTTGTTGTTCAGTCACTAAGCCGTGTCCGACTCTTTGTGACCCCATGGACTGCAGCACGCCAGGCTTCCCTGTCCTTCACCATCTCCTGGAGTTTGCTCAGATATTTCATGTCCATTTAGTCAGTGATGCCATGCAACCCTCTCATTCTCTGTCTCCCTCTTCTCCTGCCTTCAACCTTTCCCAGCATCAGGGTCTTTTCCACTGAATTGGCTCTTGGCATCAAGTGTTTTATTCCAGCTATTTAAAGACAAGTCCAGCCCCTCCTCTGCCCAGTGGACCTTCTTCCTGTCCCTGCCTGGGCTCCTTGCCTGATATCAGACTGCCCTTGGCCAGTCTCTGGTTCAAGAAGGGACCTTACTAACTCGCAAGCTGAAGAGGCAGAAATGCGGCCCCAGGAGAGTGGGCCTGTGTTGACAGCACCGCTTCTGTCACAAGTCAAGGGTTCTACTCGGAAGAGAATGAAGATGACGGACAAATACCCAGATAAAACTACCATTCCAAAAGATACATGGGTCCCTATGTTCACAGCAACACTATTCATGATAGCCAGGACACGGAAGCAACTTAAACGTCCATCAACAGGTGACTGGATAAGGAAGATGTGGTGTGTGTGTATATATATATGCCCATGTGTGTGTGTGTGTGTGTAATGGAATACTACTCACCCATAAAAAAGAAAACAGTGCCATCTGCAGCAACATGGATGCAACTAGAGATTATCATATCAAGTAAAGGAAGTCAGACAAATACCACATGATATCATTTATATGTGGAATCTACAATATGAGACAAATGAACCTACCTATGAAAGGGAAACAGAATTCTATGGACATAGAGAACAGGCCGGTGGCTCCCAAGGGGGGAGGTGAGGTGCGAAAGGGATGGAGCGGGAGGTCAGGACTAGCAGACGTAAGCTTTTATGTACAGGACGGATAACAACAAGGTCCTACTGCATAGCACAGGGAATGTAGTCAATATCCTATGATAAACCATAATGGAAAAGGGTATTTTTTAAAAAGAATATGTGTGTGTGTGTGTATAACTACTGAATCACTGCTGTATAACTGTAATTAACACAGCACTACAAATCAACTATACCTCAATGAAAAAAAAAAAAAAAGACGAGGCAGAAACTCCAGGCTGAGGCAGAGCAAGTGACAGAGAAGACGAGCTGTGCAGCTTTGTAGGAACAGCCCCTCCTGGCCTGGCTGAGGGCTTTGCTGACCTCGTCCCAATCCTCCAACTTCCCTTCAAAGGCTGTGTGCAACATCTAAAGCTACTGGTTACTTTCAAGGGTCAAAGACTGGGCATCTGAATAGTGAAATGGGGAACAATAGCTCTGGGGTGTGGACCAGGAGGATCAGGAAATTGATACAGAAATGGATGTTAGTGTCCTGTTATAGACGAGGCTCTCGGAGGGTCGATGCCACGGAGCCCACACACAGCTGGCAAGTGTGTGACTGCATGTCAGGCGCTGGGGGTCTTCCCACTACATCCCAGCCTCCTGGACAAAGGTCAGAGGAGGCTCCGGTGGAAAGAGCCCAGTCCTCGCGCTCATTCTGCTTTGGTCTCCAGTTGGATCCTTCCCAGAACTCCCAGACTCCTCCATCTTCTTGGCTGGTCCCTTTCAGTTACCAGCCTCTACCAGGTGGGTGGGCAGGGCTCCATCCTGCCTCCCAGGACAACCTCACCGAGGCTGGGGGCATTTCATGCCCTGTGTGTGATGACGCCCAAGATTCCAACCCCTGCCCAGCCCTCCATCCTCGGTTCCAGGCTCCAAGACTCAGCGCCCATCTCCACCTGGATGTTTGACAGGCATGGCAAATATACCACGTCCAAGGCCACCTCTTGATTCCCCCACTGCCCTTGGCTACTTTCACTTCATAAAAAGCAACTCTCTTCTGCTAGTTCCTCACCCCAACCACCCTGGGGCCAGCCTGACTCCCCACTTTCCCTCACATCTACACGGACCCACTGGCGAATCCCCGTCTGCTCTGTTTTTAGGATGCATCCAGAATGTGACTGCTGCTTACAGCACGGCCCCACCCAGCCACTACCTCCTCTCACCTCAGCGACCATATCATTCCCTGCCCGGCCTGCTGGCTTCTTTTCTGGTCCCCTGTCATTATTCACAACAGAGCTGTTCCCCTCTGATGGCTCCCACTCCACTCCAAGTCCACAGCCAGAGTCCTCCCTTTACTGTCCTCCTCGCCCCCCTGACCTCACCTCTGGCGTTCTCCCCCTCGTTCACTCTGCTCCCTCTACACTGGCTTCCCTGATGCTTTTCCAGGAGGTGCTGCCTCAGGGCCTTTGCACTTGTGGTTTCTGACTCCTGACTCAGTCCCTCAGGTCTCCATGCTATCTAACTATCCTTGTGGCCTTCTCCAACCATACATGACACAACCCCAACAAGCCCCTTCCCCTACACACCCTCTGGGTGGCTCTTTCCTGTTTTACTTTTCTCCAGAGTAATGACCATCTGACATATATATGTTTGTCATAGCTTTACCGCCAGAAGCAACCATCTTCTAATCTCATGGCTGCAGTCACCATCCTCAGTGATTTGAGAGCCCAAGAAGAGGAAATCTGTCCCTGCTTCCACCTTTTCCCCTTCTATTTGCCATGAAGACGATTGCTTCTTGGAAGGAAAGCTATGACAAACCTAGACAGTGTGTTAGAAAGCAAAGACATCACTTTGTTGACAGAAGTCTATATAGTCAAGGCTATGGTATTTCCAGTAGTCATGCATGGATGTGAGATCTGGACTATAAAGAAGGCAGAGCACCGAAGAATTGATGCTTTTGAACTGTGGTGTTGGAGAAGACTCTTGAGAGACCCTTGGACAGCAAGGAGATCCAACCAGTCAATCTTAGAGGAAATCAACCCTGAATATTCATTGGAAGGACTGATGCTGAAGCTGAAGCTCCAATACTTTGGCTACCTGATGTGAAGAGCTGACTCATTGGAAAAGACGCCGATGCTGCGAAAGACTGAAGGCAGAAGGAGAAGAGGGCGAAAGAGGATGACATGACTGGATGGCAACATCGATTCAATGGACATGAATTTGGGCAAACTCTGTGAGATGGTAAAGGATAGGGAAGCCTGGTGTGCTGCAGTCCATGGGGTCGTGAAGAGTTGGACATGACTTGACGACTGAACTACAACAACATACATACATTTACACGTTCATTTGAGGTCCAAAAGGCAGTGACTTTGTTTTATTCAGTGTTGAACTATCTGAGTCTGAAAAGGTGCATGTAGTAGGTACACAATAAGAATTTGCTGGGTGGGATGGACAAAATGGACAGATAGATGGAGGACTCTTTCTTCCCACTCTTCCTGCTCCAAGCCCACCATGACTTCAGTGCCCCTCCTGGCCCAGCTGAGGCTGAGGCAGCCAAGCTTCTTCCTGGAACTCTGACAGATCCTGGGGAGAGCTGAATGTACCTTTTAGTGTTTAGACTAATTTTAATCTCTTTATTTGCACCTATTTTGAAAGCAATCCTAATCACTTATATTTAAAATCTCCCATAATAAATGTACCTGCGTAGAAGGTAGCTGCTTAAATGTCTCTGTAATTTTCTCATCATGTTTTCTTAGTTTTCTAGTCAAAACAACAGCTTTAATCACAGGGGTTCTACATGTATTAAGAAATAAAAAGATTTTTCTCCCTTTGTTCTGAATCATTGTTTATAATTACTGATTGATCAAGTTAGTATTTATACTTGACTCATATCATCCTTCTTGGGTTGAAGAAAGAATGAAGAAGGGAAATTACTTTTGACTTGATGGCGTAGAGCACTGACTACATACTTGGTTGTTTTATAACCACTGCGTCAGTACCCACTGCCATGCTGTGAGGTCTGAGTTACTGGCTCCATTTTATGGATGAAGAAAGATGAGGTGCAGAGAAGAGCATAAATTGCCCAAGGTCACATAGCTAAGTGACAGACTGGGGATCTGAGCCCAGGACTGCCCCATTCTTTACAGTTGTATTTTTTATTTTTGGATATTCAGATAGTCAAACTACAGTCCCTACTAAAGTATAAATAAATACAGGATAAATAAATACATATTCCCCCATATCTGGGCTGCTAAGGCTCCCCCACTGAGGCTCATTCTTTCCTGATACCTCAGGTTCAGTTGCAGACACTGCAAGAAAGCAAGTATCGCAATGGAGCAAGTCACACGATTGTTGTGGTTTCTCATAAATAATTCATGTTTACACAATACTGTAGTCCATTTAAGTGTGCAATAGCATTAGGTCTTAAAACAATGTACATACCTTAATTAAAAAACACTTCATTGCTGAAAAATGCTAACCCCCATCTGAGCCTTCAGTGAGTCACAATCTTTTTGCAACAGTAACATGAAAGATCACTGATCACAAATCACCACAGAAGATATAATCAGCATAAACAAGTTTGAAATATTACGAGAACTACCAAAATATGCCACAGAGACAGGAAATGAGCAAACGCTGTTGGAAAAGTGGGGTTGACTTGCCTAAGGAGGGGTTGCCACAAACCTTCAATCGGGGAGGGGAAAAAAAAAAACAACCTGCAAAGCTCAATAAAATGTGTGCCTGTATTTCTTCTCTCAGAAGGGTCTCCCATGCCTAGAGGTAGTCACGCCCCTCCCGCTGCCTCCATGCAGCCCTCGGGTTGTGGGAGCAGGAGCCAGCTGGCAGGGCCCCTGTGATGAGGGAAGACCGGCCCGGCTTGGCAGCACGCAGGGCGGGGGCGCCTGCCCCTGCCTCGCAATATTTCAAACTTGTTTATGCTGATTATATCTGCCGTGGTGATTTGTGATCAGTGATCTTTCATGTTACTGTTGTGAAAAGATTGTGACTCACTGAAGGCTCGGGGTGTCCTGCCAAGGCCAGGTCGTACGGATTTTGAACACCGGCTGAGGCAGCCGCGTGAAGCGGAGAAAGCCCAGACTTGGTGTCTGCCTGACCTCGCTGGCTGTGCCAACAACTGTCCCTCTCTGCCCACAGAAACCTGCAGAGTCAGGGCCCAGAGTCTGATGAGGAAGCCACCCAGAGCTTCCAAGTGCCATGAGAGTGCCCGTGTGCCCAGTGAGGGAGAGAGTGCTGGTTTCCAAAGGCTGCGCCTGGGTCTCAGGCTGGAATCCAGAGGCCTCATCGTGACCCCTGAAGCCCTCGCCTAGACCCTGACTTCATTGCTGCCATCTGCCCGCCCTGGCCCACGGCCCCCACCCTCCAGCTCCACGCCTCCCTCCTCTCTTCCTCCTGCCCTCTTTGTTGGCTGACTCCCAGTCATCCTCCTCACTCAACAAACACCTCCCCAACCGCAGACCAGCCGAGGCTCCCGTGTCATGTCTTAGGGACCTCACCTGGGTCCTGCGTGGTAGCCACAGGTATAACTGGAACCCTTTCTTGGGTAATGGGGTCACAGTCACTCTAACAGTGGCAGTGCCAAGGGGCCACCTCCATAACACCCACCCCCAACAATCTAAAGATGAGTCAGACCCCTCCACTGACTGGGCCTCCTGACCTCCAGCTGAGCCTCCAGGCTGACATGAAGCCCCCTGAGGACAGACTGCTGGTTGTGCATTCCCAAAGCCCAGAATGGGGCCTGGGAGGCACAGAGGAGGCTCAACAAGTAGCTTTAAATAAAGGACTTAATCTCAAGGCAGGGTGACTGAGAGTCTCCTTTCCACCCCTGCACCCTTGATATGGCTGCATGGATATCTGACAAAATGACTTAAAAAGGTAACCAAGATAGAGAAGGACATTAGGGATTAACAATAGGTTCAATACAACAAGAAGCAATAACAATTATAAACATTTGCCACCCCACCCCCCAAATAATGGACCAAAATACATGAAGCAAATATTGACAGGCTTAAAGGGAGAAATAGAAACAGACAGATGGAGATTTCAATACTCCAACTCTCAACAGTGGACAGAAGCCCCAGAGGGAAGATAAGTAAGAAAAAAGAAGACATAATACAATAAACCGATTAGGGATAACAGGTGTACACACATGCTTCTCAAGGCCACAAGGGACATTACCCAGGATAGATCACATGTTAGGCCACAAACCAAGTCTCAACAGATTTTTAAAAGATCAATTTTATATGGAATATCTTCTCCAATCATAAGAGGATGAAGTTAGAAATCAGTAACAGAAGGAAAACTGGAAAATCTACAAATTGTTGTGGAAATTAAACACACTCTTAAAAAACAATTGGATCAAAGAAAAAAGTCACAAGTGAAATTAGAAAATACTTCAAGAGGAATGAAAGCAAAATCTCAATATACCTAAACCTACGGATGCAGTGAAAACAGTGCTAAGGTGGAAATTTCTAGCTATAAATGCTTGTATTAAAAAAAAACAAAACTAGGAAGATGTAAAATCAGAACTCTTATTTTATGAGTTTGGGAACTAGAAACAGAGCAAACCAAACCCAAAGTTAACAGGGGGAAGGAAATAAGGATGAGAACAGAGGATATAGAGAATATTCAACTGAGGAGATTAATGAAACCAAAAATCGGTTCTTTGCAAAGATGAACAAAATTGACAAATCTTTGTCTTGATGGACTAAGAAAAAAGAAGAATCACTCAAATTATTAAAATCAGAGATAAAAATATGGACATCATTACTGATTCTACAGAAATAAAAAGGATTATAAGAGTGCTATGAACAATTGCATGCCAACAAATTGGATAACCTAACTGAAATGGACAAATTCTTAGAAACAAAAAACCTATCAAGACTGAATGTATGAAAGAAATAGGAAATCCAAATAGATGTATTGCTTAGTAAGGGCAATGAATCAGTAACCAAAAATTTCCTGACAAAGGAAAGGCCTGGACCTGATAGCCTCACTGGTGAATTCTGCCAAATATTTAAAGAATGAATGCCAGTACTTTGTAAACTTTTTATAAAAACACAAGAGGGAACACTTCTTAACTCATTCTATGAGACCAGCATTGCCTTGACACAAAGCCAGAGAAAGACACTGTAGAAACAAAACAAAAACTACAGACTCAAATCCCTGAAGAATATTGATGCAAAAACCCTCAATAAAACACTAGCAAACCAAATTCAGAAGCTTATTAAAAGGATTATCTACTATGACAAGTAAGACTTATTCCTGGAATGCAAGGATGGCTCCACATACAAAAGTGGATCAATGTAACAGTACACAAACACAAGGAAGTGAAAAACAGATCATCTCAATTGATGCAGAAAAAGTATCTGACAAAATTCAACATTCTTGTACAACCAACATGCCTTTGCACACTTGTCTTCTGGAGCACAGCCCTGTGCTGACTGTACAGCAAGGACTTTAGGTGCATTAGTCTCACTCAGCCTCCCTTAGCAAGGGGGAGGAACTACAACTGTGCCCATTTTATAAAGGAGGTAACTGAGGCCTGGAGAAGTTAACACATTATTGACCAGAGACATATTAATATGGCTTTTGTTACCTGAACATTATTGCCTGGAGTGTTTCAAAATCCACTTACATAACAATCACCAGCCACAGGCGTTAGCCTCTGCAAAACTCCCCTGGTCAATAATGTGTTAAGTGACTCACCCCAGATTTACACACCTATCAAACAACAGAGAACGTGGTCCATGCTCTGACATCACGTCCATGCTCTGGATAATAATAATTGCAGCAGCAGCAGGGAAGATGGCAAAAGCATATACCACATTTACCATGGCCTACACAGTGTTCTAGGTGTAATCCTCACTACAACCAAACAATTAATTTCACTTTACAGACAAGGAATCTGAGACTCAGAGAGGTGAAGTAACTTGTTCAAGGTCTGATGGCTGGTTGGGGGCAGGGTCCAGGCTGGAACCTGATTCGGCTCCCAGGCCCATGCTCTTAGTTACTGCCCTACACTGTCTGCTGAGATGAGACCCAATCTCCCTATTTTTTTTTTTTCATGCATATGTTCTTTTTTGTTGTTGTCGTTTTTTAAATTTATTTATTTTTAATTGAAATATAATTGCTTTACAGTATTGTGGTGGTTTCTGCCAAACATCAACATGAATCAGCCATATGTATACATATGTGCCCTCCCTCCTGAACCTCCCTCCTCATCCCACCCCACTAGGTTGTTACAGAGCCCTGGTGTCGAGTTCCCTGAGTCATACAGTAAATTCCCATTGGATATCTAATTTACATATGGCAATGTATGTTTCCATGTTACTCTCTCCATACATCCCACCCTCTCCTTCCTCCCCGCCTCTGTGTCCACACAACCTCTCTCTTTAACTTACACTCTGAATTCTGAAGTCATCCTTCCTAGGATTAACTGCACCTGAGGTCACTGCTAGGAACTGTGTAGTGCAGAGGTTGGCAAGCTTTTGTAAAGAGCCAGATAATAAGTATTTTAAGCTGTAAGAGTCATACAGTCTCTGCAACCACTCACCTCTGTCACTGCAGTGTGAAAGCAGGCACAGACAGTAAATAACAGATGGGCATGGCTCTATTCCCAGTAAAACTTTATCTATGAAAACAAGCAACGGTGGGATGATTTGAGAGAATAGCATTGAAACATGTATATTGCCATACTTGAAATAGATGCCCAGTCCAAGTTTGATGCAAGACACAGGACACTCAAAGCCGGTGCACTGGGACGACCCAGAGGGATGGGGTGGGGAGGGAGGTGGGAAGGGGGTTTGGGACGGGGGGACACAGGTACACCCGTGGCCGATTCATGTCAATGTATGGCAAAAACCACCGCAATATTGTAAAGCAATTAGCCTCCAATTAAAATAAATTAATTAAAAAAATGTGGTAAACATGAGAAAAATTAAAATTAGTTTCCATGAACATAATATTACAGATTACAGAATAAACAAAGCCCTCCTCCAAGTTAAAAAAAAAACAAAACCAAGCAGCAAGCCAGATCTGGCCCCTGGGCTAGAGGTCTGTGAACCTCTAGTTTAGGTAACACGCGTGCTGCGTGCTCAGTTGCGTCGGACTCTGTGCGACCCTGTGCGACCCTAAGGACTGTAGCCCACCAGGCTTCTCTATCCATGGGGTTCTTCAGGCAAGATTACTGGAGTGGGTTGCCATGCCCTCCTCCAGGGGATTGAACCCGCATCTCCTGTGTTGCAGGCAGATCCTGTTACCCACTGAGCCACCTGGGAAGCCCCTCCTTGATTTTTGGATGTCAGCAATGGTGGGATGCACCATTCATAGTCAATCACATCTTTCTGGAACAACAGGAACAAAAACCAGCGTGGCAACATTAAATGTACTGGCCCATTAAAAGTCGTTTTAATTTCATGCAGTCATCTTAGACACTGTTGGTGAAACTGTTGAGTGTTCCAGCCTCTGGGGAAAGCAATGGTGTGTGTGTGTGTATACACACTAGCGTACTCAGTCATGTCTGACTCTTTTTGACCCCATGAACTGTAGCCCACTAAGCTCCTCTGTCCATGGGATTTCCCAGGCATGAATATTGGAATAGGTTGCGATCTCCTGCTCCAGGGGATCTTCCTGATCCAAGGATCGAACCTGCGTCTCTTGTGCCTCCTGCATCTGCAGGTGGATGCTTTACCACTGTGCCACCAGGGAAGCCCTAGTTTAGGTAATAGTAGGGCCAGTTCTGAACCACTCTTTATTTGGAGGCGACAAGCCAGGTAAAGGCCATACTCTGGGCTCTGAGAACAGAAGAAAACAACCTGACCTTTGCTTTCTGTATGCACAGATTCCAGAGGAAACAGGCTCCTCAGTCTGCTTCAAACTAGCTCTCTGTAAAAAGCCCCGGCTGGCAGAGGCCCTCATCACCTGCTCTGAGGACATGCCGTCTACAGGAGGGCAAAGTCCTGCTCCGAGGCTGCAGGTCCTCGAGCCAGTGAACCAGCGAGCGAGGTGGTATTTTATCAGCCCACGAGCTGGATGGGAGCAGCCCCGGGGGATGGAGCCAGGTGGGGCCAGGCTGGAAGGGTGACTGTGCCCCTGGGGTGTGGCAGCCAGGAGGCGCCACCATCTGTGCCCTGGGAGTCAACACCGCCCCCTCCCTGGGGGCTGCAGGTCCTCCATGTTTAAACAGGTCCATGTGGTAAGCCGGTTACTCACCAGAACTCTGCGGAGCTGTTCGGGAGGCAGAGGCTATCTCTTTGTCACCTCTTCCCCCACCCCCTTCCTAATCAGTCCTATTTCTCTGGGGGCCAGCAGAGTGTCTGCACTTAGTAACTGTGCTGGTGGGGTGGGAAGAGCTTGCCTGGGCCATGGAGTTTCAGAGTGGCCATGAAAAGCCCAGTTCTGTTGCCTCCTGGCTGTGTGATCTTAGGCAAGTTGCTTGACTTCTCTGAGCCTCAGTTTTCGCATCTGGAAATAATGTGCACAGAGAAGGGGGATGATAATATCTAACAGATGCTCATTGTTGGTCCACCCACCACGGGTCATGGACAGTCCACATGCAGATAGTGTATTATTTCCTTGACACTTCCGGGTTCTTCTCTGAGGGTCAAGCTGTGGCTACCTTCCCCAAATCCTGGACTTCTGAGCCTGATCTACTCCCCTTGCTACACCTACCATTGGGATTTGTGCAGCTCTGAAATTCTTCAAGCTGAATATAAATGAGTTAATTATCACCCCTCCCTCAGAAGCTCTGGGCATCCCACCAGGGGGCTCTTGCTGAATTCCCCAGCCCGAGGCCCTGGCAGGGTTAAGAGCTTGAGCTTTGGAATCTCAGCTCTGCTGTTTACCAGTGGTGTGACCCACAGCAAATGATTCCACCCCTCTGGGCTTAATTTTCCTGCCCCTATGAAAAGGATGCTGCTGCTGCTGTTGCTAAGTCGCTTCAGTCGTGTCCAACTCTGTGCGACCCCATAGACGGCAGCCCACCAGGCTCCCCAGTCCCTGGGATTCTCCAGGCAAGAATACTGGAGTGGGTTGCCATTTCCTTCTCCAGTGCATGAAAGGGAAAAGTGAAAGTGAAGTCGCTCAGTTGTGTCCGATTCCTAGTGACCCCAGGGACTGCAGCCCACCAGGCTCCTCCGTCCATGGGATTTTCCAGCAAGAGTACTGGAGTGGGTTGCCACTGCCTTCTCCTATGAAAAGGATGCTAAGTGAAGATAATTCAGGTAACAGCTCTCTCAGGGGCTATAGGGAGAAAATAAGTGGGATCTCCCATAAACCCTCTAATCCCAGGGTGTGACAGAGAATAAGGAATGACAATGGATTAATAAACACCTGCTGGACAAATGAGCCATTTAATGGAATATCCTGGGAGAATGTACAGTCCCCATATAGTCCCCACATAAACATTCCGTAGAGGGCCCAAGAAGGGACCTGCCTCTTCAGAAGACTTCCCTGTGGCTGAAGTGCTTAAGACTTCACCTTCCAATGCAGAGGGCATGGGTTCGATCCCTGGTTGGGGAGCTAAAATCTCACAAGCCTCACAGCCAAAACACCAGAACATAAAACAGAAGTAATATTGTAACAAATGCAATAAAGACTTAAAAAAAAAAATGGTCTCACATTAAAAAAAAAAAAAAAAAGACAAGGGCTAGAAAGGAAATTTAGTCTCCGCAGATGACAGAGCCATCAGGCTTCAGCAGACAGGCCCCAGGGCCCCTCCCAACATCAGCTTCCCTGTCCAACACTCTTGATGTTCGCTGCCTGATGACCACAGGGTCCACCTCCCCCAACCTTGCCTGAGCATCGGGGGACACCCATCCTTGGAGGCCCCGAGGCCATTCTCGGGAACAGTCCTAAGGCCGTGTTTGCCTGTGACAATGAACTGTGCCCTGGGTGTCGTGATTCCTGATCAATGCACACACCTCCCTCTCCCTCCTGCTGTGTGATCTAGACAACAAAGCCTAGGACCATGGACTTATTTGCTGCAACAGCCTTCAGCAATCGACACTGCTGAAAGACCTTTGCCCCTGCTGACAGGAGCAATAGGTAGAACTTCTGTGGCTTCAGGATGTGACAAATCAGAGCTGGGTCTGGCGTCCAGGGCCTCTGCAGTTGTGGGGTGACCCTGGCTGAGCCCCTCCCCTTCCATCCCGCACCCACCTCACTGGATCTGTTCCTCATTCACAAGCAGGCATGGCAGTCTACCTCTGCGACCTGGGGCGAAGGGCCATGAGGGTTCCTGTTAGTGTGGTAAGACCTCTCGGCCTAGACGCATTAATTTTTAAAGTGCACTCAGTCGTGTTGAACTCTTTTGACCCCATGGACTGTAGTC
The DNA here is from genome assembly GCF_054371585.1 of Giraffa tippelskirchi. NCBI lineage: Eukaryota > Metazoa > Chordata > Mammalia > Artiodactyla > Giraffidae > Giraffa > Giraffa tippelskirchi. The sequence continues at coordinate 30,162,151 of NC_137287.1, forward strand.
TGCCAGGCTCCTCTGTCCATAGGATTTCCCAGACAAAACTGCTCTCCTTCAAATATAGACAGTCCCTCACACCTCCACCTACAGGCTGGGAGGAAACTAACCGTGGATGCTGATTCTTTAGGACTTGCCTCGGTAGGGTCCATAAGAGCATGCAGCTGCCCGGGGCCACCTTTCATCAGAGAGAGAAAAATCTCCTTGAAACTGAAGCCAACATAGAGTCCTGTTGACATTATATGAACCTCTGGATCCAGCCACTGAAGTCATCACTATCCTTGGGCTTTACAGTTATATGAGCTAATAGTATTTTTTTTTCAGTTTAAGATAATTCAAAGCAGGTTTCTGAAATTTTGCAAACCAGAGTCCCTCGTGACACATACCATGCTTCTGGGACCTTTAGAGACTCAGGCGTTTAGCATTCTGAGGGCCTATCATGGGTCTAGATACCTTGTTTAGTCACTCAGTTGTATCCAACTCTTTGAGACCCCATGGAATGTAGCCCACCAGGCTCATCTGTCCATGGGATTTCCCAGGCAAGAATACCGGAGTGGGTTGCCACACAATGTGCCTTTACCTCATTCTCTCACTTAACTAATAATTTATTTTTGTAAAAAGCAGTCAGCGTATAGTATTTCCAGCAATGAATGACCTTAAGAGTCAGAGACCAGGGCTCAGTACCCACCTGGGACCAAAGTCCACGCTTACAACGCATCGCCTTCAAAGAGTACCCACTGAGGAGTTAAACTCAGGTTCAGTGTCAGCTCTGAAACCTGCCAAGCTGTGTGATCTTAGGCAAGTCCTTCAGTCACTCTAGGCCTCAACTTCATCTACAAGGTGGGAATAAGGATGGGTTTCACCTCTCAGAACTGCAGATGAAATGAGATCCTGCCTGTAAAATGTGTAACCCAAGGCCTGACACACGGCAGGAGCACCAGCGTAGGTGGTTAAATCAGAAATGGTGGCTCCTTTTAGGGACACTCTGGGAGGAGACAACACCGCAGGATTTGAGAAAACTGGGGATTAGGTCTATGTCTGCTATACTAATTTGAAAAAAGAAGGAAAAAAAAAAAAGAGAAAAAGTAAAGGAAAACAGAGAGAAGCAGTGCTCCACCCTTCTGGACGTATCAGACAAGTCTCCTTAACCGGATCACGCCTCCCACCTGGGGAGGTCCCTGTTTTGAGGAGTCAACGGAAAGGAGCTTTGGGTTCATTACACTTAAGCTCCACAGCACAGATCAAAGGGGAGGGAGGTTCCTGACCTCTAAATGGTTACACTGGAGAGGGTGAGAGACACACGTCCACACAGGTCAGCATGAGGCCTGGCGGCCTCAGTGGAGGGAAGCACAGGAGGAGTGGGGATCAGCAGAGGGCTGCCCACCCCTGCCTGATGGAGCTGGTATTGAAATGAAGCAGGACTCTATGGCCCTTGCCACCCCCCACCCCCCGATACCATGTCCTCTGCTGGCCTTCTGCCTGTGGAAAACTTTAATCAAAGAATAAGTTTAATCAGAGAAGTGAGAAATGCTGAAATGAAAACAGCCTAAGGAGACTAAATGATAATAATGTAATCATTAAGCATAGTCAAGGACCTTTAGTTCTTTTCTCAAGATAGGCTATAGATAATGTTCTGAGTCATATCCTGTGAGCTGTCTTATAGATACCAGAACACCAGGTGGAGAAAGTTAACTACATGGTGATCAGACTGTACCCAGGACATGAGCTGCACAATTCCGAGAACTGACCGCAAAGAAATGGGAACGAGTGCACCCTGGAACTGAAGATAAACTGGACCCAAAACATCCAAGATGATGCTAGTCAGACCACTGATGACCAACTAAAGATAACTGTTAGAGATGATTCTGCTGCCTCTGCATGTAGCCCCCCACCCCACTCTATCTATAAATGCTCTCACCCCCTGCTTGTCGGGTGGGGGGAGTCGGCCTTTGGACAGAGGTCCACCACCCTCCCCCGACAGATGCCAGCACCTGAAGGAAAGCAAACTTTCCTTTCCACTGACCTGGCCTGTTTATTGGCTTTTGAGCGGCAAGCAGCCAGACCCCCACACACTCCTTTCAGTAACAGTACCAGCGTGTCAAGCCAGCTAAAGAAAGACTTGATGGAGTCAGACAGAGATGTGGCCAGCGTTTGGACTTGCGAGAGAGGCTGGGCTGTGGCAAGAACCTGGGCAATTCCTATTAGGGAAGGGTGATTAAAAACTGCAGGACAGAGTGGTTATGACCTGGGACCCTGGAGTCACACACATCTGAGTCTGAGATGTTGTCCTCATCACTCACTATGGGTGGATCTTTTGGCAAGTTCATCAGCTTCCCAGAGCCTCAGTTTCTTTATCTGTAAAATGGGCCTAAACATGATACCTGCGCTCAGAGGGAATACTGTAAATATCAAGTAAGATAATTCTAGCAAATGGAGATATTAATAATTCTGGCAGAGAGAAAGTGCTCGATAAATCCTGCCCATCGAAATTACCAGGAACATTCCCTAGCACTGAGCATTCACTCCCTGACATAACACATATTTATACAGAACACTCCTCCTTAGCATACACAACTGGTCCATGATTGTTTGGTGTAGAAAACGCAGAAGAAGGCATCCAGATCTGGGGAATAGAGTAAGCCTCATTCCACTCTGGGCCTCCCACCAAATGCGGCTATAAAACCTGGAGAGAATGTATGAAGGGAGCTATCTACAGATACTGAAAAGTCAATAATGGCAGGTGGACTGGGGAAGATGACCACTGAACCTCAAGCGAGCTCACACTTTTGACTATCTTTTAGCCTGGATTCAGGACAGTCGGACACCTGAGTGGGACAGAGAGTGCGCCGGGCCAGCCTTCTGGTTCTATTCAGAGGCAGAAGAGTGGGTTCCTAATGTTCAGAAAGAGTTGGGGGGGGGGTCCTGTGTTTCTTTTCTCTCCTTCCTCTGGTTCTCATGCCTCAGTCTGGTCCTGAAGCACCCAAAACTCTGAGGGAGGGTGTGGAAAGGCGAATAAGGGCTCCCTAAAGATGCTCTGGGACTTCCCTCGTGGCTCAGATGGTAAAGCATCTGCCTACAGTGCAGATGACCCAGGTTCCATCTCTGGGTGGGGAAGATCCCCTGGAGAAGGAAATGGCAACCCACTCCAGTATTCTTGATTGGAGAATTCTGTGGACAGAGGAGCCTGGCAGGCTACAGTCCATGGGGTTGCAAAGAGTCGGACACGACTGAGTGACTTTCACTTTCAAAGATGCCCTGTTTCACTCCCTGTTACTTTATGTGACAGAAGGATCTTCACAGATGTGGTTAATTTAAGGCTTTGAGATGAGGAGGTGATCCTGGATGATTCAGGAAGGCCCAGTGTGATCACAAGGTTCTCGTAAGGAGACTGGGGGTCAGAGTCACAGAGTAGCTGATGCGGCAGAGGCTGAAGTGATGCAAAGAAGGGGCCATGGCATTGGCAGCTTCTAGAAGCTGGACAATGTGAGCAAGCAGATTCTGCTCTAGAGCCTCCAAAAGAAACCGGCCCTGCTGAGGTCTTAACTTCGGTCCCATGAGACTGAGTGTGGACTTGTGACCCCCAGAACTCAAAGGCAATACATTTGTGTTGTCTTAAGTCACTCAGTTTGTGGTAGGTTTGTTACAGTGGGCGTAGGAAACTGATATGGGGGAAATATTCTTCAAATGAAAGCGCTTTGGCCCCACAAGGGCGGGACAAACCCTCAGTGCTTTTTATCTGTGTCCCCCTGCACTTGGTCTTGGACGTGGACATGTTATGGAAAGTATGTGAATCTTAATCCAATCCTCACACCTTATACAAAAGTTAACTCGAAATGAATCACTGACCTAAACATAAAATTATAAAAATTTTTAGCAGAAATTCTAAGAGAAAGCCTGCAAGGAGATCAAACCAGTCAATCTTAAAGGAAATCAACCTTGAATATACACTGGAAGGACTGATGCTAAAGCTGAAGCTCCAATACTTTGGCCACCTGATATGAAGAACTGACTCACTGGAAAAGACCCTGATGCTGGGAAAGACTGAAGGCAGGAGGAGAAGGGGGCAGCAGAGGATGAGATGGTTGGATGGCATCACCGACTCGATGGACATGAGTCTGAGCAAACCCTGGGAAACACCGAAGGACAGGAGAGCCTGGCGTGCTGCAGTCCACGGGGTCGCAGAGTCAGACACAACTTAGCAACCGAACAACAACAACAAGGAGAAAGTCTCTGTGATCTTGGTTTCGGCAAAGAGTTCTTAGACATGACACCAAAAGCATAATTTGCAGTAGAAAAACTTAAGAAACTGAATCTCATCAAAATTTAGGTTTTATAAAGCAAAAAAAAAAAAAAACTTACGAAAATGAGAAGACAAGCTACAGATAGGGAATGTTTACAAATTATTAATATCTATCTAACAAAGGCCATACAAAGAATACATAAAGAACCATCAAAACCCGACATATCCAAAATATATTAAGAGCTCATACAATTCAATATATATATATATAAAAAAAAACTGATTAAAAAGTATGCAGAAGACCTGAATAGACATTTTTCAAAGAAGACATACAGACTGCTAAGAGGCACGTGAAAAGATGCTCAATATCACTACTCATTAGGGAAATGCAAATCAGAACCACAAGACATCACCTCACACCTGCCAGAATGGCTACTGTCAAAAAGAACACAAATAACAAACGTCAGTGAGGATGTGGAGAAAAGGGAATATTCATTCGCTGTCGGCAGAAATATAAATTGGTGCAGCCATTGAGGAAAACATATGGGTGTTCTTAAAAAAATTAAAAATAGAGTTGCCATATGATCCAGCAATTCTACTTATGGGTATATACCTAACAAGACAAACACACTAATGCATAAAGATACAGGTACCTCAATGTTCAGAGCAGCATCATCAACAATAGTCAAGGTATAGAAGCAACCTAAGTGTCCATCAACAGATGAATGGATAAAGATGTGATACACACACACACACACACACAATGGAGCATTACTCAGCCATAGAAAAGAATGAAATTTTGCCATTTACATAAACATGGATGGACTTGGAGGACATTATGCTTAATGAAATAAGTTAGAAAAAGAAAAATACTGCACATTTTCATTTATATGTGGAATCTAAAAGATAAAACAAACAAATGTAACAAAACAGAAATGATTCACAGATATAGAGAACAAACTAGTGGTTACCAGTGTGGAAAGGGATGGGGGGAGGGGCCGGATAGGAAATGGCATTAAGAGGAACAAATGGCTAGGTCTAAAATAAATTAACATACAAGGATATAATGTTATTTATTTTAGACCATAATGAAGGCTGAGCACTGAAGAACTGATGCTTTCAAATTGTGGTGCTGAAGAAGATGGTAGAGAGTTCCTTGGACTGCATGGAAATCAAACCAGTCAATCCTAAAGGATATCAACCCTGAATATTCATTGGAAGGACTGATGCTGAAGCTGAAACTCCAATACTTTGGCCACCTGATGCAAAGAACTGGCTCACTGCAAAAGACCCTGATGCTGGGAAAGATTGAAGGCAAAAAGAGAAGGTGGCAGCAGAGGATGAGAGACGGTTAGCAGCATCACTGAGTCAATGGACATGAATTTGAGCAAATTCTGAGAGTTAACGAAGGACAGGGGAGCCTAGCGTGCTGCAGTCCATGGGGTTGCAAAGTGTCGGACACGAGTTAGTGACAGAACAACAACAACAAAGGATATAACGCACAGTGCAGGGAACATAACCAACATTTTATAACTTTAACTGGAGTATAATCTATAAAAATAGCAAATCACTATGTTGTACACTTGAAACTAGTAAAATGTTATAGTATATAAGTCAACTACATTTTTAGAAAACTCAATAGTAAAACAATAACCAACCAAATATTTAAAAATGGGCCCAAGACTTGAGCGGCTACTTCCTCAAGGAGGACACAATGAAGAAAAGTAGGCACATGAAAAGATGCTTCGTATTATTAGCCACTAAGGGAATGCCAATGAAGACCATGACCAGATCCCACGGGGCATCCTTTCAAACAGCTGTGACAACACCAAACAATGATGAGGGTGCAGAGCATCTGACACTCTCACACACTAATTGTGGGACTGCACAACAGCATAGCAATTCCGAGACACAGTTTTACACTTACCCTATGACCCAGCCACACTATTCTTAGGTATTATCCTAGAGAAATGAAAACTTCAGTTCACATAAAAAGCTGCTCATGAATGTTTATATTTGCTCCATTCAAAAGTTGTTCACAAGTGTCTTCTGTGAACAGATAAACTGTGGAAATTCATATGACGGAACACTATTCAACAATAAAAAGGAACAGACAACCGATACACCTGCCAGCTGGGTGAATTTCAAAGGAGCTGTGCTAAGTGAGAGAATCCAGTCTCAAGAGCTTAGATGCTATATAATTCCATGTAGATGACAGTCTTGGAAAGAAAACTGCAGTGGTAAGAACAGAGCAGTGGTGGCCAGGGCTCAGGGCTGGGGGAGCATGTGACCTTAAGGGAACAGCACATGACAGCGTTGGGGGGTGATAGGATTGTTCTTTATCCTGATTGCGATGATGGCTTTCAAATCTATACATGTGTTAATATTCATAGAACTGAACACACACACATGCAAAATAACTTTATGCTGCTTTTGTTTTTGACCCTGCCGTGTAGCTTGCGGGATCTTAGTTCCCCAACCAGGGATCGAACCCAGGTCCCAGCAGAGAAAGCATCGTGTCTGAACCACTGGAACCACCAGGGAATTCCCTGCATGCTGATTTTAAAAAGACATTGCTGTATTTATTTATTTATTTTTTAAGTCAAGGCAAGCAGAACTCTGGTCAATATATGCAAGGTATGAACCTGGCCCCTTCCCAGAATGCATCGAGATGACCCCTTTCTGAGCCCCATTGTGGATTACTGGGCACTTGGGGCTCTAATCACTGGGCTTCCGTCCATCTTCCTACTGGAGGAAATATTATGTGGTAGAACTTTACAGCTGTGCCTCCCCCACACTCTTTCACTTTCTACCTAGAACAAGTTCTTAATCTGTGGTAGTTGCACAAATGCCCCCAGTTATTCACTCTCTCTGTGACTTTGCAGAGCCCTCTGGCTCTGACTCTGGTCTCTACTGTGGTCCAGAGCATGCCTTGCCCAACATGGGGTGTTAGCAAATATGGCACAGTCAGAGCTTGGTAGGTGCTGCAGTGATCGGGTTTTCCCCATTCTCACTCTGCCATACACACCCAGGCTGGCCTGCTGGTCCCAGCAGCCCTGTTATTCCCATTCCCAGTCAAGGCCATTCCTGGACCAGCTGACAGTCAGCTGGCATAGAAGCAAATGACACCAAGATCAGCAGAACTTCCTAACCCATCACCTAATATGTGAGCAATACGTTGTTATTATTGTTTGCCACCAAGGTGTCAAGGTTGTTTATTACACAGCATTAACGTGGCAGTAGATAACTGATACATCACCCAATTAAGCAACCATTCTCAATTACCACTCAGAGAGAACATTTGAAAAGAGCAGGGGGAAATGCAGAAAGCTGTGAAATTGTTTCACCCACAGAGAAAAAAGCTGCCACGGAGATTGATTACAATGTAGTGGAACAGAAGAATCCCATCTGCAAAGAGCACTCAACTTCTTGCATGTTGTGGTCTTATCCCCAATATTAGAGAACTTTTATTACTACTATTATTTTTTTACTAACACCAAATTGGACGGAGGTTATTGTGTCTAAAATAACTTAATCTGCTTCCCTTGCTCCAAACTAAATTTTCAGATGTTCCAATATTAAAACATAAAAGACATGAAGTAGGGCAAGCAATTGTAACAATCTCAAAGCTGCCAACTCAAATCATTTCAAGACTGAAGTGAGAGTCTGAACAAAGAAGTGAAATGTGACTACAGCAAAAACAGCTCCCCTTGGAGAAGTTCCTAGTAGGTGATATTTCATGTAATCCTTTTAGCAAGCCAGCAAGGTCTGTGTTACTAGCCCCATTTTACAGCTGGGGACACTGAGGCACAGAGAGGCCAAGGCTGCTAGGTACTGTGGTTGACACTGAACCCAGGACTGTCTGACTCAAAGTCTTACTCTTTTAGTTAGACATCAAGCTGCTGTTTTATTATTGTAAGAAACTAGTAACAGAGCTTCAGCCTATCTGCTCATGTGATCTACCCATCAGAGTGAAGAGTTACTGGGGTGAATAGGTCTGATATTTTAGGGGCACCTGGCACTTTGTGACCTGGTCACTGGGCTCAGCAATTTAGGGCTTGGCCATGGGGTTGCCATCTTGATGCTAACATGATCACAGAGCATCAGCCTCTCAGATTAACTTGACTGGGAGTTAATTAACTTGAAAGGGATTGACCATAGCTGGGAGGGTCGCAGAGAAATCTATACTGTCTCCCACACATCCCCAACAAGTGCACTTGCTATGTGCTCCTCAGGCCATCATGCCTTGCCAATACCGTAGCTCCAAGGTCTGCCATGATTCTGAGAAGACAGAAAGGAGTCATGTACCCTCCAGCTAACAGAACCAATCGTCTCACCCCTACAGCCACAGCTCACCAGTAAATGCTTAGGACGTGCCTGTTGTAAGTGCTTCAGCACTGCTGAAGCTCTGAACCAGCCTTCTGAAGTGGGGGTGGGGTGGGGCCTAGTCTGAATCCCATTTTTCAGATGGGGATGTTGAGGCATAACGTCCTTAAAGGCTCTGATCTGAGATCCCTGAGCTAGTAGACGGGATGGCCTCGAGTGGCACTAGGGTCTGCATGACTGTAACTCTTTCTTTTAACAACAATGCAGTTAGCTCGTACCTTTAATGCAAAAGTCATAAAACACGCCGCATCCCAAACTCTGACAGAATGGCTTGCTTCCTGTTGCATTAGTAATTTCTCAACCTGCCTTCCCAGAACAAGCTAGTGAGAAAAACATCCAAAACTCTGTCACAGTAAGTTCTCATGTGTGAAAAAGAAAAATAAAAACAAGGCATCCTGTTCTCGCTCAGCAGTCCGTGACCCGCTTTATCTTCTGAGTGATGCTTGCTAAACCAGCATATGGTGTGTTCAAAAGAGAGTTCCCAGGGCCCAAGCAGGACTTCAGTTCACCTTTCTGGTCCAGTTAAAACATCCTGGGTGTATTAGATTCACAAAGAATAAGAAAAGGGCTGAGGCTTGCAAGCAAATTGGTTGAGGAAGGGATGGGAAGGGGTGTGAAGTGCTTGAGGAGCGGGTATCTAGGACCGCTTTTTTCAACTGGGTCAAAGCCCTCATGAGTTCCAAACCCTCAGCCCCATTTTCCCTTTCTTTCTACAGCATTTAATTTGGGAGCTAACCCCAAAGAGTCAGAGATGGGTAGGACCTTGGACAGCACCGAGCAGCGGCCGTAGAACAGATGTGCACGGTAAGAAGCTATGGTGCAGAAAGGTTTAAAGCAGTGGCCCGAGCCCATGCCAGAAACCCCTCAGAGGAGAGACAAGTGGACAGCAACAAGTGTGACAAAGCCAGGCTTACTTCCTGGGGTGTGGAGAACCCACAACTAGAATCCTGAACTTGGCAACAGCCCATCAGAAGATACTTAGGAATGCTTTATCACGTTTTTCATTTTGATGGAATCGTGACACAGAGCGGAGACTGCCAAACCACACAAACCCAGCTTACACTCCTCACTCCATCACCTCCAGCTGTGAGACTATTGCAGGTCCTGTCACTGTCAGAGGCTCAGTTTCCTCATCTGAAAAATGGGAACAATAACCCCAACCTCACAGGGTAGATGTGAGGACTTAATAAGAGAACAGCTCCTGGCCCGTTTCCTGGGGTCTTCTTATCTCTCTCCTGGCCATGGCACTTGAGGGATTTGCAGCTTGCCAAACAAGATTCAATGACAGGGACATCTCTGGAGGTCCACGGTTTAAGAATCCACCTGCCAATACAGGGGACACAGGTTTGATCCCTGATCTGGGAAGATCCCACATGCCACGGAGCAACTTGTGCTACAACTACTGAGCCTAGGAGACCTGCGTGCTCTAAAGCCTGTGCTCTGTCACAAGAGAAGCCACCACAGTGAAAAGCCTGCACACCACAATCGAGAGTCACCCCTGCCTGCTGCAACTAGACAGAGAAGCCTACACACACAACAGTGAAGACCGCGTGCAGGCAAAAATTAAAAAAAAAAAAAAATCCAATGACAGACCAGTTTCTTGGGCTGAAGTGGGGTTGATATCTGGGTCAGGTGGCTCTCTGCTGTGGGGGCTGTCCTGTGCACTGTAGGATGCTGAGCACCATCCCTGCCTCCTCCCACTAGACTCTAGTCCCCTGCCTCTTACAGTTGTGATAACCAAAAATGTCTCTAATCATTGCCAACTGTCCCTGGGCTTGGGGAGGAAGGCAATAATGCCCCTAGTTGAGAATCATGGAGTTAGAGGCAGGAGGAGACTCAACAGGAGTTAGATGGGTAGTGGCAGTGAGTTAAAAAAAAAAAAAAAAAGAAGCCACACAAACACAATCATAGTAAAAAGGTTCTCTGCACAAAAGCCCTTCAGGTAAACTGTACCCATGAAGAGAATCTGTTTCTTGAACTTAACAGGTGAGATGACTAGACTTCCTTTTCAATCCTAATTAAGTGTTAGTCGCTCAGTTGTGTCTGAATCTTTGCAATCCCATGGACTGTAGTTTGCCAGGTTCCTCTGTCCATGAACCTAACAACCTGTCAGTAACATGTCAGCCCTAATAACCTGTGACCAGCTCCCTGGAAGGGTAACTGTCCTCCATGTTCCTCTTGCTAGGAGCAAAACCACATGATTACTAGCCGTGTTTTTTTTACATGTAAATAAGCATGGCCTGTGGTTACACAAGGCTTCTTTGGTGGCTCAGAAGGTAAAGCATCTGCCTGCAATGCAGGAGACCCGGGTTCGATGGCCTGTGGTTACACAAAGATAAGAAACAAAAGAACCACCCCGGAGAAGACATGGGAGGCTCTGGCAGGCACCTTGTCTGGAGGAGCCGAACATCTGGCTGGTCAAGGCCCCTCTCTGGGAACACGGTACCTTCTTCACCGTGGAAGCAGGCAAGGCTGACGGGCTGCACTTGGAAGCTTGGAAGCTGAGCCGATCAACGTCTACTGCCTTAGGCCTGCTCCAGTGGGCTCGTCACTCACCAGGCCTCCGTCAGAACTGCAGGGGCCGCTGTGTCCTGAGCATTGGGGGCCAGAGCGACCCTGGCTGTTATCCTATTGTTATTGTCCTCTGTGACTGCCTGAGTAGGTCACTGCCTGCTTCTGCCCCGGATTTCTTCAGGTGTTACAACATATTCATCTAACACAGGCCCTTTGGACTCGGGAAGGCGTGTGATATATAGTGGGCCACATGCAGCTCACAGCTGTTGTGTTTGGCCCACAGACAGACAAACTAGCTGCCGACTAATTTAAGAGTCAGATTTCATATCAAGACATGGGCTTCTGCCATCTCTTGGAAAGTTCACAGACCACCAACCTGTGGTCTCAGTGATAATCAACCAGGCTGAGTAGGGCCTGACACCCTGAGTGCCACTCCCCACACCTCCCTATGAACACAGCTCACTGGCTTCATTCACGTACAGGACCTGCCCCGGACCCTATCTGTATCCAAGTTTGCTGTGGTCATCATCCAGTTGACAGGGATACACTTGGGGTGTTTGTCTGCTCTGTTGATCCCAGATGATGTCAAGTGCAAAACCTCCATAAGCAAGATGGTGAAAGATCATGCAAACAAGGAAGGGGCCTCCCACCAGGGCACATCTGTCCCAATTAGGGTTCCAGTTCTGGTGGTGAACTCCTTCCTCTCCCAATAACCACTTGATTAAAACGGTGGGGTAAGAGGCAGAAGCTCAGAGACAATGACTAAGGCGGCAATGGAAAAAAAGCCGTCTTTGAGCTGGGGATGAGACATCAGTGCTTTGCCCCACCAAATCCAAATGTGCTCAGTTGCTTAGTCATGCCAATCCCTTTTACGACTCTGTGGACTGTAGCCCGCCAGGCTCCTCTGTCCATGGGATTTCTCAGGCAGGATTACTGGATTGGGTTGCCATGCCCTCTTCCAGGGATGTTCCTGACCCAGGGATTGAACCCGTGTCTCTTGCGTCTCCTGCATTGGCAGGCAGATTCTTTACCACTAGCGCCAACTGATAAGCCCCAAATCCAAATGAAGCACCAGTGTATCAGAAAAGGAGTCAAAGGTTCTGCAATCCTAGCTGACCTCTATCTGATCAGAGTTATTGAAAGGGATTGCTGCTCAGTTGTGTCCAACTCTTTTCGACCCCATGGACTGTAGCCCACCAGGCTCCTCTGTCCACGAAATTTTCCAGGCAAGGATATTGGAGTGGGTTGCTATTTCCTTCTCCAGGGATCTTCCCAACCCAGGGATCGGACCCAGGTCTCTTGCATTCCAGGTAGATTCTCTAATGTCTGAGTCACTAGGGAATCCAGGACCCCAAAGGGCCATGATTTCTGAAATAATGGCCAGACACCGGCCAAAAAGCCACCAGGGCTGAGTCCCCAGGTGGAAGCTTTGAACTCTGCAAGGGGCTCCACATCAGAATGAACTGCCCCAACCTAAGAGACTAGGCCAATAGTCCTTCAGGACCTCGGACAGCTACCAGGCCCCGAAAGGTCCCTGCAGAGAGAGTCCTGCACATGTTTCTTAAGCAGAGCTGTGGAACCGGCCGCCCTCTGCGCCCCCCTCAAAACCCCAGGCCAACCAGGCAGCTGGGGATCTCACAGGCGCTCCACCCCCGCTGCCCTCGATGACTTGTTCGTGGCGCACTCCCCTGACGCGGGTGGCAGGGACGCCACCACAGTTGTGCTCCGCCACCTGCTTCGTGCTCCTCAGCCAACTTGGCGGTGAGGAAGGAGGACAGCTTGCTATTCTTACTGCTCTGGCACTAGGTGTGAATTTGGCAGCTCGTTCACGCAGAGGAAGCCTTCTTTGGGAAATGCTCTCTCTCCTGGCAACCCTGACCCAGCTCTTTCCAGGTTTCCGCCTCCTGTGCCCCTGCTCTGCCGGCTCCTGGCCCAATCTGTCGCAGCTCCTTCACTGTCACCTCCTCTTGCTCACCCTATTTCCCCGAGGGCCCTACCCTGGTGCCATGACCCCCATTCCCAAGTTCGTGCAGGGAAACTGTCTCCCAAGAAGGGCTACCAAAATCCTGAAAGAGATGAGTCTTAGAGATTACAGAGTAATTCCTGCGTGTTTTCTTGGAAATTCATTCCCCAAATCACAAGTTATTCTTAAAATAGTCCCAACATTCTTCATACAATTTACTCTTTATTGTGGAACTCTAACATGATCTGCTCAATAAGAAAGAAATACTAAGTTCAGAGGTGTTTCACAAAGAGTCATAGCCTAGAGCAAATATTCAAACTCGGGAAATGCTAGTGAACACTAAGGAGTCCTGTTCAGATAATTATGCAATGTGTGAATCTCCTATGAGAGTCCTGTGTCAAAACAGGCAATTTAAAGACATCTTGTGCTTCTGAAACTTATTTCTTGGAATGCCATTCACATCAAGTATGGTGTTGTTCAATCGTGAAGTGTCCGACTCTTTGTGACCCCAGGGACCGCAGCACACTTCCCTGTCCTTCACTATTTCTCAGAGTTTGCTCCAACTCATGTCTAGTAAGTTAGTGATGGCATCCAATCATCTCATCATCTGCCACCTCCTGCCCTCAATCTTTCCCCAGCATCAGGGTCTTTTCCAATGAGTCAGCTCTTCACATCAAGTGGCCCAAAGTATCACAGCTTCAGCTTCAGCATCAGTCCAACAAATATTCAGGGTTGATTTCCTTTAGGATTGACCAGTTTGATCTCTTTGCTGTCCAAGGGACTCTCAAGAGTCTTCTCCAATACAATTTGAAAGCATCAATTTCTTGGCATTCAGCCTTCTTTATGGTCCAACTCTCTCATCTGTACATGACTACTGGAAAAACCATAGCTTTGATTATACAAACCTCTGTCATTAAAGTGATGTCTCTGCCTTTTAATATGCTGTGTAGGTTTGTCATAGCTTTCTTCTAGGAATAAGCATCTTTTAATTTTGTGGCTGTAGTTGCCATCTGCAGTGATTTTACACAATAAACTTGTTAGCATTTATTTCATTTGCAAGAATAATTCACTTTTTGCAGTAGGCAGAGCCACAGATACACTACTTATGACATGGCATCAGCTGAAGGCAAGACTGACTAATGAGATCGTGATCCTTTCTCTCCTACGAGCTCTTGCCCTGGTTCCTGGAACCACTGATCTTGCCCTCAACTCCACATGTGGCTCCTCCTATTCTTCCTTTTGCCTCATTAATGTGGATTCCTTCAACCAGGGATGTTGACTGTTATGCTTTAATTTTCACAGGAGGATCATCACACTTTTTCTTGATTTCCTGTTTTTCTTGAGATCTGGAGAGAGAGATGTTTCCTGAGAAATGCAGGCAGGAACTCGTGGCTGATACCCAAGCCCAGAGGCTGCCATCCGAAGAGACGCTCACCTCTCTCTCCTGCCTTCAGGACCCCACAGAGACCGTCTCTAAGTCCAACACCCCATACTCTCATCTTCTCCAAAACCAGTTTCCCCTTTGTCCCCTTGACCATCACCTACCCAGATATTTAGCCTCAGAATCTTGGCATCATGAAGCAGGGCACCCAAAGCCGGCGTTCTGGGACAACTCCGAGAGATGGGGTGGGGAGGGAGGTGGAAGGGGGTTGAGGATTGGGGGGGACACTTGTGCACCCGTGGCTGATTCATGTCAATGTATGGCAAAAACCCATCACAATATTGTAAAGTAATTATCCTCCAGTTAAAATAAATCCATTAATTAAAAATAAATGGAAAAAAATCTTGGCATCGTCTGGTGCAGGCCCTCCCACCTTTTCTCTGGGCTCTTATAAAAGCACTGTGCCCTGTCTCCCTAGTGCTCACGCCCCATCCCCGGCTGCCAGTAGGATCCTCCTGAAGCACAGACCTGAGCTCAGAGACCTGCAAGAACTTCCTTCCTGGCGACCAAGATGGCAACTCATTCAAGACCTCTGAGCTCCCAGCCCTGTTCTCTGCAGTGGAGGACAGGGGGCCTCTGAGCTTTGCAACTGTTCTGTACATCTAGGGGGAGAAAAAAAAAACATCTCCCCCCTTCATGCCTAACAGAATGGTGCATGGGTAGGGGTTAGTGATATCTGTCAACATTGAAACATGTGCTTGTCCCCAGAGCCAGAACCACTTCGAAATATCAGTCCCACAGACCTACCTGCCAAAACGTACATCTATTTGAAACATTTCTGGCAATACTGTTTGAGGGAGCCAAATCTGGAAACCTCTTAAGTGTTCAGATGGAGCGATGGTGAAATAAATTATGAAACAGCCATTGCACTGAGTACTCTGTAGCTTTCAAAGGGAATGAGCCAGCTTTATTAAATTAAAAAGGCAAACTACAGAGGGCTGGTTGGAGCCTGGCTTTGGCTTACATAAGTATTGACGCTTTCTGCAAAGTTATATAAGAAACTTGACAGCGATCGCAGAGGTGGGGGCCCCGACACACAGCAGAGTGGGGTGTGATGTTTACTTCTCCTTCTTATATCTTTCTGTAGTGTTTCAGGATTTTTTTTAATACCATGATTTTATCACTTCCTCCAAAACGTCTGCTCCCCAGACTCCTTTTCCCGTGCTCCCTTTCTGCTGGTAAAAAATAGTTACGCACATACAGGGCTTACTATGTGCGAGGCACTGTTCTAAGAGCTCGACGTGCACGTGGAACCCTGTTGGCCCCACGAGAGGGTGCTGGGAACATTGCCACTGTACAGAGGAAGATGCTGAAGGCTGGAAGGGCTTCAGTGAGCTGCCCAAGGCCACACATCTAGTCTGAAGCAGAGTGGGGCTACAAATGGGACAGTCTGACACCTACCTAGGCACTCTGCAAATTTCCTGGTGAATGAGCTCGGGAATGAAGGGAAGAAATGCTGCCTTGGAATAACTGTATGACCCGCTCACCTGTTGACCCTGAGGCCTGGGGCCCTGTCTCAGTCATCTATGTGGTGATACTCCCCACCAACCTCCTTACCACCCCAGAGGCCTGCATGGAGTCACGTAGGTGTTTGTGACCTGAATACAGGGTTGTGTTGTGCTTAGTCGTTCAGTTGTGTCTGACTCTTTGCAACCTCTGGGCTGTAGCCTGCCAGGCTCCTCTGTCCATGGGGATTCTCCAGGCAAGAATACTGGAGTGGGCAGCCATGCCTTCCTCCAGGGGATCTTCCCCATCCAGGCATTGAAGCCAGGTCTCCTGCATTGCAGGTGGATTCTTTACCATCTGAGCCACCAGGGAAGCCACCAGAGAATACAGGGTTATCTGTACATAATAACACGGAGCATCTCCACATCTGCCTGGTCTGTTATGACCTCAAGTGTGTCATAATCCTCTTCTCTCACCCCCAAGAGCCAGCCGTCAAATGTATCTGGGGTCCAATCACCCTTCACGTGGTTCTTCTCATCACTCTGGTCCAGCCACCACTTCTTTCTGCTTGGACCCTAAAAAAGCCTCCCCCTCTGCCTCCCCCCACCCCCACCCTGATTCTATTTGCTAATCTACATCCAGAGTGAGGATGTAAAAACATAATGCAGGTCACGTCACACTCCTGCCCCAACCCCTTCAGGTTGGAGTAAATCCTGAAGTCATTATTACGGCCTCCAAGGCCCTGTGAGATCTGACCCTGGTGACCTCTCCAGCCTCGTTCTCCTGCTTCTCTGTTCAGCCACACTGGCCTTATCTGACACACCAGGCTCACTCCTGCCTCAGGGCCTTTGCACTCACTGTTCCCTCTGTCAGAACACCCTTCCCTTGGAAATTCACAAGGTCTTCCCTCAGAGAGGCCTTCCCTGACCATCTGGTGGAAACGCCAGCCACATGACCGGGACTCTCTAGCCTCTGACTCTTCGTTACTTTTCTTCAGAGACCTTCTTGTTTAGCGGCATATGACACGTTTATCTGTCCATTCTCCATCTCTCTGACTCTGTTAAGGTGGCTTGTGCTCTTTTTTCCTATTTTGTTTGCTATTACATCCCCTGTGCCTGTTGAGTCCCTAGCAGGTGCTCAGTAAACACTGACTGGATGACAGGGGTGGTTTGCCGAACACAAGTCCCTTTGATGGGGGTTTTCCATATATCTGCTCAGCAGTGCTCCTGCCCTGGAGATGTTCCAGGCTCCCCCGCTTTTCCTGGACTTGTAAAAGCTGCACCGTCGTCAGCTTTGTGAAGCTGATCTCACTCCTCTTCACCACCAAACAGAGAGAAATGGCAGGAGTGGAACATAATTACCGTCACTGGTGGGATGTGTGGGGGGCAGGGGGGCTATCTGACTCACAGAGAAGAGTATCTGTCACCCTCGTTATCTTCAGAAAGAGTCATCTGTTCTGAGCTCCACGGGCGGGAGTCCTGCGGACGTGGAGGGCCGGTACCCCGGGGGACTGCACTTTCTCTGTGTCCCTCGACACAGCCCCTCCAAAGGCCAGCAGATGGAGGTGATTAAACGGCATTTTACGTGTCATCTCTCCAGGCGACAGGGTGGCGGGTCCCCCCTCGGCGAGAGACCTCCGGGTAATGAGCTTCTGAGGGATGGGGTGTCTCCTGGGGGAGAGGCCTGGGCCCCAGAGGGAGTGCTGCCATGGTCTCTCAGAGTCCACAGAAAGCCAGAGCCCAGCTGGTACACAAGGTTTCTCCCTGAGTCACTGCGTCCAGATGAGAGGTCCCTGTGGGGAAGGAGGGAGGGGAAGGCGGACTTCCGGAAAACGTCATGTTATCAGCTAGCGTTTCATGAGCACATACTACGAGCTGAGCGCTCAGAGGCCCTGGATCTCAGGGCAACGCATTGGACTCTTGCTCTGGCCTGCAACTTACTCTCACAAGGACCTTAGGCAAATCGGTTAAATTTCCTAGAACCCAGTTTTTCACCTGTAGACATGGATAGATGATGGATAGATGGATGGAGATGGATGAAGAGACAGATAGAGACATGTCCATAGGGTTTTCATGGGGATTCTCTCCTGGTCTTTCTCACAAGTCTCGTCATCAACTGCAGCTGACCTAAAGAAATGGCCGAGTTCCGCTCTCACACAGAGCCCTCACCTACCATCCAAGCAGAACAGGGACATAAATACCTCTCCTCTCATTTCACACATAAGGAAACTAAGACTCAAGAGGCTGCATCCTGGCCCAAGATCACCCTCCTCCTCCGTGGCAGAGCTAGTGGGGAACAGCAGTGACTCCTGAATCCCCAGGCTTTCCATTTGGACACTGGGAGTCTAGACTCATCTGCCCATCACAAATCACTCACACGGATATTTCATTTTAAGCATGGCCCACATCTCACCAGTCTGCCAGTCTGGCCTCAAAAGTGAAACTTCTTGAATGGGGTCTGCACTCTTTTTTGGCCTGGGAGATTTAGGCCAGTCCCCAAAAGCAATGTGAGCCCAGGGTCCTGGGAAGGAATTCAATGGCTCCTGTGAGTGGCCCCTGGCAGAGCAGCATGTCCGCTGGGCTCCGCGTGATCCTGGCGGTGCCCAGGCTGGAACATCTCAACCCCAAGCCAAACCTCCCACTCGCGGGGAGAACGTGGCAGCTCCTATTTCAGCAAAAAATATATTTAACAGCTTTGAGAGTAAATGTGGCAGCAGATGGGGGCGGGGAGTGGGGAAAACATCGACCGTGTTTTCTGCTGAGAATCCGGTGGGGAGTGTGTGCTGTGCCCTACATTACTCCTGTTCCCACCCCCGGAACTCTTCCTCTCCCCCCACAGAGCGGCGGAACACGGTGCATTTCCCAAGGTTGAAGTATTCTGCAGAAAAACATTTTAATAACATGCTAAACAACAGCACCGCAAATCACTGAAATCTTCACGGAGCTGCAGTCTGGTTCTGCAGAATGAATTCTTGGAATCCATGATCCCCCCCAGTTCATTAATGCACCTTCCAAGGAGCACTGGACATTTCCCAAAGTAACTGCTCACCTCTGCCACATGTCATGTCCTGGGGTCCGCCTGTCCCTCCAAAACGCCAAGAGGATGCAAACATGGGGCCCTCCAAAGGAAGAGGGTACTAGGGTGTGTTGTTGATTCGCCGGTTTGGGGGGCAGGCTCTAATCTCCACGTGGGCCAGGCACACACAGGGTTCAAAATGGAAGAGAAACGGCCCACTTCCTACTGTCCTACTTTCTAATTCCGACTGCTGCTGGCATTAGCCAGGAAGTCAATGGGAGACAGAGAGATCTGGAGAAAAAGAATTCAACCTGCTGATTCCTCAGCTCTCAGACGTGTGCAGATGGCAGAAGCCTTGGAAGTCATGCTGCCCCTTGCAGAACACAGTGAAATACTGACACGTTAAACAGGAAAGACGAAGCGGAAAAGTGTGTGTAACAGCAGGTGCCATGGGATACTGGATGCCAGCCCTGCACAAGCCTGAACGTTTGAAGGATTCTGGTGAAGAGAAATGAGCAAATTCTACCTGCTAGGTTTAATCCCCTGCCTACCTTCACCCTCCCGCCCCTCATGGAAAAGGGACCACCTTGACCGAGGCTCAGCAGTGGATGAGCTCACAGAACACACCTCGGAGCACAGAGGGTGAGCAATGCACCGTGGGTGCCTCACAGCCAGAGAGAGCCTACACGGCTGAGCAGCGGGTCAGAGCCAGCCCTGCAAACTCATGTGTCTCCTGGGCTGGGTAGGTCATACGAGTGACTGTGGGTAAAAACCAGCCAAACACTAACAGCAAGTGGCAGGGAAGACGGCTCAGTGTCCAGGGGTAAGTGGGGATCGGCGGGGACAGGGCAGCACTGTGGAACTTCAGCCGGGTGTGGCCCAGTGGGAATACATTCTCTCTCTGGGAGATGGTGAAGGACAGGGAAGCCTGGCGTGCTGCAGTCCATGGGGTCGCAAAGAGTCGGACACGACTGAGCGACTGAACGACCACCTCCACCAGCGGTAAAGAACCTGCCTTCCAATGCAGGGGACGTGGGTTTAGTCCCTGGTCAGGGGACTAAGATCCCACATGCCAAGGGGCAACTAAGCCCATGCGCCATAACTAGGGAAGCCTGTGTGCAACAAGCAGAGATGCCCGCATGCTGCAACAAAGACCCAGTACAGCCAAGAAATACAATAAAATAAAAAAGGAAAGACCCAAGGAAATCTGTCAAGATTCTAAGAATAATCATGCTTTGGGGGGTTATTTCCTTAGTAGAGATAGATGCTTTTTAACTGGGACTCTCTCAGAGTGAGCTTCTGAGCTGAGATGGCACGCCTGCTATTTTCTAGAAGGAAGCACAGACAGGACATGATCACATGGCGGTCACCGGGCAAGGACAGACCAGGGCGAGGCTCACCTTCTGTCACCCCCTCATGAAATGATCTGCAACTTCCAACCTGCAGTACCATCTGACTTCAAAAAGACAAAGGAGGAGAGGGCAGCGAGCGGTGGAACTGCAAGGAAAGCTGTTTAATATCAACTGGAGTTGAGACCAAGGTTGAGTCCAGAGTCTCGTGTCAACATTGGGTCACTTGCTACAGTCTCCTACCAAAATGCTTTGTACATTTTAAAGCCCATGAAATGGAATCCCACGTTCTCCATGTTAACTGGGCACAAAGCTTTCTCTCTCAGCTGTGATCAATGGCAACCAGCGTGGCTGGGACTGCATGACATGCCAAGACACTCCCGTATTAACAGGCGGTTGTCATGATTCCACAGGCTGGAGTTTGGTACATGCCCCACCAGAACTGCCTGAACCGCCCACCCCAGCAGGAGGGGCACCAGCTCACCCCTATGAGGCAGTCTATTCTTCTCATACTTGCGGTGGGCAGCCTTTCACGACATCGGGGTCTTAGGACCATGTCTTAGACTCCATTTTCACCAGGAAATCTGATCCAAACACACATGACTCAGTGAGAAGCTGATTTCCAGTCCTCATCACAGGCCAGGGAGCTGCCTTTAAAAGAAGAAGCAGGGACTTCCCTGGTCAGGGAACTGGATCCCATGTCACAACTAAGAGATTCCACATTCTGCAACTAAGAACCAGGACAGCTGAATAAATACAATAAATATTTTTTTAAAAAAGAAAAGAAGGGGACCTCCTCTCATGAACTGTAGTGGTGTTTTCGAAACAATGAAATGAAGCCCCTAGCAGCACAAATAATCAAATGAAGGAAAAATATCATATGATGTATTCTATTTGGAGGGGTGGTGGGGGAGGCATCTTTTTTATCAGAGATAGCAGAGAACAACTGAATCTTCTCATAAAGGTCCTAAAACAATTAAAGGATGGGAGTAAGTGGACTGGGCTTCAGTTTCAAAGCCTGGGGCAGGTTTAGTTCAGTTGTTCAGTCGTGTCTGACTCTTTGCTACCCCACGGACTGAAGCATACCAGGCCTCCCTGTCCATCACCAACTCCCGGAGCTTACTCAAACTCACGTCCATTGAGTTGGTGATGCCATCCAACCATCTCATCCTCTGTCGTCCCCTTCTCCCACCTTCAATCTTTCCCAGCATCAGGGTCTTTTCAGATGAGTCAGTTCTTCACATCAGGTGGCCAAAGTATTGGAGTTTCAGCTTCAGCATCAGTCCTTCCAATGAGTATTCAGGACTGATTTCTTTATGATAGACTGATTGGATCTCCTTGCTGTCCAAGGGACTCTCCAGAGTCTTCTCCAATACCACAGTTCAAAAGCATCAATTTTTTGGCACTCAGCTTTCTTTATAGTCTGAATCTCACATCCATACATGACCACTGGAAAAACCATAGCTTTGACTAGACAGGCCCTTGTTGGCAAAGTAATGTCTCTGCTTTTTAATATGCTGTCTAGGTTGGTCATAACTTTTCTTCCAAGGAGCAAGCATCTTTTAATTTCATGGAGCAGGTAAGTCCTGCCAATGTCTGTCTGGCTGGAAGTTCAACTTGGAAATTCCAGAAAGTGTGAAGCCAAAGATACTCTCCACACACAGAAGCAGAAATAAGCCCCATTTTGAGGTACAGCAACACCGTTAGGACAAAACAGATTCACAAACCCTCAGCACACCCATTTTTGAAGAGCTCCAGGGAAAGGAAACTCTTGCATTATCAGCAAACCAGTGTTTCTCAAATGACAAGTCCCAACCTACTTTCAGAGGCCCGTGGGTTTGCTATATGGATTCTTAGGTCTATTGTTTCTACTGTGATGATAACATTTTAGAAATCATGTACAGTTGACCCTTGAAAACATGGGTTTGAGCTGAGCGGGTCCACTTATACACAGTATTTTTCAACAGAGATATTAGAAAGATTTTTGAAGATTTGCCAAGATTTAAAGACTCGCAGATAAACTGCATAGTCTAGAAATACTAAAAAATTAAGAAAAAGCTAGGGATGTCACAAATGTATAAAATAAATGTAGACACCCAAACATATGTGTTATCAGACTGTTTATGTCATTGGTAAGGTCAATAGTAGGTTATGAGCAGCTAAGTTTGGGGGGAGTGAAAAGTTATACACAGATTTTCAACTGGGAGGGAGGTTGGCGCTTCTTACCTCCATGTGATTCAAGGGGGGAGTATAATTATATTCTCTAGCATCTGAAGACTCAATAAAAAGTAAAGACGGCTTCATCATTTGGGTTCCCTGAATCCAAGCATGTAGATATCTTGATATAATGAGAGATTGATGAGGACTATGGGAAATAATCACTGATAAGGCAGTGACACCAGTGAGGCCCACCGGCCCCAAGGTGTGGCTCAAACAGATGTTTTCCAGCAACATGACCCAAGGAAAGTTGGGTCAGGGGAAGATGGGGTCAGCACGTGGATCACCAGCCAGGTATGTGGCAAGCTTGGGAGAAGCCAAGCTTCTTCTGCATATCACTGTGAGGAAAGGCTTGGTTTCATAAAAAACAGTGGCCACTGTGATAATTGACGATTCTGAATTGGGATAATGTTCTAAGTGTCTGATATGTAAACATCTTTTTTGCTTTTACTTTTATACGACCTGTAAGAACAAGGACTATATACCTAGTTTTAAGTTGGCTTATATTTAAGTCATATAAATATGAAAGTCATTTAAGTCGGCGCCAATGGGAGTCTTCGAGAAGCTTCCTTGGGTTCACTGCCGACATGCTAAGAAAGCCTGAGAGAGACTACTTTAACTCTGGGACACCTGTGGGCTGCAATCTTTCCTGCGATCAAAATGTACCAAGGGACAAAACTGCAGAGTTCTGAATTTTTGGGAGCCTCGAATCAACAATGCTGACTTGCAGGCTCGCCCTCTCGTGTCTCTGGGGTGCCCAGGACACAGACACGCCGCAGCCTAACCTCAGAGGAGAGAAGGCAGGCCGCACTTGGCGGAGCACGTGACTGGTACTCACACGAAGAAGGGCATCAGCTGGGTCAGGGTCTCCTTCTGGGGGCTGGCGGTAAACTCAGGGACTGCCTGGATGACTTTGTTCATGATGCTGCGCAGGTAGGTCTGCAGCTGCTTCCTGCGTTCCTCCACAAACTTGGCGTCCTGGGAAGACAGACAGACAGACAGGCATCCTCAGGTAGGCTTTCTGCTTTCCTCAACCACCCGGAGAACACGCGACCAACAATCTTCTCTACCCAGAGCAAGTGCAAGTGAGCCTCAGGCTTTACACGTGTGACCACACTTGGCAACAGGGGAGTTGCTCGTGATACTCCTACTGCGTGTGCGTGTGCGTGTGCGTGTGTGTGTGTTAGTCACTCAGCCGTGTCTGACTCTTTGTGATTCCATGGACTGTAGCCCCCCAGGCTCCTCTGTCCATGGGATTCTCCAGGCAAGAATACTGGAGTGGGTTGCCATGCCCATCTCCAGGGGATCTTCCCAACCCAAGGATCGAACCCCAGGTCTCTTGCATTGCAGGCAGATTCTTTACCATCTGAGCCACAAGGGAAGCCCCACTATTACTGCTAAGTGGGGGCAATGCGGGTTCATGAAATTTCCTACAGTGTAGTCCCAGGAACGAACGAAATCTCAGCACCTGCAACGTGCCAAGCGTGGCGCTGGGATCTGGGACAGACCATGAACACAAAGGGTCACTGTGGTGGCCCTGGTGGAGGAGATAAATAAATCCAGTGACCACACAGGCCAGCACACAGCGTCATTCATCACACTCAGCGTGCTACCCTCCAGAGGGGGTGCTTAATGTTGCCTTCATGGGAATTTTCTGAAATAGGAATCAGTCACCACTATTTAAGAAGGATTTCATTAATAAACAAATGTCACACTTTCTGAAAAACTAGGAGACATAGCGACACGGCCCCACTCCCAGGGCCACTCCAGGGGCGGGGGTCTGCTCGGTGTGGCCCCGAGGCAGGCACAGGGCCCCAGGTCCACGCTCAGAACCCTCCTGGCCCACACCCCCATGTCTGCCTGGCCCTTGTAGGCAGGGCTGGCTTCCAGGCATGCCCCAGGGTGAGAACTTGGACCCGTGTGGTAACCTGCTGTCCCCATGGTGAAAATCTGAATAATTTCCGCATGAGGGGCCCTACATCTGCCTGTTGCCATGGGCCCCACAGATCCCAGAGCCCCACCTGCTCATGTGCATCTGAATTGGCCGGGGGGCGGTGGGGAGAGGGGGCTGGCTTGGAATAAGGAAATCAGACCCGCGTTGGGGGTGGGGGACATCCTTCTTTGAGGAAGCGATGCTTCTTCCAGACTGGAGGCTGAGTCGGGTGAACAGGGCATGGCAGAGCGAGGGGACGGGAGGAACAGGGTTACTCATCCTCACTGGGACACGAGACGCACTCTCTGATGAGTCTCACATGACAAATGAGGGAACTGTGGCCCAGAGCGAGGCTGGGCTGCCCGCCCACAAGGCCCCACACCCAGAGCAGGACACCCATCACCCCCCTCTCCAACCGCCCCAGCCAGCCTGGGGCTCTGGAAGTCTGCAAAATGTGCCCACACACTCAGAGACACCTGAGGACAAGCCCTGTCCCCACAAGGCCCTGCCAAGAACCCGAGCACAGCCGGGTGATTCTTCAGTGCTGCCAGGTTTAGCAAATAAAAAGACACGATGTCCAGTGAAACCTGAATTTCAGATAAACAATGAATTTTTCAGTATTCATAACTCCATATTCAATAATTCATGACTCAATAATTTTTCAGTATTCAAGTATGGCTATACAATAAAACCTTTCCATGTAATATTTGGGACTCAGACTTGGAAATTATTCACTGTTTATCTGACATTCAGATTTGACGGGGTGCCCTGTATTTCATCTGCAACCCTCCTCCGGATGCCAGCGGGGAGGAAGGAACACAGAGCATCTGTTGCCCCCCCGGGGCCACTTCAAGGTCACAGCAAGGTCTTTTCTCCCTGAGCCACCCTCTGACGTAGTGCCTCAGCGGGACGTTTCTCCAGAGGGGAATGGGGCTCCAACACTGTGGCTGGCCGTCCAACTTGATTGCCAGCGTGGTCCCAGGTTGGGGCTGGAATCTCCTGCAGTGGGGGCAGTGAAGGCATAGGGCCAGGAGAACCACCGGGCTTCGCCCTAAGCTCAGCCACTTGGGCTCCGCTCACCCATCTGATGCCTGGGTCTGCTCTGCGGTCTCTAAGTTTCAACCCATCATAAGCAATTAGATGCTCCTCCTTGGGAAGCTGATTAATATGCCAGGTTAATGCTGAATGGAGCCACTCAGGTCTGGTTTTTAATCTGCACAAGAAACCCTCAAGGACAGCTTGAAAGGCTTTGTGGCAGGAAGGCAAGAAAGGGGCCCAGCAGTCCCGGAAGAACTCGTGGGGATTTCTCCTTTTTCAGAGGAATGATGCTCAAAACACTCTGAGCATCAAGGAGAGGGTGGGGATGGCTCCCCATGCAGCTTGGGGGGCCATGCTGGGCTACACGGTCCTGGGAGGGGAGGTTGGGAGGACCCCCAGATGAAGGTCAGAGGATCCCACCCAGGAGTCGAATCTGTCTGTCTGCAGTTGGGCTGCTTCTTGCCCAGGTCCCAGGGCCAACAGGGGCTTGGCAGAAAGGTTACCAACTGGAGGAATCCCACATCCTTGCCATGCACTGATTCCTCGAGCTCGCGAGTCCCTGGAAATCCCAGCCAGCTTCTGATAAAACCCAACATGGCAGCAATCTGAGTTTGATAGCCAAGCAATTTCTACTGAGCCGTTCAGAACAAGAGACGGGTATTTGTGGAGTCTTCATGCATGCTCTGCGCTCAGCGCTTTCCCAGCACCACATATTTCCAGCACAGTGGAGGCTCGGGAAGGGTAGGGAAATTGTCCGAGGTCTCAGGACCTGGATGCAGCTCAGCAGGGTCCCAGGTCATTGGCCAATGAGCAAGTGAGAGCTGGCTTCAATTCTGAAGACACTCTTCAATTTACAGAAGAAAAATCTATGGGTCCTTTAAAGCCCAAGCCATCTCCCAGTCAAGATGCAGTTCATAGAACTTGCACCTGCCTGTTGGTTGTAACAGAAGCAAGCCAGTCACACCCGAATGATGGAGGCGGGGTTAGGATGGTGGGGGTTGTCCTCAGACCATGAGCCTCTACCTGGACACACTGTCCTCAGATCTCAATCTCCTCCTGGGGGTTTGGATACCTTGAGTGGCCACACACAATTCAGCAGGATGCGGTGAGACTGCAAGATCTCAGAATACCTCAGTCTTTCTCGGGACTGTCATTTCATTTTTTAC
Source organism: Giraffa tippelskirchi (assembly GCF_054371585.1). Taxonomy (NCBI): domain Eukaryota; kingdom Metazoa; phylum Chordata; class Mammalia; order Artiodactyla; family Giraffidae; genus Giraffa; species Giraffa tippelskirchi. Next base: position 30,188,850 of record NC_137287.1, read on the forward strand.
TATGAAAGTTTCAAATTATGGCAGAAAGCAGTAGCACGCATGGTATAATGAACCCTCATGACCCTTTATCTAATAAAGTCTTAACCCTTTTCCATATTTCATCATTTTCACCTTTTTGCTAAGCTGGCTTAGAGTAAATTATAGTTATCATGATGTTTTATCCCCAAACACTTCAGGGTGTATTTCTAAAACACTAAGAACATTTTCCTATTGAACCACAATACTGAGGTCTCCTCTAATAAAATGAATGATAATGTGTTGGTGTTACCTCATACCTAGTGTATATTCAAACATCTGAATTTTCAAATGTGCCTACTGCTTATGGGATTTTTTTTTTAAAGGGTGGAGTCCATCCCAGAACAAAGCTGGCTATTCTCCAGCAGGTTGAATGCAGTCTGGTTCAGATCAGATTCCCCCTTGGGATTAGTGAGGTTCTGACCAAAAGTCCTATGGCCACAGGACTGGAAAAGGTCAGTTTTCATTCTAATCCCAAAGAAAAGGAATGCCAAAGAATGTTCAAAGTACTGCACAATTGCACTCATCTCACACGCTAGCAAAGTAATGCTCAAAATTCTCCAAGCCAGACTTTAACAGGACGTGAACCATGAACTTCCAAATGTTCAAGCTGGATTTAGAAAAGGCAGAGGAACCAGAGATCAAATTGCCAACATCCGCTGGATCATCGAAAAAGCAAGAGAGTTCCAGAAAAACATCTATTTCTGCTTTATTGACTATGCCAAAGCCTTTGACTGTGTGGATCACAACAAACTGTGGAAAATTCTGCAAGAGATGGGAATACCAGACCACCTGACCTGCCTTCTGAGAAATCTGAATGCGGGTCAAGAAGCAACAGTTAGAAATGGACATGGAACAACAGACGGGTTCCAAATCGGGAAAGGAGTACGTCAAGGCTGTATATTATCACCCTGCTTATTTAACTTCTATGCAGAGTACATCATGAGAAACACTGGGCTGGATGAAGCACAAGCTGGAATAAAGGTTGCCAGGAGAAATATCAATAACCTCAGATATGCAGATGACACCACACTTATGGCAGAAAGTGAAGAAGAACTAAAGAGCCTCTTGATGAAAGTGAAAGAGGAGAGTGAAAAAGCTGGCTTAAAACAACATTCAGGAAACTAAGATCATGGCATCTGGTCCCATCACTTCATGGGAAATAGATAGGGAAACAGTGGAAACAGTGATAGACTTTATTTTTTTGGGCTCCAAAATCACTGCAGATGGTGACTGCTGCCATGAAATTAAAAGACGCTTACTCCTTGGAAGAAAACTTATGACCAACCTAGACAGCACATTAAAAAGCAGAGACATTACTTTGCCAACAAAGGTTCGTCTAGTCAAGGCTATGGTTTTTCCAGTAGTCATGTATGGATGTGAGAGTTGGACTACAAAGAAAGCTGAGTGCTGAAGAATTGATGCTTTTGAACTGTGGTGTTAAAGAAGACTCTTGAGAGTCCCCTGGACAGCAAGGAGATCCAACCAGTCCATCCTGAAGGAAATCAGTCCTGAATATTCATTGCAAGGACTGATGCTGAAGGTGAAACTCCAATACTTAGGCCACCTGATGTGAAGAACTGACTCATATGAAAAGACTCTGATGCTGGGAAAGATTGAAGGCGAGAGAAGGGGACGACAGAGGATGAGATGGTTGGATGGCATCACTGACTCAATGGACATGAATTTGAGTAGGCTCCGGGAGTTGGTGATGGACAGGGAGGCCTGGGGTGCTGCAGTCCATGGGGCCGAAAAGAGTTGGATATGACTGAGTGACTGAACTCAACTGACCAAAAGGTGCAGATGGTGGTGCCTTTTCACCGCAAGCTGCTAGTGGGCTTGTGTGGCCTAACAACATGAAAACCAGGGTGCAGGGGCTTCCTAGGTGGTGCAGTGGTAAAGAATCCACCTGCCAATGCACGAGACACAAGAGATATTGGTTTGATCCCTGGGTTGGGATGATCCCCTGGAGAAGGAAATGGCAATCCACTCCAGTATTCTTGCCTGGAGAATCCCATGGACAGAGGAGCCTGGAGGGCTACAGTTCATACGGTCACAAAGAGTCGGACTACAACTGAGCACAGACAGATGGAGCTGCATCCAATACAGGTTCCTGGCCGCTCCTGAGAAGTGGCCCTCGACAGCTGGAAGCACAGGGCCACCATCCCAGCCGGCCTCCATGGGGACCCGACTTTGTACCACATGGTATTGCCCAAGGCCCTACAGACCCACCCAAGATCCACCCAGTGAGACGATCATGTTCCAGGTGATCACATTCCAGGTGACCTTCCAGAACAGCTTGCACTGCCACTGGCCAGCTCTATTGTCTGGCAGCTAAACCACTCAGAGCTGTGGTTCCTCATCTGCAAAATGGGGTAAGGGTGCTGTCTATGTCATTTGTGATAGCCTAAGCTAAGCGCCTGGTGGCCAGCATCGCCGGCCAGGCTCTGCGATGGATGCTGATGTCTCTGTATGTTCAGCCAGGATGCCTTTCCTCAGGGAGTTTCTCTGTGTGGGGACAGACTGGCAGACAGTAGTGCCCAGGCAGGGCAAGTGCTGGGAGGCTGTCATCCAGAGGTGAGCAAGGGAGAGTGTGGGAAGTTCATGTGAGAAACAGAGAGAAGGTTTCACTTGAGGAGCTGACTCCTAAAGGGGCTCTTCAGCATCTCTTGGAGGAGAGACACCCGTCAGGGGTCTAGGTGGGAGCCCTCAGTGCAGGAAGGACATGCCAGGTGGAGGGAACAGCAATACAGAGGCTGTAGGCAGAAGGAGTGTGGCTTATGGGAGCGGCAGAAGGCAGGCCAGCGGGGCTAGGCTCAGTGGCTCCCAGGAGCTGAGGCTGCAGCAGCAGGGGTTGGATGGCACACAGCCTCAAGGACTGTGAAAGAGGCCGCCAATGGAGGTGGGATGCAGGAAGTGCACTTAGAAAAACTGTTGGTGGCCAATGGGCTGTAGGCAGCCTGATGCAAAGAGACGCCCATGAACTCTGCCCCCTTGCCCAGAGTGCACAGCTCAGCCCTCAGCATGGTTCGCTGGAACCTTCTCGACGTGGCCGAGCTTGCCCTGCCAACCTCCTTTCACGTTACCCTACCCCTACCCCATCAACACACACCCCATATCCTAGTGTTCACTGCAGCTCCATAAACACTTGCTGTAAGAACATACAAATGTGGGGGGGGGGTTTAGGGGCGACAAGGCAGGCCACCAGAGAGAATGAGCCCAGACAAGAGATGACAAGCCTCCTGATGGGGAGAGACATGGAGAGAAGCAGCAGCAGGCCAGCTCCCTGGTCCCCAGCTCCCCCTGGGCAGGGAGTGAGAGGCAGACAATGAGTGAGCGAAGACGGGGGGGCTGGTCCTTTGGGGACCCCGTCTGTTACCTGGGCCCCCAGGGAAGAGACTGGTGTCCACATAGGGCCTGCCCCGCTGGACAGGGGCCAGCACTTAAAGGGCCATGGATCATACGTGAGCTTTCTGGTTGTGCTCCTGGGGCTGCCGCCAACATGCAGCATCAGCAGCGGTGGGCTGGATGGAAGCCCAGCTTGCGGAATGCGCCAGACGCCTCTGGTGGCCGCTTAATGAGTCCTCGCTGCCTGTGGCCCTGCAGTCATCTTGTGCGGCACTCTTAGCGTAATACTGTTGTCAGTTACGGTTGAGGACCAAGAGTAGCAAACGCAATTAGTCCTCACGGTAAAAAAGAACACTCAGGACTATTTTAATGGGGGTATTTTTTTTTCTCTCCTTCCCGAAAAGGTTAATTTTATTTTGAGCTTCAAGAAGATAAAGACGCCATCAAATGAAGAAGAGCTATTTTTAAAACGATGGAAGGATGTGAACAAGACAACGAGCTACCATCCCTAGACCCAGACCCCTGGCCCCCTGTACTTTCCCACTTGTTCTTTCTTGGGTCCTTCCTTACAACGGCGCCTCCTCGACCACACCCCGTCTCTCCAGGGGACTGTTCCCATGCATCTGCACTTCCAGAGTGCCTCTTCAGTCTCGTTTAAGTATATCGCAGTGATTTATACAATATACAGAAGGTCTTGTCCATCAAGGGCATCAGGCCCTGTCGATAGAGGCTATGGCAAGTCAGCTGATCTGACAGTGTCTCACTGGCTGGAGAATTCTAGAACTAGTTTCCCAAGGAGCCCAGCATCAGTGAACGACTTCAAGTTCTATTTTAGAGCCAACAACCCTGGTGGGATGTGCTGATGGTCAACTATCATTCATTTGTTTACTCAGTGATCTGGCCACAAATTAGTTCACTCATTCATGCAACAGATAGCCTACTGTGAACCGGGTGCTGTAGGGGAAGGAATAAATGAGTCTCGGATGCTGCCTTCACAGAGCTTACAGTCTATGGAAAAGACAGACTAATCAATAGTTACAAAAAGTGTGATGAGGCCAGGAACACACGTGATAAAGGTGCGCACAAGGTCTGCTGTGGGGGGTGTGGGGAGCACATGGGGGGCAGGCGGGCCTTTCCTGGGTTCATGTGATATAATAGTTACAGTAGCATCAGCAGCAGCAGGAAGAGGAGGTGTTACTATTAACACCTGTTAATAGAATGTTTACTGAACATTCTCCCTGCTGGGCGCTGGACTGAGCGCGTGCGTGCATGCTCAGCCGTGTCCGACTCTTCAACCTCACGGGCTGTAGCCCATCAGGCTTCTCTGTCCATGGGATTTTCCAGGCAAGAATACTAGAGTGGGTTGCCATTTCCTTCTTCAGGGGATCTTCCCAACCCAGGGATCGAACTCACATCTCCTGCACTGGCAGGTGGACTCCTTGCCATTCGCACCACCTGGCAAGACTGAGCACATTAAACGCTTTATTGGATTCACAGAGACCCACTGGGATAGATACTTGTTAGTATCCCCATGTCAGAGAGAGAAGCTGACACTCAGAGGGGTGGGGGTGAGGTGCAGTGTCCAGACATGTAACTGCTGAGGGGTGGAGACAGGACTCAGCCCCAGGAAGCCGAGATCTGCTCTGCTTTAAGAGAGAGGCAGTAAAGGGTGTTCTGCTCTTGAGAACCACCTAGAGAGTCCAAAGACCACAGCAGCTGGAGGGCTGTTCTGGGGAGACCATCACACATTTGGTAATGGAAAACCGAGGAGAAAAAGGGCCTGTCGCTGCTGCTTTAAGCACCCTGGACGGGGACTTCTGAGAGCAATGAAGGTGGGGCAGGAAGGATCCTCATAGCGGCTTCGCAAACATCACTGAGCCCCTTCAATAAGCGTCTCACTGGGTGTTTTTAGCAAGACTGCACAAAGTATCTTCACTTGCCTAACTCGGAAATAATAAAATCGCAACTTAAAAAAGGAAGCTCTCCTAATCTGTACACCGCGAGTGGGTCCCCAGAGGTCAGGACAGAGGTGCAGATGTTCACATCTGGGCCAAACAGGTGGGCGTGCCCTGGCTGTTTAAACGAGTCTGGTTTCCCAGGCTTTCTTCCAGGTAATCATCAGCTGGATAATTACCTGGAAAATCACAAGGCTTCCTTAGCTCAGCTGGTAAAGAACCTGCCTGCCATGCAGGAGACCCGGGGTTTGATCCCTGGGTTGGGAAGATCCCCTGGAGAAGGAAATGGCAATCCACTCCAGTATTCTGCCTGGAGAATTCCACAAACAGAAGAGCCTGGCGTGCTCCAGTCCATGGGGTTGCAAAGAGTCTTAACGACAAAACGCTTTCAACTTTCATCAGCTGGAAGGACCAGATGTGAATGAAGGGGGGAGGAGGAGGCCTTTATTTAGACCAGTTTGGGGGAGAGGGGAGGGTAGTGAGGGGTAAAGAAGGCCCATGTGTCTCTAAGGCATCCTTGCTGAGAATTTCAGGTCCCAAGCCCTGACAGACATCCACTAATTTAGAGACCAGAGCCACTGCTCCTCCTGCAGGGCCAGGGGAGCACACTCCTGTTAGCTGAATTACTTTACCCCCAGTGACTCAGCTTGGCCATCATTTACCAAGTAGCCTGGTGATGGGCTGGGATGAACAGAGACAGAGAGGAAACAGGTGTAGCCCTGTGGGGGTCAGCGTCTCCTGCTCCGAACATTTACTGAGTCCTGGGATGTTACAGTTGTCCACCCAAGCAAACATTTACCTGAAGCCTCCCCTGCCACGCCCAGTTAGTCCGAGTGAAAAAACACCCAGTTCTTGCCCTAAAGGCATGAACGGCCTCTCACTCATCCATACATTTGAGCATCCACCAAGCGGCAGAGTGGAGGGGCTTCCACTCGCTCATTCATACCTGCCCTGGACGCCCACCTCACTCCAGGGCCCGTGATGAGCAGGGCTGGAGAAGGTGAACAGGACGGCTGCCCTCATGGAGGTTGCCATCGAGAACCCCTTCCTTCTCCCAACACTGCTGGGCCAGACCCTGTGCTGGGGGCCCCCGAGATGAGATGACAAGTCCTGGTGTCGGCGGACACCACCAGGAGGTCAGGGCCAACACTGGCAGTGCAGGAGGAGAGCTCCTGGAGTGGGGGTGGCACGCCCTCTGAGCTGGGCTGCTGGGAATCAGCAAGCACAGGAAAGGAATCTGGAGGAAAGGAATCCGGATGGAGTGCCTGAGGGAAGCGAGGGGAGCCCTGGCTCAGGGGGTTGAGTGACATCCTCTCGGTGGGGGTGGGGGTGGGGGTGTGTGTGGGCTGAAGCAGTCAGGCTTTGGAGAGAGGCCAACGGTTAAGGCGTGAAGTCAGTGCAGAGGGTCTGGGGGAGACCAAGTGCACGCACTGGGGGTCTGGGAGGCCCAGAAGTCAAGACTCAGGGGAGGAACAGAAAGGCATTGATGGAGGACTTCCCTGGTGGTCCAGTGGCTAAGACTTTGCCTTCCAATGCAGGGGGTGCAGGTTTAATTCCCGGTAGAGGAGCTAAGATCCCTGGACTATAAAGCCAGCTCCTCTGTCTCCATCAATGGCACAGGCTAACACTCCCTGGGAAAGGCAAGGGGCTACTGAAAACAGAACTGCCTCCCCCATCGTATCTGAAATAGGACTTTCCACAAGACTCACAGCAAGATGCATGACTCTGCTGGCAGCCCCGAGGATCTGAGGGCTTCCGGGCGAGACGCTGCCTGTGGTGGGAAGAGAAAGGGCAGGTTCGAGAAGACACCACAGACCCCAAAGTCCTCCCCACACTTCCTTCATGAAAAACGCCAGGGGGCTTAGGGCTTGCATCAAATCTAAGCTTGCACTTCCTGTTGATCCAGGAGATCCTCCTCCTCTTGCTTAGAAAGCCCCCAGTGAGGCTATAGACAAGCCTCATGGCTCACAATACCTTACTGGCAAATAGGGAAAACAGATCAGATCCCCAAGGCTGGGCGGCTCAAGGAAGGAATACAATGTGGAAGAGTTTGAAGAGTGTAACTTAGCACTCGCATGATGTCCATGAATTACACTAAAAGTCAGAAGAGAAGGCGGATGCCGACCCCCACCTGCAATGAAAGGATCTCCACCTCACACCTGGACTGCAAACACAAGAAACAAAGCAAGTCTCTATTTCAGAAAAGGAACAGAAACTCCCACCCCCATCTCCAGGGCTCAACATACATTTACACTTTCCCCCATGTACTTCTCATAATGATCATAATAATTATTATAATACCATTTATTGTCAAGCTTACTGTGTGCTGTGCACTATGTGGAGTGTCCACCTGAATTATCTCAACAGACCCCTGCAACAGCTCTATGGAGTAGATACTAATATTCCCATTTTGCAGATGAAGAAACTGAGGCACCCAGAAATTAAGTACCTCCCCTAAAGTGACTGAGCTAGAGAGGAACAGAGCTGGGATTGTAGGGCCATGTCTGTCTGAGCTCAGCTCATAACCGCGGTGCTGTCCTGGTTCTTAGGGTCAACATATTCATAAACAGCAGGATCTCTACAGCTTTGCTAAACGGAATAAAAAAACAAAGTAGTCCTGCGGTTCATGTGGGGTGAACCAGATACCAGAGCTCTAAAAGCTCCCCTTGTGGCACAGCGCTATGTATTGTGGCTGGATAAGTCTCATCTTTCTATCACTGGAAGCTGCCTGTCAGTGGGAGGGGGGATTATGGACAGAAGCTTCAGAGCAGCCTCTGCAGCTCAAGAAGCACTGGATACAGGGACCTGTCCGCCCACAGGCGGGAGCCAGCCTGCAACGTCTCTTCCGCCCTCCGTGGTGCTGGTACAGGCTGGGTCCTAGATAGGACATGACAAATGATCTCCTAGCAGGAGAACAGAAGGCTCTGTCACAGTCAAAGCCTATTTTTCTCTGTTATTGACTTTGCAACCAAGGCAACCTGCAGGCTAGACAGCTGAGGTGGGGACGGGGGAAAGGCTGGTTCATGCATGTACTGGGAAAAACTCAGAGTGGGGCAGGGTGGGGGGAAGACTGTATCCACATGCAATTGTCTCTTCCCAGAGCTGCGAGCTCCAGTGTGGGAGGGGCCAGCAAGTAACACGGGCAACCACAGGTGCCAGTGGGGACAAGGTCAGCAGGAAAGATACAGCCACAACTTTAATCCCAGTAATTGTTGCCTCATGGGGAAGTGGGCCCACTGTTGCCAGATCACCTAGGTTTTTTTAAAGTGAAAACTCAGATTTTTAAATATTGAAAATCATAAAAGATTTAAAGTCCAGGTGGATCAAACAAAACAGAAGACAGGCCACAATTTCAGATGTCTGATCTAATGAGCTGCTCCTTAACTTAGAATGCTTTCCACAAATTTATGGAAGGAAGACCTAGGACCTGGGATTCTTTAGGAAAGCAGCATGGTGTATCCACAAGAACCCCTCAGAGCTGAGCTCAGCCCCGGCTATGGCTTAGCTGGGTGATCCCTGAGCAAGTTACTCCATCTCTCTGGACCTCAATTTCTCCACTCGTGCAGCACAGCCCAGGTGGCTCAGTGGGTAAAGAATTCACCTGCCAATGCAGGGGACATTAAGAAATGTGGGTTCGATCCCTGGGTGGGAAAGATCCCCTGGAGGAGGGCATGGCAACCTGCTCCTGTATTCTGGCCTGGAGAATCCTGTGAACAGAGAAGCCTGGTGGGCTACAGTTCATGGGGTCGTAAAAAGTCAGACATGACTGAAGTGACTTAGCACACAAGACCTAGAGGATTATTATGTGATCAAATGAGACGCTGTGTGCAAAACAAAAACCGCAGCTGTTCTCAACCCACGGTAGACATTCATTACACAGACATTTCCTTTTTTGAAGCAGTCACAATTCAGGTCTGTCTGCCTTTAAAACTACCATATTCTTTAGTCTGGCAGTATTTGGTCAAATTAAATATAGTATACTACATGACCCATTGTACTGTAAATCAGCTATACTTCAATAAAATTTAAAAAAAGAAATGGAATATATATAGTTTACTACACAGCCCTGCAATTCCACCCTGAGTACCTATCCTGAGAAATTCTCACACAGGACCCAAGGTCTCCCAAGGAGACCGATGGCTGTGCTGCTTTGAGTGGGAACAGTCAGGAGCCACTGGGAGGCATCTCCAGAGTAAAGGACAAGTGAATGTGGTGCGTGCTCCCCAAAATACACTGAACAGTCACAGAAGCAAAGTACAGGCTGACGCGGCCACATGAATAGAGCTGAACAGGCGGCTGAATGAAAAAAGTGAAAGGATGGAGACTAGGACCATGCCATGTAAGTAAATTAAAAATATGACTAATGCAACATATTCTAGAAGGGAACACACAAATTTACAGCTCTGAGACAAACATAATGGAGCAGCTATTTGTGGCAGCGAGAAGAGCTGATGGGAGAAGGGATGGTGAATGAACTTGAGGCTTCAGAGTGAACACTGAGATCCGTGCATCAGGAGCTGGGCAATAGCATGAACTCGCTGTTTTGTCTGGGAGGTCCAAAGAGGAAAATCAGAGAGGAGAAATGTATTTTCTCATTCTGCACTTGTTTAACGCCAGGACCTCCATCCATCAGATCCAAAGACCCTCATGGGATCCTGTGTTCCTATGTATCCTGCCCTGAAAAACTCCAACAAATTCAGAGGCTAAGACCAGAAATTCAGAGTGCCTGCATGTATTTTATGTCCCAGTCTCCCCTGAGGACTCCATGGGGCCTTACTCCCCTCCCTCCCTACTCCTCTATGCAACTGTTTTGCCTGTGGGGGCCCCAGACCACCACAGCAATTGCTGGGCAGACAGATGGCAACCACAGTCATTTCCCTACAATGCCCTGACCATTTCACAGTCTATTGCAAGTGTGATGGTCACATAGGGTCTGGTTTAGAGAAAGTTTTAATGGCAGCAACAGCAGCATTGTGTGGAGCCGTCTCTGACTGTCTTAATTGTAGTCTCTACGACCAGTATAAATCCTTAACTGCTGATGCCACAGCCTGAAATGGCTATTTGAGCAAAGAGAGGCATAATGGAGCCAAAACGTTAATGCCAGCCAGTGCGTGTCGAATGCCAGGACTTGAGTGGACACGGTTATGAGTGTTATTTCTGACCCCAACATTTCACAGATGAGGCTCAAAAATGTTAAGTGCTGGGCCCAGGATCACACAACTAAGGAGCAGTAGTGTCAGGATGGAACTGACTAGAGGACTGGTCTTCCTGTCGCTGGACCCAGCCACCACGCCCCCAGGGAGGCCCCTCCAGGTGGGACATGGCTGGGAGGAACAAGCAGGCTTCAACGCCAAGGAAGAGAAGGTGGCAAGGCGGCTGCATCCCTCCTGAGAGCCGGCAGACAGATGCCAACACCCGGCCCCGGCCACAAGGCAGGGACAAGGGGCACACACTCCACCCTCCAGGGCCCAGGCCTGATATGTGGGACACAAGAGCAACAGCGACGCTGGAGAAGCAGGATGCTCGGCACGCCACTGTGAGGGGGCTTTGGGGGCCTGTAGGGCCACTCCTCAGCTTTCAGGGGAAGCTGCCAACCTGGACTGTTAGGGGAAGTATCTCAGTTCTCATATCAGTTGGCAGCTAATTCACGTGCTTGACTATGGTGGTGCAGATGAAATCAAATATATCCACAGGCCATCCAGAAGCCAGAGGAAAAAAATCACTAGGTCATCAAACACAGATCTCTGCAAAATTAGTCCCCCCAAGCTATGTTACTGGTGGGGGGTGGGGTATGGATCCATGCTTCTGGGGGCCAAGCACCTTTCCAGAGACACAATCCAGACACCCCAGGAAGGGGTGGAGCCCAGCTCCGGAGCAGGGTTGGGGCTACACACTATGGTCTGCTCTGGACTCCTTCCCTTGATTACCCTGCTAGCGACCAAATGCCCAGCACACCCCCCACTGGGGCTAGACATTCAGAATAACAGGATTTTTCTTAACTCTCAAAACACACTACTTAGGGTGGTGATGGTATCTCCAATTTACAGGAAAGGCATGGAGACTCACAGAGATGAATTACTTTGCCTTTGGTCATGACAGAATGATCAGAGAAAGAATTTTTAAAATGAATTGATTATTTATTTATTTTTAGCTGCAATGGGTCTTCATTGCTGCAAGCGGGTTTTTCTCTAGTTGCAGTAAGTGGGGACAACTCTCTAGTTGTGATGTGAGGGCTTCTCATTGTGGTGGCTTCTCTTGTTGCAGAGCACAGGCTTAGTTGCCTTGCAACATGTGGGATCTTCTGGGACCAGGGATCGAACCTGTGTCTTCTGCATTGGCAGGCGGATTCTTAACCACTGGACCACCAGGAAGTCCCAGGGATAGAATTTGAACTTAGGTCCAGCGAACTTCCAGGGACTCGGTTGTCTTACACTGTTCTTTGTCTACACAGGGGAAGGTTACAAAAAATCCATTTGATTCAGAAACTCAGACTGACCTCTACCACGAGCCTGCTGCACCACTAGGAAGGATAAGGAGGAAGAGGTCAGGGCCAGGCCGTCTGAGTTTAATGCAAACCGGAACTGTTTTATCTACAATGCTTCTGACACCAATTGTGTGGAGGTTTTTCTTCTACACCAACAACCAATTCTCAAACTTTCTGGACACAAACTTAGTGTCCAGCAACTCAACTCAATTCTGACACCACTACCTGAGATTAGTGTCAGACTTCACAGGTCAAGGGCTCAGTCCCATGAGACTGTCCTCGCTTCAGATGCCAAGTCCAAGTCCAAGCTACTGGTACATCTGACCAACCAGCTATAAATCGGTGGTTCCCACGACACCCTTGTCTGGTTCGACAATTTGTTAGAACAGCTCACAGAACTCAGGAAAACAGCTTACATACTGTTACCAGTTTATTACAAATGATACGACTCAAGAACAGCCAAATGGAATAGACGCAGAGGACAAGGTACTGGTGAGGGGATGAGGCTTCCCTGCCCTCTCTGGGTGCACCACCTTCCCAGCACCTCAACTGTAAAAATGATAGTTCCTCAGTCGTGTCCAACTCTTTGGAGCCTGTGGGCTGTAGCCCGCCAGACTCCTCTGTCCACGGGATTTCACAGGCAAGAATACTGGAGTGGGTTGCCATCCCCTCCTCCAGGGGATCTTCCTGACCCAGGGATTGTAACGGGGTTTCCTGCATTGCAGGCAGATTCTTTACTGTCTAAGCCATCAGGGACGCTCCTTAGCACCTCAAAATGTCTGCCAATTCAGAAGCTCTCCAAACTTCAGGGTTTAGGATTTTTTTTGGAGATTCCATTAAACAGCAATGATTGAGTAAATGATTGCCCGTTGGTGATAACTCAATCTGTAGCCATTCTCCCTCCCCAGAAGCTAAAGGTTCCAACCTTCTAATCATGCCTTGGTCCTTCTGGGGACCAGACCCCATCCTCAAGCTATCTGAGGGCTCCAGCCACTAGTCATTTCATTACCGTACAAAAACCTACTCTTATCGAGCCACAATTTCTAAGGGTCTTAGAAGCTCTTGTGTCAGATCCAATAGTGTCACAAAAGCTGCTCCTTTCTCCTCCTCACTCAGCAGATTACAAGGGGTTTGGGAGTTTTCTGCCAGGAACCAGGGACAAAGAGCAAATATGTATTTCTTATTATATCACAGTATCATAAAACCAAACGGATAAGATGACGTTGGGAGGATCAAGGGATTATCTTAAAGTTTTACTTGGGAATTTGATTTACACTGGACAAGGTCTCTGGAGTTTCCTTTCCTGAAGAACACTAAAAATAAAGTCAGAGTCAAATAAGGAACCGCAAGTCAAGACATGCCCCAACTCGGGGTCTTAGTTTCTGTGTCTGTAAAATGCGAGTGGGTGCTGTCATCATGCCCTGACTCAACCAATATGACATGCGAGGCGCGGTGTCAGGAGTTGGGATCCAGTGGCGGCTAAGGCTACAGCACAGAAAGTTGGTGCTCACAAAATATCTACAGGATCTGTCCCATTTCTCAGTCACCTCTGCAGGGAGGCGGGGCACCAGGACGAGTTCTGGCCAACGGGCAGCGGATGAGAGTGGTCCCTGCCAGTTCCAGGTGGGGGCGGCTCAGGGCTGGTGTGTCTCCCCCATCCCTCTCTGCAGGGAGAGCTGCAATGAACTGGGGGCCATTCCTTTTCCCTCCTCCTTTTTTCTCTTGAACTTCCTTCAAAATGTGCTCTGTCCTTCTCCCTTTCGGCCTCAGATGACCTGCTGATGGCAGAACAGCTGTGGCCAAGCCTACCGCCCAGATGGAGGCCACTGAAGCACAGACCCGCCTGGCAGCCAAGATTTAATCCAGGCTCCTCAACTCAGAGCCAGTGAGAACCAAAGGGCCTTATGAAGTCTCGTGGAGTTCGGGGGTCTTCAAAGGAGGTTCCTGCAGGGCTCCCGGGAAGTGTCTCAAGTAGGGGCTGCAACCGGAGAATGAGGGGAAGCTCTAATTCAACAAGCAGCGCCCCCTTTGTCTGTTGAGAGTGATGTGGATGGTGATGCTGGTGATAACAAGAGCAGCCATGGACTCAGAGCGCACTCCCTGCTGGGCTCAATGTTAAATAGTTTTCATATATTATTGGGTCTAATCCTCATACTCTGGGTGGTGGGCACTCCTGACCACAAACATCAGACACTAAGACTAACAATGGGGACGTCCCTGATAGTCTAGTGGTTAAGACTCAGCGCTTCCACTGCAGGGGATGTGGGTTTGAACCAGGTCAGGGAACTAAGATCTCACATGCCCTGCGGTGCGGTCAAATAAAATAAAGAAAGAAGTGATGTAAAAAAATTGCTTAGGATTTTAGAGCTAAGGAGACATGATGAAAGGAGAAACTGATTCTGCCAGGAGTCAAGGTGCTCATGCTCTGTCGCTGAGTTGTGTTCAATTCTCTGTGACCCCATGGACTGTAGCCCCTCGGCCCCCCACAGGCTCCTCTGTCCATGGAATTCTCCAGGTAAGAAAACTGGAGTGCATTGCCATTTCCTCCTCCAGGGGATCTTCCCAGAGAGTTATATATATGAATGACCAGCAAGGAACAAACTGAGAGTGCAGGGTTTAAATTTGTGGCAGCAGCGAGCTCTGCCCCAGCTAACATGTGGAGAAAGGGATGAGCTAGTGGCCTCTGTTCTACCCTGGTCACTGGTGTCCAGCCATGGGACCCCGGGGCCAGTGCGCAAATACCAGGAACTCTGCACAGCAGTAAAGATGCTCCTCCTCTGACACATACAAAATCCAGCATAAACTGAGGGTTTGCTCTGTGCCACACCTTGTACCAGCGCTTTGAATTGGTGGTGAAGAACCTGAGCTGGTCAGACCACCTGGGTTTGAAGCCCAGCTCTACCACATACTAGATCTGTGGTCTTGGAACAGTTACTTCAGTTTTATCATCTCTGAGAGAGGGATGATAGTAGGAGTTGCAGCCCCTGGCACAAAGTGAGCACTCAGTCTGTGTCAGCTGAGACCATTGTCATGATCCTCACTGTGCTGTTTAATTCCACAAATAACCTATGGGTTCAGCATGGTAATTATCCCCACTGGCTGATAAGCACACAAAATATGGTCTTCATGCTCTAAAAAGACAAATGAATGCAAAACCGAGGGATGATTAGAAGCAACTTATATGTGTTGTGATGATCAGCCTCAGGAAAGAGACCAGAGCAATGAATGGGTTTTGGCTGGATTTGGTGCCATGTCGGGGAGGGAGGTGTGGTTAGTGGAAGTTTTCCAGGCAGGAGACCCCATCTCCCCAGCTAACTCTTCAATACTACCATTTACTGATCAGAGTTGAGGTTCTTAAACCAGCCTTGTCTGAAGCCCTTGATGAAGCCTTGATGTCTTTTGTTGTTCAGTTGCTCAGTTGTGTCTGACTCTTTGCAACCCCATGGACTGCAGCACGCCAGGCTTCCCTGTCCTTCACTATCTCTTGGAGCTTGCTCAAACTCATGTCCATTGAGTCGATGATGCTATCCAACCATCTTGTCCTCTGTCTCCCTCTTCTCCTCCTGCCCTCAAGCTTTCCCAACATCAGGGTCTTTTCCAATGACTCTTAAGCCTTTGATAAACATAAGATTCAAAAAAAAAAAACCAAAACAAAACGCCTTTTTGTATGCTAAGATGCCCTGGATTTCAGTGATTTCTTTTCATCTCTTCTTCCCTGGGGTAATCAAGTGGACAATGGCCTTTGGAATCCTGGCTCCACTGCCTCTATATCCTTTAGATGCCTTTACTGAGGCTGAGATTGTAAGAATTTATAATAGGTGATTTTTCTTCTTTTCTCCTTTCTTATTTTTGCCTGTCCAGCGACCATCCCCTCCATGGCTCTGTTAAGAAGACTAAAATAATCCTTTCAAAGATCTCCTGTTCCTCACTTTCAGTTCACAGAGGCAGGGAAGGGCTGCCCTCACCACCCACCCCTCCAGCCCCAGAAGCAGGCTCACATGAGACAGGTCCAGCAACTGCAAGTTCCCTCTAGTCACAGACACTGGCTCAAGAATGAGCACAAAAACAAAAGAAGCACAAGATGTGTACTCCAGAAACTACAAAACATTGTTGAAAGACACCAAAGAAGACCTAAATAAATGAAAAACATCCCATGTTCATAAAAAGGAAGGCTTACTATTATAACGATGATGAGTCCTGACATTGATCTACAGATCCAATGAAATTTCTTACAAAAATTCCAGTTGCTCCTTTTTTTTTTTTTTTTAACAGAATTGACAAGCTTACCCTAAAATTCATATGGAGGGACTTCCCTGGTGATCCAGAGGCTAAGACTCCATGCTCCTGTTGCAGGGAGCCCAAGTTCGATCCCTGATCAGAGATCTAGATCCCACATGCTGCAACTGAAGATCCCATGTGCCACAGCTAAGACTTGGCGTGGCCAAATAAATAAATAAATAATTCATGTAGATGCTGAAGGGACCCAGAAGGGCCAAACTCTCTTGAACAAGAAGAGCAAAGCTGGAGGATTCATGTCTCCACTCCAAAACTTAATACAAAAGCTACAGTAATCAAGACAGAATGGTACTGCCATGAGGATAGGTATTTAGATCAATGGGAAAAAGCTGGAAGTCCAGAAATGAACTCTCACACTTCTAGTCAATTGATTTTCCACCAGGATGACAAGACAACTGAACGGGGGTGTGAACTATCTTTTCAGCAAATGGTACTAGGACAGCTGGATAGCCACGTCAAAGAATGAAATTTGTTGTTGTTTTTCAGTTGCTCAGTCGTGTCTGACTCTTGGCAACCCCATAGCCTGCAGCACGCCAGGCTATCCTGTTCTTCACCATCTCCCGGAGCTTGCTCAAACTCATGTCCATTGAGTTGGTGATGCTATTTTACCGTCTCATCCTCTGCCACCCCCTTCTCCTGTTGCCTTCATCTTTCCCAGCATCAGGGTCGTTTCCAATGAGTCAGCTCTTCTCATCAGGTGGCCAGAGTATTGGAGCTTCAGCATCAGTCCTTTCAATGAATATTCAGGGTTGATTTCCTTTAGGATTGACTGGTTTGATCTCCTTCCAGTCCAAGGGACTCTCAAGAGTCTCCTGCAGCACCACAGTTCGAAAGCATCAATTATTGGGTGCTCAGCCTTCTTTTTGGTCCAACTCTCACATCCACACATGACTGCTGGAAAAGCCATAGCTTTGACTATACGCACCTTTGTTGGCAAAGTAATGTCTCTGCTTTTTAACATGCTTTCTAGGTTTGTCATAGCTTTTATTCCAAGGAGCATGTGTCTTTAAATTTAATGGCTGCAGTCATCATCCACAGTGATTTTGGAGCCCAAGAAAATAAATATATTTAAATTTTAAATAAATTAAAAGACACTTGCTCCTTGGAAGAAAAACTGACAAACCTAGAAAGCATATTAAAAAGCAGAGAAATTACTTTCCTGACAAAGGTCTGTATAGTCAAAGCTATGGCTTTTCCAGTAGTCATGTGTGGATGTGAGAGTTGGACTATAAAGAAGACTGAACACTGAAGAATTCATGCTTTTGAATTGTGGTGCTGCAGAAGACTCTTGAGAGTCCCTTGGACTGCAAGGAGATAAACCAGTCAATACTAAAGGAAATCAGTCCTGAATATTCATTGGAAGGACTGATGCTGAAGCTGAAACTCCAATACTTTGGCCATCTGATGCGAAGAACTGACTCACTGGAAAAGATGGAATTCTGGGAAAAGATAGAAGGCAGAAGGAGATGGGGACAACAGAGGACGAGATGCCATCCAACCAGGATGGTATCACTGACTCAAAGGACATGAGTTTGTGCAAGTTCCAGGAGATAGTGAAGGACAGGGTAGCCTGGTGTGCTACAGTCCATGGGGTTGCAAAGAGTCAGACATGACTGAATGACTGAACAACAACAAAGAAAATAAAGTCTGTCACTGTTTCCACTGTTTCCCCATCTGAAATTAGACCATTTCTTTAAACCACATAAATTATCTCCAAATGAATCACAAAACTAAATGCAAGCACTAAAACTATAAAACCGCTAGAAGAAATCGGGAATAAATCTTTGGGTGGTTAGGCAAAGCTTTCTTATATACATCAAAAAGCATACGGAACAAAAGAAAGAATAAGCACATTGGATTTCGTCATAATTAAGAACTTGTTTTCTGGAAAGGACATCAAGAAAGTGAAAAGGCAACTCTGAATGAAAGAAAATATTTGTAAATCATCAATCTGATAAGGGACTTATATCTAAAACACATAAAGAACTACTGCAACTCAACAATAAAAAGACAACCCAACTTTAAAATGCTAAGCATCTGAATAGGTATTTCTCCAAAGAAGAGATACAAAGAAGATAAGGACATAAAAAAAATGCTCATTATCTTTAGTCATTAGAGAAACACAAATTAAACCACAATGTGGTATCACTTCATAGCCATCAGGGTGGTGTTTTAAAAAAACAAATAATAGTAAGTGTTGGTAAGAATCTGGAGAAATCAGAACCCTGATACAATGCTGATGCGGATATAAAATGGTGCAGTCACTTTGGAAAACAAACAGTTTTTCAAGGTGTGAAACACAGAATCACCATATGATCTAGCAATTCCACTCCTGGGTGGAATGAAATGAAACAAGAGTATGAAACGAAAGAGAAAGGAAAACATACGCCCACACAAACACTCAGCTTTGTCCATAGTATTATTATTCATCATAGCCAGAAAGTGGAAAGCCAAACGTCTATCAACTGTTGATAGACACAATGTGGTATATCTATACA
Organism: Giraffa tippelskirchi; assembly: GCF_054371585.1. Lineage (NCBI taxonomy): Eukaryota > Metazoa > Chordata > Mammalia > Artiodactyla > Giraffidae > Giraffa > Giraffa tippelskirchi. The sequence goes on from NC_137287.1 coordinate 30,207,446, forward strand.
ACGGAACAGTATTTGGCAGTAAAAAGGAACATGTGGTAGGACTTCCCTGTTGTGCAGCAGTTAAGAATTCGAGTTACAATGCATGAGATGCAGGTTAGCTCCCGAGTTGGGGAACTAAGATCCCACCTGCCCCAGAGCAATCAACCCCTCAAGCCACAACTAGCCAGCCTGTCTGCTGCAACTACTGAAGCCCGTTTCACTGCAATGAAAGATCCTGCATGATGCAATGACGATTCGGTGTGCTGCAACTAAGACCCAACAGAGCCAAATAAATGAAACGAATAAATACATTTTAAAAAAATGAATGCAGTGTTGATGTATAACACAGACGAACCTTGAAAACATGCTTCTGTGAAGTCACAGAAGACTACATAGTATATGACTCCATTTACATATGATAATATTTCCAGAACAGGCAAACCTGTAGACAAAAAAAGTAGATTAAAGCTATTTTAAAAAAACGAATGAGCACATCATCCAGACAGACTAATGAAATTTAATTTCAGAATTTTTGCTGTAACTGCTAGAAAAGGAGCTCTTTCTTCTGAGACTGTTGTCGGGATGACAGATGCCTAGAACTGCAGGTCTGTCTTGGACAATACCTGTCGGGAAAGAAGCCAGCACAGAGAAAGCAAGGGAGAGAGGGAAGGAGGGGGAGGGAGAGACCAGTTCTGATGGGGTCCTATGAGCCCTGGACCAGCGATGTCTGAAGCTGCAATCCATTCCTGCTCTCTCCAACCACATAAATCAAATTCCTCTCATGCCTTTGCCAGTCTGGGAGGGTCTTTGCTCAGTTCCTCACTGCACCTGTGGTTCTTTCCTTGGCACCCTGCACTCACTGTTCAGGTCACTCCTTCCCTGGGTTTTTCAAACTGGAGCCCCAACCTGCCCCCAAACCCCCAACTCTCCCAGGGCCCAGGCTTATCCAAAAATTCTCCGCCTTCTGCAGGCAGCAGCCCCCATCAGCCTCACAGCGCTTCTTTTTAGCCAAAGACACTGTCCGCACCCGCACCGCACCTGGAGCAGGGCTCTGTAACTCAGCTGCTTAAAAATAAACATGAGCTGTGCTATTCCCAACAAGTTTTCTCACCCTATTAATTATTTAGCCAGCACCTGCTTGTACAAAAAAGGAACTTGGTGGGGAAGGGACGGGGGAAGGGCCTGGAAAGAGCGAGGCTGCTGAAAACAGCAGAGGAGCGGGGTGGCCCTCCACCAGGACTGGGAGCAACAGGGGTGGCAGAGAGACAGACCCTGGGGACGTGAGGGGGACGCTGGGAGGGCTCTCTGTGAGGCCTTGGGGAAGTCCTGCCATCCCCTCGTCAGAACTATGCCTTTAAATTCATGAACCAAGATACACAGAATTCAAAAGAAAGCACATATATTTTAAGCACAGCTGTCACATTTGGGATAAGCGGTGCAAGTGTTTCTTTGTTGTTTAGTTGCTAAGTCGTGTCCGACTCTTTGCGGCTCCATGGACTGTAGCTCACCAGGTTCCTCTGTCCATGGGATTTTCCAGGCAAGAATACTGGAGTGGGTTGCCATTTCCCTCTCCAGGGGATCTTCCCAACCCAGGGATTGAACCCATGGCTCCTGCATTGGCAGGTGGATTCTCTCCCACTGAGCCACCTGGGACGTCCAAGTGTTTCTTTGCTGGGACATAAATAACAAGATGGAGTGGCAGGTCTGATCACTACCTTTAAAGTGGTGATGCGCTTTAGGACAGTAAGCCATCTGCAGCAACTGTCACGTGATTGGATAATACACTTGATTTCTATGGGGACAAAGTCACAGATGATACAACTCCTGTTATGGTTTGTAGCCTAACTTCATGTGTCAGTTAGATATTAGTGAAAATAAAGGTGTGATCCTTGTTCACTGATCGCCTGGGTTTTATCCTCAGACCTCAGGGTAAGAACTCCCAGGCTAGATCAGGGTGAGCCCTGGAGCAGGCCACTCTGAGCCAGTGTCCCTACTGGTACAGTGGGCTGGGGATGGCGCCCTGCCCACTGTGGGGAGGGGAGGGGAGTGAGGAGGTGGGGGAGTGGCGTTAAGAGATTGTGGCCAGGAGACCCAGGAGATGGCTTAGCACCGGCCACCACCAGCAACTCCCGAGCTCTCACTATGGGCCAAGCATGTTCTGGTTACCCCCTCTTAATCCGTGTAGCAACCTCAAGAAGAAGATGCCAATGCGTGAGGGCACCAAGGCACAGCAAGGTGATGGGCTGGTTTACACTGTTATCAGGGTTCAGACTCAAGTTCAAACTCAGGGCACCCCAGACCCATGCTCTCTTCCACCGCCTCTTACACCCACTGCTCCCAGAGACCTAAGGGAGATAAACACCCAGAGGCTGAAGTCAGACATGATTTAGAACTCGAGGCCTTGGTTCCAAACCTTGCATGTAGATAAGGAACACATTTTCACCCTGGGTCAGGCAGTCCTGAGCCTGGAGACAACCCAGACTCTAAACAGTAAGTAGGTGAAATGTATTTATGCTTTATGAAACATATCAATGGAATGTGTTTAAATGCATCTTTATATTACTTGCATATAGTATTCTCACACTGATTTGTTGTATGGTAGTTCAGTTTTTAAGACATTCTCCTAGATCTATGCATCATTTATTTTCACAAGTATTTTCCAGTGTGGTAGAATAAAAAAATGGTTGTAATCTTAAATTAAAACTGTAAAAATTACTTATATAATATTCTGAAAGCTACTCTTTGGAAAAGTACGATTATTATGGCTGCTGTCATCTCTTGTTCACTCTGTCTTTTTAATTACAAAAAATGTCTTCATTTCTGACCCTAAGTTTTCACCAGGAACTAGGATCTTTCCATCCCAAAGAGAGGAAATGCTGCATGAGCTGAGAAGAGAAGAGCTTCTGACCCAGGACTCGGCGCAGAGCTGCCTGCAGGCCTGCGTTTTTTGCTGCCTCTGCCTGGAGCAGGCTTTCTGAGTTGTGTCTGACTAACTGCTACACAACTCCTGTATTTCAGTTTAAACATCCCTGCCTGGACCCCTTGACTAGATCAGACCCTCTTCGTTATAGCTCTCTGTGCTGTTCCTACATAAGAGCTCATAAAAGTACTTGAAAGTACCTTTATACGTTTGTTTGTTAATGTCTGTCTCTGCTGATCTAAAAGTGCCACCAGAGCAGGGACCACATCTTTCTTTCCCTACTGACTTAACACAACTGCTAAAAAACAAAACAAAACACAACTGCTTAATGAATACAAAGGGTAATCATATGGGAAGAAGAAAAAGCAAACGAGGACTGAGCCAGCCTGTTTCCAGGGAACTTCCTGTTTCAACCTAGGAGGTCAAGACTGGACACGGACACATCCTGATGTACTGATTTAACACATGGTGACTCTGCCCACTGACAGGTATGACTCAGAGTCTGACCACTTGAGAACTCAAGCAGCAATTTTCCCCCTAGAGGGGAACAGGAAGGAGTGAGGAAGAGCCCTGCTGGAAGGATCCAGGTCAGACAGTGAACAACAAAAACCCCTGGAACACTGTTTCTCAAACTTTCGTGTGTACAAACTCGCCTGGCAAGTCTGTTAAACACACAGATTCTGATTCAGCTAGAACCTGGGGGGTAGGGAGGATGGGGCTGAGTTTCCACATTTCTAACAGGCGACCAGGTGAGGCGATGCAGATGGTGCAAGAAACACACCTTAAGTGGTGAGATCTTTAGAAAGAATAGATATGACACAGAATCTGAAACCATCCTTTGAGGTCCTACTTGATATCATTAATGTTAAACTGGATTTTGGCTGGAGACCATGGCCCAGAAGCACAAGGTTGAGAGTAAGGGAGCCTGCTGAGACCATAAGGAGAAGTGGACTCATCAGACGTTCCAATCCTGACTCTCTGAACACCTTATCATGTGACCTCGGGCAATTGGTTTCCTCTTCCTCGGCCTTTGGCCAGTGGCTTCCATCTCTGATCTGCAGAGCGGCTGGGTCAACACTTTCCAAGCATAAAAAACATACACATAGATTCTCAGGTTTCACCCTTACAGATTCTAATTCAGTAGGTCTGAGGTGTGGTCTGAGTATCTGAATGTGTTTAAACCCAATGATTCAGATACATATCCAGAGTGGGAAACCATCAAGTAACTGACAACCGCCGTGGAACTCTCCATGGTGCCAACCAGTGTCAGGCAATGTGGACTAAACACAGATCCCTGGGAGGTAATACGGCTCCCCAGGGGGTGCAGTGGTAAACAAAACACCTGCCAATGCAGGAGACAAAAGAGACTTGGGTTCAACCCCTAGGTCGGGGTGAGCCACTGGAGGAAGAAATGGCAACTCACTCCAGTGTTCTTTCCTGGAGAATCCCATGGACAGAGGAACCTGGAGGACTACAGACCATGGGGTCCAAAGCGTCAGACATGACTGAGCACACATGCATGGGAGGTGATAACTTTCCACCCTGTTTGAGAATCTGAACAGACGCAGCCATCTTTTGTCCTGTTCCATTACCAGTATTACTGGCACACCATCAGCCATCTGGTGCACAGCAGTGATGCCTCATCTAAGGAAGAGGGAAAACAGTAATGCCCTGTTATTTACAAAATCCATGCACTTGAGGTGTCTGCGATAGTCCCCAAAGCAATGCTGAGGGACATGATTTACAGCTCTCCAGATCTGTCTGAGCACTGAGGGGAAGTCCCAGATAGCAAAACTGCCCCTTATTTGATGCTCTGATTTGAAGAATGCCTGTGTGAAACTCCAGTCTGCACTCTGCGGGGATTCCCCACTGTAAGAAGAGGAATAAGCAGAGGGCGAGGGGAGAGGACAAAAGCCGGAAATGAGGATTAAGCAGGATGCCAGGGTGGCCCGGCTGGCTCATTTTTCTAGCTTCCCCCAAAGATGTATGTACCTGTCCAAAACGAATTACAGATCCATTACCCATACACGGAGCCGCTTCAAACATCAAGCAGCAGAAGGTCAAGTCCAAATGATAGTCCATTGCTAGCTGAAAACCTACTACCTCTCTATTTTTACCCTTGTCTTTCAAAGGGAGCTGGGTAATTTTACTTTGGTTGGCAGCACTGTGCAAAAAAATATATATATATATTTGTTTTTGTACTTTGCTGAAGAAATTCCATACTGCTCAGTTCATAACTTAATACCTCCTCTGACCTGGGTAACCTTCCCCAGAACAGTTTTCGAGGACAGTTCTAGCATTAAATCTGTTTGACCTAGTGTGTTATTCAGGGATCAGAAGCTATCTATGTTTGTTTAAGCAGACATTGTCTGTCTGGCGTTAAATCTGCTTGACCTAGCATGTTATTCAGAGATCAGAAACTATATGTTTGTTTCAGCAGACTTCATCTGTCCTCCCTCCTCATGCCCTCCTCTTCCCAAATTGTAAGCTCTGTGCAAGCAGGGCCCTTATCTATTTAGCGTCAGTGGTTGGCACATAGTAGGTGCTCAAGAAAGATTTGTTGAATGAATGAGTGAGCGAATGCATGATGCTCCTCTCAAGAAGTCTGCAGACCTCTGGGCATTTCTCTGGGCCAGTCTCTCCTGCTGTTCATCCTCCACACGGCTTCAAGAAGCCGGAGGAGTGGAGCTGCTCCAGGAACTCTGGCTTCCAAAGTGCTGTTTCCTTTGCCTGGAATTCCCCATCCCACTCAACAGCAGGACCCTGCTCATCCTTCAGGGCACACCTCTGTTCTGAAGCTTGTCTGATCTCTCTCTTTTCCTTCTGCCCCAGGCTGGTCCCCCTGCTGTTTCGTCTACACACTCCCCAAGCCCTTTACTGGTTACAGTGCTATAATCTTCCCCTGGGGAAAAATCAACCTTTTCCCACTCTCAGATCACAGGGCTGGGATGGGATTAATTCCACCCCTTGACTCCAGGCTGAGCACACGACCTGGCCAATCATACTCATTACTATTGACCCTGGAATAGGCACAGGACTCAAACTGGGCCAGTGAGTGTCAGAGCCAAGACCAGAACACTGAAAGGAGATTGGCTCTTTCTGCCTGAGCTGCTAAGGGGATACAGAGAAAGCCTGGAGCTGGGTGACCATCTTTGCCAAGAGAGGGGAGCCTGCCTACAAGTGCAGCCAACTCAGAAAAAAAGCAGGTGGAGAGAGAAACAGACAGGTAGACAGATAAGAAGCAAGAGGGTGCATGAGCAAAAGAGAAGACGATTGGCGAAAATATTGGCCTCTGATGATGTCATTGAGCTCCTGAATCCAGCCATTCCTGAAGTCAGCTCTCGACTTCTATGTTACACAAGCCAACAAATACTCTTTTTAAATTAAAAATAGCTTGATTTGGGTTTTTTTTTCACTTGCAGTGGAAAGCATCCTAGATGATATACCCTCCCATCTGCACCCACAGAAACCCTGATTGAACCTCCCCCATAGTACGATAAAGGACAGAAATGGTATGGACCTAACAGAAACAGAAGATATTAAGAAGAGGTGGCAAGAATACACAGAAGAACTGTACAAAAAAGATCTTCACGACCCAGATAATCACGATGGTGTGATCACTCACCTAGAGCCAGACATCCTGGAATGGGAAGTCAAGTGGGCCTTAGAAAGCATCACCACGAACAAAGCTAGTGGAGGTGATGGAACTCCAGTTGAGCTATTTCAAATCCTCAAAGATGATGCTGTGAAAGTGCTGCACTCAATATGCCAGCAAATATGGAAAACTCAGCAGTGGCCACAGGACTGGACAAGGTCAGTTTTCATTCCAATCCCTAAGAAAGGCAAGGCCGAAGAATGCTCAAACTACCGCACAATTGCACTCATCTCCCACGCTAGTAAAGTAATGCTCAAAATTCTCCAAGCCAGGCTTCAGCAATATGTGAACCGTGAAATTCCAGATGTTCAAGCTGGTTTTAGAAAAGGCAGAGGAACCAGAGATCAAATTGCCAACATCCAATGGATCATCGAAAAAGCAAGCGAGTTCCAGAAAAACATCTATTTCTGCTTTATGGACTATGCCAAAGCCTTTGACTGTGGGGATCACAACAAACTGTGGAAAATTCTGAAAGAGATGGGAATACCAGACCGTCTGACCTGTCTCTTGAGAAACCTGTATGCAGGTCAGGAAGCAACAGTTAGAACTGGACATGGAACAACAGACTGGTTCCAAATAGGAAAAGGAGTACGTCAAGGCTGTATATTGTCACTCTGCTTATTTAACTTATATGCAGAGTACATCATGAGAAACGCTGGGCTGGATGAAACACAAGCTGGAATCAAGATTGCCAGGAGAAATATCAATAACCTCAGATATGCGGATGACACCACCCTTATGGCAGAAAGTGAAGAAGAACTAAAGAGCCTCTTGATGAAAGTGAAAGAGGAGAGTGAAAAAGTTGGCTTAAAGCTTAACATTCAGAAAACTAAGATCACGCCATCTGGTCCCACCACTTCATGGGAAATAGATGGGGAAACAATGGAAACAGTGTCAGACTTTATTTTTGGGGCTCCAAAATCCCTGCAGATGGTGATTGCAGCCAGAAATTAAAAGATGCTTACTCCTTGGAAGGAAAGTTATGACCAACCCAGACAGCATATTTAAAAGCAGAGACATTACTTTGCCAACAAAGGTCCATCTAGTCAAGGCTATGGTTTTTCCAGTAGTCATGTATGGATGTGAGAGTTGGACTGTGAAGAAAGTTGAGTGCCAAAGAATCGATGCTTTCAAGCTGTGGTGCTGGAGAAGACTCTTGAGAGTCCCTTGGACAGCAAAGAGATCCAACCAGTCCATCCTAAAGGAGATCAGTCCTGGGGGTTCATTGGAAGGACTGATGTTGAAGCTGAAACTCCAATACTTTGGCCACCTCATGTGAAGAGTTGACTCACTGGAAAAGACCCTAATGCTGGGAAGGATTGGGGGCAGGAGGAGAAGGGGACGACAGAGGATGAGATGGCTGGATGGCATCACCAACTCGATGGACATGAGTTTGGGTAAACTCCGGGAGTTGGTGATGGACAGGGAGGCCTGGCGTGCTGCGATTCATGGGGTCGCAGAGAGTCGGACACGACTGAGTGACTGAACTGAACTGAAGTGATAGTACTTCCTGGGTGTGGGAGTGACCTACCAATTGCCCTTCTAAACTGTAAACTCCCTGAGGGCAAGAAACCCATCTCATTCACCTCACAAGTGTTAAGACTTGATGTAGCATAGATACATAACAGAGATTGTGAAATGAAAGGGTGAAGCAAAGTTTATCTGGAAATTATTGAAGCTTTCCATTGATCTGTTTTTGCTTTAAGGGCCTTTTTGACAAGAACTCATGGACTTCTCGGGATCTTGGCTGTTTTCAGTTTGCTCTAGTCCCCTGCTGCTGCTGCTGCTAAGTTGCTTCAGTCGTGTCCGACTCTGTGCAACCCCACAGACGGCAGCCCCCCAGGCTCCCCCGTCCCTGGGATTCTCCAGGCAAGAACACTGGAGTGGGTTGCCATTTCCTTCTCCAATGCACAAAAGGGTAAAGTGAAAGTGAAGTTGCTCAGTCGTGTCCGACTCCTAGCGACCCCATGGACTGCAGCCCACCAGGCTCCTTCGTCCAGGCAAGAGTACTGGAGTGGGTTGCCATTGCCTTGTCCCCTGAGTGCTGGTTTCTCAGATCTTCAAAGTCAGACATTCTGGAGATAACAGGAAGGAGCAGATCCAAGCTCTCGAGAAAGCACAGGGCCCAGGGTTCCAATATAACTGTGCTTCTTGCTCACCGGGACTTCATCCAAGGCCGGAGCCATCACTGGACCTCCACGCTGTCCAGCTGAGGGGCTGGAGCACTGAGACATAATGGATCCAACACACGCCTGGACCTGTTAATTTTTCAGGCTTCTAGACCTGTGCGGAGGCTTTCCCCTGACTGAACACCCTTCCCGCTTCTCTCTACTTAATTCTTCAAAGCTTACTTGAAAAGCTACTTCATCCAAGAAGTCTGCCCTGAACTCCCAGAGATGATAAGTTCAAAAGCCTTCGGGGACAGGCAGTGAGAGAAGCAGAGCAGCCGGGCAGCCTGGGCAGCACCCGCCCCATTGAACGACCAGCTTCAGCTCCTGCCAACCGCTGCCACCAGAAAACCCAAGATAAAGACCGGCCTCTTATAGCTGGGCAGCCTGTGTGCTCTGAACTGCAGACAGGGGTTTATTATTACGGTTGTCACTGCGAACCTCATCACCACCATCATCAAACACAAGCTGTGTCTCAGGTGGACTGTGACCAGGGTGCCATCAGCTGACAACTTCCGTGCTGGGGCTCTGTCCAGGGCACAGGATGGGACCCCAGCACTACAGAGTACAGTCACCTATGTGTGTCCGTCTCTCCTACAGGGTTCCGTCTCTGCAGGTTGGACCCCACATCTCCAGGTCTGCTAATGACTCTCTCAGTCCTCTGGACAAACCAAACCTCAGTGGCACCAGGAGTAGATGTTCTGCCCATGACCTGGCATGTGTCTCCCTGCTCACTCCATTGAGCCATCCTCTGCACAGTAGCAATGTGTCCACAATAAAAATGAGACCATTCTAATTCCTCTGCTTGAAATTCTTAAATGGCTTCCCCCCACACATGACACACTCCTCCACGCATAGACCATGTTTAAACAAATCACTATAGTTATAAAATGTATGAATGCTGCGTGCATGTGTGCTCAGTTCTGTCTGACTCTTTGCAACGCCATGGACTGTAGCCCGCCAGGCTCCTCTGTCCATAGAATTCTCCAGGCAAGAAGACTAGAGTGGGTTGCCATTTCCTCCTCCAGAGGATCTTTCCAACCCAGGGATCGAACCTGCATCTCCTAAGTCTCCTGCACTGCAGGTGGATTGTTTACCACTGAGCCATCGGAAAAGCCCCACAGTTACAAAATGTATGAATGCTACAAAGGAAAAAGGAAAAAAAACCCCACTGGGCTGAAAAAGCCCCTAGTGGAGAGAGAGCACTTATTCTGGGGGGGCTGGGAAAGGGTTACCTGAGGAGGTAGAATTTAAGCTGAGACCTGACAGACGAGAAACATCAGTCACAGGAAGGATGAGAGATGGAGTGTTCTAGAAGGAACTGTATTTGCAAAGGCCCTAAGGCACAGAAGAGCTTGAGGGTTCAAGACCTCAGAGGGAGACATGGACAGTGGTCTGAGGTGGGGCAGGGATAATGGGTCCTTGGCCACCTGGATGCCGAGAGGATTAGATGACGATGTGCAGGCAAGTCCTTGGCACCAGGCTGGGATGGAGTTAGCGCTCAATGAACAGCTGCTATTCTTGGTAAAATGGCAGTGCTGATGTGAAAGAGGGCTTGTTGATCTCCTGGTGCTAGGAATACTGCAGCCCAGGTCAGGAGGGAGAGCTAAAAGCCAGCATCAAAGCCTCCTTTATTATACAAAACAGTTCCCTTCTCATGGGCTTATGAGGATCAGGCACTTGACTCAAAAAAAGCTTCTAAACTCATTACAAAAAGTACCTTGCTTTCCCTGGGAAAGCAGAAGAGTTGAGAAAGTAATGATGAGAAAGTGCCAAGGAGGCAGTTAAGTTAGTGGTAGAGAAGACTAGCTCTCCAAAGATGCAGAGGAAATTGTGTTCAACATTTCTTGGACACACAAGGCTTTCTGAACTCCATCTCAAGCAGAGGAGCCATGGACGGGTGAACCCTAAGTGCACATTAAAAAATGCAACCTGGGGCCTCAAGTTCCTTTGTGCCAATAACCACTGACCAACCCCCAGTGATGGTGACCTTCATGCCAGTGTCCTGGCATGAGAGTCTGATGAGAAATCAGTGCTCTTCTGTAAAACTGGACCAGTGAGGAAAGCAGACATGGAAAGGTGTATGCACTAAAGCATTCTGGAGCCTGTGGAGGAAATGGGCACCAAGCTCATGGGAAGCACAGGAAGAAAGAAGAGGTGGTGGGAGGGCAGCGAGGGAGGTTTACTGGAGATGAAGAAAAGAGTCATGTCTTTTTAAAAGAATGCACAAAGGGTGGCATCCAGAAAACATTAGACGATTACAGACACCAACAAGAAAGATACAAGAATTCTGATGGAAAAATGACCAAAGGATACAGACAAGCAAGAAAGGGAAGAGGAGATAGGAAGGGTCAGAAGTCAGGAACGCTCATCAGTCTTGTCATGAACACAGCATCGACCTTATCAGTAATCAGGCAAATACGTGAAAACCACGATGAGGTACCATCTTGTTCTCATTGTGTTGGCAAAACATAAATTGTCAGTCTAATGGTGCCAACTATTGCTGAGAACAATTGGGAGTTCTCATCTTCCTGGTTGGGAGGGAACACTTGGTCCCACCACTGGGGAGCACAATTTGGCAACAGCTAGGGAGGCTGAAGACAAACATGACCTGTGAGCTGGCACCTCACTCAGAGGACATCCCCGATGAGTCTAAAATGTGTGTGCCAGGAGATGTGGAAGGACGTTCACAGTAATAATGCATGAATAAGGAAACTCGTAAACAACCTAATAAATGCCTGTCAAAGGGAGAATCAATATACAACACAGAATATTCGTGCAACAGAGTACCAGTAAGTACAGCAGTTAGTGAATTAGAAGGACATGCATCCAAATGTATAGATCGCCACAAGGTAATATTGGTGAAAAACACAACATGTGAAAAGATAAAAAGATTGGTATCATTTATGTCATGATGTCATAATATCATAAAAGGCAAACCCTCTCCTAAGCATATGTATGATAATGAAAGTGTAAAACCACAGACAGGAAAGATGCACAGATCCACAGGTTGGGTCCCTCTGGGAGCAACGATACAAAGAGGACTCGGCTACATCTGAAATGTTTCATTTCTAAACATTTACATTTATTAAATCTGGATAAGGATACATGCATGCTCACTATATTTTCCCATGTATTCTGGGTCAACGGTAAAATATCCTGTAATAAATTTTAAAAGCTTAACAGTAAATACAACAAAAAGGGAACAGCCGTGAATTCCAGGTAGCAGGAATATGAGTGCTCATTTTCTTCAGTTCTATTAGTCAGTTCAGTCACTCAGTCCTGTCCGGCTCTTTGTGCTCCCATGGACTGCAGCACACTAGGCTTCCCAGTCCATTACCAACTCCCAGAGCTTGCTCAAACTCATGTCCATCGAGTTGGTGATGCCATCCAACCACCTCATCCTCTGTCATCCCCTTCTCCTCCTGCCTTCAATCTTTCCCAGCATCAAGGTCTTTTCCAATGAGTCAGTTCTTCTCATCAGGTGGCCAAAGTACTGGAGCTTCAGCTTCAGCAGCAGTCCTTCCAATGAACATTCAGGACTGATTTCCTTTAGAATTGACTGGCTGGATCTCCTTGCAGTCCACGGGACTCTGAAGAGTCTAATACAACACCACAGTTCAAAAGCATCAATTACTTGAGCTTAGCTTTCCTTATGGTCCAACTCTCACATCCATACTTGACTACGGGAAAAACCATAGCTTTGACTATATGGACCTTTATCGGCAAAGTAATGTCTCTGGTTTTTAATATGTCTAGGTTTGTCATAGCTTTTCTTCCAAGGAGCAAGTATGTTTTAATTTTAAGGCTGCAGTCACCATCTATAGTGATTTTGGAGCCCAAGAAAATAGTCTCTCATCTTTCCATTGCTTCCCCATCTATTTGCCATGGAGTGATGGGACCGGATGCCATTATCTTTGTTTTTAGAATGTTGAGTTTTAAGCCAGCTTTTTCACTCTCTTTCACTTTCATCAAGAGGCTTTTCAGTTCCTCTTCACTTTCTGCCATAAGGTGGTGTCATCTGCATATCTGAGGTTATTGGTATTTTTCCCAGAAATCTTGATTCCAGCTTGTGTTTCATCCAGCCTGGCATTTTGCATGATGTACTTCTGCATATAAGTTAAATAAGCAAGGTGACAATATACAGCCTTGACGTACTCCTTTCCCAATTTGGAACCAGTCTGTTGTTCCATGTCTAGTTCTAACTGTGGCTTCTTGACCTGCATATAGGCTTCTCAGGAGGCAGGTAAGGTGGTCTGGTATTTCCATCTCTTTAAGAATGTTCCACAGTTTATTGTGATCCACACAGTCAAAGGCTTTAGCATAGTCAACAAAGCAGAAGTAGATGTTTTTATGGAATTCTCTTGCTTTCTGGATCATAATCCAACAGATGCTGGCAATTTGATCTCTGGTTCCTCTGCCTTTTCTAAATCCAGCTTGAACATCTGGAAGTTCTTGGTTCATGTACTGTTGAAGCCTGGCTTGGAGAATTTTGAGCATTACTTTGCTGGTGTGTGAGATGAGTGCAGTATTTTGAACATTCTTTGGCATTGCCCTTCTTTGGGATTGGAATGAAAACTGACCACCTTTTCCAATTCTGTGGCCACTACTGAGTTTTCCAAATTTGCTGGCATATTGAACGCAGCACTTTCACAGCACCATCTTTTAGGATTTCAAATAGCTTAGCTGGAATTCCATCACCTCCACTAGTTTTGTTCACAGTGATGCTTCCTAAGGCCCACTTGACTTCACATTCCAGGATATCTGGCTCTAGGTGAGGGATCACACCATCGTGGTTATCTGGGTCATGAAGATCTTTTTTTGTATAGCTCTTCTGTGTATTCTTGCCACTTCTTCTTAATATTTTCTGCTTCTGTTAGGTCCATACCATTTCTATCCTTAATTGTGCCCATCTTTGCAAGAAATGCTTTTTTTGGAATCTCTAATTTTCTTGCATTTTTCCCCCTTTCTTTAAGAATTCATCATTGTTTAACGATATACCATTGGATCACCACTCTGGGAAGCTCTTTGGCAGTATCTGCTTAAGTGGAGCATGCCCATCCTCTGACCTGGCAATTCCATTCCTAAGTATAGACCCACAGAAATCAGGGCTGATCTCCACTAGAAGACATCTCTGTACAAGGTTGCTAATTATAGCACTACATATAATCGAGCCATGCAAATATCCAGCAACAGTCAAACAAACATTGTGATATATTCATACAATTGAATTTTCTCAGTGCAATTTACAGTGTGACTTATTCATGCAATGGAATACTACACAGCAATGAAAAAAAGATTGCTCTTTGCAAGAATATGAATGAATCGTACAGATGTGATGCTGAGAGAAAGAAGCCAGGCACAAAGGAGGACAGACTCTATCATCCCACTGGTGTCAAGTTCTAAACCAGGCAAAATGAATCGATGGTACTAGAAATCAGGAGAGTGGCCACCCTTGTGTGGATAGTGAGAAGTGGAGGATGGGAGTTCTACTAATGGTTTACGTTTTGGTCTCCGTGCTGTTAGCATAGGTGTGTTCATTTTGTTAAAATCCATCAAGCAGCACACTTAAGATTGGAGATATGCTATACCTCAGTTAAAAAAACAACAAAAACCACCACCATAGCAACGAGAGAAATGAAGAGGGAGAGGAAGATGACAGAAGGGAGGAAAGAACCCAGCATGCCTGTGTTTTGAGTCATCAGAGGTTACAGAAGAATGGCAACCAAATTCAGAAGGCTTCTCTGTAGACCTGTTATTTCAAGCTAGCATTTGAGGTACTGGGCTAACAGCTAAGTAGCAGAGCCTCATTGGATCATCACGAAAGCCCTCATCCCACATGACCACTGAGATAACCGAGTCACAGGCTTTTCTGAGGTCACATGGCCAGTGTATGCCAGAAAGGCAAAGAAAGGAAAGTGAAGTCGCTCAGTCATGTCCGCCTCTTTGCGACCCCATGGACTGTAGCTTACCAAGTTCCGTCATCCATGGGATTTTCCAGGCAAGAATACTGCAGTGGGTTGTCATTCCTTCTCCAGGGGATATTCCCCGTGCAGGGATCGATCAAACCTGGATCTCCCATATCGCAGGCACACGCTTTGCCATCTGAGCCACCAGGGAATCAGAGACAGGGTCTAGCTGTGGCTAATGACACATCAAAGCCCACACCCTTAGCCTCTTGGCCTCTGGCAATTTAGAAGCCAAATTGCAACGCTTCTAAAAATGCCTAAGTGGACTTCCCTGGTGGTTCAGTGGCTAAGACACCGTGCTCTCAATGCAGGGTTCAATTCCTGGTCAGGGAACTAGAGCCTGCATGCTGCAACTCAGACCCAGTGCAGCCAAATAAATATTGAAAAAAATAAAATAAAAATGCACATGCTGCAGAGAAATTCAAGGGGAAGCGGATGGCTCCCTCCATACATGAGGAATTCTGACCCCAGAGACCTGGCAATGGGGACAGAACTAAGATGGCAGCAACTTGAGAAACTACAGATGTTTTTCCCTAGTTGCTGAGATGAACTGAGATTGCAACACACAGCTCTCGAATGTCAATGGGAGCACTTAAGGGGAAGGGAGCAATTATTCTTACTTATTGGAGACGTGAGTGAAAGCTGAGAGGTACTCTTCTGGGTTGTGATTTTAAGCAGTTGTCCAAAAATGTGAGGGGAAAGCAGATATAACGTGAATTAAGTATGTTCAGAAGGGCCTTCAGAGCTAGAAGGGAGATTAAATAGTGACATACAAGTTATTTAACAGCCCTGGAAATATGTGGGGCAACCCTTAATGCCCAGGAGTGAGTCCAGTGTTCTATAATTCATGGCCATTTCCAAACCAATGGGTTCCACACTGCTGCAGCAGAGGCCTCAACCAGAGCAGAGTGAGGGGGAAGCTAGCTGGTGAATTGAGGGGCCAGGGCCCCAGTCAGTCACAAGGCACGGCTGATGCAATGTCTTTGCAGATCCTCCTGCAAATATTCTCAGTGCTGGGTCTACATCCAGAGGGCAGGTAGGGTCTGAGCATCTTTCTAGGAGCAATCACCTAAGAGCTTTGAGTGTTGTGGCATGTGGGATCTTCTGCAACACTTACAGCTCTTTGATATATGCTCCTAGAAAATAAACAAAAGAGCTGTAAGTGTTCAGTGATGCAGGGAACTGAGGAGAAAGGGAACTGAAGCCACAGAACATGTGTCACACACTGATATCGATGGAGCTTGAGTTCATTTGTTCATCAAACACGTTTGGACTTCCCTGGTGGCCCAGCACTTAAGAATCTGCCTGCCAATGCAAGTGACATGGGTTTGATCCCTGGTCTGGAAAGATTCCACCTGCCATGGGGGCAAGAGGGCAACTAAGCCTGTGCGCAGCAACTACTGGGCCCACGAGCAGCAGCTACTGAGGAAGCCATGGCAATGCAAAGCCCACGCACTGCAACTGGAGAGTAGCTTCCACTTGCCACAAATAGAGAAAGCCTGCACGAAGCAATGAAGACTCAGCACAGCCAAAAATAAATAAACATTTAAAAAGAAAACAACATTTAACTCAGCACCTACTGCATGCCAGACACTGAGTAAAGATGCTGAGAAGACAAAGATTCAGCAGGCCTGGTCCTGCTCTCTAATTCCATGGGATAACGGAGGCAGAGAGAGGACTGTGCATCAGGCACCCCAGAGGGAGCATGAAAAAGGAAGTCAGGGGAAAGACAGCTGACACTCTGAGTTCAGGGAAGGCTTTCTGGAGAAGGTGGCACCTGCAAGGTCTGTGACTTGAGACCACCAGGATGATCCTCTTGGAATCAAACTCTTCATACGCTACACGGGAAAAGGTGGGGGATGGGAACAAAGCGGTAACTACACCTCTAGCTGAGGCTCTGGACTATTCATTTATAAAATGATATTGATTTTTTTTAAACTGGATTTTAATTAGATGTTATAGAGCAGTCCCCCCAAGAATCCACATCTCCATATTTAGGAATATATAGTCTAGATCCAAGGCTCAGCACTGTTTCTCTCCTGAGACAATTTTTCTGGCCATATGACTTTGGCAACTGCTCTCTGGAAAATATCATAAGAGGCTCTTCAATGTATTAAAGGGAAACACAAATGTGTGGTGTATAATGAGCCCAATTTCTTTCTCCTTCTTGTTTAATACATTAAGTACCAGGACTATTTACACAGTAGTTGGCAGGGTGTCAAAAGAGAAACAAGCTTGCATTTATGGCTTCATTCAGCTGAAGCATCTTTTCTCTCTGGAAAATTGTGAGCTTCCGGGGACGGTGTCTGCACTCCCTGTGTCTCGGTTCCGACTGGGTGGCCATATCTGCATTGCCTTCTGGATCTTTTCCCCACACGAGGATGCTCCTGGGAGAATCCCCCGAGACGTTGCCTTTCTGCAGAGAAACCTGCGGTACCACGCTACTCCCTGTGGTGCTGGCCCCTGGGTCTGGGTGGGGGCTCACATGGGCTTCTCGACCGGGAGCCATCAGCACAAGCTGGACTTGATCCCTGTTGGGAGCCACGGGACCTTGGGTGGGAGGCTTACAGTAGCCGAGCCAGTTTTCTCATCTGTAAGACATCCTTCTACAGGGCCTGGCAAGAACTGCAGGATAAGAAATTGACTATAGAGCCTTCAGTATTCAAGCCAGGCACAGGATGGCTGGCACTAATGTGCACACAAAAGTGAGGGGGCTCTGGACAGACCACCTGTGTCAGGCTTGTCCACTGCTTGGGCTCAGAGTCTCAGAGTCCTCTATGGGAAAGATGTGCGTGCTTATGTGTCCACTTGCTCCATCTCACTACCGAGCCACGCGCCCCCTTTAACCAACCGGCATGCAGCGCTTACCATGTGCAGGCACAGTTGTGAGTGATGCAGACACATTACCTCATAACAACAAATCCTCATAACAACACTAGGAAGGAAATGCTGACACTGCCCCTGGTACATAGAAGGGGAAATTGAGACACAAAGAGGTCAGATAACTTGCCCAGGCACACACAGCTAGTGAGTGAGTGAGAACCTTTATCCTTTTTGTTTTACTCTCAGGGCTGGCAAAGACCTACAGAAGGAATACATACACAAATAGGTGAATGAATGATGCTGCATACACTTAGGTTTATCAGGAAAGTTTATCAGCCTGTTGTTTGACTATAAAGGCCAGCTCCTAGATCTAGAAATGGCCCCTAAGTGAGGGTGGGTGGTGTGTGAACCTAGATGGTTCAGCAGAAGGGAGAGGCAATCAAGGGCTCTGACTTCGCCTTGCTCCCTGATTGCTATACCAACAAGGTTAAGAAACTGACTTAGGGGATTTTCCTGGTCGTCTCCCAGTGGTTAAGACGCCTCCACTACAGGGGACCTGGGTTCAATCCCTGGCGAGGGAACTATTAATAAGATCCTGCATGACTCGTGGTGCAGCCAAAAAATTAAAAAATAAAGAAACTGACTTAAGAAATCAGTGTCAATGTCCACCAACTGAGCAATGGCTAAATAATCCACATTCGCCCGCCCTCCAGCATCCTCCGTGGCAGATCTGTAGTGAGAGGGTGAAGGCGTAGGGCCCTGCAGACCGTCTGCCTGGGCTGACACAGCAGCCTTGACACCACTGAGCGAGATGACTTTGGACAAGTCACTTCCCCTCCCTGTGTCTCTTGTTTCATTTGTAGAGTGAGGTCATAGTGATGGTTTTCTGCTCCAGGCAAAGAAGGAGGTGTGAGGCAGGCAAAAGGATGCCTTCTTTGAGGTGGTGGTGTTGTTCAGTCGCTCAGTCTTGTCCGACTCTTCGCGCCCCTATGCATTGCAGCACGCCAGGCCTCTGTCCCTCACCATCTCCGAAGTTTACCCAAGTTCATGTCCATTGCATTGGTGATGCCATCCAGTCACCTCATCCTCTGAAGCCCTCTTCTCCTTCTGCCCTCAATCTTTCTCATCATCGGGGACTTGTCTGATGAGTCAGCTGTTCGCATCAGATGACCAAAATACTGGAGTTGCAGCTTCAGGATCAGTCCTTCCAATGAGTATTCAGGGTTGATTTCCCTTAAGATTGACTGGTTTGATCATCTTCCCTGAGATGCTCTCACCCTGATCTCGAGGACCTGGCTACACTACCTCACATAGCAATAGCGACTTTGCAGAGGTGATAAGGGACTGTGAGATGGGGAGATGTTTCTGGGTTACCTGGTTGGACCAAAACTAATCTCAAAAGCAGAGAACCTTCCCCTGGTGTGGTCAGCAGAAGATGGGACTATGGCAGAGTGGTCAGAGAGATGTGGTACTAACAATGGGGACAGGGGTCATGGGCGAAGGAATGCAGGAAGCCTCTAGAAGCTGCAAAAGGCCAGGAAATGATTCTTCCCTGGAGCCACCAGGGACTTCAGCCCAGTGAGACCTGGCTCAGACCCCTGACCTCCTGAGCTGTAAGACAACACATGTGTATTGCTCTAAACTGCCAGGTTTGAGGTATTTGTTAGAAGGCAGTCATCGGAAGCTAACACAGACGCATGGAGGAAACGGCACACGGACGGGGAAGACCTCCCCACAACTGCCTGCGTTCCCACCTGCTCCCTCGTGTGAGACTCATCACCAAGATGCCTGCCGGCCCTTTGAGCATCGTCCCTCCAACAGAAAGCAACCCTGATTCCCCCTCCTCATTCTTCTCTGAGCTCACAGGGACCCCCCTCCAGTCTTCAGGATTCACTAGCTTTTCTCCCCACAAGACTGTGAACTTTGTGAAAGCAGAGACCACACTTTGAATCATCTTCGACTCTGCACACCTAGCATGATAGTCCTGACCTTGCAACGTGTTTGCTAAGTGGAAGAATTCACCTCTGTGTTCCTTCAGATGCCTGCTCATTCCTCCTGCTGTCTCCAACCTCTGCTGGGGTCCTGCTGTTGGCCCCGGGGGCTGCATTGAAATCTACGCCTCTAGGGAGTAGCAAAGCGCTTTTCACGACTTAGCATGTGCCCGTCGGTTCCTCCACAGCACACTGGTGTGTGTGTTTTTAATGAGAATTTTAATGCATAATTTCTCTAACAAGTTGAATTATCTGTGGCTCGGGGGAAAGCGATTCGCCATGCCTTTGTGCCAAATGAACTTTCAGAGACTGACTCCATTATCCTAAGAAGAAACGACAGGCCCTTAATTCTCATTTGCTCACTGAGCAATAATGGAGATTTTTAGTAGTATCATCAAAAAACATGTCTTCCACCTAAGTCCTCGTACCAGTCAAATCCATTTGGACAGGGAGCTCTCAAGCCACGACCTTTGGTTGCTAGGCAGCCAGCTTTCCTGTCTGCAAAGGCTTGCCGGTCTTCTGCTCATCCTACAAGAAACATTCAGCCAAAAACGGAACGGGAACAACCTCTAAACATAACCTGAAAGTTACTCTACTGCTTTTTGGAATTCAGATTTTTCTGCATTTGTGCCAAGACCCAGTAAAGAGAGTAAAAGGGAAACCTTTCCATTTCGTTTCTGTTCATGTAGTCATTCATTCAGGCCACGAGCGTCTCTGGTGTGTTGGGTTCTATTCTAGGAGCCAGAGAGAGCGGTTTTCATGAGCTTCCATTCCAGGGCAGAGAGAAGGATGCTACTCAAAGACACAACGAAACCATCTCCACTCACAGTGTGTGCCGGGAGAGGCTGGGCGAAAATGAAAACAGAGTGGTGGGCTAGAGACTGACTGAGGGGGCGGCATTGACAAGGATGCTGGGGAAGACTTCTCTCTGAGGAGTGGAGCTGAGCTGAGCCCTCAGGAGTGGAAGGAGCGGTCCAGGCAGAGATGGGGGAAAAGTCATTCCTGGCAGAGGAAGGAGCAGGTGCAGAGGCCAGAGAACAGCATGGACATGCACCCACTTCCGGTCTGCCTCTGTCCCTTGTCCTGCTGCCATAACCATGGTGAGAGGAGACTCCGGTAGCCTGGGCGGTGATGCTGTGAGTGGCAGAGCTCCTCACCGATGACACATGACGGACCCTGAGTGTGAGCCTGAGTGGTTTCGGCTGCTAAGCTCACGGTGCTGTTTGTTACCTCAGTCAAACCATAACAAACTGTGGAAAACTCTTAAAGAGAAAGGAACACTAGATCATCTTACCTGTCTCCTAAGAAATATGTATGCTGGTCAAGAAGCAAAAGTCAGAACCTTAAATGGAACAACTGATTGGTTCAAAATTGGGGAAGGAGTACAAGAAGGCTGTTTATTGTCACCCTGTTTACTTAATGTATATACAGAGCACATCACGTGAAATTCTGGGCTGGATGAGCTACAAGCTGGAATCAAGGCTGCTGGGAGAAATATCAACAACCTCAGATATGCAGATGATATCAGCCCAATGGCAGAAAGTGAAGAGGAACTAAAGAGCCTCTTGATGAAGGTGAAAGAGGAGGGTGAAAAAGCCGACTTAAAAAAACTAAGACCATGGCATCTGGTCCCATCACTTCATGGCAAACAGAAAGGGAAAAGGTGGTAGCAGTGACAGATTTCCTCTTCTTGGGCTCCAAGATCACTGCAGATGGTGACTGCAGCCATGAAATTAGAAGATGATTGCTTCTTGGCAGGAAAACTAAGACAAACCTAGACATCGTATTAAAAAGACATCACTTTGCCGACAAAGGTCCATGTGCTCAAGGTCTCTGTAGTAGAGAGTTGGACCATAAAGAAGGCTGAGTGCTAAATAATTGATGCTTTCGAACTGTGGGGTTGGAGAAGATTCTTGAGAGTCCCTTGGACAGCAAGGAGATCAAACCAGTCAATCCTAAAGGAAATCAACCCTGAATACTCATCATTGGAAGACTGATGCTGAAGCTGAAACCCCTATACTCTGGCCACCTGATGTGAAGAGCCGGCTCATTGGAAAAGACTCTGATGCCAGGGAAGACAGAAGGCAGAAGAAGGGGCTGACAGAGGATGAGATGGTTGGATGGCTTCACTGATTCAATGGACATGAACTTGAGCAAACTCTGGGAGATGGTGAGGGACAGGGAGGCCTGGCGTGCAGCAGTCCATAGGCTCGCAAAGAATCAGACACGACTGAGTGACTGAACAACAACAACAAAAAAGCAAGCCTATCCTGAATGATACAAGTCCCATGACTATGATATTTAATAGCTAATAAGTAACTTTAGGGGCTTCCCTGATAGCTCAGTTGGTAAAGAATCCACCTGCAATGCAGGAGACCCCAGTTCAATTCCTGGGTCGGGAAGATCCACTGGAGAAGGGATAGGCTACCCACTCCAGTATTCTTGGGCTTCCCTGGTGGCTCAGCTAGAAAAGAATCCTCCTGCAGTGTAAGAGGCCTGGGTTCAATCCCTCGGGTGGGAAGGGCCTCTGGAGAAGGGGACAGCTACCCACTCCAGTATTTTAATATACAGAAAATGAGATGGTTGGATGGCATCATTGATTCAATGGACATGAGTTTGAGCAAACTCTGAGAAATAGTATAGGACAGGGAAGCCTGGCATGTGGCAGTCCAGTCCATGGGTTTGCAAAGAGTCAGACACAACTTACCAACTGAACAACAACTTTAACATGGGTTTCCCTGGTGCTCAGCAGAAAAGAATCTGACTGTAATGCAGGAAACTGCCTTCAGTACAGGAGATGCAGGTTCGATCCTTGGGTTGAGAAGATCCCCCGGAGGAGGGCATGGCAACTCACATCAGTATTCTTGCCTGGAGAATCCCATGGACTGGTGGGCTACAGTCCATGAAGTCACAAGAGTTGGACACGACTTAGCAACTAAACCACCACTACCAACTTTAACATACAACTACTGTGGCCTGACTTAGCTAAGAAGGAATACATATTTCATTGAGTGGTGGACTGATACTCAGAAAACTATTTTAATGCGATGGGCTGGATTGGTACATGAAGGCATGAATATATCTCCATCAAGTATACTGGGCTCCCTGTGCATTTATAACTACACACACACACAGCATATTACGGTAAAAGAAATGCATTGGTGAAGACAAATCTTGCATCCAGAAACTATAAAATGTGTAAATTTAATTGATTTTTTAAAAAGTTCAAACTGGGGTTAAGATGACATTTTGCTTCTAGGGAAACAGAAATTCAGGCTAGAAAAGTACTCATCTGATGAATTTTAAAAGCCTACAATGTGTTTAATACATCCTTGAATACTGTCCGGGACTGTGGATTCTACAGTGAATCATTTAAGAGGTCTAAGGCTTAGAGCAACAAAGTGCGTGTAACTCAAGCCACCTGGGGATGTGTGTCTGCAAATTAATACATGCCTCAATGGTCCAGGCAGGCAAGTGTTCCACTGGTAAAGTGACCCAATCAAAGAAAAGATTTCGGTGGGGTATATTTTTCTGGCTCAATTGAGAATCAAGCTCTTCTAGAAACTTTGCCCTCAGAGTATCAAAGCAGGTTTCCTGAGTTATTAGACTCAGGTGTAGCCAGTGAAAGCTTGGTCTTGTAAGAAGAGTTCATCACTGGCCTCTGTTGGGCATTGAGGTCCTGAATCCTGACTCTCTGCCCTTGAAAATCAGACAGATCCTCAGATCTGATGGGGGTAGGGGGGCGGCAGCATAGACTGATGCTGCTGCGAAGTCACTTCAGTTGTGTCCGACTCTGTGCGACCCCATAGACGGCAGCCCACCAGGCTTCCCCATCCCTGGGATTCTCTAGGCAAGAACACTGGAGTGGGTTGCCATTTCCTTCTCCAATGCAGGAAAGTGAAAAGTGAAAGTGAAGTCACTCAGTCGTGTCCGACTCTTCACGACACCATGGACTGCAGCCCACCAGGCTCCCCCGTCCATGGGATTTTCCAGGCAAGAGTACTGGAGTGGGGTGCCACTGCCTTCTCTAGCAGCACAGAGTAGAGGGAATTAAACTAGAGTCAGAACCTGACCAGGGCTTCTCAGGTGGCTCAATGGTAAAAATCTGCTCACCAGTGCAGGAGGCACAGGTTCAATCCCTGCATCAGGAAGATCTCCTGGAGAAGGAAATGGCAACCCACTCCAGTATTTTTGCCTGGAGAATTCCAGGGACAGAGGAGCCTGGTAGGCTTCAGTCCACGGGTTCGCAAAGAGTCAGGCACGACTGAGCACTCATGCATGCAGAACCCAACCAGCCAATTAAAAGCTAAAGGGCCACAGAGACTACACAAGCAGCCAAGGCCCTGAGCTGTTAAGATTCCTAAGCAAGACTGGAAATTGTCAGATCCACTCCTGACCATGGGGAACAGAACCAACAATCTAGTGAAGAACTAGCCAGTGCGTGTGTATAAGCCAGTCATCACTGGGTCAGGCCCACCCAGAGCGTACCTTTAATTCCAAGCTCATTTATTTGCAAACAGGGTTGCCCTGGGTATCCTGTTGATAGATTTCACAGGCGCGAAGCCCGCTGCTGTTGAAGGCCATGACAGGGATGGGAGACCAGGAGCAGGGCTGCGGGGGGCCCACTCAGAGGGGAAACTCCCTCTCACCGGGAGTGTCTGACACAGGAGAGGCAGGACTGCTCGTGCTCTGTCTGTGGTCACGAAACTCCAGAAGGCTCCTCCGACTCCTCAGGCCTGCGCTTCCTCTCACTAAACCTGAGCCTGGCACACCAGCACACTGGTGTGCACACTGGCGGTGCCCTGGATGGCTCGGTCTTGTCTTAAATAAGTTCGGTGCAACCATAGGGCTTGAGGAGAGATGAAGTGGAGAGCCCTTGGGGCTGCAGAGAAAGAATTCAGCAAGTGTGACCTCAAAGGTGTCCCTCTCCATCCTCATCCCAGAGTCCAAGAGCATCTCGCCTTATACGGTAATAGGGACTTTGCAGAACTTGAGAGAGGAGACGATCATAGATTTTTGGGGGGTGGGGTGGGGGACTGTGATCACAGGGGTCCTTATTAGAAGAAGAGGAGTCAGAGAAGGAGATCTATGTTGATAGAAGCAGAGACCAGAGAGATGAGATTGTGGCCTTGAAGACAGAAGGGGGCCACAAGCCAAGGGACGTTGGGACCTCTAGAAATTGCAAATAGCAAGGAGTGGCCTCTCCTCTGGAGCCTCCAGGAGGAATACGGCTCCTGCCCATGTCTGAATCATAGCCTGTTGAGGCTGGTTTTAGATAATTAACTGCAAACCACTAAACGTGTGAGAAACTGTTACAGCAGCCATGTGCATGCATGCATGCTCAGTCACGCCCAACTCTTGCAGCCCCCAAGGACTGCAGCCCACCAGGCTCCTCTGTCCACGGGATTTCCCAGGCAAGAACACTGGAGCGGGTCGCCATTTCCTCCTCCAGGGAATCTTCCGGACCCAGGGATCAAGCCTGCATCTCCTGCATTGGCAGGCGGGTTCTTTACCACTGCGCCCACCGGGGAAGTCCCCTTACAGCAGCCACAGGAAGTGAAAACACAGTGGAAGACAGACATGCCCCCAGTCCAGCCTTGTACTAATTCCCTCAGGGAGACGCAGACAGGCCACGTTCCCTGCAGGTGTCATGCAAGGGCTGCGCCAGGGTAATGCTCTCTGCAGATGAGAACATCTTACAGTAATAATACGTTCGTTACATAGAATTTCATTTTATGACACTTAAAGATATTCTGGATGGGTCCCAAGATTTGTATGAGCCTGCAAATTATGAGATTAAATCACTAATATAGTCCCCTCCCCCATTTTCATAAGAAGTATTGTGCTCCCTGCTGTGAACAAGTGTAGAATTTCTCAGTCTTCTGTTTTTTATGGGCTCAACTCTATTTTTCTTCAACAGAAGAAAAGGAACAACAGATTTATTCTGGGTCTGAGACAAACCTGCTTTATACCTCTTTAAATTATCTTCCAGCAGACCTTGATGTGATCAGATTTCTAATCTGGTTTAAACATGGAAACCTCTGAACATGTAAACACAACGGTCAGTAAGTTTTCTCTATGGAATTGGTGAGTGTGAGGAGCGGGTTATGGAAAGTCTTGCTCTGGTTTTTCTATGTAAAAGACAGTAGGATATCCTAGGAAATTCAAGGCCAGTAGGACTTTCACAGGCTTTATCCATGTGACAGCGCTGTGGTTCCCACACTTCCTGTGGGTCAGCACCACCCAGAGAGCTTGCTAAGCCCCACCCTCCCTGTGGGGTCCCAGCCCCAGAACCTGTCTTCCAGTAGGTGCAGGGCGGAGCCTGAGAACCTGCATTTCTCACAAGCTCCAGGTGAGGCCGATGCTGTGGATCGGGGGTCACACTCCGAAAACTGCCTCCTATCCAAGGCCCAATTTCTCCCAGGCCCTGAGAAGAGTCCATGTTACCTCATCTGATTCAAGTGCTCCTGCCAAGCTAGTTCATATGGTGCAACTGATGAAGTGTCTCTCTCCTACTTGACTGGAAGCCAGGGGCTCTCCAGCTTGTCTGCATCCTGGAGTCACTTGAAACCCCTCCATGCACAGGCCTCACTCCAGGCCAATCAGCCCAGGATAGAGGGTGGGGGGTGGGCAGGTCGCAGAGTTTGGAAAGCTTCCCGAGTGATCCAAAGCCCAGCCAAGATGGAGAATGGCTGCAAATGTGATGGATGACAAAAATGATGCCAACCAGCTGAAGCAGACAACACAGCAGGGCCCTATGCCAAGCTCGGCTGTCATCTTTGGTGCCACTTACAGTGTGACACTGAATGGTGCTCAGTAATGCTGGCTGGATGAGTGGATGGATGCTAACTGACCAGAAAGAAGGGCTAGTGCCTCCATTCTCCAGGGTACAAGGATGAACACATGGAAACAAACTAGTTCATTATCAATGACCAACCCTCATGAGGCAGCAATCCTGTAATAAAACAAGCTCTTCTGAGAAAGCCTTACCTGGGAAATAACTCCAAGCTCTTTAAGTCCAAATAAATATCATGACAAAAACTAGAAGACATTTTTTTTTTTTTTGGTCCAGAACAGGAGCTGGCAAACTATGTCCCATAGGCCAGATCCAGCTGCCACCTCTTCTAATAAATAAAGTTTTCCTGGCACACAGGCATGCTCATGTGCGCACATACTGTCTGCAGCTGCTGCCATGATGGCAGAGCTGGGTATTTTGGCTGAAGTGGTAGGGGCTGCGAAGCCAAGACACACACTCTCTGGCCTTTTATCAGAACAGGTGTGGCAGCCCCACTCTGGAGAAATCAGAGGATGGACACGCAGGTAAGATGTAATGCGATTGTCTTTTGGGGGAATGAATGGTGGGTGGCTGTTTACTTCGTTCCCATTTTTTTTTCTCATATCAGCCAATTTTTTGAGTTATATAAAGGAACCCAGATGTTTAAATCTCCGGCGGAAGGAGAAGACAGAGGCGCCAGTAGGAGAGCTGCCCAGCCCACAGCAGTGACAGCACCTACCTTGTTTCCAATGGCCTTCTTGGGTGGGAAGTTGAAGGCCCTCACTTGAGGGTATTTGTTCTGTAACTTGTGGTGCAAACTCCTGAACTCCGTGTACCGCCGGTAGACGTTCCACTCATCGTCTTTTATCCGGATGTAGACCTTTGGAGAAAACGAAAAGAGAAAGAAAATGTCAAGTCCCTTAAAACTCTCATTCCATCCTGGATGCTTCCATGTCCTGGTTATTGTAAACAGTGCAGCAATGAACCCTGGGGGAACATGTGTCTTTTAGAATTGTGGTTTTCTCACAGTACTTGCCCAGTAGTGGGGTTGGTGGGTATGTGGTAGGTTTATTCCTAGTTTTTTAAGGAATCTCAGATAAAGGAGATGCAGTACATCTCCTTTATACAATGGAGTATTACTCAGCCATAAAAAATGAATTTGAGTCAGTTCTAGTGAGGTGGATGAACCTAGAGCCTATTAAACAGAGTGAAAGAAGTCAGAAAGAGAAAAACAAATATTGTATATTAATGCATATATGTGGAATCTAGAAAAATGGTGTTGATGAACCTATATACTACCATGTATAAAATGGACAACTGATGAGAAGTTGCTGTATAGCACAGGGAGCCTAGCTGCTGTGATATGTATTAATTACAACTGATCTGCACTGTTGTATGGCAGAAACGAACACAACAAGGTAAAATTTTTAAAAATAAAAAAGCGAAAAAAAATTCTCATTACAAAGGGGTTGGGGCTCTGGCAACACCTCCCTACCCCACCCCCACCCCCCGCCAGGAAAACCAGCTCTGTGACAGCAGGGCCGTGTCTGCCCCCTGGGTCACTGGAGGCCCAGTGCTGGGCGTGGATGCGGGACTCAGTGTACCACATGCATAAATGGGTACACGAGAGAATGGCACCACCTGGCAGGCTGCATACTGATGAACATCAGTTCCCAGTATCAGTGGAGACCAACAGCCCATTCATCTCAGAGATGCATTTTCCATGCTTTTGTCACAGGCATGCTGTAACAGTGACAGATGGCAGTTGAGAGGCCATTCATCCTCGCTGGCCTCCGTTTCTTCATCTGTTAATGGAGCTGACTGACAGCACCTCCTCCCAAGGTGGTGGCCAGAACAGTCAGGCTTATAGGCCCTGCAGCTGTGCCTGGATCACACAGACCAGCATGCCGGTGGGGGCGGCAGTTTGAAATCAATCCCAGGAAGGAGGAGGGAGGGAGAGGGCAAGAGCTGAGATCAGCAGAACCAGATGGAAGGTCACATCAGGATGGGATACACACACCTGGGGCATGAAACTTCTTCATTTTAATCAAGATGGGATCCTCAAGGTAACATTCAAGGGGTATAAAATGTAAGGGCTATTTCATCTGTTTTTTTTTTTTTTTTAACAGGCCCTCACACCTTCCAGGGTCACACAGCAACTACATCAGAAGGCAAAACGGAGAAGTGGGAGAGAGCTCAAGGCATTTTTAAAAAATTATATGAGTTAATAAGAACAGCCTAGGGCTCTTCTGGTGGCTCAGTGGTAAAGGGTCCGCCGGCCAATGCAGGAGGCGTGGATTTGATCCCTGCTCTGGGAGGATCCCACGTGCTGTGGAGCAACTAAGCCCGTGGGCCACAACTACTGAAGCCCACACCCTAGAGCTGGTGCTCCACAACAAGAGAAGCCACCACAGTGAGAAGCCTGTGCACCGCAATGAAGACCCGCCACAGCCAAAAATAAATAAAATAAAAAAAAAAGAAAAGCGCAGCCCAGAGCGTGAAGTCTCCACTGATAAATTGCTATTGTAATCTGCAGTCAGCGAATGTCAATGCATGTCTTAAAACCTCTTCCACCATAAAAGTAGGCATCTCTACTGTGACTGATAAATTCTGCCTCTCTCTACAAAGCACCCTGCATCCCCAAATGTGTATCTCATATATCTGAGCTCTGGGAAGGCGATCACCAATATTCTGGCGAACAAGGTGAAGGAAGGTGAATTTAAACCCAAAAAATGCCAATCAATGGATGGAAGTTTCCAGTGGACTTAGATGGAGAAACAGAGGCCTATCGAGTCTGAGAGAAGCCCCCACGTGAAGAGAGACTGTAAATATCCTGGATAACAGATATCAAGTGATCTCAAAGAGGCTTGAGGGATGAGTCTAATGCAACATGATGAAACTTCAAAAGATCAGTGCCAGAAGTTGGAATACAACCCCAAAAGCCAACACTATAAGATAAGATGGGGGAGATACGGTACAGCAATGGCCTGTGGGATAAAGACTCACGGGTTTTAGTAAATTCAAGTTAAGTGAATACTGTGAAAGGGTCACCAAAAAAAAAGCCTATGTACTATTTTTTTAGTTGCTCAGTTGTGTCCGATTCTTTGCCACCCCCTGGACTGTAGCCAGCCAGGCTCCTCTGTCCATGGGATTTCCTAGGCAACGATACTGGAGTGGGTTGCCATCTCCTTCTCCAACTATTTAGAGCTCATTAAAAGGTATCTGATATATTTTAAATAAAAGGAGTTGACAAGTCTTGCTCTATTCTAAATCGACCATGCCTTAGTTAGGTTTTGGCTGCTGCCTGTTAAAAGATGAACTGAAATAGGTTCAGAAATACCCAGAAAACTTGCTACTCAAAATGTGGTCCTCGAACCAGGAGCATAAGCATCACGTGGTAAGATGGCAGAAATGCAACATCTCAGGCTCCACCCCAGATGTACTGACTCAGAATCTGTGTCTTAACTAGAACCCCAACTAGTTCACGCACACTTTAAAGTTTAGAAGCACAGGTCCTCAGAGATGATCTGCAACCAAATTATCAGAAGATGGAAGACACTGGAGGATGATAAACTGAGCCTCAAAGATGGGAGGAGGTAGCGATCTCTGAAGACTGTAATGAGGAAAAGGAAAGACCAAGATGATGTGTTCTGGACGATTCTAGGAGGCAAACTTCCAGTAGACAGAAACTAGAAAAAGACAAATTTCATTAGGAAAGAACTTTATAGCAGCCAAAGTCGCCTAAAGAGAAAAGGATATGTCTCAAGAGCTTTTTTGGCAGTAGGTGCCCAAGCAGTGGTACAACAGACAGACGGTTATCACAATTATGCAAGGATTTGCTTTGTAACAGTGAAGGATAATTAGACCCCAGAAGCATCTGGAAAGGCTTGGCTAGCTGTGGAATGGATACTTCAGGAATTAAGTCTCCACAGACTGAGACAAGATGGATCAGTTGGCAAATAAACCCAGGAGCTCACAGGACTTTAATGCAGCACTTGTAGGGCATTCTTTGGGTCCTCCCAGGTCACAGCAAATGCGAGCTGCTCAATCAGTATCCATTTCCCCCCAATACTTCTGGGGAGAACAACGTGTTCAGAAAAAAAAAAAAATTTAACTACATTTTCCGGTGCTCCTGGCAGACTCATTGGAAAACACCCTGATGCTCGGAAAGATTGAGGGCAAGCAGAGAATCAGGCAACAGAGAATGAGATGGTTGGATAGCATCACTGACTCAATGGACACGAATTTGAGCAAACTCAGGGAAATAGTAAAGGACAGAGAAGCCTCATGTGCGGCAGTTCACGGGGTCGCAAAGAGTTGGACACGACTTAGCGACTGAACAACAATGAAATGAAAGAAAGCTCTTAGGAGAGATCTGACCCAGCTGATAAGTGCCTTTTTGCTCTTCTCCCTGTCTTTTTCTTTCTCAAACACAGATGTGAAGACTGGAGCTCCAGCAGTCATTTTATGATCATGAGGCGATCAGGAGAATGGATATAGAAAAGTGGAAGGACCTTGGGTCTCTGATGAAATTATGGGGCAACCACACCAAATAGTAGATAATCTAGTCAAAACTTTTTTTTTTTAAAGAGAAACATTCACCTCTAAACTGTTCAAGCTAATGTTTTAGAGGTCTACAGACTCATGGCTGAATGCCATTCTTCTCTGATACATCTTGAATGGACTGTATCTACTTGTACTATATTTTTATACAAGTCCAAATATCCCCTCAAGAGTGGCAAATTTAATTGCTTATCTGATCATCAAGTACAAAACAAATTATCTAGGTCAGGGGAGGTAAACTGTGGCCCTGCGGGTCAAATCCAGCCACATCTATTTGTTTGTTGTTGTGGTTCAGTCACTAAATTGTGTCTGACTCTTAGCGACCCCACAGACTGCAGCATACCAGGCTTTCCTGTCCTCCAATATCTCCTGGAGTTTGCTCAAATTCATGTTCACTGAGCTGGTAATGCTACTTGTTTACCTATTGTTTATAGCTGCTTACAATGGCCGAGTTGAGTGGCTGCAACAAAGATCACATGGCCTGCAAAGCTAAAAATACTTACTCTCTGCATGCATGCATGCTAAGTCACTTCGGTTGTGTCCAATTCTGTGTGGCCCTATGGACTTTGCCACGCTCCTCTATCCATGGGATTCTCCAGGCAAGGATACTGGAGTGGGTTGCTGTGCCCTCCTCCAAGGGATCTTCCCAACCCAGGGATCGAACCCGTATCTCTTACGTCTAAATTGGCAGGCAGGTTCTTTACCACCAGCACCACCTGGGAAGCCATTTACTTTCTGGTCCTTTACAAAAAAACTTCTCTGGTTCCTGATTTAGATACTCAGAAAGTCCTCATTATTGTTGTTTTTCAACAAACATATCCAAATCTAGTGCAGAGAAGGGCGGTGCTTTCCAATAATTACCAGCCCTGGGCTGGTCCACACAGAAATCATCTAGGACCCAGGTATTCCTAGAGTTCCAAAGCCTTCTGGTGATTCTGACGAGTGGGAGATGTTAGAGTCTGAATGTGCCCCTCCTCCCACAAGGCACATATTGAAATCCAAACCACCAATGTGGTACTGGGGCAGGGGATGGTTAGGTCATGAGGGTAGAGCCCTCATGACTAGGATTAGTGAAAGAGACCCCAGAGCTCCCTCATGCCTTCCGTCATGCAAAGACAGTGAGAGGCGAGCTGTCTGGAGCCTTGATTTTGGACTTCCCAGCCTCTAGAACTGTATGGAAGAGTTTATTGTTGAAATCACCCTGTCTATAGTTGTTGCAGCACCCCAAGTGGACTAAGACAATGGGGAATTAGGAGAACCTCTAATGTAAAGCACAGACTATCCCTCCTCTCTATGTGTTTCCTCATCTATAAAATGGAGCTGAGACCTTACTGACAGAGCCTGTTCCCAAGGCAGTATGGAGAGTGTTTAGGTATAGAAGCCATCCAGCTATGCCTGGCTTCCCAAAGACCAGCACACGGAGTGGGTGGAGACTGATTTGGGGAAGGAGGGAGAGACCAGAGTTGAGATCGACCCAGTTGGATGGAAAGTCACATCCAGATGGGATAAGCATAACTGGGGCGTAAAACTTCTTTAATCAAGAGAACACTCTGGGGGCACAACACATGAGGGCTGTTTCATCAGCATCTTACAGGTCCTCACAGCTCCCAGGGACACATAGCAACTGCATCAATGCATTTTTAAAAATTACATGAGTTAAGGACAGCCCAGAGAGTAAAATCTCCAATGATAAATAGCTCTTATAATCTGTAATCACTGAATGTCAATACACATCTTAAAAACCTCTCACATAACGATAAAAATTGGCAACTCTAATGTGAGCTATAAATTACGATTCTACATTTCTCATAACACATTCAAGAGCCAAATGCTTCATTCTGTGGAAGCACTGAGTCCTTTCTACCTCTCCAACGGACCCTTCTTGGCCTTCCTCGTGGGCACCTCCTCTTCTGCTCATGTTCCCCGGGACCCTCCTTGCCCTGACACAGGCGTCCACTCCCACGTCTGCACGTTTCACTTTTAGGTCAACGACTCTCAAATCTTTATCTCTACTCTGGATTTCTGATGTGAACTCTGGACTCAGACTTGAGAAAGCTCTTCTTGTCTACATCTACACTCAGGATCTCTACCTCACTCTCTCGGCGAATGGACCGCTGAGTTGCCCGAGTCAGAAATCTGGGCATCAGCATTGACCAGTGCTGTTCGTTATCCCCATGTCAAAGTACCGAGCAGCAGGGACTGCCAACCCCACCTCCAGAGTCAGCCCCACTCTTTTGGGACCACAACAGCAGGCTTCAGGTGCTTTTTCGGCCTTGCTTGTTTCCCCATTCATTTTCACCTCCCCTGTTCAAACTCCTTCAGCGGCTGTCCGAGAAGGGTGCTCATGCCAGAGACTAGGTTCTGGGGCAGGTTCATCAACAGGGAAGGCTCCTGCATCATTACAACCATCTCACTTCAGGCTCCATTCCTTGCTTTGGCAAACCAGGATCATGCCAACCTGCCTGCATTTTCTTTAAAATTCTTTCACCTCTTAAATTCTTAAAAATGTCTTAACAACCAGAATGGTGTTGATTTGCTTGCATTGTTTAAAACCTTCTTAAAAATGTTCGAATCAGAGCAAACATCGTCTTCTAGAAATAGCATCGTCCCTCGGCCTTCAACACTCCGAGTGTTATCCTCTGCTCTGAGGGACAGCAGGCATTCAAGAACTCAGAACTTTGGAATGGCAGCGTTAGAAAGGACCTCAGAAACCATTAGTTCAGGAACCTCCCCGGCAGTCCAGTGGTTAAGACTCCACTTTCCAATGCAGAAGACACGGGTTTGATCCCTGGCTGGGGAACTAGAAGCCGACGGGCCTCTAAGCCCATGTGCTGTGACCACTGAGCCTGTGCGCTCTAGAGCTGGCACGCCACAACCAGAGAGCCTTCCAGCCACAACTAAGACCCGATGCAGCCACCAACCAACCTGTGACAAATACTGCCTGCTCATTTCACATCCTCCTTGATGTCTGGCTCTGGGGGCCCATGGCTTGGGGAAAGCCACCCAGGCTGACAATCTGAATAAGCAACGTCAGAGAGAGGGAAGGTCACGGGCATGATGACTGGGGCAGGGAGGGAAGCAAGCTCCTGGTGGTGGAGAAGGGGGGCTCTGACGTCAGAGCAGTGTCACCAGTAAGCAAACCCGATGCATGGAGGCAGTTAAGAGCAGAGACACTGCAGCCAAACTCCGGGATTCAAAGCCTGGCTCTGCTGCGCACTAGCCACGCGCCCTGAGAAAGTCACTTCACTTCTCTGTGCCTCTGCTTCCTTCTTTGAGAAATGAGGGTATCACCTCCTTCCCTGGGTCTTGGGAGGATTAAATGAGTTCACACGTGTAACAGGCTTAGAATAGGACCCTATTCTAAGGGTCGATCCTATTCTATCTGGTAGATAGAAGATGCCATTTGAGTGTTTGATAAATAAACAATTAAAAATGTAACATAAGGACTTCCCTGGTAGTCCAGTAATTAAAAATCCACCTGCCAATGCAGGACACACTGGTTCAATCCCTGGTCAGGGAACTCAGATCCCATCCACAGGCCTCAGGGCAACTGAGCCTGTGCTTTGGAGCCCACATGCTGCCAACTACTGAGCCACCGCTCTAGAGCCTGTGTTCTGCAGCAAAAGAAGCCACTGCAATGAGCAGAAACCTTCGCACCACAACTACAGAGTAACCCCAGTTCGCCTCTACTAGAGAAAGCCCACACGCCACAACAAAGACCCAGCACAGCCAAAAATAAAACACACAAATAAATAACATTAAAAAAAATGCAACCCATTGGCTAGGCTGCCATTGGGGATTTACAAAGGTTTGGATTTTATAAGACTCTGATCTTGGTAATCAGCTTTAATATTTATCCCCTCCAATGGTTTGGCTGATGGGAACTGGGTTCTACTGGGACATGGGGATGGTCACAGCTGGCTCATGGACTGCAGGGGGAATCCCAGATCAGACCTTGACCACCAGTCAGTTATGTGATGTTAGGTAAACTGCTTCTGAATTTCAGTTTACTCACTTGAGAAATGGGTATAATCTGAGGGGGGCGGGGTGGGAAAAAGTGCCTGAAAGTGTTTATAAAAATGCCATGAGAGTTACCTGCTGCTATTATTATATTATATTAATATATTAATATATATGTATTATTATATTATATTATTATTATGAAGCGACTTAGCTATTATTATATTATATTAATATATTAATATATATATTATTATATTATATTAATATATTAATATATATATTATTATATTATATTATTATTATGAAGCGACTTAGCATGCATGCATGCATTGGAGAAGGAAATGGCAACCCACTCCAGTATTCTTGCCTGGAGAATCCCGGGGATGGAGGAGCCTGGTGGGCTGCCGTCTATGGGGTCGCACAGAGTCGGACACGACTGAAGCGACTTAGCATGCATGCTATTATTATTATTATTGTTATCACTATCATCATCAAAAACATGAAATTCTGCAAACGGGAAGAAGCACTGCTGCTGAAGTCACACCTGTCTTAGCTCTACAGTCTCCACCCTAGGAGCTCTGCTCAGTAAAGAACAAGTATAGACATTACTGCTGAGCCTTAGGCTGAGAGTTCAGAACAAATTATGCTGTGGGTCATTAAAAACTTCAAATAAAAATATGAATTATCATGCCCCTCCCCTAAAAATCTCCCTAAACATGACTCCCAAGACACATTATTCCTCCAGAGTCTGTGAAAGCAGCTCTGCCCCTGAGACTGGATGGGGTGGCCCTTCGACCACTGTGTATGCTCCCGGGAGTAGCCCCACTTCTTCCAGGCCTCGCTTCCTCCTGCATAAAATGCAGGAGTTGAACTAGAGAGCCTCTAGGTCCCTTCACGGACCCCCTCAGGGGGCCTCTGTGTCCTTAGGTCATTCATAAACCACAAGAACGTCACTGGGCTCTTCCACCCACATTCCACTCCCATTTCATTGCAGAGACCAAGGGGTTCATGAAAATCAGGCAGGAGGTCTGACCTTGGGCTTGATTTAGGAGGATTTCATACTCAAGGGGTAGGGCAACAGCAGAACCCTCCCTGGAGCCTCTGTCTCGAAAGCTCAGCTGCCTGAGTCACCCAGCAAGTGGGAGAGAAGCCTCCTGGGAACACTGGGTGGGGAGAACTGATGCCCCAGGGGGGACTTGGGGCAGAGAGGGGCCCAGGCGCTTCCTCAAGTTTAGTGATCGCTGCCCCAGCCAGTATCATTAGACTGAGGCCATCTCAGAGGTGAAGAGCAGCCAGTGGGCATTTCTGGCACCAGCTACTGTTCTAGCTGGAGGCCATTTGATAACAAGGCGGGGGAAGTTGGTCACGGAGCCCACGGAGACCAACAACACACTTCCGGTCAAGTATCCCTGTTCTCAGCTTCTGCTGTTGCCTGGATGTCAATCAAACCCAGATCTCTCTGGTTAGCAGTCAAAGCCATGAAACGAGAGTCAAGTACACGGTCAGACCCAAGAGAGTGAAATGATATTTTTCAGAATGCCAATAACATAGCAACGCCTTTAATGCTGACACTTGCCATTTATGAAGCACTTACCATGTGTAAGGGATGCCACATACCTCACCAGGCATCCTCACGTGAGTCTGCAAGGCAGACGGTGTGAACTTGCCCCTTCTCCAGATAAAGATGTGGGCTCAGAGGGGGTGTTTCACCTGCCCAGAGGAGGTGGGGAAATGGAAAGCTGAACCCAGGTCTGCCTGATGTCTAACGCCTGGCCGTACTTTTTTTTTTTTTTTTTTTATAAATTTATTTATTTTAGTTGGGGGCTAATTACTTTACAATATTGTAATAGTTTTTGCCATACATTGACATGAATCAGCCATGGGTTTACATGTGTTCCCCTTCCCGGACCCCCCACCCACCTCCCTCCCCATCCCATCCTTCTGGATCATCCCATTCTGGCCGTACTTTTTGACTGTACCAAGCGGCATGTGGGATCTAAGTTCCCCAACCAGGGATTGAACCCGCACCCCCTGCAGTGGAAGCTCAGAGTCTTAACCACTGGACCGCCAGGGAAGTCCAGACCCAACCCTTTCTATTACAGCACACAGCTGCAGAACCCAGGCTCTCCAGGGTCCCAGGAACCCCAAGCCAGCAATGCTGGCAACTGGCAAGAAAGGTCCCTGCTCAACAGCTCTGAGGCCTAACTGCCCCTCTGCTGGGGAGACCACACGTCCTCACAACAGTCTCCTTGGTACCAGCGGCTTCAATTGCATTCTCTCATTCATGCCTCTCCCTTCAGGAATCTAATGCCATCAAAATCATCCAGAATTACCCGAACAGCCCAGCCTCAACAGCCATGCTTTTAGCATCTGAAATCAGGAAATGATCTCTGCAAATTAAGTTGTCCTTGAATTATACTTAAGCAAACTGTGCACTTCTTTCACTGAAGAATTCGAAGGGTTTATGTCCAAAATTATTAGGTTTCTATTCCTGTTTTGTTTTGTTTTTAAGAGCTTGCTCCCTCCAAATTAAGTTTGATAGGCCCCAGTTCTGTCTGCTTGAGCCATAACAATAATAATTCCTTGGAGAAATAAAAACAGTTGACCTCTCCCAGCAAAAACAAGTTCCCTTTTAAAACGAGCAATGAAAACCACTACAATATTGTAAAGTAATTAGCCCCCAACTAAAATAAATAAATATATTAAAAAAAAAAAAGACACTTCAAGTCCAATCTCCTCAACTTATCAAAAGAGAAATAAAATAGGAGGGTAATATCTGTCATCAGGAATAGGGCAAGTCCTCTCTTCTCTATTTTAAGAGGGAATTCGAATCTTGAGGTTTCTTTTCCATGAGGAAGAATGACCCCAGGGATGTCTGTAATAACCCTGGGGGGGAAGGAAGGAGAGGTTAAGTGGGGGAAGGAGGCAAAAACCTCAGTCTGGGTGAACTGAGCCCAGGGCAGACTCACGTGCAGACAGTCTCATTTGGAAGATGAAGACTGTCTGCTGGGAAGGGGCGTGCCCATCAGACCCCTCGTGCCCTCTGCCTACCAGCACCACCCACTCTACGGAAAGCTCTCCCCAGCTTCTTCCGCCTGCTCCTGGACTTCATCTCGATGGACCCCCACTGAGCGTGCCCCTTGGTGTCTGGTTCTTTTCACTCCCTGTTATGTTTGGGCGACGTTTCTGCGTGGTGTGGATGGCACTTCCGTGTCCTTGCTCACTGCTTGCCCACGGTGTGGACAGGCCACAGCTTATACACCCTCTGTGCTGGGATGGGCATCTGGATTGTTTCCAGTTGGGACTAAGGCAGCTATGGGTAAGGCAGCTATGGGCACTGACGCATCTGTTTTCTTGTTTTTTTTTTTTAATTTTTATTGCAGTATAGTTGCTTTAAATGTGTTATTTTCTGCTGGACAGCAAAGTGAATCAGCTATATGTACACATGTATTTCCTCTTTTTTGAATTTCCTTCCCATTTAGGTCACCACAGAGCACTGAGTAGAGTTCCCTGTGCTATACAATAAGTTTTCATTAATTATTTTATATATAGTATCAATTGTGTATATATGTCAATCCCAAGCTTCCAATTCATCTCATCTCCCTCTTCACTGTATAAGAAGGTCTCCAGGTCCATCCACCTCGCTACAAATTACCAAATTTGTTCCTTTTTATGGCTAAGTAATATTCCATTGCATATATGGCTTTTGCATTCTTTCCTTTTGGGATCATAGATCTAAATGTGGAAGGTAAAATGAGAAAGCTACCAAGAGAAAGCCTAGAAGGATAGCTTCATGACCTTGGGGATAGGTAGGGATTCCCAGAAGGAGCACAGAAGGGCATAATCAAGGGTGCTGGAGATGCCTTTTATCTCTGGGCAGGGTTACACCGAAATACACAGAAGTAAAAGTTAATTGAACATAAACTTAAGATTTACACATCTATGGATAAACAACAAGGTCCTACTGTAGAGCAGAGGGAACTATATTCAATATCTTGTGATAAATCATAATGGAAAAGAACAGAAAAAAGAATGTACACACGTGTGTAATAGAATTGTTTTGCTATATAGCAGAGATTGGACAACATTATAGATCAACTATCCTTCAAGGGACTTCCCTGATGGTCCAGCGGTTAAGAATCCATCTTCCAAAGCAGGAGACATGGGTTCAATCCCTGGTGGGGCAACTAAGCCTGCACGGCAAAACTACTGAGCCTGTGTGCTGCAACTAGAGAGAAGCCCACATACCACAACAGAAGACCCTGTGTGTCACAACTAAGACCTGATACAGTCAAATAAATTAATAAATATTTCCTTAAAAGAAAACTATACGTCAATAAAAAAGATTTAAGCATCTGATATTTATATTAAACCTGGATATAAAAGTGAAAGTCAAAAAAAGCCATGCCTATACTAACCTCAGGCGAGTGAGCTTCTACCCTAATTTATGATGGCGGGATGTCCGAATTAGTCTGTGAGCATCCACGTGGACCTGACACAGTCAGATGTCAGTGCTGAGAGGGGGTCCAGGGACAGGACTCTGGCCTTGGGGAGACCTGGGTCTGAATTCCAGCTCTACCTCTTGCTAGCCAAGCCATCCTGGGTATGTTAATTTACCTCTTCAAGCATCGATTTTCCCTCTCTCTCTCCCTCTCCCCACTGCTGCTGCTGCTACTGCTTAGTCACGTCAGTCATGTCTGACTCTGTGCAACCCTATGGACCAGCAGCCTGCCAGGCTCTTCTGTCCACGCGATTCTCCAGGCAAGAATACTGGAGTGGGTTGCCATGCTCTCCTCCAGGGGATCTTCCCAACCCAGGGATCAAACCCTGGTCTCCTGCATTGCAGGCAGGTTCTTTACCCCAGCAGGGAAGCCCTCTGTCTCTCTTTCTCTCTCTCTATATATATGTATATAGACAGATATAGATAATATGAAGAAGGGAGGGAGCAAGCCAAGAAGTCAGAAGAGGAGAGGGAGAATGAAGAGTTAAGAGCTTGTTCTCAGTGGGCTGAAGTGTCAGCTCTGCTTTAAGATCTGCCAAGCACAGGTTCTTTAGCCAGCTACATGCTGAACCTTAGGCATGTCTGAGGCCTGTCCTGCGAGGGGCAGAAGGACACAGAGAAAGTGCATGGGCTGTACAGGAAGAGAGGTCTGGGTTCAAACACTCCACCTCAAGTCTCAGCTTCTCAATCTGTAAAATGGGGCCAAGACCAATCCTGTCGGGTGGTTGTGAGATGCTGTGCCTGGCAGGAAGGAAGCGATGGCAGCTGTTGATATGGTAACCCCATCACCTTCGTCTTCATTTGCCTTTGTGTACATGAACTTCCCTATTACAGAATTAGGGGTAATTATAGGCTGTGCAATCACGAAATTAAAGCAGGTAATTACCATGCCTAATTAATTGTCGAATGCCAGGCAGGCAAGGAAACACAAACAGAACGCACAGTCTGTGGGCTGGGCAGTTAAGCATCCCCTTTGCTTCCAAAAAACTGTCAACAGAAACAGCAGAGTTCAGTAAATGACCTTCTTGGGAGGGTTTTCAAGGATGCAAATGAAACCTGGGGAAGTGCTACTGGGGTTTCTGACTCGAAACGAGCTCTGCACACGGGCATTTATACAGCTCCTGCCGCACAAGCACCAAGGTCTCCAGATAAGGTGCTCTTTTGGGAGAGGGACTTCACAGGTAGGACCTGATGGATGCTACTAACCTCTGCAAGGATCAGACCCTGCAGAGAAAGCTGCTGATGGGAATGTAGCAAGAACCCTGAAATAAATGCTCATTTACACGCTGCTTGTTTGAAAACCTCCTCCAAACGCGTGCCTCTCTGTTTCCAGCTTCACGCAACTTCATTTTTAAATTTACTTTTTATTCTATTTATTTTTTTTTTGGCTGCGCTGGGTCTTCACTGCTTTGTGAAGGCTTTCTCTAGTTGTGGTGTGGGGGTTCCTCATTCTGGTGGCTTCTCCTGTGGAGCACAGGCTCTAGGCACATGGGTCTCAGTAGAGGCAGCTGTGGGCTTCAGAGTGTGGGCTCAGCAGTCATGGTGCACGGGCTTAGTTTCCCCTCGGCATGTGGGATCTTCCTGGGCCAGGGATTGAACCCGTGTCCCCTGCACTGGCAGGCAGATTCTTATCCACTGCACCACCAGGCAAGTCCTTCAGGCAACTTCTTATTACCCACACTCCTCCATCTTAAAACCAAATGTGTGGGTTTTTTTCCCTCCTTTAATCTTTTGGCCATGCCTCAGGGCATGTTGGATTTTATTTCGCTGGACCAGGGATCAAACCCATGTCCCCAGCATTGGAAGCATGAAGTCTTAACCACTGGACCACCAGGGAAGTCCCCAAATGCTTTTTCATATGTATTGTGATACTCAAGAGTGGAAGCTAAGTTTATGTGAATGTCCTCCGACCTCCAGAAGATGATGCACCATTTAGTACTGCCAACCATGGGACAGACATTTGACCTACAATTTTCACCAAATGGAGTCTTGGAGCAACTAAGCAATGCATCCAATATGACCCAGGGGGTGAGGAGCAGAACTGGAACTGGGCCTTAAGTTGCTGCTATACCTGAAGACCAGGCCGCATGCTCTCGGCCCCAGAGAA
Source organism: Giraffa tippelskirchi (assembly GCF_054371585.1). Lineage (NCBI taxonomy): Eukaryota > Metazoa > Chordata > Mammalia > Artiodactyla > Giraffidae > Giraffa > Giraffa tippelskirchi. Next base: position 30,248,860 of record NC_137287.1, read on the forward strand.
GGGCAAGCGCTATAAACTCTAAGCTCAGATGCCCTTTATGAGGACTGTTAAATGCCGAGAGCCAGATGACTTCGGGGTAAGAAAGATTCTCTGAGAAATAGCTTTAGGTTCCTGATTCATTTTGCTTCCTTAATATCCAAGGAAGGAAATGATTTGTGTTTTGGTTGGTGGCCTGTGTTAATGGCTCCGAACAAAACTTTCCTCTTAATGAAATGGCTTCATGTGTTATTAACTGTAAGTGTCCTCGTTGCTAGAACAAAAAGCCTGAATTACTGCATGATCATGCTGATGGAGTGATATTATTACAGCCAAATGCCGAGGATAAGATGAATAACTTAGTTGGAGAAAAACGACTTTTTGGTTCACTGGGTTATGTAGATGAGGCAGACTTGTAAAGGCGGAAACGCGTTACCATAAACTGCCAGCATCACCCCACATGCCTTTTAAAGGGGGAGAGAGGAAGACCTCGCTGGTGGTCCAGTGAAGAATCTGCCTGCCAACGCCAGGGACACGGGTTTGGTCCTCGGTCTGGGAAGAGTCCACATACCGAGGGGCAACTAAGCCTGTGTGCTACAACTACCGAAGCCCTCTCGCCCTCGAGCCCAGGCTCTGCAGCCAGAGAAGCCACCGCCACGAGAAGCCTGAGCGCCATATCCAAGAGTAGCCTCCACCAGCCACAGCGAGAGAAAGCCCACGCAGCAACCAAGACCCAGTGCAGCCATAAAGAAAGAAAGAAGGATAGAGGATGAGCAGTTTAGAAGCGGAATAGACCTGCCCAGTCTCTGTGTTTCCGGGACTACATCACCGCGCACACACCATGTTCCAGCCTGAGCTCTACTGTCTCTGGCTATGCTGTGCTCAGTCACTCAGTCATGTCCAACTCTTTCGACCTGTAGCCCGTCAGGCTTCTCTGTCTGTGGAATTTTCCAGGCCTAAGTCTCTAAGAGGAGAGGAAAGAGGAAAGTTTTTTTTTTTTTTTTAAACATTATAGCCCATGAACCATGGCTGCAGTGACCGTTCATCTGCACTTTCATTTGCCATCTTATCTTACGGAGGCTGAGCCACTGGTCCAACACAGAACTAGTCAGAAGGCGAGCAAACACTGGGTTCCAGGTCTTCCTGACTCTGGGGATCCCATCTTCCCATGACCACCCAGCAATCTGGTGACAAAAGCTGGGACTCGGGTCCCTTTGGCTTGCTGAGTTCCCGACCCGGAGGCTCACCCTTTGGCTCTAAAGTCAAATGTCTGACTAGGTAAGTTTCAGGTGGGATCACTTCCGGTGAAGGTCAGAGGCAGACGGACTCCCACAGAGGACCCATGGGGAATGTCTCCATGTCATGTCACACCTGCTGGGTTAATGGACCTTCCAGGCCCCTCAGGCCCACCAGGACCCTCTGCTCTGCCAGACACCCACTGCAGCCCCCATCACTGCTAACAGCAGCCTTGGCCGGAGGACCAGAGGGAAACCAGCATGACCCCGACTGTGCTCTGACTTCATGGATCTGACCCCACGATAGGGTGGAACTCTCCTCCAGTGGGAGAGTCATTTGCCCTTCCAAGGGAGTTGGAGACCAGAAGGAAGGCAGAGAGTCACCCTTCTGAGACCCCTGGACTTGAGGGCAGCCCCAACTGCGAGTTCTCCCGGTGCTGTATTTCTTGGCCACGATTCCTACACTGTTGGCGCAGTTTTATTACAAGTTCTGGCCTGGTCTCGGGTGTGCTGAGGGGACACAGGGAACAGGCCCAGCTGTCTGATGCGAACAGCCGACTCACTGGAAAAGACCCTGATGCTGAGGAAGATTAAGGGCGAGGTGGAGACGGGGACGACAGAGGATGAGATGGATAGATGGCATCACCGACTCATCGGACATGAGTTTGAGCAAACTCTGGGAGATAGTGAAGGACAGGGAAGCCTGGCCTGCTGCAGCCCATGAATTTGCAAAGAGTTAGACATGAATGAGCGACTGAACAACAAGATACAAAATTAGAGAAAGCATCCTACCCCCTCCCCCAACCCAAGCCAGAGCAAAGGTGACCATAGTGGGCCAGGTGCCCAGATCCCTGGCCATCTAATAAGGGTGATCTTCAGCCAAGCAGCAATGTCACGGGCCACGGAGAAAACCACAAGGGGCAGGTCCCCAAGTGTGCGTGAGACAGTTCCCAGGAAACTCAGAAATAGCTGGAACCATTGTGATGGGGGCTTATTTCCACCCACCAAGCTGCCGAGGGCTCCAGGGATCACATTTGGGGAATTTCGAAAGGAAGCATGATTTCATCCCGCAGTCACACGCTGCAGTCTGGATAGCTGAGTCATGCACATCATGACTGGGGCCATGTGCACGGCAGTCAATATTCACTTGCCAAAAGCTGGCTACTCAGTTCATAGCACTGAAGTTACGAATGGGGTTTCAGACTCACTGAAAAAGGCAGTGAAACCTTCTGCTTCTCTCTTCACGGATATAAATACCAGCCAACTCTTCTGAAGTGGGGGGGAAGGGGAGAAGCAGAAGTTGGATATCTGTTTACTCTCAAATAATTCAATTTAGAGACCATTTAGGAGACGATAAGTGTGACTCTAATCACATGTGTGTATGTGTGCAATTATATTCCTGAAAATAACCAGAAGGCTTCAAATCAAAACATTAACAGCGGTTATGCTGGAATGTTTGGTAAATTTTTATTACCGTTATGGTTTTCCCAGTTTCCCAACTTTTCTGCTTCTGCTGAATACTGACTTCGATGAGAGAAAAATGAAATGATACATTTCAGGTCAGTGGGGCTTCTGGTGGGCTTTGAGAAGACAATGCATAGTCACCCTCCCCCTTCTCTCCAAATGCAACTGGATAAATGTTCAGAGCCGCTTTGAAATGCATGGCCACATTCCAAAACAAAACAACTGTCCTTGTCACTTAGGAGGAAACCTGAATGAGTGATGGGGGTAGGGACTTGGGCCCTGACCTGGGCTCCAGGGCCTGAGAGCTCGCTGGGGCCCGGGGACCACGCAGGCCTGCCCACGGCATGAAACCAAGCTGGGCATGATTGTGAAGGCAGAACCGGGGCAGGGGGAGGGGGGCCAGGATATTTGAGATATTGATCTCCATACGCACCTGAATTCTGTCACTATAACGAAACTGCAAGGAAAACGCTCTTGGAAGATCTGATGTTCCAAATAGCTCCCTAGTCACAAATAGGTGTGACACTTCTGAGACAGATGGGAAGTTCCTTGTCACTCTGTCACCCCAGAGCTAAAGCCTTTGAGGAGGTTGCTGCTGTGGGAAAGAAGTTTTACAAACAAAGTCTCTTAGCCTCGGAGAGAAGGGTTCCAGTGAAAACTCACTCTCTGGCTGCACAACTCTGCTCAAGGGGGAAGCCAACCCTGCCTCTAACTCTCATCACAGCCACGAAGGAAGCAAAACCAGGACTTCCCCGGAGCTCCAGTGGTTAAGACTCCTCACTTCCACAGCAAGGGGCATGGGTTCAGTCCCTGACTGGAGAACTGACGTCCCACATGGTACATGGCATGGCCAAAATAAATGAATAAAAAGAAAGAAGCAAAACCACCTGACAAATGTCCTTCTAAGCCAAGCTGCACACACGTAGGTATTCAATCTACTTCAGTTCATCAAGTGTTTACTGAGCACCTACTAGGAGCCAGGACCTGAGCAAGCTGCGAGGAGATAGACGGAGGTGGACCAACAGTTTGGAACAGTGATAAACGAGCTGTCTGGGGACTAGGATTGCCTGGGTTCGAATCTTGACTTCACCTCCTTTATTAGCTGTGAACCTTAGTAATTGACTAAAGCTCTCCACATGACTTAAATTTCTTAATGTAAAAGTGGGGGCAGGGACTTCCCTGGTGGTCCAGTGGCTAAAACTCTGAGCTCCCTATGCAGGGGGCCCAGGCTCAATTCCTGGTCAGGGAACTAGAGCCCACATGCCACAACTAAAGATGACAGATGCCACCTGAGATCTGACTCAGCCAAATAAATAAAAATAAATAAATTAAGAGTTTGCATGCCTTGACTATAAAGATCCCACGTGCTGCAAATAAGACCCAGCACAGACAAAGTTCTGGCCTGCTCTAAAAGGTCCCAAATGAATGAGGCTGAAAGACAACTGAATGGACAAAAACTACAGTCTGGTGGAATCAGTGCTATGACACAGGGGGCTGGGAGACAAGGAGAAGCAGCATGGAATGCAGTGTGGAGTCCATCAAGGAAAGCTTCCTGGAGGAGGTGATGTCTAAGCAAAGACTTCACGGGTGAGGGGAAGGAGGGGTGAGGACAATCCAAGTCAAAGCTACTGGAGTTTTCTACTCGGATTACACGGAGATCTTTCCAAATCAAGTGTTCTTAAGAATAGAGAAATAGCAAAAATGAACTCGTGATAAAAGAATTTGGTGTCTGAACAAGCAGTACACTCAACTCTGAAGATACCAAAGAGACAGCTAACCACAAAGATGGTTTTAGGGCTTCCCTTTCTGAGTGAAGAGTTTCAGACACATCGGGACTATTCAGTCACATTTGGCCTCCAAAGACCTGGGCTGTGTGATCAAGCATCTTTCAGGCAAGCAGTTCTCGTGTAAATGAATGGGCGAGGGAGGCAATAATTCAGCAAGGCTGACCATGAGTGTCACTTTCTAATGTGATTAAGTGACCTTCCCCCACTTGCTGCTGCTAATTGTCCTTTAAAGAACTGGGAGCTGCTCATGATGTGCGGAATTCGATCCATATCAGGCGTGGGTCCATTGCACGATGCTTCTGTTCCAGGCACATCAATCTCCTGCAGGCACATCTCTCCTGGAGAGAAACCCTGTGAGCTAGCCTAACACCGTCCCTGGTGTTTCTCTGCCCAGTCATGGACCCTTTCATTGCTGGGAAGCAAAATCAGCTCATGACCACTTTGGGGAAACAGGGACATAATGGAAAGATACAAGGGTATCTCAGACAACCAAGGGCTATAAGTGCTGCTGGGCTCTGCAAGAGGCTAGACCAGGAGCCAGAGAGCCATCAGAACCAGGACAGGGAGCCAGGCATCCTACACTCTGCGCGTTCTCTCTCTGCATGCTGGCTTTCTCTACTTCTTGAGCTCATGGTCCCAACGTGACACCTCTCAGACTCAGCCCCATATACATTCAGACTGACCCATTCGTGGCCTTCCCAATCCTAAATGTTCCAGGGGAGAGCCTCCACAGTGAACATTGGGCATTTCTCTCTGCTGGGCACCCATAACCCCTCCTTCTGGCAGCAGCACTTCAATTCTCTTCTAGGGACCCAGTGTCTACCCAACCTCAGTCCCTGTGCTTCCTGTGGACCCCACCTGAGCTCTGATCCTAGAGGCAGGCATGAGATCCAGGCCTGACCAATCAAAGCCCTGGGGGTAACCACAGGAAGGGCATGTCACCCAAGCCAGGCTAATAGGGAGCTTGTATGACTGGGAAAGAGGTGAGGGATATTTTAGTTGTATTTGCCCTGTGAGGATGTAAGCTCAGATCTGCTGGAGCTTATATCCTTACAAGGAGGGGAAGCCCACAAGGAGGGGAACCTACTAGAGAATAAAGTCATAAGAGAAAGGGAGGGATGGTGGGAGAAGGAGGAGGAGGAAGAGGAAGATGGAGAAAGAAAAGGGAGGGGGAGTGATTGAGCACCTGGATCAAGCCATACCTGAACACATTAAGCCAATAAATTCTGTTTTAAGACATTTCTGCCACTTGCAATCAAAAGAATTAAGACCAAAAGAGAGATGATTAGGCAAGTATTTACACAGTTTTCCCCTGGGTGAGTATCCACACTGGGTCAACTAGCCTTGGCAAGTGTCTGTGTATCTGTGCAGTGTGTATGTAAGAGGAGGGGGCAATTTCTAGAGAAGGAGAAGAAGCCTCAAAGGATTCCTCCTCCACAGAGGCCTTCAGCTATTTACACAACACGAAGCTTCTTCTGGTGCCCTTTGTAGTGAGTCTGGTGACTGTGGGCTTAGATAACCTTGGAGCTGAGCCAAGAGTCTGAATACTACCCCTAGCACAGTCTAGAAACAGGACAAGTGGTGACTGTCAAACAGACCAAAAAATGTGGATAATAAATATAGAACTCTCCAATTAGAACTGATCCTTAATCAAATAGCTACGAATTCCCAGGCAGTCACTGCAGAGGACTTCAGCGAGCATGTCAAGACCAGATTTCTCTTCCCCCTTGTGTATTCATTCAGTTCATTCAGTCTGGATTTCTTCAGAATGCCTCCGCATCTCTGTCTTGGTGTTATGGAAACCTACCCCCATCAAACTGCATTTATGAGGCTTTAGTTAAATAACACGAAAAAGATGGCATCGAGCTCGGGCAGGGACGCTACCAGCTGCCAAGTCTGCTCCACACAGATTCATGGAGGGAGCATGGCAGATGCACCCCCAAGAGGCCTCAAAGTTCCTTCACAAGCTGTCGGAGAGCCCAAGGTGAAGCTGAAGACGCGCTGCCCAAAGCATCCTAAAGCAACCCTGATGCGTGCTCTTTTTAACACAGCTGCGAGCCTGTGCTTGCGTTCTTTAATCTCCCTCTTCGAAAAGCATCCAATTTAAGAAATTTCGCAGTAATCATTTCAGAGCAATGAAAAACAAACACAACAATAGAACATCTCAGATGAGAACTCTGTGCACCTCTCTCTTAATGTTCGCTTAAAGAGACACATTAGTCATTAGGAAGAGCCCTCTTTTATCCCCCTACATAACCGAGCTGCTTGCTTGCAGATCACAAACATCGTAATACAGTTAATTTGGCCCATGTACTCATTTCTTCCTTATAATGATGCCAATAAGATACCATTTTTTAAAAAAACGTTTCTGATGTTCAGGATGGGACTGGAGTGCTCTAGAGCCTGTGAGCTGCAACTACTGAAGCCCATGCGCCTGGAGCCTGTGCTCCGCAACAAGAGAAGCCCGTGCACTGCAACTAGAGAAAGCCCAGGCACAGCAATGAAGACTCCAGCATATCCAAAAATAAATAAATAAAACTTAAAAAGTTTTTTCAAAGATAGGGCTGGAATGAACACTTGGGAATGCTGGGATGATCTGCTACTTGGTAAGGGGAAGAAAGGAGTTGAAAAGGGCTTGCCTGACAGCTCAGTTTACTGCCCACTAGAGTGGGGGCACGGCGGTCACAGTCAACTGTGGTAATTTCATGCAAACATTCCTTTGGCACCAAGAAAATGCACAAAGCATTTTCTCTAGAGGTCTTTGGTGGAAAGACCATGAAGGTCTCCTGCCTTCTAGGAGTTTATATGCAGGGGAGCCTCAAGCAGTTCTTACCAACCTGGCCTTTCCACTTTCCAAGGTCACACACTCACCACAGACTCCCTGAAATAACTCACAAAGCCTGGGGATTCTGTCTTGAAAAAAAGACAACTGCACACACGTTGGTAAAGAACCGCCCGTCAATGCAGGGGGCATAAGAGATGCAGGTTCGACACCCGCCCCCCCTCTCCCCACCGGGGTTGGAAGATCCCCTGGAGGGGGGCATGGCAACCCACTCCAGTATTCTTGCCTAGAGAATCCCGTGGACAGAGGTGCCTGGCAGGCTACATTCCATGGGGTTGCAAAGAGTCAGCCACAACTGAAGCGACTTAGCACAAATGCATGCACACACAGTCTCACCAGGTAGGTGTATACATAAAAACAAATATATACACACACAGTACATATACTTTTCTAAATCATCTCAGACCATTCAACAAAGTTGGGGCCCATCCAGCCACCACAGTGAGGAAGTCACCAGCAGCCAGGTCTAAGAAATAGAACTGCCAAACATCCCCGACCTCACTGCTGTAGCACCCACTGTGGGCCAGCTCAGTGGCATTAGCCTGTTCACTCCTTTACTTCCTGCAGCAACCCTGTAGGCCAGAGTCACATCTTCTCTTCAGAGAGGGGGACACACAACCTCCAAAAGATGAGTTGGCATCTCCAGCTCCACAAGGGTCCACCTAAGGCCCTAAGGTGCCAGAGGACACCCACATCCTGCTTCTAGGAGATCCTCATGTCCTAGGTCCTAGCTGCCCACTCAGGCCCACCCTCTGTGCACAGAGCGAGAGGGTCAGAAAGGCCTGTGCCCGAGTCAATGGCCCGGCAGCCCAGGGCGATCTAGTGGCTGAGCACAGCGGGCCTCCTCTCCAGGTCCTCCTGAGATGTGTCTGAGCCCACAGCAGCTGACAGCTCACTTTTCTCTGCAGAAAGGAGCTGTGAAAACCACACCTCTGGTACCTGCTAACCCAAATCAAGGGACTTAGGCAAAAACATGTCCTCAAGTGGCCCTTGGTGTGGGGAAGGCATTTGTGCTTTTTAAGTTTTATTTATTTATTTTTGGATATGCTGGAGTGTTCATTGCTGTGCCTGGGCTTTCTCTAGTTGCAGTGCACGGGCTTCTCTTGTTGCGGAGCACAGGCTCCAGGCGCATGGGCTTCAGTAGTTGCAGCTCACAGCACCCAGGACCCAGGACCAACTGGCCTGTGTGTGGGGGGACATGTCAACAACCGGAATGTCAACAGGAGCCCAACCCCTCAGCCACACCCCCCCCCAACTCCCCAGATCTGAAAAGCTCTGAAAACCAAAAGGCTCTTTTTAAGTGTAGTGCTGACTCATTCAGCAGTGGGACCTGCTTGAACCCAGTGAAGGTGTTTATAAACCTGGCCATCCCACTGAGCGTGAATGCCCCCCTGTTTCACTGCAGAGACACTGACTGTCTGGTTACGGGTGCTGCCCCAGACCCGCTCATTATGCCCTTATTCCTTCCTAAAGTTCAAAAAGAGAAGAAAAATGAAAACATGTATCTTGAATTGTGTTGATCTCCAGAGTTTTGAATTATGAGTTCAGTTCAGTTCAGTCGCTCAGTCGTGTCCGACTCTTTGCGACCCCATGAACTGCAGCACGCCAGGCCTCTCTGTCCATCACCAACTCCCGGAGTCCACCCAAACCCATGTCCATCGAGTCGGTTATGCCATCCAACCATCTCATCCTCTGTTGTCCCCTTCTCCTCCCGCCCCCAATCCTTCCCAGCATTAGGGTCTTTTCCAATGAGTCAACCCTTCGCATGAGGTGCCCAAAGTATTGGAGTTTCAGCTTCAACATCAGTCCTTCCAATGAACACCCAGGATTGATCTCTTTTAGGATGGATTGATTGGATCTCCTTGCAGTCCAAGGGACTCTCAAGAGTCCTCTCCAACACCACAGTTCAAAAGCATCAATTCTTCGGCGCTCAGCTTTCTTCACCGTCCAACTCTCACATCCATACATGACCACTGGAAAAACCATAACCTTGACTAGACGGACTTTTGCTGGCAAAGTAATGTCTCTGCTTTTAAACATGCTATCTAGGTTGGCCATAACCTTCCTTCCAAGGAGTAAGCATCTTTTAATTTCATGGCTGCAATCACCATCAGCAGTGATTTTGGAGCCCCAAAAAATAAAGTCTGACACTGTTTCCACTGTTTCCCCATCTATTTCCCATGAAGGGATGGGACCAGATGCCATGATCTTAGTTTTCTGAACGTTGTGCTTTAAGCCAACTTTTTCACTCTCCTCTTTCACCTTCATCAAGAGGCTCTTTAGTTCTTCTTCACTTTCTGCCATAAGGGTGGTGTCATCCGCATATCTGAGGTTATTGATATTTCTCCCGGCAATCTTGATTCCAGCTTGTGTTTCTTCCAGCCCAGCGTTTCTCATGATGTACTCTGCATATAAGTTAAATAAGCAGGGTGACAATATACAGCCTTGACGTACTCCTTTTCCTATTTGGAACCAGTCTGTTGTTCCATGTCCAGTTCTAACTGTTGCTTCCTGATCTGCATACAGGTTTCTCAAGAGACAGGTCAGACGGTCTGGTATTCCCATCTCTTTCAGAATTTTCCACAGTTTATTGTGATCCACACAGTCAAAGGCTTTGGCATAGTCAATAAAGCAGAAGTAGATGTTTTTCTGGAACTCTCTTGCTTTTTCCATGATCCAGCAGATATTGGCAATTTGATCTCTGGTTCCTCTGCCTTTTCTAAAACCAGCTTGAACATCTGGAAGTTCACGGTTTATGTATTGCTGAAGCCTGGCTTGGAGAATTTTGAGCATTACTTTACTAGCATGTGAGATGAGTGCAATTGTGGGGTAGTTTGAGCATTCTTTGGCATTGCCTTTCTTTGGGATTGGAACGAAAACTGACCTCTTCCAGTCCCGTGGCCACTGCTGAGTTTTCCAAATTTGCTGGCATATCGAGTGCAGCACTTTCACAGCATTACCTTTGAGGATTTGAAATAGCTCAACTGGAATTCCATCACCTCCACTAGCTTTGTTCGTAGTGATGCTTTCTAAGGCCCACTTGACTTCCCATTCCAGGATGTCTGGCTCTAGGTGAGTGATCACACCATCGTGATTATCTGGGTCGTGAAGATCTTTTTTGTATAGTTCTTCTGTGTATTCTTGCCACCTCTTCTTAATATCTTCTGCTTCTGTTAGGTCCATACCATTTCTGTCCTTTATCGAGCCTATCTTTGCATGAAATGTTCCTTTGGTATCTCTAATTTTCTTGAAGAGATCTCTAGTCTTTCCCAATCTGTTGTTTTCCTCTATTTCTTTGCACTGATCGCTGAGGAAGGCTTTCTTATCTCTCCTTGCTATTCTTTGGAACTCTGCATTCAGATGGGAATATCTTTCCTTTTCTCCTTTGCTTTTCGCTTCTCTTCTATTATGGGTTATGGACCTTTAATAAAACAACTTTAAATGAAGTTGAACTTAATGTATTAAAACCAGCCTAGAGGCAAAAAGTGAGCTTGGTCAAAATTACCACCTGGAGATGTCTTAAACTGCCCATAAAATACAGTGAGCTGGGTCTGGTGTACAACTCTGAGTGGTAATTTGGCTATATAAATGTATAACGCACACAGTGTTATATACTACATGAAGGCTATGCACAAAATGTAATTTTATAAGATTTTTAATTTTATAGAAGAGGCAGCTCTTTAAATACTATACTCTGGGAGCAACTTTATATGGAAGACCAAGCCAAGGGCCAGCAGATTGTCTCCTGTATTATGCTTCTCTGAGGATACTTAATGAGAGAAAAGTAGGCTGGCAACATGATTTAAATTTTTTCTCCCTTTTTCTTTTGCCAACCGTGGGCCACTTTATTACTGGCCCAGTTTTTCCCCTTCTCTCCCCCTACATACTCCATGTCGCTCGCATGTGACTGCAGGTCCTTCTACTAGAGCCTTCCGAGGTGATGCTAGTGATAAAGAAACTGCCTGCCAATGCAGGAGACATAAGAGACACAGGTTCAGTTCCTCCTGGGAAGATCCCCTGGAGGAGGAAATGGCAACCCACTCCACTATTCTTGCCTGGGGAATCTCATGGACAGAGGAGTCTGGTGGGCTACAGTCCATGGGGTCACAAAGAGTTGGACACGACTGAAGCAACTTGGAGAAGGCAATGACACCCCACTCCAGTACTCTTGCCTGGAAAATCCCATGGATGGAGGAGCCTGGTAGGCTGCAGTCCATGGGGTTGCTATAGCGACCTCACTTTCACTTTTCACTTTCATGCATTGGAGAAGGAAATGGCAACCCACTCCAGTGTTCTTGCCTGGAGAATCCCAGGGACAGGGGAGCCTGGTGGGCTGCCATCTATGGGGTCGCACAGAGTCGGACACGACTGCAGCGATTTAGCAGTAGCAGCAGCAGAAGCAACTTAGCACACAACTAGAGGCAGACAGTACTTCCCTTAACTTTGGGCTTGGCTGTGTTACTTGCTTCGGTCAACAAAAGATCAGTGTGTGCAACTCAGGCTGAGGCTTCAGATGCATGTGCATGGTCTGGCTGGTCTTTGCACCTCTGCCTCCACCAGGAGGGCACACCCTCATCAGTCTGCATTTCAGAATGATGAGAGACATGAGGAGAGTAGACCAATCGCATGTTGGAGCCAAGCCTGGCCTAGATCATCCAACCTCCAAATGATCCAGAGACACGTGAGCAAAAATTATTTTAAGCCTCTGAGTTTGGGAGCTGTTTGTTACACAACATTACTGTGGCAAGAGCTGGCTGGTACACTTGGCTAGAATAGGTGAAACTGGACAAGTTGAATGCATATGAAGCTACTCCGCTGAGCTCTTATGACGTGGTCACTGTTTTTCACTGTCCTGCTTTCTACACATCTTATTTTTTCATCCCAAGCATTTTACAGATTGGGAAGCTAAGGCTCAGAGGGTTATATGACTTGCTTAAACTCACACCGTAGAAAGTTACAGAGCAACCATTCTACCTCAACCTGTTTGCTCTTCAGAGCCTGAACTTTTTAGTGACTGTGTCACACTGTCTTTCCTCTAGCCTCCATTGTGCTCGACGTGAAAGAGGAATCAGGGGACGAGCTCTATTGCCACAGGATCTGGGCTGAAAAGGGAAATGACAACTAATAATAATTTTGTGAGAGACGACTGTGTACCCAGAACCACGCTAAACACTGGAGAGGAAGCAGGAAAGACAAAAGACATGAAAACTAATATGAATTATAATAGTAACCACCACCACCATTTACTGAGCACCAACTGTGTAATGGGGGTGTGTGTGCGTGCTCAGTTGTGTCCAAGAGCTAGAGACTGATACAGAAGATGACGGCAGAGCAGCTCTGGTAAAGGCAAGGAGGAGGTTAGGGCTCCACCTCTGTCTTGCAACCAAGGGTGGATCTGAGGCCCCTTGGAGAAGTGCCAGGTCACCACGATCCCAGGTCTGAAAGCCCCTGGACTGGAAGATCAAGTCCACGCTCTTTGACAAAGCTCCCGAGGCCCTTCTCCATCGCTTCCCTGCCTGCCTCGGCGACCCCAGCCCCTCATTCCGTCTTGCAGCCTGGGCCACACGTGCTGAGCTGTTCAGAAACCCCCGAATTCTTCCTCCTTGACGTGGCTGCTCCAGCCCACATGGCCTTTGTCTATACCTGGCCCTCTGTCTGCAGGCCTTTCCTTCTTCATCTGCCAGGCAGAAACCCACATATTTCCCAAGACTCAGCTCACTCAATGCCTGTTGTTGTTGCGTTGCTCAGTCACGTCTGACTCTTTGCAACCCCATGGACTGTAGCCCACCAGACTCCTCTGCCCATGGGATTTCTCAGGAAGGAATACTGGAGTGGGTTGCCATTTCCTCCTCCAGGGAATCTTCCCCACCCAAGGATAACCCACATCTCCTTCATTGGCAGGCAGATTCTTTACCACTGAGCCACCAGGGAACACCGGCCCCCCCCAATTCCACCCCCAGGTAGGTACAAGTGACTTCACTGGTGACTAACAGAGAGCAATGGACTGATGTCTTTCACAGGTGTACATGTCACGTATGACCAAGGTATATGCATGTGGACTTCTGTGCGTGATATCCCTCTGTGCAAAGAAAGGCTTTTTTGTAAAGATGATCCATGACATCCACAGCAGTGAAAACATGGAAGTCAGAAGGGCAGCATAAAAGAGACAGCAAGAGATGGGTTAACTGGGTCCAAATTGCAGACAGGAAAGAGACGAGGCACGCTGGCTCATGTAGAGGAAAGACTTCTAGTTGCCATGGCGCCAAGAGCCAGAGCGGTGGTGGGCAACCACCACCACCTAGAGGTCAGTCACAGACACAGCGGATGCTGGCCAAGCCTTCACTGCTTGCCTGGCATGTGGCTGACCAGGAATAGAGGAGGTTTCCAAAGGGCTTTTGATAGGAGCTGACCAAGGGTCTAGAAGGCCAAGCCCAGAATGTCAAGAGCTATGACTGGCTGCCCAAGTTAGACTTGGGGCTCTGCTGTGGAAAAGGCAGTCTTAGAGCTGGCTGACAGGCTCAGATCTTCTAGAAGAGAGAACTCTGGTCAGGAGAGGTGAAGGCAGCTCTCTTCCTTCCCACCCCTTCTCCATGCCAAAGCCAGAGCAAAGTTTCCAAAGCAGGAATCGAAGCCAATCAAAGGAGCTCATCTGGTGTTCAAGGTTAGAAAGTGAAAGTCGATCAGTTGCGTTCGACTCCTGCGACCCCATGGACTGTAGCCCCCAGGCTCCTCTGTCCATGGAATTCTCCAAGCCAGAATACTGGAGTGGGTTGCCTTTCCCTTCTCCAGCGGATCTTCCCAACCAAGGGATTGAACCTAGGTCTCCAGCACTGCAGGCGGATTCTTTACCGTCTGAGTCACCAGGGCTCAAGGTGAAGTCTAATCTTAATCTGGATCCGACTTAAAGGGCACAGTGGGATCTTCTCTGGCCTCTCTCTTTCCTCAGATTCTTCTCTGATTATTCTGCCTGGGCTATTTAAGAACACAGCCATGAGTCTTACTGCCCAGCAGTACCTGACCTGTGTTGGAACTCATAAATAGGTGGTGAAAAAACAAATGGAATTCCAAGATCCTTAAGTGCTATGTGCTGTATCGCCTCTAGGGTTCTGGGAAAGCAATTCTCATAACTTTTTTCAAAGAACTCTCTGTAGCGGTGAACAACTGCATCTGGCTCCAAGACAGCAGCGACCCTGATCATTTGGGGGTTTATTTTCTCCTGGACAAGCAGTCTGGAGGGAGGCAGCCCAGGGTTAGTACAGCCACTCCACAAAATTAGAGGACCACATGCTGTCCATCTTTCTGCTCTGCCATCCTCACTCTTAAGCTGCCATCCTCAAGGACCAAAATTGACAAAGCTCTGGCTATCATATCTGAATTTTAGACAATAGGAAGGAGACAAAAAGGGCAAAGCAGGTAGCACCTAGATGAATTATCTCCCCTAGCAGCCCTCCTCGGAGGCCACCCCCAATATGTCTATATCTCATTGGTCAGAGTTTAGTCACATAGCCATATGCAGGTGCATGGGAAGCTGAGAAATTTAGTGTTCTCGCCTTGGGCACTTTGCCCCCACTGCTAAAAGATACGCAAAATGGCTATTTGGGGCAAGCAGCTAGCAGATTCTGCTACATTCCTATACATCCAGCTGCTACATCTTGATGGAAGACCAGCAGACAGAAAGAATCTAAAGACATCATCTCTGCTCTCTAAGTACCCACAATCTGATCGAAGACTAAAACAAATGCAGTTGAAGAGAAAAATGACGATATCAGGCAGGAGTGAAACGGACCACAAATCATGGTGCAGTCTTGGCAGGGTAAGTTTTACGCAGATAAGAAGGCAGTTAACTATTGAGCACTTACTATATACTGAGTGCTATGCTAGTCACTTTATATAGTTTTACATCTTAGTGTTCATAGTGACCATTCAAAGGAATTATTATTATTTCAGTTTTGCAGAAGAATCTTGGAAGGGTTACGTTTAATGTGTCCAGGGCCACACAGCCAGTGAGGATTCAGAACAAGGATGGCAGATCTGCCAAGGCGAGGGTTGCTTGCCTGCTCTAGTCCATTAGTGGTAGCTGCCTGGGGAAGGCAGTGGCTCTGTGGAGGAGGGTTCTGAGAATGGGTCTGAGCTCATCGAGAAAGGCAGTGATTGATGAGCTATGTCTGCTGTGGACACGGTAATGGGCAGTGGTGGCATGAGTGACATGCATTTCATAGTCCTGCTTTCGAGACTTCCGGTGGTCAGTTGCCGTGTTTGCACTCTGAGGTCTACATCTGCACAGAGGGTGGGAGCAGGGCACACACCACCATTAAGTCAGATGGTCTCAAGTGTGCTGCTAACAACCCCTTCTGGGTCCCATGCTTTCAGAAAGCGGGCTCTGCGACTTTCTAAGATGAAGACCACCTCTAAGCCTCTGGAATCTGAAACTGTGGTTATGAATCTAATGTGTCCTTTAGGGGAATGTGGTGCAGAGGAATGAAGGTGCACATCTCAGAGTTTCAGCGGCTGCTGCCGAATAAATAAAAATAGCAGTAAGTACTTCTGCAGCTCTTCTATTCAAGGAGAAAAGCGGCTACCATGTGGGTAAGAGATGGACTTTCTCCCTTGCTTGTGGAAGGCAAGCACTCAGTTTAAAATCACAGGTAAAAGCCCTGTTATTCCCCTGGGACTGGGTCCCCAGCTGAGCTCTTAGCACAGTGCAAATCACGTCTCTCACCAGGCAAAGGAGCCATCCAGTGTGGCTAAGTCTGCCTCCTTGCATGTTCTGGGTTTGTTCCCCCTTCTTCACTCTTGAGCTCAGTCCTTCATCAACTCTTGCTAGGATCGCCAAAGGGCCCCAATCCACGCCATCTTTCCCACTGCCACAATGACTGGCCCGGATCGCCCCCCCATATGTGTCACTGCTGTCTCCGAAACACTTTGCAGGTTCCCTGTCTCCTTCTGGGCACTGCCTGAGCTCCCAGCACAGCAGACAAGGACCTGTTTCACCAGCCTGCACTGGACGTGAGCTGCCCTGAGCCAGCCGGTAAGATGGTGCCCTGATTCTCCAGCTGCTCTGGAAGGCATCTATCACCAGGCCTAAGCCAGTCAGCTCATTCCCTCACTCCCCTGGCCACAGACAATGGTTCAAGAAAGAGCACAAGACCTCCTAGGATGTGGTGAGGCTTTTGCTGGGATGAATAGGAAAGCGATTCCTACTCTTCTCCCACTGGCTTACAGTTGATCATATTTAGAGCTGCTACAGCTGACTTGACCCATGAGAAGAGAGTCTGTCTGAGAATGTGCCCCCAGAGAATAAAGCAGGGAACTGTCAAGAGCAGATGGACCTCATATGAGGCCCTGATCAACCTGTGCCTGAAGCTGGACTACCCCAGAACTGGTCAGTTACAGGGAGTAATAAATTCCCTTCCAATGTTTGGGCCCCTTTGGGTTGACTTTTCTGTCACTTCCCAGTTACAGTGCCATACACCAATCTCATTACGTGCATTACCCACTTCAAACAACATCATCTAGTTGAATCTGTGCCAATAACAGCAAGAGCCATTTTTCTCGTTTGCTTCTTCCCAGTATGTCCACACCCTGTTCTATGGTCACAGCATCCTGATTTTGCTTTAATGGTCCTGTCCCTTGACCCTGGTTTAAGCTGACCCACTCCACCTCCAGCAGGGGAAACCTGGGCTCCTTGAGAAGTTATCAAGAGCCTCACAGCCCTGAAATCTCTTGAGGCGTTCCCTCCACGGGGCCAGCTCTTCCCAACGATAACATGTACTGCTGGCTCCTATTCTGAGACAAGTCCTTGATGAGCTCTTGCGATGCTTTTCTCTGTTCGTTGAGTATACAATGGGTGCCTCTTGGAGTGCGCGATCAATCCTGAACTACCCATTCAGTTAAAGGTGGTGAATGCATTAAATATGCCACCAGATGAAAAAGCACAATTATTGACCGTGCTGTGCTTTTAGGATTTGAAGCTGAGAACCGGAAAGGAGTTTCCTTGTCTTAAAGCAAATGCAACGAGAAGCTACTGTTATAATGGCTTGTCCTGGGGCTGCAGCGAGGCAGGGTTGTGTCCTGGCAGGGGCATTACTCTGGAGCTCAGCTGCATGGGTGTGAATGAAGCCCCCTCCCCACTGTCCGCTCACAGGCACACTAACCAGCTAGGTACCCCTGTGAAAGCCTGTGCACCTCTCCAACACCTGATCTCCTCATCTGGAGAATGGAAGTAGTACCTCCCTCTGAGGGTCATCCTGAGCCTGAAATTGGCTAATATCCCTAAAGCACTTAGTGCAAGAGGCTGGCACATAGCAGGTGCCATAAGAGGACCAGTTACGTTGATCAGTGACACCTTCTCACTATGAGAGTTGGGGAGGGAGCTGATGGACTGCAGGTGGGATTCCTGGGCCAACTCTACACTGAGGCAACATCTCTGCAGGTGAAAAAGCTTAGCTTAGGTTCATCTAGGAAGGTGAACTCTATCTCAAGCGGGCTATTTAGTATGCTTATCTCATCCAGCCTGCCAACCGATCAGTCATTTATCCACTTCACAGGTAACGGAGCACCTACTTTGTGTCTGTACTGAGAGAGATGGGGGCCCTGGATAAAGAAGCACTGCTCTCCAGGCGCTCCCCAACCTGGTGCAGAGACAGTCAGAAGGCCAGCCCATCACTGCACAGTGTGAACAGTGCAAAAACGGAGACGCCCCCTGGGGATGAGAAAGAGCCCTGAAGGGGGACATCTAGAGCAGGGGTGGCAAATGTTTCCTGTAAACGGCGAGACAGTGAATACTTCAGGCTTCAGAATATTTTATGGGCTCTGTCACAAAGACTCAACTAAGCCATTGTAGCATAAAAGAAGCCACAGACGGTATATAAGATGGTTATGATGGTATTCCAATAAAACTTTGTTGCAAAAACTGTCCGGGGACCAATGTGGACACAGGCCGTAGTTTGTTGATGCTTGATCTAGAGTAACATAGATATGATGGGCAGGGCCTGCACAGTGGACCCAGGGCTGGGGGGAAGAGACAAAAGAAAGGCTTGTGGCCTGGGGATTCAGGCTTAGAGTTCAGTTCAGTTCAGTCGCTCAGTCATGTCTGACTCTTTATGACCCCATGGACTGTAGCACATCAGGCCTCCCTGTCCACCACCAACTCCTGGAGTCTACTCAAACTCGTGTCCATTGAGTCGGTGATGCCATCCAAGCATCTCACCCTCTGTCGTCCCCTTCTTCTCCCGCCTTCAATCTTTCCCAGCATCAAGGTCTTTTCAAATGAGTCAACCCAGGCTTAGGGGTAAGGGAGGAAATGTTCCCTGACACTCAAAAGGTCCAGGAGAACAGTTTCAATACCCCTCCCAGGGCAGCCCTTACATAATAACTCCAGTATGGATGAGAATTACCCCAGACCAACAAAAACGGAAGCCAGTACTGGCTCTGTCCCAGGGTGTGCAGCCAATGCTTGAGTATCTGGGGCTTCTCTGGTGGCTCAGGTGGTAAAGAACCCGCCTGCCAGTGCAGGAAATACAAGAGACATGGGTTTGATCCCTGGTTTGGGAAGATCCCCTGGAGAAGGGAATGGCTACCCACTCCAATATTCTTGTCTGGAAAATTGCATGAACAGAGGAGCCTGGGTGGGCTAAAGTCCACAGGGGTCACAAAGAGTTGGACACAACCGAGTGCACATACACATATTCACATGTCACAGGAGTTCAGGGAACTCCCGGGTGCTGGTCTCAGCTACCTCTACCCTCCTCACCATCCATCACAGTGTGGGATGCAGTGGGAATAAGTAGCAAAGCAGAAACTAACCTTATTAAGTGCCTGCTGTGGACAAGGTGCTGTGTTAAGAACTGAATGCTCACAACAGTGAGGAAGGTACTATCATCACCCTCTCTATACAAGTGAGGAAACTGAGGGCCCCTCGGGCTGACCAACCCCACCAAAGTCACACAGGATGGCATGCAGCCAAGTCTGGACTGGCTCAAAAACTCGTACCCTCCTGAGAAAGCTGTAGACAATGGAAACAGTGACAGACTTTATTATCTTGGGCTCCAGAATCACTGCAGATGGTGACTGCAGCCATGAAATTAAAAGACGCTTGCTCCCTGGAAGAAAAACTATGGCAAATCTAGATAGCCATAAAAAAAAAAAAAAAAAAAAAGCAGAGACATTACAAGTCAAAGCTATGGTTCTTCCAGTAGTCATATATGGATGTGAGAGTTGCACCATAAAGAAAGCTGAGTGACAAAGAATTGATGCTTTAGAGCTGTGGTGCTGGAGAAGACTCTTGAGAGTCCCTTGGACTGCAAGGAGATCCAACCAGTCCATCCTAAAGGAAATCAGTGCTGAATATTCATCGGAAGGACTGATGCTGAAGCTGAAGCTCCAATACTTTGACCTCCTGATGCGAATAACTGACTCATTGGAAAAGTCCCTGATGCTGGGAAAGACTGAAGGTGGGAGGACAAGGGGATGACAGAGGATGAGACGATTGGATGGCATCACTGACTTGATGGATATGAGTCTGAGCAAGCTCTGAGAGTTGCTGATGGACAGGTAGGGTTGGTGTGCTGCAGTCCATGGGATCACAAAGAGTCGGACACGACTGAGCGACTGAACTGAACTGAATAAGTTGTAGAGCTGATCAGCTGGGAGCAATGAGCACTGGGTGTTTTTCAGATGAAAAAGGACAATGTGTTGCCGGTATTCATTCCTCCCTGGTTTGTCCGAGTCTCTGCAGGGTGGCTCCCTGCTCCCCTGGGTCAGGGCTTCACGATGGAGTCAGAGACGTGCCAGCCTCCAAAGCGTCTCCTTGGCATGAGGATTATCTTAGGCTCATCATTTTTAAGAAACAGGAGACTCAGAAAGTCGCTTTTTTCACCTCTTCCTTGGCTGTCTAAAGAATCTAGATACAGGGCCTGGGAGAGCACTATGGCTTGAGATGTCTGCAAAGATGTGGGCAAGGTGAGTAGGAGGACTCACCAGGTCCCAAAGCTCAGAGTCCCCCCTCTGCATGCCCCTGCCTCTGCCCCAGCGTGTGTGTGTGCTCAGTCATGTCTGACTCTATGCTACCCCACAGACTGTATCCCACCAGGCCCCTCTGTTCATGGGATTCTCCAGGCAAGAATACTGGAGCGGGTCGCCATTTCCTCCTTCAGGGGATCTTCCCGACCCAGGGATTGAACCTGTGTCTCATGCATTTTCCACATTGCCAGGCAGATTCTTTACCACAGAGGCCCCTGGGAAAAGGGCTCAGTAAACGTGTATTAACATTTGTTTTTCCATCTCCATGTGAACAGCCTCCCTCCCCTTTAAAGTCTCAAACCCCTGCCCCAACATCCTATTTCAGTTGAAGATGGTATATAAGGTGAGGTTTTGGGCCATTTGGGCAAATTAGTTTTCCCAGGTCTCTCCCAGGTATGCTTGGTATTAAACTTTTGTCTGTTTTTCTCCTGATAATCTATCGCATGTCACTTTAATCCTTAGACCAGGCAGAAGAACCTAGAAGGGCAAAGGGAAGTTTTTTATCCTTCCCCAAAGTTGGTGTAGTTGTCAGGATAAACAGCCCTGGTTGGACTCCGCTTCCTCTGAGGCTGCTGATGCCAGGAGATCTCAGGACCGAACAAGCACTGGCAGAAGGAAAGCATCTTTACCATGCAGATCTCTGCCTGCAAGGTCTACTGGAAGTGAGAGTGACAGGAGTCTTTTTCTCTTCTCTCAATTTAGATTAGCAAGAGAAAATATTTGTGGAACTAGTTCTGAGGGGTTAGCAACTCTGGTCAACTTTTTAGAGTACTCTATGGCACCCCACTCCAGTACTCTTGCCTGGAAAATCCCATGGATGGAAGAGCCTGATAGGCTGCAGTCCATGGGGTGGCTAAGAGTCGGACATGACTGAGCAACTTCACTTTCACTTTTCACTTTCATGCATTGGAGAAGGAAATGGCAACCCACTCCAGTCTTCTTGCCTGGAGAATCCCAGGGATGGCGGAGCCTGCTGGGCTGCCATCTATGGGGTCACACAGAGTCGGACACGACTGAGGTGACTTAGCAGTAGCAGTAGCCTTCATTTCCTCCCAGAGACGGTTACTGCTTTTCTTTGACTTTGCCTAATATTGTTATTTGTGATAAGAAGGAAATTCCATAGCACAGGGTACAGGCATAGGCCTTAGGAGCCTGTTGTCCAGACCAGCCCCACAGATTGGTGAATTTGCAAGTCTCACCAGAATGGCATCTGTTATGTCAAAAATTTTGCTGTGGGTTAATAAGTACGTGAGGTGGAAGCTATTGCTAAGGGAAATCTCAGAAGCCAAAGCTGCACAAATTGGTAGACACAAGCTGAGAATTTAAGAGCCATTATAGCACTTGGCACCTTAAGAAGGCACCTGTGATAGGATCAGTTGGTCATGGAATGGGTTAGATAGACCCTAGGTCACCTGTCAACCTCAAGAAAATCTCCATGCCATGAGGTACATGGTAAAGCAACATATAATCCCCAACTCCGAGTCACATCCCTTTTGGGTTATCAGTTTGGTTCCAAGAGACACAAGGCTTAGCTATACCTGTTAATTTGCACATAAGTAGAACCAGATGAGGGGCTTCCTTGGTAGCTCAGTGGTAAAGAATCTGCCTGCCAATGCAGGAGACATGGGTTCAATCCCTGTCTGGGCAGATCCCACATGCCACAGAGCAACTAAGCCCGTGGGCCACAACTATTGAGCCTGTGCTCTAGAGCTCGGGAGGGGCAGCTACTGAAGCCTGCAGCCTAGAGTCCACGCTCTGCAACAAGAGACACCACTGCAACAGGAAACCCGCCCATCGTAATGAAGAGCAGCCTCACTTGCCGCGACTGGAAAAAAGCCCAAGCAGCAACCAAGACCCACCACAGAAGAAATAAAAATACTAAGTAAATAAAATTATATAAAAAAAGAAAAAAAGTCAGATGAGATTTCTCCTTTGGTTCTGTTCTACATTCTGAGAGCTTGGCTTTATGATCAGTGAGAATATTCATCCCAGTCTCTGCCATCCAGAAGGTTCACGTCCAGGCGTGAGTCTGGCAGTCAGTCAAACAGACTGGGATTCTCAGCAGCTATAGCCAGCTGGTCAGAGGCACTGGTAATGTCGCTCTGTCCAGCGGAGCCAGATATCAGGGGAATTCGTCATCAGGGTCCCAGTCCACAAGGGGCCTCTGTCGTCTTGACCTTCACTGCTTTGTTCGTGCTGGCACGACACCATCCGTAACATCTGTGCAACCAAGGTCTCTGCTTTCTTAGCCTATTCTGAAAAGTGAACCTGATGGATCTGATGAGAACTGCATCTTCCTGAATGCTCGTTCGGGGATACCTCTCAATCCTTGGTTAAGCTATAAAGAGGCTTGTTGGTTTGAGTCGCTATTAAGGTCCTTCTCATCAAAGGGCAGATGATGGACCCTTTGAATTGGAAAAACTTCTAACTTGGTGAATTTTTAGAATGCTCTCCTTGTAAATAACTGTTTTATTGGTATCTTTGGAAAGATTACATTAAAAGATAGACACAAAGAAAATGAATGTCTAATTTTAAGAACTCCTCTAATTAAAACAGAAAAAAACAAACAAACAACAACCCAGGTTGCATTCAAGAAGCCTTATTGAATTTATGGGTCTCAGCTTCCCCTTATGGGTCTCACAGATGCTAAAAATATTAGGCTATTACAGATCAATACAGACAAACAAACTGATTTTAAAAATGGGCAGAAGACATGAATGGACATTTTTCCAAAGAGGACATGCAGACGGCCAACAAACGTGTGAAAAGATGCTCAACATCACTATCATCAGAGAAATGCAATTCAAAATCACAATTAGATATCATCTCACACATTGCAGGCGGATTCTTTACCAGCTGAGCCACCAGGGAAGCCCAAGAATACTGGAGTGGGTAACTTATCCCTTCTTCAGTGGATCTTCCCAACCCAGGAATTGGACCGGGGTCTCCTACATTGCAGGCAGATTCTTTACCAGCTGAGCTACCAGGGAAGAGCTGCCATGTCAAAATGGCTATCATCAAAAAGAACACAAATAGCAAATGCTGACGAGGGGAATGTGGTGACAAGGGAACCCTCAGACACAGTGGTGGGAATGTAAATTGGTATAGCCACCAGTTTACAGTATGGAGTTTCCTCCAAAAACTAAAAACCACCATAGGATCCATCAATTCCACTCCTGGGTATCCATCTGAAGAAAATGAAAACACTAACTTGAAAAGATGCATGCACCCCAATGTTTACAGCAGCATTACTTATAATAGCCAAGTTATGGAAGCAACCTAAGTGTCCATTAATAGATGAATGGATAAAGAAAGTGTGGTGAACACACAAGAGAATACTATTCAGTCATAAAAAAGAATGAACTATGATCATTTACAACATAGAAAGACTTGGAGAGTATTATGCTTAGTGAAATAAGTCAGAAAGAAAGACAAACACTCTATGTCATCACTTACATGCAGAATTTAAAAAACAAAACAAACTAGTGAACGTAACAACAACAACACACACACACAGAAACAGACTCACAGTATAGAGAACAAATGAGTGGTTACTAGAGGGGAGAGGGGAGAGTAAGGGGCAAGACAGAGGAAGGGGATTGGAAGAGGTGTAAAATATCGTATAAAATAAATAAGCTATAAGGATATATTGTATGGCACAGGGAATATAGCCAATATTTTATAATAACTATAAATGAAGTATAACCTTTCAAAACTGTGTATCACTGTTTCGTACACCTGAAACTTACAATACTGTAAATCAATTAAATTTAAATACTATATCTCAATTTAAAAATTTAATTAAAATTTAAAAAGAAAAAGCAAAGAAATGTTAATCAAGAGAATGGGAAGAGGCCAAGGAGAGAGTGAATGGACTTCCCAAAGGTGGAAATTTTTAAAGGGTCAGTAAGAAACAGGCGAATAAAGCAAATATTTGAAAAAGGCAAAACAAAGAGGAAATCAAGGGAGGAGTCAAGAGGACTGGTCCCAGCACGATGGAAATCTTTAGATAGTTATTAAGAAATACAGCAAACTCACACTGTTATCTATTATACACATGGTAATGAATATGTTTCAATGCTTTTCTCTCAAATCATCCACCCTCTTCTTCTCCCGAGTCCAAAAGTCTGTTCTTTACACAGAGTGTCTCCTTTGCTGCTTTGCGTGTAGGGAGGTGGGAGTTGGGTTCAAGATGGAGGGGATACATGTATAAAGAGGGCCGATTCATACTGATGTATGGCAAAAACCATCACAATGTTGTAAAGTAACTATCCTCCAATTTAAATAAATAGATACATTTTAAAAAAGAGATGGGCTATATAAAACTGATATTGATGGGGTTAAACAAAGGTTTTAATACAGCACTACCTAAGGTAGGGTGGGTCAAAGGGACCTCCTATCCCTCCACCCAACATTAAAAGGCCCCAAACAAGTCTGTTCTATTCATATCAACTTAGAGAGATTTAAAAAGCCAGAAGGCAAAAATGACACTGAGAAACCAGACCAGCAATCTTTTGGGGTCAACAGTTAGGCCGATTAAGCAAGTTAAAGACTGACAAAGGCCTGGGACCCTTGGCTGGACCCCTCACTTGGGAGCCAAGGCCTTTTGCACAGAAATGGGTAAAGTGGCCAGGGAGGTAGAGAGGTTTCCAGGACCCCTTGATGTGGGAGCCTACTGGGCTGTGACACCAAAATCCACTGTAGGGGCATCAACTCGGGCTATAATTATATTGAGAAAACGTAAAAATGCGAGGGTTGATTGTCAAGGCTAGAACGTCTGAGTGGGTGTTACATGAAGAGGCTGTGTCAACTCTGCCTGAGTGTTTCATAGGAATGGATCTGGGGTCTGGTCAGGAACGCTTTCTTTATCCAAAATTGTAAAACAGACCAGCTGATAGGGTCCTAGTGAAATGCACTCGTTCAGAGGTAGAAGAGTTAACGGAAGGCTTAAGACTGTTTTCTACATCTGTGGATCTTTTCTGCTGTGTAAGTAGTTCGTCTGTGTCATATTTTAGATTCTATATATAAGTAATATCATTTGATATTTGTCTTACTCTGACTTTTGTCATTTAGTATGACAATCTCTAGCTCCACCCAAGTTGCTGCAAATGACATTATTTCATTCTTTTTTAATGACTAATATTCCACTGTATGTATACACACACACACTCCACATCTTCTTTATCCATTCATTAAAGAATCACTTTCCCCAACATCAGAAACTAAACACAATATTGTAAATCAACTATACTACAATTTTTAAAATAGAGTTAATGAAACTGAGGTGGAAGTTTGTAGCAAAACTGGGCTTTCTGTTAGAAGGGTTATGTCTCTTCTGCTTGATTGTTTAGTGGAGCTGGGCACCATGTCTCATTTTCCCTGCCTGTATTGTAACACAGGGGCACATAAATCCGTGTGTGTGTGTGTGTGTGTGTGTGTGTGTGTGTGTGAGAGTTCAGTAGTGTCCAATTCTTTGTGACCCCATGGCACATAAATCCGTGTGTGTGTGTGTGTGTATGTGTGTGTGTGAGAGAGTTCAGTAGTGTCCAATTCTTTGTGACCCCATGGACTGTAGACCACCAGGCTCCTCTGTCCATGGAATTTTCCAGGCAAGAATACTGGAGTGGGTTGCCATTTCCTTCTCCAGGGGAATCTTCCTGACCCAGGGATCGAACCCACGACTCCTATGTCTCCTGCACTGGTAAGCAGATTCTACCCTTGGGGCAGTGTTAATTGAATGTGCTAAAGGGGGCCAGGAGGGTTGCCCTGAACCCACAGAGGTGAGGTGTAAGCAGGAGGCCAGTGTCCAAGGGCCAACAGAAACAACTGCTTTTGTCTTGTAAATCGCTACAAACTCAGAAAGGTAAACATTAGGCACCATCTCCTGAAACTGAGCTGGTTTAATTCAAACAGTTAGAACCTGAAACCAAAAGCAGGTAAAAAAGAAGGAAAGAAGTCTTTTTAAAAGATACAAACTACAAGAAAAGCTTTTTTGCCCAAATAGCCTCTTTAAGATTACTTGTCAAATACAAATCTTAAGTCCTCTCCACAAAGTAAATGCTTCCCTCATAGCTCAGTTGGTAAAGAATCCACCTGCAATGCAGGAGACCCCAGTTCAATTCCTGGGTTGGGAAGAACCCCTGGAGAAGGGAAAGGCTACCCACTCCAGAATTCTGGCCTGGAGAATTCCATGGACTCCAGTCCAAGGGGTTGCAAAGAGTCGGACACGACTAAGCGACTTTCACTTTCCAAAAAGTAAAAAAGGCTTTTGCCATCTGAACAGACAAACTTAACTTTTTCAAGCTGCCAAAACAATATTTGGGTCCAACTGTTCTTCTTACAAACCAGTGAGTTTTGTACTATTGTACCCGTCTCATGACTAATTTAAAAAAAAAAAACGAAAGCTCTAAGATCTTTCTATCTATGTGCTCATGTGTGTTTGTATGCTGATGTGTTTGTGTGCTCATGTCTGTGTCTATATGCTCATGTGTCTATATACTCATGTATTTGTTCTGTATGCTCATGTGTGTGTTTATATCCTCATGCGTTTGCTCACGTCTGTGTCTCTATGTGCAGAGATATGTGATTCCCCCCAACAATGGTATTGCCAAAATTAATTTGTAAAAGAGTTCTATTTAACTGGCTTAAACAAACAAGTGCTTATATAAAACCTCTTAACAATATACTAGAAACTAACCGCCCAATTTTTTTTCAAGTTAACATGATATAAAATAATCTTTTGTACCAAAGATCATTTTATATCATGTTAACTTACGCTGTGTATCAGCACTGGATACAATGTAGACATGAAGTTTTTACTCCATCTGGGTTGTTAATCAAATAAGTTCATGTTCCCTCTCTTATAAAATGTTTCACAAAAAAATATATATATAGCTTGAGATGATGACTGATTTTATCTAATATCTCATGAAAGTTTCTACAGGTAATCTAAATATATTTGTTAATAACATGTAAAATTAAATAAATGTAAGCAGGATAAAAGGGCTTTTCCAGGTGGTGACAGTGGTAAAGAACCCACCTGCCTATGCAGGAGATGTAACAGACAGGGGTTCGAATCCCTGGGTCAGGAAGATCAAGTGGAGAAGTGCATGGCAACCCTCTCCAGTATTCTTGCCTGGAGAATCCCATGGAGAGAGGAGCCTGGCAGGCTACAGTCCATGGGGTCACAAGAGTTGAACATGACTTAGTGACTAAACCACCATCACCACCACCACTAAGCAGGATAAAAAGTTTTTAGGTGAACCTTTTAACAATACTTATATGTTATGGTATATGCAAACTTACAAACAGCTTCCAAAATCTTTTTGGTTACCAGAATCCTCAAAGTTTTGCTAAACTGAGTTAAATGATGAGTCAGGTAAACACACTAAACATCTAGATAATTTCCAAAGAAGACCAAAAAAAAAAAAAAAAAAAGCATTACAGAACATAAATCTATCTACTTCTGGCTTCCTAAACAAACTTCAGTTTCTTTAGTAGAGAAACTAAAGAAAAAGTAAGGTCTATTAGTAACCATGTCTTTTGCCACATTCAAAGATTACACTATTTAAAAGGGCACGTGTCTCTAGAAATTATAAAAGGTATTTATAAATATGCCAAGCCAAAAATGCTAGTCACAGTTCCTAAGAACTTACTTCTTTATTTTCACAAGAAATTAAGGTAATTAATATATGTGATTAAGGCTACTAGAACTAATGAGAACAATTCTGTATGCAAGGAAAGTAATGTGTATTTTGGGCTAAAAAAAGGTATGAGATGTGGAGATGCAGTCAGTCCTAAAGGAAATCAACCCTGAATATTCATTGAAAAGACTGATGCTGAAGCTGAAGCTCCAATACTTCGGCTACCTGATGCAAAGAGCTGACTAATTAGAAAAGATCCTGATGCTGGGAAATACTGAAGGCAGGAGGAGAAGGGGACGACAGAGGACGAAATGGTTGGATGGCATCAACGACTCAATGGACATGAGTTTGAGCAAACTCTGGGAGACGGTGTAGGACAGGGGAGTCTGGAGCTGCAGTCCATGAGGTTGCAAAGAGTCAGACATGACTGAGTTACTGAACAACAAATGGAGATGCATTTTTATAGAGGGAATGAAAGTGATTTTTGCCCTTCGGCTGACTATTTCTAAATGGAAAAGAGAACAAGAAGCAAACAAAAATGGACACAAAGTTGTAGAAGGTTTGCACAAAAGGAATTTTGGTAAATGAATTTTATATGTGATCAAGTTGGCTAAGATAGGAATAAATTAATTGAGGGAATGAATTTCATTATGAAAGGTACACCGGTGCAAAATTAGAATTTGTTTTTTCTCTGTCAGAAAGACAAGGTTTTATTACATTACTGTTCTGTTCTTAATGAGAAACTGTAAACAAAGGTTTTTCTTTACCTTTAATGTAATCTGTCTAGAAAAAAAAGATTCTGTTTTGTCTCTACCAGGTCTCTAACTACTTAGAAGGAAAAAAAAAAAGCCTTTTCAATATTAAAAGAGCAAAGCAAAAAAAAAAAATCTTTTAAAAAAAGAGCTAAGGCTTTTTAAAACTATTTAAGCTTCTGTATTTGCTTGCAAAGTCTTTGTTACCATGGTTAAATGAGCACCTATTGTTTCACAGTGACCTGTGATCCTAATATTTAATCAAGAGTTTAAAGCTTTTTGAATAGTTTTGACAAACTGACCCTAAATCAAATTCTAAGTGAAGTCTTTTTTAAAACATGAAACTAATTTTGATGTTTTCAGAGGGCCCCTGAAACATTTCAAAGGATTTGTTCTCTCTTCTTATAAAAAGGAGATATTAAACTAATTAGGTTTATTTGACATGTTAAATTACATAGGAACCATTGTTAAGAAGCTTCTTTATGCTGTGTCTGTATAGGTATACATTATAAATATTTCAGAAATCTTATGAAAGCTCTAAAAATCTGATATACCCTGATATGTTGTCATCATAATTTCAACTGTTATCTTAAAACACTGTACAACACAAAACTAACTATACTTCCTTAAAAAATGAACTCTAACAATGGAACGGCCATTTTTAAGTCTTTCTCATCTACAGACAGTTATTGTTCTACTTAGATGGTTTTACAAAAGCTTCCTGCAAATGCGTTTTATCTTCAGAAAAATTCATGGAAAGGAATCCAACAAGTATTCTAAAATGCAAGTTTCTAATAACTTTCAAATCATACCACTGAATTGGGTAAGACATTACAGAATTCTAAATGGAAAAATAAAATGGCTTCATAAAACCACTAACAAAAGGTCAAAATCAATTCAGTACAGTTACACAGTTCTGAGTAAACTGATGATATAATTTTTATGACTTTTATCTGAAATATTCTGGCCTCTTAAAGCTTTGTTTCCAGATAGAAGGAAATCTTTCCTCTTTTGCTAACTATGACTAAAGCAATTTGGTAAATTATACCTTTATAACCAGAACTGAAACATATACATATACCTTTTTCTCTCTAACCAATCCCTCCAGAATTTGGAAGCTCCTAGTGAATGGCTTTTTCTCATGGCAGTATAGTTATATTTATGTTAAGTTCAATAAGAATCTGTTCTTTTCATAACAGGACACAACTGGAAAGTGGACATATTGCCATATTATATGCCATATTTGAGAGAGACATGCATATAGATTCAGATATGACCAGACAGCTTTAAAGAACTTAAGGTTGACTTAAGAGCCAATAAAGCTCTGTTGGGGGAAAAAGTCTGGTACTTTGCTTACAGAGATCCCAGCAGCTTCATCTGGTGAGTGAGGTAGGTCACTTCCTGGCAGGTGCAGGAACCTCAGGATATTTAAGGGACCTCAAAAAGAGAATTCACCCAAATCTATAGGTATCACTGACTCAATGGGCATGAGTTTGAGCAAACTCCAGGACACAGTGAAGGACAGGGAAGCCTGGCATGCTGCAGGCCAAGGGGTCGCAAAGAGTCAGACAGGACTGGACAACAAATAGGTATTACAGATGAGTCTGATAGCAAGTATTTGGCTTGGCTTCCAGGCCTTGAGAGATATTTAAAATTCAGTCTGGCAATTCCTCATGGAAAGTTCCAGCAAAGCATATTTAAAAGAGCCTATAAGATCAATGGGGGCTTCCCAGGTGGCTCAGTGGGTAAAGAATCTGCCTGCAATGCAGGAGGATAAGGGTTCAATCCCCAGGTTGGGAAGATCCTCTGGAAGAGGGCATGGCAACCCACTCCAGTATTCTTGCCTGGAGAGCTCCATGTGCAGAGCAGCCTGGTGGGCTACAGTCCATGGGGTTTTAACAGTCGGAGACAACTGAAGCGACTGAGCACGCATATGATCAATCACTATTCTTGATGAACTTAGGTAAACAATTGGGCCAAGTTTAAGCTTATTTTGCAAACAAATCAGTCATCATTTGCTATCTCTGGTAGAAATAAGGGTGATTTTAGAGAGGAAAAATTGTTTCAGTAATAAACCTTTGTGGTTATTAGATCCTAATACTATCCTTTGTCTTTGAGACTTGTTTTCTACCTATAAACTGGACTAGAGCCTGAATTCTTAGAGTTCCTCATATCTGGCTGCAACTCTCCAAACCAACGTTTCCAACTTCCCCCATCCTTTTGACTTGGAATCATTAATAACTAAAACTGCCTTTTTTCCCCCAAAGCTCTGTAGACTAAACCTAGACAACTTGATATACACTTCAGAGAAATCACCATGACAGCTTATATATAGACATTCTTTGGCCTGTTGTTGTATTGGACCACTCAGAAAAGATCACCAGAGACATCTGAGCAGCAAAGTTGGAAGATCTGTCAGTCTGTCACTAGCTGCCCTCATTGCAACTGAAAATGATTCCAGCAGGACATCTATTAATAAAAATTTTTTCAACTGGCTGCCTTCAAAACTCAGACACTGGGATTACTGTTAAAATCATTAATCATTTTTTTCTATTGCTTCCACAGAAGTGCCTCTTATTAAACACCTGGTTGCTTGTACCAAAGGCCCAACTTTGGGGGCCCACCTGCAGCACCGCTTCCTGAGATGAGTTAAGTTGGACTGACCCATCCTTAGAACCCATCCTTGGAACCCATCCTTGCTCCCAAGAGATGGAACAACCTACAGACTCAGCTTCTGGACTATGAAACTTCTTTGGAGACACTTCAGAGGTCAGAGTATCAGAAAGCGAAATTTGTCACCCAGAAATATGTCTCTTTGGAGGATTATTTTAGGCTGATTATTTCTAGGAAACAGAAAAATTAGGAAGTCTTTCTTTTTAACCTCTTGGAGAAGGAAATGGCAACCCACTCCAGTATTCTTGCCTGGAGAATTCCACGGACTGAGGAGCCTGGTGGGGTCACAAAGAGTCGGACACGACGGAGCAATTAACACTTTCACTTAACTGCCTAAAGAATCTGGATAAAGAGCCTGATCCAGGAAGAGGTCTATCACCAGAGCTCCCTGTGAAGGTGGAAGGTGAGTGGGGAGAACTCAGCAAGGCCTGGAGATCAAGAGTCCACTGCATCCCACCTTCTCCATCTGGTCCAGCAAACATTTGTTTACCAAACATTTGCTGCTCCATCTCCATGTGAATTGCCTTCCTCCCCTGTGAAGCCCCAAACTCCCACCCTCAACAGCCTCTTTTGTCTTTAGCTGAAGATGGTATTTAGGGTGAGGGTTTCAGCCACTTCCCCAGCTGGCTCAGTGGTAAAAAAAAAAAAAAAAAAATCTGCCTGCTAATGCAGGGAAGATCCCCTGGAAGAGGAAATGGCAACCCACTCCAGTATTCTTCCCTGGAGAATCCCACGGACAGAGCAGCTTGACAGGCTACAGTCCATGGGGTCACAAAGAGTTGGACATGACTGAGCATGCATGTAGGAGTAGTAGTTCAGCCATTTTGGTGAGTCACTCAGTCTTTCTGGGTCTCTCCATGTATACAGGTTATTCACATTCTGTTTGTTTTTCTTCTGTTAATCCTGCCTCATATCAATTTAATTCTTAGACCAGCCAGAAGAACCTACAAGGGAGAGGAAAGTTCTTTTCCTTCCCCACAGAGGTACCCGGCAGTGCAGCTCCCCTTGGCTTCACAGACCACAGTGCTCTGCCATCTCAGTGCAGCAGAGATGGTCCCTGACTAATGATGGTTCCACTCAGGACTAACTTTATGATGGTGCAAAAGGGATACACATTCAGCAGAAACTGCTCTTCAGATTTTGAATTCTGAACTTTTCCCAGGCTGGTGATACGCAGTATGATCCTCTCTTGTGATGCTCAGCTCTTTACTGAAAACACTTGTGAGCACTTGCTCTAAAGAATTCACAAGAGGGCTTCCAAGGTGGCTCAATGGTAAAGAACCCGAGTGCCAATGCATGAGACACGGGTTCGATTCTTGATCTGGGAAGATCCCCCATGCTGCAGAGCAACTAAGCCTGTGCGCCACAACTATTGAGTCTGTGCTCTAGGGCCCAGGAGCTACAACTACTGAACCCATGTGCTGCAACTACTGAAGCCCATGAGCCTAGAGCCTGTGCTCGGCAACAAGAGAAGCCACTGCAATGAGAAACCCCACTAGAGAAACCCCACTCACCATAACTAGAGAAAAGCCCGAGCAGCAACAAAAAACCAGCGCAGCCCAAAATGAATTATTTTTGTAAAAAAGAATGCACAAAAAGATAAAGGAAAGGAAGGAAGAATAGAGGACAGGACAAGGAATGGTAGAGGGGCATATTCCTAGTTTCAAAACTTATTAAAAGCCACAGGCATCAAGACAGTGTGGTGCTGTCCTAAGCATGGGCATATAGATCTACGGAATAGAACTGAGAGTCCGAAAATAAACCTATTCATCTACGTTATACTGATTCTTGACAAGAGTGCCAAGACCTTTCAGTGGGGGAAAGAATAGTCTTTTCAACAAACCGTGTCAGGATAAATGGGTCCATGGGCAAAAGAATGAAGCCTGAAACTCTTCTTTATACCATGTATAAAAATTAAGCCAAAATGGATCAAGACCTGAATATAAGAGCTAAAACTGTTAAACTCTTAGAAGGAAAATAGGAGTACATCTTCATGCCCTTGGGTGAGACAAAGGATTCTCAGCTATCATACCAAAAGTATGAGAAACAAAAGAAACAAAACTGATAAATTGGAAGTCATCGAAACTAAAAACTTGTATGCATCAAAGGACACCATCAACCAAATGAAAAGACAACCACAAGATGGGAGAAAATACCTGCAAATCAGATATAGGATTTGTATCCAGGATATACAAAGAACTCTCAGAACTCAAAAACAAAACAAAATAAAATAATCCAATTTAAAAATGGGGAAAGGATTTGAAAAGACATTCCTCAAAGAAGATGCCAGCAAATTTGCACTCAATATGTCAGCAAATTTGGAAAACTCAGCAGTGGCCACAGGACTGGAAAAGGTCAGTTTTCATTCCAATCCCAAAGAAGGGCAGTGCCAAAGAATGTTCAAACTACTGCATAATTGCACTCATCTCACACGCTGGCAAAGTAATGGTCAAAATTCTCCAAGCCAGGCTTCAATAGTACGTAAACTGGGAACTTCCAGATGTTCAAGTTGGATTTAGAAAAGGCAGAGGAACCAGAGACCAAACTACCAACATCCCTTGGATCATCGAAAAAGCAAGAGAGTTTCAGAAAAACATCTACTTCAGCTTTATTGACTACGCCAAAGCCTTTGACTAGATCACAACAAACTGTGGAACTTTCTTAAAGAGATGGGAATACCAGACCACCTGATGTGCCTCCTGAGATATCTGGATGCAGGTCAAGAAGCAACAATTAGAACTGGACATGGAACAACAGACTGGTTCCAAATCTGGAAAGGAGTATGTCAAGGCTGTATATTGTCACCCTGCTTATTTAACTTATATGCAGAGTACATCATGAGAAATGCTGGGCTAGATGAAGCACAAGCTGGAATCAAGATTGCCGGGAGAAGTATCAATAACCTCAGATATGCAGATGACACCACTCTTATGGCAGAAAGTGAAGAACTAAAGAGCCACTTGATGAAAGTGAAAAGAGGAGAGTGAAAAAGCTGGCTTAAAGCTCAACATTCAGAAAACTAAGATCATGGCATCCTCTCCCATCACTTCATGGCAAATAGATAGAGAAACAGTGGAAACAGTGACAGACTTTATTTTCTTGGGCTCTAAAATCACTTCAGATGATGACTGCAGCCATGAAATTTTTTAAAAGACGCTTGCTCCTTGGAAGAAAAGCTATGACCAACCTAGACAGTACATTAACAAGTAGAGACATTACTTTGCCAACAAAGATCCATCTAGTCAAAGCTATGGTTTTTCCAGTGGTCATGTATGGATGTGAGAGTTGGACTATAAAGAAAGCTGAACACCAAAGAATTGATGCTTTTGAACTGTGGTGTTGGAGAAGACTCTTGAGAGTCCCTTGGACGGCAAGGAGATCCAACCAGTCCATCCTAAAGGAAATCAGTCCTGAACATATATTGGAAGGGCTGATGCTGAAGCTGAAACTCTAATACTTTGGCCACTTGATGTGAAGAACTGACTCATTGGAAAAGACCCTGATGCTGGGAAAGAATGAAGGCGGGAGGAGAAGGGGATGACAGAGGATGAGATGATTTGATGACATCACCGACTCAATGAACATGAGTTTGAGTAAGCTCCGGGAGTTGGTGATGGACAGGGAAGCCTGGTGTGCTGCAGTCCATGGAGTCACAAAGAGTCGGACATGACTGAATGACTGAACTTTCAACTTTCACTTTCAAAGAAGATATACATAAAGCCAGTAAGCTCATGAAAGATGCTCAACATCATTAGCCATTTGTTGTTGTTTATTCGCTCAGTCCTATCCAACTCTTTTGTGACCCCATGGACTGTAGACTGCCAGGTTTCTCTATCCATGGGCTTTCCCAGGCAAGAATACTAGAGTGGGGTGCCATTTCCTTCTCCAAGGGATCTTCCAAACTTAGGGATCAAACCTGAGTCTCCTGAATTGGCAGGCAGAATCTTTACCACTGAGCCACCAGGGAAGCTAGCTGGGAAGTGAAAATTAGGGAAAGTGAAAATTAAAACCACAAAGAGACACTACTTCACACTACTAGGATGTCTATCATCAACAGAAACGATGTAGGCCCAGTGGTTCCACTCTCAGGTGTATACCCACGAGAACTGAAAGCAAATGCCCACACAAAACCTGTACATGATACTCACAGCAGCATTAGCCAAAACGGCTAAAAAGTAGAAACAACGCAGATGTCCATCCATGGGTGAAGGGGGACACAAAACGTGGTCTGTCTATACAATGGAATACTATACAGCCATAAAAAAGAATGGAGCACTGATACCTGCTGCAAGATGGATGAACCTTAAAGGTACTATGTTACGCGAAAGAAGCCAGACACAAAAGCCATGTATCATAAGATCTGAATGATTTCATTTACTTGAAATGTCACAAAAAGGCAAACCTGTAGAGATACCCACAGAGAAAGAAAAGCAGATGACTGGTTTCTAGGGGTTAAGAGTGGAAAGAGGAGGCGCTCTAACTTCTCACCTGACTCTTCCCCTCACTTTCTGTGCTAATCTCTTTTAGGCTTGTGACTCAAGACTCAGGTGATACCTGCCCTCCAGGAAGGGGCACACTCACCACCCCAGGAGCCCCTCTCTCTCCACCCGATCCTCAGCATCATGGTGGTCTGAACATGTGAATCTTTCCCCAATGAGCCTGAGAGTATAGGGGTGCAGGCCCTGGGTCCCCTCCACTTTATCCCTATCCCTGAGCACAGTATCATCCCACCAGTACTCGGATGTTAAAGAATGGATGAATGTGTGAGTGCATAAATGAAGAGAGAGTAAGAAAAGAAGAAGAAGAGAAAAAGAGAAAGAATAGGAAGGGAAGGAAGAAAGAAATAGATTCATTTTGGTTCTGGTGACACAATATAGGATTTCAGTACCATATCACTAAAAAATAACAGGTCTTTGTGGCCACGCTGACTGCCTGTGTCTTACTCTCAGCTGGAACACAGTCTTTCAGAATCTCAATTCTGGTACTTTCCTTTCACACATTGACAGGTCTAACCCGGACCCTCAAGTTCACAGACAAGGGAAGCTCAGTCCCCAGCAGCCAAGGTCACCCACCACCCAGGCAGAAGGTGCCCTGGAGGAATGGTCATGTCTCCGCAGGCTGGGGCCAGGGACCCAGCATCTCTCTTGCAGGCGTTAAGTGGGGCTCAGAGAGGACGTTCAACTGCCTTGCATCCTGAGCACAGCCGGTGTCTGAGCAATGGAGGCCATGAACACCTGTCTGAGCAACGCAGGCGTCTTCCTGGAGGCATCTGGCAGGATGCAACCAGCCAGGTGCTGGCTCTCCACCCCACCAGGCAGCACACATCTTACACACGGAGGTGTCATGCCACGCGCTGACACCAAGTTGTTGCGCCTCCTTGTGCTAAAAATGGTGCTGTGTTCCTGCCTTCATGCCCTCCCTTCTCTCTGAATAGAAATGTCTGTCGGAGAGCTCCCGAACCTGCTGCCTGCTGTCACCAGCCTCACGCTCAACCCAGGCAGATGACGTGACCCTCACCCACGACAGTGCCACCTCGGGCGGCTGTGTGGAGCACCTGGCGTTGGAAAGCATCCTCAGAAAATGGCTTTACCTTTCGGGACATCAACCTTGACAGATGCTGTGTCCCAATGTAAAGCTCTGAGGTCAAGTGTGGCCCTTTTGGAGTCAGAGGCAGCTTTCTCGTCCGATCCTAGAGGCTGCCCCACAGCGAGGCAGACCTGAAGCCCAGAGACCTGCCTGGGCCCTGACCTGCAGCACTCTCCCCACGTGGCAGCGGCTCCAGGCAGGACTGGGGGACACGGATCCTCCGCTGTCCTCAGGGAGCAGAGTAAGAGACGTCATGCTGAGGACCAGGTGGTGCCCCTGGACTCAGCTACTAGGTAGAACTGTGTTAACTAAGAGGGGAAATAGGTACTGAAACTGATTTTTGTCCGGTTTAGTTTGGGTTTTTTGACCATGCGGCATGCTGGATCTCAGCTCCTCAACCAGGCATCAAATCTGTACCCACTGCACTGGAAGGCAAAGCCCTAACCATTGAGCAACCAGGGAAGTCCTACAAAACTAGTGCTTTCTAAACTGTGCCCTGAAACAGCCGTGTCACAGAAGATGTCCACAGATATTTGAAGAAATGGAAGGAAACGAAGCTCTGATCAGCATTTCCGTCAGGAGATTCTTGGGGCCTCACTGTGCTTCCCACACCACAAAGGGCAGCTCCTGATCTATTCGAGCAAGTAAATCACCTGACCGCCTCCTTGCTGGTCCTCAGTTTAATAAATGGGGTCTTTCTCTAAGCTGGAGAGACAGCTCAGGATTTTAAGAAACATATGTAAGATGGAATGTTTTCCCACAAAGTCCCTTTATTCTTGACAGCAGCTAATGCTAGTGGGTCGCTCAGGTGCCACTGGAGCCGGTCTCTCCAGGCAGAGAGCCCACAGTCAAGTACCAAGAGCTGTAAGGGACCACACCTGTCTGATGACTGTGTGAATTGGGAGCACCAATTCACCCAGTTGGGGTTACCAATAAGCCCCAGGACTCAATCCCATGCCAACCAATGGAGAAAGCCCTTCCTCAATGACCCCACCAGATGCAGCTCCACCTGAATATGCCCCAGTCCTCTTCACCACATCACCGGTTTTATTTGCTTCCCAGCACTACTGTTGAATAAAATTACACTCTGGGCTTATTTTTGGAGCATCTGCACTGGGACGTGAGATTCTTCCTCCAAGAAGACAGGGTTTGTATCCATTTGGGCCCATCAGTACATCCCCAGGGCACAGAAAACAGTCTGGCACAGAAGGTGCTCAAAACATATTTGCCGGTGGGGTCCTTGGTTGGTTGGTTCAAAGAATGAATGAATGAATGCATGAACGAGTGAAGGAATAAACAACAAGAAAGAAGCTTGTGAGCCACCCCTCCCTGCACTCTGACCTCATGGGGTCCGCCAAGGGCATGACTAACAGCTCAGAAGACACTGGCCACAGAGTGGCATCCCTGAACTCAACACTCTGAAGTAGAAAATGTTTATGTCGTTGTTTCTTGACTTTGCTCAACTCAGGCAGAAAACCAAAGAGCATTTTATATAATATGGAAGGACTCGTTTTCTGAAACTCTGCAAAAGGTCAGATTTTTTTAAAAGGAGGAATGAGTATTTCACTGATGTGTTCCATCAGAATTGGGTTTTTCATTCCACCGCAGAGCTGGGAGCATCACTCTGACACTGCGGATCAATAACAGGAATGTAAGAACAAAAGAAAGGGCCAGCCCCAGAGAGAGAATCAGCAAGAGGAATTCAGTCCTCTCCTCCTCCTCCTAACGCCCCCTTGCTCAGTTAACGGGGTGAAGTCATCTATGTCTGCCCCTGCGACACCTGCATGGTGGGGGGGGTGGCTGGTCATTCCTCCCCCAGGTTGCTCTCATCTCTGTGGGGGCCTGGGACCCTCTGCCTCTCTTACCTCCTGGCTCAGCATGAAAGACTGGTTCAGGGGCTTCCTGGAGGCCCAGTGGCTAAGACTCTGAGCTCCCAATGCAGGGGGCCCAGGTTCGATCTTTGGTCAGAGAACTAGATCGTGCATGCCATAACTGAGAGTTTGCATGCTACAAATAAAGATTCCACATGCTGCAACTAAGACCCACAAAGTCAAATAAATAAATATTAAAAAAAAATACAGACTGGTCCAGGCATCAATTCTTCCTGTAAGCTTCTATGACCTCCCACCACCACTGGAAAGTGAGTGAGGGTCTCCCCTTATTTGTCCACAGCAGCTTCTGCAGAGCTCCCTTACAGCGCTGCTAACAATGAGGGGGATAGACATAATACAGTAATGACCACCATGTACCAAGTGTGCACTATATGTAGCCCAGGCACTATATGGAGTACTGTACATGTAATCTCATTTTATTAATTTCACTTGATCCTCATAATCCCTCTGCAGGCTGTGTACCACCATCCCCATTTTTACAAGTGAATTAAATGAGCCTTGTGGGTGTTATACAACTTGCCCAAGGTTTCAGCTCTTTCAGAGTAGAGGTGTGATGTCAACCCAGGAATGACCTGATTCCAAAGCTGGTGTGTCTGATCTGTTCCCTGCAGCCAACAGCATGTCAAGTTATCTACGTGTCCCCTGGAGGCCAGGGACTTCACAGTCATTATTATAAGCTTCCTTGTGACCTCTAAGTTGGTGATACCATCCCCAAAGTGCAGATAAAGAAAGGCACAGGCAATTAAATAAGGCACCTATGTTCACAGAGCAAGAAAACAGTAAGATCAGGATCGGAATTCATATCCATCTACTCTAGAAATCCAGGCCCTTTCCCACTGTATCATACTGCTGCCCCTTCCTCCAACCACAGATCAGTTTATAAAAAGAATCTAGGACTTCCCTGGTGGTCCAGTGGTTGAGAATCTGCCTGCCAGTGCAGGGGACATGGGTTCGATCCCTGGTCCAGGAAGATTCCACATGCTGCGGGGCAACTAAGTTCGAGCACCACAGCTACTGAGCCTGCACTCCACAACAAGAGAAGCCACCACAATGAGAAGTCCACACACCCCAACCAGAGATCAGCCCCTGCTCGCTACAACTAGAAAAAGCTCAGGCACAGCAACAAAGACCCAGTGTAGCCAAAAATAAATTAATTTTTTTTTAAAAAGAAAAAGCATCTAAAACATAGCATACAATACCACAGCCATTGCTGAGACCTGGGCTCACCTGGACCACAGGTTTAATGTGGACAGAGAAGCCTGGAGGGCTACAGTCCCTAGGGTCGCGCACAGTCGGACACAACTAAAGCGACTTAGCATGCACACAGGCACATCGAGCGTGTGTCTGGTCACTGGTACGTGGGCGAAGGCATGGGGGAAGGAGCTTGCTGAGGTCTGTGAGGACATGGCTACCCTTGAGAAGAATCATGAAGAGGATGGAGCGGATAGTGCTGACGGAGAGGATGTGAGTGACGAGTATTAACCTGTCTGCTGCAATTTGACACTCCTGTCTTGCATGCGTGCTGAGTCACTTCAGTCCTGTCCGACTCTGCGACCCCATGGACTGTGGCCCGCCAGGCTTCTCTGTCCATGGGATTCACCAGGGAAGGATACTGGAGTGGGTTGCCATGCCCTTCCCCAGGGGATCGTCCCAGCCCAGGGATTGAACCCAGGTCTCCTGCATTGCAGGCGGATTCTTTACTGTCTGATCCACCAGGAGACTGTCTTATTTTTGTTCCATGGAGCTGTCCATGGTGGCCCTATGTTGTAATAAAGGTGATATTTCTTTTTTTTTTTTTAAAAAAAAGATAAAATAAAATACAGCCTAGCCCTGAAGGATATCATGGTCCTCTGTAATTGCTCAGGACAGTGAGAAACTGGAAAAAAACAATGTTGACAGGACTTGTTATTAAAAATGATCAGACAGGAAGGCCAGAGACTGTGGCAGCTTGAGACCTCAGGCAGCCTACATAAACAAGCCACAGTCAGCCTCTGCAGTGGCCTCAAGGCTAAGACGCACCCGTCACAAACAGCCAGCGAGCCTTTCTCAGGTAATGCGCTCACTCAAGCTACAGGTGAGCAAACCATCTCCCTCCTTTCTTTGCTGCCCTATCTTCTCTGCAAAAGTCTTGCCCAGTTCCTGTCCGTGGAAGGCTCTGAGCCACTTCTGGTTTGGCTTCGTCTGACTGGAATCCAGGTTTGTTCAAAGAAACTCCTGAAATGTTTAACATGACTGAATTAATTTTTTTTTTTATCAGAATGAGCAGAGAAATTAAACTGCTATGGGAGAACATGATACATCTGTGAAAGATGATTTTAACATCAAGTGCAGAGTGACATGGGAAAAATGAAGCCAAATGAAAAGGAAGCAGGAGTTCATCCATGGGATGATTCCACCCAGAGCAAAGCGCACAGAAATGAAAGGTATTAATTGTATCTACACAGTGGGATGGAGTCATTTGTTTTCCTTAGTTCTAACTTTCTTTTATTTTCCAAATTTTCTATAATGAGCGTGTGCTACTTTTAGCATTTTTAAATGTTTTTTTTTCCCCCTTAAAGCAACTGGCTATTATGAACTAGGGCTGAGTCCTAGATGATTTTAAATCCTCGGAATGGACGCCATTCTGAGTTCTGATTAAGGATAATTCAAGCCTTTGAAAAGTCCAAATTGTCTCTCTTGATTTTGGGAGGCGAATAATTGCATTTTATACTAAACTTATTTGCAGCTCAAATACAGCTCAAAACCTTGTTTTGATTACTTGTTTAGGGAAAGAGTAACATCAGAAAATGTAAGAATCACATTTGCATGATGGGTGATGAAGCAGGGAATTACAGTTGGGGGTAAAATGAAATGGAAAAAAAAAACCCAACAACCCTGAATATTCAACAGCATGTCAAGAATGTAAAGCTTATTCCTACATCCACATTCAAACCCAAAACATTTCCCCTCCACACCATCTTCGGCATCCTCAAAGACAAAAGGTGCGTTTGGTAAATGCACCTGGGGTCCATGTGTTTCACCTGACTTACTTTAAGCAGACTGCCCTGGGAGCTTGTCCTCAGAAGCTTGTCTTTTTTCCATGAAGAGGGCTGACTGCTTCTTCAGTCACAGCATCACTTTCAGCACAAGAGAATCCTGATGCCTGAGGTCAGCAAGATACCAAAGAGGACCCCTGGGCTCCCTTCCCCATGACCTCCCCCAAGGGCCTGGCCTTTCCTGATCACAGACCTGGGTCTGAGGCAGGAGACAGGTGGACCCAGGGCCAAACAGCTGGAGTCTGTCGCCTGTGGATAGATACTTTGTAGGAGCAAAGAGGAGCTGAGGCCTGCCCAGATAAGAGATGAAAGACCACACATTCCTCATTCTCGAGGTCAAGGAGACCTTCCTGACTACACACTCGCAGAAAGACTCCCTGGAGGTCAAAAAGGGAGGGGATGCCACCCCACAGTAGGTGATGTCTACCTACCCATAGGCCTCTTCGCTAGGATCCATCTTGGCTAAGAGATGTATATACGCACAGCGGAACACCCTGAGATACACCAAATACAGACTCAGAACCTGGCAAAGCAAGATGACTGGCCAGAGGAAAAACCTGGAAGAAATGCCCATAAAAGTGATTCAATCTACCTCCATCTACCACGAGGATGCCCATGTGTCTATCCACACGTACTCTTTTTCCTCCCAATAAATACTTGTTTCACTACTTTCCATCTCTGTGTGGAAATTCATTTCTACACAGCTGATGAGCCAGGACTTCATCACTGGCCACTGTTCCTGGCAGCCTAGTGGCTAGGATTCAGCACTCTGACTACCGGGGAATGACTTCAGTCTCTGGCCGGGAACCAAAACCCTGCTTCTAGCTGCATCAGGACAGGGCCACCCGAGATCAGGTCTTCGGCTGTTCAATCAAGCAGCTCCAAATATGGCTTATTCTTTAGGTCACTACTTTTTTGATTAACCACTGATTTTTGATTAACCATCAACTGAATAGAGTTACAAAGTCAAGAGCAATTCCAGCAGCTAAAACACATTTTCCCTTTTATGAGTGATTTTCTTGTTTGTTTTCCCCATTACATGTCACCAAGAAACAGCCATTTTTGAGGAAAAAACAGCCATTTTGAGAAAAAAAGATAAAGAAAAAGGAAGAAAACGTTCAAAATCTCACTGCCCAGAGAAAATCATTTTTGGTTCATGTCAAAGACTATAAACCTGGCAGCCTGTGTAGGTTAAAATTTTTAATTACTTGCCAACATTTAAAAATAAGAGATCTTAGTGTTTAAATCCAGATTTCCATTTAAAATTAAAAAGCCTAAAGATCAGAGACACGGAGTCCCAGTTTCTGCATGGCGACAATCAGCTAGCACTGAGATCACTGACCTGGGTCATTTCTTGCCTAGACTCTATAGACATCTAGGTTTACTACAGCTTGTCTAGAACTTTCCATTTTATATTTCTTATGTTAATGCACACATTTAAAAATGGTTACTTTTTAAAATGAGATTAAACAAAATATTCTATTTAGTTACCTATTTTCCCCTGACTTGTCACATATAAGAAATAATCTCCCAAGCTTGTTAGGGAACTCTGGACCAAAACTGCCTGCTAGGTGCTTGTATAAGATGTCTCATAACATGAGGTCCCAATAAAGAACACAAAACTGATGAGCCACCAACAAAAGCAACTGGAAGAATTTGGGAGGGGCCAAAAAGAGTGAGGAGACAATAGCCCATAATATGTCCTGCCAATCTCCCAGAAACCCTTGTGCTGGAACCTATTCTGACGGAGAGGCATGTGCCCTCAGGAAGGACCCTGAGTCAGATCAAATATGGGCAGGGCAAGATGACTGACCACAGACAACCTGGAAACTAACCCCACCTGATAAACCCTGAGACTTGGAGCAGCGAGGCAGGGCAGTCCTCCTGGGTTCCCTGACCCTGATGCTCTTCACTGGA
Organism: Giraffa tippelskirchi; assembly: GCF_054371585.1. Classification (NCBI taxonomy): domain Eukaryota; kingdom Metazoa; phylum Chordata; class Mammalia; order Artiodactyla; family Giraffidae; genus Giraffa; species Giraffa tippelskirchi. The sequence continues at coordinate 30,292,682 of NC_137287.1, forward strand.
GCAGCCCCTTTCACTCTGTCAGCACATGTGTCTCCTTGGACAATTCATTTCCGAGTGTTAGATAAGAGTCCACTCTTGGGCCCTGGAAGGGGTCCCCCTTCCTGGCCACAAGCTAACATGGAAGACCTACATCATCATTTTTAATAGCTATATAATACTTATCTACCTTGGCTGACTGTTCCATGAGTAAGCATTACTTTTGAGGTGTATCAGCATAGTCTGATTCTCCCCTCTGCGGGGCCTCCTCTCTGCAAGAGGATTATTCCTCCTGGTCCATTACCACCAGGCTTGACCTGCGTCTTGCAGAAGTGATGTGTGCCACTTCTGAGCGCAAGCTTTCAGACGCAAGCACGGTCTGCCATCCTCTCTCTTCCCTCTGCCGTGAGAGCAGGATGTCCTGGCTCAGGGCTGCTTCTTTGCTTTGGATCCTGACACGCAGACAATGTGGCGCCTGAACACAGCTGACCCGGGATGGACGTGTAGCGCGAGTGGGAAACAACATCTAATAAACTTAATGTTGCCCACGGCCAAGATTTGGGGCTTATTTGTTACAACAGCATAATGAAGCCTCAGCTGATCAACATACTAAAACATTAAAAATTAAAATAACTAAAAGATGAAATCAAGCCACCTTACAAAAAATCTCTGGCCAGTGCCCAAGCCTGGGCCTTAAGGTCTTGACAGGATGTGACTGGGTCAGGGGCCCTGTGCACCAGCTCGATCCGGGACAGGAGGGCCCATATCGGCCCTGCAGGAAACACCAACTCGCACGGCAGACAGAGATGGTTACTTGTGTTGGTGGTGCCCAAGGGTAGAAGAAGGAGCCACAAAACCCAGGTAGCTTTAAGTGGTGAGATGCTCACACTATGAAAGGAACTTAGAAATGAAGGGTGGCCGGGGGAGAAGCAGATCCCTGACACTCATGTGGTTTGTGTGCACACTGGGACACACGCTCTCAGAGTAAGAACTCTCTGAGATCAGCCTGGGCTTTGATCCTGGTTTCTCAACGCGTGCTGAATGACCCAGCTTTCTCCTCTCTCGCGGCTCCTCCACTGTCACTTTGAGCCCCATCAATCTAAGCAACCCCCATCAGGCACCTCTCATCACTAGGCTCCCAGAGGGCCTTGTTTTGGAAGGAATTTTTTTATGGCCAAAAAAAAAAAAAGTATATTTAGAATAAGCTGGCTAGACTTAAGTTTAGATGAGTCTGATTTTGTTGGCAACATCCACAGCACTACAGTCAGAAACCAACTGAACGCGTGCTTCTTCTAGCAGACCAGATCAGGGAGTTGACCTTGGCCACATCAATGTCACGGGGCTTCTTCACAGTCTGTTGGGCCTGGTGTTCGCTGGCCCTGACCTCCACAGTGAGCACAAGTGTGCTAGGTGCTTCTGCTTTCTTCATGGCCGACTGGGCAGTCAGAGGGAACTTGTTTCTCTTGCTGACCACAACAGGCCCATGCAATAGCGTGGATTTGGAGGAGGAGGAGGAAGAGTATTTTAATAAAAATAGTTTTAATTTTTTTAAATTGGAGGATAATTACAATGTTGTGCTTCTGCTGTACAACAATGCAGATCAGTCATAATGCAGTCATATATATATATGTATATATATCCTTCCTCTTTGTTTTTAAATCTAGCTTTTCATTCAACATCATTTGTAAGATTCATTCATATTGCTGGATTCAGTTATAGATCTTCATACTCCTGGCTGTCTGGTGCTCTATGTGTGTGAATATGTCAGAGATTACTCATCTGTTTTCTGTGGCTGGGCATGTCATGGTTGTTATTTTGCTCTTATTTATGTGGTTGATTAATAATTGTTTTCCCCTCGCTAGGCGATAACTCCATGATAAGAAGAGCTTACTTTACATGTTCTCATTACTGTGATTCAATCCTTAACATGGTGCCTGACCCATAACGGGAGGGAAGAGGGGAATGAAAGGAGGGGAAGGAGGCAAGTAGGGAGAACACATGTGACTAGTATGTCCAAAGACAGGACCCCATCCCCAAATACAAGGTCTGTTTCAGCAAGCCAGTCAATTTCCTAATTCCTGCAGCTTGCTATAAGCTCATTCCTTCTTTGCATATTTCACACTAAATTAAGCCCCCAGGCTCTTAAAGGATTCCCGCCTCTTGTTTGGCAATAAAAGATATTTAGATGTTATTAAGTAAAAATTTGCAGGTACCAGAAGTCTCTTGGTTCCCCAAAAAAGTTCCTTACTAAGATTCTAGTTGCCTGGGGAGGGGATTTAAGACAGAATATTATCATCCTCAGGTTATTAGCACATTCAACACAGAAAACCATCCACAATTCAATTATCTTTTCAATTTTCTTTGTAAAGCATGCACTGGTAGGAGAAAAAAAAGCAAACAAACACAAGACAGAACTCCTGCACGAGGTGGGGAACAGAAAGTGATTTTCTAGTGTTGAGCTGTATGAACTGCTTGTACATTTTGGAGGTTAATCCTTTGTCAGTTGTTTCATTTGCTATTATGGACAACCAGCAGGAATTTGCTGTAGGAAGCAAGGAGCTCAAATCCAGTGCTCTGTGACAAGCTAGAGGGGTGGGATGGGATGGGAGGTAGGAAGGAGGTTCAAGAGGGAGGGGACAAATGTATACTTATGGCTGATTTATGCTGATGTATGACAGAAGCTAACGCAATATTGTAAAGCAATTATCTTCCAGTTAAAAGTTTTTTAACTAAAAACAGTGATAAGAGGGCCTCCTGGGCAGGGACTTAAGCATTGGGCAGCGGCCACACCCTAGATGGACCCAACCGTCCACGCACCTCACCCAGACCCCACCCTCTTCCTTCTACCTCTGATGGACATTGACAAGACGAAGTCACCACCTACCACATGGGAGCAGAAATTGGCTTCTGGGGTTTGTACATTACACATCATCCTTTTAAAACTGAGTCTTTTCAGCCCTACCTGTGAGGCTCTAACTCAGTCACAGGCATAGGTGAGGCTACCTGTGGTCCTGCTCCCCTGTGACTGACTAGTTCAGAAGATGAACTTATAACTTCACTCCGTGGAACTTATGCTCTATGGTGAAAGATATGAACAGCCTCGTACGAGAGCCCTGCCGGCCTCACTAGCTTTTATGCCCATATGCCTTGACTCTTTATGCAAATCCTTGTTTTCCCAATGCATGCATATGCATGTCTGCCTGTTTATTCATTTAATAAATATTTATCAACAGGCACTGGTCTAGGCAGCAGGATACAGCAGAAAAATACAACAGTGCTGGTGGAGAAAGTGCAAGAGACAGAAAGTAAACAAGCAAGCTCATAAATACACAAAAGACAGTGCAGCAGTGTGACAGCAAGAAGGGTGCACGGAGGAGACACTAGTCTGTAAAGCACCTACTATGTGCCAGGTACCATGCTGGGCACTTTTCTTATATATCTCACAATTCTTCCACCAATCCTACATGAGAGGTGGCCAGTAGCTACATTTTACAGCCAAGGGACACAGGTGGTAAATACACACAGCTGGTAAATAAGACAGGTGGGTTTTGCCTTCTAATTCAGAGCCCAAGGTGTTAAAAAATAAAAATGACAAGCAGAAGCCAAGTTGGCCACAACTTCTTTATTCTTCATGAAAAGAGCAAGAGGTCCAAAGTGACGGTACTACTCCTAAAAGCCAGGGCTGGAGGGGTGGAAAGGAAAGCAGCTACTCTGTGCTTTAAGCAAGTCTCGGCAAAGATCTAGTCAGGGAGACAGGACACGCCAGGGTCCCCAGGGAGGTGCGGGGACTAAATTGGGCTTTCCATCCCCAGGCTCTCAGGTGCCTGACTGTGAATGCCTGAAAACCAGCTGTGATGTGCAGAAAATCTTCTCTTAACAGTGAAAAGATTCTTGAATCTTTCCTGATATGATGGGGTATTTGAAGGAAATGTGTGCCTCTTCTTACTCCTGTAGATGAAATTAGAACTTTCCCATCGAGGTGTTGTGTGAGTTTAAAGGCGATAAAACATGAAGAGAACTTGGCACAGTGCCTGGTACAGGGGAGTGAGTGAAATGAAGTTGCTCAATTATGTCTGAATCTTTGCGACCCCATGGAGTGTAGCCCACCAGGCTTCTCTGTCCATGGGATTCTCCAGGCGAGAATACTGGAGTGGGTTGCCGTTTCCTTCTCCAGGGGATCTTCCCAACCCAGGGATTGAACCCAGGTCTCCTGCACTGCAGGCAGACACTTTACCCTCTGAGCCACCAGGGTGCAGGGGAAGTACTTGGCAAACAGACCTGCTCCCCTCATCAACCATCAGTTATTCTCATCAAGCATTACCAGCATCCTCATCAATCATCATCATCAACCACCGTCCTCCTCCTTGTCATCAACCATTCTCATCCTCCCCCCCACACACCATCACCACTACCATCCTCACCTTCAACCTCATCAGTCATCCTCATCAACCACCTTCCTCCTCCTCATCTGTATTTCATGTCTCTCTCCTTTCTTAGGGCTTCCCTGGTGGCTCAGCAGGTAAAGAATCCACCTGCAATGTGGGAGACCTGGGTTTGATCCTTGAGTTGGGAAGATCTCCTGGAGAAGGGAAAGGCTACCCACTCCAGTATTCTGGCCTGGAGCATTCCATGGACTGTATAGTCCATGGGGTTGCAAAGAGTCAGACATGACTGAGCGACTTTCACTTTCTCCTTTCTGAGAGGAAACTCTGTTAAGAAAGAGGCAGCATTTTTCTCTTAAAGTATACAGAATTGGAAGGTCATCCGGACCTAGGTTTGCAGGTGGTGCCTGCTACCCACCAGCTGTGTTACCTCGGGCAGGTTACTAAACCTCTCTGACCTCAGTTTACCCATCTGTAAACAAACAGGAAACTTCTTTCCCTCACGGGCTGGTGGCACAGAATTGGAATTATGTAATGAAAGGCTGAGTAAGTATTAAGTGTTTACTATTAACAGTGGCCTGTGAATCTCTTTCCCACGTCCTTTTTTCAGGTACAAATCTCCAGGGTCGGGGCACACTTGGTAACATGATTCCGTTATTTACTTCCACAGTCCAGCACGAAGCTGCCACTGCAAAATGCACCTTGCCTTCCTTTCCTTTCCAGTAGCTGAAGTATTTGAACCTCTTTTCCCTCTAAGTCTTCAGGACCACAGCAGACCAGCAGCATGGCAGCCCTAAAGGTGAGATTCCTCCTCTCCCCTTCCACCACCCTGTGGGACAGTCATCGCACCGTCCTTCGGGACTCCCTGAGACCCCAATCAGCATGCTTCTCCTTTCTCTTACTCTCCTCTCTGCAGCCCCTGAAAAAAAAAGCAGCCTCCACATGGCCGCCAACTTGAGCTGCCTCCTCCGGCTCCAGACAGAGCAGTCTGGCAGAATCTCACTCTGTGGGGAAGTCTGGCACGGAGCTGGGATTCACAGTCTCTCTGGATGCGCCTGCCGGCGGCACAAAGAGATAACCTTTAAAGCTTGGACTCAAACTGCTTTTCAGTATCTGGAAGGGGTAGAAGATCCAAAACTTACAGTGACAGCCCCTCTTCTCCCCCCGGCCCCCCCAACTGACTTTATTAGGAGACAAAGGCTTTGCCAAGCCCAGACCAGGGAGGAGGAAAAAACCCAAAACACAACAGCCTTAATGGTTCAAGTTCATCGGTTCAGATGAATGTGTACTAAGGTGATGCAAGTGAAAGTAAAAGTCACTCAGTCGAGTCCGACTCTTTGCGACCTCATGGACTATACAGTCCATGGAATTCTCCAGGCCAGAATACTGGAGTGGGTAGCCTTTCCCTTCTCCAGGGGATCTTCCCGACCCAGGGATCAAACCCAGGTCTCCCATATTGCAGGCTGATTCTTTACCAGCTGAGCCACAAGGGAAACCCAAGAATACTGGAGAGGTGATGCAAAAGCCCTCCTCATGCCAGGACAGTTCGACTTCTCAAGATCATAAGGGAACTCACCCAAGCTAGGAGAAGCATCTATTCACCATGCCCAGGGTTATTGTTTCAAACACAGGAGTGAAATAGCTATCATTCCTGCACCACAGGCCTTGGGAAAGCATTCATCACATAAACATAAATCATGACAGCTGACATCTGAACAGCTGCCTAATGATTGATAAACTGTTTCTACATCTGTCTCCCTTCACCTCACGTAAGCATTGGGCCGGAGTGGCATCTTCCAATGAGGATGGGTCTTCTGGTCACAGGGAAACTTCACGGCCAAGGAGGGAGGGGCAGACACTTGTGCCCAAAGACTCCAACAACTGGAACGGAAGATGGGGTAACCTGGATTCCAGGCTCCCTGCTGCAGAGGAAGCTACTTCTAGGACAAGGGGCCTCGGTGTACCTGTGAGTGCAAATGTGTGGGTGTCAAGACCCACGGCGCACACATCTTCCAATCCACAATGACCCCGTGAACGAAGCAGCAGCCCTCCTTAAAAGGGGAGAAAGTCATGACTTGGACAGGATAATAGAGACCCTGTTCCAAACAGTCACCCAACTATGAACCAAGCGGCAGCTCTGGGTTCACACTTGAGCCAATGTCTGGACCACCACCTCAGGTGCCCAGGAATCTTGGACTCATCACCTGCTCTCCTCTCCGTGGTCACTCTGTGTGGGTGGGTGGCCAGGCAGGCAGACAGACAGACAGACATAAAGACAAACAGACCCAGCTGGTTGCAGTGCCTTGAGTCCCACTGCCCTCTGCCCCAGCCACACCAGCCTTCCAGTTCCTCTTGGGAACCAAGCCTTTTCACACGTCCAGGGCTTTGTATGCGTTGTTCCTTCTGCCTAGAATATTCCTCTTCTAGTTATTAGCGAGCTCTACATCATCTTTCAGGAATGAGCAGGTATCCTCAGAGGATCTCTTTCTTGCCCCCAATTACTTGGGCCCCTTCCTGTAATCTCTGGAGCCCTGTGTAGTATTCCATCACAGCACATACACAGTTTGTAACTACTGATTCATTTGTAAATATTTTCACATTAATAGGTTTAAAGTCTCCTCTGTTAAGACTGCAAGCTCCATTGGGGTGGGGGGATCACGTCTATAACCTGCACTGATGTATCCCCAGGACACAACACAGTGCCTGACTCACATGAGGGGCTCCTTGAATCCTCACTGTCTGACCCTCTCAAGCCCCTCCTACTGATCTTGAACTCTCACCCCCAGCATCTGAGGTGACAGTACTGGGGCGTTGAGTGTGTAAAGGGGATCATGGGAAAGTCTAGGGATTCCACCTGAAGGTTTGAGCTACCCTTGACTGTCAAACTCTAGAGAAACGAAACAAAACTACTACTACAAAACATCTACTTCTACTTTACTGACTATGCCAAAGTCTTTGACTGTGTGGATCACAACAAACTGCGGAAAATTCTGAAAGAGATGGGAATACTAGACCACCTGACCTGCCTCCTGAGAAATCTGAATGCGGGTCAAGAAGCAACAGTTAGAACTGGACGTGGAACAGTGGACTGGTTCCAAATCAGGAAAGGAGTACATCAAGTCTGTATATTGTCACCCTGCTTATTTAACTTCTATTCAGTGTACATCATGTGAAATGAAGCACAAGCTGGAACCAAGGTCAAGATGAAGCACAAGCTGGAATCAAGATTGTCAAGAGAAATATCAATAACCTCAGATATGCAGATGACATCACCCTTATGGAAGAAAGCAAGAAGAACTAAAGAGCCTCTTGATGAAAGTGAAAGAGGAGTGAAAAAGCTGGCTTAAAACTCAACATTCAAAAAACGAAGATCATGGGATCTGATCCCATCACTTCATAATAAATAGATGGGGAAGCAATGGAAACAGTGAGAGACTTTATTTTCTTGGGCTCCAAAATCACTGCATATTGTGTCTGCAGCCATGAAAGTAAAAGATGCTTGCTCCTTGGAAGAAAAGCTATGACCAACCTAGACAGCATGTTAAAAAGCAGAGACATTACTTTGCCAACAAAGGTCCGTCTAGTCAAAGCTATGGTTCTTCCAGTAGTCATGTACAGATGTGAAAGTTGGACTATAAAGAAAGCTGAACACCAAAGAATAGATGCTTTTGAACTGTGGTGCTGGAGAAGACTCTTGAGAGTCCCTTGGACAGCAAGGAGATCCAACCAGTCCATTCTAAAGAAAATCAGTCCTGAATATTCATTGGAAGGACTGATGTTGAAGCTGAAACTCCAATACTTTGGCCATCTAACGCGAAGAACTGACTCATTGGAAAAGACCCTGATGCTGGGAAAGATTGAAGGCAGGAGGAGAAGAGGACGACAGAGGATGAGATGGTTGGATGGCATCACCGACTAGATGGACATGAGTTTGAGTAAGCTCTTGGAGTCGGTGATGGACAGGGAAGCCTGGTGTGCTGCAGTCCATGGGTTCGCAAAGAATTGGACACGACTGAGCGACTGAAATGAACTACTACACCACAAGACTGCATAATACCTGGGCGTGTAAAACTTTCAGAACCAAGGTTGAGCCAGTTAACCAGTGATGAGGAAAGTTGCCAGAATAATGAAAAACTGAGGCAGGGTTGACCTTGAATGACAAGGGGAATGATCCAGGAGGGACTGATTGTTTAGGGAGACGTTTTATAAGAAATGCAAAATAAGAACTCAGCGCCCATCAGGATATACTACAATTGAAGAACTGGAGTCAAGAGTATGAAGTCAAGATGTCAGATCACAGGCCTCCTACCAGAAAGATTCATTTGTAGGTTCATGTATTGGTTCATCCATCCATTCATCCATCCATCCATCTAATATGCAAAGAGCTTGCCTCCTCTGTTCCAGCCACTGGGGACACTGCAGTGAACAAAACTGACACTCACCTGTGCCTTTGTGGAGCTGACCTACTGGGTGAGCAGCAGGTCACAGCCTGCATATGGTGGCACCTGTGGGTCTGGGTCTAGACCTCAGGGGCTGGGTCCAGGTTAGGGATACAAACATGGTAGCCATGGCCATGTTGACTTCATGAGAACCATGCTATCAACCTAAGCGGCTTCTGCTGAGTCACCATGAAATGGGATGAGAGGCTGGGGCTCTGATCCCACCCCCCCTCCCCAGATGAGGGTCAAGTCCTCAGTCTACTCTTAACTCTGCCAGCTGCAAAGTACCCAGAGGGAAGGAACTCCATCTACGACGTGAAGGCTGGAGGTCAGTCAGCATGTGTGTGTTAGTTGCTCAGTCGCATCCAACTCTTTGCGATCCCGTGGACTGTAGCCTGCCAGGCTCTTCTGTCCGTGTGATTCTCCAGGCAAGAATACTGGACCGGACTGCCATTCCCTTCTCCAGGTCAGTCAGCATATTGGCTGCTGTTTGCATTCACATCCTCAAGATGGATGGATGGGTATCTGTGTGCCCACTTCTCATGCTGGGGCAGCAAAATCAGCAATGACAGAGAGTAGCTAAAGGGCCTTTTCCCCATACAGACCAGCAAGACTTGAGAGCTAAGTTCTCACAAACTTACAAGCATGGAAAGTGGCCTCAGAGGTCATCTGGTCCCCCCTACACGGGACAAGGGTCAACTGTGGCTGGGGGAGTCAAGATCAGCATTTGGTAAGACCACCCTGCCTCGAAGGGCTCTCTACTTTCAGTCTCATTCATAGTAAGTAAGTAGTCAATGACCAAGACTGTATCTCTGTCACTTACAACGAGATCCTTAGCACCCAGCCTCCTGCAGGCTGGCTGGATAGATAAACAGACACAAAGAAGAATACAGGGTCAGAGAAAAGGAGGATCAACCCAAAATTGTTTCTCTCTCACTTTCACTTATTGGTCTCCATTCAGTCCTCTGGAGACAGCTGGGAGTCCAGGTAAAAACCTGGGACTTGGGGTGTGGAGGCCAACGGCAAATCTTTAGTTTGACGTTGGACAAGTTATTTCCTAACCATTCTGAACATGTCTTTCTCCACTGCAAAAATGGAAAGAAAGTCTATAGGATCTCAGGACTGTTGCAACAATGAAATGAAATAAACATAAGCACTTCATCAGGTAAACCAAGAGCCTCCTTGATTCCCAAGATTTGGAGATCAGGAAAAAAAGAACAAACAATAATTCTCACAATAAAGTTAAAAGATAAGCAAGAGACCAGGAAAAAGAATTACTATCCAAAGGACTTGCTGAATTGACCAAAAAAGTGATGAGCAATTTCACAGAAAAATGGGGGAAGGATACAAACACGTAATTTACACAAAAAAAGAAAAAGGAAAAAAAAAAAGGCAAATTAAAGCACACACAACCACAAACTCACAAGTAATTAGGAAAATGCAAGTTCCAACATCACTTAAACATTTTTTTTTCTCTATCAGATTGGTAAAATTTTAAAGACTGATGATACCCAGTTGGCAAGGACATGGGGACAAAATATTTCTTTATTTCGTTGGTATGATTGACAATTGGTTCAGCCTTTTAGGAGAGCAATTTGGCTGGGCCTATTTTTTTTTTTTTTTTTTTAAGTATATACTTTTCAACTCAGCAAACCCACTTCTAGTTGTTTATCCTAGGGAATTACTTACAATGTATACGAAGAGGTCTACACCATACAAGGACGATTCTGGCAGCTTGGTTTGCAATGGTTGGGAAATAAAACAATCTAAATGCCCATCACGACAACAGTTACATAAACAATGCTTCCTTCATACTGGAAAATGACTCTGCAGAAGCTTAAAAAGAGTGAGGAGAAGAGAGGTCTATTTACTGCGAGAGGAGAGCATGTATCTTGTATTCCATTTTTGTCCAAGAAGAAGACCAATGAACATGATAAAAACCACAGTAGGATTTAATGGCACCATGCAAAGCAGAGGTTCTATGTCCCAGGGGATAATGGCCATGTTTGGAGACATCGTGTGTCATCACAAGTGGGGAGAGGGGAGAGGTGACACTAGGCAGAAGCCAGGGTGCAGCTCAATGTCCTACATGCAAGGGTGAGGCCCCACAACAAGGAACTGCGGTTGTTTAGTCGCTCAGTCATGTCCGACTCTTTTGCAACCCCATGGACTATAGCCTGCCAGGTTCCTCTGTCCGTGGAATTTCCAGGAAAGAATACTGGAGTGGGTTGCCATTTCCTTCTCTAGGGGATCTTCCCAACCCAGGGATCGAACTCACGTCTGCTGCATTGGCAGGCTGATTCTTTTCCACTGAGCTACCACGGAAACCCACAACAAGGAATTATCTGGCCCCAAATGTCAACTGTGCTACAGCTGAGAAACTCTGGTGTAGAGATACTTAAATGTCACCAAACTGAGTCAACCTCAGGCTAAGAGCAGCTTGTAGCCTTTGAGGGCCACGTGCTCTTTGGGCCAGTCTGACCCCATCCCCCTTCTGCTGGTAAGCACATACTCATTTTGGGAGGAAGCACCCACTCCCACTGGCCAGCAGTTTTATGAGGAGGTATGCAAGCATGATGCCCAGGCGGACACAGAGAGTGGCAGACAAGGGGCATGGCCACCATCACCAAGAGGCTCAGATCTAGGACCCTTGTCAGAACTGGGGAGAACAGAGGCCTTTCCAATGGGGGCAGCTGAGCTGAGGGGACACAAGCCAGAAGCTGCCCACCAACCTCCTGCCACCACAGCCTGGCTGTGAATGGAGGCAGCACAGAGAGCAAGACAACCCTCCCCAAAGAGTGGAGGGGGAGTCCTCATGCCCGTGAGTTCCTGAAATTCAAGCCATGCACGTCCTTGGTCTTTCCTATTAGGCAGTCAATGAATGTCCTTCGTTTCTGACACTGGATCGACCTGGATTTCTATCTCCTACAAGGAAGAGAGTGCTGGGGCGGATCAGGAATTAATGTCCTGGTTAGAAGAATCGGGTGGTCAGTTGGTAGTGGTGGTTTAGTCGCTAAGTTGTGTCTGACTTTTGTGACCCCATGGACTGTAGCCCGCCAGGCTCCTCTGTCCATGGGATTTTCCAGGCAAGATTACTGGAGTGGGTTGCCATTTCCTTCTCCAGGGGATCTTCCCAACCCAGGGATCAAACCCAAATCTCCTAGATTGCAGGCAGATTCTTAACCAACTGAGCCACCCACATTGTCCCAGTTTGAGGATCTCTGGCCTGGATGTGAAGGGGGTTCACGTGGCAGGATCAGCCTGGGTCCTGCCACAGAGGTGGCTGTGTTAGACACCCTGTTATCCAGTCTCTACTCAGATTCACCCTCCACTTCGAGCCCTCATATTAAACCTGTCCACAAGGGACCACGCACAGGGACGAGCAAACAAAAGCATCAGAACTAAACAGACCAGGGGTTCTCAACTGTGACACTGCTGATACCCTGAGTTAGATCATAGTCGTGGGGGCTATGTGTGTTGCAGGGTGTTAAGCCGCATCCCTAGCACCCAACCCCCTCCATCATCTAGCAAGAGGCATGAGACAAGTGTAGGCAGGTTTACAACGATGGCTCCTGGTGATGGGGAGAAGAGACATTTGAGCTGACTCTGAGTAGGAGATCCTCAAGCCTTGAGACCAGAATTGTTCTCAGGCATATGGAGAAAAACACAGCAGGACAGAAACTGGTGTAGACGGCCAAACCACGCCCAGAAATCCAAGACCACAATAAGATAAAACAGGTACTCTTTCCCCTTCTTACCCATTCCATTTGGAAAACAACTTTCTGGGGGAAAAAAAAAAATTCTCATTGTCAACAGGAACACTCTGTGATTTGTATGGTGAAGGAGGATGCTTTCTTTCTTGCTTGGGTTAATTTAGGGGGCACTGGTATATGGTTTTACAGGTATTGATGAAAAGCAGTAAAGTTCATAAGAATAAAAATAGCACCAACCAATTAGCTCTGTACCATATTAACTCTGCAACAGAACAATAATTGGTCATTAAAAAGCTGCAGGTGAGTATTACAAGGAGTGACTAGGTAATTGTGCCAGGAAACACCATTTTCCCAACAGCAGGGATCCTCCAATTTCCAACAACATGCCACTGGCAGGCAGCTTGGGGCTGTCACATTTGCATGCGATCCGGACTTCCAGTAGAAAAAGTGCCCACCCCCCCAACTTTAACCTGATTCTTTCGTTTTTCCCCTTCTCCAAAGCTCAAAGAAGAAAGTCTGCAGCCAAATGGAGAGAACGGGGAACGCCAAGAAGCCGTCCAGTGAGTGAAGATGGAAAATATTCGCTGATCTGTGGTTTGTAGAACTTTTCTTCCCAGGGCAGAAGAAAGCTGTGCTGCTTTCTTCTCTGAGTCAAAAACTAAGAATGAGCAAGAACTAAGGAAGGGCTGTCTGCCTGCGGGGTCCTGGTTTCTGCTCCCGAGCAGCTCAAGGCCGGGGCCCCACCCTCTCTCCTCAGGAGACCAACAAAAGTGATGCAGAGGAGTCTCTCATAAAAAGACAAACTTCAGACTTCTGAAAAGCAACAGCCAGGCAGGAAAGTGGCTTTGTCCAGATTTCTGTTTTCACCAGAACTCTCCCTTCAGACCAGGGAACAGAAAAGGAGCAGCTAGCTGGCTGGGACTGGGGAATGGGGAAAAGGGAATTACTGCAGCAAAACAGATTCACATCTTAGCCAAGTTTTTCTTTCTTCCGTTCTGTTTCTCTAATGGTGAGGGTGAAGGTGGGCTAAGGCAAACATGCTGAAGAGGGCCCATTCAGCAGTGTTCAGGGCACTACAGATAAAAGGAAGGACTTCCATACCTCTCTTCCTTTTTTACGTAATTATTTCCACCCTGCCTCACTTGGAAAAAAGGGATCTTGCTCCTTGCAGCCTCTAAGGAGGCTGAGGTGGAGTCCTTGATCAAGCAGATGCTAAATAAAGGCTTTTCTAAACACGCAGATGAGCCCAGAGACATTCAACAGGAGGAAATCCTTCAATGTTTACCTTCAGGTCTAATTGTCGATCACAAGTCAAGCAGTTCTTGGAGCACTAAGGGTAGCGTTTGCAGGGCAGCTGTGTGCCAGGCACTGTGCTAACCGCTTTATCCGTCATCCTCTGTTGCCACTTTGTAAAGTGAGAGGATGGGTGCCCGTCCCTCCCACTGGTACCTCTCTCTGCAGCCCTTCTATTGCGAGATTGTTATATTTAGCTGGTGGCGTCTGTCCCCTCTAGACTGTGAAGGTGGGAGGGTAAATGCAATGTCAAGCCTTGCTCTGCAGCATTTAACACGTGCCTGGCATCTAGTTGACCCTCCATCCACAGCTTTGGGATAAAGGAATTACACTACAAAAGGAAAAATCATAAAGTTCCGCCTGTTTGAGAAGATAAAAGCAGTAACAGAGAATAATAGTGACTCGAGTGTCCGAGGGGAGGAAAACAGGCCTTTTTGGTTTGGCTTTTTGTTTTCCACCTGTATCAGGCTTTCCCAGAAGCCTTGAGCATCCCAGGAACAGCTGGAGGTGAACGTGCTAGAATCCACAGAGGTGCCTGACTCTGTGGTGTGGAAAGTTCTCTTGGAAGGACAGAGCAAAAACAGAGGCCACGGCTCCCACAGCTTTGCTTATCATGCGGCACAGACATCAGCCTGGCTGGAAGGAAACTCAGAAATCAATCCACTGCCCGGTTCCCGGCAGTGTGGGGGGAGGGACCTGACGTGAACCCCTTTGGCTTCAGAACTCGTCCGGTGTCCCCCACCTCTGGAACGTAACCCATGAGAGCAGAGGCTTCCGATCAGCCCATGTTACTGAGGGTGCCATGCCCATTTCTGTGCTGGGCTCCAACATCTCATCCTTCTCTGCTTAATGAATTCCTCCCTCTCTGCACAGCTACCAACTCAGAAAGTATAAAGATGAAACCGCGGGCAAAAGCAAACTTGAAGGCCTGAGGTGTAAACTATCTTAGCACAGAGATGAAAAGGGCTGAAGCACCCAAAGACTGAGGTACAAAAGCATCGCCATCCTCCTATGCATCCCACCAGACCCTGTGATCTATTATTATTACAAAAAATCACGGATTTTCCCTGCATGGCATATATAAATATGCTCTTCCAGGATAAACCTTGAAAACTTCTGCCTATGCTGCATGATATCCTTCAGGGAGTGAGGGAACTCCAAAACTGAACGAGTCTTCCTGGGACATCGTCTTTCCTCCAAGTCAGGACAGCCCCACTGTGGTCCCCAGGAAAGGGGGCTTATTCTAGAACAAAAAAGCTTTGGTGAAACAAAGCAACCGTCTTTACAAAGGAAATCTGGGCAAGTGAAATATGGTACCATAGCCAGTGCTTCTGGTGGTGAAATTCAAAGGCTGAAATGAACGCCATGGAGAGGACTGATTCCAGCTGTATGTATGCTATTGGTGCTTTTCAAAGGGAAAGATCTAAGGATTCAGAGAATAAGTGTATTGATGTATTAGTTTGCACCAATTCAGTGGCTGTAATGTTGGCTTAAGGAAAAAAAAAATAGGTGGATTGTTTTAAGGTCTAACATGCCTTTGTAAATACTACAGTAGGATGTTAAGACAGTGGACTTCAAACTTGTCCAGAAGTTGGGGTATTTGGGGAATAAGAGCAAACACTTGCAAAGGTATAAACTAGGAGCTAATTGATAAATGACAAATGTAACCATGTCATGTGGAAGGGACAGAAAGTCAAACCCCACCAGCATAACTGCGTGTTAATACACACACACAGAAACTAAGCAAGACCAGTTAGTAAATAGGGTTTCATTTTGTTTTTCCATTCTATTTGTTGCTGTTTAATCATTTTGTCTCTGGCATGTGTTTGCAGGCAGCGAAGCACTGTAAAAGGGCCAGAAGTAAGAAACCTTCGTGGAAGAAAAACTTAAGTTGGGAAAGTTCTGGACATCAATTTTACTTTTGTCCTGAAAACTGGCCAAAGGCTGCCACTTCTTACTTTTATGCCAGAGCACACCTCAGTGCCCACCTCGGGACATGGGAGCGAGCATGGAAACCGCAGTGTTCAGAGATACAAACCTTTTAAGTAACTTGCATTCAGTCCTGTCAAGGGACTACAGTGCTTCTGGCCAGAATCTTGTGTGCAAAATACATACCCAGACCCCTTCCACATACAGGCGGTGAGAGCTGGGCAACTACGAGCAGCTGGTGAACCAGTTTAGCTCCTCCTCTGTGGTCAGAAGTACCCCAATTCCCAAGCATCTGGGCAGGCTTGGGGACCCTGCTGCTGCTCAAACAAGAGCAGTCACGGCCAACAGGCACCCGCTTTAACAATTTTCCAAAGCAAACCCACCGCAGGCTGCTCTGGGCTTTGCAGGGCTCTGATGTGTGTGCTGCAGGGAGCTCGGAGTAGAGGCACAGGACATCTTGGCTTGGCTGCAGGGAGTCCTTGGTCCACGGTCTCAGGGATACAGGTGGCTATCCACACAGGCAAGTTCCTGGTCAGGCTGGGTCCTTCCAAGGCAACCGGCCAATCTGCTCCTTGGATTGCTAAAGCTGGACTCCGCCCACATTTATAGAATCTGTGCAAAGTGGTACCTTGTCCGGAAATGCTTTGGGGTCTGAACATCATGTTTCTTTTTGTAAATTAGTTTTTATAATTATTATTGGCTGCACCATGCAGCATGTGGAACTTCCCCAACCAGGGATCAAACTTGTCCCCCCTGCAGCAGAAGCAGAGAGTCTTAACCACTGGACCACTAGGGAAGTTCTGGAAATCGTGTTTCTGAATGAGCTGCTTCTCTGTGTCCTGTTTTCCCATCTATAAAATGGGGAGAATAAGCGCTTGCTATCTCACCAAGTTGTTGTGAGGATTGAGTGAGCTGCTTTGTGTAACATACATAGGCCAGTGAGAAGTGGTATTTCCCAAGTGTTATTCATTCACGTATCACTATCCTAAACTTCTTGCTGTTTTCACTATCATACATCTAGTATTTTTCTTTAAACTGAATCATTTTCTTTCTCAAGTTTATTTCAAAAGGAAACTGCACACCACCATGCTAAATGGAAAAACAGAATCCTGTGCAGGCGGCACTAGTGGTAAAGAACCCACCTGCCAAGGCAGGAGATGTAAGAGATGCAGGTTCAATCCCTGGGTTGGGAAGATCCCCTGGAGGAGGGCATGGCAACCCACTCCAGTATTCTTGCCTGGGAAATCCCATGGACAGAGGAGCCTGGCTACAGCCCACAAGTTCGCAAAGAGTCAAACACGACTAAAATCAGACATGACTGAAGTGACTGCCACAAGTAGAAGGCAGGCATAAAGTTGTATTATTTTTAGAAAACCTACAACGAAAGAAAACAATGTAGCTCACTGAGATAGAGTCTGCTGCCTGTCGAATGTGTTGATCCTGGGTCTTCCTCGGTCTTTGCTAAGAGGCAAGACTAGAGTGCGTTCAAGGCCCCGTGGCCACAGGGAGACTTCCTCTTCTACATCATTGCCAGTGATGGAGGAGCTGAAAGACCAGTGGTTGTCGCCTTGCAGAACCTGTCACTGGATGTCCAATCTCTGTCACTCCAAAACTTCACTAAGCATAGAGAAGACCACACAGAAGACCATCTAGCTTCCTGCCACTCTGGAGAGACTGATCTAAATGGTCACCATCCAGCACTTCCTGTGATGATGGAAATGTTCTGTATTTATGTTGTCCAATATGGCAGCCACCAGCCACATGTGGCTATGAAGCACCTGAAATGCTGATGGCGTGTCTGAGGTACTCGAGTTAAATTTCAATTAAGTCAAATTTAAATGGCCGCATGAGGGAAGTGGCTGTTGGACTGGACAGCGCAGATCTGCTGGAAAAGCTACACATGCTGCTCCTTTTGTCTGGGCTCTTCAAATGGACTTAAGGTTCTTTTTATGGTTAAGCGCTTGGCTTCCTTGAAGGGAAATCTTAAGTAAACCTGACAGTGATTTGTCACAGGGATGTAACAGGGCATCGTCTACCATGTCCTCTATTATTTAGTCTAAAGTCCTGTAAGGACGTTTCTTTTAGAGCTCTCTTTGAGGAACTGACATATCTTCTTCCAATTAGTGATGGTCTTACCCAAAATAGCTACATTTTCTCTGATTCTGATATTTTATTTCTTCTATTTTATCACTCTTTTCTGAGTTTCTCTAGAAATTGTCTCAAATCTTTTGTGGAATTATATAAAATGTATTCTTAAGCTAGTAAAAATGAAGTCCAAGGGTACCAGTATTTTAAATGCGTCACCCTCTCTCCAATTATCATTTATCGTTTAAAAAACAACAAAGTCAAAACAAAGCACACTGTAACAAAGCCTTTCTCAAAAGCTTCCAGACACATGCTCAGAGTCTGCTCTTGAGGCAATAACCGGAAGCACTGTTTGCGAAAAGGAGAGAGACAGTTGCATTCCAGAAATGCTCCGTACACTCCAAGACCAGAGGGGATTTCAGAGAGCCCGTGATGTGGGACAGAGTTGCTCTGGGTGATGCGGGGCCTGCCAGGCCCGCGGCTCCATGCGATCTGGGCCTCGTCCTCCGCACAATGGGCTGGATCACACCCAGGAAAGCTCTGGATACTCTGGTCAAGCACGGGGCAAGTGTGGCTCAAATGCCACTGTGACCACTGTGGGAACAATCTCCCGGGCAACGGCATATGTACTGTGTCTGTCTTGTTCCATAACAGACTTCTGGTCACTGAAAACGGCCCTGCGACTTGCCAGGGTGAGGTGGGGGAGGAGTCAGAAACGAAAGGTCAAGGAAACCTCTCCAGGGAGCTCGCATTTTAATTCTGCTCTAAAATAAAGCTGTCTGCCTCCCTCTCTTCCTCCTCCAGGCAGCACCCCCAGCTTTCTGATGATCGCAAAGCAGAAGTTACAGGACATTCAAATAAGAGGGTGTCTTCTTGGTTTGGTTTGGGATAAAAAGGAGAAGAGGACATTCAGAAATCTGTCATCTCCGTTCTCTTTTCAAGCCAGAGCTGAGAGCATCGCGAACACGTAGATTCTCTAACATTTACTAAAGTGCTATTGTCGCCTGGCCAAACAAGCAAACTAACATGACGTTCTAGTGCAAACTCCCTTGCCAAACTCTAGCTCATCTGTCCAGAAGATTTCAGGTAAGAGATGTGTAACATGCTCAGGCCCATCCCTCTATAACCCATGCCCACTGCCAGTCCTGCCACCAGTGACCAAAGGCAGCGACCAATTCGGAAGATGAGACACAAATCCCAAGTGCTTACTGGACATCATGTATTGTCCTCTTGACAAAAGCTTTCCCAAGTAAGCATTACTATGATTTCCATTTTACAGATGAGGAAACTGATATTTACCTAAAGCCACAAAAGTGAAACCAGGGCCCCTATTCTCAAGTTCAGCTTCCTTTCAGCCCTACCCCAGTCTCCGGGAGAAATGCCTTAATAGCTGAGAAAACTTCTTCAATGGTCAATTCCCCACTAAGAAAAATGACAAAAAAAAAACAACAACAAGGTTTTTCACAGAGCTCGTGGGAATAAGAACAAAACCTAATGAAAGCTGTTGTGATACAAGATGACAGTGGAACCAGAAGCAGTTAAGAGTCAAAGCTGAAAACCAAACAGTCCCAGGACAAAACACCAATGGCTGGAGTTCAGTTAAGAAAAGAAAGAGAAAGAAGAAAGAAAAAAAACAGGGTAAGTAGGCAGGGCTGGAAAAGACCTCAGAAAGTCAGAGAAAAGATGGAAAACCAGGGTCCCAACTGTTGGGGCAAAATCACCTCTAAAGCAAAGGTTCCCCTTGTCCCAGACACTCAATCCCCAACTGGGTGTAGGCCGGCCAGCTCCACCCCAGGAGAAAAATTGAACATCACTTGACAACCGTCTGTTGCCCCTTCTCTGACACAGAGAGGCCTGGTTTTCATCTGCGGTGTTGCCTTGCCCCTCTCTCAGTAACAAGGTCAGATGAGGTTAACTCCAACCCCAGTGCCAGTGGAGGGGGTCACATGATTTCAACCTGGCCCATCACAGAAGTCCATCACTCTACCCCTGGGTTCAGGGATGTGCCTGGGATCCAAGACAGACCCTTGAAAGATGCCCAGACTGGCTGAGAGTCTGGTGCTTCTGGGAGCCGCCTGGTCCACCTACAGAGAGAAGTAGCCTGAAAAGGATGCACTGGCAAAAGAAATAGGAGAAAATAGTAGCAGGTTCCCGACCACAGGTCCAGCCAAACCTGAGGCCAGACCCATGTCCGGACTCTTCAGTTGTAACAGAAGCCATCAAAGCCCTGCTTTTCTGCTCAAGCAGCCTGAGCTGAGTGGTCACAGCCACACTAGGAACCCCAGGCAGCACAAGGAAGCACCCCCAGCCTCCTCCTGCCTGATGGAAGGATCGTTGCCTTGGGGAGGTTGGGCAGGTAGATGCTGCTGTTGGGAGGCCGTGGCTTCTCCGTATGGCATGCCACACTCCACCACCAAGATGTAAAAGCTCCAGAGAATAACAAGCAAGTGTGGGCTCCGCCCTGGCAGTGGCGTCTAACTGAAACCAGGTAATTACCTGATACACATGGAAGGCGTTGGCAGCTTTGCCCCGGAGAAACACGGATGGGATCCAGACGTTGATCAGGGCTCGGTTTGATCTAAACAGAAGAAAGATCGAAACTGGTCATTTCAATTTACCAAAAAAGGGAGGAAGCTATTAATTTTCTCCTCCAAGAGGCACACAATGTATGACAACATATATTACACTTGATAGTAGACTAAAACAGTTTAGTTTCATTACTTAGTTGCCCAAGATTATTTTTAGGGAACTTAGTTCAAAATGCTTGTGTGTGTGTGTGTGTGTGTGTGTGTGTGTGTGTGTGTGTAAAATTTATAGGTGCAGTTCACATTCTGGAATGACAGACAGCTGCCCTTCAGTTCCTACTACCTGAGTGATGTGGCCTGTAATTTACCTGAACCTCATTTTGCTCATCTGAGGAGGGGGCTGACCACAGGAAGACTCCACGAGGCTAGGGAGGGTCAACACTAATGCTCACAGGGTTTCTAGAGTTTTCAGATGATTCATGCAGCCTCCTCACTGTGCCCACTTTAGACCCGGACCCCCATTTTAAGGGGGGGAGGGGCGCTTCTCTGGTGGCTCAGTCTGTAAAGAATCTGCCTGCTAATGCAGGAGACCCACGTTCAGTCCCTGGGTCAGGAAGATCTCCTGGAGGAGGAAATGGTAACCCTCTCCAGTATTCTTGTCTAGAAAATGCCATGAACAGAGGAGCCCTGCAGGCTACAGTCCATGGGTTCACAAGAGTTGGACACGACCTAGTGACTAAACCAGCATCATCACCTCACTTTAAGATCAGATTCCATGAGACCAACACTCATGGCCATGCAAGCAATGGCTGTTTGGGGCAGGGGGAGGGGATTTCAGAAAGTCAAGCATCAATAACCACTCTTGCAACTTATCCAAAAGCACTGTGTGGCTCAAATAGAGCAAGTTTTATTTTTATTTCCGTTACTGTAGGAGGTGGGGCAAAGAGGATCTTGCTGCAATTTATATCAAAGAGTGTTCTGCCTATATTTTCCCCTAAGAGTTTTTTTTTTTTTAATTTTACTTATTTATTTATTTTTGGCTCTGTTGGGTCTTCATTGTTGCATGGGCTTTTCTTGTAGCAGGGGCTGTTCTCTAGTTGCAGTGTGCAAGCTTCTCACTGGGGTAGCTTCTTTAGTTGCAGAGCCCGAGCTCTAGGGTGCTCAGGCTTCGAAGTTGCAGCTCTTGGGCTCTAGAGCACAGGCTCAATAGCTCAGTATTTGTGGTGCATGGGCTTAGTTGTTCCTCGGGATGTGGGATCTTTCCAGGCCAGGAAATTGAACTCATGTCTTCTGAATTGGCAGGCGAATTCTTTACCACTGAGCCACCAGGGAAGCCTACCTCTAAGAGTCTTAAGTGTCTGGCCTTATATTTAGGCCTTTAATCCATTTTGAGTTTATTTTTGTTTATGATGCTAGGGAGTGTTCTAATTTCATTCTTTCACATGCACCTGTCCAGTTTTCCCAGCACTCCTTACTGAAGAGGCTGTCTTTCTCCACTGTATATTCTTGCCTCCTCTGTCGAAGATAAGGTATCCACAGGTGCGTGGGTTTGTCCCTGGGCTTTCTATTCTGTTCTGTTGATCTATTTTTATGCTTTTGTGTCAGTACCACACTATCTTGATTACTGTAGCTTTGTGGTATAGTCTGAAGTCAGGGTTGAATAAAGCAAGATTTAAATTCAAATGCAGAATAATTTACTGAGCATGTACCATGGACAGATCCATGCTTTCACCCAGATCATCTCAGTTGATCCTCGCAGGCTACTTGAGAGAACTTCAAGGGTTATTTTGGTATCGCGACAGTCCTGCCTTACTGGATGACTTTAACCACACTCTTGAGTTGTGGGTGCACACGCCCACCATCACCACTCTTCCACAGCTGGATCAACATCATCCAGAGCTGATAAGCTGTCACTGAAACTTCCAGATCACTCCCAACAGCTCGAATAACAGTATTGCGCATTTCTGGAAGGGCTGGGAGGTCCCAGTCCTTGCTTCCATTCAGAGTCATTCCAAGGATAAACGCTTTTTCTCAAGCTCTCCTACTCTCTAAAGAGCGGCTCATAAAAATGTGCCAGCCACTTGTGCTTGGAACATGGTTTGAGGCGCTGATGGTGGAAGATTCCATGACTCAACAGCCTCACAACCTCCAGGGTAAAGAGCGTTTCATTTTCACAAAGAAATGATTCTCTCCTGAAACAGCATTTCTTCCAAGCTCTGAGCTAAGGCACTGACTCTCTTCATGGGGCAAAATAAGCCCCACTGATCACCTCCCCGGGAATCTGAGTACAACCTGCAATTCTGAACCACTGAATTGGCTTGGGTATCTAACGACACCTCTCCTAGAAAGACCCCCAAAACTGTGCTAGTGATCAGTGTTCCCCCTTCATTACTGTCAGCCGGGGGAAGGGTGCAGAAGTGTAACTAATACTACCATTTTCATTAACCTCCCAGGATGGGTGAGGTCTGGACAACCTCGAAGGAGATCATGCAAGTTGGTTAGGTGTGTCCCCCTTTCAGAGTCTATATCACACTGTATAAGAATTGACTGTTTACGTGACCATCTCTCTCCTACATTTACAAGTGTGGGTTAAGTGAATACAATCATGATCCTGTGTATGGAAGACCAGATAAGCTGGAGGAGTCCAGTCCACCAGGGCAGCTGGAATGAAGAGAGGGCAGGGGGATGGAGCCAGGGTCAACGAGGGCCTTCCCTGCAAGGACAGGTGGGATCTGCAGCTCCATCTCAAGGGAGGGAATGGCACTTCCCTCTAGCTTTAGTGGAGACAAGCACCCTGGGGGAGGGAGGAGGATGTGGTTAGACCAGACAGCAGCTGCCTGAGGGCAGGGTGTGCTGATTCAGCCCCTCTACCAGGACCTGGCCTCCCACAACAGGCAGTGATGAATTCCTGCTTCAACAACGAGTCCTTTCCACCTCATGAGTGGCCCGTCTCTGGGATCCCCGATACGGCTTTCACCTCTCTCCCCAACTGGTCCCCCCTTACCCTCCACCAGAGCTGCCATTTCATGACCCTCTTTCATACTATACTCCCCTCCACTCACCCCCTCCCAAAGAGCCAGCAGAGGCAAACGTCTTTGATTTTCATCCTTCACCTCTAACTTCTACCATCCCCCTCACCAGGACTGTGGGGCCTCTTGATCCCCCCGCCTCTAATCTCTACCTCGGCCTCACAAGGCCAACTGTGATCTGCACCTTCAGTTCAGTTCAGTCGCTCAGTCGTGTCTGACTCTTTGCGACCCCATGGACTGCAGCACGCCAGGCCTCCCTGTCCATCACCAATTCCTGGAGTTTACTCAAACTCATGTCCATTGAGTTGGTGATGCCATCCAACCGTCTCATCCTCTGTCGTCCCCTCCTCCTCCTGCCTTCAATCTTTCCCAGCATCAGGGTCTTTTCAGATGAGTCAGCTCTTCGCGTCCGTTGGCCAAAGCATTGGAGTTTCAGCTTCAACATCAGTCCTTCCAATGAACATTCAGGACTGATTTCCTTTAGGATGGACTGGTTGGATATCCTTGCTGTCGAAGGGACTCTCAAGAGTCTTCTCCAAAACCACAGCTCAAAAGCATCAATTCTTTGGTGCTCAGCTTTCTTTATATTCCAACTTTCACATCCATACATGACCACTGGAAAAACCATAGCCTTGACTAGACGGACCTTTTTGGCAAAATAATGTCTCTGCTTTTTAATATGCTGTCTAGCTTGGTCATAACTTTTCTTTTCTTTTTATTTCATAGCTGCAGTCACCATCTGTAGTGATTTTGGAGCCCAAAAAATAAAGTCTGCCACTGTTTCACAATCTATTTGCCATGAAGTGATGGGACCATGATCTTAGTTTTCTGAATGTTGAGCTTTAAGCCAACTTTTTCACTCTCCTCTTTCACTTTCATCAAGAGGCTCTTTAGTTCATCTTCGCTTTCTGCCATAAGGGTGGTGTCATCTGCATATCTGAGGTTATTGATATTTCTCCCAGCAATCTTGATTTCAGCTTGTGCTTCATCCAGCCCAGCATTTCTCATGATGTACTCTGCACATAAGTTAAATAAGCACAGTGACAATATACAGCCTTGATGTACTCCTTTTCCTATTTGGAACAAACTTAGGCCCAGAGAGGTTAAGCAGCTTACTCGAGGTCACACCGGGTAAGTGAGGTCACTCACTTAGCTGTGAGTCCTGCAGCTAAGGTTTCGACTTGGCTCAGCCTGGCTCTAACAAAGTGCTCTTCCAATGCCCCTCCCTCTCTCTCCAGAAGCAGACGGACGTATGACACCATCTCTTGGGGAGGCTAAACCTTCCTCCACTCAGCACAACTGAATGAGAGGAGGGAGGTTGTGCTTGACCCTGACTCAGGACTCAATCCACTCTCTTCAGCAACCCCACAGGACTATTCGGTCCAAAAACCGAGGCAACTCAATCAGAAAGAGTCAGTCTGAAGACCAACTAAATAGCCTAAGGGTTATAGGCAGAGGCACCAGATAGAATTAAATCCAATAAAAAATCAGACCAAGGTACCAATAACCCTGGGGCTGCAAACTCAAATCTGAAACAGGAGACACCCAGACAATGGAACCAGTGGAGTGGGCCAGTGGAGTGGGAACTGAGGCGAGCGGAGGGGCACACGCCCCGAACAGCAGAGGAGGCTGCAACTCAGCTCTAGCTGATGGTGGCCTTGCCCGGATTTCTTATTTTAAAGAAAAGGGAGAAATTTAAATTTTCATGCGCATCTTCCAACTCTTAAATGTCAGCCAAAAAGATTAAATTGTTTTTCAACACCCATGGAGGGAGACTAAAAACACATCTAAAGGCCAGACTCAGGCTGCAGGCAGACAGCTCCCCAACTCTACAAAAACCAAATCAGCTGTGCAGATTTAAAGTCATTTTTTTTTTTTTTTTTGCTGTGGTCTCCTGGGATGTGAGCCAAGCAACAAGAGTCCTGTTTCGAAAAGGCCCTTCATGAGCAGGCGCCGTGGACTTACATTTCAAAATCCGACAAACTCTGGTCTTCGGATGTTTGACTCAAATCTCCGGGCACCTGTCATCAGGAGAGGGGGGGAGGGGGAGAGAGAAAACACATCACGGTTACCATGGTTTGCATAATCACGGGAAATTCTGACTCTCAATGGTCCCTGAACATTTCCTGTTCAGAATGAGGTGAAGCAGCAGTTACGGGAAAACAGTAAAGAGATTTTGTGGAAGGATGGTTAGAGACGGAGTTACAGTAGTAAAAATATGCCACCATGAAAGATCTCAATTACCTTCACAGGAAAAAAAAAGGCTGTTAATCCCATTGAGATCATTGTGGGCGCGAAAAAGCATGTAATTCTGGAGCTAGAGAGCGCTAATTAGGAGCTGAGAGGTGAGATATCAAACATGCAATGGCAAAAAATAGTCACTGTGACCAGGATGACGGTCACATACACAGACACACCTGGTGTGCAAACACAGAAGCGGCTCCATCCTTTCCCCTCCCGTGTGTGGGCAATTTAAGGCAGCTGAGTATGACCTTCTCTTCTGACTCAGAAGGGCCCCATGAGAACAGGACTGGGTGCAAGACGCTAAATCACCTGGTGGGATGGTAATTCTCGCAGACAGCAGACAGCTGGCACTAGTAGATGCTCAGTCAATCATGATGCTATCAGACCCTGGGAGTGAGTTTCCTTTTGTGACAGGATCGTATGTGAACTGGAGGTGACTTCCCCAGTGGTCCTGTGGTTAAGGATCCGCCTGCCAATTCAGGGCACATGGGTTCCATCCCTGGCTCAGGAAGATCCCATATGTCCTGGGGGCAACTAAGCCCAAGCGCCCCAATACTGAAGCCCTTGCACCCTATAGCCTGTGCTCAGCAACAGGAGAGGTCACTGCAAGAAGAAGCACTGCAACTAGGGAGTGTCCCCCACTCGCCACAACCAGGGAAAGCCCACGTGCAGCAATGAACACCAAGCACAGCCAAAAAATAAAATACGCTTTTTTTAAAAAAGGAAAATAAATGTGAACTGGAGAGAATTTAAGACTGTGGATCAAAACTGAGAGGAATCCAGTGGCACAGAGAAGGGGGAGAGGTGATGAGGGAAAGGGGCCCTTCGTTTCACACTGTTCACCGTCAGGGCATTCATGTTATCTTCAATCATCATTAATTGTGGTTAACGGGGACTTCCCTGGTGGCCCAGTGACTAAGATTCTGTGCTCCCAATGCAGGGTGCCTAAGCTCAATCCCTAGTTGGGGAACTAGATCCCACATGCCGCAACTAAGAACCGGCACAGCCAAATGAGTAACTTTTTAAATGATTTTTAAAAATCGTGATAACGATTCTGGGGGTGGGTAATGTCCCCCAGATGAGAGAATACAGGCTCTCAGAGGCTGAACTTGTCCAAGGCCACACACGTAGGAAGGGGAGACAAATTCAGGTCTGTTCCACTTTCAAGGCTTTTCTACTACCAACCCTTAGCAAAGAGGAAAAGGTAGCTCAAAGGTGACGGGAGGAGGAGAGACTTGACAAAGCTCTGCCTGAATAGAGGATAAGAAGACACTAGGAGGCAGTCCCTAAAGAAACAGCAGGCTCCTTTGGGAGGCAGGAAGAGGGATGGGTAAGCAGCCTGGGCTCTGGGACCACATGGCTCCCGATCTAGTCCTGAGCCCCTAACAGCATGGCCATGAGCAAGTCACCTGACTTCTCTGTGTTGTACTGTCCTTGTCGGTGAAATGGGTATAACGGTCATAGGCACAGGTTTATCCAGAGCACAAGAGGTGCTGACACGTCTTGTGTGTGTGGAACAGTGCCAGGCAGGTAGGAGGGTCTCCCTGATTGACTTGTGTGCTATAATAGTAATATGACAGCACAGGGCTTCCCTGGTGGCTCAGCTAGTAAAGAATCCATCTGCAATGTGGGAGACCTGCATCTGATCCCTGGGTTGGGAATATCCCCTGGAGAAGGGAACGGCTACCCACTCCAGTATTCTGGCCTGGAGAATTTCATGGACTATACATAGTCCATGGGGTCGCAAAGAGTCGGACACGACTGAGCGACTTTCACTCACTCACTGAATAACATGACAACTACTGAGAAGGAACAGCAGTGTGCTATCCTTGACACCAGACACTAATCTGCCAACAACCCTAGGGGTGTCTCACCTTCTATTCGGCAGCCCAGAAGGAGGACGGCCAATTTGAGCCCTTTCCAGGTTCCTGGAGCTAATAAGCAATTCAACTGGGCTCTGGGCAGCAGGCTGTGCTGAGGAGCTGATGCTGAGAGAGTCTTTGAAGTCCAGCAAAGAGAAACCTGCCTAACCACTTGAGAAAACATCAGTTTCTTTCCTCCTTTTTTTTCTTTTTTAATTGGAGGATCATTGCTTTACAATATTGTGTTGGTTTCCACCATACAACACCACCAATCAGCCATGTGATAGTCGCTCAGTAGTGTCTTGATTCTTTTTGACCCTATGGACTGCAGCCCGCCAGGCTCCTCTGTCCATGGAGATATACATGTATATCCTCTCCCTCTGGAGCCTCCCTCCCCTGAGTCCACCAATCCCAGCCCTCTAGGTTGTCACAGCACCATGCTGAGCTCCCTGTGTTAGACAGCAGCTTCCCCCAGCTATCTATTTTACACATTGTAGTGCACATAGGCCAATGCTACTCTCTCAATTCATGCCATCCTCTCCTTCCCCTGCTGTGTCTACAAGTCCATTTTCTATGCCCGCATCTCTGTTACGACCTGCAAACAGGTTCACCAGTACCGTTTTTCTAGATTCCATATATATATGTTAATATATGGTATTTGTTTTTCTCTTTCTGACTTATTTCACTCTGTATAACAAGCCTGAGGTTCATCCACCTCAGTTCAACTGAGTCACATTCGTTCCTTTTTATGGCTGAGTAATATTCCATCGCATATATGTATGACAATTTCTTTATCCATTCATCTGTTGATGGACATCTAGGTTCCTTCCATGTCTTGGCTATTGTTAATAGTGCTGCAATGAACAAAAGACCAGAAACTTCCTGGGCTGGGAGTTGGGGTGGCCCTGTTGTTAGACGGACTGTCATTTTCCTCAGGGTGTCTAGGGTGAGAGCAGGTACAATCCCTTGGGGGAAGCCATGAGGTTGTGTGTACCAAGATCCCTAAAACATCTTCATCCTTTGATCCAGAAATCACACTCCCAGGATTCATCCAGAGGAAACAAAGACGTCAACAAAAATTTACATCGAAGATGATTCCTCTTTCCAGGCTTAGACAAGTAAAAGAAAAAAGAATCTAACAGTACAACTACAGAGGAATGATTCAAGAAATTATGACATGTCCATAGGAGATATCTGGTTTAAAAAAATGAGTTATACACATAAATACATAAACACACACTCATGAGGGTACAAGCACAAAAATAATTCTGGGAAAGTATATAAGAAAACAGCAACACTGATAACAGATTAGGAGTGGGATTGGGGAGAAAAATTACGCTTATTTTTCATTCGCTATCTTTCTGTAAGATTGAAAAACAATGATCGAGTAGACTGCTTTAAAAGAATTTAAAGGTGCTTTTGAAGAATGAGATAGCATTTCATGTGCAGTTATGAAACCATCTAAAAGATAAACCATAACAGGAAAGCGAGAGCAGGCTACAGATGGTGGGTGTAATACACTACCTTGGGTGCAAAAATGGAGAAGGAAGAATATCAAGTTGTATCTATTTTTTTTTGCATTAGGAAGGTATAGAAGTGAAGTTCAAGGCACCAATCAAAGGGGTACGAGCCCTGGGGGCAGGGACTGGACAGCAAGGTGGGAGTGAGGTTATTCATTCAACACATTTTTATATCTACTATTTGAGTTCTGAAATAAACTAATATCCATTAAAAATGTAAACTAAAATGTATTATCCCATCAAAGAGTGCTCTTGATAAACTTTTAATGGCACAGAAAAAAAGCTCCTGTTCTCTGTTTAATAAAATGCTACTTTGGAATTCCCTGGTGGTCCAGATGGTTGGGACTTTGCACTTTCACTTCTAAGTGCACTTAAGCAAGAATACTGGAGCGGGTAGCCTATCCCTTCTCCAGGGGATCTTCCCAACCCAGGAATCGAACAGGGGTCTCCTGCATTGCAGGCAGATTCTTTACCAGCTGAGATACCAGGACTCAGATTTAATTCCTGGTCAGGGAACTAGGATCCCAAAAGCTGTGCGGCACAACCAAAAAAAAAAAAATTTTTTTTTTTAAAGCTGCTATTAACATGAACTGCAAACACCCAGTATGTGTCCTAGATAAAACTAGCAATGACTGTGGATCAGTAAGGTGGGGATGGAAGAGATCCGAAAGACAGTGGGGTATCAGAGAGAGGGCAGTCAAATGAATCTGTAGCATGTGTCTGGACTTCTCTGTACTTTCTACAAGGAAGATGCATTAATCCTGTAACCACTAATAGATGCATCTGGATCGCAATAATGTGTAAAGTAAATAAAACATTCTTTGCAATCCTCCTCCACTGGATGGGAGGGCCTATGTCTTCACGTCTCCCTTGCATCGGGGATGCAAAAGGGCTGAGGGCAGCTCTGAAGCCCGTCTTCCAAACACCACTCTCCCCCTGCTGCTTCCACGTGGAATCCAGTGCCTTCTCTGGAACTTGCTTCTCTGAGTTTACTTCTGCACCTAAGCCATCACTTTGCTGACAAAGGTATGTTGAATTGAAGCCTTTTGACTTTTGGTTTTTCCAGTAGTCATGTATGGATGTGAGAGTTGAACTGTAAAGAAGGCTGAGCACCAAAGAACTGATGCTCTCAAACTGTGGTGCTGGAGAAGACTCTTGAGATTCCCTTGGACTGCAAGAAGATCAAACCAGTCCACCCTAAAGGAAATCAGTCCTGAATTTTCATTGCAAGGACTGATGCTGAAGCTAAAGTTCCAATACTGTGGCCACCTGATGCAAAGAGCCAACTCATTGGAAAAGACTCTGTTGCTAGGAAAGATTGAAGGCAGGAGGAGAAGGGGGTTACAGAGGATGAGATGGTTAGATGGTGTCACTGACTCAATGGATATGAGTTTGAGCAAACTCTGGGAGATAGTGAAGGACAGGGAAGTCTGGTATACTGCAGTCCACGGGGTCGCAAAGAGTCAGACATGACTGAGCGACTGAACAACAACAAGACTGGAAGAAGCTTCCTTGGCATGACGTGAGTCAGGCAAACAGATCAGAGGCAGGAATCCCAGACCGTGAATGCATCAGTGGCATCACCACACTGCCTTTGAGTGCAGCCTTGTCTCAGTTCAGACATGAACAAAGCTTGGACAAAGGGAACTTCATTCACAAAAAGGAAGGTTTTGACTGCCTGTCTCACCAGGCTGAGGGGAAGGGTGACCAGAGAGATCAAAACAAAAGAGGACAAGCTAAGGTCTTTAAGGACAGATGCTATTTTACAGTGATGTGAACAGAGAGCTTCTTCAAAGTGATCGATTTTAAAAAGAAGGTAGATGTATGACAAAAACCACCACAATATTGTAAGGTAATTGTCCTCCAATTAAAATAAACTTTTTTTAAAAAAAAGAAGTTATTTTCCTGACAGATAACTTTCCCTTTGGGTATGTTTGGTGTGGTGTAGTCCACGAGGTCGCAAAGAGCCGGCCAAGACTTAGCGACTGAACAAAACATCAAATGCTTGTTTGTAGGGACCCTTTCAAACAGTGGGTGTAAGTATCTGCTGCTGCTGCTAAGTCGCTTCAGTCGTGTCCGATTCTGTGCGAACCCATAGACGGCAGCCCACCAGGCTCCCCTGTCCCTGGGATTCTCCAAGCAAGAACACTGGAGTGGGTTGCCATTTCCTTCTCCAATGTAAATATCTGAGAGTTGTTAAACCCTTCCTGCTCAGGAGCTTTTCTTCTAATTGGTGGTATTATTGGCATTAGCAAGTCAGGAGATACGAGTCATCCTCAGTTTCAGGGAGGCTGGCTGGAAAAAGAATCCATGAACTTTCTGACCTTGGTGGATCTATCTTGAAAATAAGGCCTGGGTCGACAGCAAATGCAGGATGACAACATGGCAAATCTTCTTCACCAACTTAACCAGGTATCTTTTCATAGTGTCTATAGAGACTGGAGAAGGGAGCATCTGAGGGTTACAGCAATCATCCCGAAAGCTGATTTGACTTCCAATTCTGGCCGTGATAGAAGTGTGGGGCAGAGATTTTGTTAAGAAAAACCAGCTTTCTATTGATACTGGCCACAAACATCCCTCATGCCTTCCTGAAGCCCCGGGACTCTTGGAGGACACGCCTCCGTGATGGAGCCTTCTCTCTGGTTCCCACCAACCCAGAGCATGAGAAAGCATGGTCATCCTCACCTCCCTTCTCCCTGGTCCCACAGAGGAGGCGGCTCACCATCTGGGCTGTGGTCTTGGCGGGAGGGTCAGGGGGCAGTATGATGGTTCGCAGGGAAAGGCAGAGCCTATGGCTGGAGACAAAGAGCAGCCAGGATTTCGGGGCCTTTCTGGAGTGAACACCCCAGGTGCTGCACACATTAGCGTGTAGGGACAGGCAAGACCCACAGACAATCAGAACCCTTTTTCATCTCTGGGTACACAAGGCAGCCTTCACTGATTGTCTGAGAGGTCACGTGGCTCTCTGAAGGCCCTGCTAGAAAGCAACAGCGATGGTGGCTGGAGGGGAAGCCAAAGTGTGGTGAATGCCTCTTGTTGCTGTTCAGTCGCTCAGTCATGTCCGACTCTTTGCGACCCTATGGACTGCAGCACGACAGACTTCCCTGTCCTTCACTATCTCCCAGAGTTTGCTCAGACTTATGTCCATTGAGTCAGTGATGCTATGTAACCATTTCATCCTCTGTCACCCCCTTCTCCTGCCTTCAATCTTTCCCAGACTCAGGGTCTTTTCCCATGAATCAGCCCTTAGCATCCAGTGGCCAAAGTTGAATGCCTACAATGCACCAAAGTATTCGCACACTTAATCCTCTAATAAACATGTGAAGCAAGCATTACTGCAAGTCACGTCCCCCTCCTTTCTTTCCCCAGCCTGTGTGCAACTGGCTCTTCCCCCATCTTTCAAGATTCAGCTAAAAGATGACTTCCTGTGAGACACCTTCCTGACCACCAGAACTAAGCACACCCTCCACTGCCACCCTGTACTGTCCCTGGGGCTCAGGCTGCAACTGGTTGCTCCCTGCAAGCTCGGGGACAGCAGCCTCCATGTCTTCTCATTCATACTGGCCCTGGCACACTGTGGGCACTGACTGAGTATCTGGGACTGAGGAAGCAAGGGAGTGATGAAGGAAGCTCCATTTCCATGGAAGTGTCAATCAAGCCTCCAACTGCTCTGGAGCAAATCCTCAGTCATCATGCATGAGAAGGATGAGCTAGTTTGGAGATAAGAGGAACCAAAGGAAGAGAATCACAGGCTTTGTCTTCTAATTACAGGGCTCTCGGATTCAATGCTCAGAAGACAAGGCAAAAAGGCAGACAATACAGGACTGTGAATCTTGGTCCCAATCATGAAATGACACCCGTAATTTATGTCTTCCAGTCGCTTTCTCACACACCCCTCTTTTCAAATAGCCTTCCCCAAAGTGATTAGCTCTCACTTTGCACTGCCAGAAATGACAACTATTTCACATTCCACCAATACCCTGCTTTCTCATCTCACTTTTTAAGAAGGAATAACACGTCAGATGCATGGCTGTCTCCAGCTTGGTTGGCTGGGCCAGAGGACAGCCCTAAGCTCTCCTCGCGTCCCCAGGAGGGAGGCAGCTATCTGGTCTGGACCACTTTCAGGGTTCTGTGCTTATCTGTTAATTTGTTCTTTTGTTTGTACAAATATACAATTAGAGGTGTCAGCGGAGGCCAAAGACTCTCCGCTGGGAATAAAGAACTGGCAAACAAGAACTTTAAAGAGTTATTAATTCTGTCCTCTGAGTAGTCCTGGAAGCTTGCACAAATGCAGCCTGGCACACTTCTGTAAACTTTTTTTGGATGTGTCTGTTTTTCCCCAAAGACTCTGAGGGTCTCAAGGACCATATTCTCAGGGCCCCAGATGATATCGGGTACGTACTGATCGCTCGGAGCATGTTTCCCGTGGATGAATAAACACATAGATGAACAAATAGATGGGGGACGGGACAGTGGATGAGAGCAGAAATAAGAGGGTCAGGTTGGGAGACAAAAATTATCTAATTTATTGAGAATGGACATCTAGTTTTTTTCCCCAAGTGATTAAGTTGCATGGACAACATCTGTACAAAGGGCTTACTAAGTGGCATTTACTCTCACGGTTCAGAGACAGAGTTCAAGGGCATTGGACAGAACAGACGGACGTTTGGGGCCCGGCAGTCCCCACCCACGAGTGAAGCGCCAGCTGCTCCAGTAAAGATGTACACACCCTCGTTACTCAGACATTTAGTCCGCAAATCCACATTAGGTTCCTCTTATGGCCCTGGCACTCTGGGTACCAGAGAGTTGGCAGAGGAGATGAAGGAGCACACTGTCCACCCAGGGAGACAGTCCTTAAACAACTGATAACACAATTATGGTGTGAAAAGTCCACAGAGAAAAACTAGGCTCACTAAGGTGTCTGGGAAGGCAACAGGGAGAGAGGTTTGGAGGGACCGTGGCGAGAGCTGGGGCCCAAAGGAGGAGAGCAAGGCTCTGGCCTTTGCGTAGAAGGAAACCTCCAAGCAGATTTAAGCAAGAGAGAGACTGGAAGAGATCCCATCCGAGTAAGTCACTCTGGCTGCAGAGGAAAGATCGAGCAATAGGCAAGAGGGAACAGCCAGGAGGCTGCTGAGTAAGTGTGTGTGTACACACACACACACACACACACCATCTCAATTCTGGACGCCAGATCATTTGCCAACCTGTCTGCCCATCACCTTTTCATCGACAGATTTTTTTTAAGGCGGACCTCTAGAAGAAATCCACAACTGTCTATAGCTTTTCTAGGCTTAATTGCTAATAGAAAGCTACCCCTAAACAAAGCTCATCCATGACCCCAAAAGTGAGTCCGTGACTGTGGCCATAGTGTAAAGTCACAAGACCAGTGGCCCCTCCTCTATATCTGCACTCCTCCGCATTCTCCAGTAACTGGCCAGTGTTCCAAGCTGGCCTGTGTTGATCTGTGCCCTCACCTTGTCCCTGTGTTAGCCTGGCCCTGTGCCACACATCCAGCAGGACCAGGTGTAGGATTTCCTTTTCTGGAAGCCTCTCTCAGTGACTGCACTCTGGGAGCACCTATGGTCTGCATTGCCCTCACGGCACGTGGTCAGCGTAACAGGTGTGGAGACCACACAGCTCCGGTAGAATTTCTTGAAGAGGCAGCACTGAGGGGGCAGGAACATCTTCATCAGGGCAGACCTGCATTTTTTTAGTTCAGGCTCACCAATTTACTAATACTCTAGCCCTTCAGCAGGTCATTCAACACATGAGCCCATGTTTCCTCATCTAACATTCAAGGTAACAATTAACCATACCTTCTGAGGTTGTTAGTTCCCTAGTGACTCAGGCGGTAAAAAAAAAAAAAACTGCCTGCAATGTGGGAGACTCAGGTTTGATCCCTGACTTGGGAAGATCCCCTGGAGAAGGGCATGGCAACCCAGTCCAGTATTCTTGCCTGGAGAATTCCATGGACAGAGGTGGGTCACGGTCCATGGGGTTGCAAAGAGTCGGACATGACTAAGCGACTTTCCCTTCCGAGGTTGTTGGAAGGAAGGTGGAAGATAATCCATATGAAGTTCTTCTCAATATGACTAGCAGATCTGGAAATTTTTCTTGGAAAACTCGTAACTACAAGTGTTGGAGATTGTGAATAGCTTTTAAAGATCACAAAATAGGTGGGGGTGTCCTTTGGTATCTGCAGGGGATTGGTTCTAGCACCCTTATAGATACCAAAACCCGAGAATGCTCAGATCTTATACAAAATGGTGTAGTATTTGCATGTCACCTACGCACATCCTCCCAGGCACTTTTAAGTCACCTCTAAGGCAATGGCACCCCACTCCAGTACTCTTGTCTGGAAAATCCCATGGACGGAGGAGCCTGGTAGGCTACAGTCCATGGGGTCGCTAAGAGTCGGACACGACTGAGCGACTTCACTTTCACTTTTCCCTTTCATGCACTGGAGAAGGAAATGGCAACCCACTCCAGTATTCTTGCCTGGAGAATCCCAGGGATGGCGGAGCCTGGTGGGCTGCCATCTATGGGGTCGCACAGAGTCGGACACGACTGAAGCGACTTAGCAGCAGCAGCAGCAGCTTCAGTTATGAAGTTTCAAACAATCTCGAGCGAGAGACTCAGGTTTCTTAGGAAGGAGCTGAGAGCATTCAACTTATCCAAACTCACTCCCGCTACAGATGAGGAGTGGCTGGGTCCCCCATGCATACTTCTTCAGCCTCACACCACATCGGGGGGCTTGTCTGCTCCTGACAGGTCCCAAAGTTTCTAGAAGCTGCTGCAAGGGCTTAGTGGTCAGAGGGCCTCCCCTCATGCCCTTCTTCGGCAAGACCAGCTTAGCTTCTAGGGACTTCCCTGGAGATCCCGTGGTTAAGATTCTATGCTTTCACTGCAAGGGACAGGGGTTTGATCCCTGGTCGGGGAACTAAGATCCTGATGATGCACAGCAAAAGCAAACAAACAACAACAGCAAAAATAAAAATAAAAATATACCCTAGCTTCTATCAATACTTCAACGCATTTCCCAAACTGAGTTTCCAAGGCAGACCTCCTTTCAAAGAAAAGGTTACACAAGCATGATTTACTCAAAAAGAGAGAAGTTTAGGACACACTGTGCAAACTGCCTCATCTCATCCTCAACTCGCATTGAACAGCCAGAGACAGAGAGGCACAGAGCTGCCAGAAGATGCCGAGGAGAAGCGGCACTGTGTAAAGTCTAGAATCCAAACCTGTCCTCCCCGGGCTTCCATTGTAACTGGCAAGTGGGTGTAGAGTTTCTCCGAATACACAGCAAACAACTGAAGCTGTCACTTAGAAATCAGCCAGACCACAAGCCGCATTGACAGCATTAAGATGTACCAAGGAGGTTTAAGCAGCAGGTCTGAGGAGCTCACGGCTGCAGACAGGAGCCGATCTGGGTCTATCTGGGTTGACTGCGCTGGAGACACCAGGCTATAAGGACAACAGAAGCCCCTCACCTCCACTCCCCAGCTTGTTCATTTTTACATTTCCGGTTCATAAACCAACTACCTCTCCAGATTCGAGGTCAAGGGTTGGTACACGATGGCCCACAGGCCAAACCCAGCCTGCGTTTGTAAATAAATTTTCTGTGGAACACAGTGACACGGCTATGTGTGTGTATCACCTGCAGCTGCTGTCGCTCTATCCCCAAAGTCCAGTCCCTGTGACAGAGGCAGTAGCACCAGCGACACCTAAAACGTTGACTCTCTGGGCATCTATCGGAAAAGTCTGCCCACTTCTGTCGCTGATGCCCAAACAGATGTAGAGCAATTATCGGCAGTTTCAGGGAAACACTTCTTCACACAAATGTTTGAGCTCCACAGCTTCATGAAAGGACTTTCATTGACTTGAGAGTAACGAGACACCCCAGATCTTAATGGAGGGGGAGGGATAAGAAGTGACATTTAAGGTATCGTGTATTAATGCATATATATGGAATCCATAAAAACGGGACCGGGGGGATTTGCAGGGCAGGAACAGAGGCATCAGGAGGTGGGGGCGGAGGGGGAAGGAGGCTTGAGAGGGAGGGGATAGATGCGTGAAAGTGAAAGTGTTAGTCGCTCAGTCGTGTCCGACTCCTCGTGACGCCCCCCCCATGGACTGCAGCCCGCCAGGCTCCTCTGTCCATGGGATTCTCCAGGCCAGAATACTGGAGTGGGTCGCCATGCCCTTCTCCAGGGGATCTTCCCGACCCAGGGATTGAACCCAGGTCTCTCGCATTGCAGGCAGATTCTCTACCATCTGAGGGGGGTGGGAGTGGGAGGGAGGTTTCAGAGGGAGAGGATATATGTATACGTACAGCTGATTCCCACTGCTGTACAGCAGAAACCAGCACAACATTGTAAAGCAATTATACTCCGATCAAAAAAATTTTTTTAAAAACAAGTGACATTTAAGGATCCAGGCCCTTATATATATATGCATTTACCTCAACCTCACAGCAGTGTTTCACCGTTGAGGATCCTGTGTTTGGCCCTATTCCGCGACAGGCTCAGGGGCCTCTGTGAGGTGCCTGTGGACACACAGAGAATTCAAAGCCCAGTTTAGCTCAACCCCGAGCTGGGCCTAGACCCACTGCCTCCGCCCAGAGAATCAAGAGCGCAAAACAAGAATCCAGGCTAATCTCTGAAGGCAGGAATCTGTTCCTGTGACAGAAATGAAGACACTCGGGCGATCAGAGAGGTATTCACCTTCCCTCTCTGCGGCTACCGATGTGTCCAGACTGTATTTCTGCCCTCACGGGTGTGGTGATTACATCGGCAGACGAGTGGGCACTGCTGACTGGCAGATAAAAGCAGAAGGACTCTGGAATCTTTCCTCCCAGGATTCTTTATGGGGATTTAATGTCTACTCTTTCTAAATAACAGAGCCACACCCTGGAGGCTGCTTCAGGACTGTGGAGTGGGCTGGCGGGTAAGTTTCTCAGGAATTTCTCCAGCCATTCCCAGAGAATGCCCAGGTCCTCAGGGAAAGACGCAGACTCTGGTGTCTTAAAGTCCGGCACCTCTGAGCCTTACCGCTTACTATCTATGAAATCTGTGCCCAGTTCCCTCTTCTGTAAAACGGGACCAGCACTCGCCCATCCCAACCTCTGTACCATTTGGTTATAAATCACCCAACACGCTGCCTGTGTGGTTAGTGCATCGCCTTCGCCTGCCATTTCTCACCTTCCCTGTCACCTCCCTGCAGGAGAAAGACAACAGGAAGGGGAACTTGGGCCAGCGCTGAACTTCAGCGATCCTGCCTTCAGCTTAGGTTGGTTGGTTTGACTGCGCTGGGTCTTGGTTGAGGTCCATGGGGGACTCCTCTTGTTTTGGACCATGGGCTCTAGACTAGCTGTGGTGCACGGGCTTAGTTGCTCTGTGCCATGGGGGAATCTTAGCTCCCCGACCAGGGATCAAATCCACATCCCCTGCATGGGAAGGCAGACCACCAAGGAAGTCCATTTGTTTTTTTAAATCGGAACCTATTTTCTACTACTGAGAATCCACCACGTCTCCTGATCTGCCTCGGGGGCCGCCCACCAGCTACTCTGAGCAAAGCAGCACTGGCCCCACAGGGAGGAACGGGCCCTTGGGCGAGCCCTCCGTGTCCTCCCACGGAGGGCACTTCTAGTCTGTCCCAGCTGTGTCACAAGGAGCAAAGAGCACTGACGTAGCCCGTGTCCCTCCTAGTCGGTGCTAAGGTGCCAAAGATGGAACGGTCACCTTGGCTTCTGCATACCGGTAACAGAAACCTAGAAGCTCCTCTCTTACTTGACGTGTCTCCTCTGCTGGAACAGAAGGCTTCTTGTGTCATTTCTTACCCTTCAGCTCCTCTCCTATTAACAATGAGCTGGCACTGTATTTGCCACACATCTGCCAATAATACAGCCCAGGCTGAAAACGCATCTGTGGGTTTTCCCTTCCCTGTACTTTGAGGATTTCAATTTTTTTTTAAGCAAACCACTTCTCTTGATTGACATCTTGCCAAGAGGCCCAGCGTTAACAGCAGTGCCCCGACTGCTCTGTGGGGCAGCACTCTGGCAGCTGAGGGCTGGGGGATGCATGCAGGGCAGCAGGACAGCAAGAGTGAAGGGCATGGACACCAGTGCCCAGCCCCCCGGGGCCCTCTCCCCTGCGGTGTCAGCCTGGCAAGTGACTCACCCTCTCTGTGCCTCTGCTTCCTTCTCTGTAGAATAAATACATCAATTCCACCTGCCTTACAGGGTTGTCCTGAAGAAGTGAGACAACTGACGTCAAGTGCAGGGAAGAAAGTCCAAGATGCCAGGGCTTCAAGTGCAGCCGTGGTTGTGGTCACCCAGAGCAGCCTGGCACGTGGAGGCCCAATAGGAATCCTCGCAAGGCCAAGTCCACTGGGCTGGGTGTGGAGACAGATCTAACACTTCCGGAAGGTCTGAGCACCTCTCACTAGTCACACCCACGGCAGCCCAGGGGCTGGCGAGGCCTGGGTCTGGGCAGCTTTGTCTCCCGTCAGTCCTGGAGAAAGAACACAGTCCCTCTGGCTGCAATGCACAGGATACCCTCTGTGTCCTTCACATGAGAAAACCCTAAAAAGGTGACTTTGAAAAGTCACCCAGAGGCGGCTCCTATGGTCCTCACTGTCCCTCCAGACCTGTTATTGCCACTTGTCGACACAGCGGTCGTCCAAACTGCGAGGCTTTTCCTTCGTTTGCGTGTTTGCTCAGGAGCTTTGGGGCAGCTGATGGAGACCGAGGTGGGAGGGGACCACGGGCCACTGGGCGCAACCCCTGCGCATGTCCCTCACCAGGGAGAGGGGCTTCTGGGGCCCTGGCTGGGTGAGAGCCTGGAGATTGGCCGTCCTGCCACCTACCCCGACCCCAGTGTCCTCTCTTCAGAGGCCTGGGGCCCCCAGGGGACGCAGTTTGAAACCCACCACCCTGGAGAAAAACTCCCAATCCCTGAGAGGAGAATCCCCAGGCACAGCCTCCAGGAACTCTGGATTCACTTCCTGCCACGAACCACGTCCAACCCAGGCTCCCTCCTCACCCATTCCCCGGACGTGTGACTTTCATGGTTGGCATCTTCTGAACCCGAAAAGGCTCAGGTGCCCCGACTCAGTAAAGCCTTTAGAATGAGATGTTCCTTTTGCAAAGACAGCTGAGGGCTGCCCCGGGCTATTCCCATGCACTTTGCATGTGTCTTGTTACAGCCCCTCCCATATACCTGGAAGTCACTGGTTTACTCCCTGCTTCTCCGGATGCCTGAGAGCTGACCAGGCCCCAGGCAGTGCTTTCTCCCCGCTCAGATGCCCAGGACCTCTCATAGGGCCCAGCAACGGGGTCATGATCTGTGACATCTATCTTTCTGTCCTAACAGGAAGGTCTGGAAGGAGGAGCACCAAACTCATCAGGATGGTGGTCCTGGGTGGGGGTGGGGATGGGGACTTTAATTTAATGCCTGAATGTTTGCATGCAGAACGTACTCAGGTAATACTGCATGCATGCTGAGTCGCTCAGTTGTGTCCAACTCTTTGCAACCCCATGGACTGTAGTCTGCTGGGCTCTTCTGTCCATGGGATTCTCCAGGTAAGAATACTGGAGTGGGTTGCCGTGCCCTTTTCCAGGGGATCTTCCTGACCAAGGATCAAACCTGCATCTCTTATGTATCCTGCGTCGGCAGGTAGGTTCTTTACTACTAGTGCCACCTGGGAAGCCCACGCATGTAATACCGGTGCTTTCCAAAACAATTTTTAAATGACAGCAGCTGTACTGAGTTGATGGCATGCCCCCTTCAAATGGTATGTCCATATCTTAAGCCCCAGAATCTGTTAACTGTGACTTTATTTGGAAAAACGATTTTACAGATGTGACTAAGTCAAAGATCTTGAAATGAGACCCCCCTGGATTATTCAAGTGGGCCCTAAACTCAATGACCAATGTCCTTACGAGAAAGCCACAGAGAGAAGCAGAGGCCACGTGAAGACAGAGGCAGAGACTGAAACGATGCGGCCACAAGTCAAGGAACGCTCGGGCCGCTGTGAGAGGCAGGAAGGCTCTTCCCCTGGAGTCTCCAGACAAAGCCTGGCTCTGCCAGTGTCAATGCTCTGATTTTATTATTTATTTATTTAAGATTTTAAAGATTTTTTTTTTTTAAGTCTTTATTGAAATTGTTACAATTCAATTTGTTGCTTGTTTTGGCTTTTTGGCTGTCAAGCATGGGACCTTAGCTCCCCGGCCAGGGATCAAACCTGAACCCCTGCATTGGAAGTTCAGTTCAGTTGCTCAGTCATGTCGGACTCTTTGCAACCCCATGGACCACAGCACGCCAGGCCTCCCTGTCCATCACCAACTCCTGGAGTTTACTCAAAGTCATGGTGCATACCATTTCTGTCCTTTATTATGCCCATCTTTGCGTGAAATATTCCCTTGGTATCTCTAATCATCTTGAAGAGATCTCTAGCCTTTCCCATTCTATATTTCTTTGCACTGATCACTGAGGAAGGCTTTCTTATCTCTCCTTGCTATTCTCTGGAACTCTGCATTCAGATGGGAGTATCTTTCCTTTTCTCCTTTGCTTTTCGCTTCTCTTCTCTTCCCAGCTATCTGTAAGGCCTCCTCAGACAGCCATTTTGCTTTTTTGCATTTCTTTTCCATGGGGATGGTCTTGATCCCTGTCTCCTGTACAACGTCACGAACCTCCATCCATAGTTCATCAGACACTCTATCAGATCTAATCCCTTGAATCTATTTCTCACTTCCACTGTACAATTGTAAGGGATTTGATTTAGGTCATACCTGAATAGTCTAGTGGTTTTCTCCACTTTCTTCAATTTAAGTCTGAATTTGTCAATAAGGAGTTCATGATCTGAGCCACAGTAAGCTCCCAGTCTTGTTTTTGCTGACTGTATAGAGCTTCTCCATCTTTGGCTGCAAAGAATATAATCAATCTTATTTTGGTGTTGACCATCTGGTGATGTCCATGTGTAGAGTCTTCTCTTGTGTTGTTGGAAGAGGGTGTTTGCTATGACCAGTGCGTTCTCTTGGCAAAACTCTATTAGCCTTTGACCTGCTTCATTCTGTACTCCAAGGCCAAATTTGCCTGTTATTCCAGGTGTTTCTTGACTTCCTACTTTTGCATTCCAGTCCCCTATAATGAAAAGGACATCTTTTTTGGGTGTTCATGCTAAAAGGTCTTGTAGGTCTTCATAGAACCGTTCAACTTCAGCTTCTTCAGCGTTACTGGTCAGGGCATAGAGTTGGATTACCGTGATATTGAATGGTTTGCCTTGGAAATGAACAGAGATCATTCTGTCGTTTTTGAGACTGCATCCAACTACTGCATTTTCGGAGTCTTTTGTTGACTATGATGGCTACTCCTTTCTTCTAAGGGATTCCTGCCCACAGTAGTAGATAAAATGG
This sequence comes from Giraffa tippelskirchi, assembly GCF_054371585.1. Lineage (NCBI taxonomy): Eukaryota > Metazoa > Chordata > Mammalia > Artiodactyla > Giraffidae > Giraffa > Giraffa tippelskirchi. The sequence continues at coordinate 30,335,096 of NC_137287.1, forward strand.
TCATCTGAGTTAAATTCACCCATTCCAGTCCATTTTAGTTCGCTGATTCCTAGAATGTAGACGTTCACTCTTGCCATCTCCTGTTTGACCACTTCCAATTTACCTTGTTTCATGGACCTAACATTCCAGGTTCCTATGCAATATTGCTTTTTACAGCATTGGAAGGCAAAGTCTTAACCAATGGACCACCAGGGAAGTCCAAAGCCTTGATATCAGGCTTCTGGCTTTCACAACTGTGAGAGAATGAATGTGTGTTGTTTTAAGCCACCAAGCTTGTGGAGATTTGTTACATTCACTGATCTCTTGCCAGGCCTGTGTTATACATTTTAAATGCCTCATTACTCTAAAGGATTGATACTATCACCATCCTCATTTTATAGATGAGGAAACAGACAGAGAGTTGACTTCACATGCTCAAGGGCACAGGGCTGTAAGTGGCCAAGCCGGGAGTGGACTCAGGCGTGGGCTCCAGAGCCTACAATGCACAGTAACACGTAATGAAAGAACTCAGCCTTGGGGTTTCACAGATCTAGGCTTATACTCTTACTCTGCCATCCCAACCAAGGCCCCCAACTTCTCCAAGCCCCTCTCTCCTCAATTACAAAGCAGGCACAGGACTTCCCTGGTAGTCCAGTGGCTAAGACTCCATGCCCCCAATGCAGGGGCCCCAGGTTCAATCCCTGGTCAGGGAACTAGATCCCATAGGCCAAAGCAAAGATCTTGAGTGCTACAACTAAGACCCAGTACAGCCAAATAAATTTTTTTTTTAATTAAAAAAAAATAAAGCAGGCAAGTAATACTTCCCTGCCGTGCTTATGGATCAAAAGAAAACACAGAGTCTGGGATACAGTATCCCCGTGCAGGGCACAGAGGGAGCCCTCAGCAAGCATCTCCTGAAGGCATGGGAGACGGGTCAGGGTTTTATTTATTTACTGGTAAGGACAGTCATGTCAGAAGTCAGGGGTAGGAAGTGGCTGGAAGACATGTTCTTCCATGAGGAACACACTGCCTACAGGTGCAAACCGTTTCCTACATTTGCTCAGCCAACCCGACCCGCAGCGTGATTGCTCTTGGAAGTGCCAGATGGGTGGGAGGACAGATGGGTCGATCGACTCCACAGAACAGTGTGGGCAGTTGGTCCGCCTTAGGGAGTGTAAAAGATGATGACACTGGTGGGGGAAAGAATTCTTTTAAAGCTGAGCTCCTGTTTTCAAACACTAAAAAGGCCCATTCCGCAATTCGTCCCCAGGCAACTTGCCATGTGATGTCTGGCAATGAACACTCACAGTAACTCCACAATAGTGCACGTGTCAAAGTTAACAGCCTCACCACACACACACACACACACACACACACACACACACACACACACACACACACACACACACACACACACACACACACACACACACACACACACACACACACACACACACACACACACACACACACACACACACACACACACACACACACACACACACACACACACACACACACACACACCAGTGGCTCCCACAACCAGCTAAACAATGGCCACATCACGGCTGGGCAGCTTCCACTTGCTGCCACTGATGACTTAGGAAGCCAATCACCAAAATCCTCCACTCAGAGCCCCAAACCATTCCCTGCAGAGATCACACATGAGAAGCAGTCCTGCCACAGAGGAATTTGCCTGATCTTCAACCTATTATCAATAAGCAATAAATAATGAAGTTTTGCTAAAGATGCTGGGGACAGTGCAATTTAGCACCTGTTTTATAATCACAGCTCCCAAAGTGTGATGCTTCCCTAATCCCTTTGAAACTGATGATTTCCCAAGATAATGCTTTTGGAACTGAGTCAAGGCAGCAAGAGAGCACAGTCCTCAGGCCACAGCCTGGCCCCTGCTCTGTCTCTAGCATGCTGAGTAGAAGCAGGTAATGTCATTTCCTTGCTCTGGACTTTCATTTCCTGTCCAAGGAAAGGAAAGGGCAGGATGAAGAGGTGGACTGTGGCTGTTTAAGGCCTGGCGTCCACTCCCCTCCTGGGAGATCAGCCCACCCAGGGGCTGAGACTCGTGCGGAGCACACCCCATGCCTGGATCCAAGGGTGAGCACCAAATAATGCAGGTCAGTCAGCCCATCCTGTCCTTACAGCCACAGTGATTAGTTCAAGATTGGTCAACAAACCAAACTGGTTCAGTAAGAGTGAAGCCTGGAGATTTTGCTGGCAACACTGGACAGTTTCATTCTTTCTCCTGACAATGACCGAGAAGATGGGGCCACTGCTCACCCCGCTTTCAAGTTTTCAGTGACCCACTGAAACAAATGCCTTGCTCTGCTGATGCCAATCTGACTCGAGTCCTCTGTTTCTGCCACTGAATGCATCCTAACTGATACAGAAACCATGATCCTCTCCAGTGCCGGCATTTATTTCATTTCATGTTTTCCTAGGAAGGCCAAGCCCTCACAGTGAAAACCCAAAGGAAATCCTTCGATCCCTGCTGCCAAGGAGAGACTGTGAGCTGCTTAAGGCTACAGACCACGTCAATCTTGTCTTTGATCTCCAGTTCAAAGAATAGTATGTGGAATCCAGCAAACTGAGAACTCTACACACATGGACTGAAGGAACAGATCAATAAGCAGAGGTCTATACGCTGCAGGCCCCTAGACAACCTTTACTTCTCTAATCAGCATCACCATGAGAGCTGCCATAACCACCAGCATCACGGTTCAGGGAGTGCTACTGAGATGCCAGGCATCAAAAGCTCTGCAGAGATCATCTGACTGAGGCCTCATCACCACCCTGGGAGGCAAGTATGCGGTCACCGCTGGAAGTCACCAGGGCCAGCCACAATAACTCTGCTGTTTCCAGGAGCCTGGGAGGACTATACTTCCCCACCCATTCAAAGCGATGTGTGACCAAGGGACCTGCTTAGCCAATGAAATAAGAGAGAAATGAGGTGTCTCACATCTGGGTGGAAGAGAAGACTGTGTACTCGGCCAGGTTGTCTAGTTCCCCATCACAGCCTGGGTGTGGGTATGAGGATGACAAGATGCAGTAGAGGCCCGGCCAGTTCATGAAGGGCACGCCACATGGACGAGACAGAAACCATTGTGTTTTCCTTACCAGCATTTTGGAGTTCTTTGTTACTGCAGCATAACGCAGCCTACCCTGACTAATGTATCAACTCCATTTTACAGAAGGGAAAACTGAGGCTCAAAGAGGCCTTGTCCCAAACCATGTCATTACTGAAGCAGAGAGGCATGTGCAGGCCAGGAGAAAATGGCCGTGGCCACTGTTCCTCAGGTTCTGAGGAGTTGTTATCTATACCCCCAATCAGCTGACTCAGGGCTTACACTGTCAGCCTGGCCCACATGCTCCTGGTTGGAAATTCTGGGCACTAGGAAAGCAGAGGTGTTGACCCCTCTGTACCTCAGAAACCAAGAGTCCACCCTGAAACAGCAAAACTCAACAAGTTTCCAAACCTCAAGACATCAAAAGTCCAGGAATATAAGAATATATACAGTATAATATAATAATAGCATATAATATTACTATTATCAGTACGACAATGCAAAAAGAATGGAGGAAAAAGATAAAAGAAATAAAATTACTATTGAAGACCAGACTAGAGAAAGTCAGTCGCTCAGTCATGCCTGACTCTTTGTGACCCCATGGACACATGGGGACCCCATGTGACCCCACCAAGAAAATGGTTACTCACTCCAGTATTCTTGCCTGGAGAATTCCATGGACAGAGGTCACAGTCCATGGGTTTGCAAAGAGTTGGACCCTACTGAACGACTAACACATACCTATATACAGAGAGAGTAGATACACAAGAAGTCCTGCCACAGAATTTCTAGATCATAAATTTCTATGACTTCCTGTGACTTCCCTTGTGGTCCAATGACTAAGACTCCGCGCTCCCAATGCAGGGGGCTCAGGTTCGATCCCTGGTTAAGGAACAAGATCCTGCATGCCCCAACTAAAGATCCTGCACGCTACGACGAAGACCAAAAATCCTGTGTGCTGCAACTAAGAGCCAACGCAGCCAAATAAATAAAATAATGTTTTTAAGTCTTCAGATTTAAAATAATAAATTTCTATACAATCATTTCTCTATATTCAATAAAAAGCAGTAACTTTGACTCAAACGCCTCACAACCAAAGAGTGAAACAAAACCAGTTACAAGATTCACTGTGTCCACAAAATAACCAGTGACTGCTGAAAGGAAGCACAGATGTTAGGACCTGCGGGGACGCTCTCCCACCCTCCAGGTGACAGGTGTGAATTAGCAGGTGTCTTCAGCATAGTCCGTGCTAGGCTGTCTCTTAACATACATCCAAGCAGTCCTCCTCCAGTCATTCCTGTCCTGTGTCATCCTCTCCCTGAGGGTGGGCAGGCCCCACTGACTCCTCCTAACCAGCAGATGGAGGTAGAAGTGACGGGAAGCCACCTCCTAGGTCAGGATATAAAAGACTGTGACTTCCATTGAGCTGGTCTCTCTCTTTCTTGGCTCACTCACATGGATGAAGTGAATGGCTATGATGAACCTGGGTGGCAAGAAATGGCCTCCAGCCAACAGCCTGGGAAGAACTAGGCCCTCAGTCCAAAAGCCCCTGAGGAACTAAGTCCTGTCACATGGGTGAGCGTGGAAATAGACCCTTCCCCAGTCAGGCCTGAGATGTTTGTAGCCTGGACCCTGAGAGAGAACCAACTAAACCACGTGGATTCCAGACCCTCAGATACCATAGATCATAAATGTTGTTATCTCAAATTGTTATTCCTGCCTCTACATTTTGGGACAATTTTTTATGCAGAAATTGACAACTGGTACAACCCCTGAAAAGTGTAATGGTGAGTTCTGTTCACTCTTTCTGTGCTAGCCCTTCAGAAATCATTGGTACACTGCCCAGTTAGTCCCAGTGATGCTACAAGAGCCAAAATCAGGAGGCCTAAAACTCGGACCCCGTGATAAAATGGAGCGAGACTTCCCACACTTCAGTCCACCATGAGGCACCGTTGTGATGTTTGCCACATTCGCATATTGTTTATTTGCACTATTGTTCACTGATGTAATTTTTTAATCAACTTACCTTTTTTACTTATAAAATTAACTCAACAGGAAATCACTCTGGCAAACAGAAAACCAAATGTACTTGCTATATAGAGAAAGCAAACTGAATCCAATGAAAGGAGAACATCATTAAATTCTAAGCGTCATGGTTCTCAATACCACCTGTGTTAGAATCACTCATGTCAACAAGAGGGGAGTTCTGGCCCCACTGCAGAGATCCTCCTTCCACTGAACTGGAGTTGAGCTCATGCATCTGGACCTTGAGACATCCTGGAATACATGCTCGTGGCTCATGGGCTCTGGCAAGGGCCTGGATGCTATCAACCCAGCTTGGCTCACATGGGCATCTTCTCTAGCATGCTGCTGATAGGAAGGACCCAGTTGACACTCCAAGGCCAATTCTCTGAATTGCTGGTGCTCCGGTCAACCCCTGACATACAGAGGATGCTAATGTGTCCACAATGAATAAACAGAGGAGGTGTTATCCTGGATCCTGGGGGATGGGCAAGATCTGACCACTGTCCAGGGAAGAAGTGATATTCCAGCCGGGACCCCGGGGCAGAGGGGGGCGAGCTTCCTCCAGCCAGCCTTTACTCTCCCATCAACAGTTTCTCCAGTTAAGCCCTGGTTTGGTTCCAGGCCACCAAGGAAAGCAAAAATTCTCTCTGTAACTGATAAATAATTTCATATTCAAATTGGAAAGGCTTCAAAGAGACATTACAAGAATCAAGGGGTGGGAGACATATGACATTTAGTTCCACGAACATGATGACAGCAAATAAAAAATGAAGACAGCAAATGCTGATCATCGTGAGACATATAAATCCATGATGCCTTGCCAGGGTAGGGGGCAGGCTTAGAGTGTTTTGCTTCAAATTTACCAAGTACTTTCTGAGTAGCCATAGTCAGGATGCTATGGAGGGAAGTGAGAACTAATATCCATTCATTCATTCGTGCCATAAATACTTAATACTCTGCCAGCTACTGGGATACAGTCAAGTTTACAATGGACAAAGGTTGAGGGAGCAAATAACTCTATGCCAAGCAGTGATAAGTGCTATGAAGAAAAATATTAATAATGCAGGGGGTGTGGGTGCTATTTTATTCAGGCTTTTGACAGGCTGATATTTGACCCCAATTTTGGATGATTTAGAGGAATTATCTTATTTAATTCAAACCTCAAAGAACTCTCTTGTGGGCATCACCCCATATAAGGATGGAACAAGAAGAATGAAAAAGTGAGACTGATCAGCTCCATGCTTACCAGTCCTGATGACATGGGGACATTATCTCTCTCACCTGTGCCTTAGTTTCCTTATCTCTAAAATGGAATTGGGACTATCCACCTTATGGGCTTGCTACTACCTGTAAACTGTTTGGGGAAGTATTTGGTATATAAACAGTGCTCAATAAATGTTGCCCATTGAAGGCAGGAGTGGAAATGCCACCCTCACTTTTAGGGACTTCATTATCTGATGGAGAAGCCCAATGATACGCCCATGAAACCAGGGGATGAACCATGGATGTGCCATGTTGATTCACACTACCAGTCCCTTCTCATGACAGACTTATCTTCCCAACCAAGTCCTACTCATCCTTCAAAACCCAAGTCAAACGTTTCCTCTCTTACGCCTTCCAGAACAATCTCAGCAGTTAATTAACCCACCACTGTGCCATCATTACACCTGATTCTGCATAATCCTCTTATTTGTTAATTTGGTCCTTCAACACATTTGTATCAAGAGCCTTCCCTCTGCCAGACCCTCCTCACCCAGCACTACAATCACATGGCTACTGTGTCTCTGTGCGTCCTCCACTGGACGACAAACTTCTGTCCAGTGGCAGAAAAAAAACTGGATAAAATTCAATACAACAAACTAATAAGTAAACAAAAGGGCCCATTACTTCACGGCAAACAGATGGAGGAAAAGGAAGCAGTGACAGATTTTATTTTCTTGGGCTCCAAAATCATTACAGACAGTGACTGTAGCCATGAAATTAAAAGACACTTGCTCCTTGGAAGGAAAGCTATGACAAACCTAGACAGAGTATTAAAAAGCAAAGACATCACTTTGCTGACAAAGGTCCAGGTAGTCAAAGCTATGGTTTTTCCAGCAGTCATGTATGGATGTGAGGGTTGAACCATAAAGAAGGCTGAGCGAGGAAGAATTGATGTCTTTGAATTATAGTACTGGAGAAGACTCTTAAGAGTCCCTTGGACAGCGAGGAGACCAAACCATACCAGTCAATCCTAAAGGAAATCAGTCCTGAATATTCATTGGAAGGATTGATGCTAAAGCTCCAATACTTTGGCCACCTGATGCGAAGGCCTGATTCACTGGAAAAGACTCTGATGCTGGCAAAGGCTTAGGGCAAGAGGGAAAGGGGGGGACAGAGGATAAGATGGTTGGAAAGCATCACCGACTCAATGGACATGAGTTTGAGCAAACTCTGGGAGATAGCAAAGGACAAGGAAGGCTGGCGAGCTGCAGTCCACGGGGTCGCAAAGAGTCAGACATGACTTAGCAGCTGAACAACAAAACAAAAGACAACATAAGAAAAGTAGACAAAATGGGTGGTCCAGAGGGGAAGAGGATTATAGGAACTCAGAAGTTAAAAAGAAAAAGAAAAAATTAGAACTGATCAAGTCACTGCGGGCTTTAGAATGAGCTGGAGTTTCAAGGGTGGAGACGATTTGGGAGGGTGGGCATAGAGGAGAAGGAGACGCATACTCATGAAGGATACACGCCAAGCTCTTCAGAGTCAGGATCTCTGGGAGAGAGGCACTTGTATACTTGTATACTCTCTTCAGTTGTATAATACTTAATTTCTTTCAAAAATAGGTTCTTACATTATTTGCATCATTTAGAAAAAAAAATTGAAAGCAGATCTTCTGAAAGACAAAAAGCAGAGAAGCAAGGCAATGCAAGCTGGAGGTCATGAGCACAGGGGAGGGGCCGGCCTCTTGTCCATGGGCCAACAGTGAGGGGCCAGGCAAGGCCAGAGTCAGGTCCTGCTGCAGCATCTGCCAGATCTTTCTAAAACAAAGCTAATAGCACAGAAAAAACAGATAAACAAAATGGGCCTACTGTATAGGACAGGGAACCATATTCGATATCTTGTAATAACCTATAATGGAAAAGAATCTGAAAGAAGAATACCTACAATTGAATCACTTTGCTGTATACCTGAAACTAACACAGCATTCATTATAATTCAAATCTACTTCAATGTGGGGGAGAGAGGGAGGGAGAAACTAAAAGATCTGCGGGCTTCCCTGGTGGCTCAGTGGTAAAGGATCTGCCTGCCAATGTAGGAGACACAGGTTCGACCCGTTCTGGGAAGATCCCACATGCTACAGGATAACTAAGCCCACACGCCCCAACCCGTGAGCCTGTGCTTTTCTGGAGCCCGGGAGAGGCAACTGCTGAAGCCTGCACGCCCGAGAGCCCGTGCTCCGCAATAAGAAGAGCCGCTGCAATGAGAAGCCCGCTCGCCACAACTAGAGAGCAGCCTTCACAGCAACGAAGACCCAGCACAGGCCAAATAAATAAATATCGATCTGCCTGTACAGAGATTCTGGGAGCCACAGCTGGCTGTGAGGCTCATTGTAACAGGGAGAGGCAGGGATTCACACTGGCGGCACATACTCTCATGCAGGCAGAGGTGATGACACTCTGGACAGCAAAAGGGAAAAAAAAAAGAAGGAAGAAAAAAGAAAGCTACTTTCCTAGGAAAGAAATAAAAATCTAAGTGAACACAAGGCTCTTCTGACTTTATCAAAAACCTTGTGGCGAAGTCTGATCTTAAATGCCTCGCTGACTGCAGTCACATCTCAAACCACGGCCACCCACCTCAGTGTAGACGAGGCCTGCAGGATCTGGGCTCAGGGGAACACCACTTGAACCCTGGTCAGCAAAACCTTTCTCCTCAGAAACAAGAGCAGCAGTAGTTCTGTCGACCCGACGGGTAGGGAGGTTCAGGAACCCCAGGGTCAGTTCCAAGACAGTTCCTCTCCCTCAGGAAGAGGTCAAAAGAACAGGTCACAGCAGCTAATGGTTTGGCTTGGTTTCCCAGAAAAGACACTAACAACGGATCTAGGCACAGTCTGCTCTAGAGCCTGCAAACCGGCTGACCAGGGAACCCACCTCCATGACACACACAGTAAAATCAGCATCTATTTCCACTGGAAGGTTATATAAATCCACTTCAGGGAGACTGGGCTTCCCTGGTGGTTCAGACAGTAAAGAATCCACCTGCAATGCAGGAGATGTGGGTTTGATCCCTGGGTCAAAAGATTCTCTGGAGAAGAAAATGGCAACCCACTCCAGTATTCTGGCCTGGAGAAATCCATGGACAGAGGAGGAGCCTGGTGGGCTACAGTCCATGGGGTCGCAAAGAGTCAGACAGGACTGAGCGATTAACACTTTCACTTTTCAAGGAGATTGGGAACGCTCCCAGAACAAGCTGTAAGGTCCCTCTGAGGCTTTGATGGCACTCAATGAAAACTGAGCCGTCACTGAACCTCACGTCATACCAACAGTCCCAAGTTCATGATGAACCAGGAGGAAAAGGAGAAGAGATGAGCCTTTTAAAAAAATTATAAAAAATAGAAAGAAATCTTTTAAAAAAAATTAAGTCACAGGTAATTGGTAGGGAAAGCAGGACTAATCAGAAGGGAGCTCTGTTATCATGAAGAAAGATACTTATTAAATTAAGAAATAAGCACCTATATTTAGTTAGAGGGTATGTACGAGTATAATCATGCAGTTATTATGTATCCTTGGAAATACAGTGTGTGTTAATTTAGCAGAAATATGGTCAATTAACTCAGAATTTAGATGGACACATTCTGATCAGTAGAATTGACAAGGCACCATGGGGACATAACAGAAGAGGCTGAAGAATCTGCATTTTGAGGATGACAAGAATGACATGAGTCAAGGACAGTGGCCCAGACTGACAGCATGAGGCAGAGGTCCAACCCTGGGCCAGTCTACACAGGAGTCCCACGTGGCTACCTGAGACTCAAGAACTGTGTTTCCCGGTTAATGACGTTAGATTGAGAAACGTACATGTAAGTAAAACACAATGGTTAGGAGCCACGCAACTCAAGGTCTTGAGGTTTAACCCTTGAGAGGTGGGGGTGGAGGCTGGGAGCAGCTTCCATAGAAGGCAAAAAGTGAGATCAGAGCTAAGTTATTAAATAAAGATGAGTAGGCGATGGCACCACACTCCAGTACTCTTGCCTGGAAAATCCCATGGACAGCCCTGGTAGGCTGCAATCCAAGGGGTCGTGAAGAATTGGACACGACTGAGTGACTTCACTTTCACTTTTCACTTTCATGCATTGGAGAAGGAAATGGCAACCCACTCCAGTGTTCTTGCCTGGAGAATCCCAGGGACGGGGGAGCCTGGTGGGCTGCCGTCTATGGGGTCGCACAGAGTTGGACACGACTGAAGAGACTTAGCAGCAGCAGCAGCCCTGTTTGCACCAATAATTGGTATGGGTCATGAGCTCAGGATTTCAGTCATCCAACTGAAAACAGCAACCCACTTCAGTATTCTTGCCTGGAGAATTCCATGGACAGAGGAGCCTGGTGGGCCACAGTCCATGGGTTCACAAAGAGTCAGACACGACTGAGCAGCCAACACTTCCAATCTTACTGCAAATGTAATTTCAAAGTTCCGCAGCCATAAGCTTTGGGTTAGCCAGGCTCTGTCCACCCAAACCCGAAACCCAAGCCCCTCAGGGTTCCTGAGAGGAACCGAACTACTTGTGGTGATGAGTGAACCAGGCATAAACCAGGGGTATAACCTGGGCACCCTTGGGAAGACAGACCTGTGAGTTCAGCATTAACGTCATGGAGCATGTGATTGCCTATTTGCACATAGACAGAAACAGATGACTGGGCTCAAAGAGGGGCTTTTATTCCCTGGCACTGAGCTGTTTAAAGTGGGTTCTGCCAGCATCTTTCCGGATGATTCTGTGTCAAAAACTAATATTTCTGAGCTAAGCTTCTATGTGAGACATATTTTTAGTAGCCTATCTTAAATGGCACTTTTAAAAATAATCTCCTTCAAGACGGTAGACGATTAGAACACGGATGTCCAAGCGCCAAATTAAAAAGCTTCTTATAATTTGGAACACGCTGTTTAGAGCTGCCTTGGGACCACAGACAATTTAGTACTTGATCATTAGATATTCGGCAAGTGCCACCCAGCTGAAAAATATATTTCTTATTAAGCTTCAGGACTTAAATAGCATCAGCTCTCAAATGAGATCACTCCCTCAGAAGGTTTTAAAGATACCAAGAAAGTCCCAAGAAGCATTTTATTTCAAAGTGAACCTTATTACAAAACTTGGGATGAGCGTCTTCCATCTATCTCACACCTGTATTTTAAATCCCTCGTCTCTTTCTCCTATCAGCTCCATCACTCCAATAATGGAGAGAAGGGGTCCCATGGAAACACTGAGCAGCTTACAGCAAGAATTAACAGGAAGTCTCTGCCATCCGACAGCCTCCAGAATGGCACCTTTCTGGATAATCAAACACTGCGGTTAATAGAGAGTTTCCATAGCTACCGCAGGTGCATGGGCTGACTCACACAGCGCCTGCTCCCTGAGTGTGTGCACCCAGTCTCCAAGAAAAAGAAAGTGAACAGAGCCCCTGTTGTCGGGCAGCTATCCATCCTCAGATTTTAAAAAAGGAAAATTCAATGACAAGTGATAATACAGAGTGACAGATGCTGACCTACAAAGTGTCACTGGAACCGATTAGGGGCTTAGCCAGGTGTTCAGGAGGGGTGCGGGCAAGAGGGAAGGGTCTGTAAATGCTTTCATGGAAGGTGGTTCTACTGTAAGGCGCTTTGGGGGACCTGAAATGGAAAGGGTTTAAAATGTTTCAAGGCAGTTGCAATGAATAGCATCATCATTACGCTGTAGAGCAATGGACATGTTTATGAAACTAGAGATAATGGGAAGGGAAGGGGGAGGCGAGAGATAGAGCATGAGACAGCCTTGGAGACAGAAACTCGGCATTGGGGAGAGACAGACAGACAGACAGACAGACAGACGGGGGCGAAGAGACCAACACACACACTGTCGGTGAAAGAGAGAGAGAGAGAGGGAAAGACAGGCAGAGGCAGACCAAGAAAGAAAGGAAAGGAGAGCGAGAAACAAGGAGAAGTAGGGAGGGAGAGAGACACAAAGAGACAGAAGAAAGAGATTAAAAAGCAGAGGGATGGACTTCCCTGGGGTCCAGTGGTCAAGAATCTGTCTTGCAATGCTAGGGAGGCAGGTTTGACCTCTGGTTAGTGAACTAAGATCCCAAATGCCAAAGAGCAACTAAGCCCGGACACCACCATGAAAGATCCCGCATGACACAATAAAGACCCTGCATGCCGCAACTAAGACCCGACACAGCCAAATAAATAAGTAAGAGGCTGAAAAAGACAGCACAGAGAATCCAAGAGCCCTGCATGGCCCCCTCTCTGTGTGGAAGAGGCTCAAAGTGCCTGGGAACACAGAGGAGTTCATATGACCGAGAGCCAGGCCAATGGGGGTGGGGGGTGGGGAGGGCAGTAGAACCCAAGACTAAACGCCCAGCCAGTCACTCACCTCCAGAGGGGCAGGTCCAGGGCACCCCACAGTCATGCAAAGCCACCTCCCCCTCCAGGCTCTGTGGATCCCAGGTTGGGAAAGCTTCATGGGACAGCCCAGGCTGTCAGGATCTCCCTGCAGCATGTGTGGGTAACAAATGTGATATATAACTCGGCCCTAACTTTCCTAAAAGCATCCTTTGGAAAGCATCTTAGAAAAGATGGTCCTTGGGGAAATAAATGCATAACAGGCGTGCCAGGTCTACCCTTCATGGATGGCCCTGGTGGAAAGTGCTAGAGAGAGAGGCCTCCTGACCATCCTTGTTTGAGATGATTTATCACAATACCCCCTTCTTTTTTATATGTACCACCTAGTGACAGATTTTATTTTCTTGGGCTCCAAAATCACTATGGATGGTGACTGCTGCCACTAAATTAAAAGACGCTTGCTTCTTGGAAGAAAAGCTATGACAAACCTAGACAGCATATTAAAAAGCAGAGATGTCACTTGGTCGACAAAGGTCCACAGGGTCAAAGCTATGGTTTTTCTAGTAGTCATGTACGGATGTGAGAGTTGAGCCATAAAGAAGGCTGAGCGCCCAAGAATTGATGCTTTCAAACTGGTGCTGGAGAAGACTCTTGAGAGTTCCTCAGATAGCAAGGAGATCAAACCAATTCAATCCTAAAGGAAATCAACCCTGAATATTCATTGAAAGACTGATGCTGAAGCTGAAACTCCAATACTTTGGCCACCTGATGTGAAGAACTGACTCACTGGAAAAGACCCTGATGCTGGGAAAGATTGAAGGCAGGAGGAGAAGGGGGTGATAGAGGATGAGATGGTTGGATGGCATTACTGACTCAATGGACATGAGTTTGAGCAAGCTCCAGGAGATGGTGAAGGACAGGGAAGCCTGGCTTGCTGTGGTCCAAGGGGTCGCCAAGAGTTGAATATGACTTAGTGAATGAACAACCATCACCACCTATGTGCATCCTTTGAATCACTATTCTACTCTCAGAAAACTATTCTGCTCTCAGAAAACTCCATCTTCTCTAGATTACAAATTCCAAAGAGTGTAGTCTGATGTCAAGATGAAGTGATCAGTTAAGTAAAAAACAACAACAACAACAATCCATTTTGATGTAAAAAAGCAAGATGGGGAGACGAGGCAGTGGAAGATGCAGTCTGTGGGCAGGGAGTGGAATGCTCGAGAGCCTTGCCTCGGAGGGATGGGAACCTTTAAAATCCCCAGGAGGGTTGTGTCTGGAGGACAAAAGACATCACATCCTGCTTGAAATGAAAAAGGAACAAGAAACAGGAGAGTGAGCAGCACGGTGCTGAAGAACGATATAGAACGATATGGTTCTGGATTTGCAATCTGGTGCAACCATGGAGCTGTGTGCCTGGGGGTGAGTCCTAAAACTTCTCTGTGCTTCAGTTTGCTAAGCGGAAAAATGGACCTAATGAATATACTGTACTAGGGGAAAGGCTAAAAGTGTACGCCACCACCAAGCACGTAGTAAATGGCTCTCATCAAACAGACAAGGGAGGGGACAGGTGACAGGAGAACAAGCCAACAGGGCTGAGGCTTCGAGCCAGGGAAGTGATGCTACAGACCTCTAGCCGTACCAGGAGGCGCCGTCTTTTCTGCTTAAGCGGAGGTGATCAACTTAAACAGTACATGGGACAGGGAAACAGAGATCCACAGAGGCAGCAGGAAAGGGAGCGATCCAAGTGCAGTCACATAAAGTGAGACCAGATTTTCACCCCTGGTGGGAGCAAACGCGCACTTAATGAGCTGCTCTCTGTGCGCCATGACTGTGATTGACCTTGACCGCTACCTCCCGCCGTCTTACAAGGCTCTCCTTCTCCGTCTCCACTGACTCAAAAGAGGAGCTGTTCTTCCAGAGAATTTTCAGTGCTGTAATCAAATCCTGCTAAAAGGTTTAAAAAAACAAACAAAAACTCCAGCATTCATTCACATCTTATACCAGAGGGGGGCAGACAACAATGAGGAGAGAGTCCTAAAAATACTTACATTCAAAAAAATAAAAGGAAAAAATTCAATCCTGAATCCCAAACTCCTCCTTAAAATAAATGACTTACCTTAAGAGTCTATAACATCATAAAAAGATACCACTGAGAAGACACTGTGTCTTTGCACCTATCTCTAAAAAAAACAATTATCGTTTGGACTTCCCTGGCGGTCCAGTGGTTAAGACTTCTGACTCTCACTGCAGGGGTCACAGGTTCAGTCCCTGGTCAGGGAGGATCCTGCATGCTACCAAAAGAAAAATTATTATTTGGTCCATGGAATCTTCCTGTGCTCTATAACAGTGAGGTTCTCACCTAGCAAACACTTAACGGAGCACCTACTCTGTGTCAGGCACAGCCCTGGTCATGGAGATTCAGAGACGAAAACAGGGCCCCCACCCAGTGCCCACCAACAAGTGCCTTTACCAGCAGCATCTCGTGCAATCGCGGAAGCCACATTAATCCCCACCTGATAGAAAAGGAAACCAGGGCTTCCAAATCCAGCAGACCCCACCCTGCCCTTGAGGCCCTTGAATACTCTGGTGTCTGGGAGGAAGTTTAATCTGAGGGCAGCAGAGAGTGGCAATGGGAGGAGCCTCCCCCAACAGAGACCCCTCAGGATGGGTGGGGAGCATGCAGGTGTGCTAAATCGCTTCAGTTGTGTCCAACTCTTTGCGACCCTATGGACCGCAGCCTCGGTAGGCTCCTCTGTCCATGGGATTCTCCAGGCAAAAATACTGGAGTGCATTCCCACGCCCTCCTCCAGGGGATCTTCCCAACCCAGGGGTCGAACTCGTGTCTCTTATGTTTCCTGCATTGACAGGCGGGTTCTTTGCCGCTAGCGCCACCTGGGAAGGAAGAGTGGGCTCCAGAACCGAAACTGAGCTTGCGGCTGCCTCCCTCCTTTGCCTGGGCTGCCTGGCTCTAGGCAGATGACCAGAGTGGGCCTGAGGCAATAAAGAGAAGGTCAGGGGTTCCCCTGGGGCCAGTGTCAAAATGGCCAGCTCTTCCCAACAGTCTGCTCCCTCCTGACTCCTGGCCATCACAGCCTGTCCACCAGAAAGGCTCTGATGACAGTTTCAGCTGCCTCTGGGTAAAGGATGTCACTGCCCTAACGGGCATCCAGACTGCAGGCCAAAGGGAGTGTAGCACGAGGAGAGAAGACGGGTCACATCACATGTCAGGGGTCCAGGGAAAACCTGGACTCTACCACTTACTACTTGACGTTCACGCATTCATTCTGTAAGTCAACTTACAGTCATTAAGTACCTACTATGTGAATCACTGGAATTTAAAGGGAGCAGAGAGAGACAGGGCACTTAGCCTCAAAGAGGTGGTGGTACCTCATCGAGACACTGATGAGTGAGAGATAAACATAAAATTATAGTAAGAGAAGAAAAAAGCGATGCATACAAACATCACACTCAACAACCTGCCCTTGTTGGGTCTCCTGAGAAGGTGATGAGTGGATTCTGAGGGTGAGTGGCCTGGGCCCAGAGCCTTATTCCAGGCAGAAGGGACAGGGGCAGAGGCCCCACAGGGGGAGAAAGCCAAGGACCTGGAGCTGAAGGAGCCTGATGGGCTGGGGGCCCAGCACCACACTGGAGCTTAATCATAAGTCCAGTGGGGCCTGAACCCTCTGCATCTCAGCTGCCATGCTTACTAAAGAGAAGGCTAGTTTCATTCAACTCACAATTCTCATTTGAAGACAATTCAGCTTGTCTTCAAATGAGAGGGGACTTCTCTGGCAGTCCAGGGGCTAGGACTTTGCCTTCCAACGCAGGGGGTCACTGGTCTGGTCAGGGAGCCAAGATCTCACATGCCTCCTGGCCAAAAAACCCAAACAAAACAGAAGCAATACTGTAACAAATTCAATAAAGACTTAAAAAATCAAATGAGATAACAAAGGCCGAGACCCATATGTGCCCAACACACAGTTGGAACTCCAACAACTGGGAGCTCCTGATGGATACTGGTGCTCAGAAAGTTTTCCTGCAACAGGTGGAGGAGGACAGAAAAAGGTCCTCCCTTCTGAAGGAGGACAAAAAGAAGATTCAGTGCCCAGAATCTTGTAAGATGAGAACTCCAGATCTACATCCAGCCAAGTGAGCTCCATGAGCTCCCAGACAACCTTCTGGTCTAAGTGTGGGATTTCACAAGGATGTTATGTCAACTCTGTTGTAAAAATAAAAGCAGAAAACTACCGTATATAAATCAATAGAGCCTGGTTAGACAAACTATCCCAGGGACGGGGGAGCCTGGTAGACTGCCATCTATGGGGTCGCACAGAGTCGGAAACGACTGAAGCGACCCGGCAGCTTAGCAGCAGCAGACAAACTATGGTATTGCCAGTTCAAAGGAGTACAATGAAGCTCTTTAAAAGAATGACATAGATCTACATGCAAAATATTGGTAAAATAAAGTGACCTCTAAAGTGTATAGTTAGAAGGAAGAAAAGTAATATACATAACAGTGAATAAAGCAGGCGACTAGTGATTAAACATGTAGGTACGTGCATGTGGCTTACTCAAGCCATGCTCATCTCTGGAAAGACAAACCCAAGACTGATCACTGTTATTGCCTCTGGGACAGAAAATAGATTTCTTTTTCACTGAATATACCCTCTTATGCTACTTGGCTATTTAGCATGTGTGTAACAAGGTTTGTCAAGAGTCCAAATTTTGATAATTTTCAATTGTTTAAAAAAAAAAAAATCCAGTCTTTGACAGCAGACAAACCCAGATCTGTCACTTCTCACTACAATTCAAAAAACTAAGAAAATTATGAGACAAGAAGAAATTCGAACACTGATATTTGTTGGTATAAATGAATTATTGATAATGGAGGCTGACAATGATATTTGTTTCAATTATACTTGATTGCTCTATTTGTTTTCTTGATTTTTATAGCTATACTCTGAAATGTCTAGAGATGAAATAATGCCTAATATTTGATTCAAAACACTACAGAAGGGGAAAGCAGGTGTTAGTAACCTGAAATAAGATTGACCGTGACTGACAACAGTTAAATAGAACAATGATTACATCAAAGTGTATCACACACCTGCCGACCTTTGGGTGTTATTAACATCTGACATCATACGAAAGTTTTAAAGCAAAGAAGAAGCTGTTATAAATGTGCACAAAAGGACAAGATGCTCTCAGCAACGTGCTCTGCAATAGCAAAATATTGGAACAACCACAGTGTTTATGAACACACAACCAGATTTAAAACAGTGCAGTATTTCATTCAATAGAGAATTACAGAATTAACAAAGTGAACAAACTCGGTGGGGATTTCTCCACCAGGGGTGATTCTGCTCCTGAGCGGACATCTGACAATGTCTGGGGACGTATTTGGCTGCCGTGACTGGGGTGGCAGGGGTAGGGGGTGCTACTGGACTCTAGTGAGTAGAAATTGGGAATGCTGCTAAACATCTTACGATGCACAGGACGGCCCCTGACAAAGAAGGAAATGGCTCGAAGTATCAAGAGGGCCACAGTTCAAAATCCCTCTATTACAGTGGCCCCCAACCTTTAGACACCAGGGACTGGTTTCATGGAAGATAATTTTCCCACAGGCAGTGGGGGGGAGGGTGGTTTGGGGATGATTCTCGTAAGGAGCACACAACCTACATATCTCTTGTGTGCAGTTCACAGTACGGTTCCTACTCCTATGAGAATCTAATTCCGCCGCAGATCTGACAGGAGGCAGAGCTCAGCTGCTAATGTGAACAATGGGGAGTGGCTGTAAACACAGATGAAGCTTCACTCACTTGCCCACCAACCATCTGGGTGGGGGTACCTGGATGCTGCCCCTTTTAGTCTCTGTACTTTCCCATGCCCTCGACACTGATGTAACAGAACGGTTGTGGGCAGCAGAGGTGGTGGGCAGACAGACAGCATGGGCAGAATGGCAAGGCTGGGGGCACTCACCGGCCCCCGCAAGTCGATGAGCTCCTGCCGCATCTGGGAGACGAGGGCTTCCTTGGCCACCAGGGCCCGGTGCAGGCGCTCGTTGAACTCAATCAGCTCCCCGTGCATCTCCGCCACCTGCAACACACAAGCACCAGACGGTGAGGCTCAAGGGTGGACCCTCCCCACAGCCCATCCCGCCTTCTCTGAGCCCACCACTTGTCAGCTAGCATTAAGACGTTGTTGGGCTGGAAACAATGAACGCTGCTTCCTTATGGATCAGTTTTGGCTTGTTTCAGGTCAGATTTGGAGAAGGAAATGGCAACCCACTCTGGTGTTCTTGTCTGGAGAGTCCCATAGAGAGAGGAGCCTGGCAGGCCATGGTCCATGGGGTCACAGAGAGTCAGACACAACTGAAGTAACTAAGCACACAGGCACACAAATCCACCCATTAAGTTTAATATGTTTTCAACTTGCTGGAATTGAACACTTTAGCATCAACGGTCTCAGTTTACAGTCTGGAATATGACTGCATCAAGGTCATTTTTGGACCTGAGGCTTTTATTCTTAGGAAATGAATACCTTTCTAGCAAAGGCTTTCTTTCTCATCGGAGGTGTACCTGTCAAGAATCCCCTGCTAATAATGGCACAAGTAGAATGACTGATTGCTTCTTTTCTAAAAAAACAAATTTATTTGGCTGTAAAATTTATTTTTATTAAATTTATTTGGCTGTAAAATTTGTTTAGTTATGGCATGTGGGTCTTTGTTGTGGTGTGGTGTGTGGGTTTTCTCTTTAGTTGTTGCACACAGGCTTAGATGCCCTGTAGCAAGTGGGATCCCAGTTCCCTGACCAGGGATTGAACCCGCATCCCCTGCACTGGAAGGTAGATTCTTAACCACTGGACCCTCAGGGAAGTCCCTGATGAACCATTTCTGTTCATCGAGGCTTTGGTTTTGAAAACCAAGACAACAGAACCAGAGCCTTGTTGAGGATGGTGATGGTGAGAGTGAAGACACACCTGTGGTAGCACAGATGCCCTGTGCTCCCTGCTTGTTCTCTGCCAGGAAGACACCTGAGGTAGGTATTATTACTCCTGCCATACCACAGAGGAACAATGTCAGAAGAGTCTAAGCAGCCACACAGCTAAGGCTGACTCCAGAGCCCTGGCTCTTGATCACTGGGCCACATGCCACAATCCTGCCACTCCACTGTGCAGCCACGCAGGCCTGCAGAGGCCTGCAGATTTATCCACATTTTAATACTCTTGGCCGATCCCAAATAAAAAATGGAGGTTGGGATAAGGTAGCCTATGACTGGTGCACAGAATCAATAACAGATCTTTCCAGGTGTAACATACAAAGGGAACAAGGATATCCCATATGGTCAAAGCATACAGTAATTCCTCTGATTATAACAGTGATGTTGAGACTTCCCTGGCAGTCCAGTGGTTAAAACACCACACTTCCACTGCAGGGGATACACATTTGATCCCTGGTCAGAGAACTAAGATCCCACATCCCATGTGATGCAGCCAAAAAATAGAAAAAAAAAAAAAAAAGGATTAAAAAAAGTGATCTTATTAGGGCTTAAAATCAAATTAAACTAATTTATTTTTAAAAAATTTTTAGAGAAATGTGAGGTATAATCTTGCCATGCTCATCAGAAACCATGAAAGACTCTGGCAAGTACCTTACTGAGAACACCCCCTTCCCGAATGCAGAGGTCAAGCAGACCCCAGCCAGCCCCTGTCCCCTTGCCCCTCCCAAGAAATCACCCCTCTTATACCCAAGACTTTAGCCAGGTACTTGCTACATTCAGTATAATGCATAAATAGTATCAGAACATTTATAATAAGTACTCTAGGTGAAATATAAAACATACTGTTAGAATATAGAAGGGATATAAGGAGAAGTTTTGTGGGCAAAAAAGAGATTAACCTAAATCTAGATGCTTCAGAAGGAATAAAGGGAAGCCGTCATTTTATTTTTCTGAATATAATATATATAAAAGGTAAAAGGCATAGAGAGGAAATACAGAAGATACGAACATTAGTCAAGGGATATTTTTTGTTTCCATTCTTTCTACTTTTCCTTATTTTCAGTTTCTTAATAATGAGCACTCTTTCATTTATCAGAGAATAACCACTCAGGCTCTTTAAAAGAATTAAAATTCTTCATGTGCAACTCAAGGAAGAAGCCAGGTGCAATCAGCATGAAATTTATCACGTTCCCAACTGCAATCCTGATGCTTCTGTTAACTTGCTCAGTGGATCTTCACTCAGATGGCAATCCCTCTGTCTCCCAGGTGCCCACCTTATTCAAACCAGTGAGAAATGCAAAGTGAAAATTGCACAACAGACACTGTAATGGCCACACAATTAACTAACAGAGAATAAGTCACTGAGCCTTTGACCAACCTCTTGTGTCATACAGACCTAAAATCAGTATTCCCCAGTTGCCTTATTTTTGTATAAGAAAGCTTAAGATGACCTTCAGGGCTTTCACAAACAAAAAGAGCATCACTAATACTACCTACTTGATTCCTCCACACAGAAATCGTACAAACCCTCCTCAAGCTTCCTTGGGGCTGAGAATCCATTTACCACACAGTAAGCAAGAAACACATACGACTGCCAATTTTGCTGCTAAATACCTGCTAATATGCCCCTACAACATACAAGCTTTAAATAAATGTCACCATCATTTCCAAAGCAAAGCAGGGTTTTGCTTTGTGTTTGTGTTTTGTTTGGCAGTGGAAGCCAGGATGTTAAAACAATTTTCCATAAATGCATAAAACATTGGAACATTCCAGCTGCAAGTGATGTTTATCACGAACTGTCAAAACCCTGGTTCTATTTTGCAGCCGGAGAGTAACTTGACCACATCAGACAAAACTTTCATCTCACTAGAGAATGGGGGGAAAAAAACCCTATGGAACCGAGGCGACAAAATTTGACAGTTTTCAGCAGTCATTAAAACAGCAATGCTGTTACTAAGCTAAGCTCTGAAACCCTGGATTTCTCCATTACATATCCCCACAAACAGTTATTGATATAAACAGCTTTCATCTTATATAAACCACACTGAGCTTACTACTCCTCAAATAACTCTTTCCAAACTATAGTATAACTAGAAATGAATTCGAGATTCAGAGCCAGTCTCAGAAGAGAAATAGTGAAATCACAAATGGTTCCCATTATCATCAAAATAAAAGGCACAACCACTGCTTGCTGGAACTTCTATGAGGCTCTGAGGGCACTTACAGGTTGCATATGACCTTCCTTCCCTATTTCCAACAGCCGCAGGGAATGAGAGAGAAAGAAATGTCCCCCAATCCTTCTCCGCCAAGGAGCAAGAGTGATCTTCCCAAAGCAACAGCTGATGTTGTCACCTGCTGTTTAAAATCTTCAATGCTTCCCACTGCCCTAAAGATAAAAATCCATCTCCTTGCAGATCTGGCTTCAGCCTCTCTCCCTAACACCATCTCCTGCCCCTTCCTCTCGCGTTTTCTCGCCAGTCACTCAACCCAGCGGGGCCTTCTACGTTCCATAAATATGCTGAGCTCTGGGAGCTCACCTTGTGAACAAAGAGGAGAAAGACACAACCAGCAGAAGAAATGACAGGTGCAGAGGCCCAGAGGATGGCAGGAAAGCAGCCGAAAGAGGTGCTTAAAGGCTCAGACTCTGATGCAAGACAAGCCTTGGTTGGCTCACTTAACGCATGCTCTTGTGCGAGTCACTTAACCGCTACGACCCTGAGGCTCGTCACCTACAAAACGGGGATTAAAAACCACACTTACGGACTTCCCTGGTGGTCCACTGCTGAAGAATCTGCCTGCCGATGCAGGGGAGACAGGGGTTCAATCTCTGGTCTGGGAAGAGTCCACATGCCGTGGGACAACTAGGTCAGTGCCCCACAACTACTGGGTCCATACAGACTCTAGAGCTTGAGAGTCGCAACTAGCGACCCCACGCACTGTGACTGCCGAAGCCCACACGCTCTATCTAGAGCCCGTGATCCACAAGAGAAGCCACCACAATGAGAAGTCTGAATGCCGCAATGAAGAGCAGCCCCCGCTCGCGGAACCTACAGAAAGCCGGTGTGGAGCAATGGAGACCCGGGGCAGCCAAATATTCAGTCCAATTCAGTCGCTCAGTCGTGTCTGACTCTTTGCGACCCCATGGACTTCAGCCAAAAATAAATTAATTAAAAAAAAAAAAGAAAACAACACTCATCTCATGGGGCCGTGGTGTGGATGAAATGAGCTGCGGCCCTTAGAAGGCTCAGTACTGTGCCCGAGTGTGGCAAAGGCTCAGTGAATGTGAAGTGGTTGTACATGGAGGGTGATCACATTAAAGGGACATGAGAAAGGATGAAAAGGACAGGCAGACCTCTGGAAGCCAGATGGAAAAGCGCCTCATGGGCCGTAACGAGCGGCTCAGAGGGCTGTGGAGAGAGACTCACTGTCCCCCAAAGCGGGAGCATCACCCAGAGAACTGCTAACCACCCACCAGGCACTGTTCTCAGTGATGAGGCACAGGGAAGTCATGGGGTTCACATCCTAGAAGTCAGACAAACTGGACTAGCACTCAAGAGAGAGAGGAGGACTTGGAAGGAAGACGGGGTATCAGAAAAGGCCTCGACCAGAGACAACACTCAGGAGTCACTCCTCTGATTGGCCTTGACACATGCCAGGCAGTCTCTCACGGCTGATCCATGCCCTAAATCACAGTCAGGCACTCACTGTGTTCCAGGACCATCAATGCTCAGGGCTGCCTTAAAAGTCAGCCACGGGACTTCCCTGGTGGTCCAGTGATTAAGAATCTGCCTGCCAAGGCAAGGGGCGTAGATTTGATTCCTGGTCCAGGAAGATCCCACATGACAGGGAGCAACTAAGCCCACGAGCTGCAACTACCGAAGCCTGCAAGCCCTCGAGTCCCTGCTCCACAACAAGAGAAGCCTCTGCAGTGAGAAGCCACCACGACTAGAGAGTAGTCCCCCACGTGGTGCAACTAGAGAGAAGACCCTCTGCTTGGTGCGACTAGAGAAAAGCCTGTGCAGCCACGAAGACCCAGTGTGGCCAGAAATAAATGAATAAATAAAATAACACCTGGATGGCTCCCAGATTGCGTCTGGAAGGTGCACAACTCATGAACTAATAACCTGTGACTGCTTATCAGTCATCATTTGGGTTTCACCCTTTAGGCTTCAAAGAAGAGGGGAGAAAGATTTAAGAAGTTTAAGTCACAAGACTGTTTGGCAATACATGTCAAACTTTTAAAATCTCTCACCTTGTGGCTTAGCAAACCCCTGCTGGAGAGTATCCTGTGCCTCTGCCTGTGCTCAAGCAGTTTAGCTCCAAATGGCTGGAAGCCACCTAAAAGCCCAACCACAGGGCCTAGTGAAATCTTTCAGGTTCTGCTGCTATCCCCCACTTCCTGCTGCTTGGCAGACATCACTAGTCAATCAGTGCTTCCTTCCTCAAGAAGACATTCAGGCACCCCTAACCAATTGATCACAGTGCTGGCCTACAGGATGACACCTGTTTAGCATTCCTGGCAGAAGGGGTAGGGGGAAGGTGTCAGAGAAGGTGAAGTCTGAGCTGGGCTAAAGATGATGCCTTTATAAAATGATGCCTTTGGAGCTTCAAGAGGCTGAGCAATCCCTTCCAGCTGGAGCATCAGGGAAGATGCTCTCTGAAAAAAAATGTGTCTGTGAAAAAGCTCTCAAGTCTGTGAAAATCCCAGGAATTATCATAATGACCTGCCAAATCATGAAAAGATTATAATTTTTTAAAAAATGCCTTTGGCATTTACTTTCATATCAGAATGTTCTATCTAATCACATTCAACTAAATCTTGCTTCACCCCTCCTCTGGCTACTTAATGAGACATGTCCTGACTAATTAGACCAAGATACTTCGGGTTTCCCAAGTGTCACTAGTGGTAAAGAAGCTGCCTGACAATGCAGGAGACGTAAAGGACACAGGTTCGATCCCTGGGTCGGGAAGATCCCCTGGAGGAGGAAATGGCAA
Source organism: Giraffa tippelskirchi (assembly GCF_054371585.1). NCBI lineage: Eukaryota > Metazoa > Chordata > Mammalia > Artiodactyla > Giraffidae > Giraffa > Giraffa tippelskirchi. Next base: position 30,359,748 of record NC_137287.1, read on the forward strand.
CCCACTCCAGTATTCTTGCCTAGAGAATCCCCATGGACAGAAGAGCCTGGTGGGCTGCAGTCCACAGGGTGGCAAAGAGTTGGACAAGACTGAAGCGACTTGGCACACACGCACCCCCAAATTTTAACACCAGCTGAGACTCTTCTGTTCACATCCCCAAACTTTCAGAGAACACTGACTTGATGCCTCAGAATCTACCTCAATTTTATAAAATGTGCAGGCTGTGTGTGAGTCCCACTGACAACGGCCATGGGGAGAGACCTGGAACCTTCCGCTGTGGTGAGGATACTGCAACGGCCTTTGAGAGACAAAGCCCTCACCAGTGCCTACCTGTCTTGAAGGGTTTTTGTTGTTGTTGTTTGTTTTTTTTGATGTGGACCATTTTAAAAGCTTTACTGAACTTGTTACAATATTGCTTCAGTTTCATGTTTTTGGCTTTTTGCCCAGGAGGCATGTGGGATCCTAGCTCCCCCACCAGGGATGGAACTTGCCCTTCCTGCATTGGAAGGTGAAGTCTTAAACACAGGGAAGTCCCTTAACACACCTGTGAACACCAACTATACATCAGGCCTTTTCCAGGCATTAGATCATCCAGCTCACGTGACCCTTGCCACCCTTCTGTGGGTGGCAAGGCTTCTTACGGATGGGGCCTTGAGGCTCAGAGAGGTCAGGTTATGAGCCAAAGGCATCAGAGTCAGAGCCACTGTCTGTGTCCCCAGCCCTCCACTCTGGGGCACAGGAAGGAGACGAGCCTTTCAGGGGTTAAGAAGATGAGCCAGTCCCACAGAGTACAGGGTAGCAGTGCAGTGTGGACCAATGGCTCCCGAAGCAAGTTGATGGTTAGATGTTTGGAAGGTTTCTGAGAAATACAGATTTCTGGGTTTCACTCCCGGAAATGCTCATTCAACATGGGGGAGTCCAGAGTAATACTTTTAAAAGACCCTAGTGTCCGTGATGCTTAATCAGACTTGGGAACCACTGGCAAAGACAAGGGGGGAAGAGAGTTCACACACACAGATGTGAACTGAGAGCTTTTCAGTTCAGCATTTGTAGAATCAGGAGGTCATGGAAGCTCCTCCACTTGTCAGCTCTCAACTTCTGGATTCTCAAGGAGGTGAACAAAGCCACAGCCAGAGAAAAACCTCATCTAGCCTACCAGCCAACAACAGACAGCAGCGAGCGCCCTGGGCAGAACGGTTCCTCCTGCGATGGCACAGGAGTTCTGCAACAGTGCTGCCTGAGGGCGCCGTGAGTGGCAGCTAGGATGTCAGCTGTCTGCTACCCATCTGAGGCAAGCACAGAAATTCGTAGTAAGCATTTCAAAACATGTGAAGCAATCTCATCTTGGTATGAAATCCAGGAAATTCCACAGATTTTCTAGTTTGGGGGGGTTAGTTTGTTTTGGGTTTTTTTTTTCCGCATATTACAAAGGTTCCAGTCTGTAATGAATTAGAAATATTGGGAAAAAAAAAAAACAGCTTATTCACAGATAGTTTGAGAAGCACCTATATATATCACATATGCCATCCTTGAAACAATGTCTTGCATTAATCATTATTAGAAACAATGACTAATAATAAGGATTTTAAAAAGCCAAAATATGACCATTTTTGGATAAAATTTGTAAAGACAGTAGAAAGGAAAAATAAGAAGCAATGTTATCAACATCTGTTGGCCTTCAGATGTATACACCCTATTTCCTTGTTACAGTGTCAGTGTAGGTTTGAAGACTAAGAAAATCACAAACGTTAACTGAACACACGCACAGACCTAGCCCAGGACACAGACATCCTCAAAAAATTACAGTTGATGGCTCAGTAGTGAAGAATCCACCTACCAGTGCAGGAGATGTGGGTTCCATCTCTGATCTGGGAAGATCCCACATACCACGGAACAACGGAGCCCGTGCGCCACAACTACAGAGCCTGTGCTCTAGAGCTCGGGAGCCGCAACTACTGAGTCCATGTGCTACAGCGACTGAAGCCTGTATGCCTAGAGCCCTCGCTCCGCAACAAGAGAAGCCACTGCAATGAGAAGCCTGTGCACTGCAATGAGCAGCCCTCACTCAACTAGAGAAAAGCCCGCGCAGCAACGAAGACCCAACACAACCAAAAAACAAAAATCACACTTGCCATCACTCTCTCTAAGACTGATAGTGAGCCTTTCCTGCAGCTGCCTGATCATGTCCATGTCCCAGAGAAGGAAGATAAGGCTCAGGACCTGAGCAGCAAACCAAAAGGAAGCAAGAGAAGGTAAGCATCTTGCTCAAGGCCACACAGGAAGCAAGCAGCAGAAAGAAGTGAAAGCGATCATCTCTCAGTCGTGTCCGACTCTTTGTGACCCTATGGACCATAGCCTGCCAGGTTCCTCTGTCCATGGGATTCTCCAGGCAAGAATACTGGAGTGGGTTCCCATTCTCTTCTCCAAGGGATCTTCCCAACCCAGGGATAGAACCCAGGTCTCCTGCGTTGGTAGGCAGATTCTTTACCAGCTGAGCCACCAGTGAAGCCCTAAGCAGCAGAACTGGTTTTCAAATTTCTGGGTTTTGAGGCAGACTCTCTACCCTGCCTCTCTGCATGCACCGTGACCAGGATGCTGAGCTGGCATCTCAAGATGCCAGAGGACCTGGAGGAGGTGAGGAAACTGGGATTGAGCACTGAGAACATCACACACACACGTGCACACCGCTGGTAAAGGTACCGTCTCTGGGTGTGCCTGAGGCCTAGTCTGGCTTATCACAGACCAGTCTGCACCAACACTCTCCAACGCCCAAGGAGACCCTGGCAGTACAGGAAGGAGCATCTAGAGTGAACAAAAACCCGAGCAGAGGCAGCCCGACTGCGGGACTCAGGGTCCAAAGGAGAAACCCAGCAACTTGGCTGGCAGCCAAAATGAGACTTGTTTAACATGGTCTTTGCTTCATACACAGGCACTGCAGAGACCAGCAAAGGAAATTCCAACCGGAAGCCGGTCCGGGGACAGTGAGGGACACCTGGGGATGTGCGGCATCAACAAGCCCTATAAGTGAGGCCGCCTCTGACCAGGCGTAGAACGGTGAGGGTTGTGGAGGTCAAACTCGGGTCCTGTCTGTTTGCTGTCACGTGACCTCTGACTCCTGGTGTCTTTTCTATAAAATGAGGGTCTTGCACCCTGTGGTCTGGGTTGTCATGAGCAACAAAAACATGACAAGAGTGTGGGCAGCACCTGGTGCCTGCCACAGGGCGTGATCCTGAATTCATCCCAAGGGAGTGCCTCCTCTGGCCAGCCAGTGTTCCAGGTACTTTACAGAAGCATGTGCCATGGCCTCAGAGGTTGAGCTTTATGCCCATTTTACAGATGAGGAAAGCAAGGCTCAGCAACGTAAAGTGATGGTTCAAAGCCAGTTTGACTGAGGAGTGTGAAATGGAATATTTCCTGCCACATCAATAAACAAGGATGTCATAGCCATCCGTGATTCCGGCCCTCCAAATGTGAATTTCTGAGCCCCGAGGGCACCCAGGAAGAACAATACTGGGTACCGGACAGCCATCTGAAACTCCCTACAGCAAGCGGTGAGCAAGGAACTAAAAAGATGTGAAAAACCAAATCGTAGGATGCTCACCAGAGAGCTGAGATACGTATAAAACAAATGATTTCACTGAGCCCAGACTCCTGCATCTTCCCATACATAGAAAAGCGCTAAATTCCTTACCTTGAAATATCTGATTTTCCTTAATTAACAATAATCTTTTGATGTTCAGACTACCTCCTCCTTATTACAAACTTCTATATAACCTGACTCCTCCCCCTCCCCCCCGCCCCCTCAGAGCAGTTCTCTCAGCGTCACTTGAGATGCTGGATCCCAGGCCTGAAGTCCTAAACTTTCCACCAAATAAAACCTAACTCTCAACTTCTAGGCTGTGATTATTTTTAAAGTCGCCGTGGGCTCAGGGTCGTGTATCTCCAGAGTCTCCTCAGTTTTCCTGTGCCCTCCAGCCCACCCTGCACTCTGATTCTGCTGTGGGGCCGGCCCCAGAAAGGCAGGCAGGCTCGCCCTGATGAGGCAGAGCTCTGGGACCTCAGGACGGATCTTCCTGGACATCACACTGTCAAGCCACAAAGCGACAGACTCACCGGAAGCTGGGGGAGGGCCAGCTCCATCCTCAAGTGCCACCTGGACCGCGCCACGTGGGCTCCATCTGCAGAGCCGCTGAGGTGAGTTCACACTGAAGAGAGACTCCCTCCCTTCATCTCCTCTGTGTTCAGGAAGTTGAAATTGAGGAGGGGATGCTTAAAAACATTTGCCTGGGATTATGGTTTCATGAGGAAGAAGGAAACACTCAGAACACTCAGCACTTACAGCCTATGGGACGTCTCTGAGAACGGATGCTATGTAACTGGTACGGCCCCGCCGCAGAGCTGCTGGGTCCCCGTCCTCAGCATTGGCCCTGGTTTCCCCTGACGCCCGACCTTTCAGAGAACACACCAGGCGAGCCAGGAAGAAAGGTCACACACAGCAGCAGCTGATAACCTGACTGGGTAACACTTTTCCCTTTCCTGCCTTCCACGAACAGCCCTTAAAGAGCAAGGGCAGGACATACAGAAACAGCCATAATAAAAGAGCAGCCAACCCCCTCCTGGAGGTCGATGAGCAAAACAGAGGGAAATAAAGCAAACCCAAAACCCTGAGTTCTAGCACTCTGCTGAAAGACACGTTCTCATCAGAGGAACATAAGAGGCATCGCGAAACTATAGAAGTTTTTAAACACGTTCCATCAACTTTCACACATCCTGGGACTTCCCTGACAGTCCAGTGATTAGGACTCTGCAATTCCGCTGCTGGGGGCATGGGTTCAATTCCTGGTTGGGGAACTAAGATCCTGAGTGATGCAGCCAAAAGAAAATAAATAAATAAATAGATGACACTATCACCCATCCTGGTGTAGCATGACCAGAGGGGCTGCACAGCCTGGAATTTAAGCCCAAACTCCAGAGCCCAGAGTCTTGGGATTAAAAACCACCCTCCCCCACTTCCTAGCTGTGGCTTTGGGCATATAGATTTCACCAGCCTGGGCCTGGAAACCCGAGTTCGATCCTTGAGTGGGGAAGATTCACTGGAGAAGGAAATGGCAACCCACTCCAGTATTCTTGCCTGAAGAATTCCATGGACAGAGGAGCCTGGTGGGCTACAGTCCATGGGATCTCAAAGAGTCAGGCACCACTCAGCGAATAACACTTTCACTTTCAGGTGCCTAGGTGTTAAAGGATTTGCCTGCCAATGCAGGAGATGCAAGAGACTCAGGTTTGTTCCATGGGTCAAAAAGATCCCTTGGAGTAAGAAACAGCAACCTGCTTCAGCATCTCCTGCCTGGGAAACCCCGTGGACAGAGGAGCCTGGCGGGCTACAGTCCATGGGGTCATAAGAGAGTCTGACACAAAGCAGCACCAAGGAGAGCACCCAGTGTCACTGGTCCTGCAGAATCTACAGCCTTCAGATCTTCAGATCTGTCCCCTCCCTGTCATCTCCGTCACCCAAGTCTTGGTTGAGAAGCCCTCCGTTTCCCACTACTCTCTTCTCCTCGGCCCCACACACAAGCTGACGCTCAAATGGCCTCCCTATGACCCAAACTTGAGCACATCCCTTCTCTGCTTAAAACCTCTCATGGATGTTGACAACAGAAAATGACCAGAGGTCTGCAATGTTTCCAAATGACACAAAGGTCGAGGCATGGAGTACGGTTAACCTTGGGAACTGGAGCCACCTGAGATGATGTGATAAATAGGGGTTAGGGACATGACATTATTCTGCCCATATTAAAATTCTTCCATAACCCAAAGTTTAAAAATTTCTTTCAATGGATTCCCATGAATTTCCCTGGCATGGTATACAAGTGATAGGAAAAGGGGGAAGGGTTGAAGGGGCGGAGAGAGATAGGGAAGGGAAGAAGGAAGTAGGAAGAAATATTTCAAAGGAAAAACCTACACTGACCACGTGAGATTACATGCTGCACCTCCACCTCCCTCCAGGCACATCTCCTGGAATCCCATCTAGCCTTCAAAGACGAACTCACATCTCAGTTCTCCTTACTCCCCAGATCCTTTGACACATTTATCCATTTTCTCCATAAATGATTCCTCAAGAGTGTAGGAGCAGTTACAGTTTCACGAGCACTTACTTATTTTCTTGGGCTCCAAAATCACTGCAGATGGTCACTGCAGCCATGAAATTTGGAGACGCTTGCTCCTTGGAAGAAGAGCTATGACCAACCTAGACAGCATATTAAAAAGCAGAGACATTACTTTGCCAGCAAAGGTCCACCTAGTCAAAGCTATGCTTTTTCCAGTAGTCATGTATGGATGTGAGAGTTGGACCATAAAGAAAGCTGAGCGCTGAAGAATTGATGCTTTTGAAGTGCTGGAGAAGACTCTTGAGAGTCCCTTGGACCACAAGGAGATCAAACCAGTCAATCCTAAAGGAAATCAGTCCTGAATGTTCATTGGAAGAGATGATATTGAAGCTGAAGCTCCGATATCTTGGGCCACTTGATGCGAAGAGCCGATTCACTGGAAAAGCCTCTGATGCTGGGAAAGATTGAAGGCAGGAGCAGAAGGGGGCGACAGAGGATGAGATGGTTGAATGGCATCACAGACTCAACAGACATAAGTTTGAGCAAGTTCTGGGAGTTGGTGATGGACAGGGAAGCCTGGCGTGCTACAGTCCATGGGGTCGCAAAGAGTTGGACACAATTGAGCAACTGAACTGAACTGAGCACTTACTATATGTCAAACACTTTCAGGGCCACACCAGCCACAGCCCCACTGGGGCCAGGTGAGGGGCATGTGGGCCTAACAAAGTTCCCACATGGTCCCCAGAGCCACATGCCCTTGTGCAGTGTACAACCTGCACAACCACACACAGAAGCCTTAGACATTTCGCTAGATGCAAACTGCTGCTCCATTTTACAGGAGAGGAAACTGAGGCCCAAAGCAGCTGGACTATTTGCTCGTGGTCCCACAGAGGTGAGGGCACTCAGGGACACCTCAACCCACACTTCTTTTGTTACACAAGCCCCACCCTCCACCCCACCCCCCCGACCAGGAGGAGATGTGGCCCAGTGGGGCAGCCTCTGCACACCACAGCATACAACACTGCTCCCCAGGCCTGGCCTGGAGCACAGGCTCTCATCCAACTCCATGTGTCTTCCTGGGGACCGAGGCCAAAGCCACCAACAAAACCAGACATTTCCAGGGCTCATTTCTGCTAGATTAATGAAAGGTAGGAGGCCACAGATGGGTAGAGGGTGAAGGTCCCTTTCTGTAAACACAGCAGATAATGTCGTTTACCTGGCATCATACAGTGGTTGTAATTATAACCCATCACCACTACAAAAGCACTGTGCTCTGCCGGGCTTGTGAAAATGGGTCAAGAATTACTTTGAAAGGCTCTGTTGGCCTCTCCTTTCAAAAGCACCTTTGTTACAGGCTTGCTCACGGAGGACAACTATTGATTCCCAGGGATCGTGGACTTGGAAGGCAGCTCGGCGCTGGCCTCATCTCCCTGTCCAGCACAGAGGGCCTCCTCCAGCCTTCTAGCGTTGAGCGGGGGAGGAAAGGGAGAGGCCATCATCATCAAGAACACACACTTGCTGAGCACACACCCTGGGATGGACCCAGTTCCCAGCATTGTCCCTCCGTGAGTTCATCCATAGGCAACCTTTTGAGGCCCAGCCACGGTGTTCTCTCTCCTTCAAAAATTCATCGGGGATTCCCTGGTGACTTGGTGTAAAGAATCCACCTGCCAGTGCAGGAGACATGAGTTCGATCCCTGATCCAGGAAGATCCCACGTGCCTTGGAGCAGCTAAGCCGGAGCACCACAACTATTGAGCCTGTGCTCTAGAGCCCGGGAGCTGCAACCACTGTCCCCACATGCTGCAGCTACTGAAGCGAGCGTGCCCTAGAGCCCTTGCTCTGCAAGAAGAGAAGCCATCGCAATGAGAAACCTGTGCACTGCAACCAGAGAGTAGTCCCTACTGCCCACAACTAGAGAACAGCCCACACAGCAAAATGAAAAAAACCAGCACAGCCAAAGATATGTGTATGTTAGTCACTCAAGTCGTGTCTGACTCTGTGACCCCATGGACTGTAGCTTGCCAGGCTCCTCTATCCATGGGATTTCCTAGGCAAGAATCCTGGAGTGGGTTGCCATTTCCTTCTCCAGAGGATCTTCCCGACCCAGGGGTTGAACCTGGGTCTCCTGCATTGCAGGCAGATTCTTTACCATCTGAGATATCAGGGAAGACAGCCAAAAATTAGTAAATAAAAATTTTTAAAAAAAGAAATTAATCTTCAGTATCCAAAAATGCTCAGAAATTCATTCATTCAACGAATTTCTATGTTGCATCGACCAAGCCCGGTACATCTACCAAGTACTACATACACAGTAGCAAACGAAAGAGAGAAATCCCTGCCTTGGAATGGGTCTCCATTCTAGCAGGAACACGCCCCCAACAACCCCGACAAAGAGACAGAGGCGCAAGGAGGTTCAGTCTTAGTCAAGGATGACGAGTCCAGGGCCTGGGCTCTGAACCCTGAGTTCATGCTCACTGCCACCACAAGGGACCGCCTCTTGGTTTGGGGGCGGTTCCTTTATAAAGCTCCTCCTGCCTGCAGTTGCATCTGGAATGACTTCCTTCACCCATACAGTCATTGGCTTGTGTGCCAGGTGCTGTCCTGGGTGCTGGACATCAGTGGTGACCTCCAGGGAGCTCCCAAGATGCTGATGGTTCCCATACAGAATGGCCAGTGTGCCAGCGGAACACACTGGGGTCTTGGGGGCATGGGGGAAGGCACCCAGTCTTGGGGGTTGGGGAGGAGTGGCACCAGGGGATGGATCCCAAAGACGGTACCCAAGGTGAGGCTTGCGGGGTGGGAGGTCGGCCAGCAGGAGGCAGGAGAGCCAGTTCACACCCAGGCCCAGCTGCTCCCGGGTCCCAGCACTCGTGTGCAGCCCCCTGGGCTGTGCTGGGCTCAGTCATGTCTGACTCTTTGCAACCCCATAGACCGTAGCCCATAAAGCTCCTCTGTCCATGGAATTTTCTAGGTAAGAATACTAGAGAGGGTTGCCATTTCCCATCCAGTCCCCCAGGCTCCTGGGCTATGAAGTGGGGACCCACTGGGCTGGCAGGTGGGAGACCCTGATGGGACAAGAGCTGACCTCAGAGCCCCGGGCTGGCATACAGGCGGGGCAGCTTATTCTCATTCCTGAGACCCAGACACCAGACCTCAGAAGTTACATAATATCACCAACCTGCCACTTGCTCCCCCATTCAGAGGTTTTCTCCAGGAAATATTTCACCCTCAAGGGTTGTTTTTACATTTATTGTGCAGGGTGCTCTGGAAAGCGCAGGATTTCATATAAAAATGTAAATCAAGAAATTATGTGGCTCTTTGTCACATTCTAACATCTTCTAGGAGTCAGGGGAAGCCAGTGCATTTTTAATCACACTCCTTCGGAAGGAATACAAAGTGCCCTCCTGAATATTTTAAACAGGGCTCAATAAATTACGTCCAAGTTTCCAAAGGAAGACAGTAAATGAAAAACATTAAATTTTATGAGCACCAGAAAATGTTTTTCTCCCTGGACAGTCTCTTTCTCATCCCAAACAGCACTGGCTTAAAGCTGAGAGGAGCCCCTCCAGGCAGCAACCACCTAGCTTCTCCAGGATGGAGGAGAGACTCATGCAAGCAGTGAACTGTGGACATGGATAACTGGACAGAAGGATGAATGTGGCTCAAGTCCAGGAGGGCAGTGTGGACCGGTGCTGGAGGATGAACCTGGGGCATCTCCACACGGTGACGGACATGGACTGCTCTCCAACACTTCCTTTGTCAAAGAAACAGAGTCCTTGCAGTCAGCAAGTTAAACAGGTGATGTCTAGCCTAAAAACTTGATCAGCCTCCCACCTGTATAATGACTCAGCCCCCAAAACACCGAGGAGACACTGAGGTAGAAATCTACTTATGCCGAGAAGCAAAACCCATCAGAAACTCAGTTTGACAACACACTGAACGCTCTCCACCAGCCTCAGAGGCTACTCTGGACATGGCTGCAGAGAGAACACGACTCTGGCTCCAGGACGCAGCCCATTGGGCTGAAGCAGCTGAGGGAGGGCCGTGGAAGTTCCCCTCTGCTGTTATTCAGCCCCAGAGACTGTCACTCAGCACTGGTTTCGAAGAAAGATCTGTCTGCTTCCTTGGTGCTCGTATTCCGAGGACCTGAGCTGGACTGTTTCAGACATGGGATGAGTGGCAGCTTCTGGGTCAGGACTGGAAGCTCCGAGTTCCTCCAGGAGTTCACTGTTCTTGCACTGCTGGACAGACCCCCCACAAGTCACGTCTCCACTAAACATCTGGGCAAATGGGCTGGGAGATGCTCTCAGGCTTTCTTCTTCAAAGTGAGATTTTAAAAGTCTCCTTAGGGTATTTACATGAAAAAAGAGTGGAGATTTCTGGAAAGAGAAGCTGGCGGCCTTCTCAGGCTCCTGGACCAGTCTGGGGGCTCCAGAGCTGCAGTGGAGGAGTGTGGGGAGACAGAGGCACAGGAGGGAAAGGGGAGAGGACTCTGATCCTTTGTGACTGCTTCCATGTGCTGGACCATGCCTCACCTGCAGCTGTCTTCCTCAGGACATTCTGGAAAGGCGGAAAGGTCAAATTGGTGGCGAGGGGAAAGGGAAGCTTCAGTGGGTACTTTAAAAGATTGATATCTCACAGTTTCAGGAGCAATGTGGCACTGGGATATGAAGGGAGCTTTTGGAGGGAAGGCAAATCTAGATTTGCAGCCCCTAGTTAGGGAGCATGGGATGGACATGTATACCCCACTGTATTTTAAACAGGTAACCAACTAGGACCTAGTGTACAGCATGGGGAACTCTGCTCATATTCTGTAATAACCTAAATAGGAAAAGAATTTGAGGAAGAATAGATGCTTGTATATGCATAACTAAATCAGTGTGCTGTACACCTGAAACTAACACAACACTGACAATCAACTATACTCCAATATGACCAACTCAATGGACATGAGTTTGAGCAAACTCCAGGAGACAGTGATGGACAGGGAAGCCTGGCATGCGGTAGTCCACGGGGTCACAAAAAGTCGGATACGACTGAGCAACAGAACAACTCCAATATAAAATAAAAATTTTAAATGTAGCCTTAAAATAAGTAAATAAAAATAGATTTGTATCCCAGCTCCATCACCTGCTAGCTGGGTGACCTTGAACAGGTGCCATAACTTAAGCTCAGCGTCCTGTGTCTTTGTCTGTGAAAAGGTCTAATGTTACTGGCTGCCTCGGCTGGTTCAGAAGATAAAACGGGAGAAAAAAATTTTCCTAGGCCTGGCCAAGGCTGGTGCTAAGTGAACGCTCAGCCCCTCTGCCTTCTGCAGCCTCTTCTAGTACCAGCCCTAGGGGATGGCTACAGGAAGATGTGGCTTCCTCGTACCTTGATGGTCCACCTCGAAAATGGGACAGCGAAGCACATGCCACCTGCCATCCCTCCAGAAGACACAAGGCAAAATGAGCGTCAAGAGTTTAAATGCAAACCCTGGATAAAAAAAAAAAAAGTCTCCTAATATTGGTGTGTATGTGTGTTCAGTCAGTCAGTCAGTCGTGTCTGACTCTTTGCAACCCTATGGATCATAGCCCGCCAGGTACCTCTCTCCATGGGATTCTCCAGGCAAGAATACTGGAGTGGGTTGCCATTTCCTTCTCCAGGGGATCTTCCCAACCCAGGGATCGAACCTGCATCTCCTGCATTGGCAGGCGGACTCTTTACCACTGCGCCACCTGGGAAGCCCCCTAATACTGATCCCTGTCCTCTAAGATGACAGTTTTAAGATACCAGAGTCACCACAACACAAAGAGCAGTCAGTGGGAAGCGCCAGTGTGGCCGGGCCAACCTGAATGGTGGCCTCACGCATACAGGGCACTGCGAACAGAGTTTCGTGTCATGTCACAGTACCACCTGCTACAGGACTTTTTTTTTTAATTCCTGCTAAGAACGGCTCTGCAGTCAGACTTATTTATGGCTGCCATGCCGCCTCGAGATGCTGAGCAGACTCTATTTTGAACACCTTCTCTACATGTGCAACACTGAGTTCCAAACCAGAACTTCCTCCCTAAAAGCTGAAAGACCAAGACATTTCAACCTTCTGTTAGTTGTTCTGAGAGTAATTGGTGCCTCTGGATCTCTGGCAATGGTCTAATTTAATTTGATTTAAAATGAAAATATTATGCTTTTCCATCTCCCTCAATACCAACCTGATTCTTCCTCAAAAGCAATCATGGTTTAACAAAGACAGATAGTGCCCTGGTCACTGTTACACACTCGGACCCAGACGGACGGTCTTTGTCGGTCTCAGTCCACGGGAGGCAGAAGAGGGTGGAGGTGGTGAGTCCGATGGCCTGGGTTCATTCCTGACCTTTTTTCTTTTTTTATTTAAATTATTTCTTTTGGGCCGCACTATGTCTTCGTTGCTGCCAATGGGCTTTTCTCCCGTTGCAGTGAGTGGGGGCTACTCTCTAGTTGTATGCAGGCTTCTCATTGCAGTGGCTTCTCTTGTTGCAGAGCACAGGCTCTGGGGCCACAGGCTCCAGCAGTTGCAGTGTGTGGGCCCAGAAGTTGCGGCTAGAGGACACTTGGGTGAGGACTCAGTAGCTGTACTCACAGACTTAGTTGCCCCACAGCCCGTGGAATCTTCCCTGACCAGGGACTGAACCCTGCATTGGTAGGCAAATTCTTAACCAATGAACCACCAGGGAAGGCTGGTTCATTCCTGATCTTGTCCGCCGAGAGGTCTATGACTTTGCACTGAATCTTGCTGGGCCTTGACTTCTTCATCAGTAAGACAGGCATGATCACGGTGACCGTCTTAAGGGGCTGCGCTAAGAAATCACTGAAATGGGCTGGCTGAGGCGCCCAGCACACAAGCCGGCACACAGTGAAAATGTAAACAGCATTAGCTGCTGGTACAATATTATGACTACTGAACAGCACTGCTTGGAGCCTTTTTGGATGGATGAATTGAATTCTTACACTCCATGTAGCCACAGTTTCAGGTAAAATTAATGATTCTTTCCCATAATGGGACCACACACACACACACACATACACACACACCTGGACTCCCAAGTCCTCGAGGATCTATAAACTGGCCATCAAAGACATGACTGACCACATGAATCCCCAAAGGAGCCAGGCCTCCATGGGGCACCCCTGTGGGAAGCACTGCTGCCCGGACCTGGCTGCCTCTCCCCTGCTGCAATTTAAGTCATTTCCCACAGACACGGTTGTGAAGCGACAGGCAAGCAACCTCTCAGGCATCTTCGCAGATTTCATTTTCTGGCACAGATTTGCTGAATGAATGACATGACTGAAAGTTTGCATATGAAATCAAATTGGAGAAAGCGTTGCTTTAAAAAGCCTGGGCAGCAGGGGGCTTCTCTGCTGGCTCAGTGGTAAAAGAATCCACCTGCCAATGCAGAAGACCACAGGTTTGATCCCTAATCTGGGAAGATTCACATGCCTCAGAGCAACTAAGCCTGTGTGCCACAACTACTGAGCCTGTGCTCTAGAGCCTGGGAGCTGCAACTACTGAAACCCAGGCTCCCTAGGGCCTGAGCTCCGCAACAAGAGAAGCCACCACAATGAGAAGCCCGTGTGCTACAACTAGAGAGTAGCCCTGCTCACCACAACTAGAGAAAAGCCCGCATAGCAACAAAGAAAAAGTACCCCCTCCCTAATAAAAAAAAAAGAAAAAAAGCCTAGGAAGACTGATATAGTAAAGGGTGGGGGGAGGAGAGAGAGAGGGAACAAATGCCTTGAGGGGTCAGGAGGGTAAAATCAGAGAGAGAAACTGGCCAGGTGGGCTAGAGATGTGGCCAGGCCAGCTCTTAGATACGGGGTAGCTGCTGCCCGGCCCTGGGCGAGCACAGACCCATTGCTGTTGGACTGCTCCGTGTTTTCCAGAGAAAACGGAAATTGAAGATTTTATGGGAAATTCAACGGTGGGCTGCTCAATATCATCAATAAATTCAATCTTTAAAATGGCAGGAGCCAAAAGAAACAGATCTTTGGGCTTGATGTGGCCCAGTTGGCCAGATTTCGAGCTCTGGTTTAAAGGAGTCCCACAAATGAATTCCACTCCAGTGGCCCGCTGGAATGAAGGCCTGCTCCAGTATTCTGGCCTGCAGAATTCCATGGACTGTATAGTCCATGGGGTCGCAAAGAGTTGGACACGACTAAGCGACTTTCACTTTCATTTCACAAATGAATTCATCTTCAAGGGAAGGAATCCACTGTCATCAGGACCGCGTCCACTTTCGGCCATCTGCTGTACACATCGAGACTAAATGAGATAATTGGTGTTGAGTGCTTTATGCAGTGCCTCGCATATGGTAATGTCCAAATGCGGCTTAGTAATATTTTTCCCTGAAGTGGGACCGTCTACAGAGGAGGAGGGACTCTCACAAAACCCCAGCCCAGACCTTAGTCTCCAGGGAGTCTCCATCAAAAGGCCATCAACAAGCGACTGTGGAGAAAGCTGCTCTGAGCAAAGAGGGAGCATTCATCTTCCTCCTAAAATCCTCCTCCCAAAGCTCTTTAGACCGCCTACAGTTTTAAACCAACATTCATCATTTCATTACACTTGTCTTCAGTCAAAACTTGAAACTCTAGAGGGGATGGCTTCCAAGGGGACCCTGTCTTTGAAGCATGGCTTCCTATTTGTTTCCTTTAAGCTGAAAGCAATGATCCATCTTTATTTTTCTTCCTAAAAGGCTACCCCAAAATTAAACAACTCAGATATTTAACAAATAGGCCCATCAGCTACAGCAGGAAACAAGCATTCCCGTGAGGGTGCGCTCAGAGCCATGAAATGACAGCGAGAAACAGAAGGGCCGCGTGCAGCGGGGTCAACAGCTGCTCCTGTCACTCTCGACAGGACTTCTGAGGACAGCCGGACGGGACTTGGCCAAACCCGCTCTTTTCTCAATCAGCCATTCAACACTGTAGGAGCTCCTCGCTTCTACCCAGGCCCCCCAAATGAAGGCTCTGTGGGAGATGGGGTTGTGTTCCAAGTAGGACCTGCTTGGGAAGAAATCCTTATAGATGATGCAGTGCCCTAAAAAGAACCGACATCCTGGAGTCAGACACACCTGGATTTAAGCTTGGACTGTGAACCCCAAAAGCGAGAGAGCCTTTTGTTGACAGCTACCTGCCCAGCATGTGCAAAGGTGCTGGGGCCATCACAGGTGCTTGATAAAAAAAAGCTGCTGAATGAACGAATAAACCAACAAATTCAGAATTTAACACTTCATCACCACAAGTCATGGGTCAAATTATTGACTCTCTCCGACCTTCGGGTTTCTTGTCTCTCAAACGGGAAAACCATCACCACTGTCCAATGACCGTACAACATGGCACCCAGTGCATCAGAGGTATTACCAACCACACCCCACCCTCCCTTCCTCCATCCTCCCATCTCCTCTCGACTTGGGTGGACTTCCAACAACAACGTGAGCAGGGCTCACATGGGGGCCTTGAAGTTGGCCCAGGGGAGGAGCTGGCCTGGAGCAGAGGCTTGAAGCTGAGGTAGATGTCCTGAGGAGGGAAGAGAGCAGATGAAACCCAGAGGAAATAGCAGAAACGCAGACGGGACTGTGAGCACAGAGGAGGAGAGCAGGGTCTGTGGAATCAAGGGTGGGAGCAGGGGAGCGACAGGGATCAGCCTGCAAGAGTAACAGAGAGATGGGGGTCCATCCAGGAGCTAGAGATGAGGGCGAACTTGGAAGGTGGGCCTGAAGATGGGAGTTCTCGCAAGCCAAAAGCATTTGCCAAAGGACCAAGGGCTGGGGGACGGGGGGTACAGCCATCCCACCAAGCGCCAGGTCCTTCTCAAGCTTTGTGGTCATGGCTTTAAAACCAATCAGGACTGGGGGAGATTTGCTGGCATCATTCAACAGGCAAAAGGGATACACAGAGAGTAACCCATTTTTAAAATATCACCAATAAAACTGCTTTAACAAGCCATTCCTAACAGGCGTGACACTAATGAGCCATCTCGGTGAGAAGCAAATGTTAATTTGCTCAGAATCCAGGGAAAATGATGGCATTTCAAGCAGAGGAAAACCCATGCAATCATTTGGCAATGAGGCCAGGACATGCATATATGCGTGCATACACAAGCACACACACACCCTGCCTCGCCAGACTAAAAGCCAGACTAAAAGCCCATCTTCCCAGATTCCCAATTCCTTTCTAAGGTGAGTAGAAGAGTAATGATATGTTAACAGCAGCAGTAACAACAACAGAAGTAACTAACACTTATGCTGTAAATTATTTAATTCTCCAAACAGGGTGTAATAGGTCTTCTATTGTTCCCACTTCACAGATGAGAAAACTGAGGCTCAGAGAGGCTAAGAAATATTACAATCACACAGCATATCTGTGGGGCATCTCCTGTTTATCTCATGGGGCTGTACAGGGTGCCAATCATTCTCAGATCACTTATGCCACTGAAAGACACAATCACCAAAGCCAACAGGAGAGTCCAGTTGAGGATCCAAATTATCTTCATGTGACAAGTTGGTTCAATGCCTGGGATTTATCTGCCTGGCACTCTCCAAGGCGCTGAGACAACAGAACCCAGGAAGTCAGAGCTCCTGGCCCTATGGAGCTTAAGAAGACATCTCCTGTCTGTCTACTGGTGACGACACAACCATTTTGTTGGGGGAAACCATGATTTGCCCACCTTCAGTGCTTATGGTACCAGGGGCTAAGCCAAGTGCCTGGATCTGGCCGGTCTACCGAGTCCTCTCCAAGTGACAATGGAGACTCTACCCCAGGTCTTCAGCTGGGGTTGCTGAACCACTAGCATGGAAGCCTGAAGTCATGGTGCTAATTCTGCCTCTCTGGGTGAAGAGGCCCTGGAGGATGCAGTCAAGTGAGGAAAGGCCACTGAGAGAGCAGGGACAGTGCATTGACGGCATCACATCTGCGCCCACAAGCAGCCGGACCTGAAGCCGCCTCTTTTAGATCAGTCTGTGACATGAGCCAGTAAAACTCTGCTTAGCGATGCTTAAATCATTTTAAGATGGGTTTCTGGCACTCATAACAAAGAGAAAAGTGAGACACAGACACAAAAAATAAGACACAGGAACCGTGATAGAAATGTACTCCAAAAAAGCAGAGTGCCCAGGGGAAGGGATGTACGATTCCTCCTCACAAAAGACCTGACCGTGGTGACAGACAGGAAGGTGACTGATGAGTCAGAGAGTCTGGTCCTCTGGGGACGGAGACCCACAAATCCCGGGCACCAGGAATCAGTCATGCTCCAGGAAGTCTTACCATCTGCAGCCTCACCTTGGCCAAGAGTCAAGTGCTTCAAGGCCGGGGCCACAGCTTGTGCTTCTGTTTCCCAACAGTTGTTGCCAGCATGAAAGACACTGTTACTGGGGGGGCTCAATCAGCCCAGAGCCTGCTACTGAGCTTGTGGAAGAATCTCCTTTCCATTTAGCTCTAAGATTCTTGAGAATGCCAATGAGTCTGTTTTAGAATTAGCCGCTTTAATAAACAATCTTGATCTGAAAGACCAAGAGATACTAACAAACCAGAAACATCTTTGGCTGAGGGTATGGCTCAGACCGTAAAGAGTCTGCCGGCTATGCGGAAGACCCAGGTTCGATTCCTGGGTCGGGAAGATCCCTTGGAGAAGGAAATGACAACCCACTCCAGTATTCTTGCCTGGCAAATCCCATGGACAGAGGAGCCCGGGAAGCTACAGTCCATGGGGTCACAAAGAGTCAGACACGACTAAGTGACTAACACTTTCACTTTTTACTCATAATTATAGTAGTCAAACAACAAGAGCAATACAGGTAGACCTTGGAGATGTTGTAGGTTTGGTTCCAGACCATCACGATAAAGTGAATCACACAGGGTTCAGGGTTTTTGGTTCCCCAGTGCATATAAAAGTTACATTCACATTGTCCTGCAGTCTATTAAGGGCACAATAGCACTGTGTCTTTAAAAAAAAAACAAAAACAATGTGCACGCCTTAGTTAAAAAAATACTTGATTGCCAAAAAATGCTAACCATCATCTGAGCCTTCAGCGAGGAGTCATAATCTTTCTGCAACAGTCCCATCAAACACACCAATCATGGATCACCATATCAAATATGATAATAATGAAAAACTCTGAAATAGGGGCTTCCCTGGTGGTCCAGTGGTTAAGAATCCACCTGCCAATGGAAGGGACACGGGTTCAATCCCTGCTCCAGGAAGATTCCACATGGTATGGAGCAACTGAGCTCATGTGCCACAAATCCTAAGCCCGTGCACCCACAACAACAGAAGTCCCCACGATGAGAAGACCATGTGCCGCAACAGAGCAGCCCCAGCTCGTCACAACTAGACATAGTCCACTCAGCAATGAAGACCCACCGCAGCCAAAATTAAATTTTAAAAAATGATACAAGAGTTTAAAATATTTGGGGAATTACCAAAATGTGGCACAGAGACAGGAGGTGAGCAGTTGCTGTTGGAAAATGGCGCCGATAGGCTTGCTCAACACAGAGTTGCCACCAACCTTTGATTTGTAAAAACACAGCGTCGGTGAAGCTCAATAAAGCAAGGTAGGACTGTAGCTGTCATAACAGAACAGCCACTGTTCACAAAGTATACTGTGTAGGAGGCTTAAATAGTCTACATGCAGATTCTCACTACGTTGTCCCAAGACTCTAAGATAGGTATATGTATCTCCATTTTACAGGTGAGAAAACTGATCCTTGGGAAAGCAGCGTCTGCCCAGGGGTACAGCTTGAGTCCACAATGCTGCTCTTGCCCACTGTCTGGCTGTGACTCTGTGTGAATATGGTCCCCGAGTGGGGCTGAGTGCCACAGGAAGGTCCTATGGAAGTCGAGAGGATCGTGACTCAGGCAGGCGGCACGAAGGGCCCTGGCCACCTGGCACTCAGTAAGATGGTACTGGGACCGCATCCAAAATGGCGACCTCCCTGGAGCAAGCCCAGCTCGTGGCCCAATTCATCGCCCTTCCTGAGTCTTCCCTGCACCCGCCAGTGCCCTGCATTCTCTGATTCCTGCACACTTGCTCTCACTCACACACTTGGTTTTTATGTGCCTAGAGACTCCACCTGTTAGGATCTGAACTATGTTCTCACCAAATTCACATAGTGGAATGAAATCCTAAGCCCCAGGATATCAGAATGCAACTGTATTGGAGATAGGGTCTTTAAATGAGGTCACCAGGGTGGCCCTAGGCCAATATGACTGGTGTCCTTAGAAGATGAGATCAGGACATGGACATGGCAGAGGGAAGACCATGTGGGGAAGGTGGCCATCTACAAGCCAAGCAGAGAGGCCCCAGAGGAAACTGACTCTGCTGACACCTCAGTCTCAGACATCCCAGTCTCCAGGGTTAGGAGAAAATATAACACGTCATTTAAGCCACCCAGCCTGTGACATTTGGTCATGGCAGCCTGAGCCAATTAATATTCCCTCCGATCTCCCCAAATTAGAGGAGCTCCCAACCTGCTGCCAAGGCTGATGGCTCAGAAGCTTAACAAGAACCCAGTGATCTGAGTTGGACCATAAGGGAGACTGAGCATCAAAGAATTGATGCTTTCAAACTGCAGTACTGGAGAAACTCTTGAGAGTCCTTTAGACAGCAAGGAGATCAAACCAGTCAATCCTAAAGGAAATCAACCCTGAATATTCATTGGAAGGACTGATGCTGAAGCTGAAGCTCCAATACTTTGGCCACCAGACACAAAGAACCGACTCACTGGAAAAGACCTTGATGCTGGGAAAGACTGAGGGCAGGAGGAGAAGGGAGTGGCAGAGGATGAGATGGTTGGAGGGCATCACCAATTCAATGGACATGAGTTTGAGCAAACTCCGGGAGATGGTGAAGGACAGGGAAGCCTGGTGTGCTGAAGTCCATGGGGTCACAAAGAGTCAAACATGACTAGCATGTAACAACAACAAATATGTTCTATAAATAAAGCTGCCCAGGGGCTGTTTCAGCATCAACACTGACCACACACAACTCACATAGAAGACATGAAATCCTGCGCCCCCTAGTTTTCTAACACAACAGCCCAGAGGCCCATCAGCCCTACAGGAAGCCTCAAGTACATCTCCCCACTCTTAGCAGCTGCCTCCAGTCCAGTCCAGTGTTTCCCAAATGTCTCTGACAATGGTCCACAGTAATAAATGCACCAAGCTCCAGCCAAATGGGGTCACCTCCACTGACCCCGGCCACAATCACCGCAACCCCCCCACCCCACCCTCTGTACACACACGGCTTCCAGGCCCTGTGCCCCCGTCACTGTCCCACTGTGAGACCGGGTACATTATTATCCCCATTTAACTCCAAAAAACTGAAAGCACTAGTTCAGGCTTGCAGACTTGCGAGTGACCTAGATTCAAACCCAAGCCATCTGACTCCAGACTCCAGTTGGGGTTGACAGACTATAGCCCATGGGCCGCAGCCAGCCGGCTGACTGTTTTTGTACAGCAGGTCTCTTTGGAACACAGCCCTGCCAAAGCCTTTCTGTGCCATCCACAAAAATGAGTAGATGCCACAGTGACCATGTGGCTGTAAAGCTGAACAAATTATCTGGCCCTTTACAGAAAGCTTGCCATGGACTTCCCTAGTGGTCCAGTGGTTAAAAATTCAGCAGCCAGTGTTGGGGACAGGGTTCGATCCCTGGGCCAGGAAGAGTCCACATGCCGCAGAGCAACTAAGCCCATGAGCCACAACTACTGAGGCCCTTCTCTAGGACTCATGAGCCGCACTACTCCAGAGCCTGGGAGCTGCAACTGCTGAAGCCCGAGTGTCCCAGAGCCTGTGCTCCACGAGGGAAGCCACCACAACAGGAAGCCCACACACTGCAATGAAGTGGCCCTCACTCCCCACGACTAGATAAAAGCCCACGTTTGACTCCGTTCTAATGAGGTGGACAAACCTAGAGCCTATTATACAGCGTGAAGAAAGTCAGAGAGAGAAAGGTAAATATCGTATACTGATGCATATATATATATATATATATGGAATCTAGAAAGATGGTACTGATCAATTTATTTGCAGGGCAGCAATGGAGAAAGAGACATAGAGAACAGACTTATGGATATGGGGGGAGGGGAGAAAGGAGAGGGTGAGATATATGGAGAAAGTAACATGGAAACTTACATCACCATATGTAAAATAGATAGCCAACGGGAATTTGCTGTCTAGCTCCAGGAACTCAAACAGGGGCTCTGTAACAACCTAGAGGAGTGGGATGGGGAGGGAGATGGGAGGGAGTTTCAGGAGGGAGGGGATATATGTATACCTATGGCTGATTCATGTTGAGGTTTGATAGAAAACAGCAAAATTCTGTAAAGCAATTATCCTTCAATTAAAAGATAAAAAAGTGGCAAATAATAACAATAAACTCTGTTTCATGGTAAAAAGAAAAAAGAAAAGCCCTCGCAGAAATAAATACCCAGCGTAGCAAAAAATAATATTTTTTTTAAAAAAATGGGAGCTTGCCAACCTTGCTATTGGCTCTTGACCTCACACCAAGCCCACCCCATTCAACCCTCCAGGTCTCTCCCCAACTCTGACTGCCCTTCACACCCTGACAGGAGAAAAGATAAAAAAGAGAGAGAGAAAAAATTGTATTTAAATATAGTCCTCCTGATAAAATAAAGAACAAATCAAATTCTCTGCAGGTTCTTTTGTTCTCAGGCATTGCCAAGATGTCAACCTCATACAAGATAATAAAGAAGAAGAACCAGCAAAGTGCTTCCCAAATATTTAATTAATGCATTTTATCTGCTTCACCACCTGGGAACAATGGGCCACAGGTTGGAAGATCAAGTCTAAACCTTACTGTTGAATTCTTGGTTTTATAAAGTGCTTGTCACAACCTTGATATTACTTAAATGTAGCTTTTTTTTTTCTGCTATTATTAATTAGGTTTTTTCCTAACAGTTGGTACCACAATTAACCTTCAAAGAAGAGCTGCTGGAATGCATGTAACTAATTTTTACAAAGCAAACCTTTCCCAAGTCATCCCGTGCTGGCTTCCCATTCCACCCTCTTTTGGCAGATTTCCTTGTCAAATTAAGATCTGCTCTGATACCCTGCAAATAAATGCCTGCAACATTCTAACGATGCTGCCATTCTTACCAATGACATTCAGAGGGGTCGACCGGAGTGGAGACGGTCAAAATGGAGGCATTCTTAGATTTTGATTCTCTTTTCCCAGGGCAAAATTTTGCAAAGGAAAGTCAGTTGAAACTTGGGTGTCATCACATGGTTTCTGTTCCTTTCACAAGGCAGTTGCTTTGCAATGTTGATGTAACATACTTACCTTTAAGGAGGATTATGTAAGGGGACAAAGGGAGAGAAAGAGCCTTCTGGGTGAAGTCACTCAGAGCTTGTGTCCTGGTTGAAAACTTTGCTGTTGCTTTCTCTGCTTCTCTAATTTCTCTCAACATCTTTCATTACCTGATGGAGTTACTGGGGCTTTAACAATGAATGTCCAGGCAGCCTGGGAGGTTTCAGCAATGTCCCAGAGAAATGGATTACTGAGTGAGGAGGACCATTTATCAGCTCTGAGCTGAGTTCATGGCACACTGGTTACCATCAGAGGGGCTAGGAGATGAGCAAAGAACCAACACTTAAGCTTCAAGGTCAACTAACCGTACTTTGTGCTCAGTTGCTAAGTCATGTCTGACTCTTTGCGACCTTATAGACTGTAGCCCGCCAGGCTCCTCTGGCTATGGGATTCTCCACGCAAGAATACTGGAGTGAGTTGCCATTTCTTTCTCCAGGGAATTTTCCCGACCCAGGGATTAAACCTGAGTCTCCTGCACTGGCAGGCAGATTCTCTGCTCCTGAGAAACCTGGGAAGCCCCCTTGAGGTCAACTACGTGGGGGCAAAAGTACTAGACAGAATTGGTTCAACAGATGAACTCAGGCCAGGGATTACAAATGGGTTTTGCTCACTCTGTATAACGTACAGAAGGAAAACATTAGCCAGGTGTCAACATGTAAATGCCAAAAGCATTTCCCAGGGCAAGAGTCAGCTGGCACTGACCCAGGGCCATCCTCTCTGGACACTCCCATCTTCTACACAGTCCTGCCATGGCCTCCCTCACCCGTCCTCCCAGCCTGGACCTTGCTGGGGTCTGTGTTGCTGAGGCCACCTTCATAGCACCCAGAGACCACTTGGTGATGAACTGCTCTGTTTTCTAAGACTCCAAAGATACGGTCCTCAAAACTAAAGGGTTGCCTAAAAACACATGAAATGCTGAGAAAATGGACTGAGTCATGAAGAAAACATGGGATGGCTCAAATAACCAACCACTAATAATACAAGCTTGCATCTATCAATTGCCTGTTATGTGAAGAATTGGAAAATCTGATTCTGTCTACTCCCAGCAAACCTAGGAGGTAGGCCCATATTACAGATGGGAAAACTGAGGCACGGGAGAGATGTGATAAAGTCAGTATTCAAACTCATATACATCCCTCTCGAGAGCACAAGCCCTTAACCACCCTACTAGTGTCTCCCCAGGCAGAGAATTCAGAACCCGGGGTCATTTTCTGCAGTGTCTGGACACCAGAGAGCAACCCTGAGCTCCAAAGACAAAGTTCTCCCTGAATACATTCTCGGTCTCTCTGAAGATACAGCGTGGGGCTCATCTCCCTTTTCACCTCTGGGCAAGCAACAGTTTCTGGCCAGTTGTTTTGTATTCATCATGGTATTTGCAGTTGTTTTCTCTTGAGGGCAAAGGACAGTACTGGTTTTCCTTATAAATAAATTTATGTTAGGCAAAAACTGAGAACCAATTTAAAGAAAATATCAAATTGGTACTGGCGGGCAGATACGGCAAAAATCATGACAGTCAAATAGGAATGACTCAACTCAAGGTGACGGCGTGAAGACATGTGGCGGGTGATGATTCAGCCTTAGGTAAGTGCATCTTCATGAGGGTCGTCGGAGCAGGGTGCTCGAGACAATCCCCACAGACGCAGAAAGAAACACGGGTGCTCCAATTCAGATCTGGTTCTACCTGACATCTTAAAAGGTTTCAGGGTTTTGCTTTGTCTCATAAATAATCTATGCATATTGTAAACAAAGATGTACACTGCAGATTTCTTTTTATCAACTAGGGTATTCCATCAAAGCAGCTCAGCTACCCAGGACCAGACTTCTACTTTCCCAAGGGGCAGGATCCCACGAGATCTGCAGTGATCACCTGGTGGGCACCGACCCCCCTACCCCACCCAGCATCCATTCCCTGTCCTTCCTGTGATGGCCTCTGACTTCCAATGGTGACCCCATGTAATTCTGGGCAAGAGGCTCCTCTCCTGGCTCCAGGGTGGAACATATGATGGGATCAGACAGTCAGGGAACTCCCCGCTCCACTGCCACCACCAGCACGACTGGGACGACGGGTCCCGGCTCAGGTCCTCTGTGGGAACACTGGGACGAACACTTGTCCTCTGTGTCTGCTCCATCTGCTTCCCCACAAATCAGTCTCTCCGTATCTCACTGAGTAAAAGGACAAGCCAACGGGTCAGCCTAGAGCCACCAGTTTCCCTCACTGTCGGCTCGTCTAGTGAGCTGGGCTTGGCTGTGGAAAAGCAGCAACTCCTGGGGAGCAGGTGAGGCCGGCGATGAGGGAAGCCTGCGGCTGGCAGGAGGGGCGTTTCAACCTGCGCCCTGACCTCCTCTCTTGGTGGAAGCTACGGAAACCTGCCAACTCATGATGGCCGAGCCCAAGCAGTCCTCCCCGTGCAGGAAAATTTCTAAGAGAAAGAATGCCACTTCTTCCTTCTTCCTGATTAAATGCCTCCACAGTCCACACAGCAAGGAAGACCCCCCACCACCACCCAGGGCTGTTACAGGAGGGATCTGAGCCAACTCGTGCTGAACACGGAGCAGACACTTCCTGGGCCTGCTGACCCTACCACTTCTCTAAGCAGCTGAGGCTTAGAGAGTTTCAGGAACATGTCCGGGGTCATCCGGTTAACAACACATATTTGATTCATTTCATATTCATTCCACATTTATTAAGTGTCCACTGTATGCAAGCCACCATGTATACGATGGTGCCTAACACAGGTACCTTCACCCTACATTCACAGACAGTGAAAGTGAAAGTGTTAGTCGCTTGGTCAGGTCTGACTCTTTGTGACCCCATGGACTGTAGCCCACCAGGCTCCGTTGTCCATGGAATTCTCCAGGCAATAATACCGGAGTGGGTTGTCGTCCCCTTCTCCAGGGGATCTTCCCAACCCAGGGATCATACCCAAATCTCCTGCATTGCAGGTGGATTCTTTACTGTCTGAGCCACCTGGGAAGCCCTCACAGACGGTGTCAGGTATTAATTAAATGTGCACTGGATTGCTCACAAAGTGAGCAAAGTGAGGAAGTGAGATTGTGAAGTGCTCTCTGTGGCCTGACAAGCAGTGCCTCCCACTTTCAGGGCATGGAAGGGTGGCTGTCACTGTGGGTCTACAGACAGAACCCAGGAAAGGCCAGCAGGTGCTCAAGTGGTCCCTGGGTCTGGGGCCCAGCTGCCCAAACTCCCTGGCATCTCTAAATGAGTCACTAAGCCCCATCATACAAGAAAGTGATGCGGGGTGCTTTCCTGGTAGTCAAGTGGTTAAGAACCCACCTGCCAATGCTGGAGTTTGATCCCCAGTCTGGGACAATCCCACATGCCACGGAGCAACTAAGCCCGTGCACCACAACTAATGAGCCAGCGCTCTAAAGCCCGGGAGCTGCACCAACTGAGCCCACATGCAGCAACTCCTGAAGTCCATGTGCCAAGAGCCCATGCCCTGCAACAAGAGAAGCCACTGCAATGAGAAGCTCAAGCATTACAACAAAGGGTATTTCCCACTCGCCACAATTAGAGAAAGCCCATGGACAGCAATGAAGACCCAGCGCAGCAAAAAATAATAATAATAAACAATTTTTTAAAAACGGGACAGGAAAATAAAGGATGGGTTGTTTGTGAGGATCATGAGTCATGGGAAAGAGTCATGACAGAAAGCTGTCAGGGGACGAGGAGACGATGGGGGAAGGGGATCACCAGCTCAGGGGGCAGGACCCGAGATGGGAAAGGTAGGGAGCGTCACATATGGAGGCCTGTGCCCAAGCACGGCCCCTGCCTGCCTACAATCTATGCACGGAGTCCTGGGAGCGGCCACCTCTGGGCCCACAGACCAGAAGAGCGCCCACCAGCCCTTTTCCTGGAGAAGCCCTGGGATCCTGAGAATGATACTTCCTTGCTTTGTGAGCAATCCAGGGCACATTAAATTGATTAATACCTGACACCGTCTGTGAGGGCTTCCCTGGTGGCTCAGACAATAAAGAATCCACCTGCAATGCAGGAGAAGCCCTGGGAATGACAAGGTAGAGAGAGAAATTTCTGGAGGACAAGGGCAGGCGGGAGGGGAATGACTATGATTAGATTTCCTCCAAACAAAGCAGGTAGGAGGCAAGCTGAGCCAGAAGGGTACGGGTCAAATTTCATTTAATAGTTAAAAAAAAAACAAAACAAATAATAAAGTGAGAGGTGTCTAACCAGGAGGGACGTGGGGCTTCTGCCCTGGCCACCACTTCATGGTCTACTTTCCACTCGCCAGCCAGAGGAATCTTTTAAACCCTGCCTTGGCTCAGAACCCTCTGATGACTTTGCACGTGGCTTTGGAAGCTCTCACTTCCTGCCATCTTCTGAGCTCGCCACGCAGCGGCCTTGTCTTCATCATTCTGTCCACCTGGAGGCTGTGGGAAAAGCCAAGACGGAGGAGCACACACAGAAACCGGGAGAAGGAAGGGGCAGAAGAGAAGGGGATGTGCCTGTGTGAGCCCCTGGGGGCGGGCGGGGGAGCAGCAGTGGGAATGGAGGGAGTAACCCTAGGCAGGCAGGGCTGGCCCTGAAGTCGCAGAGAGGAAGGCCTGATGCCAGCAGAGGCACCTTCTGCAGGTGACACTAGTCAACAAGTCAGCCCCTCCCTGGGACAAGTGCCCTGGATCCTCCCACGCCTGAGGCTACCGCCAGGCCCTCCGACCTACCAAGCTTGATCCTGCCTCTGGCTTTTGGCTGGCTGTCTGCCTGGGACACTACACTCCTAGACCTTGAACTTCAAGCATCACCTCCTCAGAGGACCCCTGACCATTCTGCCCTGCCCCTCACCCAGCTGTCACCCAATCACGTTACCCAGTTCTTTGCAGAGTAGGGGGGCTCTACCTGGAATCAGCTTGGCTGTTTATCTGTGCCTTTGCTGACTGTCTGCCCAACGAGAATGTCACCTCCAATCCAGCAGAGAATGTGTGCCTCATGCCCTCCTTAGGCCCCCAGCACCTGGCCCAGAATATGTGATCCAAGACTTCTATTGCTTTCTTTAGTGCTGACAGCCCTCCACTGTCTGCTTTTGTAAATACAGTTTTATTGGCATTGGATCCGTCTCCTAGGGCTGCCATGACAACATGCCACAGACAGGGTGGCTTAAGTAACAGAAACTTACTGCTCCCAGTTCTGGAGGCTGGAAGTCCAAGATCAAGGTGTCAGCGGGCTGGTTTCTCCTGAGGCCTCTCTCGTTGGCTTACAGATGGCCACCTTCTCACTGTGACCTCATGTGCCTTTCCTCTGTGAGCGCACAGCCCTGGTGTCTCTTTGTGTGTCCAAATTTCCTCTTCCAACAAAGACATCAGCCTTACTGGTGACTCGGGGACCTACTCTTATGACCTCACGCTTAGTCACCCAGTCGTGTCCGATTCTTTGTGACTCCATGGACTGTAGCCCACCAGGCTCTTCTGTCCATG
Source organism: Giraffa tippelskirchi (assembly GCF_054371585.1). Classification (NCBI taxonomy): domain Eukaryota; kingdom Metazoa; phylum Chordata; class Mammalia; order Artiodactyla; family Giraffidae; genus Giraffa; species Giraffa tippelskirchi. Next base: position 30,387,643 of record NC_137287.1, read on the forward strand.
GGATTCTCTGGGCAAGAATACTGGAGTGGGTTGCTGTTTTCTACTCCAGAGGATTTTCCCAACCCAGAGATCAAACTCACATTTCCTGTGCCTCCTGCACTGGCAGGCAGGTTCTTTCCTCACTGAGCCATCAGGGATCTACTTACGGGCCCTGTGTCCACTACAGTCACACTGGGGTGGGGCAGGGCTCCAACACAGGAATTGGGGGCAGGAGGTGGGAACACCACTCCCTACAAAGAGAACACAGCCACACCCATGGTTGACACATGGCCTCTGGCTGCTACCACGGTTCAGCAGCAGAGCTTGGCTGTGACACAGACCAGCACATCGGCAGGGCATGGAACATTTCCCAACCAGCCCTGCACAGAAGCTTGCTGACTCCTGGTCCAGAGCAGGGCTCCTGTTGTGTTTACTGTGTCACAATGATCCTCATTTTTTTCCCAAGACCCTTCATCAGGAGACCCCAGAGAAGCCCAGCGCAGAGCGCCGGGAGACGTTCTTCAGATTCACAATCATCCAATCATCGGTTGTCTTATCACTCTCCTGGGTCGGTGACTGAGGCACCTCTGATTGTGGAGTATGATACCAGAGATGAAAAACCCAAGCCCACAAAGCCATAATTAAGATACACCCAGGGAAAAAGGGAAGAGAATTACCTGTCAAATGCCAGCCCTCCGGCAATCTGTGAGGATACACAGTTTGCTAGCAACATCTGCAGTATAATTCAGAAACCACGCGAGGACCGTTCAGAGGACAGAGGGGTCTGGTGTTCCAGGGGAAACGGAGTGACACCAGAAGTGTCACTTTTTATCCACCAGGCGCTACCAAGGGCCCCAGACATGCCTGGGTTCTATTCCTCTTGCGGCTTTTTCTCCCTTTCGGTTCAACCACAATTTCAATTAGAGTCAAAGAACTTCAGTTTCAAATGCTCAGGAGAAGAAGATGCTGAAGACACAATTTTAGTTTTTTTAAAAACAAATCTTAGATAGTGTTTCCCATGTTCCAGGCACTGTTCTAAACTTTTCATCTCCGTTAACTCATTGAGTCCTCATGACAAACTGATGGGGGGGGGGGGGGACAGGGATGGGATTCTATGATCTTCATTGTACAGGTAAGGAACCAGACTCAGAAAAGGTAAGTAGCTCAGCCAAGATCACACAGCTACAAAGTTAAGGGGCTGAGACTGCAAACCAGGCCATCTGGCTCAAGTTTGCCCCCAACCATCATGCTGTATTTCTTCTTTCAGGTGGATAGATCTCATCTGTGTTTCAGTCATTCACAAATGCTATAATATTTCATATAATCCTAGGAATATATATAGCAGTCTAAACAAAGACTACATATAAAGAAGTCTATAAGGAACAATGACTAGCTTAGACACCGAAGAGCTAAGATCATAAATACTCTCTACTTTATAAGAAACCACTGTTGTGAGATTCCATTTACTGAGACTCTATTACGTAATCATTCTCTGAACCAGTATCAGTGGGGAAGCTACTCCACACCCAGCACTGGGTGAGGCACAAAGAATACAATGGTGATGAAACTGACACCACCCTGCCTTCAGTCAAAGGGTGAAACAGGCAGATAACAAATGCTCACACAAATAATCACAGGTTAAGACCAGAGATAATAAGAAACAAGATAGGAACTGTCCTAGTTCATACTGGCGGGTCATGGAAGGGCCCTTCTCGCCCGGCCGGAATGTACCAGGTCACAGTTGGCAGGGGCTTTCCCAGAAGACAGAAGGGCATGTGCAAAGGTCCTAAGGTCAGCCTGCGGTTGGGCACCACCATTTTACCCTGGCACAGACCATGAGGGAGGTGTCGTCATATTTATTTCACAGAGGTATCAGCTGAGCAGTTAAGACTCAGGGTCTCAAAGCTCCTACATGACAAAGCCACATCCCCAAAGCCACACCTTCCTGATTCCAGAGGTCATCTTGTCCCCCAGTGGGCCATGCCATCCTTCTGTCTGTGAGAGGCTTTCAAAGCCAATATACTTACTGGTTTTCTTATTCTTTGGATCCCACAGAAATGTCTCTGGGGCAACTTTGTAAAAGTTCTTCTATTTCCATCTTCTAAGAGTAGATAACACATCTAGGAAATCGTTTCTATCCGTAACACAGAAGTTACTTGGCCTATAAATTTTTTAAACAATAGAGCCCTATGGAAGCATCTCCTCCATCCCTTGGTCCCCAGGAAAGCAGCAAAGGATGCTCCTGAGGAGGATGAGAAGATAAGGCGCTAGATCCTGAGCTCCAAAAAAACAGGAGGCCCTGGGCTCCTCTCACCTCTGCTCCTGGGACAAAACTTGCCTCATGGGACACTTCATTTTCAGCTGCATTCACAAGAAAAGCTCTTTGTGCTCATTGACAGAGCTTTCTTAAAGACAGACCCCCAACTCCCACCAACTGGCACAGAGGTAAGGGAAAACCTTTACGATACAAGTGATGGGTTTTCATTCAACTTGTGCTCTGCATCTGTTATGCACCAGCCCCTGGCCAAGCACTGGGAGTTTGGAGGTAGATAAGTCATAAATAAATTACAATGCTATTAGTGTTGTGATAGAAAGATGCTCAAGGGGCTAGGATGGGAGGGGGCATTCACTCATTTATTCAACAAACAGTGATCAGGCACTGTAACAGAGACTGCTCACTTTCCCCCAATATCCTTTCTGCTTTAAAGTAATAAAGCTAATAAGCTGTGCTAGGCACATGGCTGCCAGAGAGAGTATGTTTCCCAGCATCCCTTGCAGCCCAGCATGGCCATGGGACTAAGTTCTACCCAGTGAAATGTGAACAAATGATGTGAGCAACTCCTGGGTCTCACAGTCAAGGTGCTGCCTCTCCCTTTCCCTTCTCGAAGGCCAGCAAAGCAACAAGACAGAAGGAACCTGGAAACTTCCCTGGTGGTCCAGTGGCTAAGACTCCACACTCCCAATGCAGGGGGCCCAGGTTCCATTCCCAGTTAGGGAACTAGATTCTGCATGCTGCAACTAAAGACATCACATGCCACAACAAAGATCAAAGATCCTGTGTGCCAGACCCAGAGAAGTCAGATGAACAAATAAGTAATTTTTTTTAAAGTAAGCCTTTAAAAAAAAAAAATGAAGGAACCTGGGTCCCTAAATCATCTCATGGAGAAGAGCTGCATACCTGCACGACCACATACCAACTTGAGCTCTCATGTAAGAGAGAAGTTAATTTTTTCTGGTTAACCCAAAGATAATCTGTCTGTATTAAGCTCATTATAACAAGCTTAATTTTTGTTGTTGTTCAGTTGTCAAGTCATGTCCGACTCTTTGTCACCCCGTGGACTGCAGCACACCAGGCTCCCCTATCCTTCACTGTCTCCTGGAGTTTGCTCAAACTCATGTTTTTTGAGTCGGTGATGCCATCCAGCCATCTCATTCTCTGCTGCCCTCTTCTCGTTTTGCCTTCAATTTTTCCCAGCATCAGGGTCTTTTCCAATGAGTCGGCTCTATGCAAAGTACTAGAGCTTCAGCCTCAGCATTAGTCCTTCCAATGAATATTTAGGGTTGATTTCCTTTAGGATTGACTGGCTTGAGCATCATGGGCAACCCATGCTGCCCATCTGTTCTAGGTGCCAGGAATACGGCAGTGACAGTCGAAGTCTCTGCCCCACCAAGTTCACCATCCTAACCACAGGCAGACATCAACAAGTACTTCAGACTGTGTTGCTCCAAAGGAAGGAAGGTGAAGGGTTTGAGATTCATCTTTGTGAGCATGTGTGCTCAAAAATACCCACTCTAGGAAGTGAGAGCTCAGACCTGAAGGCTGAGCCGGTCCTGGGAAGAAACTTCCAGGCAGAGGTGGCTTTGGGAAGACATAAAAGAAGTCCAGCGCAGGGCTGTCCAGTGAGCAGAGGGGAGAATGAGACCAGAAATGAGGATGGAGGAAGCACCTAAATCAGCCCAAGAAGTCCAGGAGGACTGCCTGGAGGAAACAACATCTGGTGGTTGTTGTTCAGTCACTCATTCATGTCCAACTCTTTGTAACTGAACAACAAACACCTGGGCAGGATATCAAATGATGTCCACGGGCAAGAAGGTGTGCTTCCAGCAGAGGGAACTGCATAATAGAAGGAGCTCAGGAGGTAGCCCTCGGAATCTTCATTTCCCATCTGTCCCTTTTGTGATGGAACCTGCTGGAAGACCACCAGACACAGGTCCAGCAACCTTGGGGAGGAGAAGCACTGAAGGGTTGGAAAGAATCAGCAAGTTCCTAGCTCAGGGGGATTTCAGAAAGCCAGAAAGTGACTCCTCTGAGCCACTGACAGGGTTTCAAACGAAGAGCTTGATTTTTAGTGATGTATCCTTGCATCCTTGCCCTGTGGAGTTGATTATAAACGACCAGCCCTGGCTTACAACTTTTTTATCTAAAGGAAGCCTTAATTTATTTTTAATGCAATTTATAACTAGGTGACAGAGAAGGCAGTGGCAACCCACTCCAGTACTCTTGCCTGGAAAATCCCATGGACAGAGGAGCCTGGTAGGCTGCAGTCCATGGGGTCGAGAAGAGTCGGACACGACTGAGAGACTTCACTTTCACTTTTCCCTTTCATGCACTGGAGAAGGAAATGGCAACCCACTCCAGTGTTCTTGCCTAGAGAATCCCAGGGACGGCGGGGCTGGGTGGGCTGCCGTTGATGGGGTCACACAGAGTCGGACATGACTGACACGACTTAGCAGCAGTAGCAGAGTAGCATAACTAGGTGATGGTCCTCCGAGGGAAGCTTCATCTCGTTGTATCCCTCCTCTCCTCCTTCCACAGTGGTTACTGAAGAAACATCCAACTTCCCCTGCATGTTTCCATGAGGGTGGTCCATGGAAAGACTCCAGTGGACATCTGGGGGCACAAATGTAGTGAACAGCCCTTTCATAGCTCATGTGCCTTCTTGTTCACTGCTGACTCATGACTTTGGGGGAAGCAACAGCTGGGTCTGCAACTCCTCCATCCTCCCTGGTCCTCCTGGGAGTCACTCTCTCCTGGGCAGGGCTGTGGGTCTACCTCTGTGATGAAGGACCCAGCCACTTTGGGGCACCCACAACACCCTGGGGAAGGAACGAGAACGAACACGGCCTTGGCCCGGGCATGGTGCCAGCCTGCTCTTCACCCCACACTTCAGGTCTGTCCATCCTTGCTGGCAGCCGCCCTGAAGACCTCAAGCTCCAGCATCAGTGGTGAAAACAATGGCCCTACAGAGGTTCAGCCTGCTTCCGCAATTGCATAAGACCAAGCTCCCAGACCAGATTCTAGAACATCCGTGTGTACAGATTTCTCAGAACCCCAACTGCTGCATGTTTGACTTTAGAAGTAGGCGGACAAAATATGACCCAGCACTGAGCCGGGATGTGAACTGTGCAGATATAAGGGGTGTGCATGGATTCCAGGCCAAGGGCAGGGGGATGATCAAAGACAACATGACACCCATGCTGGAGTCTCAACTCCACTGCCCCTTCTAAGGGACACTCTTCCAGTTTCTCCAAACCGCACCGCACCTCTAGCCTGGCAGTGATGGACACGGGTGATTAGAAGCTGTGAGTTGGCCCTGCCTCCTCGTCACCGCCAGGGTTGGAGAGCGGCCAGGTGAGGACGATGGCACCCACCTCCACAGTCCTCATGATGGTCCTTCATTCAACACACATCTACAAAGGACCTACTATGTGCCAGGAACCATGGAGGCTCTAGGATACCAAGCTCCCAGACCAGATTCCAGAACATCCGTGCATACAGATTTCTTGGTGCACGAAGCAGCCTCTGCTCTCTTGGAGAGGATGAATAAGCTGAGAAAGGCACAGGGTCACACATCAGCGTACGTGCGGGGGCAGGGAAGAAAATTAAGGGGGAGGATGGGAATAGCGCACAGGGCACCATGGGAGGAGGCGGGGTACTCTGGAGATGAGAATCAGGGAGAAGGGTCTTCCTGAGAGACAGATCCCTGAGCAGGGACCATGAAACCTTCAGGACAGTGAACGCTGGCAGGTTATTGGCTACTGTCAAAGCATCAGCTACAGACATGGGCAGGGCTGTGGGGATGGCTAGTTAGATGTGTATCTTTGCATCTCTCCACCCAAGCACCTTGGGCATAGGATGAGACTTGCTGTTCTGCAGATAACAAGCGCTCTGTCTATACCGAAGTTCTTAACTGAGCACAACTCCAGCGGACCCAAAACTCTCGGGGGAGCCCATCACTTCGCTCCCCTCTCTCGGGGTACACAGAAATCAGAGTGGAGCCTCAGAAACCAAAAGCACTCCCAAGCACAATGGTGGATCATCTTATCTTGGAGCAGTTTCTGTTGATGCTAATGCCCCAAAGAGAAACGACCTTTCCGTCCTAGCAAGGCTGCCTTTTACACAATCTCTGCCATAACCATGCATGTTTGAACCTTTATCCCCAGCCAACTGTGACTTGCATTTCCCTGACTCACTCTTCTCCACACACAGCAGGTTAATGATCTTTTAATGGGTCTGGACATAATCAACAACTTACACAATTACACTTATAATTGCCGTACCCTGTCGCTTTTGCTCACGAGATAAATAAATCCTTAGGTGTTGTCAAGCCTCTCCAGCTGAGAAATTGATGGAACTGTCTTTAATTTGTACCTGTCCAGGAACATCACTTACATGTAAATAGCAACAGCGAATATTACGCATGCCTGGCAGCCATCAGCCCTGGACCCAGGAAGTCAAGGATTTTTTCTATTTTGTTCACTGTGAACCCTGGCACCCAGAGCAGTGACTGGCATGTAGTAGGTACTCAGGACATAGGTGGAGGATAAGCGAGCAGGCGTGCTGAGGTTTGAGAGCTGTACCTGTCGAGGCCCATGTGATACGGTGCCCTGGTGACAACTCAGCAAACCTGAGGCAGGAATCAAGTCCAGGACCACATCAGGCCCTATGAGGAAATGGTCACAAGGCCACACAGTCAGTACAGACGGAGCAGAGGCTGCAGGTCCCAGAAGCCACCCGGCGAGGGGACCAGGTGGAGTGCCAGATGGTGAAGGACGAGAAACAGCAGGCATTTGCCTGCCAGAGGCCAGCTAAGTGTCACCTCTGCTGCTGGTTGTGCAACACACTCAGAGCAGTGGAGGCTGAGGGCCTGAGAGTCCCGAGAGTCCAGATCACCGGGGAGGTGAAAGACGACACGGAGGGTTGGTGGCAGCACTCTGCCGACAGTCAGGGTCATATTTGATCATACGAATGACTAGCCTGGCCACGCCGGTGCTCAATCCGAGTCCTGACGGAAGGCAGCTGGGCACTTCCCGCTGTGCAGACAGGCCCCTGGGAATCCCAGAGCCACTCAGGCTGTGATACTCACAGACAGCTCAGGAGCCCAAGGGGCCCCCGCAGAGTCTACATCGACAGCCTCCTGCCTCATCCTCTCTAGACAGGCACCCAGCAAATGCTTTCAGATGCCAGGCTGCACAATACTGTGCCAGACACTTGGGGTAAGATGGTGAGGAAAATGGACCCCGACCAGCACTTGTGAGAGGCATGAGGTCTCAGCACGGGTCCTCCCTTGTGCATCAGCTTCCCCATTTGTGAGACACGAGCGTGGTGACACTTCCACGTGACATCGCTCCTCCCATTCGTGACGTCACAGCATCCTCACTGCAGCAAGAAAAAACACATCCCCCGCCCCCTCACCACCACCACATCCCACTAGTCCCCACACCCTCGGTCTGCTGGGCCCTGATACATGTAACCGTTCACCCCCAAGACAATGTGTAGCTGGCGTCAGGACCCCATTCGATGAAGGAGAAAATTCAGACTTGAGGCAGCTCTGAGCACCCCAAATCTGAACTTCATCTTTCTGTTAAAGCTATCCCAGTGGCCGGAGCTGTTTTCTGAAGCCCACTCTTCAACTATTTAAAGGCAAGGAAGCTGGGGTGCAGAGGGGCTCGGGAGCCACATCCCCATGATCCCAATGTTCTCAGTCTTTTTTTCCTTTTAATATATTTTTCCTAGTTTTTTTTTTCTAGGTCTTGGTTTGTTATTTAACTTATTTGTTTATTTACTTTTAAATTATTTATTCATTTTCGGCTGGGCAACAAGGCATGTGGGATCTTAATTCCCCGACCAGGGATCGAACCTGCGCCCCCTGCACTGGAAGTGCTGAGTCTTAACCACTGGACCGCCAGGGAAGTCCCCCAGTGTCCTTGGTCTTAAGACAAAGTTTAGAAGAGCAGCGATTCTCACCACTCCCACCAAGACCAACACTCTGCCTCCTCTGGACGCAGGGGCTCTTGGTGAGTTCAACAGGACAGCTTGGTGGACAAGTCTGTCCTTTGCTGTCACGTCTCTAATAACTCTTGAAGAATCTCCAAAGTGCTGGGGAAGCAGAGTGGAACATCCCGCCATGACCCCCGAAGGCCAGGCCGCTGCCAGGAGAGCTCCGCCAGCAGCAGCGCGCTGCCTCACGCCATCAGCGCCAAACGCAGGTCCCCTTCAATTTCAACTGGAGGGAGTGTGGTTGTAAAGGCAGCAGAACGTGCGTTCAAAGACGTTTACACGCACGCTAGCCTCAGCCAGAACAGGACGAAGATGTCAAAAACTCTGTAATAGTCTAATTCTGCAGCCAAAGACTCTGCTGTTTCAACAGATCTCAAGATACATTTCAAGGCTTGTTATAAGTCTTGACAGGTTACAGCTTGTAGCTACTCTGCCTTGTGTATGTGTGTTCAGTTGCTTCGGTCGTGTCCGATGCTTTGGGAGTCTATGAACTGCAGCCCCTGAGGCTTCTCTGTCCCTGGGGATTCTCCAGGCAAGAATACAGGAGTGGGTTGCCATGCCCTCCTCCAAGGGATCTTCCTGACCCAGGGGTTGGACCCCTGTCTCTTAAATCTCTTGAACTGGCAGGTGGATTCTTTACTGGTTCTTCCCAGGGCCACCTGGGAAGCCCAGCTACTCTGCCTTGCCACATACCAATTAAAAAGGCAAGAAATTGGACCACATTCTAGTGGAAACACTGTCTTTTCCTCTCCAAAGCCCGGAGCTGTGAAATTCGGAAACTGCAATTGCAGTGTCTGAGGTTTTCAGAGCCTGGATAGGCCCAAGATCAAGAGCAATCTGCTTTTCAGGGTGGGCCTGGGGTGACTAGGAGCCCAGTGCAAAATTTAAGAGGGCACCAAAAACAATCAGGCATCAAGATAAGTCATGTTTTTGTTTGTTTGGTTGGTTTTGTTTTTCAATGCTTATTAGCATGTGAGATCTTCCCCAACAGGGATTGAACTCATGCCCTTGCACTGAAAGCACACAGTCTTAACCACTGGACCACTAGGGAAGTCCATTAAATCATGTTTTTGTGCAACATTCTGAAAAATCAAGATGAATGCAAAAATTCTATAATGAAAAGAACTGCACGATTTTTCATAAAGACGAGATGAGTAATACTGATTTGTCCTATCGCCTCAAGCTGTGATGTGGCTGGGCTCCACCCAGCTGTCCTATCTCTTGAAGAATGTATTTAACTTCCTTGTACCTTGGCTTCCTCATCTAGAAAATGGAAAGTACAAAAAATACCTTCCCTCAGAGGGTTGCCATGAGGACTGAATGAGACAGTAAGTGTAAAGCATGTAGAGCATAGTGCCTGGCACAGAAATGCTCAATAAATGCTGAAAGCAGCACCCCTATCTCCCACCACCTACTCTATCAATAACATCTCCATCACCATCAATAACACTTCCACCACATCTCCACCAATGACACCTCAATCACCATCACCTACTCCATCAGTAAGGCCTCTACCTCTACCTCTTTCTCAACCAAAAACAACCCCACCACCATCACATCCTTCATCAGTACACTTCATCAATATATTCTCAGTCAATACCACCTCCATCATTAACACCTTCTCCTCCACCATCACTACCCTCCACCTCCAACAATAATACCACCTTCTCCACCTCCTCCCCTATCACCATGAGGAGAAAGATGGAAAAAAACAGACAAGCCCCTTAAACAAACCAGGCTGTTCTGGGCCTTCTGAGATCTTTCCAAGCCCCAATCCACTTCCACTCTGCTTCTCAGTGGAAGAACTACTTCCTGGAACAGTGACTCCCTTCATTACCCACTTCATGCTCAGGTAAGAGACCAAACTGTACTGCTAAAGCGTTTAACACTTAAAAAAAAACCTAATTATTCCTGAATTTTTTGCATCAAGCCAGAAACAGCAAAGACTTCTCCAGCACTCAGCACATGACAGGAACTACTAATACCTGGGGAATGTTTGGAGAATCAAACTCTTCCTACTATATGCTTGCCCTTTTCTGACACTCATCAGCCATGAAATCATGTATGAACTATTCATATGGGGGGGGGGGCATTCAAAGACCATTATATACACTGCATGCACTGACTCTAAATTCTAGTTCCTACAGATTTCAAATAATCAGAAAGCTGAAATAACCAGCTTTTTTTTTTCTTATAGTGTCACATTATATAACTGATGTTCATAATTATGGTCTTGAGGCAAGGCAAGCTCCTTAACTGCCTTCTAAATTATCGAAGATCAAATTATGTTCAGTTGCATTTCAGCGTTAAGTGTATTTTAATTATATTCTCATTCTTGGAAAATTAGTAACCCACATGACTGAAAAAGATGATCAAGGCAGCTTTGTGAATAAAATACTCTGGATAAGGCTCAGATTTCCAGAATGCTCTCACGAACCCGTACTCTGCCATTATCCTAGGTAAATGAGAATTGTTTACAAGCTCTTTTTCCAAAAATAATATGGCCACTTGCAAACAGGTGTCTTAAAGAACAGTATTTTATAATTAAGTGAGGAAACAAAGGAGGGAGGAGAGGCAAGAGAACAGGCGAAGTCAACAACAAGGTTAAACAGAAAACACACATTACAATGTCTCCACTATCAATGGCTCCAGATGAGCCCACATTTGCCTCTGAGCTTCCCAGCAGCCAAGGCAAAGAAGAAAACATGATCAGTGACAGTATTTGTAACATCCATAAGACTTAACTGCGTAGTCAAGAGAATCATTTCTGAGACTTTTAACTCTGAGAAATTTCTCTCACATGGCGATTACTCACATTCTAGATTACTCACATTCTAGGTGAGAGAAATTTCTCACATTATCCACAATGTGTTGTAAGTAGTCACCAATATTCTTACCTATGTGCTTGTAGAAAACACAACGATTTTCAGCAGGCTGCATCTCCTGAAGCCCCAAGGGTGGAGGGCAAAAACTCAAACGTCACTGAAAACACACGGGATAGGCTGGGCCATGGGAACATCAGGGAGGAGTAGGTGGTTAAGGACTCTAATAAGCAGGAAAGTTCGCACAGAGCATCTAAAGGAGGCAGTGGGAACTCCACTCCACCCTGAAACCGTGAACAAACCACTGTGTCCTTGTTTCCAAAGTAAAATGATACAGACTCAAGAGTTAATGACTGGGAAATGTGAAGATGTCAAAACAAAGACTAGCTTTGGGGCTAGGGAACTGGTAACAATTTAGACTGTATTTCTGCCACATAAGAGAACCAACAAACTCCCAGTTTCCTGAAACATAAAGGCCTGACATACATTCCTGAATTGCTTTTATAGGAAGCAGACCCCCTCCAGATGAAAACTGCTGACCACAAGAACACAGACCCTAGACTGGTGGAAACTAGAAGGTTGATGATGATTGAAACTTCATCCTGATGCCAACCAATCCAAGAACTGTCCACGAGCTGGCCACACCCTGCCCCTCGAACACTATAAAACTCCTCACTACGCTCTCCAGGGTGGGTCACACGGTCTTCAGGGCATTAGCTCACTGTGGCCACCTTTGCCTGGCAAAGCAATAAAAGCTACTGTTTGCTATTTCACCCAAAACTCTGTCTCTGCATTTCTATTTGGCACCAGTGAACAGAGGCCGAGTTTCGGCAACAACCTGACAGCTGCTGTGTGTGAATATGGGCCCAGTCGCTCCAGACAATTCAATTTTGTAATTTATGAAATAGTTCAAGCATACAAAGAAAGAAATATCATACATACATAGAGGAAATAAGTAACCGTAACAAAACAAATACCTATGCACCCACTCACTGCCTGTATCACTTAAGATACAGAAACATCCGGTACTTTTAAGAACCTCTCCCCTGTGAGCACTGCACTGACTTCTGTATCTGTCATCCCTTTGGTTTTCTGTGTATGCTAATCACGTCCGACTCTGCGACCCCATGGACTGTAGCCCACCAGGCTCCTCTGTCCATGGGATTTCCCAGGCCAGAATACTGGAGTGGGTTGCCACCTTCTACTCCAGGGGATCTTCCCAACCCAGGGATCAAATCCAGGTCTTGTGCACTACAGGCGGATTCTTTACCGACTGAGCCACCATGGAAGGTTTTTCTGGATGGCTTACCACATAGGTGAATTCCTAATCTACCTCCTCTTCCACTTCACTCCTGTTTCACTCATCTTTATACAAATGTGTTCTGTTATTTGCCACCTAACATTCCTGAGGCCCGTCCACACTGACGTGCACAGCTGAGGCTCGTCCAGTATCACGGCTGTATTGATCTCTATGCCACACCTTTTAAAAGATCTCCTCTCTTGTTGACGGATCACCGAGTTGCACCGAGTCCTCTGTCATTATAAGCAATGCCATGGGCATGGCTGGCTGTGTCCCTCCTGGTGTGTGCAGCCAAGTGGTTCACTAGGGTGCGGCTCAAACCTGGATTTTAACACTGGCCAAAATAATTCAATTTAAAAAGAGCATTTGGGGACTTCCCTGGTGGGCCAGTGGCGAAGAATTTGCCTTCCAATGCAAGAGATTCAAGTTCAATTCCTGGTTGTCCCCAACTAATATCCCACATGCCATGGGGCCACTAAGCCCTCCCACCACAACCACCAAATCTGGGCAACACAACTAGGCAAGCCCTCGTGCCATGATTAAGACTTAGTGCAGGCAAATTTAAAAAAAAAAAAAAAGAACACTGGCCATTATTAACAAAAAATTGCATCAATTCTAAATGTGCAAAGAAGATACACCCATGGGCTACTGGTCTGCAGCCTTCAACACAGACAGTTCCATGGTAAACTGCAAAGGAATAATTCTCTAAGCAGGAAGATGATTAATGCTGCCTATGCTCCTGCCATGAACTGGCTTAACTCAAGGTCAAAGGTATCAAGTGGACAGACCATCTGACCTTCAGGCAAGTGTTTGTGAATATCACTTTTTTAAAAATGAGCTTCTGGAGTCTTTTAGAGGGAACAACATGTGACTTTGTACTCACTCATACAAACTCAGAGGGAAGACATACGGGCTGCTGACCAAGGACAGGTTTGTACCCTTTCAAAGGCTGTCTGTATGCTTTCAAAGGCTGTTGCATTGAAAATCTGACCATCCATTAGCAGGTCACATTGTGCACTATAAATGGCGCTACTAAGCCTCCCACCACTGACAGTGCCTCCGGAGTAGAAATTTGACTTCAATGATAAAAGTTATAAAACTCAGCAGAGAGTATGATGCCAGGTTTGAAAAACTCTATACATTCCAGTCAAAAAACAAGCAATGTGACAGATAATATCTATATTTATATGTCCGTTATGGAAACAAAATGTTGTCCTAACAGATCTTAAAGTGTCAACAGTGATCGTCTCTGGGATGAAAAGCAAGTGAATATTTTTTTAAGTTCTCCTTATCTGTAACTTTTTTCAATGACCCTATGCTACTTTTATTCCTGGTGATACAAGATTGTGACTAATCAAATTACATTGATTTGCAATGGCCACTCTTCTTAAGGGGATTTTCCAGGTGGTACTAGTGATAACGAACCCACCTGCTAATACAGGTGACATAAGAGAAGCAGGTTCAATCCCTGAGTCAGGAAGATCCCCTGGGGAAGGGCATGGCAACCCACTCCAGTATTCTTGCCTGGAGAATCCCGTGGACAGGGGAGCCTGGTGGGCTACAGTCCATATGGTCACAAAGAGTTGGACACGACAGAAGCGATTTAGCACGTATGCGTGCGCGCACACACACACACACACACACTCTCTCTCTCTCTCTCTCACTCTCTCTCTCTCTCTCTCTCTCTCTCTCTCCTAAAGAACCCAGAATGGACCCTCTTGAATTAGGAAAGCTTTGGGAACATGGTTATTGATATTTCTCCCGGCAATCTTGATTCCAGCTTGTGTTTCTTCCAGCCCAGCGTTTCTCATGATGTACTCTGCATATAAGTTAAATAAGCAAGGTGACAATATACAGCCTTGACGTACTCCTTTTCCTATTTGGAACCAGTCTGTTGTTCCATGTCCAGTTCTAACTCTTGCTTCCTGACCTGCATACAGGTTTCTCAAGAGACAGGTCAGATGGTCTGGTATTCCCATCTCTTTCAGAATTTTCCACAGTTTATTGTGATCCACACAGTCAAAGGCTTTGGCATAGTCAATAAAGCAGAAATAGATCAAGATTGCCGGGAGAAATATCAATAACCTCAGATATGCAGATGACACAACCCTTATGGCGGAGAGTGAAGAAGAACTAAAGAGCCTCTTGATGAAGGTGAAGGAGGAGAGTGAAAAAGTTGGCTTAAAGCTCAACCTTCAGAAAACCAAGATCATGGCATCTGGTCCCATCGATCCATGGGAAATAGATGGGGAAACAGTGGAAACAGTGTCAGACTTTACTTTTTTGGGCTCCAAAATCACTGCTGATGGTGACTGCAGCCATGAAAGTAAAAGACGCTTACTCCTTGGACGGAAAGTTATGACCAACCTAGATAGCATGTTTAAAAGCAGAGACATTACTTTGCCAACAAAAGTCTGTCTAGTCAAGGCTATGGTTTTTCCAGTGGTCATGTATGGATGTGAGAGTTGGATGGTGAAGAAAGCTGAGCGCCGAAGAATTGATCCTTTTGAACTGTGGTGTTGGAGAAGACTCTTGAGAGTCCCTTGGACTGCAAGGAGATCCAATCAATCCATCCTAAAAGAGATCAATCCTGGGTGTTCATTGGAAGGTCTGATGTTGAAGCTGAAGCTGCAGTACTTTGGGCACCTCATGCGAAGGGTTGACTCATTGGAAAAGACCCTAATGCTGGGTAGGATTGGGGGAGGGAGGAGAAGGGGACGCCAGAGGATGAGATGGTTGGATGGCATCACCGACTCGATGGACATGGGTTTGGGTAGACTCTGGGAGTTGGTGATGGACAGAGAGGCCTGGCGTGCTGCAGTTCATGGGGTCGCAGAGAGTCGGACACGACTGAGCGACTGAACTGAACTGGGAACATGGTGAGATTTCAAAACATATTCACCCTCAGATGTGATGCCAAGATAGTCCACTGTGCTTTGTAAAAGGCACTGCTTAACAGAAAGCTTCCAAAACGACAGAAGAGCAAATAACACAACTGACAGCAACCTGGTGCTGGGAAAGACTGAGGGCAGGAGGAGAAGGGGGCGGCAGAGGATGAGGTGGTTGGGAGCCATCACCAACTCAATGGATATGAGTTTGAGCAAACTCCAGGAGATGGTGAAGGAAAGGGAAACTTGGCATGCTGCAGTCCATGGGACTGCAGAGAGTTGGACATGATTTAGCAACTGAACAACAACAAAGTGGCAATACTCATACCAACCCTTTGTTCAAGTGTTACCAGTAATAAACATGCATTCTGCCTGGCCCAGCACAGGCACTGAGAACAGGGGCTGATGCTGATAGCACGATGATTCCCTCTTCACCACCACCATCGTCATTATCAAGTAGGAGACTCTTCTAGATCAGGGGCTGGCACATATCTTACCTGCAGGGCAAATCTGGCCCACTGCCAGATTTATAAAAAAATAAAGTTTTATTGGAACACAGCCACATCCATTTGTTTACGTATTGTGTATTATCTGAGGCTGCTTGCACACGACAACAGAAGGGGTGAGTAGCTACAGCAGAGACTATGTGGTCTACCATGCCTAAAATACGTATCATTTGATAGGGAAAAAAAAAAAAAAGACATTTGCCGATCCATGATGGAGAAACTGTGAAGTGCTTATACCAGCAAAGCAAGTTATAATTCTGATGTGTCAAAAAAAAAAAAAAATTGCCAGAAATTTACTTTTCTTTCCCTAGATATATAAAAGCTGTTTGACACAAAGTTTCAGATGCAAAATGGCATTTTAACTGCTGACGGCCAATTTAATCCACTTGATTTCATCACTTTTCATCCAAATTGACCACCACTTTGCTTTAAAGTACACACCATCAAAGCAGCTCAAACCTCAAACACCAGGAAAGGGGTTGTTATGTTATTTACAGAGAAACCGATATCTTGCTCTCCTCCTGAGTTGCAGCAAAGGGCTGGAGAATTTTCCATTAATTTTAAAAGCTTTTAACTACCAAAGCAAAAAAGATTTTTTTTTTTATTTTTTTTTATTTTTTTAATAAATTTATTTATTTTAGTTGGGGGCCAATCACTTCACAACATTGCAATAGTTTTTGCCATACATTGACATGAATCAGCCATGGGTTTACATGTGTTCCCCAAAGGCAATATTTTTGGCATTTAAATCCAGTTTTCTCCACAAAAGGAAAATAATTTCTACATGGTAGGAATTGGGTTGTTACACATTTCATTTAGAGGAGAATTACGGAAGTTAAAAGATTCGTTTTCAGAAGCATTCATCTCATGCACCTGGAAATGAAAGAGCTGGGGCACAGAAGTTGGTCTTTGTAGGAAAAAAGAATTTCCAAGTTTTTGGAAGACTGGCCTCCCTTCTCTCTCTTTACACTGTTAAAAATGGATCTTTTTTTAAAACCACCTGGAGGGCGTGGGGGGGGGGGGCAGAATCAAGAGAATCCAATTTCGATCTCCTTTGCTAAAAAAGTCATATTCTTTGCCCTAAGCATGCCACAGAGCTGTCTGCATGACCCAGAGAAGTTGGATCAGGGTATTTTAAAGGTTCTGTGAAGGGGAAAGAAACTTTTAAGAAGTACCTGTCACTGTGTGTAAAGGAGGCCGACAGCTTGCCCTGGCAAAGCTGGGTTTTCGGTACGGAAATGGAGCCTGTGAGTCAAGTCGAGGAGGCAGGGTGTACTCAGGTCTGTGTTTCGCCGAGTACAGAGGTAAAATGTACCTGTGTCAATGGAAGCGGCAGAAAAAATAGGATGCTGATGGGGAAAAAAATTAGCCACAAAGGATGCTGTGAGACAGAATTGCTTTCTTATAAACAAAACGCAGAGAGCTGTTGGCAACTTGGCCAGCAAAAGTTCTGAGATGGGGAGGAGAGGGGAGGAATGGCTAGGGACTCTGGCAGCCCCTCCAGACAGGATGAGTGAGGATTCTCCTGAGTGTCCAGCTGGACTTCCCTGGCGGTCCAGTGGTTAAGACTCTGTGCTTCCATTGTGGGGGTTGATGATCTTCAGTCACTGGACTGCAGCACACCAGGCTTCCCTGTCCTTCACCATCTCCCGGAACTTGCTCAAATTCATGTCCATGGAGTCGGTGATGCCATCCAACCATCTCATCCTCTGTCGCCTCTTCTCCTCTTGCCTTCGATCCTTCCCAGCATCAGGGTCTTGTCCAGTGAGTTGGCTCTTCTCATCAGGTGGCCAAAGAATTAGAGCTTCAGCTTCAATCTTTCTAATGAACATTCAGGATTGATTTCCTTTAGGATTGACTGGTTTGATCTCCTTGTAGGGGGGTGGGGTGGGGGATGGGGGGGTGCATTCAATTCCTGGCTGGGGAACTAAGATTCTTCCCTTTTCAGCGTGGCCAAAACCCCCCCACACAAAACCTAGAAAGCATCACAGTAAATTCCAAGGGAGGCAGGAGGCAGACTACACTGCCCTGTGGTGAGGTGTGGGGTTCCCTAAAGAGGACCGAAGATCCCACTGCTCCTCATTCTGGTCAGGTCAATCCCAGGACAGGTGGTGCGGAGAACCAAGAAGGGGAGGATGCAGAGACATCGTCTCCCTGGGGCTCTGACAGCACTGGGAGCAGTGGTCTAGACCCAGCGTGGTCCAGAGTGGCTCCAGTGGTGGAAGAAGCTGTCCTCAGCCCTGTGACAGTAAGCCAGAGGGAGGCGAGGAGCCAGCCTGGGGAAACAGGCTGTGGAAGGACCTGGGCTGGCCCAGAGAGGAAGTGTGGACTCACTTCCTAGAAGAGGGTCGGGGCAAGAAGCCACGCCCAGTCATCAGAGACCACGCTTTCTGCGGTCGCCATGGCAGCAGGAGCCAAGGCTGCCCAGGTTCCTACACAGTCGGCAGAGGAGTGATGACCACGGACTTCCTGACCTTGGGTGGAAGGGGCTTGTCCTCGGAAACCAAAACAACGCACCCTCTCTCCCTGCGTGCTTCTACCAGCCCGTCTCGGCCCTGGGGCGCATGGGTTGTTCATCAGGAGTGTCACTGTCGCTCCCCCAGTAGGAAGCAGTGTAAATGATTCCTTGACTGATCTGTAAACATCAGAATCAACATTCCCAGGCTACAGATGAGGACAAGTCCCAGAGGCTGGGTAACAGGGCCGGGAAACATAGCTAGGGCCAACACAGGGACCCTCACAATCTGGCCAATGTTGAGACAAACTACCTCTGCCAGCTCCTTTAGTTCAGATTCAAGGTGATTTTCAACAGGGAGCAGTTATGAGCTTTGGGCCTGGAATTTCACCCCCAGCTCTCCCACCAGTTACCTATGTGACCTGAAACATTAGCCACCTCACCATGCCTCATCTTTCTCCTCTAAAAAACAGAGATAAGAGTAAGACTACTTAGGATCAAGTAAGATAAAGTGCTCAGAAAAATGCCTGGCTCCTGCAAACACAGAACAGACATTAAGCCAGGCAGCTTGAAAAGGATCTGAACCATCACTGAGAAAGACACCTGCCCCCAAGAACAGAATGGTTCACCATTAATTGACACAAAGGATTCTTTGTGCTTTTGATTTTTCAATCCACTCAAACATGCCCCCAAAGTGGATTAAATAAAAATATTCAATTCATTCTTTCTACACAGTCATTGGATCAAGGCAAGTTATTAGCTGGGCTACATAATTCATTTGATTAATTTGCACCGCCAGGAGCCGGGAGAAGCGTCAAAACCCCAAAGTGGTTTCGAGTCCAACTTTGAGTCTATTTTGAGCTTTGGAAGAGTATTCCACTAGAAGACAGTCATAAAATGTGTCAGGAAATAGAAACCACATGCTTAACCTCCAAGGAGCGCTGTCACTTCTCACAGTAACACCTCTGTAAAGGAAGGCACCGGCTGAATGGGGAGGTGGCAGGATCTCAGCCCCTGCTGCCATCGGAATGGACTCAAAAAAAAAAAAAAAAAGAAAACAATTCTGCAGGGGGTGGTGAAAGTGAAATAAAAGTGTTAGTCACTCAGTCGTGTCTGACTTTTTGCAACCCCATGGGCTGTAGCCCCACCAGGCTCCTCCGTCCATGGGATTCTCCAGGCAAGAATACTGGACTGGGTAGCCATTCCCTTCTCTGTGGGATCTTCCCGACCCAGGGATCGAACCTGGGTCTCTTACATTGCAGGCAAATTCTTTACCATCTGAGCCACTGAGGAAGAGGAGTGGGTGGTGGGGAGAAAGAAATCAGACGTTTGGGATCAACATATACATATTAGTATATATAAAAGAGGAAGACAACAAGGGCCTGCTGTAGAGGACAGGGAACTTAACTCAATATCTTATAATAACCTAATGTAAAGCAAACAAACAAACAAACAAACTATATATATGTATATATAAGCTACACTGTAACTAAACCTCAACTGAAAAAAAGAAAACTATTCTACCACTTCTCTGCTGTGTGCCTTAGGATATTCGACTCACCTTTTCTGAGCCTAGTTTCTAACCTCTTGGTATAAGTACTTGAGAGGATGCATGTGATGCCCCTGTCTAGTTTTTGACACACAGTAGGCACTGGATGTGAACATTTGACTCACTGGGAAAGACCCTGATGCTGGGAAAGATTGAAGGCAGAAGGAGAAGGGGGTGACAGAGGATGACTTGATTGGATGGCATCACCAATTGAATAGACATGAATTTGGGCAGACTCCGGGAGATGGTGAGGGACAGGGAGGCCTGGTGTGCTACAGTCCATTGGGTTGCAACAAGTTGGATACGACTTGGCATCTGAACACACACACAGGCACTTATTAAATGGCATCAACTGAATTATTTTGTACTTAGTAATCATTCATTCACTTCCAGGTGAGTGAACCACTTTGGGGGTATCTGACTTATTCCACATAAGAAAGTTGTTCAGATAGATGGTAGCAGCAATGTTCACATACAAACCTGGACAGAGTTGGTCGAACCTTGGCTTTTGCAAGCCTATCACCAGAGCCACTGTGCTATGCGTTGGCCTCTAGGTGCAAGAGGACAGACAGGTGATGGAAAGTTTTAGATCCTTTAGATAAAACAAGCAAGAACATCAAGCTATTTGGAGGCAAAGTCCAAGGTCTGGAGAAGTGCCACTTCTAAAATGATGGACACCCTCAGGCAATGCTTTTCACAGGATGTGTCCCAATCATACCCAAGCAAAACTGCTATTAATACAAATCTTCAAGCTGGAAGTCTTCAGGTACTTTCCTGAGGACCCAACTGCAGAGAAACAAGTCTCTAGCACCACCGGCTTGACCCACAAAACTACACCTTCTTGAGAAGGTCAGAGATGACTGGCTGGGCTTTAGAAAGGAATTTCTATCCAGAGGCTGAAGGCAGAGAGGGGATGGGATGTGTGGCAGTCCACACGTCCTGGTGTCAAGGAGAATCAGATGGGCAGGAGAAAAGGCAAAGGAAAGATAAAGCTGTCCCACTGTACAGAGTGCAGAAAAATAAACATTAATCGTAGCACCTGAAGAGGAAAAGACTCTAAGGAGAATGATAAATGGAGAGTGCTGATAAAAAGAAAACCTGAAGATGTCTGCCTCCGTCTCACTCTATTCTGTATCAGTTAATTGCCTCCTGAGAACTTGGTCAAGCCTTTGCTCATGCTGTGCCTGCAACCTGGATTGCCCTGCCCTTATCTTTCTGGCAATTTCCTTTTCTACCTTCAGAACCCAACTCAGAAATGAACAGTTTCACAATACTGTCTCTGAGACACCCTGAGCCATGCCCCTCCATGATCAGTTCTGATGAATTCCCTCCTTTCCTGTGTGACTTCATTTGATTTCCTGATCACTTGCTACTATTGACTACTCCTTTATGATGCTGACTCCCCTGCCAGGTTGCAAGCCCCCTGGAGCAAGGGAGAGGTTGAGTCATCAATGTATCCACCAATCTGGCACTCATTCATTCATTCGTTCGTTCATGCACACATTTAAACATTCACTCAGCACTGAAGGAGATCTTGGTCACCTGCCCCTATGGCACCTATTTTCTGTCTAGCAACAGTCTCAGTGTTCATTCAGGATCCACCCCACACCCCAGCCTTCATTCTCATGTCTGAACTGGGCTCTTCCGTTGGCCTTGACACATGAGAGGTATCCTGCCATTGGCTGAATAGGGAGAGGGAAGCTAAGCTGGCTCTATCGGAAGGAATTCAAGGCTTTCCCCAGGAATCAAGAAAGAGACTCACTCTTTTTCCCCTGAAATGTGAACCTGGAAGAACTATCTGCCCGGGGGTTATCACAGCCAGCTGTGACCAGGAGGGATAAACCCACCAAAATGATATCAACCCAGACATGGTAGAGGTAAGGAAGAGAAAGAGACAGACAGACAGAGACAGGAGCCCAGTAACAGAGCTCACACGCCAAGATTCAGCCACACCTAAAGCCAAACTCTCCCTTCAACCAAGAAATTCTCCTTCTAGGCAGAATCAGGGTAGGCTATGCTCTGCTGTAATAACAAGCAAACCCTGATATTTTAGCAGCTGCACAGATATAGTCTATTCCTGCTCTCCCAAAGTCTGCAGCAGGCCTGGCAGCATGAGGAGGCCAATCCCTTCCAGGTGGTAACTCGGGGATCCAGGGGAGCATCACCCCATAGCTACACAGAGGGAGCACATGGCTCCCAGGGCCTTCACAGCAAGGACAACGAGAACAAAGGGAATTCATACCAGCTTTCTCTGCTTCAGCCTTGGAGGGCACTCATCACTTCTCCTTATAGCTCATCGGCCAGAACGAGTCCCATGGCCCTAGTCTAACCTAAGGGAGACTGGGAAACGCACCAGCCCTGCTCATCCAGGGGGAGAGAAGTGAGACAAGCTTGATGAACACCCAGCACAGTCTCTGCCACCACGGGATCAGCCATGCTGTCTGTCACCTGCAGCCAAAAGACTCCGAAATTCTATCAGTGCCAGCTGGGTGCCAGGGACCACAGGAGACGCTGGGACCACAAGAGTGAGCAGGACGATGCAGGAGCTGCCACGGCGGAACTCACAGCACAGTGAGAGGTGGGGGGCAGGGGGGGACAAGGGAAACAAGGACAGACAAGACAGCAAACACGTAACACGGCACAGTCAGGACGAGGAGTGGAGACGTGGGGCGGGGTGGCGGAGGGGTGGGATGGAAGAGGGTAGTAGAAATAAGACACCTAGGGATAACAACTCGGCCTTCAGGAGTGCAGAGGGTGGCTGGGGAAGATTTCTCAGACGAGTTCTGAAAGCTCAGAAGTCAGGAAAATGGGGAGGGGTGGGAATAAGGAGAAAGAACAGGGTTCCAGATAAGAAAACAACACATGGAAAGGTCCAAAGATGAGTGAGACCACGTGCATCTGGACACTGACACCAGCTCATGGTGAGTTGAGAAATATGGGCAAAGAGGAAGGCAATAGCCGTGGCATACAGCGTCTCCCAGTAACATATGAAAAGGGGCTACACCAATGTTCACTGCAGCACTGTTTACAGTAGTCAAGACATGAAAGCAATCTCAGTGTCCATTGACAGAGGAATGGATAAAGCAGATGTGGCATGTATGTACACACACATATGTATATATACATACATATAGCGGAATATTACTCATCCATTAAAAAGAAATAATGCCATTTACTACAACCTGGATGGACATAGAGACTGTTGTACTGAGTGAAGTTAAGTCAGACAGAGAAGGAGAAATATCAGATGACATCCCTTATATGTGGAATCTAAAAAGAAATGATACAAATGAACTTTATGAAAGAGATGTTTCTGACAGAGAACAAATTTATGTTTACCCAGGGGCAAAGACAGTTAGGGAGTTTGGGATCAACATGTATACTCTGCTATATTTAAACTATATAACCAACAAAGACCTGCTGTATTAGCACAGGAAACTATGCCCAATGTTATGTGGCAGCCTGGATGGGAGGGGAGTTTGGGGGGAAAATGGATACATGTATATGTATGGCTGAGTCCCTTTGCTGTCCACCTGAAATTATCACAACATTGTTAATCGGCTATAGTCCAATATAAAATAAAAAGTTTTAAAAAGGGAGGGGGG
The DNA here is from genome assembly GCF_054371585.1 of Giraffa tippelskirchi. Classification (NCBI taxonomy): domain Eukaryota; kingdom Metazoa; phylum Chordata; class Mammalia; order Artiodactyla; family Giraffidae; genus Giraffa; species Giraffa tippelskirchi. The sequence goes on from NC_137287.1 coordinate 30,411,028, forward strand.
ACTACATTTAACCAATTCAAAGGGCAAAGAGGAGCCACTGGAATTTTAAGCTGGGGGATAGCCCTGGGGTAGTTTTTCGTTATTCCATCCACGTGCATTAAACTCACCACCTCCCTCCCCCCAACTGAGCATCTGTCTGCCCCCATCCCCGCACTTCCAGTTTCCATGGCTCCCCACTGCTCAGGACAACCTCTAGATGCTCGTGGTGGGTGGATCCACATGGGATAGCCCTGCCCCTTCCCCTGGCACCTCCTCGACACGGAGCCCAACCCTGACAGCACAGTGCTTCCTGCACCCCTCCACCCAGACCACACAACTCCTCCCCAGGAGGCAGCTTCATGAAGCCACTTCCCACCTCAAGAAGGAAAGCAAATATGAAACACACCCAAAATAGTGCAGGTCTGAAAAGCTGAAAACCAGCCACCATAATTACAAGTATTTTTATCCCTTGCCCAAAAAGGAGTAGCAGATCATTTTGCAAGTGTCTCTCTCTAAGGAGCTTCATCTGTTCCATCTCAAGTGCTGCAGGCTCCAGAGACGCCACGAGGCTGGAGCAGGAACAGAGCCAAAGAGAAATCCCAGGGTGGAGACATGGAGCGAAAGCAAGGCCTGCGGTATCATCTTCCATGGAGGGCAGGGGCCACACCACAAGGGCAGGGATGCGCGAGAGCTAACAAGGCTGCGATGTGGGCACGTCCGCCCAGGAGCCGGGCTGTCACCTGCCACTCAACACCCCCAGCCAACTGCACTGAGTGATGGAGGGCCGGAGACCTGCAAGAGAGAAAGAGGTCCCCCTCGGCGAGAAGGGCGCGCTGCCCCAAGTGGAACCTTCCCCTCTGCTACCCTGGGAGGGTCGCCTGAGCACAGGAACAGCTGGGGACACACGATGAGCACAAGAGGCATCAGAAGAGGCCATCTAAGCCAGCACTGGGGCTTTCAGCAGAGACTGTATCAGCCACAATTTCTTCCTATTATCCCTCCTCATCCCTTCATTAAGTCCCTCAGGCTTGACAAGCTCAGAGCTAGCATGCTGCTGGGCAACGCTTTCATCGCCGTCATCCCCCTTAGAGTTAAAAGTTGAACCAGCCAGCTAGGAAGGCCTGGTTCCTGCTTCTACCTAACATCATGCGGAGAGCACTAACTCTGGAGTTAGACAGCCAAGGCCACAACCTCATTCAATACGTGAAGCCCAGTGACTGCGGGCAGGTGGTTTGTCATCTCCACGCCTCAGTTCCCTCATCTGTAAAGACACAGCTACAGTTTTTCAGTAGTCATGTACAGGTGTGAAAGTTGGACCATAAAGAAGACTGAGCATTCAAGAACTGACATTTTCGAACTGTGGTGTTGGAGAAGACTCTTGAGAGTCCTTGGACTGCAAGGAGATCCAAGCAGTCAATACTAAAGGAAATCAACCCTGAATATTCATTGGAAGGACTGAAGCTGAAGCTCCAAGACTTTGGTCACCTGATGCAAAGAGCCAACTCATTAGAAAAGATCCTGATGCTGGGAAAGATTGAGGGCAGGAGGAGAAGGGGGTGATAGAGGATGACAGATGGTTGGATGGCATCGCTGAGTCAATGGACATGAGTTTAAGCAAACTCCAGGAGAGAGTGAAGGACAGGGAAGCCTGGCATGCTGCAATCCATGGGGTCGCAGAGTCGGACACCACTTGGTGACTGAATAACAACAAAACATGCAGCAAGCATTAAATCAGACAGTCCAACGTGACACAATGAGCACAGGGCCGAAAAAGAGAATAAGCCCTCAACTCACTCTTATCATCATTGTCGCCAATGTCGGGGCTTGCTTTTCTCTAAGAAAATGTCACCAAAAGCCTAAGAGAGGTCACAGAGTACGAAGCACATAATAGACCCTCACAAAACACTGGGGGGAGAAATTCTCCAGGACCAACAATCTAATTTCTCCCACGAATAAACTTCAACTAAAGACTAAATGGAGAAGGGACTTTCCTGGTGGTCCAGTGGTTGAGAATCTGCCTTCTAGAGCAGGGGGTGCGGGTCGGCTCCTTGGTCGGGGAACTAAGACCCTAGATGCCGCAGGGCTACTAAGCCCGCACACTGCAACTACGCATCACAATGAAGACCCACGGCAGCCAAAGTAAAATAAAAATAAATAAAATCAATTAAAAAAAAAAGCAGGGAGAGGAGAGAAAAAACAGTTGGGAAATCTGTAGATTCAAAGAGGCTGAAGCGGTCTATTAACAGATCATGATGTGTGGATGGACCCCGCTTGGAACCCTATTCAAGTGTTTGTTTGAAGTGAAAATGTGAACACTCACCAGATATTTGATAATGTTAAGAAATTATTGCTAATTTTTTGGAGTGATATCACAGGATTTTCTTTTTTCTTTTAAAAAGCAGAAGGGTCCTTATGCTTTATTAGAGACACTTTCCCAAATAATTTGGGAGGAAAACCACACTGTGGCTTGGATGAGCCTCAGTGTATCAAAGAGCAGCTGGGGAAGGAGGGGGAGGTATGGACAGAGCCAGACTGGCCGTGACTTGGCCACCACTGCAGCTGGGCAATGGGTACCTGAAGGCTCATTATATTCTTCTGTCTATTCTTACATTCGAAGTTTCCATAATAAAAATATTTTTTCAATAGGGGAAAAAAAACTGAAGAAGAAAGAATATATTTATGTACATATATTCACACACATACACATACATACCTGTATGTATAACTGAATCATTATGTTGTACACCTAAAACTAACAAGATATTCCAAATGAACTGTACTTCAACTTTAAAAGATAGGATATTTCTTTTAAAAAATACAAAAAACAAGTACTTTGAAAAAATGGACTGCCTATGACCTTTATCACGGAACTAGCTCATCCATGAAGAAGAACAAAAGAGCCTCTTGATGAAAGTGAAAGAGAAGAGTGAAAAAGTTGGCTTAAAGCTCAACATTCAGAAAACTAAGATCATGGCATCCAGTCCCATCACTTCATGGCAAATAGATGGGGAAACAGCGGCTGACTTTATTTTTTGGAGCTCCAAAATCACTGCAGATGGTGACTGTGGCCATGAAATTAAAAGACACTTACTCCTTGGAAGGAAAGTTATGACCAACCTAGACAGCATATTAAAAAGCAGAGACATTACTTTGTCAACAAAGGTCCGTCTAGTCAAGGCTATGGTTTTTCCAGGGGTCATGTATGGATGTGAGAGTTGGACTATAAAGCTGAGCAAGGAAGAATTGATGCTTTTGAACTGTGGTATTGGAGAAGACTCTTCAGAGTCCCTTAGACTGCAAGGAGACCCAACCAGTCCATCCTAAAGGAGATCAGTCCTGGGTGTTCATTGGATGGACTGATGTTGAAGCTGAAACTCCAATACTTTGGCCACCTGATGCAAAGAGCTGACTCATTTGAAAAGAGCCTGATGCTTGGAAAGATTGAGGGCAGGAGGAGAAGGGGACGACAGAGATGAGATGGCTGGATGGCATCACCGACTCGATGGACATGAATTTGAGCAAACTTCGGGAAATAGTGAAGGACAGGGAAGCCTGGTGTGCTGCAGTCCGTGGGGTCGCAAAGAGTTGGATACAATTTCATGACTGAACACACATAAGAAATATACATTTGGTCTTGGGCCACAGTTCTCAGTTCACAGCTCCCAAAACCCTTAGAATTTCCTAAGTGTTGAAAATGAAAAAGGCAGCTTTTGTTACGTCAATGAGGTGACTTTCAGAATCACCTAATGATGGGGGCTAGGAGCCAGAAGAACCGACCCCAGTGATTAGAGGGTTAGAACTTCCTGTCCTACCTCCTGGCCTCCAGGGAGGGGAGAGGGGCGAGAGGTTGAGTCAATCATCCATGGTCAATGATTTTATCTCTCCTGCTCTAAAATGAAGCTTCTGTTTTTAATGGACAGGACAGGGTTCTAAAAGCTTCCAGGCTGGTGAACACATGGGTCTGGCAAGAGCAGAGTGGCTGGAGAGGGCATGGATGCCCTATACTCTTTCCCCATATCTTATCCTATGTGTCTCTTCCGTCCGGCTATTCCTAGTTTACATTGTTCTACAATAAACCAGATATCTAGTGAGTAAAATGTCTGAGTTCTGTGAGCCACTCTAGCACATTAGGGCTTTCCTGGTGGCTCAGATGGTAAAAAATCTACCTGCAATACAGGAGACCTGGGTTCAATCCCTGGGTTGGGCAGATCCCCTGGAGAAGGGAACGGCAACCCACTCAAGTATTCTTGCCTGGAGAATCCCATGGACAGAGGAGCATTGCGGGCTACAGTTCAAGGGGTCGCAAAGAGTCAGACACAACTGAGTGAGTAGCTCGCACACGCATGCTCGCACACACACACATGCACACACACATCTGTTACAGATAGGGCTTCCCAGGTGGCGCTAGTGGTAAACAATCCTCCTGCCAATGCAGGAGATGCAAGGGTTTAATCCCTGGGTGGGGAAGATCGCCTGGAGAAGGAAATGGCAACCCACTCCAGTATTCTTGCCTGGAGAATCCCATGGACAGAGGATCCTCACAGTCTACAGTCCACTGGACTACAAAGAGTCAGACATGACTAAGCGGCTGAACACATCTTTTATAGATACAGCTTGAAATACTTAGGGGTGGAATGATATGAAAACTCAAAATACCACGAGAAACTGGAGAGTAGGACAAGACAGAGATGAAGCAAGTCTGGCCAGGAGTTATTATATCAACTGCTGAAGCCAAATTATGGGTGTTTGCAGGCTGGTGAAACTCTTCCATTTTGGTACCTTTCTAAAATAAAAAGATTTTAAGAATTCCTTGGAGATATGGCCTTGTTAGTCATTCACACTTTATTGAGAATTATCCCTAGCCCTCCAGAAAGCATTCCTCACCAGTCTTCATTCACACATAACAATTGCACTTCAATACCCAGTTTTGAAGGGTGAGCAATCTTTCTTCCCCTTAGGAATTGAGAGCATAGTCTCAATCCACCCACCCAGCAACATGGAATATTAAAACACCAAAAAACCCCCACATCAAATGCTTCATTTTGAGGAACAGTTTAACGGAGATCTCAGCTCAGAGTTTGGTATTCTGAGCCCTTACACAGAACCCAGGCTTTTATTTAAAAGTCTGTTTTTGTTTGTATAAAAATGACTCTCAGATCCATCAAGAGTGTTGGAACACATTGGTGACGATTTATGAAGCCAGTACTGCTGGTGTAACTTCTCCCAAGGTCCTGGCTGCTTCAGTAACTCTTCCGTTTTATTAAAATGATGATCACATTCACAGTTATCCACAGCATGTGATTATGAATGTATTTTTTACCAGCTTGATGCTTAAGCTTACTTTTCCATTAATAGTAACTCTGCCTTTATAATGAGAACAAATGCCACTAATACACATTCATTTTACCCATGAGCAAAAATTCAGGGACTAACTACATTCACACAGTAAATGATAAGTATCCTATAATTTGAAAAATCAATCAACAGCTAGCTGAGTCCTTCCACACAGGAGGAAGTAAAGATCTGTTTGCTGAGGACGGACTGGCAGCATCGTACACAGCACACAGGCAGGCAGACAGCGGGAAAGTGGGGGCTGTGAGCAAGGCCTAGGACAGCGTGGAGAAGGCAAAACAAAGGAGCCTGGACAGACAGACAGGAAAGGGAAAGGCATCTGTGCATCGCAGACACTTACAAAGCTTCATATCAGCTAAGGCAGCAGTCCCCAACCTTGCTGGCACCAGAGATTGGTTTCACGGAAGATAATTTTTCTACAGACAGGGGGCGAGGGGTGATGATGGTTTGGGGATGATTCAAGTGCGTTACATTTACTGTGCACTTTATTTCTATTATTGTTACATCCGCTCCACCTCAGATCATCAGGCATTAGATTGCAGAGGTCGGGGACCCCTGAGCTAAGGTACTTCGGAGGTAAGTAACAGAGACAATTCTAACCTGAGCTACAAAGGAATTACTGTCAACAGTCAGGAAATTGGGAGAACTCGGCCCAGAGAAGGAAATGAAGCCAGAATAGCTTTGGCCAGTTCACACAGCAACAAATAGAGAGTCACCAGGACCTGGTTGTTGAATAAATGGCCTCTCAAGCATTCTTGGAGAAGGCAATGGCAACCCACTCCAGTACTCTTGCCTGGAAAATCCCATGGGTGGAGGAGCCTGGTAGGCTGCAGTCCATGGGGTCGCTAGGAGTCAGACACAACTGAGAGACTTCACTTTCACTTTCATGCATTGGAGAAGGAAATGGCAACCCACTCCAGTGTTCTTGCCTGGAGAATCTCAGGGATGGGGGAGCCTGGTGGGCTGCCATCTATGGGGTCGCACAGAGTCGGACATGACTGAAGCGACTTAGCAGCAGCAGCAGCAAGCATTCTTAGTCAATTTGGAAGCTAAAGCTCCAACTGCCATGGCTCAGGTCACAGGCCTGCCCCCGGGCCAAAGGAGAGCAGGGTTTACCCCCTGACTGAGACAGCAAGACATGGTGGGGCCACCATTCCTCCGAAGAACATCGGCACAGAAGGGACAAAGCAAGCACAAGGGAACCTCCTGTCCACTCCAGGCACTGAACTGGATTCTTTACATTTAATCCTCAAAGCAACCCTACCAGTAGCTATTACCTGCCCAATTTTACTGACAGCAACACTGAGGTGTAGAGAGGTCAGGTGACCTGCTCAGGGGTACACGGTGGTGAGGGGGCCAAGCTGAACTCAGTCTGATGCAGGACACCTGTGCTCTCCAAGCCACCAGGCTACAGGAGGCGACGTGGGTCCAAAGTCTGAATGCCACCAACATTCTCCATTTTTCTTGATGGCAACTGCTAGGAAAAAAGTGGGAAATGAGTCCAAACCAAGAGAATTGTATTTGAAAGTGTTAAAGAAGAATCTTAGAGCAGATCTATCTTGGACACGTCCAGTATCTTTTATCCTCAAAGCCCTTGATGAGAACAAATCCATTTCCTCTGATGCTGAGATCTTCAGGAGGGATGGGAAGCGGACAAAAGAAATTTCTGAGCATCATCATTGACAGTCCCAAAGAAAAGGGGAGGAACATTTAAGAAGCTCCAATCAGACACCCAAACTGCAAAACTGCTGAAGACAAGGCTCAAGGAGCCCATGAGGCAGGTGTCACTCTATGCCTACACCTCTGGCCCTTCCAACCTGTTTCTTAATGATCATAACAGACATGTCTTCCTCACCCCCCACCCAGACCGGGAGCTTCCCCAGAGGCAGTTACTGTGTCTTGTTCACCTGTGTAACCTACACCGATGAGCCTTGGTTATACAGATGCTTCCCACGGATGAAACATCAATGACTTTGCAATCAAAAGTGAAGGAAAACTCGGTCTAGGGAAGAAGATGCCATTTGAGGAACATCTCTGTTTCAGACTCACATCTCTGTTGGCTCACTTTCTAGAGTCATCAATTCTACTGCTCCGGGGGGAAGGGAAGATGCTGAAGGTGGAGAATAGGAAGCTGAAGGCTGGACACCCAGGAAGGACTCAGTAAATATGTGCTAGGTGAGTTGGTATCACCCATCTGTCACTCAAAGTCCCCTCCAGACTCCCCAAGCTAAAACTCCCCCTAAAACTGACCATCAGAAAAACATGTGCCTCCTCCAAAGAGCCCTGATTCCTCTTATTAGATATGGAATCCCGTCCACCAGGATGCTCTGAGTGGAAGGCGTGCCCTCTACAACTCCCTCTCTCACCCTGAGCGGTGAGAGAAGTCCATCTATCATTCTTTGAACATGACCCTGAGTAGCTGAACCCACTTGATTGCCTGTTGTCCCATTAAATACATATAAAGCTCCTACTGTGTGCTGGAGCCGAACTGGGCAATGAATATACCCTGAAAAGTCAACAGCCACAGGTCGCCAGAGGAGCTCCCAGCCTGGCATTCTCCTGCAAGTTGCTTCAGAAGCAGGTTGGTACCAGAGCAGATAGAACAAGTTTCTTCCGCATGTGGTAAGTGAGAGTGTGAGCGAGACCCCCTCCAGCAGGTTCAAACCACACGTCTGTCAGCTACCTTTGAGAAGCCCCCTCATCTGCCTCCACACCTGACTCAACAGGACCACCGACTAGCCTTTCTCTTCAAAGACTCTTTTCCTCAGGGAGCCCGGCCTTCCAGTACACAGCAGAAAGATGGGTCTGGGCCCTAGGGCTAGACAGCCTGAGGGATTCGAACTCAGCCCTGCTTCTTATCAGCTGAGGAATCCCAGACAAGCTACTTCACGTCTCAAAAAATCTCATCAGTGGACAGTAGCTTCCTCAAGGAACTCAGCTGAGGACCGCGAGGGTTCATAGACGTGACGCCTCAGCACAGTAAGCAGAATTGAAAGTGTGTGCTGCCAGCAAGCTGCCAGGATTACCGCAGCTCTTACAGGATGTTTGATATTAGTATTCTTTCCTGCCAGATTAACCTACACCTGCCAGGACTCTCTTCCATCCTGTTTTCAAAAGTTGACCATCACAGGGTGTCAGGAACTATCTTTGCACACTCCTTCCGGTCCGGGGCCCCTGCATCTCACCAGCCACCATGTATGGTGTTGCTCTGGGTTCTGAGCTTTCGGTGCAGCTGTGTGCAGGTGGGTGGAATGGTTTTTATGCTTTGAAAGACACCTAGAGAAAGAAGGTTCGGGAACTTCCATTTCATTGGGATGAATCAGAGGAGAGTCATTCAATTGTTGGGGTGTTTTAAATAGTCCTATTACTTCAAACGAAACGTTCTTACTGCTTTTGCCCTTTTGAAATGGAAAGAGCAGCATGTGGACTCTTCCCCCACATCCTTTCGTTACTCCACTCCAACGTGTGCTTACAACTCTTTCTTGGTAAAAACCAACCCATTAATAAAATGACAGACAAGCATCACGAAGAATGGGCTTGATTAAGGCCAACAGAGGGTTGGCAAAAGTCGTGATAAAATGCAGCTTGAAGGCTATTCACAAGTGAAAGATGGCTGACAGGACCTCACTTTGCAAACAAAAACAATGAAAAATCAATGCAGGGTAGTGAATGCCATGGGAGGACCATCTCCTCTCCAACCTCGCCTCTCATCAAGCTCACTGACCAGAGACACTGACTCCTCTTCTCCCAGGGGTAACAAAGACATGGAGAAGGTTTCAGGCTGGCACGATAAATCTTCTACCCCGACTGCCACTCCCTCTGATGTAGGAGTTCAACACCGATCTCTCTCGCAGGCAACAAGAGCAACAATGTCAGGGAGTGGGACGCCAACTTCATATCAGACACCTAGATCTTTCCCGCCCGTCAATGCTGGAACACAGTGAGGTGGTAAGACCCTCTCACAGTCACAGTGGGTGGGGACAGGGCACCCAATGAACACTGAATCAACCTACCAACTACCGAGCAGTCAACCCATGAACAAAAGGTGGTGTTTCCTCAGTGGGTCAGGCAGTTACTTCCTCCTGACTCCCTTTCAAGCTCGAGCTTCCGATGAGCATGTCAGCACCCCAGATTGCCACCCCAGGCCCAGAGTCCAAAGGAATCCAGGGACACAAGCGCCGGTCTCTATACTTGGCGGGTCTGACGACATCCTTATAAGTGGACACCGTGTCCTGGTCTCCCTGAAGGGACAGACACTCCCAACCCCTTTCCTTCTGGCCAGAACCCTTCATCCTTCCTAGCTCAGTGGCTCTTCAATCACTCAGCAACCAGAGATGTCCCTGTCCCAGGAGAATTTCAAATACTTTCATTCAAGGACTATTTAGCTAAAGTCACCACTTGGCAACAAATGATCAGTGAGAATACAGAGATGAAAGAGAGCCTCTGCCACCCAGAGACTCAGAGTCCGCCAGCTCCTGAGGGTAAGGGGCTCGTTCCTCTCTCCACCGGGGCTTTCCGCCACCAGCCAACTCTGGTCTCATGACCCCACAGAATGAGGATCCACGGATGGGCGTGGTAGTGGCAGAGACCCTCCAGGTGTTAGGAGAACCACTGACCGAAACCACCCACCCTGGCCAGGCCCCGGTAGTAACTCACCTGCATGAGTTATCTTAAGCAGGAGGTCCTGGAAAGGAACACGGAACTAACAAGCTACCACCAACTGGAAGAATTCGGGAAAGGTCAAAAGGAAAGAGGAGACACCAGCCCACAAGTCCCACCAACCTTCTAAAATGCTTCCCACTGGAATCCTTCTTGGCTAAGTGATGCGCATGCCACCAGGAAGGTCCCAGAGTCAGAGAAACTGGCCAGAGACAACCCAGAAACTAACCACATCATGTGATTCTAGCAGTCCACTGCATCCACATTATCCCATTTCTCAGCACAAAGTTGTATGTGATATTCTCTTCTGTTTTAAATATTCTCCAAATCCAAGGGTACAATTGTTTTCTTATTCTTCACATGATATGTTTCTCTCTTACCACAGGTTTCTCATTAAATGATACCTTTCAAAGAACCACGTCTTAGGGTTCTATATCAATTACAACCATTTCATGTTTTGTTTGTTGGTGAGGGAGGTGGGGGGGAAGTGTCCACTGGTTGTTTTGCGAACATCTATCTAACATGCTAGGCCCATGTCTGAAAAGTCCTCTAGGCAACCAATGTCAGGGATACACATCGACGCAATCAGCCTTACCTCAATGAGCTTTCTTTCATAGGAGCTTGCAAGTTCCTCGGCGACTTCTCCAGGTTTCTGCTCAGGGACTGTAACTTCTCCATCAACATTCCAAAGATTTGGGACAACTTTTAGGAAAAAAAAGACTTCCATAAGTAACTTAATCAACCATAATTTCCTCAATTAAAAAAAATTTTTTTTCTTCTTTTCCAAATGGCTTCTCTGGAAAGAAAGCTCTTGCTAAAGAAGAAAAAAAAAAGAAATCACAATTACTAACTACTTCTACATTGCATCATTTTCACACAAGTACAATAAAGTGAATGATAAGCTGTATTTAAAAATGGAATAACTGTCCTCGAGATAGACGCACAGAAGTCTAGCAAACGATCTTGTCGCTACTTTCCATTTCAGGGGAAACAGATGATGCTTTGGCAAAATATAAGAGCCTACATACGCATCTTCTATGTTGGTTAATTTTCTTTTTCTTCAACAAAAAAATTTTTCAGGGAGGTAGTACCTGCCTACAGCATGAAGTGAAATGGCAGTAGGGCTGCTAAGGTAGCATTTAGAATCAAGGAAGCTTCTGGAAAAACTCCAAAGCCAGTGCACAATGACAATACAAAGACATCTCCACGAGATACTGGCTCTCAGATCAGCACAAGAATTAGCACAGTATTGTAAGAAACCTTCACACTGTTCTCCATAATGACTGCAGCAATTTACATTCCCACCAATGGTGTAGGAGGGCTCCCATTTTCCCTCACCATCTTCAGCATTTGCTATTTGTAGACTTATTGATGGCCATTTTGACTATTGTGAGGTGTCACCTCATTGTAGTTTTGATTTGCATTTCTGTAATAATCAGTGATATTGAGCTTCTTTTCATGTGCCTGTTGACCATCTGTGTGTCTTCTTTGGAGAACTATCTGTTTAGGTCTTCAGCTCATTTTTGATTGGGTTGCTCTTTCGATATTAAGCTATATGAGCTAAAAATATAGTTACCATAGGATCCTGCAAGTCTAGATCCTAGGCATCTACCCAGAGCAATCTTTTAATTTGAAAGGATACATGCATCCCAATTCACAGCAGCATGATTTACAACAGTCAGTACATGGAAGCAACCTAAATGTCCATTGGCAGATGAATGGGTAAAGAAGATGGGGTACATATACACAATGAATTACTATTCAGCCATAAAAAAAGGAATGAAATAATGCCATTTGCAGCAACATGCATAGACCTAAGAGATTTCATACTAAGTGCAATAAGTCAGACAAAGAAAGACAAATGTCACAGGGTATCATTTATATGTGGAATCTAAAAAAATAAGGCACATGAACTTCTTAGCAAAACAAAAATAGATTGACAAAGAAAACAAACTTATGGTTACCAAAGGTGGTAGTTCAGTTGTGGGTATATCAGGAGTTTGGGATTAACATATATATATATATATATATATATATATACACATATATATATACACACACACATATATATATATGACTATATATAAAATAGGTAAACAACAAGGGCCTACTGTATAACACAAGGAGCTATACTTAATATCTTAAAATAACCTAAAATGGAAAAGAATCTGAAAAGAAAGATATGTATGTACAACTGAATCACTCTGCTATATACTTGAAGCTAACACAACATTGTAAATCAACAACACTTCAATAAAAAAAATCTGCACAGTAGATGCCCATGGAAATTGCTTCTATGATAGAAACTGATAAAATACAATAGAAATAGATAAAACCTGGAAAAAAGCCAGGTAATTTCAAGATAAGTAGGAGAACAAGAGTAGGAAAAACAGCTGCACAAGCAGTTGAGAAGATTCAGTGGTGTGAATTTAAGACTGCAGACTTGCCCAGGGTCTGAAAACAAGCATCAGGGATGCAGAGGCTTGTGTGTCCTGAGATGAGACTCCTGGATGCTCCAATCAAGTATGATGAGACGGCAATGAGGCAAAAAAGGAAGCCAAGCCTAGTCCTCCAGCCAATGGGATGTGGGAGGCACAGATGCTGGTCAGGCATTCAGGGAGAAGTCAACAACAGGGAAAGACTGAGCAAAAATGGGAGTGGCTTCTGGGCCTGAACTGATCAGTGGCTCTGCCTTCAGCCCTTCATGGAGCCTCCACCAGGCTACAGCTGGTCCGGGCATCTGAGGGACCATACAGAACATGCTGGAATAAAACCATAAGGGATTTCCCATCAGGAAGCTTCCATAAGCCTCTTATCCTTCTCCATCAGGAGGCAGACAGAATGAAAACCACAATCACAGAAAACTAACCAAACTGATCACATGGATCACAGCCTCATCTAACTGAATGAAACTATGAGCCACGCTGTGCAGGGCCTCCCAAGATGGATGGGTCATGGTGGAGAGTTCTGACAAAACATGGCAAAATACAGAACAAAAGAGGAAAATATGAATTACCAAGTGAGAAGAGCTCAAGAAAGAAAAAATAAAATAACAGAGGAGGAGGAAATTAAGACTCAATTCACAAAATGTCCCAGAACCAAAATGTCCGAGACCTGAGTGTTGAGGTCGAAGAGCTCTGTAAGAATGAGCTCTATGAGGACAAGCTTGACGATGAGAGATGGTCACATGCTAACAGTGAAGTTCCAGAACGCAGGAGACAAAGATGAGAGGGTATAAATGCCCAGAGTGGAAGGAGAACTTTTACACAGGATAAAAAATTGGAAATGGCCTAGGAGTTCTCAACAGCATCAGTGTAAGCTAGAAAACAATAAAGTGCTATCTTCAACATCCTGAGAGGAATGCTTTTCAACCTAGAATTACTTACAGAGCTAAACCATGTGAGAAATGCTAACGACGTTTGTAGACAAGCAACCTCTCAAAAATTTTATCTCCCACCCAAAGAAGAGAAGAAATCTAAGATGAGGAACACAGAGATGTCAATATATGGTGGATCCAACACACAAGTGAGTTTGAGAAAATCCTTCATGACAACCAAAGTGGAAGAAACCCACAGGGCCATCATGGATAAATGGATAAACAAAGTGTAGTGTGCCCACACAATGGATCATTGTGTTCAAGTGTGAAAGTGAAAGTCGCTCAGTCGTGTCTGACTCTTCGCAACCTCATGGACTCTAGTCCATGGAATTCTCCAGGCCAGGATACTGGAGTGTGTAGCCTTTCCCTTCTCCAGGGGGTCCTCCCAACCCAGGGATCAAACCCAGGTCTCCTGCATTGCAGGCGAATTCTTTACCAGCTGAGCCACAAGGGAAGCCCAATGGATTATTATTCAGCTTTAAAATGGAATGAAGTGCTGACCCATGTCCCAGTATGGAGGAACCTTGAAAACATGATGCTGAGTGAAACAAGCCAAACTCAGAGGCCTCAAACTGTATGATATCATGAAATGTCCAGAGTAGGTACTGATTTCCAGAAGTTGGGAGGAAGGAGTGATGGGGAGTGATTGCTAATGAGTACTGGGTTTCTTTTTGGGGTAATAAAAATGTTCTAGAAAATGACGATTGGACAATCTTGTGAATGTACCAAAAAGCACTGCACGGTGCACTGTAAAGGGATGACTGGTATGGCATATGAATTACACTGCAATAAAGGAGGAGTGAATTGGAGAGTACAGATGCACAGAGGAGCCAGGCTTCTTCCAGCTAAAGGTCGGAGGGCTTCCAAGAGAGACTGTCTCAGGATGACACTGACGACTCAAGTGTTTGAAAATACTGAGATGTATATAACTGAGGGAGCATCTGGAGTTGAATTAGTGAAAAGTACACATAATACCAACAAAATTTTAAAACTCAAAACAGTTAAGCATTGACTTTGAAGAAATGTAAAAGTTGTCCAAAAATACTGATCATGTATGTATCTCATGGCTGAGTTGTGGAGAGGATTTTCAGCTTCATAAAAATGTAATCATGGATCACTGATTGAACCAAAATGATTACATAACTGTACTAGATTATGACAACTGGAGGGTGTGTGTATATGTTTGTGTGTGTTCGTGTGTGTACACACATACTTCAAGGGTGTGAAGGACCAGAGAATGCTATCCTTCATCTTCCACAATAGGAAATCAGTTGAGGAGAAGGGGACGACAGAGGATGAGATGGTTGGATGGCATCACTGACTCTATGGACATGAGTTTGAGCAAGCTCCGGGAGCTGGTGATGGACAGGGAAGTCTGGCATACTGAAGTCCATGAGGTCACAAAGCGACTGAGCAAATGAACTAAACAACTTAAAAAAAAAAAAAAATCAACAAGTGGCAATAGACAAATTATACAGAGATATCAAGGTAACTACTAAAAGAATTGATTAAAGTAGGACTTCCTTGGTGGCACAGTGGAAAAGGATCTGCCTGCCAACGCAGGGGACACAGGTTTGATTCCTGGTCAGGGAAGATGCTACATGCCTCAGAGCAACTAAGCCTGTGTGCCGTAACTACTGAAGCCTGTGGGCCTAGAGCCCCTGCTTTGCAACAAGACAAGTCACTGCAATGAGAAACCCAAGCACTGCAACGAAGAGTAGGCCCCACTTGCTGCAACTAGAGAAAGTCTGCTCACTGCAACAAAGACCCAGGACAGCCAAAAATAATAAACTCACTAACTTTTTTAAAAAAGGTTGACAGCGTTTGCTTCTGAGCAGTGGGAAATGGGGAAAGATTGTGGCTGGAAGCATCTTTTATAGACAAAGCTCACATTGTACTAAAACTCAATTCTCTGAAAAACTAAACTCAATTTTATTTGGTGAAAAAAAAATTATTGTGCTTTAGTTAGTTTTCTTCTGGTAGATACAATTTATGGTTGCCTTTGTTTGCTGGGTCAATCTATTGTACTTTATTTTTGTTGGACTGTTTTGATTTTGCTTATGGGTGTATATGTATATGTGCATATTCAGTCACCCTTTTTATTGTTCTTATAAACCTCTGCCTCTACGTTAGGGTTTTGCAGTTCATGGAGTTTACCTTCTTTTTCTCCATTTTTCTTTCTTCTTCCATTCTTTTTTTTTCTTTTCTCTTTTCTGTAATTTTAACTTTTAATTTTTTTAAAATCTATTATATTTTTTCTACATTTATTCTTTTGTTTGCCTTTCCTACTGTTCTTTTTCCCTTGTGCTTAATCTTTCATGTATATAAATCTTCTTCATCTACCTCTATTTAACTTTGCACATCTATTCTTTCTTTCCTTTCCTCTCAATATATGTGTTACTTCTGTATTCACTGCTTTATTCCCCACTTGGTACCTTGCTTTAGTTTTGTTTTCCAGCTTGTGCTTTAGTTAGTTTTGTTCTTAACTGGTAAATGTAATTTTTTATTTCCTTTGTTCGACAGGTCAATCTGTTGTACTTTATTTTTGTTGGACTATTTTGACTTTGCTCATGGATCTATATGTATACGTTCCATTATTTGATTATTAACAGCCATTTGTCTGGGGTTAATCTGGTTTCTCATTTTTGGGTATTTGTTTTAATTTCACTTAATGCCATAACAAACCACTTGTGGAATCTTTGTTCCGGACCAGAGATAAAGCCCTGAGCCTTTGGAGTGGGAGCACTGACTCCAAGATCCTAGACTACCAGAGAACTAACCCTAGGGAGTATCCAATAGTGAGAACTCACACTAAGGAAACCACTTGAATACAAGACCCGGCATCACCCAACCACTAGTAGCACAACAAACAAAACAAAAGTACAAACCCAGTCATCAGCAGACAGGATTACCACCTCACTCAGCTTTCCCATCAGAGGAAAAACAAACAAACAAACACTCAGCACAAATCTCACCCTATACGAAGCTTACACAAACCACTGGCCCAACCTTAGGATGGCAGAAACCAAAAGGAAAAAAGAATTCAGCCTTGAAGCCTGGGAAAAGGAGACCTCAAACACAATAAGTTAAAAAAACAAAATAATGCAAAGGCAGAGAAATATTACACAAATGAAAAAACAAACTAGAAACATAGAAGTCCAAATAAATGAAGAGGAAATAGGCAAACTACCTGAAAAAGAATTCAGAATAATGATAGTAAGGATGATCAAAAACCTTAAAAACAAAATGGAGAAAATGCAAGAATCAATTAACAAAGACCTAGAAGAATTAAAGAATAAACATACAGAAACAAACAACACAATTAGTGAAATTAAAAATACTCTGGAAGGAATCAATAGCAGAATATCTGAAGCAGAAGAATGAATCAGTGAGCTGGAAGATGAAATGGTAGAAATAACTTCTGAAGAGCAGAATAAAGTAAAAAGAATGAAAAGAGCTGAGGATAGTCTCAGAGACCTCTGGGACAATATCAAACACACCAACATTTGAATTATAGGGGTCCCAGAAGAAGAAGAGAAAAAGAAAAGGCATGAAAAAGTTTTTGAAGAGATTATAGTTGAAATTTTCCCCAACTAGGAAAAGGAAACAGTCAATCAAGTCTAAGAGGCACAGAGAATCCCATACAGAATAAACCCAAGGAGAAACATGCCAAGACACATACTAATCAAACTAAAAAAACTAAACACAAAGAAAGAATATTAAAAGCAGCAAGGGAGAAGCAACAAGTAACATACAAGGGAAACCCCATATGCTTAACAGCTGATCTTTCCGCAGAAGCTCTGCAGGTCAGAAAGGAATGGTAGGATATATTTACAGTACTGAAAGGGAAGAATCTACAACCAAGATTACTGTACCCAGCAAGGATCTCATTCAAAATTGATGGAGAAATAGCAAGCTTTTCAGACAAGCAAAAGTTAGGAGAATTCAGTACCACCAAACCAGCTGTACAACAAATGTTAAAGGGACTTATACAGTCAAGAAATACAAGAGAAGAAAAACATCTACAAAATCAAACCCAAACAATTAAGAAAATGGCAATAGGAACATATATATCAATAATTACTTTAAATGTAAATGGATTGAATGCTCCAACCAAAAGACACAGACTGGCTGAATGGATACAAAAACAAGACTCATTATATGCTGTCTACAAGAAACCCACTTCAGACCTAAAGACACATATAGGCTGAAAGTGAGAGGATGGAAAAATATATTCCATGCAAATGGGAAGCAAAAGAAAGCTGGAGTAGCAATTCTCACATCAGACAAAATAGACCTCAAAATAAAGAAGATTACAAGAGATAATGAAGGACACTACATAATGATCAAGGGATCAATCCAAGAGGAAGACATAACAACTGTAAATATCTATGCACCCAACATAGGAGCACCTCAATACATAAGACAAACTCTAACAGTTAGACACAAAAGGAGAAACTGACAGTAACAAAATAATAGTAGGAGACTTTAACACTCCACTCACACCAATGGACAGATCATCAAAACAGAAAACCAATAAGGAAACACAAGTCTTAAATGATACATTAGATGAAATGCATCTCATTGATATCTTCAGGACATTCTAGGCAAATGCAGAAGAGTACACCTTCTTCTCAAGTGCACGTGGAACATTCTCCAGGCTAGACCACATCCTGGGTCACAAATCAAACCTCAGTAAATTTAAGAAAATTGAAATCGTATCAAGCATCTTTTCCAACCACAATGCTACGAGACTAGATATCAATTACAAGAAAAAAAACTGTAAAAAACACAAACACATGGAGATTAAACAGCACGTTTCTAAATAACCAACAGGTTACTGAAGAAATCAAAGGGAAATCAAAAAATTTCTAGAAACAAATGACAATGAAAACACGACAATTCAAAACCTATGAGATGTAGAAAAAACAGTTCTAAGAGGGAAGTTTATAGCAGTACAAGCCTACCTCAAGAAACAAGAAAAACATCGAACAGACAACCTAACTTTACACCTAAAACAACTGGAAAAAGAAGAAAAAAAAAAAAAACCAAAATTAGTAGAAGGAGAGAAATCATAAAGATCTGAGCAGAAATTTAAATCAAAAAGAAATGAAAGAAACAATAGTAAAGATTAATAAAACAAAAAGCTGGTTCTTTGAGAAGTTAAACAAAATTGACAAACCTTTAGCCAGACTCATCAAGAAAAAAAGAGAGAAGAATCAAATCAACAAAATTAGAAATGGAAAAGGAGAAGTTACAACTGTCAATGCAGAAATACAAAGGATTATAAGAGACTATTCTGAACAACTATATGGCAATAAAATGGATAACCTGGAAGAAATGGACAGATCTTAGAAAAGTTCACTCTTCCAAGACTGAACCAGAAAGAAATAGAAATTACGAACAATCCAATTACAAGCACTGAAATTGAAGCTGTGACCAAAAATCTCTCAAAAAACAAAAGCCCAGGACCAGATGGCTTCACAGGAAAATTCTATCAAACATTTAGAGAAGAGCTAATGCCTATCCTTCTAAAACTCTTTCAAAAAAATTGCAGAGGAAGGAACACTTCCAAACTCATTCTATGAGGCCAACGTCACCCTGATACCGAAACCAGACAAAGGCAACACAAAAAAAGAAAACTACAGGCCAGTATCATTGATGAACACAGAGGCAAAAATCCTTAACAAAATTTTGGCAAAAAGAATTCAGCAACACATCAAAAAGCTCATACACCATGATCAAGTTGGGTTTATTCCAGGAATGCAAGGATTCTTCAATATAAGAAAATCAATCAATGTGATACACCATGTTAACATATTGAAAGTTAAAAACCATATTATAATAGATGCAGAAAAAGCCTCTGACAAAATTCAGCACCCATTTATAATTAAAACTCTTCAAAAAATGGGCATAAAAGGAACCTACCTCAATACAGTAAAGGCCATATATCATAAGCTTACAGCAAACATTCTCAATGGTAAAAAACTTAAAGCATTCCCCCTAAGATCAGGAACAAGATAAGGGTGTCCACTTTCCCCACTATTATTCAACATAGCTCTGGAAGTCCTAGCTATAGCAATCAGAGAAGAAAAAGAAATAAAAGGAATCCAGATCGGAAAAGAATGCTCTCACTGTGGATGACATGATACTGTACATAGAAAACCCTAAACATAGTATCAGAAAATTGCTAGAGCTAATCAGTGAATTTAGCAAAGTTGCAAGATACAAAATCAATACACAGAAATCTCTAGCATTTCTATATACTAACAACAAAAAATCAGATAGAGAAATGAAGGAATCAATCCCATTCACCACTGCAACAAAAAGAATTAAATATCTAGGAATAAACTTACCTAAGAAGACAAAAGAACTGTACACAAAAAATTATAAGACACTGATGGAAGAAATCAAAGACAACATAAACAGATGGAGAGATATTCCATGTTCCTGGATAAGAAGAATCAATATTGTGAAAATGACCATACTACCAAATGCAATCCACAGATTCAATGCAATCCCTATCAAATTACCAATGGCATTTTTCATAGAACTAGAACAAAAAATTTGACAATTCATATGGAAACACAAAAGACCCTGAATAGCCAAAGCAGTCTTGAGAAAGAAGAATGGAGCTGGAGGAATCAACCTTCCTGACTTCAGATTATACTACAAAGCTACCGTCATCAAGACAGTATGGTATTGGCAAAAAAACAGAAATATAGACCAACGGAACAAGATAGAAAGCCCAGAAATAAACCCATACACCTATGGGTTCCTTATTTTTGACAAAAGAGGCAAGATTATACAATTGGGCAAAGACAGTCTCTTCAACAAGTGGTGCTGGGAAAACTGGACAGCTATATGTAAAAGAATGAAATTAGAACACTTCCTAAGACCATACACAAAGATAAACTTAAAATGGATTAAAGACCTAAATGTAACACCAGAAACTATAAAACTCTTAGAGGAAAACATAGGCAGAACACTCGATGACACAAATCAAAGCAAGATCCTCTATGACCCACCTCCCAGAGTAATGGAAATAAAAACAAAAGGAAATAAGTGGGATCTGATTAAACTTAAAAGCTTTTGCACAGCAAAGGAAACTGTAGGCAAGGTGAAAAGACAATCCTCAGAATGGGAGAAAATAGCAGCAAATGAAACAACTGACAAAGTATTAATTTCCAAAATATACATGCAGCTCATACAACTCAATATCAGAAAAACAAACAATCCAATCAAAAAGTGAGAAAAAGACCTAAACAGACATTTCTCCAAAGAAGACATACAGATGGCTAACAAACACATGAAAAGATGCTCAACATCACTCGTTGTAAGAGAAATGAAATCAAAACTACAATGAGATATCATCTCACACTGGTCAGAATGGCCATCATCAAAAAGTCTACAAACAATAAATGCTGGAGAGGGTGTGGAGAAAAGGGAACACTCTTGCACTGTTAAAGTAAATTGATACAGCCACTATAGAAGATGGTATGGAGATTCTTTAATAAATTAGGAATAAAACCACCATCAGTTCAGTTCAGTCGCTCAGTCGTGTCCGACTCTTTGCGACCGCATGAATCGCAGCACGTCAGACCTCCCTGTCTATCACCAACTCCCGGAGTCTACCCAAACTCATGTCCATCGAGTCAGTCATCCTCTGTCGTCCCCTTCTCCTCCTGCCCCCAATCCTACCCAGCATTAGGGTCTTTTCCAATGAGTCAACTCTTGGCATGAGGTGGCCAAAGTATTGGAGTTTCAGCCTCAACATCAGTCCTTCCAATGAACACCCAGGATTGATCTCCTTTAGGATGGATTGATTGGATCTCCTTGCAGTCCAAGGGACTCTCAAGAGTCTTCTCCAACACCACAGTTCAAAAGCATCAATTCTGCGGTGCTCAGCTTTCTTCACCGTCCAATTCTCACATCCATACATGACCACTGGAAAAACCATAGCCTTGACTAGATGGACTTTTGTTGGCAAAGTAATGTCTCTGCTTTTAAATATGCTATCTAGGTTGGCCATAACCTTCCTTCCAAGGAGTAAGTGTCTTTTAATTTCATGGCTGCGATCACCATCAGCAGTGATTTGACCCAGCAATCCCACTCCTAGGCATATACCCTGAGGAAACCAAAATTGAAAAAGGCACATGTATCCCATTGTTCACTGCAGTACTGTTTATCATAGCTAGAACATGGAAGCAACCTAGATGTCCATTGACAGATGAATCGATAAAGAAGTTGTGGTACACATACACAAAGGACTATTACTCTGCCATAAAAACGAACGTGTTTGAGTCAGTTCTAATGAGGTGGATGAACCTAGAACCTATTATATAGAGTAAAGTAAGTCAGAAAGAGAAAGATAAATATCATATTCTTATGCATATATACAGAATCTAGAAAAATGGCACTGAAGAATTTATTTACAGGGCAGCAATGGAGAAACAGATATAGAGAATAGACTTACAGACATGGGGAGGAGGGAGGAGAGGGTGAGCTATATGGAAAGAGTAACATGGAAACTTACATTACCATATGTAAAATAGATAGCCAATAGGAATTTGCTCTATGGTGCAGGAAACTCAAACAGGGGCTCTGTATCAACCTAGAGGGGTGGAATGGGGAGGGAGATGGGAGAGAGCTTCAAAAGGGAGGGGATATATGTATACCTATGGCTGATTCATGTTGAGGTTTGACAGAAAACAACAAAATTCTGTAAATCAATTATCCTTCAATAAAAAAATAAATTAAAAAAATCTTAATTTTCAAATAAAAAGCTGAATGCATTTCCTCTAAGATCAAGAATAAAATATTGATTCCCACTCACCACTCTTATTCAGCATAGCACTGGAAGTCCTACTCACAGTAATCAGACAAGAAAGAGAAATAAAAGGAATCCAAATTGGAAAGGGAGAAGTAACACTGTCACTGTTTGCTGATGACATGATATCGTACATAGAAAATCCAGCAGATACCACCAAACAACTACTAGAGTTCATTAATGAACTCGGTAAAGTTACAGGATACAAAAATAACATTCAGAAATCTACTGCATTTCTATACATTAATAATGAACTATAAAATAAAGATAAATTTAAGAAACAATTCCACTCACCGTCACATCAAAAAGAATAAAATACCTAGGAATAAATCTAGCCAAGGAGGCAAAAAATCTGTACTCAGAAAACTATAAAACACCTATGGAAGAAACTGAAGACAACACAAACAGAGAGAAAGATGCACTGTGTCCATGGACTGGAAAAATTAATATTAAAATGACCATAACACCCAAGGCAATCTACAGATTCAATGCAATCCCTATCAAAATACCAATGGCATTTTTCATAGCACTAAAATACTTTGAAAATTTGTATGGAAATGCAAAAGGCCCCAAATAAACAAAACAATCTTGAGAAAGAACAGAGCTGGAGGCATCACACTCCCTTGATTTCAGACAATACTACAAAGCTACAGCAATCAAAACAGTATGGTACTCATATAAAAACAGACAACAGAATCAGTAGAACAGAATAGACAGCCCAGAAATAAACCCATGCACTTTTGGTCAATTAATCTCTAACAAAGGAGGCAAGAATATACAATGGGTAAAGATAGTTTTTTCAATTAGTGATGCTGGGAAAACTGGACAGATACATGTATAAGAATGAAATTAGAACATTCTCTCACACCATGTACAAAAATATTCAAAATGGATTAAAGAACTAAATATAAGACCAGAAACTATGAAACTCCTAAAAGAAAACATAGGCAGAATTCTGTTCAACATAAAGTGCAGCAATATTTTTTTCAACGTTCCTAAGGCAAAGGAAACAAACCAAAAAATAAACAAATGGGACCTAATTAAACTTAAAAGCTTTTGCACAGCAAAGGAAACCATCAACTACAACAAAAAAGATAAGCTACCAAAAGGAGAAAATATTTGCAAATAACATAACCAATTTATGTCATTTGTAACAGGACTTCCCAGTTGGTAAAGAATCCGCCTGCAATGCAGGAGACCCCAATTTGATTTCTGGGTTGGAAAGATCCACTTGAGAAGGGATAGGCTACCCAACTCCAGTATTCTTGGGCTTCCCTTGTGGCTCAGCTGGTAAAGAATCCGCCTGCAATGTGGGAGACTTGGGTTTGACCCCTGGGTTGGGAAGATCCCCTGGAGAAGGGAAAGGCTATCCACTCCAGTATTCTGCCCTGGAGAATTCCATGAACTGTATAGCCCATGGGGTCGCAAATAGTCGGGCACAACTGAGCGACTTGCACATAACCAATAAGGGGTTAATATCCAGAATATATACACAGCTCTCTACAGCTCAATATCAATAAAACAAACAACCCAATTTTAAAATGATCAGAAGACCTAAATAGACATTTTTCAAAAAAAAAGATACACAGATGGTAAACAGACACATGGAAACATGTTTAACGTTGCTAATCATCAGAAAAATGAAATCAAAACCTCAATGCGGCATCACCTCACCCCTCTCAAAACAGCTAATCATCAAAAGACCACAAATAATAAATGTTGGTGGGAATGTAAACTGGTGCAACTTCTGTGGAAAACACTATGGAGGTTCCTCAAAAAACTAAAAATAGAGCTACCATATGATCCAGTAGTTCCACTCCTGGATATATATCCAAAGAAAATAAAAACACTAATTTGGAAAAAAAAAAAAAAACATACATACACCCCCAGTGTTCATAGCAGCACATTATTTACGATAGCCAGGACATGGACACAACCTAAGTGTCCATCAACAGATGAATGGAAGGAAATGTACCTCTACAGCTTACAGATTAATATTAGGAACGTGAGAGGAGCCACCTCTCTACTGACAAAGTGAATGTGTGGCAAGGCACCAGAGGTCATTTGTCCCTTTAGTTGAAGTTTGTACAAGCATTACATCTGATCAGTGTGTTTTCAAGCCCAAAAGATTTCATTTGCCATGGGAGCGAGAACGTGCAGGTGTTCAAGGAAAGCAGCACAATAAAAGTGTGAGTAGCATCAAGTCATATGAGAGCCAAAAACGGCAGCTTACAGCACAGCTTCCTCCTCTCCGCACATCCTCCAGCAAACCAGTCACCTTGGCGAGGGTAACTGGGATTGAATCCTGCACGTCAAATCTGAACAACAGATACACACCTCCGTGACCGATCACACTTCACGTTTGTTGTTGCTGTTTTAAGATATCCGTTTCCTGAGAGTGATCTATCAGTCTGGGCACAGAAAGACAATTCAACAGCCCAGGAGGAAACTATTTGAGTCCAAAAGAGCTCACTCTGAATTCTAGAACACAAGACTTAAAAACACTGGCTGGCAACGCCATCTCAAGCCTAAACTTTTTCATTAACAATCTCCGTGCATAGTTTGAGTTACTCTGACAGTGTTCAGAACTTGACCTTCTGCCCTGCTCAAGCGCTGCACAAAGAGGGCAGAAAGAAACTCTGACCCACATATTTAGATATTTCAATCGTGGATGAGAAACTTAAGTTGTATAGTAGCCTGCCCCCGTCTGCAATTTAATTTCCATGGTTTCAGATACCTGTGGTCAATTGTGGTCCAAAAATATTAAATGGAAAATTCCAGAAGTAAACAATTCATTAAGTTTTAAATCACATACTATTCTGAGTAGCATGGTGAAATCTTGTACCATCCTGCCCTGCCCAGGTCATGAACCATCTCTTTGTCCAGTGTATTCAATGCTGTATATACAACCCGCCTATTAGTATAGGACAAAACAGCATATATGGGATCTGGCATTATCCACAGTTTCAGACACCCTCTGGGGGTCTTAGAACATATCCCTGGAGGATGGTGGCCAGGGGGTGGGGGGTGGGGTAAGGGATACAGTGTCGAAAAGGCCAAGACATAAGCCCAAAAGCAAAATGGAGTAAGGGCTGGATTTAATTTGCTAAACACAATTTGAAAGCTACATCCATACACAATGGGTCTTCATAAAAATAAAACGGTGATATTGCTTCATCTTACTCAGCACTTTGGAGTTGACCGAGCATCTTCAAACGTGTCATTCATGGGAACCTCCATACAGGACTCAGTCTGGCCAGCTGAGGTGTGTGCCAGAGGTGAAGCTATCTAGGTTACTGGTCTGGCACAGAACGCCTCATAAACCAGGTGACCTACTTAACATTCACATTATTCACAGGAAAATCTACACTTTATTTACTTGTACAAACTCTGAGCAGTCAGCAGTTTTCTCCTGTATGTATTTCCTTGATGGCATAATTATCCAAGCCAGATTCCAAATGGAAAAAAATTGGCAAAAATAATAAGCCTTCTCTCTTTACATCCAAAGAGACACTGAAAGTGTGTCTGGTACAAACACATTCACTTTAAATCACAACTATTTTTCATGTTCTAGAAAAGCTGTGGGTTTGTTAGCACCACTAGCAGGTTATTTACACTTAGAGAACATGACACAGTTTTTCACCTCCTGCAGCCTGCCGAGGTGTCTGTGATAAGTCACCTGAAATAAGCAGACGCTAAGCTGGTCTCACTAGCAGGCAAGGCACCAGAGAACACATGGGGGTTTTTGCCTAAATTATTTTAAGCCAAACTTCGGCTACCACGGAGAGCAGCCTGGCAAACAGTATGATAAGATTACTGTTTTCCTTTCAATTTGAACAATCTTAGCATGACCCCAGCTGCAGACAGTATGAGGTACAGGCAGTGGAAGAGGATAAAGAACCACTTAAAATTCAGAGATGGTTCTCTTGAACATTCTAATGGACACGAGGAGGTGTGCCGGGTCCTGTGACAGCGGGCCAGGTGTGGTGTGATGGGAATGGGGACACCTGGAGGCTCCAAAGGAGAACCACTCCTCCTGGGTTAGGTGACAATGACCCTTACAAGGCAGCAGGGACCCACACTTGTTCCAGCAAAGGAATGGGTCTTCATAATATCAGCATCCACCATTCTGAGTGCTCGCTGCCGCGGCAAGGGGAAGGTACGGTGAACAAGACAGCGTGTGTTCTGCCATCAGACAGATACCAAGTGCAAAGTTTGGCTCTACCACTCAGTAGAGAGTGACCCTGGGCAAGTCTTCCATTCACTCACTCAGCAACTAGCTACTTACGATTCATTACATGCCAGGCACTAGACATGCACGCACGCTCAGTCCCTCAGTCATATCTGACTCTGAGACCCCACAGACTGTAGCCCGTCAGGCTCCTCTGTCCATGGGATTATCCTGGCAAGAATACCAGAGTGGGTTGCCATTTCCTCCTCCAGGGGATCTTCCTGACCCAGTGATCAAACCCATGTCTCCTATGTCTCCTGCACTGGTA
Organism: Giraffa tippelskirchi; assembly: GCF_054371585.1. Lineage (NCBI taxonomy): Eukaryota > Metazoa > Chordata > Mammalia > Artiodactyla > Giraffidae > Giraffa > Giraffa tippelskirchi. Next base: position 30,437,723 of record NC_137287.1, read on the forward strand.
GGCAGATTCTTTACCACTGAGCCACCAGGGAAGCCTTTTCATAATAACCCTTGTTTTTGTTGTTCAGTTGCTAAGTCGTGTCTGACTCTTTGTGACCCCATGGACTGCAGGACACCAGGCTTCCCTGTCCTTCATTATCTCCTGGAGTTTGTTCAAACTCGTGTGCATTGAGTTGGTGATTCTATCTAACCATCTCATACTTGGCCACCCACCTTCTCCTTTTGCCTTCAATCTTCCCAAGCATCAGGGTCTTTTCCAAAACAGTCACAGGATGAAACACCATAAAGCAGGCAAAGCACTCAATTCATGTGCAGCCATGGGGTCCTGATGCTGTTACCACTGGGGTCATCCTTCAACCCTCTGCCTTGCCATGCACACTGCTGAGCACGTTACTATATATATTACGTACTGTTCTCACAGTGAACATACATGGTAGATATTATTAACCCCAGGAAAATGAGTTTCTAAGGCGTCACAGGATGAGCCCAAGGTCAGACAGGTACCAAAGGGCAGGTTCAGGATGAAACCCAAGCCTCTGTTCCTTCCCCCACATGCTCCTGCCCCAGCTCTGTTGGCAGCAGAGTAACTACGGGGGACACACCCAGTCTCTGGCTCAGACCTTTGTTCAGCAGGTGTTCGTGGGCCCAGAAAGCCAAGGACAGGCTGGGGTCAGGGGAAGTGGTTCCTCTCCCGGACCCAAGGTTACAGCACGGCTCCAGTGTCACAGAACCAGCTGTCACCAGGGCAGCAAGTCTCCGGCATCTCTCAGGACAGCTTCTCTTGGGGGCTTTCTGAGTTATCACTGAACGTGTTCAGGCTTTTCAGGGATGGGGCAACAGATGAACTCAGGCTGCTAGTCAGCCTGTTTCAACCTTGGGGAAGGGAATACCTGCCCCTCCCCAAACTGAGAAATCTTGATTCAACCCGGAGTTTCCATGAGAAGCCAAGCCATGGTACTTAGGGGGAAAGGCAGTGAAACAGATGACAGATCCTGGCACTGAAAAGGAATAGCTGCTCCCAACTGGAGTGAGAGAAGGTTCCACCTCCCTGCCAGGGTCTCAGGCTGCAGCATAGAACATCTACAGGCAGCAGGAAAAGGGGAAAGCTACTGTTTATGGAGCCTGATGAGCAAATGATTTCTATCATATTGTACACGGCCTGAACCACCACTATGCAGGATCTCCTGCATAGCAATGAGGAAGTGGGGGTGTGGCTTCTTTTACAACACTGCAATCAATGTACTTGGTACTGCAAACCACCATCTGCCTGACTTCAAAGCCCCAAGCTCTCCCAGACTCACCACACTGCCTCCCTAACTCCTGAGCCCACTGGCCACCGTGTTACTAACTTCCACCTGACAGATTTCCCAGGCCACGTGCTGAAACTCCAGAGAAAACCTGCCTCCATAAATGCATCAAACGCACAGAAACACACACATACGCATGCACGCACTCACACATGCATGCATGCATATTTGGTTGCCTGTTCGTGGGTAACTATAAATTTCAAACTCTCCAGAAAGTTGAAACCTTATTTTCCAAAAGCCTGATATATACCTAGTCACTTCACAGATAGATGATCCTCTGGTTAGAAACAGGGGACACGTGATAGCCAAGCCAAGAAAATGTTACCTAAACAACATCCTAGCACATGACATTACACCAACTTCATCGACCCAAGGGGTGCATACTCATCTGTATCCTTCAAGAACAGGACCAGGAACTACGGGATCGAGGGGGATACTGTTTCTAATAGACGAGTAATTACATAGGATGAGAAGGCTTCCCTTGTGGCTCAGATGGCAAAGAATCCACCGGCAATGCAGGAGACCCAGGTTCAATCCCTGGGTCGGGAAGATCCCCTGGAGAAGGGAATGGCTACTCACTCCAATATTCTTGCCTGGAGAATTTCATGGACAGAGGAACCTGGCAGGCTTCCTGCTTCCAGGCAGTCCATGGGGTCACAAAGAGCTGGAGTCACGACTGAGCAATAAACACACTGGAAGTACAGAAGTGTGGGCAGAGACACAAGTGCATCCCTGGGTTCAAACCTCGGCGTTGTCACTAGGCAGAGTGAAACTGCAGGCACATGACTTCATGGCTCTGAGCCTCAGTTTCCTCATCTGTAAAAGGGGATAATATCTCTTGTAGGGATTAAACAAAAGAATGTTACTTTATATTCGTGCTTCATGCGGTAAAGATACGATAATTTTTTAATATTTATTTATTTATTACTACACCAGGTCTTAGTTGTGACATGTGGGATCTTTAGCTGTAGCACGCAGGATCTGGTTCCCTGAGCAGGCCTCTGCTTTGCGAGTGTGGAATCTAGCCACCGGACCCGCAGAGAAGTCCCTAGGATAGTTTTTTTAAGGCAAATATAAAGTGAGATCCTGCCTTCTTTTTCAAATCAGAAAGTCTGTTCACTAGAAGTTTCCATCTCCTACAGGTCTTGCCAGAGAAATCTGCTCACCTGTTTAGATGTCGCATCTCTCTTCCGAGGGATCATCTAAATATATAACGCATGCACAGGGACAGCTGGGAGTGACTGCTCCCTACAACCAGAACTGTCATCACGCCCGTCACCAAGCACATTTCCACCTGCCCGTGTGATGCAGCCCAGCAGAGGCTTTGATGGAAACTGGAGAGTCGTGTTCTTCCCCTTAAGTGAAAAGCAGTCTCAGAGTGAGAACCATTCTGTTACTGGAATAAAACAGGCAACGAGGCCTGCCAGACGGAGCGATTTTCTTTGCCACGATCTAAGTGGTGCGAAAGTGTTTGCTGAACAGAGCTCTGGACCTGACCACACTCTACAGACCCACAACGGCCAGCTTGACATTGATGGCTCCGAATGCTATTTGTAAAACTGTTTATTTCAAAACGCAGATATGTCTAGGTGCCAGAATTCCACTAGTAGCAGATGTGTGTGTGATGAAGTTCCATTTTGGCGGGAGGGAGGGGGGGATGGAGGGGGAGGGGGACGATCTGGATCTGAACCTGGTTGTCTGAACAAGGACACAGGGCCAACCCGAGCTGCTAACCCTGGTCACCTGCATGTGGAGAGCTGTGGATGACAATCAGAGTTTTCACTCTAAACCTCTGAATCATTTTATTCCGAACAAGCACGTGTGACTTCCGCAGTTCATCCCTACAGCAGCAGTGCCATGCTTATCAGAGGCAGAAACTGCTTGTCTGTAAGCTTGGGTTTATGGGCATCAAATCTTCCTTAAGAAATCACTGTATGACCTACCTAAAAAAAGAGTCTCCTGAAATTTCAAAAGGCTGCGTGGAAGATTTCTCTGGACTGCCTCTGTGCTAGGACTCTGTGCCATCCCCCAGGCCGACGTTGTGCACTTTTTTAAAAAGGAAATGAGCTGGGACTTCCCTGGTTGTCCAGTGGTTAGGACTCTGCACTTGCACTGCCGTGGCCAGGGTTCAATCCCTGGAAGAACCCACAAGTCAAGCGGCATGGCCAAAAGAAAGGAAGAACGGGTGTCAACAGACTGAGAAGGACGCAACAGTGCAAACGGCTTAAGAGCCAGAGTCAGCTGGACCTGGGTTCAAACATCAGCTCGGCCCCTTTCTGCAAGGCCCTCGGCTGCCCGGGGCCCAGTCTCCTGCTTGGTAAAGAGGGGATGTAATAACACACCCATCCTGCAGGGCAACCGTGGAGGATTCAGAGAGAAAACAGACGAAGCTACTAGCAGAGGCCAGTGCAGAGAACACGCTGTGTACGTGGTCATGGTGATGAGGGATGTCAGGGTAATCAATGGAGCATCAGATGGTGACTTTGACCGTCTACCCAGACTGCTGCTGTTTGGTCACTAAGTCATGTTCAACTCTTCTGTGACCCCATGGACTGTAGCCCGCCAGGCTCCTCTGTCCATGGGATTTCCCAGGCAAGAATACTGGAGTGGGTTGCCATTTCCTCCTCCAGGAAGTCTTCCCGATACAGGGATTGACCCTGAGTCTCCTGCATTGGCAGGTGGGTTCTTTACCACTCAGTCAGGTGGGAAGCTCTAGAAACTCCTAAAAGGCAAAAGCTCCCTTCTATTTCACCTAACCCACAAAAAGTCCAGAATCCAATGAGGCCCATTTTCGATTCTCAATACTTCCTGGGTAGCTGACCGATATCTCTTAGAAACGGAACATATCAATGTACCAAGAACATCGGTGAGCCACTCTTACTGGAGCTGCCACTGAGCACCGAGGAACATTTTTTAGCATGGCTCTCAGACCCTGTGGCTATGTCTCCTCTTTGTTTCTTCCATAAGTTTACTTTCTCAAATTATAAAAGTAACACATGTTCACTGCAGGAAAAATAATCCATCTTAATATGTTCCGGCCATTATCATACACCAGACCACTGTTATCAAGGGACATTAACCGGGTATAAATCTCAATCCAGCCAACAAGTTATAGAATAATCCATTATATTTCTAGACTCTCGTATAGAGTATGGGTCACACTCTTGCCAAGTGATGTACACAGCACCTCCCACTTGGCCCATACCAAAGGCCATATCAGGGATTGGGGGAAGCGCCAAGAGGATGAGATCATAATAACAACGGTTAATATTTACTGGATGTTTGCTAGGCGCTCACCTAATGGTAAGTACTTCACGCGCACTGACACAGAGCATCCACCTTTGCATTTTGAGGCTGCGATCTGAACCATGATGCCACATCTCTGCCCATGAGCTCCAACGTGGGACTTCTGTCCTGGCAGAGACGGATGGGAACCTTGATTCCAGAGGGAGAGCCTGAGCAAGCCTCAGACTGGGTTTGCTCTTCTCTGGGATGTTGGGTTTTCTCCCCCCATGTGATACCACATCCCAGAAGAAAACACCACAAGTGAGGAAACCTTGATATTGTGGATGTGACTACTTATTTTCTTTTCCCCATTTCATTAAAAATTTGAAATCAACCCATGAGCATAAGTTTGTAGTTTTAAATGATTGAACCCAAGAGAACTGAAGATATACAAAAACACTGGTATTCAACGGTTCCAAAGGCGAAAGCAACCCAAGTGTCCAGGGATGAAGGAATGAATGAACATTATCTGATCTGTACATAATGTACAGTCATCTGGCCTTGAAAAGGTGAGAAATTCTGACCCGTGCAACAACATGGATGAACCTTAAGACATTGTGCTAAGCGAAGTAAGTCCATCACAAAAGGACAAACACTGTATGGACCCACTTATAAGAAGTACTTGGATTAGTCAAATTTAGTCAAATTCATAGAGCTGGGAAGTAGAATGGTGGCTGCCAGGGGCTGAGGGGAGGGAGAATTGGGGAGGGACTGTCTAACGGTGCCGAGTTTCAGTTTAGTAAGATGGAGAGAGCTCTGGAGACAGATGGTGGCGATGGTCACACAGCAGTAGGAATGGACTTACTACCACCAAATTGTACATTTCAAAACAGTTAAGATGGTCAGTTACATGTTATATATATGTCACAACTTAAAATTTTTAAATATTTTTAAAAGAATGAAGTGCTGATAGATGCCACAACGTGAATCTTGAGAGCATGATACTAAGTGAAAGAACCCAGATACAAAAGGACACATATACTGTGACTCCATTTACATTAAATGTCAAAATAGGCAAATCAATAGAAAAAGAAGTAATTTCATAGCTGCTGTGGGCTGGGGGAGAAGAGGGTGGGAGTGACTGTTAACGGGTTCAGGATTTCCTTTCAGGGTGATAAAAATGAAGTGATAAAGCAGTAATGGTTACACAACTTGGCGAATACACTAAAAAACACTGAACTGTGCACTTAAAACAGGTGAACTGTATGGGATGCAAATTATATCTCAATAAAAAATTCAAATGCCTAAGAATTGAGCACAGAAAGAATAGGGCTGTGATGACCTAGAGGGGTGGGAGGGAGGCTGGAGAGGGAGGGGATATATGCACACTTATAGCTGATTCACGTTGCTGTACAGCAGAAATTAACGCAACACTGTAAAGCAATTGTCTTCTAATTAAAAAAAAATCCTATGATAAAACATAATGGTTCAGTTCAGTCAGTTCACTCAGTCATGTCCAACTCTTTGCGACCCCATGAATCGCAACACATCAGGCCTCTCTGTCCATCACCAACTCCCGGAGTTTACCCAAACTTATGTCCATAGAGTTGGTGAAGCCATCCAGCCATCTCATTCTCTGTCGTCCCCTTCTCCTCCTGCCCGCAATCCTTCCCAGCATCAGGGTCTTTTCCAATGAGTCAACTCTTTGCATCAGGTGGCCAAAGTACTGGAGTTTCAGCTTCAACATCAGTCCTTCCAATGAACACCCAGGGCTGATCTCCTTTAGGATGGACTGGCTGGGTCTCCTTGCAGTCCAAGGGACTCTCAAGAGTCTTCTCCAATACCACAGTTCAAAAGCATCAATTCTTCAGTGCTCAGCTTTCTTCACACTCCAACTCTCACATCCATACATGACTGTTGGAAAAACCATAGCCTTGACCAGACGGACTTTTGTTGGCAAAGTAATGTCTCTGCTTTTAAACATGCTATCTAGGTTGGTCATAACTTTCCTTGCAAGCAATAAGCGTCTTTTAATTTCATGGCTGCAATCACCATCAGCAGTGATTCTGGAGCCCAAAAAAATAAAGTCTGACACTGTTTCCACTGTTTCCCCATCTATTTCCCATGAAGTGATGGGACCAGATGCCATGATCTTAGTTTTCTGAATGTTGAGCTTTAAGCCAACTTTTTCACACTCCTCTTTCGCTTTCATCAAGAGGCTCTTTAGTTCTTCTTCACTTTCTGCCATAAGGGTGGTGTCATCCGCATATCTGAGGTTATTGATATTTCTCCTGGCAATCTTGATTCCAGCTTGTGTTTCTTCCAGCCCAGCATTTCTCATGATGTACTCTGCATATAAGTTAAATAAGCAGGGTGACAATATACAGCCTTGACGTACTCCTTTTCCTATTTGGAACCAGTCTGTTGTTCCATGTCCAGTTCTAACTGTTGCTTCCTGACCTGCATACAGGTTTCTCAAGAGACAGGTCAGATGGTCTGGTATTCCCATCTCTTTCAGAATTTTCCACAGTTTATTGTGATCCACACAGTCAAAGGCTTTGGCATAGTCAATAAAGCAGAAATAGATGTTTTTCTGGAACTCTCTTGCTTTTTCATTGATCCAGTGGATGTTGGCAATTTGATCTCTAGTTCCTCTGCCTTTTCTATAACCAGCTTGAACATCTGGAAGTTCACGGTTCATGTACTGTTGAAGCCTGGCTTGGAGAATTTTGAGCATTACTTTACTAGCGTGTGAGATGAGTGCAATTGTGTGGTAGTTTGAGTATTCTTTGAGCCATAATGGTAAAGAATATTTACAAAAAGAATATATATATATCTCAAAATATATATATATGCACAGCAAAGCATCACTTTGGATTGATAAACAGGAATTAATAACATTGTAAATCAACTATACTTCAATAGAAAAATTTTTTTAAAGTGCAGGGCACCCTCTACCATGGCTCACCTTTCCTCCCCCACCCCCATTCCCCCCACTACTGTCCCAGGATTATTCTTCCAGGCATGTACAGATAGATGCGCACACACCCTGATGTTCTCTTACAGGTTTTGGTCTTTATAAACCACAAGCAGCACACAGGGCATGGTTACCTTTCCCTCCACAACCAGCGAGGGCGACCATGCCCCAAGGCACAGACAAACCAGCCTCTTTCTTTACAGTGGCTGCATTTCCAGAAGGAACCACAGTCTATCCCACCCTTCTTTTACTGATCCCCCATCTGAATAACACCATCTCCGCAGCCTCATACCCACTGCCCTGTGCACGTGTGTAAAGCTTTCTTTGCGATGGAGTCCTTGAGATGGACCTGCCGGGTCGAGGGCAGGGTGCAGTTTCAATTCTGAGAGTTGATGCATGCTCCCTACCCCCAGATTCTCACAGTGTCCCGTGACCTTGAACAATGGCCTCACTTCCATGAGCCTCAGCACGCTCTCTGATGGGACTCGCAGAGGACTTTCCAGTCAATTTCGGTTTGACTATTCATTGCTTAAACCCTAAGCTTCAGAGGAAGCATGACAAAGTCACTGTGGGGCTGGAGTAAGTGTGTGGACAGCATGAGGCTGAAATGCACTCAGTCCTTGGGTCTCCAGGACCCTTGGGCTACAGGCCAAGGACACCCCCACCCCTGCTGTGAGAGACACAAGACTGGGCTCCACAAGATGGTTCATCCAGCCCTCAGGCAACACCAGCAAGTACTTGAGGGCCCTCCCCACTGGAAGCCCAAAGGACAAAGCCAGTGGAGGAAAGCCACACTGTAGAAGGTAAGAAAGAGGATTTTATCAGAAGGGGTTGGGGAAAAAAAAAAAAACCTCACAGAATTAATGTTGAAAATTCGAAATCTTTCCCTGCTCCAGGGACCCACCAGAGAGCAGTGTCAAGGGACGCCCAGAACACAGGCAGGAAAAGAAAAGCCATCATCTCTGAGACTCAAGGTCACGGGGAAGTCTAATGTTTCAAGGGGTAAGAAAAGACTGCTTTAGAAAAGAAATCATGTTGAAAGCTCACATCTCTAAAGAATGCCACGGGGTCAGGTCATGATGCAAACAAAAAGGGGATCATGGAGAAGCCTCAACCTAGCAGCTGCCTCCTAGGGGAACAGAAAAACAAGAAAAGTGGCGGCTGGCAGAGAGGACCAAAGGTCTGCATGGCTGCATTCGTGAGGTGGGGGGAGAAGGCTATAGACACGGGAACACAGGGCAGGCGCTCAAGGGCATGGTGGTGACCCCGACAGAGAGGTCCATTAGGTCAGCGTGGCTCTAAGGGTGGACTGCAGGAGCCCCCTCTGCAGAATGACTCGGAGAGGGATGGGGTGGGAGTGAGAAGGTGTCAACAGCAAGTTCCTGGGCCTCTACTCCCAGCAATTACTTCAGTGGGTCCGAGAGAAGGGCCAGGAATCTGCATTTGTAATAAACACTGGCTTGATTTCAATTCACAAGCTATGTTTGAGAAGCAGAGCATGAAACAGTGAGAGCATGTCTTACAGAGACTAGGAGATGGGAGAACAGCTCCATCCAAAGTTTCTCCCCCAGGGCTGGGCCCATCTTGCTCCTCAGGGCTCCCAGCATAATTCGGGCTCGTCAGAACGGTGGGGGAGGGGGCCCAGAAAGAGCAAGGACCCCGCACCAGCCAGCGAGCCCACCAGCGAGTCCACCCTGCCTCCTCCCCAAAGACGGGGCTGAAGGACTCGGCGGCCCAGCATGACCACTCGGCGTTCTGAGCACCTGGAGTGTTTCTCTGACACGTGACAAACAGACCCTGACGTATCTGGAACAACATGCTAATAAATGACAGACCAGAGGCCACTTCAAAAAGCCCACAGAGATGTTCTGCAGCTCTGACAACTTCCCAAAAAACCTTATTTCCAAGAGCCCAAAGCAAAAAAGATCTGGAGGGAGGAAGCTGAGGACAGGAGAGAGAGGGGAGGAGGAACGTGGGGGAAGGAACTGGAACGTTCCAAGCCGCAGGGTTGAATCCACCTCTCTGTCTCTGCGCTGATGGGATGGCTCTGGTCCGCTTAAGGAAGTCTCTTTGTACTTGACTATTACAGTCAGATGATGACACAAGACAGAAGTCCTCCTCCTACTGAGATTCAAGGAAATTTCCCAAGGGAGAGTGGAAGTCCTCGAGGGTGTCTGATTGTATATTAGATAAAAAAATAACCACTCTTTCCACACTTGGCACCTCTGACTGGGGAGACGTCAAATTCGGGAACCAACTCCCAACCCTTTACAAGTCCCATGAGACAAGAGCAGATGGGAAGTATTCTTTCCCCTAAGCTAATAAGATGGAGAGACAAAGAAATCATAAAACACTATGAAATATATGTAGGACTTTGAGCCGGTTCCTGACACAGGGCTCCTAAAAGCCTTGTAATCTTCTTCTGAGTGACAGGCGTGCAAGAAGCAGCTTTCATTCTTTTTAAATCACTCTGGTTTCTGTGTGAAGAATGGGCTACAAAGGAGCAAGACTGGAAGAGAGGAGACCTGATAGGAGTTACTGGAAAGGTCCAGGCAAGAGACAGTGGTGCCTGACTCAGGCTGGCAGCAGTGAGATGGTCAGAAGTGGTCCATCCGTCACCACGGGGCGTACCTTGGAGCTGACAGGACTTCCTGGTGGGCTGGACATGAGAGCCGAAGTATCCAGAGAAACAGGATGATCCCGAGATGTCTGGTTTGAGCAGCCAGCTGGTGGCATTTCCTGAGATGGGAGGGTGGGAAGGATGGCTCCCTCCCCTAAATGTCCAGGCCCTAATTCCCAGAAGCTATGAAAATATTACCTTTAGATAGAAAAAGGGATTGTGTAGATGGGATTCAGAGCCTTGAGGGGGGAGATGATTTTGGATTGCCTGAGTGTGACCAATCTGATCACATGAGCCCTTAAAAGGAGAGAACATTCTCTGGCTGGAAGCCCATGAGAGAGGTTGGCAGAAGAGGAAGAGAGGAGACACGTGACAAAGGCAAGTCAGAGTCCAAGCGTGAGAAGGACCCAACCTGCCACCGCTGGTTCTGAGATGCAGAGCCATGTGCAGAAAAGCTGATAGGAGCCACAGGTGACCCCTGCTGAGAGTTGGCAAAGAAATGAAGACCTTGGCTCTATAAGCCACTGCAACTGAATTTTTTAGCACCGGAGTGAGCAAGGAAATGGGATTCTCCCCTAGGGCTTCCAGTAAGAACACAATCCTGCTGAAACCCAGAGAGATCCATGGTTTCCAGACCCGAAAGATAATTTGTGTGGTTTCCAAGCAACTGAGGTTCTGACCGCCTGTTACAGCAGTGAGAAGAAACTTAACACAACCGAGAGGACTGGGGGGAGAGACAGGAGGTCGGGGAGGAAGGACAAGCATTCCCTTTCAGCTTCCATAAATCCAAGAGGAGCAGGCAAGGTGGCAGGTGAAGATGCACAACCGGAGCTAGTGTGGAGGTCAGCGGTCACACCTGCCTCTCCCATGGCGACCCCCAGCGGATGCAAGTCCCACATATATCAGGAATTATGGAAGTCAGACAGGAGCACAGTACCTGGCACAAAGCAGGTGCTCCATGAACAACTGTTGAATGAATGATTGTTCTCTCTTAAAATAAAAGCTTCACTCAGGACTTCCGTGGTGGTCCAGTGGCTAAGATTCTGTGCTCCCAATGCAGGGGGCCCTGGTTCAATCCCTGGTCAGGGAACTAGATCCCACGTCTCAGCTAAAGATTTCACATGCCACCACGAAGACCCAGCGCAGCCAAATAAATAAACGAAGCTAAGTCTCACTCCACATCCCTGATGTTCACTGCCATGCTTCCTTTCTCTACTTTCTTATCCTCCTCAAGAGAGCTGTCTACACTTCAGGCTCAGTCACATCTGACTCTCTGTGACCCCATGGACTGTAGCCCACCAGGCTCCTCCATCCATGGGATTCTCCAGACAAGGATACTGGAGTGGGTTGCCATTTCCTCCTCCAGGGGATCTTTCAGACCCAGGGATCAAACCCACATCTCCTGCATAGCAGGCAGGTTCTTTACCACTGAGCCTCTTGGGAAGCCCTGTCTACACCTGCTGTACCCAGTTCCTCTTCTCCTGTTCTCTCTTCAACACTCTCCAGTCACACAAGTCTAGCGATCTGCTGTCAACATCACCCCAAATGCTCACCCCTCAATGATCCTAAAGTCCACCTGCCCCCTCCTGTTTGGCCCACCAGCAGCCCCCGGCACAGCTGCTCACCGTCCTTTAAGCAGGCTCTCTGTTTGGCTTCCACGACCCCACACTCCCTTGGGTCCCCCTTCCTCCTTGGACACTCCCTCTCCATCTGCATCTCCTTTGCTGGCGCCTCCTCGTTTCCTGCATCCTCTTCATGCGGGGAGGCCCTGGGGCTCAGTCCTGACTCATCTGTACACGCCTTCTTGGGGCATCTCCTCCAGTCTGGGGGGTCTAAATACCTTAATATGTCCACACCTTTCAAGTCTATAGTAGCCCCGGCATCTCCTCTAAACTCCCAGGATGCACACCTCCCACCTGTCTCCCTCCAGATGCCCATGCATCTCAGACTCCGCACATCCACACCACAACTCCTCGTCGCCCCTGCCCCCACAAAGCCTACTCTGCCCAAAGCGAAACTGAGCACAGTCAACAGCTTCCATTCCTGCCCGCTCTACCCTCGTCTCCAGATAGCAGCCAAGGCAGTGACCGGAAATGTTAAGTCAGATGATACCCCATCTCAGAACCCTCCAGGGGCTCCCCACTTCATACACAAAAACACAAAACCTCCCCACGGGGTCACGGGGCCCTGCAGGATCTGACCTGCTGGAAGCTTCGGTGACTTCACCTCCTCCTACTCCACCCTCACCCCCTGCTTGATGGTCCTGAGACACGCCGGGCATGCCCCCTCCCCCAGCTGGTGCCAGGCTGCCCCCTCCACCTGAAACATTCTCCCGCCTGACGGCCACTCCTCCCCTCCTTCACGTCTGTGCTCAAGCATCGCCTTCTCAGGGAAGTGCGTCTTCGCGTGTCTGAAGCCACTGCCCTGCTGAGTCCCCTCAGGCTGCTCTACTCCTGACTCTTCTCCCATCGCAACCATCACCTTCCAACCGACCACATGGTATGGGTCACACGCGGTGACGGTCATCCATCTCCCCGAGCTGGCCTGTAACTCCACAAAGGCAGGAATCCTTGTTCTGTTCGCTGTTTACCCAAATGCCCAGAAGGGTGCCTGGCCCATGAGAGACGCTTAATGAATATTCATTAAAATAATGAATGAATGGATGAAAAAACAAGTAACAACGTGCAGGCGAGGCCCCAACTACCAGGGGGATACAGCCCAGACAACTGTGTCCCTCCACCTTTCTGTCTCTCATCTCCAGATCTGCCCAGCACATGGTAGGGAGGGGAGGACATCTGCTGAGTAAGCAAAAAAGGGCCAGTCCTCTGGGATCACTGGGCCCCCAGAGATGACTCAGAGGCCCAGACACCACCAGCTCCTCCATCTGGGCCTGAACGCTCCTCCAACCCAACCCATGACCCCTCAACCACCCCAATCCTGGGCTGGCAGGCAGATCATGGAAAAGATGGCTTGGGATGAGGAGTAAAATCTGTCAAGCTGGTGCTCAAGTGGATCTGATGCACAATTAGACAGCTGGAAGAGGCAGCTGCTCCCTCACTGCAGGCACTGTGCCACTTGGAGAGGCAACTGGTGGCCCACTGAGGCTTTGCATGGCGGGGCACTCAGAGCCCCTTGAAGGGCTGCCACCTTTTTGGGGTGTGACCCAAGGGGTGGAACTTCCCGAGACACAAGCTGCCAGAAGCAGGAGGAGCCAGTCCTAAGGCAGGTGTGAGGAGGGCACCACACATGATCGTGAGGACAGCCTGTGGCCCAGAGGGCAGGACCCTGGAAGCCAGAAAGGGACTCTCAGGGAGTTCAGAAAAGGAGCAGTGGGCAGCCCTCTGTTGTGCCATTTTCCCCAGCACCCCAAGTCTCCGTATGTATCACAGTCTCCCAGGTCAGTGGTCTGTGCCCCAAACTAGGCTGGCTGTGAGTGACCTTGACTGCTCCTGGAAGAGACTGAAATCACGGGTCCTATCGCCAGATGTACACAGGGCTCTCTCAGAAAATCTTTATTTGCCTTTCTACACTGAGCTCTGATGTCACCTCCTCCAGGAAGTCTGCCCTGAGTCACCCTTACAGCCCATCTCTCTGCCCTCCCCACCTCACACGTGCTACAGCTGGGTCAATCACCACCCTGCACTTCACCCATCTGTGCACAGTGTTGTCTGCTTTCCATCTCCAGCACAAGAGTGACTGTATACAGAATGGACGTAAATAATAATCTCTTTCCAAAGCACAACCCAAGGATGTGGGTCAGGTCCACATTGTTCCTTCAAGACCCTGCACCCAGGGAGACAAGTAAGTAGAAAGAGTGCATACACAGCATAGCCAGGAAGAAAACTAGCCTGAAAGACAGGCACCCCACCCACCGGACCCGACACATGTGCACCTCAGGCCGGCCCTTGGCCAACTGACGTCTACTTTCATTCCTTCTGGAAACCCTCTTCTCTCTGCCAGGTTCTTCCTGCCCAGACTCCTGGGGCTCCCTGTTCTGGGGCTCCCACTGACATCTCGTCCTCGGGGACCTCGCACCTTCCCAGCCCGAGAAGTGGCAAACCACCAGCCCACCTCTCTACAGGAGCAGGGCAGACGTCCCCACCGTAATTCTTTCGGGTCCTCCATCAACCATGCTTTCCTCTCGTTTCTGGGCTTTTGCACACGCCTGTGTCAGGGGTGCTATTCCACACAGGATGGCCTCTTGATGGTGTGATGTTGAAGCAGAAACCTGGAGGAGAGGGGAAGCCATACCAAGATCCAAAAGGAGAACATTCCAGGCCACGGGAACAGCAGGAGCGAGGGACCTGAGACTGAGCCTCGCCAGAGAGGAAGGAGGGCAGGTGTCTGGACAGGATGGTGGCAGGAAACAGGGAGGATAAAGAAGGGCAGGGCCAGACTGTGTGGGGTCCGAGGACCATCCTCAGGATGGAGGGAAGCCCGAGAGACAGAGTTTTGGGGAGCGACAGACTTGACGTCTCTTCCCGAAGCATCACTCTGACAGCGGAGAAGGGGCAGGTCGGCCAGAGAGGAAGCCGGGAGAAGGAGGTATATAATGATGACTTGGACTGGGAGGTGGCAGGGCTGAGAGATGCTTGCCTTAGCCATGTTTCCATGGTAACCCCTCACTGGTCAACACCACCCAGAGACAGACCTGCCTTTCTCGGGATAAAAATGAGACTGATTGCCATTCTTGTACAACTTCAGGGCTGGAACAGGAAATGTACATGACTGCCACACAGCTGGTTTCCTTTGTTAAGACTCACTTCAGTAGCACCTCCTGAGCATGCCATGTAAGGAACCCAACAGAAAGAAAAGCAACCCTAGTCTGGAGACTGCATGAAAGTGGGACTTTTCAACCTTAAGTGAGGCTGAAAATAAACTACACAATACCATAATGCCCCACTGGGTAATGCCACCACCAAACGCAAGCCCTGCTGTGCATTCTGTAAATGGCACACAGACCTGACGGCTCTCTGGGAGGAAACACTGCACGTGGGTCAATCAGGGGTCACTGGCTCCTTTCTCAATACAAGTCACTGCTCATTTCGGGTACTCATTCATTTGCTTCATGTGGAAGAGGAGCTGCTCTAAGCTGGAAGACACTTATTTTTACCCACAGAATCATTTTCAGGGAAAAGCAAAAGGAAACAGACTATGCAGGTGAGAGGAAAACCAAGTACAGGCAGAAAGACTAATGAATGAATACAGTCTGATAAGAAAGAATTCTATCAAAAAATTCAAGACGTGTGCTCCTCGTCCTGTCCATTTTATTTCCCACGCCTCTCCTGGTTCCTCTGATCTTCTTTTAATTCCCATCCTCTCCACCCTACGTGCCCACCACCACACCAGGCTGAGTGACTGCTGAGTGGCCAGCTAGTCACCCCACAGAGGCCTCTGTTTCATCAATCCTCTCTCCACAGTGCAAGGAACGTGATCAATTCAAAATGCAGCTCTGATCCTGTCAGTCTGCTATTTGTGACTCTTCAAAGACTTTCCATTTTTTTACAATAAAGATCAAACTCTTTCCTGCCAGCTATGGGGCCCTTGGTGCCCTGGGCTCCATGACAGTCCCCTCGAGCTCCAAGCTCCAACAACACCAGGCTCTCCTCAGTCCCCCTAACTCCTTGCTCCCCTCCTTCCTCAGGCCTTAAGCCTGATGAGGAAATGCAAACACCCTCCTCCTTTCAGATCTGAGCTCCACCGTCTCCTCCTCAGAGAAGCCAAGCCGTCTCTGACCCGTACAAATGCCCAACCCCCAGGCCTGAGCAGATACTCTGAAGCTGCTGCTTTGAACAGCAACTGCTGGGCCTGGAGTCCTTGTTCTCAACATACCACAAACTGGCCCTTCTGTGCAGGTCACACATAAAGGCTACTCTCTAGCTCTAGGACGTAATCATTAATGATCAAGCTTAGTGCTGTTTTTGATACAAAGACTCATCTCAACTGAGACCCACCCAAAAAGGAGGAGGGATTATTAGCTGTAAATACTGTTAGTTCTGCCTCCCACCCACCAGCATCATTTCTCTTCCTCAGACCATCCAAAGCCCTGTGTTAAAATCCCTGCAAGCTAGATGTTCTCAGAGCCATGAAGAGATGTGCCCATCTCTTTAGTAAGGGTATCACCTTAATTCACTGATAACTGAACTTATTTCAGTGTATATATATGTGTGCGTGTGTATGTATAAAGTTATGTATAAATATAATACACAGACTCCAAGGAGAAAGATAACAAAGTCCGTGCATGTAGATATTCTCTGGGTCATCATTAGTGCTTTACAAGGAAAGCAATAACAAAATAAAAACCTAACAGTTAATATGTATGGCATGCTTATTACTACATACCAGGCACTGTGTTAGTTACCTTTTGTGCACGCTTTTAATCTGTAAGAAAAAAAAAAAAGCTCTACAAAGTAAACATTGTTAATATCCCTAATTCCGCAGGTAAGAAAAACAAGGTTTCAGGGAATTACTAACCCAAGGCCCAAAGGCTGGTAAATCCAAACAGGTAACACTTCCACTGTCAACCAAGCCATCCAGTTCCTGCAGTAGAAACTCTGTGTGCCCCTACCTGCCTCACCTCTCCACAACACACCATCAACCACAAAACCAGCCTACACCGGAGCAGCCAGCACAAGTGTGTTTCTAGTCCAAGAAACAGGTGATGCTTTGGGAGCAAATAACATTTGTTTCAGAATTCAGCAACCAAGACCTGTGAGTACTGCCATAAATTGGGGGTGGGGTGAGGAGTAAGCGTGGGCAGAGACATGATAAACATCAACCACAGGGTTTAGTTGGGTCAAGAAGGAAATTTGAAAAAGAACAAAATTAAATGTATTCAAGAACTACACTCTTACACAGATTTAAGAGAACTTTTCCCTTAAACACAAGTAGGAAGAGTCAGCATCTCTCACGCTAGAGGAAACTTAAGAAGGTGTCAGCATGAAGCAACACCCGAACAGATGATAAAAACTGGAAGTAACCCTAATGAGAATCACAAGTATTGGGCAGTTTCGAGGGCTGTCCTACT
The DNA here is from genome assembly GCF_054371585.1 of Giraffa tippelskirchi. Lineage (NCBI taxonomy): Eukaryota > Metazoa > Chordata > Mammalia > Artiodactyla > Giraffidae > Giraffa > Giraffa tippelskirchi. The sequence continues at coordinate 30,454,878 of NC_137287.1, forward strand.
AAGTGCCTGCCACACCCGGTCACAGCACCATCACAGACCTGTGAGTATCCTAGCAACCTCACTGCCCAAGGTGAGACTGAGGCTGCACCACATCACACAACTTGCCCACAGGCATGCAGCAAGTATGAAGCCACGCCAGGATTCTCCACAAGATGGACCAACGCCTGGGCCGAAGCGCTCAGCCAGCGCATGATGGATCCAGTGAAAAAGGGAGACACCATTTCTCAGTAAGTTTACCACTTAGCAATTCACATAAGTGGGGGGAAATCAATGTTCTCCATTATTATAAGGAAAACATGCCCTTTCAGACTTATTTTTAAAGCGGTGCTATTACCACTTAGGTAGGCCCTACAGTGAGACCTCCTCGAACAAACATTATAATTAGATCTGCTAATAAGTTGCCACAACAACTCTGGAAGGAGAAACGTGACTGTTCTTTTGAGAACACAAAAGTGTAGTTTCAAATTAAGTAACAGTACCAAATGGTGAGAAGTGTGACTCTGGGAGCAACACACATCTGCGGTTGAACATTAACCCACGAGCCTCCCATTAACCCACTTGCATCAGCTCTGCAGCCCTGGCTCCTCATAGAAGGAAATCACCTTCCATGTAGATCATTCGGGGTCCAGGTCAGTATTGAGAGGGGAGCTTTGCTTCTAGGAAGCACAAGAAACTCTCCACTGAACACACGTCATTTGTTCGCTTATATGAAGGAAAAAACAGAATTCTCTCTTCCACTCTCAGAATTGCAGACCCCACTGTATCCCTCTGAGGGGACAAGAATACTAACCAGGATCCAGTTCCCCAACAACCTCATGTCCCATAACAGCCTCTGCCAAATGTATTCTCTTTTTCTCTTTTATTTTTCTATTTGTTTTTTATTTTTTACATTATGAAACTATGATAACACATTTACAGGAGACTTGGAAGATAACAAAACAAAGTTACATATAGTTCCATTATCCCTTGGACAGCAAGGAGATCAAACCAGTCAATCCTAAAGGAAGTCAACTCTGAATATTCATTGGAAGGACTGATGCTAAAGCTGAAGCTCCAATACTCTGGCCACCTGATGCCAAGAATCGACTCATTGGAAAAGACCCTGATGCTGGGAAAGCCTGAGGGCAGGAGGAGAAGGGGATGACAGAGGATGAAATGGTTGGATGGCATTGTCAACTGAATGGACATGAGTTTGAGCCAACTCTGGGAAATGGTGAAGGACAAGGAAGCCTGGCATGCTGAGGTTCGTGGGGTCACAAAGAGTCGGACACAACTGAATGACTGAACAATAATAATATATTAGAATTATTTTTTAAGATGAAAAATTAAGACTTTTAGCTTGAGTTTCAATATAAAATTCTCAAAAATTAATAGAATAAGTGAATATACAGAAAAGTAGAAGGATATAGTAGATCTAAAAAGCACCATGAACCAATTCAACATAATTAAGATTTATACAATTTTCACACAACAGTAGAGTAAAAATTCTGTTCAACTTCTCATAGACTATAAACTAGGAGACAATGGAACATATCCAGGGACATAAAACAAGGTGCAAAAATCTCATGATCTAAAGGTGCTGAAATCATACAGAATCTGTTCTCTTATCACTGTGCAATTAAGTGAGAAATCAATATCAAAAGATGTTTGAAAATAACCCACATATTTTCAAGCAATGTGCCTAACACCTGGCTGTGTCCAGCAGGTGCTCTGTGGTGACATTAAGAGCACATCAGGTTTTTTCAGGTTCAACTATGTGTGTGGATTGGCGTGTACGTGAGAGACACCAGACCTTCACTGAAATATACATAAAGAGAGGAAAAGCAGAGAAATAAAGTCAGTGCCACCCCACAGTTCCAGTCCTCCAGCTTGCGAGCTGAGATGTGCTTGGGCGAGTGTTGGGAACAGACTCCCCAAGAGTCTGGGCAGCCACGTGCTCCTCCTTGTACGAGGCTCCTGCTGAAGTGAGAGGTTGTAGGGTTTAACAAAGAGAGTGTGTGTGTGTGTGTGTGTGTGTTTATAATACTACCTACTTCTTAAACACCCTTAAATACCCAGCAGCCACTGCATCTGGTGTTTGACTTCAGAAACGACATCTGTTCCACTGCTGGAAGAAGGAGCATCTCCAAAATGGTAACTTCCTAAGAGATTCCCCAGAGTATTTCTAATTATTAGTGATTGTCACCACCCACGCTGGTGAGAAGCAAAACTCTACAAGAGTCACAAACGGCTCTGCGACATTAGACAATAGACACTGGAGCGCTGAATGCACATCCATGATGACACAGAATCTTCATGGATTTTATCCTCTTTAATCCACGTGACCTGCTGATGCAAGTGCGACCAGTGACCAGCAGCTCTTCTGTTTGAGCTGCGGGACTACCTGGTACCCAGGGATGCCGAAAGTCACCAAGATCCACGACGGCAGCGCCAGGCCTGTGATCAAAGCCTTTAGAGTCTTCTGAGTGGATGGGCCTGAAACCCAACCAAACAACTATTCAACCCAATTAAATGCTTCTCAAGAGTCTGAGCCAGCAGGCAAGTCCAAATAAGCTATCAGCATTCTCGGACAGATTAGAGGCCTCTCTGGAGGCCACTAATGACTCAACCAAAAAGCCACTTAATTTGAAGCTTGGCAATACCTTTCATGGGAACACAATATACCACCCAAGGCCACAGAACAACGTGTCAGAGAATCACAAATGACAAGGAAAAACTTGAAGGGGAATTCCCTGGTGGTCCAGTGGTTAAGAATTCGCCTTCCAACACAGGGGACGCAGGATCAATCCCTGGTCGGGTAACTAAGATCCCACATGCCGAGGGGCAACTAAGGCCACACTCAGCAACAAAAGATCTCACATGCCGCAGCAAAGACCCAACACAGCCACATAAATAATAAAATAAGTATTATACTAAAAAAAATGCCATGCTTAATATTTAAAAAAAGGAAGAAAAAATTTGAAAGTTAACTGTGCTTTTTGATGCTGGAACTCATTTTGCTTAAACCTAGGTGGAGAAGGCAATGGCAACCCACTCCAGTCCTCATGCCTGGAAAATCCCATGGACGGAGGAGCCTGGTGGGCTGCAGTCCATGGGGTTGCTAGGAGTCGGACACGACTGAGCGACTTCACTTTCACTTTTCCCTTTCATGCCTTGGAAAAGGAAATGGCAATCCACTCCAGTACTCTTGCCTGGAGAATCCCAGGGACGGGGGAGCCTGGTGGGCGGCCGTCTCTGGGGTCGCACAGAGTCGGACACGACTGAAGCGACTTAGCAGCAGCAGCAGGTGCTTTAACCCATACTCTCTGCCTTCTTCAAAGCACCCATCTACCTCCCCTCATCCATCCCTGACCCACAAGGTCATGATGTGACTTCTTGATGAACCACTACCACCGTCTTGCTTTGCAGCAATATCCACACAATTACTGTCTGCCTGGCTTCGTCCTATGAGAAATCATCTGTTGAGGAGGTAAAAAACTGACAACAGTGTCTCCGTTTTCTGGTGGACGAAGCGTGACTCGGATCCTCTGGTAATAATGAAAGGCAGCCACAGCCCACATAACAGAACTCCCGACGCGCTCTTCCCCTGAAATTGAGTAGCCTAGAGCTCCTTGACAACTGGGTGCTTTCGAGATAAAAAAGAAGAGGGCTAGAAACAGCAACACTCACAGGATTCGAGATCAGGACTGAATGGAGGAGGTCAGGGCATTGGTAGCTTCCTCCACCAGCCCCCTCACTGCTCCCCTCCCCGCTCTCTCCCAAGGTGGAGAGAATAATCCACCACTCTCGAGAAATTACTATCGACCTAAGGATCCCAGCTGCTGCAATCACCTTACAGTCATGTGGGGAGACCGATGGCACCTTACAGTCATGTGGGGAGACCAGAGCCTACATGGGCGAGAGACAGAAGTAGAGACAGGGAGGCAGAGAAGGAACGTATGGCCACAAGGGGGAAGGGAGGGGAGTGGATGAATTGGGAGACTGGGACTGACACTATACACTACTGACACCCTGTATAAAATAGGTAACTAATGAGTACATACTGTACAGGGAGCTCTGCTCAATGCTCTGTGGTGACCTAAATGGGAAGGAAATCCAAGGAAGAGGGGATACATGTATAAATGTGGCTGATTCACTTTGCTGTACAGTAGAAACTAACACAATATTGTAAAGCAACTATATTCCAATAAAAAAATGTTTTAAAAAGAAAGAGAGCGAGCAAGACAGACAAGGAAAGAAACAGAGAGGTACTAACAGACAAATGCACACAAGAAGAGACAGAGAGACCTAGAGACAGACTGCTGCTGCTAAGTCGCTTCAGTCGTGTCCGACTCTGTGCGACCCCATAGACGGCAGCCCACCAGGCTCCTCTGTCCCTGGGACTCTCGGTCCTGGTAATACCAAGTCCTCGATCAAGCACTGGCTAAAGCCAGAAAACTTTTGTTACCTACATCAATAAACTTCCTTTTAATATAAAACAGGATTAGTGATTTTCAGGGTTTTATATCTCAGTACTAAGTCAACTGTCTTCCTCTGTTCAACAACAATGACTTCTGAGGGACCCACCAGGCCAAACTAGACAAGAGGAGCTTACCCAATAATCATTAATCCTCTTATAAGCCATCCAGGCATTTTTATGAGATTACTATTGGAATTCTAATTAATTAATTCTTAATCTACTACATTTCAAAGCTCATCGAGAAAATGATCAAATAAACTTACTGTTATCAGAACAGTAAGTTGCGAGTTATCCAACATTTACACATACTACAGTTATAATAATTAACATAATAAAATACAAGTGTTCGCCAATAGATTTATTGCAACAGAAAAGATAACCAGATCCAGGCCCTAAAAATGTTCTCTTTCTTTTTTTTTTTAATGTTATCACAAAGACAGAAAGCATTACAAATTACTGAAGGAAAAGAATCATTGCTAAATGACGCAGAACAAGATAACTGTTTCATCAGTGGGTGAGGGTGGGAGGGGGGATAGGTCACATCCTCTTCTAAAACCTTTCACCAAAATAAATTCCAGATGTATTAAAGAGATTTAAAAGTTTGAAATAAGTCAAATAAGCAAACACTAGTGTTTAGTATCTGTAAGGAATTTCCAAATCAATTAAATCACAGATAAAAGTCAATAGATTTGATTTGGTGAAAATTAAAAAATATCATATGTCAAAAAACATTACACAGAAAAATGAATGGAAAATAAGTATTTGCCCACAAAGGCCACATATTGATACTCATATAAACAAGAAGGACGCCCAAATCAAAAACAGAAAATCTGAAAATCAGATTGAGGGAGGGTAGTAGGGAAGTCTGTAAGTTACTTCTTTCAGCAAAAAAAAAACAAATAGAACAACAAATGGTCAACACTTTTGAAAAAACCCAACCATTGTAGAAATACAAAACAAAATTCACCATCAAATTAGCAAAGAGTTAAAATCCTAACTATACCAGTGAGAAACAACCAGGCACATGCGTATACACACACAGCTACCATCAATACGCATGTACACACACACACACAGCTGCCATCAATATCCTCTTTCTAGAGAACAACTTGGCATCTTTGTCAAGAGCCTTAAATGACCCAGTGATTCTCTTCACAGGAGCTGACCTCAGAGAAACCATTAGAATCATCAACTAAAACATGCACATAAAAACAGTCACAACAGCGGTAAAAACAGGGTCAGTGCCCAGCCATAGAGAATATGAGACATAATGTGGCCATTAAGACTGGTAAGAAAAAATATTTAACCACCTTTCAAAGTGCTCATGATACAATCCCAAAAGAAATGGGAGAATACAAAATGATATTCACAGGGACTTCCCTGGTGGTCCAATGGTTAAGAACCCACCTGCCAATGCACGGGACATGGGTTCCACCTCTGGTCTGAGAAGCAAGATCTCACACCCCGCAGGGCAACTAAAGCCTGTACTCTGCAACAGAAGAGCAGCCCCTGCTTGCTGCAGCTAGGGAAAGCCGCCCAGGAACAAAGGCCCCACAGAGCCTCAATAAACAAATAGAAACATAATTTTAAATGATATACATTGCTGTTAGGTCGCTAAAGTTGTGTCTGACTCTTAGCGCAATCCCATGGACTAGAGCCTGCCAGGCTCCTTTGTCCACGGTATTTCCTACGCAAGAAGACCGGAGTGGGCTGTCATTGCTTTCTCCAGAGGATGTTCCCAAACCAGGGATCAAACCTGTGTCTCCTGCATCTCCTATATTGCAGGCAGATTCTTTACCACTGAGCCACCAAGGAAGCCCTGACATATATATACTACCATGTGTAAAAGAAGATAGCTCGTAGGAAGCTGCGGTAAGCACAAGAAAATGAGCTTGGTGTTCTGTGATGATCTAGAGGGGTGGGATTGGCGGAAAGGGGAGGTGCTATGGGAAGGAAGCTTAAGAGGGAGAGTGTATACACATACTGACAGCTGATCTACACTGTTGTACAGCAGAAACCAACACAACACTACAAAGCAATTATCCTTCAATTAGAAATAAATAAAATACTCAAAATCTGAACATGACCATCTTCCTTCTCCAATCCAGTCTTTTGGTTCAACCAACAGGATATCATTAACTGTTGGAACACAGTTGATGGACATTTATTTAACGAGATTTGCGTCACATTAATATGAAGAAATCAGAGGTATAAAATCCAAACCTATAGTACTGGGAAATAAATAGGCAAAGCAGTTCTGGGTTATCTGTGCAAGCAGAGGCAGCGTATATTAAAGAGAGAGATCAGGTTTTAAGTCACACATATTTCAGCCCCTCTTCCAGGCAGAAACAAGTTCTACAGAAACAGAATACTGTACTTGCCCAATAACCCCTCAATTGTTATTTATTTCTGAATCCTTGTACCTGTTACTATTCAGTTCCCTCCGGTTTCTGTACAATGCCCCCAAAGAACTGAGCCTGTAAATAAGAATCTGCGCTCCAAACATACACAGACACACAGATCAAATTTACAACCTATGTTTTCATCTACCTTTTATTGCGTTTATGTTTTCTGTTCAGAACGCTGATTAATTTTCCTTTCAACAGAAGAAATGTGGAGTGCAAATCTCTTTTACCCAGAGGTTTTTCCATTTCTTCCCTCTGTGTTATTTTGAGTCTTGCCACTGAATTGGAAAGCAAGAACCCTGAGGGATAGCCCAACACTGTACAGGTGAAAATACATCAGTACAGGAGAGCAACCTGGGAGAATGGAAAGGCAGAAATGGTGATTTTCATAATAAAGCTCCTGACAAACGCCAGCAGTAGCACACAGGGAAAAATCTGCCTGCACAGATCCCATCCGACAGGCCAAAAAAGTACCTCGGAATGTGAAAATGTGTATCGGCAGCTTGCTAACCAAATTTCAAATTAAGTACTGCAGGCCCGGGGGAGAGAGTTGCAGACAGCGAGCTGGAAACTCAAGCGCTGCAGCATTGGGGCCAGACGGGTCCCGAGCAACTTCTCCCAGCCCGGGCCAATCAGCAAAGAGGAAGCAACAGTTTGTGTATAACATCTCCAAATGCAGTAAACACCAAAGAAAACTGAAGCCACAGGAAAGAAAGGGTGTGTGTGGGGGGGGGTGGAGGAGAGAGAGAGGAAAGGAAAGGAAACAGGGTGGAAAGAAGGGAGGGAGAGGAAGGGAGACAGGGCGGGAGAGAGGAAGAAAGAAAAGGAAAGGGGAGAGAGACAGGAAAGGAAAGGAGGAAGAGAGGCAGGGGGGATGGGGGAGGGAGAGAGACAGCAAAGAAAGAGAAAAGGAAGGCAGGAAAAGAAGAGAGACAGAGGATGAGAGAGAGAGAGAGAGAAAGAGCAGGACTGCTTCCAGTCACCTGCAAGACCATCTGATGGGGCAAACTGCTTAGAAGAAGAATGGAAAAAAAAGACAAAGACAGAAGGAGAGGGAGAGATTCTGAGAGAAATAGAGAGACCAAGCCAGAGGGACCTAAGGAGAGACCAAGAGGCTGAAAGCCAGAAAGAGAAGAGAGAGAATCAAAAGGAGGGGGTAGGCGGAGGAGGATGGGGAATGCACACAGACACACACACACACAGCAAACACACTTACAGATACGGAGAATGGAGAGGAAAAGCAGCAACGGAGAGAGAAAGAAAGAGGGACACCTGCCTCGATGCGAACTTCTGTGTTTTGCCATCCACTCGGAAGGTATTTTCTGAGCATCTCCCATGATGCTCAGCAGGAGACAGCTCTACTACCAGTAACTCCAGCTGTGGGTACCTGGTGACAATAACAGGGGTGTGTAAATGCAGCATGATGGCGACTCCAAAGAGGGAATGAACAATCCTCCATTCAAGAAATCCCTTGAGCCACTGGGCCAGAGCCAAAGGGTACAGAATCTCTAAATATCACATCATCTTGAGGCATAAAATTAATTGACAGAACCAATGATTTAAAAAAAAAACTAAATTTGGTATGACACCAAAAATACACGTAACAGGAAAAACTGATGAACGTCATCAAAACTGAGATCATGTATGCCTCAAGGACACCATCAAGAAGGTGAAAAGACAATCCATGAAATGGGAGAAAATATTTGCACATCACATATCTAATAAGGGTCTGGTGTCCAGAATATACAAATAACTTTCACAACTCAACAATTCAAAAGATAGCTGAATCAAACAATAGGCAAAGGATCTGAAGAGACATCTCCCTAAAGAAGATACGCAGATGGCTGGTAAGCACAGGAAAAGATCACCAGCATCGCTTGCCATCAGGGAAATGCAAATCAAAACCACGATGAGATACAACTTCACACCTACTAGGATGCCTGTAATAAAAAGGCAGATGGCAACCAAGGTTGGCAAGGAGGCAGAATCACTGGAACCCTTACCCAGTGCTGGTGGGAGGTGCAGTCACTTCGGAAAACAGTGTGGCACTTCCTCAAGCAGTTAAACACACAGTCACCATTTGACTAGCAATGCCACTCCTAAGTATGCACCCAAGAGAAATGAAAAAAAACACAGCCACACAACATGAACGTACATGAACGTTCACAGCAACATGATTCACAAGAGCCAAAAAGTGGGAACAGCCCAAAGGTCTACAAGAGGTGAATGAATAAATGGGATATGATATATCCATACACTGGAACATGATTCCATCATAAAAAGGCATGAAGTACTGATACTGATACCTGCTACCACGTGGACAAACCTTGAACACGTCACAGTGAATGAAAGAAGTCAGACACACAAGGTCACGTGTTACACCATTCTATCTGAAATGTCTAGATCAGGCAAATCTCTAGAGACAAGGAGCAGATGAGATGCTGCCAGGGGCTGGAGGGAGGAGGGTTGGGAGTGGCTGCTTCCAGTGGGGAAGCCAGAACTGGATGCAGAATTACACAAATGATGACAGAAGTGCAAATGGACACAAGTCCAGCCAGTAACTCCAGTGCTAGAGGCATCTGCCCCAGCACCTCCCTAATTCCCCGGTCCCTGGACCTCTTAGACCTCATGCCCTGGGCCGAAGCCTGAAGGATGCAGGTGCTGGCCAGTCAGCAAGGGGAAGGAGTTGGCTTCCCCACGCCCCCACCCCCCCCACCACTGGAGGGGGTTCAAGGAAAGGAGAAAGTGATCAGTGCAAAGGCCTTAAGAGGAAAAAGGTCATGGCCCCAGGAAGCTGGAGGAAGAGAGAGGCCCACGTTGCTGGAGCAGAGAGGGAAAGGGGAAGGGGTGCGGGGCAGGGGACTGGAGATGAGGAAATGATGGGGGGACACCTCAAGTCAGGAAATGCTGACCAGAGCTGACCTCGGAGAGCAATGAGGGACCAAGGAAGGGGCTTAAGCAGTGACACAACGGTCTTGCTCAATCTGCATGTTCAAAAGACCAGAACCCATGAAGCCATTTTCAAAATTAAACTAGAGGTGGACTTCCCTGGTGGTCCAGTGGTTAAGAATCCATCTGCCAGTACAGGGGACACAGGTTTGACCCCTGGTCCGGGAAGATCCCACAGGCTGCAGAGCAGGTAAGCCTGTGTGCCCCCACTACTGAGCCCACGTGCTGCAACTACTGAAGCCCCCCTGTCCTAGAGCCCGTGCTCCACGACAAGAAAAGCCCCTGCAGGGAGAAGCCTGCTCACCAAAATCAGAGAGTAGCACCCACTCGCCGCAACTAGAGAAAAGCCCACATGCAGCAACAAAGACCCAGGGTGGCCAAAGATAAAACAAATTAAATGCATAAAATGGAGGTTAACAGATACGAAAGCACTTTATAAACTCAAGGCACATCCATGTCAGCTGGAAAACAAGGAAGAAAACTGCTCACTGGAGTCCCTCCTGTACCAGAGGCTTGGACTGGCTCAGGACAGCAGTCAGGGACCTGTCACCACACCCATTTTGCAGTTAAGGGATGTAAAGGTCAGAGAAGCAGCTAGCCAAGGCAGGCAGCTCAAAAAAGGGTCTGGCCAGGACTCACCCCTCAGGCAGTCTCCCTCTCCCACACCTTGAGAGCTCAGCACAAGGCTTTAATTTATTTAAGCAAGGGCTTAAATATGCCCGTCTATGCTGAAGTGAAGTGAAAGTTGCTCAGTCGTGTCCAACTCTTTGCGACCACATGGACTCTAGAGTTCATGGAATTCTCTAGGCCAGAATACTAGAGTGGGTAGCCTTTCCCTTCTCCAGGAATCTTCCCAACCCACGGATCAAATCCAGGTCGCCTGCGTTGCAGGCAGATTCTTTACCAGCTGAGTCACAACGGAAGCCCAAGGATACTGGAGTGGGTAGCCTGTCCCTTCTCCAGTGGATCTTTCCAACCCAGGAATCAAACAGGAGTCTCCTGCATTGCAGATGGATTCTTTACCAACTGAGCTATCAAGGAACCCCCCCACCGACGCTGGCAGTCTCCAAAGTATGGCTTGCTTCTGAAAGTCATGGGTGGCGCACAGTACTCAGTGTCTAAGTCCTTGTAGCTTTCAGGGAGAATTACGCTCTTGTGAGTGTAGCCAGATTTCCTCAAGTTTCTGCTAGCCTGCTGTGGGACTCAGAGGGGGATTATACACCAGAGCTGTTCTTTTGTTTACCAGAGGAAAAGTAAGCCCAGAATCCAAGCATTTAGACACATCCACTACCGAAGTAGTTATGTCGTGGGAGGACGACAGGGGCTTTCAATGGGGCTGCCTGATGCTTTTCCCCCTTAATGACCATAAGCCCCTATAAGCACCTTCAAACAAAGGCTTGAAGGTTTCAGTCTCGAAATATGGCCTGCCAAAGTGCCTTAACCAGGCCACCCGCTGAAAACCTCAACGGGGGAACACTATAAAAGGAGAGGACAATTTCCAACTTTTGCTACAACTGTGAACCCATTAGAGCAGAGAGCCAGCATATTGATTGAGGTCAAGCCCTCATATAACCATTAGGAAAAATCCCTAAGACATAAACACCAAGGAAACGAGCTGATAATTCACCAAAAGGAAATTCAATTTATAAACAGAGGGGGATAAAAAGCATTTCACCTCCATAGCGACTCAGGAAGTACAATCAGCTATATCTTTGCCTATGTGTGCATTCAGTTGCTTCAGTTGTGTCCAACTTTTTGTGACCTCATGGACTGTTGCCCACCAGGCTTCTCCGTCCCTGGGATTCTGCAGGAAATGGACTAAAGAAACTGGCCGTCCTCTAGATGGATGGGCATGCAGTTGTTACAGACTAGAGTTACTGCAAAAGAAGGGAAGAGGGCAGGGCACAACTTTTGAAAGAATGACATAGCCCATGGACACAACATAAACCAATTAGAATCAAATAGGATCAAGATGGCAGACAAGTCAACTTTAACTAGACATTGATCCTCAATCAGCAAGTGACATGACACACCCAGAGGTGCCATGACAGTTCCAAGGCACCGTCAAAAGACCAAGGAGTGGGCAGTGGGCCAAATCCCAGAAATCTTCACCTCTTCCCAAAAACAGTTGGAATAATCCTCCCACTTTATTTTTGGGGGCTCCAAAATCACTACAGATGGTGACTGCAGCTATGAAATTAAAAGACGCTTGCTCCTTGGAAGAAAAGCTATGACCAACCTAGACAGCATATTAAAAAGCAGAGACAACACTTTGCCAACAAAGGTCCATCTAGTCAAAGCTATGGTTTTTCCAGTAGTGATGTATGGATGTGCGAGTCGGACTATAAAGAAAGCTGAGCACCAAAGAATTAATGCTTTTGAACTCTGGTGTTGGACCCAGGACTGCAAAAAGATCCAACCAGTCCATCCTAAAGGAAATCAGTCCTGAATATTCATTGGAAGGAATCATGATGAAGCTGCAACTCCAATACTTTGGCCACCTGATGCGAAGAACTGACTCACTGGAAAAATCCCTGATGCTGAGAAAGACAGAAGGCGGGAGGAAAAGGGGACAACAGAGGATGAGATGGTTGAATGGCATCACTGACTTCATGGCTATGAGTCTGAGCAAGCTCCAGGAGTTGGTGATGGACAGGGAAGCCTGGTGTGCTGCAGTCCACGGAGTCACAGAGAGTCAGACACAACTGAGCGACTGAACTGAACCCTCCCACTCATTAGCATGTGAAATTACTCAGCCTATAAAAACCAACCACACTACATTTCGCAGCCGCACTCACCCTCTGTGATGGCCCACACTGTTTGTGGAGTGGGCTTCTCTCTGAATCTGAATAAATCCACTTCTCCCCTATCACTTTGTCTCTCATTGAACTCTTTCTGTGATGAGACATCAAGAACCTGAGCTTCATTAGGTCCTAAAACCAGGTACCGTCGGTTTTATCTGGGTTTGAGCCAATAAATCGGTATGGGTTGAATCGAATCCATATCCCCTGCATAGCAAGGTGGATTCTTAACCACCAGAGAAGTCCCAGAAAAATCTGAAGGAAGTCCCGTTTTGCTCATTTTCTGCAGTGAAGGGGCTCAGTGTGGTGGAGAGAGTCCAAGCTTCCCAGCCCAGAAGAGTGACATCTGCACCCTTTCAAACCAACCAGAGACTCGGTTTCTTCATCAGCCACTTCAACCTTTACAAGACTTGTTCCAAAGGAAAACAAAACCTTACTCTTCAGAGCCACACTGGTTACCTGCAACCCAAATTATTTAGATGGCAAGGTAGCATTCATTCTCACTTTCAGATTTGGTTTTGTACTTTTCTCCCCAACCTAATTTAGAGATAAGCATTTGGGACATTCCAGGCCTATCGACTATTCGTTGGTCAAAAAACAAATACTGAAACTTGTCCACGTGCAGTTTTGTTGGATCGATTTGCAAGTATATTGACATTTCCACTAATGCTGACCCTCCCAGCATCTGGGCAAGAGTGATGGACCCACGTGCAGAACAGTCCAGTCTCCACAAAAGAGCCATCACTCAAGAAGCAAGGTTACTTTAGATAATGCAATTCTGCTACTGTTGACGAAAGGAATCTTTCCTTGGAACAGCAGAGAGCCCAGCAGATGGGTGACTAATGAAGGGAATGTGATTGTTTATTTGAAAAATAAGAAGTATTTTTTGCAACTGAGAAATCACTGCTTGACTCTTTGCCCAAAGAGGAAGTGAAGAACAATGACGTTTCTCAAGTTTAAGAACCCAGTTCCTTAGTCCCAAGAACAGCTTCAAATCTGTCTTCTGAGGCCCTCTGCAAACAAATTGGAGAAGAAATGAAAGCTATCTAATATTTAAGAGTTGGGGCTTTATATGTGGATATCTTAGAACAAAGGCCTCAAGCTATGGCCCTCAGGCCAAATCTGGGCTAATGTCTGTTTTTGTAAATAGTTTTATTGGCACTCCACAGTGCCTATATTTACATAATGTCTAGGGCTGCTTCTGCACGATGACAGCAGAGTTGAGTAGCTGTGACAAACATTCCTCTGGTCAACAGAACCAGAAACCGTAATATCTGGACCTTCAGAGAACAAATGTGCTGACTTCTGTCCTAGGAAAAATGAAGGCAATTCATTTGAGTCACCCCGTGAGTCCAACCAGACAAGCATGTGTTGGGACTGAGTTACCTGTAGGGATCTTGGCAGAACACAGGAAGGACCACAGATGAAACTCCAAGCCAGCACAGTTCATCCCTTCAGATGCGGCTCAGACAACATCCTGTGGAGACTGTCCACCCAAGGAAAGCAACCCCTATTTCAAATTCTAGATAAATTCTGTTGATAGAAGATCTCTGCAGAATGCATAAAGGGTCTCACTGGACTGAGGAAAAAAATCACTCGATAGTCTGAAAAGACACCATTCTTCAAAGGGAATAAGATAAAAATGGTATGAAAAATATTTTTTTGGAGCTACCTGATAGAGTAACTTCAAAAAGCACCTGTGTAGGAACTGCCTGGTGGTCCAGTGGCTAAGACTCAATGCTCCCAATGTAGGGACACAGGTTCGATCCCTGGTCAGAGAACTAGATCCCACAAGCTGCAAGTAAAAGCTCGCGTGCCGCAACTAAAGATCCCTTGTGCCACAGCTGAGACCTGGCACAGCCTGCCTAAATCAATAAATATTAAAAAAAAAAAAAAAAATCCATGCAATTAAACAAAATCCCTCTGGATCTGACTGGCCACTTGGCCTCCAGCAGATGAGACCTCTCCATTTCTCAGCCTCATCCTACGTACATAGTGGAGACCAGGTCAGATGTGCTCTTGACTGCAAATCAGGCCCAAAACGTTGAGGACTGTCCTGCACTTGCATCCCTCACTCCTGCATATGTTCAGCCTGTATTTAGTGAACACCTACTATGTGCCAGGCACACTGCTGGTGCTTTGGGTGCGGGGCCAGTAACACAAACAGGAATCCTGTCACCAAGAAGGTTATCGCCTTCTCCGGGGACTGAACACTAGCCCAACAACAAATACATGAAACTAACTGCACAAGGGTGGGGCGAACTGAGAGCGCAGCATTGACATACACGCACCACCGTGTAAAAGAGACAGCTAGTGGGAAGCTGCTGTGCGGCCCTGGGAGCTCAGCTCGGGGCTCGGTGAAGACCTAGAGGGGTGGGGTGGGGAAGAGGGTGTGAGCCCCAAGAGGGAGGGGAATACATGTATGATTATGACTGATTCACACTGTTGCACAACAGAAACTAACACAACACTGCAAAGCAGTTACATTCCAATAAAAAAAAATCTTTTTTTAAACTAACTGCACATGATGACAAGTTCTCCAGAGCACTGAGACAGAGAATATGGGGGGCTGCTTGGATAGAACAGTCAGAGAAGGCCGCTCAGGAGGTGACAGGCCCAAGGCCAGCCCCGAGGATGAAGAGGAGCCGGCCACACAGGATGCTGGTGGAGGGGGAAGCCTAGGAAGGGGGGCGTTCCTCCTGCTGTCACAGAAGGGCAGGAAGACTCAGCAGACACTCGGACACTCAGCGGTGGGGGGGTCTCCCTTGTGTGTCCAACATTGGGGGCTGGGGGGAGGGAGGTAAAGACACAAGCATCTCGGGCTCTGAAATGAACTCACTCGGGTTCTGACTGGTCATGAGGCCTCAGGCAGACCAAACCTCCATGTCCTCCACCTTCTCATGGGGACAATGGGGCGATGGTGACTTAGGTGTGTCCCAGCCCTGAAGAGGGAAGAGCTCCAGGACCTGGTACAAGGCCAGAGAGGCGGAGAGCAGCAGGCAAGCAGGAGGGACTGGGGAGGAAGGGGGATGAGCAGCGCCTGGTCAGGCAGGGTCTTGCAAGTCATGGTAAGGAATTCGGATTTCAATTGCAACGGAAAGTCACTAAAGGGCTTGAAGCAGGGTAGTTTTTACTTTTAAAAGATGACTGTGTTACAGAGAACAGGAAGAGAGGGAGGTAAGAAAGGAAGGGGGCCCAGGACATCACTGTTGTCCAGGTAAGAGGTAATCGTGGACTGGATGGAGGTGGGGTACAGAGACTGAACCTCATCTTGACTACCTGCTCTAAACAACTGGAAGTGGCTGCCTGGACTACTGCAGAGACAATGACTATGAAGCTCAGACAGGGCTCAATGGGAAAAAAGTACCTGGTTTGATTAGTGATGCCTACCACAGGCACAGGACGGGAAGTAACAGTAACAGATGTCAATACACGTCCTCTATCTACAGAAACTTGGAGCAGTGCTGCTCACACTATAATGTGGAGAGCCTTAAGGTACAGGTTCTGAAACAGTGGGGCTCGGGATGGGGCCTGAGATTCTGCATTTCACTAATATTTCAGGGTGATGACGCCAATCCTGTGGTCCAGAGACATCACTTTAAACAGCATGAACATAGAACATGTACTCTTTTCTGCCCCCACAGATTTGTACAGGATGAACACCAGCTCCCAGGGCTCGACACAGAAGGACACTGAACAAATGCTGAGGGCTTCCCTGGTGGTGCAGCAGTTAGGAATCTGCCTGCCAATGCAGGGGACACCAGTTCAATCCCTGGTTTCAAAGGATCCCACATGCCTCAGGGCAGCTAAGCCCATGCACCACAGCTACTGAGCCCTCGTGCTGTAAGTACTGAAAGCCTGCATGCCCTGGAGCCTGTGCTCCACAACAAAGAGAAGCCACTGCAGTGAGAAGCCCATTCACTGCAACAAAGAGTGGCCCCTGCTCCCCGCAACTAGAGAAAGCCCATGCACAGCAATGAGGACTCAGTGCAGACAAATACAAAGAAACAAACAAAAAATAAATCTTAACAAAAAAAAAAGCTGACTGAGCCAAGCTGGGTCTGTTGTTTGTTTTGTTTTTCTCCATGTGTGTGACTTTCAGCTCTCGACTGAAATAAAGAGAACTCCGAAAAATTCCAGGTAGCTGTCCATAAAAAGCATCACCCTAGATGATGTTGATATCACCAACAACATCACACACGTGTATTACACATCGTCTAGGGATCTGCACCTCATCCTTACTGAGCTGAAGATCATTTGGGTGAGGGTAAGGTGAAGAACTCACCTGCCAATGCAGGAGATGTAAGAAACGTGGGTTTGATCCCTGAATGGGGAAGATCCCCTGGAGGAGGGCATGGCAACTCACTCCAGTATCCTTGCCTGGAGAATCCCCATGGACAGAGGATACAGTCCACAGGGTTGCAGAGTCAGATACGACTGAAGCAACTTAGCACGCAAGGGTAAGAAGTAATGAAAATGCACAGACTAGAAATCTGCTTAACAGGCTGATTCTAACCATGGGCTATTATTGTCTGAACTCTAAGCTCCACGGAATGATGGGGGGATATAGTGAGGAAACAAAGAGCTGCAGCTGATTCTCCAGAAGACAGCATCGCGCCCCCTGCTGGACACCTGGCTGCACCGCATGATGACAGCAAGGCTGGCTCTTAAGCCCCAAATGGGAACTGCGTCCTGTGTCTGAACTCCACCACAGTCCCAACTAATATGAGAATTGGCCAAGTCCCAGTCTCCCTCCCAGGGTCAGATCCAAATCAGCTCTGGATCAAGGACTGTGGCCAGACCCTGCTGACTGCAGATAGGATCAGCTGGGCGGTGGACTGGGTGTTAAATAAACATTCCTCAAACCCGAAAGTTCAAGGCATTTGGGTATCCAGGAAATCAAAGTTTCCTTTTTACAATGAACAGAGACCCCGCAGCTCCTTGCTGCCCAGCCAGTCCCAAGAGCTGCCTCCTCTGAATCATACAGTCTACAGATTCTTTTCCTTCTCTCTCTCTCTCCCTTTTAAACTCACAGAATTACAAAAGCCTTAGTTTTTAAAGAGTTTACCTTAATGGCACACATTCATTTTCAGGGAGGACCATTAAAAAATCATGAGAACATTCTCCTGTTGCAAGGAGGTGATTCATGATTTCCACCAGCAGACACTTCACTTTTGGGCCTCTGCTGGTTTACCGCCTCCCAAACTCGCAGACAATATTAATTCCATTTATTCTGCACCTTTCTGAGTGGTTGCATATAAATATTAAACACATACAGCACTTCTCAGGCCTCCAGAATGTTGAACAAGATTGTTCTTTAGACAAAGAAAGAGCGAAAAGATTAATCATCATCAGGATTAATTGTTAGGAAGGACTGGGATGGCAGAGAAGTCATTTGTATGTGAGGGATTTCATACCTTGGATAAATTCACCTCTTGTTGGAATCCTGGAGGACGAGGGCTGAATGCTGCCCTGGTTTCCAAGTGTAAAACACAGAGCTCAACTGTTTCATCTGTCTAGCTGGGGTTAGTTTAGAGGCAGAGGGCCTCTTTATTAACTCTGGTATATTACTGTAGAGTTAACTACAGTGAGGACGGCAGAGTGAACATAGGGCTGCAGGCTGCAAAGTCAATGCATTTTTTTTAACAGAGAGAAAGAGGCTTGCTGAGTTCACTGCCACGGCTTGTTTGGGCTTTGCTGAGATGGGGTGACACCCCCATCTCAGCTCCTCAACTCTTCAAACAATTCAGGAAAGAGTCTTAAACTTGCCATGCTGCTTCTGTCCCTGCACCCTGGACCTCAGCTGACCCGGATGCCTACTGCAAACTTTACAACACACCCAGAGTCGAGTATGGAAGATGTCTTTTAAAGAAGGGGCGACAGAGGATGAGATGGTTGGAGGGCATCACTGACTCAATGGACATGAGTTTGAGCAAACTCTGGGAGATAGTGTAGGACAGGGAAGCCTGGTGGGCTGCAGTCCATTTGAGTCACAAAGATTCGGACATGATTAAGCAACTGAACAACAACAACACAGGGAGGTTGAGACTTACAGATTAGTTAGGAATGTTAAACACACCCTCTGTCCTTGCTTGAACTGGGTATAACATTCAGGAAGTCCAGCAGCCTTCCCATGTTGGGAGGTGCCAAGGCTGGATGCTAACCTGGTCTTGTGTGCAGCCAACCAATCCAAAACCCTAGTTAACTTAACTGATCCTGTCCTGGGATACTGCTACACCTGCCTTGGACTCTTCCTTGAGGTACTCTTGGAAGTACCATGAGGTGCTATGGAAGCAGCCAGAAGGACGCCGAGCTGGGACTTCAGCAAGCTTGTCTTGGTGGATTGCCTGGTTTTGTTTCTGCTTGCTGTTAAAAAAAAAAAAAAAAAAAATGGAGGTGGGGGGGGAGGCGGGTGGGGGGGGGACTCCCATGGTGGTCCAGTGATTAAGAATCCACCTGCCAATGCAGGGAAAATGGGTTTGATCCCTGGTCAGGGAAGATCCCACATGCTACGGGGCAACTAAGCTCGTGCACCACAACTACTGAGCCCGAGCTCTGGAGCCTGTGCTCTGCAACGAGAGAAGCCACCGCAGTGAGAAGCCCACGCTCCACAACTACAGAGTAGCCCCTGCCAGCCGCAACCAGAGAAAAGCCACACACAGCAACGAAGATCCACTGCAGCCAAAAATAAATAAAAATTTTTTACTTAATAGATTTTATTATTTAAAATCTTATTAGAGAAAGATTAAATTCAATGACCCACTGTTTTTGAACAGCTGGTTTCTTTAGACTTCTTCAGAAAGCTGTGGTCATCTCATCCCTTCTCCTTTGACCCAGAAAATTCCTACTCAATTCGCAACCCTCAAACCAGATAGATGGCACTCCTCGAAGAAGCCGATGCTCACCCCGGACCCTGAACGAGCTGGGCCCCCCCATGCTCATGTCCACCTGGACTCCCCTCTGTGTCATTCTACGGGGCATATATCACATTGCATTGTAACTTCTTCCTACTCGTCTGTCTGCCCTTCTCACCCACGAGCTCTGAGGGCAGTGACTTTGTTTCATATCTGCATTTGGGCATCGGGTACTGGCCCATGGCAGGCCCTCCATAGAGATGTGTCAGAGAAAGCAGCGACACTAGGAGAGGGAGGAAGGGAGGGGGTGGGAGGAGAGGGAAGGGAAGGGGGAGCAGTGGGGAGATGTAGAATTTGCCACATCTATTCCACTCTTGAGGCTCAGCAGTAAAGAACTCACCTGCCAAGGCAGGGGATGCGGGTTTGCTCCCTGAGTTGGGAGGATCCCCTGGAGAAAGAAACGGTACCCCACTCCAGTATTTCTGCCTGGAGAAGCCCACGAACAGAGGAGCCTGGCGGGCTACAGTCCATGGGGTCCCAAAGAGTCAAACATGACCAGGCAACTAAACAACGAAATTCCGCTCCTGAAGTTAGAGGCGGGTGGTCCAATAAGCCACTCAAGTGGGTCAGTATTTCACATGCTGAGGAAAGCAATGAGAAAAGAACTCTCACCGCAGCTGTCCAATAGCAAGGACCTGGGAGTGGGCAGCGCAGGGGGCGAGGCCACCAGATGCAGAGCAGCCCCAGGGGGGGGAGGATGTCTGAGCCTCGTGGTCCGACATACGCTGCTGAGCCTCTCTGAGACTCAGTTTCTTCTTAGGTAAAACAGAGGAACTCCGAGAACATGCCAGAAAGGGTGGTGGCGTGGACTCCGAGATGCTGACCGAAAAGAGCTGAGCCAACAGCCCGAGAGGAGAAAGCAGGCAATAAACGGCAGGTGCCTGGGCCAGGTGGGAGGGAGATGATCCCCAAGTCTAAACACCTCCCCACCCTCACCACCGCTGGAGTCAGGCCACCCACAGGGCGAAGCAGAACAGCTGTCTAAGGATGGCAGGTGCTGTGTTCAAGTGAATCAAGTGCCTGCTGCTCTCATCTGACTGTTTAAAAGAGCCAGGCAGGGGGCTGGGGACAGAGCTTTAGATCTAAGAGAGCACAGGAGTGCCAGACATCAGCCACACAACAGCGTGAATGTACTCACACTGCCCAAGTGCACGCTTATCGACAGTTAAGGTGGTAAATTTTGTTATGTGTATTTTACTACAATAAAGAATAAAATTTATTAAAAAAAAAAAAAAAAAGAAAGAAATAGCCATGACAGTTGGGAGCTTCTCAAGTGGCTCGGTGGTAAAGAATCTGCCTGCCAAGCAGGAAACTCAGGTTCAATCCCTGGGCTGGAAAGATCCCCTGGAGAAGGAAATGGCAACCCATTCCAGTATTCTGGCCTGGGAAATCCCATGGGCAGAGGAGCCTGGAAGGGTTACAGTGAATGGGGTCGCAAAGAGTCAGACACGACTGAGCGACTAAACAAGGACAGTTAATGTTTCCTGAGCATCATTTTAATGGTTTCATTCTACCGTCATAACAATTCATGAGGATGGTACTACTAGCTCAGTTTTACATGTAAGAAAGCTGAGGTCCCAAGAGGGTCAATTCAGTTCAGTCGCTCAGTCGTGTCTGACTCTGCAACTCCATGGACTGCAGGCTTCCCTGTCCACCACCAACTCCCAGAGCCTGCTCAAACTCATGTCCATCGGATCAGTGATGCCATGCCCAACACCACGCAGCTGCTGAGGGGTAGAACTGGGCTCACCCCCAGATGGTCTTGACTTCAGAAACCCTGCTTTGAACCATAAGCACAGTGAGGAGAGCATTCCAGTATTACTCACATTCAGAGACTCCCTGATGGTTAAGACTCTGCGCTTCCACTACATGGGGCATGGGCTCAGTGCTGGTCGGGGAACTGAGATCCCACACGCCATGTGGCACAGCCAAAAAATATATTAAATAAAAAAGTGAATTTTACAAAAAAGAATTACTCATGTCCAGAGGAGGCACCAGTTGGAGTCCCAGATATGTAACCCAAAGACCTAAACTGACTCGCCAGCTCTGTCGTGGGCTGGGTGCAGAACTCTGCATGGAGCCTGTTTTCTCACTTGGAAGTGAGGAAAAGGGTACCTACACCAGTGACCTCAGCAAGCTGGCGAAGGATGGATCAGAGGACCATCCTGTGTGCACCTGGAGAGCACACAGCGTCCGCCCCACGCCTCCTCCCGCAACACCAGACACTCCGGGAGAAGCCGCCCCAAAGAAACAGCCAGGTGTAAACACACAGGTTGGTGGTTACCTTCTTTTTCAAGCCGGCTTTTCCCCGTGTAAACTACAGAAAGAAAAGTCTGAAAGAGCAAATAAGCATCACCCTTAACTCCACTGGGTCTGCAACTCTGAGAAAATGTCCAGAGCACCAGCCTGACTGGAGCAAAAGCAGAGCAGGCAAGAGAGAGAGGAGATTCAGGGAATGGAAGACAGCATACCAGTGGGTCCCGGACACTTCAGAAACCAGCAGACAGAGTAAATGCAAGAAGGACCAGGTGAAGCAAAAATCAGACCCACAGGAACAAGGACAGTTCCATTTTTTAAGAGAGGCAGTTTAACACCAACAAATGCCCACGAGATGGGTTGGCTAACTACACCCTCTGAGTGAAATCCAGCCTGTGGTCTATGTTACAGTAAAAACTATACATAATTAGGAGAGGAGGAGGGGGAGGAGGGAGAGAAGGGCATGCAAACAAGGAGAGAAAGAGGAAAGGAAGAAGCAGACAGACCAGCTGCAACGCTTAAAATACTTACGACTAGGCCTTTACCAAAAAATACGAAAAAGTTTGCCAACCTCTGGTCTCTAAGATATAATGGAAAGTAAGTATCTACTTCTTGTCATCTGAAGGCATAATTCTAGAAGAAAACCAAACCCCAAGGTGGAGGGCTGCCCAGGTGCAAGCGAGGAAGCCAGCAAGCCATCACTGCAGGACACACTACACAAGGGGTGGCGGTACACACCAAACTGGGCACAGAAGCAGGCATCACGGTGGGTGCCCAGAGGCTGAAGAGAAGCGAGATGAGGTTACAAGAGGTAAAAGTGTAAGGAGAGAGCTGGAAGTCACATCTGTGTGAATAGACCCAAGCCTGATGGAGAATCTCTTGGGTGAGCTGATCAGGTCCCCACCCCATCCATCATCAATCAGTGAAAATTTACCCAGCACTGTTTCACCCTTCTGACTTGCTGTGTGATCTTGGGAAAGTGACTTAAGCTCTCTGTTTGTTTCCTCACTTGTAGACTGATGATCATAATAGCATCCAACACATTGTACAGATGTGAGGATTAAATGAGTATACAGACAGTTCCTCCGATGAGTAAGCACTACTTACATGCTAGCCTTTTTCTTTTTGAAATCACCCTCTACTTTTCACCAGGGCTTCCCTGGTGGCTCAGCTGGTAAAGAATCTGCCTGCAATGCAGGAGACCTGGGTTGGGAAGATCCCCTGGAGAAGGGAACGGCTCCCCACTGCAGTGCTCTGGCCTGGAGAATTCCATAGACTGTACAATTCAAGGAGTCACAAAGAGTCGGTCACGACTGAGCGACTTTCACTTCTACTTTTCATTTCACTGAATGGTCCAGTTCAAAGGCAGGGAGATGGGAGAATTCAGTCCATCTGCTTTACGTGGGAGTTGATCTGAGGCTGTACGGCCACTGATGTTACCCTATTCACCCTAATCACTCTCTGGGGGGTTCTGTAGAGCCCCCAAGAAGGGATGCGACCACATGAGGAAGAGGCAAAATGGGGCATTGTTAACAGAGACCCTGAGGGGGTCAGGCAGGAGTAGGTCATGTGGGGCCCCTGGACATCACATGCTATTTGGCTCCTCAATTCTTCTTGTCACTACAAGGTTGCCAAGGTTAATCCCAAGAAGTAGGTTGACCCCTATCAGCCATGAACACCCTACCTGGCCATCCTTGGGACATGAACATGATGCAGACCTGATTTCTCAGGCTCATTACCCAGAGACTCACCCCTCACCACGGCACCTGACTCCCTGCCCCCAGCCTCCCATCTCTCCCCTCCCCGCTCAGCTTTCTCTGTATTAGCAACAAGTGTGCCATTCTCAAGAACTATCAGAGATTACTACAGCCTGCCTTGCAGAAAATGCTGAGTGGAAAGAAGGAGGAAAGAAAAAAAAAAAACTCTCCTTGATGCAATTCATATATGGGCAAGAGCTACAAACAATTCAGGGCGCTAAAATTAATGCACTCCCGGGCCAATGAGGAGAGGGTGAACATTACGGCAGACAGTAATAAAAACGTACTTAATGTGTACAGCATATATTTATTCATTTTTAGAAAATTTGCAATGCTGCCATCCCCCCTTCTCCCATAAAATCTGACCATCCTACTCAGCTGCTATTCTTATCTCTTGCTCATTTGCGTAATTTTAACACTGCAGAATATAGCCAGCCTAAGAATATTTTTTTTTTATAATTACACCCATCACAGGAACTGTCAGTATCTAATGAAGGATAATTTCAGCTATTATAAGAAGCTTAAAAGATCATTTTCATGAATAATTCGTAATATGAATCATTAAATTCAAACAATGTCAGAAATTTCAAAAAAAAAAAAAAGAAAAATATTTTAGGTGGCTGAAAGTAACCGTCCCTCTAAAGGAAGAATCCGGTTTCTGATGTGCACAGAACAATAAGACATGTGGGGCAGACCTTCGTGTGAGGGGAGAAAACATGCAGACTGACTCGTGTCATTTTCCACTTTAAATTTTTCACCAGGTTCCCCAGCCTGAGGATAAAGTCCAAGCCTCTCTGCAGGTCATGTGGAGTGACCTTTGCTCTGACCCCTGCCTGTCTCTCTGGCTCCTATCTGATCCCTTCCTCCCCCAAGAAAAGATAAGCTGTCTGAAAATGAAGCAAAGCTACCAGAACCTGAAGCAGGATGAAGGGGAAGAGAGAGAGGTCTTCCTGGTAAACGGCTTGTGCACACCTGGATCCAGCCAGACCTGCATCCGAAGAAGTTCTGTGAGATAACACCCTTTCTGATTGGTTTCTTGGTTTGCAAAAGCGGGGGAGAGTTCTATTACTAAAATAAGGCTGCCGGTCTCAACAGTCCCAGAGGGAATAACAGAATCACAGTACTCATGGCTGATCTAGACCAAAGGCAACAGAGCACTGAGCAGAGGACAGGTGGGAGTCGAGGCTGAGAGGGGTGATGATGTGTGTGGACACTGGGTCAGGGGGTGGTCAGGATCAATGTGTGAGCCACTGGGCTAGACCCAAAAGAGGACAAATCACCCGTGAGGTAGCTTGGCTAACAGGTACATCCTCACCGCAGGGCGGCAAAGTCCAGGTATTTGGTCTCTCTGGGGAAATACATGAAGACCAAGGACAACTCCCATTTCCAAAGGAAACTGGTCTGTAACCCACCTCACAACTATAAAGACATTATGCATGAAGATATGTATGAATTTTCACTAAGAAGAACAAAGTTTTACCTTAAATAAAGAAGGAAGAGGAATGACCTTGACCAACAGATAAAACATCAAACTTAACTAGATCACAAGATTCAGAATAGTACCCCTTTCTAGAAAAGGGTAGTTTCTCAAACTACAGGTTGTGTCCCTTTACTGGGGTGGTGAAAACAATTCAGTGAGTTACAACTGATGTTTGTTAAGATGGAACAGAACAGGATATAAAACATGAGACTGTCTCGCATGTAGTAAGACTTAAGTATTATTCTAGGAAGGTTGGGTATCAATTGTATACATACTTGAAAATGCCTCCTTCAGCAGCAGATTTATTACTGTGAGCCAGCGTCAACAGGGATTGAAAACCACTTTTATAACAAATGTCAGATTCCCAAAAGAGGTGTCAGATCAGAGAGAACATCTGATGACATGACTCATGGGTTTCAAACCAAAAGGCAACTGATGGGCAAAGAATCCAGGCTTTCCTTCAGCAACGGTACTTCTGTAAATCTTTCCCACGTAAATGAAGCCCCCAGGATATAAAAATACACTTATATGGGGTTTATGAAATACTGTTTATTATGGTAAAATCCTGGAATCACCCTATATGCCATCTGTGGGGGAATGATTTTAACCATTACAGCACAGTCACATGATGAACTCTGACATGCAGCTGCACATGAAGTTAAAATGAAAGACTCAGGGACTTCCCTGGCAGCCCAGCGGTTAAGACACCACACTTCCACTGCAGGGGACACGGGTCTGATCCCTCCTTTGGCAGTTAAGATTCTGTTTGCCTTGGGGTGTGGCCAAAAAAAATAGAAAAATAAATAAATAAAATGAATGACTTAGATCTGTATCTATTGATCTGGAGTGAAGAGTTATGACTGTTCAGTTATATACCATTACCTGAGAAAGTCAAAGCAGATTAGATCGGGGAACAGCAAACTTTCTTCAAAGGGCCAGGTGGTTTTCAGTTTTTCAGGCCATGTGTCTCTGTTGGAACCACTCAACCCCTCCACTGTATAGAGAAAGCACACAGGCAATTCACAGCAAATGGGTGTGGCTGTGTTCCAATAAAACTTTACAAAAATAGTGGCATGCCCATGGGTCATAGTTTGCCAACCCCTGATAAGAGACTGTAATCTCATTTTTGAAGGGAAAAAAATGGAATAAGTAGAACATGTTTGTAGAGTATAGATTTGCCAAAGTGTATGTACATCAATTTACCCTGGTTATCTAAAGTGAGGAGCATTAAGGGAGATTACTCCTTTATAGGTCTCTTTTATATGTCTCCTTTATATTGTTGGACCTGTTATGAAAAATTAAAAATAACTCATTTTTTAAATTCCAATAAAATACTCAACTATAAAAAACAATGTATGGCAAACAAGCTATGTAGTGACTGCTTTCACTGAAATCAATTCTAACACATTAAACCAATATTTTTCTCATTGCACGTAACAGAAGAGACCTTCTATATTTCATATTTAATTGAATGTCAACTGTCATACTCTCCAGATAGAAATTATCCAAGGAAGGTAGAAAGTACAATAACACATCATGGGAAACAAGAAAATACTGTTAGGTTTATTTTCCTCTCCCAGTGGAAGATCAAATGATACAGAAAAAGCAGTTTAAAACGATCTCATAACCCTGAGATCCACTGCTCACTGAGCCAGGCTGTTACTATTCACTCCTTATAGGCGGCGAGGGTGAGTTTACACCATCTGAAAATAGCACGAGCAGGAAGAGCATTAAGCCAAGATTTGGACCTGGGTCTCAATTCTAGTTTAACCAAATTCTCTTGGCACTGACCTAGCTGATCGGTAGGACATATGCCCATGGTAAATCTAATCCTTCAGACCACAAGAGCACTCCAGATTCACAGGGGAAATAAACGTGGGACACAGAGCAGCTGACCATCTTATTTCTTAAAAATGGAGACGATGACTCCTGTGTCACCAAACGGTGAGAGTTTCCAAGTGCTGAGAGGAGATCATCTTTCCCATTTCACTTCTCATTTCTCCACTGAAACTGACCCCATTAGTGCCACTGCCCAAAAAGCCAGCACTTTGCTTCCACTTGCTCATCAAAAGTGGAGTAGCAATTAATACAAATGCGTATATCCTCTAAGGCTAGTATCCCCTAATAGCCAATCTTTCTTCTGTAGTAAGAAAAACATCACATTTGCAGGAGGATTCTTTACCAACTGAGCTATCACGGAAGCCCCTAGAAAGAGAGACATCAACTTTTTGCTGGGCACTTGGACACGTGGGCTGAAAACAAAGAAACAATGCTTCCCAGCATCCCTTATAGCTGGGTACGGCCACTGTAAAGTGTCACAGCAAACTGCAAAAGAAAGATGAGTGAACTTGAAGACCTGGCAACAGAAACTAACCAAAACAAAAACATACAGAAGGCTTCCCTGATGGTCCAGTGTTAAGAGACCACCTTGCAATGCAGGGGACACCACTCTGATCCCCGGTCTCTGAAGATGCCACATGCCTCAGAGCAACTAAGCTCATGCGCCACAACTACTGAGCCCGCACTCTAGAACCCGTGAACTGCAACACTGAAGCCTGCTTGCCTAGAGGCTGTGCTCCACAAGACAAACCACCACGATGAGAAGCCTGAGGCTGCATCTAGAGAGGCGGTCCTGCTCTCCGCAACTGGAGAAGCCCGGATGCAGCAACGAAGACCAGGCACAGCCAAAAGTAACTAAACAAATAAATAAGATTTTTTTTTTTAAATAAAATAAACATATAGAAAGGAAAAGGAAAGAACACACACAAAAAAGCCAGGCTATATGCCCACGGTCACACTGCTGGCAAAAGGCAGAGCTAGGACCTTCCAGGCCGAACCCATGGGATGGTTTACACCTTCACGCTCTAACACAGGATGGGCAGCCTGCATGAACACTGTCACATCTTCCTCTGCAAAAGAAGACAAGACAGCAGTAACCAGTCTGCTGGCCCACCAAACCACACTTTCTGTCATTTTGGCACACATGTGGCTTGTTATGACAGGACCTTGGCATGATTTACAGTCATATGAGACCACTGCCTGATCTTCCTATTAAAATCCCTACCAATTATTTGTTATTGGCATGTTTTTTAAAAATACGATCCAGTTCTCCTCTTAGCCCATGAAGTCCACGTGTCAAGCAAGGGATAAGGGATCCCCAGGCTCTTCAGGCGGATGTGTTTAGCCCAAGAGTTCCCAGAAAGAAGTGCTACACCAATCTGGAAGGATCTATCCCAGAGTATTAATAATGCTTGAGGGTTTGTGATTATGATTTTTCTCCTTTATCGTTTGTCTCTATCTTTTTAAATTCTCTGTAATGAATACGGTTTCATTTTTTAACAAATTGTTCTTCCACATAAAGTTGTTGAAAGAATTTTCAGGCCAGCCAGGTGAGTTCAGCAGGCTGCTGCTGCCCAGTGGGTACGTGCGTGCCTGTGTCCATTCCAAGTCCTTCATTTTACTCAGAAGGAAGCCAAGACCTCGAAACTGTGTATGCACCGTGCCTGGCTGCCACGCTGTGAATAGCATTATAATGAGACAAATCAGACACAAATAAGGGCAAAAGTAACTAAAAGTGGAGTTGAGCTTAGCCTAATTGGCTCCACCTGGGGAAAGGAGGGTGCTTTTGGAGGCACTGGGCCTCAGAAACAGTAAGATTCTAAGTCTAAAATGAAAAGGTAATGGGGGAGCCTGGCAAGGTGAGCCATTTGGGGTACAGCATGGACCAGAATGGACGCTTTTGAACTGTGGTGCTGGAGAAGACTATTGCGAGTTCCTTGGACAGCAAGGAGATCAAACCAGTCAACCCTAAAGGAAATCAACCCAAATGTTCATTGGAAGACTGACACTGAAAGCTGAAGCTCCAATACTCTGGCCACCTGATGCGAAGAGCCGACTCATTGGGAAAGACCCTGATGCTGGGAAAGATTGAAGGCATAAGGAGAAGGGGACAACAGAGGATGAGATGGTCAGATGGCATCACTGACTCAACAGACAAGAGTCTGAGCAAACTCTGGGAGATGGTGAAGGACAGGGAAGCCAGGAGTGCTGCAGTCCATGGGGTCACAAAGAGTCGGACACGACTGAGCGACTAAACAACAACGACGAACTAGACTGCCTCCCAGGAACTCAATTCAAGGGCACCGAGCAGCACATGCCCTGCCCCTGTCTGCATCCTCGCCTACTCGGCCCAGGCTTGGCTGTCTGGGAGCAAACTGGGACTGGAAGGACCAGGTACACCCTTTCCTGGAGCCCGGGTTACCGTACCCACCCAGTCACCCCGTCTGCAAGCTCCAGGGCGGTAGCTCCTGTGTGTCGTTCCCTTCTGTGTCAGGGCATCAGCGATCCAGCCCCTGCTCACCAGCTGTGTGCCGTGGGCAGAGCACTTGACCATGATGTTGACAATAACAATGATCTCACACAGGATATGGGAAGGACTTAAAAGCAGACAGTTTGGCTCCCCTATACTATCTAACTTTTCTTGGCCTTAGTTTTCCCACCTGTAACGTGGAGGTGATAAGAGTACTCACCTCACAGGAAGGTTGCCTATTGAGTAGTTAACAAAGGGTATGGCATATGGCGCTTCACTCACATTAGCTATTATTATTATTATAAACTCAGTCAATCACTTATCAAACATCTACTGATCACCCACCCACCAGGGATCAGGGATCTGTTTTAGAAGCTGAGTGCACAATATTGTCAAAATCAAGTCAGTCTCACTTACGGTTGCCGGGGAGAAGGATGGGAGAAAGGGATATTTAGAGAGTTTGAGATGCACACTGCTATATTTTAAATGGATAACCAACAAGGGCCTGCTGTACAGCACAGGGATCTCTGCTCAATGTTATGTGCCAGCTTGGATGGGAGGGGAGTCTGGTGGAGAATGGATACATGTACCTGTATGGCTGAGTCCCTTCGCTGTCCACCTGAAACTATCACAACATTGTTAATCACCCATACCCCAATACAAAATAAAAAGTTAAAAAAAAAAAAAACAAACCCAAGTCAGTCCCCATTCTCATGGAGCTTACATCCTGCTAAACGTTTACTGAATATGTCACTAAAGAAAGGAAGAAATCAGAATTTTAAAGCACAAAATACACAGCCATACAATAGATCTGGGAGCGACCAACCAGGGAAAAATGATGCTGAGCTTCATTTGGGCTTCCTGGAGCAATATCAGCCTGTAAACAGGAGATGTACTGGGCAGAAGAAAGATTCTGAACTGAATGAAGAGAAGGTAGTAGAGGGGTGAGGAGGGAGTGTATTTCTCCTGCAACGCAAAGAATGAAATTGGGGCCATAAACCAGTGAAATAACCACAGACCAAGAGATGGGCTTTCTCTCTTTATAGGATGTCTATTTTTTCTGTTCGGGTCCAAGTGCAAAGGAAATATTTAAGCAAGTCACTCTCTGCCCAGGTTAGAAGCATCATTATCCACTCAAACAAAGCAAAATGACCAGTTGCCTGATGAAAACTGTAATTAGAAACTTAAAGCAGAGTAGTTGTCAGAATGAAAGTGGCGTTTAACAAAACGAGCCACCTGCTGGCTTCCAGAAAGGGAAGGCACCAAAACCAAAGGAGGCGCCAGACAGATTAACTGCTCCAGGAGAAGCACAACGCCTATATGGCCGGAAAAAAGTCACAATGACAAAGATAAATGCATGTCTGGTCTAGGCCTCTAAAGAGGGAGCGGAGGCACTCCAAGCACTCCTGTTCTGTCTCTGGACCTTTGTTTCCTGCCAAACAATAAAAAGGAAATGAACAAAAATCATGAATCGATCCCTGGCATTTTCAGGCAATTGCTTCTGCAGTGATTTAGGAGAGGAAAGCATCTTGCAGGGAATGAAGTTCGGTGGAGCAAATAAAACATGATCTCTTATGGGAGGTCTCCAGAGAGACAGGTGCCACTTCCAGAACCAGGGAATGGATGATCTTGCAGCTCTGACCCTGTATCCTTGATGAAGCTTTTCCCCATAGCTATGGCACTCAGGGGTGGCCTGGGGGGACTTTAGAAACACCCTCCCTCCATCCACCCCGGTGTTATTGTCATCAGCCTCACCTTTCTCAAAGCCACCTGGGGTGGGGGCTGCTGGCTGCCGACCCCATATCCGTGGTCCCTGCTTCCTTATGTGCCAATTAAGCAACCATGTTTCCCCATAATTAGGGGAGGCCTAAGAGCTTTAAGGGCCTCCCTGGTGGCTCAGATGGTAAAAAAAAAAAAAAAAAAATCCGCCTGCAATGCAGGAGACCCAGGTTCAATGCCTAGGTCAGGAAGATCCCCTGGAGAAAGGAACAGCTACCCACTCCAGTATTCTTGCCTGGAGAATCCCATGGACAGAGGGGCCTGGCAGGCTATAGTCCAAAGGGTGGCAAAGAATTGGATACGACTGAGCAACTAACACCTTCAAGAGTTCTAAAGAAGTCATCTGGAGTGGGAAAGCTCCTTAGAGAAAGCTTATGATCCTAAAGTTTTAAACCCTTACAGACTTCAGTTGTAAAATGCACTCTCTGCCCTTCCCTATCTCTACTTTTACTGGCCTGAAATATAGATGTGATGGCTGGAGCACTAGCCACAATATACATACCATGAGGCAATCATGAAGCTAAAAAACCATGTACTAAGGATGGTAGAGCAAAATGAGAAGAGTAACCTGAGTTCACAACTATGAAATTATCACACTAGCCCTGGACTAGACTATTTACTTCTAGGCTTATGTGAGGTCTAAGAATAAAAAATCTGTGGAAGTCAGTGTCATCTAGGTTTTCTTCTTCATGATGCCAAATCTAGTTCTGTTACACTATCCCACATAAACATACAAACTCAACAAAAATGGACAGCATGCTATGCAGATACAGTCTCTGGAAAATGCCTTCAAACCCCTTTTCCAACAAAACCACCAAACCCCTCCTACCTAAAAATGTTGATGTTACGAATTGCCCATGTCACGTCAGATGCAACAACCCCTATCTTTTTCCTCCTCAACATCCTCTCTTGGCACAACCCATCTCTCACTTTTGGAGGCCTGCCCCTCTCCCCTCTCAATCCAGAATGTTTGGATGGAGCTTCTCCCACCAAAGTTCTAAGTCCCCTGACACACATATACCCCCAAGTACCCAGCATTAGTCTAGGTGAGGCCTGCCCCCCAAGCTGAGCCAAGCAGAATTAATCTGGAAACATCTGTGCATGCATCAGTAAGGACATCCTGAACTGCACTTGCAACTTTTAAGTTTTTATTAGTCTGAAATCAATATGGAAATTTATCTTTTACATCTAGGTGGTGGTGAATACACTGGGTGATGCGTACATTACTCTCTGAACTTTTCCAGCAAATTCTAATTTCAAACTATCAAAGCTAAAATCTGTGGCCACCATCCCTGGAGTATCTTCCTGGTGTTGGCAGTACTGAGTGCTCAGTAAGGGCCAGAGACTGGGGCTACCGGTTCAGATTTTTATTTAAAGGTCAGGAAATTGGCTAATCACACAAATATTGTTTTACCAGGATAATGGACTGCAAAAGCTTTCAAAGAGGTTTACTCTACAATTAACACCATAATTATTTACCCACTTTCAGAAATTAATGAACAGGTATTCTGCTAATGGACACTGACCTGCCACAGCCTGGACACTCCTCAAAATGCTCTATAACCTAAAATAATGTCAACATTTGCCTGGTACTTTACATACGTCATCTCTTTTAAACTTCAAATAATGCTAGGAAGTCAAAACTATTATCACTCTGTTCAAATAAAAACACTGAGGCTCCGAGATTAAAACTTGGTCCAAGACTTCAGAGCTGCTAGACAATGGGGCTGAGGTTCAAGCCAGATAACCTCAAATGGAAAACGTGTGCCTGCTTTTTGCCTCCAAGCTCTGCCATCGCCCTTTCTGAGTTCCTTCTCGAGGCAAAGGCTTCTCTTTCCCATGGAAGGAAGAGCCTTCACTGTGTCCATGGCACATCTGGTTCACACCCAGCACTGCTGCCAAGAAGCCCGTCTGTTTGTCCCCAGTTGATGTCCAGTTCCAAGTCCTTCATGCTCTGACTTGGCTCCCCATGTTACCTGACGGTACATGATCGGGTTTCGGTGACCCATGGAGGACGGGAATAGAGCAGGTTTTTTCAGGATAAAGTTAAGGTGGAGATTCTAACCAGTTGGGCCAGCTATCCCAGGCACAGGCTGCCTCCTGCAGAACAAGCATCTCTCAGTCACCTGCCAGACACTGAGGTTTATCACCTAAGACATCTCTGGGAGACTCAACTCGGGGCGCAGGGGAAACAAGGCCTCAGCTAACCCTAACCCTAACCCTAACCCTAACCCTGGGGAGCAATTTTGGCTCAACCACTTTGGAGCAGGATGACTACAATGATTGATTTCTCATGTCCATGTGAGTCAAGATCTCTACCACAGGCCAAGAATCAAGGAACACTGACGCATTTGAAGCACTTCATTAACTCAATGATGACGTGGCATGCATCACTTCATCAGCTTGAAAGCAATATCCTCTAATGTGGTGGTTACAAGTGGTCAAGCACTGGGATTTTTCAAAACTCCCCAGGTGACTCAAATGGAGCCAAGAATGAGAAGTTCTGCTCCACAAGAGGAAAGATGGGAGAGTGGTTTATAAGGGAACTAGTGGGGAAGAGCGCTTTTTGGTTGGGTTGCTGGGAAGATTAAAACAAGAGCTGCTGGCAGTTTACTGTCACCATAAGAACACCTGCCTGAAAAAGGAACCAAAAACGAGGAGGCATTGCAAAGCCAGGGTACACCAGCTCACGGGAGCCCATGGGTGCATCTCTTCCTAACTTTGCATTCAGTGATGTCATGTGAACAGCTTGACACTGACCACAATGGAGCACTGACACCATGAAATTAGTGCCTTCTTCTGAGGGCTAGTGGTTCAACACTCAGCAGCACCACACTGCTAATATTGGGAGGGTGGGGGACAGAGTTGAGAAGTAAAAGAACGAAAAGCAAAAAACATTTCCTAATGATATTGTTTGAGCCCCTGGATCAAGCCATTCCTAAAGACAGGCACTCTTGGATTTCTGCTGTTTCATTTAAAACCGATTAAATTGGATTTTTATGATTCTTGTCATCAAAATACCTCTGAATGATGAAACCCTTGAAGAGTCAAAGTCATGTGCTAATAAGTATAGTTATAAGGAGCCAAAACTATATGTGATCAGAAGAATCTGGTTGGAGGTACAACTGAAAACTGCAGTTATATGTGGTACAGCACATTCTCAGGGACCTTAGAATGAAGACCCACAACCTCGCCCATTGCTGAGCTCTCCCTAATTGCCGTGGGCTTTCAATCAGGTTCTACAACAGCTCCTCCTGGATTTCTAGTCATTTCTATTCATTCATGTTATGAATATTTATGGAAGATGGCCAACAAATACATGAAAACATGCTCAACATCACTCATTACTAGAGAAATGCAAATCAAAACTACAATGAGATATCACCTCACACTGGTCAGAATGGCCATCATCAAAAAAATCTATAAACAATGAATGCTGGAGAGGATGTGGAGAAAAGGGAATGCAAATTGAGACAGCCACTCTGGAGAAGAGTATGGAGATTCCTCAAAAAAACTAGGAATAAAACTACTATATGACCCAGCAATCCCACTACTGGGCATATACCCTGAGAAGACCATGACTGAAAAAGATACGTGCACCCCAGTGTTCATAGGAGCACTATTTACAACAGGACATGGAAGCAACCTAGATGTCCACTGACGGATGGATGGATAAAGAAGATGTGGTACATATACAATGCAATACTACTCAGCCATTAAAAAAAAAGAATGAATTTGAGTCAGTTTTAGTGATGTGGATGAACCTAGAGCCTGTTACATAGAGTGAATTAAGTCAGAAAGAGAAAAGCAAATATTGTATATTAATGCATATATCTGGAGAAGGAAATGGCAACCCACTCCAGTATTCTTGCCTAGAGAATCCCACAGATGGAGGAGCCTGGCAGATTACAGTCCATATTGTCACAAAAGCATCAGACATGACCGAGTGAGTAAACAAGAACAACAATGCATATCTACTGAATCTAGAAAAATGATATTGATGAACATATTTGTAGGGAAGCAATCGAGATATAGATAATGGATTTGAGGACACAGCAGGGGAAGGAGAGAGTGGGACAAATGGAGAAAGCAGCATCGACATACATACACTGCTGCTGCTGCTAAGTCTCTTCGGTCCTGTCTGACTCTGTGGCGACCCCAAAGACAGCAGCCCACGAGGCTCCTCTGTCCCTGAGATTCTCCAGGCAAGAATACTGGAGCGGGTTGCCATTTCCTTCTCCAATGCATGTATGCATGCTAACTTGCTTCAGTCGTGTCCGACTTCGTGCGACCCTATGGACAGCAGCCCACCAGGCTCCTCTGTCCACAGGATTCTCTAGGCAAGAATACTATGTGCAAAACAGACAGCTGGTGAGAAGTTGCTATGTAACATAGGGAGCCCAGCCTGGTGCTGTGATGACCCAGAGGGACGGGAGGAGGGGAGGGAGGCTAAGGAGGGAGGTGATGTATGTATAATTATGGCTGAATTGCATTGTTGTATGGCAGAAACCAACACAACATTGTAAAGCAATATTCCCCCAATTAAAGAATAAATTATTTAAAAAAAATATTTATGGAGCACATCCCTTGGGTGAAGCCTGTGCGGGGGCCCTCTGAACAAGCAGAGGGAAGAACAGGCAAGGTCTCTGCTCCTTAAATGGTACACGGCAGGGCGGAACATGGACAGTGAACAAGGAAGGGAATAGACAATCGAGACACGCTGAGGCGCTCATAAAGGTGCTGCGATGGAGATCAAGGAAGTGATGGGACGAAGGAGGAAGGAGAGGCAGGGTGATCAGGGGAGGCGACACCTGAACAGGGACTGCCTGAGAGGCAGGACCAGCCTTTCAGAGATGAGGGAGGAGCATTCCAGAAGGAGAGCAGCTGCCAAGGTCCTGAGGTGTTACTTGGTAAGGCCAGTGTGGCCGGGAGGAGACGGGGCTGGGAAGTAGGGAAGAGCCGGATCGCACCGAGCACTGCAGGCCCTCGTCAAAGAGTCCAGACTGGACTTCCCCGGTGGCCCAGTGGTTAAGGCTCTGTGCTTCTACCGCAGGGGGCGTGGGTTCGAGCCCCCGTCGGGGAACTAAGATCCCACATCCTGCAGGGCAACGAAGCCCACGTGCCATAATGACCGAGCCTACGTGCTCTAGAGCCTGTGGTCCACAGCTAGAGAAAGCCTCTGCAGGCCACAATGAAGACACAGCACAACCAGTTTTTTTTTTTTAAAAGTCTGGATTGAGTTTTAAACAGCAGAGTGACGAGATCTTAGCAGAGTCTCCACGAGGTCCCAGGCTGATCGCGCTGGAACCAGACACAAACACACACACGACTCCCGAGCTTGCTTCCCTTGCAACCAAAGCAGCCTGCCTCAAACAGAGACATCTCCGCCTGTGTGCACATTGGGGGCAAGAATACGTGGCCACCAAGGGAGACACCCCAGTGCCTGCAGTCACTGAGGGAGGCTGCACGTTGAAAGGTTCCAAGGCACTGCACCCACCCCTGAAACCCACGGGCTCCAGGAATCCTCTCCCCCATGACCCTCCATCATCACAGGACCCGGCTTCTCCACCGTCCTGCCCCACTTTCTGGAGCCTGGGGGAAGTGAGACCCCAAGGAGGACGCAGAGCACACACAGGCGTGGGAGCAAGGGGTCACTGGGCAAGTCACATGCAGGCAGAGACACGACACGGGACAGAGGCTGACAGCTTCCTTTTTTGTTTAAACTTCTTTTGTTTCTTAAACTTTTAAAACTGCTCCCAAGCCTCCCTCATCCATCAAGTTCCTCCCCCTGATCTGTTCTCACTGCCGATTACTCTGATTGCCACCAGCAACAGGCCATTTCTTCTCCCTCTGCCCCCGAGCCTGTGGCTGATGAATTAAACGGCGATGCCAACAAGAGTTTGCAGCCTTAAAATCCATCACCGCAGAATAGGACTACGGAGGCCAGGACAGGGGACCTCATGGGAAGCAGGGCGGCCAGGAGGAAGGACCTCACAACATACAGACACTGCAGGTTAGGAAAGACAGGCTTCAGAGAAATGACAGCTCCTCCTGAAGACAGAACAGACCCTGCATCCAGTAAAGAGCAAACAGTTTGCCATGACTGGGCTACCCAGGTGGCTAGTGGTAAAGAATTCGATTACCAATGCAGGAGACGCAAGAGACGAGGGTTCTATCCCTGGATCAGGAAGATAACCTGGAGGAGGACATGGCAACCCGCTCCAGTATTCTTGCCTGGAGAAATCCATGGACAGAGGAGCCTGACGGGCTGCAGTCCATGGGTTCTCAAAGTGTCAGACATGACTGAGCACGCATGCATCCAAGCTATGGAAACCCAGCCCAAGCTTGAAGACAGCAGCAGGGGAGGCTAATGAATTATGGCTCTTTTTAACAGTACGTTCAGGGCTGGACCGTCACATCAGGACAGCTGGATTCGGGGATTCAAAGGACATGATCGACCCCCAGTGCCTCTCTGCCTCTCACCTCAGCTCCTCTCCCCGTGTGACAGCCTCACACTCAGGCTTCACTCAGAGACAAGGGAACTACAGTGGCCCCAGCCTTCCAGGCCTGACGGGAAAGGAAGAACTCCTCATGACAGCCTACTAGAGCCCTGAGACCCAGCTGGAGCTAGTCGGCTGAAGTCAAGGGCAGGAGGGAGGGTAGGGCCTCATCGACAGCACGGGGCTGATCCTGAGTGAGGACGCTGGGCCCAGAGAAGCTGAAGCACAGGCAACCTGACACCACAAGGCCAGAGACGGCCACCACGCACAGACGAGGGTGGCGGCCTGAGCCGTGTGACACAGGAGGACGCAGGCGCGTGTGGAATCCCATGTTCAGCTGCCCCAGTAGAACCTCTTCATTGATACAGAGAACCAGCTCCAACTCACAGGCAAGTGTTCCTTGGGAAAGCCCAGGAGAAGCCCGACACCCACCAAGGGGATGCTCTGCAGCGGAAACTTCCGTGAGACTAGCCCCACCCCCACCATGGGGCGCTCAGAGAACCCAGACTCCCCAAATGCATACGCAACACTATTGCTGTTCAGTCACTAAGTCGTATCTGACTCTTTGCAACTCCATGGACTGCAGCACGCCAGGCTCCCCTGTCCTTCGCTATCTCCTGGAGTTTGCTCAAATTCACATCCATTAAGTCAGTGATGTTGTCTAACCATCTCATCCTCTGCTGCCTTCTCCTTTTGCCTGTCAAAAGCCTTAAGTTAATCACATTTGGAAAGTCTCTTTCTGGCTTCCCTGGTAGCTCAGTGGTAAAGCAGCCGCCTGCCAGTGCAGGAGATGTGGGTTTGATCCCTGGGTTGGGAAGATTCCCTGGAGGAGGAAATGCCAACACACTCCAGTATTCTTGCCTGGAGAATCCCATGGACAGAGGAGCCTGACGGGCTGCGGTCCATGGGGTCACAAAAGTCAGACATGATTGAGCGACTGAACAACAACAACTAAAGTCTCTTTCACCGTGGAAGGTGGTGTGGGCACGGATTCCAGGGATCAGGACACAGACATCTTTGGAGGCCTGACATTCCACCCACCACAGCATTTTCTATATCCCAGCATGTTATCTGAATTATACCTCTTAACAGGTAATCCTCACAACAACCTATGAAGTATATATACTATTTTAATAAATCCTAATTTTACAAGTGTTCAAAGGGGCCATGAGAGAGAAAGTGAGACAGTAAAAATAGTAATAACAATAACTGTCATATTTACCGAGTGGCTGCTACATATCAGACATTATTCTAAGTGCTTTCCATACACTAATCTATCTCTTCTTCCCCCAAAACCCTATGAGGAAGGTATTGCTACAGTCCCCATTTTACAGAGGAAGAAACTGAGGCATAGAAACTTACATGGCCTCTAAGTCAGTTGCCCTGGGGAAGTCCTCAGTGTCTTTGGCACAGGGGTCCCTCGTTCACTAACAGCAATTACGATGAGCAAGGAGAATGTGGAACGCACAGTGATTCCCAAACGCTTTGGCCATGACCACTATTTTGGTGGGGACATGTACAGGGACTAGGATGTGGTGACTCCTTTGGAGAAAGGTCACAGCTACAGGTGAAACAAGCCTGCCTTCTGTTGACAGAGCCTTTCCCCAGATGGGCAGGCGTGATGGAGGACATGCCTACTCAGGGAATGACACTGCTGACCCAGACCTGCTGCTGGCATCTCCCTCAGGGGGCACTCAGAAAGATCTGCAGTCATCACAGATCTTATCATAGGGCCCCCCCACCTTGGGCCATACGTCCATGAGAAGACATCCCCCATTAACACACGCTCAGCCTCACTCCCCACCTCCTACATGATTGGTGAGATCCTCAGTCAAATGGAGATGCTGAGTTAAGAAGAGAACGCCCCCCTGGATCACCCTCCTCCTTGGCCCCCACTGGGTGGGCATCATTCAGCAGACCCAACAACGTCTCATAAGGGGGTCCGAGGGTCTACACCTGGGAGGCAGTGCACCGGGGAGTGTGATTCTGGCTTCAGTCAAGCTGGAGTTTCCAACCAACTGTCAGTAATAAAGACATCATTTTGAACACTTTTGTCAGATTCCTATATCGATGCTTCATAAATAACTTGAGGGAGAAGAAGAGTCATGATAACCTCAGAATTGAAATAAAGTTACCGATTGACCTCTTAAAGATTGCCAGCAATCTATTCTAAAGATCCATTTTAAGTTGATTTTTTTTTTCTTAATCTTGAATGCACTTCCCACAACAATGAATATAACAATCCCAATACAGCCCTCAGCCATCTATTCAATCCTGAAGGCATTTGGGGCTTCAATGATTTCTCACTCTCCTTCCTACTGATGAGCTCAGTTTCACAAACATTTTGTTGTCCAAATGAATTTAAAAAAAAAAAAAAAAAAAGCTTTATAGCCTCAAACTAAAAGGCTTCTCTTGTGGAAAAAGCACTCTGAATTCTCACCTAGAATTTGAGTAGCTGGTCCATACCTCTATGTCCACCTAACATCACTAGCCACAGAAATCCTGGATCAGAAAAGGCTCTCCCTGGCCAACCTCTCCCTGCCCCTTGTCCTCCAGCTCCCCGGAAATCCCAAGCCCCCCACTCCAGCCTGTCCAGGGCACCCTCAAGATACCACAGCCTGATAAGGGCACCCCAAGGCACCCCAATCTGGCTAGGGCACGTACTCCATAGTTTTCAACAAACTGAGTCAGCCACTGGCTGGGGTTGAGGAGTGAGTCCCAATTTCTCTGAGTAGTAGATGACATCACTTGAAAATTAGGTAAAAGCTCTGGAAAGGCCAGAGCGCAATTTCTGAAAGCACATCTTCTAATGAGGCTGCTTGCTAGTGTCTGGCATGTTAGCTGGTGCTCACGAATTTTACTTACATGGAAGAAAGAATAAAATGCAGGACTTAAATAAGGAAGAAAAGGGTATCACTCAGTTCATGCCTGAAAGACTTTCATAAAGACCTTCCACCCAGGATGACTCCCAGATATGGTAGATGGTCTTCTATGACCTGGTGAAAATAAAGTGGTAAGGGACTGCAAAAGGGACTTTTGAAAAGGAACTTTGCCAACAAAGGTCTGGATAGTCAAAGCTATGGTTTTCCCAGTAGTCATGTACCGGTGTTAGAGTTGGACCATAAAGAAGGCTGAGTGCTGAAGTATTGATGCTTTCTAACTGTGGTGGTGGAGAAGATTCTTGAGAGTCTCTTGGACTGCAAGGAGATCAAACCAGTCCATCCTAAAGGAGATCAGTCCTGGGTGTTCATTGGAAGGACTGATGTTAAAGCTGAAACTCCAGCACTTTGGACACCTGATGCCAAGAGCCAACTCATTGGAAAAGACCCTGATGCTGGGAAAGATTGAAGGCAGGAGGAGAAGGGGGTGACAGAGGATGAGATGGTTGGATGGCAACACAGACTTAATGGATATGAGTTTGAGTAAACTCTGGGAGCTGGTGATGGACAGGGAAGCCTGGCGTGCTGCAGTCCACGGGGTCACAAAGAGGCGGACACAACTGAGCAACTGAACAACAAACACCAACAGGACTGTGAATGAGTGACAATGTGTGCTTCACCCTCTCTGCTCTGTTCCACTTAAGGGTTACCACATACCTGGCTCTGGCTCAGCGCATTCAAGCTGGGTCTTAGGAAAACTGACTTTGGCTGTGGTGAGAAACCCTTCTGTAGGTTGTAGTTTCTGTTTGGGGGCTGGCAGGACGACTCATTCCAAAAATGCTCCTATTCAGAAATGTACTATATAGTATTGCAGATTTTAAATAAAATTCAAGCCCAGTGGTGCTCCCTGCCCCAGGTTTAATTTTCTTATTGCATCAAATTAAATTTCAGTGAGGGGAGAGTGTAGATTTCAAAAACAGTGGCGGCATAGTCCACAGGTCACCTGCATGGGAGTCACACATCTAAACGTGCAAATCGAGAGCCCCCCTGCCCCCGTGCCGAGACCCCCCGAGGTGAGGCACGGGTACTTGGTTCCCCAGGAAAGGCCTCTGAACACTAGTTCAGGAAGTTCGTAAGGCAAAGAATCAGGGATTTAAAAGGAAATGACCTGAGTTCATTTCCACCGCAGAGCCACAGAGAAGACTTTTAAGCTCTCCTGAACCTCTAATAATGAATATTTTAAAACACAGGGAAAACACCTACTCATCCCAGGATTACTGAGTCAAATGCGAATAGACTTCAACTTGCTTGGAAAGGATAAAGGGCTAAACTGCTTATTCAAAACATGCAGTGAATGAAATGAATTGGCTACAAAAGCCAGGTGCTGGGGAAACAAAGATGAGAAGGGAGGAGTCACAAGGCCAACGCAGACACAACCCCGTGTAATGAGATGGAGTCCAGGCCACACGAGCAGTATCTGTATGGAAAGGCTGAGGGTCCCCCTGAGAAAGACAAGACTAATGCTGCAGTGATAACCCCCAGACTGGTAGCAGTTACAACCTAGGGATGAAGAGAGCAAGGCATGCTATCAAACAAAAGTAAAAAGAAAACCAACGTGTTGAACCTCATCAAATGGAGACCACAATAAATACAAAAACTCAAAAAAAATCCAATCATTTGTGATATTACTATGCAAATCACACTCAGATTATAATCCTGTCTCTCTCTATGACACAGAAAAATAACTACATGTACTGCATACCAACTATACACTGGGTGCCATATGAATGAAGGCTTTGCATTCACTGTTTTGGTAAATCCCCACGACAACCCTCGTGACACTGGTGTGATTTTCTCTAACGTTGATGTGGCGTTTCCTCTTTCAGATGGCAAAGTAACTCAAAGAGGTCAAGTTATGGAGGATGCGCCTGAACTCGAATTCAGGACTGGATGACCCCCAAGACCTGTGAGCATGGAGCATACTCCCCTCTGTTAAAATGTCCACAATCCAAGGGCTTGTTTTTGTTTAAGAAAATCTTGTTCTGGTCAGTTGGCTAAAGGTTGCAAGACACTTCAGCTAAAGTTAAATACCCTGTCTTCAGGTTGACCTAAGAAACATTTCAGCAGAGTCATGACAGTTAAAGTGCAGCCAAACCGCACAGGGAGGAAGCATACAGCGCCACCTTATTTAGCAAGATCTTGGCCAGGTGATCACTTTTCTATCTACTTGTATTTCTGATCAAGAATATTATTATTTGCAGCTAAAATCTACTCCAGTAGTCATGTACAGATGTGAGAGTTAGACTATAAAGAAAGCTAAGCACTGAAGAATTGATGCTTTCAAACTGTGGTGCTGGAGCAGACTTGAGAGTCCCTTGGACAGCAAGGAGATCAAACCAGTCAATCCTAAAGGAAGTCAACCCTGAATATTCATTGGAAGGGCTGATGCTGAAGCTCCAACACTTTGGCCACCTGATGTGAAGTACTGACTCATTGGAAAAGACTCTAATGCTGGGAAAGATTGAGGGCAGGAGGAGAAGGGGACAACAGAGAATGAGATGGTTGGATGGCATCAATGACTCAATGGACATGAGTTTGAGCCAACTCCAGGAGATGGTGAAGGACAGGGAAGCCTGGTGTGCTGCCGTCCATGGGGTCGCAAAGAATCGGACAAGACTTAGTGACTGAACAACAACAAATCTACTCAGTACTTCCTCTCTGGTAGGCATGATGCTAAGATGTCTACATGGATTGCCTCATGAGGTAGGCGCTGCCAACTGACTCCATTTTATAGATGAGAACAGAGAGATTAAGAAACAGAACTGGAGCTGGGGTTGGAGCCTGATCAGCCTAACCCTGTTGATTCCCCGCCACTTTGGCATTCTGTTGCTTTCACCCATGGCATGACATGACTTAGTCGTGCTACAGGTTCACCACCTGCAAATGTCTTATGACTTTAGTCATAAAATTCTCTAACTGCACAAACTGATACAATGATTGCTAACAGTCCAGCCAGTAAGTCTTAAAATTTAGCAAGAATGCAGAGCAGGGTCTTCCATCTAATTAAT
This sequence comes from Giraffa tippelskirchi, assembly GCF_054371585.1. Classification (NCBI taxonomy): domain Eukaryota; kingdom Metazoa; phylum Chordata; class Mammalia; order Artiodactyla; family Giraffidae; genus Giraffa; species Giraffa tippelskirchi. The sequence goes on from NC_137287.1 coordinate 30,498,434, forward strand.
TTTCCAGAATCCTAAGCAGCACCGTTTTTCTAACTCATCTGCAGGTGTATTCATCCCATGCTGAGTGTCTGCCGGGCCAGGCCCAGAGGTGATCAAAGGTGCAGCCCCCTCCCCAGCCGGCCTCCCTCTGCCCCTCACCTTCGGCTGTTTGACCTTCTCTTTTCAGCATCTGGACAGCGCCTACGTATTTCTTCAGTTGCACTTTGAGCACTTCGTTTTCTCTGTGGGTACAAGAACGTCAGAAAAATGTATTTTAAAATTGGCAACTCAGACCCAAGGAAGAAAGAAAATCTATGTAAGGAAAATACACAGTGTCATCTGGTAAATATTAATATACTCTGTTTTAGAGATCATTGCTGGAAAAGACAAGGTTAGCAAGGGCATGTTTGTGTAACACCTTCAAGAACCACTCATTCATGGTGGAAATAAGCGCTAACTGGTTCCAGTGTCCAAAAATTCAGGATGCTGGCGTGTGCTGTCCTCAGGTTATTTGAATCTAACAACCTGTTAGGTACTGACTCTGTGTCAGGCACTCTGCAGTATTTACAGAAACTTAAAAATGGACAAATTTACAGTATGTCCATTTACAGAAACACATACTAGGTATTGTTTACTTGAGGAACACTCGGTATTTTTATTAACTACTACATATATTAAACATTATTTGCCAGGCGCCACATGAAGTCTTTACTATCTCATTCAAACTTTCCAAGGTACATATTAGCACAACAACACCCATTTTACAGATGAGCAAAGTGTGGTACGATGACGAAAAGCAGTTAACCGAGTCCACCTGCCCACCCCCTCTCCCCATGTGAGACTCTAGGATGGAACATGAAACTCAGGCAATGACAAGATCCCACTCTACTAAATCCACTCCCCACGTACCCTGGCTGAGGACTAGGGCATTAGGGTCAGGAGGGAAAAATACCATCTGCTGAGAATGTACCACAGAGCTCAGACTGTACATGTGTGACCTCAGTGACTCAAGCATGCATGTATTCATCCATCTGCTCTTCATTCAATGGAAGCATGTCTCTTAAGTACCTAACAGTATGTCAGGTGCGGTGACCCTGTAATACCCTCCTCATTCTGCAGGAGAGGAGCTGGGGCATGGAGAAGGTCACGTGGCCAATGCCAAGGTCATATGCAAGGCACCCAGTCTAGATACAAACCCAGGTCTATGTCTCTAAGGCCCCAATGAGCGCTTCTCTGTCTCTCTGGGGATTTGAAACTGGTTTCTCACCTCGGCCCCAGAGACAAATGCCTCTTCCCCACTTTCTGCTTCTATGCTTTCCCTATCCCACAACGTTTTAAGCCTAAGTGTTCTTCCGCATGCTGGAATATTGCCTTACGATGAAAACAGCTTTATGATTGGGTGTCTCTTACGATTATAAAAAATAAAACACTCATTGCAAATACTCAATCAGAACACATTTAAGAAGGAATGTAAAAGTTCCACTAAAAATCCTTGAAATAAACCTCACTAACTTCTTAAGACTCTTGAGAGTCTCTTACCAGCAAGGAGATCAAAGCAGTCAATGCTAAAGGAAATCTACCCTGAATATTCATTGGAAGGACTGATGCTAAAGCTGAAGCTCCAGTACTTTGACCACCTGATGCGAAAAAACGACTCACTGGAAAAGATCCTGATGCTGGGAAAGATAGAAGGCAGGAGGACAAACATACGACAGAGGACGAGATGGTTTGACAGCATCACCGACTCAGTGGACATGAGTTTGAGCAAGCTCCAGGAGATGGTGAAGGACGGGGATATGCTGCAGTCCCTGGGGTCACGAAGAGTTGGACATGACTGAGCAAGTGAATAACAACAACATTTTTACATCCATCCTATCAGCTCTCTCTCTAGGCACGCATGAGCACCCACACATACATACATCACTGAATATAATTATTCACAGGTGAGAGACCTTTCACATGCCTCAAAATTTTTCTGTTTGAAGATTTTTTTCCTCTGTTTACTGTCCCACACATCCTTCTCCATGGCAACCACCATTAAACACCTGGTACCTGGTACACACATTTCATGTCTCCTCCATGCTCACAGAGTCACTACAAACCTGATACACTCAGAGTTTACTTTATGAAACCGGATCCTACTATAAAATTTTCTGCAACTGGTTTGTCTCATTTAACAATTCACCAAGGTAACTTCTGATTCCATCTATTTATGGATGGAGATGCCATTCCTTGGTAATAATATGCCACATATTCACTCAGTGGAAAAACTGCAGACTGCCAAACTGCAGACTGCAAATCACTGACTCTGTTTCTGATGCATCTTATTATACCTCAGCCCACAGAGATAGCACTTTGCATTGTGCTTTTCTGCACTGTATTTTGGCAGAAAGAACACAAGTACCAACGGCAGACACAACCATATACTGAGGTGTCACCTAAAACTGTACATTCATCTCAGAAACTTGAAAGAAAGTCAGACATGAAGGAGTTCCTTAATTATTGTCCTCCTCTGAGACAGCCTGTCACAAATGTTTCTATTGGCAGCTGCACTTCCTGTGTGATACAAACAGCCAGTGTCTGAAGTGAATAAACAACTAAGGAATCTGGAGATCTGCAGGTAGGAAAACACTGCCCAACAGACGTGTTGATACAGCTGCTTTTCTTGGATCCCATCGCCAGCTCTTGTCATTCATCCCAGCTTACTCCTAATCCCCTCGTGTGAATTCCAAGCACATAGCTTAAAATAAGGGAGAGAAATAAATTGATATGCATCTCTGTATGGTCTTCGATGCCTGAGAAGACTCTCAAGGGTCCCTTGGACTGAAAGGAGATCAAACCAGTCAATCTTAAAGGAAATCAATCCTGCATATTCATTGGAAGGACTGATGCTGACAACATTTTGGCCACCTGATGCAAAGAGCCGACTCATTAAAAAAGACCCTGATGCTGTGAAAGATTGAGGGCAGGAGGAGAAAGGGGCAACAGAGGATGAGATGGTGAGACGGCATCATCTACTCAGTGAACATGAGTCTGAGAAAACTCCAGGAGATAATGAAGAACAGGGAAGCCTGGTGCACTGCAGTCCATGGGGTTGCAAGGAGTCAGACAAGACTTAGGTTGAACAACAAATGGCCTAATTTAACAATGATATGTGCAGAATGTCGTGCAAGAGGCAAGAAGAGATAGGTTTATTCAGGCCCATTGACTGGTGAGTTGTGTTGGGCTGTCAGGTCTCAGTTCACCCGATCACACCATCCAGGCCCACCCTCAGCTGCCTAGTTCATTATCAACTCTGCAAGCAGCACTGAAATGTTCAAGAGGCTGCTTTTCTTCTGGTTTGGAGGCATCTTTTAACAGCATCTTAACACTATCTAAATATCAAGACTTCTATGGTGGTCCAGTGGCTAAGACTCCGAACTCCCAATGCAACAGGCCTGGGTTTGATTCCTAGTCAGGGAACTAGATCCCGCCTGCTGCAACTACGTGTTAGCATGCCTCAACTAAAGATCCTGCTTGCCACAACAGAGATCGATCTAACAGATGAAGATCAAAAACTTTAATACAAATCCAACTTTCATCAAAATGATGAGATGTTGTGGAGAATACACTACGGATGGGCAGCTTTAGGAACCATAAATTCATCCCAGCCAACTTTGCGTCAATGAACCTGTTTGCCTTTTGTGGGAAAGGAACACTATCAGGTCACTAGAATTGCTCCTGACACAAACACAAACATCAGGGAGGACACACTGACTGCCCCAAAGAGGCAAGTAGCTGCTGACCTCAGGCAAGATGAGGCCTTTGTTTAAATTTTTATCTTGAAGTACTTATAGACCCAGAAAGTTGCAAAGATATTACTGACAGGTCCTATATACCCTTGGCCCAGCCTCCCCCAGGGGTTACACCTTCTGTAACTATGGTCTGATGGCAAATCAAGGACGCTGACACGGTCACATCGCGCATGTGGTTCTATCCAGCCCAGTATTTTAACTGACGTTCATAACAATCTGAAAATAAGATACAGGCTCAATGACCACAGCAGGCAGACAGACGAGGCTTATGAGTAACACAAATAAGACAAGAGGGTCTGGGGGCAGGAGCTGCCCTAGTGCCACAACTACTGAGCCCCTCACCACAACTAGAGAATCCATGCACTGTAGCTAAGACCTGATGCAGCCAAATAAACAAACAAATTAATACGTAACAAGTCAAAGGCCCAAGAAAATGACTCCTAGCCTCTGAATGACTAATTTGCAACCAGCCAATAGAACTCTGGACTTCCCTGGTGGTTCAGACAGTTAAGAATCTGCCTGCAATGCAGGAGACCTAGGTTTGATCCTTGGGTTGGGAAGATCCCCTGGAGGAGGAAATGGCAACCCAATCCAGTGTTCTTGCCCAGAGAATCCCATGAACAGAAGAGCCTGGTAGGCTACAGTCCCTGAGGTCGCAAAGAGTCAGACATGGCTGGGCGATTAACACGCAATAGAACTTTAACCTGTAGACAAAGGAAGCATGTAGAATGTATCATTCCTGATGATCAAAAAAGCATGCCGTTTCCTTTGCCACCTCATGAGATGACGGGATGGGTCAATGATTAAGTGCATCCTGTGAAAGGGAAGAGAAACCCGAAGACAGCCCCCTCCCTGCCGCCTCTTTAGTAACCACCCAGTTCTTTCCACTCTGAAGTGGGGGTGGGGGTGGGGGGGATACAACTTCCTCACAGTTCAGGAAAAGGAGAAAAAAAACACAAAAAAGCTGGTACATCCTGGAGATCATCTGTGGGCTTCACCAAACTGTTTGTATTTTAACACGTAGGCAATTCTCCAGTATGCCTCAAAAACACCAGTTTTCCATGTATGGCACACAAATGATATAGAGCGGCAGCAGTCCCCAAGCTTTTTGGCACCAGGGGCCGGTTTTGTGAAAGAGTTTTTCCGTGGACCGGAGGGTGAGGAATGGTTTCAGGATAGTTCTAGTGCATTACAAGCGACTTTCACTTTTTATTTGCACTAGAAATATACACGCCAGGATATTGGGGCTTCCCTGGTGGTCCAGTGGTAAAGAATCTGCCTTGAAATCCAGGGGAAGTGGGTTCAGTCCCTGGTCGGAGAACTAAGATCCCACATGTCATGGAGCAGCTAAGCCCAAGTGCCACAAATACTGAAGCCCGCACGCCACAACTAGAGAGTCTATGAGCCACAACAAAAGATTCCATGTGATACAACAAAGATCTGTGTGCCATAACCAAGACATAGTGGAAGGCAGGAAGGAATATACACACCGCACAATATTAACAGAGCTTGTTTCTGAATGATGAAATCAGGAGGAAGAAATGTTTACTATGCCATCAACACACTTCACTAGCAGACTAGAAAAGAACAGTAATATGAAGACTAAGAGCAGACCTACAAAACACAAGAGCAACTGTACAGCTAACACCACACGCAGGGGTGAAAGACTGAACGGTTTCCCCATGCAACCGAGAACAAGCTGGGAAGCCTCTCTCACCTCTCTCTCCTATCCAGCACAGTACTGGAGGCTCTACCTAATGAAATTAGTTTGTTGTTGTTGTTTTTTTAAAAAAAATAAAGGATGAAATACACAGGTGTAAGTCCAATAAAAACATGTCCAGGATCTGTGTGCTAATAAAACACTGGTGTAAGAAATCAAAACAGGACTGCATGGATGTAAATAATAGGTCCATAGGCTGTAAGACTCAAAACCGTTAAGATGTAAGATGCCCATCGACAAATCGATCTATAGACTGAATGCAAGTACCACAAAAACCCCAGCAGGAGATCTTACACATATACTCAGCTGACTCTAAAACTCACACAGAAAGGCAAAGAAACTACAGAAGCCAAAATCATTGTGAAATAGAAGCGAGAGTCAAAGGACTCACACTCTTCTGAGACTTTCTGTAAAGCTTTAATCAAGGAATGTAACACAGGCAAAGGAAAGACGCAGAGCGACAGAACCGAGTCCAGAAATAAATTCGCACAAATATGGCCAAATAAATTTTGACCAAGGTACGAAGGCGATTCAGGGAAAAGGATGACCTTTTCAACAGTTTGGGAATAGCTGGCTATTCATACATCAAAAAATAAACTTCAACTAACACTTCACACCTTATACAAATATTAAGTCGAACTGGAAGACATATAAGTGTAAAACATAAAAGTATAAAACTTGAGGGACTTCCCTGGTGGTCCAGCGGCTAAGACTCCAGGCTCCCAACTCATGGGCCCCAAGTTCAATCCCTAGTCAGGGAACTAGATCCCACATGCTGCAACTAAGACCTGGTGCAGTCAAATAAAGAAATATTAAAAAAAAAAAAAAAAAGTATAAAACTTGAGAAAGTCTTCATGCCGAAACTGGGGTTAGGCAAAGAGTTCTTACATTGAACACCAAAAGCATGAGCCATAATAGGCAAAAAAAAAGTTAAACTTGATTTGCTCTGTGAAAGTCATCGTTAAGAGCAGGAGAAGACAAGCTACAGATGGGAAGAAGTATTTACAACTCAGTAAAAGACTCCTATCTGAAAGAACTCTCAGAACAAACAAAACATAACTAACCAAAAACAGGCAGGAGAGGAGGGCAAAAGACCTGAACAATTCACCAAAGAAGATAAACAGACAGTAAATAAGCACATGAAAAGATGTTAATCATCATTATTCATTAGGTAAATACAAATCAAAATCCATGAAATAGTACTATGAATATATTAAATTAGCTTTAAAAAATCTAATGACACCATTAAGTGCCAGGGGGAATCTTGAAGCCACTAAAACTCTTAATTACACTGTGTAGGAATACACAAAAGTTTGGGGACACTGGAAAACAGTCAAATAGCTTTAAACAGACACATGTGTATGACCCAGAGCTCACTTCTGAGTATTTTTCCTGGGGAAATGACCTTTCATTGTTCACACAAAATCTCTCCATGGATGTTTATAGCCGCACCATGCATAATCACCAAAATGGCAAACAATTCAAACGCCCTTCAATGGGTAAATGGTAAAACCCTGGTCCATCCATACAAAGGGATACTGCTGGTCATAAAACTGAATGTGGTATCCAGGGATGTTATGACCTGGGTGTATCTCAGAAACATCTAAATAAAAGAAACCAGTTCCAGAGGTTATATACTCTATATAGTATATATAGTGATATATACAGTGAGATATATATATATATATATATATATATATATAGTGATTTTATGTATTTGATACTCTAGAAAAGTTAAAACTACAGGGGAGAAGGATAAATCACTGGCAGACAAGAGTTAGGCATGAGGGGAGAGATCACAAGGGGGCTGTGGGGGAGAACTTCTGGAGGTGATGGAACTATCGTCTCCTGACTGTGGTGATGGGGTTATATTCTTCGATGTACAGCTTACAACCCATGCCAACTGAACACCTTTAAAACTTGAATTTAACTGCGTAGACATTAAAACCAAAAAATCTAGTGAATAAAAAAGAGTGAGACGGGAGGTGACTGACCAGGGTCCATCACATGGGCACCTGAAAAGGACACCATACAGCCATGGGCATGCCAACTGTGGACGGGTGGGGCAGGGGGAAGACAGAAAAGAGTAACAGTAACAAAGTGAGCATCTGACAGAGCAGACTTGGTTTGCCCTCTTTCCAATTTTTAATTGTGATAAAGTACACGTGACATAAAATTTACCATCTTAACCACCTTTAGGTATACGGTGCTGTGGAGTTAAGTACCTTCACATTTCAGTGCCCCCATCAGCACCACCCATCTCTGGAACATTTTTCATCTGGCAAAACAAACTCCACACCCATTAAACAATAACCCTCCATTCCCACTCAACCCCGGCAGCCCCTGGCAGCCACCATTCTACTTGCTGTCTCTATGATTTATCTCCTTTTAAGAAAGACGATCAAGCAAATGTTACTGTTGACAGGGGTGCAGCTTTGAATGTGGCTCAGATGAAAGGAGACGCCAATTCGAAACTCTGAGATATGGCTCCAAAAGACTTGTGAGGCATAAACGAGCATCACACGAGGCCATCAACACAAAAAAGACAATCAAGCCTGGCTTGCTCTGGCTTCCAGCACACAGAGGTCCGTACACTGCAGCAGTCCCGTGAGACTTCAGGGCAGTGAGGATTGCGGAATTCAAGGGGAGCCTGAACTTTCCTTCCCGAGATCCTGACTCAACTGCAGAATCAAAAACCAGCTTAAGACTTCCCTGGTGGTCCAGTGGTTGAGAACCTGCCTGCCAATGCAGGGGACACAGGTTCAATCCCTGGTCCAGGAAGATGCCGCACGCCGCAGGGCAACTAAGCCAGTATGTCGTAAAAGAAGCCCCCGCAATGAGAAGCCTACGCACCACAGCTAGAGAGTAGCCCCCGCTTGCCGCAACCAGAGAAAGCTCCCTCGCAGCAATGAAGACCCAACAAAGCCAAAAAGAAAGAAAATTATAAAAAATAAAATAAAAAATTTTAAAATCAGCTTATGTCCCATTCTAGATTCGACTGTTTTATTACCCCCTTAATTCTCTGGAAATTGACTGCTCACATCAGAGCATAAGATGCCTTAAAATCCAAACAGAATAGACCAGGGTGTGAACGTGGCCAGACAATTGGATTTAACCTCTACTGAATGCATCACTCGGAGAAGGCAAAGGCACCCCACTCCAGTACTCTTGCCTGGAGAATCCCATGGACGGAGGAGCCTGGTAGGCTGCAGTCCATGGGGTCGCTAAGAGTCAGACACGACTGACGGACTTCACTTTCACTTTTCATTTTCATGCATTGGAGAAGGAAACGGCAACCCACTCCAGTGTTGTTGCCTGGAGAATCCCAGGGACGGCGGAGCCTGGTGGGCTGCCGTCTATGGGGTCGCACAGAGTCGGACACGACTGAAACGACTTAGCAGCAGCAGCAGCAGCAGAATGCATCACTAGTTAACCAAAGCATCAGCCAGATGGGGGCTAGAGTGTTGGCTACAAAAAGGGATCAATGCTCTCATTCATTCAGCAGGTATTACTGACTGCCAAGCATTGATCGAGGTGCTGAAAACACATGAACAAACAAATAAAAAGGACAAAATTCCCTGGCCTCTCTGAGCTTCACTTATCCCCCCAATTCTTTCAATTTAATTTTTCCTTTTGAATAGGTACAGGCTGCTGCAGTTGAAAAGTAAAGTAAGGTTCTATTCCAGTCATGCATAAGACTGTCTCCAGGAGCTAACCAGACTCTGGGTTCCTGGTTAGCCTTAGCCAGCTTTCCATGGACCCACCACCCAGCTCTCCAACTCACAACTAGTCTTATTTCTTTTCAAGCCTCACCTACCCACAGCCCCAGGGCTTCCCAGGTGACGTAGTGGTAAAGAAGCCACCTGCCAGTACAGGAGATGCAAGAGATGTGGGTTCAATCCTTGGGTTGGGAAGATCCTCTGGAGTAGGAAATGGCAACTCACTGTATTCTTGCCTGAAAAATTCCCTGGACAGAGGAGGCTGTCAGGTTACAGTCCATGGGGTCACAAAAAGTTGGACGCAACTGAGCACACGCACACATACACCCACAGCCCCCTCGTCAACTTATTCTGAAGTCAATCTCAGACAGATCATCCATAAAAATGCCAGGATTTACCTCTCAGTGGTGCGGAGTCTTTATTTGAATCTAATCCCCACACCAGCATCACACCTAAAAAAGTAACCAAATACCCACTGTTCCCAATTGCTTCAGGCTTTTAGTTTGTTCAATCAGTATTGGACTTATACCCTGGCAGGCTTTTACGGTAAAACAATGGATCCTTTATACGCATAAAGCCAAAGAGGAAGCAGGTTGTCTGGCTTGAGAGTTACCCAGGTCTGGGTTCACATACCCATCCTGTCCCTCCCAGGTGGGGGCCAACAGCTCTCTGAGCCCAGGACACCTCAGTTCCCAAGTAGGAGGTGAGGAGCCTTGCAGGGCTGAGACGATGAGAGTATAAACTGGGTATAAAGTCAGTGACCAACACCCAGAGGCACTCACTCACAGTCATTCCTCTTTTTCTTTAGGAATATGCGTTAGACCCAGATCACAATGGCTGTGCTTTAAAGAGTGTGTTTTTCCCAGGATGCACAAAGGGAGACTCTGTTCTCACGACCACAGGTTACCCTGAGGGGGGTTTTACAAGCATGGTCATCAAAAAGCATCTACTGAACAAGGGCTGATGTGAACAAGGACCCTGCCCCCCACCCTGCAGTTCAGCATCCGGGGGGTGGGGGTGGGGGGTTTGTTCAGGCGACCACGATGCAGAGCAGACAATCAACCGGAGGACGCAGCAGAGGAAACTGGAAACATCCGGAAGCAGACAAAGCTGGGCTCAGCTCTCAGCTCCAGTTCTTACCAACTCCTTGATGCCACCGTAGAGGTGGTGGAGGAAGGAAGAGGAGGGGGGCACGGTGGGGGGGGCGGCAGCACCATCGAAACCCTTACAAGGTGCTCAGCAGGTACCAAGCGCTGTCCTGCACACTGCTGTGGTGAGCCAGCTCTGAACTGTCCCCCAGAGACCCCAGGATTGGCGACTGTGTGCAATAACCACTCCTTGAACTGAGTTCAGATGGGTCTTACTATTCGTTTCCAACAGCAGAAGGGATGGGCTGTCAGCGGTGAGATCAGTTATTAAAAAACTATGAGGGAGGCTCACGGGGGAGGGGATATATGTACACATATAGCTGATTCACACTGTTGTGCAGCAGAAACTAACACAACATTGTAAAGCAATTATCCTCTGATTAAAAAATAAATATGCAGAGGGGAAGGTGTATGGGGAGAGTAACATGGAAACTTACATCACCATATGTAAACTACACAGCCAATGGGAATTTGCTGTATGACTCAGGGGACTCAAACAGGGGCTCTGTATCAACCTACAGGGGTGGAATCGAGAGGAAGATGGGAGGGTGGTCTGGGAGGGAGGGGACATGTATACCGATGACTGATTCATGTCGACGTTTGGCAGAAATCAACAAAATTCTGTTAAGCAATTATCCTTCAATTAAAAAATTAATAAATTTTTAAAACTATGTAAAAGAAAAAAAAAAAAAATATGCATGCCTGCTACGTCACTTCAGTCGTGTGCGACTCTTTGCAACCCTATGGACTGTGGCCTACCAGGCTCCTCTGCCTGTGGGATTCTCCAGGCAAGAATACTGGAGTGGGTTGCCATGACCTCCTCCAGGGGATCTTCCTCACCCAGGGATTGAACCCTCGACTCCTGGATCTTCAGCATTGGCAGGCGGGTTCTTTACCACTAGTGCCAAAACTAAATAAATGAGATATAATACTGATGTAGAGAAAAAAAGAGAGAGATTATGACAGCTACCTGGGGTGCTCTCCAGCTTCTGCACGTTCCCTCCCTCCCCGCCCCGCCCCTCCTCTCTCTCTCCTCTAGCCACCAGCTCCCTGTCTTGAGGACACCCGGGCAGGCTGAAAGAGGGGCACACAGTGAGGAAGAGGTCTGCCAGCAGCCACTTGAGTGAACTTAGAGGCAGATTTTCCAAGCCCAGCGGAGCCCTGCAATGAACACAACTCCACCCAGTGTCCTGACTACAACATCAAGACAGACCTTGAGTAAGAGGCACCAGCTAAGCCATGTGTCCAGATTCTTGACCCACAGAAACCATGAGATAATAAATAGGTTGTTGAGAACTTTCCTGGTGGTCCAGGGGCTAAGACTCCATGCTCTCAATATAGGGGGCTCAGGTTTCATCCCTGGTCAGGGAGTTAGACCCCACATGCTACAACTGAAGAGTCTGTATGTCGCAATGAAAGATCCTGCATGCTGCAACTAAGACTCAGCGCAGCCAAATAAATATATTTCTTAATTTTTTTAATAAATAAATAAACATGTTGTTTTAATCTACTAAACTTTGGGTTACTTTGTTACACACCTGATAATTAATATAGCTTTACTTATTATATTCACTTAACCCTTACAACTATTCTATCAGGTATTCTGATCCTCAAATTAGGGCCAAGGAACAGGGAAGTAAGAATGACAAACAGGACAAATAAAGTACCCAAGGTGACTCATTCCTGACCCTCGAGTCCCTCATCTGTCAAAGTGCGACTTCACCTCTAGACAAGTGTGTGCAAGGGTGGTGTCTCTCTCTGCAGCTCCGTCTACTCATCCAAACAAAGGAAGAATACTGAGACCCTCACCGGATTGTTGCAGGAAGTATATAATTTATTCAACAAAGGCTTTCCTGAAACCCACTGTGCACCAGGTATTGTTTTGAAAACAGAAATGGAGGAGGGAACAAGAAAGACTAAGTCCCTACACTTGCAGAAGTGACAGTCACAAAGGAGAGGTGGTCAAACCAGCCAAGGCACAGGCTTTGGAGAACAATGAGAATTATCAAGTGTTAAAGCCACACCTGGTAGAAGAGCTAAAACCCAGAACACTGACAAATGCAAAGGCTGGCGAGGCTGTGCGGCAACAGGAACCGTCATTCATTGCTGGTGGGAAGGAAAAATGCTGACAACCATGCTGGAAGAGAGTCTGGCAGCTTCTCACAAAACTAAACACTCTTACCATATGATCCAGAAATGACACTGCTTGGTGTTTACCCACAGGAGTTAAGAATGCGTATCCCCACAAAACCTTGCACACAATATTTAGCAGTTTTATTTGTAATTGCCAAAACTTGGAGGTAATCAAGATGTCCTCTGATAGGTGAACGGATAAACAAATGGTATATCCAGACAACAGAATATTATTCAGCAGTGAAAAGAAATGAGCTATCAAGTCATTGAGAGACACGGAAGAAACTGAAATGCATATTGCTAAGTGAAAGAAGCCAATTTGAAAAGGTTACTATAACTTCATGACTCCAACTACATGACCCTCTGAGAAAGGCAAAACTTGAGACAGTAAAAAGATCACAGAAGTGGTTGACAGGGATTCAAAGACAGGGATGAACGGGTGAAGCACAGAGACCTTTAGGATGAAATTGGCCTGTATGATGGTGCAACAGTTGACATATGTCACCATCTGTCCAAACCCACAGAATGTCCACCACCAAGGGCGACCCCTAATGTAAACATGGACTCTGACTGGTAATAAAGGACCCACATCGCTCATCGATTGTAACAAATGTAGCCAACTCAACCCAAGATGCTAATAACAGAGGATCCCAGGGAGGAGGGCACTGATGTATGTGGGAAATTTTGGGCTTTCTGTTCACATTCCTGTAAATCTAAAACTGCTCCCCAAGGCCTATTAATGTAAAAATAAGTAAATGAAGCAAGAGAAAAAGATACAAAGGGTAATTTAGGTATCTTTAGAAAAAGATACAAAGACTCTGAGAAGGCCTTTCTAAAAGGTGACAAAGAGGCAAGATCTCAAGGAAGTGGACTGTGTAGCAGTGGGGGAGGTGGCCCTGGAGACCTTGCAAAAATCCAGATTCTGACTCAGCTTGTCTGGGTGGAGCCTGAGAAAGCATTTCCACCAGGCCCTCAAAAGATGCCGGTGTCACCACACCTTGGACCACAGGTGGAGCAGTGAGGTTCTGGGCAGAGAAACAAACCAAGGAAAAGCCCCAAGGCCAGTCAGTGCCTGGCCTGTTCCTGGAACTTGGGGAAGCCAAGGAGGCTGGAGCAGGTGAGGAATCATGAGGGACCTCGAGGTGTGAACTTTAGTCTAAGCCCCAAGGGCTGCTAACAGAAGGTGGTCAGCAGGGGAATGGCAGGCTATGTGGGAGAAACAAAGAGTAGGGTAGAAAGGGGACAAGCGTCAGACCAGAAGGAAGCTGCTGTGCTTCTCCATCCAGGGAAGAGATGATGATGGCCAGGACCAAGGGGACTGGGGTGGCGGCAGCTGAGACAAGAGATGTGTTCAGGTCTCATCTCTAGGATTCCAAACAGCCCTGCCGGCTCCCACCACCAGCCCCAAACACGCCTGTGGGCCACCCTGCAATTTTCTTTAAAAGCATCAGGAAAGGAAGCAAACCATCAAAGAGGGGGAAAGTACCTCCCGAACAGCCTCCAATGACTGCAATAATTAATGTGTGTAAGTCAAAGCAATTATGCCTGCCCTGGGAACAAACAACCGGCAGCCCTAGACAGCACCACTCAAAGGGTAATTACTCAAAACAAAACCAACGAAACTGTTAAGTGCCTTTGGTAATTTGCAGGCATCAAAGCATCACAGAGAAAGGCAGGAACAGGAATTCTGCCTTCCCCCGGCCAGACGCTGGTCCCAGGGTACCAAAGAACGGACCAGTCTGCTAGGTACCAACCCATAACCACACCCTTACTAGAAGAACGTGGCTCAGCGACCAAGCTATCCGAAAATGATGTCCCAAGCTGGTATCAACAAAAGACAGGAAGGGAGGCATAAATCCCCCACCTCTGTGGTGTTTACAGTCACCCCCAAGCTCATTGCAAAGTAACACACAAACATACATTTTTCCCAAACTGTGTATGTTCCTCAGACCTCCAACTCCAGTCCCACCTCCTTTTGGAGGGCATACAACCTCACCCCTGTTGTTAAAACGAGCACATGTATTTCTGCATCGTCATTCGCAGGACATTTCTGTGTTGACATCCTCTTTAGCTAACTTCACTGTGAGAGTGACTAGAAGCTAAGGCTTGTCCAGCATTGACTGGCGAGGAGGACTGGGAAGTGGGTCAGGCAGGCTCTCAACCATCTACAGAAATACACACACACCTCCAAGGGGATGCGCAGGCAAGAGGTCGGGCTAGGATTACAAGCCGGGAAGTATGACTCCGAGTCAGAACCTGACCACTCCTCTCTCCACAGGAAAAAAGCACAAGAGGCTTGAAGCAGTAAAACCCAGCCTGGAGAATCCCATGGACAGAGGAGCCTGGCAGGCTACAGTCCATGGGGTCACCAAGAGTCGGACATGACTGAAGTGACTTGGCACACACGGTTAGCCATCATCCAGGCAGTGAGGGGCAGGGGAGGAAGCAGAGGATGCATTCAGAGCATGGCCCCCAGGCCACAGCAGGGGGCAGGGGGGAGCCTGCCCCAGACCTTCCTGGGGGCCACTGACCCCACCCCGTGGCTCAGGGGATGGGCTGACGCAGAACCCACCCCCACCCTGGGATGTGGCCACCAGCTCCTCACTGGCACCCACACCAGCCGAACTCTCCCACCTGCTCCAGCTCCCTGAACGCCTGTGACTTCTGCAGGAGTCTCCCTGGAGGCCGTCTTCTCTCTGAGCCCTTCCAGTTGACCCCGCCTCCACCTCCCAAGGTTTGTGACCACCTGCCTTTCTGCCCCCATCTCACCCCACACAAGCCCCAGGTACAAGTCTAAGCCTTTACTACCCTTGGCTGGGGCTGGTCTCCCCCAGTGAGACCTGCAGGGGAGCAGTCGGAGCTTACCTAGCTCGTCTCAGCCCCTGTAACCATGAAGTATGCATCACCATGATCCACACTAGCGGGGCTGGTGGCTGCCCAGGTCACTCGGGAGTGGAGTTGAGATTGGCATCTGGGCAACTTCAAAGTCCACACCCTCAAGCACTAGGCCAGGGTTCTGGCAACATGGTCAGAGGAAGGAGGTTCTCCTAGAGCAGAATCAGCTGGAAGAGCTTATTCAGAGAGCAGGTCTCTCCTAGCACTGCTTGCTCCTTCCTGAACTGTTCAGTAAAGGCCACTGGAGAGATAAGACCAGTGGGAAAGGGACTTCCCTGGTGATCCAGTGCTTATGAGTCCACCTTTCAATGGAGGGGACATGGGTTCCATCCCTGGTCAGGGAACTAAGATCCCACCTGCCATGGGGCTATTAAGCCCATGCATCGGAACTACTGAACCCGCACACTCCAGAGACCATGCTTCATAACTAGAGAAGCCCACCACACGTCACAACAAGAGAAAGTACACGAGCTGCAAGGAAGACCCAGTACAGTCATAAGTTCTGTTTGTTTTTTTTAAACAAGATTGTGAAAGTCTTAAAAAGGGCGGGGGGGTGTTGGGCAAATACCTCAATACACAGCAAACAATGGGAGCCAGGCTTTCTGCTGTCTGAGGAGGTAGTGACAAATATGTACAGGGAGAAACCCAGAAGTCAACATTGTGGTGTTGGACTGGAATTCAAGATGTTGGTGTAAACTCACGGGGTCATTTCAGAAGGGCCTGGATGCCAGGTCAGAAGTGTCCCCACTGGACAAATCTGGGGCAAGCTGAATGTCTTAATAGTGATGGTAAGACATTGTGAGCTACTAAATGAAACAGGAACCCAGGAATACAAAAATGAATAAATGGAGCATTTAATGTATTAGGTATGCCTGTGTTAGTCACTCAGTCATGTCTGACTCTTTGTGACCCCATGGACTATAGCCTGTCAGGCTTCTCTGTCCATGCAATTCTCCAGGAAAGGATACTGGAGTGGGTAGCCATCCCCTTATCCAGAGGATCTTCCTGACCCAGGGATCGAAGCAGGGTCTCCCACATTGTGGGCAGATTCTTTACCATCTGACTCACCAATGGGTTGGCCAAAAAGTTCGTTTGGGTTCTTCCATTGTATCATATGGGGAAAAATGCGAATGAGCTTTTTGGCCAATCCAATATAAAGTGATGTTTACACAGGCTCTAACTATTGCCCCACAAAACACTAATTGCAAAGGGGAAAAGGGTAACTTCACAGAGGAGAAGGGGGCAGACTTGACCTTAATCAGAGGATCACAGTTAACACGATCGTAGGAACAAACTGAAGCCTTGCACCACCTGTCAGGACACTGAGAAGAACACGCGTCACCTCTGTGACATTAGTACCACAGACTCAGCTTCCGCATCTCTGAGGAAACAGCAAACACAGCAAACTGAGGAACAGGCTGCAAAACAAACTGGCCTGTAATTGTCAAAGATGTCAAGGTCACGACAGGCCAGGAAAGAGAGAAACTGCTCCAGACAGAAGAACCCTGACAGTCACATGCCACAGGTCAGTCCGGATGTCATCAATCTGCCAGAACAGGCAAAATGTGAGAGCTCAACAGGAGGGGAGGACTCAATGGCAGGAATGCATGGCTGTGGATTTTCCAATTCTGATTGCTGTGCACAATTATGAAGGAGAAATGTCTTGTTTGTAGAAGACATATCCTAGGATTCTGTGGTTTGAAAAAAAAAGTGAAAAGTAAAAAGCAGGCTCCCAGGCCCTGCTGTCAGCAGATAAGTCCTGGGGTGGGCCTGGTGTGTGCATTTTAACCAGTTTCCAGGACCTACCAGGTCACGCTTGAGCCCAAGGAGCACACACCACCCTGCACATTCCCGCCACATCCTAACCGGATCCTGCCTTGAACACTCTTCAAAAAAGAGTGGTCTCTTTTCACTCCAAGATATCTGACCACGTCTCCTTTCTCCGCAGCTATAGTCTAAAAAGACAGGGCCAGGGCTGCCAGAGAACTCAAGTTCCAGGGAATTGGCATTTCTCCTTGACTGTTCTCCCACCTGGGCTCTGCAGCATCTCACCTGCCAGCTGGAGGGCATGGGGGAGCCGTAAAAAGCTTGTTTGATTTTTAGGGCTTGCTCCCCTGTTCCCATCATTTCACCGTTTCTTTTACAAGCCCCATCTCATTAGCCATCTGGTAAATCCCCCACAGAATGGCACGCTGGCCCCCAAAACTCATATCCAGAGCCAGGGAAACAGCCCAAACAACTCCAGCAACTCATGAAGGTAATTAATTGCAGATAACACACACCCAGAATTATCTTGAGTACAACAGGAAAATCACAGGGTTCCAAACTTAATAGCCGGAATCATATCCGACTATCATTTCACTCGCTCAAAACTCTTTTTAAAGTTACCTTCTTGGTACATTTATGTATCAAGCAGGCAGCTCATTGTTCACTTCAGTCCTTAGTGCCATTAAAAGTGTTTGCTTTGAGGTCAGAGAGGCCTAATGTGAATGCTGACCCAGCTTCTGTGTAACCTTAGGCAAGTCCCTTGACCTCTCTGATTCTAGTTTTA
Source organism: Giraffa tippelskirchi (assembly GCF_054371585.1). Classification (NCBI taxonomy): domain Eukaryota; kingdom Metazoa; phylum Chordata; class Mammalia; order Artiodactyla; family Giraffidae; genus Giraffa; species Giraffa tippelskirchi. The sequence goes on from NC_137287.1 coordinate 30,516,373, forward strand.
GCACCTGCAAAATGGGATGACCAAAGTACCTACTTCAGAAACTAGAGAGCAGGAAAAGAAGTGTGGTGCAAATGCAAATACACGTAAATTTTCAACTACAACCGAAGGAGACCCCTAAACAAAACCAAAACCTTCCTGGTCTCTGCCATTATTGCAAGAGGCCAGGAGACTAACAGAAGGACTGTTACAAGCTCACACGCTCCAGGTGTTTTCAGCCCTCAACCAACCCAATCCCCAGTGACAAGGCTCCCAAGAACCACAGGGCCTTGTCCCTATCCTTCCCCTTAATCAGCTTGGGGAAACCCCTTCTCCAGAATGAAAATGAATCTTTGAGCCTTTTTTTCCCATCCATGGAGGTGCCGGTGCTCAACCCCACTGCCCCACCTAGAAGCATTCAACAGTTCAGACAGGAGGGTCTCAAACAGACCTCAACAACTCTTGTTCCATACCCATTCCTTTCTGTTTGGACCTTCTGAGAGACACTCATCCTTTTCTTCTTAGTCCCTGTGCTTCTATTCATCTGTTGGGCCAAGATTTCCGAGAAAAATTCCATGCTGCTAGTTCTTTCTTCCAAAAGGGGGAAATAATTCCGGAGTCTGATTACAGCAGTGGCAGCAACAACCAAATTAGCCACCTGGGTAAATTAAATGATCATAAAACATCTTTTATCTGTTCTGTTAGCAAAACTAATTCGAACACTAGTCATTCATCCCTATTAGATCAGCTGTCACCTTCCTCGTAGGCAAAGTCTGCACAGATACTGGCAGACGCCACAGTGTACCTCATACCAACATGCAAAGACAGCCTGGAAAGCCTCTCCCCAAAATTAACCAGCATCCTATAATTAAAGAGGCCCTCTAGTACCGAGGAGCCTGGCAGGCTAAAGCCCATGGGGTTGCAAAAGAGTCGGACAGAATTCTAGCAACTAAATAACTACAGCATTAGGAAATAATGGAGGCCCGAGGCCTACTGTCCCTTGCACTAACATCTCTGTTTTATCTGTAAACAAATCCAGTGGCTAAAGATGGAGATTTGTCCAAGACTTCCAAGTGATAAATAACATGGTCATCTCTGGGCACCCGGTTGTTCCTAACTCTCATACATTACTGGGATCCACTCCAACTTGAAGAAAATTCTTTATAGTAGTTGATTTATGTGGTGCCTTCGTTCCCTAATCTGGTTGACAAAGCCAGCCAGTATCTTTTTGTTTTCACAGAGGAGGGAAAACAATTTACCTGGAGAGCAAAGCCTCAAGGCTTTACTTAAAGTCCTTCTTACTTTTCACAAGTCCTGAAGGCTGGCCTGAATAACAGAAGGCCTCCCAGAGGCTCTACTCTGTGACCCTTGGTAGACAACTTAACTGCTTTATTCTCCCTCCCAGGCCTCCTCACAGGAAGACAGCATCCATCCACCAAGACTTTAGCTCTAAAAGGACACAAGGTCACCAAGAGAAATTGCAGTCTGTCCAAACCCAAGATCCCTATCTGTGTGTGCTCAGTTGCTAAGTCGTGTCTGACTCTTTTGTGACCCCATGGACTACAGACCACCAGGCTCCTCTGTCCGTGGGATTTCCCAGGCAAGAATACTGGAGTGGGTTGCCATTTCCTCCACCAAGGGATCTTCCTGACCTAGGGACCAAACCTGCATCTCATGCGTTGGCAGGCCAATTCTTTACCACTAGCGCCACCTGCTGCTGCTGCTGCTAAGTCGCTTCAGCCGTGTCCGACTCTGTGCGACCCCATAGACGGCAGCCCACCAGGCTCCTCCGTCTGTGAGATTCTTCAGGCAAGAACACTGGAGTGGGTTGCCATTTCCTTCTCCAATGCATGAAGGTGAAAAGTGAAAGTGAAGTCGCTCAGTCGTGTCCAACTCTTTGAGACCCCTTGGACTGCAGCCTACCAGGCTCCTCCGTCCATGGGATTTTCCAGGCAAGAGTACTGGAGTGGGTTGCCATTGCCTTCTTCGAGCACCACCTGGGAAGGTCACCTGATATTGAAACAAAGGCTAAAATCTAGATCCAGACCAGGTTCATAGCATCCTGAGTGTCTCAAAACCCAAAACTAGATGCCAGTTAAGACGTTTTCTCAGGCTGGCTTGCCATTGTCAGAATTGGATTCCAAATTTTTTTGGTTACAACCAAATCCCTGTTCATTTTACTAAAAAAATAATAATAATAATAACCATCCCAACTTGATTCTATGGAGAGAATAGGATGAATACCCTTTAAAGTCTTAAAGGAAAGTTTAATGAAAACTCCTCTTAGGCATCCCAAATAGCAACTACCACCTTTCCTTGTCACGTGTGAGAAAGAAGGGAATGCTCCTGGGATCAAAAACACAAGGATCACCACTAGCCCAGAGGGTACCACAGCCAACAACCACACCTTGTAGCACAAGGATACTCTCCCTGCCTGAGAGCCATCCCCTGTCACTGCCTTTTTGGTTAAGGCCACTGAAGAAATGGGTTCCCAGGTGACTCAGTGGTAAAGAAACCGCCTGCAGTGCAGGAGATACAAGTTTGATCCCTGGGTCAAGAAGATCACCTGGAGTAGGAAATGGCAACCCACTCCAGTATTCTTGCCTGGGAAATCCCATGGACATTGGAGCCTGGCAGGGTACAGACCATGGGGTTGCAAAGAGACACGACTCAGTGACTAAACAACAGCTGAAGAAACAGTCATAGGATCTCCTTTGCCCATTTTCCTAACTCATGCAGTGGAAGCTTTTCTAAATTCTCACTATGCACAGCATCTTTCTGCTATCCATCTCACCTCTCATGAGATTCTCTTACTAACTGCTCCTCATATAACTCCCGTTATAATAACCATAACAATGCTACTCATCTCCTCTGTTACTGATGAAATCCCCACAACTGTTTAATACTGATGAATCACCTTCTAAGCAAGCCCCCCCACACTCCGACTGCCATGACCTACAAGAAACTCCTCTGAGTAATGCTGACATCTCATAGTTTACTGTTGGTTCTGATTTCAAACCTGACCATGGCAAGTGGCACCCTTGCCCTTGGCTACTTTGGCCCAAGAGGCCAATTATATGCACTTACTCAAGCCTGTACACTAGCCTTGGGGCAAGGCTGCCAACCTTTATCCCGATCGCAGGTATGCTTTCAGAGCGGCCGGAGACTCTGAGATGCTACAGGAACAAAATGGCTTCCTCACTTCCAGTGGAGATAAAGTTAAGAATAGCTCTTATGTTCAGAACCATCAGCTGCCATAAATTGTTCCTGCTGCTTTGGCTATTATTCAGATTCCAGGACATTCTAAATGACGCTCTAAAGACTAATAAGGGAAACTATCTTGACAGTTCAGCAAAAAAAAGGGAGCCAATCGCAGCCAAACCTCTGTCATGATCTAAAGGGAAGTTTTCCTCAATGAGCGCTTAGAAAAACGGATTTCAGAAACCCAACCATTTGCTTCAGAAAAAGAAAAACAAGAATGGAAATTCAACAATTACTGGCTTGATTTAAAAACAAAAAAACAAAAAAAAACCAGCAGCTCAGGTTCAGACCAAAATAACCACTCGGTCACACCAAAGACTTTAGAGTTCCTATTTCTGCCCACTGTCCCTGCCCCAAAATCACTGGTCCACCAATAAAGGATAGCTTTTATGCATCAATACTGTTGGGGAAATATCAATAAAGCTGCAGAAAGCACTCATTTTGCTTGCCTTACCTGTCCAACATCTAATTCAGGGAAACCTGGCTATCCTGCTTCTGGACACTTTAAATGGCCCAATGGACCATTCCAGCTTTGGAAACTGGCTTTTAGGTTCTGGCCATGGTTTGTACATTATTCACTGGACAGAAGCCTTCCTTTGTTAACAAGCTACTCTCTTTGCTGTATCTGAAATTCTGTTGGAAAAAACCATTCCCACCTGGGGAACCCCTTCTTAACTTCAGTAATCACTTTATAAGCCAATACTACAGCCCGTTTGTGCCCTTTGGCCAGTTCTGCAACACTTTCACTCTGCTTATCATCCTCAATCCTCTGGGCTGCTCAAATACACTAATGATGTCATTAAGAATAAACTGGTGACTTTTCTGGTGGCGCAGTGGTACAGAATCTCCCTGTCAATGCAGGAGACTCAAGCTCGATCCCTGGTCCAGGAAGATCCCACATGCTGCAGAGAAAATAAGCCTGTGCCCCACAGCTATTGAGCCTGTGCTCTACAGCCAGGAGCGCAACTATTACTGAACCTGTGCGCCACAATGACTGAAGCCCATGTGCCCCAGAGCCCATGATCTGCAACAAGAAGCCACCACAACAAGAATGTCGCACATGGAAACCAGACAGTAGCCCCTACTCACTGCAACTAGAGAGAAAAAGCCCATGCAGCAACAAAGACCCAGCACAGCCAAAAATAAAAAAATAAATAAAAATTATTATTTTAAAAAAGAAAAATAAATAAACTGGTGAAGTCTGCAGAAGCTCTCAAGCTATCCTGGCCAAGAGCATCGCCACTGTCCTTTCTGACTCTTAAGCCTACCCCCTTCAAGAATCATAAACTCTCACCATTTGATGCAATCACAAGATGCCCAATGTACTCAGCCACTTAGACTTGATAGGGGCCGTTCTAACAAGGATGAAGAGAGTCTCCTTTTGGAAGTGCTTCTTTTGATCCACAAATGGTAAAGGAAAGCATGTACTTCTTTCCATAGTGTAAAGGCCTAACTGCTTCTATTCAAAATAACCATGCACTGGTAGAGCCCTCTTTTTGCAGCACACTCATGGAAGACAAAGAATCCAGATGTCACACCCTACAGCCTAGAGATCTTGTATATGGAAAAAGCACCTCCAAAAGGACTCTCTCTCCAGTCTTGCTAAAAGAGTCCCATCAAGTCCTGCTGACTAACCCTTATGGTACCAAACTCCAAGGAGCAGACCCCTGGATCTATGTGCCACACCTAAAGAAAGCAATGAACCCCATTAAACCTACACACCATCCAGTAACCTGAAGGGAAAGCTTACTAGGCTCAGAGCAGATGATATCTGAGAATGATGGCTTTCCCAAGATGTCTGGACCAGGCCTGTATGCCTTTGTTTCAATATTGTCTCTTATCTTGCTTTCTCCCTCTTTTCCATGAGAAATGCCTTCATCCGTATTTCCCAACCCTTTACAAAAAAGGGAAAACTTTCTGATCACTGGATTTCTCATCAGAAACTTCAGCTCTGCAACAGAGCAATGACCCTCTAGTTCACCCTATCGGTCGTTTCACTGGGGTTCGAGACACTCTTTTCTCACCAAATTATTCCACAGGCCCATCACATAGAGTCGGGATGCCAAGCCTGCCTAAAATTATTCTTCACTTCAGTTTTACCCAACCATGAGTAAATATTGGTATGAAAGGTTCTGTGGAGTTGGTAATGCAAGTCAGGTCATTTGTAAACTGGCTGACGTATCTATATATCTTGGTAACTGTTCAGGGTATAACAATATAACTTCCGAGCCATGGTTAAGTAACTGCCTCTGTGCACCAATGAAATGACTCCATCAGATACTACCACTTATGCCTTATGTGCACCCCTTGGTCACAACTTCGTATGTAGAGGTTTGAGGAATGGCCTTAATGCTTGGGCAACTCATTGCCTTGACAACTGGGGAATACAAGGACAGTGTGCCCTTGCTGTATTCACTGTCCTGTTCTTCCTACATAACCAAACAAAAGCCTCAGGTTGGTGAATCCCATTAAACCTCTATAACCATCTTAAGCGAAACCTTTCAAGAGGCATATGTGATTCTGCCTTTGCCTCTGTAGAGAGAGCTTTCTTCCCACAAATCGAAGTGAGCAAGAACAATCACTCAGAAACCTCTCCCTGACATTAGGAGAGTTAGTAGACTCCACAGCCAACACAGTTTCAGCTCAGTAATGGCCACTTAACTCACTGGGTAATGACACAGCCCTGGATTATATACTTGCTGAGCAAAGAAGTGTCTGTGGAAGAGCAAACACCTCTTGGATGTGGATAAATGCCTTTGAGGAAGTAAAGACCCAGTTACATAAAATTAAAAACAAGTACCTTGGTTACAGCAAATTTCACCAGGCACTCCACTCTCTTTGTTCAGCTGACTACCTTCAGATCTGGTTTAGAACCATCTTGCAAACTAAGTCTGGAATGTTTTTAATTCTGCTCTATATACTTATTGTTAAGTTCTGCACCTACTATTTACTGAACTTTTGTAAAATTGAGATGCCTAATAAGGTTATGTTAGCTCAGCATTTGAAGATAATTTCTAGTGCTTACAGCACTGATGAAGCAGACTCCAAATATGAAACATCTGAAAGTTCTCCCTACCGCCTTTCATTGTTCCTCAAATGTGGCCTCATGAGGTGACTGGTTTGTGTACCTTCCCCACAAAGTGGGAGATGACAACCAGGAAAGGCCCCGCCTGGTACTGAGTGACAAACCACTACATACAAAGGTCCTGACTCTTGATCTGCAATTCTTTTGGAAAAAAGATCTTGATCAAAGGGGGGAAATACGAAATTAACTAAAGAAACCTGACTTAAAATTAGAGTCAGGACAGGCCTGTAGGGAAAGCTCTCACACCCCAGAACACATCAATTACTCCAAACAAAAAGATGTTGCCGATTTTACTATCCAGCAGGAAGAAAACTTCTCTGCATCCAGTGACAGCCCAGCCAATCAGACTGTACTAGCCCACCCAATGAGAAGCCTCGATACTTTGGACTCCTAGATTCCTTCAACTGACTCTTTGATTATTAGAGCCCCTCCAAACTATGCCCCTTTTCCCCATAAAAGCAAGTTCTTCAGAATTGCCTGTGGTCCACCACAGTTCACATATTCTGAATTCCAATTCCTCTGCCTACTCCCAAATAAAATCCCTTTTGCTGGCAAGTGAAAGTCGCACAGTCATGTCTGACTCTTTGTGACCCCATGGACCACACAGTCCATGGAATTCTCCAGGCCAGAATACTGGAGTGGGTAGCCTTTCCCTTCTCCAGGGGATCTTCCCAACCCAAGGATCAAAGCTGACAGAGTTATCTGGCACAGGGAATTCCCTGGTGGTCCGGATGGTTAAGACCCCATGCTCTCATTGTCACAGGCATAAGTTCAATCCCTGGTATGTAATAAGTACTAAAAAATTAGCACTAAATAATTAGCTGTTATTTTTATTATCACTATTATCATTAGTCATAAATTGTAAGCCAGGGCTACACTGTCATCATATTCTAATCCAAAGAGGTCTGGTTTCTCCATGGAAGTAAAAAGGCAGGGAAAACCTGGAGTAATGCTCAAATCATTCCTGGTCAGATTTCCAGGTCAGGCATCAATACTGAGTCCTCTTCCTTCAGCCTGTTGCCTAGCTAATTCAATGCATTACCAAGCCATCCTCACCTCCTCAGAAAATACTTGCGTCGTCTCCCCAGGTTCACGTAGGTCTGTTTGGGATGTAGCAGTTCCTACATTAACTGGGAGCTGAAGGAGTCTCTCTACGAACTGGGCTTCCATGGGAGCCAGTCAGGAATACCCAAAGGTCTTCCACGTGACAGTCTACCTTAATGACGAGTGAATGCAAACAAAGCCACTGTGGAAGAATAGATGTTCAAATAAATCAACCTCCCCGAAAGAGGTAAGAATAGGTAAGGAGAGTAGACATGACCTGGAAAATTGTTTCCTGATGGGTCCCAAGATGAATGTACACGACATATAGGACCAGGATACTGAGAGAACGTAACTATCCCAAAGGTTTTGGAGTCATAGATCTACCAGAGGCAGGCAAGTAACATAAAGGAGTGAATCAGGCTGGAAGCAACGCATGTCAGGTATCGTGTGACGGTCACAGTGGAAAGCACATGCTTGTATGAAGGGCACATCACAGCTCAACACCAAGCACATGGGAGGGTAGCCCCAGTGTCAAAGTTTGCAAGAGCAGCTGCAAGTCTGGATTTCTCTGTGAAGTCTAGAGGTCTTAAAACACTAATTCACAGTTTTTAAAAATACATCATACGCCAAAGAACGCACATCTGTGAGCTGAGATGCTCCTGGGGCCACCAAGTCCTACCTCTGCTCTTGACTTGCACCTCTTGGTATCAAGCTTTGCCATCTGTAAGACCAGAAGTCTACTGCATGTTCATGTCCCTTTATTAGGCCAAGAGGAAATGGATTTCAAATGCATGAGGTCCTGTCAAAAATGCATAACGCAAATCTAATCATCAGGAAATAGCTGACAAACCCAAACTGAGGAATGTCCTACAAAGCAACTTGTCAGGAGAGGAATGCAAAAAAGTCAAGGTCAGGAAAAACAAAGAAGCTATGGAAGTGTTCCAGATTAAAGGCAATTAAAGCAAAGGGACAATTCAATGCAATGGCTGGTTCTGGACCAGTTCCTGAATCAGGCAAAGAAAATGGCCACAAAGGGCTTAACTGGCCCAACTGGAGAAAAATGAATATGACCTGTACTTTACATAATAATATTGCATCACATTAAATTTCCTGAATTTGATCTTCACACTGCAGTGATGTAAGAAAGTGCCCTTGTTCTCAGGAAATACAAGTACTTAAGGGTAAAAGGTCATAATGTTCACAACCAACTCTTAAATGGGTCGGAAAAAAAGTTTATATGGGTAAATGCAGATGGAGATAATAGATAAATTATCTCAAATATAGCAAAATATTAATACCTAGTTAATCCACCTAACTTTGGCCACCTGATGCAAAGAGTCGACTGACTGGAAAAGACTCTGATGCTGGGAAACACTAGAGATAGGAGGAGAAGGGGATGACAAAGGTTGAGATGGTTGGATGGCATCACTGACTCAACGGACGTGAGTTTGAGAAAACTCCGGGAGATAGTGAAGAACATGGAAGCCTGGTGTGCTGCAGTCCATGGGGTCACAAAGAGTCAGACATGAGTTAGTGAATCAACTGAATTGAACCTAGCTAAATGGTACATGGGAATTCTTTTACAATTCTTGCAATTCTTCAGCAAATTTAAGATTATTTCAAAATAATAATTTTTTTTAAAAAAGAACTCTTTGGAAAGAAAAACTCCCAATCAACAAAAATAGGGGCTTATCCTAACAGCCCACACAGTAGGGTTGCAAGGGTTAATTAAGTGAATAGCTCATAACTGGCACTGAAAAGCCAAGGAAATTTGCTTGGTAAATATAAATACAGTATATTAAATATTAAATAGTGTCTGGGAACAACAAGGCCCAGCTACTATTATTACTTTGATGAACATCATGGTTCAGAGGGGTGCCGCTCATGAAATCCGCCCACCTCCTTCACGGCAATGCCGGCAGGACCACTTAGAACCTAGAAAAACATTTCAAGGCACATTTGGGAACAAGAGTGTTCAATCACTGTTATTATCTCACACCCTCATATAAGGAAAAGGGGGTAAAGGCCAGGAAAAGGCCTCTTTCTTTCCACGAGGCAGAGTGGAGTCTGGGGATTCTGATGGGCCACGGAGGAGCTATTGTTACTGACACAGCACTAGGAGAGAGAGACATCCTGCATCTGAATACCAAGCTGAAAACTCAATTTGGCTCTTGAACAAGTCACAATAGTCTCATCAAAGGCCAGCCTCTTGCGACCACAGACAGGAAACAGGGACTGTGAATGAAGCAAAAATAAAAAGGTAACAACAAAATACAGCAATGGAGGCCACACAGCAGCGAGAGAGAGACAAAGATTACCTAAGGAGGGTGGAGATTACCACGCATCCCAGACACAAGGACCATCTGTCTTGTAGACATGCTCTGTTGCCCCTCAGAGCACTGTGTGAGTGTGATGTTTTTAATTAGGTGCAAATAATTAGAAATCAAGATATTTCCCTTACAGATCAATGTTTCCAACTTTTCTTAAAAAATCCAAGCATCTGACCAAACTCACATGCTCTTGAGGCCACTGCAGCTGGCACGGTTGCTTCTTCAGATGAGCGCTTTTCAGAGCCCCAGGCCCTCCCTCCTCCTCACAGGTGACCTGCTTCCTCCTCTTCCATTAACCACCAGGCCCTTTGTTGGAATTCCTGTTTGAGACCCCCTCCTGGGATGCCTACAAAATTCCAAAGGCAGCAGTGGGATGGGAATTTCAGGGTCAAAGCATGAACGTGATAGAGAAGTTATTAATAGGTCACCACTGAGTTCTAAGTCCAGTCTTACACCCCTCCCTGGGGGGTGGCTTATGGCGCGGAGACTATAGTTCAAACTGCCTTTGGCAAGCTCCAACTGGCACTTCTGCCTTGATGCAACAAGAGTCCCCAAAGATCTGGCCAACAAAAACACACTGCTGAGAAAACATAATCACTTCGCCCTTGACAGTTAATGACTGCGAGTTGACAAAGCAAAAAGAAAACGAGGCTCCTTCAAGCTATCACTGCTGCTTGCCTTCACTTGATTAAAACATTTTTCCTCTGGGTTCAATTTCACCGCACACCTTGGGGATAAATTATTGAGAAGCTATAGAAGACACCACTAAATATAAGGAAGGTGTGTTCTGGGGCCTCCAGCATCCTGGTAGAATAGAATGCCAAGAGGGTCAAGACAGTGTGCTGAAGGCTTTTAGGACGCCTGTATATTAATACATGTCAGAGCCCAAACATGAATGGATTCCCATAGATTGCAGGAAGCTGAGCAGGCATGGCGGGCTTGAAAACCAGGAGTGAGCTGGATGCTATTGGTTACAAAGGTGAGTCGAAACCCTTAGGAATATAGCTACTAGCATGAAGATCCTAGGAAGTCCAAATCTGTACTGCTCTTATTTTAACCTGGCTGCTTCTAGACCACGAGCTCCTTGAAAGAAGGAACTGGGGCCCACCTGACTGCCGTGTCCCCAACATCTGGCATAGCACACAGCATGGAATTTGTGCTATGGTCTGATGACCTGACAACCAAACATGAAGCATAAACCTTTTTGAATCCTGAATCACATGGGAGAAATGGTTAAAAAAGACATTTTAGGAACAATGAGGCAGTTGTGAATATGGACAGCATATCAGATAGTAGAATTACTGTCCATTTTCTCAGGTATAATGATAATACTGTGGCAATGTCGCTGTCCACCCTTGTTCTTAGGGGAGAAACGTAGAAAGATTTAGGAATCAAGAACCACAATGCCTGAAACAACTTTTAACAGGACAGAAAAAATACACAAATATATCGATATACACATATGTGTTTATTCCTTTGTTTATCTATTAAGAAAAATGAGTGAAAATAAAGACAAATGTGCAAAACATTAACTGGTGAATCTGGGTAAAGGCTGTGTGTACCCAAGTTCACTACACTCATCTTGCTCCTTTTCTGTTGGGTTGAAATTTTTCAAAATTCAAAGTTAAGGGAATTTTTTTAAAAAAGAAATGCTTGATGAATAAATATATCCATAAGCAGGGCTCAAAATGACATTTCTGTATCCCACTGAGGGTGAACAGATGAAGCCGCTTAGGCTGGAGGCAACAGGCAGGGGTCCCTCCGTCTGGGTCCCTCTGACAGCGCCGAGGGCTGAAAGCATCACTATCTCGGCCCCGGGAGCCTCTGCAGCGCCCTGGCGGGGAAGCTCTGCTCTGAATGAACCAAGGTTGTGAGGAACCAGCAGAGCAACCACTTTTGTGAAGCAAAGTAAGTTCTGACTCCCTGTAACCAATCGGCCTGTTATCAGCATGCCTGCTCACCTTCAATTTCACCCTCACAGGCAGCTTCCTTCTTCTGTGCTTTGTCTGGTGGGATCATCATTAAGGGGACATTTATTTGTAGTGTTTTAAATGTCTATTTAGAAGGGGATTCTGGGAAGACAGGCGTGATGGCAGTCTAATTTTTAACCTCTCTAAATAATACAGAGCAAAACTAAAAGTTGACGGATAACACCAAAAAAACTAGGTGACAAGGAAGCCCCCAAATCCAAAATGCAAGCAGGTAAGGACAAACCAAGAGCCACAAGGCCTGCAGGGCATCAGCATCTATGCAGGCAGACAGAGAAGGAAGCAGCAACAGGGCATCTGATGAGACACCCTGAGAAAAGAACCCCCAAACTGCCAGTGAGCATCCTGGAAAGGAAAGCATGCTGGACCAAGTTGAGAACTCTAACAAAGCCAGAAGAGGCTTCCCTTCTCCCAACAGCAGGTGAGCGCAAGGGGCGGAAGGTGAACCCCAAGGGGGCACATCAGGTAGGCCTCCACTCCTCCAAACTGGCCCCCTCGTTCTCCCTGCCAGGTCAGGTCAACACCATGGGGGGAAAAGCAAGAAAAAACTACCTGAGTGGAATCATAACTGAGCACTACAGAGACACTAGAGGTAAAGGGAAGCGAAGATCTAAATAAATGGGAGGACAGACTTCCCTGGTGAGCAAGTGATAAAGACTTCGCCTTCCCATGTAGGGGGTGTGGGTTCAATCCCTGGTCAGGGAGCTAAGATCCACATGCCTCATGGCAAAAGACCCAAAACATAAAACAGAAGCAATATTGTAATAAATTCAATAAAGACTTTAAAAATGGTCCACATAAAAAAAAAAAAAAAAAAAAAAACTTTAAAAAAGAAAGTCAGGGAGAAGAACCAAACCAGGAGTCTCAGAAAGCAAGCTGTCACACACCTGGTCCCTCCATGAATACAAGAGAAGGTACAAAGAGCTGCCCTCAACCTAACCCCTCCCTCTAACTGCTTGGTTTCTTGACCACGCAGAAAGAAGAGCAACAGAGAAATGGCCAGAGAACACCCCATACAGAAGTTGTAAGGAAAAAAGAGGAAGAAGTAGAACGTTTCTACAATGAAGGCATGCCAGAAATACCCACGTAACTGCAGCTTTCTATTTCAATCCAAACTAAATGACACTGCGGAGATGGTACGAGACGTGAAAGAACAACACAGACCAGAATTAGAAAAACTCAATGGTGAACTGACAAAACTCAGGAAGTTAAAGGAAAGTTTTCAGAAATGAAGAGCAGCCTGGAAGGAACACCTAGAAGGTGAAGAGAGGAAGCTTGAAAAAAAAAAAAGTGAACAAAGAATAAAGATTAGCAAGAAAGTGACAAATATTAAAGACAGGATCCAACATACAGAAAACAGAAGCCCCCGGAGAAGAAAACCAAAGGGAAGGAATAGACACTAAATTACGATTTGAATCAACTTTGCTGAAATAAAAAGACTGAAATCACATATAGGAGGAGCCCACCAGGCATCTGCGAGTGCTAATTCTGAATAACTAATATGGAGATGCATCCTAGTAAAATTGATGAACTTTAGACACAGGGAAAAACTCCTTTGGGCAAGTGACTTTGAAGGGAAAGAAAATTCTGTTATCATCCAACTTTGACAGCAATGCTTCTCCAAAATGTAGTAACATATTTAAGATACTCAAGAAGGATGTAACCTGAGGATTTTAGAGCCAGACTGATGTTCAAATATAAAGGACACTGGAAAGTTCCATTCTGACTCATCTTTGGTGAATCCGATCACCTAGCATTCTCTGCTCCAAAACAAACACAGAAAGGCCTAGGAATCAAGTTCCCTGATTATTCGACTTTCAAATTGTTTCCAGCACAATTGTTTCCAGGCCTTTTTCTGAAAGAGGTCTGACCTTTTGGGTCCTGGATTGACTTAAAGGAGGATGTAAATCAGGCTGGCTTGTGGAACCTTGGGATCTGGTTGGTGTCCAGACTGAGGGCTGTATTCCGTGGAACCAAAGCAACACCTGTCTCTAGCTTCATTCTCAAATGAGCATGACTCAACCCTCCACCTCTGCGCACAGGAGTTAACAGCTTACATTAGCCCCCTTCCAGCACAAGAACCATCCACAGACCATGGCAAAGAGAGGGGAAAATGACCAGAAAAGACCAGAAGAGTCGACTCCGCCACTGCAGCCACACCTCATCACCAGAAGACGCTGCTCCTAAGAGGTCCCAGCACATGTCACCCTCTGGAGCTCGCAGAATCATGTAACCTCCAGCCTCACACTCCTGTCCCTGGGCCCCTCCCCATGTCTCGTGAACACGGATCAGATGAAAACTACAATGACACAGAGCCTATACTGGCCAGCTGGGGATGGCAAGGACAGGGAAGCCTAAGGTCGTGTGGACTCTAGGTTACTGTAAGGTCACTCCACTCAGTAAGTAGAGAGAAGTTACGTGAAAGAAAGAAAGTCAACACTACCAACTCTTGGTTCACAATGTCCTCCTGACAATAATGTGAGCTCCATGAAGGCAGGGAATGTCACCTGATGGGGACACTGTTGGATCCCCAGTGCTGCAATTAGCACCTGACCTTCCATTCAGCAGGCCCTTGGCACACACTGAATGAATGAATGAATACTACATATGAAGCAACAGATAAAGCATTCATTCACTTATTTTAAAAAATAATTGAGACAAGAAAGTAACTGAGGGGACCCTCCCTGGTGGTCCAGTGGTTAAGAATCGGCCTTGCAATGCAGGGGACGTGGGTTTGATCCCTGATCAGGGAACTAAGATTCCACATGCCGAGGGGCAACTAAACAAAAACCTAGCACAGCCAAAAATAAAAAAAAATAATAATTGAGCACTCTATATATACTATAAAAAAAAAATCACTGAACTGCATTCTTTAGACAAGTGACTTGCATGAATCAGTATGAACTGTATGTACTAGTGTGAACTGTATCTCAATAAAGTTGTTAAAAAATAAAAATAACTGAGCATCTGCTATATAACAGGCACTCAGACAGTAACAGGAATGTAAGAGGATATAACCAACAAGGTCTACCTCTCAAGAAGATCAACACGGCTTTCATTTAAGACCCTAAACAGGCTAATACTTTTCAAGGTAAGAAAAGCCACAAGGACAGTCAGGCAGGGCCTAGTCACGTTCGGGTTCCTAAAACGGGAGTCACAGAATCGGAATTTGTATCACGTATAAGAACGCTAGTGACCCAGCCCAACTCCACGCCCACTCCCATTTTCGGCTGAGTAAACTGAGGCTGTGAGGAGGAGCACAGCCAGCCGACGGCCATGGCCAACAGAGCAGCAGAGCTGAGGTGGCACCCCCGCACACGCCACACCGCCTTCGTCATCAATCCTGGCGAGATGCCTGTTTCCAGCAGCAATGAACGTGAGTCACTGGCAACACAGAAGGATCCCACAGGGACACTGGACCTCAGCATGTGGGCTTATCCAGAGACAGCAAGGCTAAGCTGGGGTCAGCCCCTTTCACAATTCACACACACAAAAAAAAAGCACATATACACATAATGCATAATTTCTAGGACACACTCTATTTTACAGAAAAGAAAACCGAAACTCAGATTAATCAGCTTCTCCCAAGCGCTCACAGCGGGCAAGCAGCGGGCCCAGGATGAACCTGTACCCGTCAGAAGCTGGGAGAATAGACATCAGTTAAGAGTACCATTGGCTGTCATAGTCAAATGCCACAGGCTGGGTGGCTTGACAATAGGTATTTATGTCTCAGAGTTCTGAGCACCTGAAACCCAAGACCCAGGTGTAGGAGGTCTGGTTTCTCCTGAGACCGCTCCCGCAGGCTTGCAGACAGCTGCCTTCTCTCCCTGTGCTCACACGGTTGAACCTGTGTGTGCACGTTCTTGGCATCTCTTCCTCTAATAAGAACATCCACCATATTAGAGTTGAGTCTCACACTCATGACCTCATGCAGATGATATGCAGATGATACCACTCTAGTGGCAGAAAGTGAAGAGAAACTAACAAGCCTCTTAATGAGAGTGAAAGAGGAGAGTGAAAAAGCTGGTTTAAAATTCGACATTAAAAAAATTAAGATCATGGCATCCAATCCCATCATTTCATGGCAAATAGAAGGGGAAAAGTGGAAGCAATGGCAGATTTTTATTTCTTGGGCTCCAAAATCATTGCAGACAGTGATCTGCAGCCATAAAATTAAAAGATGCTTGCTCCTTGGAAGGAAAGCTATGATAAAGCTAGACAGTATATTAAAAAACAGAGACATCAAGACATCACTTTGCCAACAAAGGTCCACATAGTCAAGGCTATGGTTTCTCCAGTAGTCATGTACAGATATGAGAGTTGGACCACAAAGAAGGCTGAGCACCAAAGAATTGATGTTTTTGAATTGTGGTGCTGGAGAAGACTCTTGATAGTCCCTTGGACAGCAAGGAGATCAAACCCGTCAATCCTAATGGAAATCAACCCTGAACATTCATTGGAAGGATTGATGCTGAAGCTCCAATACTTGGGCCACTTGATGCGAAGGCTGCCTCACTGGAAAAGACATGATGCTAGGAAAAATTGAAGGCAAAAGGAGAAGGGGGTGGCAGAGGATGAGATAGTTAGATAGCATCATTGACTCAATGGACATGAATCTGGGCAAACTCTGGGAAACGGTAGAGGACAGGGAAGTCTGACGTGCTGCAGTCCATGGGGTCACAAAAAGTCAGACATGACTTAGCAACCAAGCAACAACAATCTTCTTAAAGATCCTGTCTCCAAATACAGTCACATTGGGCACATGAATTCTGGGAGGACATAGCACAGTCCATAACAAATAGTGACCCACACTGGGGGCCAAAGTCCACTGCAAACTTATAACAGAGGCAGTGAGTAAAACACAGTCTAGAAATAGATTAGTAACAATTTAGGTAATCCTTCAACAGCAATCCTAAAAATAGAATAATCCCCAAATAATTACTCCCAAGCCAATCTCCCTTTAGAAACTACCTAAGCGGTAAATGAAATATAATTAACATTTTTTGTTAGGCTTCTCAGGAGAGAACACTACGCCATGTACTAACCCTCCTACCTCAGGGACAAAAGGATTGAGATTTTTGAAATCTTAACAACACTTGCAATTTACAGAATCATTTTCCTGCCCCTAAAATCCAAAAAAGCAAAACCACCAAAGAGGAACTCTCCTCAAACACGTGGTTTATTACTCAGAGGTGGGGGAGAACACAGCAACTTTCCAACAAGCCACCCAGCACAGGGTCCATTTTCATATTATTCTGTCGCCTCCTAATCTTTTCATTATTCATTATTTATAAAGCACCAACAGAGTTATCGTGTAGAAAATAGACCTATTCCTCCAGTTTTTAAATGAGCTTTGAGAATTCTTTTGTGCTGGTTCAAATGCCACCTTGAAAGTTGGTGACTGACACGTGAGCTGGTCTGTCTGTCACTATTAAGCCCTCTCCCAGCCCAGCTCCCAGCGATAAGGCTGCTGCGGGACTGACTGAAATCCAATGATAAATCTCTCTGTCTCTCGTGTGCCTGGAGCTGACACTGGCAGCAACAACCGGGTGTGTCTGCCCTTCCCTTTGAGAAGAGGTCAAGGCTGAAAATGCCCAGTGACTCCTCTTGCCAAGATGGGACTCCTCCTTGCCCTGACTTTCAGCACAGTGGCCAGAGCATAACTGAGGGTCGCCGGCTCTCTTGGTGGGTTTCGCTCCTCCACCCCTCCCACGTGGTTATCCCAGTAGCTCAGGAGCACAGAGATGCCCAGCCAGCGCCCCAGAGATGCCCAACAGCCGCAGGGCACCAGGGAGGCAGCTGACCTGCCCTGCAGTCTGAGACGGGCCTGCCAGTCCAGGTCACGACCTCCAGCTCACAGGGTTCACTGTTGCTGAACTGTCAACCAGCAGCAGAGGGGCAGCAACACCCACCTGAGCATCGAGGGACTCACAACACATTAAGCCGTAAGAGAGGAAGTGTCTGCAGGCATCTCACAGGCTGGGAACGCAGCCTTTCCTTCTCCCAAAGGCTCTAAGAGCTCCAGAAACAGGTGCTTGGCTCCTGGTTGGTACATAAGCCTCTCCTGGACCACGTGTAGAGGAAGCCATGTGTCACAGGGGACAGGGTTAGAATTCTGAGCCAGAAGACCCAGACTCGAGACCTAACTCAGCACCTGGCCATTCACCAGCTCCATCAGAGGTCAGGAAACTGCAGCAACAGAGCATATCCAGCCACCACCTGTTCTTGTAAAGAAAGTTTTATTGGTATAGAGTCACAACCATCAGCTGACGTGTCATCTGTGGCTGCTTTCACACTACAATGGCAGTGCTGAGTCGCTGCTCCAGAGGCCAGATGGCCCAAAAACCTGAAAAGATTTACTACCTGGTCCTTTACAGACAAAGTCTGTGAACCCATGTGACACCTCACAGAAGTTATTTTACATTTTTGAATCTGTGTCCATTATCTCTAAAATGAGAACTGCCTGACCATCCATCTTTTGTATTTCAAAGGGTTGTAAAAATCAAATTTGTTCATTAAAACATGATACTGATGATGATGACAATTCTTTGAGCCCCTAGCATCTGTCAGACAGGATTCTGAGCACTTTGCCTAGATTATTTTATTGAATCCTGACAACACTATGAGAAAGATAACATTTTATAGATGAGGAAACAAGACTCAGAGAAATGAAGGATGCTGACCAAGAAATGAAGGATACTGACCAACAGTGATGACCATCACCAACAGTGATGACCTAGCCCATCCCCTGCCCTCTGCTCTTTCAGACCCCAGGGACGAGGATGCCGGAGGTGTTGACACCTGAGCAACAAAGTGACAGATCTCAGACCCTTGCAGTACCCTCTGGACCACCTCCACACTCTTCTTCCAGCCCTGTCCGTCTTCTCCTTTCTACTCCCTCCCCATTTAAATTGCCAAGAAGGGTCTTCCCTGGTGGTCCAGCATTTACAAATCTGCCTTGCAACGCAGGGGATGAGGGTTCGATCCCTGGTTGGGGAACTAAGATCTCACATGCCGCCGGGCCTGTAAGCTCATGAATGGCAACTAGAGAAGCCCCCGTGTTGCAGACAAAGACCCTACACGTCGCAGCTAAGACTCCATGCAGTCAAATAAATTAATTTAATTAATATTTTTAAATAAATAAATTGCCAAGAAGAGTTTGCCATCCTGTGTTTAACAACAGACATGGACTACTTCTCCTCAGCTGGTGAACAAAACCTCAGGGTCTCAATGAGCATTTCATTTGTATACAACATTTCACATTGTGTAGCAGATTAAAAAAGTTTTTTTCCTTAATCAGAGCGAGTAACACTTACGGAATAAAGATTCAAAGTTTTGGATGCAATTTCAACAACAACAATAAAATACATGTGTCCCAGCACAACGACACTGGTAAGCAGCAGCAGAGATGTCTGCTAGGAACTGCACAGTTTACCAAGTCAGGACTTTCATGGGATCTTCACAAAAGCACTGTGAGAGGCTGGCAGGCTTGGTGTTCATTGGCAACAAGGCCCAGAGAGGTCAAGAGACTTGCCTGAAGGCACACAGCTGGCAAGAAGCAGAGATGAGAATTAAGATTAAGTCCTTGACCAAATTAAACTGTTCGGCCACCCACCAAGTGCTGAGCTGTGGACACAGAAGGCATTCGAGGCCATTTCAAAAGTATACCTATATTGAGAAACATAAATTTGACCCAAATGCCGTATTATGCCTGAAAACAAGGCTCGCTACCCTTCTGACCAGGAGAAATTTCTCTATTCTGCTTCAAAAACCTGCAATCTGGGATGTTGGGGCCATTGGCACTTGCCAAGGTTTCAGGTGGAGGAAACTCTTCTATTTTGGGGCCATCCCATTTCTCTTCCTTCCAGAAACTGCCCTTCATAAGATGCTGGTGGGTGTGACAATCACACAGCCCCACCTTCCCTCCCAGGGGTGGGCACAAGACCCTAGCTGGCTCATCCCTCCAGAACTGAAGACTGAGGCAGGGAGGCCCGAGGACCCACAGAGAGCTAGCCGGGGGCCCTTCTGGGGAAGGGACTGGGGTGCTCGCTTCGCTGAGACCCTGACCTGCAAGGAGAATGGAAGCCTGGCTCTGAGGGAGGCCCTGCGTGCCACCTCTGGAGAAAGCCCACCTGAACATAACGTCAACCCAGAAAGCAAGCTCAAGGGGACTCGGAGGGGACTGGAGGGGGAAGTGGTGTGGAGACTCAGAGGCCAGTGATACGAGCACTGCTCTGGAGCCAGACTTACCGGAAGCCCACACCAGCCCCTGGAGGCTCCTAGTTACATTAACCTGGTATTAGGTTGGCCAAAAAGTTCCTTCAGATTTTTCCATAAGCTCTTTTTTAAGATTTTTTTGTTCATGTGGACCATTTTGTAAAGTTTTTATTGAAATTGTTACTATATTGCTTCTGTTTTATGTTTGGGGGTTTTTTTTGGGGTTTTTTTGGCCCACAAGGCATGTGGGATCTTAGCTTCCCTGACCAGGGATCACACCCACACCCCCTGCATTGGAAAGCAAATCCTTAACCACTGGAAGGAGGTTAAGCCTTAACCACTGCAGGAAGTCCCCCTTTCAGAGCTTACAGAAGAACCCAAATAAACTTTTTGGCCAATCCTATAGATTCCTATGGGCTTCCCTTGTAGTTCAGTTGGTAAAGAATCTGCCTGCAGTGCAGGAGACCTGGGCTCGATTCCTAGGTCGGGAAGATCCCCTAGAGAAGGAAAAGGCAAACCACTCCGGTGTTTTTGCCTGGAGAATCCCATGGACAGAGGAGCCTGGCAGGCTACAGTCCATGGGGTCCAAGAGTCAGACACGACTTAGCAACTAAACCACAAATCACCCATAGATTCCTTGGGTTTGGGTTTTGTTTGTTTTATACAAATTCATCTGAGTTGGGATCCTTTCATTTGCAACCCAGAATGCTCACACATACCGCTTCCCCTACGGTCACCGTGCCTAGACAGAACACCACAGACTATACAGGAGAGCTACTGTCCTGAACCACACTCTCCTCTGCAAAGAGTGACAACCACGTGCACCAGCCGGTGGCGGGGAGACGGTGCTCCCCTCTGCCCTCGACAGCCTCTCTGCGACAGCACAGGCTCAAGAGGAGAGGGACCATGGATCCCACCGGACAAACTCGAGCTCCGAGGAAGACACACCCAGACCGGACCGTCCCTGCAACCTGACGTGGGCTGATCACAAGATGGAAGTGACTGGGAGTGACTTTCCCTCCTTTTGTATAAATTTCAGCCTCGTGGAGAGGTTTATGTAACAGCTAACCCCAGAGCCGGGCTCGATTCGTTGCCCTCAGTTATCACGTGAAGATGGGGCAGGCAGCTGTGTGAAACCCCCAGTTAACCACAGGAGCAGTACGATTCTGCAGGAACCCTCAGCAGGCCCACCTGGGAGCCTCTCCCAAGCAGAGAGGAGAGTCAGCGCCCTCCTCTGGGTCCATCAGAAGCTGGAGAAGGAATTACAGACCACCAGGGGCACCCCTGGCCCTCGTGGAAGGTCTCCCCAGCCCTCCTCCAAGCTGGCAGGGTTACCTAAGATATAAAATCATATCACTTCCCCAAGACCCGTAAAGCACCAGCCACAATTCTTCTCCAGGGCTCCTGAGCCATGAATAAACCCTACCACCGTCTACTTGGAATCAATGCTCCTGGATGTCTCAGGGTACCACAAAGAGTCGACTTCTCAGCTGGGGTCACCATCAACACACACATGCACACACACACCCATGTGCACACGTGCCTTCAACAGAGACCCGATCATCAACCTCCACAGCTCCCTCTTTGTAACCAGTTTGCCTCCTGGAGCCCACCTCCTAAACTGCCCTGACGGTGCCCTTCTCCATCCCCACAGCAGCCCTCAGGGACAGCCCCCCGACCACCTGGGTCTCTGCCTCCCTCTCCTCACTGGCCCCTGCCCACAGCCTGAGGCCGCCCCAGCCTTTCTCCCCCACAGCAGTGCAGTCCTCTCTGAGGACAGAGGTGTCGTACACTCTGGACTGAACTATAAGCAGCTGCTGGAACACGCCACCAGCTCTCTGGCCTCCGGGCATGATTCCTACAGCTTGTGTGCCCAAGAAGACCTCCCTTGCTGATAAAAAGCAGGCAGGTGTACACGCACACAAGGACACACTCACACACAAGCGTGTACCTGCACACGAATACACACAGGCCCAAACCTCTACCATCTTTTCTGTTTCTTCCAGTGCCCACGTCCAGTGGACACGCGCATATTTTAAAAATGAACACCATTACTTTGCTGACAAAGGTCTGTATAGTCAAAGCTATCATTTTTCCAGTAGTCATGTATGTATTTGAGAGTTGGACTATAAAGAAGGCTGAGCACCAAAGAATTGATGTTTTCAAACCGTGGTGTTGGAGAAGACTCCTGAAAGCTCTTTGGACAGCAAGGAGATCAAACCAGTCAATCCTAAAGAAAATCAACCCTGAACATTCATTGAAAGGACTGATGCTGAGGCTCCAATACTTTGGTCAACTGAGGCGAAGAATCAACTCATCTGAAAAGACCCTGATGCTGGGAAAGATAGAAGGCAGGAGAAGAAGGGGACAACAGAGGATGAGATGGTTGGATGGCATCACTGACTCAATGGACATGAGTTTGAGCAAACTCCGGGAGATGGTGAAGGACAGGGAGGCCTGACGTGCTGCAGTCCATGGGGTGGCAAAGAGTCGGACACGACTGAGCGACTGAACAACAATAACAACACAACTAACATCCTGGGAACCTGCATAACTAATGAATCCCCCTCTCCCTCATACACTCTCTGGTTTATCAAGCCTGCCCTTAGCAAGAGCTGAAGTTCTGAGGTCACCTTCAGAGCCATCCTTCAGTTATGGCCATGAGCTTCGGGAGGGAAACCCTATCGCAGGACTGTCCTCCCCATGGGTACCGTTCAGAAGTGGGGCAGCCCCCTCCCCCCAGCCCCGACCCCCAGATGCCAACCACTCAGCCCTTTATCAAGATGATTCGGGGCAAGGGGAAATGCAAGCCAACTTTCACTCCTTCACACCTTCCTCCTATGACTTTCTTTTATCCCCTAAAGGATCACTTCAGAGGGCAAACTACCAAAATGAACAGATAGGAATTTATGTAACCATCTAATAATAACTCAAGATGTTATCATTAAAACATTCGAGCAGCAAAGGGAACTCAGGAAGGTACTCCAATTGCTTCCCTGTGATGAGGGATGAAAAGAAGTAGCTCTCAAGGAGGAAACCAGGAAGGCAAAGTAGGCCAGGCTCCAAAGGTACCCCAGGCTCTCACAGCCCAGGTTCATCAGTGCTACTGGCCACCCGGGTCCAGGCTGCATCCCAGGGCCCCACGGGCCTGTCCCATTATGAGAAGATGGTTCCAGCTGGGACACTGCATGTAAGGAGATGGACACTGCAAGCAGAGGAACAGAACAGGAGGGACAATGTGGGTTGACAGTCAAAGGTGGGTTTAGTTCTCTGCATGACTCTTCACCTCGCCATGTGACCTAGAGCAGGATCCCTTCAGCTTCTGAGCCTGGGTTTCCTCGTTTGGAAAGAAAGCTGTCCTCTCCTACACCCTGTTGCTCACCCCCGGGCCTTTGCACATCCTGTTGCTTCTTCCTGGGGATTCTTCCCTCAAACTTTACCAGCTTGAAGACTCCACGAGAGAATCTTCCTTGACCCCCGCCCTCTACCATCTGTGTTCCAGCACTGAGAGCCTCTTTCCTGCTTTCACACAGCCTATGCTTTCCTTTCAGATAGTTATGTTTATAAACACACATTTACTAATCAAGTAAGTACCTAGCTACCAACTGCCCCCCACCCAAATGTGACGCATGTCCACTGATTCATCACTGTCTCCCAGTGCCTGGCACGTGGCGGGAACTCTGCGCTTTTAGTTTTCTGTGCGAATCAGTGACGCATAGTGGCTGAGAGCTTGGGCTCAGAGCAGGGGTTGGCAAACATTTTCAGAAAAGGGCCAGAGGTCTCTGTTACAACCACTCAACTCTGCTGGTGTAATGCAAAAACCACCAGAGACAATTTGTAAGTGAGTGGGTAAACAGATGGCCATGGCTGAGTTCCAGGCAACACATGATTTACAAAAATGGATGGTGGGCCCACAGGCCATGGTTGACAACTTAAGCTCTAGAGTCACACGATGTGAATTTGAATCCTGGCTAGGCTGCTCCCCTGCAAGGGTACCTTGGATAAGTGGCTTAACCTCTTTGTGCCAAGGTCTCATGTGTCAAATCAGACAGGGCTTTTGAAAGATTAAACAATGGCCAAAAAGACAGCTGAGCACTAAGGAACTGATGCTTTCAAACTGCAATGCTGGAGAAGACTCTTGAGAGTCCCTTGGACAGCAAGGAGATCAAACTAGACAATCCTAAAGTAAATTAACCCTGACTATTCATTGGAAGGACTGACACTGAAGCTCCAATACTTTGGTCACCTGATGCAAAGAGCTGACTCACTGGAAAAGACACTGTGCTGAAAAAATTGAGGGCAGGAAGAGAAGGGGTGACAGAGAATGAGATGGTTGGATGGCATCACGGACTCAACAGATATAAGTTTGAGCAAGCTCCAGGAGATAGTGAAGGACAGGGAAGCCTGGTGTACTGCAGTCCGTGGGGTCACGAAGAGTCGGACACAACTGAACAACAACAGCAAAACAATGGCTGGAACAAAGCAAGCACTCAATGTATGTGAGCTGTCATCATCATCAAAGTCATAATTAATGATGGTGATAAGAGAATCAATGACTGGATCTCCCAACCCTAGGCACTTAGTCAGTGGTGGCTGCCAAGACGGTGACCATATTAATGAGGAGGAGGAGGATGAAGCCAATCCTGACAGGGAAAGAGGCAACCAGGTGAGCTATGAGAGATTTCAAGCACTCTTCTGGGGCGCAGAGAGGCTCCAAGCGGGTCAGCTGAGAGAGGTGATTGTCTGGCCAGTCTGGATGGCCAGACAGGTGGCCCGCCGGTCACCTCTCTCAGCTAACCCACCTGCTTCCCTGGCGGAGCTCAGACAAAGACTATTGGGTGACTCCAGCTCTAGGTCAGCCAGCCACCTGGTACAGTCATGGGCCACTGAGTTCAGATTCCTCAAGAGGCAGGGGAAAAAAAAGACATGGCACTTCCATTTCCAAATGAGGACAAGGACCTCACCTGCTGAGAGTTGGCCAGGAAGTCAGTTTTCCTGTTTCAGCCAGCAAAGCTAAGACTTCGTTACAGGGTCCCCCATAAAGTCAAGCATTCCTCTGGATGCAAAAGAGACAGGCATCGAGCTAATGAGCCACGTGGGGAGTCGCAATAGAATGTCCCTGGCTGACAACCATCACTGACCGCCGGCAGACCCCTTCTAAGGGGAGGTCCATGCAGCAGTCCAAAGTTAATATTGTTTTGCAAAATTAACATAAATAGTCCAAGCAGACCAGTAATTACAGTTATTAAATTCACAGCATTAGGTTAGACCAGGAATTCTCTGAAATCATTTTTAAAAAGTGTATCATCTTCCACTGATTTTAAACACACACACACACACACTCTAATGTATGAAGTGGCTGGTGGCAGTTCTTAAGCAAACAGAGAACCTCAGAGGGAGGAAAGACACACAGGGTTTTCACACTTTCCAGGAGCTGTGGATTTACAACTTGCCCCCGATCTGTTGCGCCAACAAAGAGCATCACCTGGGAAGTAGGTGGCGAAAGGATGTGATGATGAAATAACCCAAAGGACATAATCGAGTCCAACCAAAATGAGTGCTCCCTCCTCGATCCCAGGCGCTGGGGGGTCCTGCCTGGACCCGGTGACTCGGCCAGCGGTGGCCCCTGTCCCTTGCACTCGCTGGCTTCTCTGGGCGGGCAGCCCTCCTCTCGCATCCTCACCTCCTGGGTCCTCCAGCGTCCAGGCCCAGCTCAGAAGCCTCCACTAACCTTCGCCCTCGGGAGAGGCTTCCTCCCCTGGCCTCCCACAGCCCCCTCCTCCCAGCCCCCTCCGAGACGCGCTGCCCTGGGCTCCTGCTGTGGCCTCCATGTTCATCTCCCCTATGGGACACTGGAGCCCTGCCTGCTCACCTCCACAGCTGGCCCAGGGCAGAGGCTTAGTGAACACATTTCATCAGTGAACTAATGGACCTACTTCACTGACCCTCCAAACCACACGTTTAACCCTGAGGCACGTCTGTACTACTACTAGTAGTAGCACTGGTACTATGAGTACTACTACTGCTGATACCCAATACAGGCTAAACTTGGATCATGTGTTCAGCACTGTCCTAAGCATTTCATATAATCCTCCCAACCACCCTCCAAGGAAGCCCCACTGAAGCCCCACTTCACAGGGGGATTGGTCCAGAGACAGGAGGCGAGAAGTCCAAGGTCACACAGCCCATGTGCGCAGAGCTGGGGGGCTCTGGGCACTCTGCCTCAAGACCCACCCCCTTACCTGTCCCGGGGCCAGGCTTGCACACACAGCAGTCACTCTCAAGCTTTTTATCACAGAGAGGCCTGGCATGCTGCCATCCGTGGGGTCACGAAGAATCGGACATGACTGGGTGACTGAACAACAACAACGGATCCCATGCTAATGCTTCTGCGTTATTTTTTTAATTAACTCACTTTCTTACATCACCTTGTCCTAAACAACGGGCTTTGAAAACTCACAGATTTGACGGGTTATATTCTATTTTCTAAAACTTAGCCAAATAAAGGTAATTAGGAAGGTAAAAATATTCATCTGTATAACAAGAGAAACCATCCCTGTCTGCAAACTTGGGAACACAGCCCTGCTCCGCAGCACCCTCTCTGGCCAGCTTGCACGCAGCCTCAGCTGCAGCTTCGCAGGGACAGGTAGTCAGATTCTGAGGACATTTCTGAATCTAACCAGTACAGGTGAGGCACTGCACTGGGCTCTCCTGGGCAACCGGGGGGGATACACACAGACAGGATACATCTCAGGGGTCAGCACCTGCTTTGCTCTCAGCAGGAACATCAACTCCATACCTGGTTTCCTCCCAGGATGCTCACCTGGGAGTTGATCCCTCCACTTACCTCACCTCCAAGGGTGGGTGCAGAATTCAGAGCAGGCTAATCTGGCCTTCACTCTTCCCAGCAACAGGGACTGACTCAGGGATGGACATACGTTTGGCCTCAATATGAGCCAGAGAGAGTCAAGCCTGAGTCTTCTGTTTGACTGCTCTGAGGCCAGAAACTCTGTCTTGCCCATTGGACATAACACTGAAAAGACAGGAGGTCTGGAGCTGCTGTGGCTATCTCATGCTTGGAAAACATGGAGAGTGGAAACTCTCTAGAAAGGAGGCCCAGACAGACAGAACAGAAATGGACCCTGGATCCAGCTGTGCCTGAAACCAAATCTATCTGGGTCATGGGAGCTCCTCAATCACCTTTCTGCTTCTGTCAATTTGCATTGGATTTTCTGACACTTATCATCAAGAGCCCTAAAGGATACACATGCCCTCCAAAAGTGATCAGGGAATCAAAGTTTATTTTTAACATTTGAATGATAAAATAGGACCATAAAATAGGCTTATAAAAAATGCTCAGCTGAGTAAGCATTGAGAAATGAAAGGATCGACAATTTTAACTGCACAGATTATTCTTGCTGTTTCTTAAGCATAAGCGAGTTGACCTGAGACAAAAAAATGACAGTGAGTTATCTTTCCATGCCACTGAAAGCTGAATGGCTTGACAAGCCATATAGCACCATCTGATGACTAGAAAGCATGGTATGATAGGAAAAAGATGTTTGCAGGTGGAGTGTCATTCAACCTACTCTATGCTTTAGGACAATTACCCAGAAAAAGCACATTCTGCAAGGCAGACTGAGTGATGATGACTCCAAAGCAAAAACACGGGCTTATTCTATTTACACTCGCTTCTGTGTAAAACCATGTATTTTCTACTTAATAAGAAGCTTATGCCTCTTGGAAAGTTCTGATCAGCTCTCCTTATCTGTTCCTCAAAAGACTAAACCTGACAGATTCTTGATTCATTCATACGGTGGCAATGCAAATTCAAGAACAGTCGTGGGAGAAGTGAGTCAAGGAGGCATGAATAAACACACTCCATGTGAATTTCACTGCCCAAAATAAGAAAATTCCAGGATTAAAAACAACCCAAGTGCTCAGACTGCTCACACAGCTTTCGAATGCCAGCCCATTTCAAAGTGAGAGGTTTTTTAAAAAAAAAATATTAACAACTGAAAAGGAACACACTCGTAAACAGTGCTAAATCTCAAAGTTGTCACGCTGGGCTGGAAGGAACAGTGCAGCAGCTCAACTTCTGAAAGCCTCGAACTGCGCCATCAAGGATCCCCAAGTGCATCTTATAAACTCTCATTACGTAACAAATCACTATGTTTCTTGTTGTTCAGTTGCTAAGTCGTGTACGACTCTGTGATCCCATGGACTATAGCTTGCCAGGCTCCTCTGTCCATGGGATTTTCCAGGCAAGAATACTGGAGTGGGTTGCACTGCCTTCTCCAGAAGATCTTCCCAATCCAGGGATTGAGCCCAGGTCTCCTCCATTGGCAGACAGATTCTACACACTAGCGCCACCTGGGAAGCAGCCCAATTCCAGTTCTCTTAAAGTGGCATAGCTAGCTAGTATCCTATTCACTAGAAGTCTCAATTAACTGGAAATTCTGTTTCCCAGACTTCTTATGTCTGCCTGCATGATGGGGCTCCTAAAGTATCACCAAGCTAATTCTGTATCCCATTCCCCTTCAAGGGTTCTGCATTGGTCACACTGGCCTTCTCTGCAACCCTTATACACCCCACACTCTTCTTCACCTCAGGGCATTTCCTCTATCTGGATCAATCTGGCCCCAATCATGGGAGATTTGGTGTCTTCTCAACATTGCAATCCCAACTCCTCCATCCCCGACCCCCCGCCAAGTGGTGCTGGAGAAGACTCTTGAGAGTCCCTTGCACTGCAAGGAGATCAAACCAGTCCATCCTCAAGGAAATCAACTCTGCATATTAATTGGAAGAACTGATGCCGAAGCTGAAGCTCCAATACTTTGGCCACCTGATGTGAAGAGCTGACCCAATGGAAAAGACCCTGATGCTGGAAAAGATTGAGGGCAGGAGGAGAAGAGGGTGAGAGAGTGTAAGATGGTTGGATGGCATCATCAACTCAATGGACATGAGTCTGAGCAAATCCCAGGAGACAGTGAAGGACAGGGAAGATTGGCCTCCTGCAGTCCACGGGGTCACAGAGTCAGACATGACTGAGCAACTGAACAACAACTAGGGAAACAGCCGCCCCCGTATGGCCCCACCTGCTTCACATCCACCTTTCTTTACTGTCTTCTCAGTACTGTAACTCTCAGAAATTTTTCAGTTACAGTTGACCCTTGACCAACACAGGGGTTAATTCGCATACAACTTCGAGTCGGCCCTCGGTATCATCCTCGCGTTTACAGAGTCCACCAACCAGGGACCACGCAGTACTGTAGTATTTGCTATAGAAAAATACCCGTGTGTAGGTGGACCCATGAGGTTCAAACCCGAGTTGTTCATGGGTCAACAGTACTTGTGACTGTCTCCTCCCCACCCCACCCCACTAAAAAGTGCAGATGCGAACCCTCCTCACCATCACCCACTCATCCTCCTGCACCAACAGCAGTGCCATCCATCAGTCCTGCTGAAACAGTACTGCGTCAGCCTGCCTTCCATTCACGCCCACATCAAGTTCAAGGCAGGGAACAGTCCCTGGTCCTGGCTGAAGGTAAAATACAGCCTAAAGAACTATATATCCTCTCAAGACCCCACCCCAGACCAAGATCTGCTTGTGGGCAAGAAGGTTCTAGACAATCTGTCTTCTGCTGCTACCTGGGCCCCCAGCCCACCCTCTGTACCATCCATGATGACAATGTGTCAACTGACAATTCTTCAACTCAGCCTCCTGCAGGCCCTCCACTGCCTACAGGACAATGACCACCAAGTCCCAAAGCACAACATGCAGGAGTCTTCAGGATCTGGCCCCTGCCCAGTATGTTCCTCTGGGTCCCTGTGTTGCCCTGGGTTTGCAGAGTCCAGTCCCTCAAACATACCATACTTCTCCCACCCTTCTAGAAAAGCCTGCCTTCCTAATATCCCCCTGTCTACCTGCCAAAACCCAATGCAGCTCAAGGGTGCTCACCTTAAGGGCCAGTTCCCGATTTTCCCAGCAGGTGAGCCGATCCAGCTGCGAGCTCCCACACGGCACTTTCCTGTTCATCGGGACCACTAGTTGTGCTGTACAATGAACACAGGCTTGCGTGTCCTCCAGGGCAGCAAGGTCAAAGGGGTTTTGTCTTGTTTTTCCACTGTTGCCACTGCTCAGCACAATGACCTACATAGAGGCATTCACTATGTGTGCCTTCAGGGACCATGTACTACACGCTTGCTATGGGACAGGCCCCATTCAAAGTCTGGGGCCCAAAATGAGTAAGACAGGAAGGTCTTAATGCTCACGGAGTTCTCAGTCTAGTTCAGGGTCCTCAAACTGTGACCCACAGGCCAAATACACTGCGCTGCATATTTTGTTGCTTTAATAGCTTTACTGAGATAAAATTTACCCACCACAAATTTTCTTGAGAGTCCCTTGGACAGCAAGGAGATCAAACCAGTCAATCCTAAAGGAAATCAACCCTGAATATTCATTGGAAGGACTAATGCTGAAGCTCCAATATTTTGGCCACCTGATGCGAACAGCCAACTCGTTGGAAAAGACCCCGATGCTGGGAAAGACTGAAGGCAAAAGGAGAAAGGGTGACTGAGGAAGAGAAGATTAGATGGCATCACTGACTCAATGGACATGAGTGAGAGCAAACTCCGGGAGATAATGAAGGACAGGGAAGCCTGGCATGCTGCAGTCCATGGGGTCACAAAGGGTCAGACACAACTTAGAGACTGAACAACCACCACAAATTTCTGCTCCACTGTTTTTGTAAATAAACTTTTATTGGAACACAAGACACACGCATTCATTCATGTCTTATCTGTGACCACCTTCTTACTATAAAAGCAGATTTCAGCAGCTGCAACAGAGACCCCGCGGCCCACAAAGACAAAACTATTTACTCTCTGGCCCTTTACAGAAAATGTCTGCTGACCCCTGGTCAACTTAGGAGGATGCTCTGGGCGAGGCAAGCCAGTCAACTATGTCAAAGATGATTTAAAGGTCAAAGTACTAAGAAGAAAGGAAGCTTTGGGACTAGGATAGAATGACTTAGAGGGCAGACAGGCGAGGCCCCTCAGGCAGTGACAGTGGTGCTGAGTCTGGGAAGGACCCATCCAGGCCAAGACCTGGGGAAAGAGTGTTGCTTGGAGGGGGAATAACCAAGTGCAAAGTCATGAAGCTAGACCAGGCCTGGCGTTTCAGTCACAGCCCAGCGGGAAACATGGCACGAAGCGAGAGGTCATGGGGCTTAATGAAGAGACTCTCTACCAAGGGAAAGAGGAGACGAAGGGAAACCAAGAAGGAATGGGGAGGGACACAGGGGCTGGTGATGGTGGAAACCCCCACCCCACAATCCTCCAGGTCTGGAGGGGGAGGGAGGAAGTGGTTCCCAGACCCACTGGGACACGGGTGGACACATGAGCAGCCATGGCCCCCAGGATGAAAACACAACTCACAGCCTAGCAGGTAGTGGCTGCGGGAACAATGCTCCGACCTTGCCTTCCTCGTGCCTGCGCCTCCCACTGGACCAAAAGGGGCCAAGCCCCACGGGAAGTTGGGGGCGGGGGAGCCCAGTGACCCAGCCCATCAAGGTGCACTTCCTGGGGCACAGAGCAAGGTAGGGCAGACTGGACAGCAAACTGGGGGGAGAAAACAGTCTACAGGGCAGCCCTTGTATATCTGTACATCTGAAGGTCAGAAAAGAGGTCAGTGTCACTTTAAGGGCCATCAGTGAAATTAATCATATCAACCCCAAGACTGTTGTGAAGTACCAGATGGACACTCTGTGGGGGGCAAACTGTTAAGCAAATGAAAGATGAAAATGTTATTGCTGGATCTCTGTCAAAAACATAACTGGTGTGTGCTTTGATCAGTTATAGCATGTCAGCATCTCTGAGTGGAATTAGGAAAGCCAGAAAAAGATGACTGCATATCTCAAAAGTATGCACATATGAAGTGCTCAGAGCACAGGGCCAGAGATGAAAGCAATCAAGTCTCTACTGCTATGGACCCAAAAGGGAAAGTCACCACTGTCCTCATGTTGATGTTCCAATGTCATCAACAAACAGGGAATGGTACTGACCGTTGTGCCTAGTTTTCCAGTGTTTGACTAATGACAGCTGTTATGAACATATGATTTTGTTTAGCTTAAAATCCCCATGTACTGCTTTCTACTTTTGAGATATACATAATTCATGATTCACTCATTTAAAATGCACAATTCAATCAACCTCAGTATATTCCCAAGGTTCTACAACAATTAGCACTAATTCCAAAGCACTTTCACCACCCCTAAAGAAACCCGTATCAATCAGCAAGTCCTTCTTAGCTGCCTCCAGCCCACTCCTAGGCTGACAGCCAGTCACCTTTGCATTCCAGTAAATCTGTCTATTCTGGCCATCACTCCTGCATGCAGTCAGATAACAGCACCACGGAATTCTGAACCGCTGTGTTCAGACCATCTTTCTGGCTGTGACCTTTCAAAGCTGGTGGGCTGCCAGAAGAGCACACTCACCTCTATTATGTCACCCAGGTGATCAGCTCAGAGGACTAAGACTGCAGACCCAAATTACATGGAGACCCAGCATTCTCCATGCAGACAAGAGCTTCAGATCCAAATTACGTGGAAGCCCAGCATTCTCCATGCAGACAAGAGCTTCTTCATGTTACAGCTTGACATTTACTCCTACGATGCCCACTTGCAGCGTAGATACGGAGAGAAGGTGGCATGGAGAGAGTTCTGGGAGCCCAGCAGGACCAGGAACAGGACATATTGCGGACACTCAGCTTCACTGGCATCATCACCATGCCTGCCCATGAACGTGGGCTCGCTGCTCCTCCTGGCTATGGTGAAGCCTGCCATCCTCCGAGGTCTTAGAACCATGTTATTTGAGATGTTAGTCTAGCCTGCCCTTTCCATAGGGTCCTTATTAGGGTTCACAGAAATAGGAAAGGCAAAGAATAGGTTTTCACTAAGAAACAACTCTGACCAGAAATGACTACCTAGATACTCAGGCACTGAGATGCTAGAGACCCAAGATACTAAGGCAGTTAGATGCTAAGGACCTCAGATAATATAGGGCACTTAGATAGTAGAAACCCTAGATATTTGGACCCTGACATGCTGAAGCCCTAGACACTGATGCACTTAGATGCTAAGGAGCCTAGATACTGGGGCACTGAGATGCTGTGACCCTATATAATTTGGAACTTGGGCGCTTAGTTGCTAAGGACCCTAGACACCGGGACACTAAGATGCCACAGACCACACCCTAGGTCCTGGGACACTTATATACCAGAGTCTTTATATCCTAGTGCAGAGAGATGACTGAGATCCAGATACCAGGGCACTTAGATGCTAGGAACCTTAGGGTAGTATATTCAGACCCCAGGGGCATAGGATACTGGGGAACTTAGATGCTAAGGACCCTCAATACTGACGCACTTAGATGCTAGGGACCCTGGATACTGAGGCACTAGATGCTAGGAACCTTAGATATTGGAACACTTAGATGCCAGGGACTCTAGATACTTGGACTCTTTAGATGCCTGGGACTTTAGATACTGATGCACTTAGATGCCAGGGACCCGAAATACTGGCACACTTAGATATCAGGGACCTTAGATGGGTTTACAGCAGAGAGCAGTGATTAACTACAGTGTCTGCCATGTGCATAGGATGCAACACTTTAGCAAATGCCCCTGGATTTCCCTCCCTCCTAGAGAGGTTCATCAAGGGCACGAATCCCATACAAGGTGTGGGTTCTCTCAGTAAAGATTTCTATTCTCCTACTGGTGAGATAAACTCCTAATTAATACAGTGCTCCGTCTC
The DNA here is from genome assembly GCF_054371585.1 of Giraffa tippelskirchi. Lineage (NCBI taxonomy): Eukaryota > Metazoa > Chordata > Mammalia > Artiodactyla > Giraffidae > Giraffa > Giraffa tippelskirchi. Next base: position 30,550,088 of record NC_137287.1, read on the forward strand.
CAAGCAGATGTAGTCTAGGGGGCCTCAAGTGTCATCAGCATACCTGGTGAAATTTCATCATCTTTGTCGGAAAAAGCTTAGTCCAGGACATCTGAACCCAAAGTCTATCAAGTGAAATGGTGAGAGTTCTCAGATCCTTCTATCTCTGCTAGGTGCTGGGCTCTCTGATTACTAGGATTCAGACCCCGCCTCTGTTCAGAGAAGCGGCCAAACACACAGTACTCTGAGCCATCAGCGCTGAGAGAATGGTGGAGTGGGGAACGCAGCCAACTCCCTGGAGGACTCTGCAGGCTCTGTTGGCAATGGGGATTAGGCAAAGCTGGGGATTAATTTGGCGGGAATCATCACGCCCTGTAGAAGAACCAGCCACTGCTGGAGCCAAAAGCCTTTGCTGGGCTGGTGTCCTCGGCGGGGGTCACTTGGAAGCTCGGTTTGGGCTAATTGCTAAGATAATGAACAAGACGTGCTTTCTACCAACACCCACGCCATATTAATTCCGGTGTGGTCCTGACAAGAGGACTGAACTAAAACCAACAGCAAGTGTGCTGCAAATCCCATCCCGAATCCACCGTTAGAGAAACAACTGACCCCCACAGACCAAGAAGATTTCGCTTCCAGTTGGGCCTGAACTGGGGAATGTGGGGCAGGGTCTACATTTAATGGCCAACAGCCAGGTCTGAGCACGGGGCTTCGGGCTGCATTTCGTCCTCACACCCCCATTTTACACACAGGCTCAGACGTGCTCCGAGTCACACAGCAGGAAGTGAAGGGTCAAGACTCCACCCAGGTCAGCCTGACTGTCTAGGGCATATCACTGTGCCTAGTGGCTGGTGTGGCCACTCCAGTAGGATAAACTAGCGACAGTTTCGGGCCCAAGGTGCTCAGAGCCACCCAGCTCAGTCTGCCCTTTCATTTGCCATCGAAGCACGTGACACCAACCTCTACTCAAACTCACTCGGGACCACCTCTCACTGAGGAGTGGGCCTGTACCAGGCCACTGAGGGGTCTGGGGTCCTTCCACCCGAGCCAGTCCCTTTCCTCCACTTGCTAGTGACGGTATCCCTGGCTCATCCCACCCCTGGGTTCTCAAGAAGATAAACATTCAGCAACTCATTTCTCAGTGTTCGCTGTTCTTCCCAAAGGCTTGCTGAATTGTACATATTCTGAGTTTCCTGAATTAATACAATGCTTTTCTACCAACATCATACTCAGAATATTTCCAAGCACACACAGCTACCTAATTACACTGTCACAAACCTCCCAACCAAATCCATTTCCTGTGGATTGGAGTTTTCTCCTCCGACCACCACTCTGGCAACAAACAACAGAGCAGCCTGGGGTGGGGGAAAAGAGAGTCAGCCAGCACCAACGGGAAGTGGACAAGTGAAAAGCTAGCAGGAAGGCATCTAGCGGAAAAGAAGCACAGGTGGAAGGGCCGGGGGTGACGAGTAAGAAGGAAAGCCTGACTTAAGCTTCATTCATTCCTCAAATTCCAAAGATACCAAGCATCCCCTGTGTGTTAGATTCAGGCCTGGGAATGAAGAGCCAGAGATGAGAGCAGAAGCCAAGATCCCCTCCACGCCCCACCCCCGAGTCTCAAGTCTCTTGCAGAGGAGACAGATTCTAATCACAGATGCACACACATACATAATTATAAACCAGAGTGAGACCAGGAAGAAAAGAACAGCCTACTCCGTTGCAGGGGCCTCCAAGGGGAGGGGACAGCCTGCCCTACCAAGACCACTCAGGCCTGGGGATTTAGCTTCAACCTCAAAAATTAAGAATGTGTTTTCTCTCTCTGGGCAACTACGGTTAAGCCTGCAGCCCAACATCCCCTAAAATACATTTCATTCCAGGGCTTTTAGAATTCTTTGAAGAAAGAGTAAAAGACAGCCACACTTTGAATGATTTCCTTGTCAAAATCTCCAGAAATAAGAAAGGACTTTACATCCTCTTGTTCTTAATGCTTTAACAAAACCATTCCCTAAGAAACCACCTCCCAGCAGTTTAACCTTCAACGCAAAAGGAAATTGTCTCCGTGATTCAAACTCAAGGAAGGCAGAAGAACAAAACTGGAACGCATCAGACAAATAGCCTTCTGTTTTTCTTCGATTTAAAGCTCCACAATTTGTCTTCCTGTCACAATGTCTTGCCACATAAAACATCCTGAAGAAGCTGCTGTCTCCATAAAGATTCGGGGAAAGGCAAAACGTGGGGCATTTTTGGCGCATGTTGTAACCTGACATGAGCCTGGCCAAGAAGTCTAGATGGGGAGCAAGATGGAGCGTTCAGAATCAGACAATTCTGGAAGACGAAATGTCCCTCCTGGTAGCCAAAAATCAAGGACTCAGCCCCTTTTTAAACTGTCAACCTTTGGTCCCAGCCATGGGACCCCTACAGTAAGAGACAGAACAAGAGATAGTTCTTACACGAGTCACAATCGCAGAGGACAAAAACCATCTGATGACCATCAGGAGTGGCTGTCGGGCTTCCCTGGTGGCTCAGTGGTAAAGAATCTGCCTGCCAATGCAGGAGACACAGGTTCGACCCCTGGTCCAGGAAGATCCCACATGCTGCGGAGCAACTAAGCCCATGCGTCACAACTACTGAGCCTGTGCTCTGGGGCCCGGGAGCTGCAACTACTGAAGTCCACATGCTCGAGAGACCGTGCTCCGCAACGAGAAGCCACCGTGATGAGAAGCCTGTGCACCCCAACCAGACAGTAGCCCCTGCCTGCCACAGCTAGGGAAAAGCCCACACAGCATGAAGACCCAGCACAGCCAATAAATAATTTTTTTTAAATAAGAGTGGCTATCAAGGGGGGCTGACAACAGGGTCTGGAGGCAGACAGAAGTTCAAGTCCCAGTCCCGTGACCTCAAGTTGCTTCATCCATCACAAGAAAACCCCAGCGCTCAGGTGGGAGTGCCGTGTGAATTAACTGAGCGGATACACATGAGACAGAACGAGCCCTGGTACAGAGAAAACACTGACAAGCTAGTCGGTACAATATGTTTTGCCATAAAAGAAGCAGACTCACAGAGAACTAGTGCTTAACCAGTGGGGAGGTGGGGAGAGGGCAGAGTGGGGGTGGAGGAGTGGAGGCACAAACTCATGGGTGTAAGGCAGGCTCAAAGACACACTTACAACATGGGGACCAACATGTCGTAACTGTAGATAGAAGGTAACCTTTAAAAAGTGTATCAGACAAAAAAAAATGTAAAGACAATTTGCCCATCATTAACAGGTAGCCTCTGTTCCACAGACCTATGGGTCAACTGCAACTAAGACCCAGAGCCACCAAATAAACAAATAAATATTTTCTTAAAAAAAAAAAAAAGTAGAGAGTGGAATGGGATGAAAACAAGAGCAATACAATATGGAAATTGCCAGGCTGGCTGACAAGTGCATGGGGATTTGTTATACTCTTCCATCTACTTTAGTATGTACTTGAAAGATTTATTTTTAAAAAGTTAAATAAGCAACATAAGCAAATACTTGAGAGTTCCTAGGACAACAAGGAGATCAAACCAGTCAATCCTAAAGGAAATTAACCCTGAATATTCATTGGAAGGACTGATGTTGAAGCTGAAGCTCCAATACTTTGGCCACCTGATGCGAAGAGCCAATTCATTAGAAAAGACCCTGATGCTGGGAAAGATTGTAGGTGGGAGAAGGGGACAACAGAGGATGAGATGGTTAGATGGCATCACTGATGTGATGGACATGAGTTTGAGTAGGCTCCAGGAGATGGCGAAGGACAGGGAAGCCTGGCGTGCTGCAGTCTATGGGGTGGCAAAGAGTTGGACACAACTTGGCGACTGAACAACTACAATTAGAAGTTTCTCTCTATGGTCACATGGCAGAGGGAGAAAAGGCATCTTGACCTGGTTAAGGTCCTCTGAAAGCCAAGGTCACCCCTATTAGCAATGAACCTGGAGGAAAACCCAGGTCACATCCCACCTCACACTCCCCATCCCAGCACATCTGTTTGTTAAATGACCACATCTCTTGTCTCTGCTGAGTAATTTCTATTTCAGATAAAGGAGCCAAAACAAATTAGCCTCAATCTGCACAAATGAACCGAAATCACCCATGGCTGTGACCCCACGGGTGACCCAGGGACAACCTCCTTCTTTTAAGCTCGGGGCCAGCTGTCCCTTGTGACCATGGTAATTATGAAGGGATGCAGGTTCGCGCACACGATCTCAAGACATGACTGATGGGCAATAATTAGCTCATTAGCTGTCGTTCCTGGGCACTGGGTACAGGTTTTTAAAGCTTCGATGCTGACTCGCTCTTCAAAAGACCTGCCACTTCTTGGCTCAGGTTAATAAAGAAGCACAGGCTCAGAAGTAAATGTCTACAGTGAAAATATTGGTGCTAGAAAGGACATAGGGCTTCCCTGGTGGCTCAGTGGGTAAAGAATCCGCCTCCAATGAGGGAGACCTGGGTTTGATCCCTGGGTTGGGAAGATCCCCTGGAGAAGGGAATGGCTACCCACTCCAGTATTCTTGCCTGGAGAATCCCATGGACAGAGAAGCCTGGCAGGCTACAGTCCATGGGGTCGCAAAGAGTCCGACACCATTAAGCAACTAAGCACAGCACAGCAAGGACCTGGGTTGGATGTGATCTTCTACCTGGAAAAGCTATGCTGGGCGTATGAAATACTTCATTGACATCCTGTTTATCGTCCTTCCACCCCACACATAACCAAGTCTACTGGGAAAACAGACTCTAACACCAGAAGGACAAGTAGCCTCATGCTAGCCAGTGTAGACACCCCCTCAGTCTCGCCCACATCTTCCCTCTAGAATCGCAGGCCTTGCTTAGTTGTTGCCAGTGTCATCTCTTGCCTGAATGGCTCAGGGCATCTCCAGCCCGGACTCTCCCCTCTCTTCTTCCATCCACTTCTCTGTGGGGCCCTGGAGAGGGGAATGTCCATAGAATAGATCTGATCCATTACTCTCCTTCCTAAAGCCTTGCTTAGTTCCCCACTGTCCAAATGCCTCACTGGGGCCTCTGGACTCTGTCTCCAGGTTGCCCTTCAAGAACCTTCCTCAGTCACTCCCCAAACATACCCTGGACTCCAGGACGCTGAGCCACGGCCATTGAGAGCAACCTGCAGCTTTCTCAGCATGTCACCCTGCTTCCTTCCTCTCTCCCTTCGCACAAACGGTTCTCTCTTTCCAGAATGCCCTCTGTGAGCTTCTGGAACACAGAAATCATCTCTTTGTCATCTGTGGATGACATCTAGAAAATATACTTGAGGACAGTGATAACATATAACAATCTCCATTTACTAACTTTCTGGGCTTCAGACACCAGGCCACGTTTCTCCACCTGCATTATCTCACTTAATCCTCACCCTGACCCTTGAAGAGGTTCTATATTATCCCCATCTCATGCTGCTGCTACTGCTGCTAAGTCGCTTCAGTCGTGTCCAACACTGTGCGACCCCATAGACGGCAGCCCACCAGGCTCCACTATCCCTGGGATTCTCCAGGCAAGAATACTGGAGTGGGTTGCCATTTCCTTCTCCAGTGCGTGAAAGGGAAAAGTGAAAGTGAAGTCGCTCAGTCGTGTCCGACTCTTAGCGACCCCTTGGACTGTAGCCTACCAGGCTCCTCCGTCCATGGGATTTTCCAGGCAAGAGTACTGGAGTGGGGTGCCATTGCCTTCTCCATCCCCATCTCATAGATTTTTTTAAATTGAGGCTCAGAGAGGTAAAGTCACTTGTCACACAGCTTCACACAGGAATTTGAGCCAAGGTCTTTCTGACTCAAAAGCTGTTTTGTTAATCACCATGAGGTCAACCTGATATACTGATGTCCACAGAACAGCACTTAAGCTGCCTCGTCACTCCATGGAACAACAGAAGTGGGTTTTTCTATGTTCAGTTTGGTTCTATGAGAGTTTACTATGTCCAAGGCAGGGAACAGAGACCACTGTTTATCTTCCAAAATATCTGTTCTTCCCTCCTTCTGTTTTAATTATGGTGATAATGTGTTCTACTAAACATATACACACACACACACACACACACACACACACTTCTCAAAATCCCTAACAGAGTACAGCCAATGAAATGTAAAAGAAAATATTTTGGGTGAGTTACAGGTAACCTCCCTAAAAAAGTTGGCACATATTCTTTTTCACCTTTCCTCTGCTTCCCCCTTCCTGCCACCTAGAATGTAGACATAATGGCTGGGGCTCTCGCAACCATCTTAGACCATGAGGATCTTAGGAACTTAAACACAGCCGAGCAACAACACAGAAGTACTCATTTGTGCATCTGACAAATTTCCAGCTCTATTAGGTGCCAGGCAATGCACAAGCCCACGAGATAGGCCCACCTGTGAACAGATCGAGACAAAAGTCCCTGCCCCCACGAGGTTTACAGCATAAGAGAAAAAGGCAGTAACACCTGATTATAATCAGTAACATATCAGAAGATGATCGCTGCTACGGAAAAAATGAAAAGAGCAAAATAAGGGGGACTGAGAAAGGGAGAGGCTGAACGGTGAGACCTGACAGACCAACGACTGATGCAGGAGGTAAACAGGAATGTCTCATAAGACACAGTTAACTCCACTTCCAGCAAAACCACCTGAGGAGAGCAAACAGCCTCACAAAATGGAGAAGAGCTGCAGGGACCATCTGTGGGTTTCGTTCAGTCCTAACAACTCCTTATCCCACGTTACCAGAAACAAGGGAAACGAACTTGAAGGAAAATCTGTTTCACACAAGCTGATCATTTCTAAACTGCCTTTTTAGGTGCGGTTCACGTGGGGGTTTAGCGACTCAGGAGGTGGTGTTCCAGAACCTGGCCGCTGTAACCCGTGCAAGCTCAGCTCTCAGGTAGGCTACCTTTGGAGCTTCCAAGAAAGATTGCATTTGAAGAAACAGTTCTGCCTAAAATAAAAACGTGTTTGTGAGAGCTGTTTGGCGTGAGCCGCGTGACGGCAGGTGAGCGTCTCACGTGTCCGTACCTTGTCTGTGTCTGGCACCCGGGATGAACTTGGTGAACTTTTGTTTGCTCGCGGAACAAATAAACTCTGCAAACTTCCAGAGCCACTAGACTTGACAGCTGCCTCTCTTGAAAGTGCATTCCTGCCGCTGCCGAGAATATCTCCTCTCTGCTGAGCTTCCTGCTGCTCCCCTCCCCAGCTCCAAAATAACAAGAAGCTGCTTAGCAGTGATGTCACCGCCACTGTCACTGCCTGCAGGGCATTCACATGCTGGCTCTATTTAAGACCCAGCCTTCATGTTCAGTGACATGGAAATTGCCACCTTGTGAACCGTACCGGAAAGGCAAGGTTTGGAAAATTATTTTCTGTGAAGAACCAGATTGCCAACTCTGCCTCTCCCAAGGCAAAGAGGAAGAAGCCAGGGCGTTCAGCGGAGCAAAGGGCTCCAGCTCCCAGGGTCACCGAGGTCTGGCTGTTTCATTTCAACTGTTTTCTCTCAAGTAACACAAACCCCGACATTCACCTGGTAGCATCATCTCCCTCTCTCTCTCAATTGGGCTCCCTTCCTGGGCTCTTCTGTTCCCCATCAAAGCCATTCTCTTATTTTTATTTACTCCTCTAGACGTTTCTACCTACTTCTCATTAGAAAAGACAGCAAGCGGAGTGTTAATGAATGGTAAACACATTTGCCTCCCCCGTAGATAATTATCATAACCTTTTAATGAGAGTTCTATCACACTGATTGGTTGGGATAATTTTTTTATCTCCTCCTGTTTCTGAGCTTTGATGGGGAAAAGCGATGGGCTCAAGCGACGTTGCAGACACAGGCAGCTCCCTCTTCCCTGAACAGCTGTTTCTTTCTCGCATCTTGATGAACCACCCAAGTCCGCGTTTGGTGCACATTTTGTGGGGAACATCTGGCACCAACAGCTAACGGCTCTGCCGCTGAGCCATTCCACGGGGGCACGGGCTCCAAGATGCAGATGGGCCTGCAAATATACCTTGCTGCTTACTCCCTAAAAATTTGGGTTCGGCAACAAAACCTGGGTCTTTGATTGCATTCAAGAGGCATTAGAGAAAATAAACAAGCACGTGGCTTTCTCCCTTGCGCGTGATTGCTCTGAGAGATGCTGCCGTGCTCCTGTTCCTCCAGCTGTTCCTACCCACCATTTTCATTTGGAAAAAAACAAAAAACAAAAATCGAGAAAAGTGACACAGATCACAGACTTCTGAAAGGGCCCTGAAGGGATGTATGTGCCTCTCCAGTGTCCACGGTTCCAAGTTCAGATAATGGATGCTTTTGGGATTCCCCCATCTCTGCTTCCAAAAGGAAAGTCAGCTGGGAAATCAATCATGCCAAGAATACCTTCACCTTCCACAGTCAGGAAAGCAGGAGTCAAGCAGTGACGAAATCATGACAGACCAGCTCAAGCTCTAGTGGGTGGGTCCTCCTGCCTTGCCCTGGAGCCAGAACCACACAACCAATCTGCTATTAAAACCTTCAAATCCTTTGCCCTGTGACCTCACTCCTGCAATACAGACTGAGGGGAGAAATTGACAGAGGCAGAACAAGCTACAGACAAAGGAATATTTCCCAAACCTTTACCTACAATCTCAGGAAACTAGAAGCAGCCTAAACGCTAACCCACATGAAAACCGCGAAGTAAACTGTGGTTTACTGTTAATGACTGTTTACTGTCATTAACAATGCCAAAGAAGCAGGCCCTCCATATGCTGATGGGGATGGGGGGCAGGGGTGGTTAAGCGAGACCTCTTTCCTGGAAAGGATTTCGGCAATATGAATCAAGAGTCTTTACAGATACTCATACTTTCTAAAATGAGAATTCCACGTCCAGAAATCTAGCTTAAGACTTTTTTAATAAAAGGAAGAGTTGACCCGCCCCTCAAAAAAAGTTCACAGAAGGACTACCACTATAAGGACAGGAAGAAGGGAAATGGTATGAGAAACAAGGACATATCTAAACACAAAATTCTATGCAACCATCATAAGTAATATCCACATAAGTGAACAGGAGGAGGACATTTTACTTACTCTGGTTAACAGGTTTTCAAAACAGACCATCAACTTGTGAACTCAATATGATCTGAATTATGTAAAATAAATGTACACATAAACTGGAATAAAACACCTTAACAGTAATTGTGTCCAAGTGATTTTCTTCTTTAAACTTTTCTGTGTAATTTGTGCACTTCTTTTCTATTCCAAGGGTTAAAATCTCTACTTAAACATCATTTGAAATCTACATAGAAACACAAGAAAATATTATAAACAGAATAATAAACTGTATGTATATATAAATCCTCCTATCCTGTTGGTGGGGCTTCCCAGGTGGCACTAGTGCCAAAGCAGGAGACATAAGAGACAGAGATTTGATTCCTGGGTGGGGAAGATCCCCTGCAGGAGGGCATGGCAACTCCCTCCAGTATTCTTGCCTGGAGAATCTCAAGGACAGAGGGGCCTCGTGGGCTACGGTCCATAGAGTCGCAAAGAGTTGGACACGACTGAAGCAACTTAGCACGCCCACAGGCATACTGTTGGTGGCAAATGTAAAGCCACTATGAAAAACAGTAGGGAAGTTCTTTAAAAATCAAAAATAGCTATCATATGATCCAGCAATCCAACCCCTGGACATATATAAGGAGAAAACTCTAATTCAAACAAAGATACATGCAGCCCAGTGTTCAGTGAAGCACTGTTTGTAACAGTCAAGAATAGACACAACCAAATGTTTATAGAGACAGATAAACGGATAAAGAAGATGTGACATATATACACAATAGAGTATTACTCAACCATTTAAAAAGAATGAAATAATGCCATCTGCAGCAACAGGGATGGACCTAGAGGTGATCATACTAAGGGAAGTCAGTCAGAAAGACAAATACCAGGTTATACCACTTTTACATAGAATCTAAAATATGACACAAATGAACTTGTTTACAAAACAAAAATGGACTCAGACATAAAAAACAAATTTATAGTTACCCAAGGGGAAATGGGAGAGGAGGGATAAATTAGGAGCTTAACAGATAAACACTACTATATATAAAATAAACAACAAAATCCTACTGTATAACACAGGCAACTCTATTCGATACATTGTAAAAATTTATAATGGAAAAAGAATCTGAAAAAGAATATACACACACACACACACACACATATAACTGATCACTTTGCTGCACGCTAGAAACTAAAACAACATTGTAAATCAACTATACTTCTTTTTACAATTACATGCACACACTAATGGTGGTATAACTATGTAAAAATTGTACCTAAGTGGACAAAGAACAGGAATAATTGTCATGCTAGGGTCATGAAATTGAGGACTCTCTCCTCCATTTGAAGTTGTTATGTTGCTCTCACAACTTAAAAGTAATTTTTGTAAGCAGAGAAACAAGAGCTTTCTTAAGAAATCTCACGCTGGCCAGTCATGACTGAATTCCAGCCCAGGATCCCTCATGTGGGCATCTTAACCTAAAAGCCTTCCACTTGATGCTGGGTCAAGCAAGGCAAGTTCCAGAAGGATGGGCTCGAGTTAAAAGCCCACACGCAGATCTTTCAGAACCCACAGACAGCAAGATTGCATGTTGTTTATAGTTCACTTAAAAATAAAATTGAAAGCAGCGATGACAAATGCAAACAGCGCTAATTTTGTAGTGACCGTATAGCATTCTCTGTGCACTTCAAACAGGCCACAGCCCAACTTGGTTCCGAGATTTGAAAAACAATCACAAGTGCCTTCACGTCTTTCTAACAGCCCAGGTGTTTTGAACCACTGAACTTCCTCCTCCAGCTCATCACCAGCATCAGTCTGAGCCCCGGCTCCTCACAGTGGGGTGTAGATGCCGGCAGCATGAGCACCACCAGGGAGCTTGCTACAAATGCTCACTCTCAGGACCCCCAGCCCCAGGCCTATGGAATCAGAGTCTGAGGGCCACCATGACCCCCAGGGGCATGGCGGGCATATTACAGTTTGAAACACACTGCTCTGAGCCACATGCTGTCAACGGGCTGCACCTGAGTGGTCTGGGTCTTGCCTCCAGAGATTCTGACGGAATTGGTCTGGAGGGCGGTCTGGTCGTCGCAGTGTTAAAAGCTCCCCTGGTGACTGCCATGTATCTACAGTCAGAACTAAACAAAGCGTGTAGCTCCTCAGCCTGGAGAATTCTTAATTAGATAGATAGTTACATCTGAGCAACAGCCGGCAAGATTAACTCCAGAAAATGACTCTGTGCAGCCTTGTATGGAGGAAAAATTGACTTACACGGAACTGGTAAGCACAGACACTGCTGCCCTTTCCTAAGGACTTATGCCCTTTCCTAAGGAGCACGCTGTGCTCCCTCCACACTGGCACCATAGTATCTTTTGCGTGGTGTCTACAAGGAGAGTCTACTGGTGTCTCGGCTTTCTAGGTGAGAAGCATCAGGGGTGGAATGACCGGTTGAGATAACATCTAGAAGCGCAAGAAGCACTCGCCGGGCCCTCAGAGTGAGCGAGCGCCTCCCTTTTTCTGCACCCAAGGGGCCTCACTCATCTCACTCTAGTCCCGTCCTACAGAAGCTGGACTCAAGGGACTTGCCTGGTGGTCCAGTGGTTAAGAATTTGCTTGCCAGTGCAGGGGACACGGGTTCGATTCCTGGTCAGGGATCTAAGACCCCACATGCCGGAGGACAACTAAGTGTTAGTCACTCAGTCGCATCTGACTCTTTGCAACCCCATGGACTGCAGCCCACCAGGCTCCTCTGTCCATGGGATTCTCCAGGAAAGAAGACTGGAGTAGGTAGCCCTGCCCTCCTCCAGGGGATCTTCCCAACCCAGGGATTGAACCTGGGTCTCCTGCATTAAAGGCAGATTCTTTACCATCTGAGCCACCAGGGAAACGCATAAGCCCACACACAATTACTGACCCCGAGTGTTCTAGAGCCCATGCTTCACAAGAGAAGCCCCCACGTAGCACAACTACAGAAAGCCTGCACAGCACAACAAAGACCCAGCGCAGCCAAAATGAACTGAGCCAAAATGAGGCTGGACTCAAGTTCAGTCTTGCCCTGCACTTCCTTCTAAGAACAGCCACTTTAACCAGAGCACAGGGAATTATCAGCCAAAAGGTTAAAGTCTGTGTTTATTTGTTCCTCCCCTGATTTTCAGCCCCTAGAGGTTAGTCTGGAGAAGGCAATGGCACCCCACTCCAGTACTCTTGCCTGGAAAATCCCATGGACAGAGCCTGGTGGGCTGCAGTCCATGGGGTCGCTAAGAGTCGGACACGACTGAGCAACTTCACTTTCACTTTTCACTTTCCTGCATTGGAGAAGGAAATGGCAACCCACTCCAGTGTTCTTGCCTGGAGAATCCCAGGGACGGCGGAGCCTAGTGGGCTGCCGTCTGAAGCGACTTAGCAGCAACAGCAGTAGAGGTTAGTCAGCTGTATCCTGTTTCTGATAGACCCAGCTCACACAGAATAGGTGTCTGATGAGTGAATCAACAAAGGAACAAATGGGTACTAACTGACCAACCATCCTTTGCTCAATCCCGGCAGCATTAAACTTCAGGAAGTCGGCTCCTCCTCCAGGGCCATCACTTTGTCTCCTGCCCAGACATGCGCGTCTCAGCCTCACCCTGTCCCACCCTGGGCACTCAGCTCTCCTCGGCTGCTCTGGGGTTTATCACTAAGGACCTGTCAGCTGCTGACAGGGATGTGCTGAGGAATGACAAAGAGCACAGCTCCCTCGGCTAATGAGACCCAGCGGGGCGAGAGAGCTGGCGACCTGGGGACGCCAGCTTCCTGCTCAAGGAGAAGTGAAGGATGGGAGGGGCAGCGGGAGGGGGACACCAGGGGCTCAGTGGAGCATCCGTGTGATCAGGGTTCAGTCCCTGGCCAAGGACACCATGAGAGGCCACGTGACCATGGACCACAAGGCTGTGGGAACAAAATTCTAAAGGCTCATTTACAAACTTGAAGACACAAACACAGAAAGGGCGAAAGCAGTGATTCTCAACTGGGTGTGGACATTGTTTTAAAGCTCCCCGATGACTGTAATGCATGGCAAAGGCTAAGCAAGGCCAAAGTGTGGAGATGCTTTTGGTCACCAAGATGACGATGTTGCCAGCATTAAGAAAGTGGGGCCAAGGCTACAAACTGTCCTGAAAAACCAAGAGCAAACTATATCCTGCCCTTCTTTCCATCGTTCTGATGGCCCTTTATGTGAGTGAAAAGCTTATTTGTAAGGACTTCCCTGGTGGTACAGTTGCTGAGACTCCATGCTCCCAATGCAGGGGGCCTGGGTTCAATCCCTGGTCAGGGAACTAGATCCCACAGGCCACAACTGAAAAAGCTTCCACAGGCCACAGTGAAGATCAAAGATCCTAAGTGCCACTTAGAACTAAGACCCGGTGCAGTCAAATAAAAAAAATATATTAAAAAAAAAAAAAAAAAGCTTGTTTGTAATCTGAGCCTATCCTCAGATTAACCCTACACTGAATATACCAGGTTTACCCCACGCTCTGTTCTTCCATTTTCAGTGTTTCTTCTAAAGAGTGACTTCTGACCCGACCGCCTTTAAATCCAAACGTGTGCATTATAAGCAGGTAAGAGCACTTTACCACTTCATGTTTTTCAGGCAAGGTCATGCCCAGCCCATGTATACTGCTATCTACTTTGTATTATAAATTACTTCCCTATTACTTCTCCTTCAGGTTAGAGTTAGGGTGTTATACTGATTTTTTAAATTATTTGTGCAGGCAGGTTGTGTTAGCTATGAATTTCATTTCAGGATAGAATAATAAAAGGGTTGATTTTTATTTTAAAGGGATACTGAGAACTACACATCTAAGGAGGCCAAAGTGCCTGGACCAGGTGCTTGCTAACAAGGTCAAATTGTATCTGACGTAAACATCCCACCAAGGAAAGACACGCAGGGACACTGGGATGACCTGAAGCCCAGACTTCACCATCACTCACAGGAGGGCTAGCTCTAGGGTGCCAGGATCTGTACACTGGGAAACTGACAGTCTCCAAATGTGACAGGGAACTGAGCCCACAGCAGGGGACAGCCACAGTCTCTGCCTGACCACCACGCACCCCCATCTGACAGAATGAGCTCCCCAGATGTCCTTTTGAAGAAATGCCCCTGTCGTTTGTTCTTGCTCCGTGTGGCCAGGTGAGGAAAAGCAAGCCACCTCCTTGCTCCAGGGGGCACGTGACAGAGGCCGGGACAACAAGGATAACACATCCCACCAGGAAAATGAGTGAATCCCAGAACTTTCTCGCGAGCTTTCAGGAAGACGCGCTCTCCTTCCTCTGGGTACTGAGGCAACAGGATTTATGCCTATTGATGCCTGGGGGCCCTCTTGTCACCATGAGAGAAGGGCAGGACTGAGAATGAAGCTACAACCAAGAGAAAGAAGGGGAGATACAGAAGGATATAGATCCCGCATGACACCCCCCAGGGTCCCTGGGTCCAGCTGGGCAGAGTGCTACTCTTCTCCAAATTTGTCAGCTACACAAGCCAATCAAGGGCACCTCTTCACAAGCCAGTTTCTGGTGGGTTTCCATCACTTCACATTAAAGGTTCTCACCTCTCCTCTCCCTGCCAAGCTATCAAGTAAGCTTTACCCTCAGGCTGTCTCCTTCGTGGTGGTAAAATGGCTACAGCGGTTCCAACCTCTATACCTCACAGCACGTGTTCCAAAGGGAGCCGCTCCAGCCATCCAACAAGCAAGGACCGTCTTCCTCCAAAGCCCTAGCAAACCTCAACCACAGCTCCATGGCGAGAATTAGACCTCATGCTCATTTCCTGGACTAAATCCAAGTTGGGTCAAACCATGGTTACCTGAACCGATCATTTCAGAAAGGAGATGGAATTATCTTGACCAGATTAGACAGATCAGAGCTGATGCCTAGGTGCTTGGGAGAGTTCAACCCCTACCACCAGCCAAGAGGGAAAAAACTTTTTTTAAACCAAGCCATGTATGGATGTGAGAGTTGGACTATAAAGAAAGCTGAGCACCGAAGAATTGATGCTTTTGAACTGTGGTGCTGGAGAAGGCTCTTGAGAGTCCCTTGGACTGCAAGGAGATCCAACCAGACTGAATATTCACTGGAAGGACTGATGTTGAAGCTGAAACTCCACCTGATGTGAAGAACTGACTCATTGGAGAAGACCCTGATGCTGGGAAAGAGAAAGATTGAAGGCAGGAGGAGAAGGGGACGACAGAGGATGAGATGACTGGATGGCATCACTGACTCAATGGACATGAGTTTGGGTAGACTCCGGGAGTTGGTAATGGACAAGGGAGGCCTGGCGTGCTGTGATTCATGGGGTCGCAACGAGTCGGACACGACTGAGTGACTGAACTGAACTGATGGCTGATTCTCTAGCATGGGAAAAATAAAAGGGATAGCTTTTCAGGAAATGATACAATGTCTACACTACAGCAACTCTTCTAATGGGGGAACCCCACTCTCAGTTCCCTTCCCAACTCTCAGGTCACAACCATAGGCTTTTAGAATCAGGCAGCAAAGCAAATGCTAATCTTCTGAAAGACATACAGACAAAAACTGGATTCCAGTCTCCACTCACTGACTGCAGCTTTGTTTTACATAATGGGTTTGAAACAATCCTCCAGAGCATGTTTAATGACACAGAACTGAACATCAAAATGGACAATCACCAAGAACCTACCGTGAAGCACAGGGAACTCGACTCAATGTCATGTGGCAGCCTGGATGAGGGTCGGGGTGAGAATGGATACTTGTATATATATGGCTGTGTCCCTTCGCTGTTTACCTGAAACTACCACAACACTGTTATTGGCTATATCCCCAATACAAAATAAAAGGTTTAAAGTTTGAAGAAAAAGATTATAATGATCTAAAAATATATTAATAAAATGCTAATGCTGTAAGAAAGAAAACAACAGAACTGAAGGATGGGACATCATGAAAGAATGACAGAAGTCTCCCTTTTTCAGCCTCATGTATGACTCTGCCCTTTTTGCTTTGGGACTTGAGTTCTCGTTGCCAAGGCTTTGCCAGCACGTGGGTTGCTCTCGAGGGACTGCTCACAGCCCAATCATGGTGGCCACGGGATGGAACAAGCTGACTGTCCAGGCCAGCGACATCTGCCCTGCTCTGGAACCCCGGCAGGGCCGTGGTGGGGTTATTTCTGCCAAAGCACAGGGACAGAATGGAGAAGAGGAAGACCCGGCCACGGAAGACTGGGGTAGTGCTGTCCCAGGGTAGGTGTGACAGGCAGCCTCCAGGGTGGCCCCCAAGACCCCTGCTTCTTGGTATTGACATTCATGTGTAGACCCCTTCCATGGTGAACCAGGCTTGAGTTGCGTGACAACAGAATACAGCAGATGTGATCGTATGTCATTTCCGGGATTAGGTCACAAAAATCACAGTGGCTTCTGTGTTGGGTGTGTTCCCTTGCTCTTGGGTTACTCGCCCCAGGAAGTGGGCTGCCAGGTTGTGAGCAACCCTACAGAGCAGTCCACATGGCAGGGAACCAAAGCCTTCTGCCAACAGCCACGTGAGTGAGCTCCAAAGTGGACCCTCCACCCCAGTCAAGCCTTCAGATGACTGCAGCTCTGGTTAACGCTTGACCACAAACTTATGAGAAACCCTGAGCCATTCCCACATTCCCAACTCATGAAAATTGTAGAGGATCCTCAACATTCCCTGTTTTAAGCTGTCAAGTTTGGAGATCATTTATTACACAGCCACAGGTATCTAATACAACAAAAGCAGAGATCGGGACCTCCCTGGTGGTCCAGTGGTTAAGAAACCACCCTACAATGCAGGGGACACCGGTTCGATCCCTGCTTGAGGAACTAAGATCCCACATTCTGTGTAGCAACTAAGCCCATGTGTCACAACTACTGAGCCAGTGCTCCACAACTAGAGAGTCCGTGCACCACAGCGAAAGGGCCCACGTGACACAACAAAGCTCCTGCATGCCTCAACTAAGACCTGATGCAGCCAAACAAAGAAAGAAAGAAACAGGGCAGCAACAAAAATGCCCCCCACAACAACCCCACAACCCTGGCCACTTGCATCCCTCAAAGGTACTTCTGCTCAGTTAAGTGTGTTTTCTTTCTACTCACACCTATGTCAACAGGTTGAGCTTTTTTTTTTTTAACTGAAGTACATACAGCGGATTTACAATGTTGTGTTAGTTTCTGCTATACAGCAAAGTGATTCAGTTATACACATACACACACACACATATATATATACACATTCCTCTTCATGTTCTTTTCCATTTCATATCCTGTTTATCACATGATATGGGAAATAGTTCCCAGTGCTTAAACAGTAGGACCTTGTTGAGCTTGAGATTTCTTACTTCCAGAGGAAGTAAGGCAATCCATTATCCAGGGAGGGAGACTGACTGATCCTGAACTGCTACTGATGATGAAGACTCCGCCCGGGAAGGCGCAGATGCTTGGCGCCACAAAGGCACTGGGCTGCTTATATGACCTTGCTCTTTGTTGAGCCGTGATAGCGTGAAAGGAAAGCCATCAATTTTGAGCAAAATGAATGTGTAATAAGACACTTCGTTTGCTCAGGGATGTTCTCATTTCACAATTCTACACTCAGGGCCAGGCAGATACACATACACCCGAACACGCTTCTTAGCAATACAGCAAAAACAATTTCACTTTCCTGAGTATGAAATAACCTAATTCTTAATTCTTTCTGCACCACTGCCATTAAAATACAACTTTTGATTAGGCAAGGTTTCTTAGTAATAATACAATTACTATCCTAGAGAAAAATGATAATGATAGGTAATGTGTTTGAGCATTTATGAACCCCATTCGTGGAGCTGACATATGGTCTCTCATTTTATCATCTAACCACTCTATGAGGTAGAGTTCTCTTATCTTCATTTTATAGCCAAGGAAACAGAGACAGTTAAGTAACTTGCTCAAGGCCACATAGCTAATAAACAGCAGAGCCATGAATGGACCCCCAGGATCCAACGCCAGAATCAGTACCACCAACCACTAGGTTAAATTACCTGCATTATGAAACCTACCCCCTGGACACACGGGGACCTAGAACAGGGCTGCCTTGGTGCAGCCCTGTGGGCCTCGCCCCCAGCCTGCGACCCTCCACACCCTGCCTGTGACCCATCAATGGCAGCACCCCCAGGCCATCGACCACAGCTGACCATGGGGACCCACCATCTGACAACACGGACAGCCGCTCCTCCTGTGGCCAGAAGCAAGGAGAAACTTCTGACAGCTGGCAGAAGTCTGTCTGCAACGTCAGCAGTTGAGTATTTCAAAGCACGTCCACTGCTCCGTTCGCTTTCGGGCCGTTTTCTCCTGAAGTGTTTGCCCACTTTATCCAACTTCCTTCTACCTGCAAACTTGCAAACACCTTAAACTTTCAGCTGTCTGTGTGTTTAGTCACTAGAGTCGTGTCCAACTCTTTTGTGACCCCAAGGACTGTAGCCCACCAGGCTCCTCTGTCCATGGGATTTCCCAGGTAAGAATACTGGGGTGGGTTTGCCATTTTCTTCTCCAGGGGATCTTCCTGAATCAGGGATCAAACCCACGTCTCCTGCACTGGCAGGCAGATTCCTTACCAATGAGCCACCAGGGAAGCCCAAACTCTCAGCCACCCCACTGTTTAACTGGGAAAACCAGTTTACGGAATAGCATGGTTAAGAAGTTATCTTTTTCTATTTCATTCATGGGCTAAAGAAAATTTACCCCAAAATTATCGTATACTCAAAACACATTTACTGTAAAACACACTCCAATCACTCGCCGCTGCCTATGGACTTTCACACACTTTCCTCAGTGGGCCCTCTCAGGGAAATAAGACCATCCTGTCCATTTCATAAATGAAGAAACACATGCTTGTGTAAGTGAAGCGGTTCAGACCCAACACCCAATCTGCAAGCAATGGAGCAGCAACTCAAGGCTGAGCTGGCTCCTGACACAATAAAGAATGACAGAGGGTGGAAGTCTGTCTGTCTTCAATGATTCAGAACCTGGGTCTCCACAGACTATAGTCTTTACTGAGAACATAAAACACAATCGCACCACGGAACCCTGGTACGGGCAGGTAAGATGGGGGCCAGGTGAGCAAATATCAAATTAGGCACCTGGGACTTGTTTCTGATGCTCTGGATATGTCATTTTCAAATGTGAACACAGGAGAGAAGTTCAAATTAAAATTAAACACAGGGGGACTTCCCAGTGGTCCAGTGGTTAAGAAACTGCCTTCCAAGGCAGGGGACGCAGTTGTGGAGCAACTAAGCCCGTGTGCCACAACTACTCAGCCTACATGCCACAGTGAAGACCCAGCACAGTTAAAAAATTAACAAACATGGGATCACGCTGCCGGCTTTCTGTTAGATACACATAACAATTACATTAGTGTCACTCACAACAGCTGACAGTGCAAGGATGGTAATGCTGCTGCTGTCGAGTTTACTTAACCCTGGGCACCCCCACCGCCCCCCCCACCCCCGCACAAGATAGATGCATCTCCCGGTCTATTTTTAAAGTAGCTTTAAAGAATCCGTATAGTCAAAGCTATGGTTTTTCTAATAGTCATGTAAAGATGTGAAAGTTGGACCATAAAGAAGGCTGAGCTCCAAAGAATTGATGCTTTTGAACTGTGGCGTTGGAGAAGACTCTTGAGAGTCCCTTGGCCTGCAAGGGGATCAGGCCAAGTCAATCCTAAAGGAAATCAACCCTGAATATTCATCGGAAGGGCTGAAGCTGAAGCTCCAATACTTGGGCCACCTGATGCAGAGAGCCGACTCACTGGAAAAGACCCTGATGCTGGGGAAGATTGAAGGCAGGAGGAGACGGGGACAACAGAGGATGAGACGGCTGGATGGCATCACCGACTCAGTAGAGTTCAGCAAACTTTGGGAGATGGTGACGGACAGGGGAGCCTGGCATGCTACAGTCCATGGGGTCGCAAAAAGTCACACATGACTGAGTGACTGAACAACAACAACAAAAGAACAACCAGGTAAAGTGCCTATCTTACATAAAATGGGGAAAAAACTGGAACAACTCAAATGTCCAGCAGTCTGAAATGGTTATTTCATATGGTGCATTAGCTCAATGAAATGCCACATCCAGGCATATAAAAATGGTGACTATGAAGCTTCATTGGTAGAAGAACACAGCCTAGGAAGTGACAGGCTGGAGATTTTAAGTAGAGCCCATAAAAATGTGTTTGCATGTGACAAATTCAGTAAAATCTCATTATGGCAGTTGGAGCTTGGGGGTGGGGGGGTTGCTTTACAGTTTTCTTTAATTAGATATAAACAAAATCATGGAAAAGAAAATAAGATGACTCAACTATAAAGAGGTTCAACCATACTCTGAATTAAAATGAAAAATATTTTGCCAGCACTGCTTTCACCTGTGATTTTATCAAAGACCCCAAAGCTGGATCCGCCAGGGGCAGGGCTGTGCTGGTGGAGACCCAGCCCTCATGGAGCACAGGTTGAAGACCTTTAGCCAACTCAGAAAGCACTGTGGGGACCTTCCCTGGTGGTCCAGCGGCTAAGACTCCACACTCCCAAATGCAGGGGGCCCAGGTTCAGTCCCTGGGCAGGGAACTAGACTCCACAGGCCGCAACTAAGAGTTCACATGCCGCAACTAAGATCAAAGATCTTAGACCCGGCACAGCCAAATAAATAAATTAAACAAATAAATAATAAAAAAAAAAAGAAAAGAAAAACACAATGCTTTGACCCAGCAATTCTACTTCCAGGAACTTCTCTAGCAAATTCACTCATACGAGGACACAATGACAACTGAGAAGGTTATGAGAAGTGGCAAAAGGCTGGAAATGACTCAGATGCCTGGCTGTTGGCACATCGGCCAAGTGAGTCCTGGTGCAGGAGGACAGAGGGGTATCAGGAGCCATTAGAAAGATGGCAGGTCTGTGTACCCAGCGCACGACAGTCTCTAAGCTATGGGGGGAGTAGGGTGTAGAATACAGGACCATTTCTATCAAGGAAGAAAGAGAGGAGAGGAGGGAAATAAGAAGAAGAGAAAGTTCATGTATCTGAATGTTTATATCTGCTCGAGTACACAAGGGGCATCTCTGGGCGGTGACGCTGCCCACCCTCCAGAGGTGAGCCGGGGATCACAGGGTTTAACCATTCGTGACTTTTGTATTTTGAACCATGTGCATACATACTATTTAATACTTACTCAGTATTTAATAAGTTAAAATTTCAGCTGTGTAAGTATTATTTCCATTGGTCACTTTTCTTTAAATTAGTAAGTACTGATCAAAGGTGTGCTTGGGGGTTGACCAACGCCTCCCCCAGCCCCTCTGCCCCCTACCTCGCCAGCGCCTGGACCTTCGTGACGTGCCGCTCCTCCTGCTCGGCCACCTTCCGCTTCAAGGTGTCGACCTCCTGGCGGAGTGCAGCCGAGTGCTCCATCTCGCCGTCAAGCAGGTTCCGCAGCGACCTGGGAAGAGGAGGAGATCCCACCTGTTCAGAGGCTGCCAACCCGCAGTTCACAGAGTCAAGTCCTAGTTCATCCATCTTCCACAAGGCTCTGCAGAAACCGCAGTTCACGTCCATCTCATACAAACTGCTTTGAGGAGCTACCTAATTCTGCTCAAGAGTCTCTGCGTCGTAATTAGGATGAGCCCCGGGGAACCACCAGAGGCCTGGCTCTGAGAGCCTGTGGGTTTGGTGGTTTAAACCGAGGGAAAACAATGAGTTGAGCCAATCCCAGGCAAGCCCCCTCCCAGACATCCCACACTGAGGTGTGCATGCTCAACCGAGACGTTTCAGCCCAGCCACACTACGTATGAGATTAACAAAGGAAGGGCCGCCAGGACAGGCCAAAAAAAACCACCGGAGCCACACACACAGAAGACGGGCTCCAGTTATCTGATGGACAACGGGAGTCTCATTTCTCCTTTGCCCACAATCTCCCACAAAACGCCCTTCACCCTTGCTCCATCGCCACCTCCAGGTTAAAAAAGCATACAGACTGTCCTACGGAGATGAATAACTTGACATTGCGATGAATGTGTTTTATACTATATCTGGAGCATGTTCACCCTCCAAACACATTCGCTTGAATATCTGTCATCTTTGGTCTTAAATAGCAGACAAGACAGCGGCTCTTCCAGAAATAACCACAAGTTACCACCTAGAATTGAGCCAAGCAGGGTTCTTGTGAACCATCTACGGACCTCAAATGGCTATTTCTTGAAAACATTTACTAACTTTGGTGCAGCTGCCTCCTAAATCTAGAGGACACTTGCCATGAGACACCAGACCACAAGCAGTAGTGTCTGAACCATCCCACCTCCACTGCTCACTGAACCTCAGCGCCAAAACAAACATGGCGTGTTTCAATGCTCCTTGAAAGTTTTGAAAAAATTCCCCTCTTGGGGCCTGGAAAGCACCCCCAACACAAACTGGGTGTGATTTTTTTTCTTCTCTCGCTGGGAAGGAAAAGAAATGACCTGACAGTGACTATTGTTCTTTACAACGTAAGACAAAACCTGTGGTTTTTTCCAAGATAATGGCTCCAGCTGGAAAAAGGAAAAAGCATCCTACAAAGTCCACAGCCTGGCACTGAGATTTACTTTCACTGGAAAAATCACACTGTCTGAAGACTCCTTTTTAAAAACACTTGTTTTTCCAAATCACATTTGTTTGCTCTTGTGTGTTTCCATAAAGGATGAGGGAGAAGCTTGTCAAGCAGGGCCCAAAACAAATTTTAAAAAGGAGAATCAAAATGCACATCCCCAGGGACACAATTCCTGCTCAGGGTGCAAGCAAAAGAGGGTGGCATGAGCGTGTGCACACGCATACACACACACACACACACCTGCTCCCTGACCCCCAGGCCAGCAGATCTGTGCTCACAGAGGCTCTGCAGATAAACGCAGGCAGAGACCCCCAGGCCAGCAGACTCGTCCTCACAGAGGCTCTGCAGATAATCGCAGGCAGATCCCTCTACTGACCAGCCTGTAGCCCAGACAAGGTCCCGGCATTGGAGCGGCTCACATTTGGGCAGCCAGATGGTAGCAACACGGCTAACGGCTGTCTGGTATCCAGCCCTGGTTTCAACCAGGAATCAAAATGAATAAAACCCTTTGGCCTCTCAGTGTGTGCAACAGGGCTTTGGGGAAAATCAAAAGATTCAATACACCATCTTGCTATAGAGATCCCTGACTTGAGAAAATGTTAAGTACACCAGTGCTTGTAATGTGGCGGGCAGAACCTCAATGAAAGGTTAGCTGCCACTTAAGGGGGGCTCAGGGTGACAACTATGAGGATGGAGCTTCATTCTGAGGTAAAGAAAATGTTCTAAAATTGACTGTGGTGAGATGGTTGCACATATCTGTGAATACACTAAAAGCCACTGAACACTTTAAATAGATTTTATGTTGTATATGATATTTAAGTTATATCATATAATTTATGAATTATATGATATGTGAATTATATCTCAAAGGCTGTTTTTTAAAAAAGGAATTAAAAAATTAAAAAGACTGCTTTACAAATTCTCAGTTTGTTCTAACATAGTGCATGATCATTTCATTCCTTATTAACACTCAAGCCACATTATATATACTAAGGTGATACACCCCAGAATGGATACATGTATATATACAGCTGACTCCCTTTGCTGTTCACCAGAAGCTATCACAACACTGTCAGTTGGTTCTACTCTAACATACAATAAAAAGTTGAAAAAATTAAGTAGTACATCTCAGACCGAAAAATCAGAAATCACTGGTCACAATTCTGCCCCTGAAGCAAAACTTCCTTCACGGTGATCTTCTCTCTGCCCCAGAGGTAGGATTTCCATGAAGGAGCTGCCCCTCCAGCCCCAGAACTGGATACCTGTTCTCTTCTTCTAGTTCGTCTTTCCTGTTCATCATGGCCACGATGGCTTGTCGCAGTTCACCTAAGGGAAGAAAGCCAAGTCCAAATTAACCAGCAGATCCCGCCTGCTACACCGCCCCTCACCGGTCTGGATTATGTGCTATTTAGGGCCACTTGTCTAGACGAGTTCCCTTTTCCCTTTCAAAAATAATTCCTATACAGTCTAGGAGACCCAGTGGGCTCAGTCAATCACTCTTATTAGCCACACAAAATCCAAAGGCAGGGCAGGATGAGAATAAATGTAGAGGCGTTTCCTTGGTGAACATAACCAGCCGCTAAGGAAGTTACAGACTGGTGATTTCTGAGTGCTTTTCCAAGTCCCTGCTACCGGACGGCGTCTACTTTGAACGCTGATATATTCCCAGTTAGAGTCAGTTATCAACCACAGGTCAGAGAGCAGATCTCAAGGCAACTGACTTGATGCTCCTGCATGTTCAGTCATGTCCGACTCTTTGCAACCCCGTGGACTATAGCTCACCAGGCTCCTCTGTCCATGGGATTCTCCAGGCAAGTACACTGGAGTGGGTTGCCATTTCTTCCTCCAGAGGATCTTTCTGATCCAGGGGATCTTCCTGACCCAGGGGTCGAACCCACATCTCCTGCATCTCCTGCATTGGCAAGCGGATTCTTTACCACTGAACCACGTGGGAAGCCCCACTGCCTCCATACTGACACAGACATACTCAAGGTTACTAAGAGATCTGGTATTCCTGCGCTGATTCCCATATACTGTGAAGGGGGACAGGGGCCCCTCCAATACACAGTTCATAATTACTTGCAGGAGCAGCTCTCCTGACATCTTCAATATGGGAAGGCAATTCAGTGGTAGAGAATCACACCTTTAAATTCAATAAGCATCCAAGTTTTCCATCTACATCAAGCTTACCTGTTGTCACAGTCCACCCACGGAGGACTGTGTACCATAACACTCAGATCTCAAGCCCAAGAACTTGTGAATTTCCCCTGGAAAGCCAGTTTTATTTTTTTCCTCCTAACCAACCCTCTTGGAACTGGCTACAAAGAAACTCACAGCCAAAGTCACACATCCAGAGAGACCCTTTGGCCATGTGGCCACCACAACATGCCCCAACCCTCCCTCTGACCACCAAACTGTCTTTCCACCTGGGGCCAATTTACATATAACCCATCTCGCTCTATTTTTTAATCTGTTTCAATATGCTGCTTTCAAGTCTTCTTTTGGAAAGAAGTATGGTTTGTTGGTATTCTCTTTTTAGCTAAAATTCAAACCCTTCTACTTGTCAAGCTCTGTTCAAAGCCCACACTGGTGTTATCTCGTCTACTCCTTTACACACACCTAAGAAACACTACCCCACGTTGTTGGGGTACAAATGGATTGGGAAGGAGGAGGAAATGGGGGAGGGCGAGGACAAGATAAATAGGTGGTCCCTCTGTCCCCTTATACCCAGGGTGCCTAGGCAGAAAGAGGCCCAAAGACACTGAGGCAAGAAATGCGTCCCAGGACCCACGCTGTCCACAGGCGGCCACAGAGGGGGCGGAAGCCCACCATCCAGGTCTCAGAGGAAGGAAGGGAAGGATGAGGAATCACGAGAGCTCCTGCTCAGCCTCTGGGTCAAAAAATAGGCCCTCCCCTGTCTTTTCTGGCCCAGAACAGCCACGTGAGCATCACAAGGACACAGCTAGGAGGTCGAGGCCCCGGCTTCCCCATCACACCTGTAACAGTGTGAAACCTGTGAGTCCCATGGTGAGAAACCAGGCCACCTAAGGCGCTGGTGAGGGTCTGAGGGGTCCCTCTCCTGGGGTCAACCAAGGTGTTGCCAAGGAAGATTTGCAATTCACTGGGTCGATGCAAACTTACTGAGCACCTACAAGGTCCAAGAGCTGCTCTTGGCGCTGTGGGTAAAGAGGGAACAGAGAAGACCAAAATCTCTGCCTGCAGGAGGCAGGCCCCCTCCCTAGGAGGGGAGACACACCAATCAGCACGGAACAGATGGGACAACGAGACATGCTGGGAGGAAAGCCAGGTGGGGTGCAGAGACAGGTGGTGGGGAGGGCTGTACTGTGAAGGCCTCTCTGGGGGCCCCAGGGGAGAGAGGGAGCCAGTGTGCTGCTGGATGGAGGGAAACATTCCATGTGGCACAAGGCACATGCAAAGGCCCTGGGGCAGGCGTGAGTTGGGTCACACAAGGAAGGCAAGGTGAGCAAGGAAGGGTCACGTGGTCTGGCCCTCAGGGAGCTTGGAGACTTGAGGATTTGATGACAACTCCAGCGCCCATCAGGCAAGGGCCCCGTGTACACAGTCTTGCTGGTGCCACAGAATGACTCTCCAGGAAGTGGTCTCCCAGGCCCTTCTACAAGCCTTTAGCCAGGCTCAGAGAGAAGAGGTAAAGTCACAGCTGGCGTCCAAATTTGTACAATTCCAACCTCTGCATTTGACCCCAATAACTAGTGGTAATCACCACCACTCACTTGCAGCAATTAAGAACTACTATTTCAGCAAAATATCACAGTGATATTAAGGCAGAAGAACTAACCTGAGATGTCATGAAATAAGCTGTGCAAACATGCACCTTTCCACGTCAGAGCCAGGATGGAAGCCAAGGCATCCTACCAGCAGGAGAGGAGACCCCAGCCCCACGGGACGTGGTATGCTGGGTCCAGAACCAGGGCCGCTGATGCTGGGAAAGACGGAAGGCAAAAGGAGAAGAGGGCAGCAGAGGATGACATGTTTGGACAATATCTCCAAGTCAATGGACGTGAACTTGGGCAAACTTTGGAAGATAGTGAGGGACTAGGAGGCCTGGCGTGCTGCAGTCCATGGGGTCACAGAGTCGGACGCGACTGAGCAACTGAACATCAACAACACAAGCATCTACTGAGCACCTGCCTGCTGGCTACAAGGCCCCTTCTCAAGGAGAGAGCCAGGCTCCCGACTTACCTAAGGGAGGAGTGGCCTTAACAGAGTATTTCTTAATGGAGGACAAGCACACACAAAGTCACATGTGCCCACTAGGAGACAGAGTCTATTTGACTTTGCATGCTGAACACGACCAGGTAATGAGGACTCTGGCTCTCAGCCTTGAACCAGGGTCTCAGCCTCTCTGAGCCTTTCTCTTGGGGGTGAACAGCACCCACCTTCCCACCTCTCTGGAGTGCTATAACCTTCAGAGGAGAAACCAGGCAAGGCGGTGCTGAGTAAAGACACTGCCTCTCGCAAGCAGCAGCAGAGAATACTAACGCTTTAGAAGAACTTGACATGACACTAGATTTCACACTTTTATGGTAACTGAAAACACTGGCAAATCTGTAAAGATAAAAACAAGCTGGTAATCTAATTCCATGACACCATAGCCATGGGGGGAAAAAAATCAAGACTTAATACATCACTGAAGACCAGCTGGGTGATATCTCTTTGGCTCTTATCTTCAAGAAACCCAGAGCAGGGGGCAAGGCTGCAGCCAGGTGCTGGAGACCCAGGCTTGGGAAGCTGCTCCTTCACTCCAAGACTTGTGTGACATCTGAGTCTTCTTATGAGGACTTCTGGAGGTCTCAACTGCCCCATGCATCTTATAGAAGCAAAGGACTGGATATGTTGTTGTTTATCGTTGCAACATGAGGTTAGAAGAAGTGATATCTTTTATTTTTTCTTCACAGACTATTTTATAAAGCAGTTTTAGGTTCACAGCAAAATGAAGAGGAAGGTACGTAGGTTCCCCCATCTACCAGCAGCCCCTGCTCACGCACAGCCTCCCTCATTACCAACACCCACCAGCAGAGCCGGACGTTTGTTACAAATGATGAACCCACACTGACACATCACAATCACCACTGTTACATCAGGCTTCACCCGTGGGGTTGCATGTTCCCTGCGTCTGGAAATCTGTACGGCGACATGAATCCACCGTGACAGTATCATCACAGTTTCACTGCTCTAAACATCCTCTGTGCTCCGCCCGCTCATCTCCCTCCCCACCAAGCCCTGCTGAAATCTCCTCTTAATCAAAGGGATCACACCAGCCTTCTGATCCGCAGTGTCACGTGCCTGCCTCATTTACAGTAAAGAGCCACGTGCCCTGGACATAAGCGGGACGAGAGCTCAGCAGGGCACACATGCCTGGTGCAGACACACCCACGGCCAAGGCGCCTGGCACCCTGGACCCAGCAGGGCAGGAACCTCGAGTTCTGGGGCCCTTGGTCCCTCGGCTGTGCCAAGCTTCTCCTAGAGGGAGCGGCTCACCACCCACAGGCACAATCCTTATGCTGAGATGCTGGTGTCCCACCCCCGCCTGGTGTCACCAACCTCTTTACCCGGCCTCACCTGCGGACCATGATCCGCTTGGGCCAGCAGCCTGAGCCAGCCTCCCTGAGGGACGCCCTCCAGTGATGGGGCTGCACTGTTTTGTCCCTCCCCCCAAATGCGAGCGCCTCTCCCTGAATAAGACGCAAGCCCAACGGCGTGAGAACACTTCACCCAAGATCTCCCTCCTCATGGATGTTAAAGGCCATGTCCGATCACAATGTCGTCGCATACCAGGTCTCTGGAACTGACCCCTCTGGCTGGCCTGAAGCTTGACACCCAGTGAAGAGCATCTCCCCACTCCCTCCTGCCCCAGCCCTGGCAACCACCTTTCCACTCTCTGCATCTCAGAGTTCGACCACTAGATTCCTCATATAAGTGGAATTACGTGGTGTTTGTCCTTCTGGATCCAGCTTATCTTACTTAACATTATGTCCTCCAGGTTCATCCATGTTGTCACCTGTGGTAGGAATGCCTTCCTTTTTAAGGCTGAATAACATTCCAACACATTGTTGTTTCATGGATTTCCTCATGTTCACCACCACCCCCCAATCCTGATCTGATGAAACTCATCTATTCAGGCCAGGATGAAAAAGACACCTCAACCAAGAAGCCCACCATGATTCCCCTACCCCGCAGCAAGCTGCAGAGTGTGCAACAGCTAACTGCCTCTGTCTCTCGCAATCACCTCACAACTTCTTTAAGGTACACAGCATAACATGCATCTGGGGTCCCCAGAGCTCTCACATGCCAGGCGCTCGTGCATGTGTGTGCATGCTCAGCCACTCGGTCATGTCTGACTCTCTGCGACCCCCTGGACTATAGCCCACCAGGCTCCTCTGTCCATCGGATTGCCCAGGCAAGAATACTGGAGTGGGTTGCCATTTCCTTCTCCAGGGGATCTTCCCAATCTAGGGATTAAACCCGTATCTCCTGCATTGGCAGGTGCATTCTTTACCGCAGAGCCATCTGAGAGGCCCACCAGGCATTTGGTCAAGGTTTATGGAAATTAAGTGATGCAGAGAGATGATTTCTACCTGAGCAAAATTCTGAAATGGAGAACAAAGGTACCAGCTGTCAGGTGGCGGGCACGCCTTCGTCTAGTGACACATGGGCTGAAGCCTTGTTTCATTTCTCACCTGATGAGGACACTCAGAAACACAGAGCAGGGACCCATGTGAAACAAGTCAAGCTGCCTGCAGGGCCCCAAGTCACCTGCCAAACCCTCTCTAAGGACAAAGACTGTGGATACTGTCCTGAGCAGGTCCAAGAGCTAGAGAGAGATAAAGGGCTTCAGCGGAGACCTGCCGAGGGCAAGAAGGTCAGGTAGAGGGGGCAGTGGTTCCAATAGCTTCCATTCCAACAACAGGAGCAGGACCCAGGGAAGGTTGCTACCACCAGGCCCTGGAGCTAGGGAGATCTGTGTTCAAGCCCCAGCTCAGCCATCAAACTGCTGGGTAACCTGGTACGTGAAATACGAAAGAGGAATTCCCTGAAGGATGTAAGAGTAAATTAAAGCTCCCTGGGGGTGTCTGCAAAGCAGCAAATGCAAGGAGGTGGTTCAGGGTCCTGGCTTTCAGAGCATGATCTCTAGAGTCAGGTCCTAGGTTCAAATTCTGCCTCTGTAGCTGGGTAACCTTGGGCAAGTCACCCACCCTCTCTGAGCACTGATTCCTTTGTCTATAAATGGGATCTTTTCGGTCACTACCTCACACAAGCATTATAACAACTCAACGCCCAGCACAGAGAAAGCATTCAGTAAACGTTACTGATAACCATAAATGAGTGCCTGTCCCTTCCACAGCAGGGACAGAAAGACGGGGACAAGGTAGCAGTGACTGCCCAAGCATGGCTGGATTCGGCTGGGCACATTTTCAGGAGTCACAGGGTTTACTGAGTTCCTGTGGACCTCAACCTTGGGAAATGAAAAGGAATTCTTTTAAAGTGGTCTATGCCTTAGGGCAGCAGACTAGATAATAGAATTTTATGAGCCATCAAACCAGCTCAGCAAGGGCAACGTGGGAAATCAGGCCGGAAGAGTGAGATGTCAGTTAGGGGACTGCAGAAGTAAGGTCGGGGGTCTGGGCTTTTAGCACGGCATGTCCAGGCGGCTCAGTGGTAAAGAATCCACCTGCCAATGTAGGAGATGCGGGTTCGATCCCTGGATCGGGAAGATCCCCTGGAGCAGGAAATGGCAACCCACTTCAGTATTCTCACCTGGGAAATCCCAGGGTCAGAGGAGCCTGACGGGCTACTGTCCATGGGGTTGCAAAGAGTCAGACATGACTTAGCAACTGAACAAAAACAGTGTGGGGATCCCGAATACTGCCACTCAGAATTATGCAGCTGAAAAGTGTACAGTCTGTGGGGAAAAGAAAATTGGAGAAGGAAGGGTTTCCCAGGAGGATCTAGAAAACATGAATGCCCTCTGGGCAAAGAACAGCCATGACTAGCTGCAATGAGACATCTTGACCACAAGTGCACTTTGCAGGGGCCACAACTGGTCCACACGGAAGCCACAGAAGCAGGAGGATGAGCATCGCTGCTGAGCCACAACTTCCTCCCATCATAACCCTTCCCTCCCTGGTCCCGCATGCTGTGTACCCCCAGACACAGGTCCTATGTCGGCACCAACATCTAAATGACAGAGGACACAAACACAGGTCCAGCAGGACTCTGGCACCGTGAATCTCTCAAAAAAGATTGTGCCCTTAGTCTTGCCTAAATTACCGTAACAGAGCACTCCTGGTGACGGTGAAAAAGGTAACAGCCTGAGAGCAGGCATCCCCCCTCCAGAAAAAAAAAAAAATCACTCTTCTGACAGACTTCAACTTCATATGGGCATCCCAGGTGGCACAGTGGTAAAGAACCCACCTGACAATGCAGGAGATACAAGAGACCCGGGTTCAATCCCTGGGTCAGGAAGATCCCCCGGAGAAAGAAATGGCAACCCACTCCAGTATTCTTGCCTGGGAAACATCATGGACAGAGGAGCCTGGTGGGGTACAGTCTATGGGGTCACAAAGAGTCAGACACAACTAAGCAAATGAGCATATACACACACAACTTTATATGCATTCACTTTGCTGACTTTTCTGGGATGGGTAACGCCAAGGGGTTGATTTCCCCACATCATGTAAACAATCTACTTTCTCCAAGCTCAGGAACACGCATCGGCAGAAGTGCTGCCTAGCTTGTCATTTTCTCTCCTCTCCAGGCACCCGCATCCCATGATTTGTTTAGTCTCTATCATGGTGATTCCTTTCGTCTTCATTACCTGCCACCGCACGTGTTTCGAGGGACAGCAGCACAGTCTTTCTGCAGCCTCTGCAGAGCCCGGCTGAGTCAGGGGCTCTCTCTCCTAAGGCTGGAGGGCAAAGAATAATCTATCAAGAAACTGGTTTCATGCTTGGCTTCGGAGAACTGAACAGCAAATCCAGTCAAAAACACAGGGAGAACGTTAACCACGGGAAATCAGTCTGGGTTAAACAGCATTTGGAATCACTGTGGAAAGGATAGCTGTTTAGTCGCTCAGTCATGTCTGACTCTTTGCGACCCCATGGACTGTAGCCCACCAGGCTCCTCTGTCCCTGCAATTGTCCAGGCAGGAATACAGGAGTGGGTTGCCATTTCCTTCTCCAGGGCACCTTCCCGACCCAGAGATCAAACCTGCGTCTCCTGTATTGGCAGGCGAACTCTTTAACCGCTGAGTCACCTGGAAAGCAAAAAGGATGAATTGGTCCATAAATGTTGCCGGGGAAGGGAACCATTTTGGGAGCAAGAAACAAGACTTAAATCTCTGTTGCTACTACATATCAATATAAAGTTCAGAAAGAGTAATTTAAATACGTGAAATGCAGCAATAAAAACAGTATAAATATGGAAACATTTACGCCACCTTGCAGCAACAGCGGCCCATCTCAGTATGCAAGCAAAGAACAAGTCAATTAAGGAAATGATAGTTTTGTTTCTTTAACTTTTGTACCTTGAAGGCCAATCTGACAGAAAACTGGTCCATTGTGGAAACTAAGCTCAAGGCAGCGAACAGGCAGAGCAGGTTTTCTAATCAAGCCCCAGATCCCACCAGTCTCCTGGGCCCCTTCTCCCTCTCCATTTCCGCAGCTGGAAACGGCCAGTTGCTGTCCGTTCTCAAACTGTCTGTCCTGCGGTCAGGCCATGGCGGTAGAACTGAGCTATAGGGATGCAGTCTGCAAGGCCGCACAGCCTAAACCATTGACCATCAGGCCTTTACAGAAAAGATGAAGAGAAGCTCCCAGGAGCTCCTGCCCCCACTCCCCACCACAGCCTTCTCCTACGCGGGCCCTCTGCAGCTAGTGTGCAACCTGCCAGACACGGCATCGATGGTGGGGCCCAATGGCTGGAACTGTTCACAGACTGCTCATAGGTGCAACACAGCCGGGACCCACTGCTGTCTTAGACACTGCGGATCCCTCTTGCCTCTTCACCGGTCCCCTTGGCTTCACCTCCGTCCCTGTGGCGGGCCCGGCTCAGCCTCCTGCCCTACATCATCATCTACCTACGACGGTTCCCTGGAGGTGAGCCAGCCGAGGGCCTGGGCCACACACGGGCTTGGAGCTCTGGGCATCCGCAGGCTGAAGGCAGTGCTGAGACCCAGGGTGGCTGGCCGACTCTGATAGACTTCCGAAAGTTCGGGATGGGCCACCGTCTCCGATCAGGGATACAGGAGGATGGGAGCAGAGGCGCCTGGCCTGAGCGCCAACAGTTCTAAATTGTTCCACCAGGAACTGCCTGCTGAGAGCTTAGCCGAGGACAGAGCGCTGGGCCCAGCTAGTCGCCAGGTGCAGGGACCCCGCCAGGGACACGTGAGATGCAAGCCCCAGACAGAAGCCCAAAGAGAAAAGCCAATAAAGCCCCTCAGGGAGGGGCAAGACCACTCAATGCAGAGAGAAGGCTGAGTTTTGGCCAAGTGGCTGGCATCAGAGATATCACGCGTGCCCTGCAGCCTGACAATGGGACAAAGCCACAGGGGAACCCAGACTCTGAGCAGAATCCCTGATGAGCTGGTGAACTCACCATTGGCCAGCCTGGTCTCTGGCCGTACTAATACTGCCAAGACAGCTCTCTGGGATCGGCCGGCAGAGACTGAGCAGCTCCAGGAATGAGGCAGGCAGGCAGGAACCCAGCAGCCAGGCTGCCGGGAGCCCCCATAGCCTCCCCCTGCTGTTCTCACCTGAGAGGTTCTGAGTTCCAGCCCAACAAGCCAAGGAGAGCTCGCGGCCCTTACTCTCCCTAAGCCCCACCGCACCTGGTACATTCTCACCTCCATGAACGCTCCACCCAGCAGGACTGACCCGTCCTTCTGCAGGCGTGGCTGGCAGAGCCCCGCCCCCGAGCCTGTGAGGCCCCTGAGAGCACGGACCCCGGGCCCAGCACCCACGAGACTGTGGGAGCGAATCCAAGGCCGGATGAATAAGCGGGTCATTAATCATGAGTGAGTGACTGACTGACGCCCACTGCTAGAATCTGCCCCTCACCTCCTGGAACCCAGCACGGGATGGGCCAGGCAGGAATGTCAAGCACGTTTAATAAGTTCAAGGCCTCACTTAGAGGAACTACCTACCAGCTCACGGCTGCAATTTCCTGCCCCAGTGACAGGGATTCAGACTCACTTTTTCCCAATAGGTGGCTCATGAATGGATACACATAGGAAGGAAGAGATGGATTCTTATATATTGTGACCACGACCTAGAACTGGGCGAGCCTGCAAAACCACTCCCCCGCCCCTGTCGACACACAAAACCCCCGACTTGAAACAGTTGAGCAGAGCAGGCGCCAGCCACCAGCGGCCAAGCAGCCGAATGGAAAAGACACTACCGGGAATGCTCCACTCACACAGTGAGGGTGGGCGTCACAGGCTGCTTGAACAGTGACTTTAAGGGAGGGGAAGCGAGCCTTCCCACCTCCAGCCAACAAAGGCCTTCCAGGAGGGAAACTGTCCTGAGATCAACTGATCTTTAATTCCCTTTTCAAGATTAAAGGGAGAAAACTGGATGGCTGTAGCTAGACATCTGGGTGTGTGCACACACGTGCAAGCGTACGCACGCACTCGCTCCCATATACATAGATCTGGGTAATAATTCTTTGGCTTTACATAGCATCTTTTTTCAAAGACCTCAAAGAGCCTTTACAAACACTCCCCTGGGGCCCGTACGTGGTGATATTTAAAGAGAGGGCTCCTGAGGGCATATGCACAGAAATAAACAGTGAGTGCTCTTCTGTGGATATATACTTAACCTACGCTGCCATTCTCCAAACTTGAAACTGCTTTTTATATCTTTTTCTGACTACCCACTCCCGTTCCTTTTATCTCTAAAAGAAAGGATGAACTATATTGAGCTCCAAAACATAACTTTTTAAATCGATCTCAGGCCCATTCGAGCTCTTTGTTCTGTTTCTCCTTCCTGCCTCCCCTTTTCCCCTGCCCACCCAAAGTTTCCGCTTTGCAGTTTGTTATGATGAAAAAATTAAAATGCCTCAGGATATGTTCCCAGTGTTCAGATGGCCGGTGGCTGCTATGCGTTGTTTCCTGTATACCCAGCAAGGCGAAAAGCACTTGAAATACACAATCTCACTGAATTCTCACCACCTCCCTGAGAAGCAAAGTGTACTACGCCCGTTATGTGAATGAGGAAACGGAGGCCCAGAGAAGGGAAGGGTCTTGCCCCAGGCCACACCACCAGAAGGTGGCGGGGCAAGGACCCAGCCTGGTTAGGTCCCCTGGGAAGCCGTCCCTGAACTGAGCTGGCAGCAGCACCAGGCCTCGCCATCCCCTAGGACGGAGCGCACACCCTTCAAGACTCAACCAGCTCCCAGCGTACAGCCTCCAGCAACTCTCCCAGCCTTCCTTTGCCCTCCCCAGGAAAATCAGGAATCTGATGAAATTCTGTCCCCTAAGCCCTTACCCCACCCCCACTTTAAAACGTTTCTACACAATCTGGAAATGAGAAGAAAAGGTTTGAGGAATCCATGCAAACAGAATGAAAACTACAAGGAAATCACAAAAGAAACGTATCTTTCAATGTCTTGATAAAGTTCAATAACTTGATAAAGTTTCAATATCTTGATAAATTTTTGTGAACTTCTCCATATGTGTGATGGTGGGTTTTCTCACTGGTGTGTGTGCACTCTCACACACACAAGTGCAGGCACACACACACGCGCATACACATACTGTTTCTTTACAGTGACTTGGAAAGCAAGTTGTTTAGGCAGGGGTCCCCAAAGTAGACACAGACAGACCAAAAAGTAATAGCAGTGGAGGCTATAAGGGGCTCGGGGGGAAGCAGGGACCTTGGGTAGCGGGCAGACATGCTCAGCCAGGTGCCAGCCCTGCCTCCAGCCCACTGTCCCCCATGGGGACACAGCCCGGCTGGAAGAAACCAACATCCACATTCTTACACAAATCTGATTTTATGTATCTTATCTGTATGTATCTTTATGTTCTTACACAAATCTGATTTTAAATGCTGTTAACAAAGATTTTTTCCAGGCTGGGCCAACAGACGACAGCTCTGGGACCCCACTTTGAGACCCCCATTCCGGAAGTTTGAGTTCCCGACCCATCATTTTGAAAATGTCAAGATGAGTAGCAAGCAGCGCACGGCCATTTCTGAAAAGTCAGCCTTCCGTTCCACGTCAAAGAATGTCAGAAGTGTAGAGTCTGAGGGGGCGCTAATGGAGGCAGAGATCGCCAGGAGACTGAGAGAATGGGCAGGGGCTGCACATAATCCGCCTCCAAAAGCAATTCCTCAAGAACCTCCGAGTGATTCACTTGGGGACCAAAAAGCGTCCAGGCACGCCTGCCCCCATCAGAAAGGCCCAGAAAAGACAGCACCTGAGAACACGAAATTGTCAGAAGGTCAGAAAGAGTAAAGGGGGAGGAGCGGATCTCCTTGATTGAATAATTTCATGCTTTTCAAAATCTTTTTCTATATCAAGGAGTCAAAAGTCCTACATTCATTCTCTGAAAATTAAAAAAAAAGAAAAAACACAGCTCTGGTACATCATTTAGCTTTAAGGAGGTATTCGCCAAAAGAACTAAAATCAGAAAACTAAAGAGAAATTGCTCTTTGAGACCCCAGGCTGAAGATGACTCAGCATGGCAGAAAGGGCAGCAGTTATCATTCAAAAGCTCCTACTGTGGGCCAGGTGTCATCCAGAGAGCTTCACAGACGTTACCTCAAACACTCCTCCCAACAAGCACAGGCCACCACTGTTCCTATTTTTCAGGTGCACAAACCAAGGCCTGGAGAGGTCGAACAATCTGCTCAGTGACACACAGCTAGGAAGCTGGGGCGTCTGCCAGGCCTAGAGCCTGCTCTTCACCATTCAGCTGCAGAGCCAGCTGGGTGGGGCACCTCTGTCCTTGGTCCTGAACAAGCACAATTGGTTTCTCTGGGGAAATCTGCAGAAGTTCCCCCTTGGGGGAAAGGGAGCTGATACCTGTACCCCAAATTCAGACAATCCCTGTTAACTATTCCAGCCTTGCCCCATCCATGGCACCGTGAGTGTTAACAGGGACAGAGCATCCCCCAGAGAAGACATGGGGTTTCAGGGTGATGGGAAGACCTGAAAGGGAAAAGTCGATGGACAGGAGAAGACAGGGCCTCAGGGTCTAGTACCCCTCTGCGTGTGGCAATTTTTCATCCACTACCAACCTTGAAGCATGGGTCTGACCTTGGCTGTACTAAAGGAACCAAGTTTCTTATTTCATAGAACTGGTGGTGTCAGCCCCCTGCTTTATAGGTGGAAAAACCAAGATGGGAAATGACTTTCCTAACAGCTGCTAAGGGACCCAGGCCATGTGCCAGACACTAGGTGAAACTGTTCGTAAATCGTCTCCTTAAGCCCTCCAAACAGCCCCACAAAGCAGGTGCTTGAATCAAATCTATTTGTATAAATAAAAAAAACAGACACAGATATTAGAATAAAAGATATTTGACACCATGACCACCCCCTAATCATACCTACCACTCTACACTCTTCCCCCAGCCCCACGGTGGGGTAGAAAGAGGAGGCTAGGGCCCCATGCCACCCTGTATTTTACCACTCCCCACCCCCGCCCCCCCAAATAATCAACATTCTCAAGGTTTTCATTAAAGAACCAAGCCTCAGTGGGTTTGGGCAGAGTCAGCTTGGCCAGAGGTCACAGACATGCGCCTCCTCATCACCCCATTTTCAGCCCTCAGGAGGAGCCCTGGAGACCACCTGAGTCTGGGGGTCTAGGCAGCCTCAATGCCACAGGCATCCTGAATGCTTCTGGTCTGGGGCAACCACATTCCCATTCTTAAGTCAGTTTGAGCTGGTTTCTGCCACCTTTGACCAAAGCAATCACCCCTCACTTGCTGCACCTGGGAACCCACAGGAGGTGTCCCTGGCCACCATGCCACACATGCGGCCAGCAAGCTGGGAGACAGAGGACAAGAAAATAGCATAAGCAGAGATGCGCCATGTGATGACAAGGAACAGATAAGGATCCCAGGTCCACGGTCGGTCCAGCCGCAAGCTGGCAGGATGCGTTTGGCACATCACACACACTTTGGGTCTGAGACGTTCGGTCTGTAAAATGAGGAGATTAGACGAGTTGACCCTATGGAACCCTCCTGGCTCCGAGATTCTGGGATCATCAGCGAGAATTGAGCCTTCCTGCATGTTTCTGGCTCCTGCAAGCAAACGGGGAGCACCGAGCTTCCCCCACCGTCTGTTCCACCCGCTGGCTGCCTGCGCTTGGCTGGGCTGCTAACTGCAACCAGCAGAAACAGGCCTCTGACCTGTTTAAGGCCCCCAGGTCCGCCCAGGGCGCAGTAACATCAGCCCCCACTGAGACCGGGCTCCCACACAGCATGGTGGTGGGGTTAACTGACAGGCAGGAAGACTAACTGCAGGTGAAATGTGCGTAAATAATTGGGACATCCACGGCAGAGCTTCCGTCTGCCCTCAGGCAGTGGCACCATGCGTGTGGGCAATTGTCAAACAGACCCACGCACATAATGTGCAATTAACTAGAAGCACACAGCTATCGAGAGGGCTCAGGTAGACCTCACGCCAGACGCAGTCACGCTGACTCTACGCTGCCCTGCTCCACGCTTGGACGCTTTGAGGTCTGCTGCACAGAACAGGAACTCCCTGTGGCCAAGGTGGAGTGGGTTCCAGTCCCAGCTCTGCCACCAACCTCCTGTGCAGCCGTGCGCGTGTCGCTCACCATCTCTGAACCTGCCTCCCCCACCTCTGAAATGGACGTGATGGCAGCTCATCCACCTCCAAAGTTACAGAGGGGGAGGGAGCACGCGGAGCTCGGTCAGTGAAAGGTGAGCTGATGTCTGGCTGAGCCCCTGAAGCCGCCTCCTCAGTCATGAGCGAGAGGGAAGGGAGGCAGAACGATGCTCCCAAGTCTCACAGTGAGGCCCGGAAAGGCAGAGTGATCACCTCAAGACACAGCAGGACATGAGTGGCTGAGAAACGACGCACGTGCTGGACTCTCCCGATGCCGAGGCCACCACGCTGTCTCTGGGCGTCCCACGTCCTCCACTGCTGCCCAGTGCCACACACACTCTCCGAGCACCCTGGGGGCTCAGGAGCAGAGGTGACCTTTAACCTTGGACAAGATATGAGTCCCACCCATGTCAAGCTGCCCTCAGTGCAGGTCCTGTGCGTGCTCAGCCACTCAGTCATGTCCAATTCTTTGTGATCCTGGACTGTAGCCCGCCAGGCTCCTCTGTCCATGGGATTGTCCAGGCAAGAATACTGGAGTGGGCTGCCATTTCCAGGAATCGAACCTGCATCTCCTGCATTGGCAGGCAAATTCTTTACCACTGAACTATCTGGGGAAGCCCTCAGTGCAGGTAAGGAGACGCATAAGCTCAGAGCCACCCCACCGGAGGAGGAATATCGCTGGGGACTGACCCAGCAGGGCCTTTCACAGTCAGGATTTAACACTTCACTCCAACGACACCTTGAAAACCCAGCTCAGCTGTCCTTTCCCGAAGGAGGCATTCTGGACTCCATCAAATGAAGTTAATTCCTCTCCTTGGGGTGCCCTAGGGCCTCAGCCTTACCTTTCACAACCTCCCCTGCCACATGGAGAGTTCTGTGTGAGCAGGAATGAGCCTGTCACCTCAGACTTTCCCTCCACCCAAAGCCTGGCGCTTTGCCTGCAGGTAGAGGGACCATGTGGCTCAGGTCTCTGCTTGCAGGGTCAGGTGGGCTCGTGGAAAGGTTTCTATTTTCCTGGTAAAGGGAAGAAACAGCAGGGGCTACCCCGTCTCCCTTGCTTCCTGCTTGACAACGGGTATTGTCGCCAGAACAGGAGCAACCATTTTGCAAACATGAAGCAACCAAAACTGGGATGAAAACTAACCACCAAAGAGGTTGGGGCAAGAAACCACCTGAATCCTTGGCAGCACCGAGCTGCTGAATCAGGCCAGCAACACCTCCCCTCCCATTTCACATTCTAGAGGAAAATAAATGCCTGCTTAAGCCGCTGTCCATGGGTTTTCAATTACTTGCAGCTGAGAGCATTCCTCACTGACTTCTCGCCTCCACACAGCACCCTGCTCAGGCCCACCTGGACCTGAACAATGACGTGGACCCTCTTTGTCCCTGAAGGCCTCCCTGGGACCACCCTACACGGAGTCCAGACCCCACTCTGAGCCGAGTTACCTGTCATCCCCAAGCCTCAGCATCCCCAGCTGCCACAGTGGGGTCACACTACCCACACCGTGGGTTGGCCCTGGAGAGTCTACAAGATAAAATACTTGACAGGGTGCGACAACCTCTCGCACACCATCGGTCCTCACAGACCTCCCTGGAGGCAGCGCAGCCAAAAAAACACAGCCCAGCCTGGTGGTCAGGTGAGCTTACGCACCTGGCTCTGTCAGGTACCTGCTGTTTTACCTCAGGCAAATGAATTAACCTCTCTGAACCCATTTCCTCACCTGCAAAATGGGGAACTCAAACTTACCTCCTTTGGCTGTTGTGGGGATTAGCCAAGGTTGGAGAGAAAGCACCAGGCACAGGGAGGAGCAGGAAAGCTGGTCTCCCCCCTCCCTCCTATCCCCGCTCAGGGCAGAACCTCCTCACAGTGTAACCCAGCGGGGACCCTATAGGGCCTTCCCAGACAACCAACCCCCCCCGCTGCCCCACCCCACGTGTCCTCTGTCTGCCTCCTGCTTGCAGAAAAACTTAAGCCTCCCAGGCCTTCTCTGATAATCAGAGAAGTGGGAAAAAAAAAAATGCAGGGGGAAAAAAGGAAAACAGTCAAGCAAGACAATATAATAAGTTTAGCGATTAAACAAAAGTCAAGGACCTTTAGTTCCTCCTCAGGGGCCAGAGATAATATTCTGAGCCAAATCTCATGAACTGTTTTGCACAGACCAAAACCCCTACCAGATGGAAGACGTTAACTGTGTGATGACCACAGCCCACAAGCCCGTAGACCCCAGGCTGGTTGGAAACAGAAGGCTCACGCTGACTCCTGATGACCTCACCGCCAACCAATCAGAAGAACAGCCATGAGCTGGTCACCTACCCCACAACCCCCCTCTCTCAGGCTGAAAGTCACCATCAGGCCTTCTGAGCACTGCCTGCCTGGTCTCCTTGCTTGTCCCTGCAATAAACGCAGCATTTTCCTTCACCATAACCTGATGTCAGTAGAAAGGCTTGACTGCTCACAGACGAGCGGACCCAAGTTTGGTTCGGTACCAACAGGAAACCCCTCAAAGGAAGCCAACACGGCCACCTTGGCTGTATTAGCAAAGCCAAGTCTGTGCGGCCAAGTCTCTCTCAGCCCCCTTCCCCAGCCCGGGCCAAGGTCTGGAAGGAAAAGCGCTGCCCCAGGTAAACAGGCTGAAAACCTCCTTCCAGCAGAAATGAATCCTGGCCCCTGGAGACTTAAAAAGCCACAGAGGGCAGGCCCTCCAGCTTTCGGATGGTGCAGCCGGGCTCGGAACTCGTACCTGGAGGCGGAGGGAGGAATGACTGTGTTCTCCAGGTGCTCCTGGGGGTGAGAGTTACCACTCCTGGGCTGCATCAACTCCTCCCAGCGAGACGCTAAACTCCCAGCGAAACCCAAAGGAGGGAGGAAAGATAGGAGGCAGAGGCCAAAGAGAGCCAGCAGCGGGCTTCCTGATGGGAACACAGAACAAGAGCCCAGACGCTGGAAGGAGCAGCGGGCAGGCACCCCTAATCCCACCTGCAGGGCGCCCCTCGAGAGGAAAGAGGAGCCCCCAAGGTCACACGGCGGGGGCCACACAGAGAACCAGGCTCGGCCTGAGCCCATAGCAGGCACCGTTCTCGCTCAGGCCCCAGTTCACCTTTCACCTGCCCAGGCCTCTCCTGACACCACAGGCGGGAGGGGGATGGAGGGGCAAAAAACCCCAGCCACTGGGGCGCAGGAGTCCCTCTCAGAGCTTCCAACCACCAGCAGGGGGGAAATCCTCACCAACTGACACCTGGGAGGGTAAAGGAAGTGGGAAGCTCGTGAGGGGGCGTGGTGGCCAGGAGGCTGTGTGGCCAGGTGAGGCTGCGGCAGAAAAAGGTGAAATTGGAGGTGATGAAGTAAGGGGCCTCAGCTGAGCGGGGTGGGGTGGTGCAGAGGAGAGCTTCCAAGCAGAAGGAAGGGTCTGCCTGGCACCCCGAAGGGCCGTGTAGCGGGACAGAGAGCAACGTGGCGGGGGTAGGGAGAAAGGCCACGCAGGTGTTAAAGGCCATGACAGGAATTTGCTTTTGCCCCAAGTGCAGAAAAAGGTCACTGAGGGGATCCAGGGTGGGGGGAGGAGGGGGGTGGGGGTGGACGTCCCCCTTCCCATCCGCCCAGGCAAACCGCTGTCCCCTCAAGAGGACGAGCGTGCTGTGGGCGATGCTTCAGCATCTCTTTCCAAGCATCCCTACACACGTTCCAATTACTAAAACCCTGGGGAGAATGCTCTTTTCTATTCATAACCAGGTTTACTCTCCCAGGCTGCCAGCCTGTCTTCCAGGGGCTCGGGCCCTGTGTCTAACAGGCCTGGAGGGAAGTGACGGTGGGCCGGTGCTAAGCCTTGTGGAAACCAGGGAGTTAAGCCGTCCAGCCCGCACAGCCGCCCCCTCACCGGGATGCCCTCCCGTCCTCTCTTCATCCTCATGGTGGGGCTCAGCGGGCCGGGGTGGGGGGCACCCTGGAAGCCTCTGGGCTCCTCACAGCTTACGGTCTAAGGCATCTGTGTAAAACCCACTCATCTGGAGACAAGAAGAAAACCTATGCCAAGTTCCACCTTGGGAGCTAGAAAATTAGCCTTTAATCAGACAAGTACACAGGCACCACGGTGGGCGGCAAGAGATATTAAATTGGGAAGGGCGGGCTGCTGAACCCCGTGAGGGCTGGGCCTGACTGAGCAGAAGTAAACAAATAACAACGTGTCCACCTCTCTCCTGCCTTGGCAACCCTGTCGGAGGGACGAACGTCCCTGTCGGAGGGACGAATGTCCCTGAGCAGAGACATGGCAAGAGAGTCACCTGAGACAGACGAGCAGAGGCTGAGAAACGGCCCACCAGCTCGGAGCCCGAGGCCAACTCCAGCTCACCACGCACCGCCCCGGCCTCACCTCCAATGCTGACACCTGTAAACTCCACACTCACTGTGCCCTGTGAGGAAAGCGGGGAAGAGAGTTCACCGCATTTTAAAGACGAGGCAACTGGAAGCTAGAGAGGTTAATGCTGGGTTCTGTACGGATTTTCGTGTCTTTCTCACCAGAGCTTTCTAGAGCTGGTGCTGGCTTCTGAGCTGGACAGCTTCCTTCCACCGTGTCCATTCTGTGTTCAGCCGGCGCAGCCCCACGATGTGAGGACAGGGCGCCACGCGCAGTCAGTTAGGACCAGTGCAGTAGTCAGGCCACCACGTGGTGTGGCGAACGGGGCAGAGGCCTCAGGGTTGAGCCTGGGTTCGAGTCCTTGCTCCAGCAAGCATCGGCTGTGTAACTCTGAGGAGCCGAACTGACCTCCCTGGTCCCCAGCAGTGGCCTCTGGGCACAGGGGTATGACCACCCAACTCACAGGGCTGCCAGGGGAACCGAGTGAGTTCAGGCCAGAAGAGCTACTGCCCACAGAGTGCCCACATACAACAGTAGGGGCCTCACAAGCCTGGACGCCTCTAACCCTCTCCTAAAAGAAGGAGAGAAGACTTCCCTCAGGGTCCAGTGGTTAAGAACTCGCCTTCCAATGCAGGGGACGTGGGTTCAAACTCTGGTTGGGGAACTAAGATCCCACGCCACAACTAGAGAGCCTGCGAGCTGCAACTAGAGAGAGCCCGTGTGCTGCAATGAAGACCCGAGGCAGCCAAAAGTTTAAAAATAAAATAAAATTTAAAAAGAAAAGACACTACACCTCCAAGACTCAAAGGGTTAAAAGGGCGAAGCCCGAGCCAGCTCTCCTGGGTCAGGTCTT
The DNA here is from genome assembly GCF_054371585.1 of Giraffa tippelskirchi. Classification (NCBI taxonomy): domain Eukaryota; kingdom Metazoa; phylum Chordata; class Mammalia; order Artiodactyla; family Giraffidae; genus Giraffa; species Giraffa tippelskirchi. The sequence continues at coordinate 30,593,737 of NC_137287.1, forward strand.
CCTGCTTCCTTCCTGTTTCCAAAGAAGTCACCAAGCACATCTCCCCAGGGCCTGGCACAGCACTTTCCTTAAAGAGGCAACACAACGGGAAACCTGGCCCCGACAGCCAGGTGGCATTCTCCTCCAATCTTGCCCTGACCCCTTCCTCATCTCCATCGGTGCTTCTCAAAGAACGTCAGGGAAGTTAGGAAAAGTCAGCTTCCTCTGCCACCAGGAGGGCTTCTCGTGCCCCGAGATTGTCCAGGAAGAACCTCTCCTCCGATGCCAGGCCTGTCTGCCATCTCGGCTCAACTGGCATAATTATCCTCTTTGGGACTTCCAACAGCAATTGATACATTAACAGGAAATCTCTTTGGCTCAACACTGACCTTTCCCTTTTTCCTGTGCTTTTCTAGCAATTCTTAATACATATTTATGTCTCAATCTGGGGCTGTCGATCAATCCGTGGCCATAAAAAAAAAAAAGCCCATGGCCAAAGTCATGTCATAGCTTCACCAGTAAGTACCTCATTGTGTCATTGAAAACCAGCTCTGTAATCTCTCCAGGCTGCTGTTTTTCACACATAAGATGGACAAGAGAACAAATTCCACCAGGATCTTGGGGAAGGTGTGCGAGCACGCAGCTCAGGGCAGGGTCCTGCTGCAGGTGGGCAGTCCATGTGCTGACACCTACCGATCACCTATTAATCACCTTGATTCTGTACTGTTCACTCAAACAGCAGTGATGAATCACTTACAAAGGGCCAGGCACCAGGCACAACGCTGCCAACACACAGTAGAGGAAAGAAGAGACGACCCCTGAGCCAGCCCCCTGCCCTCCAGGAACTTGCAGACTTGCGGGGGCAGCTGCCAGGCTAACAGTGGGCAGGGAGCTGAGTGATGGAGGCCAGCAAAGACTGCAGAGGGCCCCAAAAGCTTGTGGGTGAAGAGGGCCAAGAAGCTCTTCCTCAGAGAAAAGACGCTTGCACAGAGGCTTGCAGTGAGTAGGGATCACCCCCAAATTGAGCAAGACCCTCACAACAGAGGAAACTGCTTCTGTCAGGAAGGGCACACTCAGCTCCCTGGGGGCCCCAGGATGGGGCTGGAAAGGAGCGTGATAATGGCCTTCTACAAGGATGCGGCAATGCAAACACGCCTGAGGACCGCAAAGGTTTGGGTTTATTCCACTGAGGTCAAATGTACTGGTTTATTGATGCTGTTTCTAACAGGAAAATCTGATGATGATTCAATGTCAGCAACTAATTTCTAAAAAGGTTTTCAACATTGCACAGCCCAAACAGAACCCCTCTGTGGACCGCCAGTGTGCCACCTACGGGTATAAGCAAAGGCAGGAAGTGAGGCGACCACACAGTAAGCGCCAGAGAAACACCAGCTGTTTATGTGCAGGTCAAGGACACAGGAGAGCGGGAGATGAGGTGGGAGCTGCTCACGGAAGGTCCCAGACTTGATCCCCAAGGATGGGCAACCACTGAAGGGATTTTCAAAAGTGCCACCACTTTTGAAAAGCGCTGGCCACGTGGATCTAACATAAGTGACAGCATCTCTCACCGCTCCAAACACGTGCAACAGCTCACATGAGAACTGGCAGAACCCAGATAAGGTCTGCAGCGGTGTCCTTTCTCTGATTCTAACAGTGTGCTATTGTTCTGTAGGATGGTATCAAGGGGAGCTTGGGGAATGGCACGTGGAAATTCTCTACTACAATTTATAAATTCTTATGAGGCTTAAAATCTTTCGAAACAGAAAGCTTTCTATATTATCTGTGCCTGCGCTCAGTCACTCAGTCGAGTCCCACTCTTCGCGACCCCATGGACAGTAGCCCTCCAGGCTCCTCTGTTCATGGGATTTTCTAGTGTCTGGCATTGGCAGGCAGATTCTTTACCACTGTGACTTGGGAAGCCCGTGTGTGTGTGTGTGTGTGTGTGTGTGTGTGTGCGTGCGTGCGTGTGTGTGCGTGTGTGTGTGTGCGCGCGCGCGCCTGGTCAGATTGATGGTGTTGTGCACAGCTGGTCACAGGACCATGTGGAATAAATACACTTTCCACCTTCCACAGCAGCTGGAGGTGACCCTCTAACTCCCTCCAGGTGAAGGGAGGTGGGTGGAAGTGAGGCTGAAAACTTGGGGTCCGCACCCTCAGGAGCAGGGACCGTGCCTCCTCTCAGGCAGAAATGTGCAGGCAGACAAGGGCAACGTCAACAGATGACAGAGTGACCAGATGAGAGGACATTGGGTCCCCAGCTGCTGTGTGGGGAGAAATCAAATCCTAGCCTGTCTAAACCAGTGTTACTCTGAGTCCTTGTTACAGAGCAACTTCCTGCCCCAGGCGCCGACAGATCCACCTCCCGACGCAGCGACTAATGCGTTGGCGGGGTGAGTGGTCCCATCCCTCAGCCCACGCCAGCCAGGAAGAGCAGAGGAGATTCACGGAGGCCGGGCCTCCCGGGTCCCTGATGGAAGCATCTCGCAGGAAGCTGAGATGATCTCGCTGCAGTGTCTCTGCCACCTCCCTCTCCTGATTCATATGGCGACGTCCGCTCAGTACCCGGGGAGGAGCTGCCTCAGTGAAGACGGATAATGGAGGCTGCCCTGCGGAACGCAGCTGCTCTGTCTCCTCCCACGCAGACCAAACGGCATTAAACATGTCCTGCCGGAGTCCCTCGGTCCCAACTTCTCCGCTCAGTCACCTGAACTTAACACCCACACAAAGAGAACTCGGCCAAACTCGCCTCTCCGGAGTGATCGCTCCACTTTGGGGAAACACAACAGGACCGGGCGATGAATCTGGGGGGCGGGGACAGGACTCTGCAAACACAGGTGGCAAATGTCACCATTTTTAGCCTATTGCTAACTTTGTTGTTGTTTAGTCGCTCAGTCGTGTCCAACTCTTTGTGACCCCATGGACTGTAGCCCACCAGGCTCCTCTGTCCATGGGATTTTCCACGCAAGATACTGGAGTGGGTTGCCACTTCCTGCTCCAGAGGATCTTCCCAACGCAGGGACTGAACCAGCATCTCTTGCGTCTCCTGCGTTGGCAGGCAGACTCTTACCCACTGAGCCACCAGGGATTGCTAACTTATTATCTGAAAAAAGACATCTGCTGTGTTAAATGATCAGTGCTACTCAGAAGAGGGGGGAAAAAAGAAAAATCTAATTTAGACTCAAGGGTCAAACTTCATCATAAACTAGTTAATGGACTTATTCCCAAAGACTTATTCCCAAAATACTCTTTTAACAATTTATTGACTCAGTTCAGTTCAGTCGCTCAGTCGTGTCTGACTCTTTGCAACCCCATGAATCGCAGCACGCCAGGCCTCCCTGTCCATCACCAACTCCCAGAGTTTACCCAAAATCACGTCCATCGAGTCGGTGATGCCATCCAGCCATCTCATCCTCTGTCGTCCCCTTCTCCTCCTGCCCCCAATCCTACCCAGCATCAGGGTCTTTTCCAATGAGTCAACGCTTCGCATGAGGTGGCCAAAGTATTGGAGTTCCAGCTTCAACATCAGTCCTTCCAATGAACACCCAGGACTGATCTCCTTTAGGATGGACTGGTTGGATCTCCTTGCAGTCCAAGGGACTCTCAAGAGTCTTCTCCAACACCACAGTTCAAAAGCATCAATTCTTCAGTGCTCAGCTTTCTTTATAGTCCAACTCTCACATCCATACATGACCACTGGAAAAACCATAGCCTTGACTAGACGGACCTTTGTTGGCAAAGCAATGTCTATGCTTTTTAATATGCTATCTAGGTTGGTTATAACTTTCCTTCCAAGGAGCAAGCGTCTTTTAATTTACTGACTAAAAACACATTAATACATCTTTTATTACCCGAATATTAATGATCAGAAACATTTCAGTATTCACTTATATAACAAGTCGCCAGCCACAGGCATTAGTTTCTGCAAAAATCCCCTGGTCAGTAATGTGTTACAATTGGATTCTTCATACAGCCTGGCTTCATACTGGGGTTAATTGTGGGTCTAACTGTGAAGACAATTGTTTGGTGTGTTTCTCACATTTTAAGGATGCAGGCTGACTTCCCAGAAACTCAGGGTAAGCCTCCATTCCTCCCTGGGCTGACTGACCAGGAACAAGGCACAAAGAAGCGGTGATAAAATCCAAGCAGGTTCAAGTTGGAGCCAGCCAGACACGCCTGCGGGAGTGGAACCAACCACATTCCCGGCAGACATGGGATGCAGTACTAGCCTTTGGCATCCTTTCTAGGTCCTTCTACTTGGCATCATCATTCCTTGGTACCTATCTCAGCAAGGCAAAGAAGACTCTGGCAATAAAGCCAAGGGTCACCAACTACTTTCATCAAAGACATTCACAGAAAAAGTTAAGAGATTTCCACAGCAATTGGTACATCACCTATTCTGGGCACTACAAAAATCATTCCTGGGACTTCCCTGGTGGTCCAGTGGTTAAGAATCCGCCTTCCAATGCATGGGACACAGGTTCAATTCCTGGCTGGGGAACTGAGATCCCACATGCCACAGGGCCACTAAGCCTGCACCACAACTACTGAGTCCTTTGTGTTCTGGAGCCTGAGCACCGCAACTAGACAAAGCCCACACGCCACAACGAAGACCCATTGGAGCCAAAACCAAAAATAACAACAGTGATAAATACAGTGCATGGAAATGATCCCAAACCCAGAGCTAATCCCAGAGTGACCATGGGTGAAGCCACTTGGCCAGGCAACTTGGGTGACAAGAACATTCCCAAGAGCACTGGCCTCAGAGATCTCGGAGGAGGGTGACGTTTGTGTCTGGAATCCAGTGAGAAGATTCTCCTGTCACCTAAGTGCCCACAAACATCAAGCGACAGCTTGATTTTCAAACAAAGCATCTAAGGGTCAGACGGTCCGGGACCAAGGGGTAGACACAGTTTCAAGGAGACCAGTTCTGAGTCGGAGCTGCCTCCTCTGCAGGGAGAGCCTGGCTCTCAAGACGAGGGTTTTCAATTCTAGGAAACGGAAGTGAGGGGAAGTTATTTTTCTCAAGTATATTTCTATCTTTTTACCAGTAAACGTTAGAAGGGCCCTAATCGCACAGTTAGGCCTCTAGGAATGAATGAATAAATTAATGATTACAAGAACACCGTGGAGAGATGATAAATGGAAAAACAAGGATGCATTAAAAAGACATCAAGGGACAGCTGTGACTAACTCAAGTCGCCAGTATAAAATGATTAAAATTAATTAGGGGTCAACTGTTCATTAGAGGGAGGAACACATTGAGAGAGAAACCAAAGATCCTGAAAGACAAAACCGGGGGGAAAGCTGCCTTAGGATGTCTCAATTAGATGAGAGAAAAACACAGAATAGCAAAGCCTTGAGAACAGAAGAGGCTGCCACCTTCAGCCCAGAAAAGGGCTCAAATCAGGACACACCACACCTCCTCATCCTAGCAGAAAGTGATAGAAAGCTACAAAGTGTTCAGTCAAGAAACGGTGGATCAACAAGACTGTGGAGCGGCAGAAATAGCAGCTAAAAGATGGAGAGATTCTCTTAATCCCGGGAGGAGCAGGGCTGGGGTAGAGAAAGGCGTTCCGGGCCCTTCAGTCATGGATGTGTACTGCACTCATCATCTGAGGTCATCTTCTTATAAGGGGAGTCCTAAACCTGCCTCACGTGGCCAGCATCTCCTGCCTGGACCAGCTGCTGCCCCTGCCGTCTCCCTGGCCCTCCAGCCCCCACCCCATCAACTCTCCACGCAGTGGACACAGGTCAGATGGAGTCCCTCCCCTGCGCTTAAGTCCCTAATGCTCCCCCATCTCATTCAGAGTAGAAGCAAAAGCCTCCCCACCTGCCCTACCCTCACCACCTACCGTCCAAGGCTGATTCTGCTTAAGTCAAGCCCAGCACCCTCCTACCCCAGAGCCTTTGCACAGGCTGTCCCTCTGCTGGGAACACCCTTCCTCACTCCATCCAGGCCTTGACGCAGAAGTCCCCTCATCAGACGGACCTTGGTAGACGGCAGGACCCAGCACCCCTCTGGCCACTCTCCGTCTGCGCTCTCGTTCGGTTTCATTTTGCTTCAGACAGGCCCTCACCTGATACACGTTTGTGGTCTCCCTGCTCCCCCTCTGGGACGTAAGGTCCATGTTTCCTGCTGGAACAGTGACTTCCCCCCCAGGGAACACCTGGCAATATCAGAGACAGTTTCGGGTGTCACAGCTGGAGCGGGGGTACTGGCATCGAGTGGGAAGAGGCCAGGGATGCTGGTAACACCCTCCAGTTCACACGACAGCCCCACGACAGGGAGTAACCTCACTCAAAGGAAACCGTGTGGAGGCTGAGGTTCCCGCCCTCGAGTCTGCACGGTGCCTGGCACACGGGAGGTCCTCAGTAACTATCTGCTACACAGATGCCTCATGGGCCAATGGGCCAGAGTCGCTCACCCTGCAGATTCAGGCACCTGTCCTTACCTACTTTATCTCACCAAACGTTCCCAGCAGATATGGGGGGGATGGGTTAGTGACCCCGTTTTGCAGAAGAGAAAACAGCCTTAGGAAAGTCACTAACCGTCGATCATATATCTAAAAACAGCCTGAAATCTCGATGCCTCTTCCCAAGCAAGGAGCTTGGAGAGGAATCGCCAAGTCCCTGACTGTCCATTTCCACCTGGAACAGGGCCCCCCCGCCCCCCGCCCCCCACCCCCTCTCTCCGCCCCTCAGTCTCTGCTCCCAGAACAGAGGTGACTGGTCCCACTTCAGAGCCCAGGAGGGGGCACTGGGCCAGCCCAGCTCAGCACACGCGGGTTCTCCCTCTCTCAGGGCACAGCCACGGTGTACACCCAGGAGCCGCCGCTGTGGGGTCCCCACCTGACAAGCAAACTCAGATGGTGCTTATACAGGCCCACCTGCCCACAGGCTTAAAGCCCTGTTTCACAATCAGCTTGATTAATAACAAGCTACCATTTTGACCTGCATCTCTCTCTATCTAGAAGAGGTGACATCTAAGCCAAATCTTAAAGGATGAGGAAGGGATACCAAGCCAAGAAAGGCGGGGCGAGGGGACTATGCCCCAGGCAGCCGGGCTGGCACGGCTGGCATCAGCGCGTGAACCTGACAGCCCATGTGGAGACCCGGAGCAGCTCAGAGCCGCCGAGACGTGGTGGCATCGCTGCAAAGCGCTCAAGGACGGTCATAGGTAAGCACCAGCTTTGTCCCTCTGACCCCTGACTGGGCCTGACGGCTGTGACCGCAAAGCTCAGAACCCTGCAGGGGGAGCTGGGGCTGAGATCAGACAGGAAGGGAAACTTTGCTGTGCCCAGCAGTTAACTGTTGAGGTTTTTGACCCCACGAAACTGTATTAATATACAAAACAAAAAATGTTAACAGTAATTTTTTGAGTTGACGTTTAAGATCCAGGGGAGGGAGGAAAGGGGGAGGAAGTGGAGTTGGAAGAAGGGAAGAGTTGGAAGAATTTGGGTTCACTGATCAGGCTCCCAAGCTGAGCGAGCGGCTCCTCACAGGTGGGTGTTACGAGCTCCTTTTAGAAATAAGGAAAAAGGGTCCAGGGAGGGAAATGAGTGGGCTCGGCAGATAGCAGGGCCAGAGCTGTAGGAGCTGGAGTGTTCTCACCGCCCCTCCCCTTTCAGGACACACACAGCCCAGGGTGACCGGTTCCATCCACGCCCAGCCAGGCGACCCCCACCCTCGAAATGGCCCCACCTCCTGGCTCTCCTGGTGGCAAAGCTGACACTTCAAATGGGTGCAACTGGCGCCTTATCGGCTGAGCAAGAAGCCTGTTTCGGATCTGCTGTGAACTGCACCGAGCCGTTACATAAGCTGCAACCAGGCCAGGCTGAGAGAGAGGATGAGAAAGCTCAAGTTCAAAGTTATCCGGGAGCTCCCTCCTTCCAACATGTGTGGACAAATGAGGAGTCGGAGTTGTTAACGGTGACCCTTGCAGGGATCAACCGACCTCTACTGAAAGAAGAAAACTCAAAAGGAAAAAAATAGAAAATCATGTATGGCTCAAAAAAGAACCGAGACGACGCTGAGACCAAGGGAGCCCACAGCCGCCCCCTGCTTAGCTTTGCAAGGGCAGTGAAAGTGAAAGTCGCTCAGTCGTGTCCGACTCTTTGCCACTCCATGGACTATACAGTCAAGGAATTCTCCAGGCCAGAATACTGGAGTGCGGAGGCTTTCCCTTCTCCAGGGGATCTTCCCAACCCAGGGATCAAACCCGGGTCTCCTGCATTGCAGGCAGATTCTTTACCAGCTGAGCCACAAGAGAAGTCCTGCAAGGGCAGTGCCACCTCCTAAAGCACTGCAAGAGAGACTCCTGGACAGGCCTTGGGGTGCAAAGGCCCTGGGGAGCAGGTTGTGGGGGGGGGGCTGGGGCAAGGCTGCACGCACACAGCCTCCCTGAATGAGCCCCTCCTCCTCCAGACCGTCCCTCCCATGGGGGTCGCGGTAGAGGCAGAGTGAACAGGGCAAGGGACTGAGCAGCGGCAGCCCCATCTCCCCCCAAGGGTGAGAAAAGCCCCTCCAGACCACCCAGGCATCTGACACGGCTGCTCCTCTCTGGCCCCTGCCCTCCCCTCCTTGTCCAGGCTTCCCTCACTCCCACCCCTGCACCCTTTCTTCCTCCATCACCCTCTCCCCAGCAAGCCCCCACCCTTACCACCCTCATCTCCTCCACTGTTTTTCCCCTTGCTGTTTGAGGAGCGAGGAAACAAAGCCTGTGTGACTTCCAATCATCCGGGCCCCAGTGTGTTTCCAGGCCTCTGTGGCTCCAGGTAAGAGGCCGAAGCTGTGCTACTGATCTGATACTCGGATTAGGATTCCCAGCTTCCAGGAAAGGGGGGAACTCTTGCAGGGTAGGGGTGGGAGAAGGTCACCATGGAGGTCACGCACAGGTAACAAAGAAACCATCACCCCCCGGGGGTCAAGGCGGGGGACCCAACAGCCTTCCTTTCCCCCTGTGCAATCGCACTTTGTCTCAGTATTTTATTTTTTTTGTTTCTGTATTTAATGACCACTGTTACTTCCCCCGGATTTTCAGCTCCCTATGGGCAGTGTCTGTGCAGCAGGAGCTCGCATCGACTAGGTCCTGAGCACACTGGCATAAGCACTTCATCTGTACTAATTCATCTGGTCCACATGACGACTCTGATGCTGGTTCTCTTACAACCTGCACCTGAATGATGGTGACCCTCAGGCACAGGGCCTCTGAGGGCAGAGCTGGGTCACTGTCACCTGGACTCCCCAGGGCCCGGCATGTGACAAGTGCTCAGTAAATCTTTGTGGGCTGAATAATAGATGAATAAAGAATGGAGACATATGTCTAAATTCCATCCTCTCAAGAGGGAGGGGATATATGTAAGCATTTAGCTGATTCACATCATTGTTGAGCAGAAACCAACCCAACATTGTAAAGCAACTATACTCCTGATTTTTAAAAAGAAATAACTTTTTTAAATGAATGAAATAAATTCCATGTGGAATGTTCCAAATAACAAGTCAGGCGCTGAAAGCCTACTAGAAAAAATTCAGTGGGAAATTTCCCGTTGCAAGAAACTTGTCCAACTTAAGGCTTTGTCAGCTATACCAACTAGATTTGGGCTTCCCAGGTGGCACTAGTGATAAGGAATCCACCTGCCCAATGCTGGGTCGGGAAGATCCCCTGGCAGAGAACATGGCAACCCACTCTGGTATTCTTGTCTGGAGAATCCCCATGGGCAGGCTACAGTCCATGGGGTCGGGAAGAGTCGGACACAACTGAAGCGACTTGGCACGTACACACCAACTAGCTTCACTCCATGTGGTTCAGGGCCAGAGGGCTCGAGCACAACTAGCGTGTGGGCCGCTGGCCCACCACCTCCTCCTGAAACTGCACTGTCAAGCCCTCACCCAGGCAGTGGGGGGCCTGGCCATCTCCCTCTGAATCATTTACTATGGGCTCTCCAAGCTGCCCAGTGTTTGGAACCACGTTGCCAGGCAACCAGCCAGACCTCCTCACTAGTACTGAGAATCCCTTCCCACAATAGCCAGGAGGAAAAAGGATCCGCTGAGCCAGGCCTACTGACAACTGAGGATGTTTCTCTTGCCCCCTCTGCCCTGGTTCAAGATCAGAAGTGGGGAGAAATCAAAAGGAAGCGATTAGGTTGATTATCTGGACCTAACTCTCCCCTCTACCTATCACTCCCCATCCACCGCCCAAAAAAGGAAAAAGAAGGCAATGATTGGGATTCAAGTACTGAATAATATCCCTGAATAATCAATTATATCTCATGAAAAATAATGACAAAGAGAAATATTTTCTAATTAGCTGTATATTGCATTTCAAAAACACAACCAGACACCTAAACCAGAAAGTGACTGGCAACCTACGGCCACAACTGTGCTGATGGCAAATAGGATGTTCTGTGAACGCGTGATGTTTTCCTCTAGAAAAGACCATTGCTCCCACCACCCCCGCACCATTAAAATAGGGCACCCGGCGCTGGACGTCAGAAATTGAGCCAGCAGCGAGCCCCAGAAGGAAAGCAGGGGAGAGGCAGGCAGAGAAAGGGCCAGAGCGCCCCCTGGTGGCTCCAGCGCTGCTCTTCCTGCAACCGACAGAGATGCAGGCTGAGCCTGGTTTCTTGCAACTTCCCAAATCATCATATATTCAAACAAAGAAATAAATTCGAGGGCAGAAACTCATTTTCTAAAGAGGAAGTGAAGGAACGCAAGGCTTACATGAATGCCAATAAATATCAACTGCAGGAATTTTCAATTATGTTCTGGGAAAACAGCACCTGGCGGCTCAGTGGTAAAGAACCCGCCTGCAGTGCAGGACGCTCAGATTTCATCCCTGGATCGGAAAGATCCCCTGGAGGAGGAAGTGGCAACCCACTCCAGTGTTCTTGCCTGGGAAATCCCATGGACAGAGGAGCCTGGCAGGCTACACAGTCCATGGGGTCGCAAAAGAGTCGAATGAGCTGCATATGCTGGGTGTGACTGTCACTGCGGCTATCAGGCTGGGATCATTTATTCTGGTAACTTTTACAGGTGTTTGTCCTTACGTACCCTACAGCCCCCCTAAATCACCTTCAGTGCAGAGGTGAGAGAACAGCTCCCCAATGCACAGGCAAGAACAAACACTTTCTGGGATCTGTCATTTTGTTCAGGTTCATTTTTAGCCTGTTTCACTCCCTGAATCATGCAGGAGGCAGGTGGTTTAAAAACAATAACAACAAAAAAAACGTCTAAAGTAAAAATACGGCTCCTGGAAAATAGCCCCACTGCGTGTTCAGGGTTTCTCATCCTGGGCACTGACATTTGGGGCTGCATACTTCTCCACTGTGGGGCCTGGCCCGTGTGCTGCAGGGCATTTGGCAGCAATCCCTGGGGATCACCCACCAGATTCCAGCAGCATCCGTATCCCAGCTGTGATGACCAAAATCGGCCCCAGTCATTGCCAAGTGCACCCTAGGGGTTGAGCTCACCCCCGGCTGAGAACCAATGTCCTATCTCATCACACATCCATTCCTTCTCTCTTTTTTTAAGATTTATTTATTTGCAGCTGCGCTGGGTCTTTGCTGCTGCACACCGGCTTTCTCTAGGTGCAGTGAGCAGGGGCTACTCCTCGTTGTGGTGCACGGGCTTCTCACTGAGATGGCTTCCCTTGTTGCAGAGCACAGGCTCAGGGTGCACAGGCTTCAGCAGTGTGGGGCTTCATTGCCCTGATATGTGGGATCTTCCCAGACCAGCGTTCAAACACACATCCCCCACGTTGGCAGGCGGATTCTTAACCACTGGACCACCAGGGAAGCCCCACACTCCCATTCTTGAGGCTGCTGGCCTCACAGAAAGAGTACACGGGTTCATCTCCTCTAGAGGAGAGGGGAGATTGAGGAGGAGACACCATGGCAAGACACCCCGAGGGGCCTGTGCAGGAAGGACGGCGTCAGGAAAACCCAAAATCAGGTCTGTGCACCTGCAAGTCAACAAGAAGGCCCAGACACTGTTCTCAGGATGACTAGCCAGCAAAGTATCCCTTCAGGATGTTAACAACAAAATAGCACCTTACAGACACAGTGAACATTTAATATGCCAGGCACTCTTCCTAGTCACGTTATGTTTCGTTTTTCCTATCAAGGTATAATTTACATAAACCATCCTGAGCATTTTTCACGATTCATTCATTGAATCCTCATGACCCTGTCAGGCGCGTGCGGTTAGCAGAGACTCATTTTATATAGAGGAAAACACAGAGGCCCGGACAGGTTAAGTAATTCCCCACTGCTAATGTGAGGAAGGAGGTGGGTAAGAACTCAGTCAATCTGGCTGAAAGGATCGTCAGGAAGCAGAATGATGATACCGAGATTATGAGGGTTGTGGCAGATGCTAGGTGCAATTATCACAAAGTGGTCTTACTTCTTTCTGAGGTCTGCAATCCTTTGAAGGAGAGTGATAAAAGCAAAGGACCTTCTCTCCAGGAAAACTCACAAGGGAACACAAATATACAAACATCATTTTGCATACAACTGCAAAAGGCTTCTGAAGTCTCGTAAACTATCTATGGGCCTCCAAGAAGCTCCTAGACAATATAGCCTAGGCTCTGGACTAGACCTCAGGAGAATCCTGCAAGCAGGTAACATGACTTCCATTTCATGGATTGGGAAGCCAAGTTCAGAGAAGGCAAGGCATTTGCCCAAGGTCACACAGCTCTCGAACAGCAGTACTGTGGTCTGCCTGACTCCAGCATTCCTTCCACCCCAAAAGGCTGTCTTCACAGCAATTCATCCACCACCACCCATACCAGGGTACTAGAAAAATAAAGGAAACACAGTAACAATGGATGTACATGTATGAACTAGCAGTACTGATGATGGAAACTTGGCAGTGACTATGTCAAGGTTGCTGGCCTCTCGGAATGAAAACCTGAGGTGACCTTTGTCTCTCATAAAGAATGCTGATGCTGCTTTACACATTCTGGAAGACAGCATCATTTCAAAGTAGTCTCCAGGAGCCTGGGCCCAGTCACACTTCCCACATCGACCAACACCTGGCCCAGAGTCGAGAAAGCTGCAGGCCAAATATCAGAGCCAGTGTGATCATGGATACCAGCTCCCGCAGCCAAAGGTCACTCAAAGTCAATGCAACAGTCGACACATTTGCAGAGGAAACAGTCGGCGAGGGGGAAATGCACAGGCATGTCTTGCCATCAGAACAGCCCAGGAGACCAGGCCTGATGCTGGAATCATCCAGACTTTGACAACCCAGAGGTGGAACGGCTGCAAAGGGGGATGTGAATATCATGGCCCTTTTCCTGGAACAGATGGCTAGAAGCGCAAGGAGTCCCTGGGGGTGGGCTCCTCTGCTTTAGAGCTGGGGAAACTGAGGCCCAGAGAGGCACAAGGGCCTGCCGCTATCGGAGCCGGAATCAGAACCAGGTGCTCCCGACTCCCAGCCTGGTGCTCCCTCTGCCCCAGGATGCAGCGGCAGAAAGGGGCAGTCACGCACTCCTTTACTCCGCAGGCAGCTTCATACTTCTGGGTTTTTCCCGAGGACCAGGAGAGGGATGCAAAGGTGATGAAAATAGATGTATGCTTGTGCTTGGGGAACTCACTTTCAGTTCATTCCTACCAGAGCCTTTGTAATTTTTCACGTGTTAGAATGAGAATACACGTTCGTGCTTTCCTTCCTTCATGCCTTCAACTAAAGTGTCTTCATTATTTATTTGTTTGTTTTTGGCTGTGCTTGGTCTTCACTACTGTGCGGCCTTTCTCTAGTTGAGGCGAGGAGGGGCTGCTCTCTAGCTGTGGAGCACGGGGTCTCGTTGCGGTGGCCCCTCTTGCCGTGAGGCACAGGCTCTAGGCATACAGGCTTTGGTAGTTGCAGCTGCAGGTTCCGTAGTCATGGTGCACGGGCTTAGCTGCTCTGTGGCATGTAGGATCTTCCTGACCAGGGATCGAACCCCTGTCCCCTGCATTGGCAGGCAGATTCCCATCCACTGTACCCCAGGGACCTCCCAACTAAAGTGTCTTTGAGCAGCAAGTACACGGCAGGCAGGGTTTCAGGCGCCGGGGAGTGGAGGGGCCAGCAGACAAAAAGGTGGGTGGTAAGAGGCGGGTGATGGTAGCAGGCCCTCAGATGGGTGGCCAGGGAAGGGCAGCCTCTCCCACAGGGTCATTTCCACAGACCTGAATGCTTTGCTTGAGGGCAGGGCACTCCAGAAGCTGCAAGTGTCCAGGAACAGGGGTAGGGGAGGAACCCAGGCTCCCCAAGTCCTCGCAGTGGGACCTTCACCACAGCCTCTGCTTCTCCAACTACAAAATGAAGCCAACACCCCCACTTTGCAGGAATGTTGCGAAAACTGGGTGATGGTATAGATACAACCTGGTTCACATTTGGAAAATAAATGGGGAAATATCCACATTATTCATCTTTTCCAGGCCTTCCGTGAAAGATCTGTAATTGCCCCCAGAAATAAGTACGAACTTACAGGTGGATCTGGTATGTGAAGCCTGGCAGGCATCATCTGGAAAGAACCAGCACGGAAACATAAGACCAGAGTCGAGAATCCCAGGGGTGTAGCTCTAAGGTTTAGAGCGTGGGCTTCCCAGGTGGCTCAGTGGTAAAGAACCCACCTGCCAATGCAGGAGATGCCAGTTCTATCCCTGGGTGGGGAAGATCCCTTGGAGGAGGAAATGGCCACCCACTCCAGTATTCTTGCCTGGGAAATCCCATGGGCAGAGGAGCCTGGTTGGTGGGCTGTAGTCCATGGAATGGCGAAGCAGTTGGACGTGACTTAGGGACCAAACCACAACAACAGGATTTAGAGTGTGGACCCTTGGGGCTACTGAATGGGCTCAGAGCTGATCCCCAAAGAGGATCCTCAGAAAAGATTTCGGGAAGAGCTGGTCCCCCTGGGGCCTGGGGTGACACCCCCACCTGACACCTGTACACAGGGGGATGATACTGGACGTCACGCTGAGTCTCTCACCGTCCTCCATCCTCGGCCGGGTCCTCGGCCTCCGTGGGCAATGACCTGACTCTGCAGAACCAGAAAAGCGATGCTCACCACCTATGGAAGCTTCTCCACACAGGAGAAGGCTCTGACCCCACGCAACGTCTGGTTCAGGGCTCAGGTTTTGTGCCTTTGGATGTTAGTGCATTTAACCCTCCAATCGACCCTGAGAAGCCAGTGTTAAGTGTCTTCATTTTACCAATGAGGGACCAGGGCCCAGAGAGTCTGGGGAAAAAGGAAAAGAAACTAAGGGGCTTCCCTGGTGGTCCAGAGGCTGAGACTCCGTGCTCCCAAGGTGGGTGGCCCAGGTTTGATCCCTGGTCGCGGAGCATGCCACCAACTGGGAGTTTGTATGTCACAACTAAGACCCGGTGAAGCCAAATAAATAAGTATTTATGAAAGAGAAAAGTAGCTGGGAAGTTCCTGGAGCTGGGGCTTGACCCCAGGACGAAGGCTCCAGACAGGCCTCCTACCCCAAACCTCTCCCACCGTCGCCCTTAGCACATCTGTCTGAACTAAGGGTGTCAGCACCCCGCACTCAGGGCGCCCACTAGGGACTGTCAGCGCTTGAGAAAGTGAGGATGGCAGAGTCAACTGCAAGGCACAAGGGAGGCCCTTGGGGATCCACTCAGGAGAGGAAGGGCCGCCAGGAAGGAGAAAGGCAGGCACGCAACTCAACAGTCTGCGCGCTGCAAGAACAAGCGGCGAGAGTCACGTGGCTCCGGCTGCAGACCCGCCGCTGACATCCTGCTGCGCTGGGGGTAACACCCGGGGTCCTCCGGCTCAGCTCGCCCCCTCACCTCGGCCCAGGCGCCACCAAGGCCGGCCCCGGCCCCGCGTCCTGCAGCCTGTCTCCCGAGAGACCTTCCGGGGTAACGCACCTGAAAACAGCACCCCCATGGCTCTGTCCTCCCATCGGTCCGGTGAGTCCCCAGGGCAAGACTCTGGCCTCTTGCTCTGCCACGTGCTGGCCAGAAGCATCTCAGTGTCTGTCAACTGGTCAGCACTGGCATAAAGAGGTTCTGAATGTATGAAAAAAAAATCTATCAAATAGTAGAAGAATGGGAGGAAGGAAGGAAGAAGAAGAAAAGGGACAAAAAGAAAGTGCACTTTTTTCTTTATCCAGAAAAGCACCCTTCAAAAATTTGCCAAGAGGGCGGATCATATAAGTGCTCTTCATCATTCAACCAACCTGTCGGGAGGGTGGACGGAAACTGGTAAGTGATAGATTGTGTTTCTGGCATTGACTGGGGTGATACCATTTAATGAGTATTAATCATCATCATGATTATTACTGACCACCAAGAGCCCCTCCTCTGCCAACCCCATGAACCACGTTTGCCTGTGAATCCTCGGTATTAGCTAACCCTGCTTGTCACCACACAGACTAACGCACTCCCGGCCAAAGCAGAGATGCCTGCTATTTCAAAAACACTCCTGGGGTCTGGGTCAACCTCCATCATGACGGTGCTGCTGCATGGCTTCTCTCTTGCCCACCACTCCCATCTGGACCCTCATGGACCCCAGACAAGGATCTGAGGACCATTTCATCTAAAATTCTGTTGAAACACTGTTGCCACAAATTCAGTTTAAAAGAATGCCAAAAGTTAAATGGAACTGCAAAATAGAAAATGGAATTTTATTCATCACAAAATTTGGTGTCTGGAGTAAGTCAGCTTCAACAGCAAATGATGACAAGGTGGAAAGCTATATTGTGCCAATTCCAGGGTAGAATGAGAAGTCCTGCTGAGTATTTTTAAAGGCCTTGGAGGTGAACCACACAGATTTCTTGCGTCCAGGTTCACTTCAAAAATATACGCTTTTCTTTTGCATCCATTCCAGTATATTAGACAAACTCTATTTCTATCTACCCCTTCAAAATAAGGTCATATTTTGATCCCATAAAAGAGAGACAAAGATTTCTGAGATAAAGGTGGAGAAAAGAAAACGGGAGTTAAAAGGATTAGAATAATAATTAAATAAATTAAATATTTATTATTCCAGGAAGACGTGAAAATGATCACCTCTGGCTTCCCTGGTAGCTCAGTTGGTAAAGAATCCGCCTACAATGCAAGAGGCCCCAGTTCGATTCCTCGGTTGGGAAGATCTGCTGGAGAAGGGATAAGCTACCCACTCCAGTATTCTTGGGCTGCCCTTATGGCTCAGCTGCTAAAGAATCCACCTGCAATGTGGGAGACCTGAGTTCGATTCCTGGGTTGGGAAGATCCCTTTGAGAAGGGAAAGGCTACCCATTCCAGTGTTCTGGCCTGGAGAATTCCATGGACTGTATAGTCCATGGAGTCACAAAGGAAAAGAGTCGGACAAGACTGAGACTTTCACTTTTAACCTTTGCAGGTGAAACTCTGTGAACCATCTCCAGTGAGAAGAGTGGCAGAGGTCCTGAGTTCTGAGGAGGGAAAGGTGGAGAGAGGGGAGGGGGAAGAAGCTGCAGGGCGAGCTCCTGGACCATCCACGGGGTGGCACAGGAACCCAGGACAGGGAGCGTCAGCGGAAGTGGGGGGGACTGGGAGGCCGAGAGGCAGCGACTTGCAAAGAGGGGCTGGTATGGACAAGGGGTAAGCGCGGCCAGTGTCACAGCCCCACTGACCCTCAGGGTCTCAGTATGTTTGAGCAGCAGTAACAGGACACAGCAGACTGGGCAGCTGATAAACATCAGAAATGTACTGCACACCACTCTAGGGGCCGGAAGTCCAAGACTGGAGCACCAGGGTGGGCAGGGGAGAACCCTCTGACAGGGTGACGCAGCTACAACGCGGGCTGGGGCTCACCTGGTGGGACGTCAGGGTGACGTCCAGGGAACAGAGTTGGGGTTCCTCTGCCAGGCTCCTCTGGGGTTCGTGAGAGTCGAGCGTCTCCTCTGGAGAGGAATCCAAGCTGCTTCACATACGTACGTGTGTGTGTGCATGCTCAGTCGCTTCAGTCGTGTCCGACTCTGCGACCCCATGGACTGTGGCCCGCCAGGCTCCTCTGTCCAGGAGGAATTCTCCAGGCATGAATACCGGAGTGAGTTGCCATGTCCTCCTCCAGGGGATCCTCCCCACCCAGGGATCAAACCCACGTCTCCTGCATTGGCAGGTGGGTTCTTTACCGCTGCACCACCTGGGAATTACGTCTCTCTTAAATTTATGTGTTTTGATTACATTTGGAGGGAGGAACTTTAAAGAGGCAATTAAAGCTTCTTTATGAGAAGAGACAACAGGGATGCGCACTCACAGAGAGAAGGCCGTCAACCCAAGAGAGAGGCCTCACCAGAAACCAGACTGCCAGCGCCTGGATTCTAGGGGACTTCCAGGCTCCAGAGCTATGAGAAACACACTTCTGCTGTTTACGCTGTTGGTGTAGGGTACTTTGTTAACAACAACACTAGCAAAGTACAATAATACTCCCTGGATACCCAGACAGACTTGCTCTCATTTTTTTTTTTTTGCAATAACACAGGACGCAGGGGCAAGATGGGGAGGGTCTAAGTCAAAAGCACCCACGGTGGCAAAATTTCCAAGGGTTCTGATCTCTTGTTTGGAACACCCACAGGACAGACAGCAGTGAAGGTTCCCTGAAATTTACAGCCACCACTGCAGAAAACAGAACCCCCGCCCACCACACACACTCTTATCCCCCATAAACCACACTGCTACCGAGTGTCGAAGGTCAAAATGTAGATGTAGTGAAGTTTTTCTTCAGAGATGCTGGCTATAAACTCTGGATTTGCCAAAGATACCAAATAAGAAAACCAGATCTACACTGTTAGAGACGTGTAGGACTGGGCTTCCCGGGGGGCTCAATGGTAAAGAATCCACCTGCCAACGTAGGAGACACGGGTTCTATCCCTGATCCAGGAGGATCCCATATGCTGTGGAGCAACTAAGCTCGTGTGCCACAACTACTGAGCCTGTGCTCCACAACAAGAGACACCACCGCAATGGAGCCCAAGCACCGCAACTAGAGAGCAGTTCTCGCAAAGCAACAATGACCAAGCATAGCCAAAAATAAAAATAAATAAAATTCTTTTTTAAAAAATGATAGTTGCTCAGCAGTTCGACTCTTTGCGACCCCATGGACTGTAGCCAGCCAGGCTCCTCTGTCCAAGGGAAGGTGCCTTTCCCTCCTTCAGGGGATCTTCCCAACCCAGGGATCAAACTGAGGTCTCCTGCATTGCAGGCAGATTCTTTATCATCTGAGCCACCAGGGAAGCCCTTCTTTTATTTAAAGCGTACACTGCCATCAGCCTAAGTCAAGTGCGTTCAGAGGCATGTTCTTAGTGAAACGCACGGGCAGGGCCGGCATCTTCCTCCAAGTCAGATGATGTCTGAGGCAGACCCACAGACCACGATCTCTCTTGACCCTGAAGAGTAGCTGACAGAGCACATCGTGTCTGAGATGGCGGGACTGCATCCCAGGGTGCAGGAGACCCACGTGAAAGCACAGTGCTGGGTACCATGGGGCCGGGCGGGGTGTGGGGCGTCGGGATGTTTGTACCCTCACTCTTGGGGTCACCGTCCTTCTCAAAACAAATGTGAATGAGGCAAAAACTGGTGTAATTCAGAGCAGATACACCTGGGGGCCAGCGTAAGGTCTCAGCCCTCCACATCACAGTGTGACCAACAGCAGCTCTGCAGGTGCTAAGAAGACGAGGCGTCAAACAGGCAGAGAGAGAATTCCTCTGCTCTCTTCCACTCATCCCGGTGACTTCTGGAAACACCTTAATACCTGCCTTTAGCACTGAGATGGTGCTGGCACCATTCTCATCCTTAGACGGGCAACCATGTCCAGGCCGACTCACCAGCGCTGGCTCCTTTCCATTATCTTTATTTTCACAGTTACCCACTATTCAAGGCAACTAAGAGTGGCTCTCCCCAGCAGTCATCACATAAAACTCCATTTTTAGGACTTCCCTGGTGGTTCAGTGGCTAAGACTCCACCCTCTAACGCAGCGGGGCCTGGGCTCAATCCCTGGTCAGGGAACTAGATCCCACATGCTGTACCTAAGACCCAGTGCAGTCAAAAATAAACAAATTCTTTTTAAATAAATAAAAGAACACTGGATGCCCCTCAGACTCCACTCTTCCTTCCTTAGCGAAAGTGAAAGTCGCTCAGTCGTGTCCGACTCTTTGCGACCCCATGGACTATACAGTAAATGGAATTCTCCAGGCCAGAATACTGGAGTGGGTAGCCTTTCCCTTCTCCAGGGGATCTTCCCAACCCAGGGGATCAAACCGGAGTCTTCTGCATTGCAGGCGGATTCTTTACCAGCTGAGCTACCAGAGAAGCCCTCTTCCTTCCTTAGCCATGGGGTTATTTTGGGGGGAAAACGGGATGGACACGTTGTCTCCTGAGCAGCCAGGGGAGGCCTTGGGACAGATGTCAGCCACCAAGTGGGAAGCTGTGTGCACCTTCTAGGAAGGGTCCTTACAGTCTGGGGGAGGGGAAAGGTTCATCTCCTTTGTGCCAGAGGACCACTGCATAGCCTGGTGATGAAGCCCATGCATCTCTTCTCAGAAAAATGTTTTAAAATACACAACATAAAACGCTCAAGATTACAAAGGAAACTGATTGTACTGAAATAGAATTATCAAAACATAAAAAAAGACAAGTGACCGACTAGTACACAGGATTTTACATTTTCTCATTAAAAAACTCTATTTTCAAGTAGAAATGACATTGTGAGATCTTTTTCATATTGCTGTTACAGGAGCCAGTGACTTCTATCAGTGACAAAGTCGCTCACATGGCTGAGACTACTAAGGTTTCTATAATTCGCTGCTACTTTCATCATTAAAGAAAATGCAACCTAAGCGTCCAGCAACAGATGAGTGGACAAAGAAGACACACACACACACACACACACACACACACACACACACACACACACACACACACACACACACACACACACACACACACACACACACACACACACACACACACACACACACAGAGGAATATTATTCAGCCATGAAAAAGAATGAAATTTTGCCATTAGAAGCAACACAGATGGACTTAGAAGGTACCACGCTTAGCACAGAAAAGGACAAATACTGTATGATATCATTTATATGTGGAATCTTAAAAATAAAATAAACAAATGAACATAACAAATGAAAAACAGACTCATGGATACAGAGGACAAACTAGTGGTTACCAATAGGGAGAGAGAATGGGAAGGGACAAAATGGAGGAAAGGGTAAGAGGTACAAATGATGATGGATAAAATAAACTACAAGGACATACTGTACAGCACAGAGACTATCGCCAACATATCACAACAACTTTATATCCAACATAACCCATAAAAATTTTGAATCACTGTGTTGTACACCTGGAACTAATAATATTGTAAATAATACTTCAACTGAAAAAAAAATAAATCAAGGATTTCCCCAGTGGTCCAGTGGTTAAGAATCCTCCTGCCAATGCAGGGTGCATGGGTTCGATGCCTGGTCCAGGAAGATTCCACCTGCCACAGGGTAACTGAGCCTGTGCACCAAACTACTAAGCCCATGCTCTCGAGCCTGTGCTCCGCAACAAGAGAAGCCACCGCAATGAGGAGCCTGAGCATCACAGTGAGAGAAAGCCCCTACACGGCAAGAAGACCCAGCACAACCAAAAAAAAAAGTTAATTAATTTTTTAAAGATAAATTAAAACAATAAAAAATGAAGGCAATACTGAATACTAAATTTCAGTCAGAGGCTAGAGGAAAAAGTTGTAATTTCTTTTCTAAGTTCAGATCCCTGAATCCTACCTAAGGAAATGGAGGAAGTTTCTCCTTTGCCCCCTCCTCATTCCTGATACCCGGGATGAGAATGAGATGGCTGGACCTAAAACAGCCATTTTGGACAACGAAGCAAGACAGAAGGAGCCCTACTCTCTGGTGACCATGGAGCCACACACTGGCCCAGCCTGCCTACCTCTGGACAGAAAGACGATTTCTATCATATTAAGCCACAGCTGGTTGGTTTAGTCTTTATTATATAAAGCCACTCAAACCTAACCTTTCATCAATAGCCTCCTGATGAAAGTGAAAGAGGATAGTGAAAAAGCTGGCTTAAAACTCAACATTCAAAAAACAAAGATCTTGGCATCCAGTCCCATCACTTCATGGCAAATAGATGGAGAAACAATGGAAAAGGTGACACACTTTATTGTCTTGGGCTCCAGAATCACTGCAGATGGTGACTGCAGCCATGAAATTAAAAGACACTTGCTCCCTGGAAGAAAGGCTATGACCAACCTAAACAGCATATTAAAAAGTAGAATGTCAATGTATGGCAAAAACCACTACAATATTGTAAAGTAATTAGCCCCCAACTAAAATAAATAAATTAAAAAAAAAAATAAAGGACTAAGAAAAAAAAAAAAAAGTAGAGACACTACTTTGCCAACAAATGTCATTCTAGTCAAAGCCATGGTTTTTCCAGTAGTCATGTATGGATGTGAGAAGTTGGACCATAAAGAAAGCTGAGCACTGAAGAATTGATGCTTTTGAACTGTGGTATTGGAGAAGACTCTTGAGAGTCCCTTGGACTGGAAGGAGGTTGAGACAGTCAATCCTAAAGGAAACAGTCCTGAATATTCATTGGAAGGACTGATGCCGAAGCTGAAACTCCAATACTTTGGCCACCTGATGCAAAGAACTGGCTCGTTGGAAAAGACCCTGAGAAAGATGCTGAGAAAGAGTGAAGGAAGGAGGAGAAGGGAACGACAGAGGATGAGATGGTTGGATGGCATCACCGACTCTACGGACATGAGTTTGAGCAAGCTCCGGGAGTTGGTGATGGACAGGGAAGCCTGGCATGCTGCAGTCCATGGGCCTGCAAAGAGTCGGACACGACTGAGCTACTGAACTGAACTGAAACCTAACCTTAATTGCTGTACCTTTTCTGAGCGGTGAGGTTGTCAACAGGTTGCACCTGATCATTAGCAACCTTCATTCATCTTTGAGACACACTCTCCCTCACGTACAAAAGTGATTCCTCCAGGGATACAAACGAAACCCAACTAGAAACCTCCTCTGTAGCTGACGGCCTTGCAGGAGGCAAACCCTGAAACCTTGAAGGACAGAAGTTTCCCTCGGCCTCCCTGCTGCTCCACCTCTGTGTCCTTTAGAGCAGGGGTCCTCAACTCCCGAGCTGGTACCAGTTCAAGACCTGCTGGGAACTGGGCCACACAGCAAGAAGGGAAAGGCAGTGAGCGATGGAACCTTCATCTGCATTTACAGCTGCTCCCCATCACGCACATTACTGCCTGAGCTCTGCCTCCTGTCACATGGGCGGCGGCATAATAAAGGTAAAGCGCCTGAATCATCCAGAAACCATCCCTGCCCCCTGGGTAAATGGAAGAATTGTCTTCCATGAAACTGATCCCTAGGGGCATAAAGGTTGGGGGCTCCTGCTTTAACAAAACGATGCATGAACCCAGGTTATCAGGTTTCATAGCTCAGGGAGCTTAACGACCACACACCACACTTCAAGTCCACAACCAGGCACCCACACACCTGACTTCATCCCAGACTCTGTAAAGTCCATGGTCATGCAGGAGCCAGCGCAAAGTCCCTGCCTCCAAGATGTGCAGGCCCCAGGGATGGCAGACACTGCCCAGAAAGTACTTACTAACTGTCATGGACTCTGGCACCGAGGCAGAAGGTAACAGGCTGCTCAGAGGACTTTCCTGGCCTGGAGGACTGGCTTCCACACTGGAAAGGCAAGCAGAAGGAAGTTAAGAGTCAGCCACTTAAAACACACCACCTCAACATTCAAAACGAACACAGCAGGCAATGAGCTCATTCAGGTTTCCCAACTCGAAGGAAGGGAAGGCGGCCCTTTGAGATCACAGTTAATCCCCTCTATGTGTAGATTCCGTATCTGGAAATTCACCTACTCCCTGAAGTTTAACTGTAACCCCAAAACTCCGCACTCTTGGGGCTGACATGGTCATCCACGAACATGTACATGCATGTGTGTGTGCTCAGTCCCTTCAGTCGTGTCCGACTCTTTGTGACCCTAAGGACTATAGCCTGCCAGGCTCCTCTGTCCATGGAATTCTCCAGGCAAGAATACTGCAGTGGGTTGCCATTTCCTTCTCCAGGGGATCTTCCTGACCCAGGGATCGAACCAAAAAGTCTCTCACATCTCCTGCACTGCAGGTGAGTTCTTTACCACTAGCACCTCCCAGGAAGCCCAAACTGTCTGGTGTTCCTAAACACAGGACTGTGCGGTGCCTCGTGGAGGAAACCTATGTGAGGCAGCCTCTATTCAGCGTGATGGTGCAGTGGTAAAGAACCCGCCTACCAATGCAGGAGATGCCAGAGATGCGGGTTGGTTCCCTGGGTCAGGAAAATCCCCCGGAGGAGGGCACGGCAACCCACTCCAGTATTCTTGCCCAGAGAATCCCATGGACAGAAGAGCCTGGTGGGCTACAGTCCATGGGCTCGCAAAGAGAGTCGGACACGACTGAGCGACTTAGCACACACACAGACGATGACAGTGCTGCCGGTCATGAGTTCCCTGTCAGCGAGTCAACAACGGGTATTCAAAGAGATATCTTTAAACAGGAGCAGACAGAAAACAAAGGTACTTACTGATCCACTGACCAAAATGCTGTGACCAGACACCCTCCTAGGGACCTAGGGGCAATGGCTCCGTCTTGAGAGAACACGACCACCACAAATAATGAGAGCTGGCCGGCCGTGTAGTTACAAAGAATTTGCAACATGGAAAAATAACACTTCACATCTTTCATGAAAACAGCTCCCAGGGGAATACCCAGTGGCCCATATAGTCAAAGCTACGGTTTTTCCAGTAGTCATGTCCAGGTGCAACAGCTGGACCATAAAGAAGGCTGAGCACCAAAGAATGGATGCTTTTGAACTGTGCTGTTGGAGAAGACTCTTGAGAGACCCTTGGACAGCAAGGGGATCCAACCAGTCAATCCTAAGGGAAATCGATCGTGAATATTCACTGGAAGGACTGATGTTTCCTTCAAGTGACACCAACCCTTCCTGGCACTGCACTAACTTGTACAAGCCTCCTACAGGCAGTGCCTCTCCGAAAGCAGGGCGAGACTGGAACACAAAGCATAGGCAGAGGTAAACTATGCCCACACCCTGGAGCCAAGGTTGCAAATGCAGACATTGTATCTCAGAGACACCAAATTAAAGCCAAGGAGGGGAGGAAGGAGAGAGCTGCAAGGGCAGCAAGGATCACGGCGGCATCAGGGGGTCTTCACTGTCCATCTCAGCTCTGCCACCTAACGTCCAGTGACTCTGAACAGCTCAGCTTTCCTTTCAGACACTTAGATTTGGAAAAAAAAACAAAAAAAAACTGACGTGGCATGTGTGTGCTAAGTCGCTTCAGTCATATCTGACTCTGTGCGACTTTATGGACCGTAGCCCGCCAGGCTCCTCTGTCCAAGCGATTCTCCAGGCAAGAATCCTGGAGTGGGTTGCCATTTCCTTCTCCAGGGGATCTTCCTGACCCAGGGATCAAACCCTCGTCTCCTGCACTGCAGGCAGATTCTTTATCACTGAGCCACCTGGGAAGCCCTAGGCACTTCACAAATACCTGACACCAAAGTGGTTTCAATATTATGTGTGTGTGCGCTCAGTTGTGTCTGATTCTTTGCAATCCCATACATGGACTGTAGCCCGCCAGGCTCCTCTAAGGGATTTTCCAGGCAAGAATACTGGAGTGGGGTGCCATTTCCTTCCCCATTTAAATATCACATAATACTAAAACTGTAAAGTGTAATATTAAAATTGTCCAATGGTTTATCATCAAATATTAAATCAAGCAAATTATGACAGTGGAAGTACCTAGCCATGGCCCCCAAAGTAGGAGAAGTAAAGGTGGTGTGCAAATGAAATGTGACCAACACCAGGTCTCGGGCCTGAGACCCTTGGCCACTTGGTGCCCTAGGATGTCAGACCAAAGTTGAACTGAATTCCTGTGAAGTGAGGCCCTGCCCTTCAAGCCCAGCAGAGGGACTTTCAAAAAGAAGGAAAGGCAGAGTTGTGAAGAGGACCGTCTGGTCCCGGAGGCGGCCGGGGGTAGGGGCTGCACGCTCACCTGTACCGGGGTCCCGGCTCTGGGAGGATGTGGTCCTCGGGTCCCGTCCCGTTCTCCAGGCTCCCGAGGGGGGCATCTGCACAGAGACAGCAGCCGCAGAGAAAGTCAGGCTTCTGCTCTCGCCCTCAGCTCCCCCATGAGACAGGGACACGGTGCAGACACCGGCTCGCCTGCTAACTCCGCTGACATGCAAGGCCTTCCCCATCGACATGCTGGGCTTTCGTCTGCTGCCCATTTCATTTATTTCGGCCGTCATCTCAGACTTGGCATCAGTCACTGGCTGAAGGCCCTATTCTCCCACTTCGGCATTTTTTTCCTTTACTGAAGTATGGCTCCCACACAATACTCTTTATCAGTTCCAGGTGTACAGCATGGCAATCCAGCATTTATATTAGAAACTGATTACATTACATATTGATCACCGCAATAAATCTAGCAACTATCTGTCACCCACAGTTATTACAGCAGTACTGACTACATTCCCTATGACTTGATTTATTAACCTTTCTGATCTTGAGCCACCTGGCATTATGCATGAAGTCCATATCCAGAGACAACCTCAGAACCAGGGAATAATAATAAATCAGCTGTTAGACAAAAGGGCTCCAGGCTGCAGTGTCTGGAGACGGACACACGGGGGCAGCAGTGTCCACCTGTCACAACCGCATGACTGCCACTCTCTCAAGAGCCCTGCACCAAGCAGGAAAGGCATTTGGAAGAAAGGAGGCCATAAGTCATCTCTACAAACAACAGGCAAGCGGCAGCACAGACCTTCATAGATATACTAGCCGCTGTTCATGTCTCTTTCCAGGAAAAAGGGCAAAATCCGTGCCCCTGGGGGACATCAAGGCCAATGTCACTCAGGAGAACACCTGCATGCTAGACAAACTCCTGGCGTGTCAAGGCCCCCAACCAGGCCTGGATCGGGACGGGGGACAGAAGGGAGCTCGTCTCGCTTCCTAAGCCGTCTGTCCTGTGACCTCCTCCGTTTTCATCTAGTTCTGCTCAAGATTCCCCGCTCTTAAGGGGTTGAAAAGGGAATCCTACAAGGAAAAGCATTCTCTCACTTTCCCTTCCACCTGCTGTTCTCACGAAGCTACTCCACTCACTCCCACCTCTTTTTTTTTTTTAATTTATATTAGAGTATAGTTGCTTTACAAAGTTGTGTTAGTTTCTACTATACAGCAAAATGAATCTGATATATATATATATATATTCTCTCTCTTTTGGATTTCTCTCCCCTTTGGGTCACCACAGAGCACTGAGTTCCCTGAGTACACAGAGCCGGGATCTGATGTGAGTGGCATTCCCGCCAAGTCACGGCTCCTGCAGCTCTGATTCTAGCATCTTTGAGCAGCCTGAGAATAACATGTCTTCCCGGGCAATGTTCCCACCAACAGCGGGTTTGCCCCTCAGGCTGTCACAAGCTTCCAAGACTCCTGGCAGCTTCGTTACTGTAGTCAATTAAAGGGCTGGCAGACGGGCTCACACCCAGCATCCCTGGCGAGGATGGTCTAGACCAGCTGGAGCTCGGGGTCCACTCAACAGGGACAAGACGGAGCCTCTGGGTCTGGGAGGCTGAGAGCCGGAGGAGGGATCGAGAGAAACCTGCCAGGTGGGGATACACCTCCCAGCGAGGATCCCCGAGGCCAGCCAGAACGCCGGGTTCTGTGACTGAACCCCAACATGAACAGCACACAAGCCAAGCCCTGGGGACAGCCTGACAAGCCAGCCCAGCGACAGTTCACGACCCAGCCGAAAGGCCTGTCGGTGGGGGTAGAATAAGGGGCGTGGACCCCAACTCGGATGCTGTGAACAAGCCCTGGAAACCCTCCAGTGGTCCTAGATGCACGTGAGGACCACCTACTCCCTGCCGGCCACGCCTACTTCTCAGACACTCTGCCCGAGTCCACACTGCCCCTGAGCAGGCAAGGGCGAGGTGACCATGTCCCAAGCCTGGGGGACTCAGACCCAGGCTGGTCACCTGAGCAGAAGGAGGGCATAGGGGCTCCCAGACCGGCCCGCTCCAGGATTCACCCGAGACCCAGACAGAAGCCCTGGTTAGTATAGAAGGATACGCGGCCAGGGCAGTGGTGTTGGCACCTCAGCCAGATACAGACCAAATGAGAGCGGGAGAAAGCTGAAGGAACACAGACCGACCAGCAGGGAAAGGAGACGGGGCAGACCCCCACCAGGAAGGGGGGCACAGGACCAGGAGGACTGCAGGCCAGGCTGGGTCCCTCCATCCCCAGGTTTCAGCCTCCGGCGCCCACAAGATGCCCCCCGTCACCCCACTAGTATGAAGCCAGCAGGGAGCCTACCCAGGGCCCTCCTGCATGCCTGGCCTCTCCTCTCAGACTCACTCGGGGGACCTTCACCCCACATCTGAACAGTAACTCCCCTTCCTCTCGGGCTGCGGTCAGGAGGGAGTGAGCTAACCCAGACCGAGCACTGTGCATTCATCACCGCCGTCCGCACTTCCCAGGACAGGAGACCAGCCTGGCGGACGGCGGTCACTCACACCAGCGACACCGCCTCGCGGGGCGGCCACCTGCCGCCTCGGCAACTTCGAGGTGACCGGCGTGCCCTCTCCCCAGCCCCGACTGCACCCGGGGACGGGCCCGCCCTCCCCGTGCTAGTTGGATGGGGTTTCTGTTCCTCACGCGGTGCCGTGACAACCGTCTGTCATCCGGTTCAGAATGTCGACAGCTTCCTGAGCAGCCGGTGGGCTCCCGTTCACAACCGTCCACAGCTTCCTAAACCTGGGCCTCGGAGGGTGAGAGGGGCACCTGTGCTGTGGGGCCGGGGAGGCCTCGCCGACACGGGGCTGCAGAGGCACCAAGAGCAACCCGGCGCTCCGCTGTGCCGGGCGCCACGCACACCCACCCCGCCAGGAGCGCGGGGCTCAGCCACGACTCCCACCCCCACCCCGACACCTCCCAGCACGACCTGCTCTAGCTAAAGAAAGTAACAACAAACCACACAAGCGCCCCCTCAGTCACAAGGAACGGGCCAGAAAGGCTTGCCCACTTTTCGGCAAGCTTACTCCCTGATTCCAAGCCCTCAGCTGCCAAGGGTGCGAGGGCCTTTAGAGCTACAGGTGCTGACCTCCTCCCTCCTCCTGAGAGGCAAAAATAATGGTCACCATTTGTAACCTGCTTGTATGCCACCAAGTTCAACAGATCGCCGACAAGAAAGGAAGTGGGCCTGGGGGCTCCCAGGTGACGTGTCAACACCCGCTCAGGCAAGAGTACCGCAAAATACCCTGGTTCAGCGAGGAGACAAGCCACTGGGGCTCCCCTGCTGACACGGGCCGCCTGCCCTGAGCCCCGGCCTCCCCACTTCCTTTCCCCCCCCGCCACCAACCACAGACATGACCCCTGATCCGGCCTCTCCTGCCACTGCTCCGGCCACAGCCCATGCGGGAGGCGGGGAGGAACCGAGGACACCCACCTGTAGGCCCGTAGGAGCCCACACCGCTGACCGGGAAGAGCACCTCGGCGTGACCGTGCAGCACCTGCAGCGGGGCCCAGCCGTGCATCTGGGGGAGGCAGGCGCCCCCGTCCCGCGACCTGGGGGAGAGAACACAGCTGCGGGTCAGGGCCCGGGGCACCAAGCGGTGCTGGGCCCCACCCAGTCCCCCCGGGGAACCAGCCAGGCCGGGACGAGGCTGAGAACACGAGGAGGCCCTTTCAGCCCATGTGTACTGAACCCCTCCTACCTGCCAGGCAGTGAACACACACATGCATACACACACACACACACACACACACACACACACACACACACACACACACACACACACACACTCTGTGCTGGCAAAGAGCCAGCCAACAAGGTCCATCCTGCCCTCGTGGAGCTTACTGTCTGCTGGGGGGTGCAGACATGAAGTGATGTGCATGCATGCAAAGTCACTTCAGTCGTGTCCGACTCCGTGACCTCATGGACTGTAGCCCACCAGGCTCCTCTGTCCATGGGATTCTCCAGGCAGGAATACTGGAGTGTGTTGTCATGCCCTTCTCCAGGGGGATCTTCCCGACCCAGGGATCAAACCCACGTCTCTTACATCTCCTGCACTGGCAGGCGGATTGTTTGCCACTACCACCACCTGGGAAGCCCGACATGAAACATACGATCCCACAAGAAAGTGAGAAACAGCAGCTCAGGTTCATGGGGCTGGACAGGAAGGTGGTGGAAGGACTCCTTGAAGAAGGGAGGTTTGAAGTGAGTGGAGAGGGAAGCGCTGGCTCCACGACGGGAGGTGGAGGGGGCAACAGGGATGGAAGGGGAGGGCGGCACATGCCAGGGCTGAAGCGAGATGAGGCCCCGTGGGCTCTGGGTTCTGCAATAAGCTTGGGCCAGTGTCGCTCTGCCTCACTGGTTTTCAAACCCTCAGGAGTAAAAAGACAGAACCAGACCAGACTGCGTCTGCACCACTTCCAAGAAAAGGGGTCAGCTCGAATATTAACCAGGCTCATATGATCTGTTACAGTGTCACCTTACCCACCACGTGCCAAACTAGCCTGTTCGACCTTTGTAACGCCAGGCTGGTTTGGTTACATGGGTTTGAGAAAGTATCTGCCCACTGCAGCATCTGCTTCTGGGCAAGAAGCCAACACTGATAAATACCAGGATGCATCTGTGTGGGACTTGAAGGTTTATAAACTCAGGTCGTAAATCAGATGTAAAGAACAGCACAGTAGATCACAGTCATAGCTACTTAATGGAGGGAGGGAGGCAGAGAGGAGGAGGAGGAGGAAGGGGAGGGGAAAGGAGGGGACAAAAACAACTCAAAGAGATCAGGAGACTTGTCCAAGTCCATCACTTGGCCAGGACCAAGGCTGGCAGAATTCAGCCCAGGTCTTCCAGATCCAGTTACTATGAGTCTCCTGGCCACTGCCCATCATTTACACGATGTATATATTTCTTTCATATAGAGCAGGGATTAACAAAATTTTTTTGAAAAGGACCACATCGTCAATACTTTAGGCTATGCGGCCATTGTCACTGTTCAGTAGCCAAGTCGTGTCCAACTCTTTGCGACCCCATGGACTGCAGCACACCAGGCTTCCCTGTCCTTCACCATCCCCTGGAATTTGCTCAAACTCATGTCCACTGAGGCGGTGATGCTATCAAACCATCTCATCCAGTACACTTTGTTGATTTTTATTTGATTGGTTTACAATGCTTCAAAAAATGTAACAGCCATTCTTGGCCTGGGGGTAGATTTGGCCAGCAGGCCAGTTTGCCAGCTCTTTTTTTTAACCTTTTAAAAATTTTATTTGTTTATATGGCTACACTGGGTCTTCATTGCTATGTGTGGGCTTTCTTGAGCTGTGGCGAGTGGGGGCTACCCTTCACTGAGGGGCACGGGCTTCTCATCGTGGTGGCTTCTCGCTGCCGAGCATGAGCTCTAGGGCGCTCGGGCTTCAGTAGTTGCAGGGCATGGGGCTTAGTTGCTCCACAGCATGTGCGATCTTCCTGGACCAGGGATCGAACCTGTGTCCCCCACATTGGCAGGCGGATTCTTAACCACGGTGCCATCGGGGAAGTCCCTGCCAACTCTTCCTTTAAGGCTTGTCCTATAGCCATTCTCCTTTGAGTCCTCTGGAGCTTTTGGTCACACATGTGACATTCAGCAAGACACACAAGGAGAAGTGACCTTAACAGACTTCTGCCAGCTCCGTGACTTAGCCTGCAGGTAATGCACACCGTGAGACATGGGAAAGTTAGCGCCCCCACCTGTGTGCCCTGCAGCAGAGCTGGGTGCTGGGGTGAACGTGGCTCTGCCTCTGCAATCTGTAAAGAGCTGTCTGCCTGCCCGGGGCTCCGATCCACCAGCTGGCAACCAGGGGGACTCCCAGACAGACGCCCAGAAGTGGCGTCTGTCTCGGGACACAGCTGCGAAACCACAGTCCTTTCCTGCTGCTGCACCAACTCAAGGCAGGTGAGATTTCCTGCTGCTTCTTTTTGTTGTTGTTGAATCTTTACTTCTGTAATTTTTTTAATTTATCTATTTTTAATTGAAGGATAACTGCTTTACAATGTTGTGCTGGTTTCTGTCACATATCAACATGAATCAGCCACAGGTATATATATGTTCCCACCCTCTTGAACCTCCCTCCCACCTCCCACCGCATCTCATCCCTCTAGGTTGTCACCAAGCACCAGGTTGAGATCCCTGTGTCATACAGCAAATTCCCACTGGCTATCTCACTTATATATGGTAATATGTATGTTTCCATGCTACTCTACTATTTCTAAGGGGACATATATCTTGCCACTTTCCAACAACACGCGCAGAGTACAAGGTGAAGTCAGGCCCCATCAGCTGCGATTTGGATCCACATAAAAGTGGGCAAAGGACCCCACCTCAAAAAGGGGTTACACTGAAGTCATTCCTGAAGCAGAGACCAATTCAGAATACGGTGCCACAGCTGGGCTTAAAAACAGAACGGGTGTTGCTTTTCATTAAGATACTCTAAAAGAAAAAAAAAAACAACCTAGAAAATGCCAGAAAGAGGAGGGTAGGGTTAGCTGCTTAGTCATGTCTGACTCTTTGTGACCCGACAGGCTACAGCCCGCCAAGCTCCTCTGTCCAAGAGATCCTTCAAGAATACTGGAGTGGGGTGCCATTCCCTTCTCCAGGGGACCTTCCTGACCCAGGGATTGAACCCAGGTCTCCTGCATTGCAAGCAGATTCTTTACCAGCTGAGCCACCAGGGAAGTCCAAAGAGGAGGGGGAAAATAACATACCCAAAGTCACATTATCGAAAACATGACTGACCTGGACACAATCGCCTCAGTGTCTTTTTCTTTACTCGCATACTTCTCTTTAAGAGGTTGTGACGCAACTAAATGTAGGTTTTTATAATTTCCTTTTTTCATTCAACATATAAGTTCATCCTCATACTATGTGGATACTCTCAGATGTCATTCAAGAGGTTTAAGATCCTGAACATTAAGATTTAAGATCTGAACTATGAAATACTCCACTGTTCACTGTGAATGGCTCCTCCGAGGCTGCACCTTTCAGTCAGGTCCACTGCATTGTCTCTCTAAATCAACACGTTGTCATCTGGAGGCAACAACCTTTGTCCTGAGACCCGTCCTCAGAACAGCTTCCCAGCAGTGAAATTACTAAATCGAGCAGACTAAATATTGAGGGCAAGAAGAGAAGGGGACGACAGAGGATGAGATGGTTGGATGGCATCTCCGACGCAATGGACATGACTTTGCGCAAACTCCGGGAGATGGTGAAGGACAGGGAAGCCTGGAGTGCTGCGGTCCATGGGGTCGCAGAGAGTCAGACACGACTGAGTGAATGAACAACAACAACAAAACATTTTTAAGGCTCCTGACGTTGCATCACATTGCTCTCCCCAGAGGCTGCGGACGTGGCCGACGCTCTATCAGGATGATGTGAGCGAGGGCTGGCCTGACCTTTACGCGTGTTAATGCCTACTACGTGTCTGGAAGACTCCGAGCACTGAGGACACACTGAGAGCCAGCCGTCCTGGCAGGGCGCTCGCCCGGGGCCGCCCTCCACCTATTTCTCTTTTTCAAACTTGATGAAGATGACGGCAAAGCGCAGTGTCTGGTTTCACTATGCGTTTGCTTAGTTGCTATTTAAATGCAATTTTTTTCAGGCTGGTAATTCTTTTCGAATTATGTTTTCACCCCACTTCCCTGTTGGTTTCATAGGGCACATATAAAGTGACAGGAAAATCCCTTTTTATAATAAAGGTATTATTCTTTTTTAAGAAAAATAATCAGGGGCTTCCCTGGCAGTCCAGTGTCTAAGGCCCTGCGCTTCCACTGCAGGGGGGGCATGGGTTCGGTCCCTGGTCAAGGATCCCGAATGCCATGCAGCACGGTCAAAAAAAAAAGAAAAGCTATCACTTATAAATCAAATCCACCTAAATCAAATTGCTTATGATTATACAGTAGAAGTGACAAATGGATTCAAGGGATTAGATCTGATAGACAGAATGCCTGAAGAACTAAGGAAAGAGGTTCATGACACTGTACAGGAGGCAGTGATCAAGACCACCCCCAAGAAAAAGAAATGCAAAGCGGCAAAATGGTTGTCTGAGGAGGCCTTACAAATAGCTGTGAAAAGAAGGGAAGCGAAAGGCAAAGGAGAAAAGGAAAGATACTCCCATCTGAATGCAGAGTTCCAAAGAATAGGAAGGAAAGACAAGAAAGCCTTCCTCAGTGATCAGTGCAAAGAAATAGAGGAAAACAATAGAATGGGAAAGACTAGAGAGCTCTTCAAGAAAATTACAGATACCAAGGAAACATTTCATGCAAAGATGGGCTCAATAAAGGACAGAAATGGTATGCACCTAAGAGAAGAAGATATTAATAAGAGGTGGCAAGAATACAGAGAAGAACTGTACAAAAAAGATCTTCATGACCCAGATAATCACGATGGTGTGATCACTCACCTAGAGCCAGACATCCTGGAATGTGAAGTCAAGTGGGCCTTAGGAAGCATCACTACCAACAAAGCTAGTGGAGGTGATGGAATTCCAGGAGCTATTTCAAATCCTAAAAGATGATGTTGTGAAGTGCTGCACTCAATATGCCAGCAAACTTGGAAAAACTCAGCAGTGGCCACAGGACTGGAAAAGGTCAGTTTTCATTCCAATCCCAAAGAAGGGCAGTGCCAAAGAATGTTCAAACTACCGCACAATTGCACTCATCTCACACGCTAGTAAAGGAATGCTCAAAATTCTCCAAGCCAGGCTTCACCAGTATGTGAACCAAGAACTTTCAGATGTTCAAGCTGGATTTAGAAAAGGCAGAGGAACCAGAG
Source organism: Giraffa tippelskirchi (assembly GCF_054371585.1). Classification (NCBI taxonomy): domain Eukaryota; kingdom Metazoa; phylum Chordata; class Mammalia; order Artiodactyla; family Giraffidae; genus Giraffa; species Giraffa tippelskirchi. Next base: position 30,628,614 of record NC_137287.1, read on the forward strand.
ATCAAATCACCAACATCCACCGGATCATAGAAAAAACAAGAGAGTTTCAGAAAAACATCTACTTTCTGCTTTATTGACTATGCCAAAGCCTTTGACTGTGTGGATCGCAACAAATCTTGGAAAATTCTTTAAGAGATGGGAATACCAGACCACCTTACCTGCCTCCTGAGAAATCTGTATGCAGGTTAAGAAGCAACAGTTAGAAGTGGACATGGAACAACAGACTGGTTCCAAATCGGGAAAGGAGTACATCAAGGCTGGACACTGTTACCCTGCTTATTTAACTTATATGCAGAGTACGTCATGTGAAATGCTGGGATAGACGAAGCACAAGCTGGAATCAAGTTTGCTGGGAAAAATATCAATAACCTCAGATATGCAGATGACACTACCCTTATAGCAGAAAGCAAAGAAGAACTAAAGAGCCTCTTGACGAAAGTGAAAGAGGAGAGTGAAAAAGCTGGCTTAAAACTCAACATTCAAAAAACAAAGATCATGGCATCTGGTCCCATCACTTCATGGCAAATAGATGGGGAAACAATGGAAACGGTGACAGACTTTATTTCTCGGGCTCCAAAATCACTGCAGATGGTGACTGCAGCCATGAAATTAAAGGACACTTGCTCCCTGGAAGAAAAGCTATGACTAACCTAGACAGCAGAGACATTACTTTGCCGACAAAGGTCCATCTAGTTAAAGCTATGGTTTTTCCAGTAGTCATGTACGGATGTGAGAGTTGGACTGTAAAGAAGGCTGAGCACTGAAGAACTGATGCTTTTGAACTGTGGCGTTGGAGAAGACTCTTGAGAGTCTCTTGGACTGCAAGATCAAACCAGTCAATCTTAAAGGATATTGCTCCTGAATATTCATTGGAAGGACTGATGGTGAAGCTGAAGCTCCAATACCTTGGCCACCTGATGAGAAGAACTGACTCACTGGAAAAGACCTGATGCTGAGAAAGACAGAAGGCAGGAGGAAGGGGACAACAAAGGATGAGATGGTTGGATGGCCTCACTGACTCGATGGACATGAGTCTGTGCACGCTTCGGGAGTTGGTGATGGATAGGCAAGTCTGGTGTGCTGCAGTCCATGGGGTCGCAAAGAATCAGACGTGACTGAGCGACTGAACTGAACTGAACCGCTTATAAATATTGAAGTGGGAGGGACAAGATCTTTCCTCAGTCATCCAAGAAGTGGTTTAATTGCCAGCACGTGGAAGTGTAAACCCAATATTTGGCCAACAGCGCATCTATTAATGAAAAACAATCAGAGCTTTCGACTTTGCCAGGGGCCGCTGCAACCCAACACGTGCTTCTCCTGGCCTGGCCCCTTTCCTCCCACAGACCTGGCTGCGCTATTAAACTCTAAAGTCCCAGCCACTCCAGGTTCCCAGACCTTTCACATGAATCTAGCTTAGAAGCAAAATCAAAGCATTACTCAGTAGGCCATCTCATCACTGCTCTTTCCTCAAGATGCTCTGCAGGATGTTGGCTCGAGATCCCCTCTTTATGCCAGGGAGCAGCTGTCCATAATCCACAGGAGGCCCAGTGGCCTCGGAGGGCCGAGCCTGTAAAGGTCAGCCTACACTGTTTTGTGTCTCACACATCACAATGCCAGCGGCTGCCCCGGCTCATAAGCTGGCCTCCCCTCAATGGCGCTGGTCCAGCAGGAATAGAAACAACTGTCTGAGGCCACAGAACCGACTCATGGAGTGAAGCAACTCGGAGATGTGCTTACTTACTGGGACAGAAATTGCAAATAGCGTTTCCTAAAAGGCCCAGGGGAAGAACCATAGGCAGGTGGGATGGTTAACTTTATGTGTCAACTTGGCGAGGCCATGGTACCCAAATATTTGACTAAACGTTATTCTTGATGTTTCTGTGAAGGCATTTGGTTAGATGAGATTAAAATGTAAGTCGGGAGAGTGCAAGTAAAGCAGATCACCCTCCATAAGTGAGGGGGTCTTTGCCTAATCAGTTAAAGGCCTCAGTAGAAAAACATGGACTTTTTCCCCCCCAAAGAAAAAGAAATTCTATAGGCAGACTGTCTTCAGATTCGAACTGCAGTCCTCCCCTGGGCCTCCAGTTTGTAGGTCTACCTTGCAGATTTTAGACTTGTCAAGTTCCACAATCACATGAGCCAATTTCTTAAAGTAAATCCCTGTAGGTAAATACATACATACATACATATGCAGAAACACACACACATACACTATCGGTTCTGTTTCTCTGGAGAACCCTAACAGCATGGGTCACAAGACTAGATCCAGGTACAAAATCATCCATACCCAGTGAGCAAGAACCAAGCCACAGGCGGACTGCCCTAACATGTATCAGGAGGAGGAAAAAACCTTGGGCAGGAAAAAAAATGGAGCCAGGGCAACCTAACCTTAATCCTGGTTTTGCCCATTGCTTTGACAAATCTCAATTCTCTGCATTAAAGAATCTGGGTCTTTCATCCATCAAGTGGGGTGACACCCACGAACCCTCCGGGACCGCTTTAAGTATTAGGATCCAGTGCGTCTGCAGCTTGCAGCGTCTGGCCTGTCCTAGATGATACGGAGGCAACGCTACTATCGTGAGCATCCACGTGAATGAGGATAAGAGTAAAAATCAAAGACAAAAACAGGCAGAGTCTCATGAAAGAAAAAAAAACTCTGACTCAACACATGGAGACGCCAAGCTTAGGACTGGAGGCGCACTTGGCCCCTTCAGCACCCCGTGGGGTCTCGGTCTCTTCCTTGTACTCTTTGGCAGGCTGGTTTTGAAGACGGCCGTGACTAGGGTGGCACTGCACACTGCAGAGCTCGGGTGAGAAGTCACTAGTTGATTCAGCATCAAGAGTAAGAGCAGGACTTCCCTGGTGGTTCAGTAGTTAAAAGTCCACCTGTCAATGCAGGCAACACGGGTTCGATCCCTGGTCCGGGAAGATTCCACAAACCACGGGGCAGCTAAGCCCGTGTGCCACAACCGCCGAGCCCACTCTCTAGAGCCCATGCTTTGCAAGAGAGAAGGCACCACAATGAGAAGCCTGTGCACCGAAGTGAGAGCAGTCCCCGTCCTCTGCAACTGGAGAAAAGCCCTCACAGTAATGAGACAAGAATGAATTAATTAACTTTTTAAAAAAGGGTAAGAACAAGGACAGGAATGATTACAAGGGTTACAGCACCACAGCAGCCACAGCTCCGGGGCTGTCTGTCTCAACGTGCCAGCACCAATGCCTAAGGCCTCACATGCAGGGTCCCACTGACTGGACAACAACTCTGCAAAGCACGTGCTGTTGTTCTCTCGGATCTCAGGTGAGGCCTGAGGCTCTGGGAGGTGAAGAAACTCGTTCGTCCTAGTCTACACTAAGCCACGGAGCTAGTAAATGTCAGCCCGGGTTGTCATGATTCTAAGGTTCAACATCCTAACTTTGCTTTTCTGCTTCACATGTTCACCTGTATCAAGCCCCTCTCGAAGGTATAAACATACTACAGCTCCAGGGTTAAGGTGGTTAAGTGCAGGCAAGTTACCCTAAGGATAAACACAGAAATTACCAGCCTGAGACTGTTCTCTAGAATACCTTGCCTCTCTCCTGAACTTCCTGGGCTGGTGGCAAGTAAGACATGCGAGCAAAATTCAAGGAATAAAATCAAAGACATAAACACAAAGCAAGAGTTTCAGGTCATACATCTTGACACCAATGCTGCAATAAGTACCTTCCAATAATATATATATTCCCTCCACTTAGTTTTCAGGAGTAGAGTTAAGCTCATGCTCCTTCCCCCGAAATCAAGATCTGAATAATGAAAGATGCCACACACAAATAAAAAATTTGCAGCCTAACATCACCCAAAACTGCAGAAAGAGCCAGCAGCCTATGTACCACCCTTTTTTTTTTTACATTTTTTAAGGTTTGTTGTTTTTTTAATGTGGATCTTTTATTTTTTTAACTTATTTATTTGGCTATGTTGGGTCTTCGTTGCTGTGTGGGCTTTTTCTCTAGTTGTAGCGAGCAGGGGCTACTCTCTACTCTCTCTTGTGTGGTGTGTGGGCTTCTCCTTGCAGTGGCTTCTCTTGTTGCAGAGCACAGGCTCCAGGGTGTGCGGGCTTTAGTAGCTGCAGCCCACGGGCGCAGTAGTTGCAGCTCTCCAGCTCCAGAGCGCAGGTTATGGTACACGGGCTTAGCTGCTCAAGAGGCATGTGAAATCCTCCCAGACCAGGGATCAAACCCATGTCACCTGCGTTGGCAGGCAGATTCCTTAGATGTGGACCATTTTTAAAGTCTTGATTGAATTTCTCACAATATTGCTTGTTTTTCATGTTTGGTTTTTTGACCTGGGGACACGTGGGATGTTAGCTCCCTAACCAGGGATCGAACCCACACCTCCTGCACTGGAAGGCGAAGTCTCAACCGCTGGACCACCCAGGAAGTCCCCTACTGCCCTTCCGTAGAAGCTCTCGGGTGGAACTTACTTCTCCGGCGACTCCGAGTGGCCTGGGCGCTTCCTTCCGGGCGTGCTCCCATATACGTCATCCTCATTCTCGTCCACGTCTTCATCGTCAATGCTTTTCACGTCCAGCTTCTGGTACCCAAACTCCCCGTTCAGAGACAGAGAATCTATTTTCCAAGAGTTGCTGCCCTGACTTCCGTTGGAATTTGGCCCAAAGGGGCTTTCAAAGGCCGACATGATATTGATTGAGGACCGGTCGGAGTTCTCCTCCGAGCTCTCCCCCGCCCCGGGGATCTTCTTAAAAACATCCCCGGAGCTCTGCTCATCTTCCTCGTCATCAAACGAGATGATGTTGGTCACCTTCTTTTTCTTCTTCCGCTCCCTTTTACATCTGGCATCTGGCAAAAGATATGAGATAAGAAAAAGCAGGCGAGAAAAAGTGATGATCAACCCATTCTGCCTCTAGACTGTGGAAAATCTCTTCCTGTTCTACTCAAAAATAAATTGAAGATAAACTCAGATCTTTTTTTTAATCCTTGGGGGGAAAAAAAAAATCTGTCTATGAGAGACCAAGCAAAATGGATGCGGACCTCTACTTCTGGTTTGAAATACGTCACAGAGCACACACTACAATCATTCCTTCTAAGCAATCTTTCCAAGCACTTTGATTCAAAAGATGAATCATTATTGAAATGATTTTTACCCTTTCACTTCGGAAAACATTCTCATGGCTGGGAGATGAGACCAAGAAAATCAGTTTAGGGATTGTAAGTGATTGTTCAACAGCCACAATTCCTCCCAGCCCTGCAAGGTTCCCCTTTTCAGCAGGACTGCTCCCATCATGGGTGGTGTCTATTTCTCCACCCTCTTGAATCTAGGCCAGCTTAGTGCTCTGCTTTTAAGAACAGAATGTGGCAGAAATAACAAATGTGTGAGTTCTAGAGCCCAGGCGTTACCCTCATGAAATACAGCCCTGAAACTACCACAGAAGAAGCCAGTCTAGTTTATTGGAGGATGAGAGGCCAATGTAGGGGAAACTGAGATACCCCAGCCAAGAGTCAGCACCATCTCCAGATGCGTGAGTGGGGCCACCTTGGACCTTCCAGCTCAGTCACCAGCTGAATGCAGCCCCATGAGGGAGCCCAGGTGAAACCAGCAGAAGAACCATCCTGCCAACCCACAGACTCATGAAGAAGGAATAAATTGAGGTTGTCTGTTTCAAGCTACTACATTTCAGAGCTATTTGTTATGCAGCAAAGACAAACTGAAACAGAAGTCAAGACTGCCGTGGTGCCTAGCACTTAGGTGAGCCAGCTTGTTCACGCATCTTAATCATCAACCTTGGGTGTGAGGCACTTTGGAGCCGATTTCAAAAAGACAAATCCATCTGCTAAGGTGTGACGTGGTGATGCTTCACTGGTGCGTCACAACTCAGAGACAATGTCAAAAGCTGGGTTCCCAAAATGGATGGAAAAGATACTCTTTTGGATACATAAATCCCAGCATCTCTGGCACACAGTCATCAATAGTCCATGTCATTTGCATGGGGTCTCTGTTCAACAAGGAGAGGGTGGGACCTCCTGGTGGTCTGGTGGTTAAGATTCTGTGCTTCCAATGCAAGGGGCACAGGTTCAATCCCTGGTCAGGGAACTAAAACCCCACATGCCCTGCAACACAGCCAAAAAAAATTTTTTAATAATTAATAGTTTTTTTAAAAAAGGAGAAGGCAAGACAAAGCCAGTGTGCACCAGACTCCATGGAATTCTGAGCTTCCCCATCATTAATAACTCCAGAGATGACTATGATTACTGCCTTATTTAAGGGATTGGAGAATAACAGGATTAAGCTCTTATACCCAAAATTTCCTGTTTTGCTGTTTCAACGTTCTGGATGTTCCAGAGGTTCAAGGGGCATTGTAAAACTTCTTGCAAAATTAATCAGAACTGAATCCGCTTTCCTTTGCCTCCCCAGAGCCTAGAGTCAAAGCCGGCCATCTCCTCTCTTTCCCTGGACTCCACTTAAACGTCACCCCCTCAACAGTCTACATTCTCCATAGCATCCTAAGCTGGGCTTTCATCCCACTGATCAGAAGGATAATTAAACGAATGAATGGATGAAGGGACAAAGGAACGAAGGGCAACCTCCCCTGGCTTCACGTGACCATCACGCCCTCCCTTCTCGGTTTGCTCTGACTCAGCTGTTGGCTTGGCTACCCTGTCATCCTCACGTCCCAGGAAGCCTCTCAGCACCCTTTCTGAGCGAATAAGAGTAAGAAAGACAAACACAAACGTGAACTGAAAATACCAGTGTATCGGATTTCACTTCCCTTGGGGCTTTCATCTCATCCCCGCTCGATGCCCCCGTCCCTCCCACCCCCGTCCTCTCTCACCGGCAGTGACGTGCTTGGACACCACGGGCAGGGGGTCGGTCTCCTGCTCAGCTCTGCTGAGGATGGAGACAGCCGAGGACGCTGTGATCTCCCTGAAAAGGCTGCTCACTCCTTGCGTGGATTCCTTCAGCAAGGAGGTCACATTCTGCGTGGATTCCTTCAAGAGGTCCGAGACGGTGGGAGCAAACTTACTCTGCCCGTTTAAGTCCTTGTTGTCGATGTTAATTGCGAAGAGTATGGAGTTCAGACCTACCCCCCGAAAAGGGAAAAGTCTGGAGGGTCTGCTGTTCAACAGTCACACTTCTAACACAACAAACAAGCTGCAGACGTTAGAGGACACAAGAGGGTACACACTCATCTCAAACGGTGACTGAAAAAAAAACAAAAAACTCCCACAAAACTGGGGTCAGGAGACACCGTTATCATGGGAGTTGAGTCTTCCAAAGTCTTTCCCTATTTGTCAGGAAGACAAACGCAAATAAGAAGTCAGTCATGGGGAGGGGAAGGCTTAAATTCTGGGGTTGGACTGCCTGGGCTGAGCCCCAGCATGGCCACTCAGTAGCTTTGAGACCTTGGTCAAGCCATTCATGACCTCTCTGAGCTTCAGTTTCCTTATCTATAAAAGAGGGACAACAGTCTCTCTTACAGAATATTAAAGACCATAACCCACCAGAATCAGCTTGGTAAGCGATCAAAACATGACATATACACACTATTGTGCAAAATAGGTAATTAGCAGAAAGCCGCTATATAACACAGGGAGCCCAGCCTGACGTTCTGTGATGACCTAGGGGAGTGGGATAGGAGGGGGGATGGAGGATCAAGAGGGAAGGAGGGAGTGAGTGACAGTCGCTCAGTCATGTCCAACTCTCTGCAACCCCATGGACTGGAGCCCACCAGGCTCCTCTGTCCATGGAATTCTCCAGGCAAGAATACTGGAGTGGGTTGCTATTTCCTTCTCCAATCAAGAGGGAGGGGATATATAAAATTATGGCTGATTCGCATTGTCATATGACAGTAACCAATACAACACTGTAAAGTAACCAACACAACACTGTAAAGCAATTATCCTCCAATTAAAAAAAAAAGTGTGCACCAATATCATGTCCATAATACCTTCAGGCAAAAATGTGCACTGGTCTCCTATGGCCTACATACGACATCATGGTCATCTGACTTTTCCTCATCAATGGACAAGCCTAATGAAACTCAGCAGGTGGGACTCAGTGAAAACTTTCAGGAAAGAGAGAAAGACGCCATAAAGGATTTGGAAGAAAGAAGCAAGGTACCCTCTTCAGTTGCATTCACGTTTTGAGTGAGAGTCAAACGTTAGACAATTTAACAATTCATCAACTAGTACCAAGGCAGGGCTTTCACCAGAACAAATCAGATACTGACTCTCTCATCTGCTGCTGTTGCTGCTGCTGCTAAATCGCATCAGTCGTGTCCAACTCTGTGCGACCCCACAGACAGCAGCCCACCAGGCTCCTCTGTCCCTGGGATTCTCCAGGCAAGAATACTGGAGTGGGTTGCCATTTCCTTCTCCAATGCATGCATGCATGCATGCTAAGTCACTTCAGTCGTGTCCGACTCTGTGCGACCCCAGAGACGGCAGCCCACCAGGCTCCTCTGTCCCTGGGATTCTCCAGGCAAGAACACTGGAGTGGGTTGCCATTTCCTTCTCCAACTCTCTCATCTGATTCTTTCACAACCCTATCAAGGAGACTGCAGTGCCATCAGTATTCCCACCTCGCAGAAGAGGAAGGTAAAGGTAAAAAACTCACCGGATTTGCCCCAAGACACCGGCCAGAGGGAGGGAGAGCCAGGCTTCCAAGGCGTGTCTCCTCTCCCAGTTCCCTGGATCTTTATCTCACACTTGCAAAGCCTCAGTCAAAACTCCTTGACCCCATGCTTTCCCAGCCAGGGTATCACAATTCTAGATAAATGGACTCAGTGTTCATCACCACTAAGGAAGGATAGTGGCGAGTGATGAGTGGCCCTTTCATTCATTGAGGGACGGGAGAACCCACAGCACCCCGTGGAGTTACACATTCACTCCCAGGCAGCTCCTCTGCTCACCAAGCTTCAGAGGACCCACTGCCCCCCGCCCCTGGCCCTGGCCAAGCTTACCAGCTGCCATGGTGGGAAGCATGCTAGACCTTTCTTCATCCATGACAAAAGCCCAGTCTTCATAAAACGTGCTGCAAATGGAAAAGAGAGAGAGGGAATGCTCTGAACCGTTGTTCTCAGCATCCGTTAGCCAGACAACTCCTTCATAGGGCTCCCTGGAAAGTTCGTGCCTGTCCATGCAAAAGTGGCCATGCACGGTCTCTGCTGCGCTGGGTCTTCTGTTTATAAATAAAGGATTGAATGTGTATACCCTACAACTTCCTCATCGGTCCCCTGAGATCATTAGAGCCTGAGAGTACCAAGACAGGCATGAGATGGAAACGCATTACTTATAAAGCAGAAAAGAAAAAGGGGACAAACAGCAGTGACTTTCACTTAAGCAATGTTTCTAAGAAATAGACAGGAAATGCAAGTCAGCCCACAGGGACCCCCTGAGTGGACTCATACAAGAAGAGACAATTTCAGAACAAAATTTTAGTTCCCTGGGCCCTTCAACCAAGGCATCTTTATGTAACACCAGTTTGGGCAGCAGCCTCAAAAGCCCAAATTATCCCCTGGAATGGGCTGGGAAGCTAAAAAAGCCCACAGACCTAAACGGCAGTTGTAGAGGAGGGGACCAGAAGGCCAACTGGTCATTCCATTGTCCAAGGTCATTCAGCAATAAATGGTACAGCCTGGGCTCAAAGGCAGCTCTCCCAGCCCCCTGGCCCAGCTCTTTAGCCGACCCCCAGCTAAGCAATAACAAGTAAATATCCTCATCTCTGACATCCCCACCAGGTTAGAGAACTGTAAACTAAAGGAGTCAAAATTCAATTTCACCGAAGTACGGTCAGTGATGGGTGACCTGGAGTTCAGCGAAAGACCAGATACATAGCTGCTGAAGTGACTGAATGCAACCAACAGAAAGAGAAAAGACAGACATCACTGTCAACATACTTAACCCAGCAAAGAAGTCAGTGGAAGCACAGACTGTATCTTCAGGCTGGCATTGCAGTCAGACCTCTCATTCCTCAAACTGTGACTCTTTACAGACTGAAGCCAGTTTTCTTGCACGTAAATGAATTTGGTTTTCCCACACTGAATTAGAGGGGATAGTGATTCAGCGAAGTACAAGGGTGAGTCGTAACAGCTGATTCCCTTCTATTGCTCACTGTCACATTCAACCTTGACACTGAGAGTACGACTCTGAAGGACACCTGTCCCTCAGTGACCACGGGGGATTGGCTCTAGGACCCACTAAGAATACCAAAGTTGAGGATGCTTACATACAAGAGCATAGTACAGGTAGCCCTCCAAATCCAAAAATTCTGCCACCATGGGTTCAACCAACCACAGATCTTAAACACAGCACTCAATCCACGGCTGGTTGAGTCCACAGATGCAGAACCTGGGGATACAGATGACAGATGGCACTTGCAAATCATCTGCTGGAACGAGCTTCGCAAAAAAAAAACAACACTTCTGTTAAGAAACATGAGTTGTTGTTTAGTCGCTTAGTCACGTCTGACTCTCTTGCAACCCTGTGGATTATATGCAGCCCAGCAGGCTCCTCCGTCTGTGGGATTTCCTAGGCAAGAATACTAGAGTGGGTTGCCATTTCCTTCACCAGAGGATCTTCCTGACCCAGGGATTGAACCTGCCTCTCCTACACTGGCAGGTGGATTCTTTATCGCTGAGCCACCAGGGAAGCAAGAAACACAAGTGTGTTTTCTTTAATGAAAGCTGGTTAGTGCTCAGAGGCACCCGCAGACACGCGCAGCCTCCCGACTCAGACGTGAACAGTCCTAAGCAGCACGTGGGTACTGCTGTCGCCAGTCTCCCTGGCCCCCATCCCTCCCATTTCATACCTACAGGGTCTGAACACACAGCTGGACAAGCTATATCACAGGCCGCATCAAATGAGAGAATTTCAAGGGTGTCTTTAACAGCCTTAGTGCACAAGCCTGGAACACCTAACACCGGAACACCTCAACTATTGGAAGAAAGGCGACCTCGAGCAGCAGAAGAAACAGCAGATGAGACCTGAGCCAGGGGACGCACAGCAAGATATGAAATCAGGGGACTGTATCATAGCACTGATGAAATAAATGCCAGCTTATTGAATTAAGTGACATTTCACTGTTGAGGATCTGGGCACTGCTGACGTGGAAGTTATTCAAGGGACCGGGGCAGAATTGGTCACTGTCTCTTTGTACCATCAGGTGACACAAAACAACATGTCTGGTCCACCCGTCTCAGAGGGAAAATAATAGCGAGAGAGGGAGGGAGGGAGGGAGGGAGGAAGAGAGACAGGGAGGGAGAGGGAGAGAAACAGCGAGGGAGGGGTAGAGAGAGGGAGACAGAAAAGAGAAGTCATAGACATCAGCACACAAGCACAATGACATGAAAACCCACCAACACGCTAGCAGAGCTGTCTATGCAGTTTACGAGTGATTTCAGTCTTGCCCCAGTGGCTTCTACAGCATCCATCAAATGTTTCTGAAGGGAAGGTGGCTGACTGTACTACCACTGATACATATTCAGTGCCTTCTCCCTATCTCTGAGGAATAAACATATCTCGCCTACCCTGCTGAGCTTGCCCATGGTGGTGTGACTTGCTGGCCAATAAAATATGCATGGAAGTGAAGCTTCACGGTGGGCAGAAGCTTGGAGGGCCAGTGTTTCCCTTTGCCAGAGCCCCCTGTCTGCCTTGGCAATCTAGAAAGCATATGCAGAGACACACCTCTGTCAGCCTGGGTCCCTGAGATGAGACCCTCAACCCATGACAGACATGTAGCAGGCGGAAGACATGGACTTGGTGGTCTCAAGTCACTGAGGTTTCCAAGACGCTTGTTACGGCAGCGTAACCTCGCCTATACTAACTGACAGAATAAACTTTATGATCAAGAAAAAAAGAAACCGAAAGAATGGGAGAGGTTGCTTTTAATAACAAATGACTTCTCTCCTCAACTTAAAACGCCCCTATTACTTTCCATCAGTTTGAGATCAACAAACCTCTTAAAAAAAAAAAAGGCCAGAAGAATCATCCAGTACCCAGTGTGCAAGAAGATACACGGCAAGAAACAGGGCACTGAACACCCGACATCTAAAGAGCAAGAAATTTTGGATCTGAAAGAAACCGAGATTAAAATTCTGCCAAGAGGGGCACACATGTCCTAAGACAACAGCTAACTCCACACCCCAGGCCTTAATAATAACAGGCATCTATTGAGTGCCTGCTGCATGCAGTTGCCACGTGGAGGGAGCCTGACAGGTATCTTCACCTGGTCTCTGGCGGACTGTGCCCAACGACCCAGCCGGCCAAGCTGGGGCTGAAAGAGGGGAACCCAGCCATCCCGGATGCAGGTGGGCAGATCCTGTGATGGTCACCCCTGGCCCCGGGTGCACCCACTCCCCCGCCCCGCCCTGCCCAGGTACCTGAGCCGGCCGCGGTCGGCCAGGAGCGTGTGCAGGTAGCGTTCGAGGGAGTTCTCGTTGAGGGCGCAGCGCAGCCAGGCGCGGCCGCGGCCCACGTCCGAGGCGATGTGGCGCAGGGCGTAGAAGCGCTGTAGTTCGTGCTTGCTGAGCACCTCCTTCACGTAGAACCAGAACACGGGCTCTGTGGAGACAGGGGACCACGCCGTGGGGCGCACATCGCGTGCAGAGGAGCATCCAGGGGCGGTGTTGATGGTAGTAAAGGAATTACTTCTTAGCATGGAAAAGGAAGATACCGGACAGTATACCCAAAATAAACACGACCCCGCCCTACCCAGGGAATTCCCTGGCAGTCCAGTGGTTAGGACTCAGGGTTTTCACTGCCGTGGGCCTGGGTTCGATCCCTGGTCAGGAAACTAAGATCCCACAAGCTGCTTGATGCAGGAAAAAAAAATGACCCTCCCATGCACCACCCAGAGGTGATCACTGTTAAATTAACATTTTCAAATCAATCTCTTTGCCCGCACTTTGCTTTTTTCTACAAAACTGACATCGGTGATAGAAGGAATCGTGACCCCCAAAGATAACCACATCATAAGCCCTGGAATCTGGACATGTTACCTTACACGGCACAAGGGACTCTGTAGCCGTGACTAAATTCAGGATCTTGAGACAGGGTGATTACCCTGGATAGTCTCTCTGGGCCTGACATAACCACAGGTATCTTTAAAAGAGGTAGGAGGAGGGCTTCCCTGGTGGCTCAGTGGTAAAGAAGCCACCTGCCAATCAATGCAGAAGATACAGGTTGGATCTCTAGCCCGGGAAGATCCCACATGCCTTGGAGCAACTAAGCCTGTGTACCACAACCATTGAGCCTGTGCTCTACAGCCTAGGAACCAAAACCACTGAACCCACATGCTTCAACTACTGAAGCCCACTCACCCTAGCACCCGCGCTCCACAACAAAAGCACCCACAACAATGAGAAGCCCGTGCACCACAATTATTGAGCCTGTGTTCTAGAGCCCAGGAACCACAACAAGAGAACCCACCGCAATGAGAATCCCATGCACCACAACGAAGAGTAGCCGCTGCTCTCCACAACTAGAGAAAGCCTGTGCGCAGCAATGAAGACCCAGCACAGCCAAAAATAAAAATAAATAATAAAATTTTTTAAAAAAAGAGGGACAGGGAGGGAGATCTGAGGCAGAAGGGAAGGCAAACGCCATGACCAGGGAAGCAGAGCCTGGAGTGATGCAGCCACTACCAAGGAATGCTGGAAACTGCCAAATGCCACCAGAAGCTGCCAGAAGCCAGAAGAGGCAAGGAACAGATCCTGCCCAGGAGAAGGGACCAGCCTTGCCATCACCTTGCCTTTAGCCCAGTGAGACTGACTCTGGACTTCTGCCCTCCGTAAATGTAGGAAAATTAATTTGTGTTGTTATAAGCCACAAAGTGTGCAGTAATTTGCTACAGCAGCCAAAAGAAATTAACATATCATCATACTATGTATCATATATGTATGTGTGTGCACTCAGTCACTTCAGTTTTGTCTGACTCTTTGCGACCCCATGGACTATAGCTCACCAGGTTCCTCTGTCCATGGGATTCTCCAGGCAAGAATACTGGAGTGGGTTGCCATGCCCTCCTCCAGGGACACGTGTACATTTATAATACACACACACACACCACATATGTAGCTTTATATCTGGACTTGTTTCTTTTCTTGTCTAGATCATGAACATTTTCTCCGTAACATTTAAAGATATTTGAAAACATGCTTTTCAATGGCTCCCCAGTTAAACACTATTTATTTCACGACTACTGGGAACATAATACAATGCCAATTTTCCCTTTGAACATCCCTGTGCATAACTAACCATCTTCATTTCTAGTTCCTTCAGGGAGATTTCTGTATGTCTAAGAATAGGAACAGATTTAAGGCTTTAAGGGAAAAGCTAAGAAGCATGTTTTTATCCATAAAATAGTCATCACATCGCTTCACATCCTGCCTTTTCTGTCCATACACACACAGATTTTTTTTCATAGGTGTGATTCTAGTATATACCTACTTTTGTGACCAATCTTCTTTACTTAACAGTAGTTCATCAATACTTTTCAATGCTGTCAATAATAATAACAAGCAACAACAGGGACAGCCACTGCTACTTATTGAGCATTAACTACGTACCAGCCACTGCACTCCCCACTTTTCATCTAACCTCAGTCCTCACATCCACCAAGGCCGTCTCCATGTCAAAGACAAGGCTGAGACCCAGACAAGTGAAGTAACCGGCCCAGTGATACACAGTTATAAGTGGAACAGCAGAAAGGGACGTCAGAGCTGTCACACTGTGAACCAGGTCATCACATCGTGTTGCAAAGTGAGGGGGCCTCTGCCTCCTTGAAAAGGATCATGTTCACAATTGCATGATGGATTCCAACCCGGAAGCTAAACAGACTCACTGACCCCTCTGAGAAGGTGACAAGATCTTTGAACCTTCCTTCCAGAAGGATGTGAATGCACACATCTCCATAAACTGGAACACCAGGCTGATAAGCTCAGTCTAAGACTGCAATTGAGCTCAGGGAGTACAGACTGCCTTCTTCCTGGGAGTCATGAGCTGGGCGAGGCTATGGGCCCCCAGGCAGACAAGAAGGTCGCGTCCCTAACAAGCTTTTGGTCCTGTGGGCAGGACAACAGGTGAGGAGGTCTTTAGCGGAAGGGACCGAGCAGGTCCCTCAAGCATGCTACCCTTCAGACTCCTCTCTCTCCTAATAGAAGCCCCGAAGTGTAGACTCCCCCAGGGTTACTGGGGTAACGGGAGAAAAGGGAGATAAAACACTGAGCGTGACGTCCAGCCCACGGTGACCAACCACCGTTTGCTAAATAATTACCTTCTTATCCAAGAGCATACAGGTTGTTTCCTCTTTTCCTTTTTCTCTCCACAGCATCTAAATGTGTACATACGTACAAGTGTGTGTGTGTATTTGTGGATCAAGTCAATCTCTGAAATCATTTCGAAGAAACATCCTAAGAAGGACTGGTAAAACCACCAGCGGAGTGGATCACTCAGAATGCCTTCTGTCTCAATCCCTTAATGCCAAACTAACCCCTTTCTGAAACCCACTAGTTACTTCTTTAAAATTTTAACTCAGTTGCAGCATGTGGAATCTAGTTCCCTGACCAGGGATCGAACCTGTGCCCCCTGCATTGGGAGCATGGAGTCTAGGCCACTGGACCACCAGGGAAGTCCCCCGCAACCCATTAGATCAGTCCAAACCACACAAATGCATAACTTTTCTTTTAACATGTTTCCTATTAAAAGTTAAAAATTTTTCTTTAAAAAAAAACTGTCCTAGGCAGCAAAGTGTTGTATGAAACCACTCCGAGTCAAGTGTCTGCACATAAAGATAGAATAAAGTGAAGGAAGGCTTCTGCTTGAAGCCTCTCTCAGAAACCAAAACAGGGCATTTGCTGAGAGCATCACTCGGGGCCGGCCAGCCAGCCAGCCAATAACTTGCATTGTAACCCACCAGACAACCATCAGTACGTCCAGCATGACTTCATCAGTCCAGTGACTCTCACCTGCATCCTGTCTTTTGTGAAAACTGCAGTCACCTCCCTCTGACCTTGAAAACACATGAAACACTTCAAGGTGTGTTTGCACCTTTCCATTTTGTAAATTGCTTACCGCTCCAGAATCCTTCTAAAGCTCGCCTGAGTGATGCGGCTGCAGATCATCAATATCCCAGCAGGGCTCCACTCCCACTGCCAGAATTAACGTGGTCTATTTAAAGCGCAGCTCACCTGCCACTTAACACCTGCAGTGTCCATAATTTAATTGGGGCATATACACTGATTGCTTACTGCTTTAAACCGGAGGCTGATTACAAAAGGGGGTGAGGGCTTCTGGTTCTCCCAGCTCCTGAAAGCCATCTGCTGACAAGAACAAGAGCCAGGAAGGGAGCACTAAGGTGAGCTACCTGGGGGTCCCTGCTGACAGAGGATGACAGAGGATTTTTGCAAAGTTTCAACACTAACTGATGCCAATTCAAAGAATGCACTTTGGAGGACAAAAACCCTGGCTCAAATTCTAGTTCAGGTCTTGCGTGACCCCGGGCAGCTTATTCTGTCCTTTATTTTCCTCATCTGTAAAATGGGGATAACTACCTGCCTTTGAGGTTTGAGATGAGGGGGAAAAAACTGAGAAAATAAAGCATGTGTATGAAGTACTTCATGGCCAAGATAGGCAAACAGCAAGTCTTGCCCTTTCTTCTGGCCACTGTACCTCTCTTTCCCAGGGGATCCGTGTTCCGTTTGGTTCTCTGTAAAGTACCTTTAGCACTACTAACCACTGTCTCCCAAAGGGCTCGGCAGGTGACCCGGGCTGAGCAACCATCTGGCTGCAGCAGGGTGTGTGCCTCAAATCGCCTTACTCAGCACCCCCTTGTTCTGGCCCTGTTTGACATTTTGTATGACTTTTGTGTCACCATTATGTGATGGAGTCTTTTCTGTGTTTTTATTTTTTTAATATTATATAAAAATATGATGGATCTTGTTTGCTGAGGGTTTTTGGAGCTCCCTGCAATTCTCTGCCTAAAGTAAGTATTCCCCTGGCCTCACCCCGGTCCCAGCCCTGGACCACTCGGCACTCCCCACGACTCCACCTGAACCACTACAAGAGAGGCCTTGTCTCCTTTCAGAGTGAAGTCAGCAGACAACAACCAAAGGGCCAAATTCAGCAGCCCCATCGCTGTGTGTGCAAATAAAGTTTTTTTGGAACGCAGTCACGTGCATTTGTTTACAAGTCATCTGCTACAAAGGCAGAGCTGCTATAAAAACTTACAGCCCACAAAGCCTAAAGTACTGTACTCGCTATTCGATCCCTTAAGGAAGAAGTCTGTTAACCTCTGTGCTAGAGGTAGGAACTCTTAATAGCCACGTCAATCTGGCGCTTCCTGGGGCCACTGTACCCTCTCATGTAGAGTGGCCCACCTGGGAGAGCGGCCAACCCAGAGAAGTGGTGATGAGAGAGACCCAGGGACAGACGTTGGGGATGCTGAGCCCCTGGATCCGGCTCCACCCCTAGCTTTCTTATTTACTGAAGTCAGGAAGTGCCCTCTTCTGCTTCGGGCTGTCTGCGAGTCTGGCTGTCACTTGCAACTAGCAGAAGCCTAATGCAGCGAGCACGGGCATGTTCTTCAATCACCTGACAATCATTTCGGGGGGACCCACAACATGGCAGGCTCTGGGGGGAAGACATCCCTCAAAATTAAACAAGAAACAGGGATTCCTGCAGCAGCCCAGTGGTGAAGACTCTGCCTTCCAACTTAGGGCGTGCGAGTTCAACCCCCGGTTGAGGAACCAAGGTCCACATGCTATGGAGTATGACCGAAAACCTTAAAAAGAAAATTAACATAAAAAATAAACAAAAAAACAAAAGCACCGCTCAATAAGAAACAGAAAACACAAAGATAAGGAGCGAGGCCCCCTGTAAACAACAAAAGACGCATTTAGTCTGGAGGTACAGCCAGCTGGCTGGAGGGCTCTGTCACGGGCGGAATGCCCACCCTCCCGACCTTCACCTCACTGTCTCAGGGCGCTGTCGCCACTCTGCTGTCGTCCAGTCGCTCAGTCGTGTCCGACTCTTTGTGACCCCATGGACTGCAGCACGCCAGGATTCCCTTCCTTCACTGTCCCGGAGTTTGCTCAAACTCATGTCCATTAAGTCGGTGATGCTATCTAACCATCTCAGCCTCTGTCATTCCCCTCTCCTCTTGCCCTCAATCCTTCCCAGCATCAGGGTCTTTTCCAATGAGTCGGCTCTTCACATCAGGTGGCCACTCTGGGCCTTGCCTTCACAACTGGAACAGGAGAAAAAGGATAAGATAAAGCCAGCTCTGTTACCTCATTTTTTTTTTCAGACAAGGATAAATGCACACAAGAGAGTGAAGAACATGTCAAGACTGGCTAAACCGCTCATGAGCTTTGACCTAGAGAAGGACACCCCACAGCCCCAAGCACAATCAGGGCTATGATAAGCCAAAGAAGAAAAGAGGGGTGGATTTTTAAGTAGGAAACCAACAGAATCAGCCAGCCATATACAGTATCAACCATTCCAGGAACAAAAGGCAAGCCAAGTGCTTCCACGTTTCAGCCTGAGACCTGGGTGACCACAGGCGTCCTCAAGGCCCAGTCACACCTCGATGAGCCTGACAACAAGACACAAGGGCACTGGCAAAGCCGAGTTTCCAACGAGGGGCCGTGGCTTTCTCACTTGGCCATCACTCAATCAGCCACAAGGCTGCCTCTTGGAACTAGAACACAGGGACTGGGCGTTTACCATGAAGAACATATGATAAAGACTCACACAAAGTATGTAAACTTGAAACTTTCCTTCTGCTCTCTCAAACTGTGGCAAAACATACATAAAAAAATTTACCACTTTAACTATTTCAAGTGTCTAATTCAGCGACATGAAGCACATTCACAAAGTCATGCAACTACCACCACTATCCATTTCCAGAACTTTTTCATCATCAAAACAGAAACCTCACAGCCATTGAACACTAACACTCTCCCCATCCTCCCCTCCCACAACCCACCCCCCGTAAACCTCTATTCCACATACTTTCTATCTCTATGAATTTGACTATTGTAGATTCTACGTATAAGTGGAATTACACAACATGTGATCTTTTGTGTCTGACAACTTTCACTTAGTGTGCTTTTAAGGTTCATCCATGTTATAGTAGGTAGCAGCATTTCTTTTTATGACTGAATAATATTCTATTATAAATAGTAAGGGCTTCCCAGGTGGCTCCGTTGTAAAGAGTCTGCCCGCCAATGCGGGCAAATCTAGCATCTCACTGGTTAACAGCTCACCCATGGGGATAGCACGCTGGCTCCCTCCCTAAGGCCAGCATTTCCCCACCAGCTGCTGAACATTTTTATTCCCAATCTGGACATCTTCTCTGCCCCTTCGGCAAACATCCGCCCAATGTCTCTTGCACCAGACCTTAGCTGATTTGCAAGTTTGTGAATTTAACAGAGAAATACAAACAGGGAACTGAAAACACGACAGCGATGGAAGGGTGGGGAGGGTGGACTTCCCCTCACGATCAAAAGGATGGGCCCGGGGTTCTCCTGGCACAGGTAGCTTCTTCCACAAATAATTTTCTACAGAAATGAAATTGTTACCCAAGGTGACCTCGTGAAGCAAAATATAAACTCAGATTTGAGTTAAATGCAATCAACCATTTTCAAAATTCCCCACTGAGGATCACGGAAGTTGGTTTCTCTAATTTTAGCATTGGGGGTATATTAATACCACCTGCTTTCAACTGTGAAGATGTACAGACAGAAGGGGGCGGGGCTTGGCACCCCAGGAGAACGAGCAGCAAGACCTGAAGTCTGGGTCCTCGAGTCATTATTCCAAATGTAGTCTTTCGATGGCCAGGTCCTTATAGTACACAAGCTGCAATGTGACCAAGAATGGACCCAGCCCCTGACCACTGAGAGGGAAACAAGAAAACAGGTGGCATCATACTGAGGTTTGTCAAGAGGAGGACTCAGGACTACTGGGGGGGCAAGGCGGGTGGCAGGAACCAATAGGAGGGACATTGTCAGGCTGAACTGGTAGGGAGCTCATAAATGACTTTGAGAGATATCTGAAACTTCAAGACAGAAGAGATCAAAACCACCATGAAGATATCACCTGGCACCTGGCAGAATGGCTACCATCAGAAAGAACACAAATAGCTCCTGGGCTCAGACGTAAGTGGTGGCAACCTGGCGAAATGCACTGAGGTCAGAATCATGGGCAAACATGGGACCCGTTATGGGGCCTCCCTCAGGAAAATGGTGAAGAAAACTGAAACCAGCCAGCACACCAAGTACACCTGCTCCTTCTGTGGCAAAACCAAGATGAAGAGATGAGCTGTGGGCATTTGGCACTGTGGTTCCTGTATGAGAACAGCAGCTGGTGGTGCCTGGACCTTCACCACCACCTCTGCCGTCACAGTAAAGTCTGCCATCAGAAAGAAGATTGAAAGAATTGAAGGACCAGTAGAAGCACCACCATTTGATAGTGTTGCTAGCTTCCCAGATGGCACTAGTGGTAAAGAACCTAGCTGCCAATACAGGAGATGCAAAAGACACTGGGTTCGATCCTTGGGTCAGGAAGATCCCCTGAAGAAGGAAAAGGCAACCCACTCCAGTATTCTTCCCAGGAGAATTCCATGGACAGAGGAGCCTAGTGGGCTACAGTCCATGGGGTCGCAAAGAATCAGACACAACTGAGCAAATAATACTTTCATTTTTAGCCTATAATAAATGGGTTAATTTATGTAACAAAATTTTACAACACACACACACAAGTAACAATGTTGGTGAAGACGTGGAGAAATTGGAACTCTTATGTATTATTAAGAAATTGAAACTCTTATGCATTGCTGGTGGGAATTTTAAAAGAAGCATCTGGTATGGAAAACAGTATGGTGGTTCTTCAAAAAAATAAACACAGAATTACCGTATGATCCAGCCATTCTACTTCTGAGTGTGTACCCAAAAGAACTGAAAGCAAGAACATGTTCGTGGCTGCACTTTTCACAATAGCCAATAAGCAGAAACAACCCATCAATGATGGGTGGATAAACAAAGTGTGCTCTATCCATGCAATGGATTATTCAGTTCAGTTCAGTTCAGTTGCTCAGTCGTGTCCAACTCTTTGCGATTCCATGAATCGCAGCACGCCAGGCCTCCCTGTCCATCACCAACTCCCGGAGTTTACCCAAACTCATGTCCATCGAGTCGGTGATGCCATCCAGCCATCTCATCCTCTGTCATCCCCTTCTCCTCCTGACCCCAATCCTTCCCAGCAACGGGGTCTTTTCCAATGAGTCAACTCTTCGCATGAGGTGGCCAAAGTATTGGAGTTTCGGCTTCAACATCAGTCCTTCCAATGAACACCTAGGACTGATCTCCTTTATGATGGATGGGTTGGCTCTCCTTGCAGTCCAAGGGACTCTCAAGAGTCTTCTCCAACACCACAGTTCAAAAGCATCAATTCTTCCGCGCTCAGCTTTCTTCACTGTCCAACTCTCACATCCATAAATGACTACTGGAAAAACCATAGCCTTGACTAAACGGACCTTTGTTGGCAAAGTAATGTCTCTGCTTTTTAATATGCTATCTAGGTTGGTCATAACTTTCCTTCCAAGGAGTAAGTGTCTTTTAATTTCATGGCTGCAGTCACCATCTGCAGTGATTGGCTGCGATGGACGGCGCAGAAGCGCGGCAGCTGCGACAGATGGCGCAGAAGCGCGGCCGAGAGGAGCTACCCCACATCCGAGGTCAGGGGCGGTGGCCGAGAGGAGCTACCCCACATCCGAGGTCAGGGGCAGTGGCCGAGAGAAGCAACCCCACATCCAAGGAGCAGCAGCTACATGGGCACAGGAGGGCCGAGAGGAGCTACTCCACGTTCAAGGTCAGGAGGGGTGGCCATGAGGACACACCCCTCGTCCAAGGTAAGGAGCATCGGCTGCACTTTGCTGGAGCAGCCATGAACAGTACCCACGTCCAAGGTAAGAGAAACCCAAGTAAGACGGTAGGTGTTGTGAGAGGGCATCAGAGGGCAGACACACTGAAACCATAATCACAGAAAACTAGCCAATCTGATCACATGGACCACAGCCTTGTATAACTCAATGGATTATTACCTAATCTTAAAAAAGAAGGAAATTGTGACACATGCTACAAATGCATGAACCTTGAAGACATTATGCTAAGTGAAATAAGCCAAATACAAAAGGACAAATACTACATGACTTTACTTACATGAAGGACCTAAAGTAACCAAATTCATAGAGACATAGATTGGTGGTTGCCAGGGGCTAGTGGGAGGGTAAATGGAGAGTTGTTATTTAATGGGGGTGGCATTTCAATTTGGGAAGATGAAAAGGTTCTGAAGATGGATGGTGGTGATGGCTGTATAACGTGAATGCACTCAATGCCTTACACTTAAAAACGGTTAAAATGGACATTTTAATGGTGTGAATACTTTTTTGATCTCAAGGAGATCAAACCAGTCAATCCTAAAGGAAATCAATCCTGAATATTCATTGGAAGGACTCATGCTGAAGCTAAAGCTCCAATACTTTGGCCACTTGACGTGAAGAACTGACAGATTAGAAAAGACCCTGATGCTGGGAAAGATTGAAGGTGGGAGAAGGGGATGACAGAGGATGAGATGGTTGGATGGCATCACCAACTCAATGGACATGAGTGAGCAGGTTCTGGGAGTTGGTGATGGACAGGGAAGCCTGGTGTGCTGCAGTCTATGGGGTCACAAAGAGTCAGACATGACTGAGCGACTGAACTTTATGACAATTTTTAAAAGAGTGAGAGAAAAAATAGAAGTTTGAGCAGTTGTGGGGGAAGGAGGAGGCTGGGAGGGAGCCTGAGGGCTGGCCAGGGGACCTGGGTAAAGGGCAGAGCCCTTAGTGCAGTTCCCTGCACTAAGCAGGGAACACAGGAGCAAACATGGGGGTGAGGGTAGGGATGACGACTCAGTCATGTAGACTCTGACAAGCCCTTGGTACATTCAAATGGAGACACTCAAGAGAAAGACCAGGAGTTGACCTGCAGGAGATATAACTTAATCAACACATAGACAGCAATTTTCACCAAGAAATTCAGAGGATATGTGTAGAAACAAGAGTTAACAACAGAATCCAAGGACACATACATGCTAAGTCACTTCAGTCATGTTGGACTCTTTGTGACCCCCTTGACTGTAGCCCACCAGGCTCCTCTGTCCATGGGATTCTCCAGGCAAGAATATTGGAGTAGTTTGCCATGTCCACCTCCAGGGGATCTTCCCAACCCAGGGATCAAACCTGAGTCTCTTATGTCTCCTGCATTGGCAGGCAGATTCTGGGAAGCCCAATCCAAGGATAAGTAACATTTAATGTCTGAGGGTGTAGAAGTGATACGCCAGGAAGGATCTGCAGAGAGGTAGAAAGTGTGCCAAGAGGTTGGGCCATGGTATCACAGAAGAGAGAAGACAAAGTGTCAGGGTCAGAGGTGACAAAGGCTGCTGAGCAGATAAGGAAAATTACATTTAAGTTTTACAAGACGGGTATCTTGATAATAAATGCACCTCTGGTATGTTCAGAATCAGGCCTATCACCTTGTAACAGACTGCCAACACATAACCTGATGGTGATCTACAAGAACATCAAATTCCAAGGTAATGCCATTGAAATGCCACTTTTATAACTGAGTGGGTCCCCTCAAAATTCATCTATTGAAATTCTAACCCCCAAAGATGATGATATTAGGATATGGGGCTTTGAGTGGACTCTTAGATGACGAGGGTGGAGCCCTTATGAATGGGATTAGTGCCCTGATAAAAGAGGCTCCTTCCACCACATGAGAACACAGTAAGAAAGCACAGGCTATGAACTAGTAACAAGAAGTAACTCTAGAGTGATCATGGCTCAATGTACCTCAGGAATCATGAAACATAGTACTACGCACACTGAACGAAGCCCTTCCTTCCAACCAAAGGATATTTATTGAATATAATTTTATTGAAGAACCCATATACTTCTAGACACCACGCTAGGAGCTGGAAAGTCAGGAGGAAGCGAAACAGACATGGTGCCTGGCACTCCCAGCGCTCACCATCTAGTGGGGTAAATGGACAACAGACATCTGAACACAGTGTGACAACAGGTTTTGGTGGCATCCTCTGACCTTTGTTCTCTAAGACAGGACTTGGCACACTTCTTCTGTAAAGGACCCACTAGTATCTACTTAAGACTTTATGGGCCACATGGCCTCAGTCACAACTTTTGCCTAAAAGCAGCCACAGACAGTTATCAGATGAATGTTTGTGACTGTGTTCCAATAAAATTTCATTTACAAAAACAGGTGGTGGGACGTGATTTGCTGACCTCTACGCTGAGTGATCCTAACTTACTCAGTACTTACTGCTTAATTTATTCACAAATTCAAACTGGGGTGATCGTGGTATTTCAGAGAGTCCTCTTTCTGGAAACAATATGCCATTAAGAATAAAATTACGAGCTTCATCGACTTCTCTGGTGGTCCAGCAGCTAGGACTCCAGGTTCCCAATGCAATGGGCCCAGATTCCATCCCTGGTGGGGAAACTAGATCCCACATGCTGCAACTAGGACCAAGAGCAGCCAAAAAAATAAATAAATATAATTTTTTTTTTAAGTCAGGCACTTCAGAATCACAATCATGTAGGCCTGAATAGAAATTCCAGCTCTGCCACTTTTTGGCTCTGGTACATTAATGAAATTACTTCATTTCTTTGAGACTCATTGTTTTTCATCTGTAAAATGGGGATGCTGTCATTCACTCTGCAAAATCATTTCAACAATAAAATAGAAAAAGGAGCACAAACAGTCTGACAAACTCCCTAGGTCACAGAGCTGCTCGACATGAGTCACCAGCAAACACTAAGAAAGCCAGGCCTGTGGTCCAAGGAAAAGAGCAGAAAACATCCAGGTGTCATGTCTAGGGTGAATGTGTTCGAACGTGCTAATCACATCATTCCTCCCATTTCTGGCACAGAGGCTCTGACTTTTCTTAAGTTGTCTTGCTTTTCTCTCTCATTTAAGTTAGGATGATTTTGGATATGAGTAAAAAGAAATCCAACTTCAAGTGCCTTAAAATATTAGGGAATTAATTATCTCACATAACACTAAGTCCAGGGTTGGTTGATTCAGTAGCTCAGTGACATTATCAGGGGCCAGGTACTTTCCATCTTTCTGAGCTCCCATCCTGAGTGTACTGACTTTCGTCTTCAGACTTGTTCCATCATCATGGTCATAAGATCACTGCCACAGCTCCAAACATCACAGTCTCACACAACAACCCACGGCCATAAGATAAGCCTTTCTGTGTCTGCATTTAAATTGCAAGAGGCCTTCTCAGAAGCCTCTTGGCAGACCTCTCCTTCCTTCCCTTTGGTCAGGATTGCATCTCAGACCTAATCCTAAGTCAACTACTACCAAGGTGGAAATCATTATGGCTGGCCTGATCTGATCCAGATTCACTCCCCCTGAAACCAGCTTCAGGGCTGAAGCTGGTGGCCACCCAACATCAGAACAAAATCAGAGTTCTATTAGCAAGAAAGAAGGGACTGCAGGGTGGGGAATTACCACTGTCTGCTGTAATTATTCACGCTCACTTGCGTAACTGGAATGGAAAAGTTAAACAAATTACAGGACCAGACTCGGAAAACACAGGTTCCTATCTCATCACCAGTAAATCAACTGTCTGAGCAAATAAACCCAGTCACTTGTCAAAGTCAGAGCAAATGACTCTACCGGGCACAGCAGGCTTTTATTTCTGGGGTCTGAATTCTAAAGGAGACACACCAAGTGACCTTATTCCAAGCTTCTCTGGGTGCTGTGTAACCCAACTAACTGGAGAGTCTATTCAAAGGGATCACAGTTTGGGATGCCCACCAAGACACAGCTGAGCTGGCAATGTACTTCTTAGAATAATGTTTACCTTACTAACATTTCATAGGGGGTGAAATGGGGAAAAACTCCCCAAGTCAAAAACAAAGAGAAACCTGAATGCTAAGCTAAAATCAAAAATAAACAAAATACACACCGGTCAGAATGGCTATTATCAAAAAAATCTACAAACAATAAATGCTGGAGGGGGTGTGGAGGAAAGCAACCCCTCCTACACTGCTGGTGGGAATGTAAATTGGTTACAGCCACTATGGAGAACAGTAGCGAGGTTCCTTAAAACACTAAAAACAGAACTACCATATGACTCAGTAATCCCACTACCGGGCACATACTGAGAGAAAACCATAATTCAAAAAGATACATGTGCCCCAATGTTCACTGCAGCATGGTTTACAATAGCCAAGACATGGAAGCAACTTAAATGTCCATCAACAGAGGAGTGGATAAAGAAGATATGGTACCTATAGAAAACGGACTATTACTCAACCATAAAAAAGAAAGAAAAGAAAGAAAAGAGAAAGAAAGAAAGAAACAGTACCATTTGCAGATACATGGATAGACCTAGAGACTGTCATACAGAGTGAAATATGTCAGCAAGAGAAAAACAAATATCGTAAATTAACGCTTATATGTGGAATCTAGGAAAATGGTATAGATGAACTTATTTGCAAAGCAGATATAGAGACAGATGTAGAGAACAAATGTATGGATACCAAGGCAGGGAGAGGGGTGGGATGAATTGGGAGACTGGGATTGACAAATATACACTACCATATATAATAAAATAGATAACTTATGAGAACCTACTGTGTAACACAGGGGACTCTACTCAATTCTCTGTGGTGACCTAAAAGGAAAGGAAGTCTAAAAAAGACAGGTTATATGAATATGTATAGCTGATTCACTTTGCTGTACAGAAGGAACTAATACAACATTGTAAAGCAACTATACGCCAATAAAAATTAATTTAAAAAATAAACCAGACAAAAACACCTAACAGACAGCAAACTAGGGAATGGGAGATATACAATATATAGGTAGGAATTAAAATCATCACAAAACTGAAGGAAAACTGCCTGCAAACTCCCTTTCCCAGACTACAGTCGATCCCAGGAGGAAATCCTGGTACCCGATTGGTATAAAGGTAACTGAAGATGGTCATGCACAGAGGGGGCACATTGGGCCACGGGAAAAGGCACACAATGGAAGCACCATTCAAGGACACACTGTCAACTATGGAAGATTTGCTTGAACCAGACCAACTTCTCCAGAAAAACAACAGCAACTGGAAAAGCCAGACTTGTTTTTTTAAAAAAAAAAAACAAAAGCTGAAGTCCGGGGACCTCTGCAAAGACAGGAAAGACGTGAGGAACTCAGATTCCAAAGAGAAGGCAAGTCTACAGACATGAGTCCTAACTACATGGAGAGCCAGGTTTTGCTCTGAGGCTTTTTCCAACTACAGAGCATCTCTGTAGTTGAGAAGTAAGAGGAGCTTTCAGAATTCCCAGAGTCTTAAAAAAAAAAAAAACGAAGAAGAAAGAAAATAAGAGTTCAGGACCTGCAGATGCAGAAGGGCACTGTTTAACACATCAACTATGTCTCCCCAGAATTCAAGTCCACGTGGAGCCCCAGAATGTGACTATTTGGGGGAAAGCTCTAGGCAGATGTCATTAGTTGAGAGGAGGTCATACCGGAGCAGGGGAAGGGGGAGGGCGCCTAGTCTAATACAACTGGTGTCCTTCTAAGGAGAGGAGGGGACACAGAGGGACATGGACACAAAGGAAAGAAGGCCATGTGAAGACAGAGACCGAGACGGGGGTGACAAAGCTACAAGATGAGGGACGGCAGGGACTGCTGACAAGCACCGCATGCCAGGAACACACCCTCCCTCAGAGCCTTCCAGAAGTAACCAACCCTGCTGACACCTAGATCTTGGACTCCTGGCCTCCAGACTGTGAAAAGGTAAATTATCTCTCTGTTGTTTTGAGCCACCCACGGTGTGCAAATTTGCCATGGCACCTCCAGGAAGCTGATATAAGCTGGAAACCCCAAAAAACTACACCCTGGAAATACATGGGCCGTCACAAATACTAAAGCCCAGGTGTGAACTGGCTTGATCCTTGACTGGATTAAGTGGATCTCCCTCTGTCCTAACTGAGAAGCAACAGTAAATCCTCTCCGAAGAAAGACAACACCACACCATCCCAAACTTCAAATTATCTCTACCCTTCTTCATACACAACATCTGGCATTCAGTCGAAAATAACCAGATACCGTGCAAAGACAAGAGCGTATTCAAAAGGAAAACAAAAACAAAAAATAACGGACTTTTGTTAACGGTGAGAACGTTAACAAATCCTGGCCCTGAAAGCAATGATAAAGCTGGACAAATATGACAAAAATAACAGTTCCGATACTCCAGAAACTGACTTCAGTGGCTTACAACCTGGGAGCGGTTTACTCTTGAAAACTGTTGAATTTCTGATAAGAAGAGGGGGAACAGTACTAACAGGACAACAATAAACGGCGGCCAACATTCTATCTCGAGGGTCGGGGGCCACGGGGAGGGGCGCAGACTGCGGTGGATGAAGCACTTCTGGCCTGACAGAGGGCAGGGGTGCTGGGCCCTCAGCAGAGTTAACTGTCAACGTGGGCCCAGAGGTGCAGGTCCCCAAGTTCAAGAAAACCTACAAACCCACATCTCCACATGAGATCTCATAATTTTTCAATGTTGGAATCTTAAAAACAAATTTTTAAATACACTCTACAAAGGATTTCCCTGGCAGTCCAGGGTAAGACTTCACCTCCCAATGCAAGTGGTGCGAGGTTCGAGCCCAGTCAGGGAGCCCAGATCCCACATGCCTCGGGGGCCAAGAAACCAGAACATGCACAAAATAAGTAGTATTGTAACAAATCAATTAAAAAACACAAAAAACCACACTCTGCGAGGGCACTGACTTCCAAATTCAGCCCTACATGCAGCCTAACCCCCGACAACCAAACGCAGCAGGCGTGCCCCTGGTAGACTCTCAGTATTATCCCACTTTTGTGATTTTCAACAATGTCATTTTGTTCAATCATTATGCTGAAGTTCAGCTTTTCTCTCTTCATTTAGAAACAGAGCTAATGCAACAGCCTTGTGGATTAATTCACCACTACTCATTCTCTCCTGTCACTTCCAATTCAGTTAACGGAGCTGGAGAGGTCCACAGAGGAGCAATAATGGGCCTCAGGCCGGCTGCCCGAGGAGGCAGGGAGCAGGGAAGAGCCAGGAATTTGACATGGGTCTGACCTGGGCTGGAATCCTCAGCTCTGCCATTTACCAGCTGTAGATGGGAACTTGGGCAACTTATTAACTAATCTGAGACTCAGTGTCATCATTTGAAAAGCAAGGACACCATCACCTATGCTGCAAAGTAACTGGCATGTTATCACCATACACCAGCTCGGGCAGATCAATACCAAGGCCTCGAGCCCCCACCAAAACCCTACAAGGCAGATCCTACTACGATCTTTATTTTACACAAGAGGAAACAGAAGCTGAGAGAGGAGATGTCCCAGAGAGCTTGTGTGTGACAAGTCACGGAGAGGGGATTTCAACCCTGCTTCCTGATCACTAAGCTACACAGAGGGCCCAGCCCCGCAGCCAGGAGGGACGAGGGAGCCGGACAAGGCTCTTTTCTGTCTGATCCGTCTCTTAGGATTTCATTTTCTCCATTCTGCCTGGCAAGGCCATTCCAATGGCTTTAAGAACAACCATAAAAAGCCATTGATCTGATCTTTCCCAACTCTTAGCAGCTGAAAAAACACCTGCCCCTCACCCATGAGGTTTCTAATCAAACATTCAAAGGCAGGAAAGAGGTTTTAATCAGCCAAGGACCATCCTGCACCTGTGAATGGTTAATTAATGCTGCAGACAATGATGACACAAGCCCTTGGCAGCTACTCAAGGGCGAAGCTAGTCTGGTCTTTGCTTCACTTCTAACTGGCCAGGAGACTGGGCAGCACACAGTCCTCGGCAGAAACAAAGCCAGAGGCCGCTTGCTTATCAGCCTCTTGAAGATGAGAGGGTAGAAATCATGCTAAGATGCAGAGAAACAATGAGAATGTGAAAGCTGGTGATGCCTCACAAATGTGTAGGTGCTTCTGTGATCATCAGGGCCAAGTAACAAAAAGACACGAATTCTAGTCTGGATGGGAACAGAAAGAGCCATTCTTCATGGTCAAAAGGTCAGAGCCTCAAGACGGGGTGAGATGGAGAAAGAGGTTAGACGTGCAAAGGGTGTTTAGGAGAAGGTAACTGGTTAAACATTTGGGGGCAGGGCATGTCTCTGAAATGAAGCAGGTGCTTCACATGAGGTTATCATGTGAATCTTCCTGACAAACCCCCAGGGAGACGAGATGCTCTGTCTTTACAAGTGAAAATGGAAGGCACGGAGGGGCATTTTCCCAGGGTCATGCCAGGCTTACCCTCAGAGTTTGACTCCAAAGCCATGGTTGCCTCTGCCATGCCCAGAACTGTCCAGAGCCTTGTGGTCCATTTCACACCAGTTTCTCCGAGGTAGTTCCCCACAGACAGGTAAGAAGGAAATAAAAAGAGGGGCCAGCAAGCCAGGGGGTACTCTGGGAAAAGCCATGTCCTCAAATAGCCATCAATCAGCCCTAAACCACTTCCACACAGAGCTCAGGGAAGCGTCCTGGACATAAGATGCTACCAAGGGACTTTCCCAGTGGTCCAGGGGCTAAGATTCTGCACTCCCAAGGCAGGGGGCCCAGGTTCCATCACTGGTCAGGGAACTAGATCCCACATGTCCCAACTAACAGTCTATATGCCACAACGAAGATCAAGGACGTCACACGATCTGGCTCAGACAAATTTTTTTTTTAAGTGCCACAGAGACTACTGAGACTGACATTCAAGGTGGCCAAGGTAGCTAGCTGCAGTTTCTACGAGGACTGAGGCTCTTTACGCTGGCTCTTCTCTGAACTGGCCCACTGTGACCCAGGAAGGCGGAAGAAAAATCAACGGTGACAGGAATCCTTCTTGCAGGCCCAAGAGGAACCACATTCATTTCTGAAAAAGAGCAACTGGTGAGATGAACAGGATCAAAGACTTGCTGGAGGGCTCAGAGAAAGGGGAAGGAAGATATGCCAACATGGGTGAGAGGGAAAGGTAGTCGGCAGAGAATTTCAAGACGGCTCTACCGAACACAGCCAGGGCTGATTTCTCGATGTGAAAGGAGGTGGACCAGCAAAAGGTGACACATTTCATTCAGCAGGGACACTGACATCACAGCAGCAAGATTCAGGAATTCAAGGTGGCACGCACAAACGGGGTCTTAAAGAACCTGCTCTTCAAAATCGGGGGTGCGGGGGGGTTTTATACAACATGATACAGTTCAAAGTTCAGATCCAGGGACTTCCCTGGTGGTCCAGTGGCTAAGACTCAGCTCTCCCAATGCAGGGGGGTCCCGGGTTCAATCCCTGGTCGGGGAGCTGGATCCCACATGCCACAACTGAGACCCGGCACAACCAAATAAATAAATATTAAAAACAAAAAAGTTAAGATCCAGGCAGAAATCAGTATTGCAATTGTCCTTCAATTGAAAATAAAGAAATTAAGAAAAAAGGAAAAAAAAGTTCAGATCCAAAGCAAACCATTGAACAAATGATGGCTGCACTGCAGAGAACACAGATGAAGATCTCGACCACTCACAGCGCTGTCCTGTGAACTGAGCGAGTTAATTTATATGAAAGACTAACAACATGCCAGGCTGACACTTAGTACCCATGGGTGCTAAGAGTTATTATTACTAGCATCATTCCTATCGTTCAGAGACACAGGAGCACAGAACAAGGGAAATGCTGTGACAACTTCAAAATGGATGGTAGCAGAATTCTAAGCTCAGAGATCTGCCTGATTTCTGTCACTGTTACTGAAGACAGATTTAATTATAAAATGCCTTGCTATCCTTGTGCATCAAATCAGAACAGATTATTCACTTCTCAGCAATTGCTACACCACACTGGCGAAATAAGCACCTCAGCGGCAGGCCCCCCCAACTCCCTTGAGACCACAACACGTGGCTCTGAGAATTCTGCACAAAAGGGTGACTTCCTTTCAATTAACATGCCAGACAATACAGGTACTGACTGCGAGTGAGACATCCTTACCGTGGATTTCCCATCACCACAGGCCTCCCGCCCCCAGCAGTCCCACAGGATGACTGCCTTGCTTGTTACTAAAAAGTAAATAAAACTTAAAAGGGCATAGAGGAAGGGACATGCTCTGGGGTTCACCCAGCCGAGCAGTACCTGTTTCAGTTTTGCTGGCGAAGCCTGCTGCCTGTTTGATTGCGGCTGCCGTGAGTGCTAACCCTCGACTCCTCTTCAAGCCGTGCTGCAGGACAGCTTCAAACTGGGCACACAGACAGGTTACCCTGCAAGAGAACCAGTGATTCATCAGTCCACCCTGGGAAGGCGGAGAAACAACCAGGGTGGCGTGGGCATCTCCCAGGAGAAGCAAGTGAAGGAACACACTAGACACCAGGATTTACAGGCAGGTAACCGACATGTAACTGACTCCCCACTAGCTCTCCCCATCTATGTTCCTTTCAGGTTAACTCAGGGCAGCCCCAGGCAGTCCAGCGCTGTTCATCAGACTGGTGAAAGCACAGAAACAATTCACAAGAGACAAGGGGAAATGGAACTGGTGCCAGCCAGCGGGGGTTGGGGGGGAAAGCCAATTTAAAAACAAATCAGTTGTGTGTGGGTTGGGTGTTAATTTGTATCCAATTCACAAGTTTCAACTCTAATTCATATCATGTCCTTTATGAAACAAGATTATCTTCTCAGAGATTGAATTCGCAGGTCTGCCAAATTGGAAACACTGTGTAATTTCATGGCCTGTTACATACCCTAAAGAAATAATATGAATTCTGATTCTTGTTCTTTATTTTGTTGTTAAGAGATTACATTGTTGAAGGCAGATCTGGAGTTGATGAAATTTTCAATTAAGTTACAATTACTGTGCATTTAATTGAATTTATTTCTCAATAACCAAAGAAATGGGAGATTCAGGATCATGTTCACAGAGATGAGGTCACCATAACCACACTCGATTCTTAACAGTCCTCCCAGGGCTCCCGGGCCCCCAGCCCGACTGGATCTGTGGACCTCAGACACTCTTCCGTTCCCTCAGGCAACAAACGTTAAGAAATCCTGAACTTGTCCCAGGTGCCAGGCACTATTCTAGGCTCTGAGGATACAAAGGTGGGAGTGAGACAGATAAGGTTTCTCTCTCTGCCTTACGGTTCCAGCAGGGAGAGATTCACAAATAAGCCAACCAGATCCTATCAGTTAATGAGAACTCTGAAGAAAATAAAACAAGATGAGGTGGTGGATAGAGCCAAGGCAAGAACAGGCTTAGACGGTGTGGCCCGAATGGAGGTAACCTTAGACTCATGACCTAGACGTGACAAGAGGCAGCAGGCTGGGCAGAGGGGCCCCATGTAAAGACCCTGAGGCCATCACCACCTGGCTCATCCCTGCCTAACTGCAGGCATTTCCTGCTCCACCCACTCCCACACCTGCAGTAATTATACTCCAAGTGTTTATCATGCTGTGGGTGGTAAACATCTTCACATCCATGATTTCACTAGCTCCTCCCATGATGATATGATTGGGGCAGGTATTATTACCTGCATTTTACATGTCAGGAAACTGAGGCTTAGAGACACTTAAGAGCACATAATAAGTATGTAATTAACAGCAATATCCGTACTCCAGACCTACCCACCCCCACGCTATCCAAGGTAGTTCCCACTACACCCCGTACCATGACAAACAGGCTTTATTCTCAGACAAAAGTCCACTCACTTCCATATGCCATCTTTACTCAAGTGTTCTGACTATACCAGGAAACCCTAACACAGTATCAGCAAATACACAGCACATGTATGCTGACTCTCTAGTCTGTGCCTGTGGCAGACATCACTAATCCATCCCAGCATTCCAGGCTACTACTGCCAATGATCAAAGTTAGCCCTCCAAAGGAAGGAGTCCCTTCCTGCATCCCAAACCTAACACGTGTCCTCACCTACACTATTTGGCTTCCAACTCCTACTGGTCCTCCTGGCTCCCCTGCACCTAGTTCCCTCAGTGCCTGATACATAGCGTGTGCTCCGTATATGCTTTTTCAGTGGGTATGTGCAAGAGTGATGAACCTTGGTCCCAGAAGACTCCCTCACATTGAAACAACCCTTTTCACTGGGCAGATGTCACTCTAATATTAGATGTACACATGCTAGTCTCTCTGTATATCCACAGGGGCACACTTCTGAGGGCTCCCTGTAAAGCTAGGACACCCCCCAAAACTAAATCCCACAGAAACCAAAAGAGAAGCATGATAAAATGGAGCCTGACCAAGGGTCCCGTCTCAGGGTGGTGGGGTGAGGAGGCAGAGGGGGAACCTTGGTCTGTGTTTGAGTGAGTGAAGTGAGTGAAGTCGCTCAGTCGTGTCCGACTCTTTGCGACCCCATGGACTGTAGCCTACCAGGCTCCTCCGTCCATGGGATTCTCCAGGCAAGAATACTGGAGTGGGTTGCCATTTCCTTCTCCAGGGGATCTTCCCGACCCAGGGATCGAACCTGGGTCTCCTGCATTGGAGGCAGACGCTTTAACCTCTGAGCCACCAGGAAAGTCTGGTCTGTGTTTAGAGGTCTCCATATTAAACCACAGCCTGTATCTTTAAACGAATCATCTGCAAATACAACGATTAACTCAACAATCCCAGTCAGGTTGTTTGGCTCCAATGCACAAGTCAATAACTGCCCCGCCAACTCTATAATAACATCTGGCCTCTAAGGTGAATGGAATGCAGAGGAACAGCACTAACACAGCCCCTGAGGTTTGGGTTACATCAGCAGGATTACCTTCCAGATGCACCTAGGTCGCAATCAACCCAACACAGCAGAAAACCAAGGTGGGCATTAGTCCTATAATTAGTTTATTACAAAATGTCTGCCTTACTGAAGGCCATTCTATTTCTCACCCTCCCCATCTCACCTGAGCTTATATCTACAGGTCATTCAAGACTTAGCTCAAGGATCCCCTCCTCCAGGAAGCCTTCCTGAGTGCTTCCTCATGCTGCAATACTTGGCCAGTCTCTCTGTGAACAATCTGCTCTCCACCACTGTCTCCTCTGGCTAACTCAAGTTCCCTGACAGCCAGGATCACGCCTCAGTCATCTTAGTTGCTCCAGCACCCGGCAGGATGCCTGGCTTCTGCGATGTATGTGACCAGAATTGTCCCTCCCCTCGAAGAACTCAGAACATGGACTTGATGTCTACTTAGGTAAGAGGGGCATCTCTGGAGATCTTGTATAAGTTGGAATCCAGGACAGTTAAGACTAGGGAACCAAAGAGAACACACTTGTCCAACCACAGGAATCTATACCCTTCATCTTGTGGTGGGCATGCTATGGGTACTGACTTATAATCATGTCACCTGAAGGTGTTCCATTTCTTCTCATCTGACTCAGAGCAAGATGATACTTCCTGCAGAATGAAAGGGGCACCTGCTTTCATGGAGCTCACCGTTTTCTCAGCTCAGTCTCTCCTATCTTCCAGAATGCCCTCCACTGAGTGCTCTCTGAGACCCATGTTGGGGGTGGGAGGAAGGACTGGGCTGTCTCCACGGCATTTTCTCACATCTAACCTCTACTCTAAGTTAATGAATTGGCCATGCTTTTAATTAAGCGGGGCACTTAACAGTGGATGTTTTAATTTTTTTTAAAAAGCACCAGCCAAGAAAATCACTTCAAGTTTTTATGTATACAGCTATTCACCAGATAAGTGGATAAATAAAATGTGGTATATTGATACATGCATGTGCGTATGCTAAATTGCTTCAGTCACATCCAACTCTGTGCAACTCTATGGACCGCAGCCCACCAGGCTCCTCTGTCCATCGGATTCTCCAGGCAAGAATACTGGAGTGGGTTGCCATGTCCTCCTCCAGGGGATCTTCCCAACCCAGGGATAGAACCTGTGTCTCTTAAGTCTCCTGCACTGGCAGGCAGGTTCTTCACCACTAGTGCCACCTGGGAAGCCCCTATATTGATACAATGGAATTCTATTCAGCAATAAAAAGGAATCAAGTACTGACACATGCTACAACAACGACAAGCCTTGAAAATATTATGCTAGAGGGAAGAAATCAGACCTAAAAGCCATACATTGTATGATTCCATGAGATGTCAAGAAAAGGTAAATATATAGAAACTACAAGTATTGGGTTGGCCAAAACATCTTATGTGAAAGTGACTCAGTCGTGTCCAACTCTTTTGAGACCCCATGGACTGCAGTCCATGGAATTCTCCAGGCCAGAATACTGGAGTGGGTAGCCTTTCCTTAACATCTTATGGAAAAACCCAAAAGAACTTTTTGGCCAACCCATTACATTAGTGCTCGCCTAAGGCTGGAATCAGGGATTAACTATAAACTGGCATAAAGAAACTCTTTGGGGTAATGAAAATGTTCTGAAACTGAATTGGGGTGATGACTGCACAACTCTATAAATTTACTTTTAAAAATTCACTGCATTGTACATGTACAAGGAGTAGATTTTTATGGTAAGTAAATTAGACTTCAATAAAGCTGCTTAAAAAAAATAATAAAACCTGCCCTCAGGGTGCTCAGTAAAAGCTTGAAGCAGTGAAGGAGTTAACAGTGGAAAATGAAATAACCTTCTCCTGCTAAAACTGAAATAACCTTCTCCTGCTAAAACTGTCTCCCACCACCACCACCAGCACAGCTGGACTTTGCACAAGCTTAACTGCTTTACTGCTAAAATTCTGCAGGCACTGGTTTTCCTGAGCTGCGTCCTATATTTCAAGACTGCTTAACCTGTCACATTAATCTTTAATAAGAATCCTAAGAATCCTGTACTTTTTATGACAACTATAAGACATTTATGGTGAATGTGAGACAGACAGGATTAGTAATAAAAGCTGCATTTTTAAGAACCACATCAAATTAACCTGGTGACAGAGCGCGTAACTTCAAACTGATCCTTTCACTATGTTACAGCTTTATTGGAATGTTTTGGTGAAGAGCAAGTACAATAGTGAAAATGGAATGGACCGTCCTCATGTGAAAAGTTCCAAAGTCACCTAGAACAGAGTTGACAGTACCCATAAAAACCGGCCATTAACAGCATTAGCCACATCTCAGATTTAACACAGTACAATCAACTAGCCTTGCTACAGCAAGGCCATCACATGACAGTCATTTGAAATGGGCCATGCCCTACATTTGTGTGTTAAAAATTTTCAGAGAAGTACACATCCTTTCTGGCTGAATTTTACTAGCACCAATCAATCCTCAACTGTAATCTACAAGTCAGATAAAGATTTAAGAATGAAAATATTCAAAACATCCTTTACAACTGTGGAAAGTTAAAAATACATAAAGATTTGACATTTGGGGAATTGGTTAAATGATACTACAACATATAATCGAATGCCACTTAGCCTTTAAAATATTTATCAAGAGTTTATAATGATAAACCAATAGGTTTATAATATGAAATGAAACATAAGCAGGGTATGAAACTGTATATTAAGTATGTTTTCAACTATGCTAAAAAAAACACAAAAAAATTTGAAGGGAATTATGTAAAAAATTAACAGCAACCTAGTAAAATAATTACTGGTGATGTCTTTCTCACTTCTATGTTTTTCTCACTTAGCTTCTTTTTTTGCATTTAAAAAGTATTCATGTCCCAAGTACCAGAAACACTGCTATCCTGAACTACAAAAAATGAAGAAACATGGCATCAAAGTTATACTGAGAAAAAAATCATGCAACCATTATTTGCAGAGAATTTGAAATGGCATTTTTTAAAAGCACAGATTATAAAGTTAAGCCAAAAAAAGGAGACCTACAAAAAGATATAAAAATGTTTTTAACCAGCAAATTTTAAATGCTGCAATAAAAGAAACTGTAACATTAAAAGTTGATTTTTTTAAGTCAACAAAATGGTGGAGGGGAACAACATTCACAATAGTAACAAAAGTGAAATAAATCATATTTTAATAAGAAAGATACATGTCCTATATGAATAAAACCATAATATTCTTAAAAGGTATAAAGATCAAAATAAATAAAAACAGTACTTTCCTAAATGGGAAGATCTATTTAAATAAAAATGTCAATTCTTCCCAAATTAACATACACAATTAATATAATTGCAATACTAATCACAGGAAGAACTTGGTCCAGTGTGGTTTTGGGTACAGTGATAAACAAATTAATAGAGCAGTATAGAGAACCTCCCTGCCCCCAAAAATCCAAATAAATATGGAAACATTTTATATATAATACTGGAAGTACTTCAATTCAGAAGGGCAAGAATGGGCTATTTAACAGTGGCACTGACACAAGTAGTTACAGGGCTGAAAGAAAATTAAGAATAAAGTTTTGTCTCAAACAACCACAGAACTAAATTCCACATACATAAAGATCAAGAAAATATGTAAGTGTGCATCAAGATCAAGAAAATATATAAGTGTAGAAAAATAACACTTTGGCCACATGATGTAAAGAGCTGACTCACTGGAAAAGACTCTGCTGCTGGGGAAGATTGAAGGCAAAAGGAGAAGAGGGCAGCAGAGGATGAGATGGTTAGGTAGCATCACCGACTCAATGGAAATCAATTTGAGCAAAATCCGAGAGACAGTGAAGGACAGGGAAGCCTGGCGTGCTGCGGTCCATGCGGTTGCAAACAGTTGGACACAATTAGCAACTGAACAATATCAACAAGAAAAATAAAACTGTAAAAAATTGTAGAGAAAAATACAGGAGAACTTTCAGGACAGGATACTCTCAAAGCAGAATTTTAAAGGTTTATAGAATTAACCACAAAAAAATTTTAAATTTCAACGTGGCAAAAGATATGATAAATATGGTAAAGCAATAAATGATAGACTAGAGAAAATATTTACAGTGCACATAACTGGAAAAAAAAATTAAAAGCCATAGTACATGAAGAGTTTCTACAGATGGACAAGACCAACGCCAAACAAAAAAACTATTAAAGAAGGTGAACCAATAAACCATGAAAGGAGGAAATACAGTTGCCCAACAAACATAGAAAAGATTTCAATCTCACTAGTGACCAGGAAAGTACTGCAATACTAAGATACCACTTGGGACTATCAATTTAAAACCAGTCACAGATCTAGCAAAAGTACATATAATTGGGTCCTGTTGGTAGGAATATGAATGTGAATTGCTACATCTCTCTACAAAGAGATCAGGCCATACAACTTGTTAAAAAGACTATACCCTTTGTCCTGGATGGCTCAGTGGGTAAAGAATCCACCTGCAGTGCAGGAGACACAGAAGATGCAGCTTCGATTGCTGGGTCGGGAAGATCCTTTGGCAATGGAAACAGCAACCCACTCCAGTATCCTTGCCTGGGAAATCCCATGGACAGAGGAGCCTGGCGGGCTACAGTCTACGTGGTCGCCAAGAGTCGGACAGCAACTAAGCACAGACCCTTTGGCTCAGCAATCCTACTTCTAGGAATTTATCCTATAAAAATAAAAGCACTTCTAATTATAAATGAGCAAAAACCATGAACAGACATTTCACCAAAGAGGATACACATGTCCAAGAACATGAAAATATGTTCAACATCATTCGCCATTAGAGAAATGCACGTTAACACTACAGTGCAATACGCCTACATACCTATAGGATGGCTAAAATAGAAAATCATGAGAATATTAAAAGATGACAAGAATGCAGAGGAAATGGATCACTCACACGTTGCTGGAGGGAATGTAAAGGGTATAGTCAATATGGAAAACAGTTGGCAGTTTCTTATAAAACTAAACATGCAAATGTCATACAAGCCAGAAACTGCGTTCTTGAGTACTTACCTCAGAGAAATGAAAGCTTAGGTTCACAGCAATGACCTGTACATAAATGTTTCCAGCAGCATTATTTGCAGTAGCCAAAAACTGAAAACAACCCAGACGTCCTTCAGTGAATAAAAAGACCATGGTACATCCAGACCACAGAATACTACTTGGCAATAAAAAGGAGCACACACTATTGATACACGCAACAGTCTGGGTGAATCTCAAGGAAATTACCCTGATTAGGGGGAAAAAAAAAAAAGCCAGACCCAAAAGGTTACACACTGCATGATTCTATTTACATAACATTCTTAGAATGACAAAATTATACAACTGGAGAAGAGAGTGGTAATGGCCAGGAGTTAGGGATGGGGAGGGAAGGGACAGGAGGGAGGTGGGTATGGTTAAAAAAAAGAAAAAAAAAACAGAAGGAACCCTGTGGTGATTAAATTATTCTGCACCTTGACTGTGGTGGGGACACATACAGAGTGATAAAACTGCACAGAGCTCAATACACATACACACGTGAAACTAGCAAAGTGTGAAATACCTACCATCCAAGAATTTTTTAAGGTAAGACCACTGGAGAAAACTGAGTAAAAGATAAATGGGATCTTTCTATTTCTTACAATTGCCTGTGCCTCCATAGTTAACTCACAATTAAAAGCCAAAATAAACAAATATAAAAGCACGAGAAGGCAAAGATATACATATACACAAACATCTCTATTGCGGCATTGTGGTAACAATAAAAGCAGAAACAAAACTAGACACAACCTGAATGCCCATTAACAGGAAAACACTAATAAGTTACAGGACTGCAATACTACCAAATACCAGGTAGAAATTTTAAAAGAATGAGATGCCAAATCTAAACAACCAAAGCAGCACCTTTTCCTCCACGTTTTAAGGTCTCGGAAATCCAGGTGTGCCTCACAGTCGATGGAATTACCCAGTGAAAACTGGCACTGGCTGTTCTTTCTTTATTATGAAGAAGCCATTGATGGCAGGCTGCACAATTATGTTACCCAGTGACATGGAACAATGTCCATAATATACGCCCAGGTTTTTGTTTTTTTTTTTTAAATCAAGTTACAGAGTAATAGAAATGGTAGGATTCCTATTTGAAAGAGGAGGAAGAGAAAGAGGAAGAGGAGTGGGCTTCAGTTATTTGCATCATCTACACTCATGTGAGAGGATGGAAGCATCCTTGGAAACTCAGGCCAATGTGTCTAGAGAAGGGTAATGAGGGCTGGGAGGTGAGGCTGGGCTCCTCACCCACAGCAAGGCAGCACCAACATGCAAGGTTCTCTGCCACTCCTTGCTGAGCCAGGGGTCCATGGACCAGTGAATCAAATCAGCGCGGTGCTCTCAATCAGTCCTCCCTGCTTTGGCTGAGAGCATCCTCTCTCTGTGCTAGATAAATGGAAAGCAAGTAAAAAGCAGACCAGAGATAAAGAGCCAAAAAGATCTCTGAGAAAGGTGGCATCCATCTAGAAGAAATTAAAACTGGTTTTAATTTTATCCCAGGAGCTATACAAAGATAAATCCCAGAAGGATCAAAGGCTTAACTGATAACAATAAAAATCTTACAGGAAAATGTAAAAGACCACACGCACACTCAAATGTTGAGGAAGATCATAAAACACTGAAAACCCAGAAACTGGTAGGTTAGTATATGGACCAGTAAAGAGACATTTAATTGTGTAAAAAAATTTAAGGGCTTCCCTGGTGGTCCAGTGGTTGAGAACCTGCCTGCCAATGTAAGGGACACAGGTTTGATCCCTGGTCCAGGAAGATTCCACATGCCTTGGGGCAACTAACCCTGTGCACCACAACTACAAATGCCCGCGCACCCAGAGCCTGTGCTCCACAACAAGAGAAGCCACCTCAATGAGAAACACGCTCGCCGCAACTACAGAAAGCCCACATGCAGTAATGAAGGCCCAGCACAGCCAAAAATTAATTTTTTAAAAGAAATTTCAAAGTAGTATTATAATAGACACTATTACCTGTGTTTAAAAAGATAATGGACAGATCTGGAAAATATTTGCAATGCAAAAAACAGATGAAAGGTTAATTAATTACTGTCATACACAAACAGCTCTCACAAACTGATAAGGGGACAAATAATCCAACAAGAAACAGGGCAAACAATATGAAGCACCTCTGCACAAAAGAGCAAAGTCAAATAGCCAACAAACATTAAAAAATAAAAAACTGAAATTCACTGGCAATCAACAGATGCAAATTACAATGACAAGTGAGCCACCACTTTTCACCCATCAGACTGACAAAACTTCAAAACAACACTCAAAACTATTATTAGAAAGGAAGAAAAGGGTAGTTTCATGCACTACCAGTAGAAGTTTTTTAGAAAGATACCTGACCACAACTGTTAAAAATAAACACGTTCTCTTTGGCCCAGCAACTCAGCTCCCGGAAATCTCTGCCAAACAAATAAAATCCTCAATACATGAGAAAAGATGCTCAAGGATGTCTACTGTTTCACTGTCCACAGTAGTAAAAATTGGACACAAAGTCAGTATTACTTCGTAGGCAACTGTTGGTACATTTCACGTAATACAATATAGTGCAGCTTTTTAAGAAGAATTTTTAGAACTCTAACTTGGAAAGGATTTGACAGCATAGTGCCAAGAGACAAAATACAGATGCAGAACATTATATATAATTGAATTTTTGGAAGACAATGGCAATAAAACCTGTGTACGTGTATGTGTGTATACATATGTGTATTTTATTTGTAAGAATGTGGAGAAATACACAGAACAAATGATTCTTAATCTTTAACATAAGTTACCCAGAGGGAGCGAGAAGAGATGCAGTAGAGAAAAAGAGGGGGAAAAAAAAAAAGCAAGCAACAAAGAACCAGAAAAAAAATGCAAGCTTGGTAACAGTGAAAACCCCCAAGCCAACAGTTTTCAAGATACTATTAGGCCTGAGGATGGCAGATGGGCATGTAAAAACAAATCAGATGAATGTTCTACCAGAGGAATCGGAAATTGGAAAAATAACCGATTTTTAAATGAGTTAAATCATTTCTGACCATTTTTAAAAGTTACTAAAATAAATACAGTAACTGGATTTCCCAGGTGGTCCAGTGGTTAAGACTCTGAACTTCCAACGCAGGGGGTGTGGGTTCAATCCTTGGTTGGGGAACTAGGATCCCACAAGCTGCAGTTTGGCCAAAAAAAAAAAAAAAACAAAGAAACACAAAACAACTATAGGAACCTCCTGGTGGGACTCAGTGTAGCCAAACAAATAAATAAATATTAATGTATTAATTAAAATACACACATATAAAAACACAGCAACTATCTTCTCTGGGG
The DNA here is from genome assembly GCF_054371585.1 of Giraffa tippelskirchi. Lineage (NCBI taxonomy): Eukaryota > Metazoa > Chordata > Mammalia > Artiodactyla > Giraffidae > Giraffa > Giraffa tippelskirchi. Next base: position 30,671,783 of record NC_137287.1, read on the forward strand.
TAGACAGACCCCCAAGCTTTGGTCCTGCTTGCACTTGGAATTGTTTTGGTAGATGAGGAGCTTCAAAGTCAGGGATGGGAGGTGAAAGCTAAGAAGGAATCAGTCTATGGAGCTGATAAATCAAAAGGGAAAAAGAGGATGGAGAAAGCCAAGAGCCCCTCAATGCAGAAGGACCGAATAAATGGGAAATGAGGAAGCAGAGACATGATATCAGGTCCAGTGGCCAATGGATCTCCCAGTTTGGTCAGAGTCCATAACCTGGAAGAAAGAAAACTCCACACCAAAAGCTTCCTTTCAACAAACAATTGAGTCACAGAAGCAGAAAACAAACTTACAATTACTGGGCAGGGGGAGGAGGGGGGATGAGGGGGAGAGATAGATTGGAACTGGTGTATATACACTACTCTACATAAAATAATAATAAGGACCTATTGTATAGCACAGGGAACTCTACTCAATATTCTGTAATGACCTATATAGCAAAAAGACCTAAAAAAAGAGTAGATAGATAGATACATAGATAGACAGACAGACTTCCCTGGTGACTCAGTGGTAAAGAATCGCCTGCCAGTGCAGGAGATGCGGGTTCAATCCTGGGGTCAGGAAGATACCCTAGAGAAGGAAATGGTACCCATTTCAGTATCCTTGCCTGGGAAATCCTCTGAACAGAGGAACACGGCGGCGGGTTACAGTCCATGCAGTTGCAAAGAGTCAGACACAATTTGGAGACAAAACAACAAACACAACATATATTCACAAAACTGAATCAGTTTGCTATACACCTGAAACTAACACAACATTGCAAATCAACTATACTCCAATAAGAAACAAAAAAACAGGTAAGATGCAGGCCATCCTGCAGTACAGATATGTCTTTGGGAAAGCAAAGGCAACTGAGAATAAAATTCGCAGCCTATTATTACAGCCAAAAAAAAATGGTTTTTAAAAAATAAACAAAATCTAAAACAATATACATTTGTTCTGATTTCTGGCCATTCTTAGAGCCAGAGCATTTAGGTCTCATCCCCCAGTCAGTCTCATCCAGGCTCACCCTAAGCTTTCTGTCCCTTCTCCCAGCACCACCACCTCTATTCAGCTTCCTCATCCACTGCACAGAGCAGCCCCCTCTCACTGCAACCCCGACCCCATCTCTCTGGCCCACCACCCTGGCCTGTTGATCAGAAGCCACCCTCCTGAAATGCAAACCTGATAACATCATCTTCTTTCTTGCCACATTCTGCTTGGGTTACACGGTACATAACATGATTTTTGGGGGACCATAAAATGAACATTTTCAGGTTAATCATTTTACTATGTCAAGAAGAATATTTAAGCAGCCATCAATCTTTGACTTCACTGACAAAACCTGAGTAGACAAGGGAGGCCTTAAAATTCCACCTCAAGTCAATCTCTGGCACAAACGGTATGGGGAGTGGCAAAAATTGTGAAAATCTTATACAAATAGCCATAGTTTAAAAAAATAATATTCTATCGAAAAAAGTTCAAATGCTTCCCTATGACAACAAGTCAAGAATCTATTGACTTTACAGCCAAACTTCCGGCACAAACAACACACCATCCACAATCCCAAGACTTTCTCTCACTCCCCTGCATTTGCTACTCCTGCTGCCTGCAAGTCCCATCCTGCCCATCTGAAAACTAAAGACCCTGTACTCGCCTCTCAAGTCTATACTACGTAATTATTACTACAGGCCACCATGACCGTCTGCAATTTACACGTCCACTGCCCAGGCTCAACTGAGTTCCTTCAGAACGTCAACCATCTCATCCAGCTTGCAGTGCCAATGCCAACTCAGTGACTATAAATAAGTATCTGCTGAGTGAAGGAATTAATGAGAATCATTCTAGCCTTCAGTTTCCAAATTAGCCAAAATACTGGTATGTCTAGTCACAGGAAGGAAATGTACTGCACTTACGAAGTTCTCACTGGGTGTGTCAAGCTAACACTATTATATCTAATCCTCATTTCAATGCCAGGAAGTTGGTACCACGATCACCATCTAATTTTTTTTAATTATCTGTTTATCTATTTTATTTATCTATTTATTTGTTTTTGGCTGTACTGGGTCTTGATTGCTGCGAGGGCTTTTCTCTAGTTGCCATGAACAGGAGCCACTCTCTAGTTGTGGTCTGTGAACTCTCACTGTGGTGGCTTCTCTCATTGTGGAGCGTGGTCTCTAGGGCACAGGCTCAAAAGTATGGAGCACTGGCTTAGCTGTTCCACGGCATGTGGGATCTTCTTGGACGAGGGACTGAAGCTGAGTCTCCTGCATTGGCAGGCAGATTCTTTACCACTGAGCCACCAGGAAAACTCTCATCATCTAATTTTATAGATGGTGCAAGAAAGGTCTAGAGATGCCACGTGTGTACATGCTAAGAGGCTTCAATCATGTCTCTTTGCAACCCTATGGACTGTAGCCTGCCAGGCTCCTCTATCCATGGGATTCTCCAGGCAAGAATACTGGAGTGGGTTGCTCTGCCCTCTTCCAGGGGATCTTCCTGACCCAGGGATCAAACCTGGGTCTCCTACGTCTCCTGCACTGTCAGGCAGGTTCTTTACCATTAGTGCCACCTGAGTTAGCACACATGTACAACTGGTGATCTGTGGACCCGGTGACCATGAAGATAAGTATGCCTGACTCCAGAGCTCATCCTTCATGCTCAAGGCCTCTCTCCACATCAGGATGGTGGCGATGACGATGATGACTGTGCTGACCCGTGATTCCCTATGGGCCTAGCACTGCTCTCAAAAACTATTAATATAAAAACATAAATATTTATTAAAATTCTGATGGAAATGTGCTCAGATTTGCCAAATGCCCTAGGGCTCCCCCTATTTGCTAAAAATAATCTTTTCCCAAAAAGAAATCAATTCATTTGATCCACAGAGTAAAATGAAAGCAAATGCAATATGGAACTATCTGCTACTAGAGCCTCAAGGTGGAAAGCAAGTGCTCAGGCAGAGGAGATAAGAAATCCAATTAATGAACCCCAGGGGGTTTTGCCAGGATGAGAAGAATTAGAATATCCGGTCAACACCTCAAACCACTAAGAGGCTGGTAAATCTGTGACGAACTGAACATTAAAAAAAAAAAACAAAACACATGACGAACATCCAGAGACATTTAAAAGAGGAAAAGGAATGTCTGAAAAAGCCATTCAGTTTCATAATTGTCCAAAGGAACACACAAGGCAGTTTTCAACGGTGTCCCAGAAATAATATTAGGGAACAGCAAAGGGCAGCTGGTTTCGTTCTTTAGCTTCCTAAAAAGTTCAACACAGTTTCGAATTCCTTAACAGGTAAAGAAAAATCTCAGGTGGCTCAGTGAAGAATCCGCCTGCCAATGCACAAGATGCAGGTTCAATTCCTGGGTTGGGAAGATCCCCTGGAGAAGGAAATGGCAACCCACTCCAGTATTCTTGCCTGGGAAATTCCATGGACAGAGGAGCCTGGTGGGCTACAGTCCACGAGGTGGCAAAAGAGTTGGACATGACTGAGTGACTGAATGGCAACAAAGAAAAATCACCAAAACCAGAACTCTTCCCTGGCATGTTTTGAAAGAATGCTCCCCTCTGATTTCTTCTGACATAGTCACATGAACGAGTCACAAAAATCTACTCTGTCTAAACAAGGCAAATACCCAAAGCCAACCCGTTGCCACCCACAATGGCAGACACCCATGTGCAGAGAATATTTACCAAGTGTCAAGACACTTCACAGAAAATTATAATGGCAGTGAAAACTGAAAGTAAAAGTGTGAGTCACTTCAGCTGTGTCCGACTCTTTCTGACCCCATGGACTCTAACCCACCAGGTTCCTCTGTTCATGGAATTTCGCAGGCAAGAATACTGGAGTGGGTAGCCATTCCCTTCTCCAGGGGATCTTCCTGACCCAGGGATCAACCCTGGGTCTCCTGCATTGCAGGCAGATTCTTTACCATCTGAGCCACCAGGGAAGCCCAACGGCTAACAATGGCTAGAAACTTATTAGACGCCAGGCATTAGCCTAAGGGCTGCACATGAACTAACTCACAGCTCTATGGAGTGAATATTATCACTACTCTCCCCATTTACAGATGAGAACACTGAGGCACAAGGAAGTCAGAAACTCGTCCCCGGTCCAACACAACCGGGAACTGGCAACACCAGGATTCAAGCTCTGAGCTCCACATCCCGCGCTCACTCTGCTGCCCCCTGGTTTGGGTTGCTCTTTCTAATTCCACAGGAAACATTAGCATGTTCTGTAATCCCACATGGGAAGAAGATGCACCTGTGGAGCACCAGCGTATGTAGTCTTCAAAGGGACTTCAGCGCCCGCTAGTTCTTAGGCCATTCTTTCTAGAAGGCAAACTATTCAAAAGATATGTTACTGCCTCCCCACAGGCCAGTGTGACTGATGGAATGAGCAATCAGTTTAATGAAGCACAAGAATGTGTCCTTGTCCTTAGGAGAAGACAGAGCAGGAGAACAAGGCCAACAGAGGAGAAATGAGTGCAGGATGGAGCCTTATGACCACCACCTCTTCCTCCCGAGAGGTTTACCAAGGACAAGATCTGATGGGGAAAAAACATCCCCGCCTGTCATTTGCCTTTCTATCAACGTTGTTTTATACTTCATGTGAGAGCTGCTGTGTCCTGCTGTGTCATCTTGCAAAACCAAACAAATCTCTCACACAGACACAGACACAGACGTGCTTCGCAATCGGGGTTTTAGCCAAACAATACTGAACATCGTGTAGTTCTGACCAGCTCTCTCCTTCCTCAATTTCAGTCATCCACGGAGATCTCGGCCACTTTTGTCATTTGTGAGGGTATTTCTTTCTCTTTCCCATTTTTTTTTTTTTTTGGATGTGGACCATTTTTAAAGTCTTTACTGAATTTGTTACAACACTGCTTCTGTTTCATGTTTTGGTTTTTTGCCCGTGAGACATGTGGGATCTTAGCTCACCGACCAGGAATCGAACCCTCACCCTCTGCAGTGGAAGGTGAAGTCTTAGCCAATGGACTGCAAGGAAAGGCCCTGAGGATGTTTCTATTATTTACTCGTCTTGAGTCCGACTCACTTTTTCCATGTGTATAAACCTGTTTTAAAGGGAAAAACTCCATCACTGTTGCAAGTGGAAAGCCAGCACTGTGGGCCCTGAACAGAGTAGCACTAAGAGTAAATACCTTCTGCCCCAAGCACCACTTCAGACACCAATCACAAGTCCAGACTGTCACGGGCGCTTCTGATTGACCACTTATGCATCTCAGGGGTTTCCGTGACCTCCTCTTTGGGTTCAATTAATCTGCTAGAGCAGCTCCCAGAACTCAGAGAAACCTTTTTATTTACTAGATTGCTGGTTTATTATAAAAGGATGTAACTCAGGAACAGCCAGATAGAAGAAAGGTATGGGAAGAGAGCACAAGGCTTCCAGTGGGCCACTCCCCCAGTGGGCCACTCCCCCAGTGGACCACTCCCCCAGTGGACCACTCCCCCAGTCGGCCACTCCCCCAGCGGACCGCTCCCCCAGTCGGCCGCTCCCCCAGCGGGCCACTCCCCCAGTCGGCCGCTCCCCCAGTTGGCCGCTCCCCCAGCGGGCCGCTCTCCCAGTCGGCCGCTCCCCCAGTGGACCACTCCCCCAGTGGACCGCTCCCCCAGTGGGGCACTCCCCCAGTCAGCCACTCCCCCAGTGGACCACTCCCCCAGTCGGCCACTCCTCCAGTGGACCACTCCCCCAGTCGGCCACTCCCCCAGTGGACCACTCCCCCAGTGGACCATCCCCCCCCTCCAGTGGACCACTCCCCCAGTCGGCCACTCCCCCAGTGGGCCACTCCCCTAGTGGGCCACTCTCCTTGCACCTGTAAGTATTCACTGACCCAGAAGCTCTCTAAACCCCGGGGTTCTCATGGAGGCTTCATTATACACTATTCTTGCCTGGAAAATCCCATGGACGGAGGAGCCTGATAGGCTACAGTCCATGGGGTCGCAAAGAGTTGGACAAGACTGAGCAGCTTCACTTCATTATATAGATTTAATTGGTTAAATCATTGGCCACTGGCAACTGAACTCCATCTCCAGCCCCTCTCCCCTCCCTGGTGGTCCTGAGATGGAACTGAAAAGTTCCAACCCCTTAATCATGTGGTTGGTCCTCCTGGCAGCCAGCCAAAGTCACTACATTAACATCACAAAAGATACCTTTCTGGCTCTCATTGCTTTGGAAATTTCAGGGGTTTTAATAGTAGTACCAGAAATGGGGCAATGATGTATGTTTCTTATTATAAATCACAGTATCACAGTAGATCTAACTCTTGAACTTAGAGGGGTGAGAGATGCAGCTGGAAAGGGGAAGAGATAACATTCGAAGCCCGGCCTGAGCAGGGCATCCAACAGTCCCTAAGATGTCACCCTCAGTGTCACATTCCGTCATCGTCGCCTCACTGGATTATATCCCCTGGTGGACACGGAGTCATCTGAGGGGCAGAAACATGTCAGCAATACTCTGGAAGCCCCAGTGTCAAGCACAGAACGTTACACCAAGGAGGCGTTCAGTAACTCACTGTTGGGCTTCCCTGGTGGCTCAGGGAGAGGGAACCCGCCTGCCGATGCAGGAGACGCAGGTTCGATCCCTGAGTCGGGAAGATCCCCTGGAGGAGGGCATGGCAACTCCAGTATTCTTGCCTGGAGAATTCCACGGACAGAGAAGCCTGGCAGACTACAGTCCATAGGGTCGCAAAGAGTCGGACACGACTGAAGCGACTCAGCACACACACACGCACACACAAGCACTTGTATGTGTCAGGTACTGTGGAAGCAGCGTGGGCAAACCAGGCTTCTCTCCAGCTGGCTATCCAATTGAGCAGACAGATGTAATGCATTCATCACACAGAGGTTTATAGCCTCGAACGGTACAGAGCCGGGTCAGCACAGTACAGCCTGAGGACAAATCCGAGCCTTAACAGGAAGAGTCTGCCAGTCCCTGGTCTAGAGCGAGGAAAACAGCCCAGGCGGCCAGGGCTGGAGAAGAGTGTGGAGGATTCATATCAGGGACCTGGAAGGCTTCCCTGAAAAATGACTGAAAGGCCTTAAGAACGAAAAACAAAAACCAGAAAAGGCCAGGCCAGGGTGGCAGGGGCACAGAGCCAGGGGAGAGCTAGGGGGCCCTCCAGGTCGTTAAGCATGTGGGTCTTTTTCCCAAGAGCAAAGAGAAGGCAGTGGAAGGTTTTCCGTGGGGGGTGGGTGACGGACGGGAATCTGCTTCTGCAGAGCCCTCTAGATACAGAGGAGGCAGGGCAAGAAAAGAGACAGGAGAAGGTCCACGGTGGCCGCCCTGTGAGCGACGGGGTGACCGGGACGGGCGACAGCTGGGGAGCTGGAGAGAAGCCAATGGATCTGAGATCCATCCTGGTGCCAGGCTGTCTGAAGGGGTGCAGAGAGAGGTGAATCACCTTTCTTTTCAGACCTCACGACAGTGGCTTTAAAACAGTCACTGACTTTCCCTCTTGAGGTTAGACTTTCTCACCAAGTAAGGACAATAATGTGGCCTTTCCTACACAAAGGTGGTGCCTCCTTTAGCCAGACACATGACAAGAGGAGACCAAGACTCAGATATTGAGAAGGAACTCTTTAAGGGGGGAGAAAAACAGAAAAAATTTAACCTAGCTCAATACCAATGCAATCACTAAATATGAAAGAACATAGAAAGAATAGATTTTGGAGCCCAAGAAACTAGGGTCCAACCTTCAACCCTAACATTCCCGAGATGGTACACCAAGGCTGTATTAGCTTCCCTCTCTGGGCCTCTGTTTTCTCATCTGTGAAGAAAGAATTATACCTCTGCTTGTCCTGGGGCTGCCCTGAGACTAAGAGTCAATACAAACAAGGAGCGGCAGGAACAGTCAGAGACAGTAACTATCATTATCATGATGAAGCGGGGTCTTGCTGGAAGCTGGAAACCACAGTTATTAATACCATAGAAGGAATTAACTTTGTAAATTCTACTATAAAATACAACAGTTTACAGAATAAGTTATAACGGTAAGCTCTACTATATAAGAACATGTTCATCTAACATTCAGAGATGGCTTCTCTAAGGAAATAAAAAGCATAATTGTGAAAAAAAGTGATAAAGAGCTCCTGACTACATACACCCATGCACCCATAAACACACACACACACACACCCCTACCTCCTGGTTCAGGAGATCAAGGACTCCCATTCTCATGCAGGTGACCCTGGTCCCAAAAGGAGGACCCCTGCACTGATAGAGGCCAGGCTCCATAGTAGGCCCTCAGGAAGAACTGAAGCAATAAATCAGTTTAATGATCTAATGCCACAAACACGTAGAGAACCTCAAGAGTGACAGGCACAGAATGTCTGTGCAAAATACTCAGAAGAAAATGGAGAAGCTGCCCCGCTGCCCTCCAAGCTCACAGATCTTTATACCCTTGACCATGTGTGGTAGGAAGCCAGGCACACAATCAACCAGACAACGGATCTCCCTGAGCACCTTCTAGATGCTTCCAGGAACTGAGGATGCACCTTGAACAAGACAGCCAAACATCTCTGCCTGCAGGGTGGACATTGTGGTATGGGGAAACTGGAAGAAATGAAACAAAAGATGTAAAAAACACAATATACAGTCGTTAGTTGGTGCTGTGGAGAAAAACTGAGCAAAGAAGAGGCAGAGACTGTAGGGGTGAGGGGTAGAATTTTAAATCGGCACTGGTTTCGAACAGTTCCCATAACTCCATGAAAATGTAGCACTGCACGCTCTGCTCATGGCTGGTAAAGTGCCAATAGAAGAGCAAGGGTTGGAGGGACAGAGAAGGAATTGGCTGGGCTGGGTGGGTCAGGGTCAGAGGGAACACACACGTCTCCGAATTGAGATGAATGCTGAGCAGTGAGTTCCCTCCTGTCTCTTCCTTTTCGGGAATGTTCCTCCCCTCCCCCCCGCTTTTCCCTAGCTGCAGAGCACAGATCAGCCTTGACCTTCACTGGGCATTTCCAGCAAATGCCTGTATCTCTTATACAAGCTTATGCAGTCATGTCAGCCTTTCCTGGGTCATGAAGGTGAATGGCCATTTTTAGGACTTGTTTTAATTATAAAAGGGACACACAATCACAGAATAAAATGTGACAAAATATCAGAAAGGATACAGATTCCCAATAGTCTTAACCTCAACATGACCTCTATTTACATTTTGGTATGTTTTTTGCCAGAGTCTTTTAACACGTGGAGGATCACTCTGCATCCATATTAACTCTGAATGCTGCTCTTTTAATTTTTATTAAATATATTACTTTTTTTTTTTAATAAATTTATTTATTTTAGTTGGGGGCTAATTACTTTACAATATTGTAATAGTTTTTGCCATATATTGACATGAATCAGCCATGGGTTTACATGTGTTCCCCTTCCTGGACCCCCCACCCACCTCCCTCCCCATCCCATCCCTCTGGGTCATCCCATTGCCCCGGCTCTGAGCCCTTGTCTCATGCATCGAACATGGAATGGTGTTCTGTTTCACATATGATAATATACATGTTTCAATGCTATTCTCCCAGAACGTCCCACCCTCACCTTCTCCCTCAGAGTCCATAAAATTGTTCTATGCATCTGTGTCTCTTATTCTGTCTCGCATATAGGGTTATCGTTACCATCTTTCAAATTCCATATATATGCATTAGTATACTGTATTGTTGTTTTTCTTTCTGGCTTACTTCACTCTGTATAATGGGCTCCAGTTTCATCCATCTCAGTAGAACCGATTCAAATGTATTTTTTTTAATGGCTGAGTAATATTCCATTGTGTATATGTACCACAGCTTCCTTATCCATTCGTCTGCTGATGGACATCTAGGTTGCTTCCATGTCCTGGCTATTGTAAACAGTGCTGCGATGAACATTGGGGTACACGCGTCTCTTTCAAATATATTTGAAATATATTACTTTTAAATTCCTACATTTGCATTTTTCTGCTTATAACAAATTCTGTATGGACATCAGTGTAATGGGTTATAGAACATTTCAAACTACTGATGCACCAGTAGTTTCATTATTCACCATTTCCCAATTGTTGAGCATTCAGATTTCTGAGTTTTCATCATTATAAATTACTGTGAAAATAACTTCACATGGAAAGGCATTTCAAGTAATTCCCTCAGAGAAGATTCCTAGAAAGAGGATGACAGGGAGCTGGGAGTACTTTAGACAAGTAGTCACTGTATAGAGCCTGGTGGGCTGCCCTCCATGGGGTCGCACAGAGTCGGACACGACTGAAGCGACTTAGCAGCAGCAGCAGCACTGTATAGATCTACACCCTCCCCCCAACCAAATGTAATTGTAATAGGGAAGAATTTTTGCATTCTATGACAAGTTAATCACTAAAGGGATGTTACCTAGAAGTTTAAATTACACATAATGGCCCATGTCTGGGAACCCTGCTTCCCAGGTAATGAGCATTAAGCTAAAATACTTGTGTTTAGCTCATAGAAAACCTCCTGACCAGGACCATCAGTGAATGACTGCAGGAAGAAGAAATTAACACATCCCTTTGGAGGCCAATGGGAACCAGGAAGTGTTTGACTTTATCCCCTCCCCTTTTATCATAAAAGGAGCCTGAATGCTAACTCAGGCAAGATGGTTCTTTGCAGACACAAGCCCAGCATCTTCTGGTTAGCTGGTTTTCTGAATCAAGCAGTTATTCTTTGCCCCAACAACTTGTGTCTCAGTTATTGGCCTGCTGTCCAAACTCAAACTTGGTAACGTAATCACTGCCCCACTTGGCTGCAGAGGCAGAATATAAAAGCTGGTGTATCTCTGGCTATCTTTTTGGCCTTGAGGGTAAGAGTTTTCAGAGGCTACATTATTTACCTGCTGTCGGAATCTGAGGCGATCTCCTTTCTCCCTCCAAAGCGGATCTGGCACTGCAGGAAGAAAAAAGTCGCTGAGATCAGCCATTGGGATGGACACACAAAACCGCCCCCAGGGGCCTTCGGGCCTGGGGGGACCCGGGGCCAGGAACCCTGGTGGTCGAGTCAGGGCGTCCCTGAGCGCTGGGGGTCAGCCCAAGAAGTGGGACGGCGGGCACCCCAGCCTTCCAGCCACCATTTAAAGGAAGAAGCCCTTTTACCCCCAGCTTGTACGGAAAGGAGCCTTGCGCAAAGGCAGCGCTAAGAGGAAAACAGAAGCCGTCTGCAGATTCTCTAGGAAGTTGCTTCTATCTGTCAGCAGCTGACTGTCAATAACTCAGAGCTCTTAACAGGCAATAATTAAAACTGCCACAAATCTGTGATGATGACGGGTCCCTTCTGACAGGGCCCAAAGTTGTTATGGCTGCTGTGAAGTTATGACAGCATACATCAAGCTTCAAACAAGCCCTCTGGTTGTGCTGAATGACAATTCACCCAGGGAGGGTGGAAACAAAAGCAATCTTTTTTTTTCCTTTAACGGTGCTGAAATGTGGATAACATAAAATTTACCATTTCAACCATTTTTAGTTATGCAACTCAATTCACAATATTGTGCAACCATTACCACTCTCCACTACTCTCTTTCAAAGGTATAGAGCCTCCACTGTGGGTAGCAGGTTTACCAGATTCCTAAATTTATTATCATACATATGTGTGTCGGGGGGTGTGTGTGTATATGCAGAAATTTAAATGATACTTCGGTCAAAACTCAAAGAACTGCACACTTAAAATTGGTATTTATATTGTATGCAAATCACACCTCAATAAAGTTGGTTTTTATTTTTTTCTTTCCAACTTGAAGAAATTTTAATTTCTTAATGAAGCTAAGAAATCATAGTGTCTTCCACATGCATATGAAAAGATACACATAATAAACAAAACATGAAGTAAAAACTAGCAGGTTACCCAGTCCAATTAATCCTAAATTGAATAGGGTTTCAACCTCAACACTCAAGATATTAAAGAAAACTAAACTATTAAATTTTATGTATTGAGAAATTACTATTTGCCAAGCACTGTAATAGCTAAAGTTGGTTTTTAAAAGGCATATGTACCACACTTTCACCCTCCCAAATAGTAGTAATAGCTCTGGGTGGAATATCCAAGTTATTTCTGTTTAACTGCTACATTTGAGGTGGTTGGACTTACCTCTTCATCTTATTTTGCATTCCATTTCTGGGGCAAAGAAAGAAAAAAACTAATAACGTTGGCTCTACATTTATTGGGGACCAGGCGCTGGCCATGGCCCTTAACCCCTTTAACAAAAGCAATTCCCTCCACAGCCCTATAGAGATGGGTGACCCAATTAAAGACAAGAAGGATGCTCAGAGAGGCTGGGTAAGTTGCCCCAGCACACACAGCTATCAGGAGACAAAGCTGGCCTTCCACCCCAGCTACACCTGAGTCTGTGTCCTTTCCGCCATACCTGGATGCCTCAAGGCTTGGGCAGATGCTAAATTCTCTGAGCCCACATCAACCCTTAACAGGCACTTCCATTCAAGGACATATTTATCTCCCTATATTGTGATGACACACCAATAACTGCCAGTCGCCCCTTCTGAAACGTGAATTCCTAGGGCTGGATCCCAGCTCTGCCGCTTTTTAACTATGACACTGGCAGCAAGTTATTGGACCTGAGCTTCAGTTCTTCATTCCTTCATCTGTAAAGTGGCAATAATTGCAAGAACTGTCTCATAGGGTGGCTGGAAGGATTCGATGGAAAGCACTCAGCAGAGCGCCAGACACACGATGAACGTGCAAGAAACGAGGCCTGTCAGGTAGTTGTAAGCAGACAACCTGATGCCAGCCTCGTGTCAACGCCCGCTTCCACACCCAGCCGAAAGCCAGGCACCAATTCAGCGTCAAGCAAACCAAGCAGAGCCCATCTGGAGACTCCATATGACCCTGAGCATGGCCTTGTTTCTGTTCTTGGGCTCACGGGGGCCCTAGCTCCCAACCAGCACTGCAGCACCCTGTGAACGTGAAAGCCGCTCAGTCGTGTCCGACTCTTTGCGACCCCATAGACTCTACAGTCCATGGAATTCTCCAGGCCAGAATGCTGGAGCGGGTAGCCTTTCTCTTCTCCAGGGGATTTTCCCAATCCAGGGATCGAATCCAGGTCTGCTTTGGAAATTCCCCAGTGGTCCAGTGGTCAGGATCCTGCTCTCACTGCCGTGGGCCTGGGTTCAATCTGAGGATTTTAGTTCATGCATTTTACTACAAGCCATGCAGTGCAGCAAAAACAAACAAAAAAACTGCTTGGAAATAAGACTTTGAAACCCACATTAATGCCCTTCTCAAAGGGATACTACTGAAGGATGGGGGTGGGTCCTCCGGGGGCTTCAGGATGTCAGGACACAGGAGCCCCTCTGTCCCCACCTCTGATCACTATCACTTGCTGGGGGAAATGATTAGCCTCACTGTTTCCAGATTCAAGGCAGAAGTAGGTCTGTGTAGACAGAAGGGCAGAAATGACTTCTACGTTCATTATCTGACACTATGATTTGAACTCAAGATCCAACATGAGCTTTCTTCTTACCTGTTTCACTGCATCCAGCAGTCGCTCCAGCAGAAACTGTCTTTTCATGTCATTGTTCTGTGTTCCTAGAAGGCAATGGGGCTTAATTAGTTCTGTTTGACATCTGCCTTCTACTAAGAGTCTCTGACATGTAGCATTTTGCTGTTCTCAGCCAGCATCAACCTTCTCTTTAATAAAATCAATAACAAGACCAGGTATCAATAATCTGCACCAGTACAATGAGGTCTGACTACTTTCCTGTCACTACATCACAGGAATGCAGCTAAACAAGTGTTCCCCAAATTTGGATGATGTTTCTGGAATGATCTAACTTAAGGGTTTCTCAACCTTGATGTCACTGACATTTGGATCAGATAACTTTCTGCAGCTGCCCTGTGAACTGTTAAGATGTCTGGCAGCATCCCTGGCCTCTACCCATGAGATACCATTAGTGCACATGCACGCGTGCGCACACACACACACACACACACACACACAAACACACACACCCTAGTTGTGGCAACGCCTAGCCTCTACCCATGAGATACCATTAGTGCACATGCGCATGCGCGCACGCGCACACACACACACACACACACACACACACACACACACACACACAAACACACACACACCCTAGTTGTGGCAACGCAAATCTCCGGATTCTGCCAGACATCCTCTGGGGAACAAAACTGCCCCCAGTTGAGAACCAATAGTCTAACTTAAAACATAGATTTCGTAGTACAGCAGGCACTGCTGGTTGGCTGACCTCACCATCATCTCTAACATCATTTTCCCATGAAAAATCTAATTACTCAGCCTCTCTTGTAAGGCTGACCTTAAGAAGTTCCAGCTGATGAGATGTAAGCAGAAGAGCGCTGGGAGGGGCCTGGGGAAACTGTGCCATCCTTATAAAAGGACAGATGCTAATGGCTTCATTCCTGCTTCCATCCCTCATGCCTGCATCCTAAACACATCGGGGGAAGCCAGAGCAGCGTCTGCGGGGAAGGGAAGCCCAATGGGATCACAAAGACACCAGCCCTGATGTCACTTTGCCGCTGAACCAACACTAGAAATCTCAGGGCTCTCACAGAACAAATCATTCCATTTGTTCAAGCCCTGTACGTTGGGTGGTTACTTACAGTCAAAAGCATTCCCAACTGATACACACGGCAGACACCAAACTCCCATTTAAGAGGGTGTGGGGCAAGGCCACTTCCATCTTCCCAGGTGGCTCAGTGGTAAAGAATCTGCCTGCCAATGCAGGAGACGCAGGAGATGCGGGTCCCTGGGTCAGGAAGATCCCCTAGAGTTGGGAATGGCAACCTGCTCCAGTACTCTTGTCCATGGAGAATCCCATGGACAGAGGAGCCTGGTGGGTTACAGTCCACAAGGTCGCAAAGAATCAGACACAACTGAGCAACTGAGCACAAATGCAGGCTAGGCCACTCAGAAGGCCCAGGCAGAGCACCGTCAGAACCACAGCTGAGGCTCCACAGGGGGCCCAGTGACTCCAGTCCACAGAGACGTGGCACCAGACACTGAACACCGCTGTTTCACAGGAGACCCAAATTTAGGGTTACAAGAGAAGTCAGTATTGGGACTTCCCTGGTGGTCCAGTGGCTCCCAGTACAGGGGGTCCAGGTTCAGTCCAGGAACTAGATCTCACTTGCCACAACAAAAAGATCCTGCATGTCGCAACTGAGACCTGGCACAGCCAAATAAATAGACAGATAAATATTGTTTCAAAGAGAGAACGAGATGGTCAGTGTTTCATCCAAGTCATGCCAGGGCCACCCAGTTGCTAACAACCGTGCCCATGTGCTGAGCACTTCCTGCACACCAGGCACCAAACTGAGTCCTCTGAACACACTGCGTCCTATAATTTTCATGACCACCCTACCAGCCAGGTATCAGGATCCCTGAATCACAGATGGGGAAACAGAAGCTCAGAGCTCATAAAGGACACGCAAGCACATGCGCTCACCCACTCGATATTTGCTGAACTTCTACTGGGTGCCAGGCAATGTTCTAAGTACTGGGGACACAGGAGTTAAGTACTATAAAAGAGCCATCTTCTCATGGAGTGAAAATGCTATTAGCAAGAAACAAATGGTTCCTAACAGAGGAGAAGGTGTTAGAGAGTCAAACTAGGAAGAAAAACCAGATGAAGTGAAGAGACCGGGAGGAAGCTGGAGGGCCACGTCTGGCAGGGCAGTCATGGAAGTTCTCTGCACACGCAACACCCCAGCCGAGCCTTTTATAACATGGAGGAGCAGTCATGGAAAGATATGGGAGACCAGCGTTCCAGGCGGAGCAAACAGCCAGGGAAGAGAGGCAAAAACAGCCTGGCTTCCGTCTCCCAGGACCTGAAGGAAGTCTCCAGTGACTTAAGCAGAAAGCAGAAAAGGGGAAGCAAAGATCAGAGAGGCAGGCAGGAGCCAGTCACAAAGGCCTCGTGGACCACGATAGTGGGTCCAGGTTTCTGTTCTAACTTGAATACCAGTAGTTGGAACCGTGACCCTAACTGGAGACCATGCCCCTTAAGGGCTGTGTCAGGACTATTGCATGGGCTCCTGCCTTACCCCAGGCCTTAAACCAATCCGTAGACTCTCTATGGACACACAGTAATAAAACTGACCTTTTCCAAACACTACCACTATAATTCTTCTGGAAGAGGTCTTGAGAGAGGTCAGCCCACGCACCCTTCCCACCAGACCAGAGGCCATCTTGAAGCGTCCTTCAGGATGGCTAGAAACCCCACCCGCCTGAGGCCCTCACACACACCTCTGTCAGCACACCCTGCTCCTCGTGCAGCAGGAGGGCGAGTTTCCACTCTTCTCCCTCTAACACCAGAATGGGGAAGGCAGCCTTGCTCTCTTCCTTTTTCCAAGTTACTGCACCCAACAACTCTACTTGCCCTTGGGCGATGCCAACTGGAAATCTGACAAGGTTTTCCCCCCTGAAGTGCTTTTGCTATTTTTTTCTGATCATAACAGTAATTCGTGTTTTAGAATTATCATCCACAACCCAGCACTTCTGGGTGTATGCTCGGAAGAATTGAGAGCACGGTCTTGAAGAGCTATTTATACGCTTACGTTCATAGCAGCATTATTCACAGTAGCTGAAATGTGGAAGCAACTCCTGTGTACATCAACAGGTGAATGGAGACGCAAAATGTGGCATGTACATACAATGGGTATTTTTCAGCCTTAAAAGGCAAGGCAACTCTGCAGTATGCTACAACACAAATGAGCCTTGAAGACATCATGCTAAGTGAAATAAACCAGACACAAAGAGATAAAACACTGTATGATTCCAATTACATGAGATACTAAGAGTAATCAAAATCATAAAGGAAGAAAGTATAATGGTGGTTGTCAGCAGAGGCGAGGGAAGAGAATGGGGGTTAGAGTTTCATAGCTACACATCTACACTTTTACAAGATGAAGAAAGTCCTGGGGATGGATGGTGGTGACGGCCACACAACAGTCAGAAGATATTTAATGCCACGAAACTGTACACTTATAAATGCTTAAGACGGGGACCTCCCTGGTGGTCCAGACTAAGACTCCCTGCTCCCAAGGCAGGGGGCCCAGGTTCGATCCCCAGTCAGGGAACTACTCATGCCACAGCTAAAGATCGCATGTGCTGCAACTAAGACCCAAAGCAGCCAAATAAAATAAATAAAAATAAATATGAGGGGCTTCCCTGGTGGCTCAGGGGTAAAGTATCCACCTGCCAATGCAGGAAACGGGGGTTTAATCCCTGATCCGGGAAGATCCCACATGCTGCAGAGCAACTAAGCCTGCGTGCCACAACTACTGAGCCTGTGACCTAGAGCCCAGGAACCACAATTACTGAAGTCTAAGCACCCTAAAGCCTGTGCTCTGCAACAAGAGAAGCCACCGCATCGAGAAGCCCTCGCATCACAACTAGGGAGCAGACCCCGCTCATCACAACTAGAAAAAAGCCCCACACAGCGACAAAGCCCCAGCATAGCCAAAAGTAAGTAAATAAATAAACATTCAAAAAATGGTTAAGATGGCAAATTTTATGTTACATGTATTTCAACATAATTTTTTTTATAAAGTAATTCATGTGAAGAAATACAATAACAACAAATCGGGGCGGTGGGGGATTGACAAAGAAAATACAAATCTCCATCATCTCATTACTGATCCTAGTTAGTGCAGTAATTCACAAGCTTTCACCTGCATATGAATCTCCTGGGGTCTTGGCTAAAAGGCAGGTTCTAACTGAAGGGCTGGGTGGGGCCTGGGACTCTGTATTTCTCACAAGCTCTCACGTGCCGCTGATGCTGCCGGCTGCTGACGCACAAGGGAGGAGTGAGGATAGAGTGCCTAGCCCTAGCGAGGACCCCAGAGCTATCCTACGGAATCTGCGACACTGCTTTCCTGGAGCAGTCAGCAGCCTTCCCTGCCTCATCCTGCAAAGCCTCCCTGCGGTGGGAAGAAAGCCTGCTCTCCAGAGAAACAGCCCGCCACGCACCCTCCCCAGACAAGAAGTGCACTTGAAGGAGACAATCCTCACCCCTGGAGGGGTGCCCATGACCATCCTAGCCCTGAATGGGATTAAAAGACCCACGTCTCCCAGGGCAGGGGGAGCGCGGGTGCCCTTCTCAACATTCACCAATGGCAGGAGGCGCCCAGGAGGAGGCGCCGTGGAAGGAGCGCTGGAGGGAAGTCACGAGGCCTCATGAGTTCTCATCCTGGTCAGGCTGCTTGCTGACCCTGTGATGGGGACAGTCACTTCCCTTCTGGGGGCACTGGTTTCTGCATGAGATCATACCCTCTGAGCTCTGCAGTCTGCAAACCTGGGGGCTCTGTTCTGAGATGGGCAGGCAGAGCAAGCAGTGCTACACCGGGCTCTTTCCTGCCTTCTCCAGCAACCAGGAGGAGAATACAGGCCCTCTCCCAGGGCAAGAGGAGCAGGTGCCCACCTACTGAGCCTCATGGTGGGCTAAGCCATGAAGTGGCCAGCATCGAATCCTTCAGGGCTTCCCAGGTGGCTCAGAAGTAAAGAATCTGCCTGCCAATGCAGGAAATGCAGATTTGACTTCTGGAGTGGAAGATCCCCTGGAAGGAAAAGGCAACCTATTCCAGTATTCTTGCCTGGGAAATCCCATTGACAGAGGAGTCTGGTGTGCTGCAGTCCACAGGGTCACATAGAGTCAGACACGACTGAGTGACTGGGTACACACACACGCACACACATCAAATCCTTCACGAAGAAGGAAAGGTGGGCTCCACTCAACAGAGCACTGAGGCTGAGAGGGAAAGACCTTCACTCATGGCCACTGCTCATGGAGGGATTCAACTCCAAGTCCACTGACTC
Organism: Giraffa tippelskirchi; assembly: GCF_054371585.1. Taxonomy (NCBI): domain Eukaryota; kingdom Metazoa; phylum Chordata; class Mammalia; order Artiodactyla; family Giraffidae; genus Giraffa; species Giraffa tippelskirchi. The sequence continues at coordinate 30,690,633 of NC_137287.1, forward strand.
GGCCATCTGTTAAATCCTGCTCACCCTCAACCTGTAAGAAACCTGCAGTGACAGCCCCAGTGCCAATTCAGGAACGATTTCTCTACAAAATCCCAGCCTTTCTGCTTCCTTCCTTCTGCAACAATGGCCCTGAGTCAACACTATCAGTCAGATGAGCCAGAACAGGCTTCCTTTTCTAAAAAAAAAAAGGAAAAATTGGAATAGAGTTGATTTATAATACTGTGTGAGTTTCAGGTGTACCAGCAAAGTGATTCACAGAACAGGTTTCTTTTTAATTTCTTGTTGAAGTGAAAGTGTTAGTCGCTCAGTCGTGACTGACTATGTGCTGACTCTGGCTGCAGCCCGCCAGGCTCCTTTGTCTATGGAATTCTCCAGGCAAGAATACTAGAGTAGGTTGCCATTCCCTTCTCCAGGGGATCTTCCCGGCCTAGGGATCAAACCTGGGTCTCCTGCACTACAGGTAGATTCTTTACCGTCTGAGGTCTGAGCCGCCAGGGAAACCCAATTTTTTGTTAGAGCACCATCAAAATGAAAATAGAAAGTGAGAGGAGCCCCGGGGAATACCCCCAGGGGTCCACCAACGTGTCAGAGAAATACAGTGGTCCCCTGAAGCTCTATCTCAGAAATCACCTGCGATGAAAATCAGTCACCCAGTTCACGCGCCTCCCTGTTGTCTCTCGTGTTTAGAAGCCTTCAGATCCTACACTAATGTTTTCCCACAAACCTCCAGCCTTCAGTGACCTCCTGGGGAGGCGGAGCAGGGGTTAAGAGTAGCGCAGGTCACCATCTGTGTGACCATGGACAAGTTACTTAACTTCTCTGCACCTCCCACAGTTAGTAAACGACTGAATGGGTATCACGCATCTAGAACAGTGCCTGGTATACACCAAGCACTTTATACGTGTTGACTATTGTTGTTGCTGTTGTTGTGGGCTGCCCTACATCCCAGAGGCCTAAGACCTCTGGTTCTAAGAAGGACTTTCATCTGGACCACAGGCAAAGCAATCCAATCCAGGCCTCGGTGTCTGTGGCCCAGGGGAGTGTGAAGGTGAAAACGCATCTCGGGCATCTGGGAAGGGGAAAACCAGCAAGATGCACCCAAGGTGTACATTCCTTCTCCAGTCCCTGTCAAAATCCGGGAGGTCAAGGTAAACACAGTTCCTGTCCACCATGGAGTCAGGTCACTTGGTCAAGGATGCACAGACACTGACACAGCAGTACTTCCTTACCTCCCTACGCAGTAGCAGAGGGAAAGTCACTTCTCTGGTCTAAGGCCCACCCTTGGGCTTCCCTGGTGGCTCAGCAGTAAAGAATCCGTGGGTTCGATCCCTGGGTTGGGGAGATCACCTGGAGAAGGAAACGGCCACCCTCTCCAGTATTCTTGCCTGGAGAATTCCATGGACAGAGAAGCCTGGTGGGCCATGATCCATGGGTTCGCAAAGAGTCAGACACGACTTAGGGACCAAACAACAACAACAGCGTCAGCCTTGACAAGGCACTCAGTGGGTACAAGGTATAAGAAAAGAAGATGGCAAGGTTCTCTGGGGGCCAGGGGTCAGGGAGCAAAGCACTGCTGAGAGCCTGGTCTGCTGACCTTCCACGCCACACTGCTGGCCTGCTGGGGGCCAGGGGAAGCAGACTGCAAGAGCGGGATTTTGGTGGTGGTTTAAGTCACTAAGTCGTGTCCAACTCTTTGCGACCCCATGGGCTGTAGCTCGCCAGGCTCCTCCGTCCATGGGATTTCCCAGGAATGAATATTACAGTGAGTTGCGATTTCCTTCTCCAAGGAATCTTCCCAACACAGTGATCGAACTCGGGTCTCCTGGATTGCAGGCAGATTCATTACCCACTGAGCCACCAGGGAAGGTGGGAACTTGAGCTGTGCTTTAAAAAAATAGGAAGGCAACGTCCCTGGTGATCCACTTGTTAGGGATTCACCTGCCCATGCAGGGAATGTGGGTTTGATCCCTGGCCCAGAAAGATTCCACATGTCTCAGGACTACTAGAAATCCAAGCGCCACAACTAGTGAAGCCTGTGCACCCTGGAGCCTACAGCCCATGCCCATGCTCCACAAGAAAGAAGCCTGCATGCAGCAACTAAGACCCAGTGCAGCCAAAAACAAACAAATAAATAATTTAAAAAACCAGGAAAGACTAGAAGAGGAAAATCCATACTGAGAGAACACAACTGCTTAATGGGTACAGGGTGTCCTCTGGGGGTGAGGAAGGTGTTTAGGAACTAGATGGACGTGGTGAGTGCATGACATTTCCCATGTGCTAAACTGCCCCTGAACTGTTCATTTTTAAACAGTTAAAAATTGTTAACTGGTTAATTGTTTTTATAATGCTTAAATTTCTAATTTCACAACTGTTCATTGTTTTAATTGTATTAAAAGCATACACCGTTTCACATCATGGTGGTGGTTTAGTCACTAAGTCGTATCTGACTCTTTGTCACCCCCATGGGCTATAGCTCACCAGGCTCTTCTGTCCACAGGATTTCCCAGGCAAGAATACTGGAGTGGGGTGCCATTCCCTTCTCCAGGGGATCTTCCCCACCCAGGGCTCGAACCCAGGCCTCCTGCATTACAGGCAGATTCTTTACCAACTGAGCCACCAGGAAAGTCCAGAGAAAAGGTTCCCTGACATTAGGGTATCTGAATTTCGCCTCAATAAGAAAACATTTTGTGGGAAGGGCAATAGATAAAGCCCATTCGAAGCCAAAGGAGCCACCACAGCAGGCGTCCCCTAGGGGTGGGACAGGACTCCAGAGAGTGCCCAGCCCCCCATGGAAACACAAGTTTCCATGTGTTGGGTGGAAAAGCCAAGCTCACTTCTCTTTCGTGTTTCTGATTACACTGACGGGAGGGAGTGTCTGATGTATCAGTCAGGCTCCTAACAGGAAGTGGCAGGCACTCTCAAGTGAGGAGAATTCAAGGAGGTTTACTTAATACAAGGGATCCCTGCCGAGGAGTAGGCTTCCCAGGTGGCTCACTGGTAAAGAATCCACCTGCCAATACAGGTTTGATCCCTGGGTTGGGAAGATCCCCTGGAGAAGGACATGGCAACACACTCCAGTATTCTTGCCTGGGAAATTCCATGGACAGAGGAGCCTGGTGGGCTACTAGAGTTCATGGGCTTGCAGAGAGTCAGGCACAACTTAGCAACTAAACAACAATAACAACAGAGGAGTGGTAGGGAGAAGCAATTCTCAACCAGGATTCCTCCCCTTAACAGGACACTTGGCAACATCTGCAGACATTTTTGACACAACTAGGGGGCTGCTGCTGGCGTTTACCACATGTACAGGACAGCCTGACACAATTATCCAGCCAACGTCAAGAGAGCTGAAACTGGGGAATTCTGCCCTCATGTAAATTTAATTATCCCATTTCACAGATAATGAAACTGAGGCTCTGAGAGGCAAAAGCACATAAACCTCCACTTGTGCTCTGAACCCCACCTCCTCTCACCTGCTCCAACGGTCCCTCTTTCTCCTACATCTTCAATTCCCTCTTCTCATGTATGCAATTATTGCTGCATATGAGGATGTCATAATATCCCCCCACAGTTTAATAAAAACCATGCCTTGCTCCCACATGCCGTTCCAGCCGTAACCCCACTCCTCTGCTGCCCTGTCCAGCAGAGCTCTTCCTTCACGACAGTGGCCAGGCCCTCGGTGAGGGCCACCACTTCCACAACGGCTATTCCCCGCTCTGGCCCAAAGCTCCTTTGTTCCCATCTCCTCCTGCACCAAATTATCTACACTGGGGCCATGACATCTGAAAGCACAGATGAAAACACAACAGATGACTTACTGATATTACACAACAAACACAAGATACCTGCAATGATATTATAGGATTTGTTCAACATACCCTGCCAAACTGCAATTCACATGGCATGTCTATGGAGCCCTGTATGTGGGGGACGTTATCTTGGGTGATTTGTGTTTCTGGTCCCCCTTCTCACAGAAGGAACTCAACAACTGTTGGATCAAGACTCCAGGGTTGAAGCTTCCCTGGTGGCTCAGTGGTAACAAATCTGCCCGCCAATGCAGGAGACACAGGTTCAGTTCCTGATCTAGGAAGATCCCACGTGCCTCAGAGCACTAAGCCGGAGCGCCACAACTATTGAGCCTGTGCTCTAGAGCCTGGGAGCTGCAACTACTGAGCCCACGTGCCCTTGACCCCATGCTCTGCAAAAAGAGAAGCCGCCACAACGAGACGCCTGCAAGCACAACTGGAGAGTAGCCCCCACTCACCACTAGAGAAAAGCCCACGCGGCAACGAAGACCCAGCAAAGCCAATACATAAATAATTTTTAAAAGACTGGGGTTCAGTTCTCTGGTCCCCCAAGTGGCTGCTTTAAATGGAGAGGTCTTGGGACTCCCCTGGTGGTCCAGTGGTTAAGACTCTGAGCTTCCACTTCAGGGGGCATGGGTCTGATCCCTGGACAGGGAACTAAGATCCCACGTGCAGCGTGGCAAAAGACAGAAAGAGAAAAAGGAAGGAAGAAGGAATGAATGGAGGGAGGGAGGGGGAAAGAGAGAAAGACAGAGACAGAAATGGAAAGAAAGGAGGGAGGGAGGGAAAGAGGAGGGAAGCAAGGAAAGAAGGAAGGGAGAAGACCCGAACGGCCAGGACACAGCAGCAGCCTCGAGAGTGCAATGAGCAGTGCATGAGTGAAGCACTAGCCCATGAACAGATAAAACGGACAGTCATTCACCCCCAAAGTCAGGGCACTGGTTCCCAGGATTGTTGGGCAAACTGGCGCAGGTGGATGAGGACAAAAGGACAGGCTGTCCACCACCACACAATGGAAAGAGGCAAGCTGTGCTGGGAGGCAGATGGGCTTGGGCCGTTCAAGTGGCCTTGTGATGCCTGAAAACAAAGACTGGGTCAACAGTGGACTCATAAACAGGCAAAGAATTCGCTCTAGAGCAGAGGTCGGCACATATTTTCTGTAAAGAGCAAAATGGTAAATATTTTTGGCTTTTCAAGCCAGACGGTCCCTGTTACAGCTACTTAATTCTGCCATCAGAGTGCAAAAACAGCCAGAGGCAATGGCTAGAACGGGTGTGGCTGGGTTCCAATAAAGCTTTATTTACAAAACAGGCTGTCAGCCCAGTTTGCCAATCCTTGCTGTAGGAAAAGTGCAGCCACAAACACTATGAAGAGCAAGTGTATCTTCCCTCATGGTTGGAGAAATGCAGACTGGAAATTTACCACGTCAACCACCACATGCTATCGCTGTATACCTACTAAATTCACCAACAAACGTTTAAAGTGAAATTCCCCGTTTGCTGGCAAGTGAAGTGAAAGTCGCTCAGTCATGTCCGACTCTTTGAGACCCCCATGGACTATACAGTCCATGGAATTCTCCAGGCCAGAATACTGGAGTGGCTGGCCTTTCCCTTCTTAGGGGGATCTTCCCAACCCAGGGATCAAACCCAGGTCTCCTGCACTGCAGGCGGATTCTTTACCAGCTGAGCCACCAGGGAAGCTTCAGGGAAACACAACCATAAGAATGCCCATCATCAGGAAGTCTACAAATAACAAATGCCAGAGAGGGTGTGGGGAAAAAGGGAACCCTCCTACACTGTTGATGGGAATGTAAATTGGTACAGTGTGGAGGTTACTCAGAAAACTCAAAATAGAAATATCATATGATCCAACAATCCTACTCCTGGACATATACGTGGACAAAACTGTAATTCCAAAAAATACACGCACCCCAGTGGTCACAGCAGCACTGTTCACAACTGCCAACACATGGAAACAACCTCAACCTCCATCCACTGATGAATGGGTAAAGAAGACGTGGTGCATATATACAATGGAATACTACTCAGCCATAAAAAAGAATGAAATAAAGTTATCTGCAGCAACATGGATGCAACTAGAGACTATCATACTAAGTGAAGTAAATCAGAAAAACAAATACTGTACGATATCAATTATGTGGAATCTAAAATATGGCAAAGGACTTCCCTGGTGGTGCAGTAGATGAGATTCACCTGCCAATGCAGGGGACACAGGTTCGATCCCTGGTCCAGAAAGATTCCAAATGCCATGGAGCAACTAAAGCCCATGAGCCACAACTACAGAGCCTGCGATCTAGAGCCCACAAGTCTCAACTACTGAGTCCATGTGCTGCAACTACTGAAGCCCGTGTGCCTAGAGCCTGTGCTCCACAAGAAAAGCCACCACAATGAGAAGCCCACACACTGCAGAGTAGCCCCTGCTTGCCACAACTAGAGACAGCCCATGCGAAGCAACAAAGACCCAGACAAAAATTAAAATATTTATTTAAATATATCTACAAAACGGGAACCCACTCCAATACTCTTGCCTGGAAAATCCCATGGACGGAGGAGCCTGGTAGGCTGCAGTTCATGGGGTCGCCAAGAGTCAGACACAACTGAGCGACTTCACTTTCACTTTTCACTTTCATGCACTGGAGAAGGAAATGGCAACCCACTCCAGTGTTCTTGCCTGGAAAATCCCAGGGACGGCAGAGCCTGGTAGGCTGCCATCTGTGGGGTCGCACAGAGTCAGACACGACTGAAGCGACTTAGCAGCAGCAGCAGCAGCAGCACAAAACAGGAACAGATTCACAGACATAGAGAACAGACACGTGGTTGCCAAGGGGGTAGGGGTGGGCGAGGGAAGGACTGGGCATGTGGGATTAGCAGCTCTAAACTATTATATACAGAGAGAGGATCAATCCTACTCCTAGGCATATACCTGGGAAAAACTCTAATTCAAAAAGATTCTTGTACCGCTGTTCACAAAGGCACTATTTACAACAGCCAGGATATGCAAGCAACATAACTGTCCATCAATAGATGAATGGATAAAGAAGATCTGGTACAGACTTCCCCAGTGGTCCAGTGGCCAAGACTCTGCACTCTCAATGCAGGAGGCAAGGGGTCGATCCCTGGTCGAGGAACTAGATCCCACAGGCCACAACTAAAGATCCCGCACGCTGCAACAAAGACTGACGATTCCATGAGCTACAAACATCTGTCACAGCCAAATTAATTAATTAATTTTAAAAAGATGTGGTATATATATAAATGGAATACTACTCAACCATAAAGAAGAATGAAATATTGGCATTTGCAGCAATATGGACGGACCTAGAGATTATCATACCAAGTGAAGTCAAGCCAGAGAAAGACGAATATCCTATGATATCACTTAAATATGGAATTTTAAAAAATGATGCAAATGAACTTATGTACAAAACAGAAACAGACTCACAGACAGAAAACAAACTTGTGGCTATCAAAGGGGAGAGGGAGGCGGTTCAGTTCAATTCCGTTCAGTCGCTCAGTTGTGTCCAGCTCTTTGTGACCCCGTGGACTGCAGCACGCCAAGCCTTCCTCTCCATCACCAATTCCCGGAGCTTACTCAAACTCATGTCCATTGAGTCGGTGATGCCATCCAACCATCTTATCCTCTGTCGTCCCCTTCTCCTCCCACCTTCAATCTTTCCCAGCATCAGGGTCTTTTCCAATGAGTCAGTTCTTCACATGAGGTGGCCAAAGGATTGGAGTTTCAGCTTCAGCATCAGTTCTTCCAATGAATATTCATGAATGATTTCTTTTAGGATGGACTGGTTTGATCTCCTTGCAGTCCAAGGGACTCTCAAGAGTCTTCTCCAACACCACAGTTCAAAGGCACCAATTCTTCACTGCTCAGCTTTCTTTATGGTGCAACTCTCACATCTCATATGTACATGTGCTTGTATGCAGGTCAAGAAGCAACTGTTCTTGACCTGCATACAGATTTCTCAGGAGGCAGGTAAGGCAGTCTGGTCCAACGCTCACATGTACATTTTCCAGTACATGACTACTGGAAAAACCATAGCTTTGACTAGACAGACCTTTGTCAGCAAAGTAATGTCTCTGCTTCTTAATATGCTGTCTAGGTTGGTCATAACTTTTCTTCCAGGAAGCAAGTGTCTTTTAATTTCATGGCTGCAGTCACCATCTGCAGTGATTTTGGAACCCCAAAAAATAAAATCTGTCACTATTTCCATTGTTTCCCCATCTATTTGCCATGAAGTGATGGGACTGGATGCCATAATCTTTGTTTTTTGAATGTTGAGTTTGAAGCCAGCTTTTTTACTCTTCTCTTTCACTTTCATCAAGAGGCTCTTTAGTTCTTCTTCACTTTCTGCCATAAGGGTGGTGTCATCTGCATATCTGAGGTTATTGATATTTCTCCCGGCAATCTTGATTCCAGCTTGTGCTTCATCAAGCCTGGCATCTCACACGATGTACTCTTCATAGAAGTTAAATAAGCAGGGTGACAATATACAGCCTTGACATACTCTTTTCCCAATTTGGAATCAATCCATTGTTCCATGTCTGGTTCTAACTGTTGCTTCTTGACCTGAGTACAGATTTCTCAGGAGGCAGGTCAGGTGATCTGGTATTCCCATCTCTTAAAGAATTTTCCACAGTTTGTTGTGATCCACACAGTCAAAGGGTTTGGCGTAGTCAATAAAGCAGAAGTAGATGTTTTTCTGGAACTCTCTTGCTTTTTCTATGATCCAACGGATGTTGGCAATTTATCTCTGGTTCCTCTGCCTTTTCTAAATCCAGTTTGAACATCTGGAAGTTCTTGGTTCACGTACTGTTGGAGCCTGACTTGGAGAATTTTGAGCATTACTTTGCTAGCGTGTGAGATGAGTGCAATTGTGCAGTAGTTTGTGGGGGGGATAAATTAGGAATTTGGGATTAACAGATACACACTACTATACATATAGTAGATGAACAGCAAGGTCCTACTGCATAGCATAAAGAACTATATTCAATATCTTATCACCTATAATGGAAAAAAGAATACACATATAACTGAATCATTTTGGTATACATCTGAAACTAGTACAACATCATAAAGCAATTATGCTTCAATTTATTAAAAAAAAAAAAATGGAATTCCCCACTGCAGGTAAAGCTTCAGGGAAACAGGAATGAACTACTGGTAATGAGGAGTGGTTCAGAGTCCTGGGAAGCATGGTATAGGAAACACCAAAAGCTACAAGAATATCAAAGCACCTTCCTGACCCCTGGGAAACTAAACTAAGGTGGAAAAGGGTGGAGAGGGGTGGAAGGGGGTGGGGTGCAGCGCAGGTGATGAGAAAAGTAACAACACTCACATTCATCACTCACTTTTTTTTTTCAACATTTATTTATTTGGCTACGTGGCATCTTAGTTTTGGCATGCAGGACCCCAGTAGATCCCAACTAACACAGGCTTAGTTGCTCTGTGGAATGTGAGACCTCACTTCCCTGACCAGGGAGAGAACCCACATCCCCTGCATTGCAAGTTGGATTCTTAACCACTGGACCACCAGGGAAGCAAGCCCCCATCACTCACTTTCATTTCCATCTTCTGATGAGGGAATTAAGAGTCACAGAAGTTCATGGACTTCCCTGGTGGCACAGTAGATAAGAAAGGTCGGGGAAGATCCCACATGCCTCGGAGCAACTGAGCCCATGGGCCACAACTACTGAGCATGTGCTCTAGAGCCCGCATGTTGCAACTACTGAGCCCACAAGCCACAATGAATGAGCCCCTGTGCCTGAAGCCTGAACCACTGAAGGCTGAACGCCTTAGAGCCAGCTAGTCGCAACTACTGAAGCCCCTGTGCCTAGAGCCTGTGCTCCACAACAAGAGAAGCCCCCGCAATGAGAAGCTCGTGCACCACAGCAAGAGAATAACCCTTGCTCTCCGTGACTAGAAAAAGCCCGAGTGCAGTAATGAAGCCAAAAAATAAAATAAAATAAAAATAAACCAATAAAGAGTCGCAGTTCAACAACCTGCCCAGGTTCTTCAAGTAGGGAGTTAAATGCAGGACTGTCTGAGTTCACATCACTTTCCACTGCAACATGACCCCCGCCTAAACCCAGTGTCAGGGGCACAGATTTTTCCAGCAGTGTTCTAGCACAGGCGTCAGCCAACGACAGCCCCCAAGCCAATCCGAACCACTGCAGTTCTTCTAAATAAAGTTTTATTGGAACACAGCCATGTCCTTTCACTTACGTACTGCCTGTGCTGCTTTTGTACAACAGCAATGCGTAGCTGGGACAGAGATCAGCTGGCCCGCAAAGCACAAAATATTTACTATCTGGCCCTTTATAGAAAACATTTGCCAGCTCCGTCCCAGAACATCAAAAATGGAATTTACTATCTTTTCCTGCACTAGGAGAAAGGTTAAATAACTGCGGCACGTCAATTTAGCGGAATGTTACACATTTCTACAGAATTGTGAGGAGAAAGAACATGGGAAAATGTTATAATATATGGAAACACTAATTCAAGTGTAGACTCAATGCAATTGGATAAAATGCCTGTGCTCTGAACATAGTCAGGCCTTCCCTGGTGGCTCAGATGGTAAAGAATCTGCCTGCAATCCACAGACAGAAGTGAATACCTAAAAATCTAAACTGTTCATACGCTAGAAAGGTAAATATATTTATAGGTCTATTATGTTTTCATAATAGTCTTTGGTATCATTTTGGAGTTTTGCTTAATTTTTTTAAGGAGAAGGAGGAAAGGGCAGATTCCAAAATATGCTGATGCAGGTAAGGAGAAACGAGATGCTGAGGACAAGCTTCCCTCCTTGTGCGAAGCTGGCGAAGGGTGGCAGAGGCAGGGAGCGGAAGGCTCTGAGATGGACAGGTGGACAAGCTGAAGTCAGGGTGGGGAAGGGTCCTCCCTCCCCCTGGGGGCCTCAGCTGCTTCTCCCACACCCTTTCCCACCTCTGCAAAAGGAATTCTGACCCATCCAGCAGCTCAGGAGCCTCTCCCCTCCCTCGGGTCTCTGCTGAAACAGAACCTTCCCACGATGACGTCTTCCTTGAGCACCCCGCTCCCAATTACAAGTGCCCTCCCCCTTCAGTTCATCCTCCAACCAGATGACAGGTGGGAGGGACGCCCACCCTTGGGCTCTGGGCTGGGCACAGGACCCAGGCCTGGGCAGCCAGGGCCACGCTGACCGGTTGGTTCCAGGAAGGCTGCACGGCAAGCCAGACAGCAGTGAGTGAGCCCCAGGATTTCGCTGGAGCAACTGGGAAAAGTCTGCCCTGCTTGGGTGTTACTACATTGTAGGATGTGACCCAAGAGCTGCCGGTGGCCCTCTTGCCTCCACGGTGGGGAGGCTGCCTGAGGGTGAAGCTAACAGAGACGAAAGTGGTAGCCAGCCAGACAGAAAGGTAGTCCTGATGACTCTCTAAGCGCCAGCTGAGCCTGAAGACACCTACCCTAGACCTTCCCAGCACAAGATGCTTTAAACTCCCATTGAGGACTCCCCTGGCGGTCCAGTGGTTAAGACTCCGCCTGCCAATGCAGAGGACAGGGGTTCGATCCCTGGTCCAGGAAGACTCCACATGCAACTAAGCTCATGTGCCCACCAACTGCGATTACTGGGCCCGTGCAGGCAACTAGAGTAGCCCCTGTTTGCCACAACTAGAGAAAGCCTGAGCACAGCAACAAAAACCCAGTATAGCCAAAAATAATTAAATACATAGAATTATGTACAGTTAAAAATAAATAAATTCCCAGTGTGCAGAATCAGCTTCCACCACATGCAACTAAAGAGTCCTAGTTAACACATGCATTACTCTAACACTTTGGGTACATTCATTCGAGTCCCTTCAACAAACACTGACAGTACAGCCTTTTCCTACGTGACGAAATATGCACCAAAGTGTCACCCAATAAAAGCCTGCTGAATGCTGAACCCTGAATTTCCGGCTAGATTCTGCTGCCACTAGCGTCTCACTCTCACTGGTAGCATTTTAAACAAGCGCAATGGCTTTGGCAGAAAGAGAAATCAAGAACCATCAATACTTTCACGTTAAGGCTACTTTAGGGAAATTATCCTCAAGACATCATTGAAAGAAACGAAAACTACCTTGAACAAAAATGTTCACTGCATCATTACTTATAATAGGGAAAAAGAAAAAGAAAAAGGGACTTCCTTGGTGGTCCAGTGGTAAAGAATTTGCCTTCCAGTGCAGGGGACATGGTTCAATCCCTAATCAGGGAATCAAGACCCCACATGCCATGGAGCAGCTAAGCCCGCACACCACAGCCAGAGAAGCCCGCATGCCCCAGTTAGTGAAGCCTGTGCACCGCAAAGAAGACCCAGCACAGCCAGAAAAAGGGAAAAGGAAAAATAGAGGGGGTGGATAACTTTCACAAGTCAGTGTTTTAAAAATTATGTCACATGCATAATGATGGATTACTGATGGATTGTGAAGTCCATAAAAGTGAACAATATGAAGACCACATAGCAATATGATAAAGTTTTATTCAGAAATGTTAAGGGTAAAAGCAAAATGCGAATTTATGTGATAGTGATAAACTTACTTCAGCCTATGTCAGTGTTTCTCAAGCTTTTTCTCCTTCCCTCCTAGGATCCTTCTTAGACATTTTTTTCTTAATCACTCCCACCATGAAATCGCAATACCACAGATAATCTGTACATCACGCAGATCTGTGCCTTAGACACAAGAGCAGATGTTTCACCTCCACAGGGGTGATATCACCAGCTGAAAACTCACAGCTGATGTGCAGGTAGGATGGGAGCTGCTTTATCTGGGATTTTGTGGTGCTGAAGAAGACTCCTGAGAGTCCCTTGGACTGCAAGGAGATCCAACCACTCAATCCTCAAGGAAATCAACCCTGAATATTCACTGGAAGGACCGATGCTGGAGCTGAAGCTACAATACTTTGGCCACCTGATGCGAAGAGCCAACTCACTGGAAAACTCCTGATGCTGGGAAAGACGGAAGGCAAAAGGAAAAGAGGGTGGCAGAGGATGAGATGGCTAAATGGCATCACCGACTCCGTGGACATGAATCTGAGCAAACTCCCAGAGACAGCGAAGGACAAAGGAGCCTGGCATGCTGCAGTCCATAGGGTTGCAAAGAGTTGGACATGACTTAGCGATGGAATAACAACAACAACGACACATGTTCACACTGCCAGAATTTAGAGAATTCAGTTTCAAAATTCAAGCCCTCTGAGAGTTTGACTTCCTGTTGGTCACCCAGGCACAGCCATGCGACAGGGAAGTGGGAGTGGAGATCCATGGAACTGAGCCCAATGCCACTTGCTTACAAGGGAGGCAGTCAAATGTCTGCTGACAGCAGGATACTTGCTTCTCACAATCTGCTGTAACACATCAGCCCAGGGCCTTCATTTGGGGGTGGGGGGGAGCTATGCATGGATATCATCACCTTTTCTGCCTTGAATGAAAACCACAGCTATTCTCTTTTCCATTCATTCATTTCAGCTCATTCTTTTTTTTTAAACCACTTTTTTTAACTGCAGTATAGGTAATTTACAATGTTCTATTAGTTTCAGTATATAGAAAAGTGATTCAGATATATATATATATAACCATCTGAGCCACCAGGGAAACCCATATATTATATATGTTTTATATACATATTTTATATATATATATACACACACACATACACATAGGTTCTTTTTCACATTCTTTCCCATTATAGGTTCATTACAATTAATTACAAGATATTGAATATAGTTTCCTGTGCTACACAGCAGGTACTTATTGCTTACTATTTTATATATAGTAGTATCTAGCTGTTAATCCCAAACTAATTTGTCTCCCCCTGACCCTGCCATCAGCTGATCCTTTATTCCAATACAAGCTGGACATGAGGTAGTCAATGCCAGAGAGAAAATCATAACCTTCAACATTCCAGAAAAATAAGAAAAAGCTGCCAAAATGTACCTAAACATCAGGCAAGACGCAGCAGTAAACTAAGCCCCCAATCTCTGGTGTTTCAGATCCTTAGAGCTTGTCTGTTTCACTCATTATTTGACCTCTCTGGGTCTGGCTTTCCCAGACCTTGAAGCCAGGATTTCAGGGTCTTTCTAGTGTAAGAAGGATTCATGACAGAATAATTACTGATTGAAACGAGTACCAAGGAGCTTCAAACATAAAGACTTACCAAAGACAGTGCCTGAAAACCAGAATAATGACTTTCTGCCCCTACAAGTTCTACTTTTCCCAGTAAAAGCAAAAGCGTTATCTGAAAATCAGAATGCCTTAGCTGATAGAGGCTGGTGATCAAGTATTCCTACCTACCGGATTCTTTAAAGAGAAACAAGCAAATCATGACATATTGTGCTAAGACAACCACCCACATCCGGCAGGTAGCCATCATCCTGGCAACTTATTTCCTTCTACACACATACATGAATCCATAAACACTGTTTTACGTGCACATCTTAATGTACATCAAGGTATATATTTTAGGTATAATTTTGTACCCTGCTTCTTTTTAGAGAACCCTAAGGTTAAGATATAGTCATGCTGATGTGTATAAATCTATTTTATTCCTTTTAACATCTTTGAGGCTTTCTACTATGTGACCATACCACATACATGTGTCCACTCCCCTATTAGTGGTCATCTTAGTTGTTTCTGGCCCCATGATGCCCATTTGTCTTGTGCGTGCATTACCTAACCATTCCACTTCCTGGTTATTTGCACTTAATGTATTGGGCCTTGTAGCCATCTGACCTCTGCCTCTATTGGAACATTTTCAACTACAAAACACAGCAAACTCTAATTGCCAATTTATAGGCTATGTGAGAGACTGAGAAACATGTCAATGAACCACACCAAAAGGATGCCATCAGCAAAATCCCACCAAAGTACAGTGTTTCCTTCAATAAAAATGTCAGGGGGGCAAAAAAAGAGAGAGAGATGAAAGGGGAATGCATAGTTTAAAAACAGACTTTGTGTTTCAAAGGATACCATCAAGAATGTGAAAAAACAACCTACAGACGGGAGAAAAAAAAATTGTAAAGATATAAGGGACTTGTAGCCAGAAATTATATAGAATTCTTACAGCTCAGCAATAAAGAAAAACTCAGTTTAAAAAAAGAAAAATGGACAAAGACTCTGAACAGACATTTCTCCAGAGAAAATACACAAATGGCCAACAAGCACATGAAAAGATAGATGTTCAGTATCCATACTCATCAGTCAGTTCAGTCGCTCAGTTGTGTCCGACTCTTTGCAACCCCATGGACTGCAGCACGCCAGGCTTTCCTGTCCATCACCAACTCCCAGAGCCTACTCAAACTCATGTCCATCGCATCGGTGATGCCATCCAACCATCTCATCCTCTGTCGTCCCCTTCTCCTTCTGCCTTCAATCTTTCCCAGCACCAGGGTCTTTTCTAATGAGTTGGTTCTTCGCATTAGGTGGCCAAAGTATTGGAGCTTCAGCATCAGTCCTTCCAATGAATATTCAGGACTGATTTCCTTTAGGATTGACTGGTTGGATCTCATCAGGAAAATCCAAATCAAAACCACAAAGAGATACCACTTCACACTCACTAGAATGGCTATTTTCAAAAAGAGCACTGATGAGGACATGAAGAAACCAGAACCTTCTTACAGTGCTGGATGAATGGAAAACGGTGCAGCTACTTTGGAAAATAGTCTGACAGTTCTTCAAATGCACTCAACAAGACTTCCCCAGTGGCTCAGTGGATAAGAATCTGCCTGCCAAGGCAGGGGACACGGGTTTGATCTCCAGTCCAGGAAGATTCCATATGCCTTGGAACAATTAAGCCTGTGAGCCACAACTACTGAGGCCACGTGCTACAACTACTGAGCCCACGTGCCTAGAGCCTGTGCTCTGCAACAAGCTACCAAAACGAGAAGCCTGCACACCACAAGGAAGAGTAACCCCCACTAGCTGCAACTAGAGAAAAAGCCCACACAAAGCAACAAAGACCCAGCACAATTACTTTAAAAAATGCACTCAGCAATTCTATTCTTAGATATCTACCCAAGAGACATGAAAACATGCTATCTGCACAAAAACTTCTCTGTGAATGTTCACAGCGGCATTATTCATAATACCCCAAAAGTGGAAACAAGTCAATGTCCATCAAATGATGAATGGACAAACAAAATATGGAATACCCACATAACATAATATTATTTTGTCACTAAAAGGAATGAAGTACAGATACATGCTACAACATGATGAAGCTTCAAAACATGATACTTAGAGAAAAGAGTCAGACACAAAAGGCCACCTATTGTATGATTTGATTTATACAAAATATCCAGAATAGGTAAATCCATTGAGAGAAAAACTAGATCGCTGGTTGCCTGGGGCTGAGGAAACGGAAAATGAAGAACAGCTGTTAATGAGTATGAAGTTTCTTTTTGGAGTAATGAAAATGTTCTAAAATTTCATATGGTGATGTTTGCACAATTCTGTGAATATGGCAAAAATTTAAAGAAACAAACTTAAAGAGAGAGAGATCTAAAAAAAAGTAAAAGACAAACCAATCTGCATTGTTTAAACCTTATTTAGACCCTGAGATTTTAAAAATACACTATACGGAATTCCCTGGTAGTCCAGTAGCTAGGACTCAGCACTTCCACTGCTGGGGTGGGTTCAATCCCTGGTCGGGGATCTAAGTTCCTACAAGTAGCGCAGCTTGCCCCCCGCCCCCCACCAAAAAAAATACACTATAAAATGAAATTATAAGGCAATCATGGAAATCTGAACATTGAATATCTGTTATTAATGAATCACTGCTTATTTCTCAGATGCATGATAATGGAATTGAGTTATGTTTTTTAAAAAAGATCCCTATAGCTTAGAGACACATATTTAAAAAAAACTTACAGATGAAATGATACAGTATCTGGGACTTGCTTCAAAACAAACTGGGGAGGAAGGCAGGAAGTAGATAGGTATATGGGTGAAATGGTCATGAGTTGGTAACAGTTCATTAGACTATCCTCACCGCTTTTTTTTTTTGCCTTGAAATTTTCTTAAATTAAAAAAAAAAACACAGAAGACAGGAAACAGTTCCATGCCACATTTTTTTATGTGCTAATTAATCCCACAGGTGAAAAACACCTTGAACTTTCCCTTCCAATCATCACCAACCACTTTTTCTGCCTCAGTTACAATCTTTCCAAAAGAAGACTTTCATCCTTAATGCTTCTCCCTAAAAAAATCATGTGTTAGTTTCCTTCTATAATTTGTTTAACCTTAAACCTAATGGGATTTTTCAACTGAATTTTAAAATTTCTTTAGTTTTGATCCTAAGTTGCTCCTTGAAGGCTACATTGGTCAGTTTCCCTTGGTTTGTCGATTTCACTGGCTCTCACAATGTAGGCAGCAGAGAGAAGGGGACAGGATTGAGAGTCTAAGGTAGAGACACCATGCTCACACAAAAAGGAAGAGATTTCCAGGGCTCCTACTTAGCCCCAGCCCTTGTCCCAGAAGGGAAGCCAGAAAACAACCCAAACTGAACCCCACAGGGTCCTTACAGAAACAACAATAGCAGCTCCAAGCTCCTTACCATATGAGAAGCACAGTACCAATCACTTTACCTGAGTAATGTTACTTAGTCACTGCAACAGGCCTAAGAGTCAGGTACTATTATTTATTCTCATTTTGCTGAGACTTCCAGAATGTTCAAGCACCTTGCTCTAAATCATACAGCTTTCTGTGGCAAAGCTAGGATTTGAACCCAAGCTGTCTGCCCCCAGGGTCTGCACTTATTTCAAGCTACATTAACTCCTGGATGAACTCATCATATCTTTGTTGTGGTATCACTAATGTTCAAGGACCAGAAACCCTCAAGTAGACCAAAAATCATCTGACAACAGAAGCTGGACTACCTCCCAGGAAAACGCCCCTCCCCAGCTCCGCAACAGCATCATCAATTTCACAAACTTTACTCATGAATAGCACAACAAAAGGCACCTAAATTGTTGGAAATGATCCACAGAGTTAACTTAAAAGTTAAAGATGAAGAGAGACACAGGGCCTTCACTTTGCCCCGCCTCAACCTCCAGAAAAGCCCGGGTCCAAGGTCAGGGCCAGCAGCGCTGGTTGCAAGGATTTTGTACAGGCAATTCCACAGTGAGGGGAAAACAGGCAGAAGGAGGGTAGGCGGGTCTTCCTAAGTAAATCCAGATCCCAGTCAGGGTAGCTGGGAGGCTTCCCTGAGTCACTCCCATCTCCACATACTACACCCAGGGATGACTTAGCACCAAAACACAACAGATCTCGTGAGTGGAAAGGGCTGGGAACACCCGTCCAAGCCTAGGGACTAAACTTCAGAAACGCTGAGGACAGGCTGTACACACAACCCTCCCAGCCTCCCACCAAAACCACCCAGCACTCCAGTGGAAGGGAGAGGGATGGACGGGAAGGGCGGAGACCCCCAGATGGGCTCTACACTGGACAGCAGGGGAAGCGCTGCAGGGCAGGTCAAGTGAGACCTCAAACGAGCTGGATCAGAAATGGAAGGAGCTGAAGAATGAAAAAAAGAACCAAAATGCAAGAAGCAAGGCTCAGAGAGGAAAAATGAGAAACTGGGAACAACTGGGGACTGGAACAGAAAAGAACTGGGGGGAGAGGGGAGGAGGGAACCGTGGGGTCGGGGAAGACAAAGAGCCTGGAGAACTCAGAGTCCTCCGGGAACTGAGAGCAGGGGCAACGCGGGGCACGGGTCAGCAAACTAAGAATGACCAGCAACAGAATGGTCAGCAACACTTTGCCCCTGCGGAGACTGGAGTGACTGTGGACAGAGGCCTCAGGAGTGGCTGGGGAACAGGGGGACCCAGGAGTGCAACTGAGACTCAGAGGGTCGAGGAGTTAGGAGGGACTGAGATACAGGAGGTCTGAGAACAGGGGGTCTGGTAATTGCACAAGGGGGTCGGAGGATGGAGAGGGACTGAGGGATCCGGGGGACAGGTGTCCAGCAGCAGGCTGTGTAAGTGATGGACAGGGGTCTAGGGACTAGGAGTGCCTGGACCCGGCACTCCAGAAAAGTGCAGGCGACCACGGGCCAGAACCTGGGAGTACAGGGGTCCTGAAACTGGGCGCGACGGGACGGGGTCCGCGAGCAAGCGGGACGCAGGGACTCGCAGGCTGGAATGTGTAGCTGGAGCGGCGGGAGCCGGAGCGGCCGGGGCGGGTGACAGCGGCCAGGCCGCCACTCACCGCTCATGGTGCTGCTCCCCAGGCCGGTGCCTGCCGCGCCGCCACCACTGCCGCCACTGCCGCCACTGCCGCTGCCGCGCTCCAGACAGGCCGGGAGACGGCGCGCCGCGCGCCCGCCTGCCGCCCCGCCCCGGAAGTGGAGCTCAGCTGCCGCGGCCCCGCCCCCGACCCGGAAGGTAAACACGGGCACCCGCGCGAGGTGGCCAGACTGAGGCGCGGCTTGTTGTGCCAAGGTTGCCGGGCGCCCGGGGCAGTCGTAGACACGCCAGCTGGGACGCCTCGTGGTTCGCTAGTCTCCGGGTGCGGTGGAGACCGGCTGGGACGCCTCCCCGCCAGCCTGAGTTCACATCTCTGTGGGGGAGCCAGGCGGGAAGGTGGCCACGAGACATGAAGCAACACGGTGCCAGAGAGCCCTAGGAGGGCAACGGGGACATTAAAAAAGAGAAATGGGCCAAAGCGTGGGTACAAGGGAGGTGGGAAGTCCCGGAGGGCCTCTCTGTGCAGACGACTTTAGAGTCCTGGATGGTAGGAGGAAGGTGGCCCGGGAAGATCGGCAGGAAGGGTGTTCCGGAAGGAACCTCCTGCCTGCAGGGGTTGCCTGGAGCCAAAGGGTGAGCAAGAAAAGGGCTTTGAGAGAGAAGATGGAAGATGCGGGTGAAGGGGTTGGGCTTTTCTGCCTCACTCTAAGGAGGTGAAAGTGAAAGCCGCTCAGTCGTGTCTGACTTTTTGGGAGCCCATGGACTTTAGCGCCAGGCTCCTCTGTCCATGGGGATTATCCAGGGAAGAATACTGGAGTGGGTAGCTGTTCCCTTCTCCAGGGGATGTTCCGAACCCAGGGATCAAACCCAGGTCTCCCTCAATGCAGGCGAATTCTTAACGGTCTGAGCCACCAGAGAAGGGAGGTAGGGAGTGGAAAATCATTACAGGAGTTTAAGCAGAGGACTTGAACTACAAGGAGATCCAACCAGTCCATCTTAAAGGAAATCAGTCCTGAATATTCATTGGAAGGACTGGTGTTGAAGCTGAAACTCCAATACTTTGGCCACCTGATGCGAAGAACCAACTCATTGGAAAAGACCCTGATGCTGGGAAAGAGTGAAGGTGGGAGAAAGGGATGACAAAGGATGAGATGGTTGGATGGCATCACTGATGCGATGGACATGAGTTTGAGTAGGCTCCGTGAGTTGGTGATGGACAGGGAGGCCTGGGGTGCCGCAGTCCGTGAGGTCACAAAGAGTCGGCCAGGACTGAGCGACTGAACTGAACTGAAGCAGAGGAGTGACACAATCTTAGTGAGGTTTTAACGTGATTCCTCTTCCTGGGTTGAGAATGACCTCTTCCTGGGTTGAGAATGAATCGTGGTGAGTGGGTCAGGGTGGGAGAAGGGGCTGCTGGTTAGGGGGGCACTGCAGTTGTTCAGCAAGAGGTGCCAGTGCCTGAGGCTAGGGTGGTAGCAGTGGCATGAACAGTGGATGGGTTGTATTTGAAAAGTTGTTACTGTCCCGTTTTAGATAAGAGAAGGAGGGCTCAGAAAGGGTAAAGAAGCATTTTCCCGTCTTGTTTGGCCCAAGAAAAAGAAAGTGAAAGTGTTAATCGCTTAGTCATGTGGGACTCTTTTCGATCCAGTGGACTGTAGCCCTCCACCCAGAGTGAAAGAAAGCAACATTTTACACCACAACCCAGCACACAAATGCATACATTTAAGAAGCTATTTAACAAAATTCTGCAGGGAATGTATTCTCTCTGATTTTTTTTTTCCCCAGTGTTGCCTGAGAACGATTGATCCAGTCCCAAGTCTTGATCCACAGAACACTGAGCTGAGGCCCCCATGGGGAAATGGAGCCAGAATGCCAGCCCAGCTGTGTGTGGCCTACAGCCCCGTGGTGGTCTGCTATTACCTTGCTTCTCTACACGTCATCTCTGGCCCCTGGGAATTTACCTTGTGGACTCAGCAGAGGTTGCGAGCTCTTTAGAAGGATGCTCTGCAGCACTGTTTATAATAGAGAGTGGAAAGCACCAAAGCCAGGTTAGAGAATAGCTAAGCAAATCGTGGCCCACCCCACCGTTTTTGAAAATGCTAATTATAAAGGTAATGGAAACACAAGGAAAGGCCGAAGATAATACAGTAATTTTAAAAAGCCGCATGCAAAATGGTCTGTACACTATGATTACAGTTGTGTCAAAACACAGTCATGTGTAGGGACTGTGATAGAATGTAGAAATGAAAATTCTTGTGTTGGGGAATTCTTGAAAATTCTTTGGTTGTTAAGGTGGTTTTTTTACCATGTTCATAATTGTACTTTACAGTTGTTGCTAATTTGTTATTCTAGTTAAAGCATCAGTGTGTCTGAATCCCTTCTCTTCCCCCCCAGAAAGTCTAGGTTAGGTCTGTCTGCCTCTGTAACTTTGCCTAGACATCACATACCTGATTCATGGAGTGATAAACCTTCTTACAGTGCCCTGTACCTTGTCTTCTTGGCACTTGAAATGGGATATGTTATTGAACTTGTAGTGTGTACTTCACATCCTCCCCCACCAGCTACTCCCTTTAAGTACGGTAAGTCCTTCCTCCTGAGACTTAGCCCAGTACTGGAGAACCAAGAATCAAAAGCCTAAGGTCAATAGCACTTCTGAGCTTTTGGAAAAATCTAAACTCATTGAGGGGAATGGAGCAGTAAGGAGAGAAGGAAGAAGGGCTGTGAGAAGCTAGGAGGAATATTCCCAGGCCATATAACAGACAAAGTGCCTGCCTGCGCTCAGAGAAACTAGACCTCAAAGTGCTAATAAAAACCACAATGGCAATGGAACTAACACAGAGTACTTACCATGAACCCGAAACGTATCATGGGAAAAAATAATAATAAATGTAGGTGTGGGTATATTTTCATTTAATCTTTAAAACAATGTTATAAGTGGATACTGTTATTATCCTCATTTTACAGATGGGGAAACTAAAACAGGGAGTGGTAAACTTTCTCAGTCACCCAGCGTCTATAGCTTCCTGGTAACAGAGGATTCAATCTCAAAGAGCCAATGTCTTCACCACTATGCTGTATCATCTATGGCCCTCAAGGCCCTGGAATGGAGCCATGATGGGCCCCAAGTAGGTAGAAACAGCTCATCAAGTTTCTCCATATCCCAAACCCAACACAAAGCCCCAAGACCTTGAGGTTCTCTGATGTGCTAATGGGCATTATCTTAACAATGATCAAAGTCAACAGACACCAGAGGGCATTGCATGTTTCTATAACACCCCAGGACCTTTGCACAACCCAAGGAAGGCAACCCTCTCCCAATAATGGGTAACCCAAAGAGACGAGAAACTCAGAAATGGAATTAAATTAATGTGAGAAGAAGAAAAAGGGATAGATCAGAATGTCTGGGTTTCATTTTGGCTCTGCATTTGCCGTCTATGTGACCCTTGCTCTGATTCCGTTTCTGTCATCATGTGTAACAGGGAGATAGTAGTGGTCCACCTACCTTGTGATTTGTCGTGTACATTAAATGCCTTAGTACAGGTAAAGCACTTGGAACAACCCCTGGCACATTAGAAAGGCTACATAAATGCTATATGTCATTATTACTTCCTGCATTAACTGCAAAAATGATACCAAGTACACTTTTATCACAGTTTGCAGCTACACGTTCATTTACACAATTAAAATAATGCCTGTATGACTCCATGAAGCTGAAAGCTCCCAAGGTCAGGAACCAGTCATGCCCTGCACACTGAATCAGGGTGGCTGACTCCAGGCTTCTATATACAGAGAGTACATCGGATCACCTTGCTTTCCTTTAACAATAAAGAGAAATCCAGTCTGTCCTGAAATGTATGTGTGCATGTGTAGGAGAGAAGCCACCTAACCATAGAAATATGTGACTATGGGATCTACACATTGCGGTGCTTTTTTTGTTTTTTTCAGTGAATCAATTTAATCATGAAACCAAGGAAGTTTCCAGAGTTAAGCTCCAAACAATAAGGTAGAAAAACATAGCTAACATAAAGATTTTCCAGAATTAGAGGCTGGAAAGTCATATCATCTGCTGATAAGTACAATCATCTTAAAGAGATCTGAGACACCATCCTTCCCTTAGGACAGAGATTTTCCAAGTAGCTCTATACCATTGATATGGTTAATTATCTGGTAGAAATTGATTGCTCCATCCTTGTGACACTGGTGGTGGCTAGCAGACTGTCGCAGTAGTCGCTTGTTTTTGTGGTGACAAGAATGGTCGCGCCTTCCTCCATGGCTGGGAGGGGGAAGAAATGGTCAGAATCGACCTTTGGTTTGCTCCTGACACAGTCTTCACACGTACATTCTTCTACTGTGTACCCCAGGCCTCTTGAAAGAAAAGGTTCAGCCACGATACTGCTATTATTGCTAACATCCAGGTCTGCGTTAGCATTCTTCTGGAGAACCGCTCCTGATTGCACAAAAACAGAACCATTATCCTAAACCTTTCAGGGTGCTAGGTTGTGCCACACTTAGCAGCATGCATCAGGGATCAAAGCAAGAGAAGACAGAAGTCTTCCCCCTAAAGAAGCGGGCCTTACACCCCAAGTCATGAGCTGAAAGACCATGGGCCATGTTGGGTTCAAAGACATGCTCAGTTTAGGGCACACAGTATTTTTAAAGTGTTTGCTTATCTGTTTTATGTTGGCCCACATTTGAAAATCAAGAGATTTTACATACAAATCTAGACAACTGGTCTCTCTTTTTTGTGGCCACATCTCATGGCTTGGGGGTGCTTCCCAGGTGGTTCAGGGGTAAAGAATCCGCCTGCACTGCAGGAGACACGGAGATGCAGTTTCAATCCCTGGGTCAGGAAGATCCACTGGAGGACGAAATAGCAACCCACTCCAGTATTCTTCCCTGGAGAATCCCACGGACAGAGGAGCCTAGTGGGCTACATACAGTCCATAGGGTCACAAAGTCCAAAGGGTCGCAGAACTTCCCCCACCAGCGATCAAAGTCGTACCCCCTGCAGTGGAAGTGCAGATTCTTAACCAGTGGACCATCCTGGAAGTCCCTCTTTTACTTTATTTTTTTTTTTAAAGACAACAAAATGTGGCCAGTGGCAACTGACATTCCTACAAGAAAACACTTGGGAGTCAATAGCCTTTGTCTCCTTCAAGCTGGGCACTCACTCCCTTATCACCGAACCTCCAGTGATCCACTACATTTGTTTCTGACCCACATGGCCCTTGGAGGCATTAAGACACCGACCCTTTTTACAATTGTGAAATGACAGATCAGCATGTGTTACAGCATACAAAAATGAGTCTTGGGTGACACTTTACAATTCAAAGTAAAGATGTTTCTCTTACAGAGCATTCTGTGGCAGATTACTTTTTTTTTTTTTAATGAATCTTTCATGATCCCATAAGGAAGGAGTCTCTGTTGTGTCCCCATTACACGCCTGTGCAGGCACGTTTTAATACTTTCCCAATGTTCCACAGTATACCTCTATCTTCCAAAATGTCACAGTTGAAGTCACTCCCCACCTGTCTCTCAGGCCCCAGGCAAAAAGAGAAATGAGTAAATGATATGGAACAGCCATCTTCCTCCCCTTTCTGCACTAGAAAGCAGACGAAATGTTGCCGTATAGATTATGCACGGAAAATACACGCATAAAGAAACAGGGCAATGACTCCAAAGCGTTTAGAAATTAGATCATGGGCAAAGGTGCTGAAATATTTTTCTCTTAATAAACTCTGCAGCAGAATATTCGCTTCTCTGGGACTGATTCTCTACTGCTTAATAAAGATAAAGATCTTTGAAACGATTGCTTAAATAATCCAGGAGCAATTGGTATTCATTTCTAGCATTTTTCAGCAGTAGAATGTTCATCTGAGCAAACAACACTTGTATTTGTGTGAAAATATGCCCACCAGTCTTGTCAAATACACTTTTTTCAGATAGTACCAGACCCGGATAACTATTTCTGATAGTGTGATGTTTAATCAATGTGCTAACTTTGGTCAAAGAGATGGATGTTTTCCAAGGAGGCCTCAGTACTTCAAAAGAGTAAATACCAAAGGAAGAATGTTGAGGAAGGCTGACATGGTACGATATTAACAAAGAAGGTGTAAACATCGGAAAGGAAGCTCACTTCTCCCAAGAGTTCATTTAACCCAACTGTCATCTAACACACTCAAAAGGGCACTTACCAGATGAGATACACAACATGAAAGAAGAAAATGAATTGAAATTCACAACAGCCACCTCTTGGAAAGAGATTTCAAAGATCAACCATCAAACCAACCTGTGTTTTTAAGTTTGTCCTTTAATGGTTCGGAGCTCATCTTCCTTAGCAAGAACATCAATACGAAAACTGTCAAGGAAACTATCAAGCTCAGGCCCAAACAGGTCCAGAGAAATGTATTTGTTCCTTTCACTGAATCAAAAGAACGTCAGAGAGAGAATGAATCTGGTAACATAATATTCACATCAGGTAAAGATTATTTACCAACCGGTTCCCCTAATTCCTCAGCATTGACTTTTAAGTTCTAAGTTAATAATTAGGAGAGATGATAAAAATCTATGTTGCTAAGACTGCAGAATAAAATAGAGTTGAGTTCTGAAAAAGTATCCATTCCTGTTGGCATTTAAATGATTGCCTTATTTTCTTTCTCTTTTTGATTCAGAAAATCTCACCACCTTCCCCATAATGTTTCTTCTTT
Source organism: Giraffa tippelskirchi (assembly GCF_054371585.1). Taxonomy (NCBI): domain Eukaryota; kingdom Metazoa; phylum Chordata; class Mammalia; order Artiodactyla; family Giraffidae; genus Giraffa; species Giraffa tippelskirchi. The sequence continues at coordinate 30,716,374 of NC_137287.1, forward strand.
GAATAAACAGTCAACTCCAGTATTCTTAGGCTTCCCTGGTGGCTCAGACGGTCAAGAATCCGCCTGCAATGTGGGAGACCTGGGTTGGGGAGATTCCCATGGAGGAGGGTATGGCAACCCACTCCAGTATTCTTGCCTGGAGAATCCTCATGGACAGAGGAGCCTGGTGGGCTACAGTCCATAGTGTCGCAAAGGGTCGGACACAGCTGAGCAACTAAGCACACACACACACACACACACAGCAAATACTTCACACCAATGAGTAATCGTTCAAACAGGATTACTTACTTGTGTTACAATAATGCTGACATATTACAGGAGGGGTATTAGGGCATCGAAGTTGACACGATTTGCAAGAATTCAGCAATCTGTCAAAATATTCATTTGGGGAGCACCGCTGAGCCATCTGGAACTGGATCACAAAAAGAAACAAAGAAACCACAGAAAGAACTGCATGGAAAGACAAGTAAACTCTTGTTGAGAATTCCCCAGCAAATGTAGTGACAACAGCCAGAATGTCGAGGAAAAAAAACAGAACTTCACATTGATGACTTGGTTCTTAAGGGGGCTGACTCTTTGTACTGTGGCTAAGGATTTGAATACCAACACTAATTCCAGTTTCTAAGTTTGAGGCTTGAGTTGGGTAAGAGAGGGGATATATGCAGCAAGAGCAAACCATACTTGAAACAGAAACTGCTTATTTATAGAGGAAATTTCTCAGGCAGGTGACAATTGCAGGACTGTCAACAAGCCTGAGGCATCAAGCAGAAGGTTCAATAACCATTTCTGAAGCATCTGTTCTGTGATCTGTGCTGTGTGATGGGCCCCAGGGAGAGAGATAAGACAAGGTCTGAGCCACTTAAAAGAACTTAAAATCTAACAGAGGAGACAGCTTGCATGCGTGCTTAGTCACTCAGTCGAGTCAAACTCTTTGCGACCCTTTGGACTGGAGCCCACCAGGCTCCTCTGTCCATAGGATTTTTCAGGCAAGAATACTGGAGTGGGTTGCCATTTCTTAGAGGAGATGGAAATGCACTCAAATAACCACAAAATATAGTGGGAAGATAGAATGTGAGATGGGGAGACTTCCCTGGTAATCCAGTGACTAAGACTCCATGTGCCCAATGCAGGGGGCCCGGGGTTCGATCTCTGGTCAGGGAACTAGATCCCACCTGCTGCAACTGAGCATTCACTTGCTGCAACTGAAGATTCTGCATGCTGAAACTAAGACCGGGTAAAGCCAAATGAACAATTTTTTTTTTTTTAAGAAAGAAGAATGTGAGAAGAAAGGAGTATGAAGCACGATTACCAGGTTTTAAACCTAGGAAGACTACCAGAATTCCAACAAATAGAGACTTCTAGGTTAAAAGAGGCAACTTCTATTTTTACTTCTAGGGTAAAAGAGGTTAAAAAAAAAAAAGAGGTAGGTAAAAGAGGGCTAGGGGAAGACATATGTGGGACATAGTCATATAATAATAATATATGACTATTAACTCTTGGGAGTCTTCTCCAGCACCACAATTCGAAAGCATTATATTAATAGTCATATAATAATAATATATAGTCATATAATAGTCATATAATAATAATATGTGACTATTAATATAATGCTTTCGAATTGTGGTGCTGGAGAAGACTCTCGAGAGTTCCTTGGACAGCAAGGAAATCAAACCAGTCAATCCTGAAAGAAATCAACACTGAATATTCATTGGAAGGACTGATGCTGAAGCCGAAGCTCCAGTACTTTGGCCATCTGATGTGAAGAGCCAACTCACTGGAAAAGACCTTGATGCTGGGAAAGACTGAGGGCAGGAGAAGAAGGGGGCAGCAAAAGATGAGATGGTTGGATAGCATCACCAACTCAATGGAGATAAATTTGAGCAAACTCTGGAAGATAGTGAAGGACAGGGAAGCCTGGTGTGCTACAGTCCATGGAGTCAAAGAGAGGTGGACATGACTTAGTGACTGAACAACGACAATAAATTAATATAATAACATATGTCTACGTTATCTCTATGTTCCACTGTTGAACGTCTATTCAATGTCTATTGAATGTTCCAATGTCTATGTTCCACTGTTGAAAACTTTGAAAAAACAGTTGGGCATATAGCAAAATTATCCATAGTTGTAGCATACAGAAACAATCACCATTAATATTGGGGTATATAAAACAGAATTTGCAAACAGGCCTACCAATGTGTTCTTTGTTTGGTTTTTTTTTTCACTTTATATTGGAGTATAGTTGATTTATGATATTGTATTATACAAAGTGATTCAGTTATACATATTCTCATATCTATTCTTTTTCATACTCTTTTCCCATATGGGTTATTACTGAGTAGAGTCCCCCATGCTATTGCCAATATGTTCTGTTTAGCCAATTCGAGATATAGATCTTTCTGGAAGGATTTCTGTAGGTGGCCAGATTGATTGATTCATTCTTCCTTTTACATAAATGCAATCACATGTGTTTGCATTTAACCATACTGAGAGATACCCATATGGAAATATCCAAAGAAGTCAATCAGAAATACAGGACTCAAGTAAAATGCAAGGACAGGAAAAATCTCAGATTAAGGACAGTGCATATCTCTAGGGGGCAGAAAGGGGGCAAAAGAAGCTTCACCTATATTGGTCACATTTTATTAAGCTGAATGGTGGACAAATCGGCATTTCCTGTGTTATTCTTTTGTTTTATTTTTGGTTATTCTTTACACTTTTTGATATGAAAACAATGATAAATGCAAGAATTAAAAAGAACACACTTTTTTTTTTTTAATGAAAGGCTTGAGCCTAGAGGAAAGTTTGAACTTAGATTGATCAAAATCTCACATTCCTCCAGAGGTGAGGTCAATGGGTGTGACAGCCTGAGTGGGACAACCAAGAGCTGAAAGAGCTGGCCCAGCAGGTCCCATGCCCTCAGGCTCCACCAAATGGTGACCCTGGGAGATTGGAAAGGACACAGGAAAAGCATGATTAGAGATAGGCCAGGACAAAGGTTATCTCTCCTATCAGCCAAGCAAGGAGAGTTTCAGAGAAGGATAGGAAGTGGGATCAAATTCTGTGGAAAAGTCAGAGTTGATGCTCTAGGGAAGGGGTCACTGGTGGCCTTTGAGTCTGTCAGTCGGTATATTGCAGTTACTTAAGGAGTGGAGAGAAAGAGGAAGTGGCCAAAGTAGGCCATGCCGGGGAAGTCTGGTGGAAAGCACTGCTGTTTCTGACAGATGTACTGGCTCAGGTGCCTGAAGTGCCATGTAGAAAGATGTTCACTGCAGCATCATTTGTAGTCACACGAGCCTGTCCATCATGGGGAAACCTCACAGTAGAATACTATGCAACCATGTAAAAGAATGAAACCAATGCCCTCTGATGTGAACAGTACATCACTAAGTGGAAAATGAAAAGTACTGAAGAGTGTGTTTTCAATCTTCTCTGTTGTGTTTACAAATAAAATATATAATATTTTTAAAATATTTTTAAATAATTTTTAAAATATTTTTAAAAATAAACTTAAAGACAAACAAAAAATAAAATAAAATATGTAGGGTTTATATAGAGATATAAACATATACTACATCTGAAAAGATGCTCAGGAGACTGATAGTAATCATTGCCTCCAGCAAGAGACAGAAAGTCCAGGGTGGAAAAACAAATTTACTTTTCATTGAAAAATTTTGGTACTGTATGAATAATTATTTGTAATAGTAATGGCTATTTCTTCAATAAGAACCATTTTTTTAAAGGGTGCTATATTAGTCCACTGAGTCTACTATACAAAATACCATAGACTGGATGGCTTATGCACAACAAAACTATATTTCTCCCAGCTCTCAAGGCTGGGCACTCCAAGATGAAGGTGTCAGCTGATTTGGTGTCTGGTGAGAGCCCACACACAGCAAGCTGTCGTCTCACTAATTCTGTCTATAGTAGCTGGGGAGCTTGGAGGAGGGAAAAGAGTAGAGTAAAAGGAAAGTTACCCAAAGATGAAGATCATAGTCTAAAGGGGAAATAATAAAGATTAAAGATGTCAGACCAGGATGGGCAGAGTCTGAGACAGCGTGAGGGCCAAAGCACCCTCCCTGGGACTTACAAGCAACGAAGGCCTCCAGGGGTTGTTCTTTATTTTTCACCGACTCAGTGGACATGAATTTGAGCAAACTCCAGGAGATAGTGAAGGACAGGGAAGGAAGCCTGGTGTGCTGTAGTCCATGGGCTCACAAAGAGTCAGGCACAACTTGGCAACTGAACAACGACAATAATTTATTTATTCGGCTGCACCAAGTCTTAGTTTCAGCACACAGGATCTTTTTCAGTTGAGCCACGCAAACTCTTAGTTGTAGCATGTGGGATCTAGTTCCCTGACCAGGGATTGAACCTGTGTCCCCTGCATTGGGAGCACAGAGACTTTGCCACTGGACTGCCAGGGAAGTCCCTGCAGAGGTTGTTCTTAATCCCATGTAGGCCTCGAGCATCCTGGAGAAGCCCAAGAATGGCTCCATCCTCAGAGAGGTCATGGCAATCGCCTCCTGACCTGTTGCCAAGCCTCTCAGGTGTGCTGGGTGGACTCCTGGGAACCAGGCTGGGGATCTTCATCTTACCTCACACTCTCTCCCCAAAAGCATCTTTCTCCAAGTCATTTCAAGCTTGAACCAGAGAGGGCAGAGCTTGCAGCTGTAACCCATCAGTGGATGGGCAGCCCAGAGAGGAGGGTAATGCCAGCCTGCTGAGGCTCCCCAGGGCGGCTCTGGTCCCTCCTCTTCCCCGCGTTTGCTGTTCAGCTTGTTCAGCTTGATTTTGTGGGGAAAACCTGTGATCCTTCCAATAAAGTTCTTTTGTGGCTTATGTGAGCCAGAGTCAGTTTGGGTTGACTGCTAATAATCCAAACATAAAATGCTTATCCATATCCACCCATTCTTAACTAATTCCTCCACTCTTGCCTGAAATTTCAACAATAGACACTGATTGAGGTAAGCTGTGCCTTCCCCTTTGCTCCTAAGGATAAGGATAACCAGTATAACATCTCCCAATTGCAAGGAAAATTGCACTCAATTAAAAGATCCTTTTCCCAAATTACCAAACGACTAGCAAGTTTTCACAGTAGAACACGTGAATTCTGGCATCTTTGGGTCAGCTGATTCTCCTCCATGACAGCAAAGGAGATGGGGAAACATAGGAGACAAAGATAAAGGATTAGGAGATGTCATGTTAGTCAGGATTCTTCCCATAGAAATGACATAAAAACTTAAGTTCAAAAAGAATTTACTAGTATTACAGCTGAAAAGTATAGTAGAATCAGCTATAGTAGCTGAAGTTTTTCTCTGTCACTTGCCTCATCAATGCCATCTTCTGAGTCTTGGGTCCATTCCCAGATCTTTCCCTCATGGTCACAAGAGAGCTGCACCGCTTCCAGGCCTCACACACTCATGCCTTCTAAGCTCTCCTTACTCGTCTCATCTGTTCCCATGGTATTTAATATTTTACCTTCCAAATCTGTATGTTCAACTCCAACCCTGACCCTGAAATCCAGACCCATCTACCAACTGCCTACTTGATACATCCATTTCAAAGTTTAAGAGGAATCTCAAACTTTACTAAAGTGCATTTGGGTGGACTTCCCTAGTGGTCCAGTGGCTAAGACTCTGTGTTCCTAATGCAGGGGCCCCAGGTTCAATCCCTGGTGGGGGAACAAGATCCCACATGTCGCAACAACTGAAGATGCAGTGTGCTGCAACTAAGACCCGACACAGCCAAATAAATAAAGTAAATATTTTTTTAAAAGAGGTATCTCAAACTTTATTAAAGTACATTTGGATTCTTCAAAAGCGGGAGGGCGTGTATACTGCCTTTTCAAATCTACTTGGTCACTGAATCCCTCTTTTGAAGGATCACCTATGAAAATTTAGGAATAAATGTTTTGTGAACACAATTTGGGGAAATGTCAGGCCAGATTATCTCTACAATTCTCTCTAGTCCACAAAGACTGTGATCTGGGGAGTTAGCCAAGTAATAAAACAGAAGTAAATAGCATATTTTAACAATAAGGATTTTTTTTTTAAGTTTCTTGAAAAAGTTTGTAGATGTAATAACATCACCAAAAGAGTGATCACTTTACACAGAGAAAACAGGGAGGAAAACCAAACCCTGAGTCAGTATCAAGCTTCAGCAGTCACTCAACGCTCTAAAGAAGCGACAAGACGCTGCCTCAAAACTCCAAAGCCATTAGTGTGTTCTGTAAGTGTAACTGACTAGTATAACATCTCCCAGTTGCAAGGAAAATCCACTCAATTAAAGGATCCTTTTCCCAAATTACTAAATGACTAGCAAGTTTTCACAGCAGAACACGCTGACCTTTAGCTCTGAACTCCAAACCAACAGTACACAAGTTCTTCCAAGGGTTTCAGTAGATTTCTCTAGACTTATGTTTGTCAAGGTTCTCCAGAGAAACAGAACAGGATGTATATATAGAGAGAAAGAGATTTACTGTAAGAAATTGGTTCGCTAAATTAAGGAGGCTGAAAAGTCCTAAGATGTGCAGTTGGCAAGCTGGGGACCCAGGAAAATCAGCAGTGATGGTTTTGTTTTAGTCTGAGTTTAAAGTTCCAGCTTAAGAACCAGCAGGCTCCAGACCCTAAAAGAGCTGATGTTTCAGCTTGAGTCCAAAGGCAGGAAAAGATTGGGTTCTCAGCTCTGCAGGCAGGCAGACCTTCAACTCTTTGGACGAGGGCCATCTGCTTTACTCAGTATACTCATTCAGATGCTGTGCCGTGCTAAGTCGCTTCGGTCATGTCCGACTCTTTGCGACCCCATTGGACTGTAATCCCCCAGGCTCCTCTGTCCATGGGATTTCTCAGGCAAGAATACTGGAGTGGGTTGCCATTCCCTTCTCCAGGGGATCTTCCTGACCCAGGGATGGAACCTGAGTCTCCTGCATTACAGGCAGATTCTTTACCATCTGAACCACCAGGGAAGCCCCATTTGGATGCTAATAAATCCAATAATACCCACACAGACCCACCCAGAATAATGTTTGACCAAATATCTGGGCACCCCTTGGCCCATCAAACTGACACACAAAACTCACCATCACAAGGCCCTGGAAGGGGGACTTCCTGGGTGGTCCAGTGGCTAAGACTCCATGCACCCAATACAGGGGGCCCAGGGTTCGCCCCCTGGTCAGACAACTAGACCCCACATGCTGCAACTAAAAGATCCTGCATGCTACAACTAAGACCTGGCACAGCCAAAATAAATAAATAATAAGTATTTAAAAAAACAAAAATCAAGGCCTTTTGTTAGGGAAACATGCTGACTGAATCCACCCACTCTGACCAGGAACCATAGTATCCATTTCCGTGAGTTATTTTACGACAGGAGGTCCTGGTAAGGAACATGGAACTAATAAGCCACCACCAACCAGATGAGTTTGGGAAAGCACAAAAGGAGGCACCACATGTCTTACTACCTCTCAGAATCCTTTTTGCTGGAACCTATCTTAGTTGAGCAAGGTGTTTGCCACCAGGAAAGACCCTGAGTCAGTGGTTGGACAAAGACAATGCAGAAACTAATCCCATCACCATAAAACCCCAAACTGCAAGCCATGTGGCAGAGCAGTTCTCCTGGTTCCCTTAACCCCTGCTTTCCACCCAGGGCGCCCCTTCCCAATAAAGGCTCTTGCTTTGTCAGAGACAATTGTCCCCTTGGACAATTCATTTCCGAGTGTTAGACAAGAGCCCACTCTCAGGCCCTGGAAGGGGTCCCCCTTCCTGCAACACCTTGACTGCACACCCAGTCCTTGCCTTCTGTGGACCACCTTGAGTAACCTCTGTGCTCTGTCGTCCTATGTCCCCCAGGTTTCTCTGGGAGCTGTGTCTCCCAGCATCCCCACATGGTTCCAGGGCTGAGTTGACCCACAGAGGAACATGCATGAGACTGAGAAAGAGCATAGGAAGCAGTAGCTTCCTGTTCTCCAAAGGACATCATTGTCACATGCAGTGATGGATGGTCACAAAGACACCTCATGGGTTCAGGCATATCCTCATTCTCCTTTGCTCTGCATTTAGCTCTTCTTCCCACCTGACGCCCTGCTGACCAACAGTGGCCCTAGCCCCACCATTTTGCCATCAGGTTACCTGCTGATTCACAGAGGTGGGGGCCGCAAAGAGGCAACCTAGACAAATCTCACAAGCTCCCTCTCACAGCGCCATGTTAGCAACTGGACGTTCCTGACTCCACAGGTCAACTGGTCAGTGATTCCTCTGGTCTTCAGCTCCCCAGCTCCCTCCACAACAGTGGAAGATCTGATTTCTATAATATGTCCCAGATGCTCTACCACTCACGGTGGCTCAGCTCCCATGACCATCCCTGACTGTTACATCTCTTTATTCTTGCTGTTGAAATATCCACCCAGGAACTTCCCTGGTGGTCCACTGGTTAAGACTTCACCTTCCATTGTGGGAGATGCACGTTGGAATCCTGGTCAGGGAACTAAGATCCCATGTGCCTTGGGGTCAATGAAGCCTCATGCCGCAACTACTGAGTCAGGGTGTTCTGGAGCTCACACACTGCAAAGAAAGACTCTATATGCTGCAACTAAGACTTGACACAGCCAAATAAATAAATAACTGTTTTAAAATAAATATTCACTCAGAGCTGTCCAGAATCCTGCCTGCATAGTGGCACAGCATTATGAGTAAGGCACAAGCTTTGGAGCCAGAAAAATCTAAAGCCCAGCTCCACCACAATGAATCCTGTGTGACCTTGGGCAAGTAGCTTAACCTCTCTGAGCCTCAAATTCCTTATCTATAACAATGTCTTTGATAATATATCAACTTTGTGGAATTGTAGCAAGGATTAAGTAAAATGATTTCTAAAACACGTAAATTTATGCACAAATAATTTATGAGCAAAGTTTCAAGCCCAGAGTAAGTGCTCAGCAAATTTTAGTGATTTCGTTATTATTAAAAAGAAGCCCAGAGCTAGTCAACTTCTGGAAAGGTTGTTTGCCCAAGGCTGGCTAGAGCAGTATAACCAGGAGGAGACCCCACTAAAAGTTGCTGTTGTTCGGTCACTAAGTCATGTCCGACTCTTTGTGACTCCATGGACTGAGCATACCAGGCTTCCCTGTCCCTCACTACCTCCCAGAGATTGTTCAAACTCATGCCCATGGAGTCAATGATGCCATCCAACCATCTCATCCTCAGTGGCCCCCTTCTCCTCTTGCTCTCAATCTTTTCCAGAATCAGGGTCTTTTCCAATGAGTCAGCTCTTCACATCAGGTGGCCAAAGTATTTGAGCTTCAGCTTCAGCATCAGTCCTTCCAATGAATATTCAGTGTTGATTTCTTTTAGGATCGACTGGTTTGATCTCCTTGCTGATCAATGGAACTGCCCCAAAACTAAAGCCAGGAAAACAATATCATTCATGAATTGCTGAAATTTCAAATAAATCAATTAATTTATTAAAAAATAATAAACGCTAGAATTTCAAAGGCTGATGAAGCAAAGAGGCACTGCAAGGGTGGAGGACAGAATGTACCTGAGTTTGAAAGATGGGTTAAGGCAAGGGGTTAGTACTAAAGTAATGCATAGCAAGCAAAAGCAGGAGTTCTTTTTTTCTTTTTAAATATTTATTTGACTGTGCCAGGTCTTAGTTGCAGCATATGGGATCTTCAGTTTTCCTTACAGCATGTGGGATCTTTAGTTGCAGCATGTGGGAGCTAGTTCCCTGACCAGAGATCAAACCCAGGCTCGTTGCATTGGGAACACAGAGTCTTAGCCACTGGACCACAAGGGAAGTCCCAAGAATTCTCTTTGTATAGGATGACTGATGACTCTGCTAGCACAGAGCTAGCATAGTGGCCCACAGGAAATCCACAAGTTCAGTCCAAAACTCTTACTTTTTCTCAAAGTAGGAAAACAGCTTCCAGAAATTCAAATATCGTTGTGATACTGTCAGTGGTTAGATGCTTTTAATGTCATTTACTTTAGTGGATGTCCATGGTATTTATTATGACACGTTATTTTGATAATTATTATTTAGTGCTTCCTTTTTATTCGAGAAGGTTAGACAGTTCTCATTACAGGATTTGCATTTGTATTAGGTGATTTGGGAGCGGGTTCAAGAAAACAAGGCTTAGCTCTGGACTGGATGTTGACAGGTTGAGGGGTAAATAGTATAGTTGGGGTAGAACTATGTATTAGTCAAGTTATTCCAAAAAGACAGAACCAAAAGGAGATAGGGCTTCCCTTGTGGTCCAGTGGGTAAGAATCTGTCTGCCAATGCAGGGGACATGAGTTCAATCCCTGGATCAGGAAGATGCTTCGAGGCAGCTACGCCCGCACACCACAACTACTGAGCCTGTGTTCTAACACCTGAGAGCTGCAACTATTGAGTCCATGAGCCGCAACTAGGGAAGCTCAAGTGCCCTAGAGCCTGTGCTCTGCAGCAAGAGAAGCCCACGCATCACAATTAGAGAGTGGCCCCCCACTCTCCTCAACTAGAGAGAGCCCTCTTGCAGCAACGAAGACCCAGCATAGCCAATAAATAAATAAATTTCAAAAGGAGATCAATAGACAGACAGGTATTTTAAGGAATTAGCTCATGCAGTTGTGGGCTGCAAGTCCAAAATCATAGGGCAGCCTAACAGGCTAAAAATACAGGGAAGAGTTGATGTTACAGTATTGAGTCCAAAATCCAGAAAGCAAACCAGGCAGTATGGAAATTCTAGGGTTTCCAAGTTGCAGGCTTGAGGCCAAATTTTTTTGGGAAGAGCAAACTTCAGTCTTTGCTCTTAAGGCCTTCAACTGATTAGATGAGGCTCACCCCCATTATGGAGGGTAATCTGCTTTATTGAAAGTCCACTGATTTGAATGTTGGTCACATCTAGAAAATATCTTCCTGGCAACGTCTAGACTGTGTGACTCTGGCTATCGCTGGAGCTGTTCCCAGTAACACAGTTCTCGCCTAAGCACAAGCCAGGATTGTATTTTCCATGCCCCTCTTTGAAGTCACACATAGATGAATAACTTGCTTTTGAATGTGAGCAGAAGAGACACATGTCACTTGAAGACAGGGGCCAGGGCCTAATTCAACCATGTTCTCGTTGCCTCTGCCACGTTGAATAGCAATGGCCCAGATGTTGACAGCTCATGAGCCTGGATTCCAATGGGAGGATGACAGAAGCACAGCCCCAGATGATTCAGGAAGGAAACTGTGATGGGTGGAATGTTTGTACCCCAGATTTATCTGTTGAAACCCCAATTCCCAATGTGATGGTATTTGGAGGTGCGGCCTTTGGGAGGTGATGAAGCTTAGATGAGGTCATGAAGGGGGAGGCCATTATGATGAGATTAGTGCCCTTCCAAGAAGAGACATCAGGGAACTTTCTTCTTTTTTAAAAAAAAAGTTTTAAGCTTTTTATTTTACATTGGAATATAGCAATGAACGATATTATGATAGGACTTCCCTGGCGGTCCAGTGGTTAAAATCTGCCTGCCAATGCAGGGGTTGCAGATTCAATCCCTGGTCCAGGAAGATTCCACGTACCATGGGACAATTAAGCCCATGCAAGCCACAGCTACTGAAGTCCGCATGCCCTAGAGCCTGTGCTCCATAACAAGAGAAGCCACCACGAGAAGCCCGCACACCACAACTAGAGAGTAGCCTCTGTTGGCCACAACTAGACAAAAGCCCACACACAGCAGCAAAGACTCAGGGCAGCCAAAATAAATTTAAAAAGAAAAATGCTGTGATAGGCTCAGGTGCACAGCAAAGCAAGCTAGCCAAACATATACACGTATCCATTCTCCCCCAAACTCCCCTCCCATCCAGACTGCCACATGACATTGAGCAGAGTTCCCACCAGAGAACTTGAGCGCTCAAGTGCCAAGGGAGAACACAGGGAGAAGACAGCCGGCTGTGAACCAGGAAGGGAGCTCTCACCAGACACCACACCTGCTGACACGTTGATCTCAGACTACCCAGACTTAGAATTTATTTCTAAACAATAGAAATAAGTGTCTATTGTTTAATCCACCCAGCCTATGATATTTTGTGATAGCAATGCATGCATCCTGAGACATGTTGCGTGAATGAGACCTGGGTGATGTTTGTTACTGCAACACGGCCTCATCTACCCTGACTGATACAGCATCCAAAGCCACAGTATTAACCATTGGGCAGCACTGCCTCTTCACTACCACTGAAAACTTCTTTATGAGCACTAAATATTTCTAAACAAGCTTTTGCTAGTGTTGTTGTTGTGGTTGTGTTGTCGCTAAGTCATGTCCAAGCTTTTGCCCCATGGACTATATAGCCCACCAGGCTCCTCTGTCCAAAGGATCTCCCAAGCAAGAATACTGGAATGGGTTTCCATTTCTAACACTGCATCTCCCGTGTCTCCTACATTGGCAGGTGGATTCTTTACCATTGAGCCACCTGGGAAGCCCTTTGCTAGTGTACTGCAGTCCAAAATGAAAGAAATTTCAAAAGAACACAAAACTAACAAGAACCGAAAGGAACAGCAAACTTCGTGAAGCCAGAAATGCCCTTTGGCATATACCCATAAATGCAGACGATCTGGTTTCTTCTTAAACCTGAAACAGAGCCTGAGGGAGGCTCAGCTTATGCTAAGGAGAGCTGGAGGAGATGGAACAGCTCAGAGCCAGGATCTAATGAAGCATCAGCATCTCTGCTGGGCAAATCCTGGGATGGCAGATTCCCATACAAAGACCTTCTTCCTCCCTCTCTCCCTCATACTCAGATCTCTGCATCCCTCAGACACCTGTTTGCTTGTGAACATGAAAAGGCTAATTTGATTTGAGGCCAAGTCTCAAGGTCATCTGCTAGTTTTCCAAGAAGATTCCCTTTGAAGACCAGCCCCTCTGAACTTCTGCCTTCTCTAACCTCTTCGGAAATGCCACCTTCTATTAGCTCTTCATTATTTTTCAAAGTGGCTTCACTCTGATTTTCAGGGGGTCCTGACTGTTTCTAAGACTCATCATGGCAAGAAAGTTTGATTTTATGTCTTTCAAACCACTGACTTCTCCTTGTGACACTTTTTGTCTCCACTGTAAACACCAACACCCACAAGATACAGAGCATGCTGACAGCGGGGCCCGGGTGATTAGATGACTTGAGAAGCAGAGAAAATTCCCCCCACTCCATAAATACTGACTGAGTGTCCACTTTGTCCTAGGCACTATGTCAGGCACCAAGATACAACGGTGAGTTCATTTTAGATGTGGCTCCTGCTGTAACAGAGTTTAGTGGAGGACTAGACTCTGCTGTAACAGAGTCTAGTGGAGGACACAGGAAAAAAAAATTTTTTTTAAACTACCTAAAATTGTGAAAGTGATATTAAGGGAAAAGCATGGTACTAAGAGAAAGCCTGAAAAGAGGTGAATGAGGGCTGAGGGTACAGTGGAAAGAAACTCAACTGTGAGTTGGAGGCCCTCTGAGAAGCAGTCACCAAAGTAGAATTAGATTGCAACAGGTTTTGAAGAAAAGCACTTATAAAGAATAGGGCTTCCCAGGTGGTGCTAGTAGTAAAGAATGCCAAGGCCAGGCTGATGGGAGGGGTCACTTCTTGAGCCCAAGTTTCCTGTCGAGGAGTCCTGGGTCTCACAGGAATGGGCTCAATGCACTAGTCCCGCGACTGTGCTCGGGCCTGACTGGGAGTCTCGGTGGGGAAGCAGTGGTGAGCGGTGGCACCTGGGATGGTCAGGGAGGCAGGAACCCAGCGGCATGCCCCTCTGAGGGTCACTGTCATGACTGCCAGTCTCCAGGCGTGTTTGGGAAGCAGCCCTCTATGGTTTCCATGGACCTTTCTTTTATTTTTTATTATTTAATTGGAGTAGAGCTGCTTTACGATGTTGTGTTAGTTTCTGCTGTACCACAAAGTGAATCAGCCACATGTACACAGATATCCCCTCTTCCTTGGACTTCCTTCCCAGTTAGGTCACCACAGAGCACTGAGGAGAGTTCTCTGCGCTCTACAGCAAGTCCTCATCAGTTACCTGTTTTATACACGCATGTGTGCCTGTTCCATCACTCAGTTGTGTCCAACTCTTTGCAACCCCACGGACTGTAGCCTGCCAGGCTCCTCTGTCCATGGAATTTTTCAGGTACAAATACTGGAATAGATAGCCACTCCTTTCTCCAGGGGATTGAACTCCCATCTCCTGCATTGCAGGCAGTTTCTTACCACTGAGCCATCTACCTCAGAGAGCTGTTGTAAGGATATTGCAAAGCAATCTATATAATACAATTATTACAGGGCCTAGAACATAGGAACCAGTCTCCAAGCGGCTTGTTATATATATCGTTTGATAAATATTTTTAAAGTTTGAGTAGTTCCATAATATACAATTTCCACATCACTTAGATGAATATCGGGAACACTGTTATATGATTTGTTCAATGTCACCAATCAATGTTCATCTACAAATATTTAATAATATTTCATGGAGTCTCATAATGTATCTCAAAAAGACTAAGAATATCAGTTAACACACCAAGAATATTATTTATAAATACCCTATGGCTTAAAAAGGAACACATTTGAGTCAGTTCTAATGAGGTGGATGAACCCAGAGCCTGTTATACAGAGTGAAGTAAGTCAGAAAGAGAAAGATAAATATTGTATACTAATACATATAAATGGAATCTAGAAAGATGGTACTGATGAATTTGTTTGCAAGGTAGCAATGGATAAACAGACATAGAGAACAGACCTATGGACATGGGGAGAAGGGAGGAGAGGGTGAGATGTATGCAGAGAATAACATGGAAACTTACGTCACCATGTGTAAAATAGATAACCAACGGGAATTTACTGTATGTCTCAGGAAACTCAAACAGGGGCTCTATATCAGCCTAGAGGGGTGCAATGGGGAGGGGGCTGGGGGGAGGTTCAAGAGGGAGGGGACATATGTACACCTATGGCTGATTCATGTTGAGGTTTGACAGAAAACAACAAAATTCTGTAAAGCAATTATCCTTCAATTAAAAAAATAAATAACTTTAAAAAAAATACCCTATGGCTCAGCAAAAGGGATAGCATAATTATTTAAGACTTGTCTCTCCCATTAGGACGTCAAGTTCAACAAAAAATGATCCACTAATCCCACTCCTGGGAATATATCAGACAAAACTATAATTCAAAAAGATACATGTTCATAGCAGCATTACTCACAATAGCCAAGACATGGAAACAACCTAAATGTCTATCGACAGATAAATGCATGAAGATGTGGTATGTGTGAGTGCTCAGTCACTCAGTCATGTCCAACTCTTTGTGACCTCATGAACTGTAGCCCACCAGTTTCCTCTGTCCGTGGAATTCTCCAGGCAAGAATACTGGAGTGGGTAGCTGTTTCATACTCCGGGGATCTTCCTGACCCAGAGATCAAATCCATGTCTCCTGCATCTCCTGCATCGGCAGGTGGATTCTTTACCCCTGGGCCACCTGGGAAGCCAAAGAAGGTGTAATACATATATACAATGGAATACTACTCAGCCATAAAAAAGAATGAAATGTACCACAACATGCGTGGACCTAGAGATTATCATACTAAGTGAAGTAAGTCAGAAAGAGAAAGACGAATACCATATGATATCTTATATGTGGAATCTAAAAACATGACAAAAATGAACCAGAAACAGAATCGTGGAAATAGAGAACAGACAGGTGGTTGCCAAAGAAGGGATTGGAGGAGGGATAGAATGAGAAGTTGCAGTTAGCAGATGTAAGCTTTTATACAGAATGTAAGCTTTTATATAGGATGGGTAAACAGCGAGGTTCTATCCTATAGCACAGAGTTCAGTGTTTCCCAAACATATCCGACCATGGACCCTTTTCCACAGAACATCTATTAACAGAACTGATGTCCTAAGGAACCCATTTCAGGAAATGCTGTTACAGATACATACATCGTAGACTAAAATGTACAGGCATATGTGACTGATCAATACATTTCTCCAGCCAATAAATGATTCACTCCCTTTAATGAATCTTAATATTTGGGAGGAAGAGATAAATTTAATGGAAATATTTACCTATTTGAACTTCTGAAGGTTCAAACTTTTGGCAGTGCCAAAAGTTAGGGATTTTTTTAGATATACATGCCAATAAATTCCTTTCCTTTGAGTATATGTGAGTTTCTTTTCGGTCTCTTGCATTTTTTTAATGTATTTTTTTAATGTATTTTTTTGGCCGCACTGCATGTGGGATGTTATTTCCCTGACCAGGGATGGAACCTGAGCCCCCTGCATTGTAAGCACAGAGTCTTAACCACTGGACCACCAGGGAAGTCCCTGTCTTGCATTTTAAAGAGTCCTGACCAATACAATGAGCTACTTCTGGCTTTCTCTAATAGACACTCAATCCCATCAACGTGAAAATGTTAGCAACGGGCTCTTTTTATTTTATTTTATTTTATTTTAGACTGCACTGTGTCTTTGCTGCAGCGTCTGGGCTCTTTGTTTCGGTATGCAAGCTTTCTCTGGTTGCCCTGAGGCATGTGGGATCTTAGTTTCCCCCACCAGGGATCAAACCAACGCCTCCTACATTGGAAGGCGGATTCTTTACAGCTGGACCATCAGGAAAGAACCCCTCTTAAGCCTCTTTAGAAAACCATGCTGAATTTAGGAGTGGTGTTGCCAACTTTGAAACATTGAAAACCCCTGAACAAGACGGTAAGTATCAGGGATAGCTTCCCTTTCCTCTCTTGTTATCTGTTTTGCCATAGAGATGGGTCGTAACTAGGACACACTGTATTATCCAAGCTTAGAATATCTTGGTGAAATGTCCATCACTAGGGGAATGGTTAAGCCAAATAAGATCTCCAGGGGATCTTCCTAACCCACGGATCAAACCCGCATCTCCTGAACCAACAGGCAGATTCTTTACCACTGAGCCACCAGGGAAGCCAAACAGTAAATGCACACTAGTTAATAAAATGTGAATTTCCTTTGGTGGTGGTGGTGGTGGTGGTGTTTAGTCTCTAAGTCGTGTTCAACTCTGAGACCCCATGGACTGTAGCCCACCAGGCCCCTCTGTCCATGGGATTTCCCAGGCAAGAATACTGGAGTAGGTAGCCATTTCCTTCTCCCGGGGATCTTCCTAGCCCAAGGATCAAACCTGCATCTCCTGCATCAGCAGGCAGATTCTTTACCACTGAGCCACCAGGGAAGACCAAATTTCCTTTAATGATCTCCAATTAGCAAACTAGCTGGACTAATCAATACTCACCAGTCTGTAAGATCAACCATGTGGGGCCCACAGCAAGAGTGGGAGGAGATATTGAACTACCACACAGAAGTGTACGTTTGTTCCCATTTGTTGAACTGCATGTTTATTCCAAAAGTCAATTGCCTGGGTTTCCAGACCTATTTACATTTGTACTCGTTCTTATTATTGTTTGTATAAATATCACATAAACCAGTGAAAATGTGAAAAATAAAAAGAGTTAGGGTGTATTTGAAAACTAATTTGAACACTTTGGAAAGACTTGATAATAACACGTCAATTTTTTTTTTAATAAGCATGGTATTTTGTTTGTTTTCAACTGTACCAGGTCTTAGTTGCAGCATGAGGGATCTCGCTCCCTGACCAGGGATTGAACTCGGGCCCCCTGCATTGGGAATGCAGAGTCATAACCACTGAATCACCGAGGAAGTCCCAAAGCACATCAATTTTTACTTAAGTAAATATTGTCTCTTGGTAGAAACACATTCTTGAGTTTTTTTATTTTTATACATTTTTTATTTCTGTCAACATTGTGGGATACTTTGTAAGCCCCATGAACCCAAACCTCTCAGGCTGAGTGGAAATAAGTATATCATTCAAACTATCCACAAAAATGCCTAAAAACATTAGACATTTTAAAAAAGCAACTTGCTATATATTTCCTTTGACACATTTAACACCACATTAATTAAACATTAAACACATTTAATGTTTAATTAATGGATCCCTTCATAGAATAAAGAAAATTACAATGATAATTGTCACTATGTAACAAAAAGTACATCCTACCTGAAAATTACTTTTCAGAAAATTCATTGTAGTGAAATCAACATTGAGATTTATGATGGCAGAGGTTTCCCTATTATGCCGTTTTGTTTTATTTTATTTTTTTTTGGTTTTGCTCACACTGTGCAGCTTGTAGGATCTTGGTTCCCTGACCAGGGATTGAACCCAGGTCCTTGGCAATGAAAGAGCCAAATCGTAGCTACTGGACCACCAGGAAATTCCCAGAACTTTGTTTTGACAAAATTTCATACTTACAGAAATGCTGACATTTTACACTTGCTCTGTAATTCTACTTCTCTCTAGAGGATACTCTCTCTTTGCTGTTGTTCAGTCACTAAGTCGTGTCCGACTCTGAGACCCCATGGACTGCAGAATACCAGGCTTCCCTGTCCTTCACTATCTCCGAGAGTTTGCTCAAATTCATGTCCAATGAGTCAGTGATGCTATCAAACCATCTCCTCTGTCGCCTTCTCCTCCTTTTGCCTTCAATCTTTCCCAGCATCAGGGTCTCTCTTTATATATACATAATTTTGCCATTTTTATGAATGATTTAGGAATCAACTTGCGGACATGATATTTCTTCACCCTTAAATATGTCAGTGTGTATTCCCTAAAAACAAGGACATTCTATCACACAGGTACAGTATGATTGTTAAAATCAGGAAATTAATATTGATGATAATGAACATGGATACTATCATCTAAGACCTTATTCAGATCTCACCAATTTCCCATTAATAGCAAAAGAAAACATCTCTTTTCCTGGTCTAGAATCCAATCCAGGAAGAAAGCAACTCTCCTTGAGTATGGAACTCTTCCTCTGTCTTTGCCTTTCACTATCTGGGCATTTCTCAAAGAGCACAGGCCGTTGGGACATCCCTGGTGGTCCAGTGGTTAAGATACCATGCTTCCACTGCAGGGGTCCCAGGTTCGATCCATGGTCAGGGAACTAAGATCCCATATGCAGGGCAGTGTGGCCAAAAAATAGAAAAAAACTAAATAAAGATAAATTTTAAAAATTTATTCTTGGGAACTCCTTGATTAAGATTCTTTGCTCTCACTGCTGAGTGTTAGTTGCTCAATCATGTCTGACTCTTTGCAACCCCATGGACTGTAAACTGCCAGGCTCCTTTGTCCATGGAATTCTCCAGGCAAGAATACTGTAGGGTAGCCATTCCCTTCTCCCAGGGATCTTCCCAACCCAGGGATCGAACTCAGATCTCCTGTAATGCAGGCTGATTCTTTACCATTTGGGCCACCAGGGAAGCTGCTCACTGCTGAGGGCCTGGGTTCAATCCTTGGTGGGGGAACGAAGATCCCACACGCTGCATGGCCAAAAGATAAATTAAAAAAAAAAAATCAAAGTGCACAGGCCCAGGGATTTCCTGGCGGCTCAGTGGTAAAGAATTCACCTGCCAATGCAAGAGACATGGGTTTGATCCCTGGGTCAGGAAGATCCCACATGCCTGGGAGCAACTAAGTCCATGCTCCACAACTTCTGAGCCTGTACTCTGCAACAAGAGAAGCCATTGCAATGAGAAGCCCGTGTACCAGCACTAGAGAGTGGCCCCTACTTACCACAAATAGAGAAAAGTCCAAGCAGCAAAGAAGACCCAGCACAGCCATAAATAAACAAATAAATAATTTTTAAATGAGCACAGGCCTATTCTTTTTTTAGAATGTCCCTGGGTTGGAGTTCATTGCATTTTTCCCCCTGGTGCACACGTGGTCAGAACACCACAGACGTGACATTGGTCCCTCTGAGGGCTTTGTGTCAAAGGCACAGGATGTATATTTGACACATTGCTGGTGATGTCCATTTGGATTGCTGGTTAAGATGGTCTCAGCCAGGTTTCTCCATTCTAAATTGTCACTTTTTAACCTTCCTGATTTATAAATATCTTACTCGGATTTATTTTGAAACTATGCAAATATCCAGTTTCTCGTCAATCTTTCATCTACTAATTTTAGCATCCATTGAAGATTTTTGCCCGAAACACTCCTCACTGCGGTGGCTGCCAGATGGTGACTTTCTAATTCCATCGTTCCTTGTACATGTTCGAGTTGGCATTGTTCTATAAGGAAGGGCTTTTCCTTCTTCCCCAGTTATTCATTCATTCATTTGTTAATATCATTATAGACAGATGGTGAACCAGAGGTCCAGGCCTTCCCTCTGACTCCATCACCTCTAATATGTGGTCTCCAAAAGCACCACAGAGAGGAAAGAAAGACTATATAGAGGAATCCACCAGGGGGATTAGGGCAAGGTCTGCAAGAGACCTATCACACTGCAATGATACATCCTATGTGTCAACTTGACTGGGCCACAGGGTGCACAGATACTGGTGAAATGTTATTCTGCCTCCGTCTGTAAAGGTGTTTCTGAAAAAGGTGAGCATCTGAGTTGGTAGACTGGGGAAAGCAGATGGCCCTCGCCATTGTGAGTTGGCCTCGTCTAATTCATTGAAGACCTGAAGAGAACAAAAAGGCTCAAAAGTCTACCCTCTGAGCCTAACTGTCTTGGAGCCGGGATATCATCCTTCAGACTTAGACTAGAACAAAGTCATTGGCTTTCCTGGGTGTCCAGCTGGCTGACTACAAATCTTGGGACTTCTCAGCCTCTGTGACCAATTCCTCACAATAAATCTCTCTATATATACCCTATTGGTTCTGTTCCTCTGGAGAACCCTAATACATACATTTACATATTTCACTTATCTTTGGTCAATCTCTGGTTCACGGCCCCCACCCTAACTGCAAGGGAGGCAGGGACTTGCAGTCTTCTTGTGAGGAAATAGAATTGGTGAGCTTTGAGCCACTCTTTGCAACCGTATGTCTTCCTTATGATTCTAATTTTCAATGAAGCATCGTGCATGCTCAGTTGTGTCCAACTCTTTGCAATGCCATAGACTTTAACCTGCCAGGCTCCTCTGTCTATGGAATTTCCCAGGCAAGAATACTGGAGTGGGTTGCCATTTCCTCCTCCAGGGGATTTTCCCCACTCAGGGTTCGAACTGGAGTCTCCTGCATTGGCAGGCGGATTCTTTACCACTAGGGCCACATGGGAAGCCAAGTATCCAACAGAGAATGCCAATTGTTTCAGTTAAGAGGGTTTCTATGATCTACTCAACCATTAAAATAAGAGGGAGATTATTCACACCGATGGAGAGAGATTGTCAAAACACAAGGTTAAGTAGAAAAAAAGGAATAATATGGAACAACAGTCTAATAAGATATGTCTTACAGAAAAACTACACACAATACTCATACATCTTTCCTCAGAAATCTACTGGAGGGGATAATAAATAAACATACCAAAAAAGAGGAAGATACCCAGGCAAGAGGAAACCCAGCTCAAGAGAAAGGAGAAGCAATCCCAGGGTGATGGGAAGAAAGTTCCCAGGGTAACATCTGTACATGGAGCTTAGGGAGAAGATAGTCCCAAATGGATCAGGTCAAAAGGCTCCTGGAGAGTTACTCCAGGATAAGGCTGATGGAAAACCTAATGCATATAGCAGTGGGGACGATCTGGAGAGAGAGCTTACAGTTTAATTAGTGGTGAGAATATAGAACATGACACACATGGGGAAACTTAACAATTACTAATGTCAAGAAAGCAAATAAAAAACAGACCCCTGAACTCCATGGTATTCAACATGGCTCAGCTGTGAAAGGCACATCCCTGTTTATAATAATTCAAATATTGATCTAACCAAGATTTTGGTACCACGATGAGAGGAGCACAGAAGGGGGGTTGAGCAGTTGCTGGCGACAGCATAAAACAGAAGTCTACAGCTTCTTCCACCCTGGGAAGTCAAAAGACAAAGCCTGAAGCTGAAAACATCTGAAGTAGACATCTAAGCTCGTTACTGAGAGTTAAAGAGGGATGAGGAACAAGTTGAAAAGGTTCACTTTAGGGTAGCGTGAACAGGGAGCTAGAAACAGGGCCGGCTGGGCCTGCTGTTCCTCCTCAGAACTTGTTTAATGATTGGAGCCTTCAACTAGGAGCACGTATAGCTTAGAATTTTTTTAAAATGTGAATTAGAAATCATGTACAAACTCAGTTTCTCTATGCATACGTGTTTACAAATGCACAGAAAATATCTCGAAGGAGATGCATGGCAATGGTAACAACGATGGCTGTTGAACTTGGAATGAGGAACCAGTGTCCCAAATGGAGAGGGGGAGGGGAGGGTAAGAGGGTCAAGGGACACTATCATTTTATCCATACTATTTTCTTTCTTTCCTTCTTTATTTGGCTGCTCTGGGTCTTGCTTACAGCACGTGTGATCTTCAAGCTTCGCTTTGGCATATGGGATGTTTAGTTGCGGTATGTGGGATTTTTTAGCTGCAGAATGTGGGATCTAGTTTCCTGACCAGGGCTTGAACCTGGGCCCCCTGCACTGGGAGCACAGGGTCTTATCCACTAGACCACCAGGAAAGTTCCTTTCTGTATTGTTGTCTATTGTATACAACATGAAGGTATATGTGTGTAAGCAAAGACCATTTTAGGAGATTTTACTTTTTTAAAATAAGACAAAGTCCCGTCTAGTCAAAGGTATGGTTTTTCCAGTAGTCATGTATGGATGTGAGAGTTGGACTATAAAGAAAGCTGAGCACCGAAGAATTGATGCTTTTGAGCTGTGGTGTTGGAGAAGACTCTTGAGAGTCCCTTGGACTGCAAGGAGATCCAACCAGTCCATCCTAAAGGAAATCAGTCCTGAATGTTCATTGGAAGGACTGATGCTGAAGCTGAAACTCCAATCCTTTGGCCACCTGATGTAAAGAACTGACTCACTAGAAAAGACCCTGATGCTGGGAAAAATTGAAGGCGGGAGGAGAAGGGGACGACAGAGGATGAGATGGTTGGATGGCATCACCGATGCGATGAACATGAGTTTGGGTAGGCTCCGGGAGTTGGTGATGAACAGGGAAGCCTGGCGTGCTGCGGTCCATGGGGTTGCAAAGAGTCGGACATGACTGAGCGACTGAACTGAACTGAACTGAATAAAATAAGCCAGTGGAAAGAGTTCTCCTTTCCTACTGGGCACAGGCCCAAGTCATGGTTCAATTTTCCATGGCCTGGTATGCTCCCAGGAGACAGTAAAATCTCCGGTCTCCGTGTCAAACAGTCTTTACCTCCTCTCAGTGTTTCTAGGAAACCAAGGATCCGCAATGACTGAGATGGGTCCAGAAATAGATGCATCACAAGGCAGAAAGGTCATTAAACACACCACACACACACACACACACACACACACACACGAGGGTGCCCTCCCAGTCTACTATACTTTGGCCAAAAGCCTCTTTCTTGCCTATTAACTTTTTAAAGACTTTTTTTCTTTCGATGTGGACCATTATAAAGTCTTTATTGAATTTGTTACAATATTACTTCTGTTTTATGTTTGGATCTGGGGGGCCAGGAGGCATGTGGGATCTTAACTCCCCGACCCAAAATTGAACCTACACCTCCTGCAATGGAAAGTGAAGTCTTAACCACTGGACCACCAGGGAAGTCCCTCACCTATTAACTTTTAAGAGAATTTCTAATTTTAATAAGTAGTAAATAATAATACTAGCAAGCCATGTTCATATTTCTGTTTTCAATCATTTACTATCTTCCCTGCTGGCACTATTTTTAAAACTTGCCAAATCAAACAAAGCAGCTTGAGAAGAGCATCTGACCACATTACAGAACTGTTCAATTCTACAGAAAGTCTGACTTCTTCAAAGAAAGATTTTTTTAAAAAAAGAGAGGTTCTCACCAATTTAGCCTTTCAAATCAACAAGAACTTCCAATCTTATTAAAATTGCTAGTGCTTTAGTGAACGCTCTCGGTAGACAGGAAGGGAGTTGTAATATTTAAATTCATTTCACTTATGGGCCTTTTTTAAGCTTCTCTTCACCTGGGCTTGATTCCCCAAATCCAGTACGCTATAATAAAATTATGAATCTATGAATAATTTGCACACATTAAATTTTGGAATTGCTCTCACATGTGTTACCCTGTATTTTAAACAATTTCTCTTGGGAAATTTCCTGATTAAGAGGTTTTTAGAAATAGAGAGCATCAATTCTGAGCCATGATTAAAATCAATTCCTTTATTTCCACATTTAAGATTATGTCGATGGTACAAATGATGTAATTTTAATATAAATGTGAGCCTACTTTAAGGTTTTCACTTAATGTGTTTTCATTGTATGTTTAATGATATGCAAACTCGTGCTTTCAAAATAGATGTCTTCTCCAAACTTTAACAGGCCAAAAGGCTAGACAAACTCTGCCTTTTAATCACTTTGTTGGGCAAGCCAATTTTGAATGCATGACTTTTAAAATGCTTTTCTCCATCTTAACAAAGGACTCATTTTATATAGCCTCAGGTCTCTAGCCTCAATCCCACACAAATGCTGACCTAATGGTGAAAGCCAGCATTCACAGGGCCCCTGTGATGTGCCAGGCGTTGTGCTCTGTGAGAATCAATTGATTCTCAGCTAATCTTCACATCAACTTGGTGGGAGGTCGGTGCAATTATTACTCCCATTCCACAGATGAGGAAACGGAGGCTGAGGCTGAGAGTTTATGTCGCATGCCCCAGGTCCAACGCAAGAGATGCAGGTTCAATTCCTGGGTTGGGAAGATCCCCTGGAGAAGGACATGGCAACCCACTCCAGTATTCTTGCCTGGAAAATTCCATGGACAGAAGAACCTGGTGGGCTACAGTCCACGGAGTCACAAAGAGTTGGACACAACTGAACACACACATGCTCACATATACCCACACACACAAGGTCCAACAGCTAATATAGACAGCAGGGAAAGAATAAAGGGTTTAAAATGGGGAAGTGAGAAGATCGGATTTGTGTTAAAATGAAGAGAAAAAGTTAAGCTGCAAGGAGACAAGATGGAAGGCTCCTGCAAAAATTCAGAGGGAGAGGGCTTCTCTGATGGTGCAGTAGTTAAGAATCCTCCTTGCAGTGCAGGAAACAAGGGGTCAATCCCTCTTTGGGGAGCATCCCACATGCCCTGGAGCAACGAAGCCATTGAGCCACAACTGCTGAGCCCAAGAGCTGAAACTACTGAAGCCTGAGCTCCCTAGAGCTTGTGCTCCTCAAAAAGGGAAGCAACTGCAATGAGAAGCCCACTTGCCACAGCTAGAGAAAGCCCGGGCACAGCAAGGAAGATACAACCCAGCTGCCCAAAAAAACTCAGAGGGAGATGATGACCTAAAGTGAGAGTGAAGGACATAATACAAGGCAATGAACACAAGACAAGCTACAGTTGACAAGATGTTATGGCTGATTATGTGAGAGATTTGATTCATCTAAAAATATGTGGCAAGTTCTTTCTGTGTTTGACCCACAGCTGGGCACTAGGGATACAAGAGAGAATAAACAAATAAGAGTCTTGTCAATCAGAAGAAAAACCATAAGCAAGTAAGCAAACAAAATAATTAACCAACTGTATTTGTTTCCTAGGTAACAACTTTCACAACTGGATGGCTTGAAACAACAGAAATGTATCATCTCCTGGTTCCGGAGGGCAGCAGTCTGAAATCAAGGTGTTGGTAGGGTTGGTTCTTCTGGAGGCTCTAGAACCTTCCTCACTCCTTCCAGCTTCTGGACACTGCCAGCAATCCTTGGCATTCCTTGGCTCCAATATTTGCCTCTATCAGATGCCTCAGATGTATTCTCCCAGGTGTCTGTCCATGTGCAAATTTCCCTCTCCTTATAAGAAGGGCAAATTTCCACCATGGTGACATTCCATAGTTCCTGGTGGCTCAGAGTCCTGATGAGATGGGCAGAGAAGACCACAGGCCCAGCATCCCCCCTTGAGCAAAGTACTCCAATCTGCAGGGATGTACAGGGCTGTCCATTCAGAGTGACGGAGGAACATTCCAAAGCCCCCATTGTAGCCCATTGCTGAACTGAGAGGTCCCCCGCTTATCTCTAGCTATAATTCTGATTCCGTATTGGATGTGTTTCTTTTACTTTAACCTTTGTCTTCCATTGCTTTTGCTGCAAGTTAATCACAAAAGGGATATTGCCCATAAGATTAAATCATACGTAATGGCCTATCTCTGAGAACCCTGGCTCCCATGTAATGAATGTTAAGCTAAAATACCTTTGTTACCTTATAGAAAACCTCCTGACCAGGCCCACATGTGAACGACTGTAAGAAGGAAGAAATTAAGATATCTCTTCCAGAATCTGACCAGAATCAGGACTTTACCTCCTCCCCTTTTGTATAATTCAGGCTTCCTGAATTCTAACTCAGGAAAGACGGTTCTTTGGGACACTTGTTGTTCCATCATTAAGTCATGCCCAACTCTCTGTGACACTAATCCACTATCTTTCAGTTCTCTGGCTTTCTGAATAAGCTGCTATTCCTTGCCCCAACAACTCATCTCTCGATTTACTGTCCTGCCACGGGGCAAGCAATAGAAGCTTGCAGTTGGTAACACAGACAGTAGCCCAAAGAGGCCAGAAGCCATTACTTACAAGCAAACTTTCCCTTGGGAAGCCTCCATCTGGCAATCACTTATACCCAGAAAAGTGTCATTAGCCAATGTTTATGCCACCCCCAACCTGACCTTACTGCCCTTGGTTTCTCCAGGTTGGGCCTCAGAGGGGGAGTTGATTGGGCAGCCTCTCTGCTATGACCTCTACCTGCTTTGTTTTTAAAAAATGAATCAAAGGACTTCCCTCGTGGTCCAGTGGTTCAGAATCTGCCTTCCAATGCAGGGGAAGTAGGTTTGATCCCTGGTCAAGGAACTAAAACCCCACATGCCGAGGGAAACCAAGCCCTTGAGCCTCAGCTAAGCGCCCCAAAGTGCCACAATTAATACCTGACACAGCCAAATAAACAAATAAAAATAAAATGAATTTTAAAAATGAATCAAAAGGTTGAGGATCTTAGGGTCAAAATTCCAGCTTAAGGACCTGGATTCAAAACTCCAGTACCAGGACCTGCTAAAGCTATATAGCTTTCATTGAGTCCCCTGGTCTCTCTGAGAGCCTCTTGGGTAAAATCAGAATAATGACATGCCTGTCTACAGGGCACTGGAGGCTTTAGTGAGCTAAGTGAGAAGGCCCCAGCACCACAGTGGCCAGCACTGGGTCAGGTCATTTGTGCAGAGACAGCTAGGCAGCCAGCAGCTGTTATGGATACTGCTGCACCCCTATTGATTCTCTGTTTCCCAAATTCTGAGTGCTAGCAGCTGTCTTGGCAATAACTGGCTCTGTGTAAATGAGGAAGCAGACCTGGCTGATAGTGTCCACCCCAACCCCCTCAATGCCAAGTATCCCCAGGATAAAGCCAACTAAGGAAGGAGACTGGAGGCCTGTCAGAAGCAGGAGGAATTTTCAGAATATGGCCTGGAGGGTCTTGGGTAGGCTCTGGGGCTCAGCCATGGGACAGACAGAGCCCTCCACCAGCCAGGCGTCAGTGCCCATGAAGTCAAGACTGCATGGGAGAAGCGCCTGTCCACCTGGGTATTTTTCCAGGAAGCCACATCCAAATGGGAAAGGGCAGAGAAAAGATTCCTGCATGATTCATGGACCAATGGCAATTTCCTGACTGCCTCTGGAATTAATAAAAAATAAGTGAAAACGTACGGTTGAAGCAAAGCTTTTGGGTATGTGGGGATTCTGCAGTGAACCAAAGAGGCTTGGGGCTAGCTGAGTCATCCATGTGGATGAACATTTTGTCCTGTCTGCAAAACAAGAGCAGAGCTCCAGAGAAGGGGCATGCCAATGGGATTCAACGTTCGCCCCCCAGCAGGCTCCAGGAGGAAGACTCTAAACAGCATCACGGTAGCTTTCCATTGCCACTACCTAGAAGAACTGGGGGGAAGAGATGGTGAATTTCTCATTCAAAGATAGCATCTCTTTATATCCTTTGATTTTTATAAATGAAATGATTTGCTTCAAAATAACACAGAGCAAATGAAAAGGGGTGAGAGGATAGATTAGACTCACCCTGAGCAGATGGGCCACTGGGACATAGGGAATTTTTTTTTTAAACTACTAAACAATTGTTTTTAAATAATAGAAAGGACTTCCCTGGTGGTCCAGTGGCTAAGTCTGCATGCTCCCAATGCAAGGGGCTTGGGCTCAATCCCTGGTCAGGGAACTAGATCCCACATGCCACAACTAAAACTAAAGGTCCAGCATACTGCACCTAAGACCCAGGGCAACCAAAAAAAAAAAAAAAGTTAAATAAATAAATACAAGATTTTAAAAATATAATATCCAAGGCCCAATATGTATTAAAAGGCTTTTTATGGTCCATATTCTTTCACCAGGGCTTCCATGGTAGCTCAACCGGCTAAGAATCTGCCTGTAATGCAGGAAATCCCAGTTCAATTCCTGGGTCGGGAAGATCCCCTGGCAAAGGAAATAGGCTACCCACTCCAGTATTCTTGGGCTTCCCTGGTGGCTCAGATGGTAAAGAATCCGCCTGCAATGTGGGAGACCTGGGTCCGATCCCTGGGTCAGGAAGATCCCCTGGAGGAGGGTATGGCAACCCACTCCAGTATTCGTGCCTGGAGAATCCCCATGGACAGAGGAGCCTGGCGGACTACAGTCCATGCAGTCACAAAGAATTGGACATGACAGAGCGACTAAGCACAGCACAGCACTTTCTTTCACCAAGCAGTTCCACTTTTAGGAATTTAGTATAAAGAAATGCACTGCAGATTAGTAGAAAGATCTTTGTCATTTATAATAGCCAAAAATTGAAAACAACCAAGATGTCTAGCAAAAAGAGATGGCTTAAAATTGTTTATGGGATATTAAGCAGCTGTTTTTTAAAAAAGGATGATAAGAAAATAAATAATAAACTAAGAAAAAATATCTGTACTTTAAGTTACAAAAGGATAGTTTCTCTGACATGTTAAAAGCTCCCGCAGATCAACAATTCCAAAAAAACAAAAAGGAAAAGAATATAAAAAAGTGTGTGTGAGTGTACATTTGCACAGTTAGGCAAAGATCACAATTTGTAACATATCCTATTGGGAATGAGAACTAGTACAGCTTCCATGAAGGGAATTGACCAGTATTCATAGATATTATAATACCTGTATCTATAGCAATATATATTGCTAAATGACCCAGCAATGCCAGTTACGGCAATTTATTCAACACACATAAAACAAAGGATGAACAAGCTTTTTCACTACAGCACTGTTTGTGATAGGAAAAGACTGGAAACAACCTAAATGTCTAATAGTAGGAGATTGATTAAATATATTGAATGAAATTAACAGAAGAAGCATTAACAGGGACCAGAAGTGACCATGAGAACATGAATACCTGGCCCATTCACAATCCTAACCTGACCCTGAGATTCCACAGGGAATGAATTTGGGTTGAAGCCAGTCTTTTCTAGACTCCAAGGGGCAGAGCGACTCCAAATAGCATCTTGCTTGCTTGCTTGCTGAGTAACTTCAGTCTTGTCTGACAGTGTGTGACCCTATGAACTGTAGCATACCAGGCCCCTCTGTCCATGGGATTTCTCTAGGCAAGAATACTGGAGTGGGTTGCCATGCCCTTCTCCAGGGGATCTTCACTAGCATCTCCACTAGCACCACCTGGGAAGCCCAAATAGCATCTTGGGGACATGCAAACCCTGAAGTCGATTTTTATATTCTAACCTGGAAAGATGGCCATGAGACACTATTAAGCTGGGGTGGGTGGTGGTGAGTTACAGAATATATATATATATATATATACACACACACACACACACATATAGTATTAATGCATGATCTCATTTCCATCTAAAATTTAAATATCATGTATCATGTTAGTATACACATAGGAAAAAACTGGAAGAGTATACACCAAGCCATGAAAGCAGTTAAGTGCCTACCACGTGCTAAGTGCTGAGAACTTACAGACAAATAAGGAATCAGAATGTCAATTCCACGAAGGAAGAGAGATTGGTTGTTTTGTTCTCTGTTTTAGCTCCAGTGTCTGGCACTTAATATGCATGGAATGCAAGGAAGCAAGAGAGAAAGGGAGGAAAGATGGAAGGGAAGAGAAATAGAAAAGAAAGGAGGAAAGAAGGAAGGGAGGGAAGAAGGGAAGAAAGGAAACAGTCCCAATTCCCCCATTGCCCACAGGTGCTCACAGCCTAGTGTAGACACAGGTGTGAGCCGATTGGACAGGGCAGAGCAGAGAACTCTGGGAGAACAGGGCTTTGAGCTGGTAGGGCCCTTGCATAAACCGTCTCTTATCCATATGTCGTGCATGCGTGCATAGTCACTTCAGTCATGTCTGACTCTTTGCAACCCCATAGACTGTAGCCCGCCAGGCTTCTCTGTCCATGGGATTCTCCAGGCAAGAATACTGGGGTGGGTTGCCATGCCTTCCTCCAGGGGATCTTCCCGACCCAGGGATCGAACCCACGTCTCCCATATCTCCTGCATTGCAAGCAGATTCTTTACCTGCTGAGCCATCGGGGAAGCCTCATTCATCACCCCCACTTTCAACAACAGAGAAATCAGTTGTAAAGTCACAGGCACAGAGCCCCTTTTAGGTTATCCAGCTACTGGAAGCCTCTTCTTAACGGCAAGCTTGGTTCCGTAAATGAGAACCAGATTATCCAAACTGCTTTGGGGCCGGGGTGCTGGTAATGAACGCCTCCAAACTGGATTTTAGAGAGCCAGAAACTCTTGCGAAATGAGGCATTTTGACAGTTGCTGAGAGACTGGCCTCAGATGACTCAAAGGTGACACCTAATGTCACTATGGGGAACTACACAGGAATCATAAATAGTGGTTCTGGGAAGAGAGGGAGCCTCCCTGGACTCTTATCTTTCATCCTTTTCCAGTTAGCTCTGTGAGGTTCTTGAAGGAGAAGCCATGCGAAACAGGGAGAGCTTGCCAGGGTTGTATGAAAAGATCCTCTGACTCAAAAACCCGCCCAAAGTGAAATGAACACATCCTTGGCCATGGGGTGCTATAGTTTTTCTCTGTCCAAATAAGCTGGTGATGATTTCATTACTACGTTCTTCTCTGATTCCTTTTTTTTTTTTTTCAGAAAAATTCACATTACTATCAAATCAGAACACATAATTAAACAAGCTGTCAGATTATCTAAAAAGAATGACCACAAAAAATGTGCCACAAATAAGACCTTTTATTTGTCACCATTAAAAGTCTGAACTTAAAAAAATTCTTGGATAGGTGGCTCATATCCATCAGTTTGTTCAGCTTTAGTACCTGTCTCATGCCCAGTAGCTTTTCCAGAACTGCTACCTTCAATGTGTAGCTCCGTAAGTTTTTCTAATTCAGATTTGGGCTCCTTCAGCATTTTTACTTTTCTAACAGATACATCATGGAGTGGAAAGGTTGGCAAGAATTTTCTATGTTTTTTCCAGTGCTGTCTGGAATCAATGTCTTTTTTAAATTATTTATTTACATATGTAGTTTTGGCTGTGCTGGGTCTTCATTGCTATGCTCAGGCTTTCTCTAGTTGCGGCGAGCGGTGGCTACTCTTCATTGCAGCATGTGGAGTTTCTCACTGTGGAGGCTGCTCATTGCGGAGCACAGGCTCTAGGTGCACAGGCTTCAGAAGTTGCGGAACGTGGGCTCAGTAGTTGCGGCTTATGGGACTCCAGAGTGCAGGCTCAGTAGTTGTGGGACATGAGCTTACTTGCCCTGTGGCATGTGGGATCTTCCCTGACCAGGGATCGAACTGGTGTCCCTGCATTGGCAGGCAGATTCTTAGCCACTGCACCACCAAGGAAGCCGTGGAATCAATTTATTGACCACCTTTTTCAAGTCATTTATCTTCACCTCTCGGGCCATGATTTCCATCAGCCTCTTGCAGGTCTGGTGGACCTGTTGGTGCTGGGCATAAGAGGCTTCCAAATCTGTTGCATTTTTTAGTAAAACCCACACAGAACAGATGAAGCAAATAACCATTGATAGTCTTGACATCAACATGAGCTTCAATCATGGTCTGCCATTTTTTTAACCATGGAGCATATTTTGTCACTGATGAGATCCAGGCCATGGAAATTAGGCAATTTTTGCCCTGACCATCCTCAGTAATGAGCTTGAATTTTCTCAATGCAACTTCATCATCCTACAGATCAACAAGGGTCACTTCAAAAACACAACCTTGAGGCCATCAGATGCGATTTTGATTCCTTGAGGTCTCGTGACAAATGCTTTCCCAATATTTCTTACACTGAACACAGTTGATGCTTTCACAGCATACCAATCTTTCTTAAAAATAGGTCGACCACTTTCATCTTGGCTCCCTTTTTACCACCTTTCATAAGGCTCTTGTTCTTGTCGACTGCCATGGTGCTGCTCAGAGAGCCAAAATACTAATTCTTTTCTGACAGTATTTGCTTAGTGACAACTGCACTTGAATAGCAGGAACCTATGGAGAAGGAAATGGTAACACACTCCAGTATTCTTGCCTAGAGAATCCTGTGGACAGAGGAGCCTGGTGGGCTGCTGTCCATGGGGTTGCACAGAGTTGGACATGACTGAAGCATGCATGCATTGGAGAAGGAAATGGCAACCCACTCTGGTATTCTTGTCTGGAGAATCCCAGGGACGGAGGAGCCTGGAGGGCTGCCATCTATGGGGTCTCACAGACTCAGACACGACAGAAACGACTTAGCAGCAGCAGCAGCAGCAGGAACCATTTGAGGAGGGCCCTGTAGTCAGTTAGTTACTGTGTTGGACTTCACCAAGTCCTGCTCCAATAAGGGCTACTACAGTGGAGGCATTTCCCTCCATAAACCGGAGCAACCTTTCTCATGTTAAAGGTGGAAAGTCAGAAGCCACCATATAAATACATATATATGGGGTTCTCTGGTGGCTCAGATGGTAAAGAATCTGTTGGCAATTTGGGAGACCTGGGTTCAATCCTTGGGTTGGAAAGATCCCCTGGAGCAGGAAATGGCAACCCACTCCAATATTCTTGCCTGGAGAATCTCCATGACCAGAGGAGCCTGGTGGGCTACAGTCCAGGGGGTCGCAAAGAGTCTGACATGACTGAGCGACTAAGCACGGCACAGCATTGCAGTCATTCAGATCCAGGTAGGAATCTGCTCTGTCTCTTACCAGCTGTATAGCCAGGGACACATTCCCTCATCTCCCTGAGCTTCAACTGAAGCTTGCTTATAAAATGGAGATGATTAAACCTATTTTGCAATATTGCTGTGTAGATGAAATGAGATGTCGTATGCTTAGTAAGTGTTAATGTTATTTCCATTATGGGTATTAATAATATTTACTAAGTCCTTATTAATTCTTACTAAGCCTTTGATATGCGCTGCCTTTTTAATCCTTACAACAACCTTAAAAAGTCGCTAATATTTCTATCCCAATAGGACAGGAAAAACTGAGGTCTGGAGAGAATGATCAAGGTCATGTACTAATACATGGCCAAAGTGAGATTCAAATCGAGGCCACCAACAGCAGAGTGCCCACAATGAATCACCATTCTATAGTGGCTGCTGTATGCAATCATTTAGGAGACCCTTCAAGATTGAATATACTCATTACAAAATGGGCAAAGGATCTGAACAGATATTTCTCCAAGGAAGATACACAAACAGTCAATAAGCACAAGAAAAGATGCCCAACACCATTAACCATCCAGGAACTGCAAATTGAAACCACAATAAGGGCTTCCCTAGTGGCTCAATGGTCAAGAATCCACCTGCCTGTGCAGGAGACACGGGTTCGATCCCTGCTCCAGGAAGATCCCACCTGATGCAGAGCAACTAAGCCCATGGGCCACAACGACTGAAGCCTGAGCGTCCAAGTGGCTGAGCTCTGCAAAAAGAGAAGCCACCACAATGAGAAGCCTGTACACCGCAACTAGAGAGAAGCTCCTGCTTGCTGCAGCTAGGGAAAAAAGTCTGCATGCAGCAACGAAGACCCAACAAGGCCAAATAAACACATAATAAAATTTTTTTTTTAATTTGACATATAAGTAAGTTTTAAGACCTTCGCATTTGGCACATAGCTCACAAACATCAACCAATCCTTACTGAGACACACATCACAATTTTTATTCTGGGAAAGCAGAGTTCGTGGACCAGGTCCCAGGACAGATGCCAGCTGAAAAACTAAGAACTCACCAATGAATGACCCAACTCATTCTAGCCACATGCCAGACCCAGAGTCAGTTACCTGAGCACTTGGAAGCTGAGTAAAGTCTATCTGGACACACAGTGGTAGGACTCTCTTGTAAGTACCCCAAGTAAATTGCTCACAGACTGTTTTTATTACTGTTAGCAGTGGTGCTTTACTATCTTGATGAGAGAAGGGCATGGTTTCCTGCCTTCTAGGAATAATGCACACTGTATCACAGTGGATGATCTAGCAGCTGATTTCTTGCTCTTTGGACCATCCTGTCCTATTTCTAACTGACACAATTTCTCCAGGGCTCTGGGAAGTTGGAGGAGGGGGACATGCCTTCCCCCTTGCCACTTATCCCTTTTTAACCATCAATTTATCTGTCAGACCCTAAGCTAAAATTAATGCTAATGGTTGTAGGGTACACATGAAATTTACCAAATCATCAGAGTCTTAGTCTGTTAGGGCTGCTATATCAAAAATACCACAGACAGGGTGCACTATAAACAGCAGAAATGCAGTACTCACAGTTTTAGAGGCTAGAAGTCCAAGATCAGGGGACCAGCATGAGCAGGTAAGTGGTGCACAGTTGCTGCTGTGTCCTCACAAGGCCCAAGGGGAGAGAGGAGCTCTCTGGCACCTATTTTTTTTTTTCTTAATTTTTAAAATTTTTATTTATTTATTTATTTGTGTTTGCCCTGGGTCTTTACTGCTGCACATGGGCTTTCTCTAGTTGCAGCAAG
The DNA here is from genome assembly GCF_054371585.1 of Giraffa tippelskirchi. Classification (NCBI taxonomy): domain Eukaryota; kingdom Metazoa; phylum Chordata; class Mammalia; order Artiodactyla; family Giraffidae; genus Giraffa; species Giraffa tippelskirchi. The sequence continues at coordinate 30,751,263 of NC_137287.1, forward strand.
CAGAGTCTACTATCCATTGCAGTGAGCGGGCTTCTCATTGTGGTGGCTTCTCTTGTTATGGAGCACGGACTCTAGGTGTGAGGGCTCAGTAGTTGTGGCCCACGGGCTTAGCTGCTCCGCAGCACATGGAATCTTCCCGGACCAGGGATCGAACTTGTGTTCCCTGCATTGGCAGGCAGGTTATTATCCACTGTGGTGCTCTTTTATAAGAGCACTAATCTCATTCAGAAGGGCTTTGCCCTCATGACTTAAGCACCTCCCAAACACCCCACATCTGATGCTGTCACATTTAGGGTTAGGATTTCAATATGTGAATTTGGGAAAAAACACAGACATGCAGACCACAGGAATCTACAAAAGTAGAAAGTAAAGACGTCTACTGATCTAGTGAAGAGATTCCACCTTGCCTTTCCCAAAGCTCCCACTTCCTGTGAGGAGAAGGCAGGAATGCTGTGTCACACACTTCCAGGAGACAACATTCCCACCGTCTTTCCTGGGAAGGTGGCCCCCAGGATCTGAGCAGGCACAGCCTATGAGGTTATAAGCTGCAGGTCTGAGCAGAGGAGATACCCAGTGAAACAAAGGATCCTTACACTCATCTTCATATTCTCAAAGCATCACCTTCACCTCTCACAGCAGCACTGACCACTGCCTGGGGCTTCATGGACTGGTAAACGGTTTGTTTCCCCAGCAGTATTATAAGTATTGAAGGCAGGAAAGATAACTTATTTTTCTTGGAATTTTGGAATATTTATAACCACATCAGTTCAGTTCAGTCGCTCAGTCGTGTCCGACTCTTTGCGACCCCATGAATAGCAGCACACCAGGCCTCTCTGTCCATCACCAACTCCCGGAGTCTACCCAAACCCATGTCCATCGAGTCAGTGATGCCATCCAACCATCTCATCCTCTGTCGTCCCCTTCTCCTCCCGTCCCCAATCCTACCCAGCATTAGGGTCTTTTCCAATGAGTCAACCCTTCGCATGAGGTGGCCAAAGTATTGGAGTTTCAGCTTCAACATCAGACCTTTCAATGAACACCCAGGATTGATCTCTTTTAGGATGGATTAATTTGATCTCCTTGCAGTCCAAGGGACTCTCAAGAGTCTTCTCCAACACCACAGTTCAAAAGCATCAATTCTTCGGCGCTCAGCTTTCTTCACCGTCCAACTCTCACATCCATACATGACCACTGGAAAAACCACAATAACCACATAAATAGCTACAAATCAAAACTTCAGACACATGGAGTGGTAGGCTGCATAAGAGCCCTCCAAAGAAAAGTGATACCTTACATGACAAAAGGCACTTGGCAAAATGAGTCTGCAGATTGAGTTAAGCATCTTGTGATTGAGAGATCATCATAGACTTTCCAGATGGGCTCAGTGCAGTCACAAGGGTCCTTATATGAGAGAGACAAGAGGGTAACAGTCAGAGAAGGAGGGATCCCAACAGGAACAGAGGTTGGAATGATGGGGGATCATGGGCCAAGGAATGCGGGTGACCTTTAGAAAGAAAGGGCAACCCTAGAAAAGGCAAGGCAATGGATTCTCCTCTAGAACCTCCAGAAGGAAGGCAGCCCTGCTGACCCAATTCAGACTTTCGATCTCCGGAGCTATACAAGAATAAATGTGGTTGTTTTAAGCCATTCAGTATGTGGAAAATTGTTTCGGCAGGATAGGAAATACACAGGGCACCATCTTTCTCCTCCTTTTCTCTCATCATCTTGGTGAACACTGAGTTCATTGATGTAATCCTTATTAAAATGAATACATGGAAGGTACTATTAGTACCTTCCATTACTGGACTTCCCAGGTGGCTCAGTGGTAAAGAATCTGCCTGCAATGCAGGAAACACAGGTTCAATCCCTGGGTGGGGAAGATACCCTGGAGGAGGAAATGACAACCCACTCCAGTATTCTTTCCAGGACAATCCCAAGAACTGAGGATCCTGGCGGGCTATAGTCCATGGGGTTGCAAACAGTCAGACACAACTAAGCACAATTGTCCCAACAGTGGCAAGCTATTATTACCTCTATTTTATAGGTAAAGAAACTCAGGCTCAGGGAGATTATATAATGGAAGGTGTTTTTTTGTTTTGGTTTGTTTTTTGGTTCCAAACAGTAGAAAGAGACTCTGGCTAGCAAAAATGGGGAATAACCCCAAGCCACATGAATCATAGCGGAAATACCCTCTAGGCAACATGGTGGCTACAGAATATGTGTCTTCCCTGGTGATACTTTGACCTCCAGTACACCTTCTTTATGAACTTCTAGTCTTTTCATTCATGAAGTATCTGTTGAGATCCTAACTATATGCCAGGCCCTGGGCTAAGTGCTGGGGATATAATGCCGAACCAAAAACCAGGCACGATTCCTGCCCTCATGATGCTGTGATGCTTATAACCAAGTGAGAAAACACATTAATCAGATCATCACCCTGAAAGATGATACACTGCAACTTACTAAATGTTGTGAATGCAAAATTCTGGGAGTGCAAAGGACAGGGGAGCAACAGGTGAACTGCTGGGTGAGGAATGAGTTGTTGTTGTCAAGAGTAGGAAGGAAATGGCCACTCACTTCTCAGTGGTGTCCTAGATGAAAACAAAGCTTTAAAAAATGTTTATTCCTGTTTCTCTGTATTTAGTACCATTCTCTGTATTTAGAGAAATACATTCTCTGTCTCTGTATTTAGAGAAAGATGCAGCAATACCACATGGAACTTCTTGCAGATGATTACATTTTTCTCTGCTATTTCCTTATCGTGTTTATTGTGATAAAATGTATACAACATGAAATGTACCATTTTAACTGCTTTTAAGTGAACTATGCTTGTGGCATTAATTATATTCAGCATGTCCTACAACCATAATCACTTTCTTTTTCCAAAATTGTTCACCACCTCTAACAGAAACTCTATATTCATTTAATAATACCTCCTCATCCCCCTTTTCCCCCAGTCCCTGGTAACCTCTGTTTTAGTTTCCGTCTCTATGGATTTCCCTCTTCTACTGCTGCTGCTACTGCTGCTAAGTCGCTTCAGTCATGTCCGACTCTGTGCGACCCCGTGGACAGGCAGCCTCTTCTAAGTACCTCATATAAGTCAAGTCATACGAAACGTGCCTTTTTGTTAGCGCTGTGTTTTCAAGGTGCATCCATACTGTGGCATGTATCAGAACTTTATTTCTTTTTATGGCTTAATAATATTCCATTGTGTGGAGGTACCACTCTAAGCCTGCAACCATTCAAACACAGTGCCAGGCCTTCAAGCGACTTTCTTCTTTGGACACATCCCTGTTTGTTTCTCTTATAGCTTCAGTTCAGTTCAGTCACTCAGTCGTGTCCGACTCTTTGCGACCCCATGAATTGCAGCATGCCAGGCCTCTCTGTCCATCATCAACTCCCGGAGTCTACCCAAACCCATGTCCATCGAGTCGGTGATGCCATCCAACTATCTCATCCTCTGTCGTCCCCTTCTCCTCCTGCCCCCAATCCTACCCAGCATTAGGGTCTTTTCCAATGAGTCAACTCTTCACATGAGGTGGCCAAAGTATTGGAGTTTCAGCTTCAACATCAGTCCTTCCAATGAACACCCAGGATTGATCTCCTTTAGGATGGATTGATTGGATCTCCTTGCAGTCCAAGGGACTCTCAGGAGTCTTCTCCAACACCACAGTTCAAAAGCATCAATTCTTCGGCGCTCAGCTTTCTTCACTGTCCAACTCTCACATCCATACATGACCACTGGAAAAACCATAGCCTTGACTAGACGGACTTTTTTTGGCAAAGTAATGTCTCTGCTTTTAAATATGCTATCTAGGTTGGCCATAACCTTCCTTCCAAGGAGTAAGCGTCTTTTAATTTCATGGCTGCAGTCACCGTCAGCAGTGATTCTGGAGCCCAAAAAAGTAAAGTCTGACACTGTTTCCACTGTTTCCCAATCTATTTCCCATGGAGTGATGGGACCAGATGCCATGATCTTAGTTTTCTGAATGTTGAGCTTTAAGCCAACTTTCTCACTCTTTCACTTTCATCAAGAGGCTCTTTAGTTCTTCTTCACTTTCTGCCATAAGGGTGGTGTCATCCGCATATCTGAGGTTATTGGTATTTCTCCCGGTGATCTTGATTCCAGCTTGTGTTTCTTCCAGCCCAGCATTTCTCATGATGTACTCTGCATATAAGTTAAATAAGTAGGGTGACAATATACAGCCTTGACATACTCCTTTTCCTATTTGGAACCAGTCTGTTGTTCCATGTCCAGTTCTAACTGTTGCTTCCTGATCTGCATATAGGTTTCTCAAGAGACAGGTCAGATGGTCTGGTATTCCCATCTCTTTCAGAATTTTCCACAGTTTATTGTGATCCACACAGTCAAAGGCTTTGGCATAGTCAATAAAGCAGAAATAGATGTTTTTCTGGAACTCTCTTGCTTTTTCGATGATCCAGCAGATATTGGCAATTTGATCTCTGGTTCCTCTGCCTTTTCTAAAACCAGCTTGAACATCTGGAAGTTCACAGTTCACGTATTGCTGAAGCCTGGCTTGGAGTATTTTGAGCATTACTTTACTAGCATGTGAGATGAGTGCAATTGTGCGGTAGTTTCAGCATTCTTTGGCATTGCCTTTCTTTGGGATTGGAATGAAAACGGACCTTTTCCAGTCCTGTGGCCACTGCTAAGTTTTCCAAATTTGCTGGCATATCGAGTGCAGCACTTTCACAGCATCATTTTTGAGGATTTGAAATAGCTCAACTGGAATTCCATCACCTCCACTAGCTTTGTTCGTAGTGATGCTTTCTAAGGCCTACTTGACTTCACATTCCAGGATGTCTGGCTCCAGGTGAGTGATCACACCATCGTGATTATCTGGGTCATGAAGATGTTTTTTGTACAGTTCTTCTGTGTATTCTTGCCACCTCTTCTTAACATCTTCTGCTTCTGTTAGGTCCATACCATTTCTGTCCTTTATCGAGCCTATCTTTGCATGAAATGTTCCTTTGGTATCTCTAATTTTCTTGAAGAGATCTCTAGTCTTTCCCAATCTGTTGTTTTCCTCTATTTCTTTGCATTGATCGCTGAGGAAGGCTTTCTTATCTCTCCTTGCTATTCTTTGGAACTCTGCATTCAGATGGGAATATCTTTCCTTTTCTCCTTTGCTTTTTGCTTCTCTTCTCTTCTCAGCTATCTGTAAGGCCTCCTCAGACAGCCATTTTGCTTTTTTGCATTTCTTTTCCACGGGGATTGTCTTGATCCCTGTCTCCTGTACAATGTCACGAACCTCTGTCCATAATTCATCAGGCACTGTGTCTATCAGATCTAGTCCCTTAAATCTATTTGTCACTTCTACTGTATACTCATAAGGGATTTGATCTAGGTCATATCTGAATGGACTAGTGGTTTTCCCTACTTTCTTCAATTTAAGTCTGAATTTGGCAATAAGCAGTTCATGATCTGAGCCACAGTCTGCTCCCGGTCTTGTTTTTGCTGACTGTATAGAGCTTCTCCATCTTTGGCGGCAAAGAATATAATCAATCTGATTTCGGTGTTGACCATCTGGTGATGTCCATGTGTAGAGTCTTCTCTTGTGTTGTTGGAATAGAGTGTTTGCTATTACCAGTGCGTTCTCTTGGCAAAACTCTATTAGCCTTTGCCCTGCTTCATTCTGTACTCCAAGGCTAAATTTGCCTGTTATGCCAGGTGTTTCTTGACTTCCTACTTTTGCATTCCAGTCCCCTATAATGAAAAGGACATCTTTTTTGGGTGTTAATTCTAGAAGGTCTTGTAGGTCTTCATAGAACCGTTCAACTTCAGCATCTTTGGCATTACTGGTCGGGGCATAGACATGGATTACTGTGATATTGAATGGTTTGCCTTGGAAACAAACAGAGATCATTCTGTCGTTTTTGAGATTGCATCCAAGTACTGCCTTTCAGACTCTTTTGTTGACCATGATGGCTACTCCATTTCTTCTAAAGGATTCTTGCCCACAGTAGTAGATATAATGGTCATCTGAGTTAAATTCACCCATTCCAGTCCATCTTAGTTCGCTGATTCCTAGAATGTCGACATTCACTCTTGCCATCTCCTGTTTGACCACTTCCAATTTGCCTTGATTCATGGACCTAACATTCCAGGTTCCTATGCAATATTGCTCTTTACAGCATCGGACTTTGTGTCTATCACCAGTCACCTCCACAGCTGGGTATCGTTTTTGCTTTGGCTCCATCCCATCATGCTTTCTGGAGTTATTTCTCCACTGATCTCCATTAGCATATTGGGCACCTACTGACCTGGGGAGTTCATCTTTCAGTGTCCTATCTTTTTGCCTTTTCATACTGTTCATGGGGTTCTCAAGGCAAGAATACTGAAGTGGTTTGCCATGCCCTTCTCCAGTGGACCACATTCTGTCAGATCTCTCCACCACGACCCATCCGTCTTGGGTGGCCCCACACGGCATGGCTTAGTTTCATTGAGATAGACAAGGCTGTGGTCCGTGCGATTAGATTAGCTAGTTTTCTGTAATTTTAGTTTCAGTGTGTCTGCCCTCTGATGCCCTCTCGCAACACTTACCATCTTACTTGAGTTTTTCTTACCTTGGACGTGGGGTATTTCTTCATGGCTGCTCCAGCAAAGTGCAGCCGTTGCTCCTTACCTTGGACAAGGGGTATCTACTCACGACGGCCCCTCCTGACCTTGAATGTGGAGTAACTCCTCTCGGCCCTCCTGTGCCCACGCAGCCCCTGCTCCTTGGGCCTTGGGTAACTCCTCTCGCCGCCACCCCCGGTCCCCGGCCCCCGGCCCAGCCTAGGCCCTGTCGGCCGCCGCCCTCGGCCCCCAGCCCGGCCTAGCCCTTCTCGGCCGCAGCCCCCGGCCCCAGGCGCCTAGCTCCTCTCGGCCACACTTCTGCGCGGAGCCGTCGCAGCCGCCTCACTTCTGCGCGGAGCCATCACAGCCGCCTCTTATAGCTTCCCCACCTGTAAAACAGGAACATTTCTTCAAGGCAAGGCACCACAGAGAAGCAAGTTCTTCAGCCAAAGCTAGTCCACAATATCTTGGGGCCGCAGTGTAGGTGGAGCTGAAATGGATGAGATAAATGGAACTCCAGGTGTACAGTCATCCCTCGTTATCCAAGGGCGACTGCTTCCAGGACTGAAGGGCCCTGCCTCTCGGATACCAAAATCCATGGATACTCAAGTCCTTATGTAAAATGGTGTAGTATTTGCATGTAACCAACGTACATCCTTCCATATACTTTAAATCATCTCTCGATTACTTATAAAACCTAATACAACATGAGTGCTATGTAAATGGTTGCCAAAGCATGCAGCAAATTCAAGTTTTGTTTTTTGGAATTATCTGGATTTTTTTCCCCCAAAATAGTTTTTTGTTTTGTCTTGCTTTTGGCCACACAGAGAGGCATGTGGGAGCTCAGTTCCCCAACTAGGGATTAAATCCATGCCCCCTGCATTGGAAGTGTGGACCACCACGGAAGTCCCACCCCAAATAGTTTTGTTAGGTGAAGCACACTGACTGAAACCACCCACCCTGGCCAGGCACCATAGTAACCATTTGTGTGAGCTGTTTTACAACAGGAGGTCCTGGTAAGGAACATGGAACTAATATGCTACCACCAATCAGAAGAGTTTGGGAAAAGTCAAAAGGAGACGCCACATGTCCTGCCGCCTCCCAGAATCCTTCTTGCTGGCATTCATCTTGGCTGAACAAGGCATGCACCACCAGGAAGGACCCTGAGTCAGAATGACTGGCCAAACACAACCCAGAAACTAATCTCATCACCATAAAACCTGAGACTGCGAGCCACATGGCAGAGCAGTCCTCCTGAGTTCCCTTCCCCTACTGTTCTCTGCCTGGGCACCCCTTCCCAATAAAGTGTCTTGCCTTGTCAGCACGTGCGTCTCCTTGGACAATTCATTTCTGAGTGTTAGACAAGAGCCCGCTCGCGGAAGAGATCCCCCTTCCTGCAACAGTTTTGATCCATGATTAGTTGAACCCACAGATGCGGATAAACTGCGGATACAAAAGGCCAACTGTACTCCATCCAGCAGCTGAAATGCACCTAGGAAAAATGTTCAGAGACCCACAGTCCTCCAGTCCAGACTGAAGCAGGGCTGCCAATCCTCCTACCTCCCCAGGGCAGGCAGGCAAGAGAAATGACAAAAGCAGGCTGAACATTAGAAAAACAACAGAGACCTGAGGATAAGTGGGAGACAGTGGGGAATGGTGGGGACTACGGAGAACTGGGAAGAACCCAATCCTTATCAGCTCCCATCACCGCCATGTGGGAATATGGGCCCAAACCTGCCAGAGCTTTCTGTTAGAAGAAGCTGGAAATCTGGATTTTTATGTGAATTTGCTTGATTTTATTTATTTATTTATTTATTTTGTCTGCACACCCCACAGCACGTGGGACCTTAATTCCCCAAACAGGGATCAAACTCACACCCTGCATAGGAAGTCCTATCTTAACCACCGGACTGCTGGGAAAATCCCAGAATTTGCCTGATTTTAAATGCTAGCAATTAATTTTGAATATTAAACACAATACAGCCAAAAAAAAAAAACTGTCTGGTGGCTGCATATAAACTGAGGGTGCCCAGGTCCAAGAGATCATTACTGTGAAAAGACACAAGACCAGTGCCTCTCCCTGGTCAGGACCAAGAGAGCCACTGGTAGACGGTGAAATTCTCCTGTCTAAATTGCTGTGTGGTCTTGAGGGTCCTGAGGTCCATCACTTCTCCAGGATGAACGTCAGGACCCTTAATCTATGAATTGACAGGGTAGACCAGATGTCCTCTAAGATCTCTTCCATTTCTGATATTCTAATATTGGACCTTCTTTAAGAGTCTTCCCCAAAGAGAACAGAAGGGACAGTCTGTTTCTTTTTGTTTGTTTCTTATTTTAATTGTGGTAAATACATATAGCATGGGCTTCCCAGGTGGCACGGTGGCAAACAATCTGCCCACCAATGCAGGAGACGTGGGTTCAATCCCAGGGTTGGGAAAAGCCCCTGGAGAAGGAAATGGCAACCCACTCTAGTATCCTTGTCCAGGACAGAGGAACCTGGAGGGCTGCAGTCCATGGGGCTGCAAAAGATTCAGACATGACTGAGCGACTGAGTGAATGATGAATGAACACATAACATATAATCTACCATTAGTGGCATGTCATGCATTTGTAACATTGTGCTGCAACTATCACCACTATCTAGTTTTATAACATTTTTTCACACACAAAAAAGATCTGTCTTCCATGTGCCTGAGTTTCAAGGAAAAGAGGGCTCTGATCCTGAAATTTATTGCCTTCAGAAAAAATCAAAATCGCTTGTTAGGTGGGGTGCTAGAGAGAGGAGGAAGAGAAGGAAAAAGGAGCAAGTTACAGTGTATGAGGTGGTAGCTTAGGTCTCAGGGGCACAGCCAGGCAGCCAATGGATGCAAACAGCAAGGCCAGCTCCGCTCTCCTGAGGTCTCAGAGGAGCCCTCACCACCAGCTGAGCACAGACAGAGGGCCCTTGGTGCCTTGAGCCCAGCTGTTATTTTCCATTCAAGTACAAAGCATTTCATCAAGCAGAAAAGCCCTCCCTGAGTTTACAACTCCCTTACCTCCCACAGACACACTACTAGGATTCAATAGAAAGGGAAGTGCATTCATGAGTTGCAGGGGATACAGTTTTGGGGGGAGACCCTCACCTGAACCCCTGGAGAGGCTGAAGATTTGCGAGCCTTATACATGGTAATGACAGCAGCCTCCAAGTCCTTCCCTCATTAGCAGGAAAGAAGTGAGAGCAGCTGGCCCTCCAGCCTCCCTTTCTGTCCCCAGGGTGTTGGTGCAGCCAGTCTCAGGGTGAACTGACACAAGAGGGGCACAGAACAAATCTGTCCATGAGGCTCACTGTGCCCAGTTGAAAGGCTGGACTCTTCTGAAGTGATGTTATTGGTGTTTGTATGCTCTTCCTTTAATGAAATGATGCTGAAAGTAAATGGGAGTTTTAAATTGTTGTTTGTTTTTCTTTTTTCTAATATTTTTTATCTGGGCTTCCCTGATGGTTCAGATGGTAAAGAATCTGCCTGCAATGTGGGAGACCCTGGTTCAATCCCTGGGTTGGGAAGATCCCCTGGAGAAGGGAAGGGCTACCCACTCTATTTACTTATTTGGCTGTGCTGGGTCTAAGTTGTGGCATGTAGAATCTAGTTCCCTGACCTGGGATCGAACCCTAGCCCCCTGCATTGGGGACTGCAGAGTCTTGGCCACTGGACCACCAGGGAAGTTCCTGGTTTTGTTTTAATTTGGCATAAGGAAAAGTTGGCCTTGTCCTTCACCCAAATTGTTGGAAAATTCACAGAATTTTGTGAAATTCTAAATTCTGGTGAGATCCTGACCTACTTGTGACTAAGAGCAGACCCCGAGCAGGGAGAGTTACATAGACAAGAGAAGAACACCATGATGCTGCTTTTAATTGTTCTGATAAGGGAACATGTCAATCCTTCAAAAAGTAAAGAGAACAATATAACAACCCTCATATACCATCACGTGGCTTCAAAAATTATCAACTATAGGCCAACGTGTCTTCAGTGTGACCCCCACTCACTTCCTCCCAGATTATTTTGAAGCAATCCCCAGACATCAAACCATTTTGACTGCAAGTATTTCAGTATGTATATCTAACAGGTAAAGACTCTTTTTGAGAAAGTTTAACCTCAAACAGTATTATACCAATAATTTTTAAAATTGAAGTATATTTGATTTACAATATTGTGTTAGTTTCAGGTGTATGGCAAAATGATTCAGCTATACATATAAAATTTTCCCAATTCTTCTCTAATACAGATTATTGCAAGATGTTGAATATAGTTTGTTGTGCTCTATAGTAAATCACCACTATAGTTTTAGAACATTTTGTTATTTATCTATTTTTATATACCAATAATTTCTTAATATCATCAAATAACTTGTTAGACATTCCATGACACACAGACACTCTCTTAATTTCTTCAAATCAGGATCCAAATAATATCTGGGTGGGACTTCCCTGGTGGCCCAGTGGCTAAGATTAATTGCTCCCCATGCAGGGGACCTGGGTTTGATCCTTGGTCAGGAAACCAAGATCCCACATGTAGCAATTAAGACTCAGTGCAGCCAAATAAACAAATATTTAGGAAAAAAAAGATATAGGGACTTCTCTGGTGGTCCAGTGGCTAAGACTCTGTACTCCCAATGCAGTGGGCTTGGGTTCAATCCCTGGCCAGGGAACTATATCCTACATGCCACAACTGAGAGCTCACATGCCACAATGAAGATTAATGATACCACCTGACTCAACTAAGACCCAGTGCAGCCAAGTAAATAAATAAAATATTAAAAAAAAATAAGATCTGCATAAGGCAATCAGTTGATATGCTTCTCAAGTGTCTTTTAACCTACAGATCCTCCCTCCATCCCTGTTTTTTCCCCTTCCAATGTATTCATTGAAGAATTTAGGTCATCTGTCATTTGTCCTAGAGTGCCTGTGTGTAGTCATTTCACATCATTCATGGTCCTCTGTATTTCCTATTAACTGATTATATCTACATATTTCTTTATATTTAGGTGTAGATTTTGCACCAAAAAAAAAACATTTCAGAAGTGGTGTTGGGTGTGTGTTCATCAGAGACACATAATGATTGACTTTCTGTGGCATTAGTAGCCATGGATGCCAAGATTCATCAGTTCATTAGAAGTGCTTCAATATTGTATTTGGTGAGGTCATCAGGTAACCAGCCTCTCTGCTTGTGATTTCCCCAGTGTTGGTACCTTGAGTTCTGGATCCCAGGAAACCACTCCATCCCAGGGAAACCAGGTCAGTTGGTCACCCTAGTTGAGGTTCCATATTCTCAAGAAGTGATTCTTCCCATAACCTCTCCTTCCCTTTGCCATACCAGGCAGAGAACTCGGAGACCAAATGTGGTAACAGATCAGAGAATGCAGGGGTAGGGTCACCATATTAAGCAATCAGTCTTGGTTGTGGTTGATACCTTAGTGGCTGCCCACTCAGCTTTCATTTCTACCTTCCTTGCAATACTCTGATTTTTGTTTTATTTAGGTGGTGATCTCTCCCCACAGCCCACATGCTTCAGGTGAGCTGCCCACAGTCCCAGCTCCAGGCATGGGCTTTCTCTTTCCAGAATCAAGGCCCGGTCACTGCATCCCATTCCCTAAGTCACAGCTTGGGCCAATGAATCAAAGAAGTGGCTTGCTAGGGGCATTTGGGAAAACATTCTCTCTCTTTTATTTTCTTCTCTCTCACTCTTTTTTCTAACATACTATGAACCATTTCAGGCACATTACTGAATGATTTTTAGTAAATTTACTTAACTGCACAACCATCACCATCATAGTTTTAGAACATTTTCATCACCTCAGTATACTCATTTACAGACAACTCTAGTCCCACTCCAAGCCCTAGGCAAACACTAATCCGCTTTCTGTCTCTGTGAATTTGCCTCTCCTGAACGTTTCATACAGATACAATCATACGATGCATGGTCTTCTGTGACTGACTTCTTTTACTTAGCATGTTTTCAAGGTTCACCCACACTGTAGTAGAAATCAGTACTTCACTCCTTTTTATCACCAAATAATATTTCATCGTAAGGACATACCACATTTTGTTTATTCAGTCATCAGTTGATGGACATCTGACTTGTTATCACTTTCTGGCTATTATGAGTAATGCTGCTGTGAACATTCTTGTACAGGTCTTTATGGGGACATATGTTTTCTTTTCTCTCACTTATGAATACTTTGGAAACTGATGGATCAGATGGTAAATTTAAGTTTACATTTTTAATAAGCTGCCAAAAACTGTTTTCTGAAGTGACTACCCCATTTTATATTCCTACCACAACGTTTGGTGGTGGTGGTGGTTTAGTCACTAAGTTGTGTCTGACTCTTACAACCCCTAAACGTATAAGGGTTCCTATTTCCCCATATCCTCACCATTTGTTATTCTGTCTTTTTTATTATAGCCACCCTGATAGAAATGAAGTGGTATCACATTGTGGGTTTTGGGAGGTGGTTGTTTTTGGGGAGGTGTTTTTGGTTTCACCGCATGGCATTCAGGATCTTAGTTCCCCGACCAGGAATTAAACCTACTCTCCCAGCAGTGGAAGCTTGGAGTCTTAACCCTAGATTGCCAGGGAAGTACCTCATTGTGGTTTTAATTTTCATTTCTGTAATAATGATTATGGTTTGGCGTCTTTTCATGAAACATTTCCTCACTCTTAAGAGCAAGGCATGAAGAAACGGGAGTCTTGTTTCTTCTAAACAGATGTGAGGTCCAGGACCTTCCCATTATTCTAGGACAAAGTGACTCAGAGGAACAGCTTCAGAACACTGATGAAACAGTACTCCAACTCCATCCAACCTCCAGACTTCTTCCATCACAGAAGCCAAGAAATCCTTCCCATTGTTTAAGCCAGCTTGATTTGGATTTTCTGTAACTTGCAGTTTATTGAATAGAGTAGAGAGGGGCACATTCCCTTATCAATTCTGAGGCAAACATGGGGTATTTGGAGGGAACTTTGCATGTTTGCTGAGGTGAAGACTAAGAATTCAATCCAAAGAACACAAGGGACTTGATACAGGGAAGCAACTGCCTCCAGAAGAGACTTCAAGGAATAAGAACAAAGGAAGGTACAGAGGGACTTCCCTGGTGGTCCAGTGGCTAAGACTTCACGCTCCCAATGCAGGGGGCCTGGGTTCAATCCCTGGTCGGAGAACTACATCCCACATGCCACAACTAAGAGTTTGAAAGCTGCAACTAATAAGATCCTGCATGCCGCAACAAAGATAGATCCCACATGCTATAAATACATAATTCTTAAATGTATTCATAAGTAAATTTTTTTTAAAAGGAAGGTACAGAGAATAGTGGGGAGAAATGAACACTCCACTGAACCACAACCAAAATATTATTTTAGTTCAAGCTAACAAAAGTGTAAAAGTTTCTTCATGAGAAAGTACAAGAAATTAATATCAGAATGAATCCCATTGTATATAACTTTTAATCCATTGTGTGCCTTTCTATTTAAGTTACTAAGGTTGTAGTTTTCATTCCAGAATATAGGTTTCAGTCATTCTCTATTTATCCTTTTCTCATCTTAATAAAGTCCCAATAGCCCAAATGTTGGCTAGACATTGGATAATTAATACCCAAAGCTGGATAGATTCAAAAAATTGAGAAAATTATATGTCTTTAACAGCAAAATAAGAATCCCTTCTTAGGGAGAGAGAACAGTCTTACTGGTGGTTGTTGTTGTTCAGTTGCTCCATTGTGTCTGACTCTTTGTGACCCCATGGATTGCAGCATGCCAGGTTTCTCTGTCCTTCACCAACTCCTGGAGTTTGCTCAAACTCTGCCATCCAACCATCTTATCCTCTGTCATCCCCTTCTCCTCCTGCCTTCAATCTTTCCCAGCATCAGGGTCTTTTCCAATGAGTCAGCTCTTCGCATCGGTGGCCAAAGTACTGGAGCTTCATCTTCAGTATCAGTCCTTCCAATGAATATTCAGGACTGATTTTTTTAGGATTGACTAGTTTGATCTCCTTCCTGTCCAAGGGACACTCAAGAGTCTTCTCCAACACCACAGTTCAAAAATCAATTCTTCGGTGCTCAGACTTTATTGTCCAACTCCCACATCCATACATGACTACTGGAAAAACCATAACTTTGACTATACGGGCCTTTGTAAGCAAAGTAATGTCTCTGTTTTTTAATATGTTGTCTAAGTTTGCCATTGCTTTTCTTCCAAGAAGCAAGTGTCTTTTAATTTCATGGCTACAGTCATCATCCACAGTGATTTTGGAGTCCAAGAAGATAAAGTCTGTCACTGTTTCCATTGTTTCCCCATCTATTTGCCATAAAGTGATGGGACGAGATGCCATGATCTTCGTCTTTTAAATGTTGAATTTCAAGCCATTTTTTTCACTTTCCTCTTTCACCTTCATCAAGAGGCTATTTAATTCCTCTTCACTTAATTCCTCTTATTGGTAAAGGTGACTAAATAAGCACATGGGTAAGAAAGTGAGTCTCCACTTCTTTCTCAGGCGTTAGGGTACTAAGGCTTTGGAAGAAGCGGAGGCTACTTAAAAAAAGAAAAAGAGAAGATTCTAGGGGTAAATCTTAGAGGGAGAGGATGGGGGGCAGAGACAGGAAGAGGAGAGGAGATAAAAAGTCAGTAAATGGTAGAAAGCTATGCACTATATGGCAGGAGCACTCGCCATAATTTCCCCTAAAATCTCTGCTTTATTGGCTGTTGTGGAAACTGAAGAAGTTGAATTCACATCAGGTGTGACATGGTGTGGGAAAGAGACGGCACATAGACAAACCAGAACCCCAAGAGGCGGGGAATGCCAGGAAAACATACACTTCCTGGAAAGAAACAGAAAATAAGAGGAGGACTTTGGGTTTCTACATGCCCTGAGGTGCAAGATGGTAGGTGTTTCTAAGACAGTTTCATATGCTATCTAGCCCTCTTGTGGTAGGCAGGTCCCAGGCTGGTCTATGAGTTACCACACAAGTGTGTGTGTGCATGCTAAATCGTTTCAGTCATGTCTGACTTTTGTGACTCTATGGACTGTGGCCTGCCAGGCTCCTCTGTCCATGGAAATCTCCAAGCAAGAATGCTGGGGTGGGTCATCATGCACTCCTCCAGGGGATGTTCCCAACCCAGGAATCGAATCCATGGCTCTTGCATCTGCTGCACTGGCAGGCGTGTTCTTTACCACTAGTGCCACCTGGGAAGCCCCTACACACACATACCTAGACTAGATGAACTCTTATTCAGCCATTACAATCAAATGGCTTGGGAGATAGATGAATTCCTAGGAACAGGCATGAAAAAGGAGTAGAATGCTAAAATAAACTGATTAGTGTTAAAGAAAATGAAAAATCACCAAAGGCTTCCATCTTCCCCAAATTTCATGTCCAGACGATTTTATAAGTAGATACTTTCAAGAAACTATCTGAGACAGGGAAACAGAGAAAGCTGTCCAGATAACATGAGACTGGCATAATCTTCTCTTTTCTTTGGCTGTGATGGGTCTTTGTTGCTGTGCATGAGCTTTGTCTAGCTGCGGTGAGTGAGGGCTACTCTCTAGTTGTGGTATGCCAGCTTCTTATTGCAGTGGCTTCTCTTGTTGCAGAGCATGGGCTCTAGGCATGCAGGCTTCAGTAGCTGCTGCATGTGGGTTCCGTAGTTGTGGCACATGGGCTTAGTTACCTCACGGTATGTGGGATCTTCCCGGACCAGGGAGTGAATCTGTGTCTCCTGCAATGAGAGGTGGATTCTTAACCACTGGACCACTAGGAAAGCTCAAGATGGGTATAATCTTGATTCTAAAACCAGAGAAGATCAATATAAGGAAATTATAGGCCTATTTTATTTATGAATGTGGATGTCAAAATCCTACATAGTATTGAAACATTCTTGCATCCCAGGGATAAATTTCACTTGGTCATAGCATATGATCCTTTTAATGTACTGTTGAATTCAGTTTGCTAATATTCTATGGAGGATTTTTACACCAATACTTATCAGGGATATTGGTCTGTACTTTTCTTTTCTGGTAGTTTTTTTGGTTTGGGTCTCAGGGTGATGCTAGCTTCACAAAATGTGTTTGGAGGTATTGTCTCTTCTTTTTTTTATTTTAAGAATTGAAGAAGGATCAATAATTCTTTGAATGTTTGGTAGTGTTCACTCCTGCAGTCTGGGCTTTTCTTTGTTGTGAAGTTTTTAATTGAATTTCTGAATCAATCTTCCTATTGGTCTGTTAAGGCTTTCTACTTCTTGATTCAGAAAATGTGGTATATATCTAAATAATGGACTATTATTCAGCCTTTATAAAGGAGGAAATTCTGCTATTTGCAATGATGTGTATAAACCTGAAGGACATTATGCTAAAGGAAGTAAGGCAGATGCAGAAAGGCAAATGTTACATTATCTCACTTGTGGAATCTAAAACAGTCAAACTCAGGCTTCCCTGATGGTCCAGTGGTTAAGAATCTGCCTGCCAATGCAAGGGACACAGGTTCAATCCCTGGTCTGGGAAGATCCCACATGCCATGGGACACCTAAGCCTGTGCACCACAACTCCTGAAGCCCGTGTGCTTACAGCCCACACACTACAACAAAGGGTCGCCCCCGTTCACCGCAAAGCCTGCACGCAGCAACGAAGATCCAGCACAGTCAAAAATAAATAAATGAATAAGAAGAGAAACATTTAAAAAGGAAAAGTCAAACTCATAGGAGCAGAGTAGAATGGTGACTGGCAAGGGCTATGGGGAGGGAGAAATAAGGAGATGTTGGTCAAGAAGTACGAAGCTTCAGTTATGCGAAGTGAGTAAGTTCTGGAAATCTAATGCACAACATTTACTATGAATAACGGTACTATGTTGCACACTTGAAATTTGCTAACAGAGTGTATCTTAAATGTCCTCACCACGTTAAAAAAAGTCAGGAGAAGAAGATGGTAAATTTGTGAGGTGATTCACATATTAATTAGTTTGATTGCAGTGATTATTTTATGATGTGAATGTTTATCAAATTATCAAGTTGTGTACCTTAAGTATACAAATTTCTAATTGTCAATTACACACAATAAAGCTGGAAAAAAGGAAAGAAAATTCTACATGGAAAATTAGCCAACAAAATCCAACAGTGTATTCAGAAAATAGTATTTCTTAAGTAGGGTATATTTCAAGAATGCAAGGATGGCTCAACATAAGAAAATCTATCCTTGTAATTTATCACATTGGTAGTCTAAAAGGAATAAATCATATGATTATCACAATTCATGTAGAGAAAGCATTTAATGTAATTCAGCCAAGAATGTTACACACAGTAGGGCAAAATTAACAGAGAAGTGCTACTTCTAGAATTATATCATCATCGCTTCTCAGCCTTTTCGCTAAGATCAAGTGTAGAATTATATCATGAGGCACTTTTCATTCAACAAACACTTACTGAGTGACTACTAGGTATCAAGCACCATCTACACATACTTCTTACGTGGTACCCTCTAGTTTTCATTATGCAGTGGATTCAATGATGATCTCACTTTATAGTTGCATACTATAAACTATGGGATTCCCAGGTGGCTTAGTGGTAAAGAATCTGTTTGCCAATGCAGGAGACACAGGAGATGTGGGTTCAATCCCTAGGTTGAGAAGATCCCCTGGAAGAGGGAATGGCAACCCACTACAGTATTCTTACCTGAAAAATTTCATGGATAGAGGACCCTGGCAGGCTACAGTCCATGGGATCACAGAGAGTCAGACATGACTGAGTATAAGCCAGCTGTAAAGTATAGTTCCCCACAGTGAGCCATGTGGCCCTGAAACTATTATCTTCCCCTCTGAAAAACAGGACCCTCAATTCTGCCCTGGGTCATAGGCACAAAGAGTCTGTTGAAATATGTTAGAGGCCTCTGGAGGGCATCATTCCCATTCAGTTTGCCAAGACACATAGATCAGCAGAAACCAGGCCTGGAAGTCAGCAAAGAGGAAGATTGACAGACTTTGGCCACCACCGGTGTCCTCTCCCATGAGAATCTGGTTCCAGGCGGAACCCCAGTTTTATTATTTATAGCTCTCCTTTTTCCCAGCTGGAGAGGGAGCTCTGTTTATGTACTTAGCTGATGGATGACTCAGCCAGAGACTGAAAAGCTGACGGAGCCCTAGTGAACTGTCAGGAAGAACTGAAACTGGTGACCTCAGCTGCTCTAGAAGCCAGTAAAGCCCCTGCATCCAGACACTGGAGAGAGACCACAGCGAACTCTGGGTCCCACTCTTAGAGATGTCTATGCCTGGGAAGTTCATTCTTTTCAGAGGAAATCCATACATCCTCCTCATTCTCACTGCAAGATCACTACCATTTTTCTGGCTTTCAGGCTGCTGCTGCTGCTGCTGCTGCTGCTAAGTCACTTCAGTCGTGTCTGACTCCATGTGACCCCATAGATGGCAGCCCACCAGGCTCCTCTGTCCCTGGGATTCTCCAGGCAAGAACACTGGAGTGGGTTGCCATTTCCTTCTCCAATGCATGAAAGTGAAAAGTGAAAGTGAAGTTGCAGAGTCGTGTCTGACTCTTCGCAACCCCATGGACTGCAGCCTACCAGGCTCCTCCATCCATGGGATTTTCCAGGCAAGAGTACTAGAGTGGGGTGCCATCGCCTTCTCTGGCTACATCTATCCATTGCAGAAACCTGGGTTCAAGTCCCAACTCTGACAGTTACAGTAGTATGACCTCCGGCAAGTTACTGTTCTTTCTAAGCTTCAGTTTGTTGCTGTTGTTGTTGTTCAGTCGCTAAGTCATGTCTGACCCTGCAACCCCACGGACAGGGACTACAGAACTCCTGCCAGGCTCTCATCCTCCACTATCACCTGGAGTTTTCTCAGATTCATGTCCTTTGAGTTAATGATACTATCTAATCATCTTATCCTCTGCCACCCCCTTCTTTTGCCTTCAATCTTTACCATCATCAGGGTCTTTTCTAATGAGTCAGCTCTTCACACCAGGTGGCCAAAATAGTGGAGCTTCAACTTCAGCAACAGTCCTTCCAATGGATATTCAGGGTTGATTTCCTTTAGGATCGACTGGTTTGATCTCCTTGCTGTCCAAGGGACTCTCAAGAGTCTTCTCCAGAAGCACAATTTGAGAGCATCATTTCTTCCACACTCAGCCTTCTTTATGGTCCAGCTCTCACATCTGTACATGACTACTGGAAAAACCTTTGACTATACGGATCTGTATCAGCGAAGCAATAGATGACTCTGCTTTTTAATACTCTGTATAGGTTTGTCATAGCTTTCTTTCCAAGGAGCAAGCATCTTTTAATTTCATGGCTACAGTCACCATCTGCAGTTTACAGTTTACTCATCCATAAAATGGCATCAGTAAAAGTAGCTACCTAATAGGGTTATTGTGAGGCATAAATATGGTGGTGCATGCAAATAGCTTAGCACAGTACCTCGAACACCATGTGTCCATTACATGTTAATTACATGTTAGCAGTTATTGTTATTACTATTACTATTGCTGTTGTCATTACTATTGTTGTCCCATCTAAGGATAAAGGGGGAGGACAGCTTGTGGCAATAGCTTTCACAGAATCATTTAATCCCTTAAAGTCCTTGATAAAGACTTTGTCATGTAGCCCGATCTCTCAGCTGATGTCTGATCCCACTAGGTTGTCTATAACACCATTCTCATCCATCAGGTGGCCCATTCTATCTTTTGGACTGTTGGAAAGTTCTACGTTGTTGCCAAGGACATGTGGAGTTTCTTCCTGTGCTGAATGGTTTCCACTTACTCATACAGACCCACCCTCTACCTCCTCTACCCTGCTTTCTGCCCCAGGAGGCTGAGTAGTGTGGACCACATCAACGATAGTTAATCCCTGCCCTCTAGCTCATAGTTGGGTTCAGCGAAATGAAGGCACTTGGAGAAGAATAGGACACAGGAGGAAAGAGGCTGAGGTATTAATATCCCTGCTCCCTCCCTGCCAAGATACGGCGTGTTGGTTGCATTTCTCCACTACAGGCCACAACTCTTGCCAGGCACCCCTGTCCCACATCTACAGCTCCTTTCTCTGGATTTTGGTAACTGGGTCCTTTTTTTTCTCATTTCTATTCACTGTCTTGAATCTTCTCCATGATGCCTTTCTGGACTCCCTCTCCTCTTCCAATGCCATCCTTCAAACTGACAGCATCAAATGAATCTTGTTATTAATGCTCAAAAATTAAGAGGTTTCACATTTTAAAAATTGAGATTTCTAGTCTCGTTAAAAATGTGGTCACTTTGGTCATCATGGGCCAGCACTGCCCTGTGGCAAGAACAGGGTATAAGGGGAAAGGTCTGCACCCACCACCTGGGTCCCTTACCCCTCAACCTGTTTGGCCTCAGTTTCTTCTTGAGCTCTGTTCCAGCCACACTGTCCTCTTGGCTTTTGTTCAGACACACCTAGGACCTTCCCACCAAAGGACAGAGGTCCTGTCTTCACTCTGCTCTTGGAGCCCTCCTTCCATGGTCTATGCTGTCGACCCAAAAGAGCAGCGTGTGCCCCCCTCATAATGGGTTGAATTGTGTCGCCCTAGAATAAGGTACGTTGAAGCCCTAACCGTTAGTATCTGCGATGTGACCTTACCTGGAACTGGGATCTTTACTGATGTAACCAGGTTACATAAGGTAATCAGGTTAACATAAGGTCATTAGGGTGCCCCCAATCCAGGACTGCTGTCCTTATAAAAAGAGAGAGGACTTCTGTGGTGGTCTGGTGGTGACGAATCTGCCTGCCAATACAGGGGACATGGGTTCGATCCTTGGTCCACGAAGATTCCACATGCCTAGGGGCAACTAAGTCTATACCACAACTACTGAGACCATGCTCTAGAGACCCTTGCTCCACAACAAGAGAAGCCACTGCAGTGAGAAGACCATGCACCGCAACTAGAGAGTAGCCCCTACTCACCACAACTAGAGAAAGCCCATGCACGCAGCAATGAAGACCCAGTGCAGCCAAAAAGTAAATTAATTAAAAATTTTTTTAGAAAAGAGGGAAATTTGGACAGTCACACATGGAGCAAGCCATGTGAAGACAGAAGCAGAGACTGAAGAGATGTTTCTACAAGCCAAGTAAGGCCAAGATTTGCCGGCTATCCCCAGGAGCTAGCAGAGGCAAGGAAGGAGTCTTCCTTAGAAGAATTGATAGCATGCAGGGCCCTGTGGGGCTCCTGGGCATAAGGCCTCTCTGTGTTCCCCATTTCTTTGATTACAGGAAGCAGCCTTCATTCAACCTCTATAGCCTTCCCTGAGTCCCAGTGGGCAGTTTTAAGCAGTTGTTAATTAGGGAAGGGAGGGGATGAGAGATCAGTGAGAAATAGTCAAAGGCAGCCTCAGGGCAAGGCCTTGTACCCCCATCAAAGGATGCACACGACAATATCTTTGCAGATACTGGAACCCCCTCCAGGTGGAGAAGTTAACTATGGTATGCTGCCCACAAGCACAGAGATCTCAGACCAGTTGGACCTGAAGTTTGATGATGCTGACTCCTACTTACCTCACCACTGATTCATCAGAAGAATGTCCATGAGCCAATCACACCCTCTTTGAACAATTACTACAGAACTTCTATATTTTCCAAGTTGAGACTCGTGGTTTTGAGAGCATTAGCCCACTGTGGCCCCCATTGCCTGGCAAAGTAATAAAGCTATCCTTTCCTATTTTATCCAAAACTCTGGCTCTGAGATTCAATTTGGTGTACAGAGAAGCTGAGCATTCAGCACAGAATGGCAGTTTCTGAAGTGGGTAGCCACCTTAGTCCAACCATCCGTGGTAAGTAAGTGGAATGAACTAGTACAAACACAACTGTCTTCAGAAAGCGCATGGCAGGTATTTTCAAAGAAGAAAGTCACCTAAAACATGGAGGAAGAGAGAGGAAATGGTGATGGTGTGCCCCAAAATACCGTTGACTAAATCCCTGGACAACAGTCAACAGGCATTTATTAAGCACCTGCTCTGCGAATGCATCAGAGTTTAAACTCAGTGCCAATGGCTCAACTATTCTGCTTAACCCACATAAAGACTATGAGCTGATAAGGCACATCCCTCACAGGAATTAAGAGCCCTGATTATGTTCAAAACAAGTTCAAATGTCTCTGGCCAAGGGAAAGTGAAAGTCACTCAGTCGTGTCCGGCTCTTTGTGACCCCATGGAATATACAGTCCATGGAATTCTCCAGGCCAGAATACTGGAGTGGGTAGCCTTTCCCTTCTCCAGGGGATCTTCCCAAACCAGGGATCGAACCCAGGTCTCCCATATTGCAGGCAATTTTTTACCAGCTGAGCCACAAGGGAAGCCCAAGAATACTGGAGTGGATAGCCTATCCCTTCTCCAGAGGATCTTCCCAACCCAGGGAAGCTAGCACTCAAAATAGCATTAGCAGACCTGAAACAACATTTTATCACAGAAGTACAGTTATACCACTTTCTTCTTGTTACACCACTTTCTTCTCAAATGTTCTACTGCAAATTTCTGCAAGATCTGGAAGGCATCATAACAATTATGCTAATAATGGCATCTAGTCCCATCACTTCTTGGCAAATAGATGGGGGAAAAAATGGAAATAGTGTCAGACTTCATATTCTTGGCCTCCAAAATCATTGTGGACAGTGACTACAGACATGAAATTAAAAGATGCTTGCTCCCTGGAAGAAAAGCTGTAACAAACCTAGTGAGCATATTAAAAAGCAGAGACATCATTTTGCTGACAAAGGTCTGTATAGTCAAAGCTATGATTTTTCTAGTAGTCATGTATGG
This sequence comes from Giraffa tippelskirchi, assembly GCF_054371585.1. Classification (NCBI taxonomy): domain Eukaryota; kingdom Metazoa; phylum Chordata; class Mammalia; order Artiodactyla; family Giraffidae; genus Giraffa; species Giraffa tippelskirchi. Next base: position 30,774,627 of record NC_137287.1, read on the forward strand.
ATGTGAGAGTTGGACCATAAAGAAAGCTGAGTGCCAAAGAATTGATGCCTTCAAATTTTGGTGCTGGAGAAGACTCTTGAGAGTCCCTTGGAATGCAAGGAGATCAAACCAGTCAATCCTAAAGGAAATCAGTCCTGAATATTCATTGGAAGGACTGATGTTGAAGCTGAAGATCCAATACTTTGGCCACCTGATGTGAAGAGCAGACTCACTGGAAAAACCCTGATGCAGGGAAAGATTGAGGGCAGGAGAAGGGGGCGACACAGGATGAGATGGTATCACCGACTCAATGGACATGAGTTTGAGTAAACTCCAGGAGACAGTGAAGGACAGGGGAGCCTGATGTGCTGAAGGGGGTCACAAAGAGTCTGATATGACTTAGCCACTGAACAACAATAATAATACCTAATATTTACAAAGGGAATAGTTTTACATTTCTGGTGCATGCTAGACACTTTTACAATTGTTTTATCATTTAAAGCGAGGCTATGATTATGATTATTATAGTGCCTCTTTATAGATAAACCTGATACACACAGAAATTTGATTACTCACCCAGGCTGGTACATAGTAGAACCAAATTTCTCTGAGTCTAGGGCTTTAGACCCTAGACTTTTCTATCTTAAGGTTTAATTTAAAATTTTTTGTGTATCTTTTAAAATATATATATTAGTGCCATAGAACATGCTACATAATAAACAAATCAATAAATATTAGGCACACACTGAAGTTTGGGTTCAACCTCAGGATTTAAACAGAATCTTTTTGTTTATTTCTAAGGTTTTATTTGTTTGTTTATTCTTGGTTGCCTGGGATCTTCGTTGCTGTGCACACTCTCTTTCTCTAGTTGCAGTGCACAGGCTTCTCATGGTGATGGCTTCTCTTGTTGTAGAGCACAGGCTCTAGGGCATGCAGGTGCAGTAGTTGTAGTACATGGGCTTAGTTGCCCTGAAGCACATGGAATCTTCCAGGACCAGAGACTGAACCGGTATCCCCTGCATTGGTAGGCAGATTCTTAACTACTGGACCACCAGGGAAGTCCTCAACCAGAATCTTAATTGACTATAACCCCCTATTTTTTATGCTGTCTTCTTAGAAATGGACCACCCATTCATGACAGGTCATGCAAGAAAAGAGCATGAATGTCATGTAGACATAAAACAAGTGAGAGCTGGTTCACTCTGATGAAGACAAAGCCATTTTCATTTGAATATCATTGCGCAGATCCGCACAAGTCTTTCGTGTCCTTCCTACATCTGACACTGAAAAGCTATGGGCAAGTGGAAACAAAAACCAAATGCATCTTCAGAAACAAATATTCAATAACAAGGGTGCAAATATTTATCCAAGAAGTATCAGAAAACATCGGGCAAATTATCATTCTCTGATTTTATGTTTAATTAGAAAGTGAATTATGGAAACACTTGGTTTATTATACAGAAACAAACACTGCAAATGAACACTATTTGTCTGGTTTGTTAATTGGAAATCAGCCAGTCTTTCCACCAAGCAATTATAAACAGACTCTAATCGCTTGGCTGGAAGTGAGACGCAAGCTTGCTGAGTCGAACACTGCTGCTGTTATTAGCTTAGTGACATTAATAGTGTTTAGTAAGAGCCATGAGGATTAGCATCCACCAGCCGGGCTAATCTGACAAAGGCAATTGAAACCCCAAAGAAACAGGACATAATTATAACTTATGAGGGATAAAGCCTTAAAACGTGTTTCTGAACACTAACTACTGCAGTGTCTCTCTCTCTTACAATGTGGGCAGGAATGAAGGCAGTGCTCTTGCTCCAAAAGGCATTAGGGAATGTGGGCTGAAAAGATCTGAAAGTATATACATTCTTTGACCCAGAAGTCCACATCCAGGAACTTGTTTTATCGAATTATAACTTCAAAAAAACCTTTCAAAAATTTGGCTACAAGAATGTTCATCATCACATTGCTTAAAACCGTGAGAAATTGGTTTAGAGCATCTACCCTGAATATTCATTGGAAGGACTGATGCTGAAGCTGAAGCTCCAATACTTTGGCCACCTGATGCAGAGAGCCGACTCACTGGAAAAGACCCTGATGCTGGGAAAGATTGAAGGCAGGAGGAGAATGGGGTGGTAGAGGATGAAATGGTTGGATGGCATCACCGACTCAATGGATATGAACCTGAACAAACTCAGAGAGATAGAAAGACAGGGGAGCCTGGTGTGCTGCAGTTCATGGGGTTGCAAAGAGTCAGACACAACTTGGTGAATGAACAACAACAAACAAGAGAGCACACGATAGAGTACTATGTAGCTATGAAAAAAGATGCTACAGAACTGGATACCCTGATGCATAAAGAAGAGACTTTTTTCCAAAGAACATACGCAAATGGCAAAAAAAAAAAAAAAAAAAAAAAAAAACCACTTTAAAAATGCTCAACATCACTAATCATTAGAGAAGTGCAAATCAAAACTGCAGTGAGATACCACTCCACACCCATTAGGATGGCTACTATAAAAACAAAACAAAACAGAAAACAACAGATGTTGATGAGGATGTGGAGTGGAAAAATTGGAATTCTCACGCAACATTGGTGGGAATATAATATGGTACAGCCACTGTGGAAAACAGTATGGTGACTTCTCAAAAAAATTAACTTAGAAGTATTATATGATTCTTTCGTGGCTCAGTGGTAAAGAGTCTGCCTGCAATGCAGGAGATGTGGGTTCCATCTTTGCGTTGGGAAGATCCTCTGAAGGAGGAAATGGCAACTCACTCCAATATTCTTGCCAGGAAAAATCTCAGGGACAGAGGAGACTGGCAAGCTACACTCTGTGGGGCCAAAAAGAGTCAGACACAACCGAACACAACAACAACTATATGATTCAGCAATTACACTTCTGGGTATATACACAAAAGAATTGAAAGCAGGGACTTGAGCAGATATTCGTACACCAATGTTAATAGCAAAAGCCAAAGGTTCACTCACAATAGACAAAGGTGGAAACAACCCAAAGGTCCACTGATGGATAAATGGATAAGCCAAACATGAAAACACATGAAGTGGAATATTGTTCAGCCTCGAAAAGGAAGGACATGCTGACACTTGCTACAACATGGATGAATCTAGAGAACACTCTGCTAAGTGAAATAAGCCAAACACAAAAAAGATAAATACCTTATAAGTCCCATGTTCATTTTCCTGTACAGCAGAGATCTTCTTATCAAACCAGCACAGGATTCCAGTCATCTCAGCAGTGACATTTTTCTAGGTACATAAGTGAACAGACATTTTTCTTTCTATACTAAGTTCTTAAGATTTTCATAATTATGAATCAGTTTCTGAGTCTGATAACCTCTGAATGACTTGAAAAAAATACACAAAGCCAACTCACTAGACCCTGGACCATCAGGACCATATGAAGGCATAGCTACCTTCCGAGACTCATTCTCTGAGGGGGCACCCCTGGAATTCAACGAAAGGTGTGATATGAAAAAGGCAAACAGAAAAAAAAAAAGAAAGAAAAAGGCAAACAGGTCTCAGCACAAGTACCACGGCACCTTGCTTATCCATAAATAATGTTGAGATGAAATGTTGCAAGTAAATCCAACTAAGTAATTTAAAATGTATATAGAGAGGGGACTTCCCTGGTGGTCCAGTGGTTAGGACTCTGTGCTTCCAATGCAGGGGCATGGGTTCGACCCCTGGTCAGGGAAGTTCCACATGCCATGAGGTCAAAAAATAAATAAATAAAACCTTTATCAACTTTAAAAAAGTGGTTTGAAACATTATAATGGAACTTAGAAATGCCTTGGATCTCCTTATCTCAGGCATGGTCATCATAAAACCATTAAGGGTGAGGAATACAAGAGAGAGAGAAATAGAAGGCAAGCACACCTTTCTTCTCTCCCCAAAGCCTTTCCAGTAACCTCTCCCCTCAACTACCCAAGCCATCTGCCAGTTCTGAGATGTCACAAGATCACCCTTGACTTAAACTCTCAGCTATCTCATACGAATTACAGCAAGCGCATTTTATCCTCTGATACCACCACTCCCATCAGGCTCTGTAACTTAAGACTCCAGGAGGACTCCTATAGCCTTTCCAGCTTCTCTTGATGCCCCACCCCTCTCAAATTGTAAACATTTTTGAAGCAGCAATGCCTTAGCACAAAGTGTTGAGCATGTTTTAAATTCTATAAAACAATACACTGTATCTCTACAGAACTGTCAGGGTGAAGACGAAAAGGAGTATTGCAACAGTTACAAACATATCATATGCCATATGCAGCATTTATTCAGACAAATAGAGATCTAGCTAGGTGTCATTTTAAAGCTCAGCTATTTATGCTTTTGGCAGATAGTTGAAAACAGAATGTATTTGTAGCTCAGAAACGTAAAAAAAAACAACAGTACATCACCAATGGTCAGTGTATCAGGGTTAGCTCTGGGATCCTGGGTCAGTTATTTCACCTGTTTGAGGGGATAACCCATCCCCACAGAGAGGTTGCGGGGATTAAACATGTGAGCACCACACCAAGCAAGGCATCTGACTCATAAAAACAGCCCACTCAATGGACACAGTATAGTCAAAGCTATGGTTTTTCCAGTAGTCACGTATGGATATGAGAATTGGACCATAAAGAAGGCTGAGCACCAAAGAATGGATGCCTTCGAATTGTGGTGCTAGAGAAGATTTTTGAGAGTCCCCTGGACAGCAAAGACATCAAACCAGTCAATCCTACAGGAAATCAACCCTGCATATTCATTGAAAGGACTGATGCTGAAGCTGAAGCTCCAACACTTTGGCCACTTAATGGGAAGAGCCGACTCCTTAGAAAAGGCGCTGATGCTGGGAAAGAGGTCAAGAGGAGAAGGGGCGACAGAGGATGAGATAGTTGGATGGCATCATCCATTCAATGGACATGAGTTTGAGCAAACTCTTGGAGATAGGGAAGGGCAGGGAACCCTGACATGCTGCACTCATGGCGTCACAAAGAGTCAGATACGACTGAGTGACTGAACAACAACAACAGTGGATGCTATTTTTATGACAATTGATCTGCCTATCTTTGGACCACATTCTTGGTGTCTGGTAAACACTCAGAAGTCTGTCCCCACAGGATCCATCCCTGGCCAGGTAAGCAACACAGAAAAGGCTGTTTCTGGATGAGTAGTCCCACACTGGCATGCCTGGATGCTCTCTGCCTTCATCTCTTCCATGGTCATCCATCAGCACAGTGCAAACAGACTGATCTTTTCATTTGTTTCTCCATTAATGGGACACATTGAGTGCCTGCTAGGCACAGGGGAGACAGCCCTGATGTGGAAGCTGAGGCTGCAGCTCTTAAAGCAACTCAACTGCTGAGGCTCACAGATAAGCAGTAATCAACAAGAAGACACAGACATGGGACAATTTCAGGCAGTCTGTGTCCTGATCTCCTCCTGAGAAGGACTCTTGCTTATAATGTGACAGCAGAACCAAGGCAGAAGATGGCCTTTCTCCAACTCAGCAGGGAAAGTGTATGTCAGATGATGGAATTTTTTTTGCCACTCGATACATGTCTGAGAATGACCAAGAAAGCGTTTCGAGTATTGATTTGGGGGTTACAAATAAATTCTAACAAGTAGACAGATTTGCAAATATCAAACCTGCAAGTAACAAGGATTGAGTAGTAAATCAGTGTGATGTGATATAGAGTGAGGAGGAGGGGGATTTCTATTTTAAGAGAGAAATCTCTCTGAGGAGGAGGTAACCTCTCAGCTGAAACTTGAATGTCGAGAAGTAGCCAGTCTTGTGAGGTTCAGGGGACACAGCGTGCCAGACAGAAGGAGCGGCAAGACTACAGAACTTGAGGAAGACACAAGCTTGGTGAGTCGGGGAATTTGAAAGGAGCGGTTGAAGTGTACAGAGAAGCCCGTGATGGAGAGAGGCAGGAGACACAGTTGGAGAAGTGAGGTTGAGGGTGGGTTGGTCCCAAAGTCCACACAGATCCTGGCCCATCACCTTTATAAAACTCAGATCTTCCTCGAGACAAGGGGCTTCTTTCTGGCCACCCCCATGGTCCTACCTTCAGACTCTAGATGGGCCCTCCCAAGAAGCTCTGGCTGTTCCCTCCCCACTCTTCATCCTGCCAGCCGAGGGCCTGCTGTCTAACTCGGGCATGCTAACAAGTAGAAAGTTCTTCCTCATGTGTAATCTAAATAAGTCCTGCAACAACTCAAATTCATTTTCTGTTGTCTTAAGTAATCATTCAGGGGAGTTACCATCACAACCCTTAACATATTACAATGACCACTTTCAGAGTACAAGCCATATGTTCAGAGTTTTAAGGGGAAAAGGCTCAGAGAGGTTAAGGCTTGTCCAAAGTCAAACAGTTAAATGTGGTGGGAAGATTCAGCCTCAGACCTGTCTAACTCCAAGCTGGACTCTTTATTATGTTCTACTTTCCTCCCCTGACTCGTCTCAAACATATAGGCTCTCAACACTTCTCTTTACAGATGGTCACAAATAACCTGATTTATCTCTAGATACATGACTAGCTGGTTTATCAAGGTATGGGGACACACCTTGCCCTGTATAGAGTGAATCGAGAGTCAGTCTCTATATATGTTACTGTATATAAAATAGATAACCAATGAGGACCCATGGTATAGCACAAGAAACTATACTCAATATCTTGTAATAGCTGATAATGGAAGAGAATATTAAAAAAAAAAGAATATATGTAAACTAAATCAGGGCTTCCCTAGTGGCTCAAATGGTAAAGAATCTGCCTGCAATGCAGGATACCTGGGTTTGATCCCTGGATCAGGAAGATCTCCTGGAGAAGGAAATGGCAACCTTCCCCACTATTCTTGCCTGTAGAATTTCATGGACAAGAGGAGCCTGGTGGGCTACAGTCCATGGGGTTGCAAAGAGTTGAACATGACTGAATACTAACATTTTCACTTTTTTTTATAACTAAACCACTTTGCTGTGTATCTGAAATTAACACAACATTGTAAATCAACTATATTTCAACAGAAATAAATGAGTCAGTCTCTATGGCTTCTTTTTTTAAAAAAGAAATTCAACTTTGAATTTAATATTTATTTATTTATTTGGCTGTGCCAGGTCTTAGTTGTGGCATGCAGGGTCTTTAATCTTCATTGTGGCATGTGGGATCTTTTTTAGTTGCAGCAAGAAAACTCATATTTGTGGCATGCAGGATCTAGTTCCCTGACCAGGGATCAAATCTGGGCCCCCCGCATTGGGAGTTCCTAGTCTTAGCCACTGGACCCCCAGGAAGGTCCTTCTATGGCTTATTCTTATTTGCAAAGTTTGCAGTCAGCAAGAGTGGGTTCAGTGTATAATCAATGGCACATTAATATTTAAATTTTGAAAACTGTAGGTGTGAAATAACATTTGTTAAATGAATGGTTAGCCAGGAAGGATCACATTCTGTTAGTTTGACTGAGGGGACAAATGTTCTGGCATTTGTCAGGCAGTAGCCATACCCTTGTGCTTGTCATGCTGTATCGATGTTGGGTGGACATATTCTGCTACCCATCAATAATTAGATCACTCTAAATAAACAGAAACTTATTCTGCTTATTATTGGACCATACACTTCCCTTCCCCAAAGCCTCTTATAACTGAATTATGCAATCTCATGCTGAGTTTATGTTGAAGATCATTTCCTCTGGTGAACTCCTATCTATCTGTCAGAACTCAGCCAAGGGGTCACCTTCTCAGAGAAGCCTTCTGGGTATTCTCCTAATGAAGGCACTTATTCCCTGCTCTGCCTTCCCCTTAAATCTTGCGGAGAACATGTTCATTAAAACAAAACTAACTATATGAGGTAATAAATGTTAAATTGTTTGTGGTGATCATTTCACAATGTATATCAAATAATCATATTGTTACTTTAAATATATTCCAGTTTTATTTGTCAATTATACTTCAATAAAGATGAAAAAAATAAAATCCCAATAAGCCTCTAGAAAATCACCTTGCATAGATTTCTGCTGCTGCTGCTGCTCAGTCACTTCAGCTGTGTCCTACAGTTTGCCACCCCATGGATTGTAGTCTGCCAAGCTCCTCTGTCCTTGGGATTCTCCAGGTAAGAATACTGGAGTGGGTTATCATGCCCTCCTCTGGGGGAGCTTCCCCACTCAGGGATCGAACCTGAGCCTCCTGTGTCTCCTGCATTGCAGGTAGATTCTTTATTGGCTGTGCCACCAGGGAAGCCCTGCATAGATTTCTATTGTTGCACAAATTAGATGTTTAAAAATTACAAAGTGTTTCAAACACAAAAAGTTACAGAGAAACAACTTCACAGACACCTGCATACCCATCATTTAGAGTTAAATAAAAACATTTTGCAATATTTGTATCAGATATCTTTTTGAAACAACTAACTAACTAGTTACATATATGGCTAAAAGGATGCCCTCACTCCATTTCTTTCCCTCCCTCTTTGAGAGTAAAGAATAAGAAAAAAACAAGGTAGAATCAAGCTCAGAAAAGCAATCAGCAGTTCTTGGTGCATCTTTTGCTAGTTCTCAGAATCCTGATGCCCTCTAGAGGAAGAAACCCCATTACAAAAGGTGTCAGAGAACTAGATGACTGCTGATGAATCAATGAGACAAGAATAATGACAGTGACTGAGGGACCATCTTTGAAGAACTGAAGATAGAGATGGTCTTTGATGTTTCTCATGTTCTGAAAGCTACATCTTAAGCTTATGTTGAATTATACACTGGTAAATGTCTAATCCACCTTTTTGAGCATGCTTGTCATGACCTCAACAAAGTGGAAATAATGAAAGCCAATCACAGTTAGAAATGAGACATTAGGAAGGGAAGGGGGCTTCTCCAGTGGCTCAGCGGTAAAAAATTCTCCAGCAATGCAAGAGGAGTTGGAGATGCAGGTTTGATTCTTGGGTGGGGAAGATCCTCTGGAGGAGGAAATGGCAACCCACTTCAGAGGAGTCTGCCAGGCTATGGTCCATAGGATCACAAAAAATCGGACACGACTGAAGCAACTTAGCCTACATGCACACAGAAAGGGAAGGAGAGCCCAACATTGTAGGTTGTGCTAACGTCAGTTTCCAGGGGATGACATCAGGATCAGAAGGAAGTTTGTTGGCTCCCAGTAGACTCACAATGAACTGAAATAAAATGAACCAATGCCCTGCACACCCTAGAGGCCATGCTCCACAACACAAGAAGCCACTGCAATGAGAAGCCTACATGCTGCAACCAGAGAAAGCCTGTGTGTAGCAACGAAGACACAGAGCAGCCAAAAAAACAAACAAAAAAAAGATTAAAAAAATTAACCAATGAATGAGTGAATAAATAAATGAACTGGTGTGTACTCAACTACCAAAGAGAAGGATGTCGCTCACTCTCTTTACCCTGTGCTGAGGAACTGGAGCTAAGTCCATGTACCTTTCTCAATCAATAAATCTTGATAAACTTTCTCCCTTCTTCTCCTATTTTTATATTTTAGTTTCTGATTTTCCTCTTGTTTCATGCTTTTTGGCATTACTGTCCCTACAGTTTTATTATAAAATGCTTCCAATCTTCTCTGGAAGTTGACAAGGTTCTCAGTTGTGGCACACGGGATCTCAGATCTATGTTGCAGCATGCAGGATCTTTTAGTTGCGGCATGTGGGATTCAGTTCCCTGAACAGGGATCGAACCCCAGCCCCTCGGCATTGGGAGCATGGAGTCTTGGCCACTGGAGCACCAGGGAAGCTGCTGTGCAGCTTCTGATTGAGTTTCTATGCAAGACATACCAGTGACGTTAGTATTACATGTGAAGACGTAGAGGATGAGCCCCAGCTTTGCAGTCTGACAGACTTGGGTTCAAGTCATTTAATTTCTCTGAACTTAAATTTTCTCCCTTTGACAAAGGATATGATAAAACACGTGGCTCTTTGTGGCTGTTGTGACACTAAAGTAAATTTTGAAGTTACGTTAAAGATATCAATATAAGAAATAAAAAACTTTAAGTGGTCCATTTTCAAGAATAGCTAGCTCTGGGTGACAGCTTGCTGATGTAATAATAGCTGATAGGTGGGATGCCTAGGATTGTCATGCGGGTTCGGTGAATTCAAAACATAGGAATGGAATTAGGGTTTTGTGAGGGTTCATCCTATTGGTGAATTCAAAATGTAAGTACAGGAATAGGTGTGCAGGAAAGGAGGAAACAAGATGTAAGGCAGAGGTCAGCCCATAAAGAGGGAGGCAACAAACCTAGGCGATATCCAGGAAGATTGTTCACCCATAGTGCTCAGCCAGTGAGGAACTGGGGGAGGGACTTGTGTGCTAGGGATAAGATGCTCCGTGTAACAACTCTGGGTGTGCCTGCCCACCAGACACCCAATCTTGGAAGACCATCACTGAAGCCTTGTTTCCGGCTGCAGCTTGTTTCTCCAAGTCCATTCTTTGAGTTTAGGCTGGATGAGCATGTTTCTTGCATTGATAATAATCATAAGATCCAGCAATTTCACTTATGGGTATATACCCAAAAGAACCAAAAAGCCAGGACTCAAAAATTCTTGTATTCCAATGTTCATAACAGCATTATTTGAAACAGCCAAAAAGTGGAAACCACCAAGTGACCATCAATGGATAATTGGATGGAATATGATGGAATATTATTCAGCCTTACAAAGGAATCAGATTCTGATACAACATGGATAAACCTTGAAAACATGCTGAGTGAAAAATTAGCCAGACACAAAGGGACAGCTACTGCATGATTCCACATATGAGGTACCTAATATTGGCAAATTGATAGAGATAGAAAGTAAAATAGAGGTTACCAGGGGCTAGCAGAAGGGAGCTATTGTTTACAAAGTTTCTGTCAGGGGTGATGGAAATGTTATATGGATGGATGGTGGTGATGGTTGTAGAAAAATGTGGATGTACTTAATGCCACGGAACTAAAAGTGACTAAGGGACTTCTCTGGTGGTCCAGTGGCTAAGATTCTGAGCTTCCAATCAGGGGTCATGGGTTTAAACTCTGGTCAGGGAACTAGATCCCACATGCTGCAATTAAGAGTTCTCATGCTGCAACTGAAAATCCCCAGTGCTGCAACTAAGGCCTGAAGCAGCCAAATACATAAATTTTTTTTTTAATAAAAGAGATTAAAATGGTAAATTGTATTACATATATTTTACCCCGATTCTTAAAAAAATAGACATATAAAGCTAGTTATTTTTGTTAATAAAATATCATTGTTATTATTACATATTTGTATAACATATACATGATTTCATGACTTTCCTGGTGGTTCAGATGGTAAAGCGTCTGTCTACAATGAGGGAGACCCAGGTTCGATCCCTGTGTGGGGAAGATCTCCTGGAGAAGGAAATGGCAACCCACTCCAGTATTCTTGCCCGGAAAATCCCATGGACAGAGGAGCCTGGCAGGTTACAGTCCATGGGGTCACAAAGAGTTGGACACGACTTCACTTTCACTTTCATACATGATTTCATAGGTTAGCTGTGCAGTTTAAAACTACTGAACCAAGTTGGAGTTTTCCTTTTTCCACCTACAACATACATTTCCCAGCAAGAAGTCTGTAGAAATGTTAGGGCGGGGGGAGTGGGGACCCTGGAATGAAAGGTGTCAAACCTCACCAGCACTGTGTTCATACCTCAGGAATCATGAACCCTTATTTCTGCAGAATGAATCAACTTTTCATCTGAGTCAGCTGATTACTATCAGACTTTCTCTCAGCTCTCCAACACGGGTCTTTTACACTCACAAAGGGGATGTAACAAGATAATCGTTAGCACTGAGACAGCTATTTCAAATGTAAATCAATAAGCCAGTGGAACTTGGGGACTGCTGCTATGTAGACACTTTTTCATGGCCCTGCTCTGATAACACAGGGAGAGTTGGGCTATGCCAGCTGAGGAAACAGGCAGCTTCTAAGGTGGTGCTGGTGGCTTCATTCTACTTTAGGGAGACAAACCCATTTAAATGGACCCCAGGGGTTCAGCAATCATTAAACTTCCTGGATTTTGGACATGGAAGGCACCAGGATTTAACTGACTAAGAGCTCTGAAAACAAGCATTTGCTTCAGATGAATGGGAAAAGTGACATACAAGGTTTACTCACAGAAGCATCTCTCTGAATTCTGGAGAAACCAGAACAACAGGTTTTTGTAGCAGTTCATCGGAAAGGCGGATAATACACAGGAGCGGAGAGGAAGCCAGTTTCACAAGAACCAATTTCAGGTTGATTGATTAAGATGGAGTTCTCAGGCTCAAAGTCGTAATCTCCTTGGCATCACCAAGTTTTAACAATATTGTAAGCAAGTAGGGCAGGGAGTCCCTGGAGAAAGAGGACCAGGCATGGCTTTTGTCGACTAAAAAAAATATTAGTCACAACCTGTAAATAGAGAGTTATGTTATTTGGTGGGAATGTTAAGGACTCGAGTCTGGGAGATAGTATCTCAGGCGACCCCCGAGAGAGCTGACTCTGTGGAGGTGGGGTAGGAGCCAGGTTACATACAAGTTTGCAGCAAAGGGCAGGAAATCTGAATATCAAAAGATTAACAAAACTGAAAAGATTTAGTGATCCTCTGTGTATAGGAATATGCAAGCATCCAGTCTTGCTGAAATCATTTCTTTCATATGCATCTAGCTATCTGGGGCCAAAGTTGCTTTCTTGATTGTTCACATCCCAGTTCCTTGTTTACCAGTAGAGCATAGAGCAGAAGGCATTTCACAATTTCTTGACATAAAAGAAGCCGTTTTTGGCCTAAGCCATGTTGTGATGTAAGCCTGGCCACCAGGCTTGCCCTTGAACAGGGCTCTCGGAAATGGGGGAGCACAGGAACAAAGGATAAGCTGTCAGGAAACCATAGTTTAGCTATAAGACAGAGTCCTAGTTCTTCCTCAAGGGAGGAACAATCTGATAACAAACTTTGAGTTCTGCAGTAATTTGGGTGGAGAATGGAATGGTGATGTGGACCCTCGTGACTTAGATCAACTGAAGTTTGGACTCTGTCAGCCATGGCCCCAATTCCATCCTGAATTCTCCTCTGCTCAAGCCCCTTCATGAATATGCATAAACCCTTACTGTAGAACTTTCCCAATTTTGTTGTTCAGGGAGACGTTGCTTAGGGAAAGATCCCCGGTGTCTTCTTTACTTGTGGCAGGTAATAAATCTTTTGGCTTGACACCTACCCAAAGGTGAACCCAGTTTTTCAGGTAATAATATCACCATCATCGTCATCATCTGTAGTAATTCAATCTTTGCTTACCTTTATATCTTGCACAGTGCAATCTTTGTTTATGTATTTGTGACTCATTGAGACCCCTTTTCTCTGCTTCTTTTCTGTTTGATGTCACCTCTTAGGTAATTTCATTCCAAGGGGCATATTCATTGATCTAGACTTTAAAATACAAAGAAATACCATTAAATTTGGTGACAGTGTGTCACAACTGAGAATAGACTAAAAACCACCAAACAGGAACCTTTAAATAGGCAAACTGTATGGCATGTGAATTAAATCTCAATAAGCTGTTAAAAATAAACACAACACATAAAATGAGAAAGTCTAGCCAAAGTGCAGAACCAGTAAATTTATCACAGAGTTTGTTGCCAATTTTGACAAAATGTTTGCTGGGTGAGGAAATTAAAACAAGCCATGTATTTTCTGTTCATTATTGCTATCTGGTTCCAAATTTCTATCAATAAGTCAGAGTTGACTGTACTTAACAAAAACAAAACACGGGCGGGGTTGGGGGTAGGGATAAATTAGGAGTTTGGGATTAACATATACACACTACTATATATAAAATAGATAATAAAGGATCTACTGCACAGGGAACTAACTATACTCACTATTTTGTAATAACCCAAAGGGAAAAGAATCTGAAAAAACATATATATCTATGTAGATATAGATACACACACACACACACACACACACACTCACACACTTGAAACTGACAAATATTTGTAAATCAACTGTACTTCAATTTAAAAAAAATTTTTAGGAGGAGAATTCCCTGGTCTTCCAAGGGTTAGGACTCTGAGGTTCCACTGCAGGTGGCATGAGTTCTATCCCTGGTTGGAGAACTAAGGTCCCACATGCTGCCAGGTGCTGCCAAAAAATAAATTTTTTTTTTAAAGAACAAAAACAACCTGACCAGTGGTTCTCAAGCCTGGTCTCACATGGAAGCTTTGCGTGGAATGTACTTAAAATTCATCAGTGTCCATGGTCCTACCCCAGACCAAGTATATCAGAATCTAGATATGGGTTGGGTTTAAAGTTTCCCCAGGTAATTTTCATGTGCAACCAGTAGTGCAAACCACTAGTTTAAGAGATTCACTTTCCACAGTGAGATACCACTTCACACTCATTAGGATGATTATTATTTAAAATAACAAAACCCTGGTGGTTCAGTGGTAAAGAATCCACCTGTCAATGCAGGAGACACAGGTTCGATTCCTGATCCAGGAAGATCCCACAGGCTCAGGAGCAGCTAAGCCTGTGCACCACAGCTACTGAGCCTGTGCTCTAGAGCCCCGGAGCTGCAACTACTGAGCCCACGTGCTGCAACTACTGAAGCCCATGTGCCTAAGAGCCCATGCTCTGCAGCAGGAGAAGCCACCACAATGAGAAGCCCTCACACCACAACTAGAGAGTAGCCTCCACTCTCTGCAACTAGAGAAAGCCCCATAGGCAGAAACGAAAACCCAGCACAGCCAGTAAATAAATAAATAAAAAGAAAATAACAAAGCAAAAACAGAAAACTACAAGCGTTGGTGAGGATATGGAAAAACTGGAGTCCTTGAGCATTACTGGTGAAAATGTGGAAAAAAAGCATAGCAGTTCTTCAAAAAATTAAACATAGAATTACCATATGATTCTGCAATTCTACTTCTACATATATACATAAAAGAACTGAAAGCAGGAACTTGAGCAGATATTTGTACACTCATATCCAAAACAGCATTATTCACAGTAGCCCACAGATGGAAGCAACTCAGTACCTACTGACTGATGGATAAACAAAATGCAGTATATGGAGACAATGAAATATTATTTTACCTTAAAGAGGATATTCTGAAAAGGAAATAAATTTTAACATATTCTACAACATGAATGAAACTGGAGGACATCATGCCAAGTTAAGTACAGTATGTGTTACTATAGGGTTCTATGAGGCATCAGTGTGTGTGTGTGTGTTAGTCGCTCAGTCATGTCTGGCTCTTTGTGACCCAATGGACTATAGCCTGCCAGGCTCCTCTGTCCATGGAATTCTCCAGACAAGAATACTGGAGTGGGTTGCCATTTCCTTCTCCAGGGGACCTTCCCAACCCAGGAATAGGACCTGGGTCTCCTGCATTACAGGCAGATTCTTTCCCTTCTGAGCCACCAGGGAAGACCTATGAGACATCTGTTCAAAATCATAGACACAGAAAGCAGAATGGCGATTGCCAAGGGCTGGAGGAGGGGAGGATGGAAGTTACTGTTTAATGGATGCAGAGTCTCAGATTGGAAAGACGAAAAAGTTCTGGAGATGGATGGTGGTGTTCACTGCACAACAGTACGAATGTACTTGATGGCACTGAAATGTACACTTACAAATGGCTGAAGTGGTACAGTTTTTATGTTATCTCTATTTTACAATAAAAAGAGAGAGATCTCCTTTTCAAGAATGGGAAGGTGATCCAAATGCTGGCCAGTGACATGGGAGGAGATATCTCAAAGAGAGCTTCTGAAAAAAGTTTCCTCATTCCTAGAAGAGGGCCACAGGGTACAATGCTCTCTCTTACTTCTCTGGGCATGGCATCTGGAACTCTCTCTTATCTGGAACCCTGCACCCATCTTGGGGCCAGCCTGAGAATGAAGCCACACCCAAGGCAGCAGACAGATGGAAAGATGTAGGTCACTGGTGATGTCATTAAGCTCTGAACCAATGGACTAAGAAGTCAGTCCTATCTTAGGGTTTATAGTTAAGTAAGAAAATACATTTCTTAAAGTTAAATTTTCTTTGAGTTGAAATTTCTATAACTTGGTTCTGAAAGGATCCCAACACTTGTATAATTATTGTTGGTATAACAAAAAATTGGAAACAACCTAAAAGTTTAGGGAAATGGGTGAATTAAAAAAAAGATGTATAAACATAGATGGAGTTATTATAGAGTAGTTAAAAGATAAACACATGAAGTGAAAGATAGATTTTGTATATTATATGTAAATTTTAAATACAGTGTATTTTTCATTGACTTATATGTATATATGTCTTTAAATAGATGGCTCTCATAGGGCTTCCCTGATAGCTCAGTTGGTAAAGAATCTGCCTGCAATGCAAGAAACCCCAGTTCAATTCCTGGGTCGGGAAGATCTGTTGGAGAAGGCATAGGCTACCCACTCCAGTGTTCTTGGGCTTCCCTTGTGGCTCAGCTGGTAAAGAATCCACCTGCAATGTGGGAGACCTGGATTTGATCCCTGGGTTGGGAAGATCCCTCAGAGAAGGAAAAGGTTACCTACTCCAGTATTCTGGCCTGGAGAATTCCATGGACTATACAGTCACACGTATATGTATCAGTCAGTCAGTTCAGTTGCTCACTTGTGTCTGACTCTTTGCGACCCCATGGACTGCAGCACACAGGCCTCCCTGTCCATCACCACCTCCTGGAGTTCACTCAAACTCATGTCCATTGAGTTGGTGATGCCATCCAACCATCTCATCCTCTGTTATCCCTTTCTCCCGCCTTCAATCTTTCCCAGCATCAGGGTCTTTTCAAATGAGTCAGCTCTTCACATCAGGTGGCCAAAGTATTAGAGTTTCAGCTTCAGCATTAGTCCTTCCAATGAACATTCAAGACTGATTTCCTTTAGGATGGACTTGTTGGATCTCCTTGCAGTCCAAGGGACTCTCAAGAGTCTTCTCCAACACCACAGTTCAAAAGCATCAATTCTTTGGCACTCAGCTTTCTTTATAGTCCAACTCTCACATCCATACGTGACTGCTGGAAAAACCATAGCCTTGACTAGACGGACCTTTGTTGGCAAAGTAATGTCTCTGCTTTTTAATATGCTGTCTAAGTTGGTCATAACTTTCCTTCCAATGAGCGTCTTTTAATTTCATGGCTGCAGTCACCATCTGCAGTGATTTTGGAGCTCGAAAAAAAAAAAAAGTCTGTCACTGTTTCCATTGTTACTCCATCTATTTGCCATGAAGTGATGGGACCAGGTGCCATGATCTTAGTTTTCTGAATCTTGAGTTTTAAGCCAACTTTTTCACTCTCCTCTTTCACTTTCATCAAGAGGCCCTTTAGTTCTTCTTCACTTTCTGCAATAAGGGTGGTGTCATCTGCATATCTGAGGTTATTGATATTTCTCCCGGCAATCTTGATTCCAGCTTGTGCTTAATCCAGCCCAGCATTTCTCATGATGTATTCTGCATATAAATTAAATAAGCAAGGTGACAATATACAGCCTTGATGTACTCCTTTTCCTATTTGGAATCAGTCTGTTGTTCCATGTCCAGTTACAACTATTGCTTCCTGATCTGCATACAGATTTCTCAAGATGCAGGTCAGGTGGTCTGGTATTTCTATCTCTTTCAGAATTTTCCACAGTTTATTGTGATCCACACAGTCAAAGGCTTTGGCATAGTCAATAAAGCAGAAATAGATGTTTTTCTGGAACTCTCTTGCTTTTTTGATGATCCAGCGGATGTTGGCAATTTGATCTCTGGTTCCTCTGCCTTTTCTGACACCAGCTTGAACATCTGGAAGTTCACGGTTCACATACGTATACGTATTAGCAATACGTATATGTATACGTACATGTATATGTATATGTCACAAAGAGTTGGACACAACTGAGTGACTTTCACTTTCAAATATATAATAGTGGTTGCCTTTTTGGAGGGGATAGAATGGGACAGAGGTGGGAGTAAAGAGGTGGCATGTACACTGGAATGTTCTATTTCTGATTTTAAAACATGAAACAAGATGATGATATTTTAAAAACTGACAATACTGGGATTATATCTAAGTATGTGAGTGCTTATGATTCTTTGTAGTCTTCTATATTTACAAAATCCTCAAAGATTAAAAAAAAAAAAGCTTCCCTAATGCTACCCCTGGCCCAAACAAAATTAATTAAGAAGGACAGAAAAAAAATCTTTTGGTAAGGACTAGGGAACTTAAGCTAATGTCTGTATAATTACAGGTGGGCTCTAAGAGTTCAAAAAATATGTGTTTTTTTTTGTTAGATAAGAGGTTTTTCATTTGTTTTTGGTGGTACCACACAGCATTCAGAATCTTAGTTCCCCAGCCAGGGATGGAACCTGTGCCCCTGCACTGGAAGCGTGGAATCTTAACCATTGGACCATCAGGGAAGTCCCAGTATGATAGTCTTTAACCTTTTAACTTTTTATTTTGAAGTAACCATAGGCTCATAAGAATTTGCAAAAAACATTACAAAAGGTCCAATGTACCCATTACCCAGTTCTCCACCATGGCCACACCTTACATAATAACTATAGTACACTATCAAAACCAGGAAACTGTCATTGCCACAGTACAATTAAGTAGCCTCGACACCTTAATGGGACTTCCCCTATTTAACCTTTAGTTTATTTTTAATGTCTTTAAGTTACAAAAGCGATTTGCTCATTGACAAATTAATGGATAAATAAAAAGTGGTACATCCACACAATGGAATAGTACTCCATCATAAAAAGGGATAAAATACCAATACATACTACAACAAGGAGATCAAACCAGTCAACCCTAAAGGAAAACAACCCTGAATACTCAAGGAAGGACTTATGCTGAAGCTGGAGCTCCAATACCTTGGCTACCTGATGTAAAGAGCTGACTCATCAGAAAAGGCACTGACACTGGGAAAGATTGAAGGCAAAAGTGGAGGATGAGATGGCTAGGTAGCATCACCAACTCAATGGACATGAATCTGAGCAAACTCCGGGAGACAGTGAAGGACAGACAAGCCTGGTATGCTGCAGTCTACAGGGTCCCAAAAAGTCAGACACAACTGAGCAACTAAACAATAACATACTACAACATGGATGAATTTTGAGAATAGTTTGCTAAGTGAAAGAAGTCGGAAACAAAAGGTTATATAGTGTATGATTCCATTTATATGAAATGACCAGAGTAGGCAAATCCTAGAGATAGAAACGAGATTGGTGAGTTTCAGGGGCAGTGGGGAGAGGAGATGGGGAGCAGGATCCTAAAGGAATGGGGATTGTTCTCACAACAGTTATGGGTTTCCTTATGCCGTGATGAAAATGTTTTGGAACTAGATAGAGGTGGTGGTTGTACAACACTGTAAGCTCACTAAGTACGACTGAATTGCTTACTTATTTTAAATGGTCAATTTTACGCTATGTGAATTTCATCTTACTAAAAAAAATTTTTTTTAAGCAATTTGCTTGTTGTAGGAAAATCTAAACATAAAGGTTTAAGTTAAAAATTATAATTTCTTTTCCCAGCTGCTCATCTCCATGTCCAATCCCATCCCACAAATATACCTTCCCTTAACTGTTTATTTTTTTAATTTTTATTATTTTTTTAAAGTTAACAAAGGAAGTCTTATAGAGAGGAGGTCTTTTATTTTTACTTTTTTATAATTGCATTTTATTTATTTATTTTTGGGTGTCCTGGGTCTTCACTGCTGCACTTAGACTTTCTCTAGCAGCAGAGACTGGGGGCTACTCCCTAGTTGCTGTGCCCAGGCTTCTCATTGCAGTGATTTCTCTTGTTGTGGAACACGGGCTTTGTAGCACATAGGCTTCATAATTGTGGCATATGGGTTCAGTAGTTGCAGCTCCCAGGCTCTTTTGAGCACAGGCTCAGTAGTTGGGGCATACGGGCTTAGCTGCTTCACAGTAAGTGGGATCTTTCTGGATCAGGACTCGAACCCATGTTTCTTGCAACAACAGGTGGATTCTTTACACTGAGCCACCAAGGAAGCCTCCCTTAACTGTTTATAACTCTCCAAACTTTAAAAAGCTTTATAGCATCCAGAGATACATATGTTTCCTTCTCTCCTGGAGGTTTACTGAGGACTTTATACCCACGTGAGCCAATGCTTAGATGATGGGAAACTCAATGGTGAATAAGACAGGCTGGAGGAATTAATTTTCTAGTAAGAGATGGGCAGTAAGCTTGGGAATGAATGTGATTTTCAGTTGTGGTAAACGCTGTGAAAAAATAAAAGTGGGTAAGATGGTAGAGAGTGATGTGGGTTGATGGAGGGCCAGGGTGGTTAGGAGAGGTCTCTGAAATGAATGGCGACATCTGAAATGAATGACGACAGTTAGGGAGGTTAAGATCTAGGGAAAGAGAATTCAAGACAGAGGAAATAAAGCTAGATATTTTGGGATTTCCCTAGCGATCCAGTGGCTAAGACTCCACCCTCCCAATGCAGAGGGCCCAGGTTCCATCCCTGGTCGGGGAACTAGATCCCACATGCTAAGAGTTCACATGACACAACTAAAGATCCCAAATGTTGCAACTAAGACCTGGCACAACCAAATAAATAAATAAAAATAAATATTAAAAAAAGCTAGATATCTTTACATAAATAAGACTGTATACTAAGTACAGTGATCCACTACATATTTATACACAGATATTAGATATTAGCAAGATATTAGATATCTTGCTTTCCCCCTTCTGTACTGTATATTATATGTGTATTTCCAAGTTGGCCTCATAGCTACATGTTATTCCATAATAGTGATACATCATATTTATTACACATGTATTTCCAAGTTGGCCTCATAGCTAAATGTTATCTCATAATATTGATACACCATCACTTACTTAGGGGCTTCCCAAGTGGCACTGGTGGTAAAGAACCTGCCTGCCAATGCAGGAGACACAGAAGATCTGGGTTTGATCCCTGGGTCAGGGAGATCCCCTGGAGAAGGAAACAGCAACTCCACTCTAGTATTCTTGCCTGGAGAATCCCATAGATAGAAGAGCCTGGTGGGCTACAGTCCATAGGGTCACAAAGAGTCGGACATGAGTGAGGTGACTTAGCACATGCTACATACATCACTTACTTAACCATTTCTCTGTTCATGGACATTTAGGTTGTTTCCAGTTTGGAGCTATTGTTATTCCACAACATATTTCATATTCCAATTCCAGGCCCTCAGGGTGATTCCTCTTGTTGTCAACTAACTTTGTGTGTGCATCACAGGGACTCCCAGGATGTCCTTGGAAAACCAACTCTCAAAGTTGAGAATCCTGTGTCTCAATAGCCCCAATGAGTGTAAAAGGGCAGTATTGTCCCAGATTCCCTACTGATTTCCCCATTCATTCATCTAACATTTATCAAGCACATTTTCTATGCCAGGCATTATACGGAGCATTATAAATATAAAAAGATGAACAAACGATTCTAACCTCAAGTTGCCTAGTCTTAGCACAACGGTAATTATCAAGACATTGTAAATCAATTATATCTCAATTTAAAAAAAGAAAAAAAAAAGCTTCTTCCTTTTCTGTTTGGAGCAGTGTCTCTACCCAGGCAGGTTAAGGCTTTTGAAAACCAATAGAGTGGATTCTTTCCTGAGTAATTATCCTATTCAGGGACAGTTAATGACATCAACTTCTCTAAGCTGCAGTCTTAGTACTTTCTTCATCCCTAGGAAAAATATACCAAAGAAACTCTGCTAATTTAATTAGATGTGAAGAACTAACCTATCAGAGTGATCACCCAGTGCCCTCAGGGTGTTCCTCTTGAAGTGTGGTAAGGAGAAGGACCCTGTGGTTCACTATTTGAGTCAGTTGCTTGTGTTGACATTTTCTTAGAAGCAGGTTGGGGAAAGCAAATCTTGACTGTGAGGGCACTTCAGGCACTTTATTTTGGATACATTGTATCTTCTTCTTCTTGTGATTCTGATTCAGCAGCAAAGGTGGCCTCCTATATGAAAGAAGGTCTGGTTTTTATATCAATCATTGCTAAATTCTCTGTAAACCTGAGGAAAATCCACTTAACACCAAGGTTAAAGCGGAACATATAAGATTCAGTGGGCTCTTCAGAGAACTATATTAATAGGCTGTAACCAGAACTTTGTATTAATGAGAGGAATAAATCCTTTGTTATGGGGAGTGGGGGAATTAAGATCCAGAAAATTTCAGGGAACATGAATCACAGACCTGTCCAGAAGCTTAAATCCAGCCTCGTGATAATTGAGGTTTCTGGTTTCTTTACATTTATAGGGCTCAATTTCCCAAGTGTTATGTGTTAAAGAAACAAAGCAACCAGCAAATTTGCTAATTTCATATTAAACACAATTTCAAACCACTTTAGAGTAGGATTCGTTCTCAAAGTTAACTGACAGGTTTGCTTTTGATTTGTCTCATTAGGCTGGGTCCTCTTTTATCTTTAAAACAGACATTTAAAATTAAAATTAAAATCTAGATATAGGATCTTCACATACGGTTCTTAAACATTCTGTGTTCCCGCTTGTACGCCGTAATTTCTATTGATCTGGTTAGTTGCACTCTGTCTAGACTTCTTGGAGAAAAATATCAACAATATGTTTTTCTCGGTCTTGGGCTCCGCAAGGGTGAATTACAGGAAAACTTAACAGGTACCTTCCTACTTCCAGCAGTTAGATCTATATATTTATCTTCTGCTTTTTCTTCCCTTTTCCCATATTTACCAAACAGCAACTGGGAGCAGTCAATAAAGTACTTCGGGAAAACCTGAGCAAATTCGGCCATTCAAAATAAAACCGCTTCACCGGAAGGTGTATTATGAAGCACAAAAATAACCCTGTTAGGTGGGACTAGCTGGTTACATCATGGAATATGGTAATCCTCTATTTAATTTACAAAGCCCTTGGCCGAGAGGAGGAAGGGATGGAAAAGTTTGAGTGAAGGCTTTAAATGACTAGTCATACAGACAGTGAGTCACTGTAAGTTTCCAGTTAATAATCCCCTCTGCCAGGCTGGGCTTTATGAGCCACAAAGCAGTTTAAGTGGTAATGGCTCACAGTTTTATGGTCTCTTCTACCAAATGAATACAGAAAATGAAAGACGCCCTGAGTCGTCTTTGAAATGTAGGGCAAATTCTGACTGGGGGCAGGGAGGAGGAAGGTGGAATGAAAGAGAACGAGGTAGGATGTCTGTGAGACAGGGAACGCAGAGGGCTGGTGAAACGAGAAGGGGACGATTTTCAGGAGTTGAAGGCTTTTCTCTCCACCTTGGAACTGCTGTCCATTTTCCCGCGTTCTGTGCAGAACAGGACGGAACTGGCCACCTCCGCGACCTGAGAGGCTCGCGGTCCGCCGCCCCGCGCCGAGTCGCGCCAGGGTTCGCTCCCACCCCCGCCCCCACTCGGTGACAGGTGGGGCAGCCGTGCGGCAACCAGACCTCCGCCTCCTCGCGCTGCCTGCCGGGAGCCGGCGCCGCTTCCGGTTGCTCTCGGCCCCGAACTCAGACTCCCGTCGGCCCCCGGGAAAACCGCAGCGGGGTCGCGCGGGCGCTGCCGGAACTCGTAGTTCCGCCTTCTGCCGCGCTTCATAAGTGGAAACGGGGTCGCCCGGGGCCGAGAACTACCGAGGCGAAGGTACGGGTGGCGGCGAGGGGTCAATCCGCGCCGGGCGTGGGGTTGGCGCTGAGACAGTCGGAGGTGGTTGGGGCTGGGTGGGAGGAGACCAGAGCGCACACACGAGGAGGGTTTGGTCGCCGCCGCCGCCGCCGCCGCCGCCGCCGTCGTCGTCGCGAGTGCTGAGTCGGGACTTAAGCTGCCGCCGCGACGACGCCGGGGATTGTGCCGCTAGCCCCCGGCCCTCTGCCTTCCCGCTTTCCTGGGTCAGCGCGGCCTGCTCCTCCCCGGCCCGTCGCCCCCGCCTCCATTTCCCGCCCTCTCTTCACCACACACACGGCCCCCCCGATCATGGATCCCGGCAGTGGTGGCGGCGGCGGCGGCGGCGGCGGCGGCGGAGGGAGCAGCAGCAGCAGCAGCGACTCGGCGCCCGACTGCTGGGACCAGACGGACATGGAAGCCCCCGGGCCGGGCCCGTGCGGCGGCGCCGGCGGCCCCTTGGCGGCGGCTGCGGCCGAGGCCCAGCGTGAGCACCTCAGCGCGGCCTTCAGCCGGCAGCTCAACGTCAACGCCAAGCCCTTCGTGCCCAACGTCCACGCCGCCGAGTTCGTGCCGTCCTTCCTGCGGGGACCGGCCCAGTCGCCGGCATCCCCAGCTGGCGCCGCCGCCAACAACCACGGAGCCGGCAGCGGCGCGGGAGGCCCTTCGGGTAAAGGGCTGGGACACGGATCAGCCCCCGGGACGGGGGGATGCCGTGCTGCGAGGGCTGGGGCAGCTGGCCTGGGGGCCCGAGCCCACCTGGGACGGGGCCCGGGGTGGGGTCGGGGGCGCGCCGCTCCCGGCGGGGGACGCGTGGCCGTGGGGCCGGGAGGCACGTGGGGCGCTGACAGCGGCGCCGGCTGTCCTGGGTGGGGCGACCCGGGGCCGGGGAGGCGGCCTGTGTGGGGCGACCGCGGCGGGGGGCGGCGCGAGCAGGGTGCGGGGCGCACTGGTGGGGCCTGGGGTTCGCCTCTCACCTCCCCCCGCTGGGGCGCAGTTCCCCGCTAGGAAGTGGGAACCGTATGGGACAGAGAGGGGGTCAGTGCCACGAGGCCTAGAAGCCAGGACAGATGGAGCCAGGAGTCGGCCGGATGGGCGTTGAGAGCGCTGAGGAGTTGGGGCGGACGAAAGCTCGCGTTTTCCCTTAACCTTGGGCCTAGACGAGAGAGCTTCCCCCGCTGCAATGCCTGTTATCGAAAGTGTAATTACGTTTTAAATGTCCACGGACCCGAACAGTCCCGAAGGAATCCCAGGATGCATTGCAGCCCTGCCACCGGGCCGAAACTGTTGGCTGTCAATAGATCCTTAGCATTTTGTAAGGTTGTGAAGTTAACAGAGTGTCCCAAAGTTAGAGTTCTTCACTTAACGTTTAATTGTGTAGGAAATGACGTTGATCTGTGTGCCCTTTTTCTTAAGTGGGACTTGGATTCTTCCCCTTAGTTGATGACACGTTTAGAATTTTTATTGGGTTAAAAATCGTTTGCCTCATTCAGGTTGCTTGGTGTAACTCATTCTCTGTGTTCTTGTATCAGGAGTTAGTCTGTTCAGACACCTGAGCATTTGTTAAAACAATAATTCTTAGGAGTCATATGCAGTTTTGACCATGGCTAGTCGAGTGACTTTCTGTGACTTCAAGTCTTCAAAAATCTCCCTGTACTTAGGGGATGCTTAAGTGATAGCATGCTTTCAGGTACTGATTTTCTAGGAATGTCAAATGAGTGAACTTGATTCCTCTCTGAAGTTCTTTGTTGTCCTGTTTCTTGGATAGGTAGACATTGTAAAAGTGCTCTAGGAGTTTAGTTTCTTCAGAAACTGCCTGCAGTTTTCTCTCTCGAGGCAAAAAGAGAGTTTGGGGAAATGCTTTTGGGCACACAGTTGGATTTAGTTATTTTATTTACTGGTATTTCTTTTACTTGTGTAAAGCCGTTGATGTTTTCCCTTTAAACAGAAGCTTAATTTTGCTTACTCCTTTGGTCTACATAAACTCGTTCACTTACCAACTCCTAAAAGTGCCTATTTCCCCAAACCTTATCATGCAGTTTGCTCTTATCTGGCCATTTTCTTTTTTGACCCTCCCTTGTAAATCTAGAGTTACTAGTATCACTCTGACTAGACCTAGGACTCCATTTCCAGCCTATGTAGCCATCAGCCAGTCATCAAGGGATGGCAATCCTTAGAGCAGTGGTCTGGAAGGGTGGTCATTCTTGAATGAGTAGGCATTGCCTCTTATGAAGGACTGTCTTTTCTCTTCCTGATATTTATTTGCTAATTTGAAGTTTTACTGTTAATCCTTTCCTCTGTGACACTGCCAGAAGTTGGAGATGTAGAAAGTGTAGGGAAGTGGTTGTCCCTACCTTTACATGATGGTCAGTTTTTTCTTTCCTTCTTTTTTTTAATCAGAAACCTATTTTGGTGTTACTGACTCTTATTAGCTGTTTCTACAAAATGCCAGTTAATATTAAAAAAACAACAACTCATCCATCCTCTATAGGACGTCTATTTGGGAAAGAATGGATGGTCCAGAGTTAATGTGGCACTGTTGGATTGCATGTTCCAGCATAAATTCAGGCCCATAGATTATACCAGCATAAGAGCAAAGAACTATGTTTGGAAGAAGCAGGGAAAACATTGAAATGGCACTTAGGTTGAAATTTGTGAAGGGGACGCCCATAAAGTGTGCAACTATTTTTTAGTGAGGAAATCAACTGTAGGGCTACCATGTTTTCTTCTGTTATTAAGTCATAGCTAAAACTGGTGGTGGATATGTTTTTAAACTGGATACCAGGAGAGCTCTTGAAGGAGTCTAGAGACAGAGCACTATCACGAAGGACTTTTCTTTAGTTATTTATGAATGCACTGGGTCTTCTTTCCTGTGTGCGGGGCTTCTCTTGTTGTGGACCAGGGCCTGTAGGCCCGCAGGCTCAGTAGTTGTGGTGCAGGGACTTACTTGCTCCACCACTTGTGGGGTCTTCCTGGACCAGGGATTGAACCCAGGTCCCCTGCATTGGCAGGCAGATTCTTAAGCATAGGACCACCAGGGAAGCCCTAGAATTAACAGCTTTTAAAATGTACATGTGTATAATGAGTATCTTTCATTCTCCAGAAAGAAGGCTAGTTTTCTTTTTCTCTCTTCCGTTTTTTTTTTCCCCCCAGTGGTACTTGGAGCAGCCGGTAAGAGGAGATGCTTTTGCACAAAAAGTCATCCACTTTCACTGGCAGGCTGCTGGTTAATCCTTATATCCAGCTATAGGATATCCCTAGTCACAGCTTGGGATTCAGTGTTGACCTTGGATGTCTGAAAATTTAAGTACAGTTCTCTCCAGATCGAAGTAAAATGGCTAAATAATGGTCATTTAGAGTCCTTCAGATGAATGAAAATGTAGACAAGTGTTGTGTGTGCCAGAATAAACATTTTCTATAATCAAATGTACTTATTTTCAGTTCCAATTTGCACCAAGTTCAGGCTTTTTTATTGTTAAATGAGAAACAAGTTCAGCAGTGTTCATCAGGATTGCTTGGTGTCTTGGTCTGTTTGGGCTGCTATAACAAAATACTGTAGACTTGGTAGCCTGTAAACAACAGAAGTTTATTGCTCACAGTCTGGAGCCTGGAAGTCTGAGATCAGGGTGCCAGCCTGGCTGGGTGAGGGCTCTCTCTCCTCTTCTGGATAACAGACTGCTGACTGACTGCTTTCTGTGTCCTCCCAGGGCTGACGAGGCAAGGGAGTTCTCTGGGGGCCTCTTTTATAAAGGCACTAATCCCATTCATGAAGGCTCTGCCCACATGGTCTAAGGCCACCCAAAGACCCCACCCAATACCATTACTTTGGGCATTAGGATTTCAATGTAGGAATTTGGAGAGGAACACAAAATAGGCCATAGAACTTGGCCAGAGCTTCTGAAGTAATGGTATAGAGTTCTATCATCCCTCCCTCATTGCCTCTCAAATCTGCCATTGTGAAATGGATATGGAATAAAACCAGCTGCTGCTGCTGCTGCTGCTGCTGCTAAGTCGCTTCAGTCGTGTCCAACTCTGTGCGACCCTATAGATGGCAGCCTACGAGGCTCCGCCGTCCCTAGGATTCTCCAGGCAAGAATACTGGAGTGGGTTGCCATTTCCTTCTCCAGTGCATGAAAGGGAAAAGTTAAAGTGAAGTCGCTCAGTCGTGTCCGACTCTTAGCGACCCCATGGACTATAGCCTACCAGGCTCCTCCGTCCATGGGATTTTCCAGGCAAGAGTACTGGAGTGGGGTGCCATTGCCTTCTCCGAATAAAACCAGCAGTCCTTAGTAAATCCTTGTCGTTGTTTAGTCACTAAATCATGTCCAACTCTTTGCGACCCTGTGGACTGTAGCCTGCCAGGCTCCTCTATCCATGGGATTTCCCAGGCAAGAATACTGGAGCGGGTTGCCATTTCTTTCTCCAGGGAATCCAAGAACAAATCCATGTCTCCTGAATTGGCAGGCGGATTCTTTACCGCTGATCCACTAGGGAAGCCAGTTAGTCCTTAGAAGGGGATTAAGTCATTTGGTGGATGCTGTTATTCACTGAATTTTCCCAAAGGTGACCTCTTCTGGGCCACCTGAGTAGAGAAGATACAGACTCAAAGTAACAGTCATTTTGTCCTGAAGGGCTCTTATACTTTTTTATGTTAAAGAATACAAGTTGACTGATAGTTAAGTTTAAAGAGATGGTAGATATGGTTGCCCCGAGACATTTTTCTTGTGACTGAATGCCTGCAGTAACAATTCTAATAGAAAGGACTTTTCAGATGAGATAGTGAATTGGTTAAGTGGGCTGAGGAGATCAGGGAAAGTATTGTTCCTGGAGTATTATTTCTTTTCCTACCCAGCCATACTGATTATTAGAGATCATTCAATTTTGGCTCGCGTTTCATGATTTTACATGTGGAGTGACTCAGATGTGGGGGTTCAGGGAACAAGTGAGGGCATCCACTAGGGCTGCTCCATGTTGAGCAGCTGTTGCAACTGTTAGAAACTTTGTTTGGGAATAAATTTTATTTTTTATTTATTTGGCCACATTGCCGCATGTGGGATCTTAGTTCCCCCTGCAGTGGAAGCATCGAGTCCTGACCTCTGCACTGCCAGGGAATTCCCATGGGAATTTTAGAGCAGGTTTTATTCACTGCTTTTTTTTTTTTCTTTTGTTTATTTTTTGCTTTTTTTCTGGAATTGTACTGCATGAAAAGGTAATGAAAACATATCATGGTGTGTTGGGAAATATAGAGAACAGATTTTAAGCCTTGTTTTGTTTGCTGGGGAGGAAATGTCTTAAAGTGTTAAAACAGTGTTGTCTTTCTGATTGGAGAGGAAGGAATGAAAAAGAGATTTGATCATCTTTCCTGGTGAGTTAGCTGTATTGGAATGGAATTTTTCGAGATGTGAATCCCTGGTTTTGCTCAGGTATGTATATGGCAGTTAATGAACAGACACTGCCTGCCTGCAGAAAGCAGGATGCTGTGCTAGGCACTCAAAGTCATACCACCAAGATGGATAACTGATTCTCAAGGAGTCCAGAAAGGGATCAGATACCCAGTCTACTCTAATGGAAGACCCTTCATGGTAAGAGGGCCATACACAGAGTGCAGAGAGGGGGCTTTCAAAGCTGAGAAGCACTGTTCACAGGTTTCCTTATATAAATAATTTCAGTCATGTCACCCTAATCATAAAACCACAGATCTGTTTTCTACTAAGTGTCCCCTGTGAATATCCAAGGTATAATTAACATAAAATTCACCTTTCTTGTGTTTCTGTACTTCAAGTTTGCTAGGAATTTGCTAGAGTACCAGTCATCTTTACTTGTAAGTAAGTGTTGGTCGCTCAGTCGTGTCCGACTCTTTTCGATCCCATTGACCGTAGCCTGCCTGGCTCCTCCATCCATGGGATTTTACCAGGCTAGAATACTGGAGTGGGTTGCCAGTCCCTTCTCCAGGGGATCTTCCAGATCCAGGTATCAAACCTGGGTCTCCTGTATTGTAGGCAGGCGCTTTACCATGTGAGTTACCATATCAAACATCGGTGAGTTACTGTGATTCTGGCTCCTTATTTAGAATTTCACCATTCAATTAACAGTTCTTAAAATTTTGGGAGAAGCCAGATTTTGGCTACTTGGTTGTTCTGAGGTCCTCAGACTCCTTTTTTAGCTGTCAGTTTATGGTTCATACCAAAGCTTCTTAAGAGTTTTATTCCTGCTTTTGGTAGATTTTAACGAAGTGCGGCTGGGCTACAGATGTGTTGTTGGTTTTTTCATAAGTGACTTGGTTCTAAGGAAGGGTAGTTATTACATTACTATTCCAAGTTAAAACAATCCCCATCATACTCTCCTTCCTAGGTGAGAGGAACACTTAGCAAGGATTTTTTGAGCTAGCCTTGTCTGAGAGTGGTCAAACCAAATTCCAGACCACATTCTAAGTAACTGTATTTCTCTTCACTTGAAATAAAAAACTATACCTTAGCAAACTACTATGTATAAAATAAACTACAAGGATATATTGTACAGCATAGAGAATTCAGCCAATGTTTTACAATAATTATAGAGTATAACCTTTAAAAATTGGAATCACAAAAAAATAATTAAAAAAAAATTGTGAATCACTGTGTTGTACATCCAAACAACTATCCCTCAATTTATTTAAAAAAGTACATACCTTAGAATGTCATTGGGTTGACTGTTTCTGTAGAACTACAGTAGGAGTTCTTATAGTACTACTAAGCAGTCTGTGTCCATCTCCTTTGTGTTTGGTTTCACATGGATGGTATTCTGTTATCTTTGTACTTTTTTGTGGTATCTGAAATTAAATATCTCATTCTTTTTGCAGCAGATAGTATATAAATTTTAAAGACTATCTTTTAGCATTGTTTGAAAAATAGAGTAGAACTTTAGTTACTCAACAGAAAAGCCTGATCAGGTTGATATTGCTTTAGTGACTGAGTAAATAGGTTCTTTAGAATGTTAGGCGGAGGAGGTGATGGCACCCCACTCCAGTACTCTTGCCTGGAAAATCCCATGGACGGAGGAGCCTGGTAGGCTGCAGTCCAGGGGTTCTCGAAGAGTCGGACACAACTGAGCGACTTCACTTTCACTTTTCACTTTCATGCATTGGAGAAGGAAATGGCAACCCACTCCAGTGTTCTTGCCTGGAGAATCCCAGGGACGGGGGAGCCTGGTGGGCTGCCATCTATGGGGTCACACAGAGTCGGTTACGACAGAAGCGACTTAGCAGCAGCAGAACGTTAGGACCAGAGATGACCTGGCAGTAATAATAAGAGATGCTGAGTGAATGCCTAAGGTCACTCACAGATTTAAGGACACAGTTGAGTCTAGAATCCAAATTTGCCAGTTGCTAATTTAGTGCTCTCCACCACACCATGCTGTTTAATAATGGCAAAAAAAAGAGCATGCCCAGAGCTAATTACAACAACCAGCATGGATCTTCTGAGAGAGTGGCCCTGGAATTTGCCTTTCTTATATTTCATTCTTAAAAGTTTTTACAATCATTATGGGACATTGAAGTGCTTATTGTAATAATAAATTTATTGAGCAGTTACCACTTGGTTAAAATGCCCTTAACAACCTCTTGAGGTATAGATACTGATGACCTATTTTTGCAGATAAGAAAATTAAGTTTCAGAGAAGCTAAATAAATAGGGGAGGTGACATCCATGAATAAATGGAGGAGTTGGGATTAGAACCTGGATCTGACTTCAAAGCTTATCTTAGTAATAATAATTCCATTAGTTGTTTCCTTGTAACTGGAAGTTAAACGATCTTTTGACTGAGACACTTTTTCAAAAACTGGGCTTATGAGTTTGTGCACCATGGCACTGTCTCCATGTTCTTTCTCAGTAGTAGCTGGTACATTGTCATAGTAGGCAATGCTCTGTTTTAAATTTTTATTATTTTATTTTTTGGCTGTGCTGGGTCTTTGTTACTGTGCAGGCTTTTCTCTAGTTGTGAGTGGAGGCTACTCCCTAGTTGCAGTTCAGGCTTCTGATTGCAGTGGCTTCTCTTATGGCTCACGAGCTTCAGCAGTTGCAGCAAACAGGCTCAGTAGTTGTGGAGTGCATGGGCTTACTTGCCAAGATCAGCGAGCAAACCTGTGTCTCCTGCATTGGCAGGCGAATTCCTTACCACTGAGCCACCAGTGAAGCCCCGCAATGCTCTAATTTAAAGTAACATTTTGAAATTATTTCTTAATACATTTTAGGAAATGATGTAAAATAAACAGCTGTGATCACCATTATCTGTAACATTGTGCCTTTTTATTTTTAGAGGGTTAGGTAGTTAAGGCAAAACCAATGACCCTTGTACATGTTCTGCAGGCTTTTCTTTCTGATGTCTGCCTTTACTATTTTCCAGTGTTGTCTGGGAGAAAATGCCTCAGCTTTTGTGAGACTATGTGGTTACCTGTGTGCCAGAGAATTTTAGTTCCTTACTCAAACTGTTAACATCTCTTGGATATTGTTTCTCTAACTCCCTTAGAAAATTGGCACACATAAAATTGTTCTGAACCCTACTGCTGAAGTTAATTCAGTAAAAATTAAGTGTGTATTTATTCTATACAGTACACTGTGCCAACCTGTGGAGACAAAGTAGAGAAAAAAGTCTCCATGTTTCAGAAAACCAGTCATTCTAGAAGTCTATAATTTCCTAAGGAACAAGAACTAAGCTGTGTGTGTGGGTGGATCTATAATTGAAAGAGGGTCATATCTTAGAGGAGTCAAGAAGCCAGCTCATTAGCCCTTCAGGTGGAGAGTGGTTGGAGAATAGGGCAAAGTGGAAAACCAGATAAGGCAAGTTCATAGGGCAACTGAGGTGACTCCTTCAGAGGAGCCAGAACTGGGCACATGTGGGTGTTTAATTTTAAAACTAAAATCTAAAATTCAGTTCCTCAGCCACAGTAGCTACCCTTCAAGTGCTTAATAGCCACATGTGGCTAGTGACTATCATCACAGCACAGATATTTCTATCATTGTAGAAACTCAGATAGAATCGTCACACTATTTCTCAGATCCATGCAGTGTAGGACACGTGTTACTTCTGTGACAGCACTGAAGTTGTTTTTATTTTTCTTTAATGAACACAACATTTAGCTAACAGGAGTAAGATATTTTAGTTAAGATGGCTATTTTAAATAGCTGTTTTAGTGTGTTAAGGGGATTAGAGACTGGTTTTATACCTAAATCAGTGCTAATTTAACTTGCTGATTTATGAAATAGATGGATTAAGCACTTTTTGAGAAATGGTCATCGTTTATGTTTAAAATATATAGCTTAAATTAAAACATGGCTTTCATTCCCTGCCACATGTATGGTCTTGACTAACTTGTGCTGTCCTTACTATAAGCTGGCAAAATAGGAGTTGCCATGTTGAAGTCCTTTGATCCATGATCGTATCTTTACATTTTTTTATATTAAAAAAAAATCTGTATAACATAAAATTAACCATTTTAGAGTGAACAATTCATGGCATTTAAAACATTCTCAGTGTTGTAAGGAGAAGGCAATGGCACCCCACTCCAGTACTCTTGCCTGGAAAATCCCATGGACGGAGGAGCCTGGTAGGCTGCAGTCCATGGGGTCGGGAAGAGTTGGACACAACTGAGCGACTTCACTTTCACTTTTCACTTTCATGCATTGGAGAAGGAAATGGCAACCCACTCCAGTGTTCTTGCCTGGAGAATCCCAGGGACGGGGGAGCCTGGTGGGTTGCCGTCTATGGGGTCACATAGAGTCGGACACGACAGAAGCGACTTAGCAGCAGCAGCAGTGTTGTAAAAACTATCACCTCTGTCTAGTTCCAAAGCATTTTCGCCCCCCCTTCCCCTTCCCCTTTCCTTCCAGCTTCTGATAACCACCAGTCTGCTTTCTGCCTCTCTGGATTTACCTATTCTGAATATTTCATAGAAGTGGAGTGGTATAACATGTGACCTTTTGTGACTAGCATATTTCACCATGATCATATTTAACTAGCAGTTTTAAGACCCAGATTATCATCTGTGTTAAAACACAGGCAGTATTGTTGCCTGGCTGTCTTTTGGTAAAATCTTGTTTTAAAAATTGTAGTAATTTCACCACAATTATTAGTTTCTCCTTTTAACTTAGGGTATGGCAGTTTTAATCACTTGTACACTCTGATAACTTTCCTACTCTATTAGAATTATTCCTTCAAATACTCTATAAGAATGTGTGTCTGAACATGGAGATACCATTGGAATAATGAAACCATAATTTCATTCCTTGGGAGGTTTTTCTTCTCTTTCACTGATAGGTATGAACTGTGCAAGACTTGAGAAATCAAGCGCTAATAATCCTGTTTGCTAACCATGAACAAATGACTTTGGGTCTAGTAGAATTCTAAGCCCAGGATTAATAATAGCCAGTAAAATCTGGATGTGATGTGCATTGTGAATAAGACCAGAGTAAAATGAACAAGAAGGGCTTGCATGAATGTGTAAAGCCTGGGTACAACCATATTGAGAAGCTTAAATTTAAGGAACATTTTGTTATATGTGATTTTTCTGCTTCATTAATTCCAAAAACATCAGTTTGCAAATGTCACTAGCATTACCAATAAGTTTATAACGTCTTCTGTGGTCTGAATGCATATCATTAGGTGTATATTAAGCACTTAATTGGTTTTGGTACTTTGTCTCTAAGCTTTATAAACTTAAGACAAATATTCAATAAAAGTAAGATACCTTGAAAAATAAAACCATGAACAGATTTTGCATTATGCACCCATGGGGGTGAACTTATGACTGATGTCACTGTCAGGAGAAGTGCCTTACAGCCTAATGCATATGTTGTGTATTTGTAAGTTGGTTCTAGAACTAGGTGGTCAGATGTATGTACTACTTCATTTTATAAAGCTCACTTGCAGTTTGGGTTATCTTACTAAGTGACAGGAGAGTCTACTATACCAGTTATCTCAGTCTTTTCCTGCCTTAGAATATATGTACATCATCTTTTACTCAGTTCACTTTTTCTGAGTGATTTTCAACAGGGGCCATCTGAGGAAGGGCAGGATGGGACTTATATAACTTGAAAAGCCTACTTGAGTCTGATACGTCTGAATGTTAGATGGTAGTTGTCTATTTCATAGGGTTTTCAGGGGAATTAGAGGAGACAGCAGTTAGCACATAAGGGCTCAAAAAAGGTTAATTGGAATGAGGGTAATTTGCCACCAACTCCCTCCCTACCTCCAGCACTATATGGATCGGTGAGTGCTTCTTAATCCCTGTCTAGACCATAATAGACACTCAGTACATGTTAGCTGATAGAATTGATACTCAGTCCATGTTAGGAGGTAGAGACTCATTTGTTGAATAGCTAGGTGCCATGAGTTATTTGATAACTAAACAAATTATTCTTTCATTTAATCCTGTCTGGCAGATGTCATGTCATCTTCATGACTCCAGTGAAATAATTGTATCTGAAAACTAACAAATGACAAGCCAGAATTTCAAGCCAGGAATCAGCTCAGGTCTGTCCTTTTGCCACCTCTTCCATCCCTAGGGTGGCATATGAACTTGATTTCATTTAGCACTGCCTTTTTCTGAAAATTGAGTAAGTTTTCTTTATCTTACCTATAAACTTTTCTTAATAGGAAAACCAAAAAAAAAAAAAAATCTATATTATATCTGAAGTACAATTCCTTTTACTTTGTGGACTGAGTTCAAAGGATTTTTCCCCCCAGTTCCTGTTAAAATATACCCTGCTAATCACATAGGGTGGGGTCATCTTAGACTTTTCATTCTTCCTCCCTGCTCCTGTCAGATCTTTGCTCCCTTTATCTTTGCACTGAACTCCTTCTCTGGTTGTACCACTCATTTGTTCTGATGGCATACTTTCTTGTAAGTAGGGTTGTTGGTCTTTCTGACTTGTAGTGTCTTTACCTCTCTGGTTCATCTGTGTACTACCATAGAATGATCTCCCTAAGTCACACTTGGCATGTCACTTCCTTCCTCAAAAAAAATCAGTTGCCCTTGACCTTTCAGGGACAGGAATTTCTTTCTTTCCTTCTTTTCTTTTGGCCATGCCATGTGGCTTGTGGAGTCTCAGTTCCTTGAGCAGAGACTGAACCCAGGGCTATGGCAGTGAAAGCCTGGAATCCTAGTAGGCCCCAAGGGAACTCTCAGCAATTACTTTCTTTAGCACTTCATGTTACTGGAGATTGGGCCCCAAGCTTTTTGTTGACTTACGGGTGTTAATACTTCCTAGGCACTGATTTTATGAGATTCATGTGCTGCCTACTGTGCTAAGGAGGCAGATTGGACACTGATTTTAAATGTGAGTCTTGCAGGTTAAGAATTCACTGTTCTTTATTGGTGTGCAGGATTCATGTGACTTCAAA
Organism: Giraffa tippelskirchi; assembly: GCF_054371585.1. Classification (NCBI taxonomy): domain Eukaryota; kingdom Metazoa; phylum Chordata; class Mammalia; order Artiodactyla; family Giraffidae; genus Giraffa; species Giraffa tippelskirchi. The sequence goes on from NC_137287.1 coordinate 30,810,590, forward strand.
TTCTCTGATGTCTTTTTGCCTCTTGTAGATTCTTTAAAGCAAGAGTACTTACTATAAAAAATAAACGTATGGATTGGGGTATTAGTGTATATTTCACATACATCTCTTCCAGTGGTGTCATAAAGTTTGTAATGTGATAGTTGTGAAAACTGGGTTATTGCTTGACCTTAGAATTCTAATATAGGACAAAACTAGCATCATTATAACCACTTGTTCTGAGATGATGTAAGGGCCTGGATGCATTCCAGAGACTATATATGAATGTCCTTTTCATTTTATTGGTATCGAATAGAATTTATTTAAGGATCTTGATGGTAACATGTATTATAGAATCTTAACAAGGACTAATCATTGCTTCTTGGGCTAGAGAATCTAGAGTAGTAATGTATATTTGTTGAGTAAAATCTAATTTTATCTGTGCTGGGCTGTAGGTTACTTTTACAGTATCTGTAAAGGAAACGTTTATGAAGTAGAGTCAGAGAATAAACATGCTTTTGTGAATGCATTTCAATTACTGAAAATGTTTTAAAATTGGCTGTAATTGGTAGATTTTTTTTTTTAGGTTAAACAGATTTGTAATTTGAAAGCCTGGGTTAGTTGTCATTGTTCTGAATTATTGAGGTTTTTGTTTTGTTATTGAACTTTTGTTTTTCCTGTTTCTTAAAAGATAAGTAAAATGGATGTATAGGTCTCAATTTTTAATAGAGCTTATTTCTGTTAAACAGCACCTGTGGAATCTTCTCAAGAGGAACAGTCATTGTTGTGTGAAGGTAATTTTCTATGATGTGACTCTTTGAACAACTAATTGAGAAAGCATTAAATTGTCTGTGGTATGTAAATCTAGATACTATTTTGTAAATATATATTGTATCTCAATTTCTTGTCTAGGTTCAAATTCAGCTGTTAGCATGGAACTTTCAGAACCTATTGGTAAGAAAATTTCTGACCATATTAATACAGTAATATGAAACTCTTTCAGTCTCAAGATTTAAGGTGCAAATGTAAGTGTTATGATAATATAATGCCTACATTTAAAACTACATTGAAAATTGAGTCTTTGCCATTAGGATTTAGCAAGCAGAGCTAATGGGGCATTAAAACTGCCATGATAAATTTAGTGATGGCAAATATAAAATAATCAAATGGAGGAAATGCTAAATCAGTTTGAATAGGTGTATTTAATTTACGTTTGTGAAAATTTTCTTCCTTTTTGTAACTTTCTTACCCTTAAGGGTTTCATATTCCCAAGGTGTTTAATAACATTGATACCCAAGTTCTACTACTTCCAAAGGAAAAAGAGAAATCTAAATCTTTTCGCACTTTATTGTATTCTGATTTTGAACTTCCCCTTTTCTACTGGACATCTTGATGCCAGAATAATTGAGCTGTTAGGAGTGTTAGATGTCCTGCTCATATTTTGTTCGTCCTTATGAAGATGAAGCTCCATTAAAATAGTCTCTCCTAGTCTGAGTCAGAGCTCTGATGTCACCTGTGAGGCCAGCTTGTCTGTTTCTGTTATGAAAGATTTTCTTGCTTGTGTGTCACTAGATGTTAGGATATGGAACTGAATATGTTCTGTTCTGTTCTGTTTGTTGTTTAAAAGCATCTGTGTTTTAATGCATAGATAGATGATAAATCTTTTTCAGACTACTACACTAAAATATTTTATTTCAGTAGAAAATGGGGAGACAGAGATGTCCCCAGAAGAATCATGGGAGCACAAAGAAGAAATAAGTGAAGCAGAGCCAGATGGTGGTTCCTTGGGAGATGGGAGGCCCACAGAGGAAAGTGCCCAGGAAATGATGGAGGAGGAAGAGGAAATACCAAAACCTAAATCTGTGGTTGCACCGCCAGGTGCTCCTAAGAAAGAACATGTAAATGTAGTATTCATTGGACATGTAGGTAAGTTGTACTTGTAGCAATGATAAGAAATGACCAAAGTTATTGAATCCATCAGACAGAGAACATCTTATTTAGCTACTTGAAGTATTTAGTGAAACTAAACTAAATTAATATAAAATGTCTTGATTTTTAACCCAGTGGATTTTTTACCTGGCAGAACACTGCCAGCAGTGTATTCTTGGAAGTTGTGGTGGCATGGTAGCTGGAAGAAAATAAGTATATTTGTATGTGATACATAATTGGTCTGTAAGCCACTGGTGATAGCTCAGCATGTTATAACATCTGTTAGTTAATATTTTTTTTTTAAGACTATTTTTTTGTGTGAGAAGAAAAATAACAGAATTATGTGCCCCTTTTTCTTTCCTTTCTCTTATCTCTGCCTTCTCTTGAATTTGATGATACACCATTCTGCTTTTTTTTTAGTAGCAAGAACTCCTTTGAAATTTGTAAAGGAACACCTATATTGGCTAAAAGTGCAAAGCAGACTACCTAAATGTAGTTCAGGGGTCTTTGGCTACTTTTGTTCTCCTTCTGAGGCTCCCCTTGGGTAATTCATATTATCAGTAAGTAGTCCTAAGTCACTATAGAGCTGCAAGGGGGGTCTTAGATTCAAGGAGAGAAGGTAACCAGAACTTCTGACCCAGATTCTATTCTTTGCAGTCGCTTTTGCAAGCTGTAATTAGGTATGTTAAATGGGCCTTTGGTTGTGTTCCTATATAGTCCTTGTGTTTTGGTTTGACTACACCTGTGGTTTGCCTGTTGTTGATCATGTTGTTACTTTTAGATGCTGGCAAGTCAACCATTGGAGGACAAATAATGTAAGTATATTTTTTGTTAAATACCTTTTGTTATCACTGTAAGACTCTCATGAAATCTTAATTAAATGTATTTCTAAAAGCTGTCTTGTAGATTTGTTAATAAAAAGTAATATAGAACCCTAGATAATAAGAAATTTTACTTTGTTTTATATATAATTTAATTAAAACATCTTTTTAATCTCTCCTAAAGTAGACTCATTTCTTTAAGCTGTTATCTTAAAAGATAACAGAGGGTCTAGAGGGCATATCTTCATTGTCTTGCTTTGTTAAGTAATCTTAATCAGTAAATTTGCCAGTTACTGCTGAAAATTTCTACAACAGACCCTAAAGCAGGCTGTTATACAGGAATTCTTACCTAAGACTCTGTGGAAAGAAGTGGCAGGCCCATTTGATGTTGTGTTTTAGGAGAGTGTATATTTTTTGATTATGGGCTGGAATTTTCATTGATGTTTCACAAAGATTCTATACCAAAATGGTTAGAAATATGCACTATAGATGACTATTGAGAACACCCAGAGACAGAAGCTTAGAACAGGATTTGATTTGGATAGAGTCAAGGGAAGCAGCTAGGTATTACTAAGGAATTATTTAAGAATTACAATCTCATTTTGACTAGTATGTTTTAAATATTAAATAGTAAGATTTAATTGCTTAGATAACACTTAGAATTCCTTTCTTTTGTGGTAGTATTTACACTTGCTGTTTTAAAAAGACATTTATTTTGAAATAATTTTAGACTTAGAGAAAGGTTCCAAAAACAGTAGTGGAATTGTTAAGACAATTTTATTCAGCCTATCTTAATGTTAACATACTAAATAACCATTGTATAGTCATCCCAATACAAACTGACTAACTAAACTACAGATCTCATTTGAATTTCACCAGTTTTTCAACCAGTATCATTTTTTCTGTTCTAGAATTCCACATTACACTTACTTGTTATGTCTCTTTATTCTCCTCCAACGTGTGACAGCATGATCATGTTGATCATGTCTTTCATGACCTTCATAATTTGAAGAGTGCTGTTTGGTTATTTTATCAGATGTTCTTCGGTTTGGGTTTGACGATGTTAATAATTAGATTGAGGGTGTGCATTTTGGAAAAGAATATCTCAAGGTATGTTGTGCTCATATGAGAGCGCAGATGATCGCAATATTCAGTATGTTTTATCTATTACTGGTGATAATAGCCATGATTACTTGGTTAAGGTGTCCGCTGCCAGAATTCAGCACTGTCAAGTTATTTTTTTCCCATTACCTTGGGGGAGGTAATCTGAGACTGTAAATGTCTTTTCCACTGAAATTTTCCATGATTTCAGCATCTACCCCAGTGGCACTTGTACTTTAAAGTAGCTTTTTTATGGAGTTCAGATTCCCTTCGAGAGCTTTAAAGATTTCCTAACTTCACAACTGAGCAATTCATGAGTAATTAAATGTTTGTTTCTCTTTTCTTTCAATGTTTTCAGGTATTTGACTGGAATGGTTGACAAACGGACACTTGAGAAATATGAAAGAGAAGCTAAAGAAAAAAACAGAGAAACTTGGTAAACTTTTATGACACTATAAGTTACTTTTCAGGAAACTACTTATTTAATGCTTTTGTAGTCTACTGGACTCTGATGCTGGGAGGGATTGGGGGCAGGAGGAGAAGGGGACGACAGAGGATGAGATGGTTGGATGGCATCACCAACTCGATGGACATGGGTTTGGGTAAACTCCAGGAGTTGGTGATGGACAGGGAGGCCTGGCAGGCTGCGATTCATGGGGTCGCAAATAGTCGGACATGACTGAGCAACTGAACTGAACTGAACATGTAAATTCACGAGAGGAGACTTGTGGGATAAATTATAAAGCATCTATTTAATTGAGACACTACCTGGCCACAAAATTTCATTCACAGAATTTATAATAATCAGGAACAGATGTTACAGTGGAATTTGGGAAGAAAGCAGATAACATAATAGTACGTAAGGGTATGATCATTATGTGAGTAAACAGTTGAAAGAAAAAAGAATAATATATTGGCAGTAGTTGCCTTTGCATGGAGAAAGGGTCAGCTGTTTTCTTCTTTCTAACCTTATCTTAGTTTTTTCTTAAGTTAACAAGCTTTATCTCAATAGGACATTGGTGGTCTTTTTTTTTTTTAATTGTATTTCTGTGTTAAGGGGAAAAGTTCCTAATCAATATAATACTAAAAAATGGATTACTTATAATGAAATACAGATGATGTGATGAGGTAATCTAAATTAACACTGTTATGGGTGGTTTGAATTTATTTATGTAATTTTTATATGGCAATGAAATATCAAAATAATTTTTAGCAAGTAACCATTGTTCCCAAATGGCAGGTTAGTGGCCTTCACTTTTGAAAGGTACCCTTAGACAGCCTTATTTGTATTATACCTTGTGCTAGATGATTTTTAAAATGAAATATAAAGGAACTCATTACTTAACTCATAGTGATATTGGCATTGGTACTAAATAGTCTTTCTTTGTATGTTGTCATCTTGTTACTATACATAATATTTGCTTACAGAATGTATAATTGACACTGGATGTATATAAAAGCTCTTGAGTGTCTGAATCAGAAGAATTTAAGTTTTAGTTATTTAACTTTTATTTCAACCTAGTCCTGTTCATAATTTAAATGTATGTTGAACATAAAATTCTTCTACCATTAATTACACATTTAATGGTAGAAGAATATTTTTAAAACTCATGTTCTTACCAGTATTCTTATTTTAAAATTATTTCAGGTACTTATCTTGGGCCTTAGACACAAATCAGGAAGAAAGAGACAAGGGTAAAACAGTAGAAGTGGGTCGTGCCTATTTTGAAACGGAAAAGAAACATTTTACAATTCTAGATGCCCCTGGCCACAAGAGTTTTGTCCCAAATATGATTGGTGGTGCTTCTCAAGCTGATTTGGCTGTACTGGTAAGGAAAGATGTTTCCAATTCATCCCTGTATTTGTTAGCAGCCCAACTGTAAAATGTAAACACTTGGATTTACCTTCTAAAAGCTAGAATTTAGATTACAGTGAACTATAAAATATACAAAGTCACAATTTTCACTTTGTTTCACTAATCTGCCCAAGAAATCTTCATAATTTGATTTACTTATGAAAATGTTTCTGCTTTTCTCTACCATTGCTATTATCTCTTTCTGTGTCAGAAATTAGTGTCCACTGACGGCTAAACCTAATCCATTTTGTACTCAATCCTATGGGTACAAAAACGACTAAAAAATTATCTGTTTAAGATTTTCAGTCATTTTGCAACTTGGGGGTAGTTATTGTACTAGCACTAAATCACATATATGTTTGAAATGTAAAATATAAAGGTGTACTAGATTTTGGAGAATTGGGGATGAGAAGAAACATACCAAAATTTTAAAGTATTTAGACACTGTGACATTCAAAAGTATATATATGCTCAGACGATAAAAGAATCTACCTCCAATGCAGGAGACCCAGGTTCAATGCTTGGGTCAGGAAAATCCCCTGGAGAAGGCAGCCCACTCCAGTATTTTTGCCTGCAGAATCCTGTGGACAGAGGAGCCTGTCAGGCTATAGTCTATGGGGTCACAAAGAGTTGGACACACTGAATGACTAACTCACTCACTTCTATTTTCTTGCAAGATGCTTCTGATAAAACTGAAAAATATTGTATTGCTAGAAGAGTGTACTTGAATGTTTAAGAATAAACTACTGATTTCTTGAAACAGGTAATCTCTGCCAGGAAAGGAGAGTTTGAAACTGGATTTGAAAAAGGAGGACAGACAAGAGAACATGCAATGTTGGCAAAGACAGCAGGTGTAAAACACTTAATTGTGCTTATTAATAAGATGGATGATCCAACAGTAAATTGGAGCAATGAGAGGTAAGCTTGGATGTCTTATTGTTTTTTCATAGACACTTTGTTTAATGTTGAAACTGTAGAGGTCAGTTGCTTTACATTATAATTGAGTTATTTATAAATATTAACAGATATGAAGAATGTAAAGAGAAACTGGTGCCATTTTTGAAAAAAGTTGGCTTCAATCCCAAAAAGGACATTCACTTCATGCCATGCTCAGGACTGACAGGAGCAAATCTTAAGGAGCAATCAGATTTCTGTCCTTGGTACATGTAAGTAACCCTTTTTAAAGTTTATGTCTTATTAAGTAATTTTTAATTAATTTTTTGGCCACATGGCATGTGGGATCTTATTCCCTGACTAGGGATCGAATCCGTGGCCCCTGGATCACTAGGGAAGGCCCAGTGTGTGTATATGTGTTAGTTGCTCAGTCGTGTCTGACTCTTTACGACCCCATGGACCGTAGCCCACCAGGCTCCTCTGTCCATGGGATTCTCCAGGCAAGAATACTGGAGTGGGTAACCTTTCCCTTCTCCAGGGGATCTTCCCCACCCAGGGACCAAACCAGGGTCTCCTGCATTGCAGGCAGATTCTTCATGGGTTGAGCTACCCAGGAAGCCCAGTAATTTAACAAAATATTGAGTGTAACCTTGGCTTTAAAAATGCCATGACCTTTGTCTTTTAACTGGGTTTTCTTTTTGTTACTGAGTTGTTAGAGTACTTTATGCACTGGGTACATTTCCCTTATCAGAGACATGATTTGCAAGCGTTTTCTCCCATTCTGTGGACTATCTTTTTACTTTCTTCATAGTGTCCTTTGAAGTACAAAAAGGTCTTAATTTTGATGAAGTCTTGTTTATTTTTTCTCTTAATTGTGCTTTTGGTGTCATGCCTAGGGAATTGTTGCCCAGTCCAGTCATAAAGAGTTAGACCTGTTATTTTCATTTAAGCCTATTGAAGCTCTTAGGTGTGTGTTTCATTTTGGATTAATTTTTTATAAGGTAAAGTCTTGAATACTTCAGCTTTTTGAATATTTAAATTGGGAAGTGTGTCTTTGACTTTTATTCCCCAACCCCACCCCCAGAATATTGTGCCTTTTTGGGTCCCTTGAATTTCCATATGAACATTAGGATCAGCTGGTCAAATTTCTGCAAAAAGGCAGTGGGACTTTAATAAGAACTGAACTGAATTTGTAGATCAGTTTGGGGGGAACGTTGTGATCTTGGCAATATTAAACCTCCCAATTCACATACTGTAGTTTTAAAGGGAAAATTATAGAATCTTGATTTCAGAGCTGGAAAAAGTCCATAAAAAGTTATATAGAGTGGATTCAATTTATTACAACGTGGGTTATTTGCCGTTAAATATTTTTATAAGTTTACAGGGAAACTTTTTCATTATATTGGTCTATTTTGTTATTTGTTAGAAAACGTTTCTGAGGAATAAGTGAAATGAACTAGATAAAGTTAGAGCCATGTAATGTCTTAAAATTTTAACATTTATGTTGTCTCTTTAATTTTATTATATTCACAGTGGATTACCATTTATTCCGTATCTGGATAATTTGCCAAACTTCAATAGATCAGTTGATGGACCAATCAGGCTGCCAATTGTGGATAAGTACAAGGTACCCAAAATGTTCAAGAAATTAGGTTTTATGGGAGGTGACAAATTATTTTGTCTTCTGTTTTAAACTATGAAATAACTTTAATAATTAACAACATAACACAGGTATCTCTTTAATAAACATTATGTTATTCAGTGATATAGATAGACCATAATTTAATCGTCAGCTTGGTTTATTTTGGCTGTTTTTCTTTCAGCCAGTGATCATTTTTTGGTGAGATTCTTATAAGTAAAACTGTTGAAAGAGTTTGTACATTAAAGTTGATAGATACTGACAAATAGCCTTCCAAAATAATTTACACACTAATTTACATGACCACCAGCAGTATATGAACTTGTTTACCATAACCTAACCAACACTGGATGTTAGTCTTTAAAAAATAAGCTTCAATAAAGAAAAAAATAATAAGCTTCACTATTTTTAACTATGTTTTCAGCTTCATTTTTTTAAGTACTGCACTATCAATATGTAGTATTTTGCTTTTTTTCAAATACATCATTATTTCATTAGCTTCATGCTAAATTTCTTGAACATGTAGTTTTTAAATAGGGAACATCTCAGACAGTTTTGAGAGACCCTCAATTTGAACAAGAAATTTAGATCTTCAAACGTAAAATTCTGTCTCCTGCAGTGTGTTTTCTTTTTAAATCCTAGGTATACTTATTTATTAGTATTATATATATATATGCTTTTGACACAGAGTATTTGTTGCCTGTGTCTAAGATTAATCCTAAACATTCTACCACTTGAGCTAAAGATTTTCTTTTCTGAACAAGCCTTGCAAGATTTCACTTTGGGTTGTTGAACTCCTGTATAGTAGTAACAGAAGTCTGACATTTGGTTTTTTATTTTAAATTTAAATAGGATATGGGCACTGTGGTCCTGGGAAAGCTGGAATCAGGATCTATTTGTAAAGGCCAGCAGCTTGTGATGATGCCAAACAAGGTAAGAATTAATAATGCTCTTGTTCATTTAAATTTTCTCTTGAAAATATTAATAAGGAATCATAACTTTTCAATCTTAGGGATTTCATTAAAAGAAACCATTTTTTAAATCCAGCATTGGTGGTGGTGGTGGTTTTGTCGCTAAGTTGTGTCCAATTCTTGCGACCCCATGAACTTGCGACCCCATGAACTGTAGCCCACCGGGCTCCTCTTTCCATGGGATTCTCCAGGCAAGAATACTGGAGTGGGTTGCCATTTCCTTCTCCAGGGTATCTTCCCAACCCAGGGATCGAACCCAGATCTCCTGCATTGCAGGCAGATTCTTGACCGACTGAGCTATGCAGAGCTAGTTAATGTCAAGTGCAAAATTTAATCAAGAATATGTGGCATTATTTATTGACAAATGGAGAAGGGACAGTATTAGCACCATGTCAGAGTTAAAAGGTACGTTGTCATGAGAGCTTCAATTCGTTATTTTATAGGAAGTAAATAGAGACCTGAAGTGGTTAAGTGATTTGCTTCTGTTAACATTCTAGATTAGTAAGTGAGCCATGGATGAAAACTCAGGTTTAACATTGATATAATTAGCTGTATTTTTTGTACATAGTAGTTATGTTGGATACTATAAAATGTGTATGCTCCTAATTTATTTGGGGAGAAAGGGATTTTTTTTTTTAATCATAAATGGGTCTTTTCTTGACTCTTACTACCTTATTGTAGTTTCTTCCTTATAGGAGAGGGTTTCATTAAATAACATGAAAAAATCTCAATGAACTATATTCCTTTGTGTTATTTCTGACTAGTCAGTTGCTGGTAATTGCAGATGACCTGTTACTAAGAAACTGTTACCTGTTTTCCAGAGGACTTCTCTAACAATCCAAAGATGTTATTTACATAGGAAAAGGTCTGAATTATCAGAACCTCCAAATAGAGATTTTGTTAGATTTAACTGAGAATTTCTTTACCATGCTTATTGCAGGCAAAAAATATTACAAAAGATAATTGTCAATGTACTGTTGAGGTTTAACTGAAACCTTACAAATTATACTTTGGGGTTTCTTGATGCCTTATGCATCGGAGAAGGCAATGGCACCCCACTCCGGTACTCTTGCCTGGATATTCCCATGGACGGAGGAGCCTGGTAGGCTGCAGTCCACGGGGTCACCAAGAGTCGGACACAACTGAGCGACTTCACTTCCACTTTTCCGTTTCATGCACTGGAGAAGGAAATGGCAACCCACTCCAATATTCTTGCCTGGAGAATCCCAGGGATGGGGGAGCCTGCTGGGCTGCCGTCTGTAGGGTCGCACAGAGTCGGACACGACTGAAGTGACTTAGCAGCAGCAGCAGCAGTATGCATTGGAGATCAGAGTATCCTATCCTAGTCTCTTTTCTTTAAAAGGTAACTATGCAGTGATAAACGAATGAAAATAATGGTCAGTTTGAATCCTTGTTGTATTTTGTCTATTGAGCAATCACAAAAGTCAAGTTTGCTTGTGGAGATGGAAGCAAGGGGCTGGGGGAAGAAGAATGGGGAGTGGATTCTTAATGGGTACAGAACTTCCTTTTGAGGTGATGATGTTTTGGAACCAGATACTGATAATGGTTGTATATATACCATTGTGAATGTAGATGCCACTGAACTGTACAATGTAAAATAGTTTAAAAAGGTAAATATGAGTATTTTATCACAATAGAAAAGTACTTACTATGGGCAAGTGAACTTAGTGCTGGGCTGTAGCTAAAGGTGAAGAGACTTAATATATTAGTTCTCTTTAGAAACTATCACTTTACACTAATTATTGAACAGGTCAGTGTAGCATATCTTACAAGTGTTAATCAGTCCTTAAGAACTCAGTTTACTTCAGTCCCTGAGTTTCAGTGGAATAGAATTAAATGTTTTAAAAGATGTTAGACTGTGCTGTGCTGTGCTTAATTGCTCAGTTGTGTCCGACTCTTTGTGATCCCATGGACTGTAGTCCACCAGGCTCCTCTGTCCATGGGGATTCTCCAAGCAAGAATACTGGAGTGGGTTGCCATGCCCTCCTCCGGGGCATCTTCCCAACCCAGGGATTGAACCCAGGTCTCCTGCATTGCAGGCGGATTCTTGACTGTCTGAGCAACCAGGGGAGCCCAGATGTAAGACTATTTTACATTAAAAAACTATAGGTAGGCAACCTACAGAATGGGGATAAGAAATTGTATATCATAAATCTGATAAAGGGGTTACTATCCATAATATATCAAGAACTCCTACAACTCAACAACAAAAAGAAAGAACTTGACTAAAAAATTAGCAAAGAACTTAAAGCAGGCATTTCTCCAAAGAAGATGAACCAATGACCAACAAACACATGAAAAGAAGCTCAACATCATTAATCATTAGGGAAATGCAAATCAAAGTTATAGTGAGATAATACTTCACAGCCATCTGGATGGCTATTTAAAAAAAAGAAAAGAAAAGAACAATGCTGGTGAGGATATAGAAATTTGGAGCCCGTTCTGCATTGTTGGTAGGAACGCAAAATTGTGCAGCTGCTGTGGAAAACAATGGCACTTCTTCAAAAACAAAAATAATAATAATAGCATAATCATGATCCAGCAGTTCCATATCTGAGTATACACCCTTAAAAGCTGAAAGCAGACCTTGAAGAACCAATGTTCATAGCCAAAACATGGAAGCAGGAGCAAACAAATATGGTGTATACATAAAACGGCGTATCACTCAGCTTAGAAAGGAAGGATATTCTAATATAGGCTACAACATGGATGAACCTGGAGGGCATTATTACTAAGTGAAATAAGCCAGCCAGTCATACATACATAAATCACGTATGACTCCACTTTTGTGAAGCAGTTTGAGTAGGTAAAATCTTTACTACCTCTCAGAAAGTAATTAAAAAATTAATCTTAATTTTCAACAAGTATGGATTACAGATTTGACTTGCTCTATTGTTTAGTTGTAAAAGTCTTCATTTAGGGAAAGGAATTGTTACACTGGATTATTTGGGCAAAAAGTAGAAAACATACTTGTTTGGTTATATATGATGGAACTGCTAGTTTCTACCTCTTTATTCCATTACTCTAAAGAATTTCCTAGCAAATATGCCTGTCCTACCAGTTTTTGGAATGAATTTCAAGACAGGTATCAGTAAGGTATAAGCTACCTTTTGGGAAAGAAAGCCATTATTTGTGTATGTGTATGAGGGAGAAACTACTGGAGTTTAGCAGATGACAGTTTGTAGAATTCTGGTATGGAATACAATGATTCTGGATTCTCTACCATTTATCTACCATTGTGAGAAAGTTCATTTTGTCTTGAAGGTTGTTATTTTGTTTTGTTTTCTGGCATGTGTTTTAAAAATATGAATTATCTCCAAGGGAGGAAATGGAGTAAAATAAGGGACTACTTTGTGGGTATTGCTTTTAACATTTTTCCCCATCTGTATGCTTAAAAAAAAAAAATTGTAGTAAAAGACAAATTTTACTACTGTTGACATTTTGTACGTTCATAGTATTGTGCAGCCATCACCACGTCTAGTTCCAAAACATTTTCATCACCCTAGAAGGAAACCCTCTACCTATTAAACATTCAGTGTGCTTTTAAAGCTTAGTTGTTCAAATAACCTTAGAAAAATACATTCTTCAGATGTTTGGGGATTGATAGGTAATAGAAGCTATGCCTTTTAACTCCTGCAATTTAAGAATAATAAAAGTTATAGCTATAAAATTAAAATGATTTATGTTTTAATTTTAAAAAAGTAAAAAAGGCAGATATTCTGTTTGGAAATTATTAGGATGTGATATTAAAAAGATGACAGATAAATCTTTTTAATTGGCAACTTGTAATTCTAGGATATGACTTTCATTAAGTTCGTGTTATACAAATGTTACAAAGTTTTAAACTTGAAAGAATTACTTTGGCTAATCAACAGCCACAGAAAAATGTGACTTGCAAGTTTTCAGCAAACAGATCATTTTCCATTCTATAATGTTGTGAATGTATCAAAAATTTTCCAATCTTGGTTTCTTTTTAAGCACAATGTGGAAGTCCTTGGAATCCTTTCTGATGATGTGGAAACCGATTCTGTAGCCCCAGGTGAAAACCTCAAAATCAGACTGAAAGGAATTGAAGAGGAGGAGATTCTTCCAGGGTTCATACTTTGTGATCCTAATAATCTTTGTCATTCTGGTCGCACATTTGATGCCCAGGTAAACCAGATATTGTGGTTATCATGATGACCTTTACTGTCATGATGAGAGTAGGATTTAAATGCCCTTTGTCCTGATTATTGGTGATACGCCATTGTGTGCAGAAGGGGAACTGAAATAGGATAAACCATATATAGAGATCACAACAGCTGTGATGTACATCTCATACCCATAGAGTCTTTGATGGTACAAGTCCTGGGTAGAGAGTATGCATTTTTAGTTTTTATTTTGTTGATAATATATATTAATACTTAATATTTTGCTAAAAGTGTCTTTCACTTTAAGTAGAGCATAGTTGCCTTGGAAGTCATGGTTTGTCTGCTCATTCAGAGCAAGCAAATTTCTAGATAAGAAAACACAATTTCTCCATGTTATTAGCAACCTGACTTCCCCAGGAGGATGACAGAATAAGTAATTGGTACAACTCACAGAATTTTTGAGTTGTTATATGATGATTAATCAAGTTAGATTTTGATGTCAGATACAAGGTTGTTAACTTTGGAGCTTGGATACTGGGAAATGGATAAAACTAAGTTCATATCAGGAGAGAAAATTCTAGCATGTGAGCAGCAGTGAACGCCTTGGTGGGGGAGTATCGAGGAAAGGCTTCCCAGAGAAGAAAGTTGCCTGTTTTTAAAGTTTGGGCACTTGCCAAGATCAGTAGGAAAAGGATATCAAAAATTCATGCTTTGAGGTAACCCAATCTGACCTATCACTTCTAACACAAAAATAAGTTGGTGCCCTACTGAAATTGTGAGTTACACATTCTTTTTTTACCTAGGGATAAAAATGATAATTTTTTTGTTTGACAGATAGTGATTATAGAGCACAAGTCCATCATCTGCCCAGGTTATAATGCGGTGCTGCATATCCATACCTGTATTGAAGAAGTCGAAATAACAGTGAGTTTTAAGATAATTGGGGTTTTTGTTTTAAGACCATTATTCACACTCCTGGTCTTAAAGATTCTTTTATTAGGCATTATTCTAATCTCATCCTTTTTTCTTGGATAGGCCTTAATCTGCTTGGTAGACAAGAAATCAGGAGAAAAAAGTAAGACTCGACCCCGTTTTGTGAAACAGGATCAAGTGTGCATTGCCCGCTTGAGGACAGCAGGAACCATCTGCCTTGAGACCTTTAAAGACTTCCCTCAGATGGGTCGCTTTACTTTAAGAGATGAGGGTAAGCCTTTAAATTGATGTCCAGAGGTCTGTCTAAGGTGCTTAGCTTTGGTAGTTTTCATCTGAGTACAGTGCACATTGGAAGTTCATAGGAAACTTGGATACCTGTTTATAATATATGTGATATATGTTTTATGAGTTGAATGAATTAAACAGACTTGACCATACATTTTAGTAGTAATTCTCTAGATGAAGAACCTTAATCTTGATATTTTGCAGGCAGTGGATTTTGAGTCCTTTTATTTATTGCTAAATAAGACACTTCTATGATGAAATCCTATGTAATATGTGTGATAAAAACTCATCTTGAAGGACTTTATCCAGTAGAGCAAGTTTTTGCTAATAAGCAAACCTCTGAGGTAGATAATCTTATTTTTTCAGAAAAAATCATTTTAAAATCCAATATGATAAACTTTAACTGCACTGAAATGGGGGGAGATAAAGGAGTACATAGATTGATAGTCTTAATGCCTAATATTTTCAAGATTTAATATTTATGTTCTTTAGTGTGTGTCCACTTCTACCTGAGTGAGCTGGAATAGCTGTAATTTTCCTATCTCAAACAGCTATGAAACTTTGGTATCATAGAAACAAAATGTCTTTGTATTTAATAGAACATTTCTCTTATAGATTATTAATTTAGGTAACTATTTTAAGACTATGGAAGACTTTACATAAAACTTTATGGTTCACCTGAAATAAAGAATAGTCAGTGCGCATATTAGTTCCAATTCTATTCAGCAAAAACTTTACTGTCTATCTGCTGAATGTTAGGAGTTGTGCCAAGCACCAGGAATATGATGGATATGGTCCCTGAGCTTTATTTCAGAGGAAACTATATAAAGATGGTATACATTTAAAATCATTATCTTAAAAGTCTTCTTGATGATAGTGGAACTGGCTATTGGGGCTTTCCTATTAATATAACAAAATGAGAATTTTAGTTACCAATTAGAAATTAATGTAGCAAGAATTTTTAACTTCAGAATTTTTTTTTCCCCTAAAGAATAGCTTGGCTTTTAGGTTTTTCATAAGACCAAATGGATTTTGTATGTCTAATAATAGAGTCTGAGAGCCCTTTTTAACAGCTTTTATGGGAGAAGGCAATGGCACCCCACTCCAGTACTCTTGCCTGGAAAATCCCATGGACAGAAGAGCCTGGTAGGCTGCAGTCCATGGGGTCGCGAAGAGTCAGACACGACTGAGCGACTTCACTTTCACTTTTCACTTTCATGCATTGGAGAAGGAAATGGCAACCCACTCCAGTGTTCTTGCCTGGAGAATCCCAGGGACAGCGGAGCCTGGTGGGCTTCCGTCTATGGGGTCGCACAGAGTCGGACACGACTGAAGCGACGCAGCAGCAGCAGCATTGAGATAATTTATATACCGTGAAACTGACCTGTTTGGAGTATATAGTTCAATAAATTAGTATGTTCAGAGTTGTACATTCATCACTACATCCTAATTTTATAACATTTATAACATCTGAAAAAGGAACCCAAATACCTGTTTACAAAGTTACCACCTATTATTCTATCTCTAACCGTTTGTAGGCAATGATATGTCTGCTTTTTCTCTGCCTACCTTTTTTGGACATGACTTATAAATAGAATCATATAGTTTGTGGCCTTTAGTGTGCAGTTTATTTCACTCAGCATGTTTTTGACGTTCAACCATGCTGTGATATGTATATAATTCATTCCTTTTTATTGCCAAATAATAATTCCACTGAATGTATATATCTACACTTTACTTTTCAGCATAGGTTTTAATTAGTAATTTACATTGTAAAATAATGATAAAGTTTTAATATCTAACATAGCCTTGCTGTTAACTACTGAAAAGGTTTCTTAAAAATTTCATTTCTAGGTAAGACCATTGCAATTGGAAAAGTTCTGAAACTGGTTCCAGAGAAAGACTAAGCATTTTCTTGATGACCCTGCACAATACTGTGAGGAAAATTGACTGCAAAAGCCTACTTCACACCGCCTTCTCTTATTTTCTGCCCATTGACAAACCTCTCCCCATACTTTGCAAAGACAAAATTCACAGCAAAAGTCCACATTATGTCAGCTTTCTCATATTGAGAGCTCTGCTATGCCACTGTTGAATTTTTCCCAAGATTTTTTTCTTCCCCTCTCAAACTCTGCTTCCTTGGACAGATTTGGCAATAGCTTTGTAAGTGATGTGGACATAATCGCCTACAATAATGAAAAACCTACCAGGAATTTTTTTATTTTTCATTTCCCCTTAGGCATACCTAGTCTTTTTTTCCCCCAGGCAGATCATTCTGAGTGTGCGAGTGTGTGTGCACATGTTACAAAGACAACTACCATGTTAATAAAATATTCAATTTGAAACCCTTTTCGGTATTTGAATTGCTTTTGAATACTGTTTTTTATCTGGATGTAACACTGTTGCATTAGCTTTTTAACTTTACCAAGTAATCAAGTACATTTTATTACTTGGACTTTTCTAAACTCTTTCCCTCTCCACTACTTAAATGAGGCGCTTACAAACCATGTTCAAGTTTGTATTAAAAGAAAGAGTTAGATGGACCCCTTCTTTTGATGGTTAATGCATACATATAATATCTTTATGCAACTATGACACTGCTTTATTAGGTCTCTCAGTTATTTCCTGCCAATTGATATTTTAACATGGTTTCTTAAAGTAAGTGGTTTTAAAACACAGGAGCAGCATACTGTAGTTTTTATAAGTATAAAGCATAATGAAATTGTACCCCTACAAAAAATTCCATTAACTTGTTAAATTAGTGAAATTTACAATAAAGACAGCATGTTGAGACCTGGCAAAAATGCCTCCTTTAGTATTTATAAGAGCTGCATGCAACTAGTATGAAAACCGTATCAATTGCAAGTGCCGGTTCCACATTTGCTCAGTTTATTTATTGTTTATGTCAGTAATTTTAAAGGCTGGATGACCCTTGCTGGTTAAAGCTAGATCTCATCCAGTAACTAAATGAACACATATTTAGAACCATCAGAATCTGCGCAGACTAAAGTTAACAATGACAAGTAGAATCAAGCACAGTATATTTTTCTCAATTATTCAAAATTGTCTTAAATATATGCTGAAATTTGCTAAATTATGATTTGGATGGACCAGAGTGCAGCACTGTGGTGGTTTTTAGATGGAATCCTGACCTTCTGCTACAACTGTCATGATTTTGAAATTTTTAATGAGAATAAATGGGAAATGAAAGGGATACTTTCAGGGATTCTTTCTGGGTTTATTGGAAGCCCCCCCCCCTTGATTTTTGAGTGTTGCCATTTATGGAAGACTTAGCCTCTTTTAGATTGGCTTAATCTCTAAATAAGATACTTTGTAATTGTGTTTCTAATAACATGTCCCTTCCCTGTAATCTTCCACCTCAGAAAAGAAAAGCCTCCTCTATTTCCAGCCACAAAACATAAAAATTAAATCTAATCATGTTTTCATAACTGTAAAATTCCCATTCATTTCACGAATGAGGCTACATCTTACAGACAGAGCACAGTTACTGTCCTGCAGTTTCCTATAACTATACTCATGGCTATTAAAGTTGCATGAAATTTAAGTTATACTATGTTTGCAAATCTGGGCTTTTAGTTTTCTAGAATATGTGGGAGCTTTAATCAGTACATTATAACTTCTTATACTTCCAAGTTAATAAGAACAAAATACTAGCAATTGCTTGGATTTTAATGAATCTTTAAAAGCCCAAGAGTCACTGAAATTACTTCCATTTTTAAATTAAACACATTTTTTAAAAAATTTATGTTTGCTAATGAAACAGTTACACTTTTAGAATATTATGTGCATGTTGCCAAGACTCAAAATGACTTAGATATCAACTGTGAAGGGCCTACCTCTAAAAAAATATAGAGAATAAATATGAAATAAAACTTTCGATGGATTCTTGCACATTTATGCAAGTAAGATTATTTAGAAGAAACCTCATTGTTAAATTAACCAACACCATACATTTTTGTGGGCTTTGAAGTTCTGTGGGAAGAATGCTTACTTGATGCATTTTAAAATCTTCATTACGCTGCCTGGTTACTTGGACAGGCAGATGTGTCTGAAGTGAACTAGCAGTGTGGGGAGATGCTGGACCTATGAAAAGCAATATCAATTCCTATGCTGTCATTTTGTCTTCTGCAAGTGCAAGTGTGTTTATATTGTTGACAATGCAAAAACAGGGTAATTGGCTACAGACTTAGGATATTACAGACCTAAACATTTTCTTTTCTGTCTTTAGCATAGATATGTTAGAATCACAATTTTCTTTGCATCTTTTTACATTAATGATGTTCTTTATACAGCTTTCATGCTAGATTATTTAACCATAGTTTTTTAAATTAATAAACTTAAAGATAATTGAAATAAACATTAAATAATTGCCATTTTTAAACCTTTATTTCTTACTATGGGAGAAGGGGAAATATGTTTCTTATTTTTAATTTGCAAACATAATTCATCCAGTGAAAATCTATGTAAAATCAAACTAAAAGAGATGGACTGAGTATATAATGCTATAAAATTCAGTGACAAGTAGTAAGGTATTCTTGAATAATTAAGCCCATGTATATTTGTTTTGAATTGAGTCTTGAAATATGTGATAATTGAATGTAAAAACTTTGTGAATTGTAGAAGAATACAGATTATTCACTGTAACAAGAGGTAGTTCATACTTGTCTGATAGTTACATAAACTACAAGAACTACTTTTACAAAATAGGATGGACTTTGAATGTGATGCAGTTGACAGATACTGGCATCCTCAGCTGAAGTGCTACAGATATTGGGGGTCATACGTTCAACCAGCTGCAGTTTTGCAACCCAAGAAAAAGGTGAACTTATGCTCAAAAACTGCTTTCATGATGAACTTTTGAAAAAAAAAAATCAAGAAAACTCCCTGGCAATCTTCAGAAACACTAGTTGTGACTGTAATTACTCCGTGGTCTTTGATGGCTGTTCCACCTGACAGCACTCTAGCACCTTTCCTCATTGGTGTGGACTTCTTATGGACTGCTGCTTCATGGATGACAGCTTCATTGGTTTGGGTAGGAAAGTTTTTATTACAGCTCTTAACATCAAGCAACTTTCAGCTTTGTGAAAATGCTGGTAACAGCACTATAACTCTGATTGTAGAATGATAACTCTGATTGTTCAGTGTTGGCCTATCTTATCAGAATAAACTGTGCCATTAATCCTCTCACAGACATACATACATAAGGTAGATAGCAATCAACAGAATTTAGGGGACGATTTTCTGTCTCCAAATAACATGGCTTATATTTCCTCCAGCTGATTTTTCCCATGATTGTAGCAGATGTCATCTAACATGTTTATGATCTTGTTTCTTTCCTCTAGAGATCTTGCCATGGCAGCAACTTAAGTAAATAAATGTACTTACACGTGCACAACTCAAAGACTAGTAGGTTTAAATTTAGCAGTCAGTTGGTTTTATTAGATTTCATAGTAAATGGAATAGGAAGTGTTTTTATTTCCCTGTAGTTCAGTGGATTCCATTTGAACCAATGTACTGCCAAATTTCAGATAGGGTAAATTTGGTTCTACTTATGATGGTTTTGGCTCTAGGATATTCTTAATTTTCAATATCCTAGGACATAACTGAGTCTTCCTTCAGTAAATACACTTTTCACATACCTCTAATCCTATGCTTCCTTGAAACAGTAATGTGCTAGCTGAGTTGTTTATTAAGAAGTGTTTTAAGGGCATGGAGGTGTGGGAACATTGGAGTGTTCTCCAAAATAAAGGAGAAGCAGAAAGGCACCATGTCTGATTAGGCAGAAAATCAGGCAGGATTTAAGTGACCCTCAGAATGGTGGTAGTCTTTTCTGCCTTGTCACACATGCCACTGTGCCCTTTACTATGTACTGTGGAAACCTCAGGTTTGTGGACAGCAAAGGTAGGATGACGTTGTGCTTCCCGAGGCTCCCCTCTGCCAGGCACATTAGCTTAGTGCTTGTCAGCCCAAGTCCCCGCTACCTCCTTGCCTGCTGCCCGGGAAGAGTGTTTGTGCTGGAGCTGGAGCTCCTGCACACCTCAGGCAACCAGACCACCCACATGCGTTAGGTGAAACTGATGTCTGAGCCCAGGTCTGCATTTTAAGGACTTAACATTTGGCACACATCTTAGTTAACTAGTTTCTTCTCTTTATTCTAGAAGAAATGTGGATCTCTCTCAGGCCAGGATTTATTGACTAGTTTTCACTAGGTGGCAGGTTAATACCTAGCTCTCCTTTTTTAAAAAACAGAATTGAAGGGAACTGATTAGGTTTGCTGGGTTTTTAACCTATTTCCAAAGCATGGCAGAATGCTCTAGGTAGGAATTATGGGAATCCAAGGTAAAGAAACCTTTTTCTTATGATTTGTAGCTACCTACTGTGCCTGACTTGGTGCCTGTGTGAGGATTAAGCCCTTAGTCTGCTCTTGCAATTATTCAAATGACTGAAGTTAAAAAAAATTGCTTTTGTAATAACAATAAAAATTGTCATCTTCCCTTTTGAAGGACTTGTCCGTTTGTTTATAATTACTGTATTGTGTCATACTCTGAGTGTATCTGTTTTCTTTACAGTTCTCAATGTCATGTTCAGGCGTCAGATGACACACAGGCACTGTACAGCAGTGTGTGCAAGGCTAACAATAGAGTATTTTTGATACTTCATGGCCCATGGAACCAGTGTCAGATACAAAAGTTGTATCAACGCATCTTAAAACAGACAAATAGCATTAGTACCTTGGATGTTTTAGCTTTGTAGTGGAGAATTTTATCTCCCAGTCTAGAATAAATGATGACCAAATTACAATTAGATTTTAAGTTTTCTGAATTTTAAAAGAACCAAGATTTGATGCTAGCATGAAGATTTTGAAGTCGTATAAGGTCATGGCATCTTTTTGTGGTTCTTTGTATTTAATTTGTATTTAATTTGTCCTCTAAACTCAACATTGGTCTTAAAAGTGAAATAAACAAGAATAAGCAGTAAAAGAAGTTGTAATTTCATGATTTATATGAACCTAATTTGCATGTCTAAGGCATTTTCACCAAAAGTTCTATGAGTTTAGTGAAGAGCGAGGCTACTGATAATTTCTACTAGTACAGTAGTTTAGCTAGAGCAGGCATAATGGAAGAAACATGTTGAAACTGCTTTGCACTCTTGTTTGTGACTGTCTAGGTTGAGACTTCACTCTTCTGAATTGAGCAGTACAGTCAGTCCTCCTGAAGAACTTTGTGTTTGCTAATAAATCACACAAATTGTTATACTTCAAACAAAAACTATCTCCATCGCCATCTTTGCTATTTTCCTGGCAAATACACTTAGTTTTAGAATAAAAGAAAGAAAATTTGAAAGATTAGAGTCTGAAGAGTAATTACTGTTTATAAAGAAGGTCCAGCAGACAGAATGTGTACACAAAGGAGAATTTTTTTTTTTTTTTTATTAAGATAAAACTTGCATACAGAGAGGCCTGGCGTGCTGCAATTCATGGGGTCGCAAAGAGTCGGACACGACTGAGTGACTGAACTGAACTGCATACAGAGAAATGCACAATGAATTATCTGGTGTATACAATTATGTTAACACCCCATCAACATCTAGAACATTTTCATCACTACAGAAAGTTTCTTTCTGCCTCTTTCAATCCATCCCTTCCTCCTGCCAAGGCAATCACTACTCTGCCATAGATTAGTTTTGCCTGTTTTTGAACTCCAGGTAAATGGAATCATGTTGTGCACCCAGTTGTCTTTTTTCTGGGGGTTTCAGAGATTAATTAAACCACCTGTTTTATCACTAGTTTATTCTCTTTACTGCTGGGTAATTTGTTTGAATTATCATTAGAAATGCAAATGAGTGAATAAGCCAGGGAGAAAAGCTTCACATCTCCTTCCTTAATCTGCTTTTATAAAGCTGTTACCAAACAGACCAAAGGTGGTGAAATAACTTGAGCTTCCCTCCCAATCTATCAGTCTTGAGTGCCTGCTTCACTCTGTTCCCTTTGATGTGCCCTGTCAGTTATAACACTAGATTGTCCCAGGACTTCCCTGTTGGCCCAGTGGCTAAGACTCTGCACCCAAGGCAGAGGGCCTGGGTTTGATCCCTGGTCAGGGAACCAGAACCCACGCAGAAAACTAAGACTCCGTGCAGCCAAATAAATACTAAGAGAAAAAAATACTAGATTGTCCCTATAAGACTTTCATGTTGTTAGAACCAAGTTCATCTGACTTGTACCTCTACTGATTAACTCTTTAAATCTCAGGGCTAAGTCTTTGTTTTCTTTTTTGGTAGATTTTATTAAATTACATGTATGAATAACTTTTAGAAGTTCTTCTATTGATCCCTTATTGATGACCTATCATAATACTTCAAAGAGGCTACTGAAAGTGAAAGTTATTCAGTTGTGTCCAAATCTTTGCGACCCCATGGACTGGAATTCTCCAGGCAAGAATACTGGAGTGGGTAGCCTTTCTCTTCTCCAGGGGATCTTCCCAACCCAGGGATTGAACTGGGGTCTCCTGCATTGCAGGTGGACTCTACCAACTGAGCTATCAGGGAAGCCTAAATATTGAGGCTATTGAAAACCTTCCTAATTTATGTAAAGATGCACTTTGACTATCAATAACATTTACCAGTTACATACTGTTATGGTTAAATGAACACAGTCCTCCAAGAAGTTGTCAGCTGCTTATGTTCAATAATATAAGATGATCGATGGTGTTGAAAGGCGCCCTCCCCAACTTTTTTAAGCCTAGAAATCACTTCTAAGAATAGTCTTGATGACATTTCTCAGGGAATATAATTCCTCTAAATTAAGGCTGATAGGATTAAAAAGTTGTCTTCCTAAATAGTGTACAAGGAGGCGTTGGTGTCTTTTGTGAGACAGAGTTAAATGGGGTACTCAAGGCCCCCACATAGCTGTACAGATACAAGGAGAGAGCTAAACAGGAATAGCAAACAGGTTAATAGTTTCCCTACTGAAATTTTCTCTGGTTTCACTGTTTTCCTGCTTCTCATTCCCTAGGGCCTTCATTCCCTAAAAATTTTTTTTTTTTAAATCAGAATCTAGTAATTTCTTGACTTATCAACCTCTTCTTCCCTCCTTGAGTTTAGGTACACTGCCTCCCTTCTTTCAGACCCTAAGATGCACATTTCACTTTCCAATCCTTTTAATAATGATTATTTTCAGCAAAGGGCTAACCCTGTCCTATTACAGTATGTGCCAGGTACTATGTACATATATACATTATCTCATTCAATTCTCTTAACAATTCCAATGGAGAACTAGTTTCCTCTTACACATTTAAAAAAATAAAAAAATTGAGGCTTGGAAGATTAGCTGACTTATCCAAAGCTAAATAACTACTATATTACTGAGTTAGGATCCAGACTCAGATCTTTCTGACCAAAAAGACCATATTCTTCCTATTTCCCTTATGCCACAGTCTATACTGTTAGCAACACTGTTTCACCTTATGCCTAGATCAATATTTCCTAGCAGATTTCAATACCAGGATGGATCTTGAGGACACTGACAGAACATTTTAAAAATTGCTTTTACATAACCCAGACATAGATATTTAACTATATAGCTTGTTTTGCCATTTGTACTAATAATTATCCTAACTCTGCAGGGCTATCTAGATTTACTAGTTGATTCTAGCAAATGTTTATTTTCAAGTAACTAGAATTTGAGCTCCATTATTAAATTTGTTATTAAACTTTACCATCCAACAACTTCATACATTCTTTGCAGGTAGTTGCATTATGATTTATTAAATCCTTTATACGATCATATACTACTTTGCATATAGTTGATGCCATTTTGTTAATAAGCAGGCAGATTTTGCAACTACTAAAAAAATTTCAAGAATAAAGAGAAACCTCTTTTTGTATCTTCAGGGAAACAATAGTATTCAGTGAGACCTGGGTACTCAAAATGTTGACTGACTCTTACTTAATATATGGTTACTAGAAAAGAAATACTACAAAACTTAGTAATTGTTCCATTGGAAATGTACATGCTAATTACTTTGATTTCTTCACCAAGATGTTAATGTATTAATTTTTAAAAAGCAATTTGTATATATGGTTCAAGATACTTACTACTTTTCCTTTAACTCAGTCACCACTAATAGAAATGCCTTTATTATTCCTTTACAAGTACAATTTTCATTTTGGCTGGCAATTATCATGTTTAATTCATTTAAAAGTGGATAAAGGATAGATGGGCATAAATGTAATTAAGTAGGTGGAGTCTGGATAGAGTTTACAGAGTATTAATCTTGTGTGTGTTCAATAGTAACTTGAGTTTAAAAGTTTTAAAAAGAAGAGGTAGAACTGACATCAGTTTAAGAAAAATTTAAGTTATTTCATTTATGAATGAAATATTTACCCTCAGGTATTGAGTGAAATTTTATAGAATAATATGGATTAGTTTTTCAGGTTAGTTCTTTTAAAAGACTAATCGATAAGAGTAAAACATTTTCCAGCATAAATCCCAAAGTTAAATAACATACTGTGGCAACTATGTCTATACAGAAACAAATGAAGTACAATTCACATTTAAAACTAGTGCTTACTAATGGCTAATTCAGGTCTTAATAAATAGCAGGCATGGATATTTAGGAAGGGATAAAATTCCTCGAGAAATTTCACTGAACATGAGAATGGTTTCAAATACAACAGAGCAAAAAGAATGAGGATTTTTAAAAAATTATTTGAATTAAAAGGTCATTGATGACTTTGGAGAGAATAGTAATAGTGTGATTGAAATGAAGGAGTTAGGAGAAAGCTGAAAGCACTTTACAGCACTTGACTACAAAGACAAAAAAAGGCAGGGGAAAAAAATAGCATGGCATTATTTCTTAAGAACACACATGAAGCACAAAGACAGCTAGTGGAGAAAAGGAAAATGAAGACAATGGAATAGGAGGAAAATTAAAAGAGTAAAGCCTTCAGAAGGTAAGAAGGGATTCACAGATTCAGTGTCCACTCACTACATGCCATGCAGACCCTGTGTGTACACCAAGTAAACTTGACCTCCAGTTCTGGTCTCAAAGGACTCCATCTAGTGCATAGAGGAAACAAACTAATCATCAGTCACTATCACACAAGGGTGAAAACACCAAATTTAGAGAACTCTTCTTACTAATGCTATCCTTTCAGTTTGTAAGTAATCTGAGTTCATGTGGCAGCTTATAAAAATTACAGCATTGATCACACCCTGCCTCGTAGGTCTTACTTTGCCCTGTTGCCCTGTTAAGTTGTAAACTCCCTGGTGGTAAGCACATACATGAGTTGCGACCTATGGATTGAAAGTGAATAGGTTAAGACCACAGATGTTCAATCTGTGGAGAAATAAAAAATGCTAACTAGTAATTCAACAGATGCTATAGAGGTTGACATAGCATTTATATCTATATAAATCTATATTTAAATATATAATTGTGTCCAACCTTTTGTGACCCCATGGACTGTAGCCCGCCATGCTCCTCTGTCCATAGGATTTCCCAGGCAAGAACACTGGAGTGGGTTGCCATTTCCTTCTCCAGGGGATCTTCCTGACCCAAGGATTGAACCCGTGTTTCCTGCATTGCAGGCAGACTCTTTACTGACTGAGTCACCAGGGAAGACAGAAAGGTAGATAAGCAAGTGCTATTATATACATTATCATTGATAGTAAGGAGAATTGGCAATACAAAGAATTCCCTGGGACACAAAAATATTTTCACTTCCTTCATCTGTCTTAATAGTAAACAAAAGTTTAAAATATACCAATGTTCCATTTTTTCCTCTCTCACTTGTATCTCTCATAATCCTTTCACTGAAATTGTTTTCTATAAGGTCACCATGACTTAACTGCCCAACAAATGGCTTTTCAGAAGTTCTTCAGTATTTATGGTACTAACACATGCTCACTTCTCCATTCCTAAGCACCCTCTTGGTTTTCTTTTACATCCTAAACTATTTCTCGATTTTATAGGCTCTTTTTCCTCCTGTCTCCTAATTGAGGGTTTCTCCATACCTCTATTCTGACTCTCTGCTGCTTCTTTTGGCAATCTCGTGTATTTCCAGTTTCGTTTTTTCTTTTCAGCCTTGCTGTGCAGCCTGTGGGACCTTAGTTCTCCCTGCAGTGGAAGGTTGGAGTCTTAACCATGGGACCGCCAGGGAAGATGGTTGCCTGAGTAGTCTCAGGACTTCTCAGAGCTTCACCCAGAGTGAGTAATCTGAACAACAGAAAGAGGGAGGGGAAAAGAACACTTAAGGTTGAACCTATAGTCTTTTTATAATCTAATCTCCAAAGTGACATTCCCTCACTTCTGCTCTATTCTATTTATTAAAAGCAAATCACTAAGTTGAGCCCTTATTCAAGGGACAGGGGAATGAAACTCCATCACTTAAAGCTTCAGTGAATTTGTGGGCATATGACTCTTTCTTTTAACCACGACAATACCACAGAAAGATCAATTTTCCTAAAGTCTAATTCATTACTAATTCCTCTTCTTTCCTGACACCAGTTCAAAAATCTTGTATCCGTATGGTTTCTCCAAAATATAAAACTTCAGCTTGATAATAAATTCCTTAACCTACCCACTCTAGCCTCATCTCCTTTTTCTCCCCTCTGCGCATCCCTACTCCAAGCCACTTACTACTTCCAAACACCACCATCCTCTTTTACCTGAATTCATGCTGTTCCCTTGGCCTGAAAGTCTGGTTCTTGACTTGAACTCAGGTGACACAACATGTGGCAGCCTCAATGCTCTTTTCAGAATACTAGGAGACACAGTACATGAAGCCTAAAGTAACAGCTCATTATCGTGTTAAAATGGAATTCTAAATGGAATTCCAGATTCTAAAACAGGCAAGTGGGAATCGGTGGCAAAGGTCGAGAACATTTTTCCTACAAGTTTTTGGTTAAAGAAAAAACGAGACATAATACTGTAAATTAACTGTATTTCAATATTTTTTTTTTAAAAAGACAAAGTCAGTACTACAGATCAGCAGAACTCTCCTTTTTCCAGCTTTGGCAACAGGAAAGGAGCATTTCCTTGAAAGCAACTGACATGGAAAGCATCCTACTCCCATCCTTTCACATAAAAATTTTCAAAGCTTTTTTTTTTTAAGAGACATTTGATTTACAATATAGTGTTAGTTTCAGGTGTACAACACAGTGATTCAGCTAATTTCTTTATCAGTAAATCTTTGCTGCTTATCTATTTTATGTACAGTAGTTTGTACTTAATCTTTTTAATTAAACTTTTTATTTTGTATTGGAGTATAGCCAATTAACAATGTTATGACAGTTTCAGGTGGACAGCAGATGGACTCAGCCATACATATACATGTATCTGTAGCTCTTTGCAAAACAAGCCATCCTGAATATCCATCAAAAAGCTCCTTAAAAAACTCTAGTTTACCTCCGTGGTGAAAGGCCATATGGCTGTAAAAACAAAAAAAAAGAGGCAAAGCCTTAAGTACTGATTTGGACAACCTCTGAGATACCTTAAGAGAAACGGGCAACGTACAGAACGATGGGTATAGAGCCTACTATTTGTCTTAAAAAAGAAAAAAAACTAAATTGAAGCCCAACCATCCATTAAGAGAAGTAAGTATAAGTATTTCCTAAACATACGTGGAACATCCCCGGAAAGCTCCAGGAGAAACAGGCAGCCAGTGGTCACCTGTGGGGCCGCGGGGAGGGAGAGGGGCCTTCTCCCGTTCTCCAGCCTGCGCCGTTACCTGCACTTGCTCTTACCTTCCTCCTCCGTGAAACTCGAAGCTCAGGAGACCGGCCCCGGCTCACCGTTCGGGCCCCACCCCGCTTAACAACTCGCCCGGTGTTTCCCGTGCACGGAACCGTCACCAGCCGGCGGGGAAGGGCCTGTGGCTGGGCAGCGGCGGGGGTTCGCCCCAGGTCACCCGGCAGGTAGGTGGTGGGGCCGGATTCCCCACGCCCCGCGCCTCCTGCTCCAAAGTCGGGGTCCACCCAGAGCGGGTGGCCCCACCGGGTGGGCGGACTGGCTTCCCTTTTCGCTTCAAAGCGCTCGCCCGCTTTCGTGGAAGAGTGAGAGCCAGGCGTTGCCAGGCTGCTCCCCGCGCCTCACAGACACCGGGAGCTGAAGAAACTTCACAGGCATCTATGCCCCTCGTCGTAGCGACTCAGATCGCACACGGAAAACCTACCTCAGTTTGCTCAAGCCCGCCAATCCCTGACGCCGCGACGCCGAAGCGTTCGACCCCGCGCTCCCGGAAGTGACGCGAGCGTCCGTTCCCGCCTCCCAGCTTCCGGCTACGGGAGTGGGTCCGCGCGTGCTCACGGAGAGCCAGCTCCCGAGTCGGCACGCGAGTCTCCACGCGGTGAAGGCGACATGGAGGCTTCGGCTTCTACCCCGCCGTCAACCTCAACCGCGACTTCCGCTTCGACTCCAGAGACCCCTGCCGGCCCGGAGCAGCTGGACGAAGAGCAGGTGAGTGGCCCCTGGGCGGGGAGTTTGGAAGCGGGGCGGCTGAGGCCTTGTGAGTCGCTGATTCCGAGGGCGGGCTCCGCGCCGGTGTGAACGCCTTCTGGGCTTAGGGTCGCTCGTTCGCGGTGTTCTCCGTTGTCCCGCTGCCTTAAACAGCCGACTAGACGCCCGCCTCCTTCTGCCCTGCGGCCTGGCTCTCTTGAGTTGATTTTTTTTTTTTTAATGGCCGCTCCGCGCGGCTTCCGTGGTTCTAGTTCCCCGACTAGGAATGAAACCCGTGCCATCTGCAGTGTGAGCTCAGAGTCCTAACCGCCGGACCGCCAGGCTAGTCCCTTATCTTGAATAGGATTTCAGGTATACCTTGGGGCCTTGGAGTGAGGCCCACCTGGCTCTTGCTTCCCTGCCGTTTGCCTTTTTTTGCTTTTGTTTCTTCCAATTCATAACCTCTCAGTTGATTGCAAATAATTAGCGCAGAACAAAGAGTAGCCTCCAAGGAGAAGTCCTGGGAGGAGGCGTCGCAGCACAAGAAGCAGTCTGGCAGCTGGTCTCTTAACAAGCCCAAGAGGGAAGCAGGCTCCTGCTGAAACAAGGCCTCCGGCAGTATCCGTCTGGAACAGCTCTCAGCAGCGTGGAGACGGGTCCTCCAGCGAGGAGACTTCACGTCTCTGGGCTCCGGGGTCTCTTTTTGAGGAGTGGTGGTAAAGAACCCACCTGCCAATGCAGGAGACATAAGAGACGCAGGGTTTGATCCCTGGGTGGGGAAGATCCCCTGGAGAAGGAACTAGCAACCCACTCCAGTGTTCTTTCCTGGAGAATCTCATGGACAGAGGAGCCTGGTGGGTCCATGGGGTTCCACAGAGTCAGACACCACTGAAGAGACTTAGCACACACAGTTATTACAGGGGAGTGGGTCATGGCTCTATCAGTTGCTCCTTCTATTCCACACACATTGCCCATCAAATTTCTCATCTAAAGTAACACTCTCAGTTTATCACTCTGAGACACTTGCAGTCTTACAGCAGGTTTTTAAAAAATATTTATTTGACAGATCCGGGTCTTAGTGGCCTCATGTGGAAACTCTTGATTGCTGCATGTGGGATCTAGCCACCTAACCAGGGTTGGAACCCAGGCCCCTGCACTGGAAGCACAGAGTCTTAGCCACTAGACCACCAGGGAAATTGCTAGCAGATGTTTTAAAACAACTGATACAGAAGTTCATGCTGGCCACTGTGACTCCATTTTGAACTGCCTCACAGAGTTTTTGTTGTTGTTCCATCGCTAAGTTGTGTCCAACCAGAGCATGACAGGCTCCCCTGTCCTTCACTATCTCCTGAAGTTTGCTGCAGTTTATGTCCATTGAGTCAGTCCAACCATCTCATCCTCTGCCACCCCCTTCTCCAAGTTTAACATTACTTAAATATTTTGTTTCTCACAAGATGAGTAGGTATCAGAACACAAAAAGAATCTCCTTATAACAGCAGTACAGTGGGGCAAGAGGAAAGGGAATGTCTCTAAAACAGGCCCAAATTATATCTTGAAAACCACACGACTGGTTTGATTCCTTCTGGGTATTCTAAGGGAATTCTTTTCTAAGGTCCTACCAAGTTTTCCCTTTCAGTTCAGTCGCTCAGTCGTGTCCGACTCTTTGCGACCCAGGGACTGCAGCACACCAGGCCTTCCTGTCCATCACCAGCTCCCAGAGTATACTCAAACTCATGTCCATTGAGTCGGTGATGCCATCCAACCATCTCATCCTCTGTCGTCCCCTTCTCCTCCTGCCTTCAATCTTTCCCAGCATCAGGGTCTTTTTCCATGAGTCAGTTCTTGACATCAGGTGGCCAAAGTATTGGAGTTTCAGCTTCAGCATCAGTCCTTCCAGTGAATATTCAGGACTGATTTCCTCTAGGATGGACTGGTTTTCCCTTTAACATTCTGCAAATTAGGCTTTGTTAGAAATAAAGCTGTTAATTAGAAAGCTTTATTTTTTATTTTTATCGGAGTATAGTTGTTTTACAATGTTGTATTAGTTTCTGCTGTACAGCTAGATGAATAAGCTGTACGTCACTTTCACTTTTCCCTTTCCTGCATTGGAGAAGGAAATGGCAACCCACTCCAGAATCTTGCCTGGAGAATCCCAGGGACGGCGGAGCCTGGTGGGCTGCCATCTATGGGGTCGCACAGAGTCAGACACGACTGAAGTGACTTAGCAGCAGCAGCAGCATACACATACCCCATGTCGTTTGGCCAAGTAGCTTGATCCTTGGTAACTTCCTTGGATTTAAAAATGGGCTCTGCTCTCCAGGATCAGAGAAGGTGATGCAAAGCAAGGAGGCCGGCACATAATAAGCACTCAGAAAATGTGAGATGCAGATGTATTGCGCCTTTATGGGGTTTGCTACCTTCATTATTGTGTGCAGGGGAAGCATGCTCCCACTTGATGTTTTGTTTTGGCCATGCGTGGACCTGTGCCTCCTGCAGTGGAAACTCAAGAGTCTTAGCCACTGGACTTCAGTTGGCTGCATTCCTCTGATTACAAATTGCACAATCTTGATGCATATGGTTTTGGAGGTTACCTGCGAAAATAGAAATTGAGCAGGGGCAAATTCCGGGGAGGGGCTAGATTTTGAATTTTGCTAAATTCGATTGAAATTTGACTTACTTGTGTATCTTCACGTTGCAGGTTAAGAAGGCAGTGGAGGCTCTGTTGGCACATTCCAGATCCAGGAAAAATGCGAATGGATTACTTCTGAATGAGAATGAAAATTTCTTTTTAATGGTGGTGTTATGGAAAATTCCAAGTAAAGAACTGAGGGTCAGATTGTAAGTTCTTGTTTTCTACTTTTGCTGGTCTTAACTGCTTGGCTGTTTCGTGGAACTTTAACAACTGTCAACTTAGTTTTTGGTGGAAACTTTGCAAACTCAAAATATCTGATTTGAAAACCATTGGATTTAAACAAGCCTAAATTTTTAAAAATTCCATCAGTTTTCTGAACGGTTGATGGATGATTTGACCTAACCCAAACTCAGTTCTGTTGAATCTGAAAACCTGGTTTTTGAGAGGACAAAGGTTAGAATAAATGAAGCAGCTTTTGTATTTTCATAGAATCTGTTCTCTTTCCTTGTCAAACTAGTTCCAGGCTAAAATTACTGAAGTGCTAAACTCATTCCTATATACAGAGAATGAGTTTTTCCTATTAAAAATTTGACAGTGAATTCATTACAGAAAAGAAACCCATGAAGATTACACATTCGTATTGCCAGAACTCTTAGGTCAAAGTTGCCAGACTTAGCAAATAAAGGAGAAGGCAATGGCAAGCCACTCCAGTACTCTTGCCTAGAAAATCCCATGAACCGAGGAGTCTGGTAGGCTGCAGTCCATGGGGTCGCTATAAGTCGGACACGACTGAGCAACTTCACTTTCACTTTTCACTTTCACGCATTGGAGAGGGAAATGACAACCCACTCCAGTGTTCTTGCCTGGAGAATCCCAGGGACGGGGGAGCCTGGTGGGCTGCTGTCTGTGGGGTCGCACAGAGTCGGACACGACTGAAGTGACTTAGCAGCAGCAGTAGCAGCAGCAAATAAAAATACAGGGGAATTTTTTTGTTAGTGTAAGTAGGTCCCATGTAGTGTGGGGGCATAATTATACTTAAAACATGGTTCAGGTTTAACTGAGTGTCCTGTATTCTTTCTGGTAACCTGCCTGTCTGGAATCCTTCATTTCCAAAGCTAGCTCTGTTATAGAAACCAGGATGTGGGATAGCTCTTCTTTCCCCCATAAGGGTGGAGGATGGAGGTTAAGAGTAGCTACAATTGGAGATGTTATCCCCAGATGTCCAGTGGTTAGGGCTACACCTTCTAATGCAGGAGGGTGCAAGTTCGATCCCTGATTGGGAAGCTGGGATCCCTCATGCCTCCTGGCCAAAACCAAAAAACAGAAACACTGTAACAAAGTCAATGAAGACATCTAAAAATAATGTTTTTTTAAAAGAATGGTTATATATTGGGAAGACCCCTTTAACCCTCAGACTCTCTTAACTCATCCCCATGAAAGGCCCTAGCCATGTTTTAGTTACTACTTTGCGTATCTGGGTGTGTTCTTTCTTTATTCCACACTTTTGCCCTCACATTCTCCAGGTTATTTTCCCAGCCGCTCACCTCTTGGTGATTTCTGCCACTTGCCATCTCATGGTCCAAGTCCTGCCCCTGTGGCTTGCTCTCCTCTTAAACTAAGGAAATGTTTCCTCAGGACACATAGACCTAGCACCTGAGCTAAGCCTTTTTTTCCCTTTTTGAGACTCAACATAATGCATGTTTGCTGGTCCCTTAGGTTTGCTCTGTTTTCTGTTTCAGCTCTTAAGAGTTATGATTATGGAGCCCAGAGGTTTCTGCAAGGTAGCGTTCTGAACCAGAACTGCCCTGATGAAACTGGATTATTCTAGCACTTCATAGTACATGTGTATATATAGCAAACATATAAAATAATGATCAGACTTCCCCAGTGGGCCAGTCGTTAGGATTCCACCTTCCAAAGCAGGAGGCACAGGTTTGAACCCTGCAAGGAGCTAAAATGCCATGTGTGTTGTGGCCAAATAATAGTTACATTTGTACTATTTTGAGTGTCCTTGATATATTTTAACTCTTAATGGCGTGCCAAATGTTAATGGTATTTCAGTCTGTGGATATTTGTGGTGATTTAGTATTTGAGTCTTAACTTTTCTGTACCATTGAAAACTGTGTGTATGTGTGTGCTGTGCTCAGTAGCTTATTTGTTTAAAAAACATGAATAAAGTTTATTGAAGTGACTGGATTTACTGTGTATTCTGTGGAATATAAACATATATATGATCAGTTATAATGCTTTATTCCTTGGTCTGTCTCATGTATTTTGCAGGTCTTTGCCTCATGGTATTCGATCAGATTTAGCAGATGTTTGTTTATTTACCAAAGATGAACCCAATTTAACCTCTGAACAGACAGAACGTTTTTATAAGAAGCTTCTAAACAAGCATGGGATCAAAAC
Organism: Giraffa tippelskirchi; assembly: GCF_054371585.1. Classification (NCBI taxonomy): domain Eukaryota; kingdom Metazoa; phylum Chordata; class Mammalia; order Artiodactyla; family Giraffidae; genus Giraffa; species Giraffa tippelskirchi. The sequence continues at coordinate 30,844,642 of NC_137287.1, forward strand.
CATTTCTCAGGTAGGGAGCAGGTTAATAGTTTCAAGACAACTAAAGATTGGATTCAGTTGAGGTGACAAGAGGGTCTTCCCTGGTGTTCTGGTGGTTAAGATCCTGTGCTTCCACTGCAGGGGGCCTGGGTTCGAGCCCTGGTCAGGGAGCTAAGATCCCTCATGCCTTTTGGCTCCCCCTCCCCCCAAAAAAAGATTTCAGTTGAAGAGACAAATAATACATTACCTAGTACATGTTCCTCTCCTGGGAATTTAATTTTTAACTTAATTTTCCCTTTTTAATTCTCATTGGCTTTGGGTAGGGCATACTCAACTCGACCTTGTAATGAATGAGCTGTTGAGGTTTGTTGGCCTAAGAGCTCTACATGTGCATCAGTGATGTTTCTGTCTTGAAGATTTTACAGAAGGTTGCTCTGTTAAATTGCTCCTTTCTCCTTTAGGGTGTCCTGGGTTTGCCTCTGGCTCGACACTTAGCTGACGGTCCACTCATTCCTCTGTGTCCCCAGCATTCAGCCTAGTGCCTGTGCTGTTTTAGGCACATTCGTGTCCACTCAGCTGTGACTCCAAGGCATTTTAAAATCTAAACACAAATTGTCCCCATTTCTTCTTCTTGTCCAGGTTCTTAGTTTTTTTGTGTTTTTATACTTTCTCTTTTTTTCTCCTCTGCTTTCTTTCTCCTTTTTCTTTTTTATCGAAGTATAGTTGGTTTACAATATCATTTTGTATCTGTTGATCCCAAACTCCTAATTTGTTCCTCCCCCTCCCCCTCCCCTTTGGTAACCATAAGTTTGTTTGTTGTATCACTGAGTCTGTTTCTATTTTGTATATTAATTCACGTTTTTACATTTTCTTAAATTTTCTAGATTATCCCCCTCCGAACTTTAAAAAAGGAATATAAAGCCTATGAAGCCAAGCTCCGCCTCTTGGGTAGTTTTGACTTCTTCATAACAGATGCCAGAATCAGGCGGCTCTTGCCCTCACATCTGGGGAGGCATTTCTACAATAGAAAGAAGTAAGTTTCTCAGCAGTGACTGGACTTGAGTAACGTGATGTTTACGGCTGTGTGTGTGCTGCAGTAAAGAGCCATTGTGTTGTTCTAGGGTTCCAGTATCTGTAAACCTTCAGTCCAAGACTTTATCTAGAGAGATCAACGACTGCATTGGGGGGACGGTCTTAAACATCTCTAAGAGTGGTTCTTGCAGGTAGGTAAAAGGCATGAAGGTGGGCCTCTGTTTAATTTTATCTTTAGTAATGGTGTTATTTGGGTTGCAAAGACTCGAACACGACTCAGTGACTAAATGACAACAGTGGTGGCTGTATAAACATTTATAAGATGGTGTTAATGAAATCAGATTCTTCAGTTAAAACTAAAATTCATTACTTTGAAGTATTCAGTTCTCTAGAACGGTGGTGCTCCCTAGAACTTTCCACAGTGCTGGAGACGGTCTGTGGCTGTGCAGTCTCACAGGAGGACGACCCATACGTGGCTGCTGAGCTCGTGATGGGGCTGCTGCAGCTGAGGAACCGAATGTCCAACTTCACTTGTTCTTAGCTGAATTTAAAAAGGCACGTCTGCTGACTTTTACTGTATTGGACAGGGTACCTCCGGATGTCCAGGGAAACAGGAGAGTAAGACCGATGCTTAGGGAACGTTAGTAGTTCTGGGCTTCTGTGTTGACCAGCATCATTTATCCTTTAAAGTCAAGGCCCACTTCAGTCTTGCTTTAACTTCTTGAGAAGTGAGTTAGTTCCTCATCCCCCATTTCACCAGCCCGTCTTATATCTCGGCATGGTCTCATGGAGCTTCTCTTTCCTGGAATGCTGAGCTGGGTGGAATCCCCACACCCACCAAAGACCTTTTAGGGCCGTGACTGCATCCCAGCCTTTAGATGGACAGATAGCGGCTCAGCCTTTTTCTTTTTTTTTTTTAATTAGACTGAGAAGCAGGTTGAGTTTGAGTCCCTGAAGGGAAGGTTAAGTTTGAGTTATGTGAAGAAACATAAGTCAACATCATTTCATAAAATACGTAATCTGATGACTGGGACGTCTGTGGTGTGGGGCTGGGCGGCTGCCAGTAGGGCAGGGCTGTAGAGCCTTTCCACCCAGAGATACCCCGGAAGCCCATGTGGACCCAGTGGTCCCATCCATAACAAAACAGGATGTCTTGACTCTGCTCACCAGTGAGGCCAGCCCTCAACAGTGTCTCCGGGCAGGTTAGAGCAGGGCGTGGCGGGGGAGATGGGTGGACTCTGGTGTCATCTTCTGCCTGCAGGTGGGAACTCTCCTACTTGGATGAGTTAAGGAACTAAGTAGAGTTGATAGTCAGGCCTGGACCCCCCACTCTATATATTATAGGCTGACATAAAATTAGTGGTTTGTGGGAATCAATTAGCTTGAGGGTCAGAGGCCTGGTTCAGGGTGTGCTTGCAGGTCAGTGCCAGTGGGCACACAGAATGGGCAAGCCCCTTGTTTGGTTTGAGGGAGGTGGGATCACCAGCCCATGTCACCCTCATTCTGCAGATACCCCACCAACAGCCAGCCTGCCTGTCAGCTCCGCTGGTAGGGAAAGTGGGAGCTGGCAGGACCAGGGGACCTGGTGGCTGAGCTGTGGGCACTTCACTTCTCTCCACTGGCCCGTGGGTGCCCTCTGCTTCAACTGAGGAGATAGTTTTGCTCTCGGCCAGAAGATGCTATTCCACGAGCAACTGATGCTGCGTCAGGGCAGTGGGGCTATAAAGATAGCAAGTGGTCCTTCTGGGAGTGGATCCTTTCCAGAACAGCCACTATTCGGAGTTATCACCCTCAGCAAAGCTTGAGGGCTGGCTCGGGGACCTGTGTTCTCCAGAATGCAGGTAGAATTCCCTGTGGCCCTCCCCACTGACCCTCCCAGCCTCACACAATTATGTGCCAACTCCTCAGTCATTTCTTGTTTTGATGGCAGGGGTATAGTTACTTCACAAAGTTGTGTACTTTCTGCTGTACAGTGAAGTGAATCAGCCATACATATACACATACCCCCTCCCTCCTGCATTTCCCTCCCATCTAGGTCACCAGAGAGCAGCAGCTAATCACCTCTTGATATTTCAGGAGGAGGGTATTTCTTCTAGAACAGGAAAGATGATCATCTTCTCTTAAAATAAATGGCGGACCTGAAGATCTTAATGTTTCGACCCTAAAAAAAAATGTTTGGCTTGTGTACTTCTATTTCTCATATACCAGTCTATGCTTTATTTTGAGAAACAAGTTACATTTTCACATCTCTGTGTCGGATGCTTTTTCAGCACTATCCGCATCGGTCACACGGGGATGCCGATTCAGCACATCGTTGAAAATGTCGTTGCCGTTGCGAAAAGTCTCTCGCAGAAACTGCCGGAGGTACGGTCTCGCAGATGTCTCGCAGTCAGTCCTTCATGTAAAAGAAGCAAAACCCGCACAGTTGACGTCGCTCTTCTCTCTGTTTCAGAAGTGGGAGAGCGTGAAGCTCTTGTTTGTGAAGACTGAGCGGTCAGTTTCCCTGCCTGTCTTCTCTTCCTTTGTCAGCAGTCAAGGTGAAGCCAAGGGACTCCGCGTACGAGACCTGTTGAAAAAGGTTAGTAGAAGTTCATATCCTGGACAGGCTTCATCATGTCTGTAAGCACAGCCCAAGAAGAGAGAACAAAGGTTCAGAAGAGCCTGCAAGAGAGGCTGAGGAAGAGGAAACCCAAAATCTAGGCTGTTGAGTACTTGGTTATTCGTGGGCAAAATGTAAGACTGCTTGAAGCTGATATGCCTCTTGGTTCTGGTTTGTGGGTTTTAAGTACTGCTGGTACTATTATAAAAAGTGGCAGGAGAGAAAGTGGAACCTTTTGTTATTGGTTGGACCAGTCTCCTAGTTGATTCAGTGTTTCTCCACCCATGTTCATCCATGTGTCCAATGAGTGGTTTTTTTGTTTGTTTGTTTTCGTGCCTGAACAACAATGTCCTGTATATAAGTTAAACTACACACATCCTCCCATATGCTTTAAATCATCTTTAGGTTGTAATACTGAATGCAGTGTGAATGCTATGTAAAGAGTTGCCAGAGTGCAGCATATTTAAGTTTTGCTCTTTTGAACTTTGGGGATCCCCCCCCCAAATATTTTTGATTCACATCTGGTTGAGTCTGTAGATATGGAACCCTGCATATATGGAAAACCAGCTATTTCACAACACATACTGTACAGTTCTGAATTATTTGTAACTCAACTTATAGATGAAATTGACTTCCACACAGCCGGTGACTACAAGCTTCACATACCCAGATTCTGGATAGAATTTACCACATAAAATGCATCTTTGGCTGTGGCTTTGAGACAAAGTGGAGTTGGGTTTCAGGTGGTAGCAGTGGGGCTCGTTTGCTTGGATCTTGTGCAGGTCTAGGCCCTTTCAGGAGCTGATGAAAGACCTGACTGTACGCGCTAAGAAGATTCCACCCTTAAAATTATGCTTGGTTCTTTTTGGAGGTATCAAAGAAAAGCCGAAAGAAGAAAGAAAGAGCTCTTAAAAGGCAGCAGGAGAAGAAAGAAAAGAAGCTTCTGAAGCAGGCTGGAAAGGCCAAACCTGCCCCAACGACAGATGCAGCAGCCCCCAAAACTGGGGGTGTTCCAGCCCAGGACCCTGCACCCCAGAAGAAGACCAATGGGTTGAGCGCCCTGCCTAAAGCACAAGACGATTCTGAAGATGAAATCCCGTTGCTGGTGCCGTTGAAGGAAACTCCAGCTGCAGGAAGCACCAAGGTATTTTCATTAATATTGGTGCCCATTGTGGAGGGGTTCTGGGGCCCCCCGTGTGCTGGCAGGCACTGCTGAGGGACAGGAAGTGCTACACCTGGGAGGCATCACTTGTAGAAATTTGTGAAGTAAGGGATGAAAAATACTAGGGTGAGCCCCAGGAACCCCTGACTGACTCTGCCCCCCTCCTTAAATATTAGAGTGACATGTAGTCAGCCAAGGCTTTCTTCATGTACCTTGGAATCAAGGGAGACTCAGCCATATTAATAATGCTAATAATTCAACCATGTTGCCTGTGGTTTTGAAGAGCAGGTTCAGTTTCCGAAGGTGAGTCCTCAGTCACCACATAATTTGTCTCAAAAAACTTACCTGAGGGGAAACTTGGGTGCTGTGTCCTGCCTCTGACACCTTTTCAAACACTTGGCCCTGTGTGGCTCTTAATGGAAGTCTGACTTCATGGGTTTCAGAGGAGGTGGTATAAAGGAACTGAGTTTTTTTATTTTGGGGTGCTTTGTTTTCACTCGGAGTATCCATCCAGTGATCAGGGAGAGACCTCAGAGGGGAGCAGTGGGTCCTTTTTAAGAGATTGGAGGGTGGCCCTCACCATCTGTCTGTGAGACTCACAGCCTCTCTGGGCGTAGCCCGTCAGGGTTGTCCCACGGCTGTCCCTGCACTTTACCTATTATGTATATTTTCGTAACAGTGATCCTTAAAATCTTCAACAGAATTATAATTTTCCTGTGTTAGTGAAAGTATTCCTTTTAAAGTATCCCCAAAGTGCTATTGAGATTTTTTTAATATACTTGAAATTAATGTTGATGATCAGTGTGTTTACTGTAAACAGTATAATTGTTTCTAGAAGAAGTAAGCTGTATTTGTTTTAATGTGACTGGAAGGTGATATGCTGGAGATTAAAGAGGGGAAAGCATCACTGCCTGGGTGATACAATTCAAGAGTATTCAAGTGTCGGCAGGTCCCTGGAGGTCCAGTGGTTGGACTTGGTGCTTTCACTGCCGTAGTCCCGGGTTCGATGCCTGGTCAGGGAACTAAGATCCCACAAGCTGTGCAGCATGGTTGGAAAAAGAGTGTAGAAGTGTGTGTGCCTTTTGAACCACCTAGGAAATTTGGGGAAAGATACAAAAGTTTCATCATATTTTTAATGTTTTTCAGAATTTCCGTCTGTTGTTTTATATTGTCAGAAACAAAGTCCTGTTGGTGGTTTTGTCTATATTGTCTCTCTGTGTGGGACACAATCCATCGCTTGAATGTTGTCCTTGGATCATCTAGGGTGCTTGGAAAATCCAGGAGTCCCAGCCTGGAGTACGGTCCCTCCTTTTTTCTAACAGGCCCCATAGTTGGTTTTCACTGGGTTACCAGCCAACCAACCTGATTTTCAGCAGGGTAACCCACTGCCCTAACCCACATATAGGGAATTTACTCCTGGGGGTGAAGAAGAGTCAGGATGGTCACAGGTCTCTCTGCTGTGCTCCCAGCATGTGCTTCCCAGAGCCCTTAGCCCCAGCCTTAGGAAAAGATGGTTTTCCTCTGATTGGACCAAGAAGATACTAGGGTCCTTTATACAGTCATTAATAATGAAATGCAGCTGCCTTTCAAAATATTTGCAGGGCAGAAGGAAAAAGCCATTCCTTACTCTTTGTGCTACAGTGTGCCTTTTACGGGTTCTCTAAATTTTAAGAACAGAAGCTCTTTGGGTTACATTGTCAGTAGTCTGGCCCATATTCACCCACCTTTTTCTTTTTCTTAGATACAAAAAGCTGCCACAGGAAAGAAGTCTCCGAAAAAGAGTCCTGGTCCCAACACAGCTCGTGGAAAGAAGAGAAAGGCCTCCCCAGCCCTGGAGACCCCAATAGCTGTGGAGTCTAAGACCCCAGGGAAAGGCCCAGGGAAGAAGGCCAGAGTCAAAGAAGAGGTGGAGAAAGAAAGAAACACTTCACTGGGGAAAAAAGACCCAAGACAGACTCCCAAAAAGCCAGAGGCCAAGTTCTTCACCACTGCTAGTAAATCTGCGAAAAAAGCCCCCCGTACCCTGACACAGCGGCCCAAAAAACCCAAAGTACCCCAGTCAACCTAAAATCAGAGACTCAACCAGCAGGAAATTCAGCTATCTGAAGAGCTTGTAAAAAAAATACCTGGGTTCTGACTCTGACCCCTGCTGCAACCTCAGAGTGAGGCCTACCTAGACTTCATTATATTTTGTAATACCTCCACAAGTAATTCTGATACATATTCATGGGTGTATAAGAACCAGTAGTTGGAAGTAAGTCCATTTATTTTGTTGTTCTTCTGTGTATTTGCTAGTATAATAGAGGGAAAATACAGTGCTTCTCCATGGTTGTGTTTTTTATTATTAAAGTGTCACATTTGTTTCATGATGCACTGTTGGCATTCCAAATCTTGTTGGTGTTTTACTTGAATGCCTATGAGATAATTCTTTTCTTCATCTGCTTTCAACCATTTGTTCACTTGACAGTTCCATTACAATAATTTGTGCAGACGTATCCAGAGCTTGTCTGCAGGCCACTTTTGGACTTGCTGCATGCAAATCAGCCATGGAACTGGTAACCAACTCCAGTTTCGTGTCCCCCGTGCTGAGATGGGTCTTAATAATTGATTCCATGGCCCAAGGTTCCAGATCACTGAATTAGCATACATTTGTTGAGGGAAATTAACCATCGTCATTTATAGAGGCCCTGGATCCAATCCTGCACGCTGGAAGCAAGAAAATACTTATTTCCTATAGCATTTCCTTATTCCTCCAGATTACTCCTCACCCTACATAGATTTACTTACCTAAGGGAGGAAGCTCAGGAGAAAAGACTATAAAACTTGGGTCATCGTTAAACATACCCTGAGGCAGTAAATTGACTGCAGGTACTTCGGCTGTATTTGAACTGGGTAATTGTCTCGAGTGGTAAGTGATGTAGTCACTAATACAGAAAGGACGAAGTGAGGCATGCTTTCAGAGATCAGGTCGTTGATGAATAGAACGACTAAAGGAATAAGAGCTTTAGGTGGTTCTCCAGGTTTTTAAATCATGAAAGCTTTTGAAACAAAAGTTTTTCACTCCACTGTCCTTTTAGACTGTTTAAGGTGAGTATACTACATTTAATGTAGGGGTTTAGCATAATTGATTTGTTTACCATAGAAACTAGGTTCTATGGGAAGGTGTATTTAAGACTGTAGACCTATAGTTCAAAAATAACAAAAGACAGTCCAATTTTTAAAATGAGCAGAGTCAGAATGGACATTTGCCCAAAAGAGATACACAAATGACCAACAAGCACTTGAAAAGATGGTCATCGTTAGTCATCAGGGAAATGCTAATCAAAACCACAGTGAGATATACCACTTGACCCTAAAAGACAAGAGGGATGTGAAGAAATTGGAATGCATTGCAAATGGGAATATGAAATGGTGCAGCTGCTTTGGAAAACAGTCTGGCCATTTCTTGAAACACCTTAAAAAAACAAGTTAACCACATCCATTCCTTTGTATACACCCAAGAACATTAAGACCATAGGTCCACAGAAAGATTTGTACTTGAATGTTTATAGCAGCATTATTCATAATAGAGAAGAAGTAAAAACAACCCAATGTCCATCAACTGATGAATGGATAAAATGTAATATATCCGTTCAATGAAATATTATTAAACCACAAAAAGGAATGACTTACTGATAGATTCCACAACATAGATGGACGTTGAAAATACTATGACCTGTTAACCTCTGAACTTCCAAGGTGGAAGTATGTGTTTGCATGTGCAGTCACGTAAGGTGGCTCACGTGTCTGGCATATATTGTCACGTGTGCATCCTCCATAAGCGGTTGTGCTTTTTAATGTACTGTACAGTACTGTATAGAGTACAGTAGTATAGTATCTATCTCAAGCCCAGGGTGTCTGGAAGCAAGAGGGTGGATAGAGTACAGTAGTATAGTATCTATTTCAAGCCCAGGGTGTCTGGAAGCAAGAGGGTGGATAGAATTGAATCCAGCAAGCCAACATCAGGGGTGAGTGAAATTGCAGTTCGCCCTTCATCTCCTATTGCTGATGATCCTTCAGTGCTACCGTCTCCTACCTCTTCTCCCTCTTCCATCAGTAACCCTTCTTGCCTGTTCACTCGATGCCAGCCCCTTAATGCCAGCTGTTGTACTGTCCTAGGTCCTGTACCATAGGATTAAAAATATTTTCCTTGTTTTTTGTTTATTTTTTGTGCATTATTTGTGTGAAAAGTTTTATAAACCTATTACAGTACAGTACTGTATCAATTCAGTTCAATCACTCAGTCATGTCTGACTCTGCGACCCCATGGACTGCAACACGCCAGGCTTCCCTGTCCATCACCAACTCCTGGAGCTTGTTCAAACTCATGTCCATCGAGTCGATGATGCCATCCAACCATCTCATCTCCTGTCTTCCCCTTCTCCTGCCTTCAGTCTTTCCCAGCATCCGGGTCTTTTCCAATGAGTCAGTTCTTCGCATCAGTTGGCCAAAGTATTGGAGATCCAACTTCAGTGTCAGTCCTTTCAATGAATAGTCAGGACTGATTTCGTTTAGGACGGACTGGTTGGATCTCCTTGCAATCCAAGGGACTCTCAAGAGTCTTCTCCAACACCACAGTTCAAAAGCATCAATTCTTCAGCGCTCAGCTTTCTTCATGGTCCAACTCTCATCCGTACATGACTACTGGAAAAACCCTAGGTTTGACTAGACAGACTTATTAGCAAAGTAATGGTGTGCATGCACAAGTCCTTTTGAAGGAAGTGGCCGTTATAGTCATTACTCCTACCATAGTTTGGCCTCAGGCCAAACAAAAGGGAGGGAACACCTATCAACGGAAAATTGGAATTAAGATTTACTGAGCATGGCCCTGCCCATCAGAATAAGAACCAGTTTCCCCAATGGTCAGTCTCTCCTATCAGGAAGCTTCCATAAGCCTCTTATCCATCAGAGGGCAGACAGAATGAAAACCACAATCACAGAAAACTAACCAAACTGATCACATGGACCACAGCCTTATCTAACTCAATGAAACTATGACCCATGCCATCTGGGGCCACCCAAGAAGGACAGGTCATACTGGAGAATTCTGACAAAATGTGGTCCACTGGAGAAGGGAATGGCAAGCCACTTCAGTATTCTTGCCTTGAGAACCCCATGAACAGTATGAAAAGGCAAAAATATAGGACACTGGAAGATGAACTCCCCAGGTCGGTAGGTCCCCAATATGCTACTGGAGATCAGTGGAGAAGTAACTCCAGAAAGAATGAAGAGATGGAGCCAAAGTGAAAACAACGCCCAGTTGTGGATGTGACTAGTGATGGAAGTAAAGTCTGATGTTAAAGAACAATAATGCATAGGAACCTGGAATGTTAGGTCCATGAATCAAAGTAAATTGGAAGTGGTCAGACAGTACTATATAGCTGATTGCATTAGCTGAGTACCTAACTAACTTCATTGGACTTAACAAAATTGCTCTTGAAATGGCATTTGTATGTAGGGGACTTAACTGTATTAAGTAAAAGGAGCAAGACACAATGACCATATATCGTAAGATTTCATTTATATAAAATGTCCAGAATAGGTAAAGCGTACAGACAGAAAGTAGATTAGTGGTTGTCAGGTTCAGAGGGAGGGAGGGGATGGGAAGTAACACTAATGGGTACAAGGTTTCTTTGGGAGATGATGAAAATGTCCTGGAATTCATGGTGATGGTTGTAGAAGAGTGAAAAACATACTAAAACCCTCTGAACTGTACACTTGCTAAGAGTAAATTGTATGTTACATGAATTATATCTCAAACAGCTTTGATAAGAACTAATGTTCACAGAAGCAAGTTCAAACTTCTCATTTATAAATATAAAAACCTACTATTGGGGAGTTTTATAAAAATTCAATATTTGGTTTTTCCTAATAGGGTGTAGTTTAATATAATTCTAGAATACAGAACATGTTTTGCATTTTCCCCACTAACTTCATACAGATGCCTCTAAATCCCTTCCAGTTTCTCCCTGAGTACCACCAGATACTGACATGTTCTAGGGACCTCTCTGGTGGTCCAGTGGTTAGCACTCTGACCTTCCACTGCAGGGGGCACCAGTTTGATCCCTGGTCAGAGAGCTAAGATCCCCACATGTTGAGCCCCATGGTAAAAAAAAAAAAAAAGACTGAACATTTGTAAGAAAATAATATCCAAAACCCCATGTCCCAAACATATGAGAATAGTGTATTTTCCATTGCTGTTTTATACAAATAGAATTTTTCACTTGCTTCTTTTTTTTTTAACCATTTATATTTTTCAAGTTTCACCCATAAAATTTCTGTTCTAATGAAAAAAGAAAAGTTCTCTTTTCTTAATTGTACTTCTTTCAGTATCAAGTAAAATATAGTAACAAAAAGCATATTAGTGGTTGCTGCCTGGGGATGGGAGGGGAGATGTGGATTACCAAAAGATACAAAGAAACTTTGGGAGGCAATGGATGTGTTTATGACCTTATTTGTGCTGATGCTTTCATATATATATATATATATATATATATTCAATGAATTTTGACATATATATATATATGTCAAAATTCATTGAACTGCACTTCAAAAGCTCATGAATCGGTGCAGGTTCAATCCCTGGTCAGGAAGCTAAGATCCTACATGCACCATGGCCAAAAAAAACAAAACATAACAGAAGCAATATTTTAACAAATTCAGTAAAGACTTTAAAAATGGTCCACATGGGTCCCAGACTTCTCAAACTCAGGGCGGTTGGAAACCACTGATACCAACTGGGTAATAGCTGAGGAAGAGACTTCCCTCATTTTGACCAAATCATCAAGTGAGGCCTAATGAAACCATGACTATCAACAACCCAGGGATAAACAAACCTATGATTTCCTAGTGTTTTACGTAAATGCATGATCCTTAATCAGTATATGACACGTGAGTGTCCCACAAGGTTCTCAGCCTCTCACCACCTTCTATTGTTGGATTAGTTGGGTTGAAAGCTGACAGGTGATAATGGCTCTCCATAGAATCCATGTTATTGCAATTATCCAATCAAGATCCTGTCTCCTATAAAAGAAACGCAGTGAGGTAGCTGTGCTCAAGCTTTCATCTTGAAAGGTGTTTGCCTGTTTGTTGTTTGCCTGTTTGTTATTAAGGAGATTCATTTAATCAGGTAAAGGGAACTATGTTTTTAAAAAACGTTATGTTGTGGTATGTTTGAAAGTCGTTGAAGATTTTTTTTTTCCTTGTTACTAGGTGAACTCAGGTATGTCTAAAAAAGATTCACTGATCATTGCAGCTCCTCAGATGTGTTTCTTGTTTTGCCTTTTGTCTGTTTTCCCTTACTTGTTGATGTTCTGTGTATATGTGTCAATAGTTTCTGACTCTTTGAGACCCCATGGACTGTAGCCTGCCAGGCTCCCCCATCCATGAAATTTTCCAGGTAAGAATACTGGAGTTGCCAGTATTCTGGTTTGCCATTTCCCATTCCAGGAGATCTTCCCCACCCAGGGATCAAACCCAAGTCTCTTGTGTTTCCTTCATTTGCGGGTTAATTCTTTACCACTGAACCATCTGTGAAGCCCTCTGCGTGTCTTTATTTTCTATGCATATAAAATACATTCTCCCAACTGATCATTTACCATAACTTGCCTGTAATGCCTCTTGCCCGTCAAGGAATTTTTTTTTCCCTTTATTTTATTTTTTTTCAGTGTCTACAATCAATTTTGTTTTAATATAATCTAAACACATACCATTTAGAAAATACCAAGAAAAATTTATGTACAAGAGTTGATGCTATTGCATTTGGATAAAGCTGGCAAGTTCTTGCTACTAGCACAGCCCAGGAAACGCCACCGAGGAAACCTAATATACTGGAATAGATGTTGTGGCGTTTGGCCCACAGTTTGATAGCTCTCAGGGTTAACCTGAAGTTGTCACAGTTTGATAACTGATACAAATGCCTCTTCAACAGCTCTTAAATCTTTAACTTCTTCCTGTAATTTCAACTTATCATAGAACGAGGTGAAAAAATCACTTCGATCAACATGTCTTGGTGCAACACACAACGCAATCAATATCAGCACCTTTTGTATGTACTCCTAATCTGTAAGATCCAAATGTAAAAATTTCCCCACCAACATTTTCAATTACAGATTGTGGAAGATTCTTGCTTTCAGTGATTTCTCATATCCACTCTTTTACCAGGTTGTTTAGTTTTCCCAAAATTAAAATCCTGCGCTGCAGTTCCTCTTCCTCTTCAAAAACCCCAAAGGGCTTCAGAGTCTCAACGAGCTTCTGTGTGAGTAGGCAGTTAGTCTCCTTGGGGGCTGCTAAGCTGATGGGAGAAGTAATGCCATAGTGCTTCTGTGGCGGCTGTGTTTGCGGTGATCCCTGTGTTGTAACTGGAAAACCGCATCGTCTCCTGCGCCGGCACCGCCCAGTCACTTCAGCCCCGCCACCGCCGCCGCGGCCGCCCCGGGCAGGGTCCACTGAGGCGGGAGGGAGGCGGGCGGGGGCCTGCCTGAGCCCTGGGTCCTACCCCACTCCCGCACCGCTCCCGCCGCTTTAAGCGCTTCTCCTCCTTCCCCTTCGTCCTTTTTTTTTCCCCTTTAAAGCACCTGTTTCACTTTTTCCAAGAAAAACTTAAAAGAATTTATTTATTTAGCCAGACAAATTAAAACATGCCTTCAACCTAAGGCTCTGGGAAAAAAAAAACAGTAATAAAACCAATAGAAATGGAGGAGGAGGAGTTTAATAAGGGAACAAAATAAATTGGAAAACTGAAGCCATGCCTGGTAACACTCAAGTTAGTTCTTGAAGAAGGTGACAAGTAGCTAAACGTGGCAAGCCGAAAACAAAAAACAAAAAAACAAAGTGAAAATTGTATGAATGAGGCAAGAAATATAGTCAGATAAAAGAAGTTATGAAAAAGTTCATGTAAAACTTCATGGCAATATACTTGGCATTTTAGACAAAAAAAAATATATGGTTTTCTTTTTCTTTCTCACCATTTATTTAAACAAATGCTAATACATTAATTCTGTGTCTGGCCATATTTAGAGTAAATAAGTCACCAAAGAGTGTTACCAAAAGTTACCAAAAGTGAATCAAGGAGAGTAGAAACATCAGAATAAACCAACCTTTTTAGAAGAAATGAGAAAGGAGGTCACACATCTATCTATGTTGGCCTGAAAAGACAGTTCTAACAGCTTCACAGTCATCTTGCAAAAGCAGTGTTACCCTGACCTCAACACCCATAAAAATCCTCTTGATAAAACTAAAAATATAATGGAAAAATTCTTAACAATGCGAGCAAATCTTGTCTTTTAAAAACTTTTAATCATAATTTACAAACACTTAGACAAGTTTTAGAAAGGCACAACACACAGTCCCTACTCTCCACTTTGGTACAAAAACTTGTTAATGTTCTGATGTGGTACATAGGTATATAATTATTTTCTGAATCATTTGAGAATTGGCTGATAGTTCAATAAGATGCAACCATGTCTTCTAGCAAACCTCAGGTCTGTGGGTCATGGCCCCAATTCTGTAGTGTTCTCTGGATGTAATCTAGAAGTTTGTGATAGATGATTTCATGGGGGTTACTGAAAGAAACAGTGAAAGGAAATTAAGAATATGTACTCATCCTCTTGTATTTTCTGTCAATTTTCTTTGGAAGTCAACTCCCAGGTCGTCCAGAAAGAAGTCTTTTGTTTTATACCATCAGGACACTTGGTAACTCAGTGAATATAATTAAAAATTTGATCCAAAAGCACTGTCATGCCAGTTGGGGAGATAGGTTCCTGGTCAACCTTTTGATTTTTCAAAGCTTAATTTTTAACTTGGGCTTCCCACATGGCTCAGTGGTCAAGTATCTGCCTGCCAATGTAGGAGGCACAGGTTCAATTCCTGGGTCAGGAAAATCCCTTGGAGAAGGAAATGGCAACCCACTCCAGTATTCTTGTCTGGAAAATCCCATGGACAGAGGAGACTGACGGGCTATCATCCATGGGGTTGCAAAAGAGTTGGACATGACTTCGTGACTAAACAACAAACAACAATTTTTTCCCACCCCTCATCTTACAGATAAGACTCGTCATGATCCCAGCTACTCAAGCTCGTGGTCAGTGGACCTGGTTTCAAAGACTAAAGCGAGAATTCTGCAAGCCCATATGTTGGTTCAGTATTGGATTAATAATTATGCTCCTCAAAATTGCTGTGGTGGCCTTCTTCGGTAATAGTTTACCTTTCTCCCTCTCAGTGACAATGATTGCTTCTGGCATCGTTTTAATCCTCATTTCGGGAGGGATACTCTTGTATGGATTATGCCGAAACTCAAACTACACCTCTCTTGGACCAGAAGAATTAGTGAGGCATCGAACTGTCCACGGTCATCCAGAGGGTTTTGAACCAGAGGCAGCAACTATCAGCACCTCACTATGATATATATTAAAGCCAGATATCACTGGGTCTTTTAACCTTTTGAAAGTTCCTTGAGTATAATTAACGTAGAAATAAACTCTGACTTCTAGTAAGTTTTGTTTTCTGAGTTTGGAATCTGTTTGTTCTCTCTTGCCTGTATGAAATCTCTCTTCCTTCAGAAGTCCTCTTTCCCTCAAATTCATCTCGAAACTAGTTTTATCCTGCTTGTTTCTGCAGCTCCCAACCTTCTTATTCTCTTCCTACCATCACTAGTGCTTCTCATCTGGGTCTTAACTGTCAACTCCTGCAGATTTCAATAAGCACAGAGGTGATCCCTTCAAGATCACAGGGGCCGAGCTCACGGCCCTTATCACCTGCCATGTCCTGTTCTTTTCTCACCATCCATGGTCATGTTTTGTGCCTTGTCATAAATGCTACCTGTGAGACCCTCTAGAACATCATTGCAGACACCTCACTGGCTCACCACACTTCAAAAGTTCTGAGCTTCTTGATGTCTAAGAAAACTAGAGCCAGCCAGTAGTTAAAGTAATAAAATTAGATTTTACTCAGGAAATATTGCAATGGGAAAAGAGACCTCAGCATAGAACTGGGCTCAATTCTTTTTTTTTTTTTTTTAATATTTATTTATTTAGCTGCACCCAGCCTTAGTTGTGGCATGTGGAATCTAGTTCCCTGACCAGGGATCGAACCCAGGCCCCCTGTATTGGGAGTGCAGAATCTTTGCCACTGAACCACCAGGGAAGCCCCCTGGGCTGAGTTCTCCTACAATATGTTCAAGTGGGAATTTATGGAGCAGGTGAAGTTTGGGGATCAGTCACTGGGTAGAAAATTACTGGGGAAACATTAGAGGGGTTTGGGGGGCCATGGTGAATCTGGCTAAATCAACCTAACAGGATTTTTGCAGAAGGCAGGTCAAGGTGACATCACCTGAGAGCTGGGGGTGGGGAGAAAGAGGAATCTGATCAGCCATCAGGGGTGGGGGTTTCTCACTAAACCAACTTAGCAAGTTTCCAGCTCAGATTGGAAGATGCAAAGACCAGCAGAGAAGTGCAGAAGTTGAGTCCTAATTGGGACGAGGTCTCAGAGGAGCTGAACTAAATCTGGGTCAAGAAGAGACACTTTGTCACTGAAAATAACCCCAATGTCCTACCCCTTATAACTCTCCAGGCCTGGGCACATAGGAAGCCCACTGAAGTTTCCCACTGTGGACATGAATCTATAGACCCAAACATCTTAGAGCAAGTCATGCTACAAGGTTGACTGACTTCTTTGAAAATCATGATTATTGCCTCAGAGGAGACTCCCTACTGAGGTTGTTCCCCACTCCTTCAGTCCTAATGGACAGTGAAATCTTATTTTGGCCACACCATGCAGATTGTGGGATCTTAGTTCCCCAACCAGGGATCAACCCCAGGTCTGGGCAATGGAAGCACAGAGTCCTAACCACTGGATGGATGGTCAAGGAACTCCCAAGAGTGAAATTTTGTCTTTTAATATAATTGACCAAACGTCTTTGCTCCCTCAACACGTGTGTGTGGGGGTTCCACAATGAAATGATGACTTATTATGCCACCAACTCACCTAATCACCCTACAGATCCCACCAGTGCACCAGCCCTATCCAATAGCCGTGAGTACCTCCCTGAATATGAAGGGAGAGCCCAGAAACTAAGACCTTTGAGGAAGGATTCTGTTATGGTTGGTGGCTCAGAAGGTAAAGAATCTGCCTGCAGTGCAGGAGACCCTAGTCTGATCCCTGGGTTGGGAAGATTCCCTGGAGAAAGGAATGGCTACCCACTCCAGTATTCTTGCCTGGAGAATTCCATGGACAGAGGAGCCTGGTGGGCTACAGTCCATGAGGTCGCAAAGGGTCAGACACGACTGAGCGACTAACACTTTCACTTTTTCTTTCTGTCATGGTTGGCAAACTCAAAGGTCTTTAGAGGATGCTCAAACAATGCAGAGAGCAGCACACAGAAAAACATCTTTCAACTTATATCTTTAACATTTCAGACATGTAGGAAGCAGCATATAAATGAAGTATAGAGTGTCATAAAGGATCCAGAAAAAAAATGCAAGGGCTCTTGAAAATCAAAAATGAGAGGAAAAATTCAAAATCCAAAACTGTTGTGTCATACAGGTGAGGGGATAAATTCAAGACAAATCACTTCCAGTGGAAAATACTGAAAACAATGTCTAATACTTTTTGAAAGACACAATAGAATAAGACAAAGAAACATTTATCATCCATGAGCTGATGTCACAAAGAAGTAAACGTAACAGGAAATCACCATTTCGCTGATTGTTTCTCAGTGGGGTAAGTAATGAACTTTGTTTCTAGTTGAATTTTTTTGGATTTTCTCAACGTTTCACTAAGGCTTTTTTTTTTTTATTGCATGGCGATAAAATGGACAAGGAAGCCTCATGTGTTGCAGTCCATGGGGTTGCAAAGAGTTGGACACGACTGAGAGACTGAACAAAAACAACAATAAAAAAGACTAAATAGTTTAAAAACCAAAATTGCATATATATGTATATATATGCATACACACATGTACATTTATAGATAGATCCATCCATCTATCTGTGTATATATATATATCTATATGTATGGATAGATGTCTTTATCTATCTCGGTGGCTCAGTGAAATATTATAGGAAATGAAAATATATTTCTCCCAAAAGTGGCAAGGAGCTGAAAGACAGTACCTAGCTTGTCTGCTGACATCACATACAGACCATTTCTTGGTATTGCGTTAAACACAATCATCAACTTTTTGTGTTGGCTTTTCTACCACTGGAATGGGGAAACATCCCCATGATACTTCGGAAATATCTTGCACTTCTGAAAAGTTCTGTAAGAGAAGATATTCAAATCCAACAACTCCCAAGCATAAGGATGATTGGTTTTCTGATCATCTTTTCCCAAAATATATAAGGCTTTAATTTTTAACCTATATTCCCAGTCTATATGATTTCAAGCATTTGTCAAAAAAATTTCCTTTTCAATAAAGAAACAGTAAACTGGCATTTATACTCTTTAATGTCCTAAATTGTTTGTAATGGCTCCAAACTGGAAACAATCTAATGTTCGTAAATAAGAGAATGGATTAAACCAACAGTGATATATCTATACAGTGCAATATTATTTAAAATAAAAAGGAACAAACTATAGATACTCAAAACAATAGGAATGAATCTCAACATAATTATCCTAAGTGAAAGAAGCAAAAGAGAAAAGAATACGTACTTGATACTATTTACATAAAATGCAAAATAATCTTTAGTAACAGAAATCAGACCAGGTGGCTGGTTGAGTATAGGGAGGGAGGCATGGATAACAAGAGGACATCAGGAAACTTTGGAGGGCAGTGAATGTGTTTAGTGATCTTGTTTGTGCTGATGATATGTCAAAGCTCACTGAATTTTACACTTTAAATTTGTGCCATTGTTTGTATGTCATTTGTACATCCATGAACCTGTGAATAAAGAAGCACAGAGTAATAATTTTAAGCAGTCTCCCCAGCAGGCTTAACATCAGTGTGCTGATATTAAGAAGCCCGTGGTGCTGTGTGGGTGGCCCAGGCTCCTGGTCCCGCTGCTGGAGCCTCCATGAAGCACCAGGTGAGCTGTGCTCTCAACAAGTGTCCCCGGAATTTTCAAGCTCAAGGCAGTTGGAAAAATCCTGGTACCCGCTGGGTGGCAGCTCTTATCTTGACCAAACCATCATCAGGTGAATCCAAATGAAACAACTACCATTAATATACCAAGGGGAACACAAATGATCATTTCCTGGGCTTTATTTATGGCACATTATCCTTAACCATCATATAACAAGTGTATGAAACCTGTCCCTCCTTTAAGAAGTTTTCCAGTCCCCGGACATCTTATATCATTGGATGAACTGGAAGAAAACTAAGCTGATGAATGAAATAGTTCTCTATAGAATCCATGCTATTGCAATTATCCAATCAAGATCCTGTTTCCTATAAACGAGACACAAAGAGCTATGCTTAGCATTTTACCTTGAAGGGTGTTTGCTGGTTTCTGTTGAGAAAGAGCTGCATTTAATGCCAGGTAAAGCATGATTTTTTTTTTACATTTATGTAAAAGTAGTGGTGTGATTGGAAGTCATTAAGAAAGCTCTTTTTTTCATGACTAGGTAAGGTCAGGAGTATCTTTTGAGATTCACAGAGCATTGCAGTTCCTCAGATGTGTGTTTTCTCTCATGCCCTTTGTCAGTTTAATTTTTTCCCTTTAATTTGTTGTGCTCTTTGTTTGTGGTGTTCTTTGTTTGATTTTAACTCTTTGTCTTCTCTTTGTTGAAAATATATTCTCCCATCTGTCCCTTTAACTTCATCTCTAGTGTCTTTTTTCCTTTATGGCAGCTGTGCTAATTTTTTTCAGTACAAGCTTGAACTTTTTTCTTTATTTAGCAAGATTGAAATTACATAAAACATGCATTCAATCTAGGAATTGAAAAAAATGCTTCTTAAACATACGGAATGGAGAAGGAATTTAATGACATCTAAAATTAATCAACTGGAGAGCAAACATTATGGTTGATGGATATAAGTAAAAGCTGGTTTGGGGGAAAGGAAAGTATTTTTCTTTTTGGAACCCTGTCAAGTCAATTAAAAACTTCAAGTTTATTATGAATAAGGCAAGAAATGTTGGACAAAAAATTATAAATAACAGACAACTTCATACCAGTATGCTTGACACCCTAGACTACATGAATAATTTTCTGGAAAACAGACATTACCAAAATTAAATTTAGAAAAGACAGACCCCAAACAAACCACTTTCTTCAAATAATTTTAAATGTTGGTCACACATTTACCTAGGGATAGCCTGAGGAGCTGCTTCCTTTGAGTTGCTGGAAGGCTTTGCAATTATTTTACCAAGGTAGATAGATTTACCCTAGTCTCAGCATCCATAAAAATTCCCGCAACAAAACTGGGGCCTTAAGTTTAAAACATATGTAAAAATTCCTAACGAAACAAGAAAATTAACCCCTATTTTTTTTAACTTAGTCATAATAGTTTTAATTTATAAAAATTTAAATAATCAAAAGATGGCTTATCTATACTTAGATTTAACAAATTATTTGGTCATAACTGGTTCAGTTCATTTCAGTCGCTCAGTTGTGTCCGACTGTTTGCAACCCCGTGGACTGCAGCATGCCAGGCTTCCCCGTCCATCACCAACTCCCAGAGCTTACTCAAACTCATGTCCGTTGAGTCGGTGATGCCATCCAGCCATCTCATCCTCTGTCGTCCCCTTCTCCTCCTGCCTTCAATCTTTCCCAGCATCAGGATATTTTCCAGTGAGTCAGTTCTTGGCACCAGGTGGCCAAAGTATTGGAGTTTCAGCTTCAGCATCAGTCCTTCCAATGAATATTCAGGACTGATTTCCTTTTGGTTGGATTGGTTGGATCTCCTTGCAGTCCAAGGAACTCTCAAGAGTCTTCTCCAACACCACAGTTCAAAAGCATCAGTTCTTCGATCCTCAGCTTTCTTTATAGTCCAACTCTCCATCCATACATGACTACTGGAAAAACCATAGCCTTGACTAGACGGAACTTGGTTGGCAAAGTAATGTCTCTGCTTTTTAATATGCTGTCTAAGTTGGTCATAACTTTTCTTCCAAGGAGTAAGCATCTTCTAATTTCATGGCTGCAGTCACCATCTGCAGTGATTTTGGAGCTCAAAAAAAATAAAGTCTGCCACTGTTTTCATTGTTTCTCCATCTATTTGCCATGAAGTGATGGGACCTGATGCCATGATCTTAGTTTTCTGAATGTTGAATTTTAAGCCAACTTTTTCACTCTCTTCTTTCACTTTCATCAAGAGGCTCTTTAGTTCTTCTTTGCTTTCTGCCATAAGTATGGTGTTATCTGCATATCTGAGGTTATTGGTATTTCTCCTGGCAATCTTGATTCCAGCTTGTGCTTCATCCAGTCCAGTATTTCTCATGATGTACTCTGCATATAAGTTAAATAAGCGGAGTGACAACATACAGCTTTGACGTACTCCTTTCCCAATTTGGAAGCAGTCTGTTATTCCATGTCCGGTTCTAACTGTGGCTTCTTGACCTGCATACAGATCTCTCAGGAGGCAGGTCAGGTGGTCTGGTATTCCCATCTCTTTCAGAATTTTCCACAGTTTGTTGTGATCCACACAGTCAAAGGCTTTGGCATAGTCAATAAAGCAGAAATAGATGTTTTTCTGGAACTCTCTTGCTTTTTTGATGATCTAGAGGAAGTTGACAATTTTATTTCTGGTTCTTCTGCCTTTTTTAAATCCAGTTTGAACATCTGGAAGTTCACAGTTCACATACTGTTGAAACCTGGCTTGGAGAATTTTGGGCATTACTTTGCTAGTGTGTGAGATGAGTGCAATTGTGCGGTAGTCTGAGCATTCTTTGGCATTGCCTTTCTTTGGGATTGTAACGAAAACTGACCTTTTCCAGTCCTGTGGCCACTGCTGAGTTTTCCAAATTTGCTGGCATATTGAGTGCAGCACTTTCACAGCATATTTTAGGATTTGAAATAGCTCAACTGGAATTCCATCACCTCCGCTAGCTTTGTTTGTAGTGATGCTTCCTAAGGCCCACTTTACTTCACATTCCAGGATGTCTGGCTCTAGGTGAGTGATCACACCATCGTGATTATGCGGGTCATGAAGATCTTTTTTGTATAGTTTTTCTGTGTATTCTTGCCACCTCTTCTTAATATCTTCTGCCTCTGTTAGGTCCATACAATTTCTGTTCTTTACTGTGCTCATCTTTGCATGAAATATTCCCTTGGTATCTCTAATTTTCTTGAAAAGATCTCTAGTCTTTCCCATTCTATAGCTCTCCTCTATTTCTTTACAATGATCACTGAGGAAGGCTTTTTTATCTCTCCTTGCTATTCTTTGGAACTCTGTATTCAGATGGGTATATCTTTCCTTTTCTCCTAGTTCTCTGCAGTAAGAGTATACATAAACCTGAATTGTAAGAAATATTTTTGACTATAAGACTCTAGGTGTTAAGTTTCTTTTAAGTTAAAAATACAGTTAGTATACCTGTGATCAAAATATGATAGTGCAAATCATATTTTTAACAGCAAAAGGACACTGGTAAAGGCTTCATCTCCAATGATGTAATAATAGGTTCTTGTCTCATTTTTTTTTCCCTTTTCAAAATGCATATGTATGTACAGAATTCTCACTGCTAGAATGAGACCAACTTCAGCATCATTACACTTTTATTTTTCAGAGACAAGAGAAACTGATTCACAAACATAGAGATGGGCGTGTACAGAGATGTTATTTAATATTTTGGACTCCTTCAAGCTTATATGGAAAAATCACAAAATTATCTTTTATTGAGTTATTTCCCTTAGATGAAGCTTCCATTGATTCCTCCAGGTTTTGTTAACAGCAAAAAATAAGTGACTTCCATTTGTAAAACTATCTGTTACCCAGTTATTAGTCATTTATTTTCTTAAGATAGCTGCCCACATTTCTAATTGTTCCTATATTCGGTGCCATCAGATATTTTTTTAATACCTACTCTAACGCAATGCACCATAGCAAGATAAATACGAATGAGATGATTTTCGTTTGAAGAAGGCGAAAGACATCTGCCAAAGGAATACCCTGCCTGCAGGCAGAGCAGCTGTAGGAAGGACAGCAGCTGAGGTTGTAGAGCCTGATAGAACTTTCCAAACACAAACCACCTGGGTGTACTTTTCGTCCCTGAGAGTACATGTAGGTTCATTTGAAGATCACTGTTCTAGATGATGTAATTAGGTAAATGCAATAGTAAAATGACTAGGAAAATTATTCTTATGGATATAGTTTTATACCTAGAAAATCCAGGATTCAACTGAAGAGTTTTAGAATTAGTACAGCAAATTTAAATGTCTAGTGATAAGAAACGGTTTACAAATCTAGTAGTTCTCCTTTATGATGGTAAATGCCAATTAGAATGAATAAAAATTTCAATTATTAAGTTAATCATATGTCATTGTATATAATTGTAATTTTGTGTTATACATAGAAGTAAAGGAACAGAAATATAAATATTAAATAAGAACTGAGCATAAAGCAGTAATTAACACTAGAAAGATGAACTCAGTAGAGAGCTCTTCCTGAAAAGGAATTCTTATTATTATAAAATGCAATGTCTTTCCAAGAAATGGTTAGTTATAATTTCAATTATAAGGCCCAACTTGTCTCCGGCTGTTGAGGGTAATGCCAAGAGATGTCTAATAGACAGATTGTCAGGAAACACTTTGAACAGGATCACAAATGGGGTCTAAATCAGTACAATTTAGGACTGGCAAAAGGCTAGATATAATGGAAGACAGAGTGTTGAAACATACCCTATGGTGTAGTTATTTAATATGATAGGGGTAGCATTTCAAAACAATGTGCAACGATTAAATATTCCATAAGTGGTAGAGGACTACTTGGCTATTCATTTAGGAGGGAACATAGAGTTCCTTTTCATGCAAAAGTGCAAACATGGTCAATGGATTAAAATGAAGTGAAAGAAAGTGAAAGTGAAAGTCACTCAGTCGTGTCCGACTCTTTGCAACCCCATGGACTCAGTCCATGGAATTCTCCAGGTCAGAATACTGGAGTGGGTAGCCTTTCCCTTCTCCAGGGGATCTTCCCAACCCAGGGATCAAACCCAGGTCTCATAGTTATTAAAATGTAACACTTGACAGTATTCTTGTGGGGTATTGCTCCTTAAATGTTTTTTGAAATGTAACAAAACGTGCTAGTACCAGGATTTGTTGATCAAGTAGACTTTATACCTGAGAAACTAGAGATTAATAATATAATGGAGAGTAATAAATCCTGTGATTCAGTTGAGATTGTTGTGGCTCTTTTTTTTTATTTTAATTAAAAAAAAAAAATAGTCGATTTACAACGTTGTGGAGACTGTGGCCCTTAACCGCACTAATTAGAAACCCTGTCTATCGCCAGGTGGGTCCTGAGACAGCAGGCAGCCCATCTGTCTGATAAACCATCGATCAATACAGGAGTTATCGCTGACTCTTCTTTAACTCCGCCCTCCCAAGTGCCCCCGGGAAGCCTGGTGAACTCAAGACTCCTCTTCAGTCCACTCAGGCAAGGACAAGGGCATGGGTGGGGAATTTCCTTCTGGAAGCTTCCTTCGGTCTTGCTGGTCAAACCTTGCAGCTGGGTCTTCCTACTGGCAGAGGACGGAAATCACAGCCCCCTGGGCTGCAGGTCAAAGTTCTCTTGTTCCGTTTTTGTCTGGAGGGTGTGTTGCTTTTAGCATGCATTCCATACCATTATATCTGTATCTATAATCTTTTTAAAAAATGTTATTTTAATTTTTAAGAATTTTGGCTGTGCGGAGTCTTTGTTGCTGCACTGGCTTTTCTCTAGTTGCTGAGCAGGAAGCTGCTCTCTAATTGCGGTGCACGGGCTTCTCATTGTGGCTTCTCTTGATGGGGAGCATGGGCTCTAGAGCACTTGGGTTTCAACAGTTGCTGCTCCTGGGCTCTGGACCACAGGCTCAGGGGCTTAGCTGCTCTGAGGCAAGTGGGATCTTCCCCAGTTGGGAATCAAACCCGAGTCTCCTGTGTTGACTGAAGGATTGTTTACCTCAGAGCCACCAGGGAAGCCATATACCTGTATCTAAATTAAATAATGAGGCCCTTGCTTGGTGTTCCGTTTCATCTGTATCTGATGAACAATCTTAGATATACCTCCAAGTAATGTTGATATTCCCATAAAGTGCAATGTGTGTTCTGAGTCTTTTCATGTCTGCCAGCAAACCTCAGGACAACATGATATACCCAGAATCCCTACTGGTTTTTCTGAAAATGACTCAGAAGCTGGGGACAGACAGCTTCACGGAGATATTGAAAGAAATATTTAAAATAAATATGGATTAAATACCAATCATCCCTGATTTTTCTAGCAACATTCCTAGGTTGTTTTAATTACTAGCCCTGTGTATTATATCACCAGGACACGATAACTTAGCGTGCATGCATGCTCAGTCACTAAATCGTGTCTGGCTCCTTGTGGTGCCATGGACTGTAGCCCACCCAGGCTCCTCTGTCCCTGGCATTTTCCAGGCAAGAACACTAGGGTGGGTTGGCATTTCCTTCTGCAGGGGATCTTCCTGACCTAGGGACCAAACCCTCATCCCCAGAGTCTCCTGCCTTGACAGGTAGATAACTTAGGGTGAATGGAATTTGAAACTTCATTTAAAAGCAAAGCCACATCAAGTTAACCTTTTGATTTATCTGACCTTCACTTTTTTCTTCCTCTAGTCCCTGTAGCTAAAACTCATCATGATCCCAGCTTTTCCAGCTAATAATCAGTGGACCTGGTTTCAAAAAATCACGCAAGAAGAGGTTTCACATAGATGCTGGATATGCTTCTATTTGTTCTACGCTGTGACATTAGCATTGTTACTCGGCGGTATTTTCATCACTTTGTTCTCTGGTCATCCCCCTTTTGCCCTTGTAATGACCATGATTGTTACCGGCATTGTGTTTTTCATACTCACTGGATTGATGTACTTGTGTGAAGTAAACAAGGTATCAGCTTTCATACAAGAAAAATTTTCAAGGAGGAGAATCCCTCGGGATCCTTGTAAGATTTTAGAAATGAAAAAAACCAATGGTTGCCACCTGACTGTAATATCATCTTAAACCTAGAAATCCTTGGGACTTGGGTATTTTAATGATTTAAATAGGAATAAACTCTGGCTTTTAAAAAAAAGCTTATTTGATTTTGGAATGTTTGTATTCCCTATTGCCTCTCTTCAGTCTTCTTACAGAAGCTGTTCTTTCAAGTTCCAGCCAGATTCCTCCTCCCTGTTGCCACAGCGCACTTCCAACCATCACCGAAGACCCAGCCCCTGCCTCTCACTCTGCCTTTTCATGTGGACTCCTGCAGATATTAATTGACCCATCCAAGACCATAGGTGCCCAGCTCATGGCCAACCTCCATGGCAGTGCCCAGATCTTGTTCGTCATCCTGTCCTGTAATTTTTCATCACTGTTGCCTGTGAGTCTCCAAAACGATCCCTCAGACACCCCTTCCTCCCACCACACAGCCCTGGCAATTCCCCTGGCATCCCTCACCTGACCATCCTCCGATGTAATGGTGTGGTCCACCCTTGTAAGGTCTCCTTACTCTCCCACAGTGCCTCGACTTCTTATCGCTTTGGTGCTTCTTCTTGGAATTACCTTCTACTTTTCCTCCCCTTATTCATGCCTTATGCATTCCCTTCTACATGCCTGGTGATGTGCAGACATGTGAACCTGCTTGAACTAAGCTATCTCCCTGTGTACACGAATCCAAGGAGATAATCACTCAATAAAGGTGATCTCTTCCTTTCTTTTTCTTAAAATTTTATTATTTCTTTGGCCGTGCTGGGTCTTCTCTGTTGCTCAGGCTTTTCTCTAGTTGTGGCAAGCAGGGGCCACCCTCTAGTTGCGGGCTTCTCATTGCGGTGGCCTCTCTTGCTGCAGAGCATGGGCTCTAGGCATGTGGGCTTCAGTAGGTGCAGCACATGGGCCCAGTAGTTGTGGCTCCTGAGCCTAGACCAAGTGTTCAGCATCTGTGGCTCATGGGCTTAGTTGCTCCTAGGGATGTGGGATCTTTCTGGACCAGGGATCGAACCCATTTCCCTCGCATTGGCAGGGGGACTCTTTATCACTGAGCCACCAGGAAAGCCTCAGTGATTTTAATTCCTTTCAATCAGGATCATTCATCAAAGGGATCACCACTGTTGTCCTGCTTTTCTGAGCTGTTTCCAGTCTTTCAGTTCAGGCAGGAATTGGAAGACTCTTTGCTAAGTTTACTGGCCAAAGAAAAACTGTCCCTTCCCTAACATGTAGGGATCCCATAATAAAAACACTGCTCAACCTACTCTGACCTGAGGGTTGGATGGCATCACTGACTCAATGGGCATGAATCTGAGCAAACTCCGGGAGACAGTGAGGGACAGGGAAGCCTGGTGTGCTGTAGCCCATGGGGTCACAAAGAGTCAAACACAGCTTAGTGAGTGAACAACAGAACCTACTCATCAAGGAAACCTTATCCTCCAACAAGCCCTATGCAAAAGCCCTGGGGTCTTCCCTCTGAAATGAGAAGGGAGATCCCAGAAGCTAGGACCCTCTGAGAAAGCCTCTGCCATGGTTTGCAAACTCAGAAGACGTTAGAGGGCATGGAGAGTGTAGGGAGCAGTAAACAGACCTAGCTTTCAACTAGGTAACTGACATTTTCAGACACTTAGAACATACTACATAATTGAAACAACAATAGGGTGTTATAAAGGATTCATAAGAAAAAAGCAGGAACTCTTGAATTATGAGTTCAGGCAATGTTATGGGGCAGACTGGATGGGAGGGGAGTTTGAGGGAGAATGGATGCATTTATATGTGTGGCTGAGACCCCTTGCTGTCTGTTTGAAACTATCACAACATTGTTAACTGGCTATACTCCAATACAAAATAAAAAGTTAAAAAAATAGAGGGGTTGGAGGGATACTTGAGAAAAAGGGGACATATGTATACTTATAGTTGATTCACGTTGTTATACAGCAGAAATTAACACACATTATAAAGCAATTATCCTCCAATTTAAAAAAATAAAAGTAAAATTCTTTTTAAAAATGAGAGCAGGACTTAATTCAAAAAGTTGTGTACAATAAACGTAAAAAGAAATTCAAGAAGAACAGTTTACAGTGGGGGAAAACTGAAAACAATGTCCAACAGTGAAGAATTTTTCAAAATCTTGATACAATAGAACAAGACCATGAAATATCTTACCATCCAACTGATATTAAAAAGATAGAAACACAAAAGGAAACCATCATCAGTGTTGACTGTCTCTGGGAGCTGGAATAACTATTGACCCTATTTGTACTTAAACATCTCTTTTATCTTTCCAAATTTTTCAAGATTCTGTAGTCAAACAAATGTCAAAAAATAAAATTGCAATTTTATTTTCCCGAAGTTCTCGAGATTCTGTAATCAAAAAAATCAAATGTTGAAAAATAAAATATACCCAGATGACCTGTTTAAAGAATACATGACATGAAATTACATTTTCAAAAGGGAGACTTGCTGTGCTACCCAGTGGCAGGGAGACTCTGTGGGTACCCAGCGCTGTGCCCATCTCTCACATGTGCTACATTTAAAAACAGCTATGACTTTTTGCCTTGACTTTTCCATCCTTGAACTATGGATGCATCCCCTAAATGCTTTTGAAGTATCTTGCGCTTTAAATATATATTTATTTATTTATTTATTTTTGGCTAAGCAGGATCTTTGTTGCTGTGAGAGCTTTTCTCTAGTTGTGGTGAGTGGTCTTTTCTGGATCCAACCCATGTCTCCTGCACTGGCAGGTGGATTCTTTACCACTGAGCAGTCAGGGAAGCCCTGTCTTGCACTTTTGAGACTGAGAATTTATAAGAAACTAATATTCAAGTCCCCACCTCTCAAACAGAAGGAGGGTGTATTTTCTGACAGTCTTTCCATGTGCATAGGGTGTCTCTCTTCTCTTCTTTATGACCATCTGTCATATTTAACTTTTTCCTAGTGACTTTTTTTCAAAAGAAAAGGGAGAAGCAATCTCTCCTTCATTGTACCTCTTCAAATATCTAAAATTACTTGTGATGGTCTCAGCTGGAACCAACTTACATATCCATCCACAGAGGGAATAGGTTTATCCTTGCAGTGGAATTGTGCTTCTTTGTGATCCACACCTCTTCCCTTCCATTCCAAGCCCACCTTGGGCTTCCCTGATGGCTCAGCAGGTAAAGAATCTGCCTGCAGTGTGGGAGACCTGGGTTTGATCCCTGGGTTGGGGAGATCCCCTAGCGAAGGGAATGGCTACCCACTCCAGTATTCTTACCTGGAGAATCCCATGAACTGTATAGTCCATGCAGTCACAGAGAGTTAGACACAACTGAGCGACTTTCACTTCACTTTACTTTGCAATGGAATACTACTCAATGTGAAAACAAACAGTCTGTTGATACTCAAGACAACATGAATGAATCTCAAAATAATTATGCTAAGGGAACAAGCCAGACACAGAAAAGTACATATCAGGTAATGTCATTTATATAAAAATGTGAAATCACTTTTAATGACAGATTGTAGATTTGTGGTTGCCTGGGAATGGAAGAGAGGAGGTGTGGATTACAGAGAAGCACAATAAAACTTTGGAGGTGATAGATATATTTTTATTTTAATTAGACTGATGCTTTTATTGATTCATACATGCCAAAACTCAATGAATTGTACACTTTGAATATGTGCTGGCTTTGTACCTCACTTGTGCATGCAAGTGAATAAAGAAGCATAGAGTGAATTATTTTAGGCAGTGTTTCTCCAAACTTTGATGATATTAAGAAGCTCCTAGTACCTACAGTTAACATACTCAACAGTGAAAAGCTGAAAGTGTCTCCTCTAAATTCAAGAGCAAGACAAGAATGCCCACTCCCATCATTTCTGTTTAACATAGTATTAGAAGTACTAGCTGGGCTTCCCAAGTAGCTCAGCTGGTAAAGAACCCAGCTGCAATGCAGGAGACCCTGGTTCGATTCCTGGGTCAGGAAGTTCCCCTGGAGAAGGGATAGGCTACCCGCTCCAGTATTCTTGCCTGGAGAATCCCCATGGACAGAGGAGCCAGAAATGCTACAGTCCATGGGTTGGAAAGAGTAGGACATGACTGAAGGACTAGGCACAGCACAGCACAGCAATATTAGCTACAATAATCAGTCATAAAAAAAGAATGAAATTCTGCTATTTGCAACAACATTATAGACCTGGAGAGGGCTTCCCTAGTGGCTCAAATGGTTAAGAATCCGCCTGCAATGCAGGAGACCTGGGTTCGATCCTGGGGTCAAGAAGATCCCCTGGAGAAGGGCATAGCAACCCACTCCAGTGTTCTTGCCTGGAGAATCCCATGGACAGAGGAGCCTGGCAGGCTACAGTCCATAGGACTGCAAAGAGTCAGACACGACTGAAGCAAATTAGCATGCATGCATGCATGGACTTGGCAAGGATCATGCTTAGTGAAATAAGCTAGATAAAAAGAAGACAAGTTCTGTATGTTTTCACTGAAACATGGAATCCAAAAAATCAGACACTTCCCTGGTGGTCCAGTGGTTAAGATTCCATACTTCCACTGCAAGGGGTACAAGTTGGATCCCTGGCTGGGTGGGGAACTAAGATCCCACATGCTATGTGATGTGACCAAAGACAAAATAAAACTCAAAAAACAAAACAAACCAATGAATTTAAAAAAAGAAGCCCCTGGTGCTGTGTAAAGCTCATACTCCCAGTCCCACTGCTGAGTACTCCATGAAGCACCAGGTGAATTGTGCTTTCAATAAGAGCCTCAGTGATTCTCAAGCTCAGGGAAGTAGGGAAACCCTGGTATAAAGCGGGTGGCAGCTGAGAAAGAATGAACCTTCCCTCACTTTGACCAAACCGTCATCAGGTAAAGATGAATGGAAACCACCACCATCAACAAGCAGGGGAAAAAACCTATGTGATTTCCTAATGTTTTCCACAATACATGACCCTTAACCACCATATAGCAAGGATTTGTCACCAGGATCTCCTTTAAAGAGCTTTCTCAGCACCCCCAGGATCTTATATCATTGGATGAATTGGGAGAAAACTAAGCTAATGAGTGAAATGGCCCTCCGCAGAATCCATGTTGTTGTTATCCAATCAAGATCTGTCTCCTATAAAAGAAACACAAAGAGCTGTGTTGGATGTTTCATCTTGAAAGGAGTTTGACGTTTCTACTTGTTCAACAGCTGCATTGCAAGCCAGGTAAAGAAATCTACAATTTTTTGCATGTAACTGTAGTGGTGTTTGGAAATCATTATAGATGCACATAACTGTAGTGGTGTTTGGAAATCATTATAGATGCTCTTCTCATAATTACTCAGTGAGGGGAGAGTTATTTTTTTTTTTTTAGGTATCTTTTTAGATTCACTAACCATTGCAGTTCCTCCAATGTGTTTCCTGTTTTGCCGTTTGTCTGCTTTTCTTTTTTCCTTAATTTGTTGATGTTCTTTGTTTAGGAAGGATATTAACTCTTATGTGTATAAAATAGTGACTTACCAAAACTTTGTCTGTGATGTCTTAATGCCATTCAAGAGTTTTCTTTCTTCTTTAAGGCATCTTTATTTCATTTTTCTGAGTAAAACATAAGTGCTTTCCTTACTTAGCAAGACTGAAAATATGCATTCAATCTAAGAAACTAGAATAAATAAAATCAATGGAAATAGAGGAGGAAATGTAAAAGCCTAAATTAAACTTGAAACCAAATACAATACCATGCCTGATGGGTAACACTAAAAGCTTGTTCTTATAAACGGTGACAAGTAGATCAATTCTGTCAAAACACTTTTTTTTATAAATGAGCATTTGGTGAGCAATAACAAGAAATAGAGTCAGGTAAAAGGAATTATTAAGAAGGTAATGTACAACTACATATCAAAATACCCGATAATTTATGTGAAAGGGATAGTTTCCTTGAAAAGTTATCAGAAGGGATCAAGAAGTAACAGATACTTTCAGCAGACAAATCACTCCAGAAGATAAATTCACACCTCCACCTAAAGAGCCTGAGTGGCCTATTGCTCTGAGCTCTGGAAAATTTTCAAAGGCACCTTTTTATAGAGATAATTTTACCTCAGCCCAGCACCCATAAAAATCTCCATGATGAAACTGGGGCATAGTCTAACTTAAAAACCTACTTGATAAAGTTCTTAACATAATGAATGAATAAAATCTTACTTTTTAAAAAACCTTTAATCACAATTTTAAAAGTCTATTTATTTTTAATTGATGGATAATTGCTTTACAGTATTGTGTTGGTTTCTGCTATACAGCAATGTGAATCAGCCATAAGTATATATATATATATATATATGTCCTCTTCCTTGTGGCCCTCTGTCCCACCTCCCAACCCATCCCACCCCTCCAGGTTGTCACAGAGCACCGGTTTAAGTTCCCTGAGTCATACAGCAAAGTTCCACTGGCTATCTATTTTACATATGATAGTGTATATGTTTCCATGCAACTCTCCCTATTTGTCCCACCCACTCCTTCCCATTCTGTGTCCGCAAGTCTGTTCTCAATATCTGAGCCTCCATTGCTGCCCTGCAAATAGGTTAATCAGTACCATCTTTCTAGATTCCATTTATATATGCATTAATATGATATTTGTTTTTCTCTTTCTGACTTACTTCAATCTGTATAATAGGCTCTAAGTTTATCTGTTTCATTAGAACTGACTCAAATGCATTATTTTTTATGGCTAAGTAATATTCCATTTTATTTATGTACCACAGCTTCTTTATCCATTCTTGTCAGTGGACATCTAGGTTGCTTCCATGTAACCACAATTTTCAAGTATGTTAAATGTTAAAACACAATGAACACTCACCTACCCTCCTTAATGTTAACAAATTAACATTTTGTTGTAACTTTAGCACATGTTCATAACATTTGTTGCTATTGCTGTTATTGTTGGCTGAATCACTGAAGAATCAGTGGCAGACTTTAGCAATTTCTTGCCTAAATGCTTGAACCTGCATCTTCTGTTACAAAAAAGGGGGGGCATTCTCCTACAAAAACTGAATGCCGCCATGAGTTAGAAAATTACTTGTACCAGTTAATAAAGATGGCCATGAGTTCAAGAACACAAGGATAGGTCCAAATTAGGAAAATTGATAAACCTCATCATATTAGTGAAAAAAAGCAGAAAGTCACATTTACCAACAACTGCTGAAAATGCATTTGACAAAATTCCCTGCAATTTCTGATAAGTTCTCAAAGAAGAATAGAACTGCTGATTCTAAAAAAGAGAATCTGCCAACACAAAGAATGTAAAAAATGGTGAAATAACCAAAGCATTTGAGCTAAAGGCAATTTACAAAATGAGGCAATTTTTGATGTTTTTCTCCCTATGTTTGAGTTCTTCAATTTCCTTGATCTCATGTATCATAATATTTTTGGAGAAACTCCATAGTTACTTATACATTAAGTTGACTTCTAAAGTTTTCCATCACCTTAAATAGTCACAAAGAATGTACTCTCTGGTATATTGTAAATGCTGACCCATCAAAATAACTGCTATGCCACTTTCAAATGTATGTATAAGCCTGAACCTTCACCACCATCATTCATTTGAAATACACATAAACAAATTTTTCTTTGTCTCAAGCTTTGCTTTATTTCCTTTTCTTTAATTTGTTCTTCCATTTCATTCAATCTCTCCTGAAATGAGTCTTAATAAAGTATGTTATGCTTTAAAGTCCTTTTTGATCACTCATATCATTGTTCTCTGCAACAAAGATACATGTTAATATGTATATGTATATGCTTGGATTTAAGGCAAATTCTTCTGACCATGATGTTCTAACTGTAAAATTTCTTCTGAACTGGGTTACAGTTATGATTCGTATACGTGTGATCAAAATAACACGGCTATGGTCTAAACTTTTCTCTCCCCAAATTCATATGTTGAAGTCCTACCCCTTTAGGTGATAGTATTAGGAGGTGGGGCCTTTGGGAGGTGGTTAGGTCAAAAGGACTGAGATCTAATGAGTGAGATTAATGCTCTTAGAAAAGATTCCACGGACCTGCTTTTCCCCTTCCCCAAGGTGGGGATAAAAGGAAAAACCTGCAACCCAGGAGAGGTCTCTCTCCGGTGATACTGGCTTCCTGATCTCAGAGTTGCAGCCTCAAGACCATGATCCTATATTTCTGCTGTTATAAGTCATCCAGTCTGTGGCATTTTGTTAGAGCAGCCCAAATAGACTGAGAAAATATATTACAACACAGAAATATATTAAACACAGAAAACTTTTAAGTTTTCTTAAAACCCCAGTCATAGAACATGTATACCTTTTTTTTGGTTTGCTTTAAAAAAGTTTTTTGTTGTTTTTGTTGCAGTACAGTTGATTTATGATGTTGTGTTAGTTTCTGCTGTATAGAAAAGTGAATCAGTTATATATAGCTCTATTCTTTTTTGAAGTCTTTTCCCACATAGTTCATTAAAGAGTATTGAGAAGAGTCCCCTGTACTATACAGTTGTTGTTTAGCTGCTAAGTCGTGTCCAGCTCTTTTGCGACCCCATGGACTGTAGCCCATCAGGCTCCTCTGTCTATGTGATTTTCCAGGCAAGAATACTGGTGTGGATTGCCATTTCCTTCTCCAAGGGGTCTTCCCAACCCAGGAATTGAATCCGTGTCTCCAGCATCAGCAATAGTTAGTCAACCTTTCAGTTTATCTAACCTTAACATTTTTCTCCTCTTATCCCTGCAGACAAGATTCATTATGATCTCACCACCTCGAGTTTATGGTCAGTCAAACTGGTTTCCGAGAATAAATCATGTCAAGGGTTCATATCGATTATACAAACAATTCTTTTTGTTCTTTGCTGTATTCATCGTTTTGATTTTTGGAATTGCCATGGCAGTTTTCCCTCTGGATCGCAAGACGTTATTCCTGGTAATCACAATAATTATTACTGCCAGCGTTTTTCTCATCATTATTGGAGTGTTCATTTTTTATGAAGTCTGCCAAAAGCTGGAGGAATTTATCCCTCCCCAAGTGGAAGAATCATGGAGGTATAGAATTGAACACATTGAAATTTAAGCTTCAGCAACAGATTCCAATCGTCAGCACCTGACTATCATCTTATCTGAAATCTGAACCTCCTTAGGACTGTGGACCTTTTTAAAGTCTTTAGAGCATTTTAAAAGGAATAAACGTTGACTTTTTAAAAAGTTATGATTTTGGAAAATTCTTGTTCCCTATTGCCTCTGTGAAATCTCTTCCTGGGGAAAGCCTTTTTTTTCCCTCAAATATGTGACAGATAAATGTACCAGTGTTCTCCCACCTGTTTTTATTTTATTTATTTTTATTTTTGCCTGCACTGGGTCTTGGTTGCTTTGTATGGGCTTCCTCTAGTTGCGCAGAGCATGGGCTACTCTTCACTGCGGTGCATGGGCTTCTCATTGCGGTGGCATCTCTTGTTGCGGAGCGCGGACTCTAGGGTGCTTGGGCTTCAGTAGTTGCAGCTCTCAGGCTCAGTTGCTCTGTGGCATGTGGGATCTTCCCAGAGCAGGGATTGAACCTGTGTTCCCTACATTGGGAGGCAGATTACTATCCACTGCACCACCAGGGAAGTCCTTCCTCCAAGAGGTTTTTGCTTCTACCAACTTCTTGCTCTCTTCCTCCCATCACTTATGACCTACCTCTTACTCTGGCTTTTCATATAGGCTCCTGCTAATTTTAACATGTACGGAGGTGACCCCATTGAAGACTCCAGGTTCCCAACTCATGACTCCTCACTTGCAATGTCCCAATTTTATCTCTGCTATTGAAATGGAGCAGGACCCTATGGCCCTTGGCCTGCATGTCCTCAGCCTGCCTTTTGTGTATGAAAAAAACTTTAGCCAAAGAATAACTTTAATCAGAAGGGAGAAAAGGCGGAAGCCAAGAACAACAATCAAATAGGACAAAACAACAGTCAGTAAGCAAAGTCAAGGACCTTTAGTTCCTTCTCAAGGATTATAGATAATGTTCTGAGCCATATCCTGTGGGCTGTTTTGTAGAGACCAAACCCCTCACCAGGTGGAAGAAATTAATGACATGGTGATCAGACTGTAGCCATGACATAAGCTGCCACAATTCCAAGAATTTTCCCCAAAGAAATGAAAACAAATCAACCCTGGAACACACACACACTGTAACATGACCTTATTTTACTGTTCCTAAAACTGATATCAAAATGGTTTTGTGCACTTAAAAACATGAGAGTAGATCTCATGTTGTAGTCTTACAAAAAAAAAGCCAAGAAACGCAAAAAATGCTTTGGAGGTGAAGGATATATTTACTACTTTGATTTTGATGATGATATCACGGGTATAGGTATATGTCCAAACACATCAAAATATATATATCAAATATGTATGATTTTTTAATATGTAGTAAGTATGCCTCAAAAAACTAAACACAGTGGAAGCCATCGTTAACGGGGATTGGTTCTGGGTGGCGGAATACCTCTATTTGGATCTTTCTTATTTTTTTCAAAGTCTCCCAAAGAATATATGTGTTACTTTGTAATCAAAACCCAGACCGCCATGCAGCCCACTAGATGACAATACAGGCATCATACTTAACAAAAAAATCCTAGGTAATGTATAAGTAACATCTTACAAAATAATGTCACTGAAACTGCCTTTGAACTGGACTCCCTTTCTCCCTAACCCTCTGTCATCTCTTGTTAACAGAGTATGATTTTTTTTAATTTATTTTATTGAAACATAATTGATTTACAATGTGTTAATTTCTGATATACAGCAGGCAGTTATACATGCATATACATACATATATACACATTTTTTAATATTATTTTTCATTATGGATTATCACAGCATATTGAATGTATTTCCCTGTGCTATGCAGTAGAACCTTGTTGTTTATCCATTCTATATATAATAGTTTGCATCTGCTAATCCCGAGCTCTCAATCCATCCCACCTCCAACCCCCTCCCCCTTGGCAACCATAAGTCTATTCTATGTCTATGAATCTGTTTCTGTTTCATAGATAAATTCGTGTCACATTTTATTTTTTACTTACTTTAAAAATTCTTAATTTAAAACTTTTATTGGCCACGCCACATGGCATGTGAAATCTTCCCCATCCAGGTATCTAACCAGTGTCCCCTGCATTGAGAGCACGGAGTCGTAATCACTGGACCACCAGGGTCATATTTAAATATGACCACCTGTGTCATATTTCAGATTCCACATATAAGTGAAATCATATGATACCTGTCTTTCTCCCTGTGACTTACTTCACTTAGTATGACAATCTCTAGATCCATCCATGTTGGTGCAAATGGCATGATTTCATTCTTTTTTAATGGCTGAATGATATTCCATTATGTATATACCACATCTTCTTTATCCATTCATCTGTCGATGAAAACAGGTTGTTTCTATGTCTTGGCTATTGTGAATAGTGCTGCAATAAACAGTGGTGCTTTTTAAAAAATATTTATTTTTGGCTACACGGGAACTTTGTTGCAGTGTGAGGGCTTTCTCTAGTTGCAACGGTGATCAGGGGCCACTCTTTCTTGCGGCATGAGAGCTTTTCTTCTTGTAGAGCACGGGCTCTAACATGCTCAGGCTCGGGCTTAGTTGCCCCGTGGCATGTGAGATCTTCCCAGACCGGGATCAAACCCTGCATTGCTTGGCAGATTATTAACCACTGGACCACCAAGGAAGCCCTAACAGGAATTCTTGAGTTTGTCCTACAGAGCAACAGATCAGGGGGCAGCTGGCTAAAACCCCTCTGCTTGTAAACTGCCTTCACTGATCATGCTGGATTCAGTTATTTTCCTTTCTTTCTGTTTCCTCTCTTTAGTTGCATACCTTCCCAGCTTCACATGGTTCAGTTGTTTCACAGGAACTTAGAGTTACCTCAACTTTTTCCTCTACCTCCAATCACTTTTCCCTCATGCCCAATTCCATTCTGCTTATCTTACAACTATCCCAACTCCCTTCAGCTTTGGGGAAGTGGATCTGAGACTTGTTCTCCTATCTCTAGTTTGTCTCCTCCCTTGGCAAAGCCTCGGCACCTCAGCGTTTAGCTTGCTGTGCCTGGTTTGGTAATGGTATTAAGATTCCCCAGAGGTGGTTATGGAAGACTGGTCCTTCAAGAAAGGATCTGGACAGCTGAGCTTTCAACAAGCGCCCTGAGATTTTTCAAGCCCAGAGGTGGTTGGGAAAAGCTGGTATCAAGTGGGCTGCAGCTGAGAAGGAAGCTTTCCTCAAGTTTACCAAATCATCATCGTGCGTGCATGTGCGCTAAATCACGTTAGTTGTGTCTGAGTCTGTGCAACCCTATGGACTGCAGCCCACCAGACTCCTCAGTCTGTGGGATTCTCCGGGCAAGAATACTGGAATGGGTTTCCATACCCTCTTCCAGGGGGTCTTCCTGACCCAGAGATTGAACCCGCAGCTCCTGCGTCATCAGGTGGGTTCTTTACCACTAGCGTCATCTGGGAAGTCTGAGCCATCATCAGGTGAAGCCAAATGAGACAACCACCATTAACAACCAGGGGGAAAACAAATGATCATTTCCTAGTTTTTTTCCAAGACACATTACTCTTAACTTCCACATAACAAGGGCTTCCCTGCTGGCTCAGTGGTAAAGAATCTGCCTGCCAATGCAGAAGACATTGAGTTCGATCCCTGGATTGGGAAGATTCCCTGGAGGAGGGCATGGCAACCCACTCCAGTATTCTTGCCTGGGAAATCCCATGGACAGAGGAGCCAGGTGGGCTACAGTCCTGGGGGTCTCCAAGAGTCAGAAATGACTTAGCGACTAAACAACAGTAACAAACAATAGAGCAAGTGTTTGTCATCAATGTCTCCTTTAAGAAGCTTTCTCAGACCCCAGCATCTTATATCATTGGCTCAATTGGGAGAAAGCTAAGCTGATGGGTGAAAAAGGCTTCCCATAGAATCCATGTTATTGCAATAATCCAATCAGGATCCTGTCTCCTATAAAAGAAACAGAAAGCATTGTGCTTAGCATCTCATCTTGAGGTGTGTTTGCTGGTTTCTGTTGTGAAAAAAGCTGCATTTCATACCAGGTAAGCCCCACTATCACCTCTATTTATTTATAAAAGCAGCGATGTGTCTGAAAGTCATTAAAGACTCTCTTTTTCTTATTTCTAAGCGAGGTCAGGGATACCTTTTCAAGTTCACCAGCCATTGCAATTCCACAGATAGGGGTTTCTTGTTATACCCTCTGTTTTTCTATTGGTTTTATTTCTTTATTGTCAATGTTTTGTGTATATAAGGGACCCTATGCAAGAGGGCATGGAAACACTGAAGTATTCTTACCTGGAGAGTCCCACGCGCAGAGGAGGCTGGCAGGCTACAGTCCAAAGGGTCGTGAAGAGTTGGACGTGACTGAAGCGACTGAACACTCACACATGCATGCAAGAATTCAAATTACCTTTGATAGGGTTTGTCTAAAGTACACGTTGTTTTCTGCCTCTATTCCATTAAACCTAAATTAATAGAGGTTTTGCTTTGTGATCTGTATCACCCGTACTGAAACTAGTATAACAATTTTAAATGATGCATTTAAGTAATTCTGACACTTCCTTAAAATGAGCTCTTGAGTTTCTTCTCGTCCCCAACAAACCACAGGACTATGAGCTATGCCCTAGTGCTCTGTGGAAATGTTCCAGAAGTTTGTGATAGTTTCATTATGGTTATTGAAATAAGTATTTAAAGGAAATTAATATACTTATGTTTCCTGACTTCCTGGCAACCTTCCTTGGTCATCCTAGACCCTAGCCCTTTGTTTCACTCCATCAGGACATATTACAACTTAGAGTGAATAGAATTCAAAATTTTGTCTAGGGCTTCCCTTGTGGCTCAGCTGGTAAAGAATCCGCCTGCAATGTGGGAGACCTGGGTTCGATCCCTGGGTTGGGAAGTCCCCCTGGA
Organism: Giraffa tippelskirchi; assembly: GCF_054371585.1. Taxonomy (NCBI): domain Eukaryota; kingdom Metazoa; phylum Chordata; class Mammalia; order Artiodactyla; family Giraffidae; genus Giraffa; species Giraffa tippelskirchi. Next base: position 30,884,418 of record NC_137287.1, read on the forward strand.
GAAGGGAAAAGCTACCCACTCCAGTATTTTGGCCTGGAGAATTCCATGGTTGCAAAGAGTCAGACACGACTGAGCAACTTTCACTTTCAAAATTTTGTCTAAAAGCAATGTCATGGCAAATGGAGAGATGGGTTCCCAGTCAACCTTTGATTTATTTGCCCTTATTTTTTTCCTTCTAACCTCTGCAGATAAGATCGTCATGATCCCAACTTTTCAAGCTCATAACCTGAGGAGCTAGCTGCTGAGAATACAGAGTTTATACAAATGTATCTGGCTTTTTTATTTTGGAGTAATCACTTTGTTCCTGAAAGCAGTGGCTTTCTTTGCTGATCAGATACCTTTTTGTCTAGCAATGATGATGGCTATTTCTGGAATTGTTTTTATTGTCATTATTGCAATCTTTGCCTTGTATGAAGCTTGTCAAACAAAACCCAGAAAATTTACCCTTAAGCCTAGAAGAGTTATCAAACCTTAGAAACCCCCAGAGGCTTAGAAATAGCTATTTTGAAAAGGGAGCACCAACCACAAACACCTGATTTATAATTTGATGTTAAACCCCTAATACCTTTGTGCCTTTGGACATTTTAAAACACCCCTTGAACATTGTTTAAAAAAGAAAGAAACTCTGGTTTCTAAAAAGCTTACTATCTGATTTTGGAATGTTCTTGCCTCTCTGAAATATCTTTCTGCAGAATCCTTTCAAATTCACGTCAGATGAAGGAACCAGTCTCTGCCTCCCTGTTGCCATAACTACCAACCTTCTTGCTCCCTTCCAACCATCACTAAGATCCAGTTTCTGCTGCTCACTCTCTCTTCACATCAATTCCTGTGGACTTTAACATGCACAGAGGGGACCCTCCCAGGCCCACATGTGCCTAGCTCACAGCCCTCTTCACATGCTTTGTCATGTTCCCATCTTCCCCAAGAGTTATCTACCTCCATGGTCCTGTCCTGTGCATTGTCGAAATTCCCAAATATCATTGCAGACCCCGCATCCTCGAAACACACAGCCTCCTTGTCCTCACTAACTTTCTCTTCTACCCCTACTTGACGATCCTGGATGGTATGGAGTTCTCCACTCCTTTGATGCCATGGTCTCTTTGCTCTCCTGTAGTGCCTTGTTTTTTTCCTTTTAGCTTAACATTTTACTAAAAAAAAAAAAAGCAACTTTATATTTTGTGTTGGGGTATAGCTGATTAACAAAGTTGTGATAGTTTCAGGTGAACAGCAAAGGGACTCAGCCACACATATATATGTATCCATTCTCCCCCAAACTCCCCTCCCATCCAGGCTGCTCCATAACATGGAGCATAGTGCCATTTACTGTACAGTAGGTTGTACATGTTGCAGTAGTAACTTGTTGGTTATCCGTTTAAGATATAGCAGTGTGTTCATGTCGATCCCAAACTCCCTAAATATCCCTTCCCCCTGGCAACCATAAATTTGTTCTCTAAGTCTGTGGGGTTTTTATTTTTATTTTTTTTAAATATTTATTTATTTGGCTGCATCAAGTCTTACTTGCGGCCTGTGGGATCTAGTTCCCTGACCAGGGATGGAACCCGGGCCCCACTGCATTGGGAGCAAGGAGTCTTAGCCACTGGACCACCAGGGAAGTTCCTCCCATAGCACCTTGACTTTTTTCTTGTCCCTCTTGGGTTCCCAATTTTTCACCCTCTCTGACCCTCCTGTATATTCCTGGCACTTTTATTGGCCTATCCACATAGTCCAGAAACCCAAGAAGCCACACCTCCTGGAGCAAGTGACACAAGAAGGTGTCCTTCAAATCATGATCACAAACTTCAGTCACCCACACTGCTGTCCTTCTATTTCATTGTATCTTCTCCTTTGCTGCCAGGCCGGGAACTGGCAGATGCCTCTATGAGAAAAGTGCCTAAAAGAATATCTTCCTTCCCTTTTTCTGACGTTTCTGGGTGCCCCACCCCCGTCACCATTGAGAAATGGACTCACCATGCCACCTACTCATCTAGAAATCTCACCAGTCAATGGCCCTACCCAATGGCCCTTGACATAGGAAGACAGAGGCCAGAATCAAGGACCTTGAAGGAATTCTTCTCTCATGCTAGAACAGCTAAAAGTAATTTGCAGAGGGAACTGATGCAGATAGTAAACAGAAAATATTTTTTTTCTTTCAACATATAATTAATATTCTCAGGTCTAGGGTAGTAGGCTGTATCACAAAATGAAACAAGAATCAGATTGTGTGAAGGATTGGTAACCAAGGCAAGGACACTTGGAAATTGAAAATGAGGGCAGAAACTGAAAAATGAAAAGATTTGGAAGATGAAGGAGAGAAGAAGTCTACGAGGTCAGCCATTAGTGATGGGGACAGTGGAAACAATGTTTAAACACATGAGATTTATAAAAAAATGTAGAAACAAAGGAAAACAGTCAAGCGAGGCAATAATAATACTTTAGCCATTAAACAAAGTCAAGGACTTTTAGTTCCTCCTCAAGGGCTACCAGTTATCTTCTGAGCTATGTTTTTGAGCCTTTTGCAGGTATTTCAACTCCCATGAAGTGGAAGAAGTTAACTGCTTGCTGACCACGAGCACACAGACCCCAGCCAGGTTGGAACCAGAAGGTTGATGAAGTTGACTCTCCAGTTACCTCACCACCAACCAATCAGAAGAATGTTCATGAGCTGATTATGTGCCCACAACCCCTCTCCTTTATCTTGAAAGCCACTGGGGAGTTTGGGTGTTTTGAGCACTAGCTGCCTGGACTCCTTGCTTGGTGCCTGCAATAAACACTGCACTTTCTTTCACCAAGACCCAGTGTGAGCAGATCTTACTGCATCTGGGCAAGCAGATCCAAGTTTGATTTGGTAATAGAAGAAGCAGTAGACTCCTGCCTTTAATAAAATATTTTAAAATTATCTTCTTTCCTCATAAAGAAATCTTTCTTGGCCCCTTCTGACATTCTTGCTTCTTCTTTTTCTTGGTGTAGTTTTAAACTGGGGATATCAGATCTATAGACATACAGTCTACTTGGGAGTATGCAAAGACAGAGGTTTTCTTTCTTTGTTTGAGGAGTTCCAGGCATCATGAGGATGGCCAAACAGAACTGAATATCTGAAACAATTGTTTTTATTTTTTAGTATTTATTTATTTATTTGGCTGCATTGGGCTTTAGTTGCAGCATGCAGGATCATTGATCTTTATTGTGGCATGCAAACTCTTAGTTGCAGCATGTTGTATCTAGTTCCCCAACCAGAGATTGAACACCAACCCCCTGCACTGGGAATGCAGAGTCTTAGCCACTGGACCACCAGGGAAGTCCTTGAATCAGTCATTTTTAAACTTTGCTGCTGTTGTTTAGTTGCTCAGTCATGTCCAACACTTTTGCGAACCCCTGGACTGTAGCCTTCCAGGCTCCCCTGTCCATGGAGTTTCCCAAGCAAGAACACTGGAATGGCTTGCCATTTCCCTCTCCAGGGGATCTTCCTGACCCAGGGATCGAACCAACGTCTCCTATATTGGCAGGTAGGTTCTTTACCAATAAGCCACCAGGGAAGCCAACAGACTGATAAGCCACCAGGGAAGCCAACAGAGAGGGCTTCAGAGTCTCCTGAAGGGCTTACTGAAAGCCAGACTGCCAGATCCCACCCCTAAGAATTCCTAATCCAGTAGGTCTAGGTTGGAATCTCCAGAACTTGCATTTCTAACAAGATCCCAGGTGATGATGCTGCTGCTACCTTGGAGAATTCTCTTTGAGAAACTCTGATCTAGTCCACCTGCCCAGGCCTGAAAGGGAGGTATTACGAAATACCAAAGGTGTTATGACTACTCTATGGTGCCAAAGAGACCATAGAAGGAAAACAGACTCCGAGTTGAATCCTAATTCTGCCACTTCCTGCCTGAAAACTCTGTGCAACTTATTTAACTCTCTGTATCTGGTTTTCCTGTTGGTAAAATATGGATGACAATACCTGACTCACAAGATTCTGTCTGTAAAACATTTGGCCTAAAGTAACATACAGGAGATAGCATTTCTGATGATGACCTTTCTCATAAGTAGTTTATAAATTTATTACCACTCTTCTCAGTCCTGGCTGCATATTAGAGTCATCGGGGGACCTCCTGAGGCCCAAACACCATCCCCAGGGGTATTGATATAGTAGCTGAGATGACACCGTGGGTATGTTTTCATTTTTATTGGAGTATAAGGGCTTCCCTGGTGGCTCAGATGGTAAAGAATCTGACTGTGATGTGGGAGACCCAGGTTTGATCCCTGGGTCAGGAAGACCGCCTGGAGAAAAAAATGGCACTACACTCCAGTATTCCTGCCTGGAGAATTCCATGGACAGAGGAGCCTGGTGGGCTACAGTCCATAGGGTTGCAAAGAGTCAGATACGACTGAGTGACTTTCACTTTCACTTCACTTTCAAAATTGCTTTACAATGTTGTGTTAGTTGGAGAAGGCAATGGCACCCCACTCCAGTACTCTTGCCTGGAAACCCCATGGACAGAGGACCCTGGTAGGCTGCAGCCCATGGGGTCACTAAGAGTCGGACACGACTGAGCGACTTCACTTTCAGTTTTCACCTTCATGCACTGGAGGAGGAAATGGCAACCCACTCCAGTATTCTTGCCTGGAGAACCCCAGGAACAGAAGAGCCTGGTGGGCTGCCGTCTATGGGGTCGCACAGAGTCGGACACGACTGTCGCGACTTAGCAGCAGCAGTTGTGTTAGTTTCTGCTGTACAACAAAGCAAATCAGCTATATATATGTATATATATATATATTCTCTCTTTCTTGGACCTCCCTTCCACCCACCCCTACTCCCACCTATCTAGGTCATCACAGAGCACTGAGATGAAATCCCTGTGCTATACAGGAGCTTCCCACTAGCTGTCTATTTTACACATGGTTGTGTCAAGCTCCCAAGTGAGTCAGATATACATCAAGAGTAGAGAACCACTAACTTAGTAGTTAACAAACTAGTAGAAGAGGAAACATAGAAGGACCAGGTTTAGCTCCTCAGTGGAAGACATTATCCGTGTGAAATAGACCCATATGTCTTGAGAGTACTCAGAGATACCTGGGTGTTCTCTGTGCTAACATTAACAAGAGTAAGCTCACTACCAGTCCCATTAATGAAGTCCTTCACAGCCCTCCAGAGAGGGCAAATTACCGTGCTAAGGAGGACTAAGTGCTCCTCTGAGGCCTAATAATGGCATCCCCAGAAAGTTCACATTATTGTCATTATCTAATCAAGATCCTCTCCCTCTTAAAAGGAAAAGGAAAGGCTTCAACTCTTCTCCAAAGGTTATGCCAGTTTGGTTGGAAAGTCTGCTAGCTGATTTCTTTAAACTCCTCCTTATTTTTAAGTTTACATACTACTGGGTAAGTAAAACACGACTGTCTTTCATGAAAGTGTTAACTTTTTGTAGATATATGCATTGAATTAAGAAAATTTTGTAAAAGAAAATTTCAGTCACCATTTTGATAAGTACTTTAAAAAATCATGAATGGCTCTGAAATTTAATCAAATGATTTATCGGCACCTATTTCAATACTCATATGGGCTTTTTTCATATACTTTTTAAATGTGGTGTTGTGTTATAGTGACTTTTGTCATGCTAAGCCATGTTTCCATGCTTGGGATAGCCATTATTTGTTGGCTATATGTGTGTGTGTGTTTTGTTTTTAAATGTTGATACGGTGCTCAATGGGCTTCCCAGGTGGCGCTAGTGGTGAAGAACCCACCTGCCAATGCAGGAGATGTAAGAGACTTGGGTTTGATCCCTGGTTTGGGAAAATCACCTGTAGAAAGGAATGGCAACCGACTCCAGTATTCTTACCTGGAGAATCCCATGGACAGAGGAGCCTGGTGAGCTACAGTCCATGGAGTTGCAAAGAGTCGGACACAACTGAAATGATTTAGGATGCACACACAATGCTGAATGCTGAATTTAAACTAGAGTATTTCTTAATTACATATGAAGCATTCATATTTCTGTATAGTTAACAAAAGTTTGTTGATAACTTCTTTGTCACTGAGAAGACTGTTTAAATCTGGGAAATGAATGCATGAATGAATAGCTAATCCAATGTTAAAATGGATGCCAGAATATTATCTGCAGTGCCTGTTGCTGTAATCCCATCCAAAAACACAGTACATTAGTTGGTAAGTCGTGTCCAACTCTTGTGACTCCAAGGACTGTAGCTCACCAGGCTGTGGCATTTCCCAGGCAAGATACTGGAGGGGGCTGCCATTTTCCTTTCCAGGGAATCTTCTCTACCCAGGGATCAAACTGGCGTCTCTTGCATTGCAGGCGGATCCTTTACTGCTGAGCCACCAGGGAAGCGCATCTAAAAAGGTATATGAGACTGTAACTTCTGAGAGATCTTCATGGAGGACAAAAGTACTGTCTGAAACCTAGCCCTGGGACTTCCCTGTGGTCTAGTGGTTAAGACCACACTCCCAGGGCAGGGGGCTCGGGTTTGATCCCTGGTCAGGGAACTAAGCTGGAGGAGGAAATGGCAACCCACTCCAGTATTCTTGCCTGGAGAATCTCATGGACAGAGGAGCCTGGCAGGTGGGATCGAAGAGTTAGACACGACTGAGCAACTGAGCACACACACACACAGGGAACTAAGATCCCACATGCTGTACAAGGTGGCCAAAAATATAAAACAAACAAAAACCCAAACCTAGCCCTTTACGTTATCTTCTCAGAGTATTAGATTCAATAAATAGTCTAACAAGTCATGTTCACAGTAGATTTTAGATTGTATCTAAATAAAATGTCATCTCAAATAGAGAGAAATATTAATATTTTGCATATCTAACACATTACTTTTCTTTTTGCAACTGCAGCAGCAAAGACTCACCATGTTTGAGCCTCATAACTGGAGGATAAGGCTACCAAAAAGCATGCTGCAAAAACCTTTTTACATTCGTTACCGGGATTCCCTCATCCTCACCAGCCTGGGATTCGTGATTTTGGCTCTGGGAATTGCTATCACGATCGCAGCTTTTAACAATGTGGTTGTCCTCCTTGGGATGATGCTTGATTTTCTGGGCATCCTTCTTGGTATTTCTGGGGGTATAAACATGTACTGTGTGGATCACAATAAACTGTGGAAAATTCTGAAAGAGATGGGAACACCAGACCATCTGATCTGTCTCTTGAGAAACCTGTATGCAGGTCAGGAAGCAACAGTTAGAACTGGACATGGAACAACAGACTGGTTCCAAATAGGAAAAGGAGTACGTCAAGGCTGTATATTGTCACCCTGCTTATTTAATTTATATGCAGAGTACATCATGAGAAACGCTGGGCTGGAAGAAACACAAGCTGGAATCAAGATTGCCGGGAGAAATATCAATAACCTCAGATATGCGGATGACACCACCCTTATGGCAGAAAGTGAAAAAGAACTAAAGAGCCTCTTGATGAAGGTGAAAGAGGAGAGTGAAAAAGTTGGCTTAAAGCTCAACGTTCAGAAAACTAAGATCATGGCATCTGGTCCCATCACTTCATGGGAAATAGATGGGGAAACAGTGGAAACAGTGTCAGACTTTATTTTTTTGGGCTCCAAAATCACTGCTGATGGTGATTGCAGCCATGAAATTAGAAGACACTTACTCCTTGGAATGAAGGTTATGGCCAACCTAGATAGCATATTTAAAAGCAGAGACATTACTTTGCCAACAAAAGTCCGTCTAGTTAGGGCTATGGTTTTTCCAGTGGTCATGTATGGATGTGAGAGTTGGACGGTGAAGAAAGCTGAGCGCCAATGAATTGATGCTTTTGAACTGTGGTGTTGGAGAAGACTCTTGAGAGTCCCTTGGACTGCAAGGAGATCCAATCAATCCATCCTAAAAGAGATCAATCCTGGATGTTCATTGGAAGGACTGATGTTGAGGCTGAAACTCCAATACTTTGGGCACCTCATGCGAAGGGTTGACTCATTGGCAAAGACCCTAATGCTGGGTAGGATTGGGGGCGGGAGGAGAAGGGGACGCCAGAGGATGAGATGGTTGGATGGCATCACCGACTCGATGGACATGGGTTTGGGTAGACTCTGGGAGTTGGTGATGGACAGAGAGGCCTGGCGTGCTGCAATTCATGGGGTCGCAAAGAGTTGGACACGACTGAGCGACTGAACTGAACTGAACTCTTTCTGACTTACTTCACTCCATATGACAATTTCTAGGTCCATCTATGTTGCTGCAAATGACATTATTTCATTTTTTAATAGCTGAGTAATATTCCATTGTATATATGTACCACATCTTCTTTACATTCCTCTGTCAATGGCCGTTTAGGTTGATTCTGTGTCTTGGCTATTGTAAACAGCACCGCAATGAACATTGGGGTGCATGATCCTTTTGGATCATGTTATTCTCCAGATATATGCACAGGAATGGGATTTCAGGATCATATGGTAGCTCTATTTTTAGTTTTTTAAGAAATCTTCATACTGTTCTCCATAGTGACGGCACCAATTTACATTCCCACCAACAGTGTAGGAGGCTTCCTTTTTCTCCACACCCTCACCAGCATTTATTATTTGTAAACCTTTTGATGATGGCCATTCTGACTAGAGTGAGGTGATATCTCATTATAGTTTTGATTTCCATTTCTCTAATAATCAGCTGCTGCTGCTAAGTCGCTTCAGTCGTGTCCGACTCTGTGTGACCCCATAGATGGCAGCCCACCAGGCTCCGCCATCCCTGGGATTCTCCAGGCAAGAATACTGGAGTGGGTTGCCATTTCCTTCTCCAGTGCATGAACGGGAAAAGTGAAAGTGAAGTCGCTCAGTGGTGTCCAACTCTTAGTGACCCCATGGACTGTAGCCTACCAGGCTCCTGGGTCCATGGGATTTTCCAGGCAAGAGTACTGGAGTGGGGTGCCATTGCCTTCTCCATAATAATCAGCAGCGTGGAGCATCTTTTCATGGGCCTGTTGGTCATGTTTATGTCTTCTTTGGAGAAATGTCTATTTAGATCTGCCCATTTTTTGATTATTTTTTTATATTGAGCTGCATGAACTGTTTGTATATTTTGGAAATTAATCCCTTATTGGCTCCATCATTTGCAAATATTTCCTCCCATTCTGTAGGTTATCTTTTTGTTTGTTTTATGATTTCCTTTGCTGGGCAAAAGCTTTTAAGTCCTATTTGTTTATTTTTGTTTTTAAACCCATCGATTTAAAGTGTGCAGTTTAATGGTTTCCAGTATATTCACCATTGAGCAATCATCACCAACTGTAGAACATTTTCCTTGCCCCGCCCCCTCCAACCTCATAACCTATTTCCTCCCAGACGTGTGTGTGCAGTCATGCCCAACTCTTTGCGACCCCATGCCCTCTAACCCACCAGGCTCCTCTGTCCATGGGATTCTCCAGGTAAGAATACTGGAGTAGGTTGCCATGTCCTCCTCCATTCCTCCCAGACATAGGCAGCTACTAATATACTTTCTATCTCTACAGATTTGCCTACTCTGGACATTTCACGCATGTAAGGGTTTTTGCAGCTAGCTTCTTTCACTTAACATGTGTCTAGGCTCACCCATGTGTACCTTGTATCAGTACTTCATTTTTGGATGCCAAATCATATTCCATTGCATGGAGAGACCACATTTTATTTTTTTTCATTCACTACTTTATGGACAGCAGCTTGGTTTTGGGCTCTCTCTAGCCAATGACCTTTCTGCTACACTCCATACTTTATCACCCACAACAGTGCCCTGAATTCTCACTTTTAATCATTCCAACTTTTTAGGTTCTATTTTTACAAAAATTAATTAACTCCTTTGTTTATTTTGTCCACACTGGGTCTTCATCGCTGTGCTTGGGCTTTCTCTAGCTGTGGTGAGCTGAGGCTACTCTCGAGTTGTGGTGTGCAGGCTTCTCACTGCGGGGGCTTCTCTTGTTGCAGAGCTTAGGCTCTAGGACATGTGGGCTCAGTAGTTGTGGCGCACGGGCTTAGTCGCCCCTCAGCATGTGGAGTCTTCCCGGACCAAGGATCAAACCTGTGTCCCCTGCATTGGCAGGTGGATTCCTAACCACTGGACCACCAGGGAAGTCCCATTCAGGTCCTTCATGCTATTTTTCCCACTCTCGAAATTCTTTTCTCATGAGACCGCCAACACACACAGACACACACAAAAAAACTCCCAATTTTCTCAATTTCCACGAATCCTCTAATGTCTTCATTTCTCCCCTCATCTGAGTTAGACCCTGTATTCCACCATGATTGCTTCCTTTCAAATGTCTCCAACTCTCTTTATCTCTCCCTCTCCACTCTACCTCCTGCTTCTTAAGATACATGAAACTTGGTCAATATAAGAATTTACTGGGACTTTCCTGGTGGTCCAGTGGCTAAGACTCCGAGCTCTCAATGCAGGGGGCCTAGGTTCAATCCCTGGTCAGGGAACTAGATCCCACATGCCTCAACTAAGAATTTACATGCTGCAATAAAAGATCCTGTGTGTTGCAACTAAGGCCTGGTGCAGCCAAATAAATAAATAAAATAAGTAAACATATTAAAAAAAAAAAGAATTTACTTCTTAGATGGCTGTACTGAAGCAGTTAAACATTATGCCTAAACGATGTATGTTGATCTAAAATCAAGTTCACCCATGTTAACTGGGCATCAGACTTCTTGTCCGTCCTTATTTCCAGCTCCCAACTTCTCATGGGAGACTGGAGACTCCTTTCTCAGGCGACTTACCACTTTAACGTAAAGAGACCTAGGCTTACTCAGTGAAAAGTTGGTTGGCCTCTTTATGCTCCTTCTGCAAATTCACCAGTTTAAAAGGCTGTTTGAAGAGATCCTGAATGGCTTTTAGATGCTTTGTTCTTAACACAAGGCAGTAAAGAATTACCAAACATCTGAAGAAAGCTCTACGATGAATGAGTCACCCAAGCAAGAAGAAAAAAAAGGAACTAAGGAAGAATAAAACAATGCAGGATGCCTTCCAATTCCCAACAGAAGAATAATTTCCTGTCTAAGAAAAGCCATACTCAGGAAAATTATCAATCAAAGGTGAGGTTAGGATAGAGATATTTTCAGACACACAAGGTCAGAAACATTGGCTTGAGGTGTACTCTTTCTCAAGAAGCCTAATAGGAACTTCCCTGGCAATCCCGTGGTTAAGATTCTGAGCTTCCAATGCAGGGGGTCGTGGGTTTGATCCCTGGTCAGGGAACTAAGATCCCACATGCCGTGCGGCCACACACACACACACACACACACATGCATGCACGCCTTACAGAAACAAATTCTTAAACCAAGAAAGTGAAAGCTTTTTATAGAGATATAAGAATTACAGGGAGATTACTGCTCTGTTGAATCAAACCAAGAACTAGAACCTGAGCTTTCTGGTTCTCAGTCCAGTGATAATTTTACTATGTTACACTGTTTGCAATATTTGTCTCAATAAAACTGTGAGTTTTAGAATACAAGATTTGGTGTGGAGAAAATGGAACCCTCTTTCACTGTTGGTGGGAATGCAAACTAGTACAGCCACTATGGAGAACAGTGTGGAGATTCCTTAAAAACTGGAAATAGAACTGCCATATGACCCAGCAATCCCACTGTTGGGTACACACACTGAGGAAACCAGAATTGAAAGAGACACGTGTACCCCAATGTTCATCGCAGCACTGTTTATAATAGCCAGGACATGGAAGCAACCTAGATGTCCATCAGCAGACGAATGGATTAGGAAGCTGTGGTACATATACACAATGGAATACTACTCAGCCATTAAAAAGAATACATTTGAATCAGTTCTAATGAGGTGGATGAAACTGGAGCCTATTATACAGAGTGAAGTAAGCCAGAAAGAAAAACACCAATACAGTATACTAATGCATATATATGGAATTTAGAAAGATGGTAACGATAACCCTGTATGTGAGATAGCAAAAGAGACACAGATGTATAGAACAGTCTTTTGGACTCTGTAGGAGAGGGCGAGGGTGGGATGATTTGGGAGAATGGCATTGAAACATGTATATTATCATATGTGAAACGAATCGCCAGTCCAGGTTCGATGCATGATGCAGGGTGCTCGGGGCTGGTGCACTGGGATAACACAGAGGGATGGGATGGGGAGGGAGGTGGGAGGAGGGTTCAGGATGGGGAACACATGTACACCCATGGCAGATTCATGTCAATGTACGGCAAAACCAATACAATATTGTAAAGTAATTAGCCTCCAATTAAAATAAATAAATTAAAAAAATAGAATATAAGATTCACTTTATGTTGCCACAAGGCTAAGGGAGAATTTCCAGTTGGTCTTTGAATTTAATATTATTTAAGCACCAACATGGAGAAGGAAATGGCAACCTTCTCAAGTATTCTTGCCTGGAAAATCCCATGGACAGAGGAGTTTGGTGGGCTACAGTCCATGGGGTCGCAAAGAGTCGGACACAAACTGAGCGACTAAGCATGAAGCACCAACATAAAATAATCTTACAGGCCTACTGTGGTTTCCTTGATCTGTCAAAATGCTATTGTCACAAATGAGTCTGTGTATAACTGGTGAAATCTAGTCAGTGTCAGCCTCCTGGTGTTAGAGTATAATACACTAACGCTGGGAGAGGCTGGGGGAAGGGCACATGGGACTTCCCCATACATTTCTTAGTAATCTCCTGTGAATATGTAATTATTTCAAAATAATAAGTTTTAAAATTAAATTGTATGAAAACATAGACTATTGAAATTTATAAGACCTGGAGACTGTCATTTAGAGTAACTCAGAAACAGACAAATACCATGTATTAATGTTTATATGTGGAATCTTAAAAAACGACACAGATGAACTTATTTGCAAAGCAGCTATAAAGATGCAGATGAAGAGAACAAACTTATGTGTACCAAAGAGGGAAGGGGGAGGGGCAGGATGAATTGGGAGGCTGGGATTGACAGATATATACTATTGATATTATGTATAAAATAGATGAGAACCTGCTGTATAGCATGGGGAACTCTACTCAGTGCTCTGTGGTACCTAAACAGGAAGGGAATCCAAAAAAAGAAGGGATATATGTATATGTATAACAGGTTCATTTTGCCATACAGCAGAAACTAACACAACACAGTAAACCAAATATACTCCAATAAAAATGAAAAACAAAACAAATAAAAACCAAAACCACCTAATGCCAGTTTGTCTAATTTTACATTGAAAAGTAAAAGTGAAAGTGTTAGCTGCTCAGTTCTGTCTGACTCTTTGTGACCCCATAGACTGTAGCCCGCCAGGCTCCTCTGTCCTTGGAATTCTCCAGGCAAGAATACTGGAGTGGGTTGCCATTCCCTTCTCCAGGGGAACTTCCTAACCCAGGGATTGAACCCATATTTCCCACATTGTGGGCAGATTCTTTACTATCTGAGCCACCAGGGAAGCCCCGCACCAAGAAACACCCCAAATGCTATTGTAATTATAAGGACTGACCACAGGGTGTCACCAGTGGCCTGTCATAGCCCTCTGAAAGTTTGTTTTTAACTCTCACTAAACAAGAGTTGTCATTCGGGAAGAAAGGAGTTGTTCATCTTAAAGAATAAAGAATATAAATTAAATATATTTGAATATGTTCAAACATATTTTTTCTAACTGGGTGCACTAGGAAGTCCCAATATCTCATCATTTTTTTTTTTTAGGTGAAAACACAGAGACCCCTAAGAAAAGGAATAAACTTTACCAAAGGCAAATAAGACAGTCTCTAGAGGAATCTCACTTCTCAGAAGTGTGGTCCATGGACCAGTAGTGTTGGTATGGCCTATGAACTTGTAAGATGTGCAAAAAAACTCAGGCCTCACCCCAGGTGTACTGAAGTAGATTTCTAACAAGCTCAAAGGTCCACCCACCCCACTGTAAGTAGTAAAAATCTAAAAGAGACCTGGGGGTTCAGGATGGTGGGACACATGTATACCTGTGGCTCATTCATGTCAATGTTCATCACAATATTGTAAAGTAATTAGCCTCCAATTAAAATAAATTAATTAAAAAATAAAAATAAAAAATTCAAAAAAAAATTAAAAATAACTTCATTGAAAAAAAAGAAAGAGACTTAAGAAAATGAATGCAGGCATGGAAAATACCAGTTGCTGCCAATACAACAAAACTGTCCTAATTTGGAGTTCACTGAATCAGAATTACAATTTTAACCTGGATTGGATTAAATAGTTATAATGTGTGCAAATGCATAATTATACCTACAAAATAATGTTTGCACATATATGTGTATGCACATAAAATATGTAAATTGTATTTCATGTTTATTATACATCAAACTTTGGTCCTGATTTTGCAAAGAAAAAGTTTAGAGATAGCTTGTTGTATAATCTTAGACCAAATCATCAATATGGTTTACACTAGCCTCGTGATTTTTTAAATGAAATGATATATTCTATGATCACTTAATAATTACTGAATTTGAACAAGATACCATGTCACTTCCTTCTTTAGAATTGCTAATAAAATCAGATAGTTTCAAATGTTACCAGGATGCTCTCAGAGTATTGTGAGCTTTCAGAGTTTAATGGAGGAAAACTTTTACTTTTTTCTCCTCTAGCAAATTTACTTTTTAATCTCTTGATATTGTGGTTGTGTAATTCACCTTATTTGCTTCCTGCAGTTCGTGAATGCTATTCACTTTTCCCATATCCTTTCTCTTGACTTTTGCATTTGATTTTAATATTTTAGTATTCCTCTGTGGTCTTTCACTCGTAGGGGACTTTCCTGGTGGTCCAGTGGCTAAGACTCTAAGCTCCCAATACAGAGGGCCAAGGTTTTTTCTTTTTTTTTTTAATTTATTTATTTTGGCTGTGTTGGGTCTGCTTTGTGGCTCATGGACTCTCTATTTGTGGCGCACATTCTTAGTTGTTCCAATATATGTGGGATCTCAGTTCCCCGATCAGGAATCAAACTTGCATCCCCTGCACTGCAAGGCAGATTCTTAACCACTGGACCACTGGGGAAACCCCAGGGCCAAGGTTTGATTCTTGGTCAGGGGACTAGATCCCAATGCTTTGAGTTAGAGTTCACATGCTGAAACTAAAACGCAGCATGACCAAAATAAATAAGTAAATAAATATTTTTTTAAAAAAGAATAGATTCTTCTCATGATGGCTGTTGGCCATCAAAATTAACAGTTCCTCACTATTTTAAAGCTATTTTACTTCACAGCCTTCTAGTAATCTACTTAATTGCTTTTATGGGGCAAATAATTTCCAGAGCTGCCACTTTAAAAAATTGTAAAAAGCACATAACACAAAAATTACCACCAGAACTGCTACGTTTGTTTATTAAACATGTTGAACTTTGTCACAGAGTTGGCTTCGTTGAAGGACAGTTTGCTCCCTGGCTGATCACATCTTATTGTTGACTTTTCCTTCCTTGTCTGCCTTTCATTCCCTGACCTTTTCTCTGATCTTATCAGTCTCTGCTTTATTTCCTCCTGGGCTGATCACTTCTAACAGGGATATCTCAACCATAATGGACAGAATGCTATTCAATAATTGCTTGATTTTCATAACTAAATACAAAATGTTATAAAATACAAATTCAGAAAGATACATGAATCCCAGGGTCCATAGCTGCATTATTTACAATTGCTAAGGAATGGAAGCAACCTAAGTGTTTATCAACAGATGAATGAATAAAGAAGATGTGAGACACACACACACAATGGAATACTACTCAGCCATAAAAAAGAATGAAGTTTTATTTGTAACAACATGGATGAACTCGGAGAACATAAGTGAAATAAGACAGAGAAATACAAATAATTTATGGTATCCCTTATATGTGGAGTGTAAAAGTTACAACAAACTAGTGAATAAAACCACAAAGAAGCAGATTCAGAGAACAGAGAACCAGTGGGGAGAAGTAAGTGCAGAGAGGCCACAGAGGGGTGGGGAGATAAGGGTTATTAGGGGATTACATGAAATTGTGTATGGGAAACATTTGAAAATTATAAACATTATAGAATTTAAAGAATCTTTCATTCAATAAAAATTTTAATAGCTTAGGAAACTGAATGAAAAGATTATAGCATTTTCATTGTAATAAAAGCCATATCTATAACTTTAGAGTAAAATACGAATGCTATATACATTTTAGAGGAATCCAAATGTAGAACTGAATAGATTTGCTTTATTGTTGAATAGAAATATAATATAAATGCATGCATATGCAATAAAAATATATACGTATATGATGTTACATGCAATCTTTTTTACTTTTGTGTCTTCTGAGAGCCCTCATGCTCTTGGAAATCTTTCAAGGTGGCCTTTTAAATTTGCCTTAGGAAATCTGTGTTGCAGGGCAGTGGGTGTCAAGGAGCATGTATTCATAATCAATATCTTCCTACCCACTACCACCCCTCTGGTCTGCTGTACTTTGGATTAATTTCTGACTAGCAAAGTGTCTTTTTTTTAGAGGGTATTTATATAGTAGTGGGACACACTTCTCAATAAAAAGTTATATACCAATAAATACTAATATAATAAATGAAATGTTTATTGACTATCTGTGTTCCAGTCTCTATGGGATACGATGTTAAGGAAAAAAGATACAGTCACTACCCTCATGGGGCTTCAGTCTAGGAAGGGAGACAAATATGAATCAAATAAAATGCAAACAAATGTGACCTTGCACTTGTGTCTAGTGCCAAAAGGGAAGTATACCACACACTGAGTGTCTCTGCTGGGCAGACTTGATCTCCTTGGGAAAGTTAGGGAAGGTTTCCCTAAGAAAGTGTCATATGCAGACAGGGAGGTCATGAGTTCAACTTTTGAGATGTGGTATTAGAAATGCTTCTGAGCTGTCCAAGAAGAGATGTTAAGTAGGCAGCTGGATTGTTTATTGGGCTGGGACTCAGGACTGATCTGGGCTAGAGACCTACATGGAAGAGCCATCAGTGCATAAACGACAGTGGAGGCCAGAACCGTCAATGAGATTGGCTAGGACGGTAGAGAATTGGAAAAGAACAGGACCTACATCCATTTATTATCTTCTTTTATCAGCACTAGAAATAGAGTCTTTGTTTTGGAAAAATGTGCCAGCACTTATAATCTTCTTTAGGTATCAAGTACTTTTCCTTGGAGGGATAATTCTTTTCCCTTTCTTGGCTGAGCTGACAGAGCTCAACCAAGAAACAGAATTATATACTGACCCCCAGCACCAGGTGTGAGTATATAATTGAAGCCCAAGTCATTATTTTCTAACATGATTGTATACAATGTCAGTGGACAACAACTCAGTTGTATGACATCCCCCAAGCCTCAGTGATTGATTCAGGATGGTCAGACAATGACCTGGTTCTGGCCAATGAGACTCAGGCCTTGAATATTTGTGGGGGTTGCTGAGAAGACACCCCATAAGCCTGAAACTGCTAGCAGCTCTCTGGACTCCATAAAGGGAGGAACTGCCTGAGAGTGACAAACAGAGCTGACTGATGGAGAAAGACTGGGTTTTGTTGACACTGAAGCTGGCTTTACCTGGACAGGTGAATTTACATGTGATTAAGTTAAACTCGCCTTCTGCTTTAATCTAGGCTAAGCAGGGCCCCCTACTTAAAGATCATTGCTACTAAAAAATTCTTGATATACCCATTCATAGACTTTAAAGAAAATGCCAGTAGAGAATTCCCTAGAGATTGGGACTCCATGCTTCCAATGACAGGGGTTGGGGTTCAATCCCAGGTTGGGGAACTAAGATCCCATAAGCCAAGTAGTGCAGCCAGGAAAAAAAAAAAAAAAAGAAAGAAAATACCAGTAAAGGGTTGTCAACTTAAAACCTGCTCCTCTGATCAAAGCTGAAGAAAAGCAAGACAGACTTTGCTGATACTGTAGATGAGGTGAGGCAAAGTAACATTTGAATTGAGAAGCAAAGGGAGCCCTTACAAAGTCATGATGCACCTAAGAATGTTTAAAATCTGGTTAGATTTTTTAAAAATATATAACTTTATTTTTTTGGCCATGCTGTGTTGCCTGTGTGATGCCAGTTCCCCGACCAGGGATTGAACCTGTGCCCCTACAATGGAAGCGTGGAGTCCTAACCACTGGACTGCCAGAGAAGTCCCTAAAACCTAGTTAGATTTTGTTCTAGAAAAGAAACAAGAGATTTAAGCACATCCTATAATAAATTTGTGTGGAATATATGAATTTTGGGGGGTTGCTTGGAAAATCCCATGGACGGAGGAGCCTGGTAGGCTACAGTTCATGGGGTTGCTAAGAGTCGGACACGACTGAGCGACTTCACTTTCACTTTTCCCTTTCATGCACTGGAGAAGGAAATGGCAACCCACTCCAGTGTTCTTGCCTGGAGAATCCCAGGGATGGCGGAGCCTGGTGGGCTGCCGTCTGTGGGGTCGCACAGAGTCGGACATGACTGAAGCGATTTAGCAGCAGCAGCATATACACACATATACAAACACACACACACATGCATGTTCCTAGAAACACCTTTTCTGATGAAAACAAATGCCTTAAATAGCATGCCTGAAGGATGGACGCTGAATGATAGGGAGCAGAGCTGGCTCGGGTTTTTTTTTTTTTTAATTGATATTTAAAATTTATAGCACAACCAGATGACTATGATTCAGATTTAGAGTTTATTCACATTTATTCCTTTTTTGCAAATGTCTTTAAAAATACATTAATTTAAATTTTTGCTATAAATCAGTCTAGAGCAGCAGATGTAGATTTGTGCTAAGTACATTTTATAACAACTTCACAGAAGGGGAAAATGGCTTTGGACATGTTGTTGGAAACATTCATGTGGTTACTCAAGGGAGAATTTGTACATTTTTTATATTTATGGCTTCTGCAATTTCTTAATAAGCCTTGGCACCCTGTCAAAGGCTATAAAAGACTGAGTAAAATTTATGATCCTTGAGCATGTTTAAAAAAAAAAAAGCACTCTATTGTAGATTAGTTGGATTAAAGGAGCCTGCCAACCATTTCCTTTAATTGAGGCAGTAAGTACCTTTTAAACTGCAGTGTCGGTGGTAAGTTTTCTTCTGATTTCATGTTTATCCTCCTCATGTACACATGTCCTGAGAATTTCACATGTTAAAAGACAGAGATCTTGGACCCTACATCCAACAGATCACGTTTGCTTAACCTATGCTTTAGGTTCATCATAGGGGCTTCACAGATGGCTCGGTGGTAAAGAACCCACCTGCCAATGCAGGAGACTCGGGTTCAATCCCTGGGTCAGGAAGATCCCCTGGAGGAGGAAATGGCAACTCACTCCAGTATTCTTGCCTGAAAAATCCCACGGACAGAGGAACCTGGCAGGCTACAGTTCATGGGGTCACAAAGAGTCTGACCTGACTGTGAGACTGACCACACACGCCCAGGGTCCCTGTGCTCTTTCCTGTTCTGTCTATTTCCCAAG
This sequence comes from Giraffa tippelskirchi, assembly GCF_054371585.1. Lineage (NCBI taxonomy): Eukaryota > Metazoa > Chordata > Mammalia > Artiodactyla > Giraffidae > Giraffa > Giraffa tippelskirchi. The sequence continues at coordinate 30,903,811 of NC_137287.1, forward strand.
CCCACATCTTGGAGGATCTTCAAATAGCAAGTATAATTTTAAGTATCTTGAGTGTAGGAACTCTAGGTTTCGGAAGTTAGCACACTGAATGTAGTTGGCACTCACATTTGTTGAACAGATGAATGGAGCTCCCTGGATCCCATCCACTATTCCAGAAGGACCATTTCCAGGTGGTTTGAGTTCCAGAGGCTGGAGGCAGTAGAAGGCAGGGGCTGGATTAATCAGTGGATGGGGGAGGAAAAGTCAGCTGAGAATAGGTATGGAGAGGAAGACAGAACACACGGAAAGGGGATCCTTGAACTCCCAGCTTTGGGGCAGCAAGAAGTAGGGGAAAAAATCGAAAATAATTTCTTCTGTGAAGACAGCACTCCTGGATTTCTCATGATCCTCCATTCCCCAAAGCTTCTATTAATAGAAACTGGAGCAATTCTTTCTCTAAATGTTAAATGTGTCTCCCCACATAAAAGCAAGGAACTGTGTGATACATTGTGGCACCAAACTTAGTATCAAGTCCAGGCTGAGAGTCAAGGGAACACACTTTGGAGGCAGAAATCTGTTTTCCTACATTGTATCCTTCTGGGGGGGAACTCCAAAGAATTCCTGGAAAAAATGCTGACAAGTAAAACATCAAGTCTTTCATCTTATTTCTCCAGTTATTTATCTGTCTGCTTCTTTTATTTTCTTGGATAATTAGGGCTCTTTTGCTCTATACTGGGCTTCCCTGGTGGCTCAGATGGTAAAAAAAATCTGAGTGCAGCACAGAAAACCCAGCTTCGATCCCTGAGTCGGGATGTCTCCTCACCTGCAATTAGTCACACATGTAAGTTGATGTACAGGCTGCCAGCCCATGGGTGGAGGTTTTAGCAAGCTATCTTCAAAGCTGAGTAACATGAGAAAAATACCAAGAGAAAGTGGAGAGGAAGCACATGCCTAATCCATATACCTACAAAGCCAAATAAAGGAATCCAGTTTATATTTTTTGTATCTTTCTTACTTTAGCATTTCATCAAAGCAGAATGTGGAAGAAGTATCTGTTCAGTTCAGTTCAGAAGCTCAGTCATGTCTGACTCTTTGCGACCCCATGAACCGCAGCACGCCAGGCCTCCCTGTCCATCACCAACTGCTGGAGTCTACCCAAACCCATGTCCATTGAGTCAATGATGCCATCCAACCATCTCATCCTCTATCATCCCCTTCTCCTCCTGCCCTCAATCTTTCCCAGCATCAGGGTCTTTTCAAATGAGTCAGCTCTTTGCATCAGGTGGCCAAAGTATTGGAAGAAGTATAGTCCCAGTGATTTACCGTGATTACTCAGTTCACATAACTATTCAAGGAATATAATAATATCACATTTAAAAAAATGCTGAACATGTAGGTTCCAGCACAGGTTCCCATAGGAGCACTGAGATAATTCATGCGTGTGGCTTGTTGAAGTATCATGTGGTCATTTAGCAAACATTTAACATGTGCCTTTCCTGTTCTGAGTCACCATAAAATTGAAGGTTTTCCTTTTCTGGAACACGTATATTCACTGATGCTTTCAAACTGTGGCACTGGAGAATAAAGTTCCTTGGGCAGCAAGGAGATCAAACCAGTCAATCTCAAAGGAAATCAGCCCTGAATATTCATTGGAAGGAAGATGCTGAAGCTGTAGTACTTTGGCCACCTGATGCAAAGACTGACTCATTGGAAAAGACCTTAATGTTGGGAAAGATTGAGGGGAAGAGGAGAAAGGGGCATCAGAGGATGAGATGGTTGGATGGCATCACGGACTCAATGGACATGAGTTTGACCAAACTCAGAGAGGTAGTGAAGGACAGAGAAGCCTGGCATGCTGCAGTTCGTGGGGTCGCAAAGAGTCGGACACAACTTAGTGACTGAACCACAACAACAAATATAATACTTGCAAACAGATCATTTAGATTTTCATTCTTATTTGAGGTTGGCCCTGTGGTGAATCCATTTCTGTAGATAATACATTGATAATAGCCTCAAGATAGTGGGTTTATCTCTGAGATGGTGGGTCTATCTTTAAATCATTTTTTAAAGATTTTTTGTTTTTGATGTGGACCATTTTTAAAGTCTTTACTGAATTTGTTACAATATGACTTCTGTTTTATTTTTATTTTTGTTTCTGTTTTACGTTTTTGTTTCTTGGCCAAGAGGCATGCGGGATCTTAGCACCCGGACCAGGGATCAAACCCACACCCTCAGCACTGGAAGGTGAAGTCTTAATCATGGGATCACCCAGGGAAGTCCCCTGAGGTTCCATTTTCAAGCCAGTGACTCAAGCATTTTTCCCCTTCAGGATACCTAAGAGATCTGCCACCCTTCCATCATGCCCCCACCAGGAACAGTTTTTCCAAATGTAGGGGGGCTAGGGAGCGCGCTTCATGGTGTCTGGGGGTGTGGCCTGGCGCAAGTGCCCCCCCACCTCCAAGATCATGGCGGCAAGTTTATTCCATTCATTAGTCAAACCTTGAGGGAGATGTAACTGTTAATTATTGACCATTCTCTGTGCCAGGTGCCTTATGTACACATCATTTAGTCCTCACCATGAGAGAGGGATTATTAGCCACATATTAAGACTGAGCTCAAGAGTAAGGTGTGAGAAATGGGCCCCAGGCCATCCATATGGGTAAGGAGCAAACTGGGATTTAACCCTTGTTTCCCAAATTCCAAGTCCCCTCCCCACTGTGCTATCTCCTACTAACCAACTGCTTGTATCTTAGATGTTCACTGGCCCAGTTTGTACCTGCTGCTCCCACAAAATAACCATAGATTGGGTGGCTTAAACAAGAGACATTTTTTTTTTTTTCCCCTCACAGATATGAAGGCTGGGAAGCCCAAGATCAAGATGACAACTGATCTGACATGTGTGGTGAGACCCTCGTCCCAGCTTGCAGATGGCTGTCTTCTCCTTGTGTCCTCACATGATGGGGAGAGAAATCATTTCCTTCATGCCTCTTTTATAAGGGCACTAATCCTGTTCATAATGGCTGCACCCTCATGACCCAACCTCCCAGAGGCCCACCTTCTAATATCATCACATTGAGGGGTTGGATTTCTAACATATGAACTTAAGAGAGGGGACACAAACATTCGTGCCACAACATTCACTTCATATTTATTTGGAGGAACTTGAGTGAGAGAGAATGGTGTTTATATAATGGTATGAACATTTTTTTTTTCCCTTTGGAGGGGACTTAGGATGTGAATATATAAGACAAAACCCACTTTTGTCATGTGTGCATGCCAGCTGCACCTGAGAATCTTCAGAAACGTTATACACAAAACAGAGCCATCACTGATGTTACTGCCAGGGTGCAGGAGCTGCTGGCCAGAGATCCCCACAGTCTAAGAACTCACTCCCACATTTCCAGATGAGTGCTAGGAGATGAGGTTCTTAAACTAAGACTCCTAATTTGGTGCCCTGCTGAAAGGAAAAACCAAGGCAACCAAAAATAGACATATACTGACTCCTTATACAGTTGAGAATTTTGACAGGATAACATGCAGAGGAGTGGAGAATTCAAGGTGGGCAGGAAGACTGGGATCACAAACTAATGCAACACACTTTAGCAACAACAAAAGCCATCTAAAAAGAACAGGCCAAATAAAATAAAAAGAACAGGTCTTGGGAGTTCCCTGGTGTTCCAGTGGTTAAGAATCCACCTTGAAAAAAAAAAAAAAAAAAGAATCCACCTTGCAATGCAGGGGACTCTGGTTCAATCCCTGGTTGGGGAACTAAGATCTCATAAGACACGGAGCAACTTAGCCCACGCACCACAATCACTGAGCCTGCACACCACAATGAAAGATCCTGCATGTGGAAACTAAGATCCCAGCACAGTCAAATAAACAAAATAGATGAATTAAAAAAAAAGAACAGGCCTGGTTTGCCTTCTCTTGCTTAGTAGAATACACAGTTCTGGTCATAAGAACTCTCCCATGGATAGATGAGAGAGATGTGAAAATCATCCTGTATGATCTGGACGGGCTCTGTGTCACAAGGTACTTACAAAGGAAAGAAGAAAGCAGGAGAGTCAGAGAAGACCTGACATCGGAGGCAGAGCTGGGGAGATGCATCCTGAGAAAGGCTTCCCTAATCACTGCTGGTTTTGAAGATGACAGGAGATACCGTGAGCGAAGGGAGGCTGCAGCTCCCAAAAGATGAGAAACGCAAGAGAACAGAGTCTTTTCTGGAGCCTCCAGAAGGAATCAGCCCTGCCCATACCTTGACTTTAGCCCACGAGATCCATTGTCAGACCGCCAGAACTGTAAGATAGTACACATGCATTATTTTAAGTCACTAAGTTTCTTGGTGATTTGTTACAGCAGCCAGAGGCAACTCGTACAATCCCATGGAGTTTTCCCTTGTACTGGCAAAATGATGTCCATCTTCATGTAGCTTTACAACACCCTTCAGGGCCTGGTCCTTGCTCATAACCTCTCTAAATTTTCTGGGACCCCACTCAGGTGTCTGTGGTCCAGCCACTCTGGCCTTTCGGCATCTTCTTCTTCTTTTTTTTTTTGCTGTGTCAACACATGGGATCTTAGTTCCCTGACCAGGGATCAAACCTGCACTCCCTGCATTGGAAGTGCAGTCTTCACCATTAGACCACCAGAGAAGTCCCCTTTTAGCATCTTCTGACTTAAGTCTCCTCTCTCCATGCACCCCTGCGGCCGGTTTCCTCTTGCTCATCCTGAAGACTTTAGCTCCTAGCTACTTGGCGACATCCATTTGAGAAACGTTTATAGAGTGCTAGCACTATTCTAGGGGCTGGGAGTAGAGAACAGAGCAGGAAGAATCTCTACTGTCCTACGGGGGAGGAGGAAGACCACAAATAAGAACCCAAATGATTAAGCAAGGTCATTCCAGAGAGAGATGACCAAACAGAGCACTGAGTCAATGGGCAATTTTAGGTGACAGTCAGGGAAGGCCTCTCCAAGAGAAGACATCTGAGCTGAGACCTGAGTGATGAACAGAATCCCTTCCTCAGAGGGTCAGCTCTCCTTGAATGCTTGTCACAGTGCTTACCTGGTGTTACGGACTGAATTGTGTCCCCTCCAAATTCGTACATTGAAGCTTTAACTCCTGACATGACTGTATCTGGAGATAGGGCCTTCGAGGAGGTAATTAAGCTTAAATGAAGTCAAAAGGGTGGAGCCCCAAGCCAATATGATAGGTGTCCTCCTATGAAGAGAAAGGCTTGTACACAGAGGAAAGACCACGTGACGACACCACGAGAAGGTGACCCTCTGCCAGCCAAGCCGACAGTTCCTGTCAGAAACTAACCCTGCCAACACCCTGATCTTGGGACTTCCAGCCTCCAGAACTCTGGGAAAATGCATTCTTGTTTAAGCCTCCAGGTCTGTTGGTATCTTGCTACAGCAGCCTGAGCTAGTACACCAGGTTTATAAACTGACATCACCCAGATCACTGTCAGAGCCACCCAGCAGTCTCCCGGTTCCCCTTCTTGTCCCTCCTACAACGCCCAATCTCAGCACAATATCCCTAGAGAACTTCCTGAAATGCAGATCACATCGTGTCACTCCCAATTCAGACTCAGCAGTGCCACGCAGAACAAGCTCCAAATTCCAAACAGTGGCCCGCTTCGGTTACTCAGACCTGTCTGCCCTCAAACACACCAGCCAAAGAGTTCCCTCCGGTTCCCCAGACACCAAGCTCCAGCCTCCCGGTTTTTGCCAGTTGATCCTCCCTCTGCTGGGAGCACCTTCCTCAACTCTGCAGACTATCACCACTGCAGAAGCGTCCCTCCCTCCTATTTTAAATGAAGCTCTCCCATTATGGTCTCTTTACCCAGACCTAAGTCTCCTGGCTTTTCACTGCCCAGAACCATCTTTTCTGCATCTTGGTGGGTTCCCACTGCCACTCCGCATCCCATTATGGGGCAGGGACCTTGTCTTGTCCACCGCCAGAGCCCCCAGCACCGCTAGCTGTTGAAAATACAGGTGGATGGGGGTCTTCCTGATGGTCCAAAGGTCAAGACTCTGCCTTCCAACGCAGGGGCTTCAGGTTCCATCCCTGGTAGTGAAGGGGTGGGGATGGGGTACAAAGATCCCCACATGCCTTGAAGCCGGAAAAACCAAAACATAAACATTGTAACAAATCCAACACTTTAAAAAAAAGTCCACATCACCAGGATAGGGGGGTACCTATTAAAGAGTTTTAGATTGCTGACGACAGATTAACAATAAAGTGATGCTCTGGTGGAGGAAAAAAAAAAAAGGTAACATAAAAAAATAATCTTAAAAAAGAAACAAGAAAATACACGTAGATGAGGTGCCATTGGAAGGACGGGAGCCAGGCCCTCTAGCCGTCCATGTCTGAGCCGCCACTGAGTTCCGTACTCTTTCTCATCTGCAGGAAAGAGGACAACAACGATGTCCAGAGGCTCCCAACAGTTTACAAGCCGGAGGGTAAGGAGCACCAGCTAAGGACTTGCTAAATAAACAGTGGCTCGGGAGGGAGGCCTCCCGACAGGCAAAACGAGGTCAGTTCCCTGTGAGACGCGTTCTAACTCCCAGCTCTTCTGCTCAGGGGCCGCGCGGCCCAGAAAAACACACGCCCGGCGCGCATCCATTTGAACCGCACGTCCACCCCCAATCGGTGCCCAGGACCGCTGCTTCCGGGAGCCGCGCGGCCCCTCCATTGGCTCCGCCCCGCGGCCGCAGGCCGGCAAGGACCGCGCGCCCGCCTCGGGGGCGGCCCCGGGGGCCGGGGCCGAGGGTCGCCGCCTCCCGGTGCCGCCGCCGCCGCCGCCGCCCGGCCCGACGTGGCGCCGCCACCGCCCCCGGCGCCGACGCTCGCGGGCGCAGCCAATGGCGGCGTCTCTCGGGCGGCGGGCGCGACCTCCGGCCGCCAGAGGGCGCCGCGCGGAGGCCGAGGAGCCGCTGCCGCCGCCACCGCCGCCGCCGGTTCGCCGCGGAGGAAAGCTGCGAGCGAGCGCCCAGGCCGCCGCCGCCGTCGCCCGCTCACCGTGTGCCGCTGCCCGCCCGCCGGCGCGGCCGTCCCCGCAGGTAGGTGCGCGCAGCCGGCCCGCCGCCCCGCGCGCCGCCCGGCCCCCGCCCGCCGCCGCCTCGTGCTCGCGCGCGGCTGGTAACGGACACGGGCGGGGGAGGGGCGCGCTCGGCCGCCCCGCGGCGGAACGGCGGCCCCGGGGGCGCGGGGCTCGGCCACAAAGGGCGCGCGGCCCCGGCGCAGGGGCGGCCCGAGCGCGCGCCGCCGCCCGGGCCCCCGCGGGCGCGCCGACGGGGGCGGGCGGTCCCTGTCCCTCCCTCCCTGGGGGGCGGCGGGGGGCGCGTCTCCGCCAAGTGGGGCGCACGGGCGCCGCTGCGCGCCGCATTCCTCCATGAGTTTCGGTTGACAAAACACCCCTTCTCTGGTTATTTAAAATATATATATATGTGTGTGTGTGTGTGTATATATTTTCCCGTACTATTTGTTCCTGTTTCGGTGGTCGAGGACCCCCACCCCCACCAATCCAGTACCTTGGGTTTGGGGGCTGGAAGGATGCTCGCAGGGCGCTTGACTCGTTCATTTCGGGTCACTCTCCCCCCCCCGTTTTTTATTAATTTTTTTTTGCGCGGGGCTCACGTCTAGGACGCGCACGAATGGTTTCCTGTCTTTATTGTGGACACCGAGACGGCCCGGGCTGGAGGTTTCTCGTCCCCACCCTTAAAGAATGAAGACCTGTCAGTTCCCATTAGCGTGAATTTCCTATCGGGGACGGTCACTGCAGGGGTGTGGTCCAGCTGGAAAGCTCTGGCTGGTCCCAAGAGGTCGCGCCTGCACCCTGATTGGGTGAAATTTTCGGGACTTGGGTTCCCCCCCCCCCGTCCTCCGATACGTAGTTAGGTATTTTAAAAGCCAACCGTCCGCCTGAAGTTCGTGTGAGCTGCCCCCGGAAGGTGGCCGCTGACCGCCAGAGCGCTTGCAATGTGGCTTGACCTACTAGAGATGCCCTCTTCGGTGAAAGAAACACACCTGATTTTAAATCATTTAGGAGAAAACAGTAAAACACCCCCATTCGTCGTTTTTTTCCTGCTTAAATCATACATGTTGAAATGATAATGTTTCGAATGTATAGGTTAACTTAAATACATTCTTAAAATTAATGTCACTGGTTTCATTTTGTTCTCTCTTCTCCTTTTAACATGGCTACTTGAAAATTTAAAATTAGATATGTGACTGGCATTATATTTCTCTTGGACAGCGTTCAGCCAGAGCTTCGGAATGGGGCAGGGGTGATTAGGAGCCTGTGCCCTCTGCTTATTTTTTCCTGCTTCTGTGATGGCATGTGGCCTCCTCTGCTAGGCTCTCAAGGAACCCCCTGCCTCTTCCTTCTCACCCTCAACTGGACTGCCCAGCTGATTGCTTAATGAGGATCTTGTCCTAATTTTCAGGATAATTCAAATTAGTGGACGGAATTTTCTTTGCTGAAAAAAATGTTTTCCATCTGCTGTCTACTGGAGTCTGCAGATAGTTTCACTCAGAATCAAACTGTGAGCTATGGAAGCTGAATATTTTTTGGGGGTGGGGTGTGTGTGTAATGCAAAGCACATGTTAATTTTCAGGTCCTCTGCCACCTAAATGCCTTCCTTCAAGTTACCATGGCTCTTTCTTGGGTGCTCGTCACACACTGACCTACACTCTTCCCTTCCCAACTGTTAGATACTGTCAGTTTTTACGAGTAAAAATGGTGGTTGTTAATGATACTGTCCCCTAATTCTTCATTTTGACTAACTGTAAAACCTGTCAGTTTGGGAGGGTTAAATCAATGTTAAGTAGGAGAGAATCAATTAGTATAGAATCTCAAGTCCAGTAATGGTGACAGTGACTCTTGGAGAGTTGTGAGCATTCCAGTAAAGGACAAGGTAGAACAGAACAGAAGATGTCTGTATTCTGTTGCCTTGGTTACTCTAGAATGACTTTCAAGAGAAAGTATAATGTGTGGAGATTTGATTTCCAGATAATATCTTGAAGTGTGTGTGTGTTAGTGAAAATACTTTTTCTCCAGAATCTTAGGATTGGAAGTGAAATTTGTGTTCTCCAAAGTGTGAAATGTTTACAAATCAAGAGAAAAACCTTAGATAGTATTTTTAGGGTGGAGAAATAATATTAATCCAGAAGTTTAAAATGTGTACTTGTTCCAAACATTAATTTAAAAAATTTAATTCACATACACGCACACACACAATAGAAGCATATTAAGTGAGGTGAAAATTTCCCTTGATGCAAAGAAACAGGGTCATTTATCCTTACCAGGTTTTGCCCAAATAAGAAGTTTGCTTTTTAATTTTGTTATGAGTTTAGCGATGTGTTGTTTAGTTACCTAATTAATATTAGTTTCACATACTGTGAAGCCTTGGGGACCAGGTAATGGATACAGTAAAAGAGAGGCAGAAATTTTTCTGTTGCACAAATGAGAAAGTGGAACCTTTGTATTTTATTAGAATGCTTGAGTCTGGAGCAGGGTAGTAATCTGGCAGTTCAGCACACCTCTGCAGTCCTGGGCATGTCACTGACCCAGGGCCTGGGTGCCCCTGGGCAAGCTGTTAGTACAAGATTTTTTGTCTTTCTTGTTCATTCCTCCCATACAGGATTCCTGTGTCAGGCAAGATGTTTCCTGGGCCTTAGGAGGCCTGGGCCCCCTGCAAGGGGCACCTGGCACATGTTATATCTGAGAGATCTGAGAGCAAGTTCAAAGTGAATAGCTAGGGGGGTGGGGAGAGGGGTTGGGGGTGGAGTAAAACTGTGAAATTTCCTCTCTGATGTTGCTTAGCACAGCCTTCATCTTGGGGCTTTCGTTTTCAGTAGAAGGGGCAAACTGCCTCATAAGGGTATCCAGGAGGAGATTTCCCTGTTCCAAGAAGGTTCCAGAACATCTGTAATAATGTTTCCCTCCCTGGGTTTGTGGTATCTCTGGGATGTAATGTATCCACCTGCTTTTTTAAGTGTTTCCATAGTGCAGGAACACTGTTGCAAGCTGGGGTGACAGGGAACAGTTACTTTAACTACTTTGTGTGTTGTTTACACCTTGACCCAGAGAGGCTTGAGTCTGAGGACCGCACTGACTACAGGCTGATGATTATAATTTTTCACTTGCAACTTAGGAATGCCTTTTTAGGCAAAAATTCAGGCACTGTGCTGCACATTCCCTGGGGCACCTTCTCTGGTCCCGTGTAAGGATGTCTTGGAAGTACGGCTGTTTAATAATATTTATTCCTCTTTCTAAACACATAATGTCGTGGGCGGAGCGTATTTCCACTCGCCACTCGGCCCTGGAGCGCTGTCCAAAAATTCCCTGTGTCCACACCATCGACCCCCTCTGCTTCTCTGAGTTGCTTTAAATTTCATCCCGTGCAGATGTCATCCTGTGTGCCTGAGTGTGCAGAGGGCTGTATTTATTCTGTTCCTCTTGAGTGGCACTGAAGTGCCCACCTGTCTATGGCAGCTGCCTGTGTCTTTCAGAGCCCAGCCCCGGCGCCCTCGGAGCCACGCTGGCCCTCCTGGCAGAGCTCCTCGGATGGGAATTCAGGCCGGGAGCCAGCCTGGGCGGCTGGGCCGCTTCCTGGCTGTGTGAGCCTGGCCCGGCGGCCTCACTTCTCTGTGCTCCAGTTTCCTCTCAGTACCTGCCTCTCAGGATTCTTAGGATTAGATGATTTCACGCTCAGAAAGCACTTGGAACAATGCCCGGCATCCAGTCAGAGCCGTCAGTGATAGCTGTGATTTTTATCTCTGCCGTATATTGTAGTCACATTTCGTTTCCTTGGTGTCTTCTGATAATGGATGCTGGTTCCCAAAGTTACCATGAAAGGCCAGAATTTCACAGTTTCGCGTTCCATGGTTTAGTTATAGGTTTGTACTAGGCTTTGATATAGTGGGTGTCACCTCACTGGCACAGAATAAATATGTAAGGAGTTACACTGGAGAGCCAGGGGACCTTGCCTTCTGTGAAGCTTCAAAGTGAGTAGGGAACTTAAAATCAGCTGGTTCCAGAGAGGTGATGCACGTTCCAGTTTACAGGAGTTTAGCTAATGAATGAATTGTTGTTGTTGTTCAGTGGCTCCGTCGTGTCATTCTTTCGCGGGCCCCCTGGATGACAGCACGCCAGGCTCACCTGTCCTCCACCATCTCGTAGAGTTTGCTCAGACTCTGTAATTGAGTTTCTGGCTGATTTTGTTTATTTATTTTTACTGTTCCAAGCTCCCCCCACCCACCCACCCACCACTTCCTCTCCGTTTAAGGAGAAGAAGGTGTGGCTGACTGGCTCAAGGTGTGGCTGACTGGCTCGTCCCCTGTTGGTGATGAGTGAACTCCTTCAGGAGTGGCTTAGGGTTTCGGGGTTTTCCTCTGTTGTGGTCCGGTTGATTCCCACCCTATTGATTCACTCCCTTGTTTTCTCCCTAAGGACGTGGGGTTCCCCTCAGCCGGCCCCGCTGGCGTCCGGTCACTTCCTCTTTGGCCCCGTCCTTTGGTTTATCACGCTGCCTTGACTGAACCACTGCCCCAGGGACTTTGAATAGAGTGTTCTCTTTACGCTCAGCCACTTCATTCATTCTTCGCTCAGGTTGTCATTGACCTGGACCCAGGGAGTGTGAGGTGATCGTGGCTAAGAAAGACAGGGGGTCTCCTGGTAGGGAGTGATGGGTCAGCCTCTAAAGCTGACCCTGAAGCCAAGACTCAGGGCTGAAAGGAGCCAGCTCAGGGCAGATCTGGGAAGGGCGTCGTGGGCAGAGGAAACTGCATGCATGAGCTTCCGGAAGCGTGGAGCCCTTGACTCACCCCAGGGACCCACAGGAAGAGGAGCAGCGTGACCCGGGCCGGGTGAGGGCGGCGGTGCCGTCAGGAGTCTAGATTTGGTTCTGGGTGCTGAGGGCATGCCAGCGGAGGAGTTTAAGCAAGACCATAATACCCGACTTGTGTTTTTAAAGAGCATTCCTTTCAGTGTAGTGTGGGGACAGGATGGGGGAGGGACGGTGAGGTTGGGGACCCAGAGCAGAGGTGGGGGAGGAGGGAATTGCGACACCCACCTGTGACTGGGGCTGGGGTGGCGCAGGAGGCCTGAGCGCTCTCAGGTTTGGGGTGCCCTGCGTCTATTTTTGACAGTGTCACCGACAGACGCTTTGTTGGTAGATTGGTTGGATGTGGTGAGAGAAAGATTTCTGGTTTGAGCAGTCGACCAGGAGGAGATTTCAGTACTGAGAAGGGCAGAGTTAGGCTTGGGAGGAGGAGGGTGTAACATTAGGGGCCTTCCAGTTAGAAATGCTAAGTAAAGGTCACACATTGGCCCAGGATTTTCTGTGGGTCTTACACATGTCAGTGTAGGATAGATGGCCTTTTTGTAAATGGCATTTGGGCAACTGGTAGCTATTTGAGAGGGAATATGTATATATATATCACTTCTTAGAGTAAACTGGTGGGTCCGGTTTAAGAAAAAAAAAATTTTTTTTAATGAAACAGACTACTAGATGAAAATGTGGAGAGTTATTTTGTAATCTCAGAGTGGTGCAGGCATTTCTTTCTTTTTTTAAATAATCTTATTTCTTTCTTTATTTTAGCAGTGTTGGGTCTTCATTGCTGTGAGGGCTTTTCTCTAGTTGCAGCGAGCCGGGGCTACTCTAGTTGCGGTGCATGGGCTTCTCATTTCGGTGGCTTCTTTTGTTGCAGAGGGTGGGCTCGAAGGCGTGCGGGCTTTAGTAACTGTGGTATGTGGGCTCAGTAGTTGCAGCTCCCGGGCTCTGGAGCATGGGCTCAGTAGTTGGGGCACACAGGCTTACTTGTTCCGTGGCATGTGGGATCTTCCCAGATCAAGGATCAAAACCCTTGTTGCCTGCTTGACAGGCATTCTTAACTACCGAGCCATCAGGGAAGCCCAGCAGGCATTTCTGAATATGTCAAAATCCAGAAGCCATAAAAAAAAGTATTGAGCTACTTAAAAATAATGACTTTTGCTGTCAGAAAGAACCATAACTAACATCAAAAGTTTGCCATCATGTTGGGGAAAATAATAATAACATCACAAAGGACTGCTTTCCTCAACATGTAAAGAGCTTCCATGAATCAGAACAGCTCAGCCTTGAAGAAAAATGCACGAAGGAAATGAAACAGTTCACAGAAAAGGAAGTACAAACGGCTCTTAAATCTTAAGAGGTGTTCAGCCTCACTAATGATAGGAAGACTGAAACAAAGCCCCAGCCAAAGCTGTCTCTCTGACGGCCTGGAAACTCCATCATTTCCTGTGCACTGGTGGTGGGGAACGTCACTTGGTAAAACTGGGCAGTAGCTGGCAAAATAAAGAAATGCGCCTACTCTTCATTCTTTGGAAACTCTTTGAAAATATGCGCATATGAAATCGGAGAAGGCCATGGCACCCCACTCCAGTACTCTTGCCTGGAGAATCCCATGGACAGAGGAGCCTGGTAGGCTGCAGTCCATGAGGTCGGGAAGAGTTGGACACAACTGAGCGACTTCACTTTCACGCACTGGAGAAGGAAATGGCAACCCACTCCCGTGTTCTTGCCTGGAGAATCCCAGGGATGGGGGAGCCTGGTGGGCTGCCTTTATGCAGTCGCACAGAGTCGGACACGACTGAAGTGACTTAGCAGCAGCAGCAGCAGCAGCATATGAAATGTCCCGTGTACCTGGTGAACTTTTAAAGATTGGAAACGACCAAAATGTCCATCCCGAGGGGCTTGGTGACGCTACGGTGCAGCCATGTCACGGAGCAGCTTGATATGTGCTGACGTGGACTGACCTTCAAGACTAGTCCGGCAAAGTAAGGTGCGGACACGTGTTAGGAGCCCTGGTTTGTACAAAAAATAACATATGGACAGGATATTTTTAACCTTTTATTTTGAAATAATTGTAGACTCACAGGATACTGCGAAGGTCATATATTGAATCTCATGAACCGTTCGTCTGCCTCCCCCAGTGGTGTTGTTTGCCTAACTGAAGGGCCATAGCCAAGCCCGGAAACTCATGTCTATGACCTTAGCTTTTCATTCACGTGTGTGTGTTTCTGTGCAGTCTTATCCCACGTGTAGGTTCATGTAACCACCTCTGTAGTCCAGGCACAGCTTTGTTCACAGAGTGTCTTTGTCAGGATGCCTAACAGATCTGTGTCAATGATGTTCTGTTGACTGATTGCCCTCAGAGGGCACACAAGCGGCTGAATGATGGGGCTGGGAAGGCGACGTTCCTTTTCACTGTCATGGTATTAAAGCCCTGCTTTCTGAACAGCGGGTGGCGTCTGGACATCCAGGTAGAACTACTGGGTAGAACGTATCTGTGAGCTCTGCCAAGGGATGGACACAGGGCATTGTCGGGCCCTTGATGAGAATATTTCACATCTGGGCAGGGCAAGGGATTCCTGAGGGGAGAGGGTGGTGGTGGGGGCACAGGCAGAGGGGTTCTGGTGCACCCCAGGGCCCTCATGTTTAGAGCTCAGCTGGAGATGAAGCCTCCCCTCCCCCCCCCCCCCCCCCCCCGCCACTCTGAGGAGGGAAGGGACCCCTGTCATGTGCTGCTGAATCTGAAGAGGAGAACTGGTTGTTGGATTAACTTTATCACGTTCTCCTTCACCTTAAAACTGAGGCCGGATTCTGTTGACTGGATCCCAAAATAAGACGGTGTGAAAAGCCTTTATTGTTTTATTTTAAGATGAGATGTGGGGGGAGGCTTCATCTCACAGGGAAAACTAATTACTGGTGGGACAAAATCAGAACAGTGAATGCCCTGGGTGCGGGGGAGGGGAGAGAAGGGCCCCGAGGGAACTTCCTGGAGTGAAGGCAGTGGTGGGTCTCAAGACCAGGGTCTGGGTTACACGAATGTATCTATCGTTTGTCAAAACCTGCCTTAACGTGTGTGCGTTTTACCTTAAAAACTGCAGACAGATGTTGAACTCCACATAATGCTGAGGTGTTTCGCGGTGAGTTATAATTGATGTCTGCAGCTCACTTTGCAGTTTACAAAATTGTGTTGGTGGATGGACGGAGGGTGGGCAGGCGTCAGTAAAGATGGGCAGATGTACTACATATACCAAAATATTAATTGTAGGATATAGGTAGCATAGAGGTATATGGTATTCATGGTAAAAAAAAAAAAATTAACTTTCCTGTGTGTATAAAATTTTTCATAACAAAATTTAGGGGAAAATTTTACAGAACACGAAACGCTGTGTCGTATTATATATTTAAATATCACCTCATGTTATGTTCCCCAATCTTGAAACATGTAAAGATGGCATGGTGTTTCCTGCTGTTAAGAATCTACATCTTACTTTCTCTTAATCACTTGCTTGAGTCGTCAGCTCTTTCTCTGCTGCCCTTTGTCCTTAAGAGGCCAGGGTTCAAGGTTTTCGAGCACTTCCTGGGGAGGCAGCTCTAAGGCTCTTATCTTAGAGGATTATCCTAACCCCAGAGTCCCTTCTGAGTCCACAGATTTGTGGTTTTTGTTGTTGTTACATAAATGAACCCATTTATTACTGGCTAGGCAACGTTATCAAATGGTGGTGCTTCTACTGGTCCTTTAATTCCTTCAGTCTTCTTTCTGATGGCAGACTTGACTGTGACGGCAGAGGTGGAGGTGAAGGTCCAGGCACCACCAGCTGCGGTTCTCACACAGGAACCATGGTGCCAAATGCCCACAGCTTGTCTCTTCATCTTGGTTTTGCCACAGAAGGAGCAGGTGTACCCGGGTGCTGGCTGGTTTCAGTTTTCTTCACCATTTTCCTGAGGGAGGCCCCACAACAGGTCCCGGGTTTGCCCACGATTCTGACCTTGTTGGTGTGTTTTGCCAGGTGGCCGCCACCTAGGTCCGAGCCCAAGAGCCAGCTTTACTTTTCAAGTGAACCTCAAACTAATTCCGCACCTCACCAGACAAGGGTGAGGAGAGGCCCGTCGTTCACTGAAGGAGAGGAGAGGCTTCTTGCCTTCAACTTCTCTTCTTGCATCCCAGTCCCTCCGGCCTGACCACCCTGGGCCCCCAGGTGCAGCCCTGGGTGCCTTTGAGCTCCAAGGTTCTGACTCTGACTTAAGTTAAAGGAGAAAAAAGTCAAGTGGCCCTGGAAGTCATCTTTCTAAGGAAGGGCTCAGAAGCCACATAGGCTTCTTTGAATACTTTCTTTTTCCAGAGGTCATTTATTCACAAGGTTTAAAAAGAACTTTTTAAGGTGTGCTGTGAAGAGACTCTGTCTTACCCTCTCCCAGCCCCCGGGTTTCTCTCACCGCTGCTCCTCTCTGTCAGCCCGTCTGGAGCTGTCTCGTGTGTAGCTCGTGCTCAGTTACCTCAGTTGTGTGACTCTTCATGACCCCGTGGACTGTAGCCCTCCAGGCTCCTCTGTCCATGGCCGTTTCCCAGGCAAGGATACTGAAGTGGGTTGCCATTTCCTTCTCCAGGGCATCTTCCCTACCCAGGGATCGCACCCATGTCTCTGGCATTGCAGGTGGATTCTTGACTGCTAAGCTACCAGGGAAGCATGAAAGTTGTTGAGAGAGTAGAGTAAAAGTTCACATCACAAGGAAAAAAAGTATCTTTATATTCTTTAAATTTTGTGTTTATACGAAGTGATGGATGTTCACTAAGCCTGTTATGGTAATCATTTCATGAGGTTTTTATGTCAGATCATTGTGTTTTACACCTTAACCTTACACAGTGCTGTATTTAATGGTATCTCAATAAAACTAAAAGGGGAAAAAAAGAAAAAAGCCTTAGCACTAGTTCCCAGGTTTCAGGGCACTCCAGCCTCCATCCCACTCTACACTTTGAAAAACGGTAGAATTAAAAATAAAACTTGCTTAACACATGGTAAGCAGTAATGAAACTAAAACAATTCAGCTGTGTATACTTGAAACATGGGTGCAGATCCATAGTTTTCATGACATGATGTCCTCTTAGAATTAACTCTCAGGAGTCCTCATCCAAGGGTGACTGTGTGGACCCCCCAACCCCTCCCCACCCCACCAGGGAGCTTTTAACAATATCTGGAGATACTGGTTTGTCACAGCTGAGGGGAGGAGTGCTGCTGGCACTTAGTGGGCAGAGGTCAGGAAGCTGCTAGCATCTCATGGCGCACAGGACAGCTCTCCATGCTAGAGAGTTTGTTGTTGTTATTTAGTCTCTAAGTCACATTGGACTCTCTGTGACCCTGTGGACTACAGCACACCAGGCTTCCCTGTCCTTCACTATCTCCCAGAGTTTGCTCAAATTCATGTCCATTGAGTCAGTGATGCCATCTAACCATCTCATCCTCTGTCGTCCCCTTCTCCTTTTGCCTTCAGTCTTTCCCAGCATCAGGGTCTTTCCCAACGAGTCAGCTCTTCACATCCGACCAGAGTATTGGAGCTTGAACATCAGCATCAGTCCTTCCAGTGATTTCCTTCCAGGAAATCAGGGTTGATTTCCTTTAGGATTGACTGGTTTGATCTCCTTGCAGTCCAAAGGACTCGCAAGAGTCTTCTCCAACACCGCAGTTCAAAAGCATCAATTCTTCGGTGCTCAACTTTCTTTATGGTCCAACTCTCACATCCATACATGACCACTGGAAAAACCATAGCCTTGACTAGACGGACCTTTGTTGGCAAAGTGATGTCTCTGCTTTTTCATATGCTGTCTGGGTTTGTCATAGCTTTCTTCCCCAAATGGCTGAGATTGAGTGACCCTAGTTTAGGACGCTGAGAGGTGACGTTTTATCCCATTTCTCTTCTCTGTGATTCTCCTGTAGCTTTCTGGGAAATACTTCATGAACAATGGCCAGTCAGGGTAAATACCCCGGGTGTTGACATCAACCTGAGTTACATTTAAGGTAAACCCTGTCCAGAAAATTGCAATTAAAGTAACTTCACTTAGATCCTCAATTCTATCAGTTGTATCAACAAGGATTGTTTCAAAAGTCTGTGTAACAAAGTACAGATCAGGCTTAGACTCTGCTCACAAGGAAGTCAAAATCCCTCAGAGGCAAGCGGATATGAAACCTTTTTGCTCCTGGAAGGTTTCCAGAAGCAAAACAAGGCCAGGACTGTTCTCATGACTGCTTCCGCGTGCGTAGACAGGCCAGAAACAAAACCTGCAGTTGAAGGAGGGTAGATGAGAAGGGGAGAGAGAGGTGACTTGTGCGTGGAGATTGTTTAGGAGGGGCCTGCCGAATCTGCCCGGCTGTTCAACGTGGAGCAGGCAGTATGGACATCCTCTGCTTGAGGCGTACAAGACAGCGGGGACCACGGGCCCAGCTCAGGTGGTGTCCTTGGCCTCGAAGACCCTAGTCAGGCCGGAGGAGATGGATGCGTCCACAGTTAATTGTGCGACATGACCTCGCTCATGAGTGTTTTAATTGGGGTCCAGGAGCCCCGTGCCTTGTGTAACTTCTTGCCTGTTTCTTTCCAGATTTCTCCTTTAGAAAGTGGATGTGTGGGATAACATGTCCAGTGTGTCCGAGGAGAGAAGAAAAAGGCAGCAGAACATTAAGGAAGGACTACAGTTTATACAGTAAGGGCTCCCTGCACGCCTGTGTCCTCGCCACGTAGCAGTTCCTTTTTGGTGTGGCTGTGCATTTAGCAGGGGATAGGAAACTTTCAGTCCTATTCATTTGGGTTAGAAATCAGATATTTCTGTCCCAGCAATGCTTTCTGCTCCCGGAACATCAGTCCTTTTGTGTTCTGAGGTGGATCTTGCCGTCACCAATATTTCAGGGTTAAAATCCTGACGTATCTCCCAAAATGTTTGACGGAGGAATTTGAATCTAGTTTCACTCTGATGAGGGAAAGTCAACATCGGTCAGGACCCAGGGCTTTTGTGGTCACAGTCCTTCTGTTGAGAAGCCCGGTCTCCAACTGGCCTTCGTGACGCACATCAGCAACAGGACCACAGCCCGGGTGGCTGTGTCCAGGCAGAAAGACTTCTTTGTCCCTCCTGGGAAGGGGATATTCTTTCCCTCTGTTCTGCAGTGAATTGAAACAAGTAGAACTAGTGGTTCTGTACTATTTTAAAACTTTTTCAGCATTTGAAGAATTAGGCCCTCTGTTAGTAGAAGTAGATTTGAAAGGTAAATGTTACCCTAAAGAAAATACAAAAGAATAGTTTTAGATTTTTTTCATGACTACAGTTATATGTGAATCATGGTCATAGAGGACAAATAGGTCTTTCAAATGTGCTTTGAACCAGTGGTGAGCTAATGAGAACCCCAGTTTTAGGGTCACTCCTGGATGAACAAATCCTGACAGGGACCTGATCATCAAAATTAACTGGTTTCTTCTTCTTAGGTCACCGCTGTCGTATCCAGGAACACAGGAACAATATGCGGTAAGGAAAAGATCTATTTGAAAGTAGCCTGTGAACTGTCACATGTTGCCCGGCTTGGCAAACCCCGATGTGGCCCTCTGTCTGTTTTTGTAAATAAAGTTTTATTGGAACACAGCCATGCTGTGGATTTGCTAATGTGTTATCTGGCTGCTTTCATGACATGGTTGAGAGAGACCGTATGGCTCACAAAGCCTCAAATCCTTACTCTCTGGGTATTTATAGGAAAAGTTTGTCAACTCGTGTATGTAAGACAAGGTTAGTTTTTCCCGTCATACTTATACAGTTGTGTATTTTCTTTCCTCTATTAATATAATTTTGAAGTAATTTCTTTTGAGTCCTTGACAATTACTTTTAGCCTTTCATTTCAGGAAGAATGAGAGGGACAGATTATGTTGAGAAGGAGAGTACAGAGTATCTGCTGGTTTTTCTTTAGCAGAGAAATTGTCATCGTAAAGGGGTGACTGGATAGTCAAATGAAAGAGCTGGAGATGAATCTAGTTAGAGAGAAAGCCCAGTTTACTAGGCCTGGAACTAAACACCCTCATCTCTGCAGACCGTTAGTTCCCTGCGGCTTTGTGTCTCTGCGGGTTTTGGTGTTTCTGAACGTCACTCCTTTCTCTCTGCCTCCTTCCCTCTCTGTTCATTTCAGCCTCTCTCTTCCTTCCTTTTCTCCAAATAGAGGTATAACTGTAAAGTATGAGAGCTAGCAATCATGTGGAGCAGTCCTTTGATTTTACAGATGGGCACTCGGGGCCCAGAGAGGGGAACCAGCCTGTCTCTCAAGTCACCTCAGTTGTTAAAGATCAATCTGGACAGTTTCCTTTGTCACTTTCATCAGCTTAGACGTGAATTCATGAAACGAGATGAAGAGCTGCATGTTTATCTGCCCCCTTGCTAAGAAAGAATTACTTATTTATTTAATTTATTTTGGGGGCTGCACTGGGTCTTCGTTGCGGTGCACAGACTCTCTAGTTGAGGTGCACAAGCTTAGCTGCTCCGAGGCATGCAGGATCTAGTTCTGTGACCAGGGATCAAACTGGTGTCCCCGTCATTGGAAGGCAGATTCTTAACCACTGGGCCACCAGGGAAGTCCCGGAAAGGGACTTTTAAAATCTTAAAGCAATGATAGTAATCCTGAAGGAAACTTAAAGAACCTTTGCCCCTACCATAAGAACATGTATACTAAAAGCAATAAAAAAAAGATTTGACATCCCCTGGAAGAAAAACTATGACCAACCTAGACAGCATATTAAAAAGCAGAGACATTACTTTGCCGACACAGGTCCATCTAGTCAAAGCTATGGTTTTTCCAGTAGTCATGTATGGATGTGAGAGTTGGACCATGAAGAAAGCTGAGCACCTAAGAATTGATGCTTTTGAATTGTGGTGTTGGAGAAGACTCTTGAGTGTCCCCTGTACTGTAAGGAGATCAAACCAGTCAGTCCTAAAGGAAATCAGTCCTGAATATTCATTGGAAGGACTGATGCTGAAGCTGAAGCTCCAATACTTTGGCCACCTGATGCCAAGAACTGACTCACTGGAAAAGACCCTGGTGCTGGGAAAGATTGAAGGCAGGAGAAGGGGATGACAGAGGATGAGATGGTTGGATGGCATCACCGACTTGATGGACATGAGTTTGAGCAAGCTCTGGGAGTTGGTGATGGACAGGGAGGCCTGGCGTGCTGCAGTCCACGGGGTTGCAAAGAGTTGGACACGACTGAGCAACTGAACTGAACTGCACCCCCTAAATCAGTAAGCCACCTGAACATTTACAAAGGAAGAAATACAAATGGTCCATTAAAATGTGGAGAAATTCAACCTTGCTGGTAATCAGATATGCAAATAAGTAAAGGATACCGTTTTTCCCCTAGAAACAGGTAGATTTTATGTGTGGGTGCTCACACACGTGTGTACACATGTTGGCAGGGGTGCTCTCAAGCAAGCCACTTATACACATTCGTTACTGCCTTTTTGGGAAGACAATTAGAAATACCAGTTAGAAGCCTTAAAAGGCTCTAACATTTAACCATGAGCCTTTTATCCTTGGCACAGAGTTGGCGATGTCAACAAATATTGACAGGCTGCTTTTGGAGCACTTTCCTTAATTGAATTTTTTCTTGAAAAAGGAAGCAGGATGAAACCCTAGCTGAGATAGTAGTGACCTGGCCTGGATTTCATAATTTCTTACAACAATGCTTGTTGCTCTGTCACATTATTTCCTCTGAAGTTTTAGATACAGAAATTAAAATTTGGTTGCACTCTGACTTGTTCCTTAAAGAGTTTCAAGGGGTAACATTCTTTTTATTTTTTTTAAGGTATATTTACGTGCTCTTGTGAGAAATCTTTTTAATGAAGGAAATGATGTTTATCGCGAACGTGATTGGAACCACTCTATAAATCAGTATTCAGAAGCTTTGAGTATAGCTGATTATGCAAAGTCTGAAGAAATTTTAATCCCTAAAGAAATCATTGAAAAACTATATATAAATCGTATTGCTTGCTATTCCAATATGGTGAGTTGTGATTTGTAAAGCAATGTTTCTGGAGAGAAAAAAGGTTTTCAGTAACATAGTACATTAGCAAAAGTCAGCTTTCTAATTTCAGTTTATAAGAAAGATGTATTAGCTGCTTTAGAGAGGCCTCAAGCTTTGAAAAATCAGTTTTGGCCAAATACTTAGGAATTTTTTAAAATAATTTGTTTCTTAGATACTGGTCCTTGGAGATTCCCTTTTGAGTATGGCTTTGGGGGAGGGGGATGTCTGCTCTTAAAAAAAAGAAAAAAGTCAGCCTAGGAAGATACGGGTATTCACAGATGGGTGTATCCAGGTGTCTCTGCTGACAGTTTGCTCCTAAGGTTTCTCTTAGGAGTTTTTTCTTTTTAATTAAAAAACAACAGTAGTGAGCCTTCAAAAGAATTAACACAACCTCATCACTTATCTCAACTTAAAAAACCGTATTTTGATGTTCTTACAGTTTTCATATATACATTCAGTCACATTTAACCATGAATTTTAAGTACCCGTGTTGTTACCTAGTTGTTTGCCAGTGAGCATTCATTGATGATTTCTTTGGTTTTCTGTAATATATTCCTCTTCAGCCCTCTCTTTGGGAGTTACATTGCCATTTAACATTTTAATGAGCTCCACTAAAAGGTGAGGAAAACAGGACAGGGGAGTAACACTTAGGGACCTCAGCTATACCCGGACAGCTTTCTTTCTTGAAGATCTGGAGTCTTTTATGGCCCAAGGTCTGGGTGGTGGTTACATAGGTAACCATGATATTCTTTCTACTTTTCTGTATTTGAAATTTCATAATGAAAATGATTTTAAAAAGACCAATAAAACCCACTAACAATCCATTTGAGAGGAGAATCTGAATTTGTTTGTGTTTACATCATTGCAAGACATGAATTGATTGCTAACTTTATTTGGTCTCACTCACCAGGGTTTCCATGATAAAGTTTTAGAAGACTGTGATACAGTCCTCAGTTTAAATGCCAGTAACTACAAAGCTCTGTATCGGAAATCTAAGGCTCTAAGTGATTTGGGAAGATTCAGAGAGGCTTATGATGCTGTAGCGAAGTGCTCCTTGGCAGTGCCTCAGGTATGGTATTTATGTTCTAGTTCATTTGTTTACATCCTAGCCATTTTATTGCTTTAGATGAATGGCATCAAAAAGTTATGTTTTCCAGCCAGCTGTCCACCTGCTGCAGCTGGGAATAATTGCCCATAAAGCAAATGTCTTGACAGAGGATAAGTTAGAACTGTTTTGTCCCTTCTTCTCTGTGGTTGGTAAATATAACCCTCCATTAATCGTATATTCTGACTTTTTTCAGGATGAACATGTAATAAAATTAACTCAAGAACTAGCTCAGAAATTGGGATTTAAAATAAGAAAAGCATATGTTAGAGCCGAGGTAAGCTGGAGTTCTCGCCATAAGGTATTTTCATTTTGTTTTGTAACTTGGAGTCAGTTCTGGTTTTAAAGTAGCATCTTAATTTTCTTTCAGCTCTCACTAAAATCAGTTCCTAGGGATGGGGCTACAAAGGTAAGGTTATTACTCTTATGAGAATCATAATTTTAAAAAAAAAGAAAAGAAGATAGAAGTATTAGCAGTTCTGCTTTTAATATTTTTGGTTTTTGTTTATTTTTGAGACCTTTTTATTCCTCATACACCTAAGTGGCCAGAGCTTCCTGCCCTATGAAAAGAAAACAAACAGCTCAAGTCATATCTTTTGCTCTCAATCAACATTTCCTGAAGGCCCATGGAGCATTTTACAGGACGTTCATAGATGTTAGGTGTTATTAGAAAAAGTGAGTTTGGGCCATGTAATAATTTTAGAAGTCATGGGGTTAAACACAACTAACAAGATTTATCTTTCTTAGAGATAAGTCTTGTTAGAGCTGTTAAGAGGCCGCTGTGAGTTGGGGAGGGTGTAGTGGCTACACTGGTCCCTCTGGAACTGGAAAGCTCCTGATTATCCTTGGAGAAATACTAGGCCACACAAAATGAGTGGCAAGAGGCCCACACTGTTTAATCCAACGTATTACAAAGGTTGGGCTTCCCAGCCAGGTGGCCTGCCAATGCAGGAGACGCAAGAGATGCAGGTTTGATCCCTGAGTTGGGAAGATCCCGAAAAGGAAGTGGAACCCCACTCTAGTATTCTTGCCTGGGAAATTCCATGGACAGAGGAGCCTGGTTGGCTACAGTCCATGGGTCACAAAGAGTCAGACACGACTGGGCATGCACTGGACTGGTCCACACGACTGAGTGTGCACTGGACTGGCCATTACAAAGGTTTACACGTTTTATTTGTCTCTGTCTTAATTGGAAGGAGGTCAGATATGAGAATTGGCATTGCTCTCTTAGAGTGAGTTTTATAGCTTGCTTTATAGTCTAGAATCCTCAAAATACTATGATCTATTATTTGGTTCAATTTCTAGGCTTTGAACTGTTCTGTGGAAGATATCGAACCAGGTATGTTTTCACACACATGTCCTCTTAATCTGAAGTGCCAGCCTTGGGGGCTTCCCTGGTGGTCCAGTGGTTAAAACTGCACGCTTCCAATGCAGAGTGCAGGTTTGAACCTGGTCAGAGAACTAAGATCCCACATGCCTCACTGCACACCAAAAAAAAGAAAAAGAAAAGTGCCAGCTTTAGATGTTATGTACATTACAGTGTTGTCAGTTAGGATTGCTGTGTCGTTAGTACTAAAACGAGTAATTTCAGAAACCACCTCTGTGCCTCTGGCTGTGTCAGCAGTGACTGATGGTACTGACTGTCAGCAGAGGCGTCCACCGTGGCGTCACCTCCCTCTAGTAGCTCCACCCAAAAGGAGCCCAGGCATTTTGAGAAAGAAGGAAGCGTTTTCACAAGTGAATATATCTGTTCCTGGGCAAAACAAACTGTTTTTTAGAATTGCTTTTACTCTTTTATTTGAATTGCTTTCACTGTTGTATCTATCTGTTTATAATTGCTTTCATATTTTCACCTTGCTCTTCATTTTTTTTGTTATTGGCTATTGTATTATGTAAATATACTGAAAATAAGTGAGCACATGTCCATTCATGTTACAGATTTATTAACTCCGAGGCAAGAAGCACTTTCTGTTGTTTCTATACCTGCATCCAGTTTTTCTCACCAAGTTGGAAATGAGCTGGCCTCAGTTTCTATTATGCCCTTAACTTCTGTTTTGCCACTGCAAGTGGAAGAGAGTTCTCTACCATCGACAGTGTTGGCAAATGGAGGAAAGATCCCCTTCAGCACACCGGAAGCATTTTTAGATGATGGAGATATGGTCCTCGGAGATGAAATAGATGATCTCCTGGATTCTGCACCTGAAACTAATGAAACCGTCATGGTAAATTTCAGTCTGACTCCTTCTTAAAACCTGCCTTTTTTTCTCCCCCTTTTTTTAAAAATTGTGGTATAACCTGTTAGATATTTTCAGTATTGACTTTAGGCTAAACTTAGGCTTTCTTGAAAATTACTTTCGTCCTTTTCCAGTAGTAACTGGCTAATTTTGTTATTTTTTAAATTAAAAAAACAGAATAGACTAGGAATCACATGTTATGGGAAAGGGAAATTTAACTCCCTGGCAAAGAATAGACATTCGGTGTGTAAGGCAAAATGAATCGATAGATTAAGGATTTCTCATTCCTTAAGGATGCTTCTTCTATAGCTACATAACCATAAAGCAAACTTGGGTCCACAGGCGAAATCTGGCCTGCTACCTGTTTTATATGGTCTGAACACTTAAGACTGGTTTTGAGATTTTTACATAGTTGGAAGAAAGGGAAAAGAAGAATGTTTTAAGATACATGAAAATATCTCATGACACTGCAGTAACAGAGTTGAGTAGTTGCACCAGAGACTGTGTAATCCACAAAGCCTACAATATTAATAGGGCTGTATTAATATCCAGCCCTTTATAGAAAAGTTCACTGACTCCTGCTGTGAAGTATATTAAGATAGTGGCAGCAGTAGTACTAGAATGATGACGTGGAGAGGGAAACTCAGAGCTTGTTTCCGGGGAGAGTAAAACCAGTGATGTCCTTGTGGAGCTGACAAAGAGAAGATGTAAAAGGCAGACAGACAATGTGTGGTGTGGGTGGGGGAGTTGGTTCCTTCCGCTTTGGTCTGGGGCAGGTTATTTCACCTCTCAGTCCCTCGGTTTCCTTATCTGTACAGTGACGGTCCTCATAGGATGCACCTCAGAGGGTTAGGAGGATTAAATGGACAGTATATCCCGCCTTTTATAGGAAAGTTCGCTGACTCCTGCTGTGAAGTATATTAAAATAGTGGAAGGTATTTTAATTGATACAGGAAGCTCTTGAAAAATCATCGCTGTGTGGGGGAGGGGCAAGGCATCGTTCCATTTGTTCTCGTGAGGTTGTACATTCACATCTCCAAAAAGATGGTCCCCAGTTCTCCAGGCTGCTGCAGCTCCCTTCTCTCAACCACTCTTCCTTCTGCCCTGGCCCCATACATGCCCTTGTGGTTCCTCTTTGAGGAAATCTGGTTGGCTCAGAGTAGGGAATGTTAGAAATCCTAGGAAGCTTGGGAAATGAAGCAGGGACTTCTCATTTGGGTCACGGTGATGTTAGAAGTCACATCTTCAGACTTTTCAAAAAGTGGGCTGGAGAAGAAGTCAGCTCTGTCGCTTGGATTCTGCTGTCTTGATTTTGACTTCAGCTTTGTTACCTAACAAGATCACCCAGTGGAATAATTTGTTCTTTTTTTTTTTTTTTATAAATTTATTTATTTTAGTTGGGGGATAATTACTTTACAATATTGTAATAGTTTTTGCCATACATTGACATGAATCAGCCATGGGAATAATTTGTTCTTATGTGCTGGTATTAACAGCAGTTTGGCCAGCTTGGGACAGAGTTTCACGGACTTCAATCCGGTCTTGTTTCCTCCCCAGCCGTCAGCCTTAGTCAGAGGCCCCCTCCCAACTCCCAGCGTTGGCCCGAACGTGCCCTTCTCGGCGGCGTCTCTTTTGGGCGCCTTGCCCATCGGGGCGAGATACGCACCAGCGCCCTCCTTCTCGGAGCTGTATCCGCCTTTGACTTCGTCCTTAGAAGATTTCTGTTCTTCTTTAAATTCATTTTCAATGAGTGAATCCAAACGAGGTAAGACTCAAGCTGCTTATGTAAACAGTTACAGTTCATTTTCTAAAAAAGTCTGTTTAACTAACACTAGATAGTTGGTACTTGAGTTGTTTTCATTGTAGCTGAAAATACATTGTAGCTCTAAAACCTGAACCTTCCTGTTTTAAATTCACCTGGACTTAACTGTGCCATTGTGGAGATCAAGAAGCAAAGGCCTAAGAGAAGGAATGTATGTGGCACTGTTTATTGTTTTTTTTTTTTTTTTTAATAGGATAGCTTGTTAAGGTGGGTGTCTGTTGTTGAGGGGGGAATGACTGTTAATGTTTTCTCTAGAAAAGGGATAACCCCCTCTTAAAGAGTCTTAAAGATAGGTTATCCTTTTAAATTCTGAACTAGGCAATACTTAGTTAAGACTAATTTAAAATCAGTGTTTAGAATGATAATAGAACCATGTATTTTTGGCTTCATCCATTGAGCTCAGCAAACTATGGTGCTTTACTTTTGCAAGGGATTGCTGAGGTTTGGGCCTGACTCCTGTTTTTGTAATCCTAGGCTTAATGTATCCTCTAAGTAGCCACAAGAAAAATCTTCATATTTTTGTCAGGCATCATTACAGTTAAACGAATCAAAATTGAAATAATTGATTTAAAGATTGGCAACTGAACAAATGAAAATTTGTGGAAAACAGAGGGCAGAGAAATAGTAATTGGTGGTACACTAAGAAAAAGAAAGAAATTGAACCTGACTGATTCTCTTAATGTTTTGATGAGTTTCTGCTTCATACTTTGAAAAGGAGAGAATCCTTTCCCATTTTTAATGTGAATTATCTTCTTAGTCTTTTTAACATTCCCATTTGATAGGCCCTGCCTTAGCTCATGTCCCTGAAAAATTGCTTTTTATTGAAATTTGTTTGTCTAAGGATTATTTATGTCCTTGGTTTCTGGAGGAGAGGAGAGACTCCATAGCTCTCTTTGGGTGTCAACAATAAGCAAGAAAGCTTCTCAGAACTGGGATGGGAAATAAGGTGGGAAGCCATAGTGAGCTGCTAAGCCCTGATGTTCTTATTACATGATTAGAATGAAAAGGTCTGTTGAAGTTTTTTTATTATTTTAGATCTGTCCACCTCAACTTCTAGAGAGGGAACAGCGCTTAACAACAGTAATTCTTCCCTTTTACTTGTAAGTGCCACTTCCTCTTTTGTAACTACGTTGCTTAAATTGCAAATAGGTCTTTTACTTAAGTAACTGAGTTATTTGAATGAACGGTACCAGTTCCCTGGAATTTTGTGTGTGCTGTGGGAAAGAGTGCTAAAATAAGACTCTTCTGGAACATCCAGTAATAAGTGCTCAGTGTTTAAGGCTGGATCTGTCATGGCAAATTAATCAGCAGTGTAAGAGGCTTTAGCACAGCGTGAATGATGAGGAAATGCAAGATCAGGGCATGAAAACCCTGTTGGCTGATGAAACAGAACAATTACCCATCACTTATAACAACTCATGGAGCATCCCAAAATGTGGGGGAGGGGCCTAGAGACCCCAAAGACAGGAAAATGTAGAAGGAAATGGTTCTTAAACAGAAACGTAGTAAGGACAGAATAGTCCCACTTCTAGTCTGTACAGAATGTCTCATTTTTCAGATGCGTTTGTTTTCTTTTTTAGTGATAGTGCAATATTTGTTGGCTGTTTTTTGTTTTTTTGTTTTTTGTTTTCTTATGCTTCTTGCAGATGAATGGACCAGGCAGTCTGTTTGCTTCTGAGAGTTTCCTAGGAATTTCAAGTCACCCTCGGAATGACTTTGGAAACTTTTTTGGAAGTGCAGTAGCTAAACCCGCTTCTTCAGTGACCCCAAGACATCCCCTTGAAGGAACCCATGAACTGAGACAAGCTTGCCAGATCTGTTTTGTAAAATCAGGTCAGGACCAAACCGAGGAGCCCGTCAATAACCTGAGAGTTCTTAGGAATTTGTAAATCTATGTGGAAACACCAACTATTGTGACTCTTGCATCTTTATTTGAGTTCTTTCTAAAGAAGCAGCAATTATTGATTAGGAGCCTTTAGAGTCTAATAGGATAAGTCTCGGTTCTTCTTTGATATAATTTTATGTATAGAATCATTTGGAATAGAATATTTACCTGATTTTGAAAATTCTTTGTATTTTAAGTATATGTTTAAGAACTTGATCATTTTCAAACAGAATGAGAACTAGAAAAAAGCATTTTAAGACCAGTATGTGATACCATGTTTGTGAAAATTAGAGTACTTTCTGTTGGATTATTTCATACCTTTACCCCTAAGTCAAGTGATACAAACACAGTTTATTCTAAACGGGTCCCAAATTCATTTTCTTTCTTAGTTTATTTAAGCACATGCTTTACCTTTACTCAGTTGGTAAAGAATCCGCCTGCAATGTGGGAGACCTGGGTTTGATCCCTGGGTTGGGAAGATCCCCTGGAGAAGGGAAAGGCTACCCACTCCAGTATTCTGGCCTGGAGAATTCATGAACTGTAGAGTCCATGGGGTCACAAAGAGTTGGACACGACTGAGAGACTTTCACTTTACCTTTAGAAGCCATTGGAATTCCTATTCTAATAATTAAATAAGGGTTATATCTTGGGAGCACTGGTGTTTTTGTTCTCATCTTTGACAGCACAAGAGACAAAAATTACTTTCCCTAGCTTGTTTGTACTTGGGGGTTATGAAAGGACTTTTTCATGGGAATTTAATAATCGTTATTCAGTTGCTCACATCTGCTTTTAACTGTGCCTGTAAAATGAAATGATACTTCTTGTGCACATGAACAATCCTTTTTATATCTTTTTCAGGCCCTAAGCTAATGGATTTCACTTATCATGCTAATCTAGACCATAAATGTAAGAAAGATATTTTAATTGGTAGGATAAAGAATGTAGAAGATAAATCATGGAAAAAAATACGTCCAAGACCTACAAAAACAAATTATGAAGGACCTTATTATATATGTAAAGGTATGTGCTATAATTACTTAATTGGTATACCATGGCCTAAGTGAGAAACAATTTGCTACTTTTATGACAATGGTCCCAGTATTACTGTTACTAAAAATGTTTAGAGTTAACAGCAAATTCCTTGGTTTGAAAGATTAGTATTTTTTTGTATTATTTTTACATTTGCTTTTAATTTGCTGTCTAGTGGGTGTTTTATAGTTATTTTTTGAAACAGGGGTTTCACCAGGTTTTAAATAGAAAACTGTCTCAAACTTTCGGTTCTCTGACATAGTCTAAACAGAATCAGAACACTGAACTAAGGCTTTGATAATGGTACTCTTTTAATATATTTTTGAGAAATATAGTGTTTTCATTTTTGTCAGACCGCGTCACCTAAACGAGCTTTCAGTCAGTTAAGTTGCTCAGTCGTTCGTGTCTGACTCTGCTACCCCATGGACTGCAGCACACTAGGCTTCCCTGCCCATCACCAACTCCTGGAGTTTGCTCAAACTCATGTCCATTGAGTTGGTGATGCCATCCAATCATGCCAACCTCTGTTGTACCTTTTCCTTCTGCCTTCAATCCTTTCCAGCATCAGGGTCTTTTCCAGTGAGTCAGTTCTTCACATCAGGTGGCCAAAGTATTGGAGCTTCAGCTTCAGCATCATTCCTTC
Organism: Giraffa tippelskirchi; assembly: GCF_054371585.1. Lineage (NCBI taxonomy): Eukaryota > Metazoa > Chordata > Mammalia > Artiodactyla > Giraffidae > Giraffa > Giraffa tippelskirchi. Next base: position 30,934,387 of record NC_137287.1, read on the forward strand.
CAATGAATATTCAGGAAAGGAGCTTTGAATGTCCATAAATTATAGAATGGGAAAGGCTAGAGATCTCTTCAAGAAAATTAGAAGATACCAAGGGAACATTGCATGCAAAGATGGGCTCAATAAAGGACAGAAATGGTAGGGACCTAACAGAAGCAGAAGATATTAAGGAGAGGTGGCAAGAATACACAGAACTATACAAAAAAGATCTTCAAGACCCAGATAATCACGATGGTGTGATCACTCACCTAGAGCCAGACATCCTGGAATGTGAAGTCAAGTGGGCCTTAGGAAGCATCACTACGAACAAAGCTAGCGGAGGTGATGGAGTTCCAGTTGAGCTATTTCAAATCCTGAAAGATGATGCTGTGAAAGTGCTGCACTCAATATGCCAGCAAATTTGGAAAACTCAGCAGTGGCCACAGGACTGGAAAAGGTCAGTTTTCATTCCAGTCCCTAAGAAAGGCAATGCCAAAGAATGCTGAAACTACCGCACAATTGCACTCATCTCACATGCTAGTAAAGTAATGCTCAAAATTCTCCAAGCCAGGCTTCAGCAATACGTGAACTGTGAACTTCCAGATGTTCAAGCTGATTTTAGAAAAGGCAGAGGAACCAGAGATCAAATTGCCAACATCCACTGGATCATCGAAAAAGCAAGAGAGTTCCAGAAAAACATCTATTTCTGCTTTTTTGACTATGCCAAAGCCCTTGACTGTGTGGATCACAATAAACTGTGGAAAATTCTGAAAGAGATGGGCATACCAGACCACCTGACCTGCCTCCTGAGAAATCTGTATGCAGGTCAGGAAGCAACAGTTAGAACTGGACATGGAACAACAGACTGGTTCCAAATAGGAAAAGGAGTACATCAAGGCTATATATTGTCACCCTGCTTATTTAACTTATATGCAGAGTACATCATGAGAAACACTGGGCTGGATGAATCGCAAGCTGGAATCAAGATTGCCGGGAGAAATATCAATAACCTCAGATATGCAGGTGACACCACCCTTATGGCAGAAAGTGAAGAAGAACTAAAGAGCCTCTTGATGAAGGTGAAAGAGGAGAGTGTAAAAGTTGGCTTAAAGCTCAACATTCAGAAAACAAAGATCATGGCATCAGGTCCCATCACTTCATGGCAAATAGATGGAGAAACAGTGGAAACAGTGGCTGACTTTATTTTTCTGGGCTCCAAAATCACTGCAGATGGTGACTGCAGCCATGAAATAAAAAGATGCTTACTCCTTGGGAGAAAAGTTATAACCAACCTAGACAGCATATTAAAAAGCAGAGACATTACTTTGCCAACAAAGGTCTGTCTAGTCAAGGCTATGGTTTTTCCAGTGGTCATATATGGATATGAGAGTTGGACTATAAAGAAAGCTGAGCGCCAAACAATTGATGCTTTTGAACTGTGGTGTTGGAGAAGACTCTTAAGAGTCCCTTGGACTGCAAGGAGATCCAATCAGTCCATCCTAAAGGAGATCAGTCCTGAATATTCATTGGAAGGACTGATGTTGAAGGTGAAACTCCAATACTTTTGCCACCCGATGCGAAGAGCTGATTCATTTGAAAAGACCCTGATGCTGGGAAAGATTGAAGGCGGGAGAAAGGGATGTCAGAGGATGAGATGGTTAGATGGCATCACTGACTCAACGGACATGAGTTTGAGTAAACTCCAGGAGATGGTGATGGACAGGGAAGCCTGCCGTGCTGCAGTCCATGGGGTCGCAAAGAGTCGGACACGACTGAGTGAACTGAACTGAAATGATTTTCTAAACTTAGGTGGTGAACATGCAAACATCAGGGCTTTTTTTGCCCTTTCTGAAATAAAAGTAATTTAGAATTGTGCTGCTGTTTTTTGTTTGTTCATTTGTTTAAGAGTTAATACCATTGGGACTTCCCTGGTGGCTCAGATGGTAAAGAATCTCCCTGCAATGCAGGAGACCCAGGTTCAATCCTGGGTCGAGAAGATCCCTTGTAGAAGGGGATGTCTACCCACTGCAGTATTCTTGCCTAGAGAATTCCATGAGCCTGGCAGGCTACAGTCCATGGGGTCGCAAAGAGTCAGACACAACTGAGCAACTAACACTTTCATGCTTTCGATACACCATTCCTGCATAGTAATATGTGTACCATGGTTTGAAGCTATCCATGAATTGTTACAAAAATTTAAACAATGCCCTTAGTGTGTTTAATATTCATTGGCTTTGAAAACATAGTGGCCCATGTTTTAAATGTCTTTTAATTCCCTGTCTCCCCCCTACTTTTTTTTTTAAATTTTGTTTGAAATTTATCTTGTTTGAAACTGTCCTTTTTCAGAGGATAGTTACTTTACAATGTTGTATTAGTTTCTGCTTTACAGCAAAGTGAATCAGCCACACATATACATACATCCCCTCTTCCTTAGATTTTCCTCCCATTTAGGTCACCACAGAGCATCGAGTAGAATTCCCTGTGCTATACTGTCGGTTGTCATTAATTATCTGTTTTATTCATATTAGTTATATGCATGCCAATCCCAATCTCCCAATCCATCCCACCTCTGTTAATTTCCTGTCTTTCTAGATGTTGCTGCTGAGGAGGAATGTAGATATTCAGGCCACTGCACATTTGCTTATTGCCAGGAGGAGATAGATGTCTGGACGCTGGAGCGGAAGGGGGCATTCAGCAGAGAGGCTTTCTTTGGTGGCAATGGAAAGATCAGCTATACTGTGTTCAAACTGCTCCAGGAGCATCTTGGAGAATTTATATTCCTTTGTGAGGTACTGTCTCCAAATCTTTTTTCTACTGTGAAACAGGTGGTGATTTCTGACCCAGCAGTATCAAGTACTTAGCTCTGGTCCTGCTGTATGCTAAAGCATTTGCTTAGCAATGGTAGCCACTATTACTATCCAAAAGAATAACATTAAGACGTCCTATTTGCCGAGTGTTAATTTACATATGCTTGTAATATGTAAGTATGAATGTCATCAGCATCACACAAAAGTTATCATCTTGTATTACGTTTTTAAGATAATTCTTCTTCTCTGTCTATTTCAGAAATGTTTTGATCATAAACCTAGAATGATAAGTAAAAGAAACAAAGATAATTCTACTTCTTGTTCTCATCCGGTTACAAAGCATGAATTTGAAGACAATAAGTATGTTGGTATTTTCTACTATTTTTAGTGACAAAATTAATCCTCTTTTTATATCAGAGTAGTATCTTCCCAGGCATTCCCCTCTCATGTGTTGTTGTTTTGAAGGATGGTGACTATTTTTAAATGGGTAATAGGTTTTGCCGAGAATTTTAAAATGAATTATTAAGATTTAATACAGAAAAGCAATACTGATTTATAGCTTCTCATGACATGGATTTAGGTATTTTAATATAGCCTAACATAATGATCCTCTCCTCTCCCCAATTAATTCTACAGTTGCATACAGTGATTTGTTTTTTTCTGATAAAGATTTAAAATGTATTTTCAGTCCAGAATTTTACATTTTGTATGTGTATATGGGTTTCCTGGTCGCTCAGATGGTAAAAAATCCATCTGTAATGCAGGAGACGTGGGTTTGATCCCTGGATTGGGAAGATCTGCTGCAGAAGGGAATGACAACCCACTCTAGTAGTCTTGCCTGAGAATTCCAAGGATAAGAGCCTGGCGGGCTAAGTTCATGGGGTCACAAAGAGTCAGATATGACTGAGGGGTTAAGCACACACACATGTGTGTATATACATTTTTTTAAAAAGCTATGGTAGAACAGTAGTAAAATGTCACTCCATTTTCCTCTTAGGTGCCTTGTCCACATTTTGCGAGAGACAACAGTAAAGTATTCCAAAATACGTTCTTTTCATGGCCAGTGTCAGCTTGATTTATGCCGACATGAGGTTCGATATGGCTGTTTAAGGGAAGACGAGTGCTTTTATGCACATAGTCTTGTAGAATTGAAAGTCTGGATATTGCAAAGTGAAACAGGTAGGTTTGTGCGAGATTGAGACAGGTCCCCTCAAGAGCAGTCAAGAGTTTACAAAATGGTATCGAAGACCTTTCTCCATCAGTCTGGTGTGGCAGCACTGTTGATTTTATCCTGAGTCTTAAACCTGAGTCACTTCATCTTTAGAGTGGCTTATTTTGAATGTGGTCTCGTATAGTAATTGCTGATACAAGTTCATGTATGTAGTACGGATCCGTGAGGAAGAAAGATTCTTCAAAAGGCACCAAGAGCTGTATTTGTAAAGATTCCATTCAAAAGAGTAGTATGATATTCATCCTTGGTGACAGATTATGCCAAATGGGGGTAAAGAATTGAGTCTGACTGTGCCTAGACAGTGGCCTGGTATTGCGTAAAGAACCTAAAAAAAAGTCTTCGGCATTTCTCAGGTATCTCACATGATGATATTGCCCAGGAATCTAAGCGATATTGGCAAAATTTGGAAGCAAACGTACCTGGAGCTCAGGTATGTTTTTCCTTTGTCCCTTCTGCATTTGGGATCTTTTCTGGAATGGCCTGATGGACGTTAGTAGTTGGCAGATGCAGTTTATACTTCCATACAATCCAGTTACTCTCGAATTTTCTTGAGTTTATTGAGTTAAGTGGGAAAAAAAATTGAGTAAATGTGAAAAAAAATTTTCTGAATTTTAGTTGATTATCATTAAAAAAAAAAATAGGCATTTCATAACACCTGCCAAGAAACAGGTTAGGGAATTCCCAGTGGTCCAGTGGTTAGGACTCTGTGATTCCACTGCAGGGGCCATGGGTTTGATCCCTGGTCAGGAAACTAAAAGATCCTGCATAGCCAAAGAAGAAAAGAATATAGGGTACAATTTTCTCTAATTATTTTATCTTTTGGCCACACCACACAGCATGTAAGATCTTAGTGCCCCAACCAGGGATTGAATCCACATCCCCTGCAGTAGAAAGCGCAGAGTCCTAACTACTGGACTCTCAGGGAAGTTCCAGGATACAGTTTTCTTTTTTTTTTTTTTTTTTCAGGATACAGTTTTCTTATTCAGTTTATTTGGCAAAACAGCTGGGGTCTTGGGCTGTGGGGATCCCCGGAGTAGGGGAGGTAGACTGTGTAGTTTTGCTTACCACTTAGCCAGACTGCTTTATCTAGCCATCTTCCTTCCTCTCTCCCCACAAATCCTAAACATTAACACCAGAGCTGACTTTGATAAATTGAGATTTGGCATCTGTCATCTACTTTCATCATATTCTCTTATATTTGGGTGGAGAACTGGAAATTTAGTTATCAGATCGTATATATGTAGTGGTCAAATCATCAGACCAGACAAAAACAGAAGTTGTGTGCTTTTATATATAAAAAAAATAATAGCACAGAGTTGTGCATGGTGAATGAATATGTTCTCAGAAAACTGGTTTTCTCTTCAATTAAAACTGATCTCTTTATTATTTAAGGTACTTGGCAATCAAATAATGCCTGGATCCCTTAATATGAAGATAAAATTTGTATGTGCTCAGTGTCTGAGAAATGGCCAAGTCATTGAACCAGACAAAAACAGAAAATATTGCAGTGCAAAAGCAAGGCATTCGTAAGTAGTGTGTGTGTGGAAATAGTGCCTGTTTCTTTTCATGGGCGTAAAATCGTACATATAAGAAAAAAGATTAAGACTGTGAGGAGAGCAAAGGAAAGCAGACAATTTAGGAGTAATTGCAAAGCAAAAGGAAAGAGATTTTTAGGATTTAGTAGCTAAGAATTCAACAAAATTCAATAGTGTTTTTCCTGTATTTTACCATTTCCTTGTTTAGGATTCATAGGGAATGTCTGTTTATAATATCAACAGGAAGTGAAATGACAGAATCATAAGGCGTTTCTTTTAGAAGGGTTGAAAAAAAAAATCTCTGGTCTCTTAGGTACAGACTTTGTACCTGCCCCTTTATATTATGCCTTTGCCAGTGTGTTTTTGTTTTTTCTGAACTCCATTTTTCTTAGGTGGACCAAAGATCGTCGTGCGATGAGAGTGATGTCTATTGAACGTAAGAAGTGGATGAACATCCGTCCTCTTCCCACAAAGAAACAAATGCCTTTACAGTTTGATGTACATACGTAATTTTTAAGCCACTTTTTTTTTTATTAGGCATTTCAAATCATTAGAAAGTAGTAGTAATTCAGATGGAAACTGGTACTCTTTAAATAATGCTTGTCATGTTACTAAAATCTAAGTGGTCCTTTTGTTTTCCTTCCCTTTTTGTGTGTGTGGCTCCAGTGCAGTTTTTAGGTTGATTGGAATGAGTTACTTAGGAGACATAGAAAATGAACTAGAGAAAAGTGATGGTCTAGACTCAGCTTATTTTCCAGATGAATGACTGTGAGCAAATGGGAGAGAATTTCATCTGTATTTGATTCCTCAGCTTTGCTATCAAACCCGAGACTTTCCGTATAATTAACTCTGTTGACGAGTTTTGGTGTTTTTATTTATTTTTTTATCACGCCTGTTTCTTTCACTGAAGCAATGGATGCTCGCTAAACGATACCTAACATTACAGGATTTTCTTGAAGTGACCCAAAGGAAAAATGCTTCCTGTTAGAGCAACATGTTCCCTAAAAGCCCTTAGATTGAGAATACCAAACTGACTTACAAGGTGGCACGTTTCAGCTCGGTTCTTCTGGTCCCCTATGTGGTCTTAAAGATGGTCTTCTGGGCAAAGCTTGAAACTGGCCCGACTTCCCTGTTCACAAGCGAGGGTCTGGCAGGGTTTTACAAACTGAGCTCAGGTGAGGGGCGCTTTCTGCCCCAGCGGAGGAAACATGGAGAGAGTCTTTTGCTCAGAGCAGCAGTGCAGATGGACTGCAGAGTCCCCACTAACGAGGCTCCTTCTACAAACTGCCAAGGAGTTGAGGAAGAGGCGGGTTCATTTCCCCTCATCCAGGGCACCTTGCAGTTTGTGAAACTTAAAGCAGGTTACAAGGCCAGTCTTTGAAGGAGGTGATGTGTTTGTGTTTATCCACTGTGGTTTCAGCCTCATAGATATGGGTGATTTATTAGTGAGCTATAATAAGAGAGGAGGAAGGCTTATTAGAACCAGTGATTATCTTGTGCTTCAGTAGATGGTGGAGATTATAGATGTACTCCTCAAAATTTTGCCAAAACAAAGACGACTGGGAACAGTTGTAGCTCATGAGGCAGCTGCCTAGGACCACTGATTATTCTCATTGCAGACGCGGTGTTCTACCTGCAGTGTTTATAGGAGCCCATTTCCTCTGTTTCCCTACCTCACTAGATATTGCTAAGGGATCCTTTTTCTAAAACAAGAAATAATACTCTGCGTGCGTGAATGTGCGTAGACAGTGTGGTGAGGCGGAGAGAGGATGGGCTTCAGGGTCTGCCCAAATGGCCTGTTAGTTGGCCTCAGTTTGCTCATCTGTAAATGGAAATCATTGCATCCTAGGGAAGATATGTGAGATGGTGTTGTGTAAAAACCCAGCACAGAGCGGCCTTCTCCTTTATCTTCTCTTCTCCCTGCTGCTTATCACTGAGCTTTGAAAGACGATGGTCAGTGTCTACCAAGTAATACCTAAGAACTTCCTGAGGCTTGACTGGGAAAAGAATATAAGAAAATCCATCACAAGCATGTTTTGTTGACTCTTGATTTCCTGCAAGAAATTGTAAAGGGGTTGGGGGGGTCCCTGACTTTCTTTGGTTCAGGAGAGGAAAGGAGCAGTGTTTAGTGTTAACTGCTTCTTGATTTTTGGTGAAAGTCAATGCTAAGCATTTACTGTTATGTAAACTAATGCATAGAGCCAGCTCCTGTTGAAACACGGATAAACTAAGACAAGCTAACAATGAATTGTACTAGGATTTATGCTCCGTAAAGACAAGTACATTGATGATATTTACGAATGAGCTCTCGGTGACAGTGGTATTCCTAGTTCTTAATAGTCACAGGTCTTAGGGAAATCTGTGTTCTGCTGACTGCTATCACTATTTTTCCTACCAGTATCACAGTATTTACTCTGTAAAATAAAAATGCAAATAACCACAAGAGGTATTACTTGAATGCTGTATAACTGGATGGCCTGGTTAGTGGAATAATTGTCTTCTGACACTGCAGAGCTAGTGAATGATGGCTGAGATTAGCTGCCAGTATCGGTGAGAAGTAAACGTCGGAGGTTTTCTCTCACTTTGTTTACTGGAGGCGTCTGCCGTTTCTTTCCTGCTTCCCAAGTGCTGACAAGGAGGTATCCTGGGTGTCAGGCAGAGGAGAGTAGGATATGTCATATTGAGAGGGCTAGAGACTTGCACTGCAGAGATAAAGTGCTCTGCTGTGTTAAAAGCAGATACTCTGAATAAGTTAATCTGTTGACATTTTCTCATAAGAAAATGTTCCATACTCCAGTTCCATACTTATGCTCTTTTGAAAAGTTTTGAGACAGAAAGCTTGATATCATCTCATGTCTTTGGGGCTTACAGTCAATTTGAATAGGAGCAAATTAATCTCATTTAAAAATTATATTACTCAGCATTAGCATGGATAATAATATTTATTTTGCTTAAATGTAAAAATTAGGCAGTTTTACTCAGTGTACTCTGTCTTAAAGCATATTCATGTATTTTTTTTTATACAGCTGTGCAATCATATTGCTTCTGGGAAAAAATGTCAGTACGTTGGAAACTGTTCCTTTGCTCACAGTCCTGAGGAACGAGAAGTGTGGACCTACATGAAGGAGAACGGGAGTAAGTTGATGATTAACCATGGCCTTGACACCCACGGAATCCAGCTCACCTGGAAGTCTCTTTCCTCCCTGTAAATTGCCAGCTTACAGGGAACACGGAAGGCAGTCTGTGCTCTAAACCACTATCTCATTTTATCAATGAAGCAGTCTGACCACCAATCGTGTTTGCTTAGGTCAAATTTGGATACAAAAACATAGGTCAGCATCCTCTGACATCATAGGCGTGTCCCTGAGTCACTGTCTGGAGAAGTTCAGTCCCTCCGCGAGTGCTCAGGTCAGATCACCTGCTCCTAGTGTGAAGAGTCACCCCTGAATTCATCAGGTTGGAACTGGAGTTTTCTTCCGGGAACTCTTATGGGTAGAACAGGCCCAGACGCAAAGGCCCAAGGAGAGAATGCTTGTCTTCGTCAAGGGTCAGTTTTACTGTGAGAGCCTTGGAGAGAAGCCTCAGGCAACCTTTCACTTCTGACCAGAAAAGGTTTTGCTACCAGGATCGTTGTTCTTCAGTCTTAAGTAAACTGATCAAAATTTACTGATGGCTTAAGATCTGCAATCTGGAGATTACAAGAACCAATCTGATTTAAGCACATCACCTATTGTATTTCAGCCATGTAAACATTCAGTGACTTGTGTGAGTGGGACTCCTTGCTTGGAGTGAGGACTTAAGGTTGGCCTTCCTGAAGGTATCCTTGCAAATCTGGGCTCTTGCAGCAATTCCTGCTACCACTGACCTGAAGGAAGAAGGATTTCCTATTTTATCTCTAATCTTCAGTTCAGTTCAGTTCAGTCACTCAGTCGTGTCCGAGTCTTTGCAACCCCATGAACCGCAGCACGCCAGGCCTCCCTGTCCATCACCAACTCCCGGAGTCCACCCAAACCCATGTCCATCGAGTCAGTGACGCCATCTAACCATCTCATCCTCTGTCATCTCCTTCTCCTCCTGCCTTCAATCTTTCCTAGCATCAGGGTCTTTTCCAATGAGTCAGCTCTTTGCATCAGGTGGCCAAAGTATTGGAGTTTCAACTTCAACATCAGTCCTTCCAATGAACACCCAGGACTGATCTCCTTTAGGATGGACTGATTGGATCTCCTTGCAGTCCAAGGGACTCTCAAGAGTCTTCTCCAACACCACAGTTCAAAAGCATCAATTGTTTGGCGCTCAGCTTTCTTTATATTCCAGCTTTCACATCCATACATGACCACTGGAAAAACCATAGCCTTGACTAGACAGACCTTTGTTGGCAAAGTAATGTCTCTGCTTTTCAATATGCTGTCTAGGTTGGTCATAACTTTCATTCCAAGGAGTAAGCGTCTTTTAATTTCATTGCTGCAATCACCATCTGCAGTGATTTTGGAGCCCAGAAAAATAAAGTCAGCCACTGTTTCCACTGTTTCTCCATCTATTTGCCATGAAGTGATGGAACTGGATGCCATGATCTTAGTTTTCTGAATGTTGAGCTTTAAGCCAACTTTTTCACTCTCCTCTCTCACTTTCATCAAGAGACTTTTTAGTTCTTCACTTTCTGCCATAAGGGTGGTGTCACCTGCATATCTGAGGTGATTGATATTTCTCCCGGCAATCTTGATTCCAGCTTGTGCTTCCTCCAGCCCAGCATTTCTCATGATGTACTCTGTATATAAGTTAAATAAGCAGAGTGACAATATACAGCCTTGACATACTCCTTTTCCTATTTGGAACCAGTCTGTTGTTCCATGTCCAGTTCTAACTGTTGCTTCCTGACCTGCATACAGGTTTCTCAAGAGGGGGGTCAGGTGGTCTGGTATGCCCATCTCTTTCAGAATTTTCCACAGTTTATTGTGATCCACACAGTCAAAGGCTTTGGCATAGTCAATGAAGCAGAAATAGATGTTTTTCTGGAACTCTCTTGCTTTTTCGATGATCCAGTGGATGTTGGCAATTTGATCTCTGGTTCCTCTGCCTTTTCTAAAACCAGCTTGAACATCTGGAAGTTTACGGTTCATGTATTGCTGAAGCCTGGCTTGGAGAATTTTGAGCATTACTTTACCAGCATGTGAGATGAGTGCAATTGTGCAGTAGTTTCAGCATTCTTTGGCATTGCCTTTCTTAGGGACTGGAATGAAAACTGACCTTTTCCAGTCCTGTGGCCACTGCTGAGTTTTCCATATTTGCTGGCATATTGAGTGCAGCACTTTCACAGCATCATCTTTCAGGATTTGAAATAGCTCAACTGGAACTCCATCACCTCCACTAGCTTTGTTCATAGTGATGCTTCCTAAGGCCCACTTGACTTCACATTCCAGGATGTCTGGCTCTAGGTGAGTGATCACACCATCATGATTGTCTGGGTCTTGAAGATCTTTTTTGTATAGTTCTTCTGTGTATTCTTGCCACCTCTTCTTAATATCTTCTGCTTCTGTTAGGTCCCTACCATTTCTGTCCTTTATTGAGCCCATCTTTGCATGAAATGTTCCCTTGGTAGATCTCTAGTCTTTCCCATTCTATTGTTTTCCTCTATTTCTTTGCATTGATCGCTGAGGAAGGCTTTCTTATCTCTCCTTGCTATTCTTTGGAACTCTGCATTCAAATGGGTATATCTTTCCTTTTCTCCTTTTCTTTTCGCTTCCCTTCTTTTCACAGCTATTTGTAAGGCCTCCTCAGACAACCATTTTGCTTTTTTGCATTTCTTTTTCTTGGGGATGGTCTTGATTCCTGTCTCCTGTACAATGTCACGAACCTCCATCTATAGTTCATCAGGCACTCTATCAGATCTAGTCCCTTAAATCTATTTCTCACTTTCACTGTATAGTCAAAAGGGATTTGATTTAGGTCATACCTGAATGGTCGAGTGGTTTTCTCCACTTTCTTCAATTTCAGTCTGAATTTGGCAATAAGGAGTTCCTGATCCGAGCCACAGTCAGCTCATGGTCTTGTTTTTGCTGACTGTATAGAGCTTCTCCATCTTGGGCTGCGAAGAACATAATCAATCTCTAATCTTAGGTGGAGGTATATTGTTAGAAACACTTGAGCAGACAGTAGAGCCGGGTTTTGACCAGATCCTCATTTCCAGCTTTTTTTGTTTTTAAACTCAGTGCCTCTCAGCTGGGGATGAATTTTGCTACCCACACCCCTCTCCCCCTGGGGACAGTTGGTAGCGTCTGGACCTTTTTTATTGTTATGATTTATGGGGCAGTGCTACTGGAAGCTAGTGGGCAGAGGCCAGGGAGATTGTTAAACATTGTACAGTGCACAAGGCTTATCCAGCAGCAAAGAATTATCCGGCTCAGCATCCAGGTGGTGCTGTGGCTGAGAAACCTTAGTTTTATCAGTGGATGGTAATGCTAGATACACTTGTTCCTACTGTAAGAAGCAGCTTGCAGCCACAGCCCAGAACCTGGTCATCACCGTGCTGTTGTAAATTGCACCCCTGCGTGTCAGTCCTCTGGGACAGTAGCTGGACTGACAGGGCCCCATCAGGGTCAGAATCTTGGTCCCTATAGTCGGTTTCTCACCTTTCTCAGTAAACAGTGAGGAGCTGTGTAAGTTGCCTGTGGATATGGCACTGAGATTGAGTGTTTGACATGGGCCATTGTGAAGCTGTGGCTTTCCTTTTCAGCAATGCCCTTGAAATGGCTTCTGAATTTTATTTTTTTGGCTGCACCATGTGGCATGCAGGATGTTAGTCCCTGACCAGGGATCAAGCTTGTGTCCCCTCCAGTGGAAGCTCAGAATCTTAACCACTGGACCACCAGGGAAGTCTTGGGTTTCTGAATTTTAAACACCCACAAGGGGTCTTGCAAATGCAGGGAGGAGTTCATCAATCTTGAAAACTAACGTTTGTCCGTGCCCTAACGGACCTGAATTTGGTTCTTACCCTGGGTGTCTGGAATTGGCCCGTCTCTCCTGTCCTAATACATAATCAGTCTCTGTTTGCCTCTTGATTTTCTTTTGAAAATTATGCCGACTGATGCAAAAAGAGTGCGTGCTCTTGTGTGTATTTAAATGGTGTCTTTAAATATTTGCCGCTGAAAGGAGTTCATTTTTCTTTAGTACAAGATATGGAGCAGTTTTATGAACTCTGGCTAAAGAGCCAAAAAAATGAAAAAAGCGATGATGCAGCCAGTCAGTCCAGCAAAGAGAATGGAAAGCAAATCCACATGCCGACAGATTACGCGGAAGTTACTGTAAGTACCGCAGGTTGGTTCCCTCGCCTGTGCTTCCAGGCCTTTCTTTTCTTTCCCACCTTCTCCCAAACCTGGCTCCCTCGCTCCCAGCTGGCCTGCCTGCCTCCCGGCTCTTCATCTTCTCTTTGCGATGGCTCCCCGCTGTGAGTCTAAGCCTCTTCATCCCCAAAACTCCTTTCCTGCCTCCTTTTTCTGACTCTGGAAGCAGGAGCTGGTGAGTCACTAGCATGAGACCCTGGGTAGCTTACTGAACACCTCTGTGAGGGAGACACAAAGCGTGATGAGCCTGCAGGTGTATCCCACTGCTGGGTCACGGCAGGTGCTCAGGGATCGAGGGCTCCCTACCCCCAGGTCCTCCTTGTTTTTGGATGGGATGCTGTGCAGCATGTGGGATCTTAGTTCTCCAGCCAAGGATTGAACCCATGCCCCCTGCACTGGAGTCTTAACCACTAGACCATAAGGGAAGTGCCCCCCGGGCCCACCTCACCCAAGTCCTCGTGTTCCCTTATCACCCTCTTGCAGTCTGACCTCTGTCTCTGGGTTCCATCCAGACATAAGTCACCTGCGATGTTTCACTGGGCTTTCTTTTAACATTTTTCAGAAAAGTAAAAGGGTTAATATAAAGAGTATAGTATCTTGAGCCAACCATCCCAAGTCAACTGATGTTAAACAGTTTGCTGTGTTTGCTTCTCTTAAGTAAATAAAATGTCACAGATGAGGTTGGAACCCCAGTTATCACCCTTCCCAGAGGGACCAGATCCAGTGTGTCTTTTTCCAGGCCGTGTCTCCATATCTTGGACTGTCGATTCCTAATCTGTAGTTCTGCCCAGCATGGTTTTTTAAACTGACACAGACGTCCGCGTTAACTCTGCTTCTTGTTTCCAGTCTTGTTTTTTTGGCCTCTCTCTGAATTGAATCAGTCAGACCCAGGTCAGGGACGTGTATCTGCTCACGATAAGCCCTGTGGACTCTGCCCTCTCTGCCTGGGCTCAGCGCTGATTGCCTCGCCACCTTTTCTTAAGTACTGCTGGGGTTTCCAGAGCAGGGTCACCCCGACTTGCTGGGTCGTGAGAGTCACCTGTCTCTGTGAGCCTGTTCTCTCCCCTACGCCTTTCCCCTGCCCCCCAGCACCGCACAGCATGTGAGATCCTGGTTCCCCCGCCAGGGATCAAACCCACATCCCCTGCATTGGAAGCACGGAGGGAAGTCCCTCTGTAAACCTGTTCTTACCCAGCGTCACACAAGATTCTGACCCAGGGCACTTGGGAAGTACTGCTCAAACACTGCACGCTTGCATCTGTGGTAGCACAGGGTTCCTAATACAGTTCATGGGTCTGTGCCCGTGGGGTGGTGTCTTCCCATCGCGGGTACTTCCCTGGCCCCTGGCACAAGTCCTGGCCCGCAGTAGGGGCTCGGTTCGTGTGCAAGAGTGGAGTTGCTGCTCCTTGTTCTTGGCGCAGTAGGTGAGCCCTGGGCTTTCCTATCCTCTCTGATTTTCCTCATGGTATTTATCCTCCCCAGGACCCTGGTTTGAACCTGGCCCCCCATCCTCCCAACAGACACCCTGTTGGCACACCGGCTTCTTGTGAGAGTGCCTGGACCCCCAGCCCAGCCCATTGCCCTGGCTCTCTGCTTCCTACGTGCTGGGGGGACCCTCGGCCCATCTCTCCCAGCTATCCCCGCTGGACGGGCTCCCCAGGAATAGAATGTGGGTCTTAGGTGGAGTTGTTTTTAGTCGATCTGGGGCCTGAATATGGGTGCCCCATTAGGGGCCCCCCAGACAGTAGCTGCTGACGCGATGCGTGTCTTCCGTGCCCTGCAGGTGGACTTTCACTGCTGGATGTGCGGGAAGAACTGCAACAGTGAGAAGCAGTGGCAGGGCCACATCTCCTCCGAGAAGCACAAAGAGAAGGTCTTCCACACCGAAGACGACCAGTACTGCTGGCAGCACCGCTTTCCAACGGGGTATTTTAGTATTTGTGATAGGTACGTGGGTCTCTGCAGCTCCCCACGCGAGCTCTGCTGATCGGGCTTGAGTTGCACAGTCATTGTATCAGTAGACAGGGTGCAGGCTAAATCGCTTCCGTTGTGTCAGACTCTGCCACCCCATGGATTGTAGCCCTCCAGGCTCCCCTGTCTATGGAATTCTCCAGGCAAGAATACTAGAGTAGGTTGCCATTTCCTTCTCCAGGGGGTTCTTCCTGATGCAGGGATCGAACCAACGTCACTCACCTCTTCTGCTTTGGCAGACAGTTTCTTTACCACTAAGCACTACCTGGGATACAGCAGACAGGGTACCTGGGTGGCAAAATCTTCTAATCTTGGATGTTGGCATTTGGGCTCAGAGTTTTAGTTGCTCCTTGAACATTTCCTTCACTCATCTGTGTTACCTGAAAAGATCCACTAGTTTGCCTGCATTGGAGTGAAACATCTTAAGATAACCAAATAGGGAAGTAAGTTCACTCAGGCTTGCCCAGATGATCTCTGAGCTGGCAGTGAGGATTCTCTGACTCTTCACAACCATCTTTTCGTAGTAGATGTTCATCACTTTTGAAACTGCCTTTGAATTATATTCAAGTGTCAACCTGGAACTTTCTCAGGTCAGATGGAAATAGTATTAATAGTATCAGTCTTTTAAGTGTAGTTAGAAAATTTTTCAGTGAAAAGCCGTGTAATTTTGAATTGATCCTTATTTTGTTGTTGATTTCACAATTTAGATCCATGTGATACGAGAATTATTGAAGATATTTTCTACTTCCTATCCCCTCTGATTTCTTTCTACTGCATCAGGAAGGAGTGAAGTGTTTTTTGGCCCCCTAGCAATCAGTCTTTTTCATTAACTAGTGCATTTAAATAGTTTAACGTACTGATTTCTCTATTCTAGATGCCAAGACAATAAAATACTCATTTTTATTATACTCCAATATAAAAGTTTTAAAAATACTCATTTTTCTAGGATTATGAGTTTGAGCTAAAAGTTTAACGCAAACCATAAAGGTAGTGAAGAGCACGTTTCAAAGATTGTTATAAACAACGGGTGGACACTTACCAAGCTGACTTGTCCTAACAGGTATATGAATGGTACCTGCTCAGAAGGAAGCAGCTGTAAATTTGCACATGGCAACGCTGAACTTCATGAATGGGAAGAGAGAAGAGATGCCCTAAAGATGAAGCTCAACAAAGCACGAAAAGATCACTTAATTGCCCCCAACGATAATGACTTTGGAAAATATAGTTTTTTGTTTAAAGATTTAAACTAATATGCTGGCTTTTATGTATGTTACCTAATCAGGGCATTGACCAGAAACATTGAAAGTGTTCTAAGGCACGTAGCAGAGGAGCTGCAGGTTTTCTGCTTGTATTGGCGTCTCTCGTCCCTCCTGAGCAGCAACCCACAGTAGGTAGGAAAACGGGCTGTTGGACAGGTCTGGCCAGGCTCTTAGGGCCTCACATGGCGAAGTGACCGCTACTGGTTGCCATCTGTTGAACAGACTTTTGGATGAATTGTGTTGGGGAAGAGGTGATGTCTAGGACGACTCCTTGAGTTGGTCCTTCAGATAAGAACCACGATGGTGGGAGAGAAACACTGTACTAGGATCAGAACACATGATGGATGAAATTCTTCACGCATTTTTAAGAGGAACGAATTTGTCTAATAAAGTTCGCTACTTATCTGTACGTAGGTTGCTAAAAAGGATTTTCTTAACTCAGATTTTAAGCCAAATAACCATTTAACACTAGTATATGTTAAATGGGGTATTTTTCTGTATTTGTATGTTTCACTATAATAAGGGAACTGAGGATAATGTGCATTGAGACTATTTTGAAAAATAATCAGTTGACTCAAATTTTATTTCTTGGTCTTTTGCTGTTTAAATGATGATTTTGAAAGATTAAACTTGTACTGTTGGTATTGTGTAGTGTATGGACCAATATTGCCTGTAATAAAGATTTTATATATAGATGTCTTTCATTTTGTGGTGTGGTCCTTGCCTCACAAAGAATTGTTAAAACTGGGTACTAAAATCACAAGGTTAGATCTTTTTTTTTCTGGCCACTCCATGCAGCTTGTGGGATCCCAGTTCCCCAACCAGCAATCGAACCTGGGCCCTTGGCAGTGGAAGCATGAAATCCTAACCATTGGATCACCAGGGAATTTCCTAGATTTTCTTAACACTTTTCTTTAAGCAATTAATGACAGAAGGTAAATTGGAGAGACATGACAGCAACTGCCACTCTCCCACTCTCCTGCGATTCGGGTTGCTAAAAGGCTTCTCTTATTGACCGATGTGCTCACCCCTCTAGGAGCTCTAGGAGCTCTCCTGTGTTTCATTCAGATGAACACTCAGCAAGGGGACACATGGTCAGCTAGGACGTTGGCTGTGGGACTCCACAGAGATAGCCGTCTAGCAAGACGTGATCAATAGGGTCGTTGTGGTTGTTGAAAGGCTGCTGAAGACACGGTCAGCACAGACACAGAAAGGCACTGTTGTCGTTCTGCTAAGTCTCCCTAGTCTGACGGCCTTCATGACGTTTTTCTTCTCCATCCTTCCAGACTTCTTTTGTGCTCTTTCCAGGGAGAATAGATGTTAAAAAAGATATCTCTGGTGCTCTGTTTCAACCTGCAGTTTAAAAAGTTGATTGTTTTAACTTTGGAAATCCAGCCTTGAAACCTAGTTTGGAATCCTCTGACTGGTCAAGAGGAGAATTTTTTTTATTTTCACAACCCACCTCAAAATTTTCTGTGCCTCGGCTCTCTTGCAGTTCTCTGTGCTCTGAACCATCTTTGCAGTAAATCGCACTTCTGCCTAAGTCATCCAGTTCGTTGCTCTGGTTTCCACCTAAGAACCCTGCAGGCCACAGCCTTGGTCTCAGCACCAGGATTTACGGTCATTCAGTCACAGTCGTATCCGACTCTGCGACCCCACGGACTGCAGTGCACCAGGTTCCCCTGTCCTCACTGTCTGATGGAGTTTGCCCAGAATCATGTCCATTGAGTCAGTGATGCTCTCTAACCATCTCACCCTCTGCTGCCCCCTTCTCTTTTGACTTTCTTTTCCAGCATCAGGGTTTTTGCCAATCAGTCAGCTTTTTGCATCAGGTGGCCAAAATACTGAAGCTTCAGCATCAGTCCTTCCAGCATCAGTGAATATTCAGCATCAGGAAATCAGTCTAATTACTCGATGATGAAGTCACATCCCCATCCTAGAAATGAAGAGAAGAGAGTGGAGTGGGAGGAGAAATGAAGAGAAGAGACTGGAGTGGGAGGAGAAATGAAGAGAAGAGAGTGGAGTGGAAGGAGGGAAGGAAAATAAGGTATAAAAGAGCAAAACTAATGTCGACTAATCAAGAAAAGAAAGTCACTAAGACACAAGTGGCCAGTATAAGGAGCCACAGAAGGGATGTGACTTCAGAGTCCAAAAATTGTAAAATGACAGTAAGGGAATAATTAGAAAAACTTTAATAGAAACACAACATATTGGAAATAAAAGCAAAAATAAACAAATGGGACCTAATTAAAAGCTTTTGCACAACAAAGGAAACTATAAGCAAGGTGAAAAGATAGCCTTCAGAATGGGAGAAAATAATAGCAAACAAAGCAACAGACAAACAATTAATCTCAAAAATATACAAGCAACTCCTGCAGCTGAATTACAGAAAAATAAATGACCCAATCAAAAAATGGGTCAAAAAAAAAAAAAAAAAAGAGCAAAACTGCAATATTAACAGCACTGGAAACTAATAATGTGTCTACTTGGACAGGTTTATCTGCCTGTCTCCTCCAGAGTGGATTTTTTGTTTGTTTCAATGTTTAACAAATGGAGATACAATTTTAAAACCCCACAATGTTACCATTTTAAAGTATAAATCCATGGTTTTAGTAAAATCCAAAGGTGCTACAATCACCACAATGAATCTTAAAGTGTTTCATTCCATAAAAATAAAACCCACACCCTAGTCTACCCACTCCCCCTGATTTTCAAGCTGTTTAGTTCAGTCGCTCAATCCTGTCTGACTCTTTGCAACCCCATGAACCGCAGCATGCCAGGCCTCCCTGTCCATCACCAACTTCCAGAGTCCACCCAAACCCATGTCCATCGAGTTGGTGATGCCATCCAGCCGTCTCATCCTCTGTCGTCCCCTTCTCCTCCTGCCCTCAATCTTTCCCAGCATCAGGGTCTTTTCCAATGAGTCAGCTCTTTGCATCAGGTGGCCAAAGTATTGGAGTTTCAGCTTCAACATCAGTCTTTCCAATGAACACCCAGGACTGATCTCCTTTAGGATGGACTGGTTGGATCTCCTTGCAGTCCAAGGGACTCTCAAGAGTCTTCTCCAACACCACAGTTCAAAAGCATCAGTTCTTTGGCGCTCAGCTTTCTTTATAGTCCAACTCTCACATCCATACATGACCACTGGAAAAACCATAGCCCTAACTAGACGGACTTTTGTTGGCAAAGTAATGTCTCTGCTTTTAAATATGCTATCTAGGTTGGCCATAACCTTCCTTCCAAGGAGTAAGCATCTTCTAATTTCATGGCTGCAATCACCATCAGCAGTGATTTTGGAGCCCAAAAAAATAAAGTCTGACACTGTTTCCACTGTTTCCCCATCTATTTCCCATGAAGTGATGGGACCAGATACCATGATCTTAGTTTTCTGAACGTTGAGCTTTAAGCCAACTTTTCCACTCTCCTCTTTCACTTTCATCAAGAGGCTCCTTAGTTCTTTTTCACTTTCTGCCATAAGGGTGGTGTCATCCACATATCTGAGGTTATTGATATTTCTCCCAGCTATCTTGATTCCAGCTTGTGTTTCTTCCAGCCCAGCATTTCTCATGATGTACTCTGCATATAAGTTAAATAAGCAGGGTGACAATATACAGCCTTGATGTACTCCTTTTCCTATTTGGAACCAGTCTGTTGTTCCATGTCCAGTTCTAACTGTTGCTTCCTGACCTGCATACAGGTTTCTCAAGAGGCAGGTCAGGTGGTCTGGTATGCCCATCTCTTTCAGAATTTTCCACAGTTTATTGTGATCCACACAGTCAAAGGCTTTGGCATAGTCAATGAAGCAGAAATAGATGTTTTTCTGGAACTCTCTTGCTTTCTCGATGATCCAGTGGATGTCGGCAATTTGATCTCTGGTTCCTCTGCCTTTTCTAAAACCAGCTTGAACATCTGGAAGTTCACGATTCACGTATTGCTGAAGCCTGGCTTGGAGAATTTTGAGCATTACTTTACCAGCATGTGAGATGAGTGCAATTGTGCAGTAGTTTCAGCATTCTTTGGCATTGCCTTTCTTTGGGATTGGAATGAAAACTGACATTTTCCAGTCCTGTGGCCACTGCTGAGTTTTCCAAATTTGCTGGCATATTGAGTGCAGCACTTTCACAGCGTCATCTTTTAGGATTTGAAATAGCTCAACTGGAACTCCATCACCTCCGCTAGCTTTGTTCGTAGTGATGCTTCCTAAGGCCCACTTGACTTCACATTCCAGGATGTCTGGCTCTAGGTGAGTGATCACATCATCGTGATTGTCTGGGTTGTGAAGATCTTTTTTGTACAGTTCTTCTGTGTATTCTTGCCACCTCTTCTTAATATCTTCTGCTTCTTTTAGGTCCCTATCATTTCTGTCCTTTATTGAGCGCATCTTTGCATGAAACGTTCCCTTGGTATCTCTAATTTTCTTGAAAAGATCTCTAGGCTTTCCCATTCTATTGTTTTCCTCTATTTCTTTGCACTGATCACTGAGGAAGGCTTTCTTATCTCTCCTTGCTATTCTTTGGAACTCTGCATTCAGATGGGAATATCTTTCCTTTTCTCCTTTGCTTTCCACTTCCCATCTTTTCACAGCTATTTGTAAGGCCTCCTCAGACAGCCATTTTGCTTTTTTGCATTTCTTTTTCTTGGGGATGGTCTTGATTCCTGTCTCCTGTATAATGTCACAAACCTCCATCCATAGTTCATCAGGTAGTCTGTCTATGAGATCTAGTCCTTTAAATCTATTCCTCACTTCTACTGTATAGTCGTAAGGGATTTGATGTAGGTCATACTTGAATGGTCGAGTGGTTTTCTCCACTTTCTTCAATTGCAGCCTGAATTTGGCAATAAGGAGTTCATGATCTGATCCACAGTTCACTCCCAGTCTTGTTTTTGCTGACTGTATAGAACTGCTCCATCTTTGGCTACAAAGAATATAATCAATATGATTTTGGTGTTGACCATCTGGTGATGTCCATGTGTAGAGTCTTCTCTTGTGTTGTTGGAAGAGGGTGTTTGCTACGACCAGTGCATTCTCTTGGCAAAACTCTATTAGCTTTTGCCCTGCTTCATTCTATATTCCAAGGCCAAATTTGCCTGTTATTCCAGGTGTTTCTTGACTTCCTACTTTTACATTCCAGTCCCCTATAATGAAAAGGACACCTTTTTTGGGTGTTCTAAAAGGTCTTGTAGGTTTTCATAGAACTGTTCAACTTCAGCTGGTCAGCTGAAGTTGACCAGCGTTACTGGTCTCAAGCTGTAGGTGACCACTAATCTGCTTTCCTTATTTAAAAAAAATATTTATTTGGCTGTGCCAGGTTGTGGCATGTGGGATCTAGTTCCCTGACCAGGGATTGAACCCAGGCCCCCTGCATCTTGAGCTCGGAGTCTTTTCTAGGGTTGTCCTAGACAAGGACAGGGAAGTCCCTAATCTGCTTTCTGCCTGTGCTGGACATTGCATCTACGTGGAGTTATAGAATATGTGGCCTTTTCTGACTGGCTTCTTTTACTGAGTGTAATGTTTAAGAGGGCAGCAGAGGAGGAGATGATTGGACGGCATCACTGACGCAATGGAGATTGCAGAGGACAGGGAAGCCTGGCTTGCTGCAGTCTGTGGAGGGCACCACTTAGTGACTGAACAGTAACAGTGTTTTCAAGGTTCATCTACACTGTAGCATGTTATCAGCATTTCATTCCTTTTAACTGCTGAATAATCCTTCATTGTGCAGATCTGTTACATTTTGTTTACCCATTCCTCTGTTGATGGGCATTCAGCTTGTTTCCTCCTTCTGGCTCCTGTGAACAGGAACATTCATGTGTAAGTTGTGTTGGCTGCAATGAGCTGGTCCCATCAGTCCTGAAGAGGTGTTGGGAGGTGGCAGATAGATTTTCCTCGGCCCAGTTCTCCCACCTGTGTTGGATGTGCCTGGACAGGAGGCTGGGGCTGGAAGTGCTCACCCCTCTCCATCACCCTCACCATTCTTGGGTCTGCTCTTTGAGGGCTGTTTCCCAGCGATCCCCACTGGTAAACCGAAGGACAGCATGTTTCCTGGGCAGTTAGTGTGGGTTCAAACACTCCTTAGTTGACCTGCAGAGATGAGAATATGGATTTCCTGTCAGTATCTGTTGCAAGGGAACAAGGAGTGCCAATTTATGGAAAGCCAGCTCTTCTATCTTGATATTAAGTCTCCAAGAAACAGCACCATTGTCCAGCTTTACCTGGTAGGCTCAGGGTGTGGGCTCTCTCCTGTGTTACCTGCCAACCTGTACCTTGTTAGGCACATCCTGTTTAGTAAGTAAATGCTTTGAGGCTTTAAAAATTAACAAGCACAAAAAAAAAATCATCAAGCATTAGATGTTTCATATATATATACATACACACACACACATATATACACACACACACAAGTACACTTCTCTGGTAGCTCAGTGGTAAAGAATATGCCTGCAATGTAAGAGACACGGGTTCAATCCCTGCGTCAGGAAGATTCCCCCCAAGAAGGAAATGGCAACCCACTCCAGTATTGTTGCCTGGGACATCCCAAGGACAGGGGAGCCTGGAAGGCTATCCATGAGGTCGCAAAGAGTCGGACATGACTTTTAGAGACACTAAACAACAACAACAAATGTTTACATGTTATATATATATGTATATAAGTATATGTGTGTATATATATATACATACACACATATATACATATACATACAATGGAATGTTAACTCAGCCATACAAAAGTGAAATTTGTAGCAACTTGGATGGATCACAGAATATTATACTTAGTGAAATAAGTCAGAAAAAGATACTATATGATATCCATTATATGTAGAATCTAAAAAGATAATACAAATGAACCTATATACAAAACACAAACAGATTCACAGACACAGAAAACAAATTTATGGTTACTGAAGGAGAGAGGGAGGGACAAATTAGGAGTATGAAATCAACAGATACAAACTACTATACATAAAACAGGTCAGCAACAAGGATTTACTATACCTTCTACATAGTACAGGGAATTACTGAATCTCTTGTAATTACTATACCTTGTATATAGCACAGGGCATTACCCAATATCATGTAATAACTTATAATGGAACGTAATCCACAAAACACACTGTGCTGTACATCTGAAACTAACACAATATTGTAAATCAACTATACTTCAATTTTTAAAAAATTTTGTTGAAACTACAGGATGTAAAATATGGGTTTTCTTGTGTAAGAAACACTGACAGAATACCAAACCAGAGACTCAGATTTAAGGAAGGGACAAAGTAGAATAAAATATTTGAAGCAAGTGATAGCATTGCTTTCTGAGTTACCATAGTAACTCACTTTTAAAAATAACCAAATTTAGCTTAGAAACAATAGTAATGAGACAGTTAAAAAGACAGAATTATAAAATTTTGGGCAGGGGAAAAGCTATGATTATTTGCACACACACAAAAAGAAAGAGCTCTAATTAAAGAACAATTAACAAGTAATTATTTCTCTGCAATTCTAAGACAGGATTAATACCTGGGAAAAATATATGTCCTAGGTGGCATGGTGGTTAAGAATCCGCCTGCCAACATGGAGACAAGAGAGACATGGGTTTGATCTCTGGGTTGGGAAGATCCCCTGGGGGAGGAAATGGCAACCCACTCCAGTATTCTTGTCTGGAAAATTCCATGGGCAGAGGAGCCCAGCAGGCTACAGTCCATGGGGCTGCAAAGAGTCAGACACGACTGAGCACAGGCACAAAGACAGAAATATATGTAATCTTCTCCCTGCCCGCTATGCAAATGCCACCACCTTGATCATGGTATGAAAAGTGGCCATGAAAGCACAGATACTGGTTGACGTGGACTAGTTAGGGCTGACACGATTTAATGACTGAACAAGAACAAGCCTTGAAGAGCAGGGCAGCCTGACCCAGATGGTCTGGTGTCATCTGAAATGAATTTCCCATTGTCCATCACTGCTGGAGTAGCAATGCCTGGAAAGAGAGGAGCAAAGGAAATATACCTTGGTCTCCTGGCTTGTAAGACACCGCCCTGCACTGCCATAAGATATAATGGATCTCATGAAATAGCCCACAGGCAACAAAAGCACTTTGAACTTTGTAAAGGCCTATGCAAAAGACAGGTGTCTTATGAAAGAGTAGGGTGGATTCTTCCCTAGTGGCCTACAGTGAATGAGTACCCATGACTTTGGACCGTATTTGTTTTTGTTATCAATGCTGCTGCTGCTGCTTTAGTCGTGTCCGACTCTGTGTGACCCCATAGATGGCAGCCACCAGGCTCCCCCTTCCCTGGGATTCTCCAGGCAAGAACACTGGAGTGGGTTGCCATTTCCTTCTCCAATGCATGAAAGTGAAAAGTGAAAGTGAAGTCGCTCAGTTGTATCCGACTCTTAGCGACCCCATGGACTGCAGGCTACCAGGCTCCTCCGTCCATGGGATTTTCCAGGCAAGAGTACTGGAGTGGGGTGCCATTGCAATACACTGTATGAACTCAGATCTAAACAAATCAAGAGAACTAGAAATGGTAAATAAAGTTAACATCTTTTTAAAAAACTAGAAATGCATTTTTAAAAATTTTCTCAGCTTCTTCCAACAATATTATATAAAACAATAACATAACACTGTATTACTGAGTTTGTAGTAGATTAAAAAAGAGCAATAATAGCATAAAAATGGGAGGAGGAAATGGAGCTATATTGGAGCATTTTCCATATCTTACTGGAATTAAGTTAATGTAAATCTGAAGTAGAGTCAGAAAAAATGTATACTGTAATCTCTGAAGGGCTTCCCTGGTGGCTCAGATGGTAAAGAATCTGCCTGCAATGGGGGAGACTCAGGTTTGATTTCTAGGTCAGAAAGATCCCCTGGAGAAGGGAATGGCTATCCACTACAGTATCCTTGCCTAGAGAATTCCACAGACAGAGGAGTGGTGGGCTACAGTCAGTGGGGTCACAGAGAGTTGGACACGACTGAGCAACTAACACACAATCCCTAAATGCCTCCGCTAAGCATATAAACTGAAAAAAAATAAGTTTTAAATCATTACAGGAATTAACAGTGTTTTAGACAAGAGCCAGTTAACATAAAGGAAGGAAGTAAAGAGCAAAAAAATTGTGATTGTGAGACAAGATACTTCCCTGGTTGTCCAGTGGCTAAGACTCTGCACTTTTAACGCAGGAGGGCCAAGTTCCATCCCTGGTCAGAGAACTATATCCCACATGCTGCAACTAAGATCTGGTGCAGCCAAAAAAAACAATATTAAAAAAAAAAAAAGATGTGAGATATACAAACCAAAGAGCAAAATGGCATGCGAACATGAGCTACCAACATGTTAAGCCTCCGTAGTTAACAAACTGAATGCTCTGGGCCACTTAGGCAGGTGGCCATTCCTAGAGCCCTCTACCTCCCTGGAAACCTTGGACTGGGGTTAGCACACTGGCTTGTGGCATAGGTGACTTCTCATATTCTGGGTTTTTTTTGTTTTTTTTTTGTTTTTGTGTGGCATCATACTGCTTTTAGTTCTCTCCATGTTTTATTTACCTGGTTTGTAGTTATTGACAGCAGAACTCTAGTCTAGATCTTTGGCCCCAGCTGTTGGGTAATTATGGACATTCTCTTAGCTCCAGGTATACGTGTCTCAGGTAAACAACCTCTTTCTGTCACTCTCAAATCACATTTCACCCTTCTCCGACTTGTCGTTTTTAATCACAAAAACTTATTTAGAAATGACATAACATTTAAAACATTTGGGGCTCCCCCTGTGGCTCGGCTGGTAAACAATCCGTCTGCAATGCAGGAAGACCTGGGTTCGATCTCCGGGTTGGGAAGATCCCCTAGAGAAGGGAAAGGCTACCCACTGCAGTATCCTGGCCTGGAGAATTCAAAGGGCTGCATAGTCCATGGGGTCGCAAAGAGTCGGACACGACTGAGCGACTTTCACTTTCATTAACATTTAGAGTCAGAGAGGATTTAGAGTCGGCAGAGAATCGCTGGAGCGGCTTGTTAACCAAACTGCTTTCGAATCCACTCCCCTAATGCCTTGTGGACTCGGTCAAGGGGCTTTTCCAAGCCTCGGTTTTCCCATCTCTAAAGTGAGTACAAGATGCACTGACCGTCTTCCCAGGGCTGTGGTGTAGGGACGTGGTACCGTGGCGCACAGCACTTCACTGTGCAGGAAATGGACACTGGGAGAGAACAGTCCCTAAGACTTATTTAGCACTCACGATGGGCCCAGCAGTTTCCAACAAGGACCTCAGTTAACCTTCAGAGCATCTCTGTGAGGTCGGTACTGATACCACTGCAATTCCACAGATGTGTCCCACACGCGACTGCTGTCACCATCACAGCTCTTTTAAACTCCCGAAACCAGGCGGGGACTCTCCGCAGCCCGGGCTGCCTTAGGGCAGCAATGGGTTGAACCCGCGGTAGAGGCAGCCGGACACCTAGCGCCGGCGCCTGCGCAGACCCAGTGTACGGACGGGCGTAAACGGGGAGAGCACGTGGCAACGGCGACGTGCGCGGGGACTCCAGCCACGGGGTGGGGCCTGTGGGACGAACACGTCTTCGCGGCGGCGCCGGCGGTGGGTGGGGCCGCGCAGACGCCACGAGCGAGGGGCGTGGCCACGAGGGCGGGGCTTCCGGGCGGTGTCCGGCTCCGCCTTCTGCGCGGAGTGGGCGGGAGCCGTGGCGGCGGCCGGGCTGACGTGGAGCTTCGGGGTTAGCGGGCGCGGCGAGCTGCGGGATTGGGGAGCGACGGGCCGGGCCGGGCCGGGCCTTCGGGCCCTTGGCGGCGGCGGCGGCGGCGGTATAAAGCCGGCGACGGGGAGCATGTAATGTCGGAATGCGGAGGCCGCGGCGGCGGCGGCGGCAGCAGCAGCAGCGACGACGCCGAGGACGAGGGCGGCGGCGGCGGCCCCGCGGGCTCCGGCTCCCTCAGCCCGGCCCCGGCTGCGTCCTCGGAGGGCCGGCTCCGCCGCGGGCTGCGCGGCGCCTCTCTCATGGCGCGCCGGCGGCCCGAGCTGCTCTGCGGGGCCGTGGCGCTCGGCTGCGCGCTGCTCCTCGCCCTCAAGTTTACCTGCAGGTGAGGCGGCCCGCACCCCACCCCGGTCCTGGCCCCGGCCCGGCGCCCCTCGGCCCGGCCGGCGGCACGTGGCCGGCTTGGGGGCCTCAGAGTGGAGGGTCGAAGCTGCCTCCGGAAGTCGGGCCTGACTTTGCCCCGGCTGGTGGACTTGACCCTCCTGCCTGCCGCATGCGGCCCTGCCCGCCGCTTTCCCTTCTCTCCGGCCAGCGAGCCCTCAGGCGAGGCTCTGAGATGCTGCCCGGCGCCCTTTCCTCCCATTTTCATACCGAGGAAAGGTGGGCCAGGTTCTGATGTGCTTGTCACCTGTTGCGATTTCTTGAGGGTGCACCTGTCACTTCTGCGCATGCTGTAGGACCCTCATTTATCACCTGTTTTATTTCCCTTATGCCTCTGGTAGGCGTAGACGACCATTAGCGTCCCGACGTTGAGAATTCATGCACTCATGGATCTAACGATTATTTATCCGCACTTACTGTGTGCGGAGGGCTCCTCCAAGGTGAGCGGTGAATATCAAAAGTCCCCGTTCTCCATTCCAGGGGGTGGTATACAGGCAGTAAACGAGTAACCTTAATATAATTTTAAAGGGTTTCAGTAAGTGCTGTGCAGGGAATAGAAGCGATGAAGGTGTGGCAGAAAGACCTTCCCCGGGGAGCTATATAGGAGAATCACCCAAGAAGGGGAAGGGGCTAGTACTGGGGAGATCTGGGGGGAAATGTCCAGGGTAGAGGAAACAGCAGGTGCAAAGGTCCTGGGGCTGGACAAGACTGGTGGACTGGTGTTTTCCTGAAACTGGAAGAAAGGCTTGAGTAGGCTGGAGCTAGTGGGTGGAGTGGGGGAGGGAAAGACAGTTAATGTGTCTTGCTTTGGAAAAGGACACAAGTACAAATTTTGCTGTATGTTTTAGCGTGTCTAGTGTGTTTTAGTCTTTTAGTGTGTCCAGAGTGTGTCTCCTGGGACTCCAGTTTATTTATAAGTCTGTGGTGCCACTGTCTGGCATAGTGGCCACTGGGAAGATTTCAACTTGGAACATTTTTATGGAGTCTGCTAAGGACAATATGTGACCCCTGATATCAAAGAGATGTCAAAAGATTGGAGATTTTAGTGGAAAGAAGAAATTATAATAATTATCGCTGATGAATTAAGAGATGGGGATTGACACATATACGCTAATATGTATAAAGTAGATAATAATGAGAACCTGTTGTATAGCACAGGGAACTCAACATAATGCTCTCTGGTGACTTAAATGGAAAGGAAATCCAAAAAAGAGGGAATCATAGATACATATGGGCTTTTCAGGTGGCTCAGTGGTAAAGAATCCACCTGCCAGTGCAGGAGATACAGGTTTGATCCCTGGGTCAGGAAGATCCTCTGGAGAAGGAAATGGCAACCCACTCCAGTATTCTTGCCTGGAAAATCTATGGACAGAGAAGCCTGGAGGGCTGCAGTCCTTGGGGTCGCAGAGAGTTGGACATGACTGAGCGCGCGCACACCCACACATACAGACAGACACACAGAAGTGTATGTATAGCTGATCTGCTTCGCTGTAGAGGAGAAACTAACACAACATTGTAAAACAACTATACCCCTAATTAAAAAAAAAAGTCATATAGTAAAAAAACAAAACCAAACCTCATTGAGCATTTGCCATGTGCCAGGTGCAGCCTGCCAGCTGTGTTTCTCAGCCTTGATATTTTGACTCAGATAATTCTTGTGGTAGCAGGCTGTCCTGTACATTCTGAGATGTTCAGCGGCATCCCTAGCCTCTACCTACTACCGCTCTTACCCCCTACCCCCCACAGTATGACAACAAAAAATGTCTCCAGATCTCACCTGATGTCCTCTAGGGAACAGAGTTGCCTGTTTGAGAACTACAGATTCCATGAATGCATTTATTTATTTAATACATGACCTGAGAGCCTGTTATGGATCACTTAAGTCACCCAGTAAAGAAATACACATACGCACGCGCGCACACACACACACACACACACAAAGTCACCCAGTAAAGAGATACACACACACACACATACACACAGACACTAAGTCACCCAGTAAAGAGATACACACACACACACACACACACACACTAAGTCACCCAGTAAAGAGAGAGACACACACACAGACACTAAGTCACCCAGTAAAGAGACAGACAGACAGACAGACAGACACAGACAGACACACACACACACACACACACACTCTCTCTCTCTCTCTCTCTCTCTCTCTCTCTCTC
This sequence comes from Giraffa tippelskirchi, assembly GCF_054371585.1. Taxonomy (NCBI): domain Eukaryota; kingdom Metazoa; phylum Chordata; class Mammalia; order Artiodactyla; family Giraffidae; genus Giraffa; species Giraffa tippelskirchi. The sequence goes on from NC_137287.1 coordinate 30,963,818, forward strand.
TCTCTCTCTCTCTCTCTCTCTCTCTCTCTCTCTCTCTCTCTCTCTCTCTCTCTCTCTCTCTCTCTCTCTCTCTCTCTCTCTCTCTCTCTCTCTCTCTCTCTCTCTCTCTCTCTCTCTCTCTCTCTCTCTCTCTCTCTCTCTCTCTCTCTCTCTCTCTCTCTCTCTCTCTCTCTCTCTCTCTCTCTCTCTCTCTCTCTCTCTCTCTCTCTCTCTCTCTCTCTCTCTCTCTCTCTCTCTCTCTCTCTCTCTCTCTCTCTCTCTCTCTCTCTCTCTCTCTCTCTCTCTCTCTCTCTCTCTCTCTCTCTCTCTCTCTCTCTCTCTCTCTCTCTCTCTCTCTCTCTCTCTCTCTCTCTCTCTCTCTCTCTCTCTCTCTCTCTCTCTCTCTCTCTCTCTCTCTCTCTCTCTCTCTCTCTCTCTCTCTCTCTCTCTCTCTCTCTCTCTCTCTCTCTCTCTCTCTCTCTTCCAGTTTACACACGAAGGAGTGAAGCTTTGGCCATGTTGCAAAACTTGCCCCAATTCACTTCCACCTAATAAGTGGCTGAGCTGGAATTTGAATCCTTTATTGTCAGAAACGAGGCTCTTAACTGTGTTCTGTGTCACGTCCTGCACAAGGGAATTACACAAAGTATTGTACAGGGTAGAATATGGCAACTTGGTATTCGAGTTCAGATGAGAAAGAGAAGTTCTCTCCCCTACAAGGGTGGAGAGATTACTTGCATCAGTTTGTCCATTTATAGCAATAAAAGGTAGTGATTTCTCTGAGAGAACAAGACTTAGTAGATATGAAAGTCCTTTGAGATTTCAGGAAGAAGCAGTGTAAATCCAGTTAATGGAGCAGGCTGAGCAAGATCCCACCTGTTTCAGGCAAGGAGAATGAGCCACTGAACAGCCTGTTTGCCTGTCTAGCTTTTTTCTGTGCCACTGGCAAATTTTACAGTCTTTTAATAGACTCAAATTGATTTTTTTTATAATCTCCTTTGATTCAATGGTGTCATGATACTACTTGATTGTTCTACAACTGACTCTGACATTTCTGCCGCTCTTTTCCTATTTTGCTTTTAAGATCTTGTATGTTAATGAGGACAGAGGCTTAAAGGAGAGTAGAATGTTTTTTAAAGTTATTTTTTATTAATAGCTCCAGACCTGAAATAAGACAACCCCCTTTAGTGTCTTATTGTTTACTGGCACAGCCAAATTAATTAATTTTTGAAAAAAGGAAAAATGGTTGATTTGGGTTGAAACACTATGAATAATTAGTTGTGCATTTCTGAGCACTTAATCTCTGTCCTAGCTGCCTTTCTATGCATTGAATGTCCATAACTTCATCCTTTCCTTTTACCCTGCTTTGTGGGTGTGTTTTTGTGGAGAAAAAGTTATAAGTGTGTCTTTGGGTGTCTGTCTCTGTTATCTCTGTTCAGTCGCTCAGTCGTCTCTGACTTTCTGCGACCCCATGGGCTGCAGCATGCCAGGCTTCCCTGTCCCTCATTATCTCTCTATGTGTATATATTCGTTTTGCTTTATTTCGTTTTGTAAACTCAAAGCTGCCTCAGATCCTCTTTGGAAGGAGGTGTAGAGCGTGATTCTCATATAGAAATTGGGAGTTGTGACACGACTTCCTTGTTTGCAACCAGCTCTTTGAGTTTTTTGGTACCTGAGACTTTGGCTTCAAAGCTGCAGGAAATCTTTCATCTCGGTAGTTTCTCAAAAACAGTAGGAAATTTAGGAGTTAAATGGCAACTCATGAATGCTTCTGTTGGGGCAGAGGCAAATGGGTTTCTCTGCCCTGGTTAATGTTTGCTTTTTGATGGGCCATGGGCCTGTCTGGCTCCTTTACTTGAGGAGCTGTCTCATCAACAGTACTAGGTTGATGATTGTCCTTTGTTTGCCTTGTCACAGATCTGCATTTTCCTTCCGTTCGCTTATTTAACTCTTACCACCCAATTTGAAGAGTAGAAAAATAATACCTCTAAAGACTTGGACTTGCTGAGAATGTGTCAACTTGCCTCAGGGCCTTCCCTCTGCGTGACTGCCTTCCTATCACTCACATCTCAGCTTTAAAGATACCACCCTGACTACCACCCCATGGAGGAGCTGCCAGGTGCCCTGCCACATCTCCGTGTTGACTTCTTCAGCGAGCACGATCATTTTGTATGGTTTTATGTCTGTTTACAGGTTTGCTTGTTTGCATGTCTTCTCGCCTGAGAAAGGAAGCCCCTTGAGAACAGGTCCCTGCTCCTATAGCCTTAGTTCCTATACAGCAGTGCCTGAAACACAGTAACATTTGGTCAGTGAATTCTTTTTTTTTTTAATTATTGTGTAAGTGACTGAATTTTTGGGCTTATGAAGATGTTTTACTTAGACAAAGCTCCCTGATTGCAGAGTTAAAATATTAGCATGAGTGCTTAAATAGGAGATTTGCTCTGACTTTTAACAGCATTACTTTATGATGTTAATAATTTTTTGTTAAAATGGGGAAGCAATATATTTAAAACTGTCTTAATTCAGGAAGCTGACACCTAGATGTAGAGGAGGGTGTGTACTCTTTTCCTCAAACTAAATGACCCAAGGCTCTTAAGAGTAGCTTTGGTCTTGGGTATTTATATGATTTCTTTTTTTTTTTTTTAATTTATGTATTTGTAATTGAAGGATGATTGCTGTACAGTATTGTGTTGGTTTCTGCCATACATTAGCATGAATCAGCCACAGGTATACATATGTCCCCTCCCTCTGGAACCTCCCTCCCACCTTCCACCTCATCCCACCCCTTTAGGCTGTCACAGAGCACTGGTTTGAGCTCCCTGCGTCACACAGCATTTTCACACTGGCTGTCTATTTTACATACGGTAATACAGGTTTCAGTGTTACTCTCTCAATTCTTCTCACCCTCTCCTTCCCCTACTGTGTTCACAAGTCTGTTCTCTATGTCTGTGTCTCCATTGCTGTCTTGCAAACAGGTTCATCAGTACCATCTTTATAGATTCCATATATATGTGTTAATATATAGTATTTGTTTTTCTCTTTCTGACTTAACTTCACTTTGTATTATAGGCTCTAGGTTCATCCACCTTATTAGAACTGACTCAAATGCATTCCTTTTTATGGCTGAATAATATTCCATTGTATTAACACTACAACTTCTTTACCCATTCGTCTGTCAGTGGACATCTAGGTTGCTTCTATGTCCCATTACTGGGCATATACCCTTGAGAGACCATAGCTGAAAAAGACACATGTATCCCAATGTTCATTGCAGCACTATTTACAATATCTAGGACATGGAGGGGCTTCTCATAGCTCAGTTGGTAAAGAATCTGCCTACACTGCAGGAGACCTGGGTTTGATTCCTGGGTTGGGAAGATCCCCTGGACAAGGAAATGGCAACCCACTCCAGTATTCTTGCCTGGAGAATCTCATGGACAGAGGAGCCTGGCAGGCTACAGTCCTTGGAGTCGTAAGAGTCAAACTCAACTTAGCGACTAAACCACCACCAGGACATGGAAGCAACCCAGATGTCTGATTTCTTTTTTGGTTCTAAGTATCTGTCTGTCTGCTGCATATCTCAGAGCTGGCAGCATGTTCCTACCTGTTCCTCCTTCCTGCTACTTTGCTGTGTACTGAGAGACCAGATGATCAAGTTCATTTGAACACATATAAAGTTAGAACAGAATAAAGTGGTCCCTAGAATCATTCCTTGTAATGCAAATGGACCTTCTGACATTTTTGATTCAGATTAATAATATCTGTATGGATTTATGTTTAATTTGCTTTCACATATATTCAAATGAGATGAGTAGGGTAGGTTTGTTCATTTCACAGATTACTGACCTTTGCAGTACTGGGAGCTGCTAAACAGTGAGGATTTATCAGTGAAAAAAAGAGTCAGGGTCCTTACCCTTATGGAGTTAATAAACAGGTAAGTAAGTAAGTCACAGATTATGGTGAGGGCTGTTGAAAGCAACTAACAGAAATCTGAGAAAAAAAAAGGGGGGAGAATCATCGGAGCAGTCCTCACCAAGGAGGTGACCATCAGCCAAACTTATTTCTCATCAATGCCATTGTGCTATAATTTACATTCGGTAGAATTCACACATTTTACATATGTAGGTCTGTGGCTTTTGGCCAGTGTAACCACGTCTATCCTTTTAATTCCTTGTCCCCAGAAACTTTCCTCAGTGCCCTCTGCAGTCAGTCTTCATTGCTCTACTCCCAGCTCCAGACCACCGCTGATGTGATTTATTTCATTATAGATTAGTTTTGCCTGTTGGAATTTCATGTCAATGCATTCATATTATATGTATTCTTTAGTGTCTGACTTCTTTCAGTGTATTTTGAAACTCATCCAGTTATAGTATGTATCATTTTTTTAAATTACTGAGTAACATTTAATTGTAAGAACACACAATTAGTTTATTTATCCTTTCACCTAATGATTTATTACAGCTTTTTTGTGCTTACTATATATGTGGTCTATCTTCCCATCCATGTGGTTTCATGCTGTCTATGTCTTTATGTTTAAAATGCTTTTAGAGGGGCTTCCCTGGTGGTCCATTGGCTGGGACTCTGTGCTCCCAATGCAGGAGGTTCCAGGTTCATTCCCTGGTCAGGGAACTAGATCCCACATGTTGCAACTAAGACCCAGCACAGCCAAATAAATAAAATAAATTTAAAAAAAAAAAATAAATAAAAAAAAATAAAATGCTTTTAGAGAGCATATGGTTGGGTTTTGCTTCATTATCCAGCCTGGCAATCTCTTCCTCTTAATTGGGTGGTTTAGTCCTCTTATATTTAATGTAATTGTTGATATGGTTGGGTTTGTGTTTACCATCTGGCAGTTTGTTTTCCATTTATACTTTCTGGTTTTTTTTCCTCTCTTGGTCCTTTTTCTGCTCACCTTCCCCCCACCCCCCCACCCCCTACCTGTTACATTGTCTGCGGGAATCGCAGTTTCCCAACCAGGGATCAAACCCAGGCCCTCAACAGTTTGAAAGCATGGAGTGTCAACCACTGAACATCTAGGAAATGCCCTCTTTTGGGTTAATTGAATTTTTGTAGGGTTCCATTTTTATTTCCTCTCTTGGTTTCTTAGCTAAGCTGCTCTAATGGTTTTATACTTTTTTAATCCGTTGTGTGGACAGCTCAGTGTTCACTGGGGCCCTTTAACCTGGTGGGATGCAGCTTCAGCCCAGACCTTGTCTTGGCTCTGGCCACTTGTTTAGTTTTATTTTCTTTCTCCCCCTCACCTTCTGTGAATCTTAAGTACATACTTAGGAAACCTGTTTTCCAGTGAAATGGGCAGTTGCTTTGCTATTCATCTTTATTAACCTTTGGATCATGATACATACATGCAAATGGAGACATCTATGTTATTATTAGTTTTGCCTGAGTGTCCTAAGTACAGGCCAACCGCGGCTGATGAACTTAGTGTGAGTGGACTGTAAGCGTTTCCCATGCCTTAGTGGTGCCATGTGTGCTCCCTCCTTGGTTCTGAGCAAGCTCACTGGTGGCTCTGAAACCCTGGACATCGGTGGCTTTTGTGGAGAGCAAGGCTTCAGAGAGAGAAGGATGGAGTCTTGGGTGGGGGAGGCAAGAGTCCGGATTATTCAAAGACGCTCTTCTCGTCTGCTCTCCACTGCCCTCCCATCCCACACCCAGGGCAGACAGTGTTAGAGAATGGTTTTAACATGTCATTTGAGTCTTGCATTCTCTCAGTCAAATCTTGCCTTCGCTTAGCACAAAGTACTGCTTTTATCCTCCAGGCCAGTGTTTGGGGAAGTCCCTTTTCTTATTTAAGAGAAGACTTTTCTTTTAAGCTTTGTTCTCTTTCTACACAGAGCTGTTGTTCGAAGAACATAAACTAAACAATCTTGTGTTTGCTCTTTTTTTAGTCGAGCAAAAGATGTGATAATTCCAGCAAAGCCACCTGTCAGCTTTTTCTCCTCGAGGTCTCCGGTTCTTGACCTCTTCCAGGGGCAGCTGGACTATGCAGAGCACATTCGCCGGGATTCGGAGGTGGTGCTGCTGTTCTTCTATGCTCCGTGGTGTGGCCAGTCCATTGCCGCCAGGGCCGAAATTGAACAAGCAGCGAGTCGGCTTTCAGACCAGGTAAGGTGGACATTCAGCCTGACCATCAGATAACTGGCAGTCCAGGTACAGGGCAGGTTCTCCCCACAGAGACACCTTTCCCAGATGGCTGATTTTGCCAGGGTGAAAGCCAGGAGCCTTATTTCAAGCCTAAATCGTAAAGCCCCTGTGAGCAGAGGCTTTCTGATTGTGGTTGTCATAGTTGGTTAGAGGCAGGAGCGGGAGGAGATGCCACGTTTTCTCGTGATGAGGGCAGTGCTCATCTCAGGGTGCCAAGCTGTCTGGTTTTAGTGGAGAGACTGAAAATCCTCATTGAATATACTGTTAATATTTGCTGGTTAGTTATTTTACGTAAGAGAAATTTATGTGTCATGACTACAGTGTAACTAGGCAGACCTTTCAAATACCTAGACCATAGCTACATTCAACAAATATTTAATGAACGCCACCTTCATGCTTGGTAAGAGGGATATATAGACAATTGATATACAGGCCTTCTGTCTGGCAATGGTTTTCAATCCAGTGGATCCCAGTTGACCTTTATAAAACAAGTATTTTAAAGTGGTATATAATTAAACATGTGTTTTAGTATGTAAGTGCTGGGGTAAGTTAGGTCCCTGTACCTTTATGTAGAACCACTGTGAGTTATAAATGCAGCAACAGTTACAAATGCAGCCCCATAAAGTAGGATGTGTTGGCCACACAGGGGCCATGAGGGCATTGCTGTCAGCGACTTGATTTTTCTAAATGGTGAACAGCTCTTGGTAAAGTTCTGAGCCAACCAAAGTCCTTTCTGCCCTCAATTAAACAGAGGTTGCCTTCTTGAGAAATTCAGTGAACACAGAAGCCATGCTTTGGATTGACATATATAAAATGGAGTCAAGTTCTGAGTTGAATAATAATGAACAGGTTTCCCTCCACGTCAGTGTTCGGCAGGACATTTAAAACTGCTCTGGGCGATATGGAGGATCGTTCCATGTGCAGAGCAGCTTGAAGCACTGCAGGATGTTGGTGCCACAGCTGCTGCCCACCTCGTGCCCTCTAGTACCCCCTGACCGATGCAGTCAGCCAAAAGGCATCCCACAGGTTTCTAAGAGGCTGCTGTTGAGACCCACTGATCTGGGGTGACCTGTGGCACAGTTGAGTTTCAGAAGTTCATTTGGAACTCTCAGTTGGATTTTCTTAGAAACAATGTTATAAATGGTGGCTAGACTTCCTGCCCAGCCTAGTAAAACCTTTTTAATTATGTTATACCCCTGAATGTGATGCCAAGTACTGTATAAATACATTGATTTTTGTATTGATAGCGTTACTTCTCAGGGGGTTGTGATTTCGTGTTCCAGCTTTGGACCCATGGAATCAGTCTATTCCTTGTCTCCCCCTCCTTCCCAACTCCCCTTAAGAATGGCTGATAGTAATCAAGCTGGGGACACTTGTGGGAAGAAAACAACTCGAAGGGAGCTCTGGGAGGCAAGCTTAAAGGAAGTCACTCCTTTGTTAGTCATTCCTCATTTAGAGCACTTGTGGGGGAAAATGTGAGAGTTTGTTGTATTTTAGGGTAAGTGTCAACTACTTGTTATATTACTGCCAGCCTAAGGAATATGTCCTTCAGAGTGACGGTAGGGATCGCGTGCTGGTGTGCAGGCCCCTGCTCCTAAGAACAGCCCTGCAAGCTGATGCTGGTTGCCCTGAAGCACGACCTTGGTTTTAGAGGGCAGAACAGTTTGTTAAAGGTCACAGGACAAGTGGTGGAGGTTACAGTGCCATCCACAACTGATGCTCTGCTTTCTTTCACAAAAATTTTTCAGCTCCTTCTAAATTGAGAGCTTATTGTTCTGTGTTCTCAGTACGGAGAAGGAGTGGATTTATTTTTGGAAACAGGCAAAAATTTCTGGAGTCACATTACTTAATAAAATTAGCAAATGTGGTAGATTGTGCCCTATTTTTGAGGTGTCAGCCTTAGTAAAGATACTGTTATAAAGTATAGGTAGAGTATAAAAGGAGCAATACTGCTATCTGGTCAGTATAAGGCATCTGAAAGTGACTTTTCATTTGTAGTCTTCATATTTTTCAGTACTTTATTACAAAGATTTTTAAACATATACTAGCAAAGGGGAGCTATGTCTGCCACTTAACTTCTAATAACATTTTATTAGGCTTGTTTTATCGTGTATCTGCTCATCTTATCATCCATGTAATCAGTGGTTCTCAACTAGAAGCATTTTTGTCCTCAGGGGACTTTTGGGACTGTCTGGAGAGGTTTTGGGTTGTCACTACTAGAGAGGGGAGGCCAGGGATCCCGCAGCATCTGACATCCACTGTGTGCCCTTCCCACCCCCCGCCCCCAGCAAAAACATACAACAGCAGCAGAAAACCTGTATCAATTCGTGCCCAAAATGTCGGTAGTAACAAAGGTGAGAAACTATGCTCCATACCATGTTGGGTACAGTTCAAAGTAAATTTCAGGCATTGGGATATGTCTCCTTAAATACTTCAGCATCTACCTATAAATACATATTTAATCCATATTTTTGCTATCTGATAGTACATTTTAGAGCATAGTTCTAGTCATCTATTATCTTTATTAGTTTTTAATATCATTATTAAAAACGGTTCTTTGAAATTTTTGGTATTTCAACTGTAGGTAAGATTGTTTTTATTCTCAGATGCTTAGTTTGACTATCAAAAGACATATCCTACTGGTAAGTTTTAGTATAATCATGCTTAGAAAAAGTTTTTTGGTGTCATTCACTTTAGGATTTGAAGCAATTCATTTTCCTCTTAGACCAGACTCTAAAATATTCAGAATCCCAGCTGGACACTGTGGACTAGTCTTTCTTTGTCCTTGTCAGGGTAAATGATGCCCTTCTTTGAACACCCAAAATGATTTTTTTAATGCTTTCTGTTTCAGAGAGGGATTGTTTCATTTCTATAATTTTGTTTATTAAATCTTGGTGATTTTTCAGTTGCTATTTATAGTCATTTGAAACCTTCTTTGACTTGCAGGTGTTGTTTGTCGCAGTTAACTGTTGGTGGAATCAGGGGAAATGCAGAAAACAGAAACACTTTTTTTATTTTCCTGTAATATATCTGTATCATCGGAGGTAAGAACTTTCAAGTAGTGTTTCTAATCCAATTCAGTATATCAGTTTCAACGTGAATTTTTGTTTTATCCTGTTTAAAAGTATCCACTATAGAAAATTGAGAAAATAACAAATAAGCAAATAAAAGGATCTGTGATTTATCAACCATCCATAATCACTATGTGTTTTGATTTATATCCTCCTGTGACTGTACATATTCACACCCCCCTCTTTTTATTTAAAAAATGGGATCATGTATTGATAGTAGTAATATCTCCTCAACTGCTTTTTTTTTTGTGAACATTTTTCCATGTCATTACATATTCAGTAGCATTGTTTTCAATTGTACTGGTTACTCCACTGTGTGGCTGTATGTTTCAAATATTATAGAAGTGTTTTATGGAATAAAAATGTACTAAAGTCCTTATCCCGTTATCTAGCAGCATAGCATAGTCAGGAGGATATCTAACATCTTTTCAAATTGGGAAGAAAAAAACTACAAGTCTTCAGTCCTATAATCTGTCATTCTGAAATCCAGAGAGCTCTGAAAACCTGAAAGAGTTCTGTGAACATTGTCCCCAAATGCATCCATCTGGCCTAAAGTACCAAGAGGCCACCTGTAGTCTTTACACCACATCAGGTGCCATTGTACGCATTTTGCTCCAAAGATACTGGGTGTTTGATTTTGGAGAACTGCCCAGGCCTTGCTCTGGGTGTTTAGTTGCTCAGTTGTGTCTGACTCTTTGCGATTCTATGGACTATAGCCCTCCAGGCTCCTCTGTTCATGGGATTATCCCAGCAAGAGTGGGTTGCCATTTCCTCCTCCAGGGGATCTTCCTCAACCTAGGGATTGAACCCATGTCTCCTGTGGCTCCTACACTGGCAGGTGGATTCTTTACCACTGAGCCACCTGGGAAACCCCATTATGGATGTTAGGTCTAAAATCTGACTTGAAGGATTTTGGAGACAGAAAATGAAATTCTGGGCTCTGTTCAGTGTAATTGGCTTGAAGGGTTAAGAAGAGTTGACCAGTAAGAACTTTACTTTTTAGGCTTTATTACCTCCCTCTAAAATTCTTGGGCCTTAATCAATGGGGATTTATTACAGATATCACCAGACTATCATGTGTGGATTATCTATCCCCTTCCAGCACGTTCCTGTGTCTCTAACATAAAACTTGTGTGGCTCAGAGTGTTGTTTCTTGGGAGCTATTAAATAGTATTTGGGCAAAAAGACACATTCCTACCCCATCTCCACCCTCAAATTTCCCTCTGGGTATAAAGACGGTTTCTCTGAGTAACTTTCTGATGGTCACTTCTTTTCTTTAAGGTAAGTATATGGTGTTATATTAATATTTGAAAGTTCTAAACCTAGGTGGTGTGTAATGGGCGATGAGCTTGCCCTGAAGAGATCCCTGTGTTTCTTTTTTTGGAAATAGGGCGCAGATGGCTAGCAGGGAGTGTAGGCCTTGCAACTGTGTGTAACCAAGCCCGCTGCCCAGAGGTAGACTTAACTTGATGTGACATTTAAAATCACAAGAGTTCCCTTGAATTGAGTACAAATGTCATTTCAGGATATGTGGGTGTGCAGCATTGTCTTACACCATTGGTTTTCTTAGTTTTATAGGAAGATTGAAAGGACATGAAAGGAACATCAGAAATCCTTAGTCCAGCCCTCTTTATTTTACAGATGAGGAATCTGAAGCTGGTATACCTTAGAGTGCTTGCTCCTCATCTTGGCCTGTTAAACCTTTACTTGTTTAAGTCAGTTCAGAACAATTAATACTCATTTCAACATCTACCATTCCCATTGTACCAAAAATAAAGTGCTATGGCAGAGGCACCCAAAAGGTAGCCTTTTTGTATTCTGTGCTGTTTGTGTAACAGCTTAACTAGTAGTAGCTACCTATAAAAATTGACAGGCTTTCCTGTTGTGTGAAAGCAGACTCCATCTTTTGACTTGTTTTGTTACCAGTCACAAAGGCAGTTTAGGAAAGGCTCTGAAGCAGGAAGTTGTTTTCCCAAAACACTCTGTGCAGAATTCAGCTGCCCTCAGTCAGCTTGTCTGAAAGCAGTGGCCATGGTATGCTGGCAAAACGTGCTCTACGACCTGCATCTGGGGATCTTCTCGTTACACCAGGTCCCTGGGACCCTTGTAACACGGAGGCTCTGCTGAGGGTTACCCTTGTAACCCTCAGCAGAGCCTGTTTGCTTGAGTAGACAAGGTTTCCAGATCCCTTGCCCACTTTTCTGCTAAGCAAAATAAGTTATCAGATGATTTTTTTGATTTCTTCCTTTAAATCAGAAATTGGTGGTGGATGATGGGGCAGGTGGTGGTAGTAATTTAAAAACAAATTAGTTAGCAAATAAATTGTAGTAAGTCTTGAATCGATCGAGTCGCTGACCCAGTGTCTCGGCTGTGTGTAGAATGCTCTTTTTACCTCTTTCATGCTGATGTTCTCTGTCTGCTGTCATATTCTGCAGTGCACACTGAAGATTGTGTTTATGTCATCACATTATATGTATGTGTATTAATTTCTGTCATCTTATATTAACATTGTGATCCCCATGTATATAGTTCTGTTCTGTGCTCTGTTGCTGCTATTAACAGGAAGCTTAGTGTCAATTTCTCTTCAGAGAGAAGAATGGGTATAGATTTGCTGAACTTCCCCATATTCCCCCATCCTCGCCACATACCATCCCGTTATATTTGAGCAATGTCTATTGTGCAAGAGTGAAGAAAGCCCTGTGAGCATTCTGATTAGCTTAGGAGGATAACTTGGTGTTGGCAGTATTGCTTATCGGTACTAAATCAAATTCCTGTGTGTCCCCAAGGACAGCTGCCTGGGAAAACAGGGAAGATCATTTGTACAGTCCCCTGACTTCATACCTTCATATAATTTTTTGCTGTAATAAAGTTTTAAGTAGGTTTAAGGTTTATTTAGTGATCCTTTGTGTAAGTGCCTCTGAGAATATTTAGTAACTACTTTTTAGTAGGCCAAGGACCAACTCCTCAACTTGTTCCTTATTTCACAATGACTTGAAAGTCTACCCCTCCCCTCCTCCTTCCTCCCCTCTCCCACCCCACAGCAGAATTGTGTAAAGATCCTGGAATCCTTTGGCATTTGGTCAGTTTTCAGAGTTGCCTGTTTTTTGTTTTTTATAGAAATGTTATTGTGAGAATTAATTTTTTTTTCAGAGACTAGAATGAACTTTGCTCTGAAATTCAGTTTGCAGAATTAATTTCATGTTAAAAAGTAATGGCCAGTTGTACCTCCCCTCACATAAAATGCTTGCTGTTAATTAGGCCTCCAGCTACCCTCCTGAGACAAGGAGGGCTACTGACATATGAACCAGTTGGGATCCTAAAACAGGAGATTTTCATTTTGTGGTGTTGATGATTTCAGTTATATATTACAGGTTTAATGCATGGTGTATTTTTATTTTTTTGGTACTAGTTTTGGACCAATCGAATACAAAGGCCCCATGAGTGCGGTTTACATTGAGAAGTTTGTCCGCCGGGTGATGAAACCACTTCTCTACATCCCATCTCAATCAGAATTACTAGATTTTCTCTCAAACTACGAGGTACCTGTCTTTCCTATCTTCTCCCATTTCCTCAGGCTTCACTGGGTTGCATTGGATTGTTTTTATTAGAAGAGTCTTTATACCTCCTGATTTGCAGCAATTAAAAGATCACATTATAGGTAAGCCCCAATTAAATGCTTTTGGAGATACTTAATTATAGGGATGGCTTGGCTAAGTGAGTTTTTACAGAACAGAAAACTTGTGAATACTATTTTTTATTCGGGAATTTTAAACAAACTTTCAGTTTGTCTCACAATTAGCTTAGAGTATGTAAGAATTAATTTACAATTTATATGAAATTGTAGATTTCTAAAAATTTTACATGATGCACACAGCATTTTAGGGCATCCCGGGTGGTAGAGGACCCGCCTGCCAGTGCAGGAGACATAAGAGACGTGGGTTCGATCCCTGTGTCAGGAAGATTCCCTAGGTTGGGAAGATCCCCTGGAAAAGGGCACAGGAACCCACTCCAGTATTCTTGCCTGGAGAATCCCATGGACAGAGGAGCCTGGCGGGATACAGTCCATAGAGTTGCAAAGAGCCAGACGTGACTGAAGGGACTAAAGCACCTAGGACATAGATTTCTAAAAATTTTATATGATGCTGACAGCATTTTACTATAAGATATCTGGTTTTTCTTGTAAATTTTGGTTTAGTTTAAAAAAAAAAAAGCTAGGAATATGTTATTTCTGTTTTATTAAATGCATAAAAATTTCAAGGTTTATTAACAGAAAGTTTCCTAACATGGCATCTCAACTGTTTTCCTATTGCCAGTCAACCCCTGATGGATCATTTTGCTGAGATCCTCAATGCGTGTTCAGGACAGGTTATTATTGAGAGACCAATATAAATCTTAAAATAATCTCAAAAATTATAAAAATAGTTCCACAGAAAAACTCACTGGATCAAATGTAAAATCATACTTATAATGTTAGTCGCTGAGTCGTGTCTGACTCTTTTGGGACCTCATGGACTGTTGCCCACCAGGCTCTATCCATGGAATTCTCCAGGCAAGAATACTGAAGTGGGTAGCCATTCCCTTCTTCAGGGGATCTTCCCAGTCCTGAGCCTCCTGCATTGCAGGCAGATTCTTTACCATCTCAGCCACTTGGTCACAAGTAAAAATGATACTTAGCTACAACAAAATCAAGACTATGAGTACCTAGTAGAGACAAAAAGCATATTAATCCACCTCTCACTACTTGAGAATTTAGTAATTGTCATTTGGTTAAAATTTACCTTTTGCACTGTGTATATTTTATATAAATGGGATATGAATTTCTTTCCCCAGAACATCATTTACAGCTTTTTTCAGTTGTGCCAGAAACACTTTCGTGTTAACTGTTAGCAGATTCTCTAGGCAGCAGTGTTTCTCTCCAGTTATTCTGCTTCTAGTTCACAGATGTGCCTTAGGGTGAATGCTTCCGAACTCTTAGGTGGATAAAGGGTAGGTTTCCGAGCCCCTTCTGGGCTTGCTCCCATTTTCCTGGGAGGCTGGTGAGCAGGTCCTACAGTGGGAGGCAGGGCACCTGGGCCCCATCCCTCTGGCAGCACCAACTGGTTCTGTGACTTGGGGCAGGTCACTCATCTGCCAGGCATCAAGATCTGGGAGCAGGGTTTTCCTGAGACTCCTTTTAAACTTTTAGGTGCAGTGATTGTGCGATGAGGGTTTTCACCTAGATTTTCAGTAGATGACAGTCAGTCACTGGGGGTGGTCCAGCAAGATGGGAAAGAATCAGGACTCAGACAAACTTGAGTCCAAACTCACCTCTGTCTTCTTAGCTATGTGGCCTCCGGCTAGTACTTAACCTCTTTAAGCCTCCATTTTCTCATTGGTAAAACAGGAGTTAAATGAGATTTAAAAAAGAAAATGTCAGCTAGGATGTAGTCATAATAAATGAAAATCTATTAGTGAAAATTACATTGTGGAAAAATCCTGGATATTAAGCACTACTGAGAGAACTTAAAATGTGCATAACATCTGCTGGAATTCCCTACTTATATAAAAACCTTTTGTTTGTTTTGTAACTAAGATGATAAAAAATGACAGCATTTTACTATAAGATATCTGGTTTTTCTTTTAAGTTGTAGTTTAGTTTAAAAAAAAAAGCTAGGAATATGTTCTTTCTGTTTTATTAAATGCATAAAAATGCAAGGAGGCCAAGAGGTCTTCCTTCAGGTGAACTCTGTTGAGACTTCTGTAGAACATTGGGCCTGGATTGGTGTCCTCTTTTTTCCTTTACATTTTCACTCAGTGTCCTCTAGAAAGTAAAGAGATGGGAGAAGAGCTGTGGAACATCACATAGCAGACAGCATGTACCAACCTGTCCCCAAAAGAGTGTGGAAAAAAGACGGAGATTATTTGGCTTTAAAAGAGCACAGAGAGGTGGCTTTATGATTATATCCAGCTCGTGAGAGATTTGTGTACAGAGAGTTTTGAGCGGGTTCTTAAGCAGAGGTCATGTTTTGAGATGGACTCAGCTAGGACTCTATAGGGCTGGGTTTTAGCTCTGACAGAAATCTTTGATTTCTGCGTTTTATGCAGATTTCTCATCTCTGAAGTAAGGGAGATGGCTCAGATAATCCCTCCTGTTTGGGCTTAGGTAAGTTTAGAGGTTGGAAAGAGACAAGACAAAAGAAGATTCATCATTATTGGTTGGGAAAGTATTTTTGAAACAGTTCCTTTGAGTATGTGTATCAGAGATCTTTCTAACCCTTTTTTATTACTGTCTCTAAGATGTTTTTAGTGTCTCTGTAGTCGGATCTGCAGGAGAGGGATGAGGGCACAGCTATGACTGAGCAGCAAGGAGGATTCCTGACCTTGAGCTTCTGCATTCTTAGAACCTGCTTTTCAGCAGCAACTTTCAGAGATGATGCTCCGAGTCTGATGTTGAGTTCACAGCAGACTCGGTGTTGTGCCAGTGACATTACTCAAGTTGTTTGTTGTTGTTGTTTTTTGGGGGGCAGCCCACTTAATTAGAAAGATGACGACAATGATTAGACTGCGTTTAGATGGGACCCAAGAGAGGGCTGCCAAGATGGGACCATCTTTGCTGGGCTCCTGTTCACTGAGATGAAACTGTTGGGTTGGCAAGAGACAGTATTTGATTAATTGTGAAAGAATTTGGGAGTTGAGCCCAGCATGGTTTAAAATGAGAAGTCTTTTTATCTTGTGAAACGTGCCAGATACTGCCTAGAAAGAAGTGATATCAACTTCATTCAGTCTCCGTGAGATAGCATAAAGACACAATTTCAGATCCAGAAATGAAACCACTGTCATGGTTTTGATAGTTGAATAAATAAAAAAGTTTAAAGGAATTTTTAGAGGCCCCATTCTGGAACATAATAAACTTTATAGGCATCCTCTAAATTAAGGTTTCTCAGCCTCGGCATTATTGACATTTGGAATCAGATAATTCTGTGTTGTGGGGGATTGTCCCATGCCCTGCAGAATGGTCAGCAGCATCCTTGGCCTCCACCTACTAGATACCAATAACATCGCCCCTCCCCCTTACTTGTGACAACCAAAAATATCCAGGCATTGTCACGTGTCCCTTAGGGGCACAAAATATCCTGGTTGAGAACCACTACTCTGAATGATTGTTTCCTCAAATAAGGTCTTTAGGATGCCTCACAGGTCTTAGTATAATATAACACACACATTTTTTCATATAGCACACAGAAAGCCACAATCTAATTATTGCAAGAGTCTGCTTATCACAGTGTCAGTAGAGAGATGAAAATTAAGCAGTGCCATAACTAGAAAATTCTGGAGTGTTACCCGTGGGGAGCTAGAGCGAGGAATGAGTTATTTTTCATCTATAGATGTCCCTGATGCTCAGCTTTTTACTCAGTTTGTTTGTATCACATCCTCCCCCTGCCCAAAAAAAGCATGCATCCTAAGTGTGTTAAGGGTATTGCTGATTTAAAGAAGTCTTAGTATGACAGATGCTTGCTTTGATCAAATATGGATTTCAATATAAAATCTGTATTTGGGTTACAATATCCAAATGTTGTCTTTACAAATATGGATTTCAATATCAAGTGTGTTTAATATGGATTTTAATATCAAAATCCATATTAAACAAATATGGATTTTAATATCAAAATCCATATTAAACAAATATGGATTTTAATATCAAAATCCATATTAAACAAATATGGATTTCATATTCCATGAAATTACAAATACGGATTTCAATATCAAGTGTGTTTAAATTTAGGTATACCAAAATTGGGCAGAAATAATTATTTAATGTTTCCGTGGCACTTCTAAGGTTTGTTAGGATGGCACTGCTTCTGTCTCTAGATGTGTCTGCGATGTATTACAGGAATGCATTTGATAATTTCCTCCTCATTAAAAAATACCCCCATATTGGTTAGTTATAAATTTGTCTCTAATCCAGCTATTTATGAACAGTGTGGATCATTGTAAGATTGTGTAGTGTTTATTACTTGGGAAGTGATGCTACCCTGCAATTAACAACTTTCTATATTGACAGAAACTTCATTATTCTATGTATACTGAACTCTATTCACATATGCTTCTAATGCTGTTATAAACAGAAATGCCCTAATTCTAGGTTGGCTTGAACTTTTATAAGTCCTACAGACAAATCCTTTTAAAAGCCTATTTCAGATTATTTGATAATTACCTAGAAGAGCAGAAGTTTTTAACAAATGGAGAAAAAATATATGTGTGTGTGTGAAGGCAATGGCACCCCACTCCAGTACTCTTGCCTGGAGAATCCCATGGACGGAGGAGCCTGGTAGGCTGCAGTCCATAGGGTCGCTAAGAGTCAGACACGACTCATCGACTTCACTTTCACTTTTCTCTTTCATGCGCTGGAGAAGGAAATGGCAACCCACTCCAGTATTCTTGCCTGGAGAATCCTAGCGACGGCGGAGCCTGGTGGGCTGCCGTCTGTGGGGTCGCACAGAGTCGGACACGACTGAAGCGACTTAGCAGCAGCATGTATATATACATATATGGATACAGTTTTGACAGTGTTGCACGGCTTGCTGGTTCTTAGTTCTCCAGCCAGGCATCGAACCCATGCTCCCTGCAGTGGAAACAGAGTCCTAACCATTGGACTGCGGGAGAATTCCCTAACCAATATTTTATTTGACTTAGAATACCTCAGACCTACCCAAATCAGATTGCTCATCATTCACCATACTTTTATGTTTGTAAAATATGACACTAAACCCAGATGCTATTTTTAGGAAAACAGTATTGCGTTTAATTGACTGAACATTGCAAAAAGACATTAAAGGGTGAATATTGTAAGTGCTTGACTCTGTAAATTCCAAAATACCTTAGACATTATCAGCAAACAAAGAGTGAGTAAACTATGCTTGGGTAAGTGACCAGCAGTTTTCAAGTGCTTTTACTTCTGATTTTCCCAGCAGCCATGTGAGGTAGATGGAAACTGTAGATCCTTTAAACAGATTAAGAAGGTAAAGGTACAGAGAGGCAGAGACGGTATGATTTACTCTAAGTGGAGATTGGACTGTAGTCCAGGTCTTCTGGCTCCCAGGATTCTTCCTTATATACAAAGGAATGATTAAAGTCTCTGATTTGAAATTTCACCATGTAACTAGAGGTTAAAACTTTGAATGTTTAATTATTTTTATGTCACTTTTGATCCTTCCTTCTTCATGGAAGAAAAATTTTGAAATCTTAACTTGACTGTAACTTTTTTTCCTTCATCTTTAAGAATAGTTCTAGGAATAATTAGTGATAAAGGATGGGCCATGGCTATTGACTTACTATTAAAGAAGCAAAGTTTTATTCATTGAGTCATTAGCATTTATTCTGCAGAACTGGGAGTGTTCTGTGTATGAAAATCACAGGATTGACGCTTGGTAGAGTCTAGAATGTTCTCCCCAGATATGCACTAAAATCATACCTGCCTTATAAATCACGAATGTAGCTAAAACTAAATGGATTTGATGGTGGACACTGCAGGCAGAGATCAGGAGCTTTATGTCATCTTGTTGCAGACCATGTTAAGAAATTCTGCTTTCTTCATTTACTCTAATTGTATGATAAAATTCTTCTTCCTTGAAAGTTCTTCCTACATGTTTAAGATACAGACAAGACAGTTTATTACTTGGGGACAGCATAGTCAAACATAGGCCAGTGTCATTTTTATTTAGACATTAAGTTGATTGGAAAGGGAATAGGACTGAGCGCGGTAATGTCACTTTCACAGTCACTAATTTTATGACTCCTCTGTCGGTAATTTTCAGACATCATTTGTCTTAAGTATTGGTAGCTTCTATGTCAATAATGCTTACTTTTTTATATTTTAAAGCATGTGACAGAATCATCTGATTTGTACCTTTCAGTCTACCACCAGATGCCAACAGTATTATTTAAAGCTCATATCTGTAACCAAAATATTTTCAAAATCTTTTCATGAATTTCTATAATTTATCTTTTAAAGAGCAGTGATTTAGCATATATCCATTCATTTATTCTTAGAAGTTTTGATAAATCAAGTTGTTTTAAATTTAAGTTGGCTAAGAGAACATTTGGAAGGTGTTTGGAGGGAGAAGCAGGGCATTGGGTAAATTGCCAATTGACAGAAATCTGAGCACTTTGGAGACAAACCTAGAATGCTGCCTGGTACCTGCTGTTATCTGGTTGTTTGTTAGTAAAAGTGTTGTTTGTACTCTGATGTTGCACAAAGAAGTAGATACTGTTTATGTTAATTCATAGTTCTATACAACTGTGAATTAAGTAGCTTTACATTTTCTAAGTGAAGGTTAACATTAATTCAGAAATATTGTTGCCATTGAGGAAAGCAACACGTGGAGGTAACTGTTCTCATGGCCACTAGAGGGCGCGCACACCTTCTGCTGAAATTTATGCCACACTGCAAATGGTGCTCACTTAGGAAAGACATATTTTATGCTGATGAGGTTGGGCTGGCCTCCTATAAATAGCCCATTTAGCCTATTTCCAGCCTCCTTATAGCAGGTACGGAATATACTGTACATCATGGAATGGAGCTGAAAACCCACAGACTGGGTTAGGGTATAATCTGGTACTCTTCGTGTTTTGTTCTTCACCATGAGAATAAATTTCTGTTGGTTTAAGCCACCAAGTTTGTGGTGATTTGTCATGGCAGCCCTAGAAGGCTTTAACACACGAGGTAATATCAGAAAACCATTGCTACAGACAGAGACAAGTGACAGGACAGATATGAGAGCAGAGAGGGAGGTGTGAGTGTCTTAGAAGGCAGAGATAACATCTCTGAGGATGTGACATTTGGACAGAGACTTAGAGTGAAGCCTGTGTGATGTGATCCATCCCTGAGGAAATTTGGGGAAAGTGCTCCAGGAGGCAGGAACAGTGAGTGCAAAGGTCCTGAGGGAGGAATTGGATTTGGGAGGGCGGTGACTAGAGCAGAGGGCAGAGCAGTGGGAGTTGAGGGCACAGAGGTGTCTTGCGACTGTGGTGTGTCCTGATTACACCTTTGATGAGATGGGCAAATGAAGGAAAGGGTAACACTGGCAGTTAGGTTCCTGTGGGCTGTTCTGTTCACCTGACAGCCGTCCTGGCATCAGGAGGGACTGATGGAAACACTGTGGCTGGACCCTGAGGTTGGGCCATCGTTACACACTGGTGGGCATCAGAGTGAGGAGGGACAGCCTGCATGCCAGCAGGCTTCTGCCCCACCCTCAGCCAAGGTCAGGCTGCCCCATGTGCTTGGCCTGCTCATCTGAAAGAGAGCCTCAAAAGTATATGAGGCAGGGGCCCTGGTGTCTGCTTTGAACCAGCCCCTGGGTTGATATGTAGCCCAGCAAATAAGGAGTGTAGACCTGGCACGGTCATGTATGTGGATAGGCGTGTGTTTTGTTCCCCAAACTTCTTTTTGCAGATTTAAAAAAAGAACTGTGGAGGAAACTCTGAAATATATAATCATTTCTCAGATAACAGCTTTGGTTGGAGAGACATTGAAACTTTGGAGAAATGGTTGTGAAATTTATTTTACCTGAAGCATAACCAGAGCCAGTTTAATAACTTTTAAATGGTAATTTGCAATAGAAATAAACAGATAATTGTCACTTTATTTCCTTTTTAGTATTTTGAAATGTTAGTTTTAAGTGACATTCTGAAACATGCCACTTTTCAAAGTTTAGTAGACTGTCACACTACTATGAATATTTGAAAAATAGTACCTAAAATAGACGTTGCCTGTTTCTTTAAAACAGCTAGTATTTTATGATTTATGCAACCTTTAATCCTTCCATATAGTTGTTGAATTTTATGATCTTCCTATTTTTGGCAGTAAAAAATAAAAATAATTTTACCTATGGGTTTTTTTGTATTTTTTGTGGAATTTCTTTGGAAATTTCAGTACCAGGTCTTCTGAGAATAGAGGCTCCTTCATTCAAACTGCGTAGCCCCTTGGTAAACCACGGCAGTGGTGCCCTCAACAGGGATAAACCCTTACGCTGTTGAAAGGCCTGCAGAGGACCCCTGCAAGTGGTTTAACCTTTATTCATTTTTAAAGGTTTAATCTGCATTTCTCATGAAGACGTAGAATTCAGATAGTTTTTATTTCCATTGAGGTGTGTTTACATAAACACACATGTAATTACATACATGCATGTAGATAGATACGTGTTTATGGGCCATATGTCTTCTCCTGTGAAGCCACCTGAAATAACATGATGGGAGAAGAGAGTTTGAAGCTCACTTCATATAATTCTTGGTCATAAAACCTTTCTTAATATTTAGAATGAGTTTGTTCCAATTGGTTTTGATTTAGGAGATTGAAAGAAATTTAAACGGGTGTGTTTTCTTTCCATCACTTTTCATTTTATCTTGTATTACCCAGTATTAACTGACTGAAAGTCCTGAAGATCTTGTTTTCCTTTGTTCATGGTAGAAAGGCTGATACACCGTCATAGGTTGGTTTAAAACCTGAGGAACCCAAACACTGTGTTATTCTACTTTGAGCCAATTTTGGATTGGCTTGTTGAAAACATTTTAAGAAATTTAGCAAAAAAAAAAAAAAATCTTGTTTCAATAACTTTACTTTCTTATTTCCTCAGTTGTTTGAGAAACTAGTTATTTGCTGAATTTTTTTTTTTGATATTAAGTTTAAACATTGTCTCAGTCTCTACCAGAATGAAAAGCAGTTAATTTATTTAAAATGAAACCTTATTAGACTAAACAAATGCTTTAGATTTGAAAGATAGTATGTTCCATTATAAGTCAGAAATTTCCTTTTTTGTACAACATACTGATTTTAAACTTTACCAACAGGGAGAATTTCTATTTTACTATTTGGGTCTTTGTCCCAATGATCACATCAGCTCCAAAATTATTTATTAAAAACAGTGTTGTGTGTTTTAGGGCTAGAAAGGACTCCTTACCTTTGCCTAGTGCTTTATGTTCATCAAGCTCATTCTTCTCAGTAACCCCAGGATGAATGGTCCCCATTTGCCAGTTAAGAAAGCCGAGCTTCACATTGAAGGGTTCACCCCAGATCACTGAGCTATCAGACTTGAGCTTAGGTCTTCTGACTCCCAGCCAGCACTCTTTGCTCAAGGATCTCACAGTTGGGCTTCAGAAACATTTAGTTACAGAACAAAGTCAGACAGAATGGTGTCTGCAGGGCCTTCTAAGAAGGAAGAAATTATTCTGAACATGAAAGCAGAATGTGTCTGGTGGAGCACAGTCAATTGGTTTGGCAGAATGGACGGGTGTGCGATTCTAAGCTTAGAGAAGTAAAATGAGCAGGTGGAAGCTGGGGTGGAGGAACAAGAGAGCCCTCCGCAGACTGACTTGACAAGAGAGAAGTGTTGCCCCTGTGGAGTGCTGGGCTCTGAGTGCGAGGGGAGGAAGGAGCCCCTCGAAGGATGACCTTGAGCGCTGTGAAGCCACTCGGGTAGCCTGATTGCCAGTGAGCGTGAAGGCGTGTTTGGAGTGAGGGGAGGAAGAAATGTGAGCAAGGTTACAAATCTTTGAACTAGTTTGCCTAGAATTGCTGAACAAAGGCAAGTGAGTACTTGAACTTGATGGTGAGGTTTCAAACCAGGGACGTAGGAGAATGGTCCACAGAGGGTGGGAAGACCCTCTGAACTGCCTGTGTAAAAGCTGCTGCAACTCAACTCAACTCCTTACCCTGTCTGCTGTCTAAATGGAGGGAAAGGGTCAGAGCTAACTGGCAACTTTTTTCATGGGCTTCTATTAGGTTTTTAAAAAAGAGAATGCAACAGATTGTGATTGTTAAGTTATAATGGCATGTCTTTCTTGTTTTGAAATATTTCTCTTTATGCAGTGACCAGCAATACCCCAGTCACCTAATTCTGCTCTTGTTCTACAGCCTGGAGTTCTCGGGTACTTTGAGTTCATTGGCTCACCCCAGCCACCGGGTTATTTGACCTTCTTCACCTCAGCACTGCATTCATTAAAGAAAGGTAAACAGGATTCGTATTAACACATTAGTGCTTTAACCGAAATGTATGTATATTGATATCTACTTTTGCATAGGTTATCTTTGTGATTATTTATTTTAGTTCTCTTGATTCTTTTTCTCTGTATTTGTATTACATTGTTTTATGTTCTATTGACAGAATTTTTTGCTGTTTCAAGTATAGTCTCTTAAATGTTTAGAGACTTTTTCTTAATGTAACTTGATCACACCGTGTCTACAATGTTGTATTTTGCACTTTAAATTTTATTATATCATATTCGCTCATTTTGTGTGAAGTTTTTAGCGGTTGTATTGTCAGTTGTATGAAAGTCATGTCACATTACAGCATCAGCCTACGGCCAGGTTCACTATTCTCAAATCCATATATACATATTTTTTTTACTTAGCTAAATCATATCTTATTTGAAGCCCTGCTTTGTAAGTTAAACATTGTATCCTGCCCATTTTTTCATGTTGCTCCATTTTCTTTCTCTGTATCAGCTGTGACATTAAATCAGTTCTCTGTTAGATACTTTAATCTGCTCTTCATCTCCTTGTTACAAGCTGTGGTCCAAGCCTCTTCCCACCCCTAGACTAGACCAGTGGACACTTAACTGGTACCCAGTCCTGACACTCCTTCCTCACACAGGGGCTGCTGTGCCAGTCCTTCTGCCTGAAATGTTCCCTCTCCATGCTCAGGGCCCAGCTCTCCACCTTTTAAACCCCTGTTTATCCTCCAGATTCCCCTCAAATAGCACCTCCTCAGTCTCCCACGCTGGGGAGAGATTTGTTGTTTTCTTTCATAGCACTCAGCCTAGTTTATATTTATGTGCCTACTTATGAGATGATTTGTTTACCGTCTGTCGTTTTCCTGGGACTGGGAGGTTTCTGAGGGTGGGAACTGTGTGTCTTCAGTTTAGTGTTCTTTCTCCAGCATCTGGCACATAGCAGGGTCTCAATCACTATTTGCCAGATGAGTGATTGCGTTGATCCTTCAGTAGGCCAGCCAAAATATGTAGCCATCCTCCTGTTACTGGATAGTACATTGCTTCAATATTTGGGGGGATATTATGATAGTATACTATTAATACGTCAAACAGTTGTATTATTGGCCATTTTAGTGTGTACATTGTCTTAAGGTTTTATGCACAGAGAATCTACTGTGTGCATGCTTTTCATGCAGAGGACGTTGGGAGAGGAACTCAACCTGTCACATTAGGTGTCTCTTCTGTCCCCTTGAAAGACTGGGCTGCACAGCTTCAGGTGACTAAGGAGGCTCAGTGAGTCAGAGTTTGAATTTTGAAGACAAAATACTGCCAACTTAAATAAGCTTAAGTAGATAGATGTTCAAAAATCCTCTTAGAAAACTAAATAAAGTCCTTTGAAGATGATGTATAAAAGGGTAGCCTAGAGTTAGTCACTAGACTAATGGCAGCATTCAAGTTCTTGAGTTGGAGAAGCTGTTTCAAGATTTGAAATGGTCTGTTGTTATCCAGCTGACTTATAATGTGTGTTAATGTTTCATCTTAAATTACCTTTTCATTCAGAGGTTTCCAAAACATTTCTTCTTTTGGAAAAAATCTTTCCAAATATAAGGTAGTAGCCTTTATTCCCATTTTTTTTAATATAGTTGGCTTATTAAAAGTTTTTTTAATAAGTTTGTTTTTCTGTTCCTTTTTTTAAGCAAGGAGGGTAACAAATGGGTTATAAGACTACTTGAAGGTACAAAACAAACCTTTTGGTCAAATCACTTAATTTTGACAAATGATTATATCAAATTTCTTCTCGGAATAAATCTAGCTCAGTAAATTTACTACATTTCTTCCCTCTCTAGTTGGGTCTTGTAAAATCCTGTTGCCTATGGACTTTGCAAGAACTGAGTTCATTGTATTTAATAATTTTTCACTCCATTTTTGTGGCTAAGCTCCCACTTAAGCTTTAATGACCATTTTTAGAAGAAAAACACAAATTTGGAAGGGTGAATGTCTATGAAATATGTACTGTGAAGGATTACCTAAAGTAAATCTTCCTTGGGCATCTGGGTGTTTTTCACCTTTGCTTTCTCCTACACTGAAGTCAAATGGTATTTTACTTACTATTAATAGCCGATGTTCAGTAAGAGAAGACCATGCAGGCTTTTTTTTTTTTAACGGGACAGTTTGAAATGTAAATTCTAGGTCATTGTTGCGTTTCTGTCGTGTACACAAATTGAGGCCTGAGAAACATTTGACCCGTTTAACATTTGGTTATAGAGAGCTTAACTGATGAAGTGTTTAGACTGTTGTGGTAGAAAGCAGATGTCGTGGTTCACCAGGCCACGAGCGTATATAAAATGCACATGTCTTTCCATTGCCTTATGATTTGTTTTTTTAAAAAAAATTGCCTTAGAAATAGCCAGGACACTCTCTAACGTTTGTTTAGCTTGCCATTGGTCTACAAATATTTTGAGAATGTACCATATATGAAGCACTCTGCTTGGATGTCGGGGGGTGGTGTACTGAGAGGGGCCATCTCAGTCACCTGTGTCTTCTGCCTGTTGGGCTCCATCTGGGTGCTGATTCGTCAGTTTATGTTGGCCCTGCTGTTAGATGGTTGTGGGCAGTCGCCCTTTGTTATATTTCTGTCCATTATTTTCCAGCCATTTTACTTTTATCTTTTTTTTAATATAGCAGTTCTATATTTTCATGTAGTTAAATCTTTGGTTCTTTTTCTTGATCTATTTATTTTTTAAAAAATCTGATCACTAATTAGTTCACTTTCTTCTTTTTGGATTTTAAAATTATTTAACATTTTATGCTGCCTGGGTTTACCTTGGCTTAAAATACAGAACACAGTTGATTTTCCTCACTTCTTACTAGCTAATCAGTTAGCACTATTTACAGAGTAACACTTCCTTTATTCTTCATCTTGATGATGCCTGCTTAACCAAAAAATATTGTCTTATGTGTAATTGGGTCTATTTTCTGTGTTTTCTCTTGGTCTAGAACCCTCTTTTTTATGAGTAAATATAATTTCCTTTCTTGCTCTGTAAGTGAGTACCTGGTGAAGTCTGGACTCTGCTTCTTTTAGTTCTTGTGTTTTAAGAAATATTCTTTTATATCCATCTGTGCATTGGGCTGGGAATTTTATTAAATGTTTATATTGACTTAGAGGTAATTGACATTTTCATAAAATTTAGCTTCCCTTTCTAGGCTCACAGCATAATTATTCATTTATTCAAACCTCCCTTTCAATTTTTTGTAAATGTTCTTGGCATGCATGCATGCTCAGTCACGTCTGACCAGGCTCCTACGTCTTTGGGATTTTCCATGCAAGAATACTGGAGTGGGTTGCCATTCCCTCCTTCAGGGGATTTTCCTGATCCAGGAATTGAACCCATGTCTCTTGTATCTCCTGCATCGGCAGGCAGGTTCTTTACCATTGCACCACGTGGAAAGCCCCAAAGGTCTTACACACCCTCATTACTGATTAATCCTTTCAAAGTGCTGAATGATTAACTGTGGGCTGGCATTCTGGGTGTGTTTCTGGATCCTGGGGATGCCAGTCCCTTGTACTTTTCCTTTCTTCCTAGACTCCCAAGCCTTTCCTCTTTAAGCCTTTTCACCTTGATCTTGGCAGACAGGCTCTTTCTTCTTTTGCCTAAAGAAAATTTGATAGAGGGGTTGATATTTTTAGGGTGCCTACTTGATTTTCTTCTGTCTTAGGATTATTTGTTTACTGTAAAGATGTGTTTTGGTAAAATGTTGTTATATTCTGCTATGATTCATTGCCCTTTTTAAAAGAGAAAATTTGCAAGAAATTTCGTCCATTTGACCTTCAGAAGGGATGCAGTGCTTCCTGAGGGGAAAGCAGGGGCCTGGAAGCTGGTGTCTGGGCCCTAGCCTTTGTCTGCCCCGGCAGGGTCTATACACTTAAACAAAACATTCAACTTTTCTGTGTTTGATTTTCTTTGCCATAACATGGGAGAGAGTGGAGGTAAGGGTAAATGCTTGTTTTACAAGGCCACATTGTGTGTGAATTATGTTGTGTGTGAATAAAGTAATAGTCTGAAAATCTATAATAGTTTAATGAGAAAGCCACTGACTGAAAGCACCTGAAGTAACTTCTGGGTCTGTTTTCTTAAAAGCATCTACACCAGGTGTTCTGCACCTAAACCAACCAGCAGGTCTTCGTCTTCCCTTTTCCTGGAGCTCTCCGTCCTTGCTTCTTTTTGTGTAGTTAGCCCTCTGTGTTCACCTGTGGATTCAGCCAACCCTGGATTGAAAATATTAGAAAAATTCCAGGAAGTTCCCCAAAGCAAAAATTGAATTTGTCATACATCTGCCAACTAACTGACATAGCATTACATTGTATCTACAACTATTTATTGAGCATTTACACTGTGTTAGGTGTTATAAGTAATCTAGAGGTGATCTAAAGTATACCAGAAGATGTGTGTAGGTTACATGCAAATGCTGTGCCATTTTGCATAGGGGACTTGAGCATCCCTGGATTTTTGTATTCAAGGGGAGTTGGCGGGGGTGGGGCTGGAACCAGTTCCCTGTGGACACCAAGGGATGATGGTGAGGCATGGTGTTCTCCCCATGGAACTGACTGCATCTCTGTCCCACCAGAATGTGAGCTAGTTTGTTCAGACAGTATTACTGAGTGCCTTGAGGCCAAGGTTTCGTCATTGGGCTCCTGCGGTTCTTACAGTTTAGCTAAAAGTTTGAATGAATAACTCGTAAAGAACACTTTACCTTGAGATTGCCGAGGTGGGAGTGATTTTCTCAGGGGGATGTTGTCACTTTGGATCTCCTGCCCACCACCTCCACGTCCCCTCATGTCTGTCCTTTCAGGTTCCCTAGACCAGAGTTGCAGGAGTCACTCAGTCTGGGCTGGACGGAGGCCCAACCTGGCTCGTTCTTGGCTTCTCACTGTCTCCTGACACTAGAATCCTAATGGATTAAATTGAAATACACATGATATTTTGAAGAAGTGAATGGCAACCCACTCCAGTATTCTTGCCTGGAGAATTCCATGGACAGAGGAGCCTGGCGGGCTACAGTCGATGGGGTCATAAAGAGCTGGACATGACTGAGTGGCTAACACACACACACACACACACACACACAATATTTAAATGTCATCCTCAAAATATACTGAACTGTCAACTAAAGACCCACTCCCTTCTTTCACCTTTAGGAATTCCTGAGTATAGTTGACAGCAAACTTTGTGGCATTAGTCTTCTAAGGAACACTTCTGGAAAATAACTGTTGCAGTGAATTTTTTTTTTAATAGAAATTGATTAGAGGAAGTAATTCCAGTGTAGGGTCCCTCTCCTCCACCAGGTGGCGTTTTTTGGTGCTGCGATTTGCTGGGACAATCCTGTCAGGACACAAAAAAGTTCCCTTCTCCATATCTGTACTCATGAATAAAGCTTTTTTGGAGCATTTCTCTGTTAGATTATGAAAATTTATACAACATCAAGAGATCTGAAAGGTAGGATTTTCTTATCCTGTAAGTGACATTCTTAAAGTCATTGAAAAAACAAGGAGCTGGGACTTCCCTGACGGTCCAATAGCTAAGACTCTGCACTCCCAACGCAGGGGGCCCAGGTTTGATCCATGGTTAGAAAACTAGATCCCACGTGGCTGCAACTAAGAGTTCACATGCCATAACTAAGAACCACATAAGTAAATAAATAACATTTTTTAAAAGACCAACAACCATTAAAAAAACAAAACAAAAAGCAAGGGACTGACTTCTTAGGCAAGGTTGATTCTGAGATTATTGTATTTCCTCAGGTTCCTGGGTCTTAACTCTTGGAA
This sequence comes from Giraffa tippelskirchi, assembly GCF_054371585.1. Classification (NCBI taxonomy): domain Eukaryota; kingdom Metazoa; phylum Chordata; class Mammalia; order Artiodactyla; family Giraffidae; genus Giraffa; species Giraffa tippelskirchi. The sequence continues at coordinate 30,992,819 of NC_137287.1, forward strand.
GTTTGGACTAGGCATTGGGTTTAACAATCCTCCGTGAATGAAACAGTTTCTTGATTAGTTGGTTTTCTCAGATAATCTTTTTGTTGAGATTATTGAGTATTAATGAGTACTGATTAGTGAGTATTGTCACTATACTCACTTGCAGAGAGAAGTCTTTTTCTAACTAACTGCTGGTGATCTGAGGCCCTCTGGGTACTAATTAATACACGTTAGAGTAAACATATTAGGAATTCCATACTTCTTTATTCCCATTTTAAAATGACTTTTTAATTATGTTGCTATTATTTTAGCAAGGATATGATCCTATTTCATAGAAAATGCTTTTATTCCCATTATGACATCTCCTCAGCCTTGTAAGTGCTGCTCAGTTCAGTTCAGTCGCTCAGTTGTGTCCGACTCTTTGTGACCCCATGGACTGCAGCACGCCAGGCCTCCCTGTCCGTCACCAACTCCCTGCTAGATAAGCAGTGCTGCTAGATAAGCACTAAGCCTGAAACCAAACATTCCTGTTCTTGAGTTAGATTCAGAAGCATGACTTATTAATTCAGCGAACTTTTGAGGGTCCACTTTGTACTCCAGCTGTAAAGAAGAGTAACACCTCTTACCATCCATAGTGCCCCCATAGGGTGGCCCACAGGTGGGCTTGTCCACAGGGCGAGTGCAGCAACACATCTGTGACAGGCTTTGTCGGAGCACGGAGGTATGGGGTGTGCAGGTCAAATCAGGGAAGACTGAAAGTGGGTGGGGTTTCCCAGGAGGATGAGGAGTCAGGAACAAGAGAGTGAGGATGAAGAACAAGAGAGTGGAAGACAGGTGGCTCTGAAAGAAGCAAAAGGTGTGCGGAGAGCTCAGAACCAAGCTTAGTGGTCACTTGTAGATACTCTGATCCTTGGACCTGTGTGTTTGAAAAATTACACTGTCTTTACTTTCTAATTGTTTTGTGGTATTTTCTACCTTTTTGAAGTTTACCTGTTTTATGAGTGTGTATGTATATGTGTTTTTGTTGTTGTGTTTTGGGGGTTTTCTTTTTGGCCATGCTGTGCGGCGTGTGGAATCCCAGTTCCCCAACCAGAGATGGAACCTGTGCCCCCTGTAGTGGAAGCATGGATTCTTAACCTCTGGACCACCAGGGAAGTCCCTGTCTGTGTGTGTTTTGATTTTTGATCCTATTTTTCCAGGGTTGTTGTGGGGTTTTGGTGGGGTTTTTTTCTTATTGTTGTTTTAAGCTGAAATAAGTCTCCTAGACAAAGAACCCAAAACATTAAAATCTTAAAAACCTCTCAGGGATCACCTTCTATAATAAAGTCACACACTTACAGTGAAACCATTTGGTTCAGACAAACCCAGTTCTGGCCTCCACTTGACTGCTTGTTATGTAACATTGAGCATGATAAGTTGATGCTGAACAGAGCACTTTACCCGGAAGATCCAATCTTCACTGCCACTCTTTGAAGTAGGATGTTACCATCTCAGTGTTACTGTCTCAGGTGAGGAGACTGAAGCTTGGGAGAGGTTGTTAACAGACCCCAGGTCACTGGCTCCCCAGAGATGTCCACATTCTAATCCCAGGACCTGTGAGTATGTTACATTGCATGACAAGAGGAAATGGAGGTTGTGTGTGGATTTAAGGTGCTACTCAGCTGACATTGAGAAAGGGAGGTTACTCTGGAGTATCTGAGTGGGCCCAAGATAATCAGAACAGTTCTTAAAAGTGGAATCGAGAGGCAAAGTGGTGTCAGAGTGATCCAGTGAGAGAAGGATTTGTCTGGCCATTGCTGGTTTTGAAGACCAAAGGGACCACAAGCCAAGAAATGCAGGTAGCTTCTGAAGGTAGGAAGGGCAAGGAGATGGATTCTCCCCTGCAACCTCTGGAAGGAGCACTCCCTGCTGGACACCTTGATTTTAGCCCAGTGAGGCCCATTTTTGGACTTCGACCTCCAAACTGTAAGATATTTTTTAAAGCTACTAAATTAGTGGGTAATTTGTTACAGCAGAAACAGCGACTTAATATAGTCACGTCCAGTAAGTGAGGAGTGCGATAGGAACCACGACCACGTCACTCCATCTGCCTCTGCTCTCCTGGGATGAGGCAGGCGGCCTATTATGGCGATTCCCACCTCCAAGGCTTTGCTCATGATCCTGCTTAAAATGCAGTGCCTCACCCTGGTTAGTATCTGCCTTCCTAATTTTTCGGGGCCTAGCTGAAGTCCTGTGGGAGTTGTAGATATTGCCCAGTCAGCGTGACATCTGGTGCTCTGTAGACAGAGTGGAGATTTCTGTCCACCAGCTCCTTTCTTGGAACTCTTGTTGCACTCCTTGACTGTGTCTCCCACTTAGCAACCAATGTTGTTTTCTGATTTTCTCCTAGACTTTAGTGGTATCTTCTTAACTTGTAGTTGGGGACTGGCTCTCCTGACTAGTTGTGTTAGTGGCACGTGTCCTGTGTGACCACGACTCACCTAGTCTCCCCTTCTTACTCTTCAGGGTCCCCATCTGCAGCATAAGGGAGCTTTGCCCTAGTTGCCTCTAAAGGAGACTTCAGCTTGAAAATGTTCTGTCCCGTGGCCTGTTTTTTTTTAGACCTGGCAGCTAAGAATTGTTTTTATTTTTGTAAAGCATGATTAAAAAATAAATAAATAAATAAATAAATAAATATATATATATATATGACACCAATGCTAGACCCTAAGTGCAGCATAAGAGGGGATGGAGGAGGAATTTCTAAGGAGATAATGTTTCTTTAGTGAAGTCTTTCCCTCCCTGAGGCTTTTTTTTTTTAGAAAGAAACTTAGTTGAAATACATACAAGAGATGTATTCAAATTGATCATTTTAATATTATGCTTTGGCTAAATGAGAACAATGGTGCGAGGGTGTTTACGGTCATGTTAGTGTATAGGACAGTTCCTGTTTAGCTCTATAGTTTATGTTCCCCTCAAATGATGAACTTGGGATGATGTTTTTCTTTCCCTCCTTCCTAACTCACAAGTAAAAGGAAAATCACTGCTAAGAAGTTACATGTTTACTTGTAAACATGTCAGACTTTTTTCTACATAATTGCTTTGTGTTTTACATTAAGGATTTTGAGGGAGTTGCCTGGTGGTCTGGTGGTTAGGATTCTGTGCTTTCGTTGCTGTGGGCTGGGTGATTCAGTCTCTGGTTGGGGAATTCAGATCCAGTAAGCCATGCCGCACAGCCAAAAAAAAAAAGAAATTGACAATATAACAAATCTCAGAGTCACATTTCTGCGGGAAAAATGCCAGCCATAGCTATAGTTCATGCACTGAAGACAAACATGTCTATACAGTTGCATTTCTTTGCAGATTTTTTTATTTTGATGAATGCATGTAGCATTGGAAGTGCGTGAAGTCATCATCCAGTGGCTGATGCCAAGTCACTACAGTGGAAATGCTAAGTAACCTTGGAGGGGCTGTTGTTGTCCCTTTTAATACAATCCTATAGTCTTCCTTTTTCTTCCTTGTCCAAAGCCTTGGAAAGAAGAGTGGGAAAGCAGAAGTTAATAAAAATGTCAGAGCATAGAGTAAAATGAGACTTGTTCCTGGCATGGAAGGAACCACAATACAGGTTTTGCCTTTGGGAATGTGACCACCTCTCAGAGTAAAGAATTGAGAGAAATTTTCCCAGGGAGTAAATAACTTCTTAGCCATGTAGGTTAAAACCTACGTGACTTAATCCAGTGGTACTCAGTTTGAAGAATATCAGGGTTTATTTGTTAGCAGTGTTCTGTATCAGTATTTTTCTCGACCTGATGTTCCATTTTGCCCTGAGATCCCTGAGAGGTTAGCTCACGTAGAAGCCTCCTGGAGAGCAGATGGCTGGTCCCGAGGTGAAAATTTCCATTCAGTTCCAGCATGTCTGCTCATTCTTTCAGTGTATCCTTGGGTATCTTACTTTGTAGGGCACCAAATGCTGTTTAATGTAGACCTCTGAGAGAGAATTAATTTCAGAAGCTTGGCTGTTTTTATATCCAGAGTCACAAGGTCTTAATCCCCACCTTTTCCTTTCTGAAGGAGAGAATGGGACACATTCTTAAAAATAACCATTCTCTGCTATTTAGAGAGGTTTTCACGAAAAAACATCTTTGTCTTATGTGTCCTTCCCAGATAACTGTCCATTATTAAGGCTTACTGGCTGCTGGACTTATCTGAGGCTGATCTTCTTCCTGAGTTACATGAATCTTGCTTTTTCGTCATGATCACCTTGGCATAGTTCAGTAGAACTTTAACATGAACCACAGAGAAATTTTAAAATTTTCTAGTGGCTGCCTTAAAATTGAAGAAGAAATAGGTGAAATCAATTGAATAATTTATATTTTATTTAACCCAGTGTATCCCAATTATTAGCATTTCAACATGTAATAAGCATAAAAACTGTTGAGATATTTTACATTTTTTTAACCAAGTCTTGTACATGTAACAGCACACTTCAATTCAGATGCTAGGTGTTCACTGGAAATACTTGATCTGTATTTAGATTTCATACAATTTACAGCTGAAAAAAGTGTTTTACATACCAAATAGTTTTATATTGTTTCATTTTGTGTGTTTTTATTGAAATATAGTTTCTTTACAATATGTTATTAGTTTAACATTACAAACTCATATTTTGAATGTTTTCCTATAACTGAGTTGAGTATCACTTTCAAATTAGATTAAAGTCAAATAAAGTAAAAAATTTAGTCCCTCAATTGCTCATATTTCAAGTGCTCGCTAGCCACACGTGGTTAGTGGCTACCACCTAGGACCATGCACTTAGGACCTAGGCCTCGTTATCCTGGTGTCCTGGGAAAAAGCAATTATATCCTAAGATACTGAGTCACCTGCAGGCACCTCCTTGAGCTAATACTTCAGTGTCTTCCTGGTAGTCTGTTAGTTGGTGAGTGTGAATTGTGTAGCTTTGCTTCTGGCAAGATTTTTATTACTAATTTGAAAGCAGTTAAACATCTATTAATGGAAAATCTGAAAAAAAAATATAAATTGAATCATTTTGCTGTACACCTGAAACTCATACTGGATTATAAATCAACCATACATCAATAAAAAGGGAAACAAAAAACCTTTTGCTAACAAGAGGAACTAATTTTTGTTCTTTTCTGGAATGTTTGAGAATTTTAATATTTTGCCTCACTGAGGTCTTGCCTCAGAATGTTTTCAGTTTACCTTAATACTGAACTGAAGTTTTAATGTTAAAAATTGAATTTAAAGCAATGGTTTTAAGCAATATAAAGCAGTCTGATATTAAAACATGATGCAGTGACCAAAAACAAAAACTCCTGATGCACACCGGAAAGATCACAAGTGAGCCAGATGAGTCTGAGTGGAAACCAGATGGAGTTTCAGATCTTTCCATTCTCAGTGTGTCCTTGGTGGTTGCCAGGAGGTAAATGGTGAAGTGGCGCGTGGAAGGTCAATGAAAGCTCCACCCAGAGGGTGAGGGAAGCAGGGGTAGAGCATTGTGTGAGTGACAGAAAAGAACCCCAACCTCATGAAAGGTAGCAAGGGGTAAACCTGCAGTAAGTGCTGAAAGTAGACAAGATTTCATGGATCAAAGCAAGGCCGTTTGTTCCTCAAAGCACACAAACAGCGAAATACCATGATATATTCGTTCCGCTCATCCCATGTCTCATGGGGAGCCAAGTGGTGGCTGTGTGCCCAGCAGGTTGCCATGTAGCTAAGGGAGACCAAACCAAGGACTCAGTAACTTCTGTAGCAGACAACAGACACAGTCTTCTTGCTGTGGTCACCTTGATGTACTTCGTGTCTGTGTGACCAGCTACAGAAACTCCTCAGTAACTCCTGCTTTCACCCAGATGTTCTTTTAGGATGTCATTACATGTTGCAGTAGTTTTTCTGACACCTTTCCCTGGATGGTTAATAGACTGTAGCTGGCCAGTTACCTGGCTAACAGCATTTATTAAGATTTTATTATTATTATTATTATTGTTATTATTAATTGAATAGGATCATGCCATTGTTGTACCCACTGAAGGGAGAGGGGAGAGCCTTGTACTGCCTTTGTTTTTTATTATTCACTACATTCAGAATCCTCAGTTAAAATGTTAAAGCTTCATTCATTTTGGGACAAAATTATTCATTTTATAATCGACAAAGACCCCTATTGTAGAAAGCCCTGGAGCCCTGCCTGACAGAATGTTCTGGATATGGAGATGAGAAGTGTTATTTTCGTGTGTCATTCTTAACACGGTGAACTTCTCCTGCTAATTCAAGTGCTCCTTATACACAGGAGACTGAACAGATAAACTGCTGCTTCCAGCAAGATTTCCACTATCTGAAGGAACTTTTAAAATGTGTGATTTTTGTAAAGTTTTGAAATTGTAATATGTTTGGTGTGTTAAAATCTGCCCCATGCAGGCGGCTGTCCATTCTTATGAGTGCAGTTAAGCTGGTTTTTGAATGGCCCCTTTCAGCTTTTGAGTCAGGCTGTCACTCCCGATTCCTCTGCTCCAGTAAATCATGTTGGTGACTTTGGCGGACTCTCAAATGAGTTTCCTACTGGCTGCTTCTCCTTCACCCCTCTCTCTATTGGTGGTGGTCTGCCAATATTGAGCCTCCTGCTGGATGGAGGGTGGTGTGTTTGCTCCTACCAGTGCATTTCGCCTCCTGGGTCCTCCTGCTCTTTCTTCCAGCAGCTTTGGAATCTGAACTTACATGTTATGCCACTTTTTTTTTTTTTTTTAATTTCAAATTTGAACCAGTTTTATAGTTGCAGAAATGTTGTGCGGATGGATGGATCCAGAGTTTCCTAATGCCCTACCTTCACCTAGCTTCACCCCAGTGTTAACATGATTTAACCATTTGTGGTGGTGCTTTTGTCAAAACTAAGAAATTAACATTGGTCCAGTGTGAAGGTCTGTAAACCGCAGACCTTATTTGAGTTTTGCCATTGTTTTCAGTAACGTCTGTTTTCTGTTCCAAGATTCGGTCTGGGATCCTGTGTTGCAGCTAATTATTTTTTCTCCTTAGTCTCCTCCTGTAACAGTTCCTCACTCTTTTCTTACTTTCCATGACGTGGACACTTTTGAAAAATACTGGTCGTTTATTTTGTTGCTCAGATTGTTCCGGCTTTGGCCATTAGCATCTTGAGTTGGCATCTGTGTCCTTTGAACAAATTTTCCTCGTTTTATGAGCACTTCTTTCCTGTCTCAGCAAGATGTTTCAGGCTCATCTTGTACTGCTTTTGCCCCAGCTCTGGGATCAGCCTCTTCTCCAAGAAGCCCCGGATTCTTTTTATTAGAGAATGACATTTAGAAACCCAGATCTGGGGCTTCTTGGTATTGAGTGTCATTACTTCTAGGCCCTTTCAGCAGGTGGAGAGCTCAGACATATATGTGTTTATTCCTACGCCCATGCATGCCTCTGTCCTGTATCTATTATCTGTGTCTTAAGTCATAAGTTTATACTAAAAATTGGAAGTTTATTCTAATTTCCTCTGATTCCAGTCTGACACTGCAGAGTTTACTTTAACTTTCCTCTCTCTCTTCATGTGTAACTTCTTTCTCCTTCCCTGAGAAGCCTGGCTCTCGCTGTCTTGACAGTATCCAGTCAAGAAACTGTTTGCAGCTCTTCTCTGGTTCAGTTCTTTGTCCTCACCAGCCACCACCCCCTCACTGAGGTGCGCAGTGTTTGCAGTGCCATCAGGTTTGTCTGTTAGTGCTTGTGTTCCACGTTGGATCCCCACACGGTGGCTGGTGTAATGAGTCTAGGTTTTGATTGTGAAGGCTGTGAAACTTTGCTGTGGTTCTAAGTCTGGAGCTGAGAGGAAGGTTAAGCTGCCTCATTCCCATTCTCTGGCTCCCATTGCCCACCCCACCCCACCCTTTGCCGTCCACCCTGTATATAAGCCTTTCCTGTCGTTTTGGGCTTATTCTTCTTGTGTTTCTTTGGTTCTGTGCCATTTTCAACTCATCAGGTTTGTGTTAGATTGTCCAGCCTGGTGTGAGGGACACAGTCACTCTCGCCTCATCCTCAGTAGTCACTCCTCTTCTGAGAGGAAGAGGCCACCCCTGCTGGAAGGTGGGCTTGTGTGAGTAAGCTAGAAACTTTGTGTGTTTACTTAGATATCACTTGGTAACATTTAAAGTTTTTTTTTTTTTTTTTGGTCTGTAGATAATGATGCAGTGAACATCTCTGCACAGGACACTTTAAAGTGATTTTGACTTATTTTCATAAGATAGAGCTTCCCAGGTGGTGCAGTGGTAAAGAATCCACCTGCCGATGCAGGAGGCACGAGAGACACGGGTTCGATTCCTGGGTCAGGAAGATCCCCTGGAGAAGGAAATGGCAACCCACTCCAGTATTCTTGCCTGGAAAATTCCATGGACAGAGGAGCTTGGCGGACTACAGTCCATGGGGTCACAAAGAGTCAGACATGACTGAACGACCTAGTGTAGCACACAATGTTTAACTGATATTTTACTTAACATCTGCTAGTAAAGCAGAAAGGGGGTAGGAAAAAATGTACCTTTTCCTACATCGTTTTATCCACCCTCTTTTAATACTACATATTTTAGTCAACTTTTAATCACACAAATATTACATTAAATATACTCCTTAGGGGGAAAAAGAAAGCTTCACACATAAGGATCAAGTCCTCTTTGATCTCCAACCCCCAGCACAAAACAGTTTTTATTATCCTTTCAGATTCTGTATATATTTGTAACCATATGTGCCTGTAGGAGAAAACATACTTTGTAAGTGTGAGGCATTTTTCCACATAAAAGGTACACGGTGTCTTTGCTTTTTTACTCACATGTGTCTTAGAAAATCTGTTCAGGCTGTGTAGATTGCCCTGCCCCACTGTTTTCAACATCTGCAGGCAATTCTTTGGTGACTACCCTTGGGTATAACTCTCAGGGCACATGTGTAGGCTTCAAGAAGTGGATGAGGGGCTGCGGGCCGTGTCCGGGTTCCGTCGTGGACAGCACAGCAGATTGCTCCCCCAGGTGGCTGCCAGTCTGCCTTTTCCACCAGCTTTGCAGCAGAGTACTCATTTCTTTACTGGTCATCAATGTCTGGAACTTCCTATGTTTCAAATCTGGGGCATTTTGAATGTGAAAAGTGGCAATTGTGTTTTCATTTGCTTTCCTCCGAAATAGTGAGGTTAAGTGCACAATTAGTCTCTTACATTTCCTTTTCTGTGATTTGCCCATTTTTACCTGTTTTATTTTTCTTACTAATTCATATGAGTTCTTTGTATATGCTAGATTGATTCATGTAACTAACATTTATTGCTCAAGAGATCAATACACATATGCCCAGCTGCTGCTGTAGATGCTGGGGTAAAGAGCAATAAACAAGGATTTAAGAGGAAGTTGGACCAAAGAAAATCTAAATAAATCAGTAGGCTTATGTAAACGTTAGTAAGTGCTATTAAAAGCTTAGAGTAATGGTAAAGAGAAGGCTTGAGTCAGGAGGGAGCCTTGGTGTCCCCTTACAGACCATCCTCTTGAGTGTTTTTGCCTGGAAGCAGGTGGTCAAGAAAGCCTTCTCAGAGAAGGTGGGGTGGGAGCCGAGATCTGAATGATGAGAAGGAACTGGCATGGAAATGTCCAGACAGAGAGAATAGTATGTGCCTGGGCTCTCAGGTGAGGCTTGTGAGTAGGGGAACAGGGACGAAACAGCGCAGGTCTAGTCAGAGGCAGGTACTCGGGAGGAGACGTGCGCTCTGTTTGAGGAGGTGGATTCTTCGCCTCCTCCTTGTCTGTCTAGGCTAGGTGGCCAAAAAGCTTTGCTCCGGGGAAATCTGTGTGTCAAGATTTGATCATTGGGTTTTGTGGTTGTATTAAGGCATAGGCTTTTTCTTTTTAATAAAGGAAAATTTTCTGTTTCAGATTACCTAGGAACAGTACGATTTGGGGTTATCACAAATAAGCATCTTGCGAAACTGGTATCCTTAGTACACTCTGGAAGTGTGTATTTACATAGACATTTCAACACATCACTTGTAAGTATTTTAAAATCACGTTTCTATTAGCGCAGTGGTTCTTAACCTTGTTTAGATCACAGACTTCTTTGAGAACTGGGTAAAATCTGTAGACGCTGTCTCTAGGAGAGTGCATATGGTTTTATATGCAAACTGAGTCCCCTCAGCCCCCTCTAGAGCCTGTGCCCCAGAGCGCTTGGATTTAACAGCTAGAAATTCTGTTTATATTCTTAGATTTTGATGCAGCCTTGTTAGCTTTCCTTCTTGGATGAAATTGCAGAATTGCTGTATTGGAGAAGTGTTCCTCTGGGGCCATGTTCTCAAAGGTTAAGGTTCCATTGGGCGTTATCCTTTGTTCATTTGTTCCATTTATCAAGAGTAGTAACGTGACATGCTTTTCTCCTTTAGCTGATGAGATGGATTTGGAAATTCTTGTCAAGTCACAGTGAGAAACTGGTGGCTTCCCACCCCAGAGCGCCTCGGTTTTCCATTGTTGTCTTTGTTGACTGATTTTATTTGCTTGTTGGTGGACTGGCCCCAACTTAGCTATTTCTGAGCTTCTGACCTGTGTTGTGCTTAGTCCTGTGCTTCTGCTCTGTTTATTGCTACTTCCTCAGTCCCAGCACTGAGTTTATTTTCTTCAGTGTTTTCTCTCTCCGACTTCATTGACAGCGTCAGTGACTTCCAGGTCGAGTGAGGACCCGAACCCCCGTACCCAGTGTGCCCAGCCTTTAAACCCACGCTCCCCTTGGCTCAGTGTACAAGGCTCTTGCCTGCAGAGGGACTGCTGAGGGGCGCCCTCTGTGGCCAGTCTCCCTGGCTTCTGCCTTTCTCTAGTAACCCAGATGGCTTTACTTCTTGCAATTTATATTCCCAAAGTCAAATATATTCCATGTTTTCCAGATAGAAATGTTCATTAAGACAATTAACATTTTTTTCCCAACATCCTGCTCTGGGCATCAAAATCTGACGGTTTCTCCTGCCGCCCGCCCATTCTCCTTGTGCCTCTGTCTTAAGTTTCTTTGGACTTCATCTGCTTCTGCTGTCTATCATTTTACTTCATCCTTCTTTTGTAACATGCTTTACAACCAACATATATCATGTTTATGTATAGTAACGGGTACTGAGAAAGAAATTTAAAATAGATGGCGAAAAGAATATAGGACTTTGAGAAAGATACTGAAAAAGATACTGAATTCATGGTGTCCATTCCATAGTTTTTAAGGGTAGCTCATTGACAGAGCAGCAGAATTCCTTTCAGCAAATGAAATATTAATGGGATACCAGTATTTTTTTTTTTAAAGTAAAAGCAGTGGACATCTTGTTATAAGTCGATTTAAACCTCTGTTTGGGGAAGTATAAAATATCTCATTTTGTGCAACTCTCCAAGCATTTTGGGGGAGTTTTGTTTGAAACCCTGTAATTTATATCATTGGAATTTCAAAAATAATTTTATGTTGACATACTTTGTTAGAGAAAAACAAAGCAAAAAAAAATCTAGGCATATCTCTCCTTAATTCTGTATACATAAAGTATGATCCATGGCCTTGTATACAAGTTCTAGGTCACTCAGAGTTTCATGCAAATATTTGTTGAGTTCCTGCTCTGTGCCAGGTATTCTAGTCCCTGGGGCGGGGGATGGGGGTGGGTGGGGAGACAGGTAAGCAAGACAGATACAAACTTCTGCCCTAACAGAGAGTCCCCAAGGACAAGGGAAACATGATTTTCCCAAGGATAAAATGACCCCCGACTCCATCATTTCTCTTCACTTTACGCAGGAAGGTAGAGGTCACTTGCCAGCAGCAGGCAGGGAAACTTATTTGTTGATAGATAAACAAACTCATCTTTTCTGCCTAAAGGGGAAGAGATGAATCACATGATCTGAAAGTCACCTCTCACAGAAGCTTTTGCTTTCCAAGCCACTTGTGAGGAAGTGCCCTGTCTGGAGAGGCGGAGCCAGAGTGCAGCCGCCCAGGCCGGGGCAGGTGGTGTGGCTGCTCTGAGCCTCATTTTCCTCACCTGTGAAGAGAGGGCTGAGGCCGGGCGGGGGTGGTGCTGTGATCCTGCCTCGCCTCTTATGTCTGTGCGTTTGTCCTTCCCAGGTCTTTCCCAGGGAGGTCATCAACTACACCGCCGAGAACATCTATAAGTGGGCCTTAGAAAACCGAGAGATGCTCCTCCGATGGCTGCGGCCGCACGGCGGCAAGAGTCTCCTGCTGAACAATGAGCTGAAGAAAGGACCAGCACTTTTTGTATTCATACCTTTTAATCCCTTAGCCGAGAGTCACCCTTTAATAGATGAGGTAAGAGCCACAGTGGGAGGAGGCGTCTCAGAAGTAACAGGCGAACCTCGTTGACTTAGAGGCTTTTCTCGTTCCACGATGAGTGGTTTCCCTTACTTGCTGAGAGGCTGCTGCGTTTCGTGGTGTCACTCCTTCCTGTAAGTGGGCAGGAGAGCCTGTGCCTTCTTGGTTGGGACCCACCGTGGCCTCTCTGGCTGTATTATTTACAGCGTCTCAGGTCTGGGTGAGGCGGAACAGACAGGGCGGTCAAACCAGGCCTCTCTGGAGACGGGCCAGGTTCCCTCTTCCTGCCGCGACTGATGTTCGGGAGAGGTGTGGAGGGGGTGGACAGCACAGGCGGGGTTTACTGTGGCCTTGGGGGTGCTGTCATCACAGGCATTTAGCCGGGCTGGCGGCCCTGACCACACTCAGTCCAGCAGTGGTAGGGTGACCTTGGGATCCCGTGTTTTCCAAACCCTTCTGTGGCTCACAGAGCCGATCGTCATCAGAAGGCAGCCCCTCCCGCCTGCCTCTTCTGAGTGTGTTGCCTGTCTCTGGGTGTGAGTTTATTTTATGTATGGATCATTCGGAGGCATTTAGAGCAGTAACAATCAGCAGAGAGCGCCTGGTATTGCTCAATTGGGTTTACTGGAGGTTTAATTTTTTCCTTCCCTCCAGGATCCCTTAATTGGCCAAAACCAATTTCAGAGAGTCCATGAGCCACTGGCCAGGCTCACCAGATGCTGCTTCTCCTGGGCCCTCAGGAGCCTTCCTGAGGGAACAGGGAGGCAGGACCCTTGCCAGGCCAGGCCCCTCCCATGGCTACTCTGGAGCCTCTTTGTTGACATGATTCATCCCTGCTGGGGGCCTTCTGAGTGGACGCTGCTCCTGTGGCTTAGAGGAGGGAAGTGAAATGGCTCTGTCGATTCTCTGATTAGGGAGGACTTGAAGTAATAAGACTTCATTTCTTTGGAAAATCTTCACTACACAGTTATTTTATGAACTAAGACACTCTTACTTTACTAAGATGCTCTAGTATTAAGAGTTCTTTAAGTTGTTTGTAGTAAATGTGGGGTTTTCATCCAGCCATCCCCTGGTATCCATATACCAAACTCCAAACATGCTCAAGTTCTCCATTGTGAAATGGCATAGCATTTACATATAACCTATGCATGTCCTCCTGTATATTTTAAATCATCTCTAAGATTACTTATAATACTTATACCTAATACTGTATAAGTGACGGTGTTAGTTGCTCAGTCGTGTCTGACTCTTTGCGACCCCTTGAACCATAGTCTGCCAGGCTCCTCTGTCCTGGGGATTTCTCAGGTAAGAATACCGGGGTAGGTTGCCATGCCTTCCTCCAGGGGATCTTTCCAACCCTGGGATCGAACCCCCATCTTGTACGTCTCAATACCATTATAAACGCTATGTAAATAGTTGCCTGTGTGCAGCAAACTCAAACTTTGTTTTCTGAAATTTTTTTCCCCTCAATATTTTTGACCCATGTTGTTTGAATTGCAGATACAGGATATGAAGGGCTGACTGTACTTGAATTTTTGTGGGTTTGGCGGGGGACTGGGGGTGGTGATCTGTTATGTCTTTGAATATAAAGCAGTACCAAGATGAGGCAAGAGGGCAGCTGGGCGCTTTATTAATCACATAGGCTTGAACTTTGCAGTATAATGTGCTGTTGGAGCCTTACCCTTTAAGAAGGGCTGAGATGTTCTTGTGTGTGCATGTGTATGTGGGAGGGGGGACCAAAACACTGGTTTTATCATCTAAAGTAACCTTTTTTATGCCCAGGAACTATTCGAACAATTTGTTTTTCTGAACAAACACATGTGTCTTAAATTAACTCTGTCCATAAGTACATGTGTTATAAAATATGGGTTTTCTTTTAAATTGGAAAAGCACGTACTAAATGGTTTTTACACACACGCACACACACATGCACCCTCTTTAATGAAACAGAATCCTGAATGACTTAACACCCTTTAACTAACCGTGGCGGGATTTGACTTACGTTAGCACAGTTTTAGGCAGTATGAGTGCCTCTGGATTAGAATGACTTGCTGGTCTTTTGCATTAAACTGGGGCGGTGTTGGGTGGTGAAAGGTTCTGAGTTTGGAAATGGAAGAGTCCTAGAATGGAACTTGAATCTAAATGGCTAACACTGATCTCAGGGTGAAGCGGATCATCTCACCAAGAAGTGGGAGTGTGTACATTCCCCTGAGATGCCTTCCGTTCACCATGTGTTTGTCGAGCCTTTGGTATGTGCCTGGCTCAGGGCAAGGCTCGGGGGCACAGCAGGATAAATCAAGCCCAGTCCTGTCTGCGAGGATCCCTGAGCCTATGGGGAAGAGGGGTGTCTCGACAGACAGTTGTGAGGCTCTCTGGGAAGGACTTCTGGGACCTTAAAGATGCGGAACCTGCCTCTCCCCAGGTTGGGGTGGAGTTGCCTTTACTGGTGTAGGGTCTTGGGGAGAGTGTTGAGGTTTGTCAGGTGGAGGAGGCCCCGACCCAGCCCGCTGTAAAGATGATGGGGCAACCAGAAAGGCAGACTTGGGTCAGACTGTGTTTGGTTTTCCCCTCCAGATAAGGGAAGCCATTGACTGTCGTTTGGCAGAGGAGCCTCATGCTTTGGGTGGTATTTTTAAAAATAAGGGGTGGCAGTGTGGAGGCTCAGTGGGTGGGGGGAGAAAATGGTGGCCTGTGAGGAGGGAGGCCTAGTCGAAGGCAGTGGCCGTGAGGATGCAAAAGAGACGCTGCCCAAGTCAGTGCTGGCTGGACTGGAGGTGGGGGTGATGCGGAGGAGGAATTCAGGGCTGGCTGATGTTTCTGGTTTGAATGTGCTGTTTTCCAGAGAGGGTGGTGCAGGAGCAGGAAGGCAAAATGGAGGAGTATGGTGTGGAACAGGTTGAATTTGTGGGCTCCTCTGGTGCATGAATTTATTTGGAAACACAGATGCCGTGAAATAGTTGATCTACTCGTTAGGTGTTTGGCAAGTTTTTTTAGGCTAGGCTGTTATATTTAAGAGGAAGAATGAAGACCTCCTCTGGAGGAGTCTAAGGATGTAAAGGAAAGTGACTCAGCTGGGGGTTCAGACTTAGATTCTGTCCCTGGTTTTTCGACGACCCGGATGTGTATTGTGGGGTGAGCGGCTTCATCCTGTCACGTGATAGGCTAAGATATCTCCCTCTAAGACCCCTTCTGTCTCCACAAACAGGTGGTTCAGTATTTGTTAACAGAGTGACATGATCTGAAATGTGACCCAGACCTCTCTATTAATAGCTCTAGGTGTGACAGCTTCCTGTTTATTGCTATTTCCGGCCAGGGCTCTTCCTTCTGAATCAGACAGGATGCTCTCTAGGCCTGTGAGCCCCCGGGTCAGTCCCTCGGTCCCCTAGCCCCTCTCACAAGCTCCGCCCTGTGTTTCAGATCACCGAAGTGGCCTTGGAGTACAACAACTGTCACGGGGACCAGGTGGTGGAGCGGCTCCTCCAGCACCTGCGACGAGTGGACGCCCCGGCGTTCAAGTCCCTGGCACCTGAGCCCCCAGCCCGGCTACCGGACCCGCCACTGATAACGGCGTCACCCTGCTGCAACACGGTGGTGCTGCCACGGTGGCACTCCATCTCCAGAACCCACAATGTGTGTGAACTGTGTGTCAACCAGACAGCCGGCGGCCTCAGGCCGAGCTCGGTCAGCGTGCCCCAGTGCAGCTTCTTCGAGATGGCAGCAGCTCTGGATTCTTTCTACCTCAAGGAGCAGACCTTTTATCATGTGGCATCAGACAGCATAGAATGCAGCAATTTTCTAAGTTTCTACAGCCCTTTCAGCTACTACACTGCATGTTGCAGGACCATAAACAGGGGCGTAGCAGGCTTCATTGATTCTGAACAAGGTATCTTTGAAACCCCGCCCATTGCATTTTCTTCCCTGGAGAAGAAGTGCGAGGTTGAGAGCCTGGACTCTGTTCCTCACATTGAGGAGAACAGGTATCTCTTTCCTGAACTGGAGGCAAACAGCTCCAGCTTCACAGGCCTGAGCTGCAGAACCAACAAGACCCTAAACATCTACCTTCTGGATTCCAATCTGTTCTGGTTGTACGCGGAGAGGCTGGGTGCTCCGAGCGCCGCTCGGGTGAAGGAGTTTGCCACAATTGTTGATGTGAAGGAAGAGTCCCACTATATCTTGGATCCAAAGCAGGCTCTTATGAAGTTCACCCTAGGTACCGTGGGCCATTTCCTTCCCCAAGCCTAACGCTTTGCTTAACTTTCCATAGGCAACTGTTATTTAGGGATCTCATGACGGTTGGCTCTTACTAGCTCATTTAAAATCTTCACACTGCAGTTGTAATTTTAAAAGAAGCTAATTTTGTCCATTAAATGAAACAGAAACTTCCTAACTCCAAATTCTGGATAAGTTGGTCACTTAGCCCTTGGGGGCTTAGAGTCCAGTGTCCCAGATTGGCAGTGCCTGCTACATTTCCAAGGTGGGAACCTGGCCACAGTGACGGACAAGGTGGTGCTGAGTGGGTCTGGTAGTAACTCCCCTGGGGCTGATGAGCAGCCCTGGCAGGAGCTTCACAGAAAGCAGTGGAGTGATAGAACCACCTGGCCCCCTTTTTGCAGGTTTAACTACATATTAGGGCCACCAGACCTAATTCGTTCTGCTGCTCTTTTTTAGCAGGTTGAGGAATACTGCTGTGACCTTGGGTGCCTAGATGGTAACAAGCAAGTGTCAAGTGCAATAAACAAGTGTCAGATTGCAAACCAGCAAGACCCACTTTGGGGGCAGGGCTGGGAAGGGGGTGAATCATCATTATGGGAAAGCACCTTGAGCTTGCCCTTAGAGCCTGGCAGCAGCAGTGACCCAGCCCACATGTCCTGTTCCCAGGGCTTCGCTGACATCCTTGATGTGCACACAAGGAAGTGCAAATTCAAAAGCTGTGTTAGTTCAGCCTCGTTGGAACCATGGGGGAAAGTCGGCGTTTGCCAAGTGGAGACGAGGAATGTGGTGGTGGGGGGCAGCCTTTCGTTTTCAAGTTTTGGAGAGCATAAAAGTAAGAAGAAACTCAAAATCCCTAAATATTAGTCACTTTAAGTGCTGTCTTTTAAGTCCAAATGAAGCTTGTTTCCAACATTAGACACGTTTGAAAAGGCTTATGTAAATGGTGATTTATTTTTCCTACATCAAATTATATTCTAAAACATGAAGCCTCCTGAGTGTGTAGAGGAACCCCGTGAATAGTCACTTAATGAAGTGCGTCCACTTTTGATATCACACCTTGTTCATCATTCATGTTGCCTGAAGTTACATGGTGTACTGGGTTTTCTTAAAATGAAACAAGCCTGTATTTTTAAAGGAAGCGTTGATTGGATTTTCCTGCCTCCTGTGCTGATAGTCAAGCATTTAGTGAGCTCATGATGGGCGCACCCTGAATTTAAGGGTGATCTAAAAGAAGCTGTCTTCTGATTTCTTTTCATCTTCTGTATCTACTCTGAAATATCTTGTTCTGTTGTTCTCTGTCCTGTGATTGGTGACAAAATTTGTCAAAGTCCTCATACAAAAACATCCACCGTGTTGTTTTGGAGAGGTGACTCTCAAGTCAGCCGTCTCTGGGGCAGTTTCAGAATTCAGCCCTCATTCAAATTAGTGAACAGTTCTGGGTTTTATGTTTCAAAAAACCAACTAAATGTCATTCAGATGTTGGTGACTGATTCTCTTTAGTATTCACTCAACCTTCTTCCCTTCCTCCTTCCTCCACGGAGCATGTCATTGTTCACTAGGACCTCAGAATGGAGAGAGAAGAAAAAAAAAAAAAGAAATGAAACTCGATTAGTGCTGCTTCAGATGAAACAAAGGAATCTGAAGACATAGTTCTTGGTGGGGAGGGTAAAACTGTTGGTTCAAGTTAGGATTTTGGATTATTTATGGGTCTTATGCTGTTTTCCCACTAAATATAGTTGTTTATTTCACTTAACCTTTTAATTAAAGAAGAAACTTGAGGAACTCTAGTAAAGGAAACACAAACCATAGCTCCTCACCCTCAGATGAATGAGTGTTTGAACACCTCCCAAATTACAGTAGCTCGTGCAGTTAACTGCATCAGTAGTTAGGCTTAAAGGTCCTGGTATTGTAGGTTGAAATCTCAATGGTGACTCGTTGATGACTTACCCAGTCTCTGGTGTCTTGTGGACCAGTGTTAGAAAAAAAAGAGCATCGAATTCCTAGCCTGTGCACGGTAGACCATGGAACTCTTGAGCGGTGCTTTGTTAGCTAAAGTGCTGTCTGCTGAGTTACTACAGCCAATGCAACCCCACTGTCCCCTCCTGCATGGATTTTGTTCAGAGTTCTGCCTGTACATAAAGTGTTAAAAATGTGGGCCTGTGAAGCCAGCCCACTTTTTAAAGTGTAGAGTTTAAAGTGGGCCAGCTACTCTCCTTGTACCAAGAGAAGAGCTGATCTCATTTTCTCTTTATTTTTAGAGTCTTTCATTCAAAACTTCAGTGTTCTCTACAGTCCCCTGAAAAGGCATCTTATTGGAAGTGACTCTACCCAGTTCACTTCTCAGCGTTTAATCACTGAAGTGACGACTGATACCTTCTGGGAAGTAGTCCTTCAGAAACAGGTATGGAATCGAGCGAGGCAGAAATCAAGCCATCTGTCCCTATTAAAATAATTTCCAAAGCTGCAGTCATGTGTGGAGCAATTGGTGCTGATGTTCAAAAGACTGACCACATGACAGCCTTACTGCAGAACGTGCATGAATTACATGGTGCTTTTGTGATTGCAAAGCATCCTTAAAAAAGCACATAGTTGAAAACACCAAAAGATCAGGGACTTCCCTGGTGGTCCAGTGGCTAAGACTCAGCTCCCAGTGCAGCAGGCCTGGGTTCCATCCCTCGTCAGGGAACTGGATCCCGTATGTCACAACTAAGAGACCCAGTGCAGCCAAATAAATAAATATTTTTTAGAAATACCCAAAGATCAGGTTCTTACTGTACTTTGTGCATGAGCAGCATTTATGGAATGCCTGCCGGGCCCTAAGGACAGTGAGGACCCCAGAAGCCCAGTAACAGCCAACTTCTTCCCACAGGACGTGTTGCTACTTTACTACGCACAGTGGTGTGGCTTCTGTCCAGCCCTCAATCATGTCTTCATCCAGCTAGCTCGGCTCCTGCCCTCAGACACGTTCACTGTGGCGAGGTAAGGAAGCCCGTGCTGCAGCGCACTGGGCTGGGTGCCTGTCATTGCTCTTCCTTCCAGCTTAGCCACGTGGCTTGCAAGGGTCTGCCAGTTTTCTGTGGACTTGGGCAAGACAGAGTTGATTGTCAGTTGGAAGCTGTGAGCAAAACCTCATTGGCGCCAGAGTCTTCCTGGTGAATATTGAGTGTTCCTTGCGTGATGTTGAGTGTGTTCAGCCCTGATCAAATTCATCGGAGCATGAGGGTGTTTCTGTGGGAGCAATGCTGACCTGTTTGCTTAGACAGCCCCCCAAGTGGCCAGCTTTCTGGAATATACATCACTGGGGCCTTGGCCCAGCAAAAGGGGGTCAGTCTCTGACACACTGTCAACCAGCCCTGGGACCTGGAGCGAATCTCTCCAGCAGGCCTTGTTTCCCTCCTCATTCCTAAAAGGAAGAGGAAAATTTTAAATCACTGTTTTGTAAGAACAATGCTCAAAGAGTTTTTGGATGAGGTAGTAGGCAGTTTGGAGGGAAAATTATTTAAATTTAAGCTATATCTTCTTTCTCCCTCCTCCCCAAGAAAACCGCTTCAGATAGGTAGAATTAAATATAAATCAAATCAGAGAAAATGACAGAAAATAGAATATTGAATTTGCTGGTTGCTTTGAGAGGTGGAAACTTGCCAAATAGTGAAAGATGAACAGATTTCACTAGGAAAATGTGCAATGAAAATACAGAAAACCGACTTAAAAAAGGACAGTAGCTGTATTTTCCAGCACGTATGTCTTTCCTTTTGTGTATGCTGTAAATAATGATTTAGAGCCACACTTGAGGAGTTACTGTGCTGTGAGACTTTTATGTAGACACGTTATCTGACTTAATCCTTAGGACAGTCAGTGGAACAGGTGTGATCACCACTCTCTTTTTACTGAGGACGAATCTGAGACACAGAAATATCAGGCAGCTTGCCCAGAGTCAAGCAACCTGTAAATAAGGGATCAGGATTCAGAATCAGGCCTTCATACTCCAGACCCTGAGAAATTAAAGTGGTTTAAGAAAACTGCTGAGAGCAAAATATGGTTTGTACGTATAGTGGAATATTATTCAGCCTTAAAAATTTTAGGAAGGACGTTCTGTAACACGGGTGCACCTTGAGGATGTTCATGCTAAGTGAAACGAGACACAGAAGGACAAACACTGTGCGGCGGTTTCCCTTGTGCGAGGCCCCTGGAGTAGCCAGAGTCATAGAGGTAGAAAGCAGAATGGTGGTTACTGAGGGGTTCGGGGAGAACGGGAGTGGTTGTCGAGTGGGGTCAGTTCCTGTTTACACAGCGTTATGAAAGCACTGTGTACTTAGAAATGGTTAAGATGGTACATTTTGTGTTATGTATATTTTACCACAGAGGAAGTGGGGGATGGAGGGAGAAACAGCTGAGAAGGACTGCGGTGTGAAAGAAAGGTCACAAAACAGACTTTCCACCTAAGAGGAGAGAGTGAATAAACAAGTAGGGAAATGATAATCTAGTAAATGTAAATTAAAACAATAGCAAAATGTCATTTACGTTTATTAATGAATGCTCTTGAGTGGTAGAATCTTTTTTTGTTTGTTTGTTTTTGTTTTGGCCACATCATGTGGCTTTCAGGTCCCGACCAGGAATCAAACCCAGTGAAAACCCAGAGTCCTAACCACTGGACCGCCAGGGAATTCCCATTGGTAGGATCTTATGTTGATAAAATCAAATGAAATTGGCACAGTCAGAT
The DNA here is from genome assembly GCF_054371585.1 of Giraffa tippelskirchi. NCBI lineage: Eukaryota > Metazoa > Chordata > Mammalia > Artiodactyla > Giraffidae > Giraffa > Giraffa tippelskirchi. The sequence goes on from NC_137287.1 coordinate 31,014,018, forward strand.
GTAGCTAATAGAGAAAGTAAACTGGCATAAGCTTTTTGGAAAACATTTTAGCACCATTTGTAAGAAGTCACAAAAATGGTTATATACTTTTGACCCAGTTAATTTCACTTTGGGGAATTAAGGAAATGGGACTCCCAGAGAAGCATGTGCTCATCATTGCAGTGTTATTTATATCTGACAGGAGAAAAATGGTTACATAAATTATGGTTGAGCATTTGATAGGATTTTTACCCCTTCATTAGAACAATGCTTTTCATACAGTTAATTTTGAAAAGAATAGAATGTGAAATATGACTACTGCTCTTCACAGTATGTAGGCACAGACACCAGAACTTGAATGAGAATGGCAGAAAGGAGGTCCTGATAAGCCCAGTGGGATTCTGAGGGGACGTTTACAAATATATTTTTTTGATTTTACAGTTTAGTTTTTCTTTGAAGTAAAAAATTAGGAGAAAAAGCATTTGATTATAAACCACTTGCTTAAAAAATAGGACTGATGTTCTCTGTAGCCTTTCACAGGGGGAGGCGGGAGTGCTGTTTTGTTAGTGAAGCTATTAAAAACCATTATGATTTGGTTATGTCATTTTTTTTTTAAGTGAATTTCATCCTTCTGGACAAATGCATGGCACTGATTCCTCCCGCTCCCAATTATACATTCTGAAAACTTCTGTTGAGTTAATGATTCAGAACATTTCCATCCTTTGGCCTAGATGGCCTTCCTCGGTCCGCTTCCTCTTGCTGCTGCTGCTGCTGCTGCTGCTAAGTCGCTTCAGTCGTGTCCGACTCTGTGCGACCCCATAGACGGCAGCCCACCAGGCTCCGCCGTCCCTGGGATTCTCCAGGCAAGAATACTGGAGTGGGTTGCCATTTCCTTCTCTAGTGCATGAAAGGGAAAAGTGAAAGTGAAGTCGCTCAGTTGTGTCCGACTCTAAGCGACCCCAGGGACTACAGCCTACCAGGCTCCTCCGTCCATGGGATTTTCCAGGCAAGAGTACTGGAGTGGGGTGCCACTTCCTCTTCCTAGGATGTTCTTTTTGCTTCAGCTGAGCAGTCCTGGGGGCGAGTGGGGAGGCCCTCCTGCAGGTCCAGCTCAGTGCTGGCTGAAGAGGTGCCTCCACCTAGTTGAGCAGAAAGCAAGTGCACAGGTTGGGTAATTTAGCCCAGATGTCATTTCCTGTATTAGAAAATTAATCTAAAATCTGCTAAGAAAATACAACTTTTTTGGTCTCTGTCTAGACTTACAAAATATAGAGTATTATCTTTCGTTCCCAGTTTTGTTACATTTTCAGAGGCATGATGTATTTTGCACAATGATTTCCTTTTACCAGAGCTGATTCATGGGTTAAAGTACTTGCCCATATTCTGTCAGTTAGGTGGACTACCTGTCAGGTGTTAGTGAGACTTTTTTATATTTTTTGGAATTCACTTTTACTTTCAACACATTGTTACATTTCAGGACTTCCCTGCTGGTCCAGTGGTTTAGACTTCACCTTCCAATGCAGGGGGTGCAGGTTTGATCCTTGGTCGGAGAGCTAGGCTTCTACATGCCTCCTGGCCAAAAAACCAAAACATGAAACAGAAGCAATATCGTAACAAATTCAATAAGAGACTTAAAAATTGTCCACATCAAAGGGAAAAAAAAAAACAAAACCCCACTACATTTCCCAGTGAGTCAGATGAGCAGTTGCCTGTCCTGGGAGTCTCGGTGTTTCTCACACGCGCTGTGCCTGCCAGTGGTGTGCTCACTGCCAGGACCCAGTCCGTGTGGCGTACGTGGTGCTCCCGGTTCTTAAGTTATTTGAGAAAATGCTTTCAGGTTCCAGGTTGGAGTTTCTTGGGCTACTCTTTTACGTTTTCTGTTCTTTCCCTTTGCCAGGATCGATGTGTCTCAGAATGATCTTCCTTGGGAATTCATGGTTGATCGTCTTCCTACTGTCTTATTTTTTCCCTGTAACAGGTAATGCTGATTTTTTTTTTTTTTCCCAGCATTTGGGCAGATGGGATTCTTTTGCCGAAAATAAAATGAGTTTGAGGTAATTTACAGAAGTGAAATGCAAATCGTTATGTATTACTAAAATATTTATAATAAAATGCATTGTTTGACACATGTACCACTAGGGACCAAGGGGAAAGGGGCTTTGGTGTCACGGTGTCAGGGGTGGTGGTTTTAATAGATGTGCCCCTCCCGGAGTGTGTTTTACACAAGCATGAATCTGGCCGCTGGAACTCGTTCACCTTCTTGGCCTTAGGAGCACAGTGAGTGCTGAGACTGACAGCAAAGAGCCCCAGGTTCAAGTGGGCAAAGGAGGAGCTCGTGGCTGGGCTCTCGGGGACTCAGGCCCGACTTGCCCGCTTCCACGTGAGTCATTCATTTCTCATTGAGCCCTGCGGATGGCTTCCTTGGCTCCCTGGTGCAGGGAGGAAAGAGGCTCTCCTGCCCGCTGCACCCCCATTCTAGGGCTCACAGAGCCTTCTCCCCATGAATGTCACTTCAAGGGCTGTCACCTTGATCTCTTCACATTTGTCTAAGGGCGCCCCAAGGTCAGCCATCAGGGCACCCTCCCTGAGAGCCCAGCCAGCAGGGATGGGCCGTTAGGTAAGCAAAAGGACGCCGACCTGGCGGTCAGCGAACATGAATCCGGATGTTTTGGTGGAAGGGAAATTAACTCTTGGCCTTTTAAAGGCTGACAAGCCAAATGTTCTCTTTGTATAAATTCCTTTTTGTTTTTAAAAGGATGGGTCCTCAGAGACCCAGTCACATGGCTTTGACAATATCTTCTCAGGGAAAAGCACTCGCAGGATGAGTTTAGTAATGCTCTCTAACTCACGTGTTTTATTCTCCGGCGTTCGCTTTTACTGTTTATTGCAGCCACTGTCGTGCTTCGCGTGTTTCTCTAAGGAGAGTGCTTCCTTCATGTGTACTGATTCATTTCCTTGGTTTTTCCTCTCTATCTCAAAGAATTTTTGCTGGAACACTTCCTGTGGTAGTAGGGTCTTGTCAGATCACGCACTAAAAACAGAGCGTGACTCACCCCGTTCCACCACTGTGTGGTGATGAGCCTTTTTCTTTCTAAGAAGCATCTCAAGTGCCACACAGTCCAGGAAGCATGGACAATGATACAAGCAATTTCACCTTGTGTGGGACAGAGGTGGGTGTGAAGTTTAACACCTCATTTTTCAAATTTCAAGCCTAGTTTGAAAAAGCGGTGAAGTCATAACCCCCAGTACACGCCTTTGCACGAAGGCACTCCCAGCAGCTAGATGGTTTCGTGTTTGGGTTGCTCTTTTCGCTCTGAGGCCACCCAAGGGAGTCGCACATGCCCTGCAAGAAGGGTGCTGCAGCCCCTTCTTGTTTCCCTGAATTGAAAAGTCAAGGAAGTAAATACTGAATAGAGAAGACTGTCCAGTTCTAGTTTAACAGAGAGAGCTTGAGAACCAAAGTCTTACTGCCCTGGAATGGAAACTTTCTTTTTTATAAAATATTTATTTATTTACGTTTGGCTGTGCTGGGTCTTCGGTGATGCATGTGGGTTTTCTCTAGTTGCAGCTAGCAGGGGCTACTCTAGTTGAAGAGCGTGGGCTTCTCGTTGCGGTGGCTTCTTCTGTGGCAGAGCATGGGCTCTAGGGCATGTGGGCTCGGTAGTTGGCGTTCCCTGGCTCTAGAGCACAGGCTCAGTAGTTGTGGCGCTCAGGCCCAGCTGCTTCACGGCGTGTGGGATCTTCCTGGATCAGGGATCAAACCCGTGTGCCCTGCATTGGCAAATGGGTTCTTTACCACTGAGCCACCAGGGCAGCCCTGGAACAGAATTTTTTTCTTATTTCCTAAAAAGAAATGGTAATCAGAAGTGAATAAGCTCATTACTAGCTGGTCCAAAGTGAGTGTTCAGTTTACTCAGAAGGTAGATGGGCAGAGAGCTGACGGCTCACAGAAAAGGACGTGAAGAGACTGATATCATGCAGTAAGACCTTTCTCACAGTCACATGCTTATGTTATCTTTCGTGAAGAGAATGGAAAAGTGCATATGCATTTTGGTAAAATATAAATTTACACATGCACTGGGTTAAAATGTGTGCGGAGGGGAAGGTATCAAGGGGTTGATGGCGATGGCTTTGCAGGAGTGAGGCTTACAAGTGGTCTGGTGAATGCCTCTTGTGTGCTTTTTACACCTTTTGCAGATTGCCCTCAATGAGCACGTTGGATTTAATCATCATGAAAGTGAAACCGTAGGAGAGAGCTTGTCCTTTGCCACAGCGTGCAACCTGGGCCGCCTCCTTCTCCTGCAGGGCCACGTTCCCACTCAGGGGCATCTCAGAGCCACTCTTGTTCCACCATGTCTTCTGTGTGACGTTTCACAAGGCAGGTGCTCTGGCCTGGCCCTGGACCAGCACATTAGAAATAGGAGGGGGTTCCCTCTAGCATGGCCCCTGGGGAAGGACCTCGCTTCTTTAGAGGAGCAGCCCACCCTCCTTCTGTATTATAGCCCATTGGCCAATTTGCATTTGGCCTTTTATTACGTGCTAGAGGTGCATATGCATGCTCTTGGTGAACTTCCAGGAGAGTCAGATAAACAGTGGGACCTTTACCACCACTCCTGCAGAACGATTACCATTTGGGAAGCAACTTGTTGATGCTCTGGGTCCTTGCTGCTTAAGGAGTTTGAAAGTATTTTAGCACACCCTTCAGGTAGGTTCATGGAGATTGCTCCAGACACTGAAAAACAGCATGCTTACCAGTGTCATTTTCTGTCCTGTGTCCCCAGATACACCCACTAAGCTCTTTGCTGGGGATGGTTCACATTTGCTGTGTCCTGGAAGACCAGGTTGTGCTGCAGAGCTTGGGGGCAGATGCAACCTCTGCTTGCCCGTCCTCACCCACTCTTCACAGGGGCCACGGTGTTCTCAGTTGTCAATTGAATGGCTGGGAGGCCCCACTTGGAGAAAGCTTACATGTTAAGGAAACTATGCTTTAAAGGAAGACATGGTTATGTGCTTACCCCCAAAGTTTTAAAAAAATTATTCCATTTACCTGAAATTTTCCATAAACATATAAAATGGGGCATATCTGGTTTTAATTTCCCTGTGATTTTTCTTCCATAGGGAAAGGGCTACCCTTTGATAGAATACCTTTTGTCTTTTCTTAGGGCAGGGCAACCTTCATTCTTCAGAGCCCCTCAGTCTGTTTGTCAAGGGTGGGGCTCCAGTAACACCTTCCCCATTGTGACAGTAAAATGTATCTCCAGGTGTTGCCCGGTGTCCAAAGGGTTGGGGATAGTCACTCCAGTTGAGAACTCTTGCTCAGATAATGTGTAATAAATGCTTGCTGAAGAGTCAGGCTGAGTGTTGGAGGTTTTCCCCATCTCAACAAGCATTGCTGATGGCCACAAGAATGATATGGTGGTGATCTGGCCCCAGGACACTCTTAATGACACACCACTGGCTTTAGGCCTGGGAGCTCTTATCTTTCCAGGAAGGTTGTGAACAGAGTCCGAGCTCTTTGTCCTCATAGGCAGACACACCTTTGAGATAAACCACTTTAATTACAGAACCAGCACAGGGGACATCCTCAGCTATGTAGAACATTTTTTTCCAGATGACATTTTCCATGCGGACTTCCTTTTGGTAGGAAATAGCAGCTTGACCTTCGCCGGCAGCCTGGTTTTGGACTAAGAACGGTGGCGCGGCTCTCTGATCTTTGATTCCTTCCCCCTTTCTCCCCAGAAAGGACCTAAGTGTGAAATACCCTGAAGACCTTCCCATCACCCTTCCCAACCTGCTGCGGTTCATCCTGCATCACTCAGACCCTGCTTCCACCCCCTGGAACCTGGCTGGCCCGCCCACCGCAGAGTGTCTTCAGAGCGAGGCGGTCCTGCAGCAGGGGCACATTGCCCACTTGGAGAGAGAGATCCGGAAGCTGCGGGCAGAGATTGGTGCCCTGCAGCGGGCGCAGGTGCAGGTGGAGGCCCGGCTCGCCAGCGCACGCAGGGATGAGCACCGGCTGCTCCGGCAGCAGCACACACTGGAGCGGCAGCATGACCTGCTGCGGCTGCACAGCGAGCAGCTGCGGGCCCTGTACGAGCATAAGACCCAGGAGCTCGACGAGGTGGCCCGCAAGCTCCAGGAGCTGGCCGACGCCTCAGAGACCCTCCTCACTGAGAACACGTGGCTCAAGATCCTGGTGGCCACCATGGAGCGGAAGCTGGAGGGCAGGGACAGGGTGGACGACCACGTGCCCCCGAGCAAGGCGCGCTCAGAGCACCCCGAGCCCCCGGGCGCCCCCCGGCTACCCGCCAGCAGCCCCCCGCCTGCCAATGTCACTTCCACGCTGGCCTCTGAGAGGAGCCCCGAGAATCGGACAGACTGACTTTGGAAAATGACATGAAGAAATCAAAGGAGAAAACTGTACATTGGGAATATATTTATGCAAATTTTATTGAAATTTATTGTAAATAAAGATTTTCTCAGTGGTCTAGAAAATCAACTTGAATGTCATTCAGCTTTTATTGAATAGGGGTGACATCCCCTCCACTTATTGCACAAACTTGGTAGCTTTGAGACAAAAACAGTAGCACAGTCCATGTGAAGGTTCGTCAGAAAAGTTAGTCCCTGTTTCAGTGGCTCAGTCGGAGTTCCCTCCCCATCCCCCTCCTGTTGCCTCTGCCATGACACGCAGGATGAAAGGTTAACGTCCTGACAAGTCAGGAAACTTGGATGCAACAGTTGGGCTATTCAAAAAGAATTCAATGAGAGGTCATAACTTAACTGAGCCATTGGAGTGCGTGGCTCTGGTGTCGATGCTAAAAAAAGTAGCTACTGACAAAGAAGAACAGAGCTATTGTGTGGTTGGTCACCAGTCCTGTGGGCCCTTCCACCTCCCCTAGAGACCCCACTAGTGCCCCACTGTGCCTGTGACCTGGCACTGACACCATGCTGATACGCCTGGTACAAGAGGCATAGATGTCAACGGATAAGGACCCTCCAAGAGTGAAACTAAGGAGAAAGTGACGGTTCATTTTCTTAAAACGGAAACTGCATGGGCATGGTAAGAAGCTCGGGGCAAGCCTGACAGTCAAGCGGTGGTCGTTTTCAGGGTCAGGCTCGGACTGAAAATGCAAGTGCTTCGGTTACTTGGGGGAAGGACAGCCAGCCTCAGGTGCTGACCGCCGGCTGCAGAAAGTAGAGGTAGAAAGCCCGAAGCTCTGAAATGCGAGGGGAATGGATGAGACACCCCCACACCTGCCCCAGTTTTACGTCCTCCATTAGAAAGCACACCTCCTTGACCTTCCAGTTGACCCCTTTAGAACCTCTGACTCCCCCCTCCAGCCCACACCCTGTGTCCTGCCTCTGCTGGTTTCCAGTCTGACACTTGACCATCCCCAGGTGGGGATCAAAGGCAGCATCTCCCCTGCTCTAAAGCCGGCCGCCTTCCAAGGATCCCTCAGTAGCCTCCTGTGCGCTCAATCCTGCCTTCAGCTCAAATTGTCTTTTGAGCTAGCTACCCCTCTCCTCCCCCCAAGCTATCATTTAAGGTTGGACCCTTAATTTAGGGGTACACTGCTAAGAGAAGTGTTCCCTAAGCTCCCTCCTAGGGGTTCTAGAAAGTTGGATTAGTTCAACACACTTTTTTAGGGGAGATCTGGATGAGGCCAGAGGAGCCGCCTTCAGTATGCCCAGGAGGCCAGAGCTCTGGGCAGGGAGCTCTGATGGGGTGGGGGGCGGCCTGGGGTTAGCCGGGCGCTCCCTGCCTCTGCTGCCGCAGGAGGCTCAAGTGCTGGGGGCCAGCGCTCTGCAGCTCTGCCAGGGCTGGCCTCCAGTTTATTCCCGAGGATGTGGACACAAATCACCATCTAATCATCGTTTAGGATTGTTTACAGTGGTGTCATTAAAAACCGGAGTTCACTGAAGTCTACACAAGGAATACCATGGAGGGGCGAGGGGTGGGGGGTGTCGATGGCCATCCAGCTCCTTATCTTTGCAAAAACCAAGTCCTGAACCTTAAGCCCTTTATCCCTCCACCTGCCCCCTCCCCTTGGGGCCCACTAAAGTACTCCTGCTTCCTCAGGCACCCAAGAAACGACACTGGGCACTCTCAGAGCAAGGTCAGGGACCCTCCTTGTCGGTGGCCCGCTGAGGACAGTGAAATGGAGCAGGTGTGTGGGAATCTGAGCGGAAAGGAAGCAGATCCGTGAAAAGGGCAGGAGGGGGAAACTAAGCCCCGGCCCCCTCCAGTGCACAAAACATTAAATACAACAACAAACCAAAACCGCCATTGTCTCCCCTTCCTGGGCCAGTAGGGTTTCGGATACCAGGTGAAGGCGGCAGCTCTGGTGTTTTTCTAGCGAAGCCAGCGCTCAATAAAGCCGGGTGGGGGGTGGGGGCGGGGCGCCCAGCATGCTCAAGGCCACGGGGGCCAGAAACTGCTCTGCCACTGGGACGCCTGGCAGCCTCGGGACTCGTCCTTCACCGGCTCCCAAGCAGCCGCAGCAGCTTCCTTGCAATCGCTCCACCAGCAACAGGGAACAGGCATTTAACTACCTCACCTACCGGGAGCTAGCGGGGCGGGGAATGGGGGCGGGTCGCGCCGCCGCTCCCATTGAGCGCTCACAAACCAAACCACCAAGGCACCCCAAAGGGTCGGCTGCGAGGCTTAAACCAACATGTCACGTCCACTACGTACACACACGTGTATCAGAGGCCCCTGCCGAGTGCCATGTGGGTCTTACACGTCTAAAACCACCCTCCCCCACTGCCTTGACTCAGCTCAGCCTTAGTTCGAACAGTCCCATGTGCTCTACGCGGTATTTTAAAAAATCAGCGAAAGAGGCTTAAGCACGTGCTTCTGGGGCCTATTTACAGTTCACAGGCTTGTGAGTTCACGCGTTACAGTAGTAGTAGCTCCATCAAAAACAGGCTCAGCTAAACATTCAAGTAACAAAAAAAGCGCTGCGGGGCCAAGAGCCCCAGCTAGGTCAGGTCTGCCCACTGCCTGCAATGGGCAGTCCCACCAGGACGCCGAGGGGTTGCCCAGGGCCAGTGAGCCCGGATCGGGACCACTGGGGCCCCGGGAGTCAGTGCATGCGATGATGAAGCCCGGCGAGGCCATGCCAGCAAGTGTCAACCCTTCCTCTTAGGCGGAGGCATGTCTGTGGTTTTGCCCCTCCTGTGCCTCTCCCGGCTGGCTACAAACAGGCCCAGGAGCCTCCGCATCCCGGCTCAGCCGTGGACTTCAGGGCCGTTGGGGGTCAGCTTGGCCTTCCTCTCCACGCACGGTCCCTTGGCCGAGTACTGCACCAGCAGGAAGGGCTCCTTGGTCTCACCATCCCCTACGATGCTCTCCTCGTCCTCCGACTGGCTGATGCGCTGGAGTCGCAGGTAGCACCAGCAGCCCAAGATCAAGGCCCCCAGGGCGGCGATGGCAATGAGGATGACGATGACCGTGACCACTCCCGTGGTGGGGCTGTGGTCCATAATAGACATGGTCAGCGCTTGTGGGGGGGAGAGGCTGGCTCCGCAGGAAGGTCTAGCGTGGGGACAGCTCAGCAAGGCTGGACCCGAGAGCCCTGAAAGACAAAGCAAGAGAATGGGACACTCTGCTGGGGACCCTGACGGCTCACACGGCTCTCGCTGGGTCTTCCACTGGATCTATTTTTAATCAGTTTGTAAGCCTGACCGGGCCTGCCCTCATCCTAGTGAAAAACAGGCCGGTTGGCGTTTGCTGGTTTTTTTGGCTCATGATGCCACCAGCGTTCTTTACTCACCCCAGCTGCTTCCATTTAATACCTTCAGTGCCTCTGCTACTAGCCAGCCAGTCACCCGCACTCAGGCAGGAACCTGAGAGGCAGGAGAGGTGGCACCCGAGTCCTGTGACCCCACCGCGGTGGAGGCTGAAAGAGCGTCTGTTCTAGGTGAATGAATGTTCTAGAAACCCAGCACCATTGGGTGTTTAGTAAGTACTCACAGATGAAAGGAGCCAGTACTTCGAGACAGCCAGAGACGAGGGATTCGAAAGCAGGGAAATGACATCAGCCCCGACCGGGGAAGTATACAGTTCAGCGAGCCTTCCGGTACACCTATGAGAGGGTGCAGCCGGTGACAGCCTTTGTTCCCAAAGGAGCTGTAGCTGCCCTGGGCTCGGGAACTTTGAGGAGGGCACAGGAGAAGTGGGACATTCCGGCCTCTGCCCTCACCGGGCTCAGCGTCTAGTGCAGGAGCCAGACTACAGACAGGTCAATATGCCAAACACCTGTTTCTACAAATGCAGGAAAGTCACACTGGGAACATAGGGGACCAGATGCCACCAGGTTAAACTGGGCGGGGCAGGCGACAGACACCTGGGAGGTGATGCTGGGACATGTGGGAAGGTCAGCCCTCGGAGAAAAGCGTTCCTGGCAGTGGAACACCATCTGCTAAGGCTCTGAAAGGCAGGAGGGTCCGCTAGCAAGTGCGAGGAGCTGAGGGAGTTTGATCCCTGGTTTGGGAAGATTCCACATGTAGCCAGTGGCGATCAGCTGGTTTGGGTGGGGTAGGGGAGCGGGGAGACAGGGATAGCCCCCTGAGGTTGGAGGTGGTGGCTCCCCTGGGTCCCAGACCTAGCCCTTTTTAACATCTCCTGCCTGACCACACAAGGAGCAAATAATAGTAACAGCCAGGTGGTCATGAGGGTGCAGGAGAGCCCGGGGCGCCTTGGGCACAGGGCCGGCGCAGAGTCGGTGCTCAGCTGTCTGAAGCTGCTGCTTTTGGAGAAGACTGACATCAGTGCAGGTAGACAGCGCTGGAAGGGGGAAGGGTTTCCCTCCAAACAGGATGGAGTGCCATCCTTGAGCTATGACAGCCTTCATTAGCAATGATTCTCCTCCACACCAAGGAGTTCCCCCCACCCCCATCCCAGGACCACCTTCTGGGCAGCAAAGTCAATGTCCCTGAGTCTGTCTAGGGACCAGGCCCTGAGAAAATTTCTGCCCTGCTCCCACCCCCACACTGGCAGTGGGGTCTGGGCTTGGAGGGGGCAACACATCTGGAGTCTGTGCCCTTCTTACCACCTCCAGGGTCAGGCCGCTGTCATCACTCTCAATGGGCTCCCTGGTCCACCGGGACCATTGCAGCCAGTGCCCCGTCAGTGACCTTCAGGATCTGATACAAAGCAGCCCCAGCCCCTGTGCACCTCCCACTGACCCCACACTCCCTTCTACCTCCAGGCCTTTGCCCAGCAGGGTCCCTCTGCCCAAATGCTTCTGCTCCCCTAACCCTGGCTCAGTGATTCTCAAGTGGGGACAGTCATGCCCCCGAGGGGACATCTGGCAATGTCTGAAGACATTTTTGGTTATAATTGGTGTGGGGCAGGGGGGTTGCTACTGGTACCAACTGGATAGAGACCAGGTGTGCTGCTAAACCTCCCCCACTACTGGGGACGGTTCCCCAAACAAACATCATGCGGAGGCTGAGAACCCTGCCCTGGTTAGTTCCAGCCCAGGCAGGGAGCCTTCCTGACCGCTCAGCCCAGGAAGCCCCCTTGGTCCTGCGTTTTGCACTCCCTCCCTCCAGGGCACCCATCTCAGTCTGCCACCCTGGCTTCAGTGTCAGCACCAGGCTGGAATACTTGCTCCAGGTGTGGCCCCGCGCACTTCTGGGCCGCCCAGGGCATGTCCTCCTGGCCTCTCCCCTGCCACCATGAGGGCTGCCATCAGCTTCCACAGCCCTGCTCAGCCCGTTCTCGTGGGCCTCCAAGTAGGATAGGTGACCCCTCCCCCCACCCCCCACCCCTAGAGCCTGCTGGCAGCACTGGGTAAACCTGTCCCAACCCCCATGCTCTCTTCCCACTTGGGAGCACACCTAGCTGCCTGTCCCTCTCCACCCTGCCCTCTCCACTCGTCCTCCTGGGTGTCCAGCGCCTGCTGGGGTGCCTGCCCCAACCCTGGGTTCTTGGACAGGAAGGGAAGTCAGTATCAATTCGGAAGGGGAAGTGTGTGTGTTTGGAGACTGGGGGGTAGGCAGTGGGTTTGGGGACAGGAAGTCAGAAATCAAACAATGGCAGCAAGAACCTGGGGAGGGGACCTCAGGGGCTAAACCAGCTGGGGAGCCCAGGAAGTGCCCCCTGAGCCCTGGGGGAGAACCAGCAGTCCCAGGACGGATGAAAAAACAGAGGCAGAGGTAGCCCCAGCTCCAAGGGACCCTCCGAGAGGGGCAGTGACCTCTAAACCCTGTCTGCTGCCCCCCTCACCGCCCCGGCACCCGAGGCCAGGAGGAGGGGGCGGAGCCAGGTCTGGGCGTCTCCCTCGAGGGAGCACAGAGCCGGTGACCAGGCCAGAGTCACACCTGACCAAGTTCCCTCCCCCACCCCCAAACGTGTGTGTTTATTACTTCATTCCCTCCGCAAGTACTTCCTGAGAACCCATCTTTTACAAAATCTGGTCGCGTCATCTCCTGCTCAGAACCCTCCCTGGTACCAGCAGAGAATCCGAATTCCCCTGCCTCCCCAGCTTCTTCACACCCTCCTGCCTCCCACCTCCCTCCCCAAGGCCTCTGCACTTTCTGTTCCTTCTGCCTGCGGTGTTCTTTCCTGCAGGTCCCATGACTGGCTGTTTCGCATCAGAGGGAACTTTCTCAGAAGATGCCTCTGGGGCGGCCTCCCCAGACCTCTCAGGCTCCAGACGCCCCCCCCCCCCACTGGCCCTGGTCTTATCCTACTTTCTCATTTCCCGGTGCTTTTTTGCCTCCTGACATTCTCTTGGGTCAGGAAAGGTGCTTCCCTGGCTGCCAACTCCTTCCCACAGTGGACTCTGAGCCTGGAGGAGGGTTACCATCCATCCTACCCATTGCTGGAGCCCCAGCCCTGTTACCAGCACACAGCAGGTGCTCAATACTTGTGTGCTGATCCTCGGAGGGAGCAGCAGTCAGAGGAGACCCCCTGCTGGCCTAGGCAGCCCCTACCCCTGAACGCCCCTGAATCTCAAAACTACCACGGAGGAAGGACAGGCTGCAGCCTGAGCGTGGGGGTGGGAGTCACGTGTGCAAGCGGGTCCCAGGCAGGCCTGACCTGAGCCCCTGGAGGGGCAGCTGTCCCCACACATATTGTGGGGAAGGGAAGATGTCACCAAGATGCAGATCCCAGAGCAACCTGAAGCCGGCTGGTTCTCCCTGCAACCCTCACGTCCTGGGCTGGACCCTACCGATGGCTCCATCTCTTCCGGGCCTCCCTCCTGCAAGCTGTCTCCTGTATGTCAGTTGACCCCTCACCTTGAGCTAGGGAAGGACAGGGAGGACCACAGGCTGGGTGAATGCCCAGAACGGTACACGAGAAACCTGGACCCCCTCAGAACACGCAGCCAAGTGGTTAACACTTTATTCCACACCATCACCTGATCCTCCTAACAAACTGGTGGCTAGTGCTGCTGAGGGTTCCCATCCGAGTTTCACAGGTGGGGAAACTAAGGCGCGGGGAGCTTGAGCGGATTATCCAACAGTGAACCTGGGTAGAAACATGGAGGAGGGGACCCAAAAGTGGGCCCCACCAGAACAAAGGGCAGGGGCTTCCAAGTGCAGGGGGAGAGGCTCAGGCCAGCCTGGGAGCCAGCGCACAGCCGAGGCACTCTAGGGGTGGGCGACGGGCCATGCTCCCCCCAACCTCCACAGCAGCTCCTTGCCAGCTCCCTTAGTCAGGAGGGAGGCTGGTGCTGGAAGCCCAAGGCCATTTGGATCCCCAAACACACAGTGCCAATCCTCCACCCTCCCTCCGCCCTCCTGCTCCGCCTCCCTGGGATCTCACTCACTGCTCCTGGAAAAACAAGATGTAAAAGCCCAGTGGCTGCAGACGCCACCCCTCTGAGCTTGCCACCCCGGCCTCCCACCACACACCAGTGGGTTCAAAGGACTGTCCCTGCCTCGGCCACCAGCAAGCCAGGCATCTCCCACTGTCCTGCTGTCCTCAGGGGCCCACCGCTTAGGTCTTCCTCAATGTCAAGTTGGGTGTGTCACCCCTGCCTCTTCAGGGGACCCCAAAATGAAGCCTTAACCCAACTCTGGAGGTCCCTTCACACACCCCAGGCCCAGCGGAGCCCCAGCCCCCAGAAGAGAAGATTTGATTCGAGTCCCCTCCTTCACCCCAGCCCAACCCTCCACTCAATATCATGAGCTACAGTGACTCAGCCAAGCAAGCTGGCCCCTAACGGCCTCAGTTTCTCAGCCTGCAAAATGGGAACGAGACCCTGACCTCACCAGCTAGGCTGTGGGGAAGCTGAGAAGTGATCAGAAATGTGACAACAGGACTATGGAACCACCAGGTTTGTGTGTCGCCAGGCCCCACACCTTCTTGGGTGTCATAGGGAGGACAGCGAGACCTCAGGGTGGCCCCTCACAGCACCCCCTCTCCAAAGGACCTGCTCCCAGGAGGGTACAAAACTGGGTGCAGGCCCAGTGCCACAAATAGCACCTTCCTCAAAGGACATGCTGCCACCTTCTTCTCGCTTAACTGGGCACATCACGAGTGTCACCCGGCCCAGCTGGACACCAGTTAGCTACCCCTGCCCTGCAGCCGCTACCTTCTGGGACTGTCCTGCTTACAGGGGACCAACCACCTCTGCACAGTTAAGCCATGCCCCTTCCCCCGACAGAACCATCTGTCAGATGTCCCAACAAACCCCGCTCTGTCTCTTCGGGGGACCCCAGTTCACAAAGTGGAAACGTTTCCTGCCCAGTTTCTAATGAGGAACACAGGACTGTTGGGGAGGGTGGGGCACGTCAAGGGGGCAAGTGGAATATCTACTCTGTGCCAGGCTGGGCCGGAGTCTGGACCCAAGGGAGCATCACACAGGCCACTGCCCTCGATGAGCCAGGGCGAGAACAGTGGCGATGCAGATGAGAGATTAACTGCGCTGTGCCCAGCTCTGCGTCCAGTGTCACCTCACCTTCCACCACCCACCCATTACACCACGGTCCTCCCGAAGAGGAAATTCACACCAGAACCCTCTGGGTTCCCCTGTGCAGAAGAGGAAGCTGGCGCAGGCAGAGCCCCAGGGACTGCCCCAAGGTCAGTCTCAGTCTCCTAGGCCCGCGCCCTGTGAATCAGCCACTGGTCATTCTCACAGGCTGCCCCGGGGTAGGCCCACTTGCCGGACAACTTTGGTAGTAACAGTAGATGCCTAACAGAAGTTGGCAGTGATTACTCTGCCTGACACTGGGCTAAACACTTCACACAGAGCATCACTTCTCAGCCTCAAAAGTCTGTGGCTCAGAGAAGTTAAGTCAACTGCCCAAGGTCACACAGCTCGAAAGTAACTGCGCAGGGATTCAAACCCAGGCAGCCCCGGATCCAGAATCTGGGATTTCTACTCTGATACTCAAATGGCATATTATTTGATCCCCACCTCCCCCGCTCCCATGCCTGAGGGGCCTAGGGGGACAGGTGAATCCAGTCCGCCCCCATCAGAGCAGTCTGGGTGACTGGGGCCGAGGGCTCTATGCTGGGGACATGGGGATGACAAGCGCCCGGGCAGCTCCCGCGTGCCAAGCGCGGGCGACGTGCAGGCGCGATGCCAGGTGCTCTCCACCACCCTCTCATTTAACCCTGCCAGGGGACTCCGTCGTCTCCCCGCCTCTACCAAAGAGCTAAGAAGAGGCTGGAGAGAGGAAGAAACGCGGCCTGGGGTGAGGGGACAGCTGGAGGGGGAACGACAGCTGGAGAGGCAATTCCAGTCGGCTTGACTGGGGGAGGGAGCTTGGGGGACGCGGGACTACGAGACCCAGTCATGCCCACGCCGCGCAGTCACTGCCGACGTAACCGGGCACCAAACATCGCAGCCCGTCCTCAGTTTCCCCACCTGCGAAGTGGGCGCCAGACGTCGCCAGAACCCCCTCCCCTAACCCCCGGATTCCTCCTGACCACCCGGAAGGCTGCCAGGATCCCCGCCTCCTGTTAATTTTTGAAAATCTCTTAAGTGTCCCGAGGAGCCCCGCGGCCGGCCTGGGGCGCCGAACTGCGGGCCGCGGTGAGGGGCACGGACTGCGTTGGTGAGGGGTACACTCGCTCCCTGCAAAGCTGCCGCCGCCGCCCCCCGCCGCCTCCTTTGTCCCGATCTCTCCGCAGCGCAGCGGACAAAGAACCCCCGCCCGCGGGCGCGGCCCCCCGGAACAGACCCTCCTCCCAAAGCCGCGCCCCCCGCCCAGGCTGCCCCTCCCCCGCCGCAGCGACCCCCCCCACCCCACCCCCTAGCCCGCGACCGAGCCTCCCAGCGCGCGCCCCAACCCCAGGCGGGGCCGCCCCAACCCCAGGCGGGGCCGCCTCTTCCCCTTCTGCAGGGCCCCACTGGGCCCGAACACCCGGCACCCGCCCGCCCCGGCCCTTCCCAGCTCCGCTCACCATGGCGCCGTCCGCAGCCCGACCCGATCACCCCGTAGCAGCCCCGGGGGTCCGGACGCCGCGCACCGTCCGGACGCAGGAGCCCCGCTCTGCGGCGGGCGGGGCGTCTCCGGCTCCGCCCCCGGGCGGGGGCGGGATCCTCCTTGAGTAGCCAATGGGAGCCCGCGCTTGGACGACTGGGCGGGGCGAGCCGGGACGGGGTCACGTGCGCGCGAGGCGGGCCGCCCGGGAGGGGCGGGGGCTGCGCGCAGCTGGCAGAACTGGGGGCGGGGGGCGGGCTCGGCCTCCGCTCACGTCGATTGGGCGCTGGTGGGGTGCGGGGCCCCAGTGCCCGGAACCTCCGCCTCCAATCCCCAGAGGCTTCCCTTACTCCAGCCAGCAAACAGAGGGGAGAACTGAGGCAAATAGCAGGTAAGAGTGTGGCAAGCTGCCTGGGCAGAACAAAAGACAGACAGGACCCCTGAGTTACATGTCCTCCCTCGAGGCGGGAGCTGGTCATTCACTCATTTATTAATTAGTTCGTTACTGCATCATCCATCCATTCATTCGACGTTTGTGGAACGCCAGCCGTGTACCTTGGGTGTACCAGTGGTGGCCGGAATAGCCACGAACAACACAAGCAAGGACCCTGCCCTCAACGGGGCTCTCATTCTGCTGCGGGCTGAAACACGATTTGCAGCTTTTTGGCCTCTTTTAATCATGGTTATTGAACGTAATAGACCCCCGCGATTAGGTTTCACCCAGCGCTAGGCCCTGTGCTCGCCTCTCAACACACTTAATGGAGACAACTGGGGAAGGAAGAGCTACTCATTTTGCAGTTGATGTTCCAGAGAACTGAAGTACCACAGCCCACATATAATAAAGACAGGATTGGAGGCCAGGCTTGTTTGCCCGGGAATGACTGCCAGTTAGTCCACTTGTCCACCCAGAAAGGCGGTCAAGAAAGAGGACACTCCTCCCCCTTGTGGCCAGCTGGCTGTAAGGGGGGCAAGGGTGGGTCCTTCAAGGCCTCTGTGGCCCAAGTTCCCTGGACCACCGCCTCTGGCTTGGAAGGTAGGAAGGGGCAGGTGGACCACCTCATCCTGGAACTAGTAGTCTTGTCTGGAAATGTCTTTTCCAGTCTCAAGCAGAGTCCTCGAACTTCCCTGGTGGTCCAGAGGTTAAGAATCCACCTGCCAGTGCAGGGAACAGTTCAGTCCTGGTCCGGGAAGATTTCACATGCTGCCGGGCAAGTAAGCCCCCTCGCCACAAGTACTGAGCCCACGGGTTGCAATTGCTGAGCCTGTGTGTCCTCGAGCCCATGTTCCACAACAAGAGAAGCCACCACATTGAGAAGCCCAAGCACAACTAGAGACTCACCCCCACTTGTTGCAACTAGAGAAAACCCTTGGGCAGCAACAAAGACCCAGCACAGACAAAAATAAATTTAAAAAAAAAAGAGCCCTCTGGGAGAAGATGGAAGGCCCCACTCTCAAGGTCGTAGTCACCACGCTCTTTCTGCTCCGTCTGCTTGGGGTTGGTGTCTTCCTGTTTCAAATGCACCATGCTGTTTCCCATCTCTGGGCCTCTGCTTGTGCTGTTTGCTTCAGCTGAAACGTTCTTCCACTCCATCTTTCAGAGGGCCCTCCCTGATTTCCACGCAGTGCTGTGTGTTATGTTCTAGCTTGTGCACTGCAAAATTGTACATTTACAAGAGTATCTTATTTGTGCTTATCTGAAGGAAGGAATGAATGGGCAAACTGCAGACCTCTGGGTCTGACCTAGCTGCACCCTAGCCAAGAGGCTAGGCCCAGGAGGTGAGCTGGGGGTTAAGTGAGAGTGGACAGAGAGGCAGAGGGGCATTCAGCTCCAGGCCAACTCCCCAGAGGCCAGAGTCAGACAGCTCAACACAGCTCCTACTCCTGAGTTGGCCCAGCGCCACCCTCAAAGGCTCCTGGCCGGTCAGCCACACCTGAGAGCCCCGGGTGAAAGGAAGCAAGTTCTTCCCACAGAGTCAGTTTCAGCGGCCTCTGTGGTCCCAGCCTCAAGTGGCCAAAGACCTCATTAGTGGTTAGCAGATGGGAGGGGCAGGCCCAGAGCCCCAGAGCCAGGGTTGGCAAAAAGGTGACAAGGGACTCGGGGACACTTTGGGAGAAAAGATTCTGGGAGGGAAAAATAGTGATGGGGGGATACAGCATAGCATGGATGATGAGCATCAGACTGTCTGGGTGCAGTGCAGCCTTTCCTGCTGAGTAGCTTTAGAAAAGCAGCCTGACCTCTCTGACCCTCAGTTTCATTGCCTGAAAAATGGGGGTGACAGCAAGGGCAGTTGTGAGCACCACAAGGGTTTAGTATAGAGGAAACAATTCCATTCACTCTTTTTTTTTTTAATACTTATTTTTTGGCCATGCCACACAGCATGTGGGGTCTTAGTCCCCTGACCAGGGATCAAACTTGTGCCCCTTGCATTGGAAGCATGGAGTCTTAACCACTGAACCGCCAGGGAAGTCCTCCATTCACTCTTTTTTTTTTTTATAATTAGCTTATTTTCTATTTTTTAACTTTACAATATTGTATTTGTTTTGCCATACATTGACATGAATCCACCATGGGTGTACATGTTTTCCCCTTCCAGAACCCCCCTTCCACCTCCCTCCCCACTCCATTCACTCTTAACATTAGTGGTGGGGTTGGACAGGTTTGGGAGTGAACCTGGGCTTCCTCATTTGGATCTTGGGCAAATCACTGCATTTCTGTGAGCCTCAGGCTCTTGGTCTTCAGAGGGACAACCCACCTCTGGGGTGCTGAAAGGTGGGGGGCTGGGAATAGCCCAGCTATCTGTCTTGCCCAGAGTGAGTTGCTTCAACAATAACAATAACAACGAATAAATAATAAGAGCAGCAAACTGTGTTCTAAACACTACAACATATATATGAACCGATTTTAACCCCCATTTTACAGATGGAACAACTGAGGCACAGAGCAGCACATGTGCACAGAAATTACCTGGGTGGGGGGAGGCTTGTTAAATTGTAGATTCTGACTCAGTAGGTTGGGGCCCAAGGTTCTGCATTTCTCATAAGCCCCTAGGTGGTAGTGATGGTTTGGGTACCACGCTTTGTGCCACAAGGGGCTAGTGCACTTGCTAAAGGTCACAGGTGGTGCTCACCAAGCCTTGATTCAAGCCCTCCCAGTAGACTGCCAAGTCCTGAACTTAACCGCCACCCTGTCTGCCCCAACCCTAGCTTTCTCCCCTACAAAGAGACAGGAAGTATAGCTCCCCTCCCCAAGCCCATTTCCTCTCTCCAAGGGGGGGGGGTGCTGATACCTCCCTCCATTGGTGACATCTGGTCTGTAGAACTTCCCTGCCCCCAGCATCCCAGGGGTCCTTCTGACGATGACAGGGAGGTTTTTAGATGCTCATTAGCCAGGAAGGTAATTAAGGGCGAGGGCTGAGCTTGCCTTGGCTCCCTGGGGCTTGCTGGGGCCCAGCTGGGCCTGCCCTGTGCCAGCTTGGCCCTGTGCCCACTTCCCTTGGGGCGCAGGAGGGGCTGGGACAAGGGAGGGGCTTGCCAGGGAATAGAGAGGCCTCAGCCAGCCTTCGGGGAGACTCCAGTGGGGCCTCCTGCCCAGCCCACTGCTCTTAGGCTTCCAGGCCTAAACATGAAGAGAACTGCTGGGCCAGAGGGCAGTTCTGCAAAGGGTGAGAGGTGAGTTCTGCAGGGCGAGGTTAGGTGGGACAGAAGTCGTCACCTAACTCTGAGTCACCCAGGAATCTGGGTCAAGGAGAGAAATCGGCCCTTGCTGGTCAGTGAGTATAACATCTCTCTGGCCTCTAGAGTCTCTAGCGCTGACTCGGGCCCCTTATAACCTTATAACCTCAGGCTGACAGTCTTGGGCAATCCACACTCCCATCTCGAATTGAACAACGTGTTGCTTTTCTGCAGTTTATGTTACTGTCTACTTTTGGCCCAGATATTGCTTTTCCGTTTATGATAGTGACATACCCATTCCTTTTTATGTATTTATTTATGTTGGCTGTGCTGTGAAGCTGGTGGGATCTTAGGTTGCCAGCCAGGGACTAAAACCCATACCATAACAGTGAAGCGCCACGTCCTAACCACTGGGTCCACCAGGGAATTTCCCCCATTCTTTTTTTTTTTTTAACTATTTAAAAAATTTGCTCTTGATTTTTATTTTTGGCTGTGCTGGGTCTTCGCTGATGTATGTGGGCTCCCTCCAGTTGTAGCATGGAGCGGGGGGCACTGTCTATTGCGGTGCACGGGCCTCTCACTACGACGGCCTCCCCTGCTGCACAGCACAAGCTCTAGGGCACGCAGGCTTCAGTAGTTGCGGTGCATGGGCGCAGCTGCCCCGCACCGTGTGGGAACTTCCCAGACCAGGAAACAAACCCACGTCCCCTGCATTGGCAGGCGGACATCCAACCATTGGACCACCAGTGAATTCCTTCCCCAGCCTCCTCCATTCCTTTTGAAATCAGTCTCTTTAGGGAGAAGAAAAAATAAGTGGGTTAGTTTAAAGTAAAATGTAATAGAAATAACAGGAGATGGTTAGGGGAGCTAGCAGCAGTGAAGATGGGGGCAGATGGAAGGCTGAAGTGGGGTACACACCAGAGGTGAACCCCACAGTGGCTCAAAGCCTGGTGCTCTTACTTCAGTGCCAGACAAGAGCCCCCAGCCAGGGCGGAGACATCCCATGGGCTCCTGCGTCTCCTGGAAAAATCTAGCTGGGTTGTCATGGGTTGAGAGGAACCTGGATTGGTTCTGGTCTTCATTCCTGGAGTCTCTTATCAGCGTGATGAGGGGCAGTCTTGGGGAGTGGGGAGGGCATGACTGCCCCCAGGTTCCTCCCTGCCTGAAGCCTGCCCTGTATTTCCACATGTGGTACCCACCGCCCCTCCCCCCACCCCCCGCAAACACACGTTCACCTGAGCTCCAGAGCCCCTTCATCGCCGATTCACCATATCCTTCATTTATTCACTCAGTTTTTTTCGTTCATTTAGCCGATCTTTATGGAGCACCTCCTCTGTGCCAGGCACTGTGCTCCCTCCTGGGGAGACAGGCGTGAATCAGACGGGAACCTCAGCCCTCATGGCGTTCACAGCCTCTCAGAGGGAAGACAGATTATAAACGCAGAAATGAGTACTCTGCCGGGCTTGTCAGACTGTGTATGCGCTGGGGGAGAAGGGAAAGACAGTAAGGGGAGAGGTGTGGGGGCTGGGAGGGGGCAGGGGAGAGGGGCGCTCTGTCACAGATGTGGAAGAAGGCAGTGGTGCAGGAATCCCTTTTATTTAGGTTTTAAGTAATTTTTTGTTGTTGACTTTTAAGTAATTTTATTAGCAAACTTCAGGTACAGAGAATTATGGACTGATCATAACCCAGATCATGGTGTATTCTCTTTGGTTCTTGCATGACCTCGTTTTCTTAAAAATTTCCACAGTTACTTTAATCATGTGATCCACACTACGTAACCCATTAATCAAAAGCTAGGACCCTAACAATGGCCAATGTCCAGTCTTGAGGTTTCCCCATCCCATCCGCCTTGGCATCCCCATCGCCTTGGGTCCTGTCTTCATTGCTCCCTGCTTTCTTTCTTGTACGGTTTTATTCTCCAAGTCTATTTTTATGTTGTTGTTGTTGTTCAGTTGCTAAGTCATGTCCGACTCTCTGGGAACCCCATGGACTGTAGCCTGCCAGGCTCCTATCTCCTGGAGTTTGCTCAGGTTCATGTCCATTGAGTCAGTGATGCTATCTAACCATCTCATCCTCTGCCGCCCCCCTTCTCCTTTTATGTTTTTTTTTTTTAATGTTAGCGTCTTCTTACTAACTTTATTGAAAGGGTGTATTAGCTTCCCAGGGCTGCTGGAAGAAATTCCCACAAACTGGATGGCTTAATACAGTAGACATTTATTCTCTCACAGCTCTGGAAGCTAGAAGTTCAAGATCAAGGTGCTGGCAGAGCCATGTCCTCTTTGCATGCTCTAGGGGAGGACGTGTTCCATGCTTCTCTCCTGGCTTTTGGTGGTTGCCAGCAATCCTCGGCAATCTGAGGCTTGTAGATGCGTCACCCTAATCCCTGCCTCTGTCTTCACATGCCTGCCCCTCTGTGTGTCATCACCTCTCCCTTTTCTCCCTCGACTTTATTGAGGGATAATTGGCAAATATAATTGTATAATTTAAAGTGCACAGTGTGAAACTTCCAATATTAATACATACACATTGTGGAATGATTACCCAGATCGAGATAATGAACATGTTCATCACCTCACATGGCTAACTCTGTGTGTGTGTGTGTATGCACCTACGTACATGGGGTGAGAATGTTTAATACCTACTCTGCAACTTTCACGTATACGGTAACGAACTGTTAACTATAGTCAGCATGCTGTACGTTAGCCCTCAGAGTCTATTCTTGTAACTGCAAGTTTGTACCCTTTGACCTTTTTATCTCCTTATTTCTTCCTCCCCCACAGCCCCTGGCAACCACTGTTCTATTTTCTGTTTCTGTGAAATTGGCTTGCTTTCCTTCTCTCTCTTTCTTTCTCGATCTCTTTCCCACTTCCTTTCTTCTCCACGTGTAAGTGATAACCATATGGTATTTGTCTTTGTCTGGCTTATTTCACTTAACATATGGTGGAATAGTATTATATTGTGTGTGCTTACGTATATGCCTGCGTGCTCAGTCACTCAGTCATGTCTGATTCTTTGCAACTAGTCCACCAGGCTCCTCTGTCCACAGGATTTTCCAGGCAAGAATACTGGAGTGGGTTGCCATTTCCTCCCCCAATGTGTGTGCGCGCGTATATATATATTATATTACATATATGATATGATATATTACATATGTGTGTGTGTATATATATGCCACATTTTCTTTATCCATTCATTCATTGAAAGACATTTAGGTTTTTTTTTTACTATGTCTTGGCTATCATGAAGAATGCTGCAATAAACATGGGAGTTCAGATATCTCTTCAAGATACTGATTTCGTCTCATTTGGATATATACCCAGGAGTGATTGCTGGATCACATGACAGTTCTATTTTTCATTTTTTGAGGAATCTCCATACTGATTTCCATAGTAGCTGCCCAATTTGCATTCCCACCAGTGTGCACAAAGGTTCTCTTTTGTGTGAAGTGGTATTGTGATTTCAATTTGCTTTTCCCCAATAATTAGTGATGTTGAGCACCTTTTCATGTGCTTATTGGCCATCTGAATGTTTTCTTTGGAAAATGTCTATTTGGGTCCTTTGCCCATTTTAAATATAGCAAATTCTTGTTTTTGCTATTGAGTTGAGTTCTTTGTATATTTTAGACATTAACTGCTTGTCAGATGTATGGTTTGCAAACATTTTCTCCCATTCTGTAGGTTGCCTTTTCGTTTTGTTGATTGTTTCCTTTGCTTTACACAAGCTCTTTAGTTTGATGTAGTCCCACTTGCTTATTTTAGTTTTTACTGCCCGAGCTTTTGGTGTCTTATCCAAGAAATCATTGCCAAGTCCAATATCAAAGGGCTTCATCCTGATATTTTCTTCTAGTAGTTTTATGGTTTCAGGTCTTACATTTAAGTCTTTGATCCATTTTGAGTTTGTGAGTGGTCTAAGACAGGGATTCAGTTTCATTGTTTGCCATGTGAACATCCAGCTTCCCCAGCATCATTTATTGAAGAGACTGTCCTTTCTCCATTGCGTGTTCTTGTCGCCTTGTCAAAAATCAGTTGACTGTATTTGTGTAGGTTTAACGTCTGGGGTCTCTAATATTCACTGGTCTCGGTGCCTTTTTTATGCCAGTATCTTTTTATCACATTTATTAATTTGACTGCGCAGGCTCTTAGTTGCAGCCCTCAGGATGTTCAGTCTTTGTGGGGCATGTGGGATCTAGTTCCCTGACCAGGGATAGAACCGGGGCCCCCTGCATTGGGAATGTGGAGTCTTAGCCACTAAACCACCAGGGAAGTCCCTATGCCAGTATGTTTTATTAAAGCTCTGTAATATAGCTTGAAATCAGAAAGTGTGATTCCTCCAGCTTTGTTCTTTCTCAAGATTGCTTTGACTATTTGGAGTCTTTTGTGGTCCCATATAAGTTTTAGGGTACTTTTTTATTTCTGTGAAAAATGCCATTGGAATTTTGATAGGAACTGCATTGATTCTATAGATCACTTTGTGTAGTATGCACATTTTCACAATATTAATTCTTCCAATCCGAGAACGCAAGAGAGCTTTCCATTTATTTGTGTCTTCAGTTTCTTTCATCACTATCTTACAGGTTTTTTTTTTTTTTTGGTTTTGTTTTGTTTTTTGTCTTATAGTTGTCAGTGTACAGGTCTTTCACCTCCTTGGTTAAATTTATTCCTAAGGATTTTATTGTTTTTAATGCTATTGTGAACGTGATTACTTTCTTAATTTCACTTTCAGATAGTTCCCTGTTAATGGATAGAAACACAAGTGATTTTTGTATGTTGATTTCTATATCCTGCAATGTTACTGAATTCATTTATTAGTTCTAATAGATTTTTTAAAAAAGTGTTTTTGGCCACATTGCAAGGCACGTGGGATCTTAGTTCCCTGCCCAGGGATGGAATCCGCTCCCTCTGCAGTGGAAGCGCAGTTTTGATCACTGGAACACCATGGAAGTCCTCTAATAGCTTTTTGATGGAGTCTTTAGGATTTTCTGTACATAAGATCATGTCATCTGCAAACAGATAATTTTACTTTTTCCTTTCCAACTTGGATGCTTTTTACTTCTTTTGTTTGTTACTGGGACTAATTGTTACTGGGACTTCTTCCCCTTCTTATAAGTACACCAGTCATTGGATTTAGAGCCTACTCTAACTCATATGACCTCATCTAAACTTAAATAATACCACTTCCCTGGTGGTCCAGTGGTTAAGAATCCACCTTCCAATGTAGGGGACACTGGTTCAATTCCTGGTTGGGAAGATCCCATATGCCATGGGGCAGCTAAGCCTGCACGCCATATCTACTGAGCCCATGTGCCTAGAGCCCATGCTCTGCAACAAGAGAAGCCACTGCAATGAGAAGCCTGCGCACCACAACTGGAGAAAACCCATGCACAGCAACGAAGACCCAGCACAGCCATAAATAAATTTAAAAAAATTTAAAAATAAACTTTAATCACATCAGTAAAGACCCTATATGGGTTCAAATAAGGTTACATGTACGGGTACCAGGGATTAAGACTTCAGTGTATCTCTTCAAGGACACAATTCAATCCATCAACAAAGGGAAGCCAGATAGCCAAAAAAAGAGTATCAAGATATGTGAATCTTAAGAGACTTCATTTCATCATTTAGTAGCTACATATAGCTAAGATTGGCCCATACTGGGATTTGCTTATTTTAACTGTTGTGTCATGTTCTCTTAGGTCAGTGTATCATGGCTGACCAGTCTGGTTTCCTGTGGACAGCCTCTTGAATGGTGTCCAGGTGTCTGCTAATTTACAGTGCTGTTTGAGCATTCTTTTTTTTTTTTTTTAATATTTTTTTGGCTTTGTTGGGCTTAGTTGTGGCACATGGGCTGTTTGGTACAGTGCACAGGCTTCTCTCTAGCTGTGGTCTGTGAGCTCCAGAGTGCACAGGCTCAGTAGTTGAGATGCTTGAGCTTGGTTGCCCTGCAGCATGTGGGATCTTAGTTCCTCGACCCAGGATCGAACCTTCGTCTCCTGCTTTGGAAGGCAGATTCTTAACCACCGGACCACCAGGGAAATCCTTGGGCATCCTTATAAGTGGCTCTTGATTGTGCATGCGAGAGTTTCCCTGGAGTGTTTACCCGGAAGTGGAATCACTAGGATTCTGAATACATGAATATTCAATTGTGAGAGATGACAGCAAGGTACTTTATGAAATGGTTGCCCCAATTACACTCCTGCCAGCAACAGGTACAATCCACATCCTCTCCAGCACTTGGTATGATTCGATTTAAAAATGTTTTCCAGTTGACTGTGAAATTGTTCCCAGTCGAGATCTTGATTTGCATTTCTTGATCACTAATGATGCTGAACATCTTTTTTAACGCTGAGGTCTAAAATATATTCACCTATATTTCCTGCTAAGGTTTCTGAAGCTTTGTTTTTGACATTTAAGTCTATAATCTATCATCTTTGCATCATTAGGTTCGAAAGGATTATTCCTCTCATTCCTGCTAAAAATTTTTTAAGGTGGGTTTTTTGTTGGTTTTTGGTATTTAAGTCCTTAATCTGGAGTCAATTTTTGTGTAACAAAGGATGGATTGTGTAAACTGAGGAACTTTTGTAGGGTAACAAGTGTAGGAGAGCAGGGCAGGATGTTCCACTAGGACTCTTGAGTGTACTGGAAATTGTTCACTGGATATTGAGTTCAAATTCTGCTCCTCTCATGGACTACTTTGTGATCTTCTACTTAATCTCTGTGATCCTTGGTTTCCTCATCTGTAAAATGAGAATTATAGCAAATACTGTCCTTGGGTGCCACAAGGAGTACATGAGACAAAGTATGCAGAAAAGCTTACCCACATTGTGGGTACACAACCTAACTAACATTTATTGAGTACTTACTATGTGCCAGACGAGGCCAAGCACTTTTCATGTGTTATTTATTCATTTGACCCCTGACAGCTCCATGAAGTTGATGGTATCTTCCACACTTTACAGGTAATGAAACCGAGTCTCAGATAGGATGAGTGAGTCCCCCAAAGGCACAATGCTAACATGAGTCAGAGGACTTGAACCCTGGCAGTTGAGCTACAGAGCCCTTATCCATCAGCCATTGTGCCATTGTGCTCAACTGTGTCCAGCTCTTTGTGACCCCATGGACTGTAGCCCACCAGGCTCCTCTGTCCATGGGATTTTCCAGGTAAGGATACTGGAGTGGGTTGCCATGTCCTTCCCCAGGGGGATCTTCCCAACCCAGGGATCAAACCCAGGACCCCTGCACTGGCAGGCGGATTCTTTACCACTGAGCCACCTGAGAAGACCATTCAACTGCATCACATTTCAAAGCCATTCCTTCCCTCCCTCACCCTCCAGAATCTAGTCTCTGGGCCTTGCTTCTCCAGGTGGAAGGGTCTAGAGGTTGAGATGGGGGAGTAATAGGCAGTGGGGTTGACCCCTGATTCTCCTATGGCCCCTGCCTTTGACTCTGAGGCTGGGGAGAGGCTGGGGAGGGAGGGGGGAGCCTGGGCCTCTTGTGGGGAAGTCCATCCATCCTCCCCTCCCCGCACCAGAGGCCGTTGACCATCATCACAGTGAAGATGAATCATCAGCCACAGAGTTCTCCCCAGTGTCATCCATTATTCACAGCCGCCAACCCAGGCCCGGGGTGGCTTTGGGGTCAGGCAGGAGTTATTCCCAAGGCCCAGCTCTTAGGGGCTTTTATCCACAGCTGAGCCTGACCACAAGCAACCTCATTCTCTCGATCTGAGGGCTGGGGACTTTCCACCCAGAGGGGCTGGAGACTCCAGCACGAGCTAAAAGGCCTGCAACCCGCTGGCCGACAGGGCATTTGGGGCTGTGTTTGAGCCCAGCTCTGCCGCTTTCTAGTTACCTTGAGCCTCAATTTCCTTATCCGTAAAATGGGAATAACTAGCCCCACTTTGTTAAAAGATGTAGAAATTACCTACAGCTAGAGGCATGGGTACCAGAGTTGACCACCAGAGTGGCTGTTGTGACATTTGCTCTTTCAGTGATTGTCTCTTAGGCCCTTTTGGGGATGTGGAGATGGTGTGACCCTTTAAAGTTCACCTAGTGATTTTTTAACATTTTTTATTTAAATATAGTTGATATGTAATGTATTCCTGCTGTACAGCAAAGGGATTCAATATAACTGAATATATATATATGTATATACATGTGTATTCTTTTTTGTATTCTTTTCCATTCTGGCCTATCACAGGATATTGAACATAGTTCCCTGTACTCTTCAGCAGGACCTTGTTGTTTATCCATTCTATATATAATAGTTCATATCTGCTAATCCCAAACTCCCAATCCTTCCCTCCCAAACCCACTTATGCCTTGGCAACCGCAAGTCTGAGCCCCATGTCTGTAAGTCTGTTTTTTTTTTTTTTGTAGATATATTCATTTGTGTTGTATTTTAGATTTTACATATAAGTGGTATAATATGATGTTTGTCTTTCTCTTTCTGACTTCCTTCACTTAGTATGATAATCTCTAGGTCTGTCCATGTTGCTGCAAATGACATTATTTCATTCTGTTTTACAGCTGAGTAGTATTCCATTATATCTATATATACACACTACATTTTCTTTATCTGTTCATCTGTCGGTAGATATTTAGGTTGTTTCCATGTCCTGGCTATTGTGAATAATGCTGCTATGAACATTGGGGTACACACATCTTTTTTTTTTTTTTTTAATGAATTTGTTTATTTAGAGTTTTGTCTGGATATGTACACAGGAGTGGGATTGCTAGATCATATGACAACTCTATTTTTAGTTTTTCACCAACTAATTCTTATTTGCAGCCAGGGTTGAAACCATTGTCTTCACCTTGGAATTCTTTTTTTTTTTTTTTTTCACCTTGGAATTCTTAAGAGTGATCCCTCAGCAGATAAAGTTCAATGAAGAAATAAAAAATTTGGGAGGGGGGTGCCTATAATTCTGTAATTCTCAACCTGTGGCTCCTCAGTGTCACCTGGAGCTTGTTAGAAATGCATGTCCTTCCCCGCCCAAGCCTGCTGGGTCAGGAACTCTGGGGGTGGAGCCTAGGGCGTTGTCTTTCAGCAGTTCCTCCAGGCAGGTCTGGTGCATGCACAAGTGTGAAACCCATCATTCCCTCTCCCATTTGCTTGCTCTGTTGACACAAGTTGCCATGTTGTGAGCTCCCACGTTGGAGGGCCCCTGTAACAAGGAACTGAGTGCTGCCAGCATGTATTGAGGAAGCTTGGGAGATGGTCCTTCCCCAGTCATGCCAGCAGATGAGACCATAGTCCCACTGACACTTAGATTGTAGTGAGAAATGCTGAGCTGGAAGAATTCTCATTCAGATTCCAACAAAAACTATGGCATAGTAAATATTTGTTGTTTTAAGCTGCTGTTTTGTGGAAATTCATTTTGCAGCAAATAGGTAACTAATATGGTGAATATTGGCAAGAAGGAGAGAGTGGGTGGATGGGAGGAATAGAAGGATATACTGGAGTAATTTAAAGCCTACGTGAAAGGGGTTTAAGGGACTTCCCTGGTGGCTCAGTGGTTAAGAATCCACCTTCCAATGCAGGGGACGTGGGTTTGATCCCTGATTGGGGAACTACAATCCCACACACCAACTAAGCTGAAATGCCGCAGCTATTGAATCTGCGTGCCACAATGAAGACCCAGCGGTGCAGCCAAAAAATAAAATAATAATAAAAAAATTTTTAAGGGTTAAGGACCTACTGTATAGCACAAGGAACTCTGCTCAATATTCTGTAATAACCTCAATACAAAAATAACTTCAAAAAGGATAGATACATATATATGTACAACTGAATCACTTTACTGTACATCCGAAACCAATGCAACATTGTTCCTCAACTATACTACAATATAAAACTAAAAACATTTTTTTAAGGATTTAAGGGACATGTAAGCTGATTTCAACGTGCAGACCTTGTTTGGATCCTGACTGAACATATTAACTGTCTTGTTTTACGTTGATATTTGGGGAATGCGAATACCAAGGGAATCCTGGATGATATTAAGCTGTTATTGTTCATTTTATTGGGTGTGATACTGGTTCTGTGATTATGTTTTGAAAACGAGGCTCTGTCTCTGAGAGAAACATGTTGAACTAGTTACAGATGAAGTGATACTCTGTTGAGGAATTGCTTTAAAATAATGAGGGTGGGGAGGGGCTAGATGTGAAAGAAAAGGAACCGATGGTTGTTGCGGGGAGGGGGTGGTGTGTGGAGGTTCCCTTTACTTTTCTCTGTGTTTTTGTATATGTTTGAAATTTTCCATAGTAAAAAGTTAAAAAAAAATGCAGTGAGTCCAATGTGCCCACTGTACAGACGGACAGAAGAGACCCCAGAAGCAGGAGGAGGATTGGAGGGGATGGGGGAGTGGGGACTCTTAGGTTGTTGACAATGGGGGTCTGTCCCTGGGCCTGGCCTGCCCTCCTGGCGCTTGTGTAGGAGACTCTGGGGCCTCCCTGAACCTGGGGCGTGGAGAGGAATCTCCCCCATCATCCGAGACTCAGCTTTCTGGCACTTCGTAGCTGACACACTAAGCCATCTGAGTCCATACCTGTGAGAGGCATCTTTTTTTGTTTGTTTGTTTGCTTGGCCGCCCTCCGCAGCTTATGGAGTCTTGGTTCTCCAACCAAGGATTGAACTGGGGCCACTGCAGTGAAAGAGCCGAGTCCTAACCTCTGGACCAGCACGAAGTTCCTGAGAGGCGTCTTTCAAGTGTATAAGGTGACGATTTTTCTCTTAATATATTAATTCGTCACAAAGGGAGTGTTTGATTGTGTTTTATTCATTTATTTTTGTATTTCATTTTAGATCTCTCTCTTTTAAAAGGAGAAAATTGTTCATTGTAAACTCAAAGGGAATACAATGCAAAGACAGTACTCTTCCTCTTGTCTTCCAGTCACCTCCCAAAGACAGCTATTTAAATAATTTTTCAACAGATACATATTTTTAAAATTTACTTTTGGTCACACCCACAGCATGTGGGATCTTAGTGCACCAATCAGGGATTGAACCCACACTGCCTGCGTTGGAAGCACAGAGTCTTAACCACTGGACCACCTATTCAACAGATACATATTTATGGAGCACCTACTACATGCCGGAAAGGCACTGTGTCAGGCACTAATGAGAGCTGCGTGTGAAATTTAAAATTTTCCAAGATACCCATTTAAAAAGTAAAAATAAACAGGTGAGATTAATTTTAATAATACATTTTTTTAACCCACTATATCCAAACCCATTATATGGAATCAATGCAAAAATTATTAATGAAATGTTAATGATCTTTTCATAGTGTATCAGTTAGCTCAGGCTGCAGTAACAAAATACCACAGGTGGGGTGGCTTAAATTTATTTTCTCACAGTTCTGGAGGCTAGAAGTCCAAGATCAAGGTGCTGGCAGGGTTGGTTTCTTCTGAGGCTTCTCTCCTTGGCTTGTGGTTGGCCACCTCTGAGCCTGTTTCTCCATCTGTAGCATGGACTTGGTGAGATCTGATTGAAAGGGAGGCAGGAGTAAGAAAACAAGATTGTTTCTGAGCAGAGCTGATGCATCCTGGGGCTCCCTGGTTCCCAATGCTCTGAAGAAAATCCTCCCACACTGCTCTGGGCTCTTGCCAAGCCCTGACCTTGCTGCTCTGGCCTGTGAGCAGGTCTCTGGCAGGTCTTGAACTGTCCTGGCGGGAAGACTGGAGGGGAGTGAGGCAGGAAGGCAACTCTGGGTCCTGGGCACCTCCATCTGCCCTTGTATCCTCTGCCCCGCCTCCCTTTCTGCACTGCAGCCATGCTCAGCCACCATGGTTCCCTGACCCTCCCTGTCTCAGGGCCTTTGCACAGGCTGTTCCTACTACTTGGGTTTCCTCCCACCTCTCTTCAGACTTCAACTCACTGTTCAAATCCTGAGAAGCTCTTCTGAGGTCCTGCTCTGTGGCCACTGCCCAGCCCGGGTCTCACCGTAGTGTGTGGTCCCCAACAGGTTAAGCCCTCTGAGGTCTAGGATCAGATCTGTGCCAACTTGGTAGCCCAGCGACAGTTGATTCCCAGCAAGTGGTTGTTGAGAACAAGTGCCTGAATGCACGAGCATGTCTCTGCTCCATCCAGACTTTGATGCTCCATGTGTGGTGCTAGGAGGGGCAGGTAAGAGAAGGTTCCCGCCCCTAGTGCTGCTCAGTTTAAGGGGAGGCAGACATGAAACAGATAATTATACAGTCACTCCGAACAGTCCCTGGAGGCAAATAGAGAGCTAGTGAGAGTGTGTAGAGGGAGATGCAACCTTGACAGGGACCTGAGGTTTCCTGGAAGACATGATGTTTGAGGCTTGATTCTTGAAAGCTGAGCAAGAATAATTAATCTGACAGAGAGAGGCAGAAAGATCTTTCCAGGCAGAGGGGACCACATGTGCAAAGGCCCAGTGGTCAAGAAACACTCAGAGGGTATACCGTATGTGAGAGATGCCGTGGGCTGAGAGGTTGGGGTGGGAAAGTCAGGTCACATGGAGGGTGGCTGAACTTTATCCACAGAGCAGGGTGAGGACGCAAAGGGGTTTCATCATCCCTGGGAAGATGGAACCCGAATTAAATTGGAAAGAGCTAGCTGTGTCTGCTGCATGAAAAACAAATCAGAGGGGCCAGGAGGGCAGGGAGGAGGCCCCTGCAGTTCTTGAAGGACTTGGACTAAGGCGAGGATAGATAGATGTGGACAGGTGTGGAGGATTTTTAGCAAAGAGCTAGTCTACAGGCCCAGCCATGGGGGCAGTCTGCAGAGAGAGCAAAGTGGGGATTCGGAGGGAGGTGTGGTAATCCTGCCCTAAGCAGGACCTGGCCAGCTGGGAGCAGCCTGTTCTCAGGAGGAGGGTCTGATGAGCCTCTGGGGCCCTGGCCACCAACCAGCCAAGAATCCCTGGCCAGAGACATGGGCCTGGGGACACAAGGGATGCTAATCCTGTCTCCAGGGATGACACATTCCAGCAGACAAGTCTTCTACATCCTTTGGGCCCTGCCCTGCCCTGGAGTTGCTGAGTGACCATCTCTAGGCCTTGCCTGCCCTCCTTCTGAGAGCCAGAGGCTCATCCACTTCCTTGGGGATCAAAGTCTCCCAGTGGTCTCCTCCCAGGAAGCCCCCACCCAGGTTCAGCCAAACCCCACCCTGGGAATGTTCATTAGACCAGTGGTCCCAGCCTATTTAGCACCAGGGACCAGATTTGTGGAAGACAATTTTTCCTTAGTGGGGTGTGTGTGTGTGTGTGTGTTTTCTTGATGATTCGAGAGCATGACATTTATTGTGCACTTTATTTCTTTTATTATTACATCAGCTCCACCTCGGATCATCAGGCACTGGATCCCAGAGGTTAGGGACCCCTGCATTAGACCACTCAGGATGCACATGCCAAGTCCTGGGGACAGAGCATGAACGAGACAAGATGCCTGCCCGCAGGGGGCTGACAGTCTAGAGGGGAAGGAGGGAAACACGAAGACACAATGATAAATATGTTATGAAATATAATTTCAGAGCCAGATAAATGCTCTAGTGAGTGATGTGATGGAGACTAATGGGAGGGTGGGCTGGGGTTTGTGTGAGAGAGGACATCAGGGCAGCACACGCTCTGAGGATGCAGAGAAGCCCGTCAAGGAAAACCATTGTAGGCGGGGGAACAGTCAAGGCAAAGGCTTGAGGTGGGGCGGTGGAGACCAGGGAGGCGGGGAGGGGAAGATGTTGTGAAGGAGGGACCCAAGGGGTGGACCAGGGGTGGACGGCCCTGGTGAGCATGTCATCTGGGGAGCCCTGGCGGGGGTGAGACCAAGCGATGGGCTTCGTTCCCCAGACCTACCAGAATCTCCCTTCTCGCTCAGCTGGAAACCTCCTCCCCCGGAGTTCCCTATTTTAGCCCTTTCTAGCCTCTCTGCCTCCTTCACCCCCGTAACAGGTACTCTCTGGGCTGGAATTTCCCCAAGATGTGCAGTCAGGGAGGGGAAATAACACCCATCATTGTCAAGGCCATCAGTGCTCGGACTTCCTAACCCAGGGCCCTGGCCCCCTGCTGGGCGCACCGTGACCTGGCTCCTCGGCTCCTCACAAGGGGACCGTTCAGGTTTTATGGGTCCCGTTCTACAGACCAGGAGACCCAGACACAATGTGACTCGCTCAAGGCCATGTGGCCCGAAGGCAGGAGCCAAGATTTGAATTCAGCTCAGTCTCATCCTTCGCTTTCACTTTTCCCTTTCATGCACTGGAGAGGGAAATGGCAACCCACTCCAGTGTTCTTGCCTGGAGAATCCCAGGGACGGCGGAGCCTGGTGGCTGCCGTCTATGGGGTCGCACAGAGTCAGACACGACTGAAGCGACTTAGCAGCAGCAGTCTCATCCTGAAAGTGAAAGTGTTAGTCGCTCAGTCATATCCCACTCTTTGTGACCCCGGTGGACTGTAGCCCACCAGGCTCCTCTGTCCATGCAGATTCTCCAGGCCAGAATACTGGAGTGGGTTGCTGTTCCTTTCTCCAGGAGATCTTCTCGACCCAGGGATCGAACCCAGGTCTCCTGCATGGAGGGCAGATTCTTTATCATCCGAGCCACTAGGGAAGCCCTAGTCTCATCCTGAAGGTTGGGCAGAGCCTACTCAAGTCTCGCGAGAGTTTCAGGATCCCGGGAGATCCAGATTCCTCTGCCCCTTTCCTGCCTGCCTCGCTTCACCGCCGCCATGCGGGTAAGTGTTGCCGCCAGTTTCCCAGTTGCTGAAGCAGACACCCCAGAGTCATTCTGAGCCCTTGGCTGCCCGCCTCTGCCAGGGGCTGGTCACGAAATGTCCCTTATGGACTCTGTCACGGCTTTAAAACCCAGCATATCTGACTAGTGGTTCTCTCTCCCTCTTGAGAAAAAAAAAAAAAAGAGGAAATTAAATTGTGGCAGGTTATCATTGATCTAGAGAAAGCCGCACAAAGGTCTGTGGTCACCTTTCTCTGAAGATACACTTTACACGATTGCGGTAAGTGCAGTGGGTAGGCGACCAGGCCAGCCGGCTGATCTCTGCTGTCCCTAAAGAATACCTCAGGACCCGGCAGCTGACTGCGCCCACCCCAAAGGGGCTCTGGGGAGGTGGGGGCCCCCACAGCCAACCCGTTCTGCCGGAGAGGAAGTCATGGAGGGCTCAGAGTCACTGCTGCCCCTCCTTGAAGCTGTGTCTTCTTTGGGGGCAACAGTCTGAAACTGATTGTGGTGATGGATGCATAACTCCATGAAGACACAAAACCACTGAATTGTACTCTTTAATGGGAAATCACAGTGGTATGTGAATTACAACTCAGTATATCTAGTTAAAAAAAGAAAACAACAATAACAAACATAGGTGTCCTGTGTCTGCCCAGGTGGGGGGCCAGGTCTGCTCAGACAAATGAAATGTGAAAAAAAAAAAAAAAATGAGACCACTCAAGTTTTATCTGATAGCAACAGTCAGAGCTAACACTTCTTTCTTTCTTTTTTTAAATGTTTATTTATTTATTACTTTGCTGCACCGGGTCATAGTTGCGGCATGTGGGATCTTCCATCTTTGTTGCAGCACTTGGTATCTGTAATTTAGGCGTTTGAACTCTTGGTTGCGGCATGTGGGATCTAGTTACATAGCCAGGGATCAAACCCAGGCCCCCTGCATTGGGAGCATGGAGTCTTAGCTGCTGGACCACCAGGGAAGTCCCCAGAGCTAGCCTTTCTTTAGTGCTGGTGATATGCTGGTTAACTCCTCTGACTCTCACCACAATTCTATCAGGAAGAATTATTACACCCCCACCCTTGACAGATGGAGGAACTGAGGCACACAGTGGGACTGTGACCGGCCAAGCTCACACAGAAAGAAGTGTCTGAGCAAAGTTTGAACCCCACAGTCTAGCTCCAGTACTTTCACATCTGCCTCTGATACAGGCAAGAGTAAAGAAGACAATAGTATAACCATCAAGTGTCCCCTAGCTCAGGAGTGGCACCCCGAGTTTTTATCAGCACCAGTTAAACCACAGGCTGGTCTAGTTCCAGACACCCTGCGATAATGTGAAGAATATCTTTTTTTTTAAATGACTAATTGAAGTGTAGTTGATTTATAATGTTATGTTAGTTTCAGGTGTACAGCAAAGTGATTTAGTTATACATACGTATATATCTATTTTTTAAAGATTCTTTTCCCATATAGATTATTATAAAATACTGAGTATAGTTCCCTGTGCTATACATTAGGTCCTTGTTTATCTGCATGCGTGGGAGCTAAGTCAATTCAGTTGTGTCCCACTCTTTGCGACCCTGTTGACTGTAGCACCCCAGGCTCCTCTGTCCATGGGATTCTCCAGGCAAGAATACTGGAGTGGGTTGCTGTGCCCTCCTGCAGGGGCTCTTCCCGACCCAGGGATCAAACCCACATCTCTTATATCTCCTGCATTGGCAGGAAGGTTCCTTACCACTAATGCCACCCTATCTATTAGTGTACATATGTTCATGAAAGTGAATGTGTTAGTCCCTCAGTCGTGTCCGACTCTTTGTGACCCCATGGACTGTAACTGCTAGGCTCCTCTGTCCATGGAATTCTCCAGGCAAGAATACTGGATCGGGTTGCCATTTCCTTCTCCGAGGGATCTTCCCATCCCAAGGATCAAACCAGGGTCTCCTGCATCACAGGCAGATTCTTTACCATCTGAGCCACCAGGGAAGCCTGTATATGTTAATACCAAACTTTTAATTTATCTCTCTTTTTCGCCTTTGGTAATAGTAAGTTTGTTTTCTATGTGTATGGGTCTATTTCTGTTTCTGTATGTAAGTTCATCTGTATCAGATTTCGAAGAAGGAAATGGCACCCCACTCCAGTACTCTTGCCTGGAAAATCCTATGGACAGAGGAGCCTGGTAGGCTGCAGTCCATGGGTTCGCTGAGGGTCGGACAGGACTGAGCGACTTCACTTTCACTTTTCCCTTTCATGCATTGTAGAAGGAAATGGCAACCCACTCCAGTGTTCTTGCCTGGAGAATCCCAGGGACGGGGGAGCCTGGTGGGCTGCCGTCTGTGGGGTCGCACAGAGTCGGACACGACTGAAGTGACTTAGCAGCAGTATCAGATTTTTTTAGGTTCCACATATAAGCAACATCATACGATATTTTTCTTTGACTTAGTATAATAATCTCTATGTTCATCCATGTTGCTGCAGATGGTATATTTCATTTTTTTTATGGCCGAATAGTATTCCATCATATATATGTACCACATCTTTATCCATTCATCTGTCAGTGGACACTTAGGTTGCTTCCATGTCTTGGCTGTTGTCTGCAGTGAACATTGGGGTGCCTGTACCTTTTTGAATTACACTTGGGAAGCCCCTGTCATCATATTATTTCTCTGTATGTATGCCCAGGAGTGGGATTGCAGGATCATAAGTTAGCTCTATTGGAGAATCAGATGGTTGGATGGCATCACCGACTCAATGGGCATGAGTTTGGGTAAACTCCAGGAGTTGGTGAGGGACAGGGAGGCCTGGTGTGCTGCAGTCCATGGGGTTGCAGAGTCAGTCATGACTGAACGACTGAGCTGATACTGATACTGATTTTTAGTTTTTTAAAGGAACTTCCATATCATTTGAGAAAAGTGCAACTTTCTGTAACTCATCTTGTTTCAGCCCTATCCGCCCTCCCCAACTCACTTCCCAACCTGCCCCCTGCTGGGTTCTTTTATCATGAATCATATTATCATTTCATTCATAAGTTCCTTAGAATGTACCTCTGTGATAGGAACTGTCTCAAATAACCACATTTTCATATAACTGCCACTTTCACACCTATAAGAAGTTCACAATTCTGTAATATCCTCTCAAATCCCATCTCCACCTGCCGCCCCCTGTTGCTTCCTAAATGTGTTTAAGGGCTGGTTGGTTCAAATCAAGAGGCAAAATCTGTACATTACATTTGGCTGGTGTTTCTCTTAGATCCCTTGTAAGCAATAACAATTCTCTCTTTTGTATTTCCTTGCCTTTTAGTTGTTGCAGAAAGTGTGAGATCCTTCCTCTTAAGCATTGATTTGCTGCCTCTTAAATGGCCTCCAGCAGAAATTCGAGGGCTGGGGGTAGGGGGTGGAGGGGGCAGGAGATGGTGGTGGCTTGGCCCAGCCTCCAGGCCTTGTGCAGAGCCTGTATTTCCACCTTACAGGTTATCTGAAATGAAATAAAATCAGGCCTGGGTAGAAAAGGGAGGCTTGTTGATGTTGGCAGCAACTGTGCTAAGTCACTTCAGTCGTGTCTGATTCTTTGTGACCCTATAGACTGTAGCCCGCCAGGCTCCTCTGTCCATGGGATTCTCTAGGCAAGAATACTGGAGTGGGTTGCCATACCCTCCTTGAGGGGATCTTCCTGACCCAGGGATTGAACCTGCATCTCTTATGTCTTCTGCATTGGCAAGCGGGTTCTTTACCACTAGTGCCACCTGGGAAGTCCTGACAGCAACTAAATATATTCATTTGTCACAAATGGTGTCCATCCCACCTTCAAAGCATATATGGAACCTGCCCTTTCTCTCTTGCAGTGGATTGGAGGAGGTGAGAGGAGAAGCAGGGCTGGGGTGCTTGGAGGTTCCCACAGTCCAGGTAAGAGCTGGTGATGTTCTGGGCCAGGGTCATGGCTTAGATGAAGAGGGGACAGACTCCAGGAGTGTTCTGGAGGTCAACTTGGTCTGGCACAGTGACCACAGAGGGCAGGAGGTATCCAGGGTGCTTTGTTTATCTTTAACATTTTTGGCCACACTCTGAGGCATGTGGCATTTTAGCTCCCCAACCAGGGATCAAACCTGCACTCCCTGAACTGGAAGGCAAAGTCTGAACCACTGGACCACCAGGGAAGTCCCCGGAGTGCTTTGGATGGCAGACTCCTTCCTCTCTAGGGGGAAGCAGCCTTCCTGCCCCGGGCTCATGTGCACAGACCCCCTCCTCCCAGCTCCCAGCTGCAGCTGGGGAGATGAAACACACCAAAATGAGGGTGACTCACTCCTCAGCATGGACCACCCGCACCCCATGCTCAGCCTTCCAAAGAGAAGGAGCCAACAGTGGAAAGAGAGAGGGTGGGACAAGAATGCCAGAATCAGCTGCTTCCCAGTGCCATGAGCTTGGACAGCTCAGTACCTCTCTGAGCCTCAGTTTCCCCATCTGGGCAATGGAATGCCCATTTCTACCTGGGTGTTGGAGAAATTTAATGGTGAGCTGCTCTTAAGTGGTGGTCTTGAGGAAGAGAGCCCAGGTGGCCACAGGAGAGACAGGAGGATGTGAGGACTGACTGATAGGGAGGCTGAGCATGTTGGGAGCACTGTCTGCAGCTGATGAGGGTATGAGGCCAGGCACCTCCCAACTGGTCCTTGAGCCCCACTAGGGTCAGCCTCTGAGCACCCTGGTTATAGGCAAAGCAGAACTAATGAGGGGGGAAGTGCTTGGGGTGCTATTTGTGATTCTGCCAAGCCTTGGGCCATTTCCTTTTAAAAAAAGAAAATAAATATATA
The DNA here is from genome assembly GCF_054371585.1 of Giraffa tippelskirchi. Lineage (NCBI taxonomy): Eukaryota > Metazoa > Chordata > Mammalia > Artiodactyla > Giraffidae > Giraffa > Giraffa tippelskirchi. Next base: position 31,053,544 of record NC_137287.1, read on the forward strand.
TCTATTTTACCGTGGACCATTTTTTCAGAGTCCTTTTGTTGTTTAGTTGTGAAGCCATGTCTGACTGTGACCCCATGGACTGTAGCCTGCCAGGCTCCTCTGTCCATGGGATTTCCTAGGCAAGAATACTGGAGTGGGTTGCCATTTCCTTATCCAGGGGAATCTTTCTGACCCAGGGATCAAACCCAGGTCTCCCGCACTGCAGGCAGATTATTTACCACTGAACCACCAGGGAAGCTCTTGGTGTGTTTTAATTCCTCACAACACCCAGCCAGGTGGAAATGGCCGTTCCCATTGCCCACATGGGGAAACTGAGGCTCAGAGAGGTACTGAGCTGTTCAAGCTCATGATGCTTATTGAATTTGTTACATCATCGCTTCTATTTCTGACATGACCTCCATAGTCTTTGAGAGTTTCCTTATTTCTGGGAGACATGTCCCAGATCTATCTTATACCCTTTCTACTTGGAATCAGCCATTTGTCAGAGGGCCCTTGTTCCTTTTGGTGACATAAATGGGCGTGAGGGATCACAATGTAGACATTAAGGTGTTATTCCCATTGGGTTATCATTGCATCAAGGTGTGAAACTAGAGATACTGATCGTTTTCATTCACATTTAAGATTACAAGGTTTTCATTTAACTTATTTGATTTTGTGTATCTCTCCCTTTTTAAATTTTTTACACAGAAAATATTGGTTCCTAATAACATTAGCACACATTTCTTATCATCTTTATCCTATATTATAAAGCTGACAGTTTCAACCTAATAATACCAGTATAATCACTACCTATAAGATGACCGAGTGCTGTTGAGGATTTCATTGTGTTTCTGTTTCTTTGTGATTCTGTGGTCCTTCGGATAAAGCCCTTTCGGGATATATAATCAAACTGCTGTCTTAAAGTCCCTTCCAATGATCCTTCTCAGTGTGGTTGCAAGTTGACATTCAGTCAGATTTATTCATTTCTGCTGGGCATTTTTATTTTAAGGTGTTTTTTTTTGTCTGCCTTTGCTTTGTAATTTTATAAACTGTTTGCATTTACAAAATAAAAACTGAAACCAGATACACTCAGAGAAATCTAGCTTCCGCATCTGTTCCTTTCACTAATTACCTCTCTCCCCATAGGTAACAGGTTTGTTAGCTTCTGATTTATCTTTCCATTGCTTCTTTCTTCCTTCTTCTTCTTCTTTTGTTTTTTCAACAATTTTGTCCCAGAAAGGAGCAGTAATATATAAATATATGAAGAAGTTGAAATGTTAATCCCTGTGTCAACTCCGACTCTTTGCGACCCCCATGAACTGTAGCCCACCAGGCTCATCTGTCCATGGAATTCTCCAGGCAAGAATACTGGAGCGGGTTGCCATTCCCTTCTCCAGGGGATCTTCCTGACCCAGGGATCGAACCCGGGTTTCCTGCATTGCAGGCAGATTCTTTACCATCTGGGCCACCTGTTTATGTATGTATATATATTTAATATTTATTTATTTGGTCATGCTGGGTCTTAGTTGTGGCATGTGGGATCTAGTTCCCAGACCAGGGATCGAACCCAAGCCCCATGCATTGGGAGTGCAGAGTCTTAGCCACTGCACCACCAGAGAAGTCCCCTCCATTCTCTCTTTCTGAAAATATAAGCAAATGTATACACATCTCCCACATATTCAGAAGCTAGAATATATATCATGCACACACACTTCTGCTCCTTAGATTTTGTTTTTGTTTTTTTCTCGTAAACCTGTATCCTGGAGATCCCTCCCTGGCAATATTAGGAGAGCATCTTCATTTCTTTTCACAACCGTTGTGCACTGTCCTATGTGGACGTCCAGTTTATTCAACCAGTTTCCCCTTGGTGGATATTTGTACTGTGTCCAGTCTTTGCTGGTGCTATTAGTGCTGCAACAACAACAAAAAGCTTTGTGCATACGTGAATTTGTATTTTGGGGGCAGATTCTTACATACTCTAACCAGATTGGTTTTTTTAAAAAAAACTTAAGATTTTTAACATTTTAGAGCAGTTTTAGGTTCACAGCAAAATTGAGAGGACCTCGTGGGAATTTTAGTCATAACTGTGATACATGTTACCCAGGAATTGATGGTGCAATGGGCATGCGTAGCAGCTGTGCTCATGTGTGGGTGGAGGTGCCACTTGCTGAGGCAGGAAGTGCAGATGGGGCTCTTTCTAACCTTGTATCTTGTGGTTAACAAGTGAGCTGGTGGTGGAGGGAGCAGGAGTCAAGGTGGGGGAACTGAGGCTGAGGTATGCAGGGACATGCAGACAGCAGGGTTGTCCAATTTTAGCTGATTGGGAGGTTGCAGGCAGTTCTTGGAGAAGGGAGCAGAGTGGGTCTGGCACACCTAGCACTCCCAACTGCAGCTCCTTCTAAAGGGACTGTCCTCATCTCCCAGGCAGGAAGCAGGTAGGGAAGGGGACCGATGTCCACCACTGCTGACTGCAGCCTCCTCTGAACCCCAGCTGGGGTAAGTGACACCCCCCCACCCCCACCCCGCTCCACCCGCCCTGCAGGCCAGGGGAAGGCAGCCTGAACCTGGCCCAGACCTGGGAGACAGACTGCCCTGGATTCAAACCCCAGCTCTGCTCTGTGACCTTGGGCAAGCTGCTTAACCTCTCTGAGCCTCAGACTCTTCTGTCCAAAGGGGATGAGGCGGGACCTGCCTTACTGTGATGAGGACACTGTGGGAGTGTGGATGGGAAGTGCCTGGCACACAGTAGGTGCTCCCCGCTGAGGACTAGCCATCCCTACCGTGCTGTGAAGGGGCTGGGGCTCAACCATTGGGAGCCCTGGTTCCTACCTTTTCTGAGCTGGAGCAGCTATGAAACCCATGGGTGTGAGAGTCAGACAGTGAGTGAAAGTCACTCAGTCGTGTCTGACTCTTTGTGACCTCCCCCATGGACTGTAGCCTGCCAGGCTCCTTCGTCCATGGGATTTCCCAGGTGGGAATACTGAAGTGGCTTGCCATTTCCTCCTCCAGGGGATCTTCCCAACCCAGGGATGGAACCTGAGTCTCCCACGCTGTGGGCACATTCTTTACCATCTGAGCCACGAGGGAAGCTGAGAGTCAGACAGCTGAGGTTCAAATCCTGGCCTTGCCACTTCCTCTCTAGCTGACTTTTTCTACTCTCTGTTCCAGTTTCCCCATCTGTCAAATGGGGATGATGAGACCACCCACCTCACAGCAGTGTTGGGAAGAAGAATTGAGCTCAAATGTTTAAAGTGCTCAGTCCAGAGCTGGGCATGCAGTAACTAATGTCACAAAGAACCATGACAGGGGACCGTTGTCTGTGGTCAGCTGCTCAGGTCAGAGCCTGAGGGGCACCAGGGCAAGGGGCAGGGATTGTGCAGGTTTTGTAGCCCCTGAGTGGGCAGGCACATGGGCCCTGCTAAAAAGGTCATCTCTTTAAGAAGGGAAAGTCAGGGGGCTTCCCTGGTGGCTCAGTGGTAAAGAGTCCCGCCGGCCAATGCTGTCCGATCCCTGGTCCAGGAGGATCCCATGTGCGGCGGAGCATCTGAGCTTGTGTGCCACAACTGTTGAGCCTGAGCTCTGGAGCCTGGGGTGGAGCCCTATACTAAGGTCACAAAAGAGAAATCTCTGGAACTGGCTGGTCCACACCCGGGAGCCACAACTGCTAAGCCCAGGTGCCACAACTACTGAAGCCTGTGTACCCTAGAGTCCATGTGGCACAAGAGAAGTCACCGCAATGAGAGCTCGTGCATCGCAACTAGGAGTGGTCCCCACTGACCACAACTAGAGAAAAGCCCTAGTGCAGCAACGAAGATCCAACACAGCCCCAAATAAATAAATAGAATTATATGTTAAAAAAGCAGGGGCACTCAGAACTCTCTTACACATATAAAATCTTTGAACATATGTGAAAGATTGTGACTCACGAGTTTATGAGGGAGCTAGTAAGATGTTACAGCCAATTCAAAGGAGGATTAAAAAAGCCCAGACACAGGCAGACAATGCGGAGTGCCTAAATGAATTTGCAGACAGGTGCAAAACTGGTCAGTGTACAAAGGGCAGACATCAATTGTGTCTCTACCGGATGTAGGTCATTTGCATTTCTATGGAGGAGACTCATTTGCATCACAATCGGTTTTCTACCTCGTGGGAAATACCTTGAAGACTCTGCAAGGCCAGGATGACCCAGGAGGGTGCACTAGGTAAGACACGTGGCCATCTTTTTGCCCAGTTCAAAACCTTTCATAATTTTACACATACATACACACACACAGTCACAATCACTAACAAAGGCAGTCATTCACACACAGCCACATCACATATAGGCCTCCCTCTGTGTGTGTCTGGGTGTCTCTCTGACTCTCCTTTTGTGGTGATAGTGATTCAGGCTCCCACCTCCAGCCTTTGCTCCCCCTGCCCAGCACACATCTCCATCAGCCCTCTGCCCACCCACATCTTGCTCATCTCTCCAAGCTTCCAAGTAATGCCTCTCTGAGCTGGAATCTCTCTTTCCCCTGCACCTCATCCCGTCCTTACTTCCCTCTATCTTCCATGAGCTTCCACGTGGGCACCCATGTAAGGTAGAAGGAGCCTGGACTCCAGAATCGTTCAGTCTGAGCCCCACATATGGCACTTGCCTGTCATATGACCATGGGCAAGTCACAGCTCTGAACCTCAGTCGCCCCACTCATCAAGTGGGATGATAACAGACCCATCCTCATGGGTTGTTTCTATTTTGTTTTGAAGATTAAATTAGCAGAGGCAAAGAATGCCTCTTTGGCACAGGAGAAGAGGGTGACAGAGGATGAGATGGTTGGATGGCATCGTTGATTCAATGGACATGAACTAGGGCAAACTCCGAGAGATGGTGAGGGACAGGGGGGCCTAGCATGCTGCAGTCCATGGGATCGCAAAGACTTGGACACACTTGGTGACTTAACAAGTGACACACAGGAAGTGCTCAGTACAGGTCAGCTGCTGTGAAAATGGGGCTCCTAATCCCTTTTGAATGGGTAGCCTGCTAAAGGGCTCAGTCAGCAGGTCAGTGGGGGAGGGGTCGCCTTCCAACAGCTGGAATGGAGGGTCTCCTTGGCCCCCCCGGACCTGCCTCCCAGAGCTACCCCCACCCAGCTGCTGTCGATCCCCAGAGCTGGGATTAAGCAGAGACGCTGCCAGGAACCCCAGCCCATGGAGGGGTGCAGGGACTGATGGCTGCAGCTGGACTGAAGTCCCCCGGGCTGCAGTGATGGATGGGGGGCTGGTTGGTGGAGGAAGTGGCCGCTCTGGATGACAGCTGGCCAGGCGCTGATGGATGTCACAGGGGAGCAGGGATGGCAGGAGGATTGCAGAATCTAAGAGGCTGAGGGAGGCTAAAGCCCAGCCACTGGAAAAGCCTGCCTGGGGCTCAGCTAGAAGAGTTAGGGCTGGGGATGGGGAGCAGGCATTGGAGACCTTGGATACTTCCTGGATGCTTCCTCCTGGAAGTCCTGGATACTTCCTCCTAGAAACGCTGTTGTGAGGCCAACACCTAAAGGGCCCATGAACTTCAACATTAGACTCTCGTGGTTGAGGCTAGTAGCATCAATAGCAGTGTGATCCCAGTCAATCCTTATAACCACTCGGGTAATGGTTTACTATTTTCCCACGTTTGCCTGTGGAGACACTGAAGCTTAGATGAGGTCAAAGGAGCCAAGATCTGTCTCAGAGCAAAACCTTTTCTACCTCCCATGAAGCCAAAGGGTCCTCTGAGTAGCACTCAGGAATTCTTCCTTAATCTTTCATTCATTCATTCATCTGTCCACGAAACCCCAGCTGACTTCTTCCTCCATGCTGGGCCCTGGCTGGGTGCCAGAGATACCCTTGTACTCAGACACGGCCTCCGACCTCACAGAGCTCAGTCCCCAGGAACAGATAGACCAAAGGCACACTATCCCAACTCTGGACTTGGGGGTATGGAGTGGTCAGGGATGGCTTCCTGGAGGAGGTGGACCCTGAGCAGACACCTGAAGGACAAGGGGAAGAAAGAACCCATTCTTCTCTGGGCAGGGCAGTGAGTAGGAAGGAAGGAAGGAGGACTTTTCAGTGGTGGAGACAGTTGAGCTGTATCCTGAATGACAAATAGTAAACAGAGATATGGGCAGGGTTTTCCAGCAGCAAGAAGAATACACACAAAGGCCCAGATGCAGGAATTGCCATAGGGTGAGGGGGTGCAGAAGGTCCCAGTGGATCGTATGCAGGAGCCTGGGTTGGAAAAAGAAATGGTACATGATTGGATCAGAGACAAGACAGGGTGCAGGTCTAAAAGGCTTTTTTTTTTTTGGTGATACAGTTGACATAAAATGTATAGTTTCAGGTATGCAACAATGATTTGATATGTGTATATACTGTAAAATGACATCACAACATGTTAGTTAACACTGATTACCTCGCAGTTTTTTTCTTGTGATGAGAACCTTAAAGATCTCCCCTCTTAGCAACTTTCAAATACATAATAGTACATTATTGTTAACTGTAATCACCAATGCTGTGCATTATATTCACAGGACTTATTGATCTTATAACTGGAACTTTGTGGCTTTTGACCCCCTTCCGCCATTTCATGCCTCCCCATCCTTACCCCCTGGCCTCTGGCAATCACCAATCTGTTTTCTGTATCATTTGGCTTTTTTAGATTCTGCATATAAAGTGAGTCATAACAATTTTTTTCTTTCTTTGTCTGACTTATTTTGCTTAGCATAATGCCCTCAAGGTCCATCCATATTGTAATAAATGGCAAGATTTCATTCTTTTTTATGGCTGAATAATATTCCATTGTATATATATACCACATTTTCTCTATCCATTCATCCATCAGTGGACACTTAGGTTGTTTCCATATCGCTATTGTAAGTAACTCTGCAATGAACATGCAGATGTCTTTTTAAGATAGTGGTTTAATTTCCGTAGGCTATATACCCAGGACTGGAACTGATGGATCATATAGTATTTCTAATATTTTGAGATACCTCCATACTGTTTGCCATAGTGGCTGCACCAAGTTGCATTCCCACTCTACGCACCGGAGTTCCCTTTCCTTCACACCCTCACCAGCACTCATTGTTGTTCCGTCACTCAGTCGTGTCTGACTCTTTGCAACTCCATGGACTGCAGCACACCAGGCTTCCCTGTCTTTCACCAGCACTTGTTATCTCTTGTCTTTTTTGTTAATAGCCATTCTGACAGGTATGAGGGAACAGGTTTTGAATACTGTGAAGGGTGTGACTTTATCCTAAGGCTGATAGAGGGCCACTGACTATGACAAGCAGGAGAGTGACTCATGAGATCTGTATTTTTAGAAACAGAACCCTGCCTGCCATTGGGAGGGTGGATTAAAGTGGAGCCTGGAGGCCACTGGGAGGCCTAAGCAGTGATTTAGGAGAGAGACTGAGGGTCCAGCCGGGGCAGGGATGGGTGGTGGACATTGGGCATTGAGGATGCAGAGTGGACAAGGCTGGAGCAAATAATTTCCTGAGCAAATGTTATCACAGAGAGGCATAGATGTCCTCCTCACCTGTTTATATGCCTTTTATAAATGACAAAGCATTGGGTTAAGTTTTGAGGGGTTCAGTGGCACATTGAGGCTCCATTAGCAGGTGGTAGAGCCTCTATGGAAACCCCGGAGTGCCCCTTTAGAAACCTAATTCTGGTCTTCTTCTGGGTGGCTTTCAACCGAGTTGCCCTTCCAGGAATGATCTGCAGGGGGAGAAAGAGAGCAGGAAACGTACCCCCGAGGCCAAGAGACACCCAGCCAGAAGGGGGCGCTGCGGTCACAGGCGACGGGGCCAGCTGCATCCCGATTGCAGGCGGAGCACTGGGCCGCCTGGGTGGGGGCGGAGTCAGCTCTTACCGCGGTTTACAGAGGAGGAACTGCACGCCCAGAGATCAGGAGAGGGTCTCCCAAGGGGTGAATCAGCGTCTCAGGATACCGCCTAGTCCACTGCTCCTGCTTGGAAACCTGAACTGTGTTTCCCAGTTCTGAGAGCACCAGAGGGAGCTTGGAGGTCAAGAGTGGGGTCCAGGACTCCCAGACTTTCCCTTAGGAGTAGGAGCCCCCGGTTTCACCAATACCCAATTCAGTCCCGCTAGCAGGCCAGGGAGTGATGGAGACGAGCCTCAGGATGTGGTCCACGGAGTGAGCCAAGACTCCCTGAAAGAAACGTCCAGGCTTCTCCCAGTGGGTGGGCACTCGCCAGACCTTGTATAGAAAGGGCGGTGAGGGAGGGGCAACACCAGGTGGCAGGCACCCTTCAAGCCCGGACATCCTGTGGTTCATCTTCCCTCTTCTCCGTTTTCTAACTCAGGGTTTCCAGAGTGGCAGCCGCTGACATGCTTGCCTGGCATGTCTCTCGCTGGTGTGTGGGGCTCCAGGGTAGAGGAAAGGGATCAAGACTGGTATAAGTGCCCCCTTCTGTGGCCTGGGTTTCTTCTTGCTCCTCAGCAGTTAGCTTTAGCGAGCCCAGCGCCGGGGTGGGTAGAGAGGTGAGAAGCCAGTGGGTTCAAACCCTGCAGCTGCCACTCAACTGCATGTGACCCGGGGCTCCACTCCCCTCTCAGCCTTGTCTGTAAACTGGGGAGACTGAACCCCATTTTGTGAGATAGCTGCCTTTTCTGTGAAGATTTCCCCACACAGGCATGGCACAGGGAGGGGGCTCTATCTCTCTCTGGCAAATCCCTTTGGGCCAGTTATAGTATGCTGTGGTGAAGCTAGGATTAGGACTTTGGATAGAGGAAAACAATAGAATGGGAAAGATTAGAGATCTCTTCAAGAAAATGAGAGATAACAAGGGAACATTTCATGCAAAGATGAGCACAATAAAGGACAGAAATAGTATAGACCTAACAGAAGCAGAAGGTATTAAGAAGTGGCAGGAATACACAGAAGAACTATACAAAAAAGCTCTTAATGACCCGGACAACCATGACGGTGTGATCACTCACCTAGAGCTAGACATCCTGGAATGTGAAGTCAAGTGGGCCTTAGGAAGCATCACTACGAACAAAGCTAGTGGATGTGATGGAATTCCAATTGAGCTATTTCAAATCCTAAAAGATGATGTTGTTAAAGTGCTGTACTTAGTATGCCAGCAAATTTGGAAAACTCAACAGTGGCCACAGGACTGAAAAAGGTCAGTTTTCATCCCAATCCCAAAGAAGGACAGTGTCAAAGAATGTTCAAACTACTGCACAATTGCACTCATCTCACATGCTCAAAATCCTTCAAGCTGGCCTTCAACAGTATGTAAACCGAGAACTTCCAGATGTACAAGTTGGATTTAGAAAAGGTAGAGGAACCAGAGATCAAATGCCAACATCCGTTGGATCATAGAAAAAGCAAGAGAATTCCAGAAAAACATCTACTTATGCTTCATTGACTACGCCAAAGCCTTTGACTGTAGATCATAACAAACTGGAAAAATCTTTAAGAGATGGGAATACCAGACCCCCTTACCTGCCTCCTGAGAAAGCTGAACGCAGGTCAAGAAGCAACAGTTAGAATGGGACATGGAACAATGGACTGGTTCAAAATTGGGGAAAGAGTATGTCAAGAATGTATATTGTCACCCTGCTTATTTAACTTATATGCAGAGTGCATCATGCGAAATGCCAGGCTGGTTGAAGCTCAAGCTGGAATCAAGATTTCTGGGAGAAATATCAATAACCTCAGATATGCAGTTGACACCACCCTTATGGCAGAAAGCAAAGAGGAACTAAAGAGCCTCTTGATGAAGGTGAAAGAGGAGAGTGAAAAAGCTGGCTTAAAACTCAACAGTCAGAAAACGAAGATCATGGCATCTGGTCCCATCACTTCTTGGCAAATAAATGGGGAAAAAGGGAAACAGTGACGACTTTATTTTCTTGACCTCCAAAATCACTGCGGATGGTGACTGCATCCATGAAATTAAAAGATGCTTGCTCCTTGGAAGAAAAGCTATGACAAACCTAGATAGCGTATTAAAAAGCAGAGATATCACTTTGGAACAAAGGTCTGTCTAGTCAAAGCTATGGTTTTTCCAGTAGGCATGTATGGATGTGAGAGTTAGACCATAAAGAGGGCTGAGTGCTGAAGAACTGGTACTTTTGAACTGTGCTGCTGGAGAAGACTCTTGAGAGTTCCTTGGACAGCAGGGAGATCAAACCAGTCAGTCCTAAAGGAAATCAACCCTGAATGTTCATTGACAGGACTGATGGTGAAGCTGAAGCTCCAATACTTTGACCACCTGATGCAGAGAGTTGACTCACTGGAAAGGACTCTGATGCTGGGAAAGATTGAAGGCTGGAGGAGAAGGGAATGACAGAGGATGAGATGGTTGGATGGCATCACCAATTCGATGGACATGAATTTGAGCAAACTCTGGGAGATAGTGAAGGACAGGGAAGCCTGGCATGCTGCAGTTCATGGGGTTGCAAAGAGTCAGACACGACTGAGTGACTGAACAACAACAAAATATCAGAGAGATGAATTTCCCACACAAAAGAATTCCAGATAATTCACCTCAATCAGCCTGGTTTTCAAGGTTACCACCAACAGTGATACGTCATCTTGAGGGAATGTACCCTTGATATGATTGTTGGCAATGCCATTTCACCTCTATGGTCTTCCTCCCAAAACACAGACTACATTCTTTTTTTTTGGAGGTGGGGCATGGGGCTCATAGGATCTTAGTTCCCCAGCTGGGGATCGAAGCTGTGCCCCCTGCAATGGAAGTCTTAACTACTGAGTGGACAGAGAAGTCATGAGGAGACAATCAGACAAACCCCGGCTGAGGGACTTGACAGTTATTCCTGGAAAGAATCAAGGCGATCAAAACCTTAGGAAAGTCTGAGGAATTGTCACAGCCCAGAGCAACCTACATGTAATGTGGTGTCCCAGATAGGCTTCTGAAACAGAAAAAGACTTTAAAATTAGAATAGACTTTAGAAATTAGAATAAAGAAGAGAATTTAGTAAATAAAAATGTATTAATGTTAATAACCAACCAGTGAAGTTGCTCAGTCGTGTCCGACTCTTTGCGAGTTGGACTGTAGCATCCAGGCTACTCCATCCATGGATTTTTCCAAGCAAGAGTACTGGAGTGGGTTGCCATTTCCTTCTCCAGGGGATCTTCCTGACTCAGGGGTTGAACCCAGGTCTCCTGCATTACAGGCAGTTGTTAATAACAGGGGAAGCTGAATATGAGTTCCCTGTGCTACTTTCACAATTTTTCTCTGAGTCTGAAACTAAAATTTGAAGTTGATTTTTAAAATTTAAGGATGGGCATGAGTTGGCTGTTTTTTTCTTTTTTCTTTTCTTTTGCCACATGGACCTGGTGGCCTGGGGAGCTTCCCTAATTGAGGATTAGACCCACGTCCCCTGCCATAGAAGCACAAAATCTTAACCACTGGACCACCAAGGAAGCCAAGATGGCTAATTTTTTTTTTTTTTTTTTGACTAATGAAGACATTAAAAATCTCACAACCACTTTCACTCCCCCATTGTTTCATAAAAGAAAGGAAGTCCATAACAGAAGGGAGATCTTCATCTCAGAATGGACAAGAGTTGAAACGGAGTAAGCCCAGATTAATAAAGAATTCAGACTCTGTATATTTCTTGTTTTGCCAAGGACCCATGAGAAGTTGGGCCTGGAGAATAAGGGTAAAGTGAGAAATGGTAAAAGCAAACCACAGTTGAGAATACGAGATGCTGGACAAAAGCTGGAATGTGACTTGTAGTGTAAGGTGCTGGGGAGTGGCAATGATGGGTGGCAGGGCTGGCAGGTGATGGGGCTTCTGGGCCAGTAGGGTGACCAGCTGTCCCGCCCACCTGGGACCAAGGGGTTTCCCAGGCCTTGCACCTTTAGCTTTAAAACTGAGACTGTGTGTGCTCAGTGGCTCAGTTATGTCTAACTCTTTTGTGGCCCCATGGACTAGAGCCCACCAGGCTCCTCTGTCCATGGGATTCTCCAGGCAAGAAGACTGGAGTGGGTTACCACTCCAGTGACTCTTCCCAACCCAGGGATTGAACCTGCATCTCTTGCATCTCCTGCATTGGCAGGCAGATTCTTTACCACTAGTGGCACCTGGTCCTGGTGTTCAAAAAGTTTTACTTTTGTTTTACTTTTGAAAGATTTGTTAGCCAAAGAAACCACTCCACTCATGACACACAATTTCAATTCTTTAAGGAAGATTATTTGACTTGATTTCAATATACAGTCATTAAAAAAAAATAGAAATAAAAACAATAGAAGTAACCGTACATACATCATCAAATTGGGTCCACCAACATCCAGAATTAACAGCGCTGTCCCTTGTTAACAGTAATCTGGAGTACCAATTGGGAAAGGGTCCTGGACGGTGCATTCACTCCTTGCATGAGACTTCAAATTTCCAGGGGCTTCCACTTACAATTCTAGGCTGCAAACTGATATCATTATCAGCTTGTGAGCAAAAATGCAGCTCTGGTTTTACTTCACCCTTTTTATAGTGCTGTTTGTTTCACCTTGTGAGTTAATAAAGCAGAAGTAGATGTTTTTCTGGAGCTCTCTTGCTTTTTCTATGGTCCAACGGATGTTGGCAATTTGATCTCTGGTTCCTCTGCCTTTTCTAAACCCAGCTTGAACATCTGGTACTTCTCAGTTCACGTATGTTGAAGCCTGGTGTGGAGAATTTTGAGCATCACTTTGCTACCATGTGAGATGAGTGCAGTTGTGCAATAGTTTGAACATTCTTTGGCATTGCCTTTCTTTGGGATTGGTATGAAAATTGACCTTTTTCAGTTCTGTGACCACTGCTGAGTTTTCCAAATTTGCTGGCATATTGAGTGCAGCACTTTCACAGCATCATCTTTTAGGATTTGAAGTAGCTCAGTTGGAATTCCATCACCTCCACTAGCTTTGTTTGTAGTGATTCTTCCTAAGGCCCACTTGACTTCACATTCCAGGATGTCTGGCTCTAGGTGAGTGATCACACCATCATGGTTGTCCGGGTCATTAAGAGCTTTTTTGTATAGTTCTGTGTATTCCTCCACCTCTTCTTAGTATCTTCTGCTTCTGTTAGGTCCATACCATTTCTGTCCTTTATTGTGCTCATCTTTGCATGAAATGTTCCCTTGTTATCTCTCATTTTCTTGAGGAGATCTCTAGTCTCCCATTCTATTGTTTTCCTCTATTTCTTTGCATTGATCACTGAGGAAGGCTTTCTTATCTCTCCTTGCTATTCTTTGGAACTCTGCATTCACATGGGTATATCTTTCCTTCTCTCCTTTGCCTTTCACTTCTCTTCTTTTCATGGCTGCTTGTAAAGGCTCCTCAGACAACCATTTTGCCTTTTTGCATTTCTTTTTCTTGGACATGTTCTTGATCACTGCCTCCTGTATGATGTCACAAACCTCCTTCCATAGTTCTTCAGGCACTCTGTCTATCAGATCTAATACCTTGAATCTATTTGTCACTTCCACTGTATAATTGTAAGGGATTTGATTTAGGTCATACCTGAATGGCCTAGTGGTTTTCCCTACTTTCTTCAATTTAAGTCTGAATTTTGCAGTAAGGAGTTTATGATCTGAGCCACAGTCAGCTCCCAGTCTTATTTTTGCTGACTGTATAGAGCTTCTCCATCTTCTGCTGCAAAAAATATAATTAGTCTGATTTTAGTATTGACCATCTGGTGATGTCCATGTGTAGAGTCATCTCTTGTGTTGTTGGAAGAGAGTGTTTGCTATGACCAGTGCGTTCTCTTGGCAAAACTCTATTAGCCTTTGCCTGCTTCATTTTGTACTCCAAGGCCAAACTTACCTGTTACTCCAGGTATCTCTTGACTTTCTACTTTTGCATTCCAGTACCCTATGATGAAAAGAACATATTTTTGGGGTGTTAGTTCTAGAAGGTCTTGTAGGTCTTCATAGAACCGTTCAACTTCATCTTCTTCGGCATTACTGGTTGGGGCATAGACTTGGATTATTGTGATATTGAATGGTTTGCCTTGGAAACTAACAGAGATCATTCTTTTGTTTTTGATTGCACCCAAGGACTGCATTTCAGACTCTTGTTGACTATGATGGCTACTCCGTTTCTTCTAAGGGATTCTTGCCCACAGTAGTAGATGTAATGTTCATCTGAATTAAATTTGCCCATTCCAGTCCATTTTAGTTCACTGATTCCTAAAATGTCAATGTTCACTCTTGCCATCTTTTGTTTGATCACTTCCAATTTACCTTGATTCATGGACCTAACATTCCAGCTTCCTATGCAATATTGTTCTTTACAGCATCGGACTTTTCTTCCATCACTAGTTATATCCACAACTGGGCATTATTTTTGCTTTGGCTCTGTCTGTTCATTCTTTCTGGAATTATTTCGCCGTTGATCTCCAGTAGCATACTGGGCACCTACCGACCTGGGGAGTTCATCTTTCAGTGTCCTATCTTTTTGCCTTTTCATACTGTTCATGGGGTTCTCAAGGCAAGAATACTGAAGTGGTTTGCCATTCCCTTCTCCAGTGGACCACATTTTGTCAGAGCTCTCCAGTATGACCCATCTGTCTTGGGTGGCCCTACACGACATGGCTCATAGTTTCATTGAGTTAGACAGGCTGTGGTCCATGTGATCAGTTTGATTAGTTTTCTGTGATTGTGGTTTTCATTCTGCCTGCCCTCTGATGAATGAGGATAAGAGGCTTATGGAAGCTTCTTGATGGGAGACTGACAGTGGGGGAAACTGGGTCTTGTTCTGATGGGTGGGGCCATGCTCAGTTCAGTTCAGTCCAGTTCAGTCACTCAGTTGTGTCCAACTCTGTGACTCCATGGGTTGCAGCATGCCAGGCTTCCCTATCCATCACCAACTCCTTGGTCAAACTCATGTCCATTGAATCGGTGATGCCATCCAACCATCTCATCCTCTGTTGCCCCCTTCTCCTCCTGTCTTCAATCTTTCCCAGCATCAGAGTCTTTTCCAATGAGTCAGTTCTTCTCATCAGGTGGCCATGATATTGGAGCTTTAGCATCCAGAGAAGGCAATGGCAACCCACTCCAGTACTCTTGCCTGGAAAATCCCATGGAGAGAGGAGCCTGGTAGGCTGCAGTCCATGGGGTCACGAAGAGTCGGACATGACTGAAGCGACTTAGTAGCAGCAGCAGCAGCAGCAGCTTCAGCATCAGTCTTTCCAATGAATATTTAGGACTGATTTCCTTTAGGATTGACTGGTTTGATCTCCTTGCAGTCCAAGGGACTCTCAAGAGTCTTCTCCAACACCATAGTTCTAAAGCATTAATTCTTCAGCTCTCAGCTTTCTTTATGGTCCAACTCTCACATCCATACATGCCTACTGGAAAAACCATAGCTTTGACTAGACGGACCTTTGTTAGCAAAGTAATGTCTCTACTTTTT
Source organism: Giraffa tippelskirchi (assembly GCF_054371585.1). Lineage (NCBI taxonomy): Eukaryota > Metazoa > Chordata > Mammalia > Artiodactyla > Giraffidae > Giraffa > Giraffa tippelskirchi. The sequence continues at coordinate 31,068,920 of NC_137287.1, forward strand.
AATATGCTGTCTAGGTTTGTCATAGCTTTTCTTCCAAGGAGCAAGCATCTTTTAATTTCATGGCTGCAGTTCCCTGGTGTCTCAGACTGTAAAGTGTCTGCCTGCAATGTGGGAGACCTGGGTTTGATCCCTGGGTCAGGAAGATCCCCTGGAGAAGGGAATGGCAACCCACTCCAGTACTCTTGCCTGGAAAATTCCACGGATGGAGAAGCCTGGTGGGCTACAGTCTATGGGATGGTAAGGAGTTGGACACGACTGAGCGACGTCATTGCACTTTCACTTTGCAGTCACCGTCTGCAGTGATTTTGGAGCCCAAGAAAATAAAGTCTGTCACTGTTTCCATTGTTTCCCCATTCATTTTCCATGAAGTGATGGGATCACATGCCATGATCTTCGTTTTCTGAATGTTGAGTTTTAAGCCAGCTTTTTCACTCTCCTCTTTCACCTTCATCAAGAGGCTCTTCAATTCCTCTTCACTTTCTGCCATAAGGGTGGTGTCATCTATATATCTGAGGTTATTGATATTTTCATGCTCAGTAAATCTTTAATCCAATTTTCTGTTGATGGACAGGGCTGTGTTCCCTCCCTGTTGTTTGACCTGAGACCAAACTATGGTAGGGCTAATGAAAATAATGGCCACGTTCTTCAAAAGATCTTGTGCACCCACTGTTCTATCCAATCCCCCTGACCCTGCAGCAGGCCACTGCTGACCCACGCCTCCACTGGAGACTCCTGGACACTCACAGGCAAGTCTGGGTCAGTCTCTTGTGGGGTCACTGCTCCTTTCTCCTGAGTTCTGGTGTGCACAAGGTTTTGTTTCTGCCCTCCAAGAGTCTGTTTCCACAGTCCTGTGTAAGTTCTGTAAAGAAGACCCAGCACAGTCCAAAAAAAAAGTCTCATCCAGGGAACTTCCCTGATGGTCCAGTGGCTAAGACTCCATGCTCCCAACACAGGGGGCCTTGGTTCGATCCCTGGTCAGGGAACCAGACCCCACATGCTGCAACTAACGATCCCATGTACATCAACTAAAAAAAAAAAAAAAAAAAAATCCTGCGTGCTGCAACTAAGACCTGGCGAAGCCAAGTAAATAAATATTAAAAAAAAAAATCTCACCCAGGAGGGGTGCAGCCAGGCCTGGGGGTGCTGAGTGGGCTCCTCCCTGGTGAGACGCTTGTCCCTTGGGGTCAACTCAGGAAGGGAGAGGAAGCCACAGTCCCAAGTCCTCAGGGTGTGGCTCCCAAGTGCCCTTGCTCTGTTCTGTGCACCATTTTATCACCCGTCAGAAATCCTCTTCTGGTCTAGTGTTAAGAGCAGGGTCTCGGGAGCCAGCCAGAGCTGTGCCTCAGTTTCTTTGTACCATTGAGATAATACTAGTGCCTCATGAGTCGATTGTTGTGACGCTTTGGTAAGTGACTATAGAACAGGGTCTGGCATGCAAGAAGCTTGTGTGAGATGTCCTGAGATTATTCTTAGAGTTTCTTGCCCATGTGTTTATCAAAGATCTCCGAATCTAGATGAAGACCCCAAGGTTCTTTCCCATATGACCCAGCACTTCTGCTCCTAGGCGTGGACCCAAAAGAAGCAAAAACACACAGACATTTGTACAGGGATGTTCATAGCAGATTATTCATCATACCAAACAGAGGGACCAACCCAGATGTCTGTCAGCTGGATGAGCTGACAAACAAAATGTGGGGTATCTGTACCATGAAATGCTACCAGTCAATAAAAAGAAATAAAGTATTTCTTTTTATTAAAGTATAGCTGATTTACAGTATTGTGTTAGTTTCAGGTGGACAGCAAAGTGAGTCAGTTATACATATATGTATCTATTCTTTTTCAGTTTCTTTTGCATTGTAGGTTATTACAAAATATTGAGTGCAGTTCCCAGTGCTATACAGTAGATCCCTGTTGGTTATCTATTTTATATATAGTGGTGTGTATATGTTAATCCCAAACTCCCAATTTATCCCCCTCCCCAAGGAATGAAGTACTGATATTGGAACCGATTGGTGTCATTTCAGGGGGGCTCTGAAGAGCTCTGTACCACAGTCCTTTATGTCTCAGTGCAGAGAAGAACTCAGCGAGAGCAAAGTGGTAGATAAGAAGTGATTTATTAGAATAGCTTGCTACACTTACAAGCGGGTGGGCGAGAAGTGCCACGCCCTAACTTACTGGGCTACAGTTTTATAATCAAAGGAAAAGTGGGGAGGGGGAGAAGACCTTCTTTGTCTTTCTCGAGTAAACATCATGCTTCCATCATCAACTCTTCCTCCACATTGGACAAAGTTTTCTTGTCCCTACATGGTCAAGCTGGGTCCAGAAGTTACTGTTTTCTTTTATGTGTTCAGGGATCATTCAATTATTGAGCTCACTGCATAGGATGTGGGTCTCATGCCACCACTGTTTTATTGTTTTGAGTACTTGTCTTGTGCTTCTGCATGGTTTTGTTGCTAAGCAAGCCTGCTTGGTTTTGGGGTTAAGCAAACCTACTTTCTTGAGTAATCATTAACTTTACAGGGGTCTTCCACATTTTTCTACTTGTAGTCACCTAGTGGGATTAACTAATCACCTATTTTGTCCCTTCAGGTCCTTGCTGGTTATCTATTTTATATATAGTGGTGTGTATATGTTAATCCTAAACTCTTAATTTATCCCCCTCCCCAAAAACTGAAGTACTGATATGTGCTACAATGTGGGTGAACCTTGACATCCTGATCCTAAAGAGACGAGAGGCCCTGATATACAAGATATCACTCATAGGAAATGTCCAAAATAGGCAAATCTGTAGAGACAGAAAGATTAGTGGGTCCCCTTGGACTGCAAGGATATCAAACCAGTCAATCCTAAAGGAAATCAGTCCTGAATATTCACTGGAAGGACTGATGTTGAAGCTGAAACTCCAATACTGTGGCCACCTGATACAAAGAACTGACTCATTGGAAAAGACGCTGATGCTGGGAAAGATTGAAGGCAAGAGAAGAAGGGGACGACAGAGGATGAAATGGTTGGATGGCATCACTGACTGGATGAACAATGAGTTTGAGTAAACTCCGGGAGTTGGTGATGGACAGGGAGGCCTGGTGTGCTGCAGTCCATGGGGTTGCAAAGAGCTGGACATGACTGAGTGACTGAACTGAACTGAACTGAGGCTGTGGGGAGCAGGATGAGGAACAGGAAAGTGATAATAAAAGTACAGAGTTTCTTTCTGAGCTGATGAAAATGTTCTAAAATTGACTGTGTAATGGTTGCACAACTTTGAATATACTAAAAATTATTGAAATGTTCACTTTAAATGGGTGAACTGTATGGTATGTGAATTAAAAAAAAAAACAACTGGCCTCACCAGGGGATCTTAGTTCCCCAACCAGGGATCAAACCTCTGCTCCCTGCAGTGGAAGCATGGAGTGTTAACCACTGGACCACTGGGGAATTCCTTGGTATGTGAATTACATCTTGATAAAGCTATGGTCGGTGGGTGGGGAGAGGATTCCAAAACTTTCAGCTGAGCCAGATCCAGTTTTCAGAGTATTTCTTTAAAGGTCACACATTTGGCCTCCAGGGGGCCATGTTAGGCTGGTGAGAAGAGGCATTTTTCTTTCTCTTCTGGTCCGCAGTTAATTCAGATTTCTCTATCTGCCTCGCTCACATCAGACGTCAGCATTTTGCGTGTACATCTCCTCTTTCTCACGCTGGCCGTAGTTGTCTGGGTCCCTTCGCTGTGTCCCCACCTGCCTCCAAGCTGGCTGTCCGTCTGCCCATCCCTCAGCCTCAGTCCCTCATTCCAGCTCCCATTACTCTTTCAAAGGGGCTTCTGGGGATGGGGGGTCAGGCAGGGCCAAGGCAGGAGGTCGTGCATGAGAACAGAGTGACCAGGTACACAGGTGCTGGGGGAGCCAGAGGCCTGGGAAGGCAGGGGGTTGGCTGCAGCTCTGTGTCCTTGACTGAGTGTGGGTCAACCTGCCTAATCCTGTCCGACTGTGTGGAAGCCAAGAGGTGATGGTGAAGGAGGCAGGCAGGTACAGAGGGAAGCCCACGGGCCCTGAAGGTGCTGGGGTTCAAATCCTACTCCTGCCAGTTGTGGACTCTGGGTAAATGGCCTCCCTTATATAAGCCTCAGTTTCCTCCTCTGTAAAATGGAGCTAACAGCACATAGCTTGTGAGTTTCTTGTAAAAGAAAACTAAAGGCAGCAACATGTTAAACACTTGGTGTGGGCTGGAGTGTGGATTGGGATCAGCTGGAACGCTGCAGGGGAGACCCAGGAGTTCCAGCCCCAGAGTAATTCTGGCTGGCTGTGTGACCCTGGGCAAAGCCCTCAACCTCTCTGAGCCCTGCTCAAAGATAACAGTTCTGCCCATTTCATGAGGGTGAGGTGGAGATAACAGTTCTGCTCGTTACATGAGGGTGCAAGTGAGGACTCAGGACAGTAGGCGCCTCATGGGCCTGGATATCAAGTCCTGATTCTCTCCCTCCAACTGGGACATTGGTCAGGCTGCCCACCCCAAGCCGGCTCTCTCCTCTCTGGGCTTGCTTCTTCCTTCCTCCTCTGCAGTATCTTCTCAGTGAGCCGATGTGAATACAGTCAAGCTCTGTGGATTGGAGCAACAGGCCGGGATGAGTTTGGGATGGACATCATGGATCATGCTTGCCAGTGATACCATTCCACCCCCTGGCTATGACTCAGCCATTAGGATATGATTTCCCATCCCAGGGAGGGTCCTTGTACCCTACCAGAGGGACCATCCTGACCCCCCATCCCAGCATTGGATGAAAAGACCTTTCAACTGGCCCCTAACCCAGTGCTCAGGGGGGACTGTAGTTGTGATGAAGGGCAGTGATTTGTGGAATCTCCAGTTGCCTGTGTCACCAGGGCTGGTGGCATATCAGAAAGGAAGTCATCCAGAGCTCTGTCTGCAGGCATGTGGCCCCTTTGTTCTCATGGAATATTTCGTAGTAATAACCCCAATCTGGCTCCGCCACCCACCGTGTATCTGACCTGTGACGTCACCGCATCTCCCCTTCAGTTTCCCAGGCTGTAGAACAAGTGCCGGAAGAGATCCATTTTTTCCTTCACTGATTCCCGCATTCGGTCATTCCACAAACACGTGTTGAAGCACCTGCCAGGTGTACCTGCTGGGAGACCCAGATGTGGGCACCTGGTGAGGTCCTTGCCCTCACAGCCGGGGCATTCCAGTGGGGGGACAGTCAACAGACAATCAGGTGCAAACTGACAAACTGTGGTGGCCCATAGTGGGGAGAACTCCATGCTGGGACTGGGGACAGGGGAAGAAGATGGATGGGTGTGGGCAGGAGGGAGTAGGTGACCAAAGCTGGGGCCACTGAGACAGCCCAAGAAGTTTGTGCTTCATGCTCAGGCTCCTGGGAGTCGCACCACAGGACCTCCAGCTAGGGAGAGGCATGATCGAATCCGCCCAGGAAACAATCTCTGACCTCCCAGATATCTGCGGTCCTGTCCACTGTGCTGGGCTCTGGATGCAGATGCTCATTATGATAGTTAAATAGCGTTGAGCTCTTACTGTGTGCCAGGGCCATGGTATGCCCTGATATATGTATGTTAAAATATATATATATGTGTTTTAATGAAAAAAAAATCACTTTGGGAACTCCGTGGTGGCCCAGTGGTTAAGATTTGGGCTTTCACTGCCATGGCCCAAGTTCAGTCCCTGGTCCAGGAACTGAGATCCCACAAGCCATTCAATGTGGCCAAAATAAAAAAATAAAAATTAAAGCTAAAAAAATCACGTTGGGGACTTCCCCGGTGATGCAGTGGCTAAGACTTTTTGCACCCAAAGCAGGGGGCCCCATTTCCATCCCTGGTCAGAGGACTAGATCCCACATGCCACAACTAAGCCTTGGGGCAGCCAAAAATAAAAATTAAAAAAAAATCACTTTGATCTCAAATGATTCTATGATATAGGCCTATCGTTATCCCCATTTTACAGATGGGGAAACTGAGGCATAGAGAGGCCAGGTGACTTGCACCAGGTGACACAAGTTGGTAGTGAGGGGAGGGGTTGGCGAGAAAACACAGCTGACGTCAGAGACACTCACGACTGCGGAGGAAGCACTGGCTGCTGGACTGGAGTGTCTGGCTGGGTGACTGGTGGGTGGTGACACCCTGAGGATGTGGGGCACCTGAAGGAGGAGCAGCTCTCCTGGGCAGAGGCGCTGGTGAGCAGTGTGGCACCTTCCCTGGTAGGAACTGGTTTATTGAAATGGAGCATTTGGGTTTCTGGCTCTTCCTCAAAGAGGCAGCACAGAGTGGTTGTCAAGCATACGGGTCCTGAGCTGTGTGACTTTGGACCGCTCACTTAACCTCTCTGTGCTTTCGTCTTCTTATCAGCGAATTAGGAAACGTAATGACAGCCCCTCCCTGAAGGGCGCCTAGGAATGAAATGAGATGAGGTTTGTCTGGCGCCAGCACCTGGATCACGCTCAGAATATGTTAACAAGGAAGAGACGGGCTCAAGCCTGGAGAGGTGAGCAGTACTAGAGAGCCAGTCCAGCAAGGACCGCGCAGTAAGTTGCTGATGATAGTGACAGGTGGGCCGGCCCGGCCCCGCCTCCTCAGTATCCCCCTGCCCGGGCTGCCTTTGGGGTAAGTGTCCAGGGAGCATGGCCCCTGATGTAGCTCGATGCCACGCTCTGGCGGAGGACGGAGCTGCTGTCTACTCTGGCAGACTCCTCTCCAGGTCTCTTTACTCTGGGGCAGAGCCCAGAGTGACCAAACCTCATGCCTGCCCCAGTCAGGGCTGGTGCCACGGCCCACACAGAAGGGTCAGGCGGCTGTCACATGGTGCCTCATGTTTTTCTGATGACTGTCTTCTTGGGGCAGAGTCATCTGGAAACAGGAAAATCCTGGTCAGAAACCACGTGATTCTCAAAGGAGGGGAGGGCAGGGACCCAGCTGGGACACCTCAGTTCCTGGGGACTCTTCTGGGGTCCAGGCACCCCTTCCAAAATTATCTTTTGCGTTGAATTTATTTCTGGATTTATTTCTGTTGACTTAAGACTGGATATTTCTTCTAAAAATATTTTTATTATATAAAGATTTTATTTTACTTCCAAATGTCTTAAACACTAATTTGACATCATTATTTCCCAGAGGTATGAACCACAAGAAAAATGGAAAAAGCAGGTACTCTGCCAAAGATAAGCAAAAGGAAACAATTGCGCCCTTCGTGGCATATCCATGTCTAGTCAGCCAGTGAATTTTTTTTTTTCTGGTATATATCCATGTCTAGTTGGCCAGTGAAAGAAAAAAATAATTCTAGAAGCACAAGAGAAATGCATGTGTCTTGGTAAAGTCAGAATTTTCTCAGTGGGCACTTCCTGTACCCGACTTACCCAGCAGAAATGTAACTAATGTAGCCACAAATGTCATCTTAATTTTCTTGTAGCTGCACTTTTAAAAAAGTAAAAAGAAGCAGGGGAAATTAGTTTAGCTATGTTTTATTTAATTAAATATATCCAAAGTATTAACATTTCAACATGTAATCGGTATTTTTAAATATTCCAGAGCTATTTTCCATCCTCTCTTTCCCTGCCTCCCCCTTTTTTTCTGATACGAAGTCTTCAACATCAGGTATATTACAGCACATCTCGGACCTGACCAGCCATATTTCAACTGCTCAGTGCCACGGGTGGCCTGTGGGCATCACGTTGGCAATACAGCCTAGAAATTGAACTTTCCTTCTAGGGAAAATGTGATTTTCCCCCCCTTAATTTGCAGTTACTGAAGACTTGCAGTGTGTGTCTGCATTTTATGCTTCTTTCTTTCTGTGTGGGTGCGCTAGGTCTTCATTGCTACATGCAGCCTCCCTCGAGTTGCGGGGAGCCGGGGCTGTTCTTAGTCGCTGTGCTCAGGCTTCTCTTTGCAGTGGGTTCTCTGACTGCAGAGCACAGGCTCTACCATGCGGGTGCAGTAGATGTGGCTCCATAGTTGCTCTGCAGCATGTAGAACCTTCCAGACCAATGATCGAACCCATGTCCCCTGTTTTGGCAGGTGGATTCTTATCCACTGTACAACCAGCACCAGGAAAGTCCTTACACTTCTTTTGTTCATTTTGTTCCCTATATAATTTGACTTTGGTAAAAGGACTCAATGATAAACATGAGCTTTAAGATATATCTTTCTTTGCTCAGACTTTGAATGTCTTTGTCTTTCTCAGGTTCATCCTTTTCTCTCTTTTAGAAATCTTTCCCCCAACATTTTATTGTGAAAATGTTCAAACATATAGAAAAGTTGAAAGATTTGTGCAGAGAATTCCCCATACTGATCACCCAGATAACGTTTTGTTATATCTATCCATCCATCCATCCCTTCATCCCTTTCTCCATCTATTTATCTCTTCATCTCTCTATAGGCATTTTATTTTTTATTTTTTTGATAAATTTCAAAATAACTTGCAAACATCCTAACATTGGTCTTCCCAGGTGCTGTAATGGTAAAGAAGCCACCTGCCAATGCAGGAGATGCAAGAGATATGGGTTCAATCCCTGGGTCAGGAAGATTCCCTGGAGTAGGAAATGGCAACTTGCCCCAGTATTCTTGCTTGGGAAATTCCATGGACAGAGGAAACTGTTGGGCTATAGCCCATGGGGCCGCAGAGAGTCAGACCTGACTGATCACATCCATAAACATTCAGAAGAGTCTTTTCCAAATCAACCCCCCCACAGGCTACAAAAGAAGTCAGCTATGTGATATATACATATGACAGTCTTGGGATATGAAAATATTTGTGGCTCTTCTTGGTGACAAAGTCATAGGTCCATGGATGTTGCTACATCAGGAATTGAAGACAGACACTAAATTTCAGTTACAGGCTAGTGAAAACAAAAATGTAATTTTTCTCCTATCTCCATTTATGAATTCTCTGAATTTGAGGACTGCTACTCAGTTCTTATTTCATAAAACCCAAGTAAGTCATGCTGTTACCATGGTAAGGCAAATGCTACCCATGGCAAATTCTTCCTGAACTCTTCTTACATGCGTTGTCTCATTTCATCCTTACAATACTCTCATAAAGATAAAAGAAAACTATCTACTCATAACATTTCCGATACCAAATACATGAATATTTTTTCCTCCACATCAACCGATTCTCCAGTTCTCTGGACACCAACTGGGTATCCTATAATTTAATTCAATTCTGACACTACTTACCTGGAGTTGGGTATCTAATCCCACAGACTGCTGGGAGTCCTGATCCCATACCCTGGGCAGGGCAAGGTGTCAGGTCAGACAGCCAGAAACTTGTCTGTGTGTCTGTGTGTCTCTTTGCATGTGAGTTTTTGTTGGGGTTTACGTCTCTCTAAAGAAGGCTGAGTGTCAAAGAACTGATGCTTTCTAACTGGTGCTGGAGAAGACTCTTGAGAGTCCCTTGGACAGCAAGGGGATGAAAGCAGTCAATCCTAAAGGAAATCAACACTGAATATTCATTGGAAGGACTGATGCTGAAGCTGAAGCTCCAATACTTTGTCCACCTGATATGAAGAACCGACTCATTGGAAAATGCCCTGATGCTGGGAAAGATTGAGGGCAGGAGGAGAAGGGGGTGGCAGAGGATGAGATGGTTGGATGGCATCATCAACTCAATGGACATGAGTTTGAGCAAGCTCTGGGAGTTGGTGATGGACGGGGAGACCTGGTGTGCTGCAGTGCATGGGGTTGCAAAGAGTCGGACACGACTTAAGCGACTGAACAACAACCCTTTGCCTCCTCGGAGCAGTCTCTCAGAGCTGTCTGAACTGTTCTCTGCCGGGCTGCGGTCCTCATTTTGCCCCAAATAAAACTTAACTGGCAACTCTTACATTGTGCATTAAAAAAAAAAAAATCAACGTATCATAATCATAGCAAACATCTGTATGGTCCTTCCTGTGAACAGGTTTCTGAGTGCTTACGTGTTCCATGAGTTAGTCTTTCCAATAGTCCTTTGAAGGACTTCCCTGGTGGCCCAGTGATTAAGACTCCATGCCCTCAATGCAGGTACTACGGGTTTAATTCCTGGTTGGACATCAGAGCAGCGTGGCCTACCCCCCGCCCCAAAGAAACAGCCCTTTGAGGTGGGAATGAATAATATCTCAATAATCAGATGAGGAAACAGACCCAGAGAGGTTGAGTGACTTGCATGGGGGGTCACAGTGGTGGGCTTTGAACCCAGGCTTGGTGTGCTTGAAGTCAGCCCCACCAGCTTCTGTGCGCCTGGTCCGGGTTCCCCCTGTCCATAAGGATGGATGCCCTCTGGGAACGTGGCATCCTCTTGTGTCCCATCTCAGCATCAGGGAGGGGGGTGACTGCGCCCCTGCCTGTGTGCTCAGGCACTTGTGTGGGGGTGTCTGTGGTTCCTGTGTGTGTGTGTGGAGCGGGGACACAACTGCATATGCATGTGTGACGTGGGTTGACAGCCTGCCGTGGCGGCCCCATGAGGGTTCACTCTGGCTCCGTCCTTTCCTGTCTAAGAGCGAATCTCCAGGAATGGGATTCCCAGAGACTGTCCTGGGCCTCCCTGCACTCTAGCCCCAGACCCCAGAGGGCCTTTGTTTCCTTCACTGGGGACCCAGGGTGGGAGGGCCGCTGTGGGAATTCCTGCAGAATTCTAGGCATTCAGGCTTTGTGGGGAGGGCGGGGAAGACACATGGAAAACTCTGACCCCCAGCGGGTCACTTGGGAGGGCGGGGAGGGGGGAGGACTCTGTGACCTCGAGGGAGCAGAACCAGTGGCCTTTACACAACTGAAAGCAGGGCCTGGGCGGGGTCTGCCTTGGACCTGGAGTCCGGCCAGCCGCCCTGGTCTGGCTCGATGAGCCCCCTCATCCCCCAGGCTAGCCCAAGGGACCCCACGCTCTCGGATGCTGGGCCGAGAAGGTCCAGAGAGGTGGGCGGGGATGTGAGAGGATCCAGGGGCCGCGGGGTCAGACGTGGCTGCTTGTCCTGAGTGGGACCTCTGTGGTGCTGCAACCTCCCTGGCTGCTTCCTCCTCTGTAAATGGGGTTTCCAGTGGGGAGTGAAGCCTGGTGGCCCCTTTGTCCCTGCTGATCTCTGAGCCTCCCCATCTCCTGCTCTCCCTGGGCAGGCCATCCTCTTCATCTTTCTCAGCCCCGTGGAGTGGGGGCAGCTGATGGCTTATTCTTGTTCTCTCATTGGACCGCTAGTGGGTTGATAGTAATTCCCCTAAAGATGCATCCTAACCGTGGTACCTGTGAATGTGACCTTATTTGAAAATAGGGTCTTTGCAGTTGTCATCAAATTGGGGATCTTGAGATGAGACCATCCTGGATTTAGGATGGGCCCTAAATCCAATGAACCCACTCCTAGTATTCTTGCCTGAAGAATCCCACGGACAGAGGAGCCTGGCGGGCTACAGTCCGTGGGGTCGCAGAGAGTTGGACACGACTGAAGGGACTTAGCATGCACCTGCAGGCACTACAGGCTGGGCTCCGGATGGAGGGGGGCCCCTAACACGTGATCATGTTTCACCCACCCTCATCCTGGGAGCCGGGCACCTCTGCAGCTCCAGATGGGTGCCCGAGGCATCTGGGAACCAGGATTCATCCCAGCTCTGCCAGCCCGCAAAGTTCTGGGCACTCAACCGCTGAGCTGTGCCATCACTGGTGAACCTCCATCCCTGCCAGCTGCAGCCGTCGGTGAGTCTCTTCCCCGAAAGCAGGTGGGTGGTCCCGAGGAGGAAGGAAGGGGCTGCCCAGATCCTCTGTGTGCCAGCTGCTGTGAGCATTGGTGGCTAGTAACTCACAGCTGTCTCCCCCACCCTGTTACCCACTGCTCCACACACAGCCCAGAGGACTGACACCGCCCCCTTCTGAGAACCTCCCCCTCAAAAAGCCACGTGCACCCAAATCCCCATCTCAGTCTCCCGTTTCTAGGGAACCTAACCTAAAATGAGGTTGTGTCTGATTTCCCCAACTTAGAATCTTCCCATACTCCCTCAGTCCTTCCAGAAAGAATCTTGCCTCTTTGGCTCAGCCAGAGGGTCCTCCTCTGCCCCCTGCTGACCCCACTTCTTGATTCTCAAAAGTGAAAGTGTTAGTCGCTCAGTTGTGTCTGACTCTTTGTAACCCCATGGACTGTGTCCCCCCAGGCTCCTCTGTCCTTAGAAGTGTCCAGGCCAAGAATACTGGAGTGGGTTGCCACACCCTCCTTCAGGAGATCTTCCCGACCCAGTATGAACCTGCATCTCTTGTGTCTTCTGCATTGGCAGGTGCATTCTTTACCAGCTAAGCTGGCCCAGCACTTGGTAAGAAGAGACAAGAACAGCTTCTTTGGGCACTTTCTATAGAGGCGAGATTTCCAAGGTCCTCTTGTGCATTGCAAGTATTTATTGGGTGTTGATTTGGCTGGGCATTTGGTAAGATGTTTTCTTGGCGCTCTAGAAAAATCCAGCTCCCAGGACTCTGAGCTGGAGGTGAAAGGTGCAGTGACACAGTCTTTTCAGAGGAACATGGAAAATCTAGGGAGCCTTAGAGGTCTCTGGAACCACACCAACCTCAAGGCTGGTTAGGGCTGGGATGAGTAATGATTGTCAGGCAGGATAACCTGCTTGAGAAATGAATCAGAGCTTATTTTAGCTATTGAGTCATCACAGAAGAATGAGAAATATTTTTCCTCCCTTCACGACCCCTCAAGGACCTTCAAGGTCTTTGCTTTCTAAAGGGCGGTGTTTGCCCTGGACTAGTAGAGAATCAAAAAGGCTTGGTTTTTTTTTTAAGTCTAGTACATAGTCAGGCTTCATCTAGCTGCAAATTACAGACTCTGACTGAAATTAACTTACACTGAAGCAGAACATATTATTTTGTGTCCTTGGAAATTCAGGAGAGCAACAGCTTCAGGCATGGCTTGATCCAGGGGCTCAGGCAGGTGGTTGGGGATCTGTCTGTGTCTCTTGGCCATGCTTGCCTAATTCTTCGGTGGGCTCTCTCCATTGGTTGGCAAAGATGGTGCATCACAGCCCCAGGGTTTTATCTCACCAGCCAAGTGAAGATTTCCTCTTAGGCTGGAGTCTTTTTGGCTCAGCTTAAGTCACATGCTCATTACTGAAGCAAGCACTATGGCCAGCCTTGCTCAGTACTCAGGAACCTGGGGTGTGGCTAGGAAGGGAAGATTTGGCAGTAAAAGTAAGATATTGTGTACACCTGGGGCTTTAGGGGGATGGAACCAGGCTATCCCGGAGAGGCTTGTGGAAACTGTTTGTGGGAACAAGCTTCAGAATGGCAAAAGCCTGCCCCCTGGCAAGGGGAATCAGATCTCAATTTCATCAGACTTAGAAAAGCAAACTAATGAGATTTTTCTCACAAGTATTATGGAACTGACTCATACCATTTGGAGGAGTAAATCCTAAATTCTTGTTTGTTTAGTCACTAAATTGTGTCTGACTCTTTGTGACCCCACGGACTGTTAGCCCACCAGGCTCATCTGTCCATGAATTCTCCAAGCAAGAATACTAGAGTGTATTGCCATTTCCTTCTCCAGGGGATCTTCCCCACTCAGGGATCGAACCTGCGTCTCCTACCTTGGCAGTCAGATTCTTTACTGCTGAGCCACCAGGGAAGCCTCAAGTCCTAAATTTTGGGACTTTCCTTAATCAGCCCAGTCTCTAGAACTTCTGAGGAAGTGGCTAAGAACATGGGTATGGAGTTGACTCCTGGGCTTGAACCGTGGCTCTGCTACTGATTAGCTGTATGACCTTGGGCAAGTTACTCAGCCTCTCTATGCCCCCATTTCCTCATCAGAAAAATAAGGACCATGACATTTCCTGCCTCACAGGACATAGTGACAATTAAATGAAGCTCTGAAAGGGTGGGTGATGTGCCCGTATTTGAGGCTCCAGTTTGCACCAGCTCAAGTGACCCCAAGTTCTGGGCTCCACTGTCTCCAGTGCTTGAACTTAGCAGAAGCCTGTTGACTGTTTGTTGAATGAATGAATGAAAGGTTAAAAGGAAAGGTTTACTTCTGCTCAGAGCTCTGTCATTGGGTTCTTTCAGCACACAACACAGGGGTACTTGGGGCTCCCAAGAGGCCTTAGACTTGGTTCCTCCAAAAGCAGACTCTGAAACAAGAATTTGGATGAAAGTACAGGCATCCCTCAGCGATATTGTGGGTTTGGTTTCAGACCAAATGGCGATAAAGCAAACACTGCAATAAAGCAAGGACTCTTGAGAGTCCCTTGGACTGCAAGGAGATCAAATCAGTCAATTCTGAAGGAAATCAGTCCTGAATATTCATTGGAAGGACTGATGCTGAAACTGAAACTCCAATACTTTGGCCACCTGATGTGAAGGACTGACTCATTGGAAAAGACCCTCATGCTGGGAAAGATTGAAGGCAGGAGGAGAAGGGGATGACAGAGGATGAGATGGTTGGATGGCATCACTGACTTGATGCACATGAGTTTGAGCAAGCTCCGGGAGTTGGTGATGGACAGGGAAGCCTGGCGTGCTGCAGTCCATGGGGTCGCAAAGAGTCGGACACAACTGAGCAACTGAACAACAAACCTGGAATCATATAGAGAAGGGATTCTGGGAAACTGAGTTCCCAGCTTAAATGCATGCATGCATGTGCGTGTGCTTGTGCTTATGTGTGAGCATGCTCAGTCATGTCTGATTCTTTGTGACCCCACAGACTGTAGCCTGCCAGGCTCATCTGTACATGCAAATTTTCTAGTTAAGAATACCAGGGTGGGTTGCCATTTTTTCCTCTAGGCAGCTTAAATGAGCTGACAGCAAAGTTTACTCCATCTGTCTGTCCTACTTCCCCAGGTCCTCCAAAGCTGGGCAGCCGGGGCATCTTGGTTTCCTTCACGTGACTCTTTATCCTTCCAAAGGACTTCCTCTTCCAAGAGAATGTGTCAGCCTCAAAATTTACAGTGTCACTTCTGCTGTGTTCTGTTGGTCAAAGCAAGTCACAAGGCCAGCCCAGATTTGAGGGGTGAGGAAATAGCTTCCACCTCTTGATGGTACGACTTGCAACATACTATGGTTCTGTTTTTCTTTTCAACCTGTGTTTTCAATTGTGAGACACTAAACTGCCATTGTTGAAAATGTACTATGATAAAAATATAAATGCACAATGACACTGAATGTAAACGGAGCACCCCAGAAATGTGTCATGTACAACCTGTGTGACTGTCCCGACAGCCCTGCTGATGCCACGGGATTCACCTATTTTTCTCCCCTTGCTGTGGTTGGCTTCTGTTATTTTATTTTTTAATATTTATTTATTCAGCTGCACTGGGAGTTGCAGCAGGAAGGATCTTCGAGTTTCTTTGTGGCATGTAGGATCTTTCAGTTGAGGTGTGCAAACTCTTAGTTGAGGCGTGTAGAATCTAGTTCCCTGACCAGGGATTGAACCTGGGTCTTCTGCACTGAGAGGACAGAGTCTTAGCCACTGGACCAACAGGGAAGCCCTGTGGCTTGTTATTTTTGAATGTCCAGTGTTTACCCATTCAAAATGGGCACAGTAACTACCCCTATTCCTACCTGTATTTTAGTGGACTGACCCTCTCAAACTCCCAGTGTGGGCCTGTGGTTATGAACTCTATCACCCTAGCCATAGTGGTTGGCATGTGACCCAATGAGCTAGACTCATGAGATTCAGTCATAAGACTTTTGCTGAAATTCTTGGGAAACTCTGTCCAGCAGGGCTGCTTGGCAACCAGAAGCTTGGAACTGCTGGGGACCATCTTTGCAATCATAAGAGAAAGGCCTGACTGAGAAGGAAACAGTGACAGTGGAGAGTAGAGCCAAGAGATGGAGAGAGAGTGTCTCATGACAGCACTGGAACTCCTGGATCCAGCCATGCCTGAAGTCCTTACCAGGGACATTCCAATCATGTAAAGCCTCTTTGATGTAGGTTTCTATCCATTGTAACCAAGAGATATTGTAATCCAACAATGCCATACAGCTTATTTGGATCATGATGAGGATTAAATGTGCTATGTTATATGAAATATGGGACTCCTAGGGGGCCCATTAGAGGTCTGCTTTCAGGAATGTTTCTTCCCCTCTCCCTGACGGAACATAGTTCCAACTTAAAATCTACTAAAAGTATTAAACAATTTAGAACAGGCGTGGATGGCTTTCGCTGGTTGTAGAACAATAAACACACAGAACGCAAATTTTACATCATCCGCCTGTACTCTTGACACCCTGTATTCTTAATTTAAATTCTGAGAAGGCAGGCGAAAAGCGATGGCTTTAAATAAACCGTGTGAAATGGGGCAAAAACAATCTCGAGAGACACCCGTTTTGTTTTCTCGGCAAGAGAAAAGAGGCGGGGTGGAGGTGGGGCGCTGCAGGGAGATGGCAATCTATAAAGACGGCCTTCCTCCGTCTGCACGGAATTAAAAAGAAGTTCACAAGTGTGGGGGTCTAGATTTGGCTTTTTCACGACTGCCTTTTTCTGGGGGCACTCCAGCGCCCCCCCGCCCTCCCCTCGCTCCCCAAGTTTGTTTTTCCTGCGCCTGAGCTTAGATGTCCGGCAGGCGGAGTGATCCTGGAACTGCACCCCACCCTGGCTAGCCTGGGGAGGCCGCCGGCGGCTTCGGGTCTGCATGTTTAGAAAAGCGTTCGGGCTGATTGTTTATTCTGGGTCTACTGCCGGCCCACGGGCGGCCACGCAGGGCCTTCCAGATGCTTCCAGCTGGGGTCTTGTAAACAGGCCATACTGCCCGGCCCACCGAGGACCTGGTGGTCCCCACCCGCTCAGGCCACCAAAGCAGGTTGCCAAGAAGCCCCTCTGACCAAGCTCTCGTTGCCCTCCACCCGCCACCAACAGCTTTGACCCGGCCGGTCGAGGGTCAGGGCTAGCTCGCACACATGTTGTGTTTTGTTCTGTTTTATTTTGTTCTGTATTGTTTTAATTTGAGCTGGCTATGAAAACTCGGAAGGTTTCACAGGAAAGTCTGGATCCTGGTTTCTCTTTGAAAAAAAATGGAAATGTCTAGTGATACAGGGTCTGCCTTCCTATCCAGCAAACACTGGCTGCAGCGAAGGAACAGCCTGTCCCTTACGTGGTGCCTTATCTTAATTTTGATTGCCCCAGAAGCAGGCTCTGAGGCCAGGATCTGAGTGCAAAGAGTTTATTAGGGAGGGGATCCCGGGAAGGGCTGGGGGTAAACAGGGTGGGGGTGGGAAGGAGGTAGCTCAGGATGCTGGCTGTGGGCAGCCGGGGCTCAGTCCCTCTGGGTACATCTGGGAGTCATGCCGCTGGAGGGGCCAGGGAACTGGGATGTCTCCTGCCAGTGCCTGTCCTTGCTAGAAGACTGCGCCTGGGGTATTAGCTCCCTGGCACTGCCAGTTGGATCAAGAGAAAAGCTTGGTTAGAAAGTCGTGGATAGGACTTTCCTGTTGATCCAGTGGTTAAGAATACGCCTGCTGATGCAGGGGACATGGTTTGATCCCTAGTCTGGGAAGATTCCACATGTGGTGGGACAACTAAGCCTTGGAGCCACAACTACTGAAGCCCACATGCCCTAGAACCCGTGCTCTGCAGCAAGAGAAGCCACCACACTGAGAAGCTAGCACACTACAACTAGAGAGTAGCCCCCTTGCCACAACTAGAGAAAGCTGGCAGGCAGCAGTGAACACCCAGGGCAACCAAAAATTAAATAAATAAACAGATTTAAAAAACCACTCAAAAACACTAATTCTCCCACTTCAATTGGGTGTCCAGTAATTCAATTCTTTTTTTTTTTTTAATCTTTATTTATTTGGCTGCCCAGGGTCTTCGCTGGTGCGTGCAGGCTTTCTCTAGTTTCAGCAGCCAAAAATAAATGAATAGATTTTAAAAAAGAAAGTCCCGGATGGAGAAGCATTGTATGCATTAATGGCAACGCCCGTAGCACCCTTTAGATGGCCCTGCCCTCCTGCTTGCCATAGGCCCTCTGCTCTCTGTCTCTATTTCCCTGACAGGAGGCTGTCATGCTTGTGCCAACTTAAAAAAAAAAAATACACAATGTGCGAGTTGCGTTAAGTTTTGTTTGGGGACAAAATGAGGACTATAGCCAGGGAGATAGCACCTCAGATAAGCTCTGAGAAACTGCTTCAAAGAGATAGGGGGAGGGACAGTATAGATGTGATGCTGGTGAAGGGGGAGTGCATGCAATCAAGCACTTATTTTTGCAGAACAAGGAGCAGTCATCACCGTGAAGGATTTTAGTGCTTTTCTAGATAGCAGGAGATACAAGAATTGGGCTCATAAAATCAGCCTCTGAAAATATCTGTCTGAAGATCTGTCCTGCCAGTTTTCCCCAGAGCACAGTGTGCCTCATTTCTGCTCTCCACCTTGAACTCCTTTCAGAGGGTGTTGAGAATCAGTAGCTGCAGCAGCTCATGATTTAATCATTGTAGACGTAGATGGCAAGTGCCAATTTGTAGCTGACACTGGTACTGCTGATTTTTTTTTCTTTTTTCTTTTTATTACACACTACAAAATACTCTGCATGCTACACAATATGCTGCGTAATCTTCTAGCAGGGATAGAAGAGCATGACTGAGTTCTTTTTCATCAATCAGGAAAACGTTTCCTTAATCAATGTTCTCCAAACCCTTTGACACATAGTCACGGTTTACTCCAGAGACCCGTCTGTCTCTTTCCATCAAATACCACTGATATGAGTAATGGGCAACCCTTTTTTCCTCGCCCCCATTACTGAACCTGTGGATGCCCACGGTGGCCATTACCTGGGATGAACAAGCCCACGCCCATGAAGGCGATCCCGGGAAGAACCTCGAACCACATTGCGACACCGTTCCTCTCTTTTTTTGAACTCTATTTTTTTTTATGTATTTATTTTTTAATTGAAGGATAATTGCTTTACAGAATTGTGTTGGTTTCTGCCAAACATCAACACGAATCGGCCATGGTGGTTTAGTTGCTAAGTTGTGTCCGACTCTTTTGACCCCATGGGCTGTAGCCCGACAGGTTCCTCTGTCCGTGGGATTCTCCAGGCAATATTAGAGTGGGTTGCCATTTCCTTCTCCAGGGATCTTCCTGACCCAGGAATTGAACCCCGGTCTCCTGGACTGTAGACAGATTCTTCTACCGACTGAGCTATGAGGGAAGCCACTACCTATGGAATCAGCCAAAGGTATATATATATATCCACTCCCTCTTGAACCTCCCTCCCCCTTCCCTCCCCATCCCACCCCTCTAGGTTGTTACAGAGCCTCAATTTGAGTTCCGAGTCATACAGCGAATTCCCATGGGCTATCTATTTTATATATGGTATTGTAAGTTTCTATGTTACTCTCGCCATATATCCCACCCTGTCCTTCCTCTTCCCACCCCACCACCACCCGCCCCCCCCATGTCCAGAAGTCTGTTCTCTATGTCTGTGTCTCCATTGCTGCCCTGCAAATAATTTCATCAGTACCGTCTTTCTAGATTCCACATATATGCGTTAGTATGCGTTATTTGTTTTTCTCTTTCTGACTTCACTCTAATAGGCTCTAGGTTCATCCACCTCATTAGAACTGACTCAAAAGGAACACATTAGAGTTAATAATAATAATATTCTGTTGTTTATATATGGCTTCCCTGGTAGTTCAGCTGATAAAGA
Organism: Giraffa tippelskirchi; assembly: GCF_054371585.1. Taxonomy (NCBI): domain Eukaryota; kingdom Metazoa; phylum Chordata; class Mammalia; order Artiodactyla; family Giraffidae; genus Giraffa; species Giraffa tippelskirchi. The sequence continues at coordinate 31,088,515 of NC_137287.1, forward strand.
ATCTGCCGGTATGCAGGAGACCCTGGTTCGATTCCTCGGTTGGGAAGATCCCCTAGAGAAGGGATAGGCTACCCACTCCAGTATTCTTGGGCTTCCCTGGTGGCTCAGATAGTAAAGAATTCGCTTGCAACGTGGGAGACCTGAGTTTAATCCCTAGGTTGGGAAGATCCCCTGGAGAAGGGAATGGCTACCCACTCCACTATTCTGGCCTGGACAATTCCATGGACGGAGGAGCCTGGAGTCCATGGGGTCTCAAAGAGCTGGACACAACTGAGTAACTTTCACTTTCACATTCATATATGTACCACATCTTCTTTATCCATTCATCCGTCGATAGACATCTAGGTTGCTTCCATGTTCTAGTTATTGTAAATAGTGCTACAGTGAACATTGGGGTACATGTATCTTTTTCAGTTTTGGTTTCCTTATATATGCCTAGTAGTGGAATTGTTGGGTCATATGGTGGTTTTATTCCTAGATTTTTAAGGAATCTCCATACCATCTTCCATAGTGGCTGTATCAATTTACATTCCCACCAACAGTGCAAGAGGGTTCCCTTTTCTCCACACCCTCTCCAACATTTACTGTTTGTAGACTTTTTGATGTTGGCCATTCTGACTGTTGCAAGGTGATACCTCATTGTAGTTTTGATTTGCATTTTTCTATAATGAGCAATGTCGAGCATCTTTTCATGTGTTTGTTAGCCATCTGTATGTCTTCTTTGGAGAAATGTCTGTTTAGGTCTTTTTCCCACTTTTTGATTGGGTTGTTTGTTTTTCTGGTGTTGACTCGTATGAGCTGCTTGTGTATTTTGGAAATTAATCCTTTGTCAGTTGCTTCATTTGCTATTATTTTCTCCCATTCTCAGGGTTGTCATTTCACCTTGTTTTGATTTTCTTATAGACGAGAAATGTCCCTCTGCCTAAATCACCTTCAAAAATAGGAGAGTAAAATATTAGCTAAGAATGCCCTATGTTTATAATTACAGTCTGTTCACTTCTCCTATTTTTGTGACTGGCCTGGTCCCTTATGCGGGCTGTGTTGGCAGCCTCGCACCCACAGAGCAAAGCCCTGTCATTCATGTGATGAGCAGAGCCCTTGGAGCACTGGCTTCCACTTGGTAACACCTCAGAACTCCTTCCTCTGAGCCCAGGGTGGTGGCTGGCTCTCAGCCCACATCCTCTCATCCATCCTCACAAGTGCCCCGGGGGGGCCCCCCAGAAATACCCCATCTCTCGGGAAGCAAAGGCATTACCCATGTTTACTATCAGCAAAAAGTTATCTTGCTGTCAGCGCATCCATGCAACAAAGCCCAGAGGAACCCCTCACACACTGATTCTCCCATTTCAACTGAGTGTCCTGAAATTCTTTTTTTTTGTTAATATTTATTTATTTGGCTGCACAGTGTCTTCGTTGGGGCACGCAGGCTTTCTCTAGTTTCAGCGATCGGGGCTACTCTCTAGTTGCAGGGCACAGGCTTCTCTTTGTGCTGGCTTCTCTGGTTGTGGAGCTTGGGCTCTAGGTGCGTGGGCTTCAGTACTTGCAGGGCGCAGGCTCAGTAGTTGTGGCGCACGGGCTTAGTTGCCCCAGCAGCCTGTGAGATCTTCCCAGACCAGGGATCCAACCTCCATCCCCTGTGTTGGTAGGCAGATCCTTAACCACCAGGAAGTCCCAGCAATTCAGTTCCGACACTAACTAGTGCCACTAATTACACTCCACAACTAGAATTGGACCCCACAGGTTAAGGGCTCAGTCCCACAAGACAGTCCCCCCTTCAGACCCCAGCCGTAAATGGGATCCCTAGGTTACCTGCACTTCTGTTCCACCACCTAGAGATTTGAGGGTTCTCACAATGCCCCCCATTCAGTTTGATCATTTGCTAGAAGGTCTCACAGAGCACAGGAAAGAGCTGTCCTTACTATTACATATTACCGTTTATCATAAGGAGACAGGTGAACGGCCAGATGAAGATGATGTGAGACACAGGGTCTGAAGGGTCCTGAGCACAGGGACCTCTGACCCCTTGGAGCTAGGGGTGTGCCACCCTCCCGGCAAGTGGATGTGTTTACCCACCCAGAAGCCCCCAGAACCCCATTATTTAGGATATTTTTTAAATTGAGGTTTGATTACACAGGCACAAGTGATTAAATCGTCAGCTGCTGGTGACTGAACTCAATCTTTAGCCTTTTTTCCCAGTAGATGGGACTGAAGGTTCCCACTCTCTAGGCACTTGGCTGTTTTTCCCTTGGCTGTTTTTTCTGGCTACCAGCTCCCCTCCTGAAGCTTTTTAGCCCCAGTCCCTGGAGTTCCCATTAGCAAACAAAAGACACTCTTATCACTCAGGAAATTCCAAGGATTTTAGGGGCTCTGTGCCAGGAATGGGGCAAAGACCAAATATATATATTTGGTATCTATAAATTTTTTTTTTTTTTTTTTAATTATAATACACGCACACGCACACACACACCCCTCTACTTTTCCAGAGTTGCTGCTCAGGCCATTCAGATGGCAGGGCAGAATGGGGATCCCAGAGTTGCTTCTCTTTCTGGGATCCCTGTTCCTTCCTTCTCCCAGTATATATGTTTATCGAGCATCCACTTTGTGCCAGGGCTGAGCTGCCCAGGCGGGGGTGGAGGTTGTGCCTGGCCCAACTGGTACCACTGTATGAGGTCCTGGAAGCTAAGCATCCACTGGCATGAAGTAGTCACTGAAGTCCCTGCTGTGTGTCTAGACTAGGGATCTCCATAGCGCCTAATGGCCAAGTCAGTGGTGGCCAAGCGCTGGGGAGAGAGGGGAGTGACTGCTAATTGGTTGTTGACTAAAACTAAAACAGCCAGTTTCTGGGTTTTGTTTTGTTTTTAACCAGCAAATGGGTTTATTGAGGAATAGCTGCTGCTTCTGCTAAGTAGCTTCAGTCGTGTCCGACTCTGTGTGACCCCATAGACGGAAGCCCACCAGGCTCCCCCGTCCCTGGGATTCTCCAGGCAAGAACACTGGAGTGGGTTGCCATTTCCTTCTCCAATGCATGAAAGTGAAAAGTGAAAGTGAAGTGGCTCAGTCGTGTCCGACTCTTAGAGATCCCATGGACTGCAGCCTAGGATTTTCCAGGCAAGAGTACTGGAGTAGGGTGCCATTGCCTTCTCCGTGAGGAATAGCAGAGAATTGCAATTCAGGACAAGCATGTTACAGCTTGTTACCTATAACCAAAACCATAACCAAGTCCAGAGACACAAAGACAGGACCATTCTTTATTTATAGAAGAGAAAGGAGAGTTGGGAGGGGCTGTTATAATCAAAGAGCTCATTGGAGGAAGCTGGGAGTGCTAAGTGTAGTGGCCTTTCATTGGCTGAGTTGTTACAGCCTCTCATTGGCTGGGCAGTTGCCGGGCAAGGAGAAACTCTTCCTTCTTCCTGTTGGGAGTAAAGTAATAACTTTCTTCCTGTTGGAGATGCTAGGTACATCTCTTCCTGTTTGGAATCTGCAGGCAGCAACGTGTGAGAGGGTGTGAGAGCTCCCCCTTCTTGCCGTCCTGATTTTAACATAAAGGAGGTTTCATGTATTCATCCGGAGAAGGCAATGGCACCCCACTCCAGTGCTCTTGCCTGGGAAACCTCATGGACCGAGGAGCCTGGTAGGCTGCAGCCCATGGGGTCGCGAAGAGTCGGACACGACTGAGCGACTTCACTTTCACTGTTCACTTTCACGCATTGGAGAAGGAAATGGCAACCCACTCCAGTGTTCTTGCCTGGAAAATCCCAGGGACGGAGGAGCCTGGTGGGCTTCCGTCTATGGGGTCGCACAGAGTCGGACACGACTGACGCGACTTAGCAGCAGCAGCAGCAGCATGTATTCATCAGGGTACTTGGAGTGATAGAAATGTTCCAGAACTAGGTAGTGGTGATGGTCGCACAACACTGTGAATGTACTAAATGCCAGTGAATTGTTTAATTTAAAACGGTTGGTTTTATGATACGTGAATTTTACTGCAATTTAAAACAATAAAATGAATGAACTTAATATGAATAATGTATATTTTAACCCAGTCTATCCAAAATGTTATTTTATTTATTTAATAGAAAGACGTATTTTACTTATGTATTTTGACTGCGCTAGGATTTTGTTGCTATGCACAGGCCCTCTCTAGCTGTGGTGAGCACGAGCTACTCATTACGGTGGCTTCCCTTGTTGCAGCGTGTGGGCTCTGTTTGTTGCCCTCAGACTTAGTTGCTCCACAGCATGTGGAATCTTCCCGGACCAGGAATCGAACCTGTGCCCCCTGCATTGGTAGACGGATTCTTAACCACTAAACCACCAGGGAAGACCTCTAAAATGTTACTATTAGAACATGTAATCGTTATAAGAAGTTTTGAATGAGATATTTTATATTCCTTTCTCCATGTAAAGTCTTTGGAATCTAGCATGTGTTGGGCACTGCACCACGGCTCCATTTGGACTGGCCACATTTCAAGTTTTAGCAGCCAAGTGGGGTTGGCTATTCCCTCGTCAGACAGCAAGGCTCTAGAAGGAAGCAAGGCTTCAGAGGAGCCACCAGAAAGTAAACTTCTCACTGCAAAGCCCCTCCCTTATCGTAATTTTGCGTGTGTGATTTGCTCATGGAACCTCCGGAGTCTCTTGTCTGCTCTGGTCAGTTCTCCCTCCCAGGGATGGGGAGAGTGGAGGGGGCTGAATGGAGCCCCTTCCCCCAAAGAGCTCTCTACCCAGAACCTGTGAACGGGATCTTTGCAGATATAATTAAGACCCTTGAGGGAATTCCCTGGGGATCCAGTGGTTAGGACTTGGTGCTTTCACTGCCATGGCCTGGGTTCAATCTCTGGTCAGGAAACTGAGATCCTGCAAGCTGTGCGCTTGCAGAAAAAGAAAAAAAAAAATCATTAAAAAAAAAGACTTGAGGTGAGAGCATCCTGGATTATACAGGTGGGGGCCCCAAATCCAATGACAAGTGTCCTTATAAGAGGAAGAGAGGATGCAGATACAAGGATGATGGAGGCAGAGATTAGAGAGATGCAGCCACAAGCCAAGAACACCCCAGGACTGCCAGGTAAGGAGGAAAAAGTTGTTCTCGACCCTCTTAACGTCCCTGGCTGGGTCTGGAAGTTGAACTGACAAAGATGAACAGGAAAGAAGGAAACACGTTTGACTGAATTTTTACTTGTACAGAGGAGTCTTTACTAGAGAATACAGATCAGAAGTGATCAAAACAGGAAGATTTTGTACTTTTGAGACAGAAACAAGTAAATGTGTGAAGAACAGTGAAAACAAAGGGGTTGGGTTTGGGGTGGGAAGTGGAGAAATAACTAGGAAAAAGGTGAGATGAACAAACCTTGTTTAGATTTCTCGACCCCCAGTTCCCTGCCCATGGTGATAAGAAAGTCCCTCTTCCTCCTGGTACAGGAAGGCCACCTTTCCAATGGGAATTTTATTCTCCTGTTTCAGGGAAGAAGGACGAGGTCAGGGCGATCTTCCTGCTTCTGCTTGAGGTGTTTGGCGTGCTGGGGTGCAGTATTTTGGGGTACAGTGTCCTGAGCTTCATCATTTGGAAGCCCTAGAAGCTGGTAGAGGGACAGGGAGAAGGTTCTCCCCCCTGCCAAGCCTCTAGAAGGGACCAACCCTGCCAGCACTTTGATTTCAGACTTCTGGGCTCCAAGACTGAGAGAGAATAAATAAATGTCTGATTTTTTAAAAAAAATTTATTTATTTTTGGCTGCACTGGGTCTTCATTGCTGCGTGTGGGCTTTTCCTAGTTGCAGCAAGTGGGGGCTACTCTGGAGAGCTGGTATGTGGGCCTCTCACTGCGGCGGCTCCTCTTGTTGGGGAGCATGGGCTCTAGAGCAAATGGGCTTCAGTCTAGGTGGCACGTGGGCTTAGTTGCCCTGAGGCATGTTGGATCCTCCTGGGCCAGGGATCGAACTTGTGTCCCCTGCATTGCAAGGTGGATTCTTAACCACTGGACCACCAGGGAAGCCCCATTTTTTTTTTTTTTCAAAGCCACTCAGTTTGTGCTAATTGCTATGGCCACCCCAGGGAGGAAAAAAGAAAGTGAGAGATAACTGTGTTAACGTTCCAAGCAGCATCCCTCCTGTTCCTTCCTAGGGTTAGTTCAAGTCTGGGCTTCAAATCCTGAACCTTGGAACCTAGGACGTCTTCTTGAACTTTCATTAGCCTCAACCGCCCCATCTGTACAATGGAGATAAGGGTGCCCCCTGTTTTCTAGGGGTGTCATGGGAATGAGTGAGACGTGCAGGTAAATGCAGACCTTAGGACCTGGCAGGGAGCAAAGGGACCCCCCAGAGCAGCAATGTTCATCACTGCCATTGTTCCCATCTTGTTGTTCAGTCGCTCAGTTGTGTCTGATTCTTTGCGACCCCTTGGGCTGCAGCACATCAGGCTTCCCTGTCCTTCACCATCTCCCAGAGTTTGCTCAAACTCATGTCCATTGAGTTGATGATGCCAGCCAACCGTCTCATCTGTCCCCCCCTTCTCCTCCTGCCCTCACTCTTTCCCAGCATCAGACTCTTAGAGATGAAGAAACTGAGGTTTAGCAAGTGAAGTGGCTTTGCCCAGTCATCAGGCACCAAGAGTCAGGGAAAGGCTGGCTCTTTTGAGTCTGAATCCTGCTTTCTAGAATGCTCTCTCTGTTCGGCTGTTCCTCTAGCTCCCCATTCCCCACCCCATGCTCCGGTTCCACCAGCCAGAGCTGCCCAGGGTTACCCGTCTGCTCAGTTTGTCTGTGTGCCACACCTTCCATCTCACTGTTTCTGTAAGACAGTGTCCTTCCCGCTCCTCCCTGCAGTAAACTCTGGCTTCAACCAGTGCCACTTCCTCCAGGAAGCCTTCTCTGACTGCCTGCTCCCTCTGGGAGCTCTCCCAGGAGTCCATCCATGCTGAATCAGCAGGGTCCCTGCCCTCCAGGAGTTGGTAGATGGAGGGGAGAATGTTACTCTGCCTTTTCAGGGTGTGCCTGCATGCTTAGTCATGTCTGACTCTTTGTGACCCTGAAAATCTAAATAGGCAGGACAATAGGGTCTGACCTCTCGAACCCAACTGTGACCAAATTACCCAGGAGAAAGCAGCCCTGGGGACCTGCATCTGGCTGCATTGTGAGTTTCCCTGTTGACAGAGCAGCTCTGGCCTCTGCCCTTGTGAGCACCTTTCCTCTTTCCACCCCACAAGGATCAGAAGCGGGAACAAAAACTAGAGTCAAGAATTCGGTTGGGGATTTCCCTAGTGGTCCAGTGGCTAAGACTCTGCACTCCCAGTGCAGAGGGCCTGGGTTTAATCCCTGTCAGGGAACTAGATCCCACATGCTGCAACTAAGACCCAATGCCAGCCAAATAAATAAATAAATAAAATTATTAAAAATAAAAAAGAGAACTCGGTTGGCTGGCCCTCTCATGGGAAGAAGGCATCTCTGCCCTAGATATGCTACCCCTGTGCCTCTCCAGGGAACAGGATTCTGGGATGATGGAGAGGGACTCTCGAAAGTCTCTGGGAGCCACAGGGAGCCTCCCAAATGGTGTCCGATGACCTCTGGGCTAGAAAGGTGGAAGTGAACGTGTTAGTCACTCAGTCATGTCTGACTCTTTGTGACCCCATGTACTGTAGCCCACCAGGCTCTTCTGTCCATGGAATTTCCCAGTCAAGAATGCTGGAGTGGGTTGCCATTTCCTTCTCCAGGGGATCTTCCTGGAGGATCAAACCTGTGTCTACTGTATTGGCAGGCAGATTCTTTACTGCTGAACCACCAGGGAATCCTCAGGTGATCCATGGGCCAAAGACAATTCTCAAGAGAGATCTTGATTGACACTGGTTCTCTGGGAAAGACATCGGTGCTTTTCTGTTTCTCTTTTAATCCTCCTTTTTTGTGAGTAGGCACGTTGCTGTGCTGTGCTTAGTTGCTCAGTCGTGTCCGATTCTTTGTGACCCCATGGACTGTGTAGCCTGCCAGGCTCCTTTGTCCATGGGGATTCTACAGGTAAGAATACTGGAATGGGTTGCCATGTCCTTCTTCAGGGAGTCTTCCAAACCCAGGGATCAAACCCAGGTCTCCTACGTTGCAGGTGGATTCTTTACCATCTCAGCCACTAGGGAGGGTGGAACTGCTCCCAAACAGGGCTGACTCATCCCTGGGGCATTTTAGCTCCTCCTTGCCTCCCCAGCCTTCCCAGGGGCTCAGACAGACAGAGGAGTGGGGAGCATGGGTGGAGAAGTTGATTGCCAGTTCTGAGCTGGAGGGGGAAATGGGAAGCTGGGGAGACCCTCCTGTTACCTGCTAGGGCTCCTCTGGGTTCCCAATCCAGGTCTGTCCTGCCTGGGCCTTGGGTAACTTTCTGTCCAGGTTTCCTGTGCCTATGAGAGTCCTGCCAGCTGGGTTGGTGCCACCATCCACTGGTCACGTGTAGTCGGTTCTGACCACAGGTGGCCCCACAAGAGGTTAGCCAGCTCTTCCCATAGAAACCTCCTGGGGGTTGCCTACGGTCCTACCTCCCTCATTCTCTACCTGCCTTCCGGAAAACCCAAGGGGACAGCTAGGGAGGAGCCTCCCTACCGACCTGAGCACCACCCCCCGCTAGGCTGACCCCTGGGCAACCCCATCTCCAATGAATGAGAGGACATCAGAGTCCAAGGCCACCCGGTTCCCGGAGTCACAGTGTCTGACTTACCGTGCTGGCCTTGTGCAAGAAACACTGTTCCAGTTTCGTCTGTGTGGGCAGTGCTCTGAGATCCTCAGGCTCCAAGGCTGGGTTTCCGTCCTCCCCACAGACATGTGGCCATGCTGGGCACCCACCTGCTGAGAAACCTCTTACCCAGGCCAGGTGGCGATTCCAGAGCTCCCAGGAGAGGAAGAGGCCTTTGCAATGACACCAACACGTGTGTGTGTGTGTGTGTGTGTGTGTGTGTGGTGTGTGTGTGTGGTGTGTGTGTGTGTGTGTGTGTGTGTGTAGGAGAAGGGGGAGTGCTCTCCTGCTTCCCATCCTGCTCAGAAGACACAAGGCCTGGGGGAAGTTTGCTCCTGATTAGCTGCTGGTTTAATAGCTATTTCCAGGCAATGGTGGGTGGCAAAGAGCTTTTACAGACATGCCCTCTGAGGGTAGGATTGCTAGAGTTACAAAGAAAAATAGAGATGCCTAGTTAAATTTGACTGTCGGAGAACTAACAGGTGATTTCTTTAGTGTAAGTATATCCCATGCAATGTTTGGGGGCATACTTATGCTAAAAAAATTTCATTGTTTCTTTGTTTGATCTTAGCCCTGGGGATATTTTGTATTCATTATTTATCTGACATTCAAATTTAACTGGGTATCCTCTGTTTTTTTCTGGCAATCATATCTGGGAGGTAGGAGAGCCCACAAATTTGGGAGCTCTTACTCCCTTGACTTCTCCTTCCTCCCCGACCCTGTTAGATTTAGTTATCTGTATGGAGAGTGTCTAAGTGTTTCGATCAGGACTGAAATTGTAACGAGGTCTTGCTGTGTCCCCCACATACAAACTGGCCACTGATTCCCATCCCGCCAGCTCCAGCCAACAATAAGGCCCTGGCCACCTGAGCCAGGTGGTTCTCCTTCTGGTACATAAAGGGTGACCTCAAATGGGTATATACACAGCATGACTCTATGTTTGAGGAGAGGCTCCTCAGCAGTTGTGCAGTGCACAGCCTGCACAACTGTCTACAGCAACCCTGTTCCCACCTCTAGATTTTGACCACTAGCAATTTTCTTTTTCTCATTTACTTCTCAAACTGGGTGGCCCAAAGACATCATCCCTTTCCCCCCAGCTGCCTCTATCCAAAGAAAACTCAAACCATCCGGGAAGGCAGTGCAGCAATGTTGAAAAATGGTTGAGCACCCAGGCAGTTTGATTCTTGCGACCGATCTAGCATCTGCTGGAGGGGCACTCCCTTCCCGCTGCCCTGTGTGCAAGCCAGGGCACAAGGCACTGGATTAAAGGTTTCCTGCCTGCCTGCCCGCCTACCACATCCTTTCCCGCTCCTAGCCCTGGCCAACCCCCCCAGACCTAGGCATAATTTTAGAAATGTAATAGAGGCTGCTGTGCACATTCTTGGCCTGGAGCCTGTGGGAGCAGGTCTGAAAAGAGTACAGACTTTTTTCCCCAGTCTATGTTGATAGAGATCCTCTGTTTTCCCCTAGGGACAGGTTTCTGAGGAACCACTGTACAGGGATAAGCACCCCAACACACTTGCTTCTTTGGGGAGTGCCCTCACCCCATCCCACCCAGGCTGGGTCAGTGCCAGCTTCTCTTTGACTTTCCTGAGGTCCTCAAGGCCACTAGGAGCAGTGGGGACTACAGGGAGTGGAGCACAGATTCGAGGTCCCCAGGTGATGATGGGGGCCATGAGGACCTCTTTGGAGACCCCTGGGGTCATTTGGTCTCTTGAAGCTATAAGTGTTAGACTAGGCCCTCTGGGTCTAGAGAAAGAAGGCCGGCCTGATTTTAGGATTGAGGGCTAGGACAACAGTGAGGGCTTTTTTCTTCCCAGGGCAAGAAAGCCTGCGTGATTTTGATTCCAAAGAATTGTCGCATTCCTGGAATGGATGCTCTCAAAGTTTCTGGAGTATGAATGAGAAATGGGTTGCGGGGGAGACATATACAGGGTCTAACGTCCAGTGACTAACGTCTATAGTGCTCTCAGATGGCAGGCTCTGGGCTGCATGCTTTAGCTCCTTCAACTTCCCTTCAACCCTAGCAGATGGAGGGACTGTGGATGTACCCATTAACAGATAAGGAAACTGAGGCTCTGGGAGGTGAAGTGATTTGTCCATGGTCATGCAGCCAGGCAGTAGCACAGCCAACACTACTAAAGCCTGAATCCTCTGCCTTGAGAGTATCCCCCCAACTCTGTCTTTATTTTATTTTCTGACAGTTTTATTGAGACATCATTCACATACCAAACAATTCACCCATTTATTTATTTGGCTGCACTGGGTCTTCATTGCTGTGTGTGGGCTTTCTCTAGTTGTGAGTGGGGGCTACTCTTCGTTGCAGAGCACAGGCTCTAAGCATGCAGGCTTCAGTAGTTGTGGCTCATGGACTCTAGAGCGCAGGCTCAGTAGTTGTGGCACACGGGCTTAGCTGCCCCATGGCACATGGGATCTTCCCGGACCAGGGATCGAACCTGTGTCCCCTGCATTAGGAGGCGGATTCTTAACCACTGGACCACCAGGGAAGTCCCAATTCACCCATTTAAAGTGTACAGTTCAATGACTTTTGGTACACAGAGAGTTGTGCAACCATCACAGTTTTAGAACATTTTCATCATCTGGGAAGGAAACCCTGCCCCCTTTAGCTATTACCTCCCACTCCCCCCACCCCCTACCTCCTACCCCTCAGCAACCACTAATCTACTTTTTGTCTCCAGATTTGCCTACTCTGGACATTTCACATCAACAAAATCATACATTATGTGACCTTTTGTGTTTGGCTATTTTCACTGCCCATGATGTTTTCAAGACTTATCCATGTCATAGCACGAAGCCAACTGCATTCCTTTTATGGCTGAATAATATTCCATTTGTGTGAGTAGACCATGTTTATCCGTTCGTTTGTGGGTGGCCATGTGGGTTGTTTCCACCTTTTGATTATTGTGAACAATGCTGTTACAAACAACCACATACTCGTTTTCAGTTCTCTCATGAGTCCCCCAGTCCTAAGTAAGCCGTTCAAATACCCACCTATGGGCATTTTCATGCTCAGATTCCCCCACCTGGGATCCCAGCTACCTAGTCAAGTCTGAGTCCAGAATCCAGCTTACGTCCATTGTCTTACAGTGACCACTCCCTGCTCCTCTCTGTCCTGTTGCCCATGTGCTGTGTGACCTTAGTCCACATGCTCAGCCTCTCTGGACGCCAGTGCCTTTATCTGTAAAGTGGGGATCTAATTATGACTCTATGGGGCTGCCATGAGGATTGAGATGGTAAGAGCTCTAGGGCAGAAAGCCTGGAGAGGGGTGATGGGGTGGACATATGTTCATCCCTTATGCCAACCGTTCTCACCCTGTCAACTACCGCCCTGAGGAAGTCCATGGTTGCTGTCGTAAACAACCTTATCCTGCCTTTATGGAGTGCAAGCTAGAGCAGAGGTTCTTAACTGGGTGAGTTTGCCCCCTGGGGACATCTTACAATGAACACCTTTGGTTGTCAGAATTCTGAGGGGCTGGGGGCTTGCTATCTGATGGGTAGAGGCCAGGGATACTGCTAAACACCCTACAGTGCACAGGATGGCCCCCCACAACAATGAATGAGCCAGTTCCAAATAGAATATCTCCAAGATTGAGAAACCCTGATCTCATGATATTATTGTTACTCATTCATTTTTCATGTATGTATGTTTTACCTGTAACCTTGCCTCTTGCCAAAATGAATGAGAAGTAACTAACAAGGATATCAACAAAGAAATGAAATTTTTTTTCTAATATAGAAACTTAAAAATAAAAGGAGGGAAGGAAAATTAAAAAAAAAAAAACCACTCATGTTGAAGCACCCTTCTGTTTCCAGAGCTGAGATGTACATTTGGTCTGAGTTTCCTAGCGGCCAAAGCAAAGAGGGGAAACAGGATCAATTTCAAGATTCTCACTGTTTCAAAGGTGAAAGCGATTAAGAGTTCAGGGGAAGTCTGTCTGAAAACAAGAGTTCAAGAGGAGTCTGGCTTTCCTGGGCCTGAAGAACCCAGGGCTTTTCTCTTTATCTAGGGGACACAGCAGCATGCTGGGGCTGACAGCACTGTCCTGAACAACAGCCCCAAGGGGGACACAATTGTTGTTGTTGTTTAGTCGCTAAGTCATTGATCCCATGGACTGTGGCCCACCAGGTTCCTCCATCCATGGGATTTCCCAGGCAAGAATACTGGAGTGGGTAGCCATTTTTTTCTCCAGGGGATCTTCCTGACCCAAGGATCGAACCCACATCTCCTGCATTGGCAGGAGGATTCTTTATCACTGAGCCACCTGGGAAGCCCCTAGGGAACGCAATAGTGACTGTCATATTCTCCAAAGCAGGCAGTGATGTAACGCTGAGGCCAGTTGGGCAAAGGCAGCCTTTCCTGGAGTGCCTGTCCTGAGTGTGGTGGTTTACTTTTCCAGATCGAAGGCAGAAACCAGGGCCAATGCTTTAGGCAGTTACAGTGATGGCAACAGGGGCTCTGGAGCCAGACTTCCTGGGCTCTGGAGTGACTCCAAGTAGCTGTGTAACTTATGGCCATTCTCTAAACCTCTCTGAGCTCACTTTCCTCATTCATAAAATGAGGCCCAGATGTACTTACCTTACAGAGCTGTTGGGAGAATGAAGTGAGATAGTATATAACCAAGGCTGACCCCAGGCCTGGCAGAAGTAAACAGTCAGTTCAGCTATTATTTCTGTGCCCTGGATGGTGCTGGATAAATATTTTGAAACAACTGCATTTTTTTTTTTTTAATAAGTAATGAAAGATTCAGCCTTGGGAGTGGGAATTACGTGTTTGGGCTTCAGTCTTGCTCTGGAAGGCGTGAAAGGGTGAAAGGTCTTGGCTAGGGAAATCCTACAGCCAGACACAGTCAGGTCCGATCCCACTGTTTTTTTGCTTAAAATTTCTGACTCCTCATCACTTAAGGGAGGCCTTCAGATGCTTGGTCCCAGAGCCTGGGGCTCCATCCCTGACTTACCACCAACCTCTTTTCTGCAACCACCTCCATCCTACGTCCCAGTAATTCTGAACCCCAGGCGATTGTCAGCCTGCCAGGCCTTTGCCTGTGCGGTGCCCTCCACTTGGAATGCTCTCCCTCCCTGTCTGCCTCACTCCTATCCTAAGATTTGACTTGAGCATCAGCCCCTTTAAGAGGCCTTTGTTGGATTTCCTACCCCTCAGGGAGCAGTAATTTCTTCTTTGTATCCACCTCCCTCCCCAGCCACTCCACAGAGTCAGCATTCAGAACACAGATGCCTTCACTCATTCACTCACTCGTGACTCAGTTACTCACTCATTCATAAATTTGCTCACTCATTCACTGATTCAATCACTCATTCATTAATTCCTCAGTCACTCATTGATTGATTGATTCATTAATTGTTTCATTCATTCAGTCATAAATCAACCATCAAAAGCTTACTGTTGACCAACCCCTTTTCTGGGCACTAGGGTTAAAGCAGTGAACAAATCAGACAAAAAGTCCCACCCTCAGGTCTTTGTGACTCCAACCCTTACACCTAGTTAAGACTTAATAAACCGCCCCAACGTAGAGTTCTCAGCCTCTGTGGTCTGCCTCCTCCGATCCCAGGGTTCTATCCTTGGGTCAGGAAGAACCCCTGGAGGAGGAAATGGCAACCCACTCCAGTATTCTTGCCTGGGAAATCCCATGGGCATGGAAGCCTGGCAGGTTACAGCCCGTGAGGTCGCGACACGTCAGACAGGACTTAGCAACTGAGCATGCATGCATTCACTGTGTAGCACAGGGAATGATACTCAGTATCTTATAATAACCTATAATGGTAAAGGATCTGAAAAAGAATACCAGTTCAGTTCACGTCAGTCACTCAGTCATGTCCGACTCTTTGCAACCCCATGGACAGCAGCATGCCAGGCTTCCCTGAGCTTGGCTCCAGGAGTTGGCTCCATCACCAACTTCTGGAGCTAGCTCAAACTCATGTCCATTGAGTTGGTGATACCATCCAACCGTCTCATCCTCTGTCATCCCCTTTTCCTCCTGCCTTCAATCATAATGTAAAATACATATAAGTATATAACTGAATCAGTTTGCTGTAACTTAAAACATTGTAAATCAACTATACTTCAATTAAAAAAAAGTACCACCAAGTTCAGAATAGACTGCATCAATACCAGTTCAGTTCAGTTCAGTTCAGTCGCTCAGTCGTGTCCGACTCTTTGCGAACCCATGAATTGCAGCACGCCAGGCCTCTCTGTCCATCACCAACTCCCGGAGTCCACCCAAACCCATGTCCATCGAGTCAGTGATGCCATCCAACCATCTCATCCTCTGTCGTCCCCTTGTCCTCCTGCCCCCAATCCTACCCAGCATTAGGGTCTTTTCCAATGAGTCAACCCTTCGCATGAGGTGGCCAAAGTATTGGAGTTTCAGCTTCAACATGAGAGCTTCCAATGAACACCCAGGATTGATCTCTTTTAGGATGGATTGATTGGATCTCCTTGCAGTCCAAGGGACTCTCAAGAGTCTTCTCCAACACCACAGTTCAAAAGCATCAATTCTTCGGCGCTCAGCTTTCTTCACCGTCCAACTCTCAC
Organism: Giraffa tippelskirchi; assembly: GCF_054371585.1. Classification (NCBI taxonomy): domain Eukaryota; kingdom Metazoa; phylum Chordata; class Mammalia; order Artiodactyla; family Giraffidae; genus Giraffa; species Giraffa tippelskirchi. The sequence continues at coordinate 31,103,782 of NC_137287.1, forward strand.
ATCCATACATGACCACTGGAAAAGCCATAGCCTTGACTAGACGGACTTTTGTTGGCAAAGTAATGTCTCTGCTTTTAAATAGCGTCTTTTAATTTCATGGCTGCAATCACCATCAGCAGTGATTTTGGAGCCCCAAAAAATAAAGTCTGACACTGTTTCCACTGTTTCCCCATCTATTTCCCATGAAGTGATGGGACCAGATGCCATGATCTTAGTTTTCTGAACGTTGAGCTTTAAGCCAACTTTTTCACTCTCCTCTTTCACCTTCATCAAGAGGCTCTTTAGTTCTTCTTCACTTTCTGCCATAAGGGTGGTGTCATCCGCATATCTGAGGTTATTGATATTTCTCCCGGCAATCTTGATTCCAGCTTGTGTTTCTTCCAGCCCAGCGTTTCTCATGATGTACTCTGCATATAAGTTAAATAAGCAGGGTGACAATATACAGCCTTGATGTACTCCTTTTCCTATTTGGAACCAGTCTGTTGTTCCATGTCCAGTTCTAACTGTTGCTTCCTGACCTGCATACAAATTTCTCAAGAGACAGGTCAGATGATCTGGTATTCCCATCTCTTTCAGAATTTTCCACAGTTTATTGTGATCCACACAGTCAAAGGCTTTGGCATAGTCAATAAAGGAGAAATAGATGTTTTTCTGGAACTCTCTTGCTTTTTCAATGATCCAGCGGATATTGGCAATTTGATCTCTGGTTCCTCTGCCTTTTCTAAAACCAGCTTGAACATCTGGAAGTTCACGGTTCACGTATTGCTGAAGCCTGGTTTGGAGAATTTTGAGCATTACTTTACTAGCATGTGAGATGAGTGCAATTGTGCGGTAGTTTGAGCATTCTTTGGCATTGCCTTTCTTTGGGATTGGAACGAAGACTGACCTCTTCCAGTCCTGTGTCCACTGCTGAGTTTTCCAAATTTGCATCAATACCAAAGGGAAGAAAAAAAGAACTCTGACACTAGCTTCAGGAGTTCACATTCTCCTTGGTCTCACTTCCTCCAGGAAGCCCTCCCTGTCCACCCTACCCAGATGTACCTGGAGCTTCTACATCCTTTCCATATGCCCTTTTTCCATTGACTATTATAAAAGCATTTGGTGGTCTCCTTTAAGGTCTGTCTTCCCACTGGACTTAAACTTTGTCTTGGGTATTATTTGTTCTCCTGGGCCTGCCACAATGGCTGGCAGCTAGTGATGATCAATAAATATTTGCTGAATGACCAAATAGGATCAGGGAAACCTGAGATGACTCGGCTCCTCCCTCTGGGGCCCAGAGGAGGTCCTTCTGAAGGAGGGAAAGTGGGTCAGGAGTCCCTCTGCAGGGCACCGATGGGGTCGAGTGTGGAGAGGGGATTAACTCTTGGCCTGGGAAACTGTGCCAAGTGCCCATCTGTCTTCACGCTGCTAGGGGACGGTTGGGTGTGTGTGAGGCCAACCTTGCCCAGCAATTTCCTTGCCTGCAGATTGAGGGCTGTTGTCAGGTAAAGTGTAGCACGTGGCACAGTTTGCTAGTGCCCCATGCCGGCTTCACTGGTTTATCCTTGCTGTGTGGCCTCAGACAAGTCACTTGACCTCTCTGTGCCTCATTTTTGTCCTTTGTAAAACGGGACAACAAAAGACATCACCTTGGCATGGCCGCCAGGGTTAGCAGGATGAGAACATCCGTGGGGCCCAGGTTGAGAAGTACTCTACCAATGTGTGCTGTTGTTTTGATTATTTTTTCCCCCACATCTGGCCACCCAGAAAGTGTTTACTGAGCACCTACTATGTGCCAGACGAGCTGAGTGCCAACTGCTGGAGACTGTGAACAGGATCCTGTTTCGAACAAATCAGATTCCTTTAAAAACATATATGAGACTGTCAGGGAAATATAAACCCAGACTGGATGACATGGAATGAAATTCAAAAGTTCGTTTTACCGGAGCACGTTGTAGTTTTCTGGTTATCCTTTTCAAAAAAGTTCTCACCGTTTAGACACTCAGCCTGGATTGTTTACAGGTGACATGTGATGTTGGGGATTTTCTTTGAAACAATCCAGTCTGTAAAACTAAAATCATTCTTTTAAAATGTTTTTTGTTTTTTTTTATAGACTGTATCATGTGGCTTGCGGGATCTTAGTTCCCCGACCAGGGATCAAGCCTGGACCCTTGGTAGGGAAAGTGCAGAGTCTTAACCACTGGACGGTCAGGTAATTCCCTAAAACTATTCTTTTTTAAAAGCTTATTTTTAAAAAAAATCCAGTGGCAGAGGGAGGTCGTCGCTGTGGGGGTACATAGACAGTATCAGATGGACTGCAAGTCGATGATGAGGAAGGTGTTTGTAATGGTCCATAATGAGTTGCACAAAATGGCGTGCCTTAACCCCATAGATAATTACATACCCTGCGCTGATCCAGATGAGCCGGAGACAACCACAGGGATCTTTAGCTCCCCGACCAGGGCTGGAACCCATACCCCCTGAATTGGAAGGTGAAGTCTTAAGCACTGTACGGCCAGGGAAGTCCCAAGAGTGTGGTCTTGATCCTAAGTGAGCAGCCAGTGATGGGTTTTGGTGGGGACCATGGTGCCCCTGGCCCGGTGCGGTTGTGAGAAAGCTAAGTAACCCATTGAAGGGCTCAGAACAAGCACACTGCTGGCGACTCCAACAGGCCCTTCTGTTTTTTTCTTTCTTGTCTTCAATCCCTCCTGTCCAACATGGGACTGGGGAGGGCTCCATACCCTGGGAAGGGGGTGGGCACAGGGCGAACACCTGCCAAGCCTTAAAGAAGGCATACAAGGTCTTGCCTGGAAGCAGGAAGCTGCAGCCTTTCAGCTACGAGGAACCCCAGGCCTTATGAGGGTTTTGGGGGCCCCTGAAGGCAGAGCCGACACGAGTCTGTGTCCCATTCATCCATCTGCCCTGTCTGGCCAAACCACAGGCCTTGTCTTCCCTGCTCAGCATTTTCCCAGGACTGAAGGTTTGTGGCCCCTTCAGATTCACGTGTTGACGGGAATTCCCTGGTGGCCAAGTGGTTAGGACTCCATGCTTTCAGTGCCCAGGGTGCAGAGTTCAATCTCTGGTGGGGGAACTGAAGTCCCACAAGCCATGCTGTGCTGCCTTAAAAAAAAATCATATGTTGAAGCCTAACCTCCAATGTGAGTGTTAGGAAGAAGGGCCTTTGAGAGGTGAGTAGGTCATCATGATGATGGAGCCCGCCAATACTGGAGACACAGGCTCGATGCCTTATCCAGGAAGATTCCACATGCCTCTGAGCAACTAAGTCCATGTGCCACAACTATTGAGCCTGTGCTCTAGGGCCCGGGAGCCACAGCTACTGAAGCCTGTGCACCCAAGAGTCCGTGCTCCGCAATGAGACAAACCACCACAATGAGAAGTGTGCGCAGTACAACCAGAGAGTAGCCCGCGCTTGCCGCAACTAGAGAAAACCTCGCACAGCAACAAAGACCCAGCACAGTCAAAAGTAAAAAAAGTAAAATAAAAGTATTTAAAAGTAAATAAAAGAGACCCCAGAGAGCTTCCCTGACCCTCCCACCATGTGAAAATGCTGAGAGAAGACAGTTGTCTATGCCCCAAGAGATGGGCTCTCCATAGACATCGAATCTACTAGCACCTACCAGAACAGTGAGAACCAAACGTGCGTTGTTTGCAAGCCATCTCGTCTGCAGTATTCTCCTGAGAGCCTGACCTAACGAAGCCACCATCAGAACACGGCTGGGACCACATCGCTCATGGTCACAGCCTACGGATACAGTCCATCCTCCCAGCCCTGTGATGCTGAGGGTCTGGGTTCCAGGTTTCCACTGGGGAAGGAGACGAAAGGATGCCCACTCTGCCCTTGGAGTCCTCCAAGGGCCAGCCCCCTCCACTGTGGCTCAGGCCCTGGCTACTTCCCACAGAGGGAGAGGAAGTCTCTCTCTTTCCTACAGGGCTCTCTCTTCCTGACACAGGGCGCCTGGGTCACAGATGTTTCACGTCAGAAGTCAGAGGTGGTGGTGACTTAATCACCCCAGCCTGCAGTTCCTTAAAAAAGTGTGGGTCTCAGCCTCTTCAGAAAGCAGTTTGGCAGAGGGTTTTTCAGGGGCCTGGAAAGGTCTATGCTTTCCTTTTCAGCGATCACACGTCTGGGAAATTGCTCAAAGGAACCAATTGTAAAACAAGAAAAGAAAGACTGCCTGGTGACATCTACTGCCACGACATTTGTCATAGATGTCAACATGTATGTTGTCACCCCTTGTGGATTCTTAAGTAGACATTTAGAAGAAGGAGTTATGAGAGCTCCTCATCAACATAGAAAGTACTTAGATGACATAACACTGAACTGAGAACACAATATGAGGATGGAGGGTGAGGCTGGTGGTGGAGGGGGTCTGTTGATTTTCCTAATGGTCTGTGATATTGTCCTATTGCTCTAAATGGCAGGAAAACCAGCCTGCATGTGGCGAGGGGGTTTCCGGCCCTGCTCCCCAATTGGCAGCCCCATCCCCAGGGCTCTGCCCACCAATCCAGCCTTAAAACTGGTGCGCCTGTTCCATTTTTGAAAATGTAGACTGACATCTTAAGGCGTGTTTCCTTTTTGGATGATCCTGTGGCTTTCTGGAGCAAAATGGGTGGAAAAAAACCAGGGAGGCCCTTGTAGCCCACTGGGAGGCAGAGCCCTTCAGGGCAGGGTTTTGGTCTTTTTCACATCAAAAAACTTGTTGACAGCTCATACTGCACAGCCTCTTTCCTAGAGACTGAGGCAGGAATGTTTATTTTTACTAAAAGGTTTAAAAAGGTCTTTATTTTATTGCAAAAGCAATACACGCTCATTGTTTAAAAAAGAAAGAACCAAATAGTATAGAATTGTATAAAACAAAGCCCCCCACCCGCTTCCCTCTTCCCTTCCGAGGGAAACCCCTCTTGGCTGTTTGTGTCTTTCCTTTTAGATAGGTTCCATATCAGGGGTTTTCAAACTATTTTTAGCTACAAGCCACAGTGAAAAAATAGATTTTGCATTGTAACCCAGTACCCACGGACACTGGAAGATAGCTAGAAGTCTGATGAAACGATACTTGTTATGAGGAATGCCAGCTGGGGTTGTCTTCTGTTCTGTGTTATTCTAGGACAGGCTACTCCATTCTAACCCAATTCCTTTAGAAAAGAAAGGTAGCTGGTCTTAACCCAATCCCATGGTTTCACGTCCCACTGCTAGGTGCGAAAGTACTGCTGTAGATGTTACTATCGCACAGCATCGTTATTCTCGACTCCCTGTTCTACTGCTTGCTTTTTGCACTTAAGGATTCTGCAACCCACTTTCAGTAAATGGACACACAGGGCTGTTTTTTCTTTCTTAGTGGCAGCAGAGGAAAACACATCAGTGGTTTTTTGGTGTTTGTCCATCTCCTTCTTAACGGCCATTTGCGTTGTTTCCACACTGGGCTGCCACCAGCCCAGTGTCCATCTCCTTCTTAATGGCCATTTGCGTTGTTTCCACATTGGACTGCCACCAGCGAGGTTTGGGGGGTGGGGGAAACGCCCAGCTATGGGGCCATCGGGCCAGTGATTCCCAGCATGGGATCCACAGGGTGGGGAGGAAGCATGATGGTTGCTGATAATAACCTGGTATGGGGGTGGGGTACATTGAGTTGTGCATCTAGGGACACAGAGGACCTCTATACCCAATGACCACACAGGGTTTTATTTGTTTCATGTCACACCCTGCTTACCATGTTGAGAAATACATACGTAGATTTTAGAATGAGATGGATCCCAAGTCACTTCTTCTTTCTCCTACTTTGTTTCCTCTTTTGTCCCTTGACAGCTTTGGAGGAGGGGACCCTCCTCAACCCTGATTTCAAAGGTCTTCATGTCAATGGCCTTTCGATCTGAAGTCCTTGTGCCTTTTCTGTTGTGTGACATGGTGGGTTATTTTCCAGGGGGGTCAAAACTGGCTCCATGCACACGTGAATACGAGCTGGATTGGGACCCCACAGCTGCAATGAATTAGAATGGGCACTTTCTCAGGTGGTTCTAGAGGTTAAGAACCCGCCTGCCAAGGAAGGAGACAGAAGAAACGCAGGTTCGATCCCTGGGTTGGGAAGATCCCCTGGAGAAGGGCATGGCAACCCACTCCACTATTCTTGCCTGGAGAATCCCATGGACAGAATTGCCTGGTGGGCTACAGTCCATAAGGCCACAAAGAGTTGGACACGACTGAAGTGACTTAGCACTTTATTTGTAGTTCTATCTTAAGTTCAGATCCTGGTTCTGACACTTACAAGTGGGAAAAACCTTGGTTCTTGGTTGCTTCATCATTTATAAAATGGGGTTTAGAACTCCTGCTCAGGGAAGATAGAATAATGGGTAAGCACATGAATTTTATTTATTTATTTTGCCCACGGCTGCATGGCATGTAGCATCTTAGTTGCCCTACCAGGGGTGGAAACTGTGCCCCCTGCAGTGGAAGCACAGAGTCTTAACCACTGATCTCCAGGGACTTCAGAAAAAACCTGTCTGGATTTTGATCATGGGTTCACACTAACCCGCTGTGTGACCTTGGGCAACCTATATAACCTCTCTGTATCTCAATTTCCTCATATGTAAAATAGGGAGAATAATAGTGCCTACTTCCTAGGGTTCTGGCGAGGGTTAAAGTTAGGCTGATGAGTTAGGCTGATACCTGGTTATGCATTTATTATTATTGTTATTATTAAGAAAGATGGGTTGTCATGAAGATTAAACAAGATGACGGATATACAAGCGCTCCTATTGGTTCTGGCATGTAGTAAATGATCACAATTTTTTTAAAAAATGAGTTTTAGAACACCATTCCATGTTCGATGCATGAGACAAGGGCTCAGGTCCGGGGCAATGGGATGACCCAGAGGGATGGGATGGGGAGGGAGGTGGGTGGGGGGTCCAGGAAGGGGAACACATGTAAACCCATGGCTGATTCATGTCAATGTATGGCAAAAACTATTACAATATTGTAAAGTAATTAGCCCCCAACTAAAATAAATAAATTTATAAAATGAGGAAAAAAAAAATTAAAAAAAAAATTAAAAAAAAAAAAATGAGTTTTAAACAGAGGATACTTTTGGTTCAGAGTGCAGAAGATCTGGTAATGAACATTTAGCCCTGGCTCTTGACTAGCTAAGGAGGGAGAAGAAATCTTAGAGGCTGGGGGTGAGGGCAGAGGTGTTGGCAAATGTTTGCTCCCTGCTTCATTGTCTCCTTTCAGTGGCTCAAGAAGGTGGAGGAGGGGATGGTGGCCAGGGAAGTGTGGGGGTGGGGGTGGGGGTGAGGGAGACAATGTCCATCTCTAAGGGTGGGTACGTAGAAGGGGAAGTAGTGTGATTCTGTATTTTTTTTCTGAAAATGCTCCTGATGATATTCCCAGGTTAGGGCCTCAGGGTTGAGTGTGCTTGGGGCCCGGGGAACAGAAAGGGGAAGTTGAGGGTGTCAGGGATGTCAAGGTGCTCCCCACCTCCCCTCCAGACTGCCTTCTCTTTATTCCAGTGTGAGGCTTGTGCTGGGCATATGGGACACATCCGTGAACCGCACACAATCAGATGTGGAATAATAAATGTTGTTATTGTTGTTTAATTGCTAAGTCATGTCCGACTCTTTGTGACCCCATGGACTGTAGTCCACCAGACTCCTCTGTCCATGGGATTTCCCAGGCAAGAATACTGGAGTGTGTTGCCATTTCCTCCTCCAGGGGATCGTCCCAATCCCGGGATCAAACCTGTGTCTCCTGCATTGGCCAGTGAATTCTTTACTGCTGAGTCATCAAGGAAGCCCCAGAATAATAAAACGATGTTATTAATTAGCAGCTAGTAAGTGTTACTGATGGAGAAGGGAACAGCAACCCACTCCAGTATTCTTGCCTGGAGAATCCCATGGACAGGAAAGCCTGGCGGGCTATAGTCCGTGGGGTCACAAAGAGTCAGACACGACTGAGTGACTAACACATGCACACAAGTGTTATAGAAAAGTGGGGGTGCAGTTAAGATGGTGAGGGAGGGGCTGTAATTTCAGAGAGGGTGGCCAGAGTTGCCTGGTTGAGAAGGTAACATTTAGGCAAACACTTGAAGGAGAGAGCAAGTCACATTGATACCTGGGGTGCCAGTGGTCCCAGCAGAGAGAAACAGCCAGTGCAAAGGCCCTGAGGCAGGATGATGCTGGAACAGCAGGTGTGTGACTAAAGTGGAGTGAGTGAGATTGAGAGTGTTTGGAGATGAGGGCAGAGAAGAAGGGAGGGTTAGATCATATGGGGCTCTGGAGGCCTTAGAGAGAGCTGGATACCTCTCTGGACTGTGGGGAAACTGAGTCAGGAACTCAGGATGGGTCATGAGTGTATTGCTTGGGGGGGGGTGTTACTTTCTTTTCATGGAGATGTGACTACTGCTAGCAGATCAAAAGTGTAAGTACGGAAACAAAGGGCTCATAGGCTTTGTGGGTACTTGGTTTTGGTGGAAGGGGAGCCTAAAAACAACAGCAACAAGTTTGAGATTAGCAGATGCAAGCTATTATGTATAGAATAAACAACAAGGTCCCACTGTATAGCACAGGAAACTATATTCAACATCCTGTGATAAACTATAACAGAGGAGAATATGAAAAAGAATGAGTATATGCGTGTCACTGAATCACTTTGCTGTACAGCAAAAATTAACATGATGGTGTAAATCAACTAGACTTCAGTTAAAAACAACAACAACAGCAGCAACTCAGTGATAATAGCAGCTATGAACGTCTGGAGCCTTCCTGTGTGCCAGGCATGGTGGCACACTGTTTCTTTTCGCGAATTCATCTCTGCCGTGGCCTCACTGGCAATGCTGGGACAGTGGAGAAAACAGAATCTGGAGGGGGGAGGGGTTGACTGAGGTCCTGCCACTCAGAGGGAGCCAAGAAGGGGACTGGAGCCCAGGCCTCAGGCTTCACATCTGGATGACTTCAAGGTGCCATCCATTTCCTCAAACAGAGAGGGCCCGACTGCACGCCTCCCACCCCCAAGACCTGACCAAGGTCTGATCGTCTGGCGGTTGGGCAATCCCGAGTTTCCTGGATCCGTGGTCACAGCCCCCAACCTGTGCTTGTTCTTCCGGCCAGAAGAGAAACCAGTCTTGAACCGATGGACAAATACTCGTGTTCAGGTTCAAATTCCAGAAAACGCAGGATCAGTCCAGGCTGTGGTGTGGCGGGAGTCAAGTGGGCAAGTGGGCGAGTCTCTGAAAGTTGAGTGGGAAGGTGGCACTGGTGTCGGGGCACCTGGAAAGACAGGGCCTCTGTGAAATAAGTCAGACCGAGAAAGACGAGAATCGGAAGATCTCACTCACACGTCAAATTTGAAGGAAAAAAAATCACCAAACTCAGAGAAAAAGGGAAGAGATGGATGGTCGCCAGAAGGTGGAGCTGGGGTGTGTGTGAAATGAGATGATGGTCATTCGAAGATGCTCAAAAGGTACAAACTTCCAGTTATAAAATAAATAGATCCTGAGGAGGTCATGTATAGCATGGTGACTCTTGTTAATAATAATACAGTATCGGATATTTGAAAATTGCTAGGACAGTAGATCTTAAAAGCTCTCATCACAATGAAGAAGAGATACGTAATTATATATGGTGACAGATGTTAACTAGACTTATTGTGGCGATCACTTTGCAATATGTACAACCGTGGAATCGTTATGTTGTACACCTGAAACTAATATAATATTATTTGTCAATTACATCTCCATTCAGGAAAATGAAGGAAAAGTGGCGGAGGGCCTCCAAAGGAGCAGACGAGCTTTCATGGAGACCTAGGCTGGGGGTTGTGGGGGGAGCAGGAGAATTTGTCTGTTCCCTTTCCGACAGAGGCTGCTTCGACCCACACAGAATTGCTTATTTCTCTTTTGTGGGTTCCATCTCTATGGGAGGCTACAGTGGAGGGAAGGTCTCTGAGGTTCAACAGCCGAAAAGATACAGGCCTGGGTGATCTAGAAGGCTGTAAGCTCCAAGAAGCTCTCTGTGGCGAGGGTGATTACACAGGGACATGGAGCCAGGCAACCTGAGTTCAACTTTCCACTGCTCCCATTGCTGTGTGACTTTTGGCGACTCGCTTAACGTCTCTGGGCCTCATCTGTAAAGTAAAGATGATCACCCTCGTCTTCACATGATAAGACTTCCCTCACAGGGCTGTTGGGCGCACTATCTTTAAATAAGGATGATTCTGGGATTCGTGCTCCACCCGCACCGCCCCTCCTCCCCACCCAGGGCTGTTGGAATGGATCCCAGAGAACAAAGCTCTTCTGTGCCATGAAGACATTTGTTTCCTGGAAGCTGCAACAATTAGAAAGCGCCAGGGATGACTGCAGAGTCACAGGGTACTCATTATTGATTTATTATCTATCTCCTGCTCCCAACCAGAACTCCAGGGGAGTTGGGACCTTGCCTTCGGCTTTGTGATCCCGGCTTGAGGCCCCTGCGACAGCCCTGGCACCCAGATCACAGCAGCTGAGGGAGTGAGAAGGCTGTGCGACAGCCTCTGGAGTCTGCTGGACTTGGTTCAAATCCCGTCTCCAGGCACCTTCTTGCTGTATGACTTGGGGCTTGTTACTTAATCTCTCTGGGCCTCTGATGCCTCATCTGTAACACAGGAGGGTTTTTTTAAAGAGAAAAGGAGATAGGGACTTCCCTGGTGGTCCAGTGGCTGAGAATCCCCCACGCGGGGGACTCAGATTCGACCCCTGGTCCGGAAGGATCCCACCTGACCAGACCCCTGCACCACAACTATTGAGGCCCTAAGCGTGCTCTGGAGCCCGTGGTCTGCAGCGGGAGAAGCCTCCGCAATGAGAAGCCCGAGCACCGCAACTAGAGAGTAGCCCCCTACTCGCCGCAACTAGAGAAAGCCCACGTGCAGCAACCAAGACCCAGTGCAGTCAAAAATAAATATTTTTTTAAAAAAGAGAGAAAAGGAGATAATGGATGTGAAAGGGTCCAGTGTCCAGGACCCAGTAGGGGTAGAGTTAGTGTTAGTGTCTATCCTCCTCCTTATGCACTGGGGGTTCATTCCACATCCTTGAGCCATTGCTGTGGTCCAGGTGTTGTTGTTTAGTCGCTAAGTCATGTCTGGCTGTTTGCAACACCATGGATTGTAGCCCGCCAGGCTCCTCTGTCCATGGAATTCTCTGGGCAAGAATACTGGAGTGGGTTGCCATTTCCTCCTCCAGGGGATCTTTCCCACCCAGGGATCGAACCCCTGTCTCTTGCATTGGCAGGCAGATTCTTTAGCACTGAGCCAGATGGGAAGCCCATGCAGTGAGGGGGTGACATGCATACAGCATGTCATTCAGGTGATGTTATTGGGGGGATCTGGCCTCTCCTCCTGAGGACCCTCTTTCCCCTGCAGTTAATGGGACCCCCCCCCCCAACCAAGGAGGTCACCAAGGTCTGCCTCTGGACAGACCAGGAAAGGCCCTACCTACTGCTTCTCCGGGGCCTGGTGGAGACAGAGGCCAGGCTATTTCGGGGCTAGTTCCCACACCTCGAGGGCAAAGGCTGGCCCACGTAATTATGGCGTTGGGTTAACTCAGCCCGGCCTCCACTTTGGCCACTGTCTGTAGGTGCCATCGCTTTGGCCAAAGGCCTACCGACCAGGCAGACAGAATAGAGAACGCCCAGTTAAATGTGAATTTCAGACAAACAGTGAGTAATTTTTTTTTTTTTGGCTTAAGTATGTCTTGGGAAAGGCTGATAATATATCACAAGTCTGCAACATTCGGGGTGTTACTTGCTGTTTATCTGAAATTCAAATTTAACTGGATGTCTTGTGTTTTTATTTTCTACAGCTGGCAACTCCACCAAGGCCTCTCTCTGCCCCTGAATTCACCCCATTTCAACTCCATCTTGGCAGCAGCAGAAGCAAAGGGCTTATCTAGGGCCAGAGCCCGGCCAAGGGCAGAGAGCCAGGATCTGGGCACAAGGAAGGCCTCTCATGTCCCCGGCCTCAGTTTCCCCATCTTTGTAACTCAGCAGGAAGAATCTTGGCTGCTCGGGCCTTTTGCAAAGATGAATCGTGTGATGTGTGTGTGTGGGAAACATGTTTTGAAAGAGAAAAAGGTGTTATGGAAACATTTGTTACCAGAATTTATTGTTATGGATAACACAGGTCGCCAGTGGAGGCGGCTTCTGGCAACTGGGTTCTTTTTTTGAAAATTCATTTTTCGAAACCAGCAATTTCTGTTTGTTCTTAAAAATGTTAGAAAATGGAAAGTAGCCAAAGGAGAAGAAAAATCCCTAATTATTCTCCTCATTTACAGAGAGATCCAACCAGTCCATCCTAAAGGAGATCAGTCCTGGGTGTTCATTGGAAGGACTGATGTTGAGGCTGAAACTCCAATACTTTGGCCACCTGATGTGAAAATCTGACTCATTGGGAAAGACCCTGATGCTGGGAAAGATTGAGGGCAGGAGGAGAAGGGGACGACAGAGGATGAGATGGTTGGATGGCATCACCGACTCAATGGACATCAGTTTGGGTAAAGTCTGGGAGTTGGTGATGGACAGGGAGGCCTGGCGTGCTGCAGTTCATGGGGTCACAAAGAATCGGACACGGCTGAGTGACTGAACTCAACTGAACTGAACTGAACTGACTTTATCTTGTTCTTTTTTTTTTTTGATTTCCCATGTGGCAGGGTCTTAGTTCCCTGAAAAGGGATTGAAACCACGCCCCCTGCACTGGAAGTGCAGTCTTAACCACTGGACTGCTAGAGAAGTCCTTAGCACAACGTTTTGTGTGTGTGTGCTTTTATTAGTTAGTGATAAAATTAATCAGAATTATTTATCATGCAGGGATGTATGGTTATTTGGTTAAAATCCCAGACAATTTAATCATAGGATCTAGGTTTATCCCATCTCCCATCCAGATAATCTCATTCTTGTATGGGCAGGCATTTGGATAAGAAAACAAAAGACAAAATTAAATCAATAACCAAAAACCATAAACAAAGGACATCTTGCTCTACAATCCCCGGCATTTTTAACTTTAGATTTCCAATATATTCATGTTAGTTACATGCCATTCCTGCCACGTCACAGTGTTTTTTTATCCTTGAAAAAGTGTGAAGAATTTTTTTCAAGGTGTATGTGTGTATAGTTTTTTTCTTTTAAACACAATATAGGATTATATCCTACATTCTTTTAGGCAACCTGTTTTTCTCCCCTGGCTGTTGAAATTTCAGAAAACACCCACAGGAAGTTTCCACATCTCTGTCCGGTTCATGTGATGCCAGGGGTTTTGGCTTGTATGTGTCTACTTCCCAGATCTTGTTCTGGGCCCTTTTGGGTTAGAACACCAACTGCAAAGTCTTCAATGGGAAGAGAAACAGTCACAGAAATGTGTATAACTGTGAACCTTCCTCTGCTATGTCCTAACAGAGCATACATACATGAGATGCCTGGTTTACTTTTTAAAAATTGGCTATAAATTCACATAAGATTTAACATTTTCACCATTTTAAACTCTACAATTCAGGAAGATCCCACTGGAGAAGAGAATGGCTACTCACTCTAGTATTCTTGCCCAGAGAATTCCATGGACAGAGGAGCCTGATGGGCTACAGTCCTGGGGTCACAAAGAGTCGGACACGACTGAGTGACTAACACTTTCACAAACTCTACAATTCAGTAAACTTCACAATTCAGCATGTTGTGCAACCATCACCATGATTAGCTTCCAGAACATTTTTAGCCCCTCCCAAAAGAAATTGCATACCTATCTCCATGCTCCTTCCTGCCCCTGGCAACCACTAATCAGTTTTCGGTATCTATAGAGTCTTCCTGTTCTTGAAATTTGATATGAATGGAATCATATACCATGTGACATTTCGTGTCTGGCTTCTTTCGCTTAGCATCAGGTTTTCAGGGTCTGTCCAAACTATAGCAAATATTAGCATTTCACCTCTTTTTATGATCAAATAATATTTCATTATAAGGATATACCACATTTTGTTTATCTGTGCATCAGTTAATAGACATTTAGGTTATTTCCATCTTTTGATTATTTGGAATAATGCTATGAACATTCCTGTACAATTTTTTGTTTGGAAACCTGTTTTCAATCCTTTTGTGTATATACCTCGGGGTAGAACAGTGGTTGCATCATTTTATAGTCATACCAGCAATGTGTGAGGGTTTCCATTTCTTTACATGCTCCCCAACGCTTGTTTCAGTTCAGTTCAGTTCAGTCGCTCAGTCATGTCTGACTCTGCGACCCCACAAATTGCAGCACGCCAGGCCTCCCTGTCCATCACCAACTCCCGGAGTCTACCCAAACCCATGTCTATCGAGTCAGTGATGCCATCCAACCATCTCATCCTCTGTCGTCCCCTTCTCCTCCTGCCCCCAATCCTTCCCAGCATTAGGGTCTTTTCCAATGAGTCAACTCTTCGCATGAGGTGGCCAAAGTATTGGAGTTTCAGCTTCAACATCAGTCCTTCCAATGAACACCCAGGATTGATCTCCTTTAGGATGGATTGATTGGATCTCCTTGCAGTCCAGGGGACTCTCAAGAGTCTTCTCCAACACCATAGTCCAAAAGCATCAATTCTGTGGTACTCAGCTTTCTTCACTGTCCAACTCTCACATCCATACATGACCATTGGAAAAACCATAGCTGTGACTAGACGGACTTTTGTTGGCAAAGTAATGTCTCTGCTTTTAAATATGCTATCTAGGTTGGCCATAACTTTCCTTCCAAGGAGTAAGCGTCTTTTAATTTCATGGCTGCAATGACCATCAGCAGTGATTTTGGAGCCCAAAAAAATAAAGTCTGACACTGTTTCCACTGTTTCCCCATCTATTTCCCATGAAGTGATGGGACCAGATGCCATGATCTTAGTTTTCTGAACGTTGAGCTTTAAGCCAACTTTTTCACTCTCCTCTTTCACCTTCATCAAGAGGCTCTTTAGTTCTTCTTCACTTTCTGCCATAAGGGTGGTATCATCTGCATATCTGAGGTTATTGATATTTCTCCCGGCAATCTTGATTCCAGCTTGTGTTTCTTCCAGCCCAGCGTTTCTCATGATGTACTCTGCATATAAGTTAAATAAGCAGGGTGACAGTATACAGCCTTGACGTACTCCTTTTCCTATTTGGAACCAGTCTGTTGTTCCATGTCCAGTTCTAACTGCAGCTTCCTGAACTGCATACAGGTTTCTCAAGAGACAGGTCAGATGGTCTGGTATCCCCATCTCTTTCAGAATTTTCCACAGTTTTGCTTTATAAATCAAGTGCAAATACTTTATTGCACTTTACAGATATGGCAAGTTTTTTTTTTTGAAATTTAAGGTTTGTGGCGACTTTGCTAGCCAAGTCTATTGAAGTCATTGTCTCAACAGTATTTGCTTACTTTATGTCTATCTCTCTGTCACATTTTGGTAATTCCTTAAATCTTTCAAACTTTTTCATTACTATTGTATTTGTTATGGTAATCTGTGACCTTTGATATTATTACTAAGACTCTCTGAAGACTCAGATGACGGTTAGCAATTTTTAGCAATAAAATATTTTAAAAATTAAGGTATGTACTTTTTAAAAGACATAATGCTATTGTGCGCAATAGACTACAGTACAGTGTTAATATATATTTAATATTCACAGAGAAGCTAAAGAATTTGTGTGTCACCTTAGTGCAATATTCACTTCCTTGTGGCGATCTGAAGCTGAACCCTTAATAAACCCAAAGTATGCCAGTAGTGTCCTTTCATGCACAAAAACTTTTCAATTTTGATGAAGTTAAATTTATCTATTTTTTCTTCTTGTTGCTTAATCTTTTGATGTCATATTTAAGAAACCATTGCCTAATCCAAGATCACAGAATTCACACTTTTGTGTCTTTCTAAGAGTTTTATAGTTTTTCCATCTTGAATTCATTTTTTGATATGGTATGAGGTAGGGATCCAGCTTCACTCTCTTGCGTGCGAATATGCAGTTGCCCCAGCACCACTTGCCCTAAAGATTCTCTTACCATGAAATGGTCTCAATACCTTTCTCAAAAACCATTGCCCACATATGTGTGGGTTTATATCTGTTTGTTTATTTTTGGTTTTGTTTTTGTTGCATAGCATGTGGGATCCTAGTTCCCTGACCAGGGATTGAACCTGTGCCCCCAGCATTGTAAGTGCAGAGTCCCAACCACCACTGGGCTGCCAGGGGAGTCCCTCTATAGTTTTTATTATTATTATTTTATGTTGTGTGTATATATTTTTTCCTCTAGAGTTTTAAAACAATAAAAGATTGGCATCACTAATAACATCTACCTGGCAATTTCTCATGCTGGGAAGGAATTTGAATTACCCTCCTTTAACTGAGTAATATGTCCATGGCTGCTAGTATCTGGGTCCACTTGGTGAAAGGTGGTGAGACCTTTGGGCAGGGAAGAAGGGGGACAGTTTGCTGTAAGACCTTGGACAAGTCACTCTCTGCCTGGGTCTCAGTGTGAAGTTGAGGGGCGGGGAGAGGTTCCACCTCCAGAAGAGTTCTGGGATCCAGGTCCATGAATCCACAGGGGGCTCTTAGGCTCTCTGCCCAGGTAGCATTTCTCTAGGTAGCCACAATAGGGTCCCGCCCATTCTCCAGGACTCTGCATTTGGGGCTTTCCTGGTGGCTCAAATGGTAAAGAATCTGCCTGCAACGTGGGAGACCTGGCTGGGTTCAATCCCTGGCTCAGGAAGATCCCCTGGAGAAGGGAATGGCAACCCACTTCAGTATTCTTGCCTAGAGAATCCCATGGATAGTGGATTCTCACCTCAAAGCCACACCAACATCATCAAAGCCCTGAAATGACTTTCCAGGGGGCCTTGCTAGCAGGATCAGGGCTGCTATTATTACTATAGCAGGATAATAGAGGCTCTTATCAGAGATGCAGCATCTGTTGAGGGGCAGTGAGTTGATGGATGTTGAAATAGTAGTTACTGATTTCCAGAGCTTTCAGTGATTGAGTGAGAAAGTACCTAGGGGCCACGGGACACCCTGGGGGCATACAAAGTATTGGGTTGGCCAAAAAGTTCATTCGGGATTTTCTGTTTCATCTTATGGAAAACCTGAATGAACTTTTTGACCAATCCAATAGTTAGCAGCTAGGATAGGTTTGTTTTAACACAATCTGTGCTAAATGCTTTGCTTGCATTGGTTCAGCTAAATCTCCGTAGATCTTATGAGACAGGTACTGTTATGCCCATTTTACAGACAGGAGACTGAGGCCAGAGAAAGTGGACATACGGGTTTTCTTGGGTTGCCTGGATGCATCTGAATGCACAGAATTGAGGTATGGGGAGAAAAGGGCCGACTTCCGGAGGTAGGGAGCGCTGGATGCCTTGACAAGGGATCTGGTGGTGATCAGCATTGTCTGAGAAGGGGGAAGGAGAACAAATGCCGAAGATGGGGACCCAGGGGCGCAGGGGAGAGCAGGGAGGGAATGGAAATCAGGAGGCGAGTTCAAGGTTGTGCGGGCACGTGGAGGGGATCCACGAGCAGAAGCAGAACCCGAAAGGGGAGACACTCTCCCCTCTAGGATGGGGAGAGTGGGGTCTGGGCTAAAACTGGGGGGGTCCGGGGAGTGAGCGGGGTCTGGGGGTGTCACCAGGGGGTGTTCCGAGGGTAGTGGGAGTTTGGAGGAGGGGTGGAGGGGAAGGGCAGAAGCCAGAAAGTCGCAGGTCCCTGGTGGGGTTTCTAGCTTGGGGGAGGTGGCCCCCCCGGCCAGTAGCGAGGATCTAGTCCCGGCTGCGCGTAGAGGCCGGGACAAGCCGGAAGCGGGAGCCGAAGCGTCCCGCCCTGGCCGGTCCAGCTCCCGCCCCCCGCTTCGGGCGCTCCTCCCCGCCGCCTTCCAGCCAGTCCGCCCGCCAGCTCCGTCTGCTCAGACCTCCCGGCTCGACTGGCGGCGCGCGCGGCAGTGAGTGAGGTGCGCGCTGGCGGGCGGCTGGGGCGCGGGCTGGGGTCGCCGACGGCGAGGGGGCAGTGACCGGGGCGCCGATCTGTGGAGCTTCGAGCGGGTGGTGGGTGGGGAGCGGGGTCTGTGCGGCGCGAGCACCCACTCCGGACTCCAAGGGAGTGGTGGCGGTGTCCGGGAACCCTGGCGGGTCCCCGGGGTTCCAGGTGGTTGGAGGGCGCCGGAGTCCCGCCGCGATCTTCCACGCGGGGCCGGAGAGGCCGGGCTTCCAGTCACTCGGTGCTTGTTCCCGCCGCGGTCCAGGCTGGGTCCCGTTCCTACTCCCCGAAGTGAGCCGATCGCCCGCGGATCTCGCGCGGTGGGGTCATCTCGCCCCCACCTGAAAGCGCGCCCTGTGTTGCTCGCGGGGGCCTCCTCCCCGGGAGAGGACACCCCGAGGCTTTTCAAGAAAGTCTCGTCTCGCTCTGGTGGCTGCTATCTCAAAGTTGAAATTTCCAGACTATCGCCCGGAGATTCAGAGACAAAACCAACCAACCAAACAAAAAAAGCCCAACAGATTTCCGACGCCGGTCCCAGAAATTCGACTTCTGGGGTCCACAATATCTGCTTTTCCCCGCCACCCCCCGCTCCAGGGGATTCCCCACAGTATTCAGGACTGCTCTCAGCGGACCCGGGAGGGCCTACGGAGACCCCGAGAGATGAAAATTCGGGACACAGAGCAAATGAAGCCAGGGCCCTGACTAGACCCCTCGTGGGGAGGTGCGGGGGCGGGTAAGGTAGGCACCCTGTGAGCGCAGGGGTGGGCCGGGACCCCGTCCACTGCCGCTGCCAGATACATGCCAGTGGCACAGGCCGGCGAGGTGGACATTGGCCCTCCAAGCCCAGCTAGGCAGGTGGTCTCTTTCTCTTTGGTTTCCAGGTCACTGTGATCTGGGCAGTGGGGTCATTGTTGTGCCAGAAACCCTTCATCAAGGTCAGGAGAGGAGGTGATGGGGAAATGGGGTATTCTGGACAGGCTGTGCATTCCAGGGATCAGGCCAGCTGGTCTTTGATTAGTTTTCTGGTTGCTTTTGTGCTTCCGATAAGTGGGGCTGATGTCATTGCATGTCGGACTGAGCTTTGGTGGCTGGGAAATCCAGTTTCTGGAAGGCACAGGGCCTTCCCATCTTAGTGCATCAGTGTAAGACTTGCCCACCCGTCTTCCCAAGGGGAATAAAGCCTTGGCTGGGTGAGCTGGTGCTGGTTCAAGGGCCGCCTGGATCGCAGGTTGCCCCTGCAGTTCCCCTGGGGCCCTTTTAAGGAAAGATGTGGTTTGCATTAGTGTGTGCTTGGCTGCCTCCCTTATCTTCTTACCAACTCCCCCCACCCCACCCCCCGCCCAGCCATCTCTTAGAGACTCTTACAATGAGACTAACCTGGACACTGTGTCCAGCATGAGCTGGTATCTGGGACTCCACCAGCGTGTTTGGTTTTATCGAAGTCGACTCGGAGGCCTACAAGCAGGTGACATGCCCTACCTGGCATAGAATAATACCCATGCTGCTCCTGGCTTACCTCTCAACCAGTCCTTGCACTGGGGTTTAAAGGTGCCCCAGACTCTCTAAGAAACAACTATTGTAGATCTACGATGGGAGGGGCCCATTTTCCCTTTTTCCTGTTACTTGAAGGCATGAATAATAGATGCTTTTATTCACATTTGTGAAAGTATCCTCATTGTAATGTTTTTGTGGATTAAGTGACTCAGTGATTGATCTGAGATGAGGATCAATTTCTTAAGCCTCTAAATACTAGATTGAAGTCATTTCACTGTCTCTGGTGAATAAACTTTCCTTTGTTCCTTTAGTTGCTTTTACTGGATGGTTGTGGGGAAACAAAATGCTACTCTAGCCTTGTAAAGGACACAGAAGAAATGGCTCTAGGTTCTGAGGGGTTTATGCTGTAGGTGGACAATGGAAAAAAACACAGGTGGAAAGTCAATGCTCAGCCATCCCCTTGACTCTGGAAGGATTGAAAGAAATGGAAAGGAGTGAGCTATGAGTCAGGGAAATTTTCATAGAAAAGCAGAGACCTGAGTATACACATCGCAGAACGTACATGTAGTATACACATTGCAGAAGGTACATGTATTCCGAATGGGCAGAAGAGGCTCAGGAAAGGTTTGGAGGAGGTGCAGCCTAGCCCATAGTTGAGGACAGTAAAAGGGAAGCCACTGAGAGCAAAGGAACCGGAAGGCATTTCCAGCCCAAGTTCATTTTCAAGGAGACAGACAGGGCATGCTTCCTTGCTTTTACCCACGACTGGCAGTGCTATGGTGCCACTCTGAGAATGGGAGTATGCCCATCAAGGACTTAAAATTCTCCCACTGAAGATGAATCAACCCCAGCTACAGTGATGGTGGAAAAAAATGAGTTCCATGACTCGAAGTCCTGGAGTCTTGACACCGTGACCTGTCTTCTATTTGTGCTTTTACTGCAATGAAAATAGCTCATTGGGCAAGGTGGTCCGTCTCACCAAGCAAATAGTCTTCCTTATCTCTTCTGTACTTCAGTACCTACATCCCTGCCTTTGGTGCCTGTTCCCCTGGCCTCCCAACCATGGCCAGTTCTGAACTGATGTTTTCGTATTGGGGTTATTTGAGCTCTAAGTGGTACTTTCCTGGGTCCTCACAATTTCATCTTATTGTTTGCACCTGTGCTGGAGCTCCGGCCAGTCGGGATAACACTTTTGTAGCCAGTGAAGTTGTCTTTTGACTACAGATTATTTCTGTAGAAAAACTGTGTGTATTTTCATAAGACTTAGGGCCTGGACAGAAGAAAGTAAATATCATGGGTGTCTCAGTGGCGATTCCCTGTTTACCTAGTAGATAGGAAGTTAATTCACCAAGATCCGAAAAGTCAGAGGCACTTTCTTCTTCGTGGGTGTTAACTTCAGGGAAAATAATGGTGAAGGATTTAAGCTACTTAGCTCATGGGGTTTTTTTTCTTTTCTTTTAAAAAAATTTATTTATTTTGGGAGATCTAACCCATGCCCCCTGCAGTGAAAGCAAGGAGGAAGTCCTGACCACTGGTCTGCCAGGGAATTTCCTCTCATGGAGTTTTGGAATTGACAGTGTTCCTGGGGTAAATGTAAGAGCTTAGCATTGACTCACCTTATCCTTGAGTCCAGGGAGATTATTCATAAAGGCTGCACTGGTATTTTTTAAAATTATGTAAAAAATAACAATATTACAGAAAGCTTGAAAGATAACAAAGAGTATCCGGTATAATCTCAGCCTGTGAATGAAACAGCTAGCATCAGTTTTCCTTATTTGGCAGCTTCTTGTCATGGTGCCTGTTTTTTTATGAAGTTGTAATCAGGGTACGTATAATTTTGTCTCCTGATGCAGTCCTATTAATGTTCTCATTGTGCTATTTCATCAAGAACCGTCATTCATGTGGAAACCCGGGATGTGGTTTCACCAGGAATCCGGGGGGGGGGGATTGTTTCCCTTTGATTCTGGGGGAGCAGCCCAGCTCCCCAGTGGAAGCATTTTCCGTTCCACAAATCACTGTAATTTGTACTTAAGCCATATTTGAACCTGACTCTCAGATTGTGGTCACTTTATCTTTGCCTGGTGAAAGAAACTGAATTCGGAAGATGGAATGTGAAAACATGTCTCTGAAATCTTTCCCTGTGAGCTTCTGTATTTTTAACAGAGGTAGACTGAATTTATTTGGGATTCATTGGCCTCAGAACCTTAGTGTAATTTCTCACTTCCTCTCCCGAAGAGAGTTGGAGATCCCAGTTTCCCTTTTTGTCTAAATTCTTCCTCCTAATAGATTGTAAAGAATAGTTTTCTCTGGAGACCATGAAAGACCAGCTCTCTTTGACCTCCTCAGCTGGTTCTCCACCTTGTGTACAAACTAGGCTATTTTCTTAGGAGGCCCAACAATTTGCATGTGTGTGTGTCCTTCTTTTTTGCACAGGAATGTCTTTTTCCCTGGGGTCATTTCTCTAATGCCTGTATTCTCTCCAAGCAAGATTCTTTTCTGGGGCCTGGACTGTGGGGGCAGGGAATGGAATTGAATAATCTTCCTCTTTCTCTTCCTGAAAGAACTGATTTTAGAGGATTAAGTTGGTGGTGAAAAAGCTGCCTTATCTTCTCTCTGAAGGCCTTGCCCTTTTGTGTGTTGATCTAATACCTAAATCCAGAAAACTTCTATACACGTCAGGAGGATGTATTTTTAGAAGAGTTTATCACCTACCTGTGGCCACCTAACCTATTTGTGGTGATATATATATATATATATATATATATATATAGTTTATCACTTATTCGTGGCCAGGCATCAGTGTTCAAAAGCTGGGAGGAGATTCATTAAACTTTAAGGCTTATTTGCTTAAAATGGGGATATCTATATATCTATCTGTCTACCTATCTACCTGTGTATCTATCCGGTAATCGGTAATCATCTATCTACCTTTGTATATATCTGGTATCTATCTATCTGTGTATCTATCTGTATCTATCTATCTATAATCCTCAGAGAGAAATACTAGAAGCCCTGAGCATCACCCCGGCCTCCACTTAATCCTTCCCATTTAACCAAAATACTTGAGAGGAAAAAAAAGAAATCTTTCTTTAAAAAAAAAAAGAAAGTAAACGTTAAACTTCTTTTTAATGGCAGCTTGATTTTGGGGGGTTTTTTTACATTTTTAATTTTTAAAAAAGATTTATTTATTCGTTTTTGGCTGCGCTGGGTCTTCGTTGCTGGGCGGACTGTTCTCTGGTTGCAGCCAGCAGGAGCTACTGTTTAGTTGCCTATGTGGGCTTCTCATTGCGGTAGCTTCTCTTGCTGTGGAGCATGGGCTCTAGGCAGGCATACAGGCTTCTTTAGTTGTGGCGCATGGGCTCAGTAGTTGTGGCGCAAGAACTTAGTTGTCTTGAGAAATGTGGGATCTACCCGGACCAGGTATTGAACCTGTGTCCCCTGCATTGGCATTCAGATTCTTAACCACTGGATTACCACGGAAGCCCTGTTTTGTCTTTAAAAACCAAACTTGTATGCTTTTGGGTGAGGCCTGCCCTGCTCCAGTTCATCTTAAAGTTTTTTGTTTTTTTTTAAATTATTTATTTGGCTGTGCTGGATCTTAGTTACTGCATGTGATCTTGGGCCCTCTGCATCAGGAGTCTTAGCCAGTGAACCACCAGGGAAACCTTCATCTGATAGTTGAACTTTAGATTTGCCAGAAAGTAGCAGTTAGTGCAAGGAGTTTTCCATCCACCCCTCACCTGGTTTCCCCACTGTGAACATCTTCCCTCATCTGTGAACATCTTACATCATCACTGCAGGACATTTGTGAAACTAGGAAACTAGCTCTGACACCTCACTGTAGCTCACCCTCCAAACATTATTTGGAGTTGCTGCTAATATCCCTTTTTCTGTTCCCAGACACCATCCAGGGTACCACGCTACATTTAATCACATCATCACTAAGTCTTCTCCTGTCTCTTCTGGTTCCTCAATCTTTCCTTGTTTTTCATGGCTGTTTCTAAGCAGTAATGGGCAAAGATTTTGTAGAATTTCCCTCACATTGGGTTGGTCTGACGTTTGTCTCATGATTCTACTAGGGTTACGGGTTTGAGGGGAGAAGACCACAGAGATGAAGGGCTCTTCACTTCACATCACATCAGGAGGTACAACATGACACCCAGATGACATTGCTGGTGGTGTTTGCTAGGTTTCCCCATAGCAGAGTTCCTCTTTTTCTCTTTTCATAGACCGTTAGGCTTTCCCTTCTGCAGGGGATCTTCCCAACTCAGGGATCGAACCCAGGTCTTCTGCACTGCAGGCAGATTCTTTACCAGCTGAGCCACCAGGGAAGCCCAAGAATACTGGAGTGGGTAGCCTATTCTTTCTCCAGCACATCTTTCCGACCCAGGAATTGAACTGAGGTCTCCTGCGTTGCTGGCAGATTCTTTACCAACTGAGCTATCAGAGAAGGCCTTACCCAGGAGAGGAAGGGTCAAGATTAAGCTCTACCTCTTAGAGGGAAAAGAGACTTCCCTGTAGCTCAAACGGTAAAGAATCTGCCTGCAATGCAGGAGACCAGGGTTTGATCCCTGGATTGGGAAGATCCTCTGGAGAAGGGAATGGCAATCCACTCCAGTATTCTTGCCTGGAGAATTCCATAGACAGAGAAGCCTGGTAGGCTACAGTCCGTGGGGTTGCAAAAAGTCGGACACAACTGAGCAATTAACACACAGGGAGCTAAGATCCAACATGCCTTGCAGAGCATATTAAAAAGCAGAGACATTACTTTGCTGACAAAGTAGATGGACAAAGGTCCATCTAGTCAAACCTATGGTTTTGGGTTTCCCTGGTGGCTCAGATGGTAAAGCATCTACCTACAGTGCGGGAGACCAGGGTTTGATCCCTGAGTCAGGAAGATCCCCTGGAGAAGGAAATGGCAACCCATTCCAGTACTCTTGCCTGAAAAATCCCATGGACGGAGGAGGCTGGTAGGCTACAGCCCATGGGGTCACAAAGAGTTGGACATGACAGAAGAGACTTCACTTTCACTTTGAGGGTGCTTCTACACATGTCATTTGGAATTCTTTAAGGACATTTGTCTTTTCTTCTCTATTTAAAAGATACACACTCCTCTGCTGAATGTTACATGGCAGCCTGGATGGCAGGGGAGTTTGGGGAAGAATGGATACATGCATCTATCTGTATGGCTGAATTCCTTTGCTGTCCACCTGAAACTATCACAATATTGTTAATCAGCTACACTCCAATATAAAATAAAAAGTTTAAAAAGTAAAAAACATAAAAAATATATACTGCTCTAGTTCTCTACTTCTAAGTAAGTAATCAGAATGTAGATTCATAATAAAGATAATGAACATACTATACATTATTCATGAAACTTATTAAGAGAGTAAATCAGAGTTCTCATGCAAATAATTTTTTTCTATTTCTTTAGTGTTGAGACTACAAGAGGATGGCTGCTCACTAAACTGCTTGTAATCATTTCATGATGTGTAAGGGAAATCATTATGTTGTATACCTAAAACTTACACAGTTGTCGTTGTTGTTCAGTTGCTAAGTTGGTGTCCGACTCTTTGTGACCCCATGGACTGTAGCCCACCAGGCTCCTCTGTCCATGGGATTTCCCAGGCAAGTGTACTAGGGTGGGTGGCCATTTCCTTCTCCAGAGAGCTTCCCAACTCTGGGATCGAACCCACGTCTCCTGCGTTGGATTCTTTACCACTTTAGCCACCTGGGAAGCCCCCAAAACTTATACAGTGCTGTATGTCAAACTGGAAAAACTACCCCCCGCCAATACACTTTTTGAGCTTGCACTATAGACTGCCCCATCATATATGGGATATATATGCCATCTATGCACATGAAATCTCTGGCTAGGAAGTAGTCTGTGCATCGCTTTCCCCAAAGCTCTGTGGAGGGAGAATCCAAAGAAACAAGGATCACAGCCCTCCCCCAGAGGGATGTGATGTGGGCCAGTTAGGGAAGCAGAATCTAATTTGAAGACAGGAAGCAATTAGGACACATGAGGAAGGTGTACATCATCCAGGGCTGGATTGTTATGGATAGGCCAGGGGAAGGCTGAAAAGACTGCATGCAGTAGGTTAATGTTTACCACCCTGTCCTCACCTGAAGTCTCGCTGAAGGAAACCCTGTTTTATAATTCTCAAAGACATGACAGTTATAAAACCCACAGTCATCTGGAATATGGCCAGAATTGAGGAAGTAAGCAAATAGGAACCTCCCAAGTAACGCAGATAGTTATCATCAAGGCAAATGCCCAGCTTGTTGACTTTCCTTATGGGAGGCTCCCAGGGAAACTAGTAGCTCTTTACACAGAGTTCTTACCCACGAGGAGCCCTCAGAAGCCTTGAAACAGCAAATGGAGGGATGGGATGGATGGGGGCTGTCTGCAGCCTGGGGCGTCACAGAACCACAAGACTCCGAGGTGAGCGTTTTCTTATCTTTTTTTGTTGTTGTTGCAGACTCTTAAGGAGGCAGAGAGAAATAGGGGATCATTTTAGAAAATGATTAAGAGACTTTGGGGGGAGGGATATTGCAAAAGGGCCTCTGTCAGAGGATAGCAACACCAGGAGTTATGAGCCTGGAGTTTTTGTCGTGTTGATTCTGTGATCTGGGGAGAGAAGCCCTTGGCTATGGGCCGTTGGGCCTTTGATGTGTGTTTATACTGACGGGGACTTGTTGGGTGGCTTTTGCTGTGGCTGCTTTCTCCTGGTATTCTAGGTTTTGAGGCTTATTTTTAGAATCTGAATTCTCCTTGACAGGAGTTGAAAACTTGGAGGGGGTTTTTCAAGTTGATTTTGGGCTGCTGGTTAATGAAACAGAACCTGCTTGGGAGGTGGGGTCCCTCCCTGAAAGATCCAGTCCTGTCCCCACCTCACCTGGACCAGGCTTTTTTTTTGTTTTAATTTGGTTGTGCAACATGAGGGGATCTTAGTTCCCTGACCAGGGATTGAACCCACATCCCCTGCAGTGAAATCGTGGAGTCTTAACCGTTGGACCGCCAGGATGTCCCAGGGCTGGGCTCTTGATGGCGCAAAGGCTCCTGTAGCCTGGCCCCACCCTCCTGGCCAACCTCTGTCACTTCCCCATGGAACCCAGGTGTGCCTGCCTCTGCATCCCCCTCCTGTTTCCCTTGCCTGCATCCTTCTCTTGTCTCAGACCTCCCGCTTGCCTTAGAATCTGGGCTCAGTTTCCCCTTTGTGTTTGCTCCCATGTCTTCCCAGGCTGGTTCACTTTCCCTCCTCAAATGGGTTCCTTAAGGCCAGTGAGGGAGGGTCCGTGCCACCCAACCCAGAATCCCACATCCACCCTCAGCTTTTAGACCTTCCCACATGAAAAGCAGACCCCAGTGCAAAACGCAAAGAGACGAGTTTTACTGTGGCCGATAGGATGTTGTTAGTACAGATTTGGGTGGTGTGCATGTCTTCTCACCAAAGAGAAGTAATCAGTAACTTGAAAATCCATCTGCAAACCCTTAGGGAGGGACCGAAGGCCAGCTGCTGGGCATGACACACCATTCATGGGACAAAGGACTGATGATGTCATTTCACCCAGAAGTGGGAGGATGTGAGAGACCAACCTGGGAAGGGCAGATACGGGGTTTGCAGAAGAGGCTCTTTGTCCCTATTAAAAAAAAAAGTTTATTATATTTTAAATTTAATTTAATTTAAAAGCATTTAATTAGAAGTATGTTATAATTAATATAAATTATAAAGAATAGATCATAGAACTACAAATTTATTATGTTCTAATTATATTTAACTTAAATGATTTCTTAATTTTTTGACTATGTAGTATTGTTATGGCTCAGTATACAAAAGACTGAGCCTAAGGGTGAAAAGCATTCATCCAGCTACATTCCCAGTGTACCTCCCTCCTCCTTTTACAGGCAGCCACTGTTATCTGTTTCTCCCCCACTCCCCACTTTAGGTTGGGTGGTTCAGTGAAAGCGCTGAGTCTTAACCTCTGCCCTGCCAGAGAATTTCCGGTTACTGTATCACTTCCTTGTATATCCATTTGGAGACATTTCATGCGTATTTTATAAGGAAATGTTTGTATCCTTCTTCCTTGTACACCAGTGATGGCCTGAGATGATAAACACCATTTGGGCTGTTTTCACGCAGTGATCTGTTAATATTGCAGAGATATCTGTGTTTCCATACTTGAAGTTCCTCGTTCGGACTTGATGGTCGCATGCCATTCCCCTGTGTGGATGGAGCGTAACTGGTCTACCCAGTTCTCTGCTGACGGACAATTAGGTGGTTTCTAGCAACTAGGCAGTGGGTACCCCTGTGTGCTCAGCATTTTGTCACTGCCTCAACGCGTAGCATCAGCTCCGATGCACATACCTAGGGGAGCAATCTCTGGGTTAAAGGACTCCTGCGAGTTAAATTTTGGTAGGTGCTTCCATTGTGTGAGACTCAGTTTACCTCCTAACCAGGCCTCGGGGAGAGGCCAGCTCGCTGTTCAAACAGTTTGCTCTTTGCTAAAGGTGAAGATGGCAGATGCAGTGTTGAGGAGTTGAGGGGACTGGTGGGGTTGTGTGCAGACCCCCAAGTCCCTGGGGTCCTTCTGTGGAAGGGCTGACCTGGAAGAAGATGGAGTTGCAAGGCCAGGCTAGTGAGGAAGTCCTTCCAGAGAAGGTGCCAGCAGCCTTGGGAGAGGAGGACAGGAAACGGGAAGTGGGCTTGGAGGGGTCATGGCCGAGGGAGGAAGGAGATTGGTGGTCTGGGGTGCATCCGAGGACATGGAAGAGAAGAAGCTCGTAGTCAGAGGGGCTGAGGATGCAGGCTGGGGTAGAGGGGACTTTTATTTTTACCTTTCTTATTTAAAATATTTATTTATTTATGGCTGTGCCGGGTCTTCGTTGCTGCTCAGGCTTTGTCTAGTTTCGGAGAGGGGGCTACTCTCTAGCTGTGATATGCAAGCTTCTCATTGCAGTGGCTTCTCTTGTTGAGAAGCCCAGGCTCTATCTAGGGTGCACAGGCTTCATCAGTTGTGGCTCCCACGCTCTAGAGCACAAGATCAGTAATTGCGGCTCATGGGCTTATTTGCTCCATGGCAGGTGGCATCTCCCTGGTTCAGGGATCAAACCTGTGTGTCCTGCATTGGCAGGTGGATTCTTTACCACTGAGCCACCAGGGAAGCCCTGTTTTTACCTTTTAATGAGGAACAATTTGAACAAGCTTAGAAATTAGGAGGGGCTTCCCAGGTGGTACTTGTGTTAAAGAACCTGCCTGCCAATGCAGGAGACGCCGGAGACACGGGTTCAATCCCTGGGTCGGGAAGATCCCCTGGAGGAGGGCATGGCAACCCACTCCACTATTCTTGCCTGGAGAATCTCATGGACAGAGGAGCCTGGCGGACTACAGTCCATGGGGTCGCAAAAAATCAGACACAACTGAGCCCTGCACAAGCAAGCCTGAGATCAGGAGAGGAGCCAGCTGAGAGGGCAGGGCTGGCAGAAGGGGTCATTGCTGGAGCAGCGTCCCTGGGATGTGGCAGGGCGTGGTGGGGTGGCCACACTCGTGGGCTTTAAGTGGAGGTTGAGCCCGGAGAAGGGTTCCTTCTGAGCTGAGGATGAGTGGACAGATGCCTGGGGGCTAGGGTGGAAGGTTGAGGGTCTCAGGTTTCTGCTGGGGGGCACTGCTGTGGGAGTGGAAGAGACCCCTTGGGAGTCTGCGGGCTGGTGGGAATTGGGCATCCCAGCTAGGAGTGGGCAGGTTTGTTTGTTCTGCCTACTGTAAGAGATTACAAGCCTAGTAGCTGAAATAACACGCTTATTATCATACAGTCTGGAGGTCAGGAGTCCACAATGGGTGTCACTGGGTGAAACTCCAGGCGCTGCTCTCCCAGAGGCTCTTGGTGAAAGAGAATCCGTCTCCTGGCCCTTTCTAGCTTCTTTGTTTTGTTGTTCGGTTGCTCAGTCCTGTCTGACTCTTTGGGACCCCATGGACTACAGCACACCAGGCTCACTTGTCCTTCACTATCACCCGGAATTTTCTCAAATTCATGTCCATTGAGTTGGTGATGCCATCCAACCATCTCATCCTCTGTCGCCCGCTTCTCCTCCCACCTTCAATCTTTCCCTGCATCAGGGTCTTTTCCAGTGAGTCGGCTCTTTGCATCAGGTGGCCAAAGTGTTGGAGCTTCAGCTTCAGCATCTTCAGTCCTTCCAATGAATATTCAGGGTTGATTTCCTTTAGGACTGACTGGTTTGATCTTCTGTCCAAGGGACTCTCAAGAGTCTCCTCTAGCACCGAAGTTCAAAAGCATCAATTCTTCTGTTCTCAGCCTTCTTTATGGTCCAACTCTCTCATCCGTACATGACTACTGGAAAAACCAACTAGCAGCCACCTATGTATCTTGGTCCATGGCTCCCTGAGCCAATTTCAAAGCCAACAGGGCCTCTTCTCTCTTTGAGGCCCTCCTGCCTCCCTTTTCTAAGGACCACTGTGGTTGTCTTGGGGCCACCTGAATCATCTCCTCCTCTCAAGGGTGTTAACCTCATCATAGCTGCAAAGTCCCTTTTGCCATTTAAGGCAACGTGTTCTGGAACTTCCCTGACGGTCCTGTGGTTAAGACTTCGTCTTTCAGTTCAGGGGCTGCAGGTTTGATCCCTGGATGGGGATCTAAGATCCCACCTGCCTCCAGGCCAAAACCCAAAATATAAAACAGAAACTATATTGGATAGCATCCCCAACTTAATGGACGTGAGTTTGAGTAAGCTCTGGGAGATGGTGAAGGTCAGGGAAGCCTGGCGTGCTGCAGTCCATGGGGTTGCAAAGACTTAAGTTGACTGAACAACATATTGTATCAAAGTAAATAAAAACTTAAAAAAAAAGTCCACATTTAAAAAAATCTTTAAAAGATAAAAATAAGTATTAAAAAAAAAAAAAGAACCACATGTGCTGGGAATTGAAAGTGAAAGTGTGAGTTGCTCAGTTGTGTCCAACTCTGGGACCCCATGAACTGTAGCTGGCCAGGCTTCTCTGTGCATGGGATTCTCCAGGCCAGAATACTGTTTGGACAAACAAGTAAAGGCATGAAGGTAGTGGCCTGAGAAGGGGCGAGCGTGGTGTGGAGGGCTCTGTGCTGGGATCTTCCTGCCTTCTGCTCGTCTGTGTCACTGCGAGCAAGCGACCCCCCCCCCCATCCCGGACTTGATTCTGCTTCCCTGTAAGTAGTTACATCTAATGCTTTGTAGTGACACAAGTGCCCAGTGTTTTGAGCACATCTACTTACAACCCTGTGATGGTGGGGGTCCGATTATAATTCCATTTTCCTGATGAAGAGACCGAGGCATGGAGAAATGAAACACGTTCACACAGCCTAGAAGTGGCAAGAGCTGGATTTTGAACCGAGGTTGTACTCTGCTTTATTTATTTATTTATTTATTTTTGGCTGTGCTGGGTCTTCGTTTGCTACTTGGGCTTTTCTCTAGTTGTGGGGAGCGGGGGCTACTCTAGTTGCGATGTGCAGGCTTCTCACTGCGGTGGCCTCTCCTGTTGCAGAGCACGGGTTCTAGACACAGGCTCAGTAGTTGGGGCACATGGGTTTAGTTGTTCCACACAGAGATCTTCCCGGACCAGGGATCAAACCCATGTCTCCTGCATTTGGTAGGTGAATTCTTTACCACTGAGCCACCAGGGAAGCCCTGGTTTTTGCTCTTAAATATTCAACTTGTCTTAAAAATCCTATCATCAAAAAAAAAAAAAAAAAAACCTATGGTCTTAACTTTCTTTGGGCCCTTTCTGTTCCCCGCTATGTGCCGCACCTGCTCACATTCTTCCATGTCTTCTCTTTTCCCCAAATCATTGTTGGGTATGCAGGTTGTCGTCCACATCATTCCCTCTGACCTCTTAGAGATGGATGGTGCCCGGCCACGCTTGTAAATAACAGGACCCACGCAGGTGTTTCTGAAAACCCCACAGGCGATGGTATCAGGTACCAGGCAGAGACATCCCACCTCTCACATCTCTGAGCTCAGTGGCTGCGCTTCGCCACCAGGTCAGCTCCTGATCAGAGTCAGTGATCAAGCCTGCGTGTCTTGTGCAATTGACCAGGGAGAATTTACTCAGCATCAGGCATTACCTCTCTGTCCTCCTTCCTCTTTGTTTTTGGACCCTGCTTGCCTGTCGGTCGTTTCACCAGAAAGGATTGGAATTGGGAAGGAAAAAAATCACCCAAGCCTCCTTAAAGCCCCTAGTTTCTGCCAAGCTTCCCCCTCTCATCCTTGCTGGTTTTAAACAAGCACTGAGGGTGGAGATGCCTGCAGCAGTGTGAACTCTGTCCCCCCTCTTCCTGTCCACGTATGTCAGTAGCAGTTGCTGACGTTTATGGTGTCTCAGGGTAGAAGGTCGTTAGAGTCTCTAAATTTTCTTGACACCCATGAAAAAAGACTGCCATTTCTGGAGAATGCATGACACACCATCTGGGTAGATTAAGTGGCTTTGGAGCCACACCAAGGAGCAGGTGATGAATATGGAGTGACAGGTATTACTGAGTTTGGGCTGGTGGCAGCGAGGTGCCTGCTCAGAGTCCAGATCTTGGATGGATGGTGGAGACGAGGGAAGCATCCCCTCCTCACTCTCTTCTGAAATCCCAACCAGAACTGGGAGTGGTTGTTGGCAGAATCCATGTGCACCCCTTCACCAGAGCCCCCAGATGAACCTTACATTGAAGAAAAAAAAGCAACTAATCTTAAAGTTTGGAGGATGTGGGTTTTTTTTTTTCTGTTTTTATCTTGTGGGTGTTTGTACGCTTCCCTTTTCAAGTTCTTTCTGCCCACATCTTGATCTTGCGCCTTGACATCCCAGGGTGCCCTATTGAGAAGAAACATCACTCTCTCCAAAGAACTCTGGAGGAAACAAAGGATTCCAGACCAATTAAGCGATTCCAGTTCTGGAGCATATTTGCTGATGCTTTGGCCAGATCCTCAAGCTACCTTGAACTGAACTGCAAGGGCATCTGTTACTGAGGTCTGTTGTTAGTAACATCTTCCTATCTGTTGTTGTTCAGTCTCTAAGTCGTGTCTGACTCTTTGCAACCCCATGGACTGCAGCCCACCAGGCTCCCCTGTCCTTCACTATCTCTCGGAGTTTGGGCAAATGCATGTCCGTTGAGTCAATGATGCTATCTAAACATCTCCTCTGCCGCCCCCTTCTTTTGCCTTCACTCTCTTCCAGCATCAGAGTCTTTTAATGTCTTTCTAGTTAAAAAGCTTTATTTTGGTTAGATTCTAAGTTGAAAATCTTAAGGTTAAGTTCCTCCCATTTATGTTTACTTCCAAATCTGGATGCCATCCAAGATGATTTTGGTGTCCTTCTTATGCATAGGTATCATCTCCAAATATATATGGGAATATCGGGGCGACCAACTTGTTCTGGTTTGCCTGGGACTTTCCCAGTTTAAGTATCAAAACTCTTGTATCTGGGGAAACTGCTCCATCCTGGGTGAGCTGGGACAGTGGGTCACCCTATGAAGCACCCGTCATGTTTTGAACTTGGTTCTGAGTGCTGGGGATGCAGATGTTAATAAATTTCAATCTCTGTGACAAGTAGAGCAGAGAAATATGTGTAATGACAGCTAGCACTTGCTAAGGGCATGCATGTCTCTTGTTGCCCTGGGTCCTTGTCACAAGTAGATTCATTTAATCCTCCCAAGAGCCTCATGAGGAAGAAGCTGTGAGTGTGCCCATTTCACAGATGGGAAAACTGAGGCACCAAAGTCATGCTCCAGGGAACTCAAAGGCGACCGACCACAGGCCATCTGGCTTCAGACCATGCACCACTGATTTCTGCAACATGTAGAGAGGTTTGGGAGGAATTAGTTCTCCCCTGGGAAGGCCAGAGATCACCTCTTGGAGGAAGTGACAGCCAAGCAAGGATATGATGGGTGAGAGGAATTTGAAGACCTGTGGGGAAGGAAGGAAACCGGTGGCAGGGTGGGAGGGGGCAAAGAGGAAAGAGCATGCTCTGGGCTTGTTTGGGGCCATCCAAGCAAGGCTGCAACAAAGATTTGCATCTGTGGTGAGAGGTGAAATGAGAGGCAGGGTGTGGAGTAGCGGTTCAGCCTGTCCTGAGAACGCCTCCGTCCTGGGCGACCCAGGACCTTTGGTCACCTTAACTGGGAGGCACATTGGCAGCTATCTGAAAGACCCAGTGGTCTCTTTTAAGTAAACGAGCCACTGGATGGCTGAACTAAGGCCAGTGGATTGGAGCTTAAATTACAGGCTTTGGCTTGTAATAGGGAGACTGTAGAGATTTCTAGCACTGCCTTTTTTCTTTTTTTTTTTAAATTTTTGCTTCATGGCTTGTGGGATCTTAGTCCTCTGATCAGGGATGGAACCCATGCTCCCTGCATTGGAAGCACCACATTCTAACCACCGGACCGCCAGGAAATTCTGCTAGCACTGCCTTTTCTTCTTTTTTTTTAAAGTTGTCATCCCTCACGTTCAGCAAACATTAAAATTCACCACCTGAAAGTGTACAGTTCAGCGACATGCAGTCCATTCACAGCGTTGTGCAACCATCCCAGTTCCAGAACATTTTCATCACCCTGAAAATAAACCCTGTACTAGTTTCCTCCCAGCACCCTCACCCCTAACCCCTGCACCACTAGTTGGTTTTCTCTCTGGATTTACCTATCCTGGACATTTTGTATAAATGGATGGAGTCATACAATGATTTCAAGTCTGACTTCTCTCCAAGTCATGTTTTTGAGGTTCATCCCAGCGATGTTTTGGAATCGCCATATCAGTGACCGAGCTGGTCAGCCGACCATCTCTAGGCTTCCTAGAAGTCAAGCCCCAGCTTCCGAATTTAGGATTCCAGGCAAACACTGCCAGGCTGGGCCCCCACACCCTTCACTGAACACCCGTGTAGTCACAGACAGAGTAAGTTGACTCCCAGAGCTTGAGTGAGCTCCACCAGGGTGTTTCGGGGAATTCTAAGACTGTTTAGGCCAAGTATTTTTAGGAACAAATCTGGTGCTGAAAGTGACTTGGAGTTTTTTTCTTTTGCCTTGAGGTTTCAGGATCAGTTCATTAATCTCAGCTCAAGGAGAGAAGATGGCTGTGTCCGTCGGCATGGCTTCTTTCCAGGATTTTGAGGGCTTTTTCCTCCTGTCTTTCAACAGAGGGATATTAAAAATCCCAATCTGAGCCTCAGTTGGCGTGGCGTTTGCTTTTTCTTCCCTGGGAGCTGCAGCAGGTGGTAGAAGTATCTCAGCTCCACGCGGTTTTTTTAAACAGACATGGAATCTCACAGGACTTCCCTGGCAGCCCAGTGGTTAAGACACCGTGCTCTCACTTCAAGTGGTGTGGGTTTGACCCCGGGCCGGGTAACCAAGATCCCACATGCTGCATGGCACGACCAAAAAATAAAATAAAAAATTAAACAGATATGGCGTCTCAGAAATTCTGAGATCACCGCTTCATTGCTGCTGCTCTAAGTCTCTTAAGTCGTGTCCGACTCTTTGCGACCCTATGAGTCATAGCCCGCCAGGCTCCTCTGTCCATGGGACTGTCCAGGCAAAAATGCTGGAGTGGATTTCCATTCCCTCCTCCACAGGATTTTCCTGACCCAAGGATTGAACCTGTGTC
Source organism: Giraffa tippelskirchi (assembly GCF_054371585.1). Taxonomy (NCBI): domain Eukaryota; kingdom Metazoa; phylum Chordata; class Mammalia; order Artiodactyla; family Giraffidae; genus Giraffa; species Giraffa tippelskirchi. The sequence continues at coordinate 31,138,856 of NC_137287.1, forward strand.
TCCTGCATTGCAGGCAGATTCTTAACCGCTGAGCCACCAGGGAAGCCCGAAAGTGAAAGTCGCTCAGTCACGTCTGACTGTTTGCAACTCCACAAACTATACAGTCCATGGAATTCTCCACTCCAGAATACTGGAGTGGGTAGCCGTTCCCTTCTCCAGGGGATCTTCCCAACCCAGGGATTGAATCCAGGTCTCCTGCATTGCAGGCGGATTCTTTACCAGCCGAGCTACCAGGGAATCCCCATTGCTTGCCTCCCCCCAAAAGAGCAGGAATTGCTGTGTGGATATCTACCGTAGGTTGATCAGTGACTCCTGGACCCCTGATCGTCATTAAAGAAGCAGATCATTTTGAATTGAAAGTCCTCAGTGACAAAATTAGTTGGGAATCCTTAATTTGTTGTTGCTGTTGTTCAGTCACTTAAGTCATGTCCAACTCTTTGCGACATTATGGACTGTAGCCCGCCAGGCTCTTCTGTCCAGGGGCTTTTCCAGGCAAGAATACTGGAGTGGATTGCCATTTCCTCCTCCATGAGATCTTTCCTACTCAGAAATCAAACCCATGTCTCCAGCGTCTCCTGCATCTCAGAAATCAAACCCATGTCTCCAGCGTCTCCTGCATTGACAGGTGGATTCTTTACCAACTGTGCCACCTGGGAAGCCCTGGAGTCCGTAAATGAGCAGGTGTTGTTTAGAATTTTGTCTTGGGCTCCAAAATCACTGCTGATGGTGATTGCAGCCATGAAATTAAAAGACGCTTACTCCTTGGAAGGAAAGTTATGGCCAACCTAGATAGCATATTTAAAAGCAGAGACATAACTTTGCCAACAAAATTCCGTCTAGTCAAGGCTATGGTTTTTCCAGTGGTCATGTATGGATGTGAGAGCTGGACGGTGAGTCCCTTGGACTGCAAGGAGATCCAATCAATCCATCCTAAAGGAGATCAATCCTGGGTGTTCATTGGAAGGACTGATGTTGAAGCTGAAACTCCAATACTTTGGCCACCTCATGCGAAGAGTTGACTCATTGGAAAAGACCCTAATGCTGGGTAGGATTGGGGGCAGGAGGAGAAGGGGGCGACAGAGGATGAGATGGTTGGATGGCATCACTGACTCGATGGACATGGGTTTGGGTAGACTCTGGGAGTTGGTGATGGACAGAGAGGCCTGGTGTGCTGCAATTTGTGGGGTCGCAAAGAGTCAGACACGACTGAGCGACTGAACTGAACTGAACTTGGGTGTGTGGTGTGAAAGTCTGTAAATTAATCTTCAGAAGTGTTAGGGAGGTAGAGAAAAAAAGAGGTGACCTGTCACCTCGGGTTCAATTGATTTTCCTTTCACATTTCTTTAGGGGGTAAATTGTGTGAAATGAGTTGCTGATTGTGTCTGGATCTCCCAGCCTGGGGGGTATTTTGGTGAGTTCTAAAGAGCTCCAGAGTCCGAGGGGCATGGGTTCTAACCCCAACCCTGCCATTTCATCTGTGTGACTTTGGACAAAGTGCTCAACCTCTCTGGGTGCCCAGTTTTTTCATTTGTATTAAAGTTTATTTTGTCTGATAATGAGTATTGCTAGTCCAACTTTCTTTTGACTTCCATTTGCATGGAATACCTTCTCCCATCCTGTTACTTTCCACCTGTAAGTGTCCCTAAGTCTGCAGTGGGTCTCTTGTAGACAGCATATATATGGGTCTTGTTTTTGTATCCATCCCGCCAGTCTGTGTCTTTTGGTTGGTGCATTTAATCCATTTACATTTAAGGTTGTGAATCTGGGGTGGGGTTTGGGGTAGTGGTTGGGATATGAGTAGTAGATTCCGCTCAGTCAGGTAGGACCTCTGGATTCAAAGATGCCAAAATAAGCCTGCTTATCTGCAACCCCTGAGCACCCTTTAGCTTCTTCCTGGAGTGAGGACCCAGCAGATTCAAGACCCAGAGGAGTGGCCAGCATAGGAGGAAGCAGACGCCAGCCAGCCCGGCCCTGCTTGGCCCCAGTATAGCAGAAGGGAGTGTCCGCCAGGCTGATCCCCCTCACCCCATCTACCTCCCTTCTTCGTGGCTCATGAGATTGAAGTTGTGAGAGGGCTGGGCCTGCCTGGAAAAGAACACGCAGATGTCAAGGATCCTAGGACTTGGTCGGTAAAAGGAATGAGTTTGGACAATTCCATTTATGACACCAAGAAAAGAGGGGTCACATATCAGAAGGACTCAATGAATAAGTGTGGATGATTGGGGATAATCAAATATTAATACCTCTTCCCAAATAGTGGGTTCTCAGTGAGGACCTGTGGGGAAAATCTGTTCTTAGGGGAGGGGAGGAGGGTAAAAAGTCTTAGATATCACAGTGATGTGTGGCCCTCCAAAACTCAACCCTGCCCATCCAAATCTTTATTTCTCAGTATTTAATTTCTTGTTAGGTAGAATTCAAATTCATGAATTTGAATATAATTTTATTTCTTTTCCTTGGGAACTGGGGAGAGGAAAAGAGGGGAGGCAGCTGTAATGAAAGCAAGATTGGGAAGTCCTGCTCTGAACTGGGTTTGATGAATGAGCTGCTCCCAGACTCATTTCTATAGGCCCAGGAATAAATAGCGGTATAACCCTCCCTGACCATTGACGAGAGTAACTTTCACCCACCCAGCAAATCACTGAGATTTGGAACAAGGGATGTTTTCAGTTAGGGACCCCAGACTTCCAATAGGCATATTTGTGGATGAGAAAATGGGGGCCAGGTTGGTGCAGCTGGTCACGGGCCAATTTCCAAGGTCAAGCCTGGTTCTTCTTGGACCAGGAATGCATCTCTTCGTGCCTCAGAAATGCCTCCCTTTTATAACCAGTGGTCACACTCAGCTATATAACATTCAGCCCCAGTGCAGCATGGAAAGGCAGGGCCCCTGGTTCAAGAAGTATTTGGAATTTCAGGATGGCGGCCGCTTTCAACTGAGCTTGGCAGGCCCTTGTGCCTGTGGGGTCCCGTGGGACTACATGGGTCGCGTGCCCGGGAGGCCAGGCCCAGTCACATTTTCCATGTTTAAAAAATGAGTTTGAAATGCCTCTCTCTGGATTTGGAATGAGCTAAATAAAAGAGTCATTCTGAGATGGTGCGAACAGAAATCTCCAGCCCTTAACATTTCCCTGATTCCTGTGGGGGCAGGTGGAAGGTGGGTGGAGAGTCCCCTTCAATGTGTCCTTTTAAATGGACAGTCGAGAAAAGCCACTCTCAGGGGCTTAATAACAAAGTTAAGCAACTGGGGAGGGAGGAGGGAGACCCCCTTGTTTGTTCCTTTATTCCCTCTACAAAGCTCCCCGTAACTATGGCAACCTGAGTTCTGCAGAGGCCTGTACCCTAGCCACCCAGGGGGCAACCAAAGGATTTTAAAGGCTGTGCTTTTCTTGTGGCAGAACTGTGGCTTTGCTATTTTGTTAAACTTAAGAGATGTTTTCCTGTGGTTTCCGGTTTGTCCCACCATGTCTTCGATGGAATTGTGCTCTGGAGCGATCAAGTGTTCTCTGGTGACAGTGGAGGGTGTCTGCATGTCTCCCCATGTGTATGTCTGTGTCCCAATGTCCATCTGCCCTTAAGTGTTTCACATTGTCGGGGAGAGGAGGAGCGGTTGGAGGCCAGTTGAACAACCACCCATTCTGGAAGGGTGGTTAAGTGGGTGGCTCGGTGGGCCTCCTGATCTTGGGGGAAATCAAATTAAAAAGAAATGAGGGATGGAGAGAGGGGGGCAAAAAAAAAATGGGGACTCACTGAAGTGGCATTTCCTGGCCTGGGGCCTTGGGGAAGAAAGCAGGCTGTGGAATTTATTTAGAAAGCTTTTGAAGCAGCTGGTTATGTTTTTTCTTAAAAACACACACACACACACAACCCATTCTAGGCTGTTGTCTCTTGTTCTTTTCAGAATTATGAGCATGTTTATGTGGCTGTTTGATCCAAAAGTCACGTTCCCGAGAGACAGTGTCCTAAAGTTCCAGAAAATAGGATGTGACTACAAGGAAGCTGACGATGTGTAATAAAATGAGGGCAAGGCTGGGTGGATGTTCATTTCCAGGACAGAAACCCAGGGCCTTCCTTCCTTGAGATGTCTTGGAAAGAACCCTGCCTGCCCCCAGCTTCCTAACTCCTGCATGTTCTCCCTCAACAGCATAGCATAGTTCACAATTCCAGGCCGAGTTTCTTCCCTTTCAGAGGAGAGAGAGGCAATCTCTCAGTCATGTCCAACTCTTTGCTACCCCACAGGCTGTAACCCACCGGGCTTCGCTGTCCATGGAATTTTCCAGGCAAGAATACTGGAGTGGGTTGCCATCTCCTTCTCCAGGGGATCTTCCTGACCCAGGGATTGAACCCAGATCTCCTGCATCACAGACAGATTCTTTACCGTTTGAGCCATCAGGGAAGCCCCTTCCCCTCGCAAAGCACTCTGCTTGCAACCGTGGCCGACTGTGCTGTTTTAGGCTTTCTGGACCCCCCCATCCCCACCCCTTTGATGCTTTCTGCACTTGTGGTGTTTTAAATATGACTCATTTTTCATAAAAAGTGGCGAGAGCAGCTCCGGGGCTGCCTTTCCTGAGACAGGAAGGGACAGTGAGTCCTTGACGGTCAGCACGGATGTAAATTACCTGGAAGCTCCAGGCAACTGTGTCCTCCTGGCTGGGTCTCCTCCAGCCCAGTCCACAGGTGGGGGCTGCGGGGTGAGGCTGGCGGGGGACAGCCTGGAGGGGACAACAGCTGACTTCGGAGGTGAGCCTGGTAGAGAGGTATCCGGGGCTAAGGTCTGTGGCCATCTTTCCCTCCCACTTCTTCTGTTTCTGGGTAGCAGAGGAAATTGACAGAGTTATGAACTTTAACCGCTTTTCACAGTCTGACTCAGTTTTAAACCCTAAACCTGTTTTCACAGAGATGTCCTGTGGTCCTTCTGGTTCAGTTCAGTTCAGTTCAGTCGCTCAGTTGTGTCCGACTCTTTGCGACCCCACGAATTGCAGCACGCCAGGCCTCCCTGTCCATCACCAACTCCCAGAGTCTACCCAAACCCATGTCCATCGAGTCAGTGATGCCATCCAACCATCTCATCCTCTGTCGTCCCCTTCTCCTCCTGCCCCCAATCCTGCCCAGCATTAGGGTCTTTTCCAATGAGTCAACTCTTCGCATGAGGTGGCCAAAGTATTGGAGTTTCAGCTTCAACATCAGTCCTTCCAATGAACACCCAGGATTGATCTCCTTTAGGATGGATTGATTGGATCTCCTTGCAGTCCAAAGGACTCTCAAGAGTCTTCTCCAACACCACAGTTCAAAAGCATCAATTCTGCAGTGCTCAGCTTTCTTCACCGTCCAACTCTCACATCCATACATGACCACTGGAAAAACCATAGCCTTGACTAGATGGACTTTTGTTGGTAAAGTAACGTCTCTGCTTTTAAATATATTATCTAGGTTGGCCATAACCTTCCTTCCAAGGAGTAAGCGTCTTTTAATTTCATGGCTGCAATCACCATCAGCAGTGATTTTGGAGCCCCCCAAAATAAAGTCAGCCACTGTTTCCACTGTTTCCCCATCAATTTCCCATGAAGTGATGGGACCAGATGCCATGATCTTAGTTTTCTGAACGTTGAGCTTTAAGCCAACTTTTTCACTCTCCTCTTTCACTTCCATCAAGAGGGTCTTTAGTTCTTCTTCACTTTCTGCCATAAGGGTGGTGTCATCTGCATATCTGAGGTTATTGATATTTCTCCCAGCAATCTTGATTCCAGCTTGTGCTTCTTCCAGCCCAGCGTTTCTCATGATGTACTCTGCATATAAGTTAAATAAGCAGGGTGACAGCCACAGGGTGACAAGCCTATACAGCCTTGACGTACTCCTTTTCCTATTTGGAACCAGTCTGTTGTTCCATGTCCAGTTCTAACTGTTGCTGCCTGACCTGCATACAGGTTTCTCAAGAGACTGATCAGATGATCTGGTATTCCCATCTCTTTCAGAATTTTCCACAGTTTATTGTGATCCACACAGTCAAAGGCTTTGGCATAGTCAATAAAGCAGAAATAGATGTTTTTCTGGAACTCTCTTGCTTTTTCAATGATCCAGCGGATATTGGCAATTTGATCTCTGGTTCCTCTGCCTTTTCTAAAACCAGCTTGAACATCTGGAAGTTCACGGTTCACGTATTGCTGAAGCCTGGCTTGGAGAATTTTGAGCATTACTTGACTAGCATGTGAGATGAGTGCAACTGTGCGGTAGTTTGAGCATTCTTTGGCATTGCCTTTCTTTGGGATTGTAACGAAAACTGACCTTTTCCAGTCCTGTGGCCACTGCTGAGTTTTCCAAATTTGCTGGCATATTGAGTGCAGCACTTTCACAGCATCACCTTTGAGGATTTGAAATAGCTCAACTGGAATTCCATCACCTCCACTAGCTTTGTTCGTAGTGATGCTTTCTAAGGCCCACTTGACTTCCCATTCCAGGATGTCTGGCTCTAGGTGAGTGATCACACCATCGTGATTATCTGGTTAACTCCTCCTATACTGTAGGCCCCCCCAGCACTACCCACACATAGGGGCCTTCTGAACTGTGCTTCTTGTTTCCCTTACAGACCTTCTGCTTCCTCTGCCCTGTCTGGGGTGAGCCTTTCTTCTAGAACCTGCCGTGGCTCCCACCGCTCTGTAGCATTGCTGTCCCATAGGACCAGAAAGAGGGCCATGTAGGCAATTCAAAATTGTTTAGTAGCCACATTTAAGAATCCGCCTGTAATGTTGGAGATCTGGGTACAATCCCTGGGTTGGGGAGGTCCCCTGGAGAAGGAAATGGTAACCCACTCCAGTATTCTTGCTTGGAGAATTCCATGGACAGAGGAGCCTGGCGGGCTACAATCCATTGGGTCGCAAAGAGTCGGACATGACTGAGAGTGATGAACACAACCACATTTTGAAAAGTGAAAAGTAAAAAGTAACAGGTGAAGTGAACTTTAAAAAGCATGCATGCTAAGTCATGTATGACTCTTTGTGACCCCATGGACTGTCGCCCACAAGGGTCCTCTGTCCATGGGATTTTCCAGGCAAGAATACTGGAGTAGGTTGCCATTTCCTCCTCCAGGGGCTCTTCCAGATCAGTGATTGAATCCGAGTCTCTTGCGTGTCCTGCGTTGGCAGGCTGATTCTTTACCACCAAGCCACCAGGGAATGCCACCGTCCCCCCACCATATTCTATTTTAAATTTAGATCACTTAAATATAATTTAGTTATTCTGTTCCTCGGTCACATTTCAAGTGTTCAGCCAGCCTTGTGTGGTTGCTGGCGACCATAATGGACAGCCCAGATAGAGACCATTTCCCTCATTCCAGAAAGTTCCCTTGGGCAGTCCAGGCTTATAGAATAAGGTCCAAACATCTCCATAGGACTTTCAAAATTTTCTAGCACCCAGCCCCGACCTGTCTGGCTTTATTGATTGATTTTTCTGCACGTTCATTTTCCCATGCCTCTCTTTCCACTTTGAAAGCCCTTTCATCTCTTCCCCCAAAGAAATCTCCTCTTTCGGGCTGGGCTGAAAAGCACCGACAAGCCGGCCAAGCTCCCGGACCGTGGCTCACCGCCCTCAGAGCTCGGGGCCCGTTTCTCCTGAGACAGGTTTGAATGGATCTTCTAACATAGCCTTAGCCCTGCCCCGCTGGAAAGCAGAACTAGACAAAGGACGGCACTGTGTCCTTCTCCAGCGGTCCCGGGGGCGGCCGAGCATGGGACCGCAGACAGGAACACGCCCTGGGTCCAGGCCATGTAATTCTAGGCCGGCATCAGCTCTGCGGGGGAAAAAAAAGCTTTTCTTTGCCCTCACAAAAGGAAATATGTGCTCTGATTCTCGTTTGTCAAAATGTGAACTGCTTGGTGTGTGTGTGCCTGTGTGTTTACTTTTTAAAAAAACTATAACATATTGGAGAAGGAAATGGCAACCCACTCCAGTATTCTTGCTTGGGAAATCCTATGGACCGAGGAGCCTGGGAAGCTACAGTCCATGGGGTCGCAAAAGAGTCGGACACGACTTAGTGACTAAAACAACAACCAACAACATACCATATTAAAGAATATTTTTCCTATTACTTAGGTTATCAATTGTAATCAGATATATTAAAAGCTACAAATACTCCCTAGAATAGATTAATGAATGCATGATAAGAAGTAAAATAAAAAACTCTAACATATATACAAAAAAGGGCACATAATTGTACAACTCTAGCTTTCACAGAGTGGACATTCCTATGTAACCACCCCAGATGAAGAAAGAGAACATGACTAACCCCCTTCCCCAATTAATCACTTTCTTGACTTCTAGCTCCAAGGTTCCTTTTGTCTGTTTCTGGACTTCAGGTATCTAGCGTTACATGGTATGCATTTCTTGGCATCTGGCTTGTTTTGCTCAGTATTCCTTTTGCCATAGTTTGTAGTTGGGTTTTGAAGGCCTTTGTTTTTTCCATCCCCTGAAACACTGAGTAAAAGTTGCAGTGGTTAATTGAAAGAAAGAAAAGAAAAAACATTAGATGTGAAAAATAGGTTTGGTTGCTGCTGCTAAGTCGCTTCAGTCGTGTCCGACTCTGTGCGACCCCAGAGACGGCCGCCCACCAGGCTCCCCCCTCCCTGGGATTCTCCAGGCAAGAGTACTGGAGTGGGTTACCATTTCCTTCTCTAAGGCATGAAAGTGAAAAGTGAAAGTGAAGTTGCTCAGTCGTGTCCGACTCCTAGCGACCCCATGGACTGCAGCCTACCAGGCTCCTCCATCCATGGGATTTTCCAGGCAAGAGGACTGGAGTGGGGTGCCATTGCCTTCTCCGAAGGTTGTGGTTAGCTGATAGTTTCAAGTGTGAAAAAGCTTCTGCTCACATTTGGCTGGTGTTTGCCTTGGGGATGTTTTTCTATTTTTTTTATTCATAATTTTATTTATTTAATTTTGTCTGTGTTGCTGGTCGGGATTTTCTCTAGTTGTGGCAATGGGGAGGGGGCAGTGGGCTACTTTCTAGTCGAGGTACACGGGCTTCTCATTGCGGTGGCTTCTCTCTTTGCAGAGCATGGGCTCTGGGGCCTGCGGGCTTCAGGAGTTATAGCACATGGACTCAGTAGTTGCAGCGTGCAAAGTCTAGAGCACAGGCTCAATAGTTGTGGTGCATGGGCTTTGTTGCTCCCAGGCATGTGCGATCTTCCTGTTTCCGGCAGATTCTTTACCACTGAGCCACCAGGAAAGCCTGACATGGGAAATTTCTAGCTTTGGGTGATTTTCCTCTTGTTATTATCTACCTTTTATTTATTTATTTAAATGAAAATGCAAGGGATGTACAATACCCAAGGCAATCTTTTTTTTTTTTTGGTCAGCATGTGGGATCTTAGTTCCTTGACCAGGGATCAAACCCGTGCCCCCTGCAGGAGAAACACAGAGTCTTAACCCCTGGACCACCAGGGAAGTGCTCTACCTTTTAGCTTTATGTAGGGAATCTCTTGTTAAGGTGGTCTTCCTGGGCCTGGAAGGGCTGATGGTCATTCCCTTTGTGGCTTTTGAACAAGGCTGGATACTGGTCATTTCCTGATCGTCTGTTTATCGGGAAGAAAATGAAAGACCGAGGGTGGAAACGAAGAGACTGAACGGGAGGATGTCCATGGAGTTGCTGATCTGGTGTCTTCTGGTTTTGCTTTAGGTAAAATGTCTGTTCCAGGATCCTACCAGGCAGCCGCGGGGCCCTCTGCGGTGCCGACTGCGCCCCCATCCTATGAAGAGACGGTGGCTGTCAACAGTTACTACCCCACACCTCCAGCACCCACGCCTGGGCCGAGCACGGGGCTCATGACGGGCCCAGATGGGAAGGGGATGAACCCACCTGCCTACTACACCCAGCCAGTGCCTGTCCCCAATGCCAATGCAAGTACGTACATACAACTTCCAGGGCCCCTTCCCTTCCTTGGCCCCCCACCCTGGGTGGGACTTCTTGAGGATTAGAACAGTGGCCGAAGACTTCCCTGGTGGTCCAGTTTTAGGACTCTTTGCTTCCACTTCAGAGGGCACAGGTTCAATCCCTGGGTTGTGAAGATTCCCTGGAGAAGGAAATGGCAACCCACTCCAGTATTCTTGCCTGGAGAATTCCATGGACAGAGGAGCCTAGTGGGCTGTAGTCCATGGGGTCATAGTTAGACACGAGCGACTACCACTTTCACTTTCAAATTAATAAAAATACTTTTTTTTTTTTTTTTAAAGGAGAGCCACTAAAGTGACTCTGCCCCAGAGTCTAGGCAGTCAGCCCAGCTCTCCCTGTTGTCCTGAAATTTCACATCTAGTCTTGGGTTCCATGTCAGGGAGGCTCTTGGCTTTTCCATAATATAAGGCATGGTTCATGAGCTTTCCCAGATCGGACATCAGCCAGTCCTCTGGTGTTCATCACAGGGGGATGACCAACTATCCCAGAAAAATGTGGGAATGGGAGCTTGGTTTGGGAGGCTCCTGCCCTTGCTGCTGAGATTTGCCTGGAGAAACCCTGCCCCAAGGCTAGGGCTGGAATCAGAGAGGGAGAGAATGCAGCCTGATGGAGGAACAGGTAGGCTGCAACCCACCCCCCAGCTCATCACGAGTGCAGGCCACTCCCCTGCCTTCCAGCGCTTTCTTCATGACCTTTCCCTTTGGTACTTCCTGCTGCTCAGATGCACTCAGGTATGTTGCTGATTCAATGCAGTAAGCAGCTCAGAGAGTGGGCCCAGGCGTCAGGCTGCCTGAATTCATCAGCCTCCTTGTGCCTCAGTTTTCACCATCTGTAAAATGGGGCTCATCAAGTACCTACAACCAGAGACCGTTAAGGTTAAATAAAGCTCTATGAGTAATCCTGGGATAAACATGAACTGTCATTGGGGCCTTCCCTTGTGGTCCAGTGGTTAAGACTCTGTGCTCCCAGTACAGGGGATTCAGGTTTGATTCCTGGTCAGGGAACTAGATCCCACATGTTGCGTGGCCAAAAGAAAAAAAAAATCACGCTGAAGTGACTTTGATTCCTCCAAATGGAAGATGACAAGGCTTTAGACCATTTTTAGACTTTAGACTCAGATCGCACTCTGATCAATAAGTAACTCATTCTTGTAGCCCCAAAAAACTTATTAAAATTTACATCTAAGTGCTAAATGGTGCTTGAATACTGCTCTTCTGCAGGGGATGGTGTATGTGCAGGAGCATTCTATTAATAGGTCTTTCTAGGAATAGTAAGTCTGGTTATCTCTGGGTGGTAATGTCCCCTAATACATAGATCACAGAAATGGCATTTCAACAATATAAAAAAGAACAGAAGGAAGTTACTTTGACAGAACTACGAGCTTCAACAACTTGGCCAAAAATCAAAAAGAACATACTAGACCCTGAGGGATTTGTGATTTCCATCACCCTCGGTGCTCTTCTGATGCTTGTGGATGTTGTCCACAAGTTTTCTCTTTTTAGCGTGATGTTACATACCCATTGCGTGTATCATCATGGTCCTCCAACTTTAAAGAACTGGGTCAGTAGTCCCTGGCTTGGTAAATGCCAGCCTTATCTCTGGACCTTGTTAAGGACCTGGAGCTAGTTAAGGAGCCTGTGTGAAATGAAGGCTTGTATGGAAGATTCACTCTGTACCAGCACTGGATGAGATTCTTTACCATCTTTGTCCCATTGAATTCTAGCGATGGCTCTTATTGCATTTTTTCAATAACAGCTTTATTGAGATAGAGTTCCCATATCATAAAGTTCACTCTTTTAAAGTGTACAGTTCAGTGGTTTTAGCATATTCACAGAGCTGTGCAACCGTCAGCACTCATGCCAGAAAGTTTCCATCACCCCAGAAAGAAACCCCATTCCCGTTAGCAGTCACCCCCTCAGTCCCCCTGCTCCTAACCCCTGGCAAACCACTAATCTACAGATGAAGAAAATTGAGGCCAAAATCCATCACATCACTGTTTCTGAAATTACCATGTGCAGACCACCTTCATAGAACCACTCAAAAGCTTAAAAATTGGTTTGGGGACCCTCCCCCAGACCTGCTGAATCAGACTGTCTTGAGGGCCGGGCCCAGGAATCTGCATTCTCAGTTAGCTCCCCACTTGAGTCCAGAGTTGGTCGAGTTTGAAAGCCTGGTGGAGCTGTGCCAAGTCTTCCCAGAAACAAAGAGTCCCCCCCCCCACCCCATCTTGTGTGTGGAGGTTTCAAGAGCCCCTCAAATGAAAATTCTGGAAATCTGCCACTGTTTTCTCTTTTTCCCTTTTTGTCATCTTTCTCCTTCTAACCCGGTACCCAATTTATTATGGCAAAATACACATAAAATTGATTGCCTGAAGCATTTCAGTGCACGGTTCAGTGGCATTAAGTATGTTCATATTTTTGTGCAATCCCTACTACCTCGGATCTCTGGAACTCTTTACATTTTACAAAACAAACTCTATACCCATTAAATGGTTGCTCTAATCCCTCTTATCCCCCAGCCCTGGCACCCACCATTACACTTTTTTTTTTTTAATGTGGACCATTTAAAAAACCTCTGTTGAATTCGTTACAGTATTTCTTCTGTTTTATGTTTTGATTGTTTGGCCTCAAGGCATGTGAGATCTTAGCTCCCCCATCAGCAATCCAACCTGCACCCCTGCATTGGAAGGCGAAGCCTTAACCACTGGACTGCCAGGGAAGTCCCCCTTCTTTTTATCTCTGTGAATTTGGCTACTCTAGTTGGCTCCTATATGTGGACTCATACGTGGTATTGGTCTTTTTGTGACTCGCTTATTTCACTTAGCCTGATGCCCTCAAGGTCCATCCACATTGTAAAATGTGTCAGAGTATCCTTCCTTTTCAAGGCTGAGTAATATTCCATTGAATGAATGGACCACATTTTGTTCATCTAGTCATTCACGGATGGACGTTTGGGTCACTTCTACCTCTTGGCTCTTGTGAACAGTGTTGCCCTGAACACGGATGTGCAGATATCTGTCGGGACCCTGCCCCTCTTGTTTTGCACTTAACGAATGTCTCCCTCGTTTCCTGATTGGCCGGTTTGTTCTGTTCCTCCCATCAGTTGCCGTGCAGACAGTCTACGTGCAGCAGCCCATCTCCTTTTATGACCGCCCGGTCCAGATGTGTTGTCCTTCCTGCAACAAGATGATTGTGACGCAGCTGTCATATAATGCGGGTGCCCTCACCTGGCTCTCCTGCGGGAGCCTGTGCCTGCTGGGGTAAGTCTGGGGTCCACTCAGACCCCGAGCTCTCCTGAATTCCTCTCCTCCAGGATTTCTCAGCCACAGCACATACTTCTCTGTTGCGGGGTGTGCCCTGTGGAATATTGAGCCCGAATCTCTGGTCTCTCCCCACTGGATGCCAGTAGCTTCCCTGCCCCCGTTGTTACAACCCAGAAATTGTGCCCAGTTGAGGACCCCTGCCCTCGATCATATCAGCGCCTGGAGGCTGCTCACCCATCATTTGTTCTCAGACCACTCCCTGCATGTCGGGACAAGCAAGGCAGCCGGGTGCATCTGTGTAGGACGATACCCTTGGGGATTTCTTTTTCTTCTAGAATTTCATGACCTAAGTAATAATGTTTGTTTGATTCGGAGAGAAGCTTTAAACAATCTGTACATTAAAATACTTTATAGTCATCTCTTCAAAACTTCTTATCCTTTTATGACCCCCAGTAGTTTTCTGTTGTCTCCACAAGGGGAGTGTGTAAATATTTATGTCTGAACTGAGGGTATTATGTTGAAAGAGATAATACTTTCTGTTCTGGGAGAAATTTGAGGAAGCACCACTTATTTTTTTCCCCCCCAAACAAAGGCAGGCAGCCTCCGTATTCCTGGTTGTGTGAGTCACTCGGGAAACCTCAGGCGCTCCGTTTTCTTCCTTGAAGGAAGCAGGGTTTGCGTGTTTCTTTTCAGAAGCCTTGCTTGGCTGTTTCCTCATTTTCTGCTTGTGACCTGAAAAGAGAAGCAGTGATAGTTCTCTTCCTAATTTCAAAGAGAGGCTCAAAGCCCCTAAGAGCTTAATTGACTTCCTTGTGGACTTGCATACAGTGGGGAAGAAAGGATACTGAAAAGGGGAAATAGAAGTTCATCTTCTTTTGGACATTCCTGTTGAAACTAACTTTATCTTTGAAATCAGGGAAGGACAAAATGGAAAAATTTATCAAATATTGACCCCTGGCTTTCGAATGGAGGCAGCTTTTTCTGTCCCTTCCTCCTTTTTCTTCCTTACGTGCAGTAGCGTGTTCTCAGATCCTGCTTCTCACTGCTGTGTGGCTGTGGGCAGGTGACTTCACGTGCTCCAGTTTGCTCATCTGTAAACTGGGAGTGCTAATGCCTCCCTTGGGGGTTGGGAGGGGTTGTTGAGGATAAAGTCGGTGAATGTGTGTGCATTGCCCCTTGGAACCAGAGGTTAGGCTTATCTCTAAATGCTGCCCTTATGTGAACCCAGGTAAGCTTAGGCAATAGGAAATTCCATTCATGAGATTGTTTCCTCATCTGGTTATTTCCGGATCCTGCTTTATATAAATCAGTGCCTTCCTGTAAAATGCTGTTGTTTTTTTTTTTAAACTGTGTTTTTGGCCAACTTTGGTTATAAGGCTGTGGGGTGTCTTCTGACACTAGCCAATGCTCCAGCACCAGGTGGGTGTCCGGTGATTCCATTCAGTTCAGACACTAATGACCTGGAGTTAGTACAGACCCCCACAGCTTAAAGGCTCAGTCCCACAGCCGGCCCCCCACTTCAGATGCCAGTCAAAAGTCCTGGATCCCTGCCCGGTCCTTCGGACCAATCAGGGGTCCTGCTAGTTGCTCTTCAGGTTTGATAATACGCTAGACTGGCTCACAGAACTCAGAAAGGCACTTGACTTGTATTTACCAGTTTATTATACAGGAGACAAATGGACTGCCAGATGAGGGGGTAACAGGGCGAGGTCCAGATGGGTCCTAAGGGCTTCTTTCCCTGCGGAGCTGGGATGCAGCCACGCTCCGGGGACACAAATGCGTCCACCAACCCAGAAGTTCTCCAAACACAGTTGTTCAGGAGCTTTTATAACCTAGGCCTAGCCCCTCATCCCTCATCCCCCATTCCACCCCAGAGGTCTGTGGTTGGTGCTGAGAGTTCCAAGCCTCTAGTGACTTGGTCTTTCGGGTGACCAGCCCATGCCAAGCCTGTCTAGGGACCCACCCCAGATGCCCTCATTAGCATACACTCAGATGTGATGGAAAACAATTCCTTGTGAATAACAGAAGATGCAACTCCGTCACTCAGGAAATTCCAAGAGTCTTGGAGCTCTGTGCCAGGAACCAGAGACAAAGACCGAATATCTTTCTTCTTACACCTCAGGCTGTAGGGAGGTCCTTCCTATTGAGAGGTCCTTCCTGTGTGTGCCGATGATGGCTTATGTAGGTTAAAGGACATAATTTGCGGGACTTTATTTGGTTGCTGCTGTGAGAAGCAGCTTCTCCGTATGGAAAAGCAATCAGTCCAAGACAGGAGTTGGCAAACTACAGCCCAGGGGCCAAATCCAGCCCCTTGTAAGTTTTATTGGAACACGTCACGCCCTTTATGAACAGATTATCTATGGCCGCTTTCACGCTCCAGTGACAGAATAAGACCCGTGTAGCCTGAAACACGTACTCCCTGGCCCTTAGTAAGAGTAGTTCGCCAATTGCAATCTAAGACTTTGAAAGATGCCCCAATGACCGAAGAATTGATAATGTGCCCAGGACAGTCTGTCTGTGGTGACAGCCTTGGTGAGAGTTGGAGCTGCCATAACAAATTACCATAAACCCGATGGCTTCAAACGAAAGGAATTATTTTCTCTCACCATTCTGAAAGGTTCCCAGGTGGCGCTAGTGGTAAAGAACCCACCTGCCAATGCTGGAGATGTAAGAGACATGAGTTCGATCCCTGGATCAGGAAGATCCCCTGCAGGAGGGCATGGCAACCCGCTCCAGTATTCATGCGTGGAGAATCCCATGGACAGAGGAGCTTGGCAAGCTACAGTCCTTAGGGTCACATTGAGTCGGACACGACTGAAGGGACTTAGCGTTCTGGAAGCCAGAAGTCCAAAATCAAGGCACCATGCTCCTTCTGAAGGCTCTAAGGGGAGAATCTATCCTTGCCCCTTCCAGCTTCTGGAAGTCCAGGTGTTCTTGGCTGTGGCTATATCTCTCTAGTCTCTGCCTGTGTCTTTCCATGGGCTTTATCTCTCTCTGTATTTCTTTCTTCTTTTGAATATTTAGTGTGATATAGTTTTCTTATTAATTAATTAATTTTAATTTTGGCTGCACTGGGTCATTGTTGCTGCACACAGGCTTTCCCTAGTTGTGGTGAGCGGGGGCTGCTACTTCGTTGTGACGCTCAGGCTTCTCATTGTGGTGGCTTCTCTTTGCGGAACACCGGCTCTAGGCACTTGGGCTTAGTTGCCCCACGGCATGTGGAATCTTCGCCCGACCAGGGATGGAACCTGTGTCCTCTGCATTGGCAGGCGGATTCTTATCCACTGTACCACCAGGGAAGTCTCACCTCTCTGTATTTCTGTGTGTCCTCTTCTCTTATCAGGACCCCAGTCTTTGAGTTTAAGGAGCCCACCTCACATAATTGAGGAAGATCCCATCTTGAGATTCTTAATTACATCTGGAAAGACCCGTTTTCCAAATAAGATCACATTCATATGTTCCAGGGGTTAGGATTCTGACATATCTTCCCAGGGGGTTCAGTGGTAAGGAATCCCCCTGCCAATGCAAGGGGCACAGGAGACGCGGGTTCAGTCCCTGGGTTGGGAAGATCCCCTGGAGGAGGGCATGGCAACCAGCTCCAGTATTCTTGCCTGGAGAATCCTATGCACAGAGGAGCCTGGTGGGCTACAGTCCATGGGGTCACAGAGGCAGATACGGCTTGAGCATGCACGCATGTATGTTTTTGGTGGCTGCCACCCAGATGATCACAGTAACACACTGTGTGTGTGGCCTTTTTTGTTCCAGGTGCATCGCGGGCTGCTGCTTCATCCCTTTCTGTGTGGACGCCCTGCAGGACGTGGACCACCACTGTCCCAACTGCAAAGCTCTCCTGGGCACCTACAAGCGTTTGTAGGACTCGGGCAGACCTGAAGGGAGCCATGTGCTGCAGGAAGGCCTCTCCGACTCTTCACCCAGCCCCTGCTCCTGGTGAAGTCTCTACCTTGGTGGTCTTGAGTCTCCAGGGGCTCCACCTTCGTGTCTTCTTTGGGGGGGAAAATATCGCAAAAATCACACACCTCCAAACCCCAGAAATGGCTGCTCGGAGTCATGCACAGACATGCAAAGACATTCTCCTTGAGTGCTGGGTCCAGGGTTTTCTGTCTCCCTCCTCCCCCTGACTGTGACCCCAAGTCATTCCATCTTACTGTGATCGTTGTCCTGTCTGAGTATCTTCTGGTGGTTTGCCACTGGCTGGCTTCTTTTCTTGCCTCAGTGGGCCTTTCTCTCAGTGGTCTCCAAGTCAGAAGCCCCAGACTGCCTTATTTTTGAAACTGTTCTGGCCCCAGTACGGCTGAACCAACCTTTAGTGCCTACTACCATAGCCATCTGTTTCTACTTCTGATGACAAAAACCTTATAGACTAAGGGCTTGGCTCTCAGATTCTGTAGCTGCAGGCTTTTAAATAGCACACGAATTCACTTTAATTTCTTAATTTGTCTTTAAGTACAAGCAGGGGTTATTCACACCCACATAGCCATGAGGTTATAATGCACGCTAGAAATGGAAGGCTGGATCTTATCACTGATCTGCCTCTTTGGGACCAGATCCTCAGCCACTTTCCACAAAGGGCTTTCTTCTGGTAGAGTGATTGTTTTTTATATTAACACTTTTTGTGACCTTCTTTTGGTCTTAAACTCCTTTGAGCATAATTTTGAAAGAAGGGACTTATAGAACCATTTTCCGTAACCATATGACTGGTATCATTTTCCTATTTGCCAGTGCACACTCACTTTTTTTTTTTTGCCTTAACAGGAAAAGTAATGGATAATTTCATCCACTGCCTTTTCTTGGGTTTAGTGTGGTTCCTAGAAACCTCTGTAATGGAACTCATTAAAGTGGGGCCCTTTTGGGGTTCCTAGTGGATGTTTGGAAAGACAAAGCACATTTGAGCATGTCTGGGTACCATGGTACTGAAAAGCATGGGGACCCGACTGTTTCAAAGGCATCTGAAGTCTGGACTTTATTTTTCAGAAATACAGTTTGTTTGTATAACATCAGAAGACATGATTCCTAGGACTGAAGCAGCAAGCTAGAGTTCTCAGTTTGCTGCTGTGTCATCTTTGAAATCAAGACAAAGCCGGGCTCGACTTTCAAGAGTCCCCACTTTGATAATAAATAGGCACAAGGAATGCATGTGAATAATACTGTGTAGAAATCAAAGCCTAGACATTGATCAAAAATCTGTATATTGGGTGAAAATTATAGTCATAACCCATTGATTCAGCTTATTCATTTAATGTTTTGAAACTTCCAGTAATTATTTTTGCAGTGACTGTAGATATACTTCATAGTACTTTGTTCTCTGCTTTTCAAAAATAAAGTCTTTGGTTCACTCCGTGAACTATTTATCAATTCTTGCCATGTGAAGAAAGGTCTTATGTTGTGTTTCCAGCTGTTGTTACAAAGAGCCTTTATTTGTTCCATAACAGTAGAAAGTCCTTCATGATAGAAAACTTCAGACTGGCTGAATATCCTGCGATGTCAACATGACCGATGGTGAGTTGGGTGGATGGCTAGTGAGTCAGATTTGAACATGAAGCTGTTGGAACCCAGTAAACGTCATCAGTGGCAGCAAGCTGTAGCTTTCAATTTTTAATAAGATGCAGAAAGAAGCTGTTCTCATTCATGCTCCGAACAAAACATGCTTTGTTAATTGATCGGGGTAGATGTGAGATGCTAGAAGGAGGGCATTGTAACTCACCAGGACTATGAATGTCACCTCCTCTTTTCCTACCTGGTGATAAAACTTCATTTTGGAAGGTGACGGTAAATCGTGTCATCGCCGTGCGACTTTGTCAATTTAAACCCTAACTTCTGATTTTGAAAAATTGCCACTCACCCCAATCACGAGTGTATGTTTTTCTTTCTCTTGACAAAATTGAAGGCCATGCATATTTAGCAGTTTTGCTCAGATGGTGGCATATAAATTGTCTCAAACTGTTATCCATTATATATGCCGAGTCTTCAAAATCTTCAAAAGAAGAGCCCTGTTTCAAGGACCGTAACATATATAGTCTGCAGAACTTGAAAAATAACATCGGATGCCTGGTGCTTGGAGTGTTCAGTAGACATTCCATTTTATTGTTCCAAGTACAGGCTTATCTGTATATTTTTTATGAATTAAAAGACTATTTTGTTCTGCCCTGTTTGTTGGGTACTTGGGAATATGTTGTAAGCACTGCATCACATTCAATTATTGCAAGAGCTTAATTTTATATCTACTTGGACCTCAAAGAAGAATTTGTATGAATTTCAAACCTGGAATGGCTGTATATCTTGTTTGTATATTGTGAGTCCATCTAGGCCTTGTACATGCAAGTTTGGGTTTGTGTCCTGTTAACAAAAAGAAATCAGTTATTGCATCTGTTTTAGTCAGCTTAGAGCACATGACTTATTCCTGGCTGACCACAGCATTACCCATGAAAATGTTTTCTCTGGGACAACTGGCTCTGCAGTTGCTACCAAGAACACTTCTATGGGGCCCTGAACTATTTATAAAATGTGGCTTCATACACTCACACACAAACTTGGCTTCGGTTTTCTCCCCAGCGACAGCCTCTCGTGTTTGGGATATTAAAATCCTGTTTTGACTTTCTGGGCTCCAAAATCTCTGTGTAGGAGTAAGTGTAGACGTTGGAATTTTACTTACAAAATTCTGATTTGCATTTTGGATCCTATTAAAGTTATCTCCTGTATTTATGACTCAGATGTTTACAATGAGTCGTCTGTTTTTCATGGGCGCACGAGTGAATTGAAAGTAGATCCAGCAAGGGCGGTGAAAGAGAGAAACCCGGAGGTTTGTTTTTTTTTTTTAAGTCTTAAGAATGTTAAAGAAACAAGAATCTGAGGCTTGGAAAGGCTGGAAAAAAAAAAAAAGAAGAAAGAAAAAAGTTCATGGCCAAGTGTACAGTCGAGTGCATTTAACTGTTTTGTGACTGTTCTCTGCAGTTTGAGGAAAAGTGTTCACACATTTAAATACCTTTTTTTATTTTTTTACCCTTTCAGGTTTTTTTTTTTTTTTTTAATTATTTATTTATTTGACTGCACCAGGTATTCGTTGAAGCATATGGGATCTAGTTCCCTGACCAGGGATTGAACCCAGGGCCCCTGCATTGGGAGCACAGAGTCTTAGCCACTGGACCACCAGGGAAGTCCCTCAGGTTTTTTTTTTTTAAGCGCAGTTTTAGGTTTGTAGCAAAATTGAGCTGAAGATACAGAGATTTCTCATGTACTCCCTGCCCCACGCATGCATAGCCTCCCCCATTCTCAACATCCCCCACATTTATTACAATTGATGAACCTACACTGATACATGATCGTCATCTGGTGTCCATAGCGGGCATCAGGGTTCACGCTTGCTGTTGTACGTTCTGTGTGTTTGGACAAATGTAGGATGACATGTATCCACCATCTCAGTATCATACAGAGTGATTTTACTCCCTAAAAACTGTTACCTGTTCCTCCCCAGCCCCTAGCCACTGTTCTTACTGGCTCTATAGCTTTGCCTTTCCCAGATTGTCGTAGAGTTTGAAATATACACACGGGAATCAGCCTTCTCAGAGTGGCTTTTTTCACTTAAGAATATGCATTTCAGGTTCTCTACGTCTTTCCATAGCTTGGCAGCTCATTTCTTTATTATTCAGATAATATCCCTTCTTTTTTTGTTATTGTTGTTGTTCGTTTGGTTGGATTTGGGGGCCATGCCTCACAGCCTGCAGGGTCCTAGCTCCCCAGTCAGGGATGGAACCCTCGCTGCTGGCAATGGAAGCACGGAATCTTAACGACTGGATCACTTTCCCAGGGAAGCCCCAGCACTTACACTGTTCTTAGTACTGCCCTGTCTCAGTGATCTTGTCGTACCTGGTCTCTCAAGTGGGCAAACTCAGTGTAGCTTGTGTGCACCATATTGGTGTCTTCAGAGAACACAGGATTGTAAAACCTGTGTTTATATAGCTGTGTATGTGTGAGAGTGTTACTGGGTTTAGGTTTAGCTTCTTGTTGCTCAAGTAGAACCCAACTCCCCACTGTTGATCTGGGCAAGAACTTTGAAAGGGGAGTTTCAGGGACAAACAGGTAGGGGGCAAAGCTATATGCAGAACAGTAGTCCACTCCCACAATCACCTTGAAACTGGTGGTGCTGTGGCCTGATGAACATCATCTTGATTGCTTTAGGTACAAAATTCCAGGGTCGGTTTGCTAGCATTTGCTTGAGGCCAGTTCTCAGAATTTTGTAATTTGGAGCAGCTTATGTCATTGCTGCTGTCTGGTCATCATGCAATTAACTTCTTTCACCTGGTGGGGGTTTTAGGGTCTGCAAAACAGCTCAAAGGATATGGCAGAGAATATTGCCCATAGCCCTTGAAAAACTAAAGGTCCTTGACTTTGTTTAATGGCTTCACTATTGCTATTTTGTCTTGCTTGACTCTTCCTTTGCATCTGCATTTTCTCACTTCTCTGATTAAATTTATTCCTTGGCTAAAGGTTTTCCACAGACAAGAGGCAGGCAGAGGACATGGAGCAGTCTGTCCTGGGAAGATGCTCTGTTCCGGGGTGGGGGTGGGGGTAGTCACAGTGCAAAGGGAGTGCCAAGGGCAACATCTGGGAACCTCTAGTCTAGCACATCTGTTGTTTTCATGTATCATTTTTTAAAAACTGTTTTGTATTGGTGGTAGAGCCAATTAACAATGTTGTGACAGTTTCACGTGAACTGCAAAGGGACTCAGCCATACATATACATGTATCATCAATTGACTTCCGCTGTATCTAAGGTATTGTACAGCTTGGATGCCAGATGCCCCTGCCTGGAAAGCGTGAGCATCGACCCAGCACTGCCTTGCCTGCCAACACTTCCGTGGCTTTTTGTTGTTGTTGTTTTAAATTTATGTTAAATGGGAGGATAATTGCTTTACAGTGTTGTGTTGGTTGCTGTTGGCAGTAACTTGAATCAGCTATAAATATACATGTATCCCTTCCCTCTTGAACCTCTCTCCCAACCCCACATCCCACCCCTCTGGGACATCAGAGCACCGAGCTGAGATCCCTGAGCTATACGGTTGCTTCCTGATATGCCGGAGTCCTGCTCTAGCTGGTCCAGGGATACCCAAGGGATGAACGGCGTCGGCGAAAAGAAAGAAAGGAAAGAAAGAAAGACACAGAGCCTTTTAAAGGTTCAGAGATGAAGATTCTCTATTGCTGTACGTTTCTACTTATATAGCACATGTTTTAGGTCAGTAACCTTTGTAATGATTCTTTTGCAATATTTTCCTATTCCGATGATTTATCTCTTGATTCTAAGATGTAAATGTTCTTTCCTGGTCTTTTGTTACATTTCAGTTACATTTCTAGCCCGAAACCTATTCTTATTTTACTAAAAACATGATCCCTGATGTCATAAATCATATTGTTCTATCTACTCCAGCGAACACAGCGTCTTGCTTCAGGGAATAAGCACTATAGTGGGATCTAAGGTCAAGAGTCTCTCATAGTACAGCCATTGTCTGTGGGGGTCTGTTTACCATCTACCCACATATCACAAGACTATTTGTGGCAAAAACAAATCTTTTACAGTCTACCCTGAAACCACCTGGAATATGACTCACATATTTCCTTTTGTCTGTGTTCAGGTTCTGGGGGGCACAAATATCTCTAGCATCCCAATCTTTATGAGAAAAGGCAATTGGATTAGTTTCTGTAGTTTTTCTTAATACATGATCCAAGTTTTCAGTCATCAATAATAATCTCCTCATGAGGCCAAATCACAATAGGCTTAGGGCTTGTTTTTTAAATGATCATGGCCTTACTCCCTGGCTAAGTGTTAGGGACCCATCAGCCAGGGGCCTCAGTAGGTTTAATCATTTTGGGAATATTTCTTTGGGACAGAGGATCATTTTTCTTTTCCCTAAACTCTCGTGAAATCACTACAGAAGCCCCTTTAAATCCTGCCAATGAGGAAAGAAACACAGCTAGCCACAACAAAGGCATAGAAACAGGAAGGAGTGAAGGTTTTGATCCTGGAGAGAAACTTCTTTGCAGTATCTTCTTCTTTTTTTTTTTTGCAGTTTCTTCTTGAGTGGTGCCGTGAGTTTGTCATCCGGCAGTAGATCCAGAACGGCTGTCAACACTGATAGCTATCTATTTTACACGTTGTGGTGTACACGTCAGTGCTACTCTCTCAATTTGTCTCACCCGCTCCTTCCCCCGCTGTGCCCACAAGTCTGTTCTCTATGTCTGTGTCTCTGTTCCTACCCTGCAAATAGGTTTTTCAGTACCGTTTTCCGGTGGCTTCTTTATTGTTTCCTTTAAGCTAAAATTCGTGTAACATTTTAAGAAAATTGTACATTGGAGAATAGTTGCTTTACAGTTAGTTGTGTTACAATAGTTGTGTTACAACTATAGTTGTGTACAACACAATATAGTTGTGTATATTGTTGTGTACAACAATAGTTGTGTTAGCTTCCGGCATATAGCAAAGTGATTCAGTTATACATATGCATATATCTGATCTGAAAAAGAATTAGAGCCTTTTCCCATAGGCTCTTACAGAGTATTGAGTAGAGCTTCCTACTATACAGTGGGTTTGTTGATTATCTATTTTATGTATAGTAGTGTGTATATGTTAGCCAAAACCTCAGTCATGTAACATTAAAGTGTATAATTCAGTGACACTTGGTGCATGTACAGTGTTGGGCAACCCACCACCTTTGTATCGAGTTCCAAAGCATTTCTATCAGCCCAACGTAAGACTCCATACCCGTTAGGCAGTGTCTTGTCATTCCTCCTGCCGCAGCACTTGGCAGCCACCCATTTGCTTCTGTTTCTCTGGAGTTACCTATTCTGGATACTTCATATAGACATAATCATACTACATGACCATTCGCAACTGGTTTCTTTAACTGTTTTCCAAGTTCATCCACATTGTAGCATGCACTCAGGGCTTCATTCCTTTCAGTGGCTGAATAATACTCCATTGTAGGGGTATGCTGCATTTTGTTTGTCCCTTTATCCATAGGTGGCCCATGTGAGACATTTCCACATTTTGGTGATTGTGAATAAGCCTGCTGTGAGCATTTATTGACAGTTTTCTATGTGGGTGTATGTTTTCAGTTCTCTTTGGGTTGGAATTGCTGGGTCATGTGGTAGTTCCGTTCAACTTCTTGAGCAACTGCCTGATAGCTTTTTCTTTTTTAAGTTTTGGGTTTTTGGTTTTTTTTTAATTATTTATTTATTTGGCTGCATCAGAGTCTTAGTTGCAGCACTCGGGCTGTTTGGCTGTGGCATGTTAACTCTTAGTTGCAGTATATGGGACCTAGTTCCCTGACCAGGGATTGAACCCAGGTCTCCTGCATTGGGAGCGCAAAGTCTTAGCCATTGGCCCACAGGGGAATTCCCCCAATGGCTTCGTAAAGCCATTTCTGGCCTAAACTACTATTTGGAACTGCTCTGGCCTGGAGAACTCTGCTCTGTTCTGCAGCATGAGCTGTTTGGAGCAGCCTGGTGCCGACAGAGCTGGACTTGGAGCAAGAAGACCCACGCCTGGGCTGGCCTGCCCGGTATCCTCAGCTGATCTGAACCCCACTCAGTCCTCTGGCGCTCCTGATCTCGGGTGGCCTCGGCTTGCAGCGAGGCTTGGCTTCCCAGCCAGAGACTGAGGCCAGGTCGCTGTGGTGAAAGCACCTGGTGGTCAGTGACAAGGGCCCCGGCCCTTCGGCTCCTGCAGCAAAGAATTCCCCCAAAGACGGGAAGTAGTGAACAAAGTAAAGTATTTATTAAGAGGGGAAAAACAAGTGCAGTACGTGTGGATAGACACACGAGCAGACTCGGGGAGAGAGTCTGTCCCTCATGGCAGCTTGAATCACTTTTATGAGGTATTTCTTCCGGGTTTCCTTTGGCCAATCATTTTCATTTGCCTGGTTCACTCTCCGTATCTGGTATATCTCAGGATCCTCCCATGTGTGCACACGCATCGCTTAGCCAAGATGGATCCTACCAAAAAGGCCTCTGGGTGGAACGTCCCTTGACATAACTCCCCTTTGGTCTCCAAGCAGCCTTTCTGTGTATGTGTGGTTGAGGAGGTCTCCTGACTTCAGGAAAGAGACTTATGTGACCTGGGCAGGGCCTAGCCTTCTCCCGTAATTGTCCTGCTAGTCTCATCTTGGAGTTTCGGACCACAGGGAATGAATCTCCCATCGCTTTACCCTGGGGGGACCGATCTACTGCCTGCCTCACTCCCACTGAGCCTGAAAAATGAGGAGGGGTGGAAGGTGCATCTCGGCCCCTCTGTGCGGCCTCTCTAAGAGCTTCAACTGCTGGTCCTTTGTTTACCCGTGTGCCCAGCGTGGGAAGCAGTAAAGGGCGGGGGTGGGAGTGCTGTCCTCTGCCTCATGGAATTGATGGTAGAGGGGGAGAGAGAGACATCAAATAAGAAAACCTAACATTTCCAACCTGTTACAAAGCAGGAGGGAAAAGTGGAGGAAAATAGCCGATTATAATGATTTTACTTGTAGGGGAAGGGCACCTCATCCTCTCAAATTATCCAGTCATTCTGACGTTTTCTTCTGCCAAGGGGGCAGCCTTTATGTTTCAATGCCAGAGGAGCCTGAAAGCTGTGTTAGGAAAGTTCATTTCTGTTCTGTGTCTTTGTGTGATTTCATTTGCTCTGTCTCCTTCTCCGGGTAGAGTCACTGGATGCCTTCCATTTTCTTTGGAAGAATGAAACCTAACCCTTTTCTCTAGCTCCTGTCTCCGGATTTCCCGTCGATACCAGGAAGGGCAAGGCTGGCTTCGAGTAAGTGGGTGGATTCCAGCCAAGTGTGGTCAGTAGAAAATGTCCCATCGGCCCAGAGGGCCACAGGGTTCTCCCAGGCGCTTGCCCAAGGTCCCCTCGAACCTGAGCATCCTCAATAGGAACTTGGTGGAGAAAGGGGAAGTGAGAAACATTCGACAATCAGTTCTTAGGGTTTCCCTGGTGGCTCAGATGGTTAAGAATCCGCCCGCACTTCAGGAAACGGGTTTGATCGCTGGATTAAGATCTCCTGGAGAAGGGAATGGTTACCCACTCCAGTATTCTTGCCTGTAGAAGCCCATGGACAGAGGAACCTGGCAGGCTACAGGCCATAGGGTTGCAAAGAGTCGGATATGACTGAGTGACTTAACACTTGCACTTCTTTTTTGCTTTCAGTGGGGATGTTTCTTTTGCTTTGTTCTGGGCGTGGGAAGGGTGGGAGCTGTCCCAGCAGAGAGAGCCGGGAAAGAAAGAACCCTAACAACTCTTTAAGGTTGTTTTCTAAGCCATAATCTGCATTTCTTGTTCATGTCTAAAATTAATGTGGAAGGAAAATAAAAAAACCTTATCATAAGCCTGATGGAGGGGTGGTGGGTTGAGGTCTCGCCTTTCTGCACATGCTTGAACTTGAGAAACCCGTACACAGCAGGGTGCTCCCAGCAGCTGGGGGTGGGTGTCGGGGAGGGGTGTTGGGGGTGGGATGGGGTGGGGGCTCTGAACTCATTGGCTTCATCAGTGGAATCTGATCACTGCTGCCTGCAATGATGTGATTTAGAGACACTTTCTCTAGTTTCACTGAGGGCCTATCTTTTTTTTTTTTTCTTGAACAAAAGGAAGTATAGTGAATTTGGGCTCCCCAGGTGGTGCTAGTGATAAAGAATCTGCTTGCCAGTGCAGGAGACATAAGAGACGTGCGTTCGATCCCTGGGTCCAGGAGATCTCCTGGAGGAGGAAATGGCAACCCACTCCAGTATTCTTGCCTGGAAAATCCCCTGGACAGAAGAGCCTGGTGGGCTACAGTCCATGGGGTTGCAAGGAGTCAGACACACCTGACTGAATGCACACCCACACATATTTGATTTACAATTAGTTTCAGTTGCATAGCAGTGATTCAACAAATTGTATTATTAGAAAATATGGGTTATATCCCTGTGCTGTCCAGCATATCCTTGTAGCTTATTTGTTTTATACAAATAAGTAGTTGGTACCTCTTAATCTCCTACCCCATCTTGTCCTTCCCCACTTCCTTCTCCGTACTACTAAGCATTCGTTGGTTCTCTGTGTCTGTGAGTGTGTTTCCATTTTGTTATATTCTTTTGTTTACTTTATAGATTCCACACATAAGTTGTGGTTGTATTGGTTTACTTTTTCCTGCTTTGTGGTTTTTCTAACTAGGTATTTCATCTTCTTGCTGCCCTCTGTCCTAAAGTCATAGATGAGCTCAGGGCTTCGTGTGTGTGTGTGTGTGTGTGTGTGTGCGCGCGCGTGTGCACGTGCATAATCTCTGTGAGGGTGCATGGGGGTCTGGACCTGTGTGTGTATGAGGGTGTGTTGGTGGCTGTTTGGGGAGGGGTGGTTCTAGGTGTCTGTGATGTGTGTTTCTCTGTAGTCACCGTGAGTGGTTCTGTGTGTGTGTGTGTTTGTGTGTGTGCGCGCGTGCAGGGGAAAGAGAAGTGACAGAGCTACTCAGAGCTGCGTGCCCTCCAGGTTTCCTTTCAGTTTCCCTTCAGTCCCCGAGCTTGAGAGGCCTTCAAGGACTCCAGGCCAACCAACCCAGCAGGGGAATGGCTGTCACCTTGCTGATTTCAGGGACTGAGAAGGTGAAAACAGTGGTTTTTCCACTTCCTACACGTAAGCTGCTTGGAATACGGCATGGGCGTTGACACACCTGGCCTCCCTGACCTTGTCAGTCACTCCCCATGGTAGACAGGTGACTCCGCTTGAGAAAGACTCTTACTCATCCCTCCACTGCAGGACCAGGCCTGGCCATTGCACTCAGCCTGGGCTGGGGGAGCCTTTACAAACCTGTGCGGTCTGGCCACACCCCAGACCAACTGGATCAGAACCTCCCAGGGTGGGGCCGACTTCCCTACTGGGCATCTGGGGCATTTGATATTTTTAGGGGCTCGGGGAAATGTATCATTTTTTAAATATTCTTTTAAATTTTATTTATTTATTTTTGGCCATGCTGGGTGTTTGTTGCTGTGTGGGCTTTTCTCTAGTTGCAGAGAGCTGGGGGGAAGGGCGGGGGGGCAGGGCGGGGGGGTTGTAGGGGGCTACTCATTGCGGTGGCCTCTCTTGTCACGGAGCACAGGCTCTAGGGCGTGCAGACTTCGGTAGCTGCAGTGCGTGGGCAGTAGCTGCAGACCCCGGGATCTAGAGCACAGGTTCAATAGTTGTGGTACACGAGTTTAATTGCTCTGTAGCATTTGGGATCTTCCTGGACCAGAAATCAAACTTGTATCTCCTGAATTGGCAGGTGGATTCTTTAGCCACCAGGGAAGCCCTAAAATTTTTTAATAGGAGGGAAAAGCCTGAATAAAATAATAATGAACGTATAATAATGAATCCAGCCTGGACTATATTGCTCTTCCTATCAATACAGCCTTAAAATATACCTTTCAATATAGGAATAGTTTTAAGGACAGAGGGGCCCAGGGAAGTCTACACGTGGATACAGGTCAAAGGCCCTGGTCTACTGTTTATGGGATAGAATCAATCTTGCCTCCCTTCTCTCAGTAAAGGTTTACTGAGTGTGTAATGTGCAGGGAGGTCTTCCCAGGTGGTTCAGTGGTAAATAATTAGCCTGCCAACACAGGAGATGTGGGTTAGATCTTTGGTTTGGGAAGAGTCCCCTGGAGAAGGAAATGGCAACCCACTCCAGTATTCTTGCCTGGGAAATCCGATGAACAGAGGAGCCTGACGGGCTATGGTCCTCAGGTTTGCAAAAGAGTCGAACACGACTTAGCCACTGAGTAACAGCAACAATGTGCAAAGAGACAGCCTCCTTGGTCCTCCTTGGGGAATTTAAGTAAGAACTTCATCATTTGGACTTCCCTGGGAGCTCAGATAGTAAAGCATCTGCCTACAATGCGGGAGACCCGGATTCAATCCCTGGGTTGTGAAGATCTCCTGGAGAAGGAAATGGCAACGCACTCCAGTATTCTTGCCTGGAAAATCCCATGGACAAAGGGGCCTAGTAGGGCTACAGTCCTTGGGGTCCCAAAGAGTTGGACACGACTGAGCGACTTCACTTTCCTTTCATCATTTTAGGATTGTTTTGCATGTTATAATAAAGTTGTCTTGTGTAGAACACTTCTATAGCCTTCGCCAAGACAAGAACTCTTCCAGATGGAAAAGAAAAACATCTTCACCATTTTACAGATAAAATAATAACAGAGACACAGAATAAGCTGCCAAGCAACCCACAGCTCAGTGAGGACTTCTGATCCTATTAATAAAATATACCTTGGTCTTATTAAATACAGATTTCTGGGGCTTTTGCCTGGAGATTCGGATTCAGAAGGCCTGGGAAGGGCCCCGGGAATATGTATTTTTGTATAAAAGCACCCAGCTGGTTCCTAAGGGTAGGTGAGTTTAAGAAATGCTGCTCCATATGGCCTGGGGCCAGATCAGCCCTAGAGAAGGAACTGAAGTCAGCCCAAGGGAGGGGCCCCACTCGGCACTATTGGCATCTGGGTCCAGATCTTTTCTTGGGTGGGGGCTGTCCTGTGCCTTGTTGAATATTGAGGATCATCCTTGACCCCTCCTCACTAGATACCAGAAGCATGTGCCCCAGTCGTGACAACCCAAAACCCTCCAGATGTTGCTCAGTGTTCCCACTGGGACAGAATCGCCCCACTGAGAACCCCCTGGGCTAAGTACATGGGCTGAATCCAGCGTTTCCTGTGTTTGGGAGCTGGGGTGTCCTTCACTGCCCACATGAGTGCTCAGTTGCTCAGTCGTGTCTGACTCTCTGTGACCTCTTGGGCTGTAGCCCACCAGGCTCTGTCCATGGGATTTTTCAGGCAAGAATACTGGAGTGGGTGGCACCTGTCTTTAAAACATAAAATATGCCCATTTCCGAGACTCCCCTGGTGTCTAGTGGCTAAGACTCTATACTTCTAATGCAGGGGGCTGGGGTTCGATCCCTGGTCAGGGAACTAGATTCCCACATGCCGCAACTAAGAGTGTTCATGCCACAACAGAAAAAATCCCACACGCCACACCTAAAACTTGGTGCAGCCAAATAAATAATCAGATTTAAAAAATGAAAAAAAACTCATTTCCATCAAAAGGAATGGAGCACAGACTCCTGCTACCATGTGGATGAACCTTGACAACTTGGCACTCATTGAAAGAAGCCAGTCACAAAGGGCATGTCCTATGTGATTCCATTGATAGGAAATGTCCAGAATAGATAACTTCGTAGAGATTGAGCACAGATTGGTTGCCTAGAAGCAGATGAGGAGGGAGAGTACTTAATGGACATGGGGTCTCCTTTGGGAGTGATGAAAATGTTCTGGAACTAGATGGAGGGGGTGGTTGTACATCATGAAATGTACTAAATGCCATTGACTTGTTCACTCTACAACAGCTAATTTTGTTAATTTATATTTTATTTTTAATTGTAGGATAATTACAATATTGTGACGGTTTTTGCCATACATCAACATGAACTGGCCATGTTTATACACATGCCTCCTCCCTCTTGTACCCGCCTCCCATCCCTCTTGGTTTTCACAGAGCACCCATTTTGGGTTCCCTGAGTCATACAGCAAACTCCCACTGGCTTACAACAGCTAATTTTATGTTAGAAGGGTTTCATCTCAGTTTTTTTTTAAAAAAATGCCAATTTGTATAAAGTGATAGTTGGTAGGAAGGGACTGAACCGAATTGTGAATGCAGCATAAATTGGATCTGTAAATGAGGTCATGACCATTCAGTGTAATAAGAAACATAACATGTAATTAAGTAATATTTCAAAAGCAAGGGTAGAATTTGAGGGCTGAACCTCAGTACTGCAGTCTTTGGAACTGGTACAGTGCCGGGTTACAGTAAGTATGCCATATGAGCTGTTGAATCCGAGAAGCAGGAGAACTGAAAGCAGCTCCATCAAGAACTGTGACTGAGCCACGTGCAACCTGCTGTATGGCTGAGGTGTATCATTTCAACTTCCTGGGCTGAGTTCCTCTCTTCTCTAAAAAGAGGCAGGTTGATCCTTCCAGCTCTAAAAGTCTGTGCTGGGAAATGCACACGTTCAAGGGAAGGCTCTGGAACATGCCAGAACATGCTGGAACATTCCGCAGACTGGCTCTCTTTAGGGTATCAGAGGCAAGCTCCTGGGTGAACTAGGAAATCCTTCAGGACATGGCTTGGCATTCAGCTGTTGCAGGAAGAGGGACCTCTTCCAGGGCCTAAGAGTGGGCTCATGTCTAATATTCTGACATAAATTGTCCGAGGAGACACACATGCTGACAAAGCAAGAGACTTTATTGGGAAGGGCACCCGGGCAGAGAGCAGGAGGGTATAGGAACCCAGGAGAACTGCTCTGCCATGTGGCTTGCAGTCTCGAGTTTTATGGTAATGGAATTAGTTCCCCCGTTGTCTTTGGCCAATCACCCTGACTCAGTGTCCTTCCTGGTGGGGCACACATTGCTCAACAAAGATGGATCCCAGCGAGAAGGAGGTGGTAAGACACACGGTGTCTCCTTTTGTCTTTTCCCAAACTCTTCCAGTTGGTGGTGGGTCGTTAGTTCCGTGTTTCTTACTAGGCTCTCGTGTCGTAAAATAACTCATGCAAATAGTTATAATGCTATGGTGCCTGGCCAGGATGAGTGGTTTCAGTCTGTGTTTCCCCTAAGACAGGAATCTCAGGACCAGGCAGTTTCCAGCTTGATAAACAGGATCAGAATAAGCTAGCAGGGAGACTAAACCAGCAGTCCCAAACTTTTTGGCACTAGGGACAAGTTTTGTGGAAGACGATTTTCCACTGACCGGGGAGTGGGGAGGATGGTTTCAGGATGATTCAAGAGCATCACCTTTATTGTGCATTTTGTGTGTGTTGCTCAGTTGTATTAAACTCTTTGTGACCCCAAGGACTGTAGCCCGCCAGCCTCCTCTGTCCATGGAATTCTCCAAGAAGAAGACTGGAGTGGGTTGTCATTCCCTTCTCCAGGGGATCTTCTTGACCCAGATATTGAATCTGAGTCTCCTGCATTGCAGTCAGGTTCTTTACCGTCTGAGCCAGCAAGGAAGCAAGAAGAGCCACCAAAGAAGAAATTTACTTCTAGTATTATATCAGCTCCACTTTAGAGCATCGGGTATCAGATCTTGGAGGTTGGGGACTGCTGGACTAAACCACAAGAACTGGCCACCTAGGTCCCCTCCCTGCCATCTGCTGTCAGGCATGGTCTGTTTCAGCCCACTCGGGTTACATGAGGATGGAGCCACCTCTGCAGTCATGTGAAAGCCACCACATTCCTTTCATAGGTGGGCCATGGGGATTGCCTCCCTCCCTGCCTGGCCCATGAACGCCACCTTTACAGTGACTCTTTTACATTCACTGACCTGAGGCAAAGCATTTCTTCCTTGGGTCACAATTAATGGGGCCCATCCCCTGAAAGCAGAAACAAATAAATGCTTGGGCATGGGTGATGGTCCTCACGTGAGCTCACTTATTAGCTCGCAGCTGTTGTGAATGGAATACCGGGCAGGTGCGTCTCTTTGGAGGCGATGGAGGTTGGGACCAGGTTAATAGAAAGCTGAGACGCTGGCGCAGTGGCTGATGGGTCTCTGAGTAGCACGTGGTGGGGGAGAAGGTTCTGGGAGGACCAGTCTGCCAAATACAGAGACGTGCTCAGACGCCACTGTAGAGTCTCCTCTGCAAACAGCCACTGACGGGGGCTTCTGGGTAAGAACTTGTTTGTTTGCTTTTGGTAATAGCTTTGTTGAGATGTAATTTACATACCATGTTATCCACCCTTTTAAAGTGTACAATTCAGTTTTGTTTTTTTTTTAGTATATTCACAGAATTTTGCAGCTATCACCACAGTTCATCTTAACAACATTTCTCTTACCCCCCAAAAGATACCCATCCACTCCTGGACCCAACCAACCACTAAGCTATGTTGTCTATACAGATTGGCCCATTCTGGACTTTTTTTATACTTGGAATTGTACATGTGTATACTTGTACTTGCTTAGTTGTGTCTGACTCTTTTGCGACCCCATGGACTGCATGGGGCTTTCCTGTCCTTCACTGTCTCCTGGAGTATGCTCAAACTCATGTCCATTGAGTCGGTGGAATTGTATAGTATGTGGGTTTTTGCATCTGGCTTTTCTCTTAGCACATTTCTGAGGTTTATCCTTGTGTTATGTGCTGGTACTGGGTTCCTTTGGATGGTCGGATAATCTTCCGTTGTGTGGGTATACCACATCTCGTTTATACGTTCTTCTGTGATGCCTACTGTTTTCTAAGGAATTCATGGGTCTAAAACGACTACTCATTGTAGCGGCAGTTCAAGAAAGAATTAGCTGGGGGCAATTTGTCAGTGAAAAGTCTTTTATTATGGTGGCAAACTGAGGTTGGAACTTTGGAGGGTGAAAGGGGCTGTTGTTTATGATTATACCAGGCAACGGGTGTGAAGCGGGGCTGTGCTGGGCAAACCCAAGGGATGGACGCCTTCGTTCTGGGGCCAAGTGAGAATGTTGAGCGGTCTCCTTCAGCAGACCCTGGGCTGAGGACTCTGGGTCCTTGAGAAGCCCAAGTGTAAATTTTTTCAGGCCTGGTCAAGTAATTACAAAGTCCCTACCTGACAGTGCCCCAGCCCCATCCCTGGGGGAAGAGGGAGAGGAGCTGTGCTCCCTAGCCTGTTTGGTGACGGCCAATGAATTGCAGTCTGAGGGGAACTGCAGACCAGGGCTCAGGCCCGCCAGGCTGCTCTGCAAGCCTGCAGAGGTTGAGGGCAGGGGTCTGCTTCAGGTGCCCCTGCTGTGACGCACCTGGACTCAGAGCCTCCCCTCCTCCCTCCAGCTCAGGGTCCATAAACTGCTGTAGACTTTTTTGGGGGGCTCCCTCAGTAAGTGAGAAAAGCCTCACATCTGGGCTGATCCCTCCCAGGGGGCAAGTCAGCACTTTACTGGCAGTAGGAAGTGACGCAAAGTTTAACTCCTTTCATTTGGGGCTGGCTGGTTGCTTGACCAGGCAGCTCACTCCCAGCTGAAGCTGGGCTCCTGACATCAGCTGGAAGGGGGATTGGATCTTTGATTGTGAAATGGTGTCTGAGGGTGGGGAGGGGTGGAGCTGGTGTATTAAATTTAGAATATGCAGATTATGACTGTCTGAAAGAGGCCCAAGCTCCCACTCTGGGGAGAAAACCCCAGGGTTGTTTTGATTAAAGGTACAGTTTCCATACATTCGTGCAAATGAGGTAAAGTCACAAATGTATTCATGACCTAAAAGTTGTTAGTTGTATTTTATTTGGCGGGAATTTTTAGGTCTCCAAGCCTGGGAGGCGGCATCTCAAGTAACCCTTAGAGAAGTGCTCTGAGGAGGCAAAGTGGCGGGGGAGCCAGGTTATATAGAAGATTGGCAACATTCAATTAAAAAATAAATTAAAAAAAATCCCAGGGAAGCAAAAATAAAAAGTTTTGCAACAAAGGCAGGTAGTCTGAATCTCAAAAGATTATTGCTAATTAAAGGAAAACCAGGTATTTTAAGGAACTTAGAGCTTTTCTATGTACAGGAAGATGCAGGAGTCTGGGCTCACTGAAATCATTCTTTTGGTATACATCTTGTATCTGGGGCCAGTATCCTGTTTTCACACCCCGGGTTTCCTTAGGACTCACGGTAGGGACTGGCTGCAGTCTGATGGCTGTTAGATGGCGGGCATTCTTTCCCTCCTGAGTCTTCTCAGGGGTCACTGTTGGTGGTGGCTGTAATCACTGATGACTGTGACATCCATTGTTTACTGATATGGCAGGAAATATTCCATTTCTCATGGGGGAAAGACAGTCCTCTACCCCAGGTCACAGAGAGCAGGAGGTAGGAAGTGAGCACCTGTATGATTCCTGACCTGTGGCTGGGGCAGAGGTCACTCGCTTTTCCCAGGCTCAACTCTAAGTGGTTATTTTTATTTATATATGTTTTTATTTATTTATTTATTTTTGGTTATTTCTATTTATTTTTTGTTGTTTTTGGTTATTTTTATTTTTTTCAGATAAAATACAGTTTATTTAAAACAATTCTCACCTTGAGTATGCAAAATATGAACACCACAAAATGTTCATTTTTTTTTCTTTGTAGTTTACCAATATACAAAATAGAAGTTTGCTTAAATTTAAATTACGTATTTTTTAAGGCAAAGAAGTGTATAGAAAAAAATTTGTTCTGCTTAAGGCATACTTGAGAATAAACCATTGCATAAATTATTGCACATCGGAAACCATGGTGCATAAGACTGCAGAAAAAGGTTAAAGTAAACCAGGTGCATTTACCTGACTTAAGTGTTCTTTTTTTTTTAATTTATTTTTGGCTGTGCTGGGGTGTTTGTTGCTGCTGAGGCTCTTCTCTGGTTGCAGCATGCGAGCTTCTCATTGGGGTGGCTTCTTTTGTCGTGGAGGCCAGCCTCTAGGGCACATGGGCTTCAGTGGTGGTACGTGGTCTTAGGTGCTCTGAGGCAAGTAGGACCTTCCTGGATCAGGGATCCAACCTGTGTCTCCTGTGGTGGCAGGTAGATTCTTTACCACTGAGCCATCAGGGAAGCCCTAAGTGGTTATTTTTAAAAGTGCCCTGGGAAAAGCAAAGCAGGAACTTAGTGGGGGGTCAGTGGGGTAGGGGATGGGGAATACTAAACCCAGAACCTAGAAGTCCAGACTCTGGGTGTGAGCAGGGCTGTCACACTGTAAAATGTTTGTAGACAGAAAAAAACAAAAATTGCCTGTTACGTCATTTCATTAAATAAAGAATGTTGTTGACCACCAGCCACTGCGGCTGCCCAGGAGGGGAGTTCAAGGTGGAGAAATTCAGGGCACGACAGGGCAATAAATCGAGAGATGAGTTGTTGAGCAAGGAATAGCAACATTATCTGGAAAGCCAGCGGACTGAGGATGGCGAACTAGTGGCCCCTCCAAACCATCTTCCCTAAGGTAGAATTCAGGCTTTTCTACTAAAAGGAAATGGGGACGGGTTGTCAAATCTTCGTTCTGTGGAGACTCATTATTTTCTCCTACAGTCCTTCACCGATGGGCCAGGTCAGGATGTTTCCTATAAGATAAACAAAGGTATTTTAGCTTAAGGCTCATTCTATGGAAGGCAGGGTTCCCAGATATGGGCCTCTAAATTTATAATTGAAGCTTATAGGCAACATTCCTTTCATGATTAACTTGTAGCAAAGGCAATAG
The DNA here is from genome assembly GCF_054371585.1 of Giraffa tippelskirchi. NCBI lineage: Eukaryota > Metazoa > Chordata > Mammalia > Artiodactyla > Giraffidae > Giraffa > Giraffa tippelskirchi. Next base: position 31,175,255 of record NC_137287.1, read on the forward strand.
AATACAAAGGTTAAAGAAACAGATACAATATGGGGTCAGATTTGTTCTCTATTGTAATACCGGCCCTAGGTAAGATGTATATTAAAGGAGTAATTTGGGGCTTTCCTGGCAGCTCAGTTGGTAAAGAATCCTCCTGCCAATGCAGGAGATACAAGAGATGAGGGTTCGATCCCTGGGTTGGGAAGATCCCCTGGAGGAGGAAATGGCAACCCACTCCAGTATTCTTGCCTGGAGAATCCCATGGACAGAGGAGCCCAGGGGGGCTACAGTCTTTGGGGTCACAAAGAGTCTGACATGGCTGAGCGACTAAACAGCAACAACAAACCCTCACACTGTGCATTTTTTTAAGTCAGCATTGTGATTTGCAGTCATCTTTTGATATTCGATTACATTTTTGTTTTTCAGCAAAAACTCCTAAACATCCTGGCTCCTCCCTTACCTCTTTGGAACAATTCCTCAAACCTACCTGAGAAGCTATGTCGGGGTTTATAGTCCTCAGTCAGGTCCTCAGATAAAATATAAAGGTTGTGCTTTTTTTTCAGTTGACATTAGGCAACAGCTCAAAATGGCTATTTTTTCATCACAGTTGACATCCACTTGGATGAGGAATACTAGAGAGAGGGATGGTGTTTGCCCTTGACAAGATATACTGTTAGTTTTCCAGGGCTTCATATCCTTGGTCTTTATAGTTCTCTCTTCTCTCACCTGAAAAGTGTCCAAACAGCTTTTCATGTTTTTTTCCTCAACAGCACTGTGTCCTTATCCTTCACAAGCTGCCAGGATTACATCCAGACTGCTTGGCCCTTTCCGTTACAAACTATTTTTGAATAAACATATGCCCCAGGACAAAATTCAAATGGTACAGAAACGGGAGAGATGTGGGCAGGGCAGAACCTTTAAAAGAATGACGTGACAAACTGGTTAGAACCAATTAGGTCCAAGATGGTGGAAGATTCGACTCCCAGTAGACCTCGACCTCATTATACACTCACTGTAATACACTAGCATGAGCTAAGTGACACCCACCCGCCGGCGCCATGACAGTTACAAGGCTGACCATCAAAGGACAAAATTGGCAGGTGGCCCAATTCCTGGAATCCTCCCACTCATTAGCCTATGAAGTTACCCAGCTCATAAAAACTAACCACCCCATATTTCACGACCTTTCATCTTCTGAGACAGCCCACACTCTGTCTATGGAATGTATGTGTCTCTAAATAAATTCACTTCTATCACGTTGTCTCTCATTGAATTCTCTTTGCCGTGAGACGTAACCTAAACTTCATGAAGTCCTGAGACCAGGTGAAAATGTTAGTCATTCACTTGTGTCCAGCTCGTTGCAACCCCATGGACTGAAGCCCACCAGGCACCTCTGTCCATGGAATTGTTCAGGCAAGAATACTGGAGTGGGTTGCCATGCGCTTCTCCAGGGGATCTTCCGGATCCAGGGATTGAACTCAGGTCTCCTGTATTGCAGGCAGATTCTTTACCATCCAAGTCACCAGAGAAGGTGAGATTAGGTGTGCAATCTCAATTAAAAGACAGTGGGTTCAAGTCCCAGTGTGAGTTGCACAGTTTCATTAAGTGAACATAGTCTTTTCTTCCCAACTCTGGTGCCTTATTCAGTTGTTTTCCCCAGATGAAACCACTTTTACCAGTTCCTGGTGGGTCCTTCCAGAGAGTTCTATACATTAACAAGTGCATTTTCTCTCTTCTATCTTTTAACATACAATCATGGCATAAAGCCTGCAATACCCTGCATCTTGTTTTTTGTTTTTTCGTTCTTTAACAAAATATTACAGATCTGGCCCGTTTTTTTCCTAAAGTTACACATTACGCCATTATATGGATGTATTTCTTTGTGTAATTCACCTGACCTTGTACAAAGGACATGGCGGTGGCCTCTAGCCTTGGGCTATCACAGGGAATGATGCTGTGAATGAGCTTGTGGATTTGTAAGCAGATAGGAGGTCTTCAGAGAAAGGGAACCAGGCATGATTTTCTTGACAAAAAAGAAGCCATTTTTAGCCTAAAGCAGCTTGTGATCTAGGCCTGGCCACAAGGCTTGCCCTTGAACAGGGTTCAGTAATTAGTATTCTTAAGGGAAGTGAAGAAATGCAGGAGCAAAGGAAAAGCAGTCAAGAAACAATAGTTTAGCAATAAAACGGAATCCCACTTCCTCCTCAAGGAATGTACATAACAGTATGCTACAATCTTTGAGTTCTGCAGAAACTAAGGCTCCCACCTAGGTGGGGGGTGGAATGATGGGGTCAACTTTCCTGATTTCAATCAACTAAAGCTTGGACTCTGTTGACTCTGGTCCCAATGCTGTGCTGAATTCTCCTTTGCCCAAGCCCCTTCATGAATATGCATGTACTCTTAACTTAAAGCTAGTTTTCTGTAGTTTTAGTTTTAGTGTGTCTGCCCTCTGATGCCCTCTCGCAACACTTACCGTCTTACTTGGGTTTCTCTTACCTTGGGCCTTGGGTAATTCCTCTTGCTGCCGCCACCGCCGCCGCCGGCCCCAGCCCCCGGCCTGGCCTAGCCCCTCTCGGCTGCTGCCCCCGGCCCCCGGCCCGGCCTAGCCCCTTAACTTAAAACTACCCCAATTTTGTTGTTCAGGAGACACTGCTTTGGGAAAGATGCCTGGTATTCTCCTTACTTGATAAAGTAATGAATCCTCCCTTCTGATCTTTGGCTTGGTTGTGTCTTTTGGCCTGACATCCACCAAGAGGTGAGCCCAGTTCTCAGGTAGCAAATTTACTGTTTTACCCTCGAGCAAGTACAGTGGTGGTCAGGTGGCCCCTGAAGATATCTGCACACAAGACCCTGGAGCTTGTGAGTATGTTATGGCCCAAGGCCAGAGGGACTTTGCAGATGGGGTTAAGTTTGTGAGCTTTAATATAGGGAGATTATCCTGGATTATCTGGGTGGTTTCAAGGTGGTAAACTGAAGGGAGTGAACATCGCTTAGTCTGACTCTTTGCAACCCCATGGACTATACCATCCATAGAATTCTCCAGGCCAGAATACTGGAGTGGGTAGTGTTTCCCTTCTCCAGGGGATCTTCCCAACCCAGGGATCGAACCCAGGTCTCCCACATTGCGATCGGATTCTTTACCAGATGAGCCACAAGGGAAGCCCAAGAATACTGGCGTGGGTAGCCTATCCCTTCTCCAATGGATCTTCCCAACCAAGGAATTGAACCGGGGTCTCCTGCATTGCAGGCAGATTCTTTACCAACTGAGTTATGAGGGAAGCCTCCAGCTAAACCGAAGAATGACCCCCAAATATATTCACATTCTGATCTCCCAAGGCCTCATACCTGTGGCCTTAGGGGCAGGATTCAACAGGTAAGAACCTTGAGATGGGGTTCCTGGATTATCCTGGTGGACTCACTGTCATCACAGTGGTCCTTAAAAGAGGGAGACAGGAGAAGTCAGAACTGGAGGAGCAGGTGTACCAGGACTGAAGCAGAGATTGGAGTGATGGATCTTAAAATGAAGGAAGGGGCCACAAGCCAGAGAGTGTAGGAGGCCTCCAGAAGGTGGTAAAGGCAAGGAAATAGATTCTCTCCCCTCAGAGCCTCCAGAAGAAATCAGTCGACAGCATCTTGATTTTAGCGCAGGGAGATAGATCCTTGTCAGACATCTGATCTCCAGAACAGTAAGAGAATAAATGCCCATGGTCGTAAGTCACTGTTTCTGGTAATTTATTATCATAGCAACCATAGGAAACAAATACTCCCAATCTATCATGTGAGCAGATAACTTTCTCTGCTGGAGGCACAAAGATGTAATGGAAGGAAATACTCAAAACACACAAGGGGCCATGAGGAAGTCCTGAAAAGGAAAGTGCACAGGCTCTGGGAGCAAAGTCAGGCTTCCAGCTGAAAATGGACACCTCAGTCCCACAGCTGCAAGGAACTGTGTGCTGCCAACACACAGATTCATCCTGTGAAATAAAATTCATTTTTTATGGCAAGCAAACTTGAAACATAAAAGTTTCTCTTCTGTTCTTCGGCCTCCCTTCGCCCCTCTGTGTGTTGCGTATCTGCTTTATGAATCTGTTGCAGTTCAGTCACTCAGTCGTGTCCAACACTGTGACCCCATGGACTGAAGCTCGCCAGGCTTTCTTGTCCGTCACCAACTTCCAGAGCTTACTCAAACTCATGTCCATCGAGTTGGTGATGTCACCCAACCATCTCATCCTCTGTCATCCCCTTCTCCTCCTGCCTTCAATCTTTCCCAGCATCAGCGTCTTTGCCTGTTGCAGGGAGAAAGCCAATTCTGCCTCCATGTTGGAACTGTTTCTTTGACTTACCTTTTGTTGCTTTTGTTATTATAATCATAGAATGGTTTGCTCAGAGAATCCTGCCCCTCTGCCCGACTGTTAAACGAAAGTGCCTTTGTTCAGAACTCTGTCCACCTGTAGATGGCAGGAAGGAAGACGTTAACACATCCCATGCCTGAGGTTTGCCATTCTAGGAGATGTTTGCAAGATTAATGGCCTTTTTACTTTGCTTCCTCACTTCCCCTCATCTCTGATCTATAAAAGAACCTGGCATCCAGACCCCAATAAAATGGTTATTTTGAGGCACTAGCCTGCCATCTTCTAGGTCTGCCGGCTCCCCGATTAAAGTCTCTTCCTTGCCTCAACACTTCGTCTTCCGGATTCATTGGCCTGTCTTGTGGCGAGAACAGCGAGCTTGGACTCAGTTACAAATCGACCAAACTTCTATTAGCAGTGTCGCCTGAAAAACCACATGCCATCTGAAAGCTGAGAGTTGTTTTATTTGGTGGAAATTTTTACGACTTCAAGCCCAGGGGACCGCATCTCAACTAACCCTGAGATGATTGCTCTGAGAAGGGGAGAGGGAGGGAAATGGAGGAGTCAGGTTATATAGAAGTTTGCAACAAAGGGCAGGTAGTCTAAGCATCAAAAGATTTTTGTCAGTTAACAAAAACTAGGCATCTCAAGGAATTTAGCACTTTTCTATGTATGGGAAGATGCAAGAATCTGAGTTCAACTGAAATCATTTCTTTCATATGCATCTCAACCATCTGGGGACAGTATCCTGTGATTTTTCATATCCTTAGTTCCTTGCTCACTGTAGGGAGTGGTGGAAGCCTAAAGACTTCAGGATCACAGAGATTGTTCTTTCTGGGTGCCACTGGGGCTCAGAAATTCATTTTGGAGGGCTGGAATCACTAATGACTGTGATGTCCTTGTTTACTGAAATGGCAGGAAATATTCCATTTCTCAGCAGGAAAACCTGCTCAACCATAAAGAGCAACATTCTCCCAACATAAACAAGACAACTCCCTAAAAGATAACATTTCTTTTGAGCTTGTAAGGGGTCACATGACCTACTACAATGATGCTTCGATCTAGATTATATAAACTGTCAATGACTTCTGATGTACAGTCCTCTGTCTCAAAAATATATAACTATGCTTTGACTTCTAATGGGAATAATAGTTTTCAGAGCTTTCTGAGATGCTCTTCCTGGGTTTGCTCAAATAAAATTGCCCATTTCTTTCTTAGAATGACTACTTTTTTATTGTTGATGATTGTTTCATCAACAATCCCTAGAGCCTCCAGGAAAGAACACAGCCCTTGGTGGATTAATAAATGGCACATCTAAGAACACTGAAGTAGTATGCAGCTGTAGACAAGAACAAGTCAGATCTGTGATGTTTTGTTAAAGAAAAAAATAGTCACAGTGTTGCATGTTTTAGGTCACCATTATACATTAAAAGATGGGACAGAAGGAAGAAAGAACATGTAGTTTTGCTTGTCAATGTGTAAAATTCCCTGAAAGGATCCACCGGGAAAAAGTAACACCTATATCTCAGCCTGTGAGTTTTGAAGCAGCTGGGCTGTTTTTGCACTTGTTGGAGTTCTGTCCTCTAAGACTTTGAAATCATAAATGGGTGTTGTTTTAAGCCATTGAACTGGTGGTAATGTGTTATAGCAGTAGTAGGAAACTAGATAATTCCAAAAAAGAAGGTATCTTTTGTAGATGTCAGTCAAAAATAAGTGTATTTAAATTTTCTTGTTCAGTCACTAAGTTGTGTCTGACTCTTGGGGACCGTATGGACTGTAGCATGCCAGGCTTCACTATCTCCTGGAGCTTACTCAAACTCATGTCTGTTGAGTTGGTGATGCCATCCAACCACCTCATCCTCTGTTGCCCCTTCTCCTCCTGCCCTCAATCTTTCTCAGCATCAGGGTCTTTTCCAATGAGTTGACTCTTCACATCAGGTGGCCAATTGCAGCTTCAGCATCAGTCCTTCCGATGAATATTCAGGGTTGATTTCCTTTAGGATTGCGTAGTTTGATCTCCTTGCTGTCCAAGGGGCTCTCAATTAAATTTTAGCAGCTGCTAAATTTCCTCCTCAAACCTTGTGCTCATTTCTGCCCTGCTGCAGTGCATGGGACGCTTGCTTCCCTACAGTGTAGCCAGAAGACCATTTGTCACAGTGCTTTATCTTGGTCTACCTGGCAGAGGAACAGGATATCACCTGGTAGACTAGAAAGTTTTATTGAGGTATAATTGACATACAGCAAACCACACATATGTGAAGAATACAATGTGATACATTTTGACATGTTTATGCCAGTAGAACCATGATCACAAGCAATATTGGGAAAACACTCATTATCCACAAATTTCCTCATTCTTTGTGATACAAATTCCTCGTTCCATGCAACCAGTGATTTGCTTTCCAAATTTTCAGTTTCTAGTATTTCATGTAAATGGAGACACAGTACTCCCCACTCCAGCATCTTTCAGAATAATTATTTTTAGGTTCATCTATGTCCTTGTATGCAGAGTACATCATGAGAAATGCTGGGCTGGAAGAAACAAAAGCTGGAATCAAGATTGCCAGGAGAAATATCAATAACCTCAGATATGCAGATGACACCACCCTTATGGCAGAAAGTGAAGAAGAACTAAAGAGCCTCTTGATGAAAGTGAAAGAGGAGAGTGAAAAAGTTGGCTTCAAGCTCAACATTCGGAAAACTAAGATCATGGCATCTGGTCCCATCACTTCATGGGAAATAGATGGGGAAACAGTGGAAACAGTGTCAGACTTTATTTTGGGGGGCTCCAAAATCACTGCTGATGGTCATTGCAGCCATGAAATTAAAAGATGCTTACTCCTTGGAAGGAAAGTTATGGCCAACTTAGATAGCATATTTAAAAGCAGAGACATTACTTTGCCAACAAAGGTCCGTCTAGTCAAGGCAATGGTTTTTTCCAGTGGTCATGTGTGGATGTGAGAGTTGGACGGTGAAGAAAGCTGAGCGCCGAAGAATTGATGCTTTTGAACTGTGGTGTTGGAGAAGACTCTTGAGAGTCCCTTGGACTGCAAGGAGATCCAATCAATCCATCCTAAAGGAGATCAATCCTGGGTGTTCATTGGAAGGACTGATGTTGAAGCTGAAACTCTAATGCTTTGGCCACCTCGTGCAAAGAGTTGACTCATTGGAAAAGACCCTAATGCTGGGTAGGATTGGGGGCAGGAGGAGAAGGGGGCGACAGAGGATGAGATGGTTGGATGGCATCACTGACTCGATGGACATGGGTTTGGGTAGACTCCGGGAGTTGGTGATGGACAGGGAGGCCTGGCGTGCTGCGATTCATGGGGTCACAAAGAGTCGGACACGACTGAGCGATTGAACTGAACTGATGTCCTTGTATATACCAATAGTTTGTTTCTCTTTATGATTGAATAGTGTTTCATTGTATGGATTTACTATACTGTGTTTATTCACTTGTTGGTGGACATTTGGGTTGTTTCCAGTTTTGAGCTTTATAAGCAAAGCTATTATGAATATTTGTGTACAGGTCTTTGCGTGGACCTAGGCTTTCTTTACTGTTGGTTAATGATCTCAGAACAAAGTGGGTAGGTCAAACAGCAGGGGTATGTTTGACTTTTGGAGAAACTTACCTAGTAGCTTTATTTTGTATTTCTTTTATGGCTGAGGTTAAGTGTCTTTAGTTTGACAAAAATTTATTTCTGCATTGTTTTCTGTGAATAGGATGCTCATATACTCTGTCCATTAAGTTATGTCTCTATTTGTAATGCTGTTTTCATCATATGGTAATTCCCATGTGTACTTGGTTCCTTTCTGGTCTCTCTCTTTTCCACTTGAACATAATATGGAGCCAGAGGACACTTGAACAGTAATTTACAACCCCTTCATTTTGCCAATGAATAAATGAGTCCAGAGAGGTCAGGTGACTTTTCTAAGATCACACAGCTAAATGAAAAAGTAAAAAGATGGGCTAACCCTCCTCACCAACCCAGGTGTTTCCAATTACATTAGTAGTCAATGTGGAGCAGTCTACTTCAAAGATAAAAGATAAGACAGAAAACAGAAGTCACACAGTGCCTGGTCTCAGATCAAAATGGAATCAAATTCTAAATCAATATAAAAAAAAACACTAGAAAAATCCTCAAATACCTGGAGATTGAAACACACACTTCTAAATAACACATGAGCCAAAAAAGGAGTCTCAAGAGAAAGTTTTAAGTATTTTGAGCTAGATGAAAATGCAGTTTATCAAAATGTGTGGGATTCAATGAAAGAAGTGCTTACAGGGGGATTTATAACACTGAATGCATATATGAGAAAAGGAGAAGTATCCAAGGTCAATAAACTTCTTCCTGAGGAAACTAGAGAAAGAAGATCAAGTTGGAGAAAGCAGAAGAAAAGAAGGGATAAAAATTAGAGCAGAAACCAATGAAGTTGGGACAGGAAAACAGAGAAAATCAACAAAACCAAGATCTAGTTCCTAGAAAAGAAAAGTCAAATTGACAAGCCTCTAGCCAGGTTAACTGAGAAAAAAGAGAAAGGACACAAATTGCTAACAGCATAAATGGGGGATAAGACATCTTTACAGATCCCGTGGACATTAAAAAGATAGTCAAGGAACATAAACAACTCTATGCCTACAAATCTAATAAACTAGATGAAATGGACCAATTCCTTGAAAGACACGGTCTGCCAAAGCCCACATATGAGAGAATAAACATTCTAAACACACATGTCTTTTACAGAAATTGAGTCAAGAATTCATAACCTTCCAACACAGAAATTATCAGACCAAGTGGGTTCACTGATGAATTCTACCAAACATTTAAGGAAGAAATTACACCAATTTTCCACATTCTCTTTTAGAAGATAGAAGCAGAGGGAATAATTTCTAATGAATTCTAGGAGGCCAGCATTACCCTATGGAAATCAAAGATGCTAAAAGAAAAGAAAACTACAAAACAATATCTTTTATGAATCTAGATGCAAAAAAAAAAAATCAGCAAAATATTAGCAAATCAAATCCAGCAATCCAAGCTTTCCCCCTGATATTAGGTTCAAGACAAGGACATCTCTTTTCACTACTCCTTTTCAATGTCTTATTGACAATACTAGGTAATGCAAAAATATAAGTGAAGGATATACAAGGAAGAAATAAAACTGTCTTTCTTCACAGATGACATGATCACCTATATAGAAAATCTGAAAGTACCAACCAAAAAAAAAAAAAAATCTGAAACTATTAAGCAACTATAGTAAGATTGCAGGATGCAAGATTAATATACAATAGGGACTTTGGCTGTCCAGTGGTGAGGACTCTATACTGGCAGTGTGGGGTGTGTGGGTTCAATCCCTGTTTGGGGAACTAAGATCCCATGTGCCATGCAGCCTGGACAAAAGATTAAAAAGTTTAATATACAGCAGCCAACTACTTTCCTATCTACTAGCAATGAACCTGTGGAATTTGAAATTAAAATCGATACCATTTATACTGTGTATACTCAAACGTGTCTGACTCTTTGTGACCTCATGGACTGTAGCCTGCCAGAAAACATGCAGTTGCAAAAGACCCAGAGTAGTTAACACAATATTGGAGGAGAAAAAGTGGGAAGACTGACACTACTTGATTTCAAGACTTACAATAAAGCTACAGAATTCAAGTGTGATATTGGTATTAGATAGATCAGCAGAACCCAGAAACAGGCCCTCATAAATATAGTCAACTAATTTTTGGCAAAGGTGCAAGGCAATAAAATGGAGCAAGAATAGTCTTTTTAATAACTGGTGCTGAAACACTTGCAAAAAAAAAAGGAAACTAGACACAGACCTCACACCTTTCACAAAAATTAACTCAGGATGGATCACAGATGTAAACGTAAGTCACAACGATAAAACTCTTAGAAAAAAATCTAGATGACCTGGGATTTGATGATGACTTTTTAGATATAACACCAAAGACCTGATCTATGGAAAAAAAAAATTGACAAGCTGGAACTAAGTAAAATATAAAATGTCTGCCTTGCAAAAGACACTGTCAAGAGAACGAAAAGATCAGTTACAGGCTGGGAGAAAATATTTGCAAAAAACACATCTGATCAAGGACTATTACCCTAACATATCCAAAGAACCCTTGAAACAACAATAAGAAACAAAGTATGGGACAAAGACCTTAACAGACACCTCACTAAAGAAGGTGTACAGATGGCAAATAAGCACATGAAAAGATACTTTGCATCATATGTCATCAGGGAAATGAAAGTTAAAACAATGATGAATACCATTATATATTTATTTGTTTAGGATGTGCTGTGTAGCATGTGGAATCTTAGTTCCCCAGCCAGGAATTGAACTCAAGCCAAGACAGTAAAAGCCCAGAATCATAACCATTAGACAACCAGCAAACTCTCAGTACAGCTACTTTGGAAAACAGTTCAGTGATTTCTTACAAAATTAATTATAGTCTCACCATATGATCCAGCAATTTACTGGATCATATTACTATTTACCCAAGTGAACTGAAAACATATCCACACAGAAATCTCTACATGGATGTTTTATAGCGGCTTTAGCGTAATTGTTAACATTCAGGAGCAACCAAGGTGTCCTTCAGTAGGTGAAATAAACTGTGGTACATCTAGACAATGAAATATGATTCACCTCTAAAGAGAAATGAGCTATCAAGCCATGAAAAAGACATGGAGGGAACTTAAATGCATATTGCTACATGAAAGAAGCCAATACGAATAGGCTATGTACTGTGTGATTCCAACTACATGGCATTTTGGAGAAGGCAAAACTATGGAGACAGTAAAAACATCAGTGGTTACCTGGGACTCGGGGAAAGAGGGATGAACAGGCAGATTGCAGATTTTTAGGGCAGTGATGTGGTACTATAATGGTAGATATATATCATCATACATATGTCCAAACCCATAGAATTTTCAGCACCCAGGGAACCCTAAGGTAAACAACGGACTTTAGGTGATAATGATCTGTCATCAAAGGTTCATCAGTGGTAACAAATGTACTTTTCTGATGGGGGATATTGACAATGGGGAAGGCTACGCATGCATGAGGGCAGGGGGTATTTGGGAAATCTCTATGCCTTCCTGTCGATTTTGCCATGAACCAAAAACTGCTCTGAAAAATAAGGTCTTGAGAAACATGGCTGAAGTGTTCATAAAAGGGAAATCGCCTATAAAAGTCTTTACCCACGTAAGAAGAGCTCACTGCGTCCCCTACCGGTCAGTTCTTCTCTACAGTGCGACATCTCCTGTCACAGCTCTATAAAATCATGCTGTCGCTGTTGTTCAGTGGCTCAGTCTTGCCCGACTCTTTGTGACACCATGGACTGCAGCATGCCAGGCCTCCCTGTCCATCACCAACTCCTGGAGTTGGCTCAAACTCATGTCCATTGAGTTGGTGTTGCCATCCAACCATCTCATCCTCTGTCGTCCCCTTCTCCTCCCGCCTTCAATTTTTCCCAGCATCAGGGTCTTTTCCAATGAGTCAGTTCTTCACATCAGGTGGCCAAAGTATTGGAGCTTCAGCTTCAGCATCAATCCTTCCAATGAATATTCAGAGTTGCTTTCCTTTAGGATTGACTGGTTTGATCTCCTTGTGTCCAAGGCACTCTCAAGGGTCTTCTCCAAAGCTACAGTTCAAAAGCATCAGTTCTTCGGTACTCAGCTTTCTTTATGGTCCAATTCTCACATCCATACATGACTGTTGGAAAAACCACAGCTTTGACTAGACGGACCTTTGTAGGCAAAGTAATGTCTCTGCTTTTTAATACGCTGTCTAGGTTTGTCATTAATTTTCTTCCAAGGTGCAAGTGTCTTTTAATTTCATGGCTGCAGTCACCATCCACAGTGGTTTAAAAAGGAGGCTTCTTATTTTGGTAGCTCTGACTTGGGAGTGATGGGCCTGATTTTATCCTCTGCCTTATTTCAGTACTAGAAGCTCTCCTCCAGTTCTTTGCCACCCCAATCCTGCAAATTCTTTCAAGGAGGAAGCAGCTTAGTTATCTCTGGGAGGATGAGGAGGTAAGAAGTCTTGTCTAGGAGAGACTGATTGTGAATTAAATCCTTGAATCCTGGTGCTCCATCCAACCAGTGCGTCAGGTTTTTGTCCAGTAATGACGGACACGGGGAAGCAAGACCAGAGATGCTGGGAGCCCTACCCTCGTCAATTCCAGTAGACGGGGTGATGGCAAACCCAGATGGTCATCAGAATGTCCTGGGGAGAGGAAGGGGAAGAGCCGCCCCCACACACCAGTGGTTCTCGTTTTTCCAGGCCTATACTGTGATGCTGTCCTGTTATGTTCATTGAGAAACATCATATGGAAAGTTGTACAGTTTTTTTTTTTTTTACTTTGCTTTTTAAAAAAGTAATCTGTATTTATTTGGCTGCACCAGGTCTTAGTTGCCGCACTCAGGATCTTCAGTTGCAGCAAACACGCAAACTCTTGTTGAGGCATGTGGGGTCTAGTTCCCTGACCAAGGATGGAACCTAGACGCCCCTGTATTGGTAGCATGTAGTCTTAGCCACTGGACCACCAGGGAAGTCCCTGTACGGTTTTCTTTCAGATTCATGACTGAGAAAGGGGAAGGAATCTAGACGTGTGGGCAGAGACCAGAGTCTCCTGGAGGAGAAGATGGAGAAAGTGACACCCACTGAGCAAAGCTGCCCAAGTTAAAAAATTTGGGACTTTGGAGCAACCCTGGGTTAAAATTTTCAGAAGCTGTGTGACTTTGGGCAAGTAACTTAACCTCTCTGTGTCTCTTCTTTTTGTCTGTACAATGGGATGCTGCTATTTCAACCTAGCAGGTGGTTGTTGGTGGGGGTGGGCAATGGAAAGGTTTGACTGAATGAGTTGATAGTCAATGAGTGCTTTGCCTTGTACCTGAGCAGTTTTTTAAAAAATTGAGATATGTTTGACAGTTGACATTGGGTGAGTTTAAGGCATGTGACCCATTAGTTTGATACATTTATACTGCTATACTGTTGCCATTGTAGCCTTAGCTAACACCTCTCTTGCATCATATATGATGTATTTCTTATAGTGTTGGGGAAAATTCAGATCTAGACTCTTAGCAAGTTCAGTGTTTACAATATCATTTTGTTGTCTGTAAACACTGTACTATGTATTAGGTTCCAGGACTTATTTCTCTCCCAGTTGCAAGTATACAGTTTTCTAACAACATTACTATCTAGTCTTCGAAGTCCTGGGAAATCTCACCTCCATAAGCTGTTCCCGGTGATTCCCTGACCAGGACTCTCCTTAGTACATTTCATGTTTTTTGCATGTGCATGTCATTTCTCTTCAAGAATTTTACCTTCTCCAGGCCAGCCCAGTTGGATATCATTTTCTGCTTTTTCTCACAGTATTTAGTAGCATCCCCTGCCCATAATGCATCGTGGGCCCCCAGGCATCTGTAAGCTGAGTGGCCATTTCAGTCTTCAGCCCTGTGTGTTTGGAGTTTCTGTGCTCAGGCAGTACAAATGCTTGAGCTGGAGGAGGGGAAGGTGATTACTGGTTTCAAAATATAAAAGAAAATGACTCGGGCTTTCCTGGTGGCTCAGTGGTACAGAATCCGCCTGCCAATGCAGGGGACACAGGTTCAATCCTTGGTCCAGGAAGATCCCACATTCCTCACAGCAACTAAACCCGTGCACACAGCTATTGAGTCTGCGTTCTGCGCCCGCAAGTGGCAACTACTGAAGCTTGTGTGCCTAGAGCCTGCGTTCTGCAACAGGAGAAGCCCACACACTACTACTAGCAAGTAACTCCCACTCACTGCAGCTAGAGAAAAGCCCCCACAGCAACAAAGATCCAGCACAGCCATAAATAATAAATAAAATTTTAAAAAGAAAATGGCCCAAGTCTAAAAGCATGATTGGTTATTTCCAGAGAACATAATCCAATACTTTGGCCACCTCATGCGAAGAGCTGACTCATTAGAAAAGACCCTAATGCTGGGAAGGATTGGGGGCAGGAGGAGAAGGGGATGACAGAGGATGAGATGGCTGGATGGCATCACCGACTCGATGGACATGGGTTTGGGTGGACTCCACGAGTTGGTGATGGACAGGGAGGCCTGGCGTGCTGCGATTCATTGGGTTGCAAAGAGTTGGACACGACTGAGCAACTGAACTGATAGAATATAATGTGTCAGTCAAGTTGGTCTCCATTTAAGAAAGTTACACTTAACTGTTAAGAGATGAGTGAACAAACAAATGTGCTTTACCCATTCTATGGAACAATATTCGGCTATAAAAAGGAATGAAATACTGACACAGGCTAGTACATGGCTGAACCCTGAAAATGTGGTGCTCAGTGAAAGAAGCCAGACACAACATGCCACGAGTTGAATGATTCCATTTCTAGGAAATGTCCCAAAGAGGCAAATCCACAGAGACAGAAAGCAGATCACTGGTGACCAGGGACTGGGGTGACAGAAATGAAGAATGACTGCTTATGGTGGGTGGGGTTATCTTTTACGGTGATGAAAATGTTCTAAAATTGGTTGCAGAAGCCTGTGGGTATTACCAGAAACTATTGAATTGTGTACTTTAAATGGGATAATTGTATGACATATCTCAATGCATGTGTGCTCAGTCGTGTCCAACTCTCTGCGACCCCATGGACTGTAGCCCTCCAGGCTCCTCTGTCCATGGGATTCTCCAGGCAAGAATACTGGAGTGGGTAGCCATTTCCTTCTCCAGGGGATCTTCCCGACCCAGAGATCGAACCTGCGTCTCCTACTTTGGCAGACCGATTCTTTACCATTCTGCCACCCATCAAAGGTGTTTGTAAAAAAGCGCACTTGGGGCTTCCCTGGTGGTCCAGTGGTTAAGACTCTGTGCTTCCACTGCAGGGGGCGCGTGTTTGAACCCTGGTTAGGGAAGTTCCCTGCATGTCGCATGTCATGAGTTGCAGCCAAAAAAGAAAAAAAAAGAAAGGGAAAGCACGCTTATTGTGGAAGCAGGTTCATAAGAGGAGGGGCTCGTCCATGAGACCTGCAGGGGCTGAAAGAGGTGGTAGCTGAGGAGCTTGGCTGCCTGCAGCCTAAAAACCAGGGAGTGCGGGTAGATGGAAGGGAGCCTGGGAGTACATGTGAGTGGACCCTCAGGTTTCCCAGAAGACTTGCCCTAATTCTCTGCCGGTGGTCCTCGCATATGCAGGAGGGAGGCCTTGGGCCTGAAGCATGGAAATAAGACCCCTCAGCTGCTGAGAGCAGTCTCTGAGGCTAGGCTGGCCCTTCTGTTTACTTTGCCCACCCTAACTAAGTACTGGGAATGAGAAACCCAAAATCAGACCTCAGAACTCAATATGGTGGTGATGGTTGCATAATGTCACGAATATACTCAATGCCACCAAATTACCACTTTCAAATGGCTAAAATGATAAATGTTATGTTCTATCCATTAGACCACACACACAAAAAAGGGCCAACCATGCTACTCTGCCTTCTGCCTCAAGAGCTCTATTTATAAGACTTGAAGAGGCAAACCTTTCCTCTTTTTTTTTCCTAGACAGAAAAGGGATTTTTTTTTCCCCTTCACTGATCAGAAGCCCCCCTCCCTTCCTCCTCCCTCCTGGAGCCAAGAACTTTTTTAGAGGCTTCTGATTGGCTGGGTCTTTGCCCTGGAAGCCCCCTCCTCCCCTTCCCATCCTCTGCTTGCTGGGAGAGTGGATTGAAGCTGAACCCTCTCCTTTGGGAGACAAGGCTCCTTTCTGGGCTGTTCGTCGGAGTTGCCCTGCAGAGAGAGGCTTGTGGCGTGGGGCTCCCTCTGGCCAGCGGCAATGCCAGCGCCCCTGGACTTCCTTGGTCTGGTCCTGTTCTGGGTGCTGGCGCCAGCGACTGCAGGGAGTAAGTAAAGCTGCTCAACCCTATTCTGTCTGGGGTGAAGGGGCGGCAGCCCAGATCTACTTGGGATGGTGTTTTTATAGCCAGATGCCTGTTTACCTGTCCTTCCTCTGCACATCCTTGGTTTTACCTTTCATGGGGGAGAAGGAAGGAGAGGTTACAAGTGGGTCCCTCTCTCACTCCCATCTTCCACCAACATCCTCTGGAATACAGAGTCCAGATTTGAAATCCTGAGCGAGGAAATGCTGACTTCTAGGCTCCCCGAGCCTGTGTGCAAGGATGCTTAGCAGTCTGCAGGGTAACGATGCGAAATGAACTTTAATTTGTTGTCTGTTTATTGCAGGAAGGTATAGGACAACGCTATCCACTAATAATACAGTGCAAGCCAATATGTAATTTTAAATGTTCAAGTAGCCACATTTAAGAAGTGTTAGAAGGTAAAATTAATTTAAAAATTAAAAAAAAATTTATTTATTTTGGTTGCCCTGGTCTTCATTGCTGTGCATGGGCTTTCTCTAGTTGTGAGTGGGGGCTTTTTTTTTTTTTTTTTTAAACTTGTAATTTTGTACTGGGTTTAACTGACTAACAATGTTGTGGAAGTAGTTTCAGGTGGACAGCAAAGGGACTCAGCCATACATATACATGTGTCCATTCTCCTAGCAGAGGCGTCCCTTGTTGCAGAGCACTGGCTCAGTAGTTGTGGTGCATGGGTTTAGTTGTCCTACAACATGTGGAATCTTCATGGACCAGGGATCCAACAGGTGTCCCTTGCATTGGCAGGTGGATTCCTAGTCACTAGGATCACCAGGGAAGTCCTGAAATTAATGTAATAATATATTGTAATTGTTGTTCAGTTGCTAAGTCATGCCTGACTCTTCGACCCAATGGACTATAGCACGCCAGGCTTCCCTGTCCTTCATATCTCCAGGAATTTGCTCAAATTCATGTCCATAGAGTCGGTGATGCTATCTAACTATCTCATCCTCTACCGCCCCCTTCTCCTTTTGCCTTCAATCATCCCCAGCATCAGGGTCTTTTCCAATGAGTTGGCTCTTCGCATCAGGTGGCCAAAGTTATTGTACTTGACCCAATATATCTAAAATATCATTAGAAAGTGTAATCAATATAGAAATTATTAACGAGTTATATTTTCTATTCTTTGAAATCCAGTGAGTCCTTTATACTTAGAACATTTGAATATTAAATGTTCATTGCAAATGCTTGATCTCTTTTTAGATTTCTTAAAATTTTGAGTTGAAAGAGATGAATGAAGTCATTATGCTTTTGACTTTGGGAGTGGGGTGTGATGAGGTTTTAGTATTGAGTGGAGAAGTACTTATTTGAGACAGTAAAGATGGGAGATATGAAACAGTTATCTCAACCATTCTGGGTAAGACAGGAGTAGGGATTAAAGTCAAGGCATGGATCCTCAGATTATATCAAACAAGGTAAATTTGGACATGAGGCAAGACTATTTATGGTGTAGTCTGTAGAATGTGATAAGAGTGGGGCTAAACATGCTAGGAATTCTTGAAAACACTAGGCTTATATCATAGTACTATATCACTTTGTTTTATATAATGTACTTTGTGGAGAATGACGATCCCATCATTTAATAAAAATTAGCTCCAATCCCCACCCCCAATTCTTTCATATACTAAGTCATTTCAGACATCTTTTAAAGTTTTCCATGGGGAGTGGGAGGGAGGTTCAAGAGAGATGGGGCATGTGTATACCTATGGCTGATTCACACTGGTGTATGGCAGAAGCCAACACAACGTTGGAAAGTAATTATCCTCCAATTAAAACATTTTAAAAAATTTATTTAAAAGTTTTCCAATAACTGACTTGAGCATAGGTTTTAAATTTTATTAAAATTAAAGGCTTCTTCATAGCACCAGCTACATATCAGATGTCCACTGTGGCTGGCAGATACCTCCCAGACAGTGCAGGTCCCGTCACAGCTGTATTTTCACCTATTTGCCTCTCACACAGTTGGTGCTTAGTGAGTCTGTGCTGGCTGGGTAAATAAATGAATGGGAATCAGACTTGACCTCTGAGGAAGCTGAAATGAGGCTCGATTTCATTCCTGGGCGGTAGAGGTGACATCAATTTCAGTCCATTTCCGATCTCTCCCTAGAAGTGATGGAAAGATTTATCACTCCCCAGTTTTCAACATTTCCTCCTTCTTGGTTGATACGTTTATTAGGATAATTGAATGGTCTTTGTTCTTCAGAAACTTTTTTTTAAAGCTTTAGATATGTCTTTTTAAGTGCTTGAAAAATGGAAGGAAACAGACTTGGTTCAAGCAGAAAGCTCTCCAAACACCCCTTATTCCTGGGAGTTCGTGATAGACCTAGGTTTGCAGGCATCACTGCTTTTGGCGTAGCTGGGCAGAAAAAGCCGATACAGAGGTTATCAGTGGAACAAAGAAGCTGAATGCTGGATCTGAGCACAACTGGGAGTTTAATGATTATGCATGAACATGTTTAACTTGGAGCCCAGGGTTCAAGTGATCAAAGAGTTGAAGGCAAGTTGGCAGGGAAATTGATTGAGTTAAATGTCTTTGAAATGTGGTTTTATCCATTGATATTCTACTTTAATGCAAAGAGTATTTTGTTGGATGAGCCAAAACATTCAGGGGAAGCCAAAACTCTGCCAAATACCCTACAGTTTTCTATTATTGCAAAGGTTTAAATGGAATGGCATAAAATGCACTTTCCCCCCATTTTGGGAAAGTATATTTTTTTTAAGGGATTAAAAACAGGCTGGCACATGTCATGATTACCAGTTGAGGCACAGTGGGGTGGTTTTGAGAATAGAAATGGCCTTATTGGAAAGTCATTCTATGAAAATGGCTGCAGATGAACCCCTGGCTAAGGCTGTTCTGAAAGGATATGGATGATGTCCAGGAAATGCCAGGCATGTGGCTGGAAGGAAGGACAAATGAGGAGTGATAGTAGGTGGAAATGGGGGAGTCTTCAGGTGAGGGTTGAGACGGGCAGATGGAGAGATGCTGACCCTTCCAGGGAAGAGGTCTGAGGGTCCCCTGCGGAGTGTCCTCGGCAGCTTGAGGAGGTCCCTGGCCATTCTGCTTGTACCCTCATTGTTCTGTAGCTTAGATGGTTGGTGAATGAGGTATTATGAGATCGACCAAGAAGCCAAGCCAGATACCATCCTTCACTGCCGAAGTCTGTTGGTTTTGCCTTTGTTGGTTCACCCATTCCTTTATTCACTCACTTATTCCTTCGTGACAATGTAGTGGTTAAGGCTATGGACTCAGTATGCCTGGCTCCAAACCCTGCCTCCACTACTAACTGTGTCTCAGTCTCTGGGCTTCTGTGAAATGGGAGTAATAATCGCACTCACGACAGAGAACTGTCAGGATTGAAGGCGCTGAATATATAATTTGTTTGGAACAACACTTGGTACATGATAAGTGCTGTGTGCTAGTTGTAGTCATTCATTTATTCATTCCAGTATCTACTGGGAACCAGGCACTGGGGGATACAATTTTGATGAAGATGACCAAGATAGTGAAATCATTAACATTTTTATAAGCATTGTGAAGGGAATAGGATGCTAAGATAGGGACTGACAAGGGGGGATTTACTCTGGACAGGGAGACCTGCTTATGCTGGGGTCTGAGGAGCATAGGATGTGAGAACTGGAGGAAGAGTGTTGACACCAGAGGGAACAGTATATGTAAAGGCCTTGAGCTGGAGAAGGACCAGCATGGCTGGAGGTCGAGTGGGGTGAGATATGGCCAAAGGGGCAGACAGAGGTCAGCTTGCTTGGGAAGGATTTTATTATGAATGTGTGTGGGTTGGGGTGGTTGGGGGGAGACTTAGGAGCTCTTAAGCAGGGAGTGATGCAATTAGATTAAGGGTTTTAAAACATGACTGTAACTGTTGGGAATGAACTGTGGACACAGGGAGCAGTTGGAAGGCTACTGCAGTGGTCTAGGTGAGAGAAGATGAGGCTTTGCCTGAAGCGATGGCTGTGGGGGTGGAGACTTATGAATGGAGAGAGAGAAGGATGGAGTAAGGGAGGGAGGGATGGATAGGTGGATAGAAAGATGGACAGAGAGAGAGACAGATGGATAGATGAATGAAAGGAGGGATGGATGTGTGGATAGAGGGAGGGAGAGACAGACAGATGGCTGGAGGGAGGGAGGGATCGACAGATAGGTGGATGGAAGGAAGGAGGGATGAATTGATGGAGGGAAGGGGGAATGGAGACCTGATGGAATTGGCAGCACTTGCTGACACATGGGACTTGGGGTGATGATAAGGGAAAAGGGGGAAGCACAGACAACTTCCAGGTTACCAGCTCAAGCAATAGGAGGACAGTGGTATTAGTACCCAAGATGGGGAAGAGTGGGGTGGATGGAGGGTGCATGGAGGTTACTCCCAGCTCTGCGAGAGAGAGGAGAGAGGGAATTATCTCTTTTTGTTCCCCTGGCCCCTGGACCCTTTAATGTCCTCTTTCCAGAGCAGGTTAGTGGCCCATGGGAGGGGGCTGTCACATGCCTCTTCCTGGCCTTGCCCTGGTTCCATCTGATTTGTGATTTCAGAAATGCCAGACTCGCTGGTGGGGCAGGCAGCCTCCTGCATGACTTCCTGCACAGGTGAGTCTCTCTGGAGACCTTATCACACTTCCGGTGAACTCAAGACAGGGCGGGGCAGGGGTGTGGGGAGGCAAAGCTGATCATGGCCAGGTCTAATTAGGGACAACTCCTGAGGGCCTCAGCCACATTCCCAGGGAGACCAGTGGGGAAGAGCAAGACCAGTTCTGCAAAGGTCACCCAGTCGCCAGCATTTAGAGAAGTAAATTGCACACTCAGGTTAAAATGTCCTTAAACCATCCCAGCTCTAAAGCCCTGGGGCTTTCCTTCATACCCTGTGGTCCCCAGGTGGAGTAAAATCTTCAGCCAAGTGATTCTGTTTGCATCTTGGGGTGGAGTAGATGAGAGAAACTGGGGGCAAATTGCTTAGAAGGAAGCATTTTCGGAATGTGAGATATGGTTATATTTTGAGCACAAAGAAATGAACATGAATGTGTTCATTCAATTTCAAAGCTCAGGAGAAGGATGAGCTGTCATAATTAATACTTTAATAGTGTTTTGCAATTGGTCTGTGGTCTAAATAGAAGGTTTGGGAATCACAGACTCTGCTCTCTAGATCTGATCTACCCCAGAGTACCTCCCCAACCTCCCCGCTATCTCCAATGCCTCTAGACTAGCCAGTTCTGCAGCTCTGTGTTCTGTAAAGATCAGGGAACTCTCCCCAACCCACCCCCCTGTCCCTGCTGATGTCCACAAAGGCAGTAGGTGAGGAAGCATCAGACAGCCAAGGTTTGCATCCCAGCTCTGCAACCTTGGGTAAGTTAGTTAACCTCTCTGAGCCTTGGTTTCCAACTCTGTAAGTTGGAGACAATAAGAGTACCCACTTCAAAGTTGTTATGAGGCTTCCAAAAGCTAATGTAAAATAGATCAGTGGTTCTCAACCAGGATGACTGTATCTACCAGGGACATTTTGTAAAGTCTGGGGACATTTTTGCTTGTCCCAACTGAGGTGTGCCACTGGCATCTGGAGGTGCTGTTGAGCATCCTATAATGCACAGAACAGCCCCCACAACAGAATTATTTGGTATCAAAATATTGATACCATGGAGGCTGAGAAATTCTGGAGTGTATAAAGCTCTTAGAAGAAGGCCTAGCACGTGAAACACTAGGTAACGTTTATTAAGCACTCCTTGTTATTATCTTCATTTTCTTCTTCACTCTCTTGGGGTCTGCAGCCTCCCTGAGCTGGGAGCAGGCAGATCACAGGTCAGATGAGAGGGGAAGGTGCCAGGTAGGATGCCTAAGTAGTCCAGGTGGAGCTGAGTCTCAGAAGGTGTCAGATTGTCAAGATGACACCGTGTGCCCTCTCTCTGCCCTCCAGGGTCAGCTGATCCTCACCTCCCCGTGGGCACCAGATACATCTATCACTTTTCCACTAACACCAGCACCAGCTTGCAGGGGGCCCAGGTGGAGGGAAGTGGCCTTGGTCTTCAAGGCTTGGTCTCCCTCGATGTGCTTGGCCCTTGCCAAATGGCCTTACGGGTGAGTACCACTGAGTAACCAGAGGATAACATTGACATGGGGGAGGGCCATGGGGAAGCCATAGCCCCTGAAATCAAATTCAAGGAAGGGCTCTAGAGTAATATGGGAATGTGGCGTCATTTTGGTTGTAGAGGGTGCCAGGGTAGATCCGGTGTGGGGAGGAGTGGGGATTAAAGGAATGAAGGGTATTCCTTGGAGCAGGTATAGCCACAGGATGGGATCAAGCTATGTCCTTGGGAGAATCAGTTCAGTTCAGTTGCTAAGTTGTGTCCAACTCTTTGCAACCCATGGACTGCAGCATGCCAGGCTTCCCTGTCCATCACCAACTCCCGGAGCTTACTCAAACTCATGTCCATTGAGTCGGTGATGCCATCCAACCATCTCATCCTCTGTCGTCCCCTTCTCCTCCTGCCTTCAATCTTTCCCAGCATCAGGTTCTTTTCTAATGAGTTGGTTCTTTGCATCAGGTGGCCAAAGTGTTGGAGCTCCAGCTTCAGCATCAGTCCTTCCAATGAATATTCAGGACTGATTTCCTTTAGGATTGACTGGTTTGACCTCCTTGCAGTCCAAGGGACTCTCAAGAGTCTTCTCCAACACCAGAGTGCAAAAGCATCAATTCTTCGGCGCTCAACTTTCTTTATAGTCCAACTCTCACAACCATACATGACTACTGGAAAAACCATAAATGGAGGGTCACAGTTGGGAAACTGTAGGTCCCAGGGGTGAGCAAAATCAAACCAAATCAAGGCTTTGTAGGCAAAGGAGCAGACTAAGATGGACAGCCCAGACCCAGTTGGGGACTCCAGGTCTGCCCTGGACATCTCTGTACAGGCACACCACAGAGATATTGCAAGTTTGATTCCAGGTCACTGAAATAAAGCGAGTCACACTAATTTTTTGGTTTCCCAGTGCGTATTAAAGTTATGTTTACACTAAATTGTAGTTAAGTGTGCAATAGCACCATGTCTATAAAAAGTACATAATTAAAAATACTTTATTGCTGAAAAAAGCTAATTATCATCTGAGCCTTCAGTGAGTCATAGCAGTAACATTAAAGATCACTGCTCATAGACTATGCTACCAAATATAATAATGAAAAAGTTTGAAATATTGTTAAAACCACTAAAAGGTAACAGACATGAAATGAGCAAATGCTCTTGGAAAAACTGTTTTGATAGACTTGCTCAATTCAAGGTTGCCACAAACATTCAATTTGTAAAAAAAAAAAAAAAAGAAAAACAGAATCTGGGAAGCATAATTGAGTGAAGCACTGTAGAACGAGGTCTGCCTTTACTGGACAGTGGTGGTACTGGGTTAGGTCAAAGTGGAAGTATGAGCTAGGTTCTCTTGGTGGTAGTAGGTTTCTTTTTCATCAAGATTTTCCGGAAGTTCTGCCGTGTTCTTGCAAGTGGAAATGCCTGACTATTCTCTGGTCTCTTTCTGATGACTCTTATGTGTTTCCTGGACAAACCTTCCCACCCTGCATAAATGGCTGTGTAGTTTCCACTGAAGTCTTAACGTCCCATTTGTAAGGTGTTTTTGAACTGACTGGAGTGCTTGCTGATGAGAGTTTCTCAAAACTGCTTTGTTATGTTTTCATGTAGACCACAGGATGGAGTCTTTTGTGAGGTGGCTTTGAGCTGCCTCTGACTTCTTAAACTATCCAAAATGTTGGTTTTGGTCAGAATTGCCACTTTGCTGTCCTTTAATGTCCATCAAAACTGTAGGGGTTGTTTTTTCTATAGGGTCGGTCTTCACAAGGCAAATTGTGTACTGCTGCAATTTTGTTTGTTTGCTTTGTTTTTAGCATTAAAAAAAATGGATACTGTTGAATGTTGGCAAGGGTAGAAAGAACTGGCTCATTTCAAAGACTCGTGGCATAGTGAATTCCCTGGCAGTCCAGTATTTAGAATGCCATGCTTCCACTTCAGGGGGGGCACATGTTTGATCCCTTGTTGGGGAACTAAGATCCCAAAAGCCACGCAGTGTGACCAAAAAAAAAAAAAAAAAAAAAACTGTGCCATAAATGGAAAATTTACAGCCACTCATGAGGCAATCCAATAAGTATATTTTTTGTGGAAAAGGGTGAAAGTGAGTATTCAGGACAATGAATTTTACAGATTGAACACTCCTGTGTAGCTAACCCAGGGATCGAACCCAGGTCTCCCTCATTGCAGGCAGATTCTTTACCAGCTGAGCCACAAGAAAGCCCAAGAATACTGGAGTGGGTAGCCTTTTCCTTCTCCAGGAGATCTTCCCAACCCAGGAATTGAACAGGGGTCTCCTGCATTGCAGGCGGATTCTTTACCAACTGAGCTATCAGGGAAACCCAACTCAGGAGACAATCCAATAAGTATATTTTTGTGGGAAAAGGGTGAAAGTAAGTATTCAGGACCATGAATTTTACAGATTGAACACTCCTGTGTAGCCACCCCCAGATCAAGAAACCCCCATAACCTCCCTCTTTCTCTCTTCCAGTCCCTTCTCCCAAAGGCTCCCCTGAGTTCCAGCACCATGGATTAGTTTTGTCTGTCTTTAAACCTCTCTTTAATGAAATCATACAGGATGTTCTCTTGTGTCCCCGGTTTCTTTTTATTTTTTATTACCATGGTAAAATATACGTAATATAAAATTTACCATTTTAACCATTTCAAGTGTACAATTCAGTAGTGATATGTACACTCCTGTTGTGTAACATTTTCACCACCCTCCACCCCTAGAATGTTTTCATCAGAAGCACTATACCCCTTAAATGATTGTGCTCCTTAAATTACCTATGTATAGTTTGTTTATTGGCCATGCTGGGTCTTGGTTGTTGTGAGTGGGCGTTCTCCAGCTGTGGTGCTTGGTTTCTCATTGCCACGGCTTCTCTCGTTTCCGAGCACGGGCTCTAAGCCACGTGGGCTTCAGTAGTTGCCGCTCTCGGAGTCTAGAGCATGGGCTCTGGGCTCAGTAGTTGTGGCACATGGGCTTAGTTGCTCCACAACACGTGCGATCTTCCCAGACCAGGGATCGAACCGGCGTCCCCTGCGTTGCAAGGTGGATTCACAGTCCCTGGACCACCAGGGAAGCCCAGGATTAGTTACTCTGAAAAAGTGAAATCACGGGGCAATGAAACTAAGTGACACTGTAACGACAGATGCATGTCATCCTACATTTGTCCAAACCCATAGAATGTACGGCACCAAGGAACCCTTATTTTTATTAGGGACTTTGGGTGATAGTTATGCATTAGTACAGGATCATCAGTTGTAGCTACTGTCCCACTCTGGTGGGGGATGTTGATAATGCGGAAGGCTGGGCATATATGGGGTCAGGGAGTACATGGGAAATTTCTGTACCTTCCTCTCAATATTGCTATGAACCTAAAACTGCTCTAAAAATAATAATAATAAAAAGTGAAATCAGTCAGCTTAGGGATGCAGGGTTTTTAAAAAAAATCTGTTTCTGGCTGTTCTAGATCTTTGTTGCTGCCTGGGCTTTTCTTTAGTTGTGACAAGTGAGGGCTACTCTCTAGTTGCGATGTGCAGGCTTCTCAGTGCGGTGGCTTTTCTTGTTGCAAAGCACGGGCTCTAGGGTGCTCTGGCTTCAGTAGTTGCTGCTCCCAGGCTCTAGAGCACAGGCTCCATGGTTGTGGTGGACTGGCTTAGTTGCTCCGTGGCATGTGGAATCTTCCTGACCTAGGGATCAAACCCATGTCTCCTGCATTGGCAGGCAGATTTTTTTAGCACTGAGCCACCAGGGAAGCCTGGGATGCAGGTTTTAGGGGTGATTTTATTTTTCATCTTTAGGGAGTCCATCTTCTTTAGCAATAAATACACACATGTGTGAAACCATGGTGATTTGGGGACATCCAAGTCTTTTATTCATGATGACAAAGCATTTTTTGTTTGGTTTGCAATCCTAGCTTATTTTTGTTTATACTATGTAGCCATATGAATCTCTCACTCAAACCTCCAGGGCCTTTTGGGGAAAAATGAGAAACTAATGGGGCTTTCCCGGTAGCTCAGCTGGTAAAGAATCTGCATGCAATGCAGGACACACAAGTTCGAGCCCTGGGTCGGGAACATTCCCTGGAGAAAGGGATAGGCTACCCACTCCAGTGTTCTTGGGCTTCCCTGGTGGCTCAGCTGGTAAAGAATCTGCCTGCAATGGGGAAGTAGCTAATGAGAACTCTCTGTACAGTGAGTGGGGAGCAGAGGGGCCTAACTGTTTAAATTATTTACCCTGGAGATATTCAACATCTACCACCTGACATTAGAACCTTCTGCTCAAGGGGCAGATCTCCCTGCCTACCCCTCCCTCACCAGCATGAATCACGAGGGGGCCCAGAACTGCTTTAGGTGGGGGAGGGGGTGCTGGTGTGGTCCTGGAATATCCCAGGAGAGGTCACCAGCTGAGTGCATCCTGCTTCAGCTCCAGCATTTCCAGCTGACATCCATCCTGGGGTCCAAGGTGGAAGTTCTGAAGGAGTCAGAGAGTTTGAGGTAAGACGCTGGGCCTTGCTCCCCATGGGGCTGGATATGTGAGCCCTGCTCCCTTTTCCATTGGCCACTGGCACTGGGTGCACCAGATTGTATTGAAAAAATCCAATTAGGGTAACCCCCTTACAGCCGAAAGAGGCCATTTTGGATTGAAGTTCAAAGAGGATTCCACCTTTGTTTTGACCTTGTAAACACCCAGACCGTTGATGAGGACCACTGGGGGTTGTTGTGATGTGGGAGCCTTGAGTGGCTCCAAAGAGCTTCAGATGGCCTTCCCTTATCTGGAGGAAGGAACTCTCGCCCCATATTTTCCTGGCTGTCACTCCCAGCATGTCCAGATTTTATGTCTGCCCAGCACCCTCTGGGCTTCATCCTTAAGAACATTCTGGAAGACACTGGGCACCCATTGAGGCCTGCCCTTCTCCTCCTCCCGTCTGCTGAGATGGGGGGTTTTCCTGGAGACCCATAGCTTCTTTCTCCCTTCCCAAGCCAAGCTCCCCTTGGTGACCCAGTCAAGCCTGGAATTCTCCCTCAGCGTGTTTCCCAGGGCCTCCTGACAGTGGCTTCCTGGCCACAAAGCTCAGTCCAGCCGCCAGTCTGAAGACAAGGCCATCTCCGCAGATTCCTCTTCCTTTTTGATTGCAAATTCATTTGTTAAAAAAAAATAATAAAGCCTTTGTGCAGGGATGGGGGAGCTGCCAGGGGCAAATGGATCCCCACTGAAAAGCTTAGGGGGTTCCTCTCCGAGGGGGCAGCCAGGGCTATTGTCCCTGGGGAGTCTCATCAGAAATGCTAAGTCAGTGTGCAGGGCTGTCAGCTCCAGGATAGACCAAACTGATGCTATTTATTCCAGAAGGGGCGGGCGCCATTAGCATTTGTCTAGCTTGAGGCCTGAGACCCTGGGGGCTGCCATGCTTGGGGCGGGGGCAGACTCTACGTGGAGCTGGAGAGGGGGCAGTGACCTCCCCGGGGAAGTTCAGTAGAGACACTTGTATCCCCCAAGGTTCTGCTTGCTGGCTTGCCGGTTGGGTTTGGGGCTTTGCCAATTTCCTGTTCATCATAGGGAACCTCTCTCTTCAACACCCCCCACAAAGGGAGTACTCCTCTAGCCCTCGCCCCCAACCTGCCCTATCCTCTCCCTCACCAGGCCGTACCAGACACAGGCTCCTGGTCTGTGTCAGGTGAGGGGCGACGGGAAGAGCTCTGGGCTGATTTCTGGACCCAGCTCCTCCCAGACTTGCTGCGTGACCCTCTCCAGTCGCTCTCCCTCTCTGGGCCTTGTTTCCTCTTTTCAGTAGCGCTGGAGCCTAAGTCACTTCTGCCATGGTCTGTGTGCGGGTTGGAAAAGAATTTTCAGACACCAGGCAGAATGAGGAGAATAAAGTTTAGTACAGTGGGAGACTCTGATGGAACAGCAGGCAGGCTCAAGGGAGAGCCGAACCCTTTTGCAGGCTAGCAGTGCTTTTTTAGGGCCTGAAGACAGAAAATTCCTACTGGAAGGGTGGCATTATGTGATTGATTAGGATGCTATAGCGTGGGTATTTTAGCTAATGGGGGGGGTCAGGGTTAGATCTGGAGGCTCATGGCAACAGTTGCTATGGGGGTTGGTCAGTTTCAGAGATTTTTATCCTGTGACCTTGGTGCAGGGCTCCACAACTTCCAGCTCAGGGTGTCTGAGACCTGTGACTCTGGAACCATCCTGCCTGGGTTCGAATCCCAGCTGTGCCCCTGAACAAGTCACCTTACCGCTCCAAGCCTCAGGTTCCCTCCTATAACGTGAGCGCGCTGGGAAAATGAGAAGTTTTGCAATGCAGGACTCTCTGGGAAGCTCAGCTTTTTCTTTTTCTTTTTCTTTTTCTTTTTTCAGGCTGGGTTCACCCATTTTATTGAGGTGGCAACAAGGCTGGGAGTAGCTTCAAGCATAGACTTGGCTGTCTTGTGTGGTTTAGTTGAGATCGTGCTGGAGAGTGGAGCTGAGTTAGGAGGCCAGGCCACTTGAGCGGGGGGCGGGGGGGGGGTAGCTGGATGCTTCCCACGGGACTGGCCTATGGGAGGGGCCCACACTGGAGGGGCAAGGTTGCAGAAGCAGAGAAGAGGTGGCCTGGGGCCCTAGATGGGCCCCCGTGACGCCCACTCCCTCGCAGCGCTGTCCTGGGCCGCGCGCCGCTGCACTTCGTCCTGCAAGCGGGGCGCGTGGTCCGCCTGTGTCCCCGCCGCGGTGAGCCGCGCTGGGCGCTGAACGTGAAGCGGGCGGTGCTGAGCCTCCTGCAGGGTCATCCGGATGCCCGCGACCCCCAGACTGTGGAGGAGGTGAGTTCCGAGCCTTGGCGGTGGTGGGGGGCGGGGGTGGGGATGGGGGTTGGTGGGTGATGGAGTGACGGGGAGCAGGGCACTGACTGGGTCCCGCTCGCCCAGGTGGACATCCTGGGCCGGTGTCCCACCACGTACCAGCAACTCGGGAGCAGGCTGCACAAGACCAAGTACCTGGGGCGGTGCTCCCTGCGCAGGGTGCGCGCCTCCCTGCGCTCGCAGGCCCTGCCCGCCACGGAGGAGGTGAGAGCGGGGCTCGCCCCCACCCCGTCCTCCCTTCTTGGCCCCACTCCCTGTTCTCTTCTCCTCCCTCCCAGGCTCTGTCCTTCCCCTCCCCCACTTCCTCATCTCTCATCCTCCTCTCTCCCCACCCCCTGACTCTCCCTCGGCTTCCCTTTCCCTCTCCTCCTCTCTCCTCCATGGGTCCCTGCAGATGAAAGTGTTGTGTAAACAGTGGGCATCTATATAAGGATAGGAGGCGGTCGCTGTTAACATGATTAATAAAGATTAATAGAGTCTCAGCATCTAGAAGCACCTGCAGGACTGCAGGCAGTGGCGTTCTTTTTCCAACTGAGGCTTTATCCTTCCTCCCCCGGTGGCCCCCCCCCCTCTTTCTTGCTTCTCTTGGTCTCCCACCTCTGTCTATGGGGAGGGGGATCCTGAAGCTCCAAGGTAGTCCCCAGTGGGCTCCCCCCAGTCTTGGCTCTTGCTGCCGATTTGGGGATTCTGGGGGGTTCCCTCACTACCAAGGCCTGGCCTGAGCCTCTGCCTCTTCCCCACATGGTCCAGCAGTCCGGCCTGGCCTCCCGCCTGACCTGCGTCCAGAGTTTGCAGGCTGGTGTGCTGCGGGAGGCCTCCTGCACACAGCTGGACACCGTGGGGCCCCTTGCCAAGGAGGCAAGTGCTGCGCTGATGTGGACCCTTTCCTCCCTTTCCTTGCTGCAGGAGGTACCCCGGGACCCGGCTGTCACAGGTGAATGGGGGTAGGGGTTGGGGGGGACCCTTAGGTGAGCCTCCCAGTCTCCTCTGACCAGAGGGGCTCCAGCAAGCAGAGGCTCCACTGCTCTGTCCCTGTCTGGACGCCCTTGAACACCTTCTGAAACTGGCCATTGTCAGAGTTGGCCTCTTTTTCTAGAAGTTTCTGTTGGCTCCCATGGCTCAGGCTTGGTCTTGGCCTCCTCTCTGGGTCATTCTCAGTGGAGATGGAATCTTCGGGTTCCCAACTTTTGTGGGAGACTCCACCTTACACCTGATGACTCTTCGACCTGACCATTTTGGGGGGAGCTGACTCAGATTTCCTGATTTTCTGGAAAGTTCCTGCCAACATAGAGCATCCCCTGGAGCATGTTTCCCTTCTAGGATTTTGTACAGAAAGAAACAACGCAAGGCATGCATCTGAGGGAAAGAGATATATATTTTTTCCACTGTGAAAAAAAGGGCTGTCTCCCTGAATCAGGAAACAAGGATGGTTAATTCTTCCTGCTGACAGTTTGGAAGGATTTATTGTGGGCCAGTATCTGTGCTGAGTGCTTTATGTGGATTATTTAATTTAATTCTCATCATGACCCCATTAGGAAGTTACTGTTGTTTTTAGTTATATTTTTTTCACTGAAGGAAACTGTGTCCAAGAGGTAAAAATGACTTGTCTGAAGTCACAGAGCTAATGAGAGGCAGAGCTGGAACTTGGACTTTGAGGTCTTTTCCACAGCCCTGGTGGATAATCAGGTTTGTCTCAGAGAACAGACTCGCTGCCTGCACCACCGCAGGGAGAACCCAGCAGATGGGGACTGAAGCCCTGGGTCTTCCCAGCATTCTGTTTGGTTCCATGGAGCACAGGCTTAGATCCTAGGCTGACCTGCCCCCCGAGGCTTCCCTCAAGCATGATACTGGCCATGACTGGGGCATCTAGTTTCAGGACCTGCCTGGTGGTTGCCCGTTGAGTTGAATGAGCTTTTCATCCTTTTTTTTTTCTTTAAACAGGTGTAATTGAGATTAATTCACATACTGTGTAGTTCATGCATTTACAGTGAATAATTCAGTGGCTTCTAAGAGAGTCAGAGTTGTCCATCCATCATCAGAATCAACTTTATGACATTTTCGTCACCCCAGAAGAAACTTTGCACCCATTGGCCATCACCTCCTGTTCCCCCCATTCCTGGCAACCATTAATCTACTTTCTACCTCTAGATTTTTCCATTCTGGACAGTTTGTATAAATATGAGATAGGATGTGACCTTTTATAACTGGCTTCTTTCACTTCCCATAGGTCTATCCTATGAGATGAACCTACCCTCCCAAGGTTCATCCGTGTTGTAGCATGTGTCACAGTTTCATTTCTTTCTCTTGCTGAATAATCTTCCATTCCAGGAGGAGTTTTCCATGTTTCCTCTGGCAATCCTCAGAGGGTTTTGGGGTCACCTTATTTGGCCCATCCCTTACTGATGGGTGCATGGACTGTTTCCCACTTTTGCTGTCAGCGGTAACGCTGGCATGATTTTCTTGTGAGTGTTCCCCTGCCCTGTTGCCAGAAACATACTGCAGGAAGCCTTGGCAGGGTGTGGGAGTGGCTCCCAGGGGTCCTTCCACTCACTGACATTTCTCCCCATGTGGTCATCCCTGCTAAGAACTTCCCACCCCAGATTCAGATGGTGGAGACTTAACCCCGAGCAGCTTGTTGTACGAATGGGAGGAGACCTCGTCCCAAGTTACGGTGGCCACAGGGGCTGCATCAGTGAGGAAGCTGTGCCTGGCTCGGGCCACAAGCTTTGAGGTAAGTGGCTTCTCCAGCCCCAGGCCAGGGTCTGCCTGGGGCCTGGGGCCCTTGGACACCCTCCTCTTCCTACCAGATCCTTTAAGGTCTACTTGGTAGAATATTCAATATTAGAGATGCTGTGTACTGTTGGGCAGGTTATGCACTGCACAACTCTGCCTGGTTGTGAAAGCAAAAGGAAGAAATCTAGCTGGTGTGTGCAAAACTTGACCTAGTGCTGATTGGATAGGAGCCTAGAGGAGGCCTTCTTCTCGTTGGTCTGTCTGTGGGTATGTGGTCCTTTTGGGCCCCCAGACTAACCTTCTGGACCTGGCCTGTCCTAGAGATCTCTCAGGACACACAGACACACCCCATACATGCACAATCTGGAGGAAGAAATGGCAACCCCCTCCAGTATTCTTGCCGGATAATCCCATGGACAGAAGAGCCTGGTGGGTTATAGTCCATGGGCTTGCAAAAGAATCAGACTGACATAGTGACTAAACAACAAGAAACACACACACAAGAATATATTGAGACTTCCCTGGCAGTCCAGTGGTTTCATTGCACTTTCATTGCTGAGGACCTGAATTCGATCCCTGTTTGGGGAACTAAGATTCCACAAGCTGCTTGGC
This sequence comes from Giraffa tippelskirchi, assembly GCF_054371585.1. Classification (NCBI taxonomy): domain Eukaryota; kingdom Metazoa; phylum Chordata; class Mammalia; order Artiodactyla; family Giraffidae; genus Giraffa; species Giraffa tippelskirchi. The sequence continues at coordinate 31,207,743 of NC_137287.1, forward strand.
AGCCAAAAAAATGGAATATATTGAATTTGTATAAAATACATTGAACATGTAGTCAGTAAATATAGACTATATGTATATATCAAAGACTCACAGATGTACACACACACTGTACATTTTGCGTGTACGTAGCAGAGACACACTTGCAGCGGGTTCTTCACTGTTTTGGGGACCGGGAGCCAAGGCCCCAGCTCATTGCTCTCTGGAATCCCTGACCTGGGGGGCTTTGTGGGGGTCAGAGAAGAGTCAGAGAGCAGCCCAAAGGAAAGGGTCCTCAGCCCCATGAGGTGGTGCTCCAAGCCTCTGGCCAGTGGGTGACAGAGCTGGCTGTTCGCCCAGGCACCCTGGCCCCCGTGGCAGGGATTCTCACTCTGGCACTCCTGACCCCTTGGGGCACCCTGTGCACTGTCGGATGTTTAGCCGCCTCCTTGACCTCTACCCACCAGTGTCAGCATCTCCTCCATCCCTGTCACGATAATCCTGTGTCTCCACGTGTTACCTGAGTTCCCTGGGGAGCACGCTCACTCCCACTGAGAACCACTGCTCTGCCTCCTGTGTTCCAACCTGCCTCCTTCCATCTGGCCTCCAGAGCACCACCCCTGGCCAGGCATTTCCCCAGCAGAGGCAGCTCAGGGCCAGGCATGTCATGGGCCTGTCTCCCCTCCTGCAGACTGGCAGTGCTGGCCCCAGAGGGCGTGGGGCGGCTGTCCTGTCTTTACAGCGCTAACAAGGAAGCAAATTGTTCCCACCAGGGAGGTCCCCTGGGCTGGGGTGAATTGCTAAGGACTTTGTTCCTGAAAATAGCTTTTTGGGGATGCCTCAGTGCACATCACGCAGTGCTTCGCATCCCTCTTCCCAGGAGAGGGCCCATCGGTTACCAGGGGGATGGCCGCATGGGCTTCGGCTGGGAATGCCTTCGCCCCACCCCATTGTTGGTGGGCAGGAGACAAGATGGGTTTTTCAGTTTGGAAACAAAACCAGGACTTGGGACTCAATAGAGAGCAAATTCCCCAGCCTGACCCTCTGCAGAGAGGCCCCGGGGTTTCGATGTGGGGGGGGCAGCGGCCTGGGGTGGCCAAGAGCCTGGTGGAGTGAAGGAGAGGATGGGGAGAGAAGCTGGGCGGGCCAGTGCCCCCCGCACCCCCAGGCTGCTGGGGAGGACGCCTGAGGAGGGCACAGCTCCTGACCAGCTCTATTCTGAGCACCGACATCACAGACATTGATTCAACACCGACTGTGTGCAGCCCGGTGTGGATGGTGGCGTGCCAGGCTGGCTTGTACTGACTTGCCAGAGCTGATGGTTAGCCTCTAGAAATCCTGCAGGTTGGTTGTTAAGCAGACATTACCAAAGATGAAGTTATACTCTAATGAGAACCTACTGTATAGCACTGTATAGCTCTGTGGTGACCTAGACAGGTGCTGGAGCTAACTCGCTTCAGTTGTGTCTGACTCTTTGTGACCCCACAGACTATAGCCCGCCAGGCTCCTCTATCCATAGGATTCTCCAGGCAAGAATACTGGAGCGGGTTGCCATGCCCTCCTCCAGGGGATCCTCCCCACCCGGGGACCGAACCCATGTCTCTTACGTCTCCTGCATTGGTAGGCAGGTTCTTTACCACTGGCGCCACCTGTTAACTGAAATGGGAGGGAAATCTAAAAAAAGAGGGGATATATGTACATGAAAGGCTGATTCACTTTGCAGTAGAAACTGAAAAACTGACACAGCAGTGTAAGGCAACTATGTGTGCTTAGTCGCTCAGTCGTGTCTGACTCTTTGCGACCCTCATAAACTGTAGCCCACCAGGCTCCTCCGTCCATGGGGATTCTCCAGGCAAGAATCCTGGAGGGGATTGCCATGCCCTCCTCCAGGGGAATCTTCCCAACCCAGGGATTGAACCCAGGTCTCCTGCATTGCAGGTGGATTCTTTACCCTCTGAACCACCAGGGAAGCAACAATACTCCAATTAAACAAAAGATTGTTATACCAATTTACAGTGAAAATGAATCATATGCAAAACAAAGGTGATGAGTACTCAAAATCATCACCCGCTAGTTATTTTACTACGTTTTTATCTTTGCCCTGGTGGTTATTGGCATCCACTGTAGGATAGAAATATGGCACAATGGCTTGCTTCTGTGCAGTGATTCCCACATCTGTATTCAGTGATGGCACCTGGGCTGCTGGTAATGGGCCACAGTGGGAGTATTTATACCACGGAAACTGTCAATCAGGGCTTTTTATCTCCCCTCTCCAGGGCCTTGAGTATAGGATGCTGGTTAAGAGGGTGGGTTCAAGTCTCAGCTCTGCCACTTAGTAGCCCTGTGGCCACTGGCACTTGACTTGTGTGCTCTGTTAAGTGAGGAGAGTGATGGCCCCTCGTAGAGTCAATCAAGGTCAAATGAATTGGTGTCTATAAAGTGCCTGGAACAGTGCCTGGCCCACAGTGGAGGCTCCACACAAGGCAACCATTGTTGTTATTACTGTTGTGCATTGATGTTGTTGAGAAGGGCACGGCAACCCACTCCAGCATTCTTGCCTGGAGAATCCCATGGACAGAGAAGCCTGGCGGGCTACAGTCCATAGAGTTGCAAAGAGTCAGACATGACTGAAGTGACTTAGCGCATGCACATGCGTGCACGTGCACACACACACGTCACACATGTCACACAGTCTGGATGTTGCCCAGACCCTGGGGGCAGACACTCTGATGGGAGGGCTGGCCCGTGAGGCCTGTTTCCCATTTGCATCCAGCTGAAGTCAAGCTGTGTGCACAGGACTCAGTCCCAGCCGCTCGGAGCAGAGGAGGCCTGAGTGACGCAAGCCCGTCCCTGCAGCCATGGACTCCTGGCCGGGTGGGGTCAGGGTTCCCTCTTGGCCTTGACCAAACCCAGCAGGAAGCCAGGAACCTCATCACTCTTGCTGTGGCTTGGGGTTTGGGCTGAGGCAACAAATCTGAGGCTGAGGGGGCACTGAGGAGGGAAGGCAGGATGTGGGGCCAGCGTCCCGAAGCCACTATCTCCTGAAACGCGAGAAGTGTGGGCTCTGAATAGAGCCCTTTATTTCCTCGAGTGTTTGGAGACCTGGTGACTTGTGCTGGTCAGACCTGTAGACAAGGGGCAAAGCTGCAAACCCCTGCCAATTAGCTGTCACTGTTCATAATTCTGAAAAACGTTCACATAGTTTTTTAGTTGGAAATATCAGAAACTTTGTGAAATATGGTTCAGTTCAGTTCAGTCGCTCAGTCGTGTTCGACTCTTTGTGACCCCATGAATCACAGCACGCCAGGCCTCCCTGTCCATCACCAACTCCCGGAGTCTACCCAAACTCATGTCCGTCGAGTCGGTGATGCCATCCAACCATCTCATCCTCTGTCGTCCCCTTCTCCTCCTGCCCCCAATCCTACCCAGCATCAGGGTCTTTTCCAATGAGTCAGCTCTTCGCATGAGGTGGCCAAAGTATTGACGTTTCAGCTTCAATATCAGTCCTTCCAATGAACACCCAGGATTGATCTCTTTTAGGATGGATTGATTGGATCTCCTTGCAGTCCAAGGGACTCTCAAGAGTCTTCTCCAACACCACAGTTCAAAAGCATCAATTCTGCGGTGCTCAGCTTTCTTCACCATCCAACTCTCACATCCATACATGACCACTGGAAAAACCATAGCCTTGACTAGACGGACTTTTGTTGGCAAAGTAATGTCTCTGCTTTTCAATATGCTATCTAGGTTGGTCATAACCTTCCTTCCAAGGAGTAAGCGTCTTTTAATTTCATGGCTGCAATCACCATCAGCAGTGATTTTGGAGCCCCCAAAAATAAAGTCTGACACTGTTTCCACTGTTTCCCCATCTATTTCCCGTGAAGTGATGGGACCAGATGCCATGATCTTAGTTTTCTGAACGCTGAGCTTGAAGCCAACTTTTTCACTCTCCTCTTTCACCTTCATCAAGAGGCTCTTTAGTTCTTCTTCACTTTCTGCCATAAGGGTGGTGTCATCCGCATATCTGAGGTTATTGATATTTCTCCCAGCAATCTTGATTCCAGCTTGTGTTTCTTCCAGCCCAGCATTTCTCATGATGTACTCTGCATATAAGTTAAATAATCAGGGTGACAATATACAGCCTTGACGTACTCCTTTTCCTATTTGGAACCAGTCTGTTGTTCCATGTCCAGTTCTAACTGTTGCTTCCTGACCTGCATACAGGTTTCTCAAGAGACAGGTCAGATGGTCTGGTATTCCCATCTCTTTCAGAATTCTCCACAGTTTATTGTGATCCACACAGTCAAAGGCTTTGGCATAGTCAATAAAGCAGAAATAGATGTTTTTCTGGAACTCTCTTGCTTTTTCGATGATCCAGCGGATATTGGCAATTTGATCTCTGGTTCCTCTGCCTTTTCTTTCTTTTTTTTTTTTTAATAAATTTATTTATTTTAGTTGGGGGCTACCCTCTGCCTTTTCTAAAACCAGCTTGAACATCTGGAATGCTGAAGCCTGGCTTGGAGAATTTTGAGCATTACTTGACTAGCATGTGAGATGAGTGCAATTGTGCGGTAGTTTGAGCATTCTTTGGCATTGCCTTTCTTTGGGATTGGAACGAAAACTGACCTTTTCCAGTCCTGTGGCCACTGCTGAGTTTTCCAAATTTGCTGGCATATCGAGTGCAGCACTTTCACAGCATCATCTTTCAGGATTTGAAATAGCTCAAATTCCATAGCTGGAATTCCATCTCCTCCACTAGCTTTGTTCATAGTGATGCTTTCTAAGGCCCACTTGACTTCACATTCCAGGATGTCTGGCTGTAGGTGAGTGATCACACCATCGTGACTGTCTGGGTCATGAAGATCTTTTTTGTACAGTTCTTCTGTGTATTCTGGCCACCTCTTCTTAATAGCTTCTGCTTCTGTTAGGTCCATACCATTTCTGTCCTTTATTGAGCCTATCTTTGCATGAAATGTTCCTTTGGTATCTCTAGTTTTCTTGAAGAGATTTCTAGTCTTTCCCAATCTGTTGTTTTCCTCTATTTCTTTGCATTGATCACTGAGGAAGGCTTTCTTATCTCTCCTTGCTATTCTTTGGAACTCTGCATTCAGATGGGAATATCTTTCCTTTTCTCCTTTGCTTTTCGCTTCTCTTCTCTTCCCAGCTATCTGTAAGCTATCTGCATATGTAAGCTATCTGTATATGTGAAATATGGTAGGACTTGTTATAATAATTACGATCATTGTAACATGTTGTTTAGTCGCTCAGTTGTGTCTGACTCTTTTGCGACCCCATTGACTGTATCCCGTCAGGCACCTCTGTCCATGGGATTGCCCAGGCAGGAATACTGGAGTGCGTCGTTATATCCTTCTCCAGGGGATCTTCCTGACGCAGAGATCGAAACCCTGTCTCCTGCAAGTCTCCTGCATTGCAGGTGGATTCTTTCCTACTCAGTCACTGGGCTTTTATTAGAGCATAAAGCCCATGAATACAGATGCCATCTCTCCTTTTCACCCCCATGTCCCTGGCCCTAAAGTATGCCTGGGACATAGTAGGTGCCCAATAAATGCTTGTTAAACTAAAGAATAAAAATGGGCCAGGCTGTATGCCAGGAGCTTGGGATTCAGTGGAAAGAAGCCCAGATGAGCAGCCTTATCTCTTTGGGTCTGTGAAGCTACTGGGAGATATTGGAGTTCCCACCTTCTTTGCAGCCATGTCGATGGCTCAACTGGTAAAGAATCTGCCAGCAATGCAGGAGACACAGGTTCAATCCCTGTGTCGGGAAGATCCCCTGGAGAAGGAAATGGCAGTCACTCCAGTATTCTTGCCTGGAAAATCCCATGGACAGAGGAACCTGGGGGCTATAGTCCATGGGGTGGCAAAGAGTCGGACACAACTGAGCGACTAAGCACTTTTGGAGATGGGGGGATGGATGAGGTGACCACTGGGGTTCTAGTCTCTCATGCTGCCCCTTCTGATTTCCAGGCCACAGAACTGTTCCTGACGCTGGTGTCCGAGCTCCGAGGCCTCTCTGCGGATGAGCTCATGAAACTCTGGGGACTTTCTTTTAAATGCCGAGACAACTGGTAAGGGCCTCTCCCTGAATTGGGGGCTGGGCCAGGAGTTGGCCGAGGGTCCTGGTGGGGCTGGATAATCTTGCTGCTGTCCTAGGTCCCCGTCGAGAGATGGATGGTGACATTTCAGTTCATCCCTGTGATATGTTATCTCATCCTGACTTGTCCTTCAGTCTGGGGATGTCTGCCAAGAAGACGATTAAGTGGGGAGCTTGGAGGTTCCCACGGGGGCTGGAGACTGGAGGCTGGGGAACCTGGAGGTTTCAGGGCCTGGCGGGATAAAGACAGGCATTGTTCCCTCCCCACACAGGGTCCCTCTGGCAGGGAGCTGGAATTAGCATTCCAATGCGCCTTGGGTTCCCTTCTGCTGGGAGTGGGGGATGCTGGGCAGGGCTGGGATCCACCCCCACACCCTGCTGGTATGGGGTCAGCAAGGGGTGTAGAGAGACGCCAAGGGTGGAGGGGAACTTCTGAGGTCCTACCTCCCGGGCAGAGGGATGTAGGGGGTCGAGGGGGGAAACTTGCAGCTCCTTTCCCAAGCTCAGCCATCGAGATCCAGATTTCAGGTCTGTGAGCTTTTCAAAGGCTCTCAGATCTTGAGACCTGAAAAAAATTTCATTGACTCAGAAATAAGAAAGAAAGCCCCCGCCACCCACCGTATCAACATGGTTGTTTAGTTGCTAAGTTGCGTCCGATTCTTTGCGACCCCATCGTAGCCCACCAGGCTTCTTTGTCCGTGGGATTTCCCAGGCAAGAATGCTGGAGTGGGTTGCCATTTCTTTGTCCAGGAGGTCTTCCCAACCCAGGGATTGAACCTGCATCTCCTGCATTACAGGCGGATTCTTACCACTGTGCCACCAGTGTGTTAGTCGCTCAGTCATGTCTGACTCTCTCTGACCCCATGGACTGTAGCCCACCAGGCTCCTCTGTCCATGGGGATTCTCCAGGCAAAAATACTGGAGTGGGTAGCCATTCCCTTCTCCAGGGGATCTTCCAAACCCAGGGATCAAACTCAGGTCTCCTGCATTGCAGGCAGATTCTTCACAGTCTGAGCCACCAGGGAAACCCATGAATCAACATTATCACATATCTATTGGAACGACTACCAAACTTAATAGCTAATAACGCACAGATACCTTCCAAGCCTTTTATCTGTATTCACTCGTTTAATCCTCACAATGACCCCATGAAGTAGGTGGTTTTATTCCTATGTAATAGTTGTAGAAGGAAACCAAGGCACAGAGCGGTTAGGAAACTTGCCCAGAGTCACACAGCAGAGTTTAGATTTGAACCCAGGTGGTCTGTGCTTATCCATCAAATTCTTAGGGTCTTAAATATAAGTGGTATTTGACTTGGGCACATTTTAGCTGTCTTTGGTGTAGGGAGGGGCCTCTGAGTCTCCATGTGGAGCTCCCTGTTCCCCTGGTGACTCACCCTACTTGTCACTCGGGATATTCCCATAAGTCCCTGTGTCTCGCCTGTCTACCTAGATGTTGGGAGTCAGGGAGGTGGGGAGACCATCCCCAAATCTAGAAGTTTCCAAGAGGACTGATACACTTGAGAGATTTCTCTTGCCCTCACCTCCTCCTCCATTTCTGCACAGAGCTTGGTTTTCCTAGGGCCAAATCTATAAGGGGAAGAGAGGAAATACAAGGGCAAGAGATGGGAAGGGCAGGTGGGATATCTCCAGATGAAGAGGCTTGGGTTCCTGAGGCCTCATGGTCATCTTGGAGCTGGCCCAGTCATCAGCATTCCCATTTTATAGATGAATAAATTGAGGCCAGAGACTGTTTATGAGCAGATGGTGTGTGCAAGTCGAGGGTGGGTGGGATGCCTGGCCCTCTGTGGCCATGGATGTTACTCATCAGGGTTGATAAGGTGGAGGGTCCAATCCACCCCACCCTGTGTGCCCTGCTGCCTGTGTGACCCCAGCCCTGGGGGCCTCCTGTTCCTATTATAATTGAGGCACCCACCCCCGTTAAGCCATCATCTCCCCATTTAGACTCATCACTGTGCAAAGAAAGGTTCAAAACCTTTCCTGAACATCCCAACCTTTCTGTAATTTCAAAAAAAGAAAAAGGAGAGATTGTGATGTTGGGCTTAGAGCATTAGAGGTTTAATGAGGGGCTTCTGTTTAATGCGGGGCCACCTGCCAGTTGTTGACTCCTGTTCTACGCAAGGGATTCTTATCCTACCAAGGGGAGTGTGGTTGGTTTTGGGAGAGCAGTGGGCAGAGACTCACATCGCCCCAAACTGCTGTGTCTCCAGAGTGGGCAGAATTGCCAGGGTTTAGACTGGGCTTCCTTGGCAGGTCAGATGGTAAAGAATCTACCTGCAATGCAGGAGATTCCAGTTCAACCCTCAGGTTGCGAAGAGCCCCTGGAGGAGGTGAATGGCAACCCACTCCAGTGTTCTTGCCTGGAGAATGCCATGGACAGAGGAGCCCGGTGGGCTACAGTCCGTGGGGCTGCAAAGGGTCAGATACGACTGACTGACTAACTTTCAGATGGGGCTGCTGGTGTCTCCGGGGCCCTAAGAGCATAGGATCCCGGCCAGGCTGCCTGGGTCTGTCTCATCCTCTTTCTGGGTGTGTGAGCATGGACACATCCCTGCCTTACGTCTCTGAGCCTCTGATTGCTCCCAGATGACCGGAGGCTACGTGAGATAGGAGTCCTGGAGGGCGCCTGGGCATGTAGGCTGCCATCGTGATGTTCCCTGGGCCTCTCTCCATGTCAGGCAGCCGCTGGTGGATGCCCTGCCCTCCTGTGGCACCGAGGCCTGCGTGGGCCTCATGGCAGAGCTCATCGTGTCTGGGGAGGTGGAGGCAGATGAGACAGAGGCGTGGCTCTGGTCGCTGGCCTTCATCCCGGAGCCCACAGATGCTATGGTCCACGCGCTGCTGGTGAGCCTTGTGCCCTGCCCCCACCCATGTGGTCCCTTCCCTGCTCCGCTGCTGATTGGACGCAGCAGGAAGGGACGGGGGACCTGCTGTCCTCCAGGCTTTGTGCCTCTGCCTGGTGGGGCCAGTGGAGGCAGATCAGAGGAGCCTGGGTTTGAGTCTCAACAATGTCCCTGCCAGCTGCGTGATCCTGGGCAAGTGACTTGACCTATCTGAGCCGGTTTTCTGATCTGTAAGATAGAACTCGAACAGTACTTGCCTCTTGAGCTTGTGGTGAGAAATGAGATGCTGAATGTAAAGCACTTCTCTGGATGCCTCTTGGGGAGACCCAGCAGTTTAGAGCTGCTATTGTTCTTGTAATCAAGCGTATTTAATGAGTATCAGGATTAGGAAAGCATGTGAAACTAGGCTAGCAGTTTTTAACAACACAAGGAGGTCCTATTTAACCCCCATGATGCCTCTATGAAGTAGGTGCTCTTATCCCTCCCATTTTACAGATGAGGAAACTGAGGCCCAAGGAGGCTGGGCAGCTGGCCTAGGTGATGCAGCTGCTGTGCCTTTTTCTTGGACTATAGGGTGTGTCCTCATTTGCCTGGGGGCGTGTCCTCACTCATTTGGGGGGCGTGTCCTCACCCACCGGTGGGCGGGCTCACTTGTCACTCCTCACTCTGCCCACCCAGATTGGCAGTGGGCCAGAATTCAGAGGTCACCAGTGGGGAGTGTATGGGAGACCCCTGGGCTGGCTGATGGGGTGTTCTCCAGCAGGATCTCTCAGTCCCTCATGCTGGTCAGACTCTTGACTAACCGTCCAGGTGGAGTGTAGGGAGCACGCACCCCTGTCCCCCAGCCCCTGATGCCAGCGTTTACAGTGGGCCCAGTCCATGCAGGCTGTGTAGTTGGCTCTGTTCAACAGAGAACTGAGTGCTGAGTCAGAGCCGGGCCAGGCCTGGGCCCAGGGGGTACTGCTCACAGCCTAACAGGTGACACGCTGGCCACACAGACATCAGTGCCCTGCAGGGCCCGTGGGGGCTCAGCCAGTGCTGGGCGGGGTTGGGCTTCCCCTTCTTTCCTTTCACTCTCCCCTTTGTTTGCTCAGCATAAGTGCAGAAGTGTGGGGCGTGGGGGGCTAAAGCGCAGACTCTGGTGCTCGATTCCACCTCCCACCCTGCTTTAGAACCCAGCCTAGTCCCTTACCAGCACCACCTCAGGCAAGGCGCTTTCTCTGCCTTGGGATGGTGCGGACTGATAGTCGTTATGATGTGGGCTAAGTGTTATGTACACACTGGTGTCACGGCCATGACCTCTTGCCAGGGACACACAAGGAACAGAGCAGATGGGTCCCTGGGCTGTTAGAGTCCAGGCTCTTCCCTCGCCTGTCTCCTGCTGGTTCTCATCCTGCTATACCAGAGCCCGTGCCTCTCTGGACTGTATTTGTTCTCTCATCCCATCACAAGCACGCACTGCCCCCCAGTTATGGCAACTTATGCTGTCTCCAGACTCCCCAAATGTCCCCTGTCCCCTGTTAGCCTGAGATACTGTTGTCCATCCTGGATGCACAGAAAAGGTCTTCTGGGGCATTACAAAAAAATACTTTTATTGATTTTTTTAATTTTGGCTGTGCTGGGTCTTTGTTGCTGCGAGGACTTTTCTCTAGGTGCGGCGAGCTGGGGCTACTCTCTAGTTGTGCTGCGTGATCTTCTCCTTGCAGTGGCTGCTCTTGCAGTGGAGCGCTGGCTCTAGGGTACACGGACTTCAGTAATTGCAGTTCCCAGGCTCTAGAGCACAGGCTCAGTCATGGTGGCGCTTGGGCTTAGTTGCCCCGTGGCACATGGAATCTTCCTGGATCAAACCTGTGTCTCCTGCATTGGCAGGCAAATTCTTTACCCCTGAGCCACCAGGGAAGCCCCCTGGGGTATTTTAAGAAATGCTCCCTGCAGGTCCTACCACGGGCAATTTATTCACACCCTCAGGAGTCTGGGGGCGGGGGTGCATCTGTATTTTTAGGAAACGTCCCATGGGGAGGCCTGTGAAAGACCCCTTACCAGGCCTCTTGGCTGGGGTGGGGGCTGGTTTCTGTCCCCAGCCTCTGCTGCAGACCCCAGGGGCCAGCTCCAGCGCCTTCCTGGGCATCTCAGCTCTGGTGCACAACCTGTGTGTGTCTCTGGACGGACCCTGTGAGCAGCTGCCTGGTGTCAGCTCCCTCGTGAGGATCCTGGGAGACGCCGTGGGTGCAAACTGCACCTTCCGGGAGCCCTCAGACGCTGATCAGGTGAGGACAGCCCACATCCTGGGCACGGCCCCTTGAGGGGGTCCCTGTCAAGCAGGCGAGCTGCAGGCTGGGCAGGTGGGCTGGGCGCCCCCACCAGCCTCAAGGCCCCACCGTCATCTTGTTTCAGCTCCTGTTCGTGCTGAAGGCTATTGGCAATGCTGGCCAAGCGGCCACGGCTCTCACCCCCAAGTTGAGCACTTGTGCCTCCCTGGGGAGCTGCCCCCCTGAGATCCGGCTGGGGGCCATCCAGGCCTTTTGGAGGGTTCCCTGCTCTGCGGACGTGAGCTCCTGGGAGTTATTTCACTGGAGTTGGCATTGGGCAGGAGTGGGTCTTGAAGCACTGTTAATTCACGTCTTCACTTGCTCATTCTCATTCATTCATCGCATTTACTAAGCACCTACTATGTGCCGGTCACTGACATGAACAGGTGTCCAGGTCTCTATTCTCATAGAGCCTGTATCTGGGGTAGGGGGCATATATTCATTGAATACCCAAGTAAGTGTGTGTTTACAAACAAACCACACATAAGCCATCTGTGCTGCAAACCCACTGGTTCAGGGGTCAGCAAGGTCCATGGTCGACATCTAGCTTATTGCCTGTTCTTGTAGGTAAAGTGTTGTTGGAACACAGCTCTGCCTATTCGTTGTCGTGTGGTCTGGGCTGCTTTCTTGCTACAATTGTGGAGTTGAGTAGTTGCAAGAGAGAATGTATGGTCTGCAAAGGGGAAAAAAAATTGACGATCTTTCCCTTTACAGGGGGAGAAGGCAATGGCACCCCACTCCAGTACTCTTGCCTGGAAAATCCCATGGATGGAGGAGCCTGATAGGCTGCAGTCCATGGGTCGCTAAGAGTCGGACTCGACTGAGCGACTTCACTTTCACTTTTCACTTTCATGCATTGGAGAAGGAAAGGGAAACCCACTCCAGTGTTCTTGCCTGGAGAATCCCAGGGATGGGGGAGCCTGGTGGGCTGCCGTCTATGGGGTCGCACAGAGTCGGACACGACTGAAGCGACTCAGCAGCAGCCCTTTACAGGAAGTTTGCTGACCCTTGGACTAGTGGCTTCTATCTCATTTAGAGTCAAAGTCCTTCCTGTGATTGACCACTGACCCACGAACACCTCTTGGCTTCATTTCCTGCTTCCCTCACCCCCACTACTCCTGCCCAGCCATGCTGGTCTCCCTGTTGATCATCAAGCCTCCAGGGCTCACTTCTGCCTCAGGCCATTTACACATGCTCTTCTCCTTTCCTGAAATGGCTTTCCTCTGTATTTCCCTAGGCTTTACTCCTTTATCTACAGAAGGTTTTTACTTAGAAATCACTTTACTGTGGGGGATCTTCCTTGGCTGTTTCACCTGCAACTGACCTTTTCAAGCTCCCCCAGGCCTCCGGCTTCCCTATTTTATTTTTCCCTTTTTAACAGTTATGGGCTTTCCAGGTGGCACTAATGGTAAAGAATCCATCTGCCAATGCAGGAGATGCAAGAAACATGAGTTCAATCTCTGAATCAGGAAGATCTCCTGGAAGTGGGCAAGGCAACCTGCTCTAGTATTCTTGCCTGGAGAATCCCATGGACAGAGGAGCCTGGAGGGATACAGCCCATAGGATTGCAAAGAGTCAGACACTACTGAAGTGGCTTAGTATGCAGCAACGTATTATATATTCACCTGGTTTACTATCTGTTTGTCTGCACTAGAATGTAAGCTTCAGATGGACAGAGCTGGGTTTGTCTTGCTTACAGTTGTCACCTTGCACCTTTCCAGGCACGTAATAGGTGCTCAGTTAATATTGCTGCATGAGTGGATGGGTGGATGGCTCTGCTGTGAAGGAAACCAGCAGATGCTAAGGGAGAGAATCATGAGGTAGGGGAAGTGGCTTGCTTAGGAAGGGGGGCATGGGGAATATCTTTAGAGGGAACACCTCCTGTGAGTCTGTTGCTATGGCATTTTCATAGATGTTTCATAGATGTTTTCTTGGAATGTAGCCACACCCACTTGTTTACCCACTGTTTGCATGCGTGCTCAGTCGCTAAGTCATGTCCGACTCTGTGACCCCATGGACTGTAGCCCACTAGGCTCCTCTGTCCATGGGATTTCTCAGACAAGAATACTAGAGTGAGTTGCCATTTCTTTGTCCAGGGCATCTTCCTGACCCAGGGATCGAACCTATGTGTCATCTCCTGCATTGGCAGGTTGATTCTTTACCACTGGCACCACCTGGGAAGCCAGTGTTACTTGTGGAAGTTGATCAGGCTCTGGGCTGGAGCTCTGGGAAGTTAGGTATTAGCAGTGACTGGGCAAAATCCCATATCCCACAATCGGGCCATAGATGAGAGTATCGGGGAGCAGTGGAGACTTTGGGAGAGTTGGGTAAGGCACCGGGCACCCCTGCTGGAGCCAGGGCAGACTAGGGGACATGGTGTTCCTGGGTGGAGGTCGGTGGACTCTGAGTGATGGCTTTCCCTTTGCCCGAGGCAGCGATCCGTGCTCTCCAGCCTGTACCAAGACACCGAGGAGGATGCTGAGATCCGCATCAATGCTTACCTGGCCCTGATGAGGTGCCCGGGTGAGGAGGTGTTTGCCCAGGTGCAGCGTACCCAGGCAGGAGAACAGTCCACCCAGGGTAAGCAGCTGCAGGTGGGTGATGGGGGCTGGCCTGGGTGCCACCTGACGGGTGCAGGGGTTCCAGAGCACTCTGCCTCCATCCCTCAGGTGTCTTCCCGTCCCTTTCTGTTCCCCTTTTTTTGCCATGCCGTCTGGACAAGTGGCCTCACGTGCTCCCCTCACCCCTGTGGCAATTGAACAACCCAGGAGAAGTTGCTTCTCTCTGGTCCTCAGTTTCCTCATCTGTACAATGGGTGAAAGTCACTGAGCTCCTTTCTAGCTCTGGCTAGGTCATGGCACAGGACCTGGAGGAGAGGAAGAGAGACTCAAGGCAGACCAGGGACAGTGTCTGTGAATATCGGACCCCTTGTGGGGTCAGAGAGTTCCTTTTAAACAGGTAGAACTTCAAAAAACAGGCTCAGCTAATTTTCAAAAAGTTTTTTCCTAGTGCAAAGTGATTTGACATAATTCACAGTGAGTTTGAGAGCCTGGGGACTTCCTGACTGGGTTCAAGTCCCCGCTCAGCCACTTTCTACTTGTGTGCCTTTGGGCAAATGACCAAACCTTTGTGAGCCTCCATCTCTCCATCTGTGAAATGGGGATAACAGTACCTTCCTCATAAAGGAAGCATAAAATGAATTAATACAAGAAGGCATTTAGAACATTGTAAGCGCTGTATGCATAGCTGTTAACTTTCAATGTTATTATCACTACTGCTGCTGCTACTGTTGTTGTTCAGTCATTCAGTCACGTCCCACTCTTTGCGACCCCGTGGACGGCAGCGTGCCAGGCTTCTCTGTCCTTTAATATCTCCCAGTGTTTGCTCAAACTCATGTCCAGTCAATGATGCCATGCAACCATCTCATTCTCTGCTATGATTATGCAGCCAAAATTTCAAAGCAGACAGCAAGATATAAATGGAAAGTTAAAGGCCGCCTTCCTTGCCTCCTGATCCCTAAGTCCTGTTTCCTGAAGGCACTGACTATGACCATTCTCTTGTGTGTCCCATCAGAACATGTAGTGTGTGTATGAACATGGATGTGTTATCACCGTAACAACAGCAGCAACTCAGGATCATGTTGTACACACTGTTGTGCCCCTTGCCTCTGCCTTCCATGTGTCCAGGAGCTCTTTCCACATCGGGGCACTTGGACTCTTAGCTGTAGCTGTGGATGCTCCACTAGGAGCTTAAACCATAGTCCACTTTACCAGTCCCCAGTGATGGGCATTTAGATTTTTTTTTTTTTCTGGTCTTTTGCCATGAGAAACAGCAACCAAAATAAATCTCTCTGTCCATCCACCTTCAGACCCTTTTGCTAATCTAGCTGGAGGATAATTTCCCAGAAGTAGCCAATATAAAAGGCTTCCCAAGTGGCTCTAGTGGTAAAGAGCCCACCTGCCAATGCAGGAGACGTTAAGAGATATGGGTTTGATCCCTGGGTTGGGAAGATCCCGTGGAGGAGGAAATGCAACCCACTCCAATATTCTTGCCTGGAGAATCCACATGGACAGAGGAGCCTGGGAAGCTATAGTTCATAGGGTCTTAAAGAGTTGGACATGATGAAAATGACTTAGCATACACACACTCAGCCAACATAAAAGTGTGCACACACGTTTAAAAGTCTGATGTGATGCTGCTAAACTACCTGCTAAAGAAATGACATCTCCCCAGCCCCCAAAGGGAAAGAAATGGTGCTACTAGAAGCCGCAGTTTGTTGTTGGCAGTTTCTAGGGTGGGATGGGATGTGTGGGGCTGTTCTACATTAATAGACCACTGGACCAAGCCCCTCAGAGGGAGTCAGCCAAGGGGAAGCCTTAATAGAGACCCTGGGGTATCAGGCTTGTGTGTTGCCTGATGGGAACAAAAACATTCTCAGCTCTGTTTCATGGTGGATTGTTCTAGAAGCTCCCTGCTGGGCATTCTGAGAGCCTGGGATGAGCAAGGGGGTTGGTGTTCCCAATTAGAATAATATCCTCTGTTGGACTCCTTCCCCTCGGTGCTCTCATTTCATTTTTAACCCTCCAGAGAGCCTCAGAGGGTCCCCATCATGGATTGCATGTTTACCCTTTCCCAACCCTAAAAGATACTCCGTCCTTTAGGTCCAGATTCTGTCCTTGACTGATCTGTGCAAACAGCCCTGGGAGATGGGTCATTATAGTTCATTTTACCAATGAGGAAACTGAGGCTCAGAGAAGTGGAGTGACCAGCCCAAGGTGTCACACAGCTCATGAGTGGTGGAACTGGGATTCAGACTCAGGTCTGACTTTCAAAGCAGGGCTTTCCCCACACTTTCACCCCACTGGGCTCCAGTGGGGTCCCTTTTCCTTCAGGAAAGCACATCAGAATGCCTTGTGCAGCCTAGATTTCCAAGTTCCATTAAGGCAGTTCTGTTTGCCGTTTATCTACAAAGAGGACGCAGTTCTCAGTAGCTAGGCTCCTAAGAAGGCCCTGGTGGGTAGAAATATCAGGACATGGAGCAGGAGGCCGGGGCTCTTTTCTCTGTACTGTGTCAGCTGTGGGCCCTCCTCATCGCCCTCCCTTCCTCTCCCCGCTGGCTGCAACCGGGCTCCAGTGGGCTCCTTTGTGTGGAGTCACCTCCTGCAGCTGTTGGAGACGGCCGACCCCTTGAAACAGAGCCTCCGGGAGGCCATCCCTGAAGATATTGTCAGCCGGGAGTTCCATCCAGAGATGTGGAAACACTCGTCCTACTCTGACGTCACCTTCCGCTCAGGTATGGGCATCTCTGGCCAGCGCCATCCTCCTCGGGGACCACAAAGGCTTAGGGACCCGGAAGTTCTGACTCTGGAGGACGTGTGGATAAGGCCAAGGCCGTGTCTGTTTCCTAAATGTCCAGATACTCATATGCCATCTGCTTGATTTTTTTTTCCCTGTATCCCCATAGCAACCTGCCATTTTTGTCGGAAGAGGTAAAAAATAGCTAAATATGAGCCGCATCATAGCATTCAATGAAATAGTACTTCCATCTTTTCTCTAAACTGGGTCTTTTAAACCTACTGTTATGCTAAAGGAAAACCTCTTATTGCTACTATTAGCAGATTAGTTTAATTCTAAAAATAGGATTGTCCTAAAAAGAAATGCAGTGACCATGAAACACTGTTGTTGAATTCTCATGGGTTCTTGCCTGCTGGGGGCTGTGAGTTTGAGAACTGCTTTTCCCCAGGTTAAAAAGGGAGATTAGCATCAACGAGAGATAGCTGGTTCCTAGTAATTAAACAGACTCAAAAAGAGACCCCATTCTAGGTTAGGTATCCAACCCCCCTCAGCTACTTGGAAAGCTGGGGGCAGGATGGGGTGCTCTGGCTCCCCGGCTGTCTATCAGCAGATGTGGGTACATTCGTGACCCTCTGTCCTGACTTTCCCTCTGCCCTTGGTAAGGCTTCTGAGCTTCCTGTCCTGGCTGAGAGGATGCAGCGTGTGTCTAGCCCTGTCTCCAGCCCCTTGGTTGTCAGCTCCTGCCCTGTGAGTGGCGTGGTGTGCACTGATCCTTTCTCTCTCTCCCAGCATCAGGCAGCCTGGGAGCCAACCTGGAGGGGACCCTTCTCTTCTCTCCAGCCTCCTTCCTCCCCCGTTCTGCCACAGCCAACCTGACCATCCACGCTCTTGGTCATGCCTTCAACCTCCTGGAGGTAAGAGGAGGCCTTGTTTCAGTCTCTTCAGGGCGTCTCCTGGGCTTGGGGCCAGAAATCATCCCATCCACCCATCTTTTCATCCATCACCTCTTGTATCTATTGATCTACTCCCACTTTTTATACTCCCAGCTCCCAACCTCCGCCCACCCATTTATCTGCCCGTTCACCCATCTATTCATCCAGCCCACTGACCCATACATAAATCTATACATCTACCACCCACCCCGTCCCTTTTCCCTCCCTCTCATCCATCTATGTACCTGCCATCTCTCTCCATCTACCCTCTCACCTACTCATTTATCTTCCCAGTCATACACCCATCCACCCACCTTTCTATCTATGCACCCACTTAGCTATCCATCCACCTATCCATTGCCTATCCATCACCCCATCCATACAGTCATTTATCCATCCTTCTCATCCACCTATCCATCTGTGTACTTTCCCACCCATCTTTCCATCTACACTCTTACCCAATCATTTATTTATTCTCTCAGTCATCTACCCATCTAGCCACCTATTTATTAAGACCTACACACTCACTCATCTGTCCACATACTCTTCCATATGTTTATACATCTGTATCCATCCATCCTTCCATCCATTCTTCTATCCTCTTCCATCTATTCATTTACATACCCCAACTGTCTCTTCGTCTACTCTCTCATCCACTATTTATTCATCTACCCTTCTACCCATCCATACATCTATCTATCTGTCAGTCTCCCCACCCACCCTTCTCTTCATCTGTTCTTCCACTGATCTATCCATGCTTCTATCCATCTATCCATCCATGTTCATCCATCCATCCATCTATGAACCTGTCATCAACTGCACAGTATCCATCTTCTACCTAACACGTGCCAGGCACTGTGCTGTGTGCTGGGCTCGGAGGAAATGATGATTATCAAGAGAGAGATAATTCCTGCCTTCTTGGTGCTCACAGCCCAGAGAGGTAGACAGATAAGAAATGAGTAGACATGTTCATAAAACAATGGCAACTTTAAGTAGTGAGTTTAGAGATCTGAAGGATGAGCGGCAGCAGCTGTGTGAAAAACTGAGGTAAGAACCTTCCAGGGGGAAAGGGAGCAGTGTGTGCAAAGTTTCTGAGATGAGAGAGGGGTTGGTGTGTTTAAGGAACAAAAATAGGCTAGAGAACAGGAGGAAAATATTAAGATGGGAGCTCAGGGAGGGAGCAGGGCCATGTTGAGGAAGGGTTTCAAGTTGGGGAGTGACATGCAATTTGAATGTGGAAAATGATTTGTAAGGGGCAGCAATGGAAGAGGGATGATCTCTGAGGTCATGTGCCCAGCAAACTTTGAAGTAATGTAATACCTTGGGGTCCTTCCATCTCTTCCCCCCAGGTCCCTGGAGCTTGTCTGAGGGAGGGTGCTCTGTGCCCTATTCCAGCTCTTTCTAATTTATGGAGAACAGGGGACTTATCCAAACTTTACCTGCTGGTCACCTGAGCTTAGATCTGCCAAGGGCTGAACCTCTGGTAATTTCTCTGCAAATGATCTCATAGACATCTAGATGAGAGGTCGGAGGAAAGGATGTAAGAATTGAGTGAACAGATGGGTGGAAGGATAGGTAGATGGAATGAAGGAAGGACTCATTTATTCATCCATCAGATTTTGAGAATCAGTCAGGTCATCTGTTAGTCAGGGTCCTCCAGAAAAGTAGAACCAATAGAGTTATAGAGGCTGACAAGTCCCAGATCTACAGTCAGCAAAGCTGGAGACCAAGGGGAACTGATGGTGTAGTTCCTGTCCGAAGGCAGAAAAAGCTGATGTCCCAGTCTGAAGACAGTCAGGCAGGAGGAACGCCCTCTTATTTGGAAGAACAGTAGCCCTTTGTTTCATCAGGCCTTCGACTGATTAGATGAGGCTCACCCATATTATGGAGGGCCATCTGCTTGACTCAGTCCACTGATCTAAATGTTAAACTCATCCAAAAACGCTCTCACAGAAACATGTGTAATAACACTGGACCAAATATCTGGGCACCCTATGGTCCAGTCACATAGACACAGAATTAACCATCTCATCAGGCATTGAGTGCGCTTAGTGAATGAAACGCAAGTCCCTGCTCTCATGGAGCTCAAGATCTTGCAGGGAGACACACAAATTAGTCTGAGTGTGACCTTGGAGTATTGTGCTTGACACTCAGAGGAAGGGGTAATAAATTTGGTTGGGGATGGGGGGTGGAATGTATGGAGCTGGTGATGGAAGAATTCAGGAGAGGCTTCCCAGAGGTGGTGACATTTGAACCAGGCCTCAAAGAATTGGTAGGAATTCTTGCTGTGTGGCATTTGCCAAGCAGATGTGGAGCTGAGATTGTATCTCTTGACATTTGGGCCTGGATGGACCCTAAGGAGCCTGGGCCCCTCTGTTCAAGCTCCCAACCCCGCAGCTCTTGGTTACTATTGTGAAGAAGTTAATGTTCCCTGAGCCCCTGACTTTCCTTCCCAGCTGGGGCTCCGGCTGGAAAATGCCGAGGAAATGGCACGCAGGCTGTTTGGTCCGAAGTCATTCTCGGGGCAGGAAGGGGAGAGACAAGCCCAGGCGGAGGAGCCCCCAGAGGCAGAGCCAGGACCTACACCGCAGCCAGCTGACCCCGCCTGTCCAGGAGAAAGGTCCACAAAGATGAAAGTCTTGCAGCAGAAGGTAAGGGAAGCACCTGTGCCCACCTCATTTCACCCTCCCCCCGTCAGGTGCCAGCTTGGGCTTTCAGATGGGGGACCCAGGTGTCCGTGAACTCTGACCCTGCCCTCCCACCCCTCACCCCCCTTACAGAAGCACATTGCTGGTCCAGATCTTAGCAGGGAGCTGCTAGCCTGCCTTCCTTTGAAAAACCATTTGATATATCACATACATAGAAAAGTGCCCACCTTGTAAGTGTGTTTCCATCAGTGAAACATCCTTGTAACCAGCACCCAGACCCTCATAAGCTCCCCAGAGGCACCCTTCTGCCTCCCTATTCTGGTTTACCTGCCCATAACCAGAGGTAAGCAACCACTGTTCTGACTCCTAATAGCACTGAATAACTTTAAAAATCAGCTTTGTTGAGATGTAATTGCCCTACAATAAATGGTATGTGTTTAAAGTTTTGACACATACTGTTTGACAAGTTTTGACATATATAAACACTGTGAAGGGGCTTCACTGATGGTTCAGTGGTAAAGAATCTGCCTGCCAATGCAGGGGACAAGAGGTCCATCCCTGGGTCGGGAAGATGCCTGGAGAAGGGAATTGTGACCCACTCTAGTATTCTTGCCTGGGAAATCCCACAGAGGATCCTGGTGGGCACGGGGATCCTACAGTCCACGGGGTTGCAAAGAGTTAGACATGACTTAGCGACTGAAAAACAATAGCAATACACCATGAAACCATCATCAACTAGATCAACATATCCATCACCCCCAAAGGTTTCTTAGTGCTCCTTAATCTCTTATTCCTGCTCCTCCCCTGCCCTCCTATTGTGATATGCTCTTTCTGTCAAAATAGATAAGTTTGCATTTTCTGGAGTGTTGCATAAATGGGATCATGCAGCATATACTTTTGTTTTTAAAGCATGTGCTCCTTTCTGGCCTGACTTCCTCTATTCAGTGTAATTATTTTGAGATTCATCCATCATGCAGGGTGTGCGAATAGTTTATTTCTTCCTATGGTCAAGCAAGTGTTCCATTGTAGTGATGTACCACGGCCTGTTTAAGTATTCACCTGTTGATGAACATTTGCATTATTTCCGGGTTTTGGGCTATCACAAGTAGGGCTGCTATGCACATTTATGTATGTGGTGGTGGTTTAGTTGCTAAGTCATGTCCTGCTCTTGTGACCCCATGGACTGTAGCCCACCAGGCTCCTCTATCCATGGGATTTTCCAGGCAAGATACTGGAGTGGGTTGCCATTACAAATCTTCATATAAACATATATTTTGATGTTTTGGGTAAATATCGAGGGATGGGATGGCTGGATCATATGTTTAATTTTTTAAGAGCTAGCTAAATTGTTTTGCAAAGTGGTTGTACTATTTTGCATCCCCACCAGCAGTGTATGAGGGGTCTAAATTCCTCCACATCCTCACCAACACTTGGTAGGATTATACTTTTTAGTTTTTGCCATTCTAATAGTGTGTGGTAGTATCTCGTGGCTTTATTCCCTAATGCTGCTAATGTTGAGCATCTTTTCATGTGCTTATTTGTCATCCATGCATCTTTGGTGAAGTGTATGTTCAAATATTTTGTCTTTTTTTAAAAAAAATTTAGTTGGTTTCTTAAGACCAAGTTTCAAACATTCTTGATCTATTTAGAACACAAGGCTTTTATTAGCCATGTGACTTGCAAATATTTTGTCCCAGTGTGTGGCATGGTCTTTCCATTCTCTTAACAGTCTCTCTTTTTTTTGTCCATGCTGGGTCTTCATTGTGGTGTGCAGGCTTCTCTAGTTGTGGCAACCAGGCTGTAGAGCGCATGGGCTTGGTAGTGGAAGTAGTGGGCTTCTATTGGTTGTGATGTGTGTGCTTAGTTACCCCACAGTATGTGGTATCTTAGTTTCTCGACCAGGGATCAAACCCATGTCCCCTGAGTTGGAAGGCAGATTCTTAACCACTGGAGCCCCTAGGGATGTCCCAACAGTGTCTTTTAAAGAGCAGACATTCTTGATTTGGATAGAGTCAGGTTTATCCATTTCTTTTATGTGTAGTGTTTTGGATGTTAACATCTAGGAAATCTTTGCCTAATGCAGTCTTACAGAGATTCTTGGAACCTTCTGGAGACATCCAGAGTTCTCTGTGCAACTCTTTCCTCTCTTGTACTCTGCCTTGCAATGTCCAGTCACCTTGGTCTCTCCAGGCTCCCAGATCCTTAACTCCAGGAATCTGCCCTGCCCCCACTCTGTTCCCCTCCCAGCCCCTCAGCCCGAACTCCCTCCAGGCGGTGAGCTGAGGCTCACCTTGCTATTTCCTGTCTCTTGGGTTCATCATCTCACATTACCTGATGGTGTCTAATGTCTTGGAAACTTTTGTTTAATCTGTTTCATCTGAGCTTCGAGTTGCTCCACACGGGGGGGATAAATCCAGTCCCTCTTACTTCAATCTGGTTGATAGTCGAAGTCACATCCAGTTCCTTTTGTGAACTTTATGTAAATGGAATCATTTACATGTACTCTTTTGGGAAAAAAAATGAGGTGAAGTTCAGGTAACATAAAGTTAGCCATTTAAAAGTATACAATTCAGTGACACGTGATACATTCACAGCGTTGTGCAATCACCACATCTGTCTAGTTCCAAAACGTTTTCATCACCCCAAGGAGACCCCCACCTCCATTAGTGGTCACATGCTGTACCCTCATATCCCAGCCCTGCCAACCATGAATGTGCTTTCTGTCTCAATGGATTTGTCTGTTCTGGACATTTCTTATAAACAGAATCATACAATATGTGGCCTTTTGTGTCTGGTTTCTTTCACCGAGCATGTTTTTGAGGTCTATTTGTGTCATAGCATATATCAGTATGTCATTCTTTTTTTCTATCACACAAATAATTCCTTTCTTAATTGAAGTATAGTTGATTTATAATGTGATAGTTTCTGGTGTACAGCAAAGTGATTCAGTTATATGTGTTTATGTGTATGTGTATACATATGCACTTTTTCAGATTCTTTTCCATTATAGATTATTACAAGATACTGAGTATATTTCTCTGTGCTATACAGTAACTTCCCTGAATGAACTTCATGAACTTCCCTGCAGTGGTACAGTGGTTAAGACTCCGTGTTTCCACTGCAGGGGACAAGGGTTCAATCCCTGGTTAGGAAACTAAGATTCCACATGCTTCATGGTGCAACCAAAAAAATACAAAATTTAGGAGCTTCCCTCATGGCTCAGATGGTAAAGAATCTGCCAGCAGTGCAGGAGACCTGGGTTTGATCCCTGTTTCAGGAAGATCCCCTGGAGAAGGAAATGGTAGCCCACTCCAGCATTATTGCCTGGAGAATTCCATGGATGGAGGAGCCTGGTGGGCTATAGTCCATGGGGTCGCAAAGAGTCAGACACTACTGAGTGACTATCACTTTCACTTTCATACAGTAAGTCCTGTTGTTTATCTATTTTATATATAGTATTGTGTATATGTTAATCCCAAACTCCTAATTTATCCCTCCACACCCCTTTTGCCCTTTGGTAACCATAAGTTTGTTCTCTATGTCTGTGGGTCTCTTTCTGTTTTGTAAATAAGTTTATTTATATCATTTTTTTAGATTCTACATATAAGTAATATCATATGATGTTTGTCTGACTTTGTATGATAATCTCTAGATCCATCCACATTGCTGCAGATGACATTATTTCATTCTTTTTTATGGCTGAGTAGTATTCCATTGTGTGTGTGTGTGTGTGTGTGTGTGTGTGTGTGTGTGTGTGTGTGTGTATCTCACATCTCATTTATCCATTTATCTCTCAATAGACACTTAGATTGCTTCCATATCTTGGCTGTTGCTGCTATAAACATTAAGATGGATGATGTGAAGTGGTTTTGATTTGCATTTCTCTAATAATTAGAGATATTGAGCATCTTTTCATGCACCAGTTGGCCATCTGTATGTATTCTTTGGAGAAATGTCTCTTTAGGTCTTCTGCCCATTTTATGACTAGGTTGTTTTTGATACTTAGCTGTGTGAACTATTTATGTATTTTGGAAATTAATCTTTTGTCAGTTGCATCATCTGCAAATATTTTCTCTCAGTCTGGAGGCTCTCTTTTTTTGTTTATGGTTTCTTTTGCTGTGCAAAAGCTTCTAAGTTTGGTTAGGTCCTGTTTATTTTCCCTTTTATTTCTTTTGCCTTGGGAGACTGACCTAAGAAAACATTGCTATGATTTATGTCAGAGAATGTTTTGCCCATATTCTAGTTTTATGGTGTCATGTCTTATGTTTAAGTCTTTAAGCCATTTTGAGTTTATTCTTGTGTATGATGTGAGAGTGTGTTCTAACTTCATTAATTTACAAGCAGCTGTACAGCTTTCGCAGCGCCACTTGCTAAAGAGACTGTCTTTTCTCCAATGTATATTCTTGTGTCCTTTGTCATAGATTAATTGATCTTAGGTGTGTGAGTTTATTTCTAGACTCTCTATTGTGTTCCATTGATGTATGTGTCTGATTTTGTGCTTCATTCCTTCTTAAGGCTGGATAATATTCATTGTATGGATAAACCACATTTTGTCTGTCCCTTTACCCACTGATGGACTTTTGGGTTGTTCCCATCTTATGAGAATTGTGAATAATGCTGTCCACATCCTCTTTTTTGTGTCTGACTTCTTTTGCTTGAAGTATGTTTGTGTGATCAATCTGTGTTGCTGTGTGTACTTACAGCTTGTTCCTTTTCCTTGCTGTATAGCATTCCATGGTGTGAACATACCACAGTTTCTTTATCCAGTTACTTTTGATGAGCTATCCATTTACTGTTGACAATTTCCTTATCCATTTTTAAAGCCAGTTTCTGGCTTATTATAGGTAGTGCATTCTTGTACATGTCTCTTTGGGGAGTGTATGTGCATACATCTGTTCCATGCGTACCTAGTAGTGGACTTGCTGGGCAGGGGGTGTGTGTATGTGTGCTTCTGCTGGTTTCCCACTTGATACTAGTACTTGAATATTTTTCTTACTGAAAACTTACTGTCTGCAAACACTTTAATACCCTTTCTGTGGGTGGGGACCTTACTTTACATAACCTTTTCCCCACCAATGAATACTGAGGTTTTTAGTACCTTTTTGTTCTTATAAATGCCATTTCCATGTTCATCTGGGGGTGATCAAGGTAGTGGCTCAGGCATTTCCTCACATGTTCACTCATTTACTAACCGTCACCCGTGACCCCCGCACAGCCCAGGACCACAAAGATAATCAGGGCATGGTCCCTGCTGTTAAAAGCCTCTTGGACTAAATCTGGAGCCAGTAAGCAACTTGAATGAGGGCTGCAAACCCATGTCCATCGAGTCGGTGATGCCATCCAACCATCTCATCCTCTGTCGTCCCCTTCTCCTGCCCCCAATCCTACCCAGCATTAGGGTCTTTTCCAATGAGTCAACTCTTCGCATGAGGTGGCCAAAGTATTGGAGTTTCAGCTTGAATAACACAATTGGTCTTTTATTTTCTCACTTTTTTAAGGCTTTTTTTTTTAGGTTTCTTGTTTTTAATCAGTCAATTAATTTTTGGCTGCTCTGGGTCTTCGATACTGTGTGTGGGCTTTCTCTAGTTGTGGCAAGTGAGGGCTACTCTTCGTTGTGGTGCTCGGCCTTCTCATTGCAGTGGCTTCTCTTGTTGCAGAGCACAGGTTCTAGGTGCATGGGCTTCAGTAGTTGCAGCATATGGGCTCGGTAGTTGTGGCGCATCAGCTTAGTTGCCTCATGGCATGTGAAATGTTCCTGGACCAGTGATTGAACTTGTGTTCCCTGCCTTGGCAGGCGGATTCCTAACCACTGTGCCACCAGGGAAGTCCTATTTTCTCGCTTTTGATACATATTCACTTTGCAAGATATATTTTGCACAAGGGCAGTGATGAGTGATAGTAGTCCTTGACCTGAGTGTTGGAGATACAGCAGGCCGTGGTGGGGACTGTGGTAGACAGGCTTGCAGCTCAGGCCTCGGCTCATTGGCAGCCACCGCTCAGTTCTGAACGACTGTTGCCCTTTTGGGGAGGGGGAGACTGGGAGGCAGTGGGAGACAGGCCAGTATTTCTCTTTTTTTGAGAAGCTGGGTATCTGGATTTTATATAAAATCTCCTAGTTTTTAAATAGTAGAAATAAATTAAAAAAGAGATACATACTGCATGAAAACTAAAGACCAAGAAACTGTCACAGACCAGAGGAGACTGAAGAGACATGATACTAAACACCATGTGGTACTGGATTGAATCCTGGAACAGAAAGAGGACGGAATGGAAAAACGGGTGAAATCCGAATAAAGTCTGGAGTTTAATTAATAACATGCTGGTGTTGGTTTCTTCGTTTTCACTGTGCAGCCTGGTCATGTAAGATGCTAACAGTGGAGGAAGCAGGGTGAGGTACATGGGAGCTCTCTGTACTAGCTTTGCAACTTTTTCTAAAAATTTTTATTGGAGTATAGTTGTGGCTCAGCTGGTAAAGAATCTGCCTGCAATGCGGGAGACCTGGGTTCAATCTCTGGGTTGGGAAGATCCCCTGGAGAAGGGAAAGGCTACCCACTCCAGTATTCTGGCCTGGAGAATTCTATGGACTGTATAGTCCATGGGGTTGCAAAGAGAGTCGGACACGAGTGACTTTCACTTTCATAGTTGATTTACAATATTGTATTGTTATGTTAGTTTCAGGTTTACAGCAAAGTGTCTCAGTTATCCATATATGTACATGCTGTGCTTAGTCGCTCAGTCATGTCCAACTCTGTGCCACCCCATGTACTATAACCTTCCAGGCACCTCTGTCCATGTAGATTCCCCAGGCAAGAATACTGGAGTGGGTTGCCATGCCCTCCCCCAGGGGATCTTCCCAACACAGGGATTGAACCCAGGTCTCCCACACTGCAGGTGGATTCTTTATCAGCTGGGCCACCAGGAAAGCCCCCATATATGTATATCTACTCTCTTTTAGATTCTTTTCACATATAGGTTTTTAACCGAGTATTGAGTAGAGTTTCCTGTGCTATATAGAGTAGTTATTTACTAATTATCTATTTTATATGTAGTAGTGTGTACGTGTCAATCTCAGTCTCCCACCAGCCTTTCCCCTCTGGTAACCATAAGTTTGTCTTGTATATCTGTGACTCTATTTCTGCTTTGTAAATAAGTTCACTTTAGTATCATTTTTCTGGATTCCATGTGTAAGTGATATCATATGATATTTGTCTTTCTCTGTCTGACCTACTTCACTCAGTATAACAATCTCTAGGTTCATCCATGTTGCTGCAAAGGGCATTATTTCATTCTTTTTAATGGCTGAGTAGTATTCCATTGTATATATGTACTGCATCTTTATCTATTACTCTGTTGATGGACAGGTAGGGTGCTTCCATGTCTTGGCTATTGTGAATAGTGCTGCAGTGAACACTGGGATGCATCAATGTTTTTGAATTACAATTTTGTCTGGCTATATTGCTGGATCATGTTCAGCCTGGATTTTTAAAAGCCCCTATTATTTACTAAAACACACACACACATTGCACTGGGTGTTGGGTAGACTGTGCAGGTCTAAGAAAATATATCTGTAGGTTCTGCCTGTGGACCATGAGTTTTGCAAGCTCTGTTCTGAACCCCACAAGCCCTTGACCTTTCTCTCCAGCTGCCCCTTCCCCCTCCCAAGGTCCGGGTGCCTTGCCCGGCTAAGCCAGACCTGTTCCTGGTCACAGGTGGCCCGGAGGCGCGGGGAGCAGCGGGCGCTGAAGTGTCAGCTGAGCATGAAGGTGTTTGGGCATGAGTTGAGCTTTGTGAACTGTGGGGCAATGGGGAGCCACGTGACGCGCCAGTCCCTGAACCTGGCCGAGCTTGCTATCAAACTCCTGAAGGTACCTCCGGCTGGGCTTGGCCCATCCCTCCCCTCTGACCTGATGATGTTTCCTTTGATGCTTTGGGGGAGTACTAAAGTACTTTCAAACTCAAGAGCGTGAAATTTGGAACCAGACTGCCCAAGGTCAAAAACTGGCTGCACCGCTTAACGCCTTGGGCGTATTGTTGAATTTACCATGGCCTCAGTTTCTTTATCTGTGAAATGGGCATGATAGAATAGTAATAATAATATCTACTTCATAGAGCTGTTGAATCAAATGACTCAGTGCAGTAAAAAGGCAACAAAGTGGAGTGTGCCTGGCACTTACTAAGTGCTCTGTACCAGGTGTGCAAGCAGGGCCCACACCTTGGATGGGCCTGGATGCCTGACCGCTGACTATGACTTAAAGTAACCTGTCTTGGTTCAAACCCCAGTTCTGCCTTTTCTAGCTACATGGGTTCAGCTGGGTTATTTTATCTGTTTGGGGGCTCTGTTCTCTCATCTGGAAACTGGAGACGATGATCAGGTTCTGTCTGAGGGTTGTGAGGGTTTGAGGGAGGGGGTCACGTGCACTGTTATGGTTCTCTGACTGCAGGGCCAGGAGGTGCAGGTGAACCGGAGGCTGAACCTGGCGATGGAGGAGCTCACCTTTCCCACCATGTCTGGCCTCCCAGCCCGGTTGACCCTCAACGTCTCGGCTGCCATTTGCATCCGGGTCCGAGGGACAGCCGACTTCCAGCAGCGCTCAGATTTCTCTGTGAATGGTTATGTCAAGCCCAGGTAACTGGCTCCTCAGATCTGGGGGAGATAAGTGGATCAGGGCCTCCCTCTGCAGAGAACTGGGATATCAGCATGGCTGCGGGGGAGCCCTGCTCTGCTGACTACCTTTATACCAGCTACTGGAGTGTTTTCTGTACCAAGAGACTAAGGAGATCCTGGGCAGTTGTGCCCACTTTACAGATGAGAAGACTGAGGCTCAGCAAGGTACAGCCCCCATGCCCAAGGTAGCACAGCAGCTGGGATTCACAGCTCATGTCACAGCCCCACTCTTCCCTCTGCCCCCTCTGCCTCTTGGGGGAGGGGGTGGGGGGGAGAGGGAGGAGCATTTAAGGTATAGGAACCCACATGGCCACACACAAGGCAGACACTTTTCTTATTTCCATTAAGGGTTAAGGAAATTGAGACTCACAATGAGTGCACAGCTGACCCAGGGCCACAAGGCATCAAGGATTTTGAGCAGAACAATGCTCACTTGTCCCAGGCCTGCTGGGTGAATCTCCCAGTCACTAAGCTGACCTGCCTTTGGTTTCTGGGTCCAATGTGGGAATTGTGGGTGTCCTGTACTGCCTGCTGTTGGGCATAGAGATCTTAGCCTTGGGCTCTGACAACCGGGGCTCCAGACTGGCTGTTCCATGTCCCAACTGTGGAACCCATGCAGGTGGTGTCACCTCTGTGAGCCTCGGTTTGTCTATCTGTTAAATGGGACTAATGATGGTGAGGGTTTGATGGCAAGGTATAGAGTGCTTGGCCCACGTGGAGTGTGTGGTCAGTGATGGCCACGGCGGAGGGACCGCTCTGACTCAGGACCGTGGAGCAAAACTGGTGGGGGGTTGGGGGTTGGTGTGTGGGTTGGCACTGGTTTTGCTGTTGCCTGGGGCTATAGGCTGCAGCCGTGTGCTTCTTCCTTAGCGCGCTGCTCCGGATCTCGGTGCAGATGGGCACAGTGGGTGCCCTGGGGCAGGCCGGGCTGAGGTGGGTGACTGGCGTCCGTGGCACTGCCAGCCTGGATGGTGGGATCCAGGCGAGGAAGGGCCAAGACCTCAGGGTGCATCTGAACACACCAGAGGAGGTTGTGGAGCTGTTCCGCTTCAGGTGGGTTCCCGCACTCCAGGGCCTATGAATGTGTCTGTGTGTGAGCCAGGGTGGGCACTGGTGTGGGTGTGTGTGTCTGTGAGAGTGTGCATGCCTGTGTCTGTGTGTGTGCCTACGGGTGTGCCTGTGAGTCTGTGTATGTGATGGCGTGTCTGTGGGCGTGTTTGTGAGACAGTTTGCCCATGTCAGTGAGTGGGGTGTATCGTGTGTGTGTGTATGTCAGGGTAGGGTGGGTGTGTCTGTGACAGGGCCTGAGGGAGACTGAGAGGTGGGGACTCCCACAGTGCTCAGATCTTTCCGGGGGTCCCTCCTGGGGTCTGCTTGTCCCCAGCCTCCTGGAGAGGTGATACTTAGAGAACGGTGAATTCAGAGGAAATAGGAGAAGCCAGACTGCCCGCACCTCCACCTCCTTCCTTCCCGTGCTGGAGGCACTGTTGCCCCCCTGACCCTCTCGGGGCAGCAGCCAGTGGGATCTCCTTTTACTTGTCAATTAAATCCTATCATGCTCCCCCTCCCCTATTTAAAATCCCTTGCTTGCTTCCAGGATAACCCAGCTAACATGCTTGCCCTCCCTGATGGAGGCCCTGCCCACTCCCTCACCAGTCTCCTGCCACTACTTCCCCCCCTCACTCCCTCCCTGACATTCTAATCCCCTCGCACCACCCTTTTGTTGGTGGTTCCTAAAGAGCTCCCTTTATTCTCACCCCAGGCCCTTTGCACCTGCCATTCCCTCCAGGATGCCAGCTCCTTCTCATCCTTTGGTTCTCTGACCATATATTACCTCTGCAGAGTGTCCCCTCCAAACCCCCCAACTAACCAGTGCCTTGCTGTGTCCCCAAGATGGATGCTATGCCCACACCGTCCCATATTTTAGGGTTTTCATAGTGCTTGTCACCCTCTGTGTTCATGGATGGACTCCCTCGCCAACCTGCAGGTGCCCCAAAGGCCTGTCTGGTTCCTGGTGGGACCTGCCCCAGCACCTCGCTCTGGTGATTTTATGGATGAATGGCAATGACTCATCTGGCACTTCCCTCCCTTCCCATCCAGCTCGCAGCTGTATCTCATCACTAGGGATGATGTGAGGAGCCTCAGTCACGTTCCCAGCCCTTCCGAGGCCCAGTCCTGTACCAGTAAGGAAGGTGGGTGCCAGCAGGCCCTCCGTGTCATTGTCCCAAGATGGGTGTCTTGGGGGCTGAGGGGTAAGATAACAGCTCTAAATTCCAGAGTTACTCTTCTGCCCTGAAAGTACTTATGCCCGTTAACTCACTGATGCTGTTTCTAGACTGTGTGTTCAGTTACTCAGTCGTGTCCAACTCTTTGTGACCCCATGGACTGTAGCCTGCCAGGCTCCTCTGTCCATGGAATTTTCCAGGCAAGAATACTGGAGTGGGTTGCCATTTCCTCTTCCAGGCGATCTTCCCAACCCAGGGACTGAACCCACGTCTCTTGTATCTCCTGCATTGGCAGGTGGGTTCCTTACCCCTAGCACCACGTGGGAAGCCCTCCCTATACGTTATGAAAATAAGCCAAAATCGCTTTAAAAGTGCCAAATGCACAGAGATGTTTGTTGCATCATTATTTACAGAGCAAAAAAAAAAAAAAAAGGCAGCAACTCAAATATCCAACAGTAGGAGAATGACTTATTATAATGGCCTTTGAACTAAGAAGAGACTTTTACATTTCCAAATGCTGAAAAAATAATCAAAAGAAGACTATTTCAGAACATGTAAGAAATTTGTGAAATTCATATTTCAGTGCCCAGAAATGAAGTTTTACTGGTGCAGAGCCACTCCCATTGTCTGTGGCTTTTCTTCAACAACTGCAGAGCTGAGTGGCAGCAGACTGCGGTCACGGTTGTGTGACCAGCAAAACCTCAAGTATTTACCATCTGGCCATTTACTGAAAAGATTTGCCAACTCCTGGTTTAGTAAAATACCAAGATATCCCGTAACTTTTGAAGTCTGTAAAGAAGGGCATTTTTTTAGTAGATATTTTTTTGCATTTCCTTTTTTGCATATGTATATATGTATGTACTTTTGGCTGCGCTGGGTCTTCACTGCTACACGCAGGCTCTCTTCAGTTGCGGCGAGTGGGGGCTACTGTTTCTTGGGGTGCATGGACTTCTCACTGTGGTGGCTTCTCTTGTTGCAGAGTGAGGGCCCCAGAGCAAAGGCTCAGTAGTTGCAGCACATGGGGTCAGTAGTTGTGGCATTCACGCTTAGTTGCCCCATGGCATGTGGGATCTTCCCGATCCAGGGATCAAACCTATGTCCACCACATTGGCAGGTGGGTTCTTAACCACTGGACTACCAGGGTAGTCCTGAATTTCATATTTTAATAGCACAAGAAAACTCTTTGATGATAACATCAGGTGAAAGGCAACAAAACTGAGAAGGAAGAGAAGGAGGTAGATCAAACGGTCGCAGATCTTGCAATCATTTGGGGGGTAGAGTGGAGGAGGGGCCTATTTAAGTTACTCTTTTAGGCTAAACAGTGTCCTGAACTCTCACTGAGCTGTAAATCCTCCCAGCTACCCGTGGGGCTGGATCTATTTTCAGCCCCAATGGACAGATGAGAAACACCAAAGCACAGAGATGTTAGGTAACTTGCTCAGAGTCACACAGCGGGGCATTGGCAGAACGGGAATGTGGATCCAGGCCTTCTTGCTCCAGAGCCTGTGTCGTACATAGTACTGCCGGATATTCTGATAGTCTACACGAGGGGTCCTGAACCAAGGGTGATTTGACCCTCCCCACTCCCCACCAGGGGACAGTTGGCAATGTTTGGAGACATCGCTGGTTGTTATTACTGGTGTGGGAGGTGCTAAAGGCGTCTAGTGGGTCGAGCCCAGGGCAGTCCCCCACAACGAAGAATTATCCAGGCCATGGGTTGAGAGTGCCAAAGCTGAGAAACCCTGGTCTACACAGCACCACCTCCTATGATTAATGACGAAATGATACTGCTTCTCCAAAGAATGTGGAGATGCTCTTTCTTTGCTGATGGGAGCGTCCGTGGCCCGGCCCGGAGCCCTCAGCTCTCTCCTGACTGGTGTTGCCTGCTCCCTTTCTCACAGCAGCCCGCACCTGGGGCTGGCAGCCCTGCACTGAGGTGCGCTGGCCGGCACCCAACCAGCCCTACCTGCTCTCGGTGCCTGTGTTTGCAGCCGTGACGCTGAAGAAGCAGGACCGGGGGCTCCAACAGTATCTGCTGGAAGCTGCCTACACCCTCCACCCCCAGGTAGGCCCTAGGGAACAGCTTCTTCTTTCTCAACCGGATTCAGGGGCTCCCTAAGTCTTCCACTCAGGGATCAGCCTTGAGCATCACTCATAAAGACAGGAGACCTCTTCCCTGGAGCTATGGAGCTGGGCTTGTCCTGCTGTAGTTCCCCTCCTGCTTCAGGACCCTTGCACATGCTGCTCCTCTGTCTCTGGCTTGTTGACTTGTTAACTCTGAATCAACCTTCATAGCTCCATTCAAGAGGTCACCTCCTCAGTGAAGCCTGCCCTGATTACCCTAAAGTGGCCATATTCGTTTGTTACGTGCTCTAAGGGGAACGTGTTCATTCTCATTCAGTCACATTTGTGTTCATTACTGAAGCCGGTTAATTAAGATCTGTCTTCCCCACTAGTCACTCAGTTCCTGGGAACAGATCCAGTGCCTTTCTCACTCCTGGGTCCCCAGCACCTGGCACAGAACAGACACTCAACAGCCTCCTATCTGACCTCCCAGTTCCCACTCTTGTCTCCTTCCCATGTGTTTTCCACCAGCAGCCAGACAGACCTTCCAAAATCCCTAAAGGATTGTGTCCATCCTCTGCCCAGGACTCTGCAGTGGCTCCTTTCCCTCTGAGTAGGAGCTGAGCGCCCTGACCAACAGGCTTTCAATGATCCAGCCGTGCCGGCCTCTCCTCCCCATCACCCCACTTTTTGACCAGGTTCACCGCTCTCCAGACACACTGACCTCCTCTTAATTAAAGGCCAAGCACATTGCTGCCCCAGGGCCTTTGCACTGGCGATTTCCTCTGCCTGGAACACTCTTTCCTAGACATCCACTTGACTCCTTGCCTTGCTTTCTTCTGGTCTCATCAAATGCCCCTTCCTCAGCAACAACTTCCCTCCCTGACCACCCAGTCCAGAACAATGACTCCTGACTCTGAGTTTGTCAGCAGAGTACTCACGGCCACCAGCTGCTGTCTCACTTAACTTCTGTGCCTGGAGATCCTGTGAGTGTAGATGCCAGGAGGGCAGGACTTTGTGTATAACACTTGGCCGCACTCCCTGTGCCTGCAATGGTGCCTCGCACACAGCAGTGAACGTTAATTGGTTCTGAGTGAATGCACGATGGTGCAGGATATTAAAGAGGGCTCATGCCTTAAGCTGCGTTTTCCCAGGAGCACACCAGAGCTGAGGATTTGGGTAAAAGTGATGGATGAAGAAAAGACTCCAGAAGGACCCAGTAAAAGGCTGGAGAAAAGAGGGTGGGGACAGGAAAGAAGCTAAGCAGGGGTGATGGCAGGTGAGGTGGCAGCGTCAGCCTGATCCCTGGTCAGCCCTGGAGCAGGACTTATGTTGCAGAGTTTGGTTCCCTAGGGGCTAAGGAGCAAGATGTTTTTCCCTCCTTTGCTGGAGGGAGTGTTCTGGAGGTCACAGGTGGCCAGCATTAGGAGCAAAGTGCACGGACCCCAATGTTCATTGCATCACTATTTACAATAGCCAAGACATGGAAACAACCTAAATGTCCATCAACAGAGGAATGGATAAAGATGTGGTACATATATATAATGGAATATTACTCAGCCATTTAAAAGAATGAAGTAATGCCATTTGCAGCAACATGGGTGGACCTAGAGAGTGTCATACTTAGTGAAGTAAGTCAGAGAAGGAGAAATATCATGGGACATCCCTTATATGTGGAATCCAAAAAGAAGTTATACAAATGAATTTAACTTACAAAACAGAAATACACTCACAGACTGAGAACAAGCTTAGGGTTGCTAGCGGGAAGAATGGGGGCAAGGGATAGTTAGGCAGTTAGGGAAGGACATGTATAAACAGCTATATTTAAAATGGACACCCAATGAGGATCTACCATATAGCACAGGGAACTCTGCTCAATGTTATGTGGCAGCCTGGATGGGAGGGGAGTTTGGGGGAGAATGGATACTTGTATATGTATGGCTGAGTCCCTTCATTCTCCACCTGATACTATCACAACATTATTAATCAGTTATACCCCAATACAAAATAAAAAGTGTTGTTTTTTTTTTTAAAGAGCAAAGCACACAGAAGCTGGGAGATGAGTGTGCTGAGCTGGTGAAGGGGCCCAAGGCGGCCGGGCAGGTGTGTGTTGCAGCTTCTCCCCTAGTTTGCCAAACAAACTGACAGCCTGTTCCTGTGGTCCTGAGTTGTCCTGTAGGACTCTCCTCAAGGATGTACATCCTCAGACTCCTGGTTTTAGGGTTCTTGTCTTTCGAGGACAAGAATGACCATAAGAACTCAGGTTTGGGGTTTTTTTTTGGAAACATACATTTATTTATTTTGGGGTCTTCATTGCTTTTCTCTAGTTGCAGCTAGTGGGAGCTATTCTCCAGTTACAGAGCTTGGGCTTCTCACTGCAGTGGCTTCTCTTGTTTCAGATCATGGGCTCTAGAGTGTCTGGGCTTCAGTAGTTTCAGAATGTAGCCTCAGGAGTTGCAGTTCCCAGGCTCCAGGGCACAGGCTCAGTAGTTGTGGCGCATGGGCTTAGTTGCTCCGCAGCTGGTGGGATCTTCCTGGACCAGGGATGGAACCTGTGTCTTCTACGTTGGCAGGTGGATTCTTTACCACTGAGCCACGGGGGAAGCCCGGAACTTGGGTTTTTTTTCAGGTGCGGGGTGGGGTGGGACCTGGATGGGTTCTCAGTCTTGAGGACTGTGCTGTGTTTGCAGAAGGACTGCTGGCTCCCTCAAGAAGCCTCAGCTCACATCTTCATGGGCACGCCTGGATCGGAAGTGCCCAGGGACGTCGGGGTGGACGTCAGCTACAGCTGGCCTCAGGGGAAGTTCCGTCTCAAGCTTCTCCATCCCAAGAAAAGAATCGAGCTGGATGGTAAAGACAGTGGTCCCCCCGTCACTCTGCCCTCAGCCACGGGCTGGATCCACGGGTCAGATACAGCCCGCTCACTGCGGACTCCTCAGCCACCTTCTGAGATCGGCACTACATAGAGCCCTGTTGAATGGACGAGGACCCGGGGCTCAGAGACTAGGAAGCCAGGAGGACATCCCCAGCCAACCCCGGAGGTGGATCCAGGATGTTGAACCCTGGTCTCTAAACTCTCATTTTTGTCTCCCAGGAAAGATCGAGACTGTCCAGAGGGCCCGCATGGGTCACCTGGAGTTGATCCTGGATGAAAGGGATGTCTACTACATCAAGGTTTGTACCCCATCCTCAAACCCCTGGTGTCGACCGACATCTGCCACCTCCCAGGACACTTCTGGTCCCAATCTCTGCTTACTCATCACCACCTCCTTTGGTGGTTTTTTTTTTCCAATTTATTAATTAATTTGTTTGATTGCATTGAGTCTTAGTTGTGGCATGAGAGATCTTTGCTGCAGCATATGAGATCTTTTGCTGCAACGTGTGGACTCAGTAGTTGTAGGGCGTGGGCTTAGTTGCCCTGTGGCATGTGGGATCTTAGTTCCCTGACCAGGGATCCAACCCATGTCCCCTGCATTGGAAGGTAGATTTTTAAAAAATATTTATTGATTTGTTGGGTCTTAGTTGCATCACATGGGATCTTCACTGTGGCATGCAAGACCTTTCAGTTGAGGTGTGTGGGTTCAGTTGCCCTGAGGCATGTGGAATCTAGTTTCCTGACCAGGGATCGAACCCAAATCCCCTGCATTGGTAGGCAGATTCTTAACCACTGGACCAACAGGGAAGTTCCTCCTTTGGTGCTTTAGCTGTTCTTCTCTATCCTCCTACTAGTACCATCTAGTATGAAAAAGAAAAAGGGGTTCAGGTCTTACCACCATCAGTGTCAAAAATTGATAATAATAGTAACACAGGAGCGTGCTTTAAAAAATTCAGAGTAGACAAAGGTATAAAATAGTAAGTCAAAGAGTGCTACTCCCCAGATTTCCAGAAGAAATGTCAAGGCACACACCGAGAAATCTGCGTGAGTTTTCCAGGGCTGCTCTATCAAAGTACCCTGAATTTTAGGGGGCTTAAACAATGGAAATTCTCTCAGAGTACTGGAGGCTGGAAGTTCAAAATCAAGGTGCTGGCAGAGTTGGTTCCTGCTAAGGCTCTAATCCATGCTTCTCTCCTGGTTTCTAGTAGCCTTGGGGATTCCTTGGCTTGTAAGTGGCTGTCTTCCCCCTTGTCTCCTCCTTGTCTGCCCTCTGTAGGTATCTGTGCCCGAAACTCTCTTGTAAGTTTCCCAGTCAGGCTGGATTAAGGTCCATACAAATGACCTCATCCTGCCTTTCTCTGCAAAGATACTGTTTACAAATATGGTCACATTCACATGTCCTAGGGGTTAGCTTTGGAGGGAAGCACAGTTCAACTCATAATATTATAGATTTGAAAAACCTTTCAGTTTTTTAAAAACGTCTATTTATTTTTGACTCTGCTGACCCTTTGTAGCTGTATGATCTTTTCTCTAGTTGCGGGGAGCGGGAACTACTCTCTATTTGCAGTGCGCGGACTTCTCATTGCGGGGGCTTCTCTTGTTGTGGCTCCCGGGCCCTGGAGCACAGGCTTGGTAGTTGTGGCATGCTACTGAGGTGCTTCACCACATGTGGGTTCTTCCTGGACCGGAAATCAAACCTGTGTCCCTTGCATTGGTAGGTGGATTCTTTACCACTGAGCCACCAAGGAAGCCTTATAGGTACTTTTTAAGGTTTTCAACCTGGAGGACCTAGATGGGACTCAGTGGATCCTCTGAAGCCCCTGCAATTGTGCAGAAGTTTTGTGTCTGTCCCCCTTCTGGGAAGAGGGTTTAGACCTTCCAGCCGATGCTCAAGCAGGTCTGTGACTCAAAAAAGGATAAAAAGAGCAGCTGGAGACTCGCTCCTGCCAAGCGGGACCTCTGGGCCCCTTTGGCCATGAGTCTGGTTGTTCTGTATCTGTCTCCAGTGGATTCTCAGAGAGGTCCGAGTTGAAAATTAGAGCCAGGGTTGGAATTTTTGCTGCATGAACACACTCTCAGCTCCCAAATCTGCTTCCTGTCCGGGTGCGAAGACCAAGTGTCAGGGGAGAGCATCTTCCTCTTAGAACTCAGCTGCCTGCTGGCTGAGACTACGTGTCATTTCAGAGCTCCCAGGAGCCCTCAAATCAATCCCGCTTTGCTAAGCACACCAGTGCTAATTGCCTGCCCCTCCCTGCAGGCCTGCCCGCTGCTCTCCAGAGGGCTGTCTGCATCCTGGAAGCATTGGCCTTTAGAGAAACTCCAGCTCTAGCTGCCTCAGACTCATCATGATAGTGGTAACAGCTGGAGCTTCAGAATTTTCCAAAGCCTTTTCTAGGATGGGCAGGGGACACATATGGCTTTGACCCTGGGTCTCTCTTTTAGTCCTCTTGGTAAGCCCACAGGAAATGAGGATGCTAAGGCAGATGAACTCAGGAATACAAAACAGAAATGCTGGGCTCAACTCGACTGAGAGTTTATGGGCTTTAAGGATGGCATAGAGGAGAGAGTTAGATTTCAGTGCCCTCTCCCCTGTGCATGCAATGATAGAGCATCCCTAAGTCCCAGGTTACTATTGATCTAGCTCAGCTGTGATTACTGGTTATCTCTCTCTTTTTTCAAAAATACATTTATTTTGCTGCACTGAGTCTTAGTTGGTGCACTCGGGATCTCCGATCTTTCCTGCGGCTTGCGGGATCTTCAGTTGCAGCATATGGGAAACTAGTTCCCCAACCCAGGACCCCCGGCATTGGAAGCGTGGAATCTTAGCCACTGGATCATCAGGGAAGTCCCTGATTAGTGGTCTCTTTAACTGATAAGTGTCCTGGTTTGGATAAGAAATTCTATAATCATACTATTCACAGGCTGCACTTTGCGAAAGCTACAGCTAACTGCTGAGCAGCTTCTGATACAGACCAGAGAGAAGCATTAGCAAGACACACCATGAAGTGAGAGAAGCGGAGCAGAGTGGAGAGCCTGTGTCTATTTTTGTGCAGAACAAGAGGCAGCGTGTGTGTGTGTGTGATTAAGTACGCATGTATACATGTGTGTACATACATGTGTGTACACACAGACAGACTCATATCTGTAGGCCCATGCTGTCTCTGGAAGATGCACAGATGCAGGCACGGTGGTTGCCTTTGAGGGAGACTGCCAGACCAGGAAGGGGAATGAAACTTATATTTTTCATTGCCTTTATTCATTTATTCAGTAGCTGCTTATTAAGTACCTACAATGTGCCAGGAAGACAGCTCAATGGAAGAGATACACATGCAGAATTCTCTCCTTTTGGAAGAGAATGGGAGAAAT
Organism: Giraffa tippelskirchi; assembly: GCF_054371585.1. NCBI lineage: Eukaryota > Metazoa > Chordata > Mammalia > Artiodactyla > Giraffidae > Giraffa > Giraffa tippelskirchi. The sequence continues at coordinate 31,247,073 of NC_137287.1, forward strand.
CATAAAATACATAAGCAAATTGTGATGATAGGTGGATGTAAGTGCTGTAAGTTTTGGGAATTGATGAGCTAGATACAGGGGTCTGGATTATGTGAGAAAAAGGGTCTGAAAGTTGGCTTCAGTTTTTTATTTAATCATTTGGCTGCACTGACTCTTAGTTGTGGCATGTAGGATCTTGTTCCCTGACGAGGGATAGAACCTGGGCCCCCAGCATTGGGAGCACGGGGTCTTAGCCACTGGATTGCCAGGAAAATCCCTTGGCTTCAGTTTTAAATAGGCTTACAGGGTAAGCCTGACTGAGGAGGTAACCTTTAGCAAAGACATAAAGAATGCGCCGAAAAGAGCTTATGTGGGTCACTGGGGGAAGGGTATCGCAGGTAAAGGGCACAGCATGTACAAAGGTCCTGGGGCAGGAATGTGCACAGGATGTTAGAAGCACAGCCTGAGGCCCAGTGTGGTTGGACCAGCATAGGAGAAGGGACAGAAAAGTGAGAGGACAGATCATGTAAGGCTTTCCCAAAGAGTAATCAGAAGACACTGATTTGTGACTGTTGTCAAGGAACCACGGCAAAAATAGGATTTACAAGACAGAAAAGACCCTTATGCTGGGAAGGATTGAGGGCAGGAGGAGTAGGGGACAACAGAGGATGAGATGGTTGGATGGCATCATCGACTCAATGGACATGAGTTTGAGCAAACTCCAGGAGATAGTGAAGCATAGGGAAGCCTGGCGTGCTGCAGTCCATGGGGTCGCAAAGAGTGGGACACGACTGAGTGACTGAACAACAACGTAAAGCAGTGGGCAGTCAGGGAACAGTGAGGCCATTGTTTCATCTTTTGGATAATCAGATCAGCTGGCAGCCAGCAGAGAGGTCTGTAGGATGGGTCTACAGTTGGCACAGCCATCAAAGATGACAGCTGCAGCTGCTATGCGTTCTCTGGACAAACGTCAATCGTGGAGACATAAAGTATGTTTGGGGTCATCTATGTGTCTTACCTGCCGGGGTCCTCCCTTGTGCCATTTGCTTTCATCTGGCCAGGGGTGCGTGGCTGACTTCCAGAGATAGTCTGGCTTATTGTTGTTGTTTTTTTAAAAATATTTATTTATGTGTTTGTTTATTCAGCTGCATCTGGTCTTAGTTGTAGCATGTGGGCTCTCGAGTTGTGGCTCATGTGCTTAGTGGCCCTGCAACACGTGGGATCTTAGTTCCCCAACCAGGATCGAACCCGCGTCCCCTGCATTGGGAGGTGGATTCTTGACCACTGGACCTTGTTCACCTTTGCAAGGACTTTGGCTTTTACCCTGAGGAAGATAGGTGTGCCATCATCTCCCATGCATAGAAGTGCTCGCCCTGGTCACCAGGGCAGGAGTCAGGAGAGAGGGGAGAAGGTTGTCACAGCAACACAGGCATGGTGAGCAGGCTCAAGCCAGGGCAGTGGTGGAGGTGGCCGAAGTGATTAGATTCCAGAATATTCTGCAGGGAGAGCTGGCCAAGAGTCCAGAGCTGGCCAGATTGAAAGAGGGGCAGGGAGGAAGAGTCATTCATACGTTGTCTGAATTTGAATAGGGATTACCCGTTCCCTGGTGGCTCAGAAGGTAAAGAATCTGCCTGTAATGTGGGAGACCTGGGTTTGATCCCTGGGTCAGGAAGATCCCCTGGGGGAGGAAATGGCAACCTACTCTAGTATTCTTGCCTGGAGAATTCCATGGACAGAGGAGCCTGGTGGGCTACAGTTTATGGGGTCTCAAAGAGTCGGGCATGACTGAGTGACTGACACTTTCATTTTCACTTACCTATTGTGAGCAGTTTTTTAAGAAATTTGAGAAGGATCAGCCTAGAAGCCCATTAGCCTGGCTCCATCTTCTGCCCTCTGTCCAGTCCCAGTTCTTGCGGTCAGGGTGGGTCCTGTTAGCCAAGCCCGTCCCCCCAAGTAACGCTGGGACCTTTCCAGGGCCGGAGCAACCTGTGGCCAGCAGTGGGCAGCGAGCCCCAGCGGTTTGAGGCCCAGCTGGAGGTGAAACTGGTGACGTCAGGCAGCCCTGTGGTCCTTGCTGGAAACCTCAGCTGGCAGGCGGGCAACCGGTTGGCCTTCTCTGTGTCACTGAGCAACCTGCTGGGTGATGAGGCCCACGTGTCAGGTAGGAGGAGGGAGGTGGACCTTCCTGCCACCTTTCCTTAGCGGCCATGCTTCGGGAGAGGAGGGGAGGGCTGAGTACCCCACTTGTAGTCCCCATCACCCCAACTCCCAATATTCACATTCCACTTAAGGAAAATCCAGACCTTATATCTGCTCACAGCCTCTGCCTCAGTCCCCCAGATGCCCTTCCAATGTGCTCAACCAGTCTCATGAACCATAAATCAGCACCTTTTGGACTGTCTGGGTTCCGACCCACGTTACGTGTTACAGGATGTGTAAAAACACGTTTTGCATTTTTGACCCAAATTGCATGGGGCTCTGTTTGGATCATGAATACACAATCTGGCCTGGATACCCACCCACCTGACCAGGCGCCCACCCTGGTGCTGCAGCTGGTGTGGAGCCCTCCCGGTGGTGCTCCTCATGGGGTGTTCTGGGAAATTCCAAGGGAGTGATGTGAGTGGCTGGCCCCAATGACCAGCTGGCCTGTGCATTTGTGATATTCTTAACCAGCATGGCTATACCTGTGATCGGGCTGAATGTGTAGCAGAAACAAGCTTCAGAAGGTGAAATTTACCTGATGACCCTCGACGCACTGTCATTTCTCTTCCATTTGATTCTGTTTTGTCTTATTCTACTTTATTTAAAACCTTTTGGTCTGGACCCACAAAAGTGACTTTTGGGGTTGCCAGCTGGACAGTGAAAATGCTGTCAGCGGCCCTGATGCCAGTGGCCCGTGGTAGAGGACCAAGCATTGACTCAGGCATTGACTCTACTTGGACTCCCTGGGTGGTTCCCCCTTCCTTTCCTCTCCTGGCACCCTGGGGTGGGGGGTCAGTCCCTGGGGCACGGGCCATGACCACACTGTACCTGCCCTCTCCCCACCCGCTCTCCCCACAGCACTGCTGGAGAAGAAGGTGAAGGACGGGCTGCAGGTGGTGTCCCTGGATGGTGAGCTCTTTGTTCCAGGGCTCGTGGGGCTGCATGTCCTGGGCCAGCTGCAGCGGCGGGGCCACCTCTGGACCAGCTACCTGAGGATCAAGTACGGCCTCCGGGGTATGCCCGTGTGCTGGCAGGGGGCGAGGTGGGGAGTGGCTGGACTTGCACCCTTTCCTGGGGCGGTGGCTCCAAGGGCTAAGGTGCCAATGTCACCTTGGGTGTTTTGGCCTCATCGCATAGCTCCTTAGCTAAAGAGTCATTCTGTTGGCTTTGAATGGAGCTGAGTACCTGCTCGTTAAAACAAGAAAAGCTCTGTGTATGTGTGTTGGTACACTGTGCTCAGTCGCTCAGTCATGTCCGACTCTTTGTGACCCCATAAACTGTAGCCCACCAGGCTCCTCTTTCCATGGAGATTCTCCAGGCAAGAATATTGGAGTGGATTGCCATGCCCTTCTCCAGGGGATCTTCCCAACCCAAGGATTGAGCCCAGGTCTCCCACATTGCAGGCAGATTCTTTACTGTCTGAGCCACCTGGGAAGCCCTGTGTGTGTTGGGGTTGGGCATAAATCTGTCTCTTAAAACCTCCCAATTGGCAGATTCCAATGAGTGACATTAGTTGAGGCAGCTCCAGAGGGCTGACTGAAGCGGGGCTGTGCTGGACGCTCCTCTGCTTGGAATGAGGATGAGGGCTGCCTGGCAGAGGAAGGGCAGGGGTCTCTGGGTTGCCCTACACAGGTCAAGCGAAGCAGCTGGTTCAGGAGTGCAGCACCAGCCAGAAGCTATGGGCAGAGAGTGGCTCGGAGGCCATCTACAAGCTGGAGCTGAACCACAAGCTCCACTGCACGCAGATCCCAGCATTCAGTCACAAGGTGGGTGCCTGAGCCAGTTGAGGGGGTCTGGAGAGAGCCCCCAGGGTCAGGAAAGTGGAGGGTGAGCACCCTGAACCCATCCTCAGAGAGGTCAGTTGCTCAAGGTCATGTAGGGGGATGGATCACGGATTGGAACTTGAGTTTCATCTCCCCTCTGTTCAGCTGGTGTTGATTGAACACCTGCTCTATGCCCAGCCCTGGGGGAGAGCTATGCTCAGGGCAGCCCCTGGTCTCCGTCATCCCATTGCTGGGTGGAGGGCAGAGAGCAAGAGATATGGACCAAATCGAGTGAATTATAAATGCCATGGGTGATAAGCATGGCAGAGACTGATTGAACACAGGGCAGTCTAATTTGGATGGGGCAGCAGGGAAGACTTCTTTGGTGGAAATGTATTTTAAGCTGAAAAGTAAAAAATGAGATAGTTCTGTTCCCATGAAAGTGTGCTATAGCCAGAGGGAACAGTAAGTGCAAAGATCCTGGGGCTGAAGGGCAAATGGAGGGCTTAAGGAACTGGCAATTCACCAGAGTGATGAGGGGGGAGCAAAAGGGAGAAGTGGCTGTTTCTCGGTTAATTTACTTTGTTTCCAGTTTGCTCCTTCCTTTGAACTACTGCTTCCTTGAAGGCGGGGTTTCTGGCTCCTTCCTTCCTGGCTATCTAGTGCCCAGCACTTACCTGGTACCTGGGGGAAAATGTGTTCAATAATTGAATGAATGGATGAGCCTGTGTTGTTTCAACCTGTGGTTCAGAGGTAGGAGGAAGCAGAAGGATGCCAGGAGCCCCTAGGTGGGGAACCCTGATCCTTGTAGATTCAGTCCAGGGAACCAGAGGCTGCTGTGGGAGAGTCGGGGAGGGGGATGTCTTGGGCTCATATGAAGATCAGGAGTCATCTTCCCATGGTGAGCTGGCTCTTTCTATTCCTTATCAGGACATGGATAAGGCCTGGGTTGGGGCATTCTCGTTTCTCACCTTGGGATAGAGGTTGCCAGAAATATAGTCATGAAAGTGAATCATATTCGAATGCAAAATTTTACAAAATCAAAATCAGTGCAAAAAAAAACCCCATACCTAGTACAGAATTCGCTCCCCAAATAAGCAAGCCTTGCATCTCGGGATAGGTGGCAGCGAGGAGGCTCAGGACTGGGTCCACAAGCCTTCCTCGGGGGTCTCCCTGGTGGGGTGTGCCCTCAGGTCCAGCTGCGGCACGAGGAGAGCTCGGGCCAGCTGCACTGGGAGCTGGAGGCGAGCTACGGGAAGCTCTGGGATGACAGCCGCAACAGGAGGCGCCTCCGCATCCTCCAGACCTTCCAGAATGACTCGGGCCCAGCCCTGAGCAATCACTTCCTGGAGGTGAGTCCCTCCCCTGCAGGGCCGATCCCTGGAGCTCAGCATGCACGTGGCAGCAGGTTCTCAGTTACAAGGACGCAGGAGCTAAAACTCTGGCCCAGAGATCTTCCCTTTGGCATCTCCGGCCCCCATGTCCCTGGGGAAGTTAAACATTTGCTGGTGTGCCATGAGGCATTTTGCAAGGGGGCTTGGGAAATGCAGATTTCCAGCTGTAAAAATGCATTTTGGAAACGGTTGACTTGCAGGGTTTCCTGGAAGGTGCGCTCTTTTTGGTAAATCAGAAGTAGCTTGAGAGCTTAGCCTCTGAACAGGTACATGCTCTTACAAGGCACATGTTATCTCTCTGAGTTTCTTTTATCAATTGTTTTTGTAAAATGTTTAATTGTGGTCAGATACGCATCACATGAAGGCTTTCCTGATGGCTCAGACAGTAAAGAATCTGCCTGCAATGCAGGAGACCCTGGTTCGATTCCTGGGTCAGGATGATGCCCTGAAGAAGAAAATGGCAACCCACTCCAGTATTCTTGCCTGGAGAATTCCATGGATGGAGGCGCCTGGCGGGGCTACAGTCCATGGGGTTTCAAAGAGTTGGAAACAATTGAGAGACTAACACACACACACACACAACATGAAACTGACCTTTTTCACCATTTTTAGGTGTACAATTCAGCGGTGTTAAGCTCATTCATGTTGTTGTGTGGCCGTTACCATGGTCCATCTTTTTCATCTTGTAGAACTGAACCTCTGGACCCATTAAACAGTAACTCTCCATTCCTCTCTCCCCTAGCCCCTGGCAACCACCATTCTATTTCCTGTCTCTCTGAATTTCACCACTCTAGGTACTTCGTGTAAGGGGGATCCTATAGTATCTGCCTTTTCGTGACTGGCCTGTTTCACTAAGCATAATGTCCTCAAGGTTTATAAGTCTGAATGAAATTCCTTTGTATGGATGGACCCCATTTTGCTGATCCATTCATTCATCAGTGGACACTTGGCTTCAAATACCTGTTTGAGTCCCCACTTTCCAGTCTTTGGGGGTATATACCCTAAAGTAGAATTGCTCAATCATGCAATAATCCTATTTTTAATATTTTGAGAAACCGTCATACTGATTTCCATAGCAGTTGCACCATTTTACCACCCTACCATCCATGTACAAGGGTTCCAGTTCCTCTACATCCTCACCAACACTTCTTTCTGGGTTTTGTTTTTTTTTAAATAGTAGTCATCCTAATGGGTATGAGGATCTCATAGTTTAGCTTTGCATTTCCCTAGTTATTGATGATGTTGAGCATCTTTTCATGTGCTTATTAGCTGTTTAATTATCATCTTTAGAGAAATGTCTTTTCAAATCCTTTAGTCCTTTTGAATCAGGTCGTTTTTTTTATTTTGTTGTTGTTGCTATAGTTCTTAATGTATCCTAGATATTAAACCTTTATCAGATATATGGTTTGCAAATATTTTCTCTCATTCCATGGGTTGCCTTTTCACTCTATGAATAGCAATCTTTGTTGCACAAAAGGGTTTAATTTTTATGTAGTTCAGCATGTTTATTTTTGCTTTTGTTGCCTGTGTTTTAAGTGTCATGTTCAATAAATCAATGGCCAAATCCAGTCTCATGAAGTTTTTCAATCACGTGTTTTCTTCTAAGAGTTTTATAGTTAGATCTTTGATCCATTTTGAGTTAAACTCTGTATAGGGCTAAGATAAGGGTCCAACTTCTCTCTTTTGCATCGAATACCCCTGTTTTTCCAACACCATTTGTTGAAAAGCTTGTCTTTTCCCCCAACCATAAATGTGTGAGCTTATTTCTGGGCAATCTATTGTAGTCTATTGTGCTGTATGTCTGTCTTTCAGGTCACAAAATACTGTTTTGATTACTGTAGCTTCGTGAGACCTCCCATTGTGTTCTTCTTTTTCAAAATTGTTTGGCTATTTGGATTTCCCTTGAGATTCAATATGGATTTTAAGATGGACTTTTCTATTTCTATCAAAAAAATACCATTGAGATTTTGATAAGGATTGCATTAAGTCTATAGATTGTTTGGGTAGTATTGAATCTTAGCAATATTAAGTCTTCCAGTCTACAAACAGAGGATGCCTTTCCATTTATTTGTCTTTTCTAATTTCTTTCAGCAGTTTTGTAGTTTTCAGTGCCTCCCTGCTTAACTTCATTCCTAAGTATTAAGCTGATTTTAAATGATACCAATACTCCATGAAAAAATTCTTGTGAAAAAATACAACATTTAAAATAAGGCTAAAATTCCCTTTCACAGTTATCATCCCTGTTCCTGGTCCCCTCCTCGGCTGCCTGGAGAAAGCTGTAATTATGTTCTGCATCACTGGAAAGGAGACCTTTTTCTATATATTTGCTCTGTGGACCTGTCATATGCACTTGGTTTTGTTTGGGATGTCATGCTGTGCTTCCTTTAGCAATGGATCTTAGAGAACATCCCTTGCTGTCTTATAGAAGTCTACTCTATCTTTTTTTAAATATCTGCATCATGTTGCATATGCTTCTGTCCTGCATTTTATTAGGCCATTTCCCTCTTGATGGTTTCTAAGAGTGTATTCCTGAACATCTTTGGGCTTGCCTCCCTGGGCACATGTGTCAGGGGGTCTCTGGGGCAGATGTCATAATGTCGAATTTCTGGAAATTTGTGCATTTTTCATTTGCTGGCTTTATGTCAATTTGCCCTCCAAAATGTCTGCACCCATCACCTGCCTCCCAGCCATGTCCAACAGGAGCAATTTCCATAGTCTCCCCAGTACTTTTGTACTTGAAAAATATTGCTGATATAGGTGGAAATGGTATCGCGTTGTTTGAATTTGCATTTCCTGATGACTTGAGACTGAGAGACACTGTTTTGTGTATTTATTCTACCATTGCATTACCTTTTCTGTGAACTGATTTTTCATATTGTTTGACATTTGGAAAAAATTTGTATACTTGGATTTTGGTTGGTAGTTCTATATATAATTGCAGTTTATACATCATATTAATATTCTAAATTGGAAAGTTTCTTATTTCTGGAAAACATCTGGCCTCAGGATTTTATTGAAGTGATTAAGAGGTTTGTGGCAGCACTTCTGCAAGCCTTTGAAAGTGTGGCAGATGCCATGTTAGGTTCTGGGGAGACAAGAATCAGTGAGATAATCTTTATCTTTAAGAAGGTGACAGTGAGTAGAAGAGGCAAAGGCAGAGTGGTCAGTGATGAGTCATAAAGTATCACCAGACCATGTGTCGGGTGCTTTGTACTATCTCATTTAATCCTTGTGCGGCAAGTATTATCTGTTCTCACTTTATAGAAGAGAAATGGTGTAAACAGACTTGTATGAGGTCTCTCAGCTACTTTACGGCAGAACTGGGATTCAAAGTCCAGTCTGCCTCAGGCTTTTCACCTCTTGACTGGACCAGATTGTGCCAGAACTAATTTACTATAAAATAATTGACTAAATGATCAGTCAAGAGAAAACACTTCCCAGTTCATTCTTTGCAACCAGTATTATTGTGATGCCCAAACAAGACAAAAACATCATAAGAAAAACTAGAGACCGTTATCTCTTATAAATACAGATGCAAAATCCTCAAGAAAATACTACCAAAACTCCAATAAGCAATCTATAAAAAGGATCACACAATATGACCAAGTAAGATTTATCCCAGAAATGCAAGATTGGTTTAACATTTGAATATCCATCAATGTAATATATTAATAGAATGAAGGACAAAAGCCACATGATCATTTCAAAAGATGCAGAAAAGTATCTGGCACAACACCCCAGCAGTCTAGCAGTGGAAGAGCACTTCCTCAACCTGAAAAAGGCCATTTGTGAAAAACCCACAGCTAACATCATACTTAATGGTGAGAGGCTAAATGCTTTCCCCCTAAGATCAGGGAAAAGATAAGATGTCTGCTTTTCACCACTTCTATTTAACATTGCACTGGAGGTTCTAGCTAGTCCATTTCAGCCAAAAATAAATAAAAAAGAAAAAAGGAGTAAAGAAAAGGCATTTAGATTGGAAAATAAGTAAAATTATTTCTATTTACAGATGACATGATCTTGTATATGTGTTGTACTCAGTCACTCAGTTGTGTCTGACTCTGAAACCCCATGGACTGTAGCCCCCCAGGCTCCTCTGTCCATGAAATTTTCCAGGCAAGAATACTGGAGTGGGTTGCCATTTCCTTCTCCAGGGGATCTTCCCAACCCAGGGATCAAACCCATGTCTCTTGTGTCTCTTGCATTGGCAGGCGTATTCTTTATCACTAGCGCCACCTGGGAAGCCCAATCTTGTATATATTAATAGAAGACCCTAATGAGCTCAACTTCCTCAGTGATCAATGCAAAGAAATAGAGGAAAACAGTAGAATGGGAAATACTAGAGATTTCTTCAAGAAAGTTAGAGATACCAAGGGAACATTTCATGCAAAGATGGGCACAATAAAGGACAGAAATGGTATGGACCTAACAGAAGCAGAAGCTATTAAAAAGAGGTGGCAAGACTACACAGAAGAACTATACAAAAAAGATCTTCATGACCCAGATAACCACGATGGTGTGATCACTCACTTGGAGCCAGACATCCTGGAATGCTAAGTCAAGTGGTCCTTAGGAAGCACCACTACCAACAAAGCTAGTGGAGGTGATGGAATTCCAGTTGAGCTATTTCAAATCCTGAAAGATGATGCTGTGAAAGTGCTGCACTCAATATGCCAGCAAATTTGGAAAACTCAGCAGTGGCCACAGGACTGGAAAAGGTCAGTTTTCATTCCAATCCCAAAGAAAGACAATGCCAAAGAATGTTTAAACTACCGCACAATTACATTCATCTCACACGCTAGTAAAGTAATTCTCAAAATTCTCCAAGCCAGGCTTCAACAGTATGTGAACCATGAACTTCTAGATGTTCAAGCTGGATTTAGAAAAGGCAGAGGAACCAGAGATCAAATTTCCCACATCCATTGGATCACAGAAAAAACAAGCAAGTTCCAGAAAAACATCTACTTCTGCTTTATTGACTATGCCAAAGCCTTTGACTGTGTGGATCACAGCAAACTGTGGAAAATTCTGAAAGAGATGGGAATACCAGACCACCTGACTTGCCTCCTGAGAGATCTGTATGCAGGTCAAGAAGCAACAGTTAGAACTAGACATGGAACAACAGACTGGTTCCAAATCGGGAAAGGAATACGTCAAGGCTGCATATTGTCACCCTGCTTATTTAACTTATATGCAGAGTACATCATGTGAAATGCTGGGCTGGATGAAGCACAAGCTGCATCAAGATTTTGGGGAGAAATATCAATAATATCAGATATGCAGATGACACCACCCTTATGGCAGAAAGCAAAGAAGAACTAAAGAGCCTCTTGATGAAAGTGAAAGAGGAGAGTGAAAAAGTTGGCTTAAAGCTCAACATTCAGAAAACTAAGATCATGGCATCCAGTCCCCTCACTTCATGGCAAATAGATGGGGAAACAATGAAAACAGTGACACTTTATTTTTGGGGGCTCCAAAATCACTGCAGATGGTGACTGAAGCCATGAAATTAAAAGACACTTGCTCCTTGGAAAGAAAGCTATGATCAACCTCAGTTCAGTTCAGTCGCTCAGTCGTGTCCAACTCTTTGTGACCCCATGAATTGCAGCACACCAGGCCTCCCTGTCCATCACCAACTCCCGGAGTCTACCCAAACCCATGCCCATCGAGTCAGTGATGCCATCCAACCATCTCATCCTCTGTCATCCCCTTCTCCTCCTGCCCCCAATCCTACCCAGCATTAGGGTCTTTTCCAATGAGTCAACCCTTCTCATGAGGTGGCCAAAGTATTGGAGTTTCAGCTTCAACATCAGACCTTCCAATGAACACCCAGGATTGATCTCTTTTAGGATGGATTGATTGGATCTCCTTGCAGTCCAAGGGACTCTCAAGAGTCTTCTCCAACACCACAGTTCAAAAGCATCAATTCTTCGGTGCTCAGCTTTCTTCACCGTCCAACTCTCACATCCATACATGACCACTGGAAAAACCATAGCCTTGACTAGACGGACTTCTAGACAGCATATTAAAAAGCAGAGACATTACTTTGCTAACAAAGGTCCGTCTAGTCAAAGCTATGGTTTTTCCAGTAGTCATGTGTGGATGTGAGAGATGGACTACAAAGAAAGCTGAGCCCCGAAGAACTGATGCTTTTGAACTGTGGTGGTGGAGTAGACTCTTGAGAGTCCCTTGCAAGGAAATCGAACCAGTCCATCCTAAAGGAGATCAGTCCTGAATATTCATTGGAAGTACTGATGCTAAAGCTGAAACTCTAATACTTTGGCCACCTGATGCAAAGAGCTGACTCATTTGAAAAGACCCTGATGCTGGGAAAGATTGAAGGCGGGAGGAGAAGGCAGTGATAGAGGATGAAGTGGTTGGATGACATCACTGACTCGATGGGCATGAGTTTGAGTAATCTCTGGGAGTTAGTGATGGACAGGGAAGCCTGGTGTGCTGCAGTCCATGGGGTCGCACAGAGTGAGACACAACTGAGTGACTGAACTGAATGAACTCACCAAAAAAAAAAATCTATTAGAGTTCATAAATGAGTTCATCAAAGTTGTAGGATACAGGGTTAATATACAAAAATTAGTTGTATTTCTCTACACTAGCAATGAAAAACCTGAAAAAGAAATTAAGAAAATAATTTCATTTACACTAGCATAAAAAGAATAATACTTAGGAATAAGTTTAACAAAAGAATATAAAATGAATACTCTCAAAACTACAAAACATTGTTGAAAGAAACTAAAGAAAACCCAAATAAATGGGAGGGTATCTCATGTACTTGAATTGGAATATTTAATGTGAAATTGACAAGACTTCCTAAATTGATCTGCAGACTCAACAATCTCTATCTATCCCTATCAAAATCTACACTATCTTTTTGATAGCTGATCCTAAAATTCACATGGAATTTCAAGGGACCCAGGGTAAGACAGTCTTTAAAAAGAACAAACTTGGAGGATTCACTCTTCCCAACTTCAAAACTTACTACAAAGCTACAGTATTAAGAGTATTGTGGTAGTGGCATAAGGATAGACATACAGACCAACAGAATAGAACCTGGAATTCAAAAATAAGCTCTTGTACTTACAGTTAGTTGATTTTGGACAAGGGTGCCAGGGTAATTATAGAGGGGAAAGAACAGTCTTTTCAACAAATGGTGTGGGACAACTGAATATTCATGTTTAAGGATATGAAGTTGGACACTTACTTCATCTCATATATAAAAACTAACTCAAATAGGTTATAGACCTAAATACAAGAAATATGAAACTCTTTGAAGAAAACATAAGAGGAAATCTTTATTACCTTGGATTTCTGAGACACTGACAGTATAACAACAAAAATACACTGGATTTCATCAAACTTAAAAACCTGGCACTTCCTTGAAGGTCCAGTGGTTAAGAATCCGCCTTTCAATGTAGGGGATGGGGGTTCAGTCCCTGATCAGGGAAATAAGATCCCATTTGCCACAGGGCAACTAAGCCCGCATGCCACAACTAGAGAGGCCCACAGGCTACAACGAAGACCCAGTGCAGTCAAAAATAAGTAAATAAAAATTTTAAAAACAACAACAGAAAAAAAACCCCAAATTCGTCTTCAAAGGACACCATCACGAAAGTGAAGTAACAGCCCACAGAATGGAAGAAAACATCTGCAAATCATATATCTGATAGAGGATTTGTATCCAGAATATATAAAGAACACTTACAACTCAACATGAAAATGACAAAGGATTTGAATAGATATTTCTCCAAAGAAGGTACACAAGTGGCCAATAGATATGTGAAAAGTTGCTTAAGCTAATTAGTCATTAGAGAAATTTAAATCAAAACCACAGTGAGATGCTACCACTAGCTGGCAGTACTCAATTGCTCAGTTGTGTCTGACTCTTTTTAGCCCCACGGGGTGTAGCTCCTCTGTCCATGGAATTTTCCGGGCAAGAATACTGGAGTGGGTTGCTGTTTCCTACTCCAGAGGATCTTCTCAACCCACGGATTGAACCCACGTCTCTTGAGTTTTCTGCATTGGCAGCTAGATTCTTTTACCACTAGTGTCACCTGGGAAGCCTACCACTAGAAGAGCTGAAATGAAAAAAGAAAGAAACTAACGAGTGTTGGTGAGGATGCAGGGAAATTAGGACTCATATTGGTGGCATCATAAAATGATGTGATTGTTTAGGAAAAAGTTTTATGTTTCTTTAAAATAGTAAACACGGAGTTACCGTATGACCCAATAATTCTACTTCTAGGTATTCAGGAGAATTGAAAATTTATGTCCGCACAAAACTTGTACATGAACATTTATAGCAGCTTTATTCATAATAACCTCAAAGTAGAAACAACCCAAATGTTCATCAATGAATAAGTTGATAAATAAAATACATTTATCCATACAATAGAATATTATTCAGTAATAAGAATGAAGTTCTGGGGTGGGATGGATTTGGAGGTGGGAAGAAGGTTCAGGGGAGAAGGGGACATAGTGTATCTATGGCTGATTCATGTTGATGTATGACAAACCAACACAACATTGTAAAGTAATTACCCTCCAATTAAAAATAAATAGAATTTAAAAAGAAAAAAATGAAATTCTGACACATGCTACAACGTGAATGAACCTTGAAAGCATCATGCCATGTTAAGGAAGCCTGACACCGAAAGCCACATACTATATGATTCTATTTGTAAGAAATGTCCAGAAGAGGTAAATTAATAGAAGCAGAAAGTAGGTTTCTGGAATGTATGGGAGGCAGGCAATGGGGAATGACTGCTAATGGGTGCAGGGTTTCTTTTAGGGGTGGGCTGGGACAGTTCCTGGCAGCCAGAGAGCTCAGGCTGCAGTGGAGAGCCGGTGGAATGTTCTAGGTTGGAAGCAGCATCGTAGTTAGCACCAGATCTGATTAGCATCGTGGGTGTGGGTCTCCAGTTTGTGCTGCAGGTGCTGGAGAGGCAGGTGGATTACCGAATGCAGTTGCACCACCTGAGCCTCCGCCATCCCCACGTGGAGACCAGCACACACCTGAAGATGCAGTACAATGGGCGGCTGCTCTTTGTGGCGGGCTTGCAGTGGAAGGACACATCCAGGGCCGCCCTGTGGAAGTGGGAAGGTGAGTGACATCTATGGAGTGTCCTTGGTCATGCCCACCGTCTGCAACCCCCTTCCCTTTTGTCTGCCTGCCTATCTCAAGACTCAGGCCTTTAATGTGTTGCAGGAAACACACAAACACATCCTGATTTCTTACCCTTACCAACAGAGCTCTACATTACGGGGCCTTGCCTACTTCTCCAACCTTATCTCACCCTACTTTCCCCATTGCCCATCATCCTGCAACCCTACTGGCCTCTTTTCTGTTCCCCAGACATACCTCAGGGCCTTTGCACTTGCTATTTCTTCTCCTTGGAACACTTTCTCCCATTTAAAAAGATGGATGTACCATAGTTTGTCTTTGAATTAATTTTTATTTTTTGTTGAAGAAATACATAATTTGAAAGTGAATTAGGCTATGACATGGAAATTATTGAAGGTGGGTGAATGTTACATGGGAATCTCATCACAGTCTCTGTATTCATGTATGTACTTGAAAAACTTTTTTAAGCTTTAAAAGTTAAAGTTATAACAAACACAGTAATTTTCTGCTTCATGTCTTCCTATCCCAAATTTTGCTTGAAATGGCAAGCACTATAAATTCTTTTTACTATTTTTTATCAGACCCTCCATCTTTTAATCACGCTTACTTCTTGCTTTTTCTCTCTTAGGCATTTTTATTCTCCATGTATTTCTTATTATAGAGGATGAGAATTTAACTTGCACCATCCATTTTAAAATATGTATTTCCCTCTCTTCCCCCAAACAGTTATAGTTTGTTAATATTCAGTGTTGATATAATTGTGTCCTTCACAGCTGAGACACGTGGTATACTAGAATTCTAACTTTTTGTTTTTCCTGGAGCTATAATAGCCTTTTCCCCCTGTTTGATTATTTTTCTATTTTTCTCCTATGACTATTCTTAGAATTTTTAGCAGCAGTGCAAAACTCTTCTCCAGAGGGTCACACACTTCAGATTACTTGTCAACTTCGATCAGTTCTCATAGTTTTCTGGTCGACACTCTTCCTGGAGCCACTGCTGCTCCAGGGTAGACCAGCTGTGTCCTGGGGCATCCCCTCACCATCATTCAGGGAGTGCCTTCCACTTCTCTGGGCCACAGCCCCTGCTTCTTGCACTCATGTTCTTTCCTGCTTTACTCTTTCATTCCGATGGAGCACATCCTCCAGTAGCTTCTTGAGAGAGGATATGTGGAAAGTGTATTCGTTAGCTAGGGCTGCTTTAACAAATAACCACAAGCTGGGTGGCTTAAAACAACAAATTTATTCTCTTACAGTCTCCAAGACTGGAATTCTGAAGGTGAGGCATCAGTAGGACCATGTTCTCTCTGTGACCCTGGGTAGAATCCTTCCTGCCTCTTCCTAGCTTCTGGTGGTGGCTATTAATGCTTGACGTTCTTTGGTTAGTAGTTACATTGCTCTAATCTCTACCTGCAGGAGACACTAGTTCAATCTGTGGGTTGGGAAGGTTCCCTGGAGAAGGAAATGACAACCCACTGCAGGATTCTTGCTTGAAAAACCCCATGGACAGAGGAGCCTGGTGGGCTACAGTCCATGGGGTCGCAAAGAGTCGGACATGACTTAGCGACTAAACAACAACGACAGCCTCTGCCTCTGTTGTTACATGGTGCTGTGTGTGTGTTCAAACTTCTCTCTTTATGTAAAGATGCCAGTCATATCAGACTCGGGGCCTCCTCTACTCCATTAAGTGTCTGTGTGTGCTCCGTGTGTCCAACTCTTTGTGACCCTGTGGACTGGAGCCCACCAGGCTCCTCCGACCGTGGACTTTTTCAGGCAAGGATACTGCAGTGGCGTGCCATTTCCTCTTTCAGGGGATCTTCCCAGCGCTACTGAGTCACCTGGGACTCTGGTATGATCTCATCTTAACTAATTTTATCTGCAATGATCCCATTCCCAAATAAGGTCACATTTGGAGGTACCAGGGGTGAGGACTACATATCTATTCAAGAGACACAATTCAACCTGTAACAGGATGTAAACATTTTGAAACCCTGAATGTTTAAACTGTCTTCATTTGATTTGGCTGAATAGAGAACTCTAGGTTGGAAATGACTTCCCTTTGAGATTGCAAAGACATCACTGCACTGTCTATGTGAATCAGTTGAGAGGTCTGGTGCTATTTCTGATCCATCATCCTTTGTCTGTGACCCTTTCTTCTCTCTCTGGAAGCTTTTAGGAGCTTCTCTTTATCCCTGAAAGTGAAAGTCGCTCAGTCGTGTCCGACTCTTTGCCACCCCATGGACTGTACAGTCCATGGAATTCTCCAGGCCAGAATACTGAATGGGTAGCCTTTCCCTTCTCCAGCGGATCTTCCTGACCCAGGACTCGAACCAGGGTTTCCTGCATTGCAGGTGGATTGTTTACAAACTGAGCTATGAGGGAATCCCTTATTCCTCAGATCTTTAAATCTTATGATGATGAGCCTTGGTTTGGATCGCTCTTCATTCACTGTACTAAGCTCTTGGCATATAACCTTGCAATGTGGAGACCTACCATTTGGGTCTTGGTAGTTTTCTTGTACAGTTTCTTTGGTAATTTCTTTCTTTCTGTGTTCTGAAATTCCTGTTGGTCAGATAGATGTTGGTCCTCAGAAACTAAACCTCTAATGTTCTCTCTTCTCTCCTTTGTTCCATCTCTTTGTCTTTTTGTTCTGTTTTGAGGGCTGATTTCCCCAACTTCACCCACCAGCCCTCCTACTGACATTTTTAGTTTTGTTTAGCTTGTATTCCCAAGAGCTCTTCTGTGTTCCTGCAAGTTCTTCATGAATGCATTATCTTCTCTTCTCTGTGAATGTAAGTTATAGAATTGGGGGGCTTTGATCTGTTCTCCCTGAATTTCTTTTTTCTCTTTGTTTCTGAAGTTCCTTTTCCCCACATGCCAGGAAAGAGTAGGGTACGTGCTTTTGTTTAAGAGTAACTTGGAACTTGTTTGGAAGGAGGCTCTATGGGAGAGGGACAGTGTGTGTGCTCTTTAAAAAAAAATTATTTTGTTGAAGTATAGTTGAGTTTCAGTGTTCTACTAATTTCTGCTGTACAGCAAAGTGATTCTGTTATATATATATATATACATATTTTATATATACACACATTTTTTCTATTCTTTTCCATTATGGCTTATCATAGGATGTTGAATATTATTCCCTGTGCTATACAGTAGGATCTTGTTGTTTATCCATTCTATATATAATAGTTTCCATCTGTTAATCCCAAACTCCCAATCCATCCCTCCCCTACTCTCCCTCCTCCTTGTCAACTACAAGCCTGTTCTCTATGTCTATGAGTCTTTTTCACAGATCAGTTCATTTGTGTCATATTTTAGATTCCACATCTAAGTAATATTACATGGTATTTGTCTTTCTCTTTCTCACTTGCTTCATTTAGGATGATAATAGTTGCATTCATGTAGCTGCAAATGGAATTATTTCATTCTTTTTCACTGCTGAGTAGTATTTCATATTGTATATATGTATGTATGTATGAGTTGGGGTGCTCTTGTTGACTGATAGACTTCCCTATCGGGTGGGGTTCTGGCTCTCCTTGAGGACCCTGGGCCCCATATCTGTGGAACTTTTTTCTTTCAGTCACTCTGTTCATCTATGGAGCAATCTCCCCATCGCCTGTGGAACTGGTACCTCAGGTCAGGGCACCTGACTATACTCTACTTCGTATGTCCCTGTTTTCAACTTGGCAGCTTGCTCTCAACCCTTGCTGTGCTGGATCCCCCTGAATCCTGGCCTCTCAGCCTCAGTTTCCCCACATAGTGAATCTCCTATCTCCACTAGGAGGTGGGGGAGTGCTCCCTCCCTTTGACAGACTCCACTGCCTCTCATTCAGGGTTGAGCTCAATGGTCCTGTTTATGGGAGTCTTCACTGACCCTCCTGACCTTGGTCCAACTCCCTCTTTCTTTTCCTTCCTAGCACTCAGCATTTTCTACCTAGGTAGGTCTTCCCTGGTGGCTCAGACAGTAAAGAATGCCTGCAATGAGAGAGATCTGGGTTTGATCCCCAGGTTGGGAAGATCCCCTGGAGGAGGGCATGGCAACTCACTCCAGTATTCTTGCCTGGAGAATCCCCATGGACAGAGGAGCGTGGCGGGCTATACTCCATGGGGTTGCAAAGAGTCAGACACGACTGAGCAGCTAAGCACAGCACAGCACAGGTCTCATTATGTTTATTTGTTCAAGATTTCTCCCCCACCACTGCCCCCAGACTGCAAGTTCCATCAAGGCAGCCACTATGCCTCCTGTTCACTGCCAAGTTCTGAGAGTCTGGAGCAATATTTACTGAATTAGCCCTTGAGCGAGTGGGAGATTTATTACAAAATATGAGAGGGGTCCAGTGACTGGTTTTAGTTCCTCGTGGAAGGGCAATATGCTATGTAGAATGTCAACTTTTTGATGATGGTGATGATTGATGTTTACTTTTCCAAGTGAATGCTTCCTCGGTCCCAAGACACAGTGATTGGAACTGTTGTACCCATTTTACAGATGCTAGGCGCACAGGCTCAAAGAGGTCACATAGCTTAGAAGAGTAAAGGCCATGCTCTTGATGACCTCACTGCAGTGCCCCCTCTGCAACTTTCCTAGCGTTTCTTCTGTCTAGCAGGTCTTCCTGAAAACATTTCAAACATACAGAAAAGTACAAAGAGTGCCGCAGTGAACACCTACATGTTCTCAGTGTGGATTCTACTACTAATGTTTTACTCCACCTATCTTGTCACCTGTCTGTCCACTTAGCCATCTGTCTTATTTGTTGGTACAGGTCAAATTAAGTTGTAAACCATGGTCCATCTCACCCCTAGACATTTCAGTATGGTATCATTCATTAAGGTGAAATGCTCACATCTCCCGGGTACCATTTGATGAGTTTTGACAGGTGCACAGACCTGTGAAACCCAGGCTTCTGTAAAAATTCACAGCATTACAGTCATTCTGGAAAGTTCCCTTATGTTGTATCCCCATTTTTAAGATATGCCAGTTTTGAGATATGCTCTGCAGTGGCCATGATGACTCTACAGGGGTCTCGCTGCCTGCCAAAAGCCCCCTTCTTGCCCTGGGGATAACTAGTTTCTTGTTCTCTGCCTGTTGCAGGAGCCTTGAACCTGGACAGTCCATGGCTGATGGTCTCCACGGCTCACAGGCTGTACTGGCCTAATCGAGCCATGTTTCAGGCTGTGTTGGAGCTGACTCTGGGCAAGGCCTGGACCCTCAAGAATTTGGTGATAAACGTGGCCTGCAGGGGCCAGGGCCTCCAGAGGCAGGGCAAGATCCACGTCTACACCCCAGCTACCACCTACCTCCGGGTGCGCATGCTCAGCCACGCCCCCTGCCCACCCCCCCCCTTACCAGCGGCCAGGAAGCCCGATTTCTTGTGGTTTAAATCTTCTGAGCAAAGGGTTAAAACTGAGGTTCGGGGGTTTTCCATACCGGGTCCCAGATGCATGAAGTCTGGCTCACTCAGTATTGACACTCTTCAGAGTTAGTTGCCAAGTGAATTTGGGAGAGTGGACCCCAAAGTAAACCTCAGTGTCTCATGTCCTTGCTTAGCAGCTGATACAGTAAAATATGAAAGTAGGTTGAGCTGGTACCTTGGAAACAAATAGACATGAGGCTTTTGCTAAAACGCAGAATGAAAACTTTGAGGATGGAGGTCAGTTTTATACCACCTGCCGAGTGAGGCAACATAGCAGAGTTTGGAAGAAAAGCAACCAGAGAAGGACTTCCGTGGTATCACACGTGGGAACCTGGTGCATCAAGCCTCTCCCTGTGTTGGGATGATGAATGGACATGGGGTAGGGGTGGTCCAGGCCTGACTTGGGCTCAGGAGGAGGCAGCTCAGTGGGCATGTCTGGGGACAGCACAGTCCCCTTGAGGCAGGAGCCAGGTGGCAACAGGGTGGACTCAGAAGGAGCAGGTGACTCCTGGCAAGGTTAGGGACCTCAAGAGGGCAGCCATGTGACAGATAAAGCCAGGACAGGATGCAAAGAGGGGTCGGCCAGCCCACTTCTGCAGGTGACCCAGCTCAGGGGCATGATGGTGGCCTGGCCTGGGAGAAGACAGCCGAGTTGGTGGCAGGTGTTCAGGTTGCAGAACTTACTTGAAGGTGTAGCTGACTGACTTGCTTATGGATTGGTTTGGGGAAGTGAGGAAGAAATAAATGACCCCAAGTTTTTGGCTCAAGTAGTTGTGTGGCTATAATTTTTTGAGTAGTCATGTACGGATGTGAGAGTTGGACCATGAAGAAGGCTGAGTGCCGAGTTGATGCTTTCAAACTGTGGTTCTGGAGAAGACTCTTTGAGAGTCTTTTGGACAGCAAGGAGATCAAACCAGTCCATCCTAAAGGAAAACCCTGAATATTCATTGTAAGGACTGATGCTGAAGCTGAAGCTCCAGTACTTTGGCCACCTGATTCAAAGAGCCAGCTCATCAGAAAAGACCCTGATGCTGGGAAGGATTGAAGGCAGGAGGAGAAGGGACACCAGAGGATGAGATGGTTGGGTGGCATCACTGACTCAATGGACATGAGTTTGAGCAAACTCTGGGAGATTGTGTAGGACAGAGAAGCCTGGCATGCTGCAGTCCGTGGGGTCACAAAGAGTCAGACACAACTGAGCGACTGAACAGCAACAACAAAGTTGTGTAGAAGTAGGTGCCATTTGCTGAAATGGGGCCCGTAGGTTCTGGGGGTGACCTGAGGTCAGTGAAGTATGGGGTAGGGTCTTGGGTAGTTCTAATATTTTGGCAGGAGGTTTGGTAATTCCCAAACTCCATCTTTGCCCCATTACTTCTCCTCATGAGTCCCCTGAGGGAGCTGTATGAACAAGGGACAGAGGCCAGCAGGGCACAAGGCAGAGCCTTGTTTTTCCTAGAGGGGCTTGGTGTTCCTAGAGGGGCTTGTGCCAAGGGCAGTGGGCTGGGTAAACAGTCCAGCACAAGGCTAAAGAGTTCTACTTCCCCCAGCCCTGGTATAAGCCAAAATAACAACTAGTTCCTCCCATGGCTCTGAAAACCATGACAGTGATGCAGGGAGAGAAAGCTACCCCTCTGTTCTCTTGTGTGCCCTTCAGAGATGGCATTGGAGGGGTTTTGAAGGATGAGTAGGAGTTCACCAAGTGGGACTGGGAGAAAGGGAATCCCAAGAGGAGGAAATAGGGTGTGCAAAGGCTTTGGTCAGCCTCTTCATCCTCATTGCAGGTTTCCACGGTGACAGCTTTGGCACAGAGCCTCTTTAGCAGCCGAAGTGAAGTAGAATCAGCCTGGAGCGCAGCAGTGCAGAGTGAGATTCATGCTGAGAACAGCCGAGACCGTAAGATCCTGCACTGCTGGTTGAAGGGCCCCCAGCGGGAGCTGAACCTAACAGCAGCCTATAGGCACATGGAGCAGGTAAGGGTCCAGGTGGCCTGTGCTGGAGGCTCTGCCATTGAGAGACCCTGAATCCCTCACCTGGGATGGGGAAGGCTACTAGTTTGGCCTGTAAGCCTCCCTGAGCCTCAGTTTCTTTATCTATAAAATGGACCCCAGCCATACTAGCGCTGACCCCAGAGCAAAGGGCGGCCACTTGCTACTGGACGTTCAAGTGCTTCATTTCTGCTGGGTGCCTGGAGAGGTCTCACCATAGCGGTGTGCCTGTGCAACCTTGAGGTCTGATGGTATGGAGGCTGCAGCCCATTTGATCAGCCCTTCTTGGTGGTCATTCCTGGGGTGATGAGTGGGCAGTGGGGGCTGCCCCTGGAGATCCCCAGGGCAGGATGTTTCGCAGCTTGGACCCTCTGGGCATCCCTCTGCATCAGCCTGGTCCTCATTGCAGCCATGGAAGAGTCATGTATCGCTGACAGCTCTGGGGACTGGTGCCAGGGGCCATCCTGAGGGCCTGCAGCTGGAGGGTGTACTGGAGGAGCTGGTTCGAGACAGGAGCTTGTACCAGAAGCAGGGAACCTTCTTCCTTTGGTATGTGTGGCCCCTTCCCCCAAGCTGCTTCCCCTGAGGTGTGGTGCTGGCCCAGGGTCTCCTATTCTCCAGCGTGGAGGGTCACCAGGGAGTGGGGTGTGCCGTGCTGCCTGGAGGGGCCCAGACAGAACCCAGAGCTCAGAGATGAGCCCCCTCCCTTAAAGCCCTCATGTCCCTCACCCCCTTTCATTAGTGTGCCAAGGTGGGCATAGAAAATAGTCTCATCACCCCAGGCTGAAAGCTGCTCTGGGGGAACCATTTCAGTTCCTGGAGGCACAGATGGTTAAAAAGCCTGTTCTTTGTTGGGGGGTGAACAGCATGGGGTTGAAGTCAGCAGACCCAGCCTGAAGTCCAGGCTGTGTGCTGACCAGCTGGGGGCCCTTAGGCATCTACTGTCAGAACAGCAGCAGTAACCCAAAACTAACATCCACTGCATTTGCCAAGGTCTCATCCATTTTTTAATCTCATTTATATTTATTGAGCAACTACTATGTGCAAGGACTTCCCTGGTGGCTCAGATGGTAAAGAATCTGCCTGAAGTGTAGGAGATGCAGGAGACCCAGGTTCCATCCCTGGGTCTGGAAGATCCCCTGGAGAATGAAATGGCAGCCCACTCCAGTATTCTTGCCTGGAGAATCCCATGGACAGAGGAGCCTGTTGGGCCATGGTCCATAAAGTTGCAAAGAGGCAGACACGACTGAAGGGACTTCGCATGCATGCACATAGACAAAGTCTTTTTTTAAAAAAACATTTATTTGGCTGTATCAGGTCTTAGCTGAGGCACACAGGCTCTTTGTTGCAGTGTGCAGGCTTCTCTAGTTGCATCGTTCAAGCTTCTCTCTAGTTGTGGCACGCGGGCTCAGTAGTTGGAATGTGAGGGCTTAGTTGCTACGTGGCGTGTGGGATCTTAGTTCCCTGACCAGGGATCAAACCCACATCCCATGCATTGGAAAGTGGATTCTTAACCACTGGACCACCAGGCAAGTCCCCCTCTAACAAAGTCTTAACTCTGCAAGACAGTGACAGGCCCCTGGGGCACAGGTGTCCTTCGTCTGACCCCGCCAGCCGCTTTAATGGCTTTGGCCTGTTCCCCCTCTCCACACCAGGCACCCCTGGACCGTGCTCCTCCCGCAGCGCATCCTCCTGCAGGAGACCTTCACGGCCGACAGGCGGCACCGGCGTTACTCCCTGGAGACCAGGGTGGTCCTGGATGCCCAAGAGGAGACCCTGCAGACCGTGGTCATGGGCTACCAGGCCGGGCACCCCTATGTGAGTGGGCTCCGGGGTTCAACAGGGAGGGGCTTCCATCTGCCTCTGACCCATCTGTGTGTGTGCACACATGTGTGTATGTGTGTGGTTGTCCCTCCCAGGTCTGCGCGGGCCTGACCCACCCGTACGACGGCAGGGCCATCCCCAAGAGCCTGGACGGGTGCGTGGTTTCGTGGAATCGGCACCTGGTAAGTGAGGATCCCAGAGCTCTTTTCACCCCAGTGATCCCCGGTTCAGGTTGCCATCTTCTCTCAACTGGACGAACCAAACATTCTCCGGCCTGAGTTTTCTGTTCCGCTGTCTGCCTAATTCAATCTACTTGACGGCCCGAGGGAGTTCTGCAACACGCCAGCATGGTCATTGTCACCCCCTTACTTAAAAACCCTCACCTCTTCTCTTGGGAGAAAGACCCCAGCCTGGATCCTGTGCTAGTCCGAGACTGTGACTGGGACATGTCTGCTTTTTCATCCTGAGAGCTGCAAGGCCTGGCTGGCGCACAGGCAGTGCTTAGTGAATAGCTGTTGGCCCGGTGCTGTCAAAAGTCCATTCTAGGGCTCCCCTGGCGGTCCAGTGGTTAAGACTGCTTCCAGCGCAGGGGACACGGGTTCAATCCCTGGTTGGGGAAGTTCACATGCTGCGTGGTGTGACCAAAATTTAAAAAAAAAAGAAAAAAATTGCATTATATACCTAATTTAGAACAGGGGTTGATCAAATTTTTCTCTGAAGGACCAGGTGGTAACTGTTGTAGCCTTTGCAGGTCATACAGCCAGCGTTGCAACTACACATCTCTGCCTTTGTAGCTCACAAACATTGTAGGAAACACACAAATGAATGAGCACAACTGTGTTCTGATAAAACTTTTGGCTGTGGGCTGAATGTTTGTATATCCACCCCCCACCCCAGATTCATATGTTGAAGCTCTAATGTGATGATATTTGGAAGTGCAGGCTTTGGGTTGATTAGGTCATGAGGGTGGAGCCCTTATGATAAGATTGTTGTTCAGTTGCTCAGCGCTCAGTCATATCCAACTCTGCAATCCCATGGACTGCTGCTCACCAAGTTGCCCTGTCCTTCACTATCTCCCAGAGTTTGCTCAATCTCATGTCCATTGAGTTGGTGATGCCATCCAGCTGTCTCATCCTCTGTCCCCCAGCTTCTCCTCCTACCTTCCATCTTTCCCAGCATCAGAGTTTTTCCAATGAGTCGGCTCTTTGCATCAGGTAGCCAAAGTATTGGAGCTTCAGCATCAGTCCTTCCAGTGAATATTCAGGGTTGATTTCTAAGATGGACTGGTTTGATCTACTTGCAGTCCAAGAGATTCTCAAGAGTCTTCTCCAGCACCACAGTTCGAAAGCATCAATTCTTCTGTTCTCAGCCTTCTTTATGGTCTGACTCTCACATCCGTACGTGACTACTGGAAAAACCATGCCTTTAACTAAACAGACCTTTGTCGGCAAAGTGATGTCTCTGCTTTTTAATACACTGTCTAGGTTTGTCATACAGCTTTTCTTCCGAGGATCTAGCATCTTTTAATTTTATGGCTGTAGTCACTGTGCACAGTGATTTTGGAGCCCAAGAAAATAAAGTCTGTCACTGTTTCCATTTTTTCCCCATCTATTTGGCACGAAGTGATTAATCTTAATGATAAGATTCATGTCCTTCCAAAAAGAGGATCAGAGCTGAGCTTTCTCTCCACTACCTGAGGACACAATGAGAAGATAGCCATCTACAAACCAAGAGGTTTCTCACCAGAACCCATCTGTGCTGGCACCTTGGTTTTGGACTTCCAGCCTCCAGAACTATGAGATGTAAAATTTCTGGTGTTTGAGCCATGCAGTCTGTGATATTTCTGTTATAGCAGCCTGAACAACTTGATTTGCAAAAACAGGCTGGCCAGTTTTTTTTTTTTTTCGGTCTGTAGTTTTTAACCCCTGACTTAGAAGGTCTTAGCATTTGTCTTCTAGGAGTGAAACTCATTTTTGCCTCTGTGCCCTTAGCAAATCATCTTGTGTCTCTGGATCTCAATTTCCTCTTCTGTGCAGTGGAGACAGCAATCCTCATCTCTTATGCAGTTGTTGTGAGGATCCAAATGGAGTACAGTGATCTTTCTCCAGTGCTTGTTGTTGTGTAGTTGCTAAGTCATGTCTGACTCTTTGTGACGCCATGGAGTGCAGCACTCCAGGCTCCTCTGTCCTTCACTGTCTCCTGGAGTTTGCTCAAACTCATGTCTGTTGAGTCAGTGATGCCATCCAACCATCTCATCCTCTGTCGTCCCCTGCTCCTTTTGCCTTCAGTCTTTCCCAGCATTAGGATCTTTTTTAGTGAGTCAGCTTTTTGCATCAGGTGGCCACAGTATTGGAGTTTCAGCTGCAGCATCAGTCCTTCCAAGATTATACTTGGGTGCAATCTTGAGTACTTACAACATGGCTATGGGCCCTCATCCAAGTCTCCTTCCTGACCCCTCTAGGAAAAGATGCTCCAGGAGATGACCCCATTCTCCAGCAAGCATGTATTGAGCACCTGCTGTGTGCTGGGCCCTGGAGAAGGAAGACAGTGGTGGTTTCTCCCTTAGGGATATCCTTAGGTCTGGGGCTGAAGCTGGGCCAGCTGCTATACATGGAGAGAGACCTGTGTTTCTGGGGCCTCACTTCCCTGCCTGTCAAACTGGGCTGTGAGCAGCCCCCAGGTTTGGGAGTTGAAGTCCTTGGAGGTCCTGAGGGGAAACCATGGGCGGGAGGACGACCCAGAACACCTGCGCAAATGTTTCCCGGTGGTGTGTCCTGTTTTTTAAACCGGAGATTGCAAAATGGCAAATGGGCCAAATCCAGACTGCAGATGTGTTTTGTTTGGCCTGCTTAGCATTTAAATTAAAGAAAAAAAGTGTCAACATTTAAATCAGAAGATTTGGAATAAAACCCAGATCTCTGCTTCTAATTATAAAAAATTGGAAGATCTGACCCACTGGGCCTAAAACCCCACTTGACACCACCAGGCTAGAACCATGGAGATGGGGATCCTTTAATCTAGTTTAATTTGACTGTTCTTTCTAAAGCCCTGTGTGCTCGATCGTGTCCAACTCTTTGCGGCCCCATGAACCGTACCCCACTATGCTCCTCTGTCCATGGGATTTTCCACGCAAGAATATTGGAGTGGGTTGCCATTTCCTCCAGGGTTTTAAAACCCTATTTTTGTTTAATGACACACATTTTTGCTTCTCATGGACGTTTGTTTATTCCTCCTCCATCGTGGCTCTGAAATAAAGCTGTGTATTCTTTTAGAGACGTTCACCAATGATAAGATTCTAATGGCAAGACATTTTTTAACTTCTCAGTCAGCACAGGTGGGAAAAGATGGCAACCTGCTGCTTGTACTTAGCATGTGGCAGAAGCAAAATGGTTGTTGAGTGAATAAATGATTAACTCTGTGTATGTATTTCCTGTTGCTGCTATAATAAATTGCCACAAACTTAGTGGCTTCAGTTCAGTCTCTCAGTCGTTGTCCAACTCTATGCAACCCTATGAATCACAGCACGCCAGGCCTCCCTGTCCATCACCAACTCCTGCAGTTTACCCAAACTCACGTCCATCGAGTCGGTGATGCCATCCAGCCATCTCATCCTCTGTCGTCCCCTTCTCCTGCCCCTAATCCTTCCCAGCATCAGGGTCTTTTCCGATGAGTAAGCTCTTCACATGAGGTGGCCAAAGTATTGGAGTTTCAGCTTCAACATCAGTCCTTCCAATGAATACCCAGGACTGATCTCCAAGTTTATCTTATGTTTCTTGAGATCTGAAATAAAAAATGGGTTCCACTTGGCTGAAATCAAGGTGTTTCCAGGATTGCATTCTTTCTAGAAGCTCCAGGGGAGAATCCATTTTTTTTTTTTTTTCGCTTTTTCTGGCTTCTAAAAACCCCCCATGTGTCTTGATTCATGGTTCCTTTCTCTGTTTTCAAAGCTAGCAGAGTAGCATCTCAGAGAAGGCAATGGCACCCCACTCCAGAACTCTTGCCTGGAAAATCCCATGGATGGAGGAGCCTGGTAGGCTGCAGTCCATGGGGTCGCGAAGAGTCGGACATGACTGAGAGACTTCACCTTTCACTTTTCACTTTCATGCGTTGGAGAAGGAAATGGTAACCCACTCCAGTGTTCTTGCCTGGAGAATCCCAGGGACAGGGGAGCCGGGTGGGCTGCCGTCTATGGGGTCACACAGAGTCGGACACGACTGAAGCGACTCAGCAGCAGCAGCAGAGTAGCATCTTCCTCTCTCTGACTGTGACCTTCTTGCCTCCCTCTTATATGAATCCTTGAGGCTTCCCGGGCAGTCCAGTGGTTAAGTCTCCATGTTTTCACTTCAGGGGGCGCAAGTTTAATACCTGGTCAGGGAACTAAGATCTTACATGCTGTTTGACCGAAAAAAAAAAAAGCCCAACACAAACCAAAAAAGCCTTGTGATTAGCTCATTGGATAATCCAGGATAATCTGCCCATCTCAAGATCCTTAATTGTAAAATTTCTTTTGCCCTATAAGGTAACAGATTCCCAGAGTTCAGGGTTGAGGACATGGACATTTTGGGGAAGGTGGGTATTTTTCTGCCTGCCACACTGTGAATTAAACATTCTTCCATTTAACATGGCATTGCCCTTGGGATTTCAGGCTATAACTACAGCTAGTGACTCTGCATTCGTCTAGGTATTTGTTGAGCACCTGCTGTGCACCGGGTGCCATGCTGAGTGTTACAAATGCAGCAGTGACTAGAACAGTCATTCCTTGTGAATGAGACACAGGCCCTCAAGCCTACCCCGTGAACCCTACCTGTGCGTGCTGGAGTTTACCACACATCAAAGACCTCCCTGTGCACCTGCCCCCCTTTCTTTCCTCTGAGTGGCGCAGTGTAGACTGTGCTTTCATCCATCAATCTTGGCACCACTTTGATTGCTGGGTTCCAAGGGTGGCCTCTGCAGGCACTCAGAAATGGGGAGTCCCCTCTCTCAGGGACATTGGTTCTTGTACAGGCTAAGAACAGAGGTGTCGAGGCCACTCTGAAAGTCAACCAGAAAGTCTTGCTGCACTTGAAGGCTCTGCACCACAACAGATCTCGGCACGGTGAAATCTGGCATAACCTGGCCCTGGATGTGGTTCACTTCTTCCAGGTACCCATCCCTGGGCTGGGCAAATGCTGGTTGGTGACCTCCAGGCAGAGCTTGACTATTGGTGAGAGTAAAAGGTACTGTCTATTCTTTCCTAGCTGAAGTTTCCCCAAGCCCTGAATGTGGACGGGGACATTGTCTTCAGACAGAGTCACGAGGGAGCATTTGACTGTGGTGTGGATGCACGAGCTACCATTAACCGCAACATCACATCCCAGGTCAGAAGACTGAGTTCTGCCTCTTAGCTGGGGGAGGAGGGGATTTAATGTTAGCATGTGGGTGTCCTGTATGGGAGGTGGCAGGGTGGCCCTGGCAAGCTGATAACACAGGCTTTATTTCAGCAGCGTGCATATGATGAATCAGGGTGCACCACTGTGATAAAAGTTTGCTTTACTGTGAAAGTTTATTCTGCAGTCATGTCACAGTTCAGTGTGGGTCTACTCCACACAGTCACTCAGGGACCCAGGCTCCCACCACTCTGTGGCTCTGCCCCAGCTGGCTAGATGAGGAGAAAGAGGGTGAGAATTTTGCAGGACGTTTTTGTTGGTCAGGTGCATAAGTAATTCCACTGATGGGAACTCATCACTTGACCCCCACCCAGCTGCAAGGGAGGCTGGGAAATGTAGTTTTAGCCATGTGTCCTAAAGGGAAAGGAAGTGCATTTTGGTGCATATATAGCAGCCACTGTGGGTATGTTCATTAATTCACCATATATAGATAGTGTCTCTGCTGCATGCCAGGCTCTGTGCGATGTATTGGGACTGCACAGATGACTGTGTTTTCTGTTCCTATCTCCAAAGAGCTTTCAAGTTCGAATCCCAGCTCCACTGTCAACTTGCTGGGTGACCTTGGGTATATTATTCAATCTCACTGAGCATCAGTTTTTCCTCCTGTGAAGAAGGATAGTAATACCAGCCTATGAGAGCAGGGGTGATGATTGAATAAGATGATGATTGTAAAACCAGCTTCCCAGTGCCTGGTTCATAGTCAGGGTCAAATAAATGGCAGCCGTGAACACGGGAGGCATGAGCAGACACCGTGGCAGGGGGAGGATGGAGTCTGCGGTCTGAGAGCTGTCCTCTCAGCCCCGTGTCTGGGGCCTCACTTCTCAGGCTTCCAAGTAAGGCAGTCTCCGTAAGATTTAGGCTGAGAACCATCCTTCCAGGATGGTGGCTTCAGGCATCTGCTATGGGGCCTGGGTTTGGGACAACTCTGGGATGACCTGTCCCTCCTCGGTATCCAGCCAGCCACCTTCTTGGGTTCTGCAGCTCACTCCTTTGCTCCCTCTGACCCCCTCACCCCTTCTCCACTTCCCCCTCCCAACAGGTCTCGGTCCAGCTGAATGGATCTGATTCCCACTTGGTGGTTTCCTTCCAGCTCAGACGTCCCCATGGACCCGCATTTCCTCCAGACTTGCAGGTACAGATGGTGGTCCCTTCGGGATGACCTCAGTTACCTGCCAAGCATTGCCTTCGAGCAGCCAGCTTGCTGGGAGCTAGGGCGGAAGGAAGGGAGGCTGGAGGGGCGGTGGAGAGGGGGGAGCAGGGGGAGGGCCACACCACGATGCTAAGCTTAGCCAGACAGCCCCTCCAGAATCAAGAACAGATGGGAAGGAGATTTCCAAATCCGTCATTTGGAAGTGATTGTCCAGACAAGAAGGGTTTTCAGCCCCCTGGAGGGTGAAAGGATCACATTTCACCCTTGAAAATGGAGAGAGGCAGAATTGTCCTCGAAACCCTGTCCTGTAGTTGGATATGGAAGAAGCTGTATGAGCCTTCAGAATGGCTTTTTAGATCCCAGAGTATTTTGCCCAGTGTGGGGTAGAAACGCTGTAGGGTTTCATTCTGCAGGGAAAGGAGGAGGCAGGGAAAGGAGTCCAGGTGGGAGAGCTGTGCTCTGCTCCCCCCAGGCCGGCTCCGTAGAAAGCCCCCCACCTTGGTTGCTTTGAGAGTATGCCGTGTGCACCGGAATTAGGCTGCCGGCTGGGGAGATGGAGGTGTAGATGGGTAACCCCCACTGGGATGAGGACCAGAATTCGATAGCAATTTTTAAATGCCTGCTGAGGCCTTCGTCCTGTGCCTGTGGGTTTTGACAACTCGAGGGGAGCCCGAGAAGGGCTCTGAAGAATGGAAGCTGATCACTCTCAGAAGCGTGTTTTCTCATGTGTTGGTATCTCTGAAATCAGGATGGGTCTTCAGACCCATACTGGTTCATTGTCTCATCAGCAGCCTTTTCGCGTTCGAGATGTATAAAATCATGGTACCTGTCAGATTGGAAAATGTGCCATCACTGAAGTCAGTTATAATGGGAGCTGATGTCCCTTGAATGTTTGTCGTGCACCAGGCTCTGGTCTCAGCCCTTGATGTGGATCATCTCTCGGATGCCTCATGGTGCTGCTGTTTCGGCATTTTGCAGATGAGACTCTGAGGCACAGGGATGAGATGTGACCTGTACAAGGTCATGGAGCCCATAAATGGAGGGTCTTGCATAGGCACCCAGGCAGTCTGGATGTGGAGCACAGTGTGTCCTCAGCACTCATGAAGAGGGGGGAGGGGTCCTGTTGGAACCCTGGGTGCTGGGTCACTTAATGGATTCAAGATTTATTATTACTTTTTAAAAAAATTAGAGTATAGTTGATTTACAATGTTGTGTTAGTTTTAGATGTACAGTGAAGTGATTTAGTTATACATATGGGTTGGGAAGATCCCCTGGAGAAGGGAATAGCTACCCACTCCAGTATTCTGGCCTGGAGAATTCCATGGACTGTATAGTCCATGGGGTCGCAAAGAGTTGGACATGAATGAGTGACTTTCACTTCATATATATATATATCTCCACTCTTTTTTTAATGTTCTTTTCCCATATAGGCCATTAAGAGTATTGAGTATATTATTACTTTTTAAAACAGCAGGAGCCTTTGCTCCCTTTATTTCTGTGTTTGAATGAGGGCTGAGCCTGGGGGACAGGAACCCAGCCTTCTCAAACCCATCCCCCCCAAAATATCAGGTATCTCTTCACTGATGTTTCTCAACCTAATTTTCATTACTGGATCCCCGACCAAGGAGGCTTGTTAGACACTTTTTCCCTAATCGTCCCCTCTATGAAAATTTAAGTCCACACATGTCCTGTATTTCTGTTACGTGCAGATGCATATCTGTGCCTTGTATAAGAACTTATTTTTTTTTAACCACTCCCCCACAAGAACCAATTATGCATTTAGAGCGATATTGCCCCTGTTGAGAATGCATGCTCCACAAGACCTCTCAGGCCCACAGAGTCAATCAGAGAAGACACGGTGTACCCTGGAAGTTACCAGCCTCAGCTGCACATTAGAAGCAGGTGGGGGCAGTTTTATTAATAGAACATTCCTGGACTGCAGCCTGGAGATGCTGAGTTGATTGGTTAGGGCATCCTAGGCATTCTTTTAAAAAATTAATAAATCTCATTTTTTAGGTCAGTTTTAGGTTTATAGGAAAATTGAACAGAAAGTGTGGAGAGTTCTCGTAGACCCCTGTTCTCCACAATACACGGTTTTCCCACTTACTAACATCTTGTGGGATTTCCCTGGTGGTCCAGTGGTAGATTGTGCTTCCACTGCTGTGGGATGCCGGTTCAATCCCTGGTCCGGGACTGAGATCCTGCATGCTGCACGGCTTGGCCAAAATAAAAAATAAATAGATAAAAGGAGAATGTTTAAAAAACAAGCCAAACATCTTGCATTAGTGTGGTACATTTGTTAAAATGGAGGGACCAATATTAATTCATTATGAACTAAAGTCCATCATTTACTTTAAGGTTCTTTCTTTGTGCCATACATTCTGTGGGTTTTGCCAAGTGCATAATGTCATAAATCAGCTTTTACTGTATCATACACAGTAGTTTCACTGTCCTAAAGATCCTTTGCGATCCCTCTGTTCCTCCTTCCCTCTCTCTTACCCTCTGGCCACCAGTGACCATTTTCTGTATTTTTAGTTTTAGGTCCCCCCCACCCCCTGAACATCATACAGTTGGAATCATTCAGTTTGTAGCCTTGAACTGAAAGATTGGCTTGTTTCATTTAGAATGTGCTGTTACAATTCCGTTGTGTCTTTTCATGGCTTAATAGCTCATTTCGTTTTATCACTGAATACTGTTGCATTGCATGGGATACACTACTGGCTATCCATTCAAGTAGCAAGGGGCCAGGCATACTTGTAAAAGCTCCCCATGTGATTGTAATGTGCAGACTGGGCCGGGCCAATTTCTACCCTGTAGTGGGGGAACCGAGGCCCAGATCAGGAAGTGGGCTTCATATCCTACAGAGCTGGTGGAAAAGTGGGCCTCGCTGCTCACACCCTGCTCCTCCCCCCATCACCCTGGGGGGCCTGGCCAGGCCTTTGCTCCAACCTCACACCAGGTGTGAAAGTGAAGTCGCTCAGTCATGTTCAACTCTTTGCGACCCCATGGACTATAGCCTGCACCAGGCTCTTCTGTCCATGGGATTTTCCAGGCAAGAATACTGGAGTGGGTTGCAATTTCCTTCTCTAGGGGATCTTCCCAACCCAGGGATCGAACCCAGATCTCCTGCCTTGCAGGCAGACGCTTTACCCTCTGAGCCACCAGGGAACTCACCCCAAGTGTGGCCCCTCCTTATGCACCAGGCACTCTCCCCTTTGACCTCCAGAGCTTCTAGGTGTTCTCTGGGCCCCAAGGGGCACTGTGGAGCATACTTTTCTGTAACTGAGTTGCCCAGGGGTCTTCTGCTCCCCCCAGCAGCCCTCTTTCAGGCACAAGCATGAGTTTTAGAGCTAGGCAGGCCCAGGTTGAATATGTGAGTCTCTGAGCCTCAGTTTCTCCATTTGTAAGACAGAAATCCCATCTCATAGGTAGTGGGAAGGACAAGGTGATCCTCTGTTCCTGGGCAAGGAGCTGGGATCAGGGAAGGCTTCCCCCTGTTCTTCCCTCTGTCTTATTTCTCTTCCTGAGTGTTTGCTGTTCACTGTGTTTGGTGATGCTCAGTGATGGTGTGACTTGGGAAGGCTTCCTGGAAGAAGAGGCCTTCCTGCATACCCAGCTACCACAGACCCTTCCTGTCTCTCCTCTGCTTTTTATTATAGGATATTTTATAAAAATAAAAAGGAGGGGTTCCCCTGGTGGCTCAGATGGTAAAGCATCTGCCTGCAATGCAGGCAGAGCCAGGTTCAATCCCTGAGTTAAGATCTTCTGGAGAAGGGAATAGCTACCCACTCCAGTATTCTTTGGAGAAGGCGATGGCACCCCACTCCAGTACTCTTGCCTGGAAAATCCCATGGACGGAGGAGCCTGGTAGGCTGCAGTCCATGGGGTCGCGAAGAGTCGGACACCACTGAGCGACTTCACTTTCACTTTTCACTTTCATGCATTGGAGAAGGAAATGGCAACCCACTCCAGTGTTCTTGCCTGGAGAATCCCAGGGACGGGGGAGTCTGGTGGGCTGCTGTCTATGGGGTCTCACAGAGTCGGACACGACTGAAGCGACTTAGCAGCAGCAGCAGCAGCAGCCAATATTCTTGCTTGGAGAATCCCATGGACAGTGGAAGCTGGCAGACTACAGTCCATAGGGTCACAAAGAGTCGGACACGACTGAGTGACTAACACTTTCACTTTTACTGTTTTATAAAAGTATGTATGTATTTGTCATGTGGCTGTGTTGGGTCTTAGCTATAACATGCGGTGTCTTCCTTGTGTCATGGGAGATCTTTCATTGTGTCACGTGGATCCTCTACTTGAGCCACAAGGGCTCAGTAGTTGTGGCTCGCATGCTAAGTTGCTCTGTGGCTTGTAGGATCTTAGTTCCCCAATCAGGGATTGAACCCATGTCCCCTGCATTGCAAGGTGGAGTCTTAACTACTGGACCATCAGGGAAGAACCCCCAACACCCCTGCTTCTGAACTCTGTCCTCTTTCCCTGCAGGTGCAGGCAGCTGCCGGGTGCTACAGAGAGCGCAGCCTCAATGGCTCCCTGTCTGTGCACGTGTCTGGCGAGGAGCTGGTTCTGCTGGAGGCCAGTGCGAGCCAGGACAGCCGGAGGAACACCCGGGGCTGGGGTATGAGCATCCTCCTACACCAGGAGGTCCTCAGAGCCCCCAGGGCTGTTCAGCTGCAGCTCTCCAGCAAGGTCGCCCCAGCCAGGTGACCATCCCCAGGCAGCTTCAAGGAGGGAGGGGGCCTCTGAGGTTGAAGGGCTGAAGTCCTGGGAGATGGGAAATCATCACCCAGAAGTGCCCTCTGGGACCCTAGCTGAATGGGATGGGACCATCCGTGCCATTCTTGATTTTAAGGCTTGAGGGGGTAGAAGGGAGGAGGCATTCAATTTTCCACTTTGATCTATTTTCCTTTCTTTTTTAGTTATAACAGCATTCACAATTGTTGTTAAGTTGCTAAGTTATGTCTGATTCTTTTATGACCCAGTGAACTATAGCCCACCAAGCTCCTCTGTCCGTGGGATTTCCCAGGCAAGAATACTAGAGTGGGTTGCCATTTCCTCCTCCAGGGGATCTTCCTGGACCAGAGATTGAACCCGTGTCTCCTGCATTGGCAGGCAGGTTCTTTACTACCTAGCCACCTGGGAAGCCTTATTCCCAGTCTACAAAGGGTTTGAGGTAGATTATGAAAATGTATATTGTTCTAGGTCAACAAT
This sequence comes from Giraffa tippelskirchi, assembly GCF_054371585.1. Lineage (NCBI taxonomy): Eukaryota > Metazoa > Chordata > Mammalia > Artiodactyla > Giraffidae > Giraffa > Giraffa tippelskirchi. Next base: position 31,282,562 of record NC_137287.1, read on the forward strand.
TGGCAAACTTTCAGGAAAGGACAGGATGGTAAATATTTTTGGATCTCCGGGCCACATGGTCTCTGTGGCAGGTACTCTGCTATTGTAGCACAAAAGCATCGTAGACAACATGTAAATCAATGCAAGTGGCCAAGTTCCTATAAAACTTTATTTAATATACAGGTGGGCTGGTTTTGGTCCATAGCTTGCCAGTTCTTATTCTGGGTTTCAAAAAAAAAATACATGAGGAAATTAGGGTGAAAGGAAGAAAAAATGGGAAGATGATCAAAGTGGCATCAGTAAATGAAATGCATGCCATTTTCTAGAGTGGGGCTGATGATTTGGCTCTGAGCTTCCTAGCAGCCAGTGCAAAATGAGAAATCAAACAATGGCATTATTTGTAAATAGTGCCTTTCCTTAGGGAAACACACACACACACTCTCACACCTGTGTGAGTGTGCACCAAGGAAAGCATGGCTGATTTTGTCCCTGGTCTTGATACTCCCTTGGAGAGCATCTCCCGTGGTGTCATATAAAGAACATAACATGTGGGACTTCCCTGGTGGTCCAGTGGTTAAGACTCTGCACTTCCAATGTAGGGGGCGTGGGTTCGATCCCTAGTCAGGAAACTAAGGTCTTAACATGCCTCGTGCATGCTAAGTCACTTTAGTCATGTCCGACTCTTTGCGACCCCATGGATTATAGCCCGCCAGGCTCCTCTGTCCATGGGATTCTCCAGGCAAGAATACTGGAGTGCATTGCCTTGCCCTCCTCCAGGGGTTCTTCCCTATTCAGGGATCGAACCTGTATCTCCTGCAACTCCTGCATTGGCAGTCAGATTCTTTACCACTAGTGCCACCTGGGAAGCCTTATGTGACTTGAGCCAAGAAAAGAAAAAAATCCAAACAAACAAAAAAAAACATGCGGACAATTGGCACCATGTCGCTGGCCCAGATTCTCCAGGAAGTTTAACAGCAGGCTTCCTGGGAATGTTTTGCCCCTTGTCCCTCACCATAATAACATAGACTGATAACTCATTAGCAATATCAGTTCAGCATCAGTAGTTGCACATTTTCTTCCACTTTACAGAAGACACTGAGGTTCAGGGAGGTTATGTCCTTGTGCAAGGCCATACAGTGAGTGGGCAGCAGCGCTGGGATTCAATCTCACATTTGACTGACCTCAAAGCCTGTGATCTGAGCCCTCTGTTACACTGCAGCCCTGTGGGCTAAGGGCCCAGTGAGGCAGTCCCGTGATGCGTCTGAAGTGTGGGGTTCAGGCACGCACTTCATATGGCCAGACTGGCTTATTTGAAGGGGAAAAACACCATTTGCTGCAGAGATAGCTGCTAACGTTTTCCACACCCCCATCACTTTCCTTCCTAGGATCTGGCTGTTTTCCAAAGCCCTGCTGGACCAGAACACAGTGCAGCTCTTCCTCAAGGCCTCCAAGGAGCAGAGGGGAGGTCGAGTCCTGACCCTGCGGAGCCAAGCCCAGCACACAGTGGCTGCCTGGGCAGCCCTGCCCCGACTTCTGACCCTCGTGGGGGTGCTGAAGCAGAAGGAGGTGCTCAGAGAGGGTGAGAGCCCAGGGAGCACTGTGGGATCGTGGGCAAGCACTCTCTGTGAATCCTCCTTGTAGATGAAGTCCTACACATATTCAAGTCCACAGATGCTCTGTTCTAGCATCTCACACACTCGTGATGCTCTTTGGTCAGCAATTAGTACCTTGGACTTCCCTGGTGGCCGAGCTGGTAAAGAATCCACCTGCCAGTGCAGGAGACTCCAGAAACGCAGGTTCGAACCCTGGGTCAGGAAGATCCCCTGGAGGAGGCAATGGCAACCCACTCCAGTATTCTTAGGGCTTCCCTGGTGGCTCAGAGGATAAAGAATTTGCCTGCAGTGCAAGAGACCTGAGTTTGATCCCTAGGTTGGGAAGATCCACTGGAGAAGGGAATGGCAACCCACTCCAGTATTCTTGCCTGGAGAACTCCACGGACAGATGTACTAGCAGACTGTAGTCCATGGAGTCACCAAAAAGTTGGACACGACTGAGCGAGTAACACTTTCAAAATAAATCTTCTGCTGTCTAAATACTAAACAGAGGGAGTAACTGGATGAGACACATGGGACCGAGTAATTTTCTTTTTGGAGGGTGGAGTACAAATAACTGGCTTTGTTGTGTTTTGAGATTAATCCATGTTGTCACAAGTAGCTAATGTCATTTCTCCATTGTAGTCCATTGTATGAATATCCCGTAATTTATTTGTACATCTTAACTTTTTTTTATTATTGTTATGCAACATATTTTTAAAATTGAAAGCCAAATTAAACAGACTTCCTTGTGCAGGACTTGTCAGAGCCTTAACGTGCTAATGGATATTGGAAATATCCAGGAGGGAGGGCTGAGTACAATGTTCCCTTCTAACACTTTTATTTTTTTGCCTGTGCTAGGTCTCTGGTGTGACAATTTGGCTCTTCATTTATGCCATATGGGCTCTCTAGTTGTAGGACACGGGCTTAGTTGCCCCTCAGCATGTGGGATCTTAATCCACCAGTTCAGTTCAGTTCATTTGCTCAGTCATGTCCAACTCTTTGTGATCCCATGGACTGCGGCCAGGCTTCCCTGTCCTTCACTATCTCCTGGAGCTTGCTCAAACTCATGTCCATTGAATTGGTGATGCCATCCAACCATCTCGTCATCTGTCACCCCCTTCTCCTCCTGCCCTCAATCTTTCCCAGCATCAGGGTCTTTTCCAATGAGTCAGTTCTTTGCATCAGGTGGCCAAAGTGTTGGAGCTTCAGCTTCAGCATCAGCCCTTCCAATAAATAGTTCACCAACCAGGGATCAAACCCACATCCCCTGCGTTGGAAGGCAGTTTCTTAACCCTGGACCGCCAGGGAAGTCCCTCTACCAATTTGTTTTTCTTCCAGTTTTATTGAAATATAATTGTCATGTAGCACAATATTAGTTTGTGTACAGCATTGTGATTTGACTTACGTACATTAGGAAATGATTATCACAGTAGGTTTAGTAAACATCCATCATTTCATTTAGACACACAATTAAAGAAACAGAAAATTTCTTATGTGAGAACTCTTAGGATTTATAGTCTTAATTTTCATATATGACATAGAGCAATGTTAATTATATTTATCATGCTGTATATTACATTCTTCTGTGGGAGGAAATGGCAACCCATTCCAGTATTCTTGCCTGGGAAATCCCATGGACAGTGAGCCTGGCAGACTGCAGTCCATGGGGTCTCAAAGAGTCAGACAGGACTCAATGACTGAGCATGCATATTATATTCCTAGTACCTATTTATCTTATAACTGGAAGTTTGTACCTTTTAAAAAATGTTTTATTGAAGTATAGTTGATTTACAATGTTGTTAATTACTACTGTCCAGCAAAGTGATTCAGTTAAATATATGTTCTTTTTCTTATGTCCTTTCCCTTTATGGTTTATCATAGGATAGTGAATATATAACATAGCGACATATTGTTAATACTAATCATATAACATAATATGATGTTATATGATATATCAGCAGGACCTTGTTATTTATCCATCCTTTATATAAACACTTATCTCTGCTAACCCCAACCTCCCACTCCATCCCTCTTCCAACTCCCTCCCCCTTGACAACCACATATCTGTTCTTATTCTCTGTGTCCATGATTCTGTTTCTGTTTTGTCATGGTTGTTGTTCAGTTGCTAAGTCATGCCTGTTTCATAGGTTCATTTGTGTCATCTTTTAGATACAACATATAAGTGGTATAATTTGGTATTTGTCTCTCTCTTTCTGATTTACTTCACTTAGTATGGCAATCTCTGGTTGCATCTCTGTTGCTGCAAATGACATGATTTTATTCTTTTTATGGCTGAATAGTATTCCATTGTATGCACCATCTTCTTTATCCATTCATCTGTCAGTGGACATTTAGGTTGTTTCCATGTCTTGGCTATTATGAACAGTGCTGCTGTGAACATAGAGGGTGCATGTATCTTTTTGAATTATAATTTTGTCTGGATATATGCCCAAGAGTGGGATTGCTGGATCATATGGTAATTCTATTTTTAGTTTTTTGAAGAACCTCCATCCTGGCTCAAAATTGCACAGTGGCTGCACCAACTTATATTCCCTCCAAGAAGCATGTACATTTTGATTGCCTTCATCCAATACCCCATCCCCCACCTCTGATAACCATAAATGGGACCTTTTTTTTTAACTGAAGCATAGTTGATGTATATTGTATAATTACATGTTGAACAACATAGTGATTCACAATTTAAGGGTTATCACTCCATTTGAAGTTATTATAAAATATTGACTATATTCCCCATGTTGTATGATATATCCTTGTAGCTTTTTTACTTTGTACATAATGGTTTTTACCTCTTAATCCTCCATCCCACTTCCCTCTCCCCCCTGGTAACCACCAGTTTGTTCTCTATATCTGTAAGTCTGTTGCTTTTCTATTATATTCGCTAGTTTGTTCTGTTTTTTAGATTCCACGTATAGGTGATATACAGTGTTTGTCTTTCTCTGGCTGACTTATTTCACTTAGCGTAATACCCTCCAAGTCCATCTATATTGTTGGAAATGGCAAAATTTCATTCCTTTTTATGGCTGAGTAGTATTCGTGTGTGTGTGTGTGTCTGTGTCTGTGTCTGTGTGTATTACATCTTCTTAATGCATTTGTCTGTTGATGGATGAATTGCTTCCATATCTTGGCCATTGTATATAACACTGCTATAAGCATTAGGATACATATATCTTTTTGAATTAATATTTTCTTTTTTTTTGGATAGATACCCAGGAGTGGAATTGCTGGGTCATATGGTTGCTCTATTTTTAATTTTTGATTTTCATACTGTTTTGCATAGCGGCTGCACCAATTTACATTTCCATCAGCAGTACACGAGGGTTCCTTTTTCTCCACATGCTTGCCCATGTGTTATTTTTTTTTTTTTTTGATGATAGCCATTCTGACAGATGTGAGATGATATCCATTGTGGTTTTAATTTGCATTTTTCTGATGGTTAATGATGTCAAGCATCTTTTCATGTGCCTATTGGCCACCTGCATGTCCTCTTTGGGAAAAATGTCTATTCAGGTCTTCTGTCCATTTTTTACTCAGATTGTGTGGTCTTTTCTTGATGTTGAATTATGTGAGCTGTTTATGTGTTTTGGATATTAACCTTTTATTGGTTGCATCATTTACAAACATTATCTCCCATTCAGTAGGTTGTCTTTTTGTTTTGCTAATGGTTTCATTTGCTGTGCAAAAGCTTTCAAGTTTAATTAGAGTCCATTTGTTTATTTTTGCTTTTATTTCCTTTGCTTTAGGAGACAGACTCAAAAAAATATTGCTACGATTTATACCAGAGTGTTCTGCCTATGTTTTCCTTTAGGAGTTTTAAGGTTTCTGGTCTTACATTTAGGTCTTTAATCCATGTTGAGTTTATTTTTATATGTGGTGTTAGAGAATGTTCTACTTTCATTCTTTTACATGTAGCTGTCCAATTTTCCCAGTACCACTTATTGAATAATCTCATTTTTTATGAGTTTGTTTTTGAAATGTAATTGACCTTCAACACGGTTAGTTCCTGTTACATAATGTAGTGACTGGGTACTTCTGTATGTTTCAAACTGATCACCAGGATGAGTCTAGTTATGATGTGTTACCATACAAAGATAACACATAGTTATTGACTGTGTTTCCCATTCTGTACATTTTATACCCATGACTCATTTATTTTGCAACTGGAGATTTGTAGTTCTTAGTCTCCCTTACCTACTTCTGTCTCCTCCCCCGCCCCTGCCCACCTCCCCTCTGGCAACCACCTGCTTGTTCTCTGCATCTTTGACTCCGTTTCGGTTTTATGTTTGTTCATTTATTTAAGATTCTATATATAAGTGAAATCATATAGTATTTGTCCTTCATAATACCCTTATGTTGCTGAAAATGGCAAGATTTCATTCTTTTTATGATTGAGTAGTATCCCATTGTATGTATACATACTGCTTCTTTATCCATTCATCTATCAATGGACACTTAGGTTGCCTCCATGTCTTGGCTATTGTAAATAATGCCGCAATGAAGGTTCAGTTCAGTTCAGTCACTCAGTTGTGTCTGACTCTTTGTGACCCCATGAACTGCAGCACGCCAGGCTTCCCTGTCCATCACCAACTCCCGGAGCTTGCTCAAACTCATATCCATCAAGTCAGTGATGCCACCCAATCACCTCATCCTCTGTTGTCCCCTCTCCTCCTGCCTTCAATCTTTCCCAGCAACAGGGTCTTTTCCAAGGAGTCAGTTCTTTGCATCAGGTGGCCAAAGTATTGGAGTTTCAGCTTCAGCATCAGTCCTTCCAATACAAATTCAGGACTGATTTCCTTTAGTAATGAAGGATATATTCTAAATTTCATTTAGAAATGAAATGAATGATTTCATTTAGCAATGAAGGTAGGGGTGCATATATCTGTTCTGATTAATGCTTTCATTTTCTTCAGATAAATACCCAGAAGTGAATTTGCTGGATTACATGGTAGTTCAATTCTTAACTGTTTGAGGAATCTCTATACTGTTTTTTTGACATGATTTCAGACTCACAGAAAAGTGATTACAAAGAATCCCAGAGGCTCTTTACCTGGCTTCACCAATTATCGACATTATCACAATTGCTTTATCATATTTATTCTTTTTCTGTTTCCCTCTGTGTATATGTGTGTATAGAACATTATTATTTACATATAAAATTTTTTATTTTTGGCCACATTGCACATCATGTGGGATCTTAGTTCCCCGACCAGGGATCAAACCCTTACCCCCTGCAGAGGAAGCATGGAGTTTTTAACCACTGGACTGCCAAGGAAGTCCCTAAAATTTTTAAATTCTTGAACTGTGTTTTAATAAGCTGCAGACATAATAGTTCTTCACCCCTAAATAGTTGTGTTTATTTCCAAAAAAATAAAGATATTCTCCTACATTCTACAACACAGTTCTTAACTCAGAAAATTAGCATTTATATATTGCTGTTAGCTACGGACTTTATTGAGATTTCACTGGATGTCCCAATCATGTCCCTTATAGTAAAAGAAAATCCTGAATTATGCATTACATTTAGTTGTATTGTTTCTTTGGTCTCTTATTCGGGACCAGTTCTTCTGTATTTCCTTCTCTTTCATGATCACATTTCAAAGGGTTCAGGGCAGTCGGTTTGTAGAAGATCCCTCATGTGGGCTTTGTGGGACGCTTCCTTCCATGGCTACTTTCAAAAGCCTTGTTGGCAGAGTGCCACCTGGTGTCAGCTTGTCCCTATACTCTTGGTGACATCAGACTTGATCACTTGGTTAAAGTGGTGTCTGCTAAGTTTCTTCACTGTTACCCATTTTTTCCCTTTGTATGCTAACTTCATAAAACAAGTTGAGAAGTACTTTATTCCCTTCTATTTTCTGAAAGAGCTTGTACAAGATGGGTGTGAATACTCCTGTAATTGTCTGATGGACTCTACCAGAGAAGCCATCTGGAATTTTCTTTGTGGAATTTTTTTTAATTTTTTTAGAAAATGAATAGATTTATAAATCTATTCATATTTTCTATTTCATCCTTACCATTTTGTATAAGTTCTGTTTTTCAAGGAATTTGTCCATCTCAACTAAGATGTCAGCTATATTGGTAGTTGTTTATTGTATGTATTATAATCCTTTTAAGGTATACAGTGTCTATAATGATACCTTTGCTTTTGTTCTTGACAGTTGTTATTATGTTTCTTCTCTCTCTTCCTTATTAGTCTAACTAGGATTTTGTCAATTTTTAAAAATCTGTTCAAAGAACCAAATGTTATTTTTTTACATGTTCTGTTATTTTTTTTTCTTGTTGTCTCTTTTCAATTCCATTGACTTCAGACATTATCTCTATTATTTCCTTTCTTACACTTAATTTTGGGTTTACTTTGATATGCTTTTTATGTTTTATTTATAGCAGATCCTCAAGCTATTGATTTTTAGACCTCTTTCCTTTTCTAGTATAAGCATATAAAACCATACCTATTCCTTTAGCTGCATCCCACAAAATTTGATGTTGTGTATTTTTCTTATCATTTATTTTAAAATATTTTCAGATTTCCCTTATGATTGCTTCTTTCAGCCATGTATTTGAAGTATGTTGCTTAATTTCCAAATACTTGAGATTTTTCTTGATAGCTTTTAATATTTAATTTCATTATGGCCAGAGGATTTCTTCTGTAGGATCAGTCCTTTAATATTCGCTTTGACTTGTTTTATAGGCCAGTCTATATCTATCTTGTGAACACACCTTATGCAAGAATTTGTATTCTGTAGTGTTGTTGGGTGTAATGTTCTATAAATGTTAGTTAAGTCAAGATGCTTGGCTGTATTGTTCTGATATATACTTTTACTGATTTTTTTGCTTGGTTATTGTATCAAGCAGAGAAAGGTGGTAAACTTGCCAACTATATGGATTTCTCTAGTTTCTTCATGTGGTTTTTGCTTCATGTGTATGCGTTGCACACTGGTATTAGGTGTATAAGCATATATGATTATTATTCTTAATGAGTGACCAGGTTTATCCTTATGAAATGAACTGCTGTCTCTCACACAATTCTTTGTCTTGAAGTCTATTTTGTCTGATATTGATGTTGCCACTTTTGCTTTTTATTAGCATTTGGACTATATATTTCCTCCCTTTTTCTTCCCACGTATTTACTTCCTTAATTTTTAAGGTACATTTCTTATAGCCCACATACAGTTGGATTTTGCTTTTTATATCTAGTCGCAGTCTCTGCTTCTTAATTATAGTATTTAGTTGACTTATGTTTATCATAATTATTGATACGATTAGATTTATGTCTATTTTGCTGTTTTGTTTTCTACTTTATCATATACTTTTTCTTCCTCTGTTGTTCTTTTCTTTTGCCTTCTTTCTGATGATTTTTAAGAATTTTTAGAACTCAGTTTTAACTTATCTCTTCCTCTTTAAACCATGCCTCTGTATATTCTTTCACATTCTACTTAGAGTTTCTGGTATCATTTCTCTTCAGTATAAAGAATCACCTTTAGCATTTCTTGGAAGGCCGGCTTACCGGCAATAAAGCTCCTATATTTTTATTTATTTGAAAATGTCCTATTTTGCCTGAATTCTTGAAGGATATTTTTTTAAGTGTATATTTCTTAACACATTTGGAAAACTTTCATATTGCTTCTTCAAAGATTTCTTTCTGACCAATTTTCATTGTCCTCTTCTCCTGTGATTTCCAATTGCACATGTTTCAGAAGTTTCTATATTGTTCCACAGATCTCTGAGGCTCTGTTGATCTTTTTAGTCCTTTTTTCTTTGCTTTAGATACCTATCAATCTATCTTCAAGTTCACTAGCTCTTTCTTCTCCAAACACCACCCAATAAAAAAATTTTAGATCATCCAATAATTTTTTTCAATCACAGATTTAATAGTTTTTAGTTCTAGAATCACCACTAGGTTATTTTTATTTCTGTTTTTCATTCAATACAAGAATATTTTCCTTATATTTTTGAATATGGTTGTAAGAGCCGTTTTAAAATCCTTGTCTGCTAATTCCAGTGTCTAGGTCATCTTGAGGTTGATCTCCCTTGATGATTGATTGCCCTTTCTCTTAAATATGATTTACATTTTCCTGTTTCTTTGTACAGAGTAATTTGAGATTGTATTCTGGACATTTTGAATGATGTTAAGACTGATTATTTTATATTTCTCTGAAGAGTATTATTATTTTAAAAAAACATTTAGCATGCAGTTAATTTGGCTAGTCTCAAAATCTAACCTCTGTCTTTCCTCTGGTGAGCTGCAGTGGAAATAATTTTCAGCTCTTTTATCTTAACTGGTCTGCTTAGAGTCTGTCCCACCCTTGTTCAAGGATTAGCTTTGGACAGACTTCATAGGTAGAATTTGGGATTCTCCCCTGTGGCTCTCTCTGGAATTTTCCACTTCACTTTCCATTTGCTATCATCACCCTGAACTCTGCTCTCTGGTTCTATCATTGATAAGACCATGGGTTTCTGTCTGAGTTTTGCTCACCCTTCATAGCACCAAGAAGAGTAAAAACATGCAGCTCAACTAGCCCTGATCCTTCCCTCCAAGTGTTAACTCCCCTCCATTGTCTGCCTGTTTGTGGGCACTCTCTAGTCCCTTCAGATAACTGTTTCATATATTTTGTCCAGATCATGCAATTGTTACCTTGAGAGGGTTACTCCATTTAGGTGTTCCCGCCATCCCACCATTAATGGAAATAAATCTCCTGTGTCTTTTTGATATATCCCTATCATACATTGACTACTTCTTCCTTTATGGCCAAAAAGATGTCTCAGTCTCACGTTATACTTTCCCTGATATGGAACAAGCCATTTCTCCAAGGATTCCTGGGTCCTTTTGTGCGAAAATAGTATTTAAAAGAAGGCAATGGAGAAGGCAATGGCAACCCACTCCAGTATTCTTGCCTGGAGAATCCCAGGGATGGCGGAGCCTGGTGGGCTGCCATCTATGGGGTCGCACAGAGTCGGACACGACTGAAGCGACTTAGCAGCAGCAGCAGTATTTAAAAACTAAGAGCTGGGATCTAGATGTGTTTATCAGTCTTTCTAGGCCTTCTCAATGAACAGACCAAGAAAATAGGTGTATGTGTCCATGCATACACACATACCTTTTCTGTCTACAGGTATATAAGTTTACAATTACTAGTTCATACTCATGCTCTTAATTTCAGTCCCTCATCAAAAAGTTCATTCTTTTCCTTCCCCCCTTTCATATTTCTTATTCCTCTCTTCAACAGCAAGAAACCTGGCTTTACTTATCCACAATGTATTTGTTCAGCCCTAGAATATATAGAAAGTAGTCAGAATTACTAACCTATATCTTTGAGAAAACAAAATCTTTTAACTAGAATTCAGTATTTGTTTAGAGTTCTTCTTGTCTTAGGCTGAGGGTATAAATCCAAACGGGGCTTCTCAGGTGATGCTAGTGGTAAAATATCTGCCCGCCAGTGCAGGAGATGCACTCAACACGGGTTCGATCCCTGGGTCAGGAAGATCTCCTGTAGTAGGAAATGGCAACCCGCTCCAGTATTCCTAGCTGGAAATTTCCATGGACAGAGGAGCCTGGTGGGCCGCAAAGAGTTGGACGCAACAGAACACAAAAAAATAAATACAAACATGGTGTTTCAACATTAGTTGGGGTTAATCTCCCACCCATCCTATGTGATGCTGTTAATCATTGGAAATACAATTGGTTCACTGGTTTCTGTTTATATTCCATTTTCAAGTTTCCAGTCTATCAATTTTGTGTACTTATTTTTTGATTATGTGAAACTGCAAGGTTCCAAAAGTCAGGATTTCACAAAAAGGGATTTTTCGCCCAACTATCCTGGACCATAGTGCCCTGGCCGAACATCTGTCCAGGGCCCAGTTTTTTAGAAACTAAAGACTGCTTTTCTACCAACCTTGGGGAAATAGAATCATTCTCTCATCTTGGAGTAATATTAACACCAACCCTCCTAATTCCTAATTGGTTACATTGTGGCAAAACCAAATTGCAGGGACTTCCTTGGCAGTCTAGTGGTGAAGACTTTGCCTTCCAATGCAGGCGGGTGCAGGTTCAATGTCTGGTTGGAGAACTAAGATCCCATTTGCATCATGGCCAAAAAAGCAAAGCATAATACAGAAGCAATATTATAACAAATTCACTAATGACTTTTTTTAAAAAAAAAAGCAAATTGCATAATAAAATACCTGCCTAAGACTGTATGACATAGCTTTGAAAAAATTTAAACATAATCAAATAAGGAAAGTTACAGCAGAGTACTGTTCTCAAGTTTACTTTGATTTACACTGGTGGTCTCCCCTTCATCTTTCTGAAGTTTGTCATTTGCAGCTGATAACAGACTCGCATGCTGATCTTAACACATATTGCTTTCTTTAAAAAAAAAAACAAAACTTTACAACGTTGTGTTATTTGCTGCTGTAGAGCAAAGTGAATCAGCTATACCTATACATATATACCCTTTTTTTGGATTTCCTTTCCATTTAGGTGACGACTGAGCATTGAGTAGGTACAGTAGGTTCTCATTAGTTTTCTGTTCTATACATGGTCATGTATATATGCCAACCCCAGTCTCCTAGTTCATCCCACCCTCTCATTTCCCCCCTTGGTGTCCATACATTGTTCTCTCCATCTGTGTCTCTATTTCTGCTTTCCAGAGAAGGCAATTATCGAGGTATAATTTCTTGGGGCACAATTTACATACAGGGAAGAATCCTTTCAGTTCTGATAAACTGGTTGTGTACCCACCAACGTAGTCTAGATGCAGAACAGTTCCATCTCCCCCAAAAGTTCCTTCCTGCTGCTCACTGGCACTAACCTTTGTCCCACCCCCTGTCCCTGGCAACCACCCAGTTGTCTGTCCCTGTAGTTTGGGCTATTCCAAGATGTCACATGAATGGAATCGTATCATACGGAGTCTTTGAGTATGACATGTTTTGCCCTACATCATGTGGTTGATATTCAGCCAAGTTGTATGTATCAGTAGCTTTCCCCTCTTTTTATTGGTGAGTAGTATTCCATTGTGTGAATATGCTGCACTTTTAAAAACATTTTACTTATTTATTTGACCGCATTGGGTCTTAGATGCAGCATATGGTATCTCTGGTTGCAGCACACAGGCTCAGTAGCTGGGCACATGGGCTTAGTTGTCCCATGGCCTGTGGGATCTTAGTTCTCCAACCAGGGAGCGAACCTGCATAGAATTCCTAACCGCTGGACTACCAAGGAAGTCCCAGTGCTGCAGTTTATCCATTCACAGCTGAAAGGTGTTTGGGTTGTTTCCGGTATTTTTCAATTATGAATGAAAGTGAAAATCGCTCAGTTGTGTCCGACTTTTTGTGACCCCATGGACTCTATAGTCCATAGAATTCTCCAGGCCAGAATACTAGAGTGGGTAGCCGTTCCCTTCTCCAGGGAATCTTCCCAACCCAGGGATCAAACCCAGGTTTCACACTTTGTAGACAGACTCTTTACCAGCTGAGCCACAAGGAAAGCCCAAGAATACCAGAGTGGGGAGCCTACCCCTTCTCCAGCAGATCTTCTAGACCCAGGAATCGAACCAGGGTCTCCTGCATTGCAGGTGGATTCTTTACCAGCTGAGCCACCAGCTGCTGCTGCTGCTAAGTTGCTTCAGTTGTGTCCGACTCTGTGCGACCCCATAGATGGCAGCCCACCAGGCTCCTCCGTCCACAGGATTCTCCAGGCAAGAATACTGGAGTGGGCTGCCATTTCCTTCTCCAGTACATGCATGTATGCTAAGTTGCTTCAGTCGTGTCCGACTCTGTGCGACGCTATGGACAGCAGCCCACCAGGCTTCTCTGTCCACAGGATTCTCCAGGCAAGAATACTGGAGTGGGTTGCCATTTCCTTCTCCAGCTGAGCCACCAGGGAAGCCCCCAGTTATCCAATTATGAATAAAACTTCAACCATCATGTGTCTACTGGTTTTTGTGGGAACATGTGATTTCATTTCTCTTTGGTAAATACCTAGGAATGGGATTGTTGTGTTGTATGGCAAGTATATATTTATAGGAAACTGCCAGACTATTTCTAGAGTTGCTGTACTATTTTCTACTCCCACCAGCAGTGTGTGAGGATCCTAGTTGCTTTGTGTCTCTGCTAGCAATTTGTATTGTCAGTTTTCGGCTTTGAGTTTCGTTTTTATCATTCTAATTGATTTGTAATTGTATCTCATTTTGGTTTTAATTTGGATTTCCCTTTTCCCTGGTAGCTCAGCTGGTAAAGAACCTGCCTGCGATGCAGGAGACCCTGGTTCGATTCCTGGGTTAGGAAGGTTCCCTGGAGGAGGGCATGGCAACCCGCTCCAATATTCTTGCCTGGAGAATCCCCATGAACAGAGGAGCCTGCGGGGCTACAGTCCATAAGGTCTCAGAGTCAGACATAACTGAGCAACTAAGCACACAAATGACTAATTTTGTTGAACATCTTTTGATAGGCTTATTTGCCACTTGTAAACCATCTTTGGTGGAGTGTCTATTTTGCCTGCTTCAGGGAGTTCCCAGGTGGTCCAGAGGTTAAGGCTCTGAGCTTCCAGAGCAGTGGGTGCAGATTCAATCCCGGGTTAGGGAGCTAAATCCCACATGCCTCGTGGTGGCATGCCCAAAAACAAACAAACATTTTGCTCATTTAAAAATTGAGTTGCTTGGGTTCTTATTGAAGGTGGGAATCATTTATACAAGCCCTTTATCAGATATGTATTTTGAAAATATCTATGGCTAATCTATGTTCAAAAAAAGTAATTTTATTTATTTATTGGCTGTGCTGTTGCTGTTGGACTTTTCTCTAATTGCGTCTTCTGTGTCTGCCTTACTTCACTTAGTATGATAATTTCCAGGTCCATCTATGTTTATGCAAATGACAATATTTTCTTTTTATGGCTGAGTAATATTCTATCGTGTGTGTGTGTGTGTATCACATCTTCTTTATCCATTCATCTGTTAATGGATCCTTAGGTCTTGGCTATTATAAATAGTGCTGCTATAAACATGGGGGTACATTTATCTCTTAAATTAGAGTTTTCATCTTTTCCAGATATATGCTCAGGAGTGGAATTGCTGGATCATATGGTAGTTCTATCTTAATTTTTTTTAAGGACCTGCATGCTGTTCTCTATTAGTGACTGTACCAGTTTACATTCTTACTAACAGTGTTGGAGGGTTCCTTTTCTTCTGTGGCCAGTTTTTAATTAATTTGTGTATAGGTTTGAGCAAGGTTCATGGTAGCTTTTTACACGTGGATTTCCAATCAATTCAGCACATTTTTTTGAAAGGACTGTTCTTTTTCCACTTTGCACTTTTGTCAAAAATCAATTGAGCATTTGTGGTGAGTTTATTCTTGAATTCTATATTATTCCATTGACATTATTTCATTTTTCTTCACAGTAATCAAGTGAAGTTTTACTCTTGATTATCCATGTTTTCCAGATAAGGACACAGGCTAACATCTTAGAGGACATGGAGACACAGGGCCCCACAATGTAAAGAATGTGTAAAAAAGATGATTGCAAGATTCTGTGAGAAAGTTCTGTCTGTATGGAAAGTACTCTGTAACAGAGTTGAGTATGAGCTCAGTGTCTGGAAGCATAGAACAAGGGTGTTTAACCAGGCCTGTGGGTGCAGAAGGGACAAGGAAGGCTTCCTGGAGGTGGTGATCCCAGAGTCAAACCTTGAATGACAAGAGGGAACTTGGGCACTTGGACCACATTAAGGCCCTAGTGGAGACTGGTGGGGGTCAGGAAACCTAAATGGTTTTGATAAGAGCAAGAATATCCCTAATGTATGACTTATGTATGGGCTGGGTCAAGGGTATGGAATCTTTTTCTCCAGGTGGGTGGAAGAGACCTCTGAGCAATTTTTTTTCTCCTTAAAATTCCAAAATTTCCAGGTCTCAGTTTTGTTGCCTGTAAAATGGGGTCATTCCATCATGTTAATCTCTGACTCTCTTGAGCAGGATTCAGCACTGGTGTTAACAGACATGCCTTATCAGGCTTACTGCTTTTTTGCCAAAGCTGTTTTATTTGTGAATTAGGTTGTTTGGTCCTCGGAGCATCCTGGGGGCAGGGGAAGCTGATTTCACTTGGTCCTGTTCTCAGATATGCTCTCTCTGACATGAGTTAACATTACATCATGAATCTAAGAACTTCCTGCCCCTGGGTTCTATTCCTTCCTTCCCAAAGCAGCCCAGTGCCCTGGGGCTGACCCCCTTCTTTTTTCGGGCTCTTTCCCATCCTTTGCAGGTACTGTCAAGGTCACTGCCGACTCAGCCGTGCTGGGATTCCTCTTGCGGGACAAGCATGAGAGGGCAGGGAACAGCACCAGCATGCACAGTGTGACCTGCATCCTTGCCCAGAACAGCAGCCAGGCCTTGCCAGGAGAGCTCCGGCTGAGGGGGCGGCTACAGGCCCAGAGGGGGAGCCTCAGGGGCCAGGCCAGCCTCTGTGCTGACGCGACCAGCCTGGCTCTGGGTGGGGTCTGCACCTGGGGCCCTGGGCATGGCCAGCTCTCTGGCAGCCTGAGTCACAACATCAGCGCTTTGAGTGAGGCAGGTAGGAGGGGTTGAGAGAGCCCAGTGGCTTCCTTCCCTAAAGACTCCCAGGGCCTGCAACCAAGGGAGTTAGAGCCCCCAGCCCCTAGATCCACCTTCCAGCTCTATTTCCTCCCCCCGCCACCTTCTCCCAGTGCCTGCATCTTCCCTGGGCCCTTATTCAGCCAGAACACCAGTTGCAACCCGGTACAGACACACCCCAGCTCCCCAGGTGGCTTAGTGGTAACGAATCCGTCTGCCAAGCAGGAGACATGGGTTCGATCCTTGGGTCAGGAAGATCCCCTGGAGAAGGAAATGGCAACCCACTCCAGTATTCTTGCCTGGGAAATCTCATGGACAGAGGAGCCTGGTGGGCTACAGTCCAAGGGGTCTCAAAGAGTCAGACACGTCTTAGCAACTAAACTACCACCACCACCACAGACACACCTCCAAACTGGAGGGCAGATAGCCCCTCCTCCCAGGACTCCCCACCCCAAATCCAGCTTCTGGGCTTGGAAACCTGGTTTTCCAGGATGTTCTTGGCACCACAGTTAGGAAATAGCTCAGACACCCCCAGCTCTAGCTTCTTGGGGACAGTTCCATAGGCCTGGGGGTGCCGGAAGGTGCAGCAAGGTGAGAGCACAGGATCAGACCCCTGCTTCCTAAGAGCCCATCCCTACCTTTAGGGAGCGAGGAATCCAAAGGGGACATGGGGCCTATTACTTGCTAGGTGTGGCCATTGTGGTCTTAGGAAGGAGCTGGGAGGCGAGTTCACCTCAGGGCTCAGGGGACCCTCGAGAGAGAAGGTGGGCTGTCAGAGACCCTGTTCTGGCTCCCATGAGGCATGCCATCTCCGTGGTTCCTCTCGCCCCCAGGGCTCTCCTCTGAGGCAGGGATACTCCTGTCACACACCCACGTGGCTTCCAACTTCTCAGTGCGCCTGATGCTGCAAAGTTCTGGGGGTCAGCTGGATGCAGCCTTTGGCCTGGAGGGTGTGGCCACCAGCGCACCGGGCAGCCAGCTCCGCGCCAGCCTCCACCACACGATGCCCAGCCTTGGGCGCTGGGGCCTCCCCTTCTCTGTGGACAGCCGTGGACACTTGCAGGTGGGTGAGAGGGCTGGGCCCGGGGCCTCGTGGGGGCAGTGGGTCCAAGGGACACCCACAGCTGTGCTTCTGCCCAGAGCTCGGGACCCAGTCTGGAAGCGGGGTTGGTGGTGAGCGTGGACGGCGAGGAACTTGGTGGAGCCCTGGAGAGGAGGGGAGCAGGTGACCGCCAGGAGCTGACCCTGGGGCTGCACCCCAGCCTCGTGAGGCTCCAGGTAAGTGACCCTTAGGTCCGCAGGTGGGTGGGACCCAAGCCAGGGCCACCGGAGAGGCCCACTGCCTCTGTAACTTCTCTAGTAACCTACCCAGTTTCTACCAGCTTGCCCCGCCCACCTTCCCTCCCAGGCTCTCACCGAATTTCCCATCCTCCCTTCTTCTCATCCATCCTTTCTCCTTTCCTCCCACCCTCCCCTCCCATTCATCCATGTTCCCTTCCTTTCTTCCTCCCTACCCTGCCTTCTCTTCTTTCTTCTGCCCACTTGTCTTCTCGTCCTGGCATTGCTCCCTCCCCTGCCCCCTTAAGTGGCAGTGGAGTGGAGGCACTCGGGGTTTATCTGGTAAAATTAAAACTGCTGAGACTCTCACCCATCAGTTCATGTTCCCCTGGGGAAACCTGGAACACTGGCCCGCCGTCTTGTACATTGGTCTCAAGAATGAAACACAGGAAACCACCTTTGTGCCCATCACTGATGTGGCTAAACCATCCAGAGTGTGCGGGAGGCAGGGTGAGTGAGCAAGGTGTGTGACCTGAAGCCAAGCTGCTTCATCGCTTACCGATTGTGTGACTTCAGGCCAGTTGCTTACTCTCTGCCTCAGTGTTCTCATCTGCAAAATGGGACTGCAAAATCTGCAAAATAATGCCTGCCTCCCATAGTTACCTTGAGGATCTGATGAGGAACCAGTGAGAACCTGGCACACAGGCCCTGTGAGGACGTGAGCTCTGGTTACTTCCGATTGTGATGATGCTGTGGGTTAGCACTTCGGTTTGCACAAACCTCTCTTTCAGGGTTATATTCCCAGGGAGGCCTTCACTAGGGGAGATGGGGTCAATTGGATCTTAACATTCTGTCCAGGGTCAAGGTTGGGAAAAACACCTCATGCCTACACATGCCCCCTGCCCACCCTGCTGGTCATCCTAGGTCAACTGCAGAGGAGACGTTATGCCTGCCCAGCTGTCAGGGCTTTGCTGGGGGGGACGTCACTGGGTGGCTTCTTGAGGTACCAGGGTCTCTGTCACCATCAGGGCATCGGAGGTATATGGTGGTCTGCCTCCGGGGAAGGGTGGGGAGGGGCAGGGATGGTCTGAGCACGAAGGCCTTCCTGCTGGATGGCTTAGGGAAGGCCGGTGGCCACTGCCAGGCTGACATGCCCAGTCCCCTCCAACAAGCCCTTCGCATCCCCAGGGACATACATCTGGGCGCCCAGCCCAGCCTGACAGTGGATGGGTGGTTCCTTCTGTAAATACAGTGACAAGGACTCAGAATCCAAGTGTTTCAAGCTAGCCCCTGCCCTGGGGGTGGGGGTGGGGGCCTGGTCTGGGCTGGTGACAGGCATATCTGGGCCTTTCAGGGGAGACAGAGTGTGTGCCTTACAGGCGCACGTGCTGCCCAGGCTGGGACTCAGCCCAGCCCATGAAGCTCTGAGCTCTCCCGGGCCAGGGCCCAGGTGAACAGCAAGTTATCTCCTTCAAAGGCAAAGCGTGGTGGGGAGGCCCACGTGTGGGGCTTGGACTCCCTTATCTCCAGCGGAGCCCAGTGTCTCCTGGACCAAGAGCTGTGGGTGAACCAGACCTGGTCAGAGCTGCCTTGTGGGCAGCTGAGCAGACAGCTGGTGCTAGGCCTGGCTCAGCGGAGCTTTCAGCCCAGCTGGCTGTGGGGGGACCAGCCAGTGAACATAGCCCTGGGGATGGCCCTGGGGGAGGGGCACACTCACCTGGCCTGGCTGCATGCTGGTTCCCCTGGAGGAGCTAGCCCAAGGAACTGACCTGCTCGGGGACTGGGGAGACACGAATCTGGAGGTGTTGAATGGGTGCCGCGGGGTGTCCCACCTGGGGCACTGCCTGAGGGTCCTGGAAGCCAGTGCCATGGGCTCACCACCTGACTGTCCAGGTAGAGGGAACCTCCTTGGGGAGGACGATTGCTGCCAGCGTCACCTCTGTGAGCACAAAAGGTGTGATGCTCTCATGCCTCCAGCTAGGGTAGCGGTAGTGGCTTCACCCAGCACAGGGAGACACAAGGACCAGAAAAATCAAACTACCACAGCTTCCTGCCCAGACCTGCCACTCACCTGCTGTGTGACTTCTAGCCAGGTCTTAACCTCTCGGGCTTCAGCCTTGTCATCTGTATACTGCAGGTGGCAGTATACAGTACGTCCCTACCTTACGCTGTCAAGCAAGAAGTGGACCAATGCACGTTAAGTGCCGTCTCAGTTGGGCACCCTCTCTTTTGCCCTGGTTTTAGCTACCAGGGAATCATAATCTCATTTTCCAGATGTGGAAACTGAGACTTAGGGAGGTGAAGTCACCTTTCTAGGGTCACACAGTAGCCTAGATGGCAGGAGGGTTAACCAAGGGAATTGAGGATCAAGATTGAAGGGGTCTTAAGGGGCAGATGGGCTGCCTCCCCCCAGAGGAAACTTAAGACTAGGGGGTATGTGGAGTGAGGAGCTACATGTGTGAGAAAGACTCAGAGCTGGCGGCAGGAGGGGAGGGGTGATTGCTGCAAGGACTAGCTGTGCAGGAGTGTTAGGACAGGAGCTGTGAATAGATAGAACTTTCCTCTGACAGTCGTGGCCTGGAATTCCAGGAAAGGGCTAGAAAGGGGGCATTCCTCAGTCTTGGAGCAGGCCAGTGACATCCAAGCAGGAGAACCATGCCCTGGGCCCCATGGGAGGCCACCCTGAGCTCTGTGGCTCCTCTGCGGTCTCTGTTTAGCTGCGGTGGAGCTGATATGTGTGTTCACCCCATCACTGGTGACGCTGTCCCCACCCCAGGCAGACAGATGAGTGCTGGGTGACAGGAAGGGGCTGAGGGCAGCTCCCGATTCTGTCTTGGGGGTGCAGACTCCCCCCAGAACCCCAGGTCCTGAGAATGTACCACTTAGAGGTGCAAGTGACTTCCATTTGGGGCGTTAAGAAGGACATGTCCGGACCAGAGAGGTTGAGAGGCCCACTCTCTATTGTGGAAAAGAGAGACGAAAACAGAGACCTCAGGGGAGGGGGCATTTTTTGTTCTTGTTTGTCTCTCTGTCGTGTCCGACTCTTTGCGACCCCATAGGCTGTAGCCTGCCAGTCTCTTCTGTCCATGGGATTCTCCAGGCAAGAATACTGGAGTGGGTTGCCATGCCCTTCTCCAGGGGATCTTTCCAAGCCAGGGATCGAACCCAGGCCTCCTGCCTTGCAGGCAGATTTTTTTACTATCTGAGCCACCAGGGAAGCCCCAGTGGAGGTAGGCATGAGAGGCCCCAAATTGCTCTGAATGGTCAGATTTCTTGACTCTTTGGGAGGATGTTTTCAGCTCTTCAAAGAGAAGAGAGGTGGTGGATGCCCCCGGAGGATGAGGGCTTTCTTGACCACCTGTGGACAAACGGACAGTGGACACAGTTCATGGGGTGCTGTAGGGACCCCCTCACTTGGCCTTTCTTGGCTACAGAATCTAGCTGTGCTGACGTTGAATGGCTCTTTCCTGGTCCACACCGTTGGGGCCAGCCTGGTGGCTCAGGTATCATCTGGGGACACCTTTGCCCGAGCCCATGTCCACTCAGCCTGTGGCCACCGTACTCACCTGGACACCAGCCTCCAGCACGCGTGGCCTCCACTTCAGACACTGGGAGTCCCCCCCAACAACCATATCCGAGTGTCCGTGGGGGGAGATGAACCCCCCCGGGCCCAGCTGGAGGTGGCCCTGGGCCTGTGCACCGTGACCGCCCGTGGGGACTTCAGATCAGAGGCCAGCGCCACACGCAACTGGACCCTGGCCCTGGTGAATCACTGCTCTCTGCTGGAGGTAAGCCCCCCGCCCCACCTGTCAGTGTGGGTTCCCACCTGCCTTTATACATTATTAACCACCTACTGTATGCCCAGCTCTGCACACAGCATGAGAAACTTTGGGTTTTTTCTTTTGCTGTTGTCCCTTAAACTGGGGGACTCGTTGACTATACAGCATTGAGCCAAAAATGGGACTGGAATTCAATTTTTCTCCCCTTTCGCAAAGGGCTCTCCTGAGACACTGGTTCGCATCCTTTCCGTGGTTCAAGTTGGTTCTGTTCTTATATGTCACTTCCTGCATCCCTGGGATTAAGGGTCCAGGAGTAAGAATGAGACTAGTACAGAGTAATAACATGAGTGCTGAGTACCCTCTGAGGCCCCTTGAATCCTCACCCCCTGGGGGAAAGGGCTGCTTGTACCCCCTCGTCCCCCATGATGCACTGGGGCCCAGAGACGTGGGGGGACCCTTTCATTCCCATCTTGGGTCTGTGCCCCCATGTGGGCTTTGTCTTAGGCCCCAGCGGAGCAAGTTGCTTAAGGTCTCTGCCCTCCAGCAAGTGAACATTGATGTTCGTGATCTCATTCCAATAGTCAGCTTTCTGGGTGCCTGGCTGTGGATTCACAAGGATTAACTTATGTCCATCTCCCAACAACTTATGATCAACTCCCATTTTAGAGATGGGTAAACTGAGTCTGTGGTTTTGGAGAGACTGAGTTAGTGGTAGAACGGGAATTTGAGCCCACATCTCTCGATGGGGTACCCTTGGTATTGCTCACCTTGCAGAAGGAGGTGCTGATAGACTTTAGGCCATGGGGCCACTGCTGCCCTCTTCCCACCCAGACGCGTCTCCAGCTCCCCCACCTTGACTTCTGGTGTGTGTGTGTACTGAGTCACTTCAGTCATGTCCGACTCTTTGCGACCCCATGGGCAGTAGCCCACGAGGCTCCTCTATCCATGGGGTTCTCCAGGCAAGGATACTGCGGTGGGGTTCCATGCCCTCCTCCAGGGGGTCTTCCCAACCCAGACATCGAACCTGTGTCTCTTATGTCTCCTGCATTGGCAGGCGGGTTCTTTACCACTAGCGCCACCTGGCTTTTGGCACTCACCAGAAATCCGACCACTTTGTCCATATTCCAGGCGACAGGAATCCCGCGGGCCCTGCGCTCCGAGGGCAGCCTGAGCTGGGGCCCCTGCGAGTTCGACCTGACCACGGACTTCCATAGTGACCGTGGAGATGCCCACCTGCAGCTGGCCTGTACCTGCAGGCCCCAGACCTTGGTCCTGGGGCACCTGACCCACTCCCTGCCCCTCCTGGGCCGACTGAGCCTGCCACCCTGGAGTGCCATCAGCCTGACCGTCCAGCCCGGCCCTGCCCCCCACAGCTCGCTGTCCCTCCAGATGGGGCCGTGCCGGCTGCAGGGTGCCCTGGAGCAGCACACTGAGAACCAGAGTACATGGACACTGGCCACCGAGCCGGGCTGCCCGCTGCTGGAGGTATGTATAGCAGACCAGCAAGGTGCCTGGAGAGTAGCTTCCCATCAGCATGAGGCCTGAGCCTGGCTGACACCCCCTCCAGGGACTTCTTAAGACCAGCTACTATTTCCCCAAAGCCCTGTTGGACACTTGACTTCTCTTATCTCTCATCCCCTGTTCCCATTTGACAGATGAGAAAATCGAGGCTGAGTGGGATTAGAGGCACACAGTGCCATGAAACTTGAGGACCACAGACTCAGAATTTATGAGAGTCTGTCATTTTAGCAAAATTTTAAGAGCAGGAAGGGAGTGAGAGGAACTCTTCTCAGCTGGCAGTTGGGAAGAGTTGCATCTTGGTTTCATAACCAGTTAAAAACCACAGGCTGGGTTTTATCTGAGCTGAGAAATAGTCTGAGAATTCTCCTGTGATGTTTGGGGGAAAGGGACCTCATGACTCAGGAAAGGGGGAAGCTGGAGTCTAGGTCAGCGGACAGCGCTGGTGCCCTTGTCAGAGTGGGATAGGCCCCTGCCCTGTGTCTCCTGATGGAGCCTCCTGGGCGCAGGGACAGGGTCTGGTCTACTCAGCATCCCTGAGCATAGGGCTGGGCACTGGCAGACGTTCTGTCAGTGTTAATCAGGCCAACACAGGATTGGTCCATAAGAGAGCAGAGCATCATGGAATGGAGCAGGCCTACCCACTAGGACTTTCTGTGATGACGGAAATGTTCTTTGCTATCCAGGACAGTAACCACTAGCCACAGGGAGCTACTGAGGGCTTAAGATGATTTTACTCATGCTACAGAGAAACTGAATTCTTACTTGGACTTCATTTTAATTTAGATGGAACCAGCCCCATGTGTTTAGTGACTGTCCTAGTGGACAGCATAGAGGTGAAGCACAGACTGAAGACAGATCAGGTTCAAACCTTAGCTCTTCTGCTTATTAGCTATGTGGGGCAATGACTTTGCCTTGTTGAGCCTCAGTGTTCCCATCTGTAAAATGGGGACTAGTAACTACCAATCTCAGAATCATTGGAATAGGGTGAAAAGAGAATATTCTGATGAAGCACTCAGCACAAGACTGTGTGTGTACTGAGTGTTCTCTGATGGACAACTGTTGTGTGTTGTGGTTGAAGCTGCGGTTTTGTTGTTACTGTAATGGGGGAGGGGTAGGGGGAAGAGGGTTGAAGATGGAGAATCAGGCCACTCATTGGTGTGGGACCACCCTCTGACCCCTCTCTCTGTGGTCCAGCAGGGCCTGGGCCTCCCAGCAGGGACACAGCTCAGCGACTCCCTGCAGGCCTTGGGTGGGGAAGCAGAAGCATCAGAGGTCCTTGCAGCGGCCAGCCAGACTGTTTCCTTGACCTTGGTGGTGACCCTGCTTCCATCTGAGGCTACACTCCGAGCGAAACTGAGGCCCACACTGCCTGTACAGCACGCCCTTCCCCCGGAGACCTTGCTGACCGTCCAGTGTGGGTGGGAGGCCGGGTACCGGCTACGCCTAGAGCTGCACACGGGGGCCTGCAAGCTTCAGGGCAGTGGTGAGCTGCAGCTGGACCACCAGCTGCAGTGGCGGGTGGTGGCCGAGAGCTCCTGCGAGGCCCTGCAGGTACGTATGCTAGGGGTGAGCAGGAGGGGTGAGCACCAGGATCTCCGGGGGGAACCCTCCTTTTTAACCACTGCCAAAATGAGAGAGATAGGGTGAACCCTGGAGGAATGGAGAACCTCCTCTAGGCCCTGGACATACAGCTGTAAACACGGCAGAGATGAGTGCCTCCCTGGGGCAGACAGGCAACTCTCAGGATAAATCACCGAACTGTGGAGTGTATTACACAGGGGTGAGGGCTAACAAGAGAGAGAAAGTGGGAAAGGGGGTCATGAAAAACAGGGCAGATACTGCAATTTTGTATGTCAGGTCAAGGTTGGTCCCCCAAACAGGATGACATTTAAGCACAGATCTGAAGGAGAGGAGAGAGTAGGATTGTGGGTACCTGGGGAGAAGGTTTTCTCTTTTTTAAAAAAATATTTATTTCTATTTAATTATTTGGTTGCACACCGGGTCTTAGTTGAGGCATGTGGGATCGTTAGTTGTGGCATGCGAACTCTTATTTGCGGGATGTGGGATCTAGTTCCCTGACCAGGGATCATACCTAGGACCCTCGCATTTAGGGTGTGAAGTCTTACTAACTGGACCACCAGAGAAGTCCCAAGGGGACAGGGTTTTCTGGGTATGGCCAGTGCAAAGGCCCTGAGGCAGAGCTGGAGAGGGAAGGGCATTCTCTAGGACCGGGATCAGCAAACCGTCTCTATAAAAGTCCAGATAGCAAATATCTTAGACTTTGCAGGCCATTCAGCTGCTGTTGTAACTACTCAGTGGTACTATTGTAGTGCAATGTGCCATAGACAGTCTGCGGTGAATGGGCAAGACTGTGTTCCAATAAAGCTTTATTTACAACAGGCAGTGGGCTGGATGTGGCTGGTGGGCTGTCGTTTGCTGACTTCTGTTTTATAAAAAGCCCAGGGGGTGGGAGCACCCTCGGATTCAGGGTCCATCACGGAGGTGGAGAGATAGGATTGGATAGAATTCAGATGTGGGTGTGAGAAAAAAGGGAGCCAGATGGCGACTGTGTGAGCAGAGGACTGGGGCTGCTGCTGTTCCTGGTGGTAGGAAGGACGTGGGTGGAGGAGGGTTGGGGAGGGGGTGTTGGTGACTCACAGGCCCGTTTTGGAGTTGTTAAATCTGACAGGGCTCTTAAACACCCAAGTGGAGATGGCGGGGGCAATCAGGAGGTCAGCTGTGGTCTGAACTGGAGGTCTCCACCTCTAGGTGGTCCCATTTAAAGCCACAGACTGAGGGCTTCCCTGGCGGTCCAGTGGTTAAGACTTTGCCTTCCAATGCAGAGGGTGCAGGTTCAATCCCTGGTCAGGGAGTGAAGATCCCACATGCCTCAGGACCCAAAAACCAAAACATAAAACAGAAGCAATATTGTAACAAATTCAATAAAGATTTTTTAAATGGTCCACATCAAAAAGAAAAAACTCGAAAAATCACAGACTGGCTGAGATGGCTGTGGGGTGGATGGAGACCAAGCACTCAGGTTGCAAAGATGGGGAAGATGAGAAGGAAACAACCAAGGGTACCAAGAAGAACAAGCCAGGAGGAGGAGGAACCCCAAGGGAGAAGAGGGTCTCGAGGCTGGGGAGGAGAGGGTTAATAGGGTCAAACACTGTGTCAGGCAGGTAGAGTTGGGCAGCTGACCTGGGCACTGGAAGGCCACCTGTGAGGCCAGGAAGCCCAGACTCTGAATGGTGGTTCTGCCCCCTGTCCCTGGTGGCCTTGAGCACATCCCTGTTCCTCTCTGGGCTTCAGAGTCATCATCGTGGATGGGGTGCAGTGACCTCCTCCACTGTGACGGTTAGACGGACCTGCCCTGTGCTTGGCGATGCGCTGGTGGGTGGAGCCTAGGGAGATGCCCATGGGGGCCGGCCTTGCAGCCTGCTTCCTGGACAGGCTGCCATCTCCTCTCAGGAGCAGGTGTCTGGGTTCTGTGCGCCTGGGGAGGTGGAGGGGCTGGGGGAGGAGAAGAGGGGAAGTACACATTTCATAGCTGCCAGTGTTGGAAGGCTCTTAACCAGTTGGTTTCATGGGATGAGGTTCTCTTGGGCATAAAGATGTGATCTTTGTGGTTTGGGGGGTCGGGAAGGGGGCCGGAGGAAGCTCGTTGGACAGTGCAGGGCTACTGAGGTGGGGCCCTCTGGCACTCCTGAAATCTGACCCAAGTCACAAACTCTCTCCTGTAGAGACTCATGTGGGCACATCCTCACCCCATTTTGTTTTCAGTTCAAGGGAGATCATGGGACCCCTGATGCCCACTTGAGACCCCACCCTAGTTAAGAAGCCCTACTTCCATCTCTTTCAACCCTTCCAGGCCCTGGGGGTCCCAGGCCGAGTTGACGGCTCCGGCTACATTGTAGTGAACTCCACGGCTGTGGACGCTCAGGTGCTGGCCACCGTGGATGCCAGCACACTACGGGGGCTGCTTGTCCTCGGTACTACCAAGGTGAGGGTGCGGACAGGTGGGGTGCAGACCAGGATGGCCTGGGATGCCAGGGCCATGTGCTCCTGATGAGAGAAGCATTTGGATACCAGCTGAGCTCCAGAGAGGACCCTGGCAGATGAGAGCTTCAGGGTCCATGAGTAGAGGAATGAGACTTCTGAGAAGTCCCTCAGCTGCCCCTTCCCCATCTTAGCTCCCAAGGAACCATCACTCATCAGACTCTTTTAATGTCATGTTCATGAAGCACACAGCCTTCTCCCTTTTGCATCTGCCTCCTTTTGTTCAGCATGATGTTTGTGGGATTCACATGGTCTGTATCCTTTTTCACTACTGTATAGTATTCCATGGTGTGCTGGTATCACAATTCATCTATTCATCTTATCCATTAGCATTTGGGCAGTGTCTAGTTTTTTATTGTATACTTAACTAATTAATGGGCTTCTCTGGTGGCTCAGATGGTAAAGCGTCTGCCTGCGATGCAGGAGACCCAGGTTCGATCCCTGGGTCGGGAAGATCCCCTGGAGAAGGAAATGGCAACCCACTCCGGTACTCTTGCTTGCCAAATTCCATGGAAGGAGGAGCCTGGTAGGCTACAGCCCATGGGGTTGCAAAGAGTTGGACACGACTGAGCAACTTCCCTTTATTTCTTTCTTTAATTAATTAAATTAGGTACATTTTTGTTTTATTTTAAAAATATTTTCATTGTGGTATAATACACATGACAAAATTTACCATCTTAACCACTTTCAAGTGCACAGTTCAGTGGCATCAAATACATTCATGTGGTTGTACAGCCGTCACCACCATCCATGTCCAGAACTCTCTTCATCTTGCAAAACTGAAACTACCCACAATACAACTCCTCATTTCCCGCACCGCCCCCCAGCTCTATTCAATTTCCTTCCTTTTTAAGGCTGAATAATATTGCATTGTATGAATGGCCCATGTTTTGTTAGTCCATTTATCCATCAGTGGACACTTGGGTTGCTTCCACTCTTTGGCTATTGTGAAGAGTGCTGCTATGAACATGGGTGTGCAAATATCTCTTGGTGATCTCTCACGTGAGTCTTAGTTTTTCTTGCTCTGTTATAGACCCAGCAGGAGGTGAACTTGCTGCTTACACACAACCTGCCTCAGCCCAACCCCTTGGCCCTTCCAGCCCAGATCCTGCTGTACCTGACCAACGAGAGGCTCGGGCCCAGCTACAGACACACCCTGCGGGTCGGAGTGGATGACAAAGAGGTGGGGGACTCTGCCGGGGTGAGGGGGGCTTGGTGGGGCTGGGAGCCGTGGGGACAGCCCAGCCTGAGTGCCCTGGTCCCACGTCTTCCACCCTGACAGGTGTCCGAGGAGCTGACCTTCACTCGGTGGCCAGAGCATGTCGCCCTGGACTGCAGACTCCAGCACAACATGCCCGCACTGCGGACGCTGTGGGTGGAGGACAGGATGGCCCTTCAGGTCAGCCTTGGCGAGTGGCAGTGATAATGGAAATCATTCATTCAACAAACCTTTTTGGAAGTAGCTCTGAGACAAGGGGATGGTAGAACAAGCTTCAGACCTCCCTCTGAGCCTCAGTCTTTTTCATCTGGAAACTGGTGGCTCAGCTGGTAAAGAATCCGCCTGCAATGCAGGAGACCTTGGTTCGATCCCTGGGTTGGGAAGATCCCCTGGAGAAAGGAACCACTACCCACACCAGTATTCTTGCCTGGAGAATCCCATGGACAGAGGAGCCTGGGGGGCTACAGTGCATGGGGTCGCAAAGAGTCAGACACAACTGAGCGACTTTCCCTTCTCTTTTCACTTTCAGTATTCACTTCCTTCACCCAGCCGTGCCCCCAGGATTGTTATACATTCTCCTCCTCTAGAGCCCCCTCTTCCACTCCCAGCAGACCAAAGCTTGTCCTCAGGCCTCTTTTTCCTTGTTGTCCACACACATTCACTTCATGGTCTTATCCAGTCTCTTATATCAATGCCATATCTGCACTGCCATGTCCCCCATCTCCCCCTCCTCTGAACCCCAGATCTGTAGGCCCACCTGCCCACTGTATCTCCACTCAGATGCCTGGCAGGCAACTCCGACTTTAGCTGTTCCAAAACCAGACAGGCCAGCCCCCCAGACCGGTCCCTCCCTGTTTCTCTCCATCTTGGCAAACAATGCCTAGTCCATCCTCCCCACCGTGTAGTCAAACCCTTGAAATCAGCCTTGATTGACAAAACCCTCATCCAGGAACCCCCTAAAGCATCACCTCGTTAGAGCAAAAGCCTCTCCTATCACCCAGGAAATTCCAAGGGATCTGTGAGCTCCGTGTCATATTCTGCTGTCACCCCCATCACTCAGTCTACAAAGCTGTATGGGCTCTGTGCCAGGCTCTGAACTGGGGTCAAAGACCAACTGTTAGCAGGAGCTGGGACCAGAGACCTCTGTAGCTGCATCTTTACCGTGCCATGCCCTTCCTAGCCTCTCCCCAGCTTTCTCTTTTCCATCGACTTCCTATCATCTGACACGTGATGCCTTCGGTGTTGTCCCGGTCTGTCTCCCACGGCTGGTGTTTAGGTTCCACGAAGTAATATAAAAGTTGAGACATTTCTGTCTGTCTCACGTGTGGCAGCCTCCTAAGGTTTAACAGGGCCCAGCGAGTGGTAGGTGTTTCAGTCAGCATGGTTGAGCGATGGAGTGACACCTCCCGCTTTATAGAGCGGGTGACTTCAAGCAGGAATCTGCCTCGCCGCCTGCTGCCACACACTGTGTTCTGCCCGCGATGGCTAATGGCCTGTTGTGGCTTCAGTGATTAACTCACGGGCGCATGGTCTTGCAAACTCAAAGACTTTGGGGCCCCATGGAGAACGCCAGTGTATCAGGTGAGCCGTAAGGGGACCTAGAGAGCTTATGCCCTGTCTAAAGTCTTTCAAGTTGTATATTTTTAACTTTTTGGAAAAAAAAAGTTTTTTTAAAAAAATGTATTAACTTTTATTGTGGTGAAATACATCTTTACCATTTGAACTGTTTTATTTTGTTTAAAGATATTTTTACATGGACCATTTTTAAAAGTCTTTATTGGATTTCTTCCAATATTGCTTTTGTCTTATGTTTTGGTTTTTTTTGGCCATGGAGATCTTAGTTCCCCGGCCAGGGATCGAACCCTCACCCTTTGCATTGGAAGGCGAATTCTTAACTATTGGACTTTGAGGGAAGTCCCCTGAGCTATTTTAAACTGTACAATTTAGGTATTTAGTACACTGATAAATTTGTGTAGCTACTCTCTAATTCGGAGCATTTTCATCCCCCCAGGTGGGAACCCTGTTACCCATGAGCAATCACTCCTCAGCAGGCACCTCCCTGCCCTCTAGTGCCAAACAGCACGTGTGTAGTTTGCCAAGTGTAACCCAGTTGTTCCTCCATCCTGCTCTCTCGGGGCCCCGGTTCTTCCCACCCCAGGGTTTGGGGGCGCGGGTCCTAGCCGGACCAGGCTGGCTTTCTCTGCTCAGGGTGGTCTGGCGTCTCCTGGGTGTTGTTCCAGGTCTCTGCGGATGTTGACAGCAGTGGCGCTGGCTTTGAGAATTCAGGATGCGTCTCGGCAGGGTCCACGTCTCTGAACTACTCTGTGAGCTGCCATCACCGCGATGGGCGCCTGGAGGTCTCTGGTTGGAGCGAGCACAACAGCTGGGCCCTGCGGCAGGCGGGGTTCCCGGGAGAGGCCCTCCTGGGCGCCGAGCTGCAGATGCAGAGTAAGGTGGCCGGACCCTGCCCGGGTCGGGAGTCAGCCCCCCTACACAGACACCTGCCTGCCAGCCTCAGGCCCAGAGTGACCCTGAGTTCCAGGACTAACCAGGATGCCCTTGGCCTTGGAACCTGACTCTTAAAGGAGTGTGTATTCACTTCCCAGGACTGCCAAGGCAGCGTACCATAAGCCGAGTGGCTTAAAACAACAGAAATTTATTCTTCCAACTTCTAAAGGCTGGAAGTCAGAAATCAGGTGTGGTCAGGGCCATGCTCCCTCCAGAGTCTTTAGGATTCAACCCTTACTTGCCTCTGCCAGCTCTCGGTAGCCCCAGGCATTCTTGCACTTGGGTCTGCATAACCCTGGTCTCTGCCCTCAAGTCTCTGCCTCTTTTCTTCTTTCTGTAAGGATGCTAGCCATTGGATTAGGGCCCATCCCAACCCAGCACCTCACGTTGGCTTGCTTTGTGGTTTAGTCGTTAAGTTGTGTCTGACTCTTGCGACTCCATGGACTGTATCCCGCCAGGCTTCTCTGTCCATGGGATTCTCCAGGCAAGATGACTAGAATGGGTTGCCACTTTCTTCTCCAGGGGATCTTCCTGACCCAGGGACTGAACCCGGGTCTCCTGCATTGCAGGTAGATTCTTTACCAACTAAGCCACCGATCCTATTTCCAAATAAGGGCGCATCCACAGGTCCTGGGAGTTAGGACTTTAAGCATAAGTTTTTGTTTTTTTGTTTTTTGTTTTTTTAAGCATAAGTTTTAAGGGGAAATAGTTTAACCCATATTGGAGGAGGAAGGGAAGGTAACAGTAATAAAAGTCAGTGTTTTTGTTATTGTTTTTTTTTTTTTTTTAATGAGGACTTTTATTTTTATTTATTTATTTGGCTGCGCTGGGTCTTAACTGTGGCATGTGGGATCTTTAGTTGCAGCATGCGAGCTCTTAGTTACAGCATGTGGGATCTAGTTCCCTGACCAGGGATTGAACCCAGGCTCCCCGCATTGGGACTGTGGAGTCTTAGCCTCTGGGCCACCAGGGAAGTCCGAAGAGCCTGCGTTGATTGAGTGATTACTGCATATATAACACTGAGGCAAGCTCTCAGGAACTCAGTGAGTCTGCTCGACAACCCCGTTCACACCAAGGGAAGCTTGAAGCCCCTAGTGGGGCCTCTGAGTCCTCAGGACCCAGACCCTCTGACCTCTCTCCTGACCCCTGCTCATTCCACTCCTTGATATTCTTCCAACACATGAGGCTTACTCCTGCCTCAGGACCTTTGCACAGGCTATTTCGTCTGCCTGGTACGCTCTTCCTCACATGACTCCTTGTGGGAGAAACAAAGAGACAGTCCCTCACCACCTACTTCTCAAATATCATCTCCTCTTGAGGCCTTGCCTCTCTCCCTATTTATTTGCACCCCCACCTCCCTCCGGCTCTCCCCACCGCTCTCCCAGACTTTGTCATTCTAACAAGCTGTGTAACTCACTTCTCAAATATTCTTATTTCTCACTTCCCACCTTCCATCCACCCCACACTTCACTCTTTGTCTGTTTGCCGAGTGGCAGATAGTAAGTGCTCAGTTAATCATCTGTTGAATGAACGGGTATGAGGGAGTGGTGAGTAACACCATCTCCATTCTGCAGAGGAGGAACAGAAGCTCAGAGAGGTTGAGTCACTCATCCCATGCCACACAGCTGGCTCATGATGAATCCAGGCAGCATGACTCCAGAGCCACCCTCTGACCCCCACCCCCACCCCGTGTAGATGGCAGAGATCAGGATCCCTGGGTGGCTCCAAGTCTCCTGGATGGTCCTCTTCTGGCCTCCAGTTCTTCCATCCTTGGTTCTCAGCCTCTTGCAGGGTGAGCAGGCACCTGAATCAGACAGGGGACTGTCTTAGTGTGAGCTGACCTCACAGACTGCTCTGAGGAAGGGTTTGTCAGGGATGTGGTGGGTCAGTGATGGGACAGTTGTCCCAGGAATGATTCCACATGGCCCCAGTTCCCGGGGCCAGGAGGCCTGTGTGCTAGCCTTCAGTCACGGCGACCTCTCACCTCCCCCACTGCTGTGCCAGTCTCTCAGGGGGCATGTTCTGCCTGGTGTCAACATTCTTGGTGTCCCCACAATCAGGAACCTCCCCGGGCTCAAGGGACTGAGTCCCCTTGGACGTGTGTTCCCTCCCCACTCACACCCCACACCTAGTAGGTGCACGTGGTTGAACACTGCATAATGAAGGAAGGAGGCAGACCCTTCACGAGACCTACTGTGTGCCCAGCGGATGTGTTATCTTAGTTAACCTTGGTGATGTCTCTTGAGGTGGGTAGCCTATG
This sequence comes from Giraffa tippelskirchi, assembly GCF_054371585.1. Lineage (NCBI taxonomy): Eukaryota > Metazoa > Chordata > Mammalia > Artiodactyla > Giraffidae > Giraffa > Giraffa tippelskirchi. The sequence goes on from NC_137287.1 coordinate 31,315,349, forward strand.
CCCACTCTGTAGCTGAGGAAATTGAGGCTCAGAGTTGCCAGCTTTTCCTTGTCTCTCAAGGAGGGCCTCCCAGGTGATGGGACTGAGTGAGATCCCAGAATCTCTTTTCATGGAGGGGTTTCTTCTGTCTCCTGAGCTGAGTTGTGGCCTAGCTCGGAGGCAGAGGACTGGAAGAGATGCCCGCACATGCTGGGGGAGGGTGCAGACCATTCTCCCTGGGCCAGGCAAGCTGCAGGTCAATATCATTTGATATTGATTTGATATTGTATTAACTCTGGAGAAAAGCATCATTGGTTATTCACTCCCTCAGGTTCTGGGCACTTGTGATGTGTCTGAGGTGGTAGTAAGTGCTGGGGTCGCAGCAGGGAAGGAAATAGACTAAAGGTCCTGCTCTCATGGAGCTGACCTTCTGACGAGGGAGGAAGCAGGACGGGCTGGGAGGTACTTTAGAGGGGCAATCAGCAGAGGCTGCTCGGAGGAGGTGTCATAGCAGCAGTGACTGCAATGAGAGGAGCTGGCCAGGCCACGATTGGGGGGAGCCTCATGACAGATGCTGTCACAGGGACTCAGAAGTGAGAGGCTCACCCAGGTCAGTCTCAGTGGTATCCACAGCGTGCGAACCTAAACTGGAAAGGGAAATGAACCCCAGTTCCCAGCAGCCTTTGCCATTCTCTGTCTCTAGAGACCCAGACACAGGCCCATGTGGTCCTCCAAGGTGGGGACGGTGGGATCAGCATGGACGCGGCAGCCCTGGTGGCCCGGCCAGTGAATGGCCCCCTGGAGCTGGTGGTGAATGTCAGCCACACGGCACCTCTTCTCTGGAGGCTGGGGGTGCCCTTTGCCAGCCAGGTGAGGCATGGGTGGCCAGCCCGGGCAGGGGCAAACTCCCCTGCTAATTCTGTCAACTCCCATCCTATTCCCAGGGGCAGAGGACCACTGTGTGCACAGTTGATGGGAATAGTCTTGCCTTGTGTCTGTCCAGCACTTTACAGTTTGCAAAGGCTTCATTAATAATGATAATAATTATAACCAGCGGCCTCTGTGCTCCCCGCCGTGGGGCTGGTGTGGACAGGCCCCTGCACCTGTGTTCCAGCTCCTGGTCCTGTGTCCTTTCCACCCTTCCACCTTTTAATCAGAATCAAAGCCCAACTTACACTTTTAATCAGAATCAAAACCCAGCTTGCATTTGTACAGCGCCTACTGCATGCTTGGCACTGTTCTGAGGGTCCTATATGGACTGACTCATCTCCTAACACCCCAGTAAGAGGCAGAGCAGCACAATTGTTATACATGCCATCTCTGGAGCCCAGTCCCAGCTCTGTCATTTGCTGGCTGTCTGTCCTTGAGCAGATTCCTTAGCCTCTGTGTGCCCTCAGTCGCCTCATCTGTGAAATGGGGATAATACTTGTACTGTTAATGTGAGGGTTGTGAGGATGGAGTAAGTCAATACTAGTAATGCCCCTGGGATGGTGTGTGGCTGGAGCGGATGCTTCAGAAGCCTTTGCTGCTCTGGTGGTGCTGATGATGCCTCTGTAGTCATCAGCATCCTTGGGTCACAGGTCGGTCTCTCGGTGACCTGCCCAAGATCATGTAGCAAGTAGGCATCAAAATAGGGACTCAGACTTGGTACCGGGTCCTTCCCTGAGATGCACCCCCACACCCTCTAAGACAGAAAATGTGCTGTGTCCCCATGCAGCGGGACAGTGTCACTTGGTGTGAACTCAACTTGCTTAGTGGGGCCCTCCCAGTCCCTCACGAGCCACGGAGCACGAACATCCAAGTCTCTTTTCCAACTTTCTGTTTTGGGCTATCCGGCAATCCCCCTGCCTCTCACTCCCCTCTGCTGTGGGAGGAGGGGCAGTTCCCAGAGTTCAGGGGCCCAGGATGTCATTCTTCCTGCAGCGGGTCTGTGTCACCATGACCCACAGCTGAGCAGCACTTCATCTGAATCCCCTTTCCCTGCCCTCAGCCTGGGTGGTGGGGAGGTCTGTAGGATGCTGGCTCTTTGCCAATGTCTGGGGTACAGGTGGACATAGGGGACCCATGACTGGCAACCTGGGCTGCAGCGAGGGAGCCAGCCCAGGCCTGCCCAGGGGTCCTCACCATCCAAGGGTTGGCAGATGGGGCCAAGTCTGATGGGCATCTGCCCTGCCAGGCTGGTGGGCAGACAGGGATGTGAGGGTTGTCCGGCCCTCCCCTCCCAGCCTACCCTCCGCCACCCCGTCCTGTTCCCTCTTCAGCTCATGTTCCGGGAGCTCTGGGAAAAGGAAGAGGTGCATTCTTCCCTGCAGCTGACATGTGATTCTCAAACCAGCCTGGTCCTCAATGTCCATGGCCACAACCAAGCACTCAGGTGAGGGCTTTGCCACACTCTGGGGGCCCCGAGGGGAGAGGAATGGGTGAGGGAGAGGCCTCAGCTGAGCATCTGACCCGCAGCACTGCTTCAAACCCTCCCCACAGCCCCACTGCACAGAGGTGGCAAGGGAGGCTCAGAGAGGCCAAGTGGCTTGCCCGAGGTCACACAGCTGATAAAACATCTTTGACCTCTGGGGCTCAGGACACGAATGAGGAGTTCTTATTCTCCCAAGCTAAATGCATCCCGGGCCTTGAATAGTAATAACTAGTATGGCTCTTCAGTCTGGGAACCTTCTGGGGTGCCTGGTTCTGGGGTCAGGGGTCTTAACACTCAGATGAAGTCAGGTGGGTCACCAGGCTCCAGGTGATGGAGGGCGATGAGGAAGCCACTGTTAACGATATATACCAGCGGTTCTCACCCGGGGGCTTTGGGCGATGTCTGGGGAAATGTCTGGTTGTTACAGCCTGGCAGGGGGGTCTTCCAGCTCCTCGCGGGGCGGGCCACAGCTACTGCCAGACCTCCTATAATGCACACAACGATGAGTGATGTGGTCCACGGTGTCAGCCGTGCTGAGGTTGGCGCACCTGGTGGAGAGGCGTCCCCGGACAGGGTAGCCCCTGAGACAGGCAGCAGTGGGGAGCTGTGAGTGCCTGGCCTGAGGAGGCGAGGGGGAGGGGTGCTCTGTGCCCAGGGCTGCAGGAGGGGCCCGGGTTTAAAGCTCACTGTCCAAAGCGAGGGAGCCCATGGCTGGGCCCACAGAAGACCTGCCACTGAGTGCCTCCCAGCCCCGGTGCTGGAGGGGAAACGGAGGCACTTGCCCACTGTACCAGGACCAGGTGGAGGCCAAGCTGGAATGCAAACGCTGGTTGCTGCAGCCCTGACCATTACACCCCACGCCATCAGGCCTCCGGGCATGTTAATAGCACTTTCACTGGGTTGCTGCCTTGTTTCTGGGTCTCCAGCCCTCTGCTGGGGTGGTTGGCTTGGTCCCAACCCGGCCTGCACCGGGTGCCCTCACACCAGGCCTCTTACACCTTCTTTGCTTCCAGCAAAGAGCTGCGGCTCTCCTGCCGGCATCGCCTCCCCATCCTCCTCGGCCGCTGCCCCAGCAGAGCCTCCGCCTCAGCCAAGGTAACCGTGTCCCGGCCACCCCTGAGCCCCTAACTGGTTCCAGATGCCCTGCCCGAGGCGGGTGGGGGCCGCCCAGGCCGACCCCGCCGCTGCGGAGTGTTAACACATCACATGTGTCCCCCAGCCTGCAGCAGGCCCCGCTGGGCCGCCCTCGGAAACCCCTGGCTCCAGGTTTCCCAAACAGGCCCGGGTTTACATTCCTGGGCCGGCCCTGCGCGCCCCAGCGGGGCCCACGAGGCCCCCAGGAGCTGGGGGAGTCTTGCCCACCCTGTGCCTGGCGCCGCCTCCCCTCAGCCTGGCATTCTCCCAGGTGCTGGATCAGATGACGCGGGCTTTGAGCTGAGCCAGCCTCACCTCCCAGGTGCCCCGTCTGCCTTTCCCACGGCCTCTGCATGGCCTCCTGCCCTGTGTCCATAAGTCCTGTGTTCACCTGGAACCCCGGGATATTGCTCACTCAGGCATCTGCTCTGTGTGTAGCGTCTGGGGGTGCTGGGGGTGGACAGGAGGGCCAGTGAGAACCGCGATTCCCCTTCCCTTGGTGCTGGCATTGTTTCTGTATGCTCCTCCTCCCCGAAGCAGGAGATCCTGGAAGGTGTGCCCAGTACCTGGCCTAGGGTCCAGCACATAGTAGGTGCTTAGTGAGAGACAGTGAGGGAATGAATGAATGAATGACAAGATGAGTGAATGAGTGAGTACACACACCAGCTGGTCGCTTCCTTATCCTACCAGCCACCCAGCTTTGTAAAAAGCACCCCCCCCACCGGCCTTGGCCCAGGCTGACTTTGTTTATAGAGCGCCTACTGTGTGCCAGTCTGTGTACCAGCCTGTCACACACAATCTCAGAGCTCTGCAGACTTCACTCACCATTATGCAGGGAACCTCTTAGTTTTCCCCCAATCTTTGTTTTGAATAATTTCCAACCTGTAGAAAAGGTACTATGGGGCAGTGATCATTTACCAATTGGTTTTTTCCCCATTTTACTGAGATGTAATTGACATACAGCCCTGTTAGTGCATACAGCACATTAATCTGACTTACATGTACTGTGAAATGACTGTAATGAGTTAGTTAAATCTGTTATCTCAGAGAGATACAGAAAAAGAAAAGGGAAAAAAAATCTTGTGATGACAACTGTTAGGATCTCTTCGCTCTCTTTTTTAAAATTAATTTTATTGGAATATAGTTGGTTTACATGTTGTGTTAGTTTCTGTTGTACATCAAAGTGAATCAGTTATACATACACATATATTCACTCTTTTTTAGATTTTATTCCCATATAAAGTCACTACACAGTATTGAGTAGACTTCCTTGTGCTATACAGTAGGTTCTTATTAGTTCTCTATTTTATCTCTGGTAGTGCATACATTGGAGAAGGGAATGGCACCCCACTCCAGTACTCTTGCCTGGAAAATCCCATGGATGGAGGAGCCTGGTAGGCTGCAATCCATGGGGTCGCTAAGAGTCAGACACGACTGAGCGACTTCACTTTCACTTTTTACTTTCATGCATTGGAGAAGGAAATGGCAACCCACTCCAGTGTTCTTGCCTGGAGAATCCCAGGGACGGGGGAGCCTGGTGGGCTGCCATCTATGGGGTCGCACAGAGTCGGACACGACTGAGGTGACTTAGCAGTAGCAGTGCATATATGTCAGTCCCAACCTCCCAATTTATCCCTCCTTTCTCTTGGAAACTGTAAGTTTGTTTTTTGCATCTGTGACTTTGTTTTGTGAATAGGCTCACTTGTACCATTCCTAACAACTCTCAAATATATCATCCAGCAGGGTTAATGGTAGTCATCTCACTGTACATACATCCCTGGTATTTATCTTATATCACCAAGTGTTAATATCTTGCCACATCTTTCTATTTATACTTATATATGTTATATACTTTTATATATTCACACACATATGTTTGTACTGTGAGTAATATTGAGCTGTTTTTGGAGGCATTTCATTACTCCTAAATACTGCAGCTGGTGTTTCCTATAACAAGGGTATTTTCTTGTATAACACAGTAGAATTACCAAATTCAGGAAATTTAACATGTGACATAATATCATTATTGAGCATACAGCTCATCATAAAATTTCCCAGTTATGCAGTAATTCTTCTTTTGCAATAAGGTCCTTCTGAGCTGTTTTGTTTGTTTTAAATCTGGGATGCAGTTCAAGATCACCCAGGGCATTCAGTTGTCATGTCTCTTTGGTTTCTTAATATCTAGGACAGAAGTCTGCAAGCTTTTACTGTAAAGGACCAGATAATAAATACTTTAGCCTTTGTACCCAATACCCTCTCTGTTGCCACCACTCAATTTTGCCATTATAACAAAACAGCAGCCATAGACAAGATGTAAATAAATAGGCTTGGCTGTGTTCCAATAAAACTTTATTTACAAAGCAGGCAGTGGGCCGAATTTGGCCCAAAGACTGACACCTGATCTAGAGATTCTCTTCCCACCACCTACGTTTTTTTTCCTCTAACATTTTATTATTATATTTTTCAGACATTGAAAGAGTCAAACAGCTTCCTAGCGAACACCCACATACCTGTCACCTAGATTTTTTCATTCATATTTCCCTCTACTTTATCACACAGCTCTCCACCCTTGGTAATTTTTGATGCGTTTCAAAGTAAGATGCGTTTCAAAGTAAATGTTCCCCTAAACATTTCATATCATTAACCACCTTGAAGAACTCCTGTGTTGAACGAGGATTTACTGTATAACACAGAGAACTGTAATCAGTGTCTTATAATAACCTATAATGGAAAAGAATCTGAAGCCGTATACCTGAAACTAACGCAATATTGTAATCAACTATAGTTAAATTTAAAAAGAAAGATAACTTCCGTGTGAACAATGTTGCAGTGTCTAAGCAATCGTTTTGCAAAAATCCTCTGTTTGGATTCGTCAGATTGCATGTGTAAGGTGTGATTCAAGTTGGACGTTTTTGACAGGGGAGTTGCTAAATTAATGATGTTTCTGGAGAGCTCTTAAAAATACCAATTCTTGACCCAGTTTCTAGAGGCACTGTTTTTACAGGTCTCGGGTGGGGGCCCAGAGTCTATATTTTTAGCATGTGCCCTCAGTGATTCTGCTCTTCAGCCAGCCTGGAAATTAGCACATGATTTCATATAGTTTTCATATCAACACATTAATAAAGTAGGTTTCATCATCCCAGTGTATCTGGTTAGAGAGTGAAGTCCTAGGGGGTTATGGAACTAGCTAGAGGTCATTCACCCCATGCTTGGAGGGCCAGAACTGAGTCCCGGTCTGTTTACAATGATAATTAGAATGCCTGCCTGCCTGCTGCAGGCTGGTAGCCATCTGCAAGTCAGTGTTAGAGCATGAAGGGCATGCGGAGATTGTTGTCCTGGCCACACCTGGTGGTCTAACCTGAGCTTAGGACCCTTGTGCATGCTAAGTTGCTTCAGTCATGTCTGACTCTTTGTGACCCCAGGGACTGCAGCCCACCAGGCTCCTCTGTCCATGGGGATTCTCCAGGCAAGAATACTGGAGTAGGTTGCCATGCCCTCCTCCAGGGGATCTTCCCTGGACCTCACATCATCACAATGCATCTCATCCAGGGAGCTGTGGGTCTTTAAGTCTGGGGGCTTTGGGAGGCAGAGCCTACTTTCAGCACCTTCCTGAATGTTCTGTCAGAGACTTGGGTGAGGAAATCTGCCTTGCTTTTCTTCTGACCCAGCTACGATACTCTGAGGGTGGAGCTGAGGGCACATTTGTGTTGATGGTGGAGGAGCATCATTTCCACATGGGCGCCGGTCTCACAGCTGCTAAGAACAGCCTTACCAACATCATCAAGCTGGAGCAGACCTTCCCCCAGGTGCGTGGAGGAGGCCAGGGCAGGCTTGGCGGCAGGGGGATGGGGGGATGTTCCTGGGGCAGCCCTTTGAGAAAAGAGGAATTGTCCTGTTCCCTGGGAGGATCTACTGCAGGCAGGGCTGTGATGTGGGCAAAATTTGCTGGAATGGATTCTCAGCTGGTCTCAATGTCCCTTCTTCCCTTTCTCCCTCCCTTTCATGTTATTTACTGAGCATCTACTAGGTGCCAGGCCAGACACTGTTCCAGCAGCTGGGGATATTGATTAGCCCTGGGCTGAGCACATCACTCCCCTTGTCTTACTGAAGTCAGCACTATTATTCTTACCCCAGTTTATAGATGCAGAAACTGAGGTTCAGAGAGGTTGGGAAACTGGCCTAAGGCCACACAGCTTGGAAGTGGAGCTGAGAGGCAGCTGTCCTCTTTACAGGGTCGTTTGTCATACCCCTTCCGCCCCCTTGCTCCACTCCGTTACATTATCTACCAGCCCAGTAAACTGTTAGAGCTTCATTTCTTGTCTTTCCTCTTCTGAAAGCTTCTCTCCTTTCTTACACACTCAGCAGGAACATGGGCTGAACTCCCCCAGTGACCCAGCTCCATCTTTTTTTTTTCTTCCAGTTCCACGCCCTTCCTGGGGAGCTGGTCCTTCAGACCTCATACGAGCGAACCCGTGGCACCCAAGTCCTGCACCACATGGTGCTGTGGGATGGGCAGGGCATGGCCCTCAAGGGGAGCCTCAATGGGAGCCTCTCTGTGCCCTTCCTCAAGCCTGCCGGGACCCTTGGTCTACAGGGTGAGTCTCCCAGGGGCCACGCATTCACCGATTCACTCAGAGCATCGTCACTGAGTGCTTGCTTATCCCAGGCACTGTTCCAAGCACTGGGGGTCCATTGGGAAGCAAGATGGCCCAGGTCCCAGATCTCAGGGAGGTGGACTGTGAGCAGGGACACATACTGAACAAGATAACATCAGAGTGTCTCCAAGAGTGAGAACGCCTATGAAAACAAGCAGGGTTTGGTTTGGGGGCAGGGGTGGAGCTCCTCCAGGTGGGTGGTCTGGGAAGGCTTGTCTCAGGAGGTGACTTTCAAGCTGAGCCCCGAGTGACGAGAAGGTGAAGCTCTGGGGAGATCATTGTGGGCAGAAGAGGAGGAACAGCAGGTGCAAAGGCCCTGGGGTGGGAACAGGCTTTCTGGCTGGAGCAATAGCAGCAAGGTCAGTGTGGCTGGAGTGGGCTGAAGGGAGGAGCAGAGGGGAGGAGATGAGGTGGGAGAGGTTAGGGGAGCCAGGACACACAGGGTCCCAGCCCCTGACAAGGAGCTGGAGTTTATCCTGAGTGTGATAAGACAGGAGGGCCAGGTTAGGGTGTGGAAGATGTGGCAACCCCCAGCATCCCCAAGGGGTTGCAAGCTGAGGCTGACAGAATGCAGGTTGGCAGGGGAGGTGAGTGTGGCCCCAGCGAGGGCACCCGAGACCCCCTGAGGCCCTCCAGGAAGCAGCCCCATCCCCAAGGGGCCATGCAGACACACGGGCTGTCAGTTTGTGTTTGAGGAGTCCACGAACACAGAGCAGAAACTGACCTGCTGGCCTGCCAAGTGGGAGACACAGTGCAGACCCTGGCCCGGGGCGGGCACGGCTTGCTGGGTGGCCCAGTGGGGTTCCTCAGGGTCAGGGTTGCCACATGTGTGCCCTGCAAGGCAGAGGCAATGAGAGGATCCTCAGCACACCAAGGCAGTGTATGTTGTGTGTGCCCATGTGTGCACGTGTGAGTGTGTGCACACTCAGGGGGCCCACGGATGGACTGAGCCGCCTGTGGACCCTGCTGTGCGGTTACAGGGCACAGAAACCAGCAGGTCAGGGGCAGAGGGAATGAGGGGTTGTGGCTCTGCGTGTGGTCAGTGCTCCCTGGATTGGTGACCAGGTGATGCCTTGAGAACCAGCTTAGAGCCACTGTCTCTGGGCACAGCTCCTGCAGGGTCCATATAGGGACAGCTCCCTTCCAGAGGGCTCAAAGGTGGTCTTTGTCTGCAGTGGAGTCTCAGGTGGACTCCTGCTCTGGGGGGTCTAGGAAGGCAGGAGCAGTTGGTGGCCTCATGAGATGGGGTCAGGTGGTGTTGGAAGTCAGGGCAGCTGGACTCAGGCTTCAGAGATGAAGGAAGAAAATTGAGGGCAAGTAGGCCATGAAGCCTCAGGGATGGGCTGTGTCATACCCCAGGATGGAACGAGAGCACGGGGCAGCTGAGTGTGACCAGGTGGGTGTGGAACATTCAAAGTGGCTGGGGTAACCATGTGTGTGAGGGACCTGAGAGTGATATCGGAAGGTGTATCTGTCAGCTACTGCTGTGTAACAAATGACCCCAAACTAAGTGACTTACAGTAATAAGAATTTATCACTGCTAATGAGCCTGTGGGCAGCTTTCTGGTCTTACTCACGCATCAGGGTCAGGCCCTAAGTTGGATAGGTGGTGCTGCTGATTTTGGCTGCACTTTCTTACTTGTTCGGGGGCTGGTTGGCTGTCACCTGGTTCAGGACAGTCTCTGCTGAAACATCCAGGCTCTCCTCTGTGTGGCGTCAGCGTCTGGCAGGCCAGCTTGGGTTTATTCTCATGATGGCTGGGCAGGGCTCCCAGAGAGCCAGAGGGAGCTGAGGACTTAAGGCCGAAGCTGGGGTTCTGCAGTGTCAACTTCACCAAATTCTACAAGCCAGTCACGAGGCCAGCCCAGGTTCCAGGGCCAGGGAAACAAATTCCACCTCTTGATGGAGGAGATACAGGGCCTCCTTGCAGAAGTCCTGGAATGGGGCTCTCATGGGGACGCTGATGGACTGTTGAGTGGCATGGGGACCAAGTGAGGGGACAGCTTCTGAATTTTGTGCAGCTTACATGCGTGTGTGGCCCCAAAGTGGCCCCCTGCCCCCTCTTGGCCTCAAGCTGATGCACCACCCCCCCTGCATGCCCCTCCCTGCCCAGTGGAGCTCACCCACCCGCTGCCCCTCCCCCTGCCACGGCACTGCCACCTCCGCCTGACCTCCGAGCATTCGACACGCCGTCACCAGGATGACCTGGTCGTGGGCTGGGATGGCAAGGACCAGGTAGGCGTCGGGCTGGAAGGGGACCCGGGAAGAGCGGGACACTCGGGGCCCTGCCCTGCCTGAGGAGCGTTAATGGGGCCAACTGGGCTGAGCCCCGGTCCCCAAAGGACCACGGGAAGAGCACTGGGTGGGAGGAGGGAGCCTGGGTCCCAACACCACCTGGATGATAACAGGAAGACCAGTGGCCGACGCATAGCGACGGCCTCCTGCGTGCCAGGCACCCCAGCCCCGTTTCATAGATGAAATTGAAGCTCAGAGAGGAATGAAGCTACTGAAAGGCAGGGCTGGGATTCGAACCCATGAAATGCCTCCAGCCACCGTGTGTGTCACCCCCAGTCCCCTCTCCGTCATATGCCCCCATCTGCTGCTCTCCAAGCCTCAACTTACTCCTCTGAAAAATGGGCTGAAGCTCCCAGAGAGCCTCCCCCAGTGGGGGGCCAGCAGCCCTCACTCCCTTGACCTTGATGAAGAAGGTGACCTGCAATAGGAGGTGGGAAGAGCCTCTCTGGGGGGGCCTCCCTCTCAGCCTGTCCCCTCCCCAGGTTGTGCTGTTCTCCTCTCTGCGGTCGGGGAAGGGCAAGCTGGCCGCCCGTCTGGCCCTGGCTCACCCCTTCAGCCTCTCCTGGCGGCGGGCCGAGGCCAGTGGCCTTGCTGAGAGCAGGGGCGGCAGGCAGAGCCGGCAGGTGAGCGGGGAGCAGCCAAGGGGCCCTGGGTAGACGGCTCTTGGGGGTGTGTGAGCCGCATGGCTGAGCCCACGGGTGGGACATCTGGGACCACGTGCGGGGGGAGGAGGATCTTGTGTGTTCATCAGAGATAAGGACATCTCTGGAATCACAGTGTCCTGAAGCTTGGAGCCCCAGGGGGGCCTTCATGCATTCATTCCTTCATCGGCACTGTACTAAGCACCTACTGTGTGCCAGGTAGTGTTGAGGTGCAGGCATAGTCCCTGCGTTGATAAAGCTCACATTTTAGTGGGAGGAGCAATTCACAAGCATGTCTGGTTCATCACTGATGTGCTGGTTTGTTTAATCGGTCATTGCAGGGGTTCACGCAGGGTGGCTTGGACTCTGCATCTGACTGGGAGGCTTTGGGCAGTCTTCAGTACCTCGCTAAGCCTCACCTTTTTTTTTTTTTCTTCTGTGAAATGGGAGACAGTAGGCCAGTGTGTGCCAGGCAAAAAGACCAAAACTCAAGAGAATGAATGAATAAAAAATTAACAGTTGTGATAAGCCCTATAAAGAAAGTAAGGGTACTAAGAGAGAGAATCATTGGAGTCCATGGGGGAGGGAACTTTAGATGGGGTGGTCAGAGAGGGCTTCATGGAGGAAGTGGCTTGTCAGCTGAGGACACACGGATGAAGAGGAGCCTGGATGAGCTGGAAGAGCAGCAAGTGCAAAGGCCCTGAGGTGGGAACAGGTTGGGAGCTTCAGAAGGAGCCAGAGGCAGTTAAGACCAGCACGGAGGAAATGATGGGGTGTGGGGTGAGGGGGGGGGAGATGAGGTCAGGTGAGAGGGCAGACCACCTGTCTTAGCTCGGGGCTGCCATAGCAAAATATCACAGGTTGGGTGGCTTAAACCACAGACTAGAGTCTAGAAGTCCAAGATCAAGGGGCCAGCACAGTCAGGTTCTGGTAAGAGCCCTCTTCTTGGTCTGGAGCCTTCTCTCTGTGTCCTCACACATCGGGGAGAGAGCTCTGTGGGGACCTTCTTACAGAGGACCCCATCATGACCCCCCACCCCACGCCATCTAACCCTAATCGCCTCCCAACACCTCCTGATGCTGTCACATTGGGGATTAGGGCTTCAACCCACAGGCCCCAGTGAGGGGCTCAGATTTCACTGTCCTGGGAAATGATGAGTCTGGGTGTTGAGAATGGGGATTTTTCCACCCAGTAAACACTTCTGGTCTCCAGTCTGGGCGTGGCTCTGTGCTCTTACAGGCATGAGCCGGAAGAGAAGGCAGTGTCTCTACTCCTGCCTGCCTCCTCCATCCCCTAGAGGGGTGGGTGGGGGCCACTGGCCTCTCCACCTTCCCCACCCCATCCAGGCTCTGCACCTCCCCCTCCCTCCTACCTCCCCACCCCGACACACAGATGGGGGGACATCAGCCTCTCCTCTGTCCCACCTCTCCCGTCCACCTGCCACTGGCTGCGTCTCCACGCAGGTACAGCTTGCCTGGAACGAAGGGCAGCCGCTGGCCTTGCAGCTCACCTGGGCCAACAGGTCCTCGGCACAAAGCACCTCCTGGGATGGTTGCGTGGCCGCCTCCCCGGGGCAGGTATGACTGCCTGCCCTCCCGACCCGGCACAGGGCTCCCCCAAACCCCGGGCCCTGTGCTGCCCCCCTGCGCCCCAGTCACATCCGCCATCCTCTTCCCTGTCAGCTCCAGGACACCTGGGGCCTGGGTGCCCTCAGGGCCTGTGGGGCCTTAACGCAGACCCCAGCTGTGTTCAGCGAGTGGCTGGATCTGTCCTGGGATCGTCGCCGGGTGCAGCAGAACCTGACCTACGAGGTGAGGCCTGGGGAGCAGGGTGGCTCCACCGGCTGCAGAAAGTGCCTGACTCTGGGGCCGCAGGGTCCTGAGTGTACGTGCTCGTTGTGCTGGGGGGCCCCAGGCGATTCATTTCTCCGCTGTGAACCCCGGTTTTCTCATCTGTGAAATGGGTACGAGTATCCTTCCCTGACTGTAATGTCATGAAAGCTCTGGGAGGTCAGAAAAGCAAGGTGCCCAGCATGAGGCGGGCACTCAGGGAGCAGACTGAGGAGTGGGTGAGCCCAGTGGGGAGGGGTGGGGGGAGGTGGGGAGCTCAGGTTCCCAGAGGTGTCAGAGTCAAGGTCTTGCCAGCGTCACTGTCTGCCGGGGGCTCCTGATGGAGTGAGTGCTGCTCTGCAGAGCCTGGGGCAGGGGCTGAGCCATGGAGAGATGAGAGCAGCTGGCCTGGAAGTCCCCTTGTCCCTTCTGGGTTTCCTTAGGCCCACAACCCCTCAGTCTCCCAACAGAGGTCCTGCCTGGAGTGTAAACACCCGCTGTGGGGCTGCCCGGGGCTCTGATGGGGTTCCTGGCACCTCCTCTCCTCTCGTGAGGGTCTTTCTTCTCCCTTCTGGGATGAGCCCCCATCCCAAGATGCCTTCTTCCTTCCAGAGGCGCCAGCCGTCCCTCCCGGACAAGATCCACGCAGAGGCCATGCTAGAGCGTGTCCTCGGGGCCCCCTGCCCCACGCAGAGCTTCCGGGGAGACGTGGAGACTGACTATGCCCGCTGGCTGCGCCACTCCCTGCAGCTGGGGCTCTGCCACCTGCCCAGAGTGAGTCTGTCCCCAGGGAGGGCCCAGGGACCCGGCGGTGAAGAGAGAGGAGGGTGCCACCCAGGGCAGGGGTGTGAGTGAGGGAGCCGGGTGCTGTCGTCACGCTCTGTACGGGCCTGCAGGCAGCCCCGGGCAGGGCTCTCTCCTCTCTCAGCATCTGGGGTTTCATTTGAGACGTGGTTGGTTCCAGCATGTGGGGTGATGGGGAGATTTAAGATGTGGTACCGGGAAAGTCCTCGACATATAAACCAAGCTGCTGTTTTCATTATTGTTAGGGGGAGGGGTTGGGACCCCTATCTCAATAATGTTCCCCTGGGTTTGTTAGCTAGTTGATTGGTCTTTCCTGCCTTCCTCACCCACCTTTTACCCATCAATCCATCCATCCATCCATCTACCCACCCTCCAACCCATCCTCCCATTCATCCATCCATTCCTTCATCCTCCCTGCCTCCCAGCCTCTCCATCTTTCAGCCTCCCTCCCTTCCATCCATCCAGCCATCCTTCTCCTTTCCCATTCCCCACACCCTCTCATCTCTCTAACAATCCCGGCGGGTCACAAACTTTTCCTCCAAAGGGCCAGATAGTAAGTATTTTATTTAAGAAAAAATTTATGTATTTATTTTTGTGTTGTGTCTTAGTTGCTGGTGAGGGCTTCTTCCTCTAGTTGCAGCGAGCAGGGACCACTCTCTGGGTGCAGTGCTGGGCTTCTTACTGCGGTGGCTTCTCCTGTAGCAGAGCATGGGCTCTAGGCACCGGGACTTCAGTAGTTGTGGCACCCAAGTTTAGTCTCTCCATGGCAAGTGAGATCTTCCCGGACCAGGGACTGAACCTGTGTCCTCTGTGTTGGCAGGCAGATTCTTAACCACTGGGCCGCCAGGGAAGTCACAGTAAATATTTTGGGTCTTTCAGACCATATGGGCTCTGTTGCAGCCATTCAAGTCTGCCATTCTGCCATGAAGGCCACCATGGAGGACATGTAAACGAAGGGGTATGGCCAGTCACAACAAAAACGTATTTACAAGAACAGGCAGTGAGCCAGATTTGACCCATGAGCCGAAGTTTGCCAGCCCCCAATCTGTCCATCCATTCAGAGAGCATTTGTGGGTCTTACTTATGCCAGTCTCTGTTCTAGGTGCAGGGACAAGGATGGTGAAAGGGACAGACGAGGTGCCTGCCCTCCCGAAGCTCAGAGTCCAGTGGGTAGAAGAAGATAAAAAAGACAGGTGTTGGGAATGCTATGAAAGAACGAAGCAGGGAGAGGGGGTGAATGCAGAGTGCAGTGAGA
This sequence comes from Giraffa tippelskirchi, assembly GCF_054371585.1. Lineage (NCBI taxonomy): Eukaryota > Metazoa > Chordata > Mammalia > Artiodactyla > Giraffidae > Giraffa > Giraffa tippelskirchi. The sequence continues at coordinate 31,330,354 of NC_137287.1, forward strand.
ACAGGCAGTGCAAAGGCCCTGTGGCCGGAGCATGCTTATAGATGTTTGAGGAACACAGCGTGGCTTTATAGAGAGAGCAAGGAGGTGAGGTTAGGAAGATAATGCAGACCCACAGGACCTGCCAAGGAGACCGGCTTCTCCTCCAAGTGCAATGGGAAGACCGAGGCTTTAAGCAGGGGGACAGTGTCTGATTTGCATTTGTTTTAAAAGGTAAAATGGAGGAGGGGCTGTTGGTTGGGGCCGGAGTGGAGGCTGGGATAGGCTACTGTGACTGTCCTGGCGTGAGGGACTGTCGCCTGGACCAGGGCCTAGCTAGAGGAAGCTGTGCCCCTGCGCCTCCCTGACCACCGACACCCCTACCTTCTCGTTCCAGGCCCTCTCGGTCTCTGGGGAGCACACCCTGGGCAGCGGTGAGCTCCTGCTACACTCCAGATGCCAGCTGGGCCTCGCCCCAGACCCAGATCACGGCCTGCACCTCAGCCTGACACTCCGCAACCACAGCAGGCCCCGGACGCATGACTTCTCTGGGGAGCTGGAGGTAAGGTGGCTGCCCGCCCCAGAGGAAGATACCCTGATGGCCATCTGTCCCTGTCCAGCCAGTGGACCACCACTGACTGGGCAGCCCTGCCATCTAGTGGCCAGTATTGGAACTGCAGACAGGCACACAGCAGGGGCCTGAGCTTACTTGTAGTGGGACCCCCTGAGCCTGCCCATCCCCCACCCCGCCACCAAGACAAAACAGCTCCTCTGCTGCCCCAACACCAGCCCTTCCTGTAACCAAGAGGCAATGGCTGGACTGCCTGGGTTTGAATCCCAGCCCGACCTCTCCCTAGCTAGCAATTTACCTCCCCTCTCTGTGCCTCAGTTTCCTCACCTGTAAAGTGAAAGTGAAGTCGCTCAGTCGTGTCCGATTCTTTGTGACCCCATGGACTGTAGCGTACCAGGCTCCTCCATCCATGGGATTTTCCAGCAAGAGTACTGGAGTGGGCTGCCATTTCCTTCTCCAGATCTTCCCAACCCAGGGATTGAACCCAGGTCTCCTGCATTGCACACAGATACTTTACCATCTGAGCCACCAGGGAAGCCTTCTCACCCTCACCTGTAAAGTGGGGGATAATCAATGCACCTCCCCTACCTCCCATGGGATTAATATTGTAGGGATTAAATATGTTAACGTGTATATTGCTTAGAACAGTGTCAAGTGTTAGCTTCTTTTATTGTGTGTGTGTGTTCAGTCACTCAGTCGTGTCTGACTCTTTGTGGCCTCATGGACTGTAGCTCACCAGGCTCCTCTGTCCATGGAATTTTCCAGACAAGAATACTAGAGTGGGTTGCCATTTCCTACTCCAGGGGATCTTCCTGACCCAGGGATTGAACCTGGGTCTCTCGCATTGGCAGGTGGATTCTTTACCACTGCACCACCTGGGAAACCCCAGGGGCTATTATTATTGGATATTATTGGCCCAGTCTTCTCTTACCTCTCCCTTTCCTGGCAGCCCAGGGAGGTAGAAAGGGTTCAATACCTGCTCTGCTCTCATCTGGCCAAATGGTATATTGGAAAGGGACCTCTCCAAGCCCCATTTCCTTACCTGTAAGTGGGGGTCAGATATATTTCACAAGGTGGTCAGTGGGGTTCCGGGCACCCCTCCTCTACACCCACACAGCATGAGTATAGAGTAGGTGCCCCATCAGTGCTACCGTATGCCTATCTCTGTGTCTCCGTGACCTTGACCTTGTGACTTTCCCTTTACAAGCCTCAGTATTCCCTTCTGTCAAATGGGAACAAATCCCACCTCCTCGGCAGAAGTGTTGGGAAGAAAAAGAAAGAGTTCGCATGGCACATACACACAGGAAATGCTCATGAGATGGGCATTTCCTGCCAGTGTCCAGAGCTGGATGAGGCATTTCTGTGTCTGGAGCTCACCCAGCCCCTGTTTCTGAGCCCAGGAGCTGTGATGATTTCAAAAGCGTTTTCCTTTCTGAGGCTTGCCAAGGCTGGCTCTCATTTCTCCGTTGGCCAGCCAGGCCGCCAGCCACCCCCGCATGTGTAATCCCAGGGCCCCAAGGTTCACGTCTCCCCGCAGTGGGTGGTCAGGGAGCAGCTGGTCCCTCTGCTTCCATCCCGAGCCTGTGGGTGGCTGTTTTTGACCGCTTCTCCCTTGCCCCCGCCCTCTCTCCTCCATTCTGGGATCTGTGGTGTGGGGAGGGCTTTCCCAGGCTGGTTTAGTGTTCACATCAACCTGATGGAGAAGAGGGACAAAATTCAGGGGGGCAGGCACTTACCCCGGCTGCTGGGGCCCCAGCCACTCAGTGACTAGGACAGAGCTCAGATGCAGGAGGCCATCTGCGAGGAACACCTCAGGTGTGGTCTGCAGATGCCTCCTCCGCCCCGCCACCAGGCTCACTTTCCGAGCACTGTGAAATCTCCTAGGAATTCCTGGGCGCCACCCATCCCACCCACTCAGAAGTCTTCTGGAAGGAAACTCAGGAAACAGCCTGTTTTGTGAGCACCCTGAATTGGATTCCTAGGGCTAACAAATTACCCACCAACTGAGTGCCTTAACACGACAGAGATTTCTTCTTTCACAGTTCTGGAGATGAGAAGGCTACAATCAAGGTGTCAGTGGGGCTATGCTCCCTCTAGAAGCTCCAGGAAAGAATCCTTCCTTGTCTCTTACAGCTGCTAGGGGCTGCCAGCAATCCAGGAGTTGCTTCATTATCCCAATCTCTGCCTCTGTCTCTGTCTCTGCACATGGCCTTCTCTTTTTTTAATATTTATTTTTATTTATTTAGCTGTGCTGGGTCTTAGTTGCAGCATGTGGGATTTAGTTCCCTGACCAGGGACTGAACCCGGGCCCCCTGGAGAAGGAAATGGCAATCCACTCCAGTATTTTTTTTTAATATTTTATTTATTTATTTATTTGGCTGTACCAGGTCTTAGTTGTGGTATGTGAGATCTAGTTCCCTGACCAGGAATTGAACCCAGGCCCCCTGCACTGAGAGCATGGAGTCTTAGCCACTGGACCACCAGGGAAGTCCCCACCTGGCCTTCTTATAAGGACACCAGTCATTGGATTTAGGTGTCCTTATATGACTTCATCACAAATTTACTTCATCTGCAAAGAACAGACATGCAAATGATACCACGTTCACAAGTACCAGGGGTTAGAATTCCACCAGATCTTTTTGAGGAACACAATTCAACCCATAACACACCTCCTGCGTGCGCGCGCACAGACACACACACACACACACACACTCTCTCTCTCTCTCTCTCTCTCTCTCTCTCTCTCTGATTCCTGATAAATTTTGAGAACCATTGTTCTACATCTGATCTTACAGATTTTGAAACTGAGGCCCAGAGAGGGTAACACACTGACTGAGGGCTGCACAGCTTGGGAGATGCAGTATTTGGACCAGAATACAGAGCAGCTGAGTTCAGGCCTGAGGGCCCCCCCCCACAACTGCATCTCAGTCAGCCTGTTGCCTCCCCTCCCTCTGCAGCGTCTCCCTCAGGGTTCCTTCCCTTTAGGCCTCTGAGGGTTTTCCTGACTCTGCCCCACCCTGGGTCAGAAAGATCCCCTGGAGAAGGAAAAGGCAACTCACTCCAGTATTCTTGCCTGGGCAATCCCCTGGATGGAGGAGCCTGGAGGGCTACAGTCCATGGCGTCACAAAGGAGTCAGACACGACTGAGCACGCACATTCTGTGTTATTGTATCGCTGTGTCATGTGTTGTTCCAGCCAGTTGTTCCACTGGCCGTCCATGGGGTTGCCAAGAGTGGGACACAACTTGGTGACTGAACAACCACCTGTCTTGTGCCCCCTCCTCTCTAGGCTGGTGGCTACAGGGGCCGGGAGGAGCTGCCCAGTGGCCTGGCCTAATGCCAGGTGCCACCCACGATGTCGCCTTGACCTTGCGGAGACATTTGTAGTGGTTCTCCTGCAGATACGGAGAAGCTCTCCGGGAGGGGGAGGACACCCAGGTGCTGGGGATGTTGAAATGCCAGTGCCCAGCCCCTCCCCCAGTCAGTTAGGTCAGAATCTCTGGGGTGAGGCCTGAGCATCAGGAATTCTTAAGCCACTTGGATGCCATGTCCATGCGCAGTTAGGTCCCTGGATGTGGATTTTAATAAGCACTTATGCAGTTGGTAGGGATTCTGAGCCCTGTGCTTCCCTCATGGATCAGACAGTAAAGAATCCACCTGCAATGTGGGATACCCGGGTTCGATCCCTGGGTTGGGAAGATCCCCTGGAGAAGGGCATGGCAACCCACTCCAGTCTTCTTGCCTGGAGAATTCCATGGACAGAGGAGCCTGGCGGGGTACAGTTCATGGGGTTGCAAAGAGTCAGACACGACTGAGTGAGTGAGTGAGCATGAGCGTGAGCTGAGGCCTGTGGCAGGGTCGTCGGGTGAGGGAGACCCAGCGCTTGCTCCTGAAGGTATGGGGTGAGGTGGGCATTGCCTTTCCCCCAGAAGGTTCAACCTTAGCCTTCGCAGCCACCTCTCCTCAGGTCTGGGGCCAGCAGAGGGCGGGGGCCAGGGGCCGGGGCCAGGTCCCACTCAGGCCTCTGCCCCCCAACCCCCCAGCTCCGTGGCCCCAAAGCTCAGTGGCTTGGCCTGCTGGGCCGCGTCTCCACCTCGGCTTCTCGAAGCCTAGTCCAGCTGGAGGGAAACGTGGCCGACGGGGATGAGAAAGTGAGGCTGTCAGTGTCTCGGGTCCCGAACTGCCTCCAGGCCTCGGTGGCCCACGAGGAAGGTGAGTGGAGGCGCTGGGTGTGGCTCAGTGGGGCTCAGCTTGGCCCAGGAGAAGTCAGAGATTGGGGTGCTGTGAGCTCAAAAGTCAACAGCAACCCTGGTAGGGCTTTGTGAGCCTCCCCCACCCTAGCCAGGAGGAGAGGAGCTCTCCATGGCCACCTGGATTGACTGTGATGTCAGCAGAGGCTGGATCAGAGGTGGGTGTGGGGATGGGGAAGAAACCAGGCTTTGGGGGATCCAAAGGTTGGTGTAGGCAGCTCGGTTTGAGGCCCTCAAGTTCCAGGGCCTTTGAGACTCTGCCGGTGGGCAGTGGGGAGCTATAGACAGCTGTGGAGTGCCAGAGGAGTGGGCAGCTGGGAGGCAGATGGATGAGTCCTAGGCTCAATGGCAGGTCCATTCCTGGCCCCAGGGAGCCAAGAGGAGGGCGTGCTGCTGCGGGCCTGTGTCCACAGGCGGGCGGCAGAGGTGGAGGCCCTGCTCCGGGACCAAGGGCAGCCCGTCCAGCCTCTGGTTCGCCTGACCCTGCAGGCTGCCAACCAGAGCCTCCGCTTGGCCGCACGCGGCTGCCAGGGGACCCTGCTGGGCCACGTGGAGGTGAGATGGCTGGGGGGGGAGGGTTGCCATTCCTGCCACCCCCACCCTAGCCCCACCCTAGCCCCACCCGGAGGCCACAGGCCCATGTTCCCTGAGTCCAGTGGAGCCAAGGAAACCAGTGGCAGGTGGGTCCGCAGCCCTGCTGTTGGCATTGGGAGCTTTCTGCCCGCTGCATTCCTGGGGAGCCAACCTGTCCCTCTGTGTCCGCAGTCCAGGGTGGCTGCTCTCGGGTCGCAGGTGCAAGCTGGGCTGGAGGAGAGGATCCACAGCTTGGATGCCTACGTGAGGCGGTTCCAGCGCCTGGTGGGTAGAGTGCATGTGGGGTGTCACTGGCGAAGGGAGGGAGCGTGGGGCTGGGCGGGGTCGCTGCTCTGCTCTGTCCGGGGCCCCCTCTGAGGACACGAGGGGTGCAGGTGGCCCCAGACCCTCGCACTGATCTAGCCTCCGTTCCCCCCACCCAGGTGCAGCCAGCGGGTGCCCTGGACGGCATGGCCGGCCCGCTTCTGCAGCTGTGCCAGGTGGGGCTGGGGGCCGTGCGGGACAGCGGCCAGGCGGTGGCCACGCTGTGGGGCCTGAGCCCGGCCGGGCGGGCGCTCACCCTCCACGTGCCGCTATCCCTGGAGAGGCTGCGGGCGGGGCTGGAGCAGCTGCAGAAGGAGCTAGAACGTGAGTGCAGGGGATGGGGGGAGGCGTGACTGTGCCCCCGATCCACGCCTGACCCCAGGGCTCCCGACCCAGGCCCCTCACGCTTGGCCCAGGGCAATGGTTCAAGCAGGAAGGCCACTGGATTACCAGCGGGCCTGCACCCCAACTTCCTTGAGAGCCCTCTGCCTTATTTCTCACGGACCTATACCTTTCAGACTTGGGGAGCAGTGTCCATTTTTTAAAGAATAATTCTATCGATTTATTGCTGTTTTTGGCTGTGCTAGGTCTGTTGCTTGGTAGGCTTTTCTCTAGTTGCAGCAAGTGTGGGGGCTACTCTCTAGTTGCAGTGCACAGGTTTCTCGTGGCAGAGCACGGGCTCTAGGGTGAGGGGTCTTCAGTGCTTGCGGCAAATGGACTCAGTAGTTGTGGCTCCCGGGCTCAGTAGTTGTGGTGCACGGGCTTAGTTGCTCCTTGGCACGTGGGATCTTCCCGGACTGAGGATTGAACCCATGTCTCCTTCATTGGCAGGCGGGTTCTTAACCACTGAGCCACCAGGGAAGCCAGCCGTGTCCGTTCTTGTAGATCTCCGAGCTCATATCCCTCATGCTCATCGCCTTATTTTTTCTGGGACCTCTGCCCAAGTTTCTTCAGCCTCTTCCTGAATTCTTTTGGGCATACAGCTTTATTTCTGCGAAGCCCACTGCTGTAGATTCCAGGGCCTGTTTCTGGTTCTGTGATGAGCAACAGGGAAGCCACGCCGGTTGTGAAGGCTGTTGTCCCTAACGCCCTCCTGGTGACACCAGGACCCTCCAGCCCCTCCCAGGGTCCAGGAGCACCGGGGCTGACAGCTGGCCCAGTGGGGGAGCCCCAGGACCCTGCCCAGCACCAGAGTGGCCATCCCAAGACTGGCTAGTGCTCGGGCCAGATTGGCCGTTAAGCGTCCTCTCACCCCTGCTTGCGTGTCTAGTCAGAACCCTAGGGCCACCCTGGCCTCAATGACTCACTGGGACTCGGCTCTCAGCTTAAAGTTGCAACCACAGCCATAGGGCCAAGATACAGAGCCAGGCCATGGAGGTACAGGTGTAGAGGAGGCTCCAGGGAGACCCCCCATGAGCTCCCAGACTCGTCCCCCAGTGGGGGCGCACAGGACACCCTCAGCGCCCCCAGCTTCAGATTGTGACAACACGTGTCAGACATCAACTGCCCAAGGGAGCTCGTTAGAGGCCCCGCACCCAGGCTTCTCATTGCAGGGTGGTCAGGTGGGAGCCCCCGCCTGGCACAGACCGACGTTCCAGACTCGCAGAAGGAAAGGGGGTGTTCAGCATTTTGTCTGTGTACCCCAGGCCCAGGGAGGCCCTCTCATCAGGTCTGGGAATTGTAGGACTCCCCCAGAATCCAGCCGGGAGCTGCCCTGGTGAACGGGCCTTGCAGACGGGCAGTCTCAGTCCTGCCGGGTTGACTTCCGCAGTCTCTAGTGCCACCCCCTCATTCCTGGTTGCAGCCTCTATTTCCTTCCAGGGGGCCCAGGTCGTCTGGGAGAGGCTGGCTGGTTTCCCTGCATGGGCCTGGGAGGCAGCCAGCAGCATTGCACCAGCCCCCAGGCCCCGGAGGTCTCACGGTGGGTGGTGGCTGCCTTTGCAGGGCCCCTGGCCACACTGAAGGACGCCTACCTGGACGTGATGGTGCGGCCCCTGGATGAGGTGTGGCAGGAGCGGGCGGAGCAGGCCCTGCGGCAGCTGCAGGCCTGGGTGTCCGGGACGCCGGGCACCTGGGGGTCCGGGCCCCTCGGGGCAGCGCTGGAGGCCACAGGGGGCGCCCTGGAGCTGGTGAGGCAGGGCGCAGGGGCAGGAGGTGGGCTTGCAGGCGGGGATGGCCCTGACGGCTCTTGTGGCCCCCACCCCATCCAGGCCGCCCACCAGATGCTGTCTTGGGCCGACGCCGCGCTCTCACGGGCACTCAGGCGGCTCTGCAGACCCCTGCTGGACCTGTACAGCTTCTCAGCCAGGTGACTCGCCCCCTCCCAGGCCCTGCCCCACGCCAGGCACACCCTCCACCTCATCCGCTCCCCTGCCAGAGGCATCTTCATCCCCATTTTACAGATCAGGAAACTGAGGTCTGTTCTTCATTCTGCAGATATTTTACAAGCTCTCTCTCTGAGCAGGTGGGGTTTTAGATGCTGCAGACACAGTGGTGAGTGGGACAGGTTCTGGCCCTCCCCTGCCTGCCTGGGGAGACAGTGACCAGGTTATCTGCCCCTCGGGGGTGGCAAGCCTTCCTGTAAATGGCCTGAGAGTGATGCGTACAGGTTTGGTAGCTAGGTGGCCCTTCACGTAGCCTTGGTCTTTTGTTTCTGTTAAGAATTCTTTGAACATGTCAAAGCCATTCTTAGCTTGTAGGCTGTCCAAAAACAGAACACAGGCTGGATTTGGCCACAGTCCATAGTCTACCCGGAGAAGGCAATGGCACCCCACTCCAGTACTCTTGCCTGGAAAATCCCATGGATGGAGGAGCCTGGTAGGCTACAGTCCATGGGGTCGCTAAGAGTCGGACACGACTGAGCGACTTCACTTTCACTTTTCCCTTTCATGCACTGGAGAAAGAAATGGCAACCCACTCCAGTATTCTTGCCTGGAGAATCCCAGGGACGGCGGAGCCTGGTGGGCTGCCATCTATGGGGTCGCACAGAGTCGGACACGACTGAAGCGACTTAGCATAGCATAGCATAGCATGGTCTACCCACCTTTGAGGTAGTATGTGTGCCAAGTCGCCTCAGTCACATACGACTCTTTGTGATCCCATGGACGTGGCCCACCAGGCTCCTCGGTCCATGGAATTTTCCAGACAAGGATACTGGAGTGGGTTGCCATTCCCTTTTCGCGGGGATCTTCCTGACCCAGGGATTGAATGCATGTCTCTTATGTCTCCTGCATAGGCAGTCAGATTCTTTACCATTAGTGCCACCTGGGAAGCCCCTGAGCTAGTATGTTATCTAAATGCCACAGGGAAAAAGAAAAAGGACATGGGGGCATTGTATTTTTTTAAACATTAATCTTTTAATGAATTAATTAATTTGGCCATGTGGCACAGCATGCAGCATCTGAGTTCCCGAACCAGTGATTGAACCCACGCCCCCTGCAGTGGAAGTGCAGAGTCTTAACCACTGGACTGCAAGGGAAGACGCCGACGGGGGCATTTTAAAGAGTGAGGCCATGGTTGGCTTCAGTGAGAAGGCAGCATTTGAGCAAGGGCTTGAAGAGTGAGGAAGCAAGCTGGGTGTAGTCATGGGAAGAGAGTTCCAGGAGGAGGGTAAAGTCGGTGCAAAGGCCTGGGGGTGCAAATGCACCTGCTGCTGGAGGAATATGAAGGAAGCCAGGGGTGAGCTGGAGTGGAGGGTGGAGGAGTTAGGGAGATAACGGGGTTCTGGAATACACAGGAGGTTTTGAGCTGAGGAAGGACATGCTCTACGTTTCATTTAATAAGATCCCTCTGGCCCCCATGTAGAGAATAAAGACTGGGGGCAGGAAGCTGGGGATAGAAGTGGGGAGCCCAGTTTAGAATGGTCCAGGCAAGATGGGAGGGTGGCTGCACCGGGCAGTGGCAGCCATGGAGGAGTGTGAGGCAGTCAGACTGAACGAGCCTGTAGGATTGGCTGACAGATTGGATGTAGGTGGTGAAAGAGAAGAGCTGGGGATGACTCCAAGGGTTTTGGCTTTGATGACTGAAAGGGTGGAGGGTTCATCTGTGGAGTAAGGGGGGTGACTGGGGTACAGGGATCAGTTTAGAGCTTTTTTAGTTGCCTATGGCTGCTATAACAAATTACCACAAGTTCAGTGGCTTAATGCAACACAGATGTATTATCGTGTGGTTCCGGGGGTCAGAATTTTAAAATGAATTTTAGGTTCTTCCCTTTTCCAGCTTCTACTGGCCACCTTGCCTTGGCTTGTGGCCCCTCCTCCATCTTTAAAGCCAGCAGTGTAGTATCTTCTCCCCTCTGACCTTTGTCCTTATATCTTTTGTCTGATCCTCCTGCCTCTTACAAGGTCCACTGTGATTCCACTGGCCACCTGTTTAACCCGTCTCAGAATCTTTAGTGTGGTCACACCTACAAAGTCCCTTTGGCCACCTAAGGTGATGTAGCCTTTCAGTGGCTTGGGCATCTTTGGGGCTGTTGTTCAGCCTGCTGTGCTGGGAGTGGGCGGTGTGGGGCTCCTTTCTGGCCTGTTGAGTTTGAGTCACCCTCTGGACACCCCACCGAGGCAGCTGACTTTCTGATCCTGGGCCAGGGTCAGGAGGCCCTCGTGCCAGGGTCTCCCAGCTCCTCTGTGCTCCCTCCAGGGACCGCTCAGTGGTGGTGACACTGCCGATGCTGCCGGCAGGGGACGAGCCCCTGGATGTGGCCCGCGTGACCGGCCACCTGGTGGAGGAGAAGCTGCTGCGGCCGCTCCGAGCGCTCTACGGGACCAGCGTGCTGGCCGAGTACCACCGGCTGAAACGCGGCCTGCTGGGGGCCCCCTCTGGATGTAAGCCCTGCGCTCCTCCTCTGTGGGAGGCCCTCTGCCCTTTGGGATGCAGCGGCGTGACCTGGCAGGAACGGATGGACAGTGGGACCATCCCCTGCTAGTATAGGGACTCCCTAGCATCACGGTGCTGGGCCCGTCTGCTCCCAGGCTGAGTGCCGAGGTTACTGGGCTTCCCAGGGTCACACAGGACTAGGGCTGGGCTGCAAATCCAAGGCACTTGTCCAGAAAGTCACAGCCTGAGCCTGAAGCCCAGCATGGAGGCATGGTGAGTGGCTGAGGACCAGGCCAGCTCCCTCTGGGGGTGGACTCTGCAGGAAAAGCATAAAACAGATCTCCAGTTGCAGCCGGAAGGCCACTAATTGAGTCCAGACTGTCAGGCAAGACTTAGAGCCAGAGGCAGGGCCCGGAACAGACACAGCTCCGGGGGCTGGGACCGCCTGGGAGTTTGCGTTCTCTCTTCCGAGTGTGCGCTGGCGAGCCGTCCCACCTCCCTGACCCCCAGAAAGGCAACGTGGCTCACTTGGGAGGTAACGGACGTGTGCCTTTGGCACCTGGGAGGGTCTCAAGTCAGTGGGCAGGGCTTGGCAGGAGTGGTGTATAGCCTGGGGGTCTTGTGATCACACAGGTGAGAACAGGTGGGAATGCGGGCAGGTGGGAGCCGCTGGAGTCAGGGGTACTTGTCTGGCAGGCAGCAGGGCAACGGAAACAGCCTGGTCCCTGGGTTCCCCGCGTGTGACCTGGGGTCGGCCTGTGACCTTCGGCTCTGACACCTGATGGATGGACCCTCCTCGTGAGGCCATCATGGGCTGGCCCAGGTGTGTGTTGAATAGACGGGGCTTCTCTTATCTGCTCCCTACCCAAGCCTCTGCTCCTCTGCTGGCCCGGGAGGTCAGAACTGCCCTGTCTCGGGCCACCTTCTGCTCACTGTGAAGAGGGCAGGGCTGGCCCAAGTGGCACCTCCCTCCTGTGGGATGGAGCCTTTGTACTTTTTTTTCAAATAGTAAACGTGTCTCTTTGCCGTAGCTTCAGTGAGGTTACAATCCACCTGCTACTCAGGTCTTTTTTGAACTGTGGGTACAATTCCAACAAATTCTAACCTTCCGTCAAGGGTGACAAGAAATAAGAGACAAGTGGAAAAATGCCATTTGTATTCATCTTTTTAAATAAAATGATGAGGTTAGTTCAGTTTGGAGGTAAAGGTATGGAACCTGGTGTAAATCCTTTTGTTGTTTTCTGAAGTATGGATGTCATTGATTTACAATATTGTGTTAATTTCTGCTGTACAGCAAAGTGACTCAGTTATACACCTACATATGCTTTTTAAAAATATTCCTTTTCATTTATGGTTATTGATATTGAATATAGTTCCCTATGCTATACATATATACATATTGAATATAGCTCCCTATGCTATACATACATACAGTGTTGATCTATTCTACATATAATAGTTTGCATCTACTAATCCCAACCTCCCACTCAATCCTTCTCCCAACCCCTTCCCTTCCCCCTTGGCAACAGCATATCTGTTCTGTATGTCCATGAGTCGGTTTTGTAGATAGGTTCATTTGTGTCATATTTTAGAGATTCCACATGCTAGTGACATTATATGGCATTTGTCCTTAACTTTTTATTTTATATTGGAGTGTAGCTGATTGACAATGTTGTGTTTGTTTCAGGTGGACAGCAAAGTGATTCAGTTATACACATATATGTATCTTGTTGTTTAGTCTCAAAGTCATGTCGGACTCTTTTGCAACCCCGTGGACGCAGCCTGCCAGGCTCCTCTGTACATGGGGTTTCCCAAGCAAGAATACTGGAGTGGGTTGCCCTTTCCTTTTCCAGGAGATCCTCCTGACTCAGGGATCAAACCTGCATCTCCTGCATTGGCAGGTGGATTCTTTACTGTGGAGCCATCCGGGAAGCCCATACATATATCTTACTTGTTTTCAAATTCTTTTCCCATTTAGGTTGTTACATAATATTGAGCAGAGTTCCCCATGCTATATAGTAGGTCCTTGTTGTAGGTTATCTATTTTAAATATAGTAGTATGTATTGGGTTGGCCAAAAAGTTTTCTGTAACACCTTACAGAAAAACTCAAATGATCCTTTTGGCCAACCCAGTACATGTCAATCCCAAACTCTCTTAACTATCCCTCCCCCTACCCATCCCCTCTGGTATCCCTAAGTTCATTCTCTAAGTCTGTGAGTCTGTTTCTGTTTTGCAAATAAGTTCATTTGTATCACTTTTTTTTTTAAAGGTTCTATGTATAAGATATATTTGTCTTTCTCTATCTGACTTCACTCAGTATGGCAATCTCTAGGTCCATCCATGCTGCAAATGGCTGCAAATAATGCTGCAAATGGCATTATTTCATTCTTTTTAATGGCTAATATTCCATTGCGTACATGTACCCCATCTTCTTTATCCATTCATCTGTTGATGGACTTTTAGGTTGTCTTCATGTCTTGGCTCCTGTGAACAGTGCTGCTATGAACATAGGGGTGCCTGTATCTTTTTGGATTAGAGTTTGTCTGGATATATGCCCAGGAGTGGGGTTGCTGGATCATATGGTAATTCTATTTTTACTTTTCTGAGGAACCTCCATACTGTTTCCCATAGTGGCTGCATCAACTTACATCCCCACCAATAGTGTAAGAGGGCTCCCTTTTCTCCATATCCTCTCCAGCATTTATTGGTAGTTTTTCATGATAGCCATTCTGACCGGTGTGAGATGGTATTTCATTGTAGTTTTGATTTGCATTTCTTGAATTATTAATGATGTTGAGCATATTTTCATGTGCCTGTTGGCTATTTCTTCTTTAGAGACATGTTTATTTAGGTCTTCTGCACATTTTTCTACTAGGTTTGGGGTTTTTTTTTTATATTGAGCTGTACGAACTGTTTTATATTTTGGAAATTACGCCCTGGTCAGTCACATTGTTTGCAAACATTTTCTCCCATTCTTTAGGTTGTCTTTTCATTTCGTTTATGATTTCCTTGTCTGTGTAAAAGCTTGTAGGTTTGATTAGGTCCCATTTGTTTCTGTGTTTTTCTGTCACCTTGGGAGGCTACAGGTCGTCCATTTAAAGTGTCCGATTCAGTGGCCGATGTGCATCCATCAACACGGTCAACTACAGAATCTTCCTCACCCCAAAAGGCACCCTGCATCCCTTAGCTCTCTGTCCCCATCCCTCAACTACACCCCAGTCCACTTTCTGTCTTTGTGGATTTGCCTGTTACAAACTTTGTATGAATGGAATCATGTAACACGTGCCCAGGCTTCTCACTCGGAGTTTCCAAGGGTCCTCAGTGTTGAAACATGCATCACCCCTCGGTTCCTTCTTGTTGCCGCCTTGGCTGTAGACCGTTCACCTCCGGGCATCCCTAGAGCTCAAGTTGTCTAGAAGCTGGGGTTCCTGGAGACAGACCCGGCTCCCCAGGTGGGCTGCCCCTGAGGACACCAGCCAAGAAGCAGGCCCTGAACACCTTAGGCTGCCCTGTGGGCTCAGGGCCCCCCACTGTAGCCAGCGCAGAGGACCCCACTCACCCTGCCTCTGGCTTCTTCTCCCCAGACCACGCCGTGGTGGCCGGGGCCAAGTACATGGTGACCTTTGACGGCCGGGTATGGGGCATTGGTGACCGCTGTGGCAGCCTGCTGCTGGCCCAGGACTTTGCCCATGACACGTTCTCGCTGACGCTAAACCAGGCGGGCTCGGGGCTCACATCGCTGACCGTGGAGCTGAACCACACCATCCTTGTCCTCTACCCCAGCCTGAAGGTGAGCCTACACGAGCGGGGTGGGAAGGTTGCCCGGACACTTTTTCTGCCTCCTGCCGTGTCCACACACGTGTGCCCTGTGGAGCCTCTCCTAGCCCCTGTCTGGCCCACAGACCTACAGGCTGTACAGCAACTCCCTGCCCGGGGAGAGCTGTCTGGACAGGGACCTGCCTTCCGCCAAGACCAGGAGGGACGACCCCAGGATTGAACTGACCACTGAGGATGGCATCTCCATCACCTGTGACATCCCCGCCGGCCTCTGCAGCCTGACTCTGAGCGTCTGGCAGCATGGTGGGTCTGGCAGCCTCCGAGTCGGTGCAGTCAGATTCTGGGGCTGAGACTGACAGATCCCAGCGGGCAGTTACTCTGTGTCCTTGGGAGGATGAGGGTGGGAGGCCCAGGGGTGCTCTTGGGCCTCTGCTGGTCCTTGGGTTCACAACCTGAGCGGATATCAGAACAGCCCAGAACTGGAAGAGGTTCAAAGCCCATCTCTGCCAGCTTGGATCACGTTCAGTGCTGGGACAGCCCCTACCTCAGGGAGTGCGTGCGTGCATGCGTGCTAGGTCGCTTCAGTTGTGTCCGGCTCTGCGACCCTATGGAGTGTAGCCTGCCAGGCTCCTCTGTCCATGCCATTCTCCAGGCAAGAATACTGGAGTGGGTTGCCATGCCGTCCTCCAGGGGGTATCTTCTTGACCCAGGGATCAAACTGAGGGGTGTAGAACTCTGGACATAGCTGGCTGGTTGACCACTGCCCTGTTCTAGAAGCTATAATGCATGGTCAGCTCCTTCTCCTTTGATCCTCCCACCGCTGTCCCCTGGGACAGATAACCCATGTTAATTTACTCACCCCCATGTCCCCAGCCATGAGCAGCGGCGCCAGGTTTTGAGCCCAGGGTTCTGACCCCACGTTCTGCCCCCTCCCCTTGACCTGGTTGGGCCGTCCCAGGAACACCTATGAGGAGCTTGCCTCCCAGCTCGGGATGAGGATGGTGGACTCGGGAGAGGGCTAGTAGACAGGGAAGGGCCCGGGAGGAGAACAAATGCTTCCCTCACAGTCCTTGTGCTCCTCTCCCTCTGGAGAGGAGGTTCAGCGCCAGGGCTGGTGTTTCGGAAGGTCAGCCTTGGAGGATGCAGGGTCTGGCCACGCCCCCGACCCTGGCCAGTGGGCTCTCATGGCCCGTCCTGCCTTCTCTGCCCCACAGGCCTGTCCGCCGGCCTTCTGGGCACCAATGACAATGAGGCCCACAATGAGCTGATGCTGCCGGACGGCACGGTGGCCAGCAGCCTGGAGGAGTTGGCCCCGGCCTGGCAGGTGAGCCGCTCCCAGCCCGCCCTTCCACAGGCCTGGGCGTCATCACTAGGTTGCTGGGGGTGGAGAGGGAACCGTCCGTGTGGATTGGCCGTGCACCTGAGCAGCGTGGGGTTCTCGTCTCCGGGGCTGCAGAGGTTCTACATCCTAGGCCGAGGGGGTGATGGTCCCCTCCTGCGGCTGGGGCACTCAGTGGAGCCGCCCAGGAGACAGAGGTCCAGGCAGGAGGCCTGAGTCTTGGGTTCATGCCTCCAGGTGGCTGGTGACTGCAGAGCCGTGGAGAAGACTCGGCTGGCGTGCCCGGAACAGAGCCCCACCTGCCAGGCCTTCTTCCACGACCCCCACTCCAGCCTGGCAAGCTGCTTTGGAGTGGTGAGTGTGCGGCCTTGGAGGCCACGCAGCGGGTGGACCGCAGGACGGAGGAGGCCCGTGCCCCAAACTAGCCTACACCCCTCCTCTGCGCTACTCCCCAGGGTGCGGTGGGCAGGGACACTGACTCTGGGTGCCGGATTTCAGGTGGACCCAACACCCTTCCTCAGCCTGTGTGCCCGGGACACCTGTGGCCCCCAAGAGCACCAGCCTGCTTGCACCCTGGCCGCCGCCTATGTCCACCTGTGTGCCAGGGGCTTCGTGCCCGTGGACCCACCTCCACAGTGCGGTGAGTGGCCGTGCCAACAAGCACTCTGATCCCCTGCTTCCATCCCGGAGGGAAAACCCATTCCTTTCTCTTCACTTAAGCCCAGAGGACACACACTCAGCTGTTGTACAGTGAGCTAAGAGGCAAAGCCAAGCTATGTGCAAAGGAGTACATTTTTTTAAAAAAAATTAACTTTTATTTGGCTGGGCTAGGTCTTTGTTGTGGCTCCCTGAGCAGGGAAGTCCCAGGAGTTATTAAGAAAGTTACTAAGAAAGAGAAAAAGATGCCCCAAACTCCCCCACACTTCACTCCAGTCTAGCGAGCCCGGTGACCTCTGGTGCAGGAGACGAGAGCTTGGGGAGGTCAGGCAGCTGCTGAAAATTAGAACCACAGGCCTGCCCTTAGAGGATGTGAATGTACACGCCCTACAAGGTCTGGGAACCCTTGGGCACACCTGCAACCAAAGTTGTGTGCAGTTCCCACGGCTCATGTCCCACCACCCAGACACGGAAGTCAGCGACTGCAACAATGGCAGCGGATCCCTGGTAATGGAGCAAGTGTTCATGACACTCGTAAAAGAACAGTTAGGCAGGCTTTATTGGGGGTCTGTAGGTGTAGGGACCACTGCAGTAGGGGCAGAAAGATTGGACTCATCTCTTAACACAACAAGGAGAAGTGGGAATTTAGAGTCCAAGAGCAGCAGGGAGAGGGGGGTCAGTGGATGGAAGATTACTAAAAGGAAAGGTCAGGGATCGGGGAGATTTCTGGCTAAGCTGACCTAACAGAATTGTTGCTGAAGGCAGGCTAGGGAGATCAGACATGACCCAGTTGCAGAGGTCAAGGTGATCAGCTTGGGAGGATCCTGATAAAGGGACTGACCTGCTAAAACGGGACAATGAAGACATGAGCACGGAAGCCCAAAGTCAGGACCTGGCTGAGAAGAGTTCTAAAGTAGCCTGAGTAGAGTTTGGTCAAGGAGAAAGACTTTCTCCAAGACTTGTGGATGCTAGAATTAAAGATTACTAAAGATAAGCACAATTCCAGAACTGATTCCTAGAAATGAAAAAATAATAGTCACATAAATTTAAAACCACGCATTATTGGGCCAGGCGACTTTTCCAGAAACCAACGCCTGGGGCCGGCAATTTGTCATGTAAGTGAATATTGATAGGTGTCAATATTCTATAACATTTAGGTAACAAAAAACATATTAATTCGTCTCTGGTCAGTAAGTTGTTAATAGCAAAAGAGAAAATTAACTGGAAAATATGAGAGGAGGAAGATGAAGTGAGAATTGTAGAATGAGAAAGTTCTCAGATCCAAGAAGCACAGTGAGACGCCCCCGGCGGTCCAGTGGTTAAGACTCCGAGCTTCCAATGCAGGGCACGTGGATCTGATCCCCGGGCGGGGGACCAAGGTCCCACATGCTGTGTGGTGCGCCCGCCTCCCACAAAAAAGCACAGGGTGTCCCACACAGTATAAATAAACCTCTACCATGACACGTCAGAATGGAACTGTGGAAAACTCAAGCAGAGGTCCTCAAAGCCACCAACACGAATGGAAAAGAGATGATTTTTCAAGGAACAAATAACCATTCTCTTACCAGCAATGACAGAAGATGGTGGAATGAGTCTTTACAGCATTAAGAGAAAATAATTGTCAACTTATATTCTATGCCAAGTTCAGGTGATATTGAAGATGGAACACTTTCAGCACTGAACTGCCTGAGAATGTCGTTCATGGGTTGTCCATTAGTGCTAAGGGACATGGCCGTGCACGTTCATTGACGTGCTGCTTGTGGCTGCTTTCGTGCTGTGATGCACAGTATTTGTGACCAAGACTCTCCAGCCACCAAGCCTGAAATATTTACTATCTGGCTTTTTACAGAAAATGTTGGCTGATCCCTGGTATAAACCAAGGAAAGCAGAAGGAAATTAATGAATTAGGAAGAAATGAACAACAGAATGGTTCGAGAGAAAAAAAGAGACGCACAAATAAATAGTACTAGGAACAAGGAGTCAAAACTACAGGTTTCAAAAAGTGACTCAACTTTGTGGATAAATTTCAAAACAAAGTATTTCTCAGAAAAATGCAATCTGCCCAAACTGATTGGAGTAGGAATATTAAATCTAAAAGCACCTCTCAGCTGTTAACTTTACTGAATCTGTAGGCTGAAATGTACCTCTGAAAGACAACAGGTACAGTTTAGTGAAGAGTTGTTAGACATGACACCAAAAGCCTGATTCATAAGAGAGAAAAAAAATCAATAAATTGGACTTCATCAAAATTGTTTGCTGTTTCCCATCAAAAGAATGGAAGAACAAAGTCCTGGGAGAAAATACTTGCAAACCACATACCTGACAAAGGACCCATATCTAGAATACATAAACAACTCTCAAAATTTAACAGTGGATGAACATAGAGCCTGTTATGCAGAGTGAAGTAAGTCAGAAAAACAATATCAGATATTAATGCATACATATGGGATCTAGGAAAAAGGGACTGATGAACCTGTGTGTAGGACAGGAATAGAGACAGACATAGAGAACAGACTTGTGGACACAGCAGAGAAAGGACAAACTGAGAGTAGCATTGATGTATATACACTACCATATGTAAATAGCTAGCTAGGGGGAAGCTGCCGTGTAACACAGGGAGCTCAGCTCAGTGTTCTGTGATGACCTGGAGGGGTGGGATGGGGGCATGGAGGGAGGCTCAAGAGGGAGGGGACATATGTATACTTATGGCTGATTTACGTTGTATGGCAGAAACCAACCCAGCACTGTAAAGCAATTATCCTCCCATTAAAAAGTTTCTGTTGAAATATAGTTGATTTACAATGTTGTGTTGGTTTCAGGTGTACAGCAAAGTGGTTCAGTTTATATATGTGTGTGTGTATATATATATTTTACTCTTTTTAGGTTCTTTTCCATTATAGTTTATGACACAATATTGAATTTAGTTCCCTGTGCTATACAGCAGGACCTTGTTATCTGCTATATTTATATACAGTAGTGTGTATCTACTGATCCCAAACTCCTCTAATTTATCCCTCCCCTGCTTTCCCCTTTGATAACTGTGTTTCTTTTCTTAAAAAAAAAAAAAAAAAACTAAAAAAAAATTTAAGTCAGAAAACAATCTACATAGAAAATGGACAAGACACATGGAAACATTTCACCCACGACGGCAAATAAGCATCTGAAACGATATTCAACAGTACCAGCCAGTAGGAAAATGAGATAACACTTTACACACCTATTACAACAGTTAAAATGAAAAACAGTGACAGTACCAAATACTGCCAAGAATGTGGAGAAACTTGTTCTCATATATTGCTGGTGGGCAGGTAAAATGGTACAGTCACTCTGGAAAAAAAGCTAAATATACACTTATTATGTGATCCAGAAAATGCACTCCTGGATATTATCCCAGAGAAATGAAAACAACTGTTCACACAAAACCCTGTGTATGATTATTCATAGCACTATTATTTAGTTCAGTCGCTCAGTCGTGTCCAACTCTTTGCAACCTCATGAACTGTAGCACACCAGGCTTCCCTGTCTATCACTAACTCCCGGAGCTTACTCAAACTCATGTCTACCAAGTCGGTGATGCCATCCAACCATCTCATCCCCTGTCATCCCCTTCTCCTCCTTCAATCTTTCCCAGCATTGTGGTCTTTTCCAATGAGTCAGTTCTTCACATCAGGTGGCCAAAGGATTGGAGTCTCAGCTTCAGCATCAGTCCTTCCAATGAATATTCACGACTGTTCTCCTTTAGGACTGACTGGTTGGATCTCCTTGCTGTCCAAGGGACTCGCAAGAGTTTTATCCAACACCACAGTTGAAAAGCATCAATTCTTCAGTGCTCAGCTTTCTTTGTAGTCCAACTCTCACATCCATACATGACTACTGGAAAAACCATAGCTTTGACTAGACAAACCTTTGTTGGCAAAGTAATGTCTCTGCTTTTTAATATGCTGTCTAGGTTGGTCATAGCTTTTCTTCCAAGGAGCAGATGTCTTTCAGTTTCATAGCTGCAGTCACCATCTGCAGTGATTTTGGAGTCCCCCCCAAATAAAGTCTGTCACTGTTACCATTGTTTCCCCATTTATTTGCCATGAAGGAATGGGACCAGATCAGAAGTGGTCAGACAGGAGATGGCAAGAGTGAACGTTGACATTCTAGGAATCAGCGAACTAAGATGGACTGGAATGGGTGAATTTAACTCAGATGACCATTATATCTACTACTGTGGGCAGGAATCCCTTAGAAGAAATGGAGTAGCCATCATGGTCAACAGAAGAGTCCGAACTGCAGTACTTAGATGCAATCTCAAAAATGATAGAATGATCTCTGTTCGTTTCCAAGGCAAGCCATTCAATATCAAGCCTATGCCCCAACCAGTAACTCTGAAGAAGCTGAAGTTGAACGGTTCTATGAAGACCTACAAGACCTTTTAGAACTAACACCCAAAAAAGATGTCCTTTTCATTATAGGGGACTGGAATGCAAAAGTAGGAAGTCAGGAAACACCTGGTGTAACAAGCAAATTTGGCCTTGGAGTACAGAATGAAGCAGGGCAAAGGCTAATAGAGTTTTGCCAAGAGAACGCACTGGTCATAGCAAACACCCTCTTCCAACAACACAAGAGAAGACTCTACACATGGACATCAACAGATGGCCAACACTGAAATCAGATTGATTATATTCTTTGCAGCCAAAGATGGAGAACCTCTATACAGTCAGCAAAAACAAGACCGGGAGCTGACTGTGGCTCAGATCATGAACTCCTTATTGCCAAATTCAGACTTAAATTGAAGAAAGTAGGGAAAACCACTAGACCATTCAGGTATGACCTAGATCAAATCCCTTATGAATATACAGTGGAAGTGACAAATAGATTTAAGGGACTAGATCTGATAGACAACGCCTGGTGAACTATGGACAGAGGTTCGTGACATTGTACAGGAGACAGGGATCAAGACAATCCCCATGGAAAAGAAATGCAAAAAAGCAAAATGGCTGTCTGAGGAGGCCTTACAAATAGCTGGGAAAAGAAGAGAAGTGAAAAGCAAAGGAGAAAAGGAAAGATATTCCCATCTGAATGCAGAGTTCCAAAGAATAGCAAGGAGAGAGAAGAAAGCCTTCCTCAGCGATCAATGCAAAGAAATAGAGGAAAACAACAGAATGGGAAAGACTAGAGATCTCTTCAAGAAAATTAGAGATACAAGGGAACATTTCATGTAAAGATGGGCTCGATAAAGGACAGAAATGGTATGGACCTAACAGAAGCAGAAGCTATTAAGAAGAGGTGACAAGAATACACAGAAGAACTGTACAAAAAAGATCTTCACGACCCAGATAATCATGATGGTGTGATCACTCACCTAGAGCCAGACATCCTGGAATGTGAAGTCAAGTGGGCCTTAGAAAGCATCACTACGAACAAAGCTAGTGGAGGTGATGGAATTCCAGTTGAGCTAATTCAAATCCAAAAGGTCAGTTTTCATTCCAATCCCAAAGAAAGGCAATGCCAAAGAATGCTCAAACTACCGCACAATTGCACTCATCTCACACGCAAGTAAAGTAATGCTCAAAATTCTCCAAGCCAGGCTTCAGCAATACGTGAACTGTGAACTTCCAGATATTCAAGCTGGTTTTAGAAAAGGCAGAGGAACCAGAGATCAAATTGCCAACATCCGCTGGATCATCGAAAAAGCAAGAGAGTTCCAGAAAAACATCTATTTCTGCTTTATTGACTATGCCAAAGCCTTTGACTGTGTGGATCACAACAAACTGTGGAAAATTCTGAAAAAGATGGGAATACCAGACCATCTAACCTGTCTCTTGAGAAATCTGTATGCAGGTCAGGAAGCAACAGTTAGAACTGGACATGGAACAACAGACTGGTTCCAAATTGGGAAAAGAGTACATCAAGGCTGTATATTGTCACCCTGCTTATTTAACTTATATGCAGAGTACATCATGCGAAATGCCAGGCTGGATCAAGTACAAGCTGGAATCAAGATTGCCGGGAGAAATATCAATAACCTTAGATATGCAGATGACACCACCCTTATGGCAGAAAGTGAAGAGGAACTGAAAAGCCTCTTGATGAAAGTGAAAGAGGAGAGTGAAAAAGTTGGCTTAAAGCTCAACGTTCAGAAAACTAAGGTCATGGCATCTGGTCCCATCACTTTATGGGAAATAGATGCGGGAACAGTGGAAACAGTGTCAGACTTTATTTTGGGGGGCTCCAAAATCACTGCAGATGGTGATTGCAGCCATGAAATTAAAAGACACTTACTCCTTGGAAGGAAAGTTATGACCAACCTAGATAGCATTTTAAAAAGCAGAGACAGTACTTTGCTACTTTGCCAACAAAGGTCCATCTAGTCAAGGCTATGGTTTTTCCAGTAGTCATGTATGGATGTGAGAGTTGGACGGTGAAGAAAGCTGAGCGCTGAAGAATTGATGCTTTTGAACTGTGCTGTTGGAGAAGACTCTTGAGAGTCCCTTGGACTGCAAGGAGACCCAACCAGTCCATCCTAAAGGGGATAAGTTCTGGGTGTTCATTGGAAGGACTGATGTTGAAGCTGAAACTCCGATACTTTGGCCACCTCATGCGAAGAGTTGACTCATTGGAAAAGACCCTGTTGCTGGGAAGGATTGGGGGCAGGAGGAGAAGGGGACGACAGAGGATGAGATGGCTGGATGGCATCACCAACTCGATGGACATGAGTTTGGGTGAACTCTGGGAATTGGTGATGGACAGGGAGGCCTGGCGTGCTGCGATTCATGGGGTCACAAAGAGTCGGACACGAATGAGTGACTGAACTGAATGGGACCAGATGCCATGATCTTCGTTCTTTGAATGTTGAGTTTCAAGCCAGCTTTTTCACTCTTCTCTTCCACTTTCATCAAGACGCTCTTTAATTCTTCTTTGCTTTCTGCCATAAGAGTGGTGTCATCTGCATACCTGAGGTTATTGATATTTCACCCGGCAATCTTGATTCCAGCTTGTACTTGATCCAGCCCAGCATTTCGCATGATGTACTCTCTGCATTTAAGTTAAATAAGCAGGGTGACAATATACAGCCTTGATGTACTCTTTTCCCAATTTGGAACCAGTCTGTTGTTCCATATCCAGCTTTAACTGTTGCTTCTTGACCTGCATACAGATTTCTTAGGAGGCAGGTAAGGTGGTCTAGTATCTTCATCTCTTGAAGAATTTCCCACAGTTTGTTGTGAGCTACACAGTCAAAAGCTTTGGCGTAATGAAGCAGATGTTTTTCTGGTATTCTCTTGCGTTTTCAATGATCCAGTGGATGTTTCATCTTTGGTTCCTCTGCCTTTTCTAAATCCAGCTTGAACATCTGGAAGTTCACAGTTCACATACTGTTGAAGCCTGGCTTGGAGAATCTTGAGCAACTTGAAACCACCAAAATAGCCTACAGTTGGTACATGGTTAAAGAAATTCTGTACATCCGTACTCTGGAATACCACTCAGCAACAGAAGGGAACAAACTGTTGATATAGGCAACAACTTGGACAGATCTCCAAAGCATGAGTGAAAAAAGACAAATTCAAGGATCATGTGCTGTATGATTCTATAACATTCTCAAAACTACAAATTATAAAGATGAACAAATTAGCAGCTACTGGGAGGAGGAGTGAGTGTGACTATGATAGGGTAGAAAAAGGGAGATGTTTGTGGTGGTGTAACAGTTCTGTATTTTGATGGTGGTGGTTACACGAATCCACACCTATGACAAAATGTCACAGAACTATACACAATGTCAGTGTCTTGTTATTGTACTATAATTAGGGAAGATTTAAACATTGGGGGGAGTGAGATAAAAGATACACAGGACATCTCTGTACTATCTTTGTGGTGTGTGCTAAGTTGCTTCAGTCGTGTCCAACTCTTTGTGACCCCATGGACTGTAGCCCGCCAGGCTCCTCTGTCCATAGGATTCTCCAGGCAAGAATACTAGAGAGGGCTGCCATGCCCTCCTCCAGGGGAGCTTCCTGACCCAGGGATCAAATCTGCATCTACAGCATTGGCAGGCAAGTTCTTTACCACTAGCACCACCTGGAAAGCTGATACTATCTTTGAACTTCCTCACAATCTGTGATTATTTTAAAATGAAAAGATTTTGAAATTAAATATAAAACACCAGGCCCAGATCGTTTTATAGGCTAGTTATAATAATGTACCACAACTGTTTCAGAATATAAAAAAGAAACCTTCCTCTTCCCAACTCATTTTAATGAAATTAGTATTATCTGATGGAGGATGACAACTCAAGAGCAAGAGAGGAAAGTTAGAATCCCAACTGCAAACTTGAATGTAGATGTTACTAATATGTTAGTGAGTGAAATTCAAAAATGTGTTGAGACATAAGCTAAGAGAACATCATGACCAACTGGAAGTAATCTCTGGAACCCAAGGATGGTATTTAAGAACAGTGTACTAAAGTAAGCAATTTGGACTATTCAGGACAATCCTTCTGGTAGGATATCTAATAATGTTGGACAAGACAGAAAAAAATGGTGTTTTGGAAATATCTTGATCAAATCCAGGGGGGGAGACAGGAGAGTGACATCAGTAAGGCAACAGGCTAGAACTCTACAAATCCTTATTCCTCCATGGAAACACTGAGTATAGAACAATAAGTGGACCAAAGTAGCTTTGTGAGAACCCTAGAAACCAGTTAAGCAGCAGCAACAACCAAGTGAGTGCCTGACTGAGAAAAAGTCTCACTCCAAACAGTAGGAAATTTCATGGCTTTTTTTTTTTTTTTTTTTTTTTGCTTGCCTTCCCCAGTACACTCTCAGAGAAGGCAGTCAGTTCCTGGCTTCTGCTTTGGGGTGGAGGGAAAGGAATGGAACTTGCTTGCAATGTGCTGACTTGTCTGGGACCTGCCAGGGGCACAGGTTTCTATCTCTGACTCAGTGGTGATAAGAATGCTGGTGTGGTTTGGATATCACGTGGGTGGTTGCTGAAAGCAGATACCACTCTGCTGCCAGAGACAGCTGCCAAGAGTCTGCAGGCCTGCAGGTGACTGGGGGCAAGATTATGGATAGATGGATACAACACTGTATCTAAATCCCTGAGAAGTGGGGGTGAGACGGCTAGTCTGCTGGGAATGTGGAGTTAAAACATACACACACAGGCCCAGGGAAGATACACCACTATAAAGTATTTGAAAGAACTCTGAACTTTCATACCAGGCTGATTAGTGAAGGTCTTCCCCTGAACAGGGGCAGTCTACAAAGAATGGGAGAGGTGGGTGTCTTTTCAAATGCCCCATTCCAACAAAAGATGACAAGACATACAAAGAAACAGGGAGACAAGGTCCGTTCAGAGAAACAGAGTAAATCTCCAGAAACTCTCAAGAAACGTAGGCCTATTACTTACTGATAGGTTTCAAAACAACTTCTTCAATAAGCTCAATCAGCTGAAGGGGAAAAAGATGGCAGACAACTAAGTGAAATCAGGAAAATAATATGAGAAAAATGAGACTATCAACAAAGAAGTAGAAATTATAATAAAGAAACAAGTTCAGGAGCTGAAAAATGGAATAATTTGAGCTGTCTTCAAGAGACTCACTTTAGATCTAAGGACACATATAGGTTGAAAGTGAAAGGATGGGAAAAAAGGTATTGCATACAAATAGTAACTGAAAGAGAGTACACTTCAATAATGGAGAGAACCACCAAAGAGAAGATTAATAAGGAAACAGAATTTGAATAACACTGCAGATCACCCAGACCTGACATATATATATATATGGAACACTTCATCCAATAGCAGCATTGTTCTCAAGTATATATTGAACATTCTCCAGGTTAGGCAATAGAACAAATCTTAATAAACCTCTAAAATTTCAAGTCATACAAACTCTTTTTCAGTCACAAAGAAACCAGAAATAGCAGAAGGAAAACCTGGACAAATCATAAATTGTACAAAATTAAACAACACACTCAAACACCCAGTGGTAATCACAGGGTAAATCAGAAAATACCTTGAGACAAATGAAAACTATGGAATTGAGGGAAAGCAGTGCTGAGAAGGAAACGTACAGCTGTAAATCCTTACATTAAAAAAGGAGCTCAAATCAACAGCCTAACTTAAGGATTCGTGAAAAGAAGAAATCAGACTCAAAGCTTGCAGAAGAAAGGAAATCATTAAGATTAGTTCAGAGATAAATGAAGCAGAAAGTAGAAAAATGAAAGTCAATGAAACCAAAAGTTGTTTTTTTCTTGAAAAAAAGATCAACAAAATTGACAAATCTTTAGCTAGATTGACTAATTTAAAAAGAGAGAAGACCCAAGTAAGTAAAAATCTGAAGTGAAATCAGGAACATTACAACTGATTTTTATGGGACCAAAATGGATTATGAGAGAGTACTATGAACACTTATGTGACGAGTTGGACAATCAAGATGAAATGGATAAATTCCTAGAAACATATTACCTGCCAAAACTGAATCTTGAAGAAATCTGTAACTAGACAGGCAAATTGAATCAGTAATCAAAAACCTCCCAACAAAGGAAAAGCCCAGGACCAGATGGCCTCATTAGTGAATTCTAGCAAGGATCTAGGGAATTGAAATCAAGCTTCCTCAAACTCGTACAAAAAGTTGAAGCAGAGGGAACATCTTCAAATCCATTTTATGAGGCCAGAATTATCTTGTTACCAAAGCTAGACAAGGACACTTCAAGAAAACTACAGAACAATATCCCTGATGAATACTGATGCAAAAATCCTCAAAAAAAAAAAAAAAAAGTACGGTTGGCCCTCCATACCTATGAGTTCCACACCCACAGATTCAATCAACCATAGATTGACAATATTTGAAAAAAAAAAAAATCTGGAAAAGTTCCAAAAAGCAAATCTTGAAGTTTTTGCATGATAGCAACTATTTACATAGCATTTACATTGTACTTAGGTATTCTAAGTAACCTCGAGATTATTTAAACTGTACAGGAGGATGTACATGGGCTGTATGCAAATATTACATCATTTTATATAGGGGACTTGAGCATCCACAGATTTTGGTATCCATTGGAGGTCCTGGAACCAATTGGATACTGAGGGACAACTGTACTGGCAAACAGAATTCAAGAGCATATTACAAGGATTATACATCATAACCAGGTGGGTTTACTCCTGAAATGCAAGGATGATTCAACACAGAAAATCAATGCAATGCACCATATTAATAGAATGACGGGGGAAGAAAAACACATGATCATCTCTAATGTTATATAAAAGCAGATTAAATACATAAATATTAGAACTAAAACTATAAAACTCTTACAAGGAAACATAGGGGGGACTCCCCTGGGGGTCCAGTGGTTAAGAATCTGCCTGCCTCTGCAGAGGACATGGGTTCAATCCCTGCTCCAAGAAGATCCCACATGGCGTGTGCAATTAAGCCTGTGTGCCCGTGCTGCAACAAGAGAAGCCACTGCAGTGAGAAGTCCTCACCACAACTAGAGAAAGCTCCCATGCTGCAACGAAGACCCAACACAGCCAAAAATATAAACAAATAAATCTTTCAAACAAGAATAAATAGACCAACTGGACATCACCAAAATTAACAACTTCTCTGTGTGAAATGACACAATCAACAGACTATAAAGGCAACTTGTGGAATGGGAGGAAATACTTGCAAATCATTATCTGATAGGGAGTTAATATTCCAAATATACAAAGAATGTCTACAACTCAACAACGAAACCTGATTAAAAATTGGTCAAAGGACTTGAATAGACATTTCTCCAAACAGCATATACAAATGACCGATAAGTACATGAGAAGATGCTGCTCAGTATCACTCATCATTAGGGAAATGTGAATCAAAATCACAATGAGATACAAATGCACACCCATTAGGGTGGTTGCTGTCAAAAACTTAGAGAATAGCGTTAGCAAGGATGTGAAGAAATCGGAACCATTGTGCACTGTTGGTGGCAATGTAAAATGCTGCAACCAATATGGAAAACAGCATGGCAGTTCCCCCCAAAAATTAAAAAATAATTACCATATGATCCAGTCATTCCACTTCTAGGTATAATGCTGCAAAAGAACTGAAAGCAGGGTCTCAAAGAGAGATTTGTACAACCATCAGAGCATCATTCTTCACAACAGCCGTGAGTTACAAGAACCCGAGTGTCCGTGAACAACTGAATGGATAAGCAAAATGTGTGTATATGTACAATGGAATATTATTCAGCCTTAAAAAGGAAGGGAATTATGACACATGACACAACTTGGCTGAACTTTGAGGACATTATGCTAAGTGAAATAGGCCAGTCACAAATAGACTAATATCTATGATCCCCCTTTTATGAAGCACCTGAAGTTGTCAAATTCATAGAGGTAGAATATAGGATGGTGGTTGCCATGAGCTGGTCTAAGGGGATAATGGGAGTTGTTTAATGGGGACAGAGTTTCAATTTTGCAAGATGAAAAGGGTTCCTGAGATGGGGGTTGATTACACAACAAAGTGAAAATAACTTAACACTACGGACCTGTTAAGATGGTCAACTTTTTTGTTACGCATATTTTGCCACAGCTAAGAACTTTTGAATGAGAAACTTTTACTGAGCACCTACTTCATATGCTAGGCATGGTGATACAACTCTAAACACTACTTATAACTGCTGTAATTATTAAGAAAAAATAAATACACTTAAGGAGACAAAATTCTTAGAGCAAGAACCAGTACAGACAAGACAATAGACACAAACACACAGGAATTCAGAAGAGGGTTTTTCCAACGCAGGCTGTATGTTCTGGCAGGGAACTAGAAACTATTAAAAGTATAATATCATATCTGAAAAAGAACCAAAGATAGAATACAACAGACGACAGAACAGGCGTTCAGTAAGCTTCTCTAATGCTCACACTTTGTTTTTAAATATTCTCTTAGCAAATGAGGGCTGGGAGGGACCTTCCTTATCCTGGTAACTTGAGGTGTTTGGTACCCAGCCTTTAACATCATAGCTGATGGACAAACATCAGAAGCAGGTTGGCGAGGAGACAGACACTCTTTGTCTCTGCTTTTATTTTGTATTGATGACCCCATCACACAGAGACCAGAAAAAGAAAGTAACAGAGATTAAAACTCACCTGCTAGAACTTCCCCGGTGGTCCAGTGGCTAAGACTCCGCATTCCCAATACAGGAGGGGCCCAGATTCAATCCCTGGCCAGGGAACTAGATCCTGCATGCTGCAACTAAAGATCCCCCATGCTGCAACCAAGATCACAGATCCAGCGTGTGGCAACTAAGACCTGGCACAGTCAAAATTAATAAATATTTTTAAAAACTTTTTAAAAACTCACCTGCTGATGGCGGGTTGCTCAGAGAGGTGCAGAGGACCTGCCTGGGTCTGTGACCCCTAAATTGAAGAGGTTCCTGCTTCAGAGTGAACTGGAGATCCATGGGGTAAAGCTGGCTCCTCCTGAAAGTGCAGAAAAGTCATCCAGAGGTCACTGAGTGTTCCAGAAACATCTGAATCTCCCTGCTGCTTCCATGACCTGAATACCCTCTCTCCATCAGGATTCAGCTACTGAACTCCCCCTTCACCAATCGACTAGATAGCTTCGTTGTGTCTGACTCTCTGCGACCCCCTGAACTGTAGCCCACTAGGCTCTCCTGTCCATGGGATTCTTCAGGCAAGAATACTGAAGTGGGTCCCCTTCTCCAGGAGATCTTCCTGACTCAGGGATCGAACCTGCATCTCTTGCATTGCAGGCAGATTCTTTTACCCCCTTACCCACCAACTTTGGGTACATCATCTGTACTCCCAAAGCATCAGGTGCTGGGGTCCAGTCCTCCCCCAGGCTGGGAACCATCTCCCCATTAAAAGGGGGAGATACCCTTTTAATGGGGGCCACTTGAGGCCTGACCCTCCTGGGCCTGCAGTGTGCCAGGGGCTGTAACAAGAGCCCCCAGCTTGATTCCAGGAAACAGGGAGTTCCCTGTCCTCTGGGTCCACAAAGCCTTATACTTCTTTCTTTTCTCTGCAGTTTGAGATTCTGCCTGAGCCAGCACCAGGCTTGCCAAAGATCTCAGACTCCCTCTCCTTCTGCCACAATCCCATCTCATCCAGCTACAATCTCATCTCATCCAGCAAAGTCAAGATTCTTGTCTGGGTTAGGATGATGAGCACGAAATACCAGGAAGTCAGAGAAGATCAGGATTGAGATGGATCCAGGAAAGAAGGGCTGTTAGTGATTTTGAAATACCTCTGGGGGCGATGGAGCCCACACTGGTCTGGATAATTCTCCATCTCCCTCAACACCTGCCCTGTGATCCAGGAGACAGCCTGGCCTGCTGGATCCTGCTCTGGAGAGGGAACGCCACTTCAGAACTGTTCTTGCCTGCGATATTTCTTCACTCGCCCGGCTGCTATTTCTGAAGCCTCTGCTGTATGAGTCAGGCTGCCCCGGGTCTTCCTAGCTTGGGATTGGCTTCCCCTGAGGCATGAGATTCCTTGAGGGGAACAGATGGTCCCAAATCCCTTAATCAAAGCCTGGTTGGGTGCTTCCCTCTTGGCATAGATCCTGATTCTAAGGCTGAATGTTCCAGGGGACCGATTTCCACGGACCTGTGCTCTGGGCATTCAGCCCCCAAGGGTACAGCCTGTAGAGTTGTTCACTTTCTTTGGGAGAAGGCGTTTCCCTTGAAAAAATAAAGCTGGCGGAATCCAAGCACACATGTATTAGATTGGTAGGGTCAGCTGTTCCACTGGAGGGATGGGGTGGAGGGGGGAAGCGTGGGTGGCTGTGAAACCCGCTCACCAGTAGGGGGCCCCCAGGACTCTCTCTACACTGAATCAAGAGTCCAAGAGCCGTGGGTGAGCTATCAGCCATAAGGCTCGGGACTACCAGAAAGCCACATGCCAGTCTCAGCTGTTGTTGGCCTTCTCACATGTAATCCTTGGCACACAGCAGGTGCTCAGTGAAGTTGAGAAAGAGGAAGTTGAGGGGGTTTTAGACTTTCCAGCAGTGAATGCAAATGAGGGATCTGGTCCTGCTCATTCCCACACTCTGGAGGGAGTGCTGTGTTGCCATGGTTATTACAACCAGAAGACTCCAGAGTCCAAGCTCTGCTCTTCAAAACATGTTTGCTCTTCTCTTTGCCTTTATAATAACCCAGTGAGGTGTGGACGATCCCCCAATACCAGAAGCGACAACGGCAGCAGGCTCAGAGAGCCCAGGGGACACACCCAAGGACACACAACTAGCAGACGGCTAGGCTGGCGTTGATCTGGGCCTGTCTGCCCCCAAGCCTGCCCAACCACAACCATCTGCCTTCCACTTCACGGTGGCCTTGTACTGTCTATAGGCTTACCTCATTTCATTGCACTTTGCAGATACTGCGTTTTGGGGGTTTGGGAGGGTTGTTTCTATTTTTAAATGGAAAGTTTGTGGCAGCCCTGTGTTGAGGAAATCTGTCAGTGCCATTTTCCTCAGAGCATCACTCACTTGGTGTCTCTGTGTCACATTGTGGTAATTCTCACAATATTTCAGTCTTTTTCATTATCATTACATGTGTTATGGTGATCTGTGATGTTACTACTCAACTAGCATTTTTATTTTTAGCAATAATTAAGATATGCACACTGGATTTGTTTTGTTTTGTTTTTTAGAAACAATGGTATTGCACACTCAATAGACTACAGTATAAACCTAACTGTTATAAGCAGTGGAAAACCAAAATGTTCCTGTGACTCACTTTATGTCAGTGGTCTGGAACTGAACCCAGACATCACTGAGATGTGCCTGTAGTCTGATCTTTACGAAAGAGTCGAATGAACTACAGCTGTATCCCAAGCCATAATGTAGAATGCTTGTTCATTTTTTCCTAATAGGCATCAAAACAGGGACTTCCCCAGTGGTCCAGTGGCTAAGACTCCACACTCCCAGTGCAGGGACCTGCGTTCAATCCCCCTGGTCAGGGGACTAGGTCCCACATGCCACAACCACGAGTCCGCATGCATGCTAAAGATCTCACATGCCACAGTGAAGACTGAAGATCCTGTGTGCCCCAACTAAGACCCGGTGCAGCCAAATAAAAAATATTTTTAAAAATTATTATAAATACAAGAAAAAAAATAGGCATCAAAATGACCCAAAAGCCGTCTCATGCCTGAGCAGAAATGCACCCACCAAAGTGCTGTGTTGGGCCTTGGAACTCGGCCCTGGAGGAGGAGGGAAGGGGGCGATGGAAGGCAAACCTCTGGAATGCAGGGGCCTGAGGAGGCCGGACATGGCTGTGTCCACACTCGGCAACCACCTGTAGGTTTCTAAATCTGTGCAATGGCTCAAGGATTTCCAGCCCAGAAGGGAAACTGCAGAAAGACTTGCCAGCCTGCCTCCCCTCCTCTGTCCCTCACACACTGACCAGGAGCCTAGCAGTGGGCTGGGGACACTGGGGGCCCCAGGACAGAACACAGTTCCTCCTTCTCCAGGCTGACTCAACATCAACACTTGGCAATTTGTAGTGTGTGTGGGTGTGCATGCACATGTGTGGCATTTAGAAAAACAGGGAAGGATTCCATTAAAAATTACCTATAAATAGCCCATGAGACACAACTCTGGAGCCTGTGCTGTAAAGCCTGGAAGCCACAACTACTGAAGCCCACGCACACTAGAGCCTGCACTCCACAACAAGAGAAGCCACGGCAATGAGAAGCCCGTGCACCACAACTAGAGAAAAAACAAAAAGCCCGTGTGGCAACAAAAACCTAGCACAGACAAAAATAAATTTAAAAAAAAAAATTTTTTTTTAAATACCTATAAATGTGCACACCTACAGCAAATAGAAGCAGGTCCAGGTAAATTCCTTTGAAATTGACACTCCATGAGATAATCTGGTAAAGGGTCAGAGAAGGCAATTCAAAAGTAGAAAAATACAACTGATGAGTAAACACTAGGCAGAACATTTAATGATACTGGGAATCAAATGTGAATGAGAATAATAACCATAACCTAATTTATTACATTTTAAAATAGATACATAAATAATAACACCCAGAACTGGTGAGGCTGTCAGCAAAACCCCTCCCCTCCAGTTCTGTAAAAGGTGGTTTCAGTTACGAACAACCTCAGTAGCAGGTTTTGAAAGTCTTAAAACCATTCTTTCCTTTGACCTAATAAGCGCACTCCTGGGCCTTTATCCAGATCGAGGGAGTAAAAGGAGACAAATGATTCCAAAAGATTTCAAAATAATTTTATCACTCAAGATAATAAAAATTAAAAAGACAGCCAAGAGGGAAATTATTTTTTTTAACTTGTAGTGTATTGCAAACACTATCTTGAACTCATTTGTCAAAAAGTTCAGCATGAGGCAATGTCTTAACATAAAAAAGAATTAGCTTCCAAGTAAAGTGGAAGAGTGCATAAAAATCTGTAATAATAATGACTGCATATGGACAAAAGCTGGTAAGGAATAGATGAAAATGGGAACTCCATATAGGAAGGGCATGACACACAGCTGGTTATTTTTTTAAAAGTTAATTTGATTATTTTTCTTTTAAAATTATCTTTATAATTATGATGATACTTTTTGTCCCTGAGAGTTTCAAAAGTTAAAAAGGAAGGAAGGAAGAAGATAGAAAGCAACCCAAGTGTCCATCAACAAATAAACAGATTTTAAAAGTGGTCTCCCCTTAACAAGATTAGAAACCAACTACAAGAAAAAACTGTAAAAAAAACACAAAACACAAACACATGGAGGCTAAACAATATGCTATGAAACTACCAATGGACCACTAAAGATATCAAAGAGATCAAAAAATACTTAGAGACAAATGAATATATGATGATTCAAAATCTGTGGGACATAGCAAAAGCAGTTCTAAGAGGGAAGTTTATAACAGTATAATCTTACCTCAGAAAACTAGAAAAATCCCAAATAAACAACCTATCCTTACACCAAAAGCAACTAGAGAAAGAAGAGCAAACAAAACTCAAAGTTAACAGAACAAAAGAAATCATAAAGATCAGAGCAGAAATAAATAGAAATGAAGAAAGCAACAGAAAAGATCAATGAAACTAAATGCTGGTTCTTTGAAAAGATAAACAAAATTGATAAACCTTTAGCTAGATTCATCAAGAAAAAAAAGGACAGAGCTCAAATCAATAAAATTAGAAACGAAAAAGGAGAAGTTACAACAGACACCACAGAAATACAACAGATCATGAGAGAAAAATAAAAAGGACAACTTAGAGGAAATGAGACAAATTCTTAGGAAGGTGTATACAATCTTCCAAAATGAACCAGGAATAAATAGAAAATATGAACAGACCAATCACAAGCAAAAGGATCGCTGGTGGCTCAGACAGTAAAGAATCTGCCTGTAGTGCAGGAGACCTAGGTTTGATCCCTGGGTTGGGAAGATCCTCTGGAGAAGGGAATGGTAACTCACTCCAGTATTCTTGCCTGGAGAATCCCATGGACCAAGGAAGCCTGGTGGGCTACAGTCCATGGGGTCGCAAAGAGTCAGACACGACTGAGCGACTAACACACAATCACAAGCACTGAAACTGTGATTTAAAAATTCCCAACAAACAAAAGTCTAGGACCAGATGGCTTCACAGGCAAATCCTATCAAACATTTAGAGAAGAGCCTATCCTTCTGATACACACATCCTTCTGAAATTCTTTCCAAAAACTGCAGATGAAGGAACACTCCCAAACTCATTCTACAAGGTTCTGATACCAAAACCAAACAAAGATATCACACAGAAAATTACATGCCAACATCACTGATGAACATAGTTGCAAAAATCCTCAACAAAATACAGCAAACTGAATCCAACAACACATTAAAAGGATCATACACCATGATCAAGTGGGATTTATCCAGGAATGCAAGGATTTTTCTTTTTTTATTTTATACCGGAGTACAGATAATTGCTACTGTTGTGATAGTTTCAAGTGGATAGGAGAGGGACTCAGCCATACATATACATGTATCCATTCTCCCCCAAGCTCCCCCCCATTCAGGCTGCCACATAATACTGAGCAGAGTTCCCTTATATGCAGACTCTACAAAGAAACCATACCAATGAACTTATTTATAAAACAGAAACAGACTCACAGACATAGAGAATGAATTTATGGTTACCAGGAGAAAGGATGGGGGAAGGGATGGTTAAGAATTTTGGGATTGACATGCAAGGATTTTTCAATATCTGCAAATAAATCTGTGTGATTCATCACATTAACAAATATAATCATCTCAATAGATGGTTTTGACAAAATTCAACACCCACTTATGATTTAAAAAAAACTCTCCAGAAAGTGGGCATAAAGGGAACCTATCTCAACATAATAAAGGCCATATATGACAAACTCACAGCTAATATCATACTCAATAGTGAAAAACTGAAAGCATCTCCTCTAAGATCAGGAACAAGATAAAGGATGTTCATTCTCACCACTTTTATTCAACATAGTTTTGGAAGTCCTAGCCACACCAATCAGAGAAGAAAAAAGAAACAAAAGGAATCCAAATAGGAAAAGAGGTAAAACTGTCACTGTCTGCAGATGACATGATACTATACACAGAAAGTCCTAAAGATGCTACCAGAAAACTACTAGAGCTCAATGAATTTGGTAAAGTTGCAAGGTATAAAGTTAACACGCAGAAATCTCTTGCATTTCTATACACTTACAATACAAAAGATCAGGAATTTGGGAAACAATCTCATTTATCACAGCAACAGAAAGAATAAAATACCTAGGAATAAACCTACCTAAGGAAGCAAAAGACCTGTACTCGACACACAGTAAAGATACTCATGAAAAAAGTCACAGACAACACAAAGAGATATACCATATTCTTGGATTGGAATAATCAATATTGTAAAAATGATTATACTACCCAAAGCAATCTACAGATTGAATGCAATCACCATCAAATTACCAACAGAATTTATCACAGAATTAGAACAAAAAATTTTTACAATTTGTGTGGAAACACAAAAGACCCTGAATAGCCCAAGCAATCTTGAGAAAGAAAAACAGGGACTTTCCTGTGGTCTAGTGGTTAAGACTCCATACTTCCACTGCAGGGGGCATGGGTTTAATCCCTGGTTTGGGAACTAAGGTCCTGTGTGCCACAGCCAAAAACAAATGACAACAACAACAAACAGAGCTGGAAAAATCAGGCTCTCTCACTTCAGACTATATTACAAAGCTACAGTAATCAAAACAGTATGGTACTGGCACAAAAACAGAAATATAGATGAATGGAACAGGATAGAAGCCCAGAGACAAGCCCATGCTCCTATGGTCACCTAATCTATAACAAAGGAGGTAAGAATATACAATGGAGAGAAAACAGTCTCTTCAATAAGTGGTTCTGGGAAAACTGGACAGCTACATGTAATAGAATGAAATTAGAACACTCCCTAGCATCATACACAAAGATAAACTCAAAATGGATTAAAGATCTAGATGTAAAGCTGGACATTATAAAACTCTTAGAGGAAAACATAGGCAGAACACTCCTTGACACATATCACAGATCTTTTTTGACTGACCTCCTAGAGTAATGAAAAACCACAAATAAACAAATGTGACTTGATTAAACTTAAAAGCTTTAGCACAGCAAAGGAAACCATAAACAAAACAAAAAGACAACTTACAGAATGGGAGAAAATATTTGCAAATGAAGTGACCAGCAAGGGGTTAAATCTCCAAAATATACAAACAGCTCATGCAGCTCAATATAAAAAAAAAAAAAAAAAAAAACCCAATCGAAAACATAGGCAGAAGATCCAAATAGACATTGCTCGAAAGAAGACATACAGACAGCAAGAAATACCGAAAAGCACATGAAAAGATGTTCAACACTGCTAATTATTAGAGAAATGCAAATCAAAACTACAATGAAGTGCCACCTCAGGGACTGGTCAGGATGACCATCATCAAAAAATCTACCAAAAATAAATACTGGAGAGGATATGGAGAAAAGGGAATCCTCCTACACTGTTGGTGGGAATGTAAATTGGTACAGCCACTATGAAGAACAGTATAGAGGTTCCTCAAAAAACTAAAACTAGAGCTATCATATGATCCTGCAATCCCACTCCTGGGCATATATCTAGAGAAAACCAAGATACATAGACACCAATGTTCAGTCCAGCACTTATTTACAACAGCCAAGATATGGAAGCAACCTAAATGTCCATCAACAGATGAATGGATAAAGATGTGGTATATTACTAAATATTACTCAGGCATGAAAAAGAATAAAATAATGCCATTTGCAGCAACATGGATGGACCTAGAGATGATCATACTAAGTGAAGTCAGAAAGAGAAACACAAATACCATATGATATCATTTATATGTGGAATCTAAAAAGGATACAAATGAACTTATTTACAAAACAGACTCACATATTTGGAAAACAAACATTTGGTTACCAAAAGGTAAAGTTGGTGGGGCAGGGATAAATTAGGAGGCTGGGATTAACATATATTCACTGTGTGTGCGTATATGTGTGTGCACACATGCGTGCTCAGGCATATCTGACTCTTTGCGACCCTGTAACCTGCAAGGCTCCTCCATCCATGTGATTCTCCAGGCAAGAATGCTGGAGTAGGTTACCATTTCCTCCTCCAGGGGATCTTCCTGACTGAGGGATCAAACCAGCATCTCCTGCATTGACAGGTGGATTCTTTACCTCTGAGCCACCTGGGAAGCCCATATATTCACCACTATATATAAAATAGGTAATCAACAAGACCTATTGTATATCACAGGGAACTCTACTCAACACTCTGTAATAATCTAGAAGGGAAAAGAATCTGAAAAAGAACAGATATATGTACGTGTAAAACTAAATCACTTTGCTGCACACCCAAAACTAACACAACTGCCTTCAGCTCAAAACAACCATTATACTTAAGTTGCATATTTTGGGGCGGCATGTTTGCTCCCCTTCACCGCCATCAGTCCCCTTCTTGCTGTCTGTTGGGATTATGACCACATTAAAGGATGGACATTGTTTAAGGGTGAGTCTGAGTTTTACAACAGAAGTGAAGAGAAAAAGCAGTTTATGTTGACCCTTGTCAAAGTGAGGAGGAGAGCTGACCCACTCAACCCACATCTTAGGAAAAACTGAGTCAGCTTTTATTACCTAATCTCACTTCACAATTATTTTAAAGATGGGGAAGGAGTGGGTGGAAATGAGATCATGCTGAAGCACTCTGGCCTGTAAACTTGGAATTCAGCTGCCCAGAGAGGAGCAAGATCCCTGGCTGTCCAATAAGGATGCTTTCCAGTGAGTTCCCGCTGACTCAGGGTGTCTGGGATGTGATGTGTGTCTTAGTTTATTTCTCCCTGAAAGCATGTATGCATTCTCCAATTGTCAAAGTTCTCACAAATTGATAAACGAACAGAAAAATGACAACCTTAAGTCAGTCCAGGGGGACTGGAGGGGAGAGGGGTTGAGTTGATCAAGATGAAAAAGGGGACTGTCAAGGCTGACTATGTAAACAAATCTGAAAACTCAAGAGGGGATGGATGTTATCTAGGGAAAAAAAAAGGAGTGTGTGCATGTTCAGTCATGTTCAGCTCTTTGCAACCCCATGGACAGTAGTCTGTCAGGCTCCCCTGTCTATGAAATTTTCCAGACAAGAATACTGGAGGAGGGTACCATTTCCTTCTCTAGGGTATCTTCCTGACCCAGGGGTCGAACCCTCATCTCTTGTGTCTCCTGCATTAGCAGGTGGGTTATTTACCACTGGTACCACCTGGGAAGCCCAAGGTACCAACAAGCATCAAAGGAGAAAATATCTAACTAGACCAGAAGAAACTGAGAAAGTTGTTAGAAAAGATACCAGCACCCCCCAAGCCCCCATGGTGGGAGTGGGGAGAAGGGACCCTGACCTCAGGCAGGGATGGTTTCCCAGGTGAAATCAGCCAGTTTAAATGCTAACTTCCATGCTCTGTAAACTCCTCCAGTGCCTAGAAGAAGAAGAAATACTTCCAAATTCTTTATCAGGAATCTGTAGAGGCCAAAAACCAACCACTATAGCACAACAAAGGAAAACCACAGGCCAACCTCATTTATGTAAAAAAAAAAAAAATTAATGCAAAACTCCAAAATAAAATATTAGCAAATAAAATCCACAGGAGCATTGAAAGGGAAAAAGTCACCAGAAGCAAGTGAGACCTGTATGATATAACAAGGAAGGTTTGATATTAGGACATGTTTTAATTCACTTTACATTAATATATTAAAGAATAGATGTTAAAAGGCATTTGACAGCATTTATCATTTACTAACAAAATCTTTTATCAAATTAGAAAAGATATACTTCTAATCTGAGGTATTTAATTAAGGTATCACTAGCATGATAAAATTATACACACAGACACACACACACATGCACCGAGCCCCCAAATCAGACTCATCTGTAATGACTGGAAGCAACAGAAGTCTCCATGAGACTCTGGAACAAAAGAATGCCCTGCACCACTGCTTTGTATGAGGTTTCCAGCTGATGAAAGTAGGCAAGAGAAAAAAAGAAGCCATTTAAGAAGAAAAGAAGAGGTCAAATAATTATGTTGACTCTGGAAAAATTCAAGGGAGGCAACCAGAAAAGGTGGCAGGCAGTGAGAGATTTCTCTAGGGGGTCAGACACAGAAGTAACCTACCAAAACACCTAGCCTTCCTTCCTATGCATAAACAGCAAGCACATGGAAAAGTTAGAAGAAAATATTCCACTTACAAGAATAACCCCCCAATAAATCTCCCAAGCAATAAGTGCACAAAGATGTGTACAACCTATGTGAAGAACTCTATAAAAGCTGGGTGGGAGGTAAAACACTTCAAATGCCAAGAAAGCTGTGCTGCATATGTTTCAGTTTAGAAAGGTTCAACACTAAAGAAATGTAACCATCAATACCAAGTGTTAGGGAATGGTGGGATTGGAGCCCCCACACATGCTAGAGGGAATGTAAGATGGTGTGGCCACCCTAGGAAACTAACAATGTCTTGAAAAGTTAAAAATATATTTACCATATGGCTCAACAGTTCCACTCCTAGGTATCTTACTTACCCCAGAGAAATGAAAACATACACTTAGACAAAGACAGTGCACAAAGCCCCGTCAGCTGTTCAATGAATGAACAAACTGTGGTACGTCCACACTATGGGGTGTGCTTAGTTGCTCAGTCATGTCCAACTCTTTGTGACCCCATGGACTGTAGCCCACCAGGCTCCTTCATCCAGGGGTTCTCCAGGCAAAAATACTGGAGTGGGTTGCCATTTCCTTCTCCAAGGAATCTTCCCGACCCAGGGATCGAACCCAGGTCTCCTGCATTGCAGGCAGATTCTTTACCATCTGAGCCAATGCACTTAAAAGGAACAGAGATGAATCTCAAAAACATTATGCTCAGGGAAAGACAGATGCAAAAGACCACATATTGTATGATTCCATTCTTATGAAATGTCCAGAAAAGGAGACTAGACAGGAAGAGAACGCCGGTTGGCTGCTGCCTGGACCTGGAGGGAGGAACAGGAAGTGGCTGCAGATGGGCACAGAGAAATCTTCCTGGGTGATGGGAAGTTTCTCAAATACATAAAGATGGCGGCACAACTCTAAATTCACTAGACGTCATTGTAATGTACACTTAAAATGAGTGATTTTTATTGTATAAAAAAATAAAGCCATTAAGACTTCCCTGGTTGGTACAGTGGATAAGAATCTGCCTGCCGATGAAAGGGACATGGGTTCAGTCCCTGGTCAGGGAAGATTCTACATGCTGCAGAGCAACGAAGCCTGTGTACCACAACTACTGAACCCATGGGCAGCAACTACCAAGCCGAGAGCCTAGAGGCTGTGCTCTGCAACAAAGAGAAGCCACTGCAGTGAGAAGCCCTGGCACATAAAGAGTAGCCCCCACTCACTACAACTAGAGAAAGCCTGTGTGCAGCAGCAAAGATTCAGCACAGCCAAAAATAAACAAACAAATTTAAAAAATAAAAAAGCCATTAAAAAGTAACTTCTCCAAAAAAAGAAGAATTGAAGAAAAAATTAACTTCATAAATTTAACATAGAATAACATGATCTCAATAAAAATATCCGACAGGGATATAAGTACATGTCTGTGTATGTGTTTGTGCATATTTTTAAAACTAGACAAGCTGATTCTAAAGCTGATGAAATTTTAAACAATAACCAGAAATTTTCTGAAAAGAACAATGAAGAAAAATTAACCCTAATAGATATTAAATCAGATTATACTGCAATAATTAAAATAATTTCATACCAAATATACATGGATGTATATTTATACATATGTATAACAAATCAATGGCACAGAAGAAAACACCAAATACACATAATACATTCACGAATTTATTATACAACTAAAGACTTCAAAGCCAGACGTGGGGTGGGCACTCTGTAGTTATTTGTATTAGAACAACTGGATAGCATATGGGGAGAAAGTTGTTAGAACCCTCTATGTTATTCCTTCCACCAAAATGAAATCTGAATAGAAGATTTAAACATAAAAAGTTAAATAGTAAAAGTACTAGAAGAAAAATTTTAAACCATCTCTTGTTAGGAAAGTCCTTTTTAAGCATGACGCAAAACCCAGAAATCCCATTTATACACAATCTAATAAAAAAGTTTAAAAGTCTGCAGGGCCAGCCCCAAAGGGTTATCCTCCCCTGTCATGTGCGTGTGTGCTCAGCTGTGTCTGACTCTGTGACCCCATGGACTGTAGCCCTCCAGGCTCCTCTGTCTCTGGGATTCTCCAGGCGAGAATACTGGAGTGGGTTGCCATGCCCTCCTCCAGGGGATCGTCCCAACCCAGATATTGAACCCATGTCTCTTCCATCTCCTGTATTGTAGGAAGATTCTTTACCCACTCAGCCTCCTGGGAAGCCCTCCCCCTGTTATAGACAACTCTAAAACTAAGCAGAATATACAAAACAATTGCTTGTAGGAACTGGGCAGTGCAGCACAGAGCTGCAATCTTTGAGAGAAGGGAAGTTCTTGAGATGGAATCTCACCACAGCTTTCTTTGGAAAGGAGCACTTTTCAAACTGTTGAGTGAGGATGTATAGATAACATAGAAAGCAGCAGTCTTGCTAACTGGAGGAAAGGGAGATCAGAGTTCAAGGATGCTAGGGTATTTTGGACTTGTACGACAAGACACAGGAAGGGAAGGAGTCACACAGAAATCTGCAAGGAGGATCCTTAGATCCTTGGCCAAATCCTAAACTGTGCTGGCACACAATGAGACTATGAGGTGTAATGGAAAACCCATTCTAACAAAGCTGAAAATCAAGCCTTGATAGGACCAAAGGTGATCAGCCAGCCAGTGATTTAACTGTCTGTAAGAATAAAACTCAATATTCTTTAGAGAAATAATATATCTGGAATTTTTACATGTTATCCACAAAGCTCAGCATACAATTCAAATTACTAGCTCTGTGAAACAGGAGCACACTGTTAATAAAAGTAGATCCATGCATGACCCAGATGTTGGACTTAGCAGATATACACAGGTGTGCTAGGATTTTCAGAGAAGGCAATGGCACCCCACTCCAGTACTCTTGCCTGGAGGGTCCCATGGATGGAGGAGCCTGGTGGGCTGCGGTCCATGGGGTCACTAAGAGTCGGCAAGACTGAGCGACTTCACTTTCACTTTTCACTTTCATGCATTGGAGAAGGAAATGGCAACCTACTCCAGTGTTCTTGCCTGGAGAATCCCAGGGACGGGGGAGCCTGGAGGGCTGCCCTCTCTAGGGTCGCACAGAGTCGGACACGACTGCAGCGACTTAGCAGCTAGGATTTTAAAGTGTGTTTAAGAATCTAGAGGTAAAACAAGACTTTAAAATATGTTAAAGAATCTAAAGATAAAACAAGACAATGGGTGAAAATTAAAAAAGAGAAAATGGAAATTCAAAGAACCAAATAAAAGTTTTAGAACTGAAAGATAAAAATATTGGAAATGAAAAATCCACTGAATGGATTTAATAGCAGACTGGACACAACCCAAGAAAAAATCAGTGACTAAAGACTGGTCAGTAGTAATTATCCAAATGAAAGCACAGAAATAAACAAGAATTAAAAATAAAAATCACAAGAGAAAAGAGAAAGAAAGAAAGAATGGATTCTAAGAAATGTAATTGGAGCCCTAAAAGGAGCAGAGAGAGAGAAAATAGGGCAGAAGAATATCTTAAGAGAGAGTGGTGTTGTTCAGTCACTCAGTCGTGTCTGACCCTTTGCCACCCCATGGACTGCAGCATGCCAGGCTTCCCCGTCTTTCACCATCTCCTGGAGCTTGCTCAAACTCATGTCCATTAAGTCAGTGATGCCAACCACCAGGCTTCCCTGTTGGCTCAGACGGTAATGAATTTGCCTGCAATGCAGGAGACCCAGGTTCAATCACTGGGTCTGGAAGATCCCCTAGAGAAGGAAATGGCTACTCACTCCAATATTTTGGTGCTTCTCGGGTAGCTCAAACAGTAAGAGGCAACAGACCGTAATTTATTAAAGTTGACTAAAGATCTCAAAACAGATTCAAGAAGTTTAGCAAACCCCAAACAGGATTAATACAAAGGAGACCACACCTAGGCACATGAAACTAATGGAAATTAAAGAAAAAGAGAAAATCTCAAAAGCAGCTAAAGGATGATAAATTACATTCATGGGAATAACAGCAATAGTGACAGATGAATTCATTAGGAACAGTAAAAGCCAAAAGAAAATGGAATGACACTATCAATTGACTATTTTATATCCAACATCTGTCAAAATGAAGGCAAAATAAAGAAAATTCCATGGAAAGATGAGAGAATTTGTCA
The DNA here is from genome assembly GCF_054371585.1 of Giraffa tippelskirchi. Classification (NCBI taxonomy): domain Eukaryota; kingdom Metazoa; phylum Chordata; class Mammalia; order Artiodactyla; family Giraffidae; genus Giraffa; species Giraffa tippelskirchi. Next base: position 31,374,470 of record NC_137287.1, read on the forward strand.
CCATCACATCCTTGGTGCAAGAGATATTAAAAGAAGTTGTTCAGGGACTTCCCTCGTGGTTCAGTGGTTAAGACTCCATGTTCCCAATGCAGGGGTCCAGGTTAGATCCCTGGTCAGGGAACTAGGTCACATACCGCAACTAAGAAGTTCGCATGGCACAATGAAGATCCCTCGTGCTGCAACTGAGACCTGGTACAGCCAAATAAATAAATAAATTTTTTAAAAGCTAAAAAAAAAAAAGTTGTTCACACCTAAAGAAAAATGATCCTATGTGGAAACCCAAATCTGCAGAATAGAATGAGAAACAATCCAAAGAACCAATTTTTACAAATGTTTTTCTCCCACTCATCTGAACTGGGAAAGGAAAGGATGAGAATTTTTTACCCTCTTCTCTCAACTGGGTACTACAGAGAGATCTGGGAGAGTGGACTCTGGTAAGAATTTTTATCCTCCACTGGCTTCTGCCAGTTTACTCAGGATCCCATCTTCAGGCTCCAGGGCAAGTAGAGCATCCCAGAGGGTCCCATCTGAGTCATCAGGAACTGAAGGGGAGAAAACTATAATTCCCCACCCCCATCCTTCTGAGTTCTCGGCTGAGACCTCTGTAATAAAAGGCAGAGGCATTTCCTTGGTGGTCCAGTGGTTAAGAATCTGTCTTGCAATGTAGATGCCCGTTTGATCCCAGGTTCAGGAACTAAGATCCCACATGCCTTAGGGCAACTAAGCCCAAGTGCTGCAACTAAGATCCAATGCAGCCAAATAAATAAATATTTTTTTTAAAAGACAGATTAACAACAGAAAAATGAATAGACATTTATTAACATATCCACCTCATGTAAACTTGGGAGATATTCAGGAGGGGAATGAGTTAACACTCAAAGAGGCTTGAGTCAAGAGCTTAAATACTATTCTCAACTAAAGACAAAAGAAAGATGTGATGAAATCAGTTGTGGGGAGGTTACCGGCATAATTAACAAGGGGAAGAGAGGGAAACATCTTTACAAATAGAGATTTCCTTTAAAAATGCAAATTCCCCTTACAAACGAGTAACTTCTGCTCTGTTTTTAAAGCTTCTCATGTATTTGCCATTATCTCAAAATAATCTTATGTCAAAGAAACATTATTTCGGGGTGGCATATTCTGTTACCCTTCACTACTTTGGGGGCTTCCCTGGGGGCTCAGATGATAAAGACTCTGCCTGCAATGTAGGAGACCCCGGTTAGATCCCTGGGTTGGGAAGATCCCCTGGAGAAGGGAACGGCAACCCATTCCAATATTCTTGCCTGGAGAATTCCATGAACAGAGGAGCCTGGCGGGATACAGTCCATGGGGTCGAAAAGACTCAGGCACGACTGAGTGAGTAACATTTTCAGTACTTTTGGATGGAATAATTAAAAACTAAGAACTAGGCCTTTTCAAAAAAATGAGGAATACCAAATACTATACTATCTTTTCCTCAACTTCCAGGTAAATGTTTCTATTTCCTAGGAGCCAGGCCCAATTCTGAGATTCTTGCAGTTTCATTAGGTTTTAGGAGTCCCTTTTCCCCCAGTCTGGAAACAACAAACTGCCCATTGACTGAAGATTAGAGAAACAAAATACGGTCTTCTCCACGCAATGGAATATAATTCAATCAATAAAAAGGGATGAAACACTGAAACATGCTATAACATTGATGGGCTATGAAAACATTATGCTAAGTGAAAGAAGCGTAAAAATTAAAACAGAAACTTCATTTAAAATGGAGTCAGGAGGCCAGAAGGGGAGTTCTTCTGTCCCACGACAATGTCAATTCGAGACACAAGGAGGAGATGTACCTTGCATCTCCATGGTACTATTTGCTACCCTAGCTGGAGGAAGGAAGAATTTCTCCTCACCTAGCAACTGCCCAGCCAATGAGAGACTGTCACAATTCAGCCAATGAAAAGCCACTATACTTCAAACTTGTAGTTTCCTGCAATGGACTCTCTGTTTATAACACCTTCTCTCAACTCTCCTTTCTCCTCTTTCAAAGAACCTACCTCTCTTTTGTTCCATATATTTGCCTGTAGTTTGTCATAGATGGCATGTCCTGAATTGCCATTCTTTGCTATTCCCAAATAAACCGATCTTCCTGGTAAAAATAATTGGCTGTTTTATTGTTTTAGGGCAATAGAAGCCAGACGCAAAGTGCCACATGTTATATAATTCTACATACATGAAATGTCCAGAATAGATCAACTGAAAGGGATAGAAAGGAGACTCGTGGTTGTCAGGACATGAGAAGGATGGCGGGATTGGCGGGAGGTGGGTGGGGGGTGATGGGTATGGAGTTTCTTTCAGAGGTGATGAAAGTGTTCTGAATCAGTGGTGATGGTTGTACCACCTTGTGAATACACCAAACGCCACTGGATTGTACACTTTAAACTTCATAGTCTGTGAATTATATCTCAATTCTTGTAGAAAGACTAGTAGGAGAAGGGAAGCACTGAAAATTATATTTTGGTTTCATAATAAAACAAGGGATTTTCAAAAAAAAAAAAAAGAAAGACAAGGAAAAGAAATCTCTTTCAGTTTCTGCACACTTCCTTCGTCTCCTCATCCATCCACCCTGAGAATTTTGTGTCTGTTTCCACCCAGTAAAAGGCCTGTGTCTGCCTTTTAATTTGGAGCTTTGGAGCCTGGCAGGTAAATCAGAAATGGGCCCCAAGTAAAAGGAGAGGCGTCCCATAGCCCCCCTGGGATCTGAGCCTCCCACACTCCATGACTCACTTAACCAAGTAACAGCCTTCCTTCCTGTTTATCATCTGGGAGAAAAAATAAAACGGCGCTTTTCTTTTTTCCGCCAATAATTTATATAAGCCAACCTTTGCAAACAATCGTTTCCTTAGCAACCTCTGACCCATTCTCTTCAGACACAAATTCTCTCCAGTTGGACTGTTCTTTTCCGGACAATCTAAGTTTATCATGAAATCTCACTTAAAACAGAAAAGTTGGGGTTTTCACAAATGGGCAAAGCATCAGCAGGAATGCCCAGGGCTGAGGGCTGAAGGCCAAGGAAACGAGAAGAAATGTTTTAGTTTATCCTTCCTTGCCCATTGTGAGTTCTGACAGTGATGGATTTGCCTTCAAAGTTCATCAATTTGGCGTCTGATAGCAGTAAAATAAAATAAAAAAAAAAAACAACAACGAAGAAACACCAAAAAACCAAAACACACAATCCAAAATCACGGACAGGACAAATTAGGAGGAAAAAATGCTTTTGGAAAACGTTGACTTGGGAAGCAACAACTGTAACGCATCGCTCTCTGATTTTACTTTGAACCCCATGGCAGATGATCAGACCAGGGACCTTCCTTTCTAGAGAAAAGATGCTGTCTGGAGCCCTGGCCCCTCTTTGTCACCGCGTGGCACACACAGCCCACCTCTCAGCTCTGCTCATCTCACCAGGTTTCCCCAACTGACAGAGGAGCTGTGGTCACGCTCCCAAAGGGTGTGTGTGCTCGTGTTCCGTCACTAAGTCATGTCTGACTCTTTTGTAGCCCACCAGACACCTCTGGCCACGGGATTCTCCAGGCAGGAATATTGGAGTGGGTTGCCGTGCCCTCCTCCAGGGGATCTTCCCGATACAGGGATTGAACCTGTGTCTCTTATGTCTCTTGCATTGGTAGGTGGGTTCCTTACCACTAGCACCACCTGGGAAGCCCCCTAGTGCCGAGTGACCAAATTCATTCATGTGCTGTGGACCAGCTGCCTGCCTTGTGCTTGCTCTCTCCAGACTAGGGCCAGCTTCATGAGTAAGCAAAGCACACAGCCAGGGCCCTGTGCTCAGACGCCCACCACCTACACTTTCCTGCGTGCTCTGTGTCGCCGTCTTGAATCTTAATTTTTGAATGAGGGGCCCTGCGTTTTCATTTTATATTGGGACCCCCACTTTATGAAGCAGGTCCTGCTAGAGAGTCCTTTAATGCAGATGCTTGGGTGACTGGCACAGGTCAGAGTTAACATAAAACAAGGAGCTGGCCAGCCATGGAGCCCCTCCCAGCAAGGAGACCCATCCCTGCCTCTAGATTCAACTGACTCGGAGCCCCCTCCTACTGGAGCCTTAAACAGCTGGGTAACGACCCCCCCAAGACTATTTTGAGATTGACAGCCCACTTCTGCAAGAGCAGATCTGTTTCACATAACTGTGGCATTAACAGTAACAAGAGGCGGGGAAAAACAAGGGACTTCCCTGTTTGTCCAGGGGTTATGACTGTGCTCCCACTGCAGAGGGCATGGGTTCCCTCCCTGGTCTGGGAACTAGGATTTTGCAAGGCCGCGTGGTGCATCCAAAAAATAAAGTAAAACAAGAGGGGCCAGTGCCAAAGGACCAGGACCTGTGGTACGTGTTCTGTGTTAAAACTTCCTGGGCACACAGGACCCAGTCTGCCCTTACTGTGTTACTCGGAGGGGTCTGTCCTGAACAGAACAAGACCTGACCAACCCCCTTCACAGTGATGGGGCACCCCCCGGGGTGTACAGAGGCGGTGTTCGCAGGGTGACCGGCAGTGCCCGGCAGCTGGCCAGCTATGCCTCAGTAGCCCTGGTGGCTCAACCCCACAACCCAGCCCAGTCACCACCCTGGGCTCCGGCCATTCCCTGCTGTGCGCCGGGATCTGAAAGGCCCTTCCCTTCCCGCGAAGCCTCTTCTGGGGTTTCGGGAAGGAAGTGAAGACAGAAAGAGGAAACCACAAACCTTTATAACTCTAATAGCAGCGTGACCTTTTGGTCCACGGCCCTCTCCTGGGGACACGCTGGGGCGGTTGGGGCGGGGGGCTCCACCTGCTACATTTCATCCTGAAACACCCCCCCAGGGAGGGGAGGGTGTCATTCTCCCATCTTATAAGCAACACCATAGCGGCTCTGCAAGACGAGGCCCAGGCACTGAGAGAGGTCGGCAAAGCCAGGACAGGGACACACTGGGTCTCTCTGACCCGAGGCCAGTCGTTTGTTTCTGCAGCGCTTGGACCAGAGGGGCCGTGGTGCCCATCTGGGTTGTAGGTCACTCTGCTGACAGAGGCTCCCCTCTCAAGGACACCGGTGGAGCCAGGGCAGAGCCAGAGCATCAGTCCCTGGGAACCTTCTCTTACACAGAAACCCAACGGGGAAGTGACCGTGGGACCATCGCCTTCTGCATCTCTAAAAAGCCAAGCTCTGCACTTACAATCAAAAAGGCTCAGGGGCTTCTCAGCTCAGAGATGACTTAACAGTTGGCAGTTTCCTTTTCCTGTTTGGGTCCCAAACTCTGCCTCCAGAATTTCCAAAGTGTTAGTCACTCAGTCGTGTCCGACTCTTTGTGACCCCATGGACTGTAGCCCACCAGGCTCCTCTGTCCATGGGATTCTCCAGGCAAGAAGACTGGAGTGAGTTGCCATGTCCTTCTCCAGGGGGTCTTCCGCATTACAGGCAGACCCTTTACCGACCAAGCCACTGGGGAAACCCAAAGGCTAACTTTAAAGCCAGAATGAACCACTACTCTCTGCTATGCCTGACACCTGTCTCTTGGAGCCTGCCTGGAACGCTGCTCACCCACTGGCTCTCTTGTCCCCTAGACCAAGCTGGCAATAGCTGCAGGACCCTCAGACGCTAGCATGAGCCCTTTGCCTCCTTTGTCACCATGATGACCACCCTGGGAGCCAATTACTCCATGCTTAAACCTTCTGGGAACACTTACAGCCTGAGCACTACAGAAAGGATTATGGCAACAGAGAAGAGGCATGTTTTTCCAATTAGTTATAAACCACCCATGTTGGCACATTTGCAAAACCGGCCACTCGCTTCCACATTATCCAAGATATCTACCTTCTTCTTTCTTTCTCATTAGTATGTTCACAAGATTTTTAAGCTGATTTGGTACTCAAGGCCCATAACCATGAAATAGACAGGATGCTCATGGCAAAATGCCTACACCAGAATACCAAGGCGCAAAGTCCCATCTTCCGTGAGCTGGGCAAGGAGGGAAGAGATGGAAATTAACCTCTACCTACAAGCGTTCCCCACCTCGGGCAAGTAACACTCTCCAGTGTGTGCAATTACCTTTGTTTTAGATTTGGATATACATTTTACTACACACATACGTTTTTGAAGATTTCCCCGGCTGACATTTCTCACCCCCTGCCAAGTCTGGTCTAGCCTGCCAAGGAGAGGAGACCAAGATCCCAAGCCATGACCTCATTCTCCTTAAAGGGCCTTGTTGGAAAGGCAGGGAATGTGGGGAAAGCAGGGGAAACGCCATTCTCACGCCTACAAAGTGGGTCTCGCAATGGGCAGGGCAGCTCTGAGAGCAGGAAGTGAGAACAGCGGGAAATGTGTGTGATCAGGGCCAGAGTGTCAGTGTCAGATATGGGCATATCCATCAGATATGAGCTGACAAGGTCAGTCTGACTCCCGTTTTGCAGGTGAGGAAACAGAGGCTAGGAGAGGTTGAGGGTCCCAGGCCACACACACCTTGAGCGGTGGTGGAGCTGGGCTCTGAAACCATATGGGGGAACCACTGACTGAAACTGCCTGCCCTGGCCAGGCCCCCTAGTGACCACGGGCGTGAGCTATCTTAGACAGGAGGTCCTGGTAAGGAATGCAGAACTAACAAGCTACCACCAGCCAGAAGAATTCGAGAAAGGTCACAAGGAGAGAGGAGATGCAAGTCCATATGTCCTGCCAACCTCCCAGAATCCTCGGCTGTGTGAAGCACGTGCCACCAGGAAGGACCTTGAGTCAGAGTGATTGGCCAGAGACAACCTGGAAACCCAATTACCATAAAACAAAAGACTGCGAGCAATGTGGCAGAGCAGTTCTCCTGGGTTCCCTGACCCTCCTGCTCTCCTCCTGGGGCGCCCCTCCCCAATAAAGTCTCTTGCTTTGCCAGCACATGTGTCTCCTCAGACAATTCATTCCCAAGGGTTAGAGAAGAACCCACTCTCAGGCCCTGGAAGGGGGTCCCCCTTCCTGCCAAAAAACCATGTTGTCTGTATTTAGAACCTGCTTTAGCCTTTAAGCTGTCACACCTGGAGGGTCCTTGTGATGGACAGAATTCTAAAGATGCCCAATCCCAAGAATCCCACCCTTGGTGTGCACACATCTTCTCCCAGTCATCCAATCCAATGCTAATCTAGGTGTGGCTGTGAAGGGAATCTGGAGAGGTAATGAAAGTCTCAAATCAATTGACCATGAGATGGATGGGCTGACTTGGTACTCAGCATAGCCAAATAAATGCTGCTGCTGCTGCTGCTAAGTCGCTTCAGTCGTGTCTGACTCTGTGCGACCCCATAGACGGCAGCCCATCAGGCTCCGCCGTCCCTGGGATTCTCCAGGCAAGAATACTAGAGTGGATTGCCATTTCCTTCTCCAGTGCATGAAAGGGAAAAGGGAAAGTGAAGTCGCTCAGTCGTGTCCGACTCTTAGCGACCCCATGGACTGTAGCCTACCAGGCTCCTCTGTCCATGGGATTTTCCAGGCAAGAGTACTGGAGTGGGGTGCCATTGCCTTCTCCGAGCCAAATAAATAAATAAATATTAAAAAAAAAAAAAAAAAGGACCTTAGCCAGCCAACATCCTGACTTCAGCCAATGCAGCCTTGGGCAGAAAACCAACCTTGACGAGTCAGACAAGCTGCTGAGTTTCTTAGGAGCCACTACAGTCCTTGCCCCGTGGTCTGAGCACCAGTCCCAGCTGCCATAGCTGCCAAAGACTCCATGTCCTCAGTGCCTTTCAGGGCCTCTGAGCTGCCCCTTCCAGCTTCCACGGGCCCTTAGAGCACCGTTCTTCTCAGCCAGAACCAGGTAAGTGGGGTGAGAAGAGGGCTGCCCTTGAAACTAGAAGATGCTGTGCAAGTCTTGAGCCTCTCGGGGGCCTCACCTGCTTTAACTGCTGACCTCAGAGCAAGACAGACAGCCTACACCTGTGCCGCCCAAGACCGACTGTAGCCATTAGCCACAGACGGCTGTTTAAATTCAAATGCATGAAAAATTGAGTAGAATTAAAAATTCAGTCGGGTGAGTTGGCTTGCCGGATAAAAATACAGGCTGCCCAGTTAAATTTGAATGTCAAATACATCATTTTTTAGTATAACTGAGCCCCAAATACTGCATGGAATATACTTACACTGAAAGAAGTTTCTGTTTCTCATTCAAATTTAATTGGGCAGCCTATTCTTTTTTTAAATTATGTCAGAAGTTTTAGATCTACAGCAAAATCATGACAACAGGGCAGAGTTCCCACATACTTCACAGCCAGTTCCCTTCCTTACCACCTCTTACATTTATATGCTACATTTATTGCAATTAGTGCACCACTGTTAATGTTATTATTAACTAAAGTGCATAGTCTGTTCAGACCTCCTTAGTTTTTCCCAAGCGTCTTTTTTTATTGTTCCACAATCCCATGACCCCTGTTATGCTGAGTCATCACGCCTCCTTAGGCTCTCCCTGGATTTAAATAGCCACACGTGGTGTTGCTTGTCCTGGCCATGACGATTTCTCAAGCTTGTTTTTTTGATGACCTGAACAGTTTTGAAAAACGCTTTGTAGAATGTCCCTCAATTGGGATATGTCTGATGTTTTTCTCATGAGTTATACTACGGGTTATAGGTTTAGGGGAGGATGGTCACAGACGTTAAGTGCAGAGCTCAACACAAAGCAAGGGCATGTGCTTTGGGGGTTTTTTGTGGCGGGGGGGTGCATCTCGCAGTGTGTGGGAATCTTAGTTCCCCAACCAGCGATCGAACCCATGCCCCCTGCAGTGGAAGCACAGAATCCTAACCACTGGACTGTATGGGAAGTCCCAAAGAGCACATGCTTTCAACGTGACTTACCACAGCTGATGTTGAGCTTGACCAGGTCCCTGGTTGAGATGTGTTTGTCAGGTTTCTCCAACCTTCTATACCCTCCCCCTTTTCCATGGTGTCCTTTCTGGAGTGGAGTCACCACGCACCGCCCATGCTTGAGGAGTGGGAGGCCTCCTGAACTTTTATTTATTAAATTTGGCAGCCCTATCCGTGGTACCCAGGACATGTCAAGTGTTCCACAGCTACTGGGGGCTAGTGGCTACCACAGCAGACAGATTGAGTCAAAGTATGCAGGCTGTCCAAACACAGGTCCTTCACATACCACTCCCACTACTGTTCACTTAACATTTTCCTTTAAATAAGCTCACTTCAAAAAAAACGATGGATGCTCCAGAGACCGCTTGTGGCAACTACTGAACTGTATGCTAGAGCCTGTGCTCTGCAACAAGAGAAGCCACTGCAATGAGAAGCCCCTGCTCGCTGCAACTAGAGAAGAGCCTGCATTGTGCTGCAATGAAGACCCAGCACAGCCAAAAATAAAAAAAAAAAATTTTTTTAAAAAGGAAACCGGATATCAGTACCCTAAGATTCCGTTAGTGGCAGCCCAGGACATCCAAGAACACCTGGAGGTGGTCCAGCCCGGTTTCTCCCTGTTGGTTTTTTTCATCTTCTGTTTTTCCTCCTCCTCAGGGAAGCAGGAGGGTGAGTGGCCCCCTTGGCTCTGGTCCTGTGAGCTTCGGAGTTCTTCACTTGGCCTTCCTCTGGCCAAGGCCCAATTTCTCTGGACGTCAGGATACCCATCCAAGGAGGCAAAGGGCCCAGTGGTCAACCAGTGCCGGGGTAGCTCTGACTTCTGCCAGGTACCTCCAGGCCTGGAAGCTGGAGATCTGCAGCTGCTGCACCTGGTTGGTTACAAGACTCACCTGGAGAGTTTTCTAAAGCTTCTATTTTCCCGAGCCATGACCACGTGGATTCAAATTAAAGATGTGAGTAGACCAATATTCACAGCAGCACTATTTATAATAGCCAAGATAATGGAAGCAAACTAAAAGTCCATTGACAGATGAATGGAAAAAGATATCATATATATATATAACTCAGCCATAAGAAAGAATGAAATAATGCCATTTGCAGCAACATGGGTAAACCTAGAGATGATCATGCTAAGTGAAGTCAGGAAGAGAAAGAAAAATATCAGATGACATCACTTACATGTGGAATCTAAAATATGAACCTATCTTCGAAACAGACAGATAAGACATAGATAAGAGACTTGTGGTTGCCAAGAGGAGAGTAGGGGATGGATGGATTGGGAGTTGGGGATAAGCAGAGGCAAACTATAAGATGTAGAATGAATCACCAACCAGGTCCTGCTGTATACACAGAGCTAGATTCAATATCCTGTGATAAACCTGATGGAAAAGATTATATTTGTGTATAACTGAGTCACTTTGCTGTATAGCAGAAATTAACAGAACATGTAAAGCAACTATACTTCGATTAAGTAAATAAATGAACCATGATGATGCGGGCAGAGAGGAAGTTAAAAGCAGTCCCCTGGGGCTGATCATCAGCCATTTCAGACAGTCTCCTGAGGCTGCCATGCACGAGGCCCAGGCTGGGCAGCTCTCTGGGAGAGTAAGCCCTGAAGACCCCAGGGCAGGGCACTACCTGTCTGATGCAAAGTTCTGGCTCTGCATTTTCCTCAGTGGACACAGAACCAGGTGCTCACAGACCCTTCCAAGGAACTCCTTTTCCTCTTACCTTCTTGTGGGTGGGAAGCTTAGTATTTTACTTCCGGGTGCTAGAGCCTCATTGTTACCTTCTTTCTTCTCCTGTATCTTTCTTGCATATCACATCTCTGGTCCCTGGGATCAGGCCCAGAGCTAGACTGCCTCCCTTCTGGGTTGCACCCATTGTATTTGGGGAAGATTAACTTGTTTGTTGGGATCTATGGGCTCACAGACCGAGAGGAATTGCTCTCAGGATGAATTCCACCCAGACCCGCCCCACGAACCAGACCCAGATGATTTAGATAATGACATTTAGCTGAGATGTAAGACTGGGTTGTGCCATATAAGGGATGGGGCTTCCCAGGTGGTGCCAGTGGTAAAGAACCTGCCTGCCAATGTAGGAGACACAAGAGATGAAAGTTCGATCCCTGGGTCGGGAAGATCCCCTGGAGGAGGGCATGGCAACCCATTCCAGTATTCTTCCATGGAGAATCCCATGGACAGAGGAGTCTGATGGACTACAGTCCATAGGGTCGCAAAGAGTCAGACATTACTGAAATGACTTATCCCGCACGCACGTAAATGGGATGAGAACTTCAGGGGCCTTGGAACCAGGTGAGCATATTTTGCATTTGGGAGGGACCTGCATCTCTCAGGGGCAGAGAGCTCTGGATGGACTGAAGGCCTTGCACCAGAGGTGTCCACATCCTAGTCCCTGGAACCTGTAAATATGTTACCTTACACGGCAAAGGAGACTTTGTAGATGTGATTAGAAACGGAGAGAGATTACCTAGTGAGCCTAATCTAGTCACGGGAGTCCTTAAGAGCCGGGAAATTTCTTGGGCGGTAAGAAGGAGCAATGAGGGGGAGGGAGAGACAACCACATGACTTTTCACGTCCCTGGAGCCTGGACCTTCTCAGGAAGCGCTTGGTGACAGACCAGTGAGGCGAAAATTTTTTTGAGCACCTGGATTCTCTAACGGCCACGTAGACAAGTGGCTTCACCTCTCTGACCCCAAACACTCCTTTTCTACAGATGACAGAAACAAGGCTCAGAGAGGTGAAACGACTCACTTAAGGTCACCCAGTAAATAAAGAGCAGGGCTGAGATTCAGAAGCAGGACTGCGGGAACCCATCTGGTTGCCAAACCCGACGCCGCCCCCATCTCCCGCCGCTATTAGGGCTTGGCCCTAGTGGGCGAAACTCCCCGAGGTGGAAAGCCGCGAAGCTTCTCATGGCCCCGTTCGTTCCTTTGCTTCCTTCCGTAGCTTTCCATCCTGGTCGCTGGCTGGCAGCCCGTTTCTGATGGAACAGGGCAGTTCTGCCGGGGACAGACCAGCAGGGGGCGCCAGCACCCAAGTGTAAAGACCCAGCGGTCCCAGAGGGTCTGATTTTCTCAGAATGGAGGTCCTGGTCCCCTCCCCCACAGAGAGACACGGACACCCAACTGGCCGTCTCGGCCACAGCCTGCTGGCCACATGTCCTTGGGCAGAGAGCTCCATCTCCTTGGCAGCAGTTTTCCCAGAGGAGGTGGCGGGAGGAAGCCCCTCCCCGAGCCACTGACACGGTGAAATGAAATAACAATAGGGGAGGGGAAAGCTCCCTGGCTCCTAATCCTTGCTTAAATTTGCATTCTTTATCAGGAGATGTTTAATGGTTCTCGCCGGACTATCATTTCAGATTCTGCCCAAACCACATGAATCTTACTTTGACTCAGCTGTCTCTCTCCTTTTCCTCCAGCCTTTCATGTTTTCACCAAGTCTTCCCTATTTGTACTTCAGAAGGCTCTCCAACGTTCTGGTGGGTGCCCTCGGGCTGATTATAAACTATCTGAGAGAGGCTTGATTCAAGAGGCAGTCTTGCGAGGGGCTCCTTGCATGTGGAGAGCTCTTGAGGGCTGAGTGTTAATTCAGGAACACTGTGCCTTTGCATGTCTGTTTCCTCCGTCTTCCTACCTGAAAACCCAGCCTTTCATGGAACACACACTGACTGCCCGTGTGTGTTGTGCATGGACAGACGGATATGTAAGACAGTCACATCACCGGAGACCCCTTCGATGGGGACAGAGATACTAACAGACCTTTGGGAGCAATTTATGTACCTGTCTGTAGATCTGTGCAGGGAAGGGGGTTCTATTCGGGTTCCCATGATCTTCTTGAGTCTCATCCACTCTACAGACTGGTCTCCAAGCCCAAAGTCAGACATGTGAGGGCAGGACCGGGACTGCCCAGGTGTGGCTAAGCCCCCCTCTCTCTCAGCAGGCAGGGACACCCAAAAGTGGTCCTTTGCACTGGCTCCAAGATGTCTGCTAAATGTAGGTCACTATGGCTGAAGATGCGTGTTTCCCTCTCGATGTGACACAGGGGGGCAGCTGCTGAGTGAGCCTGGCCTGTGGCCCGAGGCTTAGTGACTCTGGGTCCTAGTCCATTTGGTGACCAACATTTCTTGGGGCCTCGCAGTCACGGCTGGATCCCTGAAGTTGGGAGGCGATTCTGTCCACGGTGTGTCCTCCGGATTCTTTCCCTCCTCACCATTAAATCACACACAACAGGCCAGGAGACAAAATGCTTGACTTTTTTCATGTGGTCTTTCCTTCTTCCTGCTTCACCTGATGCATAAGAATTTTGTGGTAAAACTACAGCTTTACAAGAATATGCAACAGAAAGATTTAGGGAACTCAGTGATCCAAAACCAGCTAAATGAGTTGGGTTTTTTTTTCTTCTTCTCTCTCTCTCTTCTTTTTTTCTTCTAATGTAAAGCAGTTCCAAGAAAAGTGAAGTCATGGCCCAGGGTGCTTATTTTCAGTTCTTAGAAAAGAGCCAATTTCAAAAGGGAAGCTTTGCAGCCGGAGCACACAGCCTGCCCTTGTCTGGTGAGGGGAGCTTGCTGATAAACCAACTTTGATTTGGCATCAGAAAACTAAAACCCCCGCCTGAGATGCGTTTTCATCTGGGGATGTCAAGGAGGGAACGCGAGGCGAAACAGTGAGAGTTCTTAATATTCCGGCAGGCAGACCGCAAGAGCTCAGCTAACAGCTAAGACACCGGGAGGGCACAGGGCCAGCTCCGAGCCCCTGGGGAGCCATCGGCGTCTGTGGGGACTTGTCGGAAAGACACGGGCACCCTCGTTTCCCCACCTCCCACGCTCCTGAGGTAGTTCACTGCCAGGCGGCCCTATCGGCCCAATCAGTGATTTTTCATTCAGGCATTTGTTACCAGAAGTTAGGTGAGGATGGAGAGGGCAGGATATGGTTCTCGGCAGCCTGGGTTGGTCTTCAAGCAGAAGAGCCGGCTTCAGATAAAGGAACCTCAGCAGGGCGGACTTCGGTTTAAGGGCTTAGGGAGGCTACCGTACAACCAGCTCCAGGGTTACTATCGGGAAATCCAGGCTTCCAGGCTAATTGTGGAATAAATGGTTGGCCCAAGAATCCTATGACAGAGATGATGCGGACAACATCAGAATGCAATGTCAGTGTAATCAAAAGCAAATGGTCAACTCTCTCCCCCAGCCAGGGTGAGCCTAAGGAGACATGCTGACTCTCTGTCATACGGTGTCCTGGACGGGCTCCAAGAACAGAAAGAGGACACTGGAAAAAAACACTAAGGAAATCTGAATAAAGGGTAGAATTTGGTTAATAATATCTCAGTGTTGGTTCACTAATTGTAACTAATGTGTCATATTCGTGTTAAGATGTTAATAATAAGGGAAACTGGGTGCAGGTAAATGGGAACTCTTTGTACTGTCTTTGCAATTTTTCTGTGGGCCTAAAACGATTCTTATATATATATACATACATATATATATCTTTTAAAGAGGCAACTGAAGGATATGAGTATGAACTTATTACTCCTCCCAGCAACAATCATTTGGGGCCTACAGAGTGCCGGGCACATGTAAAAGTGATTTACACACTTCCTCACTTATTCCTCACACCAGTGCTGTGAGCTCAGTATAATCTGCGTTTTATAGATGAGGAAACTAAAGCACCCAGTAGATGGGACAGATGAAGGGCTCATATTCAGGTCTACAGGGCTGCAGAGGTCCTGATGAAGCTCAGCAACATTGACCAAACTCTGAACATAAACTGACTCGAAACAAGCTTCAGGCAGGCAAAAAAACCCAGACTGGTAAGAAAAACAATATGCATTTTCCAGTTTCCCCACCTTTAAGAGAAAATGCTCGAGTTTAAAAAATATAGCATATCCAGGGACTTCCCTGGTAGTCCAGTGGTTAAGAATCTGCCTTCCAGTGCAGGGACGTGGGTTTGATCCGTGGTTGGGGAACTAAGATTCCGCATGCTGTGGGGCAACTAAGCCCATGTGCAACAACTAAGGAGCCTGCACACTGCAACTAGAGAAAGTCCTCAGTCTGCAACGAAGAGCTCGCACAGCCAAATATATATATGTGTGTGTGTGGTTACATATATATTTATGCATATGCATATATATGTATACTTATGTAAATATATATATGTATCGGGCTTCCCAGGTGGCTCAGTGATAAAAAATCTGCTTGCCAATGCAGGAGCCCTGGGTTTGATCCCTGGCTCGGGAAGATCACCTGGAGAAGGAAATGGCAACCCACTCTAGTATTCTTGCCTGGAAAATCCCATGGACAGAGGAACCTGGCAGGCTGCAGTTCATGGGGTCACAAAAGAGTTGGACACAATGAGCACCACACACACACACACACAGAGATATATATGTGTGTTTATGTATATATATGTATGTGTGTGTGTGTGTGTATATAGCACATGCAAAACATAGACAATACCACATGCTGGTGAGGCTGTAGAACAGGAACTCCGTACACTGCCGATGGGAAAGCAAAATGCTGTAGCTGCTTTGGAAAACAGTGCTACAGACTGAATACATTGTCCCCTCCAAAGGACCCCGCCCCAAATTCATAAGTTGAAACCTAGCCCCCATTGTGATGGTTTATGGAGATGGGGCCTTTGGGGAGTGAACGGGATGGGATCAGTGCCCTTATAGAAGGCCCCTGGGAGAACCTCAACGTCTGCCATCACATGAGGACACAGGGAAGAGGCCTTGAATCTGCGAGCACGTTGACTTTGGCCTCCAGAACTGGAAAAAGTAAATTTCTGATGTTTTTGAGCACCCCCCCGCCCCCACCCCGCAGCCTATGGGGCTTTGTTATAGCAGACTGAGACAGTCTGGCAGTTTCTTACAAGGCTAAGACATAGGCTGACCATATAAACACTAACTGGGCTCCCAGGCATTTACCCTGGTGTGTTGAAAACATATCCATACAAAACCTGCACATGAATGTTTACAACAGTCCTATTAATAACTGCCAAAAATTGGAGTCAAACAGATGTCCTTCAATAAGTGAATGGATAAACAAACCATGGTACATCCATCCAATGGGGGATTAGTCAGAGTAAAAAGGAATGAGCTATTGAGTTACAAAACTACATGGAGGAACCTTAAATGCATATTGCTAACTTGAAAGAAGCCATTCTGAAAAGGCTACAGACTGTGCAATTCCAACTATCTGACGTTCTGGAAAAGGCCAACTATGAACTATGGAGACAGCAGGAAAATCAGTGGTTGCCAGGGGTTACAGGGCAGGGAAGGATGAACAGTCGGAGCACAGAGGACTCTCAGGGTAACAAAGCTATTCCCTACAATGCTGTAACAGTAGATACATGATATTATGTCTACTGTATGTCACAAAGACTGACTCTTGATGTCAATGACGGACTTGAGTTAATAATAATATATCAACGCTGCCTCGCTGACTTTAACAAAGGTATCACACCAATGCAAGATGTTAATAAAGGAAAAAATGGAGGACATGTAAAGTACCTCACTATAGGTTCTGCTGTTTTTTTCCCCCTAGAAATCTAAGATGCCTAAAAAATAAAATCTATTAATAAGAATACAACACAGGAAACAATTTATTGGTGGTAGAAATCAACTCCAGCAAGTCTACAGCAATGGGGAACAAAACCTGACCCCCTCCCTCCCTTGATATTTATAGTCTAAGGAAAAGTGAAGGTTGGGTAAGAAGCAGAGAACAGCCACCCGACATTCAATACAATCACAACCAAACTCCATTCCCTACAGAGAACACTGTGAAGACTCTTATCTAACCAGCAGGCTGCCCCTCGCGGCGTCTCATCAAAAGTTATGAGGCAGGAGTTTAGTTCATGCCTGCAAGTCATTCTTCATCTTGATTTTCATTTCAACAAGAAGTTCTGAGGGTGTTTCAACATCTCCAAGGGAAGGAAGATGGGCAGGCATCCACTTCCAGCTCTGCAGAGAAGGGACCTCACATTTAGGGCTGAGTGGCATCTGAGGCAGAAAGAGGGCTGTGTCTCTCTGAGAGGCCCCAGAGCCTGCAGTCAGAAAATGCCATTTGACTTGCAAGCTGGATATGGAAGCTGTGGATGGAGGAGACGCAAAGCCATGAGGTCATTCCTTTTTTACGCAGCCTCTTTTCCTGCCCATAACCACGCTTTTCATCTCCGCGGGCCGTGACTGAGGTTCAAATTCAGCCTCATAAAACAGGGCCGCGGTGGTAATGGAAAAAGCATCATCACTTGTAAAACTTGGAAAATGCAGCATGAGGTTTCTGTGTGCTTCGGGGAGAGAGAATTAACACAGAGAGAGCGAAAAAATAAAAAGAGAACAAAACATCTGCTTTTCATCAGCAAACAGTCAAAGCAAAGGGCAGCAGGGGCTGAGTTCACTGGAGTGGCCCAACATTTAGAGGTCCTGCATCTGGACTCCTTGGAGCAAAGCTTTCAGATAAACCTTTGAGAAATATATATTGAGTGATGTCCACGAAATCCACACGGTGAGAATGCAAGTTGTTCCAGAACTTCAGTTGTTTTTTTTTATCACCAGTTCCAACATCATCTAAGGAATATGCCTGTGTAAATCTTCCACTTCCAGCTCCCACAAGCTTTCGTGGAGGGGATTATCTGAAAGATCTGTCATCTTCACAGCCTGCAGGCAGGGCTCAGGGCTGCAGGCCTGAACCACTCCCATCACCATCACATACTTTCCTGGAAGAAGAAAAGCTGGGTGGTAAAAGTCCACACTGATAGAGAAAATACAAACAAAACACAGACAGGAGTCCTTGAGAGGGTTTAACTTTATCAGGGAGGCAAACTGGAGACCAAAAAAAAAAAAAGCAGACAGTAAATACCAAAATGCCAAGGTGATCAAAATACTCATATGGATAGTAAATTCCACATTTAACATGGAGAATGATAGTAAATTCCACATTTAACCTGGAGAATGACATCCGTATCTTCTTTGGCTTCTGATTTTCAAATGTTAAAATCAGAGCACACTGCATAAAGCTATCCTGCCCAAGAAATGAAAGAGATGCTTATACCAGAGAATGAGTTGTAATTAGACAGTCTGCTCTAAGGCAGGGCCAGAAAACCCTGAGCTTTTCCCTTCTCCCTGTTCTTGCTCAATAGAAGAGCCTGTGACTGGTCTCCGTGCACAAGACTGGTCCTCTTTCTGCACAGACTACTCCTGACAGAGGATGGTTGGATGGCATCACCAACTCAATGGACATGAGTTTGAGCAAACTCCGGGAGATGGTGAAGGACAGGGAAGCCTGGCATGCTGCAGTCCATGGAGTCGCAAAGAATGGGACATGACTGAGAAACTGAACAACAACTCTGACAGCCTCAGAGCAAAAACTCAGTTTCCCTTCATGATGCCACAAGAACTGGGCAGTGAAACCGTTTACCTCAGATTGGGACTATGAACCTAGCCAAAACCCATGGTCTTCCAACTGAGATCACAGAACTGGTTTCAGGACCTAATGAAGTTCAGGTTCTTGATGTCTTATCGCAGAAAGAACTCAGTGAGAGACAAAGGGATAGGTAAGAAGTGGATGGATTCAGAGAGAAACACACTCCACAGACAAGAGTGTGGGCCATTGCAGAGGGCGAGTGCAACAGCCTCAAAATGTGGCATGGCTAGCTTTTATGGGCTGGGTAATTTCATAGGCTAATGAGTGGGAGAATTATTCCAACTATTTTGGGGAAGGGGCGGGGATTTCCAGGGGTTAGGCCATGGCCTACTTTTTGCTCTTTGATGGTCGACCTTGGAACTGTCATGGTGCCTCTGGGTGTATCCTTTAGCTTGCTATTGAGGATCAAGGTCTAGTCGAAGTTGACTTGCCTGCCATCTTGGACCCATCTGATTCTAACTGGTTCATGTTGTGTCCTTGGGCTGTGTCATTCTTTCAAAAGTTGTGCCTTGCCCCCTTCCCTCCTGTTTCAGCAGGGGCGGCACCCCCCCAAAACATCCTATCGTTCCAGCTGCCTGGGACCAATCTCCACCGCCTCCGGCCGTCAGCTGGGCACACGCAGCAAGTCATCGAGAGGGCAGGCTGCCACTCAATGATCTCATGACATATTAACCGCGACCTTCTTCCCATTCCCTTGGGGAAGTGGCTCTCCTTGAAAGCAAAACTTGGCCAGTCTTAACCACACAAAACTCAATTGTGTAAAAAAAAAAAAAAACCCAAACACAGCAGGAAAAGCAGGCACATGGCCAGCTTCCACTGCGTGCCCCTGCAAGGCCGCTTTAATCATACTGCTTCCAACATCAGGGCTGGGTTTGCACCCGGGGCCCTGGGGCTCTGACGGAAAGAAGCCAGGAGAGTTGATACCTTACCCTCTGGGCATCAGCCCCTGGTACTACATACTGAGGTTTCCCTGAACCCATCTCTACTTTCGACCTGAGCAAGTGACTCTGGGCTCCTCAGTGATGGAGGCTCATTATAAAACTACACTTGACATACCCCTCTGAATAGGCCTGAAATACTGGGGGAGGTGGAACCCTTGGAAAATGACTGAAGACCCTGGAAAGGAAGAGCAAACCTACAGAGATCCCAACAGGAGAGGTAATCCAGACCCAGGAAATCTGCACTCACCGAGGCGTATAACAAATAGACAGATAAACCCGAAGGACTGGGTTGTTCTTGCCTTTTGCGATCAGTCAACCCGGTTACTTAGTCTGGTTCATTCTACCCACACCCTTTCCCCCGATGAGTCTCTCTCCACTGTCTCTCCTTCCCCACTGTGCCCCTCCCTTCCCCACTCACTCCCTTCCATCTGGCCTTCATTCCATGACCTCACAGGCTTGGATCAGTTGTCCCTCTTCAGCACCCACGGCACCTTGCACTCAAGCTCATGCCTATGACACATCACTTTGTGTTTTAATGGCCTGCTTGCTCTTCAGGCTCCCTGTCTGAAAGTAGTTACCAACTTGTCAATCAAACCTTGGTATTAATTAGCAAGAAGAAATGGCAAGGCCCAGGCATGCAGGCATTCAGGCCAGTGGGTAAGTCAGATGGGTTCGTCAACGTGTAATGACCACTCAGGTACCTGTGCAGCCCATGCCCTCCTCCAGGGGATTTTCCCAAAACAGGGATCAAACCCCGGTCTCCTGTATTGCAGGCAGATTCTTTATTGTCTGAGCCACCAGGGAAGCCCACTCAGGTACCAACTGGTACCAACTTTATGCCAGGGCTGGAGCCATGGGAGACAGTCCCAGCTTGCCTTCAAAGAGCATTGCCTAGGGACCAAGACACCAAACAGCTCAGGCTACATGCTATACCAACGGCTGGAAAACATTTTCTGTAAAGGGTCGAATACTAAATATTTCAGGCTTTGAAGGTCACAAGGTCTCTATTGCAACTATTCAAGTCTGTAGCTGTCATGACAGAACAGCCCCAGACAATATCTAAATGATTGTGTTCCGTGAAGACTTTATTTATGAACCCGGACATTTGAATTTCATATACTTTTCATGTGTCATGAAATCTTTCGTTTTTTCTCAACCATTTGAAAACGGAAAAATCACTCTTAGCTTGTAGGCCCAGCAAAAAGAGGTGGCACCCTGAGGTTTGCAGACCATGTCTAGAGAAACACTGCAATGGAGGGCAGACAGAAAGGGAGGCAGAAGGATGGGGCTGGGGTGGGGCCAGAAGCGTGCAGGAGCATCACATCATAAAAAACAATGGTCACAACCCTCAATATGACCTAGGAGCTGTGTTAAGGCCATTTTTTTAATGTACTGAATGCATACAACAGGCAGTAACTATTAGTCTCTTTGAAAGGTGGTCCAGAAAGATTAAGAACAATTCTCCAGGGAGAACATCTGAAAAGGGCCCGAGCCAGTTCAACCTAACGCTGAGAATAGTTGTCAGAAAGACACAGACCTCACCCTGCAGGTAGTCTGGCCCAGTGGTTCTCAAAGTGTGGCCCCCAGGCCAGCAGCACCTGGGAGCTACTTAGAAAGTTCTCAGCCCCACCCAGACCAACTCTGAGGATGGTGCCAGCAGTTTTAACAAGCCCTCAGGGTAAGTCTGATGCACACTCAAATGTGCACACCACTAGTTTAAAAGGAAACAGTAGTGACTACAGCCTGACAGTCCCATGAGACAGGGGTACAGCAGGGCCCCCCCACTCCTGGGAACCGGGGAGAACTTCCCTAAGGAAGGTACCCTTTAGTCCAGTCATTAGGGATGAACAGAAGTTCCCCAATAGGGTATTTTCCAAAACTTGATGGGGGTGGAAGGGAGGGAGGGGAATCACCCCTGTGGAGGAGGCTTTGTAACTGATGCTAGGGCGGGGGGCGAGGGAAGCGGTCCCTCTCCCGGAGATTCCAACTGGAAAGGCTGGTGCAATCCTAGGAACTTGTATTTTTTAAATGGGCTGCGGGTGATGCTTATCATCAGAACGGCTTGGCTGGCGCCTGGCTGGGACGGGGCAGGAAGGAAAGGTATGGAGGCTGGTGACCAGCATGGCAGCACTGCAAAAACACCTGGGTCTGGGACGGCCTGGCCCCGCCTTCGGGCGGTACAAACCGAGAGCCAGCCGAGGGTTCGAATCTGGCTGTTACCTGGGACGAGGCAGGGCCGCCCGCGCGGCACCCGCTCTAGGCCGCGAACCGAGAAGGGCCCGCTTGGGTCCCGCAGCCGCGCCTCGCCGCCGCCGGCCTCCACCACAGTGCCCTGCATCCACACGGCCGTCAGCTCCAGCGGCTCGCGGCCCGCCGCCGCCCGCGACAACCGCCACGAGCCCGGGCCGCCCTCCGCGTCGCGCCGCAGCTGCTCCGCCAGCATCTTGAGCGGCGGCGACCGAGGCAGCCTCACGGCCGTGGGGCCGCTGCCGGGCAACGAGTCTGTGGGCGCCGCCATTCTGCCCCGCCTTCGCGTTCCCGCCAACTTGATGAGCGGGAGGCCAGGTCCGCGGCTACCAATCAGGGGCGCGCTGGCGGGGCCGGCCAATGGTCGGGTCCGGGAGGCGGGGCCGCCACGCCGGGCGGCCCCCCCCAGCAAAGGAGTGCGCATGCGTACGTGAAGTAAATAAACGCCCTGCCCAAGTTAGGAATGAATGGACGATATGAATTAAAAGAAAAAATAAATGAAGGAGGGAAGTAAAGAACTCCTTGTCTCCACGCACCTCAAAATTTGGTGTGCACGCAAATCATTTGAAGAATGTAAGAATTCATCTTTACATCGCCTTGCCCAGTACGGTTCTCCGAGGCTAATAGAAAGTTAGAAAGTTTAATCTCTCAGTCGTGTCCGACTCTTTGCGACCCCATGGATTGTAGACTACCAGGCTCCTCCGTCCATGGGATTTTCCAGGCAAGAGTACTGGAGTGGGTTGCCATTTCCTTCTCCAGAGGATCTTCCCGACCCCGGGTCTCCCACATTGTATGCAGACACTTTACAGTCTGAGCCACCAGGGAAGTCTAGCAAATACTGAAATGAACAGTAGTAATGATGAGGCTATGTTTCTTGTCAGTTATCAAGAATTGAGTGAAGAGATAAGGCTGGAGAGAGGGACACGTACAGCTAGTAAAATTGCCCATTCTTTTATTACTATGTTTATTTATTATACTTTAATAACATTATAAAATAATTTAATAAGATATATTACTATATTTTTCACAAAAGGACTTCATTATAGAAAATTCAGGAAAGGAAATCTAGGATAAGAAAAAAATTGTAGAAATCATTCAGAGATATCCACCTACTGTTGGTGTATTAGCATCCAGGTTTCAAAATATATACACACAAATATTGTTTTGTATATTGCTTTCAGTTAATAATAAATATCTTTCCATATCAACAAATATCCCTCTGCTTCCTCTTGAGTGACTGTATAAGATTCTATTTGTCTCATCACCTACATAACCAATATCCTAGAGGAGGACATAGGCTATTTCCAGTTTTTCACTTTATAAATCGTTACAGTGAACCTTACAGTGAACCTACTTAGAACTAAATTTTTGTTCATGTTTCAGATAAATTTCTAGAAATGGAGTGAAAGTCGCTCAGTTGTGTCTGACTCTTTGTAACCCCATGAACAGTCCATGGAATTCTTCAGATCAGAATTCTGGAGTGGGTAGCCTTTCCTTCTCCAGAGGATCTTCCCAACTCAGGGATTGAACCCAGGTCTCCTGCACTGCAGGCAGATTCTTTCCTGGCTGAGGCGCAAGGGAAGCCCAAATGCTCCCTAAAACTTGCATGTCCTCAATCAGTCAAATCCTAAACCAACCAATCCTTTAAGTCAAGACCAGTGGTCAGGAGACTTTGTCCTCTTGGGACCTAGTGCAATACCAGGCTTAGAGTATTCATCAAGAGCTCAATTTTTATAAAGCAGCTAAGATGTATTAGAAAAGACCCTGATGCTGGGAAAGATTGAGGGCAAGAGGAGAAGGGGGTGACAGAGGATGAAATGGTTGGATGGCATCATTGACTCAATGGACATAAATCTGCCCAAACTCGGGGAGATAGTGAAGGACAGGGAAGCCTGGCGTGCTGCTTGGGATCCATGGGGTCATAAAGAGTCAGACACAACTTAGTGAATGAACAACAACAAGACATACTGAACAAGGCTCTGTCCTTAGAGCTTTGTAGGGAGACTGTACTACAAAGGTGAAGAAACTGAGGTTCACAGAAGCTAGGTGGCTTGCCTACAGCCTCCCTGGAAGTAGCCTCTGTAAGGTCCTGGGCTCTATACCTCAACCCTAAGCTGTAGAGTAACTAGGTTCCTAACTTGGAAGGAAGTGGGGATTTTAACCAAGAGAGAGTCTCACCTCTTCTAGCCTGATGGGTCCCTACTGGCCTTACCCAAGGAAGGCCAGGAAAGTGACGGGGAAGGGAGTAAAGATGGGAATTTCCCATTGTTCTCTTGGCCTTCAAAACACAAGTCTGGGAGGCTCCCGCCCAAGTGGAGTGGGCGCACTGTGGGTCCCACCTGGGGGCTGCTCCGAGGTAGGTGCGAAGGTGGTCCTGGGTGCAGTGGCAGCAAGTCCTCCCAGAAGGTGAAGGTGAAGTCGTTCAGTCGTGTCTGACTCTTTGTGACCCCATGGACTGTAGCCTACCAGGCTCCTCAGTCCACGGAATCTTCCAGGCAAGAGTACTGGAGTGGGTTGCCATTTCCTTCTCCAGGGGATCTTCCTGACCCAGGGATTGAACCCGGGTCTCCCGCGTTGCGGGCAGACGCTTTACCATCTGAGCCACCAGGGAGGCTCCTCCCAGAAGGGAAAAGCATCTTAGGTGCGAGGGATGAAGAGGACAGGGAAGGGGGAACTTGGACAGAGGGAAGGGGCAACCCGGAACTGAGTTGGAACAGGTCGCCTGAGAATGGGCGAGGGACATGGAAGGAAAAAAGGAGAAATTGGGACAAAAATACAGCCTGAACCAAATGACTGGTACCTGAGACTTTGATTTGGGTCCCATTTGGTTTTTAAGCTTCAGGAGGGATCACAATATCTTGATCATCTTGCATTCGCCACACCCACTATGTCCTGCTTCGGTAGGGTTTCTTCTGCTTGGGAACTTAGCCCTTCAGATCATCTTTCTTTGAGATTTTCTGAGATCAGATCAACTTCTAGGCTTAAAAACAGAGTGTGGGCTTCATTGCTTTGGCCATAAAAGAGCTCTAACCTACAATGTTGAGCACGACCTAACATCAGCATTCCCTCACCCATGTAGAGGCTGCTATAACCTTGGATAGAGTTGACCTACTCTGCTTTATGACTTTTCCTCTTCCTTCAGTTTAAATTATTCAGTTTCCTTTACCATGTGACTGCTTATCTTGACAACCAGTAACTAGGTAGTGTGACTGAGAGGTCTGTGTTTTTTTCCTTAGAACTGACCTGGATCATGATTTTGAGATTAAATACCTGTGCTGAAGCTGAAAAACAAAACAACCCCACAAGTCTGGGGACCTTCCTAGTGGTTCAGTGGCTAAGACTCCAAGCTCCCAATGCAGAAGGTCCAGGTTTGATCCCTGGTCAGGAAAATAGATCCTGAATGCTGCAACTCAGAGTTCACACACCACAATGAAAGATCCCGCGTGCTGCAACAAAGATCGCAGATTCTGGGTGCTGCCACTAAGACCTGGAGCAACCAAATAAATAAATAATATTCAAAACACACACACACAAGCCTGAACATATCAGTGCTCAGTTTATAACCTCCTGATGGTGTCATTCCTACACCTGGAATATGCGCATTCCAGGCAGAGTGAAATGCACCAGGAGGGCCCAGAAAGGAGAGAGAGAAGGAAGCACTGAACAAACGGCTAGGATTTTAGAACAGCTGAGACAGAGTGCAAACAGAGGAGTGGGAATAAAGGAGGTTGTACTTACATAATAACCTCATTCCTCATCCCCATTTTAACAGATGATGAAACTGAGGTTCAGGCCAATGACAAGCCTAAGGCCACACAGATGGCAAGGAGTAGAGCCAGAATTCAATCCAAGTCCATCTGATCCCAAACTTCATGCTCCTTGGACCACACCTGCATCCCACCTCGCCACCAAAGATGTCTCCGGATCTCTCTGCTCATGCTTCTCTCTGCCTGACACGCCTTCTCCCAGTCTCTCCCAGCTGGCTCAGTCACCACGTGCCTGGCACCACCAGCACCGCTTCTCTTTAGGGAGCCCTTCTTGAGCCCACAACTGAAGTCAACACCTACCTTGTGGACCAGGCAGCTGACACCCCAATCCAGGGTTTTTCAGCCTCAGCCCCAGTGACACTTGGGGCTGGGTAACCCAGTGTTGAGGGAGCTGTCCGATGTGCCTTCTGGGATGTTGAGCCACATCCTTGGCCTTCACCTCTAGATGCTGGTAGCACTGTCCTCAAGGTGGCAACGAAAAGTGGCTTTGGGTATCACCAGTGTCCCCTGGAAGGTGAAATCACCCCTGCTGAGAGCCACTGCCCTCATCTGCAGACTCACCATGTTCTATCTTGAACCATAAATGCTTGAGTCTGACTCTGCAATCCCATGGACTGTAGCCCACCACGCTCCTCTGTCCATGGGATTTCCCAGGCAAGAATACTGCAGTGGGTTCCCATTTCTACCCCAAGGGGATCTTCCTGACTCAGGGATCAAACCTGTGTCTCTTGCATTTCCTGCATTGGCAGGTGGATTTTTTTTTTTTTTTTACCACTGCACCACCTGGGAAACCTCTAAAACAGACAGACAAACATACAAAGACTCTGTGGTCCTGAACACTGCCTGTGGGTCATCCTGGCCCAAGGGCAGCCAGTCTGCAAGTGAGGCCCCTAGAAGGTGAACTCTGGTCCTGGCACTGAGCAGCTTGCATATTCATTTATGGAAAGTTCCTTGGTACCTCCTGCAAAATATCCAGAGAGCTGAGCCGAGTGTTTCACCAGTTCTAGGACTTGCAAAATGGGTGTCTTGAATTATTGTCATGAGTAGACAGCTGGGGTCTGCCAACACATGCTGGGTGAGCCCTCCCTCCGTGGAGGGCTATCTCCCTCCCCACCTGCCACCCTAACCTGGGGCCTGGAGCCACCCTTGTGGAGGGCCTTCCCAGGCCCCAGCTTCCCAATGAGATCACAGACTCCTGGAAGGGAGTTTCCTGCCATGAGGACAAAGGTAAGACAAGGGGAATTTTTGTACCTTGGCCTCATATTCAACCCACTCATTCACCAGATCAAATAAAAAATGCTTCTGATTGCCAGGAACCAAACCAAACCCTAAATGCCCAAGGAAAAGAGTTTGCTCTGGAAGATCATCCATACAGTAACAAGGAGATCAAACCGCCCCACTTGAAAGGAAATCAACCCTAAATATTCATTGGAAGGACCGACACTGAAGCTCCAATACTTCAGCCACGTGATGCGAAGAACTGACTCATTGGAAAAGACCCTGATGCTGGGAAAGATTGAAGGCAGGAGAAGAAGGGGGTGACAGAGGATGAGATGGTTGGATGGCATCACTGACTCAATGGACATGAGTTTGAGCAAGCTCTGGGAGTTGGTGATGGACAGGGAAGCCTGGTGTGTTTCAGTCCATGGGGTCGCAAAGAGTTGGACATGACTGAGCAACTGAACTGAACATCTACAAAATGGCAAAAGCTGTCATTAGCCGAGCACTTACTATGTACTAAGCACCATGCCATGTGTTTCATGTGCAGTCTGTAATTCCTCAGAACAACCCTAAGATGTAACTGCTCTTTTTTAAAAATTTATTTTATTTATTTACTTTTGGTTGCGCTGGGTCTTTGTTGCTGTGCATGGGCTTTCTTTAGTCGTGGCAAGCAGCGGTTACTCTCTAGTTGTGGTGCCCAGGTTTCTCATTGTGTGGCTTCTCTTGTTGTGGACCAGGGGTTCTAGGCACTTAGGCTTCAGTAGCTGCAGCTCGCAGGCTCTAGAGCTCGGGCTCAGTAGTTGTGGCTCGAGGCATGTGGGATCTTCCTGGAGCAGGTATTGAACCTGTGTCCCCAGCATTGGTAGATGGATTCTTATCCACTGTACCACCAAAGAAGTCTATAAGTGCTTTTCTTAAGCCCATTTTATAGATGGGGAAACTGAGGTATGGACAGGTGATGTGACCAAAATCACACAGCTGGTAAGATGTAGGGCTAGGGATTCCAGGGCTAGGGACCTGGACAAAGGGTCCCTCTCCCATATCTTTCCATAATCAGGACCCCAGAGAAGGTGGGCTCTTACCCACTATCCTGGGCCGTCACCAAGGTTAATTCCTCAGGGAAATTTTCTTAAACACAGGTTCTGTCAAAAAGGGGCTTCCCTGGTGGCTCAGACAGTAAAGAATTCGCCTGCAGTGCAGGAGACCCAGGTTCGATCCCTGGGTTGGGAAGATCCTCTGGAGAAGGAAATGGCTACCCATTCCAATATTCTTTCCTGGGAAATCTCATGGACAGAAGAGCCTGGCGGGCTATGGTCCATCGGGTCGCAAAGAGTCGGACACAACTTAGTGACTAAACGACAACGACATTTCTAGCCAATATGTGAGAACAAAAAGTTGTAACGACTTGAGGGTTGGGCCTGAAACAAAATCCTATTGTTTCCAGCTGTGATTGTCTATTTAGAAAAACCAAAATAAACTACAGGTAAATATTTAAACTAAAAAAAGAGGTAGAGGGCTTCCTTGGTGGTCCAGTGGTTAAGAATCTGCCTGCCAATTCAGGGGACAAGGGTTCGATCCCTGGTCCAGGAAGATCCTACTTGCCATGGAGCAACTAAGCCCGTGTGCCACAAGTACTGAAGCCCACGCTCCTAGAGCCCATGCTCCGCAACAAGAGGAGCCACAGCGATGAGAAGCCCTTGCACAGAAATGAAGAGCAGCCTCTGCTTATTGCAACTAGAGGAAAGCAGCAACGAAGACCCAGAGCAACCAAACTATACACTAATTAATTTTTTTAAAAACTTATTAAAGAAAAGATAAGGTAGATTGATGGATGGAGAGAGGGAAGGACAGGAGACCAGAGCTGCAATAAGATAAATTTCATTGTAGAATCTCAGAGGCAGATGCATGGGACCCACTGGACAATTCTTTCAAAAGTACAGAGAAGGGGGATAATTCTAGGTTCCAGGGCCACCCCACAGCCTTCCTATGTCAGAATCTTGGGGAACAGGACCCCAGAATGACTCTGAAGCTCAGCCAACATCCAGCCCCCTCCCAGTGACAAGCATGTTTCCTATGCCTTCATCACAGAATATCACCAGAAGGCCACTGGACAGACTGTCGCTTCTTGGTCTCTGGAGCGCCTTTTCCATGATTCCACGCCAGAGCATGGTGTTCTTCTTGCTACAGGCCCCAGCCATGGAAGCCACAGTGCAGCCAGCTCTGGGGTGGGCTCAGAGATCAGGAGGAAGAAGCAGAGTGTCATGCCTTCATGCATGATGGCCAGCAGTCCCGGGACCCTTGCACCAATGGTGATGCCTGTTCTCCACTACACACTCAAGGTGGCTGGCCTTTTTGCAGCTTCTTGGAGGAGCCCTGAAGCACTGCCCACATTTTGATTTGGTGGTTTTTTTTTTTTTTTTTGCTTCTTGTTTTTATTTTTTGGCCTCACTGTGCAGCAAGTGGGTCTTAGTTTCGCGACCAGGGATTGAATCTGTGCCCCCTGCAGTGGAAGTGAAAGTTGCTTAGTCATGTCTGACTGTTTGCCACTCCATGGACTGTGCATGGAATTCTCTAGGCCAGAATACTGGAGTGGGTACCCTTTCCCTTCTCCAGGGGATCATCCCAACCCAGGGATCGAACCCAGGTCTCCTGCATTGCAGGTGGATTTTTTACCAGCTGAGCCACAAGGGAAGTCCAAGAATACTGGAGTGGGTAGCCTATCCCTTCTCCAGCGGATCTTCCCGACCCAGGAATCCAACCGGGGTCTCCTGCATTGCAGGCAGATTCTTTACCAACTGAGCTACCAGGGAAGCTATCCTGCAGTGGAAGGGGAATCTTAACCACTGGATCATCAGGGAAGTCCTTCATAACCCACATTTTAGAAGTAAGATCCATACTTCCAGGCTAATGATAAGAGCAACTGCTCCTGCCATGACCAGTAGAAGCTAGGCATGGTGCCAGCTGCTATATCTATATCAGCTCATTTCATCCACAAACCTCTGCCAGGGACCTAACTCCACCTCCACTTTACAGAGGAGGAAACAAAAAAGAAATGAAAGCAATCAAACCCATGTGGCACTGACACAGGAGAGGCAAATACATCAGTGGAATGGAACTGAGGGTCCAGACATAAACTCATATGTCAAGGGCTAGTTGTTTTTTGATAAGGGTAGACAAGACCAGTCAGTGAGGAAAAAACAGTCTGTTGGATGAATGATTCTGAAACAACATGCAAAAGATGAAAGTTGTGGACCCCTGTGTGCGTCTAAATCACTTCAGTTGTGTCTGACTCTTTGCGACCCTGTGGACTGTAGCCTGCCAGGCTCCTCTGTCCATGGGATTCTCCAGGTAAGAATACCCAATGGAGTGGGTTGCCATGTGCCCTTTTTCAGAGAATCTTCCCAACTCAGGGATTGAACCTGCGTCTTTTATGTCTCCTGCATTAACAGGCAGGTTTTCTAACACTACAGCCACCTGGGGAGCCCATTGGACTCCCCTCTACCTCATACCACATACAACATGGATCAAAGACATATAGATGATTTTGTATATGGCAATGAATTCTTGGAAATGACATCAAAAACACAAGCAACAAAAGCAAAAAAAACAAATTGGACTTCATCAAAATGAAAAATGTTGGCACGACAAAGGACAGTATAAACAAAGAAAAAACAATCTACAGAATGGGAGGAAATATTTATAAATCATAAATCTGATGAAAGTCCAGTATCCAGAATACATTAAAGAATATTTGCAACTCAGTAACAAAAAGGCGACTCGATTTAAAAATGGCCAAAGGACTTGAAAAGAATTTTCTCCAAAGAAGGTATACAAATGGCTGGTAAGCACATGAATAGATAGATGCTCAATGTCATGAGTTATTAGGGGAATGAAAAAAAGCACTGTCAGTATTCTTGCCTGGAGAATGCCACAGACAGAGGAGCATGGCGGACTATGGTCCATAAGGTTGCAAAGAGTCAGACACGACTGACATGACTGAGCACGCACTCATGCTGACTGACTCCAAAGAGCTGACCATCCCGGGTCTACTTCTTACTCCTCCGACATGAGCCCACACCCTCTAAGGACCTCTATAGGCCAGTCCAGGTTGCTAAAGCAGAATCAGATCTCCTGGCTGAGGCGTGAGAGATGGGACTGGCCAAAAGTGGGGCTGGGAGATGAGTTGGTCTCTGTGAAATCTGAACACCTGAACAACATCCATTAAACAGTTTCTGAGCTTCAGTTTCCCCTTCTGGGAAATTAAGGAGCTAGATCATCCTAACTCACAGCTCCCCTGCCGACAGGACCTCTGTCATCGGCAGCCCAACTTGATAATGACCTCCCCAGGACGTCAACCTCTGGCCTCAGAAAGGAAATCCTCTGGTCCAAGGCAAGGAGATCCTCACACCTCGCCTCTCATGACAACCCTGGCTGGTAACCCCCCCCACTGCAGGTGAAAACATGAACGACCCTTCCCCCTTAAGAGCTAGAGGTAACAGTTATTGAACATTTGCTTTATGCCTTACATATGTCATCTCGCTTCATCCTCACGAGGCAGCAGTGTTATTACACCCATTTTACAGATGTAGGAAACTGAGGCCCAGTGCGGTTTAACTTATTCAAGGTCAAATGGAGAAAAGTCATGCACACTCACCTTACAACCCAGTGTTTCCATTCTTGAGTGTCTAGACCAGAGAAATGAAAACTTGGGTGCACACAAAAATACAGATGTTGATGACAGTCTATTCATTATCACCCAAAGCTAAAGACAACCCAGATGTCATTCAACAGGTGAATGGGGAAGCAAAGTGCAGTACACAGACACCACGAAATACTACTCGGCCATAACCAGGAATGGACAACTGAGACACACAGCAACCTGGACAAATCTGAAATCCATTACGTTGGGCAAAGGAAGTCAGACTCAAAAGTTGACATACTGAAGTTGACATACTGGGGCTTCCCTAGCCGTCCAGTAGTTAAGAATCCACCTTCCAATGCAGGGGACATGGGTTTGATCCCTAATCCGGGAATATTCCACATGCCACGGGGCAACTCGACCCGTGAACCACAACTACTGAGTCCACCCTCCCTAGAGCCCAGGCTCTGCAACAAGAGAAGCCACCACAATGAGAAGCCCTCACACCACAGTGTAGAGTAGCCCCCACTCACCGCAACTAGAGAAAGCCTGAACACAGCGCTAAAGATCCAGTGCAGCCAAAAATAAACAAATTAATTAATCAATTAATTATTTAAAAAATGAGCTCGCTCTAAAAAAAAATGTTGACACACTGGAGCTTCCCTGGTAGTCCAGCGGTTAAGAATCTGCCGACCTCTGCAGGGGCTTGGGTTCTATCTCTGGTCCGGAAAGATTCCACATGCCATGTGGCAACTAGGTCCATGTGCTGCAGCTACTGAGCCCATGTGCCTAGAGCCTATGCTCTGCAACAAGAGAAGCCCAAGCACCACAATGAAAAGTAGTCTCTGCTCACTGCAACTGTGGGCAGCAAGCCTGTGGTCAGCAACCAAGACCCAGCAAAGCCAAAAATAAACAATATTAATTAATTTAAAAAAATATGAGCTCGCTTTTAAACAGTTGACATATTGTATAAGATTTCATTTATATGACATTCTCCAAAGGCTAAAACTATAGGGACAGAAAACAAATGATGAATGGTTGCCAGGGGCTGAGGGAGATGGAGGGGATGACTACAAAGGGGCATCAGGAGAGAACTTTTGGGGTACTGGGATTATTTTGTGTGCTGGTTGTGGTGGTAGTTATACCACACAGTCTCTACCTGTGTTAAAACTCCCAGCACTGGACATCCCTGGTGGTCCAGTGGTTGAGAGTTTGCCTGCCAATGCAGGGGACACGCGTTCGATCCCTGGTCTGGGAAGATCCCACCTGCTGCAGGGCAGGTGCCATGACTACGGAGCCTAATCTCTCTAGAGCCCATGCTGTGCAACAAGAGAAGCCTGTGCACAGCGATGAAGACCCTGCTAAGTCAAAATATAAATCAATTACATTTTTTAAAAATTCACAGAGCTGGTAACGATAACCCTATATGCGAGACAGAATAAGAGACACAGATGCATGGAACAATTTTATGGACTCTGAGGGAGAAGGTGAGGGTGGGACATTCTGGGAGAATAGCATTGAAACATGTATATTATCATATGTGAAACAGAACACCATTCCATGTTCGATGCATGTGACAAGGGCTCAGGGCCGGGGCAATGGGATGATCCAGAAGGATGGGATGGGGAGGGAGGTGGGTGGGGGGTCCAGGAAGGGGAACACATGTAAACCCATGGCTGATTCATGTCAATGTATGGCAAAAACTATTACAATATTGTAAAGTAATTAGCCCCCAACTAAAATAAATAAATTTATAAAAAAAAAAAAAAGAAAAAAAAAATTCACAGAGCTGTTCATGCACACACACACACACACACACTCAGAGCAGCCCCAGGGTAGGTAACTACATGATACTGACAACAGGTTGCCTACTGTCACTGGCCATGGCCCAAGTGGGAAACACCATTTCTTCTCCAAGGGACTAAGCGTAGGAAACTCAGGAAAGTTCAGAAGTATGCAAATGAATGCTTAAGGAGATGGCAGTGGGGTGGCTGCTAATGGGTAGAGTGTCTCCTTTGGAGCTGCTGAAAATGTTTTGGAACAGATGAAAGTGGTGATTGTACAATATTGTGAAAGTACTAAATACATCAGAAAACTAAGATCATGGCATCCGGTCCCATCATTTCGTGGCAGATAGATGGGGAAACAGTGGAAACAGTGTCAGACTTTATTTTTCTGGGCTCCAAAATCACTGCAGATGGTGACTGCAGCCATGAAATTAAAAGACCCTTACTCCTTGGAAGGAAAGTTATGACCAACCTAGATAGCGTATTTAAAAGCAGAGACATTACTTTGCCAACAAAGGTCCGTCTAGTCAAGGCTATGGTTTTTCCAGTGGTCATGTATGGATGTGAGAGTTGGACTATTAAGAAAGCTGAGCGCCGAAGAATTGGTGCTTTTAAACTGTGGTGTTGGAGAAGACTCTTGAGAGTCCCTTGGACTACAAGGAGATCCAACCAGTCCAACCTAAAGGAGATCAGTCCTGGGTGTTCATTGGACGGACTGATGTTGAAGTTGAAACTCCAATACTTTGGCCACCTCATGCGAAGAGTTGACTCATTGGAAAAGACCCTGTTGCTGGGAAGGATTGGGGGCAGGAGGAGAAGGGGACGACAGAGGATGAGATGGCTGGATGGCATCACCGACTCGATGGACATGGGTTTGGGTAGACTCCGGGAGTTGGTGATGGACAGGAAGTCCAGGGATAACCATTACCTAAATCTATCCCAAAGAAACCAGGCCTCAGAGAGGTTAAGTAACTTGCCCAAGGCCACACAGCCAGTAGGAGGCTGACCCTGAGTCAGTCTGCCTTCAAAGCTTGAGTCCTTTCCATGGGCAGATGTGATTAAATGAGTTAAATATTACCCCCAAAAGCGACTGGTTATTACCTAGAAGCTCTAGCTGACCTTGTCTCCTTTGCAGAGGACGACCTCTGATCAGTATACGCGTGACTTCAGAGAACATATTTTTCAAACAGAAACTAGGGACACAGAGTCCAGGCCAGGATCCCTTCCCCTCTGAATGGTGTGACCTGATTTACATGAAAAGTCTTCCAGGGTTGTAAACAAGAAACCTGGGCCAATATATTGTACTGTAATGAATTCCTTTCCCAAAAGGATCACAATTCTGTGAAAGTGGAACTATTCTAGAAAATAGAGGCTGAGTGTCACCATGCACATTTGCACAGAAAGAAAAAAAAAACACACACACACTTCAAAACTTCTGAGCAAGGCAGGGAAAAGGAATGCTTTATTTCGTGGAGTAGAAAGGAAAACTGGGGTATGTGAGATGTTGAAATGCCCCTCCCCACAAGGGTAGCAGGTGTCTCTTTCTGGTGGGTTTCAGGAGGGCTTAGGCTGGGAGGCAGAGAGATGGACGTGATGACTGCCCGCCTAAACCTCAAAAGCGGTTTCTCCAAAGTGGAATGCCCCGAGTGCCTGAAAGAGTTGTTTCTCAACTGTCTTGAGACTGAGGTTTGGGAGGAGGGGCACGACCCGCCTGACAGGGTCACTGAGGCAGCCCCAAACCTCAGCCTTGCAAAATAGCAGCACTCTTGAGTGAACCCAGCTGGAGACAAAGGAAGTGTGAGTCAACTCCCAAAGTTTCTTTTAAAAAGGCTGTATTAGGGTGCTGGAGCCACTGGGCTTGGAGACACTGGGCTCAGAGCCACTGGGCCCTGGGGGCCAAGCCCCAGGCCATCCTCAGGGACCTGTGGGCAGAGGGCCGGCTGCACAGGGGCTGGGCAGTGTCAGTCCAGGAGCTTGTAGGACAGCCCTTCCTTTCAGGGAGCCCTTGGATGAGGGAGAAGAACTCCAGCTGTGTGTAAGCATTACCTCTGAGCCACACCTCCCTGCCAAGGGGTCTGAATTGCCCCCATTTTACAGAGCGACAGACTGAGTCTGATCTCTTTACTCATTTCTCCATTCAACAAGCATTCACCAAATGCCCTGCAATATGCCAGGCAGTGGGATGCAGGAGTAAACAAAAACTGATTTCATGAACTTTAGAGCTTCATTAAGGATGAGGAGACAGAGGCTGTTTTGGGTGATGTGTATGCAGGGGCCATGGAGAGGCTCTTTATTTGGAAGTGATGTGAGAGTTGGACTACAAAAAAGGCTGAGTGCAGAAGAATTGATGCTTCCAAATTGTGGTGCTAGAGAAGACTCTTGAGAGTCCCTTGGACTGCAAGGAGATCCAACCAGTCAACCCTAAAGGAAATCAACCCTGAATATTCATTGGAAGGACTGATGCTGAAGCTCCAATCCTTTGGCCACCTGATGCGAAGACCTGACTCATTAGAAAAGACCCTGATGCTGGTAAAGACTGAAGGTGGGAGGAGAAGGGGACGACAAAGGATGAGATGGTTGGACGGCATCACTGACTCAATGCATATGAGTTTGAGCAAACTCAGAGCGATAGCGATGGACAGGGAAGCCTGGAGTGCTGCAGTCCATCAGGTCACAAAGAGTTAGACACGACTTAGTGACTGAACAATAACAACAACTGCAGTTGTCTGAGACCAGAAAGATGAGAAAGAACCAGTGATTCAGGGAAGGGCACTCCTGGCAGAGGGAAGGGCAGGTGTAAAGGCCCTGAGGTGGGAATGACCCGAAGTGAGAGGAACAGCGAGGCCAGCACGGGAGGGTGATGAAGGCAAGGAGTGGGCAGAGGCTCGGGCAGACCAGCCAGGAGGCTGCAGCTGCAGTGACAGGAGATGCTGAGGTTTGAGCAGGAGGTACAAAGAGACAGTGGGTGTGGCTAGTTTCAGCTCAACCCCCTGATGGCCCGATAAGTGGTGGCAGAGAGGAGTTGAGGATGATGCCCTGGTTTGGAGACTGAGCAACTGGCTGACTGAGACAAGGGCGAAGTGAACAAGTCACCCAGCCAGGAACTGACTATCCGCCCTTCCCCAGTGACTCCCTTCACCCAGTCAGCGCCACCCCTCCCCTCCACCCCATCCCACACACCCCACCCCCCACCCCGGAAAAGCCCATCATGCTCAGAGCCGGATTCGAGGACCACTGCGCTCCAACTTCCTCTGGTCTCTCCATCCTCATCCTAACCTCACGCTGCTCCCCAAGGCGCTCTTCCCTTGACCCTCATGCTCGCACTCAGTCCCACCGCCTCATCTTTGCTTTCTCCTTTCCTCCAGCCCTTCCTCCTGCCTGAGGGCCCTCCCTTCTCCTGGGGCCCAGTGGATGCCCCATTCTCGCCTCGGAGGCCTCTGAAGGGCTCTCCTGAGTAGCTGCTCTGAAGCCAGCCCCTACTTGACTGGCATTCCCGCGGGGCCACCTCCTAGCGCCTGATCCTGAGCGATTTCCTTAAGGGATCCAATTTCTTCATCTGCAAAATGGGTTGAAAATACAAGTACCCACCATACGGGGGTAGAGGCAGGATTAACAGAACTGTGCACTCATCTGGCCCCTGGAACATAACTAGGGGTAGTCAGTGTTATTTCTGGGTGGAGCAGAAGTGTCATAGGGAAGTCAATCAGTTCAGTCGCTGGGTTGTGTCTGACTCTGCGACCCCATGGACTGCAGCATGCCAGGCTTCCCTGTCCATCCCCAACTCCTGGAGCTTGCTCAAACTCATGTCCATTGAGTCGGTGATGCCATCCAACCATCTCATCCTCTGTCGTCCCCTTCTCCTCCTACCTTCAATCTTTTCCAGCATCAGGGTCTTTTCAAATGAGTCAGCTCTTTGCATCAGGTGGCCAAAGTATTGGAGTTTCAGCTTCAACATCAGTCCTTCCAATGAATATTCAGGACTGATTTCCTTTAGGATGGACTGGTTGGATCTCCTTGCAGTTCAAGGGACTCTCAAGAGTCTTCTCCAACACCACAGTTCAAAAGCATCAATTCTTCGGTGCTCAGCTTTCTTAATAGTCCAACTCTCACATCCACACATGACTACTGGAAAAACCATAGCTTTGACTAAACAGACCTTTGTCGGCAACGTAATGTCTCTGCTTTTTAATATGCTGTCTAGGTTGGTCATAGCTTTTCTTCCAAGGAGCAAGCATCTTTTAATTTCATGGCTGCAGTCATCATCTGCAGTGATTTTGGAGCAACACAAAATAAAGTCTGTCACTGTTTTCATTGCTTCCCCATCTATTTGCCATGAAGTGATGGGACTGGATGCCATGATCTTAGTTTTCTAAATGCTGAGTTTTAGGGAAGTAACCACTTTTTAGTAGGGAAGTAGGTGCTCTTTAATCCCCTTTATGCTCACTAGGGGAAGCATGTGTGGGTGCAGAAGAGCCAAGCGCCCATGAGAACTGTCCCACTCATGGCTCAGTCTCAAAGGTCTCACCGATGGATGCATGAGTGATTGCATGCTCCCCTGCACGGAAGACTTACTACCGCCCTTTTGCAGGAGAGGAAACTGAGACCAAGGGCCATGCCTAGGTCTTTCTTCCTTTCTTCCTTTTTCCTCCCTCCCTCCCTCTCTCTTTCTTCCTTTCGATTCATAAGGCCTTAGTTGCGACATGCAGGATCTTTAGGTATGGCATGAGGAATCTAGTTCCCCAATCAGGGATTGAACTTGGCCCCCTGCATTGGGAACACGGAGTCTTAGCCACTGAATCACCATGGAAGTCCTGACAGGTGTATTTCTTCACTAGTCTTTCTCTCTGGCCAATTGGGCCTGAGTGACCCCCACAATGGGTCCCTAAGATGCACCCTCATTTCCTGAGGCAGCCATGCCCTCGCCACCCCGGGGTGTGTGTGACTTCCCTTGGGCTCTTACAGTTGGCTTCATGAACACAGATGCCACACCCGGCGAGGCCTGCAGCTGGCAGTGTGGACAGATGTCCTACCCTCATTTACATCCCCTCCGCCTGCTGCAGCCAGAGGAACAAGCATAGGAAGCCACAGATCAGACCAAGTTGAGGCCTCGGTGTCCACCACCACTGATGCACGGTGTCTGCTGGAAACCAGACCAGAAGGTTTACAGGAATCGGAGCCTCTGAGCAGCACTGAATGTGAAAGCAAAACTCATAGACATAGACACACACACACACACAGGGAGGGACATACATGTGTGTGCACATATATGTGTGTGTGTGCACCTCTCCCATACAGGCACATGCACAGTTGGTCACAGGCTCCTCTCCCTACAAACCACCACCGATCCAAGCGGTCAATCCAAGTGGGTCACCAGCCCCACTCACCAAGAAGCACCCCCTCCTCTAGCCATCATCACTGCTCAGAAGCGGAGGAGACCAGGGCTGCCCTCCTGGCTCTGTCTCTGCTAGCTTGGCGCCTTCCACAAAGGGTTTACCCTTTTTGGACCTCAGTCTCCCTCATCACTAAAGCTGAGATCATTGCAATCATAACAAGAACCCTCGTTCTGGAGAGGGGTCGCGTGGCCAGCCAAGCAGGCAGTGGGTGCTCGGTAAGAGCTCATTAAAGGAATGAGAACAACACTGGTGGTAGATGAGGGCGGGCCAGCCGTGTTTACAGGAGGAGCCTTGTGATCAAGCCCCAGCAACCCCAGGAGGCCAGAGGGCTCTCATGTCACAGAAGAGGACACTGAGGCCCTGGGGGTGACACTGTCTTGTCCGAGTCACCAAGGTCAGCAGCGGAGACCACATCTCCTGACCCCAGCCTCGTATGTCTGCAGGCAGGCAGGTCTTAGGAACAAATCCACTGGGGCCCGCCCAGCGCAGTCCCAGGGAGGCTCCACGGCCCACCACACTCCCCACAGGTCCCCAAGGGGTCCCTGGGCAGCTGGAGTCAGAGGCCAGTGAGCCGGGGACCTGGCAGGTGCACCGTGGGGGCTGAAAAGAGGACAGAGGGGCCCAGAGAGGGGAGGGGACTTGCCCAGGGTCACTCAGCATATCCGTTTCCTAGGGCTACTTTAACAAATGGACTTAATGGCTTAAAACCATAGAAATGGATTCTCTTTCGGTTCTGGAGACCGGAAGTCTCTGAAATCAAGGTGGCTGCATGATTCCAGTCTCTGCCCCTATCTTCACATGGCCCCTGCCCCCCTCAACGCTTTCCCCCCATCCCCATGTCTGTGTGAATTAAATCTCCCTCTGCCTTTCTCTTATAAGGACACCATTCACTGGATTTAGGGACCACCCTACATCCAGGAACTGAAACTGAAGTCGCTCAGTCATGTCCAGCTCCCTGCGACCCCATGTAGCCCGCCAGGCTCCTCTGTCCATGAGATTTCCCAGGCAAGAATACTGGAGTGGGTTGCCATTTCCTTCTCCACCCTACATCCAGGGATGGTCTCATTTTCAGATCCTTAATTAATTATATCTGCGAAGACATTAAAAAATTTTTTCTTATGTATTTATTTTTTCTCTTTTTTATTTAGTGATGAGTCTTAGTTTCGAGGCCCTGGCTTAGCTGCTCCTCGGCATGTGGGATCTTAGTTCTCCAAACAGGGATCAAACCTGTGTCCCCTGCATTGCAAGGCAGATTCTTAACCACTGGACCACCGGGGAAGCCCCCTGCTTTTTTTCCCTCAAATAAGGGCACATTCACAGGTTCTGGGGTTTAGGACACAGATCTATCTTTTGAGGGGCCACTATTTAAACCCCTACACCCGATAAGCCCGGGTCAGTACCAGGCTGAGCCCTCCCCATGTTCCAGCCCTGATTTTTACATTCTCGATCTGGGAGTCTCGGAATTCTAGTAAGCTCCAAAAAAAGCAATACCCATTCCATTGTCTTCTGGTCTCTGCCTGTGGTCCCCGGAGATCCAGGGACAGGCAGGGAAGCTCCAAAACTCAGCCAGGCATGTTCCAGGAACAGTGAATCCTTGTCAACCAGCTGCTGGCCTCTGCAGACAGAAAGGGAGCAGGGACCACTAGGAGGGGGTGCTGGGGCGAGTTTGGCTCCCCAGCCCAGAGGAGGGATGGGGGAGTGGCCAAACCTCAGAGGAGCAGATGACCTGACCATGCGGGCCCCAGGTGGGTGGTTGTTGAGCACTTACTGTGTGTTGAGAGTTTTAAGGGCTCACATTTGTTTAAAAAATACATTCAGCTTAATTATTTTAAAAAATAATCGATCATTTTACGTATTTATTTGGCTGCGCTGGGTCTCAGTTGCTCCATGAGGGATCTTTGATCTTTGTTGCAGTATTCGAACTCTTGGTTGTGGCATGTGGGATCCAGCTCTCTGCCCAGGGATTGAACCTGGGCCCCTTTCAATAGGAGCACAGAGTCTGAGCCACTGGACCACCAGGGAAGTCCCCTAAGGGCTCCAGCTTCATTTGCACATTTCATCGTCACACATGACCCCATGAGGTCAGTTTTTACAGGCAAGAACACCAAGGCACAGAAGTGTTCCAGGGTCACACAGCAGGTCAGTGTGGCATTTTGACCTCCCATACTGGTTGGTTCCAGAACCACACTTGGTACCACTCAAATCTATGGTCTTGGGAGACCAGAAACTCAGTGAAAAAATAAAGAATAGAGTGAGGCAGAGAGGCAGAACACAGCTAGGGCAGCCAAGGGCTGGTGGGCAGAAGGCCCTAGGGAGGGGGGACCCTCCCCCCACCCTGCAGACTCACCCCCCTCCGGGGCCTCACTTAGCTAAGGAGGGCGTGTCTGGTCCCTTCCGGAAGGCGGCACTGCAGTTATCAGACGGCTTAACTGTGCTTTGCCTTCGCAGCAATACATAATCCCACTTCTTGGAAACTCTCTGAAGGAAATTCTCCCCTTCCTCCTCCTGGGGGCTAAGCTACTAAGAGGGTGGCTTTGTCTCCCAGCCCAGGGACCACACGCATTTCCTGAGAAAGGCAAGGCTGCTGGTGTGAGGCGTTCCCCTCCCCACAGCACCTGGGGGGAAGGGTGGATAGGAGGGGGTGGTGAGTGAGGTACCTGGGGGGTATGGAAGCTGGAGGGCAGAGGGGCACTGTGGGTGGCCAGGGCCAGGCAGGGCTTCATTAACTGTTCTGAGTTCCTCTTGAGACCATTCTAGGGCTGGATTTTTTTTTTTTTCTGAATGTTATTTAACGCCGTTTAATTCCCTGTCCTGGCAGCACCCAAAATCATGTGTATGTGTGTGAGTGAGTGTATGTGTAAGAGAGAGATCTTTTTCATCGAGGTATACGGTGGCTCAGGGTTAAAGAATCTGCCTGTGGTGCGGGAGACACGGGTTCGATTCCTGGGTCAGGAACATCCCCTGGAGAAAGACATGGCAACCCACTCCAGTATTCTTGCCTGGGAAAGCCCACGGACAGAGGGGCCCGGCGGGCTGCCACAGAATTGGACACAACTTAGCAACTAAACAACAAAATGAAAAAATCTACAACCTACATAAAGTGTACGGCTTGAAGTTTTACTCCTATGTGCACACACGTAAGCCATGACCCAGATCAAGAGTCGAGCCCTGGGTCCTCTAAGCGTGCTCCTTAGGCCAGCAGCACCAACCTCTCCAGGGAGCTCTTGGGATGCAGAGCTGCAGCACCCAGCAACATCTCATGGGTCAGAATCTGCTTCCACTGAACAAAACCCCAGGGGATCATGTCCCACCCCCGGAAGCAGGCTCAGCAGGGCCTGAACCCATGCTCTCACTAGGCACAGCATCTCACAACGGCCCAGGGAGCCTTTCTAACTGCCCCCACCCTGAACCACTAAGGAGGAAAAGGGGTCACAGAGCAGGTGACTGATGGGTGCAGGGCGCCAGTTGCCCCCAGTCAGACCTTTTGCCCTGGACACTGCTACTTTGTGCCTCAACTTACCCATCTGCAAATAGGCATAAAGATCTCTGCCCAACCGTCTCCCACAGCAGTGGGAACCCTTGTAACACTGGGGACTTGTGCCCACCTGGCACCTTCTCAGGCATGTCTGTGCACAGCCTCACTTAAGCGAACAAGCTTTGCCGTTGTTGTTCAGTCACT
This sequence comes from Giraffa tippelskirchi, assembly GCF_054371585.1. Taxonomy (NCBI): domain Eukaryota; kingdom Metazoa; phylum Chordata; class Mammalia; order Artiodactyla; family Giraffidae; genus Giraffa; species Giraffa tippelskirchi. The sequence continues at coordinate 31,416,420 of NC_137287.1, forward strand.
CTTCGACCCCATGGACGGCAGCACGCCAGGCTCCTCTGTCCCTCAATATCTCCCAGAGTTTGCTCAAACTCATGTCCATTGAGTCAGTGACGCTATCCAACCATCTCATCTCTTTTGCCCCCTTTTCCACCTGCCTTCGATCTTTCCCAGCATCAGGATCTTTTCCAATGAGTTGGCTCTTCACATCATGTGGCTAAAGTATTGGAACTTCAGCTTCAGCATCAGTCCTTCCACCAAATATTCAGGGTTGATTTCCTTTAGGATTAATTGGTTAGAAGGAAATAAAAAGAACTTTTTCAGGGGTGGGGCACACCACGGGGCATTCAAAATCTTAGTTCCCTGACCAGGGATTGAACCCACGCCACCTGCACTGGGAGAGGGGAATCTTAACTAATGGACATACCCACATATCACTATGAGTATATCATATCAATAATGAGCCATGTTACAGGGGAGAAAACCAAGGCTTGGAGAGGTTAGACAACTTTCCCGAGACAGCAATCAAGCGGTGCAGCCAAGATCTGAACCCATTCTGTCTGAATCCAGAGCCCCACCTGATTTTATCCTGAGTCTCTCACACAGGGAACAACAGCAGATGTCCCTCCAGCGGGCTAAACAAAGAAAACATCTTTCTTCCTTCCGGAAAAAGCAAAAACAAGCCGAGAAAGCCAATCACAATAATAATGCATGCACGTGATGTAAAGAAAAATTCCAAACAGCCAAAGGCTGTTGGGGAGAAAGTCAGCTTCCCTCCCACGCCATCCCCAGCCTCCCCCTGTCCTCCCGGAGGCAGTCCCCATGATCAATTTCTTGTGGCCCTTTTCAAAGATGCTCTGTATGGACCAGTACATGGAAATCTGTACTGTATTTCCTCATGTGTACAAATGGGAGCTTATACTCAAATATATGTGTGTGTGTGTGCTTAGTTGCTCAGTCGTGTCCAACTCTTTGCGACCCTTTGGACTGTAGCCCGCCAGGCTCCTCTGTCCATGGGATTTTTCGGGCAAGAATACTGGAGTGGGTTGCCACTTCCTTCTCCAGGAGATCTTCCCAACCCAGAGATCAAACCTGTGTCTCCTGCATGTGTGCATGTGTGTGTGTGTGTGTTCAGAGCTATGATTTTTACAGTAGTCATGTATGGATCTTATGTACATGACTACATGTATTGATATGTATGGGAGAAACATCAGTAACCTCAGATATGCAAATGACACCACCCTTATGGCAGAAAGTGAAGAACTAAAGAGCCTCTTGATGAAAGAGAAAGAGGAAAGTGAAAAACTTGGCTTTAAACTCAACATTCAAAAAAAACCCCCTCAACCTTCAGAAAACTAAGACCATGGCATCCAGTCCCATCACTTCATGGCAGATAGATGGGGAAACAATGGAAACAGTGACAGACCTTATTTTGAGGGGGCTCCAAAATCACTGTAGATGGTGACCACAGCCATAAAATTAAAAGACGCTTGCTCCTTAGAAGAAAAGCTATGACCAAGCTAGACAGCATATTAAAAAGCAGAGACATTACATTACTTTGCCAACAAAAGTCTGTCTAGTCAAAGCTATAGTTTTTCCAATAGTCATGTATCGATGTGAGAGTTGGAATATAAAGAAAGCTGAGCGCCGAAGAATTGATGCTTTTGAACTGTGGTGTTGGAAAAGACTCTTCAGAGTCCCTGGGACAACAAGGAGATCAAACCAGTCCACCCTAAAGGAAATCAGTCCTGAATGTTCATTGGAAGGACTGATGTTGAAGCTGAAATGCCAATCCTTTGACAAACTGATGCGAAGAACTGACTCCTTGGCAAAGACCCTGATGCTGGGAAAGATTGAGGGCAGGAGGAGAAGGGGACAACAGAGGATGAGATGGTTGGGTGGCATCACTGACTCAATGGACATGAGTTTGAGCAAGCTCCAGGAGTTGGGGATGGACAGGGAAGCCTGGCATGCTGCAGTCCATGGGGTCACAAAGAGTTGGACAGAACTGAGTGACTGAACTGAACTGGTGTATGGATCTGAGAGTTGGACCATAAAGAAGGCTGAACGCTGAAGAATCGATGCTTTTGAATTGTGGTGCTGGATAAGACTCTTGAGAGTCTCTTGGAGAGCAAGAAGATCAAACCAGTCAATTCCAAAGGAAATCAATCCTGATATTCATTGGAAGGACTGAAGCTGAAGCTCCAATATTTTGGCCACCTGATGCAAAGAGCCGATTCATGGGAAAAGACCCTGATGCTGGGAAAGATTGAGGGCAGGAGGAGAAGGGGATGACAGAGGATGAGATGGTTGGATGGCATCACTGACTCAATGGACATGGGTTTGAGCAAACTCTGGGAGATAGTGGAGTACAGAGCAGCCTGGCGTGCTGCAGTCCATGGGGTGGCAGAGTCGGACACGACTGAGCGCCTGATACATCCAGACCTGCCTCTTGCTTTTATCGCCCTGCACTTGGTCTCCCTATCAGCATATAAAACCCGGGTTATGGTGTGGCTGTGTGGTAATCCACTTGGCCACCACCAGACTGCCGGGCACTCAGTTGCCTCCAGTCTCTTATGACCACAGCATGGCTGTGCCAAGGCTGCTTGCACTTCTTTCGAGCGTCTATGAGCATTTCTGTACGATGCCACCCAGAGGCGGAACCGCCCAGCCCTGGGTGTGTGTGATTTCAGCCCTGGCAGATACAAGGGGCATTTCTTATCTGCCAGCCTTGGACAGGGCTCAAGATGCCTGGCGCCTCTGGTGCCCAGATCCTGGGTGGGGGTTGGGGGAGGGGCCCAGGGGAGGGAAGGTATTTTCCAGGAAACTGAAAACAGAACCAGAAGAAGGTGGGAGCAGCTTGTTAGGCGAGAGGGACCTGGCTGTTGCCTTCTCCAGAGATAAGGGTCTGGAGCCTCTCTTTCCCTGATCTCAGGGGACAGTTCTGTCACACGCCCACCCCACTCACAAGTCTCCAAGACTCTCAGACTTGAGCTTCGCCTGGGACCAGGGCCTGGAAGGCCGCAGAAGATTTCCTGTGTGTTCACTTCATTGACAGTCATAGGTACTGATGAGCAAGGCCCCGCTGGCGCCAACCTCCCTTGGGCCAGGCTGAGCCCCATCTTTTACTTTTACAGCTATTTGTTGAGTGCTAGCTAGGCAGCAACATTCACTTCAAGTTCCAATGACCATGTAGATGTTAATTCATTTCATCCTTGAAAACATACTATGAGGTAGGCCTGGTTATTATGCCCATTTTACAGATGAAGAAACTGATGCCTGACAGGCTATGAACTGCATCAAAGTGACACAGCTATTGAGGGGGAGTCCATGTCCTCATCATTAAGCTGTGGGCTGTGGCTCTCATAGGTGGGTGAGCCCCAGCAGCACCCCCAGGGTAGGGTGGCTTATTAAAACACACTGTGCTGGGCCCCACCCTGAGTTCCATAGGTATGAGTTGGTCATCAGGGCCATCAGACCAGGGATCTTTCACCAAAGGTCTCATGTGTACCCGTTTCCACCCCACAGCCTATGGCCTGGGCTTCACTAGTGACCCCGATCCCAAATAAGGAGCCACTCAGGACACACCCACCAGAAGGTGCAACACGAGAAAGAGAGCCCGTGAAGAGGGGGAGCCGCTGCTTGCTGCAGGAATGAAGTTGCTCCAACACCGCAGACAGCTGTTTGGCAGCTTTGACTCAGGCTGGCCACAAGCTCGGCCTATGACCTCGTAAGCCCACCTCTGAGTCGCTGCAAGACTCACACAGACCCAGCTGCGTGTTCACAGACAGACAGACAAGGGTGTTCAGATCAGACTGGGAATGCAGAACTCATGGACCATAGGGCAGATAGAGAAACTGTGGTCTGTTCATACACCGGAATACCATACAGCGATGAGAATAAGTGAAGGTAAGCACACACGTCCACACAGGGAGGAACCTGGACTCAGGGTTCAGACACAGAAGAGGACACACTGCGGGACTGCATGTCCGTGGGACAGGGGGACAGGGGACAGGGGAGGGACTCTGGCGACAGAGTCTGATGACCCCGGGACCCAGGGGAGGGGCGGTATTGGCTGTGCTGGGCTCTTGGGAGCAGCTGGTTCTCTGTCTCAGTCTGGCGGCCACCACACCAAAGTGCACACGAGTACAAGATGCTCGCGGGTGTGTCCTATGTCCCCAGGGCCCAGGGGTCCTGGAGCCCCTGAGATCTCGGCAGCATGCAGTTTCTGGGCAGAGGGTCCTGGTGCTTGGGTAGCTGGGCCTCTCATGTACACAGTTTTCTTAAACCAGAGGGTTTAGTCCTCTCCCATGGAAGCGTGCTAAAATCCACATTCCAGCCCCATTTCTCTACAGCATAGGATGCGGGGGGCGGGGGCTGCATTTTAACAAATCTGCAGGAGAGGCCACAGTCTGTGCGGGGAACTACACAGCACCCACCTTGCCCTCAGCCTCCTCTGCTGCTGGCAGCCCGTGGGCGCTGGGTCCTCCTCTGTGCTTACCTGTCCCAGCTCTGTGGTTCTTGGGCAGGGTGAGAAAGATGTTTTCCTCTTCTAGAAAATTTTAAAATAGCACTTCTGTTAAGATACAACCCACAAACCCTATGCTAACCCTATGCTTCACTCATTTCAAGTGGTTTCTAGGGCATTCACGGAGTTGTACAACCATCACCACAGTCAATTTCAGAATGTTCTCATTGCCCCCAAAAGACACCCTGTACCCATTCATGATCCCTCCCTGCTGCCCCTCCCGTCAGCCCTAGGCAGCCACTAATCTACTTTCTGCCTCTACGGATTCGTATTTAAACGTTTCCTACAAATGGAATCATACAGAATGAGGTCTCGCGTGTCTGGCTCTCTTCATGTGGCGTGTTTTCAAGGTTGCTCCGTGGTGTTGCATGGGTCAGAACTTCACTTTTATCGCCAAACGAGATTCTGTCATATACTAAGGACCTTTTCAAACATACCAATGTGGCCGCCCCACCCCAGACTGATTCAATTAAAGTTAGAGGGTTGGGGACAGGACCAGGTTCCCTTGTGGCTCAGCTGGTAAAGAATCCGCCTGCAATGCGGGAGACCTGGGTTCGATCCCTGGGTTGGGAAGATCCCCTGGAGAAGGGAAAGGCTACCCACTCCAGTATTCTGGCCTGGAGAATTCCATGGACTATATAGTCCGTGGGGTCACAAAGAGTCGGACACGACTGAGTGACTTTTACAGGACAGACTACCTGCTGCCTGGGATGAGAATCCCTGCTATCACTCCTTCAAAATTCCAAACTGTAAGAAAGATAAAACCTTGCTGTGTGTGACAAGGTGGATCACAAATAAGACCCCTTGAGGCACTTATACTAAGTGAAATGCCAGACAGAGAAAGACAAATACTGTATGATTTCACTCATATGCAGAATACAAAAAAACAACAGGGACTTCCCTGGTGGTCCGGTGGCTAAGACTTCACACTCCCAAAGCAGGGGGCCTGGGTTCAATCCCTGGTCAGGGAACTAGATCTCACATGCTGCAACTAAGACCCAGCAGAGCCAAATGAATAGATACAAATAAATATTAAAATAAACAACTGTAAAAAACACACAAAATAAATGAACAAATTAAGCAAGAACAGACAATTAGATACAAAGAACAGACTGATGGCTACCAAAGAGGAAGGGAAGGGGGCAAGGTGGATAGAGAGTCAATTGTGAGAGAGAGAAACTAAATTCTTCATAGTAAGCATACTGTAGTGTATACAGAAGTAGAAATATAATGTTGTAGACATGAAATATGCTATAAGCCAATGTTACCTCAATAAAAAAAATAAGTTAAAAAAAAATAACAAAAGGATTCCGGGTAGGTTGAACGAGCCCCATTTCAGAGACTAGGAAGTCAGGGCTCAGAGAGGGGATTGCATCACCAGCCCAGGGTCCTGAAGACAGAACTGCTGAAGTGGATCTGTTGGTCAATGTTAATGATGCACCAACTGTATGCCTGGTATCATAACCAAATGATTCAGTGACCAAGGCATTCCTTCATGTTATTTAGTGTTCACCCACACAGAAAGCCCAGTCTCTGTTTAACCATGAGTAGAATGGAATGAGTGCCAAAGAATTGATGCTGTTGAACTGGGGTGTTGGAGAAGACTCTTGAGAGTCCCTTGGACTGCAAGGAGATCCAACCAGTCCATTCTAAAGGAGATCAGTCCTGAGTGTTCATTGGAAGGACTGATGTTGAAGCTAAAGCTCCAATACTTTGGCCACCTGATACGAAGAGCTGACTCATTTGAAAAGACCCTGATGCTGGGAGAGATTGAGGGCAGGAGGAGAAGGAGACGACAGAGGATGAGATGGTTGGATGGCATCACTGACTCAATGGACATGAGTTTGGGTAAACTTCAGAAGTTGGTGATGGACAGGGAGGCCTGGTGTGCTGTAGTCCGTGGGGTCACAGAGAGTCAGACACGACTGAGTGACTGAACTGAACTGAACTGAGAATGGAATGGGGCTTCCCAGGTGGGGCAGTGGTAAAGAATCTGCCTGCCAATGCAAGAGAAGCTAGTTCAATCCTTGGAGGAGAGCATGGCAACCCACTCAAGTATTCCTGCCCGGAGAATCCCATGGTCAGAGGAGCCTCGTGGGCTACAGTCCATGGTGTTGCCAACTAAACAGCAGCAGCAGCAGCGGCAGAATGGAATGAGCAAAGGAAGGCAGAGCAGAGTGAACATGAGGGCAGGGGATGTGTTTTTTGGTGTTATAAACCAAGTGACACTTCTCAGTCTTTGGGGTGTGCTCACGCCACAGAGAACCTGATGGACTTACTGGGGAATGCTTTCATGGTGACCACATTTTGCCTATAATTATGGGGCATTCTCCATCCTCTGAAGCCCTCTGGTTCACAGTTACAATGCAACCGTACATCGAACACACTCTACTCTGAGCATCTCTGATTCGCCTGTCATCGCTGGGGCTGCAGTCGTGAGCTGGGGCATGTCCTTACTCTCAAGGGGACTGTGATCTGGTGCAGGGTGGCAGGTGGCAAACAAATAAGGAGGCAGAACCATCCAGGTGTGTGGAGGGCAGAGAACATGAGCACGTTGGGAAAGGCTCCCCTGTGCCTGGGAGGGCAGGGCAGGCCTGGGACATTTTGCTGAGATCTGATGATAAGAAGGGCATTCCAGGGCTAGGGAACAGCCTGGCAAAAGCCCTGAGGCAGGAACAGGATTGCAATTCCAGGAATTGAGAGGGGCCATACATAATGGGTGAGGAGGCGGGTGGGGGCCAGGGTCAGAGAGGTGCGGGGTTGTGGGGGGCGGGCAGGGGGAGAGGTCTCAGGTACTCAGTGGACCAATGTCTGTGTCTGGCTATTTTCTAGGCAAGAGGACATGGCAGTGGACAAAGCCAGCACTTTTACAAAACACATCTCAAGAGCCGGGAGGTTGAGGTTGAGGGCCGGGGCACTGTGTGCAGGCAGGCAGGAGCAGAGCTGAAGCTGGAATAGTGGCTGTTTCCCAAGTGCAAAATGAGACTAAAAGTGCTTTCAACACAGTCACGAGAGAAGGGGTCGTAGCTCTGGTCAAACAGGCTGGCGTTTGCTAAAACTTCTAAACGGGCAAAACCAGAGCACCCACATGCTTTCTCTGAGCCAGAACATTTTATATACGTAAATAAATGGGAACATTTTTATTTTTGCGCACCCACGATGTGCCTGGCACTGGGCTATAGATGGATATTGTGGGTTGAATAGCAGAATCTGTCTGTGTGCTCAGTCGTTATCTGACTCTTGCCACCCCACGGACTGTGGCCTGCCAGGCTCCTCTGCCCATGTGATTTCCCAGGCAAGAATACTGGAGTGGGTTGCCATTTCCTTCTCCAGGGGATCTTCCCAACCCAGGGATCGAGCCTGAGTCTCCTGTGTCTCCTGCACTGCAGGCGGATTCACTATGATCCTTGTTGTTTTCAGGCAGCTTCCTTGGAGTCCTTTCAAGGGCCCAGGTTTGACCCCTGGTCAGGGGACTAGATCCCCACATGTCGAAACTAGAGATCCCTCATACTGCAACCAAGATCAAAGATCCTGAGTGTTGTAACTAAGACCAAGCATGGCCAAATAAATAAATAAATAATAATAATAATAATAAGGCTCTCAAGATGAGCTCATCCTGGAGGAGGGTGGGCCCTAACTCCAGAGACAAGAAGCCCATGTGACAATGCAGGTAGAGCTTGGAATGACATACCTACAACCCAAGGGACGCCAAAGCTTTTTGGCGGCCTCCAGAAGTGGGGAGAGGGGCCTGGGGATTCTCTCCCAGAGCCTCCAGAGAAAACCAACTCTGTGGAGCCTTGGTTTCAGATTTCTGGTCTCCAGAACTGTGCTGTTGTTCAGTCGCTCAGTAGTGTCCAACTCGGCAACCCCATGGACTGCAGTACACCAGGCTTCCCTGTCCTTCACCGTCTCCGTAGTCAGTGATGCCATCCAACCGTCTCATCCTCTGTCGCCCCCTTCTCCTCAAGCCCTCAATCTTTCCCGGCATCAGGGTCTTTGCATGTGGACAAAGTATTGGAGTTTCAGCTTTGGCATCAGTCCTTCCAATGAATATTCAGGACTGATTTCCTTTAGGATTGACTGGTTTGATCTCCCTGCTGTACAAGGGACTCTCAAGAGTCTTATCCAGCACCACAATTTGAAAGCATTAATTCTTTGGTGCTCAGCCTTCTTGATGGTCCAACTCTCACATCCATACATGACTATTGGAAAAACCATAGCTTTGACTAGACGGACTTTTGTCGGCAAAGTGATGTCTCTGCTTTTTAATATGCTATCTATGTTTGTCATAGCTTTTGTTCCACCGAGCAAGCGTCTTTTAATTTCATGGTTGCAGTCATCATCTGCAGTGATTTTGGAGCCCAAGAAAATAAAGTCTGTCACTGTTTCTGTTATTTCCCCAACTATTTGCCATGAGGTGATGGGACTGGATGCCATGGTCTTAGTTTTTTGAATGTTCAGTCTTAAGCCAGCTTTTTCACTCTGCTCTTTCACCTTCATCAAGATGCTCTTTAGTTCCTTTCTGTTTTCTGCCATTAGAGTTGTATCATCTGCATTTCTGAGGTTGTTGATATTTTTCCGAGCAATCTTGATTCTAGCTTGTGTTCCATCCAGCCCGGCATTTCACACAATGTACTCTGCATGTAAGTTAAATAAGCAGGGTGACAATATTCAACCTTGAGATACTCCTTTCCCAATTTGGAACTAGTCCGTTGTTCCATTTCCAGTTCTAACTATTACTTCTTGACGTGCATGCAGGTTTCTCAGGAGACAAGTAAGGTGGTCTGGTATTCTCATCTCTTTAAGAATCTTTCACAGTTTGTGGTGATCCACACAATCAAAGGCTTTAGCGTAGTCAATGAAGCAGAATTGGATTTTTTTTTTTTGAAACTCTCTTGCTTTTTCTATGATCCAACGGATGTTGGCAATTTTTTTTTTTAAACCAGTCATCTTTTATTGGGCGTTAATTCTCCATTAGGATATGAAAGGATTCAGCGGGGCCCGGCAAAGGTCATGGTCAGGATGCAGTGTGCCCTCTTCAGTGGCACTCGCTGGACTGCTCTTATTTAAGTTCTCTGTAAGAACGGCAACAGCTGAAAAACACATAAGCTGTCAGCACCATAGAAAGCTCAGTGACACTCCCGTTCTTCATGTTGAAATACCTGTTGTAATACTGGCAGCAACCTCTTCGAAATGCTCCAGCAACGCCTTTAGAGGTGAAATCTCACATCAGTATCCAGCCTGGAAGCTCCCTTAATCTGCCATCCAGGAGTTCCTGCTCCTTCAGTGGTACAGCTGATGCCATCTTGAAGTCCTGGCTGTCTGCTCCTGTATTCCAGCTTCCTATTTCTTCCCTCACAACCACCCAGGGACCTTTTCCTTGCTCCAATAACACAATTATGTCTGGCTTAGAAATGAAATGTCCCAGTGAGACCAAGTTACTATAGTTCTCCATCACCACATCACGGCACAATTTCTTCTGAAGAGGGCCAAGAAATTCCCACTTGTGTGGAAAGAACTCGATGACCACATTCTTGAATGTTATTGGTCCACCAGCCATGGTTTTAGACCTGCAAGAGCTGATCAGTCCTCAGGGTTCCTTTATCAGAAAAACAGAGTCCAGAAAACCACTCCGTCCCTCGCCGGCTCAGGCTACCTTTGCACAGTTGTTTCCATGGCGACTTAACTGGTTTCTCGCTTGGATGGATGTCATTCTGGCTGGATGTCATTCACAAGCCGATGGCTTCAAGGAGCAAGGAAAAAAACCCGAGGTGGAAGTAACCTTCTTCATTGCTGGAGGTGCCATCTGGGGTTGTAAAGTTACCCGGGTGTTGGCAATTTGATCTCTGGTTCCTCTGCCTTTTCTAAACCCAGCTTGTACATCTGGAGAGCTGGGATTTGAACCTAAGTAGTCCTGCTCCCAGGTTGGCACAGTGGTAGAGAATCCACCTGCCAATGCAGGAGACTTAGGATCGATCTCTAGGTCGGGAAGATCCCCTGGAGGAGGAAATGGCAACCCACTCCCATATTCTTGCCTGGGAAATCCCATGGACAAGAAGCCCGGCGAGCTACAATCCGAAGGGTCAGAAAGAGTTGGACATGAGTGAGCAGGCACACAATGAGGCCTGCTCCAGAACCCTGGCTCTAACCACCACCTTCTACTGCCTTCCACACCCGTGCCAGGCCCTGCTCTGGTGGGGTTGCTAACCCTTCAAAGTTGATCTTGTTTTTTTGGCTGCATTGAGGCTTCACTGCTGCATAAGGGCTTTCTCTAGTTGTGGTGTGTGGGCTTCTCACTGTGGTGGCTTCTCTCGTCGAGAAGCACAGGCTCTAGGGTGCGTGGGCTTCAGTAGTTGTGGTGCTTGGGATAAGCAGTTTTCCCACAGCACGTAGGATCTTGGTTCCTGGACCAGGGCTTGAACCTGTGTCCCTTACACTGGCAGGCAGACTCTCAACCACTGGACCACCAGGGAAGTCCCCGATAAGGTTGATCTTACCAGCCATTTCCAGATGAGGAAACCGAGGTTCAGAGGGCTATACATGCCTGTCCCATTTCCACCTGAGTCCATCAGTGGCTTCCCTTCTCTAACCCTCTGCGGTGTCCTTTGGACCTGAAGCCTGGGAGTGGAGACTGGCAGGACCTGTCCAGGCAGCAGAGCGCTGGCGTTTACCTGGCATCCTGCCCACCCAGAGCAGGCGAACCCTTGGCCCCTATCCTGGCAGGAAAACGGGGGAGGACCTCCCGCCAGCCACGGGTGCAGGGGCAGGGCTGGCTGCTGTGCCTCACCATCATCCTGAGAGCCAAAGGGCCACCATCTGCATTTCAGGCCAGGCCTCCCCAGGCTGCAGGACGAGAGGGAAGGGTCTGGGGCGAGAAGACGGCCACGCCTTCCCTTGCACCAGGCTCCCCCAGCGGGGAGGAAAAGAACCTCAGACCTCAGTTCTCCCAGTGGCTGTCACCTTGGATAAGTCAGTTCATCCCCTTCAGCCTCAGTCAATCCATCTGTAAAATGGAGGCTTCCAAGAGGGGCTTTGGGGATGAGCGCGCCAGTGTGGGCCAGCATCGGCTTCCTTGTCTTTAAACAGGGGCTGAGGACACCAACCCTGAGGGTTCCTCCTGGAGTCTTCCTTGACACCCTCACTGGATGACGCCTACAGGCTCCTGCATTTTAACAGACTCAGAGGGCCTGGGGACAGCTGTAAATAGCTCTCAAAGTACTCTCAAAGCTCTCTCTCACTTTATTGGCTTTTTTTGGTTTGTTTTTTAAACCACAAAACTACCACCCCAAGTGAGGGATCCTGTCACCTAGAACAAGGCAGCTCTGTTGAAGGGTCCATTGTCTCTTCTTTCTTTACTCCAATCTTCAGGGAAAAACAAAGGTAATAGTTCGGTGGAGCACAAATTCCACTCTTCCCAGACAAACATATTTGGACATAATTCGTTCGGGTTCCCTTCTTCTAGGCTTTCTTTTTGGTGGGTGGGGCATGCTTGTGGGATTTTAGTTCCCCAACCAGGGATCAAACACGGACCCTCAACAGTGAGAGCACAGAGTCCTAACTGCTGGACTGCCAGGGAATTCCCTGGTTTTTTTTTTTTTTTTTAAAGTTGAAGTATAGTTGATGTATAACATTAAATAAATTACAGATGTACAACACAGTAATTCATAATTTTTAAAGGCTATGCTCCATTTGTAGTTATTACAGATCACAGGCTATATACTCTGTGTTGTACAATATTTGCTTTTAACTTATTTTATACTAATATTTTGTACCTCTTACTCCTGTATTCCTACCTACCCCTCCCCCTTTTCCTTTCCCCACTGGTAACCATGAACTTGTTCTCTATATATGTGAGTCTGCTTCTTTTTTTTTGGTCCTATTCACTAGTTTGTTGTGTTTCTTAGATTTCACATATAAATGGTATCATATAGTATTTGTCTTTGTCTGACTCATTTCGCTTGGCATAATGCCCTCCAAGTCCATCCGTGTTGCTGCCAACGCCAAAATTTTGTTTCTTTTTTATGGCTGAGTTTTTGTAATCTTCCAAGGATTACTTTATTTTTTTATTTAACTTTTTATTTTTCATTGGAGGATAATTGCTTTACAATGTTGTGCTGGTTTCTGCCGGACAACACCGTGAACCAGCCGTAAGTAAGCACATATCCCCTCCCTCTTGAGCCTCCCTCCCACCCCTCACCCCCAATCCGACCTCTCTAGGTCATCACAGGGCACCAGGCTGAGCTCCCTGTGTTATACAGCAACGCTCCCCTAGCTATCTATTTGACACATTGTAATGTGTATATTTTAATGCTACTCTCAATTCGTCCCACTCTCTTCTTCCCCTTAGGTGTCCACAAGTCTGTTCTCTATGTCTGTGTCTCTATTCCTGTATGGCTGAAATTTTTTAATTTTTAATTGAAAAAACAAACAACACAGGGGTTTGTAACCATTCATGTTGTCTGCATTCTTGTCTTGACATGCAGAGCATGGAGGATGGGGGCTTGGGGAAAACAGAGGCCCCACCTGGAGGGAGTCCCAGGGGAGGCGCTGCAGCCAGGGAGCTGACCTGGGAAGCTGGGAACCCGGCGAGGGCACCTGGGCACCTAGCAGCCCTCCCTGGGGAGCCGCTCACATGCCCGCCTCTGAACAGCCCCAAACGCAGACCAGGCGGGAAAGTGAAAATAAACCCTGGCTGGCAGCTGAGTTTCTCTTTCCCGTCACACAAGTGTGTTATCATCCAGGGCCCCATGTGCAGTGGGCCACCAAGGACTGCTTTTGATTTTCTTAAGGAATAATATTTACGTAACAAATGCATGAACTACATTAACCATCAGTGTCCAGACTGACAATTTTTTTTTTTTAATACTTGCACCATTCAAATCAAGATCAAGGGCATTCCTAGCCACCCAGAAGGTTTCTTTATGCCCTTTCTGACTCCGGTGCCCTAGCCAAGCCCCACACAAGTTGCTTAGTGTGTCTGACTCTTTGTGACCCCATGGACTGCAGCCCACCAGGCTTTGTCCATGGAACTCTCCAGGCAAGAATACTGGCATGGGTTGCCGTTCCCTTCTAAAGGGGCTCTTCCTGACCCAGGGATTGAACCTAGGTCTCCCCCATTGCATGCAGATTCTTTACCAACTGAGCCACCAATGAAGCGCCCCCTCCCCCTTTTAAAAAAAAATATATATACTGTCACCACTCAAATTAAGATCAAGGGCATTCCCAGCCTCCCAGAATGTTTCTTTATGCCCGTTCCCAACCCCATCCCCCACCCCACCCCCAAATCTGCCTTCTAGAAACATCAGCTAGTCACGCCTGTTCTTGAACTGTGTACAAAGCAAGCAGTCACCCGGTACACGTCTTTCTTGGTTTCTTTCACCCAGCGTGCTGAGGGTGAGGGTCGTGTGTGATGCCATGTGATGGGTTTTCTGCTCTGTTTTATTGCTGAGACGTGTCCTACTGCACAGATGCTCCTCAATTGGTTTACTGAATCTCCTGTTGATGGAGATTTGGGATGTTTCCAGTTGGGGGCTGTTAGAAACAGAGCTGCGTGGACATCTGTGAACAGGTCTTTGTGTGGACACAGGCCTTTCTTTCCTCTTGGGTAAATACCTATAAGTGGGGCTGTCAGGTCATAAGGTAGGTGTCTGTTTAACTTTATATGAGACTGGTAAATGGTTTTCCTCTCTGGCTGTCCAGACCTGTTTCCAGACTTCAGAGGCCCCACTCCACATCACAGCAAACTTACAAAAGGACTTGTGAGCCACATTAAACATCTTTTTTTTTTTTTGAGTAAAAATAGTTTTTTTTTTCCAGAGCCTTTTCTAATTTTCTTTTTGAAATTATTTGACCCCAAGTAACTCATTTGCAGACTTCCCAGGTGGTACAGTGGTAAAGAATCCGACTGCCAAGGCAGGAGATGCAACAGACCTAGGTTTGATCCCTGAGTCGGGAACATCCCCTGGAGAAGGAAATGGCAACCCACTCCAGTATTCTTGCCTGAGACATCCCATGGACACAGGAGCCTGGCAGGTTACAGTCCATGGGGTCACAAAGAGTCGGATGCCATTGAGTGACTGAGCTTGCACACACACATACACACACAAACACATGACTCATTTGCTCAGTGGAGTCTGCTGGAATTTCTCAGCAATCATGGTTGGGCAGTCTGACAAGGGAGATGACTGACCCCCAAACTGTTTTTCATTTAGAATGAGATTTTTATGAATAATACATTTAGCACCTAATGAATGTCCTTCCCTTTCTCATTGGATTTGTGAACTCCTATTCACCCCTCAAAACCCCACTCAAAGGTCCACATCTCCATAAAGGCTTCTGGTCATAGATAACAACAGTCTCACCTCCCTAACCCTACCCCAAGTCCAGAGCCTGGTGTGTGACCCTGATGTCACACCCCTTTGGAGGAGAGCACTGGGCAGTATCACAGTTAGTGCACCAAGGAGCCTATGTCTGGAGAACAGGGCCTGCCTCACACCTTCCTGGATGCATAGCACATGTTTGTTGATCTGATTTTTCCAGAATTTTCTGTAGGTCAGGTGCCCTTACCCAGAACTGCAGGGCCAGGTGGCAGAGGAGCTGGTACCACCTTGAACATGACACAAAATACTGAGTGATGGGAGGTAGGCAGAGGCCATGATTCTCTTCTGATTCTCTGAGAAGCTCTCTATGACCCCGGGAGGACTGAAGGGGAGAATCTCTGATGGCTCTGGAAGCGGTGTTCCTGGGGAGAGGTCTTCGTCGACTTGTGACTACGGAGAAAAAAGGAGGGGACAGAATGGGGCCTATTCAGTGAGCATTTAGAATGCACCTTCGCTCCCTGCACTGGGCCCTGGGGATGTGGCAGGAACAAGACAGACAAGGTCTAGGGGTAAAGAGTAAACACAGAAAGATGACTTCAGATCCTATCAGGGCTATGACAAGTAAAACAGGGAGCTGTGATAATGATGAGGAGGAGGAGGAACATTAGACAGGGAGGCAGGGGGGACTTCTCTGAAGAGCCAAGGGTCTCATGACAAGCAGCAGCCAGCCTCAAAGCTCTGGGCCAGAGTGTTCCAGGCAGAGGGAATGGCCCATGCAAAGGTTCTGAGACTGGAACACCTTGTGTTGGAAGGCTAGCCAGAGGGTCCCTGGGATCCCAGGTGTCTGAAGCATGCAGAATGGAGGAGGTGAGGATGGGTGTGTGCATGGGTGGGGAGGGGGTTGTCTCAGGCCAGCTCTGGGGGCCCACGGGACTTGGAAGTGAGGGGATTCCAGGCCTTCAGTTCTGGGTAGTGACAGCCTGGCACCTCCAAGTACAACCAAGAGGCCAAGGGGGTTGCCCACACCACTCGGTGAGTGGCAGATTGGAGGAGGGACAGGCGACTCGTCCGAGGTCCCTTGGCACCTGTGCCATGCTCCCTCACTGCACCCCAGCCTCTGGTCCTCTCCACGTCCTCTGACTCCCCAAACTCTCTCCCTCCTCAGGGTTGGTCCACTGCCTAGGACACCTCTCCCTGGGCTCCAGCCAACTCCTACCTGTGCTGCAGGGTCTCAGCTTAAAGCTCATTTACCAGAGATGCTGCCCAGATGGCGTCCCCAGCTAACACTAGGTCTTCCCTTCCATCTCTCTCTTACAACCTTGACTTTTTCCTTCATGCGGCGTTTAACACAAGTGGCAATTCGTTTCACATGTGTATTTGTGTGAGTCTTTGTTCACTGAGGGTCTCCCTGCCTGGGAGGCCCTGGGAGGCTCGGGGTCTCTCCGCTGTCTCCGCACAGCAGCACAGGGCTGGCCCACACCTACTACAGGAGTGAAAGACCCGGATTCTAAGTCCAGCCCCCTCCAAGCCTCTTCCTCCTCCGCCGCCACCTCCACACAGGAAGCTGGGGTCCCCCTCCCCAGCCTCTCCCATGTCTCCAGGAGGTAAAAGCCCAGAACCTCCCTGATCCCTCTAATTACAGTGGCCCCAGGGCCTGCAGGGAGGACAAAGCCCCCACCCCATCTAGCCGGCCAGAGACAGAGGACGGAGCCAAGCCCCTGGGCCTCCAGCACAGCCCCTCCCTCCACTCCTCACGGAACACATCTGTACTTGCAGGAGGGGGTTCCCCCAGGTCTGCTTATTACTGTTAGTTTTGAAAGGTATATACCAAATGAAACGCGGAATTCTGGTTTATATCCTGGAACAGAAAAAGGACATTAGTGGAAACACTTTGAAATCTGAATACAGTCTGTATGGCATGGTGAAGAGTGATGTACTAGTGCGGTGTTTCTAGTTTTCATATGAGATAACAGAAGACGCCAACAAGGAGGGAAACTGGGTGAGGCGGTTTATGGGAACTCTCTGTACTAACCTTGCAGCTTTCCTGTAAATCTAAAATTATTCAAATAAAAGAGGTTTGGTTACAAAAAAATAAAGGAAAAGAAGAGAGAGAGAATAGCAAGCCACCCATCAGACTGGTAAAAAAAAAAAGGTAAAGCCAGACAATGACGAACATTCATAAGGACAAGGACAATGGGCAGGGGTATGTGTGTGACCTGGGACATCTGCAAAGCCAGGTAGCACCTGGGGTCAAGTTCAAAACATGCCTGTCCTACAGCCCCACAGTCTTCTACTGCAAGGGCTCTCACAGTGTGGCCCTCAGACCCGCAGTGTCAGCACTACCTGGAAACTTGTTAGAAATGCAGGCCCACTTGAGATGATCAAAGAGTCGAACACAAGGAGATGAAAGAGATCAAAGAGGCACACTAGAGAGTGTCGCAAAGGGTCGGACACGACTGAGCGGCTGAACAACAGCAACAGAGATGATCGTAGTAAGTGAAGTAAGTCAGGCAGAGAAAGACAAATACCAGATGATATCACTTGTATGTGGAATCTGACACTGTCTACGAAACAGAAACAGATTCACATGCAGAACAGACTTGCGGTTGCCCAGGGGCGGGGATGCGGGGTGCCAGGGGAGGGATGGACTGGGAGGTTGGGATTAGCAGATGCAAACCATTATATACAGTATGGATAAACAACAAGGTCCTACTGCATGGCACAAGGAACTATATTCAATACCCTCTAACAAGCCATGATGGAAAAAGAATATGAAAAAGTATATAACTGAATCACTTTCCTGTTCAGCAGAAATTAACACATTGTAAAAGAATCAACTAGACTTCAATAAAATAAGTTAAAAAAAAAAAAGAAGAAATTCAAGTCCACAGGCTCCACCCCAGACAAACAAAAGGAAAACAAAACCCCAAACAACCCAAACCGTTGGGTTGCGTGGCAGCTATAGGTGTTTTCACAAGCCCTCCAGGTGACTCTGGTGTGTGCTGAAATCTGAGAACTATTAGTGTACAGACAAATTCCAGAATAAGCCTTGAGCATGGTCACAGAGAGAACCGGAATTGGCCTAAGTATGCATCACAGGGAAATGAAGACACGAGTGGAAAGGCCACGTGTGCAACAGTGCAAATGCACTCATCTCACCCACAGGGGTGAGCCGCACACACAAAACCCTGCAAACCAAGCAAGTCACACGATACAGGCAGTATGATGCCAGCCAAAGTTTTCAGCACCCCAAAATGTTTGCATTGGGAACCAACACATATGAATATAAAGATGGCCCCTGCAATGATAAGCACTAATATTCGGGGAATGAGGGACAAGGGAGGAGTAGGGGGTGGGTTCAGCTCTGCCTAAAACGGTTGACGTTTTAAGCCAGAGATTTGAGGATAAGATACTCTGCATTCCTGAGAAGCTTTGTTAACATGACTTTAACAAGTACGTGCTCTTTAAAAATGATTCGCCGAGACCTGCACAAAGTTTAACGTGTGGGCCTCTCATTTCAGCTCCACATTTACTGTGAGCATTTGGTGAATATACTTACAAAATTGGGTCTATGAATTCTCTAAAGAATAATTTATGTAATATTCTGGAAAAGACAAAACTATGGAGACAGTGAAGAGATCAGTGGTTGCTGGGAAAGGAAGAAGAGGTGAACAGCTGGAGCACAGAGGAGTTTCAGGGCCATGAAACAATTCTGTATGATACTGTCATGGGGGACACATGTCATTATACATCTGTCAAACCCTAATATAAGCCACGTGCTGTGCTGTGCTTAGTCCCTCACTTGTGCCCAACTTTTTACGACCCCATGGACTCTGCCAGGCTCCTCTCTCCAGGGGATTCGCCAAGCAAGAATACTGGAGTGGGTTGCCATGCCCTCCTCCAGGGGATCTTCCCGACCCAGGAATCGAACCAGGGTCTCCTGCATTGCAAGCGTATACTTTACCCTCTGAGCCACCAGGGAAGCCCAAGAATTCCCACCAGGGAAGCCCCAAGAATACTGGAGCGGGTAGCCTATCCCTTCTCCAAGGGAACTTTCTGACCCTGGGATCAAACCAGGGTCTGCTGCATTGCAGGCAGATTCTTTACCAGCTGAGCTACCCAGGAAGCCCAATATAAGCCAAAGACTTTAGCTAATGTGTCAATACTGGTTCATCAGTTTTAACAAATGTACCACAACAAGGCAAGATGTTTTTGGTTTTTTGGTCGTACCTCTCGGCATAGAGGAGCTTAGTCCCTGGACCAGGTTTGGAACCTGTGTCCCCTACAGTGGAGATTCTTAACCACTGGACCACCAGAGAAGTCCCAAGATGTTAATAATACCTGGGGGTAAGTGGAGAGGGGACTGGGGGGAAGGGTTGGAGGGGGGTATGTGAGAACTCCCAGTACTTGCTGCACAATTATCTGTAAACCTAAAATCACCTAAAATTTTTTAAAAAAGCAATTCACTCAGAGAAATGAATTAACCTCCCAAATGAAATGTTTTGATGGATGTTTTAATGTTTTGTAAAAGGCAAAGCAGCTCTCAGTAACACGTGAAGCCCACCCTGCAGGTGAGTATTCTGAGAGCAGGCAGACTTCCAACTTAACAACGCTGTAAGTTCGCAGTCAGCGCCCCCCACCCCTCCACCTCCCTGCCCAGCGTGCTGAGAATGGCTCCAATGCTGCCCAGCAGGGCTGCAATGAACTGTCACCTAGTCTGTGTTCCTCTGTGAGAGCTCACGGTTCATCACCGTGGGCTGAACTTTCCAAACACAGGAGCCACAAGCCCCAGGTGGCAGGTGGGCACCTAAAACATGGCTGGTCTGAACCAAGGTGTGTCGTGAGAGGGCAATCTGCCCAGACGTGGTACAAAGAGAGGAAGGAAAAGCCATTGTTTCGGTACTGACAGCAGCCGTCCCCACTCCCTCCACCCGGCGCCCCTCCTCCACGTGGCTTCCAGGACACTCCCCTGGCTCCCTCGGCCCCAGCTGCTCCTCAGCCCCCCAAAACTGGGAGGCCCCAGGTCCAGGGCTGAGGACTGTCTTCGTCTCCATCTCTGCTCACCCCCGTGATGCTCACAGTGGGCGCCCTGAGATGTCTGAATCCCCAAACCCACGAACATGTTACCTGATGGGGCAAAAGGATTTTGCAAATATGCTGAATTTAAGGATCTTGAGATGGGGCTATTATCCTGGAGTGTCCAGGTGGGCCCAGTGCAATCACAAGTGACCAGAAAAAGGAAAGGGGCAGGAGGGCCAGGGTCAGGGATGGTTGAGGAAGGAGGACAGGAGGCACTGTGAACGCGGCAGCCAGAAGCTGCGAGAGGCGAGCAGACGGACTCTCCCCAGGGGCCTCCAGAGAGCACTGCGGCCCCGGGGACACCTTGATTTTACCCCCAGAAGACCAATTCTGGAATGCTGACTTGCAGAATTGTGGAGACAATAAATTTGTGCTGTTTTGCGCTGTGAAGTTTGTGATACAATGTCACAGCAGCCATAGGAAACTGAGACAGTGACATTACCCAGTCTTGTAATTTAAATGCTTCAGTTCAGTCACTCGGTCGTGTCCGACTCTTTGCGACCCCATGAACCGCAGCACGCCAGGCCTTCCTGCCCATCACCAACTCGGAGTTCACCCAAACTCATGTCCATTGAGTCGGTGATGCCATCCAAGCATCTCATCTTCTGTCGTCCCCTTCTCCTCCTGCCCTCAATCTTTCCCAACATCAGCGTCTTTTCAAATAAGTCAGCTCTTTGCATCAGGTGGCCAAAATACTGGAGTTTCAGCTTTAACATCAGTCCTTCCAATGAACACCCAGGACCGATTTCCCCCAGGATGGACTGGTTGGATCTCCTTGCAGTGCAAGGGACTCTGAAGAATCTTCTCCAACACCACAGTTCAAAAGCATCAATTCTTCGGTGCTCAGCTTTCTTCACAGTCCAACTCTCACATCCATACATGACTACTGGAAAAACCATAGCCTTGACTAAACAAACCTTTGCTGACAAAGTAATGTTTCTGCTTTTTAATATGCGTCTAGGTTGGTCATAACTTTCCTTCCAAGGAGTAAGCGCCTTTTAATTTCATGGCTGCAATCACCATCTGCAGTGATTTTGGAGCCCCCCAAAATAAAGTCAGCCACTGTTTCCCCATCTATTTCCCATGAAGTGATGGGACCAGATGCCATGAACTTAGTTTTCTGAATGTTGAGCTTTAAGCCAACTTTTTCACTCTCCTCTTTCACTTTCATCAAGAGGCTGTTTAGTTTTTCTTCACTTTCTGCCATTAGGGTGGTGTCATCTGCATATCTGAGGTTATTGATATTTCTCCCGGCAATCTTGATTCCAGCTCGTGTTTCATCCAACCCAGCGTTTCTCATGATGTACTCTGCATATAAGTTAAATAAGCAGGATGACAATATACAGCCTTGACGTACACCTTTTCCTATTTGGAACCAGTCTGTTGTTCCATGTCCAGTTCTAACTGTTGTTTCCTGACCTGCATACAGGTTTCTCAAGAGGCAGGTCAGGTGGTCTGGTATTCCCATCTCTTTAAGAATTCTCCACAGTTTGTTGTGATCCACACAGTCAAAGGCTTTGGCATAGTCAATAGAGCAGAAATAGATGTTTTCTGGAACTCTTTTGCTTTTTTGATGATCCATCGGATGTTGGCAATTTGATCTCTGGTTCCTCTGCCTTTCCTAAAACCAGCCTGAACATCTGGAGTTTCACAGTTCATGTATTGCTGAAGCCTGGCTTGGAGAATTTTGAGCATTACTTTACTAGCATATGAGATGAGTGCAATTGTGCGGTAGTTTGAGCATTCTTTGGCATTGCCTTTCTTTGGGATTGGAATGAAAACTGACCTTTTCCAGTCCTGTGGCCACTGCTGAGTTTTCCAAATTTGCTGACATATTTCAATGCTTAAGATGCCCAAATATATCACCTTCAGTCCAGATGTCAGGCTCAGATACTGAACTGCCCGCTCAACACCTCCTTGGAGACGTCTGAATTCTGGACCTTTCCCCCAAGCCTTCTCTACTCATCACCTGCTCCATCTCAGTTGATGGCAACTTGGTCCCTTCCAGGTGCTCATGCCAAAAGCCTCAGCACCATCCTTGACTCTTCTTTCTCTCTCTCTTTTTTTTTTAAATTAATTAACTAATTTATTATTTATTTTTGGCTGTGCTGGGTCTTCGTTGTGTGCATGGGCTTTTTCTCGCTGTGGCGAGAGGGGGCCACTCTCTAGTTGTGGTGCCCAGGCTTCTCATTGCGGGGGCTTCTCTTGTATGGATCACATGCTCTAGAAAGCATGGCTTCAGGGGTTGCAGCACATGGGCTTAGCTGCCCTGTGGCATGTGGAATCTTCCCGGACCAAGGATTGCATCTGGGTCCCCTGTATTGGCTGTCGGATTCTTAACCACTGGACCACCAGGGAAGTCCCACTTCTTTCTCTCTTGCTCCCTTCATTCAGGCTGCTAGTAAGTCCTGTTAGCTCCGTCTTCAAAACTGAGCCAGAATCTAACCCCTCCTCATCAAGCCCACCGCTACCACCCTGGTCTGAGCCACCATCGCTGTTTCTCTGTGTGATGGATATAGCCTCCTCACTGGTCCCTCTGCTTCCACCCTGTCCCCACCCCTGCCCTTCCCAATACAGCAGCAGCACAAGGGGCCCCCCGAGTCAGAGAATGTCATACCTGTGGTCTCCATCTCATTCAAAGTAAAAGCCAAATCCTTAGCATGGCCAAGAAAGCCATCTATAATATGGTACCCCTTCCCCACCTCTATGATTTTGCCTCCCCTAACCCCTCACCTCTCTCTAGGCAGGCACCCCAGCCTCCTGACTGTTCCTTGAACACAGCGTGTACAGCCTCATCCCAAGACCTTTGCATGGGCTGTTCCCTCTGCCTGAGACACGCTTCCCTGATATCCACATCATTGACTCCCTCCTCGTGTTCAGGATTTGCTCAAATGTCACCTCATCAACAGGACCTGCCCTGATCACCCTGAACTGCCACTCATCCCAACCAGCCCCAGCTGGTCCAGCCATCCTCATCCTGCTCTAAAATACACTCAACAACTTACTTCTTTATCATACTTCTTGCTCTATCACCTGTATTAGAATATCAACTCCATGAGGGCAGGGATCTTTGTTTTGTTTACTGTGGTTAAAACAGTGCTCAGCATAAAGGGCATTCAATAAATATCCACTGAATAAATTTATAAAAGGAAAAGTATCAGGATAAAGGTTAAAAATTCTAAAACCACTCTACATGCATGCTAGAGTTCAATGTGAGGAAATGGATGGTAGATTTCTAGAAGCCAGGTTTCCCACTGTTGGGTGAGAAGTTATAGCTAAGCAAGGGGAGGAGCCTAGCATGATCCATGTGGTGGTGGATCAGAGTTAGAGACATCAGGGTGAATTTACCTTTAACAGTGATACAGAAGGCTACACATAGAAATATATATAGATTTGTATTCACACAAGGGCTTCCCTGGTGGTGCAGTGGTAAGGAATCCGCCTGCCAGTGCAGGAGACACTGGAGTGCAGGTTCAATCCTGGGTTGGGAAGATCCTCTGGAGAAGGGAATGGCAACCCACTCCAGTATTCTTGCCTGGGAAATCCCATGGACAGAGGAGCCTGGTGGACTACAGTCCAGGGGGTCGCAAAGAGTCGGACACAACTGAGTGACTGAGCACACACACAGATACATATACACAGGTTATTACACACAAGTATGTTTCCCAGAGGGCCTAGAAGAAACAACACCCCATAGCAACAAGCACATCCAGCATCCAGTCTTTGATCTCTAAAGCCATCCTCCAATAGAAGGAATTAGGGTTCCTTGGAGAAATGGTTGATTCTAGGTAAAGTCCCTGATGCTGGGAAAGATTGAAGGCAGGAGGAGAAGGGGACAACAGAGGATGAGATGGTTGGATGGCATCACCGATGCAATGGTCATGAGTTTGAGCAAGCTCCGAGAGTTGGTGATGGACAAGGAAGCCTGGTGTGCTGCAGTCTATGGGGTCACAAAGAGTTGGACACCACTGAGCGACTGAACTGAACTGAGGTCTGAAACAGGAAACATACAAGATGGGCCTGGGGTATCTAATAGAGCCAGAAAGTAAGGAGGTGCTCAAAAACTCACAATGGTGGGGCACGTCAAAGGGATTCAGGGGCCAGCTGAAGAGCTAATGGCCAAAATGGGAACAACTTAAGCAATACGATAAAGCACTGTATGAATTATAGCCCACAGTATGAAATGCCCATGAGTCTATACTAACGTAAAGGTAGGATTGAAATAAAGACATGAGGGAGCATGGACAAATCTCCAGGGCAGAAGCATTTCAAAGACTTTATGTACATACTCTGCCCTTAAGGAGGTGGGGCATAACTTCCCAGCCCTTGCAATGTGGGCTGCACAGAGTGACTTCCCTCCACATGATACTGTATACAGTAGTAAGGAAACCTGACACGCGGTGCCTCAGCCCGGTGATCAAGGGACACCTCAACCACGGTAGGTCAGCTCAAGAGCACGTGCCCTGGTTTGGAAGTGAGAAGAACGACCCTTTTCCTCTGTGATCTTCCTCCTCCAAACACATAATCTCCAGTCTGGTCTTGAGAAGAACATCAGACAAACCCTTACTGAGGGACTTTCTGCAAAACGCCTGACTAGTGCTCCTCAGAACCGTCACAGTCATCACGGTCAAGACTGAGAAACCAGCACAGCCCAGAGGGGCGCAAGGAGACATGATGATTAAACGTGGTCCTGGAACAGAAAAAGGGTGTGAAAGAAAAACTAAGGGGATGTGAATAAGGCATAGACTTTAGTTAATAGTAATGCATCAAAACTGGTTTATTAATTGTGACAGACGTACCATCCCAAACACGACGTTAATAACAAGGAAAACTGGATGTGATACCCTAAACTGGATCCTGGAACAAAAATGGGCATTTGTGGACAAATTGGCGAAATCCAAATAGAGTCTACAGTTGGTTAATAGTAACGTTACAACACTGGTTTCTATAAAAGGACATAAGATGTTAACAATGGGGGAGACTAGGTGAGAAGTAGATGGGAATTCTTTGTAACTAACTTTTCAATTTTTTCCAAAAGAAAAGTATACTAAAAAAAGAAAAATAACCTGACAGTTAAATAGGTTCATGGTACATGGCAGTTGCTCAGGGAACGAGGTAACAGGTATTATTATTTTCCTTTATTTTTTTCCCCACGATGGAAATAACTCACCAAGTATCCAGCAATGTCAATGGCCCTTAGACTGGTAAAAGATTCCAAACAATACAAAAATGAATAAAACAGAAAGTGAAACCTTCCATGATTTCACTCCCCATTGCTAAGTCAATATATTACATTCTGGACTTTCCCCTCTGTATATGTGAACATTTAAAATTTTTGCAGACAAGGGGTGATGCCCTGCATTTCAGTGCTGAGTGTTCATGCATTGTGGACTTCCTTTCATATCAGGGCACATAGCTCTACAATTACAGCTCTTTATTTTTTATTTTATTTTGGAGTATAGTTGAATAACGGTGTTGTGTTAGTTTCAGGTGTACAGTAAAGTGATGAAGTTATATGTATACATGTATCTGGGCTTCCCAGGTGGCTCAGTGGTAAAGAATCTACCTGCCGATACAGGAGACACAGGAGATGTGGGGTTAATCCCTGGGTCTGGAAGACTGCCAGGAGTAGGAAATGGCGCCCCACTCCAGAATTCTTGCTTGGAAAATTCCACAGACAGAGGAGCTTGGTGGGCTATAGTCCATGGGGTCGCAAAGTATCAGACACGACTGAACAGTTGAGCATGCAGGCATACGTGTATCTATCTTTTTCCAAATTCTTTTCCCATTTAGATTATTACCAAGTCCTGAGCCGAGTTCCCTGTGCTATATAGTAGGTCCTATTGGCTATCTATTTTAAATAGAGCAGTGTGCATATGTCAATCCCAAGCTCCCAATCTATCCCTCCCCCTTATCTCCCCTAGTAACCATAAATTCATTCTCTAGGTCTGAGTCTGTTCCTATTTTGTAAATAAGTTCACTTGTATCTTTTTTTTTTAATATTCCACAATAAGCAATATCACATGATATTTGCCTTTCTCTGACTGACTTTATTTAGTATGATAATCTCCAGGTCCATCCATGTTGCTGCAAATGGTGATATTTTATATACACAAGGAACTATTATTCAGCCATTAAAAAGAATGAAATGCAGTATTCTTCTGAATGGCTGCGATATGGACACGACAATGGACCATTTCCTTAAGATGAACAGTAAGGGACCATCAATTTTCTTCCCACAAAGAGTGCTCTAGTGAGCACCTTCCCACATACACCTTCATGACCACATGTGGGAATTGCCGCACGCAGGACAATGTGGCTGCAAAGTGGTGAGTGTGGTGGCACCTTTACAACATTGTCTTCCTACTGTTGACCTTTTCTAGTTACCCTGAGAATTAACGGCCTGGCTCCATGCTTCTCAAAGGCAGAAGGCCACTGAAGCCCCTACCACTCTCTCCATCTCTTTGATGACATCTCCCCTTGATCAAGGTGGCTGTGGGTGTCCATTGTGACATCATGGATGTGGGGGGGGAGGGGGAGGACAGGACACACCATGTGACTGACCAACCAGGGCCTCAGGGGACAGAACTGGGTGTCCTTCTGAGACTTGGCGTGTGTTTGAGATGGCAGGAGTCTTGGAGGTTTCTCAGCCTGGGGCCAGCACAGCAGAACTGGGGGAGTGGGCAGGGAGAGGGTACTGACACTTCAAAAGTCATACTATCAATCCATGATCTTATATTTAGAAAATGACAATAAAAGAGCCTGATCATACAAAGCATCCCTTTATTGTTCAGTTCTTCCACAAATATTTGGATGCCTTTTATGTACTGATTACCCTCAGTGCTAGGACGGCCTCAGTGAACAAAATTAAGTTCCTGAATCCACAGAACTTGTATTCTCCTTGGAGGCTAATAATAAAGCAATCACTATGAGTTAGTGGCAAGTGTTGCATTATTTAGGGTAAATAGCCGGCTGCGAGAACCCACAAATCCCAGCATTTCTGGTAGCCCCTGCAAGTCCTCTGGCTCCAGAGCTGGCCAAATGCCCTGTCCTGGAGCTCTGAGGGCCGCCTTTTACCGGGACCTCTCCCCTCCCTCTCTGATGATTTGATTCACGCTCATCTCCTCCACTAAACTGTAAGGCTGAGACCTGCATCCTCCTCTGTAGCCACGGGGGCCTCCTTTCAGTTCCATGCTTTTTCCTGTTGCCCTGCAGAGACCTGAACCCAATGGGCCACTCCTGTGCAGTGGCCTCAGCCTCAGCCAAGCCTCAGGTTCACCTGCCCGCTCCACGGAGCAGCTGTCTCAGACCTCCCTGGGGTATGAGTTCCCCACCAGCTACTCTGAGTCCCTCCCAGCTATGGCAATGATCCACAGTCCCTTTCACAGCATGACGTTGCTGGGAAGTGGCAGCCCGTGGACTTGTCCTCCAGGCCTTCCTTGTGGCCCATGGGTCGTGTAACAGATTCACCGATGAAGTGGGAACAGAAGAGCAAAGTATCACTCTGGGCCCAGGCAGTTAGGCAGCAGAGGAGCCTTCCCTGCCTGCCCCTCCTCTGAATGTGGATGTGCAGGATGTGCTTGAAGCCCCGTGTCCAAGGAGGCCTGCCTCCCTGAGTGACCACGTGGTGCAGAGCCGCTTGCTCCCTCCCAGCTGAGACACCCACACGGGACAGACGTTGGGAGAGCTGGCTCCTTTGTCTCACTGGGATCTCAGCTCTGATGTCGCCTCCTCAAGAAGTCCTGTCCCCAGGACCCTAAAGTAACATCAGCCTAGTCTATGCACACCTGTAATAAATGTCAAAGTCTTCTGTTCATTTGTTTGTTCATTTGAATAATATCGTCTGTCTCAACTAGAAGGTGAGCTTCTTGGGGGCAAGAACTCTCACCTCTTTTGCTCATGTGGTATTCCCACTGCCTACAAGAGTGCTGGCACA
Source organism: Giraffa tippelskirchi (assembly GCF_054371585.1). NCBI lineage: Eukaryota > Metazoa > Chordata > Mammalia > Artiodactyla > Giraffidae > Giraffa > Giraffa tippelskirchi. The sequence goes on from NC_137287.1 coordinate 31,444,258, forward strand.
CAGTAGGTGCTCAATAAAAACCCCAGTGATGGAGGGACCTGTTTTGTATGACTCAGATGCCTCATCTGGTTGTTTTACAGCAGACATTAACATGACATTGTAAAGCAATTATCCTCTAATTAAAAATAAATATCTTATGATCAACCATTATGGAAAAGAATATTAAAAAAGAATGTATATATGTATAACTGAATCACTTTGCTGTACAACAGGAATTAACAATGTTGTAAAGCATCTATACTTCAATAAAAAAAATAAATTAAGAAAAAAAAACTAAAAAGAAATTCCTCATCTGCAATACTAGGTAAATACCCCTCTCTGTTATCTCATGGGGCTCCTTCGGGACCACACAGCTTATCTTCAAAAAGTACTCAGTGTTACAGGACAGGGTGAGACCATCTTAAGGCCATCTAGACATGAACCAATTAGTGAGAATTTAGTGCTTACCGCCTACCTGCCAGGTGCAGCTCTCTTTTAACTTACTGGATTAGAGCTTCAGATTCATGGTTTTCCCACCTTGTTGTGGGTTGGGAGGTGGGGTCCTAGAAGTTTCTGGCTGTACCCTCTCTGGGGCACTAACTATCCACTGGCCCCTCTCTCCTTCCTAAGAACCCCAGCTTTACCCTGATGGGAAGAGTGCTCTTGCCATCAGGCAAATGATCAGAAGAAGTTGCTGGTGGAGATGTCTGGGAAAGTCCTTTATAGAGTGTGTTATAACCCCTTTGGCCCACCCTCCTTCTTCTTCATTCCTTCTTGGACAGTAGGTACAACTCAATTTTCAGCAGGGCTGAGGCTGGCCCTTAAGGTGCCTTTATTCAATTTAGGAAAAGATTTCCACCGTGAGCTGTCTAATTAGAAAACAGACAGCTCCCATGGGCAGAAGCTTACCTATGGGTGCTCGGCCTGGCCTGCACCGTTCAATCCCTGTGGCTGAGAGATTTGAGCAGTACACAGATTGCACAACCATCCTTGGCACCTATGATTTTGGACTATGAGGCAACCTTGAAGATGGAAAGCACTTCTTTGGGGCAGAGGTGAAAGATAAAAGAAGTCGGGGCCCTTGATAAGGGTGGAGCCCTTACACCAGCCCTAGAAGGCCTTCTTTTCCTTTTGTGTTTCGGAAGAATTATCTTAATAATTTATTTTGAAATAACTTCAAAGTTAGAGAAAAGTCACAAGAACCACACAAAGAACCTTCTTTCACCCACACTGGTTGATTGTTAATAATCTATTCCATTTACTCCCTTCTTTTTCCCTTCCTCCCTCCCTTCCTCTCCCTCTTCTTTTATGTAGACATGCAGCCCTTGTTACTGCTCTTTTTCTGAATCACTCAAGCGTAGCTGGCAAATATGATACCCATTATCCCCAAATACTTGTCGTGTAGATCCCCAAATAGGAGACTCTAACCACCATCCAAATCACCTCTGATTTCTTCCTTTTTATTAATTTTTATGGGAGTATAATTGCTTTATAATGTTGTGTTAGTTTCAGGTGTATAGCAAGGTGAATCCGTTATACATATACATATATCCACTCTTTTTAAGATTCTTTTCCCATTTAGGCCACCACAGAGCACTGTGCAGAGTCTCCTGTGCTATACAGTAGATTCTCATTAGTTATCTATTTTGTACATAGCAGTGTATCCATGTTAACTCTGACTTCTTAAATGAAACAAAACTTCTATGCCAAAGTCTTCCTTTGTAGCTCAGTTGGTTAAGAATCTGCCTGCAACGCAGGAGGCCTGGGTTCAGTCCCTGGGTTGGGAAGATTCCCTGGAGAAGGAAATGGCAACTCACTCCAGTATTCTTGCCTGGAGAATCCCATGGACAGAGGAGCCTGGTGGGCTACAGTCCATGGGGTCTCAAGGGTTGGACACGACTTGGCGACTAAACCACAACCACATGCCGAAGACACTTATTTTGGTTTCCTGCTATGAGTAACTAAATCAAATTCTAATTGCTACCTTCCTTACCTGTCGTGCCTACCCTTCCCCCGAGCTCTCTGCTCTGTCCCCCTCAGCCTCTCTTTGATTTCTTATACCTTCCAAGCAACTTTCAGCCTCAGAACTTACTTTTTTCTTTACCAATTGAGGTAGAATTCACATCATGTATAATCCAGCATACTAAAAGTGAAAATTCAGTGGCATTGAGAACATTTACCATGGTGGGTACCCATCATCACTTTCTGGGTCCAAAACCCGTTTATTCGCACCAAAAGGAGCCCTCGCACCGTTTATGGAGCAGCCACTCCCATTCCACTCTCTTCTGGGCAACCACCAACCCATTCGGCTGGAGCACTCCGTGGACAGAGAGCCTGGTGGGCTACATACAGTCCATGGGGTTGCAGTTCATGTTCTCTACGTTAAGAGTGTAAAGTTTATTAGGTAGGAACATGTCTGACTTGTTTACCACCATCTGCCAGGGCCTCACCGGAACCTGGCATACAGTAGGTGCTCAGTGATACTCTGTAAACTGACTGAGTGGATGAGCGAGTGAGTGTCCTTACAAAGAAAAAGTCACCTCGTCTCCACCCCCCTCCAATGACCTGGAGGGCCACCCTCCCGCCCCCCTGCCTCCCTGCCCCACCGCACATCACAGCCCCGCCCTCTGCACATCACAGCCCCGCCCCTACACATCACAGCCCCGCCCTCCCTCACCAAGCACCTCCCACATGCCCATATATGGGCATGATGTGGCCGGCTCTAACCCTGGTCTGTGAGGTCTGGGTCTCTGTGACCTCACAATGACCAGGGGTCTCCCCGCATCTATATAAGAGGCCGGGGAGTCAGCCCCTGGTTCACAGCCCACAAGTTCCACCTGCTCACAGGTTGGCTGGCTCGACCGAGGTGGTATCTTCTGCTCTGAGCATCCAGGCCGAATCCACCCAGCACCATGGCCAGATACAGATGCTGCCGCACCCGTAGCCGGAGCAGATGCCGCCGCCGGAGACGAAGATATCGCAGACAAAGGAGGCGCTTTGGTCGGAGACGCAGGAGGAGAGGTGAAGAGGGTCCATCCTTGGGGGTAGGGGCTAGGGAGCTGGGGTGGGGCTGGGGGTTCCGGCTGTGCTGAAGTGTCCTCTTGCCCTCTGGTTCTCCGCAGCGTGCTGCCGCCGCTACACCATTGTAAGGTGTACAAGACAGTAACCGCACAGTAGCAAGACCACCGCACTCCTGCCTGAAAGACCAGCCTTCAAGACCCTCTTGCCACATCTTGAACATGCCACCGTTCCAATGATATGAACAGGAGCCTGCTAACGAACAATGCCACCTGTCAATAAATGTTGAAAGACATCATTCCACTCTTTGACTCTTTGCTTTGAGGGACTCCGGGGGGGCGGGGGGGGGAGCAAGGAGAGAGGGTTGGGGACGCCAGGTAGAGGGGACACAAAGGATGGTTCACGCTGGATCTTGTTCTAAACTCGACTACTCCCAAGTCACAACCCAAAGCTGCCTCCCAGCCCCTAGTCCTTTAAAGACCCCTTTCCAGTGGTGACGGGAGCTGTGCTGGTTTATGAACACATCCCTTCCCAGTTCTGTGCTCGTGGCTTTCTACCGGCAGCTTGAGATGGGCCACAGAAATTGGCAAATGCTTCCATTAGGGCTTGCTTGCTGTCCACCTCCCCAAGAGCCAAGAGCCATTTCCCAGCTCAAGCTCGATTCACCAGCCATGGATACATCCCACCAGTCCCTAAGGTGCCCAATGTTGAGGTTTCCCATTGTTTAAAAAGTTGATGTCTCTGGGTACAGTGAGAGTAACTTGTCCAGTGGTTGAGCTAAGCTATCATTTAATCAGGTACAATATCCTCATCCCGGGTGGACGAAACACAAGTAACTTGCTCCACTCAACCATATGATTCTCTGAGATGTGAAGGTGATTCACGAAACACTGCTGTCCCCTGGCTCAGATCATTAACATGAGAACTTGAGTCACGATCATCTCATGGCACAGCAATTTGGCACAGGGCGTTTTATCAGTAACCAGAACTCTGACCCAGTTGCCTAGTGACAGGGCCACAGAAACATCATGGCCCGACTTCCATTTATGAGCACCATGGAGCCCAGTAGGGCATTCACCACTTCCAAGCCTCACACCCAACCTGCAAGGCAGTGTTGACGGCCCCGTCCTGGCAGGTGAGGCCACTGAGCCAGGAGATGAACAAGCTTCCATGACCCAACCACTCAATTGGTTTCATAGCCGGTCAGAAAGATGCTGGCAGGAAGGCTGAACGTGGACCCCCCTGGGTCAGCTTTTACAAGTAGATCAAGCGCCAGTGGTGGAGATGCTGACTTAGTAGGGTCTAGGGGTAAGCCCTGGGCATTCATATTTTGAGCAAGTGCCCTGGGGGAGGCTGAGAGCACTAAGAAGGATAGGAAGCCTCAAAAGTTTCCTATCGCCATTGTAAATAAATCACCACAAATTTCATAGCTTACAGTACAAATTTATTGTCTTACATGGGCCTTATGGGGCTAAAACTCAAGGTGCGAGCAGGTTCCTTTTCAGAAGCATAATAACCTGTCTTTCCCAGCTCCTTGCCAGCAACTGTGTTCCTTGACTCAGAGCCCCTGTCTCCATCTTCAAAGCCAGTGGCTTAGCATCGTCAGATCTCTTCCTGTGACCCTCCCGCCTCCCTCTTCCATCTTATAAGGATCTATGTGGTTTTGCAGAACCCACCCTGAGCCCACCCAGATAATGTAGGATAATTAGGACCTAGGATAATCTAGGACCCAGATAATCTTTCCATCTCCTTAAGTCACTCTTAAGAAAGTCCCTTGTGCCTGTCTGCCTGGTAGGCATTCATCTGCCTACCATGTCCTCCCCGCAGCTGCTATGGTTCTGATTCTGGATTTTCATGGGTCCTCCAAGCACCGGGAGAGGCTCAACAGGAGTCCAGGGGTGGAGGGAAGATGGGTACATTTTGGGGGGAGGGAAACGTGTGTCCCAGGCTGGGGAGCGGGTGAAGGGCTGAGGGCATATGGACTCTGAAGCCTGGCCTTGGCTGTTATCTGCAGGGACCATGAGCAAGTCAGTCACTTAACCTCTTCCTGCCTCATTTAAGGAGTGAATGTATGGAATCTGTGGAATTCCTGGCACAGAGTGAGCACAAGATAACCCTGTGGACAGATAAGCCCCTGTTTTCCCAGCCCCCGGGAGGCCACAGCACTGGCTGCAAAGGCAGCAAGGAAGCTTCAGGAACAACCACATGTGGGCCCCCAGGAGCTGGGGGAGGGGCAGGGTGCGGGCTTGGATCCAGACAAGGAGGCTGGCACTCGTCTTCGGAGGGTTTGTCCCCTGGTTTCGAGGCACGGGGGACACATTTTACGGGGTGAGGAGTTGGCTGCCCGCACCCTGTGCTGCTTTCACAGAAGGGGCCCAGGTGGGGACAATGGTGGGGTGGGGCCGCCAAGTCACAGTGGGGGGGCCCCCTTTATATACAAGTCCCCCTGAAGAGCTGCGGACAGACCCGACCAACACTATTAATACCAAGAGCAGGGGGCAGGCCTCAGCCTCCTCCCCCGCCCCCCCAAGGCCAGCTGCCGCCTCAGCCCCAGTCGCCCACCCGTGACCCCTCCAGCACGATGGTCCGATGCCACGTGAGGAGTCCGATTGAAAGTTCACCCGGGCAGCAGGGCTCCGGGCAGCAGGGCGAGTCGGAGCGCCCAGATCAGGCGCGGGAGCTGGGGCAGGAGGACATTCCGGTCTACGGGAGGACTCACAGAGGCTGCTACCACTACAGACACAGGAGCCACACGCGGCAGTGCCCCTGCCGGAGGCGCCGGAGACGCGCCTGCAGGCACAGGAGGCGCCGCAGAGGTGCGGCGGGTCCCCCCTGCGCTCCCATCCTGGGCACCCCCCAGGCCTCTAGGCCAGGGCTCAGGTGGGCAGTGGGTGGCTCCTGAAGCGCTGGGGCCCCACCCTGTCTGACAGCCCCCTCATCCTGTGCCCCCACCCCACCCGGGCAGCAACCCCCACCCCCCATTCCCTAGATGGCCCTGTAACTAGAACTTTTTCCAAAAGGCTGCCGAAGGATGAAGAGGAGGAGGAGGAGATGCGGAAGGCAGCTCTAAGCTTCCCTGGGCCCACCAGAAAGAGTCACCTGCTGGGAAGCACCTGGAGAGACCATAGCAAGTCCCCCTCGGAGCCCACAAGATCTTGAGTAAAACGAGCAAAAGTCATCTGCCAAATAAAGAGCTTGAGATAAGAAACTTGCTAGCCTTGTCAGGGTCTCTTTTGCATGAAGGCACAAACGCACGGCTTCTATTCCCCATGGGATCAGGGGAGGGGGGAGCGGCTGGGGCAGGGGGGCTCATCCCCTGAGTGCTGCATGCTGGTGTGTTCTCCTGTGACCCCGGGGGCGTCTGGTCACCTGGAGCCATCATGACGCCCAAGGCCACGCAACTCCCCCTAGACCTTCCCATTTCCTGGTCAACTCCCTAGTCACCTGAAGAATCTGATAGGGTGATGGGCAGCGGGGGGCAAGTGTGAACCGAGACAAGATGGGGAACAAGGCCAGCATGGGGGCAGGGGGAATGAAAGGGCAAAGGGTGGAACGGGGTGAGGCGGCGTGGGCCACTAGAATTGAGATGGGACCCTCATCCAGGACAGAGTCCATTCCTTCCTCCTCCGAGCTTCTGATGGTTTCTTATAACCCTTTGGAGTCCCTCTGCTGTGGCCACATCTCCAGTCTCCGCTCCCTGTGTGAAATCTCTCCACCTCCCTCTAACAGGGACACTTATGGTTGCATTCGGGGCCCGCCCAGATAACCCAGGATAATCTTACCATCCTGGGAGGGTCCTTATTCAGCCGACCACAGCCACTGAGGGTTTGGGACAAGATCTCAATTATGGATCATGTCGGAGAATGGATTCCCAGTGCTCAGGAATGACCAAGGAGACTTAATCTGCTTCCTGGCTAAAACTGGGCTGGATGGACCCGTGTGCCTAGAGAGATTGGTGACCTGGAGGGCTTATGGGGGCCGCTGACTTTAAAGGGTTGTTTTGGAGAACAGGAAAGAGTAGGGTTTTCTGTAGTTTTTTTTTGTTTTAATCGTAAGACACATACAATTTAGGAATGTCTGTGAAGGCACCACCCGGGTCAAGAAACCAGACACTTCCAGGCTCCCTGGAAGGCTCCCTCCAGCCTGCCTTTCATCCCATACTGTCAACAGCTCTCTCGGGCTGGGCGCTTCTGGGGTGTGGGGAGGAGTCTGTGTGCTCTCCTGCTTGTGGAAATTCTATCCCCAACTCTCATCCCAGCACAAAGCAGGGGACCCCTGCCAGGGCAAACAAAGCTGGATGGAGGCTGTGTGGGCCCACAGTCTCGCCTCAGCCTTGCCTTGTGGCCGTCTTGCCTCGGCGGGGCAGCTGGCGGCCTGGGTTGAGTGGGGTGTCGGCTCTGACTCAGGTCACCGAGGGCGGGAGGCTCCCGGGTGGGAGGCCCTTTGTGATGTCAGCGCTCTGCCTACCACCCTCAGCGGCCCCTCCGTACCCCTCCAGTGGCCTTTCCTCCCAGTCCAGAGAGGCAGCCAAGGTGGGTGATGGGTTCCCGCTGTGCCAAGCTTGGCATGGGCCACGGTCGGGGCCACGAATCCTCCATGAAGAAGCTCGTAGCCTGCGTGAGCCAGGATAACTTCTCCTTGTCGTCGGAGGGAGAGGAGGAGGAGGCGGGCGAGGAGGAGGAGGAAGGAGAAGAGGAGGAGCTCCCGGTGCAGGGCAAGCTGCTGCTGATGGAGGCTGGGCAGCAGGAAGAAGGGGCAGAAGACGCCGACCTGGAGGCCCAGCAGAGCCCCGAGCCCAAGCAGACGTGCTCCTGACCCGCGACGAGGCTGGCGAAGAGGAGACTGCCACCGTTTCGGAGAGGAGAGAGATTTCAGAAAAGAGTCAATAAAGAGTCTCCATGGAGTCCTCCTCCACCTGTCTGTCCTTGCCCTCGCCACGACCCCCAACCCCTGTGACTGGTACCGTGTGTGTGTGTGTGTGTGTGTGCGCGCGCGCGCGCGTGTGTAGGGAGGATGAAGAGCAGTGACCCCTGTCCCTGAACCCCAGCCACAAGTTCTCGCAAGGTCCACTCCCCAAGACCTCTCAGCCGCTGTCCCCTGCTGTGGGGGGGGGGAGCACGAGGCAGCCTGGGCGAGAAAGTCACCTTAGCATGCCCCACCTCCAGGGAGGACTCCTCTCCAAGTCTGAGCACCTGGTGGGAAAGCGTCATCTCCCTCAGCACACCCCCACTGCTTTTCTAACCGTGGACAGTATTTTTATTGGGGGGGGGGAGTGGTTGTTGCATCACGAGGCATGTGGGATCTTAGTTCCTTGACCAGGGATCGAAGCCCTCCTCCCTGCCCACTGCAGTGGAAGTGCAGAGTCTTCATCACTAGGCCGCCAGGAAAGACCCTGGAGAGTCTCAAGAGTATGGACTCGGGAGCTCAGCAGACCTGCTGCCAGTTTGCTTGCGCTCGCTGCCTGACACTGAGCAAGTCCCTGTCTGTCTGTTAACACTAGTGACCCCGCAGGTCAGTGGGTCAGGAGAGGTGACTGAGATGCTGGGGAGGGACTGGGCCTGGCACGTAGCGAGTGTTTTGCCGAGACGAGCACTGCAGCTGGAGCCACGGGGGTCCCATCTGCCTCACGGACCCTGGTTTTGGGGGACAGAGCAGGTGGAGGAGTCTGAGTCCTTCTCAGCCACTGGGTCTGCTGCCATCCTCATGCTCAAGGAGACCGTCGGAACCCCTGCGAGAGGCTCGCTTTTGCCTTGCTCAAGGGGTCCCGCAGTGGGACAGAGCCGATGCTCTCATTAGGGCGGCGGGCAAAGGAAGCCCACAGAAAGGGGCAGACAAGGACAGAGACCCAGACCTGGGTCCCTCAGGCAGGCATTCCTTAGAAGCAGTGGAATGCACCGGTTGCCCCTCCTGGCCATGGCTCCCTTAACCCTTTTCTTTCCAATAGAAATAACAAACGTGATCTCCACCCTCCGCCCTCCACAGCCCCCAAGCACCAGTCTGGTGGGCTATGGAGAAGGATTCTGATTGGGGCTTCTGGGAGGGGTGGGGAGGTGGTGTCTCCAGGGATGGTGTGAGGGGTAAGGAGAGGTCCTGGGATCCTCAGAGGGTGGAGGCCACAACTGAGGCCTGGAGACAGAGCAGGGCAGGGGAGGCCTGAAGCGGGCGGCCCTGCTGGCTGACTATCCATTCCCATCCCAACCAAGCAACACAGCAGCTCTGTACTTCTGTCCAAGGCCCACAGATCCACCCGTCCATTCGCCTGCCCAGCCAACACTCATGAAGTCCCTGCTGTATGCCTGGCACCATGCAAGTCACTACGGGCCCAAGATTAATAAACCACAGTCTCTGTTCCACCCTGATAGCTCAATTGGTAAAGAATCTGCCAGCAATGCGGAAGAACTGGGTTCGATCCCTGGGTTGGGAAGATCCCCTGGAGAAAGGAAAGGCTACCCACTCCAGTATTCTGGCCTGGAGAATTCCAGGGACTGTATAGACCATGGGGTCGCAAAGATTCGGACACGACTGAAGATTCGGACACAACTGAGCGGCTTTCACTTCACTCTCTCTCACCGAGGGTGGGGAAGTGGGCAGTCAGAGTGGAAGAGTGGAGGGAGCAGGGAGGAGAGGGATGGACACCTAGACAGTCTTCACAGCGTGGTCCCCAGTCAGCCCTGGGCCCACACAAGGCAGGCACACTAGAACAGGGCCACTCACGCCCCCTTAATCCCCATGGAGGCCTTAGTGACCACAAGGCTGGACTGGAGGCGGCCAAGCCTGAGCCCGAATCCTGGCTCTGCCACTGACTAGCTGTGGGGCTCCGGGCTGGTCATTCAACTTCTCTGAGCCTGCTCCCTCTTTGTAAACTGTAATATTAGTTCCTCAGGGCTGCTGTAACAAAATGATCAAAAACCTGGCAGCTTAAAATATATCCTTTCGCCTTCCAGAGGCCAGAAGTCTGAAAACAAGGAGTTCTCTGGACCACAGGCCCCGGAGGCCCCAGGGAAGACTCCCTCTCCTTGTCCAGCCCAGGTGTCCCCATGGCTCGTGGCGGCATGGCTCTAATCTGGGCCTCTGCATTCCCGTGGCCCCTTCTCCCTGAGCCTTCTCTTCTCTCTCTTATAAAGACATTTGCCTTTGGATTTAGGGTGCACTTGGATAATCCAGGATGCTCTAAATATCCTTAATTACATCTGCAAAGAGGCTTTTCCAAATACAGTCCCATTGACAGCTTCCAGGGGTTGGGACGTGGACACATCTTTTTGGGGGACTCTGTTCAGCCCAGTACGAAGGTCACTAAGACTCATGGACAAAGCCGCCTAGAAGGGGTGGGGCCTGGAGCCCAGCCACATAGGAAGTGTTCTGTAAAGGAGGGTGATTTTCACCATGTGATCTGACACATTTATGAAGAAATAAACTACAATAAAAGCAGATGATAGCAAAGCTGTGCATGAGCAATAGACGTGGGCTGGGGGTTCTGCTAGGGGGAGGGAAGGTGGAGATGGAGGGAGCTTCCAGAGGTTGAGCTGTGGGGAGGGTTGGGGGCCAAGAGTTAAGACCAAGGGTTGACCGAGGCATGCGGAGGCGTGGGTGGCTGTGGAGAGAAAGAGACTAAGGAGCTCTGACCAGGCCGTGTGTGCACGCACGGGGTGGGCTTTCTTCCCCAGGGGCTGGCAGGTCAGAGCAGGGGTGCACAATGGGGCTGTGCTAGCAGGGAGGGGAGGGGAGTGGAGTTGGCAGGCAGGAGGCAGGAGAACGGTTTTCAAGCCTCCTGTGGTTTGACAGGCGTCTCAGGCTCACAAGAATGCCAGGAAGGAAGGGATGACAGCCCTTTGTCCAACAGGGAAACCAGGCCTCAAAACAACAGACCCAAGACAGGATATCAGAACAGAGTGGGCTTTGAACCTGACTCTGGATTTCCCAGCTTTAAATCCTGCTGGGGAGGCGGGCTTGTCAGGCAGGCCCCAGGACCACCGTCAATGCCTTTTGTTACTCTTTTGTTTTTTTAAGTTTTATTCATTTATTTATTGGTTTATTTTTAACTGAAAGATAGCTGCTTTACAATATTGTGTTGGTTTCTGCCATACAGCCACACCTTTGGTTACTCTTACCCTCCACCTGAGGAGGCATCCATGGCCCAACGCACACCCACCTGGGTGGCGGTTGTCTTCCTTACTGACCGCCCACCCATCCCCACTCTACTGGGGTCAGGGCTGTGTGCCTGGATTCCAGACTGCCTGCATGGAGCCAGAACAAGACTGGGCATGCTCGGACACGTTTATTGAGTTCTCACTGTGGGCTGGCCCTGAGGAGGGGGTAGGTGTCCCTATGCCCCATTCTACCAAGGCAGGGAAACTGGGACTTGGAGAGGTGGATGCCCGGGAGGAAGAGATCAGAAGGAAAAGCAGCAGCAGACCTGGGGTGTGGACCCAGCTCCACCTGACCTGAGGGTCCCTGCTCTCAACCCACAGATACGCCCTTTGAAAGCTGCCCCACCCTGCAGGTTAGGATGAGGGCAGAGGGCTTTGTTCCCCGTTAGGCCACATCTGTTACACACCCACCCTGTGCCATCACAATCAGCCCCAACTATATAACCAGGGGCTGCCAGGGCCTCTGTGAAGCTGGGTCTGCCAGAAGAGGAGAAGGAGGTGGCCTCTGCTCCTCTAAGTGAGGCCGCCCCCCTCCATGGACACCAAGACACAGAGCCTTCCCAACACCCATACCCAGCCCCATAGCAACTCTCGGCCCCAAAGCCATGCCTGCAACCAGTGCAGCTGCAGCTACCACTGCCAGAGCCGCAGCCACAGCCGGAGCTGCCACAGCCGCAGCCGGAGCTCCAGCCAGCGCCCGAGGAGCCACCGCAGCCCCGCTGGCAATCAGGGCCAGAGCCCAGGCCCCAGCCCTCCTCTGAGGCGCCACAGATACACCATGCACTCCCATCAGTGTCCTTCGCGGCCCATCACCCACTCTTGCAGCCGCTCCAAGAACAGAAAGAACTTGGAGGGAAAGGTGATCAAGAGGAAGCAGGTCAAGAGGAGCAAGCAGGTGTACAAAAGAAAGAGGCAGAGCTCAGGTATCTTTCAAGCCGGTGGCCTTTCACAGGGCTCCCCCAGAGAAGGGGAGTGCTCAGCCCAGCAGGGCTGTAGGGGCAGTGAGGTGAAGGCTGCCTCTGCCAAGTCAGAGCACACAGGACCCACAGGCAAGGGTGAAGAGGGAGAGGGAACTATGGCAGTTGCATATATATGATGTGTTGATGGAATAGCTCTTTAATTGGATGGGTTGATTGGAAGGATGGACAAATGGCAGATTAGCTAGGAGAGGTGAGTAAGGCTGGGTAGATGAATAATTAGGAGGTCTGTTAGATAGGGGGCGGGTAGAAGGATTAGATGGTTGCTTGAGTGGATGGGTGAGCGGAAGGATGAGGGGATAGAATGAATCCATTAAGTGACAGAATCAGAAGGGATGTGATCAGATTTCTAGATTGACTGATGCACTCACTGGAGGGTGAATGAATCAGTTGGCTGGGCAGATGGCTGAGTAGATAAGGGTTTGAACACAATTGGATATCTGGAGGCATGAATATTCAGAGGATATGAATTGGTTAAAAAATGGTTGTCTAGGTGGGTGGAGGATCAGGTTAGTGGATATATAAATAGGGAGACAAACTGACTGGATGGCAAACTGGCTGAATGGACTAACTGGACCAATGGACGAAAGAAAGATGGTGGGATTGGTAGACTGGATGAGTAGACTGGACGTGGTTTAAAGAATGAAATGAATGTTGGACTGGGTTAAATTCATGGGTGTATGATAAATGGATGGATTCACAAGTCAAAAGGACCCTGATGACTGTGTCAGTTCTAGCCCTGCCCAATATTTGATTACACATGAGTATCCAAAACCCAAAGGAGGAAGAGGGTTAAGTGACCTCAGGAAGCACTCAGGTATTAAAGGCTCCCTTTCCTATTCCTATCCCTTAGGACGAAAGTACAACTGAGAGGACACCCCATGGCTTGTTCCTGTGTTGGTTTCACCCAGATGAGAAACGCCATCACACGTGGAACGCTAGAAGGAAGAAGTAAACTTTGCAGGAACATGTTACTACAGTGATTTCTATGCAACATTGATTAAAGCTTGTACACTGGATGACTTATCCTTGAGTCATTTCATAAAATGTGTCGTGTTTTGGGGGGTCTGGATGGAAGCACAAAGCAGGGAAGAGGTTGGGTAGGGAGGAGGGACATGCCTTGGGATGGGATCTCATAATAATGTAAGGAATCAGTCCTCACGTGGAGCAGAAATGAATGGGAGGTAAACACACCAAGAAGCCTTTGGTGTAGATGGGCAACACCCTGCTTGGGCAGAGCCCTCCTTTGTGTTATATGCTCCCATGTGCATATGCACACTCACACACGGGACACCCTCGGGCCCACACACTGTTCATATCCACACGCAGAGTCGGCAGGCCAGAAGCATGGCAGGAGACAGGCAGGAAGGGGGTTAAGAACATGTGCTTTTCAGTCCAGAGCATCCTGAGTTTGAATCCTGGCTCATTTTGTTTGCCTTCTGTGTGCCCTTGGGTTGGTGATCAACCTCTCTGAGCCTCATTTGTTTCAACACATAAGGGACCCAGTGCTTTCAGGGGCTGGGCTGAAACAAAAGACCACATCCACAGAAAGAACACAAATATATAAGCACAAGATTTGCCAGTCATGGGACTTCCCTGATGGTCCGGTGGTTAAGAATCCACCTTTTAATAATGCAGGGGACGTGGGTTCAATCCCTGGTCAGGGAACTGATCCCCATAGGCCACAATTAGAGAGCCCATGTGCCACAGGTACAGAGCCTGCACGCTGTGGAGCCCACGAGCTGCAAGGAAAGATCCCGCATGCCGCAACTAAGGCCGGACATAGCCAAATACTAAACATGCACCGGTCACAAGAAGCAGAATCAAGCAAGCTGGTCTGGGTGTAACACAGAGCAACCCTGGTGCGGCTGTGGGTGGGGACGGAGTTCAAGGAGATGGAGACCCGAGGAAAGCACACTGCAGGCCAAGGGAGAAGCATGTGCGAAGCCTGGAGGGAGGAAGGAAGGTGTCTGAGATATTCCAAAGACTGGAGCAGCCGGCACAGGTGTGCGGGCGGCCGCCAGCAGGTGGGAGCACCATGCGGGGGCCAGGCCCATGCAGGGTTTGCAGGCCGTGGGGAGCCTGGAGATTTTATTTGGTGCAATAAGTCACGGGAGGTCTTAATCAGGCAAGCAACAGGGTCGAGCATCTTTGCTGTGTGGAGACTGACTGGCAGGGGACAGAGGGACAAGAGGAAGTGCTGTGGGCAGCGTGTGGCCAGGAGGGAGGGAGCAGAGCCTGGACCAAGAGTGGCAACAGAGACGTTCCTCTTGGAGGGAAGTTCTGAGGTCAGAGATTCCTGCTTCGCCCCAAACCTCCTGGTTCCCTGTTTGAAAACCTAAGTTTGGAACTTCCCTGGTGGTCCAGTGGTTGAGAATCCATCCGCCAAGGCAGGGGACACGGGTTTGGTCCTTGGTCTGGGAAGATTCCACATGTCATGGAGCAACTAAGCCCATGAGCCACAACTATTGAAGCCCGCGGGCCCTAGAACCCGTGCTCTGCAACAAGAGAAGCCACTGCAGTGAGACCCGTGCACCACAGCTACAGAGTAGCCCCCACTCACCGCAGCTAGAGAAAGCCCTTGGGTAGAAGACCCAGCACAAATAAACAAACAAAAAAGCAAGGCCACAGAAAGCCGTGATATTCACCGAAACCCCTCTGTGCAGAAGAGGTTGGGAAGCATTTCTAGAGGGCAAGTTTTAAGGGAGGAGGTGGAGGCAGAGGGTCAGAGGATAAGGTCAGGGACTTTCAGACCCACTCACCAGAGGACTTCCCTATTCCCTGGACAGTGTCCTTGTCTGATACCATCACAGAAGGCAGGAGCTCTATTGCAGAGACATCAACTCTGTAATAGAGGAAGTGAACTGGGAAGCAGACGGACTGCGTCACAAGTGTGCTTTATGGACCCATTCCGACCCCACATTTCCCTGAAACCAACACTCAGAAAGAAGTGCCTCAGTAACACAGACACCCAGTCATATATACAAAGAAACTGCCATTCAAAGTCACTCAGACGCAGAGCCCGAGGTTCACTTGAGGACTCCCAAGTACACACCCCCCCTCCACACACACACAGGTTCTCACACGCCTCCCCTCCCACACAATGAAACACAAGCAAGCACTTGCAGGCGCACAGCTACCCTCCCGCCGTCAGACACACAGTGACAAGAGGAGCAAAATCAAACCACAGATTCATTCTTTTGCTTGCTTGGTTTGGGGTGGCGGCAGCAGTAGTTTGGGGGCAGGCCTGCTGGAAACCCAAATTCAGGAAACAGAGAGAAGTAGATGCTAACTTCAGCCACCGAAGGGCCTGGCACATTCTCCCCATGTTGGGATGTTGGGGTGAAGTGAGGTCTGGGAAACAGACTCAGCCCTGACTATGGTGGGGTTGCTCGCTCAGCTGCCTGGGGAGCCCCCCCTAAGAGGACCCAACAGTCCTAGGGGTGGAGGGAGGAACAGCCAGGGAAGAGGGTACAGAGCCTCTGTAGTGCTGAGATGCCTATTAGAGATACGATTCAGGAGGAAAGAATACCTCAAGCTCTGTAGATTCGGCTCCTCTGTTCCCTCACTGGGTGACCCTAGGACTTTTTACCTCTCTGAGCCTTGGTTCAAGCAGTAAAGTGAAGTGAAGTGAAGTGAAGTCGCTCAGTCGTGTCCGACTCTTTGTGACCCCATGGACTGTAGCCCACCAGGCTCCTCCATCCATGGGATTTTCCAGGCAAGAATACTGGAGTAGGTTGCCATTTCCTTCTCCAAGAGATCTTCCCAACCCAGGGATTGAACCCGGGTCTCCAGCATTGTAGGCAAACGCTTTACCGTCTGAGCCACCAGGAAAGTCAAGCAGTAAAGACTCTGCCTGAAATGCGGGAGGCCTGGGTTTGGTCGCTGGGTCAGGAAGATCCCCTGGAGGAGAGAATGGCAACCCACCCCAGTATTCTTGCCTGGAAAATCCCGTGGACAGAGGAGCCTGGTGGGCTGCAGTCCACGGGGTCCCAGACAGTCGGACATGACTGAGGGACCAACACTGTCGCTTTCTTTCACTCTGCAAAGAAGGCCAAGGCATCGTGCTGTTCTTGATTGCTGTACCCCTGTCCCAGCATGGGGCCTGGGCACATGTTAGGTGCCCAGCAAATACTGGATGAACAAAGGAAAGAAGGTGCAGACAGTGAGATGCCACTTATACACCCGCTGAATGGGCAAACCCAGAAAAGGCTGGATGATACCAGGTACTGGGAGGGCCCAGCAAAACAGATATGACTGAATGCAGTTGCCAAGAGGGCAGACGTGCATACGCAGGTTGGCAGGCGACTGGGAGGTGTCTATGAGAAGTGCACAAAGCGTTTCTCACACACATGTGCCAGAGTTCAGGGCCTCGTGGCTTGCGAGAGCAAAAAACCGCAAACGATCCACAGGAGGGCTAGTGAACATGCAGGTTCACTGAGGACTATTGTGCAGTTTTTAAAATGGGGTTGACCTCTGTGCAATCCCTCCAGATTGCCACGACATGCTGCTGGGTGAAAAGGCAAGATGGAGAAAGAAACACCATCGAGGGAGGGCAAAATTCCACACAAAGCAACACTGTACTTTTATGGGGGAAAAAGCAGGTATGTAAGTGCTTAGACAAGATGTGGAAGGACACAGACTAAGCGGGTGCCTGGGGATATGTCGGGGGAGGGGAGATGCTTTATTTTCTACAAAGACATGAAAAAGTAAATTAGGGAGAAAAGGAAGGAGCATCAGGGGAGATGTAGTAAGCGCTCAGCAAAGCTCTGTCGACTCTGGAAAGAGATAGCGCAGGAATGCTAAATGTAAACTCTGTGTCTGCAGAGTGCTGTTATCTTTTCTTGACAGCGCTCGTCCTTTCTGGGCCTGCTGGGCTAGGCGAGAGGATCCAGGAGGCCCTTCCCAGAGGGACTCACTACCCCGGGGCATGGAGAGGCCAACGCTAGCCGCCAGCTGCTGTCCCCAGCTGAGCCTCGGCCTGTAAACTGTGCAGGTGGCACTGGCACCCCTCCACTTCCGGGAGCCTCCTCTCCCACCACCTACCATGCAGGTCCTCAAGTTGTGGCCTCCAGGCCTCTGCTGACTGCCACGCTCTGCCAGAAGTGCTCTGCCTGCTTCTCCTTGGGCTGAGTTTTGCTTGTTCTTTAAAATTCGGGTCAAGGGACTTCCCTGGTGGCCCAGTGGCTAAGAATCCACCTGCCAATGCAGGGGACACGGGTTCAGTCCTTGGCCTGGGAAGATCCTACATGCTGAGGAGGAGTTAAGCCTGAGCCACAGCTGCTGAGCCTGTGCTCCAGGGCCTGTGAATTGCAGCTCCTGAGCCCATGCGCTGCAATGGCTGAAGCCTGCTCACCTAGAGCCTGTGCTCTGCAACCAAAGAAGCCACCACAATGAGGAGCCTGCTCACAGCAACCAGGGAGTAGCCTGTGCACCATTAACAAATAAATGTGCTCAGTCGCTTCAGTCGGGTCCGACTCTTTGTGACCCCATGGACTGTAGCCCTCCAGGCTCCTCTGTCCACAGGATTCTCCAGGCAAGAACACTGGAGTGGGTTGTTACGCCCTTCCCCAGGGGGAAGGGGATTGTCCTGACCCAGTGATCGAACTCATGTCTCTCACATCGCTTGCATTGCAGGTGGACTCTTTACTGCTGAGCCACCTGGGAAGCCCAAATAAATAAATAAATTTGGGGCAAGGGTCGCCTCCTCCCAGAGCCTGCTCAGCCCTGCTGGCTTGGCCAGGGGCCTTTTCTGGAGCCAGCAGATACTGGGCTTCCCACACCACAAATCTACTGCTGGCCTGTGTCCTGAAGCAACAGGCCTTAAGCGAGAGAACTGGGACACGGTGAGCCCCTTGTCACAGTGCCTGTCACTCCCCATGGCTTTCTCACAGTGCGTGGGCTTAAAGCTGAGAAGACTCCTGCCCCTACCCCCAAGGTCCCCAACCTGTGACAGTCATCCTGCCCCCACCCCCAAGGTCCCCAACCTGTGACAGTCAGCCCTTGTGTCTAGTTGTACAGCTTCTGCAAACTCTTATTTCCCTTCTATGCCAGCTGCCAGAGGTGACTGCCGTTGTTCTTGTCAACAGCTCATGACACCTACTTTGACACTTATGGGATGGGGTAGGGTGGGAACCAGATGGGCCTTAGAATGGTGGGAAAAACAGAATAAATCTGCTCAGCGTGAGGTCCTGGGAGATTTATTGATGAAAAGGCACTGGGCCTGTCAGGCTTGGCCTTTGTGACAGTCCTCTGGGCCGCTGGATTAAGGCAACTTGTCTGAAGTCACAGCGAGGGTGGGAGCGAGGGAGGGGGAGGGGTGGGGAGCTGGGACTGAGACCTGGTGTGTCACAACCAGGGCTCTCAGAAGTCCTCTTCCCAGGCCCTCCTTTTTTCCAGCTATGAACACAGTACCAGCATTCTGAAAGCCGGCTAATACTGGATACTCCACATAATCTCTGACCTCATCTCTCCTGTTTCACCCGTCACACGGGGATCACGGGCCTGCTGGAATGTTCCCACCAGGTCTCCCCAGGACCTGGAGTCCAGCCACCAGCTCAGGCTATGACCCCTCTCCTGCCCGACGAGAGCCCTCTCCTTGGGCTCGAGCGTCCCCTCCCCTCCACGGGAAGTGTGTTTCCGTGTGATCTGCCATCAGGATCAGCCAGGACTAGAACCAACTGCCTCACGTCACGCAGCAGCCTCTGTGGACAGAGGCCAAGCCCCAGGCTCTCCAAGACACTCTCGCCAAGTTCCACCAGCTCTTCGAGGAGCAATTTTCTCATCTGGGAAGTGGCAACATAATTTCCACCTCACAGAACCACATGCATGCATACGTGCGTGCTCAGTCATGTCCCACTCTTTGCGACCCCGTAGACTGTAGCCCCGCCAGGCTCCTCTGTCCGTGGGATTTCCCAGGCAAGAATACTGGTGTGGGTTGCTATTTTCCTTCTCCAGGGGATCTTCCCAACCCAGGGATTGAAACCGTGTCTACCCGCATCTCCTGCTTTGCAGGCGGATTCTTTACAGCTGAGCCACCAGGAAAGCCAAGGAGTGGGGTGGGGGTGTAAATAAGACAACATGCCCAGACTGTCAACTGAACCGCAGCCGGCTGAGCAAATGATGCCTCCTCTTCCTGGGTCCCTGGGGAGTGAGGGCTCACCCCAGAACTCAGGTCTCGGGCTCCTCAAGCAGGGCTCTCTACAACGCACACGTGTCCTGGCTTCCCCTTAGGACTGTCTTTGAATCCATTTTGGGGGCTAGTGTGGTGATATCCGTAGGGGGGAGGGGGGTGTCAGGGACAGTTGTGAGGTGTGTCCCAAGCCCCTACACTATACGTCACTGTGGCTACTATCTCAGCAGTCCAGAAAGTCAGTAGCCAGAGGATTATTTCCACGCCCAATCCTATAGTGTCTCCTGAGCCGGAAGGAATGTCTCCTGCAGTCAGGGTGAAATCTAAACCCTTCCCATGTCCCCACAAAGCCTGCGCCATCAACTGGACCCCTGTCAACCTCTATATCTCACCACCTTGCTCTCTACACCAATGACACGTGTCTCCTTTCTGATTCTCAACCCTGTCGGTCACTCCCACCACAGGCCCTTTGCACTGGCTGTTCTACCTGGAATCCTCATCACCCCTTATTTAGAAAGGCCTCAACTCCAACCTCTAACCAAGAGGCTTTCCCTGACTGCTTTATCTCACTCTTGCTCACACCCCACAAAAACCCTGTTGCTCCTTCTTCCCTGTTTGTTATCCCATAGCACTTACCATGATCTAAATTGATCTTATGAATTTACTTCCTATTTCTCCTATGACTGCTTGAAGACCCCTGAGTTCCCAGTGCCTGGCAGATAGTAGTCACTCAATAAATATGTGTATGTGTGTGTATGCTCAATTGCTCAGTCATGTCCTATTGAATAAACACTGAATGAGTGAAATAAATGTCATTACCCCTATTGAGCAGATGAGAAACCGAGCCACAGAGAAGTGAAGAAGCTGGTCCCAGGCTATGTGCTCATTAAGTGACAGATTGAAACCAGAAGCCACACTCAAAGATCCACTGCTTGGGGGGGCCCCCAGAGGTACAGACTCCCATGGGAATCTTGGTTGTAAAGAAAGGCCGAGGAGCGCTGGGCAGAGGGCAGTTTCAAGATTACACAACCTGAAGGGGCTGCTTTTCCCAGCAGGACTTTGCCAAAACTAGAAAAAGAAACTGAAAAACTGAGCTCCGGGGGCCAAGATCTTGACTCCTCCCAGCTGTTGGCTAAGCCCCTCACTTCTGCGCCTGCCAGGGCTGCCAAGGGTGGGGGAGGAGAACCAGCCCCCACGTCTGCTGTGGCCCAGCAAGCTGTGGACACAGGGCTGCACCGCCTGCCCCGCGACAAGAAGTCACTTGTGCTAAGAAGCACCTTCTCTGTGCCTGGCCCCTTGCTTTGGGCTGTGCTTTCATGCTGCTCTGTGAGGCATAAAATTTCCAAAGCTCATTTGTAGCTGGGGCCAATGAGGCCCAGCGCAGGCAAGTTGCTGGCCTGTGGTCTCCACGGCACGTGGCCCAGCTTCCTGCGAGTCTAGGGCCAGCCCTCCACGGAGAACAGCCCAGGAGACGGATGCTTGTCAATCAGCGTATTTCTTTCTCCTTTTGGTATCTGGATTTGGTTTCATTTTGAACTCAGGGCTTTAGAAAATGAAACCAAAGTGGTAGTGACTGTCACTGTCGGTGGTGAGGAGAACCCACGTGTGCTTGGCAACTTGTGCCAGCCTCACCGCTCTTGCACAACCAGAGTCTGCTTGGGCCGGGGGGAGGAGGAGGCCAGGCCTACTGTACAGGCAAGACAACTGAGACTCAGAAGGGCCCAGAGCCAAACACAGGGAGATGGAGGCTTGACTGCCAAGACCTGGAGCCTCCCCAAGCTTACAAACAAGAGGGAAGTCGGTAGAATGGTCCTCACTCCTCCCCAGGCAGGCTTAGGATGCAAATGCATCTCTCTGATTTCTTTGGTATCTACTGTTTTACCAGAAGACAGACCAGGATTGGAGATCACCAGGAATCCGGTTGGGGTGGAGGGTGGGTAGAGGAGGTGGGAAGGGAATTTACAGCACAGCAAACACGGGTGAAAGCTTTAGGGTCTGACCTCCTGGGTATGAACCTCCGCCCTGCCCCTTGAGTTGTATGCCCCTGGGCAAGTGACTTCCCCCTCAGTTCCTCTACCTGTAAAATGGGCAGATTGGATCGTGGTGTCAGTCCAATGGTCTAAGGACTGTAAAGTATTTATTACCCAGCCAGTTTAGGCCAGTACATCACATGTGTGCGTGCTAAGTCGCCTCAGTCACGTCTGACTCTTTGTGACCCCATGGACTGTAGCCCGCCAGGCTCCTCTGTCCATGGGATTCTCCAGGCAAGAATACTGGAGTGGGTTGCCATTTCCTTCTCCAGGGGACCTTCCTGACCCAGGGATCAAACCCACGTCTCTTATGTCTCCTGCACTGGTGGGCGGGTTCTTTACCACTAGAGCCACCTGGGAAGAACCTAACACGTCATGGGTGACAGTAAATGAAATGAAGAAGGGGGCTCCATGGGGATGGGTGAGCATGTGGCAACAAGTAGGGGGCCGAGAGGAGGAGGTCCTAGTGCGCAGGAATGAGGGAACTCTTCGAAGTAGCCATCCGCATTGTCAATGAGGGGTAGGGGGCATATGGGCCATCAGATATTTATAGATCTGCTCTGAGCAAGGAGACATGCTGGCAGGAAGACAAGTCACGCAGGAGCCAGCCCAGCCTGGCTGCCTTCTCTGGGCCTGGACCACCCGCCTCCAGCTCGAGTGAGAAGGACGTGCTCTGTCTCCCCACTGCCAGCAGCCAGGGGCCTGGTTTACCCCCATGCAACGCTCTCCTACTCCACCATGCCGTCTATGGCATGCTTTCCTCGTGCTAGGACTTCTAACATGAAGCCACGAGCTCCAATATGCTGCCACAGCTGCTGACGGCCGCCAATGAACACCAGCAGCAAAAGCAAACATCTACTGGATGGCTATGATGCACCAGGGACTGGTGTAAGCACACGACCCCTAATCACTCTTTTAATCCCCACACTATGAGAGAGATGTTATTACCCTCTTCAGAGATGAGGAAACCAGGCAAGGGAGTTAATTACACGTCCAAGGTCAGAGGGACAGAAAGTTGCAAAATTACAACTGGAAACTAGACAGGCTGCGTCCAAAGTCCAGCTTTTAACCACTGCTTTGTACTGTCACCCACCACAGGGCAGCCCCCCGCAGGTGCTCCGGAATGACCACCGCACCTGAACACTGGCACAGGCATGGCTATGCATCTTCTGCGTGCACACACACTCACACACACACACATACGACCCAGGACAACCACATCAACGACCAACATCAGCTGCTGCCAACACAGATTCCGGGAGAGAGTGGGATCCTACACAACGCGGGTTCTGGGCCATCTTCTTGTGTTCATGAGGAAATACGGGTGTCCTGGGCTCTGCCTGGGGCCAGGGCAGGAAAGCGCCAGGGAGGCTGGCAGGAGGACCTGGCGCTAGGGCTTGGAGCCAAGCAGCAAGCTGGGCTGCGGCCTGAGAGTTGCCTGTAGAGGGCAGTGTGTGCCAGTGTTGGGCAGGACCCTGCCAAGCCTAGTTACTCCGCCTGACCCCTCCAGGCTGTGAGACTGACCACCCACCAGCCAGCTCCCAAGCTCATTTGTTCTTTCTTTCATTCAAAAATACATGTACCAGCCAGGCACCTACTCCATGCCTTTCTATGACAGAGAGCATCATATATAAATGTACAAACCGTAGCGGGTACTCCATCATTCCAAGACTGGGGGTATGAGTGTGGGGAGGGAGCAGTTGGGGGTGGGGGTGGGATCTGTAAAAGAGAGGAGGGAGGAAGACGAGGAGCTGGGCAGGAAAGCTCAGAGTAGGCTTCTGGAATGACTACATCTGAAAATGAACTCTCTTTTCATTGGCCTCCAAAGTGCATTTAGAGGTACCCAGCTGCTCTCTCCTCTCCCCAAAATAAAAGGGAGCAGGGTGTGCCTCGTTTGGAGCTCCCCCTCTGCCGGTCACCGGGCCTCAGTTTCTCCAGCTGTCTGGTAGGAGAAAAGGCAGGCCAAGGCCGCCTGGGACCTTGCCGGGGCCCCACCCGGTTTCCAAGGAACTGGGCTCGCAGTCGAGGTACCCCTCCCCCGCCGCCAAAGGGTTCCTCCGAAGCCTGTGGTCAACCCGCCGCTTCCTGGGAAGCCCAAGCCAAGACCAGGGACAGCGACAGGCAGGGAGGGATGCGGAGGCGGCCATCTAGAGGCTCCGGGACGAGGGGGGGCAGGGCGATGGAGGCAGCAGTCCCGAGGGGTCCCAGGTGAGACCCGGGATAGGGTGGAGGTGTCCGGCTCCAGAGTAGAGGACACAGGTCTACCAGAGATGGGTGCTGAGTCACCTGGCGGAGGTGACGGGTGTGTCAGGGCCAGTCCGGAGTATCCTAAAGGGCTTGCCTGCAGAAATCTGCGACGGAGGCACTGGGGGTACCGTAGGGCCGCCAGGTCCGAAGGGGGGGGCGGTGCTGAGAAGTGCCCCGGAGGTTCAAGGGTAGTGCTAGAGACCTTGACAGACGGGTCCTAGGACAGGTGCGAGGGTAGGTCAGGGCTGGGGGACCTCTCCAGGGAGGGGTCCCGGATTTGTGGGAAAAGTCGAGCGGTGCCGGCCTCCGCGGTGCGCAGAAAAAGAAACCGAAAGTGGCGCGGAAGGGCGGGCCTGGAGGGGGCGGAGTCGGCAGGGGCGGGGCCTCGCAAACCCCACGCCTCCAAGCCGGTTTAAAAGACTGGTGCAGGGGCGGGCGCGTAGCAGAGAGAGCTGCGGCCGTGGCAGCTGCACGGCTCCTGGCCCCGGAGCATGCGCGAGGGCCGCCCCGGAGACCCCCGCTGCCCCGCCCGCGGCGCCCCGCGCCCCGCCGCCAGGTGAGACGGACGCTGGGCGACGAAGCTGGAGGGAGAGGGGAGGAACGCACGGGACCGCCCGGGGCGGCCTCGGGGGCTGCGTGGTGGGGTGGCGGCTGCCACGCCCCTGGCCCCTGCGGGCCCCAGCCTGGCGGACCCCGCGCTTGGGGTACCCGCAGCGCCGCTTTTCTCCTGCCTTTCTGCCCGAATCGCCCGGACGAGGCGTGCATTCCCGGCCTGGCCGGCAGGCGGCAATCTCGGGGCGGTGAACCGAGGACCCGGTGGTCCGAGTCCGAGGCAGGCTTCTGCACGGCGCCTCTCTTCACGCCCCCTTCTCGGACTCGGACTAGGACTCGGAGGTGGCACAGCGCGCCGCCGAGCTCCCACCCGCCAGCAAGGGCGCCGCGGGCGGGCAAGCCCATTTTCTAGATGAGTCCACTGAGGCCCAAAGGGCCGCGCGGACGCGGGCTTGAGCCCTCGGCCCTTTAGGAGCGGCTCAGCACAGGACCCCGCCCCTCCCGAGCTGCCTCGCGGGTCCTCACCTGCCCAGCCGCGCCCGGACTCCCTGCTCACTGCCTGTCTCCCCCATCAGCGCACCCCCGGACGCTATGGCCCACCCCTCCGGCCGGCCCCGCGAGTAGGATGGTAGCACACAACCAGGTGGCAGCCGACAATGCAATCTCCACGGCAGCAGAGCCCAGACGGCGGCCAGAGTCTTCTTCCTCCTCCTCCTCCTCCTCTTCCACCTCCTCGCCCTCGTCCGCGGCCCCGGCGCGCCCGCGGCCCTGCCCGGCGGCCCCGGCCCCGGCCCCGACCCCGGCCCCGACCCCGGGCGATACGCACTTCCGCACGTTCCGCTCGCACGCCGAGTACCGGCGCATCACCCGCGCCAGCGCTCTCCTCGACGCCTGCGGCTTCTACTGGGGGCCCCTGAGCGTGCACGGGGCGCACGAACGGCTGCGCGCCGAACCCGTGGGCACCTTCCTGGTGCGCGACAGCCGACAGAGGAACTGCTTCTTCGCCCTCAGCGTGAAGATGGCCTCGGGCCCCACGAGCATCCGCGTGCACTTCCAGGCCGGCCGCTTCCACCTGGACGGCAGCCGCGAGAGCTTCGACTGCCTCTTCGAGCTGCTGGAGCACTACGTGGCGGCGCCGCGCCGCATGCTGGGGGCCCCGCTGCGCCAGCGCCGCGTGCGGCCGCTGCAGGAGCTGTGCCGCCAGCGCATCGTGGCCACCGTGGGCCGCGAGAACCTGGCGCGCATCCCCCTCAACCCCGTCCTCCGCGACTACCTGAGCTCCTTCCCCTTCCAGATCTGACCAGCCGCTCACCGCAGCATTAACTGGGGCGCCCTTTTATTATTTTTTATTATTAATTATTATTTCCCTGGACCGTGTGGGTGCCCTCCCCACCTGGGTTGGAGGGAGCGGGCGTAGGGGGCGAGGCGCCTCCTGCCCTGGGCTGGAGACCAGGCCGCAGAACCCTCCCCACCTCTTGAGGGGTGCCCCCTTCTGGTGCTCCCTCTGGGTCCCCCTGGTTGTCGTAGCAGCTTAACTTAAAACTGTTATCTGAGGCCAGGGCCTGAACTCGTACCTCCTACCTCTTCATGTTTACATATACCCAGTATCTTTGCACAAACCAGGGGTTGGGGGAGGGTCTCTGGCTTTATTTTTCTGCTATGCAGAATCCTATTTTATATTTTTTACCACCAGTTTAGGTAATAAACTTTATTATGAAAGTTTTTTTTTTTTAAGAAAAAAAGGTTTCTAGAGCGTGTGCTTTGGTCAAAGGTTTTCCACGGTTCTGAGTGGGTCCGGGTTCCTAATACTGACCTGGGTGTGGCTGAAGGTGGTGTGTGGCCCCCCAGGTTCTGTGGCTGGGAACCCCACATGGCTTCACCCTCAGCTCTCAGGGGGAGAGGAACCCTTGGTCTAGTTTTGGTATTGTGTGTCTGGTAAGAGGGCACTTCATGTGTGAGCACTTAATGTGTGCCAGGTCCTATTCTGTACTTTATTTACATATGCTTAAATTTACTTAATCTATAAAGACTACCCTATGAAGCAAGGCTCTTATCCCCATTTTATGGAAGAGAAAACTGAGGCAGGGTAAATTTGCCTGTGGTCATTCTGGTGTCAGAGAAGACACTTGGGCCTTTTTTGGCCATCCTCCCAGAAATCTGTTTGAAATGGATGACAGAGGGGAAACTTCTTTCATTCTGTGACCACAGCTTCTTCCAGGAAGAGGCTGGGGGTGGGGGGGGTTTGATGAGTTTTTGGAAGGAGGAGTGGTACATTCTGAAACTTGGTATCTAGGGAGACAGAGATACTGAGATGGGATGGGGATAAAAGGGTCAGATCTGAACTTCCTTCTTCCCGCCCTGTCTTGTCTCGTGTACTTTTTGGTGAACACGCAACTTGCAACCAGAAAGACGCTCTGTGGTCTGTGGTGGCAGGAGGGCCCTGTTGGCAGCTCTGGGCAATTCCCTTTGCCTCTAGGGGCCTCAGCGACTGCCTCTAAAATGGCTTGCTGGAAGAGGTTGCTTTGCTATAACCCTCAGCAGCAGGTACTGATGCATAGTGGATGGAGGAGGTGATGTTTTCCAAAACTGGGGCTGGCCAGCATCACTAAAGAGTGCCCAGGACACGGGTTTTATGGCTACTCTGTGGCCAGTCTGCTGGCCACTCAGGGCTGTGGTGCTGCACCCGGTGAATCGAGTCATTTTCAGGTGTAGGGTTAAGCGGCCTCACAGATACATCCCACTTCAATTTTAGAACTCCGATTGGCCCTCTGCAGCCCTGGACATGCTTATAATGGAGTGTCCTAATATTTAATAACACCTTTCAGACTTTAAACTGCAGCATAAAATTAACTTGATAGCCGGAGAGCTGGAGTGGCCCAGGCTTGTCTTGGGGATTAAATAGGTTCCAGGCCCCAAGGTTAAGGATGGCCAGGAGAGATTTAGGATCTCAGAGAGCTTTGGCAATTTCATCCTTTAATGAGGCAGGGTGGGAGGGAGCGGGGGAGGTGACGTCTGTGTGCCTCCAAGGAATCACTGCTTTTTCTTCTTTGAACCGTCTCCCTTCCCTTTGTTCTGTGCTGTGTGGCTCAAGTTTTGTGTTCAGACTTTCCTGTCTCTTAGCCAGCTTGGGCAGGGCAGGGAGAAACCCAAGAAGGCAGTGCTTGGACATACGGCAGACACTTAGTGAGCGCTTACTGTATGCTGGGCCCTGTGCTACTTTGTTTAAGCCTCTCAACTAGCTTGTGAGTTAGAAACCTCTCCCCCTTTATATAGATAAGAAAACTGAGGCTCAGAGAGGCAAAGCAGGGCATACAGCAAGTGGTGGAGCCAAATGGCAAACTCAGACAGTATTGCTTCAGAGGCTGGGTAGCGCTAGCCTCCCATGAAGGCCTAACAGTCACAATAATAATAACAGTAGCAGCTGCTAACATTTATATCAGCATCACTGGGAAGGCACCATTCTGAGCGTCTAGTCACCAATATTAAAACATTCAACCTTCACCTGAGCCTTAGGATTTAGGTGCTATTAACATTCCCATTTTACAGATAAGGAAACAGGTCCTCCTCTAAGGAGGGACAAATCACAGTCAAGTTTACAATATTTCCAGGGCTTTGCCCCTCCTTTAAAAAAAAAAGCTTAAAAGTCACATCTTCATTACCCAAACTCATACACAAACTCATTTCCCTTAGCAAAACAGCTGAAACTAAAGCTCCTCTACTCACACTCCCCAGAGCTGGCCCCTTCTCTTTGTGAGTCATTTTTTTTTTTTAAAGCTATACTGCCATACATGAAGTGACCCGAAATGCCCTAGAAGCCCCCGGGAGCTGCACTCCAGACACGGAGTAACAGATGGGCACAGCAGTGCAGACGCTGCAGGGCAGAAGGGCGGGGAGGGGGGCGGCGCGCGCGCCGTGTGGCTTCCCCGTGGTGTAGGTCCTCTCAAACCTCAGCTTCGTGATTCAGCAGCGCTGACGTCAATTTACAAGAATGAAAAGTGAGAGGAGGAATGGTGTATGTGTGGGCCTGGGCTGGGGGCCCAGGTGCGACTGAGGTATTCTTCCCACTGACAGCAGGTGAGAGGGCCAGCGGAGGGCAGGCAGGATGGCAAAGGGGCCGCTCTCCAGGACGACGGGGACTGCAGGCCGGGGCGAGAACTGCCTCTGACCCGCATCAAAGCCTTTCCTCGGCGGGTGACTCTGCCCCCCATTTCAGAGATGAGGAAACAGAGGCCCAGCGCAGTACTGTCACTTACTTAAGGTCACACAACTCAAAAGTGATAGCCAAGACTTGCATCGGGTCCACCGCACTCTCAAGGCAGTTGGTTTCTTCAAGAGTGGAGGAGGGAAGAGCGAGGAACCCTGTGAAGAGGCATTTCCCCAGGTCTCGCTTCAGCCTGCTTCATCTTCCCAACTTGATGAGTGGAACTGTTAACTGTCCCCCAGCCGGGAAGTGCAGAGCTGAGCCTCTTCCTGAAGCGACGCACATAAGGCATTTAGCCTAGAGTCTGGCCGTACATCTCCAAATGATGCGGTGCTCAGTAAATGATAATGAGTTTCAACAAACATGCACTGAGCACTGACTTATGTCCCAGGCGTTACTCTTAAGCCCAATGGATACAGGAATGGACAAAATCAAGGGAGCCTGGCCCCCGTTCACACGGAGTTCACGTTCAGGGCCTCAGACAGTAACTAACTAAATATGAAACTAAAGGCGCAAGAACATTCCAGGTAGTGACAGTACTGAAGATGAAAACTCAACTAGGTGATGCAACAGTGGATTGGGACTATTTCAGGAGGAAAGATCAGGAAGGCCCCTTCAAGGTGACACTGACATTGTGCCTGGAATGACAGGTCAGAGCCAGCCAGGGAGGCAGACATTTCAGGTAGAGGGATCAGCAGCTGGGAACAAGCTCAGCCCAGTCCAGTGGCTGGTGGAGCTGGAGGGGAAGGGATTGAGGGAAAGCAGGTGGCAGGAGGTAAGGCGGGATGGGAGAGCAGTGGGCACAGCCACTGGTGAGGAGTGTGGATTTGAACTGTGATGGGGAGCCAAGGTGTGGCCCAATCTAATCTGTGTTGTAATCAGATTCCCTGCTTCCCTGCCTTACGTGTATCTGGGGATGGGGGTGTGTGTGTGGCGAGGGGAGGGGTCATTCTTGGTCAGACCCCTCAGCTCCAGCCAACTGGGTCACAGAGAGGCAAGGGACAGTCACAGGACCTGCTGGGACTGGTGCTGAGACCAAGTATGGGCCGGGCCTGGGGCAGGCATCAGTCAGAAACCTCAACTATGATCAGATTCTCAACCTCCCCAACCTAGGTCTGAACAAATCCCCAGTGCACAGCCCCCCAGACTCCGGTGAGGGGCTTCTTGGGGCAGCTGGCCTCAACTTTGGGACAGGAAGCACAGGACCTAGGAGGAGGTGGATTGGGCCTGACATAGGGTGGGTGTGTCCAGTGCCTTTGCATCCCCCTCGCCTGGGCAGCCCCTTCACCTGACGTCCACTACCATCATCCAGAGACTCCCCAGTGCTTGAGGCTTCTAGGGAATAAAAATAGCCCTGGGCCGATTCTAGGGGTCTCAAGGTCCCTCAGAGAGCAGAGTGCGGTCTTCAACGAAACAAATTCAGACAGGGACAACAGTGCCCAAGATGGGCGCTCAACTGCCCCTCCCCACTGGCCCTGGCCCTCAGACAGCCCACAGGGGAAAAGGATTCTCCTGCTCTAGACCACCTGTTTGGCCCTGATACACCACCCCCCTCAGAACAGACACTGCCACGTGAGGCCGGGCATCTCCAAGTCCCAGTCCTCCAACGGCTCCCGGCCGCACTCAGGAGAAGGCCCAACTGCCCCTCGAGGACCCATGTGGCTGGCCTCAGCACTCACCACACTCCTTCCTGCCATTGGGCCTTTGCACATGCTGTTCCTGCGCCTCGTTAGGTCTCAAGGTGAAGGGCTTGTCCACGTACGAGTGCCGTCGCCTCAAGGCCTCGCCAGGCCCCAGGGCACCCAGGCCGCAGGTGCCGCGCACTAATGACGTCACTGGCTGCCCTCACCTGCTCCTCGGGTCTTGTCAGTGCTCGGCTCCTTTTGGCTGGGCTCCTTTCGGCTGTGCTCAGGCTCCCCAAGGCCTCTCTGAGCCGGGGCAGGCCCCCCCGCCCCCACTCTGTGGCCCCTCTGGCCTCCGTGTGGTCCTAATGCCGCCCTGTGCCTACTGCCTGCTTGGAAGACCTCCCTGCCCCCACCACCCACTCAGAGAGGACTGTCAGGTCAAGCCCGTAAGAGCGGGATCTCCAAGCCCACTCTGGTCTTAAGAGACCAAAAAGAGCTTCCACTCCATACCGGTGCACACCCGCCACTGGTGCACCAACTCACACGGCCCTCAGATCCTGAACGCTAGCTTTCTTACCTGCAAATGAGATTAATCACTGTACCCGTCCCATGGACGAGATTAAGAGGGTACCTGTACAGTGTTTAACACATGATAGGTCTCCAATAATTAGGGCTGGCCTCTCTGCTTTATGATGCTTGCCTTGCTGCTGTTTTAATATAATGCCAATTACTGAGCACCTAAAGGATGCTAATACTTCGCCCAGGTTGCATCACCGAGGTGGGCTCAGAAAAGTGAAGGAATTACCCACCCCCCACTCAAATGTGTAAATGGCAAAGCCAGAGTTTGACTTGGTAAAACTCAAATAAAACCTTGGTAAGGTCATGATCTTACCAACTACAATGCTCAGGGGTTCATGGGTTAATAGGTTTCTGAGACTTAGGGCCATCCTGGAGGATGTTCAGAGCCATACAACCAGCCAGGGCTCAGAGCACCTCATTCATCCTTTTCCCACTAGCACAGGCTGGGAAGCAAGGTGAGACAGTGGGCTGATAACTTATCTGCAAGGTTGCATCAGAATTCAGCCTAGGAGAGGGCTGCTTGATCAGAAGGGGCCCTGGGGGAGTGGCTCTGGGGCAGTCCTGGCAGCTGTTGGGGGTGTGTGTGTGGAGGGGGGATGGATGCAAATGCTGACGGGCAAAGACAGGAATGGTGCGAGCCTGACATCTGGATCCTGAGTTAGGAGGGTGACATTCGGGGCTGGCCCCACCTGGGGACCTGCCTGTGGGATGAGACACTCCCTCCCATACCTCCCACACTTGTGTGCAGCCGGGAGGGGCATCCAGGAGCAGGGTGGAGAGGAGGGGTGAGGCCTGGGTAAGTCAGCCTTGGTGGCCCCTCCCCTCAACATTTCACTGTGGGAGGCAGCACAGAGGAGCAGAAAGACCTGGCACCCGGGCCCTGGCTTCGAGTCCTGTTAACAGTGTGACTGTAGTGGCCTCATCTATAAAACAAGAATTAGATTCAATGCTGGAGAAGACTCTTGAGAGCCCCTTGGACCTCAAGGAGATTAAGCCAGTCCATTCTAAAGGAAATCAACCCCGAATATTCATTGAAAGGACTGATGCTGAAGCTCCAATACTTTGGCCACCTGATGCAAAGAGCTGACTCATTGGAAAAGATCCTGAAGCTGGGAAAGATTGAGGGCAGGAGGAGAAGGGGACAACAGAGGATGAGATGGTTGGATGGCATCATCAACTCACTGGACATGAGTTTGAGCAAACTCTGGGACATAGTGAAGGAAGGGAATCCTGGCGTGCTGCAGTCCAGGGGGTCACAAAGAGTCAGACACGACTGAGTGACTGAACAACAACAACAAGACTAAATGAGACCCACTCTTGCCTTGCTTCAGAAGGGCTATGAGGATCAAATGATTTACTCCAAGTGGAGATAACTTGGATCACCACGCAAATATAGAGGTTATAATAATTATTACTATTTTGTTTCACATGGGCTGCCAAGATGTATTTGAGTGAGCACAGCCATGAAGTCAGACAGACTTGGTTGTATTCCCAACTTGTCATTTGCTACAAATAAATAGTGGAGGCTACCAGCTCATCATGTCAGTTGCTCACTAGACACTAGGCGTTGTTCTATGTAATTCATGCATTGTATTTCATTTAACCTACACAAGAACCATATGAAACAGACACTATTAGTGTTATGATACTCATTTTGCGGATGAGAAAACAGAGGCACAGAGAGGTTAAATAAAGTGCCCAGGGTCACACAGCGGCTATGTGGCAGAACCTAGGAGGTTCCAACACAGGCAGCCCGATTTTACAGCCATCCCCTCGCTTTAAGCTAAGGTTTCCAAACCGTCAGACACCGGAGATCCACTTTTATGATTTTTGCCAGCTCTATCCAAGTTGCAGCTGTTATGTTATTCAATGATATTCTTCAGGTTACTCAGTTTCCTTAGGTAAGTTTTATTCAAAGGGAAATGTATCATTATTATACACAGAAAACCAGAGCCAAAGGAGATGCGGGTTCGATCCCTGGGTGGGGAAAATCCTCTGGAGGAGGAAATGGCAACCCACTCCACTATTCTTGCCTGGAAAATCCCATGGACAGAGGAGCCTGTTGGGCTACAGTTCATGAAGTTGCAAAGAGTCGTACATGACTGAGCACACACACAAACAAAAGAAGCCTGTTTTGTGTGTGGCTGAGAGTGAGGGAGGGAGGGGAAGAGAGAGTGAGACGTATCAAGTGTCAGAGAGGTGTTTAAGACACAGCAGCACCCATATGAGACTGTCTCCTTTACTTGAGTGGAAAATAGGAAATCTTTCACAGCAGCTCAATGTTTTATCAAAATGTCACTGGGTCTCGCCTAAAATCATCATCCAGGGACCCTCCAGGACACCCATCCTGTGCCTGGGAAACTGCCCAGCTTGGCTGCCAGCCGTATGTCGTGGGCACTGACTGAGCCTCAGTTTCCTCACCTGTGAAATGGGGTAAGCCCTCGGATCTCACAGGTACAGAGTATTAAAAGGAAGTGATTATAAGCACAGAGTATGTGCTCAATATGAGGCGTGACGCTGGCAGGGCAGGGTAGACCCTATGTAGGGGGCCCAGCTTGGGACACTAAAAATGAAAGCCTAGCATGGCCAGCCTGGGGTTGCTCCATGCTGCTAATCTTATCTTTTGCCAAGTTCCCTCTGTGCTAACCTGGTGACAGGAAGGGCCACAGTTTCTGGAAGGCGGGTCAAAGCGAAACTACCTCAGGTCCTGGCTGGAGGGGGGCCTGGTGGGCTCCCCCATCCTGGTGGGCAGGGCGTGGGGGTAGGGTGAGGAGTGCAGGCTTGAGCTTGAAGTGGACCTCCCCCTCATAGGATTGCAGATGGGGAAACTGAGGACCAGAGAAGTGGGCTCAGCCCCTTTGCAGGCAATGGAGGGAATTGGGTGTGACCATATAAACGGCTGATTCGCTTACCTGACACTCCTGATCACACACACAAACCCTTGGCTCCCCCTGCAAGTGAGTATTGCTACCGGTTCCCCTTTATCTAGCTCTTTCTAGATGGGTATCCTTATTGTCTCATTTCACAGACTAGGCCAGGAGAGGTTGAGCTCCTTGTCTAGATCTCACGGCTGATAAAAGTCATAGAAGCAGTACTTGGACCAAGACAGATGACCCCAGAGCATTCTAGTGGCTCCCAGCTGCTAGACATTAAAATCTGATCCCTTTCCCATGGGCTCTGAGGTCCTTCACTGCCCAGGCCCACTGTACATTTTAGCCCATCACTGTCCCGGTCACATTCCCCATCTGCTTCCATCATCCTTTGGCCTTTTGAGCAACCCAGGGGAAGTCTTTGATGTTTCTCTTGCCTTCTCTTCACTTGGCAAACTCCTACTCAGTCTTCAAAGCCCAGCTCAGCCATCACCTCCCCCAGGGAAAAAAAGTGTGAGTGAGTCAGAAAGAGTGGGGGGGAAGCAAGGGGTGCGGATAGGCAGAGAGGAGTAAGAGGCAGAGCTGGGGAGACAGGGAGTGAGAAGAGGAGAGGAAAGACAACACAGGAAGATAGGAAAGAAAGAGAAGACAGAGGTCTTAGGAGTGAGAAAAAGGACTCGTGGATGGATGGGTGAGTGGATGGATGGGTGAGTGAATGAATGAGTGCATGAATGAATGAATGAATGAATGGGTGAAGGAATAAATAATCCGAAACATGTACAAAATAAAGGTCAAGTGAATAAAGAGGAAGCCCTGATGGCCGGGCCAGGCCGGGTGGCCGTTACCCCCAGTGGCCCCTGCTCCTACCCTGACGGCTGTGGATGGGGCCAGGCAAGACCTCTCTGGGCTCCTGGCCTGGTCTGGGTCCTGAAGTGCTGGCTGTGTCCTTGACATTTGACAACGCTGTGCCTGTAACACCGTCCCCTCCCA
This sequence comes from Giraffa tippelskirchi, assembly GCF_054371585.1. Lineage (NCBI taxonomy): Eukaryota > Metazoa > Chordata > Mammalia > Artiodactyla > Giraffidae > Giraffa > Giraffa tippelskirchi. Next base: position 31,478,605 of record NC_137287.1, read on the forward strand.
GCCAAGAACCTTGGGCACCTACACTGCTCCAGACGCAGAAAACTGAAAGTAAAAGCCATCCTGAGGTTTGCCCCAGCCTTCCTGTCCCTCAGCTGGTTTCTTAGAAATCAGCTGCCTGGGCTACTGGTGGCAACCTGGACTTCCTCCCTCCCCCGAGGTCCCCTCCCCTGGTGGGTGCCATGCTCCCAGCAGAGATGGCACCACAGGCCCATGTCGGAGTTGGGGGGACCCTTCCAGAAAGAAAATATGGGAGTCAAGCATTCATTCCACAAATGTTTATTCACGCTTCCAGTAGGCCCAGGTGCAAGGGAGGAGACCAATCTGAGCTGTTCAGAGAGTTAGGAGAAAAAGGGCATCGATGGGGTTTTGGTATCCCCTGATCCAGGTGGCTGGAGGGTTGGTGGAGGGTGGGGGGGGTACCAGGAAAAGAAGAGCTAATTAGTTTAAGAATAAGAGGACGGTGGAGGATGTGGAGTTAGGGGAGGCACCCTGGGGATGTCACCATCAGAGTCCTAAAGCATAAGTTGAGAAGGAATCCACCTGGGCAGTCAAGGTGGGGAAGGGCATCTCATACAGAGGGAACAGCATGTGCCAAGTGACATGCTCAGTCATGTCTGAGCGACCCATGGACTGCAGCACACCAGGTTCCCCTGTCTTCCACCATCTCCCGGAGTTTGCTCAAACTCATATCCATAGAGTCAGTGATGCCATCCAACCATCTCATCCTCTGTCACCCTCTTCTCCTCCTGCCCTCAATCTTTCCCAGCATCAGGGTCTTTTCCAATGAGTCAGCTCTTCACATCAGGTGGCCAGAGTATTGGAGCTTCAGTCCTTCCAGTGAATCTGTATAACTGTCCCTGTAGAGGCAAGTTTCTCTGGTTTTTTTTGCGGGCAGAGAAACTAAGGCTCAGAGAAGTGTGGTGGATGTATTTGCCCAAGACGTCACAGCTAGAGGGGAGATCCAAATGCCTAGCCTCTCCCCTAAGCGAGCTCCAGTCAGCATCCAGATCCTGACCATGGCTGTCTCACTGGAGCACAGGCCCTGGGCTTCCGCACACAAGCACCTCTCCATGGAGACAACGTTAGGAGAAAAAAATGAGGCTGAGAGAGCTCAAGTGACTTGCCTACATCACACAGCCTGTTGGAGCACAGCAGGGATTCACAGCCAGGTTTGTGGGAGCCCAAAGTGCCTGGGCCCTCACAGAACAGTCGTCACCTGACAGTCTCTTTGCCCACATTCCAAGGAGGGAGAGGGGCCAGCAGGTGCAGAGACCCAGCGGCTGGAAAGGAGGGTCCACACAGGGTGTACTGTGAGCTAGAGCTCTGCTCTCAGGGAACTGCCTCACCCGCTTCTGTCAAGTCCTGAGGAGGGGCCGGCCACAGCGCCCTGTGACCGTAGGTGGATGTGGGCAAGACCTGGCCTGAGTTCCCCATGCCTCAGTTCAGGGTAGGCACGTGACCTAAGCTGGACCAGTCAGAGACCCTCCTGGGACTTTTTCTGCAGGAACTTTTTCCTCTAAACAGAGGCCCACTGGCAGCCATTGTGCCCGCTGAGTCAAAAGAGTGGAAGAGAAGAAGCAGAAGGCAGAGCCCTGATGCATCGTGGGAGCCCCTACGTCCAGCCATACCTGAAATCCACCCCTGGGCTTACCTGTTACACACGCCACAAGGTTCCATTTTTGCTTATGCTTGTCTGAGTTATGCTTCTGTCACTGGCAACCCCAGAGAGTCTTGGGTAATCAGAGCTTGAAGAGCAGCAAGGGTCAGGGGTCAGCTTTGCCTGGAACAAAGGGTGAGTGAGTAAAATGGAACCACTCATCCTAAGAAGAGGACGAACAACTCTCCGACTGAAAGAAGCAAGACTAGTTTTGCTGGGATCTGGGGCCCAGGGTGCTCCCCTCTCCGGCTGACATCTGCCCTCAAGGAAAGCTGGAATGCAGACACTTTCACACCTCCTGATTCATGGTGGTTCTTAATATTTTTGTGCTGGGAAAAAAAAAAATTCCACATTAAAAAATTTTCCTTCCCTTTTTTCTTTTTTAAAACAGACTTTATTTTTAGAGCAGTTTTAGTTCACAGCAAAATTGAGTGGAAAGCACAAGAGTTTCCATATCCCCACTGCCTCCCCGCCCCCACGATCACATCCTGGATCAGTCCACATTATTTTTCAATCTTCACATTTGTTGTTAAATTCGTAAAAGAATCTACCAATAATGATAGCATAAAATACATTTTATATATTTTCCTGATTTCCAGATACACACTTTTTTCTTAAAAAAGACACCATTCTTTTTTCTTTTTCTTTTTTAAATTATGAAAGTATGATAACACATTTACAGGAAAGCTGGAAAATACAGAACAAAGCTACATATATTAAAATTATTTTTTAAAGTAGATAAATTAAGGCTTTTCATTGGAATTTCAATATCAAACTCTCAAAAGTTAATAGAATGAATATACAGAAAAATAGGATAAAGTAGGCCTGAAAAGCACCGTGAACCAATTCAATGTAATTAAGATTTATACAATTTTCACACAACAGTAGGACACGAATTCTATTCAAGTTCCCACAAAGTAGGAGACATTGGAACATATCCAGGGACGTAAAACAAGGAAGATACCATTCTTCATAACCCACATCATAACCTGCTTTTTCCACTGAGCATTTCATGAACAGCCTTCCAAGTCATTGGTTGACAAGGTCGTAATGATGGTACCTGTTTTATCAGTAAGGAAGGTCCAGCTGGAGCCAGGAAGGTGACCCATGTTGTCCTTGTGAGGCACATCTCACTGGATGCTCTTAAGGGTCCACTGAGGTTTTGCTCCTTCTTTACAGACGGGAAAACTGCTGTGCAGAGAGGGGAAGTCACTCTTGTTTGGTGGAGGCCCAAATCCCTGGGCAGGGTGGAAAGAAGGGGCTGCTGGTCATCAGGGCTACATTAGAGGCTGTAGGCACTCTGTCCTGAGGGGAGGGAGGCTGGCCCTCCGAGGAGTCATCTGGTGTGTCCCTGAGGGACAGCCTTGCCTCACTGCTGCCTCGGTCATGGTGCTACTGAACTTCTCAGGAGGTATCTGGTGCAGAAACGACTTGTGCCACTGGTTAATTCTCAAACTCAGGCTCGCACTGAGCACCCACCATATGCCAGACACCACTGGGGTGCCACACACACACACACACGGTCTCAGTTAGTCCTTCTTACCCCTCTGTAGGGTAGGACTGCTAGTATCCATTTTTCAGATGAGGAAACTGAGGCCTAGAGAAGTGAAATGACTTGCCAAGGGCCACAGAGTTAACATGTGGCGAAACCAAAATTGGACCTCAGTGAGGTCTGAATGCAGACAGAAGCGTCAACATCCCGACTGGGTCTCTAACTTGGTAAATTGTTAACCACTCCGCCCCCCCCGACACACACACAAATCAACTGGCCAACAGGCCTTGAGAACTGTGCCACAGAACTCTGGCCTCAGCTCCATCCTTTTTCCCCATCTTCCCAGATTCCTTCATGAGAATCTAAGATGATCTGCTTGTTGCAAGGATGGTGAACCAGTCACTGGGATCCCAAATAAGCCCTGGATTAAGACACAGAGCGGACACAGAGGTGACATTAAAGGCATTGATGTAAAGTCCTATACTGTGGTCAGGAACAGCAATATTCCCAATTCAGGTTGACTTCTGGCCCAAACACCATGGTTGAACGTAAACTCAAGATGACCTATGAGCCAGCTGCGGCTTGCACAAGTTAGTAATAGGAGGTCCTATTACTGGGAGGTCCCAGCAGGGGTTCTCAGAATGACAACTGACATGTAGTGATGTGCTGGCTTAGGCACCTGTGGACACAAATGCGGAGCTTTCACCACTTGCCTGCACAAGGCGCATGCTCAGGAATCAGGGGTGACATTGAGTGTTGGTGACAACGAAGAATGCTTACACCCATCCTGGGTACACGCTGCATGATCAATCAATGTGGATTTGACAAGGGGAGAATGGAGGAGAGAATGGATAACATTTAGTGTCACTAATATCATTGGTGATATATTATTAGATAAGAGATATATGTGTTATCATATGACATAAAGGCTATTCTTGACTTGGCACTGATTATATACAGGCATGCTGCTAAGCACGTCATGCTATCTTTAATTCTTAAAACAGTCTGGCGGGTGGATCATCTTAGGCTGAATCACATGAAATTGCTGATTTTGTAGGTCAAAAACATAAGAGTATTGTCAATACGGTTCAACGTCAGAGCATTTTCATTTCGACAGAATAAGTAAACCCCACTGGCAGGGCCCTGGGGTGCCTGCCTGCTCAGAGGATGGAATTTTCTCCTTGTTTCCTCCTCTTTACCCACCCTCTCATTCTGGCTACCCAGGCCCCCACCACCCCACCCCACTGCGGCCAGGTCTATATTTACAGTCTAGATTTCTGTGAAGTGGGGACTTGAGGAAGTGACTTATTCCAGAGTCATCACAGTCACCCAGAGATAATGACATCCAAGAAGGCTTCAGTTTCTGTCCCCTCTCTGCCTCTGCCAATATGGGACTTTTCTCTCCCCTCTCTGGGTTTCCAAGGCTCAAACCAGCAAGACAGAAACAGGAATTGTGTGTCTGCCTACCAAGTGTCCCGACCAATGGGCAGATGAAATGGAATGGGAGATTTGTGTTCGTTTTGTGGACAGTAACACTGAAGCAAATCTGTGCCCAACCTGTTTTCCAGTTGCCCCATCAGGGGCAGAGAGGAGAGCGGGTGGGTTTCTGGACATCTGGGGTCTCAGCCCGGTTCAGCTCGGTCCAAACATCCTAGAGGTCACTAGAAGGACCCCCGGGATCAGCCCTGCCCCACCACTCCTGGGGCTGGTGCTGAACCAACAGCCAAGCCATAGGGGCACTGGGCCTGGAGGGGTGGAGTCTTTCCAGGTAGTCAGACTGAGAGAGAGGGTGGCAGCTTGCGGGGACAGCGGAGGAGGAAGGGAACAGCCTGGTCCCCGCGGTGCACAGCCAGGTCCCCGCCGCGCACAGCCCACCCGCCAGGCACAGCCGGTCTTCGGGGAAGTCGCCGAGTCGGAGTTCCAGGAAGCGATAACGCTTGTTGAAACCTCTTTCTTGTGGCCTGGTCTCGTCACATGGCTTGGTGAGGACCAACGTCAAGCAGGGCCACGGGTCTGGGCCAGCTTGCACCGATAGCTGCTGCCACCCTATACTCCTCCCCTGAGGCTGAAGGGGGGGTGGGGAACCAGGCAGGAAAGAGGGCCTGCATGGTACCCACCCCGACACCCCTTGCCCAGGCTGAGAGCAGAGGACCCCTGGGTGGAGGGGTTGCTGTGAAAACACACAGCAGGTACTGAGGAGACAGAAAATCTTTGCTCCCTTCCCATGAAGCCAGGGAACGTGTCCCATCATTCTAGGGCAGGACTCTCCACCTTGGCACTACTGACTTCTCTGTTGTGGGGAAAGTCCTGTGCCCTGGAGGATATGAGGAGCATGCCTGGCCTCTACCCATGAGACACAGTAGTACCCACACCCACCCCCTAGTTGTGACACCAAAAATGTCTCCAGACATGGCCAAATGGTCCCTGAAGGACAAAACCCCGATCCAGATTCAGTGCCCAGCACATAGTAGGTGCACAGAAATCAGTAGGTCTTCAGCCCTGACAGCAGAACCTGTCTGGTTCATTTTTATACCCCATCGCTTGTCATCATGGATCTGCAAAAGGACAATTCTGGGGATTTCCCTGGTGGTTCAGTGGCTAAGACTCTGTGCTCCTGATGCAGGGAACCTGGGTTCAATCCCTGGTCAGGGAACTAGATCTCACATGCTGCAACGAAGACCCAGCTCAGCCAAATGCTGCTGCTGCTAAGTTGCTTCAGTCGTGTCTGACTCTGTGCGACCCCATAGACGGCAGCCCACCAGGCTCCACCGTCCCTGGGATTCTCCAGGCAAGAACACTGGAGTGGGTTGCCATTTCCTTCTCCAATGCATGAGAGTGAAAAGTGAGAGTGAAGTCGCTCAGTCGTGTCCGACTCTTAGTGACCCCGTGGACTGCAGCCTACCAGGCTCCTCTGTCCATGGGATTTTCCAGGCAAGAGTACTGGAGTGGGGTGCCATTGCCTTCTCCGCTCAGCCAAATAAATAAATGAAAATAAGTATTTTGGAAAAAAGGGATAATTCGGAAGGCTCTTAATCCTCCAATCTCTCTTAGCTTCTCACTCCACAACACTAGGCTTCCCAGCTGGCTCAGTGGTAAAGAATCCGCCTGCCAATGCAGGAGATGGGGATTCGATCCCTGGGTGGGGAAGATCCCCTGGATGAGGAAATGGCAACCCACTCCAGTATTCTTGCTTGGGAAGTCCCACGGACAGAGGAGCCTAGCGGACTACAGTCCACTGGGTCACAAGAGTCGGACACGACTCAGCGACTAAATAACAACAGCTCTCTTAGCTTCTCACTCCACAAGACTAATAAACATACCATCTAAATAAAACCTGTGCTGGAGGCCTTGAACTTGAGGACAGGAGGCTGAATTGAGGGTGTGGTCAGGCTTGACACAAGGGGTAAAGAGAAAGGTCATGAGTCCCACCGCCCAGTGTGGCCCCTGGAATCTCGCAGCCCTACTTCCCCCCCGCAACCCCAGGCTGGAGGCTGGGGGATCCTCTGTGGAGAAACTGACCCACCTAGGAGAGGACACTTCAGATGCTGATTCTGGGATTCTACCATGACAGCCAGAGCCTGCCCAACTACCTGGATGAGACTCACCTGTCCACACGCCCTGTCCATGGTCAGCAAGCTTCTGATGGTCTGTTTTCGGCTTCCTGATCTTCAGTATGAACTCACAGATGAGGATCACTGGACACTGGAGGCAGGCTTGTACAAGGAAAATCAGAGGTCAACACCAGCAGAGGAAAAGAGCTCCTGAAAAACAGGGCCAACACAGGGAGGAGGAAAACACAAGACAACAAAAACCCTCAGAGAAATAAGAGACGTTGTATCTCTAAAACAAGAACGAGATGTTGCATAAAGGAACATTCAGTGACCAAGAAAGAACTAGAGAGGTGAGGGCAGGAGGAAAAACTTTCACTATTAGCCTTGCAAGAGACTGGAAAATCTCCCAGAAAGACAAGAGTTAAAAAATCCGACATAAAAAGATCAAGAAACGAGAGGATCATCCCTCAAGATGCAACGTCTGACTCATCAGTGTTAGAGAACAGAACAAATGGAGGGAAAAAAGTGCTCTAAATCTGGAGGACGTGAGCTTCCATATGAGGAAAGCTTCTCAACGGCTGCGTTAGTTTTCTATTTCTGTGTACAAATCACCCCAACTTTTGGTGCTACGGAAGGAAGAATTCTAAGAGAGCCCCCATCCTTTCTCACCACCCCATCTCATCCCCAGGACATGTTTATAATGGATTCTGCTCCTGTGATTAGGTTATGATATAAGGTCGGTTTTACAAAAGGGAGGTTATCCAGTGGATCGAACTTAATCCCTGAACCCTTCAAAAGTGGAGTGTTTTCTCTGGCTGGTGCCAGAAGAGGAAGTCAGAGATTTGAAGCACGGGAAAGATGTGATGCGCCGTCGCTGGAATGGAGGAGGAGGGGCTGTGTGTGGATGAAATGTGGGTCACCTCTAGAGTTGAGAGCAGCCCTCGGCTTATACTTGGCGAGGAAACGGGGACCTCAGACCTACAACCACAGGAACTGAATTTTGCCAAAATCAAGAAGGAGCCTGGAAGCAGATTCTTTCCCCCAGAGTCTCCAGATGGGAACTGGGACCCCGTCTGACTCCTTGATTTTGGCCCAGTGAGACTCTTAAGCAGAAAACTTCTAGGTCAGCCAAACTTCTGACCTAGGAAAACTGTGAGATAATAAATTTATTAAGCGACTTGGTTTGTGATAATTTGCTACCCAGCAGAAAAAAGAAAACTCGTAGATCTGCTTAAAAGAACAGATATTTATCTCACACTGTTTCTGTGGGTCAGGAATCAGGGAGTGACTCAGCTGGGTGGTTCTGTCTCAGGGTCTCTCGGGAGGCTGCAGTCAAGGAGTCAGCCGGGGTTTGGAGGATCTGCTCTGGGGGCTCATTCACAAGGCTGGAGGCAGGCAGCCTCAGCTCCGCACTGCAAGGGCCTTGCCGTGGGGCTTCTTGAGTGCTCTCACAACATGGCGGCTGGCCTCACCAACAGCAAGCGAGCCAAAAGGGGGTAACACAGCAGCCACATGCCTTTTATGACCTGGTCTTGGAAGTCACATTATTATTGTTAAAGTAATTAATTAATTTTTGGCTGCCTGCTGGGTCTTCGTTGCTACGTGGGCTTTCTCTAGCTGCGGTGAGCGCAGTCGCCTCTCTAGCTGTGACACACGGGCTTAGCTGCTCCGCGGCATGTGGAATCTACCTGAAGCAGGGGTTGAACCTGTGTCCCCTATATTGGCAGGCGGATTCTTAACCACTGGACCACAAGGGAAGTCTCCAAAGTCACATTATTATTATCATTGTCATCAATCCAGATTTATTCCTTCCTAGCTAAATGACCCAGGGAAGTTTCCTTAACCACTATGAGCCTCAGTTTCTCTGTGAAGTAGAGAGATACTACTCCACTGGAAAGATTAGAATAGAGCTGAGAAGAAATAAAAATAATACCCTCTGAAGGACCCAGCACACATCTGTTGGGTCTGAGGAATCTTATTTTGTCTCCGTCTCCCACTCTACTATTCAAGTCCAGATCATTCCTGGGCTTTTAGGCCCAAGCAGGAGGGGTCCAGGCCAGAGTTCAGGGGAAGTTTGGGGCCTGAATTGATCATGGAACAGCCCCTATTTTGACCCCTGAGCTGTGAGGGATACTGACCTCTCTGGGGTTGATCTAGCCCCTCAAGACTCCCTCCTGTTATCTGCTTGTTGCTCAGAAAGCCCTTTGTCCCCCTGGGTGGCCCCGGGTTCTGCTCCAAGCCTCCTTGGCTCTGCCTGTCACATGCCACCATTAGAAGACACACAAAATTTTGCAGAGGTTCCTACAGGAAGTGCACTGATGGAGTCCAGCCCTGGATCAGGCTCCATCTGAGAGATTCAGGAGCAGAGACAGGAGAGAGGATGAGAGGGACCTGAGGCAGGTGCTGAGACTGAGTCCTGGCCCTGAAGTTCAAGGCCTAGGTTCTGCCGGTTTTGAGTTAAGAGTCCTGTCATGGCTCCTTCTGCTGCATGACGGGAGCACATTTCCTTCTCTGAGCTCATGCACCTCAGCTGGCAAGTGAGAGTAACCCTGGCATTTACCTCGTAGGAGCATGTATCTGTTCATTCACTCAACAAATATGTATTGAGCACCTACTCTGTGCCAGGCATTCTTCTTGGCTCTGGTTTCTCAGCAGTGACAAAAACAGACTGAGTTCCCTGCCCTCTGGGACTTTACAGTCTCACAGGTGGAGAGACAGACCATAACCATGAACCACGCTCAGGATTATGTCAGATGCAGATAAGTCCTATGGAGTAAAACACAGCAGGTGGGGGGCTAAGAGGTGCCAGGGATGGGTTGCTATTTTATTTGGATGGTCAAAGAAGCCTCTCTGAGAAGCAGAAAACTAAAGAAGGTGAGTCAGTGACCCATTTGTATGTGGAAAGAGCATTTTAGGCAGAAGCAAGAACAGGTGCAAAGGCCCTGAGGCAGAATGTTCAAGGAAAGGGGTAAGTGTAGCTAGTGCAGTGTGTCAGGGGTGAACAGAAGATGAGATCAGAGAGGTGGGGAGTGTGGGATTGGATCAGGTAGGGACTTGTGGATCCTCAAAACGGTTTTGGGTTTTACTCAGAGTGAGATGCGAGCATGGGACGGTTCTGAGCCTAGGAGCTGCTAAGAGGATTCCATAATACATACACACAAAGTACTTAGTGTGCTAGGCACATAGTAGGGGCTCCATAATTGCTGGCTTCTATTATTACTGTTGTTATTATTGCTTAAGTACTAGGAAGCAAATTGGAAGCTATAAAAAGCTATAGGGATGCAAATTTTCATTGCCTGACAGAGCTTCTAAGATGTTTTCAAATGCTATTATCAAGCATTAACCATGCAAAAGGCAGGTTTCATTTCTTCATTTTCTGAAAGAGCACCTAAGGCTCAGAGAGGCTGGGTACTGCAGAGCAAAAAAAGGGAAAAGTCTAACTCACCAGAACTCACGTCTTCTGAATACAGCTGATGCCTGCTGGTTCAGTCACTGGGGCAGACAGCCCTAGGTGGAGTGGGCAGGTGGTGGTCCCTGTGCAAAATGCGAGGCAGAAGCGTGGGGGTTGCAGTTGGGGCCTTCAGCATCACTGAAGAGAAAAGCCTAGAGCCTCCAACTCTGATCTGGCTCATCAGGCAGAACAGGTTCACAGAGACAAAAAGAGGCCCCAGGGCATCACTGAGGATGCCTCTGGTCCAAGTAACAGGAAGCCTGATGTAAAGTGACTTAAAGAAGCTGGAAATGTAACATCTGGTTCAACAGGAAGTCCAGAGGTAGAGCGGGTTTCTGGCCTGGCGGATTCAGCAGTCCCACCAGGACTCCATGGACCAAGGTTCCTTCATTTCTCTGCTCTGACATCTCGGTGTTGGTTTCACCTGAGGCTACTCCTTGGATGGCAGATGCAAATACAGGGGTCACATCCAGCAGAAAAATGGAAACCATTTCTCCCCAGGGCTCCCCCTTAGGAGCAAGGAAACCTTTCCCAGAAACCCTCAGAAGGCTTTCCTCCTGTCTCATTGGCCAGAATTGGGTTACGTGCCCACTGTTGAGGCCACCACTGACCAGACTGGAACTTCCTTAACTGACAGGGAATGAGTGCTGGAGTGTGTTAGTCACTCAGTTGTGTCCGACTCTGCGCCCCCATGGACTGTAGCCCACCAGGCTTCTCTGTCCATGGGATCTTCCAGGCAAGAATACTGCAGTGGGTTGCCATTTCCTTCTCCAAGTGTTGGAGAGCGGGTCAAATTGATTTTGTAAAATAAGCCCCCAATTTCGCCCCCTCCCTGTATCCATGCCCTTGACAGTATGACTTTGCTGCTCCTCTCATTAAGCAATCTATGTCTCCATCCTAGAACCCCGGGCTGCTTTAGCCAACGGGAAGTGATGATGGTGATGAAGGGACAGTCTGCTTCCTAGCCTGGACCTCAAGATGCTTTCTGGCTCGATGTGTTCTCTTGGGATTCCGCATCCGCCCTGAGAACAAGCCCAAGCTGGCCTTCTGGATGACAAGGGGCCACGCAAAACTGAGAAGCACCATCCTAGCTGAGGCCACCCAAGACCAGCCAGCCCCCGCCGACCTACCAGCTAGCTGCCTGTGGATGCGAGAGTGTACCAAACAAGATTAGCCCAGTTTTACCCAGCCCAGAAGAACCACCCAGCCAACTCATAGACTGTGAGCAGCAGTAAATGCTGCTTGTGTTAAACCACTCATTCAGGGGAGGTCGGTCATGTAGCAATAGCTAATGGATCCAGGGGACTGATCACCTTATGCGGTTAACTACTCGTAGGAAGCCAGTCCTTTTAGAGGAGCAGGAAATGTCATTTATTCATTGACTACATCTTCCTGTCCACTGTAACACAGGCAACTCAAAGATCAGTAAGGCCTGTCCCCATCTCAGGAAGTCCCCGTCTGGGTGGGACATGGACTTGTCAATGGAAGCCTAGAGCCCTCCCATGGTTCCGCATTGCCTGAGCAGGGTCTGATAGGCCGTGTGACCTGTTCCTGCAGACCAGCTTCATTGCGCCCACCTCTCCACCACCCACCCTTCCCCAGGGCCCACACCCTCTGCCTCCCGGACCTTTGCACATGCTGGTTTCTCCTTCTGGACATGCCTATGATCTATGATCACTATGCTCCTTTGAGACTCAGCTCGGCTGTTGGGGCTTCCCTTATAGCTCAGTTGGTAAAGAACCTGCCTGCACTGCATGAGACCTGGGTTCGATTCATGGATTGGGAAGATCCCCTGGAGAAGGAAAGGGCAAGCCACTTCAATATTCTTGCCTGGAGAATCCCATGGACAGAGGAGCCTGGCAGGCTACAGTCCATGGGGCCACAAGAGTCGGACACAACTTAGTAGCTAAACCACCACTATCAGCTGTCCCATCTCCCGGGAGCCTTCCCAGAACCACTTCCCACCCAAGTCAAGAGCCCCTGTGGGGCTCCCACATTCCCCAGGGCTGCCTCTAGCCCTACCTTCATCACTCTGGGTTGTGACCCTTTATCCTTCAGTCCAACTGCCTCAATTCACAGGTATGAAGCTGAGGTCCACAAAGGAGAAGTGATTTGTCCAAGGCAAGCTGAGCCCCACCCAGGACTGTCCTGGCTGCCCACCTGCAGTCAATGTTGTTGCTTTCCTTTCCTCAGCGCCCAGCCCATGGTGTGTGTGTGGGGGACACATCTTCCCACAGTCCTAATACACAACCTGCATCCTCCCCACAGTCCTGGTACACAGTCTACATCCTCCCCATGATCCTGGTACACAGTCTGCATCTTCCCCACGATCCTGGGACAGAGCCTGCATCCTCCCCACAGTCCTGGTACAGAGTCTGCATCCTCCCCACGGTCCTGGTACACAGCCTGCATCCTCCCCATGGCCCTGGGAAAGAGCCTGCATCCTCCCCACGGTCCTGGTACAGAGTCTGCATCCTCCCCACAGTCCTGGTACACAGTCTACATCCTCCCCACGGTCCTGGTAGAGAGTCTGCATCCTCCCCATGGTCCTGGTACACAGCCTGCATCCTCCCCACGGCCCTGGGAAAGAGCCTGCATCCTCCCCACAGTCCTGGTACACAGTCTGCATCCTCCCCACAGTCCTGGTACACAGTCTGCATCCTCCCCACGGTCCTGGTACACAGTCTACATCCTCCCCACGGTCCTGGTACAGAGTCTGCATCCTCCCCATGGTCCTGGTACAGAGTCTGCCTCCTCCCCACGGTCCTAGTACAGAGTCTACATCCTCCCCACGGCCCTGGGACAAAGTCTGCATCCTCCCCATAGTCCTGGTACACAGCCCGCATCCTCCCCACGGTCCTGGTACACAGTCTGCATCCTCCCCAGGGTCCTGGGACAGAGCCTGCATCCTCAACACGGTCCTGGTACACAATCTGCATCCTCCCCACGGACCTGGGACAGAGTCTGCATCCTCCCCACGGTCCTGGTACACAGTCTGTATCCTCCCCATGATCCTGATACACAGCCCACACCCTCCCCACGGTACTGGTACACAGTCTGCATCCTCCCCACAGTCCTGGGACAGAGTCTACATCTTCCCCACGGACCAGGTACACAGCCTGCATCCTCCCCACGGTTCTGATACACAGCCCGCACCCTCCCCATGGTCCTGGTACACAGTCTGCATCCTCCCCACAGTCCTGGTACACAATCTGCATCCTCCCCATGGTCCTGGCACAGAGTCTGCATCCTCCCCATGGTCCTGGTACAGAGTTAACATCCTCCCCACGGTCCTGATACACAGCCTGCATCCTCCCCACGGTTCTGATACACAGCCCGCACCCTCCCCATGGTCCTGGTACACAATCTGCATCCTCCCCATGGTCCTGGCACAGAGTCTGCATCCTCCCCATGGTCCTGGTACAGAGTTAACATCCTCCCCACGGTCCTGATACACAACCTGCATCCTCCCCATGGTTTTGGTCACAGTCTATATCCTCCCCAGGGTCAAGGTAGGCAGAACACAAGCAATAGTCCCCTCTCCAGATGGGCACATGAGGTTCAGAGGGAAGAGGCTTGCCAAGGTCACCCAGACAAGAAGGGACAGAGTGGGGACCCGAACCCAGACCTAGACCTCACTGTACTCGGGCCTCTGCTAGGGCTTTTCAGCTGAGCCAAGGCCACTGGTGGTGGGAGGAGTATGGAGAGAAGGCTGGGGCGGGCAGGGGGGAACTGGGGATGTTGGGGAACCACGGAGGCAGGATGAGGCTGAGCAGAAAGTGAAAGGGGCCAGAGGCCAAGAATAGCTGTGGGTGACAGAAGCAGGGGACTACAAATGCTGCCAGAAAGAGAAACCGGGCTGGGCCTCAGGGAGGGGGCGGCATCCACTCCCCAGGCCCCTCCTGGCTGGCAAGTCTGGGTGGATGCCCCCATAAGGTGAGAATGGAATTGAGGGTGGAGGAACTGCCTCAGGGTCGGGGGAGAAGGCTCCATAGCTGGCTTTACACAGATCTTCCCATCATTTGTACTTATTACAAACAGCTTGGAGGATCTGGGGACCAATAGAACCCATCAAGAGAAAACAGCCTTTAAACCACCAGCCTTTGCTACAAACAGAAAGCAGTTTATCAATATTTCCACCATTGGCTGTCACTGTCTCCAGCAGCAGTTCAGTGTAGTGGTGAAGCTCCTGGGTTCAGTCCCAACTCTGCCACTGGCTGGCTGTGTGACCTTCAGCAAGTCACTTCACCTCTCTGGGCCTCGGCTTGCTGACATCACCTACTTTGTGGGAGTGTCCTGAGGATTAGCTGAGTAGGTATGTGTAAAGCACACAGAGGAGGTCAGAGAAAGTGCTCAACAAACAACTCAGCTTGTATTCTCCACCATCGACATCTGTAGTTAACCACACACCACACACACACACACACACACACACACGCGCGCGCGCGCGCATGTGCGGAAAGTCCCTCCAGAATGGACATGGTGCAATAGCAGGGATTTGGTTTTGTTCACTACTGTGTCTCCAGCAACTGGAGCAGAGCCTGGCATACAGCAAGTGCTCAATAAATGTGTGAAGAGAAGGAAGGAGGGTGGTATTTCCAGGTGTGGGGCATCCCTTCTGTTTCTCTGTACTTTATCTTTTATCATGTTATCAGGCACAACTTGAATTGGAAAGAAAAAAACAAAAACTGTTTCCAAGGAGAGCCGACAGGGGAGGTGGCCTGTAGGCTGTGACTGCTGTCAGTTCAGGATGACCCCCTCCCTGCTCGGAGCCCCAGAGACCAACCTCTCCAGGGCCAGGCGGGGGTGGCAGCTGTGGGGCCAGCAAGCAGCTAGAGGTAACAGGAAACTCATCAGGACAGGCTGTTCCCAGCTTACCGAGAACCACAGGCGAGAGGACATGCTGTTCAGGCCTGAGACCTGCACATTCCCCCCCCTCCCCCGCCCCCTGCTCCCCTCCCACCCCAGGGGAAGTGTCACCAGCGTCCAGGGTGGGGACCTCTGCCCTGGCCTGGGGCTCTTGTGGCTCCTCTGATCTCTACGAGGAACTCAGGGCAGATTGCTTTCCAGGAACCCTTCCTGCACGGGTGGGTGATGGCTCACAGCCAAGGTCTGGGAGGCTGTATGACCCCGGATGAGTCGCACACCTCTATGGGCCTTCACTGCCTCACCTGCCGAATGGAGAAAACAGGGCACCACTTTCAGGGGCATGGTGAGGATAAGGAGTGAAGCTCAGCTGTTTTGTTTTTACCATCAATTACTTTATAAAAAGTTGTAATAAATACACATAAAAGTCACCATTAAAGTGTGCAGGTTAGTGGCATTTAAGACCTTCCCAAAGCTGTACAACCATCACTTCCATCTAGTTCCAGAATATTTTCATCAGCCCCAAATAAAACCTTGTACCCATTAGTATTCATTCAGCACTACCCCCCTGCCCCCAGCCCCTGGCAACCCTAACCCTCTTTCATTCTCTGTGGATTTCTGGACGTTTCATATGAATGGAATCATACAGTATGTGGCCTTTTGTGTCTGCCATCTTTCACTTAGTATGATGAGTCCCGGGATCATCCATGTGGTAGCAGTTGTCTGTACTTCTTTCCTACAATTCCTACAATGCCTTGAATCCATCACTTTTAAATGAAAAAAAAATTTTTTTTTTGGCCACACTGCATGGCATGGGGGATCCTAGTTCCCCAACCAAAGACCGAACCCATGCCCCCTGCATTGGCAGCTCACAATCTTAACCACTGGATCACCAGGGAAGTCCCTAGAATGCATCAGTTTTTAAAAATGATTTTTGAAAGTGTTTATTGTAAAACATATTCATAGTGTATACTCATACAAAGTGTCCAATGATATATTTTGACACAGGCTGACGCCCATGGAACCTGACTTAAGATACAGTACATTTCTGATACCCAGGAAGGTTCCCTCAGATCACCCTGCCCCCCCTCCCCACAGAGGTAATCACGGGTTCTGGTTTCTGTCACTGTTGAATTTTGCTTTCAGATAAGTGGCATCAATCATACGTGTGAGGTTTTTTATCTGACTTCTTTTGCTCAATACGACGTCTGTGACCTTCCTCCACCTTGTTACATAAGGTAGGATTTCGTTTTTTCCTTGCCAAATAGTATTCCATCCTATGGCTTCACCATGCTGTTTATCCATTATCCTGCTGGTGGATATGTGGGTTGTCTCCAGGGATGTTCCCTGAGCGCCACTGCTGCTGTGGACATCTGTGTACCTGCCTGTGGGGGCAGGGGCCCTAGGGTCTTGGGTCAGCTCCCAGGAGTGGGACTGCTGGAGCCTGGGGACGCAGATGCTGCCAGTTTCCCAGGGACTGGCTTATGACTGCCATCCCCACAGTGGGCCTGAGAGTGCCCAGGGATCTGCATCTCCAGCAGCACTTGGTGTGGTCGGCCCTGCTGATTTAGACCTTCGATCAGGGGTTGTTATCATTTCTTCAGATTAAGTACAACGATGACGAGAAAGTGGCAGGGTAAAATTCTGCACATAGACTGAAGCACACAGACCACTGTTTCCATAATGAGCTTTGAAACTAAGGCGCTGGTAATAATCGCAGTTAATGCCACCCATGGTTACCACACCCCAGGCCCTGGGCCCAGTATTGTCTAAGCACCAACCCCTGGAATCCCCACAACCATCCTCTGAGGCCCAGTTATTATGCCCATTTCACTAATGTGCAAACTGAGGCCAGGAGGCATTTATGTGGGTCACCCAGGTTATACAGCCAGTAAGAGGCAACTTAGTCTCAACTTGAAGCACATAAGTCCCCTGACCCTCCGAATCAGCCCTAAGAGGCCTGGCATGTGTGGTTTTGGGTGTCTCAAAAGGCTCCTCTGGAACTTGATTTCAGAAGGATGGGGAGCCTGACCCTCACCCCTACAGCCCCACTCACACCCTCCCCATAGCCCCACATGCCACACACACCCACACCCTTGCACATACATTCACACCCACTCAAATAGCACCTACATACACAGCTGACACCACCTGGGATACTGGAGGATGGAGGAGGAGAGAAGAGGGGGGTGGGGTTCTCCCTCCGTGTCAGGTGGCATCTTCACCAGCAGACACCAGCTCCAGTGGGAGGTCCTTCCCCTGAGCAGTTTCACAGTCATCCCACAGTCAATCCTGTCTCCTGGGCTTGGGAGCACCCTGTACCCCATGAGTGCTCAGGATGCCATCCAGCTGGTGCTCATCAGATTGATTAGCCTCTTCATTCATGTAACCATTTTCCTTTGCTTGTCACACCTGGTGTGGTTTCTGTTTTCCTGGCTGACACATGTCAGGGTGGAGGTTTAAATCCAGATCACCTGACTCCTGGTGCTTCCCTGGTGGCTCAGTGGTAAAGAACCTGCCTGTCAATGCAGGAGACATGGGTTCAATCCCTAGGCCAGTAAGATCCCCAGGAGAAGGAAATGGCAACCCACTCCAGTATGCTTGCCTGGGACAATTCCTCCAGTTTAGAGGAGCCTGGTGGGCTACAGTCCATGGGGTCGCAAAGAGTCAGATACAACTGAGCGACTAAACAACAACAGCAGCACCTGACTCCTGAGACAGCGGGGTTCACCATCAGGCAGCACTCACAGCCTCTCAGTGGAGAGGTCCTTGGAAGTGGCTCCTGTGGGCTGAGTTGAGTTGCAGTACCACCTACTGCCAGGAGGGGAGAAATTGCCTGGGGTTGGGAACTCCCACCTACTCCCCAGCCAAGTGCTTACACAGAATCCCACCTTTAGAGGCTTTTCTCCCAGGAAAAGAAGTAATATCTTCATTTGTTTGTTAATCAAAGGGGTCGCTCGCTGCTCGTAAGAACCTCTGGTCTGTCAAGATTCTCAATGCACATAATTTCTGGGAATCACAGAGCTCTCCCAGTCTTCCCTGACTAAACCACATTGGGAGAGAGAGTAAACACACAATTTCCAAGGGGTTGCTGCCGAAAATAGCCAAAAATAGCTCCCAGAGGCCCCAGGCATGGAACTTCTTGTCTAACCCAGTGTGTTCTCACATCTTGAAATTCCATATGGTTGAGCCTGTAAGCTTGGTACAGTGACTTTCTTCTCCCTACAACAGACAGCCTTGTGTCCACGTAAGAGTGTGGATCTGGAGTCAGAAAGACCCAACCCAAGTTCACATTTCAGCTCTTTTGAGTCATGTGCTGTGAGGTCTTAGGCAAACTGCTGAACCTCTCTGAGCTTTAGTCTCCCAAACTTTAAAATGAAGATGATAATACCTGCCCTGAAGGACTGTTCAGTTCAGTTCAGTCGCTCCATTGTGTCCGACTCTTTGCGACCCCATGGACTGCAGCCCACCAGACCTCCCTATCCATCACCAACTCTAGGAGTTTACTCAAATTCATGTCCATTGAGTCGGTGATGCCATGCAACCATCTCATCCTCTGTAGTCCCCTTCTCCTCCCGCCCTCAATCTTTCCTAGTATCAGGGTCTTTTCAAATGAGTCAGTTCTTCGCACCAGGTGGGCAAAGGATTGGAGTTTCAGCTTCAGCATCAGTCCTCCCAATGAATATTCAGGACTGATCTCCTTTAGGATGGACTGGTCAGATCTCCTTGCAGTCCAAGGGACTCTCAAGAGTCTTTTCCAACACCACAGTTCAAAAGCATCAATTCTTCAGCGCTCAGCTTTCTTTATAGTCCAACTCTCACATCCATACATGACTACTGGAAAAATCGTAGCTTTGACAAGACAGACCTTTGTCAGCAAAGTAATATCTCTGCTTTTTAATATGCTGTCTAGGTTGGTCATAACTTTTCTTCCAAGAAGTAAGTGTCTTTTAATTTCATGGCTGCAGTCACCATCTGCAGTGATTTTGGAGCCCCCCCAAAATAAAGTCTGTCACTGTTTCCATTGTTTCCCCATCTATTTGCCATGAAGTGATGGGACCAGATGCCTTGATCTTCATTTTCTGAATGCTGAGTTTTAAGCCATCTTTTTCATTCTCCTCTTTCACTTTCATCAAGAGGCTCTTTAGTTCTTCTTTGCTTTCTGCCATAAGGGTGGTGTCATCTGCATATCTGAGGTTATTGATATTTTTCCCAGCAATCTTGATTCCAGCTTGTGCTTCATCCAGCCTAGTGTTTCTCATGATGTACTCTGCATATAACTTAAATAAGCAAGGTGACAATATACAGCCTTGATGTACTCCTTTCCCTATTTGGAACCATTCTGTTGTTCCATGTCCAGTTCTAACTGTCGCTTCTTGACCTGCATAAAGATTTCTCAAGAGGCAGGTCAGGTGGTCTGGTATTCCCATCTCTTTCAGAATTTTCCACAGTTTATTGTGATCCACACAGTCAAAGGCTTTGGTGTAGTCAATAAAGCAGAAGTAGATGTTTTTCTGGAACACTCTTGCTTTTTCGATGATCCAATGGATGTTGGCAATTTGATCTTTGGTTCCTCTGCCTTTTCTAAATCCAGCTTGAACATCTGGAAGTTCATGGTTCATGTACTGTTGAAGCCTGGCTTGGAGAATTTTGAGCATTACTTTATTAGCATGTGAGATGAGTGCAATTGTGCGGTAGTTTGAGCATTCTTTGGCATTGCCTTTCTTTAGGATTTGTTAGGAGGATGAAATGAGCTAAAGTATGTGTTAAGTGCCTGGCACAAATCAAATCTGCCCATGCCCTTTATTCTACTTCTCTACGTTCTGTTTCTACTTCATGAAGTCTAAGGCTTCAGCTGGGGTGACTCAGACCATCTGAGGCTTCTTCACTCACATGACTGGCCTCTTGGCTGGCATAACTCAAAGGCTGGGTGTCACTGGGACTGTTCACCCATGTGCCAACATGTGGCCTCTTCGTGTATCTTGGGCTTCCTCACAGCTTGGCAGCCTCACATGGTGGTTCAGGGCCCCAAGACAAAGTATTCTAGCAGACAAGGTGGGACTGGCATGGCCTTTTATCACCCAGCCTCAGGCGTCACATAGCATCGCTTCTGCAAAACTCTCTTGATCGAATTCATCAAAGGGCCACTCTGGAAGACTTCCCCAGTCGTCCAGTGGTTAAGAATCTGCCTTGCAATGCAGGGGACTCAACATCCCTGGTCGGAGAACTAAGATTCCACATGCCACGGGGCAACTAAGCTTGCACACTCCAACTAAAGAGCCCAATGAAGAGCCCATCGTCTGCTGCCAACGAAGATCCCACATGCTGAGACTAAGACCTGACAGAGTCAAATAAGTAAGTAAAGTAAGTAAAATTTAAAAATAAAGAAATAGTATGGCAGAAACCAACACAATATTGTAAAGCAAATTATCCTTCAACTAAGAATAAATAAATTAAAAAATAAATAAGTAAATGAGTGTTTGAAAAGCTGCTAAGTTTGTGGTAATTCATCTAAAAAAAAAAAAGGCCACTCGGATTTAGTGGAGGAGATAGGGACTCCATTTCTCAATCCAAGAAACATCAAAAATTTTTATGACTACATTTTCAAAGCACCACACCCTTTGACTTAGCCATTCTATCCCCGGGTATTACTCCTTCAGAGACACTGGAAATAATTCCTGTACAAAAACAGTCATTGCAGCCCTGACTGTAACAGCAAAAAACCAAGAACAATCCTGATAAGAGATCTCAACAGAGGACTACATAAATAAATCATGGTGCGACCACATGGAATACCATGCACCTAAAGAGATAAAGCCACTCTCTGTGTACTGATTGAGAATTACGTGGAAAAAAAACAAGGTGCAGGACAATATATGTGGTTGGCAGCCTCCAGGTGACTCCATAATTCTTAACTCTGATGATTCATCCCCTGTGTGGTCCTCTCCCCTGTTAACCAGGGCTGACCTGTGTAATTAACAGGATAAAGTAGAAACATGTATCTTTCGAGCCTAGACCATAGAAGATAATGAAGAGTCCACCTTGTTCCCTTTGGGACCACTTTCTCTGGGAGAAGCCAGCTGCCATGTTGTTAAGGACACTCAAGCATCCATGTGGTGGGAACTGAGGCCTCCTGCCAACGGCCACAAGTGATCCATCTTGGAACTGGGTTCTTCAGTCACCCTCCAGCTCTCAGATAACTAGTCTCGGCCAACAATTTGAAGACCCTGAGCCAAAACTACCCAACTGAGTTGCTCCCAAATTCCTGACCCTCAGAAACTGTGAGGTAGTAAAGGTTTATTGATATTTTAAGCCACTACACATGGGAGTAATTGGTTATGCTGCAATAGATAACTAGTACAGTATGTAAAGTATACTAAGATTGGGGTGAATGCATGAACTCTCTCACCAAGGAAACTTAAGATACTTGTATCGGGGAGGGAACAGGGTGGCTCAGAGACAGAAGAGTGCTCTTGTTCCTTTGGCATTTTGAATCATCTTTTCCAAAAGATAACTCAAATGTCAAATGAGTAAATAAAAACAGTCAGCCCTGAGAATAGTAACTGTGATTATTCATTCCATGATGTTTCTCAAGCTACCAGAAGCCCCACCTTGAGTCTGAATCTACAACATAGGTTCATAAAGAATACAAAGGCTGGGGGCATAGGAGCCCCACTGTGTACTAGCTGTGTGGCTTGGGGTAGGTTGCTTAACCTCTCTGAGCTTCAATTGCCTTGTCTGAAAAATGGGGATCATTAGTTCAATGACAAAGGCCAGGTATGGGGTAAACAATAGATCTGTTGTTGTTTAGTTGCCCAGTTGTGTCCGATTTTTTGCAACCCCATGGACTGTAGCCCGCCAGGCTCCTCTGTCCATGGGATTTCCCAGGCAAGAATACTGAAATGGATTGCCATTTCCTCCTCCAGGGGATCTTCCAGACCCAGGGATCAAACCTGGGTCTCCTGCATTGGCAGGTGGATTCTTTACCACAAGGATTCTTTTCTACTGAGCCACCAGGGAAGCCCTAAAAGATTTGATTGTTAATAAGCTTTAAGGATCCGCTCTAGGCCAGGAGAATGGATAAACCCACTGAGTCCCTTGCCCCCCAGCTCTGGAGACAGGCCGACCCGCCAGGGACAGCCAAGCCAGCCTTCCAGGGTAGAAGCTGGGTGAGAGAGTTATGAAAGCTGGGGGATACCAGAGAGAGCAAGAGACCCCACTGCAGGATCACCTGCCTACCCAGCATCCCATCCTTTCTGTGAGTGTACTGGTCTTGCCCCAGGACTCAGCTAGGGGAGGGGCAGGGGAGAGGCCCACCAACCACAGGGCATCACTTGGAGGGGTGGGAGGGTCTAGAGGTGCAGGGAGGGGTCCTGAGGTCGGCAGGCCGGGGGGGGGCCCTGGGCTTCAGTCCACGTGGATCCGGGCTCGCTCCCTGTCCAGCACTGGGAAGGGCATTTGGATGACTGGCACCTGTGTGCCACATGACCCTACAGGGTGCTGGCATGGGGGTGGGGTGGGAGGGTCCCTGGGGAATTCTCACATGGGAAGCTGGGGGACCAGCCTGGTGGAGCAGAAAGGTGTCAGGAAGCTGTCTGAGGTTGTGTTAACTCAGGAGCCTGGCGAGTCCCGAGGCACAACTACCCCCCGCTGATGGGTGCGTCCTTGGGGCCCAGTGGGGTCTGTGGGCTGCCTGAGATCAAGGCAGGGATGGGAAGAGGGGTCACCACATCCATCCTGACTCCCAGGAAGACACGGAGGCTGTGCCCTATTGGGTCTCGCGCTGGGGAGGGACTGTCTGCCCTGGCCCAGGGAGGGGGAGGTTGGGGGCTCGATGAGGTTGCTTCATTCATGACTCATGCTTTCTGGGACCAGCCTGGTCCCCCGGGAGGCACTTTCCAAGAAGGCTCCCTCTGGCCCCTCTGCCCTGTGCAGCCGTCTAGCGCTCAGCTGCTCCCGACTGCTAGCCCAGGGTCAAGGAAAAGGCCATCAGTCCCTGCTGGGAGGGGAGCCTCACTGAGTTGGGGTACCTTTTTCCTGGATGGTGAACTGCCCGGTGCACTTTCGGTAACATGACCAGTATAGCCCCTTGTCCACAAGGAAACCTGCGCCCCTGCCCTACCTCCATCCAGGGCTCCCAGGCCAGTGCACCCCATCTCGGGACATCTGCCCTCGTGGCCTGGACTTGGCTTCTCCCCTCCTCTCAGCCCCCAGATCTGATTAGCGACAGTCCTCAGTGTGGGCTCCCCTGGAAGTGGACCCCTGATGAAAATCCATCTGTGTGCCAAGACAGACGTGGGTGGGGGAAGCTCAGCCGGGGGACAGGGGACGGGCCCCACAGGGGCCTCACACTGGAGTCGAGAGGGCTGCCCCGGGGAGTTTTGATCCGGCCAGCAAGTTGGAGGTTTTCCATGCCCATGTCCCCATGACTGGTAGGGGCAACTCCCTTGCCGAAGTGGATGCCGAGCTCTTCAGCTCTTACCAGACAAGTTGCTGCCAGCAGCGGATGGTGCTCTGATAGAGGGGCAGGAGCCGGCTGAGGCAGAGAAAGTTCCTTGAGAGGAGCAGGAGGTGGAGAAGGATGGCGATGTGGGTGGGGCACCCACTGCCGCAGCTGCTGAACGCTCTTGATTTGACCTCTGTTTCTAGGGAAAAAAAAATGGCTTCCATGGTAGCTCAGATGGTAAAGAGGGAGACCCAGGGTTCGATCCCTGGGTCAGGAAGATCCCTGAAGGAAACGGCAACCCACTCCAGTATTATTGCCAAGAGAATCCCATGGACAGAGGAATTTGGCAGGCTACAGTCCATGGGGTCACAAAGGGTCGGACACGACTGAGCAAGTAACACTTTCACTTTCTTTTCTGGAAAATTTGCTTTTCTCTAACCCACAGCTACCTTCATCTTTCAGGGGTACATCCAAGGGCCTCCTGACTTGCTCCCTGCCTTCCTGCGCCCCGCTGTCCACACAGCAGCAGAGGCACTTGGTAAATACAGAGCTGGGTGGTAACCCCTCCTCTGAGGTGGCCCCCAGCCCTTGGAGATTGCACATGCAGCTGCCTCCAGGTGCGGGGAAGTGATATAAATGAATGAACCAAGAGCAGCCTGAACAAGCCCACCGCCCGCCCTCCCCTGCCAGATACCCCACTTAATGGCAACCAGGGATGAGAAATGCTCCCCATGTCTAAGAACATAGGATGAGTGCCATGAGAGATGGGGGGAGGAGCCATGGGGAGCAGAGGGGCCAGGCTGCCCAAGGGGGAAGCCCCTGCTTGACTTCAATTAACCAGTCCACAGGGCCAATGAATCAGCATGAATGAAAGGCGGGGGGTGGTCACACGGGTGGAGAGATGCAGACAGGGAAGGCAGGTGGGGTAGGAGCATGGAGAGGACTGGGCGGGGAGTTCCCTCAAGGGGTCCTCCACCTGGCCTTGCAGGCCTGGCCCTGGACCATGTCCTGACAGCAGGCAAGACAGAATGGCAAGTGGAACAGTATGATCAGGTTTAGAAAAAGGATGTGCTAGCTGCTGGGAGGGGAATCGGGGTTGCTTGGGGGACTAGTAGGGTCCAAAGGCCAGGCTATAGCCATGGACAGTCCAGGTGCGAGAAGGGGCGCCTGGACCAGGGTGGTGGCTACAGGGATGGAGAGGGGTGGACACGCATGGCCAGGAGGGTTGCTGAAGTGCTGGATGTGGGATGGGAACAGCTACCGCTAAATCTAAGGCTGGAGGCTCAGAGTTAGGATGGTCCATTCTAGAATACTCCTTCCTATTGCTTCCAGGAGCCCCCAGGACACTCAGGCAAGGAGGATGGCCTGGTGGATCTGAGAGGCATTCCAACATCCCAAAGCTCCCTGGGGAAGGTGAGAGGAGGTCAGGCATGTTCCACTCAGGTTCTGTGGTGCAGAGGGGAAAGGAGGAAGAGGTAAAAGGTCCAGGAAGCCCTTCAATATCCAGGAAGAGATGGAGTCCTTAACAGTTCCAGTGTCCACACCCTGGGTTAGCTCACTCACCTGGAAAAGGCTCAGAGACCGGGCGCATGCCCAAAACTACCCCTGGGCCAGCTTCCCCCGAGCAGCTGGGTGAGCTTTCTAAAACACTGATCTGATCAGCACACCTCCAGCTAAAGCAGTCATTTGGTCCCCACTGCCTGCAAGATAGCGTCCAGGCTGCCTCCTGTCCTGGCACTCCGGGCTGTCTTGGCTCTGTTCTTTGACAACACTGCCTACCTCATCCTTCAGCTTGAACCCGACACTCCAAACCCCAGGGAGTGGTCAACCCAACATTGCTTATATGTCCCCGAAGCCTGACCTTGACCCTGGTCAGCTGTTCCTGCACCTGAATGCACTTCCCATCTTTCCAGAAACAATGACTCCTCCTTCGAGTTGATTCCACGGGTGCCCCGCCTCCCTCAAGGGCCTCGAGGTTTCTTAATGACAAACAATAGAATCTAACTGTGGCTCATTTAAATAGACGAACAATCTGAACAAATACTGGGGTGCTCACTGGAACGCCTAGGAGGGCAGGAAGTCCACATGAAGAAGGCAGGTGGTAAGAGGCAAGACTCTAACTCCAGTTCTGCCACAGAGCCAGCATGGCGGTGAACACGCTCCTTTGCGGGTGCCCAGGGAATTCCACGTTGCCAAGGCCTCCCTCAGAAAGACTTTCAGGATCCTTCCTTTCCACGCTGAGCTCCTCGCTCAAACTGCAGACTGGGTGCCTTTGATTGGCTGAGCCCATGTCACATGACTATGCCCTGGCCGCAAGGGAGGATGGGAAAGTGGGTGTGGCCTATTTGGGCTCCTCCCTTGGAAGGCTGGGCTGTGTCCTGCCCGAAGGCCTATGGTGGGCTGGGAATTGAGGTTCCTGATGTCGGAAGGGGCTTCGGAAGGTGGGGTACTCAAAGGTGACCAAAGCTTGGTTGTCTGTGACCCTCAGCATTCTGGGAGAGGCACAAGTGCAATATCCTGTCACTTCTTCCTTGATACCTCCCTCCACTGCCCTCCACATCCAATACTTCACCAATCCTGTAGACACTGGATGTTCTGTCTCCCTGCCTTCTCTGTGCCCACTTCTTAAGGACCACCCCCCCGAACCCCCGCAAGTCAGGGGGGAAGACAGGAGCTAAAGGGACATGACAGTCCAGTGTGACACGTGTGGTGATGCAGGAATGTGGAGGGTCCGGGAAGCCCAGAGGAGGCACATGATCCTGCTGAAGGTATCTAGGAAGGCTACCTGGAGGTGGCAGTGCTGTCTTAAAGGATGAATAGGGGGGGTCCAGGAAGGGGAACACATGTAAACTCATGGCTGATTCATGTCAATGTATGGCAAAAACTATTACAATATTGTAAAGTAATTAGCCCCCAACTAAAATAAATAAATTTATTAAAAAAAAAAAAAATAAAGGATGAATAGGAGCTAGAGAAGCAATGGTGGAGGAAATGCCATCCCAGGAAGACATGACAGCTTGAGCAAAGCCTCGGAGGCCCAAGAGGGACCTTGGAGGAGTTCTGGCACCCTCTGGGGTGTGTGTGTGTGTGTGTGTGTGTGTGTGAGACAGGGCTGCCAAAGGATGAGGCCACTCTGAGTGGAGGGGCCTGATGATGGGCCATCTCTGGGGCTGGCTTTTTCTTCTTTCTTTTTATTTTTGACTGTGCTGGGTATTTGCTGTTGTGCACGGGCTTTCTCTGGTTGTGGTGGGTGGGGGCTACTCTCTAGTTGCTGTGCATGGGCTTCTCATTGCGGTGGCTTCTCTTATTGCAGAGACCAGGCTTTAGGGTGTGTGGGCTTCTGTAGTTGTGGCACGTGGGTTTAGTTGCCCCTTGGCAAGTGAGAACAAATAGAGGAAAACAACAGATTGGGAAAGACTAGAGACCTCTTCAAGAAAATTAGAGATACCAAGGGAACATTTCACGCAAAGATAGGCTCGATAAAGGACAGAAATGGTATGGACCTAACAGAAGCAGAAGATATTAAGAAGAGGTGGCAAGAATACACAAAAGAACTGTACAAAAAAGATCTTCACGACACAGATAATCACAATGGTGTGATCACTCACCTAGAGCCAGACATCCTGGAATGTGAAGTCAAGTGGGCCTTAGAAAGCATCACTACGAACAAAGCTAGTGGAGGTGATGGAATTCCAGTTGAGCTATTTCAAATCCTCAAAGGTGATGCTGTGAAAGTGCTGCACTCAATATGCCAGCAAATTTGGAAAACTCAGCAGTGGCCACAGGACTGGAAGAGGTCAGTCTTCGTTCCAATCCCAAAGAAAGGCAATGCCAAAGAATGCTCAAACTACCGCACAATTGCACTCATCTCACATGCTAGTAAAGTAATGCTCAAAATTCTCCAAGCCAGGCTTCAGCAATATGTGAACCGTGAACTTCCAGATGTTCAAGCTGGTTTTAGAAAAGGCAGAGGAACCAGAGATCAAATTGCCAATATCCGCTGGATCATCGAAAAAGCAAGAGAGTTCCAGAAAAACATCTATTTCTGCTTTATTGATTATGCCAAAGCCTTTGACTGTGTAGATCACAATAAACTGTGGAAAATTCTGAAAGAGATGGGAATACCAGACCATCTGACCTGTCTCTTGAGAAACCTGTATGCAGGTCAGGAAGCAACAGTTAGAACTGGACATGGAACAACAGACTGGTTCCAAATAGGAAAAGGAGTATGTCAAGGCTGTATATTGTCACCCTGCTTATTTAACTTATATGCAGAGTACATCATGAGAAACGCTGGGCTGGAAGAAACACAAGCTGGAATCAAGATTGCCGGGAGAAATATCAATAACCTCAGATATGCGGATGACACCACCCTTATGGCAGAAAGTGAAGAAGAACTAAAGAGCCTCTTGATGAAGGTGAAGGAGGAGAGTGAAAAAGTTGGCTTAAAGCTCACCGTTCAGAAAACTAAGATCATGGCATCTGGTCCCATCACTCCATGGGAAATAGATGGGGAAACAGTGGAAACAGTGTCAGACTTTACTTTTTTGGGCTCCAGAATCACTGCTGATGGTGACTGCAGCCATGAAATTAAAAGACGCTTACACCTTGGAAGGAAGGTTATGGCCAACCTAGATAGCATGTTTAAAAGCAGAGACATTACTTTGCCAACAAAAGTCCGTCTAGTCAAGACTATGGTTTTTCCAGTGGACATATATGGATGTGAGAGTTGGATGGTGAAGAAAGCTGAGCACCGCAGAATTGATGCTTTTGAACTGTGGTGTTGGAGAAGACTCTTGAGAGTTTCTTGGACTGCAAGGAGATCCAATCAATCCATCCTAAAAGAGATCAATCCTGGGTGTTCATTGGAAGGTCTGATGTTGAAGCTGAAGCTCCAATACTTTGGCCACCTCATGCGAAGGGTTGACTCATTGGAAAAGACCCTAATGCTGGGTAGGATTGGGGGCGGGAGGAGAAGGGGACGACAGAGGATGAGATGGTTGGATGGCATCACCGACTCGATGAACATGGGTTTGGGTAGACTCCGGGAGTTGGTGATGGACAGAGAGACCTGGCGTGCTGCAATTCATGGGGTCGCAGAGAGTCAGACACGACTGAGCGACTGAACTGAACTGAACTGGCAAGTGAGATTGTCCCGGGGCCAGGGATCGAACCCATGTCCTCTGCATTGGCAGCAGATTCTTAACCACGGGACCAGGAGGGAAGTCCTGGGGCCTGGCTTTGAATGAGGACTTGATGCCAGGGCGGAGGAGTGAAATGGTCAGATGTGAGCTTGAGAAGGACCCCTTGGAAAGCCTGAACGGAGCGGGGGGATGAGCAGCCAGGTTTGGGCTGGGACCTGAGGCTATTGAGGCAGCAGAAACCAGAAGACAGATTCGGAGGTCCAGTGGGCTTCTGGTGCAAGCAGAGGAGGTTTGAGGGTGAATGGGAGGGAGAGAGACCTGGGCCAGTCCCTGGCCCAGGCTCGTTTTCTCATGTGTAAAGAGAGGGGATTGGATGTGGCTGTCTCTGGGACAGGGACTGAGAATGAGCAAGGCCACCTCTGCTTCCTGCTCCCCGCTTCCCACAAGCTGAGGATGCAGCGACGAGAAGTGGAAGCTGCCGCGTGCAGCTTCTCGGGGCAGGCTGGGCCAGGTGGGCGGGTCACGTGACCAATCCGCTCAGGTCTGGGCTGAAGATGCTCTCCCAGTGGGGCGGCTGCCCAGCTCGCCAGCTTCGGCTCCTGCATCAACAGCTGCAGGAGGAAGGAAAAGGATCTTAGCCACATACACCCTCCCTCTCCCGTGGGGGCCCAGTGGGGCCAGGTTTCTCGGGACAATCGATGCCATCATTCCGGGAAGCCTGCTCCAGGAGAGGCCCTGATTTCCCCCCATTTGCATAGCCACAGTAACAGGAAACAGGACTCACATTGCCTCATCGGCAGGGGCTGGGCCCCTGCAACGCCAGCTCAGGGTTTGGCTGGGATGACTGGCTACTCTGGCTCCCCGGTCTCCCAGACAGCTGGCAGAAGCCCCAGCTGGGCACCCTGTCCATCAGTCAGACAAGTGGCAGGACAGGTGGCCGGAGAGGCACACCTGGATGTCAGACATGCAGACTCCAAGCAGGCCATCTGAGCCATTAAGGGTGACAGCTGGATGCTCCATGGGGGTCAAAGTGCACCAAGCTGTTGCTGAGCCACTGTGGTTCCCAGAAGTGACGGATAGACTTTCTTCCAGCAGGAAGTGTGCCTTTCTGCTACCTACCCCCCACACCCGGCCTCCCCATCCCTTCCCAATTCCCCCAGCTCCTTTCCTGAAAGCCCAACTGGTCTTTGAGCTGGAAATCAATTTCTCAGATGCTCCTCAGCAGGTGCTGGGTGGGGTTCAGTGACTCCATGTGCTGTGTTGGATTCAGAATCCAGAGTTCAGGGACCACGCTGGGTCTCATCCTTATTGGAGCCAAGTAGCCTTGGAGCCCTGGACCACTTCTCCCTGGGCCTCAGTCTCCCCATCTGTACAGTGGGGATGCACGTGTCTTCCTCTCATGGTTGGCAAAGAGGAGAAACTGAGGGAAGGGACCATAGACGTGTAAGTTATTGCAAGTCTAGAGCTCATGTGTGCCCTCGGTTGCTATGCTTCGGCTTTCTTCATGGCAGCCATTGAACAGGAAGCTAGATTCTAACATTTTCTGAAGATGTGTGGCAGGGAGGAAGGTCAGCCCCCTCCAAGACACCCTGAAGTCACAGCCCAACCCAAGTCTGGATCCTGGCTTTGTCTCTGGGTGGCTGTGTGACCCAGGGAGAGCTCTTTAGTTTTCTTCAGGCTCAGTCTCTGCATCCGTAAAATGGGAATAAACAATGGTAGCTGCCTCTTAGGGTGGTGGTGAGGACTACATGAGACAAGATATGAAAAGGGCCAGGTGGGAGAAGAAGAGCAATTCCAGGTGGCCATGAGCCCATTATACTTCACTCTGCCACAGATCCCCATGGGAGGGGCTGAGATTATAGAAATGAACCGCGCATGGCTGTGTCCATGGCTCTTAGAGAGGTCAGGATTGAGGGAAAGAGGTTGGAAGCACTAAGTCTCCTATGAGGAATCCAGAGAAGGGCTAAGAAAGGCTACCTGTCTGGTGGGGATATCTAGGGAGGCTTCCTGGAGGAGGGGATATCTGAGCTGGTCTCAAAGACTGACAGGTTTGAAAATGAGGGTGGGAGAGGAGGCAGCCCAGGCAGAGGAGGCAGCCTGGACACCCATGTGCCTCCCCCTGTCCGTCCCACCCATCCCTAGGGCCCCTGAGCCTCCCCATAAGTCATTGCCACTTGCTCTTGATATGGGGTCTTTAGACGCCCATCAGTGGTGATGCACACTTTCCTAAGACGTGGGAGCTTTCACAGATGAGGTGGTGCCATTCCTGGTGGTGCCATGCCTGGTGGGCTGGGCCCCATTCTTCCCTGGGGGACCCCACTCTCCTCTGCCTTCGTCCCCTGTTCTCAGGCAAATCAAGGCCCCAGGGAGGCTCTGCGGACTGCTTCAGGGAGGGTCACCCCTGGGGTGGGGGATAGCTGGGTGGAGGCACAAGCACTGCACTCCTGAGGGAGCCTCAGTGGGTGGGCCAGAAAGCCCCCATCTGACTCCAATTGCTCAAATCCCCAGCACCAAATCCCCGGCGGGGATGGCCAGGGGCGGCCCACGGTCCCAAGTCAACCCAGACCTCCTTATTCCTGCCCCTCCTCCCCAAGCCCTCCCGAGGGTCTCCCCCCCTCCTGTCCACCTCTCCAGGCTGCTCGGCCACCCTGAGCCTGCTGCTGCTGCTGCTGCTAAGTCGCTTCAGTTGTGTCTGACTCTGTGTGACCCCATAGACAGCAGTACACCAGGCTCCCCCGTCCCTGGGATTCTCCAGGCAAGAACACTGGAGTGGGTTGCCATTTCCTTCTCCAATGTATGAAAGAGAAAAGTGAAAGGGAAGTTGCTCAGTTGTGTCCAACTCCTAGCGACCCCATGGACTGCGGCCTACCAGGCTCCTCTGTCCATGGGATTCTCCAGGCAAGAGTACTAGAGTGGGCTGCCATTGCCTTCTCCGACCCTGAGCCTAGTTTTCTGCAAAATGGAGCTATTAAGACCACTAGCTGAAGGAAATCCAGGACTGTTGTTTCTGGAGTTGAAAAATCAGTGGCCGATTGGGGTCTCCGTCATTTCTACCCCCGTAGGTAGAACTGGACGATCAAGTGAATGGCAGCCCTTGGCACCGTGCCTGGCTCCATAAATCTTTCATGGCCATTACTATTATTTCTTCTGGTGGACGGGGCTGATTGGGAGGGAGGGTGTGACATCAGCACCCAAAGGCTCAGCCCAGAGCAGAGGTGGGGCAGGAAGACCACTGGATCCCACCACAGGGATCTCCAAGCTCTGTAGCCTTGGGAGGGGTCCCCTGGTCCAGGGAGGGGCCAGCCTCTGACTTCCTTGGACACTCCTTGCTGAATCTAGATTTTCATCCTTCCCCATTGCCCCAAAAGCCCTGATTCAGTGTCTCCCAAGCCCCGGGGGGAGGGGTTGAGGGGAGGGAAGACACTGAGTAGCTGGCCTGCAGGAAAAGTGACTCAGGGGAACCCTGCTAAGGTTCTTGGCATGTTACCATTGGGGAGTGATTAACTGGGATGTCACAAGTGTGCACCTTAGTGCCACAGGGGGCCACCACCTGACCTCTGGCCCAGTTCTGACTCAGGGTGGGCCTCTCCTCCCCTCCTCCGGGTTAAGATCCCCTCCCTGTAAGCAAGTACCGAACTTTTCATTCATTGATTCATTTCTCTCATCTGCCCATTCATTGCATCAGATCGATGACGGTGGCCCATTTGGGTGACTCATCTTCATTCATTAGTAATAAGCCCAGCCATTCTTCTGTGGGCCTGGCCTCCCAGCAGCTGCCCAGCCAAGTGCGTTATAGCCTACAATCCTCCCAGGGCCCCGGGAGTAGGGCTATTATTACACCCCATTACACAGAGGGGGAAACTGAGGCACAGGAAAACTCAGTACCGCTGTGCAGAGTCAGGATTCGAATCCAGGCCTGCCACCGTCTCCAGAAAAACAATGTCACTGTCCCTCTCAAGCCTGCCTCTGCCACTGGGTTGGGGACCCCTCCTCTGTGCTCCTCTCCCAGCCCCAGGGCATCCTACACACCTCAGCCTCACTCTGGGACTGTGAGGCGTGACAGCAGGGACCTGGTTGGTCCCCTGGGTCCCTGCATCCATCACATCATCCATCACATCCTTGCATCTTGGAGACTTGCCTCCTGGAGGCCGCGGTCCCTGGAGGCTCTGCCAGCTCCCCACGCCTGCATTGGGTCCCTGCGGGAGGCCCGCGCCTGCCTCCAGTTCTCAGAGGACTTCTGGGGGCTTCAGTGCCCTGGGGTCTCCCCACTGAACAGGGCCCTCTCTGTTCTCACTTTGTGGGCCCAGGGAAGACACTCAGCCCTACCCCACCCCCTGGGATTCCTCCACACGAACCCCAGGCTCCCACAAGGCACTGATGAGAAGTGCAGTCTCACAGGGGATGGTAGAGCTGCCCTTGGCTCTGTGGGTGAGGACTACTCAGGTGAGGCTCCTCCCACCAGGTGGGATTCCTCTGCTGCTTTCTAAGGTTCACCATGAGCTCATCTTCAGTACCACGAGCCTGCTTGTGCCTCTGTGGGCAGGCGTCCCCCAGAGGCCTGTTGAGGCTGCTCTGGCTGATGCTGCAGACAGATTTTCATAGGACGGTCTGGTTTGGGACTGCAGCCACCTGGGGGCGCATCACTTCAGATCCCAGACCCACCTGCCCCACCCCCACCCTCCCAGTCTCAGACTTTCAAGTTCTCACTAGAAGCTTCAGCCCCTTCCCTCATCTTCTGCTGCATCCCTGGGTGGGTGGGCAGACTGCCACCCCCTCTTTTGGAGGGGGTGCCTTCCAGGGTCCTGAGTCATGCGGGTTCTCCATCCCTGCCCCCCCCCGCCCCCCGCCCCGGCTCTGTTGCAAAGTCACTTCCTCCGACCCCAGGTGGGCAGGAGGTCCCAACCTCCACCTTTGGTCACCTGGGATTCCCTCTTTATTGATGGCTCCAGGGATTTGCTTTTCCTCTGAGCTTATCGGTTGTTGTTGCTGTTTAGTTGCTAAGTCATGTCTGACTTTTTGTGACCCCCGTGGACTGTAGCCCACTAGGCTCCTCTGTCCACGGGATGTCCCAGGCAAGAATACTGGAGTGGGTTGCCATTTCCTTTTCCAGGGGATCTTCCCAACCCAGGGATCGAACCCACATCTCCTGCATTGGCAGGCGGATGCTTCACCGCTGAGCCACCATCAATGCATATTTTCAAATTCTTTGTATTTATTAGATTTTATTCCCCTGAAGACTCCACCGGGGCTTCCCACAGCGTGCTCATGATGAAGTCCAGGCTCCTTGAAGCAACCCCACTAGCCTACACATGGTTTCCTTTAAATTTCACAATCCCAGGAAGGAAGTATTACTGTGTCCATGAATCAGATGAGGAAACCGAGGCACAGGGAGGGGAGAGGAGGCCTGCCTGGGGTGGGGGTGGCAGGGGAAGGGGACTGTGGAGGCCACATCTCCTGCTTTGTCCACCTGCTGGGTGCCAGCGGGCGGGCAGACTCACAGGAGCCCTGCCCGAGGCCCCCTGACCACTCCCTTCCTCCCCGGAAGGGGACACATGGCAGGACACACCTGGCCACTGGCACCAATGCCAGCAGGTAAA
This sequence comes from Giraffa tippelskirchi, assembly GCF_054371585.1. Classification (NCBI taxonomy): domain Eukaryota; kingdom Metazoa; phylum Chordata; class Mammalia; order Artiodactyla; family Giraffidae; genus Giraffa; species Giraffa tippelskirchi. The sequence continues at coordinate 31,512,809 of NC_137287.1, forward strand.
TACTGGGTGAGGCCCTTCCTTCTAGGAACAGGCTGCCCAGAGGCTTCCTTCAGAGAAGTGGTGGGCAAAGTCGGCCTATCACAGCTGCCCCCAGCCTGGGCCACCCTGTGCCGAGGCCGTGCGGGCAGAGCACGGATCATCCTGGGTTTGCCGGTGACCCTTCACTGAGTCAGGGGGTGGCAGGGTGGCCGAGTGAGACCTCACCCTGGCTGCATTCAGCTCCTTGTGTCTCAGCAGATCCCGGCCACTGTGGCCTAAGTGGACTCACAGACCTTCAGTCCTCTACCTGGATTCTAGCCTTCTTAGGACCTGGGCTTGGGAGAACTTCTGGGGTTTCTGCAGACACTTCACAGGCTGCCCACACCAGGGGTGGGCACAGTCTCAGGCCCTCCTACCTGGGCGGGCGTGTGTTGTCGCCGGTCCACCTCCACGCCGCCCACTGTTCCACCAGGAGGCGGGGCTCCTCCTCCGTGCTCACCTGCCTCCCCTCCGTCCTCCCGGGGTTGACACAGCCCCACGCCCATTCTCCTAGGCTGAACCAGAGCTGGTCTCCCTTTATCCATCTGGTAGCCACAAATCTGACGTCTGTTTCTATGAGTTCGTTTGTTTCGATTCCACATATAAATGAGATAGTCCGGGGGATTTTTCCTGGTGGTCGTGGTTAAGAATCTACCTTCTAATGTAGGGGTCATGGGTTCCTAATCCCCTGTGCCTCAGGGGCAACTAAGCCTGTGCCCCGAAACTACTGAGCCCGTAGGCGGCAAGAAAGACCCCGCACAGCCAAAAATTAATCAGTATTTTATTTTATTTAATTAATTTATTAATTTATTTTATTTTATTTTATTTTATTTTATTTATTTTAATTAAAATAAAATAAATGAGGTTGTCTGGTATTTGTCTTTCTCTGACTTATTTGGTTTGTGCTCTCAAGGTCTATCCATCCCATCTCACGTTGTGGCAGGATTTCCTTCCTTTTGGTGGCTGAATAACATTCTATTTGGTATATATCCGTATCTTTTTTATTCATCCATTGACAAGACGCTTAGATTGTTTCCACATCTTGACTGTTGTGACTAATGATGCAGTGACTATAGGGGTGAAGAACTCTCTCTGACACAGTGATTTCATTTCCTTCGGGTGTATGCCCAGGAGTGGAATTGCTGGATCATATGGTATTCTACTTTTTGATTGTTTTGAGGAACTTCCATACTGTTCTCCACAGTGGCTGGACCAAATCACCTTCCCACCAAGCGTGCACAAAGTTTGCCTTTCCTCCACGTGCTTCCCAACATTTGTCATCTCTTATCTTTTTGCTGACGGCCGTCAGGTTCGAGGTGCGAGGTGATATCTCATTATGGTTAACAAATTTATTTTAAACCCAACACTTTGAAAAGCTCATTTTAATCAAAACGGACATTTCACACTATCACTGCAAGCAGCACACCAGTCTGGCTTGCAGTAAGTAGCGGGTAACTGTAAACAAGTACAATGAAAACAAAACAGTTCTGGCTCCAGAGGTTGCTTGTTGAAGACTGGGGATGGAGGGGGTTGGTGATGTGCGGGGGAACGGCGGCTCTTTCTTTTGCCAAAAGGGGAAATCGACAGATGTTCTAAAGGTTGTTAAAGCAAGGGAAACTATAAGCAAGGTGAAAAGACAGCCTACAGAATGGGAGAAAATAATAGCAAATGAAACAACTGACAAAGAATTAATCTCAAAAATATACAAGCAGCTCATCCACCTCAATACCAGAAAAATAAATGACCCAATCAAAAAGTGGGCCAAAGAACTGAACAGACATTTCTCCAAAGAAGACATACAGATGGCTAACAAACACATGAAAAGATGCTCAACATCACTCATTATTAGAGAAATGCAAATCAAAACCACAATGAGGTACCATTTCACACCAGTCAGAATGGCTGCTATCCAAATGTCTACAAGCAATAAATGCTGGAGAGGGTGTGGAGAAAAGGGAACCCTCTTACACTGTTGGTGGGAATGCAAACTAGTACAGCCACTATGGAGAACAGTGTGGAGATTCCTTAAAAAACTGGGAATAGAACTGCCATATGACCCAGCAATCCCACTGCTGGGCATACACACCGAGGAAACCAGAATTGAAAGAGACGCGTGTACCCCAATGTTCATCGCAGCACTGTTTACAATAGCCAGGACATGGAAGCAACCTAGATGTCCATCAGCAGACGAATGGATAAGGAAGCTGTGGTACATATACACAATGGAATATTACTCAGCCATTAAAAAAAAATACATTTGAATCGGTTCTATTGAGATGGATGAAACTGGAGCCCATTATACAGAATGAAATAAGCCAGAAAGAAAAACACCTGATACAGTATACTAATGCATATATATGGAATTTGAAAGATGGTAACGATAACCCTATATGCGAGACAGAATAAGAGACACAGATGCATAGAACAGTCTTATGGACTCTGAGGGAGAAGGTGAGGGTGGGACGTTCTGGGAGAATAGCATTGAAACATGTGTATTATCATATGTGAAACAGAACACCATTCCATGTTCGATGCATGAGACAAATGCTCAAGGCTGGGGCAATGGGATGACCCAGAGGGATGGGATGGGGAGGGAGGTGGGAGGGGGGTCCAGGAAGGGGAACACATGTAAACCCATGGCTGATACATGTCAATGTATGGCAAAAACTACTACAATATTGTAAAGTAATTAGCCCCCAACTAAAATAAATAAATTTATTTAATAAAAAAAAATAAAATAAAGGTTGTTAAAGGGAGATGAGCACCTGATGGAGGTTTTCTCTTTGCCTCCACCTGAAGGACCAGAAGGGAATATAAAAAATGAGAATTGGGCTTTCTTTCCTGTGATCTGAGGTTATTTGAGACCCCTAGGGCATCTGTCTCACTTGGGGGGACCCAATGGGAACGTTGAGAGCCATTAGGGGAACTCGAGGGGGTGGGAGTGGTTTTAGAGGGTCCCTGGAGGCTGTGATGGATGGGGACATGCTCCTTGGATGGGGATACATCCCCAGCCTCACAGGTGCCCCCACTCTCATCAGTCCCCCATGGGCACAGTGTGGGGAGAGGACCTGGGTTTGGGTATCATGCTTACTACCAGAGCGAGTTGGCTTCTCCCTGACTCAGTTACCCCCTCTGGGAAGCAGGGCTGACCCTCCCTGACCTGGGGAAAGGGAAAGTTCTGCGGGAGAGATGAGGCATTAGTGCAGACGCAGACGAGGCCTGGTAACTCTAGCAAGGGCAGGGACTGCGTGCAAAGCCTGCCAATAGGGCCCAGGCCTTGACTGGGGTTTCCCCACTGGGCTGGGGTCAAAGTCAGGGCACTTGAGGAGGCCTATAGCAGTGGGAATCAACCCCAGTTCTTCCCCCGAGATCTGCAACTGTGGGCAAGTCTTGTAATCTGTCTGGGCCTCAGTTTCCCCATCTGGAAAGCATGGAGATCATAGTACCCACCTTACAAGATTACTGAGAGGATTAAATGCGATGGATCATGATGCTTAGCACAGGGTCTGATGCAGAGGTGATGCTTTGTGAAGACTAGTGATGAAGATAATGAGGATGAGGATGAAGAAGATGAGTGATGCTGAGGGTGAAGAAGTTGATGAAGAAGAGGCTGAAGTGATAATGGTGGTGATGATGATGAAGGTGAGGATGAGGATAAAGAAGATCATAAAGGGGATGAGAATGAAGATGATGCTGAGATGGGGATGAAGGTGAAGATAAAGACGGACGTTGATGATGACACGTGTTTGTGAAATAATAACACAGGGCAGGAAAGCATAGACTCAACCTTCACAACATGTCTTCCAGGTGTTTCTTACGATTACCTTGTCACAACCTAGAAGCATCCAAGGTGGATGTGTGAGCCTGGAGGCTCCTGACCCTTGGCTGGACTCTGTGGTGAGCTGTTTATAGGGCTTTCTCCCCAGAGGCTGGGTACTCCCTCAGGTGGTCCCTGCAGCTCCCTGCCCAGCCTGGGACAACCTTGCCCAGAGGCTCCAGGGACCAGGAGGCACCTCCAGCTCCCAGAAGTCAGAGACGAGGGTAACCAGTTCATTCACCATCCCACAGTAGCTCAAGGAGAAAGGGTCATTGTGCAGGTGCTGCTGGGGGCCAGTCACATGACACTCCTCCTCTTGGCAAACTGCACAGTTTGCCCTGGGTACTTCGGGAAGAAGGTTCTGAACTCCCATTTACCAGCAGGGGAAACTGAGGCTCAAAGATGGGAAGTCACTTGCTCTTGGCCACAGGGAAAGTTGGTTATGGAGTCAGGGATGGAGCCTGGGTCTGTCCGGCTCCAGGGTCTGTGTGTGTGTGTATAAGCAGGTGCACGTGTGTGCACATGTGCATATTTACATGAGCATGTGTGTGTATATATGTAGCCCTTGGGGCAAAGCTGCGGGGCCTCGTCAGATTGGTGAGCTGGGTTTTTGGCCCCTCTTACACTGATCCAGAATATTCTCCAAGCAGCAGTCCAGGGGTGACCCTATTAAAACCTAGGTCATGGACTTCCCTGGTGGCCCAGTGGATAAGAATCTGCTTTCTCCTTGGATAAGAACCTTGCAGGGAACACAGTTTCGATCCCTGGTCCAGGAAGATCACACATGCCGTGGAGCAACTGAGCCCATGTGCCCCAACCACTGAAGCCTGTAAGCTCTAGGACCCTCCCCACTCCCCAAGCTGCAACTACTGAGCTGCAATGACTGAAGCTCGTGTGCCTAGAGCCTGTGCTCTGCAGTTAAGAGAAGCCACTGCAATGAGAAACTCCTGCACCACAGCTAGAGAGTAGCTCCAGCTCGCCACAACTAGAGAAAGCCCGAGTGCAGCAACGAAGACTCAGGGCAACTGAAAATAAAATTAAAAAAATAAAATAAATTAAAAATAAAAACCTAGGTCATGACATGGTCCTTCTCTCCTCACAGTCTTCCCAGGGCTCCCTACTCTCCCCTGAGAAAAGTCCAAGTGCCCGCAGCGGCCTCCCAGAACCCTGTCGGTCCCGTGACGCTACTCCTCTCAGCTCTCACCCTTCCTGGGTCCTCCCCAGCCACTCCAGCACTTGCAGTTCCTCTAATGAGCCCCAGGGCCTTTGCACCAGCCATTCCTTCTTCCTGAAATACTCTAATCCAGAGTCTGTTTCTCCCTTGCTTCCTTCCTTCTTTGTTCATATGTCCCTTCTCAGCACAACCTTCCTTGATCTCCTTGATTAACTTGCAGCTGAATTGGCCAGCAGGGCCCCCTTCCTCAGCTCTATTTATATTTTCTCCTGCACTCAGCATTTTCGACTCACTCTGAAATTTCTGTACTTATTTTCTTTACTGCCTGCTTCCCCCTCCTGGGTGGTCTGCTCCATGAGGCACAGAGCTCTGTTTGACTTGCTCACTGCTGCCTCACCAGTAGCTAGTACACAGTAGGTGCTTAATCAGTGTTGAATAAATGTTCAAATGAAGGGGGAAGTGAAACCTTCCCTTCCTATCTGCCGGGGTCTCCCAGGGAGGGGCTGGAGGGCAGTGGGGCTCTGTGTCACTTCTCAGATACCACCAAGGCTGGGCAGAGGGTGCAGTTTCCCAGGTATTTGGCAGTGGCTGCCCCCAAAGGGCTGTTCCCGCCCAGGTGGGTTGGCAGGAAAGCCAAATCAATAAAGTGCAGGAGATAAGCAGGTTCAAGAGAAGACACAGAGGGTTATAGGGCAATTTCCAAGCAGTTCCTGTGAATTTGCTGGAGTGGGCAAAGGGCCCGCTTGGCCAGGCCCTTTGCATGTAGGGTGGGGGCTCCTCGCCTTGCTCTCTGAGAGGTGGAGAACATGACTGGGAGCCTCATAGACTTTGGCTTGAGGCTCCACCACTTCTGAGCTGGGTGACGCTAGGTCTCAGTTTCCTCATCTGTAAAATGGGGATAATAGTCATGCCAGCCCTGTAGAGTGGCTGATATACATGAGACCAGGCATGTGCATTGCTTAGCTGGGCTTGGCCTATAGGAAGTGTCCGTTAAGCGGGAGTTGTTGCTCTTCTAGCCCCTGCAACACTGCTTAGCAGCTGTGCAACCTTAGGTAAGTCACATGGCCTCTCTGGGCTAGGTCTCAGTTGCTCCTCTGTAAAAGGGCAAGCATGCGTGCGTGTTTAGTTGTGTTTGACTGTTTGCGACCCCATGGACTGTAGCCTGCCATTCTCCCCTGACCATGGGATTCTCCAGGCAAGAATACTGGAGTGAGTAGCCATTCCCTTCTCCAGGGGATCTTCCTAACCCAGGGATCAAACCCAAGTCTCTTGCATCTCCTGCATTGGCAGGTGGATTCTTTACCACTGAGCCACCTGGGAAGCCCAAAGGGGGCATAATGCGAATCTCAAAGGCTATTGGGAAAGCTTCTCAGCACCTTATAGAGGCTCAAAAATGTGTTGACGGATTGGGTCTGGGAAGCTGGGTGGATGGGGACTCATCTGCCTGATGCCTGGAAACATCAGATCCAAGTTAGCGACACCTGGGAAGGGCTCGGGGCAAGTTGGGGGAGGGAAGACACCGGCCTGGGAAAGTGGAGGATGGAGAGGGGAAATCCTGGAGGCTTCATCGAGGAGGTGAGCTTTGAGCTGGGCTGTAAAACTGGGGTGAATTTTTAAAAATTTACTTTTGGCTGTGTTGGGTCTTCGATGTGGCTCCTGGGCTGTAGAGCACAGGCTCAAACTGTTGTGGTGCACCGGCTTAGCTGCTCCGTGGCATGCGGGATCTGACCAGGATCGAACCCGTGTCCCCTTCATTGGTAGGCAGAGTCTTAACCACTGGACCACTAGAGAAGTCCATGGGGGAGAATTTAAAAACTGGCAGCACTCGGGCTGAGGCTGCTGCAGAGAAATGGCATACGGCTGGTGGGAGAGTTGATGAGCCAACCTTTTCTGAAAGCCACTGGGCAATTTACAGCCAGAGCCAGAAGGTGATTTATGTTTCTACGACCTATGCTCGGAACTTCTTCTAGGGATTGATAACGTAACATGTGGGCAAAGGTTTATGTGTAAAGGGGTTCATGCCAGGGTGATTTAAAATAATAAAAGTGGAAGCAACTTTAAGGTCCACCCCTGGGCGACAGTTAACCCGAGGGACACAGTCCTGCGGCAGTACTTTCTACATTCTTTGGAAATGGAGCTTCCGGTAACACGGGCAATGCTGAGACTGGGGGGCTAAGTGTCAAAAGCAGGTCGTGAAATCACACTCCCTGTGTTAGGTCAATTGCTAAAATGCATAGAAAAAAAGACTGGAAGGAAATCTCACAGCGTGCCCACAGGGGTTGTCCCTTCATGGTGGGATTGCGGAATATGCTAATATTTTTCTAGGCTTTGCCAAACTGTCACCAGGCCTCTGCAGTCCTTTGGTGATCAGTGGAAGCAACAGAGTAAAAGAGGAAACAGGTTAAGAAAGAAAGGAGTGGAGAGAGGAGGTGGCAGCTGGAAGCCCTTCAGGGGGACATTGAGCTCTCTCCCTCGTGGCCAGTCCAACAAGCTTGTCAGTCTTACCTCCTAAACCTGTCGCAGGCCACTTCCCTAGGACCCCTCCCCATGCGATGGGCCCCTCCTGGCTGTCCTTCACCTGCACGCCCTGTGATCTCTTGCAACATGTGTCCAATCACATCGCTTTTTAGCTATAAACCCTCCAGGTTTTGGCTTTTAAAAAAATCATTTATTTTTAGCTGTGCTGGATCTTCATTGCTGCTTTCTCTAGTTGTGCTGAGCGGGGGCTATTCTCTAGTTGAGGCGCGCGGGCTTCTCACTGCAGTGGCTTCTCTTGTTGCAAAGCACGGGCTCTAGGGTGCGCAGGCTTCAGTGGTTGTGGCTCCTGGGCTCTAGAGCTCAGTCTCAATAGGGGCGCACGGGTTTAGTTGCTCCAAGGCATGTGGAATCCTCTCAGATCAGGGCTTGAACCCATGTCTTGTGCATTGGCAGGTGGAGTCTTTACCACTGAGCCAGGGAAGCCTGGGAAGCCTTACCAGGGAAGCCCCCCTCCTTTGGCTTTAAAACATCCACTGCTCTCAGCTCTGAGGCTAAAGCTCCTGGAGCAGACTCGGGGCCTTGAGTGGTCGCTCAGGCAGGAGCCTTGGGCACAGGGTCACGTCAGGATGTCCCCCTGCCTTTCTGTTCGTCTTATTCACCATCATCTCTCTAGGTGGAACCCGGCCTAGCACTGGGCTGCTGCAGAGTGGGGGCCTTGGCATGGATATGAGGTCTGGATTAACTAGAGAGGTGGTTTCACGTGGCAGGAACATTCAAGTGTTGAGCAGGGGTGTGTTCAAGGTGGGTACTTGCTACCATTCTGGAGGGAAGCCAGGCTGGGCTGGACGGATGTGGCCCAGGGTGGGGACTGGCAGGAGGGCTGGCGGGCCACAGCAGGGCTGAGCTGCGGGGAGGGGAGCTGAGGTTCGGGGTGGGGGGCGGCCCCGCAAGGCCTCATCTGCACACTAGGCAGTTCCTAGGAAGCCCCACCTGTTCCCGGTGTGGTGATTCAAACCTATCTTCCTTTGGAGAAAAGCACTTCAGATGTTGAGGGTTTTTTTTTTCCCATCGCCCTGAAGGGTGCCGAGGAGGCAGGACTACAGAGGGAGGGGTTCCAGCAGGCGGCCGGCTGGGAAACAGTCCCCCACGCGGGATGCAAGGTCACTCATAGACAAGATTCTGCCCCTCCCTCCCAAATGCCCTTCCACCTCCCAGGTACCGTCAGAGGAGGCTGGGCCAGGCCAGCCAGTCCCCTTCCCCGAGGCAGACTCCTGAGGAAACCCTGGGCCCCTTGCAGTCAGAGAGTACACGGAGCTGGGGGCTCCTGAGCCTGCCTCACACAGAACCGGACACCAGGAGATGCAGTGACTGGCCCATGGCCACCGGACAGGCCCAGCAAGGGGGGTGCAGAAACTGCCCCTGAGGATCTCATGCAAAGAGCCCCAGGCTCCCAGGCCACCTGCCCTGGGCCCAGCACTTGGCTCACGTGGACCCCTGATTCTCTCCATGATCCAAACAACCCACGAGGCAGCCTGTTCCCGCCCGTGCTTTGCAGACAGGACCCCCAAGCCTGCAGGGGTGACCTGGCTCCAGACTCTGCCTCCTGAAGAGAGGCCGGGACTGCCCTAAGAACCGCGAGGCTGAGGAGGAAAAGGCTGGGGTCTGCAGGGCACCCTCTGAGCCGAGCTGCCCACAAGGCTCTCCCACTGACACCGTCTCCAGCTCTCCCTGGCTGGGCCTGGGGCAGCCCATGGCTCCAAACTGTGAACTGGCGTTCCACATGAATCCAACACCCATTCCCTCCTTCCTGTAAAGAGCTGGGGACGCTCAGCCCGGCTGCCCGGGGACAGCACAAAGCGAAGGGCGGGCTGCACCCCGAGGAGCCCCACTGGGCCTTGGTTTCCTCATTCGTAGGAAGGCTGTGCTGCAGGTGGGTGCTTGTGGGCCTCTCCCTGGGCTGCTGGATCCTGGGGCCTGTCTCCCCACCCCAGCGCCCGGCCCAGCGAGGCTCTGAGAACCCTCTGTCTGGAGCAGGCAGGGAGCCGACAGCTGCTGTCCCTGGTTCCATCCACCCCAAGGCCAGTCTTCCACCTTCTCCCTGGGGGGATATTTCCAGCAAGTGCCTTTTTCTAGACTAAAGTTATCCTGGCACTTCACGTCACAAGTGAAATCCCTGGACTTGTGCTGGGCACCCTGCAGGCCCTGCTGCAGAGCAGGGTCCAACCTCAGCCCTGGGGACCTCAGCACCATCGCAGCCCTGGGCCTCGTGGGCAGGCTTCAGGGGAGGAGCCTGGGCCTGCTGGCGGCCAGTGTCAGGCTGGCCACAGAGCAGGGGCCCCCCACCATCCATCGGCATCACCTCAACCCTTGGCACAAGCAGGGTACCCCCTTCATGCCTTGCACTCAACTTGGGTTTTCCCTCAAGGCCCAGAAGATCCGGCTGTTTCTGGGCCAGCTTTGAGCTGGAGTATCAGAAGTTCTTAGAACAACCTGTGATGTCGCCTCTAGGGATTTACAGAGCCCACACTGCCCGGGAAAGGCACCTCCCGGCACAACCTCACCCGACTGTCCTCAGTGGGGAGCCCAAGGTGCAGCAGCGACATCGCACCGGGCCCCTTGTTCAGCCTACGAGGCAGGGCTATAACGAGCCCATTCTCTAGGTGTCAAAGCTGAGGCTCAGATGGAGCCCAGCAGCTGAGGGATGCTCCAGGCTCATGGCACCTGACCTGCCTGGGGTTGGGAGCTCCTTTCTGAAGGGAGCACCTGAGGTGTTCTCCCTGCCCCTCCTTTCAGGAACCGGGGGTACCTGGCTAGGGTGGGGGTGGGGAGGACCCAGCGGCTGCACCCCACCTGGCAGCTCCGACAGGGTTGCGGGGGGCGGTCAGACGGCCAAGAACCTTCCCCTCTGACGGGCTGTGGCCTTCCTGCCATAAAGCCATGGAGCAGCAGCCACATTCTTGGTAACTCTTTTTTTTTTTAATTGCCAAATTCAAATTTACAAGGAAGTTCCAGTTTTCATTTCCACCCTTGTGTTCAGTACCCGCGAAGCATGAGTCATGCTGGCGAGAGCCGGTACTTCCCTGAAAGGTCCCGGGGCCCAGAAAGCATGAGGTTTCTCAATCCCACTCCACCCTGGGACAAGAATTATTTACATATCTTCAACTCGGAGGAACATAAGGAACCCTAACAGTTTCTGCCCCCGTCATCGTGACTACATTAAATATTTCTTATTTATTGCGTCTGGAAAAGAAGATGAGTGTCGGTCCTCACCCCGCCTCGCGTCTTATGGACCAGTGCATCTTGAGAACTTAGGGAAAGCTAGTGTATGTCTGTAGAGAGGTGTGTTCCATCACTCACCCCCAGGTCGCAGGGCAGGTGTTTGGGGGGGGCACTGCCTTCTGCAGAGAGCAGCAAGCAGGGCAGGCCCGGAGGGGCAAGGGGAGCCCAGAGGGTCTGCTGGTGCTGGCAGGACAATCAATACCCACTCCCGGGTGGGGGGCATGTGCCCCTCTGACTTTGAGGTGCCCCTGCTGGCAAACCAGAAACACATGTGCTTTCCCCCAGCCACTTTCAAAGCTGATGTTTGGCAGTCCACGTGGCCAGCCCTGCCCCTGACTTGGCAAACCCAATGGGCCTGATGTGGACTTGGGGAGGGTCTCTGGAGGGACATGACGTGGAGATGGAGGGATGCATGATCTGAGTCTGGTACCCACGTGTCACAGGGCCATGGTCCCTGCCCGCCCTGGGCTCGCCAAGAATTCCTAGTTCTACTCTCTGCCCCGGAGACCCCCGGAGACAGTGCCTGCTGTCTGGAAGGGCCCTTCTGGAGGTGGCCCCACTGTTTGCTTTTTGGGGGTGCTCCTGAAGACGTGGCTGTGCCCAGTGCTGCCAAGATGGTGGGGACCTGGCTGCCAGCAGGCTGTGGGCGGCCCGGGACCAACCCTGCGAGCCCACCTGGGGAAAGGTCTGCCCCTGGGCCAGGCGTTGGGTGGAAGCTTGGCCTGATCGCAGTTTCTGCTCAGCAGCCCACAGAGGCAGGGGCTCTCCCGCCTGGCGATGCTGCCCTGGTCCTTCTGGGCGTGTGGTTCCCGCTGCCTGAGACCTTGCGCCTGTAGAGCTTGAAGGCCTGGGCCCACCTGCCTGGGCTTCTTCCTCACAATAATGCCACTGGCCTTTCCTCCTTTCTGCTGCTCCAGAAACATTTCAAAAGCAGAAGTAGGGGGCTCTGCAGTGATCCTGCGTCTCATCCCAGCAGAGACACCAGTGGGGTCCCTCCCTGACAACACGTACTTTCTCCCTCCTTCTGTCCCCACCGCCTGTCCTTTCTGGAGGGCTCCGCTGAAGGTCGTGGCTTGTCCCTCCTTGCTGGGGCCCCTGGAATTTCTGCCGAAATGGCGTCCTGTCTGAGCTGGGTCTTTTTCCCTGTTGGTGCTGGCTGGTCTCACCTGCCCAGGGGCTTCTGATGGCTGGAGAGGCCTGCCCTGCAGACGCCATGCCCCTTCCTTGGGGGAACTTTCCTTTAGGAGGCTGAATCTGGCCCAGGCAGACCCTGCTTGATTGCAGATGGAGGAAGAGGCGAGGGGGATGGGTTCCTCTAACAGGTGAGCTTGCGTAGCATCTTCTGAGGCCGCTTGATAACCTGGCCCCGCCAGTGCTGACACGGTGGGTGCTCACACTCTTGTGGGAACACATGGAGGCCAGTTCTGCAAGGTCTGAACATCGATCAGTGAGGTGAGGGTCGCTTGGCTGTGCCTGGTTTGAGCAGAAAGAACATCTTGGGAGCTTTATCGAATACAGAGGAGACCTGGTCTGCACACACCCAGCCTAAATGGAGAAGGAACTGGGGGTTTTCATTACAAAACAAAAAACAAACACAAACGAGCTTGCATCTTTACAGCAGCAGCTGAGAGGAAGAGGGACAAAACCCAGGCTCCTAGGACATCATGTCCTCGCTGCTGGGCAGGGGCTGACCCTTGGGGTGTCTCTGCCTGTGGGCACTCAAACAGCTGAGCAGCAGGCAATGGCTTTGGAGCACGGTTTCCATGACCTTTTCTTTCCATCGAGCCTCGGAGGCCAGAGTCCCTGCAGTCCCACACGGTTCTTTCTTAGGCAAATGGAGGGATGGTGACAACCGAAGGCCATGCTGGAAAACCATCCTGTTTGGTTTTAGTCCAGAAGGATGGGGAGTGGCCCTGAGCAGGGACCTGACCAGAGTCCCCCTTTGTATGGAAAGATCTGGGTGATGCCCTGGGCTGCCACGGAAGAGAAATTTTGGCCCTCTCAGCTCTGTGTGTACCTAAGGATACGCATCTCTCCCTTATTGTTGCTTAAAAAATACTTTAAGCTTTCCAGAAGGGACTTCTATCATTCCACAGGCTCGCCGGGTTAGTGAGGAACAAAGAAGTCAGAATCCCTTAAGACAATGGAGAAAGCCGGACAGAAAACCCTAAACTGCAAATCCTGGGAGGTTCAAGGGAAAATGAAAATGAAATCTCTACAGGAATATTACACTTTTAACATGACATCAAACCTTAGGGTGGAGGTCGTTTCTTTTTTTCTTTTGAACTTTTTAAATAGCTGTTTTTCATCTGCTGCCAAAAGCAGGAATAAATATCCAAAGGAGGTGTTTATCGAAGTTCGCTTTTCTAGAAATTTCTACACGAAGTGACCACATCCGCTGCTTCTCTGCACACTGGGGATGGTGGCAGAGGACCTCCGAGACAGGGGAGGGGCTGGCTGATGAAGCGAGTGCTGCTGATGGGTCCTGCCGCTGCCCCTCCTGCCCCCTGGGGGCCGAGGGCTCTGAGACCAGGAGCCCAGCCCCCTCCCTGAGGCGGCTGTAGGATGATCTGGGTTCGCTGGGGTGTTGCCACTGGTCCCAGCCTGCTCTCAAAGAAGCGTGAAGTCAAAGGGGGATTCCAATTGGAGCAGAGGAGCGCAAGGATGGTTCGAGGTGCTCCCTGGGGCCGAGAAGAACTGTGGATGTTCCCGGAGAGGGGGTCAGCTGTACCAGGTCCCTGCCAGCGGGGCCACACACACCCACATACACACACACACACACACACGTACACCCGGAGGGAGGCCAGCTCAGGGCTCGGTGGGGTCTGCTGGCTCCGGCTGCCCGGCCCCTGAGCCCGGGGCCCCTGTGCCCACCACGGCTGGCAAGGGCGGCGGCGGGATGCCGGTGAGGGCGTGGAGGCTGTGGCGGTCGACGGGCGGGACGAGGGTCAGCGACTCCACACTCAGCGTGTCCGCAGCGTCCTCGCAGAGCAGGGAGATGGTGGGCTGCTGGGCGGGGATGAGGCTGGGCGACAGGGTGACGGTCTCCACGTCCGCGCTCCTCGCCAGGCTCTTGCTGGGCCTGGCCTCGGCTTCTGTTTCGTTGACGATCACCAACTGGTCAGGGAGGTTAGGCTGAGGCTGCTCCGTGATCATGGGGTCATCTGGATGGGGGGGATCGGGGGGGAGAAGAAAGAGAGGCACGCTCAGCTCCGAGAGGCTCTGCTCGCGCTGGTACCCTCTGCTCCCGTCCTGAACAAAGGCCCAGGGATGTGTGGGTGGGAGATGAAGCGTGTGGGGGAAACCAGCTTGCCTCCCCTTCCTCCTTCTGGGGACCCACCTAGGACTGGGGCAAGTTGGCCAGGGCCCAGGGTTACCCTGACTTGTGAAGCAAGGGACACATTTAGGGGCCTGTGCAGAGTGGATTCTGGAAGCCCAGTTCCCCGTGCCAGGAAGCAGCCTAAACCGGCTCCGAGTATGAACCACCTGCCCGAGGAGAAACACATGTTTAGGGAGAGACGGGCTTGGGTGTGCTTATCACCACAGGCCATTTCTCAGAGTCTATATTTGGTAACAGTGCCCAAGAGGGAACTCACAGCAATATTTAAAAAATAAAAAAGGAATTCTATAGAACTTTTCGGCTTTGCACAACTAGAACAAGACTTTGGACTGTGGTTCTCTCGCCTGCTCCTGCTCTGAGTACGGAGTTAGCACCCAGCAAGGGGCTGTGATCACCAGGCCATTTCTATGCTGAGGGTCTCTCCCCCCTCCACCCCCGTGCCGGGGCCACCGAGAGAAATCATGTCAGGAGGGAGGGGTGGCCTGAAGCAGTTATTTTTGGAGCAGCAGTTTCTTTTTTTGGTGCTTTTCAAAATCCGTTGATTAGATTACAGGCGAATGGTTATTTGCTTTTCAAAGAGGAGCAGGCTGGCAGAGACACCAGCTGGACTGGGGCTCCCTCGTGGGAAACATCTGCCAAGACTTCACGTGCTAGCGATTGGCAAACACAGATGAGAAGGTCGTGGGCATCTCGCTCGGAGAGCAAATCTCCCTCGTTACAGATCCTGGGGTCAACAGGGCTCTGAGCACACTGTGTGGAGTGGGAATCCAAAAGCACTCCGGGCCCTGGGATGATGGCAGACGTTTTTTGGTTCAATGTGATTCCACTTAAATGAGTTGTATTTTTTTTTTTAAGTTAAGCCAAAACAAAACAGAACCGCAAACTGAACACAGAGCAAAAGAATGGAAAAACCAAGCGCAAAATAAAACCAAAGGGCGTACAGAATGGGATGAAAGAGAGGAAAGAGGGTCCCCAGCGTGGAGAAAAAGCACAAGCAACAGATGGGGTCTCCTAAAGGACACATCGCTCCTTCCCAGAGGACCCCCACCCTGGGCACGGCGAGCTCAGAAAGGCCCCAGGTCACTTCTGCACAAGGTCCTTTTTCTTTTCTTTCTTTCCCTTTTTTTTTTTTTAAGAGTAGGCCCACAGAAAACCACCACATGGGGCTCTGGGGGAGGGGGGTGGTTTTGGTGGACATGGGTGAGCACTAGTGGAAAAAATGATTCAAGGTGCGATCTGAGCTCAGAAATGCTGAGTAAACAACCCCACACGCTTTCTGGTTTCTCTGAATTTCAGTGAATTTGCTCCACTCAGTAAGGACGCCTGGTGGCGACAGGCTGATTTCAGGCCTTGGGCTCATGTTGGGACATGGCGCGCCCTGAACGTGAGGCTCTGAGCGTGGGGTTCACCTGCTCCGGCGGCCTTGCCTCGCTTCACACGAGCGTGTCCAGGAACTTATTACAGAAGGACCCACGTGTGGGCTTAGCTGCTGGCGAGGCAGTTTAGAGATGACTAACCAAACAAACGGCATTTCTGTGCCATCTGGAGACAGAGCTTCGGAGCGTTTCCTTCACGTTTTCTGCAGAATTCTCTAGGAGAATTCCCTCTTTGTTCGAGTCTGCACTTGCATGCAGATTTTCAAGAGGCCGGCAAACCTCATTCCCTGAGTCCTGCCTGGGTTTCTGGTGGTGAGAACGATCAAGCGTGTGGGAAGGCTGCCGTTAAATATATTAGGAAACAAACCAACAAACGATGCAGTACACACAAAAGTGGTTTCTTCTTTAGGAAAAGAACAACTTTATTAAAAGGATCCATTTGCCCCCTGAAAAAGAGCGTCTTCCTATTTATTTTTTTAAACAAGAAAAATAACCTTTTCTTACCCATCGTCTACAACACTGTTCTTTGTTTCTATCTACCTATTACCTATCTATTTCCTCTCTATCATCTAGCTATCTACCTATTGATCATCTTCTATCATCTGTCTATTTCCCACCTATCTATCTATCTATCTATCTATCTATCTATATCTACCTACCGATTTTGAAACTAAGAGCTGCTTCATGAATGTTAGCTACAAATTTATACATTCAAGGGAAAATTACCCAGGGAGGACACTGTTTCTGGTCAAGCACGGACCTGCAGTGGTCACTGCCGACCCTCCGGCCTTGGTTGCCTGCTGGTGTTTCTGAGCTCTGAGGGCACAGGTTCGGGCCTAACCCAGGAGACGAGTGGTGGCCGGAGCCAGAGAGCCCAACGTCCAGGTTCCCGTGAGGGGTGCTCGGCCTCCCCGTGGTGCTGCCTCGAGTTGAAACCAAGGCAGTGGGTGCCCTGAGTCCCTGGTTGGCACCCTCGGAGGCTGATCTGCAGCTCCAGGGCTAAGATGAGGATTTGACATGCTCAGGCTGGGGGAGGTGGGACTGAGCTACGTGGGGAAGAAAAAAGACAGCAAGTAGGAGGGCAAAGCTCAGGGGAGGCAGCTTTTAAATGCAAGAGAAGGCAAAGGCTCCTGTCTGACGAGTGCCACTGCCCAGACGGAGGGCGCAGGGTGGGGGGAACCCTAGGGGGAGCATCGAGGGAGGGTGGCAGTGACCACAGCCCACACACGGCCGCTATTTGGAGCTCTGATCGCAAGAAGGGAAAATGGTGGAGTCATGTCCACTGGCGCGCTTACGAGTGAAATGACTTGGCTGGAATGTGATGGAATCTACCACTTAGATTCGAGCAAGGCTGAGGGGAGAGGGAGCGGGGGGACGGGGGGTGGGGGGAGGAAAAGGAAAAGAAAAAAAAGCAACTAGGTGACTTCTTTGTGGCTTTTTGCAAATTCTACTGCCTAGCCCTCGTGGCCTAAACTGGGGGGCCCTTCGGGGAAAGGGCTGGAAACCCCCTTAGCTCAGGGCTTGTGCCTAGCCTGGTGCGCTGTCTCATGGAGGGCAGTGTCTCCAGGCTGCCTGGCTCTGCCTTGCAGAGGAGCTGACCCAGCTGAAACCCCTGGGTCAAGGGCCGGGGGTTCGGTCCTTGGGTGGGATGAAGCCAGGAGGGGACCGGAGCTGAGGAAATGGCTCGGGCGGGCGGCTGGGGCTCCCCGTGCCCTGGCCCGGCATTCTGGGGGTCTGCAGGAGCGGAAATGCAGTGTGTGGAGGGGTGGCGGGGGGCGTCCAGGGCCCAGGAGGCTAACGGAGGAGACCTGCCTGCAGTGACCGAGCCAGAGGTGCCGTGACAGCTGCCGATCGAAGCACTAAACCCAGTGGCCGCCGTGACTGTCGGCCTCCGACAGGCTGAACACGCGCCGGCGTCCTTTCCTGCCACTCCTGACTAGAGGGAAACACAGCGACAGATCATAGAAAGCTTTTAACAACTGCACAGAGAAGGGGGACATGGAGGGGCACACAGAGGAGTGACGGACGCGAAGCACTGACGACAGCGCGGGGTGGGGGGCGGGGGCTGTGCCCCGGGGGGGCTGCCGACGCGGCCCCCACATACGGGGGACACCCCACCCCACGCCCACCAACCCCGGGAGGAGATGGGGGCTAAGACGAGCTAAGAACCACATCGTCCGCTCATGGGACTCAAGCAGGTAAAGACGGCGGAGGTCTGTCCTGTTGGGTAGGAAAGCCTCGGGGTGGTCAGCAACACCTGGTCTCGGTGATGGAGGAACAGAACTGCCTGCGGGTTAAGATGAAAACCCTGCATCCCTGGGCCCGTCTGAGGAGGGAAGGGTGTGTGGGTGGGGGATCAGAGCTGATGCAGTTAGAGAAACAAGTGGATTTCTGACCCCCACTGACAAGGCAGCCCCTGAAGCCACCAGCAGAGCTTCCCTCGACCCCTCCCTGGTCACCCCCTCCACAGCCATGAGGCGACGCTCCACCCGCCGCTGCGCTCTGCAGTCTGCGCCTTTGAAACCAACGTTGAACCACAGCAGCAAGATCTGAGGGCAGGCGCCAAGCGGCCAGGGGGTGGGTTCTAATCGGCTGCAACAAAAGTGTTAGGAGCATCTCCCTGGGGAGGAACCAACCGCCCGCTCTGAGACAAACTCGCATTAGGCCCAAGCTTATGATGAACGCCACAGAGCGCAACAAGGCGAATGGATGGAACTGTTGGCTTAAAAGGGGTTAAAATGGCACATGTGATGTTAGGTGTATTTTACCACACTTAAAATTAATGTCACGGAGAACAGCGGGGAGAAGAGAGAAGACGTTTGACTTGGGGTTGTGTCCAAGAGTCCTGCCCGCCTGCGGTGCCGGAGATGGGTGACACACAGGTCGGCCCTGAGCTCTGGTGCTCAGTCGGCCCAAGTGGGACCAACTGGGTGCTCCGGGCTGAAGGTCGCAGGTTCAGACAATTGTCTCAGGAAGCAGGTGAGGATGGGGGTCGGGGGGGAGGGACGAACAGGCACAGGTGTCCAACATGGGGAGCCAAGCTCTTCCTTCTTCCTATAAACCCTCAGGGAAGAGTCAGAGGGACCCCAGCTCAGAATTCCCTGGGCCTGAAGATGGACACTGGAAAGAGCGGCCTTGGCCTTCAGTCTGACTTGCTTTCTTAACAAAATATTTTCCATCCTCCTCCTCAAAGTCACTCACCCAGAACACAGGTGAAACACAGCAGACTGAAGGTAGGAGGCAGACTGGCTGTTTGAGGAACTTGGTGTGGGTCACAGAGCTCTCAGTGGAGGCTTTTTTACTAGAATCCCACAATGCGTGCATGTATGTGCATGCGTGCGTATGTGTGTGTGTGTGTGTGTGTGTGTGGGCGCGCGCACATGAGCACACGCATGGGCATAACCCAGAAGATACTTCTAAAGTATTCCTACTGATCCTACATTTGGTTCTAAGATTGGGTCTATTCTCTCTTTCCCGCCATATGTTTCCTTCAATTTCAGTTTCTCAAAACCATAAAATGTTTAAGGAAAGAAAAAAAGCCTGCTCATTCCAAACCCATGATTTTCTCCCTGGAGAACAAGCCGAGGCCCACAAGGCTGGCTATGCTGGATGAGCCAGCGACAAGAGGCCGGGCGCCTGGACGCCTCTGCAGCACAGGGTGCCTGCTGCTCCCTGCAAAGACTTGAGGATTCCAGCAAACTCTTTAAAGGACGGTGGGAACAGGCAGACTCACGCATCAGGTGTTAAAACTAAACAATAAAAGCCCCCTGGGGCCCAGCTTTAACAGATAAATAATTCACAATGAAAATAAAATCCCCTTGCCCCCAGCTCTTTCTGGTTGGCTCCTGTGGTTACCACAGAATTCAGTTTTCACCTCTCCTTCAGTCTGGGGGCTTCCCTGGTGGCTCAGACAGTAAAGAATCCACCTGTAATGCAGGAGACCCAGGTTTGATCCCTGGGTCGGGAAGGTGCCCCTGGAGAATCCCATGGACAGAGGAGCCTGGTGGGCTATAGTCCATGGGATCGCAAAGAGTTAGACGTGACCGAGCGACTACACTTTCACTTCAGCCTGGGGTGTCTCGGCCATGATTTGAGGGCCTTCGCTTGCTAAGAAGCCACTCACAAGTGTCCACGATCTGTCTTTGGTATGTGAAGGAGACTCAGAAGCAGGTGTTCCCCACACAGAAGGATATCTGTGGGCCACTGGCAAATGGTGACCTGTCTAGGTAGGTCCCTTCCCCCTTCTGGTGATGGTCCCTCTGCCTGTGTGGGCCTGAAGCCTCACCTGGGGCCTTGGCCCTGATGGGCATGGGGGCTGTTTCTTGGAGACAGACCAGCCCTCAGGCCTGTATTTGCAAGAATGGAATTGATAGGTAGATCCCAGAGAGGTGGGGGAAAGGAATTGACTTGTCACCAGCCAGATTCTGGACTGGGCCTTGGGGAACTGTGTGAGACCCAAAGGCCACCTTCTCCAGGGAGCCCTCTAGTCACCTCCTCGTTCTTGGGCTTTCATCCCCAACGATGCCTCCTCTGGGAGGCTTCGACCCTGCCCACAGCCCCCAGCTCATAGTTTATAAATGGACACTTATCTGCGTGGTCCTCTGACAGACTTGGCCTCCCCGTCAGCTTGTACATTCCAGGCTTTAGGGCCTGCGCACAGTAGGAACTCAACAAAAACCTGTTTGTCTGGCAAAAGCAATCACGCAGGGGTGGGGTACCAAGGCCAAGGTAGTCAGAGGCACAGAGAAGAGCCTCTTGGGCAGGGTGTGAGGGCTGGGTTGGTGGAGAGACCCTACTGAGTCCAGGTCTGACGTCCACGTGACTGAAGGCCCCATGGGAAGCTGAGGAAATTCGTGTTTGGGGTAAACACGGGCCTCTTTCAAACCCAGGCAGGAAACACAACGTCCCCTGGGCTGGACCGAGGGTGGAGGCAGAAAGCACAACGGGGCATCGGGAGAGTTTCACGCCCTCCTCTGGGGGTGAACCCATGGCTGAGGACCCGTGGCCGTCTGGGGTCCGTTTTGTGGCTGATTTGGGGGCCGCTGGGCTCCCCCCCACAGGAGCTGCACAGTGACCTGGGCCTCTGTGAGCGAGCTGAGGCTCCTTGTCTGGCTCGAGAGCAACGGTGGGCTTCGGGAGCGGAGATGCCTGCATGTCACTGGCAGTCTCCAGCGGGGAGCAGGACCAATCCCCAGGTCTCAGGGGCGCCCCCTGGAGGCACCAGGGACAGATGTGCGTGGGGCAGGGTTCTGGACCTCTGCAGCTACCAGCTGCAGCATCCTGGCCAAGCCGTGAGATGACACCCCTCTGAGCCCCCGTGGTTTTCAGCTGCTCAGTGTGAGGCAGAGGGTGGCAGAATTCAATGGGCGGGTATCTGTAAAGTGCTTGTGAGCCACACGCCTGACACGTGGATTTTGGGAGCAGTGCCTACTGGGGCGCCCTGTGGTGGGGGTACACCCAGAGGGCTGGGCGGTGGGGGCCCAGGCCACACTGATGGCTGATAGTGTGAAGGTCATCTCTGCTTTTCATGGATGAAAGTGAAAGTATTAGTCGCTCAGTCGTGTCTGATTCTTTGTGACCCCATGGACTGCAGCCCAGCCCGCCAGGCTCCTCTGTCCATGGGATTCTCCAGGCAAGAACACTGGAGTGGGTAGCCATGCCCTTCTCTTCTCCAGGGGATCTCCCATTTCCTTCTCCAGGGAATCTTCCTGATCCAGGGATTGAACCTGGGTCTCCTGCATTGGCAGGCGTATTCTTTACTGTTGAGCCACACAATTCCAGGTTTCAATTCCATGGGTCAGAGAAAAAGAACACTGGGCTCATCTCCTAGTGGACAGCATCTCCCAAGTGCTTTCATGACCAGACCCTGACACGCACAGTGTGGCTTCAAGAGCACAGAAGCCCTGGAGTTTGCTAATTCTGGTTGCAGAGGGCCTGGCAGCTGCTCTCCACCCTGGGAACTTCCTGGGCTCAGAAGGCTCTGGAAATACAGGGCCAGGGATGCTTCTGATCCAGCACTGTGCCCTCAAAACCCACTTTGGGACAAATGGCCCCCGCAGCTGGGCTGCCGCTGTTTGCTGTCCAGGCTGGATGGGCTGTGGGGTGAAGTCCTGGCCCGAGCTCCTGCCCAGCTGATCCTGCAGGGGAAAGTCTGATGACTTCCAAATCGGAAGCCTGAACACTGGGCGACCACCTGGACAGACATCTAACCAGGACACGGGAAGAAGGGTACCCGTCCCAATAGAACCCTCCCCTCTTCTTTCATGTAGCAAGGCTGGGTAGGACACCAGGCAGAGGTTGGCATCATCTGGGTAGACCTGTCCCTCCAGGGAACATGGAAACCCCATGGGCTGTTTTCTGGATGGACCTGGTGGCTGAAGCCTGGCCTGGAGGTTTGGGATCAAGAGGAAGTGACCAGAGATCCTCCTGGGGCCTGCTGCCCCAACCCTGGGGCACCCTTTCCTTCCAGGGATCAACAGCCAGCTCCTCAGTTGAGAGGGAAGCACCAGCTGCCCCACAGGCCGGCCCTGCATCGGGAGGTGAGTTATTTCACTGTCTGCAGAGATCTGGACGGGCAGGCTGGGCTCCAGGCTTTTACTGTCAGGCAGCATAAAAAATGGGGCCTCTAACACCTGCCTCTGCAGGCCTGCCGGGGACACACCGATCGGGAGCAGACAGCTGGGGCCTGATCATCACTTACCTGACAGCGGGCTAACGGCCCCCGCATTCCGGAGACAAGGAGACATGTCATTGGCACCGAGCAGGGGGTGGTGGGGGGTAGGGACGGAGGCCAAGAACAAAGAAACGAGCGCAAAGTGCAAGGTGGGCAAGGTGCAGAGCCCCAGGGGCCACACTCAGGTGGACCTCTGCACACCCAGGCCCGACTTTGATAGCGTGCTTCTCTTCTGGCTTCAGTTGGAGGCAAAGAAGTGTATGGCTCTTTAATTTGTTTAGCTGTCGGCTGTGCCTCCTTAAACATGAAAGGAAGGCGTACACAGCGGCGCCAGGAAGAGACCTTTCACCCGAAATGCAATTGGAAGTTTGTGTGTGTGTGGGTGCACTTGACAGAGACACAGAACCGTGCACACGCTGGAACACGCGGGCAAACACGTGTCATGTCAACACATAACCCTGCTCTTGAGCCCTCAAAGCCAGCATGAGCCCAGGCCTCAGGGGGAGGCTGAGGGCTGTCCTTGGCTTCTGAGAAACCTCTGTCTGGATTCCCCAGCTACGAGCCTGGGAACGGCAGCAGCAACTGCCTGGACACGTAGCCAACCGTCAGTTGGGCTCAGAAATAGCTCAGAAAGGGCGGTCGTCTCTCCCTGGGGTTGGGGCAGGGAGGGGAGCAGGTGCCGAGTGGAAGGGGGCTCTAAGTGAGGTGGCCAGAGGGTGACCTTGCTGCTGGGGCCCTTGTGAATGTCCGTCAGAGATGGAGGTAATGGATGCTCGTGGAAGGAGGGGCGGGGGTGCCCTGAGCCATAGGCGTGGAGACCAGGAGCAGTTAACCCTTTGCCGAGAACAGTGGAGGCTGAAAACCCTGGACAGAGGGGTGGGCACCCAAGGGGATCTCTGCCTCTGGTGTTGAGTGGACAGTGGCCAAGGGCTCTCAATTTCCCAGCACCATGGTAGCTCCTGTCCTGGCACACTGCTTTTGTCAAGACCCGTCAATCCATCAGTCAACAAGGGTGTGCACAGGTGTCCCTGAAATAACAATGGGTGGGGGCTCTGGAGGGGACCCTGCAGGAACAGGGAATGACACTGAGGGTTCCCAGATGGGGGTGCAGACCAGAGTTATGGAGGTCCCCCAAATCAGAGACGTCTGGGCCCTCTAGACCCATGGGTCACCGGCTGGGGTGTGAAGCAGACCTGCCGGGGTGTGAAGCAGCAGGCGGGCGCAAGGCCCTGCTCCTTTGGCTGCACTCAGGGGCAGCGGTGCTCAAGAAACAAGCCTGGCATCTTCATTTCTGGGATCTTACGCACTGCAGCCAGGGGCTCATGGGTGAGGGGCTCAGAGAGCTGGGCGGACCATGCACGTGTCTCACCCCAGGCTTCTTGCACACAGGCTCTCTCTGCACCACACCTGTGTGTGTGTCAGTTACAGGAGGGCAAGCTGTGACTCCCGCCCATCCTGACAGACTCTCAAAAAGGCCAACAAGAGGCACCCCCTGGTCACAGACGATTGGATGGCCCCAAACATTTAAAGAGGAAATTGGTATGTTATGCAGGGAAAAAAAAAAATTAGCAGAGACACGATTCTTTTGCCAGAGTTCAAAGCATCACGTCTGGGAGACCCCTCTTCGCGACATCTAAGACTCTGGAAGTGACAGTGGGATGAATTTAGGCTGAGTTGCCCGCTGCCCACCCCTCCAGCTCTGCAGCCCGTGGACCAGCCCGTGAAGAGAGCCATTCCTCCCCTGCTGGAGGCCGAGCCAGCCACCCACTGCCAACGGCACGCTGGAGTGGACGCGGAACCCCGAGTGGCAGGGTCCCCAGACACGGCTGTGAGGGGCACCCAGGGGCCTCAGGTGGAGGGGTCGCAGCATTTCCTCAAGTCCCCCGCATCGCACCGTGCCCTGCGGCCAATACCTGCAGGGCTCTGGGCAGCCGAGGGGGTGGACGACGAGCTGGCGCCTCCGGAGTCGCAGTGGCTGGTGCTCCCACTGCCGCTGGGGCTCCCGCTGGCCGACGGCGAGGGCGAGGACAGCGAGGATGAGCTGTGCTGGTTTATGCACTGGGCCACGGCGAAGCCTGCAAGGCAAGGCGGGAAGCTGTGATCCAGCGGGACCGCCGGTCAGCCTGGATGGAGGGGTGCCGCCTCCCCGGGGACTGTGTGTGAGGCCTCGGCGGGGGGTGGGCAGCCTCCGCCTCGAAGAGGAGGGCTAACTGACCCAAAGCCAGCTCCTTCACAGTCTGGGTCTGCTCCCTAGAATTAGCTGAACTCGCTGGGCACAGGACAGGCCTGGACACACTTCCATGCCATTTTGTGGGAAAGGATGCAGACAGCCATAGAGCCCAGGGTGCGCGTGTGTGTGTGGGGGGGGGGTGGGGGATTCTGAGCCATAAATCAGTGCCTGATGCTGGCTTAGCATCGCGCCAGCTGCACCCTTGAAGGGGACAACGCAGCCTTGGGGCTCAGAGGCGTCCTGGTGACACTCACAGACGGACGCGGGACACCCTTGCCACCAAACCGCGGGGCCTCCGCTCACGTGGCCGAGTCCTGCCAGAGGCAGCGTGCCCGACCCAAGCTCTGAAGCTGCCCTGGTTGGGAGGGGAGACCCTGAAGATGCCCCCTGCCAGGGACTCAGCTCTGCCCTGGCAGGTCTGTCGTAAAGTTTAGTGTGGGAGGGACGCAAGTTCTGGTGAAAAGCGGGCAATTACAGTTTGGTTTGGCCCTCTGAGCAACTCTGGGGTTGAGGATGGGGCTGCAGCCTGCCCAGCCTGAGGGAGCAGAGGGGCCCCGCTTCAGAGACTCACAGACCCTGGCAAGCCCTGCCTGGTTCAGTGCCAGGATGCACGCCCAGTGTCGTGTTCCAGCTGTGAGCGTGAGCGGTGACGGTCATCAACCTCTCCTGACCCGGCTGCTGCGGGCGTGCAAGGGGAGAACGCCCACCCAGCCTGCTCGGCCCTGGGTGCTGGGCACGTGGTGGGAGCGGACTATTTTGCATGAGCCGCCCCGGAGCGCACGGAGGGGGACTCCTGCTCCTGTACAGCCTGACTTTCTAAAGGGACATGGCTCCTGATCTTATCCAAGAACTGCTCGGGAAGGTCCCACGGAAGAGACTCCTCGTGGACGCTCCTGGGAGCCCAGGCAGGCTGTGCTGTTTCCTGCTTCAGCCCTCTGGGAGCTCTGTGCCCCTGTTTCTGCACCAAGTTGGGGTGGGGACATGGGCAGGGCCTTCTCGTCGCTGACAGCAGGGACCCTGACCCTCCTGGCCAGTCACATCAAGCCTTTCCAGCCCGAGCGCACTCCTCCTGGCCCCAAGCCTCACGCTTGCCCACCACACTTCTCCCAGCAGGTTCTCCAGGCCTGAGCTGGCTTTGCTCAGAACTCAGGCACGTGTCCAGCAGGGGTCCAAGAACGAGGGCCCTCTGATTGTTTGGTAAGGCAAGTTTGACTGGAACACGGCTGGGCCCTTTGCGTACATTCTGCCTGCGGCTGCTCGCAAACTATGCTGGCAACGGCGAGTTGCTGCAAGAGGGGCTGCCAGCGGGACCCCAAAGCCTGAAATGCTTCGCTCCCCTGCCCTGGGTGGGAACAGCGGGCATGGCCTGGGAGAGGGTGGGGGCACCAGGGAAGCCTGGGCTCCATCCTGGTCCACTCGCTTGCCAGCGGCGGGGCCCTGGCCAGTCTCCCCACTTCTCTGAGCCTCCTTACCTCCACCCTTTGGTAGGTAGGTCTGAGTGGAGCGGGGGGTGGGGTGGGGGGGGTGGAGGGTGGGGTGGGAGGGTGGCGTGGGGGGCGGTGAGGGAGTTTGCAAGGGGACTCGATGCTCTGTTCCCACCTCAGGACTTGGGGGAACCCACACCCAGCTGCCGCCATGATGCAGCTCTTTTGTACTAATGTTTGCATAAAATTATTTTTGTCTGAGGATCAAAAGCTGGGTCTATTTATACCCCCAGCGATGTGATGGCATGCGGATGTGAGGCCTGGAGGGAGTTTGGCGGGTGAGCTCCCTGCCCCCGCCCTCCGCGGAGCACAGCAGGACTTCTCAGGAAGAGGCATGGAGTGACGGACTGTGTGCAGTGCTGGTGGCTGGGGAGGTGGGGGCGGGGGCCTCAGCTGAACTACAGTGAACATCAAGGCAAATCCAGACAGGAGTCAGGAAGATTCCAGGGGGTGGGGAGGGGTGTGGGCAGCCACAGCTCCACAGAACCAGCTTAATAGTAGCTGACTTCTTAATCACTTCAAGCGGTAAACCCCCAAGTATACAAGCTGTTTACTTGCCTCGAAAATGAATCACTCCCTAACAAATCAAAATGTCAGGATGGCTTTCCCCGAGTGGCTTATTTATCAGAACGGTGAATAGAGGGGGCCCGAGAGTATGGGAACTGAATTGAGGGTAAGCCGACCCTGTTACACTCTGGACGATGCCCCAGCCTGGATGGTTTGGCGGTCACCAAGGTGGTCACCTAGCCCTTCTCTTAAGACACGCGTCTTCTCTCTCAAGCTCTTTAAAGCCCTGATTTATTATGGTAAGACATGTGGGATGGAGTGCGTAGGGGAGCTGAAGAGATGCTGAGACTGCAGTCAGGACAGCAAAGTTCCTTCATGTAGGGAATGGATTAGGGGTCAAGCCATAGATGGACAAAAAATACAGTGCACCTCCTGTAGGCGCTAAGAGTTAGAGAAAAAAGAAAACCCCACCAACTGCCGATAGCACCCATTTGCGGGTCTAGCTGAGTGGAGGCAACTGAAGGCATCTTTCCCTCGTCTGCTGCTATAAAAATTCAGCTCCTTTCCTTCCATGGCACGGGGACCCAGAAAGCCTCAGTGATGTTTTCTGTTTGTTTGTTTACTTTTTAGCTCAGTGCCCAGACTCCCTGTGCAATTTCCTGGGGCTCCTCCCCAAATCGAGCTGGCAACACTTTGAGAGCTGGTTCGGCCAAGGGCTCAGCAGAAACTCAGGAAAAGTGCCTGTGTTCAGGGCTCTGGGCCTCCCGCTCTTGCTTCATCCTGTTCTCGATGAACTAGCTTTGCCGGGAGTGCCAATGGGCTCTCTGGGCGTGAGTTAAACACACATGGGTTGCCAAGTACTTGCAAACTCACAGATGCACCAGAGATCATGGGACCAGGGCATGGGCAAACAGGCCTCTGTGAGAGCTCCTCCAGCAGATAAAATTCTTGGCTCTTCCCGAGATGGTCTCAAGAATAGCCTGTGAGATGTGAACGGAAAGGCCATATGGATTTTCATACCATCCGGCTGATCCCACCTTTAGAAATTGATGCTGTGAAGGCACTGTGGGTGGGTGCACAGATATTCAAAGCATTGGTGCATGTGACAGGGAACTGGTGACATCTGAAGCATGCACCAATTAGACAAAAACCAAATAAATCCTCCTACGCCCGGATGATGAAATCTTGGGCAGCTGTCAAACACGCTGGTATAAAAGAAGATGAAGTGTGGAGGGAAACACTCAAGACATAGTAAATAAAAGAAGGTTTAAAAAAGCATGTCCCATCTGCTCCCACTGTTGTATAAAAAATTAAAAACAAAAAATATCTGCCTTTCGATGTAGGGGACATGGGTTTGACCCCTGGTCTGGGAAGGGAAAAAGCTAAGATCACGGCATCTAGTCCCATCACTTTATGGCAAAGAGAAGGGGAAAAAGTGGAAACAGTGACAGATTTTACTTTCTTGGGCTCCAAAATCACTGCAGATGGTGACTGTAGCCATGAAATTAAAAGATGCTTGCTCCCTGGAAGAAAAGCTATGATAAACCTAGGCAGCATATTAAACAGCAGAGACATCACTTTACGGACAAAGGTCCAGATAGTCAAAGCTATGGTTTTTCCAGTAGTCATGTGCGGATGTGAAAGTTGGACCATAAAGAAGGCTGAGCGCCGAAGAACTGAAGCTTTGGAATTGTAGTGCTGGAGAAGGCTCTTGAGAGTCCCTTTGATTGAAAGAAGATCAAACCAGTCATTCCTAAAGGAAATTAACCCTGAATATTCATTGGAAGGACTGATGCTGATGCTGAAGCTCCAATATTTTGGCCACCTGATTCGAAGAGCCAACTCATTGGAAAAGACCCTGATGCTGGGAAAGACTGAGGGCAGAAGAAGAGGGCGCCAGAGGATGAGACGGTTGGATCTCACCTGATCTCATCCATGGTTGGATGGATGGCATCACCAACTCAATGGACGTGAGTTTGAGCAAACGCCGGGAGACAGGGAAGCCTGGTGTGCTGCAGTCCAGGGGGTTGCAAGGAGTTGGACACGAGTGAGGGACTGAACAACAACAACTGGGAAGATTCCACATGCCATGGAGCAACTAAGCCCATGGGCTGCAACTAGAGAAAGCCCTCGAAAAGCACTGAAGATGTAGTGCAGCCAAAAATTAAAAAAAAAAAAGACTTTCCTCATTAAAAAAAAAAAAGTTGCTGCCAATTCATCTCAAACTTGTCACAAAATAAATAAATAAATAAATAAAATCCAGGCTCTATCTCTCTCCTTGTACGGAAAGAAAAGTGTTAGTTGCTCAGTCATGTCCGACTCTTTGCAACCCCATGGACTGTAGCCTGCCAGGCTTCTCCATCCATGGGATTTTCCGGGCAAGCACACTGGAGTGGGTTGTCATCTCCTTCTCCAGGGAATCTTCCGACCCAGGGATTGAACCTGGGTCTCCCACATTGCAGGCACACTCTTTACCAACTGAGTCACCAGGGAAGCCCTCTCCTTGTAACGGGAGCAGAGCAAACAGACTGGAGTGGAAGTCGTGGGAGCACCAGGTGGTTTAACTAGGGTGAGTTTTACTTTAATGTTTTTGTGCTTGTCTGAATTTTCCAAGACTTCTACCACATACAGCATTTTAAACCAGAAAAAGAGGGGAAGGATGAAGGAAAGCACCCGGGCAGGCGGAAGCTGCCGGGTCCCTAACACAGACCTTCAATCTCTTCTGGCCTCCGGAGCACTCTCCCCCGAATCACTAAGAACCTGCCCATAGCTGCGGTCAGATGCGATGCTCCATAGCAGGTGGGACAATGATGAAATGCATTCCCCGCTTTCCAGGAGCCCCAGGCTTTACAGGGTCAGGCCGGGGTCTTCCTGCTGCCCTCTGGCCCTGTTCTGACAGTTATTCTGGGAAGATGAACTCATGAGTAACACTTTGGCGTTTGTCAAGCACACACAAAAAATACCATGAAAAGGTCAGTCTGCTATTTTAGGTCTGCTGATAGAGGGAGGGCTGGTCTGTAGGTCAGGACCCCTCA
Organism: Giraffa tippelskirchi; assembly: GCF_054371585.1. Lineage (NCBI taxonomy): Eukaryota > Metazoa > Chordata > Mammalia > Artiodactyla > Giraffidae > Giraffa > Giraffa tippelskirchi. The sequence goes on from NC_137287.1 coordinate 31,542,220, forward strand.
TGATCTTGGATGGGCTCCCCCATTCTCCATGGGTCTGCACGTTTCTATGAGAAACACAGTACAGTGAGTGAGGCTCTCTGTGCTTAAATGGTCAGTTTTCTTTTTCCCTATAAATCTGAATTTGATTTGAATCCCACAGCCTTTTGGGGACATGGGGAAAGCGGAAGACACTGAAAAGTGCACCCTGAATGTACATTGTGCATCACTATTGCTGACAAACCTAGACAGCATATTAAAAAGCAGAGACATCACTTTGCCGACAAAAGTCCAGATAGTCAAATCTATGTCCAGTAGTCGTGCACGGATGCAACAGCTGGATCATAAAGAAGGCTGAGCATCAAAGAGTTGATGCTTTCGAATTGATGAGGATGAGATGGTTGGATGGCATCACTGACTCAATGGATGTGAATTTGAGCAAACTCTGGGAGATGGTAAAGGACAGGGAAGGCTGGTGTGCTGCAGTCCATGGGGTTGCAAAGAATCGGACACGACTGAGTCACAACAACAATGCTGTTGCCTTTGGGTGGAACACCCAATAAGCTTTCCCCATGAGAGCAGGTTGCCACAGAAGGCAGTGTCCAGCACTAGCCAACTGCAGCCCAGAAGCTTACAGGTATGTTTGGCTTTGCCCACATCTTGTTTGTGCTTTGCTTGATTTAGGCACTACCACTCATACATTGGGAGATTCTACATACAAGTCTGGGTATCTGGCTTCTTAAAATACGACTACCTGGCATCACTGGGCCCTGTTCCCACGTGGCAACAACTGGAAGAAGCGAGCAGTTCCCTTCGCCTCCCCAACTTGCCTGGTGCTCATAGGCATTTCAGTTATTAATCACTGCTCTTTATCTTTGGATTCTTGGTCAAATCCATGGGACGTGGAGAAGGAAGTGCCAACCCCCAGTGACTTTTGTCAGCTCTTTCCTCCAGCTCTACCCCTCACCTTTCCAATCAGTGGGGGCCGGGGAGGGCCTGTGGAGATGGGGCCCCTGCCTCTTGCAGCCCAGGGAGGTCTCAGACTGAGTGACATGAACCTGTTGCTCAGACCTCCCTGGTGGTCCAATGGTCAAGAATCCGCCTGCCAACGCAGGCAACATGGATTCAGTGTGGTCTGGGAAGATCCCGCACGCCACAGGGCAACTGAGCCCATGTGCTACAACCGCTGAAGCCTGTGCGCCCTAGGGTCCGTGCTCCGCAACAAGAAGCCACTGCAATGAGAAGCCAGAGCACCGAAACTAGACAGTAGCCTCGCTCTCTGCAACTAGAGAAAGCCCAGTTACAGCAATGAAGACCCAGTGCAGCCAAAAAAAAAAAAAAAAAAAAAAAACCACACAACTTGCTCTTGGCCTCAGCTAGGCTGTTGCCTCGGTCTGGAATTCCCTTTTGCCTCATTTCTGTCTTCACAAATCCCTTCCCTTTCTTTTAAGGCTCAGACAGCTCTGGGCCAGCTTGGGCAAGAGTTTCTGCAGTCAGTGGGGCTAACTGTTCTTTCCCCTGTGCTCCCAAAGCCTAACCTGTCCAGCCTTGGGACCCCATCAGCCCACATAAGGCATATGCCCAAGTAGGGCAAAAGAAACTTGACTGCAAAGTTGCTTTGCTATTATGTGCAACAACTATCATTATTTTAACAGCTAGCACCTGGAATCCCTGGGGGTTCAGAGCACTTTGCACAGTATTTCTGATACTGTGAGCTGTCCCCCAGTACCGATTTTCCCCTTCATCTGAAATTATAGAATCTGGCAACTAGGCACAGCCCTGTGACTAAGTGGTGGCCAATGAGATAGAAGTGAAAGTGACGTGTTTGGTTTCTAGGAAGGGTTCTTCAAAGGAAAGAGGTACGCTTTCCTCCATTCTGCTTCCTGAAACATGGATGCAATGGTTGGAACTCCAGTAGCTATCACGGCCCACAAGGATGAATGACATATTAGGGACAGCAGAGCACTGGGCAGGAAGGATCTTGGGTCCCTGATGCCTTTGTGGAGCCCCTGACTCCCTTCATCCAGGATTCCTCTCCCTTAGAGGTAAATAAACTGTTTGGGGTTTTTCTCTACTGTGCAGCTGGACCTAATCTTTACTGCCAGTTGCAAAAAAGCTTTGGTAATGCAGGGGTGTGAGCTGAGCTCCATAGGGACAAGGGACTGGCTGGCCCCCAAAGCTTCTGGGGTAAGGAAAGCTGCCTTGCACTTCCTGGGGGAAATCTGGGGTGGTAGAGTAAGGAAAAAGAGGAGAAGGAGCAATTGAGACCCCACAATCTTTAGGCAATGCTCCTTCAGCTCTTTTCTTCTGTGGTGCAAGTGGCCTTTTTTGGGGAGTGCATAGGAAAGGAACTGAGTTCCCATCTGGGTTCACACCAGGCCACACAGAGATGACGCACGAGGGCCAAGACCTGGAAACAGCCGGGACCACGAGAGAGTCAAGAGTGGGGAGGATTGCACGTGTGCGGTTAAGAGGACTGGGGGGTCTGAGCCAAAGTTTCCCAAATCCCCGAGGAGCAGGGAGGCCCCAGCTGACCTCTGTGGTCTGCCCAGAACTTGTGCTGTTCTGCGTACTATGATTCTATATAAGAGATATTGGTTATGTGACTGACGTGCCACTCTATCAGGTTGAAGACTGGAAAATCTGATAACTACCTGAGCATGTGGGAGATTCAACGGGGACCTTTCATAGAGCTAAAGGGGAAGGAACCCCACTGGCTTAGACTTCATCTCAGAGACTGTGACCACTGAATGGCACCAACCTCACCCCAGAGCCTCACCTGTTACAGGCACTCATACAGATCACCTGCTTCCAGGAAGGATGCAAGGCGGCTGACATCTTAAAAACCAAACCCAAATAAATGCCATGGCTACTAAATACTAAAACTACTAAATACTGAAAGCCATGAAAATACAAACTAAACGGTGAGACTCCAACAATAAAGGTGAATGGAAAGTGACAAGTTACATCAGAACGATTTCCAGCGAGGGGAGACTGACATCACCACTTGGCTCTCACTTCCTGGGGGGTCAAGACCTCAAGGAAGACTGTCCTAGGTGACCGAGCTCTCATGATATCCCAGCTCATATTCGAGATTCCTGTCCCATTACACCCTCCTGGGCAAGGACCCTGAAGGCAGTTTCATGGAAGAATCAGCTGCCTGGCTGGAGACGGAGCCTTGTTCTGAAAAGATAATGCCACATCACAGCATTTTGCTTTTTTTTTTTTTATCTTGACAGTGAAATTATAGTCTATACGCAAGATGAAAACAGAACTGCCCTGGCTGCAGGGTGCCTGATTAAGAGTAGGCTTCCCTTCTTTCTCTTCTAGAACCTCTGTAGAGCCTACCTATGAAAATCTCAGACAGGTCAGGTGGGTGGCTCAATGCCTCGAGTCTACAGGCTGCAAACTCAAGCACCAAGGGCTGGATGGGTAAAAGTGGTGAAAGAGGAGAGGTGAGGAGTGAAAGGCAGACAGTCTCCTCCACTTGCCATCTGTTTTCCCTTGTTTGATTGAGACGTGGGCACTGAGAAATCGCTCTCTTCTATCAGAAAAATGAATGGGGCATTCAGCCTGTGTAGGGGATACAACAGGGAGTGGGGGAGACTGCAGAAAACTGGAAACTACAGCTCTGCAGCCCCTCTGACTACTGCTGCCTGAGAAAGTGGCCACAGCTTTCTGTTCCTCAGGAGAAGCTGGGTATCTGGATTTTAGTGTAAAACTTCCTGATTTTTCAAATTGCTGACAATTCACTTCACATTTCTTTTTTTTAAAAAAAGAAGCAGGCAAGCCCCAGGCAAACCAAACCAAGTGTGTCTCCTGTGTGCGTGGTCTCTGTCAGCTGAGACCAGGGGCATCAAGGCTGAGCTCCTGACATGTGGGCCTTCTGAGTCTGAATGACATGACCCTGAGTCAATGAAGGCTCATATGGATGTGCTTCAAAGAAACCCAGTTTCCAAGAGACCTCTTTCAGGACAAAGATCCAAGACTTGGTGGGGGGGGGGGAAGAGCCGTCCACCCTGACAAAAACCAAGCCTTGCTTCTCGACAGTCTTGGCTGAAATGAGGACCGCGGGGGTGGGAGGTTCCCCCCGCCAACGTCTGTCTTTCATTAGTAAATTCACCCCAGGGCCCTGGCTCAGGTTGTGAGGATGCAGTGTCCGTATTTTTCTCACCGCTCCTCGATGCTGGGAAACAGTAAAAATAATCAATTGGCCCCATGACCTCGCGCACAAAGCTGAAGACGGCAAGTGCAGCCGTGGCCCGATTTCCCCCACCCTTGCTGGCTCCTTCCTCGCTGGGCCCCTTCACCTCCCCCCAGCGCAGCCTGCCTAGGCCCTGAGGCCAGAGAGGAGGCGCAGGGCTAAGACGGGGTGTGGGACTCCACTTTCGGGTGGCTCTGGATGGACTGTATGTGGTCTGCAGGGTCTACCAGCGATATCAGAGGATCCCATTGGAGCTCATACCTTCCCCCTCCCCCTCCGCTTCCCCCCCTAGATGAGAGCAATGTCCAGCAGTGGGGGCAGGGAGCTAGTCAGCTGGGGGCTGCACCCTGGTGGCTCAGTTGGTAAAGAATCCACCTGCAATGCAGGAGACCCAGGTTTCATCCCCGGGTGGGGAAGATCCCCTGGAGGAGGAAATGGCAACCCACAGCAGTATTCTCGCCTGGGAAATCCCATGGACAGAGGAGCCTGGTGGGCTACAGTCTATGGGGTCGCAAGGAGTCAAGCACGACTTAGCAATTAAACCCCCAACTAGCAACGCCAAAGTGCCTGTAACTGTTCAAAGAACATGGGGGGGCTTCAGAGTCAAGTTCAACAGCAGTGCACCCACTGGGCCATGAGTGGCCAGGCGTTCATTTAGGCCTCCTCTAAGGAATTTGCACAAAAATAAAAGGATCCACCAACAGGACCCTCCTCTGTCTCTCCATAGTGAGTCACATGATTTACTGTTTCAGGGTTGTGGGCACAAAACTCTGGGCTCTAGGGCCAAAAACATGGCCACCCCGCAACGGTGACCCTGAGCGATTTCTGATCTTTGTGTGCACTTCCCACCTGGCCCAGGGGGCTGCTCTGGGAAGAGGGCGTTTCTATGGCCTCCCTCGGCTGTGCCTGAACAACTTCACCACAGGCGACGGCCTCCATCACTGACCGGCAGGACCTCAAAATACTTAAAGACTTTTATTTCCGGTTGCTTTTTTTTAGGGGATAACATGTCCAACATATAAAAATAGCTGGAAACTTGCAGAATCTTTTAACCTACAGCTGTTTATCCTCAGATAAATCCTCCTGGATTTTAAAGACTATACTTGAAAACCTGCAGGAAAGAAAAAGTGGTCTTTCAGTATCTTGTTTTCTTTGTGCTCTCTCGGTCCCAGCTCTGCCCCTCAAACTGCTTTTGTTCTCAGGTGAAGCCTGCCTGTGGGGGCTGCCACCCACGGAAGAGACCTGGGGTCTAAGCAGCCCTCTGGCTGCCCAGGGGTGTTGGGGCCATGTGAACGTCAGCCCCTCGTGTGCTGGTGTCCCTATACTGCCTTGGACATGAGCTCCTCTCCAGGTCACAGTGGTGTGGGGTTGGGGGGGCGCTGCCGGCAGGTGGGGACCACGCTGGACTAGATCTCCAAGAATCTCTTGGAGGAGCGTCCCCTGAAAGTGGCCAGGACTTGGGCTCTGTTCCCAAGGGCCAGGGCCCTGCCTTGCCCAGCCCCTGCCCTCTTCCAATGACATTACCGTCTATACAATAGTGAGAAGAGAGCTCCATAACAGTCTCTCAGCAGAGGCATTAGAAAGCCCACCAGTGGCCATCCCGGCTGCCTCTTAAGTGAGGCAGGAAACATGGCTGAAAGAGCAGCGAGAGGGAGGCCCGTTAGACAGTGATCGGGGGTGCTTCCAGATGCAGGGAGCGGGTCATGAACCCCAGACTCCCGGCCCCAGTAGGAGGCCAGAACCACTGGCCAGGGCTGAGCTGGGTCAGCTCAGCCCTCCTGAGGTTCTCCGTGGCCCAAGGACCATTGATTCTTTCCAGCAAATCTCCACCCCATTGGCCCTGCTCTGTGCGCTCAGGCCAGAAGTGGGTGACGCATGCTGACACATGCTCCCGGCCTCATACGTTCTACAAGGGGGCCCTGTGCAAGGGCACCAGGGGACCAGTTTTGATCTTCTGCACGTGCAGTCCACACGTACTTAACACACTCCCACAGCACCCACACACCTGTGGTCCTGGTTCCCTGTGCGTGTGTGCAGGACCGTGGGGCGGCTCCCTCCTGCAGTGGAGCCACGTCAGGGTCTCTGGCCATGCGCCTTAATAGATTGGGGTTAGGCCAGACGGACAGGCGATGACGTCGGCTGACACATCACTGGCAGTAAGACCTGGAGATGCTATCTGGAACTACGTGGGGCAGATAGGATCAGGTAGTGTGTGAGAAGCCACACACAGCCCAGAGCAAGCTTCAAAAACCATGACCAAGGTTGCTGAGTGGACATGACTGTCACCTTCTGACCTGGCAATGCTGTGTGACACAAGCTGCCAGGTGGATGGGGGACAGAGCTCTGTCAGCTATGCGGGAGGACATTTGAGAACAGATACTTGACTGCAGCTGTAGTTCCCACTCTGGACACAGGATATGGGTGTGAAGGGAGTTTGGGGGTCCGGGCACCCCGCGTGGCCATGTGGCCTCGAGGGAACCACTTAGCCCACAAGCCGATGGCTCTCACGTGTAAAGCAGGTGACAACAGCTCACCTCAGAGGGCCCAAGAGGAGGGAACAAGTCGCGACAGTCTAAGGGTTCAGTTAGCACAAGCTGCTTTGACCACTTAGCTGGCATTTATGGTACAACTAGAATTTGGGCCCAGTGAGACAAGAACTGGGGATTTTCGTTTTTAGGAGGGTCTTTACACCTGGGGGATGTGTCAGAAGCAACGGCTCAGCTCAATAGAGAAAACAACACAACATAGACCAGAATCCTTCCTTATGTTCGCTGTCAGAACTAAAGATTACAGAAGCAGGGCTTTTAGAAAGTAACGTCAGTATCTAAGTATAAGGGATGCATATTAAAACAATATATGAGAAAATGAGCTTCTTGTTACTTTCACCTAGATTCTTGAAATCTCATCTGTTATGTTTGGGCTCTAGACACACCTGATTGGGGATTTCCCTGGTGGTCCAGAGATTGAGTCCACATTCCAATGCAGGATTGACACAGGCTGGATCCCTGGTCAGGGAACTAAGATCCCAAGTGCCACGGACCAACTAAGCCCAAGCACCACAACTGCCGAGCCTGTGTGCTCCGGAGCCCGCCTGCCACAATTAGAGACCGTGTGCTGCAGCGAGAGATTCCCCCATGATGCAACTAAGACCTGACGGAGCCAAATAAATGTGGAAGGAAAGAAAGAAGGAAGGAAAAAAAACGCTATTAAAAAAAAGACACAAGTGAGTGTGTTATGTTAGTATTCCTTTGCTGGGGAGTCGAGTGCATTGTGGAACCGTTTGAAATTGCCTCTATTCAACGAGCATGACCAATAAAATCAGAAATTTCATATGGTTCAACTTAATATGAATCTGTCCCTCTTAAAGACCTTCACTGGGGTGATTCCTGGAGGAAGGGTGGGGGGAACAGATGTGTGTTCAAACACACGGCTTTCCCTTTTCTCAGCTCCCATTACATCTGTGTGTGCGTGCGTGTGCGTGTGTGTGTGGCCCTCGCTGGCTCAGATTCATCTTTTTGTTTCCAAAAGGCAGCAGCTTCAACAAAATGTTCAGGAATGATGCTGGCACCTAAGGAGAGGTGTGTGTCTTCTCGATGGAAAATGCCTGAAAAGGAGGCTTACAAGGGGCTTGGAGGGGCTTCTCAGGTGAGCTCCGGTTTCTCCTCTCTGCTTCCTTGCAAATGCTAAGCTAATGCGTTCGATGTTACAATCATCCTGGCTGTTCTGCATTTGTAGTTTTGACTTATTTTTTTTTTAGTATTATTAATATTTCATCATAAAAGTATTGATTTCCTTTAACTAAGAGACTTTAAAGTTTGCTGCATCCTTAAGCATGATTTTATTATGTCTTGGGGCCAAATGTTTTTTGCCTCCCCCCAAAGGAATGCTTTTCCTTTTATATAATGTGTGTCAAGAAGAAAAAAGGAATTGATTCACAGAATTCTGCCTCATAGGCAACTTTTAAGGAGCGCATCTAGCAGGGGGATACTTGGATAGATGTTTCCTCAATGTGATGGTAATGTCTCATGGTTAAGCTAGAAGTAGGAAAGAAGCAGAAAATTTATATTAAAATACGAGCCAGCTCCAAGAGAAGGTAACACAGGAAAATGAAGACAACTCTAGATATGACCCAAAAGTGTAAAAACTCCCTCTGAATGCCGAATGAGTCGGAAAAACCTGTGTCCACACTGTCATCACTCTTCCTGCCCTTCAGAAAGTCAGCAGAAAACAAGCAGAAATACTGCCGCTCTGGGGTTGCCTAGAGAAGGCTCCGTTTTCCTCTGTCTCTACAGCACCGGCTGCAGAGTTAGGGAAAAAGACGCTGGGTTTTACAGACCCGTCCAGGAAGCGGGCGGAGGGCAGTGGCTGGCAAACCAAACCAGGCGCTCTGCAATGTTTAAATATTGAGCATCCTTTCTCCTTCCTTCACATTTATTATTAACTTGGACCCGCATCACCGTGTGCATTGACTTCACTTCTTCCAAAGAATCCGAGACACAATGGACAATGAGTGGGGGTGGGGCTGAGATTTGGGTTTCTTTCTCTCAGACCCTTGCTGGAAATCCTTTACGGTCAGCCCTACGTTTTTAGAGCCATGAATTCCTGGAAACGTCTCAGCCTTTCAATGACCCCTGGCGCCCGAACGCGGATGATTAGTGCCCCAAATATTGACAGACCAGCCTCTCTTCCCCTTCCAAACAAGGGAGCAGTGTCAGAGCGAGGCTGCATAAAGATGCCCGTTGCCACCGGGCGGGCGAGGTTGGGGAAGCATCATTCAGACAGGCGCTCTTTTGTTGGGTTGGAACCACGGTTCCCTCAGCTTCACCCAGGTAGAAAGGAGATGTCTGCCATGTTATGTGAGCGTCAGAAGCACCAGGTTTAAAAATAAACAAACCCTGTCTGCAGCCACCAGAGGTCCTCTGCTCGGTGCCGGGACAACCGGCTCGGGGGCTGGCCGTGGTCCTGCTGACACACAGGCTCATCAGATGTCCCCAGCCTGGCCGGCAGTCGGGCCAGCTCGAAGCCTGGGCCCGGCGCCACTCCTTGTGGGGACCAACACTTTGGATTGGAAATAGAAACCTCCAATCTTCCCAGAAGGCAACGCGGTGGCCCCTTTTCTGGGGAAGGAGTGGGGGTGGGGGGTGGACCATCCATCACGCCCTGGGGGAAACCAGCCGCCCTCCTGTCCAAAGAAGATCCCCTGGACCTACCAGGAGGAATAAACCGGCTACAAGCGGTCCTTTCTCCTGGGCTTTTATCTATTCAAGGGAAATTGTCCCAAATGACCGTACTGCAGCTTCCACTTTCTTTTAAAAGACAGGGCTACATTTGAGATCGATGTTTTCCCCTGAAATGCCGGCTAAATTTATCCTTCCCTACATCCTGCGCTCTGGTTTCTGCACTCAGTTGGCCCTTGCAATGCTGAGGGAAGCGTCTTGTCTTCGGACGCCCCTTCCTCGCTGGCGGTCTTCAAGCACTCAGCCCCGTCCTGCTGGTCATCACTTCACACAAACCCTCCTGGGGTTCCCTCCAACGTTCCTCTGCTGCCTCACTCCCTGAAGTCCCCATGAAATGAGCTCCAACTCCCGAGGTCTTCACCTGGCTCCAGCTCTCAAAATTTACCCCCAGAAGCCTTCAGGTTGGCTGGTTTTGAATGGCTCCTGGCCACCCGCTCCCTGGCCAGTCTGCCTCCCAAAGCGGTGTCACGTGATTGCCGTTGCGGGGAGTGAGATGATGTAGACCGCCCAGGGGCTTACAGACTGAACTGACCAGAGGACTTACTTTTCTCTCCTGGTCTTGCTTGGCAAGCTGCCCTGTGAGTGAAATCTCACTGATTGATTTCATGCCTGATATCTTTGAAACCGTTACTTGTAGACGTGGTTGCAAGAGAACATGCCCTGAACATGCACTTGGAGCTATGGTTTCTATTTACTGTTAACCTGTGGGCTTTCTCTCTCTCTCCCTTTGGCAGGAATAAGAAATAAAATAAAAATGAGTCTTGCTAGAAAGGATGTGCGTGCTGACGCTGGTAGCACATGCCCACCTGCCATGGAGAGGACTTGCCTTGGGGGACTGAGCAGGCTGGCATCTCTGGAGAGCCCTAGGGGATGAACATATGGGGTCCAGGTGGGGCCTGAGGGGTATCCCCCACTTTGCTTTCTGGAAAGCAACCTAGCAAGGGGCTCTCAAGAGCCTTAAAGGATCTCCCTGATGGTCCAGTGGTTAAGATTCTGTGCTTCCAATACAAGGGACACAGCTTGATTCCTGGTCAGGGAACCAAGATCCCAAAAGCCGATTGACAAGGCCAGAAAAAAACAAAAAAAAGCCTTAGGTACAGGCATTCCAGTTAGTACTAAAGAATGGTTTCTAAAGGAATCACTGGAAACCTGGACAAAGGTTTCTGTGTAAGGATGTTCATCTCAGGGTGGTTCACAACACAGTAGAAACAACCTGTGTGTGTGAATGCTCAGTTTTTAAGTCATGTCTGACATCTTGTGATCCCGTGGACTATAGTCTGCCAGGTTCCTCTGTTCATGGAATTCTTCAGGCCAGAATACTGGAGTGGGTAGCTGTTCCCTTCACCAGGATGTTTCCAACCCAGGGATTGAACCCAGTTCTCCCACATAGCAGGCAGATTCTTTACCATCAGAGTCACCAGGAAAGCCCAAAAACACCGGAGTGGGTAGCCTTTCCCTTCTCCAGGGGATCTATCCGACTCAAGAATCAAACCAGAGTCTCCTGCATTGCTGGCGGATTCTCTACCAGCTGAGCCACCAGGGAAGCGCCTCACCCTCAGAACTGTGAGACAATATATTTCTGATGCAGAGTACATCATGAGAAACACTGGGCTGGAAGAAACACAAGCTGGAATCAAGATTGCCGGGAGAAATATCAATAACCTCAGATATGCGGATGACACCACCCTTATGGCAGAAAGTGAAGAAGAACTAAAGAGCCTCTTGATGAAGGTGAAAGAGGAGAGTGAAAAAGTTGGCTTAAAGCTCAACGTTCAGAAAACTAAGATCATGGCATCTGGTCCCATCACTTCATGGGAAATAGATGGGGAAACAGTGGAAATAGTGTCAGACTTTATTTTTGGGGGCTCCAGAATCACTGTTGATGGTGACTGCAGCCATGAAATTAAAAGACGCTTACTCCTTGGAAGGAAGGTTATGACCAACCTAGATAGCATATTTAAAAGCAGAGACATTACTTTGCCAACAAAAGTCCGTCTAGTCAAGGCTATGGTTTTTCCAGTGGTCGTGTATGGATGTGAGAGTTGGACGGTGAAGAAAGCTGAGTGCCAAAGGATTGATGCTTTTGAGCTGTGGTGTTGGAGAAGACTCTTGAGAGTCCCTTGGACTGCAAGGAGATCCAACCAGTCCATCCTAAAAGAGATCAATCCTGGGTGTTCACTGGAAGGTCTGATGTTGAAGTTGAAACTCCAATACTTTGGCCACCTCATGCGAAGGGTTGACTCATTGGAAAAGACCCTAATGCTGGGTAGGATTGGGGGCGGGAGGAGAAGGGGATGACAGAGGATGAGATGGTTGGATGGCATCACTGACTCGATGGACATGGGTTTGGGTAGACTCCGGGAGTTGGTGATGGACAGAGAGGCCTGGCGTGCTGCAGTTCATGGGGTCTCAAAGAGTCGGACACGACTGAGTGACTAAACTGAACTGATATTTCTGATGTTTGAGGCCACCCAGTTTGTGGTACTTTGTCACAGCAGCTGTAAGAAATGAATACTCAGACCCAGACTATTATGTAGCCCTTGAAAATGAGGTACTAGGAAGGGGTGTTTGGCAGCCTGGGGAAATGCTTCTGGCATGATAGCAAAGTCATTAAAAATAACCCTTAGAAAAAGACTCACAGACTTAGAGAATGAGCTTATGGTTGCTGGGGTGGAAGGGACAGTTAGGAAGTTTGGGATGGACATGTACACACTGCAGTATTTATAACGGATAACCAACAAGGACTTACTGTAGAGCACAGAGGACTCTGCTCAACTTTATGTGGTAGCTGGAGGGGAGTGGGGTTGAGGGGAGAATGGATCCACGTTTCTGTATGGCCGATTCCCTTCACTGTTCACCTGAAACTATCACAACATTGCTAATCGACCGTGCATACATACGTGCTAAGTCGCTTCGGTTGTGTCTGACTCTGTGCGACTCTATGGACCACAGCCCTCCAGGCTCCTCTGTCCATGGGATTCTCCAGGCCAGAATACTGGAGTGGGTTGCTGTGCCCTCCTCCAGGGGATCTGTCTGACCCAGGGATCAAACCTGCATCCCCTGTGTCTCCTGCATTGCAAGCAGATTCTTTACCACTAGCATCACCTGGAAAGCCCAACTGGCCATAACAAGAAACAATGAAGTGAAAGTCGCTCTGTTGTGTCCGACTCTTTTCGACCCCATGGACTACACAATCCATGGACTTCTCTAGGCTAGAATACTGCAGTGGGTAGCCTTTCCCTTCTCCAGGGGATCTTTCCAACCCAGGGATCGAACTCAGGTCTCCTGCATTGCAGGCAGATTCTTTACCAGCTGAGCCACCAGGGAAGCCCAAGAATACTGGAGTAGGTAGCCTATCCCTTCTCCAGGGGATCTTCCCAGCCCAGGAATCAAACTGGGGTCTCCTGCATTGCAGGTGGACTCTTTACCAACTGAGCTATGAAGGAAGCCTATACTCCAACACAAAATAAGAAGTACAAAAAACCCCCCTAAAAACAAAACCCAACAAAAACCAACCCTTATACAACAAAGAGTCTCTATACACACAGGGCACTACATTCAATATCTCATAATAACCTGTAATGAAAAAGAATCTGAAGCTGCATGCCTGAATCTAACATAATATTATAAATCAACTATAGTTAAATTACAAAAAAAAGAAAAAAGGATCCTCTGTTGTATAGGGAATAGCAGGCATGTGGGGGTAGGGAGAAGGGAAAAACCAACAAACAAAACAAAGCAAAAAACCCAGACAACACAGCAGTTCTGATCCTCGGCTGCATGCGCATCCAAGGGTGCCCACTGCAGCAGTGTCTGGGATGGCAAACCAGGAAACAATCAAAATGCCCAGAGAAAGGAACACATGGATCCACATTACAGAATATTACACAACCCTGAAAAAGGATGAGTGAACTCTATGCGCATTAACACAGAAGGATTTTTGATTCACTGTGGTGCCTGAAAATCAAGCTGCAGAAGGCTATGCAGAACAATGATTCTGTTTGGGTTAAAAAAAAATAAAAGTTGAGGTTAAAAATAATAAAAAGGGCAGCTCAAATCATAACACAGCTACAGATCCATAACCCCTTCCTTATCGTAAACGCTTGAGGTCGGAGGTGTTCTGGGCTTTATAGACTCTTTAAGGGTTAAAAGACCATGGGGCACACACATATATACTAGGTCACACCCTCACCTGGGTCTCTCAGGTAGCTGAAAACGAAATCTATTAAATTTCTGCAGGGAATAAAACCAAGTCTGGTCACAATAAATGGTGGCTATAAGTCTTATAAATAGCCTATTGATAGTTCAGGGCAGGTTCTGCCATCAAGTGAGTTATGAAAAGTCTCGTGGTGCTCAGCACTGTGTGGACTTCAGAATTGCAGAGAAAGGCCGAGGCCCTCTGCTGCCCACTGGCCATGGGTGGACATATAACTGCATATTCACTGCATGGGGACAGACTGGAAAGAGATGAGCCAAACTGTGGACATCTGGGGAGTGGGGAACGTGGGGGGGTGCTTAGGTCCTGTTTGTAACATTACAATTACTTTTAAAAATTAAGGGTCAACTCATATATTTCTTGTGCTGTTTTGTGCTAAGTCGCTTCAGTCGTGTCTGACTTTGTGCAACCCTATGGATTGTAGCTCGCCAGGCTCCTCTGTCCATGGGATTCTCCAGGCAAGAATGCTGGAGTGGGTTGCTGTGCCCTCCTCCAGGGGAATATACTTCCTAGGTAACTAAAAATTAGAGAAAAAAGAGAAAGAGAACAAAAACAGAGAAAAGTAACAGATGAGAAGTTAACGGAAATACTAGTGCTGCTTTTTTCAGGGGTGGAGGGACTGGGGTGATATCTTCTGTAGCTTAATTCCCTGGAGGTCCAGTGGTTAGGACTCTGTGTTTTCACTGCCGAGGGCACGGGTTCAGTCCCTCGTCAAGGAACTAAGATATCCCAAGCAGCACAGCATGGGCAGAGAGGGGAAAAAAGGAATCTTCTTGTAGCTTAACAGTTCCCATTGACAATTTTCTACATTCATGCATTTAAGCCACAAATGCACAGAAGAGGCCTGTGGCCACAGGGACACACGAACGGCTCCATCCATCCCTGTCGTCACCAGCTCATCCCCAGAGCCCTGATGACCTTGGGGGACTGAGTCCCGCTCTCTCTGACTCACTTCCACCGCCGCCCCCGTCGGCTCCTGCTCTGCCACAGCTCCATCGCCATGAAATATGGCCCCTTCCCGGGGCGCTGTTCGCACGCCTGCTGCTTTGATTCATCATCTTTTACTCTGTCCGTCCTTTATTTTTCTGCCCTCTTTGGCCTTTGATTGCTTTTCGGGAGTTTATCATATTGAACTTTTATCCCTTTCCAGGAAACCCTATTCTTTTTTTTTTTTTTTCCCCTTTCACAATTAATAAATAATCGAGATAGCACTGCTTTGGACAGAAGCACATCCTGCCTCCTAAACAGAACTGCCGGGAGCATCTCCTGGGGGCCCCGTCCGGGCCTGTGGAGGGCACATCGCCTGTCACTAGGAGGAGAGTGCTGTGGTCCATCGCTGTGCTTGGGGAGAGGGTGCCAATGGGGTTATAGGTATCTGAGCTGCTCTCTATCTTATGAGACTGCTGCAATTTCACAGCTCTCTTCAGAGAAGGGATGGGAGGATGGGGGTGGGGGGGCAGGTTTGAGGGCCAGGGTACAGACAGGGAAATAGAGGCACCGCATCTGAGTCTGAGTGAGGGCTCTGGAAACAGACAGGTTCAAGTCTCAGTCCTGGGATGCTGCCTGTCTGTGTAGCCCAGAGCCTGGGATTCCCTGGGTGGGATATGGAGGAAAAGAATCTGTTCCTCATGCATTGCTGTGAGAATTAAATAAGAATATAGGGCTTCACTTTATAAGAAAGTGTATTTAAAAAGTCAATTTATACTTTCTTTTTTTCTTCTTTTCCTGCATATTTGCTTTAGATATATAGTTCCAATGATATTATTTCTTACGGGGCAGTTCATCAAAGGTAGTTTGTTGCAATACTTAACTTATACTTTTTTATAAATATTGCTTAGTAAAATATTACCTCTGATGTTTAGTGCTTTATTTCTTTCTTTAAAACATTAGAATAGATGTAAATAAGTTACAGGGAGTTTATGTATATTTAACTGTTTTGCTTTTCTCTTTAATCCTTTGATTATACTGTGTTAAATAAAATATAGCAATACTGCCTAATGGTATATATTTTAACATTTTCTTATAAGAAATACATTTTTAATCTAAGCACAAAATAGTACTTTGTGGATGATTTCAAGATATAAGAGATTTTGGAAACTCCACCATAAATAAAATTGTTTAAGTGAGGAAATATTTTGGTTTATGATTTTGTTAAAAGAACCCCCTCATGGAATTGGCAGTCATTGATATGGTATCTTTAAGGTGGGGCTGAAAGTACTGAAACAGTCAGTTCTGTAGATAAATCTGAATAGCATCTCATGGACTCGGTTTAGGTCCTGTTGGTGTCACAGATGAAAATACCACATTTCTACTTCAAGCATATCTCAAAGGTACCTGCTAACTAAAATTTTTCTTTTATCTTAATGTTGTACCATATAACATAAAGCTGTGTGTATGTGGAGCAAAGGTAGAAGTTATTCAGGACAATAATAGATTTTTAAACAAAAAGAATGTATGTACAACATTACATCATGATAATATCTACAGTACATTAGAAATCATGAGTTAAGGTCATATATATCTATTTGCCTGAAAATATCTTGATACATTAGTATATTAATATTGTCAGTAAAATATTTAAAGGTACTGAGCTGTTTTTTCCCATTATTAAGGTGCTGGCATAAGAAAATTTACACAAAGTGTAGTAAAGTGAAGCAGATTCCAATTACCTTCTTCCTTTTCACAGCCTTTCTTATTTTATTAATTATATTTTATGATTCTGTGTTGTGTGTGCATGATGGCCATGGACATTTTTGTTCATCATTTAAATCTCCTTTAGAATGAATTGAGATGAAAACACAACAATTAAGTGGAAAATTAGGTAGTCAATCATTGGAATAATTCTCCCAAGGTTATTACCTTTGAGAGAGAGAAAAAGGAAATATCATTAAAGCATCTGAGTTGGCTTGGGTTGCCATGCCCTCCTCCAAGGGATCTTCCTGACCCAGGGATGGAACCTGTGTCTCTTATGTCTCCTGCATTGGCAGGTGGGTTCTTTACCACTAGCGCCACCTGGGAAGCCCAATACCTAGCATAGGGGCTGATATAAAGTAATTGCTCAATTAACGGGAGCTGGCCTTATTAAGTTATAGCACCAGGAATGACTCCAAGCATTTATCTTCAGACCTCCCCGCCTCGCCACTTTTGACAACACAAAAAGAGGAACACTCTAGCCCTAATCATCTCCAAGAAATAACGTGGGGCATTTGGGATCAAATTTTTAAAAGACCCTGCAGTGAGCTGGACAGAGCGGCTGACATGTCATCACCCGGCACCAGGAAGTGACCTTCAGGTAGCATTCACCTGTTTTCTGTCTTGGGGTCACAACACAGACACAACTTCAGAGGTTTCCAACAAAGGCAGGCAGCAGTGATTCTAATACCTACTTTCTTTCCCAGAAGTCATGATTCTGAGGTCAGACCACAATCAACAGAGATTTCTGGAAAGGTATGAAACACAAATTTATCTCATGATTTACAGGAAAGAAAAGGGAACGGGCGGCTGTTTTACCAGCAAAAACAGAGTCGTTTCTTCAAAGTCAAAAAGAAATGGAAAAAGGCACATTTTAGGGAAGGGGAGGCCGCCACGTGAGTCTGGATTGCATCAAGGTTTCCAAATTATCCCAGAATGTGCTGCAGGTTCCAACTTCTTTTTTTTCACTTTTGGATTGCTTTAAGGAAAATATTGCATAAATAGGACTGTTTTATAATTAAATGGGACACAAATGAGATAATCTGGTCGTTAGGAAAAGATGACAGCTTCGTGACTGTCCTACTAGTTTAGAACTGGTTTTGAAAATACAACACCTCCCTGGTGGTCCAGTGATTAAGAATCTGCCTTGCAATGCAGAAGAAGCAGATTCAATTTCTGGTCAAGGAACGAAGATCCCACATGCCACAGTGCAACTAAGCCTGCAAGTCATAGCTAGAGTCTGTGAGGCGCGAGGAAAGATCCCAGATGACGCAGTGAAGATTTCGTGTGCCACAACTAGGACCCGATGCAGCCAAATTAAAAAAAAAAATCAGGCCTTTTGGATTGGTAGTCCATACTCAAATTACTGATTTCAAAGCAGGGTGGAGATGTTTCTCACGTTTGTGTAACATTTCAGAGATTATACTGTGCTTTTACAATCATTTCGCTAGATCTTTACAAAAACCGTGTGAGAAAAGGTTCGTAGCCAAAGGACTGGTGTCAAGTACTGACTGCCCACCAATGCTGTTTCTGCCTTTCACAACTTCAGTTCCCTTTTCTCTTCAATAGGGAGAGATCCAGCCCTTAGCCCTTGGAGTGGGAGCACTGACTCCAAGACCCTAGATGACCAGAGAACTACCCTTAGGGAGTATCAAATGGTGAGAACTCACAGTAAGGAAACCACTGGAATACAAGACCCGGCATCACCCCCAACCACCAGTAGCACCCTGTGCAGGACGCCTCAACTCAACAGCAAACAAAACAAAAATACAAACCCAGTCATCGGCAGACAGGATTCCCACCTCACTCAGCCTTGCCCGTCAGAGGAAAGACAAACAAACAAAAACTCAGCACAAATCTCACCCTGTAAGAAGCTTACACAAACCACTGGGCCAGTCTTAGAGGGCAGAAAACAAAAGGAAGAAAGAATTAAAAAAAAATCAATAGAACTTTGTCAAAAAAATACAACATCTTTATTGAGGTATAACCACATACTGTATAATGTACTCATTTAAAGGTGTGTGTGTGTGTGTGTGTGTCTGTGTCTGTCAGTCACTCAGTGTCCGACTCTTTGCGATCCCATGGACTGTAGCCCGCCAGGCTCCTCTGTTCATTGGATCCTCCAGGCAAGAATACTGGAATGGGTTGCCATGCCCTTTTCCAGGGGATCTTTCTAACCCAGGGATTGAACCTGGGTCTCTCTCACTGCAGGCAGATTCTTTACCATTTGAGCCACCAGGGAAGCCCATTAAAGGTATAATCCAGTGATTTTTTTAGTCTATTCAGAATTATGCAACCATCACTAGAATCAATTTTAGAACATTTTCATGCCCTGTGTAACTAGTTGTGGATTAACTTGGGGGTTACAAACACATGTATCCCCAACTATGCTGACATGAGCCCATCACCCAGTCTTTTCAAGAACCTCCCACTCGGGGTTCTCCCTTTCATTCTGAGAGTGGTGTAAAACATTTATTCTTCACATCAGGTCTGGACTCAAGAACTATCTCTTCCAACAGAGTTCATCAGGAAAATGTCCTGGGTCCAATTCCTCCTGCTCTTTGCGGAAGAGGGGAGGGGACCTGCACCGTTGCTGGGAGCCTGGGCTACACCCCTTTGCTGGGAAGCAGAACTGAGACCTTGCGCCCCACTTATCTGGCCACAGCGGAAACTGATGACAAAGGGGAACCGTTGTGTCCAGCCAAACTGGCAGCAGGTGTCACGAGGACAGTAATGTTTTTATTCCTTGAGGATCGGGGCAGTCTGCGGGCCCAGGCACCAGCGACTCTCCCATCCTTGTGGGTGCCTGAATGGGGTGGATTCCTGCCCAGGTCAGATCCCATTGTCGCTCACTATCCCAGCTCTCGGCCGGTCCCTTCAGGGCCCCAATCACGGTCAGCAGTGCTGGACTACCTAGAGCACCCACAGGGCCTGGCAGCTCTGAAGGGAGAGATGTGTTCCGTTCACCTGAGTCCACAGCAAATAGTGTCTAGCGTGTAAAGGGATAGATACTGAAGACTTGTTGGCTCCATCCATCCATCCATCCATCCATCCAATGCTTTCTGAGCACCACCTATATGGGTACAGCAGCTCTAGGAGCTGGGCATTTATCAGTAAACAAAACACAGTGTCTGCTTTCTTGATGCCTACAGTTCAATGATGGGATGGGATGGGATTGGGGTGGGTGGAGAGGGCAGGCAATGAAGAGACAAACTGATGGGAGGGAATGAGTTGGAGGAAGAGAGTTAAGCAGGGCAGGGGGCTTCTGGAGGGCTGGGAGGGGGCACCGGACGGTCAGGGAAGACCCTCTGAGACAGTGAGGTCTGAGGAACGAGACAGAGGACAGCCAGGCAGGTACCTAGGATGAGAGTGTTCTGAGCAGAGGCCAACCCAGTGCAGGCGCTTCAAGGCAGGGGCACCTGGCACAGTGGAGGCTCAGCTGGGGCCCATGCGGCTGCCTTGGGAGTGGCTGGGGGCAGCGGGAAGAGGCAGGTCAGTCTTGGGAGGAGCAGACTGTGTGGGGTCTCAAGTGCCACTGAGACCCCACAGTGGAATCTGGCCTTCATTCTGAGCAAAATGGGAGCCAGGGATGGACTTAAGCAGAGGACACACATGATCTGATTTAACACCTGAAAAGGAGCTCTCCAAAAAAATGCTGAGAACACCGAACTGGCCAAGGAGAGAAGCAGGGGGATCGAGTTTGAAGGCCAAGGTCAGGAAGCAACAAACAACATCCCAAAGGTCAAATCCCCAAGGCTGCCCCATGGGCCTGATTTTATAACTGAAGTGTGGCTTATTGCGGGTGTCTGCACATTTGTATACTGTCCTGCTAAGCTGCAGGCGGGGTCAGGTTCTGATAGAGACCACATGCCCCTTTAATAAAAGTCAGCGAATCCCTGGCCTAGGAAACGAGGTGAGAGGGAACTGGATTGGGGCTGCACTTCCCAAGAAGTGCTGGGAGCAGAGCGCTCTGGCCCTGGAGTGGACAAGTGGTTTGGTCTGCAGCTGCTGTGCATGAGGACATGTTTTCAGCCACGTCTTCCTCCAGCCAAGTGTGGCTCATGGGATCTCATGGGTAGCCCAGCCTGGGGCCACCCTCTGCGAACAGCTGTCCTCCTCCGAGGGTTGGGTGTGGTCATCTAGAGGGCAGCCTTTAGCCCCCTGTGCTTGAAGCCCATCAGTGCTCCCCTGGGCCTCCAATGAAGCCCAGGATAGTTGACAGCACAGGGGGGTCAGGCCTGAGTGGCCTCATCTCCTGCCTCCTGCTGCCTGTACGGCGCAGGCTGCTTGCAGATGCACATGTGCACCAAGGTTTTCACAGCCCGGGTCCTGCCACCCAGCCGGGATGCCCTGCATTTAGCCTGGCCCACCTGTCCAGACCTCCCTCAGGAGCCCTCCCCTTCTGGGCAGGCCGGCGCCCCTGTCCTGGGCTCCCACATGGTCACGCACTACGTAGTAATAGCAGGTGAGGCACTGTCTTCCCCAGGACCCTATGACTTCTCGAGGGCAGGGCCCATCTAGAACCTTCCACTTCCCAGCCTAGGCAGACCATGGCATAGGGCACTGCTCAAATGGTTTCCTGAAAGTGGGACAAGCTTGAAGACTTGGCCTTTCCTGAAACTGGGTCCAGGGAGCCAAATACATCCTGCTCCCATATCGGAACGCCCTGTTCTCTCAAACTGGCCAAGCAGCAGCTGCTCCGATGGAGGAGAGCCCCTGACTGAGCAGCTTGCCCAGCTGCCAATCCATCTCCAGGAGAGGATCGAGGCAGCTGGTCCATGGGACGTGGGTCATGCCGGGCCCCAGGCTGTGCGAGCCCCATGGTAGATGCTTGGTGAACGTCTGAGGATTAATAAACGAATGACAATTAGGCCACAGCATCTGACCCTAGTGGTTACTCAGAACCCTCTTGTAAAGTCTATTAAGAGAAATTCAGAGAGATCTTTTCATTTTTGACAGTGTCCTCAAGACAGGGTGGATGCTCGAATAAGCCAGGGAGCTTCAACAAGCACCAGCAACCCTCTCCTCACTCTGCTTTTATTTATTTTTGGCTGTGCCTCATGGCATGTGGGGTCTTAATTCCCCGACCAGGGATCGAACCCGTGTCCCTTGCATTGGAAGTACAGAGTTTTAATCACCACACAGCCAGGGAAGTCCCTCCTCACTCTGTGTTAACTGGGCTGCACTGGGCATGGACAGTGGGGCTTTTCAGATGCTCTCAAGGCGACTCTAGAAACATGCAGGAAGGGTGCAGGGCCCTAGGAGTAGGCTGGCTCGACCCAGGACCTCTGGTGGAGAAGAGCTTGCTGGGCTGGGACTCTGTGCTTCCAAAAGAGCTGTGCCTCTGCCCTGGGCCCTGTGGGGGCAGGGCCTGTGCGCCTCTCCAGCTGAGAACAGGGGTTCTGGTGGACTGACTTCCTGATCACCTGCTTGGCTGTCCCACCGAAGTCGTGGAGGTAGGGGACCGTGGAAGGACAAGCCCACCTGCCTGGGGGAGCAAAGGAGCTGACCCGAAGGCTGTGCTGAGCGGAGGAGGCCCTGCCACCCCGCCCGCAGCGGGAGAATGAGACCACTCTTGCCTGAGGCTGGAGGGACACCCCCTGAAGCTGGACACTGAGCTCGGCTCCTCGGGGATGGCACCGCCTTGCCTCATTTGGACAAGAAACTGAGATTTAGGGATGCGTAGACTCTAAGGTAGGTGAAGTGAGGCTGAGAGTCACTCAACCAAGTGGTATGCTGAGAAAGTGCCACGTGCTGGGGACAGGAGACACTTTTAAGGCACAGCTCTGGGCTTCCAGCTGTTTGCAGATTTCAGGTCAGCAACTTAAAGGGAATTCTCCTCCAATGGGCTTGTTACTTATGGGATTCTGAGCCTTCTGGCAGGTCCCTGACCCATATCAGTAATAACAAATAATAGAGAATAACTGTAAAAATGAACATGGAACTCTGCTCAATGTCATGTGGTAGCCCGGATGGGAGGGGAGGTTGGGGGAGAATGGATACCTGTATATGTATGGCTGAGTCCCTTCACTGTTCACCTGAAACTGTCACAACATTATTAATTGACTATACCTCAATACAAAATTGGGGCTTCCCTGGTGGCTCAGACAGTAAAGCATCTGCCTGCAATGTGGGAAACCTGGGTTTGATCCCTGGGTTAGGACGATCCCCTGGAGAAGGGCATGGCAACCCACTCCAATATTCTTGCCTGGAGAACTCCATGGACAGAGGAGCCCAGTGGCCTACAGCGCATGGGATTGCAGAGTCAGATACGACCGAGTGACTAACACTTTCACTTTCAATACAAAATAATTTTTTTTTTTAAAGAGTTAAAATGAGAACACAGAGAGTGAGGTTATGGGCTGGGATCAGAGTCAGCAGAGGGAGGATGGACACTGGTGTTGCTGAATCGCTGTGCAAGCCCAGGTAAGTTCCTCAGCCACCCTGAGCCTCAGAAAGCCTCAAACACAAAATGAGCATGTGCCTGCCTCTCCGCAGGGGGTTCTGAAGGTGAGATCATGAATCCATGAACACGCGAGGAGCTGAGCGCGAAGCAGAGAAGGTGGCCATTGACAGGGAGCCAGGGGAGCCTGCCCCCCTCACTTTGAGGCTCAGTTGCTTCCTAACTTGGGGGCCCCCCTGCCACATATGCTGTTCCTGCCTGGAACACCTTCTCACCTCCCCATCCAGTTTGTCCAGTGAAACCTTCCACTGCCAATGCACAACACCTACTCGGGGAGGGCTTCCCTGATTCCCACTAGAGAAGACCAGGTTCCCTGTTACCAACTAGTTATTTACTGGCATGATTCTGTGTATAATGCCTACTATTCTTATAAGATTGCAAGCCCCATGTGGCATGGCCATGGATGTCTGGTTTGCTCACGGCTGTCACCCCAAGCACAGCGCTTGGCACAGAGGAAGCTCAATACATGTTTGTAGAACAAAGGAATGAATGAAAAGATGAACTCCACTGCTTTCACCAAACTCCATCTTTGTGGCTCCACGAAGGCAAAGAGCTGAAGAAGTCCTCAGACTCTCATCGCTCCAGGCCTTCATTATATTCTGCCAGCCCCAGAACTTTCCAGAAGATTTCTAAATTTACCCTTGACCAGCGGATGTTTAAATCTCTACTGAGAAGGCTCCTGCGTTTGGCTGGTACACCAACATTTTCCACTGCAGGTCAGCACCTTATTATATATTCTTTAAAGAGTTCTGGCTGAAAGCCAGCCCGGGCTACAGAAAGCAGGAGAAAAAACTGTTGATACCTCACACCTATTGGGCAAATGTCAACTGGCTTGAGGAAACTTAGACAACCACTTAGTGCTGCCAGCCAAGCACAGGCATCTCAGGCCTGATTTATCAGCGGGCTCTGACAGGCATGCTCAGAAAACCCTTCTTGGCCCAGAAGTGAGAACAGGAGCTCAGGAACCACGTATGAGGGGGGACCACGTGTGGTTGAGATCACGGTGTCTCAGCTTCCAGCTGTGACTCTCCCATTGTGAGGCTGAGAATCTCTTCAGACCCCCAAGCCCTGAGCAGGATCCCTGGACACTGGACCGAGCAGACCCTGGGGGTGAGATGGCCTCAGAGTGGTCAACCACACCAGGTGCCACTGTGTGACCTGGCGCCAACTGCCTAACCTCTCTGAGCCCCATCTGTTAAGAGGGGGTGGTAACGGGGCCTTCCTCCGCAGGTTGCTGTGACCCCTGTTTGTGAAGACACTTGGCCTGAGCCTGGCAACGTGGGTAGCCTCAAAAATCCCCCTTCAGTGGTGCCTGAGCCACTGAGACATTTCAGCCTCAGGATGGCTCAAGGGGCAGAGGTCAAAGTGTGTGACTGCTTCTCGGAGGTGCCAGCTGGCTGGTCACCTGCTGAGTCTCTCCAGCTCCCTCCCCTCGTGGTATGACTAAGATCAGCCATGGGGAATGCTCTGCCTGTCCTGAGCTGCCACATGACGTATGAGGACAGCGCCATCCTCAGGAGCAGACCGGTCATCAGCCGGCAAGCTGTATCCAAACGTGTCACCAGCCGTGCTAGCCAAGGTTGCACCCCCACCGGCCCAGGGCCTGGCTCCTGGGTAGACCCCAATGGCCCCCACACCACTCTCTCGGATACACTCCCTACTGAGCAGCCACACGAGCTCGGAGAGACGTGTAATCAAGTGCACTGCCCCCCAGAGCTGCAGAATGAAATCCACACGCCCTCCCCAGGCCTGGCCCTGCCACCTGGGCGACCTTCTCCCCTACCCTCGCATACGGGTCCTGAAGTGACTGCCCACAGCCATCACCCCATTTCTGTGTGTGCCTCCCTGATGTGGCTGTCTGCTGCAGGAGGTGCTAGAAGAGGGTGCACTCCCCCGGGGCTCCATCTTTGGTGGCTCTATCAGGGCAGGGAGGCACCCCATAGAGCTGGGCTCCGGCCCTAGTGAGGTGGGTGCTATTATCAACCCCATTTGACAGAAGAGAAGCCTGAGGCTCAGGAACCTCATGGAACTTCTTGACATCACACAGCTGACGCTGACTTAAACCCAAGGGGGCCAGCTCCAGGATGTGTGCCCCTAACTTCCTTGTGGCAGTGGCTCCCTGGCAGGGAATGTGGCTGGTTTGAACCACATAGGCACACGCTGGTGCTCCAATGCTGGTGGCCTTTAAGTGACTCGAGGCCAGCAGCTTCCTGAGGTGCCCAGCCAGCCCGGGGCGCCCCTCTGCTGACCCAGCGGGGCCAGGAGTGGGTACAGGGTGCTTTCTGCATTGGCTCTCTGCTCAGAGAGGGGACAATAAGCAGGCCGTGGCCTCCCCCAAGCCCGGGCACTCTTATAGGGTGCTTGGACGTTCCTCTGAGCCAGTGGCCACCTCCCTTGGGCATCAGGCAGGAAACCTGGCACACACACAAAAAGCATTTTTCCAGAACACCCAAGACTTTATAAATGTCAGCTATTTCAGAACATTCTCCACGTTACTAAAAGAGTGTGTGTGTGGAGGGGGAGGTGTTTGGGGGAGAATCACTCCATCAGACTGATGCAGACCTGCTCAATTCATGAGGCTGGAGGGTGCGTGGGACTCAGCATCTGGGCCCAAGTGTAGCCGAGAAATCAACACGCTCAGAGAGCCACAACAAAGGACACTTTTACCCCAGAACTGATACGGAGGCTTCAAGTCAGCTTAGCAGGAAAGGAAAGAACACCGAGCGGGTAATAACCTCCTTCTCAGGAAGCAGGTAGACGCGTTAGAGAGAGCAGGAGTCTGAAACCAGGCTCAGTCTTTCTGGGACAAGGCGCGGGTGATGCTGCTACTGACTTTTGCTCGCTCAGCTGCAAAAGTGGGATTAGTCACACGACGGTTTTCGCATATTTACCTCCTGGTTTTCTGTAAAGCAACTGGCCTAGTGCCTTGCACATAGTTGGCATTGAATAAAAGGGACTTTTATCCTGGGGCCTTAAAAAAGCCTGTGATGCTAGAAGCGTATACCACATACGCCACGTATCTGAATTTTTCTATAAACTCGCAAATATTTTGGGGGGAGTCACTCTAAAGAACCGTCCGAACTTAGTATGTCACACGGTTGAAGTGTCTACTCTTGAACCACATTGTAAGGCTGCGGCTTTCAAGGACCTGAGTTCACAGCGGGCAAAGATGCGGATGGAGGAAAACAATTCATTAGTCCCGATATGCTGGGCTTGGACTGCTTTCCTGATGACTTTGGGGCTTTAAGGAGGCAGGCTGCTTCAGTATGAAAGATGTCACAAAACAGCCATTCCCGTTACCCTGGGATAATATTGACTTCTGGCCCTTCGGGGATCTGAGATGCTTTAAAAAAAAAAAAAAACATTCAATAACACTCTGTGTGTGTTTTCGGAGAAAAGCACATTCATACAAAATGCCACGGCTGGAGAGCCACAAATAAAGGAAGCTGTATTTCGGTCATGGGATGCTGGCTACAGAGAGAAAAGTATGGCAGAGAGGTGGACGCTCAGCAGGGGTGCCTGGGCAGAAGCCTTTGGGGGCTCCGTCATGCCGTCACACTCCGTCTGCGACGACAAGCCAAGCCACGGGTGGGCCAGCCCTTGGAGGTCCTTGCCAGCCCCCGGGAACCTTTCCAATCATCACAGCTCCTGAAGGCCTCCTGCATAGAACTACGTCCGCGAGTAACGACGGTGCTGGGTCAGAAGTGAGGATCATGGAGACGCCCCTGTTAAATGTGCATGCACAACGAGGGCAACTCAGCCCGGGTGTACTAACTACTGAGCCCATACGCTCTAGAGCCCGTGCTCCGCAACAAGAAAAGCACTCATATGCTGCAATGAGTGCGGCGCAGCCCAAAAAAAGCACAGAGAACATTCTGAGAGAAACCAAGGCTCCTGGATATTCTGCCTGAAGCTAGCCCCAGTGATCCTCCACCCACATACTTTTATTGGGCACCAGATCCTGTTCGTTCCACAGCCTAGATACTTCTGGACGCGCTTCATGTTTCTTACCCCAGGGAAATCCTTGTGCAAGGGGGTGTGGAGGCGCTCTTATTTGTTAAGGACAAAAAAAAAAAAATTGGCCACAACTTAAACATCCATCAATGGGAGATTGGTTAAATAAACAGTGGTTTGCCCACGAGACCAACTGCTTCTCAGCAGTCAAAAATGAATGAGGGTGCTCTTATGAACCGACATAAAACAAATGCAAGACATATTACTGAGTGAAAATAGCACTCATTTAGGTTACAAAAAAAAGGGCAATATAATACTATGCTACAAGTATAGCATGTGTGTGCATGCTGAGTCACTTCAGTCGTGTCCGACTCTTTGGGACCCCATGGACTGTAGCCCGACAGGCTCATCAGTCTGTGGAACTCTCCAGGCAAGAATCTTGGAGTGGGTTGCCGTGCCCTCCTCCAGGGGATCTTTCCGACCCAGGGATTGAACCTGTGTGTCTTACGTCTCCTGAATTGGTAGGCAGGCTCTTCACCACTAGTGCCACCTGGGAAGCCCAGTATAACGTGTAGATACCCAGAAAAAAAAAGACTCAAAGGACATACACCAAGACGAGGAAGACGGTACCTCTGCAGAGATCTGTTCTCATTCACAAAATGGGCACAGCCCACAATGCTCTGGTGGGAGTGCCAAAGGAGGGGCTGAGTGTGCCTAGTCCTTTCTGTGTACTCCCTTCACCCCTGCCCTTCAGACTCCAGTCAATCAAAACCCAAGCCTCCTGACTCACTGCTCCCCTTGCTGAGAACCCTCCCTGTTGCTTCCAGGGCAAAAGTCCAACCCTCTTTTGCTAGCAGCCATTCACCATCTGACCCCGCCCAGCTTTCCAGGCTGTCTCGTCACTTCCCACGGCCGTGCCACTCAGTGTCACCTGCTCCTTTACATGCTGTCCCCACCAGACCTGCCTCTCTGCTCTGCACGACCTGCTTATGTCTTCTTGGCCACGCTGGGTGTTTGCTGCTGTGCGCGGGCTTTCTCTAGCTGTGGGGCGCGGGTTTCTCATCGTGGTGGTTTCTCTTTTTACGGGCTCCTGAGGGCAGGCTCGGTAGTTGCAGTGCACAGGCTTAGTTGCCCCACATCGTGTGGGATCTTCCCGGACCAGGGATCGAACCGGTGTCTTCTGCATTGGCAGGTGGATTCATAACCAATGGACCACCAGGGGAGTCCTGTACAACCTGTTTATAAGTCCGTCTCCACCATCTGGTCCTCTCTGCATGCTCAGCATTTATTTGATTCACAAAAGACTTCAGAAAGCAACCCCGCTTTTTGCCTGAACCTAGTTAGTGTATTTGTCATGTAACTTCCCTGGAATTTTTAAAATCCTTTAAAAAAAAAAAAGCCAGTTCTTCCCTCACCTGGCCCCTCCCCAGTTCCTTCTCCTGGTGATCCCCTACCTTGGTCCCTAGGAGCTGCCATGGTTTGAGGGGGCCATTCAGGGCATAGGGGCTTCCCTGGTGGCTGCAATGGTAAAGAATCGGCCTGCCATGCAGGAGACCCAGGTTTGATCCCTGGGTCAGGAAGATCCCCTGGAGAAGGAGATGGCAACCCACTCCAGTATTCTTGCTTGGGAAATCCCAAGAACAGGGGAGGCTCGTGGCTATAGTCCACAAGTCTGGGTCACAAAGACTTGAGGGCATAGAGGGGAGGGGAGGACACATGGAAAATCCAATTGCTTAAGCCCCTCTGAACCTTCAGTGCTGTGACTGCGTCTGGTCCCCACCTTCTGTTTTGGTTCTTCTCCAGCCTCGCAGGTCCTCATGAATTAACAAGTCTTCTCCCAGCCGTCCACACACTTAGCAACGCTGCTGACTTGGCACCTCACCCTCTTGGATCTTGAGGTGGGCACTGTGACTGGTTCTTGGGAAGTGGTAAAGTGGTTCTCAAACCCTGTCCCAGGGGAGCCCTGGGGTTCCTTGAGCTAGTCAGAGACATTTTAAGGCCAAAAAAACAAAAAAAAGAATTCAAATCAAAGTAGTCTTTTTCCAATTTACAGATGAAATTGTGAAACTGAGAAGACAGGCTTCTAAGTTTCTAGGTTTTTATCCCACAAATGAGCCTTCGATCCTCTGCATTTGTTATCACTTGTCCACTAATAAGAACTTACAGCTGATAAAACAAATGACTAGGCAGCAAAAAAGAAATGCTGATAGAAAAAGGCTTGGAAAGTTTCTTCAGATAAAGTTATGGACTTTTCCTTTAGATGCAGAGATTTGCATCCACGTTCTCTGCTGTTTTCTGTGCTCCTGAAACGGGAGACAGTGACAGTGATAGTTCCCGGGGTTCCCCAAGCACCCCCGATCTGGTAGCGTTCTGCCAGCAGATAATCTTCAGGACTGAAGACACGGGGGTCCATGGAGTGGGAAGCAGACAGGCCAGGCATGCTCCCCATCTCCGAGCTTGGGTTTCCTAGTCTGCTTATGGAGGACACAGGCGCCAGCCCCCCAGGGCCGTTGTGCGGCTCAGCAGGAACTGCCCCGCTCGGGCAGGCATGGAGTTGATGATCCACCAGTGTCACAGGTGTGCGCGAGTGTGCCGGGACTGGGGCTGCAGGGGACAGGTCTCTGTTCGTCTCTGGTCCTGGCTCTGCCTCTAAGAGCTGTGGTTGTTGTTGATGTTCAGTCACTCAGTCGTGTCCGACTCTCCGCAACCCCATGGACTGCAGCTCGCCAGGCTTCTCTGTTCTTCACTGTCTCCCAGAGTTTGCTCAAATTCATGTCTGTTGAGTCGGTGATGCCATCCAACCATCTCATCCTCTGCTGACCCGTTCTCCTCCTGCCCTCTATCTTTCTCAGCATCAGGGTCTTTTCCAATGAGTCGGCTCTTTGCATCAGGTGGCCAAAGTATAGGAGCTTCAGTTTCAGCATCAGTCCTTCCAATAGCTGTGGGACCTTAGGCAGATCATGTGACCATAATCCTTACAGCCCTTCTGCAGGAGGAAGCACGCGCTGCCCTGGTGTTCTATCAGCACCCGATAAAAGCCTTTCTGAAACGAGCAACTCTGCATGACTGCACGGCTTGTTATTTATAGTAGAAGGGGCTCCTGGATTATTAACTTTGTGCAAACTGATTTAAAGTGTGGAAAGGGAACTTATCATTTGGGGGCCCAAGGGTCAGCCCTGACTAATAACAACGACCATAAGAAACACGGAGATAACTTTTACTGCACCTGTGTGGAGGCATCGTTCCAGGCGCTTACGTGAATTAACTCTTTTTACGCTCACGGGAGTCTAAAGAGGTAGGTCATTTCCATCCCTGCTTTTATCTAACTGTGGTAAAATAAACATAGGGCTTCTCTGGTGGCTCAGGGGTAAAGAATCTGCCTGCCACAGCAGGAGATGAGGGTTTGATCCCTGGGTCAAGAGGATCCCCTGGAGAAGGAAATGGCAACCCACTCCAATATCCTTGCCTGGGAAATTCCATTGACAGAGGAGCCTGCAGGGCTATAATCCATGGAGTTGAAAAGAGTCAGACATGACTTAGTACTAAACAACAACAACAAAATAAACATAACATAAAATGTACCGCCTTAACTATTATTTAGTGTACAGTTCAGTCGTGTACATTCACACTACTATGCATCATCCCCATTTTTTATATGAATAAACAGGCCCAGGGGGTTGACTGACCCAAGGCCATGTAATGAGGACAAGGTGGAGCCAGGACTTGAACCTGACTGTCTGCTCCAGGGCTGTGCTAAGCCACCTCCTCTGATGACTCACCTGAGCAAGCCTTGCTGCTGAGAAAAGAAACCACACAAGGATGAACAGAAAGAACAATGGGGCAGGACACTGGACTTTCTCTTTCCTCGGTACTTTTCCATCTTTCCGATTGTGCTGCCATTAACGTGCTTCACTCAATTAAGAAACCTGGAGCCGAGACGCGACAGGAGCCGGGTTCTGGGGGCAGGGACGCGTGTGCCTGTGAGCAGCTGGGCCTCGCCCTGGCACTTGCCCCCTGTCCTGTGCTGCCAGTGAGGCTGCCGTGTGTGAGCCCGCCTGAGCCCACAGAACATTCCAAGGCGTCGGCAAGGTCAAAAGGCAGCGTGAAGCTGGGGTTTTGGCCTTTTCCCACAACCCGATGCCCGGGCTCCCAAGTTCTTCTCTGCCAGCAACCCGCTCCTTGATGCGCTGTCATTGCCTGACGCCTCCAGGGCACTCGTCTGCTTCAGCGTCTGAAGGGTAATGGCCCTGAGCGGTGAGGCAACACTCAGTTCTTCGGAACTCTTTTCTCATCCCAGCTGCCACCTCTCAGGAAAAGCTTGTCTGGGGCCCAGTGGCTGGCTGGCACTGCCTGCGGGGTGTGTGTTTCACAAGAGGGCTCCTCAGACAAGTGCTAGTGTGTCTTTGAAAGGGTGGGGGGGGGAGCAGGGGACACTCCAGGGAAGGGAATCTTGGGTGTCTAGATGCTGGGATGTGGTTCCTTTGTGGGTGCGCCCAGCCTGACAGTATTCTCAGGCTCCCTCTTCACGGCTGCCCTGCGGGCTCCGAGAAGCAGCCTGGCAAGCAGGGACCCCAGGGACTCAGCTCAGGGGCCCCACGCCTCGACCCAGCCACTTGAAGTCTGATCTCTTAGAAACATCTGCCAGGTAGCTTTGAAAGAAGCGCAGATCCTGCTGCTTTTGCTCAGGCAGGATTCTGAAATCTCGCTTCTGCTTTTTTATTCATGGTAGACCAGGAGCAAATTTGTATGAGGATGGCCTTGAGCAACCTAGACCCCAAGCCTGGTTTGGAAGCAGTGACTCTGGGAGAAGGGTGGCTTTCTGTATCACAGCTTTGCAGGTTTGTCCCCTATCCAACGGAGGTGAGCTTGGAGCAGGTGGACTCAGGAGCAGGTGTGTCACAGAGAAGACAGGGATGGAAGCGTGCTGGTTGGGCCAGGGCCCCCAAGAGTCCCCTCTCTCCTGACCTCTGCCCTCCTGACCTCTCACTTAGAGACAGGTGGCAGAGCCGTCAGTTGAAGCTGCTCGGACATCACCAATGCCAAGTGTTAGTCGCTTGGTCATGTCCAACTCTTTGTGGCCCCATGGACTATAGCCCACCAGGCTCCTCTGTCCATGGAATTCTCTAGGCAAGAATAGTTGAGTGGGTTGCCATTCCCTTCTCCAGAGGATCTTCACAACCCAGGGCTCAAACCTGGGTCTCCCGCATCGCAGGCAGATTCTTGACCGCCTGAGCCTTCAAGCAAATGGTATTCAGAGGCAGAAGTGGAGGTACAGGTCTTGGCCACCCTTGGTAGCTCCATGAGCTTGGTCTGGGACTCAGTTTCCTCTCTGTACAGCAGGGGAAGTGACACTCGCTTTCAGAGCTGTGCGGACGACAGAATTAATGCATACAAAGTGCCTAGCACGGTTTACGCTTCCGGTCAAACTGTACTCCACACTCCTAGAAATGGATGACTTTTCTGTCCAAAACATGCTGAGGGTTGGAGCCAACGATACGGTTTTTGTCTGATACCACTGAGGCCTGGGGTGGGGAGAATTCACTTTGGGAGCATCAAAACTGAGTCAAGAATGAAAGGGTCTGGTGGTGGGGGGCTCAGGGTCCGACCTGGGCACACCTGAGTTCAAAGCCTTGCTGAGGAAGACGTATCGGTGTGACCTTGGGTGTGTGGGTGGCTTATTTATGTGCAGAAAAGGAAAGTGGTAAAACCTTCCTTCTGAGGAAGATCAGCTGAGAGTCCTGCATAAAGTGTTTAGCAGCTTAATATGTTTTGCTTTTTTTTTTAAAAAAAAAAGGGCCTCAAGGTCAGATTCAAGTTTCTGTAACTCACCAAGCCAGTGGCTGGGGTCTCTGATGCAGGGAGTGGTTAACACGGGGCTGGGGAGACGGGAGAGAGGTGGGGGGCTGCTCTCCTTCCCATGTGACTCCAGAAAGGATATTTTTTCCCCCTTGGGGGAGCTGGAAGGAGAGAGTTGGATTCAGTTTTATCATCAGAAACAAGAAAAATAATAGGCTTGAGAAAATGAGTTTCTGGGAAACACGAGATGCTATCAGCACCTAGCACGTTATCCCCGGGGAGAAATCAGAACTGAGGTCTATGAATTAAACATCAATTGTTTTCTCCTGCCCCGCCCCACACCTTTTTTTTTTTTGGATGACAGTTCCAGGCTTTGTGGTCAGCTGGGCTGGCTCTGGGCACACTGCG
This sequence comes from Giraffa tippelskirchi, assembly GCF_054371585.1. Taxonomy (NCBI): domain Eukaryota; kingdom Metazoa; phylum Chordata; class Mammalia; order Artiodactyla; family Giraffidae; genus Giraffa; species Giraffa tippelskirchi. Next base: position 31,575,165 of record NC_137287.1, read on the forward strand.
ATCCTTCATTCTCCCTCAGTTACTCAGCTGCCAAAGGCTGGTCCTGGAATGACGCTGCCTTTCCACAGAACTATTAAATGTTCTGGGTCAGGGACTGATAAGGCCGGTTTATTTGCCTTTGACAAAGATCACACCTGGGGAAGTATGGCACTTGCCCATGTGCTCAGGGATTTCAGTGTCTACTCAGAGACAGACAGTTGCCCCGAACCCAGAGAGGCAGGAAGGGAGAAAAGCTGACCCTCCCGCTGGCACCCTGAGCCCCCCACTGACTGGGGCAGGAGCCTGACCTGGGGGTGAGAGAGGCAGCAGTGACCCAACCCAAACTCCAGCTACCAAGCCTCACCCGCTGCCTGCTCACTGGGCACCGACTGGCTGATGGAGTGTCGACCAGAGAGGGCAATATAAACAGAGTCCCAGAACCTTCTACGCTCACGAAGTTTCGACCAGTGAGGGCAATATGAACAGGGCCCCAGAACCTTCTATGCTCACGAAGTGTCGGCCAGAGAGGGCAATATGATCAGGGCCCCAGAACCTTCTACGCTCACGAAGTGTCGACCAGAGAGGGCAATATGAACAGTGCCCCAGAATCTTCTACGCTCACAAAGTTTCAACCAGAGAGGGCAATATGAACAGGGCCCCAGAACCTTCTACACTCACAAAGTATCGACCATAGAGGGCAATATGAACAGGGCCCCAGAATCTTCTACGCTCACGAAGTTTCAACCAGAGAGGGCAATATGAACAGGGCCCCAGAACCTTCTACGCTCACGAAGTGTCGACCAGAGAGGGCAATATGATTAGGGCCCCAGAACCTTCTACGCTCACGAAGTGTCGACCAGAGAGGGCAATATAAACAGGGCCCCAGAACCTTTTACACTAGCACGGCACAGTGATGGAGATGAGAGGACAAATGGGCAACTTTAGTTAAAGGGAAGGGCTCTGAAAACTGTGCCTCATAAAGTTAAATTCCCATTCAACCCAGCAATTCCACTCCTAGGTAGACATCCCCAAAGACTGAACATAGGTGTTCAGGCAAAAACTTGGCACACACACAGACTCATAGTCTATTTGCATTGGCTCAAAGGTGGAGACAACTGTCAGGGCTGCCAACAGGTGGAAGAATGAATGCACCAAAGGTGGTCCAGCCACACAGTGGGGTATAACTCAGCCGTGAAAAGGAACGAAGCCTGACACATGCCACAGGATGGATGTGGATGCACCGCCAAAACGTGATTCTCAGTTGAAAGGCCTCCCTGGTGGTCCAGATGGTAAAGAATCCGACTGTATCGTGGGAGACCCGGGTTTGCTCCCTGGGTTGGGAAGATCCCCTAGAGTAAGAGCATGGCAACCCACTCCACTATTCTTGCCTGGAGAATCCCATGGACAGAGGAGCCTGGTGGGCTACAGTCCATGGGGTCACAAAGAGTCAGACACGACAGAAGCAACTGAGCACACACGCATGCAGAGGGGTTGGCAGCCCAAAATGTGAAGGTACTAATGCTGCTGAATGGTGTTCTTCCAAATAGTTGGTTTTATGCTGAATGAATTCCACAATTGAATAAATAAAACCCAGCTGCTATATGGGGTGGGACTGGGGCAGTGGGTGTTGGGGCCCCTGGGGAGGCCTCCGAGGAGAAATGCGAGCAGGACCCTGAACGCTGAGAAGACACCAGGCTCGCAGAGGGTCCCTGGTTCTAGCCAGAGGGCAGTGTGAGCACAGTGGTCCTTAAGGGGTCACGCCTGGTGCTCAGGAGGTGCAGACGGAAAGCCAGTGCGGCTGAGATGCTGGGCTGCATTATCTGCCAAGAGAGCCCAGGACAGAGAAGAGAGAGGAGCCGATTGTGGAAAGGGGGCAGGGGCCAGACAGCGCAGGACTATCCTAAACAAGGTGGAGGGTAGTGAAAGAGGCAGACAGACCCTCCCCTGGAGCTAAATGACTGGTCTGGGGAAGTTGATGGTCCTCAGCTGGGGAAGGGTCACTGTTGTTAAAACATGTCATTGAGCCCCGGTCATTGAGCGCCAGTGGATGTCAACGTGCCTGGGTGTGTCCCACTGCAATTCCCCAATAAGTTGGGCTCTAGAGACCTTCTGTTTGGGTAAAAATTAGGCAGGGCCTGGGTAGGACCTGACTAAGAGTGACTGTGGGGGTCTGTCACCAGCTTTCCCATCCCCACCCCCAGGTGAACGCCTGTAAGCAGCCCCTGGGCCAGAAGGAGCCCAGGACAGGGTGTCTGGTTGGCTTGTGGAGGCCAGAGCCCTGGCCCTCAGATTGGAGGCCACTGCCCTCTGATGCCCGGGGTCACTTCCAGAAACAGCCTCTGCTCTGGGGTCTGCTGGCCCATGGGTGTCCCTGGAAAGACTGCCCTGTGGGCTAGTTTTGGACACCCCGCCCCCTCTAGGCAGGTTCTGGCAATCGGCTGTCACCATGGGTCAGTGGAATGGGTCTTGGAAGGCACCAGCCATGGAGCACTGATCCCAGAGATGGACTCTAGACCCGGCTGCGGCCCACCCGACACACCGGCCACTGCTGATCCTCCCTCCCTGGCCAGGTCACACACCAGCCTCTGCCCTCCTGGAGCTGAACACTCTGGGGATGAGAGCCATAAACATAAAACTGGCCAATAAATAGAATTTGTGATTTCTTTCAAAGCCAAATGGGAGAAGAAAAATACACCGAAGTGGCCAGTTGCCTATTAGCCCTGATTTATATTCTACTTTAATATCTCGTGCAAGGAAATGAAAGGAATGCGTTCATCAAATATAATCATGTAGAGCTTTGAAAGGGGAAGAGGAACAGCTCTGTGACAACGCCCCGGGCCTGCAGAGAACATCAGGAGACGTGTCATGATTGAGCCAGCTCCCCCAGCAGCCACCCCGGGGCAGGTGGCCAGCAGTGGTTTTCCCTTGTCAATCACTCTCCAGGCGGAAGGTACGCTGCAACAGTGCGGTCCATGCAAGGGACGGACACAGAGCAACACCCGGATGGCAGGTACGGATGCCACGGCATCGCAGGCCAACCTGGGCCGGGCTTGCGAGGACCCCTCTGGCAAACTCTTTGAGGAAGGTGAGCGCGGTGACTCTGATGAGCAACCGACGGGACTCGCATCTCACTCGCTTTGGTGACAGCACTGAAGCTGAGGCAGGGGGCTGCCGCTGAAGACCTGGGGGAGGGTCTCAGTTCCTCGGTGTCCTCCTGCCGAAGTGCCGCAGCTAAACCACCCAGTGTCTGGGGCCCCTGTGGGAACTCCTCGTCTCCCTGGCATTCTCACAGGGAGAAAGGCATCAGGTGGGCGCTGCCCTGAGGCTGTGCGGAGAGTGAGGACGGAGGCTCAATCCTCCCTCGGGGAGGGCTAAATGAAGGCACCGTGTGAAGGGGACACTCCAGGTCCCGGCGGGAGTGACACTCTTCCTGGGGGGAGGAAGGTACCCAAATATGTTGGCCGGGTACAGAGCCGCCGGGCCACGGAGGCTAATGTGACGGGGCTGAGGGGGGCAGCGGGGATCAGCAGATCTAGGGAGGAGCATGCAGGGCCAAGGCCCTGGGGCAGGAGAGAGGACAGTGAGCTCGGGCTGTGGTTCTCACAGCGTGGGCTGGGGAACCCTGGGGGTGCCTCCCAGGGTCAGAACTCTTGTAAAGATGATGATGGCATTTTCCTTTTATACTCATTCTCCCAGGAGGACGGAGACGAGCTTTCCAGAGTCCATGCCAGCACAACAGATTAAAAGCAGAAGCAGCTATGAGAAAACCCAGCTGTTTTCTATTAAGCCAGATATTAAGGAGACTTGCAAAAATATAATATTAACTTTTTTTTGTTTTGTTTTGCAAAACAGACGTATTGTTCATAAAGAACTATGTTATTTATTGCCTTACATAGGATGGGTTATTATTATTTTTTAAATAAATACATTTTAAAAGTATTTCTCAGTTTCAATTTCCAATAGCTGAAATATGGATAGGTATGATCCATACAAACTAAAGATCTTTGGGTTCCTTAATACTTTTCAAAGAGTATGAAGTGGCGCTGGGACTTCCCTCGCGATCTAGTGGCTAGGACTCCACGCTTCCACTGCATGGAGCCCGGGCTTGATCCTCTGTCGGGGAACTAAGATCCCACATGCCACACAGTCAAAAAAAAAAAAAAGAAGGGATCCTGAGGCCCAAACCTGGAGACACGCTGACTTGGAGGAGCAGCAAGGGTGGGGGCGCTGGGGCAGGGGACGGGGTGAAGGCTTCAGGAGAGCTGCGTCTGAGAGGCTGGTCGGGGTTCATCATACAAGGAGCACGCGAGGCTGGAACAACAGACCTGGATTTCGTTCTAAGTGCAACGAGGAAGCTACAGGAGGGCGGCAGGCGGAGGCATGTGATGTGATTTAGGTTCTAGAAAGATCCCTCTGGCTGCGTGGAAGGGAGGGGACAAGCCTGGAAGCTGGTGAGCATGTGGGTGCCGCTGCCCTGAGGGAGGGAGATACGCTGGGGGCCGAGAGACCCGGTGTGCTCTGCAGGCAGAGCAGACGTGGGTGTGGGAGAGAGAAGAGAAAAGATGAGGGATGATTCCAAGATGCTGGGCGGCTGCGGGGCCAAATTCTGAGGCAGCAGGTGGTGAGGAGCCGGGGGTGGGGGCGGGGCGGAGGGCGGGGTCCCCTCTCTGAGGGAACGCTGACTCTCTCTGAGTCATGCGAAGGCTCAGCATTTTCCATTGGCTCTTTAGGTCACATCTCTGGCCCAGAGGAGGACAGGAGAGCAGCCAGGCCTCTCTACCCAAGGCCCTGGAGCAGCCATCCTGCGGCCGCATCTCTGAGAATGTTCCCCACCACCCGCCTTGCCAGGAGCTGTAGGGGGGAGACGCTGCTGAGGGGTGGGTGGTCGCTTTCAGGAGCTTCCTGTGACCTGCCACAGTCCCACTTGGTACCCTGACCCTGGGACCAGCAAGAGGACGCCCGGCATCTCAGCTGTGCCAAGCCCTCTGCAAGGCAGGCCCAGGCCAGCATGGGCAGGGTGATATCCCCGGCACTGGACAACTTGACCCCTCTCTGGAGGCCAGGTGGGATGGGAGAAGTGATCGCACAGCCATCTGCAAACAGGGGGCAGATCAAGTGGATGCCCAAGAACTTGACATTTGGCTCTGTTGATTACTTTACGCTCACCTTGTTCCAAAGACGAGGGAGTAGAAATGAGAATCAAGCTTTCCTCCTTAACCCATTATTTCCTGAGCTCAAAGAAGCCCTGATGACCCTAAAGAAATAATTTCTTAAATCACAGAATCTTGTACGTCAATTACATTTCAATTTCAAAAAAAAAAAAAATTACAAAGAGGTGCTTATCGACATGTTACAATAAAATTACAACTATGTGTGGGATTTCCCTGGCAGTCCAGTAGTTAAGACTCTGCCCCTCACGTGCAAGGGGTGTAGGTTTGATCCCTGGTCGGGGAACTAAGATCCCACATCCTTTTTGTGCAGCCAAAAAACAAAAAAAAGAATTATAACTGTGTGGGGAAAAAAAAAAGGAAAAGAAGAAAGAAATGATTTCTTACCAGGCCAGTCTGTATTTAGTTAACCTAGACTATGATCATTATTTATGTCTACTTAGCAACCATCTCTACAGAGCATGAAGCAATCTGGAGAATTTTTTTTTTTTAACGTTTATTTATTTGGTTGCAGCACGCGGGATTTTCACTGCATTATGCAGGATCTTTCTCTGATGCGGCTCATGGACTCTCTAGCTGTGGTGCATAGGCTCAGTAGTTACGGCTCACAGGCTTAGCTGCTCTGTAGCATGTGGGATCCTAGTTCCCCTACCAGGGATCGAATCCGAGTCCCCTGCATTGGAAGGCAGACTCTCAACCAATGGACTACCAGGGAAGTCCCACTCTGGAGAATTTTTAACAAAGAACCCTCCACACCCCTGAGCAGGCAGAATCATTTCACGGCTGAAAACAGAGGCAGGACTACAGTCAGTTTTGAAACCTAAGACCGGACTGAAGAATGGAAGCAATCACAGGCTGTGGGTGGCAGTGTGATCTGGCACACTTTTTCTGGGACTACATATATTAAGATGAAAAACCTCCCCTTTGACTTGGCAGATCTACCATTGGGTATTTATCCCACCGATACATGACATTTGCACACTTTCAACAAGGATACCCCAAGGAGATCCACTGTGACGATGGACAGGCAAGACACTGGAAATGACCAGCATCCCTGTCCAGTGTCAGTGACCACTGTCCAATGCCCATCAGTATGAAACGTTACAGAAGATTCTTTTGGTCCATTCATATGAAAAAATACTATACCACAGTGAATGAGCATGAAGTCGGTTTACACATGCTTCCATGTAATGCTGACTTGTCAATAATCAAACACAGCGAGACACATAATCACATATACGGTATAACCCCGGGGTGTAAAAACAGACAAGCAAAACATGTCTGGAAGGACATGCAAGAAACTGTTAACCATGGTCACTTCTGGGGCCAAACAGTCTTATTTTTCATTTTAACGTGTCCTGTTTGGGTTTTAAGAAGTCATATGCTTATAGCATATACTATATGAATCCCATGGACAGAGGAGCCTGGCAGGCCACAGTGCATAGGGTCGCAGAGTTGGACACAACTGAAACGACTTAGCACGTATAGCATATACTATATTTCTAAAATGAATGAATCAAATCGAAGAACGAAATGTAAAGTGGAAGGGAAACAGGGACCCTGGTTTGGGTCACATTCCATAGACCGCATTTGATTCTTAACTGGGTAACTGCTTTTGCAACATTTGCAGTTGAGGTTTGAAGCCCTAAGCATGGAGGGGTGAAGTTGCAGGGAACAGCTTGGCCAGTTTTCTGAAGTTCTGTAAACAAGGGCAAGGTTCTTTTGCGAGAGGTTAGGGTGCAAATGTATCAGAACAGGAAGGGGGAGCCCACTGGCCCTTGTGGAGAAGCAGTACTTTCAGCTCCACCGGGAGACTGTGAATTTCTATTCATGCTTCTCTTTTGGATAGGTGGGGAGGAAAGTTAGAGCTGTACTTCGGTGAAAGTGGGAAGAGAAGCTCCCAGAAAAAAGACAGTGGCAGCCACCCCGTGGGCAGTGGGACCTTCTTCTGAATTCTCACTTCTTTAGGGGCTTAAACAGGAACCACACACATCAACTCTTTCTAGTCATCCTACATGGAAAAGGAAATGACTCTTCCACAACCTCGTTACTAATACTCTAAGTATTTCCAAGAAACTTCCAAGAAAGTTTTAGTCTTAATTCTGAGAACCTCTTCTACATACTCAAACATCCTCAAACAAACTTCTGGAAAACCAAACCCTGGTGGTGGGACATCAAAGGGAAAGCCAAGATTTCTTTCTGGGGCTTGTGTTTGATCTTGCGCTGGACTTTGATAAGTTCTAAGAAGCTGGGTTTCTGAGAGGGGAAGGGATGCTTACAAATGCTCAAGATACAGAAGGTCCTGGAGTCAAGCCTCTCCCACTCCCTGGAGGGGACAGGAGGTGGCACGGGGTGGCTGGCTTACCTGGTACCCTGTCCACAGAGGCGAACACAGAGCGCTGCACCGTGGGGTCGCTGCTGCCCCGGCGGCACTGGTCGTAGAAGCGGAAGGGCAGGTGCTGGGCAGAAGATGAGCCGAGTCCAAACCCCAAGACCTCAGTCGTCGGCTGGATCGGAAGGTCTAGGAGGGCTATGTTCAAACAAACCCGTGGTTCACGCTCAGCACATACAATGGGGGTGTGGGTGATAAGACTTTGGGTGGCTGTAGTTGGTGTGGCTGTGCCCCAGCCAGGCACATCCCTTGGGTGATTCTAGGCAGGCAGCCAGTAACCTCGAGCTGGGGAGACCAGCGTGACACTGAGAGTCTTGGCTGAGGCTCAAAAGGCGCGCCTTGCACAGGGTTCAGAGAGGAAGGCCAGGCCCATCTTCACCTCAGATTCTCGGTTTCCATACACAAAAAACCGTACCAAGGCTTAGCGTTGTGTACGGTTTTAGATCCCGAACCAAATGGGGCCAGTTCTGCCATGAAATTCACAAATCTATGCGTGCAGGGAAGAGTGTGCGAGAGAGAACACACATGCACCTCTGCTTGTGTATTTATGAGTGTGTGTGTATCTGTCACTGTCTTCCCTTCCACACACAAATCTCATGATACAGCAAAATTTGGAGGGGCCTTTTGGAATTTATTTAAGAAATACCCAATGCGTGGGACTTCCCAGGCGGTACAGTGATTAAGACTCCACACTTCCAATGCAGGGGACCACAGGATCGATCCCTGATCGGGGAACTAAGATCCCAGATGCTGCACAGCACGGCCAAAAAAAAAGAAGGCGTTAGTTCTAACAGCCACTTCACAGCATAATTCTCCATTTTCAAATGAAATATTTAGCCTTCATGCCAACTGTGAGAGATTGCTTTACATTAAAAAAAAAATGCTCTGGAAATAAATCTTTAGAGAAAGGACTGAATGATTTAAGTCACTTTGCACATCACAAAATGCTTCTGTAATGATTTTGGAGGCCAAGTTTCAGCTAAGTGAGAAATAAGATGCAGACTATGTGTGATGCAGGCCTGCGCTGATCAACGGGACATGTGCAGGAAACAACTGAATCCACCATGCCCAGAAACCCCGCCCTCTAAGTGTTTATTTTCAGGAGACCTCTCAAGAACACTCCCCTTCTCCCCCAGTGGACTGCTTGGTGCTTGAGCTGAAAGGCCCTGGTTTCTTGAGAAAGGCTGGTGGTGATTTCAGGAGTTGATAGAATGCCTTTTCCCCAAGGAGGATGCTGTGCCTTCTGCCCTGATGAAGGGAAGGCTCTCACATCGGCACCTTCACTTCTAAGAAAGCGGGGGCCTTCCTGACACTGGACAGTGCAGGGCCTCCTCACTGGTTCACCACATCCCTGCGCCATGTGAAACGATGCTTGCGAATACAGTGCTGGGTCCCGGCCCCCTCATCAGGCAGGGCTGCCTCTCATGAGAGCTGGGAACAGAGAGGAGGAAGGGACAGGCTTTAGCGCAGGAAGTCCTGCCTTTGGGTTCTACCAACCAGCTGCCTGTGTGGCTTTGGGCAAGTCACCAAGCCTCAGTTTACTCATCTATAAAATGGGTGAACAGGCCCTACTCATCTCCAGAGTGGTCTAAAGGGTCAGAGGTGGTAGACGAGAATCAAGGCACTTTGCAAACATAAGCTAGAGGATGCCACGTGCTGGAGGGGAGCACCACTGTCCACATGGATGGCTGGGCCTCTTCGAGCAACCCCAGACGTTCTAGAAACCAAATGCTTAGGATCCTCCATCCTCTCACCAAATCACAACTGATTCCTGAACCGTGGGTGTCCTCTCCTAGAGGAGTCATGAGGGTGCTCGAGGTCAACGTGAGACCCGCGCTGACGTCTCAGAGGATGCCCAGCGGGGGGCGCCGCACTCACCCGCTATCCTCTGCATCTTCATGCGTCTCGCCTGGATGCGGCCCTTGGCCAGGCGCTGCTTGGCGATGATGCAGCGGATGTGGTCCGAGAAGATGAAGGTGGCTTGTAGGATGGGGAAGGGCTTGGAGTGGGGGCTGGACGCAGGCTTGTGGATGGTGATATTCAGGGCGCGGCTGTCGTCCTCTACGCCGGTCACCTGCATGTCCTGTGGCGGGGAGGGGGCCAAAGAAAGGATGTCCGTTAGGTTCAGTTAGCAAGGTCGTTCCGTTAGGAAGGTCACTGCTTGGAGGCGGTGGACCCATGTCTCCTCTAGAACAAGAGCCCTCAGACTGAACTTTGCTTTTGCTCTGAAGGAGACCATCAGTTCCCCAAGTGCAAGAGTGTTGAGGATGGGCACAAACCAGACCAGGCCTGGCAGGAAACAACAGGGTGGGAAGCACAGACAGTTCAAGTGGTTGATGCTGGCTGTGGTGGCTGGTCTTGTCCCCAGAAAGACTGGAGTCAGCTGGTGAACACACAGGACACCAGTGGCCTGTGGGATCATAGTGCTTGACTAGGGATTAAACCCGCACTCTCTTGCATTGGAAGGCAGATTCTTAACCACTAGAACACCCAGGAAGTCCCAAAGCCTAACAATTCTTGCTTATGAGAAACCAGAGATAACAAACCCAAGGTCCTAGTTCTTTCTGGCATGATTTCACCTACTATCAATTCCTTTCCTACTTCTCTTAAGAAAGTGAAAGTCGCTCAGTTGTGTCCAACTCTTTGGGACCCCACGGATTATACAGTCCATGGAATTCTCCAGGCCAGAATACTGGAGTGGGTAGCCTTTCCCTTCTCCAGGGGATCTTCCCAACCCAGGGATCAAACTCAGGTCTCCCGCATTGCAGGTGGATTCTTTACCATATGAGCCACAAGTGAAGTCCAAGAATACCCGAATGGGTAGTCTATCACTTCCCCAGAAGGTCTTCTCGACCAGGAATTGAACCGGGGTCTCCTGCATTGCAGGCAGATCCTTTACAAACTGAGCTACCAGGGAGGCCCTCTCTCTTAAGAAAAAGGCATCATTAGCTCCTATTTGTATGTCTCTGACGAATTCCTGGTCCCTAAAGGAAAAAGCTAACTCTGAGAAAGAGACATTTAAAGAAAGTTGCCCTTGAAAGGTAGAGAAGGACTCACGTAGACCAAGTATTAGGACAAATGCGATCCAAAGCCTCAGAATGGATTCTGTGCAAAGAATTTGCTTCCCACTGAGGTTGGAGATAAAAAGCAGAGGATAGGAGACAGGCATGAAAGTCAAAGGCTAGAGGAGGGGGCAGAAATGTTGAAAAGGCTCATGAAACAAGACAGAGACTGTTCACAGGCATTCCATCTGGCACGGAATGTTGCAGTGGGGATTAGATGAGATATCACGCTTTTAAAATGGAGAGAGAGGCTGGCATGTGGTAACAGCCTGACAAATAGATGCTCCTGGAAGACGACCAAAAGAAACGGTTTATGTGGCTTTCATTGTCTGATGGACGACACGTATTAATCCTTTGAGGGAGAAAAACACTTTCCTGACACTAAATTCTAAAGGAAATTGATTATAAGCCTAGATAAATAAGAAGAAGCACTAAGTTACTTAATGGACAGTCTCTGACGTGGAAGTCTTTTTTTAAATGCGAGCTTCTTCAGATAGTTGCTGTGAACATCAACCTTCTGTAAAAGACATTTTTTAAATGGAAAGATCTTGAAAAAGAGGAGGCTGGGAAATGGTTGCAACAGCATCTTCAAACCCATGGGTGGTCCTCTCGGGGAGGAGGGGTCACACTGGAGATGGATGTGGGTTGGCCCTGGCAAGGCCTTGCCAGCAACCAGGACTGCCCAACAAGGAAATAGGCCCGGTGCAGGGCAAGTAAGGCCCAAGGGGTCTGGTGGGGGCGTGGGGTTGGAAGGCTGTTTTCAACTCGCCTGGCTCTATGCTTCATTCAATCAACCAGCCGGCATTAGTCACCCATCATCAGACAAACACTAAGAAAACCCAAGCACCAGCTTGGCGTTTGGCAATTTAAGAGCCCAGGCTTGATGGAGAGGCAGAGGACACAGGAACTTCCATAAATCACCAGTGGCAACAATCATTCTAGAGAGGAAATGGGCCCAGCCCAACTTCTTGGTATCTGCCCTAGGGAAACCCTGGCCCAAGTGTACAAGGAAGTCGGGACAATTTTGTTCACAGCAGCACCGTATGTAAAGGTAGAAAGCTGGGAACAACCACAGGGCACTGACTACCTCCGCCTTGGGATGTGGGAAGGCAGCAGTTACAAGAATACCAGAAAGTCTCCATAGACCGACACAGTCAGGTCTCCAAAACATTCACTGAATGAAAAAAAGCAAAGTTTAGAATACATGCAACGTGAGAGAATAAAACATATACACAGACACACCCTCTTTCGAGTATCTGTGTACAATTTTTAAAAACAGTACATGCATGCTAAATTGCGTCAGTCATATCCGACTCTCTTGTGACCCTATGGACAGTAGCCCACCAGGCTCCTCTGTCTATGGGATTCTCCAGGCAGGAATACTGGAGTGGGTTGCCGTTTCCTACTCCAGGGGATCTTCCTGACCTGTGTCTCCTGTGTTGGCAGGCGGGTTCTTTACCACTGGGCCACCTGGGAAGGCCATTCATACATGCAGTTGGCAAAGCACCATATCTGATAACAGAGGAGGGGCGTCAGAATGGGTTTTGGTTAAAGAGAACTTGGCCCTTATCTGTGAGGTGTTCTAACTGCTGTCAGGGGTGATCTGTTCACGAAACCCTTATGTCATTAGCACTTGACTGTAAACATGACACTTTGGTGGGTGTTTGTACAGCCAGTGGAGAAGAGCTTTCGGGCTTCTCAGCTATCATACCTGCAGAAGGCCTGCGAACTTGACCACTCCCCAGCCCAGCCTGGACACGTCGGGCTCCACCAAACTCATCTGGTAAATATCGACAGCCAGGAACCGCTGGAGCATGCCGCCATCCTTGGTGACCACTGTGCACGCGATCAGGTCGCTGTTGTCTGGGAGGAGGGGGACAGAGAGCGGGGTGAGGCGCAGTCCGCCGCCAGTCTGAGCGACACATTTGGGCTGGTGTGTGTTCTGCCGGGCAGTGTAGCTCGGCGCCTGAGCCCAGCCTGGCAGTCACACACACTGGGCTCTGAGTCCTTCCTCTGAGTCATGCTGGGCAAACTTCTATACCTCTCTGGGCTTCAGATTCCTCATCCGAAAAATGGGGATCATGCCCAACCCACTCAAAGCACTGTTTGTGAGGACCAGCTTGTATAAAATACATAAAGCACCAGTGCAGTCACAACGAATGAGTTCTGTTTTGAGAGCACGTTCATAAGTCCAATTTGTTTGTAAGTCCTACAAAGTTAGCCTAGGTACCCGACTAACATGGTTGGCTACATAGTATTGTACCCTACTAGGTTTATAATACTTTTCACACAAATAATACACAAAAAACAAACACCAAAGATTAAGAAGACATTTTTAATCTTACAGTACAGCACTTTAAAAATTAATCATATCAAATACATCCCCGCTGCCTTTACACTGGCTTCTGAACATGCTGGGCTCAACATAAAGACACTCTACTACTGCACTCTATACAGTCCTGTACACTAAAGCACACCAAAGCGCAGCCATGTGTGGAGGATGCACTCGACTGTCAGTGTACGCCAGAGACGCAAACTAACTTACGCGATGGGACATATGAACGCACGTTTGCATCTCTCAAAGTTGGCAACTTGAAGGTTCATGTGTAGGAGACGTACTATACAATACTGGCTGTGAATTAGGCACTGCAACTGCAGCTAAAAAAACACCCAACAAACCCAGAATCCCAGTAACATTTCAGTGCTTCCCTGCAAGTGTCGGCGGTTTACCCCTGTGACTGTGTTTACCCAGATTAAGTAAAGACAGGAAAGGAACAGCCCCCCGCTTGGTTATAGAATCACCAAGACTTCAGCTGGGTGTCTGACAACTTAGAGCCTAGCTCTACAGGAGACGGTGTGTGATTTGGGGCAAGGAACTTGGCCCCTCTAAAGCATGGTTTCCCATCTGTAAAATGGGAATAATGTCCCTGATCTGGAGATGTTGATTCCTTAAAATGAGAACAGGTAGGGAAAGCATTTAGCAGGGTTTCCTCAGCTCATGCTTGGTCCCTTTTCTTAGCTGGAAGTTATTCCCACATTTGATGTCTAATTTCGTGCCTGTCCTTCATGGCTTTGAACTCACCAGAGCAACATAGGGCCATTAAATCTATGGCCTACTCTGAGTTCCCTCCAGTGAAATCCTCTGTAATATGTTTTAAAAGAAATAGCTGAACCAGGAAACAACCTAAATACCCTCAAAGCGGGGAACCACGTGAGTATGATTTTTTTCCCATCATATGGAAAATTACATACTCATTTAAAAGTTATGTTTAACCAAAGTGTGAACTGTGGTTACTTAGGAGGAGGGAAGTGAGAATTGGGGGTGGGTGGGACTGTGTGTTTGTGTGTGTGTGTGTGTGTGTGTGTGTGTTATCAACAGGAGAACTTTAATTTTTGCCCTCTGTATCACTGATTTGCTTGAAATTATTTTAAAGTGAGAAGGTATTCAACACACACTTTTGAAATACACATTAAAGGCCCAAGTAAAAAATCCTATTTACCAATAATTGCAACGGCACCGGAAAGTCATTACATGTTTAAATGAAGGGAAGGGAAGGGAAGGGAAGTCGCTCAGTCGTGTCCGACTCTTTGCGACCCCGTGGACCGTAGCCTACCAGGCTCCTCCATCCATGGGATTCTCCAGGCAAGAATACTGGAGTGGTTTGCCATTTCCTTCTCCAGAGGATCTTCCCGACCCAGGGATCGAACCCAGGTCTCCCGCATTGGAGGCAGACGCTTTAACCTCTGAGCCACCAGAGAAGTCCTTGTTTAAATGAACAAGATGATAAAAACTTTGTAATTTTGGTATGTTAAAAGATAGTATTCCTACAAAGAAACGCAAGCTTGGAGAAATATACTAAAACATTAAAAGACATCTCTGATTAGAAGAATGGTGGGTGAATTTTTTTCTTTTCCCTTAAACAGCTTTATGGAGGGATAATTTATATACCATAAAACTCACCCGTGTTAAGTGTACAGTTCGAGTTTTGGTAAATTTAGAGCTGCGCCCTGTGACACTCCAGTGGTAGAACACTGTCGCACCCCACTACGTTCTATAACCTAATATTTGGCTTCACTTTATTGGTAGTGGGCAGTGGGGGAAAAGTAACACAGATAGTAACAATCCTGGCCCCAAACACAGGAATTTGCCAAGGTTTTGCCTCCCTCATTTTTGCTCTTCATTTAGACCTAAGGAATGACAGGCACATTTCTCCTCTGCCCTCTTTGCTTCCCCTCGCTCCTCCGCCTCCCTGCCCTCACCTCCCACACTACCTCTGCTTAACGCTCTGAGCACACAGTCTGAGATCCTGGCTTCCTGGGATGTCTTCCGGTCCAGCAGCCGTGACAGGCCTTGTGATTCTGTCTTTTCTCCCCAGCATGTGACCACCTGGCATGGCCAGAAACCCCATGGCCAACACTAGCACCAGACAGGCTCAACTCTCTGGATTGCATATTCTCATTCTCGAGGGCAAGGCGCTTCCTCCCTTTCCCAGGAGTCTAGCCAAGTATTTAACAAGAGTTCTAAAAATGACTTTATGCAGAATTTCTAGTTCCATGCAGAAGACATCTAGTCTTCTGTATCCTCAGAAATGGAAGTCCTCTCACTCTTTCTCGCAAACATTTTCTATGCAGTGCATGGAGTTTGGCTTCCCAGGTGGTACAGTGGTAAAGAACCCGCCTGCCAATGCAGGAGGCACAAGAGACCCAGGTTCGATTCCTGGGTCAGGAAGATCCCTTGGAGGAGGAAATGTCAACCCACTTCGGCACTCTTGCCTGAAAAAAAATCCACGGACAGAGGAGCCCCGACGGCTACAGCTGGCAAAGAACTAGACACGACTGAGCATGCGCGCGCGCACACACACACACACACACGCACACACACACACACACACACACACACACACACACACACACACACACACACACACACACACACACACACACACACACACACACACACACACACACACACACACACACGTCGAGTTTACTTTCTTAACTCAATACTTACATCACGTTCCCCAGTTAGCATCTTTTACTTTTTAGAAAGAAAAACTAAGCTCATAAAGGGTGCTTTCTCCTTTCTCTTTTCCTTTCTCTTTCTTTCCTTTCCCCTTCCCCCTAAACAGGACAACCGGCTCTTCTTCCCCTATGTTCACAAAAGAGGTTCATCTGCGGGTGAGCCCGGAAAGCAGGCACAGGCAACATCTTGGTGTCAGCGGGGTTTGTCGGCAGGCAACCCCCTCATAAAGCCCAGGGGCCTTTAGGGGCTTCAGGGGGGAAGGAAAGACCTACCACCTCTGCCACAAAGAACTGAAAAGGAAGGACAAAACCCCAAAGCGGAACAACTTTCAGAAATGCAGTTGAGACATCAAAGCCCCGTGAGAGATTTCGTAAGAAAATTAAAGGCAACTGTCACCAGCGAGACGGCTCTGAGAGGGAGGGAGCCCCTGGCTTTTCAGAAGCTGTGGGGGCAGTTAAAGAGAAATTAAGCGGCTTCTGCGGACTGAACAGGAGGCACCAGGGCATCCTTTGGGGGAGATCAAGAGAGTCTGGTCAGGGTGACCTTTGTGGGCCTCCGGGGTGGTGTCTCAGGAGATGCTTGGAGCACCTTGCCTCTCCCCTGGGCTGCTTCACACGCTGTGGGCATTCCCGTCAGAGAAGGACTCTGAAGAGGGCTGCGGGAGGGAGCTCCACCCTACCCTCGCTCTAGGTCCTTCGCCTGCTGCCTGCAGGCGGGCCCCTGCAGATTTCACTCTGAGCCGGGGGGAGCGGTGCCAGGTACCGAGGTGCCGGGAGAGAGGGGCGTGGGCTCCTGGGGAGGACCCCAGCAGCAGGCAGCTCTGTCGGGGGGGGCGTGGTGGCCTTCCGAACCTCCCTGCCTGCCTCTCAGGGCTGGCTTGCCGTCAGGCGACGCCAGTGCAGGTGACAGGCCGTCCCTACGTTGTGTGCGGGCACGTGTGCTCAGTCGTGTCCGACTCTTCTGCGACCCCGTGGACTGTAGCCCGCCAGGCTCCTCTGTCCATGGGATTTCCCAGGCATGAATACTGGAGTGGGGTGCCATTTCCTTCTCCAGGGGATCTTCCCAACCCAGGGATTGAACCTGTGTCTTTTGCATTGGCAGGCAGGTTCTTTACATCTCTCAGCCCAGCTGGTCTCCAGCACCCTCCCACCAATTTCATTCCAAAGGGGTAGTGCCAAGGAATCTATTTCTTTAGATCTACAGACATTTATCAGAAAACACAGACTATCCATGTGATCTTTGGAGCAGGAAAGGATTTCTCTAAACATGAAGAATCAATACATACAAATAAATAAGATTAAGACTGATAAACTGACTACCTCAGAATTAAAATTTAGCTCATGGCTAATGAACAACTTTATAACCAGACTGGGGAAACATTTTCAACATATCTCTTTAAGAGGCAAAAGATGAATAAAACCAAAAATATGAAGAACTCCACAGGCCATTCATGGACAAGAGAATGAATACACACACACACACACACACACACACACACACACACACACAAATGCTAGCCTTCCTGCTAAACCAGGAAACAAATGAAAACAGGATCCCACCTACTGGCAAAAATAAAAGTGTTAAGATAACATCAGGTATTGGTGAGGCTGTAGAAAAACTGATATTCTCAAACACTGCTGGTAGAATAAATTAACATAGTCATTTGGAAGGGCAAACCAGCATTATTTATTAAAACTGAAAGTTTTAAACTGTATGACCCTGCAATGGGTACGTTCCCAGGAAAACACCCACATGGGCTGAGAGACAGGAATAAGGATGTTGATGGTGAGATTTGGGTCTATAATGACCGAGATATCCAGTGAGAAAGGAGAGTTAAAAAAAAATATATATATATATGGCAAGGACAAGGAATGAATGAGATCTCTGGATGTTTCAACAAGGTTCAGTCTCAAAAACTAAGTGGAAAAAGTTGCAGCATGACACAGGCTGTGTGACACAATTTGTGTAAAGTCAAACCACACAAGACGATCCTGTGTATTTTCTACAAACTCAAGCAGGTGTATGTAAAAGAAAAACTTAAGAAAATGCCTGGCAGGGTGCGGAGTGATTACCTCTTTGGAAGAGAGGTGGTGGGACTGAGGGTAACAGTCAAGGCTGTCTTAGTTCATACGGAGTGTTCTGAGTTTTTCAAAGAGGTAAGTTGTTTGTGTGGGCTTCCCTGGTGGTTCAGTGGTTAAAAAAAAAAAAAAAATCTGCCTGCCAAGGCAGAAGACATGGGTTCAATCCCTGGGTCGGGAAGATTCCCTGGCGAAGGAAATAGCAACCCACTCAGTATTTCTGCCTGGGAAATCCCACGGACAGAGGAGCCTGGAGGGCTGCAGTCCATGGGGTCACAAAAGAGTCAGACACAACTTAGCGTGACTAAATAACAACATCATATTGTTTGTGTGCTTAAGTGAGAGGAAAAGTGACTCTCTTTCCACACTGCTACACAGAGGGCCTCAGGTCCTCCTGGGGCCCAGCAGGGTTGGGAAGCAGCCCCAGGCCCAGATGTTGGCCGGCGGCACACTGCCTCCCTGCCACCCCCTCACACCCTCTGATCCCAAAGTGTGGTGACGGTCACTGAGCTCTGGGGGATGGCAAGAGACCACCAGTGCCTCTTGGTGCACAGGCGTGCACGTTTCCAAACTGGCCAGACGTGTGAGCCGAAGAAGCTCTGGTGTCCAGTTCAACAAACATGTGGGTGTTAGATCCTGCATTAGGGAACCAGACCGTGAAGAATGAGGCTTGGCGCTGCCTCAAGGGCTTGGGGGACTGACAGGGAGGCTAGGGCTCTTGACCACAAACCATCATGCAGACCAAGTCTCCATCTGGGGAGGGACAGAGCCCTGAGGGCAGAGCGGGTGGAATGACGGTTGTCTCCATCGCACCCCAGGACCAAGAAGGAACCTCCCTCCAGGGAGAAGTGACAAGTTCCTCCCACCCTTAGATCCTGTCTTTTGGTTCATTGATTTCTAATCAGGTGGGGAGGGGAAGATTTGCCATTTTATTTCAAAACATTAAGTGGGACTTCCCTGGGAGTCCTGTGGTAAAGACTCCATGCTCCCGCTGCAGGGGGCACAGATGTGATCCCTGGTTGGGGAACTAAGAGCTTGCGTGCCTCACAGTGTAGCCAAAATATAAAGAAAATAAAAATTTGAAAATAATAAAATAAACATATAAACTGCTACCGTTTAAAAAAATATTAACCTTATCAATCTCTTTGAAGAGATAACACATTCACATGTTCCCATTTTAAAAGGTATGGAATTTTTTTAGAGTCAATGGTAAATCTCCCCAGTCCTCTTCCCCAGAGACAACTACTTGATTTCTTATTACCCATCCACTATGAATTTCCAGGGCTTCCCTGGTAGCTTAGTTGGTAAAGAATCCACCTGCAATACAGGAGACCCAGGTTCAAGCCCTGGGCCAGGAAGATCCTCTGAAGAAGGAAATGGCAACCCACTCCAGTAGCTTTGCCTGGAGAATCTCATGGACAGAGGAGCCTGGCAGGCTACAGTGCATGGGATCACAAAGAGTTGGACACAAGCTATTGATTAAACTACCACCATGAATTTCCAAGAGCACACGCAGCTACAGCCCCTCCCTCGCTGCCTAGTCCTTAACATATGCTACACAACCCTTTGTGCTTCTTCCACTGAAGCCCGAATCTCGGTGATACGTCAGCACCCACCCAGGGGTGCTCCTCACTGTTTTATAGTTGCCTCCTCTCCCACTGCAGTGCATGCTCAGTCGTGTCTGACTCTTCGTGACCCCATGGACTGTAGCCCACCAGGCCCCTCTGTCCATGGGATTTCCCAGGCAAGAATATGGGAGTGGGTTGCCATTTCCTCCTCCAGGGGATTTTCCTGACCCAGGGATCAAACCCATGTCTCTTGCCTTGGCAAGCAGATTCCTTACCACGGAGTCACCAGGGAAGCCTCCTCTCACAGTAGATGTGACTCTAAATGATTTAACAGCTCCCAGCTGATGGCCATTCAGGTTGTTTATTAGTTTTTGCTACAACAGACAAAGAAACAACCTTACTCATGTACATATGTGAGAGTAAACCTACAGCAGCAAAGTAGAACTTGTGCTAAACTTTTCTCTCGAAAGCACTCATGCTTTACTAAAATAAACATATTTTAAAAGGAAACTTGTGTCATGACCATGAATGGAAAACCAAAATTACAACATATAAGGTGACTGTGAAAATAGATTTAAAAGAGCTTTCTTAATTAAACTATAGCCAAAAGCCTGCTCTTTTGATTAAAAGGGTTATTAGCAGTTAGAGAAGTTCTAAGGCAACCCAGTAGCAATCTCAGACCTTCACCTTGTTGTGACAGAAAGGACCTGAGGGGTACCGAAATGTATTTTCGTGTAGACTGCATTTTCCAGAGATGGCCACAGAAATACGTGCTTGAGGGACTTCCCTGGCAGTCCACTGCAGGAGACAAAGGTTCAATCCCTGGTCGGGGAACTGAGATCCCGTGTGCCATGGGGCAACTAAGCCCGTTCACCACAACTGGAGAAAACCTGCACACAATTGAAGACGAAAAAACAAAACAAAACAACCCTCCCCCCTCCCCACATGCTCTGCTTCCAGTGTGACCTTGACCCTCCTCCCATCAGGTGGTGGTGTCTATGTCCTTTCTCCTTGAACCTGGGCGGTGGGGGCCATCCTCTGTGATGATTTAGACCAACAGAGTACAGTGGAGGTGATCTCGTATGATTTCCGAGGCCAGGTCACAAAAACACTCTTGGAATGTGTCCACCACGCTGTGAGGAAGCCCAAGATGTCACAGAGACAAGACTGAGAAAAGCCAAGGCCCTGGGACCACAGCCCCCAGCTCACCCTCTAGTCTCCAGAGGGTGCCATGTGGAGCAGAGACGAGCTCTTCCCACTGAGCTCGGGGCAAATTATAGATCTGTGAGCGAAATGAATGACTTAAAAAAAAACAAAAAACATTTGTAGCTGTTTAAAAAGCCACTATATTTTAGGGTGGTTTGTTACTCAGCACTAGAGAATTGCAACTGTGATTTATTGTAATTTAGTGCTGTATCCCAGAGAAGGCAATGGCATCCCACTCCAGTACTCTTGCCTGGAAAATCCCATGGACGGAGGAGCCTGGTATGCTTTAGTCCATGGGCTCGCGAAGAGTCAGACACGACTGAGCGACTTCACTTTCACTTTTCACTTAAATGTATTGGAGAAGGAAATGGCAACCCACTCCAGTGTTCTTGCCTGGAGAATCCCAGGGACAGAGGAGCCCGGTAGGCCGCCATCTCTGGGGTCTCACAGAGTCGGACACGACTGAAGCGACTTAGCAGCAGCAGTGCTGTATCCAGTCACATTTAAAATTCTAACATTTTTTCAGCACCACCAAGGGGCTGCATACCACATCATGGAAGACCAGCCTGGAAAAACAGCCTGGGGCTGATGATCTGGGATGCACAGAAGGTCCTGCAGTGTTTAGCAGGATAGAGAGGAGAGGAATGCAGCCATTTTCCAACAGAATTTTAAGATGCTGAGAAAGAAGAAGAGGAGTGGACAAGTCATGAAAGAGCCACCTTGCCAGGGAGTGTAGAATGAGGGCAACTCATCTGGGTGAAAACAACTTGGGTTGTGGAGCCATAGCGAGCTGGTTTTAAATCCCAGCTCTACCACTAAAAGCTGTGTGATCCTGGACAAGCCACCTCCCTCTCTGCATCTCACATTACTTATAAGCCCGCAGGACCACCGGGGGATCTGAGAGAGGCCTGGGGCCATGCCCAGGCGGTCTCCGTCAGAGGTGGCTGTTGCCTGGAAGTGCCCTGACTTTTTGGAGCCCTGACTCACCAGTCAGAACCCTCTTGCCTGAAGTAGAGTGATGCTTGCTGGAGGCAGGCTCTAGACTAAGTAAGCCATGCTCTTCAGAGGGAGAAAATGAATCATGGATTTTGGTTGCTTCTCAGAACTCTTGTGGGGTGATGGGCCCACACATCCAGTCACTCTCTAGCACATCTACCCACCTTAGCCCACTGCTGCACCTCAAGGCCTGCCAGCCCCCAGGGGTCCTGAGGCCCGCTTCCTAGACTGGATGGAAGCCCCAAGAAGGCAGGGCCTGACCTGTCCCACTCCCTGCTGAAACCCCAGGAGAGGGGCTGGGCAGTGGCAGGCACTGAAGAAGTACTTGTCCCCTGGACAGAAGGATGCTAGCGTCTTCTGGTCCTCCCGTATTGAAGGCTCTCCTTTCAGCCTCTGGACTGAAGCCTTTCTCCAGGGCTCCCTCTGACAGGCTATAGCTCATTACTGAGCAATAAATGGGGCTGATTGACTCTTGCTGTATTTAAATGATCCCTTCATAAAAACATACGGATGCCAATGCTGTAATTTAATTCTTGGCTTGGTGGCTCCAAATACATTTAGAATCGAGGTCTTTATCCTTACGGCAGGATTTCCAGGCCAGCCTGAATTCCAGTGCTTTGAAATCCAACACCCTGGGCTTTAGGGCCAATTCTGGGAGCACCACCACAGCTGGAGTTGAGATTACCAACTCTGTAAACACTATCAAGTCTTCCAGGCACCTGCTGTTAGTCAGAGGTCAGGAAGGATTGAGGACAAGATACAGATTCCTTGAGGAAGGCAGCCTCACCCCAGGATTCCAAGATAACATGCCCACAGGGAAGCATTCGCGCTGATAGGAGACTAGGATTTCCTCTGTGAGCCAAAAACCGTCTGAGTCCTTTTGCAAGGAATGTCTGGTCCTGGCCTCTCAACAGATCCCAGAGCCCACTGGGTTTCTCTTCCAGACCTGAAGGCGTTCCAGGAATGAGTAAGGAAGAAGCTGCGGGGGCCCAAGGGCCCTTGCTGAGGGAGCTAAGACGATGGGATGGCTGGCTTCCTTGGGGGGTTGGTGGTGGCGTCGAGTGGGGACGTGCGGCCATCTGGGGCTGTGGTCCTCTAGAACCATGAGCTGAAAGACTGTCAGGGCCATGTCTTTGGACAGTGGCCCCCCCCTTCCCGGCTGCTGACCGGTGCTTCTCTGGGCCAGGCACTGAGCTCCCCACTTGACAAGTTCCTGGGATCCTACGGGGGAAGAGCGGTTCACTGATTCTCAAGGACACACAATTGCAGGGTGTCAAGTAACATCCTCGAAGACACATGACTGACTGATGAGCTATGAGGACAGAGTGAACGTGTGGCCTCCACAGCATCCTGAACAAGCTGACTGGGAGCTGGGGTTCTAGTCTTTAGGATGAGGCTGCAGAGAGGAGTGATCCTCGTTTCCTTCAGAAGAAGGGGCACCCCCGATCCGGGCTGGCTCTCAAGGATGGAAGATGCTGGCTAGGTCCTGCAGGGGGACAGTCAGAGGACCCGAGCTCTCAGTAGGCAGATCCCAGGGGTTTGATCCCATGGTCAAGTTGAAAAGCCTGCTGCGTGCTGCTGGGCAAGGTCCCCCTTCACTGGCACTTGGCGGCCCCTTCCAGCAGCGACCTGGGACCTCTTTCAGGCCCACTGGGTATCCGCCACCCCAGGGCTCCGGTCCGGTGCAGAGGGATACTGTAGGAGTGGGACGGGTTGAGCCCCTGCCCTCATGAAGCCTTCAGACAAGTGGGCAGATGGCAGCCTTGCGAGACCAAGAAGATACCCGGCGGCCCTGAAGACAGCTTTGACAGCGACCCCAGGGAAAACCAGTCTGGCGTGGCCCTCTGATGACAGGATGGAGCTGAGGGCAGAGGCCTTAACTGACCAGTAATGCAGGGCTGGGAAGCAAGTGATGAATCATCAGGCTCCAGTTGGCTCTCTGGGGGGTATTGTGGGGGGAGAGGCTGGCGCAGGCAGTACAAGGCCATCAATCAGAAGAAGCCCGTTGGGAAAGTGTGATCCATCTCCCAGATGTCACCACTCCATCAATGTCCACTACAAAACTGAAAATGATCGCCCATTCTGGGGCATCAGAGACACACATACGTTTCCGTGGGAGCTACTCTGAGTGCCAAGGAAAGGAAGTCCCGTGCTGATTAGAACGGAACCCAGCAGAGCTGGGGCCACAGGGACTGGTGACTCGACAGACCCATCAAAGGAGAACGGTCCTGTCCGGGTGACCCCTGCACCTTCTTGAGCCTGGTGAACACCGAGCGGAGACTCCACGCACCGCCCACGGCGTTCCAAAGTCAAAACGAGAAAGAGATGCGACAGTTGCCACTGAGGGTGTGGATCAGCACACTCAATTAGGTTGGCTGCTTCTCCTGACAGTCAAATCAATCCTTTGAAGAAAATTAAGTAACCATTCCTCCATCAACCCAGCAACAGCTTATGGGTTATTTGCTGCAAGTAGCAATCAATTACTTCATCGTCTTTGAAACTCCCTGAAGCCCTCCTTCCCAGCACGGCATGGGGCAGCTGTAAAGCGTGATATTTCCTGGATGGAGAGCATGACTTGGCAATTTCTACTCCCAGACATGCGACTCTGGTCCTTCCAAGAATGAAGGGGAAGGGATACTGGGATTCCTCGAATTTGCAAGGAATTAGGAATAATTTAGGCAAGTCGCTCAGTTGTGCCCGACTATTTGTGATGGCATGGACTGCAGCCCACCAGGCTCTTCTGTCCATGGAATTTTTCAGGCAAGAATACTGGAATGGGTTGCCATTTCCTCCTCCAGGGGATCTTCCCAACTGAAGCATCGAACCCAAGTCTCCCGCATTGAGGGCCGATTCTTTACTGTTTGAACCACAAGGGAAGTTTGAATTTGGAATGGGGCGTAGCAATTAGGCATGCAGGTCTTAGGACACATGCTTAGATCCAAACACCCAGGGAACCTGTGATCTAGTGCTTGGCTCCAACGTTTCATCCATGATCACCGGGGCTACCCCCAAACCCACACCGATGACCCGGCCTTCGGCTTCCTCCCCTAGAGTTCCAAGAGGCAGGTGTCTGCAACACTGTGGAGAAAACTCCCATGGCCCCCAGCTCTGCTCCCCACCCATAACCACAGCTCAAAAGGCAAGGGTGACTGCAGGGAACAGTCACCAGCCGGGCCATCTGGGGTTGAGACGTGGCCCCTCCACTTTCTGGCTGTGTTGGCTCTGCTGGTGACTTCGCTGTGGTCGCCTCATCTGTAGGCCAGGGTAATAAGAGAGCTGGATTGCTCTGCTTTTTTTTAGCCTTTTTATACAGTTCATGGGGGTTCTCATGGCAAGAATACTGGAGTGGTTTGCCAAGGAGAAGAGGGCGACAGAGGATGAGATGGTTGGATGGCATCACCAAGTCAATGGACATGAACTTGGGCAAACTCCAGGAGATGGTGAAAGACAAGAAAGCCTGGCGTGCTGCAGTCCATGGAGTCTCAAAGAGTCAGAAATGACTTGGCAACTGAACAACTGAACAACTGCTCTACTTCATGATATGTATGTGGATGTTTCTAGGAAGAAGTGTACTGCTGTCAGCAGTTGACTTTGAAGAAAGAAAAAGAAAGAAAATTTGGGCTGATGGCTGGATAGAATAGATGTGATAAAAGAAGTACAGTTGATCTTCGAACAACAAGGGGGTCAGGTGTGCTGACCTCTTGTGCAGTTGAAAATCCACTTACTGCTCTTTCTGCCTCTGAAACAAAGTGATAAATGACATCCAAGGGCAGGAAGCTGAATGTTCTGGATAGGATCAGGACTTAAACCCTAGTTCCTTTGATTTCACATACTGTGATCTCTAACCCAACACAAACTTGTCCCCACACTTAATGCAGAAATCTGTAAAATGAAAACATATGTACTATATGTATTGAATAAAATCCAAGCATAAGTGGACACACAGCAGTTTACAGGTACATATTTAGAAGCAGAATGTGGATGGTGGATAGAGAGAAGGGTGTTCCTTAAACAACTGTCACCTTGGTTGCATGCTTGAAATTTTTCAAAAGAAAATATTGAAGGAAAAACTGACCTTCTAGGGTTGTCGTAAAAGGCATACAAGCACATGGCAGTTGAGGATAACACACTCAGGCTGGGCAAAGGTTATTATTAATTCTTGCTCTGAAGGGCTTCCCCGGTGGCTCAACAGGAAAAGAATCCACCTGCAACGTAGGAGACTCAGGAGATGCAGGTTCAATCCCTGGGTTGGGAAGATCCCCTGGAGGAGGAAAATGCAACCCATGCCAGTATTCTTGCAAGGAAAATCCCATGGACAGAGCAGCCTGGTGGCCTACAGTCCATGGGGTCACAAAGAGTCGGACACGGCTGAGTGACACAGCCTAAGCCTAAGCTGTGAAATTCTATTTGGTTCCTGAGTTTGAATAGCAGGAATGATTTTAGTAGTTTGTTTATTTTATTTGGCTGTATCAGGTCTTAGGTGAGGCATTCAGGATCTTGTTCCCTGACCAGGGACTGAACCTGGGCCTCCAGCGTTGGCAGCATGAAGTCTTAACCACTGGATCACCAGGGAAGTCCCTGAAGAGCAGAAATGTAATAGGAAGAGTTTGGGCATGAGGGGTACCTGCAGTGCTCTTTGTAGCATTTCTTTCTAAAACTTCATTTTTGGCTGTGCTGGGTCTTTGTTGTTGCGCACAGGCTTTCTCTAGAGGCGGCAAGTGGAGGCTACTCTCGAGTTGCAGGGCACAGGCTTCTCTGGTTGAGGCTCCCAGGCTCTAGAGCATGGGCTCAATAGTTGTGGCTCATGGGCTTAGTTGCTCCGTGGTATGTGGGATCTTCCCAGATCAGGGATTGAACCCATGTCTCTTGCATTAGCAGGGGGATTCTTTACCACTGAGTCACCAGGGAAGAAAGCCTCATGTAGCATTTCTTAACCTTGTAGAATCTTAATATCACCCAGTGGATTCCAGGTCCACTGAGCACAGTACATCACACTCTGTTGATATGGATGGATAAGTCTGACACTTGTTAATTCAGCAATTATTCAAGCAGTGATGGGCTGGTGCCTTGGCAACTGTAAGTGACCTAGGAGCAAGGGCACACTGCTATTTTCAGACAAGGAGCTGAAGGCCTCGGGAGGCTAGGGCCACAGGCTGTGGATGGCGCTGGGCTCAGCCTCAATTCCACCTGCCTCTGGAGGATGGGTTCTCCAGGGCTTCTTCCTCTCTCTGGCTTTGTATGCACATGTCCTGCTGAGCAAACTAATGTGACTGATTTTCACAAAGTGGTCAAGAAAACCCATCCCCTGTCTTCACCTTTCCCCCTTGGGAAAGTTCAAGAGACTCCCTCCTTGGGAGAACAAAGGGCAAGGATTTGACTTGTTCCCATGTGTCCAGACATGCGTGGGGCATCTCCTTTTCTGACTGCTCTAGCCTATGTGAAGATGTGCAACTTGCAAATGCTTTATTCCTTGTTCCTTCTTTGCAATTCAACAAAGTTCACAGATAGATGACTTGGTGGAAACGTAATTACCAGAAACAGAATCCAAGTGAGCGGCGATTCCAAGTAGAGCATGGCATATCCCCTTATCAAGTGACACACAGCCTGCCACCAGAGGCCCGGCGATCTGATCTTTACAACGTATCACCAGCGACCATGCTTATCTTGACACTCACTCTCCAGAATGCCACATTTGCATAGGACATTGCATAATTTCCTCTCAGAAAATGGCCCTGTTTACCATGAGTAAATAAAGTTACCTAACTCTGAGGCGGCTGAATGGAATACTTGAGATTTCCAAGAAAAGATTTGAATACCTAAGCTCTTCCCCATGCACCGCAATATCGCAAGATCGGCCTGACAAACAAAATCGACTGCTGGCAGGGCTTTCTCCTTCCTGCTAACTCAGAAGACCTGCAGCCAATGAAGGGGGTACCCGGGGCTTCAGGAGCCCCGGGTGCCCCCCGCCCCCTGAGATTTCTCTGCCCCGGGGGCTGCCCTGGGCTGGAATCAAGGCTCTGCCTTTCCCTTTGTCTTTTTATTCTTCCACCAGTCTCTATACCCAGTATTTGCCCTGTGACTACTGGGTGTCAGGCACTTGGCGACAGGGATGCAGGAGGTCCTGCTCTGGGTGACCTTTTTGAGCCTTGGTTTCCGCATCTGGAAAATGAACACACCGCTTACTTCATAGGGATTCTGGGAGGAGCTGAGGAGGTGAAGGACAGAAAAAGGCCTGTGATTTTTCTGCACATGAGTCATGGGGGCCCATCTCCTTTCTCCTTCTAGATAGAAGGTTCTTGAAGATAGGGCCAAATCTTCTCTTTCCTTCAGATTGCCTCTTTATGATACTTCCTCAGAAAAGTCACGGGGGTATTATAGAGAGCAGATCCTGGCCTGGGGGATCCTCCCTCCTTGGGTGAGAGGAGGGGAGAGCTCCTGGCAGAGGACTTCAGCTGGAGTGTTCCCCTGGGTGTTAAAACTGCCGAGGTTTATACTATTAGCACCCTTGGAGAAGGCATAGGTGGGCGTCACACAGGCATCTGTGGGGGTTCTGGGCACCCACAGATGCCAGCTGGATTTCTGGTCAATGGCTCTGAGCTTGACCTTCAAGGCCCTTCTAGGGTAGGGAATATTCTATCTTGCTAATATCCAACCAGGACCCTCCTCTCAAGAGGGGTCACCGGTACAAAGAAATGGCCTTGCAGATAGAATCATTTCTATACTCTTTCCCCTTCACTGTCCCAGACTTTTCATTCCAACATTTCTAAAGCACTTTCCTCCATGCTGGACCCCGTCCTTAGCAAAGACAGCCACAGAGATGGGCAAGCCTTAGCCCTCGGGGGCTCCTGGGTTCCCTGCGGGAGACCGGACAAGCGATCATTACCTTACGACGAGAGCCACAGCAGGGGAAGACCAGGGGTTGCAGAAGGCCAGAAGAAGCCCACCAACACAGCTTAGGGGCACAGAAGGCTTTCCTACAGGAGATGAAGTTTTAACTGAATCCTGAAAGAAGCCCAGAAATTGACCAAGTGGAGGAGGTGAGCGGTGCTTCAGGCCGAATCAAGCCACCATCCCTCTGTGGAGGGCTCCCGGGCTCCTCTCTGATAATGCTCTCACATCTGACCCTTCATGGCCTGGCACTAGCCTCCCGCCTGTCACCAGTCCTTCGGGGTATCAAGCTCTTTGCCTGATTTTGGTCAGAAAGGCTGGAGGGGCATCCACATGCATTCCCTGGCCCATCACTGGGGTCTTCTCTCTACATCTGTCTCTTCTCTGGGTCTTAGTCCTCCTTTGAGACAGCACAGTCTCGTGGGGAAGGGCAAGAGGAAGGGGCCAGACTGCCTGGCGTGGGAACTTGGCACAATGCTGCCCACCCTCTGGACCTCAGACACCTCATTCATCAAATGGGGTGATGATAGTACTCTAGTATTGTGGCTATGGAGACTGGATGATATTTGTCAAGTGCTAGAATAGTGCCTGGCATGTAGGAGTAACAGAATTAGCATTCTGCAGGGTTTTTGAGAACAGAGAGCTGAGAGCGAGAAAAGCCTTGGGGGCTGCACCCCAGCTGGGCACTCACGAAGCTTGTGTGGCCTTGGTCAGGGCAAGTGACCTTTCCAAGCAGGCCTCGGTTTCTTTCTCCCTCCAACAAAGAGGTTGGGACTCAACCACATGCCTCCTTTCTGATGGGAAAGAACGTCTAAATTTCATACCAGGGGACACATTTACGGCCGTTTGGCAGAAATTAGTTCACAGAGTGAATGCTTACCGGCATAGCAGTCTGATTTTTAATTAGCTGGTGGGAATTCAGTATACTTCAAACATTAACAGTAAAATATGGGAGACCTCTGGTGGAGACGAGCCATACCTTTGGGCTTAAACAAAAGCTGTATCCTTCACACACCAAAGTGCCTGCTCTCCGTTTTTCATCACGAGTGCTCATACGGAGTATCGATAAACCTTTGGCACTACAACAACACTTCCAAAGCATATGATTTAAAGTGATGCAATTAATATGAAACTAAATCTTATCAGCTAACTCTGTATAATCCTAGGCACCCAATAGCATGGCCTTCTTTTAAACTACTAAACCGTGTTTCTGACGAGATAAGAATCAAGAATCTCAACTTTTTTTCCCCTGTGAGTTTTCTCTTCTGTTGAAAGTAAACTAGAACATGAACTACTCTGTTAAATTCATGAAGAACAAAATAAGGAAGGGAAACTCATTCATTCCTTCATTCCTTTACTCATTCCTTTTACTTTAGTCTTTCAAGGCGGGTGGGTCCTCACAGACTCGGAGGATATGCTACAGTCAGCAGGGGGAAGTGTGTGAGCTCTGTGGTCAGAGGCAAGTAGGAACGTGTCTGGGAGACTTCTGTCCTTCGGGGGGGTGCGGGGAGGGGCGGTGGCTGAAGTGGGTGGAACAAAGCAGGAGGGTGGTGGACGGTGGGGCTGCAGGAGCTGGGGAACCCATTAGTAAGGGCTGTTTATTAAAGCCATACTAAGGAGTGTAATCAGATGCCCAGAACTGCAGATTCAGGGAAGATTGTCATGGTAACTCAAGGTTTTGCTTTGGTTATTTACTGAAGCTTAATTCAGGAATTTAATTGGAAGTTTATAATTAAGACCCAGTCTGGAAAGTATACATGAAAAACATGGCTTACCAAGAATATGAAAAAAAAAAATTAACAAGATTTCCCAATCGTTCCTTTATTTATTAATTTGACAAATATTTACCGTGTATCTGCTACAGTCCCAGGTACTACGGATGCAGGGTGAAAAAGAAGGTCCTCGCCTTTCTGCAGCTCACAGTCTGGTGGATACAGACAGACCACAAACAAATAACTTGAATAAATCTATTAGTAGAGAGTGTGCTTACACAATGGGAAGGCAACACTTGACTTGCTTATAAAGAAACTCTTTTCAAAAGTTCATTTGTAAATCCTGCAAATACACTATTCAGAAGTTCCACTTGCATAAAAGGGAACCCTCCTACACCCTTGGTGGGGCTGTAAGCTGGTGCAAGCCACTATAGAAAATGGTATGGAGGTTCCTCAAAAAACTAAAAGTAGAGTTGCCATATGATCCAGTAATTCCACTCCTGGGCATGTTTCTGGAGAAAACTCTAATTCGAAAAGATACATGTGCCTCAATGTTCACAGCAGCACTATTGACAAAAGCCAAGGCATGAAAGCAACCTAGGTACCCACTGACAGACAAACGGATAAAGAAGACGTGATTGTTGTTGTTATAGTCACTTCGTCGTGTCCGACTCGTTGCGACCCCATGGACTGTAGCCCGCCAGGCTCCTCTGTCTACGGGATTTCCCAGGCAAGAACAATGGAGTGGGTCACCATTTCATTCTCCAGGGGATCTTCCCGACCCAGGGACCGAACCCATGTCTCCTACATTGGCAGGAGGATTCTTTACCACTGAGCCACCAGTGAAGCCCATATATGGAATATTACTCAGCCATAAAAGAACGAAACAATGCCATTTGCAGCAACATGAATGATCTTAGAGATTATCATACCAAGTGAAGTAAGTCAAAGACAAACATATGATATCACATACATGGAATCTAAAAAAAGACAAAAATGAAATTATTTACAAAACAGGCTCACAGACACAGAAATCAAACTTACAGTTACCAAGGGGGAAGGGGTAGGGAGGGATAAATTAGGAGTTTGGGATTAACAGATACACACTGCTGCTGCTGCGTCGCTCCAGTCGTGTCCGACTCTGTGCGACCCCATAGATGGAAGCCCACCAGGCTCCCCTGT
This sequence comes from Giraffa tippelskirchi, assembly GCF_054371585.1. NCBI lineage: Eukaryota > Metazoa > Chordata > Mammalia > Artiodactyla > Giraffidae > Giraffa > Giraffa tippelskirchi. Next base: position 31,606,419 of record NC_137287.1, read on the forward strand.
CCCCGGGATTCTCCAGGCAAGAATACTGGAGTGGGTTGCCATTTCCTTCTCCAATGCATGAAAGTGAAAAGTGAAAGTGAAGTCGCTCAGTCGTGTCCGACTCCTAGAGACCCCATGGACTGCAGCCTACCAGGCTCCTCCGTCCATGGGATTTTCCAGGCAAGAGTACTGGAGTGGGGTGCCATTGCCTTCTCCGAGATACACACTACTATATATAAAATAAACAACAAGGTCCTCCTGTATAGCACAGGGAACTACATGCGATATCCTATAATAACCTATAACAGAAAAGAATCTGTAAAAAAATATATTTGTCATGTATAACTACTTTGCCATACACCAGAAACTAACACATTATAAATCAACTATACATCATTTTTAAAAAGTGCCACTTGCAAATGCGTATCTGTGCTAATTTCAAGTCATAACAGATGCAGTTTATCGAGTATTTTAATAAGCACCTGGCTCTGTGCTAAGCACTCAAAACAATCCAACGAAGAAGGTATTATTATCTGTAGGTTACAGATGAGAAAACCGAGACCTCGCATTTATCCACTTGCCAGAGGCTGTGCCACTGCGATTTTCAGCACTGTCAGTTCCCAGGACCCCAGGCAGGAAATACCCACCATGAGCCAGGCCCAAGTTCCTCCGCACACTTAAACCCATTTAAAACCAAACCCCAATCCTGTGAAAACTCTGTGGGCCACACTCTAAGCTAAGTTGGATGAATCCAGACCGGCCGGGTTTGACTGCCTGTGCTCAGACTCAGCTGTTCTTGGAGCTGAAGCTGAGTGACTGTGTTTTGGCTAGGTCACATGAATGTCACTGCCTTCAACTGCTTTGCCGGTTTCTTGGCAGAGGAAATCCACCGACAGGGAGAGAAAGGGAAAGGTTAAGAGAGACAGAGGTTTTGGCAGGATGGTAGGAGCGGGTAATAGGTGGCAGGGAAGCAGAGAATTTGAGGAGCTGGGCGCCCCACACACCAACCTCCTTACTACAGCATGGCCAGGGCTGAGAACTCCAAGACTTACTTTTTTTCTTTTTAATATTTATTTGGCTGCATCGGTCTTCGTTGCGGTATACAGGATCTCTCCTGTGGCTTGCGCACTCCAGAGTGAGTTGTTGTTCAGTCACTAAGTCCTGTCCGACTCTTTGCGACCCATGGACTGCTGCACGCTAGGCTCCCCTGTCCTTTACTATCTCCTGGAGTTTGCCCTAGTTCACGTCCATTGAGTCGGTGATGCCATCCACCCATCTCATCCTCTGCTGCCCTCTTCTCCTTTTGCCCTCAGTATTTCCCAGCATCAGGGTCTTTTCCAAAGAGTCGACTGTTTACTACAGGTGATCAAAGTATTGGTGTTTCAGCTTCAGCATCAGTACTTACAATGAGTATTCAGGGTTGATTTCCTTTAGGAGGGACTGGTTTGATCTCCTTGCTGTCCAAGGGACTCTCAAGAGTCTTCTCCAGCACCACAGTTTGGGTGAAAGGGCTCAGTAATTGCAGCCAGCAGGCTAGTTGCTCTGCGGCATGTGGCATCTTAGTTCCATGACCAGGGATTGAACCCACATCCCTTGCATTGGAAGGTGGATTCCACTGGACCACCAGGGTAGTGCCCCCACGCCCCATCCCAACCCCCATGTCTTTCTGAACCTGATACATGGAGCCTATCTGCAGAGCTAAGATGCTATGGATTCAAACTTGTTAGGAAAAAGGAAGGCAAAGAAAAGGCGGGCAGTGCTTTTCTCATGTGGGAGCTGGTCAGGCTATCCACTGGAAATAAGAGGAAGGCACAGGCTGAGGAGAGAAGGAGATGGCCAGGCGGTGGACGTCTGCCGGACACTGGGCAGCTCCAGCGGCCGTGCCTCTAACCCCCAGCTGCAGCTCCGGCTGGACGAGAATCACAAGCTCCACCATTTCTGCCTCCTGCCGTGGGTCGGGTGCAAAGCAGGCTCTGGGCCTCCACTTACCCATCTGTAAAGAGGGGTCATAACAGCACTGAGCTCCCAGGCACTGGAGACTACACAAGCAGAGGGTCAGTAAACACCACATCCTTGTGATCATCACCACCTCTCTTGCCTCCAGGCCACAGAGGAGGGCTCTTGAGACTCAGCAGGGTGAACACAGAGCCAGGATTCTGAAAGACTCCGAGACCTCTGTTTTCCCTGTTTCCTGACTTCATCGCCTACACCGGCCTCATAGGACTCTCTGGGTTGATGGACATGTTCTTCATCTGTGCTGTCACGTGTCGCTCTTTAAATGAAAACAAGATGAAAAGTTTCACTCCCTGTCGTGCCAGCCACATTGGTTACCAAGCATCTGAAATGTGGCTCGTGTGACAGAGGGACAGAATCTTTAGCTTTACTTAATTTTTTAAAAAAAATTAGTTTATTTAATTTTGGTTGTTCTGAGTCTTTGATGCTGCACGCGGGTTTTCTCTAGCTGAGGCGAGCGGGGGCTACTCTCTGGCTGCAGTGTGCTGGCTTTTCACCACAGTGGCTTCTCCTGTCGCTGTGCACGGGGGCTCTGTAGTTGTGGCTCACGGGCTTAGCTGCTCCTTGGCGCGTGGAGTCTTCCTGGACCAGGGATCGAACCAGTGTCCCCTGCTTTGGCAGGTAGATGCTTAACCACTAACCACCAGAGAAGTCCTGCTTAATGCTTTCCTGGCCGTTCTGTGTGGCATGTGGGATCTTAGTTCCCCAACCAGGGATTAAACCCATGCCCTCCTGCATAGGAAGCATGGACTCTTAACCACTGAACCACCAGGGAAGTTCCTACTTAATGTTATTTTTATTAATTGAAATTTAGATAGCTATGAGTGGTTCTCGGCTAGAGGGACCCAAAGGGAGAGCAGAGAGCTGACCATTTATGGACTGTGGGAAACGGGCCCTCTTCACTTCTGGCAGCTGCTCTGAGTAAGAACCACTTCTCAGGAAAGCTTGGTGACCCCAGGCAGCATGACCCAGGGCCTGGGAGCTCCCTGACCTGGAAGGAATGGGATGCTCTGGCCACCTGCACTCTTGACTCCTGGCTCACTCAACGTGGGAGCTAGTGCCCATGAATCATCTTGGCTGCCACGGCCCCTGCAGATACACGGAGGACATGTCCACATGGTGCTGTGCAGCAGAGGCACCCCAAGGCCGACAGGCTTTGCATCTCCATCTCACCCTGGATGGGGAGTCCTCGTGGGTTGCCTGCTTCTCTGCAGCCAGGCCTCCAAGGACAAGCCGGGTCTGGTGTCCCCTGCCTGGTGTTCTCAATGCCCTGGCCTCCACATGAGGCTGGGCACTCACAGAACCAATGAACTGGAAAGTTACTCCTCCATATCTAACACTGGGAAGGAAAGGTCCAGACACCTTTTTTTTTTTTGAGGGGTGGGTATTGAGCACCCTTCTGTTAGTTACCTGCTAGAGCCTGTCACAGAGATTTAATTAAACCTTACAGCAGTGACGCCCAAACTCTGGACTGGAGTGATTTCGGGTGGAATCACTCGAGGATCTTTAAAATCACCGACTCGGCTCCCACCCTTGCACATCTGATTTCACTAGTACAGGGGGTGACCTGGGCACTGGGAGTCTCCAGGCGACTCCGTTCTGCAGCAAAGTCCACAGACTCCTGCCTCCCAGCATCACCTGAGGAGGCAGACTCTCTGTCCTCATCCCCCTGGTCCAGCTGAGGACCAAACTTGGCCAAGACCACACCGTGACCAACGGTAAACCCGGCCTTGATAAGAGGCTTACGATCCTGCTATTAAAACAAAAGAAACTTGCAGCCCATTCTTAATCCAAAACAAATGACAAAATCCTTTCCTTCATCTTAATCTGAGACCATTCACAAAATGGCCATTCACAAAACAGGACTGGAAAGCTGGGGTGGGGGGGTGGGGGGGTGCCTTAGGCACATAGAAGGTGTGTTGAAAAAACACCACTAAACAGGTTAGGCTGTAATGCCATCCCGGGTCTGATGGATCGCTCATGGCATCCTCAGGAGTTAATTAGAACAGCCCTGAACTCAGTCCTGTATGTCAGCACTCTTTGCCATTAATGATTCGGGTAAAGAAAGATGTAAAATAACAGGGCAGGGAGTGAAGTTAATTGAGCTAAGCCTTTTAAAAATATTTCTGATACATCAAATTCTAATTAAAGATTAACATGCACAATGGAAATATTAAAAGGCACTTACAGAGGCCCCCAGAACACAGGGAGAAAGAATGTAATCTGTCAAGGTGAGGGCACTGATTAAATCGTTTGGATTAGGGGGGATTGGTAAGTAGATGAGAGGCATTTACTTACAGCTGTGATTTTAAATCAGGAAAACAGCCCTTGGTTACTGACCCAGCTGCCTGCACTATAGACTTATTGGAGGAAAGTTTGGCAACAGGAAACCTTCCAACTGAGCTTGAACCTGAAGGCCCATTTCTAGAACAGTCTGCCAGGGCCCCACAGAGATTCAACTACAGTGAAGTTCAAACCTAGGAGGATGTGTGTATGTATGTGTATGGGAGGAAAGGGCTTAAGAAATGAAAAACTCACAGATAAAAGGAAACAAAATCTTGGCAGACTCTCATGATGGGATGTTACAGAGGCCGTTTTTAAAAAATGCTCTTAAAACAGTGTTTCTTAAACTATAGTCATTTCTTTACTGCCCTGAGGATTTTTCCATGGTTGTACTATTATCTGTACCATTTATTCGATATTTTCCTTAAGTTTTGTCCCTCCTTTTTTTAAAAAAATATGTATTTATTTGGCTGCTCTGGGTCTTGGTTGCAGCATGTGGGATCTAGGTCCCTGACCAGGGATGGAACCTGGGCCCCTTGCATTGGGCGTGGGGAATCTCAGCCACTGGACCACCAGGGTAGTTCCCGTCCCTCCTTTTAAACTTTATTTTAAAAGGCAGCTTTGCATTGTTGCCTTTACTCCAATGTTCACTGGAAGGACTGACGCTGTAGCTGAAGCTCCAATACTTTGGCCACTTGATGCGAAGAGCTGGCTTATTAGAAATGACCCTGATGCTGGGAAAGATTGAAGGCAGGAGGAGAAGGGGACGACAGAGGACGAGATGGTTGGATGCCATCACCGACTCAATGGACATGAGTTTGAGCAAGCTCCAGGAGATGGTGAAGGACAGGAAAGCCTGGCGAGCTGCAGTTCATGGGGTCGCAAAGAGTCGGACACGACTGAACGAGTAAACAACAACAGTGCATCGTTTGCATAAGTACAAAATTAGCATCATCTGTCTACAGAGAACGCAATATTTAAATGCACAAAACAGTCATACATGCACCAGTAGAAAAAGTCTCAGGCACCCCCCCTCGCAAGTATGCTAAGAGTGCTGATGACATGGAAAGGTGTGCCCACAGGGCCTGAAGGTCACCAAACAGCAGGCACAGAAAGACCTCATTTTTTGTAAAACAAACTCATGGTTATCTTTGGGTTATGGTATGGTTATAAGTGATTTTTGTTTTGATTGTAAGGAAATACAAACGTGTACTTAATTTTTTTTTAAATTTTTTAATTAACTTATTTTAATTGAAGGATTATTACTTTACAACATTGTGATTATTTTTGCCATACATTAACATGAATCGGCCACAGGTATAAGTGATTTTTAAACTGCTTCTCTTGAGACTTTCCTGGCGGTCGGGTGGTGAAAACTCCACACTCCTGATACAGGGGTCGTGGGTTTGATTCCTGGTAGGGGGAGACCCCGCGTGCCTCAAGGCACAGCCAAATTAAAAAAAAAAATGTTTCTGTTTGCTAAAATTTCCACCATGTACTGATAACACTTTTACAATAAAAGGTATTTATAAAAATCTTGGTGGTCCTATATTTCTCCTGCAGGTCCCCAGGTGCTTCTTGAGAGGTAGACGTGGAAGAACCCAGGCTCAACTGTCATCTGTTACCTTGGGTAAGTGGGCGGGAGGGAGAGGCTGGGAATGACTTGGTGTCATTGTCTTAAAAGGACAGTGTCTTTGTATAGCATTTGTGTAATTACAAGTTAATGAAAAAATATTAACTTCCAAAGCAAAGGCCCATTTGGTGCCAATCTTGCGCCACTGCCGTGCTTCAGGCTTCCGTCGTGTTTGACCATCCGGAGGCGTGTGGCCAACAGCCTGGCCACGATGCTCGCTGGTTCCCCCTGAGACAGACCCGGCTGCGGAGAGAAGCCAGGTGCCGTCAAGGGGAAGCTAGGGGGCGGGGAGAGCCCCGGACCAGAGCGAGAATGCGCTGCGGCCAGGCTGGGCCCAGGGCTCACACAGCCTCATCCCTTGTGGGTTTTTTTTTTTGTTGTTGTTGTTTTTCCCCTTGTCCTTTCTTGTTCACCCTCCTCTCTCCTTTTGGCTACTTGTTCTCCTCCCGTCTCCCTTCTCTCTGGTTTTTGCTCACAAAGCACAGCTGAGAAAAGGCAGGCTTTCCACGGTCCATAACATGACCGCCCACTTTTTCCTGCTATTTACATCAAAGGTCCCAAGCTCACACATTTGAAACCAAATGTCATTTGAAAGATTACCAACTTGAAAAAAAAAAAAAAGATTAGCAACTGTTCAAAGAAGAAACAAGTCATGGAAAGTCTGATTTTCACTCTGGTTCTGCTTGATCACAAGAAGAAAAGTAGAAACTTCAAAGGCATCCAGGGTACCGAGGAAGCCCAGAGCTGCGAAAGGTTACTTGCTTTTTCGTGGCTGATCCACCGGCGTGGGGGAAGACAACTTTTTCCACCCCTGACAAGGAGGGGGTATTTTAAAGGCCCATGGCCCCTTTAAGTGGGCGCCCCCCTGCTTCTTCACAATGAGGATCACTGCTTTCGTTCTCCAGACTTCATTGATTTAAATATGGTTCACATAAAATTCATGCAAAGCTAATCTTTCACATCTGAGTTCTATTATAATCTCCACGGTAGGGGCAATAGGGAAATAAACATATTTGGGCAAGGGGAGCCCAGGCATGCATACAGGGCCCCCAAGATAAAAAAAAAAAGAGAAAGATTCTTTCTAAAGAACTGAGATGCAAACAAGACACACGAGGTCAGTTCTCAAGAAGGGAAATGCCGGGTGTATGTGGCCAGCTGTGGTAACCAGGACTTGGATGGGGGGGTTGGGTGGGGGGAGGTGGAGCCTGCAAAAAGACCTCAGACTTCAGAGGGCAGGTCTCCCTGCCGGCTCGGGCCCCCCCTCACCCGCCTGAACAGCTGGTGCCTAGAGGCCCGTTAAGCCACAAGTGTGCACCTTCTGCCTCCTCCCAACAACCTCGCACCTGGAGGTGAAGCCTGGCTCGAGGGGAGGTAGGGGCCTCCGGAATGTTGACTGTAATCACGCGTAGGAGCTGGAAACTTCTCTGGCCAGGGCCTGGCTGGGACTGGCGCGCGGCACAGCTTCTGGGTCAAGCCTGTGGAACCCCTGACTCACAACACCTTTCAGTTTCCCTTTGAGCCCCCAGGGGTTGCATCTTCTGTCATCGAAAGGTGACACAGCAGCAGGGCCTGTCACAGGCCGCTTCCTTAGGACACAGGCTGAGAGGGGACCTGCGGGGGTAGGAAGTACCCCAGAGAAGAGGTGGGGACCTGGGTGTCACTTAGAACAGGGGTCCCCGACCTCCGCAATCTAATGCCTGATGATCTGAGGTGGAGCTGATGTAATCGTAATAGAGATAAAGGGCACAATAAACATAATCATCCCCAGACCATCCCCTGCCCCCTGGTCCGCGGAAAAACTGTCTTCCACAAAACTAGTCCCTGGAGCCAAAAAAGGTTGGGGAACAAGTGACTTAGAAGACTGGGGTCAGTCCTGCTTCCTAACACCACTGTTATAAAGAAACACAGAGTTAAACCACCGTGGCCCCACGTGGCCAAGGAGACCTGCCTGACTATCCAAGGGCACACACGCCACCCCCCTCACCCTCTCCAACAGGTTGCGAGGCCAAGGGACCCTTTCTACCCATTGGGCCCTCAGCTGTATCCCCATGGCCGCCATGGTTCAGGCCATCGTCCTCTCGTTCCACATCCAGCGAGAGGGACCTTCCACCAGTTGCCCACCTGTGTTCTTGCTTCCCCACCACTGCCCATGACTGTGGCCGTGGCAGGAACTTTCTGGAGCACACATCCAAGGGTATCACAACCTGTGCTCAAAGCACAGCTCTTCTGACGGGCTCCCCCTTCAACCCTGCCATACCTCCCCCCGTGCCCTCTGCTCAGTCCTGTGCCCTCTGCCTGGTGGGCTTCCGCCCTACCCTGAAGGCCTGACTGATGCTCATGGCTTCAGAAATGAGATTGTTCCGAGAGACATGTATGTGGGGGCTCCTTAGAGCCCAGAAGCACGGACACAGGAAGCAGATCCCTCACTGCCTCCTTCAACCAAGGGGAGCAGAGCAGAGGGAGACAAGCCAGTCTGGGCAGAATCACCCAAGTGTCTGTCAGGGAGTCAGGAGCCTGCTGTTTATTTGGCTGAGCACCACGGGCTGTGTCGGCTGCTCTTTAGGAAGTGGCAGTGGACAGAGGAGCCTGGCGGGCTACAGTCCATGGGGTCACAGATTGTCAGACATGACTGAAGTGACTTAGCACGCAATACACTCGAATACTCAAATACACGTTTTGGAGACATGGACGCACATTGGCTAAGGAATAGCGGCTTCTTTCCCCAGAGGTCCTGGCTTCAGGGCCCAGGCTCTGGGTGAGGGATGACAAGAGAACCGCTATTCCCAGGTCAGGATGCCACCTCTCTCCCCTTGACAAGCAGGTCTAGCTGAGCTCACGGAAAGGTCACTCTCGGCGTGGCCCCCATAGCGCCACAGGGTTGGGGGCGTGGGGACTCTAGAGACGGAGGATCCCTGGATAAGTCCCGAGGGATGCACCAGGCAAAGACGTCCATGTCCTGGCTCCTCGCGAACCTCTGTACTCTGCGGAGGCTGCCTGCCTGCCCCCTGGCCTGTCTCTAGCTGGAGTGAGGGCGGTGGTCATGACAATGAGGGCAGTCATGACAGCTGACATGCACTAAGCATTGTATTACAAGGCACGCATTTGCTGGATAATTAAGTAATTAAATTCTCGCAACAACCCTGTTTTCCAGATGAGGAAGCTGAGGTCCTGAGAGTTTAAGGAAACTGTCCAAGGTCTTACAGCTAATAGGAAACAGACTCTAGACTCAAACCCTGATAGATTCTGACACCGGAGCCTCTCCTCTTCAGAAGGGAAGAAAAAGAAAGAAAGAAAACCAAAAGTTCTGGAGAGTGAGAATAGGAATCAATTATGTTCAAATCTGTATTTGCAAATCCACTTTCAAGGAAATGCTAACAGTGCCTGTGAGCAGGGACTGGATTCAGCGTGTTTTTACTGAGCTTCCCTTCCGTCACACATGCAGGGCTCCTGCATATCGGGCCACAGCAGACCCTCCAAGCTAACTCCTGGCAGTCGGGGGTGACATCGCTCAGAACTGCCCGCCGGGGTTTGAGGCACCCCTGCTCAGGACATGCCTTCCTTGCAGAGAGCAGTGGGTGCTTTAGAAGCAAAAGCTCTGGGCGCACCTGGGCCGCAGTGTAGTTACCAGAAGCCTAGCAGGTCATCCTGTGGCCTTAATCGTAAAATGCTGGTTCGTGTTCCTTAGAAGCTTGCTGTGTTTTAGGAACCGCGCTTGGGGCCTTCTGGATGATTCTCCTCCTTTTCCAGATGAAGGGAAACTCAGGTTCCTGTTCAGTGTCTTTGCAGAGTCACCCAGCTGACCAGAGGGGCAGGCTGGAGGGACAGGGGATTGGTGTTTCGGGCGCACTGCCCCCCCACTATGTCTCCCTGTCGCTGGGCCAGGAGCCCTCCCTCTTTGGTGCCTGTATCTCCTGACTGCCCTGCAGAGGTGGAGGGGGGTATGACGACTCTGAGCCCTAGGGTTGGGGTTGGGGTGAGAAGGTGTGTGTGTGGGGGGTGGTTCCCAGGGCACACAGTTCTGTTGCCCCAAGTGCCTGGGCTGGAATTCCAGCCTCCAAAGGCGGGCTCTTGCCTCTCAGCCCCGCTCTCTCATGCCTACAAAGCCGGCCTTCTTCACAGAGTGGCTGACACTGAACAGGCAGTGAGCTTTTACTGAAAGCCACACACAACTTCCCTTTCACCCTTCAGAATAAGTGATATCTTTCTCTATGCCAGTTACCAATCACCTGGGTCTTTTAATAGAAGCAGTTTGCTGTGTGAGTCGGGGCAGATATAATATAAACATAGGAGGGGAACCTGTTTCGCTTAGGACTTTACTGAGAAAGGAGGTTGGTGGTTTTTAAAAACAAAGTCCGTGGGTGCTTTCGACGATGAGGGGCTGCCGGAGTGGGCCAGGGTGGGCAGGAGGCTGGGGAGTCACAGAAAAGATGGTGAAATAAAACGGCCCACTGCGGGGACGCAGAGGCTCTGTGGTCCTGTTTGAAATGCTCTCAGGCATCACCCGGTCTTCCCTGGTATCTCAGTGGTAAAAAACCCACCTGCCAATGCAGGAGACGGAAGAGACAGGGGTTCGATCCCTGGGTTGGGAAGATCCCCTGGAGGAGGGCATGGCAACCCACTCCAGTATTCTTGCTGGAGAATCCCATGGACAGAGGAGCCTGGCAGGCTACCGTCCATGGGGTCGCAGAGTTGAAGACGACTGAAGTGACTTAGCACATAGGCACGCAGACATCACCCTCTACTCCCTGAGAACATCTGTCATGTGAGAACTTCAGTTTGGGTCCCCCATGGTCCCTTTCCTGACCAGCCCCTAAGGGTCATTTAGTGAATCCACAAACATAGGGAAAAGGTGAAACACGTTGAAGGCTCTCCTTCAAGCCATGTGAATATCAATGGGGTGCCCGTGGGACTGACGAGGCTCTAGTCCGGTGAGGCAGGTCCTCTTCTGTGGTTTTTCTGAGGAACCAGAATTCACGCAGGGGACACACTCTTATGAGATGGAGGTTTGGCAGTGAGTCAGATAACCAAGGAAGCATATTTCTGGGACTATTTTAAAATAAACAACTGCCAAGCAGAGGGTTGGGAATGTCTAAATAGATACTCTGAGCGTGAAGGATGCTGGAGGTTCGAGTGGACACAGCTGCACACTCCCTGAGCGCACACGGAGGAGCGGGCCTTCCAAGCACCGGAAGTCTCTTTGAAGAGCGAAGATGGGGAGGGGGAAAACGGAGCAGAGCACGGGGTCGGCTGCTCTGGCGGCGGCGGGGGGCGCTGTGGGGGTTGGGGTGGGCTGAATCCAAGCCGGCAGCCGAGCCCTGGCTCCTTGGTGAGCCGCCCCCCTGTGCTCACCGTCCAGGCAGCTGAGTTTCTGCAGGCTCTCGGCCTTTCTAACCAGGCTGACAGAGCTCAGCCAACGGCTGTGCCCTTGCCCACCTCACTGGCACAAGCGCAGAAGGCTGATGGTGATCCTTGAGGGTGAGGGGCGAGGAAATGTGCGCCCCCTACACTGTCAGCAAGAGGCCCGATGGGTACAGCTCCTTCCCAGGAGGGCGACTTGATAGATGCCACTGTACAGAGCGAGGTACTAAGTCTCCCACAGGGATTTCACAGTAAGGACTTCCTCCCAGCACAGAGCAGGAAAGCCCCACTTTTAATTGCAAAAACCAAGCTGCGGGCCGAGATGTGCATGATTCCATTTGTGTAAAAGCTACAGGGACAGTCATGCATTCAACAAATATTTATCACATGCCTACTAAGTGCCAGGCCCTGAGCCAGGGCTGGGGCGTCAATGATGAACAAGACAAAGTTGGTGCCTACGAGGATGAACTTACATGTGCATCAGTGCAGAGGATGGGGTTTGGGAGGAGACATGCCCCAACCAAGCTGCAAGTTATTGCTGGGGAGGCTGACGGCTCAGGGAGGGGCCACAGGACAGAAGTGGGGGGGAGGAGATGGGGTATAAAAGGATGCTTTCACTTTTCACCCTACACACTGTATTGTCTGAGCTTTTTTTTTTTTTTAAACAATATGAATGCATTTCTGTATTATTTGCTGATTTATTTTTTCTTTCAAAAATATTAATTTGGCTGTACTGGGTCTTAGTTGTAGCATGTGGGATCTCTAGTTGCAGCATGTGGGATCTAGTTCCCTGACCAGGGATCGAACTCAGGCCCCCTGCATTGGGAGCTCGGAGTCTTAGCCACTGGGCCACCAGGTAGTTGAGTCGCTCGTGGACTGTATAGCCTGCCAGGCTCCTCTGTCCATGGGATTTCCCAGGCAACAATACTAGAGTGGGTTGCCATTTCCTTCTCCAGGGGATCTTCCTGATCCAGGTATTGAACCCATGTCTCCTGCATTGACAGGTGGATTCTTTACCGTCTGAACCAGCAGGGAAGCTCCTATTTGGTCATGACCCTTAAACAGCAAAAAAAACAAAAACAAAAAGACCATGGAATTACAGACTCAACAGTAGGACCCCAGCCGGACTGTTTGCAGGACAGGTAGGTGAAAGACAGAGGTGGTGTTAAATATGAGCTCATTTTCCAATCAGGGCCAAGGCTGTGATTTTGCATCATTTTCAGGCCCTCTGTAAAGAACAGGTGCGCAGAGCACTGACTCTAGCAGTCCCTCTGTCTCCTTTGGAGAAGGTCTTGGCCATGGCTGGGGTCACAGGCACACCTGAATCTGTGCATCAGAGAACAAGCCCCCTGAGAGCGCTGGGCCTCTTCAGCCTGCCCAGCTGGGGTCACTGCAGGCCTTCTCTCAGCAGCTCTCACTGTATGTCAGAAAACACCTCTGAGATTTTTCTAGGACCCCATCGAGGCCCCCACCCACTCCTAGCTGAGACTGGTACACAGAGAAGAGCCCATGAGCATTAGCAGAAGTACCTGAACAGGAGACATTTCTGCCCTTCTGGCTAAGGTCTGCCTGACTCTGCCTCAGCTATGAAGAAAGCAAGAGGTCTTGTGGGGGGTTAGGCAGCGGTGGTCCCCCAGCTGGGCCTGCTGCATCTTAGCTGGGCAAACTTAGGCTAGTCATAGGACTTCTGGGAGCCGCGGGCCTCAAAGATGTAAAATGAAGATGTTACCTCTTTGAAAGAGGTAAGATTCCACAAGAATCTCCCCTACCCCCACCCCCAAGGTCCGTCTAGTCAAAGCTATGGTTTTTCTAGTAGTCATGTACAGATGTGAGAGTTGGACTATAAAGAAAGCTGAGCACTGAAGACTTGATGCTTTTGAACTGCAGTGTTGGAGAAGACTCTTGAGAGTCTCTTGGACTGCAAGGAGATCCAACCAGTCCATCCTAAAGGAAATCAGTTCTGAATATTCATTGGAAGAACTGATGCTGAAGCTGAAACTCCAATACTTCGGTGACCTAATGCAAAGAACTGACTCATTAGAAAAGACCCTGATGCTGGGAAAGATTGAGGGCGGGAGGAGAAGGGGACCACAGAGGATGAGATGGTTGGATGGCATCACTGACTCAATGGACATGAGTTTGAGTAAGCTCTGGGAGTTGGTGATGGACATGGAAGCCTGGCATGCTGCGGTCCATGGTGTCGCAAAGAGTCGGACACGACTGAGCAACTGAACTGAACCTCTTTGGAAGAGGTAAGATTCCACAAGACTCTCCCCCGCCCCCGCCCCTTGGTGAGCCCATGCAAGGGGACTTCCAATGCCCTGGGGAACTTGGTAACAAATGCAAATTCCTCACTAGTTTATCAGCATTTTAAATATATATCCCTGGTGACTGTGATACCTAATTTGTTTGTATACATTCCCTGCCTCCCTAGAAAAAGTGTTGAGACAAGAATAGAACTTTCTTCCCTGGGGCTGAAAGAAATCTGGGATTGAATCCCACTGTATTACTCAAATCTAGCCTTCCAGAAACCAATGCTCCACCAAACAGAATCTGTCCAAAATGAACATCTATAGGTGGCTATAAAAAAAAAATAAGTAGCTCAAGTTCACTCCATGAATTAAAAACGATGCTGTGTTCAGTCGCTCAGTCACGTACAACTCTCTGTGGCTCCATGGACTGTAGCCCGCCAGGATCCTCCATCCACGGAATTTGCCAGGCAACAATGCTGGCATGGGTGGCCATTTCCTTCTCCAGGGGATGTTCCCAACCCAGGGATCGAATCCACGTCTCTTGTGCCTCCTGCATTGCCAGGCGGATTCTTAAAAATGACAGTATTGAATATTAAATGTGGTTTACCGCTGCCTCGACACCCCACCGCTGTAGAATGAAAATCACAGCCAAGCCCGCAGGAGGGAGCATGACTTCCTGGACGCCGTGAGAGCCCAATGGGGGCAGGTAGGGGCCTGCAGGTGACTAAAAGCACACCTTACCTGCAGCCCTCAGAGGACGTGAGAGGGTTTTAGAAGGCACATGTGCGAATGGTTACTTGTATTTTAGTCTTCCTATTACTCTATTTCAGTCATTTTGTATAGCATCTTATGGAAAAGTATGAATGAACTTTTTGGCCAACCCAATATATTTACCTTCATGTGCAGTGAAAAAAATATATGCTGAGCTGTGGATCCCAAGATTTCTGGTAAAAGCTAGGATTTGTTTAACCTGTTCCACTTGGCCCTGAGAGGGAGTTACTGTGAACAGATTCAAAGGAAAAGGTTAAATGGACAGTAATACAGTTGCTTCTCTAATGTGCAAACTCCTCCAAGGGGGTACCTGAATACTTCCCACGTGGGGAGGATTGGTAGCTGGATGCCGTGGCTGAGAGCAGGTGGATAGGAATTGAATGGAAGAGACAGCACAGCACTGATTCAAAAGACGACATGAAACTCTGCAAAAGTAAGAACCAGGGCCGTGTCCCGGCACTCAGGCCGTCTCTGGGGCACTGGTATAAAGTGACTCGGTTATGGCCACTATCTGAGGGCCATACGTCTCGGCTAAGTCTTAACAGGGAAATTAGTTACTGCTGAATTCCCATCCCAGGTATTCATTGCAGCAAAGCACGTGAAAACGACACGGATCCTTTTGCCGAATCCTCGTAAAACCCCTCAGAAGGGGGAAACAGTTACTATTCCCATATTTCGGGGGAGATGAAGTCACTTGCCCAGGGCACAGAGACAGCAAGTGGGGACCTGAGCTAAGGGGACTGACCCAGCCTGGGCCCCTAACCACTACATCCACGGCCCCCACCTGTCAGGCCAGGGTGTGAGCCCAGGGACCCCCACCTGAGCCTTATTCTTGGCTTTGGTGCTTGGGTATACATGCCAGAAACCAAAGAAGCTTCCCAGACCAAAACAAGCACATGGTCGGGAAGATCCCCTGGAG
Source organism: Giraffa tippelskirchi (assembly GCF_054371585.1). NCBI lineage: Eukaryota > Metazoa > Chordata > Mammalia > Artiodactyla > Giraffidae > Giraffa > Giraffa tippelskirchi. The sequence goes on from NC_137287.1 coordinate 31,621,627, forward strand.
AAGAAAATGGCAACCCACTGCAGTATTCTTGCCTGGGAAATCCCATGGACAGAGGAGACTGACAGGCTACAGCCCATGGGGTCGCAAAGAGTGGGACACAACAACAAAAACAACCACAGCACCGACAACGGCAGTAACAGTAACAGGGCGCTATCAACAAATGGTGGCTCTGTGCTTGACACACATTATCTCGGTTCATCCTCATGACATCCTGGCTGAGCAGCCAGGACTCATCACTCTCCCTACATCACAGAGGGCCCGAGAGGTGGCGTCACTACCCATGGCTACCGAGTGGCGGAGCTGGGAGTGGGACCCAGGAGCTAGCCAGGCACCAAAGCTCACGTCCACACCCACTTCCAGCCCTGTTTCCCTCCTAGGCTTCAGCCTTGCCACCCGTGTCATTATCTCGCTCCATCCACACATGCTGAGGCCCTTGCAGGGGCGGCCGACTGAGGCGGTCAGGCAGTGTCTGTGCCCTGCCGGCCTCCCTCTTCTCTGGCGGTGGTGCTGGGGAGCCCCAGGGCAGCTCTGGAGCTTTCTCTGATGCCAGATGATCAGTCAGCAACGGTGATGGTCTAGGGACGTGATCATTTGCAAATGAACCGCACTTCCCCAGTGGGCCTGCCTCTTCTCAGCCCGGCGCACAGTCTGCCAACTAACATCTTGAAATCACTCAAGGCCTTGATTGAGGTTTTCCCTTTCCCTGTTGGCTTCAGTCTTTGCTTCTCCCCCGGTGTCAGTCCCTCAGATTTCTTCCTGGTTGAAAGCAGGGGGGGCACGGGTCTGGGTGCTCCTGGTCTCCCACACCCCAGAAGCCAGTTGTGGAACTGAGAAGTTCCGAGGGGGTTAGGCAGAGGGTGTGTATCCACCTGCATGGCCCAGACACTTGCTGCACCAGTCACCCCTGCCCCATCTCCCCACCCTCCGACTGCTGGGTGAGGCCGTGGGGACAGTGAGCAGAAAGCTCACCCTTCTGGCTGAAGCAGCTCTCTCGCTTATCCTCACCCTTTTCCTGTGAGGAGGGGTTCGGTGCCAGGTGGTACAGCCCATAGGGCTGTGAAGCCTCCATCATCCCGGTCTCCGAGGGACGTGAGAAGCAGGGCTCCTAGCTGACCCATGTGGACAGGGAGCACAAGCAGGAAATAAATCTTCACTGTGTCCAGGCGTGGAGAAGCATCATTCCCGCAGCACAGCCCGGCCTGGTTCAGAGGGAGCAGCTCACTGTACCTGGGACCAGAGCCCCAGAGACTGTGAGATGAAGCCACTTATGAGTCAACGGCTATTCTTGGGTCCAGCAATCCAGGACTGCAGTGGGCTAGGGACCGCCGAGGGCTTGTAACACACAGGTGCTGTGTTAAGTGATTGCTGCTATTTTTAATTAACTAATGTAAATTTTGGCTGCGCTGGGTCTTCGTTGCTGCGTGTGGTCTTTCCCTAGTTGTGGTGAGCGGGGCAGGGGGCTACTCTCGTTGTGGTGTGCTGGCTTCTCAATGCCGTGGCTTTGCTTGTCGCAGAGCCCTGGCTCCAGGGCACACGGGTGTAGTCGCTCCGTGGTGTGTGGGACCTTCCTGCCCCAGGGACTGAGCCCACGTCCCCTGTATTGGGTGGGAGGATGATTCCTAGCCACTGAGACACCAGGGAAGTCCGCTAAGTGGTTTTAAATGCATTTTCTCACCAAATCTTCTCTGCAGCCATGTATTATGTGGTTGGGCCTACTTATTATCCTCATTTTGCAGACGGGAAAACAGACACTTGTAAAGATGAAGAGGGCAACCCAGGCCTCATGGCAAGCGACAGGGCTGGGACTTGGCCCTGGGCGAGGCTGTGATGGCCCGTCTCCGCCTCCTGGCAACTCCCTTCTCGGGTGACTCAATCTGAGGTGAGTGATCTCTCTCCAGTGAGTCGCCATGCCGTTTGTTTTTTATAAGCCACAGATGTGCCCTCTGACCATCCAATTAAGGCTTGTGGCACGAAAATGGGTGTCATGTTCCTCCAATGGCCAGGCTGAAAGCCGCTTCTCACGATTACGCCAGGGACAAGGACGTGGGCTTCTCTGCCCATCTGTGAACTAGTCCAGGGCTCAGTTCCAGTCGAGGACAGGTGTTGCAGAGGTGCTTTTCAACCCCTTCGATGATGATGACGAGACTCCCAAGAAGGCGGCTCCCTTCCCCCACCCGCAGAGGCATCCATTTGCTGGCTTTTGGCAGAAGAACTGCTGATTTATACCTGGGGCCAAGAGGGCCCAAAGCAGGGCCCGCAAAGGCTGTGAGTTATTCCAGCCGATGCGCAGCCATCTGGCCACGGGCCCTCTCTGCCTCTGGAATTGATGGCACGGTGTTAATTCTCAGGTGATTGCTGCCTGAGCCTGGGCCGCTTCTCTCTGAGCAGCGTCTTCCAGGGGAACTGCATGAAGGCGGGCATTTCCAGGGACTGGAAGGAGCGCCAGGTAGAGTGCAGTGTGATTTACTCCTCGCTTGGACGCATCAATTGACCTGTCGAGTTTGAGATCACTTCCCTCCACAAGGAGATGACAAGATGACTCACACAGCCGGGCACGTTCAGAAGACGAATGCCGGGCTGTCGAATCCAGTCCTGATTTCATTCCAGCTTCCCAGTGAGAAGAGACCAGCCCAAAGCGAGGGAGAATGTCAGATGCTGTCAGAACCGAGTTGCTCTATTGTGTCTGACTCTTTGTGGTCCCCTGGACTGTAGCCAGCCAAGCTCCTCTGTCCATGGAACTTTCCAGGCAAGAATACTGGAGCGGGTTGCCATTTCCTACTCCAGGGGATCTTCCCAACCCAGGGATCAAACCCAAGACTCCTGAATTGGGAGGCGGATTCTTTACCACTGAGCCACCAGGGAAGCCCAGAGTCAGAACCAAGAGCCCCGCCCACCGCCCCATATGCCCCAGGGCCCTGAAATCACCATCTATTTTTTGAAAACAAAGTCAGTGTCCTCATTTGTGGGTTGGATCCTAAGTCACTCTCTCGTTTCCCTTCATTCACTTGTGGCAAAGCTTCACAAGGACCCACTAAGCTGGCAGCCCCAGGATTCAACTGTGAACAAAGAGTTGGAGTTCCTCTCTCAAGCAGCTTGCTGCCCACATGAACTGAATAATAGCTCAAAAATAGAAAACTACATACAGTGGCCAATGCTCAAGAGAGATTTGGTGGCCAAAAAAGGTTTTGCTGGGAAGGGCGCTGTCTGCAGAGATCTGAAGGATGTCAGGGAGTGAGCCTGGTGGCAGGAGAGAGCATCCCAGGCAGAGGGCCTGGCCTGTGTGACGATCAGAAGCGTGGTCAGGGAAGCCAAGGAGGGCTGCGCGTCTGGGACCCAGGTGAGGGCCTGATTGCAGGCCTGGTGACCCTGGGAGGCTCAGGCTTTGACTCCGCTGGTGAACAGCAAGAGCAGTAAGAGAGCTGAGCTTAGACATGCTGCTGACAGAGGCCAGGGGCCGTGTTCCCTGTACCCCTTCCATGACCACACCAAAAGCCCACTGCCGGTCTCCATCCTGGTCAGTCAACACAGGCAAAGGCAGCTCAGGGCCACCTGGTCCCCCTCCCCAGGTAAACTCCGAGACAGGTTCCCCTCAGCGAGCCCTCCCAGCCGATGGGCAGCGGGGAGGTTGGCGGATCCCCCAGGTCAGGAGAGAGGGCTGGGGCTCAGGGCTAGGGCCTGGGGTTTATTCTGGTCTCTGAGCTCCACCTTCAACCAAAACCAGCACTGGGGAAAGTGCAGATGTGATCACCCGTGCTGAGGAAGAATAAGGCTTCAGGGCTGAAGAGTTGGGCGACACAGGATGGGAGAGGAGGTGGTGGGCTTGGTGGGTGGGAGCCTGGGCACTGGAGGAGAACGGGCCTGGAGTCAGATGTCAGCTGAGCCCCTCGGGCGGAGGTGGGTGGCGGGGGGGCGTGCATCTTCCATAAGTCCTCAGTGCCTGGCATCCGCTGAGCTGCCGACAAGGGGTGGCTCCTACCCAGACTCACTCAGCAGCTCATCTCAGAGCCCTTGACCAGGCTCTCCAGGGGTTGCTGCTGGTGCAGGGGGCAGGGCCGGGAGGGTAAGCTGGAGGACTTGCTGGAGGAGGAGGTGCAACCTGAGACCCCCAACATGGGGCTCCCCCACTCTCACCATCCCCCCCGGAAAGTGGGGGGACAGGGAAAGCATCTGTCTGCAGCTGGCTCTCCTCCTCCCACAATTTTCAGAGTGAAATACATAATTTCACACCCCTACACAACCAAACAGCAGAACCAGAATACAGATCCATCAGATTTGGAAATTTTAAAACTTTATATCCTGGGTGGGAGGGATACCAGCTGCAAAGTGAGTCTGGCCGTAGGAAGAAAGTGTATCTTATTTTTCAAGAGAAGACAGAAGGCTGTAGAAAGGTACTGCAGAAGTAGGGCCTGCCTGTCTCTATTCTGGGCTGGGCCTGGCTGGCACATAGTAGGGCCTCAGTAAATGGTCGCTGAACTGAAGCAGAGTCAGGTTGGCCACCTGGACACGACTCATTCCCAACACACCTGTAAACCCATCAGGACTGAAGCCTTGTCAAGTCTCACATTTAATTCCTGACTTTCACCCAAATGAGTTCCTGTCTTGATATCACCCGGTACCATCTAGGGAGCAGAGTGGGGTCTGTCGCTTGTTTTCAAGACAAACACTGTCTTTCCAGCAGGAAGAAGTGAAAGCTGGACATGGGTCTAGTAAGGGGCAGCCCAGGGGTGCGGGGGGAGGAGGATGTGGGATCACTCGTGAGCCCAGGTCCCTGAGGGAAGAGTGACTTAGTGGATTTGGAGTCTATAAAACAAGTCACTATGCTTTCCAGTAGGTATGTACACAGAGGTGCTTGAATGCACACGTGTACACAAACACACATCCATGCACAACACACAGTATCTGAGGCTACGTGCATGTGCGCTAAGTCACTTCAGTTGTGTCTGACTTTGTGACCCTATGGACTGTAGCCTGCCCACCAGGCTCCTCACTCCATGGGATTCTCCAGGAAAGAACACTGGAGTGGGTTGCCATGCCCTCTTCCAGGGGATCTTCCCAACTCAGGGATGGAACCTGAGTTTCTTACGTCCCCTGTATTGGCCGATTCTTTACCACTAATGCCACCTGGGAAGCCTGGTATCTGAGGTTATGGTTGTTTTTTTTTAAAACAAGAGTTATCAAAACCAAGGGAAGTATCTGCAGAATTTTTGCAGAGCCTCAATTCTCATACATATACTTAAGGCCTAAATCAGAATGTTTTTCCATCATGGTCAACAATGTTCTCATTTCTTGAGGGGAAAAAAAAAAACCAAGAACACACTTATTTCATTTTTACATTCAGCCACTTTAGCCAAGGACTAACATTCTACCACAGACCATTTAATGACCGGAACCCTCTAATCCTTTCCTGTAGAAAAGTCCTTCTTAAAATCAAATGGGGACTTTTGATTAAAATTCCTCCTGGCCAAAATGGGCTGGAGAAAACTCGCACTTTCAGTGTGGCTGTCCTAGACGGAACGACATGTGAGAAGAGGCCATGAGGACCCTGTGGCTTGAGGATCCGAGGGGAGTGGTGCCGCACGTGTGCGTGTGAGAGAGGTGGTCCAGGACTGAGGGGGTCAGATGGCCATAGAGGGTGACACTGGAGCCTTTTAGGTCAAGAAGGGGAGTCTGGGGGACAAGGGAGTCTGAGCTGCCTGGGAGAACACCAACCATGGGAAGAGCCTCAGCAGCAGGAATCTCGAGGAAGGATGGAGAAGACTGGCAGGAAAGGCAGGAAGTAGGCGGGTACCAGAACCCCGGGGAGGCGACCTGGGGGATGTCCGTGGACAGAGACCCTGGGGACGGTGGCAGGAAGCGGGGAGGTGTAGAGAGAAGAGTCTTCACCTGTCCCACCAGAGTGGGGCCCTGCCGGCATGCCTCAGGCCTGCATGGGGCTGAAGGGTCAGGAAGACGTGGTGGGAGGCGGGGTCTGGTCACATGATCCAGGAGCACCCCAGGGGTGGCTGTCCTGAGCGGGGGCAGGGTGTCACGTGGGGCCCCGTCTGCAGCCAATCTCCACATCCCAGCTGTGGTAAGGAGAATAAAGGCCTCCAGAGATGTGCATGCTTTGAGTCTCTGGAACCTGTGAAGATTTCTTACCAAAGGGATGTCCCAGATGGGATTAAATTACAGAATCTGAGATGGCGAGATGATCTGGGTGAGCCCTGGCTAATCAGAAGAGGCCCTTGAAAGTGCCGGAGGGAGGCGGACGGGGAGGTGAGAGGAATGTGATACTAGAATACTTCAACCCACCACAGTTGGGCTGAGGATGGAGGGGGGCCGGGAGCCAAGAGAGCAGGCTGGAAAAAGGCAAGGGAAGGACTGCCCTGGAGCGTCCAGAAAGGAAAGCAGGCCAGTGATTTTAGCCCAAGGAGACTTCTGACCTACAGAACGGTGAGATAATAAATGTCTGTGCCATTTCAAGTCACTAAGTTTGTAGTCATTGGGCTATAGCAGCCACAGGAAACACACATATCACCCCATGTTCTAGACACAGGGTACGACCAGGTCGCCACACCACCCACATGTCTTCACTTAGGATACCCCCGCCTGGAACGTTCTCACCCAGCTTGGCTGCCTGCTGGGCACCCACTCAGAACTCCACTCAGCTCAACGGCTGGGGCTCTCAGAAGCAAGGCCTGTTCCTGTTCACCCCCACTAAGAGCCAAGGCCTAATGACTCTGTTCTTCCCACTGCTCCCTGCAGTTTCCATCGCAGCACCCATATCCACCTGCTGCTGCAACTCCTGCCAGGATGCCACCGGCAGCCTGGAGGGAGGGCTGTGTCGGATTCTTCCTGACGTTTCTAGCACCCAGGTAGGGTCCACCACTCTGTAAATGATGGACGCGAGCGTGGGTAGGTGAATGGAGGAGGGCTCAGAGCCCAGAGGCAAGAGTACACGTTCTGGGGTCCAAATCCTGTGTGTGTGTCCTGGCTCTCCCACTTCCTGGCAGAGTGAGATCCTGGGCAGGTTATTCTACCTTCTGCGGTTTGGCTTCTTCGTCCATAAGATGGAGATAATAACAAGACCTACGTGGCCAGGCTGTGAGGATTACTTTAGTTAACCTGTTTCAAATACAACATCGCCTGGCTCGAGGAAAAGGACCAACAGGTGGTGCTTATTATCATTCCTGTGGGATCCAGGAAGGGAAAGGCAGAAGCCGGGGACCAGGGAGACCCCAGGGAGTGGCACCAAGGCTGACCAAATCTAGTCTAGAACCTTCCCGAGACACTGCCTAGCACTCACTCCATGTGAGTCTGGTGCCGGGGCTCACTGGGCTGAAGGTGGCAGGAGGGAAGGGGGCCTGGCGTGGAACGGAGAAAGCTGTAGATTATTGTCAATTTCGCTGCTCTGGAGAATGTAACCCACCACCAGGAGGGAGGCGCATTTTTATGAGGCACCAGTTACAGGCTAAAGGTTAACTGGAGTTATTTAAATGACATGCCTATTTCCTGGCTTTGCACAGCTCTGGAAAACCCCAACTGCACTCAGAAAAAAACGGAGAGCATGTTATAAAATTCAAAGGCCTGGGTATGGGTGATGAAACAGATGAATGCAAAAGATAATCTGGATGTGCCAAGCTGAAAACCAGGAAGCTGCATGGGGGCTTTTCTGTATGAGGATTTGGCAGGGAGAGGAAAGGTCTACTTCACCTTGACCTTGGTATTAAAAAAAAAACCCCCAAACAAAAATAAAACCAGTGGCCCTGAGCAGACCAAGGGACCAAGAGAAGAAGGAAGGGAAGATGGGATGAGAACGTCTAGCTCTCAGTTATAAGCAAGACGATTTAAATGTGGTGAGACTGGAAAAGCAAGCTCAGCCCACAGGCTCCTGAGCCTCCTGGTCTGGCTGTCTGCTCCCGAGGCATTTTTATGGCTGTGCCTGAAGCCGAGAAGGCTGTTTCTAGACCTGGTGCTGGTTCAGGACAACTGGAGAGTTCGGAACGGGCTGGGGTTTCAGTGCTGCAGAGACGGCCGGGGCAGCGAGGGTACAGCCTTGCCCAGCCTGCAGGCACCGGGCAGAGTGGCAGGGCTGGGCTGGTGCGGTGGTCAGGGAAGCTCAGCTGGTCACCAGGCGCTTCCTCTCGCCAACAAGGTGCTCCAGGCTGGAGAGGAGAAGTGATCTGTCTTCATCTAAGGCAGAAGCACACTGCCTGCACGGTTAACTTGCAAGAAACTCAACCGCATTCAGAAGGGAGTAGGGAGAGAAATGTTTAGATGTCGCGACTGCTCTAGCTGCCACCAGACGGAGGGAGATGGCAGGTGGGACTCGGTGCCTCCCTTGAGGGCCCTCAGGCTCTTCTGCCTCTGCCTGAAGGGCCCCGCTCAGTGAGATGCTCCCAGGTAAAGACATTTCTCCTCTTCCTCCTCCGGTGCTCAATTTCAGCCCTGGAGTGAAGACTTGCTGAGTTGGTTCACTGAGAGATGTGACTCTCCTACATGGCACCTTCCCAAGGGGTCTGGTAAGGGTAACTTGCATGGCGCAAAGTCTCCACCTGAGAAGTGGACTGCAGAGCCTAGAGAGAGACACGGCTGCTGTGTCGGCCACAAAGCCAGCCTCCCTTGTGACATCTGGTTGACAAGGAGGTGGGCAGGGAGAGCTCCGAGAGGGAACCAGAATTCATGGAGAGCAGCAGAGCAGAGACCAAGCATGGAGTTCCAGAAACTTCCTCATTCTGTCCAACTCATGGATTTGCAACACTGGCTGCACAATGGAATCCTCTAGGGAGCACTAACAACCAGAGAGGCTGGGGCCCATCCCCTGAACAAGTGAATCAAACCTTCTGGAGTGGCGCCTGGGCACAGAGCATTTTTGAAACCCCTAAAGTGATCAGACTGTGGCAGAGGAAGAGATGGTTGAATGGCATCACTGACTCAATGGACATGAACTTGGGCAAATTCTGGGAAACAGTAAGGGACAGGGAGGTCTGACGTGCTGCAGTCCATGGGGTTGCAAAGAGTCAGATGTGACTCAGCAACTGAACAACAACAAAATGGTGATTCTAAGGCACATGGCAGATTCAGACACAGGGAGCTCTGGGCCAGAGTCTGTCAGCCTCGCCCCTGCCCCGTCCTGCGGCGTGAGCAGGTCCGCGGATGTGTAGCTGCATGCAGGGCAGCATGGCAGACCAATTTTCACTTCTATTTCTAGGCAGGTCAAAGTGGAAATGACAAACTTAAGCGTTTAAATGTCCCAAGATCAGTACCCTGTACATTTCTTGAAAGCTCAGCAGAGCAAACTACATTTGACACTCACTGGAAAAATCAGCGTGGATGGCCTGCTGTGCCGGGAACATGGCGCCCTCCTCACGGGATTCCTGCTGTCTCCAATCAGGACTTTCTCGGGAGTCAGAGTCAATGGTCTAGTCTACGTTATTCCAGGTGCTCCCTGTGCTCGGCGTCAACCCTTCCTTAGGACTCTAGGTGACCAGATCCCCAGTGCTTCTGCCGCATCCGAACAGAGCATCAATAAGAGGCAGAAGAAGGTGATGCTCCCTTTGCCCCCATTCCGGGTCTTCTCCCTGGGGACTGGGGTGGGCTGGAGGCTGAGGATTGGCTGAAGCAGAGCAGGGTGAGCAGCAGGACAAGTGCTGGGGATGGGGGCACTGCGGTCCTGGGCTGGGCCGGGGGCCTGGGGGAGATGACAGCTCAGGGCAGGTGCCTGCTCCTGTCGTGGGCCTTTGGTAAAGGTCACACACTGTCTGTCACTGCTTCAGTCTCCCCAGAGATTTGTTTTGGCTGTTCTGTGGTTAATCAGAGAGCGGGGCCAGAAGCCAACCCTCTGCTCCAGAGGCCTGAGCAATCACTGGATCCTACGTGGTCCCCAGGCTGCCGCCTGGCAGGGTGGCAGAGGTGGGCGGGGAAACTGCTGGCTTTGGGGTGAGGAGCCCCATGTAGGCAGAGCCCCAGACAGCCTCAGTGAGTGGGCTGCCGCGAGGGATGTCTTGAAACTCAATGTTAACCCTCAACTCAGCTACCCCACAAATTTCTGTTTCCTGTGGCAGCTCACTGCTGCCGCCCCCTCCAGCAGCCAGAAGTGAAGAAGTGATCAAGGAGGCGGGCTTTGGCACCCGGGGCGGGACTCGCCCCCGAACCTTGTGACCTGGAGGAGCACAGCAGGGAAAGGGGGGGCGGTGGGTGGGGGCCCAGGCAGGCCTCCTGAGGGCTCTGACAGCCACCTGATGGAGGAGAGCAGAGATGAGCAGTGAAGAAGCTGCATGCCAGTCACAGGGTGATTTCCAGAGTCCAGGTCAGGGTGGAGGCGCTGAAGGTGCTGAGTGGGAGTGAGATGCTGGATACATCTTATGCCTGAACTGGCTGAACTCGAAGAGCTTGGTTACAGGGATGGGAAGAGGCAGGATTTTCCAAGGCTTTGGGCCCAAGTGAACACAAGGCCCAAACTTCTCTTTAGTGACAGGGAGCACCAGTCAAGTGAGAGGGGCTGCTCTGTTGGGCCCCTAAAGTCTTGAGGCACTGTGTCAGCACGGTGGGAGGCATCTTTCCTGGAGGTACAGAGATCTGAGGTTGGGGGGCACGGCCATGTCAGAGTCTGACAGTGCTGGAGCTGGGACCCCTGCTGCCACCTGGGTGCCGTCCATGGTCCTGGCAGCCCTGAGATGCAGTTGCATCCACTTCCCAAGGGTGTTGACATGCCGCAGAAGATGTTCCTGGAGCAAATCTAACCCACAGGTCCCCTGAGATCAGAGAAATAAAAACCGTGGCCCCATTTTCAAATGCCTGGCAAGGACTGGGATTTGGGGGGAGGGGGGCGGAAATACTTAAAATGGAACTTGCCTTCAGTGGAAACGATCATTTTACTAGGTAAGGAAGGAGAAAGCTCAAAAGCCAGTCTCTACACTCAAATGCCTTATCTCCCTCAAGGCACAGGATGGAATCTAGAAATTCTGCCTTGCAGAGGGAAAAAATAATCATTTTTGTCTTTTTCAGAACTGTCTAGGACTACTTTTAATACATAACCCACAACAGAGGGCACAGCATTTAGGTGACCTTGTGATTTCAGCAGAACATGTCTCTCTAATGTAGCTCGATTATGATTGTAAGTTTATAAAAACAGGGAAAGATTACAGGAATATACATTAAACCACATCAATGAGCGCTACTGAGAAAAAAAAAGTCCAGTAGACAGGTACCAATCAAATAATCAATATGTAGGAAACAGCTACATCACCCTGCTTTAAGAGAACCAAATAATGTTGCAATTGGATTTGCTTTAAAATTTTCCACTTGAACAAAACTGACAGCTGTATTATAATCACATTTCCAGTCACTTTATAAGACACAAATTTCATTTCTCCATATTTCTACTTCATTTCTGAAAAGGGGCCAGCAACGTTATTCATCAAGCACATGGAGAGGCAACCTAATTCATGGGGCAGAGGGAAAACACTGTTAATTCCATGTTTTCCATTTCCTTAGAGAATTGGTGGTTTAATTCAAACATGACTTCTTTCTGATCAGTCTAGTTCAGGGTTCTAGTTTCAAACAAGGCGGAGGAGGGGAAGCAGCATTTTAGTCCTTAGGTAAAATGACTTGAGATTGTTGAAATTAGGACAATCTACATTTTTAGATTGATTATATTCTTTGCAGCCAAAGATGGAGAAGCTCTATACAGTCAGCAAAAACAAGACCAGGAGCAGACTGTGGCTCAGTTCATGAACTGCTTATTGCCAAATTCAGACTTAAATTGAAGAAAGTAGGGAAAACCACTAGACCATTCAGGTATGACCTAGATCAAATCCCTTATGAGTATACAGTGGAAGTGACAAATAGATTTAAGGGACTAGACCTGATAGACAGAGTGCCTGATGAACTATGGACAGAGGTTCGTGACATTGTATAGGAGACAGGGATCAAGAAAATCCCCATGGAAAAGAAATGCAAAAAAGCAAAATGGCTGTCTGAGGAGGCCTTACAGATAGCTGGGAAGAGAAGAGAAGCGAAAAGAAAAGGAGAAAAGGAAAGATATTCCCATCTGAATGCAGAGTTCCAAAGAATAGCAAGGAGAGATAAGAAAGCCTTCCTCAGCGATCAGTGCAAAGAAATAGAGGAAAACAACAGATTGGGAAAGACTAGAGATCTCTTCAAGAAAATTAGAGATACCAAAGGAACATTTCATGCAAAGATAGGCTCGATAAAGGACAGAAATGGTATGGACGTAACAGAAGCAGAAGATATTAAGAAGAGGTGGCAAGAATACACAGAAGAACTGTACAAAAAACATCTTCACGACCCAGATAATCACGATGGTGTGATCACTCACCTAGAGCCAGACATCCTGGAATGTGAAGTCAAGTGGGCCTTAGAAAGCAACACTACAAACAAAGCTAGTGGAGGTGATGGAATTCCAGTTGAGCTATTTCAAATCCTCAAAGGTGATGCTGTGAAAGTGCTGCACTCGATATGCCAGCAAATTTGGAAAACTCAGCAGTGGCCACAGGACTGGAAAAGGTCAGTTTTTGTTCCAATCCCAAAGAAAGGCAATGCCAAAGAATGCTCAAACTACCGCACAATTGCACTCATCTCACATGCTAGTCAAGTAATGCTCAAAATTCTCCAAGCCAGGCTTCAGCAATACGTGAACCGTGAACTTCTAGATGTTCAAGCTGGTTTTAGAAAAGGCAGAGGAACCAGAGATCAAATTGCCAATATCCGCTGGATCATCGAAAAAGCAAGAGAGTTTCAGAAAAACATCTATTTCTGCTTTATTGACTATGCCAAAGCCTTTGACCGTGTGGATCACAATAAACTGTGGAAAATTCTGAAAGAGATGGGAATACCAGACCATCTGACCTGTCTCTTGAGAAACCTGTATGCAGGTCAGGAAGCAACAGTTAGAACTGGACATGGAACAACAGACTGGTTCCAAATAGGAAAAGGAGTCCGTCAAGGCTGTATATTGTCACCCTGCTTATTTAACTTATATGCAGAGTACATCATGAGAAACGCTGGGCTGGAAGAAACACAAGCTGGAATCAAGATTGCCGGAAGAAATATCAATAACCTCAGATATGCGGATGACACCACCCTTATGGCAGAGAGTGAAGAAGAACTAAAGAGCCTCTTGATGAAGGTGAAGGAGGAGAGTGAAAAAGTTGGCTTAAAGCTCACCGTTCAGAAAACTAAGATCATGGCATCTGGTCCCATCACTCCATGGGAAATAGATGGGGAAACAGTGGAAACAGTGGCTGACTTGATTTTTTTGGGCTCCAGAATCATTGCTGATGGTGACTGCAGCCATGAAATTAAAAGACACTTACTCCTTGGAAGGAAGGTTATGGCCAACCTAGATAGCATATTGAAAAGCAGAGACATTACTTTGCCAACAAAAGTACGTCTAGTCAAGGCTATGGTTTTTCCAGTGGTCATGTATGGATGTGAGAGTTGGATGGTGAAGAAAGCTGAGCGCCGAAGAATTGATGCTTTTGAACTGTGGTGTTGGAGAAGACTCTTGAGAGTCCCTTGGACTGCAAGGAGATCCAATCAATCCATCTTAAAAGAGATCAATCCTGGGTGTTCATTGGAAGGACTGATGTTGAAGCTGAAACTCCAATACTTTGGCCACCTCATGCGAAGGGTTGACTCATTGGAAAAGACCCTAATGCTGGGTAGGATTGGGGGCGGGAGGAGAAGGGGACAACAGAGGATGAGATGGTTGGATGGCATCACCAACTCGATGAACATGGGTTTGGGTAGACTCTGGGAGTTGGTGATGGACAGAGAGGCCTGGCGTGCTGCAGTTCATGGGGTCGCAGAGAGTCGGACACAACTGAGCGACTGAACTGAACTGAACTGAACTGAACATTTTTAGAAAACACCAGGGTAGATTTAAGATTCTTGGTATATTTCAACAGGGTTATGAAAAAGCCTGCATTGAAAATCTGGCTACTCAAATATCATAGTTAACAATAAACAAATATTCTTTTAATTCACAATCCAACTGTCTCAAATTACTCATGACAACTTTTAGAAATGCCACTTTTGTGTTAATGAAAGTGCCTGAAATATTTATGCAAAAGGGAACCCACTCTAGTATTCTTGCCTAGAAAATCACATGGACAGAGGATGGGCTACAGTCCATGGGGTTGCAAGGAGTTAGACATGACTGAGTGACTATGCACGGTCAAGTTTTAATCAGTTCAACCCAACAAGCCTTCTTGGGAGTGCCTCCTATGTGCCAGCTCCTGTTACTAGGGACAGAAAAACAGCACTAGGTGCATATTTGAGGTGTTCCTGGGGAGGGACGAGGAGGAAGGAGGCTGGGAGGACAAGTCTGGCAAAGGCCCAGCAGTGGGGAATGGCTGGAGCGTTGTGTCTAGGAACCAGCGAGCAGCACCACAGCCAGGTGGGCTCACAAGCAGGGAGACATAAGGCAGAAGACAAGGGCCAGGAGCTCTGACATCTACAAGCGGGGAAGGGATGTATGAAATGGACAAGGGTGGGCTAGACTTGCCTTTTGGAGGCCAGCCACACGGCAGATGGACCAGAGCGGGGCAAGGCCCTGGGCTGGGACCCCCACATGGAAGACACTGGGTGCAGAGTGTCTGGGCTGGGGAGGGGGCAGAGCTGCAGGGGGGGATGGCTGCTGAAGCCCTGACCCTGGGGTTGGAGTAGGGTTAGGAGTGGTTCCAAGTCAACAGGTGGGGATGAGAAGAGACCCAGCATGGACCGTATTCCCTTTAAAGATAAAACACGGAGGCAGAGTACAGGGCGAAGAACCACAAAATCACACTCGCCTGAGATAGGACTTCCAAAGCCACATCCATACTCGCCTATCGGGTTTCATGATAACAACATTAGTCCTCTCCAGCGTTGGTACTGAACAAACCACTTCTCTGGGGCTCCGGGCCTGAAAACACTTGAACTAAATTGCCCCCAAGGAGCCATCTGGGTCTGAATCAAGCCTCTCTTACAGGTTTCAGTTCTTCTCCAATCAGCTGGCATCCACTTTCCTGAAAAGTCATTTTTCCCAAGAAACTTATCTAATTAACGGGCCTTTCCTGGTGGCTCAGATGGTAAAGAGTCTGCCTGCAATGTGATACCCAAGTTCGATCTCTGGGTTGGGAAGATCCCCTGGAGAAGGAGATGGCAACCCACCCCAGTATTCTTGCCTGGAAAATCTCATGGACGGAGGAGCCTGGCAGGCTACAGTCCATGGGGTCGCAAAGAGTTGGACACAACTGAGTGACTTCACTTTCTTTTTTTCTATCTAATTAACAGCCCCATGTGACCTCCTTCACTTCTCAATGTATCCTCTGGACAGAAACAGTCAAGGTTTTGCTTTGTCACAGCTCCTCTGGCGCACCTGATAGTTCAGAAAAAATGTTTTATGCCCAACGTGCAGTTCAGATGAAGAATGCTAATGACTGTTTCTACCAGGACAGCTTTCACATGTGGAAGAGGACACTGAGCACTTCTGATGGACTCACTCACTATCAACAGAACAGTTCTGAAGCAGGCAGTATCATCTCCCCATCTTCACAGAGTGGGAAAAAGGTCCAGAGAGGTTAATTAGTTTGCTCAAGGTCACACAGCCAGCATTCAAACCCAGAGCCCCAAATCCTAAACAAAAGCAAAAACATCACTTTGCCAACAAAGGTCTGTATAGTCAGAGCTATGGTTTTTCCAGCAGTCGTGTATGGGTGTGAGAGTTGGAGCATAAAGAAGGCTGAATGTCTAAGAATTGATGCTTTCAAACTGTGGTGCTGGAGAAGACTCTTGAGAGTCCCTTGGACAGCAAGGAATCAAACCAATCAACCCTAAAGGAAATCAACCCTGAATATTCATTGGAAGGACTGATGCTGAAGCTGAAGGTCCAATACTTTGACCACCTGATGCAAAGAGCCAATTCAGTGGAAAAAACCCTGATGCTGGGAAAGACCGAGGGCAGGAGGACAAGGGGGTAGACAGGGGATGAGATGGTTGGATGGCATCACTGACTCAATGGATGAGTTTAAGCAAACTCTGGGAGACAGTGAAGGACAGGGAAGCCTGGTGTGCTGCAGTCCATGGGGTCGCAAAGAGTTGGACACGACTTAGTGACTTAACAACAACAGTCCTCATTAACTAAATGTTGATTTTCAAGGATTTGATCTGTTTCTTTCCACTTCATTAAGTTTTCATTTTGAAAAAGTTCCAACCGTCAAAATAATCCCACATCTAGGCCTTAGACCTAGATTCACCAATGGTTAATATTTAGTGGCATTTGCCTCCTCTCTCACTATACCCACACACTCACATATTTTTATTTTCTGAATCATTCCAAAGTGACAAGCAGCACAGCACTTTACCCCTGAGCTCCTCGGTCTGTACTTCCTAAGAACAAGGATGTTCTCCCACAGAACCACAATGCCATCATCACGCCCAAGAAAGGTAATACTGACCTTGATTACATTATCCAACCATAGGCTATATGCAAATTTTTTCCAATTCAACCCCCAAAAGCCCCCTAAATCTACTCTGTTTTTATTCCTCAATCCAGGATCCAATCTCAGGGGACAGCTGTCAGGTCTCTTCTGTTTTGATAATCTAAAATCTAGAACTGCTCCCTGGCTCTCATTGTTCTGTTCGGTTTTGCCCAACACTTCTCCCATTTATGAAAAGTTCAAATCGAGTATCTTGTAGAATAGCCCACATTCTGGGTTTGTTTTTCATAGTCTCTATCATTTATGCTCTTTTCTCATTCTCACCAAGACAGGGCACATGACGAAGACTGGGCCATCAGCATAATACGGCAACATAGAGGGTTTTCCAGAAGGGACAGGATCTCAAAACTAGCCCTGGCCTTGCGAGAGAAGCAAATCAATGAGCTCACATTTTCATGGACTTACAATCCAACCACATAACTTGCTTAGGGAGCTTCATGGTACTCTTGCTGGAAACGACTCTTTAGGCATTTAGATGAGCACCGCTGGAGATGTCCACTTTGTCTAAAAGCTCTTGGCTGCAAGGGTGCTGGGATGAAGCACAAAAAGTGTTAAAACTGGGGAAACAGGAATATATTACATTCCTATTCATTAAACAAACAAAGGATAACAAAGAGGAGGGGCTTGGTCCAGGGCTCAAAGGCAGATGGAGAATTGGGAGTATGGATGCCACATGTGGGAGTCGTGGGCCTTGTAAGTGCCCACAGATGTGCTTGTTCTGGGGGTGTGAGTGGTCTGCAGGTTGGGGGGGGGGCACAGCCAGAGCAGAGGCCCATGATAGGAACATGCCTGGTGTGTCTGAAGAACAGCAAGGATGCAGAGAGAGCTGGGGGTGTTGGGTGATGCCCAGCCTCATGGGCCCCTGTGAATATCTCTCCTCCTGGTCAGAGTGGGAGGGAGGCCACTTTGAGGAGGCCTTTGAGGAGGGCAAGGTCTGACTTATGCTTTAAGAGGATGACACTGGACACTGTGTCGAGAATAAACCATAGGGAACGAGGCAGAAGCTGGGGACTGGTTGAGGTTTCTGCAACGGTGCAGGTGAAAGATGATGGCAGGGCAAGCTGGGTGCTAAGGAGTGGAGCTGGGAGAGATGGCCAGATAGGTCTGGAAGGAACTGCCTAGGTATGGTGACCAGCGGGACGCTGAGTTTGAGAGAAGAGGGGAGTCAAGAAAGAGCCGCAGTCTTCTGCCCCCAAGATGGAGCAGCCTGCTGCCAACTGGGAGATGTGTGGGCTGCGTCCCCAAGCCCTGTTTCCCAATGTCACTGGCTCCGGGGCCAATGCTGCAACCTCCTAACTGGCCTCCCTGAAGTTGTGCTAGGCATTGTTCCAGGCACGTCACATATATTAACTCACCGTCTCCTCCCAACAACTCCCCTTTACACACGAGGAAACCGAAGCACCAAGAGATTACGTTACTCATTGAAGGACACACGCTGGCAGGCGGCAAGGGGCCGAGCTAGGATTCCTCCCAGCACACCCTGGCTCCCAGGCCTAGGCTCAGAGCCACGAGGCTACGTGGCCTCTCCAGCCCCTGGACACTGCTCATGGGCCTGTGTGGGCACTGTGTGACCCGGCAGCTCCTGTCCCAGAAGTGCACAATCAGGGTAGCTGTCCACATGGACACCCTTTGCTGACTTCCCCCTGCACTGGAGTTGAGATCTTGTTCATCTCAGCTCCTCTTTCCCCTGCTCCTCACCTGCCAGCCACACCTGCCTGCGACACACCAAGCCCATTCTCACCTTCCACCTCCCCCTTCCCAAACTGGCGGGCCTCATCTCTGCATTTTCTCATGGAATATTCTGGCTCCCCCGGCACATGCCTCTCCAGAGAGGCTTCTCTCACCAGCCTCTGAGGCCTTTCTCTGATTGTTCTCTAGGCCTGGACCCCGTTCGTCATTTCCACAGAGCCACCTCGATCGACCCGCGATTGTGCAGTTAGCTTTTGCTCCCTTACCTGTTTGTGGTCCCTTCCCTGCCCCCAGCTGGAAGCACAACAGAGCAGAGGCCAAGTCTGGCTTTATTAGCTCACTATCATATCCCAGATCTCAGCACGGTGGCTAGCATACAGCAGGTGCTCAATAAGGAGCTGAATTAACGGATGGGTTTCACTGAATGCATTTTAAAAATCAGGATACAAGATTAGGAGGGTGTCGCACATGGCATGGCTACAACCATGTCAATGTCAAGGGCCCCTGTGGACGTTTCCTGAAGATGGCTGGCATCTCCTGAGGGTGTCCAGATGACGGAGGAATTTCCCCTGCTGTTACTGCCCATGGTATCTGGTTGCAGGCAGACAGGCAGGAACCTGGTTCTCCTCTGCTTGTCTTCAGGGCACTGCTGGGCTGTCGGTCAGTCAGCCCAGTGGTGACTGTGCAGGAGTGCTCGCCTAGTGCTCGTGGTACAGGGCCCTTCATCTGTTCCCACGCAGTCTTTTTTTTTTTAAAGTCTTTATTGAATTTACTACACTATTACTTCTGTTTTGTGATTTCTGGTTTTTTGGCCACAAGGCATGTGGGATTTTAACTACCCAACCAGGGATCGAATCTGTACCTTTTGCATTGGAAGGTCAAAGTCTTAACCACTGGACCACCAGGAAGTCGTGGTCTTTCTCACCCAGAGCCATCTTTCTTACCCATCCCTTACCCCCAAACGATGCCATCCCATAAGTGATAAACTGGTTTAAATATTTTGGGAGGCACTCCCCAAAATGTTGTCAAAGCAGAAAATGCCAAGCCAGGGTGCCCTGCAGTATGAGTTCTGTGCTGGTTACTGACTGGCTCTCATTCACTGAGAACCTACTATGTGCCAAGCCAGGCGCCACATGCTTCATGAACGTGATCTCATTTGATCTTCAACAGCCCTCCTGGCGAAGTCATTTAGGACTATCTTTACAGCAAGGCCACTGAGCCTGGCGAGCAGTGAGACTGTGAGCGAGGTCACAAAGCTGCTTACTTCCAACTATAGCAGGGGCTGCAAACTCAAGCGTCAATGGGGCCAGGCTGGCAGAACACAGGGGAGCCCAGGCCGCATCTCCAGCTCCACCCAGAGCAGTGGGGGGGCCGGGAAGCTCCCCTTTTGCAACGGTGGCAACCAGTTCAATCAAGAAGAGAAGCCCAAAGTCCTTACCTGTTGGAGAGGAGTATTTATAGAGGCAGTCCCATTTGCTTTGCTTTAATACACAGCGAGCAGGGGGTGGTGGTTAAAAAGAGAAATGGCGGGGCCGAGGAAATGAGGCTCCACAAAAGGATAAGAACTATTGACAATAAAGGCTGGGGGCATAGAGACTCACAGCTTTATTTCCTCTAAAATCTAATCTCTTTTATCTAGTCAAGTCTACTCTAGTCTTCCCTTCCCATTGCCCTTCTGTTTCTCCTTCCCTCCCTTCCCTCCTTCCCTCGTGGCTGCCAGTCTGTGACCTCTGCCCCACGCCACTCTCCTCTCCAGTGAAAACAAAACAGGCTTTCAGTACAGTTCATTTTTTCCAAAGGGGTGACGGCCTCTTTGATGCTCTTCGTCAGAAGCTACCTTGGCAGAGCTCGCCTGCCACACCTGGCACTGTTGGTCAGTGGATGCATGGGATGGCTTCTGAATGCTCTGATGCTGTGGTTTCTTATCAAGGTGTGACAGGCTTAGTAAATACACTTAAAGTCAACTCTTCCTGCTGCATCCCTTTAAACCCATTTAAGCAGTTGACCAACCCCAAACACTCCTCCCTGAGTTAGCTTCCTCAAGCTTCAGGGAGACAAAACATGACCTCCTAAGAAGCAAGCCCAGCCTTCAGAATTTAGCAAATCCGAATGCCCTCACCTATACTAGGATGCTTCCTGCCTTTAGTATACACAGAAGGCATTTGGTGAAGTGCAGAGCATTGATAATTTTTCCCCAGTGGAAAGTGAGAAGCTCTAGCATTTAAGAATAATCATACACACAAAAAGTCAACACATGCATATCTTACTCTCATACCATATGCTCATAAAATCCATAATTCATAGTATTTTCTGGCCGGCACCCTCTTTAGCAAAGACATAATTTGCAATCATGCTGGGTAAAGACAGACAGCCATTACTTTCTTAATGGCCAACTACCCAAAAAGGCTCAGTTAAGTGATCTCAACTAGCAATCTAATCAATTAAAATTGATAAGTGAAATACTTTTAACCTTTGTTTCAGCAGGCCATTCCTAGTGGGAGGAGGCAGGGTATGTGAATTCCCAGCATAAAATTTAATTCCATTTCACGGATGCAAACATTCTTGCTGCCCTGATGGAGAGGCTCCGTTAAAGCAAACTGTTTTTCTCTCTTTCCTTGAATCCAATCAGAGAAAGATGGGTTTATGGGTCTCTCTAGCCTATGCCATCAATTTAAACCTTTACAGAAATCCTCATGGCCATATTTCAAGAAGGAAAGGGCCACAGAAGATGGGCATAGAGCACAGAGCCCTGTAGTTTCCTTGCTCTTCAGAGAGAGAAGAAATAAAGGAGCATAAACAAAAAGGAGGCAAGAAAAAGGAGTCAGACAACCAGGCAAAACCCATAATAATCATTTACGGAGAACCTTCCGTTTGTCAGGCAGTGTGCTCTTTGTATGCATCACTGGATGTGATTATTAGGCAATACTGACTCCATTTTCCTGAGCACAGTTACATGTGAGGCACTAGACTCGGTCATCTTATATTTCATATTACAGTTCACTCAAGTCTCAAAACAGCCCTGTAACATGATGAAGATCATCCCCATTTTCCAGGCAAGGAAACGAAAGTCGTGGTGGTTTCAATCACTTGCTTGAGAGAATACAGAGCAGGACAGGGGCCTCTGGCTCAAAAGATACAAACCCTCATTGGTCTGCATCATAACTGCAGGTCACACAACTGAATAGTTTTGTCAAGACTCATTCCATTGTACAGTAAAACTCGGTGAACTTTATTGGATGCAAGCTGTATTTCAATAAAGCTGACTTAAAACAAGGGTTCTCTCTCTCATCGTCCACTACAAAGTGGCCACCTGCCATTTCTGCCTCTCCAGCTCCCAGCTCTTCTTTTTGAGTTTCCTTTGGGGGCCCCCTCCTTCCTCACCCCCAGGCGATGGGGTTCAAAAGGAGCAGGTCCCACCTTCCCAGCATCACAGCTGAGCACGTGACCTTGACCTAGCCAATCAGTGAATCACATTCTGCTGATCACTGACTGGGTCAGGAATGGTCATGTGACTCAAGCTGGGCCAATGAGAGCATTGCCCTGGACTTCTATAAAAGTTATATGAAAAGTGAAGCTCTGTTGTCAAGGCTGCTTAGCCAGTTCAGCATATCTTAGAGGTGCTGATGGCCATCTTGTCACTATTTGGTGAGAGCTCTCTGGAGGATGAAGCCAGAACAGAGGAAAGAAAAGCTGAGAGAAGGAAGGTGGCAGTTTCCTGATGACATTGCTAGAGTACCTAGATCAATCTACTTTTTACACTGATATCAGTGAATCTGCCTTTCTTTTTCCTTAAGTTAGTTTAAGTTGGCCTTTCTACCTCTCATAACCAAAGAGTCCTCATATATCACAATGTTACAACAAATAAGAGAAAAAGAGAGTTATATGAATGGGAAAGGGGTTATAGGAACACAACTAAGCTTTATATTCTGTCTCCTTTAAATCTCAGTATCACACTGAAGAGGAGACCGCTGAGGCACTGGTTGGATGCTCAGGCTTGCAGGCTAAGCACATGGTTCTTGGGCCTCCAAAGCCTTCATCTTTACCTAAATGCTGGTGGCTTGCGTTTTTGAAAACTTTCCTTCTTTTAAGCAGCCAGGATCCTTTAGTCATTAAAATCATACAGACCACCTTTAACATACACAACCAACCAGACTGGTGCTGCTAAGACCATATGGAGGGCAGGGATCCCAGAGCTGTGCCCACCTCTGCTTGAGACCCCAATCACCATGCACAGATATTTCAGCAAAACACCTGCACAGCTTCCCTTGGTCTCCAAACAGCAGGGCCCACAGACTGACTCCAAGTGTCCAGAATTTAGGGCCCCTTTTCTGAAAGTTGTGTGTGACACGTGCACTCTGTAAGTTCACGGTGATAGATCAACCCCGGTCACCCACGAGCATGCAGGTCACCCACGAGCCTCCCAGAGATGTGTGAGCCAGCCTGGAAGTGTCCTCCCATCCCCGCCACGGTGACTCAAGATGACCAACTCACTCAGGTCGAGGACGTCATCTGTTTTGATCAGGTCTTCCTCCCGCGTCAGTGGCAGCTGGGTCTCAGGCTCCCCTCGCAGTTGCAGGGACAGGGAACGGAGCATGAAGAACACCCGGATGGCCTGGACCAACAGTTTGGAGAGCAGAGAAGAGTGAAGTCATTTTGGTGAGAAGCTCCATATGGAGAAATCACACAATGACTCTAGATTTAAAATGAACAAGACAAAGCCCACCTCTTTCAGCATCGTGGTTCTGGTGCTTTCAGAGTCAGGATTCAAAATAAAAAATAGTCAAGGAGGCAGCCTGTGTGCCATTACCCACAGGCTCAGGTTTGGGCTACTTTATCTCACTGAGCACCTGTCATTTGCCAGGACCATCCCTCTAGGGTCATGTGATCTTCCTGGTAGCCCCGCTCAGCAATCGAGGCTCTGAGACCCACGGAGGCCACATGATCTGGCCCAAGCTCACACCTAGGGAGGGGCCAGAACCGTATCTCTTATAACTAAACCAGCCCAGATTCTGAAAATCCCAACTATGAGGGTTTCAGGGGCCCACCGACTGAGTGTGGGGGCGGGAGAGACAGAAGGTAAGATGAGGGTGGGGTTCAGAGTCCACCAGACCCCAGAGCCCTTCACCTGGAGCTCTCTGGCCCCTTTACCTTCCAACAGGGGCTGTGCCCCTGCCAGGGCAGAGGACCTGGCACCTGGCAGGTATGTGGTGACGTCAGTGCCCCGGGAGCCCTCAGGTCTCCTCAGCTGGGGACAGAGGTGAGGACGGAGGATGGCCCCATCAGCACAGGGTTCCCGGCCCATCAAGGAAGAGTGTTGGTGGACCCTAGGGTGAGCGGGCATTTCCAGGGAGCAGGAACAAAGCTGAACCCCAGGCTGGAAGCCTGAGAAGCTTGTGAAGCCTCCACCCAGTGGTCAGTCTGCCCTGGAGGTAACTCCCTGCGAGTCCCAGGTTGGGGCTGACTTGCCCACCAACCAGAGGCCAGGAAGTGGAGTGGCAGCCACAGGGCCCGCGGCCTCAGGGACACTTGCCCTGATTGAGGGAAACAGACCTCGAGTTAGGTATCGAAGGTCTGCGTTGGACTCCTAGCTCCACCACGCTGGGCAAGGCTCCCGGCCCCCCGAGCATCAGCTTCCTCCTGTGTGAGATGGGGGTGGGAGTCTCTACTGTGTGGGGCTGCGGGGAGCCTCTGAGATGATAGTGAGGGGGCAGCAGCCAGCACAGGGTCTGTAAAGGGGTGGGCACACCTCACTCCTGCCACTCCACACCTGGGCAAGAGAAGGCCATGAGGACAAACCGCTGTCACCAATGGAGAGCCCCACAGCCTGCTTTTGGGTCCCCTTGCTGCCAGTTCTGAGGCTGTAGGCCTGCCCACTGAGATGGGAGGCTGTCCATCGTATGACAAGGTGCCTCCCAAAACAAGGGGCGGAGGGAACAGATGACTGCCCACAAAGAGCCAGGTTTGCACTGACTTTTGTTGACCCAGGCAACGAGGATGCCTGTGGACACCTCTGAACCCTAACCTTGACTTGGTCCAGAACTGCCGGGAGATCTTGGGCCAATTACTTAATGTCCCGATGCAGAAAACTGGACGAACAATCCTGTTTCCTGGACCTATTCTGGCGTCAGGTATTCCTCAGTCAACCAGAAGCACTAGAGAAACACAAACTTTCATATGATAAAGACGGTGGTTGTGGGGGCATTAGTGTATTATTCGATTGTTCTAAACATTTTTGTTTGCTTGTTTCTGTTGTTTTATTTTTGGGCCATGCGTGTGGCATGTGGGATCTTAGTTTCCTGACCAGGGATCGAACCCGTGCCTGCCACGTTGGAAGCTTGGAGCCTTAACCATTGGACTACCAGGGAAGTTCCTCTTCTGAAAGTTTTGAAGAGCAGTCTTCACAAAAACATCTGTAATAATCAGCAGATGTCTCTCTACAAACACAGAGTAAGAAGCCCGGGCTCATGCATGTGAGGGCAGATTCCCACAGGGCCAAGTACTCCACCTGGGTGAAAGCAGGGCTCCCACAGGCGCCTACAGGGTTTGACAGGCCATGTTGACCAGCCCCACAACCCCGAGAATCCACAAGAGAAAGGTGAGATACCAGGATAAAAGGTCATCTGATCATCTCACTGTCTCCCTAAACAACCACGGCTCTCTCTGCGTACCCCCAGACTCCCAGGTGCGGGTAGGGGTTGCACTGTGTCACCCATTCAAGCCTTTTAACCACCCTGAGTGGTTCCCATTTTACAGACAGGAAACCAAAGCCTAAAGATGTCAGGCAGACTGCCCAAGGTGATTCACCTAATAACCGACTCCAAAGACTGTCCTTCCAACCACATGTCTTTGCCTTCAACAGACTGAAGGATTAGGACCCAGGCTTTTATTGAGTGTTTTTCTTGACTTTGCTCAATTGATGTGCAAATTGAAATGTATTACTGAAAAGGAAAAGAGTATTCTTATTCTTTCAGATGCTTCCATAGGAAGATTGACTCAGGAAGAATGGCTTAAATTTGGAAAGGGGTGTCAGCTGACCAAGTTTAACTATAAAGAGAATTGGGCATGTTTGGGATGGTATGGCCATAGACAAGCTTAACTATAAAGAAGAGACCTTTCCACTTTGCTTCCATACAGTGGGGAGCAAGGAGAGCCCCACGAATAGGGCAGCAGATGGCTTCCAAGTCAGACAGACCTTAGTCCAACCTGAGTCACGTGATTCCCCAGGCCTGGGCTGGAGCTCTGGAAAGGGGGTCCCCACCACTCCAGATCATGGGGCCACCTTGAAGATGCAAGGAGATAGTACAAAGACCCCCCTGAGCCCCAGGGCTGGTCCTGGAACAAATACTCATCCTGAGCCCTCTCCCCTGCCACCTTGGCCACACGTGCAATTGATGAGTTCAAGTGACAGTCACTCAGGCTAGGAGCCCATCGAGGCCGTGGAAGCCAGTCATTCTTAAAAGAGTGCTGAAGCGCTTTAAAGTAGGCACAGCCCTTTGGGAAAGCAACTTGGCAATACCAACAGAATCACCAAAAAAAAATGCTCATACCCTTTGAACCAGAAATTCCACTTCTGGGAACTTATCCTAAAGAAATAAGCCAAAAGAAAGGAAACACTGTATTCGTCAAGCTGCTTATTACAATTTAGCTGAAAATAATGTAATACTGGGAGCAACCAAAATGCCCACCAGCTGGAAAACGCCTAAGGAAATTATGGCAAAAGTCACCAGATAAACTTTTATGCAGGAATAAGAAATTAGACTTATTAAAACTGTATCACAGTATGAAAAACTTTGGCACACAATGGAAAGAGAAAGGCAGCGAGGATGAAAGCAAGTCTACAGCCCATGCCCCCATGCAACCATGAAGACGTGTCTGCAGACAAAGCTGGGAGGAGACACACAAAGTCTGTGTTGTTTGTTTAGGGTGATGAAATCGCCGGAAATTCTTTCGCCCTACTTTTGAAACTCTGTAAGATGTTATTGTATTTTCTTTAATGCACAATACACATCCAGAGAGTAAAAGCAAAATATCCTATTTCCTCAAGGTCAATGGCGATAAACACGAAAACTGTTGTGGTTTAATGAGGGAACAGGGACACAGAACTGGAGGGACAAATAAAACTTCATGCAAATATCTTGATTTCATAATGGCTTCCATGGTTACTCCATAAAGACGGCTAGTGGCTTAAATTCAGATTCTGGTATTCATCAAAGAGTCCTCTCCCCAACCCTTTTTTCTCTAGTGTTAACCATCAGTAGGTTTTGACTGTTAAGAAGACTCGATTTCTTTCCCACTTAGGTTAGAAAGCTCCATCACTCTTCAGCACCTCCCCGCTGCTCTCTCCCACCTGCTCTCGGCAAGAGCTGAGAAGCAGCACCCAGGAGGAACCTGGGACTCAGAGAGGCTAAGTAACTTGCCTAGAGTCACACAGTTAAAGGTGGGATTCTACCTTGGTTGGTGTGACTTGTGTGCCTGTGCTCTTTCTTAACTGCTTCTCTCGACTGCCCTTCCACGTGGGGTGGGTCCAGCTCAAGTCCAGGTTCCGCCTGCATGTTCTCGTCAGACCCCAGGAGTCCCTGTGACCGCATGTCAACATGAATTTCCCTTCTCAGCCGCAATCGCTCAGTGGCACTCTTGCTATTTTGGTCTTACTTTGCATTATTTATTTTCTTTCTATTCTTGCTTCTTGCCCAGTGCCTAGAAAAGGCTCGACAGATATGTTGAATGAAAGAGTAAACAGTATAATTTGCAAAAGGCAAGGGGGGAAACATGACTTCAATTGCCAGATGCTTCCCTGCAGCCTGCAGAGCCCTGGCCCTCCTCTCCTGCACACTTCACTCCAGTCACCCCACACCTTGGACACTCTTCCTCATCTCAGGACCTTTGCACTCACTGCTCCCTCTGTCTGGAAAGGGTCTCCTTTATGTCTTTGCCTGGCTGGCTCCTCCTCACTCCCCAGTCTCTGCTCAGACGTTACCTCTGCCAGGCAGCTGCTCCTGGTCACTCAGTCTAACACATCGTCCCCTCTGTCCTTCAGAGCCCTTGCTGCAGCCTGGTATCGCACCTGAGCATAAGCTTTGCCTCTCTCCAGGCCCGGGAACACCCAGGGGTGGGCTGCCTTTCCGTTCACTCCTGTACCCTCGGGACAGCACTTGGCACACAGTAGGAGTCCAGTGGCTCTTTGATGAATGTACAAAGGAATGATTCACCATTAAGGGTGGTTTGAACTTCCTTGACAAGTCCTTAAGGAAAATAAAGGGTGGTATTTCTGAAAAGCATCAGCCTCCTAAAAGTTAGAAAAGCCTACACTTGGCAGGAAAAAAAAAAAAGAAGGAAAACCTCTGAATCCAACAGGACAAAATGGAATGTTCTCTGGATACAAGCAAAGAACTTGAAACAAACCGCATAAGCCTTCAATTGCTTGCTAAACCATACACTTCCTCTAGCTCACATTCAGAGCACACCACCGTGTTCTGATGTCTGAAACGGGCCGAGGAGCTAAGCTGCGGGAGGACTCCAGACAGCTGCCTGGCATCAGGGACTGGGCTGAGGTAAGAGGTCAAAATTCCCCTTCAACAGTGGATCCTGGAAATCAGAGGGAAACCTCTGGGGCCCATGGCTCTGCGTTGAGGTGGCCAGCCCTCTTATCTCATCCTGCCACCTTCATCCTGGCTCTAAACCCAGGGACACCAGACTTGAGAGTTGCCTTTATAAACCCGTTGGACAGACAAAGGTCACAAGACAGACCCCAGGGTCTCTGGTGCTTCCGTTGGCAGTTTGAACCCTGCAGCCCATCTGGGGCAAGGGAGGGGGGCAGCAGAGTCCTGGGAACTTGAGGATGAGGGAGGAAGACCCCCACCCTCAGGCACCACCGCTGGCCTTCGTGCTTCTGCCTTTCGCGGAGTCCTCCTGAGGGCCCTGGCAGCGGGGGCGGCGCTGGCTGCTGGCTGCTGGCTGGGTGAGGAGAGAGCGGCTCAGGAGCAGGAACCGCAAAGCCCAAGCAGCCCCACCCTCTGCCGTAGGCCTCAGCCCGGAATTTCTCCTGTGGACCAGCAGCATCCGCCCCAGGCCAGCAGGACAAGATGCCAGGTACCAGCCAACCAGGCCGAGGCCGTCACTTTGCTCCCAGGGCTCTGAGACTTGCCCCCTGCAACTCCTCCAGCCCCACCACTTCCCACACAGCCTGCCCCACGGGGGCTCCAGACTGGCCCACAACTCTCTGGGCCTCTGTGCGCCCCTCCCACCGCAGCACTCAGCCCTTCCCCCACAGGCCCAGCTCAAGGAGCAGCTCTCTGCTGCTTGTCTCCCTCCCTGGGTAGGATTAAGGACCTTGTGCTCTTGGAGAAATAGCCCTGGCCCATGGATGTGTGTGGGCTTCCCAGGTGGCTCTAGTGGTAAGGAACCTGCCTGCCAAATCAAGATGTGGGTTCAATCCTTGAGTTGGGAACATCCCCTGGAGGAGGGCATGGCAACCCACTCCAGTATTCTTGCCTGGAGAATCCCATGGACAGAGGAGCCTGGAGGGCTACAGTCCATACTGTCACAAAGAGTCAGACATGACTAAAGGGACTTAGCATGCATAGACTGGGGCTGCTTTTCCCATCCTTGCCCTTTAAGTCTTTTCCTTGAGGACCGGGGCTGTGTTTCCTGGTGTCCAACACCAAGTAGGACTAATAAATACAATGAAGGCAGCAGTGGGAGGCAGGGGGTCAGAATGGCCATACCACCTGGGTTGACTCCTGGCTCTGCAACTTATCAGCTGGGGGACCCTGAGCAAATCACTCGACCTCTTCATGCCTCAGTTTATTCCTCTGTAAGATGGGGATAATACTAGTGCCAGCCTCCTAGGGTGGTTGTAGAAATATATGAGGAAATTCTTAAGAACTGAAACGAATGACCCACTTTGTCACAAAGGCTATGCACTCAAAGAACTGTTTAGAAAACCTGACGGAGTATGGACCAAAAGGAAGGCAAGATGAGACCCGGAGCAGCAGCTCTCTGAGTTCACAGCCTTCTAGACCTTCCAGTTCAGGGGCCAAGGAGAACCAGGACGGGGTCCTCTCTGGCCTGGGTCCTCTCTGGCCTGGGGACACAAGAGCTGGACTTGGCGTGTGGCTTTGCCGTTATCCTGCTGGGGAGCATCTCCAAGACCAACCAAAGGTCAAGGGTGAGTGTACTCACTCCATAAGGAGTACAGACATGACACCCATTTGTCGGAACCAATCCCCCCATGCAAGGATGCCCAGTGCAAACGCTGCCACCCACAAACAATCATGTGCCTGGCCGCGGGGCCTGCACACCTGTCTGGGAGCACGAGGGATGCAGGCGTCACTGGCTCAGAGAGAGGGTGGGTCCTGAGGAGAGAGCGGTGGGTCTGGGCAGACAGTGGGGAATGCAGACTGACTTCAGACACAGGTCCAACTTCCTCTGTGCCCCAGCCCCACCCCTCCAGGCTTTCAAGGCAAACTCGAAGCAAGAAGGCCATGAAATCCTCTTGTCTGAGGTGGGTCCAGTGAGTCAATCCCGCCTCTCAAAAAGTAAAGGTCACAATACTTCCTCCACTCTGGGTACACTTGGATTATCTCAGAGGAAGACTCGGCCTGATAACGGGAGCAATGAGGGCAATGGATTCCTCTAATTTATCCACACCTCCACTTCTCCAGGGAATGATTTTCTAGGAAAGGGTTATGGTGCTTTCTAAGAAAGAAACTGTGATCTGACCAGGGAGATAAAGTACCCTGAACAGCCCTGCGAGACGGCTGCAGAAAAAAAGTGCTGATAACGGAAGTGCACACGGCAGCTGGGTTCTGAGAACTAACCTCTTCACACACCTCTCCCGCAGGCCCCAAAATAATCACAACGGCATTTGCGTGTGTCTTGCCCCCAAGATCCCTCAGATACCTTAACGCCACGCCATCTCCGGGGGTCCTGGCCTTTCGGGGCTGGTTCTGCAGCAGCCTCACCTGCTCTGCATCACCACGCTCCTTCAAAGGAGCCCGGCCCCACTTCCTCTCTCAGAGCTCTGGGGCTGGGCCGGCTTCGCTCAGTGAAGGCAGCCTGCTTGCCACCAACACCTTTCAGTCTCTGCTGTAACAAAAGGCAGGGACTTCCCTGGTGGTCCAGTGATTAAGAATTTGCCTTCCACTGCAGGGGATGTGGGTTCAATCCCTGGTCGAGGAACTAAGATCCCACATGCTGTGGAGCAACTCAGCCCGTGTGCCACAACAACTGAACCTTCTAGCCACAACCAGAGAGAAGCCCACGGGCTGCAACTGAGACCTGGCACAGCCGAAGTTAAAAACCAAAAACCCAGAAAAGGGCAGTGCTCATGGGAAAGCTAGGCCCTTGTGGAGGGGTGGGGGTGTGGGGCTGGGGGTTGCTGTCTGGCTCTCTGAGGGCGAGCTGGAAGGTGGGTCTGGATGTGGTCGGAGACGCTCCCTCTCCTGTCCTTGGAGTGTTCCTGGTGGACAGCTGCCCAGGACAGAGGCCAAGGCCCATGCCCACTCACCCGTCGGGTCTTTTCCACGTCACCACATGGCAGTCGCTTCACAAAGTCGATGCCGGTCAGCGGCGTGCCCGTCGGGGGCAGCAGGATGGAGGCGTCCATCATGAGATATTCCACGTTCATGGGCTTCATCTGGAAGACAGACATTGGAGAGAGGCTCGCTGAAGGGAGGAAGGGGCCAGGGCAGGCGACACGGGCCTCTCACCTCCATCTCAGACACCTTGGAGAAGCTGCCGCCCGCTGTGAACAGCTCTGCTTTCTCACCCCGAGTTCCCCTCCCCTTTGCAGGGAGACAGGCCTTAGGCCCCTTCGTGGTGGTCCCTGTAGTGTAGTTTGCCCACGGTGCGGGGCCTGACTGCCACCCGCCTCCCTCCCTGGCGCTTCTAGCTATGATGACAGCAGGTGGAGTGGCACAGCTTCTATTTAGGGGGTTCTGAGTGCGAGCAGGCGGGGAGCTAAAGGCTCTGTGTGTCGTCTCCTGTCCAGCAGGGAGGCTTCCAAACTTGGCTCAGGGAAGCTGAGGAGCGGATACGGGCCCACAGGGCTGGCTGGTGGCAGAACCAAGACATGCACCCAGGCCTGGCTCCAGACCCACTATGACCCACAACATGGTTATGACCCACACATAACCAGCATTCCCACTTCCCTCCTCTTCCCTGAACTTCTTACCTGGGGGAACAGAACCAAGTCACTTATTAAGCACCTACTACAAGCCAGGCCCCTGCAGGGCTCACCTCCTCCTGTGTGGCTGTCCTACATTACAGAGGGGACCACTGAGTTCAGACGGAGGGCGCATGCCCACAACCACCGGGCCAGCCAGTGGCAGAAGTGTCTGCCTCCTTCCACGGTGCTTCCAGGAAGCCTTCTCTGATTACCAAGACACATGCTAACATCACTTCCTCTCCTGGAACTTTGCTGCATAAGTGAAAGCGTTAATCACTCAGTCATATCTGATTCTTTGCAACCCCATGGACTGTAACCCACCAGACTCCTCTGTCCATGGGATTTCCCAGGCAAGAATACTGGAATGGGTTGCCATTCCCTTCTTCAGGGGATCTTCCTGACCCAAGGATCTAACCGGTGTCTGCTGCTCTGCAGGTGGATTCTTTCTTCCTGACCCACCAGGGAAGCCCCACTGCATCAGTATCGATTGCTTAATGTACGTGTGTTGCTAGACATGGACACCGGGCATCATAAAGGAATGACATTTCACAATAGTCTGTGGAATTAATTTTACTTCTTTAAGCATCATAAGCTTCTTCATGGCTCCCTTTTTTAGATAGTGGGCTTCAGTCACATCACACTTCCTCCCCTCCTGTAACATACAGCTGACTAAACAGGGCAGGACTGTGGAGACAGCTCAGCCGTCCAGAGACCTGGAGAATAGGGAGCCCCTTAGCTCACTGCCTTCTTCTTTGGGACCCATGAAGCCTTCCTCCAAAGGCCTGAGGTCCGCTGTTCCAACTCCTTTATCCCTTTATCCCAGAGTGGGGTGGCAGGGCCCTGTCTCCCGCCCAGGGTGCCCGTGGCATGGCCTTCCTGCAGGGCCTTCCTGCGGCTCCCACACGGCTCCCCCTGCTCCACCCCTCCGCTCTCTACCACCTCCCAGCAAACCCCCTCTAGGACTCCTGCTCATTTCCCCTCTGCGTGAAGCAAGAGGTGACAGGGGAAACAGTGAAGGGTCAGAGATGAAGGCCTGCTTTGGCAGCACCCAAGGGCCTGCCCCACTTCTTTGAGCTTAGTGGCTACTCTCCTAAAGTCTGGGTTAATGGCTGACTTTGGGCACGTGTCAGCCTTTAATTCCCTAGAGTGTCAGGCATTGTGCAAGATGTACAATAGATGTCATTGAGACAAACAAACAAAATGCAGGAAGCTCCCTATGGTGGGAGGGAGAAGAATATTCGTGGTTCTGAACCTCCACAGGAGGCAGTCCCTAGGTATTTCACAACCTGGAAAGCCATGTGGTTTGGGCCCCATTTTACAGATGGAAAAGTCAAGGCTCAGAAGGTAAGCAACCTGCCCGGGGTTGCAGTAAGTAGGTAGCAAAAGCAGAAATGGAACAGGGGTTTCAGAGCCCAAGCCTTTCTCTATCGTCAAGTGACACATAAGACTTGTTTCTACAAGAAGCCAAACTTCTGGAGAGTTATGTTGTGGAAGGGAATGTCACGGGTGCAACAAAGATGGCAGCTGAGCACTGACTCCACTGTGCTCCATGGTCCCAAGAGCAGGAGCCTGAGACCCTCTTTCAGGGGTGGAGGGGGTGATGGGGTGTGGCCATCGGGGGTGTGAGGCACCTATGAGTGCCTCGCAGAGCACCAGGAAGAGGCCTGGGTGCTGCTGGGGCTTTTCTGGAGGTGAGTTATCCCAATTTACACTCTTTCCTTGAAAAGCCTCCAGGAGGCCTCAGATGTGCTGCGAGCAAGGATGTGGTGAGGGCCCAGCTGTTCAGACACCCAGTGACGGGGCCAGGGAGCCACGCAGCATATGCTGTCTTTTTCTTGTTGACATTTTAAACACTTGGGTTTATTGTAAATGTCCCGAATCACTTCACTCTTTGGTGAGAAATGTCCATGAAAAGAGTCATTTAGCACCGAGTTACTGAGTCTTAACTGAGGGGCAGGTGGATGATCAGAACAGCGCAACCTTCAATCTTCTGCAACTATCTTTTCTCATGATTGTGCCTGCTAGATGGAGACCCGGAGACCGCAGGCTGGTGCAGCAGGTGCAAGAAGAGCCACACTCGGGAACATTCTGATGCCACGTGAAGAAGGAGGTGGCATTGTACTGTGCCAGGCAGGGCAGGGCACTGGGAGGTGACGGCCAGGCAAATGTGAGCACCTCCCCCAACCTCTCTGCCTCTCATTTGGTAAAAGCAGGATGATAGCAGCAGTGACTCACATCAGGTTGACATGGAGATTAAGAGATTTCATATGTACGACTAAGTCCTCAATCAAAAACTATGCATATCAACTTATCTACAAACAGAAACAAACTCACAGACTTAGGGAACAAACTTATGGTTACCATCAGGGAAGGATGGGGAGAAGGGATAGTCAGGGAGCTTGGGATGGACATGTAAACACAGCTATACTTGAAATGGATAACCACAAGGTCCTACTGTATAGCACAGTGAACTCTGCTCAATGTTGTGTGGCAGCCTGGATGGGAGTGGAGTTTGGGGGAGAGTGGATGCATGTATATGTCTGGCTGAGTCCTTTTGCTGTCCACCTGAAACTATCATAGCATTTTTAACTGGTGAAATCCAATATAAAATTAAAAGTTTAAAAAAACACTATTCATATCAAAGTGAATCTTTCTAACCCATCTTATGACTCAGCCCAACTTAGGGGGAGTGAATGTCAGCTGAAATTTCACTGCTGAGGATCAAAAGGCACCATTTTCAATGCCCTTCCCCACCCATCTCTGCCATTCGAACAGAAAGCCCCAAATTAGATGAGTTCTCTCTCAGTTTGACAGGACAAGTTTGGCCACGAGTCCTTCTGGCCCCTCACTTACTGTCATGCTCCTGTACTCATCTTCAAACATGTCCAAAAAGATTTCTTCTCCCTAAAAAAGAAAGGAAGGAAAGAGAAGATTATGTATATTTTTTTTCCATAAACAATAAAGGATTATAAACTCCAGTTTGCGGCTTTTGGGTCATCTGTTTCTTATTAGCGAGTTCTCGTAAACCACCAGGAAGTAAAATACACACGTGAACATGCACACACACACATACTCGAATGAAAGCCCAAATATCAAATTGCACCTCAACGGTTTTCTCCTTTTCTCCAAGCATGTGTCATTATGGATTTCTAGTGTTGAGGCAGTTAGTTAACCACAACAACAAAAATCACTTCATGTACAATTAAAATATAAAAATGGTTAATGTTTCAGGTATTTAACATGATCTGTTTGCTAAGAATGGTTGGAGAAAATAAGAGTGTGGGTTAAACTGTCATGTTAAAGCTGACAGAGGCTCCACACGTCTGGAAGGAAGAGTATGATTAGATACGCTTAAGGCTAACATTACATGGCTTGTTCCATTTGTTTCTGAGGCGTGCCTTTGGGGGTTTTAGAGTACCTGTGGCCCTGAGGACCCTCCCAGAACAGGGTGATGGGGAGGAATGGTTCTGAGACTCATACACCAGGGGCCAATCTCAGCTGTTCCTCTCAGAGCCTCTCTGTTTCACTGCAAGATGGGGTGACTGGCCCCATCTGTGCAGGTCAATGTGAAGACAATATGAGTTAATGCACATGGTCATTATGACCACCCTGGACAGGTCTGCAGGGGCTGTTAGCATGTTAGCACTGGTCTGGCCTGAGTCTTAAGTCTCCCTCTCTCCCCCAGTACTGTCTCTCTTTCACACACACACACACACACACACACACACGGTGAGTATGTTTTTCCAAAACTATCGGCAAACTTGAAAGTTCTGTTTGTTGTGAAAGTGGAAATGTTAGTGGCTCAGTTGTGTCCAACTCTTTGTGACCCCATGGACTGTAGCCCGCCAGGCTCTTCTGCCCATGGAATTCTCCAGGCAACAATACTAGAGTGGGTAGCCATTCCCTTTTCCAGGGGATCTTCCCGACCCAGGGATCGAATTCAAGTCTCCTACGTGGCAGGTGATCTGAGCCACCAGGGAAGCCCCTTTGGTGTGAGACCCACAAAATAACCACAGAAATTATCCTTGAAAATATTGATAAGCTCCTGATACACTAAGGGTACAAACTTCAAAGGATAAAAGAGAAAAACCTGGGTTGGGAGAAGGGAGGTACAATTCAAATACAGATCTCCTTTTGTTACTGAAAAAGAAAAATCCTCTGGGAAGATGCCTACCTATATATCTTCCTGCTTTTTGCAATCCAGAAGCTTTTGTGGGGAGGGTGGGGAGAACAGACTAAGCACGGTTATACTGGAAGGAGTGTCAAAGATGACTGTGCTGAGGACTCATATCCTCACTTCAAGCCCAAGTGAGGCTGGGGGGACTGGGATTCCGCCCTGGAACATGGGGCCCACCGTGGTCCCACCCTCTTCTGAGCACATCCAGAGTGCTGCAGCTTCCAGGGGTCATCTGAGCCCCACAAGGAGCATTTCCAGATTATGTGACCTGGTTTTATCTCAACGAACACTGACAGTAATGGACAGTGGCTGAAAAAGTTTCTTGCAAGGAAGAAGATTCCCAGGCATCTATGTATACAGTTCACAGCCTTTTAAAGAGAGCACAATGAACAAAAGCACAAGTGAATAAGAAAACAGCAGTGTTGATGCCTTTCCTCCTCCTGGGAGGATCTCTTCATCAGTCAGATTACAAGGGAAAATCACCACTCACTGGATCCAGAGAGAGCTGATGTGGAGGCCAAAATATCAGAAAACTACTAGGGCTGTCTGACATATGGATGAACCAACTACTGACAAATGATGAGCCCTGACTAAGTCTATCTTACCCTTGAGAAAAGAGGGAAACAAAGTCTTCACAAGGCGGTATCTTAAAGTGAATCCCCTGGAAACTGAACCTACACATTTTCCAGATACTGAAGGTCATGGAGGCCCTTTATCAATTCTCACTAAATTCATGAGAAATGTTTAGAGCCTGTGTGAGGTTTCTCAGCACATAGGCACACTTCATTTTATTGAGCTTTGCTTTACTGAAGCTGAAACTCTAATACTTTGGCCACCTGATGCGAAGAACTGACTCACTGGAAAAGACCCTGATGCTGGGAAAGTTTGAAGGCAGGAGGAGAAAGGGACAACAGAGAATGAGATGGTTGGATGGCATCACCGACTCAATGGACATGAATTTGAGCAAGCTCTGGGAGTTGGTGATGGACAGGGAAGCCTGGAAGTCCATGGGGTCGCAAAGAGTCAGACATGACTGGGTGACTGAACTGAACTGAAGTTACTATTTCAAAGATATTGCATTTTTTTCCTAAACAAATTGAAGGTCTGTGGCAAATGCTAGTCATCAAATGATAATTAGCATGTTTTAGCAATAAAGTTTTCTTTTTTTAGGTAGCACTAGGTCTTTGCTGCAGCTTGAGCTTTCCTTAGTTGAGGAGTGCAGGCTAAGTTGTCCCAAGGTATGTGGTGGGATCTTAGTTCCCCAACCAGGAATCAAATACTCGTCCTCTGCATTGGAAAGTGGATTCTTAAACACTGGACCATTGAGGAAATCCTAACAATACAATATTTTTAATTAAGGTATGTACAATCCCAAAGGAAATCAACCCTGAATATTCAGTGGAAGGACTGATGCTGAAGCTCCAATACTTTGGCCATCTGATGCGAAGAGCTGAGTCATTAGAAAAGACCCTGACGCTGGGAAACATTGGGAGCAGGAGGAGAAGGGGACGACAGAGGATGAGATGGTTAGATAGCATTACCAACTCAACGGACATGAATCTGAGCAAACTCCAGCAGATACTGAGGGACAGGGAATCCTGGTGTGCTGCAGCTCATGGGATCACAGTCAGACATGACTTAGCGACTGAACAACAGAAACACATTTTTTTAGACACCATCCTATCACTCACTTAGCAGATCACAGTACAGTGTAAACATAACTTTGATTAGCACTGGGAAACCAAAACATATGCTTGACTCTATTGTGGTATTTGCTGTTTTGCGGTAGTTTTGAATCAAATCCAAAGGATCTCTGAGGTCTGCCTGTACATATATATAAACAATACACATGCATACAGTTTATAAATTCATATGTAATTCAGTAATTTTATACCTATGCATGCGAGCATGCTAAGTCACTTCAGTTGTGTCCAACTCTTTGTGACCCCATGGACTGTAGCCTGCCAGGCTCTTCTGTCCATGGGATTCTCCAGGCAAGAATACTGGAGTGGGTTGCCATGGTAAGCACATATTAATTCACGAACACAAAAGTTCCTATGTATAATTTAGTCGTATGAGCATCTGTATATAATTGATGGTTTACATGTAAATCCATCAATGAAAAACTCATATATAATTGATAAGTAAACAATCCCACACTAGCGGTGAGTCCTCAAAAGTTGTGCTGATAAGACAGCATGAGCAGAAAAGCACAGAGACCACTGATGCGGAGCGGATAGAACGGCATGTTTTTACTCAGGACCCAGAGGGTGTGAGAAAGAACTGAAGACACGACAGTCCTGTTTCTACAACACACACACTGCTGTCCCCCGAGCTCCGGCAATTTACCTTATAGAAATGCCGCACCAGGTGGACGCTTTCCTCTCGGGCTCCCTGTTAAAAGAGAGGGAAGGCATGAGGGGGCAGGTCTCACGGAGGTGAGTGAGTTGGGGCAAGCCACAGATTCTAAAATCTGAGTCTATAGAAGACAGACGCTGGGCTAATAATCTTAATCCATAAAGTGGTTCTTCATGGGGGTGGTGGTGAAGGAACTCAAAATAAAACTGGATGAAGGACAAATGATTCAACCTGATGACTTGGAGAGCTGTTGACATGCAGTTACGTGAGGGAAATGGGTTCTATTAATAAAATACAGCTGTGATGACTCTGCTCTTATACAGAAAAATTCCCTTGTGAACGTGTGTGTGAGGGTATATGTGTAGCTGGAAAGACACACACCAAGCGTCAACTATTGTTACTTTTTACCCTCTGTACTTTTCTAAACTTTCTAAAACAAACAAGAAAAATAAGAGAGAAAACAACAAATGCTATTTAAAACATGAGTGTACGCAGTAGCACAATAAACCATAAATGAATAAACATGTGTCTGTACATGGATACAACTTTAAAAATATAAAAAGAAAAAGAAAAAAAATCCTGGAGACAAATACAGAGCCAAACAATTATAAGAGAAACTACTAAAATTCGCTACTTAAGTGGGCTGCCTGGGCCTGTCTCAGTGGAAGGGCAGGTCCGTG
Organism: Giraffa tippelskirchi; assembly: GCF_054371585.1. NCBI lineage: Eukaryota > Metazoa > Chordata > Mammalia > Artiodactyla > Giraffidae > Giraffa > Giraffa tippelskirchi. Next base: position 31,660,180 of record NC_137287.1, read on the forward strand.
GGGACAAGTGGGCAGGGGGTCGGCAGAAGGTCTGTGGCCTGTCTTCCTCCTGCTGGTGCCTCGCACACCCAGGACCAGCTATGATCTGGATGCAGGGGCTTCCCTGCGACCTCCTCCCACCTGTGGGCCTGGCGCAGCAGGAAGGGGCCTCACCTCCAGGCAGGCCAGGTGCACGTCCTTTATGATGCAGCCCGTGCTGGTCACGACTTGCTGCTTGAGGAGCAAACAGCTCAGCTCCAGCGTCGCCAAGCGGATCTTGCCGTCTGCAGGGCACACTTGGATCAGCCATGCCTGCATCCTTATGTGCAGTCTCCTGCCTTCCCGACTTGGAGATCAGCAGGTCAGCCGACAGGCCCCCCGACATCCCGTGGGGGCACAGAGAGAACCCCTATATGCTAATCCGCTTCCCAATCAACTACAGTTCAAAGTTCCCATCAAAACTGCCTGTACCAAACGCTCTCTCAAGCCCTCTTATGGGGGACAGGGAGGCAGGAAAAATGCGTAACTCATTACTGAAGACCTAGAAAGTGGCTTGCTGTGGTGGCTTTGCTTGTCCAGCGGTCCTTCCCCTCCTTCAGGGACCAGAAACCCTCTTTCCTTTGGAGGGTCACCAGCCCCACTCTTGGTCATGGGATGTGGGTGGGGCTAGTCCTGCTCCCCCTGGCTTGGGGTGGGGGGCACAGCCCCCTAGGCTGGTTGGGGCCACCCAGGCCCCTGGTCACAGTGACTGCATAGGGGACCAGCAAGGGAGCCAGTCACAGCCAGTGAGGCTCAATTCCACAACTCGCTGGAACCCCTGGGCTCCAGACCCTCTCCCCGTGCTGAGCTGCAGACAGGGACAGTGATGGGGCCCCACAGTGGCCACCGTGCCCACGTTTTCACACTCCTGTGTTCTACAACCTGAGCCCCGAGTCCTGCCTTCCACCACTCAGCGTCTCTCCTACAGCAAGTCTACAGCCTGACAAAGAAAGGGGAGGAGGGAGCAGCAGGCAGTTAACTGGTCAACATAGAAGGCCGCAGAGCCCAAAGATGAGCTTGAAAACACTGTGTGAGCCCCGGGTCCGCTGTGCCTCCCGAAGTCACACAGGCCAGCACTCTTGTTTGTTTGTATTGTCTCAGCGAGTCTGAGTTGGGTTTCTGTCAACTGCAACCAAGTCCTGACTAACACAGCCTGCTGTCCTGCTATGAGCCAGAATGCTCCTCAAGGAGCCTCTCTAAAGCCCCACTGTAGTGGGTGCTCTGCAGGCTGACGTTTGGAGACGGGAAGGGGCAGGTTCCCAGCCTCACTCACCTGGGCCGTGGTGGACTCAGGTGTCCTGGATGTGAAAACCCACACCTGGCACTGCCCCTGGAACCAACCATGACCGCCTGACTGAAGGGCATCCTGCTCTCAGCAAACTCCCTTCAGGTCTTTAATCTCATTTCTGGGGAAGGGCCTTCACGTAGGAGGGGCCAGGAAAGGGGGGCTCTCCAGGAACAATGGGGACCAGGATGGGCCACTGGGGAAACACTCAAGGCAGACACACGGCTGCATACCTCCCTGCCCGGCTTTATGCCTCATGTGTCAGGGGTTGGGGGGGAGAGGGGGGAGATAGGTGAGAATAGGGAATCCATTTGCCCAAAACTGAGCAGGTAACATACGAGCAAAACTAGGACTTCCTAAGCACAATACAAACCCAGCCCAGGCAGAGGCTGATTAGTCTTGGCTGGGCCATTCTGCCCACCCTTGCCCAGCAGCTCCCGCCTGCCTGGCCTCCGCTGAGCGCAGGAGTTCTCTGGAGCACAGCCCAGCCCCTAGCCACCCTGTGAGCCAGGTCAGAAACACCCCTTCTGCTGCCTCTGGGGAAGCAGACCGTAATGCTCCACTAGGACCCTTCTTCCTTTGTGAGCTCCTGGCGAGTTGCTGGCTATTCCTCCCAAGGGTCTGTCTCTCAAGCGAAGCTTCCAGATTGTCCCTTTGTGCTGCCCCAATGTCTTCTCTTCAGAAATCCAGGCAGCGCTACACACTGTTCTCAGGAGGTCTGCTGACCCTCCCGTTCCTGGAGGGTCCTCCCCGGCACCCAGGCCACACTCCGCCTTCCGCATCACCAAGCCACATCCGGCTCCCGCTGCTCCTGCCAACCAGCCCTGGGTCACCATCCTCAGGACCGTGCTCTGCCTCCCTGAATGGATCTTCAGAGGAAACTGACCCCACCAAGCGCCCCTTGGTCCCAAGCAACCACATCTTTCTTCACCCAAAACACCCTCCTCCGGGCCCTCTTCTCCCCACATGGGGCCTGGGCCAGGCTCCAGAGCTGGCTCCCCTGTATATCACCTCTAGAGATTGGTAGTGGTCCTGGGCTCAGTCCTAGACATGCCCCTCTCCTCTCCTGTGACTTTAAAAAGATCTGTGAGCGTTGCAGAGTTAGTTCTGGCCTTGATCCTGCTCTGAGGCTTAGATCCCATCTCCTCATGGAGGCCCAGACTGTCGGGACTTCACAGAGGATAGGGTCCATGTGTCCCCTACTTCCTGCACCCTCATCACTTGCACACACAGGCTGGAATATAGGAGGTGCTCAATAAACAGCCGTTGAATTTACCGATACCCTGACATCACCCTTTAGGCTGTGGACCCAGCTCTCCAAGCCCTTGTGGTCACTCTCCGGCAGTCACACTGTGCTCTGGCCACCACTTCCCTTGACTGCTGAAGCCCTCACCTGCAACCACATCCCTGGTCCCTGCCTAGACTGCTCCTGCTAGCTCAGCTCAGCGGTTCTCTCCCCACCAGGGAGCATCGGGCCCTTTCCTGGGCTCTCACTCACACCCTGATGATCTCTCATCCTGCCTTGCAGTCAGGGTTTCTCAACCTTGGCACTGCCAACATTTGGGGAGGGACAGTCCTTTGTTCTGGGGGCTGTTCTGTGCACCGTAGGGTGCTGAGCAGCACCAGCCTCTGCCTACAGATTGCCAGTAGCACCCTTCTCCAAGCTGTGACAACCAAGAACGTCTCTGGACACTGCCCCTTGGGGACAATGCTGCCCCCAGGTGAGGACTGCTGCGCTACTCCATTCCACCTGTTCTTCCCAGCCCTTGCTGTGGCTGCAGGTCAGTGCTGGCCAAGGCCTCAGGACTATGCTGACACCAGGCACGTATTATCAAGAGCACCCAACCCACACCTTCCAGCCTTCCCCTTCGCTCACCCTCTCAGCCTAGTTCATGCTCAAATGTGGCCTCGGCCACCCTGAGAGGAGGGCTGCAGACACTGGCACAACTGACCAAAGCAGAAGTGAGTATGGAAGGAGAAGAGAGGGAGAGTCTGGCACAAACACCACGGGGTATGGGAAGAGGAGGAGACCTCGGGATGAAGACAAGGCTGGACGGGAGGGTGTGGGTGGCTCAGGGTGTGTGTGCAGCAGGAGACCGGCTGAGCTCTGCCTGGATTCCTGGCACAGCCAGGTCTAGAAGCTGGGGCTCCTGGGGCCGGTATGGGGCCTGGTCCCTGCAACTCCATCACCCCCGGGAACCGCCTGCACGCCTGGGCACCTGGCTGGGCCGCATTGTTCATGATTCTGATGAGCCTTTCGGCCAGGAGGTGGTTGTAGGTGGTCTTCTCAGCCGCAGTGGGCACTGGAAGCTGGATTCGCTCTAGTTTCTCAGGATCCATGCCTGGAACAGAGAGAAGGGGCCGGCTGTCAGCACAGCTGCCTTACCTTGTCCCGAAAGGCCCCTTCGAGCTTGGCTTCCTCAACCTTGGCTGTCCACCGTCCACCTTCCTGACTGCTGCCGCGACCAGGTACTGCCCATGCTATGACTCACCTCAGTTTTCTGTAACTGGAACTTAGGTAAATATATTATTAAAGCATACATTTTCTTTCTGTTTTAGCCCCGCCGTGCAGCTTGTGGGATCTTAGTTCCCCAACCAGGGATTGAACCCGGGCCCCTGGTAGTAAAAGTGCAGAGTTCTAACCACTGGACCACCAGGGAAGCCCCTAAAGCATACATTTTCCATCACTACTTATAAGTGGGTAAACAGGATGGCTGCAATGCTGACAGCAACAAGGCTTTCACGTTTCAGCCAAACAAGGTGAACTGGTTGCTTGCTCACTGTAGACTAAGGCCCACTCTGTGTTAAAAAGGGTGATGGGCAGGTAAGTGTAAGGTGTTGAGGTCACACTAGCCTGACTGGTAACGTGCTTCTGGGCACAATGAGGGGGCGGGAAGTGGGTAGGAGAGGAGCAACTTGGGCTTTGCTGTCATTTTGGGGCTGGTCTGCCAACCCCTGAGGCCACCACTGTGTGAGACACGTCCCACAGCGGAGGTGGGGGGACAGACCAAACACAAAGGAACCTGCAGTCATGCCCACTGATCGCACCTCCAGTTCTTCACACCAGACTGGCGAGCTGGGCCCCTGAGAGGCGAGCACACATGCAGCAGCCCCCGCCAGGCCCACAGAAAGGCACAGATACGACAAAACCAACAGAGCGGATCTGTGTTTAAGACACAGAGGGATCATTCTTCTCCCAGTGAAATCTATTAATAACTGCATTTCAAAGATGAAAGACAAGACAGGGAAAGGAGGTGGGAAGCAGAGACGACACGCTCAATCTAACTGAACTCAGTGCCACTTTTCCTAAAGCAGGACCTGGGGGCTGGGGCGATAGGACGACCCACTGGGGCCACATCGGCAGGCCGACTGTGGGGCAAGAGGTTATGCAAAGCCTCCTCTCGTCTAGCGCGGCTCTGCAAGAAAAACTATGCTCGCAGAAAAGCTCCCAGAAACAAACATTTCGCTTGCTCCACGCCCGGGGAGCTCGGAAGGATTGTTTGTGCCTGAAGCACGTCTTTTCCTGTTATTCTACAAAAGGGGGGAAGGTGGCACTTCTGGGAACTCTTGAAATACGGCCCCTTGAGTCCCAGATGACGCTTCATTTAGAACCTTGACAAAATAGTGGAGGATAGCAGTGAAGAGCTGATCATCTGGATTCTAAGTGACTCCCACGCTCACACGTTGACGTAATAAACCATAACAATATATCTTGCTTTATTGAATTCCTTCCAGATCAGAACCTGAGACTAAGTCATGCCAAGGAGATATCACGAGTGGGGGAGGCCCACGGGCTGGAGGTGGGCAGCTGCCTCTCTCATGACCGCACCGACGTGCCTTCGTCAAAAAAATCTGATTGCGATGAAAATTGAATTTGTTGGTTCTGTATCCCACATTAATGCTAAATGTCTTAACTCTGAAGCGTTCTGGCTTATTAAATGGCAGGAGGGACGTTGACTAAATCCTTCTGTCATTTGTTGTTTTTCTATTTTCCCCCCGAGATGTCAACACCGTGTGAATCTCTCTCTACTCCTTCCTTCCTGGCCCTCTGGAAACTGTCAGTCAGTGGTTCTGGGGAAAAAAAATGGCTCCTTGGCCCGTCCAGGGTATCACCCAGCTCCGTGACCCCTCCATCCACCATCCCACTTCAAAGATGGCAGACGGAACCAGCTGCTGGGTCCCCGGGGAACGTGGTGGCAGCCGGCAGGGCCTGTGACACTCAGACTCAGACCAGCTCTTGCATTTCCAGGATGCGTTCCATTTTTGTCTTTCCCATTATTGCCCCAACTCCCTTAGGATTTGTCAAAAATGAGGAAATCTGTGGCAAAATCTTCTCTCAACAGGAAGAGAAACCTGCCAAGGTTATCCTGACCTTCCTCAGCCCCACTCTCTGGGAGGCGGGGAACCCCGGGGACTGAAACACGTCTAGGCTTCAGAGGACCAGATGCCAACACACCCTCTTCCTTCAGGGAGGAAATTAAGGCCCAGGGATAAGCCGTGTCCCCAAAGTCACAGACCATGTTAGAGGTACAGTCAGAACCAGGATAATTCCCCAGGTGGACAGGATCCAGATGGGGTAGGGGCGGCATCTAGTGAGCCGCCACCAGCAGCAGCATGAGAGGGGCCTACTCTGGGCTGATGACAGCCAGCACCCGCCCGCAAGGCAGCGCTCCCCCTCCCCCAGCTCCCTCTCCTCCTAGGCTCCTGCCACACTGGGGGCCATGACGGAAGGCTGCCAGAGGAACTCTGTTTTGATACTTAAACTCTTTGACCCTCAGACTCCTTGTTCAATGGGAATGGTCACAGAAACTGCCCGCCCCAGGCTTGCTGTCAGGACCCATGTTCAATAGTGACTTGGCATCACCACGTGCTGATGGGAATTTTTACTTTGAACATGGCTTAATGGAGTTCCGTATCAGCTGTGTTGTAAGAGGAAAGAAGAGATTGGAAAACAACCTAACCAAGCTAACGTCGAGCTATTTCAGAAGGCCCAAAGAAGGCACGCTGGGCTGTCTGGGGGCAGCACAGGGGACGAGCAGCTTGGACTGGATTCTGAACAGTGAGCAGCCCAGGGACAACCAGGTCGTGCCAGGCCCAGGGGCAGGGCAGGGAGTGCAGCAGAGCTCGGGGAGAGCAGGGCCAGGGGCTGTGGGCGGAAGTAATGGGGTAGACCCTGGCAGGAGGGACTGCCAAGGCTTGGCTGCCAGGACCCCTGGGGCGGCAGCTAGCAGGTGACATGACGTGTTTGTGCTCCAGCCAACTCTGGAGTGGTCTCCGTCCCCCTGGCCACTCAAGGTGATCTCCCCACTTCTGGCACTTTCCCCCAAACAGACTCCATGTGGCAAGTCAGCCTCTGTGTGGTAGATTTTACCATCAGTCAAGATGAGGCAGAGAACAGGCTCATGTCACACAACACGAGGCAAACTTTGTAAAGAATCTCCGATCTTTCCCCAAAGTTCCTGCTGGGCCAGGTGCCTTATCCTCTCCCCATCTCTCTCTGTCTCCCATCTCGGTTTCTAGGTTTCTAAGACATTCTTCTGGGTCCTAACAAAACAGTGGCTGACAGCTGTGAATGAACAAGGTCAACTTGAAGATATGACAAAGATATGCATGTGAAAGTGAACCAGCGTGTGTGCAGATGAACGGATAGACAGGCAGACACACACACACACATACACACACACACACACAGGTTTCCAGTCACTGAGAAGCAGGTTTTGTTGCAAACTGGCTCTAGTTCCTTTGCTAGTCATTTCCCTCTGACTGAAATAAACACTGTAGATAATATATTGTCCTCTTTGCTTCAGCCCTTAAGTGCCGAGTGACAGATAAATTCCAGAGAACCCCAGATGCACTTCACGTGGCCCGGGGAGCCGCGCTCGCAAGTCCAGATTCCAGCAGACCACGTGCTTCCTTGCTCCCTCCCTGCCGGGTCAGAGCCTGCTGCCAGTGAGCCAGAACAGTCTCCCTTGCCTTTGCTCCCACCCAACAAGCATGGGGCTGGGGGCAGGCGGGGCCCAACTCCCAGCTAACTCACTCAAAGAATCCCAAAGAGAAGGGAAGGGCGAGGTTCAGTGATGTCAGTGACTAGCTCCTAAGTTTTCCCTGAGTTCTGGCTTCTGGATTCTTTCTCCTTACTGGAAGCCCCCATTCAGGACAGGGGTGGAACAGACCCAGACCTAAGTAACATAAAAAGAAGTGAACAGACAGACCTGCACAACAATGCCAGGTAAAAATCATGGTCAAAAAGTTTTTTCTTTCTCTCTCTTTGGCTAGAGTCACGCAAGCACTGCCAGCTTTGGAAAACTATAGACCAACTATTTCGAAAGCTAACCAGATGTTGGGCTTATTTCCAATGTACTTCCAGTTCTGATTATGTATCAGTCGAGATCCAGAATGATATTTTGCCAGTTTTCTGCAGGGCGAAAGCCTCCCTTTATCCTATTATCTTTCAACCTTTCTCATACCTCTCATCCTTGCTCCAAGCAACTTCTCAGCAAAACAAAAGCCCAAGATCCTTCTCCTAAACAATGATAAATGGAGGGGGCAGGAATCAAAGGGTGGTGGGTAGAGTAGGGGAACCTTTAAAAAGACAAAGCTGCAAAACTCCCCTCCCCCCCCCCCCCCCCCCCGGGGCCAGGGCCCTGCAGACTTGACAAAGGACAGAGGACTGAATCTGCTATTACAGACAGGAACCAGCAGCGTTCATTACTGGCCCTACTGACTCACAACGAGTGCCTCCCTCCAACCGGTCAACCCTTTCCACTGCGCGATATTCATTTTGGTGCAGCATCTAATCTATTATGATTTACTGGAAGGCCTGAGCTAACATTTGGTTTTTATTAACATTGCTTTTATGTTAAAATTGTCTTATGATGAAAAATCTATCGGAAAGAGACCATTTCATTAGGGGCCCTGCTGAGAGGGCACAGATCTGGAAAAGAGAGGCTGAAGGTTAAGTGCAGCTAACCTGTTGCCTAACCAAAACATCAACCACCCACACACCCACCCCCTACCAGCGCCACCAAACAGCCCCCACCAAATGCAGCCATGTGCCTCTAGGCCAGAATGGAGCAGAAACCAGGTACAGTCCCCAGGCCCCACCGAGGCAGTTTCCCCGGAGGATGCCCCAGGCACCTGGGCCTCTGGGTGCTGAACTAATGCCCCAGATTCCTCTCCAAACCTGCCCGAGAGCCCACACTCGCTGGTTCTGGATTTGGTAACACTGGTTACACAGCGGCAGGAGGCGGGGCCCTGGGCATCACCCAGACTCTTCCTGTGGTGCCCCCTCCCACCCAAAACAAAGCTCCCCATCTTAGTGAATGGCCACACACAGCTACCCCCATGTCCATCTCACTCAACCCCTACATCCAGATCATGAGCTTGTCCTGGCTCTAACTCCAAAATATATCGTAAAACCTTCCAGTTGTCTCCATCTCCACGGCCAATGTGCCATAATTCAATCCACATTATTCCCACCTGGACTACTGCAACAGCTTCCTAACAAGCCTCCCAGCTTTCCCCCACACAGCTCACCCCCGACTCTCCACTGACCCACTCTCCATCTAGCAGCCAGGGTAATCTCCCTAAAATTTCCATCTGCTTATGTCACTCTTCTACTTAAAAAATCCTCTAGGTGTGTCTCACTGCAATTGGAATAAATTCTAAATTCCTTCTCCCGGCCTTTAAGATCCTCCATGATCTGGTCCCTGCCCACGTGGCCAGCAACTGCTTTTTGCCCCTCAGATCTGTAAGCTCTTTTCTACCCCAGGGCCTTTGCATCTGCTACTCCCTTTGCCCAGAGCTTTCTTGCCCTAGAGCTTTGCGGGGCTGACTCTTTCCCATTCTCAGGCCTCAGCTCTGATGTCTGTTCCTCAGAGAAGCCTCCCCAGACCACCCAGGCAGGTGACCCTGCACCCTTGGCTTTCTCCACACTCACAAATCACACCTGTCACACTGCCTTCACCTCCACCACCCTCGCCTTGCTCCCTCCACAGCAGCCACACTCGCCTCCAAGAAAATCTCTCTTTGGTTCACCACTGGGTTCTCAATATTAACCACAGCGCCTGGCACCTAAGAATGGCCTTAGAAATACTTGTCAGAAGGGTGAATGAATAAATAAATGGAAAGCATTAGCAGGAAATGGAAGGAGGAATTAAATTCCCTCGAATATAGAGTCCCACTCTTTCAGGAAGACACAAGAGAGGTAGGTGGGCTCCTCACCAGGGTCATCTCTCCGTCCACATCAAGGAAGAAGGAGGGTGATATGTAAGTCACTGCTTTTCCATTTCACAGCACACGTTGGGGCTCCTGGAAGGAAGCTCGTCAGCAAAGCCAGCCCCCCTGTAAAAGTTTGTCCATGTGCCCCCTGGCCCCCTGGAGCTGGGCACCCCCCCCCCCCCAACAGCAGTCCCCCTGTGGAGGCCCTGAGCACAGGCCGCCAGGAAGAGAGCGGTGCAGGGGGACTGCCACATGGCTCAGAGGCAGTCAGTCAGAAACTTCTGCCAGAGCGCCGGCCAGGTGCCAGGCGCTGAGCTGAGTACTCAGTACTATGTAGGGCAGGAGGCTGTCAAGAGAGACACGCCTCTGCTTTCAGAGGCCCAGTCGTCCAGAGTGGGAGAGAAAACATACAGAGCAAAAGCAGTACAAAGAAGTGCTGTGGGAACTTCATGGAAATAAAGTCCCGCTCTTCTAAAGGTATTGTGAAGAAAAGAAGACCAGCCATAGACTGGGAGGAAATCTCTGCAACACACATCTGATACAGGAGTTGTATCTAGAATATAAAGAACTCTCAAAACTCAACAGTAAGAATGTGGCCAGTTCATTAAAACATGGGCAAAGGATATGAAAAGATACTTCACCAAAGAAGATGGTAGACTAAACACTTAAAAAGCTATACGACATCATTAAGCATTGTGTGTGTGCTAAGTCGCGTCAGTTGTGTCTCTCTGTGTCCCCATGGACTGTAGCCCGCTAGGCTCCTCTGCCCATGGGATTCTCTCTCCAAGCAAGAATACTGGAGTGCGTTGCCATGCCCTCCTCCAGGGGATCTTCCCAACCCAGGGATTGAACCTGCATCTCTTAACGTCTCCTACACTGGCAGGTGGGTTCTTTACCACTAGTGCCAACTGTGAAGCCCCATTAGTTGTTAGGGAAATGGAAATTAAAATCACAAAAAGACACCACTACACGTACCCATTAAAACGACTAAAATAAAAAGGTGGCCGTGCCAACCACTGGTGAGGGTATGAGGCCAACGGAACACTTGTGCACTGATGGTGGTATGTAAGATCACACAGCTGCTTTGGAAGACAGCATGGCAGTCTCTTAAAAACAAACACACACACGGCCGGAAAGGCGGCCGCCCCCTCGCCCGTCACGCACCGCGCGTTCGTGGGGAACCTGGTGCTAAACCATTCGTAGACGACCTGCTTCTGGGTCGGGGTTTCATACGTAGCAGAGCAGCTCCCTCGCTGCGATCTATTGAAAGTCAGCCCTCGACACGAGGGTTTGTAAAAAAGAAAAAACACACACACACACACACACACTTGTCATATGATTCAGTTATTTCACTCCTCAGTATTTATCCAAGAAAAAAAATGCAAATATGTGTCCAGAGACTTATACACCAATGTTCATGGCAGATTTGTTTGTAATGGTCAAAAACTGGAAACGACCCAAATGTGCTTTAACAGACGGATAGGTAAACAAACTGGTACATTCACATAGGGGAATATTACTCAAAGGTAAGAAGAAAGGAACCACTGAGACACACAACTACATGAACGAATCTCAAATTAATTATGCAAACTGAAAGAAGTCAGACCAAAACAAGAGTACATATTGCATGATCTTATTTATATAAAATTCTAGAGAGTGCAGACTAAGCTATAATGACAGGGAGCAGTTCAGAGTTGCCTAGGGAGAGGGCTGTGGGAAGAGAGGGGCAGAGGGGTGACAAAGGGGCAAGAGAGAACGTCTGGAGTGATGGATACGTACACTCACTTGACTGTGGTGATGGTTTCACGGGTGAACATGTGTGTCAAAGCTTATCAAACTGCACACTTTAAAAATGTGCAGTTCACTGTTTATCAATTATACCTCAATAAAACGTTCTTCTTTAAATGTTATAGCTTCCAGCCAAGAGAGGCTGGATTTACCTACCTTACTCAAGCAACTAGAAGAGTTGGCAAACTATATTAGACGGGAGTTATGACACACGGGACAAGATAGCATGCAAGATAGCATGCAACGTAGGAGGGGAATCTGAGAGAGAAGAAACAAAGGCAGTGGGGCCCGGGATTGCTCCAGGTCACTGGCTGGAAAGCTTCCAGGCCTCAGCACAGAAGCTGAACGAAGCCCGTGGTCTCTCTGGGGTGAGAAGGCAGAGTCTGCAGTTCAGAGAGGCAAGTGGCTAGAACTGATGGGAAAGAGCAGAAGAGAAGGGGGAGACGCATGGATCTGCAGGGGCTTCCTTCCAAGGCTTCAGCTCAGTTCTGCCCCAAGGCATGCAGGTGAGGAAAGGCAAAGGCCTACTGGGAGGAGGAGGGTGGAACAACCCCTGGAGCTCACTCAGGGATGAGAAGAACTCACATTTCCACCGGCCTGCAAGGATGGGCCACCTAATTACGGCTTATCAAGTACAGTCCTCAGAAGTGGACAGCCTCCACACTGGGACCAAATGAGCCTGAGACTAAAGGCTGTTCTGGACTAGCACTACCAAGGCTTAAAAGCAAGCCTCTAGAAAGATCTAATGGATTCCAAGTAACTTCACCATGTCCCAGGACAAAGCCCAAAAATACTGAAAGGGAGAAAGAATTCAGTATCCAACAACATAAAATTTGTACCAACTGTCAGCCAATCAAAAAATACAAAGCATGAAAAGGGAAAAAAAGAAAATATAACCTAAAAATCAAACCAAAGAAAAATCAATAACAGAAACACGATGAGAAATTACACAGATGGTAGAATAGACAAAAAGAAATTGTAAAATATTTTAAACTAAATAAAAATTAAACTGCATATATCAAAATTTATTGCAGGAAGCTAAAACAGTGCTTAGAGAGACAGACACAGCATTAAACTCGTATTTTATCAAAAAAGTAAGGTTTAAAAATCAATGACTGGTATGGGGAAGATATGACTAAAGAGGAACAACATGAGCAAACTTTTTGGTTGCTCATCTTGTAATGATTTGTATCTTGCAATCAATGATCTAAACTTCCATCATAAGAAACTACAAAAAGAGTAAATTTGAAGTAAGCAGCTGAAGGTTAAAAATAAAAAACAGAAATTAACAAAATATAAAACAGAAAAATCATAGAGAAAAGTCATTGAAACCAAAAGAAAGTTGAGAGTACCAATAAAATTAATATAAAATTGATAAATTTCTAGCCAAATTGATCAGGAAAAAAAAAATACCATGGATTAAAAGGGGGCATCACTACAGATCCAACAGACATTAAGAGAATAATAAAGGAACATAGTAAAAGTCTATACCAATAAATTCAATAGTTTAGATGAAATGACAAATTCCTGGAAAGATACAAGATACCAGAACTTGTGTAGAAAAAATAAATAAGCTTTAACAGCTCTATATCTACTAAGGAAATTGAGTACTTTAAAAACTTTTCTCAAAGAAAACCCCAGGCCCAGATGGCTTCACTGGTGAATTTCACCAAATAGTAAAGGAAGAAATAGACCAGCTCTACAAAAACTCCTCCAGGAAATTCAGAAGGACGGACTATTTCCCCATTCATTCCATAAGGTAAACATAAGCAAACAAAACAAGAGAATTACAGGGAGACCACAGACCAATAACACTCAGAAACATCAATGCAAAAATTCTTCACAAAGTTTTAGCAAATCACATCCAGCAAAGTGTAAAATGTGCCTGCCATACTAAAGGATAATAACCCACAGTGTGTATCACCTGAAGGGCTCAGAGAAACTTCCAGGATAAGGTGACTCCCGAGCAGGCCCTTGACAGGTAAACATAATTTCAATAGGTGGTGATGTCAGGGCAGAGAAAACAGCAAGAAAAGACACAGATGGATACAAGAAGGTATAAGCCTAGCCAAGAACAGGTGGGTGTGTTGGCACTCACTGAGGTGGCTGCCAGGCTTCCAGAGAAGTTCCCTTTTCTGGGAACAGTTCCAGACACAGAGCTGAAACACCCTGGGGCCAGCTCTGTGCTATGTGACCCTGACCCCACCCACCCCACCCTCAGTCACAACTGACTGCTCCAGAGTACGACCCATCACCAACCCGGAACAATCAGATCTCTTGCCCACCAATCTGAAACAGGAATGGAGACAGACTCCCTGCCTGAGATCTGCTGGACCCAAATCACCATCTACCTTAAGTCCCCAGAGTTGGTTGGTTCCTGCCCTTTCCTTGGCTTTTCAGCAACTTCTTGGATCTCATGAGCTGTCCCAGGGACCTTCCCATAAAATTCTTTTTGTTAATGTGAGGTGGTTTCCGGGGCTTGTAACCAAAAGAATATTGAAGAGTACCATGATAGTCACTACAAGTTTATCTCTGTGAAAGAGTTAATCACTACTTAGAGTCTGAATCCCTGGGCCAGGGCCAAGCGTCTGCAATGGGAAGTCAGGGGAATCAGATCAAGTTAGGATGGTGGGTGCAATCCAGGTACTCAGAATGGCCGGTTACTGGAGGTTGGAGTTGAAGGGAGAGAAGAAGGCCCCAAAGGTTTTTGAACAGGGGTAGGACATGGACAGCACAGACTTACAGGGAATTGCCTGGCAGTGCTGTGGAGGATGGATTATGAAGTGGCCATGTGTTGACTCCTCCGGAAGGCTGTGATAAAACTACTGGAGTGACAAACTCAGGATCTCGCCTGCTCTCCTGCCTTTGGTCCTCGCCACCGGCACTAAGCTTAGACCCAGGCACTGAATTGTGCTGTTACATTCTGCTGATCAGACAGCCCAAAGAGGGAGAAATGACAACATTTGATGACTAAATGCTGGGATCAAAGGAGGGAAAGAGCTAAAGGTCATGGCAGTTTCAAACTTGGCTGGCAAATTCAACTGAACCAGAAATGGCAGGAAGTGTGATGAGGTCAGGGTATATTTATGGGTGACGAGTGTGGCATAAACAGACATTTCAAGGTGGTGCTCAATCACCCAGGTCAAAGCCTCCAGCATGTGAGGGGCAGGAGGTCAGACTGCAGATCTGGGGCGAAGTGGGCACAGATGGCAGGCGATCCACAGGTGAGACAGACTCCATGGGTCATGCTTGGAGCTCTGTTTATTCCCAGGAACTGAGGGCTCTCGTGTGTCAGGCACTGAGCCAGAGCTGGAGGGGATCGAAGAAGCCAAGGGAGTCAACAGGACTGTGGAGGGAGACGTCAGAGGGAGTCTGCCATGCTTCTTCTGGGCTTCCCTGGGAGCTCAGATGGTAAAGAGTCTGCTTGCAGTGCAGGAGACCCGGGTTCGATCCCTGGGTCGGGAAGACCCCCTGGAGAAGGGAATGGCTACCCACTCCAGTATTCTTGCCTGGAGAATTCCATGGACAGAGGAGACTGGTGGGCTATAGTCCATGGGGTTGCAAAGAGTCGGACACAACTGAGAGACTAACACTGCAGATTAGATCTATGCACTTGCACGAGCACAGTGACATACAGGAGAAGAGCCACCGTGGCTGGTTCCATCTTGAGTATGAAAAGCCTGGAAATGGTCTCAATAAGGGGACGGCAGAACAAACAACGGCACAGACATGGGATTAAACAGCATGATGCAGTTCTACAGGGACGGGAGGTGATATGCTAATACATGCTGCTAAGTCGCTTCAGTCGTGTCCGACTCTGTGCGACCCCATAGATGGCAGCCCACCAAGCTCCGCCGTCCCCAGGATTCTCCAGGCAAGAATACTGGAGTGGATTGCCATTTCCTTCTTCAGTGCATGAAAGGGAAAAGTGAAAGTGAAAGTGAATTCGTGTCCGACTCTTAGCGACCCCATGGACTATAGCCTACCAGGCTCCTCCGTCCATGGGATTTTCCAGGCAAGAGTACTGGAGTGGGGTGCCATTGCCTTCTCCGAGGATGTGACAAAAGCAAGGCACAGAACAGACCATAACAAAGAACGAACCTCCATTCATGTTGGGGGTGGGAAACCCATCAAAATAAAATTGTATATACTTGGTACTTGGGCTTGCACAAGTATCTTTAAAAAGACGCAAGAAACTGTTAACACAAATGGCCTTTGAAGAAGAGGTGGAGGACAAATTTGGGAAAGGGGGACTTTTTCACTGTATCTTCTTTTGCCACTAATTAACTTACTTATCAAGGGCTTCCCAAGTGGCTCAGTGGTAAAGGATCTGCCTGCCAATACAGGAGCCATAGGAGGCATGGGTTCAATCCCTGGGTCGGGAAGATCCCCTGGAGTAGGAAATGGCAACCCACTCCAGTATTCTTGCTGGGATAATCCCATGGACAGAGGAGCCTGGCGGGCTACAGCCCGCAGAGTTGCAAACAGTTGGACACGACTGAAGCCATGGAGTAAGCACGCATACAACTTATCGTCATTAATTATTTCAGAATAAATACATACTCTGTTTTGTTGCGTGCTTTCTAAATGACTCCAGCCATAGGCCGTCGCAGTGAAACCCATCTCTAACTACCTGCCAACAAGCTTTTGAAAAACCTACTAAAACATCAGACCTTGATGCAAGGTCTCAGCTATGCCGAGCCCAGCGCTTGGCAGGGGCCAGAAGGAATACTCTTGGTTTCTCCTTCAAAGAGCTTCTGATGTGGTGGGTTCAGAACTCGCTCATGTCAAGCCAGGTGGTACACAACCAGCGGCTGTTCTCAGAGAGGAAGTGAATGAATGGATCCTAATCAAAACCGTCAGCTCCGCGAGAGGCTGATCCTGACCGCTCGGCCTCAACAGGGGAAGCCAGAGAACCACACCTTTCTTCAGAAAGGAAACCTACACTTCCACACAATCCACTCAGAGTCTATTTTAGCTCTGAACCCAGAATGGCACACTGACTATTATAAATAGCAAAACCAAGATTGCAATTTGACTGATTTCTGTTCTGATGTTAGGAAAGAGGTCGGAAGCTTAAGTCAGTTGTAGACTGAGGGGTCGAGAGCAAACCACAGTGTGAACACAGTCATGCTGCGCTGGACAGTCAACACTTGAACATCCCTCTCCACCACCCCCCACCCGCCCCCGTGTTGCCTGAGTAACCGATTCCTGTGGCTTCAGTGCGCAGAAAAGCACCTGAGAAATTCTAACGAGGCTGTAGAGAGGTTCTGTGGGAGTCCGCCAAAACCAGAAAGGAAATTCTTCAAGGAAAGCAGCCGTCCTTTTCCCTGAAGGCAGACGAGCCGAGTGGCTTACCTTTGTTGTGAGACATTGCGTACAGCAGGCAGAGGACGAAGAGCGCGTGGTAGTCGTCGTCCGGGCTGTCCAGGGCGTGGTACACCATATCCAGGAAGGGTCTGGAAGAGAGGGGCCCGCATGAGCCTCACCTGCACACGAGATGCCAGCTGCCTTTGCCCTTCACAGCGCCCACCACCCCCCGCACCCCCAACCAGCAGCATGGGCTCCCCAGGTGCCTCGGTGGTAAAGAACCCGCCTGCCAACACAGGAGACACAAGTTCAATCCCTGGGTTGGGGCGACCCCCTGGAGGAGGGCATGGCAACCCACGCTAGGATTCTTGCTGGGAGAATCTCACGGACAGGGGACCCTGCCGGCTACAGCCCATGGGGTCGTCAAGAGTTGGACACAACTGAGCCCGTACGCACCAGCAGCATAGAGCATGGCCACCATGTGCCCAGTTCAGCCCCAGGCATGGAGGACACAGAGGTGTCGACAGGCAGGCTCTACCCCGGGA
Source organism: Giraffa tippelskirchi (assembly GCF_054371585.1). Lineage (NCBI taxonomy): Eukaryota > Metazoa > Chordata > Mammalia > Artiodactyla > Giraffidae > Giraffa > Giraffa tippelskirchi. The sequence goes on from NC_137287.1 coordinate 31,677,346, forward strand.
AGCTGCCATGTCTGGGGAAACTGACTAAGAAATTACTCAACAATGGTCCAGCCGCTGTCCCAGACACCGGGGGTAAGTGTGGTCTTGTGGCACTCCCAAGCGAGTGGGCAGACAGAGCACAGACACATCACAGCAGTACTTCAAAGAGCAACAAGAGAATGAAGGAAACAGGGCAACGTGATAGACTCACAATAGCAGACAAGGTACCAATAAATCTGGATCATTTTAGACTGTGGACCCTGGAGCCAGACTGCTGAGGTTCAAATGCTGACTCTGCCTCTTCTTAGCTGCAAACCCTTGGGTAAGTTACAATCCCCCATCTGTGAGATGGGGATTGCACCCTTCCAGGGTTTACAGTGAGGGTTCAAGTGAAATGACAACCGAGCGGCACTGACACAGGCCCAGGCTCGGGTGAAAAGTGCTCAGACACGCGAGCTGCTGTTGCACTTCTGTTCTGAGGATTCCACAGGCACTTCTCCCTGATCTCGCTTTGGCAGGTCCTGACCCAGCAGTTTCTTGGGCCGACCTTCCCTGGCTAGAAGGGATCGATAGGAAGCACTGCCTCTGATGCTTTGTGGGTGAGATCTATCGAGCGGCTACAAATACACAAACGGTACAGCCTGAACGCTGCCCTTCTGGGTGAAGGGCCTGGCCTGGAAAGACTTCAACAAGAGGATAATAGAATGTGCACAGATCTGGCCCATTGGCAGGAGGCTCTGACCCCATGACTGTCTGCGGCTGCCCCCGGATGCCAGCTTGAGGCCAAGAGAGCAGAGAGCCTCAATGAGTGAGCAAGGGCACATTTAACCCCTCGAAGGACACAAGCCACGGTCAAGGCTGCTGACTGGGGGGGAGAGAAGGTGCAGCAGAGAAACACAGAGACCTATTCGCTGCATAACTTTTTATACTTTTTTGACTTCTGAACTCCACAAAGGTACCACTGATTCAAAATATATTGAAACATGCAGAAAAGCAGTGAAATGCACTTGTCATAACATTTCAAATAAACACGTAATACATAGAAATTAAAGGAAGAAACTTTAAAAGAACATTTACTTTCAAGTTCTATTTCTCTGGAGCCCCAGACCCTCCCCTGCCTCAGACCCTCCCTCACCCCAGATCAGCTATAACCATTCTGATGTGTGCATAGTTTTGCCATGTGTGGATCTGTTTTTCTCTCAGCCCCCAGCAATAACACTTTCAAACTTAAAAGCAGGAAAAGTATAAAAAAACACTTTTTTTGCAAACCAACTGCTTGGAATTTGGACTGTATTTTCATTTGGGAATAATACAAATAACCAAACACCCAGTAGCAGAGGGAGGGCTGGGTGAATGGACCATCTTTTATGAGACGAAGTATTATGAACCCATTAGAATTGTGTTTACTAAGAGTACAATAGAGGGAAAAAGATACTTGGAGTTTGATATCTGAGAAAACCAAAAACAAAAATAATAGACATGGTATGGTATCAGCCACTGGGGGAAAGAGGGCAGAGTTTCCACTATATTGGCATTGAAAACTGGCAAGAAATCACCAAAATGCTAGTAACAGCTGTTTTTGAATTATGAAGACCTTTTTTTCCCCTTCTTTATACTTTTCAAGGTTTTTTACATTTTCTAAATGTCTATTAACTTTTTAAATTTTAAGTTTCTTTTTTTTTAAAGACAGAATGTTCTGAGTGGTTTCTGGTTTCTTAGTTCTATATTTCACCATGAACGCAGAGATAGCCCACAGTGTATGGGGAATATAAGGACAGTTCCACTTTGTTCTATGTTGTTTCTTTGGACAAGTGGACCAGTGTCAAGATCCAGTTCACGTCAAGGAGAATTGTCCCCTCCCTCATCCTCAGTGCCCTCCTCCTGGCTCAGTGCCAAGAGGTGAGAGGGTGGAAGACTGAAGGGGGTATCTCTAACAACCAAAAACTCAACACCTTTGCAGAGGCCATGGCAGCTCTCCACCGGGGCCAGTCTCTCCTTGGCGCCCGGTCTCAGGGCTGAGCACAGCTCTTGCTCAGTTTCTCAGGGCCACAAGTCTGCACGTGGCTCAATTCAGGACACAGGATCAGCTTCCACTACGAACTACGTGGCAGAAGATGCCAAAGTCACCATCAGTTAAGAAACAATCTCAATCAACTTGAAGAAAATCCCTCTCTTCACTAAGATTCAGGGGGAAAAAAAGAAGTCTCAACTCCAATACTCAAACATAACATTTTGGTCTGTTGACTTTTTGTTTCTGACAGTATATGAGTGTTTTTTCTCCTATAGGTAAGCTACAGTACTATCACACTATGCAAAATACGTGCTGTTTCCATTTATTAGATCCTAAGAAACTGAACAGGCTTCCCTGGCGGCTCAGTGGTAAAGAATCTGCCTTCCAATGCAGGAGATGCAGATCCCATCCCTCAGTCAGGGAGATCCCCTGGAGAAGAGAATGACAACCCACTCCATTACTCTTGCCTGGGAAATCCCATGAACAGAGGAGCTTGGCGGGCTACACTCTACCGGCTCGCAAAGAGTCAGACACAACTGAGCAACTGAGCATGCAGTGATGTATTAAGCAGGTGCACATCCTTCGTGACAAGTTATTTTCAGTTTTTTAATGATTTGTATTCTAATTAAAGCTGAGCCAAGCACCTAAAGGTTGTCTTCCCCTCCCTTTCTGTGTTTAGAATGATTCCCTTAATTTTCAGAGCTCCCAGTGTTACTTTTTTTTTTTAGCCACAAGATGAAATTAGAAAGGTCTTTGGCAGTACAACTGATAACCCCACTGTGCTGCAAAGATTTTTATTTAATCAAAACTAAAAATGGCTCCCCTGTGCATCTGATAAAAAAATTAATCTTTTCTGTTAGATAACTGAAACACATGTCAAGCAAAGAGATAAACAAGACCTGCAGGAAAAGACTGGTGTGCTTCAAGACTTCACGTTAAGTTGGATTAATAAATAGGATGAGTGTGTGTGTGTGAACTCTCATCCACCATGAGAGTTCAGGAAGTGAATGCCTTGCAGGCTGACAGAGAAACCACGTTGCTGTGCATTCACTACCACTGACACAGGATTCGGAGATTACTGCAAGCATCCGATAAGGAAATAACACTGAGATGGAGAAGCCCTCTAACAGTTCGCTGCAACTTTGGCAGCAGCCCTCTACCCGATTCCTTCTGGAAGGGGTGGCGCTCCAGCCAGGCTGCAGGAAAGCTGGCATCTGGAAGGTTGCATAGTGTAACAGTTTGGGCAGTCATCACTGAAATGAACCATCAAGCAAGAAGTCGAAGGTGGAGAGCAGCATTAAACAATGCTGGCTGCGTCACCAGGGCAGGCCCTACAGACAGTGGTGAGCGTGGCAGCACTGAGTGAATGAGATCATAAAATCCAGATGCTGCCCCCAAGGGCCTCCTTCCTGGGGGAAGCCTCCAAGGGCATCCTTCCTGGAGGCAGCAGGGCACATCCAAGAGCAGCTCGACAAACAAGGCCACACCCCATTAGGACCAGCACTGAAGTGCCTAGAGTGGTGGTGCCTTGCCTCAGTCATTCATTCCAAAGGGTGAATACCATGGCCTTGGGGGCCAGCTCCATCCCTGTGGTCTCTCAAAAGGAGCGGCGCCTCTGGAGGCCAGTGGGAGGAGAAGCAGGATGGCTTGGCTGGGAAGCAGAAGAGGCTACCAGGGTGGCGGGACGAGGCCCGGCTTATCCTCCATGGGCACTCGGCCAGGGCACTTCCCCACCCACTCCATCCCAGACACTGAGCAGCAGCTGATGGCTGGCTCGAGGGCAGCCCTCTGCCCGGCCCAGCGACTACCTGCTCCACTGGACACTGTCCAGGCCAGTGGCGGCGCTCTTCTCCTCATCTGTGGTGTTCTGCTCCTGCACAGAGGTGCTGGTGGCCAGCTCTGGGAGCTTGCTGCGCTCCATGATCACCATCTCTATCTCTGGAAGCAAACACAGACACTGGGATGAGCCCACACGGCCCCAGATCGAGTTTTCACAGACATGCTCATGCTCCAGACGGAGACCGGCAGACCGCTCTGCAAACATCCAGCAAACACTTGACGGTGGTGATGGGAGCCCCCGCAACACCCACGCCAGGGAGAAATAAGACGGGGCCTGCACTCCTCTCTCCTTTCAGCTTGGCAACGTCAAGAAATGGCGTCTGATCTTGACAGGAAAGCCCAGATTGCAATGATTTACTTCAAGAATTTTCCTTCAACAGTTATTTATTCTCCTTTATTGATACCACACTTCCTTCCCAGAGGAATTGAGGAGCGTGGAAGAAATGACATGTGGTTAATAAAACATAACTGAATCCACTAAAAATATTTCAAACCTGTTTTCACTGTAGCATGGGCTCTGCCATGCCCAAAGCCTTTGTTTTCTCTTCCCACTTAGAGCTTCCAGCGGGCAGAGAGGGGAGGGAACCTCGCTTTATTTTTCCCAATTAAATAGGGGCAACATTCATAGCACCTGACTTGAGGACCATGTACATTTTCATTTTCAGAAAAAGGTCTGAACCAACGAAGGAAAACGTCCTGAGTTCGAGGTGGATGGCGGCTGTGCCGTGAGCTGTCCCTGTTATAATAGAGTTCCTTGACAAAGCGGGTGTGGACCATCAAACACTTAGTTCTTAGAACCCAGAGTTCAAGGGCTGCCTCCCATCTTCAAGAGACATGGTGAGGGGAAAGGATGACGAAAGGTGAACCTGTGTCTCCTCTCAGGAAGGACAGATGCGTACCTGGGCTCTGCCGTTGTCTCCCCCTGACCCAAGCAAGAGCCTCCCACTGCTTTTCTTGCACCCACCGCCCCCCACCCCCACTTTGTTGTCCACACAGAACCAAGTGATTTTAAGCAGAAATTATCCCAGGTCCCCTTCAGCCTTCTCATCATGCTCAGAACAAAATCCAAATGCTGTCAACAGTATCAAGGCCACACACGGCCTGGCCCTTGACCACCGCTGACCGCACCTCCAGGCCCTCTCTGCCCCACCAGCTGTCCTGAGCTTCCTGTCACTCGCCTTTGACCCGCATGAGTTTGTTCCTGCCCCGGGGTCTTTACATGGCTGTTTACTCTGCCTGGAATGCTCTCAGCCCAGCCCTCTCTCCCCACGTACCACTCAATCTCGTCACTCGAGGCTCAACTCAAACGCCGCCATCTCAGGGACGTCTTCTTAGACACCCTTCCCATCGGTTTTCCCTCTACCTCTCCAAGTTATTATGAACTCAACTCCACACTTCGTTCAGATTTCCCTCGTTTCTCCCCAATATCCTTTTTCAGTTCTAGGACCCCAGCCTGGATAACCACATTATATCCAGCTGTCACATCTTAGGCTCCTCTTGGCTGCAACAGTTCCTCAGACCTCCCTTCCTCCGGATGACCTTATGGATTGAAGAGTCTGGTCGGGCATTTTTAGGATGCCCCTCAATCTGGGTTTGAGCGATATTCTTCCAATTATTAGACTGGGCTTATGGGTTTCTGGGAGGAAGACCACAGAGAGGAAGTGCTGTCTCATCACATCCTATCAAGGACACAGGCTATCAACATGACTTATGCCGGGGGATGTTTGTCTGCATCACTCGGCCAAGGGAAAGCTGGTCTGGGTCCTCCACCGGAGAGGGACTTTTCCTCTTCCTTGCATCCCACACACTTCGGAAGCAAGTCATTAAGCGCAGCTCACACTTAAGGATTACAGAGCTATGGTCTGTCTCCTTGAGGGTGGACAGCTACATAAATTACTTGAAATTCTTCCATAGAGATGTCCCTTCCCCCTCCTCTTGATTTTACTTTATGGTATTTATAACTACAGGGATCCCCACTTTTTTAAAAGTTTTGCTTTTAGGCCACTTGGGTTTACGGAAAGACCTGTATTAGTACCTGTTTTTGCTAACCAAAAGAAACCTGAAAAGGACTTTCCTTTTTACAAAAATAGGAGAAAAGCAGAAATAGCGTTTAGCGTTGGTGTTGCAGCAGTCACTACAGAGGCAGCACGCACCCTGAGAGCGGAAGCAGCCCTGCCAAACTCCTTCCTGGGAAGCAGAGTTAGTTAGCACCTCAGCGTTGAGCTTGCGCTGGTGCCTTATGTCCATCTACTCTCGGCATCTGTTAGCAAGGTGTGTCCTAAGGGAACTGCAGCCTGGCTTTACACCATCTTCTCTCACGAAAGGTCTCTACTTTCAGATTTCTGGAGAGACCTGCACCTGGATTTTACATTCTCTGTGTATCGGTTTGCTTGTTTCCTGACTGCCTTCCCCACCTTGGGACGTGGGCTTCATGCAAGGAGCTGCCGTATCTGTCTTGCAGTGTCTAGTCCAGGGCCTGGCATAAGGCAAATGCTCAATACAAATCCCTGGAGTGGACCATGTCTGATGGGTCTGCCTAGGGCCAAGCAGGGCTGGCAATGACGCTCAGCAGCTGTGATGTGTAGAGACCTCCAACCTGCGATCCACGTGTGTGCAGTGTCCTCATGGGGGAGGGTTGCATCCTGGCCTCCCTTCTGGCACTGTTAAATGTGACTGTGCTTGCGACTGTCCTCTGGCGGGGAGGACTGCTTCCCCCCACGCCAACAATTGGCCTGGACCTGGGGAAGGGGGCTTGCTCTCACCAGGCCCCTCCCTCCCAGCATGGTCTGAAGTCAGACAACACAGATCACAGTCCCCCATGGGGTCAGCCCCATCACACAGGTGGGGGCTGACACGCAATTTTTAAGTGCCAAGTATTTGCACAGTTTTGTGTTTATTTTAACATGCATTAGAAGAAAATTCTAACTGCACAGAAAGTCTGTTTTGTGGATGCTACTGCTTAGGATAAAGCTAAATTTAAGACAAAACCACTGAGTCAATTCACCAAGAGCTATTGAGTAAACCGCAGTGCATGCAGCCCGTGGCCACGGCAGAGGGCAGGAGGCGCTGCCATCTGAGAAGCACCATTTGCTTCTGTCCTCCCATTCTCCCTCCACTAGCCTCCTTCAGGAGCCTCCCAACAACTCTCATCTTCTCCAAAGTGGGGTGCAGACATCCCAGTGGGTATGTAAGATGATTCGATAGGCAAAACCTCTTTTTTTTAATTATTATCTTTTTAAAAATCTATTTTGTTCATGTTATGATGTACATAACATTTGCACATCAGTACAAATAGGTATAGTTCATAATGTGTGTATATATATATATATATATATATATATATATACACATATGTTGGGGAGATGCGTGTTGAATTACATATGTGTTTATTGTTGGGACATGTCATCTGAAGACTACCAAGTGAGACAATGGTGCCAGCCTCTGGCTTCTGCCACTTTTGGCAGCAGCACCTTTGACCTGCTTCCCACCCTGCTGTGAGGCCCCTTTCCTCCTGGCCTGCTGGGCTGACACGGCAGGAACTCAGCTCCGAGGACTCCCCAAGGTTACAGGGCCAAGCCCTAGTGCCTCCATCTGCTGTGATGTAGTTGTTCCTTTTTGGCTTTTTAATCTCCCTGGACACTCTGAGAGTTCTGGAGCAGAGGTGAGGCTGAAGATAAGTCAGTCTAGCGCTCACCAAACTGTGTTAGCAGGTGCACACCGATTCTGAACAACAATTTCCCAAGGCACCCCCACAGTAAGAGATGAGCACAGAGCTGTTCCAGGGACAGGGTGGGCGGGTGCCCAAACATCTCTGACGACAGGTTCCCTCATGCCCTCCACAGAGGCCCCTGAAGCTCCTTTTGGGAATTCTGCAGCTTCCCACAAAATAGCCTGAAAACCACTAGTTTGGTCCTGGAGACTGAATATGAGGCAACAGAAACCCTGAAGTAGAATGACTCTTTTTTTTTTTGGCTGCACCATGTGGTATGTGGAACTTCCCTGACCAGGGATTGAACTCATGCACCCTGCACTGGAAGTGCAGTCTTAACCACTGGACTGTCAGGAAAGTCCGATAGTAACTCTTCACACAGCTGGAAAATCCGCACTGGAAGCCAAGCCTGCACCCCCTCCTACTTCCCAGGTCACTCCTGGTGCAGAATCAGGCCCACAAGGGCCTCTCCACACACGACGAGGCTTCTGAACCTTGGCTGTGTCACCCTGGTTCTCACAGCTACACCCTCATACCTCCCACCACCCCCCCCAACACACAACTCCTCCAGCAGGCATAAGTGTAGGATGAGCTGCTTCACGTAGTTTTCTAGGTAAAATATACAACAGTTCTTCCAATGCCAAGCAGGTCTTCCCCCTTCCTTTAAACTCTTGAAACCAGTGATCCTTACCCAGGTCTGCCAGCTCCCGGAAACTGTATGCAAAGTGCTAGGCGGGCCTGAGAGGAGTGGCTAACAGGTTTTAGAGGAGAGGGTCTTGCCAGATTCTCACTGTTCCAAAATGGGATTCTACAGCCATCTTAAAAAGTGGATGCTGACGAGGATTTGGTCTTCATGATGGAGAGTCAAAGGGCACCCCTCTTTATGCTGCATCAGGACATCCAGCATGGTTCCACACAGCCTTCTGGGCCCCTGCTGCCCCATCTCCCTGCTGATACCATGCCTGCCTCAGTGCAGCCCCACTTCCCTCCCAGGGTACATGCCACTAGGGCAAGCAGACCAGTGGGCTCACGTGGACAGATTTTCTCTGAATACACTGAGGCCAAGACCCACACGCTGACGATGAATTCCCAGGGAGCTCCATCTGAACCTCAGTTATTACACCAGGAGCCCCCACTTACCCCACCAGCTTTCTGTTTGAGAGGTTAAAGGGACTGAAGCTCTACCCTAGTCCTCTGTGCTCTGCGCGTGCATGCTCAATCATGTCCAACTCTTTGTGACCCCATGGACTGCAGTCTGCCGGGCTCCTCTGTCCATGGGATTTCCTAGGCAAAAATACTGGAGTGGGTTGCCATTTCTTCCTCCAGGGGATCTTCCCTACCCAGGGATCAAACCCAAGTCTCCTGCATTGGCAGGCGGATTCTTTACCACTTGAGCCACCAGGGAAGCCCTAGTCTAGCTCTGTTCAAACTTCAGTCGTGGGCCTGCCTTTACCATTTCTGCCATGTCTCTGTGTTGCCTGAACTACTTCTTACTAATCATTTGATTTGAACTCTCACACTTTTTTTTTTTACTTAAATACATTTTCAAAGAAAACTTCAAATCACTCCTATATCCTTCAGTTGAGCAATCCCACTTACAGGAATTTATTTGGAAGATACACCTCCAATGATATGAAAATGCACAGGCACAAGGGCATTCACCACGGTATTAATGGTAATTGCAAAATACTGGAAACTACCTAAATGTCCGAGCATAAAGACTGGTTGAATAGACTATGGTACACATGGTACAGCTGGGAAAGGAATGAGGAAGGTCGCTGTGAACTGATATGGAGTGATTTCCGGAGACAGGGCTACGTGGAGAGAGCCAAGGGCCAAACAGAATATATGGTGGACTACACTCTGAGTGTAAGAAAGAAGGGGAAACAAAGCATGCATACCTCTGCTTCTTTTTACACAAAGAAACACAGGCAGGATGTTCCAGAAAACAATGTTTGTTATCTACAAGAGGGAGGGGAACAGGATGGAAGGTATGTGGGAAGAAGGATATTTCCTTGAACAAACGCTTTTGCATAGTTTTGAGTTGGTTAACGTTCCAAATTATTATTTTTTTTTTTTTAAAGAGAGAGAGAAATTAAATCAATAAAAATGGGAAGGGCGAACCTTTAACTAAAAAAAAAAAGAGAGAGAGAGACTAAAATACAAAATATATTTCAAATGAATACCATATCTATCCTGAAAGGGGAAAAGAAAGATAGACAAACCCAAGTAGTATATGACACAAAACTTGACTCTATACCTTCAGCTTAGGGACAGGTGAAGTATTTGGGGGAGGGGGCAGGGAACTGCATACAACTCTTTATTCATCAAACAATTCTGAAACTTCATAAAGACACATTATAGGATTGAGCAAATAGTAAATGTTTTGATGTCATTAGGAGCCAGCCTCTCACAGTAAAGGAAGAGACATCAAATCGAGTGGGGCAAATCAAGAAAGAACCCTCCTGGGACTGGCTGGAATTGGAGATGTTGGTAACATGCATTTTGTATACATACCTGCATGTATTTCCTAGCTCTGTTCACTGAAGGGTTCAGATAGCAAGACACCCCACGTAGCCACAAGCACATCTGGTGCCCAGATCTTGGCCTGTTGAAAACCATTCAACCACGGACCGCTGAAAGGGACCAGGGCTTTCCAGAGAAATTAGCCCCGAGGAAGGGCAGAGCTGGTGGAAAATGAACCTGGAACACTTTGTTATGACAGAAAGTGTCATGACTGCTTAAAAAAAATAAATGAAGTGGGCAGATCACAAAGATATAGCAGCCAGCTTGAAAGGGTTCTCAAGGGTCGAATCTGGGACCATTTGAGCATCCAATTAATTAAATACAGTACTGAAATACAACTAAAAAACTGGAATCCCTGAGTTGGTGCCAAGAATAGATAGATAGATAAATGAATGAATGGGAAGAAGGCAGGAATCTTGCCTACAGTGGAATACTGAGCGCTGACACTGGAAAACCAACCTTCTACCACCATCTTGATAAAGACTGGGTCAGCAAGGATCATCAATGAACGCCACATCTCAGGGGAATTTTATTTAATACTATTTAACTGACAATATTGTGCGAGTTTCAGGTGTACAGCAAGGTGATTCATTAATATATATACATATTCTTGAATTATACATATTCTTCTTCAGATTCTTTTCCATTATAGGTTACTACAAGATAGTAATATAGTTCCCTGTGCTATATAGTAGGCCCTTGTTGCTTATCTATTTTATATAGTACTGTGTCTACTAATCCCAAACTCCTAATTTATCCCTCCCTCTACTTTCCCCTTTCATAATCATATGTTTGTTTTCTATGTCTGTGAGTCTGTTTTGTAAGTTTATTCATATACATTTTTTAGATTCTACATACAAGTGATATTGTACAATATTTGTCTTTCTCTTAGTATGATAATCTCTAGGTCCATCCATGTTGCTGCAAATGGCATTATTTCATTCTTTTTCATGGCTGAGTAATATTACATTGTGTATATACATCACACCTTCTTTACCCATTCATCTATCAATGGACACTTAGGTTGCTTCCATGTCTTGGATATTGTAAATAGTGCTGCTATGAACATTGGGATGCCTGTATCTTTTTCCAATTAAAAGTTTTCATCTTTTCTGAATACATGCCCAGGAGTGGGATTGCTGGTTCATATGATAACACTATTTTAACATTTTAGAGGAAGCTCCATACTATTTTCCATAGTGGTTGCACCAATTTACATCCCCACCAACAGGAAGGGGATGTGTGCAGGAAGGTTCTAAGGGGAGATTTTAATGAGGCACAGGGTATCTGCATTATCTCCAAGTGTTTCCCATGGATTGTGAATTGGCTGCTAAAAGAAAAAGTAATGATACAATGAAGAAGCTGGGCCACACCTTAACCTGTTGGCCAAAATTAACATCACCCATGAAGGAAAGAAGGGCATCATGTGACTCCAGAAGTGACACCCTGGGAAGGACATGTCACCTGTGCCGGACTGCAGCCAAGAACGCTTAACCTCAACCTAATCACAAAGAAACATCAAAGACAGAATGAGGAACGTTCTATTAAAACAAAGGTGGAAGAGATTCTGTATTCTTCAAAAATGTCAAAGTTGGAAAAGAGAAAGACAGACTGTGAAAATATCCAGAGTAAAGGAGGGTAAAGGGACATGGTAATTCAAGGTACGACCTGACCCTGGACTGGATTCTGTCCCTGGAGGGAGGAAATATGATACAAAGGATGTCATTAGGCCAATGGATAACCTGGAACGTGGATAGGAGAAAACCATTACAAAGGTGGTAACTGTGTTGTGGTCCCAACAAAGAATGCCCTGCACTTAGTAAATGCAGGCTGATGAGTTTAGGATGGAAGCAGTGCGCTGTATGCAATCTATCCAGAAAAAAAGGAGTGTGTGTGAGAGAGAGAGAGAGACAGACAGACAGACAGACAGACAGAGTGTGTGGAGAGGGAGAGAAAATGCAGAAAGGAAAGCAAATGGGGTATAAGATGTTAAAATATGAGAGTGGCTAAACAAGTATTCTTTACATTATTTTTGTGGTTTTTTTTCACTTTTTATAAATTTGAAATTATTTTCAAATAAAACAGTTTTAGGAATTACTACTATCAGCATAAAACCAGTATCGATAGAGAGCAACTGTGAAAAATACACACATGATGAATAAACAAAAAATGCCGAGGCCTGTTGTACCCATGGAAAGGGGAGACTGGAGAACATGAGGAGGTCAAAGGCACACACCAACCGCGAGGCTCCCCCACCGCACCCCCCTGGAGCTGAGATCCTGGCAAGAATCCTCTCATCATGGTCTTCAAGGCCCTCCCTCTCTGTCCTACCCAAACCCATCTCCACATCCCACAGTCAGGCCAACACTGGTCTAGTGGAATCTCTGCAGCTTATGGAAAGGAAACCAAGGCACAGAGGGGTCAAGAGGTGGGCTCCTCTTCCCAAACTACCTGCATGGTGTGAACAAGCATCTGTGTGGTATTAGTTTCTGTGCCAGGCACCGTGGCTCACAAGCCTGAAGGCTCCAGTATCCAGCCTGGCAGTGGCGGGACCCCTCACACAGCTGAGTTTCAGGCCTCTGGGAGTGGAAGGATGTGCAGCTGCCAGGCTGGGAGCAAGAACTCAAGTGTCCAGCTCCTTTAGCTTCGGCAAGCCCCAACCGGACCCTGCTTGGCCTCTATCATTTCCACAAAAATCTCCTCAGCAAATACCTATATTCACAGCAGCCAAAAGGTGGAACCAACCCAGGTGACCATCGAGTGAAGTAAGGCAGAAAGAGGAAGACCAATATCATCTATTAACGCATATATATGGAACCTAGAAAGATGGCACTGATGTGCAGGGCAGCAAAGGAGACACAACAGACTTTTGGACTCAGTAAGAGAAGGAGAGGGAGGGATGATTTGAGAGAAGGGCATTGGAGCATATACATTACCATATGTAAAATGGAGAGCCTGTGGGAGTTTGATGGATGATGCAGACACCCAAGGTTGGTGCTCTGTGACAACCTGGAGGGATGGGGTGGGGAGGGAGGTGGGAGGGGGGCTCAGGAGGGAGGGGACACAAGTATGCCTGTAGCCGATTCATACTGATGTCTGGCAAAAACCATCACAATATTGTAAAGTAATTACTCTCCAGTTAAAATAAATGAAATTTAAAAAAGAAAGGATAAGCCAAATGGAGTCTATTCAAAAAATAAAATATCATTCAGCCTTAAAAAGGAAGAAAATCCTGCCACATGTTATAACACGGATGAATCTTGAGTACCTGATGCTCAGTGAAAGCAGCCAGTCTCAAAAAGACAAACACTGTATTGATTCCTCTTATGTGAGGCACCTAGAGTGGTCAAATGCATCGAGCCAGGGAGCAGGGTAGTGGCTGTCAGGGGCAGGAGGGAGGGAGAACAGGGAGATGTTTAGTAGGTATGGTTTCGCTTTGGGAGGGTGAAGTGTTCTGGGGCTGGAAGGCAGTAATGTTTGTGCAAATCGCTGAATGAGCAGGAGAGGCCTGCGGACTCTCAGGATCCAAGGACGTCAACCTCTGTCCCTTGATGTGACAACTCTGGCCAAATCCCTAAGCTTTCCCAGTACTCAGTCACTGTGGATTTTTTTTTTTTTTAAATAACAGCCATAATTCATCAACTTCCCAGGGTGATGGGCATTCTAATCTGATTAATATTTGGTAAATGAAGTGCTTTTCAGGGAAATGGCAGGCCTGACCTCCCAACAGTCTTTGACTTGACAAATGCAAGGATTTTTTTCAGTTGCCCTCTGCGGTCAGTGTTCTAGCCATCACGGCGAGGCCAGACGATAAAAAGAGGGGCAGGGGATGATAAGAAGGCCTTAGAAAGCAAGTTATGGAGAGGAGGAGAAGGATGCCCTTGCTGGTTACCTAGGAGATATGGGAAGGACTGCATGCTGTTGGCTGGCTTTGGAGCAGAATTCCAAGAGGGCAGCAGCGCCTGGCAATGACACAGTGCGTATGTGCTGAGTATTCGTGGTACCCCTTCCTTTGCTTTTTTTTTATTACTATTCACTGGATAGCACAAGATTGAATTCAGAATTTTCTTTTTTTTCTGGGAAGTTGCCTTCCAGAGGATTTGTCTAACCTGACCTCTCATCCTTCTCCTTATACTAGTTAAGCCCATTGGAAAAGCTGGTGCCCCCACACCTCTGTACCCCAGTGGCTCAGCCTCCCCATCCCTCTCCCACTCCCTGCTCCAGAAACACACACATACACACACACACTCACCCACCTCACTGTTCATTACAGAAATTAACAGAGGGCCCAAAGAAACTCACCAGGGTGACCAAGCATACATCCCCCCAACCAAGCTCAAGTCCCACTCTGGGCTCCTCGCTCCACTATCTTGCCAGGGCTCCTATTCGGTGTTCATGAGTCACCTGCTAAATGCTGAAGCACTAAAGGTTCTCATTTCTGACAACCTGAGGACTGGCATCGTGCAGCCCCCTCTATGGGTAAAGAAGCACACAAAATTATTTGCCCAGCGTCACACAGCAGCCCTGGGGCAGAGTCATAGGTGTCTGGGATGTAGACCTCGACCTCCTGATACCTAGTCCCTGGCTCGCCCTCATCAGAAACCTGCCTGGCCTGGGGTTGGCTCTGGCTTTGCAAAAATGAGGTCAGAAGGTTCAATTTCATTTCAGTAGAGACTTCAGAAAGGGAGAAAAAAAAAGCCAAGCTTGGGACTCCTTAACTCCCAGTTAACTTGGTAGGTTCAAAGCCACTACTGTTCTGTTCCCTCCATGCCTTTGCAGGGATTCAAGAGAGGAGTAATCTTTGAAGGTCAGGCCATGAAATTGATGGCTACTTTTCCTTATAGGCAAAAAGCCTATTTTCCCATATTTTTCAACCAAGAAATTCAAACAATTCATTCTCTTGTCTCAGGTCCATTTATTAAGTTACTGCTGAATCCAAAAAGAAATGACTGTCATTTCAGACTGAAGGGTAGACTAAGACATGAATGAGCATCTGGGTGCACACTCCACTGGCCAGAGGGACCAGGGCACCCTGGTCTTCCTTTCAGCACTCAATTTCTGAAAATTAAAAGGTCCTGTGATTTTTTTTTTTTTTGGTTTCAGAATGAGTTGCCCATCACTGGGGACCTGAGGCAGAGCATATTTCTCTGCAAACTGGGGATGGGAGTGAAGGGTCCAGGGCTGCACATTCATTTCACACAACTTCTTTGTCTGGGCTTAAAAGTGGAGGAGGTGTGAATTCTGGGTGCTGCCTCTGTCAAAAAAAAACAAGTCAATGCCACATTCAAATCAGGTCATGGCAGACTTGTGACTTGTGACCACACGCCTTTTTATTCCTATGCTTTCTGCCGCCTTTTAAAGTAAAGAGTTCACTGCTGAAGTGGGGATGACAGGGTATGCAGGGGGAACTGGGGCCAGCATCTCTTTATTCAAGAAGTCCAAGGCTGTCAACGAGCTCACCAGGTCCAGGGACGATGTGAGAAGCACCACGTTACAGACAAATAGCTGGGAGGAGAAAACAGCCACAAGTCCCATCTCAAAACAGGAAAGGAATGGAAAAGAACACAAGAAGAGACAGAGGAAGGGAGCAGCTGGCCTGAGGGAAATGGAGGAGTACGCAGAAATGGTGTGGTTTTCTAAGAGAGCACCTGCTGTTTCTGCGAGCCCGGCACCCACGCCTCTGTCTTCTGATGAATGTGTTTCTTTCTGAGGGAGTCTCGTAGGGCAGACGCACAACTGGCCTGACCAATCAGCACAGGCTGTCCCTCTGCAGGGTGGGCGAGCCAGGCCCACCAGCACCAGAGAGCCTCAGCTCCCAGGCTTCAGCTGCAGCTCTCTCCCCACTTGGTGGCTTGGCAGGACGTGGGCCCTCAGCTGCCGATGGTCATCTATGCACCCAAGTCCAGCCCCTCCTGGGCCTCCCAGTTAGACAAACAATAATTGCCTTTTCTGCTTGAGTGAGTCTGAGTTGAATATCTAAATCTTACAACCACAAGAATCCTAACATATCCTCACGTTTAAAAAAAAAAGTCTTTATACTTCCTAGAGTCACAATTTCCAGATGGGGACAATGAAGTCCAGAGCGTGGGGACACCCTCCAAGGCACACGTAGGTCTGGCTGGTGAGACAGGACCGTAAGTCACATCTCCCATCTCCCCCATCGACTCTGTCCTCTGGCTTGAAACCAAGTGAGAAAATGCTCCTGACACCCTTCCAAGTCACAGGAATTAACAGCTATGTGGTTTCACCCAAACACAGAGACAGTCTAAGGAGAGAGCACCCAGTGGCCACACCTTCAAACACAAGAATAACTGAGAGGTCAAATAAACAATTCAAAGAGCCCCAGAATATACCTGCTGCTGCCCAGTTAGGTGTTTCTTTGCTGGATGGGCCTGCAAAAGTTGTATTTATTTACATGAGTTGGGCCAGGAAAACAGAAGGGCACTACAAAGCTGAGGGGGCCATGGAGAACCACAACCCACTGGACCCTGAAGTTGGCATCAACCATGCAAGCAAAGTCTCTCAGGAAATTCCTCTGAGCCCTGCCTGACACAACCTGGCTGAGTAACCACCTGGAAAACAAGGTTCTGGAAGCTGGTGAACATGTCCCTCTGTGCCCCTGCACAGGGCAGGTGGGCTTAGCCTGCAGGGAGCACCCCCTCCAGGGAGGCCACCCCCTACCCCCTGGATCCCAACAGCGAGCAGGGACAGGAGCCTTGCAGAGCCGCTGCAGCCCCCGTGCGCCAGGACTAGGCTGCCCGGTTGAGTCACTAGATTGTGTGTTTGAGGCCAAGCCTGCCCTTGTCCACACCATGGTTAGTCACAGCCCCGGCCTGGTTAGACAGCAGCCCTTAAAAGGATTGGAACAAAAAGAGGTAGCATCTTTCCAAAACAAAATTGACGAGAACACAGTGTACAAAATGGGGTGAAGTCGTCCATTTTCCCCCCCGGGTGGCTACAGGACAGCTAAACCGAAAGTTTCAGCAGATAATTTTCTCCCAAGTTAGAACAAAAAGTCAAAATGATGCAAATAAGCAAACAAGTATGGCTTACCTTGTGTCTGCCCCTCACCTCCCCGCCACAGTGATATTTGTTGACAAAGGTTTTCTGAACCAGAACGGAATTCCTAAACCAAGATGCTTACTGCACGCTTTGGACAGAAATAAAAGCATGATGGAGATCTCAGCCTAAAAAGAGGGCTGATGGCAACAGGGAGACACTTGGGTTATATTCATCGAAATATGATCGTGGCATTTGCAGAGAGCTGCCAAGATCATCAGAATGGGGCCAGCGGGGTGGGGGTGGGGGTGGGTTTTGGCTGCATAATCGCAGCAAACTCCCCCAAACAAATGAGTTCCCAGTCAACTGATTTACTGAGCGGCTCCATTTTCCAGCTTTGGATGCCTGGACTCGCAGTCCAGGCTGATGAGCCGGCAAGCTGGCTGCAGAGGAGCCACTGCAAGCCCAGGACCCAGAGGAGGGCTCACGGGAGGTGCTCCCCCCACACCCCGAGCAGAACGCAGGCGGGAGCTGGGGAGAGCCCAGACCTGTCCCAGGAGGCGTGCTAGAAGCTCCCCTCCGGCAGGCAGAGCTCCCACCTCACTTGACCCCATCACCTCCTCCACTCTGAGCGCCCGGGGCCGTGGCCAGAGACCCCATCTGTATGGCTGCAAGCCTGGCCCATGACACAGGCAATGGTTCAAACTTGCTTCATCCCCGGGGCTGACAATGCTCTCCAGATGGAGGCATTAGCGTCTAAACAAGAGGGAGGTGAAAAGTAAACCAGAATCGTTTTCAACAAGGGCAGAGAAGAGGACAAAACGATTCTGTTCACTGACCCCAAAGCACCGAACACCAGTGTACCTCATTCTAAACAGATGAGGGCTTGAAAAAAATCTTAATGCAAGAATCTAGGGGGTTGCATTTGATCATTTGATTCCCCCAAAACCACAATCGTATGAAAAGCATCTAATTGCATCAGCCCTGGGCCATTTTTCTTCCTGTAGTACACTGGCAATAACGACTTCAGTCAAAAATCATCATCCTAGGTTATCAGGATTATTAGGAAGAACACCAATAATGATAAAGATAACCATACTATTAATAACGGTAGTTTTGAAATAATAGTAGTGGGAGATACTTATGACATGGGCCAGGCACCATTCTGAGCATGTTACGTGCATTAGCCCATTTCATTCTCCTAATAACAAAGTAAATACTCTCTTTTGACAAATGGGAAACAGAAGCAGGGGTTAAGAGGATGGGGCCTCGCTCCAGGCTGCCCATCGGATGAAAGCAGGCCTTGTATGGATCTGGCCACAGCTGTCGCCAGAGGGCGGGCTGTGTAGAACGAGGCACACAGGTGTCTGGAACGGCAGGCGCACCCAGGGACACACACGGGGGAGCAGACACAGAGGACGGCCCGGCGGGCAGGCTGGCGGTGGCGCGTGCACTCACCTTCATTCTCCCCACTCGTCTTGATGCCTTTTGAACCACCCTCTGTACCTTTAGCCTTCTCGGCGTCTTCCTGGGCGTCCTCGGCGGGCCCCTTCTCCTCGTCCTCCTCCTCCCCAACGTTTTTGTAGTTGGGTCTCTTTTGCACCCGCCTCTTGCCCTTGTGCTTGTTCATCTCAAGGGACCGCTCTAGTGTCTCGGTGGGTTTAATAAAACACCGAATGCTCGGCTTGGCCTGAAAGTTGAACCAAGACAACGGACAGATATGAACAGTGGGGTCTCACCGGCTCCTATGGAGCTGTCTGAGGGTTTCTGCCCCAAGAAATTCCCTTCAATACAACAAATTCTATGTCTTCGTTGATCATTACAGCTATTATTAACATCATTACTAGTAAATAATCTAAACAGTAGCACCAGCTACCATTTATTTATTGCCCACAGTCCCAAGTCACTCTGCCTTTGACCCACACCAGCTCCATGCTTCCCAAAGGCCAGAAACATACTTTTAATACTTTGGTGGTTTTTCCTATGTGCCTGATGCTGATTTAAGGGCTCTGACTACATTATCACACTTAACAGTTTACAAAACCCCCACAGAATAGTACTGTTGTTATGTTCAAGTTATGCTCAGATGAGGAAATGGAAGTTCAGAGATGTTACACGACCTGCCCAAGGCCACACAGCCAGGAGGTGACAGAGCTGGGATTCAAAACCATTTACCATCTGCACAATTTATGTCTTAACCACAGCACACTGATGTCATTATTAAATTTCAATTTAAATATATTTATTTTAAGAGGAACTATATATCACAACAGAAATGAAACACCAGTGTACCTTGCTAATATAAAAATAGAAAAGAAAAAGCAAGGTGAGTTGGATATAACCAGATTGCTGGCTCTCTTTAGAAGGGGAGCCTAACAAGTATGAGTGATATGTTAAAGCTCATCCCCAAAGGAAACTTGCCCCCAAGGAAGAGGTTTTTCCCTAAAAAGTCAGAAGGTTCCTAAGAGAAAAGAAAAAGGCCTGTGTGTCACCACAATTCATACCCTGCATTGTGGAAAACACAGCTGTGTCTCCGTCCTTACAGCAACCATGAGATATAGGGATTATCAATCCCATTTTACAGATGAGAAAATGAGGCCCAGAAGGGCTAGGTGACTTGCCCAACATCACACAGTTACTGGCTGCAGAGCTGGAATCCTGGCTCTCAATTCTGTGAGAGCCCAATCCCAAAGCCCCAGGCTCTTCTAAAATAATAATGCTTCACCAGGAGCTCAAACTCAGTTCCCAGCTTAGTATTCTTTAAATAGTATTTATATGCAAATGAACCAGGTCCAGAAAGGAGCAAGGATCAAAACTCATCCCTCATCTGTTCAGGGCAGGATTCTGATTGAAGTGTTTTTCTCTCTGCAGGGTCCAGGTGATATCCAGACATCACTTTGTCATTGAAAAACAGAAATGTTTTAAAGTAAACTTTTCCATTATCTTGATTCAGTCTATCCATCTGAATTTACCCCAAACAACCACCTACTGTCTTCTGGGGGCCACTGTACCCTGCCAATAAGTGGAATGTGCTCTAAGAACGCAGATTAATCTTAATAATGCTCAAATCAAAACCTAATTGAAAGTTAAATTACCATCCAAATCCAGACATTAATTTTTATTTACCTACTTTGGATTATTCATCCACAAAAACGACAGATAAAATTGAGACATGATTCAAGTGTCCAGGAAACCCAGATAGTACGTTACAGATGCCAACAGCCAAGAGCACAGAGACGGGAGCATTCCGGGCTCTCACTTCTTGACAGACAGCATCCATCAGAGCCCACTTAGGACGCTGCGTGACAGAACGCAGCCCTGGATGCTCCTCACCCTCTCTGGAAGGACCAAGACCTGGTAGGTTAGGGCCCCAAGATGAAGCAACTGCTTCCTCTGATTACCACTCATTCCCAGGGACTACACAGCACACTGCACGCAACTGAAGCTTTCAGAAACAGAAAAGTGAGACCCCACGCAGAGCAAAACACCACTCGGTTAGAAGCTGCAAGCAGAAATTCACAGGGACAGATGCAGACAGCACTCCCTGAGCTCTGTGTGGACTCAGATGTCCAGAACAACTGGCTACACTAGGAGAGGAGGAGCGGTGCATAAGGTCCAGGGCTGGTCAGGGTGCTGTGAACGCCAGCTGGAACCTACGGGAGCAGTGAGGCCTCTCTCAGCTCCTGGCTCCTTGTCTAAACCATGGGGCAGTAATTCTGGCCTTCTGGGACTAAAGGGAATCATGGGTGGAAAGCTCCTTCAGGCTTCCTGGGCAGCTCGGTGGTAAAGAACCTGCCTGCCAATGCAGGAGACACGGGTTCGATCCCAGATCCAGGGAAGATCCCTCACGCCAGAGAGCAAATAAGCCTGTGCACGCAACCACTGAGCCTGTGCTCTAGAGCCCGGGAACCGCAACTACTGAGCCCATGTGCTGCAGCTACTGAGGCCCACGAGACTAGAGCCCGTGCTCTCCAAGAAGAGAAGACACCGCAATGAGAAGCCTGCATACCGCAACTAGAAAGTAGACCTTGCTCTTCTAACTAGAGAAAAGCCCATGCAGTGATGAAGATCTAGCGTAGCCAAAAATAACTAAATTAAAATTTTTTTAAAAAAAGAGTCACTGGAAGCAAAATATATTAATTATTAAAAAAAAAAAGAGAGAGAGAGAAAGTTCCTTCAGAGCCTGGCCATGCAACAAGCAAACAACAGACAGTTACCTTCCTGTCCCTGACTTCATGGAAAAAAAAAGAAATCAACTGTGAAAATGAATTTAAAAACTTTCCAAGGGATCTGTTTTTTTTGATGATCAGGTGTTGAGGAGGGAAGAGGGGGAAGGATGCTTACCAGGGAAATTTCAAACCTTTAAAACACAACCTACCCAGTAAGTAGCTGGAAATAACCTAAATGTCCATCAAAAGGGGATTGGTTGGGTAATTATGGTCTGTCTATACAGTGGGAATCCACGTGGATGTAAAAAGACTGAGGTCTTTTTATACCTAGATCTGATGCAGAAACAGCCTCCGGATTAAAAAAAAAAAATGCAAGAACTGGAAACAAAGCAGGGTCCCTTTTTCAGTTCAGTTCAGTTCAGTCGCTCAGTCGTGTCTGACTCTTTGCGACCCCATGAATTGCAGCATGCCAGGCCTCCCTGTACATCACCAACTCCCAGAGTCCACTCAAACCCATGTCCATCGAGTCGGTGATGCCATCCAACCATCTCATCCTCTGTCGTCCCCTTCTCCTCCTGCCCCCAATCCTTCCCAGCACTAGGGTCTTTTCCAATGAGTCAACCCTTTGCATGAGGTGGCCAAAGTATTGATGGTGTAAACACAACTTTTCCTGGAAAGCTGCACAGGAATATATTAGAATTTCCTGTTTGGGGAAAGAAACAAAGTGGGACGTGCACTTAGAGTTTTTCATTTCTATATCTTTCTGTCTGGTTTGAAATTTCTAATCATGTATGCAAGTTCACTTTTCCAAATATTCAACAGGGATCATTTGGACATTGGAGTTGTAGATTTTATTTTCTTCTATATTCAAAAAGCCTGATTTTTTTTTCCTTAATAATTTAACAACATCAAGACCCCAGAAGGGCTTCCCTGGTGGCTCAGTGGTAAAGAATTCGCCTGCTAATGCAGGAGACACAGGTTCGATCCCTGATCTGGGAAGACCCCACATGCCACAGAGCAACGAAGCCCGTGTGTCGTAACTATTAAGCCTGTACTCTAGAGTCTGTGCTCCACAATAGCAGAAGCCACCTCATTGAGAAGCCTGCACACCATAAAGAAAAACCCATGCAGCAACAAAGACCCAGCAGTCAAAAATAAGTAAAATTATTTTTAATAAAAGATCCAATCGTTACCATGGAGAAGTTGATAGTGGTTGGGAAGTGTGGGCTGGGATTGGTATCATTCCTGCTGTTTCTCGCAAGGGCCTCTGGCTGCCAGGCCCCCCAGGAATCTTCATGTTCCACTGGACAACTCTAGATGACCTTTTCCCCAGAAAGCCCCTAAGAGAAGAGCCATCTCATGCCCCAATGAGCTCTCCCTGTAAACCAGGTGTCTGGACCAGAGCAGGCCTTGACGGGCTGCTGAATGGTGACCTGTACCAAAATACATCCAACGTGATGGAGAGATCAAGAAGAAGAAAACAAGAAAGTTTGAAGAGGGGGTGCGGGTGGAGGAAGAAAGGAGCCTAACACCTCAGTAGCTGAACTTAGCGGAAGAGCCAGCACCACGGGACCAACCAGAAGAAATGGGAAAGCCCCCTTCAAAAATCAGAAGGCCTTTGGGTTTATCTTCCCATAAAGAAAGACCAGCACGCATGTCTCAGAGACAAGCCTCCTACATACAAGGTCTACATTTCCCAAAGGCCAAAGGCTCAGGTCTCACCCACCCAGGGCTCACCTCACAGGGCCCTAGAACCCGAGCAACAGAAGGAGTGGAGTCATGGGACCCTCCTTGCCGACTCCAAGATGCTGCCTATACCCAAGTGGGGGGCTATGGGCTCCGTGGCTGCATGTTTAGGCTGGTTTCTGGGGTCAGAGGCAGCTGAAGGCCAGAAATGTGGTTTCAAGGGTGGCCTAGAGGTCTAAGCTCTCCTGAGAGCGTCTGCCCCCACCTGCTGGTTAATGACACCTTCCACCAACCTGCCTGCCTCCAACCTTTGGTCCTTGCTTCAAAGTTAAATACTGGAGAAAAGTGACTCCCCCAGGGGTCAGCGATAACTAAGGCCTCTCAGGGGCCGTGGGATCTGAGAACAGGGTCTGCAAGGCAAGCGAGAGGGTCAGAAGGAAGGACTGAAACCTGCAAGGCCCAGGCATCTGAGTGGAGAAGAAGAGGCACAATCACTGATGCCACAGAGGGCAAACAGAACTCCTCCACTACGTCTGGGTGTGCCCCTCAGAAAGGCCCTGACACACCCCGCACCAGAAAGACCCCAAAACACCCTGCACCAGAAAGACCTCGTTGTGATCAACCAATCAAGGGTTCCATTTACAGTTAAAAAACTGTCGACTCAAAATATGTACATATACACCAGGTTTTCCTGAGCTGACAGATACTGACCAATGACTACACAGAGCAAGGCCTGGAAGGATACACAAACAGAAAATGGTGGTTCCTTTTCAGGAAGATATTGAGGTCGGGGGAACTTTCACTTTCTACTGTAGTCACTTCTGTATCATTCAGTTGTTTAGCAGTGCCATTAAAATGTAAAGCATGCCTTTAAAGAATGTACCTAATGCCACCAAATTGTATACTTAAAAATGTAAAAGAACCATCGTAAATGGTACTTGCTGTGGGTATTTCATAATTGAAAATAGAAAAAAAACAATTTTTTAAAAGGCACCTCTGGAAGTCAGAATGGTGATTCGCTGGTGGCTGGTTATATAGCCTGAGGAGGAGCTGCAGGGGACGTCAGAAGCGCTTTTCTCTTGACCTGAATCACAAGCTTCCCCCACGATCTGAAAGTAGAGCAGTCCTACAAAACCTTCAGTAAGCCAGGACGAAGCAAAGAAGCTATTACCTTAAGACACACCTTGCTGACAGGCACACAGAGTAAACGATGATGCACAGATGCTCACAGGCACAGCTCAGAGCTCCGGGCCTTGACCCCGGGGTGCCGACAGCAGTGGGGCTGCTTGGGACGCGTGCTGAACAGCTGCTGCAGAACCAGCTTGCACCTTATTTTCCCTTTTCACATTCTGTCATAAAAGTGAAAAGCCTCTTTGGGCTTCTTTCAGTCTTTTGTCACGAGGACTTTGGTTAGAGAGAGGCAAACTTTCCGAAAGTGAGGGATGCCTGTACACACAATGTAACCATAGGTCTAAAGCCATCAAGCAGTACAGCAAAGATTACTGCATTTTTACGCACTTCACTCATGTTATCTCTCAATTTAAAAACTGTTTACCAAGAGGATTTCCAGTGAATTCAGATTGTCACAATGCCCTAAATACAAGCGAGGAGCAAATTAGATGATGTGGGGAGCTGGCTTCGCGGCAGTCACCAGTGGGATTAAGTCCCGACGAAACCCCGGGTGCTGGGCTAGAAGCTCACGGTCCAGCCAGGAGCTGTGATGTATTGCTGTGCGTGCCACAAGGACGAACACAAGACAGAGCACAGTGGGGGCACGGAGGAAGGGGTGGGGAACCGTGCCAAGACAGGAGCAGGTGGGCGGGGGGGGTGGTCACTGAAGAGGCCTTTGTGGAGAAGGAAGTGACTAGCTCGAGGCTTGAGTGTTAGCAGTTTACTGGAATACTCGGGAGGAGAGGAGAATGTCGGGCAGGTCGGCTCAGAGCTCCGGGCAGTCACTTTTATTTCTGTCAAGGCCAGGGCCACCTGGAGCTGGTGTGGCAGTGCCAGTGGCGGTGCCCGGGGACACAGTGTGCTGGGCCAGCCCCTAGGCGGCGGCGGCTGGCCGGCCAGGTGGCCTCTCCAGCTAGCAGTTCATAAGAAGGCGTTCACGATGCTCACATCCTGGGAAGAGCTGTCCAGGGCCCCTGCCTCAGCACAACCTGCTGAGTGGGTGTTCTCAGTGACGGAGGAGGGAGAGGAGGAGGCAGCATGGGGACAAGAGGCAGGCCAGGGAAGAAATCTGACTGAGAAGGAAAGGCGAGGGAAAGAGGCTGGAGGCTGGAAGGGGCAGGTAAGGGAAAGGGCAGGCAACACAGCCTGGAGTTCTATCTGCATCTGTGGGAGCTGTTATCATGGTCAAGCTGAGAGAGGCACCTCCAGGCTCTCCCAGGCCTCACCCGCTCACCTTCTAAGGAAGCAACTAGCTTCCTTCTGTTCAAACAGCTCTGCTAAGGGACTTGGGAACCAGGAGACAGGTTTTCCCCTAAAAAAAGAAGGCAGGTCATGTGGACTAACAAAAAAAACCCACGAAACGTGAGGGCAGACCTGAGCCCAGGTCTCAGACTCGCCTGTTGGTCGAATGAGCCTCACCCAGTGAGCCTCAGTTCCCTTGTCTGAAAAACAGGGACAGCAGCAGCTCCATCACATGCTGCCATTGGGTTGAAGCAAGATGCTGAAGACAAGAATCCCGGCCCGATCTCTGCCACAAAGAGGCACTCTAGAGATACTTATTCACCTGGAGAGCTGGTAGAGGAGGGGGGTCTAGCTTTTCAAAACCAATCAAACTAGCAACTTTCTGCTTGTTGGCTTCCTGGTTTGTGAGTGGCTTAGACTCAGCTCCCCAAAGTGCTCCTGGGCCCCTCCCTGGCCTCCAGCCTTGGGGGCTGGGCCTGCAGGATGTTCAGCACAAAGGCAGGGTGAGCTCCACGGGGCACTGGAGTGGTCGGAGCCCTGCTCGCTGGCCCACACACCCCGCCCGCGGCCTTCTCCCCTTTGGGCCTCGGTTTCCATGGGCATCAAATGAGCCTCACGTTGACACTTTCCCCACAGGGCTCCTGTGAGTGCCTAGGGGTAGCAGCACATTTTCCTGTTTTGTTTTTTTTTCAGGTAATAATAACCATTACTAACACTCAGTGAGCACAGGAAGCATGCCCAGCGATGCTCTGGGCACTTGATATACACTGATGGACTCACTTTATCCTCCAAATGACAGAGGCGGGAGGGGGCTGCCAAGGGGAGAGATTTGTCCCAGGTCACCGCTCTTGAGAGGCAGAGCCAGGGTTTGAACCCGGGAAGTGTAGCTTCAGCGCCACTCCTCCCCCACACACACATGGTCAGCCATTCTGCTCCCAAGCTCAAGCATTCATCCCTACCCACAAGCACTGGCAGAGCCTTGCCGTGTGGGGCCAGCCTCTCAAAAGGTGGATGTAAAGACCCTGCCATGCCCAAGTCACACTGCCCAGAGGAGCAGGCAGTCCTGCCTGGGAACAGCCTACACATTACTTTTCAGGTGGCCCTCTAACCCGATGGGAATTAGGGATGCACGTGGTTAGTCGCTCAGTCATGCCCGACTCTTTGTGACCCCATGAACTGTAGCCCACCAGGCTTCAGGCAAGAGTACTGGAGTGGGTTGCCATTTCCTTCTCAGGGGATCTTCCTGATCCAGGGATTGAACCTGCATCTCCTGGGTCTCTTGCACTGGCAAGCGGATTCTTTACCTCTGAGCCATCAGGGAAGCCACACAATGTGCAATTTTTTCTCATTTTTGTCTCAAATGCACAGAGCTCCAAATGTCATGGTGGGTGGGCGGGGGGAGTTCATGGTGACTCGGGTTTATGTCCACCGTAACCAACAGCACATGGCTTTGCAACCAGCTGCACAGGGAAGCGGGGTTGCTAATCACCACCAAGCAACCCTATACTCATTCCAGAATGAGGTGATCAGCAAGCAAACGTCAGATGGAATCAACTCCAGGGTGATATATGGGTGTGTGTGTTACATGCCAAACCCTGAGTGACGTGGGCTGCTGAGCCAAAGTCCACACACGCATCCAGAATGTACAACTGCAGCGACGTCAGTGGGGCGACTGGGCAGCACGGCCGAGCTTAATGGGGAAAATAAAACCCGAAGCGGGTGAAACACGAAGAGGTAACAGGCCACTTACATTAATAAGAGGAGCTTTCTTCCCCACGATCGGCCAATTATCAGCGAGTGTCGCAGTGGCTGGGGCATCACCCAAAGCAGGGCCTATTTGTCTGGAATCAGAGCTCAGAGGCCTCACACTGCACGCGCACACACACACACATACACACACACACACATACCCGGCGTTGGCCTCTGTAGGAGCCAGCCGGTCATGTTGAGATGGTGCTGGGACTACTTAGAAAGCAGCCCAGGGTGCTGCCCATCCCCCGGCCTTCCCCTACTCTGACCAACTCCTCTGTCCCTCTCAACCAAGCACTGCCTAGTCTGGCCCTCTGATGCTGCATGTGGCACTCCATGAAGAGCTAATAAATGCTTGTAGCATGAATTAATCCCAAGATACTTATGATTGAAAAGGCATGTTCAACACTCAGGCAAAATAAAATATCTTATCATCTGGCAAAACAGTGATAAACCAAGCACTTGGCTGGTATTGCTTCGGGAGGAATATTTGACTACATCTTATTCTGTAAAAAAAAAAAAACATAATGAATTGTGAAATAGTGGTGACTCTCAGTGACCTGAAACATTCAGCCCAGAACCCTAATCTCATGCTAAAGTGGAGAGCATCACTGCAGAAGCCCCAGGGCACAGAAGTGGTAGGTACCCTCCTCTTCCTGTCCCCACCCTCAATTTTCCTGATTTCAGCTGAAATCTGGAAAAAATGCAGACTAGGGGAGGTCTCCATTTAGCTGGGCGTGGGCACTGCCTCACCCCTCTGAGCCATCTCCAGCCTGGTGGCCGCCCCAGCAGGGCCAGGCAGACAGAAAAGCTAGCTCAGGCCTGAGTCACAGAAACTTCTCCAAGCCCCCCTCCACCCCTGCTTTGCCCACTGTGTTTTGCCTTGTTTGTCAGCTCCTCCAGGCCGTGGCCATCCCTTCTCTGCTCCCTGGAACAGGACTTAGCCCCTCAGGTCAGTCACCCACGTGGCTGCAGGCCACGTCTCCGAGAGCCTCCATGCCACAGAGCTTCGGACAGTTGTGCAGCCTCTGCTTCCACAGGAAAGAAGGGAAAGGCGACGGGTCCTACGCGGGACACACTGCATCCTGGATTCTCTCTGCTTCCATCACATCCCCTTGCTGGCGAACCACGCTGCCACACGCAGGACCCTGCAGGCAGCAGATGTGCCTGGAAGCTGTAATTCTATTGAGGGCTGATGGGCTGGACCATGGCGGACCCACCAAAAGGGAGAATGCACAAGAGTCCAGTTCTTTGTGTGAGTGCTTGCAACTGTGTCAGCTAAGGCCCTTGATTTATATATACCAGTCTATTTTTTCCCTTTGGAGTTCCCAATCCACCCTCCCAGAAGCCAATCACTTTTAGGAAGAATGTGCGTGCATTGCTTGCTGTGGGGGTCACAGGTAAGGTCAGGGGCACTGAAAGATGCGGGGGAAACTGTAATCCCAGCTGCAGGGGGCTCTTCCACCGGATGCATTCAGTCCCCGGTGGGGGATCCACTGTTATCTGATTCGAGCCTGGGTTGGAAGGCCAGCTGTGCAGCAGTGAGCCAAGCCAGTAATGAAGGGATGCTCTGCTCCTGCAAACACACAAGTCAGAGAAGCCCAGCTGCTGCTTCCTCAGCTTCGGGCTCCACGTGCCACATCCTGGCAGAGCCTTCTGCCAGCAAAGGGTCCAGCTCCCAGGGTGGATGGGTATCACGTGGAGAACCAGCGGCCAGCATTTCAGGTGTGTGCTCGCCTTTCTGGATGCCCCGAGAATCATCTGGAGACCATCCCAACTGGCTGAACCGGTGCCTACTGAGGGATGGTGGTCATCCTCAATTCAGTTCAGTTCAGTCGCTCAGTCGTGTCCAACTCTTTGCAACCCCATGAATCGCAGCACGCCAGGCCTCCCTGTCCATCACCAACTTCCTGAGTCCACCCAAACCCATGTCCATTGAGTCAGTGATGCCATCCAGCCATCTCATCCTCTGTCGTCCCCTCCTCCTCCTCCTGCCCTCAATCCTTCCCAGCATCAGGGTCTTTTCCATTGAGTCAGCTCTTTGCATCAGGTGGCCTAAGTATTGAAGTTTCAGCTCCAATATCAGTCCTTCCAATGTACACCCAGGTCTGATCTCCTTTAGGATGGACTGGTTGGATCTCCTTGCAGCCCAAGGGACTCTCAAGAGTCTTCTCCAACATCACAGTTCAAAAGCATCAATTCTTCGGCGCTCAGCTTTCTTTATAGTCCAACTCTCACATCCATACATGACTACTGGAAAAACCATAGCCCTGACTAGATGGACCTTTGTTGACAAAGTAATGTCTCTGCTTTTCAATAAGCTGTCTAGGTTGGTCATAACTTTCCTTCCAAGGAGTAAGCGTCTTTTAATTTCATTCCTGCAATCACCATCTGCAGTGATTTTGGAGCCCAGAAAAATAAAGTCAGCCACTGTTTCCACTGTTTCTCCATCTATCTGCCATGAAGTGATGGGACCCTCATTTGGGGACAAACCAGCCTCTTGTGCCCTGGAATTCTCTGTTCCCACTCTGAATTCAGTGCCAGCCAAGCGCGTGAATGTGCACTCATTGACTGAGTATCTGCACTTTCCAGAGTGGGACCCAGGGCCAGCTGAGCTGCAGGCCCAGCTGCACATAGGCTCAGACGCTAACACTACTCGGTGACATTCAAAACCGAGCCACCACTGTTGCTGTCACCATCGTCATCGTCGCCGCCAACACCTGACCCTCTGTGCCCCGTGTCCAGTCACAGAGAGCCTCCCTTTGGGGAGCACTGAGTATACCTCTGTGTTAATCACCCCAACAAGGGAGGTAGGGGACGCGGGGCTGTTCTGAAGCCTCAGAAACTCAGACCACTATGAAGCTAGCATCTGCTAGTTAGGCCCTGATGTGTGTGAGGCTTTGGAATAAACACTTCGTTGTTCAGTCGCACAGTCATGTTCGACTCTTTAGCGACCTCATGGACTGAAGCACACCCGGCTTCCCTGTCCTTCACTATTTCCTGGAGTTTGCTCAAACTCATGTCCATTGAGTCAATAATGCCGTCCAACCATCTCATCCTCTGTCACCCCCTTCTCCTCCGTCTTCACTCTTTCCCAGCATCAGGGTCTTTTCCAAAGAGTCGGCTCTTTGCATCAGGTGGCCAAAGGACTGGAGCTTCAGCTTTAGCATCAGTCCTTCCAATGAGCACTTTACAGAGCCTAGCAGGTTCCAGTCCATGGGGTTGCAAAGAGTAGGACACGACTTAGCAACTGAGCATGTGCTGCGTTTAATCCTCTCTGCAAACGCACGGTTGTTATTCTGATTGGAGAGGTGAGGACACGAAAACCCAGAGAGGTGGACGAACTTACCCCAGACACACCTAGTAAGACGAGGAGCCAGGATTTGAGGGGCCCAGGTAGCCTAGCTCCAGAGTCCACTGTACCAGACAGAACGGGGAACCGCCCCCTGAGCAAAGAGAAGGTGCCCCGTGAGGGTCAGGTTCTGAGAGTCAAGAAGAACATCACAGGAGCCCCTGTGACCCTGCCACCAGTTCACCCACTGAGCCACCCGGGGCTGTGGCAGGCCCCCAGGCATCTCCAGCCAGCCCCAGGACAGGACAGTACAGGTGACACAGGCGTCTCCAAGACGGGATCCCCTGTCCTTGCGGGGGCTGGGGAGCCCAGTGAGGAGGGCGGGGCGCGTGTCTTTCCTGGGCACCATCGCATCTCTGCTCAGGGAATGGATGAATGAATGCAAAAACCAAGGGAGCGATTCCACAGAAACCCAGGATGAAAAAAGTCCCTTCAAAAACAAAAAAGTACCTCCAGGTAATGATGCACATCCCATAATCTAATCTGTATGTTCATTTTGCAAAAGTAATGAGATGCTGGCAGTTTCAGAATGAGTGTTCTCTTACTCAGTTTCCCCCGAGGAGAAAACTATCTGCTCTGTGTTAGAATTACAGCCAGTTATCCCTTCGCGGGGACCATATGGTTTTAATGCACAGATGAATTCCAATTAGACGTCTATCTAAGCATGCTGATGTGTTTTCAATTTAACCCTAAATTACAGACTTTTCAAGTAACTCTGCTCTCCCCTCTGCTTCTCTCTCTTCAATTTTGGTTTGGTTTTGTGAAAGGTCTGCTGGTAAAATGAAGCAATACCAGTAACTTATCTAACAAATTACGGGAAGGAGAAAGTAGGTTAAAAAAGACCAAGAAACTTAAAACAAGTATGATCAAACCACATCCGAGTCAGGCAGGAAACAATAGGAGTCTGTTCTTGCTTGGAGGGAAGGGAGGTAAATCTCACCAGGACTACTGTCAAACAAGTTGTCGATGAGAGAAGCCCTTCCCGAATTTCAGCAGTCGTCAAAACTCAACAGACTTCGATTTCACACTCAGGGAAGGGTAATAACCGGAAGTAGAAGGCTGACACTTTCACTTGGGCTGGTGAGTCTTTACACACACAAAAGCGTTTCATTTTTAGTTCAGGTGTCTCTGCCAGGAGCACCGTGTGTCTATCACAATGGAGGCGGGAGAAGAGAAAGCTGTTGGGAAAAGGAACGAATCTTGGAGATAATCCTGCCGATTGGAGGTTCAACTCAAGTGGGAATCTGAAGCTGAGAGGTTGTCAGCAACTTCCTGCCATTTGCTTTTGCTCTAATTGCAAATGCCACGTACCGATGTCAATATCCTGCTTTGTGACACTGTCCCAACGTTTTGCAAGACGTCAACCCTGGGGAAACTAGGGAAAGGGTAACAGATCGCTCTGTTTTATTTCCTGCAACTGCATGTCAATCAATTTCAATGAAAAGCCCTGCAAACCCAAGCACCCCAACAGTCTCTGGGTTCACCTCTTGGAACGCTAAGTCTAACTGCAGTTAGCAGTTATCCTGGGGTCTGGAAATCATGCAACAGAATGAAGTCCGAAGGACTTCTACATTCTACACTACACTATATTTTCACCTGTTATTAACATAACTGTAGTGTGAGTTACCAGCTGGCTGCGTGGGGACTGGGCAAATCTGATGGCAGACACATGACTCATCTGATGGGGGCAGGGGGCGGCCTCTGAGAAGCTTCTTACAGGAACATAGGCATAACCGGAACCAGATCTTCAGACTGTTAAGACCATCCTGAAATCTGGACTTTTATGTGCAACTTCCCAAATTTCAAAGTTGGCAGGCGATTCATAAACTTTCCTTTCTAACACTGAGAAGACCAAACCAAACAGTTCTGAGGGCCAGACTGCAACCTGTCAGGCACTCGACAGGCACTTTAAATGTATTTCCTCCTCATCCTCACCACAGCTTTCCCAAGTGGGACTGACATTTGCTTTTTCCTAAATGGGGTAAAATGACTTGCCCAGGGCGACCCCAAGGCTGGAGGGGTCCTCAACAGCCCTGCCTGGAGACCCTGCTGATTCTTCACTCAGTGTTCTGTAACTTGCATTCATTCAGCAAAAGAGAGTTTAAGAAAGCTGCAAAGAAATATCTCCAGTGGTATCAACAGTATTAACACTGTCAGCTCCACATTCTCCAGCCCATGTGTCCTCACATCATGGACCACTAGGGGAGTCCTTTCTGTCCAACACTCTTCACCCTCATCACTTCCAAGTTAAATCCTCTCATCAAACACTACTCCTGCTCTTTGGAGAATTTCTAAGACCTGAAATAGTAGCCTTGTTTGTAAGTTTTATCAACGTTCTGCCCTTCCTGCGGAACTTTAAAGCCTCGGCATGACAGCGACTCTTTAGGTTTTGTATATTACCAGAACTAGCACAATGCCTGATCCAAACAAAGGGTGCAATAAATACTTTTTGAATGAATCGAAGAAGGACAGGCCAGACAGGGGCCATGAAAAGACCTCATTCAATTCAGCTGAACTAATGCCACCACCAATGAGGACAGAGGTTTCTGGAAACCTTTTCAGAGGTTCTAATTTCCCTTAAAGAGCACAGCGGCCTGGCCAAGACACTGCAAACCAGGAAAACCAGAAGGGCAGGGGCCTCGTTTAATTGCACTCCATGGAGTTCTGGCCCTTCATGCTCCAGGACCACACTCCACCCACTCGCTCAGATATGACAACAGAGTCGACTGCCCCAGGGTAAGCCCAGCCACTTCACCTGTGCACCGACTGCCTGAGAACACGGCCGCAGAGACTGGGCCTTTGTGTAAGCACTGCTCATCCCAGACACGCTCAAGAGTCAATAGCAGATAAGATGCCTGCTCCGGACAGGTAAGACCTTGGACGAGAGGAAGCCAGGAGCAAGGGCCTTCCAAGCACAAATGTGGAGGGAAAGCACAGGGCACTCTAGGGACCAAGCAAGAGGCGCCAGGACGGAGTGAGCAGGATGGGAGAGGGGAAGGCAGGCAAGACAAAGGGCCAAGCAGGGAAAGCCTCGGGAGAAGTCGCCGCCCCAGTGATTGGGGTTTCCCTTCAGCAGAGCACCAAACGCACAAACGTGACAAACCACAAACATGCAGTTCAGGGCATGTTGGTGATGGGAGTATTGGCCTCAAAACGCAGCTTCCTAGCATCTCCAGAGACATGAGAGGACCTGGCCACAGTGTATTTTATCCACATAACTGCAGAAGGACTGCAAGCTGGGGTGAGCTGTAACTGTTCACGAAGGACACATACACTCTCCAATTTGGCAGTCCCCACCACTCCCTACTGCCCTCTCACGGGGTCCGTGTCATTCAGATATTCCTTGACCAGCTTCTGTAGATAGTGGGGCCTCAGACAAAGTATTCTCTCATTCTGCCCCAATAACAGTGCCCCACAGATACATAGCCTGAAGCCCAGAACGGGATGATTCCAAGTTCAATAACACACGCACAGTCAAATCCACTCTTGGTACCCAACCCCAGATTCTTCTGGGTATGTTAAGACTGATGAGGTCCCCTGAATCCCAGACCAGCTTACGCATCATCAGTGCTATAATGAGCAGGATGTCGGTCTCTGGTTTGAGAGAAACACACGTGAACAAAATGAGCCACGGTGTCTTATCAGGGTCTTGAGACAGTCCCCCCCCCCGCTAATGACTTACACAGCTTCTCTGAACATCCTGTTCGGGCTTAGCGTACGTCTCAGACAGATCACCGTTCAGAATGACTTCAGCTAACGAGTTCACCAGGGGTGCGTGATGTATAATTAGGAAGACCTGGTGGAGGAAAAAAAAAAACAAACCAGGATTTGCATTAAAGCATGTAGACTTTCAACCTCTTCCTTGCTTCACCTGAAATGATGAGGCTGGGCTACTGCACAAGCCTCGTCTTAGCAGCAATCCCAGCGATGCAAAATCCAGAGAATGGATCACATCTGGGAGAAATGAATTGAACTTCTCTCCTCCTAGGGTCGGGCCTTCCTTCTTTCAGACTGTTGCCTATTTGGCTGGCTGCTTGTTGGTGGAAGGAAGTGCGTTAAAGCATGACTGTCCCTCCTGGCCTCCTGAAGCCAAATCAAGCTGAAGTGAAGCAATGTGGGAAGGGAGCGCCACACCCGCACCGTCTTTTCTCTCCGCAGGCATTTCAGTGTCAAATCCGATTAGGATAAGACTAGGAGGCCCCGGCCCAGCCTTTCAGCTACGGGGAGAAAGAGGCCAGCAGGCCTTGTTCCAATAGAGGACTTGGCAGAGGGTCGGCCACACAGAGATCCCACCCATGGAATGAGCTCTTCCCCTTGCGGTGGGTTTGAGCGCCCGGGAATTCCAGGGCGGCGCTGGGAGGTGTGGAAACTGTGGGGAGGAAAAGCCGCTCGGGCCAGAGACAGATGGAGTCGTGTCAGGCGGCAAGCATCAGAAGGCACTGGGCTGTCGGGGGGTGGCCCGGCCACCCCACCCTGTTGCCTGACGCCAAAAGAATGGCCTGAGGAGTCAGGGTACCCACACCGCCTTGGAGAGCCAGCTCAGACACACCTACCGGTGTGTTTTAAGATGTAGCGGTAACACCGGCATTGCAGGGCAGCATGGGATGGACACACTGTATCAGAGGGTGTGTGCACATGTCTGTATTTGTTCACATATACATGCAACAGGGGTTCCAAATCTTGGCACCATTTTAAGATTTTTGTTTTGAAGGACTACAGAGTGCCTGCGGGTCTCGAACTAGCCTCAGAGAGGGTAATTTGATCACTCTGTAGTCGAAGGAACCACTAAGCTACAGCCAGCCCCCTTAAGACTTTTTTTGATGTGAACCATCTTAAAAGTCTTTACTGAATTTGTTACAATAATGGTTTCTGTTTTATGTTTTGGCTTTTTGGCCTTGAGGCATCTGGGATCTTAGTTCCACGACCAGGGATTGAACCTGCACCGCCTGCATTGGAAGGTGAAGTCTTAACCCCTGGACTGCCAGGGAAGTCCTTCCTTGGCACTCTTGCCCGGTGATAAATCCTTGCTGTAGGGGGCGGTCCTGTGCATTATAGGGTACTTTGCAGCATCTCTGGCCTCAAACCACTAGATGCCAGCTGCACCCCTTCCCCCAGGCATGACAACCAGCCACGTCTTCAGACACTGCCAGCTGATCCCAGGCTAGGGGTGACATTGCCGCCAGTTGAGAATGTCTCCAGAAGGAGCTGGGGAAACCCTGTAACTATAGTTGTCTCTGGAGGGAGAAATCAGGAAACTGAACAAAAAAAAGTAGAAAGACAACTTGGTTTTCACTTGTTTGAACTTTATCACTTAAAAAAATTATTTTAAAATATTGTTTAAAAAAAAAAAGAGAGAAAGAGGCAGAGATTAAAATAGTAGCTGCCTCAGGGGAGTGAGACTGGGTACATGGGAGGCAGGGGTAAGAGGGAACTTTTCCCTACATGTCATTTTGTACTATTTGAGGAGGGTGAATATATTGTTCAAAAAAATAAATACAATTCAGATGAAAGGCATGGTAGAATAAACAAATGTTGTACCCACCTAAGGGAAAAAAAAAGCACATCTTTTTTTAAAACACTGAGGAGATACCAACTACCATAGACTATACAGCATGACAAAGCGGGCTAGCCCACGTCCGGGGCTGTGGCGGGCATTCAAATGTGAGTGACCGTGATGATGACGGAGGAATCCAGTCTACAAACGTTCAGTGAATACCTACGGGCGCCCACCTGGTGACGGCCAGTGTGGACACACGTGGTGCTCTCTCTCGGCTGTGCCCTGGACAGAGGAAAGCGGGGAGAGGGGCAGCGAGTAACTGGGAGATGGGTGGAAGCATGTGCCCGCCGGATTCAAAGGCTGGGCTAGCCTGTCCAAGTCATGCCCTCGTCCCCAGTGGTGGTTTAGTTTCGGCTGCACATCATCTCCATCACACCAAATTAATGTCATCAACGCAAATTTTCTTAGTTTAGCAGAGATGCTTGAAAAATAATTTGGAAGGATGCTCTGATGCAGAGTTTAAGGACCGGAATTCATGCCCAATTTGAGGTTTTCACACATTCGGGCCACGTGATGATCAAGTTCCATGGAAATGCAGGGGTGCGAG
Source organism: Giraffa tippelskirchi (assembly GCF_054371585.1). NCBI lineage: Eukaryota > Metazoa > Chordata > Mammalia > Artiodactyla > Giraffidae > Giraffa > Giraffa tippelskirchi. The sequence continues at coordinate 31,713,881 of NC_137287.1, forward strand.
AGCCCTTTTACTCGGGCTGAGAAACGCCAATGACAAGGCTTTTTGTGAGACACTGAAACATGTAATGAGATGCCTGGACTGCTGGGCCTTCACTAGGAAAGCAGGAGAAAGGGGGTTCTCAGAGCAAAAGTGTGGCCTGATCCCAGTCATCCTCGGGGTGTGCCAGCAGCTGAAGGGTGCTGGGGGCGCTTGCCACGGGATTCCTGCGGTTCTGCATCTGGCCTGCTCGCTCCTGCCAGGCTCCCAGAATCCTCAGCGGGGGAAGCGGGACGATTGGTAACGAGGTGGCAGAAACAGCTGCCAGGAGGGGCAGGGGATTACAGGGAGCTCCATCACACTGAGGGGCATTCAGGCGTCAGCACGCAGCTCCTAGCACACGGAGCCCCCAGAACGAGAGTCCCGGAGGAACGTGAGCCAGCCACTTGTGGAGCCCAGCCGGCCCAGCTGCTGGGAAGAGGCTGGGTCGGCATCTCTCTTCCTGGGCCAACAGGAGACAGCCCCACCTCAAACGCAAAATGGCCCAGGACCCAGCGAGAAGGACATTCTCTCAGCAGAGCAAATGAATACCTGGGCCACTGCAGAAGTGGGAACAGAGCTCTGGTCAAACATCTGACTGCCTGACAGTCTAATGAGATGGCCTGAGAGTCTGCACTGCTTGTAATAAAAATATTTTTAAAGTTATGTAACTGCGTCGCCATGGAGTTTTTCCCTTCTTGTAAATATTACATAATTATGAGAAGGAGACACACTTGTTGAAGACAGGGAGGCAGACAAGTTGGCTCAAGACACAAATTTGGGTACTGAGGCTGCTACAAGATACCTTCCAGAAGGTAATGTGGGCCCCGGGACCACGGCAATGGCCTCCTTAGTGAGAGTTGGTTAAACCCCGGTGGTTCTGTGAACACACGCTGGGTCCTGTAGCTTAGGGACCTGTAGCTTTCAAGATGGCCGTGAGCAGGGGCCGCACAGCCCAGGTTTTCAGGGTATTTAGAACACTCCCTGATTGTTTTGGAAAGCTCAGGCCACACAGTAAAAACCAACAACTTATCTGCTGGGCTTGACTTATTTTTCATTTCTTTTTAAATTTCCAAGTACTACCATGAAGAAGATACATAGCCCCTTGATTCTGGGTTGTTCTATTTCAGGATCGGGGATGCACACAGAGAAGATGGAGTGAGGTGGCCTAGGAAACTTCTGAAAGGCAGCAGTGCTCCGGGATCCCCAGTGTGGTGGGGACATGGGTGAAGGATCAGACATACCTGGGAGAGAAGGTAGAGAGAAACCGGCAGGCTGATCTTCGGTCGTTCTCCTCCCTGGTGAAGGTTGGGGGAATGAGAGAAGTCTGGGTTACACATGTGAGTGGTACAAAATACATGAAGCCAGAGGCCATCTGTCTGAAGGAGCGACACCCAGCACCCCGACTTCCTCCAAGACCCTAAGGCTCTTCTTCCCTGGTGGCAAAGTCCACCCTGCAAAATACACTCACACCTCATCCCATCCGATGGGCTTCCCAGGTGGTGCAGTGGTAAAGAACCTGCCTGCCAATGCAGGAGACATGGGTTCGATCCATGAGTCGGGAAGATTCCCTGGAAAAGGAAACGGCAACCTGCTCCAGTATTCTTGCCTGGGAAATCCCACAGAGAGAGGAGCCTGGTGCACTATAGTCCATGGGGTCCCAAAGAGTCAGACATGACTGAGCGACTCAACAACAATCCCATCCGATACTATGCAAGGCTGTTACTCTTCCACCTGAGAAACCTTTCACCATGAATCATGGATTAGATGCTGGCCCCAAGAGAAGAACTAGCTCCTTAAATTACCGAGAATGTTAATTTCCCCCAGCTAGGGCACCAAGAGCCTGGCAAGGGAGGCCCCGGAGGCCTGCTCTCAGGAGGTGGGGCAGGGAGAGGTGGGGGCATCCTGATCTCAGAGAAGCCCCTCATCTGTACTGGGCTCCAATGAGCTCCATCTCCTACCAAGCCTGTAAGGATCTTCAGGATGCTTGTTTTGCTCAGGGAGGTTGACTGCCTGGACCAAGGTCACAAGGAAAGAGGCAGAATTTGAACCCAGGTCTGAAAATGCCAGTTCCCCAGCTTTCTCTCCACTTCTCAGAGCTGCCTCAGGTTGCTCTCGTTAGGGTTGCAGTTTTCTTTGAGTCACTTGTTTGTAACCAGAAGCCCCGTGTTCTGTCTCCAAAAAGAAAGCTACAGCCCCGTCTTGCTGAGACACGCGCATAGGCTGAAATCCCTGCAGAGTAACCAGCTGGCTCTGTCCCACCTCCTGCCAAGGCCTCCGCTCCTTCACTCTCGGAGGTACTGGCCAAAGGTCCCCTCTCCTCGAAGTGGCATTTTTCTTGGGGGCGGGCACTGAGAACCACCAGCTCAGAATCACTTCGGGGGCAGGGTCCTGGTGCCCTCCAGACCCCCTGAGTCAGAAACTCTGAGAGGAGGGAGAGGGCATATCTGAGAAAGTGCCCATGAACGGGTTCCAACCCTCCGAGGGCTCCGCCACCTGTCACTGTGGACAGTCTCCGCCCCAGGATCTTTTCCTGGGTGTGCTCCATCCCCTTCCGGCCATTCAAGTTTTGCAGCTGGCTGGATCTTCTCTAAGTCAATTAGCTCTGGCAACTAGCCAAAAAAGTGAGCAGGGATGAGAGCACCTCAGGAGAAGCACAGAAACCAAAACCCTGAATTTGCAGAGGTTTCCTGTCTCCTTTGGATGTCAGTTATCTTTTCTCATTCATTTACTGACCACACACACACGCACACACACACACACACTCATATGCTCTGTCCGTCTGTCTCTCTCCCTCCATCCCTCCCACCCTCTCCTTCATCCCCCTCTCAGGAAAGGAAAGGGAAGGAACGGACTGTCCCTCGGGCTCCAAGCCATGGTCCCTTGCAGAGCCCCATCCCCTCGGGGTGACTGCTCCTCCCCGCCTGCAGGCGCCCCCGCCCGGGCGCACCTTGTCCTGGTTCTCCAGCGAGTACACGTAGAGCGGCAGGAAGAGCCTGTTGAGCAGGTGGTCTGTGAGCACGTCATTGAGGAACTCGCAGTTGATGATGAGGATGTCATTGAGATAGTGCAGGTGGTCCAGGTGCTCAGCCACCAGGTCGCTGAGCTTCCCCCGATTCCTGTGCCTACCGGGAGAGAGGCCCATCTCAGCCCCAACGCCCAGGCTCAGAGCTGAGCACCGATGGCCGAGACTTGGGTTGCTGGGGGCACTTCATTCACAAACAAATATCTGAGCCAGTCTCGAGAGACACCTATCCTGGCCCTACCAGTGGATTACAGGAAGGAAAAATGGACAGATCCACCGCATTCGATTTTAGGGGACTCAAGGGATTCCCCACTTTCTGGGGGGGCCTCAGCACAATGGACTCCACCATCATCACTATGCTGAAGCTTAAGCTCCAATACTTTGGCCACCTGATGCATAGAGCCAACTCATTTGAAAAGACCCTGATCCTGGGTAAGATTGAGGGCAGGAGGAGAAGGGGACGACAGGGGATGAGATGGTTGGATGGCATCAGCGACTCAATGGACATGAGTTTGAGCAAACTCTGGGAGATGGTGAAGGACAGGGGAGCCCGGTGTGCTGCAGTTCACAGGACTGCCAAGAGTCGGACACAACTGAGTGACTAAACAACAACAACAGTAATGGGATCCCCCCACTTTCTGGGGGCCTCGAAACAATGGACTCCATCATCACCACCATAGTCCGAACAAAATGGGTAAACACAGGAAAACCCAGGGAAGCTTTTAGCCAGGCACTTCAAACATGAACAGCCGCTAGTCCAAGTGGCAAGATCCCTGGCTCTTGAGATAAGCAGCATTAATGGAACAATAAACCCTCACTAATTAAATGTTCCTGAGGAGTTCTAAGGAAACAGGCAGGCCTCAACAGCCTCAGCCAACCTCAGTCCCGACCATATGAGGGGAGCCACGTGAGGACGTGACACCCCAGGTCCCAGGAGGCCCCTGCCTGCTTCCAGTGAAGACATAGGCACTGGGGCTGTTCAGGCCCTACGAGGGGACCGGCCTCACGTTCAACAAGGACACAGATCTGAAACAGTCGATGGGCCCATTCCCCTCCCCCAGAGTGGTTATCTGCTGCAAAAAGCAATCTGTGTTGTTTCTACTATGATTACTACTCAAGTAATAGACGGCCATTGGAGGAGACAGACAACTAAAGAAGAAAATAAGAGCAAAAAGAAATTAAAGTCTCCTGTAATCCCACCACTAGCAGATAACAGTATGTTATTTCCATATGGAGGTGATGGAATTTCAGTTGAGCTATTTCAAATCCTAAAAGATGATGCTGTGAAAGTGCTGCACTCAATATGCCAGCAAATTTGGAAAACTCAGCAGTGGCCATAGGACTGGAAAAGGTTAGTTTTCATTCCAATCCCAAAGAAAGGCAATGCCAAAGAATGCTCAAACTACCGCACAATTGCACTCATCTCACACGCTAGTAAAGTAATGCTCAAAATTCTCCAAACCAGGCTTCAACAGTATGTGAACCGTGAACTTCCAGATGTTCAAGCTGGATTTAGAAAAGGCAGAGGAGCCAAAGATCAAATTGCCAACATCCCTTGGATCATCAAAAAAGCAAAAGAGTTTCAGAAAAACATCTACTTCTGCTTTATTGACTACATCAAAGCCTTTGACTGTGTGGACCACAACAAACTGTAGGAAATTCTGAAAGAGATGGGAATACCAGACCACCTCACCTGCCTCCTGAGAAATCTGTATGCAGGTCAAGAAGCAACAGTTAGAACTGGACTTGGAACAACAGACAGGTTCCAAGTTCGGAAAGGAGTACGTCAAGGCTGTGTATTGTCACCCTGCTTATTTAACTTATATGCAGAATACATTATGCAAAATGCTGGGCTGGATGAAGCAGAAGCTAGAATCAAGATTGCCGGGAGAAATATCAATAACCGCAGATATGCAGATGACACTACCCTTATGGCAGAAAGTGAAGAAGAACTAAAGAGCCTCTTAACAAAAGTGAAAGAGGAGAGTGGAAAAGTTGGCTTACAGCTCAACATTCATAAAACTATGATCATGGCATCCAGTCCCATCACTTCATGGCAAATATAAGGGGAAACAGTGGAAACAGTGGCAGACTTTATTTTTTGGGGCTCCAAAATCACTGCAGATGGTGACTGCAGCCATGAAATTAAAAGACGCTTGCTCCTTGGAAGAAAAGCTATGACCAACCTGGACAGCATATTAAAAAGCAGAGACATTACTTTGCCAACAAAGGTCCGTCTAGTCAAAGCTATGGTTTTTCCAGTAGTCGTGTATGGATGTGAGAGCTGGACTATAAAGAAAGCTGAGTGCTGAAGAATTGATACTTTTGAACTGTGGTGTTGGAGAAGACTCTTGAGAGTCCCTTGGACAGCAAGGAGATCCAATCAGTTGATCCTAAAGGAAATCAGTCCTGAATATTCATTGGAAGGACTGATGCTGAAGCTGAAACTCCAATACTTTGGCCACCTGATGCAAAGAAGTGACTAATTGGAAAAGAGCCTGATGCTGGGAAAGATTGAGGGCAGGAGGAGAAGGGGATGACAGAGGATGAGATGGTTGGATGGCATTACCGACTCAATGGACATGAATTTGAACAAATTCTGGGAGATAGTGAATGACAGGGAAGCCTGGCGTGCTGCAGTCCATGGGGTCACAGAGAGTCAGACACGACTGAGTGACTGAACATATGGATTTAAAAATCCAATAGAACTGATTAGCAGATTAAAAAACACAGCAGCTCCTGGCCCCGCCTCCCCCACCCCTGCCCACTCTCCAGAGGAAGCAGTTTTCAAATCTTTTAGGGGTTTCTGTGGATAGTTCTTTCCTCTATTTTGCGATCTGCGAGGACCTCTATTTTGTGATTGAGCCATTTTAGACAGTACACAAGGACCTCCCTGATGACAGAATTCTGTGTTCCCTCCGCCCCTCCCCACCCAGCAGTCATCAGCAGCTGGTGTTGACATTATAACTAGTCACTGCAGAGTCACGTGGAGGACCAGGAGTTCACTTTCTTCCTTGAATAACTTTCGTTTCTTTCTGGAGCTGTGTCTCATCAAGTCTCATATCCATGACTATTCATATCTATATTCCTTTTTTTTTTTTCAATCCCTCAGTCGTGTCTGACTCTCTGTGACCCCACAGACTGTACCCCACCATGCTTCTCTGCCCATGGGATTTCCCAGGCAAGAATACCATAATGGGTTGCCTACTCCAGGGGATCTTCCCAACCCAGGGATTGAACCCAAGTCTCTTGCATCTCCTGCATTGGAAGGTGAATTCTTTACCACTGAGCCACCTGTGAAGCCTCATCAATATCTATATGGGTCCTCATTCTCCCAACTGCTCTGTGATCCACAGAACCTTACTTCCTTGCCAATGTGGAAGCTAATATTTTCTCTCTCTAGCCCTCTGCACCCCCAAGAGACCTTCTTCCTGAGTCCCTTTATCGTCCTGACTCCATCTAGGTGTACTTCTCATCAGATCTGTGCAAAGCTGTCACTCTGGGGCAGTGGTTCTCAACTGATACAATTTTTCCTTAAAGGAGACCTCTGTCTGGAGACAGTATTGGTCTTCACAATTGGAAAGGGACGCTACTGGCATCTAGTGGGTGGAGGCCAGGGGTGCTGCTAAACACCCTATGAAGCATAGGATGCCCCACCACAAAGAGTTACCTAGTTCAAGAGATGAACAGTGCAGAGTCTGAGAAACCCTGTTCTGAGACGTCTATTTATCACCATCTTAATTTTTTCTTAAACAGATTTACTGATATAGAATTCACATACCAAAATCTTTACCCAAAGTATACAATTTAATGGCTCAGATGGCAAAGAATCTGCCTGCAATGCAGGAGACCCAGGCTTGATCCCTGGGTCAGGAAGACCCCCTGGAGCAGGAAATGGCAACCCATTCCAATATCCTTGCCTGGAGAATTCCATGGACAGAGGAGCCTGGAGGGGTACAGTCCATGGGGTCTCAAAGAATCAGATATGACTGGTGACAAACACATATTCATCGAGTTGTCCAACCATTATCACAATTAACCTTAGGATATTTTTATCCCCTTGCCTCAAACAAGCCCAGGCAGTCATTTTCCATTTCCGCACCCCACCCCACACGCCCCTCCTCCAACCCTAGGAAACCACTAATCTATTGCTTCTATGGATTTGCCTATTCTGGGCATTTCATATAAGTAAAATCATATAATATGTGGCCGCTTGCATCCTTTCACTGAGCATAATGCTTTCAAGGTTCACCCAGGGTGTCATATGTGTGTGTACTTCGGTCCTTTTTATTGCCGAGTACTATTCCACTGCAAGCTGTGTCTCATCCATCCTGAGATGGATACTGCAAGGTGTTTATCCAATCATCAGTGGAAGGTCATCTTCATCTTTTCACCAGCTGCCCAGCACCCGCTCTATGGGTGCACTCGATTCATTTACCCTGTTCCTCTCTGGGAGGTATCTGAGTGGTTTCCAACTTTCTATTGCTAAGAATAGTGGAAAGCTGGGTGAAACCTTTCAGGGTATGGAAGTCCGTATTCTGCCTATGCACGGGGGTGGGGCGGGGTGGGGTGGGGTGGTGGTGGTAAGTGTTGTTCTAGTGTTTGTTTTTTTTCTCAATGAGAATGGAATTCTCCCTGAAGCATTCGGTCCACCTAACAGGCACCCTGGGGTAGTCACTTACTCTTCATCTGTTTGTACACAGTTATCAAGCTCGATCACGTGGCTCCCGATGAACCAGACCAAATTGGAGAAGTAAGGGACGGCAGTTTTGTCTCTGATATAGTGCAGCATGGCCTGGTTATCCACTGAGAAGATTCACAAAAGAAGAGAAATCAAAAAGTCAAGCTACCAAAAATAACTTAAGGGGAGATTTAAAGAAAAAAAATGCAATGAAAAAGCCCTCTACTATAATCTGACTCTTTTCTGTCTTTCCTGGAAATACTTTAAAACGGTTGCCTTACTCAGAAAACTATGAAGGTAGTTACTTTATTTTTATAATTACTAAAATCAATGAATCAGGGTTAAACGTTGATAGTGCATGAGGAAACCTACTTATCAGCAGTGCATTTGGCTAGACTACAATGAAAACTACACCATTCTCAGGCAAGTTTCTCGTATTTGCATGTAAGGGTAAGTCAAGAAAGCAGAAAACCAGAAGTTATTAACTTACATGACACTGGAATAGGGAACACGGGAATCGTCATTGAAGGAAAGGCAAAAAACAGACAACAGTTAACAGGGTTAGGAGCTGGGAGGGTGAGACAGTTGCTCAGAGGGGCAGAGAGCTAGGGCAGGCTGCATCTAAACAGAAAGACACAGGTTAGAAGAGAGCAGAGAGCAGGAGGCGGCAGGGCTGGGGCTCAGACCAGGTCACGAGTCCAGAGGCCTGCGGGCTGGCCAGTAACCCGTGAGCGAAGCCACCAGCCCAGTGTGTGAACGCAGGAGCACGGGCCCTGACCCCACAGCAGCAATTCTCGGTGCCGGTTCACCCCTGCCTTGCAGGGCTGTGTGCCGCCAACAGCCACATCTACCTTTTCAAGTCAGAAATCCGGCTGTGACTTCAGCTCTCTCAAGTTTTAAATATCGATGACCATGTATTTTTTCAAAAAATATCTAGACCAATGAAAACCTGTCTGAGAGCTGGATTTGGCCCCCAGGTTATGACCCCCAGATGGGCCTCTGCTCTGAGCTCTTAGAAGGCTCTCCAGTCTAAGGCCATCCCAGAACCACGCTGGAGTGAGTCCCTGAGCAGTGCCTAAACCCCCCTCCCAATTAGGGGTCATCTCCAGTAATAACGTCTTAACTTGGGAAGGTCAAAGCATCTGGTCCCTGAGAAAACAGGGTCTCCGCTCCAGGGTGGTGACTACACGGGAAGTAACCCGGGCGTTAGGCAGAGGCCAGCACAACTCCAGGCCAGGAGACTCATGTCCAGCCAGCCTTTGCACTGTGTGGGCAAGAAGCCACAGAAGGGCTTTCTCCTGGGGGCGGTGATTTGGGCATTCAGTACTTTTTGAGAGAAAGGAGGAATTTGTTGTTGGACTTCGCGGCAGGTTGAGAATACAACACTGCCCCCTGCTGTTTGCAACAAGAAATGCGCTTGCACATTACAAATAACATACCTCCTGGCTGTACTGAAGTATATTTTACAGGCCAAGGGGCAAATTCAAAGACCCATTTGAGTTTCAAAGACAGCTGTGCCTTATCTATTTAATACACATGCTTCTCTTAGGCCATCACACCTTCCGTGTGTCGGCACTGTGGGAGACTTTCCCACGCAAACTAAGCGCACGGTCAAGGCAGAGGCACAGAAATTTATGTAAGGGGGTGGCAAAATGGTCTGTGATGACAACCTTTCATGAGACGGGTAACCCCAGCCATAATAAATGAACTCCCTGTTACCGCCACAGAACTGTCTGTACGGACTCATGAGAGCAAGCACTAGCTGTCAAGCTAGAAACCCGATAAGGCGCAAGCTCACACGGAACTTACCTTTGTAGACGTTTAAAGTTATGGTTCTTACAGCAATTCTGACCATGCTTTCAGGGTGGTTGAAAAATTTGATGGCTTCTGTGTACAGGGCGAAGTCATTAGTGTGCTAAAACATAAGAAGTACCCAAAATGAGTTACACACCCATTAAGACAGGCCTGTCCCTGCCCCAGATTTCTGAACCTTATCAGTGAAAGTTGCTCAGTCATGTCCGACTCTGTGATCCCATGGATTATACAGTCCATGGAATTTTCCAGGCCAGAATACTGGAGTGGGTAGCCTTTCCTTTCTCCAGGGGATCTTCAAAACCCAGGGGTGAAACCCAGGTCTCCTGCATTGTAGGTGGATTCTTTACCAGCTCAGCCACCAGGGAAGCCCAAGAATACTGGAGTGGGTAGCCTATCCCTTCTCCAGGGGATCTTCCTGACCCAGGAATCGAACCGGGGTCTCCTGCATTGCAGGCGGATACTTTACCAGCTGAGCTACCAGGGAATCCTATCAGAGACTTCAGTAACACACACACACACACACACACACACACACACACACACACACACACACACACACACACACACACACACACACACACACACACACACACACACACACACACACACACACCACCCACGTGAACCTTAAGACACACACACACACACACACACACACACACACACACACACACACACACACACACACACACACACACACCACCCACGTGAACCTTAAGCCAGTGGTTCAGTGCCTGTGGGGAGTGTGCAGAGAGGTGGGACGGTGAGACCATGCAAGAAACAGAAGTGTCCAGCCAAAGCCAGGCCTAGGTTCAGGATCTGTTCCACCACTCTTAGCTATGTGATACAGTATTTCTAAGTCTCCATTTCTACATCTGTAAAATGAGGATAATAATTCCCACTTTGTGGTTGCTAAGATTAAATGAGATTATTTCAGGTACAGTGCTTACTTACTCTGGTGCCTGATACCTAAGGAACACTCAGTGATAATTCCAGATGTTATTAGATGTTGCTTCAACTAATAAAAGGCAAAATGCAAAGTCTGGCTACATTTAGAATGTCTTTTAGCTAATATATAGGCTTCCCTAGTAGCTCAGTTGGTAAAGAATCTGCCTGCAATGCAGGAGACCCAGGTTCGATCCCTGGGTCGGGAAAATCACCTGGAGAAGAGAATGGCAACCTACTCCAGTACTCTTGCCTGGAGAATTCCATGGACAGAGGACCTGGCAGGCTATAGCCCATGGAATCACAAAGAGAAGGACATGACTGTGCGACTAACTTTCCTTTCCTTTAGCTAATATGTATCTCTATTTAGAAACACTAAAAGTGTAAACATTACCTTGGAAGAGGAGGGTCTCAGGAATTTTCTGCCATTAAAAAGGGGTTATCAGAACAGATCAAAACCAGAGAACAGATCAAAACGGTTCAGAACCAGAGAGTGGAGCCTTAAGGTAAAGGCGCAGAGGATCCGGGCTGGAGCATGAAATGACGTGCTCTGCTGCCCTCTTCTGGCCAGTGCTTCGCACGGCACCCGATCAGACGAGGGCAGCCCCAGGCAGGGAAGAGGGAACCAGAGACCTTCAGTGAGGTGACACCTGTCTAATGACGGCAACGCCACTTTGAGCACTAGACACAGGTGTGCACCTAACACGTGGTAGCTACTGCACCGACCCACAGAAACGGAAACCAAGTCCACCTCAAAGATCAGGCTCCTATGACTCCTCTGGGATCAGCTGGATATCCTTCCAGAAGCATCACTATGGCCCCAGAATCCCTGCATCCTGCCCTCCCCGCCCTGACCCCCCCCCCACAAGGAGGTGCACAGAAGCCCAGCTGCACCTGAGCTGGGGAAGAACCTGGCCCCCTCTCTGGTCTGAACTTCACAGGTGGGTTTCCTTCTGCCCAGGAAAGCCTCTGGGAGAATGCGAACAGCACCTCTCTGGTCTCTGGACGGATTCAATGAGCACCTACTGTGTACCAGGCACTGGGCCACACAATGTTAATCTTCTAAACCATCTCACATTTTGTGGCTGGCAGCTAGTATTCCTTCCCTTTGTAAAAGGGAAGAGCGGCCTTCCCCTGTAAAAGAAATGGACCGTGTGGTTGTTGAGTTTTAATGAAAGCGTTTTCAGGAACGATATGTGAGCAAGAGGCCAGTTCTTGCTCACTACAAATCTAGACCAAAAAAATCAAAGTGCAGGAGGCTGTTGCCACATCCTACGAAGACAGATGGGTGGATTTTGCCCAAACTCAGAGGAAATGTTTGGGACCATGGTCTGACTTCAAGTACAGGCTGTGCAGCGTACGTGACCACCGATCAGAGGACACCTGTCGGACAAACAGCACGTGGCTGTGTGGCAGCTGGCCTCCAAGATGGCCCAATGACGCCCACCTCCTAGAGTCAGTCACACCCTGTGCCTCCTTCCACACTGAGTCAGGGCTGGCCTAGGCGGCCTAAAGAAGACAATGGAAGATGGTGTGTGGCTTCTGAGGCCCCGTCAGGAAAGGCATTACACCTTGCCTTGATGTCTTGGGATCATTTATTCTATGGGAAGCCAACTGCCGTGCCAGGAGGACTCCCGAGCAACTCCCTGGAAGGGACTGTGTAACCGAGGGCTCCCACCAACAACCAGCGCTAAATGATCAGCCATGTGGACGAGCCACCCTAGAAGCAGATCCCCCAACCCTAATCCAGCCTTCGGATGCCTACAGTCTTGTGAGAGACTGTGCCAGAACTGCCCTGCCAGGCCACTCTCCAACACCGGACACATTGTGAGAGAAATGTGACAGAATTCTGACCAGCAAGACGGGAAAGGAAGTCTGCTGGGAGGTTTCTGGGAAAGAAGTTTTGGGGAAAGTTAGAAGGGGGCACAAGAAAGGACATGATGTCATCAGGCTTTTCAGCAGTGTCTGGAGCTTCTGCAGCCATCCTGAGACCATGAGGGGTTTGAGCCTAAAGACAGATGCCAGCTCAGCAGAACAGGACAATGGAAAAGCCTGGGTCGCTCACAAAGTAGTCGAGCCACTGGATGAGCCAGTCCCAGGAGAGCCAGCGTCTGTACTTTTTGGAATGTGAGATTTATTGACCTGAATGCTCAAGCTCCTCTTAATTGTAAAAACAATGGCAACTCATTTATTTAAATTGTTAGTAATTCTCCCAAAGAATACCAGGGATTTTAGCTTATAAGGAATGACAAGGGCTACAGTTTTAGGGAGTCAGATACATACTAGTTGCTTTGAAGACATCATCTCATTTAATTCAACCCCTGGAAAACCCTTCAAGGCAGAAACTATCATCACCATTTCTCAGATGAAGAAACTGAGGCTCAGAGGACTACGACTCCTTTAAGGTCACATAGCAGGGCAGTGGCAAAGCTGGGTTTGACTGGAGTCATCACTGTTTGGCCAACAGAGGAACACAACCCCAGGTTAATTTCTGCGCACTTCTCCCTACCAAGAGTATCATGCTCTCAGGTAGCACAAATTGAATTTCACATCAAAAACAGAAAAGGTAACTCGTTCAATTAAAAAAACAAAAAAACAAAACCCTGCCAAGGTCAAACACTGTTGCTGTGAAATAGTGAATCAGGAAATGGTGAATGCATACGTGCTCTGTAAACAGACACAAGGTCACCCGAACCAAAGGCATTGCTTGAACTGGCTAGCTTCCAACCAAACATGCCTCTGTGCAGCTACTTACCTCATTGTAAAAGAAATGGACCGTGTGGTTGTTGAGTTTTAACGAAAGCGTTTTCAGGAATGATATATAATATGCCATAATCTCCTCATCAGAAAAGTCGAACTTGTGGACAATGATAGAATTTACATAGTTATTAGAGAGCAAATAATCTAGAGGGAGAAAAAAAAGAAGAGAAAAAAAACAGGTTGATTAATTCACGCTGGAGGAAAGACAAGCAGAGAAAGTCCAGGAACGAGCAGATGACCGTGTGAAGGGACTTGAACCAGTCAGGCGGACAGAGAGCAGCTTAAGCTTTAACCAGGACAGAAATCAGCCACCATGCATAGTCACTACAAAGTTCAAGAGTGAGGCCCCAGAAAGCCCAGGACACGGCTGCCTCCCACACCAGACAGAAGAACCCTTGAGCATTTTCCTCCGTTGCTAGCAAAGTTCAGTGAGAGGGCCGGCGGTGGGGCAGACCAGGTAGTACGTGGGCACTTTCACAAACCACCCACAGATGAGGGTCAGCTGCACTATGTCTTATGAAAGATGGCCCCATTTCACCATCAAAAGTCACACTGTCACCCTTGAGTGCCACAGAGGGCTCCGCGTGGCTTTTTCCTTCCTATAGAGGCAACATGATTTCATAGAGGCCCCTGGAGGCTGAACCTCCACGACCGGGCCAGCACCAGGCGGACTGCTTTACATCATCATTCACCATTGCAGTGAGCCTGCAGAGTAGGCCTTGTTTGCCCTGTTTTGCGGGTAAGTAAAAACACTCAGGTTAATTAATCTGCCCGAGGACGGAGAGACAGTAAGTCAGGAATGGAATTCAAACTTCAGGTCACTGTCCTGAGTTAATACCATGCCCTCATGGGGGCTAGGGGCTTCCCTGGTAGCTCAGCTGGTAAAGAATCCACCTGCAATGCAGAAGACCCCTGTTCGATTCCTGGGTTGGGAAGATCCGCTAGAAAAGGGATAGGCTGTCCACTCCAGTATTGTTGGGCTTCCCTGGTGGCTCAGCTGGTAAAGAATCTGCCTGCAACATGGGATATCTGGGTTCGATCCCTGGGTTGGGAAGATCCCCTGGAGAAGCAAAAGGCTACCCACTCCAGTATTCTGGCCTGGAGAATTCCATGGACTGTGTAGTCCATGGGGTTGCAAAGAGTCGGACATGACTGAGTGACTTTCATTTCACATGGGGGCCAAGGAGGAAAACTGGGTAACAAGGCCCCGGGGGCACTGGATCCACAAGGGAGTGGCCATCCTGCTAAGCTCCCAGGCCCTGCTGGGAGAGAGCTTCCCGTGGTGAGAGCTTCCAGCTGTGCAAAGGAAGCTAGAAAATACAGATCTTACTGCTGTTACCTTTGAAGCTGAAATGTCAGCCACTAGATCCACTAGTTTTGGAAGCTGTGCTTGCCATCAAAAACAGTCTACAGAACCCCTGCCACTCATGGGCCTGCAGTCTGCAGTCTCGGCCCTGGGCCCTGGCCAGACAAGTTGTCCTCTGAGTCCTCAACAGTCACCCTGAGAAGCCAGTGCTGCCAGGCCCACCGTCTGCCCTTCCATTTTGGCTGCCTCCCCCAGATGGGTGGGTAGAGGCTGGACACGACCCACACCAGCATACGGGCAGACTCAGCGAGGCAGGAGAGCGGGGTGGTGCCTCTCTACTTCTGGTTGTGGGACCAGCAACACAGCCTCCCCCGCGCTTATCAAGACTTGCGGAATCTTGGGCCCTGGCCCTGACCACCTACTCAGATCTCTGGGTGGGCCCACCACTCCGTGTGTTAAGAAGGCCCGCTGGGCTTCCCCGTCATGCTCACATGTCAGAGGCACTGGCTTCAAAGGTAAACTTGGACCCACACTGCCTCAGCGACTTCCCAGCTGGGTGACCTTGGGCAGGACGCTTACGCTCCTCACTCCCCAGCTTTCCCATCTGAAAACAGGAATAATGCAACCTTCCTCACATGAGGAAGCAGGTAAAACAGGAAAAGCTCTGAGGACACTGAGGAGCAGAGAGGAGCCCTCTATCACATGAGCCACCACGCTTCACCTCCGTACTCTAACTTGGAGATTCCTAACCTCCACCCCCAGCCCACCAGTCACCATGACTGCTGTTCTTGGGGGAAACAGGAAAAAAAAACAGAAAGTTGTTTGGTGCCAAAGAGGTACCTAACTTAGGCCAATCAGAGAATTACTGAAAAGGTTAGAACCGTCAAACATGCCAAGAAGAGTCATCTAGGAGCATGGGACGAGAGAGGGGCCGCAGTGAGGGCACACCGCCAGGGTCGCCTCAGAACGGTCCCTGAGGCGTTGCAGGTAGGACATCAAGTCTGTAGTTTTCAAAATCTCAATTATAACAATTCTTGAGGTAAATATTACGGCTCACTCTAAGAGAAAAGGCAGTGGGGGTCCTAAGAATTTTAACACGTTTAAAAATGAGGAAAATTCCATGGACAGATAAGTCTGGCCGTGCTACAATCCATAGCGTCACAGAGTCGGACATGACTGAAGCAACTTAAGCACAAAAATGAGGTTATACACAATCATACAAAATCTATGCATACTAAGTCGCTTCAGTCGTGTCCAACTCTTTGTGACTCTATGGACTGTAAGCTGCCAAGTTCTTCTGTCCATGGGATTCTCCAGGCAAGAATATGGGAGTGGGTTGCCAGGCCCTCCTCCAGGGGATCTTCTCGACCCAGGGATCGAACCCATATCTCCTGCACCTCCTGCATTGACAGGCAGATTCTTTACCACTAGTGCTGCCTGGGAAGCCCAAAATCTACAGGATACAGCAAAAGCAGTCCTAAGAAGGAAGTTCAAAGTGATACAAGTGAAAGTGAAAGTCGATCCCGTGGACTATACAGTCCATGGAATTCTCTAGGCCAGAACAGTGGAGTGGGTAGCCGTTCCCTTCTCCAGGGGATCTTCCCAACCCAGAGATCGAACCCAGGTCTCCCACATTGCAGGCGGATTCTTGACCAGCTCAGCCACAAGGGAAGCCCATATGGACCTTCCTCAAAAAAAGAAAATCTCAAGAAAAACAACCTAACCTACCACCTAAAAGAAATAGAAAAAGAAGAACAAACAAAACCTAAAGTCAGCAGAAGGAAGGAAATAGAAAAATCAGAGAGGAAATAAATAAAATAAAGAAAATAATTTTAAAAAATCAATAAAACCAAGAGCTAGTGTTTTGAAAGGATAAACAAAATCAACAAACCTCTGGCCAGGCTCCCCCAAGAAGAAAAGACAGAGAACCCAAATAAACAAAATAAGAAATGAAAAAAGAGAAATAACAACTGATACTGCAGAAACACAAAAAGAAAAAATTACAAGACTATACTCTAAAGGGTCACATGCCAACAAAACGGACAACCTAGAAGAAATGGACAAGTTTCTAGAAACATACAGCCCTCCAAAACTGAATCAAAAAGAAACAGATAATTTGAACAGACTATCACTAGAAGGGAAATAGAATCTGCAATTAAAAAAAGAAAAAACTCCCTTCAAACAAAAGTCCAGGACCAGAACCAGATGGCTTCACTGGGGAATTCTACCAAACATAAAAAGAACTTGCAGTGATCCTTCTCAAACTCTTTCAGGACTTCCCTGGTGGTCCAGTGGGTAAGAACCCACCTGCCCATGCAGGAGATACCAGTTTGATCTCTGCTCTGGGAAGATTCCACATGCCACAGGGCAACTGAGCCTGTGCGTCACAGCTACTGAAGCCTGCGTGCCCGAGAGCCTCTGCAGCAAGAGACACCAAGGCAATGAGAAGCCTGTGCACCGCAGTTAGTGAAAGACCGAGCACAGCAACCAAGACCTAGCACGGCCAAAAGTAAACAAATTAATTGGTTTTTAAAATCCAACTCTTCAAAAAGACTGTAGAGGAGGGAACACTCCCAAATTCCTTCTATGAGCCACCAAGACCCTGATACCAAAACCAGACAAAGGTACTACTAAAAAAGGAAAATTACAAGCTAGTATCTTTGATGAATATAGATGCAAAAATTTTGAACAAAATATTAGCAAACCGTATCCAACAACAGATAAAAAAGATCATACACCATGACCAAGTTGGATTCATCCTAGGGTCACAAGGATGGCTCAACAATGCAAATCAGTCAGTGTGATATACCACATCAACAAAAGGAAAGACAAAAGCCACACAATCATCTCAATAGATATGGAAAAAGCATTTGATAAATTTCAACATCCATTCATGATAAAAATTTTCACCAAAGTGCGTCTAGAGGGAACATATCTCAACATAATAAAAGTCATTTATGACAAACCCACAGCTAATATGATACTCAACGATGAAAAGCTGAAAGCCTTCCCACTAAATTATGTAACAAGACAATGATGCCCACTGTTACCACTTTTATTCAACATAGTATTGGAAGTCTTAGACATAAAAATCAGACAGGAAAAAGAAATTAAAGGCATCCAAATTGGAAGGTGGAAGGGTGGAGGCAAAATTGTCATTACATGCAGATGACATGATATTCTATATAGAAAATCCGAAAGGTGGTGCCAGTGGCAAAGAATTCACCTACCAATGCAGGAGACACAAGAGATGTGGGTTCGATCCCTGGGTTGGGAAGATCCTTTGGAGTAGGAAATGGCAACCCACTCCAGTACTCCTGCCTGGAAAATTCCACGGGCAGAGGAACCTGAAGGCCTACAGTCCACGGAGTTGCAAAGGGTCAGACATGACCAACGCATGCACACAAAGATTCCACACAAAAAACTACTAGATAAACGAGCTCCGAAAGGTAGCAGGATGCAAGATTAACACACAGAAATCTGTCACAGTTCTTTACACTAACAATGAAATATCAGAAAGTGAGAGAGAGAAAAAATGGCAATCCCTTTTAAAATCATGTCAAAAAAAAATACCTAGGAATAAATCTGATCAAGGAGGTGAAAGATACATACTGAGAAGTATAAAATATTGAGAAAGGAAACTGAAGATGCTTTAAAGAAATGGAAAGACATCCCATGCTCTTGGATTGGAAGAATTAATATAGTTAAAATGGCCATACTACCCAAAGCAATCTACAGATTTAATGTGACCCCTATCAAATTACCCATGACACCCAGAAGTAGAAAAAATAATCCTAAAATTTATATGGAACCATGAAAGACCCAGAACTGCCACAGCAATCCTGAGGGAAAAGAACAAAGCTAGAGGCATAACCCTCCCAGATTTCCGACAATACTGCTAAGTCACAGTCATCAAAACAGTGTGGTATTGGCACAAAAACAGACAGATTTATGGGCCAGAATACAGTTCCCAGAAGTAACCTCTCACACCTACAATCAATTAACCTTCAACAAAGGAGACAAGAATATACAATGACAAAAAGGTAGTCTCTTCAGCAACCGGTGTTCAAAAGCGAGACCACCACAAGTAACTAAATCAAGTGAGAACATACCCTCTTACCATACACAAAAATAAACTCAAAAATGGCTTAAAGACTTAAATACACCATAAAACTCCTAGAAGAGAACATAGGCAAAACATTCTCTGACATAAATCGTACCAATGTTTTCTTGGTCAGTCTCCCAAAGCAACAGAAATAAAAACAAAAATAAACAAATGGGGCCCAATCAAATTTATAAGCTTTTACACAGCAAAGGAATCCATAAACGAAATGAAAAGATAAACTACAGAATGGGATAAAAGTTTGCAAATGAAGTGACCAACAAGGGCTTAATTTCCAAAATATACAAACAGCCCACATAGCTCAATATCAACAAAAATAAACAATGCAATCAAAAAATGGGCAAGAAGACCTAAATAGACATCTCTCCAAAGAAGACATACAGATGGCCAACAGTCACAAAAAAAAGATGCTCAACATCGCTAATTACTAGAGAAATGAAAATCAAAACTACAATGAGTTGATCACCTCACTCTGGTCAGAGGTGATATCGTATTACCTCATTCTGGTCAGAATGGCAATCACCAAAAAGTCTACAAATAATAAATGCTGGAGAGGGTGTGGGGAAAGGGAGCCCTCCTGCACTGTGGGTGGGAATGTAAACCAGTGCAGCCATGATGGAAAACATGAAGGAGGTGCCTTAATATAAACTAAAAACAGAACGAGAATATGACCCATCAATTCCACTCCTGGTCATATATCCAGAAAAGATGAAAACTCTAGTTTGAAAAGACACACATACCCCAGTGTTCATAGCAGTACTATTTATAATAGCCAAGACATGGAAGCAATCCAGGTGTCCATCAATAGATGAATGGATAAAGACGATGTGATATACACACTATACACACACACACACAGAGGAATATTAGCCACAAAAAGAATGAAATACTCCCATTCACAGCAACAAGGATGGACCTAGAGATTTTTATACCAAGTGAAGTCAGACAAAGACAAATATACTGTGATATCACTTTTATGTGGAATCTTAAAAAAAATGATACAAAGGAACTTATTTACAAAATAGAAACAAACTCATGGACAACAAATTTTTGGTTGCCAAAGGGTAAAAGCAGGGCAGGGATAGATTTGGAATTTGAGATTAATAGATATACATAGATAGATTTGAGATTAATAGATACATAGATATATGACTATATATATACATATATTTTATATTATGTGTAATATTTTATACTACATACATAATATATTTTATATTATATATATTGTGCTAAGTTGCTTCAGTCATGTCTGACTCTTTGTGACTCTATGGACTATAGTCCTCCAGGCTCCTCTGTCCATGGGGATTCTCCAGGCAAGAACACTGGAGTGGGTTGTCATGTCCTCCTCCAAGGGATCTTCCCAACCCAGGGCTCGGACCCAGGTCTCCCTCATTGCAGGCAGATTCTTTACTGTCTGACACCAGGGTTGCCTATAATATACTAATATTACTACATATAAAATAAATAATAAAGACCTACTGTATAGCACAGGGAACTATATTCAATATCTTATTAAAAAAATGAGGTTACATATATCACAAATCTAAGTGTATAGCTTGATATATGTAGCAATGTATATATTTATGAATTTTAAGTACTCGTACTTATGTGTGTATATATTTATACACACACATCTTAGGTGTCTAGCGTGATGAATTTTTGCAAATAAATGCACCAGGTAAGCACCACCCTGATCAGACAGTGCACTTCCAGCTCCCGAAAGACACTCACACCACTGCTCCATCTGTTCCCTCTCCCCAAAGACAGCCCCTCAGCCTAACTTCCAGCACCGCAGACTCTCATTCTGCCTGATCCTGAACTCCGTGTACATGGACTCACACCGGAAGCCCCCGCCTGGTGTGTGGCCTTTCTCACTCATCACCACGGCCCAGTTATCCATGTTGCTTCCTTTGTCTCCTTCTGGCTATACAGTATCCTGTTCTCGGAACAGTCCACGACCTGCCCACCCAGAATCCACACTTGCAACGAGCAGCCACGTGAGGCTGCTTCGCTCTACTCTGTCTGCCCAGCTGTGGTCGGCGGGGGACGAATGGGCCGGCAGGAGAAGGAACGCTGGCCCTGTGGTGACTGCTGAGTGGTTCCCGGGCCACCAGAGACACAGATGCCTGTGCTGGCTGCTGGGGGTGAGTGGCCTCCGGCCTCCCGGCTGCACCCCCAAGCTGGAAGAGCCAGGAGCTCCCATGCCTCCCCCGCGGGACTTTTCCCGGGCCTCCGCGACCTGACCCCGGGGGTGGCGGGGCCACAGTGGGGGCGATGCAGGCGCCTCTATTATTCGACTGGGATTTTTCTACTACGCCCTCGCCGTGTGGCCAGCTTTCTGCGGTACCCTTTCATAATAAACCCGGGAGTCTCTCAGTGATATCAGCCTCTCGGGCCTGCTGTCACTTAGGTCACCAAACCCCACAGGCGACAGGTGTGCCCGTGAAATGGTTGCCTGTAATAACGAAAACCCGGAAACCACCTAAATGCCCACAGCCACGTTAAGCAGTGATGGCCCAGAAAGAGGCGGCTCTTGAACCAAACAAGGCTGGGATGCATGAATGGACAACATGAAAATCTAAGATATGCTAGTTAAGTTCGGAAAAAAAAAATAAAGCAGACGGCAAAACGGTAGGTGTTAACACTGAACTGTTAGTGTGAAATCCTCCAGAACTTCTGCTTTCTATAGCTTTTTCATTTGACTTTTTGTTGTTGTTTTACAATGGAGACATTGTCTTCCTATAATCAGAAAATTAAAAGCAAAAGTCACCCATCCTTCTCACCCCCAGAATCCAAGTTCTATAAAAACAGAGTACTTTTTGCTGCCTTGACGGGGCTTATGAAAGTGCTCTGGTGAATTCCCTGCAGGGCCAGCAACATCTGACTGGGTTTTCTTACAGCACAATACCGTTTTTAGTCCTGATGCAAGAGAGGCCGTGTGATCCAGAAAGCCCAGAATTTTCTATCGCCCCCAACCCCCTCTTCAATCCTGTAGCCCTGAGGTCGGCTGGGTTACCAGAGAACAGCCACCTGGGGGAACACTGGTTTTAAGGATAAAAGCGGCTTTAACTGGAAACTTCCACCTGCCAGACCCACGCTACGCTGTGCACACCCACTCTCACACTTATCCTCAAGCCACTCCAGTCTCCAGGTACTCGGATTATCTCCACTTGAGAGAGGCAGAAACTGCCGCTTGGCGAGTCAGCACCCTGGAATACGCGTGGGGTGTATGTTGGTAGTACCGGGCCTGGGACTTGCTTGGCTCTCAGTCTATGAGTTGCAATACAGAGCTGGGCCTTCCCCTCTCGGAGTTTTCAGAAACTGCCCGCAATTCACATCCAGGGTAACCAAAGCTGTTAACAGGGAAACCACTCAGGGAGAGTGAGTCAAATCGCATTTGCCATTCACATACAGGGGGAAGCCTCAGGAGTCTCCTGGGACAGCAGTGCCATCTAGTGGCCACTTCCTGGAACAGCAGCACCACCCAGTGGCCGCGTCCCAGGACAGCAGCGCCATCTAGTGGCCATCAGCCAGCAGCTCTTTCCTCCCCTGCCTCCTTCCTCCTCAGGGGAAATGCTTTTCTCAACCCTGTTTTGGGGCCAAGAGCCTGCCTGTAACACAGGCATCCCATCACTTATCTTCCCTGCTTCCAGCAGGCAGGCCCTGAGGCTTGGTTCAGGCATCTTGGAATAAAAAAGCTTTTGAAAAAAAAAAAAAAGCTTTTGATCAGGTACGGAGGATTAGGAGCTAAACCAGGGTTTCGCACCCTGGGCACTGTTGACACTTCGGGCTAACAACTCCTTTATTGAGGGGGGGCTGTCCTGCATGTTGTAGGATTTTAACAGCATCACCGACCTCTACCCAGAGGCGAGTAGCAACAGCTCCCCAGGAATGTCTCCAGACACTGACAAATGTTCATTGGGAGCACCGTCACCCCCAGTTGATGACCACTGAGTTAATTTGCCCGGGCTGAAACCCCTTCTGGATTCCGGCCTTGCTAGAGCTGTGACCTGGGGCCAGTGACTCAGACTCTCTGAGTGTTAAACAAGGGCACTGCCAGCACCTGCCTGGCAGGGTGGCTGTTTCAGATGACGAGCCCGGGGCTCCACAAGGGCAGGGGAGAGGCTCCGAGTCACACCCTCACCGGTGCGGCAGTGGAGCTGAAGCAGGCAGGTCAGGGGCCAAAGCCACACCCTTGGCCACGTTCTTCCTCATCCTGCTGCTTCCAATGCTTATTCTGTTGGCTGTTTACTCAGCGACCCAAGCTCTTTAATAACAGGTTATAAAGAAGACATGCAAATGCCCCCAGAAACCTGGGGAGGAGAGGGGAGGGGAGCCCTCTCTTAGCCCTGCAGAGCACCCTACCATGCAGGGATTAAAAGTGGCACTAGGGACTGAACTGTGTGCCCCCAAAACTCATGTGCTGAAACCCTAACCCCAAACGAACTGTATCTGGAGATGGAGGCTTTCAGGAGGTAATGAAAGGTCACAGGAGGTCAGAGGGTGGGACGCTGATCCAAGAAGTACTAGTGTCTTTACAAGAAAAGGAAGAGACATCAGAATTCTCTCTCCACATGCACAGAGGAAAGAACATGTGAGGACATAAAGAGAAAGAGGCCCTCTGCAAACCCGGAAGAGAGGCCTCACCAGAGACCAGCATTGACGCCACCATGATCTTGGACTTCCAGCCACGGGCACTGTGAGAAAATGCATTTCTGTCATCTAAGCCACCCGGCCTGGGGCACGTGCTCCGGTAGCCCAAGCACACCAAGACACACGGTTGGCACAGACATTCACAGAGCGACACGAAAACCACGGCACCCAACATGCGGCGACACCCAGCGGTGTGGAAGCCAGGGTCAGGACTGTCCTTACAAAGTGAGGTCTCGTGACTGATGTTCTCAAAGAGGATGTTCAGGGTCTGCAGCAGCTGAACACACACGTAGCGGCCTGACTTCTGCCGCAGGATGTTCAAGAAGAAAACGAACATGTTCTTCTCCAGGAAGAAGCTGGGGAGAGAAGGGGACAGCGTCAGTGGTCTTCCACACGTGGAAATGTTCGTCATCCTCTGGTTGCACACCCAGCACACGTGTGTGTAACCCCACAAAGGCATCTGCGGAGCAGCCAGGTCACAACACCCGTGTGGACTTGGCTTCCGAGACACCCAGTTCCCACGAAGCCATCTTCCATTCAGAGAAACGCAACCTTTCAGACTCTCTTCCCGGAATGTGAGAACAGTACTAATTCTGGGAAGCGGTGAACTTTCAGATTTCGGACAGAGGGGGAAAGGTCTTTCCCAACTAAATGATGACACGCTAATCTATCTACGCTTCTAAAACCAACAAGCAGCAGTTTTCTACTCATATTTTATAAGCTTAGTTTTCCCCACCAAGTCTCTTTCCTTAGCTTTCATATCTCTGACTGCTCACCAGCAACCTATGAACAGAGTAATTCCCTGCAAAGGGGCATGAGGATGCTGAATAGTCAAAGAGTTTGGGTGGTTTCTCAATTGGCAAGTTGGTCATTTCCACATCCAGAGAATGAGAACCGCAAGGAAAGAGAAAATGCTGATATGGTCATGGGACACCAGGCAGTCCCCAGGCCTTTCTTTTTCTGAAAAGAATATCTGTCTGCATGCAGGCTGGGGGCACTGACTTTGGGGGGCACACAATGGCTCTTTTAGTCTTGAAATGGAGATCCCCTAATGCCTTTCTTTAAAGGAAGAAAATGTTTCTAGTTATGTTCTCTGTATTCAAGCTAAGGGGCTTTCCTGGTGCCTCTCTGGTAAAGAATCTTCTTGCCAATGCAGGAGATGCAGGTTCAATCCCTGGGTCAGGAAGATCCCCTGGAGAAGGGAATGGCTACCCACTCCAGTATGCCTGCCTGGAAAATCCCATGACAGATGGGCCTGGTGGGCTACAATCCATGGGGTTACAAAGAGTCAGGCCTAACTTAGTGACTAAACAACAACAATTCAAGCTGAGAGCAGATCACCTCTCATCTAGGATGCTCAGAACAAGTCCTAGCCGTCTCGTGCGTCTGTTGTTGACTCAATTTTGGGGTCTCTCTCTTCCCTCTGCTGTCAGCTCCCTGCTGGCAGGACCACGGGCCTGGTACTTGCTCAGTCCTGCAAACCTTCTGTCCAAAAGGGTAAATCAATAAATAAATCTGACCTTAAAGGGACCCCTAAATTCTTTTCCAACTCTGACTCTGGGAGTCTGTGTGCCAACAAATGCCATCTACAATGACCCCCAGAATATTTCTATCATTTGACCAATCGTGTCTTCCTTTGCTTCAGGTTGTATAAAGCAGTGACTGCCAAGTGTCACCCAATAAGTTCACTGCAGCCCAATGACCAGCTTGGGAACTTGTCAACATGCCTGTACCTAGATCTTGTCCAGGGGTGGATTCCATATGTCTAGTGTGAAATTTGGTTGCTTGGATTTTTACAACCTCCTAGGGGAGTGAAGGGATCCTTGGGAAAGTGGCTAATTCTAGGGCTGGGGCAAGGAACATGCCAGATGAGCCTGGAGCACCACAGGGGACCAGAAAGTAAGGAAGTGCTCCAAAATCCAAAAGGATGGGGGTGTGTCACAGGGACAGAGGAAGCGACCTGAAAGAGCTCCCAATGCTCAACGCTGGAACAACGCCAGCACAAAATAAATCACAGGGCACTGGATTATCATCCAGAGTACAAAATAAATGCCCATGAGTCCATGTGGATATACCTGCACCTTGCAGATACTGTTTTTTTACAAATCGAAACCTTATGTTGAGCAAGTTTGTTGGTGCTATTTTCCCAACAGCATTATTTTTTAATTGAGGTATGTATGTTGATTTTGTAGACACAAGGCTACTGCACCCTTGATAAACTACAGAACAGTGTGACCATAACTTATATGCATTGGGACTACCAAAAAAATTCACATGACTCACTTTACTGCAATATTCACCTTATTGAGGTGGCCTGGAACCAAACCTGTAAAATCTTCAAGAGATGTATATAAAAAAATGACTGGATAGATTAATAAATGAGAAGAGACAAATCTTCTACGCAGAAGAATTTCCAATA
Organism: Giraffa tippelskirchi; assembly: GCF_054371585.1. Taxonomy (NCBI): domain Eukaryota; kingdom Metazoa; phylum Chordata; class Mammalia; order Artiodactyla; family Giraffidae; genus Giraffa; species Giraffa tippelskirchi. Next base: position 31,739,626 of record NC_137287.1, read on the forward strand.
TTGTCTGTAGATTCGCCCTTCTTCAGGAAGGCGGAGCTTAATTCCCACACCCCCAGGAAGCTGGATTTAGTGACTCACTTTTGGAGACCAGTGTAGGGGAGGGGGAAAGAGTAACCTTAGGGTAGAAAAGCCTGGCAGATACCAGCTGCATCAAGTGATCAGGTTAACCCACCAGGGATCACGTGGCTATCAGGAATAACGACAGTCTGGGAGGGTAAGGGCACTTCCCTGAGAGGCACTCGTCCCCAGTACTCCCAGGCTAATCAGGACAGAAACAGCAGAGAAACCCAGACTGGGGGACATTCTACAAGACAGCTGGCCAGTCCTTCTCAAAACTATCAAGGTCATAAAAAACAAGAGAAAACTAACCAGTTGTCACAGACCACAGGACACTGGGGAGACGTAACAACTAAACGCATTGCGGTGCCTGGACTGGGATCCCAGAGCAGAAAGAGGATGTTAACGGAAAAGCTGGTAGATTCCAAATCAAGTCTGGAGTTGATGTTAATAGTGGTGTTTTGACAAATGATATTAACAGGGGAACAGGGTGAGGGGTAAATGGAAACCTTCTGTATAATCTGAAATCTAAGATTATCTAGAAACTTTAAAATGGATTAAAAACAAATTCTCTTGGAGCCTCTGCGGGGCAGTGATTTAAGAATAACTGGGCCTCTGAGAGCTCAGCAGTTTCTCTAAGATGACAAATGGACTGAAAAAATCCATTCTAGTAAAGGTGACTCTCTGTTCGTTTCCAAGGCAAACCATTCAATATCACAGTAATCCAAGTCTATATGCCCCATCCACAACTGCTGAAGAAGCTGAAGTTAAACAGTTCTATGAGGACCTACAAGACCTTCTAGAACTAACACCAGAAAAAGACGTCCTTTTCATCATAGGGGACCGGAATGCAAAAGTAGGAAGTCAAGAGATACTTCTCAAGTTTGGCCTTGGAGTACAAAATGAAGCAGGGCAAAGGCTAACAGAGTTTTGTCAACAGAACGCACTGGTCACAGAAAACACCCTTTTTCAACAACACAAGAGACGACTCTACACATGGACATCACCAGATGGTCAATACTGACATCAGATTAATTATATTTTTTGCGGCCGAAGATGGAGAAGCTCTATACAGTCGGCAAAAACAAGACCTGGAGCTGACTATGGTACAGATCATGAATTCCTTATTGCCAAATTCAGACATATTGAAGAAAGTAGGGAAAACCACTAGACCATTCAGGTATGACCTAAATTAAATCCCTTACGATTATACAGTGGATGTGACAAATAGATTCAAAGAATTAGTCTGATAGAGTGCCTGAAGAACTATGGATGGAGATTTATAACATTGTACAGCTGGTGATCAAAACCATCCCCAAGAAAAAGAAATGCAAAAAGGCAAAATGGTTGTCTGAGGAGGCCTTACAAATAGCTGTGAAAAGAAGAGAAGCGAAAGGCAAAGGAAAAAAGGAAAGATATATCCATTTTAATGCAGAGTTCCAAAGAATAGCAAGGAGAGATAAGAAAGCCTTCCTAAGTGATCAATGCAAAGAAATAGAAGGAAACAATAGAATGGGAAAGACTAGAAATCTCTTCAAGAAAATTAGAGATACCAAGAGAACATTTCATGTAAAGCTGAGCACAATAAAGGACAGAATATGGACCTAACAGAAGTAGAAGATATTAAGAAGAGGTGGCAAGAATACACAGAAGAACTATACAAAAAAGATCTTACTGACCCAGATAACCACAATGGTATGATCACTCACCTAGAGCCAGACATCCTAGAGTGCAAAGTCAAATGGGCATAAGGAAGCATCACTATGAACAAAGCTACTGGAGCTGATGGAATTCCAGCTGAGCTATTTGAAATCCTAAAAGATGATGCTGTGAAAGGGTTATATTTATTATGCCAGAAAATTTGGAAAACTCAGCAATGGCCACAGGACTGGAAAAGGTCAGTTTTCCATTCCAATCCCAAAGAAAGGCAATGCAAAAGAATGTTCAAACTACTGCACAATTGCACTCATCTCACACGCTAGCAAAGTAATGCTCAAAATTCTCCAAGCCAGGCTTCAACAGTACACGAACCAAGAAGTTCCAGATGTTCAAGCTGGATTTAGAAAAGGCAGAGGAACGAGAAATCAAATTGCCAGCATCCAATGGAGCATAGAAAAAGCAAGCAAATTCCAGAAAAACACCTACTTCTGCTTTACTGACTACACTAAAGCCTTTGACTGAGTGGATCATGACAAACTGGAAAATTCTTAAACAGATGGGAATACCAGACCACCTCACCTGCATCCTGAGAAATCTGTATGCAGGTCAAGAAGCAACAGTTAGAACTGGACATGGAATAACGGACTGGTTCAAAATTGGGGAAGGGGTACATCAAGGCTGTATATTGTCACCCTACTTATTTAACTTATATGCAAAGTACACCATGCACATCAATAATCTCAGATATGCAGATGACACCACCCTTATGGCAGAAAGCGAAGAGGAACTAAAGAGCCTCTTGATGAAACAGGAGAGTGAAAAAGTTGGCTTAAAACTCAACATTCAGAAAACAAAGATCATGGCATCCAGTCCTATCACTTCATGGCAGATAAATGGGGAAACCATGAAAACAGTGAGAAACTTTATTTTCTTGGGCTCCAAAATCACTGCCAATGGTAACTGGCAGCCATGAAATTAAAAGACACTTGCTCCTTGGAAGAAAAGCTATGACTAACCTAGACAGCATATTAAAAAGCAGACATTACTTTGCTGACAAAGGTCCGTCTAGTCAAAACTATGGTTTTTCCAGTAGTCATGTATGGATGTGAGAGTTGGACTATAAAGAAAGCTGAGCGTTGAAGAATTGATGCTTTTGAACTGTGGTATTGGAGAAGACTCTTGAGAGTCCCTTGGACTGCAAGGAGAACCAACCAGTCCATCCTAAAGGAAATCAGTCCTGAATATTCATTCAGCTGAGGCTGAAACTCCAATACTTTGGCCACCTGATGTGAAGAGTTGATTCATTAGAAAAGACCCTGATGCTGGGAAAGACTGAAGGCAGGAGGAAAAGAGGATGACAGAGAATGAGACAGTTGGATACCATCACTGACTCAATGGATATGAGTTTGAGCAAGCTCCAGGAGTTGGTGATGGACAGAGGAGCCTGGTGTGCTGTGGTCCACAAGGTTGCAAAGAGTCAGACACGACTGAGCAACTGAACTGAACTGAGTAAAGATGACACGGTTTCTAATCTTTAACCCAAGGGTCTCTCTCATTTCCATAAACAGACACCAAGCAACCAACAAACAGTAAAGTCCCCACAAATCCTGAAAGGCAACTCGTCCTGCTTACGAGCAACACCTATTTATTACTCAGGCTTTCCTTAGGGAACCCAACCAGTGTCACAGGTCTGTATTTCACACAATTTGCATTTTGCACAAGTAGCTCCATCTGATGAAAACCTCACTGATGGAAACACAGAACCAGCCAGAAAATCAGAATATCTAATAAGAAAGCCAGGTTGAAAAGGGAACACCTGTATTTGTTTTAAGTGGTTTTACTAAGTGGCCTCAATAGTTACAATTGAGATTAGTTTATATAAAAATAAAATCTGTGTTTGGTGATTGTCACAACCCCAATCCTTCTGCGTTCAGACACTGGGACAGGTCTGTTGGGGAAAGCAGTTCATGGGTTATGGCCTTTGCTTCTTAGTTATCCAGAAGGGGCACCGTCTGAAATTATCATTTGCTAATATTTCTCGAGTGCCTACTCTGTACCAGGCACTGAGCAAGGAACTTGCTCTCTCTCTCTCACTTAACAATGAGGAAACCGAGGTGGGCCTAAGACTGTCCACCAAGGAAGTGTGAGTGAGGAGAAACCCCTCCGCACGGACTTTGGGTGTGAGCCGCTGCTTCTTCCCTCAGCAGCTGCGTGACCTTGAGCATAAACATCTGTGGGGGTGGGGATAAAGATGGGGAAGGGATAAAGACGAGGATGAAGATGGGGATGGGGGCGGGGATGAAGATGGGGACAGCAGCAGGTCCTCCACCCTGGGGGAGTCAGGAGACTTCCTCATAGAAGGATCGTCTCATCAAGAGCTCACCTGTGGCCACCCACCAGGAAGCACAATCCTGCTAACCCTTAGTGTCCCCCACCCCCACCCCCACTCCCACCCCAGGGAAGGGTCCTTTCAGTTCACTTGGAATCTAACACCCAAGACATTTTCTCTTTCCTTTGGGGGAGATAATCAGACATTACTTGGAAAATTATCCATGACATTTTCAGATTTCTCTAGGGACACTCATTTCCATAACTTTCCCATTTTCAGCAGGCATTTCTACAGTGTATCAAGGACATTTGAGAGAGAGAGAGAGAAAGAGAAAACGGTGCAGGACCAAACTGGCGTCAAATCCTGACATCATCGGGAATGACTCACGGCTCACATTCAGAAAAACATGCAAAGGAAGAAGAATTAAAAAACAAAAAAACAGACACCCTTACTCAAATACAGAGCTGTCGTTCTGATCCCCCCAGATCAGGATCTCGGTGATGGACCGGATAGTCTCCACCAGTAGGTTCCTGTTCTGTTCTGTGACGGTGGTGTTTTTGGTCAACACGTGGTACAGATACCTGAGAGGAAGGAAAGAAAAGAGAACTAAAGGTGACCAGCTGAAATGCAAGCCAGGCCCAGGGACCATGAGCAACGTCTTAGGGACAATTTGGCTGGGCGTTTTTCAGACTCGGTGGTTAGCACAATTCCCATTCAGAGGAGACGTAACTCACCACCCGAGAAAAAAGGCAGACAACACTTCCAACTGTTACATAACCAGCGACTCACTAACCCGAACCGAGGTAAGACTGTCAAGCTTTTGAAGACAGCAATGCTCACGCTCCAGTGTGGGTAAGAGAACAGCCTGGAGAGTGGGACAAAGCGGGGGACAGCGCCCACCAGAGACTCAAGTGCAGAGGCGCTGAGGGAAGACCAGGCGTCAGCCTTTTTCACACTCTCCGGTGATTCTGAGGCCAGTGGAACCAATGGAGACACACAGCTCAGCACCAAATGCCTAAGAGCTGCTGTCTGGCTGCTGCAGAGATGAGACCTGGAGTCACAGGTCAGGGAGGATGGGGCCCAGAGCCAGCGGCTGGGGCAAAAATCATGAGCCACCATGATTGCCCTTGGAATGCCCTAATCCCCCTGCACGGGACTGATGGCTCAAATGAAGTGGGTGGCTTGCAGTTCAAGGGCCGTGATCTTACCCGCTGTGTGCAGATGTAAGTGCAGTGGATTCAAGGGGCAATGGCAAGGTACCTCACCCACCCGCACGTGCAGAGACCGGAGGCCCGGCCTCGTCCTGGTGGGTGAGAGAATCGCAGAGGCCACTCCTGAGCAGCGCGGGGACCGGCAGCCTGGCCGACGCCCAGGGAGCACTGCCTGGCTCAGCTTTTAAGAGAGCGTCTCCTGGGCCCGCAGACTGAGGCCAGTTCAGCTTGCCAAGGTACTAACCAACCAGCAAACTCTTATGCATATGTCAAAACCCAGCTCAGTCACCTCTCAGTGAAGCCTTCTTCAAAAATCTCCCTCCCACTCTCCTGCCTGAGTGGATTTGATTGTTTCCTTCTCTCTGGCACCTCTGTACCCAAATGCATTTGCTGCTGCACAGACCACTCTGATTTGCAGTGATCTGCCTCCTTCACGAGACCTGAGCTCCTTAAGGTCAGGAACATCATCTTACTGATCCTGGTGGCCCCAAAAGACTCCAGAATGTCTGATACACTGTAGGTGCCCAGTATATGGTGAATAGGAGTGGGGGGCCCATTTTCATGGATATAAGGTAGATCAGAGCATACAAGACAAAATATGGTCAAGGAGTTAAACACAGCAAGTAGTGGCAAAGAGCAGCAGTGAAGAATTCAAACCTTTGGCCCCAACGGACAGGCCTGGGCTTGGTTCCTGGCCCTGTCACCCTCTGCGCATGGCCTTGCATGAGGCATTTCACTTCTCTGGGGCCTGGGGTCTACAGCAGTCAAGGCCTGCTTGCTGGATTGTTCCAGAGATTCTGTGATGATGCGCTGAAAGAGCCAAGCCCTGCACCTGGCACGTGGTAAGTGCTCAGAGGAGGCAGGGCTAATGGCTACTGCCATTACTACCCTATGGGTGTTCTGAGGAGAGCCACTGTTAAAGCCATTATTTAAACTCTACAAGGAATATTCCACGAACACAGGAAGGACAGGCAGGCTGGATCCACACAGTCATGAAAAGAGGACTTCACGGCAGGAGTTATAAGAAGGTCCAGAGAAACCAGAGCAGGAAGTGGGGGAGTCTGGTACGAGCTGGGTGACATCAAGCAAGTTACTTTTTCTGTGTACCTCAGTTATCTCACCTGTAAAATGGGAGCTGCACCAGCATGTGAATCCTTTAGTACCTATTATAGTGTCTTAGGAACAACCAAGATAAAAGGTAGATAACTAACCTGGCAGTTCCCATGCATGACACGAGTGCCAGCTATTACTGTTGTTATCATTGTCTTCACTAAATAATCCCTGAAAGAAATTCTAGTAACTATGAGGAGGCCCTTAAAGACAAACCCAGGATGAGGGTGGGGTGTTAAGTTCTGAAAAGAGGATTCTCGGCACTACCACGTGCGGTGCATGGCCTGCATGACTGGCCCTGTGTGCAGGCGGGCCTTCCTGTGACCCTCATACTCGCAGCAACCTGGGGACGCACACCTCGCTAGCAACGCACAGGCCACGAAGGGACCTGAGGGGCTCTCAGCAGCTCATCCACAGCTTGGGGGCAGAAGCTGTCTGAGGGCTCCAGCCCACCCCCCACCTCCGCAGAGCTCGCGACTCTCTGCCTTTCTCAGTGGCGCCATCTGCTGGCAAGTGGTGGTGCAGCACCAGAGTCTCATCACAGGACCATGAGTGAAGGCGGGTGTCTTCTCACATGTTCAGTTCAGTTCAGTTCAGTCGCTCAGTCGTGTCCGACTCTTTGCGACCCCACGAATTGCAGCACGCCAGGCCTCTCTGTCCATCACCAACTCCCAGAGTCTACCCAAACCCATGTCCATCGAGTCAGTGATGCCATCCAACCATCTCATCCTCTGTCATCCCCTTCTCCTCCCGCCCCCAATCCTTCCCAGCATCAGGGTCTTTTCCAATGAGTCAACTCTTCGCATGAAGTGGCCAAAGTATTGGAATTTCAGCTTCAACATCAGTCCTTCCAATGAACACCCAGGACTGATCTCCTTTAGGATGGACTGGTTGGATCTCCTTGCAGTCCAAGGGACTCTCAAGAGTCTTCTCCAACACCACAGTTCAAAAGCATCAATTCTGCGGCGCTCAGCTTTCTTCACTGTCCAACTCTCACATCCATACATGACCACTGGAAAAACCACAGCCTTGACTAGACAGACTTTTGTTGGCAAAGTTCAGAGCCATCTAAATATCCTCCTTTGTGAGGTGCCTGTACGAGTTTTCTGCCCACTTTTTACTAGGTAGAGAACTTTTTTTCTTATTAATTTGATGGAGTTTATGCATTCTGAATATAAAACCCTTACTGGATACATGAAAGTGAAGTCAAGTGAAGTCACTCAGTCGTGTCCTACTCTCTGTGACCCCATGCACTGTAGCCCGCCAGGCTCCTCTGTCCATGGGATTCTCCAGGAAAGAATACTGGAGTGGGTTGCCACATCCTTCTCCAGGGGATCTTCTGGACCCAGGGATCGAACCTGTGTCTCCCCCATTGCAGGCAGACGCTTTACCATCTCAGCCACCACGGAAGGCCCTTCTGGATATATACCTATGGCAAATGTTTTCTCTGAATGCAGCTTGCCTTTTTACTCTCTTTACAGTGGTCTTTTGATAAGCAAAAGTTCCAAATTTTAATGTGGTCCAATTTACCAATCTTTCCCTTGGATAGTGCTTTTTGTATCAACCTGAAGAAGTCCTTACCTACCCCAAGGTCATGAAGAAATAGTTTTTTTTTCTTTTAAAAAGTTATTTTTTTACCTTTCACAGTCTGACTTAGAGTACACCTGAAACTCACTTTTGTGTCTGGCGTAAGATATTAGCCAAAATTTACTTTTTCCCATACAGCTATCTAGTTGATTCAGCATCATATACTGGAAACGTTCTCATTTCTCCAAAGTACACCAATGTCACCTTTGTCGTTAATCAGGTGACCACATGTGGGACTCTTTCTGGATGCTCTAGTTCTACTGATCTGTTTACCTTTGTGCCAACACCATGCTATCTGATCACTGCAGCTTTATAATAAATCTTGCAATGTGATAAGTCTTCCAAGTTCTTCCCTTTTGTTTTTTTTTCCATTATATTGGATATTCTTGCTTCTTTGAATTTCCATATACATTTTAAAATCACCTTCTCCATTTCCACAAAAAAAAATATGCTAAGATTTCCTTTAAGACTGCCCTAAATCTCTAGCTAAATATGGAGAGAACTGACATCTTTTTGAAAGTGTAACATGATGACATTTACATTTCTTTCAAGGTTTGCTGGATGGGGGCTTGCACATTTTTTTGTTAGATTTATTCCTAGGTATTTGATGGGTTTTTTGATGCCACTGTAAATGGGAGTGTTTTAAAATATTCATTTCCTAAATGTTTGTTGTTGTTGGATACAAACACCCACTAGACCTCAAGCTCTAAATTTCCACTGCCACTGGTTCATTCTTTTGCCACCACGATGCCCGAGCACACTGTTTCAGGTCACGTTTTAGGGAGAGACCCTCAATATATGTTTGCTTAAATGTGGTGAGGGGAAAAAAGAATGCTGATTGGATTAAAGATTAATATTTTAATGTTGCATCTAATTCTAGAGCTTTGGAAGATCAAATAATTCAACTACCTCAAAGACACCAATACAATATTAATATAATAACTTTCTGGTTTTAAACATGACACTATTTTAGAAAGACTGGAAACTTCAACAACAAAAAAAAGAGATGACCACAGCTGCAGCTGCAGTGTATTTCCTTGGGTCTTTTTCTTTGCTACGGAATCTACATACTTGAGCTCATGTGTGCGCGTGTGCTAAGTCGCTTCAGTCGTGTCCGACTCTTTGCGACCCTATGTGCTATAGCCCCTGCCAGGCTCCTCCGTCCATGAGATATTTGAGCTCACGCTGTATGTCTGTTACCATGTCCATCTTTCTTCCCACCTCCGGCTAAAATAGAAACATTTCTGTTACTGGTAACTGTTTACAAGCATCAGTAGTGGCTACGTAGTACACCACTGAAAGTACACCACTGTAAGAGCAGTCACTCTTACACTGAACGTGAGAAATGAACAACAATGTTATGATATTACCGCAATATCTCTACCTGCAAGGCTGCTGGTCCCTGCGTAGATCAGTTTCTAAGGACAGAGTGACAGATTTTTCTCTTCCAGTGATAATACCTGTTATGACAACAACAGTTTCTCTCAAACTCTGTGTGTGTCCATTTTAACCACCATCATCATAGAGACAGTCGCAGCCTTCTACTGCCAGGTCTCCATTCTGAGGGCCTCAGATGAGCTCACTCGTAAAACCCTCACAACAATCCTGCCGGGCTGATGCCCTGGGGAGCCCAGGATCCGCCCGGAGTCCCAACACAGGGACAGGGCACCCAGGCAGTTACCTCACGCTTATAACCGTCACAATGTAGAAGATGCAAACAATGACTTAAACGCTTTTATTAGTCAAGCATTTCCATGAAGTGATGAACACCTAGCACCCAAGACATAAACAACAAACCAAAAAGGTATGGCAACATGTATCAGATCTTAAGGTAAGTCCTTATCATGGACCCTTATGCCACTTCTTTGGAAAAGAGCCAGCATTATCATGTCTCCAGCAGAAATTCTGCAGAAATGTAGAATCTCAATTTCAAACTTTTGCACAGGAGCCAACTCTACTCGGAGAGACAAACTGAAGTTTGAAATGCCTGGAGACAGAATCACTGCAGTCTGTTACCAGCGTGCGTGCCACACATGATAGGCTCATCACCAAGGACTCCGACTGTAAACAAATCCCTCCTCCATGGACCCTGCTTCCTCAAGAGACTCACTTATTTTCCAAGTTAAACCATCACAGTAAATAATAATTATATCCACTTCAGAGACAGACGTACTAAGTTGAAGTTCATATAAGTTTCATGACTTGTATCATGCACTGCAAGGAAATCAAACCAGTCGATCCTAAAGGAAATCAACCTTGAATATTCATTGGAAGGACTGATGCTGAAGTTGACGCTCTAATACTTTGGCCATCTGGTTTGACGAGCCGACTCATTGGAAAAGACCCTGATGCTGGGAAAGACTGAAGGCAAAAGGAGAAGGGGACAGCAGAGGATGAGATGGCTAGATAGTATCACCAACTCAATGGACATGAATTTGAGCAAGCTCCAGGAGATAGAGGAGGACAGAGGATCTTGGCGTGCTGCAGTCCATGGGGTCACAAAGAGTCAGACATGACTTAGCAACTGAACAAGCATCACGCACTTACGTGTCAGTTACCGTGAGAGGAAGGATAGGGCCTGGGAGGGGCTAGGAATTCACTCCCCCAAAGCACACCCCACCCCCCAGATAACAAGGTCTGGGGTGGGGGGACGTGGAGCCTGGGTCTGTTTGGCCTCCTCAGCACCAGGGCAGACACTTCCCAGAGGGTCCCACTCTGTGTCCTGAAAATCTCCACTTGGTCAGCATCCAGCCCTCTGGCCAGCAGGACAAGGAGAAGCTCCAGGCAGGGTGGAATCAGACTAGAAGATTAGGAGAAGGTGTTACAGGCGGTGCCTCTCCCAGTGAATCACCTCTGAAAGATGTCAAACTGGGCCAGCGAGTGAGGCCGGGTCTGAGAGGCCGGGGAGCATTTCAGCCCTAGAAAAAATCACAGCTCCAGCCCAGGCCCTGCACCCAAACAGGCAAGAGCAAACTGTTGTTAAGAAAAGGCAGGCCACAGAGTAATGGAAATAAAAGCAAAAATAAACAAACGGGACCTAATTAAACTTAAGAGCTTTTGCACAACAAAGGAAACTATAAGCAAGGTGAAAAGACAGCCTTCAGAATGGGAGAAAATAATAGCCAATGAAGCAACTGACAAAGAATTAATCTCAAAAATATACAAGCAGCTCATGCAACTCAATACCAGAAAAATAAACGACCCAATCAAAAAATGGGCCAAAGAACTAAACAGACATTCCTCCAAAAAAGACATACAGATGGCTAACAAACACATGAAAAGATGCTCAACATCACTCTTTAACAGAGAAATGCAAATCAAAACCACAATGAGGTACCATCTCACGCCGGTCAGAATAGCTGCTACCAAAAAGTCTACAAACAATAAATGCTGGAGAGGGTGTGGAGAAAAGGGAACCCTCTTACACTGTTGGTGGAAATGCAAACTAGTACAGCCACTATGGAGAACAGTGTGGAGATGCCTTACAAAACTGGAAATAGAACTGCCATATGACCCAGCAATCCCATTGCTGGGCACACACACTGAGGAAACCAGAATTGAAAGAGACACCCCAATGTACCCCAATGTTCATCGCACCACTGTTTACAATAGCTAGGACATGGAAGCAACCTAGATGTCCATCGGCAGATGAATGGGTAAGAAAGGTGTGATACAGATACACAGTGGAATATTACTCAGTTATTAAAAAGAATGCATTTGATTAGTTCTAACGAGGTGGATGAAACTGGAGCCTATTATACAGAGTGCAGTAAGTCAGAAAGAGAAACACCAATACAGTATATTAACACATATAAATGGAATTTAGAAAGATGGTAACCATGACCCTATATGCGAGACAGCAAAAGAGACACAGATGTAAAAAACAGACTTTTGGACAGTGTGGGAGAAGGCGAGGGTGGGATGATTTGAGAGAATAGCATTGAAACATGTATATTACCATATGTAAAATAGATGACCAGTCCAAGTTCAATGCATGAAACAGGGCACTCAAAGCGAGTGCACTGGGACAACCCAGAGGGATGGGGAGGGAGGTGGGAAGGGGGCTCAGGACGGGGTGGGGGTCACACGTACGCTGTGGCTGATTCATGTTAATGTATGGCAAAAACCACCACAGTATTGTAATTAGCCTCCAATTAAAATTAATTAATTAATTTAAAAAACAAGAAAAGGCAGGCCAGCACTTGCCTCTCTTATGTGCCCTATGACAAACTCTTGTTGATCTTTTACTGTGTCCCAGGCCCTGTGCTGGCATCTGACAATTCCCTGGGGAACAAGCCGCCCAGGTCTCTGTCCTCATGAGGCTCACGGTCAAATTTGGGAGAAACAAACATATTCAAGATCATTTCCGACAGTGAAAGGACATGCCTGCGGAACCCCGGCCAGCCCTACTGGGGATCTAACTCACAGCTGAGATCTGAGATCCAGTTTGAAGTGCCCAGAGCACCTACAGCTGGTCTAACTCTTTGGCGATGAGAAGATCACATGATAACGTGCTGAGTGGGACAGCGGAGGCAAGAACAGACGTTAGAGAGGACGGGAAAACTTCTTGTCGGCTGAAGTCACCAGGGCGATTTTTATAGAAGAATTAGTGTGATCTGTGGGGGTTCCTTTTTTCACAGTTGCACCACGTGGCTCACTGGATCTTAGTCCCCTGATCAGGGATTGAACCCAGGGCGTGGCAGTACTAGTGCAGAGTCCTACTAACAGACAGGCATCGGAGCGAGCACAGGCGCAGACAGGTAAGGGGTGTGTAAGAGTGAGTGAGAGAAGGGCCGTCAGCGTGAAAAGGCCCGAGAAACATCCCTGGGTTATGGCGGTGCTACCCTCACTTACTATCAATAGGAAACAGCAGCCATCCTGAGGGGCCGCCCCTCCAACTCGTCCTCCAAACTCGGACCAGACCAGAGCATGTGGCTCCCCACTTGCTCTCAGCCTGGTGTCCGGATTCCTCAGCAGGACCTGGGCTCTGTGGCCTCTCCCGTCCCACGGCTCTGCTCTCGGGTCCTCACCCCCTCTTGCCCTGAGTGCTCCCCTCACTTAACAGCCTGCCTCCCCCCTGCAGGCTTCCCAGACGCCGCGTGCGTCCTCTGCCTGCGGCATCCCCCCTTCCAGCCCGCGACTGCCTGGAACAACCGCTCATCCTTCACATCTCCACGTAAGCCAGTGCCTGCCTACGGAGGATGCTCCTGGCTCGCCAGCCGGGGTTAGAGGGTCTCCATCCATGCTCCCAAGCTGGACAGGTGGGAACAGAGCCCGGAGCACTCGGAAGGCCTGGGGAAAACTTTAGACCTGACACAAAGGGTGCCTCAATGAGTGATACGATGAGTACGATATTCTGAGAAAATGCTCTGGCCATACTGTGCCCTGAGCTCTGAAAATAATCGGTGAGATCTTAGGCAAAAGTTGAATATACCAAGAGCAGGTGAACATCTGCCTGCTGAGTGTCCATTCCTCTTCTTCATTTTCCGGTGCCGAACTATCCTTTCTCTCATCCTCTGCCCACTAGCCTGGAAGGAGCTGATGCCACCCTGACTCCAGGGAAGGGCCTATTAGAGCACCCCATGCCCCCGCCACAGTGACTGACTCAGGGACAGGCATGAGGCCCCAGGTGGGTGCAACGATACTCACTTCCAGACTTCTGCTGGGTATATTAAGAAAAGAAGCTCGCTTTTTCCCAGGGGTTGCTAAGCTGATTGGATGTAATGGAGCATTCTGAGAAGGACACCAACCCAGAAGAAAGCAGAGATGAGACATGGGAAGGAGCATATACTGACAACTTCGTCTGAACACCCAAACTCAGCCACAGCTTAGCTAGGACAGTGTGTTCAGCAGCAAGAGTCAATCAGATCCACTTGGGGCTGAAGGCGATTCTGGCAGGGCTTCCATCACTTGCAACCAGGAATCTTAACCCACACCCGAAGGAGATCAGAATTAAGGCAACGACCCAACCCAACAACAAGAAAGTTCCAGCCATTTGTGGACTCGCAGTCTCTAGTGAAGGTGATGCTTCAGTATTGATTAGGCAACTCCATCACCCAAGGTTCTGCTTGTCCATGTGACAGCCTTGCCACTGGTCTGGCCGATAAACCATCCATGATGTGCAGCAAACCACCTCTTAATATTTCAGTCTGCCTCAACTAAACCACTAACTCCATTCAGTAGACAAAGACCACAGTGCACAGCTCTCCACTATCTAGCACAAGTAAAACTCTGTCTTGCAAGAAAAATTCATCTCCAGTTTGAAAGCTAGGAATGTTATGACTAACGTGGTTCAGAAAAGGTTTCCAGGTCTCTGTACTATCTTCCAAATTGTTCTGTAAATCTCAAACTTCTCTTAAAAGTAAAGTCTATTTTAAAAACGGGGTGGGGAGGGCTTCCCTGGTGGCACAGTGGATAAGAATCTGCCTGGGAAGATCCCATATGCCACGGGGCAACTAAGCTCCTGCACCACAACCACTGAGCCTGCATTCTAGAGCCCTCAAGCCACAACTACGGAGCTTGCATGCCCCAGAGCCCATGCTCCACAAGGAGAGAGGCCACCGCAATGAGAAGCCTGTGCACCACAACTAGAGAGAAGCCCCCAGTCGCCACAGCTAGAGAAAAGCCCATGCAGCAACGAAGTCCCAGCACGGCCAAAAATAAACATTAAAAAAAAAAAGGAAGAGCGTTCCCAGAAGCTTTGTGTGCCCCCTCCCCAAACTGTCCATTCTGAATTCATTTCAATATCTTAATCTCTCTACCCGCACTGCCCTCGGTCAGGGCAAGAGTGTATTAGGAACTGTCACCTCTCACTGGTAGAGTGTCCAGTTAGTACTGGTTGCCAGGACTTTTCCGGCTTTGGCACTGAAAGCACCACATCCTGGGAAACCCTTCAGTCCCAGGCACCCGGGATGGCTCGTCACCCTGTGTGTCACACGAAGCCCTGTTCTGCCTCCAGCCTCGTGTCCTGTAACTGCAGCCCCACCTCCACACTCCCCAGGGCCCCCCTCCCATGTCCCACGGCTCCACGTGGGCTCCTGCTTGTCCCTGACCACTCTGCTCTAGCTGCCTCCCCCAGAGAGCACCCAAGAAGGGTTCCCCCCAAGCCCTGAACCCACAGCGACCCACGCACTTGTCACACCACAGTCACTGGCTGTCTTCCCCACCAACCTGAGTGCTCCCTCGGGGAATGGGCTGTTCTGTGCCCAAGCGCTGTTTATGGCACTGTTTACAGCATTCTTTCCCAGGTCACTCTGGGATCTTCTAAGCCCCACTCCAATACACAGATCGCCAGGTTCTTCAGGCTATAATATGGATTAAGCTGATCTGCCCGCTGATCCAGGGCAGGCAACGCAGGTTTCTAAAAAGCACCCCACAGGCCCTGTGACCTAAACAATGAAACTGGGCAGTTCCTGGGATCGTCAAAGGAACTTGAATCCCTTTACCATTCCCTGGTTGGCCAGACAGCTAAGATGCCCCATTGGGCAGTAAGACTCAGCTAGGTTGAAAGTCTTCCCAAACTGAGTTTTAGGATTTTTACTCAAAAAGACAGCACAATGAGTGCAAACCCTGAAGTCAAATCCTGGCTTTGACGCTTTTCAGCTGTTGTCACCTTGGGTAAGTGACTTATCATCTTCGGACCTTAGTTTCCACTTTAGAAAATGGAAACAATAATACTTCCAACAACTCATAAGACTTGTGAGGACTAAAGGAAATAACACACAGGAAGTCCTTAACAAGCACCTGCCACTGAACATGCATTCGATAATCATGAAAGTAATTTAAAAGGGCTCGAGCCGGGCAGAGTTAGGTGAGAGCCCACAGGCACCTGGGTGCTGGCAGCATGCCCAACCTCCTTTAGATAACCCTCCTCCCCTTCTCAGCCTCATCCACCCACCCCCTAAATTCCTGAAATCCTTAAGCCTCTCCCTTTCCCGTCCAGCTGCCCTCCCATCTAAGATTCCTGCCTCCCTACACAGCCCCATCTTTGTCCTAGGCCTCTCTCCTCCCCATGGCCTGTTTCATCCCAACCCCGCAAAACCATTCCTCACTACATAATGACTCCTCCTGACGCCCACTCTTTGAGACCTCCAAACATTTACTAAGTGCCTGCTCCCTGCTAGAAAGGCACAGCTGAGAATTACGGCATCGCGTGTGCATGCGTGCTCAGTCTTGTCCGACTCTTTGCGACCCCATGGACTGTAGCCCGCCAGGCTCCTCTGTGCATGGGGATTCCCCAGGCGAGAATACTGAAGTGGGTTGCCATTTCCTTCTCCAGGGTATCTTCCCCACCCAGGGGTCAAACCTGGGTCTCCTGCATTGCAAGCAGATTCTTTACCGTCTGAGCCACCAGGGAAACCCCTATTTTCCATTAACCCTCCCCCTTCACCTCAAAAAATCCTAATCTCTGCCTGTATGCTCTGTACCTCTCCTCATTCATTCATTTTTCTCTTTCCTTAAGCATCCATCAAGATTCTACTGGGTGCCAGGCACAGAGCTAGATGCTGGGAATACAGCTTGTGAGCAAAACAAGCCATCTCTGCCCTCCTGGAAGTACCAGCTTAGTAACAGACACAAAAGTAGTAAAACCACAAAGGATAACTGCAGGTAGTGGAGATGAATCAAATGAAGGAAATCAAGAGAAAGATCTAACAGAAAGGAATTGGGGCAGGGGAAGCACTTTAGGTAGGGATGTCTGGGAAGGGCTTGCCCCTCTGATCAACACAGCTACCATTATTAGCTGCCTACTGTATAAGAGACGCTGACTCAATCTCTTTACACACACAACATTACGGAATCTTTGCACAATGTTCACCATCCCTATTTGCAGATGAGGAATCAGAGGCTCAGAGAGGTGGAGCAATTTGGCCAAGGTCACACAGCCATTCAATGATGAAATCAGGATCTGAATGCAGCCACTCTGTGTACTCTTGCTTCCCAGAACCACCTTGCCACCTACCCCACCCCCCCCGAGCTCTACTTCTGAATCTTTATACTCCCCTAAGAAACTAGTTAGGATTTTTTTTTTTAATTTTTGTCCTTTACTGAGCACTGGTAGAAGCTTCTACCTTTATGTACATTCTCTAACCCTACCCTCAAAACAATCGTAGAAAGCAGGTGCTGTCACTATAGTCATTTTACAACTGAAGAAACTGAGGCCTAAATTCACGCACTTAAATTCAAACCCACATCTGTCTGGCTCCAGGATCCAGACCTATGACCCCCTAAGCGGTCCAGCCTAAGAAATACCGCCCCGGGGAAGCTTGGTGCCCATCGTCCAGCCCCGGCGAGAACGAAGTTTGCATCCGTAAACTGAAATCTGCATCCGTAATACTGAGACTCTGAGAAGCGGAGCGACTTGCCCAAGGTCACACAAGAGAGGAGCTACGAGGTCGGGGTTCGAAGCCGGGCGCCCTATGTCCAGAGCCATAGCTCTTAACCAGCACACAGCCTTCCCCGAGCGCCTCCCTCGGCCCTCCGCCTCCGCTTTCACACTTCCCAGCGCCCCCGGCCGGGGTCTACGCGCCTTCAACCCCAGCTCCTGACCCGCGGCCTCCCGCTTCTGCCCCAATATACTCACTTGAGGTGGTCCAGGGAGTGGATGTTGCGCGAAGACTTGCCATGGCCCCCGCCCACCCAGCTCCGCGAGCGGCCAAACATCTCGGCGGTCCCGGCCAGTCGCTCGCCTCACGGTCTCATGCCCGAGCGGCCAACCGGCCGGGCGCCCGTGGCGGCGGCACAAGCGGAGGAGGCAGCGGCGCGGGTGGTGGAGACACCGCCAACCACCTTCCTCCCCGGCCCACAGCCCCGCACTGACATTCAGCCGGAACCGGCCGTTCGACCGCCGCGCTTTACGGCCGTCCGCCGCGAGGAATGCTGAGAAATGCAGTTCGCTCGCGAGGCCCCCGCGGACGGGACTCTGCGAAGGAACTACAAAGCCCGATATGCATCACGCAACCGCAGGCCCGCGGCCTTGGAAAAGAGGCGGGGCGAGAGGAGGGGAGTCCGCAGTATCTTAGGGGTGGGCGGAGCCCTGAGAAGTGTATCTGAGAAGATGGGTGAATGAAACTTACCACGGTATTAGCAATCACTACCTTTATAATAAGAATAGCTGTTCCTTGGCGTATGCTGTGTGCCACTGCCGTAAGCACTTTACACATATTGTTATTTAATTCTCACAACAACCCTATGAGATGAGTACCTTTATTATCCCCTTTTTACCCAAGAGGAAATTGAATCACAGTGGGGTTAACTTACCCAAGATCATATAATTAGTACGTGGCAGACCCAGGGTTCAAACCTAGGCGCCCTTACTTTTATGCCCCAAGAAACGAAACTGCACCAAACCGGTAACAGCCTGGTTTGTCCTTCACAGTCTTTTTCTTTTTCTACTTGAGTTAAAAAATAAATATTGCTTTATATACTGGTTTGTTTCATAAACCAGAATGTGAAAAGATTTTATAATATTATTTTACAATTAAAAGCTGTAATAAAACTCTTATGTCAGATAAAAAAATAAATAAATAAATAAATATTGAAAGGCCTTTGAGCAACAGTGTACCAAAACTGAACGTCCTGTACTTTCAGTGGATTTCTCTGGTCTTCACCCCAAATCCATGCCATTTCCAAAACATCCACATTTAAAAAAAATAAGGAAACACCCAACTTCTTACACCAGGCCAGAACACCGTATCTAAATTTCTCTCCTGGATTGGAAGTGGGAAATTCCATGGAGGTGATACTGCCCTGTTCACCATTCACCCTTTTCTACACCTCACAGTTATTTAAGGTCTACTGTGTCCCATTTACTGTGCTCAGAACAGAACTGGGCTAAGGGCCAATGTTATCCCTAATACCTAGCACAAGGTTTGCCACATAATAGGTGTTCAACAAATATCAGAGTGAATGAATGAATGAAGGTTTGTTTCACCTTCAGCAGTTGGAGGATTAATGGTTTGCTCTATAATTCATTTAAAGGGGCATGAGAGAGCCATGGAGAAAAAGGGGCAGGTTCTGGCCTCAAAACATACACAGGCCCAGCAGCTTCCAGGGCCCTTCTGTTTCTCTGGGCCTCAGTTTCCTAGTCTGTAAAAATAGGTAACATACTGCACTTCCCCCAGCAGGTTCCAATTAAGCAATGCATGCAAAGCACCCAGCCCAGGGAGGCCTGAGATTTAAAAGTCTGGTTGAAACCGCTTTGGGAGGCACTTTGGGCAAGATCAGTCTCCTGAAGGATGTACAAGGGGTGCCCCCTGAGGAGGGGAATCAGCGAGTGGAAGAGACTCACTTTTCT
The DNA here is from genome assembly GCF_054371585.1 of Giraffa tippelskirchi. Classification (NCBI taxonomy): domain Eukaryota; kingdom Metazoa; phylum Chordata; class Mammalia; order Artiodactyla; family Giraffidae; genus Giraffa; species Giraffa tippelskirchi. The sequence continues at coordinate 31,758,872 of NC_137287.1, forward strand.
GTGAACTTCTTGGATGTTTGAATGTTTAACCACGTTCGTTATTATTATTGTAAAACACGTTTTACAAAGTAAAAACAAGAAGCAACCCTACTACTGCAGGTCTGACCTGTTGGGAGGTTTCTTTACTCAGATGTCCCTGAATTTTATTATGCAGATTCCCCCCGCCCCGCCCCGCCGAGGGGTGGATCTTCCAGCAGCCAGAATCTGCAGAGACGAACGGGGCGCCAATTGATCTTCCCCATCATGGAAAACTGCCCCTTTCAGAAAGGCCAAAATTTTCACTGGTGAAGTCCAGCGCCCCCGACCCCCACCCTGCCTCCTTTTTCAACAGGTAAACTGAGTCCCAAAAAGGCGTGGCGCCAATACTCGAGTCCAACAGGGTGCTGATGAAGCTCACGACTTCTATAGCTTTTGCAGCTTTAGGATACTTCTCGGTTGTAACAGTGTTCTGAGTCTTTCCCCTCCCCCTACTCTGTCGCGGAACCGCAGAGCGAATCGGATTCGAGATCTGCCCCGAGTCCGGAATCGCGAAAGCGACTCAGAAGCCGGCGCCTGGAGGGGCGGAGTGAGGCAGAATCCGCCCCCGGAAGTCTCGGGCCAATGAGCGCAGGCGTCGAGCGAGCCAATGAGCGCAGGGGATGGGGTGGGGACGAGCCAATGAGCGCGGGAGGGGGGGCGGCGAGCCAATGAGCGCGGGGCTGCTCCGCAGGCGGTGCTCGGAACGCGACCTGAAGGGCTACGCGGCGGCAGCAGCCATGGGCGCAGCGCCTTCGCGGGCGCCCGACTGGCTCAAGGAACGGCCCAGGAGCGGCTGAGGAGACCGTCGCCGGGACTGGCCCTTGACGCTGAGCCGCGGTGGGGAGGGTCCCCGCAGGCACCGCGAGAGCCAGTGAGCGGGAGCGGGGAGCATCGGAGGAGCCCGGGGCAGCCGCCGGCCACTTCGGGGCGGGGGTGGGGGGGACCCAGCCTGACCGCTGGAAGGGTCGACAGTGCGGTGTGGCCTCCTCTGCGGGTGGGGTGACCCGCCTGGCACCTCTCAGGGGCCGGGGCGCGTCCGCAGGGACCGACGCACATCTCTTGAGGGGACGCCGCCGGGGCCCAGGGCCGCCTGGGCCAGCCCCGGGGAGCCCCTGGATGGCTGAGCTGCCCCCGCGCCGGCCGCCCGGGCGCCGCAGCGGCTGAGCTCGCCGGGACCGCCGGGCCACCGCCCGCCGCCCTCGCCGCCCGCTGCATGCCCGGCGCCCGGGTCGCGGCCCACCTGGACGCTCTGGGCCCCCTGGTCCCCTCCGTGCCGCCGCCGCTCCTGCCCTCTATGTTCTACGTGGGCCTGTTCTTCGTCAACGTGCTGATCCTGTACTACGCCTTCCTTATGGAGTACATTGTCCTCAACGTGGGCCTCGTCTTCCTGCCCGAGGACATGGACCAGGCGCTGGTGGACCTCGGCGTGCTCTCCGATCCCGGCTCGGGCCTCTACGACGCCGACTCGGAGCTCGACGTCTTCGATGGTTACTTGGAGTAGGCTCGGCTGCCGTCCCCCCGCCGCTCTCCCCACGACCCGCAACCCTCAGCCCGGACCAGCGCCCAGGTCATGCCGCTGCTGTTGATTGAGGGCACCGCCTGGCCAGGGATGGGACCCCCAGAACGAGGCCCGCTCCGGCCTCCGAGGCCTGTAAGTGCCCTCTGCGCAGGATGAGGGCGGGCTGGGGCGCTGGCGAGGAAGAGGGAGGCAGCCCAAGCCGGACGCACACCCCTCCCTCAGGCCTCTGATTTCTCAGTCCAGGTCTGTTTGGATGATGGGAACGGCTGGATTTTTCTTAGGCCCTTAGTTAGGGCTGAAAGGCTTCCCCTAGCAAAGGTGACAGCTTTTGAAGAAGAGAAGGGACGCAGGACGCAAGTGGCTACCTGGTTAGCCATAGTTACAACTTCACAGCTTGAGGAGAAAGCTTTTGCACCCAATTCCATTTGAGGCAGGCCTGTCAACTCCTCCCCACCCACCCCCACCCCCATCCTTAGCCTGCATCGATGGTGACCTTGCCTTTTGGGGGACTCCCACTAGTCCTGGAAGGATGAAGACTTGCAGTGTTAAAAGAGGGAGGAAGCCAGGCACTGATCACCTTTGTCCTATGGCCCCTTGGGGGACTGGGTGGGGACTTAGAGCAAGGGTTCCCGACTAACGCTGTGAGAGGAGAAACCTCCTTCAGCAAAGAACCCTGTACTTCCTTTGGCGTTGGCTCAGCTGCCGTTTCGGAGTCAGGTTTCAGGGCACTCCAGCTCATCATTTCCGCAGCTCGAATCTGCAGGGGCTGCCAGTTTCGCAGGCTGCTTTCACACATGAGGCCAGCTGGGGCTTGGTGCTGCGGTGGCTTTGCCTGCTGTGTTTGCAAAGCAAACTCAAGGGGCTTGGGGACCAGCAGGAGAAGGAACTACAGAATCCTTGCACTGAGGTGTTAAAGCCCTGCCTCTGGGCTGCCACCAGAAAGCTGTGTCCAGCCCCACCTTGTGTGTTGGTGGGAGGGAAATGAAGATCCAGCAAGGAGGAAGACATGGCCAAAGTCACAGCCGGGAAGAGAGGCAGCAAGCTTAGATGAGAGGGGCTCTGGTGAGGATTCAAGGGGTGTGCAGGAATTTCTAAGCTGAGCCCCTCAGCTGGATGTGCTAGGCACAGTCCTGAGTGGCAGGGGACACTGAGGTGGTGGGCAGGGGCTCCTTTTGGAAAATGGGCACTAATGCCAGTCACCCTAAGCATGCTGTGTTTACTCCTTCCTCTTGCCTATCTTAGCCTAGATGACCATAGTCAGAGGGTGATGCAAGGTGGACAGGACATACTAGCAGTGTCAGCCTGGGGGGCTGACAGTGAGATTTCTTTGAAGAAAGCTTTATTTGAGCTCAGGGAGACCTTAGCAAGAGCCAAGTGCCCAGTGGAGCGTGTGTCGGCTGCTCTGCATACCTACCCAGTTGGCCGGCCTGTCTGCCATCCATCCATCGATTTGTTCTTGAACAGATGTTTACCCAGTACCTAGTGCGCCTGGGTGAACACAGTGAACAAGACAGACTCACACCCAGCCCTCTTGGCACTTGGTGAGAAAGACAAGCAGGTTCCCAAACAAGGCAGTGAGATTTTTGAGAGCCACAGTAGAAAGGCGCGACATCTATTGCATTCACTACTGTTTCCTCGGTGCTTAGAACAGCTCCTAGCATCTAGTAATTGCTCAGTAAATGCCTGGATAAGTGAAACAGAAGACTGGGAGATGGGCTGCTTCAGACAGGGGGTTCAGAGAAGGCCTCTCCAAAGAGGTGACACCTTTGAGCTGAGCCCTGAATTGATGGGAGGAGTCACACGTGATGATCTGGAAAAAAGCAATGCAGACCTAGGGACCCACTAGTGCCAAGGTCGTGAGGTGGGAGAGAGCTGGTTCTTCCAACAACTGCAAGGAGGCCAGTGCAACAGAACAGCCCCAGGAGAGGTTAGTGGGGTGGGCGGGGCCAAATCATTCAGGACCTGGGAGGCCACAGCCACAAGCAATGGGAAGCCATCAGAAGGTTTTAGGCAGGGAAGGACACAATTCCGGTCCACATTTTGCAAAGATGACTGATGATTGTGGGCAGGATGAGCCATAAGGGCAAGTATGAAAATTGGGAAGCCAGTTAGGAACTGGTTAGTTGCTTAGGTCAGAGGTGATGGAGGCTTGGATGAGACAAAGTTGGTGAAGATGGAGAAACACAAGCAGAGCAAGAATGCCTTTTGGAGGTAGAACCTATGGGATCCACTCAGAACCTGTACTGAGTGTCAGTGATATACCACACCTGGCTCTAGGCCCTTTGTGTATTCACTCATTGGGTCATTCAACAAATGTTAGCCCTGCCTGCTCTCACACATTCGATCCCTGGGTGGAGAAGATCCCCAGAGGAGGAAATGGCACCCTACTCCGGTATCTTTGCCTGGAAAATCCCATGGACAGAGGAGCCTAGTGGACTACAGTCCATGAGGTCGTAAAGAGTCGGACGCTACTGAAGCGACTGAGCACGCACACTCACACGCTCTCCTGCCAAGCCCTAAAGATCCCAAGATGAACCCCGCCCCCAACTGAGCTTTTGACTTGCTGTCGGTGGAACTTGATGATGAATGTCTTATTTTATCTCTTCACCACATCAACTGCAACACTTACCATTCCAAATGAAAACATTGGCACTCTCTCGACCAAAAAGCAAAGCCCAAATGTTTCGGCATACTTTGCAGCCAACACTGAGCAGAAACACCAGGAAGTGTATCTCAAGGACACCCTTGCAAAGCTTTCCAAGTGACAGGGCCTGACTTGGGCAGGTAGGGAGGCCCGGGGCTGTGGGAAATACTGGTGCCTGGAGAAATGGTCGGAACCAGGCACAGCGTGCCTTCTTGCTCAGTCCCAGATCCAAGCCATGGTGGCCTAGGTCCCAAAGACAGGAAGCCCAGACTCCAGTTGGGGAGGGGTGGCTAGTAGCAAGAAAAGCCTGTGGGAAAGATGAAAGGTGATCTGACTGCACCTCCTCTCCTGGCCCCTTTGGTAAGCGGAAGAACACCAGTAGTCGAATCTTGCTCCTTCTCACTCTTTCTCAGGTACACACAGTCTCCTGTTAACACCCAGGCCAATCCAGGAAACACCGACTAAGGATGTGGGCTCGCCAGGCACGGGGAACTAGGGTGATCTCAAGATGAAAGGTGCACTCATTTTTGCTCCCTCTCTCTTTTTCCACATTACTCAGCTTCTCAAATATTTGTTGAGCACCTATTTAAGGAGGCAGTATTAGGCTTCCCAGGTGGCTTAGTGGTAAAGAATCCACCTGCCAATGCTGGAAACTCAGGTTTGATCCCTGGTTTGGGAAGATCCCCTGGAGGAGGAAATGGCAACCCACTCCACTATTCTTATCTTGGAAATCCCATGGATAGAGGAGCCTAGTGGGCTACAGTCCATGGGGTTGCAAAGTGCCTAGACTCAGATGACCTAGGTTCAGATACCAATCCTAGTTGTGACCTTGAGCATGCTACATACCTCCCCAGGTGTCAGATTCCTCTCTGTCATGCAGGGATCATGACAATCGACTTCGTTCTGACGATTGAATGAGATAGATGTAAAGCTCTTAGACCTTCCCTTCATATGTGTGACACATGAAAATTAACCACTATTGTACACTCAGGCCCTTGTGAATGTAAAAACCTGCACGTACCCTCAGGTATGTGTATTTATATCCCACGATGAGCAGGACGGTCTTCTCTTGTGGCTTAGCTGGTAAAGAATCTGCCTGCAGTGCCAGAGACCTGGATTCCATCCCTGGGTCGGGAAGATCCCCTAGAGAAGGGAACAGCAACCCACTCCAGTATTCTGGCCTGGAGAATTCCATGGATTGTGTAGCCCATGGGGTAGCAAAGAGTCAGACAGGACTGAGCGACTTTCACGTTCTCTTCTTTCATGAGCAAGAGAGGGCTGGCTGCCTGAGTGCTGGGTCCGGGTCTGGACCACCAGGACAGACTTCCCACTCTGCCTGGCTGGCCTGGGACCCTCAAGAGACCTTTCCCATTGCCCCATGGTCTCTAAGGCCACCCAATCTGGAGAGCTGTGGCTGTGGTTTCCTTGAGTGTTCTTCGTGGCCCAGGACCGGGGACTGGGGACCAGGCACTCCTTCCTGGGAGAGGGCCGCTGCAGCTGGCCTGGGAGCTGGGGAGAGTCCTCATGTCCCAGCGGTTCCACTGCGGAGGCAGCTTAGCTGGATTGATTTGTCCTGGTTCCTGATGAAAGCAGCCTCTGCCTGCCAGCCCTCTCTTGGCACAGAGGGAGAGGAGGCTCTCTGCACTGGAAATGGAGGGACTGGAGAGCATTGCTGCCCGAGTCAGCGTGGCCTGGGGGAGGCCAGGTTGGGAGCGAAGGGTAGGCAGACTAGGTCTGCTTATCACAGGGTTTCCCAGATGGCAGTGCCCTGACGGGTGCCACAGCTACCCCTTCCTGACCCGCCTGCCCTGGTCTCTTGGTGGCAGTATGTGGCCTGTGCCATCAACAGAACACTCAGGCTGGGCATCTGGCTCCCCGGCTTGGAAACCCAGACCTCCCTCCGGGACGCACACGATAGGTTCAGATGGTGGGAGAGGCCTCGGTGGAGCTCCGGTGGGGCGGGTCAGGGCGGACAGGGGAGCCAGGTGGGAGGGAGACCAGTGGTGGTGGCACGGGACGACGGGTGCGCCCCAGGCCGTGCTGCCTCTCCATTTCTGTGCTGACGTGAGGCTCCTTGGGAAGTGTGCTGGCTGCCCCACTGGACAGGAGAAGACCCCAGTATGTGTCTCAAGACAGCTGAGGTGCCGGGGGCCCCGTTCCCTCATGCCCGAGTTGTGCAAGCTGGAGATTTCAGCTGAGGGAAACCCTCACAGCCCTTGCCTCTGTTTCTTGAACTAAGAAATGAAGGGCTCCTGTCAACTTGACCATTTGTATTCCTGGTTTATGTGCCATCCTCCCCTCCTGGGACTTCTGAAAGCATAGTTTGCTTTTGGGAAACCAAGACCACAATAAAAAGGACAGGCAGCCACATCCCCCATGTCTCAGAGAAAGAAACTGAGGCCTGGAAAGGGGGGTGAGGGACCAGGGGTGCAAAGCTAGCAAGACAGCCACACCCCCAACCCAGTGCTAAGGGAGGGTGCAGAGGGGCTTCCAGCTCCCCTCCTTGGCTCTGCCAGGCCTGCCTCATATGTTCTCTTGGTCCTTGGTCTGAGTTACTTTTTTTAAACTTTATTTTGAAATAATTCCACGATTACACAAGTTGCAAAGAATTCCCATATACATTTCACCCAAATTAACCAAGTGTATCCATTCATATTTGCCACGCTTGTTCGTGTATACAAAATACTTACTCTGTGTACACATGTATGTGTATATATATACATGCTTCCATGTATGTTTATATACATGTGTACATGTACGAATATTTTTCTGAACCATTTTTGAAAACAGATTGCAGATATTCATTTACTCCTAAGTATTTCAGTGTGGATTTCCTTAGAGTGAGGGCATTTACTTAAATCATCACAGTACCACTGTCAAAATCAACAAATTTAATGTTGATAACACTCTTAGGACCAGTCTAAGCTGTGACTATTCAGATTTCATCAATTGTGCCACTAGTGTCTTTTCACAATAAAAACAGGAAGAGTGGGGAGGAGTTGATTCAATCCCAGGTTGCCCTTGTCATCCTTTGTCATATCTCTTATGCCATCTTTAGTCTGAACACTCCCTCGGTCTGTGTCTTTCATGACATTGACATTTTTGAAGCATGCGAGTCTGGTATTTTGTAGACTGTCTCTCGGTTGGGTTTGTCTGATGTTTACTCCTGACTTTAGATTTAGATGGTGTACTTTTTGGCAGGAATACCACAGGGAAATGAGCGTGTGTCCTTCTGAGTACATCGTATCAGGAGACACGTGATGTCTATCAGCCTCATTACTGGTGATGTTAACTCTGACCACTTGGTTAAGGTCTTGTCTGCCACCCCTCTCCACTCAGAGTTCCTGTTCCTCCCTTTATAGTTTATGATGAAGTATGTTTGTTCTAGTGTTGAATTTCTTAAAAATCTGCCTTTTTCTTGTGAATTTATTTTTAAAAGACTGTTTATGTCACTGAAAAGAGAAAACCAGCATCACTTGGCATGGATAAAAATACTAAGTGCCAAAGTCATTAACTTCTGGACAAATACTAAAGCCAGCTAAAGGCACAGGGCCCCCAGCTCTTTGTTAAAAGTCAAGTTAGCAACTGTCACGTGATAAGCTCTAGCATCAAAGTAGAACTTTCTTCTCCAGGTAACCATAAGGATTGGCCAAGAACCAAAAAGCCAGTCACTGGCTCTCTGAGTGTCTCTCAGGTTTATCCCAGGCCATCTCCGTGGACCCCCTAAGACAGGTACTTAGAGGCTTTGCAGTCAGATTTGGGTTTAAGTCCCAGCTGGACTAGGGCCTTTACCTCCCCGAGCCTCAGTTTCCTTCTCTGTAAAATGGGGAGGATAGTGGTCCCTGTTGAAGGGCTCAAATCTGCCTGCCAGTGCAGGAGATGCAAGAGATGAGGGTTCAATCCCTGGGTCGGGAAGATTCCCTGGAGGAGGAGATGGCAACCTACTCCAGTATCCTGGCCTGGAAAATCCCATGGACAGAGGAGCCTGGCAGGCTACAGTCCAATGGGTATCAGAGAGTCAGACACAACTGAGCTGTGAAAGCAGTTGAAGGGCTCTTGCACATTAGATGAGATGGTGATGGTCCTATAGTTGATTCTTGATCAGTGATGCCATTGGTGATGGTGTGTCAGACCCAGAGCAGGTCGGCCCAAGAAGCTTTCCCCTTTCTCGGGCCCCCTTCCTCTGTGTGGGGGCCAGTTGCCAAGGAGGGCATGTCTGTTGGGTAGCCTTTGAAGCAGTCCGAGGGTGGTGATAACTGGTGCCCAGTGAGCTAGGTGATGCTGGTATCCTCGTAACTGACAGCCCCTGCCCCAAGCCTGGGGGTGGCCAGGACCTGCCCAATGTCAGTCACCTCCTGAGGGGGCAAGCTCCATTCCTGGGGATCCTTCCTGCCAGGGGCCTTGGCTCAGTGGTTGTAAACAACTGCATCTCCACAGTTTCCCCTGAGTGTCACCCCATGAAGCAGGAGGGGCAGGGCTCATTAGCTCCATTAGACAGGGCGGAAAACTGAGGCTTGGGGAAGTTCAGGGACTCGCCCCAGACACCCTGCCGTGAGGGGGCCGCGTGGCGCCTCCTGGCCACACTCCCAGTGCTCCCCTGAGGGAGGCCTCGTCACAGGCGTCCCCGGAGGCAGTGAGCACGCCGAAGCCTAGTGCGGGCTGGCTGTGGATGCGCTGCCCTGTCTCAGGAACTTGCTGTGTTGCACTTTGGAGCAGAGGAAGGAACCCGGCCCAGGCTCCCTTTTTACAGGCCAGGAGTATCTGGCTAGAATTAATGGTCTCACTTTCAGCATTTATCTGTTGCTTTCTGTTTATGACAAATGATCTTGGTTTTTTTCATTCGTAATAGTGACATAAAGATTGCTTTTAAAATTGTGGAATTTGTGGGGGAGAAACAGTGCAGTAGTTCAGGTGGTTCTTGGCTGTGGAAGGACTCAGAAGGCCTCATGGAGTCGGGGGCGCAGGCCAGCTGGAGTGACTCCTGGATGAGGAACTACCACAGAACACGTGGTTGAGGGGCATCAACCGCCGACAGAGAAACCAGCATCAGACACTCTGGAGAAAGGGGCCAGGACCCTGGCTTCCCCCAGGAGCCTGGATCCAGGCAGACAAGTGAGGTCTCCTTTGCCCTCCTGCTTCTGGCCACACACTCGTCCACCAGACACGGCAAAGACCTTCCTGTGCACGGCCTGGTGCTGAGATGGCAGCAGAGACGCTGGGCAAGTCATATCCGCTGGCCTCTTGTCTTTATGGCTTTAATTGGCTGGTGGGTATGTGGAGAAGGAGGAACGAGCAGTGGGTGCCCAGCAGGCAGGGGCTTTTAGAGGAGGGAAGGGCTACCCCTTTAGAAGGCCCCCTGCACTGAGGAGACCCCCATTCCCACCCTGTGTGTTTTCTAGCTGAGAACAGGTGGGGACATGGAGAGGAGGGGCCGTGTGTGCTGGGTACTGCAGGCGTTCCACCAACACAATTTCATGTCATCCTTGTAACAGCCAGCCAGCTGTTTGTTTCAGATGGGGACACAAGCCCAGGGAGATTAGGTGACTTGCCTGAGTCACACAGCTAGGAAGGAGCAGAGCATGAAGGACTCAAGACCGGCCAATTCCAGACCTCACCCGGGCTATCCCAGAGGAGCAGGAGAATGAGATGGTCCAGCTGCACAAAGAATCCTCTTCCAACACGTCCAGAGCATCGCCCCACCAGCACCTTTAAGACAGAGATCTCAAACCAGGCAGTGTCTCCCCAGAGATACCAGACTGAGACATTGCTTCTTAAGATGAAGTAAGCACCCAACTGTCATCATTCTGATGACAAACCAGTCAGCCAGCCATTCCTTCAGTCCAGCTCTGGGGAGTGGCCTGGAAGGAAAGGTTACAGTTTCAGAAAGAAAACAGCCAAAGCCAATAGCTGATGAATTGTTGGTCATGCTCAAAGGTCAGGAGGTAGGAGAACCCACTCCCTAGACTAAGCTGCAGCCTCGGAATGTTCTCAGCCCAGAGCTTCTGATGCTGGAGGAAAGAAATGAACTAGGTGCCGAGAGGAACTGAGAAAGACTTTGGGGTCAGACCACAGAGGTTCAAATCCTGGCTCTGCCATTTATGAACTGTGTGACCTTGCTTGGTTAACTTAACCTCTCTGAGCCCCATCTGAAATTCAGGGATGATGGTCCTCCTTGGCTCTACCTCCTGGGGTGGTTTTGAGGAATAAATGAGCTAAGCCATGAGTTGCAGCAGATAGTACAAGGTGAGCACAGGTGCTTGATTATTTGTCAGCTGGTTTGCTGTGAGACCAGACTTGCAAATCAAAGGAACGAGGAGGTTGGTCTCTTAACAGCAACAGTGTGTGGCACAGATGAGAGGAGCCAGGACATCCTCCCACCACCAGTAGAGGGGCCACGTCTCTGTCCTCAGTGCTGTGTGACTTACGACAGGTCACTGCCCTCTCTGGGCCCCTTCATTCTCTGGAGTGACAACTCAGACCAGGGTCTTCCAAACCTCATGTGATACCATCAACAATTTTTGCCATATCTGCTCGTTGCCTGAACTAATCTGACTGTTGTTTATGCAGTTAACACAAGTTAAACATACACAAGTGTTAGTCATTCAGTCATGTCCGACTCTTTGCAACCCCATGGACTGTAGCCCGCCAGGCTCCTCTCTCCGCAGGATCCTCCAGACAAGAATACTGGAGTCGGTAGCCATGCCTTTCTCCAGGGGATCTTCCTGATCTGGGGATCGAACCCAGATCCTTCCCATTGCAGGCAGATTCTTTACCATCTGAGCCACCAGGGTTACGCAGTTACTGTCTTCAAACCAGAGGCTCTCTTTTTAAAGTGAAATTAATGTGGAAAGAGAGGATCTTTATGGTATTACTATCAGAAAGGGAAGACTGGCATCATTCTCCATAAATAGAAGGTGACCCTGCAGATGAACAATGAAAACAGAGGGCATTAGTGAATTCCAGCAGGAGCTGGCGCCTGCAAGGCCCTGAGCCTGTTCCTTCCGGAAATTAGCACATGTGACAGAGTCGCACTAGCCAGACTGACGCTTCCTGGGACTCAGGTTGTTTGCAGTCATGAGCATTGGGAGGGGAGTGAGGCCCTGTTCTGAGTGGGGGTCCCATGTTCTCGAACAGCCCTTCCATCCAAATCTGAAATGGGCTCAAGTTCAGTCCCCTGCCTTGGAGAGTGCAGTGAGCCCTGGTAATGCTGAGCTGGCATAAACAATTCTGTGCTTTCCTGGATGCCAGGGGTCTGGGGAGCTCCACGCTGACCGCCACAGGGAACCCCAGAGTCTCCTTGTGGGAGGGAGGTCTGCAGAAGGTGGGCTCCTGGTGAGATAGAAGGGGAACTCGTGAACACTTTTCTGGAGGATGGAGCTCTCCGATGCTCTGGTTGCAGCCCTGGCTTCCTCTCTGGCCTGCCAGGTCCTGGGTCATCAGTGGGAGCCAGGGACGGTCTCTGAGCAGTGGAATGATGTGTTCCTAGCTGAGCCCTCGATGAATCTGCTGAGGACACAAGAAACTGACCTGATGTGGCTCCTGCTAACCTCTCCGTGTCTCCCCCAGGGCTGGGCTTCCCAGGTGGCACTCGTGGTAAAGAACCCACCTGCCAATGCAGGAGACATAAGATCTTCCCCTGGGTCGGGAAGATTCCCCTGAAGGTGGGCATGGCAACCCACTCCGATATTCTTGCCTGGAGAATCCCATGGACAGAGGAGCCTGGCGGGCTACAGTCCGTAGGGTTGCAAAGAGTTGGACACGATGGAGGCAACTTAGCATGCTGTGCCCAGGAATTAACTGATGTGGAGTGGGGCAGTGAGACTGGGAAGGAATGTATCATCTAGCTGGTCACCTCCACCGCCCTGGGCTCAGTGCTGCTTAGGAGCTCTGGGAAGCAGTGTAATGGAGAATATAACTCAGAGTTGCTCCAGCCACCACACGAGAGCTGGGATACTGAAAGGGTGCAAGTGTCAGGCTGTCCGTCATGTCTGACTCTTTGTGACCCCATGGACTGGAGCCCACCAGGCTCCTCTGTCCATGGGATTTCCCGGACAAGTGGGTTGTCATTCCGTTCTCCAGGAGATCTTCCCAACCCAGGGATAGAACCCAAATCTGCATTGCAGGTGGATTCTTTACTGTCTGAGCCCGCAGGGAATGGGGTATTGATTCCCAGCTTTTTGGCCTTCACTGGTTGGAAGGCAGCTGTGGGAAGATATTCGCTCTGCCTGCACTTGCAGTCTGGAGCCCAAGCAGGGTCTGGAGGCAGAGAGGCCTCAGGCCAAGAGGCAGGTCCCTGCAGCTGGAAGCTGCCAGGTTAGGGTGTCTTGGGAGGGTGAATGGACTAGGTTGGGTGCGGCACCCACACTCTGCCTAGGGCTCATGGTGCAGAGTAAAAGCTCAGGAGGTGGTACCTGCCCTGATCATGAGTGTTTCCATCTTTATCACTATTCCCGTGCCAGCCTCGCCTCCCACAGTTAAGCAACTTCAGGCAGGTCCCAACTTCAGAGGTCTGAACCTCTGTTTCTTAGCCTATAAAGTGGGGAGATCATGGTTCTCAGCAGAAGCAGTTCTGCCCCCTTGGGTGGCCCTAGGAAATGGGGTGAGGGAGCATTTTTGTTGTCACCTTTGGGACCAAGGATGCTGCTGTACACCCCAGAACAACCCACCTGCCACATCAGAGAATTGTCCTGCCCCAAATATCAGTAACTCCTGATGAACAATAATACATGTTGTGTTTAACATATAGGTTTTTAAAATTATTATTTTCCTAATATTTATTTATTTGGCTGCGTCGGGTCTTAGTTGGGGCATGTAGGATCTTCATTACCCAGAGTATGTGGATTTACTTGTCCCGCGGCATGTGGAATCTTGGTTCCCCAACCAGGGATCAAATCCGAGTCCCCTGCATTGGAAGGTCAATTCTTAACCCCACCAGGGAAGTTCCTCATGTATGAGTTTTATGTGATGCTTGATGACGTTTGCCGAAGTAGTCTGAGCTGGCATCAAAGGTGGTGAGACTCAGAACTGGGGCAGGACTTGTGGGGGCTGTAAGGGGGGGTGGGCATGGGAATGTGAGATGCTGCAGACACAGCTGGACCCTGAGAGAGAGGGGGGCAGGAAACAAGGACCCACGGGGAGCCAGGTGGGGAGGATACCGTGCCCTGGGAAGACGGGCCAGGTGGGGCTGCCTAGTGGCTTGGCTGTGGCCACAGCCTTCCTGTAGGCGACGAGGCACCTTCCCGGTAGGGTGGGAGCTGCTGCCAAGCCCTGCCCACTCCCTGGAGCTCCTGTCAGCCAGCTACCCCAGGCGACCCTGAGCAAGCTACCCACCTCCTTCCTCAGGTCCTGAAATGCCCCTTCTGGGGATTTTTTGCCAGGAGTCCTTCCTCTCCCAGGTAAAACTGCACTGCTCCTCCAGCCTGGTGCTTGGAAACCAGACACATTCATTACAATTTTTTAATAAAAAATCATAGGGGACGTCCCTGGCAGCCCAGTGGTTAAGACTTCTTCCAGTGTAGGGGGAACGGGCTCAATCCCTGGTCGGGGAGCCAAGATCCCATGTTCCCCACCTTTTGTGCTCAGTCCTGTTCAACTCTTTGCGACCCTATGGTCTGTAGCCCACCAGGCTCCTCTGTCCATGGGATTTTCCAGGCACGAATACTGGAGTGGATTGCCATTTCTTCCTCCAGGGGATCTTCCTGACCCAGGGATTGTACCTGCCTCTCCTGCATCTCTTGCACTGCAGGCGGATTCTTTACCTCTGAGCCACCAGGGAAGCCCTAAGACTCCATATACCTCCTGGCCAAAAAAACCAAAGCATCAAACAGAAGCAATATTGTAACAAATTCAATAAAGACTTTAAAAATGGTCCACATCCAGAAAAGAAAAAAAAAAAACTACAGGACAGCATCGCCAGCCTAAGGTCAAGGTTTCTGGTGGTTCCCCAAATTCAAACCTCTTGACGGATGGGTCCAGGTCCTCCCCCTCGTGGGGCAGGGCAGTGCTTCCATGCTAGTAACGCCCCTTTGTCCCTCTTGCCAGGCCTGCTCCCCTCGAAAACTCCGTGCCAACAGAGAGGTTCCCGTCCAGACCCAGGACAGTGGAACAGAGAGATTGAGAATGAACGCCGAGGTCCGGAAGGCATGTGCCCCTGCCCAAAGTGGGAGGCAGGGGTCCCCGGAGACCTCACCCGCCTGCAGCATGGTGCACACAGCCTCGCCCTGGCTTCCGACCTTCCGCCATCTCAGTGGATGTTTACACGGACCCAGCCAGAGTCAGCCTCCCTGCTTTCCACCCCCAGCTGCATCTGCTTACCCCACTTAACATTCGGAGAGAGAGGACACGTCATACACAAAAGCGACTCCCAGCTCTGTTTGATGCCAGTGGAGCTCTAAGCCCTATGGGGTCTGTCTCAAGGCCGGGCTTAGATGCAGCGACTGCTTCCGACAGTGACTCGGAAGGAAAAGAACACCTAGGGGGCTGAGGGTGGGGTTTGGACTCATTAATTTCAAGTTGTTTGCTCGTCATCAAGTTGCCAGAACTGATAAATTGTGCCAGGGGTGGGGACAGCCACTCCTCCGGCCAGAAATATTTTTTGAAAATGTGAGTGGTATGAATACTTGACTTCTATAAACCTGTAAAAGCAATACTTAGGAGGCTAACTTCTTTCAATTAAAAAATGTATGCAACTCCAACCCCTGGGGGCCCTGCCTTTTTTTTTTTTTTCCTTTGAGATTTGGGAAAGGAGTCCTTACACAGAACCTCTGATAAAAGGGCAGAAGAGTCAGGCCCTCCGCAGTTGGAGATCCAGTGCAGCTTGGAGAGTCTATCCAAGCTGGGCTGGTGTGGGAGTCCCACCTGGGCCCCCTCCTGGCGTCCACAAGCCTCTGACAAGCCAGGACCCACCTCGGGTATGGTGGGAAAGGCCTAATGGCCAAGCTGAAAATCAGGCCCAAATCCCAGAGAAGTTGGAGGTGGGGATCCCCTGTGTTGGGCGTGTGGTGGTGGTTGCTAGTGGCTAAGTTGTGTCCGACTCTTTGCACCACCATGAACTGTAGCCCACCCAGCTCTGTCCATGGTATTTCCCAGGTAAGAATACACTCCAGGAAATCCCATTTCCTTCTCCAAGGGATCTTTGCAACCCAGGAATCAAACCTGCATAATTCCTTACCGCTGAGCAACCACTTGGCACCTGGTAGACCTCCCCTAGAGACGAGGGGACTGAGCGGATGAGGGACCTGAAGTCAGGTCCACTTGCAGCAATTCACTCCAGTTTGCAGAACACCCTGATGCTTTTCAAAGTACCTTCATGTACACACCGTGTTTAACAAGGAGTGGGTGGTCAGCTCCATTCTACAGGTGAGGAGACTGAGGTATGGAAGAGGAAAGGCCTTTGGGTGATTCTAAGAAGGATGCTGAGAGGTGCGAACAGAAGACATTTGAGGAAAGGGGGAGCAGAAGGAGGGAGACATTTCTTTGGGGGAGAAGCCTAAAAGGAAAAGCAAGTGTTTAAAAGTGCATGGACAAGACTTCCCTGGCAGCCCAGTGGTTAAGACTCTGCTTCCAATGCAGGAGATGTGGGTTGGATCTCTGGGTTGGAAGATTCCCTGGAGAAGGAAATGGCAACCTGCACCAGTATTCTTGCTTGGGAAATCCCATGGACAACGGAGCCTGGCAGGCTACAGTCCATGGGATCACAAAGAGTCAGACATTAAAAAAAAAAGAGACATGACTAAGCGACTGAACAACAACATATATATATATATGTATATATATACACATACAATTTAAATGCCTTAAAAAATAAAAAGGACTTCCCAGGTGGCACAGTGGTAAAGAATCTGTCTGCCAATGTAGAAGACACACGATACATGAGTTTCATCCCTGGGTCAGGGAGATCCCCTGGAGGAGGAAATGTCAACCCACTCCAGTATTCTTGCCTGGGAAATCCCATGGACAGAGGAGCCTGGTGGGCTACAATCCATGGGGTCACAAGGAGTCAGACATGACTGAACACCCATGCACGCACACACCTCTCATTTAAAGTCATCACTATGAATAATTTTAGCCTCTGATCTCATTTTGTCACCTGTGAACAGATCAGAAGCAGTGGGGGTGATCATGCCCACCTCACCTGATTGAAGGGTGCTGTAGATGCCTGGATCAGAAAGAGACTGTCTTCCTGTGGTTGCACATGTGGGAGTTCCGTGGGGTCCACAAAGCCCACAGTTGCAGGGACACCGTGAGGGGTGACGCCCCGGTACAAGTCCAGATGCCCTTAGCCCCCAGGGCATGTGGGGCCTGCCTTCCTTAGGGGCTTCCCCTAAGGCGGAAGGCACCACTTTTCTGTGAGGACATCCAGCCAGATAGCTGGATCAGAATCCCTCTGACGCTCTTGACCCTCAACCCCTACTTGCTGGGAAGAGGGGAAGAATCTGGGAGCCAGGCAACCATTCTGGAGCACAGGCAGCTTCCACAGCCGCCAGGAGAGAGCCAAACTGGCCCAAATCAGGGCTTCTGACCAAGCAAGCCACGCTCCAGTGAAAAACAACAACCAACCTGGCAGCTCTCTATGTAGACAGCAAAGCTGCCAGGTCCCTTCCAGGCTAGCCATGGTGAGGGCCCAATTCCAGCTCAGCTAAGCAGCAACTTCCAGGATAGGGCAGTGGGGCAGAGACGGAGGAAAATACAAGGTAAAGCTCACAGTGCTTCAACCTTGTTGACCCCCCGAGTCATGACTTTTCCAATGAAGGGTAGGAAGCCATAGAGAAAATCCTTTCCCCAAAGACAGGACTGGAGCCAAAGTGGACTCTGCTGTGTGTGTTGGGCTGGGTGGGTGAGTGGGGGTGGGGGGCTGGAGGGGTCTGGGGAGGGGAGGAGAGCAAGGGTTCCGGTCAACTGGCCGTAGAATATGGCAGAAGTGATGCTGCGTTACAGCCAAGGCTGGCTTATAAAAAGAACACGATTTCTCCCCGTGGTCTTGGTCTCCCCCTCCCAACTTCTCTTCCTGTTGGCGTGATCACCTTTCAACCCAGCCGCCAGGCTGTGACGAAGCCCCCACATGGAGAGGGTCCCCCCACTTCTTAGAGGCACCGAGGCCCCCAGTCAGCAGTCAGCATCAGGTGCCAGGCATACGAGAGACGGAGCCTTCACAGACTACCCCACCTGACCCGGAGCGGGGCAGAGAGACGAGCAGTCCCCCAAGCTCTGTTCAAAAGACAGATGTTTAAGAGCAGAATAAACGTTGGTGCGGTTTTAAGCCACTACGTTTTCGGGGTGGCTTGTGAAGCGTTAGCTAGCCAGAAGAGTGTGCCCCCTAAATTTAGTAATCACAACATAAACACAGGACCTGCCTATGGGATTAAATGACAGATTTATATGTAGTGGAAAAAAGAAAACAAACAGGAAATGGAGGCAAAAAGGCGAATGTGGCCCAGGCCATGGCCCCGCCCCTCCTCCATTAGTGTATCGTCAGCTCTTTCCCCGAGAAGGTCCAGTGCATCTGGCCAGGCCTAACTTTGGCCATGGAGAAAAGTCAGTGCAAACCAGTGAGTCCCAGAGACAGAAGGCAGCTGCCTAGAATTTCCAGTGGTCATGCTTTGGGAAATGAACAGGCTGGATGATGCTCGCAGGCATCCTTGGAACTGGTCCTGCTAGGAGAGCAGCGTGAAGACATGCTTTCCCCCCAGGCCACAAGGGACCTGGGCAGGCGGGTATGTGGCCGCCTCACCCATCGCTCCGGCCTTGGCCACAGCTGTCTGCAGAGTCCTTCGGGGAATGCCTCAGGGCTCCTGGGTGTTCAGCAGCGGCCCCCGGGCGCCCGCCCACCTGCCAGAACCATGGTGGCTGAGCGGGGCTGAATCCACCTGGGTGCTGAGGGGTCGGTCTGCAGAACAGGTAGCAGGTCCTCTCCCCAGCTGGGCAGGGGCCGACCCTGAGTCACCGGGGCTGGGCACCACAATGCCATGTCCCACGGGACACAGGCCATGTCCCCAAAGAATCAGGCAAGCGTCCAGCACGGTCAGTGTCCTCGGAGAGCGTGCTGTGGGAGGCTGGGAGGGGGGAGATGAGGAAGCTTTAGGGCAGGGCAGGTCAGCACACGGCGAGAGCGTGGTCGAGCCCGGGGATGGAGGAGGGGGGCATCTCAGGTTGGGGGGCGCACGGAAGCGAGAGGACAGTCATGTGCACAGAAATCGGTAGAACCAACTCCTCTGAAGACAAGGCTGGGCAACGGGGCAGCCGGAGGACTGAGATAGCAGCCGGGCTAGCCAGGGAGTCCTCGAAGGAAGACCTTCCAATGCTGAGGGCCATGGGGCATGCACGCTGACCTGCCTGTCCTTTTCGGGGCCCCAGACTTGACCACAGGGAGGATCCTCAGGGCCCAAATCCTCAGAGCCTTTAGAAGACCCCCAGCAGAGAAGGAGGTGGGGTAGGGGGGCGGCAGACAGAACACGGGTCCAGCAGCGGTCAGCCAGCTCCTAGCCACTGCCCCACCCACCTTTTCCAGATACTGACTTCACGGGACCCTGTCCCTGGAGCCCCCCAGGGCTCTCCCCTCCCAAGCTCACCTCCATTCCCTTGTCCCAGCCATAGCCTTGATCATCTCAGAATGATTCTTGGGTCCAGCTGCTGCAAGTGTTCATGGAGGCCAAAAGGGATGGTGGGCGTCCACATCCTGTGAGGGGGGCGTGGCACATGGAGGCCAGGTCAGAGGATGGGGGGTAGTCCAGAGTCCCCAACGCAAGCTGCCACCAAATTCCTCCTCCCACCCAGCTTAGTGTGGGGTCATGGGGACCCCAGAAGTCTAGTGACCCCCACTTTTTAAACTTGATCCTGCTTCAAGGAGATAGTGAAGGACAGGGAAGCCTGGCGTGCTGTACTCCCTGAGGTCCCAAAGAGTCGGACTCAACTGAGCAATGGAACCACAACAACTGTTGAGAACTTGCTGTGTGATTTCAGAAAGGTTAGTTAACCTCTCTGTGCCTTATTCTTCACATCTGCATAATGAGTCTTACAAGAGCCACCCTACTCCTCTTAGAAGATATGAGTGATTATATAGACAACACTGCTTTGAAAGATTATAAACTACAGTATTGGACAGTGGACATCATAGTGATGTGATAAGTCTGAATCATATGAAATTGACAGTTGTATAGGTCAACAGTGGAGGAGGGCATAGCAACCCACTCCAGTATTCTTGCCTGGAGAGTCCTCATGGACAGAGGAGCCTGGCAGGTTACAAAGAGTCACAAAGAGTCAGACACAACTGAGCGGCTAAGCACAGCACAGCACATAGGTCAACAGATAAAAGCGATTTCGTATTGTTCAGCTTACTATATTGAGTCTTTCCGTGTACCAGACACTGTCCTGAGTATCTTGACTAATTTAAATCCCACAAAACTGCTTGGGAGTAAATATTATTATCACTCCCATTTTACAGACGAAGAAACTGAGGCCAGGGAATTCCCTGGCCTTCCAATGGTTGGGACTCAGCACTCTCATTGTTGAGAGCCTGGGTTTGATTCCTGGTCAGAGAACTAAGATCCCCCAAGCTGAAGCCAAAAAAAAGAAAAGAGACTGAGGCCAGCGGGGTGACATGTCTGTTGCCCAAGGTCACACGCTGGAGAGGGGCAGAGTGGGATTTGAGCTCAGGTGAACCCCAGGCTGACTCCCCCTCCACCTCGGCCAAGACTTACGCCAGTGTCTTCACCTGAGGGCACTTTCTCAGGCCAGTGGCAAGCTGCTGGGCCCCAGCGGCTGTGAACTTGTTGTACTGGACGCTGGGGAGAGAAAGCCATTGTGGATCCTGGCCCTGGGGACCATCCAGCCCCAGACCAAGGCCAGCACCACACTCTCGACCTTCCCATGATGCCAGCAAGAGACCCCCAGTCCTCCTAAGCCCTGCCCCCACTGCCCAGGCTCCAACACTCACTCCAACACCCGGAGCGACACCATGTCCGGAAGCACGTGCGCCAGGCTCTCAGCTCCCGCGTCGCAGATACAGTTATTGTACAAGCTGTGGGAGACAGAGGTCAGGCCAGGGGCCGGGGGTGCTGGGGGGTCAGGGCCTAGCGTGAGACACACCAGCTGGGACTACTGCCCCATTCGATGGAGGGGAAAACTGAGTAACTTCTCCATGGTTACTCAGTGAGTCTGGGGAAGCAGCAGGACTGAGTGGAGGTAGCTTCCTGGCAGAGACATCTCAAGTTCAAATCCCAGCTCTGCAGCTTGCTGCCTGACTTTTGGCAAGTTACTCAGCGTCCCTGTGACTCAGTTTGTGCCTCCATAAAATGGGCATGTTAGAGTAATTGTGGGGAGGAGTAAGTAAGTTAGTGTTGGTAAAACACCCAGTACAGAGCCCGACACATGGAACGAACTACTTGCTAACTCTGGTTATTATATCTCCCGGTGGGGTTGTGAGATTATATCAGTCACTGTAGTGCGCCCAGCACTGGGGATATAGCAGGGAAGAGCGAAACCCGGAGTCACTGGGCAGGCTCAGTGACTATAGGGTACTCAGTCACCATCAGCAGTGTCAAACATAGTACGACGGGTGTCGCTGATGCCTCATTATAAAGAGTCCTTTTAACAAGCCAGGTGCAGCCGTGGTTCTAATTTCAAGGCCGTGACTTTGCCTTGACTCGGCCTCAGAGCAACACTGCAGGGCTGCATGTAAAAGTAGCAGGTCCACACTGCAGCAAAGGGGATTCAAGCTAAACTCCGGGGACCCCTATTGTCATGAGTTGGCTCGTACCAGGGCAGGAACCAGGGGGAAGTTTTGCAATCTCTTCCTGGATGGACCTTAGAACCCAGAGGGCCCTTCCTCCCCCCACAGGGAGAGGATTCTTCCCATATTTAACTGATGCCAAGATGTACGTGTTCACATTTGAAAATCACTGAGATCAGGATGTGTCTGATAATCAAAGGATGTCATCGTTTAGTTAACAGCGTTTTGTCCTCTTAATGATGTCTTACCAATGGGAGGCCTCTTAAAGTCCTTAAAATATGAGATTTCTTTTTTCATTTTTTGGCCGTGCCATGCAGCTTGCAAGATCTCAATTCCTAAGTCAGGGATTGAACCCGGGCCACAGCAGTGAAAGCCCAGAATCCTAACCACTGGGCCACCAGGGAACTCCCAATATGAGATTTCTTAAAGTGTCAGTCTGGTCACATATCACCCCACCGGCCCCACCTGCTTCTCCATTCACACCAGAAAACCCCCAGTCTCCCTCCTGACCCTATGAAGGTCTCCCTGTATGGTCTGGCCTCCTCTGACCTCTCCCACCTCATCTCCCACCCTCTGGCCCTTGTTCCCTATATCCAGCCACAGGGGCCCAACCCCTTCTGGCCCTGAAGGACCCAACTGCTTTCCCACCTCAGGCCCTTTGCATCTGCTATTCCCTCCTCCTGAAATGAATGCTTTTCCCTGACAGCATCCCACAGAAGGGCGAGGGCCACCTCCTCAGGAGACCTCCCTGGTGAATTCAATCCTCCCTACTGTCCTCTCCCTGGCCTTTGTTAGTTTCTTCCTTCCCAGCGTGAATCAGCGTTTTAAATGCTTTGTTTACTCATTTGCTTATTTATTATGCAAGGAGCTCAAAAGTAAGACCTGTGCTGGTTTTGTTCATAGCTGTATCTCTAGTTCCTAGCACAGGTTCTGGACCACGGTTGATATTAAAGAATCTTAGATGCCTCACAACTCTAGGCAGTGCCAACATAGACTATACAAGCTGCACAGCACACAATCTATGCAATGGCACTCAGGTACCCCGGCTGGAAGGCTAATGGACTGGAAGGACCATCAGTCCCGGGCACCACCAGGAACCAGGCTGTGAGTGAAAGTCGTTCAGTCGTGTCTGACTCTTCGCGACCCCATGGACTGTACAGTCCATGGAATTCTCCAGGCCAGAATACTGGAGTGAGTAGCCTTTCCCTTCTCCAGGGGATCTTCCCAACCCAGGGATCGAACCCAGGTCTCCCGCATTGCAGGCGGATTCTTTACCAGCGGAGCCACAAGGGAAGGCCAGGGGCCAGGCTGGAAGTAATCAAAAGCAAGAAGTGCTATTCCAAGCCTCACCAGAAGGTGGCAGTGTAGGCACGGACCAGTGTCTGAGCGACAAGAGCCAGCCAAGGCAGCCTGTGCACGGTCAGCCTTCTAGAAATTACTAACCCTGGACTCCAGAAAAGGCACAGTCCTGCCATCCTCTGGGGAAGTAGGACCAATATTTATTAAGCACCAGAGCCAGGCACTGCACCAAGTGTTTTCTGTAGGCCATAGAGATGGTACCCATTTTCCAGATGAGGAAACAGAGACTTGGGATGAGAAAATGACTTGCCCAGAATTTGCCCTTCCTCTGGGGGCTGCTAACCTGCTTGTCCAGGGTGGTGGCATCGCCCATCTCCAGCGGGGTGTGTTCATGTTGGGTTTTAGGTCGGTGCCCCCCACTCCCCACCCCCACCAAATTATGCAACACCAACCCAACAGAACAGCCTGTAGTGACTGCTTGCAGGGACCTCGCAGCCGGTAACCAAGGGGGCTCTCTGCCCACAAGCTCAGCACCTGACAGATGGGGACCCCACTCACCTCAGCCTGAGGAGGGACGCAGCCAGCGCGGGCAGAGCCTCGGCCAGCTTGCAGGCACCCACGTCAGTGATGTTGTTCTGCGACAAGCTGCAGGGGTACAACAAGGGGGAGGGCTCAGGGCCTAAACCTGAATGCCACTACCCACCAGCGCTCATGCCTCAGCCTCAGGCAGAGCTGGGGACCTCCGCTTCCTCACAGGGCGGCCCAGGACAGCAAATGCAAGACAGTCCGCCTGGATGAGAGTTGTGGGCGCGGAACTGTGTGAAGGGCACTATGGGTAAACTGGAACAGTAAAAGGATGTGGTCACATCCTGAGGCTGAGTGGGATAATGGGGTGAGGATGCAGGTGAGAGAGAGACTGCACTCCTCCCACACCTGTTTTATGAGTTTATAGCATCCTTTCTTTTCCCTCTGGACCACTTTTCAGGACTGTTATTACACGAGGGTTCACATTATTTGTTTGAGCTCCTCGAGGTGAGGGGTCGGATCTGTTTTGTTCATTACTGTAAACATGTGCCTAGAGCTGTGCAAAGTACATAGGAGGTGCTCGGGAAATACTTAGGTGGGGAAGGAAAGGTAGGAGATGGAGATGGAGGGAGGAATCAGGGAAGGAAAGAAGGAAGGAAAGAAGACGGGCGTGAAATCTAGCTTACTCACATTATTTCCTTAAACACTCTAAATTACTTAAGAAGTCTCAGTGTCCCTCCATCAAGGAAATCCCAATTGGTTCTGGTGAATTCTGTGGCTTCCCTGATCACGGTTGTGCATGAATTTTAACAATCCCGCTAGGTTCAGTAAAAAAATCATGCTGACCCTCCTGCCTCATATCCATCTCCCACTCCCTCAAACCCAGAACAGTTGTTTTAAAATCAAAGTTCACTATCTTGCTAATAATGTTTTACAGATAAATCCTAACCTAGCTCTCCTGTCTCACCCTCTGTCTAACTTTCTCTCGTGAGACATTGCTTACATTCATTACTGCACACTTCACAATTACGGATGCTTGTTTGTTGGTTTATTGTGTCCCCTCCCTAGAAGATCTCTGAGGTCAGGGACTTTGCTTTGCTTAAAGCTGGGTCTCCGGGGACTTGAATTGTTTCTGCACAAAATCGGTGCTTCTTACATATTTGTTGATTAATTAGTAGAATGGCTGATTGAAGAAATGACTGACTGAATGAATGGATGGGTTGATGACTAAACAGATTCATGATTGAATGGATGAGGGGATGAAAGAATTAAAAGGCGGGACTTTGGGGACAAATGCAGCAGGAAGGGCAAGACCAGCCCACTCACTTGAGTGTCTCCAGGGCCTTCAGCTGAGGGAAGGTGGCCGAGAGCTGAGCAACACCCTCATCCCCGATCTTGTTCTCGCTCAGTGAGTCCAGGCTGCAGGTAGAATCAGATGGGGGGCATCAGCCAGCACCCCAGAGGCCACCTGACTCTCCCCCACCCTCCAACCCAGCAGGAGCCTCCTCCAATCCCCCCACCCCTGGACACACCATGGCCAGATGCAGCTGAGCTCCAAGACTATGAGAGCAAGTCTTCATCACCTGGGAGCACCAGGTGGCCAATCAGGGGACAAGGTTCTGACTCCCCATGGACCTGAATCTCTGTTTTCCTTTCTGGGAGCCCCATGAGCTGGGGCAAGTTCCCCAACCTCTCGAGACCTGAACTGTACAACTGGGATCACGTTCCTCACCCCTACATCTCCCGTGAGGTTGCTGGGAGCAGCACAAGAGGGGAAAAGAGCCTCAAAGTTTGCAAAAGGATTCAACTTCTTTTTATTATTTCCATCTCTTGTCCCTTCCCTGCAGTGGGGGCATCCGGTCACTCACACAAGCCACCCTAAGGAAGCAGGGAGAAAGGGACAAACAGGGCCAGGGTTTGGAGAAATTCCGGGGTTTATACTTACTCCAGATGCTGAAGGGAAGTAAAGGCCTCGAGGATCTTCACCAGTTTAGGAAAAACCTGTGGGCCCAAGACGGGGCCCAGCCTACGAGGCAAAGGGCAGAGTCAAGACCTTGAAACAGCCATGGCCCTACTATTCGACCCCACAGAAGGCAGGCCCACCTGAGGCCTTACCTCCTCCCTGCCCCACCTGGTGGGACCCCAATCCTTTCTACTTCAGGCAGATTTCACAAAACCCACTCAAGAGGCCCACTGGGCTCCCAGCTGGGGGCTCCCCATCCTCTATCTCTGCGTGGGGGGCCAGGTCTCACACCCATCAAATCCAGTGCACCCTTCTCCCACCCTGGCCTGGGGAAATGGTTCCCAAATGCTGGCCTGAGGACCCACCTCCAGCCCTGAGAAAGACGACTTACATATTTTCCATTGCTATTTCATAACAAATAGAATCATTTCTTGAGCACTTTTTATATGCCACGAATATGCTGGGTTCATCACTCAGATCTCACTTAATCTTCACAATGACTCTGAACTAGAAGCCCTTCTTAGCCCCATTTTACAGATGGGGAAACCAAGGCACAGAGAGGTTAACTAACTCATGTAAGGTCACACAGCCTGGATGGACATCTAGAACAGAGTTCAAGGGAATGAGAAAAATAAAGACAACAAAGGGCTCTCTCTCTTTTTTTTAATATGGTTAAATTACTCAAGGTAAAGAACTGTCTTTTATGCTGAAATTATATCCTTTGAACTTTTTTGACATTATAATGTTTCATTTTTGATAAAATTATGGTGCCATCGGTGGTTATTTCACTTGTTTGAATGAATATACCTGATATAAATTAAAAGATGGTAACTGCCCAGAGTCACTGAAATTCACTTTGAAATATTCTCCATCTTTGAAATCCCAAAGTTTGGGAATCACCAGCCTTAATGAAAGTTAACGAGATGGGGATCAGAAATCTGATTTGAATCTGAGCTGGCTTCCCTGGTGGCTCAGATGGTAAATAATCTGCCTGCAATGCAGGAGATCCCTGGGTCAGGAAGATCCTCGGGAGAAGGAAATGGCAACCCACTCCAGTATTCTTGCCTGGAGAATTCCATGGACAGAGGAGCCTGGTGGGCTACAATCCCTGGGGTCGCAAAGAGTTGGACGCGACTGAACGACTAACAGTTTCACTTGTCACTTCTCCATCAGTTAGCTTCTCTGGGACCTTTTGGACAAATCCCTTCACCTCTGAGCCTCAGTCTTCTCAAATTTAGTCCCAGTCTTAGAAGGTTTTTGAAAAGATTAAGGAATTCATTTATCAAATATTGATTGCTTGCCTATCGGGTGCCAGGCCCATCAAACCTGTCAACACAGATCGCCGTGAACAAAACAGACAAAAGTCAAAGCCTTTGTGGAGCTAACATACCAAGGGGCAAGATGGATAATCAGAGAAACTGGTAAACTGTCTGGTACAAGATATTATAAGTTATACAGAGAAAAGTCCAGTGCGAGCAGGGCAGAATTGTACTTTCAAATATGGGAGTCAGAAAAGGCCTCTTTTAGGGATTTCGTGGTGGTCCAGTGGTTAACACCGCACCTTGCAGTCAGTGAAGGGGATACAGGTTCAGTCCCTGGTGGGGGATCTAAGATCCCACAAGCCACAGAGAAACGAAGCCTGCATGGCGAGCTAGAGAGCTCATACACCGCAAGGAAAAATTGCGTGTGACACAACAAAGATCCTTCAGGCTGCAACTGAGATCTGAGGAAGCCAAATAAAATAAATAAATGAAATTTTTTAAAGTTTTTCTTTAGAAAGAAAAGATCTCTCTTGCTGAAAACCAGAAGAAAGTGTGGGCATGGGCCATGCAGACGCCTGGGGGAAAAGAGTCCTGGGCAGAAGGCACAGCCAGTGCAAAGGCCCAGGGGTTGGACCAGGCCTAGTGAGGTTGAAAACCATCAAGAGGATGCACGTGGCTGCAGAGTGCAGGAGGCAAGGCTGAAGAGGTAAAGGGGGCCTGAATCGGGAGAATCGTCCACCAGCACAGCCCCTGCTGGGTTCCGAGTGGCTGAGCAGCCTCATCTATAGGCAGGTGAGATGGACAGGGCACTGGTAGCTGCCAGTCACATGCCCAAAATAGTCTCTTCCTTTCTTATTTCCTCAGAACTTCTCGGGGCTTCTGGCCTACAGGTGGCTAGCCTCCGGGTTTTGGACTGTGTTTCTACCCCATGGCTACTGCTCCCCAGAGCACAGTTCCGACCTCAAGCTAGGGGCTTTTGAAGCTGAAAATAATTCAAAGCCAGAATGGGTCCTTGGTACTTGTTTTCATGTGTTTCCTCTTTTCAGCAACACTTTTTTTTTTTTTACCTCTGCACAAATTTGGCATCTTGTCTCTCTCTGTTCAAAAGAAGAAATGCTTGGCTTTTTCTGGAGGGCCAGGGGAGCAATGATCAGGAGGAGCAGGCAGCTTGTGGGTGCCCCGTCGAGGACTCTGGGCAAGTTACTTAATATCACTAGGCCTCAGTTTCCTCATCTGTAAAATGGGGGCAATAATGACTATCTCCCAGCACTTAAAATTAATGAGATTACATACAAAAGGCACTGAGTACACTGTAGGTGCTTAATAATTCCTTCCCAATCGGCAGATGATTTAAAATCCCTAACAAGGTCCAACTACAAATTTAGCTTTTTCCTGCATTGGAGCAAGAGCCAGCCAGGCTGATCTAACATTTGTGACTTTGGACAAACAATTTACACCCTCTAGGCCTCAGTGTTTGCTTCTGTGCAATGGGGAGATAATAACAATTTCTCCACCCAGCATGGTTCATTCCTATTCCTTTGCCTAGTTTCAGTGCTTCAATCACCTCCTCCAGGAAGCCCCCTAAGTCTGCATTCTCATAGCCCTTGAGTTTCCAGCCACTAATCACAGCAGCAGGTGCTAATTTTACACCGGACAGCAAGCTGGTTGAGAACAGTAGCCTCAGCCATAGGAGTAGATCTGTTGAATGAGTGGATGCAAATGAGCATCTTCACCAGCAAATGGGCCAGTTAGCTTCACCCGTGAGACCCTCCAGGACTATCGTGTACCAGCCATGCCCCAGCTGCTGAAAGACTGGTTTCCACAGTGGTGGAGGCGGGGGGGGGGGGGGCGGGGGGGGACGAGAGGATAATAATTCCGAGGGCCAATCTGCATTCTGGTGGCACCTGCCTAGCTAATGCTGGAGGAGAAACCTCGTGGGAACCCGAGATGATCCACCCCTTGGCTTACGCAAACTCCAGCTTCTTTAAGTCTCGGACAGCAGGGAGCTCCCCAGCTGCTTCTTCAGAGGAGCTTCTTGTCCTGGAGAGAATGGGCAACGTTAGTGGAGAGCTGGCACCGTACTGTCACTGAGCCCCTTCTTCTGTGTCCTAGTGTCCCAGTGCCCAGAATTCCCTGGAAGGACAGCCTTCCTTGGGCTTCTATTGTCCCCTTGTTAAAAAGAAAAGAACCTCCGAAAAGGATATTGTTAAGGCATCACTGCGTGTTTCACAGAAAAGAGCCTTAGAGGAGGCATTGCCCACACCTGTCCCAGACAGAGCACAGTAGGTGCTCAAACAATGCATGATGCAGGGATGAGGGAAAGACAGCTGTCCTGCGGTCACGTCTCCTCTACTATCTCAGCCTTAGACCTCTGCCATCTATCAAACAGGGATACTGGCCCTGGCTGCCTGGAAAGGTGGCTCTGGTGTCACTTGTGTGACTGGATGAACACTTAGCAGGAAGAGAATATCCCCTTGGCGGTATTTATTTATTTTTTTAAATTTGGTTACACCTCACAGCATGTGGGGCCTTAGTTCCCTGGCCAGGGATCAAACCCACGCCCCCCGCATTGGAAGGCAGAGTCTTAACCATGGAACCGCCGAGGAAGTCCCTGAGAGTGTGTCCTTAGATTTAGCTGGGAAAGAAGTGGGTCTATGATATGGCCAGTTCTGAAGTGGACACAGTGATAGATCCTGGGTTTTCTGCCTGGGTGGCGACCACAGGGAGAGATTCTGGATGGTCATTGCCCAGGGATGGAGAGGGGCATGGGAGGTTCCCCTAAAAGAGGAGGCACTGGAAATGCTCATGAGGAACTTAATACTAAGTCCTGTGCGGCCTGGACCACCTCACCTCTGGATCTGCACGAGGTTGCCGAGGTCTTCCACATCCTTCATGGACTTAGCCTTGAAAGGCTCAATGGTGAACTTCTCCTCCACCGCCCGGAGTAGCTTGGCCTCCCCACGCTGCTGCAGGGACTCCCACAGCTCCACAGTGTCACTCAACGCAGCCCTGTGAAGAAAGGGCCTCAGACCCAGGCTCGGTGACCGGGCTAGACCATAATGGGGGAGGGGGAGCAGCTCCATGAAGGAACCTCCCACCTGTTCAGATACTTTCCTTCCTCAACACAACCCCTACTTCCTCTAGAAAGTCTTGCATGACCACTCAAGCCCTTATCAGTTCTTCTGTTTACTCAACTTTCCCAATGGTCTTACTTCCCTTTTTGGCTCTGATTATCAGGAAGCTCAATGGAAAATTCTCAGTTGAATGACAATGTTGTAGACCTTACAACATGCTTAGGCGGAAGGTGGAAGAGATTGTCTGGTGATTAAATGATCAAAGGATCACTGAAGGATTTAGATTCCTTAATTTAAGGAATTTTTACTTCATCCTGAGGGAGGTAGGGTGCCTCTGAAAGATTGGAAACAAGGATGGAATATGATCAGATGCACTTTTTAGAGAGACTGTGCTGATGGTGGAATATAACGTGTAGTGGAACAGGAGAATGGAGGCAGGGAGGTTGAGGGAAGCTATGGCCTTAATCCCACCATGACAGAATGGTGGCTTAATGGGGTTTCCATCTCCAAGGGATGGAGAGAAGAAAATGAATTCAAACCCAGATCAGTCTTAGATTCTAGACGTGGCCCAGTGCCTGGCTTAAGGCCAGTCTTCACATTCTGGTTGAAAGAATGATGCTGTCCTTCCCTGGCTGCGTGACCTCGGGCAAGCTACTGTCCCTCTCTGAGCTTAGGCTTCCTCATCTTAAAAAATGGGATGGAATCACTTATGCCCTCATCTGGCTGCCATTCACTCTACATGAGACTCTCCCATGGAGTCAGACTGGGCACAGCACCAAGACGCACTGCAGGCGCCCGAGGCTAAGGAGCCCCCTCTCCTGTCCCCGGCCCCCACCTGAAACAGGTGACACAGCGGAGTCCCACGAGGCTCCCCAGTCCAGAGGGGTCAACACCAGTGCTGCGGAGATCCAGGGAGAAGTCTCGGCCTGCCGCCTCCAGGGCGCTGCCCAGCATGTGGGTGTCGGGAGGTGTGAGCCGTGTGCCCAGGAAGGAGAGGCTGGCCGGGAGCCCCTGCAGCACGTGCTGCCAAAGCCCAGGGTCCAGTGCCTCGTGGGCACAGTGCAGCAGCTCCAGCAGCCGCCCTGCCTGCAGCGTCCCGGGCTGCAGCCGCTTCAGGTACCTCATGAGCACCTTCTGCTTCCTGTCCACCGACGCGGAGGCCACCGGCCCCGCCAGGGCCTCCAGGCAGCAAGTGCGAGGCTGGAAGACCAGTCCGACCAAGAAGCGCGGCACGCCCTCCAGCCAGTTGTCATAGGGCCGCTTCTTCCTCCGGGTCAAGGCCAGATACTGCGGCAGCTCCTTGTCCTTGATTTCACTGCTCAGAGCCAGCCACACGGCCCCCAGGAAGCACTGCAGGAGGAAGCTGGAGAAGGCCAGCTCCGTCTCCGGGGCCCCTGGGGTGGGCCGCAACCAGCCTTGGGCCACGGCCCAGGCCCTCGCCTCTGCCGACGGGAAGCAGCCCTCCTTCAGGCCGCTCTGGTGAGCGCGGCCCAGCTCCCAGGCCAGCCTGGCCAGTCCTGCCAGGGCCCCCGGGGGGCCGTCGCGGGCCGCTGGGCCTAGCAGGCCCACGTAGAGGCCCGTGAGCGTGGAGGGCAGCTGGGCCTCATCGCCCCGCTGCAGGAGGGCCTCCGCGAGCTGGCACACGGCCCGGCACACGGTGGGGCTGTGGCTGTGACTCAGGAGGAATGGCCGGGCCCGCAGGAGCGCCAGGGCCCTCTCTTGGTGCTCGGCGGTCCCTTCCGACTCAAAGTAATGGCTCACGTAGGTCTCAGCCTGCTGGGCCGAGAAGCCAGCCACCTCGAACAGGGCATCGGCCTTGCTCAGGCTCTGGGCCAGGCGGCCCCGGGGCCGGGCCGTGAGCAGCAGGGTGCAGCCCCGCAGCAGCTTGCGCTGGAGGAGCCTGGCCAGCACCCCCCGGAGGGAGCGGGGCTCTGCCAACCCGGGGCTCCCCGTGCTGTGCAGGGAGCCGTCGTGGGCTTCCAGCTCCTCAAAGCCGTCCAGGATGAGCAGGACGCGGTTGGGCCTCCTCGTGATGTAACTGAGGACCTCATCGTCCACCGGCAGTGGCTGCGGGCCCAGGGAACACAGCAGATCCTGCAGGCGGTAGGAGGCCCCCAGACGGTCCAAACAGTGGCAGGGGACACAGAAGACAAAGTCGTACTCCGGCAGCTGGCCGCGGGCCCAGGTCCGGCTCACGGCCCGGGCCCAGTGACTCTTCCCATGTCCCGCTTTGCCCAGCACAGCAATCACCCGCGTCTCACGCGGCTGCCGGCGGTCACTCGCGGCCAGCAGCACCTCAGCCAGATCCCCTTGGGCCGGCTGCCGCTCTGCCCAGTCCAGGGTGGCCAGCTCTCTCTCCTGGCTCTTCCCGCTGCTCTTCTCCAGTCTCACCCTCACCAGGTCCATCTCCACCAGGGTGCCTTCCAGGCCGGCGGGCTGGGCCTGGTACATGTCCCGTAGCGACTGGTAGAACTGCTCCACGCTCTCTGCACAGGTCAAAGCATGTGTGGGTTAGGGAGGGGAGGATGCTCGCGGCAGGACTGGCCACTGTGAGGCCAGCCCGGCCCCCGTCACGAGCTTCTTCATCCATTCACCTCAGCCTTCCCTGAGCGCTTTCTTGATGAGCGGCCTCACTCCGTTACCCAGACACTCATTCATTACACCCTCATCTCACTTGATTATCTATTCACTTGCTAGCCTTCATTGTTTTTTAACTTTTTATTTTATATTGGGGTATAGCCAATCAACAATATTGCAATAGTTTCAGGCACCCAGCAAAGCAACTCAGCCAGACATGTACATGGATCCATTCTCCCCCAGACTCCCCTCCTATTGAGGTTGTCACATAACATTGAGCAAGACCCTGTGCTAGACAGCAGGACCTTGTTGCTAACATTCATTTGCTCACCATAGGGAGGCCATGGGCCGTTAAGAGCTGAGAAAGGAGAATCCATGAGTCTGCTTCAACTTTTCACTATTCTCTTGAGCATGTGAGGTGCCCTACTGTGCTTCAGTTGTCCTCACCTGTAAAACGCGGATCATGCTGGGGTTGTTGCCAACTTGACTACATCTCATGTGCCTGGAAGTGTATCTGGGACGGAGCCAGACTCAGCCTTCTGGCCGTTCTCTGAGTCGCCCTTTCATTTCTACCCTCTCACGCCCATCACCCACTCTTGCCTTCATCCACTCTCTCAGTCACCCACCCTTCCCTCCTTCATTCTCCCAGCTTTGCAAACAAGAAAATGTTGACACATAGCATGGGATTACGGGGGACAGGTCTTCAGTAAACATTTCTCTAAGTGTAGGTGTAACGGGTGGAATGAATTATGGGATGATGGTGGGACCAAATGAGCACGTGAATGAATGAATGAATGAATGAGCCAACAAGTAAGGGACCCTGCCACCACTCACCAGGCCACTTGGGAAGTTTGCTGGAGGCTCTGCCAGCTGCTGGGCATTTGGTGGGGGACATCTCATCCTCTAGAGAGGAAGAAGCTGATGTTAGAGTTAGGGTGATGGGCACCCTGGGGACCTCCCTCCCTCTGGGTCATCAGTCCCTTGAGTATGCCAAGGGCAGAGCTGACATGGGCTGAGTGTCCCCAGGTGGTGACCTGAGGCTGTGTCCTACTCAAAGATGTCTTTCTTTGGCCAGCTGTACTTTTAAAATTTTGAACTGTTTTAGAAATCACAATATGTTATGCTAAAATCAAGATCTCCATGTTCTGCTGGCAATTCAGATCAGCTGCACTGAGCCTGTTTTCCTGCCATGTAACAAGCTGCTAAAATTTGACATGGATTCTCCTCTTGTTCCCCTCGCCCACCCTCCCATGCACCCACCTCCCAGGATCCTGTTTTGCACAAACACAACTTGCCAGTCCCTGCAAGCAGCTCTGTGGGTGGATCTCGTTGTCTGAAGCAATTCCTTCCCCCAGAACCTTTAGTTCTGTTTCCGGTAACTCTCAGAGGTCAAGCTGATTCCTACCTGTCAGGTTTGCACGGGAGGTCAGGGCTGGTTCGGGCATGCTGGGAAGGTCAGCGGCAGACGGGGCAAAGGGGCTGGCAGAGCCAGGCCGGTCTGGGGACTTGGGAAGGCTCTGGACAGCAGGGCCACTGGACGGGGTTGTTTTGCTGGCTGGGGGCATCTCACCTATAGGAGATGTGAAAGGAGTATGGAATCAGCTAGGAGCCCACTTGGGTCACCCCTTCCCCAAATAAGGCTGTGGATCTGGGGGTCTGGGGAAAGGGGATGGAAACTTCCCAAGGAAGTCATTTCAGGATGGAGTTGAGGAAAGAGTTCTGGAGTTACAGCTAGCTCCTGGAGCCTTGGTTTTCCCATCTGTGAAATGGAAACAATCATCTCATAGGGAGCTTAAGGGCAAATGCTACTAGGCACTTTCCCCACTATGTGGTCAGAGCTTGTTTTCCTAGATATCTCTTGCTCCTGGAGCACCAGTTCATTATACAAAAACTGGCAAGCAACTTTCAAAGGAAGTTCTTGAATCGAATGGAAGCATCTCCTAGGTGCATTCTCTCTCCCTGAGAGCCCAACGCATCCCTTCCCTTGGACAATCTACAGCCCTTCAGTGGGGCAGGTCAGCAGGGACCATTTTGCTGACCTGGAAACAAGGCAGTTCAGAGAAAGCTGTACAAGCATGCATATCAAACTGTTCACAACAGTATACTAAAAGAGTGAGGGCGAGACTCAGGAAATCTTGTAAGTATCTCCTATTGTTGTTTGGCTTGTTAATTAGCATGCAATGATGTCATGATTTTAAAATATAATAATTTTTTTTTTTTTAAAAAGAAGGCTTAGTGGGGGAAAGTGACCCAAAAAAGGCCACTTAGCCATTTGGTGCGTGGTGGGTCCACGCAGACCATGTTGGGGAGCTCTGCTCCTCTGCTTTGATTTTTGGGAAATGGGGACAGAGAAGGGTGTTCTGGAGAAGGAAGATCATGAGAAGGTGCTAGGCTACACCTGTCAAATACCTGGGTGGGAGTTGGGTGGGGCATGGGATACAGGAGCAGTCAGGTCACAGGCAGAGAAGGTGGGGAGCCCAGGTTCACCCACTCACCTCGGTAGATGAGTATACTGGAGACCCCTGTCCCAGTCCCTGAAATCGGCCAGAGCCCCTGGGGCAGAGTGGAGAGAGTGGGGATGATCTGAATGGGTCCAGCGGGAAGACTCAGGCAGCTCAACAAGGAACTGGACGAGGGCGCTGCAAGAGACAGAGATGGTGATGTGGGATTCTCCATTAAAGTCTTTAAAAATATATATATATTTCAGTTATCTAGAAAAATTATTATTATTATTATTATTTTTGGCAGCACCGCACACAGCATGTGGGATCTTAGTTCCCAGATCCCTGGTCCAGGGATCAGCCCCGCACCCCTGCATTGGAAGCGCAATCTTAACCACTGGACCATCAGGGAAGTCCCTTCATTAACATCTGAGTTAATATCTAGTGGGAAAAAAAGTGAAAGTGTTAGTCACTCAGTCATGACTCTTTGTGACCCCATGGACTGTAGCCCGCCAGGCTCCTCTGTCCATGGAATTCTCCAAGCAAGAATCCTGGAGTGGGTTGCCATTCCCTCCCTGGCGAACCCGGGTCTCCTGCATTGCAGGCAGATTCTTTACCATCTGAGTCACCAGGGAAGCCCCAGTGAATATCTGACTCCCTTCTAAAGGGCTTGGGTCTAGCAGAAAGCCACAGCTGTGTCAGCCTGCCCTTGGTGGTGTTGCTGGCACCCAGCAGAGTAGCTGTCACAGAGAGGGTGCTCAGCTGATAACTGATGAAAGCACAGGGCTGGTGGGTGAATTCCCTAATTGGAGGGGATTCCCTGCTGTATCTCCCAGGGATGCATTTCCTCCCAGGCGTATTGTCCGGCACAGACTGAGTGGATGGGGACCCAAGGACCGGATTGGCTGGGACAGGAGTGGAGGACACTGGCATGGGGAGGAATTCCATCCCTGCTGCCAGAGCCACTCCTGGGGCACCTCCAGGGAGCAGGGAAGCCCACCCTCTTGGAGCCCCTAACATACCCGGGTCCTTCAGCCAGGTCTGGCTGGATGCTGGCTCCGTGTTGAACAGAGCAGAAGGCGGCGGGCAGGGCTGAGCCAAGGAGTCACTCACTGGCCCCACCAGGAAAGTGCCAGTCACCATGGGCATGGTGAGGGGCTCAGCTGTGAGGAAGGGGGCATGTTAGAGGCTGAGTAAGATCTGGGTGGGGGGTGTCTGGAGGGGCCTTCTTGGGGGTGGAGGAGGGCAGGGTGGATCTCTCAGCTAGCAGTGGAAGGAAACACCTGTTCTCAGGCTTGGGTGAAGCTGGTTTCATTTCAGCAACTGCTCTGTGCTAGACAGTCCCCAGCCCCAGCCTCCTCTTTATGGCTGGGTCCTGAGCGCTTCCTACCATGGAAACCTAGGGGCGAGCAGACCTGTTAGCCCAGGCCCCTGTCACCCTCTACAGCCAGTCACTGAGCCCCCAGGGACCCTAAGAGATCCCAACACTGCCTATCAGTCTGAGCCAGACATTTATCTCCTCTGTTTAATTGCGAGTCCTTGGAGGGTGGACACTTGCCTCCCCCCATCAGACTGGGAGCTCCGCGAAGACAGAGACTATTTCTCTATCATCTTAGTGGGCAGGATCCCTGACTTCTCCATCACATTAGAGTTTGCTAAGGGCAGGGACCAGGCTTCCTCCGTCAGATTAGGAGGCTTTCATTCCTCAATCTGTTCCCCACAGAGAGGCTGGTCTCCCCAGCTTTGCAAAAACAACCAAGTGAGAGGGGAGGAGAAGAGAGGGGAGGGGAGGGGAAGGGAGGGGAGGGGAGGAAGCATCTGGTGGGGGGGGTGGTGAGCGTGGAGGAAGAGGCTCACTGAGGCATGGGGCCTGTAAGGAGGGCGGGAGGACACTGCGTCCGATCCGAAGTGACTATACTCTGCAAGGAGACATGTGACCTGCAGGCGCAGTGGAACTAGGTGGTGGGGGTGGGGGGGTGGGGGGGGTCTCAGCTCTGACTCAGAGGAGGGAGGCATCACTGGAGGGGCTTCGTAGGAGGAGCGGAACCTCCCAGCAGTCCTTGAACTTCAGAGCAATGGGCCATGGAATCATGATCTTGGTTTGAATCCCAGCCCCGCCTCTCAGTTGCTATGTGATCTCAGACACGCGGCTTCGCTTCTCTGAACCCCGACTTTCAAATGCCAGTTTCCGTGTGAACCTGAAGGGGCCCCTGTTTTCCTGCCCACCTGCCCTGCTCACCTAGCTTCCGGTGCTTCCGATCCGCAGGCAGCTCCTCCGGGAAGGCTGCAGAGAGAACAGCACCATCATCAGCCCCAGGGTCGGGGTGTTCTAAGCCCGGAGGGGCTCGTGGGCCTCAGCAGGCCTTGCCTTAAGTGGCTGGGAAGTCGTCTTGGGGTCCCTTTCCCTCCCATGCCCCCAACCATTTCTGCCCCTACTCATCCGCTTGAGCCGGAACCCCATCTTGAGGCACCCGGGGCAATGAAGCACAGGGAGAGGCAGAACCACAGCGGAGGTTTGTTTTGTTTTGTTTTTAAACTTTTTTGGCAGCACTGCAAGGCTTGCGGGATCTTAGTTCCCTGAGCAGGGATCGAACCCTCGCCTCCTGCAGTGGAATCACGGAGTCTTAACCACTCAAGTGCCAGGGAATTCCTAAGAGGAGTTTGACTTAAAAAAATAACAACAATAATGATAAAAAACAACCTGCCTTTGGAGCCTTCCTAGCTGTGTGTATCTGCCTCATAGCATCTCTGAGCCTTTGACTTCTCATCTCTAAAATGGGGGCAGTGATTCCCACTTTGCAGGAGTACATTGGAAATCACTGATTTTCATTCCCCTGGTGAAATACCCTAAAAATAATGAGGACACTGAAGGATGTATGGGATGGTACTGGTGTCCGCAATTTACCTTGAAATGCTCCAAAAGTAACATGGATGGACGGGTGGATGAATAGAGGGACGGCTAGAAACATGTCAAACCCGATATAGCCAAACACCGATGGTAGAATGTAAGTGGTGGGTATACGGTTGCTTGTAGTCCAACTCTTTCACTTTTACTGTATGTTGAAGTTTTCCATAATGAAATATTAGGGGAAATGTTTATGAAATGAAAAGAAAGGAATAAGGATGGAAGGAGGTAAGAAGAGAGAAAGAGGAAGGAAGCGAGAAAGGATGAGAGGGAGCGAGGAAGGAAAAGAAAGAAGAAAGGAAGGAAGGGAAATTCCCTGAAGGCAGGACCATGTGCTTTCCATCAGTGCTACAGACATAACCTCTCAGACACATTACATGAAGAAAGCCAGGTACAGAAGAGTGTAGGTGGTCATTTGCATGAAAAAAAATTTTTTAAGAGGTGACTTTTTGACAAATAGAATATTTCTTGCTTTTTTTTTTTAATCTTTGGGCCACATTGCACAGCACGTGGGATCTGAGTGGCCTGACCAGGGATTGAACCCCTGCCCCCACACTGGCAGTGTGGCGTCTTAACCACTGGGCCATCAGGAAAGTGCCTGAACAGAATATTTCTAACAAGACCAAAAGGGAACTGGCAACATAGGTTGTCTTCAGAGAGGGAGAATGAGGGACTGGAGCAATAGGGTGGGAGGGAGATTTTTTTCCCCACTGAATATTCTTTGCACATTTTGAATTTGTATGTCATGCACCCACTTACCTGTTCAAATTCAGTAAATAGGTTTAGGGCTTATACCTGGTCTGGCAATAGTAAGTACTTGATCAACTGTTATGCCCATTTTATGGAAATTTTCACTCAATGGATAGTTATTGAGGTGCTCCTGCATGCCAGCCACATGCCAGGTGCTGGGGATGTAGGGATAAGTAAGAAAGACAAGGTCCTCATGGTGGGGGAACTAAGCAAAGGCAATAAATAAAATAAATCCAGATTGTGACAAGTGCTACAGAGACAGAGAGACACAAACAAGGTGAAAAGAGGTGAGGTAAGTTATATGGAAAGTGTAGTCAAGGAAGGCTTTCAGGAGGAGGTGACATGTTGGCCAAGACCTGAGAGATTCCCAAGCCCACCATGGGAAGAAGTAGGGGGTTATATCTCAGAGAGAGAGAACAGCAAGTGCAAAGGCCCCGGGGCTGGAAGGATGCATGGGTTACAGGAATAGAAAGGAGGCAGAGTGACTGGCACATAGGGACTCACAGTGAGTTTGGAGAGATGGGAAGGGAAGCACCAGATCATACAGGCTTTGTGGTATGCATTTTGTAGGCATTGGAGGGTCAGCGTGCATGTGTGTCAGTCGCTTCAGTCATGTTCGACTCTTTGCAAACCCATGAACTGTAGCCTGCCAGGCTTCTCAGTCCATGGGATTCTCCAAGCAAGCATTACTGGAGTGGGTTGCCATTTCCTCCTCCAGGGGATCTCCCCGATCCAGGGATTCAGCCAAAGGAGTCTCTGGCACGGTAGGCGGATTCTTTACCGCTGAGCCACTGGGGAAACCCAGAAGGTCAGCAGGGCAGCAATACGATCTGATTTGTATTTAAAAGCCCAGGTTGGCTGCCAGACAGGGCAGATTAAAGAGGCAGGGAGACTGAGTAGGAGGCTCAGAGAGATGCAGGTACTTGCCCAAGTTCACACAGACTGTAAATAACAGATCCAGGATTCAAACCCAGATCTTGCTGGGGAAAAACTGTTCTTGAAGAGCTCTCCCTTAAACAGGAGGTGACAACTAAGGATGAAAGAGAAGCCAGAGCCCAGAGGTCTGTTTGGACCCGAAAACAGCCAGGGGCAGAGACTCAGCAGGAGAGGGGCCATTTGATCCTGGGCAATCAGCTTCCTCCCTGCGTCACTAGGGAGCAGTGGTGAGGGGAGAGGTGGGAGGACTCCCAAGCCCAGGCCAAGCAGACAGGACTCAACGAGGGAAGCAACTGGGAGCCATCACAGGTTTTAGAGCCAAGGCAGGGCCAGCAGTCAAGCAAGCCTGGGTCAGATCAGGGAGTGGGGGTGGCGGGGAAGGTGTTGGGGAGGGACGGGGCGGGGGCTCACTCACGTCTTTTCTGACTTTTCTGCCCTGCTTCCTCCGGCACCTCCACACTCTCGCTGATCATTTCTTCCAATCCTATGTGCTCGACTTTGGGGGAAAACCAAAGACACCAACACATAGTCAGTGGATACCCAAGGTGAGGCCCCACTGACACTCAGTTGGGAGGGAATGTGATCACTCATTGAGGGATGGTCCTCGGGTATTACAGTGCTCCCCCAGGAACAAGGAAGGAAATGCAGGCTGAGCCAAGAACTGCCCCCCGCCGCTTCCCGCCAAGGGACAGTTAGGGAGTTTGAGATCACATGTACACACTGCTATATTTAAAATGGATAACCAACAAGAACCTACTGTATAGCATACGGAAATTTGCTCAATGTTATGTGTCAGCTTGGATGGGGAGAGGCTTTGGGAGAGAATGGATGTATGGCTGAGTCCCTTCACTGTCCACCTGAAACTATCACAACATTGTTAATCAGCTGTACTCTAATATAAAAAGTGAAAGTGAAAGTCGCTCAGTCGCATCCGACTCTTTGCAACCCCATGGACTGTAGCCCACCAGGCTCTTCTGTCCAAGGAATTCTCCAGGCAAGAATACTGGAGTGGGTAGCCATTCCCTTCTCTGGGGGATCTTCCCAACCCAGGGATCAAACCTAGGTCTCCTGCATTGCAGGCAGATTCTTTACTGCCTGAGCCAGCAGGGAAACTAATATAAAATAAAAAGTTAAAAAGAAAACAAGAACTGGTCAACTTACTAAAAATGTCTTTGCTCAGGCCCTCCAGCTGGGTGTCCTGGAAGACGTACTGGTCCAATTCCGCTGCCCAGACAAGAAAAAGCATCGTCAATCAACTGTTTCTCACCAAATGCTTATTGTACACCAGGCCTTGGACTGGGTATCAGGAAACTGTGACCCTTCATACGTGGCACACACTAGAGTTAAATAAATGTGTGCTGAACGAATGATCAAATGAGTGAAGGAACAATTAACCTTCATGGGCTCTTAATCTAATTAAAGGGATGATATATATCCATGCAAACTTTTCTATTGCTATAAAGTAGTACATCGCAGCATAGCAGAGTTGTCTTGAAAGTGAAGTGAAAATCACTCAGTCATGTCTGACTCTTTGGGACCCCATGGACTGTACAGTCCACGGAATTCTCTAGGACAGAATACTGTAGTGGGTAGCCTTTTCCTTCTCCAGGGGATCTTCCCAACCCAGGGATCAAACCCAGGTCTCCCACATTGCAGGCGGATTCTTTACCAATTGAGCCACCAGGGAAGCCGAGTTGTCTAGGGTTTGAGTTTAAATTCCAGCTCTACTCCCCACTCATCCCACAAGCTGTACAATCTTGGGTCTACTTAACCTCTCTGGGCCCCTATTTCCTCATCTGTGTAATGAGAATAAATAGTACCTACAACCCAGGGATGGATGGTGAGGATTGGAGGCTCTGCATTTAAAGCAATCAACACAGTAGCCAGGACACAGTAAACACTCAATAAAGTGAAAGTGTTAGTGGTTCAGTCATGGGTGGCTCTTTGCAACCCCATGCGCTATAGCCTGCTGGGCTTCTCTGTTCATGGAATTCTCCAGGCAAGAATACTGAAGTGAGTAGCCACTGCTTTCTGGTCAATTACATGAAGTGGAGCATGCCTTGGAGCCAATGGAAAGATAGCTATCATAGTAAGAGGTAAGAGGAGGGTGTATTTTGGGTTGGGCTAATCAGGGAGGGCTTCCCAGAGGTAGGGATCCTGGAGCCAGACCTTGAAAGATGGGGGGCAGAGTCTGAAAGATGAAAGTGGAGGGCTTCCTGGGTAGTGGGGACAGAGTGAGGAAAGGTGGCTAGGAAACTCTTGAGATAGATGTCTTCAGTAAAAGTTTCGTGTTGGGGA
This sequence comes from Giraffa tippelskirchi, assembly GCF_054371585.1. Lineage (NCBI taxonomy): Eukaryota > Metazoa > Chordata > Mammalia > Artiodactyla > Giraffidae > Giraffa > Giraffa tippelskirchi. The sequence continues at coordinate 31,799,809 of NC_137287.1, forward strand.
AAGTTCAGACTTCATTTTACAGGCAATTGGGCTTCCCTGGTGGCTCAGACAGTAAAGAATCTGCCTGCAATGTGAGAGACCTGGGTTCGATCCCTGGGTCTGGAAGACCCCTGGAGAAGGGAATGGTAACCCACTCTAGTATTCTTGCCTGGAGAATTCCATGGACAGAGAAGCCTGGCAGGCTACAGTCCATGGGGTCGCAAAGAGTTGGATATGACTGAGCAACTAATACTTTCACTTTACAGGCAATAGGGAGCCATAAAAGGCTTCTGAGTGAGGGCATGATGGTGGTGATGATGATAATGAATATGATAATGATGATGGTGTTGATGGTAGTGGTTGGGTGGTACCTAACACTCACTGAATGCTTATTGCAATCCTACTCTAAATACATTACACACAGAAACTTATTCAGTTCTCACAGTCATCCCACAAGGCATGCATGATTATTATTCCCATTTTATACACATGGAAGCCATTGTAATACTTTGGGATGTCTCAGATGACTGCAGGTCCAGGAACACAGATTTAAGGAGGAAGCTGCCTCCTCCACATGCTCTCACTTCCTGTGTAGATGCCCCTAAGGGGGAAATGAATCCTAAGTGATTTGGAAAAAGCCCAAATCGTTCATTATTGCCTCCAGCTCTGAGGGAATGTGAATACTCTCAGGCCTAAGCATTTCTGCTTCTTCCAAGGAAATTCCAAGGTAGGAAAGGAAGAAGGTAGGCTCTCAGTTCTATAATTTTTGAGTCACATGCAGTTTTTGCTCCTCTCCATTTTCTGCCTGAGAAATCCCATGGACAGAGGAGCCTGGTGAGCTACATACAGTGCACGGGGTCGCAAAGAGTTGGACATGACTTAGCAGGTGATCACGCACACACGCATGCAGGCATGATGCTGAGTTAACTATGTGCTGGGGAAAGACGAGCCATGTTCATGCCAGACCTCTTAAGTGATGTGATTCTTGGGATACCAGGAAAAAGACCACTAAGAACATCTGTGCAGGTTATTCACTGTGCAAGGGTGCCTAGCTGAGAGGGCAAATGTGCGCAGATATCCAGCCTGGACTTTGATAGCCAAGTTGTTACTCCTTTTTTTTTTTTTGACTTTTTCTTTGTTTTTAAAATTTATTTTTTTTCATTGAAAGATAATTGCTTTTCTGCTACACATCAAGATGATTGGTGTATGATTGGTATGCAAAAGGCATAGGTATGCAAAAGGCCTCTCCCTCCCACCTCACACCCCATCCCACCCCTCTAGGTTGTTACAAATAAGTTGTTACTTCTTAATGGGGGGTGTGTCCTGAAAAGAAGAGGAGGTATTGTTTTCCTAATGCAGCAAAGCCTGTATATGAGACAGTGGTGAACCTGGGAAGGAGGGATCCTTTACCTCACTCCACCAGAAAGAAAAAAAAAAAATGGAAACACCCCTCCCCAAAGAGTTCTGCCCTTGTCTGAAAGCTGTAGGGCTTTTTAAAGCTGCAAAACAGTCTCTCAGCTTAAGCCTTGGCAAACCTCCCCACTCCAGATACTATCTTTCTCATGGTTAAAAGTAAGGACATTGAAATAAGAAAGACCTAAGCTAGAATTTCAGACCTGCCCATTATTATCCCTAATGCAGCTTTGAGTAGATGCTTTAACTTCTCTAAATCTCAATATCCTCATCTGTTAAATAAAGATACTGATAGTAGCTACTTCCTCTGTTTTTGTAAAGATTCAGTGTGATAACACACACTGTGATTAGCAGGCTACAAATGCTCCCCGCCCAATGGTAGTTACATTGGCTTCCATGTGTACAAAATGGGAATAATAATCATACCTGCCTTGTGAGATGACTATGAGAACTGAATAAATTTCTGTGTGTAGAGTGTTTAGAACAGGAACTTGTAAAGAGTAAGCAGAAGTGTTAGGTACCACCAGACCACTACCATCAACACCATCATCACCATCATCACCACTATCATCACTCACTCAGAAGCCTTTTATGGCTCCCTATTGCCAGTAAATCAAGTCCTAACTTTCCTGGAGTCAAAACTTTCACTGCAGATGCCTATCTCAAGAGTTTCCTAACCACCCTTTCTCACTCTGTCTCCACTACCCAGGAAGCTATTACAAATACTAGAATAATTAGCTTAGGAGCTGGGGAGAAAGAGAGGGAGGGGTGTATGATATGGGCTTTGTGGGAAGGAAGGAAAGAAAAGCAGCAAGTGGAAAAAGGTATAGAAATGGTGGCAGATGATGGGGAAAGTTAAGTGTTCATCTCCCCTTTTCCCAATTCTCTGTCTTTCTAACCCTCGCTCCCCATCCTTCTTGCTCTGATTTCTGACGGAGGGCCTGTTGGCTCCTGGTGAATGGTTGACATTAACAAAAGAGAAAAAAAGAATCTTTCCCCTCAATTGTCCTTTTTCTGGACTCAGAATGCTTTCTCACCGATATTGGCATAAGCCTCCCTGGTCTCTTCATCACCTTCCATGTCACACAACAGCCTGCTGAACTGTTCACAGTTGATGGTGTCTGTGTCAGGCTCTGGGAGGAAAAGACACTTGGATGAAGCTGGAAAGATCTGGGAAGGAGGCTGCTGGGGGAGGAGGGAGAGGCAGGGCGGGCTGGGAGAGGTCCCCACCAGAAGCGAGCCTGGCCTGCAGTTTGGAGCTGTCCGTGGTGCTGAGCGGAGCTCCGCGGCCAGCACTTCCCCTGGCTGGCATCTCCGCTGCTGGCAGAGGGCTGGGGAGGGCCTTGAAAGGGGCCTAGGGGAGGGCAGCCCACCTGAGCAGAGCTCTATCTCTTCTTCTCCTGTCAGATCCATCCGGTCATAGAGGTGGTAGAGCTGCAAAGGGTCAGCACTGCTGTTGAGAAGTTCTAAGTAACTGCCTTCTAGAGGCCCCAGCTCCATGGTTGGGCACTGTCCACTGCCTGGGAGGGAGACACAGCAGTCAGCTCATGGGGTGTTGGAAAGATACAGAGAATTAACACCTACCACAGTTCCCAGCTGGCTCTCTTGGTGAAGGCGAGGGTTGGCGGGAACCAAAGAAAGTGAACAGAGGTTTCTCATTCAGCACTACTTACGTGCTCAGGGCAAAGAATATGCCCGCAATGCAGGAGACCTGGGTTCAATCCCTGGGTAGGGAAGAGCCCCTGGAGAAGGGAATGGCTACCCACTCCAGTATTCTTGCCAGGAGAATTTCATGGACAGAGGAGCTTGGCGGGCTACAGTCCATGGGGTCACAAAGAGTCAGACACAACTGAGTGACTAACACTTTCACGTGTGTTCAGGACATTGGGGAGGAGAAGCCCTACATCCTTCCTCTAAGGATCTTTGTCACACTGGGAAGATCCCCATGATACAGGAAAGGGAACCAAATAAGTGTAGATTCAGGACATCTCATACCTGGGAGCCAGGGGACCTAAGTTCTGCTGTTAGCACTACCATGAATGATAACAGCTAAGATGCACAGAATACCTACTATGTGCCAGACACACAGTCTAGCACATTTAATTCTCACATCAACAACCATATGAGGTAGGTACTATTACTAATCTCATTTTATACATGAATAAACTGAGGCTCAGAGAGGTGAATTGACCTCCATAAGGTAACCCAAGCCCAACCAGGATTTAGTTCTGGGCAGTCTGACTCACGGACCTGTATTTAGGTGTTAGGCTTTCCTGCCTTGGGTGACCTCAAGCAAGTCTGTGCTCCTCTCTCTGCTTCAGTTTCCTAATATCTAAATTGAAGGTGTTGAGGCACATTTTCTCTAATATCTTTCATTATTAATTGTTGGAGGACATATCAAATACCTTAGGTTCTACTTCATTTAATCTTCAAAATAGCCCTCGCTCAGTCCACACAAAAACTTGTATACAAATGTACATAGAAGCATGTTTCATAATAGCCAAGACATGGAAAAATTCAAGTGACTATCAATGAATAAGTGGATAAACAAAATGCGGTATATCCATACAATGGAATAGTTGTTGTTGTTCAGTCACTCAGTCATGTCTGAGTCCTTGTGACCCCATGGACTACAGCACGCCAGGCTTCCCTGTCCTTCACCATCTCCCAGCATTTGCTCAAACTCATGTCCATCAAGTCAGTGATGCCATCCAACCATCTCATCCTCTGTCGCCCCCTTCTCCTCCTGCCCTCAATCTTTCCCAGCATCAGGCTCTTTTCCAATGGAATAGTATTCAGACATAAAAAGGAATAAAGTACGGATACATACTTCAACATGGATGAAATTTGAAAACATCATAAGTGAAAGAAGTCAGACACGAAGGTACATTTTTGTATGACTCCATTTATACAAAATGTACAGAACAGACAAATCTTTGGAGATAGAAGGCAAATTCATAGTTGGCTACATTTGGGTGAGACTTGAGAGGAGGGAAATGGGGAACAACCGCTAGTTGGTATGAGGCTTTTTGGGGGGAATGATGAAATGTTCTAAAGTTGATGGGGGATGGTTGCACAACTTTGTGAGTATACTAAAATGGCCATTGAATCGTATACTTTAAATGGGTGATTTGTCTGAAATTTGAATTATATCCCAATAAATCTGTTAAGAGCAAGAGTAGTGTGGGGGCTTCCCAGGTGGCACAGTGTTAAAAATCCAACTGCCAATGTATGAGATGCAGGAGACACAGGTTTGATCTCTGGGTTGGGAAGATCATCTGGAGGAGGAAATGGCAACCCACTCCAGTATTCTTGCCTGAAAAACTCTAAGGACAGAGGAGCCTAGTGGGCTACAGTCTACAGGGTCACAAAGAGTCGGACAGGACTGAGTGCCTGAGCACAGCACAAAGCTGTTAAAATGAAACAAAACACTGGCTCTGGGAGGTAGGCTTTATGGTGTTCCTTTGCAGATGAGTAACCTGAGGCTCAGAGGGGCTCAGCAGACCCCTGATATACAGCTCTTGCTGGCTGGAGCCAGTGTGAAGCTCCATCGGTGTGGCTCCAATGGCCTTGCCTTCCCCCCAGTTTAGGTAGTCTATGATTCCATGATCTGTTCATTTCCCATTGCTGCTGCAACAACGTGCCACAGGGCTAGTGTAGCTTAAAGCAATGAGTCTTATTCTCTTACAGTTCTGGAGGCCAGAAGTCTAAATCAAGGTGTTGGCAGCCTTGGTTCTTCTGGAGGCTCTAGGGGAACATCCTTCCTTGCTTCTTCTAGCTTTGAGAATTGATGGCATTCCTTGACTTGTGATTTTGTGGCCATATCACTCCATTCTATGCCTAAGTGCTCACATCATCTCCTAATCTGCACTTGTCTTAAAAGGACATTGATTTAGTGTCTACCCAGATAAAACAGGCTTCCCTGATAGCTCAGTTAGTAAAGAATCTGCCTGCAATTCAGGAGACCCTGGTTCAATTCCTGGGTCAGGAAGATCCGCTGGAGAAGGGATAGGCTACCCACTTCAGTATTCTTGAGCTTTCCTTGTGGCTCAGCTGGTAAAGAATCTGCCTGCAATGCAGGAGACCTGGGTTCGATCCCTGGGTTGGGAAGATCCCCTGGAGAAGGCAAAGGCTACCCACTCCAGTATTCTGGCCTGGAGAATTCCATGAATATAATAAAGAGTACCTTTTGGAGAAGGGAATGGCACCCCACTCTAGTATTCTTGCCTGTAGAATCCCATGGACAGAGGAGAGCCTGGTGGGCTACAGTCTATGGAGTCGCAAAGAGTCAGACACGACTGAGCGACTTTCACTCACTCACTCAGATACACCAGGTTATCAGTTCAAGATCTTTAACTTAATTTCATCCACAAAGACCTTTTTTATTCCAAATAAGGTAGGACTCAACACTCTAGGGGTTTTATGTTGACATATCTTTGAGGTGGAGGGGGAGGTCCAACATTCAACCCACTATACTTGGGATGCAGATACATGCCAGAAAGAATCAAAAGAAGCTTCCTGGAGGAGGTGAGAAGAGCAATGGCCAGAAGATCCAAGATAGGCTTCCAAGTGCCCAGCCTGGGCCAGAAGAAAATGGAATTGAAACAGGGGAGGGTCGTGAGAAAACACACACAGGCAGCTCACCACCACCACCCAGGTGCGCTTTTTCCTTTCACTCATCAACAGCTCTCGTTAGCTCTGAAGGGCCTCGACACAGACCCGGATATCACAGAGAATGAACTTTCCAGTCCAGCGAGACGCCCTGGCCAGGGCTGACTGTTTATACTGGGTTGGGTGGGGGCAGCAGGAACCCAAACATAGCAGGCTTGAGTTATTGACCCAGCCAACCATGACTAGAGGAAGTGGAACTGAAAGATGGGGCCACCAACTCTCTTTTCTCGGAGCAGGGCCAAGGCTGGGAGGTGGGGGGAAGGACTTCACTTCTCCCAACAAGTCCTAGGAGCCAACTAAGCAATCTACTGTGCTCTCTAGGGTGGTGAGAGAAGCTCTCTGCCCCAAGTCTTGCCTGCTGCCCTTCTCCCATTTTCAGTCTGCAGTCTTTATTGACAGCCTACATTATAGCTAGCCATCTGCCTCTTTCTCCAGACAGTGAGATCTGGTAACAACAGATCCAGACTAAGCTCAGCAATTCATGAACAAAATGTGTGACTTTAGTCAAGTCACTCATATTCTGAGTTCTCCCACAAGGACTGCCAGGGCCCCTCAGGCTCAATCTTCTTCCTCCTACAGAGGAGAAGCTGAAACCCTGAGAGGGGCTGTGCCTTGCACAAGGCCCTAGAGTCTGCTGGTGGTGGCGCCTGCACCTAGCATAAGAATCCCAGTCCACACTCTTCCCTCCCAATCAAAATGGATCTGGTCAACTAAGCACCCCCATTTATCTAGGCTCAGAAATAGGGACCAGGTCCTATTACAGATGGGCAAAGGAGGGAAGTGCAGAGGAGAGGAGCCTGAAGAAGCCTAGCTTATTGACAAGCTAAGCTGCAAACACTGGACACCAAATGTGGTCCAATACCAGGGAAATACACTGACAGCAGAGAAACAAGGCAAATCCTTTGAGCTTTGGAATCAAACTGCCCGATTATGAAATCATCTTATCTATCAACTCACCATAACCTGAAAAGTTCATTTTTTAGGTCTCTTGGAGCCTCAGTTTCCTCATCTTTATTTTTAGGCCATGTTTGCAGCTTGCAATATCTTAGTTTCCTGCGTCTCCATGCTTAGTCGCTCAGTTGCGTCCAACTTTGTGATCCAAGGATTGTAGCCCGACAGGCTCCTCTGTCCATGGGCTTTTTCAGGCAAGAACACTGGAGTGGGGTGCTATTTCCTCCTCCAGGGGATCTTCCTGTCCCAGGGATTGAACTAGAGTCTCCTGCATTGGCAGGGGTGTTCTTTACCACTGAGCCACCTGGGAAGCCCCTTAGTTCCTTGAACAGGGATCAAACCCAGACAGTGGGAGCATGGAGTCCTAACCATCAGACCACCAAAGAATTCCCTTGGTATTCAGTTTCCTCATCTGTAAAGTTGTAGCCCATAAGCATTAGGTGAATTAATTCATGTAGTGCCCTTAGGAAGGTGACTGTCACTTAGTAAGTGCTTAAGAAATGGAGAGCAGCATATGGGTGATGGCTATGATTATTGTTAATTTACCTCTTATCTCTGCAAGAATCACTGCAGATGGTGACTGCAGCCATGAAATTAAAAGATGCTTGCTCCTTGGAAGAAAAGTTATGACCAACCTAGACAGCATATTAAAAAGCAGAGACATTATTTTGCCAACAAAGGTCCATCTAGTCAAAGCTATGGTTTTTCCGTAGTCATGTGTGGATGTGAGAGTTGGACTATAAAGAAAGCTGAGCGCCGAAGAATTGATGCTTTTGACCTGTGGTGTTGGAGAAGACTCTTGAGAGTCCCTTGGACTGCAAGGAGATCCAACCAGTCCATCCTAAAGGAAATCAGTCCTGAATATTCATTGGAAGGACAGATGCTGAAGCTGAAGCTCCAATACGTTGGCCACCTGATGCGAAGAACAGACTCCTTGGAAAAGACCCTGATGCAGGGAAAGACTGAAGGCGGGAGGAGAAGGGGACGACAGACTATGAGATGGTTGGATGGCATCACCAACTCAATGGACATGAGTTTGAGTAAACTCTGGGAGTTGGTGATGGACAGGGAGGCCTGGCGTGCTGCAGTCCATGGGGTTGCAAAGAGTCAGACATGACTGAGCAACTGAACTGAACTGAACCTCTGCAAGATTGATAAGGAGATCCTTTCTCTTCCATTCCTACCTTACAACATTGTAAAGCCAAAGTTGCTGTTCTTTTGCATAAGGGGATCCCACAGCCTCCACAGGAGCAAGTAAGCCCTAGAATCAGCAGTGCCAACTGGAATGTCTGCTTTCAGACATCCTCAACATGTATGTCAGCACGTCCCTGTATCTCCGAGACAAAGCCCACACCATACACGCTTCCTCTTGAATAGACAAGGATTTGCAGCTCGACACAGACGTCTGCTTCCAGCCCCCAATCTGAGTTCACCAAGAGCCCTAGGGAGGAGGCAGCTGGAGTATTATGCCCACTTGACCAAGGAGGATCCTAAAACACCTTGCTGAAATGGCCTGTCCAAGGTCATCTGGTTGGAAAATTTGACTTTGAATCCTGGCTGGGAGACCTTAGGCAAGTGATTTAACCGTTATGAGTATCAGCTTTCCCATCATTAGACTGGGATAATAATACTTACTTTGTGGGACCATCAAAAGGCCAGGAAGGGCTCTGTGTGGTACACCAGGCACACCAAAGGCCATGGTAAAAGGAAGCCCGATCTATTGGGAGCCTGAGAATCCAGGCTTTCACTTTAGAGCTCCCCACAGTGCTATACTGCCTCCCATTCATGCCAAAATCCACTTGGCCTGGGATCTCCTGGTGTTCCCACAATCATGTTTCCTGTGTCTCTATATGCTTAGGAAGCACTGCAGAGGCTCCTAACTGGGCTCTTTCCTCCCTGTGCAATTCCAGAGGGGGCTGGAGGCAGAGGGCCCTGACCACCCCACTGCAAAGGAGAGTCCCCTATAGCTGCCCCAGCACAGGCCAGAACCTCCAGGCGAGGGGCCCTGTGAGTGCAGGAACCTTCTATCTAGCTCACCTATCCCTCAGGCTCCAACACACAGCAACCCCTCTCCATCAACAGGAAAGATGGCGCACGGCTAGAATTCACTGGTGCCTCTGAGTGCCGGGCATCGAATACATGTTTACAGGTATTATCCTCTTTAGCTGAACTCACACAGTAGTCATTTGTCTTTCCACTTCTCAGATGAAGAAACAGGCTCAAAGAGAAGAGCAATGAACTGGGACCTGAAGCAGCTGCCTGGCTCCAATTCTCAGCTTCTTCCAGGCTCTTGGCAACCCACCCCTGGCCATACTGGAGAGGTGCCTTCATGTGGCGGCGCACGGAAGCGTGGGTGGCAAGACAATTTCTCCTTTTGAGAAGCTGTTGGGGGCGCAGCTGAGGAGTGAGCTGTGTCTTTTTGGTAAAAGGGCAGTATTTTTAGAAGGTCCTCTTTGGGCCCCCCCTTCCCCTTGGGCCACCACCATCTACACCCAATTTGAGAAAAAGTTCCTAATCTTTTTGCCACTAAAAGTCCCTTTGGGGGTTTGTTTCCATCCCCACTTCAAATGACACCACAGGTTTTAAAAGAATGTACACACACAAATCGTTCTTGAAATAAAGCTTCATTTCCCTCTCCCCCTGAGGGAAATCAAGCATTACCAGAATATTCTAGCTCAGATGTTGATATTCAGTTTTTACAGTTCTTCTGTGCTCTGTCTTGGCTGGGGAGAGTCCTTTTTTGTCTAGGGGTGGTGCTAGATGTGCTCTGATTATTATCTTGTAGCAAGTATCACAGCAGCTCTTGGAGATTGGTGTTATTGTACCCATTATACAGATGGTGACCATGAGGTTAGGCTCAGTTATCAGTTGCTTGCTTCCCAGAGAGGGAGGTATATCCTTGAGGATCTGAGGAGACACTGAGAGGCAGAATGGGACATCTTTGGCACTCCCAAGTTTTCAGCACTGCTCTGCAATGTGATGAAGAGCATGAGAAGAAATACTTCTCTACTTGTTGACTGTGAGCTCCTCCCAAGGAAGAAGTGGAAAATCTCTGAACTGTGTGTCTCGAGACACAGGTTTGAGTTCCAATTCTGCCTTTGACCTTGAGTTCCTATCTCTACCCATCTGAGCCTTAGTTTTGCCAGCTGGGTGTGGAAGCCCACTTAGACGAGGCATTTAGGGGTTCTAGATTCCCCATTGCCTACCAGCTTTCCTCCCTGCCTTTCCCCCAAGCCCCCCTAACACCACTCTGCCCCCTCAGCTTCATGATAAGCTCCTTCCGGATGCCACATGGTGGCAGGAAGCCTGGAGCCCAGGGTTACTTATCTACCACAAGCAGTTCCCAGTCAGCATCTTAGTGGATCAAACAAGTTCCTCTTTTCCTCTTGCACCCCACAGTCCCCTAAATAATCTCGAAAAGACACCTTGTACTTTTTTCCTCTCCACATCTGTAAAACAACGATTTACTGAGCATCTCCTACAAGAAAGTCACCGGGCTCAGTTCTCTGAGGGCCTTAGAGAGGTTTAAAACACAACCCCTGCCAAGAAGCTTGCAATATAGGCCTGGATGATATTTCAGAAAAAAGACAAAATGTGAGGATAATGGTACAGTGGTTAAGGGTGCAAGCTCTGGGTTCAAGCTCCAGTTCCATGATAACTGGGTGACCTCAGATAAGTTACTTAACCTCTCTGAGTTGTGAAATCTATTGCTCTCAGGTTGCACAGTGTCGACCTCATTAGACTGCAGTGCGTGCGTGCATGTGTACTCTGTTGCTTCGGTCGTGTCTGACTCTGCGACCCTGTGGATGTAGCCCCGCCAGGCTCCTCTGTCCATGAGAGTCTCCACACAAGAATACTGGAGTGGGTTGCCATGCCCTCCTCCACGGGATCTTCCCGACCCAGGGATCAAACCCGAGTCTCCTGTGGCTCCTGCATTGCAGACAGATTCTTTACTGCTGAGCCACCAGGGAAGCCCTCTTTAGGCTGCTATAACTTGCCTAAAGTGACATATCCAAGAAGTACTACTAACATGTAAGCTTCAGTATGGAAGCAGCAAGGTGTCACTTGCCACTGTACAAAGTGGCAAAACTAGAAAACTGGACAATACCAAGGGGTTGGTGGGAGTGGATGTTTGTGGGGGGACCTGCAGAACAACCTGGCAGCCCTTAGAATACCTAAGGATGCAGAGATGATACAATTCAGCGATTCAATTCTTGGATATGTACCAAAGAAATGCCCGCACAACTACATGAGGACATCCATTGGAAGTTGCCCACCCCCGGTACTTGCGGTGACCAGGAGTTGGAGGCCACCTGGGTGTCCGTTGCTAGGGGAAGGATGGCACCAAGTACCTGCCGCAATCTGCATGGCATGATGCTGTGATTAGAAGCCACAGTCCAAATGCACATGGAGGCGGATCTTAATAACACAGTACAGAGTGGAAACGTACGAAGCAGAGTAGCTCTGATAACCCTGCTCTAGATTTACAAAGTGACATACAGGCACAGAAAAAAAAAAAAGCAACATGTATTTTAGAACACATGCCAACAAAAGGATACACCTCAAGTGCATTAGAGTGGGTGCCCACAAAGAGGAAAGAGTAATGGGGAAAGGGAAAATTAAATAAGAGAGATGCTCTGCGTGGACCAAAGATCAGACTGTACTGCAAAGTGAGATGTGTAGTTAACTCAAGATTGGAAAAGGCTTCTGAAGTTTAAGAGAAACAAAACAAAGCCAAAGATGACAGAAGCTACCGGGGTGGGGTATGTCTGTGGTTCACCAAACAGGGCCTGACACCCATAGATGCTCAAAAAAAGGAATAAAACTGCACTCTTGCCACCCTGTAGACTGCCAGGGATGGGTGGATGGGGGCCCAGGAGCCCCCAGTTCTGCGAGAGGAGATGAGAAAGTGAAGGACTTGGAGATGAACAGGGAAAAGTGGGCATCATCGGTAGAGGAGGAAGCCCCAGCCCTCTGGCCCCCGACGCTGGTCCAGCGTGGGTGACCCAGGAAAACGAGACAGAGAGAACTTCCGGAAACTGCTGGTGTCAAGACTCTCACTTCCCGGAGGGGCTTGACGAGATCACAAGAGTCAGAGCAGAAACTAAGGTACATGGCAGTGCTGAGGGACAATGGGGCTGGAAGGCAGCTGAGGGGTCTTGTCACTTCTCCTCCAGGCAGGGAGATTGGAAGACGTGTGTGTGTGTGTGTGTGTGTGTGTGTGTGTGTGTGTGTGTGTGTGTGTGTGTGTGTGTGTGTGTGTGTGTGTGTGTGTGTGTGTGTGTGTGTGTGTGTGTGTGTGTGTGTGTGTGTGTGTGCGTGCGCGCGCGCGCGCGCGCGCAGGGAGATTGGAAGATGTGTGTGTGTGTGTGTGTGTGTGTGTGTGTACATGTGCATGTTGTGTGAGCATGTCATAGGAGCCAGCAGGCCAGACAAGGAGAGGTCTGAAAATACTGTAACTGGTTGGATTTTGTGCCTCACTGAAACTGCAGGCTTCTCTGTGCCAAAGGGGCTTGGCTTGGAGTATGGATTCAAAATGAAGGGTGAAGGACTTTCCTGGTGGTCCAGTGGCTAAGACTCCATGCTGCCAATGCCGGGGGCCTGGGTTCGATCCCTGGTCAGGGAACAAGATCCCATAAGCTGCATCTAAAAGAGCCTACATGTTGTAACAAAGGTCGAAGATCCCATGTGCTGTAACCAAAACCTGGATCAGCCAAATAAATCAACAACAAAAAAAATTTTTTTAAATGAAGGCTGAGCTAGACCTACAGACCTAGGTGTTTTGTTTCATAAGACAATTTGTGTGTGTGTATGTGTATTGTTGCTGTTATCGTTCAGTCACTAAGTCGTGTCCAACTCTTTGTGACCTCATAGACTGTACCCCACCAAGCACCTCTGTCCATGGGATTCTCCAGGCAAGAATACTGGAGTGGGTTTCTTGCTCCAGGGATCTTTCCAGACCAGGGGTGGAACCCACATCTCCTTCTTGGTGGGCAAATTCTTTACCACTGAGCCATCAAGGAAGTGTGTATGTATATGTCTGTCTTAATCACCATTGCAATGTCTCCATAGAGACTATACAATTCAGTTCAGTTCAGTTCAGTTCAGTAGCTCAGTCGTGTCCGACTCTTTGCGACCCCATGAATTGCAGCACACGAGGCCTCCCTGTCCATTACCAACTCCCAGAGTTTACCCAAACCCATGTCCATCGAGTTGGTGATGCCATCCAACCATCTCATCCTCTGTCGTCCCCTTCTCCTCCTGCCCACAATCCTACCCAGCATTAGGGTCTTTTCCAATGAGTCAACTCTTCATGTGAGGTGGCCAAAGTATTGGAGTTTCAGCCTCAACATCAGTCCTTCCAATGAACACCCGGGACTGATCTCTTTTAGGATGGATTGATTGGATCTCCTTGCAGTCCAAGGGACTCTCAAGAGTCTTCTCCAATACCACAGTTCAAAAGCATCAATTCTTCGGCTCTCAGCTTTCTTCACCGTCCAACTCTCACATCCATACATGACCACTGGAAAAATCATAGCCTTGACTAGATGGACTTTTGCTGGCAAAGTAATGTCTCTGCTTTTAAATATGCTATCTAGGTTGGCCATAACCTTCCTTCCAAGGAGTAAGCGTCTTTTAATTTCATGGCTGCAAACACCATCAGCAGTGATTTTGGAGCCCCAAAAAATAAAGTCTGACACTGTTTCCACTGTTTCCCCATCTATTTCCCATGAAGTGATGGGACCAGATGCCATGATCTTAGTTTTCTGAACGGTGAGCTTGAAGCCAACTTTTTCACTCTCCTCTTTCACTTTCATCAAGAGGCTCTTTAGTTCTTCTTCACTTTCTGCCATAAGGGTGGTGTCATCTGCATATCTGAGGTTATTGATATTTCTCCCTGCAATCTTGATTCCAGCTTGTGTTTCTTCCAGCCCAGCGTTTCTCATGATGTACTCTGCATATAAGTTAAATAAGCAGGGTGACAATATATAGCCTTGACGTACTCCTTTTCCTATTTGGAACCAATCTGTTGTTCCATGTCTAGTTCTAACTGTTGCTTCCTGACCTGCATACAGGTTTCTCAAGAGACAGGTCAGATGGTCTGGTATTCCCATCTCTTTCAGAATTTTCCACAGGTTATAGTGATCCACACAGTCAAAGGCTTTGGCATAGTCAATAAAGCAGAAATAGATGTTTTTCTGGAACTCTCTTGCTTTTTTGATGATCCAGCAGATATTGGCAATTTGATCTCTGGTTCCTCTGCCTTTTCTAAAACCAGCTTGAACATCTGGAAGTTCATGGTTCACGTATTGCTGAAGCCGGGCTTGGAGAATTCTGAGCATTTCTTTACTAGCATGTGAGATGAGTGCAATTGTGCGGTAGTTTGAGCATTCTTTGGCATTGCCTTTCTTTGGGATTGGAACGAAAACTGACCTTTTCCAGTCCTGTGGCCACTGCTGAGTTTTCCAAATTTGCTGGCATATCGAGTGCAGCACTTTCACAGCGTCATCTTTCAGGATTTGAAATAGTTCAAATTCCATAGCTGGAATTCCATCACCTCCACTAGCTTTGTTTGTAGTGATGCTTTCTAAGGCCCACTTGACTTTGCATTCCAGGATGTCTGGCTCTAGGTGAGTGATCACACCATCGTGATTATCTGGGTCATGAAGATCTTTTTTGTACAGTTCTTCTGTGTATTCTTGCCACCTCTTCTTAATATCTTCTGCTTCTGTTACGTCCATACCATTTCTGTCCTTTATCAAGCCTATCTTTGCATGAAATGTTCCTTTGGTATCTCTAACTTTCTTGAAGAGATCTCTAGTCTTTCCCAATCTGTTGTTTTCCTCTATTTCTTTGCGTTGATTGCTGAGGAAGGCTTTCTTATCTCTCCTTGCTATTCTTTGGAACTCTGCATTCAGATGGGAATATCTTTCCTTTTCTCCTTTGCTTTTCGCTTCTCTTCTCTTCCCAGCTATCTGTAAGGCCTCCTCAGACAGCCATTTTGCTTTTTTGCATTTCTTTTCCATGGGGATTGTCTTGATCCCTGTCTCCTGTACAATATCACGAACCTCTGTCCATAGTTCATCAGGCATTCTGTCTATCAGATCTAGTCCCTTAAATCTATTTGTCACTTCTATTGTATACTCATAAGGGATTTAATCTAGGTCATGCCTGAATGGTCTAGTGGTTTTCCCTACTTTCTTCAATTTAAGTCTGAATTTGGCAATAAGCAGTTCATGATCTGAGCCACAGTCCGCTCCCGGTCTTGTTTTTGCTGACTGTATAGAGCTTCTCCATCTTTGGCTGCAAAGAATATAATCAATCTGATTTTGGTGTTGACCATCTGGTGATGTCCACGTGTAGAGTCTTCTCTTGTGTTGTTGGAATAGGGTGTTTGCTATTACCAGTGAGTTCTCTTGGTAAAACTCTATTAGACTTTGCCCTGCTTCATTCTGTACTCCAAGGCCAAATTTGCCTGTTACGCCAGGTGTTTCTTGACTTCCTACTTTTGCATTCCAGTCCCCTATAATGAAAAGGACATCTTTTTGGGGTGTTACTTCTAGAAGGTCTTGTAGGTCTTCATAGAACCATTCAACTTCAGCATCTTCGGCATTACTGGTCGGGGCATAGACTTGGATTACCGTGATATTGAATGGTTTGCCTTGGAAACGAACAGAGATCATTCTGTTGTTTTTGAGATTGCATCCAAGTACTGCATTTCGGACTCTTTTATTGACCATGATGGCTACTCCATTTCTTCTAAGGGATTTTTGCCCACAGTAGTAGATATAATGGTCATCTGAGTTAAATTCACCCATTCCAGTCCATCTTAGTTCGCTGATTCCTAGAATGTCGACGTTCACTCTTGCCATCTCCTGTTTGACCACTTCCAATTTGCCTCGATTCATGGACCTAACATTCCAGGTTCCTATGCAATATTGCTCTTTACAGCATCGGACTTTGCGTCTATCACCAGTCACCTCCACAGCTGGGTATCGTTTTTGCCTTGGCTCCATCCCATCATGCTTTCTGGAGTTATTTCTCCACTGATCTCCATTAGCATATTGGGCACGTACTGACTACACAATTAACTGTTGCCAAAGTCCCCATTACTTCCCATTGCATTCTGCTAGGTCCTATTTGGCACAGTAATGACCCCTCAGGCATTTGAGTTGGCCTGGAGGCCTTCTAAGGTCATTTCTCTCTCTGATCTGCTGGAAAGATGGTGGCTTGGGATGGATGGGTGACTGGGAGAGGCAGGAGTGGATTCTGTCCTGCCCCATAGTGGGATCAGGATGCACAGGAGGGTGTCTTCCAACAGAAAGGCTTGGAGGGGACTGGCCCCGAGTGCCCAAACTGACCAGTTCCATAAAGGAAGGAGCAGGAAGCATGGGGGTTGTAGTGTCTGGGTGTTGAGTGTGTTCCCCCAGCTCTGGTGCCAGCTCTGGCTGAGAAAGGATTAGGAAGTAAGCTGTGTGGGGGACACAGGGCACCAAGAGCTATTCTCCACTGGACCCACCTCACCCTCCTCAAGGATTCTGGTGGCTCCAGAGGCTGGAGCCCCCCCGCCCACCGCCTCTCAGTGCCGAGACCAGCCTGTGCCAGGATACAGGGGTCTCGGAGCAGGAATGCTGGAAGTGGAAGCAAGACTGGCTCAGCTCCTGGCCACAGCACTTCTCAGCAGTTGGAGGGAGCGCAGAGGAAGTGGGCTGGTGCTGCCATGGAGACTGCCACGTTGACCACAGACTAGAGAGACAGCATCCACTCAGGGAGTCATGAGACTGAGATCTGGGCCCTGCTCTGCATCTGACAGACTCTGTGACCCTAGGCAAGCCCCTTTCCCTCTCTGGTGCCCAGTGACCTTGTCTATTAAATAAGAACGTCACACTAGAACGTGCGTGCATGCTCAGTCGCTTCAGTCATGTCCGACTCTTTGCGACCCCATGGACTGTAGCCCACCAGGCTCCTCTGTCCGTGGGATTCTCCAGGCAAGAATGCTGGAGTAGGTTGCCAGGCCCTCCTCCTGGGGATCTTCCCCACCCAGGGATCGAACTCCTGTCTCACCCCCCTGAGACAACTTGGTTCTGCTTTTCCCCACGTAGGGCTTGGAAATCACCCAGAAGACTCCACAGAGACTGCCTCTGAACCCTTGAGCAAGCCATCTATCTTTTCTGGACACCCTGAAGGACATCCACTTCATCACAACTTGGAAAATCTTGGAACTCGAACAAGACAAGCTCTGCTGATGTGTGCGCCTGTAAATGGCACAGTTATTGGGGTCGAGAGGCCCAGGGCAGGGGTAGGGAAAGGGGGAAGGAGGAGAATGCTTGACAGCTGCAGCCAGGGGAGGAGGGGGACTCCATGCTTGTCCAGAACACCAGCCTCCCCCACCTCCGCGTGGCCTTTCCTCTGCATGCCCCAACCTTCCCAGCTACAGTCAGTGACCCGGAAAGGAGTCCAACAAGCTTTTCCTGGAAGAAAATCTGAGCCAGGTGCTGGGGCGGGGAGGGGAACAAATAGCCTGTGGCTGCAGTGAGCAAAGCCAGGCTCCCAACTCCAGTCCTAACCCCAGACTTGACCTACATGTGTGCGTGCTAAGTTGCTTCAGTCATGTCCGACTCTTTGAGACCCTGTGGACTGTAGCCCGCCAGTCTCCTCTGTCCATGGGATTCTCCAGGCCAGAATACTGGAGTGGGTTGCTATGCCCTCCTCCAGGGGATCTTCCCAATCCAGAGATCAAACCCGCGCCTCTTACATCTCTTGCACTGGCAGGTGGGTTCTTTACCACTAGCGCCTCCTGGGAAGCCCAACATGGCACCTAAGCCAGCAGCAGATGCTTTGCGGGGTGTTGGAGACTCCAAGAGAAATACATTACTCACCAACCCTGGCTGCCAGCCTCTGATGACAGCTAGCAGCTGGGCTGTGAATCAAAATCGCCTGAAGCAGCCCATATCTCATCCACGGAATCTGGGGTGGGGTCTGGAAATCTGTATTTTTAAAGAGCACCGCCCTTGGGCACCCTTTCCCCCAAGACACACACCGTTGCTTTGAAAAGTAAGATAGGCTTTATTTCCAAGGCATCCTGAGTTTACACTTGCTGAGAAGTTTACACTGGCTAATTTACACTTGCCTTTCAGTTTGCATGGCTCTATGGCTTTTCCTTCCTCCATGGGAAGCTTCCAGACTCTGCATTTCTATAACCTTTCCACTTCTTCCCAGCTGGAAACCCTGGAATCAGATTGGTCCCCAGTTCCTACATATTTCCTTCCAAATTCCCTCAACACAGCCCCTTGACCTAGTACCCCACCCCACTCCCAGCCTAGATTGTTACAAGAGTTACTAGGTCTTTCTACTAACCCAAAGTCTCCCAAACTTCAAGCATTCACCTGCCTCCTTTACAATTTTTTGGTCATATCTGCATACCACCTGTTGTATAATTTACCTAAGCATTTTCCTTAAATCAACATAAAAAAATCCCAAATGTTTATTTTAAAAGAAAATTTTCTAGAATTGAAAGTAGCAATGTAAATGGGTAGGTGCATGCTAAAGTTTGCAGCAGCACTATTCACAAAAGACAAAAGATGGAAACAACTCAAGTGTCCACTGACAGATGAATGGCTAAGGAAAACGGCCACACACTGGAATAGTGTGCAGCCAGAACAAGGAATAAAGTTCTGACACATGCTACAACAGGGTTGAAACTTCAAGATGTTATGCTAAGTGAAAAAAACCAGATATAAAAGAACAAATATTGTGTTAATGCCAAAGAATGCTCAAACTACCACACAATTGCACTCATCTCACATGCTAGTAAAGTAATGCTCAAAATTCTCCAAGCCAGGCTTCAGCAATACGTGAACCATGAACTTCCAGATGTTCAAGCTGGTTTTAGAAAAGGCAGAGGAACCAGAGATCAAATTGCCAATATCTATTGGATCATCGAAAAAGCAAGAGAGTTTCAGAAAAACATCTAATTCTGCTTTATTGACTATGCCAAAGCCTTTGACTGTGTGGATCACTATAACCTGTGGAAAATTCTGAAAGAGATGGGAATACCAGACCATCTGACCTGTCTCTTGAGAAACCTGTATGCAGGTCAGGAAGCAACAGTTAGAACTGGACATGGAACAACAGACTGGTTCCAAATAGGAAACGGAGTATGTCAAGGCTGTATATTGTCACCCTGCTTATTTAACTTCTATGCAGAGTACATCATGAGAAACGCTGGGCTGGAAGAAACACAAGCTGGAATCAAGATTGCAGGGAGAAATATCAATAACCTCAGATATGCAGATGACACCACCCTTATGGCAGAGAGTGAAGAAGAACTAAAGAGCCTCTTGATGAAAGTGAAGGAGGAGAGTGAAAAAGTTGGCTTCAAGCTCACCGTTCAGAAAACTAAGATCATGGCATCTGGTCCCATCACTTCATGGGAAATAGATGGGGAAACAGTGGAAACAGTGTCAGACTTTATTTTTTTGGGCTCCAAAATCACTGCTGATGGTGATTGCAGCCATGAAATTAAAAGACGCTTACTCCTTGGAAGGAAGGTTATGGCCAACCTAGATAGCATATTAAAAAGCAGAGACATTACTTTGCCAGCAAAGGTCCGTCTAGTCAAGGCTATGGTTTTTCCAGTGGTCATGTATGGATGTGAGAGTTGAACGGTGAAGAAAGCTGAGCACCGCAGAATTGATGCTTTTGAACTGTGGTGTTGGAGAAGACTCTTGAGAGTCCCTTGGACTGCAAGGAGATCCAACCAGTCCATCCTAAAGGAAATCAGTCCTGGGTGTTCATTGGAAGGACTGAAGTTGAAGCTGAAACTCCAATACTTTGGCCACCTCATGCAAAGAGTTGACTCATTGGAAAAGACTCTAATGCTGGGAAGGATTGTGGGCAGGAGAAGGGGACAACAGAGGATGAGATGGTTGGATGGCATCACCGACTCAATGGACATGGGTTTGGGTAAACTCTGGGAGTTGGTAATGGACAGGGAGGCCTGGCGTGCTGCGATTCATGGGGTTGCAAAGAGTCGGACACAACTGAGCGACTGAACTGAACTGAACTATATGAGGCACCTGGAGTAGTCAAATTCATAGAAACAAAAAGTAGAACGGTGGGGACTTGCCTAGTAGTCCAGTAGTTGAGAATCCACCTAGCAAGGCAGGGGATACGGGTTCAATCCCTGGTTGAGGAACTAAGATCTGACATGCCACAAAGAAACTAAACCCATGGGCAGCAACTACGGCGTTTGAGTGCTCTGGAGTCTGTATGCCACAACTAGAAACTCCATGTTCTGCATCCCCTGCATGCCACAACTAAGGCTTGACACAGACAAATAAATAAATATTTAAAAAAAAAAAAAAAAAACATAGAAGGTGGTTACAAGGGGCTGGGGGCAAGGGGAGAATGGGGAGTTAGTGGTTAACGGGGACAGAGTTTCAGTTTGGACCATGAAAAAGTTTGGAGATGGATGGTGGTGATGGCGGCACAACATTATGAATGTACTTTATGCCATTGAATCATACACTTCAAAATGATTTTCTTGGTAAATTTTATGTTTAAAAAGAGAAAACTTTCTATCGCTACCTCACATGAAAAGGAAAAACAAAAAGTAAAACCACTATCTCACTTGCCATTGAAAAGAAAACATTATCAAATTAATGTCAGCTGCCCTTCCACTTTGTTAAAAAGAAACATTAGTATTAGACTGCTGCTAACATGCCTACTGGGGCTTCCCTGGTGGCTGAGATGGTAAAGAATCCACCTGCAATGTGGGACACCTAGGTTCGATCCCTGGGTTGGGAAGATTCCCTGGAGAAGGGAAAGGCTACTTACTCCAGTATTCTTGCCTGTAAATCCCCATGGACAAAGGAGCCTGGCGGGCTACAGTCCATGGGGTCACAAAGAATCAGACACGACTGAGCAACTAAGCACAGCACAGCAACGTGCCTACTCACAAAAAAGGAGGATTAAAGGAGAAACAGAAAAGCACCGATGTCTTTCCCAGAAAACCAGTGTCAATCAAGATCTCTCTTGAGAATTGTCTTTGGCCCAGGGATCACCTGAGGATTCCCTGGTGGTTCAGCGGTAAAGAATCTGCCTGCCAATACAGGAGACGCAGGTTTGATCCCAAAGCTGGGAAGATCCCCTGAAGGAAATGGCAACCCACTTGATGGCAACCCAGTATTCTTGACTGGGAAATCCCACGGACAGAGGACCCTGGTGGGCTACAGTCCATGGGGTCGCAAAAGAGTTGGACACGACTTAGTAACTAAACAACAATGGATCAGATATGTGTCAAAGCCTGTGGAGACTCAGGGGGTGTGAGCCCATGATGACCTCTCAGATCTCTCTATATAATCCCTCCGGAATCTGTGAGGGTTACACCTGGCACATATGTATTCAAAATGCTCTTGTGCAAGGCAGGAAATCATCAGGAAAGCACTCATCTTATCCATCCTGTAGATGCTTCTTGGAAGGGGAAGTCACTTACCCAGGGGGACTGATGCCAAGTCTGAAATCCAAGTCTGTGAGCTTCACCCTCTTCCTCAGGCCACCCCCCCACCCCCGATCACCCAAGACTGACCCCTGGCCTTGGAGCAGGGCCCCTGTGCTAACTTTCTGATTCACAAGGTACTAGACGCCAGGTCTCTGCCATCAGAATTTGCTGTATCAACAAGCCTCCCCCTGACCATCCAGGCCCCGCCCTGCATTTGTGGAGGCTCATGCCTTTGCCCAGGCCCTGGATGGGCTCTCAGGGGACCTGGATTCAGATTCTGAGTCTGCTAATAACTTGGCCACAGGGTCTTTGACAAAATGCCTTGGGAAGTCCCTAGAGGTTTGTAACATGGAGAAGGTACAGTGGTTGGACCACATCAGTGCCTTTCAACGTATGTATGACCTCTGGACCCCTGAGATAGGAAAAACACACACATACACACATACACACACCACACACACACACACTTACACACCATATGACCTCTGGACCCCTGAGACAGGAAACACACACACACACACACCACACACACACACACACACACACACACCATATGATCTCTGGACCCCTGAGATAGGAAACACACACACACACACACACCATATGCCCTCTGGACCCCTGAGATAGGAAACACACACACACACACCATATGACCTCTGGACCCCTGAGATAGGAAACACACACACACACACACCCCATATGACCTCTGGACCCCTGAGATAGGAAACACACACACACACACACCCCACACACACACACCATATGACCTCTGGACCCCTGAGATAGGAAACACACACACGCACACCATATGACCTCTGGACCCCTGAGATAGGAAACACACACACACACCACACACACACACACACACATACACACACCATATGACCTCTGGACCCCTGAGATAGCAAACACACATACACACCACACACACACACACACACATACATACACACACCTCTAAGATAGGAAACACACACACACACATGCATAGCTGGTTAACCTGCTACTGGGAGCCCCAGGGCAGACCCAGCCAATGGGATCTGGGTGCGTGGCCTGGGAACTCGCCCTCTAAACAGCTCCCCCCACCCCCTCCGCCCTCCTCCCGCGGGTGATTCCCACGTGTGGGAAGCCTGGAAGCCCCTGGCTCAGCTGTCTTTGAGGACCCTTCCTTCCATATTCTGGGATCTTGGAGACCAGGTCCTTGCCTAAGGCAGACTGGGATTTAGAAAGGGGTTTGCTGGGGTCTCATCTTCTCTTCCTTCATCTCCACCGGCCCTCAAGCAGGAAGCACTAATTTCTTTAGCCTTCTGACTGGCTGGGAATGGCATTTCTTTGGGGGGAGCGGGGAGGGGGAGAGCGGGGAGGCATATCAGTGTAAGACTTCTTGCCAAGTTTAGGAACACCTGACTGCAACTGGAGGTGGGGCACTTCTATCGCCTCCCATTTGTCACCTAGGGTAGAGAGAGAGGCTGCGGGACTCGAGGGAAAACCGCGGGTATTTAAGGGTCCCAGACAGAGCTAGGCATGGTGGCTCCAATTCTGATGTTCTGGGACCCCCGGGGAGCCCCACCCCAATCCCTCTCTTGGGGCCCTTAGTTTCTCTCCTTAGAGGACGTGGCTTAGGACCCCAACTTGCCATAGAGATGCCAACGGTCAAGCACAGTCCGGGAATGCCCCTGCCCCCGAAGGTGGTAAAAGAGAAGTGAGGATCCCTCCAATCCGCTGGTTAAAGGTCTCCTCATAGACCCCCGCCCCCCCAGCACTGGGGACCCCACTAAGAGGACCGGGTACCCAGATTCCAGAGTCAGAGCGGGAACATGACTCAAGAGGGAAACTGAGGCTCAGACAAGTGCAGCCCGGGTCCTAGGTCTCGGGGTGGAAGGGAAGCCTGGGATTCCCTCCGCGCGCCCCTCCCGCGCGCGCGCATCTTCAGATTCCACGAAGCTCAGCCAGTGCGGCTACCCAGCTTCTGGCCGCGCCGCTAGCCTGCCCTGCGCGCCTCTTCTCTGTCCCCATGTCTCTGTAGACGCTGCCCTTCCCACCGGCTCTCCCCGCCGCCGCTCCTGAGCCCCGGTGCGCTGGGCCAAGCAGCCCAGCGCCGGGTTCCCCCACTCCCATTTCCTGCGTGGAATCCTCCCAGGGATGCCGGAGACGAGGGGTTTCCTGGGTGTGCACTCTGCACATTTACAGTCCCCCGGCTTCCAGCCTTGCTGTGTGACCTCGAGCAAGTAGCTACCAGTCTCTGAACTCTATTCCCAGCCCCACCTCGGGGCCGCAGAGGGGCCTTGGGTTACCTGCTGCTGTTCCCCGGGACTCCTGCGCGCGCTGCCTTCTGCTTTTCCCGCCTGCCAGCTCTGGGGTTGAGCGAGGGCGGGGTCAGGCAGTCGCCGGGCCATCCCCCCTCCACCCCTTCGGGCCGCCTCCCCCACCCCCGCCCTCCCGTGCCTGCCCTTTTTCTCTTTCACTTTCTCTCTGCACCAAGGGGCTTGAGCCACCCAAGCTGGGGAGTAAGCAGACTCCCAAGCCGCCCGCTGCTGCATCCACCACGTGCTTTCACAGAAGCGCCTAGTCCGCCACCCACCGGAGCTCCAATCAGCCCCTAAAAATAGCCAGTGCTCGCTTTGCGCGGAGGTAGCCTGACCTTAGGCATTTGAAACACGAGCCCTGGTTAGGGGGGAGCTGGCCCTCCGTTTCTCTCCACCGCAGCCCCACCTTGAAACTGACAAGCCATCCCTGCAGGGCACAGCGACTTGCTAGCCCAGCCACTCACTCCTGAGAAGCCGGCTGCCCTGGGAGGCGGAGAAAATTCCTCTGGTAAATTCAGCCGGGCAACCTTGATTTCCCCCCACCACACACCTCCTGACAGCTTTCTTCCCTCCCTTCTTATTCCACAGGTCCTGCACCCCTTCTCCATCCACCCTGAGGCCTTGGAGAGTTCACTTCCCTTCCCAAGCTTGGATTTCCTCATCTGGAATTGAGGGGGGAGCCTTCAAGGTGACTTCTGACCTCTCTCTGTCCTTGGAAAACTCCCCCTGCCCAAGCTCCCGCTGCTACCATCAGAGCCGGCAAACATCACCAGTCTGCAGATTCGGAGGAAGCCGTGCATTTATTTTAGCAGCATCTGACCAAAGGCGTCTCATACTCTCAACCACACAACAAAGGCAGCAACACCAATAATATTGAGTTCCTATGTGGATCTTCAGATCTTAAAATGCACCGGGTGCTGTGCTAGAACCTTGGATTGCTCACTTTGGTCTTGGAATAAAAGTTTCCCCCAATCCCATTTAACAGCCCAGGAAACATCTCGGACTCAATATAGGCTGGGGACCCTGTGTCACTTGACACCCAGCCAGGCAGCACAGCTAGGGTTCAAACCTGGGTGCTGCTTTCAGAGCTGATACCAGATATCTGTACTCTGTTGTCTCTCACCATCTGTCCCCTGTCCCCCACTTATTCCACAAAGCGCCAGTTGGAAATGGGGAGAGGGTAGCATCAGTCCAGGTGCCTGGCTACTGCCCACCAGGCTCAACGTCTAGACTAATGGGCTGACTCTGGCTGGCTTTGGTGTCCCTGCTTCCTGGGGATAGGGTGGGCCTGGCAGGGGTTCCACCCTTCAAGGGCACCCCTCAGTGTTTACCTGGCAGAGAGAGGAACTTGCGGTTGGCAGAGCCTGGTCATCAACACTGAGAGCTAACGATACTCCCCCGGGAAGTCAGCCCTCTAGTACCCTTCAGGCTGATCAAGTCTTCTTACATTCCAGACACCTAAGTGAAACTGCAGCTCCCTCAGTGGAAGGAAATGGCAAACCACCTCACTTCTTCCAAAAGCCCCAGCAGGCCAAAGACCCCCTCCCGCCATCCTCACCCCCCTAGTTCAGAGCAGTGTCTCCGTTTATTTGGGATGGCGGGACAGCTTCTCAGCCCCAACATCCCCCACCCGCCCTTTTACCTTGGGGCTCTGGCAGGTAGGACCCAGCAAGGCGTGCAGCCAGGCAACGCATGATGTGGGAAACACAGGGAGGCAGCAACTTCCAGACTCTGGCAGCCCCTCCTGGTGCCCTCAGCCTGCCCAGCGATGTCTTCAGGTGCCCGATTCAGGAGCAGGCTGCCTCATCTCTGGCCAGTCTCCCTACACCTGGTCAGGAGCCCGCCAAGACTAAGCAAACATGCAAAAGAAGCAAGTAAGGAACTAGCAGAAAATTCTCGCCTTACCAGGTCATCTGAGCTGCCAGATTTCTCTCACTAGGCACACTCTAATTTGCCCACGCTCCCTTAAATACTCCCTGCGCCTGATGTTAATTTCGGTTCCTTGTTGTGGACCAAATGGGGTGATGACCAGGAAAGATAGTGAGTTGACTGTTGGAGGATATTCAACACACTGTCATTCTGAAATGGTGTTGACCACAGTGGATGCACGCTGTTGCCAGTTGCCAATATATGCCATCTTCTGTAGGGTAGAGCTAGGGCCAGAGCTTCACAGATGCCTCAAGACAAGCTGAAAGCCCCTGCTGAGTTCTGCAGACTCCCTGGATTCCATTGCCATCCCCCATCCCATCCACACACCAAACTGCCCTGAATTTCCCCAGAGAAAGAGTCATCCACTCATCATTTGTATTTCAAGACATTGGACTAAAATATAAATTACGTATTAGAAAGTGTTACCCCAAATATGATATACTTAGACCCACATAGTTTGGGGTACCGGGTAAACGTGGCAGAGAGACAGGAGAAAGTTAGTGCCTTTTCAAGGTTCTGCCCAGGCTCTTGGAAGCCTTCAGAAGAAAGTCTCAGTTTGGGGGCTAATGAACTTTTAACGCCTCTTCTAATGCATCATCAACCCATCTCACATAGAGCAGCCCCCAGCCGCAAGCCGTCAGTAGACAGCGGTGTCTAGCCAGAATGCAATGACAATACTCTGCCCTCCTGTCTCATAGTTACCTTCTGTGTGTGGCATTCTTTTTCATTTATGTTGGACATTAACTTTCCTTGGGAAATAAAATTGAATGAAAAATGTGAGTAGTTTGAAAAAAACCAAAAAACCCAAACCTGTCAAGCTAATAGTAGTGTGCGTGTGTGCTAAGTCACTTTAGTCATGTCCGACTCTGTGCGACCCCATGGACTGTAGCCCACCAGGCTCCTCTGTCCATGGGATTCTCCAGGCAAGAATACTGGAGTGGGTTGCCATTTCCTCCTCCAGGGGATCTTCCCGACCCTGGGATCGAATGTGTGTCGCTTATGTGTCGCTTATGTCTCCTGCGCACTGGCAGGTGGGTTCTTCACCACTAGCACCACCTGGGAAGCCCAACAGTAGTGTAGAGGGCACAGAACTATCATGAGGTTGGTACCGAAATGAATGACGTTTTGGAAACAATGACTTCAGTGCCTCAAGCATTTTTATGGAAAGAATGCTGAATTGGGAATTTGAAGCCCTGTGGTCCAGCCCCCACGGTTACTAGTGGATGAGTCACCTCGGACCCCTCACTTCCATTGTATGGGCCTCGGTTTCTCCGTGTGTGAAGCAAGGGCAATGATGCCTATATTTGTATGGTGCTTATTTTCAAGGCAGTTTCTGCTTTCAGAAGTCCCAGGAGGGGAAGTAGGCAGACACGTGAGACTGCTGAGAGTCAATGTGAAACAGTCTTGTTCTGTTAGGCTAATAAAACAGACACGATGAGTATTAGAAATCCTAAGAAGTCTCAACTTCCTGTGACCTGACACACCTGACCATTCCCTGAGGACACCTTCTGTCCTCAGAGGGAGCCAGCTCTGACAGCCGTGGCCACGGCAGCTCTGAACCAGCTTCGTGGCCGAGCCAAGCTTGGAATGAGAGTCCCCCCGGCCTGGGGTGCACCTGTTTGGGTGCTGTCATTTCTCACCTGGACTACCTGCTACCTGGTTTCTCCGTGTCCTCCTTCACCCGCCCCCACCCCCGACCCATGCTCTATAAGACCCGAATCTGATCACGCCTGTGTCCACACAGGTTTCTGAGCCAGGATGGTGACATGTGCCAGCCTGCGTTTTGACTGATGGCAGATGCCATAAATTGGTACCAGGAGGGCCTCGAGTATGGAGCCAGGAGAGGAGCACCGTGGAGCCTCGCCAGGTGCCAAGGGGGGCCCGAATTCTAGCAGAGGCAGTGGAGACGAGGAGATGGGGCGCTGAGGTGAAGTGACAAGTCTCCAGGACTGAGTGGACAAGCCTAGGAGGGGGCCAAAGGGTTAAGCCGACGCCAGGGTCTCTCCCTATTAGAGCATCCAGCATGCCTGCTGAAGCTCCTCTTCAAAACTCCCCCAGAGGCAGTGACCATTCATTCTCTTGAGCCCAGGATAAAACCAATTCCCTCGTGACTGGGGGAGCCCCCTCAGTACTTGCCCTGGACACCTGAATTTCTTTGTCTCAAGTCAGAATTCAGCATGACAAAGCTACAGGCAGAAGCATTGTTCAAGGTACCAGTCTGGGGTCCCCAGCCAAGCACCGAGGAGAGGCGATGAGGGGACTTGATCTTGCAGATAGGATTAGCATCCCAGAGAGCTTGCCATCCCCTGCGGCAGTCTCTCCAAACAGACTTTGCTCAGCCCTACCTGCTTATCTCTGCTCAAGCAAGGTCCCCTACCCCACCCCTCATAGGACCACCCTCCTGCCTCCTCCTGTCAGACTTCATTTTAGTCATCTTTCAAGGCCCACTGTCGTCAGCCTTCCAGCTAACAATAACCTTCTGCTTTCCTCTTTTTAGCAAACTTGCAGCCATGGATTTGGCAATACATCATGAACTTCCTATTTCATGAGTATGGCCCCGGCTGCCTCTGACGAAGTCATAAAGTCCTTAATGTCTGCCTTAATGTGTTTGACTTTCTTATTGAAAAGACACAGGACGCCAAGATTGGTTGAGTGAATGGTTGGCGTTTGAATTTGATTAAGGCAGACAACCTCTAAATGGATGGAGAATCCTCCTGTACTAGGTTGTAAGTATATTTTCTTACCCTTGTTTGTGGCCTGCCTCATTTCTAGCAGATGCTAAATAAATGCTTAAGGGAGAGGGAAGTAAGGAGGTGAGAAAGCAAGGAAGAGAGATCAGACAAGAGGTGGGGGAGTAGAGAGAAAAAAAAACTAGTAGGTAGGCAAATTAGGAGATCAAACCAGTTGATCCTAAAGGAAATCAACTCTGAATATTCATTGGAAGGACTGACACCGACGCTGAAGCTCCAATCCTTGGGCCGCCTGATACAAAGAACCAACTCATTAGAAAAGACCCTGATGCTGGGAAAGACCGAAGGCAGGAGGAGAAGGGGACGACAGAGGATGAGATGGTTGGATGGCATCACCGACTCTATGGACACGAGTTTGAGCAAACTCAGGGAGGTAGTGAAGCACAGCGAAGCCTGGCGTGCTGCAGTTCATGGGTCACAAAGAGTTGGACACAGCTTAGAGACTAAACAACATCAAGGCAAATTAGGCAGGTCAGAGGGTATCTGAGAACATAGACCTGTTCGTGGGTAAATGTACAAGTGGATTAGTCGGTAGGAAGGTGGGCGAATAAGCTGATACATAAATATATGGGCAGTCAGAGAAATGAAATATTGATAAGTTGATAGAATTAGATAGTAGATGTAAGTTGTTGAATTGATTAGTAGATATTAGTATGGTTGGGGCTTCCCGGGTAGCACTAGTGGTAAGGAACCCACCTGCCAATGCAGGAGACGTAGGACGAGGGTTTGGTCCCTGGGTGGGGAAGACTCCCAGGAGGAGGGCATGGCAACCCACTCCAGTATTCTTGCCTGGAGAATCCCATGGACAGAGGAGCCTGATGGGCTACAGTCCATAGGGTTGCAAAAAGTCAGACAAGACTGAAGCGACTGAGCCCACACAGTAGGCGGTTGGGTAGACCAGGTAAGTTTGAGAGCAGGCAGCGGGAGAGACCAACAATGGTAAGTAAGGACACAGGTGAGCTGCTCAAGGTAACAACAAAGAACAGAAACAGTCCCTGGCTGAGTCAGGCGCCAGACTGGGAGCCGAGCCAGCTATAGAACAGGCCCCTGGTCAACCCCAGGAAAACCCGTGGGGACTTGCCAACTTCCGGTTGCAGGTGTTTCTACTTCTGTGGCTCATGTGGGTGAAGGTGAAGTAAGTCTGGCTGGCTGGGAAGCCACTCAAGGTGAAAAGCAAGTGGTCCTTGCCAACACATCTCCTTCCAGGAGTCAGAGGAGTCTCGCTTATCAGGGATCAGAGCAGGAATGGGTTTGGGGAGGGAAGAGAGGGGGAAGGAGGGAGGGTGTAGCCTTCCCCCACTCTGTGTCTTGGCTCGGGTGACCCTCATCCTAAGGACCAAATGGGGAAGGAAGTGACAGGAAGAACTTAGCAGGCTGGGGTATGTCCCTCCCTTTCCAATGAATCAGGCAACATCCTAGAAGGAGTTCTTTTTTCTGTGTTTCCTAGAACAGAGTTCTCATGGGCTAAACTACCACACTGTGAAAACACAGAGCGACAGAACAATCAAGGAAAGCCAAAGGAAACAGTAATATTTAAAACCATGGCAGGGGTGTCCCATAGCCTCTGAGAAGGCTCGCCTCAAGAGCACCGCTGCACCTCCATCCACAAACCTGAGGCCGGCTGGGTCTGACCTTGCCCCCAGTCATCCTTCCATTCACCTTGAGTCTGTGATTGCCCCGAATGCCACCCTGGAGGCTGACGAGTCAGAACGAGCTTTCCTCCTGGCAGAAGTGCGTGTGTTTTAGATGATGTCACTGAGTTCTCGAAATAGCCACTCTGGATGCTAGTATCACCTCCATTTTACAGATAGGGAAACCAAGGGATCCCATGAAGGGATTGGCATCATAGCCCTTGGAATCAGGGAGTCAAAGCTGGCACCAAGGCTGTCTGAGGCCACAGTCTATGTGCTTAACCAGTGTGCCAGCTTGAGGGTGGGAGTCACATTAACACTCAGATGCACATAGCGGCCACACACTCAGCATTGGAGTAGGTGTCTAGATGTGATATGGAGCCCCCAATGAGACTGCAGACTCAACTCCCTGGTTTATTATCCCCCCGTCCAATGCAGGAGATGTAAGAGACACAGGTTTAATCCCTGGGTCAGGAAGATCCCCTGGAGGAGGAAATGGCAACCCACTCCAGTATTCTTGCCTGGGACAGTTCCTCCAGTATAGAGGAGCCTGGCAGGCTCATGTGGGTCCATGGGGTCGCAAAGAATCCAACACAACTGAAGCGACTAAGCATGCATGCATGAGTGACTGAGCACAGCACAATATATATGTGTCCGACATTCCTAGAGTTATCTGTCTAATGCCAAGCACTTCCTGGGATGGTTTCTCAGCTACCATCTCACTGAACCCTTGCTATGACCCTGGGAAGTTTATATCATCACTCCCATTTTAGTGATGAAAAAACTGAGCGTTAGACTGGTTCAGGTATGTGGCCAAGGTTACACAATTTGTAAGCAGCAGGGCGTGGCCACAGAACTAGAGCTGTTCAGCTTCCAGCCTAGTTCTCATCCATCACTGCCACACTAAATCTCTCTTCTCTGGCCTCTGATTGTCCTCCAGGGGTTGTCACTCACTGTCGCCAGTCAGGCAGCTGAGTTCTGTCCAGACTCTTGAGCCTCCCCTGAGCTTGCCGGGGGCTGAATGCACATGTGCTGTTCTGTGCAGCAGAGTCAACCCCCAAAGAAGTGGGCTTCCTGCACAATTGCAGCTGAAGCATTATCATATCCAAAGGTGACTTCTGAATCATCAGGCTGGTTTCAGTTTGAAGATGGTCAGCTTGCTTCGGGTAGACTTACAGTATCCCTTTGGGTTATTCAAAAGAGGCAGCCAACCAGAAAGTGCAACGAGTGATCTGGGCCCATGAGATCTAATAGCCACCCCCACCCAGGCCATGATCGAGGCAACTACTCTCCTCCCTGTGCCTCAGTGTACTCATCTGTAGAGTGAGAGTAATGGTAAACACGAGCCATCCACACACTCATCCATCTCCCCATCCCGCCATCACCCAGCCACCTACCCACCCACCCACTCATCCCCCATCCACCTATGTACCTACTCATCAACCATTCACCTATCCTTCCCACCTACCCACCCACCCACCCATCCATCCACCTAACAACCTATCCATCAACCATTCACCTATGCCCCCACCCACCTACCCACACCCCCATCCACCCATCACCCAGCTACCTACCCACTTACCTTCCCATCACCCATCCCCCTATCCACTTCCCTACCCACCCACCCATCCATCCATCCCATCCATCTACCTACCTATCGACCATTCACCTATGCCCCTACCCACCTACCCACACATCCCCCACCCACCCATCCCCCAACCACCTACCCACTCACCACTCATCACCCATCCACCTATGCACCTACCCATCAACCATTCCTCTCCCCACCCACCCACCCACCCATCCATCCACCTACCATCCAGTAGTCTAATATTCAACAAACACATATTGCACACCTATCCTTTTCCAGGCATGATATTAAGTGTTTGGGATACATCTGTGATAAAAGCATAGATCCCTCCCCACAGGGTGCTTATTTTCCAGTGAGAGAGTCAGACAATAAGCAGCAAACAAAGGGGCCTCCCTGGAGGTCCAATGGTTAGGACTCTGCTCACATTGCCACGGCCCGGGTTCAGTCCCTGGTCAGAGAATTAAAATCCCATGAGCCGTGCAGCTTGGCTAAATAAGTCATCAAACAACAAACAATACAAAAGTAAAGAGTATCGAAGGTAAACATGTCAGTGTGGGGAGTGGTACTCAGAGTGTGAAGGGGGAGGTGCAAATTTAAATGGGATGATCGGGGTAGGCCTCCCTGAGAAGGTGACATTTGAGCAAAGAGCTAAAGGATTCAAGGAGGTGGGCCCAGAGGCTATCTGGAGAAAAGAGTGTTCAGATGGAAGAAACAGCATGTGCAGAGGTCCTGCGGCAGGGAGTGTGCCCGGCCTGTCCCAGGGACCCCAAGGGTACCAGCATGGCTGGAGAAGATAAGACGGCAGGATTATAGGGTGGGAGCAGAGCAGGGATGAAGCCAGGTCTCGAAGGACCTCATGGAATCGTCCTGATTTAGCTTTCCTCTGAGTGACACGGGAAGATGGTGCAGAGTAGCAGAGGGTGAAGATCACAATAGGGCTGTAGAGAGAGTTACAAAAACTTCACACTCTGATTTCCTTTTCTGAAGCCCTGTTGAAACCCAAGTCAGTGCCCTTTATTTATACAAACCACACACTTCTCCTCCCCTTGTTCTCCTTGTCCCTGTCTGAAGGCGGCTCCCTCTCTGTGCCCCCTAGCTGCATCCTTGCCCGTAGTCCTTACAGTTGGAGTCTCACAGGCCTGGGAGGAGCTGGCCTAGAAGAGGGTGGTGGGAGAGCAACGAAAGGAAGCAATTTATCCTTCCTTGTCTCCCAGCCTCCTGAAGACCGCACGGAGCTCAGTTCCCCTTCTAGAGTCACACGGCATCAGAAATAAATATATTTCATCCACTGGGAGGAAATGGAGTTTAATAACAGGAACCAGCCCTCGAAGCGAGAGAGAGAGGCAGAGGTGTGGGCAGCCAGCAGAGTGGAGGAGGCTGCCGTCTGCTGCGGGTGTGTCGAGGAGAGAGGAAGGCCTTGATGTCCCCTGAAGTTGGCACCTGCACCTACATCAAGACTGCATAGGTTATGTGTGTTTGCTTCAGTTTCTTTCATCCACATCTTACAGTTTTCAGAGTACAGGTCTTTTGCTTCCTTCCGTAGGTTTATTCCTGGGTATTTTATTCTTTTTCATGCAATGGTAAATAGGATTGTTCCTTTCATTTCTCTTTCTGATCTTTCATTGTAAAGACACGCAACAGATTTCTGTGGATTAATCCTGTGACCTGCAACTTTGCCAGATTCATTGGTGAGCTCCAACAGTTTTCTGGTAGCATCTTTAGGAGTGACACGTACACACTACTGTATTGAAAATAGATAACGGACAAGGAAATCAACTCTGAATATTCCTTGGAAGGACGCTGCTGAAGCTGAAGCTCCAATACTTTGGCCCCCTGATGCAAAGAGCCAATTCTTTGGAAAAGACCCTGATGCTGGGAAAGACTGAAGCAAAAGGAGAAGAGGGAGGCAGAGGATGAGATAATGGTTGGATAGCATCCCTGACACTCAATGGACGTGGATTTGCGCAGATTCCAGGAGATAGTGGAGGACAGAGGAGCCTGGCGTGCTGCAGTCCAAGGGGTCGCAAAGAGTCGGACACAACTTAGCAACTGCATAGCAACGACAAGAAGAACAACCTACAAGGACCTACTGTATGCCGCAGGGAACTCTGCTCAATATTATGTAACAACCTAAATGGGAAAGGAATTTGAAAAAAAGAGTAGATACATGTATACGTATCCCCGAGTCACTTTGCTGTACGTCTGAACCTAACACAACATTGTAAAGCAACTATATTCCAATATAAAATAAGAAAGTTTTTTAAAAGACCCCATAGGTTGCTTGCACTCCCATTAAGAAATCAGGGAGGTCATTCAGGTGATAGAGATGTCCCAGTCCCCCGCCCTGGGGTCTGTTAGGAGGGGGAGAGTAAAAGATGTGTCCGAGGAACAGACAGAGATGATCTGGGTGAGAATTCACCCAGGAAGACAGCCCACCCCTTGTAAACATGTATCTTGGCAGAAGAGTTGGAGAAATGCCTACACTGCCCTGGAGCCCATGGCAAAACCAGCAAGAGGCTGTTTAGCCCTTAAGACCAGACTGAGCCAAAAGTGTGTCTGCCTTCAAATCCAGCCTCACCACTTCCTGCTTGGGGACTGAGGTTGGTCACCTCTGGGCAGTCTCTGTCTTTTCTTCCTGTGTAACATAAAGCTGGAGATCATTAAAGGATTAGGGTGGATATGAGAAAACCCTCTGGCTTAGGTGTGCCTGGCAAGCAAGTAAATACTCAATAAATGTAAATTCTTGTGATTATATCAAGTGTCAAGTTCCTCCAAAGCCATAAAAGGACCAAGGACTAGAATTTATGACATCATAAAATTGGGAAAGTACAGGTTTATGTAAAGGAGGCTGAAAAGTGTCTCTAGGAAGAATGTTATTAGTGGGAATTCCCTGCTGGTCCAGTGGTTAGGACTCCGTGCTTCTGCGGCTGAGGGGGTGGGGGGCAGCCAGGTTTAACACACCTGGCTGGGGGATGTAAGATCCTGCAAGCTGCATGTCCAAAAATAAAAATTAAGAAGACTGTTGTTTGCAACAAAGTGAGAACCTTCTTGCAAGTGGGAAGGAAGACCTAAAATGTTTGAGGAGCCAAGGATGCGAGTGGAAATGGTATGGTATAGGATTATTTTCCCGATTTAAGATGAATCAGGAGTCAGCAGTACCCTTTAAAAACAAGACACTCTCTCCCTCCAACCTGGTTCCTCTTCTGTCTCTCTCTTTCTCCCCCGCTTTCTCTTTCTTCCTCCATCTCTCTCTTCTTTCCTCCCATCCTTCCTCCCTTCTTCCGTCCTTCTGTCTACCTCCCTCTCTCTCCTGTCTCTCCTTCCCTTTCTCTTCCTCTCTGTCTGTCTTTCAGTTTCTCTCTCTCTCCATGACCTGGATGCACACACAGACATGTGCATACACATGCACACACACACACCCACACAAACACGCACCCGCGCTCACACACATATGCACACACAGCAATCTCTGCTCTCCAGCTCTTCGGCTCTTCCTCTCTGTGGCAACCTATGTCTTCAGCTTTGAGACACACTGATTGTGCCGGCATCCGTCTTTCCCACTTGCAGGCAGTGGCTGATTTGTCCATCTGTGCCTTTCACCAGTGCCTTGCACGTGCCTAAGGTACCCAGGCAGCTCAGAGAGCGAACCCAGTGGGCATTTGGCTGTGTGCCTCTGGGACGGTTTACTTTTAAGCAGAGTGGGAAGCACACTGTTCCGCCAATGCTCTCAGCATCCCAGCCTGAGCTCTCTAAGCACTTGCTGCTCCTGCCAGCTCAACCAGAGACCCCGATTCCTGTCCATTCTGCCTTCTCAGCTTGGGACAGAGATGAACATGAGGACCTCCCTTTCAGAGATTAGAGGGAAAAGCCCTGAGCTGCTGACAGCCAGGCATGGCTTCATTAGAAAAAAGGGATAGATGGCAACTTACCACCAGGGTCCTTATAGCTGGGGTCCCTCTCAGCTGTGGGGCCCTGCAGCCCACTCCAGATCCACCCCAAGAGGGCCAAGTCTGGGTCTCCTTTCTCCAGTAGGGTCAAGGAGATCTTCCTGGCCAGAGCCTCACCATCAGGCTCATGGAGCAGGGCATAGTGGTACTCCCTGGAGAGGAGCTCTTCCGCCAGCAGGTTGTCCAGAAGCGCCTGCACTTGGCTTGGCCGATGGCTAGAGAGCAACATCCGGACCTGAGTCAGGATGGTCTGGAAGTGATTCATGGTAGCACTCAGATGCAGGGCAGCTCCCCTGGGCCAGTGCCTGGTATCTCTGCTCACCCGGCCTCCAGCATCCAAAACATGAAGTGAAAAACAGGATGGGGGAACCTCTGCAGCTTATTCCTGCTAAGGAGGATTTCCTCATTTGCACGTTAGGCTGGGGTTGCCTTATGAATTGATGGAAGTGGGTTCTGGTCTTGATTTAGACCCATAGATATGTGCATACCATGCATGTGCGTATGCAAAAGAAGCTCACGGCTTTGTGGATTCCTTTAGACCCAATCCAGTATTTACTAAGAGGAACAAGTCTTGCCTCTTTGAGGACCTATAAGGTGATAGGCTTTCTCGGATGTTGCATCATAACAAGAAGGCACTGGGGCATAGCAATTAAGCAGTTGGGTTTGGAGCCAGTCTGCTGGGTTTAAATCCCCGATTACTTGATATTTGGCAAGTTACTTAGCCTCTACTTGCCGCCATTACTCCATCTGAAAATGTTACCGAGTCCAAGCTCACTCTGCTCATGGCGGGACAGGCCAGCGAATCCAAGAGCCGAGGTATTGAGGCAAGGAATGAATATGGCTTTATTCCCAGAGCCTGACCGAGAAGATGGGCAGACTAACGATTCAAAATAACCATCTTGTCCCGGTCTGGATGCCAGGTATTTTTATGTATCAGAGATGATGGGGAGGTGAGAAAACAGAGTAAAGAGGCCATTTAATCTTATAAGTATCTCCTAGAAGGGCAAGCCTCAGGCAGGGAGATGTGTTATTTTTTCCTTCCTACCATCTACAGGTGGACAGGGTTCTGAACAAAGGCATTTTAGTTTAACAGGCGGAGGAGCAGGATTCTCTGAGGCAGGCCATTATGTGTGATTATAATAACAAAAGCAGCTAAAGAAACAGATTTCACGTGGAAGAGTCAAAATTGACTCTTCCCTGTTACAAAAACGTGGAGTGATAATAATAGTATTTACTTCTTAGAGTTGTGGGGAGGAGTAAGCAAGATAATGCATAGAGAGTACCTAATACATTATCTACAACTTGATAATAGTTCAATAAATTTGAATTCAATAAATATGAGCCATTATGATTATTGATTAATCATCCAAACAGTTGTGTCACCTTGGGCTCAGCCTCGTTAAACCTCAGTCCCTTCCTCTGAAAAATCTCCCAGTAAAAGTAATTCAATCTCATCAAGTTTTCTTGAGGATTAAAAGAGATAGTATGTTTAAAAGGCTTAGTGCTGGTCCCAGTAAGCACTTCATGACAACTGACTATATACTAATATTAACCCTAATTAATAGCACGGAAAACAGGCTTTGCATAGGAGCCAGTCTGTTGTAGGATTCTACCCTGAAAAAACTCAACCCCCGCTTTTTATAACATAGCTGGTTGCTCTTCCAGAAACACACTGTGACCTTGTTTCCTCTCCTGGCCTCATTTTACCATCTCTCAGATGGGACCATTTGCATTGTTCATTTCAATGAGACAAACAGGGATTTCCACTTCCAGTATGGGTGAGAGTTCCTATCTGACCAACACTACCACAATGACAACTATAAACTCTGATGGCTGGGAGGCAGAGGAAAGTATAAGAAACAAATACCTGAAGGCCCTGGGGAGCAATCAGAGCAGGTAGACCCTAAACAGGAGTCAATATGTGGAAGACAAGAATATCACTGGTGAATTCCCAGCTCATTAGTTTGGCTCAAGGAGATCTCAGTTTGTGCTCTGCAGGGCAAGTAAAATTCTGTTTGAAAAAAAAAAAAAAAAAAGTTGTACTGCCCCAAATAACCAGAAGACAAAATTTGAGATAACAATATTTTCTGGAAAGTGGGAGTAGAAATTCCAAGAAGGAGAGAGACAGAGAGAAGCTGCTCCAAATTCTGGGTATAAACTGTCCAAATGTGTGGTTGACCTCTGAACCCTGCATTCACGGCTCATTCGAGTTCTTGTTCAGTCATGCATTCACAGGTGACTCCAAACAGCTCAACTAAGGCTAAAGGAATTGAGCTGAAACTTGAGTTGTAACCTACCATGGAGGTTGTGTTGAGGGCGGGAGACTAGGCGTTTGATTCCAGCCGAGGTAGGAGCCTGCTGAAACAGCAGCAAAAACACAATTAACCCTGTTCAGATTATAACACAATCCAGAGTGTTTACCATATATTGTGATGGGAAGTACATATCCTAAATTACCTGACTATAAAGGGATAGGAAAAGTGGACCCATGCTCAGGAGAAAAGGACAATCAATGGAAATTGACCCCCAGATGACCCAGATGTTGAAATTAGCAGACGAGGATTTTTAAAAAATCTTTTTATTTTTACTTTTTAAAATCTTTCTATTTTTCAAGTCTTTACTGACTTTGTTGCAATATTGCTTCTGTTTTATGTTTTGCTTTTTTTGGCCCTGAGGCACGTGGGATCTTTGGTCCCTGACCAGGGATTGAATTTGTACCCCATGCATTGAAAGGCAGTGTCTTAAACCACTGGGCTGCCAGGGAAGTCCTGAGACAAGGATTTGTTAAAGCAGTGACTCTAACCATGAATGAAATAGACATAAAGGGTGCCAAGGAAAATATGCTCATGAAAATAAAAAATAGGAAATTTCGGCAGAAAAACAGAAACTACTAAAAATAACCAAATGGAAATGATCAAAGTGAAAATTACAGTGTATGAAAATTTAGAAGTCTTTGGATTGGATTAATGGCAAAAGGGGGATTACAGAAGAAACCTTAAGATGTTGCAATAGAGATTATTTGATCTGAAGAACACAGAGAAAAAGATTGAAAAAGAAAAGAGCTTCAGGGATCTGTGGGACAATGGTAAAAGGTCCAACTCATATTTACTTAGAATGACAGAAGAAGTGAGAGAATGGGGTAGAAAAAAATTTGAAGAAATAAAGCCCCAAATTTCTCAACTTTGGTAAAAAGTAAACAGCATGAAAACCATGAAGCTCAGCAAGACAAATACAAGGAAACCCACACATAGGCACATTATAGTCAAACAACTGAAAACTAAAGATAAGGAGAAATTTGTGAAAGGAGCCAGATCAAAAGAACACATTACAGGGACTTCCCTGGTGGCCCAGTGGTTAAGACTCCACACTGCCAACGCAGGGAGCGCAGGTTTAATTCCTGATCAGGGATCTAAGAGCCCACATGCCACACAGCACAGCCAAAAGATGAAAAAACAAAACAAGAACACATTACATACAGGAGGGTATGTGAATCATCACTAACTTCTCATCAGACATCATGGACACCAGAAGACAGTGGAACAGTATCTTGGAAGAACTGAAAAGAAAAAAATGATCAACCCAGATTTCTAAATACAGTGAAACTATCCCTCAAGTATGTGGGAAAAATAGATATTTTTAGACTTAAAAAACTCAGAGTGTGTTGCAATAGACCTGCGTTTTAAGAAATGCTAAAATAAGTTCTTTAGACGGAAGGAAAATGATACCAGTTAGAAACTCAGTTAGATACCAGTTGGGAAGAACTGAAGAGTGTCAGAAATAGTAATCTTTAGGTAAGTATAAAAGTTTTTAAATTTATTTTTAAAAAATTTATTTATTTGGCTGTGCCAGATCTTATTTGTGGTACACAGGATCTTTCAGTTGCAACACACGGTTCCCTGACCAGGGATTGAACCCTGGGCCCCCTGCATTGAGAGTGCAGAGTCTTAGCCACCGGACCACCAGGGAAGTCCCAAAAGATTGTTTTTTTTTTTCTTAATTTATTTAAAAACATAACTGCTTAAAGCGAAAGGTATGGTACTATCTTGTGATTTTTAAATACATGTAGATATAATACATATGATGGATACAGCATAAGGGATGGTGTAGCATAAAGTGTGATTATTGGACCCATATGGTGGCAATCTGTACTTTATATTAAGTGGTATAATGTTTCCTCTGTGTTGGTTAGGAGAGTGGAAAATATATATTAAAAGCCTTTGAGGGGCTTCCCTGGTGGCTCAGTGGTAAAGAATCCACCTGCCAATGCAGGAGTCACAGGTTCGATCCCCGACCCGGGAGAATCCGGCATGCTGAAGAGCCTCTAAGCCCATGTGCCGCAACTATTGAGCTTGTGCCCTAGAGCCTGGGAGCCACAACTACTGAGCCCTCAGGCCCTAGAGTCTATGCTCTGCAACAGGAGAGACCACTGCAATGAGAAACTGAGCACTACAACTGGAGAAAAGCCTGTGCAGCAATGAAAACTCAGCTCAGCCAAAAACAAATAAATAAAATTAAAAAAAAATCTGAAGTGTTTATTAAAAAATAGCCCTTGAAGAACCACTAAAACATCATGCAAAAAGGCATAAGCTAAACAGTAATTTGAAATTAACTCTAGGCTTGAATAAGCAGTCCAACAAGATTATGACATTATAAATTTTATGTATAAAGGCCGAAGGTAGAGAGATAGAAGATAGAAATTCTAAAGCTCTTCTTACCTAACAAAGCATACTTTTAAGCAAACAGAGATGTAGATGTAAATACCCTCTGGCAACAAATGATCAATTAAGACAATCAAAATTGCATACTTTTTAGGCCTTAAAGCATAATTCACAGAGCAAATCAATAATTTTTGCAGGCTGGGTATCTTGTACTTTTTTGTACAAATTTAATATTGAAGTGAAGTGAAGTGTTAGTGCTCAGTTGTGTCCGATTCTTTTCAACCTCAAGGACTATAGCCCACCAGGCTCCTCTGTCCATGGAGTTCTCTGGGCAAGAATACTGGAGTGGGTTGCCATTTCCTTCTCCAGGGGATCTTCCTGACCCAGGGGTCGAACCTGGATCCCCTGCATTGCAGATTGTTTACTGTCTGAGCCACCAGGGAAGCCCCAAAATTTAATATTGAGTTGGCCAAAAAGTTGGTTCAAGTCTTTCCATAAAGTATAACAGAAAAACTTGAATGAACTTTTTTACCAACCCTATACTTTTAAGAATAATTCTACAATCACAAAACAAAGTTTTACAGCTTCACACAGGTCTTCCCCATGACAAGAGAATGAGGGGATACCTGTACAAAAATTCTCGACTTCATCAGAACTAACTTTGTGATGCAGAGCAGTGTCTGCTTTACTGTAGTTAGAGAGAAAGAGGAAACTTTGACCCCCACTTCCCCTTTCTTTCTGAGATTTCTTTTCCCAGCAGCTGGAAGACCACACGGTTTCTTGGACAAGGTGGTGGTTGTTGTTCAGTCGCTAGTCATGACCCCATAGACTGCAGCACACCAGGCTCTCCTGTCCTCCACTGTCTCCCGGAGTTTGCTCAAATTCATGTCCATTGAGTTGGTGATGCTATGTAATCATCTTATCCTCTGCTGGCCTCTTCTCCTCCTGCCCTCAATCTTTCTCAGAATCAGGGTCTTTCCCAACGTGTCGGCTCTTTGCACAAGTTGACCAAGGTATTGCAGCTTCAGCTT
The DNA here is from genome assembly GCF_054371585.1 of Giraffa tippelskirchi. Taxonomy (NCBI): domain Eukaryota; kingdom Metazoa; phylum Chordata; class Mammalia; order Artiodactyla; family Giraffidae; genus Giraffa; species Giraffa tippelskirchi. The sequence goes on from NC_137287.1 coordinate 31,841,169, forward strand.
CAGCATCAGTCTTTCCAGAGCGTCTTCGGGGTTGATTTCCATTAGGGCTGACTGGTTTGATTTCCTCGCAGTCCAAGGGGTTCTCAAGAGTCTTCTTTAACACCAGTTCAAAATCATCAATACTTTGGACAAGATGGTAATGCCCATCAATTATCCCTGAGAGAAAAAGAGGAGATTTGAGAACTTAAAACTTATTAGTTAGGAAAGAAGGCGGAGGGACCAAAAGAGAATTTTAACAGAAGGAAGAGATGGTTATGTAATTGTCAGCCATGGTTGTGGAGAAGATGGCAGGTGGGTCAGTTGCTGTGGGGAATAAGGAAACCATGTTCTTAAGTACCTCACCTCTGAGGCACCTGAGAGAGAGGACCTGAGAATCCATCCCCAAGAGTCCAAGATGGAGAGGAGAAGCAGGCCATGAGTCTCCATCAAACACCCCGAGATGGGGATCAAAAGCAGGCCATGAGAATCCATTTAACACATCAAGGTGGGGGTGATGGGTGATTAAACAGCAACCACTGGGAAGCTAGCAGCTTTTCCTAGCCCTTTCCAAGGCTATCTTCCTCTTTCCTGCCAATCCAGTCCAGTACCGCGTCACATGCTTAGTCAGGAAAACCTGAATGCCAGCTTCCACTTGGTCACTGACTCACTGTGCCACCACAGGCAATTTATTTCCTCTCTCTGGCCCACTGTTTCATCACATGTGAAACATAGGTCAGTTTCTACCATCCCTAGAATTTCTCTCAGTTCAGTAATGCTGCTGTTTTCAGGTAGGTGTTACCTTGCTGCAGAAGCCACCAGTCTCAGAATGTTCCCTCGTGATTAGTCATGAGCACAGCATTACCTCTGTCTACAGTCATCCAAGTCCCCCTGTAAAATTTTTGTCTTACAATTATCACAGGCAACATGTGTTATTATTCCCCTCTTTTACTTTCTCTATACTATTTATCATAAAAGGAGATTCCGTATTTCTATCCCAGTTGGAAAGTCATGTCACTTGCCTAAGAATAGTAGCGAGCAGATAGAAAGTAAAATGTTGTTTATATTCTTCTGCTTATGGAAGGTTCTGATCCTGAGATCCAATGTCTCTTGGTGACAAAGAGTGCTTCGCAAGTGTTGTAGAGGAGTTAAAGTTAGACCGGTACCCAGCTGAAGCTGTCTGCATCAGAAAAGTAGTAAAAAATTTGAAAGTTAGCAGTAAGGATGTAGACCCTGATGCTGGGAAAGACTAAAGGCAGGAGGAGAAGGGGATGACAGAGGATGATATGGTTGGATGGCATCACTGACTCAATGGACCTGAGTTTGAGCAAACTCTGGGAGATAGTGGAGGATGGGGAAGCCTGGCGTGCTCCAGTCTCTGCGGTCTTGAGACTCTTTGGGGTCTCAAAGAGTCAGATGTGACTGAGCGACTGAACAACAACAAAGGATGTAGAAAAACAAGAACTCTCCTACTTGGCTGGAGACCACTTAGAATACTTTCATCACCTAAGGTTAACACTTGAGCAGTAACTATTGAAATGGGAGAGGCACATAACCAGTATTTCCACTCCTCACTATATAACCCAGGAAAAGTCTTAAACATGTGCGTTATGACACACAAAGCAACATTATTTGTGATGGCCAAAAAAACCTAAGAGATAACAATCAACATAGAACAGACATGAACATCTTTTGTAAGGATCCTGGAACACATGCGACTTTAATGGATTGAACATAATGGATCCAATCAGAGTGAAGGAATTTAGTGTTTGTTAAAAATGGACTCAGTGGCGGGGTTTCCCTGGTGGTCCACTGGCTAAGACCCCACTCTCTCGATGCAGGGGATCTGGGTTCCATCCCTGGTCAGGGAACTAGATTCCACATGCCACAACTAAAGGTTCCGCATGTAGCAATGAAGATAGAAGACCCCGCCTGCTGTAACTAAGTCCCAGCGCAGCCAAATAAATATAATTTTTTAAAAAATGGAGTCAGTCAAATTAATTACACTTTGGAATATTGCGCAAGTTTTAAAGGGTTAATGGTTGAGTCTTTACAATTTTGTCTCCTTCTGTTTCAGGATAGTATGATGTTACACATAAAAGTGAGTCCATAAGCTGCTAAATCCATGAGGGTGTTATATTTCTAAGAAGAGAACTTTAAAACAGGTTATTAAGCGCTCTGAATTCTGATATAGGCATTCCAGAATCTTCTCACGAGATCAGCTGATGGTATAATCACTACACCTTTTGTGGCATTGGTCATTCATGATTGCCCACTCACAATTCCTTCTAGAATCATCATAGGTTATGTGTCAGGAAGTCTATCTGACAGCACTCCCATGAAAACTGGATAATTTTAAAGAAAAGTGCTGTTCATCCTTATGTGTATATTGAAGGATAATGTTTTTAAGTGGATTCTGTTTGACAATCCCTCAGTGGAAAACTGACCACATTAAACTTGCCTAGTGGAAGGCAGCTATTTAGAGAGTCTAAATTCCATCTCCAATTCTGATTGCATCCTGGGTTTCTTAAGATTATTTGATTACTGTTATAAATTTGGGTTTTTTAATGCTAATAATGCTAAATAATGCTAATTTAATTGCAAATTTCTATATATTATGTCTAAGGCTGAAGAATGTCTATCTCAGAGAGGAAGGCATTACAATATTTATGAATGGTGACAAATATGATGTGCATATCTGTAATTTCATCTTTAAGTGTTTGTGACTTGATTAGCTCTGTCCTGTATGATGTAAGCAAATGCAGAGTCAATTAGTCCTTATGCTGTTTCATGTGACTATAGAGAGGCAACATAAGAGACGCGGGTTCCACCCCTGGGTCAGGAAGATCCTTAGAGGAGGTCATGACAACCCACTCCAGTATTCTTGCCTGGAGAATCATATGGACAGAGGAGCCTGGCAGGTTATAGTCCATAGGGTCGCACAGAGTCGGACATGACTGAAGTGATTTGGCACGCACCTATAGACTTTAGAGACATAAAATAATATGTAAAGCAAGGTTTTACGATTATAGAATCAAAGCTATTGAATTTTATTATTAAAACTTGAAACTTAACATGCATAAACAAAAATCAATGAAAGAAGGTAGTCATTTCACTGACCCATTGAAAAAGTTACCTTAAGAACCTAGAAGCAACCTAAATATTCTTCCAAAGTAGACTGGATAGATAGACTGGCAGCATATTGCTACAATGGAATCTCACACAGTAGTTAAAATACATGAACTAAGACTACATATGTTAACATTTCAAGTTCAACAACATAACAAGTATAAAACCAACTACAGTCTGCAAAGTACTATCTAGGGACAAGGTACCTCGGAGGGGAGGATGTGCACGAAAATTATCAGCTGTCAGTTCAGGAGACAGGTTATTTCTTGAGCAAAGTGATGTGTTCATGGGAGGGATGAAGGGCAACAGCATCAGAGAGGGATACACAGGGGACTTAGATGACACTTTAATGGTTTTATTTCATTAGCAGAGTTGCAATTGCATAGCTCTTCCTATTCTTATTTGTTATAACTTCTTGTATGTCTAAAATATCCAGCTAGGCCGAGTCATGTGACCTTGCTGATATTTGTCTGTTCTAATCTACAAAACAGCCACATCCTCTGGTTTGACCAGTTTCTTGATGATGGCGATTATGAAAGAGTTGAAAGGGAACTCTCTTGCCACGTGATTCACTGTCACTGAAAGCCTACAGGTGAATCACTCCTCTCCTATTATCTGGTTACCATCAGGGTGGTGCAGGAACCACATTTGGGAAGCACTGATTTAGCGAATGTTGTCATGGTTTTGTTATAAACTAGACCTGTGGTCTGGCCTTGGGGATGAGAAACTTGCGGTGGGAGACTAGAAGGGGGGGAGAGTGAGAGGGTACCCTGGGGTCTGCAGAGAGGAGGCAGTGCAGAGAGGAGTCACAGGCAAGGTGTTTGTGCCCAAGGCTCAGGGCTCAGGCAGTCCTCAAGGTCACCTACCTGCTGAAAGTCAAAGTGATAGCTGTTCAACCATGTCCGACTCTTTGCGACCCCATGAACTGTAGCCTGCCAGGCTCCTCTACCCCTGGAATTCTCCAGGTAAGGATACTAGAGTGGGTGGCCATTCCCTTCCCAAACTAGGGATGGAACCCTTATCTCCTGCCTTGCAGGCAGATTCTTTACCACCTGAGCCACCAGGGAAGTCTACCTGCCTGAACAAGAGGCAATGAACTTCTTACTATTTCCTCCTCCTTGACTTGGAGATCACTGCTGGTAATGATGACATATTAAAGTATTCAGATGTCATATCCTGAGGAAGAGTAGTGGGGAGCTAGGCACTTTCTGTATACGATCTCATCATTACCAAAGGCAGCGCAAGGTGGGCATCACCATCTCATTTTACAGACGCGGCTCAGAGACGTGAAGTCACAGAAACCGAGCAGGAACCTGAGGCGGAATCTAGCTTGTGAAAGGAGAAGAGGTCCTGGCTGCTTCCTCCTGAGAGGCCAGGAGAGCAGCTTCCTGGGTGCACGGGCCCTGTACCCATGGCAGGACTGGGCCCTGTGGCTGCCATGTGTTTGCCCACAGGCCCGGGCATGCCGCATCTCAGCCTGAGTCACCTTGACCACCACTCGGGAACCTGAGACGGCTGCTTTTGCTTCTTGGGTTTTCCCCTGGCTTGTGACTGACTGCAGAGTGGGTGAGAACCAACACATAGCTTACAGGATGATGTCATGACTCACCCAGGCTCTTGGGGGTCAGAAGCTGGAGTCAAGAGACCTTGGCCCAGTGGAGTGCTGGAATTGGCTACTTGCCATGAAATGATGGGACCGGATGTCATGATATACATGACTTGACAGACAGTAAGCCTCCAACAAAGTGTTTCGTTTACGGAGTTCCTAACCCATATGTGGCCCTATGTTTACTAAGCATTGGGAAAATAGAAATGAACAAAAAAAGACAAAAATTCCTGCTCTCGTGGAACTTAGTCGTATTAGTTTAAGCTAAATCTGAAATTTTTATGACCAACTTAGACAGTATATTAAAAAGCAGAGACCTTACTTTGCCAACAAAGGTCCGTCTAGTCAAAGCTATGGTTTTTTCAGTAGTCAAGTATGGATGTGAGAGTTGGACTATAAAGAAAGCTGAGTGCCCAAGAATTGATGCTTCTGAACTGTGGTGTTGGAGAAGACTCTTGAGAGTCCCTTGGACTGCAAGGAGATCCAACCAGTCCATTCTAAAGGAAATCAGTCCTGGGTGTTCATTGGTAGGACTGATGCTAAAGCTGAAGCTCTAATACTTTGGCCACCTAATGAGAAGAACTGACTCTGGAAAAGAGCCTGATGCTGGGAAAGATTGAGGGCAGGAGGAGAAGGGAACGACAGAGGATGAGATGGTTGGATAGCATCACCGACTCAATGGACATGGGTTTGGGTGGACTCTGGGAGTTGGTGATGGACAGGGAGGCCTGGCGTGCTGCGGTTCATGGAGTCGCAAAGAGTCGGACATGACTGAGCAACTGAACTGAACTGAATAGAGTGACACTAACTTTATTTTGATTATGTTTATCTGGCATGAATATAAGCATTTCACTTTTTGTTTATGGCTTAGATGATAAAGAATCTGCCTGCAATGAAGGAAACTTGTGTTTGATCTCTGGGTTGGGAAGATCCCTTGGAGAAAAGAATGGCTACTCACTCCAGCATTTTGGCCTGGAGAATTCCATGGACTGAGGGCCTGGAAGCCTACAGGCCATGGGGTTGCAAAAAGTCAGATACGACTGAGCGACTAACACTTTCACTTGACTTTCTACTTTACTTTGTTTTATTTTATTTTCCCCATAACATTTGACTTTTTATTTTATTTATTTTTTGACTACACTTCATGGCTTTGGGATTTTAGTTCCCCAACCAGAGATCGAACCTGAACACGGAGGCATAAGCATCAAATCCTAATCACTAGACTGCCAGGGAGATTCTGATTTGACTTTTAATCTCGACAGAATTCTTAAGCTTTAAATATATCTCTTATACATAATACATCTGGTCGAAAAAATCTTTGTCTTTTGACGGGAGAGTTTGATCCATTTACATTTCTACTAATGGTGTTGTGCTTCCTTCACCCGTGTATGATTTTTTTTTTTTTTGACTGTGAGCTATTCATTTTTTCTTTAGAACTTTGTTGTAGGTGACGTTTGAGTTCTGTTGTAAAGCTAAGTTCCATTAGTGAGTAGTCAACGTCACTTCTGCTAATCCCTGGGGACCCTCCTTTCAACCTGTGACCGTCTTTAAAAGTACATTATCTGCTTGAGTTTGGGTTTTTTTTTTTAACTACTTACGTAGCATGAATTAAGGACACAAGCCTGAGTGAGGACCCCCTTGTGATGACAAATTCTCAGGTGACTTTTTTTTCTCTCACACTCACCCCATGATCGAGACAGACAAGTTTTGTATTGGTAGCTCTCTCTTCTGTCTGGCAGGGTATATTTCTCACTCATCCTCTCAGAGAGTGTTTAATCCTTTGGGGTTCAGCTCTCTTATGAATCTACTGTAAAATTCTCAATTGAGGGGTCCCCTAGACTATGTCTTGTCCTTTTGCCCACTGCAACCTTTAAAGGTGAAGCTCAGATTCTTCAGAATTTGAAAGAAACCCTCAAGAAAAACCTGGTCTTTAATGGATGCTCACCACCCAGAATCCCTAACTTCATGTCTCCAGGGACTTTGTGGATTTCTTATCTTGATGCTAGATCAGCAAAATGTTTAAAAGATGCATTTAAGCGTTTTATGCAGCGTTTCAACTGTTTCAGTGGGTGGAATATTAGGGAATCTATTCCTGCATAGAGCTAGAATTAGGTGTATTCGTTTTTTTTTTTTTTAATGTGACCTTTTACTACAGACTGAATAGTGTTCCTGACCCCTAACACTTCAAAATATTTTTGTTGTTGTTGTTTTTGGCCAGGCTGTGTGGCTTGTGGGATTTTTTTAGTTCCCTGACCCAGGAATGAACCCAGACCCTCAGCAGTGAGAGTACAGAGTTCTAACCACTGGAGCACCAGGGAATTCCCTCTGTTACTTCTAATACAAATCACTTCAAGATGTGTGAAGTTCCCTAGAATTTTGTTCTTCGTCCTCTCCCTCTTTGAACAAAGTCTGCTGTTCTTCAAACCATAAACGTTTGTCATAACTTCTAGTGGTTGATAGAGCTACCATGGCTGCTCTAGTTCTTTATGGAACAATTTATGACAAACTCGCATTATATAAAAGCATTCCTGACACAGAGATAAAACTCCCTAAGTAGGAGAGGGCATCTCGTCTTTCTACCCATGCTCAAAACCAAACCCACTGACTCTGAACTCAAAAACCGCTCCTTCTTTTCTGTTCCCTGAGTCAGTGAACGATGCTTGCCTGACCCAGGCAGCCAGGTCAAAGACCTGAAGTCCATGTTCCTCCTGAACCACGTCCTTCCCCTACCTGCAATCTGTTTCCGGGTCATTGGAAGACAAGGCCAATGTATTTCTGGAGTTTTTCATTCACTTCATCCTTCACCTCTTGTTGTTGTTGTTCAGTTGCTAAGTCGTTTCCGATTCTTTGTGACCCATAGACTGCAGCACACCAGACTTCACTGTCCTTCACTGTCTCGTGGAGTTTGCTCAAGTTCATGTCCTTCATCTCTATCCAGCCAAAATTATAACACTTAATATAACCACCATCTCTCATCATCTAGCCTCCAATGTGGTCCTTATCTGATAGCAGATTATTTGGCAATTAATCTTCCTGATAATCCTATGAGATTGGGACTGTTATAGTTCCATTATACAGATGAAGAAGCTGAGGCTGGTAACGGTTACGGAAGGGTCCCAGGGCTAGTCAGGGGTGGAGCCTGACTCTACGCAGTGGCCTAATCTAGACCTATGTCTTAACCACCACGCTCGAAATTTGTTTTCCTGGCCCAGTGCTTAGGACTCCGAACTTTCACCACTGAGGGCCCGGGTTTAATCCCTGGTCAGGGAACTAAGATCCTACGAGCCCCATGGTGTGGCCAAGAAAAGAGCAAAAATTGTTTTCCTACCTTTGGCCTCACTACCTCTAATTCACAGCGGCAAGGGGGTCTTTTTAAATTGCAACACTGATCATGCTCTGCCTCAGCTCAAAACCCTCCAGGGGTTCCCCACTGCCTTGGCATTAAGCATCAGCTCTTCAATAAAGCTCATGTGTTCTGCCTCCATGGCTTCGCCTCCTATGACAAAGAACATTCCTGACCCCATCCCACTCTGCAGCAGTCACATAGTGACCCGCTCACAGTATCTGAAGGGAAGCCATGCTCTTCCATCCTTCACTGACTTCTACTCACACTATTCTCTAACTATATACACTTTCTCCTCTTCTTCACTTGGTGAACTCCTACACATCCTTCAATACCCATCCCCAAAGTTACTTAGTGGAAGAACTTCCTGACCACTCCCAGGAAGAAATAGTCACTGTGTCCTTTGCCCTTTAGTAACGTCTCAAGAAACTTTTCACCTTTGAGGATCATTTGTACCATAAAAAGTAAAGTAAAAGCAAATCTAGTTAGAATGAAACTAAAGTGTCATGGTAAATGTCAAGAGGAAAAAAAGAATTTGATTGAAATTTTACCTTTAGAAATGAAAACTAAATGAAACTAAAATTTACAGGCATTATTCTATCTTTAGTCAACAAAATTACAGTTGTAATTCTGTACTAATTCTTAGACTAAATAGATGAAGTCAGGGCTGATATTTCTTTTTCTTTTAGGCATAATTTCCTGAAAAAATTTTGTTTGAAAGTGTGATATGACACCCTTTACTACAAGTTTCACACCAGATCATACAGAGAGTCATATTTGCAAAAATATTATTAGATGCTCTGAGTTTCCCAGAAGGCCTTTCTTAGTCTTTTCATAATGAAGTTGTTCTCTTTTCAAGCACCTATTCTGTTTTCTTCTCATCATTTCCCCTCCTTTAGTGGTGTCTTGGTCTAAGAATCCCATTGGCCAGATGCTCATTTGCCAATATCTTTGGCAATGCTTTGAATGGTTCTCTAGTATCATTTAGCTCAACTTCAGGAATTTTGTAACTTTGCAAGAATGGCAATTCGATTTTGCCAACAGTGGCAAACACTCAGACAGACTGACCAACACCCAAGAAAGAGGGTTATGGGCAGAACCAGATGCTGCATTCATTTGGGGGTGAGGGGTGGGGGGGAGGGGTCTGCAGTCTGGTTAATTCTATCAAGCCAATGTCAGTTTCCCGGGTCTGCTAATGCACTTTAGTTACGTGAGATATTGCCCATGGGGGAAGCTGGATGCAGGATACATCACACTGCTTAATATTATTTTTGCGACAATTTATGAATCTATAATTATTTCAGAATAAAAAGTTACTAATAGAAAAATAATTCACAGCCAAGAGGAAGCCTAAGGAAACACAGAGACTAAATGCATGAGAACTAAACTTATCAATTAAACTTATAAAGGACCAGACATTTCATTAAAATTTTCTTGTGATGACTGCTTCTGTTTTCCTGAACATCACCAATTGGGGAGTAGGTATTTTCACTAAAGACTTGGGTTTTCACTAACTTGTTTCATAAAATTATAATTATTTACTTAACTGCCTACCTTCTCCCATTGGTCTATAAGCTCCTTCAAGGCTGAGAATGGATCTCATTCATCTTTTTATTTCCAGGGTCCATCATAATGGCTAGCATAAATTAAGCCTTTGATAAAAAACTGATGAGTGAATAACTGACTGAAGATGTGAACAAGGGGATTAGAAGATTGGGTTTCTAATTTGGTTCCTGCATAGCTAAGTCCTGGGAAGGGCAGTGCCATGTTGGTTTCTTCTAGAGGTGGTGCTTATTTAACTTATACTCAGAGTATATCATGTGAAATGCTGGGCTGGATGAAGCACAAACTGGAATCAAGATTGCTGGGAGAAATATCAATAACCTTGGATATGCAGATGCCACCACCCTTATGGCAGAAAGAGAAGAACTAAAGAGCCTCTAGATGAAAGTGAAAGAGAAGAGTTTAAAAGCTGGCTTAAAACTCAACATTCAGAAATCTAAGATCATGGCATCCAGTCCCATCACTTCATGGCAAATAGATGGGGAAACAATGGAAACAGTGAGAGACTTTACTTTGGGGGGCTCCAAAATCACTGCAGATGGTGACTGCAGCCATGAAATTAAAAGACGCTTGCTCCTTGGAAGAAAAGTTATGACCAACCCAGACAGCATATTAAAAAGCAGAGACATTACTTTGCCAACAAAGGTCTGTCTAGTCAAAGCTATGTTTTTTTCCAGTAGTCATGTTTGCAGAGAGTCATGTGAGAGTTGGACCGTAAAGAAAGCTGAGCACCGAAGAATTGATGCTTTTGAACTGGTGTTGGAGAAGACTCTTGAGAGTCCCTTGGACTGCAAGGAGATCCAACCAGTCCATCCTAAAGGAAATCAGTCCTGAATATTCATTGGAAGGACTGATGCTGAAGCTGAAACTCCAATACTTTGGCCACCTGATGAGAACTGACTCTGGAAAAGACCCTGATGCTGGGGAAGATTGAAGAAAGGAGGAGAATGGGACGACAGAGGATGAGATGGTTGGATGGCATCACCGACTCAACAGACGTGAGTTTGAGTAAACTCCGGGAGTTGGTGATGGACAGGGAAGCCTGGCGTGCTGCGGTCCATGGGGTCGCAAAGAGTCGGACATGACGGAATGACGGAACTGAATGGAGAGGTGGTTTGGTTGGAGTTTCGGATGTAACTGTAGTGGCCACAGGTGATGGGAAGCCTGCTTGTAGGATTTACTCTACTTGCTCTTAGTCATGCAAGCAGATGGTATTTGCCCACACACCTCTCCCCCTGCCCTGTAATCAGTAAGGAGGGCTGGGGGAATTTCACAAGTGAGTGGTATGTTTGGGAAAGCCTAGTTTGGGTGAAACCATCTTCATTGCCCCCTGCAAAGTGCCCTGTAGCTAAGAATCACCTCTTTCCCATGCAGCTCAGCCTCAGGTTTGGTAAGGAGGGGTGGTTAGGAATTTGTGTACTAGGGCTTCTCCTGCAATGCGGGAGACCTGGGTTCAAACCCTGGGCACTAACCACTCCATCTGCAAAGTCGAGGATCAGTTCCTACACTGTCTTTACTCCTTTCTTTCTCCTGTGTGTGTGTGCTCAGTCGCTCAGTCATGTCCGACTCTTTGTGACACTGTGGACTGTAGCCCACCAGGCTCCTTTATTCGTGCAACCTTCCAGGCAAGAATATTGGAGTGGGTTACCATTTCCTTCTCCAGGGGATCTTCCCTTCCAAGGAATCAAACCTGAGTCTCTTGCATCTCCTGCACTGACAGGTGGAGTCTTTACCACTGTGCTGCCTGGGAAGCCCTTTCTTTTCTCCGAAATAATAAAAAATAAATCCTGCTAGCCATGTTTGTCCTTCTCCCAAGAGACAATCAAGGGAGATTTTCTAATATCACACCACACATACTGTTAAACAGCTATATTTTCTTTTTCTTTTTTTTTTTTTTTTTAAGATTTGTGTATTTATTTTGCGTTTGACTGCGCTGGATCTTTGTTGCAAACAGCTAGATTTTCAAAGTTTTCATTTAATGTATTTTGGCTATTTTTCAATTTCCCTGCCTGCAAATCTCCTTCCCTTTTTTTTTTTTTAAAAAAAAAGATTTATCTTTATTTATGGCTGTGCTGGGTCTCTGCTGCTGATTTTCGTGAGCTTTTCTCTAGTCGCAGCGAGTGGGAGCTACTCTCTAGTTGCGATGCGCAGGCTTCTCATTGCTGTGGCTTCTCTTGTTGCAGAGCATGGGCTCTAGCCACGTAGGTTGCAGCAGGTGGTGGCTGACAGGCTTTAGAGCACTGGCTCAATAGTTGTGGGCATGGGCTTAGCTGCTCCTCAGCATATGGGATCCTCTCGGATCAGGGATCTAACCCATGCACCCTGAACTTGCAGGTGGACTCTTTACCACTGAGCCAGCAGGGAAGCCCTCTTTCCTTGTTTTTGATAGCCTTACAATATTGTACAAAACAAGTACATTGTTTCATCGTTGCCCTAACCAGCTCCCCTTAAGAATGGACAATGATGTAACTTCTGTTTTCTTTAAGTACAACACTGCAAAGCTCATAACACCCCTAAGTGCCTAGACAATGCTGGCAAGTGTCGACCTATCTTCCCAAAGGTTGAGCCTGCATTCACACCCTCAGCTACAATGCAAGACCATAAAGCCGAGTCTTTTAAGAGAAAAAGGAAATCCTATTTTCCGTGATGATGACGCTTCCCATCCAGGGAAAAATGAATCTGACTTCACCAGGAGATCTCGTAGCTATTTTTGTCCTACTTTCGGTCTCCTAACAACCCCGTGGGGACAATGGGAATGATGTTTGGCATAGCTACTACCATTATTATTGATTGTACAAAGGTTTAGTTAGCACCAAGCCTGGGTGGGATGCCGAGGCAAGGGTGGGGCGAGGAGAGCATGCTGGCTGGGAGAAGAGGTAGGTCATCTGAGCTGCCTCCCTGTCCTGCACAGACCCTCCAGCCGAGCTATCTGGGAAGCCCTAGGCACTCAGGAAATGCTGTAGAATGCATGAATGAGTGAAGCGTACCCAGGGCATGCCCCAAGAGGATGGGGGACCAGGAAGCCGCAGGTACGGAATATGTTTCTAGGCTTCTAAGAGTTGGACACCTATTCCTGGTAAAGAATCCACCTGCAATGTAGGAGACCGTGGTTCGATTCCTGGGCCAGGAAGATCCCCTAGAAAAGGGACAGGCTACCTACTCCAGTATTCTTGGGCTTCCCTGGTAGCTCAGACAGTAAAGAATCCGCCTGCAATGTGGGCGACCTGGGTTAAATCCCTGGGTTGAGAAGATCTCCTGGAGGAGGGCATGGCAACTGACTCCAGTATTCTTGCCTGGAGAATCCCCGTGGACAGAGGAGCCTGGCAGGCTACAGTCCATGGGATCAGACAGTCCAAAGAGTCAGACACGACTGAGCGACTTTCACTTCACTTCACACTTCTTTCATATAATCCTCATAACAACCCTGAGAGATAGACAACTATTTAACCTGTTTTCAGATGAGAAAACTGAAGTTTAGAGCTAAGCGTTGGTCAGAGTCCCCAGTACCAAGCAAGCCTTCAAGTAATACTAATACAGTTGTGGTTATAAGACAATTATAATGTCCTCCCATGTACTCTTTTAACCACACTCAATTCATCTCAGCCCTCTTGTCAGTAATCTCCAGTCAGAGACAATCTTCTCTCTCAACCGTGCACAGAGTTTAGTAATTCCTCCTCCCCGCCTTTGCCCCGTCAATCCACTCACGTGGAATTCCCTCACTCTTCTCTCTACTTGTCAATAGCCATAATCTACTTCAAGATCTGACCACATCTGTTTCCTTCTGGAAGACCTCTCAGATTAACCCAGTCACTACTCACCACTTCCATGTTCTCTTCACCTCCACTCCCTGTCCCCTTATAATCACTGACAACATTGTAGCTTTGTTCAAAGCTCAACATTTTACAAGCGTTTTCACATATTGACTAGCACACGCTGGGGAGCCTGGTAAACCTCTCCCAAGCTGTGTGACGCTGGGCAAGTGGATTGACTTCTCTGAGCTTCATCTGTGTAATGGAAATCAAAGTAAGTCATGGTGAGGCATGGTGAACGAAACACCTGAGCCCAGCACAGAGTAAGGGTCCAGCCCAGGTTAGTATTGATTATTATGATGTCAAAATGGCCCCAAATGTAGACACTTTGATCCCCATTTTACAGAAAAGGAAACCAAGGAGCATGGGGGTGGACGATCTGTGTAACTCACAATAATGAACTGAAACCCAGCTTCCTGCCTCTCTGCTCCACTCTGCCACATCTTTTTAGGGATCCGTTTCTGATACTTCACTTGACGCTCGCTGGCGTGTGTCTCATTCCGACTTTGAGTTTCCCCCAACAGAGATGACAACGCCCCATGCTTCCTGGGCCTTCCTGACTTTTGAAGGCACACTCACCTAGGCTTTCTCATTTGAGTCACCCAGCAACCCCACAAGGTGGGTAAGGCACAACGCTGAGGACAGGAAAACTGAGGCTCAGAGAGGCAAAGCCATTTGCTCGTGATCTCACAGCAAAAAGTGAAAAAGTCTTCATTGGAACTAGCCCAGAATTTGCCTTTCACATACTTTGTCTCCCCTCTCCCCACCACCAAAATATTCTGCATTCACAGGCACTCAGTTAGTGTTTATCTGAAGCTGCCACCTTCAGAATGGGTGTTAATAAACGTGTGTTGATGGCCAGCTAAGAAGACTCTGAGAAGGCTGGGTGGCTGAGCTGCTGCTTAAACTCACACAACCCTGGAAATTCCTCGTCCCCAGGCTAGGTGGTGACCCTCCAGGCATCATCAGGGAGGGGAGTGGTAATTCTAAGTATCCAACATGTTTTTGGAGAAAGTGTTTCAAAAACAAGTTTTGGTTTGTTTTCATGGAACTTCCTCCCAAGATGGAGAAACCACAGGGGTGAGTTCTCCTTTCCAAATAAATGCATGAATCTGCTTCTTCAAATCTGACAGTGCAGTGGACAAAGATCACCCCAATTTCAGCAACCTCTAGTTGCTCCCATCTAGGAAGAAATGTCCACCATTCTTCAATCAACAAGCATGTTGAATCATCCAGTATTTGTCTTTTTGTGACTGGCTTATTTCACTTAGCATCATGTTAAGGTTCATCCATGTTCTAACATGGGTCAGAATTTCCTTCCTCTTTAAGACTGAATAATATTCCATTGAAGGTATGTATCACATTTTGCTCATTTACTCATTCACTGGACACAGGTTGCCCCCATGCTTTAGCTATTGTGAATAATGCTGCTGTGAATCTGGGTGTACAAATGTCACTTTGAGACTTTGCTTTCTGTTCTTTTGGGTGTATAACCAGAAGTGGGATTGCTGGATCATGTGGTAGCTCTATTTTTAATTTTTAGAGGAACTGCCTTACCATTTTCCACAGTGCCTGTACCACTTTGCGTTCCTACCAACAATTCACAAGGGTTCTAATTTCTCCACATCCTTAGCAACCGTTTTTTTCTTTTTAAATAGTAGCCATCCAGTGAGTGTAAAGTGACACCTTATTGCAGTTTTTTTTCTTAAAGGATTTTTTTGATGTGGACCATTTTAAAAATCTTTATTGAATTTGTTACAATATTACTTTTGTTTTATGTTTTGGTTTCCTTTTGGCCAGGAGACATCTGGGATCTTAGCTCCCTGAACATGGATCGAACCCACACCTCTTGCATCGGAAGGCAAGATCTTAACCACTGGACCGCCAGGGAAGTCCCTCTCACAGTCTTGATTTGCATTTCCTTAATGATCGCTAATGCTGAGATCCCTTTCATGCCTTTATTGGCCTATACTCTTTGGAGAAATGACTGAGTTCTTTGCCCATTTTGGATTGGGTTGTTTGGGTTTTTGGTTGTTGTGTTTTAGGAATTTTCTATATAATCTGGATATTAATCTTTTATCAGTTACATGATTTGCAAATAATCTGGTTACTAATCCCTTATCAGATACTTGCTTTGCAAATTGTCTTTCATTCTGTGGATTGCTTTTTACTCTGTTGATAGTGGCCTTTGGAGGCACAATTTACACTTTTCTCATTCAGATCAGTTTGTCTGTTGTTTGGTGGTCGTTGCCTGTGCCTTTGGTGTCATATCCAAGAAATGATTGCCAAATCCAGTGTTGTGAACCTTTGTCCTATGTTTTCTTCCAAGAGTTAAAACTTGTTCCAGGTCTTTTATACATTTTGAGTTAATTTTATATATAGTGTTAGGTAGGGGTTAAACTTCATTCTTTGGCAAGTGAATATTCTAGGTTTTTTTTAGCACCCTTTGTTGAAAACACTGACTTTCCCCCATTGAATCGTCTTGGCACTCCTGTTGAAAACCTTTGACCAAATACATGTGTGCGCGCTTAGTTGCTCAGTCGTGTCTGACTCCTTGCGAGCCCATGGACTGTAGCCCACCAGGCTCCTCTGTCTCTTGCCTGGTTCCCAGGCAAGAATATTGAAGTGGGTTCCCATTTCCTTCTCCAGGCTATCTTTCTGACTCAGGGATAGAGCCTGGGTCTCCTGCGTGCAGATGGATTCTTTACTGTTGGAGCTACCAGGGAAAACCATATATGAGGGTTCAATTTTAGGTGCTTTATTCTATTCTATTGGTGTATATATCTGTGTTTACGTCAGTACCACACTTTTGATTACTGTAGCTTTGTAGGAAGTTTTAGAATCACAAAGTGTGAGTCCTCCAGCTTTGTTCTTTTTGAAGATTATCTTGGCTATTTGGGATCCCTTGAGATTCCATATGTACGGATTGTTCTATTTCTGCAAAAAGGTCATAGGGATTTTGATAGGGATTGCATTGACTCTGTGGATTGATTTGGGAAATATTGACAGCTTAACAATATTGTCTTCCAGTCAATGAATAAAGGATACATTGTATTTCCATTTATTTATGTCTTTTCTGATTTCTTTCAGCAATGTTTTGAAGTTTTACTCGTACGAGTCTTTCACCTCCTTGGTCAAATTAATTCCTAAGTATTTTATTCCTTTTGATGCTATTGTATTCTTAATTTCCTTTCTGGATCATTCATTGTTAGTATATGGAAATGCAACTGATTTCTGTGTTGGTTTTGTGTCCTGCTACTTTGCTGAATTCATTTATTAATTCTAACAGTTTTTTGGTGTGAACTATTTAGAGTTTTCTACATATCAGGTCATATCATTTGTGAACAGAGGTAATTTTACTTCTTCCTTTCCAATTTCTTTTCTTGCCTGGTTGATCTGGCTAGCACTCCATTTCCATTTTGCAGAGGTGGGAATCACCATCTATTAAAGCTTTAACCCTCCACAAATGCATGGATTTCTCGCATCCACTTTTATCTCCTCTTCCATGTCTTTCTTCCACTACTCTCTTTCTTTAAAAAATCCATTCCTGTATAAATTATACTGATGAAGCCTGTTCACAGAGACCTTTCTAGAAAGAGAACAGGTAAGAGGCCCACCTGCCTTATTTACCTGCTCAGGTTTCTCCTCCAGACAAATGTCTGTTAACAAATTCAGGGGACCTAATCGCATGGACAAAGCCCTTCCTATCCTACAGTATCCTTCTTCCTTATTACAAGAGCATTGCTGAATAAAACCCATCCTTGCCGCTTTAACTTGAGTCCCACTTTGTTGATTTTTGATGGAGGGAGCTCGGTCTCTCCATCTTTCTGATCTCCCTTTGGGGTCCCGGATTGGCCAGTGGAAGCTGGGGGGCTCAGAGCCTGCCTGCTGACGCAGTCCTTCAGGGTCAGAGCCCTGTGCAGAGAGCAAGTGTGGGAGATGATGAAGGCAGAAGGGTCCGTGCAGAGGGCAACAGCAGGCAAACTCTGCCTCCTCTGGGGTCCTCTCACTGCAGCCTCTCAGCAGTCATGTCATGGCTTTGCTTCAGCAGCACCGTCTTGAAACGACCCCCCTCCACCCCATTAACCTGCCCGGCCCCTGGAGATTGTGCTCCAGGTAACAGATTCCCCTCCCATCAGCTGTCTCAGCCAGGCTAAGCCAACTCCTCTCTCCAGGGTGTCAAACAGAGGAAGATGCTCCATCCATGCCCTCAGGCCACACAAGTTCTGGCTTTGAAGTTCCTGTGTCTGGCCTGCATCCAGATTCCGGAGGAGAAGTCGCAGCTCAGACTAACCCCAGCTTTCGGTTTCAGGCTGAGTGTGGGAGGTCGAGGCCAAGCTGAAATCAATGAAACATCTCCTGGTTCTGCAACTTTCAGGAAACCCCCTAAAAGTCCCATAAGGCAGTTGGCTTGGGGATGGGGGTGGGGTGTGAGAGCCATGGGAGCTGCATGAAGCCCCACTGCTAGCCTCCCTTGCTCCAGATCTGGGAGGATGTTAGCAGCCTGAGGTCACCAGCCTCCTTCCTGGGGCTTCTTGCCTCCTCTTGTGAGACCTGGAAACAGAATCAAGGATTCCTGAGAGGTGAGGCAATCTGCTTCCTTCTCAAAGCTTGTCTGGCTCTTCTCTGATGTATGGAGAAGGCAGTGCTCTGACCTGGTGGGAGGGGAGCAGGGAGAGAAGAGGACTCCTCTGTGCTGGAGGGAGGCAGAGAGTCCTGGTTATGAAGATGGGTCACCAGGGTGGAGGATATCTTACATCCAGAAAGGAACATGAACTTGTGCTATGAGAAGGCAAAACAGTGGTTCCCCTTGTGGGAGTGGGGACTGGGGGCTGGAAACAGCCTGCATCTTGATTCTGGGCTCTGGTGACATGGGACTGCTCTGTTTGTGAAAACACATGAAGTTGTACACTTATGATTTTGCACTTTTCTGTATGTATGTTATGTTCGACTTCCATTAAAATTTTTTTTAATTAGTTTATTTTTTGGCCACGCTGTGAGGCCTGTGGGTTCTTAATTCTGTGACCAAGGATCGAACCCACGCCTCCTGCATTGGAAGTGTGGACCACCAGAGAAGCCCCTTAAAAAAAATTTTTTTTATTCAATATGGCTTTGGAGAACACTCTGGCAGTTTCTCAAAAGATGTATAAACCTAGCAGTCCCACTCCTAGGTGTATACCCAATAGAATTGAAAAAAAAATCTATCCACACTAGAATGTATTCAGGAATATTCATAATAGCTTATTCAGAAGAGCCCAAACCTGGAAACAACCCAAATGGCTAAATCAAGTGTGATCTACCCATGCAACAGCAGCAACAACAACTCCCATATAATGGAATATTATTTGCCCTTAAAGAGGAGTGAAGCACTGATATATGCTGCAGCATGAATGAACCTTGAAAACACCATGCTGACTGAAGTAGCCAGACAGGAAGGACAAAGCCAGACACCACATATTGTATGATTCCATTTATATGAAATGTTCAAATAGGCAAATTCATAGAGACAAAATAGATTAGCAGGTGCCTTGGGCTGGGGAGGAAGAAGATTAGGGGGGATAGTGAATTGGGTATACAGGGTATCTCGGACCATTGAAAATGTTCTAAGGTTGACTATGGTGATGGTTAGACATCTCAGTTCATATACTAAGAGCCGTTGAATTGTGTATTTTAAGTAAATAGATCATATAGTATGGAAATAACATCTCAGTAAATCTGGTCTAATAATTCAGGAGGGCATCGCATTAGAAAGAGTACCAGTCCATTGGAATGAACGCCAGACAGGCACACCTGCAGGGCTACACTGGTGCCTACCAGATGACCCCAGCTGTTGGGCAGAGAGAGTGTCTATTGGTTTCTCAGGCCCAGGAAGACTTCAGATCACAAACTGGGTCCACTATCTTGAACGCAGGAAATGGAAACAGAAGGGGGTCCATCCAGTATGCTCCCCGGAAAGGAACCATGAAAAAAGGAAATGGGTGGGAATGTTTATTTGGGAAGCTATCCCAGGGAAGAAAGGAAGTCCCACCTCATGGTGAGGGAGCTGGGGTGTTTACCCTGCACCGCAGGGCTGCCCCTGGGGCAGGAGGAAGTTGGGAAAGGCCTGGTTGTTCCCAGCAGACACGATTGTCTATCTCTTGTTGTTGTCTAGTCACTCAGTTGTGTCTGACTCTGCGACCCCATGGACTGCAGCACGCCAGGCTTCCCTGTCCTTCACCATCTCCCGTAGTTTGCTCAAACTCATGTCCATTGAGTCGGTGATGCCATCCAACCATCTCATCCTCTGTCATCGTCCCCTTCTCCTCCTGCCCTCAATCTTTCCCAGCATCAGGGTCTTTTCAAATGAGTCATCTCTTCGCATCAGGTAGCCAAAGTATTGGAGCTTCAGCTTCAGCATCAGTCCTTCCAATGAACATTTAGGACTGATTTCCTTTAGGATGGACTGGTTGGATCCTAGGGACTCTCAAGAGTCCAAGGGACTCCCAAGAGTCTTCTCCAACCGCAGTTTAAAAGCATCAATTCTTCAGCGCTCAGCTTTCTTTACAGTCCAACTCTCACATCCATACATGATCACTGGAATAGCCATAGCTTTGACTAGACAGACCTTTGTTGGCAAAGTGATATCTCTGCTTTTTAATCTGTCTCTCACATGCCTTTTTTCATGCAACCTCTGTTTACTGAGCACTTATTATGTGCCAGGCTCTAGTAGGGGACCCCGAGGAGAAAACAATTCCAACTTGACCCCAAATGACTCTCACAATGAGTCTGCAGTGCCCACAAACCACATGGGAAAGTCCTTCTGTTAGAATCCTTACCAGAAAATGCTTCTATTAGAATCGTGCCTGCTTGGAGGTGTTGGGGGCTGCCTGTCTGTCATCAGCACAACTGAGCCCCAGGCTCCCACCCTTTCCCCACACTGTCCAACCATGGCCCTTCCCCTCTTTTCTGACATACTTGTGGCTTGAGCAGACACCCATGGGCTTCTGTTCTTGATGGTAATGATTCCTTCCTCTAAAAGCAACAGGATGGGGTGTGGCTGGCTGCATGAAATATCATTCATGGTTCTTGGGGAACACTTAGACCAACTCATCCTGATTGGGGCTGCAAGTCCTGCATTCCTGGAACCCCCTCCGTCCAGGAAAACTGGGGTGGGGGTGTCACCTGAGAACTCTAACCCTAGCTTGTTTCTCCACCACCTGCTCCCCAACTAAACCAGTGCTTCTTAACCTTGGCTTCCCATTGGCATCACCTGGAGGACCTTCTAAAAAATGGCTGCTGGACTTCCCTGGTGGCTCAGTGGTAAGAAATCTGCTTGCCGATGTGGGAGACGTGGGTTCGATCCCTGATCTGGGAAGATCCCACATGGTGTGGAGCAACTAAACCCGTGCAGCGCAACTACTGAGCCTGTGCTCTAAAGCCTGGGAGCCACAACTACTGAGTCCATGTGCTGCAACTTCTGAAGCCCACAGAAAGAGAATTGAAAAGAGCCCATGACTCCCTAGAGCCCATGCTCTACAACAAGAGAAGCAGCTGCAGTGAGAAGCCCGCACACTGCAACTGGAGAGTAGCCCCCACTTGCTGCAACTAGAGAAACACCCAGACAGCAATGAAGACCCAGCGCAACCAAAAATAAATAAATTAAAAAAAGAAAAAAAGAGTAAGGCAATGAGCTCATTAAAAAAAAAAAATGCTGCTGGTCCTACTTCGGACCAGTCCATTCAGAGTCTCAGGGATGAGACCCAGTCTCAGGGACAGGACCAGGGTCTTGTGAAAAAATCTCCAGGGGACTCTAAACATGCTGCTGGATTGAGAGCTCCAGGCCCTGAGAGAATGAGGCCAAGTTTAGCTGGGGATGGATATTGGTCTTCTAGATCAGGTGGGAGCTGAGGAGGAGTGGACAAGGACCACTAGATTGAGGTCACTGGCTCATCCATTCATTCACCAGTTCTGGACTGAGGGCCTATTGTGGGTCAGGTGCCGTGTTGGGGCTAAGATACAGGGTGGGGCAAAGAGGACACTTAGGACCTGCTTTCATTCCAGAGGAGGACACAGACAGTAAACAGAGAGGTCGCCTGTGTACTTCCTGATGACAATGTTCAATTGAGTGATGTGTTGATTACTGGGGTCTGTGGGGTGCAGAGCTACTCAGATACTGTCTTAGTTTCCTGGGCCTACTGTAACATGACCACTAACTTGTTATTGCTGTTTTCAGTCGCTAAGTTGTGTCCTACTCTTTTCGACCCCATGGACGGCAGCACGCCAGGCTTCCCTGTCCTTCACTATCTCCTGGAGTTTGCTCAAAGTCACATCCATTGAGTCAGTGATGCCATCCAACTATCTCATCCTCTGCCACCCCCTTCTCCTTATGCCCTCAATCTTTCCCAGCATCAGGGATCACCAGATGGGTGGCTTAAAACAACAGGAATGCATTCTCTCACAGTTTCAGAGGCCAGAAGTCTGAGATCAAGGTGTTGGCAGAATTGGTTTCCTCTGGAGGGTTGAGGCAGCAGTCCTCAACCTTTTAGGCATTGGGCACCGATTTCTCATGGAAGACAATTTTTCCACAGACCGGGGTGGGAGCGTTGGGGGGGGTAGTTTTGGGATGATTCGAGCACTTTACATTTTTTGTGGACTTTACTTCTAATCTAATGCTGCCACTGATCTGATGACAGGAGGTACTGGTACATGGTCTGGAGTTTGGGGACCCCTGCTCTAGGGGGTAATCTGCCCACACCTCTCTCCTAACTTCTGTGGGCTACTGATGTTCCTTGGCTTCTAGAGGCATCTTACCAGTCTCTGCCTCATCTGCACGTGGTCTTTTCCTCTGTGTCTGTGTCTTGACATGGCTTTCTTCTCTGTGTGTATGTGTCCTCTCTTCTTCTTATAAGGACACCAGTTGCTGGATTTGGCCCCCCCTCCCCCAACGGTCCCCCATGGGTAATCCAGGAAGATGATCTTATTTCCAGATCCTTAATTACATCAACAAAGACACTTATTCCAAATAAAGTCACATTCTCAGATTCCAGGGGTTAGGATGTGGACATATCTTTTCTGGGGCTGCAAGTCAACTTCCTACAGATACAGCGGGCAAGGAAGGGCACACCTTTGGTGGGCACACCTTTTTTACACTCCGAGGGTGTGTCTGGGTGTGAAGTGTTCCAGAAGCTGACCCCAAGGTGTTGGGGGAGCGGGGTGGGGTGGCAGGAAACACTGCTGGGAGGCAGGGAAGAGAGACCTTGCGCAGCAGGCACCTGGGGCTCCATCCCACTGGGAACCCCAGGAGGCCGCACAGAACCAGAGCATCAGAGACACCCATCCACCCAGGGGCAAGGGCACTGGGGCATTTAGACACCAGCTCCTGACAGCTATTGGTACAGGGAGCTCCTGAGGGTTCACTGCCCCACTGGTGGGCCTGGTGGCTTCTGGAAGACAGAGAAAGCCCCCAGCAAAGAATGGGAGGTGTTTGCAGGCATGGGAACCACGAGTGCCCAGAGGTGCAGGGTGAGGGGCCACCAACTGTGGCTGTTCCAGGAGGTGACATTTGAGGAGTCACCTAAAGGATTTGACACTGTTGGTCTGTGATGAGCATGTCAGGACACGTTGGGGACATGCCAGGCACAGAAGAAAGAGCAACCCCCCCCTGCTCCCCGAGGCAGAGGCAAGCTCTCTGAGCCAGGAGAACAAGGACGGAAGTACAGCTGGGGAGGAAGTACAGCTGATGGAAGTTGTCTGGGGAGGGGCTGGGGGGCGGCAGGAGCTGAGTGGAGGCATCTCCTGGGGACATCACGCAGAGCCCAGAGCTGAGATCGGATTATGTGGACAATGAGAAGCCTTCAAAGAGTCTGAAGCGGGAGTCCAATAAGATCCAATTACAGTTTGACAACAGTCTCACCTTGAGTGAGGGCCAGAGGGTGCATTGCAGGAGGGGGAGGGGGAGAGAAAGCCGAGAGACTGAGCGAATCGGGAGCTGGCTCTTTCTCGCCCAGCAGCGTGGCCCCAGATCAACGCCTTCCCTTCCCCGGGTGTGAGCTTCCCATCAGAAAAATGAGGGTCACCAGCTAAGTCCAGTTGGCTCAAGGAGGACGTCTGGTGATGCTGTTGAGGTCCTGGGAGCAGAAGTGCCCTGAGCACAGCTGGGTGAGGACCTCCTGGCTGTCCTGGGGACAGAAGAGGGGGCCTTGACACAGCCCTTCAGGCAGAAGTGGTCAATCAGGTTCAAGGTGGGACCTTTCTCAAGGTCTCTGCTGGGTGGCTTGGGTTTTTCCAAAAGCGAACTGAGTTAAAACTATGAATTAAGGAGGCTGTGTCTTAGAGGCACGAAGACCAAGTGAGTCTGAGAAGTGAAGATTGAGTCTTCGAGGTTCCTTGGCCAC
This sequence comes from Giraffa tippelskirchi, assembly GCF_054371585.1. NCBI lineage: Eukaryota > Metazoa > Chordata > Mammalia > Artiodactyla > Giraffidae > Giraffa > Giraffa tippelskirchi. The sequence continues at coordinate 31,864,968 of NC_137287.1, forward strand.
GTCCAGCCAGCCTGGAGGTTGGCCGCTCACCTTGTTCAGGGCTCTGAAAGGTAGAAGCTAATGCTGATTATTCTCTGAAACTGTCAATATGGTGCTTACTCAACATTCACATCTGAACCTGCGAAGTGTTGATCTGAATTCTGAGGGAAGCTGAGTAATTGTAGACATTTGGGTTTCCCCAGATGGAGTCCAAGTGTAGTCATGTTGCAGTTAATACCCCAAATCTCAATATGCCTGACCCCTCCTGCCTACCAGGAGGTCCAGCCTTGTCTATTGTTCCTCTCCCTCAATATGTCCAAAAACCCCAGCGGTGGCTACAGGTACCTGGTAATGCTGGATGCTCATTTATCAGGGGTTTACCATATGCCAGGCACAGTGTTAAGCACTTTTCATGAGGAAGGACTGTCATTCTCATTTTTCAGTCAAGAAAATGGGACCCCAGAGACATTAACTCACCTTGGGGAAGATGCTGATAGATATCCATCAAAAGCTGTCTTCTCACTTCTCTATAAACATAGGATTCAAGAGGGAGAGGACATATGTACACTTCTGGCTAATTCATGTTGACGTATGGCAGAAATGAAATCAATATTGTAAAGCAATTATCCTTCAATTAAAAATAAATATCTTAAAAAAACTTGATAACTTGATTGAAAAAAATAAATAAAATAAGATTGTAGTCAAGCACACAGCTGGACCACATTTCCCAGCCTCTCTTGCATTTGTGTGTGGTCATGTGGCAAAGGCAATGGCACCCCACTCCAGTACTCTTGCATGATAAATCCCATGGATGGAGGAGCCTGGTAGGCTACAGTCCATGGGGTCGCTAAGAGTCGGACACTACTGAGCGACTTCACTTTCACTTTTCCCTTTCATGCACAGGAGAAGGAAATGGCAACCCACTCCAGTATTCTTGCCTGGAGAATCCCAGGGATGGAGGAGCCTGGTGGGCTGCCATCTATGGGGTCGCACAGAGTCGGACATGACTGAAGCGACTTAGCAGCAGCAGTAGCAGTAGCATATGACCAAGTTCGCTCCAGGGGTATCTGCCTCTTCTGGGTCCTTTAAGAGAGTGGGTCTCCCTCCCCCGTGTTCTCTTTCCCCTTCCATTTTCTGGATATGGAAGACAACAAGGTCCAAGGGCAATGGAGCCATGGGACAAGAAGAGCCTGTGTGTGTGCTGGTTGCTCAGTTGTATCTGACTCTTTGTGACCCCCATGGACTGTAACCGGCCAGGCTCCTCTGTCCATGAAATTCTCCAGGAAAGAATACTGGAGTGGGTTGCCATTCCCTTCTCCAGGTGATCTTCCTGACCCAGGGATTGAACCTGGATCTCCTGCATTGCAGGCAGATTCTTTACCATCTGAGCCACCAGGGGAGCCCAGAAATAGCTTGGGTTCTTTGAAGTGGAGAACTACCCTGTCAGCCTGAACATCAACTCAGGGCTATTAAGAGAATTTCTATCATGTTAAGGCTCAGAAAATGTAAGATCTGTTTGTTTAAACAGCCTAGCCCAGGCTAAGGCGCAATGCTTAGAGCTGTGGCAGAGCTGGGACAGGAACCAGATTGTCAGACTCCAGGGGTGTCAGCTGTGATGTGCTCTGGTGTGTGGCATTGAGGTTGGCTCTACAAGCAACGACACCCCCACACACCAAGCTTCAGTTCATTCTCCCATGTCTGCTGGCCTCAACCACCCTCAGCTGCTTTAGTGTCAGGGATACAGAGGGTGGGGTCGGGGCCATTTCACAGCTGCCACCATGAATCCATGGAGCTGCACAGGGCACAGAGAGACCAGCTAGTGCTGTTGGTCAAGCTGGGATTTCTAGTTCAAACCTTGATGTTCTCAAAGGTCAAGGCTGCCATCTGCCACCACAGCACAGTTCCTCCCTAGGGCGATGTCTGTGAGCATCTCCCAGACCACACAGCTGCCTTCTTCTTAGAGTCATCCTCCCAGCAGGTGATCCACAGCAAGACTGCCTGGACCCCCACGCACCTGTACACAAGCATCTTAAGTGTTCAGATGACTGAGGTGGGGACCAAATTTATCACCTTTGCACTTGTGACCACAGCACCACTCTTTCTGCCCCCCGCCTTCAGTGCTGAATCAAATTCACCACTCGAGGATCCCATTTCCTCATGAAAGTGAAAGTTGCTCAGTCATGTCTGACTCTGTGCGACCCCATGGACTGTAATCCTCCAGGTTCCTCTGTCCTTGGGATTCTCCAGGCAAGGATATTGGAGTGGGTTTCCATTCCCTTCTCTGGGATGTCTTCCCCACCCAGGGATCAAACCTGGGTCTGCTGCACTGCAGGCAGATTCTTCACCATCTGAGCCACTAGGGAAGCCCGTAGTTATATCCTCATTTCTGGTGTCCCTTCCTGCTTCCCAGGTGGCTCAGTGGTAAAGAATCTGCCTGCACTACAGGAGACCCGGGTTTGGTCCCTGGATGGGGAAGACACCCCGGAGAAGGGAAAGGCAACCCCACTCCAGTATTCTTGCCTGGAAAATCCCAAGGATGGAGGAACATGGTGGGCTATGGTCCATGGGGTCGCAAAGAGTCAGACACAACTGAGCATCCACATCGCACTTCCTGCCTACAGATGTTCCATTTCATGAGCTGTGGTTTCTGAGCTGGGAGTCCCGTTTGTCCCAGGGCTCCTCATCCCCTCTGTAGGTGAGGCTGGCAGGTATGAGGACTCTGCACAGCTACCTGCCACCTGTCCTTGAGTACAAGTCGGGTAAGGGTACCCATGGATTGGGGGTGGATGTGTATGGTCCACGCCCACTCTGGCAGCTCCAGTCCAGCTAACGTGGCCTGTATATGGATAAAGAAAGACCCTGAGACACCAATCCACACCACGAATGTGGGTGGCAGATGTGGGCTGAAGGCTCTGTCTTCAGTGTATCCCACAGATGGGCGGCACAGCAGATGCTTACATCTTTCAGTTCCCTTCCCACCTTCATGCCCAGCAGCCCCCTGTGAACTCTCACTCCCAACAGCACCACCAGCTCCTCTTTCCTGGAGGACAACCTTCGTGCTACTGGAACCCGCTTTGCCTTTGTGTGGCTGGAGCCGCAAGTGCCCAGGAATTCCTGACCCTACTGGGGGCAGCCCTTATCCAATGGCTGATGCATGGCAGGGCAGCAGGGTAGGGGGGGCAGGGGTGGGTATAAATGTTTCCACTCCTTCCCCCACGTGGAGACTCTGAGTGAGCCACAGTTACCTTCCGGGCTGCTTTGTTTTCCCGTCCCCACATTCATGTTAAAGTCCCAGCCCCTACTCCCTCAGAATGAGACCTTATTTGGAAGTCAAGTCATGGCCGATGTAAATATTTAAGATGAGGTCACACCGGGGTAGGGGGGACCTTCAATCCGGCATGACTGGTATCCCTCTAGAAAGGGGCAGCACACACACAGGGAGAGTATCATGGGAAGGATGGAGTCATGCCACCACAAGCCGAGGAAACACCAGCAGCCAGGAGAGGGGCCCGGACAGACCCTTCCCTGGTGCCTTCAGAGGGGGCCCGGCCCTATGGACAACCTTGACCGTGGACTTCTGGCCTCCAGACTGTGAGACAAAAAGAAAATCTGTTGTTTGAGCTGCTCAATTTGTGGTACTTCATTGTGGCAGCCCTAGGAAATTAATTAAATTAATGAAACTAAAAGACGCTTGCTCCTTGGAAGGAAAGCTATGATAAACCTAGACAGCATATTAAAAAGCAGAGACAATACTTTGCCAACGAAGGTCTGTATAGTCAAAGCTATGGTTTTCCAGTAGTCATGTATGGATGTGAGAGCTGGACCATAAAGAATTCATGCTTTCAAACTGTGGTGCTGCAGAAGACTCTTGAGAGTCCCTTGGATAGCAAGGAGATCAAACCAGTCACTCCTAAAGGAAATCAACCCTGAATATTCATTGGAAGGACTGATGCTGAAGCTGAAGCTCCAATACTTGGCCACCTGATGCGAAGAGCTGACTCATTGGAAAAGACCCCGATGCTGGGAAAGATTGAGGGCAGAAGGAGAAGGGGACGACAGAGGATGAGGTGGTTGGATGGCATCACCAACTCAATGGACATAAGTTTGAGCAAACTCCAGGAGATAGTGAAGGACAGGGAAGCCTGGTGTGCTGCAGTCCATGGGGTTGCAAATAGACACAACTGAGTGACTAAACAACAACAGGAAGATAATACACCTTCTGCGGGGCTTCACCTAATATCTCATGTCTGCCTGGTCTTCCTCCCTCTGCTCTAAAACCTCACGTTCATATGAATCCTTGTCAGTGGGTAGGGTCTGCTTCTGGGGAGTCCCACCTTAGACGGTGGGTTTTTTGTTTGTTTTTATTTCTGTTATGGTTGTTGCTTTGTGTTTTGTTTGGCTGCACTGGGCCTTTGTTGCTGTGCACGGCTTCTCACTGCAGTGGCTTCTTTCGTTGCAGGGCACAGGCTCCAGGGCACTCAGGCTTCAGCAGTTGCAGCGTGCTGGCTTAGCATCCCACGGCATATGCAATCTTCCTGGACCAGGGATCAAACCCGTGCCCGCTTCATTGGCAGGTGGATTCTTAACCACTGGACCACCAAGGAAGTCCCAAGACAGTGGGTTTTAAATGAAAGCAAACTTACCGGGAGCAGACAGCAAACAGAAATGAGCAAACTGTTTGCTGGCTATAGGGGACCTCGTCTAGAGGGGGACAGCCCCCGTTCAGCTCTGCCATGGGGGATGGCAGCCTCCACATTGCCTGAGTGCCCAATTTCTCAAGAGAAACCAGAAATAAGGATTAAAAAAAAAAGTGGCATCTGATTTTTAAATATTGGCAATTAATTTCATAGACTCCATCTGTTGGCTCTTTTCAGTGACTCAGGTCTGACCCAAACATGCCTGGAGACCAAATTCAGCCCTCTGGCCAATGCCATGCAACCTTAGGTCAAGAGCTTGACTGCAGAGCCCAGCATTACATGATGAGCTGAACTCTGATCAACAGGCCGGAGACTTGAGATCTATTCAGGGTTTTACCATTGTTTGCTGTGCCCCTGCTCTAAAAACCCTCTCTGAGCCTCAGTCTCCCCATCCATAGAATGGATACAGCCCATCTTGTCTCCCGGAGTGGTCATAAGACAGACTGACATAATTTATTCAGCATATAAGAAAGGCCAGCAATCTTCTGAGCACATAGTAAAATATTAACTCTTTTATTCTCCCCATCAGCCCTCAGAAGGAGACACCACAAGTATCCTCATTTAAAGGCAAGAAAACTGAGGCTGGGAGATTTAATAACTTGCCCAAGATCTCTTGGCTGATAAGCGGAGGAGCTGAGCTTCGAATTCGGGCAAGCTGTGAGTCTGTGTTCTCAGCCACTGCACTAGGCTACCTCTCATGACTCATTAAAATATTTTACAAACGGCTTTTTGTTGTGTTCTTTTCCAAGCGGGGAGGTAGGGATGGAGGGCCCTTGGCTTTTTCTTAAGGCACTCTCTCTGCCAACAGCCACTCCCAGGAGGAACTGAGCTGGGTTGATGTGGTGGTGCAGGCTTCCTGATCCCATCTGGACCGGGGCCAGTGCTGAGCCCAAACAACTCTCAGCCCTTTTCTTCTCATCAGAGCATTTCCCGTAAGCGGTGGCTTTCTGCCTGCTGGCTCTCTGACCTGCCAGGGCTGGCAGCTGGCGACACGTGGGCTTCTCCACGAGACCTGTGTTTCCGAGCTGGAGCTTGGGCTCCCTGGCCCCACTGCCTGTCCCATTCCAATCTGTGTCTGTGATGCGTGCGTTTCTGGGAAAAACTTGGATTCAGATCACACCCACCCAGCGGGGAGTGGAATCCAGGCTTCTGTTTGCCCTGACCCGAAATATCTTCTGCACAGTGGGCAGATATCTGCTGCCTGGCACATTCCTCAGTCTTTCATCTCTTCATCGCTTACTCACCAGACACTGTTCCAACGCCCACAGTGTGCCTGACACTGTACTAAGTGGACAGAAGGGGCATCTGTTTTTTATTTTTTAAGCTTTTTTTTTTTTATATGGACCATTTTTAAGGTCTTCATTGAATTTCTTATAATATTGCTTCTGTTTTATGTTTTGGTTTTTTCACCATAAGGCATGTGGGATCTTAGCTTCCCGACCAGGGATTGAAACTGCACCCCCTGCCTTGGAAGGCGAAGTCTTAAGCACTGGACCACCATCTCAGGGTCACCTATTCTTACGGAGATAATATTCAAGTGGTGGACAGGGGAGGAGAAAGACTGCTTAACTAGTAAGAAACCAAGATAATTAAACATCTTGGAAAGTGCTAGAAAGAGGACAAAACATGTCTAGATTCCAGACCCTAGAGAGGGATTGAGCGACTTGGTGGAACATGGGCTGGGAGTCAGTGAAGTCCTTTTGGAGAGAGACCTCATATTGTCAGTCCTAAGAAAATCTAGGGAGATAGGGCACTCCTGGAAGGGGAAACAGCAGGTGCAAAGGCCCTGAGGCAGGAAGGGGATTGGTGCTTCTGGAAATCTTAGACTCTGGCCCAGGGTTCCCAGAGCATGATGGGTGGAGGAGGGTGAGGCAGAAAAGATCAGTAGGCCCCCACCAAGCAGAGTCCACTTGTGGCATCTTCTCTAGCGGGGGCAGGACACAAACTGGACCTCCAGCTGCTGGGAGAGAGACCAGCACTGTGATCTTCCCAGCACTGCGCCTGTGGGAGGGACCTGCCAAGCTCTCAGCACTCCAAGAGGAGGCCAGAGCTCAAGATGTGTTACAACCACCACCCACTCTCCCTGAAACAGCCCTGCCGTGAACTTGACATTTCTGCCCTTGGCCCAGCCCTTGAGTGATAAGAGGCCTTCTTCTCTGGCCTGTTTGCCGACTCCTCCATAGCCTGGAGAGATGTCAGATGGCTTAGGAGGCCAGGCCGGACATAGCAAAGCTTGCCTGTCCCTTTTGTCCCCTGCTTTGGAATTTCCCCTCTCCAGGGAGTGGCCTGCTGGCCTAGCGAAGGCCTTCCCCTACCCCCCTGCATTCCAGGTGAGAGCAGAGACCAAGTAAAGAGCAAGCTTCTGGCACAAAGAGGCAGCATCACTGGACTTGAGAGAAGGCCTCTGCATGGTTAAGCAGCCAGCAGGGCTCATGTGAAAGGACATGCAGTGACTCAGCTGCAGGAAGGAGGGAAAGCCTCCAGCTCAGGCGGGGCCCCGTGTCATTAGGACACTGCCATTGGCTAAACGGTCACACAGCAGGTAAGTAACTGGCAGACCTCGCCAGGCCCTAAGCCCTGCAGAATTTCTGCTCTTTATCTTGTGGGTCAAGGGCGGCTAGCACAGAGGGTTAAGCAGCAAGTAGAGGGTGTTTGATCAGACCCGGGGCTGGAAGAGGCCCTGAGCTGCCCCCATTCCCCATCAGGCAGGAGCAGGGGCGGGAAGCAGCAGCCTCCAGGCCTGTCTTTCCCAGGCCAGCAGCCCCTTCTTATACTCAGCCGGGCACTCCCGCTGGTCCCTAAGATCTGCCCACCTGGCACCTGGCAGTTCCCCTGCACCCCCCTCCCAAGTAGGGGTGCCAGATCTAACAAGTAAGAATAAGGGAGCCTGGTGGAATTGAACTGGAGGTAAGCAACTTTTTAGGATAAGTATGTCCCATGCAATATTTGGGACATGACAGTGACCGTGTTAGTCGCTCAGTCATGGACGACTCTGCACATGGATTGTAGCCCGCCAGACTCCTCTGTCCATGGGATTCTCCGGGCAAGAATACTGGAGTGAGTAGCTGTTCTTTTCTCCAGGGGCTCTTCCTGACCCAGGAATTGAACATGGGTCTCCCACATTTTGGGCAGATACTTTCCCGTCTGAGCCACAAGGGAAGTGCATTCGGGACATACCTATACTAAAAAATTACCGGTTGTTTATCTCAACTTCAAGTTTACCTGGTGTCCTCTATTGCATCTGGGAACCCTATGACTCCAGGCCCCCGAGGCTGCCCACCTGTTCCCATGCCTCTCACCTTCTTGCTACCCCACAGAAGCTGTGCTCACTTCACAGACCTCCTCCCACCTGACCCAGGCCCTGTCCCTCTCCAGCCACAGCAAGTGCCCAGGAAGGCAGGGCAGAGAGCCGAGGGGGGAAGTGGGTTCCTCCCATGGGCTGCCCGTGGGGTGCCCATGCACCTTCCTAACGGCAGGTGGAACACAGAGTGGAGTCCTCGATGTCTATTCAGATGGACCTCAGCTGTGTCTGGGTCTCTATTTCCCCATCTGTGAGATGGGTAGAGAGAGACTCGCTGTCCTACACACCTCCGGGGCCTTCACTTACCTGCTCCTCCACTTCCTTTGTGTGTGAGTCTAGACACAGGGTCCTTCGCTCCCAGAGCTGAGATTCTAGTTCCGAGAGAATACAAATGACTAAACACAGCAAGCAAGAGGGACGAGTTAGAGGGCACATGAAAAGTCCCTCAAGAACTCAAAACAGAGAGAGCAAAGGCATAGAGACAGTAGTTTGGTCATTAGGCTGGGGGCCTGGAAGGGAGGCTTGGAGCCTCCTTGTTATCAGCACCATGATAAATCAATGTGTGCATGAGGGAGCACTGATGCAGAAACAAACAAACAAACAAACAGCCTGTGCAAAGGCCCTGAGGAAGGAAAGACCCATGCGGGTATGTTGTAATGACTGGTGGAATCTGGCCAGCATGCAGATGCAGAGTGAGCCTCTGAGCTGAAAGAGGGGAGCTTGTCCTGCCCTGCAAAGCCGTATGAGCCAGGGTGGGAGTTTGGGGTCCACCTGATGAGAGGAGGAAGGAAGGATTATTATTCATTGTGTTAGGCGTGATGATATTGAAGCTTTTAAAAATGGACATAAAATTTGAATGCTGTACAATTCACCTTTTTAAAGCGTAACATGCAGTGAGTTTTAGGATATTCCCAAAGCTATGAAATCATCACCACTATCTAACTCAGGAACATTTTCATCACCCACAAAAGAAACTGTACTAATCAGCAGTCATCCCCTTGTTCAGTTGCTCAGTCGTGTCCGACTCATTGTGGCCCCATGGACTGTAGCATATCAGGCCTCCTTGTCCTTCACCATCTCCTGGAGTTTGCTCAGATTCATGTCCATTGAGTCGGTGATGCCATCTAACCATCTCATCCTCTGTCGTCCCCTTCTCCTCCTGCCTTCAATCTTTCCCAGCATCAGGGTCTTTTCTAATGAGTCAGGTCTTCTCATCACATGGCCAAAGTATTGGAGCTTCAGCTTCAGCATCAGTCCTTCCAATGAATATTCAGGGTTGATTTCCTTCAGGATGGACTGGTTTCATCTCCTTGCTGTCCAAGGGACTCTCAAGAGTCTTCTCCAGCATCACATTCTTAAAGCATAAATTCTTCAGCACTCAGCCTTCTTTACAGTCCAACTCTCACATCCATACATGACTACTGGAAAAACCATAGCTTTGGACTTTAGTCTGCAAAGTGATGATGTCTCTGCTTTTTAATATGCTGTCTAGGTTTATCATAGCTTTCTTTCCAAGGAGCAAGTGTCTTTTAATTCCATGGCTGTAGTTACTGTCAGCAGTGATTCTGGAGCCCAAGGAAATAAAATCTGTCACTGTTTCCACGTTTCCCCTTCTATCTGTCATGAAGTGATGGGACTGGATGCCATGATTTAAGGTTTTTGAATATTGAGTTTTAAGCCGGCTATTTCACTCTCCTCTTTCACCCTCATCAAGAGCCTCTTTAGTTCCTCTTCACTTTCTGCCTGCTATTTCACTCTCCTCTTTCACCCTCATCAAGAGCCTCTTTAGTTCCTCTTCACTTTCTGCCGTTGGAGTGGTATCATCTGCATATCTGAGGCTGTTGATATGTCCCCCGGCAATCTCCCTTAACTCAATGAAGCTATGAGCCATGGCGTGCAGGGCCACCCAAGACAGACAGGTTATAGTAGAGAGTTCTGATAAAACGTGGTCCGCTGGGGGAGGCAATGGCAAACCACTCCAGTATTTTTGCCCTGAGAACTCCATGAACAGTATGAAAAGTCATCCCCTAGCCCTTGGCACACACTAACCTGCTTTCTGTCTCTAGGGATTTGCCAATTCTGGACATTTCATATAAATAGAATCAGGTAACACGTGCATCCAGCCTCTTCCACTGAGCATCATGTTTGCAAATTTCATTGAGGCTGTAGCAGGTATGGGCACTTCACTCGTTTTGCTTTTTTTGCTGGGTCTTCATTGCAGTGCATGTAGGTTTCTCCGGTTGCAGTGCAGGGGTTTAGTTGCCCCACAGCATGTGGGATCCTAGTTTGACCAGGGAACAAACACACATCCCCTGCATTGGAAGGCGGATTCTTAACCACTGGACCACCAGGGAGGTCTTCACTTCATTCCTTTTTATTGCAAAAGATTATTCATCATATGGATAGTGTCAGTTTTGTTTATCCTCATCAACTGACACACATTTGGGCTATTTCTATGTTTGGGTTATTAAGAATGATGCTGCTCTGAACATTCCTGTACAAGGTATTTTATAAACATGTTTTCAGTTCTCTTGGGGCTGTGCCTAGGAGTGGCATTGCTGTGACTTTGTTTTTCCAAGAGTCCATTTTCAGAGCTATGTATCAAAGTATTACAGTGAAATGATAAGATGCTGGGGTTTGCTTCAGAATCATACAGAAGAAGGGGACTTCTCTGGTGGTCTGGTGATAAAGAATCTGCCTTCCAATGTAGTGGACATGGGTTCAATTCCTGGTCAGGGAACTAAGATCCCACAAGCTGCAGGGCAACTAAGCCTGCCGTCATGCTGAAACAAACACCTGACACGACCAAAAAAAAAAAAAAAAAATCATACCGAAGAAGGACATAGGCAATGGATCAATACAAAACGAAGAGCTGTTTTGAGAATTTTGAACCAGGACAAGTACATGAGTGTTTATTATGCTGTTTATGTTTGTTTCAATCCGGCATAAAAATTCTTTTTAATGCTGAGACTCAGTTCAGAGTGACTTCCCTGTCCTCCTTTTGAATTCCCAGACGATCACACTCTAGAATAGGAAAGTAATGTGAGCCACATGCGTCATAGGAAATGTACTCCTAGCCACATCTAAAAAAGCAAAATCAGGGCAAGTTGATTTTAATTGCACTTTAATCCAATATAGCCAAAACACAACATTTCAGTATGGAAGAAGTTTAAAAATTATGAGAAAATATGTTACATCCTTTTTTCCTACTAATCCTTCAAACCCCGGTGTGTATCTGATGCTGACAAAACATCTCCATCCGGTCTTACCCCATTTCAGCGGCTCCATAGTGTCTTCCCAGGTTGGACAGGGACTTTTGTTTGGGGCATTGAGTGGACTTTTCAGACAACTTTTGTAAATTCTTTTTTTTTTTTTAATTGTGTTGTTTTGTCTATCTACAGGTTTCCCTGATGGCTCGGTGGTAAAGAATCCGCCTGGCAATACAAGAGACAAGGGTTCGATCCCTGGGTTGGGAAGATCCCCTGGAGAAGGGCATGGCAACCCACTCCAGTGTTCCTGTTTGGGAAATCCCATGGGCAGAGAAGCCTGGTGTGCTACAGTCCATGGAGTCGCAGAGAGTCAGACACAACTTAGAGACTAAACACCACACCATCCATCTACAACTGGAATGTTGGCCCGAAGAGGCCAGGCACCTTACGTATCTTGCCAAGTGCTATGTCCATGTGTCTAGACCAGCGTATCAAGCACAGAGCAGGTGAGGGCTAAGCAAGTGAAGGACCCAGGAGTGTGCAGGGCAATGAATCTCTGCCCATTTCACAGATGGGGAGTCAGAGGCCCTGGCACAGCTGGGGCCCATGTGAGTAGAAATCCAGGGCTCACTGCAGGCACCGCCACCCCCCAGCAAGGTGGACGGAGATCCTGAGGGAAGCCCACAGGAGGGGCCCATCTCCTCCCTCGGTCCTCTGCCCTGCCTTCCCGGGCACCGGCCATGGCTGGAGAAGGACAGAGCCCAGGTCAGGTGTGAGGAGGCCTGTGAAGTGGGCGGAGCTTCTTTGGGGAAGCAGAAAGGTCAGAGGCCCAGGGGCAGCTGGGCAGCCCCCAGGTGGGAACCTCTGGCTTCATGGGCCTGGATGCACTCTGACCTGGAGCCATGGGGTGCCAGAGGCAATCGAGGACACCAGGTAAATCCGAAGTTGAGAAAACTGATAATTTTTTTTAGTGTAAGTGCATCTTCCAAATTGCATGGGACATACTTAAGCTAAAAAGTTGTTTATCTCAAGTTCCAATTCACCAGGACTCTTATTTGTTTATTTTTATTGAAATATAGCTGATTTACAGCATTATGTTAGTTTCAGGTATACACCAAAGTGATTCAGTTACACGTTTTTTTCCATTATGGTTTATGACAGGATATTGAATATAATTTTCTGTGTATACAATAGGACCTTGTTCTTCATCTATATTATATATAGTAGTTATTATATCTGCTAATATATAGTTATTATATCTGCTAATCCCCAACTCCTAATTTTTCCCTCCTCCAGTTCCCCTTTGGCAACCTATGCCTGTGAGTCTGTTTCTGTCTTGTCAACAAGTTCATGGGTATTGTTTTTTCTTTTTTAGATTCCACTCATAAGTGATAACATTTGATATTTGTCTTGCCTACTTCTCTTAGTATGGTAATCTCTAGGTTCATCCACATTGGTATAGAATGCATTATTTCACTTGTTTTTATGATTGAGTAGTATATATGTCACATCTTCTTTATCCATTCATCTGTCGATGGACATGTAGGTTGCTTCCATGTCTTGGCTATTGTAAATAGTGCTGCTATAAACATTGAGGTTCATGTATCTTTTTAAATGGGAATTTCCTCCAGATATATGCCCAGGAGTGGTATCGCTGGATCATATGGAAACTCTATATTTAGTTTGTTAAGGAACTGCCATACTGTTCTCCACAGTGGCTGTACCAATTTACATTCCCATCAACAGCGTAAGAGGGTTCCCTTTTCTGCACACCCCCTCCATTATTTATTATTTGTAGATGTTTTGGTGGTGGCCATTCTGACTGGTGTGAGATGACACCTTGTTGTAGTTTTGATTTGCATTTCTTTAATAATTAGTGATATTGAGCTTCTTTTCATGGACCTGCTGCCCATCTATATGTCTTCTTTGGAGAAATGTCTGTTTAGGTCTTCTGCCCATTTTTTGATTGGGCTGTTTGTTTACTTTTATTTTGAGCTGTATGAGCTGCTTCTTTACTTTGGAAATTAAACCCCTGTTGGTTGCATCATTTGCAAATATTTTCTCCTATTCTGGAGCTTGTTTCTTCTCTTTGTTTTCAGTTTCTTTTGCAGTGCAAAAGCTTATGAGTTTGATTAGGCGTTTATTTTTGCTTTTATTTCTATTGCTTTGGGAGACTGACCTAAGAAAACACTGATATGATTTATGTCAAAAAAAGTTTCGCTGTGTTCTCTTCTAGGCCCCTGACTCTTACTTGCTAGATCTGATAACCTGACATGGGGGAAAGCAGGACCACTGCCAGGTGCCAGGTGGGTGGAGCTCAGGAACCAGTGGGAATGCCAGGCTGAGAGGGTGAGAAGGGGCTGCCGGCCCAGGAATGGCAGGCCTGGGGGCTGCTGCTCCCTCTGCCTGATAGGGGATGAAGGCAGCTCAGCGCCTTTTCCAGCCCCAGGCCTGATCACACACACTCTCCCCACACTTACTACTTAACCCTCTGTGTCACCCACCTTTGTCCTGAAGAATAAAGAGCAGAAAGTCTGTGTAGCTCAGAGCCCAGCATGGTCCAGTCAGGCTGACCTCTCCCACCTCTCCCAGCCAGGCTCTGGACTCCCACATTTGGCCATATCAATCCAATCCAAGCCTTTGCCTTCTGGTCCAGGCTTGTGGGGTCCCATCTCAGGGCCATGCAAGGAACTCTGTTCTGGCTGCAATTTGTCCCAGGCACACACAGATGGGGAATGGTCAAGGAAGCCCTCTGGGCTGGGCAGCATACATAGGACCTGAGCCTCAGGCCAGAGTCATTCCTTCCGCTGAGGGATATCCACCTTAATGGGGGGACCAAGAGCTGCACATATAGCTATCCAGCCCACAGGAGTTCCTTGGGACCCAAGTTCCTCTCTTGATGACCACAGCCAGTATTACCAGGGCCACTATTTCCTGAATCCCTACTCTGAGCAAAGCACTTCACATGTTTTTTCTCTAGTCCTTGCATCATCCAGCCAGGTGAGGGGAGGTGTGGTCCCATTTTACAGGTGTGGAGACTGAGGCCAGAGAATTGAAACCTCCTGCCCCAGGCCACCCAGCCAGGGAGTGGTGGAGCCACATTCCCAGCTGGGTTGCCTGACTCTACAGGTCCACCTCCAAGGACCATCCAGAGGCCAGTGGCTGCCTGAGTCTGGAGCCCCTTCCCTTCAGTTGTTCTGGCTTCAGTGCTGGAAGTCACACCATAGGGACCAGAGCTGGGGGCTGTTTTTCAAAGCTCTGTTCCCAAGCCTCTCCTGGGCCAAGACCAGCAGAGGTGACTTGAGGCAGTATTCAGTGGTCATATTCAGTGATGCCAGTGTGAGGGGAGAAGGTCAGTGTTTCCCAGAAGTCTCTGAACCCAAGGATTCCCCACCGTCATTATAAAAGCAGATTCCCGGGACTGGCCCTGGAGCTACAGGGGCCCTGGAATCTGCTTTTAACCTGAAGCCCCAGGTTACTCCACCTGCAATGTAGGAGACATGGGTTCGATCCCTGGGTCAGGAAGATCTCCTGGAGAGGGAAATGGCAACCCACTCCAGTATTCTTGCCTGGAGAATTCCATGGACAGAGGAGCCTGGGGGGTGGGCTACAGTCCATGGGGTCACAAAAGAGTTGAACATGACTTAGTGACTAAACAATTATATTTCCATATATTATGTGACCATTTCTACAGTTATCAGCCTTTCAAATAATTTTGGGCTTCCCCTGTGGCTCAGTGGATAAAGAATCTGCCTGCAATGCAGGAGACACACGAGACATGGGTTTGATCCCTCGGTTGGAAAGATCCCCTGGGGGAGGAAATGGCAACCCACTCCAGTTTTTCGCCTGGAGAATCCCATGGACAGAGGAGCCTGACTGGCTACAGTTCATGGGGTCGCAAAGAGTCAGACACGACTGAGTATGCAGACCCCGGTTAAACCACTGCAGCTGGTTTCAAAGCCAATGATGAATTTCCTGCAGAATCCTTGGGCTCTCTGCCCACTCTGAAACTCCACAGGCTGACCCTGCAGAGGATCATCCAGGTGTGGGAGGAAGAGAGGGAGGACGCTTTCCCCAGAGCCCCCAGTTCTGGCCCCCACCTCTGCACTCTCAGCCGGTGGCCCCTGAGGACAGCTCCAGAGCACGTGGCCTCCATGTGGTAGGGGCTGAGACTCTTCTCCAGCTACCCCCAACCTGATGACTGAGAATGACAGTTTGCCGCCAAATGGGGCTTCCAAGGGGGCTTTCCTACCTCCTCACCTCCTTGAGGACTCTCTGAGCCCCAACTTAACAGACACCAACAGCTGGTGATTCTCAGAATCAGAGGAAAAGCCCCTAAATGTTCTGTAACGGCTTCTCACCTCCATCTGCCCTCTGCTGTGGTCCCTTGTCACCCCTCCCCCCATTATCCCTCCCAGGCAGATGCAGCCAAGCTGGGGAGGGCAGCTTAGGGTACCCTAGCCTCTCAGCATGACACTCTTCTTTGCCTGGAGCAGGCTTTGGGCTGGAAGAGCCAACAGGCTTTTCTAGAAAGCCAGGCTTTGGTGGTGGTTTGGTTGCTAAGTTGTGTCCAACTCTTGGGACCCCATGGACTATAGCCCACCAGGCTCCTCTGTCCACGGGATTTCCCAGGCAAGAATATTGGAATGGGTTGTCATATCCTTCTCTGGGATCTTCCTGACCCAGGGATTGAACCAGCATCTCCTGCATTGCAGGTAGATTC
Organism: Giraffa tippelskirchi; assembly: GCF_054371585.1. NCBI lineage: Eukaryota > Metazoa > Chordata > Mammalia > Artiodactyla > Giraffidae > Giraffa > Giraffa tippelskirchi. The sequence continues at coordinate 31,880,877 of NC_137287.1, forward strand.
TTTACTGATGAGCCACCAAGGAAGCTCTCTGGTCGTTGAGATCCTTACAGTTCAAAGCGTGGTCCAGAAGCCTGCAACATTAGCATCACTGGAGTGCTGTTATCGATGCAGCCTCTCAGGCCCCACCCAGACCCCCTGACTCCCAAGATGGCATCTGAGGAGAAAGTACCCCCCCTCCACACACACCTGGCAGACCCTTCGTGGGATCAGTTTAGGTAACGGGGGGGGGGGGTTGCCTGCCCAAGGCTCAGAGCTTAGGTACCTTCTTGCACCTCTGCTCCCTACCCCTCCTTCCTGGCAGCCACCCCTGCAGGGACCAGTAGGGAGTCAATTGTGTCGGGACCTTGGAAACCACCAGCGCTTTTCTGAGTCACCAGGGATAGAAGACAGGTCCCTACTGCCCATGGCAGGAGGGCAAAGGGCAGGACTAGGGGCCTTGGCATCTAGACTCTTTGACCTCTGCTCCTAGGTGGGTGGCCAGGAGGAGGAGAGGGCAGAAAGTAGAGGGGAGTGACCCTGTCCCGGGCCAGGAAAAGCTATCAGGTGACAAAGCCTTCCTTTGTGGGAGATAACTGGGAAGGCTTTCATATCCATTTGGTGTTGTTATTGTTCAGTCCCTAAATCGTGTCTGACTCTATGGGACCCCATGGACTGTAGCCAGCCAGGCTCCTCTGTCCATGGGATTTTCTAGGCAAGAATGCTCCAGTGGGTTGTCATTTCCTTCTCCAGCTGATCTTCCTGACCAGGGACTAAATCTGCATCGCCTGCATTGGCAGGCAGATTCTTTACTACTGAGCCACCAGGGAAGCAGAAACACTACTATTACTGCTAATAATAGTTACTCTGTCCACAATGTGTGTCTGGCACCAGGATGAAGGCAGTGTCACGGTGGGCGGCAGTGGGACCCACGCCACAGCTGCAGGAGAGTCACCTGTTAAAAGGCAGATACCTGTTAAAAGGCAGAATCCAGGACTCCACTCCATGCCTTATGAATCTCCCCGGCTGGCCTGGGAAATTGATTTTAATTATGGCCCTCGGGAATTCTTTGGGATGGAGTGTTTGGGGAAACACGGGCCTTCTCCAGCCCTGAGAGAGGCTGCCCAACACTGACATTCATTCTTGCACTGACATTCATTTCCTCCCTCGGTCGACATCTATGGAACATCCACCTGGTTCACTGACCCACTCGCTCTACTCGTCGCAGGATCACCGATCTGGGTTCCCGAGTCCGCCTCTGAGCCCGAATCGTCCCCTCTCTGCCGCCGCTCCTTCTGCACCCTCCATCCTTGCATTGGGCGTCAGCTTTCTCTCCCAGGCGGTGTTCCCAGCGAGCCCGGGGCAGAGGGACCCTCCCAAGCCCCGCCCCCGCCCGGGCAGTCGAGCCCACCTCCCCCGCCGGCGACTGCGCTCTGGGGCCCGCGCGCCCCGCCCCTACCGGAGACCAGCGAGGAGGCTGCACCCTGGGGCTCGGGCTCCGACTCCCCCCCGCGCCCACCGCCGCTGCCCGCCAGGCGTCCCAGCCCTTCCGCAGCTAGAGGTGCAGCCGGAGGCTGGGTTGTGGGCTCCAGGTGGGCTCTGGGAAGGATGAAGCAGGTAGGGCCGCGGGGATGCCGGGGATGGGAGGGTGGTGGCAAGGATGCTGAGAGCCTTCCGGAGGGCTGGGAGAAGCTGGGAGGAAGAGGAGGAGGAGGGGGAGGGATGCGGGAGCCGGGGCTTGGGCCTGCGCTGGACCCCAAGTGGGCGGGAGTGTGGAGAAGGGGAGGGGCCCCGCCCTCAGGGAGGGTCGTGGCCAGAGGGCCTGTGCACCGCTGGGAGGGGCCTGTCACCCGCCATTGATGTCCTCAGGCCCTGGTGGATGATACTGAGGATGTGTCCTTGGACTTTGGCAACGAGGAGGAGCTGGCGTTTCGAAAAGCCAAGATCAGGTGCGTTCTGACCGAGTCGCTGGGCAGGCACCCCTCAGTGCTGCAGATTTATTCATTCACTGTTCATGCATTCAGGATGTATTGAGTACCTGGTGTGTGCCAGGCGTCCGGCTCCCAACACACCCAGGACAGATCAGACAGGGTCCTGCCCTCCTGGAGTCTGTGGTCTTGGGGGAAGGGGACTAACAGGTGAACAAGGTAATTAGTGTGAGAAGAGTTGGGAAGAAAACAGGGTGATGAAAGAGAAAGTCACTGGGGAGGCTAGCTGCCTTGTGCTTTTAATTGTGATGCTGCAGAAGACTCCTGAGAGCCCCTTGGACTGCAAGGAGATCACACCAGTCAATCCTAAAGGAGATCAACCCTGAATATTTGTTCATTGGAAGGACTGATGCTGAAGCTCAAATACTTTGGCCGCTTGATGCAAAGAGCCCACTCATTGGAAAGGACCTTGATGCTGGGAAAGATTGAAGGCAAAAGGAGAAGGGTGCAGCAGAGGATAAGATGGTTGGATGGCATCACTGACTCAGTGGACATGAGTTGAGCAAACTCCGGGAGATAGTGAAGGACGAGGAAGCCTGGCGTGCTGCAGTCCATGGGGTTGCAAAGAGTCGGACATGACTGAACAACTGAACTGAACTGAGTGATGAGAGGCAGCCAGTCATGGGAGGCTCGGACCAAAACCTTCCTTGAGGAAGGAAAAGCAGGTTTAAGGGCCCGGGGCTGTGTTTGGAAGGTCAAAGGAAAGCCACTGTGTCTGGAGGGTAGCGGGGGAGAAGACAGGGGTTGGCAGGAGGCTGGAGAGGTGGACAAGGGCTTGAATTTTTATTCTTGTCCCTCTTTCAACTCTAGCCGGTGAGATATTGTTGTCGTTTTAGTCGCTCAGTCGTATCCGACTCTTTTGTGATCCCGTGGACCTTGGCCCACCAGGCTCCTCTGTCCACGGGATTTCCTAGGCAAGAATACTGCAGTGGGTTGCCTTTTCCTTCTCCAGGGGATCTTTCGGACCCAGAGAACGAACACACGTCTCTTGCATTGGCAGGCAGATTCTTTACCGTCTGAGCCATCTGGGGAGCCCCCAGCCAGATGTAGCGTTGGCTTAAAACAACAGAGATTTATTCTCTCACAGTTCTGAAGTCCAAAATCAGTTTCACTGGGCTGAAACTAAAGTGTCCACAGGACACACTTTCTCTGGAGGTTCTAGGGGAAAATCCATTTCTTGCCTTTTCTAGCTTCCGGTGGTCTGATGGCTGGTGACTCCTTCCTCTCCCTCTCAAGACAGGATTGTAGCATCTTCCAGCCTCACTTTTATTTCACATCGCCTTTTCCTCGTATCATTCTCCCTCTGCCTTCCTCTTATTGGGTTACTTATGGTTGCATTTACGGACCCACTTGGATAATCCAGGGTAATCTTCCCACCTGAAGATCTTTAATTTGATCACACCCACAGAGGCCCCTTTGCCATAACAACTTGGTGACATTCACAGTTTCCAGCAGTTAGGGCCCTGGATTGAGGGATTATTCAACCTACCATAGTGACCAATGATTGTCTTTGAGGAAAGATACTGTGAGAGTACTGGAATCCTGGGATATCTTCTGGATCATCTAAACTCATTATGTGTTCAGTGATTTTTTTTTTTTTTATTTAATTGGAGGATAATTGCTTTACAGTGTCGGGCTAGTTTTTGTTGTACAACTATATGACTCAGCTGTAAGAATACATATATCCCGTCCCGTTCGGACCACCCTCCTTTTGCCCCAGCCCACCCTTCTAGGTCATCACAGAGCACCGAGCTGAGCTCCCTGTGTTATACAGCAGTTTCTTTCTAGCTGTCTGTTTTACACATGGTAGTGTATATAAGTCAGTGTACTCTCTGAATTCGTCCCCCCCTCTCCTTCCCTCGCTGTGTACACAAGTCCGTTTTCTATGGCTGTGTCTCTATTTCTGCCCTGCAAATAGGTTCATCAGTACCATTTTCTAGATTCCATGTATATGCGTTCATATATGACATTTGTTTTTCTCTTTCTGACTTAACTTCACTCTGCATAACAGACTCTAGGTTCATTCACCTCACTACAGCTGACTCAGTCTTCATTGAGCTCCTCCTATATGCCCACCTCTGGGCTGGTGGCTGGGGACACGTGGTGTACAGGACACACCCCCTACCTCTATGGCGTGGTCTGGTCTGAAGCAGGGATGGTCAGCCTCGACACTGCTGACATTTGGGGCCAGGTTCCTCTTGGTTGTGAGGATGTCCTGTACATTTAGGATATTTAGCAGCATCTCTGGCTTCTGTTCACCAGATGCCAGGAGCATCCCACCAGTGAGGTCTGCAAACAGTGCCAAGTGTTCCCTGGGAGGCAGACTTTCCCGGGTTGGAAACCACTGGTGTTGGGTGTAGGGTATAGGCATGCCCGTGGCTGTTATGATTCAGTGTTTTAAATGCTGTGATTTCAGAGGGGGAAGGAGAGGGTGGGATGAATTGAGAGAGTAGCGTTGACACATATACGTTACCAAATGTAAAATTAGATAGGCCTTGGAAATCTGCTGTGTGACGCAGGGAACTCAAACCTGGGCTCTGTGACAACCTCGAGGGGTGGGATGGAGTGGGATGTGGGAGGGAGGTTCAAGAGGGGGGGGACTTATGTATACCTATGGCTGATTCATGTTGATGTATGACAGAAACCAACACAATATTGTAAAGCAGCTATCCTCCAAATAAAAATAAATACATTTAAATATAAAAAAAATAAATGCTGTGATTGGCAAAAGCTTGGGCATTTATGCTGACCAGGGGAGAAAGTGACAGCTAAGTCGAGGCCAAAGGATGGGTAGGAGTTAACTAAGAGACATGGAGTGAGCGCACACACAACGGCTTAGAGAGGAGAGCAAGAGCTTAAGGAGTTGAGACTGGTTTACTGGAAACTAGTTTGAGCAGAGGCTGGGGCCATACCCGGAAGGGACGCGCGCTGTCCACTAGAACATCTGGGAATGCTCTACATCACGGCTGTCTGGGTGTGGCAGCTGCCAGCCACAAGGCTGTTGAACACTTGATATGTGGCTACTGTGACTAAGGGAGAGAAGTTTGAATGTTTAATTTTAATAGCCACACATGGCTACCGTATTGGACAGTGCGATTCTAGAGTTGGAATTTGCACAGTGCAGTGACGTGATCAGGATTACAGGATAGAGGGTGGATGGTAAGGGCAGAAGAAGTCACGAAACAGAAGCTGGGAGCTTGGGCCAGGGCGCTGGCAGGGCTGGTGGAGGGAAGTGGAAGGGCACCGAGGAGGCAGAACCAGCCAGCCTTGGTGGTGATCAAGATGTGTGGTGCAGATGGGGATAGTCAAGGGTGATGCCCAGCCTTCTGGCCTTGGGACCCAGGTGGAAGGGCACTTATGCGGGAAAGACCTTGAGCCTAGGGTTGTCTTTGTTGGCTTGTGGTGGAATGCTCTAATGGCCAAGTTTGATTGGCTGCAGGGCAGAGAGGTTGGATCTGATTGGGCGGAGGGGAGGTCACGTGGGCTGCATTCAGAGATCTGGGGGGTAGCAGGTCGTGGACCTGTGTGTGCCTGAGCACTTCCAATCCCATAATCCTCTGATGTGCCTAATGCACATTTCTGGTCCAGCCCTGGACCTGCTCAACCGGATTCCCACAGGATGGGCATCTCTAGCTGATTCTGATGCTCAAGAATATACAGTTGATATCACCTACATGTGGAATCTAAAAAAAAGGGGGGTAAAAATGAATGTATCTACAAAACAGAAACAGAGTAACAGATGTAGAAAACAAACTTATGCTTGCCAGGGGTAAGGGAGTAGGGATGAATTGGAAAATTGGGATTGACATATACATACTACATATATAAATATAAATACTATCATAAATAGGGCTTTCCTGGTGGCGCAGATGGTAAAGAAGCCGCCTGCAATGCGGGAGACCTGGGTTCGAGCCCTGGGTTGGGAAGATGCCCGGGTGAAGGAAACAGCCACCCACTCCAGTGTTCTTGCCTGGAGGATTCCACGGACAGAGGAGCCTGGCAGGCTACAGACCACGGAGTCGCAAAGAGTCGGACACAACTTAGTGACTTTCACTCATTCCTATATAAAATAGATAACTAATGAGGACCTACTCTATAGCACAGGGAACTCTACTCAATACTCTGTAATGGCCTATATGGGAAAAGAATCTAAAGAAGAGTGGATATATGTATAACTGATTCACTTTGATGTACACTTGAAGCTAACACAACATTGTAAATCAACTATCAGTTCAGTTCAGTCACTCAGTCGTGTCCGACTCTTTGCGACCCCATGGACTGAAGCATACAAGGCTTCCCTGTCCATCACCAACTTCTGGACTTGCTCAAACTCATGTCCATTGAGTTGGTGATGCCATGCAACCATCTCATCCTCTGTTCCCCCTTTCTTCTCCTGCCTTCAGTCTTTTCCAGCATTAGGGTCTTTTCCAGTGAGTTCTTCGCATCAGGTGGTCAAAGTATTGGAGCTTCAGCTTCAGCATCAGTCTTTCCAGTGAATATTCAGGACTGATTTCCTTTAGGATTGACTAAAAATCAACTATAATTAAAAAAAAAAAATAGAGATAGTTCTAAATCCTGAGCATAAATGAGGTCACCCAGATAGCAGGATGGAGAAGGGGGTTCTTAACTGGAGCCTGTGGATGGGCTTCACAGGGTCCAGGAACCCTCTGGAAACTATTATCTAAGTTTCACATGTGTGCTGCTTTAAGAAAAGGACTCAGACTTCAATTACATTATCAAATGGGCCCATAATCCAAACAAGTTAAGGCTCACTAGTATCAGGTGAGAATTGTTATTTGTAAATTCCGTGTTAAAATGGATTCCAGGTTGACTTTGAAGGGAGGTGAGATTATGGAAGGGGCCCTGTAGCAGGAGTCTGGGACTTCAGGGCTACGTCTTCCTTTACTGCTTGCTGGCTTTGTGATTCTGGACAGTGTTCATCTTGCCTTGTTAAGCTGCCACTGACCCATCTGTGAAAAGAGGGTACCTGTACCAAACTGATCTCCCTATGTGATTGCTGTACGGTTTGTTCAGTACCTGTTTATCCAGCATCTGTGTATAGGTGCTGGCTAAGCCCTGGGGATAGAGACTTGGTCCCTTCCCTTCTCGTCCCTGGTTCCAGGTTAGTGAAGTGCAGTGTGGTGGGGAGAGCACCTTGCTGAATCAACGAAGGATGTGACTCTGTAGCACACCTGCGTAGGTAGAGGAAATGTTATTAATAGTGATGCTGTGTGTGTTTTCCCCCAGTGGGCTGCTCTTTTTTTCTTTTTCTTTTTTACTTTTTTTAGTGTGGAAAAAAACCCACAACATAAAATGTACCATTTCTGAATGTTCAGTACTGTTAAATATATTTATGTTGTCGTAAAACGGATCTCCAGGACTTTTTCATCTACAAATCTGAGACTCTTTCCCCTTCAATACCAACTTTCTATTCCCTCCTCCTCCCAACCCCTTCTGTCTTTCTGAATTTGACAACTTAATTTTTTTTTTTCTTCGCTTTTTGGCTATGCCTCGCAGCGTGAGAGATCTTAATTCCCCCGCCAGGGATCGAACCCACACCCTCTGCCGTGGAAGCATGGAGTCTTTTTTTTTTTTTTAATATTTATTTATTTGGCTGTTCTGGGTCTTAGTTGTGGCATGCAGGATCTTTAGTTGCAGCAAGCGAACTCTTAGTTGCGGCATGTGAGATCAAGTTCGCTGAGCAGGGATCCATCCCAGGCGCCCTGCATTGGTAGCACAGAATCTTAGCCATTGGACCACCAGGAAAGTCTCTGAATTTAACAACTTTAGATACTTCATGTAAATAGAATCATAGAGAATATGTCTTTTTGTGGCTGGCTTATTTCACTTAACATAATGTCCTCAACGTTCACCATGTTCTATCATATGTCAATTTCCTTCCTTTTAAAGGCTGAAGAGCATTTCATTGTGTGTACAGACCACACTTTGTTCATCCATTCATCTGTCAGTGGACACTTTGATTGCTTCCATGTTTTAGCTCTTCTAAATATTACTGCAGTGAACATGGATGTACAAATATCTCTTCAAGACCCTGCTTTCAATTCTTGATAGATAACCACAAGTGGGCTTGTTGGGTCATATGGTAATTCTGGTTTTAACTTTTTGAGGAACTTTCATCCTATTTTCCATAACACCTGAAGCTTTTTACAATCCCACCAGCAAAGCGCAAGTTTCCAATTTCTCTACATCCTCACCAGCAATTGTTGTTTTCTGTTTTTTTAATTTTGTTTTTTTTTCAGAGTAGCCATCTTGATGGATGTGAGCTGGTGTCTTATTATAGGTTTGACTGCCTTTCCCTAATGATTAGTGATGTTGAGCTTCTTGTGTGCATGTTTGCCATTTGCATATCATGTTTGGAGAAATGTCCATTCAAAGTCCTTTGCCTGTTTTTTAGTGGGTTATCGGGTTTTTTGTTGTTGTTCAGTTGTTAGAATTTTTAAATATATTCTGGATATTAAGCCCTTATGAAACATATGATTTGCAAATGTTTTCTCCCGTTTAATTGGTTACCTTTCCAATCTATTGATGGTGTCCTTCAATGAACAAGATTTTTAAAGTTTATGTAGTTGCATTTATGATTTTTACTTTTGCTGTCTTTGCTTTTGGTATCATGTTGTGTGTATGGTATATGTTTTTACTGAAATGTTGTTCACATATCATAAATTCACAGTTTATACAATTCAGTGTGGTTTTTAGTATATCCACAAGGTTGTACAGTCATCCTCACTGTCTCGCCCCAGGATTTTTCATCACCCTGGATGGGAGTCCTGGACCCTTCAAGCAGTCACTTCCCATTTCTCCCCTACCCCAGCCCCAGGAAACCACTAATCTACTTTCCATCCCTTTGAATTTGCTTACTTTGGACATTTCATGTAAATGGGATCATACAGTATGTGGCCTTTTATCTGGCTTCTTTCACTGAGCATAATGTTTTCAAGGTTCATCCATTTTGGCGTGTCCTTCACTACTTTTTATGGCTGAATCATATTTCATTGTCTGGCTAGAGTACATTTTCTGTATCCTTCATCAGTTGATGGGCATTTGAGTTGTTTCTGCTCTCTTGGTTCTTATGAATAATGCTGTGAACATTCACGTGGGTTCCTCCCGGGTGGCTCAGTAGTAAAGAATCCTCCTGCCAGTACAGGAGAAGTGGGTTTGAGCCCTGGGTCAGGAATATCCCCTAGAGGAGGAAATTGCAACCCACTCCAGTATTCTTGCCTGGAGAATCCCATGGACAGAGGAGTCTGGAAGGCTGCGGGGGGGGGGGGGGGTCACTTACCACCCAGGGGGTCGTAAAGAGCTGGACACGACTGAGCGACTGAGCGTGCACGCATGCATGCACGCACGTATGAACATTCAGGTGCAAGTTTATGTTTGAATATATGTTTTCAGTTCTCTTGAGCAACAATCTAGAAGCCAAACTGCTTGGCCAGACGGTAACCATGTTTTAGCCATGCTGTGTTGCAGACAAACATTTAGTGAGTATTCTGGGCTTCCAGTGGCCTTGAGGAGCAGGAGGAACCTGGACTCAAGTTCAGACAGACCCACTATTGGGTCCTGGCTCTACCATTCCCCAGCCAACTAACTGTGGTTGTGGGTTTGACTTGGCAGACAGCCTCACAAGATGCAAATAGGCTTTCATATGTGGTGGCGAAGTGATAAAGAATTCGCCTACCGATGCAGGAGATGCAAGAGACATGGGTTCAATCCCTGGGTCAGGAAGATCCACTGAAGTAGGAAATGGCAACCTGCTCCAGTGTTCTTGCCTGGAAAATTCCATGGACAGAGGAGGCTGGAGGGCTATAGTCCATGGGGTCGCAAAGAGTCTGACACAACTGAGTACGCGCGTGCGCACACACACACACACACACACACACACCTGTTTACTTGGTTCTCCAGAAGGAAACATAGTATCTTCATCTCATTGAGGGACTCTGCAGCTCCCTCCTCTATTTTCTCATCTGTAAAATGGGGATGAGGTTAGCTCCCTCACAGGTTGTGTGAGGAGGACTCAATTGGGTGAAGAAAGTATAATATGTTTAATGAGGCCAGCGGGACCACTGACACCTTGTGTGTCCTTCATAAATGGTACCTATTCACTGTTCATAAGTGTAATTTTGGTGTCCTGACTCTGGGCGGGGCTGGGGTGGAGCCAGGTCCTCAGTTGCAACAGGATGTCACACTGGGATTGTCCCTGGAGCTGGAGACTGTCCCTCGGATGGAAAGTTTGGTTTATGCTTTCAAAACCCTGTCTTCACAAAATTCATTTGGACCCAAATGTTGTGACTTCTGATGGATTCCCATCCAAAGTAGGATGATGTCCTCTTGCTCCAGGCAGAGTTATTAGATCTGAGGATGGTCTTAGTTGTCAGGGCTGGTTTGCTGGTGGGGTTTGGTCAGTGTTCCGTGGTTGGTCCTCGTTCAGCCCAGTGGGCCTTAAATAGAGGGGAACGCTACTCTCTGGTCTCAGGCACCACTGGGAGTCCCCTGTTGGTGGGGCCGGGACCCAAGGCAGAAATCACGTGGAATCAAAATCTGCGCCTAGCTTCTCAAGTAGGATAACATTTTGTCTTTCAAGAAGTGTCCCATTGTCCATTCATCTTCCTATGATAGACATGCAAAGCTGTTCCTCAGAACGAGCTCCAGATGAAATTCTTGGCTGCTTTTAAGGGTAAGTTAGATTAAGTGGAAAATAATAGCAAACACTTACTATACGCAGGCGGAGAAGGCAATGGCACCCCACTCCAGTACTCTTGCCTGGAAAATCCCATGGATGGAGGAGCCTGGTAGGCTATAGTCCATGGGGTCGCTAAGAGTCGGACACGACTGAGTGACTTCACTTTAACTTTTCCCTTTCGTGCACTGGAGAAGGAAATGGCAACCCACTCCAGTATTCTTGCCTGGAGAATCCTAGGGATGGCGGAGCCTGGTAGGCTGCCGTCTATAGGGTCGCACAGAGTCGGACACGACTGAAGCGACTTAGCAGCAGCAGCTTAGCACTATACGCAGGCACTGTTCTCACTGTTTTACTCATAATATTCATTTAAGCTGTATTACAAACCTATGGGGGCTTCCCTGGTGGCTCAGATGGTAAAGAATCTGTCTGCAATGCAGGAGACCCAGGTTCGATCCCTGGGTCAGGAAGATTCCCTGGAGAAAGAAATGGCAACCCACTCCAGTATTCTTACCTGGTGAATTCCATGGACAGAGGAGCCTGATGGGCTACAGTCCATAGGGGTTGCAAAGAGTTGGACACGAAAGAGCAACTTTCACTTTTTCACAAACCTATGAAGTCAATACTGTGATTTTTTTTTTTAATTAATTTCAAGATGAAAGAAATTGAAGGAAAGAGCTGAAGGATTGGCCCGAGGTCACACAGCTGTGAAGTTGCAAGGTGGGGATTTGAACCATGAGATCTGGCTCTGGAGTGGCATCTTAGGTTAGACTGTGCTTCAGGGAGCAGGTGTTCATCCAGGTGGGGATTCTTGGGAACGGGCACTGCCCTGGGATCAGCAGTCTCAGGCCTTCCATCGTCTGCTTCTTCCAGGGAGTCCTTCATATTTTCCTTGTGTAGATGAGAGTGTGGAATTGCTCCTAGTTTGCAGAGCAGGCTTTCTTAGCCCTCAGCACTGATACACGTGTGTGCTCAGTCACTCAGTCATGTCTGACTCTGCAACCCTGTAGACTGTAGCCTTCTCTGTCCATGGGATTTTCCCAGCAAGGATACTGGAGTAGACACTTGGGACTGGCTAGTTCTTTCTTGGGGCTGTCCTGAGTGTTGCAGGATTTTAGCAGCCTCCCTGGACTCCATCCACTTGATGCCAGTAACTCTGCCCCTCTCCCCCAGTTGTGACAACCAAAGATGACTCCAGACTCTGCCAAGTGATGTGCCCTTGGGGCAGAATTGCCCCTGGTTGAGAACGCTGTTTAGATTATTCTCTTGCTCTCTGGGGTTTGGATTTAGAGAAATTAAATTTGCATTTAAGGGGACTCAGAGCATGCTTGAGATCTCTGCATTTGACATTGACCCATGAGAAGCTGATGGTGTGGCGGGGCAAGGAAGGAAGAGGGCAGGTGATGGTACAGATACGCCTCCGTGGCTGTCCATTATTCCCAGAATCAACACAGGGACATCTCTGATTGTTCCACACACATCGTGCTACAACACACAGATAAGAAGAATAATTTTGTTTTTTCTTTGTTGTTAGAAAGTCTGATTGCCTCAATAAGTGAGGACCCCTCACCCAGATCCCTGTCCCCGTAACTTTGTGCAACAAATCACGCTGCCCCTGTCCCCACTCTAAAATCTATTTTAAAAGTATAGAAATAATGACACATAAGCAGATCTCGCAAAAGGCTGATTGTTTAATTTTAAGGAAGGTTCACGATTACCAAGGAAAATAACCCGCAGAATCAAGGAACTAGACAAATTTCAGTTCTCTTTGATCAGGACACGGAATTACATGTTTTGAAATTAACCCCTTACATCTCCATCTCCTTTACTTCCCCTTCTTTATGTTTCTTGGTAACATGAAATTGACTGTATAAGCAGTGCCAACAATACAGTCACCCAAGGGACATTTCTCCTGAACCATAACTCACACATTTGAGGAAGGCATCGGGGACCAGAAGGAGATGGTGGTCGGACGTTGGTTCCTTGATGTTCCAAGCTTGACCATGTGGACCAGGAGTGTTTAACTCGTCGTTCATTTATTCCAGGGTTGACACTATTGACATTTGGGGTGGACATTGTTTGTTGCAGGGACTGTTCTGTGCACGCTAGGATGTTTAGCAGCATCCCTGGCCTCTACTCACTAGATTCCAGAAGCAACCCCCTAGTTGCAGCAACCAAAAGCATTTCCAGACGCTGCTGGCAAGGGACCACAAATCACTTCCCATTTGAGAGCCACTGATTTATTCTTTCACTCACTCATTTATTCGTTAAGTCAAGGACACCTTTCAAGGACCTTTGTGTGCCTAGCACTGTTCTAAGGACCACAGAGAAAACTAGATGGGCATGGTCCCTGTCCTCATGGACCTGACATTTTAACTGGGAAGAGACAGTGAACATATCAGCAAATATCTAAACAAAGTAACATCAGAGGGTGCTAAGTGCCATGAGAAAGGGGGCCAGGTCCAGGGGGCCCGTTTAGATTCTAGAGGGCTCAGAGAAGGCCTGAGAAGGTGCATTTGGACTGAGACCAAAATGTGGAAGAGGAGCCAGGCATGGGAAGATGCACAGGAAGAGACTTCTGGGAGAGGGAACAGCAAGTGCAAAGGCCCTGGGGTGGGAGTATAGTCTAGGGATTGTTGGAACCAGGTCAGGATGTAGCAAGTGGGGAAGTGGGAGGAGGAGGCAGTTGGAAATTTGTTAGGGAAAAGCTGTGGGGGCTTTGAAAATTCTGATGGGAAATTGGAATTGCTCTGCTTTGATGGGCAGTCTTTGGAGGGATCTGAGCAGGGGAGAGCCATGATCTGACTGACCCTTGAGAACGCTCCTGGTGACTGTCAAGTGGCCTGTAGGGCAAGAACGGTAGTAGAGAGATGTTAGGAGGCCGGTGAAGGGGCCAGGGTGAAAGATGCTGGCGGCCTGGACTGGCTGGACTCCAGGGACACACGTGGGAACTTGGCTTAAATTGACCTTTGTCCCAATTCTGCCACCTGCTGGGACTTTTGAGATTGGACAGAGAAGGGTGATGGCAGCAGGTCCCAGATGCATGTCACTGTGCCTGCATTCCCAAGGGATCTCAGCTCTTATCAGCATCCCCAGCGAACTCAACAAACAAAGAACGGAAACTTCAGGGTCTCCATTCCCAAAGATGCTGAGTCAGTAGGTGTTGAGATGGGTGTGACAGGCTTCTGCAATGTGATTCTGCTCTGAGCGACTTGGCATATCTTTCTAGGTTGTCTGTTTCCGGATTAAGTAGGGAGTGGTGTGTGTGTGTGCACATGTGTGTGTTCACCTTCATTATAGTATGGGTAGGTATTGATAACAGGCTTCCCTGGTGGCTTAGTGGTAAAGAATCCACCTGCAATGTGGGAGATGTGGGTTCAATCCCTGGGTTGAGAAGATCCCCTGGAGAAGGAAATGGCCACTCACTCCAGTATTCTTGCCTGGGAAATCCAAGGGACAGAGGAACCTGGCGGGCTACACAGTCCATGGGGTCGCAACAGAGTTGGACACGACTGAGCGACTAAACAACAGCAGATGTTGATGCGAGGCTCAGCCATATATTCTGGCAAGTGATGCTGATGACATCTCCTTAATCAAAACTGGCTCAATAACTTCGGGTTGGAATCCAAGGGTAATGGCCTGGGGCTGGCCCTACTCCAGCCCGAAGGAAATTCTCTTCACACAGGGGCTCAGCCTTGGGTGTTCCATGGTCAATGACTCACTCCTCACTCATTATGGGAGTAAGGAGGCTTTCAGAATGACTCAGAAACAGCCACAGATTGTGTTAATGGATCCTCACATTTTTCCCTGCATTGCAATACAGATGTCTCTCTCCTCAGGATAGTAAAATACTTTACAAAATGCAAAGGAATAGTCAGCCAACTGACTCCAAGCCTCTGACATACTCTCTTGGATCAGGGATAATGATGAAGAGTCGCTCAGTTGTGACCAACTCTTTGGGACCCCATGGACTGTAGCCCACCAGGCTCCTCTGTCCATGGAGATTCTCTAGGCCAGAATACTGGAGTGGGTAGCCATGCCCTCCTCCAGGGGATCTTCCCAACCCAGGGATCGAACTCAGGTCTCCCACACTGCAGGCAAATTCTTTACCAGCTAAGCCACAAGGGAAGACCAAGAATACTGGAGTGGGTAGCCTATCCCTTCTCCAGGGGATCTTCCCGACTCAGGAATCGGACTGGGGTCTTCTGCATTGCAGGCGGATTCTTTACCAGCTGAGCTATGAGTTCTTCCATCGGGGGCTCCTAATGCCTGGTTGTCCTCAGCAGCTGCTCGTGAATGAATGTGTTGGGGCTGCAGTGTGGTGACATTCTAAGCACGCTATCATTCCATCTCCATTTGTGAGCTGAAGTAATCTAGAAAGAGAAACTCCCCCTCTTCAAATATTTAGTCATTGCAGGATATACTGTACACTGAAAAGGCATAATAAATGCCCCATGCTTACCCTTCATTTTTCCATTTTCCAAGCGATGAGTTTTGTTCCCCAGCATCCCCCATAAGTGACCACTGAGGTTTTTGCATAAGTATCACATGACTCATGGATTCAGACATTCTTATTGCTGTTCAGGTTCTCCCATCTTTGGCCAATGGGAGCATCTACCTGTTGGCCTCTGAGTGTTTTGACCTGGCTCTCAGTTTTTGACAGCTTCCTTGTAATATGGGGTGTTCCAATCCTGTGTTCATTTCTTATTGTATTCATTTCTCCATCTGTGCCTAGAGGCATCACTTCTCCAGGGAGCTCTGGCTCCTTTGGAGAACAGAGTTTAGAAGCCACAGTCTGGGTTTGTCTCCTGCACCAGCTCTCCAGCTCTGTGACCAGGGAGTGCATCAGGCAAGGCTGATATTAATAGCATCTCTTAGTGGATGTATTTTTGGGAGTCACTATTGTCACCAAGCATGTGTCCCCTTTCAATTGCTCTTGTGGGTCTCTACAAGACAGCTGACAGGTGGGACAGTGATGAAACTCTGGGCAGATTCTGCCCCTCAGAGCAGCTGCTAGCCTGTAGGGCACCTTTGTGCAAATCAGAAGAGATGACCCTTCCACCCTTCCTTGGGCAGACGGTTCCTCCAAGGTCTGCAGCTGGAGAGCTCAGCATGTGTAGATTTGCAGTGGCATCACCTGCACAACTACTTCTTTGCTCCAGGCCTGGGGCAATTAGCTTCAAGACTCCCTGAGCTTCTGACCCCTCAACTGCAGAGTGACTTTCTGTCCCTTTCCAGCCTCGCTTATGTTCTCTGGGCTCATTTATCCCCAGGCAGGTATTGTGGGTTGACTTATATCCTTCCCAAGAGATATATGTGGACGCCCTCACCTCCAGGGCCTCAAAGTGTGACCTCACCTGGCAATAGGGTCTTAGCAGATGTCATTAGCTAAGATGAGGGTATCTTGGAGTAGGCTGGGGCCCTAGTCCCATATGATTAGTGTCCTTGAAAGAAGGCAGCTGTATGAAGACAGACACATGAAGGAGGCCACGCAACAACGCAGGCAGAGGTTGAAGTGATGGCGATACAAGCCGAGGAACCCCAACGGTGCCAGCTGATGTCAGAAAATAGGAGAGGGGGCCTGGGATAGGTTTTCTCCTAGAGCCCCCAGAAGGAACCAAGCCTGCAGACACAGAGATTTTGGTGTTTGTTTTGCTTTGTTTTTGTTTCTTTTTTTTTTGAGCACAATGAAATGATGGGTTTTAAGACAACATGATCTTGGTGTTACCCAGTTTGCTGTGTTTTGTTTTAGCAGCCCTGGGAAACAAATACAGCACTTTCCTATATTTCCTGCTACTCTGAGGGTGGTCCATGGACCAGCAGCATCAGTATCACCTGGGTGCTCATTAAAACGCAGACTCTTGGGCCCCACCCAGACCTCCTGAATCAGAGTCTGCGTTTAACAAGTGGGCTAGGTGGTGGTGGTTCAGTGACCAAGACGCTGTGCTTTCACTGCTGAGGGCCCAGGCTCAGTCCCTGGTTGGGGAACTAAGATCCCACACGCCTTGAAAAGGGAAAAAAAAAAGAGCAAGAGAGCCAGGTGGTGTGTATGTGGAAAAGCACCGTGTCATACAATAGTATAACAGGAATGATTAGTCACCAGGGCAAATGCAGTTATTTCTGATAATAGCGGGTATTGAACTCACTGCCCACCAGGCAGTATACTGAGTCCTTCTTTGCCTGTGATTCTCATGTAATCTTCCTGGCAGCTCCATGCAATTAGTACTTCTTACTCCAGGGAACATGATTCACACCAACAATGATTGCATGATGCCTCCTGGTGTTGTGCAATTCAACAGTCCTGACTCTTATCCCATTTTACTGATGAGGAAACTGGGACACACAGAGAGGTTAAGTCACTTAAGGTCACACAGGTCCTCAGGGATGGAGCTGAGATTTGAATCTATGAATTTGTCTCTGAACTTGTACCCAGGACCCTCTCTACTCACCTCGCCTGCCCCCCAAAGGAGAGCTGATGAAGGCAGCATCTCTCTTCCCCCACACCCCAATTTCTTCTCCCTTTTAAATTGTAGAATAACATAACATCAAATTGACCATTGTAACCATTTGGGAGTGAACGGTTCAGGACTTCCCTGGTGGTCCAGTGGCTGAGTCCAAGCTCCCAGTGTAGGAGGCCCGGGTTCCATCCCTGGTCAGGGAACTAGATCCCACATGCCACAGCTAAGACCTGGCACAGCCAAATAAATAAATAAATATGAAAAATAATAATAAAGTGAACTATTTGGTGGCATTTAGGATGTTGACAGTACTATGCAGCCATCCTAACTGTCTCATTCCAGAATAATTTCATCACCCCAAAAGGAAACCCCATAGCTATTAAGCGGTCACTCTCTGTTCCCTGCAGTGCCCCCAGCCTCTGATAACCACTTACCTGCTTTCTGTCTCTATGAGTTGGCCTATTCTGGACTTTTCACAAGAATGGAATCCTACAATATGGGACCTTTAATGTATGACTTCTTTCACTTAGTATATTTTCAAGGTTCCTCCATGTCGTTGCATGCATCAGTACTCCAATAATTTTTTCATGTTTTTTTTTTTTCTCAGTTGTGGTTAAATATGCATGACCAAAAAAATCTACCATTTTAAGCATTTCAGGTCAGTGGCAATAAGTCCGTTCAGACTGTTGTGTCACTGTTACCACCATCTGCCTCTAGAACCCCTTCAACTCCCCACATAGAGAACCTGTGTCCGTGAAGCAATCACTCCCCATTCCTCCTCCCTCCAGCCACCGGAAGCCTGTATTCTGCTTTCTGTCTCTATGAATTTGCCTCTTCCAGGTAGCTTACATAAGTGAAATCTTACAGTATCTGTGTGTTTGCGTCTGGCCTCTTTTATGGAGCCTAAGGTTTTCGAGGTTCACCCACACTAGAGCCGGTTCCAGCGCTTCACTCCTTTTCATGGCTGAGTGACACCCCATTGCATGGACAGTCCATTGATGGGCGTTTGGGCCGTTTCCACCTTGTGGTGACTGTGAATGTGGCCTCCGTGAAACTTTGTGTGCAAGGTTTTGTTTGAAGGCCTGTTTTCAGCTCATTTGTGTTCCCATTTCATTTGAAAATGCTGGGTCTTTAAGGAATCTGGTCCATGGTTCGCGCAACAGCAGCATTGGGCACTGGGCAGTAGCTAGAGTCCATGGGGAGGAATCAGCCCTGGTGCCCCTCGAGGAGAAGTGTGGGTCCCTGCAGAGGGCCCATCCAGGGCTGAGCAGCCAGGGGCCCACTGACCCATCTCTAGGGGTTCCCTTCGCCCAGCATTTTGCAGCTCCGCATACACAGCTGATTGGAGAAGGGCATGGCAACCCACTCCAGTATTCTTGCCTGGAGAATCCCATGGACAGAGGAGCCTGGTGGGCTACAGTCCCTGGGGTCACAAGAGTTGGACACGACTTAGTGACTAAACCACTATACCCAGCTGATAAAGATGGGATGTCTCTTTAAAAAGAAACAAAGAACAGAAACTAGAGGGGAAAACTGTGGTGTCCAGAGGGAAGTCTGTTCTTCTATTCACTTCCATAGGCAGACCTCTGTGTGCTGACCTTTGAATCGAAGCTCTGAGGGCTTAGCACTAGCGTCTGTTCAGACATCCCAGCAGCCCTAGACCTGCCTTCCCGTCCCAGATGTTGGGCGAGGACGAGGATGTGCTGTCATCTGAAACAAGAAGTTGGGAGTCTGAGGGGTGATGGCGCTCACGCTGCATCTGGAGCATTCTAGAAAAGTCCATCTAGCCCCCATGGCTCACCCGCTGGGTTAGCAAGGCTTTTTTAAGTGTGGGTTCCTTCCTTCTTCTTTGTCCTCACGACTGAGTTTACCTTGAAAATGGAGGACACCCAGATGGCAATGAGCATGCAAATCTCGTTAAAATGAAGATTTGGGCTCAGGAGGCCTGGGGTAGGCCACCGATCCTGCATTGCTAACAAGCTCCAGGGCACGAGAGGAGGGGAACAGGTGGATATGGTCTCAGTCATCACTCTCTGGGGTCCCCTTCCCTGCCACATCTTCCTGGTGACACACTGCTGTTAGCACGAGAGCTGCCTGACTCTAAGTGGGTGCCAGGGCTGAAGAAATATATAGTAGCATCCTGCTTCTTTTCAACAATGAGGAAAAAGCATCCAACGGAAAGCATCCAAAAAGATCATCACCAGACAAGCCTTTTTCTCACTTTCTCCCATTCTCAAAAATTTTGACCATGAATGAGTCAAACAATAGGTAGAGTGATATTAACAATGTGCCCCACTCTGGTCTGGCACGGTAGGTGTTTTTCCTCCTAGAAGCCTTGGCCATCTGAGGTTAAATGCTATTCTCCCATTTTACAGATGAGTAAACCGAGGCTCTGGGCAGTTTAATGCCCTGTCCAAAACCATGTACACAGCAAGGATGGAGTGTGAGTGTGGATCAAGGCTTTCTGTCTTTCACTGTACTGACTGTCCTGTTAGGAGGTGGGTGGGCATTTTTACTCCATAAAAAGGGGTGGCTTTTCTTTTTTTGCAGAGGAACTGGTAAGCCCAGAAGAAAGGACCTACTTTCTGGAATTTTCCTCATGTGTCCAGCTGTAGCAGTCAATTACTCAACTGGGGATTTTTAGGTCTGAATTTTTTTTTTTGACCACAGATGGCCCCCAGAATAGCAACCTATAGACCTTTTATTCTTTTTTTTCTGAAACGTGCCTTGCCTCAATGCAAAGTCGAGTCTACCTCTGATGATTTCTTTATTTTTCTATTTTTTAATTCAAATTTACATAAAAGTACAGAGAACAATGCCCCTGGTGTTCCTATTGCCCAACTTCTGTCATGATCAACATGTGGTCAGACTGTTTCATCTTTACCCCCACCCACTCCCCGCCCCCGAATTATTTTGGAGCAAATTCTAGACATCATCTCAGATGTTATTTTTGTAGCAAAGTAAAGGAAGGAGAAAAGACTGTCTTTCCTCAGACCTTTGCCACAGTGAAAAGCAGAAGGCTTTTCAGAGTATTTGAAAGATGATAGGAGTATTTAAAATAGGGTGTTTGATAAAGAATTAGTTTTCAAAGTATTTTATTTTATTTTATTTTTATTTTTTAGTTTTCAAAGTATTTTAAACCAATAAAGGGCAACTTTTAAAGAGACTATTAAGTCACTGCTGAATGGAGAATTAAATCAAACTTTTGCCCCCAATTTGAATGTGCTTTAGAAGTTTGTAGGGGGACTTCCCTGGCGGTCCAGTGGTTAAGACTTCACCTTCCATTGCAGGGGGTCTGGGTTCGATTCCTGGTTGGGGAGCTGAGATCCCACACGCCTCTCAGGCAAAAAACCAAAGCATGAAATGGCAGTATTGTAACAAATTCAATAAAGACTTTAAAAATGGCCCATATTAAAAAAAAAATCTTTTAAAAAAAGGAAGTTTGTGGGAAAGGGGATGTGTGTGCCTGGGGTACATGGTCCTCTCCAACCCCACCCCTGACTTTACTCTGGCTAGACAGAGCACCACCCCCAACCTGTGACCATTTTTAAGAGTGGTTTTAGGTTTACCGAAAAACTGAGCAAAAAGTACAGAGAGTTCCCCTAAGCCCCTCCCCACCCCAAAGTTCCCCCTATTGTTAAAATCTTGCATTAGTGGCATACATTTGTTGTGATGAACCAGGGCATTGTTAACTTAAGTCCATAGTTTCCGTCAGGGTTCACCCTTGGTGTTGTACCTTCCATTGTTGTTTAGTTGCTCATGTGTCTGATTCTTTGTGACCCCCATGCACTGCAGCACGCCAGGCTTCCTTGTCCTTCACAGTCTCCCGGAGTTTGCTCAAATTCATGTTCATGGAGTCGGTGATGCCTTCTATAGGCTTTGACAAATGTATGATAGCATGTATTCACCATGACAGTATCATGCAGACCAGTTTCACCACCCTAAATATCCCCTGGGCTCCAACTATTCATCCTCCTTGTCTCTAAATGCTGGCAGCCATTGATCTTTTTCCTGTCTCCATAGCTGAGGCTTTTCTAAAATGTCATTGAGTTAGATCCATACAGTATGTAGTCTTTTCAGCCTGGCTTCTTTCACTGTACAGTGTGCATTAAAGTTCCTTCCTGTCATTTCATGGCTTGAGAGCTCGTTTCTTTTTTGCACCAAAAATAGAATATTCCTTGTGTGGATGTACTATGATGTATCCATTCACCTATTGAAGGACATCACGTGCTTCCAACTGGGGGCAGTTGTGACTAAAGGGCTTCCCAGGTGGCAAAAAATCTGCCTGCCAGTGCAGGAGACGTAAGAGACACAGGTTTGATCCCTGGGTTGGGTAGACCCCCTGGAGGAGGGCATGGCAACCCTCTCCAGTATTCTTGCCCAGTTAGAGGAGCCTGGTGGGCTCCAGTCCATGGTGCCGCAGAGTTGGACACGACTGAGTGATTAAGCAGCAGCAGCAGCGTACATACAGTAAATCGCATTCATCCTAGATGTACAGGTGGATGAATTTTTATACAGATGCACATGAGGGATCAAGATGTGGGACATCTCCAGCATCACAAGCCCTCTCGTGTGTCAGTCACTGCCCCACTTACCTTCACTGCTCTGACTTCTAGCACAATCCATTGTTTCTGACAGTCGAGCAGCTTCTGCCCTATAGCTTTGGAAGTAGGCGGTGAGGTAGGGGGGAGAGGTCATTACTGGCAGTTTTATTCATTTTGGTTTGTCTTGAATGGAGCCTAATTTCATCATCAAATTTTTCCTGCCTGGCTAGAGCAGGGATTGGCATGAGTTCTGGGTAAATATTTTCAGCTCTGCCAAAGAATTGAGTGAGCATGACTGCATTCCAATAAAACTTTATTTACAGAAACAGGAAGTGGGCCAGGTTTGGCCCTCGGACGGGAGTTTGTGAATCCAGGATGTTCTCAGTCGCTAAGTCAAGTCTTTGCGACCCCATGGATTGTAGCCCACCAGGCTCCTCTGACCGTGGAATTCTCCAGGCAAGAATATTGGAGTGGGTTGCCATTTTATACTCCAGGGGATCTTCCCAACCCAGGGATCGAACCCACATCTCTGGCATCGCCTGCATTGGCCAGTGTATTCTTTACCACTGAGCCACCAGTGAAGCCCCCAAACCAGGACATAGCCATGATTTTCCTATAGTCCATGGGGTCACAAACAGTCGGACATGACTGATCGCACAACGTTGAGGATGAGCAAGTTTCCTTGGTGAAAGCGGAGGGGCTGGGGCATTATGGGGGAGATCAGGAGTCCTGGGGGATCCCTGCAGAGATGAAAAGTCAGCCCCTGGGGAGTGAGAGAGAGAAAGTTGTGGTCAGAGGGGGAATTTTACAGTTTGGCTCCTTGGACGTGTAACGGTTTTGAGCACGTGTGAGACTGTCAGCTGTTCATAATGACTAAGCATGGTGTGTGTTTCAGGCACTGTATACCTGCCATCTTCACTTGATCTTTTTAAGCGAATAATCTCAGCAGTGGCTCCCGTGGGCCCTCCCATTTTACAGAAGCGGAGACTGAGGCAATGAGAAGTTCTGCAGCTTAGAGACGGCTGTGGAGCTACTCAGGTTGGAGCCAGGATTTGGACCCTGGCAGTCGGGCACCTCTGTACTGTTTGCCTCTCAAAACATGGCCACCAGGTGGGTGCCTGGGACGAGGGAGCTGGAAGCTGGTGGCGTTGACAGGTAGAGGTGACTGTTGGCTCATGTGTGCTCCAAGGCTATAGAGGTGGCCAGAGAGAAGGCTGAGGGCACAGGGGACCCCATATCAGGGAAGAGTGGGCAGGCTCAAACCATGGCCTTCCAAACTCTCAGAATTAGATCTCTGAGATCGCATTTGTTTTAGCAGAGGGAGAGGGATGGACGGGGGCCCAGGCTAGGCAGACTGCAGGGAGACGGGGTGAGGGTTTGGAGGGTTGTCCAGAGAACAGTCCACGTAAAACAGGATTAAAGCATTATTTGAAAGTACAGTAGGTGTCCTTTTCTGCTTGCTTTGGGCTTGGTTTGGATACTTAAAACAACAGCAGCAACAACAATATTGATACCGTCCATTCAAGTTGAGGAAACAGTCAGTTAACCAGGACTCAATTAAATAAGCAGAACCTTCCAACAAGTGGAATTTTTTCTACATTTTATTTCAGGAAACCACAGTCAGAAAAAGAAAAACAGTGGGTGGGCAGGGGATTTATTCGAAGGCATAACTTCCAGGTTTCACCCTGGGTTAGTGAACACTTGGGCCTCTGTGCACCTTTTAAGTCTGTATTGTTCTACAAAATAGACAGATGTTCCCAGTAAGCCTGAAGGGACTGGATTACAAGGTTCAACACAACAAATATTTGCTGAGAATCTTAAAGCCAGGTGCTCTTGGAGATATAAAAATGGTCTCTGCCCTCAAAGGAGATTGGAAAAGGATTCATTTATCTTTGGGTGAAGGGCTTCCCAGGTGGCTCAGTGGTAAAGAATCTGCCTCCACGCAGGAGACTCGGGTTTGATCCCTGGGTTGGGAAGATCCCCTGGAGGAGGAAATGGCAACCCACTCCAGCATTCTTTTTTTTAATAATTTTATCTATTTATGGCTGTGCTGGGTCTTCATTGGTGAGTGAGGGCTTTCTCTGGTTGTGGAGAGTGGGGGCTACTCTTTGTTACAGGCCCTAAAGCACACAGATTTCAGTAGTTGTGGCACATGGGCTTAGTTGCTCCACAGCATGTGGAATCTTGCTGGACCAGGGATCGAACCCATGTCCTCTGCATTGGCAAGCGTTTTGTTATCCACTGCACCACCTGGGAAGTGCCCACTCCAGCATTCTTGCCTGGGAAATTCCATGGACAGAGGAGCTTGGCAGGCTACAGTCCATGGAGTTGCAAAGAGTTGGACACGATTTAGCAACTGAGCATGCACCACATGCATCTTTGGGTGAAGGGGGTGAAATTATGTTAAGACAATTAAATCCTCAATCATGTGTAAGGCAAAAAGAGGTATCAGAGGGGGACTTCCCAGGTGGTCTAGTGGTTAAGATTCTGCGTTTCCACTGCAGGGGGCATGGGTTTGATCCTGGTTCAGGGAACCAAGGTCCCACATGCCATGTGGCATGATCAAAAGAAAACAGTGTAAGAGATTCCCCAGAGTCTCATCTTCTGGAACAATCAGGTTTGGAAGTACCATGCGATCACATCTAATTCTTAAATGCCACTGGTTCGGTCGCCAGGAGAGCTCGGCATCTGAAAGGCACAGGTGAGAACCTTCCGGAGAACAGCTGGCCTTGGGCACAGCCCCTTCTTCCTTTGCAAGAGGAGGAGTAAGTGCAGAGGTCATTACACACCCTGCACCTGAATCTTAGCTGACATCCCCGTGGGAGTCAGGAGCCCACCGTGCTACAGGAGCCTCCAGGGTGCTCACCCTGACCGCCTTCCTTCTCAGAGATCAAGCAGGCTCGTCCCCCGAAGGCCTGCTGGCTGCCTTTATATGTGGCAGGTTGAAGGCTCCCAGGCCCTGTGAAACACAGCCTGCGGCATTTTGTTGACATAATTAGTGGCCGTCATTTAAAAATCAGATTTCCCACAAAAGATATTTCTTGCTTCCCGCAGTATCGGATCTGGCAATACTGGGTTAGTTTGCTAGTGTCAAGTTGCCTGCCCTCTCTCCCCAGCAATGAATTGCTGCCTGTCATGGGGCAGAAAACTAAGATCATGGCATCCAGTCCCATCACTTCATGGCAAATAGATGGGGAAACAGTGGTGACTTTATTTTTGGGGGGCTCCAGAATCACTGCAGTTGCTGACTGCAGCCGTGAAGTTAAAAGATGCTTACTCCTTGGAAGAAAAGTTATGACAAACCTAGACAGCATATTAAAAAGCAGAGACATTACTTTGTCAACAAGGTCCATCTAGTCAAGGCTGTGGTTTTTCCAGTGGTCATGTATGGATGTGAGAGCTGGACTATAAAGAAAGCTGAGCGTCGAGGAATTGATGCTTTTGAACTGTGGTGTTGGAGAAGACTCTTGAGAGTTCCTTGGACTGCAAGGATATCCAACCAGTCCATCGTAAAGGAGATCAGTCCTGAGTGTTCATTGGAAGGACTGAAGTTGAAGCTGAAACTCCAATACTTTGGCCACCTGATGCTAAGAGTTGACTCATTGGAAAAGACCCTGATGCTGGGAAAGATTGAGGGCAGGAGAAGGGGACGACAGAGGATGAGATGGATGGCATCACTGACTCAATGGGCATGAGTTTGAGTAAACTCTGGGAGTTGGTGATGGACAGGGAGGCCTGGTGTGCTGCAGTCCATGGGGTTGCAAAGAATTGACATGACTGAGCGACTGAACTGAATGGGGCTTGCAGGATCAATTTCTGTTTTGTTTTTAAATTTATTTTATTGAAGTAGAGTTGATTTACAATAATGTGTTAGTTTCTGCTGTACAGCAAAGTGATTCAGTTATACATGTATATACATTCTTTTTCATATGCTTTTCGATTAGGTTTATTATAGGATATTGACTACAGTTCCCTGTATACAGGAGGACCTTGCTGTTGATCCATCCTCTATATATAACACTTTGCATCGGCTAATGCATCCCTCAGTCCATCCCTCCTCCACCCCTTGCCGTCGCACACGGCCCGCTTTCTAGCTCCAGGGTTAAAATGCTACTCATCACCAGCGCCAGTGGTTTGAACCTGGACATGCCCATGGGGCCCCCGCTGATGTGAGGCTTCTGAAGCCATGGGCTGCATGTGACCAAGCAGCTCAATTACTGACGGAATAACCCAACATTTCCCTTTGGGGGAACTGGTCATTGTTGCTGCTAGATAGGAAGGCAGGGATCAGTGTCATGACACATTTCAAAGGTGACCCAGTTTTGAAGAGGGCAAGTGATATTTGGAGTTAGATTATGGGAAAGTACTGGATTCTTCGAGGGTGGGAAAAATGTTGGTGTGATGAGGACTGTTTCAAGTCTTCTAGGCAAGTGATGCTTTCTCTGAGCTGTGCCCTGGTGGAGTTTGGGTTGAAATGCACGGGGAACACGTGGGTTGTGGAAACCACAGAGCGAGTTTGACCACTGTCCCTGGGGCCCTGGTCTGAGCGGGCTTCTGGGTTCTTTCCTAGGCACCCGGTGGCCACGTTTTTCCACCTGTTTTTCCGCGTGAGTGCCATCATCACCTACGTAGGCTGTGACTGGTTCAGCAAGAGCTTCGTTGGCTGTTTTGTCACTGTGCTTCTCCTCCTGTCCTTTGACTTCTGGTCTGTGAAGGTAAGACCCGCCCCCCCCCGCAACCTGTGATCCCCTCTGTCCTGAAACACGAGGCTGCGTTTCTAGCCGCACACCGACTCTTATGCGGACTTAAAAATACTGAGCCGACATCACTTAAAATCAGAGGAAAAAAGTACATTGCATAGTTGAATAAATGGCTTCTGGCCACTGTCATGCTTGCAGACACGTACTATGTGAAGGAGACAACTCCATAGGGTTTTGGGTTTTTTGTAAATTTCACATGTAATATTATAAATAATATATTTTAAAATTCTATAAATAGGAATACATATATATATGACATATATATATATGTATATATGTATGTCTGGGGAGCCTAATCTTTTTTTCTGAATGGGACTTCATTTTAAAAAGTTTTTATTGGAATGTAGTTGATTTACAATGTTGTGTTAGTTTCCAGCATACAGTAAAGGGAATTAGTTATACGTACATCTGCTCACTTTTAGCTTCTTTTCCCATGTAGGTCATTACAGAGTATTGAGTAGAGTTCCCTGTGCTATACTGTAGGTACTTATTAGTTATCTATTATATATGGGCTCCCCTGATAGCTCAGTTGGTAAAAAATATGCCTATAATGCAGGAGACCCCGGTTCCATTCCTAAGTCAGGAAAATCTGCTGGAGAAGGGATAAAATATATATATTTTACATATAGTAGTATGTATATGTCAACCCCAATCTCCTAATTTATCACTCCCCCACTCCCCCCCCCCCGCCCTGGTAACCATAAGATTATTTTCTGTATCTGTAACTCTAATTCTGTTTTGTAAATAAGTTCATTTGCATCATTTTTTAGATTCCACACATAAGCTGTATCATATTTGTCCTTTTCTGTCTGACTTACTTCACTCAGTGTGATAATCTCTAGGTCCATCCATGTTGCTGCCATGGCATTATTTCATTCCTTTTTATGGCTGAGTAATATTCCATTTTATATCTGTAGCACATCTTCTTTATCCATTCCTTTGTCGATGGACAGGTAGGTTGCTCTTTAAGGTAAGCTGACTTAAGAATCATAGACTCAAAACTGATTTCGAGTCCCTGTTCAGTCCCTCTCTCCTCAGGTTCCACAGGAATTGGTCACTTTTGCTCATCCAGGAAAAGATGAGGCCTCTTTCTTGACCTGTGATCTGCTTATAAGCATTCTGTCCACTTTTCTCAGAATGTAACTGGACGACTCATGGTGGGCCTTCGCTGGTGGAACCAGATTGATGAAGATGGGAAAAGCCACTGGATTTTTGAAGCCAGAAAGGTATCTTCCAATACTTGTCAAGCTAGAGCCGAGAAAACGGCCGTGGAAAGTCCCTATGGGTTCCTTTTGAGCTTTGCACGATCTGTTCCCTGCCGGACACAAGGCCCATAGAGGCTGGTGCCTGTTCCGAGTCCCCACTGGCAGAAGCACGTGTGATAGTAATGAAAATCAGAGCATGCTCCTTTGGGACCGTTTTCACGAGTTGTGCAACTGAATCTCTTTCTTGCCACAGGTCTCTCCAGACACAGTGGCTGCCACAGAGGCAGAAGCGCGGGTCTTCTGGCTTGGCCTCATCGTCTGTCCCATGATTTGGATCGTGTTCTTTTTTAGCTCCTTATTTTCCTTGAAGCTCAAGTGGCTGGTAAGGCAACACTCGCTCGGATGTCTGTACAGAACTGGCAGTTGCAGAAGTGGGTTTTTGTTCTTGATTAAGCAATCGATGGATCGAAACAGCTTTATTGAGAAAGAATTCACATACCAGGCAGTGCACCCATTTTGTGTGTATGATTCAGGAGCTTCCCAGGTGGCTCAGTGGTAAAGAATCCACCTGCCAAGCAGGAGACAGGTTCGATCCTTGGGTCAGGAAGATCCCCTGGAGGAGGAAATGGCAACCCACTCCAGTATGCTTGCCTGGGAAATCCCATGGACAGAGGAGCCTGGGGGGCTATTGTTGTGGTCCTTTAATGGAACGGAACCTGGTGGTATGGAGTCGACGATAAGAAAGTAAAAGAAAGAAGGAAGAAAAGAGGCTGATATTCCCTGGTTTACACAGAATGTCAATATAACTCTAGGAAAAAAAGCACCATCTACGTAGGCTCAGGGTGCCCTCTCAAAGAAGTCTTGAAAGCCTGGGCAAGTAAGTAGACACAGCAGACACCTGTGCTCCGTGGAAGCAGCCTGAAGGAGAGAGAGAGAAAAATGAAGAAAGACACGGGGTGCCGAGTTCTGATGGAACAGGGCGTTTATTCAACATATTGTGGGCATATACACTGTCTAACAAGATAGCTTTTCTCAGTAGAGATAAGAATCAAAAATCTTACAAGTCATCCAGAAAACATGAGGCTAGAATCAATCTCAAAGAGAGGGGGTTGTAAATAGTTACTTTCCATATCAGAAGGGAAGAGAGTTGTAAATGGTTACTTTTCACTGTATGGCAAAGCTAACAAAGGTAATGCATAGATTCCCCTGCATTCAGGAGCTAATAAGGAACAGAGGATTTATACAAGACGGAAAACAGCACACAGGAAGCCTCCTGTTAAATGCTTCCTGACAGGCTATAGTCAGTGAAAAAGCAAAAGTCGCTCAGTCATGTCCAATTCTTTGCGACCCCATGGATTGTATAGTGGGATCGCAAAGAGTTGGACACGACTGAGCAACTAAACAACAGCAGCAAGTCTGTTCACAGGGTTGTGCAGCCAGCACCACGGTTGGTTTTAGGAAATTTTTATCACCCCAGGAGATCCTGAGCCCTTTAGCCATGACCCTCCCCGTGCCTCTGTTCCCCTAGCCCCTGTTCGTGAAAGTTAGTCACTCAGTTGTGTCCAACTCTTTGTGATCCCATGGACTATAGCCTGCCAAGTTCCTCTGTCCATGGAATTCTCCAGGCAAGAATACTGGAGTGTGTAGCCATTCCCTTCTCCCAACCCAGGAATCAAACCAGGGTCTCCTGCATTGCAGGCAGATTCTTTACCAGCTGAGCTACCAGGGAAACCCTGCACCGCCCCTGTTCCCTGCCCTCCTCCATCCCAGCCCCCTGCCACCCATGAATTTATGTTTCTGTAGATTTGGCTCTCTGGACACTTTCTATAAAAGAATCATACAATACATGGTCTTGTGTGACTTGGTTCTTTTTAACAATGTTTTCAGGGTTCATCCCTGTTGTAACAGGTATCAGTACTGCTTTCTTTTTTATGACTGAATCAGTTCAGTTCAGTCGCTCAGTCGTGTCCAACTCTTTGTGACCCCATGAACTGCAGCACGCCAGGCCTCCCTGTCCATAACCAACTGCCGGAGTCTACCCAAACCCATGTCCATTGATGCCATCCAACCATCTCATCCTCTGTCATCCCCGTCTCCTCCTGCCCTCAGTCTTTCCCAGCATCAGGGTCTTTCCCTAATCTGGATGGACCATGATTTGTTTATCTGTTCATCCACTGATGGACATTGGTTGTTTCCACCTTCTGGCCTGTATGAATAATGCTGCTGAGAGGTGTTTCTAGAAAAAGTGGATGACATCCTAGCTTGGATAGGTAGGAAATTTGCCTCAGTAGGAATAAGCCAGCCTCAGGGTTCTGGAGTTTTATTTCTGAGTTATGACACTGCTTTGCCATGAGCTGGCTCATTCCATGAGGAGACAAAATATCCACAGATGGTATGAGCCACAGCATAATTGAGTGTGTGGGCTCTGGAGTCTGGATCCTGGCTCAGTCTCGTTCCAGCTCTGGGACTTCAGGCACCTTGAGCTTCCCTGGACTTGCATGTTCTCCCTGTAAAGTGGGACGATAGTGGCCCCAGCCTCTCTGGTTTCTGGTGTTTAAAAGGTGTCCTTGAGTATCTGTATTATTATGTTAGTTGCTCAGTCATGTCTGACTCTTGGCAACACCACGGACTGTAGCCCACTGGGCTCCTCTGCCCATGGGATTCTCCAGGCAAGAATACTGGAGTGGGTTGCCATTCCCTTCTCTAGGGTATCTTCCTGACCCCAGGATCAAACCAAGGTCTCCTACATTTCAGGCAGATTATTTACCATCTGAACTACCAGGGAAGCTCTCCATAAAGGTTGGCTAACACTGGTGGGTGTGGGCCGGAGCCACTCCTGCTTGGTTTGGGAGGAACATTTCAATCCGTGCTCTCAGGAGAATGACCTCTGCTTCGTCTGAGTGCAGGCCCTCGTGATAGCTGGGATCTCTCTCCAAGCCGCCAACCTGTACGGCTACATCCTGTGTAAGATGGGAGGCGAGAGCGACATCAGCAAAGTCACAGCCAGTTTTCTGTCCCAGACGGTGTTCCAGACGGTGAGTTACTGAAGTCTGACTCCTGGACCCCTGATGTCCAGACACTTGAAAGTCCCGGAGGCCTGCTGGCAGTGGCAGTTTATGATGTTTTTTCCGTATCAGCCAGACTGCCAGTGTTAGCTGGGTTGTGTTCGTGGTTAAAATATGCACAACAAAATTTACTCTTTTAGCCATTTTTAAGTGTACAGTTCAGTATACCCACATCATCATGCCACCACAACTCTTTCATCCAAGCAGACTCTGTACCCACTAAACATTTAACTTTCTCCCCAACCCCAACAAACTCCAGGAAACCACCTACTTTCTACCCGCACGAATTTGACTAATCTAGGGACCTCACGTAAGTGGAATCACACAGCGCTTGTCCTTTTGTGATTGCTATTGTTGGTTTTGAGTGATTTCTTTCAACTATAGAGGGCTTCCTTAGTGGTTCAGATGGTGAAGAGTTTGCCTGCAATGGAGGAGACCTGGGTTCGATCCCTGGGTCAGGAAGCTCCTCTGGAGAAGGGATTGGCAACCCACTCCAGTATTCTTGCCTGGAGAATCCCATGGACAGAGCCTGGCAGGCTATAGTCTATGAGGTCGCAAAGTGTTGGATATGACTGACATGACTAACACTACTACCACCCAGGTGGCTCAGTGGTAAAGAATCTGCCTGCCAATGCAGAAGACGTGGGTTTGATCCCTGGGTGGGAAGGATCCCCTGGAGAAGGAAACGGCAACCCACTCCAGTATTCTTGCCTGGGAAATCTCATGGACAGAGGAGCCTGGTGGGCTACAGTCCATGGGGTTGCAAAGAGCTGAACATGACTTAGCAACTAAACCACAACAATAGAATTAAGAGCTGTAACAATTTTTTTAAACCTAGCCTGAGTTCTAGAAGCAACAAACAGATCTTCCAAATGTGACCAGGCTCTTCCTGGAATGGTTCGAGCTATCTTAAGTGTGAACAGTGAAGCTTTAAGCCAAGACCTTGAGCAAGCAGCCTTGCAGGCTTTCGGTTCACCGTGGGCTTGCTCTGGCCTTGATTCGGCAGTCAGGCCACACAGACATGGGACAGAAAGCCAGGGCTTTCTCTTCCCTTTGCAGACCTGTCCCAGCGACTTTCAGAAGCCTGGCCTTGATGGGCTAGAGATTCACAAGCATTAGGTAAGCGGTGGGGTCGAGGTGGTGGCCTGGACCGTGCAGGGCTAGGGGTTCTCGTGGAAGCGTGGCTCCCCTGGGCTCAGCTGGGCTTGTGGTCTGGGTGGGCGTCCCAGGGGGCCTGAGCGGCCTGTGTGCACAGCAGGGGTGAGGGTGGGGACCAACCTGTGTGCTGGGCCTTCCTGGGCTGTGTGGCCTCACGGCCCTTTAGAGGGGTCCCACCTTCCTCACCTTGAAAAGGTGCAGATTTGACCCTGGGCAGGTGAGGGGGGCAGATGACGAGAGGAGTGGGAAAGAAGAGCGGACGTGTGCCCCTTCCACTTCCGTGCCCGGAGCCAGGGGGGAGATGGGAATTTCCTCGTCCCTGAGCTGCTCTCAGTTCCTGTGTCTTTCAAACAGTGAGTGTCTCATGGCAATAAGTCTCCCTTACACTTTGCATCTCTCCTTTCATGTAACTTTAAAAACCCTGTCAATTGTCATGTCTGGCACTGGAAATTGCCAGATATGTGTGCCGTGCTTAGTCAGTTGTGTCCGACTCTTTGCGACCCCATGGACTGTAGCCCGCCAGGCCCCTCTGTCCATGGGGATTCTCCAGGCAAGAATACTGGATGGGTTGCCATGCCCTCCTCCAGGGGATCTTCTCGACCCAGGGCTCGAACCGGGGTCTCCTGCATTGCAGGCAGATTCTTTACCAGCGGAGCCACCAGGGAAGCCCACTGATGGATATAGTGAACATGTAATTCCTTTATGG
Organism: Giraffa tippelskirchi; assembly: GCF_054371585.1. Classification (NCBI taxonomy): domain Eukaryota; kingdom Metazoa; phylum Chordata; class Mammalia; order Artiodactyla; family Giraffidae; genus Giraffa; species Giraffa tippelskirchi. The sequence continues at coordinate 31,913,432 of NC_137287.1, forward strand.
GGTGTCTGCACTGACCCCCAATTCTGTTCATGTGGGTGATGTGCAGGTTTTTGACTACGCCTGGCCGCATCCTGCGCACTGACCTTGGCCCAAGCCCCAGTGGGAGGCTGCGTCGCTATTTGAATTTTTCTTCCATCTGACAACAGTGTCTGCACTACGCTCTCAGTGGTAAAGAATCCGCCTTCCAATGCAGGAGACCCAGGTTTGATCCCTGGGTTGAGAAGATTCCCTGGAGTCGGAAATGGCAACCCGCTCCAGTATTCTTGCCTGGAGAATTGCATGGACAGAGGAGCCTGGCGGGCTACAGTCCATGGGGGCTGCAAAGACTCGGACATGACTTAGTGACTAAACCACAAGAACAATGCTACAGCGAAGCCATACGTTCTTCCCTTTATCCCTCTGGTTCTTTTTCAGGCTTATTTTCCAAGGCAGCAAAGGCACAAGTGAGGTTCTGTGATGGGACAGCTTCTGACAGAGAAGAGAATTCCATGACCCACGAGCTACTGGGTTTTCACGAGAAGCAGGCCTCGGGACAGAGGTTTGAGGTGCTGTTTTTATTTTTTAAATGGCACATCTGTAAAGAACGCCCTTTACACACGTTCTAAAGGAAAGTGTACAAATGCTAGATGATTAAAGTGTCTCTGAAAAAGTGACTTCACGCCATGCCCGGGGCTGGTCCCTCTCTGCCTGTGACCCGTGCTCTGTCCCCACACTGGCCAGGCGTGACGGACAGGATACGCTGCTTCCATTCTTCACGGCCTCCTGTCTCAGGAGCCGACGAGGTTCTCTCCTTCTGGCAGACGCTGACTACAGAACTCCTGGATTCCTGGAAAACAGGATGGCAGGCGCAGAAGCGCTGGGGACTCTCGGTGGCCCTGCCCTGTGCTGGCGAGGCCGCGTCTAAATGGGGCAGAGTCCCCGGGTGGCTTAATTCACCCCAGAGTCCCATCTCAGCTGATGCCCTGAATCTCTGCAAGTGAGCCCAGTACTGCTGGCTGCCCGTCGGTGGTTACAACCACAGCTGGAGGCCTCCTGTCGGCCCATTCTACAAATTGAGGATCCCGGAAATGTTATTTACCCTGGACGCTATTTCACTAGGCCGGCAGGGCTCAGCCACAAGCCAGGAGCCTGGAGCTTTAACTACTGACTCAACTTCGTCTCTGACAGCTGTCCGTTGACTGAATCAGGCCTGCACCTGGGTCTGGTTTGGCTCACTGTGCCCTTTTTTCCCCCCCTTTCTTCTTAATTTCTTTTTACAATTTTACTGAGGTGTAATATTAATATTTCCTATACTGTAAACTTCACCCTCACCGTGTTTTTAAGCTATGACTTAGTTCACAACACTGACGGACTGGAAGATTTTCCCAGACTCCTGGCTTCCTGGGCTGAGGGGGTCATCCCAGACCCCACCACCCCCATGTCCCCACGGAGGCTGCATGGCCATTCACGACCCCGAACGGGATCTTCTCTCTCCCAAGCCCACTCTGCTCACGTGCGTCACTTCCTGGCCCCGTGGCCCTCTGGATTCACAGGTCCCCTTAACCACTTACTCTGAATTATACTTCTGTAGGCGACAGTGGCTGGTGAATCCGGCGCTTCCACCAAAAAAGACTGTCCTTTGTCGCAGCTCTTACCTTAAAGAAACAAAGCAAGGAAAATTAAAACCCACGAAGAAAACACAGTGGTGACCTGAACTTGGGGCTCCTTCTGTGCCTGTGACACGGAAGATCTCGGGCCCACCTCCCTTGTAATGAAGATCAAAGCTGAGACAGGACGTCGGGGTCTCTGGGACCTCGCCTGCCTCCCCTCCACCCTGCAGCGAGCCTGGCTGGCATTGCCTCATGGATCTGACCTGTGCCTGGGCAATGCTGTTTAGTGTGTGTGTGTGTGTGTGTGTGTGTGCGTGCGTGCGTGCGTGCGTGCGTGCGCGCGTGCGCGCGCGTGCGCCTGAGAACCCTCTGGGGGAAATGTGGCAAATGCATGTTCCAGGGCCCCACAAAGAACCGATTTAGCAGCTCCTGGTGGGCCTGGGAACCTGCATTTTAAAAAGATGGATTTGTTCTCCAGTAAGAAGATAATGAAGGCTCAGACTGAAAGAGTACAGAGGACAGAAGGTTAACCGTGAAGAATGAGTTCAAGGGAAGCTACTGGGGTGTCAGCTGTCTTTCTAGAAATAGTAAATGCATGTAAGTGTGGCATATACACACATATACACACTAAAGTATTTTTTTTTTAAATGCTTGGGCGCATACACATATTCCACTCGTTGCTTTCTCCCTGTGTAACTATATCTTGAAGGTCACTCCACGTTGGCATCAACCCATCCAGGTGGGCATGGGGCGGGGCCTGGCCTGGCGGCGAGCTCCTCTCCTGTCAGGTCCTGAGTAGACCCTGCCCCCGCCCCCCCAGCCCCTGCTGGAGAAGCAGGATCAGTGGTCCCACAACCCACAGCTGCTCCCCAGCCTCTGGGGGGACCCTGGCCAGGCCAACTGCGGAGCAATCGTCTCCCCAGCATGTTGGTGGGTGGGACAGGGACACCCGGGTGTTTGGGGGTGCAGAGTGGGGCCCCACGCACTGGCCTGGGCACTGTGGGTAGAAGCAGCTAGGGAAGCCTCCGAGTTCCTGGCCGCAGGACCAGGTCTGGGAAGTCACCGGTCCCACAGCAGGCTCGTGGGGCCACTTCCTCCTCATGTTCACCCGGCGTCCTCCCCTTCCCAGAAGACCGGCCCGAACCCTCACAACTCACTCTGGTGGGCTCCCCACTTCCACAAACCTCCCCTCTCCTGGGCCCTGCCCTGTCCGAGACCACTCTCCTCGCATATGCCGTCCACCCGTGCAGCCCCCACGGTGGCTCCATCACCATCCCTACCTAACAGGTGAGCCTGAGGCTCAGAGCCCGGCAAGGTCCTGCCCAAGCCCAGAGCCAGTGGAGGGGCAATGGGGGCGGTGGCGGGGTTCCAGGGGCCTGGGGCGAGGGGCTGGGAGGCTGGGATCCCGACGCCAAAGCCTGGCAGCTCCCTCGCTGCATGGTCCCACAGGGGCTGTGCACGGCCTCCACAGCCTCCCGTCTGTCCCCGGTGATGGGGCGGTTCCCTCACTGCACAAAGTGGCTCTGAGGGCCTCGGCGGCCTCACAGGGCCCTGTCCACCTCACTGCAGCATGTGGCGGTGTTCACCCCATCCCTTCCCACGCTTGCTGCCCCCAGTCCTGCGGTTTCAACTAGAGGTGAGGTCTGGTGATGTGTGCCATCACATGGGGGCGTGCCCACTGGATGGCACCGCGTCCTCTCAGTTCAGGACTGAGGCCCGAGGCTGTCCGGCCATGTCTCCTACCAGGAGCTCTGAGGACTGAGACCACCGCAGCCTGCAGCTGGCGGGAGTGACCACTCAGACCCACCGCCCACCTGGCCCCACACACTCGCGCGGCCAGCCTAGCTCCAGGGGCTTTGAGGGGCACTACCTGCTCCTATGACCCCAAGGGACACGCTGGTCAATGCAAAGACGACACTTGGGAAGGCTGGAAAAGCATCCAGTGTTGTTTCCCGGAGGGGAACCAGGTACCATAAGTGCTGCTGGAGGTGGGAACCATCGAGGGGGCTCCAGAGGCCACCCTGCTGGGCACCCGGGGCTCTCTGGGGTCTTCCCGCCCCCCTCCTAGACGCAGGCCTCTTCCACACTGTGCTCTCAGCCCCCTCTACGCCATCCCCCCATCATGGACATGGCCCCCTCTGCTCCTGACCTCTCCCCAGCTGACAAGCTAGGGCCCTGCCCGCTCCACACGGTGCCAGCAGGGAGCCGGCTCTCCCGTGCTCGCTGGTCCTGGGTGGCGTCTCCAGCTCCCCAGGAGGTCACACTGGGCAGCATGGACGTCAGGGACACCTCCTTCTCTCCACCTGTCACAGCCTGTCGCTTCCCCTCTGTGTCCCTTCCTCTCCACGCTGATGGCCGGCTAGGTCCAGCCCTAACCGCCTCTCAACCAGTGCAGTCGCCCACAGCCTCAGCCTCTAAGCACACACAGCACCCACCCTCCCCAGTCACATTTCCTGACAGCTGGGGTCCAAACCACGAGGCTTGGCTGCAGAGCCGCCCACACCTGGGCTCTGACCTCCCGACAGACACCCTTGGCCCCTTAGGCCTTGTCTGCATAACCTCACTGCCCCACTTCCTCGTCACGGACACATCTAACTTCAGCAAGCCTGACTCTGTCATGGTGGGGAAGGAAATTCGGTGGTGGGTGTCACTGAAAGAGGGGGTGGCTGTCCCCCTGCTCCACGCACCAAGCTGATGCCCTGGAGTGAGTGTGGCGTGGAGGTGGGGCCTCCGAGGACTCTGGTACCCAGAGAGGAGCACGACCCCTGAAGGCAGGCCAGCGACGTGCCCTCCTGCTCACCCATCCGGGCATCAGAAGGGTTGTGCCGGGCTTCTCTGCAGACAGGACAAGGGGGGCCCTTCCTTGGGGTTCTCAAGGCTAATTCTGTCGATGACTTTCACGCCAGGCCCTAATTCCTGTGTGAGACAGGACTCGGACACATGCCCTCACCTCCTCTCCCCGGTCACCCCTGCCTGGCCCCTCTCCTTGGCGACTTCCTCTCCTCCCGCCCCCCTGCGCCAGGTGCCTCCATGACCAGTCTCTCCTCCACTGTTGCGGGCCCTTCCCGCCTCCCCGAGGCCCTTCTGCTCCCTCACCACACGCCCGCGTGTTTCCCTGCTGCTTTCAGCTGGGGGGCACACCTACCTATACGTGGATCCAAAGGCACTTTGCCAAGCAGCGGGATCTTCAGGTCCTGGCACATGGCCTCTGCACCCCCCGTCGTCGGTGGGAATATCTGAGACTCTTTCTGGGAGGCAATGTGAAAGGGGAGGAATCCTGAGTTTGTGTCAGAACCGTATGAATGGAACACATTTTAAAGAAACTTAAAAAAAAAAAGGCTCTTCTGAATGTGAAAAGAATTTCCATTAAATCAGCAACAGAGGTTTTTTTTTTTTTAAAAAAAACTATGATTCCAGTTCCCAAATGATGAGGAAAGCAGAAACGGTTTCCCAGAGACCCAACCACACCATTTCCCCAAGCGCGGAGGCCGGGACCTTGGGGAACGCGTTCTCACCTGGCATTTGGGGCACGCGTTCTCACCTGGCATTTGGGGCAGATGAAGCCACTCATGTTCTCCACCACCCCGATGATGGGCAGCTTCACCTTGTGGCAGAAGCTGATCTCTTTCCGGACATCCTGGAGCGACACTTCCTGTTAAGGTTCCAGAAGACTGGTTATTTCAGAGTCTGACCACAGACAGGGAACAATCGCGTGGTGGAGGGACGGCTGCAGGGCCGCAGGGTCACTGCCGTGAAGCTTTAGAGACTCTGTACGTAAGGGCTTCCCTGGTGGCTCAACGGTAAAGAATCTGCCTGCCAATGCAGAGTTGCAAAGAGTCAGACACAACTTAGCGACTGGACAGCTGTTCCGTGTTTCATGCAACCACGTGTGAGCCCTGTTTTAGGCGGGGGGGTGGGGGCAGCCTGCAGGCTCGCCTGGCTGCCTGTTTTCGAAGATCGAGTTCTTCTGGAGCACAGCCTGACCATCACGTTACCTCTGGCCACTTTTATCCCATAATGGTACCACTGGGGGTTGAAACAGAGACCCTGTGACCCGCAAAGCCTGAAATAGTTCCTCTCTGGCCCTTAACAGAAAAAGTCTGCCAACCTCTGACCTCAGTTATCATGACCACAACTTTATGGACCAAAAGAAAATAAGGAATATTACCGGGTTTGGAGCCCTGCAAATTCACTTCTGGACTCTGTGTACCTTACAGTGTGAGGAGCGTGGGTAATCAGAGCTTAGTACCCTCCCCAATCCACCTTTAAGCATCTCCAAGTGTTGTGTGCTGTCAAGTACGGCTTTAATGGTCATGGGCCCCCAGTGAACCCGGGCTTTGAGTCTATTCTCCTGAGGCCCACGTTTGTCCCTTGAGCCCTTGGAGGCTGGGGTGCAGACAAAAGGGCTTGACTAGAAAGTAAACCCACTGGTACTAAGCATCTCCTTAGGGTACCTCTGGTTCTCTCCCTACTGTCCTCTAAAAGCCCTGCTTTCTCAAAAATGACCGCCAAAGAAAGCCAGCTGCTGGATGTGCAAGGCTCCGAGGAAGTGGGTGTGCCCAGCCTGAAGTCCTGTTTTCTAGAGAAGTGACAGACACAGAAGCACAAACATAGCACGTCCTCACCGGCTTCCTGGGGAACAGCCGCTCTCCTCCTCCTGAACCTCAGGGGACTCGCTTTTCTTTCACAGTAAATATGGTATTGGAGAGGCCACTCTTGTGTCAACTTGATTGCTGCTGTTGCTTTTGACCATTTTTAGAGTGGTTTTAGGTTCACAGAAGGCAGAGTCCCCACATGTCCCTGCCCCACGTGGGAAGCCTTGCCCGCTATCAGCACCCGCCATCAGGGTGGACGCCCCAATCACACTGTCCTTGAAGGTCACTTCTTTGGGACTTGCTCTCAAGAGCACGGTGAGTCTAAGGGCCTAAGAGGGCACTGCTGGTGGCCCAGCTCTGTTTAATATCCATCAGGAAACATTTCTAATGAAGAATTCGTCTTCTTTCCACTGCCATCCTCGGGCCGGGCCCCCTTTCACCCCTGCTCTAGCCAGCCCCCACCCCAGCCACCTCATGCCTCCCTGTCCACCGACAATGGCTGAACTAAAGATAAACAAGGTTTCTGCGGGTCCCAGCCAGGGTGCTGGGGAGCCCAGGGTCTCAGGCCGTGGGACAAAGAGACCCTCTGGTGCGGTGCAGCGTGGACCCCGCTCCGCCCGGCCCTCGCTCACCTGCGGCGTGGTGATGATCACCGCCCCGTCAATGTGCGCCGCGGCCAGGTACTGCACCACTGAGAGGTGTTCGTCCGATGTCCCGGGTGGAGTGTCCACAATGAGGTAGTCCACCTCACCCCAGTCCACGTCGCGGAGGAACTGCTTGATCATGCCTGCGGGGGAGGCCACGGTAATGCACGCTGTCTCCTGTCCTCTGACCCTACAAAAAGCACAGCTCCTGACCCTTGTGCACAGCTCGTCTATGAGCTCCATCGGTGGGGTCTGGCAGTGCCTGGGGGCTTGTCCAAAACTAGGGAGGGTCTCCTACTTGCCTCCAGGGTGGAGAGGCCGGGGAACTGCTAACACTCTGTGATGCGGAGGACCGTCCACTCCCCACACCCTCCCAACAAGGGATTGTCTGGCTTGGAACATCACAGCAGCGAGGCTGAGGAGCCTTGCCCAGGTTGGCACTTCCGTACCTGCAGTCTGGACACCCTGTCAAACTGGTACTGACTTAACCCGACACCCTCCTCTCTCTGACACAAACAAGAGCACAAACCACCAGAGGGATTGTTTTAGGATTAGGTGGGTTTTTCAGGAGAGAAAAACCCATCAGAGATATGAAAATTTTTAATGTTGTATTTATTACATAAAATCGGAATTTCTATGGGCTCTCTTCAACCAGTGAAGAAAGAGGCCACCAGAGACACAGGCCATCCGATTGGGATGGGATTCGCTTCTGTCCCTGGAAGGACATGACTAGAGACAGAAAGCAGAGTGACAAACCGTTTTTCTTTGGTCCCCTCCAGATGACGGCATCGTCAGGGCTGCTGAGCAAGAAACCCACTGACATCACCCCCAAGTTGTCTTCCAGGAACTGGAAAGGATGATGCAAGAGACATTTTACTTCAAATCACAGTGCCAGGCACTTCCCCTATGTCTTGTGTCTGAGCACTGGCAGAAGAAATTGAGGGGGCAAAGTTACTATGTGATGTGAGTATATATTCACTTTTTGAATCCTTAAATCTCTCCCCCATCCCCCCCAAAAAAAATCATTAAAAAAAAAAGGTTACCATATTTGGGGGGATTGAAAGCTACCATATGGCCCTAGGTGGCAATGACAGTGAACTCAGCTGAAATAAACAAATACTCTCTCCTCTGAAGGAGGTGACAGAGGATGAGATGGTTGGATGCATCATGGACTCAGTGGACATGAATTTGAGCAAACTCTGGGAGACAGTGAAGGGCGGGGACGCCTGGTGTGCTGCAGTCCATGAGGTTGCAAAGAGACACAACAAAGAGACGTGACAGAGCGACTAAACAACAACAAACTTGCTGCTTTAACCTGGCTGGCCCTGCTTCTGGTTTCGTACATAAAGTTTTATTGGAAAAGGCCCATGGTCATTCATTTGCATATCACTACTTTCCATCTATGATGGTGGCAACTGTGTGGCCCACAGACTGGAAAGCGCTCCCCTCTGAGCCAATCTCTGGTTGTAACTGGATCCCTCATGCCCAGGAAGGTGCCTCAATGACTACCTGTTGACTGATAAATAGTCACTGATTGCCAGCCCACCACTCTCCGTCATGTACACACCACCCCGAAGGGAAGGCCTGGGGTGGGCACTCACCACTGGAGACCAGCCTGAGCCGCTCTGGTGAACCTGTGGGAACAGGAGCCTATCTCATTTGTGAGAAATTACACAGCCTGGTCATGCTCTACATGCAAAGTTTACACAGTAGGAGGACAGTTTTATAAATTACAATTTTATAAATTATATAATTATAAAATCGACAATTTTATAAATTACGATTCGTCGTCTTAAAGGCTGCCACTGAATTCTTAACAGGGAGTGAACATCGGGGGTTGGAGTTAGGTGATACAGGTGCGTGCTCACTCGCTTCTGTCGTGTCCGACTCTTTGTGACCCTACGGACTGTAGCCCACCCAGCTTCTCTGTCCATGGGATTTTCCAGGCAAGAATCCTGGAGTGGGTTGCTGTGCCCTCCTCCAGGGGATCTTCCCGACCCAGGGATTGAACCTGTGTCTCTTATGTCTCCTGCATCGGCAGGCAGGTTTTTTATCACTAGCGCCACGTGGGAAGCCAGGGATACAGATGACAGAGTGAACAGGCTTTCCCCTCCCAGGCTGGGTGACCTGGAAACTGCTTAAATGTCCAGTCAGGGAACCAGTGTTTATCAGAGTCCGGTGTCACCTGGGGGATTTTAAAAGTGTGACAGAAATCGGTTGGGGGTTGCTGCGAAGATGCAGGTAACTGTGGAACAGCGAGGCAGCCTCCGTAAGGAGTGGAGGGACGACTCTGAGTGAAGCAGTGGACACGGAACCCTCCCGCTGGTGGCCTGAGCTGCAGGGCTGAGCTGCTGCCCCAGGGGACAAGGCCTTGGAAAAGGGGTGTCGGCGGGAAGCTGGGGCTATTTCAAGAGCCAGACCCTTTCCAGTTAGGTGTTCACTAACCACCAGGGTGAGGGCTTCCCTGGTTGCTTCAGTGGTAAAGAATCCGCCTGCCAAGGCAAGAGACTGAGGTTCTATCCCTGGGTTGCAAAGATCCCCTGGAGAAGAACATGGCAGCCCACTCCAGTATTACTGCCTGGAAAATCCTATGGACAGAGAAACCTGGCAGGCCTTAGTCCCTGGGGTCAAAAAACAGTTGGACACAACTTAGCGACTAAGCAACAACAAACTGCCAGGGTTGAAGTCCACACCGACGCTTTTCTATGAAACTGGAACTTAGGCAATTTCTAACTGCACATCAGTCTTAGAATTTATGCTTCAGGCAACATTGGAGCCAAAAGACAAGGTCCATTTTTCCTGATGACATCCTACTTTTTTAAACAGTCAACTCAGATATAATTCACATACCACACAGCTCACCCAGTTAAAGTGTACACTTAAATGGCTTCAGGATAATCACAGAATTGCACATCCATCACCACAATCAACGTTAGAACATTTTGGTTACTCTAAGAAGATACCCTGCACCCCTCAAGTGTCACCCCCAACCCCCATGCTTCCCCCCACTCCTAGGTGGCCATGGATCTACTGTGTCTACAGAGCTGCCCGCCCCCAACATTTGACAAAAACGCAATTCAGGTAATATGTGACTCTTAGTCACTGGTCCATCTGAATGCCGAGTTCCAAAGAATAGCAAGGAGAGATAAGAAAGCCTTCCTCAGCGATCAATGCAAAGAAATAGAGGAAAACAACAGATTGGGAAAGACTAGAGATCTCTTCAAGAAAATTAGAGATACCAAAGGAACATTTCATGCAAAGATAGGCTCGATAAAGGACAGAAATGGTATGGACCTAACAGAAGCAGAAGCTATTAAGAAGAGGTGGCAAGAATACACAGAAGAACTGTACAAAAAAGATCTTCACGACCAAGATAATCACGATGGTGTGATCACTCACCTAGAGCCAGACATCCTGGAATGCAAAGTCAAGTGGGCCTTAGAAAGCATCACTACGAACAAAGCTAGTGGAGGTGATGGAATTCCAGTTGAGCTATTTCAAATCCTCAAAGATGATGCTGTGAAAGTGCTGCACTCGATATGCCAGCAAATTTGGAAAACTCAGCAGTGGCCACAGGACTGGAAAAGGTCAGTTTTCGTTCCAATCCCAAAGAAAGGCAATGCCAAAGAATGCTCAAACTACCGCACAATTGCACTCATCTCACATGCTAGTAAAGTAATGCTCAGAATTCTCCAAGCCTGGCTTCAGCAATACGTGAACCGTGAACTTCCAGATGTTCAAGCTGGTTTTAGAAAAGGCAGAGGAACCAGAGATCAAATTGCCAATATCTGCTGGATCATCAAAAAAGCAAGAGAGTTCCAGAAAAACATCTATTTCTGCTTTATTGACTATGCCAAAGCCTTTGACTGTGTGGATCACTATAACCTGTGGAAAATTCTGAAAGAGATGGGAATACCAGACCATCTGACCTGTCTCTTGAGAAACCTGTATGCAGGTCAGGAAGCAACAGTTAGAACTGGACATGGAACAACAGACTGGTTCCAAATAGGAAACGGAGTACGTCAAGGCTGTATATTGTCACCCTGCTTATTTAACTTCTATGCAGAGTACACCATGAGAAACGCTGGGCTGGAAGAAACACAAGCTGGAATCAAGATTGCAGGGAGAAATATCAATAACCTCAGATATGCAGATGACACCACCCTTATGGCAGAAAGTGAAGAAGAACTAAAGAGCCTCTTGATGAAAGTGAAAGAGGGGAGTGAAAAAGTTGGCTTCAAGCTCAACGTTCAGAAAACTAAGATCATGGCATCTGGTCCCATCACTTCATGGGAAATAGATGGGCAAACAGTGGAAACAGTGTCAGACTTTTATTTTTTTGGGCTCCAAAATCACTGCTGATGGTGTTTGCAGCCATGAAATTAAAAGACGCTTACTCCTTGGAAGGAAGGTTATGGCCAACCTAGATAGCATATTAAAAAGCAGAGACATTACTTTGCCAGCAAAGGTCTGTCTAGTCAAGGCTATGGTTTTTCCAGTGGTCATGTATGGATGTGAGAGTTGGACAGTGAAGAAAGCTGAGCGCCGAAGAATTGATGCTTTTAAACTGTGGTGTTGGAGAAGACTCTTGAGAGTCCCTTGGACTGCAAGGAGATCCAATCAATCCATCCTAAAGGAGATCAATCCTGGGTGTTCATTGGAAGGACTGATGTTGAAGCTGAAAATCCAATACTTTGGCCACCTCATGCAAAGAGTTGACTCATTGGAAAAGACCCTAATGCTGGGTAGGATTGTGGGCAGGAGGAGAAGGGGACGACAGAGGATGAGATGGTTGGATGGCATCACCGACTCGATGGACATGGGTTTGGGTAGACTCCGCGAGTTGGCAATGGACAGGGAGGCCTGGCGTGCTGCAATTCATGGGGTCGCAAAGAGTTGGACATGACTGAGCGACTGAACTGAACTGAACTTGAAGTCATACTTAAAAAAAAAAAAAACCAAACCCATTAATTCCTATTAATACTCATTCTCTAAGTCACTGGTCTTGAAAATGGGGGTAAACCCGATGATCCAACAGAGTAGGAGAAGAAGAGTGGAATTTCTCACCATTAGGATATTCAGTTTTGATAAACTACTTGTGCGCCGGCTCAGTCAGCAGTACGTGCGTGTGACCGACAATGAAGGGAGACCCACACTCCAGAGCCTGCCGCCCGCAGGTTCGCAGTCAGAGCCATGGTTCCGCTGCTCCGCCCTGACCCTACACGGCATTGGCGCCTCTCAGCACGTGGGAAGCAAGTGCCAAGCCCTGAGCAGAGCCCCCAGGGGCTGGCCCCGTCCACCTGGGCTACTCTCTGCCACCCTGCAGGCCACTCTGCCCGGCCCCACAGGTTACTGGGCTGAGGACACTCCTCCAGCCCAGCATGCCTTCCTCCGGGCTCTCTGGGCAGGGTGCCCTTGACCACCTCTTCCCAGAGAGCAGCTCCCCGGGCCCCTCTCCCTGCCATCTGTCCCATCCCCTTGCTGCACTTAGATTCCTATCGTCACCCGCCCTTCCCATGAGGGCAGGGTCTTTATCTGCCTTGTTCACCTCTGAACCGCAGCACCCAGTGCTTCAGTAAAGAACGATCCAGCCTGGCTTCAAAATGCACCCCCTGGGGAGCCCCTTCCTGGCTGGCTCTGCGCACCAGGGTGTAGGGAGGGAGTGGCACCTAGCTCGGCTGCACCCCCTCCACCACCCCACGTCACCCACCTGCCTCGCAGTCTCACTTCCCCTCACTTCCCCCGTGACCACAGGGGCAGAAATATTCCCTTGCTTCCAGCCTACAGAGCTCTTGCCAGCCCTGCTCAAGCTTTCCCAGCCAGGATGAAGTTTTCGTGTCTGACTTCTGCATTTGACTTGCTCTTTCCCTTCCCCTCTAAGACGGCATCGAAACGAACACGTCTCAGACGCCTTGGATGAACTTACAGATGGGCTGCCCCCCTACACACACCATCCCCAAACTCACAGCTGTTGTTAAAAGTAGACCATCAACTGAACCCTCCCCGACGTGGTCACATCCAGGCAAAAACATGCGCGCTTTGCTGACCCCCTGGCTTAGGGTGCGCAGCTCGGGGCTCAGGTTCATTTTAAGAAAATATTTCCTGGCGTTTTTTTTAATGTCGCCCTTACCTGTTCTCCTTCCAATCCCATGATCTTGGGAATTGATGGCCCGCATATATCGATGTCTAGAAGAGCAACCTGGGGAACAAGAAGAGACCAGGGCAGTGATGCAATGCAGGTCCAATCCTCTGGGTGTGCACAATCGGGAGGGGACGGGGTTAGAGGAACAGGAGGGAGAGGAGGAGACACAGAGAAACAGGGTCAAACGTGGACCAAGTGGAATCTCAGAGTTACAACATTCCCTTCCAGGCCTTGGAGACACAGTCAAGACTCCCAACAACTGCAACACTCCTATGCTCCCCTCAACCCCCACCACCCTCAATACAGCCTATTTTCAAGGTGAGCTTATGAACCAGGGTATCAGGTTGTTTGCAGAGTCAGGTCCAGCCACTGTTTACCTGGTTCTTACCACATCCTGGGGGGTGTGTGTGTCCTGGGGTGTGTGCGTGTGTCCTGGGGTGTGTGTGTGTGTGTGTCCTGGGGTGTGCATGTGTGTGTGTCCTAGAGTGTGTGTGTGTGTGTGTGTGTGTGTGTGTGTGTGTGTGTGTGTGTGTGTGTGTGTGTGTGTGTGTCCTGGTGGTGTGCATGTGTGTCCTGGAGTGTGTGTGTGTGCATGTGTGTGTCCTAGGGTGTGTGTGTGTGTGTGATCATTATAACTGCTTTACCAAAGAAGAAACTGTGGTTCAGTGTGGGGGTGGGGTGTGTGTGTGTGATCATTATAACTCTGCTTTACTGAAGAAGAAACTGTGGTTCAGAGATGCCCAGAGACTTGTTCAACGAGCAAGGAAGTGAGCTGGGACTTAAACCAAGGTCTCTGGACTCCAACACCAGGGTTTGTCCCACGGCTCCCGGGGCCTGGTGAGGAGGGCCAGAGTGGACCCTCCAGCTGAGTTCTGAGCAAGCCCTGTTTTCCTGTGATGCTGAAGGTTAACAGTGGCATAGGTTCAACTTCTAAAGGAAAAGGTAAGAATAAGGAAACACACAGAAGTTCTTTGCTAGTGACATGTCCAGCCCAGGAGGACTCTTTCCACCCCAAATGCCCTACTTTCCCCATGTGATACGTGAAAAGGTCTGAGACAGCTCTCAGAAACTCTCTAAAGAGCAGAGCTATTCATCCTGAAAGCTCTTATGTCTTAGATCCAAAGTGCAGCACCTCTGGGTAACTTTTTAACTTGCCCAAAATTCGTTTCTTGCTTCCCTCTTCCATTCTCTCAACAATCCCGTGATCTCCTCCTGTGATCCTCACATGACCTCACACCGGGGTCAGAAAAGGGGTTCATACACTGAATTGCCATCTGCTTCATGCACCCTCTGCTGGACTTCAAGAAGAATGCAACAGAAGTCATCCTAAAGACTTCTTGAGGCTTCAGGCTGGTGTGTGTTAATGGTCCAGAGACTTTACATCCAAGTCTGAGGACCTGGGAAATTACACCATCCCTACAACCCTAATGGGAGACTCTTGTCAATACTCTCGAGTTTCTAGCCTCTCGGTCTAGAATGCTGCTAAGTCACTTCAGTCGTGTCCGACTCTGTGCAATCCCATAGACGGCAGCCCACCAGGCTCTCCCATCCCTGGGATTCTCCAGGCAAGAACACTGGAGTGAGCTGCCATTTCCTTCTCCAATGCATGAAAGTGAAAAGTGAAAGTGAAGTCGCTCAGTCGTGTCTGACTCAGCGACCCCGTGGACTGCAGCCTACCAGGCTCCTCTGTCCATGGGATTTTCCAGGCAAGAGTACTGGAGTGGGTTGCCATTGCCTTCTCCTCGGCCTAGAATGTCTCACTCTCTTTTGGGAACAGTTTAACCAATTTCCTTTTGAGGAATTATTAATACATCATCCCACCCCCAACAGAAGGGGTATCTTGAGTGAAAGATGCAGGAAAGATATCATGCACATTCATTCCCGTGATGGTCTTCACCCCCTCCATACTCCAGGTAGTGGAATTGCCGATTATTTCAGAGCCCAGCAGTCCTGAGGCCCAGAAGCTGTTTGAGAACATGGTAACAAAGCTCCAGGCCCTACATTGGAGGCCCGGCTTCTCTAAGATCCTGCACATCAAGGTGGAAGGCTGCTAACTCAGGTTGGGGGCAGCAGGGACCCTGGCAGACCCACATCAGGCACACTCTTTGGACCTCTAGAGGGACTCTGATCTGGACTAGACTCTTGGAGGCTTATTATTTGGAATAATAATGATGACTATCAGGGACACTGATTGAGCACTTCCTATGCATAAAGCGTCGTGTTAAGCATTTTACAGTTACATGCATCATCTCACTCAGGACTGAGTCCCATTTTACAGATGAGAACACTGAGGCAGAGAGAGTCTGATAACCTGCCCACGGTTACAGCAGTGGTGTGGGCAGTGCTGGGAGGTGATGGTGGGCAGATCGACTCCAGAGCCTGTGTTCCTGGCCACCATACTAGACCTCACCCCCCTCTGGCCCCACAGGTTCAGCTAGACTTCAGACCCTCCCTCTTCTCCAGCAGTTAGACACCCTGCTATTCCATCTCCCCAGCTTTGCTCTCATTTCCTGCCACTGGTTCCAGCCACCGCCCTGGCTATGACCTTGTGGGCCCTCATGGAGACAAGACCAACATTTCCTGCTGGTTCACCATCACCCTCTGACAACACACTCGACTGCTGCTGTAGCAAAGCTCAGACCATGCCACTTTCCCATGGGAATGCCTTCCTGGGGCATTAAAGCCTCCTGGGCTGGCCCAGTCCCATACTCGGCTCCTCCACTGCAGCAGCAGCAGCAGCCCTGCCCTGCCCGCCTGTCCAGTCTGCCCTGGCGGTTCCAGCTCTGTGCCTCTGCCTATACCTCCTCCCGCCACCTTCTACCAGCTGCCATCAGAGTCCAGAGGACGCCTTCTCCAACCTGCTGCCCAGCTGGCCCCGGGAAGTCCCTTCTCTCTTTCGCCAGATCCCTCAAGCACACCTTGGGTAACAGATATCAGATTCCAGAGAAGCCCACATCAGTCAGGCAGGCCAATGGGAGTGGCTCCACACATCATAAAACAATCGGAAGAGAAATGAGTTACAAGCAGAATTCAGAGCCACAGTCAATGAGAGAAACACCAAGCTTTCCAGACCCCCTAGTCCCGCCTCGGCGCTGTCTCCAGAAGGCCACAGCCTCCCCAGCGTTTCTTTTCAGTCCTCTTGCAACAAAGTTCTTCTCCAGCTAGCACCGGTGCAGCTGGGCTACAAACCAAACCAGGGGCTGGCGAGCTACAACGCGGGGGCCAAACCCAGAATGCCACCTGTTTTTTACAGACCACAGCTAAGAATGGCTATTATGTTTTTAGAGTAGGGGGGAAAAAAATCAAAAGAATATATTTATTTCATGACATGTGACAATTATGAAATTCAAAGTTTTATTAGAACACAGCCACAGTCATTTGTTCACAGGCTGCTTTTGTGTTCAACGGGCAGAACTGAGAGTTGCTAAAGAAACTGTATAACCTACAAAACCTAAAATAATTACCATCTGGTGCTTTATATAAAAAGTCTGCTGACCCCTGAAGTCAACTCTTTTTAAACCCAATGATTTAAAAAATATATATTCCCAGAATTCTTGGTGAGGTATCAAAGAGGCCGTTTTGCATTTGTGTGTGTACACACATACTGAGGGCAGGCTGGAATGGTGGGCTGCATCCCCCTGCCCATGGTAGCTGCCTTTACTGGGTTGTTTTCGTGGAGGAAATTTAGCCTTTATTTTATTAAGAACTTAGGATGCTACTTCATACTGGGATAGAATGGTTTATCTCACACAAGTAGAAAGCACTGGCATTTATACAGTTTTTAGAGTTTTTAAAAAAATAATTGGCAATATGTGGCAGTTTTGAAATGTCAAATTAAATTAAAAGTACTCTACAGTCCGTGCTAGTACTATCTTAATAAAAAGGCCAAATAAAGGGGAGAGGCCATTAGTCAGTTATAAGACAAATATGAAAAGTTAGCCTTTATACATATAAAATAAAGTCCAACATTCAAAATGCAAAAAGAGAAAACTAATTTTCAAAAATGCATCAATGTATGAAAGAAGGCACACACCAAGACAGTGGAAAGAATTGAAATGGTCTGTAATGGCTTTCAACGTGAGCATAATAAAACTGTTTCTATGTTACACCAAACCCCTCTGCAGGCCCCAGACAGTCCTCTGGTGGAAAAACAGTTGGCAATCTACACAGAGTTTTGGCAAAACCAAAAAGGTGGAATGCATTCTGTGTTAAAAAAAAATAAAATAAAAACCTCAGTATTCATGGTTTCATCAGGTATAACACCGTAATCAAAGTGAATATTGGGGTCATGTTCTATGATCAAAGCAAAACTGAATGAGGCCCAATGAATAATCTGTATTTTGTTTTTTTTTAATATCACAGGGACTGCAAATTTCCAGCTGACCTTTTTGGTAAAAATTTTTCTCTTCCTCTCCCTCTCATACCTTTTATTAAAGCTGAAATCCTGAGAGCGGCCCTGGGGAATCTGAATTTTCCTGCTCCTCCGTGTATGTGGGTAATGGCCTAGTACAGGGGTCAGCAAGCGTTTTCAAGGGCCAAATGGAAAGTGTTTTAGGCTTTGTGGGCAAAACCCAGGATGATACATAGGTTTTAACACTGTAAAAACAACCATTCATAAATGTAAAAGCCACCCAAAGCTCACAGGCCATAAAAAGACAGGCTCTTGTTGGGAGACCTCTGGCTAGAAAAGACAGAAAGGGGGTTTCATAAAGATCCATAAAGAGAAAGAAGCTTGAACTGAACATAATAAATAATCGGCAAGCCTAGAGAAATGTACACCTGGTATCCACGTTCATGGCTAGAGAACCCAATGAAATATTCATTTCATTGCTCAACCCCCTTTCATTTCCTTGTTCCCTCTGCAGGGATCTAAATTCCAAAGAGGCCACTTCAACTGTTGCAAACGAATCATCCCCCTGCCAGCCATCATGAGCCCTGAGAAAGGAAGGAGCCTCTCCCAGATTCCCCCAAGGTCCCACCTGTGTGTTTTCATCCTCCGCTAGGCCGTGGGCCAGGTGGGCACTAAACGTGCTTTTCCCAACGCCGCCTTTCCCAGACAACACCAAGATCTTGTGTTTCACCGTCTTCATTTTTTCTTTGATTTCCTCTATGGCTGCAAAGAAAGCAAGTCAGGTGACCAAGCCCCTGACTCAATCTTTTAGTTTTTAAATTTTTATTGCAGTAGAGTTGATTTACAATGTTATGTTCATTTCTGCTGTACAGTAAAGTGAGTCAATTATATCTGTACATATATCCATCCTTTTTTAGATTCTTTTCCCATACAGGTCATTACAGAGTACTGATTAGAGTTTCCTGTACTACACAGTAGGCCCTTATTAGTTACCTATTTTATATATAGTGGTGTGTATATGTCAATCTCAATCCCCCAATTTATCACCCCCCCACCCCGCCCCAGTACCATAAGTTTGTTTTCTACATCTGAGACACTATTTCTGTCTTGTATATAAGTTCATTTGTACCACTCTTTTAGATTCTACATAAAAGCAATGTCATATGATATTTGTCTTTCTTGGAATGTCACTCTTTTGATGGGCTGGAAGGAGGTAAGTCCTCAACTATTTCAAGCGATCGTGAGTGAAACAGCACCTCACCAATGGTAGTAATAAGAGCTACAAAAAATCCAAAAAAAACCCCCCAAAAACAAACCCACAAGGCTACTAGCACATGAGAGTTCCTTACTTCTTGGTTTACTCATTTATCTCCTCTATTTGAACATAAAGTCCATGAAGCAGAGAACTCTGCAGTGTTCACACTATATTCCCAGCTCCAGAACACAGCTCTGAATACAGCAGTGATTCCCAACCTGGGGCAAACCCCACCAGGACGCATTTGGCAACGTCTCCGGATGTTTTTGGTTGCCGCAGGAAGGAGTGCTGCCCACGTGTAGTGGGTAGAGGCCAGGAATGCTGCTAAATGCCCTGCGGTGTTCAGGGCAGAGACACACTCACAACAAAGAATTATCCAGTCTTGAATGTCAGGAGTGCTGGGAGTGAGATGCTGACAAACTTCAGGCACTTAGTACCTGTCACCGATAACCATCATTATTACACATTTATAGTACTATGCTTTCAGTATTTCCTCCTAGCTCAAACCCTTAAAACATTATAACTGTTTTTGCCCAGTTTGATGAGGAAACGGAGGGTCAGCGAGGTTAAGGCTTCTTAATGACCTCATCTGTCTCAATCACAGCTGTGTACCCAGCACAGAACACTGTGCCTGCAAGTGATGAATTCATACTTCTGCTGAATTCATGGGAGAAGTGCTCCTCAAAAAGGACGGAAATTTTGTTCAAAGAAAACAGCTGGCAGAGCTAGGATTTAAGCCCAAGCTCCCTGACTTCCAAGTTTATACTCTGTTCCTGCTGGTGCCGCCCTCCTTCCGACCAATTCCACTTGCTGTCACTCAAACTTTTCGCCCCACCCCTCACCCCTGCCGACCTTCAGCCCTGCCCCGCCCCCCCCCGAGACCCTTTTGGACTCCACGCCAGTCACTGATTCAGGCTCCGCCCTGATCCCGCCAATTTTCTCCACGTTCTTCCCCTCCAGGCTCCGTTTCTGTCAGTCATTCCTCAAGCCCCGCCCCTTATCTGCAGACGTCCCCACCCCGCCTCCTCTGGGCCCCGACCCTGTCACTCATTCCTATCCCGCAACTCCGCCCACGCCCCGCCTCTTCTGGGATAGCGCTTTTCACTTCCCGTTCAAGCCTTGCCCTTTCCTCACCCGGGTCCACGGCAGCACCAGCTCCAGAAGCGCAGAGCCGCTGGTTGGGGCACCCCTGACATGAGGCCCCTCGACCGGCCTGGGCACTGTCGGCCCCTGGACAGTCTGCGCGGAGACAATATCACAGTTAGAATGGCTCCTCTCCTTTCAGCTACCCCTACCCGAGCCCCTTCCGCGCGCTCACCGTGAGGCACCTCCTCCATTCCGCTGCCCTGGACGCTTACGCGGTCACCGGAAACCGCTGTTGCGCATTTCCGTCTCATGGCGCTCAATCTGACTCTCCAGCTGCGCGAAATAAGTCTCCGAAACAGGACTCTGCGCACGCGCGAACCCTGTGGCTTGTGCTTAGGGCTGTTTTCTGTTCCTTTTAAAACTGAGCCTCAGTTATCTATCATAAATACTTCAGCGTGTCTGCTAGAAACAAAGGGGTTGCCCTACATCAATGCCATTTTCATACCAAAGAGATTTGATTGACGCAAAACTGTTAGCTTATATACACTTTTATATTCAAGTTAAGGAAGAGCCTACCATCCTCGCTCCCCCAACCACCTTAATTAAATTCAGGTTAAAGTTTTTAGCAGAATGCACTTGAAATTGTAGCACAGCAGGAAGCGCATGATACCAGTTGGTCCCATTATTGGTGATATTAGGGCTTGATCACTTAAAGATGATGTGTGCTCGAACAGAAACACGCCAGGGAATGGTACCATTTTCCATTTATAATTAATACGGACTTTGTGGGTGACATGTTGAAGTCACGTGAATATCTTGTTCTCAATCAACCTTTCACCCAGTGGTTTTAGCCTCATCCTTTGCCCGGTGGCAGGGAGGAAAGCGTCTACTGTTCTCTAACCTTCCCCTCCCTACTCCTCCTCACAAGGCTGTAAGAATGACGATGAAGTAAAACAAAATCAAACAAAGCTTCTCTCAGCTTTGCTCCAGGTCTCCTACTCTCCCAGCCAAACTCCTCTGTCTCACCTGGGATGGAATTTTCCATCTGTTGTGTTTGGGAGCAGAAGGCTGGAAGCCAGGTGGCAAAGCACATTCCCAGGGTCCATCCCTGACCTACTTAATCAGCAGCTAGAGGGATGGGCCTGGGAATCTGCATCTTTACATTCTCACCAGGTAATAATATCATCCGCTAAAGTTTGAGAACCACTTCTTACCACGAGCACTCCTCAGGACTCTTTTCTTGGACCACTTTTAGTCAAACTGTCCACATCCTCTGATATCCCATATGAAAAAATCTCCCAGTCTCCAGCCCCTATTTCTCACTAAGTTCAAACCCATGTATCTCAATCGAAGCCTACTGGATTTTACTGCATGGATGTCCCGTGAGCATGACAAACGTGTCCACAGCTTTCTCTTCAAACCAGTTCCTGTCTCTAAAGCTCTCATCTCAGAGACTGATGCTACCCCTGCCGAAGCACTCAAGTCATCAGCCTGAGCACCGGCCTCCCTTAGTTCTTTCTGTCTCCTCTGTATCGGTTAGCAATTGCTACATAACAAATTACCCAGATACCTAGCGGTTAAGACAACAGTCGTTTCTTATTTCTCATGACTCCTCTGGTTTTATTTGGGCTCAGTCATGTGGCTTCATTCAGGCGGGGGCTGACTAGAAGATCCAAGACTCTCTCGTGTCCATCTGGATTTCCCACCACATGTGGCTTCTCATCACTCAGTGGTCCAGCCTGATCACCTTTCCACAGCTGCCAGGCAAGGCTGGGATCTGGCACAGGCTCACCCTCTCACATTCTGTTGGTCAGAGAAAGTCATAAGGGCAGCTCAGGTTCACAAGTTGGGGAATCAGACACCATGTCCTGATGGGTGCCGTGGCAGGCAAGTACAGGGATGGGGGTAAACATTGGTACTCACCATTGGAGATGTTCATGGTGTCTCTCCCCTGACAGTCACTCAGGCATCAAGTCCTGTGGCTTCTCCTCTGAGGGGTGTGGTGGCCTGGCTGTGCAAATGGTTTGATTCTTCACCCTCCTCTTTATCTGTGCCCTTTGCTATCTAGCTTTGCAGTGCATTCTCTTCTGTCATTGACTCTAGGCTCAGGCATGTGAGTTACTTAGCTAGGGAGATGTTAGCAAATGGGACCTAAGAAGAACCTCATAAAAGCCTGTCTTCACTTCTCTCTCATGTCCCTCTGCCATGGCTGTGAGGCCATCTTTGGGCTAGACCATGGAAGGTTAGACATGGAGCTAAGCCAAGTCACTCCAGGGGTCCCAGCCAAGGCCACTCCAAACCAGTGACCCTGAGACACGGGACCACATGCCACAGATGCACAGATGATGATAGATGTATGAGTAAGTCCAGCTGAGTCCACAAGAGCTGCCCAACCCACCCAATAAACACTGTTTTAAACCACTGTGTTTGGGGTGGTGACAGACACGTCCCAGGCCACCACTTCCATCATCGCCACTGCCTAGGCTCAGGCTCCGCCCTCCTGGGTCTTCAATGGTTTCTGTATCTGCCAGTCCAGGCTACGCTGCCAGAACTAACATCCCCCAGGCTTCACAGGCTCAAGGCAGCAATGTTTATTTTTGGCTCCAGCTTCATTGACGGAGGCCCCTGCTCACGGTCGCTCAGGGATGCAGACAGAGGCGCCATCATGTGACGCTGCCACCATCTGAATACAAGTCTTCAAAAGTGGAGAGTGTGAATTGTGTGTGAATTTAAGCTTCTGTTGAAATGCATCTGCCCAGACATGAAACCTGTCTGCTCACTTTCCACTGGCAAGATTCAGTCCCGTGGTCACATTCAGTCCCAAGAGGCACAGGGAGTGCAGCAAGAGACCTAGAGGGTGGTGGGCCCTGGACTGTCCCCCATAGATCTGCATGAGGTTTCTCTGCTAGAGATCTATTGGGCTTTCCCCCGTACAAATCGCATAGTGTCACTCTGCTGCTCTTAAATCTTCAGTGGCTCCCTATGGCCCACGGGCTAGCACCTAATCTTCACATGGCTTTCAGTGGCCTCTATGACCCAACTGACCTGTCCAGCTTCATTTCTTGCCCTGGGCCAGTGTGAGGCATGGGCCCTAACCACTGAACAGCTGGCGTTTCCCTGGGGACCCCAGCCCATTACTCTTGCTCATAGAGGTCCTTCTGCAGGGACCCCCCCGTCCCCACCCCCTGGACCCTTGCCTGTCCTTCCATCACCCAGTCCCCCGAAGAGGCCTCTCAGCATCTTCTCACAGGTACCATTCCTGGTCTGTGAAATTTGTGAAACTGACTGCTCCCCCTTTCCCAAATTCAGTGTGTTCCAAAGGTCTGAGCCCAGTTTTCTCCTTTAGGAACTTTTAAAGCGTGAGCTAACTTACAAAAATCAGCATGTGGCATTTGCAAGTTGACATTTCCTTTACATTTATTTAGTCTCATGAGTTTGAAATAAGACTTTAAAATTTTCATTTCAGTCCTCCTGACTGTAGATGGCCATGATGACTAAAAGAACAAAAAGTTTAGCGGGTTCCTAAACTTTAATTCTAGTGGTTAGGATTCTGGGCTTTTACTGCCATGGTGCAGATTCAATCCCTGGTTGGGGAACTGAGATCCTGAAAGCCCTACAGCGTGGCTCAAAAAAGACCAAAAAAATTAAAAAAGAGAGAAACAAAAGAAATAACAGAATTAAAGTTGAAAAAGTTGTAGATTTAAATAGCTAAATATTTAAATGATTTTAGAAATAAGTTTGTAAAACTATAGACAGTGAAAAGATTAGTGGTTGCCAGGGGTTGGGGAAGGGTAAAGAGAGAGTGAAGAAAAACACAGGGATCTTTAGGGCAGTGTCAACTTAAAAAAAGAAAAGGACAACGTGAGAGTTTCAAGTTTAGTTTTATCTGGGGCAAAATGAGGGTTGCAGCCTGGGAGCCAGTACCTCAGATAGCTCTGAGAAACTACTCCAAAGAGGTAAGAGAAAGGTCAGTACGTATGTGATTTTGGTGAAGGAGGAGTACGTGCAATCAAGCACATATTTTTTGCAGAAGGTTCCTGCTGATCATGAGAAGTCATCGTGAAGGATTTTAATGCTTTTCTAGATGTGAGGAGATGCAAGAATTGGGGTCATAAAATCGGTTCCTAAAAATATCTACCTGAAGACCTGTCCTGCCAGTTTTCCCCAGAGCACAGAGTGCCTCATTTCTGCTCTCCACCCTGCACTCCTTTCAGGGGGTGTTGAAGGTCAGTAGCTGCAGCAGCACGTGATTTGATCCTTGTAGAGGTAGATGTCCATGAGTGCACGCATGCTCAGTCATGTCTGACTCTGCAACCCCATGGACTGTAGCCCATCAGGCTCCTTTGTCCATGGAATTTTCCAGGCAGAAATGCTGGAGTGGGTTGTCATGCCCTTCTCCCGGGGATCTTCCCAACCCAGGGATCGAATCTAAGTCTCTTATGCCTCCTGCATTGGCAGGCAGATTCTTTACCACTGCACCATGTGGGAATCAGCAGAGGAAGACAGTAAATGCCCATTTGTAGCTGACAGCACTGAAACTACTCTGTGTGAACTGTCATGCTGGCCCAGGACATCATGCATTTATCAAATCTCACAGAAGATACATTAAGAGTGAAACCTAACATAAACTATGGACTTTAATAATAATGTATCAATACTGGTTTACCAATGACAACAAATGTCCCACACCAATGCTAGACGTTAATAACAAATAATGGGGGCAATGGGGTGGGGGGGAATATATGGTACCGCTTTGAACTTTCATAGTTTTTTTTTTCTGCACACTTAAAACTGCTCTAAAAGCAAAAGTTGTTTATACTTCTGAAATTATTAGAGCTTAAATCTACACTAAGACTGGATATACTGGGACCCTGGATATATGTTAATACTTTCTACAGCAGAGTTTCTCCACCTGCAATGCAGGAGACCCCGGCTGTATTCCTGGGTGAGCAAGATCCCCTGGAGAAGGGTTAGGCTACCCACTCCAGTATTCTTGGGCTTCCCTGGTGGCTCAGACGGTAAAGAATCCGCCTGCAATGTGGGAGACCCGGGTTCGATCCCTGGGTGGGGAAGATCCTCTGGAGAAGGGAATGGCAACCCACTCCAGTATTCTTGCCTGGAGAATCCAATGGACAGAGGAGCCTGGCGGGCTACAGTCCATGGGGTCTCAAAGAGTTGGACACAACTGAGCGCCTAAGAACAGCTCTACATAGTATAATCACCTGGGGTATTTTATGCAGGGGTCCTTCTCTCCCACACCAATTAAGTCACAATCTTGTGGGTGGGCCTGGGCTGGTAAAGAGGTTCTGAACACAATTTCTAATTCGGGTGGTAGGTGTGTGTGTGGGGGGGGGTTCCCCATACCACTGAAAAATGCCCTGAACACCAGCTGGGTGGATTATATGTCAACAACTTTGACACTATTGGAGTTAGTATCAGAGTTTCAGAGTTCACAGTTTAAGGGCTCAGTCTTACAAGAGGATGACAGAGGATGAGATTGTTGGATGGCATCACTGACTCAATGGACATGAGTCTGAGCAAGCTCCGGGAGTTGGTGATGGACAGGGAGGCCTGGCGTGCTGAGGTCCATGGGGTCGCAAAGAGTGAGTCACACGACTGAGTGACTGAACTGAACTTATACGATCTCCTCCCCAAGATGCCAGTTGCAAACCTGTGCTTCAGACTGACTGGTTATAACTCAGAGGTTCCTATGACCTCCTCCCCCTCTCCCCCTTTTCTTTTTGATGTGGACCATTTTCAAAGTTCGTATTGAATGTGTTACATTGTTGCTTCTGTTGTTTTTATGTTTTAGCTGTTTGGCCAGGAGGCATATGCGATCTCAGCTCCCCGGGGCAGAGATCCCCAGCATTGGATGGTGGAGTCTTAACCACTGCACCACTGGGGTAGTTCCTCCCCTTTGGATTTGATTAATCTGCTAGAGCAGCTCACAGAAATCAGAGAAACATTTTACTTACTAGATTTAAGTAAGTTTACCCTAAAAAGTTTAAGGAAGTTTATCTGGTTTATCCTAAAAGCTCAGGAACAGCCGGCTGGAAGAGATATAGAGGGAACGGCATGAGGAAAGGGCGCCGGGAAGTCCAAGCTCTATCCAGGTGTGCCTCTCTCCCCAAACCTCTGAGTTTTCATCAACCTGGAAGCGCTCCAAACCCTGTCCTATAACGGAGGTTTCATTACCAATCATCAGCAGTTGGTTCAAGTTCCAGCTCTATTCCGCTCCGGGAGGTGGGACTGAAAGCTCAAACCTGCCAATCACTTGGATGGTTCCCCTGGCAACCAGCCCCCATCCCTAAGAGAGGTCTGCAGTCACCTAATTAACATAACAATAGACACATTTATCACCCTTAGGAAATTCGAAGGATTTTAGGAGCTCTCTGCCAGAAATGGGGACGAGGACCAAATGTATGTTTCTTATTATAAATCATAATATCACAGCACGTTTTTAAAAACTCCTCTAGAGTTTCTAACAAAGGCACTACAGACTTCCATGGTTGGGATGGGTAAGATGGGTGAAGGCACAAGACAGGTGTTTACAGCTCCTGCTCTGATGTCAGACAACATGTGTTCAAATCCAGACTCTAATGGGCTGAATAACACTGGGCTAGCCCCTTCGAGTCTCCAGCCTCAGCCTGCTCAACGTAAAACAAGGATAAGAGCAGTTGCCCCACGATGTTGCTGTGGGAATAAAATCATTTGATTCATGCAAAGCAGCAAGCACAGAGCAAAGATCCAACATAGGTTTCTCTTTGAGCTGATGTTGTAGGAGAGAGTTGCTATGGTGAGATCCGCACACTTGTTTACAGATGGGGAAACTGAAGCCTAGACAGGGAGAGTTGGCCGTAATCACACAGCAGGTTAGCGGATGAAACAAGACTAGCACCTGTGTCAAACTGGTTACAAATTCAGATGCTAATTCAACAGCGCCTTAAACACACTGCTGGTGGTGAAAACACTACCCTTTGAAATGCACAGGAGGTGTATGCAGTTCCCAGTGTTACCACTAGGTGACGTTCTTACCCTATCTATGACCAAAGTAGTAAGGAAATGGACAAAAATTTTTTAAGTACAAGAGTAGAAAATTTCCTACCTCTTCCTTGTGCGTGCCTGCTAAGTTGCTTCAGTCCTGTCCAACTCTCTGTGACCCTATGGACTGTAGCGTGCCAGGCTCCTTTGTCCATGGGATTCTCCAGGCAAGAATACTGGAGTGGGTTGCTGTGCCCTCCTCCGGGGGATCTTTCTGACCCAGGGATCGAACCCACCTCTCTTCAGTCTCCTGAATTAGCAGGCGGGTTCTTTACCACTAGGGTCACCTGGGAAGCCCACCTCTTCCCTAGGATCCAGCAAAAATATTTAACAAAGGACTTTATATACTGCAGGCACTTAATATATAACTGAGTCAAAAAATAAGGTTCAGATCCATTATCTACGGAATTGACTCCTGTGCTGGTTAAGAACGTAGATTTTTGAATGTCTGAGTTCAAATTCCAGCTCCCTATTTATCAGCTTTCAAATCTTTTCTTCATAGTTTCCTTAGTTTCTTCCTCTGTAAAATGACAATGATAGTATTGACTACCTCAGAGGGTTAAATAAGTTAACGGAAATAAAACAAGTTTTTAAAAAAATGCCTCATACATTTGAGCAGTATATGGGTGTTATCAATTGTTAATTTATTTCTCAAACAGCGTTACTGAGGGATACTGATAGACAACAGACTGCATATATTTAAAGCATACAGTTGATAAGTTTTGACTTATATATACTGTCTGGAGAAGGAAATGGCAACCCACTCCAGTATTCTTGCCTGGAGGATCCCATGGACAGAGACGCCTGGTGGGTTATAGTCCATGGGGTCCCAAAGAGTCAGACACAAACTTATCGTCTAAACCATCACCACCATACTGTACCTGTGAAACCGCCACCACAATCAAGATAGTGAACTGTCAACTAAAAAATATAGTCACAACTTGAAAGCAGAGAGTTGTTTTATTCAGTGGGAATTCTTAGGACTTCAAGTCCCGGAGGCAGGATCTCCAGTGGTCCTGAGAGAACTGCTCCAAGGAGGCAGGGCGAGGAGTCAGGTTATATAGAAGTTTGCAACAACAGGCAGGTAGTCTGAACATCAGAGATGATTGTTAATTAAGGAAAACCAGATATCTCAAGTTAAGGCATTTAGCGCTCGTCTATATATGGGAAGATGCAAGCATCTGAGCTCACTGAAATCATTCCATTCATATGCATCTCAGTTATCCGGGGCTGGTATCCTGCTTCTTGACTTTATTACATCCTTAGTTCCCATAGGGGCTTCCCTGGTGGCTCAGACTGTAAAGAGGTGCCTGCAATGTGGGAGACCCGGGTTCGATCCCTGCGTTGGGAAGATGCCCTGGAGAAGGAAATGGCAACCCACTCCAGTGTTCTTGCCTAGAGAATTCCATGGACAGAGGAGCCTGGTGGGCTGTGGTCCACAGGGTCACAAAGAGTCGGACACGACTGAGCAACTAACACTTTCTTTCACTTTGGTTACAGTAGGGAGTGGTGGCAACTGACAGCTGCTGGATTGCAGGCATTGTTCTCCTTTGGGGGAGGCCCTTGGGGCTCAGAAATTCACAATTGGTGGTCCCCAAATCGCTGATGGCTGTGACATCTTTGTTTATTGATATGGTAGGAGATACTCTATTTCACAGAACACACACAGTTCAGTTCAGCTCAGTTGCTCAGTCGTGTCCAACTCTTTGCGTCCCCATGGACTGCAGCACACCAGGCCTCCCTGTCCATCACCAACTCCTGGAGCTTGCTCAAACTCATGTCCATTGAGTCGGTGATACCATCCAACCATCTCGTCCTCTGTCACCCTCTTCTCCTTCTGCCTTCAATCTTTCCCAGCATTAGGGTTTAGGTTTAGTTGTTTATTGTGGTTTTAATTGGCATTTCCCTAGTGAGAAATTATGTTACCATCTTTGCTGGGGTTCACTTGTCGTCAGCATATCTTCTCTGCCAAAATGCTCAGATTTTAAGCTTACTAAAAATTTTTTCGGCCGCTTCAGTATTGAGTTTGAGAACACTGTATATATTCTGGATACATGTTCCTTGTCAGTTATAGGTTTGGCCAAGTTTTCTCCTAGTCTGTGGCTTGAGAATGGAAATTCTCTTATGAATGTCTTCTGAAGAGCTGTTGTTAATTTTGAAGAGGTCATGGGGGGAGTGTCCTTATGACAGAATTAGTGTCTTTATAAGAGGAGACACTTAGCTTGCTACCTCTCCGCACAGGAAAGGCCTTGTGGGGACGAAGTGAGAACTCGGCTGCCTGTAAGCCAGTTAGAGAAACGACCCCAGAACTGGACTGTGCTGGCGCCCTGATCTCCAGACTTCCAGAACTGTGAGAAATCCATTTCTGGTGTTTATAGTATTGCGTGTCACTCTATGGTATTTTGTACAGCAGCCTCTGTTGACTAAGTGAAAGTGAAAAGTGTTCCTCAGTCGTGTCTGACTCTTTGCAACCCCATGGACTAGAGCCCACCAGGCTCCTCTGTCCATGGAATTCTCCAGACAAGAATACTGGAGTGGGTTGCTATTTCCTTCTCCAGCGGAATCTTCCCAATCTGAGGATCGAACCTGGATCTCCCAAATTGCAGGCAGATTCTTTACTGTCTGAGCCAGCAGCGAAGCCCATTGACTAAAACATACCTTTAATCTCATCCTGTGCATTTTTCATCTCAGACATTGTAGTTTTCATCTCTAGAAGTTCAATTCAGGTTTTTGTTTTTGTATTTTAAATATCTTCCATGTCTCCACTTAACGTGCCAACTTTTTCTCTGGCTTCTTGAACACATAGAATGCAGTTATAATAGCTTTTAAAATGTCTTTGTCTACTAATTCTGTTATCCATGTCATTTCTGGTTTGGGTTTAATTGATTGATTCTCCCCTGTCCCTCTTGTGGATCCTAGTTTCCTACCTCTTTTCATGCCTGGTAATTTTTTTTTTTAATTGCAGCAGTCTCCAACCTTTCTGGCACAAGGGTTTTGTGGAAGACATTTTTTGAGTGGGGGTGGGGAAAGTTTCAGGATGATTCAAGTACATTACATTTATTGTACATTTTATTTCTATTATTATTACATCAGCTCCATCTTAGATCATCAGGCATGAGATCCTGGAGGTTGGGGACCCCTGTTTTATTAGATATTGTGGGTTTTACCTTATTTTGTGCTGAAAACTTTTTGTATTTTACATAGGTTCTTCATCTTTTTTTTTTCTGCACTGGAAATGGACTGGAAACATTTTAATCTCTGGGGTCCTGCTTTTAAACTTTGTTAGGCAGGACCAGAGTGGTATTGAGTCAGGTTGCCAAGTTGTGTCTGACTCTTTGCGACCCCATGGACTGCAGCATGCCAGGCTTCCCTGTCCTTCACTATCTTCTGGAGTTTGCCCAAACTCACTGGGCTTCCCTGGTGGTTCAGATAGTAAAGAATCCACCTGCAATGTGGGAGACCTGGGTTTGGTCCCTGGGTTGGGAAGATCCCCTGGAGGAGAGCATGACAATTCACTCCAGTATTCTTGCCTGGAGAATCCCCATGGATAGAGGAGCCTGGCAAGCTACAGTCCACAGGGTCGCAAAGAGTCAGACATGACTGAGTGACTAAGCACATGTCCATCAAGTCAGTGATGCAATCCAACTATCTCATCCTCTGCCATCCCCTTCTCTTCCTGCCTTCAATCTTTCCTAGCAACAGGGTCTTTTCCAATGAGTCGGCTCTTTGCATCAGGTGGCCAAAGTATTGGAGCTTCAGCTTCAGTATCAGTCCTTCCAATGAATATTCAGGGTTGATTTCCTTTAGGATTGACTGGTTTGATCTCCTTGCTGTCCAAGGGACATTCAAGAATATTCTGCAACTCAAAAGCATCAACTCTTCGGCACTCGGCCTTCTTTGTGCTCCAACTCTCACATCCACACGTGACTACTGGAAAAACTATAGCTTGGGCTATCTGGACCTTTTTCGGCAAAATGAGTCTGAGGCTAATTTTGCCCTAATCTTGAGGCAAAACCCTCTGGCTGTTTGACCTGAGGTCACACAGATGGTGAAATCTCCTAAGCGTGGTGTGATGGGGAACGATTCCCAGCCTGGGGGGGTGCGGGGCAGGGCTCTGGGGTTGGCTCCCTCTGATGCTCTTGGGTGGTCCTTCCCCATCCCGGGGTCATTTCCTCACAGGTGTGCACTGATCTTGCTCACCTGGAGACCCAGGGATGGTCTCTCTGGGCAGTGTCCTCCTCTTTGGAGCTCTGCCCTTCAGACTCTACACACCCTGGCATCCCATCTCCCAGCTCCTTTAACTGGAGACGTTCTCCCTCCCTGCACCAGGGCCTGGTCTCCTGCATTGCAGGCGGTGAGCTTTGACGGTCGGGGGACTCACCTTATTTGTTTCCCATCAGAGAGGATGGTCCTTCATGCCTGATGTCCGGTGTCTTGAAAATCATTGTTCCATATATTCTGGGTGTTTTTTGAGTAGTTTCAGATGGGAGGGTACAGTCAATCTCCATTATCTAATCTTAGCCAGAGTCCCTATTAGGTTACATATGTGAATATGTTACATATAATACGTAGTATACTATTTATGTATTGGGGGCTTCCCTGGTGGCTCATATGGTAGAGAATCCACCTGCTGTGCAGGAGACCTGGGTTTGATCCCTGGATGGGGAAGATCCCCATGGAGAAGGGAATGGCTACCCACTCCAGTATTCTTGCCTGGAGAATGAATATATTATATAGATACTAAAATAAAATTACAATGATCCTTGAACAACATAGGTTTAACTGCACATGTCCAGTTATATCTGGATTGTTTTTCAATACTAAATATTACAGTACTACACAATCTACAGTTGTTTAAATCCAAAGATATGGAATGGTGGATAACAAGGGCTGACTATAAATTATACTTGGGTTTTTGGCTGTGTTGAGGGCTGGCACCCCTAACCCTCCTACACTGTTCCAGGGTTGACCCTGTATGTATACCAGTTTGGAAGGTTTAATAAAAAAAAATTCTCCCCATCTGTGTTCATTCCAGTCCTGTCCCTGCCCAAGGTAATCATTCTGACTCCTGTGTATCTTTCCAGAAATGTTTGTCATTATACAATTACCTAAATATCTGCTTGTGTGTGCGTGCTCAGTTATGTCTGACTCTTTGTGGCCCCATGGACTGTAGCCGGCCAGGCTCCTCTGTCCATGGGATTCTCCAGGCAAGAACACTGGAGTGGCTTGCTGTGCCCTCCTCCAGGGGATCTTCCCAACCCAGGTATCAAACCCATGTCTCCTGTGTCTCCTGCATTGCAGGCAGGTTCTTTACCCACTGAGCCACCTGGGAAGCCCATATATCTGCTTAAGTAGTACCCTATTGTATGCACTGTTCTATATCTTGCTTTCTTCACTTTTATCTTAAAAATCTTTTCCTATCAGAAAATACAAGCCTAACCTTTTTTTTCTTTTCTTTTTTTTAATGCTGCAGAGTTCTCCATAGAATAGGTGTTTTATATTTCATTCAGCCATCCTGTTCCGAAGGCCATTTGGTTTTTTTCCCTGTTACAATTAATGTGGCAGTGAGTGTGTATAGGTATATGTTTTAGCACACATGTATGTGTGTGTCTGCAGGGAGATTTCCAGAAAGATTGCTAGGTCATTGGACACCAGCCAGGACCAGTGCGCTAAGCACTGAAAAAATATCTTCTGAAATTCATAATAAAAAAAGAAAAACTACATTGTAAAATATAAATTTCATTTTTGAACAATACAAACTGACAAGGATGCTGAATTGAAAGCAGCTTCTTCCTGGATTTCTTTTTTCTCTCTTTCCTGTGTGTGCCCTTATTATGCGGGGTTTTCTAAGCACTGCTTGGAGCCACTGCCTGTGAGATTTTGACTTCGGGGAAGGACAAGTGGCAGATTCTACCTACCTGCAGGAGGCGCCCAAGGAACGCTTGCTGACTTGCTGCATTGATTTGCTCGCTGCCAAAAGTTCTATTGCTGGACCGTACTCCTCCAGCCATCAGCTAAAACAATCTCCAGGCCTTTCTTCTGTAGGCAGATGGGGTTCATGTTAATTTCACAGAGGCGGAGCTGTCCCTTCACTGCCTGGGGAAGTCAGGCAGTCATCTCAATGTGGTAGCTGCAGACAGAGATGGAAATAAGAGAGTCAATGGGATGCTGGCCAGGAGGGAGGTTCCTGATGTGGTGGAGGCTTGGGCACACCACTCAGGTAATGAGTCAGGTCTTCCGTACCCCATACCCCAGCCTCTCTTAGTCCACCTCCCCCAGATGATTCAGAAAGTGAATGAGTTTTCCATCAGCCAGAAAGATTGAAAAAAAAAAGTTTTAGTGGAGGATGTGGACTCTCTGGTCTGGTGCTAGTGGTAAAGAACCTGCCTGCTAGTGCAGGTTGATGTAAGAGACTCGGGTTCGATCCCTGTGTTGCAAAGATACCCTGGAGGAGGGCATGGCAACCCACTCCAGTACTGTTGCCTGGAGAATCCCATGGACAGAGGAGTCTGGCAGGCTGCAGTCCATGGGGCTGCAAAGAGTTGGACACCACTGAAGTGGCTTAGCACGCATGCAGGAGGGATCTCTAAGCAGTGGTTTATCTAATGTATTTGACACCCAGAGTAGACAGTGATTTTAACACCTTTCTCCTCTACACAACTGTATTCCCAGTAATAATTATATTCCTGGTTAGCATCTTGGTTTTGCTACAGTTGAAAGATATAAAGATTACATTTAAATTTTTTTTTTTTTTTGGCTGCGGGGCATGTGGGATCTTAGTTTCCTGACCAGGGAATGAACCTGAACGAACCCCCTGCATGGAAGGCAAAGTCTTTAATCACTGGACCACCAAGGAGATACTCAGTCCAATAAAAGACTTTGTGCATGAACTAAAATGTCCACGTTCCAAACAAAAATATCATACCTGGAGGGTCACACTCTTCTTCACTGTTTTGAATTCTAGACACAGGTAAGAGCTCTCAGTGGTCACATAGGATGACAGATGGAAGCAGCCTCTGTTCTTGTTTCTTGGTTTTCCCATCATGGCTCACCTTGTGTGCATTGAGTCTACTGTCTGGATGCAGGGGGCAAAACACCCCAGTGGTTTGGAGATATGAATTGAGCCTAGAGAGAGAA
Organism: Giraffa tippelskirchi; assembly: GCF_054371585.1. Taxonomy (NCBI): domain Eukaryota; kingdom Metazoa; phylum Chordata; class Mammalia; order Artiodactyla; family Giraffidae; genus Giraffa; species Giraffa tippelskirchi. The sequence continues at coordinate 31,947,272 of NC_137287.1, forward strand.
AGACAACAATTCCCCAGCGTCAGGAGCTTACTGTTCAAAGCAACACGTGTGACCTAGCCTGAGTATGAGGGGGCTGACTGTGTTGTTGGAAGTTTCCTGAGTTAACGTCCATGCATAACACAATATGTATTAAAAACTAAGTAATAAAAAGTGCTGATTTGCAACTTGTTGTTGTTCAGTCACTCAGTTGTGTCCAGCTCTTTGCGACTCCATTGACTGCAGTATGCCAGGTTCCCCAATCTCCCAGTGTTTGCTCACATTCATGTCTATCGAGTCAGTGATGCTATCTAACCACCTCATCCTCTGCTGCCCCTTTCTCCTCCTGCCTTCGATCTTTCCCAGCATCAGGGTCTTTTCCAATGAGTCAGTTCTTTGCATCAATTGGCCAAAGTATTGGAGCTTCAGCTTCAGCAGCAATTCTTCCAATGAATATTCAGGGTTGATTTCCTTTAGGATTGACTAGTTTGATCTCCTTGCTGTCCAAGGGACTCTCAAGAGTCTTCTCCAACACCACAATTTGAAAGCATCTATTCTTCAGTGCTCAGGCTTCTTTTATAGTTCAATTCTCATATCTGTACATGACTACTGGAAAAACCATAGCTTTGACTACACAGACCTTTTATTAAAACTCAGCAGTAACCAAAACAATTACCATATGACCCAGTAATTCCACTTTTAGGTATCTATTCAAGACAATTGAAAACTTACATCCACACAAAAACTTATATAGAAATGTTCAGAGCAACATTATTCATACCAGCCAAAAAGCAGAAGCAGCCCAAATGTTCATCAATGGATGAATGGTAAACAAAATGTGATGTAGCCATACCATGAGATAGCATTCAGCCACAAAAAGGAATGAAGTACTGATACCTGCTACACTGTGGATGGACCTAAAAACCTCACTGCCCGGCCTTTAAGGAGGCAGGCACTGTTCAGAAGTTCCGCAACAGTCACACTCAACGTATTTGAGGATTTTTTTCTTTCTAAATTTTTAAAAGTTGATTCCTTGGGCCTTTCAGACTGAGTTATCACATTTTACTTTTCCTTTTTGCTGAGTTTTGGTTGAACCATGGCCAACTTTTTTATCTTTCTCATTTAATTGCATTTGAAATGCTGTCACTTCATCCATTCCTCCATCTGCCCACCTGAGGCAGGAGATAAATTCGGCCCCACCCCCACCCCCAATCCAGGGCAAACAGTTGGAGTTTATTCTCTCTGGACGGATACTCCAAGAAGAAAATAACAGGACAATTGAGGGAGGAGACTAGGCCCTGCCCAGATGAAGATAAGAGATTACATATTTCTCATTCTCAAAGTCAGGAGATCTCCTCCACCACACTTGTGCAGAAAGGTTCCATGGAGGTCAAAAGGGGAGTGGTGCTACGTGATGCTAACTACCCATAGGCCTCTTTGGTAGAATCCATCTTAGCTGAGAGATGTATGTGCACACCTGGGAGGACCCTGAGATATACCAAACACCGACTCAGAAGAGGCAAATCAAAATGATTGCCCAAAGGAGACCCGGAAGAAATGCCCCATGAAAGTGATTCAAACGACCACGAGGGCACAACTCTCTCTCTGAGTCCACTCAAGTGTCTATACACACATGCTGTATTCTTTTTCCTCCTAAAAACACTTTACTTGTTTCACTACTTTCCAACTTTGTGGGAGTTCTTTTCTGCAAAGCCTAAGGGTCAGGGCCTTGTCACTGACCCCTGGTCTAGTGGGTAGGATTTGGTGCTCTCACCGCCAGATCTCAATCTCTGTCTGGGAACCGAAGCCCCGCTTCAAGGGGCTGCAGGATGAGGCCACCCAAGATGCGGGTGGGGGAGGCCACAAGCCAAAGGATGCAGGCAGACTCTGGAAGCTGGAAATGGCAGGGAATCTGATTCCCCCTGGAGCTTCCAGAAGAAACCAGCCCTCCTCACACCTTGATTTGAGCCCCTTGAGCCTCATTTTGGAATTCTGACCTCCAGAGCTATTAATAGTTTAGCCCACCTCCCTCCCCATTTCACAAAGAGGCATGAAGATCACCTAACCAGGAAGTGGAAAAACCAGATTCCACGTCCATATTTTCTGATGTCACATTGATTATCTAGAGAAACGGTAGGATTGCCATGATAATCAACGCATTCTGTCGCATTTGGAGTCACGTGGATTGTTAACTAGACACTGTGATGACTTGGTAGTATAGACAAATATATTTTGTGTTGTGTCAGGTCACTAAATTTGTAGTGATTTGTGACAGCAGCCGTATGAAATGAACACAACTATCACCCATGGCACGAACCCAGTTTTTTTTTTTTTGAGAAAAAAATTGGTAAACACTGTATTAGCTTCAGGTGTGCCACCTATTAATTCGATGTTTATCTACACTACAAAGTAGTCACAATGTCTAGTTACCATCCACATGATTCCAAATTTAACAGAATGCCTTTGATTATTACCTACCCTACCATTTCTCTAGATAATCAGTGTGACTTCAGAAAATATGGACATGGAGTTTGGTTTTTCCACTTCCTGGTGAACTTCAAGCCTTGTTTGTGAAATGGGGTGGCTGCTGCTGCTGCTGCTGCTAAGTCGCTTCAGTCGTGTCCGACTCTGTGTGACCCCATAGATAGCAGCCCACCAGGCTCCCCCGTCCCTGGGATTCTCCAGGCAAGAACACTGGAGTGGGTTGCCATTTCCTTCTCCAATGCATGAAAGTGAAAAGTGAAAGTGGAGTAGCTCAGTCGTGTCTGCCTCTTAGTGACCCAATGGACTGTAACCTACCAGGCTCCTCTATCCATGGGATTCTCCAGGCAAGAGTACTGGAGTGGGTTGCCATTGCCTTCTCCTGAAATGGGGTTGGGGGTGGGCTAAATCATGGGCTTCTCACCCTGCTCCGTGGAGCTCTAGGGACTCACATGGAAGGGCCCCCAGCTCCCGCTCCCTCCAGCCAGAGCATCTCAGGGCCCTGTGTCCTGTGCCCTGCTTCTGTGAGAGAGTTTGTTTGAAGATAACCTTCCATTTTAGACAATGTGTTTTAAAACCACTGAGTTTATTTCTTCTTTTGAATTTTTAATTTTGTACTGGGGTATAGCCAGTTAAGAACTTCCCAGGTGGCGCTAGTGGTAAAGAACTCATCTGCCAATGCAGAAGACATAAGAGACACAGGTTTGATCCCTGGGTCATGAAGATCCCCTAGAGGAGGGCATGGCAACCCACTCCAGTATTCTCGTCTGGAGAATCTCATGGACAGAGGAGCCTCACGAGTTACAGTCCATAGGGTGGCAAAGAGTCAGATACAACTGAAGTGACTTAGCAAGCACACATAGTCAATTAATCGTGTGATAGTTTCAGGTGGAACAGCAAAACAACTCAGTTATGCATATATATGTATCCATTCTCCCCCAAACTCCCCTCCCATTCAGGCTGTCACATAACATTGAGCAGAGTTCTATGTGCAATACAATAGGTCCTTTTTAAAACCACTGCATTTAGAAAATTGTTTATATTAGGGAGTTCCCTGGCAGTCCGGTAGTTAGGATTCCATGCTTTCACTGCCAAAGGTGAGGCTTCAATCCCTGGTCGGGGAACTGAGATCTCACAAATCATGTAGCGTGGCCAAAAAAAAAAAAATCGTTTATAATAAAATGGGGGAGAAATAGAAACCCAATATCGCTGAGATGTTCTCTGAGCTCCCTCTCAGCCCCGCTGTAGGCACATTTAGGGTTTTTAGCTGGCTCTCCTCCCTGCCCTCCACCTTGAGGGAAACAGAGGACATTACCTGAGCCATTTCGGAAGCCTAGCTGTGTGCCCTTGGGTAAATAAAGGCAACTCTCAATTTGCCCCCCTGTAAAATGAGGGCAGGAATAACGCCGTGATCAAAAGGGTTAATGCAATGATGTGGTGAAGTATAGTATAATAATAATAGTAACGTCAACTGTTGATCATCCACCATGCTGAGTACCTTGCTAGGCCTTTATTTGGTTCTCACAACTTCCATCCACAAGGCACGATTCCTGGCATTTCTCCAGGCTGGGAGAGGAGGCTGGGACTCCACTCGACAGAAAGGCCTCCTCAGTCAGGACAGCACTGAGTGGATTCCTCTGCATGAACGTTTCCTGGCCATATGGCCCTTCAACCACTGTCACTGACTCAGCAACCGACGGTTTGTAAGCAGGTTGGAGTGGAGGTCAGGACAGTGATCTGTGGGTCCGAAAACACGATTCACCGAGATCAACCTCTCCCCTACTCTCCACCCCTGCGAGCGCAAGTTCGTGTGCCTGATGCCCAGGGCGGCCAAACAAACCGAAACGTTGGAGTCTGGAGCAGAGAAAAGTTTATTGCAGGGCTAGGCAAAAAAAAAGATAGATGGCTTAGGTCCCAAAACACTGCCAGCTCAGCTTTTGGCAAAGAGTTTTTTAAGAGTCAGGTGACGGAGGAGTTCACAGGGTATGTGATCAGCTGGTGCACAAGTTTCTGATTGGCTGATGGTGAGATATCACGTGGGTTAACATTCCACTCCAGGAGGCCTTGGGCTGCACGCATCTGGTCATCATGTAGTTAACATCTTCCTTTTGTTGGAGGGAGGGAGGGTTTTTAGAAACTTGCATCCGAGAGGAGCTAAGGCCGAGGAGATGGAGAAGTCCTGGTCAGTTACACCCTTGCGTAGATTCTTCTATCTCTTTACAGCAGAGAAAAAATGCACTTGGGTCATATAGATACTGTGTATATTACAGACGAAGTTCTGTATCAGGATTTTGAGCTGAATTCTTCTCTTCAGGGAGCCCCACCTTGCCTAGGGAAATCATGCCAGACCCCTACATGGCTGAAAGGCAGGCGGGTCAGTTCCTCTGGTGACAGTTTCACTTTGTGGATTTTCGTGGGGTTTGTCCTGGAACATCTCCCCAGAGCTTTCAAGCCAGAAACCTGGAACCCAGGTGAGCAGGACCCTAAATAGATTCCAGCCTGTGGCGAGCTGTCTAGCCTCTCTGGGTTTCTCTAAGTCCCCGCCCTGCTTCTTCCCCAGCAGTCCTGTAACTGGTGCCAAGTAGGAGGCCGTGGTGTTCGTGCCTGGTCCCCCACATGTACAGCACCAGGCTCCTGGCCAAGGGAAACAGGCAGGAACTGCCACCTCTGACTGATGCCTGTCAGTATCTAAATTAGAAGCCATCGCCCCAGAGCCCCACGGGTAGGAAAATCTTCAGGACAATAAACACGCATATAAATAATATATAGAAAGTATATACCCAGAGACCCAAAAGCAGAAAGCCTTTAAGATAATACATATTCACGTAAAAGAAAAAAATGCATGCTTTTCTATCCTGTAACTTCTGGAAGTTATGCTCAGACATGCCCAGAAATATATGTGGAAGGATACTGATTGCTTTTAGGCAGAACTGCTAAGGAGAGATGGCCCTGGTGGCCCCGTGGCTGGGACTCTGTGCTCCCAATGCAGGGGGCTTGGGTTTGATCCCTAGTCAGGGAACTAGATCCCATATGCTGCAACTTAAGACTCGGTGCAGCCAAATAAATAAATTTAAAAAAAAGAAAAAGCACTACTAAGGGAAAGAGACCAAGCCTAAAGGACTATATTCTACATGATTCTGTTTAGATGGCATTCTGTGGGGCTACCCACGTGGCACAAAGGTCAACAAACAGCCTACAATGCAGAAGATGGGGGTTTGATCCCTGGGTGTGGAAGATCCCCTAGAGAAAGAAATGACAACCCACTCCAGCATTCTTGCCTGGAAAATATGGACAGAGAAGCCTGGCTGGCTATGGGGCTGCGAAAGATCAGACAAGACCTAGCGCGCATTCACACACGCGCTGTAGGGATAGAGGGTACATTGGTGGTTGCTGAGTGAGGAGCAGAAGGAAGAGCACAACCATCTTCCCGGGTGGTCGTGACAATTTCATCCCGATGGTGACCGCGGGCCTGTGTACCTTCAGTAGCCTGCACAGGACTGCGCCAGGTGAATCCCACTGTGTGGAAATTTTACCTCCGCAAACCCGACTTAAAGAAATGCGAATGGCACAGCTATATTTTAAATGGATAACTAACAAGGACCTGCTGTGTAGCACAGGGAACTCTGCTCAATGTTATGTGGCAGCCTGGATGTGACGGGAGTTTGAGGGAGAGTGGATATATGTGTATATAGGGCTGAGTCTCTTCACTGTCCACCTGAAGCTATCACAACATAGTCAATTGGCTATACCCCAATAAAAAGTAAAAAGGTTTTCTTAAAACAAAAAAATGCAAGAGGTAAGACATTTATTGCAGCAATGTTTAGAGGAAATACCTTTAAATGCCCCAGTGTAGAGAATGATCAAATAAATCGTAGCACCTCCGTATAATGGAGGGATGTGCAGCTACTAAACGGTAGAAAGAAAGGTTTATGGACCGAAATGAGATGATCTCCAAGAGTTACAATCATGTGGAAAACGGTGGGTATGGTGTTTATCATCTATGTAAAAAAGATATAGATTGGTATAAGCTTGTATGTGCGTAGGATATCTCTAGAAAAATGCAAAGATCTGATAATTGGAGTTTATCTGAAAAGACTGAAAGTAGTTGAGTGGTGAGAAAATCTAAACTTTACACTCTTAGATATTGTTTACTTTAATTTTTATTTATTTTTTTTATTGAAGTATAGTTAATTTGCAATGTCATGTTGGTTTCAGGTGTACAGCAAAGTGATTCAGTTTTGTGTATATATATATATGTATATACACATATATACATACACACACATATGAAAGTGTTAGTCTCAGTCTTGTCTGACTCTCTGAGACTCCATGGACTGTATCTCGCCAGGCTCCTTGCCCATGAAATTCTCTAGCAAGAATACTAGAGTGGGTAGCCATTCCCTTCTCCAGGGGATCTTCCCGACTAGGGATTGAAACTGGGTTTCTTGAATTGCAGGCAGATTTTTTTACTGTCTGAGCCATGTAGGCTCAGGGAAGCCCATATAGATTCTTTTTGAGATTCTTTTCCATTTTTAGATTTTTTTCCATTATGGGTTATTACGAGATACTGAATATAGTTCCCTGTGCTATACAGTAGGACCTTATTGTTTATATTTTTTGTTTATAGTAGTGTATATCTGTTAATGCCAAATGCCTAATTTATCTTCCCCCCACTTCATTCTGTACTTATGGGTGGCTTTTGATGTCTTCCCCTTTGATAACTGTAAGTTTGTTTTCTATGTCTATCAGTCTATTTCTATTTTGTAAATAATTTCATTTGTGTCATATTTTAGATTCTACATGTAAGTGATATCATATGATATTTGTTTTTCTCTGACTCACTTCACTTGGTATGATCATCTCTAGGCCCCATCCATGTTGCTGCAAATGGTATTATTTCATTCTTTTTAATGGCTGAGTAATATTCCATTGTATATGTATAATGTATATATATATGTTTTTAGATACGTGATCACATTAATATTATTGCCATTAACATTTAGTGCTTTACAAATACCCTGAGTCTTTCTGGACTGTTTCTTGGGGTTCTTCAATATACAAACACTGCCTGGGTGGGATGTCCCATCTCTAATGATCCTGCAAAGTAAGCACTCTAGGTCCAGAGAGGGCCCAAAGCCCACCCTATAAGATGGGAATCTCAAGCTTTCTTACAGGCTCACTGTGGAAATGAAATAAATGAGTTTATGTAAAGCCCTATGTATACAGAGGTGCTTAATACATTTCTCTCTGCCTCAGTCATCTAGTGCCCACTACATTTTTCAGTCCAGGTTTTAGGTGACTGGGGAGAAAATTCACATTAACCATCACACTCCACTAACAAGGACCATTTGAGGGTTGTCTGTATTGTCTTTCTCATTTCAAAAGAAGGAAGAATAGAATCAGTAGAATAGGGTTACATTTGTGCGTGCTAAGTCGCTTCAGTCGTGCCTGACTCTCTGCAATCCCATGGGCTGCAGCCAGCCAGGCTCCTCTGTCCATGGGATTTCCCAGGCAAGAATACTAGAGAGGGTTGCCATGACCTCCTCCAGGGGATCTTCTCAACCCAGGGTTTGAATCCACATCTCTTACATCTCCTACATTGGCAGGGGGTCCTTTACCACTGGCACCACCTGGGAAGCTCTCAAAAGGGAGAAGGGACCCCACAAATCAAGCACCCCTCTTGTTGAATACCTTGAGACTTTATTGCCACTCCCACCAACCAAGGAGGGGAGGAAGTTTCTTAATGGAATAAAAGTATTGGTATAGAATAGAAGGTTGAATACTTTTTCTGGAATAATGAAACCTTCAGTCTAGACTCCCATTCATCCATTTAGTCCTGTGTCAGGTGCTTGGAGTTAACGGTGAAGCCAAACAGACATGGCAGAACCCTGCCAACAAGCTCACAACTCCTCCCTCACCTTCCTTATTAAGTTCAGGTTTGTTGCAGTATAATTTACATACAGTAAAAACCACCCGTTTTTTGTTGCTCAGTTGTGTCTGACTCTTTGCGACCCCATGGACTGCAGCGACCCCAGGCTGTCTTTCACTATCTCCCAGAGTCTGCTCAAACTCATGTACATTGAATCGGTGGTACCATCCAACCATCTCATCCTCTGTTGTCCCCTTCTCCTCCTGCCTTCAATCTTTCCCAGCATCAGGGTCTTTTTCCAGTGAGTCAGTTTTTTGCATCAGGTGGCCAAAGTATTGGAGCTTGACCCTTTTTAGTGGATGGTTCTGTGGGTTTTGACAGATAGTTGCATAACCCCCACCACCATCAAGATATAGAACGATGCTGTCACCATTCCCAAATTTTCTCCTTCCCCTTCTGGTCAATCTCCCTCTCACCGCCAGCCCCATCGATCTGTCTTCTGTCCATATGGATCTACATTTTCCAGAATGTCATGTAGGTGGAATCATACAGGATGTGAGTCTAGCTGCTTCCACTGACTTTAATCCATCTGAGATTCATTCCTGCTCTTTTGTGTGCCAAGAGCTCATTCTGTTTTACCCCTGAGTGGTATCCCACAATGTGCATGGACCACTCTGGTGCCATCCTGGGAACAAAGAGAGAAGGGAAACAACTAGCCTTGACCACCTTGGCCCTGAGCTGATTGGGTGTACTGGAGTGGACCACATTCTCCCATAGGCAGAGTTAAGTGTGGAAAGGCAGATTTGAGTATTTATGGAAAATACACAAATGCCATTTCTTGCACCTCCAACTCTTGTCGATTGAAAAAACTCATTCATGTTGTTGGTTGTTTTGTCTGTGTTTCCATTGGGATGCTATGGCCCCAGCGGGGGGCAAGTGAGTGGGTGGGGGGAGGCCCACGAGGGCACCACTCCCCCAGGCTTTATGAGAACAGCGTTGAGTCATAGAGGCCCTGCCCATCCCTAAGAGAAGCCCCTTCCCCTTCCTGTGGTGCCCTAGCTTTTGCCCTAGCGGGGCTGATGGGGGAAGATGGAGTTTCTTGGAACGTCTCAGACCGCCACTTACTGTGGTCCCAGGAAATCCTGTGGCGTGAGCGCGCTGCCCCCGGTGGCATCCGGCCCGACAGTCCAGGAGTGCTACCAGCCGTATTACTTGCCAGGGTACCGCTACCTCAATGCTTGGAGACCCAGCCTCTTCTACAAGGTTGCCAACGCCCAGACCTGCCTGGATGAGGGGGCCACCTGCTGCAGCGCCCTGCGGCCGCCCACCATCCTGCCGGCTGGCCGCTCCGCCCTCTTCTGTCGCTACAGCCCCCAGGACTGGAACCAGTCCAACCGGCTACAGTTATGTGGGGCCGAGGCCTCGCGGCTCTGGGCCGGCCGGATGACGGGCGACTCCATGCGGCTCATGCAGGACAAGGACCAGCTGACGCGCCAGATGCAGGAGGGGACCTGCCGGAACCTGGGCCAGAGGCTGTCGGACATCGGCTTCTGGAAGTCGGAGCTGAGCTATGAACTAGAGAGGCTTCTGAATGAGAACCACAGCTTAGATGCCATTAAGAGGCGGCTGGAGTGTGCGGCCGAGGAGCTGAGGTGTCCATTGCAGGTGAGCGCAGGACAGGGAGAGGGTCCTGGGGGTGGCTGGGATGTCAGCCCTGCAGTACAGTCCCACACACCCTCCTTAAGTGCAGGTCAAGGTGACAGGCATCTTGCAGCTCAGTTTGAGCTGCATCATCTACTATCAGTTCAGTTCAGTCGCTCAGTTGTGTCCGACTCATTGCGACCCCATGGACTGCAGCACACCAGGCCTCCCTGTCCATCACGAACTCCCGGAATTTACTCAAACTCATATCCATAGAGTCGGTGATGCCATCCAACCATCTCATCCTCTGTCGTCCCCTTCTCTTCCCACCTTCAATCTTTCCCAGCACCAGGGTCTTTTCCAATGTGTCAGTTCTTCGCATCAAGTGACCAAAGTATTGGAGTTTCAGCTTCAGCATCAGTCCTTCCAATGAACATTCAGGACTGATTTCCCTTAGGATGGACTGGTTGGATCTCCTCACTGTCCAAAGGACTCTCAAGAGTCTTCTCCAGTACCACAGTTCAAAAGCATCAATTCTTCGGTGCTCAGCTTTCTTTATAGTCCAATTCTCACATCCATACACGACTACTGGAAAAACCATAGCCTTGACTAGATGGACCTTTGTTGGCAAAGTAATGTCTCTGCTTTTAAATATGCTATCTAGGTTGGTCATAGCTTTTCTTCCACGGAACCAAGCGTCTTTTAATTTCATGGCTGCAGTCACCATCAGCAGTGATTTTGGAGACCCCAAAAATAAAGTCTCTCACTGTTTCCACTGTTTCCCCATCTACTTGCCATGAAGTGATGGGACCAGAGGCCATGATCTTTGTTTTCTGAATGTTGAGTTTTAAGCCAACTTTTTCACTCTCCTCTTTCACTTTCATCAAGAGGCTCTTTAGTTCTTCTTCACTTTCTGCCATAAGGGTGGTGTCATCTGCATATCTGAGGTTACTGATATTTCTCCTGGCAATCTTGATTCCAGCTTGTGGTTCATCCAGCCCAGCATTTCTCATGATGTACTCTGCATATAAGTTAAATAAGCAGGGTGACAATATACAGCCGTGACATACTCCTTTTCCTATTTGGAACCAGTCTGTTGTTTCATGTCCAGTTCCAACTGTTGCTTCCTGACCTTCATACAGATTTCTCAGGAGACAGGTCAGGTGGTCTGGTATTCCCATATCTTGAAGAATTTTCCACAGTTTGTTGTGATCCACACAGTCAAAGGCTTTGGAATAGTCAATATTGCAGAAGTAGATGTTTTTATGGAACTCGCTTGCTTTTTTGATAATCCAATGGATGTTCGCAATTTGATCTCTGGTTCCTCTGCCTTTTCTAAATCCAGCTTGAACATCTAGAAGTTCATGGTTCACGTATTGCTGAAGCCTGGCTTGAAGAATTTTGTGCATTACTTTACTAACGTGTGAGATGAGTGCAATTGTGCAGTAGTTTGAGCATTCTTTGGCATTGCCTTTCTTAGGGATTGGAATGAAAACTGACCTTTTCCAGTCCTGTGGCCACTGCTGAGTTTTCTAAATTTGCTGGCATATTGCTGGCACTTTCACAGCATCATCTTTTAGGATTTGAAATAGCTCAACTGGAATTCCATCACCTCCACTAGCTTTGTTCCTAGTGATACTTCCTAAGATTCACTTGACTTTGCATTCCAGGATGTCTGGCTCTAGGTGAGTGATCATACCATTGTGATTATCTGGGTCATGAAGATCTTTTTGTATAGTTCTTCTGTGTATTCTTGCCACCTCTTCTTAATATCTTCTGCTTCTGTAAGGTCCATACCATTTCTGTCCTTTATTGTGCCCATCTTTGCATGAAATGTTCCCTTGGTATCTCTACTTTTCTTGAAGAGATCTCTAGTCTTTCCCATTCTATTGTTTTCCTCTATTTCTTTGCACTGATCGCTGAGGAAGGCTTTCTTATCTCTCCTTGCTATTCTTTGGAACTCTGCATTCAAATGGGCATATCTTTCCTTTTCTCCTTTGCCTTTTGCTTCTCTTCTTTTCACAGCTATTTGTAAGGCCTCCTCAGACAAACATTTTGCCTTTTTGCATTTCTTTTTCTTGGGGATGGTCTTGATCCCTGCCTCCTGTACAATGTCACGAACCTCTGTCCATAGTTCTTCAGGCACTCAGTCTATCAGATCTAATCCCTTGAATCTATTTCTTACTTCCACTGTATAATTGTAGGTGATTTGATTTAGGTCATACCTGAATGGTCTAGTGGTTTTCCCTACTTTCTTCACTTTAAGTCTGAATTTGTCAGTAAGGTACTCACAGTCAGCTCCTGGTCTTGTTTTTGCTTATTGTATACAGCTTCTCCATCTTTGGCTACAAAGAATATAATCAATCTGATTTTGGTATTGACCATCTGGTGATGTCCATGTGTAGAGTCTTCTCTTTTGTTGTTAGAAGAGGGTGTTTGCTATGACCAGTGCATTCTCTTGGCAAGACTCTATTAGCCTTTGCCCTGCTTCATTCTGTACTCCAATGCCAAATTTGCCTGTTATTCCAGGTATTTTTTGACTTCTATTTTTGCATTCCAGTTCCCTATAATGAAAAAGACATCTTTTTTGGGTGTTAGTTCTAGAAGGTCTTGTAGGTCTTCATAGATCCATTCAACTTCAGCTTCTTCAGCATTACTGGTCGGGGCATAGACTTGTATTACTCTTATATTGAATGGTTTGCCTCGGAAATGAACAGAGATCACTGTGTCATTTTTGAGATTGCATCCAAGTACTGCATTTCAGACTCTTTTGTTGACTATGATGGCTACTCTATTTCTTCTAAGGGATTCTTGCCCACAGTAGTAGATAAAATGGTCATCTGAGTTAAATTCACCCATTCCAGTCCATTTTAGTCCTCTGATTCCTATCATCGTCTATAGTCAGCTCTAAGGTAAATATAATATATATATATATACATATATATATTTACGTGTGTATGTGTATGTGTGTGTGTGTGTGTGTGTGTGTGCGCGCGCGCGCTTAGTCGCTCAGTCATGTCCAACTCTTTGTGACCCCATGGACTGTAGCCTGCCAGGCTCCTCTGTCCATGGGATTCTCCAGGCAAGAATACTGGAGTGGGTTACCATGCCCTCCTCCAAGGGATCTTCCCAACCCAGGGATCAAACCCAGGTCTTCCACATTGCAGGCGGATTCTTTACTGTCTGAGCCACCAGGAAAGCCTATGAATACTGGAGTGGGTAGCCAATCCCTTCTCCAGGGGATCTTCCTGACCCAGGAATTGAACCGGGGTCTCCTGCATTGATGGAGGATTCTTTACCACTAAGCTATGAGGGAAGCCCATTTATAAATACACATATATACATAATATATATTGTTGTGCATATATATTATGTATGCCTACATATATTATGTATATATATGCATATTATATACATATAAGTTATATATAACTTAGTCAGTTGACAATAATCCCAGTGCAATCAGGGTTCCTCAGACTGAATGGAATTTCCTTTCTCCTGAGGTTACAGCAGAATCATAGGTGTTTCATAAAGACATCACAAGTACACATGTGCATATATGTATGTGATGTTTTTAGAAGACGTGTTTCAATCAACTGCTTTAATTTTCTCCGGAGCCCTTAAGATCTTGCTAACATACTAGCCAATTTACGTTTTTACTTATTTACTGTTTTGCTCTGTGCACTAGAATATAGGCTCCTCGAGGGCAGGGATTTCTGTCTGCTTTTTCAGCAAGGACTGCTGTTCAGCTGCGAGGGACCAGTATGTCTATGAAAAGTGAAAATGAAAGTGTTATGGCCCACTCTTTGCAACCCCATGGACTGCAGCCTGCCAGGCTTCCCTGTCTTTCACCATCTTCTGGAGTTTAGCCCATTTGCTAGCACTCTATAGGCTGCCTGGCTGCAGAGGAGTCTGGGTAACTGAGCATTTGTCACTGGGTCCTGGCCTGGACATTGGGGGAGGGACTGGCATTATCTGCCTTGGGCTGTGGAATATTATCATGGCCACACAAGACAGTGTCCTGCTGCTTTCTGGAGCATGTGGGGACGCAGACATCCTGCCTGCCGACTTCCTGCATCTGCGTCTGCTCTGTGTCAGGCATGGGGACATCTGTAGGAGGGGCCCTGCCTCCAGATCCCTTGGAGACATGGAACAGGTTCTGACCACTGTGGGGTGTTGGGGGTCCCAGCTGTTTTCTTACACACTCAGGTTGCCCACCTGGAAGGACAGTGGATGAGAACAGCTGCTCAGAGATCCAGGGCAGCATCCGAAATCCAGTGCTCCCCCCACTGCCTCCAACCCTCCTCACTCACCAAACCTGTTTGGAAAGCCCAGATCTGCCTCATCATGTATGGCCCCCTGTGAGAGCCACATGGGGGCACAGGGACTGGAGACATCTCACTTCTATGCACTTGTTTCCAACTCCAAGCTGACCACCGCGGTCCAGGTGCCTCTCAGTGGACCATGATGACAGCCTCCTTCCTGGCCTCCTGACTTCTGCTCCCTTCAATCCATTTTCCAGACAGTAGCCAGAGGGATGGTTTCAAACATTAAACTAGATCTCTGTACCTGCCTGCTAAAACCCCCCTCAAATGGTTTCCTAATGTACCCTAGGGGTTAATATCTGAGTTTCTCATCACAGCCCCAATGCTTCCTGTCTGCTGCGCCTCCTACCCCAGGACCTTTGCACCAGCTGTTCCCACTTCCTGGCACAGTATCCCCATTCATTTCTGCTGCTTCTCATAATTCAGGTCATGGTCTGCCACCTCCTTAGAGAATTCTTCCCTAATCACCCAGCCGGTCCTTCCCCACCCAATCACAGTCCCTTATTTTCATCCTAGCCCACATCACAGTCAGAAATGACTGAGTTCCTTTCTGTGTTCACGTGTGTTTGTGTTCTTGCTCTTCTGTTCGAACTCCATACGAGCAAGGGCTGTCTGTTTAGTTCACTGCAGTGTTCCCAGTACCTTGATGGATTGTGACACAGAGAGGAGGGGGCAGTCAATTCTCCTGGAGTCAAGGGCTCCCCCTCCTTTCTGAGTTCCCAGATGTTTTTGCATCCCAATGCCAGATGTCCTGCCCCCTTCTCCCTCTGCTCCCTGCCCCCTTCTCCCTCCAGTGCTCTTTGTGACATCACAAGCCCATGGCCTGTGACCATTCTTTGTCTGTCTGCTGCTGCAGGAGCTGCACTGAGCATCTGCTCCCCTGACTTCTATTCCATTCTGCTCATGTCCCCATGACGGTCATAAGGGCCATGTGGCAGGGTTGTCTGGGTCTCACTTGGCCTCAGCCACTTTCCAAAGCTCTCCCCCCATTTAGAGATCTCCAAAGAGGGGCTTTCACATATATGTATTCATAGGTGATACTTACAGGCAGTATTTTAAGTGCTTTATACTTGTCGAGCTGACTTAACCATCATGACCTACTTGAGGTGTGCATTAATTTTGCACCTGTGTACCATCTCAGCATCCCACAGCCCCCTCCTTCTGTATCCCCCAGCCCCCTTCTCCCTCAGCATCTCTCAGCCCCCATTGAGAAGGGGAGGCAGAAGCCCAGCCAAACACACAGTAATGGGGCTCCGTGAAATTCCCAGGTTTCCCAGGAATGAAACAGATCATGGCAAAGGTATAAATGAGTCATTTCCGCTCAGGGTCTACATACAGTTGCAGGGAGAACACACGATTTCTTGTCACTCCCTACAGGTGGCCCTGGAGTGTCTGTACCAGCGAGAGAAAAGGATCGGGATTGATTTGGTCCATGATAACGTGGAGAAAAATCTTATCCGGGTAAGGTGCCCCCTGGGTCTGGCCAGCCCCCTAAGGGAAGTGGAAGATCAACTGGTCAGAGAGGTTTCTGAGCTGCCTGTCAAGAGTGAGCCACATGCGCCCCCCTCCTCTGCCCACCATGCAAATTGGTTAGGGCTCAGAAAGCGTGGGAGGGGGCCTAGGTTGCAAATTAGAAACAGTGAGAGATGAGGTCATTTGACCCTCCGTCTTTTCATCTCCAAAATGGGCACTATAATAGTGTGTGCTGTGCAGTCACTTCAGTTGTGTCTGACTCTTTGGGACCCGGTAGCCCACCAGGCTCCTCTGTCCATGGAATTCTCCAGGCAAGAATACTGGAGAGGGTGGCCATGCCCTCCTCCAGGGGATCTTCCCAACCCAGGGATCAAACCTGAGTCTCTTGCATCTCCTGCATTGGCAGGTGGGTTCTTTGCCACTAGCACCACCTATCATGATAGTAATACCAATAAATACCAGCAGTAATAGCCAGTGTTTATTGAGCACCTATTGCACATCACACACTGTCACATATCACTTCATATGCATTATTTAATTCAATGGTGAGATGTTCTATGCATGAACCCGTGGCACATAGTAGGTGCTGCATTTTATTTTATTCTGGAGGTATATAAAAGAAAGGACACGAGGGACATAGAATGTACAGCTTCCACAATCAACTGTCAGTTGCCTGGCCAGGGGATCATGTGGGTTGAGGCTGGAAATGGACCCCACCCTGACATTTCACCTCATGGGATAGAGAGTGGGCAGCGAGAGGTGAGGGGTGGGGCGCTGGCCTGGGAGACAGGGTGCTGAGTTTCTGAGCTCTTTCTGGCATCTTTCATTGCAGGAAGTAGATATGATAAAATGTTGCCAAGAACAGATGAGAAAACTAGCTCAAAGGATTGATATCCAGATGCGGTAAGAGCTGTTTTCTCTTCCTCCTCTTGGAGTTTGTTTTGGGTGTCCCAGGTTCCTAGGGAGCAAGATGGATGGGTCTCCCATCTCCAGGTGGTTCTTTGGATCAGTGGTGTGCTGATAAGAATGTAACAACCAGCTCTCCCCAGGAAAAGAAAGAAATCCTGATTTGTCACGTTTATCAGTTTCAGGGATGTAAATACTACCACCATGGCTGATCTCAGTCTACCTATAGGATGCTACTGATTGATTTTTATGAGTCAGCACATCACTGGTGGTTCTTGTTGGCAGTGAGTGCCTTGGCAAAAGAAATTAGGCTCCCTGAGGCTCCTCTTAGCCTGTGGCTTCCCCGTGTGAGTTGTGAACTTTGGGATACATCTGAGAGTGGGTGGCATTGGGCATCAAGGTGAGGGGCCTGGGAATCTCCAGAAGGGAGCTGGTAGACACCTTGAGCCATCATTCCTGAGGAATCAGCTTTTTGTTCTTTGGAGATTATGAACCTGGCATCAAGACAAGCCAGGAACCCTCCCCCCACCCCACCCCCACCCCCCATAATTGAAGGGAGGCTTGAGTTTTACAGGACTTGTGAGACTCATAGCTGAGCCCTTGGCACTCAGATCGCCGGGAGGTAGCAGCTTGGCCCTTCAGCTGGGCACTTGCAGGGCAGGCTGTTCTACTGGTTTCTCCATTCTTCATTTAGATGGGCTGGCAACCTTGCCAGGACTGCCTTTCCTGCTGTGTAGGGCAAGTGGGCAGCTGGCGTGGGATGCTAAGGGGTCTGGGAGCTTGCACTTAGGCTCTGGGGGCTTGGTGCCCTGGTTTGTTGTATCCCCAGAAACAGCAGTCACCCCCACCTGATACACGCAGCAGCTCTCTGACACCACTGAGGCTGTAAAAAAGGGTGGCAGGGTTGGAGAGAATTATCCAGGATAAAATGTCATCCAGGGCAATGTTGAAAAGCTACCTGCAGATCTAAGGGTACAGTCAGGGGCAGAGGAGTTGGGAAGGCTCAGGGAGACCTCAGAGGTGGAGAAACGTCAAAATGAGATGCAAATACAGCAGTGACCGAGGTGGCAGTTGAATGGATGAAAGGAGAGTTGATTTCCATATTTGTGCCTCTGTCCTGATTTGTGGCAGTTCACCTACTGCTTGGACTAAATTTACCTAATATTTGTCTATAAATTAACTAACTTTTTAAAAAGCCTTCAATAGTTGTATTTAGTACAGGAAAGTTTTAACAAAGAGAATTCTTTGGGCAGGCAAATGTCTTTATTGCATTTTTCTTACCTTTATGTTTGTTGTTGTTGAGTCGCTATGTTGTATGTGACACTTTTTGACCCCATGGACTGTAGCCCACCAGACTCCTCTGTCTATGAGATTTCCCAGGTAAGAATACTGGAGTGGGTTGCCATTTTCTTCTCCAGGGAATCTTCCTGACTCAGGGATCGAACCCAAGTCTCTTACATCTCTTGCACTGGCAGGCGGATTCTTTATCACAGAGTCACCTGGGAAGCCCTGCCCTTATGTTTATGATCACCTATTTTTTTTTTTTTTTCCCAGCAAAAGAGCATGGTTTTCCATTTGTGGTTGTCTTGGGGCTGTGACAAAATTCTGTGTTGGAGTGACAGGAGGCCTCTAGTTTGGGAAATGGGACAGTTTGAGCCGAAAGAGTGAACAAAATCCCAGACTTGAAATTGGGGAACTGAACCCTGGAAGAGAAATCTTGAAACTGGAGTGAGCGGAGGGCTGCTTGTGCAGGAGAACTAGAAAGACCAGGGTGGTCCCCTTGACTGGGAGACACAGAACGAGAGACACAGAGCAAGCGCTGGTGTCAGAGGGAGAGAGAGACAGAAAGAGAAAGACACAAAGCTGTAAAGAGAGAGGTGAGGAGCAGAGAGCCAGAGGGCCAAAGAGGGCCATCGATGTGCCAAACAAACAGAAAAATCAAGAGTGAGAGAGGTGGAAAAGACAGACACGGAGAAAGAGGAAAAGAGAACAGGAGAGGCTGGGAGGGAAGCCGTCGAGGCAGCGCAAGTTGGGGGGAGATGAGAGCGGGTGGACGGGACTCTCCTCTTTGCCAGGATCAGAGGTCCACTCACCCTGGAGAGAGGCCCTTTGACCTTGGGCAGTGGCCCGCGTGTCAGAAGATGCCTGTCATCTCGGAGGGAGATGGCTCGAGCTCCCAGGGCAGCCCGGTTAAACGAGAACTGGCCACAGCCTCATCAGAGGGTCAGCACTCAGTGTGCTCTGACCCCATGGGGAGGCTCTATCACTGACCCACCTGGGGGGCCACCCTGGCCCCGAGCAGGTGCTGGGCTGTGGACTCAGGGTTTTCTAAGCAGGGCCTGGGGCCTGCATCTGGGCAGGGTCGAGTCCTCACCTCATCAGATGCCCCAGCAAAGCAGAAAAGGCTTTCCTGACTGGGCAGGAGCCAAGTTCAGGCTTTTCCAGGTGGGCCAACAGTAGGGCGGGCTTTGGCACTGGCCAGAATCTCCGTCTGGGGTGCCCCTTCCTTCCCTGGGCCTCATTAGCCAGGGCCAGGAGCTGGACCAACTAACCCGTGATTCTGAGGCCCGAGGCCCTCCTCTGATGCTCTGATATATGTCTCTCCTATATTCTGGTCTTTTTTTCGTTTTGTTGTTTTAATCTTTTGGCCTTGCCATGTGGCATGAAAGTGAAAGGGGCTTCTCTCATGACTCAGATGGTAAAGACTCTGCCCACAATGCAGGAGTCCTGGGTTCGATCCCTGGGTCATGAAGATCCCCTGGAGAAGGGGATGGCTACCAGCTCCAGTACAGTATTCTTGCCTGGTGAATTCCATGGACAGAGGAGCCTGGTGCACTATAGTCCATGGGGTCACAAAGGTGTTTGTGGGATCTTATTTCCCAGACCGGGGATCGAACCCATGCCCTCTGCAGTGTAAGTGTGGGTTTTAACCACTGGACCACCAGGGAAGTCTCCCATTCTGGTCTGTCTTCACATTCTGGTTCATGGGGTAGGATGGGGCCCCATTTCTCCATGGTCTTCCCAATTCCAATGGCCCCAAGGACCCCAGTAGGGCTCTTCCTGCCCCAACATGACCTCTGTGCATCCTGATGGGTGGGGACCTAGCATGAGGATTTAATTTTTTTGCTCCTGACTTGTTTTTGAAGCTTCTCACCAGCTTTCAGTATCCATAGCAGAAAAAGAACGTGGCAGAAAGGTAGAGACAGGCAGGGAGAGGTGGAGAGAGACATACACACCAAGGCCCCAAATCAGAGAGAAACCAAGCAAGACGGGGCAGAAAGATATAAAGATGAGAAAGACAGAGACGGAGGGAGGAAGTGAGAGAAAGAGGGAGAAAATGAGAAGATGCAGGAGGGGAAGAGATAGATCCATGTGAGATGTGCACTGATCCCTTTATCCTGACCACCCCTCACCCTGGGTTAATGGCTTCCTCCTCTGTGTTACTATGTAGCCTTTTCAAACCTGCTCTGTTGCCCTTAATCTTTATTTATTTTTACTGTACTTATTTACATACATCTGTGAACAACTTGAAGGTAACGACTGGGTTTTACTCACCTCTTTTCCCGCTGTGCCTGGCATAGGTTCAGACACCATGATTTGTGAATCGATTTAATTTGAAACTTGGCTTTGTCCAAAGTGCGAATTTGTACCTTTTATATTAGGTCAGCAAACTACCATCGGAGGGCTGGAATTGGCCCACCATCTGTTTTTGTAAATAAAGTTTTAATGGAACACAGCCATGACCAATCATTTGCAGATTATCTTTGACTGTTTTCCTACATAGTTGAGCAGTTAGTTGCGACAGAGACCACATGACCTGCAAAGCCTAAAATATACAGTATTTGACCCTTTACAATAAATGTTTGCTCTCTCCTGTTCTAAGTGACAACAGGTCTGTTTGGACTGGGGGAATGGGAGGGGGAGTGGGGGGAAGCCCTGGGTGTGCAGTGAGGCCTCAAGGTGGGAGGAGGGCTGGAAGCTACTGGGGGTGGACAGAACATCCTCCTGGGGTCTAGAGACTCGGTTTCCAGCAGTGGCTCTGTGCTGACCTCCCCTGTGACCCTGGGTGAGGGACTCTGGCTGAGAGCACAATCTAGGGACACATCCTTGCCTCCTAGTGATAACCGAGATGCTCAGCACGCCTTGGAGAGGGACCTTGAGGACAAAAACTCGGCCGAGTTCATTGATGAGAAGTGCCTTAACCTGCGGAACACGTCAGACTGCATCAGCTTCTTCCACGGGGTGGAGAAAATGGATGGCACGTAAGTACCGGGCGCTCGGTCCCCACCTCGCTGTGCCCAAGGGGAGCCGCAAGGGGGCCTCTGGGTCCACTCCTGCCAAGGAATGGAAAAGGGGCATCAGGCCCCAGTCAAGTGTGAAGCCATGGGTTGAATGGGTCGTGGGTTGAATTCAGTTGCATGCCACAGAATCTGATTCTGGCTAAGCTATGATGGAATTTACTGGAAGGCTGTCAGGAAGCCTGAGGCTCCAGGGGAAGGCTGGAGGGGAAGGTTCTGGCAGCCTGAATGAGCTAATCGGCTTTGCTGTTGGAGCACCACTGTCTTGCCCACTTCACCAAGATCCAAGTTCCAGGAAGAGAGTGCAGGTGATTGGCTTGTGAGGGTCCCACAGCCGCTGCTCTTGGGGCACCTGGATTGGCAGGTGCACTGAACAAATTACAAGACAAGATGGCTTTAACCAGGAGGAGGAGGAACAAAAGCTTGGTTGGGAGAGTCAGTTGGTGCCTGCCCACTCTGGTTAAGTGTGGGTTCTGGGACTTGCAGGGGCTAAAACTCCATGCTTTCAATACAGGGAGTGCAGGTTCAATCCCTGGATGGGGAACTAAGATCCCACATGCCTCACTGTGTAGCCAAAGATAATATAAAAAGCTTAAAAAAAAAGAGTGGGTTCTGGAGCCAGGTTGCCTGGTTTCAGATCCAGGCTTCAATTAACCCTCAGGACAAAGGACTTAATCTCTCTGGGCTCCATTTCCCTGCCTCTACCACTGGAATAAAAATAACATCCACCTCCCAGAGTTGCTGTGAGAGTGGAAAGGTGGGCGTCTGAGGTGCCGAGCACAGATCCTCGCGTCGGGAATGATAATGGCTAACATTTATTGAGCACTTGCTGTGTGACCCCATTTTCTCGTCACAACAACCATAAAATAGGCGCCTTCTGTCTGCCTGGCACTGCTGTGGGCATGTCCCAGCATCACGGAATTGCTTGAAAATGAAAGCGAGCTTTCCCCATTGGTAGTTTGAGGTCTGGGGTAACGACAGCTGGAGAGATGCTCTGGGTACACGCAGAGGGTGGGGTCTCTTTTGGGTCCCCTTCAAGAAAAAACCCTCTAGCACATAGAATTGTGCTTTTCACATAGTAAGTGTGCAATAAGTGTCTGTTGACTGAGAAAATGAATGAAAGGGAGGAGGGAGGGAGAGGAGAGAAGGAAGGGAAGGTCTTCTTGGCTCAGGCTGGGGTTACTTTCTGGATTGTATTAAGCATGTGGCTATTAAAAGAACCCATTGGGGTTTCCTACAATGACAACTCCCAGGGGCCCTTCTCCTCATCTGGACAAATTTGACTTCCCCACGGCGGTGGCAAAGTGAACAAGGTCTTGAGGGGGGCCCAGTCCTCTCAGCCACAGCTGCCCATCTGGACAGGGAATCTGAAAGGTTCCCTTCCCAAACAAATGCCTTCCTGGAAGCTGGGCGGCCAGGCTGGTTGGCGGAGACTGATTTCCGTGCCCAAGAGGGGTCTGCTATTTCAAGGAGTCTGCTATTCCAGTGACTCCAGCTGGAAAGCCAGAGCTGCCATTTGTGGTGACTAACTGCTCCCTAGGTGTGCTAACTTGAGGCTTTGTATGTGTGTTGTTTTTTTGGGGGGACAGCGCACCTGGCTGCATGTGGGATCCTAGTTCCCCGACCAGGGATCGAATCCAGGCACCCTGCATTGGTAGCACAGAGTCTTAACCACTGGACCACCAGGGAAGTCCCTGTGGGGTTTCTTAAGGGGAGGCCATGTCTGGGTAGGTCGCAGCACATTTGGAGTTTGCACCGCCGTAACTCTGTTCATGGAATTTCTTATCACCTTGGATGATGTGCATGAAGATGCTAGCTGTTGCCTTTTACCCGCTGTTTGCTGTAGGCTGGGCACTGTGCTGAGCCCCTCCAGAGCATCTCGCGAAAAATAAACATTTATCAAACGCTTTCTACTGTCAGGTGCCGTGATAGGGGGTCTCACATTTAGTCAGTCAGCAACCTCCAGGGAAGGCACCATTTTTATCCCCATTTCACAATGAGGAGCCTGAGACTCAGAGAGGTGTAGTGACTGGTCCAAGCTCACACAGCAAGTGGCAGAACCTCAGTCTGAGTCCACGTGGGACCCTGGGACCATGTTTTACCACCACGCCTTCCTGCCTTCCCAGCAAAGCCTGCTGTGTCCTCCTGTTTTTAGAGGACACAGGTTCCAGAAAGCATGTCCTCCCCTCCTGAGGCATGCCACCTGTGAGGAGACAGGCTGCCTTGGCAAACTCCCCCAGGGAGAATGTGAGTAAGTGGGCTATTTTCCCTTGGGAGCTCAGCTGTCTGCTCCGGGGAAGGGGGGCTCGGCGGCTGGTGCCCTTGAATTTGATAGCTTCCTACTGAGCAGTGGCAGGTGCCCTCAGAGTCCATCTGTGGTGGTTCTCTGCTCTCTTGGGTGCCTCCTCCTTCCTTGATTGATGGTGAGTAGCTGTGTGACCTTGGGGAAGACGCTTCACCTCTCTGAGCCTCAAGTCTTTGTTGGATGAAAGCTCTGGATCAGACTCAGTGCCCTCTTGCATCTCTCGAAGCTGAGACCCCTCCAGAAGTTTGATTTTAACTCCTGCAAAAGCCAGACAAAACAAGCACATGTTGTATGCTTTTTAAAATATTTCTAGTCACCATGCAGTCTAAGTGTGCTTTAAAATGTCCTGAAAGAGCCTTCTATTTCAGATGATTGAATCTCTTTTTTCCTGCTGTCTGAGAATAAAAATCTGCTTTATTTTAAGAACTGGAGACTTCCCGGCTAGAAAAGACCTCAAAAATGTATCTAATCTGGTTTACCCGGGGACTGAAGTCAGCTCAAAAGAACATGTGTATGTGTCTCTATTTCTCAAAGGCTTCCCGGAGGAGAAAACTCTTATTGCACAGATTTACATACTCAACCAGGAAGAACTTCCTCTTCCCTGAACTGAATCCCTTATGTGTCACCGCCTCCAAGAAGCCTTCCCAGCCTGCCCTTTCTAATGTAGCCTGAGCTCTATTCGTCCTTCCAGATCCATTCTCTAGCTGCCCTGGTGTGAGGCCGATAGAGGAGTTTGCCCTCTACAAACTGCCTTTCCCGGGTCTTTGCCATCTGGTTCCCAGCAGGGTTCAGTCAATAAGAGGGTCACCAGCAGGAGATGAAGGAGAAAGATGTTGGGAATTTATTCTCCATGGCTTCCTCTCTCTTCCTTTCACAGCTGGGGTGGTGACAACTTTGTGCACTCGCTAATCTGTGAGCCCCTCAGTGTTCTCTGAGTATAAATTCCATCTATTTCCTTTTACGACCTTTACTGACACATAATGACCCATTCCACTTGTCTCTCTTCCTCATTCTGCTTCTAAATTCCTTCCTAGAACGTAACACCAGGTATAAACAACTTCTTAATTTATTGTCTATCTCCCTCCCCTGGAAATTCATCACCATGAGGATGAGGATGTCACCCACTCTATCCCAAATGACTAGAAAAAGTCTTGGCATGTGGTAGGTGTTCAGGGAGAAGGCAGTGGCACCCCACTCCAGTACTCTTGCCTGGAAAATCCCATAGACGGAGGAGCCTGGTAGGCTACAGTCCATGGGGTCGCTAAGAGTCGGACACGACTCAGCGACTTCACTTTCACTTTTCCCTTTCATGCACTGGAGAAGGAAATGGCAACCCACTCCAGTATTCTTGCCTGGAGAATCCCAGGGATGGCGGAGCCTGGTGGGCTGCCATCTATGGGGTCGCACAGAGTCGGACACAACTGAAGCGACTTGGCAGCAGCAGCAGGTGTTCAGAGAACCTTTGCTGAGTGAGTAAGTAAGCGCAAGTAGCATGGCTGCAGGCTCATCCCTGAATGGAAGGGGCCCTGAAGCCAGCCACATGCCTGATGCCCCCTTCTTGGCCTGAACCTGTGTTTTTGATGGAGAAGGAGGGAAGGTTAAAGAAAAGAGCCCGTCCAGGGGATCTCTCCCCTCCTGCAATTCACCAAGTGCCCTTTCGGGAAACCAGCCAGGCTGTAGTTGCCTTATCTGTAAATGAGGGGTTTGGATCAGCTCAGTGGCTCAGCTAGGGATCATTGTTCCCCCTCCTCCAAGGAACATTTGGTAATGTCTAGAGACATTTTTGACTGTCACAAGGAGAGAAGCATTACTCCTGGCATCTATCTAGTGGTTAGAGGCCAGGGATGCTATTTAACATCCTACAGGGCAGAAGACAGCCCATCATCCCCACCCAACAAAGAACTGCGTGCCTGTGCGCTAAGTCGCTTCAGTTGTGTCCAACTCTGTATGACCCTATGGACTGTAGTCCGCCAGGCTCCTCTGTCCATGGGATTCTTCAGGCAAGGATACTGGATTGGATTGCCATGCCCTTCTCCAGGGGATCTTCCCGACCCAGGGATCGAACCTGAGTCTCTACATCTACCTGCATTGCAGGTGGGTTCTTTACCACTAGCACCACCAGGGAAGCCCCAACAGAGAATTATCCTGACCCAAACATCAGAAACGCCAAGGCTGAGAAACCTCGGATGCAGAGATGTCCAAGCCTGTTGCAGATGACCCCCATCCTCCTTGCCTGGTAAATTCTCTTTCCTGCCTCTTCTAGGATCTCCGTACCGGAGACGTGGTCCAAGTTCAGTAACGACAATATCCGGCACTCGCAGAACATGCGGGCCAACTCCATCCGGCTGCGGGAGGAGGCACAGAACCTCTTCGATGTGTTGGCAGACCAGCTGTGGAGGCAGTTCACCAACACCAACCTGGCCTTCAACGCCCGCATCGCCGAGGAGACGGACGTGAAAAACAAGTTGCAGACGCAGTTGGCTAAGGTAAGCGAGATGCCTGGGAGGACCGAAGTCCACGCTGCCAGGACCTCACCACGTGCCCCCCCGTCCCCCAGCTTCTGGGTCTCAGTAGCTTCTGGTCGCTGCTGCAATGGTCCACCGTTTATGAGCCTGTTCACCCAAAAGAGGGCAGAGCCTGTGAGCTTCCTGGGGGGGGGACTCCAGCATCCTGTGGGTAAACCTGCCTTGCTCACTGGATGATGGAGCTTGGCCTGACTGTCATAACAGCACCCAAAAAGGTTGCTGATGGCCCCCAAGTCCCTTCACTCTATCTGAGGGCCACGTGGCTGAGCATGACCAGTGAGAATGGTTGTCAATGCCAGACCCCCAGGAAACGGGTCTGAGCCAATCAAGATCTTAAGAAATGTCACATCAACATCTTAAGAAATGTAACCACATCAACATCTTAAGAAATGTAACCTCTTGACCTTCAAAGGCTTCAAGGGCACCCCTGTGGAGGGATGGGGTGCTTTTTGAATTGGAGGAGCCACAAGGATAACCTAATCCTGCCACAATCCTCTGCTATTCCCTCACCGACATGCCCCTTTCCCTATTCCTGCATCTGAACCATCATGCTGTTTCCCAGCCCTGGGGGAAGCTCTGCTGCATGGAATCTATCCTCTCTGCTCAGTTTAGAGCACCTAGGGGGTACCAGATGCTGTGCTAGGGAGTGGAATGAGAAGAAGAGCCACACGAACAGTCCCCTGGCGCCCATCTTCAGGGGGCTTATGGTAGCTGCGGTGGGGAGCAGTGGTGGCTGCCAAATTTATACACAGTAAGGGCTTAGGGATGACAATCAGGTTGGAAGGGGGTGGCGGGGAGGCAGGGGACTAGCCTTGAACCTGAACTTGCAAACAGTACCCCTTTTTATTGTACATATGCTTGGTGAGGTTTAGTGGGCTGCAGGCAGGGTTTAATGGATATTATGGGGGCATTCTAAGCCAACCCACATAGGCCACCCTTTGGCGTGGGGTATGGAATGCTGTGCTTAGTCACTAAGTCATGTCCAACTCTTTTCGACCCCATGGACTGTAGCCTACCAGGCTGCTCTGTCCATGGAATTCTCCAGGCAAGATTACTGAAGTGGGCTGTCATGCCCTCCTCCAGGGGATCAAACCTAGGTCTCCTGCATTGCAAGTGGATTCTTTACTGTCTGAGCCACCAGGGAAAGCCCAAGAATTCTGGACTGGATAGTCTATCCCTTCTCCAGGGGGTCTTCCCAACCCAGGAATAGAACCAGGTTCTCCTGCCTTGGAGGCAGAGTCTTGACCAGCTGAGCTACCAGGAAAGCCCAGTGTTAGTCACTCAGTCATGTCCGACTCTTTGTGACCCCCTGGACTGCAGCCTGCCAGGCTCTCTATCCATGGGATTCTCCAGACAAGAATACTAGAGTGGGTAGCCATTCCCTTCTCCAGGGAATCTTCCCAACCCAGGGATCGAACCCAGGTCTCTGGCATTGGAGACAGATTCTTTACAGTTTGAGCCACCAGGGAAGCCCATAAAACAGAAGTTTCTCTGAAATAATTGCAAGGTAAGTGTTAATGAGAGAAGAAGCAAGGAGATTTGCCAGAGATCTCCTCGGGTCCTTACTTCAGGCAGATCAAGCAGGCAGTTGTCGCTGTTACATCAAGAGCAGACGGATAGGGAGTTAGGCAGCTGAAGGATAGGGTGGGGCAAGTGTTCCCAAGATGATGCGGAAGGGATGAGGTTAGAGGGACGGGAAGACACAGGAGGTCATGCGGATTCTTTCTTCCTTTCTTCCTTCTTCCTTCCTTGAAAAGTCAGTCTATTATTGTGATAAAATATACATAACAAAGCATTTGCCATTGTCTTAGTCCCTTTGCGCTGCTATAACAAAAATACCATAGCCTGGGTGACTTATAAACAACAGAAATGTATTGCTCAGCCTTCTGAGGACTGAGAAGTCCAGGATCGAGGCCCTGGAAGGCGTGGTGTCTGGTGGGAACTTGCTTCTTGGTTCATGGGTACTGTCCTTTCCCTGTGTCACGTGGCAGAGAGGTGTGGGAGCTCCCTGACCTCTTTCATAAGGGCCCTACTCCCATTCATGAGGCCACTGTTGACCTAATCACTTCCCACAGACCCCACCCCCACTTCCCAATACTGTCACAATGGGGGTTAGGTGTCAACATCTGAATCTGGGGGGACACAGACATTCGGTTTATAGCAACCATTATTAAGTGTATAGTTCCATCATGTTGGGCTTCCCTGGTAGCTCAGATGGTAAAGAATCTGCCTGCCATGAAGGAGACCTGGGTTCAGTCCCTTGGTCAGGAAGATCCCCTGGAGGAGGGCATGGCTACCCACTCCAGTCTTCTTGCCTGGAGAATCCGCATGGACGGAGGAGCCTGGTGGGCTACAGTCCATAGGGTTGCAGAGTCAGACATGGCTGAGTGACTAATGCTTTCTGTCATATTACGTATCTTTACGTGATGCAAACGTCACCACTATCCATCTCTAGAACATTTGTCATCTTCCCAAAGTATAAAGAACTCTGTGTTTAAACTCTGTGTCCATCAAACAATGACTCCCCATCCCTCTCCCTTTCCCCTGGCAACCACCAATTCCACTTTCTGTCTCTATGAATTGACTAGGTACTTCAGATAAATAGAATCATACGGTATTTGTCCTTTTGTGTCTGGCTTATTTCACTTAGCACAATATCTTTAAGGTTCATCCATGTTGTAGATTGCATCAGAATATCTTTCGTAAAGCTGAATGATACTGCATGGATGTATATACCATGTATCCATTCATCCCTCGATGGATGCTCGGATGGCTTCTACTTTTGGGCCGTTGTACAAGCGATTTCTTTAATTTGGCATTTCCTGTAGTGGATCAAATACAGTTCATCGTCACGTTTTGCCACATGAGTCTGAGGCCTGGAGGTGGCTTGGGATTAAGTTGGATCATGGCGGCTGGTTTCTCCTCTGTGAAACTGGGGGTAAGGATTCCTGTCTGATGACGACAGTGCAAGGATTAGTGAGTTGATCCTTATGGAGCTCTTAGAACTGCACTTGGTACACAGTAAACACTCAATAGAAGTGTTTATTAATCTATTTAATTAATAACATCAATACTATTATCGATAAAGAAAAAGGGAACTTTTGGGTGAGGGTAGGGAGCAAACATTTTCCCTTTCCACGTATCTCCAGGGAAGTTTTCAATGATTACTAACAGCCTCATCACTGCTGGTCAGTTTTTGCCACCAAGTAGATTTTTATTAATCATCATTATTTAATCACCAGTTGCTTTGCAAACAAGCTAGTACCCATTCTTGCCTGGAAGATCCCATGGACAGAAGAGCCTGGCTGGCTACAGCCCATGGGGTCACACAGAATCAAACACGACTGGGCAAAACTTTTTTTGTTGTTTTAATTTGAAATACACCAGACCCTAACGTGACACAACATTTGACTTGTCTTCTGGTTGGCGACCATCTCACATGGTGTGTTTCTAAGATAATATAGGAAAAAGTTGATGTAATAAAGATAAATATATTGCATACATTTATATTTAATAATAAACATAAATATATTTATTATTTCAACAGTTTGCTTTAGCTGGAGGATTTGAAATGTTCTCTGTAAAATTTTAGCTGTTAGTTGTTGAGCTTGGCTTGAATCCCCTTGTCAAGAGGCATTTCCAGAAAATTCTACCCCCATCCTTATCTGTGGAGCTTCCCTGGTGGCTCAGATGGTAAAGAACCCACTTGCAATGCAGGAGGGTTCAATCCCTGGGTCAGGAAGATCCCCTGGAGAAGGAAATTGCAACCCACTCCAGTGTTCTTGCCTGGAGAATCCCATGGACAGAGGAGCCTGGTGGGCTACAGACCATGGGGCTGCAAAGAGTCTCGGACACGACTGAGCAACTAAGCACACAACTACCAGGCGGGCATAGGAATTCACTTTGAAAGACCAGGTCCACACAGTTCCCTAAGCAGGTTTTGAATGTCCCAGTGGTTCAGGGCTGGGTAGACAGCCTTAGCTGTCTACCATGATCAGGAGGGTCTATCCCCAAGGCCACACCCCAAGCCCTGTAACTTATCCTGGGTCCTCACACTTTGGGGCCTTGGGGTGTCACCCAGTCATACTGACCACTGCTTAATGAACGGCGGGTGACCTCTGAGCTGAAGCAGTTGATGGTCACAGAGTGAGTTGCTGCCTTTGAGAACTAACTGATAGCTCTTGAGAACCAGGCTCCGGGGGGCGTGGCCAGGGAAGGGGCGTGGCCAGAGGAGGGGCTTGTCTCCATATTACCCAGTCCAAGGTGCCCTTTAGAGGGAGACTCAACGTTGAGGGAAAGATACAAGGACCTGGGGGGAGGGAGGCATGGGGGCAGAGGTGCTGCGGTAGCACAGCGCCTGTTCTGCAGTTGTGGGCGTGAGGTCCTGGCAGGGGAAATGACAGTGGGTGTTTACAAAGACGTTTACAAGTGCGTTTATAAGGACGCAGCATTAATATCATGCAATCACATAGTGAGAAAGTGTTTTCTTCTTCACCCCCCCCTTTTTTTTTTTTAACATTTTGGCTGTGCTGGATCTTCACTGCAGCATGTGGGCTCTCCATTGGGGTGCACAGGCTTCTCTAGTTGTGGCACGGGTTTTGTTGCTCTGCCTCAGCACGTGAGATCTTAGTTCCCAGACCAGGGATGGAACCCCTGTCCCCTCCATTGGAAGGCAGATTCCTAACCACTGGACCATCAGGGAAGTCCTCTTCAATCCTTGTGATGCTCTAAAGAGGAAAGTCTCGATTGGATGCTAGAATGCCTTCCTCAGCTCTTTAACTCCAACTGATCTCCCTTTGAAGCAGAGGGTATGAACCTCAGGCTGAGACCTTTGGGCAGGCAGCTGTACCCAGAGTTTAAATTACACGCTTTTACTCTCATCTTGTTCCTGCATTTTTATGGTTATTTCCATTACAGCAAACGATGCCGATTTTCCACTGATAATAGTGATATAACATTTTATTTTAAACAAATACATTTTTTTTTAATTTTTAAAAAGACAATTGATTTTAAAAGATTGTTATGTTACAAATGGTATGAGGGGATATGCCTATAGTGGTAAAGATGGTGGGTGAAAGCCTGACTCTTGTGTGCTAAGTCCCTTCAGTCGTGTCCAACTCTTTGCAACCTCATAGACTGTAGCCCACCAGGCTCCTCTGTCCATGGGATTCTCCAGGCAAGAATTCTGGAGTGGGCTGCCTTGCCCTCCTCCAGGGGATCTTCCCGACCCAAGGACTGAAACCATGTCTCTTATGTCTCCTGTGTTGGCAGGCAGGTTCTTTACCACTAGTGCTACCTGTGAAGCCCCCGACTCTTGGAGAACAGCAAAATAGACTTGTGTCTCAACTATTATTTTCTGTGCTGTAATCACCCATGTTACCTGGGGATTGCATCGAAATGCAGATCCTGACCGAGAAGGTCTGAGAAGCTGCATTGTGAACAACCTCCGGGGTCCCCAATGCTGCTGGTGAGAAGCAGGCGAGAGTGCAGGTTGTAGAGCAAGTTGATCTTGACAATTTTAAGCTGTCTGCTTCTCTTCTTTCACTCCTTCCTCCTCCCTCTCTCTTCCAGACTCAAAAATATTGAGGGAACCAAATCCTTCCAAGAGGCAAGGCGCAGTCATCCCGTTCTAATCAGATTTTCTCTAATTGCATTTTAGTTCCAAGCTTCCGAGACAAGCCCAGCCGTTCCTCCCTGGAGGGATCTGGCTGGCTCAGGCCGGCTCAGCCCACCACACAGATCTTCCTGGGTTTTTGCAGATGTATATGTCCCTCTGGGGCTTCTGCCGCCCCTCTGAGATGCACGCCCTTGAATCAAAATCTCATTTTCCGTCTTGATTACTAATGTGATGGGAGCGAATGACGTTAGGAGCTGGGAGTCAGGATGAGGCAGAAGCTTAGCCTTGACTGGTTGTCAGAGAGATGAATCGGATTTCTCTGCTTCTGCTCAACAGCCTCCCCCTCTACCTCCCTTCCCCTCACCCTCACTGCACCCCCCTCCCCCCACCCCCCCTGGCTGGAGGCTTTCCTGTAGCAAACAGGAGGAGCCAGCTTTCAAGCTGGGAACTTTCCTGTTCACTCTCCTCCACCTGGAGCCCCTTCCCCCATCTCAGTTGGTAGCTCTCACTTCCAGATGCTTCTGGAAACTTCCAGGGCTCAATCCTGAATCTCGGAGTCCACCTGGATGCCTCTCTTTCTCTCCCACCCTCCCCCATCCCCTCCATCAGTAAATCCTGTCGGTTCAAATTTCAGAAGCTCATCACCACCCGCCCCCCCCTCTGCTTCCGCTGTGACCTGAGCCTCCATCATCTCTTGCCTGGACCATCGTTGTGGCCTCCTAAGTGCTCTGCTTGCTTTTGATGTTGCCAACTGATGGGCTGGCAGCTTGTTGAGAGGGCATTCCATCCTTCAATAGGCCGACTAGATGTACGGAGATAAAAAGTTCAATTGCTTTAGATCCTTCAGGAAAACTTGAGAGTTTAACTGGAGAATACAGGTGACAGGCTGTCTCTGCCACCATCTTCACCTTGGCCGGGGCTCTCTGCCCTACTACTGTCATGGGAATTTCTCACCATGCCCTTGCAACCTCAGAGCCTCCCAAAATGCTTGGTGCCTGATGAAATCTAAGTAAATTTGGATGGAGTGCTTTTTCTTTTTTTTTTTTAAAGATTTTTTTTTTAATGTAGACCATTTTTAAAGTCTTCACTGAATGTGTTACAACATTGCTTCTGTTTTATGTTTTGATTTTTTGACCAGGAGGCATGTGGAATCTTAGCTCCCTGACTGTTTTATGTTTTGATTTTTTGACCATGAGGCAGGTGGAATCTTAGCTCCCTGACCAAGGATCGAACCCTCATCCCCTGCACAAGAAAGTGATCTTACCCACTGGACCACCAGGGAAGTCCCTAGAGGGGATTTTAAATCAGAGGATAAATACTTGTAGTCCAGGGGTTAAACTTGGCCCACATATTATTCGGACCCTCACGTTTTTCTTTAAACAGCTCTATTTTTACTTGACATGTAATTAACTGTGTATATTTCAAGTGCAGAATCTAAGAAGCTTTGACACACATATGTCATGAAGCTGCCACCTCAAGCAAAGTAGTGAACATACAAAATGATTTCCTTGTGTCCCTTGTCATCTCTCCCTCCTGACCCCCCACCCCCCATTCCCAACACAACCATTGATCTGCTTTCTGTCACTACAAATTAGTTTGCATTTTCCAGAATAATTACATAAAGGGCATCATACCCTATCCACTTTTTTTTTCATTAGGCTTTTTTCCATTCAGCATAGTTGAGATCCCTAGTTTGTTCCTTTTTATTCCTGAGTCTTATATGTCTTGAATGGATACAGTATTGTGTTGATAGGTACTACCCCTGATATGTATCATATCGATAAACCCTAATGTTCATCAACAGCTCTCTTCTCCTCTTGCCCTCAATCTTCCCCAGCATCAGGGTCTTTTCCACTGAGTCAGCTCTTTGTATCAGGTGGCCAAAGTACTGGAGCTGTAGCTTCAGCGTCAGTGTTTCCAATTCAGGGTTGATTTCCTTTAGGATTGATTGGTTTGATCTCCTTGCTGTCCAAGAGACTCTCAAGAGTCTTCTCCAGCACCCCACTTTCAAAGCATTAATTCTTTGGCGCTCAGCCTTTCTTATGGTCCAACTCTCACATCCATACTTGACTACTGGAAAAACCATAGCTTTGATTATACAGACCTTTTTTGGCAAAGTGACGTCTCTGCTTTTTAATACTCTGTCTAGGTTTGTCACAACTTTTTTTCCAAGTAGCGAGCGTCTATTAATTTCATGGCTGCAGTCACTGTCTGAAGTGATTTTGGAGCCCAAGAAAATAAAATCTGCAACTCTTTCCATTTTTTCCCATCTTTTTCCATATCTGCTCTGTACATCGGAGGAAATGCAAGAAAGCAGCTAGGCCTGGAAAGGACTGTAGAGAACACAGGGGCTCTGGGTTTTCACCTTGAAAGGTTTTTGGTTTCACTCTGCAGTTTCTTTGGGGTTTTGACTTCCAAGAGGTCATTAACACCAGCAGAACCTCTCCTCCCCCGGGAGGGCGGAGGGGCAGTAGGGTGTGCGCTGTCTACAGGGGTGAGGGCCTGTAGTCACCGTCTGAGCACCCCAGTGCCTGCCGCCAGCCCCTCTGTTTGTCCAGCGAGGCTTGGACCCCATGGCAGAGTGGGAAACGCTTTTGTGCTTCGCAAGCAGTCGGATCCCTTCCAGCACCAGAGCCGGCAGCCAAGCTCCTGACAGCTCATTTCCAAAACCGACCTAGCACAAGTGCTGGGGAGCTGGCCTGCCTGCCCCTGTGCCTCGGTGGATAGGCTGGTGAGGAGTGAACGGGCCAGGCCTTAAAGACCATCGTGTCTACTGAGAACGTTCTTGTTTCAAGTTCCCTCCATCAATCCTTCCAATAGTGTCAAACGATGAGGCCTGATGTGACCCTAGTCTGTCTTTGCCATCTCTCTTTTGTTTGGGAATCTCCCTTTCCAGGCAGACCTCGAGTCTCAGGCTGCACTAACCCTTTGAAATTAAGGTCTTTTCCCACCTTCTCTACCGTGATGGGACCCACTATCTATGGCAGGAGATACTCGTTTTCTACATATGTGAAAGTCGTTCAGTCGTGTCTGACTCTCTGCGACCCCATAGACTATAGAGTCCATGGAATTCTCCAGGCCAGAATACTGGAGTGGGTAGCCATTTCTTTCTCCATGGAATCTTCCCAACCCAGGGATCAAACCCAGGTCTCCCGCATTGCAGGCTGATTTTTTACCAGCTGAGCCATCAGGGAAGCCCAAGAATACTGGAATGGGTAGCCTATCCCTTCTCCAGAGAATCTTCCTGACCCAGAAATTGAACCAGGGTCTCCTGCATTGTAGGCGTATTTTTAACCAGCTGAGTTACCAAGGAATCCCTTTCTACATATGGCAATACTATAAGGATGCCATTTCAAATACATTTGTTCAAGGCTGAAAGGGGCATTGATTTGAAGAAATAGATTAAGTAATTAGGGGCTTTCCAGGTGGTGCAGTGGTAAAGAATTCGCCTGCCAATGCAAGAGACACAAGAGATGCAGGTTGGATCCCTGGGTTGGGAAGATCCCCTGGAGGAGGGAATGACAACCCATTCCATTATTCTTGCCTGGAGAATCCTCTGGACAGAGGAGCCTGGTGGGCTCCAGTCCATGGGGTGGCACAGAGTTGGACACTAGTGAGCCATTGAGCCCTTGTGGGTATGTAGATATGGCAAGGTAACCATCAGGAAAAGCCCCGTGTGCAGTAGGTCTTTGCCTGATGCTCGCCTTAGTACCAGCAGGAATCAATGGTTCCCTGGTGTCATGTGGGCTCAGGTCTCATCACTGTTTTTTTGTGGGGTGAGGGTGTGTGCCTGCAGACACCCAGCAGGAGGGGGTCCATCAGAGCTCAGATATAGGTGGTCCTGAGGGCTGTGCCAAATGGTGAGGTGATGGAGGGGGTGCAACGTCCACCAGTTATCTGTTCACGGTGACTCTGTGCCAAGTGAGAGAGATGCTGCTGGAATCAGGAAAACGGAGTCAAGGTCCAGAGCTGGGAAGGTAGCCAACAAATGCAGAAAGCTGGAGGGACCAGACAGGAGAGTGAGGAGAAAATGAGCAAGGTCAGCACGGCCAGGGCTGGAGCTGGGGACGATACTAATGAGGGTGTATTGAGCTCACTTTGTGAACCACTGATGCTCAGGGGAAGCTACGACTGCACTTTGCAGTTGGTATTGGCCAATCATATGCTTTGACTGGAAGCCATGGGCGGGGCAATCCCTGGGATTGGGGCACTGCTGAGACAAGAAGACAGTAAGATGCAGCCCAGAGGAGGCAGAAGGCTGCCTGAGTACCTCCTGGGTATGGGTGTGTCCCAGCAGTCTCCTAGTTTCTTCCAAGTTGTGACTTCTCCTTTTTTGGGTCCTCAGCTCCTTGCCTTCTTGAGATCTGCTGCCCAGCCTCACCTCCACTCCTGGCTTTCACATGGGCTTGCCTCCTCCTGGTCCAGACTCCCCTTCCATCTCCACATCCTTCTCCCACACATGAGCCCCCACGTGTGTCGTGAAGTGTTGTGAAGATGGTTGGGTTCACTTCTGGCTCCAGCACTTCCTAACTACGTGGCCAAGGTCAGGTTGCCCTACCTCTCTGTGTCTCAAATGGGAGCAATGAAATGAAGTCGCTCAGTTGTGTCCGACTCTTTGCGACCCCTTGGACTGTAGCCTACCAGGCTCCTCTGTCCATGGTATTCTCCAGGCAAGAATACTGGAGTGGGTTGCCATTTCCTTCTCCAGGGGATCTTCCCAACCCAGGGATCGAACCCGGGTCTCTCACATTGTAGGCAGACGCTTTATTGTCTGAGCCACCTGGTTGGCAAATGTTTGCTCTGGGAATAAGAGCATCCACACTAGTCACTTCATAAGTGCTCAGTGACTATTAACTGTAAAAATGGCAGAACAAACAAACAAACAAAACTGTAGACTGATTTGTAACCCGTGCTGATCAGGGAGGGACAAGTAAACTGAAAGGATATGGCCTCTGAGATCAAAAGACTGGGGTTGCATCTGGTAAAGTAACTAACTCTTCTGAGTCTCAGTTTCCTAATCTCTGAGAGAGGAATAATCCTGTGAGGATGAAAAGAAAAGATTGTTGTTCATTCGCTAAATTGTGTCCGACTCTTTGTGACCCCATGGACTGCAGCACGCCAGGCCTCCCTGTCCCTCACTGTTTCCCCGAGTTTGCCCCAGAAAAGATACAGCTGAGCAATTCTCAATACTTGCACATTGGAATCACCTGCATCTCTAGGGATTGTGACTTGATTGGCTGGGATGTAGCCTGGGCATCCAACCTTTTAAACTCCCCAGCCAAGGTTGAGAATGAAAGGATCAGCATTCAGGCCAGTGGTTCTCAAGGTGTGGTCCTGAACCAGCTGCATCAGTATCATCTGGGAACTTGTTAGGAGGAAGTACACATCCTTGGGTCCCATCCTGGACATTCTGACTCAGAAACTCTGGGGTCCAAATATCCAAGTTTTCATCAGTCCTCCCAAGTGTGCCTGCCAGGTGCAAATGTGCAATAAGTATTTGCTGATCCAATCCTCTCTCCCTGAGAAGTATTGGTTTAGCCAAAAAATTCATTCATATCTTACAGAAAACCTCGAACAAACTTTTTGGCTAACCCAGTATTCACTAAAAGCACATCTGGTGTGCTAGACTCTGAGTTAGGAGCATGGGGTCCAACAGGCCCGGCCTTCAGTGGGGCTTATGTTCTAGTTTGTTGTTGTTGTTTAGTCACTAAGTTGTGTCCGATTCTTTTGCTACCCCATAAATTGTAGCCTGCCGGGCTCCTCCATCCATGGAATTGCCCAGGCAAGAATACTGGTATAAGTTGTCATTTCCTTCTCCAGGGGAATCTTCCAGACCTAGGGATCGAACCCGTGTCTCCTGCATCTCCTGCATTGGCAAGTGGATTCTTTACCACCGCACCACCAGGGAAGCCCTATGTTCCAGGGGAACAGACCAATTTTTAAAAAAATAAGGAACTTTCATGGCGGTCCAGTGGCTAAGACTCTGGGTTCCCAGTGCAGGGGGCCTGGGTTCAGTTCGGGAACTAGATTCCACATGCCAAAACTAAGAATTTGAGTACTGCAACTGAGACTTAGTGAAGCCAAATAGATAAATATTTTTTAAAATAAGTAAAAACATCATTAATGAAAATTGTGATAAGCATTAAGAAGATGCTCAAGGGCCTGAGATACTGGATGCCCATGA
The DNA here is from genome assembly GCF_054371585.1 of Giraffa tippelskirchi. Classification (NCBI taxonomy): domain Eukaryota; kingdom Metazoa; phylum Chordata; class Mammalia; order Artiodactyla; family Giraffidae; genus Giraffa; species Giraffa tippelskirchi. The sequence goes on from NC_137287.1 coordinate 31,984,872, forward strand.
ATTTTCACAGAATCGTACAAGTGTCCTCTCTAGCAGGGAGCCCCCGCCCCTCCAGGACTTTCAGGACACCTGACACCGGATGACCTCTGAGCAGCTGGTATGTGTACTGGCCTGGCATTATCTGAAGGCAGCTGGCCGCCTCTGGACAGAAACAACTGTGAGTAGGGTTGACTCAACATCTCTCCTCAGAGTAGTCATTCTCACCTTGGCTGAATTTACTCCCTAGTGGCATTTGCCAACGTCTGGAGACATTTTGGTTGTTACAACTTGCCACGTGGAGGGGGAAGGGAGCAAGGTGCTACTAACAGACACAAATAGTGGGTAGAATCCAGGGATGCTGCTAAACATGTCGATGCATAAGACAGTCCACCCTCCCAACAAAGAAGTTGTGGCCCCAAACATCAAGTGGGCCGAGTTTGAGACTCGCTGCTCTGGCTCTTTCTTGACTTGCATATCTGGCCAAGTCCCTCTGGAGCCCTCCTCCACTAGCTCTTGCCCCTGGGCTCAGCTGCCATTGAAAATCTTCCACCATTTGACCAGAAAAAGTATTCCAAGCTGCTTTTTGCCTTCCGAAGCTGGGGAAACTGCACTGAGTCAGGCATCTCCTTGGAAACCCCTTGGCTGCACGCAATTTGGAAAACAATAAATTTGCAAGGTTGCACAAAGCATGCAGAAGCCCAAAGCTGGCTGGAACTGCTAAATCCGCCTTTTTCCCCTTCACATCAAAAATAATTTCCCAGCCCTGGAGGCTTTGTCTGCTGTCACAAGATGCAGGCAGATATTTTGAAATGACCAACACCACTGCCAAAAGCATCCCCCCTTTCAAAGCCCTTGGGTGGATTTCTGTTCCAGCCAGGAACATCAGAGCACTTTTCCACTGAGCTGAGGTTGGTTTTGTCCTAGGCATGCCTGCCAAGGACGTACCTTGCCATTTGGGGCCAGAGACCATTTCCAGCAAGGACTTCATCATTTCCCCAAGCCTTGGACTGGGGCTTGCCATCAGCTAGTCCCTCACAAGGTCTGAATGTGGATGATCATCATCTAGTTTGTCATCCTGTTGCAAGTAGAAGGTGAAAGAAAAAATTCACCATCACAAGAGGCATATTAATCTCACTCCATGCAGCTAGAGTTCTAAGCGCTTTTCTAACCTTAACTCATTTTACCTCTTACAACCCCGTGTGTGTGTGTGTGTTTGTGTGTGTGTGTTTGTGTGTGTGTGTTTGTGTGTATGTGCATGCTCAGTTATGTCTGGGTCTTTGCAACCCCATGGACTAGAGCCCGCCAGGCTCCCCTGTCCATGAAATTTCCCAGATAAGAATACTGGAGTGGGTTGCCAACAACCCTGTGAAGAAGGGATTGCTTTTAGCTCCATTTCACAGATGAGGAAACTGAGGACATTTGTTTTCTTAAAGCCCTTACCCACTGCAGCTAGTAAACAGCAGAGTCAGGATTTGAATCTAGGTGTTCTGCTCCAGAGTTTATTCTTTAAGTCAATGTGAGCATCTTCCCTGCGCCCATCAACACAGCCTAACAACAACAACAATAATAATATCTAGATCAGTGCCCTCCAACGGGACAATTTTATACCAGGGAACATCTGACAATGTTTGGAGACATTTTCGGTTGTTACAACTTGGGAGGAGCTGCTATTGGCACCCAGTGGGTAAAGACCAGGGATGCAGTTAAACACCCTACAGTGCACAGCACCACAGAATAACAGAATAACCCTGCCCTAAATATCAATAGCGCCAAGACCGAGAAGACTTGGTCTCCTGGTATTAAGATTTGACTTTTAAAAAAAAGAGGGGAATTCCCTGGTGGTCCAGTGGCTAAGACTCTGCACTCCCAATGCAGGGGGCCTGATTTGATCCCTGGTGAGGAAACTAGATCCCACATGCTGCGTGCCACAAATAAGACCCGGCGTGGCCAAATAAATAAATATTTTTTTAAAAGAAAGGATAACAGGTAGAAGATAGGTAGACATGGATGGATGGGTGGATACGTAGGTGGATATATGGATGGATGGATGGATGGATAGGTACAAAGGTGGATATATGGATGGATGGATGGGTACATAGGTGGATAAATGAATGGATGGGTGGATGGATAGAAAGTGCTGAGGTCTACAGGGTGCTTGTTAGGTGGCAGCCATTGTGCTTAGCATGGGGTACCTAAATTAATCCTCGTAGTCACCCCCTGAGGTAGATATTATTATTATCTCCATTATACAGATGGGGAAACTGAGGCCCAGAGAGGTTTGGCCATTTGCCAAGCCCATGTGCTCAGTGGTGTGGTGCTGGCCTTTGAACAGCAGGCTTCTGATTTTAGGGGCTGGCGCTTCCTCCCTCGGCACGCTCCCACCATTGCGGCGCGCCACATTTTGCCCTCCGTATCCTCTTGTGACCTTGTTCCCTCTGCGTCTCTCCATCTCGACTCGGTGTGGGTCCTCCTGCCTCTCAGTTCCTCACTGGCCATCTTCTTCCCAGCTTTGTGCCCTCTGCCCACCCTCCCAACGGCAGCCGGAGAGATTTGCCTCAAACAACAAACCCAACAATGTCCTTCTGCTTTAAAACTTTACTGTGCGTGCAATCACCTCAGCATTTTGTTAAAATGTGCGGCACCTTGAGAGGTCTGGGGTGGGGCCTGAGACTCTGCATTTATGACAAGTGCTCAGAGTCCAGCCATGCTGGTCCACAGACCACCCCTTGAGTAGCAAAGCTGTTGGAGAAATTACTCTCTGGACATGGGACACCTCGAAGGATCAGCAGCCTTGTGTGTGATGGGAGGCTTAAAGGGATCAGGACTTCCTCTGTGATGAGCTACAGCCTGTGTGCACATTCAGTCGTGTCCTACTCTTTGAGACCCCATTAGTCTGTAGCCTGCCAGGCTCCTTGTTCATGGGATTCTCCAGGCAAGAATACTGGAGTGGGTTGCCATTTCCTTCTCCAGGGGATCTTCCCGACCCAAGGATCGATCCTGCATCTCCTGCATTGGCAGGTGGATTCTTTACCCACTGAGCCACACCTGGGAAGCCCATCAAACTACCAGCCCCAGGGCCAAATCTGCCCCTCCCCCGACTGTTTTTGTAAATAAAGTTTTATTGGAACACAGATTCCCCCATACATTTCCATATTGTCCAGGGCTAACTATGCACTCCCTTGGCAGAGTTGAGCTCAGAAACTCAGAAACTATATGTGACAGAAACTATACGTCTCCTAAAACTGAACATATCTACCACCCAGAGCTTTAGAGAAAAATGTGTCCACTGTCTATAGCATCTCCAAGGTGCTCCAGAAGGCTATGTACTGGGACTTCCAGCCATCTGAGGGGGGTTGACTCGAATACTTAAAAACAAAATCACAGACGCACACTCACACATACACACACGTGCACACACACAGCCACACCTGCAGCTATTAACAACAGCTCTCAGACTGAATCTCAGAGGACGTTGGCTCCAGGCATGGGGAGGTGATGGGTGATGGATTAGAGCTTGAACATGGTCCAGGAGCACTTACAGTGCCCTAACCAGTGAGGGAGACAGGTCTTGAGTCCCCATTTGCTGGGTAAGGAAACTGGGGCCCCCACAGCCCACAGCTCTGAGTGAGGTGTGAGTTCCACAGCTGGTTTGTGTTAGGGCTTGGATGGGACCCCAGTCTCCTGACTTCCTGCCCAGGACTCTTACCTCCAAGACACCCTGCAAGGAGGCCCCTGTGGCTGGGAATCTGCCTGGAGCTGGGGCGGGGAGGAGATGGGGGTGTTGGGAAGGTAGAGGGGTGTTGTTAACAAAAAGCTCTTTGGTTCCTCAGGCGGGGCTGGGGGTTTGGGGCTTGGGGGATTGACCCACCTTCTATCTTGAGCCAACCCTCCCTGAGCCGCATTCTAGAAGCTGAGAAAGAGGACACTCCTCCTCCATTGCACAGGCAACCCCTGCCTTGACCCCTTACACCCTAATAAGTGGGTTGATGGAAGTTGAGCCCTGGACTGGAGATCTGAGGGAACTGAAGTTGCCTGCAGAGACAAATTCTGTCAAATGACTCTGAGTTTCCTATTGTCTGACATTAAACAACAACAATAATGATCCCAAAGGAAAAATCTTTTAAGGGACTGAACATTGCAGGATGGGAGCTGGGCGTAGGGTTGAGAGGAAGGACAGCCTCATGGCACATGCCTGCACTGGACTAAGCATTTTATATACAGTGTCTCATTTAATCTGCACGGTAACCTGGTGGGTGATTTGTTATTATTATTATTATGCTAACTTTATAGCATGATAATAAACGCATGGGTTTCCCAGGTGACTCCATGGTAAAGAATCTGCCTGCCAAGTAGAAGATGTGGGTTCTGTCCCTGGGTTGGGAAGATCCCCTGGAGAAGGAAATGACAACCCACTACAGTGTTCTGGGCTTCCCTGGTGGCTCTGTTGGTAAAGAATCTGCCTGTAATGTGGGAGACCTGAGTTCAATCCCTGGGTTGGGAAGATCCCCTGGAGAAGGGGACTGACTACCCACTCCAGCTTTCTGGCCTGGAGAATTCCATGGACTACATAGTCCATGGGGTTGCAAAGAGTCGGACACGACTGAGCGACTTTCACTTTTGCTTCACATATTCTTGCCTGGGAAATCCCACGGACAGAGGAGGCTGGCGGGCTATAGTCCATAGGGTCACAAAGGGTTGGACACAACTTAGCAACTAAACAACAACAACAACAAAAGAACAAGTGCCCTGTACAATGTCTGGCCCCATAGATGGGGCTACTGAGTGAAGAGGCTCAGTGGATATTAAATACACGAATATATATGGCACAGAGAGGGTAAGCGACCCATTGAAGGGCACACAGTGGGGAAGAGCTGGAGCTGGTATTTGAACCTAGATCTGTGTGACTGCAGAGGGACTCAGTGAGCTGAAGGGATCTGCCTTCCTTGCCCCCTACGCCTGGTACACAGGAGGCTTAGAAACTACCCCTTTCTCAGTCTAGGGCCTGGGGACCCTCCTTCCCAACTGAGTTCCAGCTTTGGGCCAAGGCTGCGGAGACTCCTCCCACGGGGTGAGCCCCTGGGCCAATCCCACAGCAGGCGGTCCTTCGCCCTGCCCAGGAGGCTTCCCCAGCTCAGGGACTGGGGAGAAAGGCAGACAGGGAAGGAGGGTGAGAGCTCTCTAGCTGGCCCTGGGAAGATGGAAGGAGGGGCACGATGGCTTTTTCCAGGGCGTGTTTGTGGGAGGAACATGTGCACACACAGGCACGGGCTTGCTTCGGGAAGAGCAGGACCTGGTACCAATGCTTTTCAAGTTACCACAAAGGAGTGTCGCTAGCTTTGTGTGCCAGCAGTGAAGGGCTTTATACACTTGCTAAGGTTTCCAAGAGCTCCTTCTCCCAGGCCTGGCATAATGGCCTCACCTCCACTGTATGGAGTAGCTGTGATCCCCATTTTACTAGAAAGGCTCAGAGAGCCTAGGACACTTGCCTAAGGTCACCCAGCGTGGATGTGCCAGGGCTGGGATTTGGAGAGATTCAGGTTGTCTGGTGCCAGTGTCTCTGCTTTCTTCTTAAGCAAACACCTCATGGTGTACATTGGTCCATCTAGAGGGGAAGTGTTCATTTAGCATCTCCTAATTAGTCAGTTAGATTTTTTGGGCTCAAGAATCACTGCTGATGGTGACTGCAGCCATGAAATTAAAAGACGCTTACTCCTTGGAAGGAAGGTTATGGCCAACCTAGATAGCATATTTAAAAGCAGAGGCATTGCTTTGCCAACAAAAGTCCGTCTAGTCAAGGCTATGGTTTTTCCAGTGGTCATGTATGGATGTGAGAGGTGGACTGTGAAGAAAGCTGAGCACCGAAGAATTGATGCTTTTGAACTGTGGTGTTGGAGAAGACTCTTGAGAGTCCCTTGGACTGCAAGGAGATCCAATCAATCCATCCTAAAAGAGATCAATCCTGGGTGTTCATTGGAAGGTCTGATGTTGAAGCTGAAACTCCAATACTTTGGCCACCTCATGCGAAGGATTGACTCATTGGAAAAGACCCTAATGCTGGGTAGGATTGGGGGCAGGAGGAGAAGGGGACGAAAGAGGATGATATGGTTGGATGGCATCACCGACTCGATGGACATGGGTTTGGGTGGACTCCGGGAGTTGGTGATGGACAGGGAGGCCTGGCGTGCTGCAATTCATGGGGTCGCAAAGAGTCGGACACGACTGAGCGACTGAACTGAACTGAATTAGTCAGTGGGCTTCCCAGGTGGTGCAGTGGTAAAGAATCTGCCTACCAGTGCAGAAGACTCGGGTTCTATCCCTGAGTCAGGATACTCAGGTTCTATCCCTGAGATCCCCTGGAGTAGGAAATGGCAACCCACTCCAGTATTCTTACTTGGAAAATTCCACGGGCAGAGGAGCCTGGCAGGCTGCAGTCCATGGAGTCTCAAATAGTTAGATACTACTGAATGACTGAGCAATTGGTCAATATATACAGCTTTTAGCAAAATGCCTGGCACACTGTCAGCACTATTTTAAGTGTTAGATGATATTATTACTATGTCCCAGGCACTGATTGGTTTAGGCAGTGGGGATTCAGCAGAGAGCAAAACAAAAATCCCTCCCCACGTGGAGCTTACTCCCTGGTAGAAGATGATGGACAACATTAATGAGTTGCTGTTGTTGTTCAGTCACTCAGTCGTGTCTGACTCTTTGAGACCCCATGGACTGCAGCATGCCAGGCTTCCCTGTCCTTCACTATCTCCCAGAGTTCGCTCAAACTCATGTCCATTGAATCGGTGATACCATCCAACCATCTCATCCTCTGTCACTTCCTTTTCCTCCCACCTTCAATCTCTCCCAGCATCAGGGTCTTTTCCAGTGAGTCGGCTCTTTGCATCAGGTGGCCAAAGTAATGGAGCTTCAGCTTCAGCATCAGTCCTTCCAATAAACATTCAGGGTTGATTTTCTTTAGGATGGACTGGTTTGATTGCCTTGTCATCCAAGGGACTCTCAAGGGTCTTCTCCAACACCAGTTCTAAAGCATCAATTCTTTGGCTCTCAGCCTTCTTTATGGTCCAACTCTCACATCTGTACATGACCACTGGGAAAACCATAGCTTTGTCGGCAAAGTGTTGTCTCTGCTTTTTAATATGCTATCTAGGTTTGTCATAGCTTTTCTTCCAAGGAGCAAGCGTCTTTTAATTTCATGGCTGCAGTCACCATCCACAGTGATTTTGGAGCCTAAGAAAATAAGTCTGTCACTGTTTCCATTGTTTCCCCATCTATTTGCCATGAAGTGATGGGACAGAACGCCATGCTCTTTGTTGTTTGAATGTTGACTTTTAAGCCAGCTCTTTCACTCTCCTCTTTCACCTTCATCAAGAGGCTCTTTAATGAATAAAGCACAGTATGTCAGAAGGTATAAGGACTATAGAGAAAAGAAAGCAGAATTTGAACAATCGGGAGTGCTGGCCGGTTTGGGGGTTGTAAGTTTAAAGGAAATGATCAGAGAAAGGCCTTCTGGGCATTTTAGCCATAACCAAAAGGGCATGAGAGAATGAGCCATGTGGAGATCTGGGGAAGGAGCGTCCCTGGGGAACAGTCCGTGCAAAAGCCCTGTGGTGGGAGCATGCTGGGTTAGATGTGGATTGTGAGATACACCAGCTCCATGGACAGGTAGGTGGGTGAGTGGGTGAGTGAATGTCTCAAACACCTCTATCTTCTTCCCTCTGCAGAGGGTGGTGAAGGTGTTTGAGACACTCATTCCGTGTGTGTGTGTGTGTGTGTGTGTGTGTGTGTGTGTGTGCACGCGCATATAACAGGCGCCTGGGGTCTGAGAGATTCTGAGCTGCAGAGCATGTACAGACTTGCCCAGGTCTTCTCACCTGGCAAGGGTGCCTGTGCTCAGAGCTTCCTGCCTGCCTGGACCAGGGTCTGGATAGCCTAGGCGACCATAGTGCAGGACAAGGGTACAGATCTGGACTGGGGGTTGGAGCACCATGATTTCCAATTGCTGACGTCAGATTTCCCCCAGAAACTTGAAAACCCGGTGATGAGGCAGCCACTTTTTCCCCCAGGCCCCTTGCTGGAAACCCAAGCCCATGGCACACAGATCACCCACATGCACATCTCCAAAAATATCTTCAAGGGATGAAATTACTCCCGTGACTCCACTTGGGGTTTTCCTGCCAAGATGGACAGTTTTGAGTTGCACCTCCAAGTCCCTAACCAGAATCCTCAATCCATCTCCTTCTGCTTGGGACTCTTAAGCGTTTGCACATCTCTATCATCTGCATCAGTGTTTCCTGACTCTGGCTGCACCTTTAGGGAGTTCCTAAAACCTTTCGACACCCACTGCATCCCGGGCCAATGAAATCTGAACCTCTGGTGGAGGGGGGCAGGGAGCTGCAGTTTTAAAAACTGTCCAGATAATTCTAATGGGCAAACAAATGCAAGAATTAACACCAATTTCAATTAGATAGCATTTTGTCTTTAATAGCATTTCTCCCTTAGAAAAGTTATTTTAAAAGGAAACCTTAGATCTGATAGGATTGTGGGGATTTTTTTCTCCTCTTTTGATCCTGGTGAAGAAAGATAAGTTTATCAAATGTCTTGGCTCCTGGCACATATATTTGTACAAAGCCCCTCATTTCCCTGTTTACCCCCTTTATCCCTAAACTTCAGGGTAACTCCTGTTCTCTCATAGACGACCTTGCCCTCAGGGACTATTTGAATGAATGAATGAATATGACCTCTTTAAAGAATGTTGACCTACTGATTTAAATGTTGTTCAGTCACTCAGTCGTGTTTGACTCTTTGCAGCCCCATGGACTGCAGCACACCAGGCTCCTCCGTCTTTCACTATCTCCCAAAGTTTGCTCAAATTCATGTCCATTGAGTCGGTGATGCAATCTAACCACTCCTCCTCTGCCACCCATTTAAATGTGTTCTTAAAAACGTGGATTGCCGTTGCATGTGCATGGAGCTTTACTTTTCTCAAAAGGGATTGTATCAGATAGCTCATTCTGTTTCCCAGTTTTCTTACCTTGGAACGTTCCTATGTGTGTGAGGTTAATCCCTTCCATCTCTGGCTGCCAAAATCCTCCACCTGCTCATTTACCGTTTTTTTACATTTCTGTCAATGTGGTCACAGGCAGTCAGGTGCTGCTGGCTCATTGAACCTCCTTGACACGTATGTTCTAGAGTGGTCTTGGGCTCTTTCAGTGTATATAGTATAGACCAGGAATGGACATGCTGAGATATGTGGATTACCCTCTCAGACTCCAAGCTCTTCTCCTTGGGGGACATCATGGAATTTGGGGTCTAGGGACCAGGCTGTCCTGGAGCTCAGAGCTCAGTCTTGGCACCTTAGCTTCCTGCTGAGCCTGAAGGCCAAAGCCATTCTGTCTCCAGCCTCTGCCTCTGGTCAGCCTACGTGGTCTATGCCTCCTGCCTTTTAGGGGTCACATTCCTCAAACTTCTGGAAGCTGAGTCACTGCCCCTAGGGCTTTTGGAGGTGCACAGGTTGGCAGGACTATGGTAGGTGCCAGGAGCTGCCCCCAAGACAGAGTGTGTGTGTGTGTGTGTGTGTGTGTGTATCTTTTTTCTCCCTTCCAATGAAGAGGACCCTGGCTGTGAGTGACGGAGGCTGGACAGGAGGTTTGGAGGAACATTTCTCGGCACAGTTTAGACCCGCCTGGGCAGATTTGCCTTGTGTGTGAGTCATCAGTGGGTTCTAGAACAGCCAATTCTGGAAAACCCCTTCTGTTCTGGAAAATCCACAGGCAGGCCTGTTCAAGAAATGCTGGGGGGTGGGGTGGGATGGGAAGGGGTGGTGGCATGGAGAAAAAGCAAGAGTCGGCTCCAGCTGCCCCACCACACCGCCAAAAGCCAGCCCCAAGGAGGAGACGGGGGGCAAGGGGCTTCATAGTGCCCCTCAGCACCCTCCTTCACTGTCACTCTTCCTGATTTAACCTGTCCCACCCCCACTCCCCCGCCCCGCCACCTGGGCTGTTACTCACTTTACATGTTTCATTCAAGTCGTAAAATGTAATTATATTATTCTATGGACGGAAAACCAACAGCATTTGCCAGGAGTAGAGAGTAGCTGGTTTTCCCAGGTGGCATGAGTGGTGAAGAACCTGCCTGCCAATGCAGGAGACATAAGAGATGTGGGTTTTGATCCCTGGGCCGAGAAGATCCCCTGGAAGAGGGCATGGCAACCCACTCCAGTATTCTTGTCTGGAGAATGCCATAGACAGGGCCTAGCGGGCTACAGCCCATAAGGTCCCAAAGAGTCCAACACGACTGAAGCGACTTAACACACGTGCACGCGGTAGAAAGATACATATAACGAAAGCAGAGCAAGCTTGTTAACATGTAACTGGAGCCTGTTGCCTGCACAAGTCTCTGGATCCCCCAGCTGCTCTTTGCCAATCAAGGGAGATGAACAAGTGTTGGGAGGCTGTGCCAGGACAGGCTGATCCCATGCTCCTGGAAGTGGTCCTCAGGTTTCAAAAATAATTAGTAAGCTTTAGTTCCCTGGGAGCTGCTGTCTTCCTGCCCCACTGCTGTGCTCACAAGACAGTTCCCAGAAAACCGAAATGTATTGGATGCCTCCTAGTGATGGCATCTCCCACCAATATCCTGCACACTAAAGGCATTCAAATTTGTGTTGTCAACAGGAAGAAAGGACCTTGAACTTCTGTGATGGTAAAGATGGTCACTTCCCAGGTGGTGGTACTAGTGGTAAAGAACCCAGCTGCCAATGCAGGAAACGGAAGAGACACAGGTTCGATCCCTGGATCAGGAAGATCCCCTGGAGGAGGGCACGACAGCCCACTCCAGTATTCTTGCCTGGAGAATCCCATGGACAGAGGAGCCTCGCGGGCTATGGTCCTTAGGGTTGCAAAGAGTCGGACACGACTGAAGCCACTTAGCGCAGCACAAAGATGGTGGCAGTTGTAGTAAGGGCTTGTGGGTGCTGAATGTTCAAGTGTGCTTAGTCACTGCAGTTGTGTCCGACTCTTTGCCAACCCCACGGACTGTAGCCCACCAGGCTCCTCTGTCCATGGGATTCTCCAGGCAAGAATACTGGAGGGGGTTGCCATGCCCTCCTTCAGGGGATTTTCCTGACCCAGGAATTGAATCCACGTCTCCTGCATTGGTAGGCAGTTTCCTTACCACTAGCACCATCTGGGAAGCCCAGGTGCTTAATAAATCTTGCCTAAAGAAGTGGGCAAATAATCCACTAGAACAGGGGTCCCCAACCTCTGGGATCTAATGCTTGATGATCTGAGGTGGAACTGATGTAATAATAATAGAAATTAAGTGCACAATAAATGTAATGCTCTTGAATCATCCTGAAACCATACCCTCCCTGCCTCATTGATCCATGGAAAGCCTGTCTTCCATGAAACTTGTCTCTGGTGCCAAAAAGGTTGGGGACCACTGTACTAGAATGTAACTCCTTGAAGATGGTGTTTTCTACCTGTTCTGTGCACTGCTGTGTCCACTACCTACAATAGTGCTTAACACCCCATAGGTCCTCATCACAGTTAAGTCAATGAGTGAATCAATGAATCCATAAATTAGTGAGTGAATGAAGAAATGATTGAGCATGTGAATGAATGTCAGCCCTTTCACTAGAGTCAAGAGATAGGCCTTTTCATCATCAAAAAATATCTACAGAAAATAAATGCTGGAGATGGTGTGGATAAAAGAAAATCCTCCTACACTGTTGGTGGGAATGTAAATTGGTATAGCCGCTGTGGACAAACAGTATGGAGGTTTTTCAAAAAGCTAAAAATAGAGTTACCATATGATCCAACAATCCCATTCCTGGAGAAAACTCTAATTCAAAAGGATACGTGCACTCCAATGTTCATCGTGGCACTATTCACAATAGACGAGACATGGAAATGACCTAAAGGTCCATGGATAGATGAATGGATAAAGAACATGTGGTATATAATGGACTGCTACTCAGCCATAAAAAACAATGAAATAAGGCCATTTGCAGCAACATGGGTAGACCTAGAGATTATCACACTAAGTGAATTAAATCAGAAAGAGAAAGACAAATACCATATGATGTCCCTTATACGTGGAATCTAAACTATGACACAAATCAACTTATTTACAAAACTGACTCAGAGACACAGAAAACAAACTTATGGTTACCAAAGGGGAAAGGAGGTGGGGGGGATAAATGAGGAGTTTGAGATGAGCAGATACATGTTTCCCTGGTGGCTCAGACAGTAAAAAATCTGCCTGCAATGCAGGAGACCCAGGTTTGATCTCTGGGTTGGGAAGATCCCCTGGAGGAGGGGGTGGCAACCCACTCCAGTATTCTTGCCTGGAGAATTCCATGGACAGAGGAGCCTGGTAGGCTACAGTCCATGGGGTCGCAAAGAGTTGGACACCACTGAGCGACTAACACTTTGTGAGTTGAGGGTCCACGCACTTCTATACATAAAATAAACAACAAGGATCTCCTGTATGGCACAGGGAACTGTGTTCAATATCTTGTAATGAAGCATAATGGGGCTTCCCAGGTGGCTCATTGGTAAAGAACCTGCCTGCCAAAAACTGCCTGCTTGGCAGGTGGATTCTTTACCACTGATCCACCGGGTTGGAAGGCCCAGTTTTCTTCTACAGTGTGTTGGGCGTGCTCTCTGAGCTTTGCATACCTGCATATCCAAAGGGCAAGTTTCTGAGAAAAATTCCCTGGGCTTCTAAGGAGCTGTTCTCCCCACTCAGTGGAGTGTTTACCTTCCCACGTGCTGGGCACGGAACATTCTTATGGGATAGCATTTAACCAGCCTCTGGTTGGCGTTGCTCTGGTCTGGGTGGCCCACTGAGGACCAGGTGAGGGGCCAGTCTCCCTCCTTGGTGGGATTTGAAAGAGGCAGTGCAGCACCCCCTCCCACCCCACCCTCAGATAACTCTGCCTCTGTCTCAGCCCCAGTAGGAAAAGGGCATCCTTTTGTTCTCTTGAAACAGAGACGTGTTCTCTTTGTAGGCCTTTTTTTTCTTAAGGTAGGGCTTCCCAGGTGGCTCAATGGTAAAGAACCTACCTACCATTGCAGGAAACACAGGAAACTCAGATTTGATCCCTGGGTCGGGAAAATCCCCTGGAGGAGGGCATGGCAACCCACCCCAGTATTCTTGCCTGGAGAATCCCATGGACAGAAGAGCCTGGCAGGCTACTGCCCATAGGGTGACAAAGAATTGGACACGACTGAGTGACTAAGCATACATGCAAATTCATTATTGACCAGGGCATGCTGGGTGATTTTTCTAGAAACTAATGCCTGTGGCCAGTGATTTTTATTTTGGCTGGCCAAAATTCAGTTCAGTTCAGTTCAGTCGCTCAGTCGTGTCCGACTCTTTGCGACCCCATGAATTGCAGCATGCCAGGCCTCTCTGTCCATCACCAACTCCTGGAGTCTACCCAAACCCATGTCCATCGAGTCGGTGATGCCATCCAACCATCTCATCCTCTGTCGTTCTCTTCTCCTCCTGCCCACAATCCTTCCCAGCATTAGGGTCTTTTCCAATGAGTCAACTCTTCGCATGAGGTGGCCAAAGTATTGGAGTTTCAGCTTCAACATCAGTCCTTCCAATGAACACCCAGGACTGTTCTCCTTTAGGATGGACTGGTTGGATCTTCTTGCAGTCCAAGGGACTCTCAAGAGTCTTCTCCAACACCACAGTTCAAAAGCATCAATTCTTCGGCGCTCAGCTTTCTTCACCGTCCAACTCTCACATCCATACATGACCACTGGAAAAACCATAGCCTTGACTAGACGGACCTTTGTTGGCAAAGTAATGGCCAAAATTAATTCCTGTTATTTCACGAACATTTTGTGGGTTATTATATTCAGTAGTTTCACCTGTGTGCGTGTGCTAAGTCGCGTCAGTCATGTCTGACTCTTTACGACCCTATGGAATGTAGCCTACCAGGCTCCTCCATCCATGGGATTTCCCAGGCAAGAATACTGGAGTGGGCTGTCATGACCTCCTCCAGGGCATCTTATCAACCCAAGGATTGAATCTGCGTCTTTTGTGTCTCCTGCATTGGCAGGTGGATTCTTTATCACTGCGCCACCTGAGAAGCCACACCTGTAAAGTCTTCTCCAGTACCATGAGTTTCATTTTTACTTTCCATTTCAGAATCCATCACTAAGATTTTTTGTCTTTTTCTTTGTCTAATATTCATATCATCTGAATCAGAATTATAATCTGAAGAAATGTCATCTTCTAAGATACTGGTATATGTGTCGCTCAGACAATCAGAAAAAGTATCTGCATAAAATTCAATGAAAAATACTTCTTTACTCAAAATTTTGCAATGCATCACTTTTGAAAATTTTTGGTAATAAACTTGCATTTTAATATACATAAGGTTGAAACAAAAACCCCTAAGGGAGCAAAATGTGAATGATAATAATAGTCAGAAGTTGGATAATGAATCTTTGATCAACTTTAAGTTCTAACAACTTCACACAGTGATGTTAATTGTATCACTGTCTAAAAACGTATTGATACATCTCCAGTCAATAATGTTTGGGTGACAAAAGATATATTAATATGTCTCCAGTCAATAACGTGTTAAGGTAATAGGGAAGCCAGGACTTTACTTCTTTGGGGAAAAAAAAAATTCTTTTAAGCAACTTCTTGTTGCCCATAGAATATGGGCCCAACCCAGCTAAAATAGTCATGTTATGATTTGTGAATATTTCATCAGTTCAATTCAGTTCAGTCACTCAGTCATGTACAACTCTTTGCGACCCCATGGGTTGCAGCACGCCAGGCTTCCCTGTCCACCACCAACTCCTGGAGCTTGCTCAAATTCATGTCCAAAGAGTCGGTGATGCCATCCAACCACCTCGTCCTCTGTCATCCCCTTCTCCTGCCTTCAATCTTTCCCAGCATCAGGGTCTTTTCCAGTGAGTCAGTTCTTTGGATCAGGTGGCCAAAGTATTGGAGTTTCAACTTCAGCATCAGTCCTTCCAATGAATATTCAGGACTGATTTCCTTTAAGATTGACTGGTTTGATCTCCTTGCAGTCCAAGGGACTCTCAAGAGTGTTTTCCAACACCACAGTTTAAAAGCATCAATTCTTTCGTGCTCATGTCAAAGAGAAAAACAATATGATTATAAAGTCCCTAAAAGTGAGACAGGGTCTTAGACTTGCAGTCCCCACCCCATTCAGGAGCACTGGTATACTCACATATAACAGTTCTCTGCATATTAAAATCTGTGACAGGACCATATAAATTTCAGGGCACACTGGTCCAAAATTTCAGTGTGCATAAGGACCCTTGGGGAACTAACTAAAAATCTAGACTTCGAGGTGCCACTGTGATTCATTCATTCATTCAATAGATGTTTATTGAGCTCCTACTATGAGTAGAATTGGCATATTTAGCAAATAAGAATGCAGGATGTCCAGTTAAACTTGAATTTCAGATCAACAGCAAACAACTTTCTAGTGTAAGTATGTCTTATACAATAGTTGAGACATATCCGTAAACTCCCTACATATGAACCTTCAAGTTGTGAACTTTCTAAGATGTGAACATGCATTCCATTAACATCAGGAGTGAGTGAAATTGCAGCTTGCCCTCCTGGTTTGGGAAGATCCCCTGAAGGAGGAAATGGCAACCCACTCCAGTATTCTTGCCGGAAAAATCCCATGGACAGAGAAGCCTGGTGGGCCACAGTCCAAAGGGTCGCAAAGAATCAGACACAACTAAGTGACTATGCACACACACTGTCTCCTATTGCTGACGATCCTTCAGCTTCCATCTCCCACTTCCTCTACCTCCTCGAGTCAGTAATTCTTCTTGCCTGTTCACTCGATGCCAGCCCCTGTATGCCAGCTGTTGTACTGTAGTACTGTAGTTTCAAGTACTCTTACTGTACTGTAAGAGTAAAAATGTTTTCTTTATTTTTTGCTTGTTTTTTTTCCTATTATTTGTGTGAAAAGTATTATAAGCCTATTATAGTACAGTACTATATCACCGATTGTGTTAATTGGGTATCTAGGCTAACCCTGTTGGACTTAGGAACAAATTGGACTTACTGTACTCAAGATGGAGAGGCTCCTCTGTGCATGGGAGTTCCCAGGCAAGAATACTGGAGTGGGTTGTCATTACCTCCCCATTGGACCCTGCCAAGTCTGGGAGGGGTGTCAGCGCAGTCCACCTCTAAAGAACCTTCTCGCAGGTGAAGGGCACCATGAAAACTAGAACTGCTCACAGATCTCGAGCCGCCGGAGATGACAGGGAAGAGAATGGACGTTTTATGCGCAATGACATGTCATCCCTTTAGTACACTCAGTTCTGGGGGGTACTTATGGTTGGCTAAGCGCAAGTTCTTCCCTGGTGGCTCAAAGGGTAAAGAATCCACCTGCAATGAGGGAGATCTGGCTTCAACCCCTGGGTTGGGAAGATTCCCCTGCAGGAGGGCATGGCAACCCCCTCCAGTATTCTTGCCTGGAGAATCCCCATGGACAGAGGAGCCTGGCGGGTTGCGGTCTAAGGGGTGGCAAAGAGTCGGACACGACCGAGCGACTAAGCACACAAGTGTAAGTTCAGGTTCCTTCCGATACCGCAAATGTTCCCCGCAGACGCTGCAGGAGATCTTCCAGACGGAGAACACCATCACGCTGCTGGAAAGGTCCATCATGGCCAAGGAGTGCCCGCTGAAGGTGGCGCAGACGAGGCTGGAGTGCCGGACCCGGCGCCCCAACGTGGAGCTGTGCAGGGACATCCCCCAGTTCAAGTGAGTCGCGGGGTGGGGTGGGGCCGGCAGGGAAGGGGCAGGTCTCGGGAGCTGGGTCTGGAAAATGGACCCTCCACCCATCAGGAGACCTGGGTCTACGACTCCACAGGGCACTGGCTGGGGGCCTGGGGCTCTGAGGATGCCCTTGGTAGTCTCCCCACCAACAGAGGCCACCCCTCTGCGCTGCCGCCTTCTCATCTAAGTGAGGATGGTTTTGTAGGTCTGTTCTGCTCCGGGAACTCTCCAAGCCAATGAGAGGGCGTCGCCCAGCCCGGAGGCGTGGTCCTTGCCCTTTGATCGCTCCACCCCCGCTCTCTCCAGGCTCCCTTGAAAGAGGCGCCCAGCTCACACCTCACCCATCCTCCATCGCCTTTTCTGTGAAATTCTCACCTGCGAGCCCTCGGAACAGCCCAATCCTGCCCATCCACCTTAGCTAAGCAGGAGCTGCTTCTATTGACAGGAGAAGGGCACAAAGCTCACTGCAGGCCCAGAAACAGGGTTTGTGAATCTAGGGGTGGGGGTTTGGGATGGCACGATGATCAGGCAAGGAAGGAAATGGCCATTGGACTTGGGGAGTATTTTCCTGTGACCCTGCTTTGTGACTTGGAGCTGGTCACTTGACTGCTCTGTTCCCTCCAAGCTCAGGGCACTGTCTTCATTCTCCGTGGCCATGTGACAGGCTCCCTCCACAACTCAGTGGCTTGTCTTCCTTCTGAGCTGAGATAATGGGGCAAAGAGAGCTGGAGGAGTAAAGAGGAGGAAGAAAAATATTCAGAGAGAAAATGTTGAGTGGTGCCATGCGCTGTGGTTTCTATAGCCTCGGTCAGTGCCTGAGAATAAAATTCAGGTACTTATTTGCACAAACTGCATATCAAGTGGTCAGGAGCTATGTGTGGCTTGAAGCGTGGAACAGATTATCTCCATCGCTGCTGAAAATTCTGCTGGACAGTGCTGGCTGAGAGAGCCCCAAGGAAAGAAGGGTCTCCAGGCTGCTGCTGTCACCTCTCTCTAGCTCAGGCTTGTCATGGGGAAGCTCACCCTGATATCAACCCAGGGTCTCCTAGCAGCATGTCCTCTAGTTCTGAGCACTGTCTCTTCCCCCACCTCCAGGTGGGTCCTAGCCCCACAACCATCCCACCATCACAGCTCACCAGGTGTATTCGTGACCCAAGGCTGCTGTGACAATGACCACAAGCTGGGTAGCTTAAAACGACAGAATTTACCCTCTGAAACTTGCAAAGGCCAAACCTCTGAAATCAGAATATCAGCAGGGTTGATTCTCTCTGGGGGTTCTGAGAGAGCATCTCCCAGCCCATCTCCTGGCTCCCTGGGGTGGCCGGCAGCCCTTGGCTTGTAGCTGCATCATTGCATCTGCCTCCGTCTTCACATGGCCTTCCTCCCTGTGTGTCTCAATGTTTTAAAGCTCCCCCTCCTTTCTTTTATAAGGAAATCAGTCACTGGATTTAGGGTCCATCCCTGGTGGCTCAGCCAGTAAATAATCTGCCTGCAATTTGGGAGATCCGAGTTTGATCCCAGGGTCGGGAAGATACCCTGGAGGAGGGCATGGCAACCCATTCCAGTATTCGGGCCTGGAGAATCCCATGGGCAGAGGAGCCTGGCGGGCTACAGTCACACAGAGTCGGACAGGACTGAATGACTGAGCACAGCACACTTAATGGAGGATAATTTCATCTCAAGATCCTTAACTGAATTCCATCCACAAAAATCTTACTTCCAAAAAGCATCACATTCACAGGTACTGGGGTTCAGATGTGGTGTCTGGTATCTTTCACTCAGCATCATGTCTTCAAGGTCCGTTCATGCTGTAGTACATACCAGCACTTCATTCATTTCATTCATTTTCATTCAGTTCTGTTCAGTTCGGTTCAGTCGTCGCTCAGTCATGTCTGACTCTTTGCGACCCCATGGACTGCAGCCAGGCTTCCCTGTCCATCACCAACTCCTGGAGCTTGCTCAAACTCTTGTCCATCGAGTCGGTGATGCCATCCAACCATCTCATCCTCTGTTGTCCCCTTGTTCTCCTGCCTTCAATCTTTCCCAGCATCAGAGTCTTTTCCAATGAGTCGGTTCTTCACATCCCTTTTCATTACATCTGAATAACATCCCCATGTGGGGACAGAGCATATTTGGTGCATCCATTCATCCGTCGACGGACATTTGGATTGTTTCCACCTTTTGACTCTTGTTATTACTGCCGCGGGCTTCCCTTATGGCTCAGACAGTAAAGGATTTGCCTGCAATGTGGGAGACCTGAGTTCAATCCCAGGTAGGGAAGATCCCCTGAAGAAGGGAATAGCTACCCACACCAGTATTCTTGCCTGGAGAATTCCATGGACAGAGGAGCCTGGCCCATGCAGTTGCAAGAGTCAGACACAACTGAGCAGCTAACACTTTCACTCACTGTTCATTAGTGCCACACGAGTATTTGTGCAAGGGTTTGAGTGTCTTGTTTATACTTCCCTGGTAGCTTAGCTGGTAAAGAATCCACCTGCCATTCAGGAGACCCTGGTTCGATTCCAGGGTCAGGGAGATCTGCTGGAGAAGGGATAGGCTACCCATTCCAGTATTCATGGGCTTCCCTGGTGGCTCAGCTGGTAAAGAATCTACCTGCAATGCGGGAGACCCGGGTTCGATTCCTGGGTTGGGAAGATCCCCTGGGGAAGGGAAAGGCTACCCACTCCAGTATTCTGTCCTGGAGAATTCCATGGACTGGATAGTCCATGGGGTCGCAAAGAGTCAGACACGACTGAGAAGCTTTCACTTCACTTCACTTTTAGTTCTTGCGGGTCCTGTCTTGAGTCTATGTTTAACTGAGGAACTGCCAGCTTGTTTTCCTGAACATCCCGCTGTGTCTCCCTTTGTGCTCATCGTCCTCAGCAGCTCTGCTTCGTGTTCACCCGCCTGCCTGCCCCGCCTCTGTCTTGCCTGCTGGCTGAGCCCTGCCCACCTGGCTCTCTGAGTCTCCCAGCGCCTGGCACGTGGGAGAGGCACCTATGCCACCCAGCTGATCGAACCCGCCTTCCCCTCTGCTCTGTCCCCAGGCTGGTGAATGAGGTGTTCACCATCGACGACACCCTGCAGACCCTCAAGCTGAGGCTGCGGGAGACCCGGGACACACTGCAGCTGTTGGTCATGACCAAGTGCCGGCTGGAGCACGAGTTGGCCATCAAGGCCAACACCCTGTGCATCGACAAGGAGAAGTGCATGGCGATGAGGAAGACCTTCCCCAGCACCCCGTGCATGGGCATATGCCCCTGAGCCTGCCTCCTCCCCCCTCGACACCCGGCCCCGCTCCATGCTCCTTACATAGCACAGAATTTGCAAAGGCAGAAAAACCAAAATAAAAGAAAGTGTCATTTTTCTCCCTCTCCTCCAATCATGGAAAAAAAAAATGTATATATATATATATATATATGTAAAGAGCCAAAATAAATGTGCCCAAACCGGAGGCCCAGGAGCTCATTCCTTGCTGAGGAACTGGCCTCACGATGGATCCCAGGGTGAAAGGCAGGCTGTGACCCCTCGGGGACAGAATGTTGCGAGGTTGTCAGCCTCCCCAGGGACGGAAGAGGCCGCGTTTTTAAAAACCTGTTTGTCTGTTAAGGAGCACAGCATAGACAATGGTGTCCAAAGACTGGACATCGGAGCTAGGAGTCCTGAGACCAGCTGTGACTTAGGAGCCGAGGGGCCTTGTACAAGTTCCCAGATTGAGCTTGTTTCTATAAAACAAGGTTGGTCCAAGGTGGAAGTGACTGTCAGCCATGTGGGGTGGTGCAAAAAAATTAGGAACTGGAGCCAGAAGTCCTGGGTTTGAATCCTGCCCTTAACAGACAATTTTACTTATTTATTTACTTTTATTTTGTAATAGAGTATTGTTACAGTACAATTACCTATAATCTATTACATTATTGTAATAGAGTATTGTTGTTGGGGGCTTCCCTGGTGGCTCAGATGGTAAAGAATCTGCCTGCAGTGCAGGAGACCCAGGTTCAAGCCCTGGGTCAGGAAGATCCCCTGGAGAAGGGAATGGCAACCCACTCCAGTATTCTTGCCTGGAGAATTCCCTGGACAGAGGAGGATGGGCTACAGTCCATGGAGTCACAAAGTCACTAAGTTGTGTCTGACTCTTTGAGATCTTATGGACTGTAGCCCACCAGGCTCCCCTGTCCATGGGACTTCCCAGGCAAGATTACTGGAATGGGTTGTCATTTCCTTCTCTGGGAATTGAACCTGGGTCTCCTGCTTGGCAAACAGATTCTTTACCACTGAGCCAACTAACTATACTTCAAGTCAAAAAAAAAAAAAGAAGTGCAGAATACAAAATTGCACAGGAAAAAAGATGGCATTGAAATACACTTGAATGTTACCAAAGTCAGCAGTAACTGCTGGTTTCTTATTTGTTTATATTATTAATCATCTACAGTGAACATGTGTTCCTCTTTAATCAGGAGGAAATGCTTTTTTAAATAGACTTTTAAATTGTGCAATATGTTTAGGTTCTTAGAAAAGTCGCAAAGACAACATGGAGAATTTCCATGTACCCTTCACCCATCACCCCCTAATAACTGTTGGAACTGTTTGTTATGGTTCATTTGTTAAAACTAAGAATTAACATTAGTGCATTAGTATTAACTAAACTCCAGAATTTGTTTTTCCTGTTTACCTTTATCTGTCCTAAGATCCAATCCAGGGTATATCACACTGCGCTTCATTATCAGCTCTCCTCTGATGGCCATTTTTCCATCTTTCCTTGTTTTTCATGATCTTGACAGTTTTGAAGAGTCCTTCTATTTGTTGGGATTTGAAGGTATTTATTAAATGTCCCTGAACTTGGGTTTGTCTGATGCTTTTCTCGTGATTAGTCTGGGGTTACAGGTTTGGCAGGGAAGACCAGGGATGCAGTATCTTTCTCATTCTCTCCTGTGAAGGCATTCATGATGTCTGCGTGACATCCCTGTAGAGGTTAAACTGGTCATGTGGTTAAGTGGGCATCTGCCAAACTTCTCCTCTATGCCATTACTGCTCATCCCTTTCCATACTCCACTCTTTAAAAGTGTGTCATTAAGTCCAGCTTACACCCAAGGTCGGGTGGGATTAAGCTCCATCTCTGGGAGAAGGCATATGTACATGTATTATTTGTAATTCTTCTCTAAGAAAAGTATCTTCACCGTTATTTATTCTATCATTTATTTATGTCAGTATTACTCATGGATATATATTTTACACTTTGGGCTATAATCCAATACTACATTATTTATTGTGTTGCTCAAATTGTTCCAGCTTTGGGCATTGGGAGTTCTTTGGGTTGGATCCTATGTCCTTTGGTTCCTGTGTCCTTTTGACAGCCCCCATCCTTTTGTTTTTTGAGCACTTCCTTACTTTCTGGCCCTATAAGATGCTCCAGGCTCATTTTGAATTTTTCTGCTCCAGTCCCTGAATCATCCATTTCTCCAAGGAACCCTGTTTCCTTTTACTGGAGAATGGTGTTTAGAAACCCAAAGTCTGGGTGCTCAGTGCGCTTACTATTAGGATTTTTTTTTCAATTTTTCTTACTATGATAAAATCCACGTGATGTAAAACTTATCTTAACCATTTTTAGGTGTACAATTCATTGGTAACAAATAACATTCATAATACTGTGTGGAAAATTCCTAAAGAGATGAGAATACCAGGCCACCTGACCTGCCTCCTGAGAAATCTGTATGTAGGTCAAGAAGCAACAGTTAGAACTGGACATGGAACAACAGACTGGTTCCAAATAGAGAAAGGAGTACATCAAGGCTATATATTGTCACCCTGCTTATTTAACTTACATGCAGAGTACATCATGAGAAATGCTGGACTGGATGAAGCACAAGCTGGAATCAAGATTGCTGGGAGAAATATCAGTAACCTCAGATATGCAGATGACACCACCCTTGTGGCAGAAAGTGAAGAAGAACTAAAGAGCCTCTTGATGAAAGTGAAAGAGGAGAGTGAAAATGTTGGCTTAAAACTTAACATTCAGAAAACTAAGATCATAACATCTGGTTCCATCACTTCATGGCAAATAGATGGGGAAAGACTTTATTTTGGGGGGGCTCCAAAATCACTGCAGATGGTGACTGTAGGCATGAAATTAAAAGACACTTGCTCCTTAGAAGAAAAGCTATGACCAACCTAGCCAGCATATTAAAAAGCAGAGACATCACTTTGCCAACAAAGGTCCGTCTAGTCAAGGCTATGGTTTTTCCAGTAGTCATATATGGATATGAGAGTTGGACTATAAAGAAAGCTGAGCACCGAAGAATTGCTGCTTTTGAACTGTGGTGTTGGAGAAGACTCTTGAGAGTCCCTTGGACTGCAAGGAGATCCAGCCAGTCCATCCTAAAGGAAACCAGTCCTGAATACTCGTCGGAAGGACTGATGCTGAAGCTGAAACTCCAATGCTTTGGCCACCTGATGCAAAGAACTGACACATTGGAAAAGACCCTGATGCTGGGAAAGGTTGAAGGTGGGAGGAGAAGGGGACGACAGAGGATGAGATGGTTGGATGGCATCACCAACTCAATGGACCTGAGTTTGAGTAAAGTCCGGGAGTTGGTGATGGACAGGGAGGCCTGGCGTGCTGCAGTCCATGGGGTTGCAAAGAGTCAGACATGACTGAGCGACTGAACGGAATTGAGCCATCACCACCATCCATCTCCATAATTCTTTTCGTCTTATAAAACTGAAAGTCTGTATCCAATGAACAGTAACTCCCCCTATCCCCCCTTGCCAACTCATTCTACTTTCTGCCTCTCTGATTTTGACTATTCTAAGTACCTCATACGAGTGGAACCACACAGTATTTGTCTTTTTGAGGCTGGCTGATTTCACTCAGCATAATGTCCTCAAGGTTCATCCAGATTGTAGTATATTGCAAAACTTCTTCCATTTTTTAAGGCTAAACAATATTCCCTTGTACTGAATTTTGCTTATCCATTTGCCTATCGATGGACACTTGGTTTGCTTCCACATTTTAGCTATTATAAATAATGCTACAATGAACACAGATATACAAGTACCTCTTTGAGACCCTACTTTCAATTATTTTGAGTATATACTCAGAAGAGGAATTGTTAGATAGCACAATTCTATTTTTAATTTTTTGAAG
Source organism: Giraffa tippelskirchi (assembly GCF_054371585.1). Lineage (NCBI taxonomy): Eukaryota > Metazoa > Chordata > Mammalia > Artiodactyla > Giraffidae > Giraffa > Giraffa tippelskirchi. The sequence continues at coordinate 32,008,798 of NC_137287.1, forward strand.
AGCCACGATACTAGTCCCACTAACGAGGGCTGGTGGAACTATCCTTGTCAAAACTTATTTTGTGTTTTTTTTTTTTATACTAGCCGTCCTAATGGGTGTGAGATGGTATCTGTGAGATTTGTTTTGATTTGCATTTCCCTAATGATACTGGATGTGCTCATCATTAGGAATTTTTTTTTTTAATAAGAAAAAGAAAAGATTATTGGGTTCAGTGCCCAGGAGTCTTTGGATGAAATATGAGAAGAAGTGTTTTGGCAGAGCAACGGGGTTAGAAAGCGAAGTGGAGAGAACTGGGGACGCTCTGAGCTTTTAGTCAGCTCTGCACCCCAGTCGCTGTAAAAGTGGGTGTTTCATAAATACTTTATCGTATTTGCATACTCAGTCATTCAGTCATGTCCGACTCTCTGCGACCACATGGGCTGTAGCCCACCAGGCTGCCCTGTTCACGAAATTTCCCAGGCAGGAATACTGGAGTGGGTAGCCATTTCCTATTCCAGGGGATCTTCTCCACCCAGGGTTTGAACTCATGTCTCTTGCATCTCCTGCATTGGCAGGCAGATTCTTTACCACTCTGCCACCTGGGCAGGTGGATTCTGTTACACAGTGGTGAAGGATCTGCCCCAATGCAGGAGACACAAGAGATCCCTGGGTTGCACAGAGTTGGCCACGACTGAGCACGCATGCGCATGCAATACTTAATTGGTCGAATTGTAAATAACCAAACAAGTACGTACAAATGCATGTACATTCATCTTGGACAGAAGGGATGACTTCTGAGTTTTAGAAGAAAAAGGGTGTAGTTGCATTTTGCTGTGGGAAAGTTAGTCTCCTATCTGCTTTTACAGCTTAGGGACCTGTGAGGTGTTTCCCCCTGTGGCTCTCAGAGGCTGGCATGGTGACCACAGCCTCACTGGGTGTCTTCCCTGCTGCAGCCCAGGCAGGAAATCCTAGAGACATGACCAAAAGCTGGCTCCCTGCCAGGCCTGGGAGCAAAGTGGGAGAAGCTGGAGGATCTCCCAGTTGACTTGCTTTCTAGTGGGTTCAGGAGGATGTTATCCAGCTGGCTCCAGGGAACAGACCACTCCCTAAGCAGTGCATGTGTGTGTGTGCGTGTGTGTGCTCACACTTGTAGTCTTCCCTGTCTCCATGGTCTTACCCAGCATTTTAGCATTTCTGAGACCAGACCTGTGGTAGAGATCCAGCAGGCTTCGGGGACAAAGTGAGAAGCCAAAGAAGAGAGACAGAGTTGAAGATGGAAGGCTGATGGGCATGGACCTGAGTCTCCATTAGCAGGAAGCTTTCAAAAATGAATTGTTGAATTAATTGCCAATGACTAAATAATACATTCTCCACACACACACATACATGCACACACACATTTGGCTTCTATTTAAGATGGGATTATCTGGCTACCCTGTTTGCATACTCTCCCTGAAGCTGATATACTGAGCTTACAGCATTCATTTTACCACAGTCCCCACCATTCCCTATTGTCACACACCAGGCCTGCTTCACTCACATAGGTTGCTTGCTGACCCTTTAGGCAGCTGATTTTGGTGTTTTGCTTTGCCGAGGCTCCTGAAAGATCCTCTGATCCAGAAAATTATCATGTTTGACACCAAAAGTCACTCTCTGATCTTGCTATCTATCTGCTTCCCAATAGAGGTGCTTCAAAAGAAGGGGTAAAAAACAAACAAAAAAATTTTTAATTAAAAAAAAATAAAAGAAGGGACATAGGGTCTTAGATATCAAGGCTGGAGCTGTTGGGGGCCAGGATACTCACTAATTTGAATACTGTTGTATTCTCTTTCCCAATTTCATTTCATAAATTCAGCAAAACCGAGGCTAGGAAAAGTACAGTAAAATCTCAAAAGCAATGATCTAGGAATGCAAAGGTCCTGGGTTTTTTTTTTCATTTTCTGGTTAACAAGAGTGATTCAGAGGCCCTCTGTTTTGGTTTTAACCTTTAGAATCACCAGATGTTTCTTGAGTGAATGGATGAAGAAATAGATAGGGCTCACGTAGTCCTCAGGAGGTGATACTTTCAAGCCCTCATTTTTCAGAAGAGAAAGCCCAGAGAGGCACAGTGAGCTGCTCATCATCACACAGCCAGTTAGAGGCGGAGCTGGTACTCTGTTCTCTTCAGAACTTCCAGGCCTGTTGCAGAACCCACTTTTTTCCCAGGTTAAGGAGAGCTGAGAAGGCACAATGACCCTGTCTTTGCTCGATGGCTTTGAAGGGCCGAAAGCTGTGCCATCTGGTCTGGGACTGAAGGTGACTATGGATTAGTAAGACACATAGAAGGGCTACCCTTGAACACTGTGTTACTCCATGGAAGCTTTCATTCATTCATTCATGTCTTCATTTGAAATATTCACTGAACACCTGGCACGTGTCAACCCCTGTGCTGGGCACTGTGGCTCTAGCAGGGACTCCACCTGTCTTCACAGAACTTGAAGCCACAGTCTTCAGTCAAACAACCCAGGGGAAAACAATTCTGTTTCATTGAAGAGTCAAATGAGGTTTTTAAAGGTGAGCTTCAGGGACTTCCCTGGTGATCCAGTGGTTAAGACTCTGCATGTCCATTGTAGAGGGTGTGAGTTCAGTCCCTGGTCAGGGAACTAAGCCCTGGAACATGGGTTCTATTTACCATGTCATTTTATGGAAGTGGAAATCAAGGCCCAGAGAGGTTAAGAATCTCACCCATAGTCACACAGTGAATAAATGGCTGAGACAGGACATGAGTCTAGGTATGTGATTTTAGGGTCTGAACCGCTGACCCCAGCCTCCCAAATAAAAGAAAAGTTACTGTTTAAAGTGGACCTGGAGTCCAAGAGGGGTCTGGCAAAGCCACTGGTGATCACTGCAGGGTAGTCTAATGGACAGAGGACCCCAGAGCCCTACTCACCAAGCAGCTGACCTGGTGGGACAGCATTTTTCCATTCTCTGCTAACAAATAGCAATAATAATAATTGGAGATAACATCTTGAAAGCTTGTGAGATGCCAAGAGCTACCCTCTTATCTCAGGTAATCCCACATTCATCCTTTGAAGTCACTGCTGTGCCTGTCCCCATTTTACAGATAACAAAATTGAGGCACAGGGTGGTTTAGGAAGTCATCCAAAGTTACAGAGATGGTGGAGCCAGGATCCACACCCAGGCAACCAGGCTGAGTCTAGGCTTCCAACCACACGTTATGGGGTGCCCACAGCAGTACAGTTAGGATGAGTTGGCACTGGCCCCCAAGGGGCTCCCCACCCTTCACCCTTCACCCTTCACCCTTCCCCAGCCAGCGTCAGGCTGCTAGGCACTGGGAGGGAGGCGGCTGCATTTTTTGCCTTGACCAGAAATGTCAGTGCGTCACCATCACACAAAGTCCTGGCTGTTGGCGCCTGTGGTTCCTGGGGCACCCTTGACAAGTGTCCCCTCACATAGGCTGAGAGGGACGGGGCAGGAAAGGAAGCAGGTTCAAGACACATGATTAAAATTCCTAAGGAACTATGTGGAGTCCTTCAATTCCTCCCTTGAAAACACACAGAAAATTCTTGGTCTCTATATTGGGTTGGGCTTTGAGCCTCTGGCTGCACCTTCTCGAGTCCCTTGTAACTACAGACGGGCTCCCGGGAGGAATTTTCTGTGTCCCAGGGATGGCTGGTCCTTCCCTCCTCCCCACGCAACTATGCTGCTTGGGATTCCTGGCACTCCTCCGCGGGCAGGCCAGGGTGTGGGCACCCATGGGGGGCAGAGCCCAGGACAGCCTGGTGAGGGTGGCTAAGGGGCTCCTGGGGCGGCCCCTCCCCTGCCACAAGCCCAGTGGGTTTGAGCCTGGCAGAGTGTGAGTGAGTGTGTGTGTGTGAGTGAGTGTGTGTGTGTGTGTGTGTGTGTGTGTGTTGGAGGGTGTCTCTGCAGTGCCCACAGCTCAACCCCAGCTGTTGGTGGTCTCAGATGAGTGAGACCCATCAGGGGAGGATGTGAGTCAGAGAACTGACCTTTCCAATATGTGTGCAGCTTCCTGTTCCAAAATAAGACCATCCTGACAGGGAACCACAGCAGACCAAGAACTGGTTCAGGAGCTTTAAATATATTCAGGCACTGCAGTTCATTCTCTGGGTGATTATGGACAACTCATGTAACTGCCCTGAGCCTCGGTTTCCTCATTTGTAAAATAGGAATAACAATAATAGTTTCTATTCGTGGGGGCTTAGCCAGTTGTCCGGAGTAATGTCTATGAAATGCAGGCCACAAAGATTGGCGCATAGCAGGGGCGCCTTGCTGGTGGAGTTAGTTAGGGGGGGCTCTTGCTTTCTCAGTATCTGTTAAGGACCCCCACCAGACAGAGAATTGCAGGCTAGGGGGGATTCTTCAGAGGCCTGGCCAGCCCAGGACTTGCTGATCCACAAGCTGACTTAGCAAATCATGTTGTGAGTTTGGTGACCGGGGTCCTGAAGCTGACCCAGAACAAAAGGAGGAGAAATTTTGAGGCCCCAGGAGGCGTGCATCACCCGTGGAAAGAAACGGTGCAGAAAAAGCCTGTACAGTTCCACTCCACCTCCCCAATCCTGCGTGCGTACTCAGTTGCTTCAGTTGTGTCTGACTGTTTGCGATCCTATGGACCATAGCCCACCAGGCTCCTCTGTCCATGAGATTCTCCGGGCAAGAATACTGGAGTGGGTTGCCATTCCTTCCCTAAGGGATCTTCCCAACCCAGGGATGGACCTCGCCTCTCTTATGTCTCCAGCATTGGCAGGCGAGTTCTTTATCACTAGCGCCACTTGGGAACCTCCTTCCCCATCCTGGTTCCTCATAAACCCCAGTGGCTTCAACTTTTCCCAGAAACCTTCTCAGGAGCCTTTTTCATCAGTTTGGAGGATGGATGTCTTTTCTCCCCTCCCGTCCACCCTCCCTGGATTCCAGGAACTGGTCCAGGAGCTTTAAATCTACGCAAAAGAGGAGATAAAGACACTGGGTGGGTGGGTAAGAGTGTCCCCCGGGGGTAACGTGGGCAGTGGGCCTGGCACAATGCAAGTGGGGGAGATGGCATCCAGAATTACGCCAGCGGCCTGGCCCCGCCCCTCAGGGTTGTATGCAAATGAGGCCCAGTTTGTAGCCCCGCCCCCTGAGCCATGCCCTGCCCCCCACGCCCCTGAGTGGATGTCCTGGTGTCCCGCCAACTCCGTGCCAATCGTGCTTGGCAGCCCGACCCCTGTGGGCACTGCCCACCTTCCCTCCAGCCTCCTACTCAGCAAGCACTGAGGGTCTGAGGAGGGGCTGAGGACACCTCCTTTCCTCGTCAGCCAGCCAGACTTCAGGGCATGTGGGTGGTGGGAGAGCAGGCTCGCTCAGGTCTGGGGGTTCAGAGGAGAGTCTCCTGAGGGCATGAACGTCTGCTCTGCGGCACGGGCTTGTCCCCCCATCTGTTAGCACCTTGGCAGGTGACTCCAGAGGCAGAGAAGGTGGAATGGCGGCGAGGGGAGAATTGGTCCTGGCACTGCCGTCTTTGGGCGGGGCAGAGGAACCAGAGGTGGATCTTGGCAGCGGGACTGGAAAACAGCTTCCCTCTCCCTCTGGAGCTGCTGGGCCACCCCAGGGGGACACAGAGGTGGGCACAGCCTATGAGAGCAGACACCAAGTCCGGAGCCTCCCGTCTGGTGAGGTGGGCCTGCGGACTACGTGTGCCCCATGCTCCTCCCTCTGCAGGGCCCCACGGAGGTGGCAGCTGGGAGAGAAGCGTGATCCTGCCAGTAGCTGGATGGACCTGCAAGGCTCCGTGTATGCATCTGGGGAACGAAAAAGCTTGGGTGTTTGAATTCTTATTTTGTATTGGAGTGCGTGCTAAGTCCCTTCAGTCGTGTGGGACTCTTTGCGACCCTCTGGACTGTAACCCACCAGGCTTCTCTATCCATGGAATTTTCCAGCCAAGAATACTGGAGTGGCTTCCCATGCCCTCCTCCAAGGAATCTTCCCGACCCAGGGGATTGAACCCACGTCTCTATGTCTCCTGCACTGGCAGGCGGGTTCTTTACCACTAGCGCCACCTGGGAAGCCCTTGTATTGGGGTATAGGGTTATAGCTGGTTAGCAATGTTGTCATAGTTTCAGGTGGACAGCGAAGGGACTCAGCCATACATATGCATGTATCCATTCTCCCCCAGACTCCCCTCCCATCCAGGCTGGCACAGAACATTGAGCAGAGTTCCTTTTGCTACAGTGTAGGTCCTTGTTTCAGAGAAGGCAATGGCAACCCACTCCAGTATTCTCGCCTGGAAAATCCCATGGACGGAGGAGCCTGGTAGGCTGCAGTCCATGGGGTCGCTAAGGGTCAGACATGATAGAGCGACTTCACTTTCACGCATTGGATAAGGAAATGGCAACCCACTCCAGTGTTCTTGCCTGGAGAATCCCAGGGACGGGGGAGCCTGGTGGGCTGCCGTCTGTGGGGTCGCACAGAGTCGGACACGACTGAAGCGACTTAGCAGCAGCAGCAGCAGGTCCTTGTTGGTTATACATTTTAAAAGTAGCAGTGTGTACCTGTCCATCCCAGACTCCCTAACTATCCCTTCCTCTGGCAACCATAAGTTCATCTAAAAATGAAAAATTTTTTCAAAGCATCCTTCATGACAGCCCCTCTTGCACAAAACTCTTCCAGGGCTCCCTGGGCTCCTTGGGTATACCCCACCTCAACTTTAACTCTCATCCACCTCTCCAGGTCCCCTTCCTCCTGTGCTCCATCCACCCTGGTCTTTCACTTTCCCACCACAGGACCTTTGCACGTGCTGTCCTGGCTCCAGGAGTATGAGTCCCTTCACCAAGTGAACGGCCTTGTGCTTTAGTTCACAGCTCTCAGTCAGTTCCCCAGGAAGAGTTAGCTTGATCTCTCTGATGGGTCCTTGCAGCTTCTTTTCCTTCTCAGCTCTGGGTATAAATCCTATTCCTTAGGCCAGCCTTTCCAAACTCGCTTGTGACGTTCTTATTTATTTATTTGGCTACACCAGGTCTTAGTTATGGCATATAAACACTTAGTTGTGGCATGTAGGATCTAGTTCCCTGATCCGGGATTGAACCTGGGCCCCCTGCATTGAGAATGTGAAGTCTTAGCCACTGGATCACCAGGGAAGTCCTTTTATAAAATGCAGTTTCCTGGGCCCTTCTCAGCCCTAGAGTCAGAAAGCCCAGCAAAGGGTTCTGGGCGCTGTTTGACGAGCCCCTTGGGGGATCCTTTCCATTACTGTGGGTGGGGGGCTGATAGGTGTGTGCCTACCCCCACTCAGTTCTGAGTACCCAGAGGTGGGCACCATCCTCTTTATTTTTGCAACCCTACCTCCAGCACAGCATCTGGCACACGACAGGCCTCAAGAAATATTTGTTAAATGGATGGATGACTATAGAATGAATAGAATTAGTTCCAGTGACTAACTTTAATTCAATTCCAAGTGTATTTATTACCCTGCCTACACAAGAGCGGAACACTAGGAGAATCCCAAGATGGACTGATGTGTCCCTGAGCTGGGAGAGTGAACAAGGTACAAACAAACCCAAGCTGGGAACCCTGCCTGGGCTGTGAGCTCTGAGCAGAGGACAGAAGTGTCCCAGGGACCATCCTGGGGCAGCTAACCCCACTCTTTTCTCTGGGAAGACAACTCCCCCCACCCCACAACACAGGTGGAGACAGAGACACCGTGCACCCCTGTGGGGAACTGAGGCCCCAGAGAGAAGACAGGGTAACAACAGGAACAGCAGCAATAATAATAAACACAATTAAGATATGCAGTTTTGGCATCCCTGTTCTGAGATTCCACAAGTTAGCTCATGCAATCTGGTAGCTGTTTGGGCAGAGATAGCACCTTGATTTCCTGCCCTGCACCCTCTTCCTCTCCCTTTCCTCCCCCTCAACTCCCACCAGGTGTTAATCTCTGAATTGAAAGAGATCCATCATCCTTACCTCCACTCCACCTGGGGGTCCTGGATTTCAAACAGTCTGTCCCCCTAACCCACCCCATCTCTACATGCAAGCACACCTGCCTCTCATACCACTCTCTGGATTTGGATTTCTGAAAACTTCCCCACTGCCCTAGGGTGGGCTTCCCAGATGGTAAAGAACCTGCTTGCAAGGCAGGAGATGCAAGAGACATAGGTTTGATCCCTGGATCAGGAAGGACTGCCCCCACCACACACACACCTTGGAGGAAGGCATGGCAACTCACTCCAGTATTCTTGCCTGGAAAATCCCATGGACAGAGGAGCCTGGTGGGCTACAGTCCATGGGGTCGCAAAGAGTTGGGCACGACTAAAGTGACCTAGCACGCATGCACACCCTAGAGTGGGGGTGTGGGTCTCGGGGGGCCCCTATGTCTGATGCCAGAGTGGAGAGTGTAAGGGGAGGAGGGATTGGGTGCCACCAAGGGAGCCAGCCCCACCCTGACACTTCTCAGGCACCCACGAGGCGGTGGCTTGTATTTCAGGATTTTGAGCTTGGCAGAAAGCCTGCGACGTTCATTTCTGAGGGGGCAGGGAATGGAAAGAGAGGGTGGATGGAGCCAGAGGCTTTTCCCGGGCCCTGCCCAGGCTGGGATGGACAAGATCTTTGAGATTAAAAAAAAAAAACCAGTTGGCCTGCACCCAGGTCTGCAGGGAGTCCCTCCCTCTTGATGAAGGAGAGGATGGATGGGGATATAAAATAGGGGTGGGAGATGGCAGGTATCCTGCAGTCACTGGGCCCTGAGGGGTTACGATCAGGCCCCACCCCCCAGAAAACAGAGGGCGTGTTTCGGAGCTGGGTGGGCTGCAGGGACACTGAAGGCTTGTTTGCCGGCTGCCCACGCTCGCCAGGAATCGCCCAGGCAGCTGGGCACCCTGGAGCTGTCACTTACGCCACTGCCTGTGCCAGCCGGCCGGGCCCCCTGTTCCCCTGCCCTGCCTGCACCCCTGCCTCCCTGGGGGCAGCTCTGAGTGCCGCAGAGGGCAAGGGCCTGTGAGTGGTGACCTTTAGGACAGGGGAGAGAGGGCCCAGAGAGAGCTGGAGTCCTTGGACTTTGCCAGGCCTGGTAAACAGAGGCCCTGAGAGGCAAAAAGCCCTGAAGTCTCTGCCAGCCTCCCTCCTCCCCCAGGGGAGGAGGTGGTGCATGTACATGGCCAACTGGGTGACTGGAGGGTGGGGAGTGCGTGGACAGGCTGGGACCTGTTCCTGCCCGGGGCTCCTTGGAGCAGACATCCCCCTGCAACCAGGAATGCTCAGCCCACCCCTAAGCAAAGCTGAATCAGTGTTAGCTACCCCCAGTATATTCTCCTTCCCAAACCTGGCCCCCGGTTCTGCTCCAGTGGGCTCACAGAAAGGAGGTCCCCTCGAAATCCTGGGTTCAGGGTTTCAAAAGAAAGCAAGCAGCAAGGCATTTCTTTGGCAAGGCACACATCTGGGCCAAGGTTCCACGGGTAAGGTTGGAGGAGTGAGGTGTGCCCACAGGCAGGAGGTCCCTGACCTGTGTTTCTGACCTGTCAGGTGGAGCAGGTTGGGGCGGGGAGGGGGAGGGGCGGCGCAGCTGGCCTCCTGGATTCTGACCTTGCCCTCTCAGTCTGTGGATCTTCAGCAGAGCCAGCTTCATAGGCATGAGACCTGGGCCATCACACAAAAGGACCCTGCACTCGATTTAATGCCCTGCCAGGACCAACGTGGGATTCTTAAATATTTTGAGTATGGGGTCCTGCACTTCCATTTTGCACTAGACCCCTGAAAATTATTCAGGAGATCTTGACCTAAAACTCAAGGAAAAAATGATGGTTGTAGAGTTTCTATTGAGGGGAAGCTTGGCAGCGAAAAGCTGGCTAGAAGTAAAAGCTGACCAACTTGTCCTGAAGCTACACTTGATAATAATCATACAACAACAGCAGCAAAACTACCATGCTCTTAACAGTACTGTGTGCCAGTCACTATCCTTTTTTTTTTTTTTTAACATTTGACCACACCAAGTGACATGTGGGATTCTAGTTCCCTGACCAAGGATCAAACCCATGCCCCCTGAGTGGAAGCACAGAGTTCCAACTACTGGACTGCCAGGGAAGCCCCATCAGTCACTGCTCTAAATGCTATGAATTAGCTCACTGAATGCTCAAAACACCTCTACACAATCATAACTATTATGATCCCACTTTACAGAAGAGAAAACTGAGTCTAAGCAATGTTAAAGAAGCAGCAATCAATCAAACCTGTGCAGTTGGACTCCACAGCCCTTTACCTTCTGCTAGAACTCCCATTCATTTATATTTAAAGTCGGTTTCTTGTATACATGTGGTTGAGTCTTGTCTTTTCAATCCATTCTGACAGCCTGTTTTTTAATTGGTATATTTACAACATTCACATTTAATATAATTATGTAGTTGAATTGATATCTACCATGCTTGTAAATGTATTCAGTGCACTTACTTCTTTGTTTACTCTTCCCCTCTTTTTATGCCATCTGTTTTAAAATATTTTATGATTTTGTTTTTTTCTCATCTCTTAGCCTATCATATATACTAAAAACGTTTTTAGTGGTCACCCTCAAGGTTTTACAATATCCATCACAACTAATCTAATCTTTCAAATAGCACTATGCTACTTCAGAGAGTTTTCCCAATTCCTCCCTCCCTGCACTTGCAATGTGGCTGCCACTCACTTCCCAGATCCACTTGCTACCATCACCTAACATGTTGCTCCCGTTGATGGGCATGTATTGTCGTTGTTTCTTGAATCATCATAACAATTTTATGGGGTGTGGTGGGGATCGCCCTCAGCCACATTTTACAGAGGTGTTGACAAAGGCACAAAATGTGTACGGTTCCCCAGATCCCAGCGAGTGGCAGAACTGAGCTTTGAACCCAGCCTTTCCTTGTTCTGTGTGGCAAGCAGCCTGGTTTCCTTTAGTTGTTCTATTCCAAGTCAAACAATGGAGCCGAGTTTTTTAGAGACGTTTATTCTTATTTGCTGTGGTGTTTGCATTTACTCTTATTCTAGTGTATTATTATGGGAGGGGGGTGCTCTGGAAGGGGCTGATTGAGATGGGAAGCCACCAAAAGGGAACTGGGGTTCCAGCCTCACTTGTTGAAAGTGAAAGTCGCTCAGTGGTGTCTGGCCCTTTGCACCCACATGGACTATACAGTCAGTCGTGTGGGACTCTTTGCGACCCCATGGACTATACAGTCCAGGGAATTCTCCAGACCAGAGTAGTGGAGTGGGTAGCCTTTCCCTTCTCCAGGGGATATTCCCAACCCAGGGATCGAACCCAGGTCTCCCGCATTATAGGCAGATTCTTTACCAGCGAAGCCACAAGGGAAGCCCAAGAATACTGGAGTGGGTAGCCTATGCCTTCTCCAGTGGATCTTCCCCACCCAGGAGTGGAACTGGGGTCTCCTGCATTGCTTCACTTGTTGACTCCACCCCGAGTCACACCTCCACCGCAGGCTGAGAATAAGAGGGAGGGGCATGCAGTGCTGCCTTGTGGCATGAGGTGTGAGGGCTGGGGCACCTTATGTAGAAATACGGACGTCAGCTCCCTGAGGTCAACGTGCTGGACTGTGTTGCAAACCCTCTTCACAGAAGAGCCTAATCTCTGGATTCCCAGGCTGTCCCCTGATTGCCTTTGGAGAGAGGCCAGAAGAGGCATTCTGGGGGCCCTCCCTGTAGGAGCTCTATTGCTCCAGCCAGCCCAGACAGCCCCATTCTCAAGGCGGGCAGGAAGGAGCAGTTTCTGTTTGTAAACAGCAGCTACGCCCTGCGGGCATCCTTCCTTCCTCCTCTCCCCCCAGCCCCAAAGCTCTGCCTCCTTTGGCCGGGGACAAAATCTGGCCCAGGGTCCTGGGGCAGCAGTAGGCAGGACGGTCCTCCCCAACCTCCTTGAGCTGATTTTCCAGGCCAGCGGGAATCCTCCTACAAGGGCACCTGGAGTCAGACATGAATTCCTGGGGCGGACATAAACCTAGCTGGCCATTTGCGGGGACTGTGGCTTTGGGGGACCCAGGAACAGGCTTGGAGGGTACACACTGTGGGAGACATCGATTTCTCTGACCAGTATTCCAATTTCCCTTTGAGGAACCACCCTCCCCACTTTCTCAAGTGACCACACCCCTCTGCTCCAGAAGGAGCCAGGTGGGCCAGCCTTGGCCAGACAGCATACTCCCTGCCACCATCTGGTTCAAGCAGTCTGCTGAGAGTCCACCTTGGGGTTTCACTGGGACAGCTGGAAGAGGGGAGACCTCTGTGTACGGGGCTTCTGGAGCTGGTAAGATATAAATTTGGACATGCTGGTGGCTGACTTGCCAGCCAACAGAGGGAAAACAGAGCCTGAAGATGATTTTTTTTTTTTTTAATGGTATTTCAAAGTGGTGGGGAAAGAATGAATTATTCACTAAATGGGACAGTTGGCTACATTTAGGGGAAAATTAAATCAGATCCCTTATGGAAGAAGATTCCAGTTGGATGAAAGAAAAAAGGATTAAAAAATGAATGTAAGGATGCCTTAGTGGTCCCATGGTTGGGATTCCATGCTTCTGATGTAGGGAGTGCGGGTTTGGTCCCTGGTTGGGGCACTAGGATCCCATATGCCATGCTGTGGCCAAAAAAAAAAAAAAATTTATGTAGTGGGAGAAAATGCAAGATAATACTTTTTCAGACACTTGGCAGTGGGTGAGCTCTTCCTTCATGTGACACAAAACCCAGAAATCCCTAAAGGAGATTTGCAGATTGGCTGCATAAAAACAGAACCTGTATAGTCAAGGATACCATAGAAAAAGTTGAAAGACTGATAATGACCAGGAAAAAATATTTGCAACTCTGCAACAAGTAGGTCATTTGTTGCAAATGACCTACTTGTTACAAAGAGGTCCCTCAATGGAACAAAAGGAAAAAACCACTCAAACTCAAACTGGCCGAAGGATGTGAACAAGCAAATCACAGAAGAACAGTCAGCCAGACATTGTTTGCTTCTAGAAGCCCTGAAGTTTGCTTCTAGCAGCACCTCCGGGAAGGGATTAGAAGTGACATCATGTGTGAATGGTTGAAGGCAGGGAGACTATTTAGCCCAGAAGGAAATGGGCGAGAGCAGCATGGTCCAATAAAACATAATGCCAGCCACATATGACATTTAAAACTTTCAACAGCCGCTTTTAAAAAAGCAAAAACAGGTGAAATTACTTCAGTCATGTATTGTACTTAACCAAAAGTATCATTTCAACACATAATCAAGATAAAAATTATTTATTGGTTTTTGTTTCGACTTTTATCTTGGAAATCTGGTGTGTATTTTACACTTACAGGCATACCTTGTTTTATTGGGCTTCCTTTTATTGTGCTTTGCACAGTTATTGCTTTTTTGGTTGTTGGTTTTGTTTCTTTTCAGAGTGAAGGTTTGTGGCAACCTTCTGGTAAGCAAATTTGGTGACATTTTTTCCAACAGTTCGCTCACTTCATATGTCTGTGTCATAGTTTGGTATGTCTCACAATGTTTTTTCCTTTCAATGGTATTTATTACGGTGAGCTGTGATGGGTGACCTTGGATGTTACTCCTACAGGTTACCGAAGGCTCCAGATGATGCTTGACATTTTTTTTTTAAGAAATAAAGTATTTTTAAATTAAGGTATGTACATTTAGGCATATGCCACTGCACACTTTACAGACTACAGTTTACTGTAAGCATGACTTTTATGTGCCCTGGGAAACCAAAAATTCATGTGACTCACTTTACTGTGATACTTGCTTTACTGCAATATTTGCCTTATTGTGATATTTGCTTTACTGTGATGGTCTGAAACTGAACCTGCAACATCTAACATCTCTGAGGGCTGCTTGTATGGTGCACCTCCATTCGGGACAGCCACCTTTCATGTGCTTAATCGTCACAAATGGTTGGCAAAGATCACAGTGTTAGAGGCTGAGAGAATGAGCCCCAGACTTGGGGCCACGTCCTGGTTTTATTATTTGCTATCTGTGTGACCTTTTTGATTCCCTGTCTTCATTTGAAAAATAATACTATAGGGCTGTGTGGGGTTTCATTTATTTGTTTTTTCTGGCCTCACCCTTGTGGCCTGTGAGATTTTAGTTTCCTGACCAGGGATTGAACCTGTGCCCTCGGTAGTGAAAGTTCGGAGTCCTAACCACTGGACCACCAGGCAGTTCCCCTGTCAGGGTTTTATTTAACATGAAATCCTATCACCTTTATTTTCTTTTTTTAAAAATGCTTTTTATTTTCATATTTTTATTGGAATATAGCTGCTTCACAATGTTGTGTTAGTTTCTGCTGTACAGCAAAATGAATCCAGCCACACTTACATACATAAATCCCTTCTTTTTTGAATTTCCTTCCCATTAGTTCACCATAGAGCACTGAGTAGAGTTCCCAGTGCTATACAGTCTCCCACTCCATCCTACCCCCCTGTGTGGATTTTAAATAGAATCCATGTAAGGTATTCAGCTCACTGGCTGGCACGGAGTTGCATGCATGCGTGCTAAGTCGCTTCAGTCGTGTCCAACTCTTTGCAACCCCATGGACTGAAGCCCACCAGGCTCTTCTGTCCACGGGATTTTCCAGGCAAGAACACTGGAGTGGGTTGCCATGCCCTGCTCCAGGGGATTTTCCCAACCCAGGAATCGAACGCATCTCTTATGTCTCCTGCATTGGCAGGCGCGTTCTTTACCACTAGTGCCACCTGCAAAGCCTGGCACAGAATTGAGAGCATAACAAAGTTGTTGATTTGAAGTTACTAATTATTACCCAATAGCTGATAAGACTGTAAACACAGTGGACAAAACAAAAACCAACATGTAAAACTGGTAGGGTGTTGGATTTGAATTCAGCCTAAGAAAAAACTCCAGGGTCAAGAGCTGTACTGTCCAGTCCTACAGCTGCCAGCCTCATCTGGCCTTGGAGCATGGAGGGAGCTAGTCCAACCAAGAAATGCTGAAATGTAGAATACACACTGGATCCCCAGGACTTAGTGCAAAACAATAGAATGTAAAACATCTCACTAAATTGTTTACCGTTGATTACATGCTGATATCACATTTGGATGTATTGGGTTAAAGGAAATGTATGATTACAATTATTATTATTGCTTTTTTAAATGACATGAATGTTCTCGCATTATATTTCTGTGGAACAGCACTGGTTTAGAACTCTGCAACGGTGGGATACAATGTTTGGTCGAGTAGTGAGTTCCCCATCCTGAGAGTGTCTCAAGCTGAGGATGGGTCATGGGGAAGTAGGGGCAGTACACGATGACTTCAGAGCTGGGGACTTGAGGGTTCCTTCAGCCTGAGTCTCCTAGTCACGGAGGGGTTTCTGGGGCTGCCGCTCAGCGCCTGGCTGGTAGGCAGTAGACGTCTGTCTGGAGGTGGCTTAGAAAGCAGCCCTCACTCCTGTGCTTCAGGACTCCACTCATCCAAACAGGAGGCCAGCATGGCACACTGTTGGTTCAGGGGGGCAGCAACTGGATGGAAGAAGGACTGGGCGCTGCCTGCCTCCTGCATCCTTGTGTCTTGGACCAGCTCAAAGTCAGCCCGTGAGGTCCCTTTTTCTCCCAGCTCCCAGACACTGTCTAGAGGGAGGGGCCCTCATGATCTCTGCTCAGCCCCAGATCCTGGGCACAGCTCCCACAGGAGGGGAGCGCTTGGCTGCCTGGATGCCTGGAGAGGCCTTGGAGTAAGTATCTTAGTGTATGCGAAGCTGGGAGCAGCTGTTTCCTTCACCCCAGTGGCCAGACAGCTTCCTCCTCAAGGGCCTGCATCTCATCAAGGAAGGGTCAACTCAGTACCCCAGTGTGGGCTTGCCTGATGCAAGCCAGGCAACCAAGAACTTGCATGAATTTTGCTTAATAATTAAAACCCACAACCAGCAGGATGGCATAACCTGGAGGTTCCGTTTCATTCCTGAGGCTTTCCCATTACCAAGAGACCAAAGTCCCTTGCCATCTTTGGGTTTCCTTATTCATCAAACAAGGATGGGGACACCAAGTGGCCTTTCCAGTTTTTTTTAAATTCAGGGATCCTTTGATTCCTCCTGGCTGTGGCATCCTCTTATTTCTCACTGCTAAGTTCTGTCTGTCCCAGCTGGATGACAATGATAATAGCAACAGTAACAGCAACTAACTCAAAAGGTAAAGAATCTGCCTGCAATGCGGGATGGAGAAGGCACTGGCTACCCACTCCAGTACACTTGCCTGGAAAATCCCATGGACAGAGGAGCCTGGTAGGCTGCAGTCCATGGGGTCGCTAAGAGTCGGACTCGACTGAGTGACTTCACTTTCACTTTTCACTTCCATGCATTGGAGAAGGAAATGGCAACCCACTCCAGTGTTCTTGCCTGGAGAATCCCAGGGATGGCGGAGCCTGGTGGGCTGCCGTCTATGGGGTCACACAGACACGACTGAAGTGACTTAGCAGCAGCAGCAGCAGCAATGCGGGAGACCTGGGTTGATCCCTAGGTTGGGAAGATCTCCTGGAGAAGGGCATGGCTACCTACTCCAGTATTCTTGCCTGGAGAATCCCATGGACAGAAGAGCCTGGTGGGCTACAGTCCATGGGCTCACAAGGACACAACTGAGCAGCTAACACTCACAGCATTTGTCAATTTCTGCTTTACATGCATTTAAATCACTCGATCCTCCCAACATTATGAGGTAGGGACCATTGTTTTCTCCATTTTATGAAGGCAGAAATAGAACTATGAGCCCCCTGTGTTAGCTGGTTTGAACCGCCATAACAAAGTATTCAACATCACAGACTGGCTTAAACAAGAGAAATTTATCTTACAGTTCTGGAGGCTGGAAGGCCAAGATTGAGGTGTCGGCAGGGTTGATTTCTTCTGAGGCCTCTCTCCTTGGCTTGCAGGTGGCCACCTTCTCCGTATGTCTTCACATGGTCTTCCCTCTGTAGCGTCTGTATCCTCACTTCCTGTTCTCATAGGGACACGGTCATGTGGAATTAGGGTCCACCCATATGACCTCATTTTAACTTAATCACAATGGTGAGTGGGCTCCAGGCTAAGCTGTCACTCAGCCTGCCACATGCCACACCTCATCTCTGCCCGCTCTCTGGTCCTTGCCATGCCTCTCACTCATTCACAGTCCTTTCTTCCCTTTCTCTGGGAACCCAGGGTCCCTTCTCATCTATTGTTCAGCTAGAACCACCCTGAACGGCTCAGCTTCCCAATCATTAGTATTGAGCAATCGCTTTCCAAACATGGTTTTGGGCACAGAGTCTGGGAAGGCTGTCTCCCAACCACACTGAAAGCTGGTGGTCATCTCTGTCTTTATAAGGAATGTGTGTGCCTTTCTGAGTTCTCTCCACTGGTGGTGGTGGGTCAAGAAGAAGGGTCTCCTTTAGCTGAACCTCTGGGCGGTGGGTGGAAAACCTAGGGACTTGGGGTGGGCTAAACTGGCTACATCTGGTGACACAGAAGTTCCCCCTTCAAAGCTGCTAATAACAACAATGACAGTAGTAATAATAGAGTAAGTATTTACCAAGCACTTACTTCATGCACACTTTACGATATTAATTCATTTAATGTTCACAGCAACCCTTGAGGTAGGAACTATTATCTCTGTTTTACAAATGAAGAGACTGAGGCACAAAGTGGCTAAATCACTTGCCCAAAATCAAAGTTAACTGCTCAAATAAAAGAGAAAGGGAGCCTTTTGCTGAGTATCGATGGAGAAATCTCCCCACAGCTTGAAAACAGTTCTACCATCAATTTTGGGCCAAATGCTTCATAAAAATTAAAGGATGCAAGCTAGTGTCTCCATTTTTTCTACACGAAGCTCAAAAATTGAGATGCAGTTATTTCAGTGGAGGAATTTCTTGAAAAATCTGGCTCCTGGATCCCTCTTGGAAAATTGAAAGTGCTAGCACCCTGGGCCCGCATTCCCACGTAGGGTATATTAGTGAAAGATGTCAGACAGAGAAAGACAAATACTGTATGTTTTTACTAATATGTGGAATCTAAAAGAAAGTGAAGTCGCTCTGTCATGTCCGACTCTTTGCAACCCCATGGACTGTAGCCTACCAGGCTCCTCTGTCCATGGAATTTTCCAGGCAAGAATACTGGAGTGGGTTGCCATTTCCTTCTCCAGGGGATCTTCCTGACCCAGGGGTTGAACCTGGGTCTCCCGCATTGTAGGCAGACGCTTTACCGTCTGAGCCACCAGGGACGTGGAATCTAAAAGGTAAAACAAATGAAAGTAACAAAACAGAAATAGACTCAGGCTTTTGTTGTTTAGTTGCTAAGCTGTGTCCGACTCTTCTGCGACTCCGTGGACTCACGGGTAAAGAGAACAAATTAGTGGTTACCAGAGGGGAGAGGTGTGGCGGAGGAGAAGGGGATTAAAAGAGGCAGAAACTACTGGGCATAAAATAAGTGACAATGTAATATACAGCACAGGAAATAAAGTCAGTGTTTTATAATGACATTGTATGCAGTATATTCTATAAAAACATTGAATTACTTACTATATTGTACATCTGAAACTAATATTAATATTGCAAATCAACTATACTTCAATTTAAAAGTTACATAAATGGTGCTCTGTGATGATTTAGAGGGATGGGATAGAGGTAGGGGAGTGGGAGGGAGGCTCAAGATGGAAGGGATACACACACACACACACACACACACACACACACACACAGAGCTGATTCATGTTGTTGCGAAGTAGAAGCCAGCACAACATTGTAAAGCAATTATCCTTCAATTAAAAATAAATTTAAGTAAATTTTAAAAAAGGTTACATAGAATCTATAAATAAGGACTGAACAAAAACAGAATCTATACATTTTCATATGTAAGATGTCATCATCCGTAAATATCACTTGGGGAAGTAGTCACAATGCAGATTCCTCAGCCCCTTCCCCAGAGGTTCTGATTCAGTAAGCCTTCCCCGAGGTCCAGAAATCAATGTTTTCATAAGCATCCCCACCACCACCACCACCACACATATTGGGGAGTCCCTCACTGGTGATCCTGGGACCATATTTAGAGAAACGTTGCTTTAGTCCTTGGGCACTCAGCAATACCGGATGACATGCTACCAAACGGGAGTCCAAAGGCTCATGTTTTATCCTGAGCGACCAGGACAAATCCGCCTTCAGCTTACTCAATGAAAACGTCTTCTGAACACCAAGGCTGTGCCTGGGGCTTCTCTTCCTGGACTGCCTAGTCCAGGCTCACACACCCGCATTTTCGGGCTTTAAGGAAACTCTTCGGCCCCTCCCTGTCTTCACTCTCTCTACCTGCCCCACCTCCCACCTACAGCCAAAGGTGCCAGGTCTGTGTGGAAACTGTTGCCTGGCTTGTCGTGCAGGTCTGGATGAAACACGCTTTGGGTTAGGATGGGTTTTTAGAGGAGAGGGCCTGGCTCCAGCCCTCCAACTCTCATGACACAAAGGATGACACAAAGGACCGGTATGTGATCACAAACAAAGGCTTACAGATAAACAGTCACACTTACCAGCCCGCCCCCCTGGCAGTTGGAGCAACTGTTATTGCCTAGAAAATCAATGGGCAGGGAATGGTCCCATTCAGCGCACCGCCCCCCCACCTCTCTTCCTGGACAGAACACACTGCATTTACAACAAGGAATCAAAGCGGGCGTGTGAGCCAACGGATCCCATGTTGCCAGCTCCCCAAGAGGTGGGGCAGAGCTTTCACACACAATGTGCACCCCAAAGGTCCACATCAGCCTTTGGCATCAAGTTGCCACAATGTGACCATCGTTCGTCTCCAAGAGAGAAACCTCTGTGGATGAGGGGCTGCTCCCCCAGGCATGTGGTTTGGCCACCAGCTTCGAGGGAAAATGAAGACCTCAGAGGACCATCTCTCCTTAACGCTTCTCTTGTTCTGGCTGCTCTGCATGATCAGGCATAAATCCCACCACAAAGAAACTACATTTGTTCTGTTCTTTAGCATTCAGGACCCACATTTCACCTAATTCTCATCCCTGTGTAAATATCCTGAGATGCTGCAATTAGCCTCATCTCGTGATGAGGAAACAGAGGCTCAGAGCTCATCAGAGGCCCTGCAGGCGGTGGCGCTGGGTTTTTAATAAAAGGAATGTCTTTTATGTCTCAGAGGGACTGGGACTCATTCTCCTCCTGGACACCCAGTTCAGTTCAGTTCAGTCGCTCAGTCGTGTCTGACTGTGACTGCATGGACTGCAGCACGCCAGGCCTCCCTGTCCATCACCAACTCCCAGACTTTACTCAAACTCATGTCCATTGAGTCGGTGATACCATCCAACCATCTCACCCTCTCTCATCCCCTTCTCCTCCCACCTTCAATCTTTCCCAGCATCAGGGTCTTTTCAAATGAGTTAGCTCTTCACATCAGGTAGCCAAAGTATTGGAGTTTCAGCTTCAACATCAGTCCTTCCAATGAATATTCAGGACTGATTTCCTTTAGGATGGACCGGATGTCCTTGCACTCCAAGGGACTCTCAAAAGTCTTCTCCAACACCACAGTTCAAAAGCATCAATTCTTTGGCCCTCAGCTTTCTTTATAGTCCAACTCTCACATCAGTACATGACTACTGGAGAAACCATAGCCTTGACTAGACGGACCTTTGTGGGCAAAGTAATATCTCTGCTTTTTAATATGCTGTCTAGGTTGGTCATAACTTTTCTTCCAAGGAGTACGTGTCTTTTAATTTCATGGCTGCAGTCACCATCTGCAGTGATTTTTGGAGCCCCTAAAAATAAAGTCTGCCACTGTTTCCATTGTTTCCCCATCTATTTGCCATGAAGTGATGAGACCGGATGACATGATCTTAGTTTTCTGAATGTTGAGCTTTAAGCCAACTTTTTCACTCTCCCCTTTCACTTTCATCAAGAGGCTCGTTAGTTCTTCTTCACTTTCTGCCACAAGGGTGGTGTCATCTGCGTATCTGAGGTTACTGATATTTCTCCCGGCAATCTTAATTCCAGCTTGTGCTTCATCCAGCCCAGCATTTCTCATGATGTACTCTGCATATGTTAAACAAGCAGGGTGACAATATGCAGTCTTGACGTACTCCTTTTCCTTTTTGGAACCAGTCTGTTGTTCCATGTCCAGTTCTAACTGTTGCTTCCTGGGCACCCAGCATGGGTCAAACTAGCCAGTATGTCTCAGCAGGTTTGAACAGCTTTGAATTTAACAAGATGGGATGGTAGCTGCACTGTCTAATAACAGGGCCACAGGCCAGAGATGGCCACTGAACACCTGAAGAGTGACCAGTACAAACTAAGATGCTCTAAGTGTAAAATACATGCCAGGGTTTGAAGATAAAATACAAAAAAGCGGGGGTGGGGTGTAAAATATCTATTTTATCTTAAGCGTGTGCTGCAATGATAACATTTGAGATACCTGGTTAAAGAAAATCTTCTTGACACATTATTGACCAGAGATGTATTAATATGTCTTTTGTTACCCAAATGTTATTGACCAGAGATATATCGATATCACATAAGAAATCGCCAGCCACAGGCATTAGTTTCTGCAAAATAATCCCCTAGTCAATAATGAGATAAGATTACTTTCATCTGTTTCTCCGTTTCTTTAAAAATACAGATACTAGAAAATAAAATTGTGTATATGACTCCCATTTTATTTCCACCAGACAGTGTCTCCATCATTTCCCTTTCAGAAGGCCCCTGCATCTTTTATCAAAATTCCCTAACTATAGCCTAGTCACCTTTCAATTACAAATCACCACGGGAGGAAGAAATGAGTGACTCGTCTTCATCTGCCTACAGAGCCCAAGTCAGAAAAACACCCCGAGCACTCTGTCTCGTTCCCTCCTTCCTGCTTATAACCATACAGATGAAAAAGGAGCCCTGTTAGCCGTCTTGGGCTGCTGTAACAAATCACCACAATCTGGATGGCTTACAGTGACTTACTCTCCCACGCTTCTGGAGTTCTGGAAGTCAGAAATGGAGGTGTTGGCAGGGGTGGTTTCTTCAAGGCTCTGTTCCTAGCCCCTGGGGGTGGCCAGCATCCTTGCCATTCCTCAACTTGCAGCCGCATCGCTCCAATCTGCTTTTGTCATCACATGGCCTCCCCTCCTACCCCCATGCACGTGTCCAAACTTTCCCTTTTCCTATAAGGACACCAGCCATTGGACTGGGACCCACCTTACTTTGGTGTGACCTCATCTTAAATACTAACTAGTAACAGTTGCAAGGGCCCTATTTCCTAATAAGGTTACATTCTGAGGTTTCAAGTAGATCTGAATGGGGGGGGGGGTCACTGTTCATCACAGTACAGCTGCATGTGTGCATGTATGCATTCAATTGCACGTGTGCATGCTCAGTCATGTCTGAGTCTCTGTGGCCCCACTGACTGTAGCCTGCCCACCAGGCTCCTCTGTCTATGGGGTTTTCTAGGCAAGAACAATGGAGTGGGTAGCCACTTCCTTCCCCAGGGGATCTTTCCAACCCAGGGATTGAACCCATGTCTCCTGCGCTACAAACAAATTCTTTACCACTGAGCCATCAGGGAAGCCCACACCTAAAAGTAACACATTGTAAATCAACTTCACTTCAATAAAATGTACAGAATTTGTATGGTTAAGTCAGCAAAGTGTTGACAAAAGAAAGAAAAATTAGGTTGCTCTCTGTATTCAAGGCGGAAAACAAAACTGGATTTGTATGGTAGATGGTTACAGATAACACATACTATGGGGGGAGGTACTTTAACAAACAGGCAACTGCCCTGATGCCAGAACTCTTGCAGACACGTGAGCCCTGCCATTGAATCCCCAGGGGTCCAGCTGTCATTACCACTATGAAAACCTAAACCACATGGTGCCTGAGTTGACCACCCCCTATTTGCACAGAGGTCTTACATGGCTGCATCTGGCTTGTGATCCAGGGCTTGGGTCCTAGATACACAGAGCCATGATACTGAGGCAGGTTCTGTCTGTTTGGTTTGCAAAACTGAGTTCTATTTGTATATCAGTGAGTGCAGCTCATTACCAGGGGTACTTCTCCAGAGATAGAATACGACTGGAAGATCATGGGCAGCCATGAATATGAGAAATATCCATAATATTCCACTTTACAGATGAGAAAACAGAGGCATGAAGAGGTCGAGTGACTCACCCAAGGCAACACAGCTAACAAATGGCAGAGGTCTGATTCAAATCCAGGCCATCTAGCTACAGAGCTGAGCTCTCATACCTACAGGAAGGGTTTGGATACGTGGAGGTGGTAGGCAGGAGAGGTCACGTCCGATGCAGAGACTTGTGTGATCAAAGGTACAGGAGGAGGGGGTAGGTTCCTGGAAAAAGAGCCATCATTCCTCATATCCTGATGAAAAGAGCAACGGGAGAGGGGCTGGCAGCCTGGGCTGGCAGCAACGAGGACCCACAGAGCTCCCACTGCATGACATCTCTCAGGTAACTTGATTCCAGGGTCCAGAGTGACTGCATGCCTAGGTTGGGGTCTCCGACACAGAGGACCATGTAGGGGGCCTGGGGCTCCCTGTGTGGCCGGCTCCCATCACTCAGCACCACATCCTCCCATCCCTCCCCCACCCGGAGGGCAGGCCTCTCAGAGCTAGCTGTTCTCGGAGCCAGGTTGACACTGATGCTAAACAGGGACATTCCAGACCTGGCGGAGTCGTAACAATGTGTCACCAGGGGCTGAGGGCAGGGAGGGGATGTTGGGCAGGGTTCCACCCCAGCTCAGCTGCAGTGACCTTCTCAAATACTCCAAGCGCCTACTGTGTGAGAGATGTAGGGGGTGCCATGAGGGGCGCATTCCTGAGTTCCCTGCCCAGAAACTGTGGCAGCCAGCCCCTTGGGTGCGGGTCAGCCTCCTCTCCGAGGAGTGGGGAGAGTTTCGACCCACCTCTCCAACTTCTGGAGAGCTCAGGGAGGGGCAGGGCGGGGCCCTTGGAGCTGCCATCCCCGAGGAGGCTGGGTCGGGACCGCATCTCCCCCCACCCCACCACGGGAAGGCCAGGCAGCGGGGCCAGCGGTACCTCAGCCCTGTGCATTCCTCCCGGGCTGGAATCTGAGCCAGAAGGTATCAAACAAACATCTTGAGAGAAGTAGAAGGACTCCAGGCCAAAGTGGTGTGGTGCTGACAAGTGCAGAGCTGGGCAGAACTGCTTTCTCCCCCCTGCTCCCCACCCTGAAGAGGTTTCCCTTGAATTGTGGGAGGACCCAGGAGTTAGATTCTGGCCTGGGAGAGTCCTCCCCATCCCCAACCTCTTTGTTCCTGAGGTTTCCTCCTGGTTCCCAACCAGGATCTCTTCTGTTGGGGACACAGATTGTATATACCAGGGACGCACATTGTATATGTATATACCTGACTGGCACCCCCATCATCCAAAGCCCCAGCCCCTGGGTGGGTCTCTGGGGCCTTAGAATAGCCAACAGCTACCCTCCCATCCTTGGTGTGTCCAGAGCTATGCACCTCAGAGTGTGGTCCAAAAAGTGTCCCACTTCCCTTGAAAAGCTGAGCCCAACTTGGGGAGTGAAGGTTTAGACATCTTTACAGCCACTGCTGTGACCTGCAGGCATCTGAAGCTTATTGTCACATGTTATGAAAGTATAGTCAAAGCTATACTTTTTTTCTAGCAGTCAGGTATGGATGTGAGAGTTGGACCATAAAGAACGCCGAGCACCTAAGAATTGATGCATTTGAACTGTGGTGCTGGAGAAAACTGTTGAGAGTCCCTTGGACAGCAAGAAGATCAAACCAGTCCATCCTAAAGGAAATCAACCCTGAACATTCATTGAAAGGACTGATGCTGAAGCTGAAGCTTTGGCCACCTGATGTGAAGAGCTGACTCATTGGAAAAACCCCTGATGCTGATAAAGAAAGATTGAAGGCAAAAGGAGACGGGGGTGGCAGAAAGATGGTTCGAGAGCATCAGCGGCTCAATGCACATGAATTTGAGCAAACTTTGGAAGACAGTGGAGGACAGAGAAGGCTGGCATGCTGCAGTCCATGGGGTCGCAAAGAGTTGGACACGATTTAGCAACTGAACAACAAGATGAAAGTATTGGTCCATAATGAATCCCTAGTCAAAAACAAGCCATCAAACTGGTCCCTCGCCGCAAACTTGACAAGTACCCAGCTGCCAGAACAAAAGAGCGGGAAAATCTTCCCCTGGGAGCCAGCAGGACCACAAGCCTCACGCTCCTTCCCTTTGTCTCTCTGAGCTCAGTTCCCTGAGAACATCAGGACCACCAGAGCTTCCCCACAGGTGGAGAGTAGGCAGGGCTCGGATGGAGTCTGGGGGACTCAGGCTGAGCTCTGGGGGCCAGGGGCGGGATGCAGAGGGGACGGCCAGGAGGACAGTTAGCTGTGGGGTCTCCTCTTTACCAGTACCCCCTTCCCTGCCCTCTGGAGCCTAATGAGGGCTCTCACTATAACACCATCATTCAGTCCCACAGATTTGTCCCAGGTCCTGCGTTAGGGACCAGACTGACATGCCTCCAGCCCTCACAGCTGCAGGAGATGTGGGCGCCACCGACAATGAGCCAACCAGTAGATGAACCAGGCCATTTCAGGTGGAAATAAAACAGGATGATGTGATAGGGAGCGAATGAGGAGAGTTTGGGGGTGCAGTACATTAAATGAGAGACAATATGCCACTCACAGGTGGTAGAATTGTAGACAGCTTAAATCAGGCACAAGGAGTCATCCTAGAAACCCTCAAGGAAAGAGAGAAGGACAGAGCGGAGGAGAGGAAGGAGGAGCTGAGTGCTGGAGGCTTGGCCCTGCCCAGTTCAAGGTCAGCCTGGCCTCTCTGCTTGCTCACAGCCTGGGTGGGAGGCGAGCCACCACTGTCTGGAGGACTGCAGGCAGGGCAAGGGAGCATCCCCCTCCTACCGTCTCCCATCTTCAAAGTGCAAGAGGATGTGAGATATTACCTGAATGGGTTACATTCCCAGGGCCCCCAGGTCTTGCCCAGGCCTGGGGAGGGATCTATGCATTGATCTGTCCCAATCAATCTGTCCCAGGGTAGGATTTATGCAACGATATTGATCTATCCCAACCCCCATGCCATCCCCTCCTACCTGCAGATCAGGCGTTCGTGAGCGTCATCTCCCAGCACGTGCCCCCGTGAGTTCTGGGATGTGCAGAACCTGGGCGGGGCAGCAGCAGGACTGCGCATGCTCCCTGCGCACCTGTGGCGCCGTAGCCCTGGCAGCTCTGTCTGCCTGGCCTTTTCGGCCGCAGACTTCCTAACTCCTCCTCACGCTGTTCTCAGAGTTTCCAGAGGCTTTGGGGGAGCCTGGTTGTGAGCGTCAGGACTCCACAGCTCCTTCTCCAGCTGGAGCGAGTGAATTGGCTTCTCCCTTGGCATGACACGTTCCCACAAACTTTGAAGCAGTAACCACGCACGTATTAGCTCCCAGTTCTGCAGGTCAGAAATCCGGGCATGGCGGGGCTGGGTTCCCTGCTCGGGTGCCGGTGAGGCTGAAATCGGGGGTGTCAGCTTTTGAGTGGAGGCCCCCGGGCGGACTGCTCTCCAGCTTGTTTTGGTTGTTGGCAGGATTCAGTTCTTCGTGGGGGTTGCCTGGAAGCTCCACGTCCTTGCTGGCTGTCAGCAGGACAGCTCATCTGCTCCTAGAAACCCCCCCACCCCCCACATTCCTGCTCACGTGGCCCCGTTTTCAAAGCCAGCAACGTATACTGGGTCCTTTTGGAATCTCTTGATTCTCTCTTCTGCCAGGGCCAAACTCCCGGCTTTTAAAGGGCTGGTGTGAGAATTGAAAGAGACACGTGCTCCCCAATGTTCATCGCCGCACTGTTTATAATAACCAGGACATGGAAGCAGCCTAGATGCCCATCAGCAGACGAATGGATAAGGAAGCTGTGGTACAAATACACAATGGAATATTACTCAGCCATTAAAAAGAATACATTCGAATCAGTTCTAATGAGGTGGATGAAACTGGAGCCTATTATACAGAGTGAAGTAAGCCAGAAAGAAAAACACCAATACAGTATACTAACACATATATATGGAATTTAGTAAATCGGTAAAGATAACCCTGTATACGAGACAGCAAAAGAGACACAGATATATAGAACAGTATTATGGACTCTTTGGGAGAGGGCGAGGGTGGGATGATATGAGAGAATGGCATTGAAGCATGTAAATTATCATATGTGAAACGAATCGCCAGTCCAGGTTTGGTTCTTGGGGCTGGTGCACCGGGATGACCCGGAGGGATGGGATGGGATGTCAATGTATGGCAAAACCAATACAATATTGTAAAGTTAAAAAAGAGATAAATAAACTAGTTAAAAAAAAAAAAGGCTGGTGTGATGAGATTAACCCCATCTGGGTAATCAACCTTTTGAGAAACTCAAGGTCCACTGATAAATTCCTTTTGTAAGATAATAGAGGGCTTCTCTGGTGACTCCCCAGTAAAGAATCTGCCTGACAATGCAGGAGATGCAGGTTCAGTTCCTGGGTCGGGAAGATCTCCTGGAGAAGGAAATGGCAACCCACTCAAGTATTCTTGCCTGGGAAATCCCATGGACAGAGGAGCCTAGCAGGCTACAGTCCATGTGGTTGCAAAAGGGTCGGACATGACTTAGCAACTAAACAACAAGGTAACAGAACCATAGGAGTCCTAGCTCATCATATTCACAGGTTCCCACACACCTAAAGTGTGGGGATTATACCAGGGCAAGGGTCCATGGGGGCCATTCTTTCAGTTCTGTTTACCTCCGCCAGCATCTAGTTCCAGGTGTACCATGTAGACCTCATCTGAGACTTCCCTGTCCAGGCACCCGGGCTAGCCTGGGGACCACAGAACTTGATTTTGAGCTCTGCTTTTGCCTGGAGGCACTAGTGGTAAAGAATATGCCTGCCAGTGCAGGAGATGCAAGAGATGCGAGTTCGATCCTTTGGTCGGGAAGTTCCCCTGGAGTAGGAAATGGCAGACCACTCCAGTATTCTTGCCTGGAAAATTCCATGGACAGAGGAGCCTGGTGTGTTACAGTCCATGGGGTCGCAAAGAGTCCGACATGACTGAACGACTGAGCACGACTGTGTGACCTTGGGCCAGTCACCTTTCTCTGGTCCTTGGTCCCCCTGTCTGTACACCAGGGAGACTGGGCTATCAGAGGCTCTCCACCCTCACTGCCCTTTCAAGTCCCCTGGAGAAGCTTTTAAAAAAATATAGTGCCTGCTCCCTATCCTGCTTGATCCTAGCTTAATGGGTCTGGGATGGGACCCAGACACAGCTTTATTAGAAAAACTTGCCCAGGAGATTGAGAGGATCAGCCAGTGCTGAGAAGCACAGAATCGGAAACTTTCTAAAATGGAGGTTCTCAACCACGGCAGCACATTAGGATCCCCTGGGGAGATTTTTTTTTCCCCAAAAGGCCCCTTTGTGGGGGGGTCTTAGCTGAATTGGTTGGAGGCAGGATCCTGGCAGTGGCAGCTTTTAAAATCACCCCAGGGGTTGCCTACTGCAGGCAGGTGATTTTAATTTCCAGCTTCCTGTCTTCTTCCCCCTTTCCACCAGGTGGGATGGAGACAAGAAAATGTCAGACTGAAGGAGGAATCAGGGAGAGGGAGGGGGAATCTGATTTCTGGGTCAGCCCCGAAGACCCCTTCCCTCCCTGGGGTCGTGACCTTCCTACTGAACCCCCTTCACAGGATCGAGGATTAAAAAGCCATCATGAGTTGAGCCAGTCCTAACGAGGTGGATGAACCTAGAGCCTATTATAGAGTGAAGTGAGTCAGAAAGAGAAAAATATCATATATTGACCATATATATGGAACTAGAAAGATGGTACTGATGAATCTATTTGCAGGGTAGCAATGGAGACATAGACATAGATGACAGACTTGGGGACACAGGGAGGGAAGGAGAGGGTGGGACAAATGGAGAGAGTAGCATGGAAACATATACACTATTGTATATGACAAAGGATGAGATGGTTCGATGGCATCACTGACTCAAAAGACATGAGTTTGAGCAAACTCAGGGAGATAGCGTGGGACAGGGAAGCCTGGTGTGCTGCAGCTCATGGGGTCACAAAGAGTTGGACACAACTTAGCTACTGAATACCTTCCCAGGTGGTGCTAGTGGTAAAGAGCCCGCCTGCCAAGGCAGAAGACCCAAGATGCTGGGGAAAGATCCCCTGGAGAAGGGCGTGGCAACCCATTCTGGTATTCTTGCCTGGAGAATCCTGGTAAGAGGAGCCTGGTGGGCTTTGTCCGTTGGGTCACCAAGAGTCGGACGTGACTGAGCGACCAACACTTTACACTTTTTAGCTACTGAATAACGACAAAAGTATGTAAAATAGATAGCCAGTGGGAATTTGCTGCATGACTCAGGGAGCTCAAACCAGGGCTCTGTGACAACCTGTAGGGGTGGGATGGAGTAGGAGGTGGGAAGGAGGTTCAAGAGGGAGGGGATGTATGTATACCTATGGCTGATTCATGTTGATGTTTGGCAGGAAACCAACACAGTATTGTAAAGCAATTATCCTCCAATTAAAAAATAAATTAGGTTTTTTAAAAAGCCATCATGTCTCTGGTTGCTGAGCTCAGTTGCTCCAAAAATGGCAATAACAAAAACTCTTGGGGGCTCCCTGGGGCAAGGAGGAGCAGGTGCCTGGCTGAACCAGACCTCCTTGGCTCCAGGAAGGGCGCCCCCCGCCACCGATTCCTCAGCCACTGGAATCTCAGCCCTCACGCTCCAGCTTGGCCCTGAAGCAGGCCGCGGCCCTATTTTCAAGGTGGCCACTGCCTCATTCTGCACCATTTCCTTCCAAACAAACAGCTTCCCCTTTGGGGAGGTTATCAGAGCACGTCCAGGGTGGGCAGGGCCGGATTTCTGCCCGGGGCACTCCCCGGAGGTGGGAAGGACTGGAGGATGTGGCCCTGGCAGGGCTGATGGACGCCGGGCTGAGCTTGGACTGAAGATGCAGGCAGGGCTGCTGCGGCACTCACTGTCTGCCCAGGGCACCCAGGACGCAGGAAGTTCTCTTTAAGTCTTGGAATAATGCAGTCTTGCAAACAAGGACCAGCCTGCTGGCCGGGGAGCGGTGCTCTGGGATGGTGGTTGCCCAGGTAACCATCTAACCACTCTGCAGGGACCTGAGGATGGGTCTTCAACAAAAGCCCCACAACTACTCTCTCCTCTTCCAAACCGTGTGTGCGTGCTAAGTCCCTTCAATCGTGTCTGACTCTTTGAGACCCTATGGACTGTAGCCCGCCAGGCTCCTCTCTCCCTGGGATTCTCCAGGCAAGAATACTGAAGAGGGTTGCCATGCCCTCCTCCAGGGGATCTTCCCGACCCAGAGATCAAACCTGCATCTCTTGCCTCTCCTGCACTGACAGGCAGATTCTTTGCCACTAGCGCCACCTGGGAAGCCTCCCCTTCCAACCTAACCCCCTTCATTTTGTTTTCCTGGCAGGGGGCTACGGTGGTCTTCAGAAAACGTGGGTGGGATCTATCATTCCCCTGCCGAAACTCTTCATGGTTTTCATGTTGTCCCAACTGAGTCGGTAAAGAATCTGCTTGCAATGCAGGAGACCCGGGTTCGATTCCTGGGTCGGGAAGATCCCCTGGAAAAGGAAATGGCAACCCACTCCAGTTTTCTTGCCTGGGAAATCCCATGGATAGAGGAGCCTGGCGGGCTACAGGCCATGGGGTCGCAAGAGTCGGACACGACTGAGCGACTCAATCACCACCATCAACAAGTAAACTCCTGCCACAACCCCTGAGAGCTGCTCACTGCAGTCCCCAGCTCTCTGATCTCTCTACCCACCATCCCCACCCTTGCTCATTCCAGTCCTAACACCTCTGCTTTTCCTCCCCAGGGGACTCTTCACTTGCCCTTTGGCTGGTGGTTCTTCTCTTCCGCCTGTCACCCTTCAGAGAGGCCTTCCCAGATCAGCCTGCTTTAAACAGCCCTCGCACTGATGTCTCTGTCATCCTGTTTCATTTCTTTCCAACACGTATCACTATTAAAATAAGTCTCCTTATTGATTTGGTGTTTTTTTTTTCCTTCGTGGTCTGTCTCTATCCCCAGAAAGTTAAGTTCCTCAAGGACAGGAACCTTGCCTGGCCTGTTTGCTGTGAGTTCCTGGGCCCGGCAAGTGCTCAGTAAGTGTTGGCTGAATGAATGAATGCAAGAAATTAATGCAGATTTTCACAGCGCATAGGGGTTTAGAAAGAATACATCACCATCCCAAATAGAATACACGCCAAGGATGTATGTTGTTATACACGCTTTAGGGTGTGAACCCAATCTTTCAGCAACTCTATGAAGTAGGCGGTTGAAGTATTACTCACATTTTATAGATGAGAAAATGAAGGCACAGAGAGATTAAATGACATGCCCGAGGTCACATAGCTGTCAAACCCAGGCATAGCCAACTCTCTATGCTGTCTCATCTATGGGGAAACATGAGGTGTGATGCAAATTATTTATATAGGTTACACAAAACAGAGAAAGTCCATTTTGTTGCATGTGGCCACTCCCATTGAAGGGCAGGGAAACCTGGTGTGCTGCAGTCCGTGGGGTCGCAAAGAGTTGGACACAACTTAGCAACTTAACCAACTCCCCCATGGGTGTAATCAAGCTGCCGACAGCAGGAGGCAAGGGAATAAGGCATCCCCTAAAAGAAGTAGCAGAATCCTAGGGTGGAGCAACTCAGAAGCCTCTGTGTTTCCTGCCACCCCAGACTCAGTTTCCCCATTTCCAAAGTGCAAAGAGGATGGGATGGGTGCTAGGGGGGTGGAGATGACAGTGAGTGGGAGGCAGGCAGCAGGGCTAGGCCTGAGGATCTAGGTCAGAACCCGGAGGTGGAGTGCCGTGAGCACCTGCAGTTTCTGCTTGCCTGGTGTCCGGGTCCCCTTCGGCAGGCAGCACCCATTCTCTTTTGGGAGGTACACCCTGGCGGGACGGGGGAGGGGGCTGTCCAACAAAGTGCCCTGCCTGCCCCTGGCCGCCTGGTGGGCATGTGACCCAACTGAAGCCAATCAAATCCTCTCTCCAAACTGGGGGAGTCCCAGCTTGGGCGAGCAGGAGGAAAGGAGGAAGGCATACCCTTTCCAGGCTCTGCCCAAAGCGTGCGCATCCTCCTAGCTGGGGAGCCCGCTGTCACACTTACCATCCTCAGGAATCTTTGCCTCCCCACCTGACCTCATTTCTTACCACTTCCCCATCACTTGCCACTTTCCTGTAACACCATCACCTTTCTATTCCCCAGACCAGGCAAACTTCTTCCTGCCCCAGGACATTTGTGGCTTGCTGTTCCCTCCACTTGGAACATTCAGCTCCAGACCTTCCTTTGCACGACTGGCTTCTTCTCATCATTTCAGCCTCCATCAGAGGTGTCCTCGGAGAGGCCTGCCAAGATCTCCCGCTGAGCCCTGACCCACGCAGCTGGCCATTGTCTACCGCATCCTCTGATTGTGTTGCTTCACGCATCCATCATCACAGCTCAAGTTGTTTCGCCGATTTACTTGTTGGCTTATTTCTTTCTGCCTCCCCTCACTTGATGTCAGCCCCATGAGAGCCCTTCTCTGAGTATCTCACTTCCCACCACCTCCCCAGGCTTGACAGAGCTCCAGGCACTTGGTTGGTGCTCAATAAATAAATATTAACGCTCTCCTGGTGGCTCAGATGGCAAAGAATCTGCTTGCAATGCAGGAGGCCTGGGTTTCATCCCTGGGTCAGAAAGAGCCCCTGGAGAAGGGAATGGCAGCCCACTCTAGTATTCTTGCCTGGAGAATCTCATGGACAGAGGAGTCTGGAGAGCTACAGTCCATGGGATCGCAGAGTCGGACACAACTGAGTGACTAACACTTTTACCGCATATATATGGAAGCTGGAAAAATGGTGAACCTATTTACGGGGCAGGAATAGAGATGCAGACATAGAGAACAGACTTTGGACGCTGCAGGGGAAGGAGAGGGTGGGACGAAATGAGAGAGTGGCATTGAGACATATACATTGCCGTATGTAAAATAGATAGCTAACGGGAAGTTGCTGTATAACACAGGGGGCTCAAAGCAGTGCTCCGTGACAACCTAGAAGGGTGGGATAGGGTAGGGGGTAGTGAGGTGATTCAAGACGGAGGGGGCATATGTATATATACCTATGGCTGATTCACGTTGTTGTATAGCAGAAGCCAACACACTACTGCAAAAATCAAAAATAAATTTCAAAAATACAATTAAAATTTCAAAAGTTTACACATAAATAGCATTTGAATGAATGGAACAATGGAGTAAGTCTAACTCCAGGGAATCCTCACAGGGTATAATACTTCGAGGAGAGGATGAGGGAATTCCTTGTCCTGTCTTCGACCAGGAAACCTGGGGCCTAGCAGGAGAAGAGGTGGCCAGTGAGGACTCATTCCACCCGCTCTTCCTTCCCTAGGGGAGCAGAGTTTTACAGCCTCGCTTGGTTTGCGGTCACTTCCCACAATTGTGAGCAGAGTCTCCCCGAGGGCAGGGAATCCCCATCTGTAAGCCTCCTTTTCTCTTCTCCCCGAGCTTCCAGGAATGAGTCTTTGCTTCTCTTCTTTGCGAGAAACACGTGTGGCCTGAGGAACCTTTGAACACCTGGACCAGAGGCACCTGGGAAGCGGGAGGATGGGAGGACAGGCGGCCGACAGGCTGGGTCCTGCCCCATGCCCGTCCAAACGCATCGGCTGGCATGTGGGTGGTGTGGTCCGACTGGTTGGGTAAGGATAGGGTGTGGGCTGGCAAAGGTGCCAGCCAGTGAACTGCGACAGCCCCACCCTGGAGATGGGCATGCTCTGTAGGAAGACAGCTCCTCTCCAGCCCCATCAGCACTGACTCTGGGTTTAGGACCCTCAACTCAAGAAGCCCTGAGATTTCCTGGCATCTTTCCAGGAGCCAGGGAGCTGCTGGGCCAGACGACACTGCCATTTGTAGGGGCGTAGAATTTTCTGGGTTTCCCTGGTGGCTCAGTGGTAAAGAACTCACCTGCCAATGCAGAAGACATGAGTTCGATCCCTGGATCGGGAAGATCCCCTGGAGAAGGGAATGGCAACACACTCCAGTATTCTTGCCCGGAGAATCTCCATGGACAGAGGAGCCTGATTGACTACAGTCCATGGGGTCACAAAAGAGCCAGACACAACTTAGCGACTAAACAACGACAATAAGAATTTGCTGCCCTAAAATATGTCTCTTTGACATATTAATTATTTTAAGCTGGTTATTTTCTGGAAAACTCTGAAAACCAAGTAGGGGTTACCCTTTTGTCAGAAACATTTACATTAGGAAGGGGAATCTACATTTGCAAGGGTGTCTCTGCACCTGGAAGAGGAGGCTGACCAAACCTCTAGAAACTCTTAGCTGCAGAGCAAGCAAGGACTTAAATTTGCATAACGACCTTACCTTTGTTTACTGTGCCTTTCCTGGTCACTTCTCAGAAATGACTTTCCCACCCTCAACATCCGCTTTTGTCTTTAGCTGAACAAAGAATTTAGGTGAGGCTTTTGGTCATCTTGGGTTTCCCAGGTGGCTCAGTGTTAAAGAAATCTCCTGTCAATGTGGGAGACACAGGAGATTCCAGGAAATCGACGCAGGTTCAATCCCATGGAAGACCCCTTGGAGGAGGCAATGGCAACCCACTCCAGTATGCTTGCCTGGAGAATCTCATGGACAGAGGAGCCTGGCAGGCTACAGCCCATAGGGTCACAAAGAGTAGGACACGACTGAGCAACTAAGCACGCACACCCATGAAGATGGTATTAAAGGTGAGGGTTTGGCCTTTTGGGGGAATAACTCAGTTTTCCTGGGTCTCTTCCAAATATACACTTTTTTTTTACTTTTTACTTTTTTTTTACTTTTGTTTGAGTTTCTCCTGTTAATCTGTCTCATGTCAGTTTAATTCTTAGACCAGCAAAAAGAACCCTGAAGGATAGAGGAAAATTTCCTCCTTCCTGACACATACATACAACAGATACTTGTTGAATATCTCCTATGTGTTCCATAACATCTTATGGAAAAACCCAAACAAACTTTTTTGGCCAACCCAGTATTATGCCTGATAGTGGCTGTTGCCCTTGGGGGACCTACTTGGTGCCAGCTATTGTTTTAAGCATCTCATATGAACTAATTTGTTCGGCTCCCTTTGCAGCCTATGAGGCGGATACTGTCATCTCCTTTTATGGGCATACTGAGGTACAGAGAGGTTGAGAAATTTGTGAAAGTTCCACAACTAGAGGCTGAAAAAATTGTGAACATTCCTCAGCTAGCTAAGTTGTATTCTTCACAAATTCATCTAGATTTCGTTGAAGTCTTAACCCCTCAGAATGTGACTGTTTGGACTTTGGGTCTTAAGAGGAGTAATTAAAGTAAAAATGAGCTCATTAGGTTTTCTTAGAAGAAGAGGAGGTTCGGACACGCAACATACGGTTGCGTGAGGACACAGGAGAAGATGTCCCCCAAGAATCCAAGGAAAAAGCCTCAGAAGAGATTCACCCTGCTGACCCCTTGATCTTGGGACTTCCAGCCTCCAAAATTGTGAGACAATTTCTGTTGTGTGAGGCGCCCATCTGTGTTCCTTTGCTGTTCAGCCCAAACAGACTGACAGAGATGCAGAGCCTGGTGTGGATCCAGGCAGCTTAGAGTGCCTGTCCTAACCACCAAGCTCTCTCCATAGGCGCTGGAGGCATCTTAGCACCTGACTAAGTCTCTCTCCTCGTGGTCGTCAGAGAGACTGAATGGGACTTGGAAAGAGAACACCATTCTTCTTCTTTTTTTAAATTTTTATTTTATTTTGGCTGCAGTGGGTCTTCATCACAGTGTGCAGGCTTTCTCCAGTTGTGGGACGGGGGCTCTCTAACTGTGGCACATGGTCTTAGTTGCCCCACGGCATGTGGGATCTTAGTTTCCCTTCCAGGAGCTGAACCCACGTACCCTGCCTTGGAAGGCAGATTCCTAACCACTGGACCACCAGGAAAGTCCCTGAGAACAACATTCTTAAGCCATGATTTAGTGTTACTGATTGCATCCCTACGTATCCCATGAAAGAAACCATCACCAGGATTGCCAGGGTGTATGGATCTCACTTTGGGAAGTATAAACTGGACCGGTTAGGACGAGCCTGGGTCCCTGACAACCCACAGGCCCCAGTTCCCCAGTGGTCGACTCTCTCAGGTTTTTGCAGGATAGCTGAGCATCTTCAGATTCTCCAGACTGGTACTTAGCTCTACTGATCTGCGTGAACTAGACCACCAAAAGCCATCTCTCCGGGATCCCACCACCGGATCCTATGTGGACAGGCCCCTATGTGACCTCATGGAGTAGGGCAAGGCTTCTCAGTCTAATGTGCATCTTCTGGAGATCCTGCTTCAGTTCGGTCTGGGCGGGGCCTGAGATGCCACATCTCTGACAAGCTCCCAGGTGATGCTGCTGCTGCTGCTGGCGGGGAGGGAGGGTGACTCAGGATCTGGGCTCATGTGAAGACTTCAACAGATTCTGTGGGTCCCCACCATGCACCAGAAGCCAGTAGTTGGAGAGGAGGTTACTCCTTCTGGGAGTGGGAAAGTTTAGAGATCATTTTTGGAAAAAAACAAAACATCTCCTTACTTAATCTGCTAAAGGGTTCATTTGCAAATTTTCTGGCAAATCTGGGATCTGCCATGAAGGAGGTCCTGGAGTTAGCTGGTTCTAAGCCATAGGACCAGGGTTTAGTAGATTTTCATACTCCTGAAGCCCAGAGTAAGACTAGGAGCCTTGGCTTAAGCTCTACAGTGTGATGCAGAATTGAGGTGAGCTGAGGCCCCTATAGCTGCGTGGGGAGGGGATGAACCAACACTGATGAATGGTCAATGCCTTCTCCTTCTCTGAGAATCTTACACCCTGAGTTCTGACACTCCACGCTCCAATTCATTGCACAATCCTGGACAGATTTGAGCATTCATTCCAGAATCTTCCAACTCCTTCCTCAAGGATCACCCACTTTCCAGGATCAAAAGACACCTCTTCAGAGAGGCCTTCCTTTCTTAGATTCCCATAGCTATTCTGTCTGATACAATTCCTTCCCCCAGTCTGTTGTTAGACTGTCTTACAATTTTTTTATACTGTGATCACTGATTTTTTTTTCACTTTCTTAATAGCAATTGCCACACCTTGAAATTACGTGTTTGCTTCTTTATTTATTTATCTCATGATTCCTCCACCAAATTGTACCTTCCCCTGGAGGACCATGTCATTTTCATCCATCCGTATCGTTCATCTCCCAGCACTGTATGGAGCCTGGCCCTTGAGAGGCCCTAGATTAATAGTTGTTGGATGAAGAAATAAGGACACCACCGCTTCTGAACTTTAACATCCATATGATTCATCTGGGGATTTTGTTAAAATGCAGATTCTGATTCAACTGGTCTGGATGGGGCCTGAGAGTCTGCATTTTTTTTTTTTTTTTTGACTGCTCTGGGTCTTCATTGCTGTAAGAGGGCTTTCGCTAGCTGTGGTGAGCGGGGCTACTGTAGTTGCAGTGAGTGGGCTTCTCATTGCAGTGGCTTCTCTTGTTGCAGAGCACTGGCTCTAAAGCGCAGGCTCAGTAGTGTGGCACAGGGGCTTAGTCGTCCCAAGGCATGTGAGATCTTCCCGGACCAGAGATCGAACCCTGTTCCCTGCATTGGCAGGCGGATTCTTAACCACTGGACCACCAGGGAAGTCCCGAGAGCCTGCATTTCTCACAGGTTCCCAGAGGCTGCTCAGGCTGCTGGTCTGTGGACCATGCCCTAAGTAGCTATGACCCAGGGAAAGTCTGTCCTCATCAGCCATCCAGCCAGCCCACCATCCACTTCCCCTTCCTCATTGCTCAGTGGAGAGGTCTCAGAAGGAAGAGGCTACTGAAACCCAAGGAGGATTAATAACGGAGTAGGAAAAATTCCAAGGAGCTCAGGATTAATGATGGTGCAGAAGCTTAGCTAAGTGTAGCACACCAGGCTGGCAGCTTACATGACCTGGATTGTCTAGACCTGGGAGAGCTGGACAAGGATGGTCCCAGGATCACTCCCAGCAAGGACCTAGGCTGTTTCAGGACTGGAAAACCTAATCCTTGCCTTACCAGCTTGTCTCCATTCTCAATGCCAAGTTCACCGTATACGTCCCAGCAGTATGACACATCTGACGTGGATATTTCAGTGGTGGGTGCTCCACATTGCCTTGGTGACAATATCTGTCCCCCACCCACCAGATTACTCACACACAGTGCTCTTTAGCAGTAGAGAGATGCGCAGCTCTCCTGGGATCCACCTCTGTGGGAAGGTAAGGTGGGCTTCCATCGGCCAAGAAAACTTTTCTCAAAAGGATGTTAACTCACACATGACTAGGGTATTGGGAAACCCGATGTTCAATTTGACGCTCAGTGACTATGACCACATTTGGATAAAGGACTAATGCAGAGTTCCTCAAACTGTGGTCCACACATCATCGCATCAGAAACATTTTGCAATTGGGGATTGTTGAAAGACCTTATTAAATATGCAGATTTGGGGGTTTCACCATCAGACTTACTGTTCCAGCACTTCTAGCAGGGGGAGTGGGATGTGTGGAATTTTCATGGTTCATAAGTTCTCCCAGGTGATTCATTTGTGCTGTCTCCTTTCAAACTCAATGGGCTCATATATCTGCTTCCTTCTCAGTCTGTGTAGTTTTTATGTCCTTTTGTGTCAGTTCTATTGTGTATATGTCTTTGATCGTCAGCTGCCTTAAATCCCTTTGGAAGCCAGATAGCAGAGTAAATACGGAAGGCTTCAAATGTGACCGGGTGTCCCAGGGATCCAGCCCTGCCCCTTTGATGCTCTTCTTGCCAGTGAATCTACCATCAAAGCGAAGCTCACACAGAAGCTGCCCGATGAGCCTTCCTTTATACCTGAATTGAGCCAACTGGTCCCTGTGTTTTTAGGAAACATTTTCAGCTCTTCAGGAAACATCTGCACCCTTGGACATGCCAACGGACCAAGCCAAGCCCTTCACACTGGCTCAAGACAGTGCCCATTACAAGTGAGCCCCAGACCCCTCAGACTTCTATGTAAGGTTATCTTTTACAGCTCCCTGAAGGGACTTCTGAGTCTCGTTTGGGTTATTCTTCTCCCAGACCCAGCATCATTCTAAAGTGGGAGTAAAATCTTGGGTTCCAAGTTACTATCATTTCTCACCTCCTAATTTCTCTGCCTGAGCCCACTCTCACCAACCCCCAACCTTCACACAACAGTCAACCAGGGCTTTCATGGCTCAGCGGTAAAGAATCCGCCTGCCAATGCAAGGGACACTGGTTTGATCCCTGGTCCAGGAAGATCCCACATGCCTCAGGGCAGTTAAGCCTGTGTGCCATGACTACTGAGCCGGCACTTTAGAGCCCACGAGCCACAACTACTAAGTCCACGTGATGCAACTATTGAAGCCCGTTCACCCAAGAGCCTCCACAAGAGAAGCCACCACAAAGAGAAGCCCCCTTACCGCAAAGAAGAGTAGCCTCTGTTCACGGCAAATAGAGAAAGCCTGTGTGCAGCAATGAAGATCCACCACAGCCAAATAATTGATTCAATAAACAAACCTTAAAGACATAAAAACAATCAAACCACGTCACTACTGCCTTAAAACCTTCAACTGTTCTCATCACTCCTAGAATGAAGTCCTCAAACTACCTTAGCTCAACTGCCTTCTCCAACCTCATCCTCATCCCCCCCGCCTTCCCAGCCACACTGGCTTCCTTCAGACCCTCCTACCTACCACATTCTCACCCACAGGGCCTTTGAATGTCCTGCTTCCTCCCTCCCCTTTTGCCCAGCCAACTCCTAGCTACCCTTCAGCACCACCCTCTCAGGGAAGCCCTCTCTGATATTTCTGTCTGGGTTAAATCCTGTTACTGCAGGCTCAAAGAGCACCATCTTCCTTGTCCTTCATAACACAATTATTGCATTTGTTTGAGTGATTACTTAATTCATTAATTCACTGTAGTAAGGGTGCTTGTGCACCCATTTCCGTAGGACAGTTCTTATTTATGACTATTGTCCCACTGGAATTATCAATAGCATCCCTTTCTAGTTAGGGAGTTTGGGATGGACATGTACCCACTACTATATTTAAGATGGATAACCAACAAGGACCTGCTGTATAGCACAGGGAACTCTGCTTGATGTTATGTGGCAACCTGGATGGGAGGGGAGTTTGGGGGAGAATGGATACATGTATATGTACAGCTGAGCCCCTTTGCTGTTCATCTGAAACTATCACAAGTCACTGTTAATCAGCTATACTCCAACATAAAATTAAAAATTAAAAAATAGCATCCCTTTCACTCTTAAGGGTCTTCCCTGGTGGCTCAAATGGTAAAGAATCTGCCTGCAATGCAGGAGACCTGGGTTCAATCCCTGGGTTGGGAAGATCCCCTGGAGAAGGAAATAGCAATCCACCCCAGTATTCTTGCCTGGAGAATTCCCATGGACAGAGGAGCTTGTCTGGCTACAAGTCCATGGGGTCACGAAGAGCTGGACACGACTGAGTGACTAACTAACTCTTCTTTTCACTCTTAAAAGTGTCTTACTTCAGATGATCAATTGTGTGGCTGTCCCCATGACAGCTCACCCCCCCAGACTGTAAACCTTGTGAGGACACTGCTCATCCTTGCACTCGAGAGAACTGGGCAGAGCCGGCATGGCTATTGATGCCCTACACTTGATAGTGACATAGCATCACTCCCACCATGTTCTGTTGGTTGAACAGATGAGCCCGAACTCTCAATGGACTGAGTATTTTAAAGAATTTTCAGACAAGTCTTAAACCCCCTACATATCCCCAAAGACTTGAGTTTCATTCACTAACTCATTTGTCAAATATTTATGGATTCTGGTGCTCCTGCCTCTTGTCAGGAGTTTGGGCATGAGAGTTCCTAGCTGAGAGGTAAAGAGTGAAATCTAGCCTGTTCACTAAGCCATATGCCTGGCTTGGAGTTGTGTCTGCTTGGAGGAAGGAGCACCTTTTCCCCTCTTTGTATGAAGGTGACCTCTTTATGGGCTTCTGTGGTGGCTCAGATGGTAAAGAATCCGCCTGCAAAGTGGGAGATTCGGCTTTTATCCCTAGAGCAGGAAGATCCCCTGGAGAAGGGAATGGCTACCCCCTCCAGTATTCTTGCCTAAAGAATTCCATGGACAGAGGAGCCTGGTGGGCTACAATCCATGGGGTTGCAAAGTCGCTACTAACTGAGCAACTAACATATACACTATGGCCCTCTTTATACCACTCTGTATGTGCCAAAAGGATGCCTTTTTTCTAAATCATTAGGTTGGAAGGGGCACTTTTCCTGATTTTCATAAACGTGCTGTAAATACTAGCAGAGACCCTGACTGATCATCTGCGACGTGTCAGACATGAATGAAAAAGCCACGGGCAAGACAAGAGGTGGCCTCTGCTGCTGGGGACCTCATGTTCTATCGAGGAGTAAAGACAATGAGTGAGAAAGCACATAAATAAAAAATTAACAAATATAATTACAGATTATAAACAGTGTGAAGGGAGAAAAGTCCCATCTCTGAGCGCCTCCTCTGTGCTGGTTGCAGGAGGCAGAGGCTGGACAGCAGGCTGCCTTATCCAGGGCTATAACCTCTCAGGGGCGGTCATGCAGGGGAGCAAACACAAATGGGCTGTGTCCAAAAGGATTTCTATCCCAGGTAAGGAGGGAATTCCAGACTATTCAGGTATAAGAACATGACGATCAAGAAGTGCCCAGAATGGTTTGAATACCTTCTTGTCCAGAAGCATAGAACAGACAGGAATTTCTGGGTCTCCTCCTGTCTTGTCACTCTTTGAATTTTGAACTGCTAGACCGTGAGTGTGGTGTGCACATGTGTGCCTATGTGTATGTGTGTGTGTGTGCGCCTTGGAAATTTAAGGCATCCTGATTTCTCTATACCCAAAGATTCCTAAGGACTTGTGAGCCCGGCTTCAGTCCTGAGGCTGGAGTTGCCTGGCTGGGTTGACAGTCACTCAGCTGAGGGGAATGTGTCCATGGTTTTACAGCCTAAGAGACAACCCACATACACAAACATACCCAGGAATCTTAGAAAGAAAAACAAAACAAAACAAAACTCGTATCAGTGTCAAGCACAATAGTGAGTGCAACTGACCAGGGCTGGTTAGTAAGTTCCAGGGAGCAAAGGTTTTTTGACCAGCTCGTTCACTGCTGTCTTCCCAGTGCCTGCCACACCGAAGTCACAGTAAGTACACTTTAAGCAAATGATTGGAAAAATATTGTTTTCCTGACCAATTGCTTGGCAGAAAGAAAGGAAAGGATGTTTTTAAAAAAATAAAAAATAAAAATATTTAGAAAAGTACAAAGGATGCTCTCATAGACTGAAGGAATAATATTTATGATTGTACTTAAGATCCCAGGAAAACAAGAGCACACCCTGGGACACTATTAACAACAGGAACTTTTTTCTTCTCCTTTTCCTTCTCGGTGTCCAACTGTACTCTGTCTTTTCAGAGATGGGCCAAGAGAACTGGCCTCTATGCACCTTGTGTGTTGGGAGACACGTGGGGATTTGCTTTCGAACTTGCCCAAAACATCCACTGGGCCATCCTGGACTCCAGACACTTGGGTGGTAACGGCATGGGTGGTGGGAGCAAACTCCCACACTTCCTGTTACTCTTTCTGACTGTATTTCAGGCAAATTCAAACCTGGGAGTGCTCTGAAGCTCTGTCCCTGTGGTGCCAAAACTCCTGCTGCAAACGAGAAGTGCAGTTGAGCAGCCAAACATTTTTGGGTCTCAGTGCCAAACATTTCTATAATGGGAAAAACTCAGACTCAGCCCTCAAGTTCTGCTCACAGTACATTTGTGCTTATTACATGGTGGAAAAAAGAAAGACGTGAAAGTCCCAAACAGCATGGGTGTGCTCAGTCGCTAAGTTGTATCTGACCCTTTGTGAACAAATGGACTCCTCTGTCCATGAAATTTTCCAGGCAAGAATACTGCAGTGTGAGTCTATTTCCTGCTCCAGGAGATCTTCTCCACCCAGGGATCGAACCTGCGTCTCCTGCATTGGGAGGCAGATTCTTTACCACTGAGCCACCTGGGAAGCCCAACAACATGGCATGGATAACATTTCCAGAGGTTTGGAGAGTCTATGGCTCTTGTCTTTGGTGATCAGTCATCAGTCAAACGGACAATATTTGTCTTGTGAATTCTTCTTGCGCTGGCAAGAAATTTGATGATAAAGAGAAGGGGTGGGACCCAGA
Organism: Giraffa tippelskirchi; assembly: GCF_054371585.1. Lineage (NCBI taxonomy): Eukaryota > Metazoa > Chordata > Mammalia > Artiodactyla > Giraffidae > Giraffa > Giraffa tippelskirchi. The sequence continues at coordinate 32,052,018 of NC_137287.1, forward strand.
GCTCCAAAGTTTAAGTGGGAGGACATGAGAGCTTGTTTCTCTGCTGGAAACCATTGTCTCCATCCTGCCCCCGACCCTGTCTGTGGAGGTGGGCGACAGGGAGGAAATGGTCTCCAGAGAGTGTATTTCTCAGCTACATACTCTGGGAATTCAGATTTCCTGAATCTCTAGACAGCAGGCACGAAAGGGCTTTTCCCAGATGTCTCTATGTGCAAGAAGGGCAGGCAACCGAACCCCGTCTAGAAGTGCTGATGGCAGGATTTGGTTTGCAGGACCCTACTCCATATCTGGAAGAGGAGCCAAGAGAAAATGTTGCTTGCCAGGCCTTTGGATGTGCTTGTCATATTCCTACACCGAGAAGCATTTAGCACTGTAAGCTGAATGCAAAGATAGAGTTGGATCCTGAGGGGTGAATGACTTGCCAAGACAACGCGGCTAGTGGGAGATGTTTTTGCTGCTTGGCTTCATGACTTGCTTTGCCAATGAAATGTGAGCATGTAGAAGCTTTTAATAGCCAGTGAGTGGTTCATCATCTTTTCTTCCCAATTCCCAGAGACCAGCAATGGTCCATGTACAGGCTGTTCCATTGGCCTGCCTCTGGAAGTAAAGATGATACGGACTCATGGTCAAAATCAATCCAGAATGGACATGTATTATGACGAAGATATAGCAATACTTTGCACATCGCTGGTGGTTCAGTGGGTAAGACTCCGTGTTCCCAATGCAGGGGGCGCAGGTTCGATCCCTGGTCAGGGAACTAGATCCCACATGCTACAACTAAAGAGTTAGCATGCTGCAACTAAAGATCCTGCATGCTGTGACTAAGACCCAGCACAGCCAAATAAATAAATGAATATTTAAAAAATGGGTAGCAGAACCTTAAAACACTCAAGCCAGAAAAGACACGCAAGAGGTCACTAAGTTTTCAACTACTTTCTATCTCCACTCCTGAGCCAATGCCCCAGCTTTCTCCATGTTCTTTCATGCTTTCAGATACCTTCCTTACATTTCTCTCTCCCAACATGAGATGATCTTTTTATCAACCAGCTACAGCTGGGAAACTGACAGCCATGATGCTCCAGTGACGTGCAAGAACAGACATCATTTCTCATTCACACGTCCACAGCTTGGCTGGCGCACTTCTGCGTCCCACATGGAAGTTCTGTGGGTCACGTAGGGAGCATCTGCTCCCATGTACATTTTTCTGGGGCCAGTGGACTACTGGAAGTTTATTCTGCTCATACAAATGGCAAAAGCACAGGAGGGCAAGACCTACCACTCAAACACGTTCCGAGCCTTTGCCTGTGTTGGGTCTGCTAATATCTCACTGGCCAGGGCCAGTCACATGGCTTAACTCAAGGCCAAGGGGGTTAGTACGCTCTACTAGCCACGAGATTACAGCTGCAGTGTGGATATACTGCTCCACAGTGGGATGAAGAATTGGGACTCAGAACTCAATCAAATACACTCTTACTCCCCCCCCCCACCATGCTGAAGTTTCAAACTTACTACTGAAACACCAGGAATGGGGATACAGTGGTTATAGCGTAGGTTTCGGCCTCCGCTTTTCCTGGAGCGACAGATGTGTATTTATTTATTTAATATTTAATTTTTCATATTATTTTGGCGGTGCTGGGTCTTTGTTGCAGCCTATGGGCTCTTTGTTGCAGAGCGTGGGCTTCTCTATTCTCTAGTTGTGGCGTGCAGGCTGAGTTGCCTCTCGGCATGTGCGATCTTAGTTCCCCAATCGGTGATCCGACCGGCGTGCCCCACATTGGAAGGTGGATTCTTAACCACTAGACTGCCAGGGAAGTCCCCAGGTGTATGTTTAAAGAGAGAAAAATCTAAGAGGTACAAGTAACAGGTAAATTGCTCAGGCAGGTGGGGCTCTGGAGAAGGTTTGGAAACAAGTGAGAGATACAACCCATCATTCCTTTCTCTGGTCCTAGAGAAGCATCTTGGTGTCTGGCCAGGTTCTTCCCTGTGTGGGGTATGCCCCACGGGCAGGCAAATGGGAGGTGTTTTTTTGGTGACAGGAGGAGGCATTGACCAGCCTTGAATCATAGAGTGAGAATGTATCCCCTTTGCCAATGATCTTGCAGTAGTTTTGATGACAAGACAGTCTCCTGAGCTAGCTTGACTCTACCACCTGTCTTACACATGCTGATCTCCCTTTTTCACAGATCTTAAACCTCAGGCTCATAGACTCTTTCAGGCAACAGTATCTGGTTAGAAGGTACTAACACTGTTTTCTCTGGGTAGTGTTTATATTTGTCTTCTATTTTTGGTAGTTGGGCATTGGTTTCCTGTTTACCATATGATATAGGGCTTCCTTTTTTAAAATAAATATAGTTAGATAAACAGAGTTGATTGAAAGAAAAATGTTAAGTGAATACTGGTTTAGTTGGCCTGTAGATATGGCAGAAATCATGGTGTTTTGTAAATAGGGATACAGTGAGAGGAGTGAGAGTGAGGTTTGCTACAGTCAGAGTGGGTTCAAATTCACACTCCATCTCTTGAATAGGGCCTTTGGGTGAGTTACTTAGGTAGCTCCTCTGAACCTCAGTTTCTTTATGGGCTGTTGTGTCGTGTTCATGATAGAGTTCGTGGCACAGTGTGAGGGCTCAGCAAACAGCAGAAACACACCTCTCCAGCCTCTACCTGGACTGTACATTCTGGGAGACCTTTGGGTTTTTCTGTCTCCCAGATGGCCACGGGACAGGCAGGCATCACTGTTCCTGCTGGTGGTGGGCCCTGCACAGACCCCCTCTACAGCAGCCAGACCCCCTCTCCTCCCCTTTTATGTGGGACTTCAGTTCACATGGACACCTTCCTGGCCCCTTGCCAGCCCCACAGAGAATCTCTTGCTTGGGAGATGAAAGTCTCGATTAGTCACAGAATTTCAAAATGAAAAGAAATGTGGGATGTCAGACACTTGTCTAGCTGGGGAACCTCGAGATGGGGCTTGGAGTGGCCCTTTGAAGGCTGCCTCAAATTGCCTAAGGATCTCTAATCTAGACCCAAGGAAGCTATCCCCTTCCACAGTTTCCCAACAGGATTGACGACAGACTCATCAGGGGACTTCCCTGGTGATCCAGTGGTTAAGAATCTGTCTTCCGATGCAGGGTACACCAGTTGGATCCCTGGTGGGGCAACTAAGATCTCACATGCCTCGGGGCAACTAAGCCTGTGTTCTGCAACTACTGAGCCCACACATTGCATAGAGAAAGTCTGGATGAGGCAACGAAGACAGAGCACAGCCAAAGAAAAAAAACTTCAGAAAATTTAATTAAGCATGGTTTCCCAGCCAGACCAATTATCACACAATAAGTTAGCATTTCTTAAAAGAGTTTCTAATTCTTTTGTTACTGGCACAAGTCCATTGCCTTATATTTTGGGGTGTATATGAGTAACATTAACCTGTTCAATTAAAAGCTTAAAAACCTACCATAATATTGTTGTGGTCCTGTTTTGGAATTTCTTTAACTTTTTCAACAGTAAATCCTCCCTCCCTACGACAGCTCACCCCCCACAGATGGGAGTCAGGCCCCTCTGACCTTTTCCTTTATCCCACAAGAGCCTCCAGGGCAGATTAACCCTCTCAGTCCCAAATGGGGAAACTGAAGCTGGAGAGAACAGTTTGTCTTTTGATGTCATTTCCAGGGACAATAAATTCCAGGACTGTGGGTTCAAAACGTGTGGTGGTTTGTGTGAGGCAGACTCTGGGGTCTATGATGGGGTCCCTGGTTGCCCAGCCACTTCCCACCAAGGTCAGGGACTCTTTGTCAGAAAATGAAAATAACCATAGTTTAGATTGGTGGTGGTTTAGTTGCTAAGTTGTGTCCCACTCTTGGGACCCCATGAACTGTAGCCCGCTGGGCTCCTCTGTCCATGGGATTTCCCAGGCAAGATTACTGGAGTGGGTTGCCGTTTCCTTCTGCAGGGGATCTTCCCCACCCAGGGATCGAACCCAGGTCTCCTGCATTGCAGGCAGGTTCTTTATCAACAGAGCCATCAGGGAAGCCTATAGCTTAGATTAACTGAGCTTAGATTAACTATGTACCAGGCACGCTCAGGTACGACCCTTTCCGGTTTTACAGTAACCTAAGGAAAGCGGTTCTACTGCGACTTCCATTTCCAGAAGGGGAAAATGAGGCAAGAAAGATTAAAGACAAGATCACTACGTTGAGAAAAGTGCCAGCGAAGGGGTGCTAAAGTAGGGAGTCGATTCCAGAACGCTCGTCCTTAACCCCCACTGGAGGGGAAGAGAAGAACGGGGAGAAGACGGGCAGGAGAGGGGCTGCTGCTGCTGCTGCTAAGTCGCTTCAGTCGTGTCCGACTCTGTGCGACCCCATGGACTGCAGCCTACCAGGCTCCTCCGTCCATGGGATTTTCCAGGCAAGAGCACTGGAGTGGGTTGCCATTGCCTTCTCCAGCAGGAGAGGGGGGAGAAGGGCAAATGCAGCGCAGAGAGCCTTCGAGCGCCCACTCCTCCCTCCCTCCTTCCCCGCACCGGGCTACCAGCTCTGCCCCAAACTGGCCCAAAGGAGCGCAGGGAGGCGGGCTGGGACTGGGGGCGCTCCCCGGCGCCGGCCTTTCCCTCCCGGGTCCCCCAGCCGCCTCCCGCGGTCCCTCCCCTTAGGCTCTCCGGGCTCCTGACATCACGCCCCGGGAGGCGGGGTCGGGGAAGGAGGGGGACGTGGGGAGGAGGCTCGGCGCCAGCGAGAGGGAGGAGGGAGAGCGCGCAGTCCCAGCCCAGAGCTTCAGAACAGCCCGGCGGCCTCGCCTCGCGCCCCAGCCCGTCGGTCGGTCCAGCCGCCCGCGTCCGGTGAGTCGGGGGCGCGCCCAGGAGCCGCGCGCAGGTCGGGGCAGGGGGCTCCGGGCAGCGAGATCCGGGGCAGCGGGGGGCGCGAGCCCCTGCAAGTACCTGACGCAGGGAGATCCCTGCGATTGGTGGGGCGCAGGGAGGGGCCTGCGGAAAATCCACTGTTCCTCCGCCAGATCTCACGGGGGCCGACTTCCCGCCTGCCCCCGGCCCGCCCTGGATCCCGAATTTCACCCCCGGACTGCTTCCTTCGCCTTTCGCGCCGAGGCGGGCGGGAAAAGTTTGGGGAGGAGTCAGGGCGACTCCCCTCGCCCCCGCCAACTCTACTCCCAGGGCTCTGGGAGTCCCAGGCCGCCCCCCTTCTCGTCGTGTGAGAGTCCCCGGCGCCTTGGCGCGGGTCCCCCGCCTCGTGGGAGCGCGCAGGACCTGCTGCGCCCAGGCTGGGTCGGTGGGTCACTCTCGGCCCTCGGCGGCGGCGGCGGCGGCTCCCTTGCGCCGCCCAGCGGCGAGGAGCTGCTGACTTCGGTCTGGGGCGGTGGAGGGGCTTGGGTGACGCCTCTGTGCCCTCTCCCCTGCGGTTGGACAGGGAAGGAGCATTGAGGGCCCATCGGTCCAGAGCGAGAGGAGGCTAGCGCTCGTGTATAGAAAGCCTATACACTCTCCCCAAACCCGGGGTCCTAAACCCACCGGTAAAGAATCTGCCTGCACTGCAGGAGACCTGGGTTTGATTCCTGGGTTGGGAAGATTCCCTGGAGAAGGAAATGGCAACCCGCTCCAGTATTCTTGCCTGGAGAATCCCATGGACAGAGGAGCCTGGCGGGCTACAGTCCACGGGGTCACAAGAGTCGGACACGACTTAGCGACTAAACCATCACCACCAAATCCACCCCAGGGAGGCCCTGTTTGGGGGCTGACACCTGTAACTGAGGGAGACCCCACATTGCAAAGCCCTTCCCTCCGGGCCCCCGAACCCACCTCTGGCTTTGGAACAAGAGTGACAGCCCAGTTTCAGGTTTGGGAAAATGGTCAGTGCCCCCTCCCAGGCTCCAAAGCGGTGCATGTGAGTTGCCTGGGGTGATCTTTGAACTTAGCTGTATCTGAAACTCAGAGACCAGGTAAAATGTGACCGGCAGAGTGAGGAGTAAGGTAAGGGGCTTGGAGAGGGTCTTCAGAAGCCAGCGGCCCCAATATTGTATGCCTTCACTGATAGGAGACACCTAGAATAGGCGAGTTCATAGGGACGGAAAGTACAGTAGAGGTTAGCTGGGCCAGGGGAGAGTGATGGGGAGTCCTTGTCTAATGGGTACAGAGTTGGGGTATAGAGATTTGGGGTATAGATAGTGGTGATGGTTCTATGACATGGTAAATGTATTTAATGGCACCGAATTCTACACTTTAAAGTGGTGAAAATGATTAATATTATGTTCTGTATATCCTGCCACAATTCAACCGAGTCTGCAGCCACTTCTGTGCTTCAGTCTGAATCAGCTAGAAATCTGGGAGGCCAGTCACGGTTGCCGGCCACCTCTCCCCAGAATTTGGCCTCAGTATAAGGAAGTGGAAGGAGGGTGAGGAAGGGACCGGAGCCAGGTTTCCCCAGGAGTCTGGAAGGGATGAGGAAGGGAACCGAAGCTGATGGAGCCTCTGGAGGGCATGACTCCCTCCAGCGCTCCTTGAAGCCACCCGCCACCCACCCGCCACCCTGCGCCAGCCCCTCCACGCTCCCTGGCTGCAGGTGGGAAGAGCCAGGCCAGAGACCTTAAATCAGTTTCTCAAGGTCCTCGAGCTAGTAGGTGCCTAGAGCCAGACTTTGAATCTCCATCTGTTTTCCCCAATCCTTGCTCATAGTTCCACCTGGAGATGCCCTGGTGGGTATTGGAGAGGCAGGGGGAAGGCTCTTCTGGGGAAATCAGGGCCCCGATGCCCACAGGGCCCTTGGCAGATGTCAAGCCTGAGGCAGAAGGAGGGCGTGGGGGTGGCAGGAGGGTGCAGAACCTGTTTTCCCACCTAGGGTTTTTGGATCAGTGTCCTCCACCCTCGCTGGGAATTGGGGAGTGGGAGGCAGGGAGCGGGCCACATAGCTTGTAGCTGCCTCTGTCCTTCCAGTGGGGAAATTGAGATTCACCAGAAATCTGGGAACAGGTGACTGTGTTGGAAGCCACAGAGGGGGCCCAGAGGGTGGGTGAAGGCAGGGCCAGGCCAGTGAGACTGGTACTGCACTGCCCCACCCAGAGGGGAGAGGCTGAGCCCTCCTCTGCCTTCCAGGCCCCAGATCAGGGCACAGTTTGTGAGGGGCTTCCCAGGTGGTACAGGGGTAAAGAATCCACCTACCAATGCAGGAGACATAGGAGATGCGGGTTCGATCCCTGGGTCAGGAGGATCCCCTGGAGAAGGCAATGGCAGCACACTCCAGTATTCTTGCCCGGACAGACCCCTGGACAGAGGAGCCCGGTGGAATACAGTCCATGGGGTCGCAGAGTTGGACACAGCTGAGCACACACAGCACACAAGAGGGGCTGACGAAGGTCCGTGGCAGCTAGTCGTAGATCCAGGGCACAACCACCCTGTTCTCCCTGCCACGCCCCTGCACACACAGGTCTTGTCTGAGGCCCTGTGTTTGTAGAATGGAAGTGAGTGTTTCACCTAGATTTTCTCTCTCTGCCTTGTGCATATTATCTTCAGGGCAGAAGCTGAAAGCACGTGTGTGTGTGTGTGTGCACAGACTCTCAGTTTTCCAGCCACAGCTGATTCCCAGAAAGGCTCAACTGGCCCATGTCTCATCCCAGGCCTGCGCATACTCCCCTGCCCTCCGGGCCCTTCCGGTTGACAGGGGCACAGCGGAGGCTGGCTCTTTGTCACAGTGAACTCCGTCAGACGTGCCCAGGAAGGGAAGTCTGTCGAGGCAAAAATACAGGAATGCCTTTCCAGGCCAGATGGGGTGGTGGTGGATTGCTGGCTGCTTGGCGGGATTTGTTTGGAAGGCAGGAGTCCAGCCGACTGTCCTGGGGAAGGCAGCTTGGTGTGTGTGTGTGTGTGTGTGTGTGTTGCAACATGTGGCTGCTGCCCAGCTTTGTGGGCAAATGAGGCCTCTGATCCTGGCTTCGGAGGCTAAAGTGGTGCAGAGGTGGGTTCTCCAGTCACGGGGTGGTGACAACCATCCCCCCAAAGAGGGAAGCAGAGTCCTTCCAGTAGAGGCTGTTAAAGGCTGACAGCAGGACTCCAGGACACGGGGATGGGCTCCAGGGACCTCTTACTGCGCGACTGGCAGCAGCAGCTGGAATGGGGAACCAGGGCAGCTGGCACCTTAAACACAACTGGGACCTGACCCTTGGATGTTGGCGTCATCTCATCCACGGAAGAATGGGGAAGGGGTGGGGGTGCTGGGAAGAGGAGGCACCCCTTCTCACCCCAGGAGTGATGGAGCCTGGCTCCCTGCAGGAGTCACCCCAAAGTGCAGTTTTGGCAGGACCAGCCCATGGCTGGGGATTGTCAGATGCGTCTGGCTCTTGTTAGGGACAGGCCAAGGGGGGGAGTCTAAAAATACCCCAGGCAGAGCTGCCACCCAGTGAGAGCACCGGCCTGTAACTGGACAACCACAGCAGCACTAGCTGTCCCAGCTCCAGAGTCACTGGGGCTCTTCCAGGCGGCTAAGCCCTGGGCAGAGGCTGGGAAGGATGAGAGCGCTCTGGGCCTCCATGGGCCAAGATCAGAGTGTTTCAGGGGCATAAGGGCCTTACTACGGATATGAGAGTTGGACCGTAAAGAGGCTGAGTGCCAAAGAACTGATGTTTTCAAGCTGTGGTGCTGGAGAACACGCTGGAGAGTCCCTTGGCCTGCAAGGACATCAAACCAATCAATCCTAAAAGAAATCAATCCTGAATATTCATTGGAAAGGCTTATGCTAAAGTTGAAGCTCCATTACTTTGGCCACCTGATGTGAAGAACTGACTCATTGGAAAAGACCCTGATGCTGGGAAAGATTGAAGGTAAAAGGAGAAGGGGTGACAGAGGATGAGATGATTGGATGGCATAACTGACTCAATGGATGTGAGTTTGAGCAAACTTTGGGAGATAGTGAAGGACAGGGAAACCTGGTGTGCTGCAGTCCATGGGGTCACAAAGAGTTGAACACGACTTGGCGGTTGAACACCAACAAAGGGCCTTAAAAAGTCCCAGTGTAACTGCTAGGGATGCTCAGAGAGGTGGAGTGACTCACCTGAGGTCACTCAGCAGGTTGGCAGCAGTACCTGGACTAGAACTGGGTCTGGAGACTGACTGCCAAGGAGCTGGATGACTGGGAGTTGCCAGTGGGTTCCTAGGCCAGGTCCCCTTATGGTCCCCCAGGTCCCAGGGACCCTTATGACACATGTCATCCATCCAAGATGTTGAGTTTCCATGCTCGCATGCTGATCAATGAAAGGTGGGCCAAGAGCCCTGCTCAGGCAGTGGGTCACTTCCCACTGGCCTTGGGTCACTCCCAGCCACAGCTGTTGGGCTCTGGGAATATCATCCTTCCTCAGGCAGGAAGTAGGAAGACTTGGGGGCTGGAGAAAAACCGTCTTCCCATCTAAGAACACTTGGTTTTTTCACATGGTATCTCCAGGGCTTAACAAGGAGTTGTTGACCTGAATAGTTAAATTCCTAGGACTCTCACCTTTTTGGGAAGCTGGGCTTCAGTTGATCTAGAAAGGGATTGAAAGTGAAGAGATTCTCCAACTTCCTGCCCTCCTTGAACAGGTTAGATAACATCAGCTTCTAGAAGCTTCCTAGCACTCCTGGGTCTAGAGCTGAGGGATATCAGCTCTTGATATTTGGATATTTGGTACCAAGATTGCTGCTGCTGCTGCTGCTGCTAAGTCGCTTCAGTCGTGTCCGACTCTGTGCGACCCCATAGATGGCAGCCCACCAGGCTCCTCTGTCCCTGGGATTCTCCAGGCAAGAATACTGGAGTGGGTTGCCATTTCCTTCTCCGGTACCAAGACTGAGCTGAGAAATTTGGATGTGAAACATCTCTCACCCTGCAGGATGCAGAGAGGGACTGGTTAATTCCCTCAGTGCAAACTGCTTGTAAGCCTAAGATCAACTAAGTTTCTCCAATAGAGAAGTCCCTTTGAAGGTTTCCCTTTCTGATGCTTTTGATCGCAAACTTCTCTGAAGAGCTTTCTTTCCTTAAAATGAAGTTAGTTAACGATTTTTGCAATGAATACATATGACCCAAAGTCTCATTCATCTTATTCTAATGAATGTTTCCCAAAGCATGTTATCGCTGGTGGTAACCAAGATCATTTTAAAAAGTTCATAGCTGAATGTGAGACAACAAAAAAAGAGTAATTATGTGTTTTTCTCCATTGATATTTGGGGGAAAAAAAACACAAACAGAACACAAACCCATAGTTTCACTGCTGCATAGGGTGAAACACTGAAGTTGACATTTTAAACTCTAAAGCATATTTTGAAATAACGGAAAGGTGTCATTAATAAGCAATGATGATCCTTGGGTTTGGTAAAAATCTTAGTGCAGAAGGGCCTGCCTTTGGGGAGATGGCATAAGTGTAAGTGTTAGTCACTTGGTCCTGTCCAACTCTTTGCGATCCCACGGGCTATAGCCTGTCAGGCTCCTCCATCCATGAGATTTTCCAGACAAGAATATTGGAGTAGGTTGCCATTTCCTTCTCCAGAGATGTTCGTCCTTTTGACAACAGTCCTGAAATATCTGTGAGCTCCCCGCCCAAGCTCCTCTTCTGCAAAGAGGCCCCAACGTTCAGCTTCAGACCTGATGTGCCACTCAACTTCCGAAGGAGTCTCTGCATCTTTGATGAGGATCATCATGCCCCCCAATGCCTTGGATGGTTGTTCCAGGGATCGGAAGAATTGGAATATTGATGTTCATGGAAGTGGCTGAAGGTGTTTGTGGTTTGCTTGAACCAAAGGAAACCTGAGGGAGAGTCTGGCTTGCCCACTTTCATCCTGATGGCTGTTATCACATGACTCTGGGCAGGGAGCCATGTAGGCAAAGGAGGATTTCCCTCTCTTCAAAGGAGGTTTCAGTCCTGTGAAGAAGATTGTGGGTACAAGGATGTATGTGCCAGGAGTGGAATCGCGAGATGGGGTTTCAGGGGAGCCCATGTCATGGTGTGCAAGAGTTTCCTTAAGCCTGTCAGACTGGAGATGGGCTTGGAAGAGTCTCTAGAATTCTCATGGGCAGTGATGGCTCTGGGTTTTAGAAGGGAGGGAGAGAAAAGGCAGAGGGTGCAGGCAGAAGTCTTGCTGGAGCAGATGCACACGTCTCGTTAGCCTGCAGTGCGGGAGGGGAGGGCAGGGCTGGGGGCCGAGCTGGATGGTGGAGATGAAGGGGGCTTCCCTCCACATCCCAATGAACCTGGCTGGGGAAGCAGGAGTGATGATGTTCACGCTGCAGCACTGGGACAAAGAGAGAGAGAAAGGGGAAAAGTGGAAGTATCCTAGAAGCAACTAAATACCCATCAGTCACACTAGGGAGTATTTTACAGAAGTTAGGGCTTCCCTGGTGGCTCAGATGGTAAAGAATCTGCCTCCAATGCAGGAGACCTGGGTTCGATCCCTGGGTTGGAAAGATCCCCTGGAGGAGGTCATGGCAACCCACTCCAGTATTCTTGCCTGGAGAATTCCATGGATAGAGGAGTTTGGCGGGCTACAGTCCATGGGGGTCACAGAGTCGGACAAGACTGAGCGACTAACACCTTACAGAAGTTAAAAAGCGCAAAATTCAGAGTCTTCCCTTGGCAGTGCAGTGGTTAAGACTTGCACTCCCAATACAGGATTCTGTCCCTGGTTGGGGAACTAAGATCCCACATGCAGAGTGGCCAAAAAGCATAAAAATTAAAATTAAAAAAAGACAAGATTCAAGGGGGGGTAGAGGGTAGGGGTAAAATAGGTGGGGGGGATTAAGAGGTACAAACCTCCAGTTATTAAGTAAATAAGCCACAGGGATATAATGTATTTAACTGTTAGACTTATCATGATGGCTATTTCATAATGTGTACAAATGTCAAATCACAATGTAGCACACTTGAAACATATTGTACATCAATTATATTCTCAATAAAAATTGTTTAAAAATTTAGATCTCAGAGAAAAAAACTTGGAGGTTCATCTCTGTGTACAAATATAGAAAGGTCGATAAGTAACAAAGGTATATATGGGAAAACAGGCTATTTACATAAAAGCAAACAGAAAGTAACAGTGTTCCTATGGCCTCTTATGTGTTACATGTATGCAACGAAAGTTACTGGAAGGACATATCAGAATCAATCAGTATGGCTGCCCGTGGGGACGGGGAGAGGAAGGAATGGACTGTGGGACTCCAGTCTTGTTTGTTTCCGAGAAAATATATTCAAGAGTCACTTAAGTGTGGTAGTGGTGGTGGTGGGGCGGTCGCTAAGTCATGTCTGACTCTTTTTCGACCCCGTGGACTGTATCCCGCCAGGCTTCTCTGTCCATGGGATTTCCCAGGCAAGAGTCCTGGAGTGGGTTGCCATTTCCTTCTCCAGGAGATCTTCTTGACCCAGGAATCAAACCTGGGTCTCCTGAATTGCAGGTGGATTCTTTACTGTCTGAGCCACCTAGGAAGGCCTAATATGTGTACATGAAGTTCAGTAATAATGAAATAGTCTTCCCTGAATTCGGTAAGCAGTATGAGTTTTGCAGGTTTGGAGTGGGGAGCTTTTAGAGGTGGGGGGCAATGGTAGGCAGACTAGGTGGGGGCTGTGTGGTAATTCAATGGCAAGGTAATCAGGACATGTGCCATTCAGCCTCCATGGAACATGCCCCTTGAAACGTCCCTTTGTGTACCTCTCCTGGCCATGATGATTTTCCGTCTGGATGCTGTTAACAGACAAGTGGTAGTTTGGGGAGGGGGTAATATGGTATATTTAGGGTGTGTTAAGAATCCACCTGCAATGCAGGAGATGAAAGAGACTCGGGTTTGATCCCTGGGTTGGGAAGATCCTCTGGAGTAGGAAATCCTCTGGAGTAAGAATACTCCAGTATTCTTGCCTGGAGAATTCCATGGACAGAAGACCCTGGTGGGCTACAGTCCACGGGGTCTCAAAGAGTGGGACATGACTGAGCACACACACGCAGTAGGGCCATTATGAGATCCCTGAAAGGTATCCAGGAGACCATTAGGAATGGGAGTCTGGGGCTTTGAAGAGAATTCAGAGAGACAGATAAAGGGTCTGGAACTGTGCTGTAGGTTGGTGTTTGAGAATAGGAGAAAATGACTTACATTTTGCCAGTGTTAACAGCAATAATTTGCCAATACTGTTACCATAGCATTTATAGGGTGCAAAGCAGTTTGGGCCACTTGCTTTACAGCCTCTATCTCATTTATAATGAATAACAACCCTCTGGGGTTAGGAGTATCATCATCTCTGCCCTACAGATGAAACGGAGTCTTAAGAGTTTTGTGTCCAGGTGGTAAAGAACCCGCCTGCCAATGCAGGAGACACAAGAGACATGGGTTCAATCCCTGAATGGGGAAGATCCCCTGGAGGAGGAAATGGCAACCCACTCCAGTATTCTTGCCTGGGAAATCCCATGGACAGAGGAGCCTGGTGGGCTACAATCCATAGGGATCGTGAGGAGTTGGACTTGACTTAACAACTAAACAACAAACTCTCGGACTCTGCAGACCTTGTTCCATTGGATGGTTCATTGGGTCCCATCACATCCCTCTTTTTAACAGACATCTGAGTCCTCTTGAAAAAATCCTGGTCCTTTGGGCCGAGAAAGTGTCTTTGCTGCCGATGTGTTGATGGATGTCTTAGATGCCTGTGTTCTTCCTCTCAAGTCAGCTTTCTCAGTCCTGAGGGTCCTGGACCACATGAGGGTCCTTTGCCTTTAACAGCCTGGTCACAGAGAACAGAACTCACCCCCACCCCTGCCCTGGGCAAAGCCATCTTGATTCCTGTGTTTCAGATGTGTGTGTGGAATGGAGAAGGAATCCTCTTCCTAAGCCGTGATCACTTCTGTTACTTCCGATAGTCTTAGTTTGAGGAACCAGATCTTTTGACTTCCCTGGGGTTTCTCCAGCACCCTCTAGCACAGAGCTAAGTGTGCAGTGCTTGCTTAGTTGTATTTGATGCTTTGCAAGACCCTGAGCTGTAGCCCGCCAGGGTCCTCTATCCATGGGATTCTCCAGTCAAGAATACTAGAGTGGGTTGCCGTTTCCTCCTCCAGGGGATCTTCCCCACTCAGGGATCGAACCTATGTCTTTTGTGTCTCCTGCATTGGCAGGCGGATTCTTTACCACTGAGCCACCTGGGAAGGGTGCAGTACGTGCTCAGTAAGTCTCTGCTGTGTGAATAGCTGAGGGAGGCCGTCCCCCCAGGAGTCCCTGGTTTTCCTGCTTTTCAGCCCACCCCAGGGAGGAGTGGCAGAAGGGAGTCCCCCTGCCTTGGATGAGAAGCAGGCTGGAGGCTGCAGGGGTGGAGACAGGCAGCGTGGGGAAGGGCTGAGGGCAGCTGCTCCCCTCTCCTCCCTGTCCCGCAGTTGGTTCAGGCCCAAGTGGCACAGTCAGCATCCCTCTATGTCAGCATGACATGGGGTCACATTCTTCTAGGCCAGAGCCCAAAAGAGCCTTAATCATCAGCCCTCCCAGAGCACGGTCTGCATGCCCACAGGCATTTGGAGATGATTTCTGTAGCATACAGGCAATGTTACAAACTGTAATACGCTCGTGTTTTTTTTTTTTTTCATGTATTACTAAAATGTAAGTCACTTGAAAAGTGATATTGACTTTCCCTTTACAGTATAATACACATTGAAGGGGCTTCCCTGGTGGCTCAGTAGTAAAGAATCTGCCTGCCGATGCAGGAGATGTGAGAGACTCGGGTTCAATCCCCGGGTCAGGAAGATCCTCTGGAGGAGGAAATGGCAACCCACTCCAGTATTCTTGCCTGGAAAATTCCCTGGACAGAGGAGCCTGGCGGGCTACAGTCTATGGGGTCGCGAAGAGTCAGACACGACTGAGCACGTATCACTGTCACAAAATAGTGAGTATAATTCTCTGTGCTACTGTTTTCGTTTCCCTGGGGTGTTTACCCAGGAGTGGAATTGCTGGGTCCTATGGATGTGAGAGTTGGACGGTGAAGAAAGCTGAGTGCCGAAGAACTGATGCTTTTGAACTGTGGTGTTGGAGAAGACTCTTGAGAGTCCCTTGGACTGCAAGGAGATCCAACCAGTCCATCCTAAAGGAGATCAGTCCTGGGTGTTCATTGGAAGGACTGATGTTGAAGCTGAAGCTGCAATACTTTGGCCACCTCATGCGAAGAGTTGACTCATTGGAAAAGACCCTAATGCTGGGAAGGATTGGGGGCAGGAGGAGAAGGGGACGACAGAGGATGAGATGGTTGGATGGCATCACCGACTCGATGGACATGGGTTTGGGTAAACTCCGGGAGTTGGTGATGGACAGGGAGGCCTGGCGTGCTGCGATTCATGGGGTCGCAAAAAGTTGGACACAACTGAGCGACTGAACTGAATGAACTGAACTGATGCTAACCAGGTGGCGAAGTGGTACAGAATCCACCTGCTAATGCAGGAGATGCAAAAGACTCAAGTTCGATCCCTGGGTCTGGGAGATCCCCTGGAGGAGGTAATGACAACCCACTCCAGTATTCTTGCCTGGAAAATCCCGTGTGGACAGAGGAGCCTGGCAGACTGCAGTCCATGGGGTCGTAAAGACTCGGACATGACTGAGCACATGCACACATATGGTAAACTCTATGTTTAATTGCTTGAGGACCAGCGAGACTTTCCCACAGTGGCTGCAGCATTTTACACTCCCAACAGCAAGCAGTGGATGAAGTTTCTCTGCTTCCTCAAGTTTTAATTCTGTGCTCAGCCCTGTCCTAGTTTCTGGTTCCTAAGAAATTTCCACTGGTGGAATTCCTATAGGTCTAGAGCAGGT
The DNA here is from genome assembly GCF_054371585.1 of Giraffa tippelskirchi. Classification (NCBI taxonomy): domain Eukaryota; kingdom Metazoa; phylum Chordata; class Mammalia; order Artiodactyla; family Giraffidae; genus Giraffa; species Giraffa tippelskirchi. The sequence goes on from NC_137287.1 coordinate 32,067,794, forward strand.
TGCCGGGGGCCAGGCTCCTGGGTTTAAGCAAGGGCCCACCAAAGGTTCTGGGCTGGGCTGGGCCCAGCTGAGTAGGCGGGGGGATGGCGGGAAGGAATGAAGGACATACGGGGACCACCTGGAGAACTGGACACTGTGGAAGGCAGAGCCCTCCATAGGGCTGTTTTCTGCATGATGCTGGAGTGATTTTAGGTGCTGCTGGATACCACATCGTGTAGTGTGTTGGTCTCTCAGCTGTGTCTGACTCTTTGTGACCTCATGGACTATAGCCTCCCAGGCTCCTCTGTCCATGGAATTCTTCAGGCTTGAATACTGGAGTGTGTTGCCATTCCCTTCTCCAGGGGATTTTCCCAACCCAGGGATGGAACCCGGGTCTCCTGCATTACAGACAGATTCTTTACCGTCTGAGCCACCAGGGAAGTCACTTGGTGACAAAGTGGTTCTCTTTTCAGTTGTCTTTCGGTTCTTCTGATTCCATCAAGGGGAAGATGCCTCTCTGACTGTAATTTTCCTTCTTTTTTTTTTTTTTAAAGCTATATTTCTTTTTATTAGTCACAATATCACAGGCAGTATGCACTCTTTGTGTCTGGCTTCTTTGACTGAGCAGAAGGTTTTGTGACTCATCCACGATGTGCACGCAGTAGGTGTTCCTTTTGTTCCCTTTTCATTGCTGAGTAGCGTTCCATTTTATGGCCATGTCACACTCTTGCTTTGTGTGTGTGTGTGTGGTCACAACACATGCTTGCAGGGTCTAGTTCCCTGAGCAGGGACTGAACCTGGGTCTGCTGCAGTGAAAGTGTGGAGCCCTAACCACTGGCCCACCAGGTATTCCATCAAGGGGAAGATGCCTCTTCAATTTCTAGTTTTCCTTCTTTAACCAGACAGAGCAGGTCTCCACACAGCCGTTTGGAGGACAACAGCATTGAACCAGAACTTGTTAATTTTTTAAGTGGGGGTGGCTATTAATTTTCACAATCAACAGATATGGCAGGTCATGCTGATTTTCCATTATCAGGGAGCCAAACTATTTCTTCTTGAAATACCTGTATTTCTCTTAGGGAGTGGATTTGTTTAATGACAAACATGAAGTAAAATCTTACAGTGGTACTCAGGAAGGAGGTAAGCCGATGACTGGAGTTTGGAGAAACCTTCTTCTAATGTTTAGGGCTCCAGTTATCAGGTGCTGTGTCAGGAAGTGGTGAGGTCTCCAGCCCCAGGGCTCATACAAATGGAGACTGGTTGCTATAAAAATAATCCAGGCAGAGGCAAAGGCAGGGGTGATTCTGTATGATCACACAGCACCCTTTAGCTGCGACTGCGTGAGTCTGCAGTTCTCATTGTGTGGGGTCCACTTCCCAATTCCACGGCTGGATGGTGTCATAGCCACAGATGCACATCATCAGAGGTGGCCCAGTTGAACGGGCAAGAGGTCTGAGGGGCTGCCTTTCTTTCCAGCCAGGCAACCTCACAGTTTCCCCCCTCCATCCTGGGGCATGCTGGTGGGAAAATGTTACAGGGTGATTCCAAGTTCATGAGGATCACTCCCCAGCTGGCTCAGCATCTATCTGGTCTTAGATGTTAACAGAGGGCATCCCTTCCTTTTGTTCCTTTTTCATTGTTGAGTAGTATTCCATTTTATGGCTGTGTCATACCCTGTTTTGTGTGTGTGTGTGTGGCCACACCACATGGCTTATGGGATCTAGTTCACTGACCAGGTGCCCCCAAACCCCTAATTAAAGGACATGACCTGCCAGCTCTCAGGTTAGTGAGTGTGTATGGGCTGCATAGGTATCCCAAAGGAGTGCTGTTGTTTTAGTCAGAGTTCTCCAAGAAACAGAGCAAATAAGATGTGTATACATTTGTGTGGCAAAGGATGTGATGGTTAGATAGCATCACTGACTCAGTGGACATGAATTTGAGCAAACTTCAGGAGATAGAGAAAGGCAGGGAAGCCTGGTGTACATGGTGTACATGGGGTTGCAAAGAGTTGGACATAACTTAGTGACTGAACAACAACAACAACTGTATATATGTGTGTATACACCTCTCTCCATATTATATATAGAGAGAGGTTTATTTTTAAGGAATTGGCTTATGCAGTTATGAATGCTAGCAAGTCGAAAATCAGTAGGGTAGGCTGGCAGGCTGGGCACCCTGGGGAAAGCTGATGCTGCAATTCAGCTCCAAGGGTGCTGGGGGTGGTGGTGGAGGATGTAAGTGTTTTGTTCTAGTTGAACCTTCAACTGATCAGACGAGGCCTACCCACACTGTGGAGGGCAATCTGCTTTACTCAAAGCCCACTGATTTAACTCTTCATCTCATTCAAAAACACCCTCCCAGAAACCCTGTGGCCCAGCCAAATTGACACAGAAAATTAACCATCACAGTTGCTTCCGGTAGACTAGACACACAGTATTAAATAAGATAGTGCTGTGTTGTGCTTAGTCACTCAGTCATGTCCAACTCTTTTTGACCTCATGGACTGTAGCTCACCTCTGCTCATGGGGATTCTCCAGGCAAGAATACTGGAGTGGGTTGCCATGCCCTCCTCCAGGGATCTTCTCGACCCAGAGATCAAACCCGGGTCTCCTGAAGCCCTTTTAAATCATTCCTTTTTAAACTCCCTCCCAACCCTCCAAGGAGAAAACCTCAGTTTTGTGCTATTATGTCTTTAATTGAACTTCCCAAACACGTGGGATGTCCTGTTGCTTCAGCAAAGAAAGAAAGTGAGCCTTGGACTCAGAATTTTCAAAGCAACAGTTTCTAGCTGGAACCGAGTGACGTTCTGTTTTCATTGTATATTTCTTTCTTCCCTGTTGACTGCCACCTTTCCATTTTGGTTGTGAGATAAGGTTTCCTTTTGTAAAGAGGTAAGTTTGAAGAATGAGTAGGCTACTAGTAACAAAGGTGGTACACAGACACACCGGAGATGCTGCACGTGGTGCAGGAATGACTGGTTTGGAGGGACATTCACACAAGCACAGTGAGGATGGTGCCTGAGGAACCCCTAACTGTCCACACAGCTTGAGCTGTGGTCTGTTTGTACTTCTTCCCTGCTGGAGACACCTGGGTGGTTTATTTCCCCTGGGTGAATGCCCCCCGAGAATGGCAGTGGATGAGGGGAGGATGCTGACTCTGTGGGGACGGGAAAGGTCTGAGGGTGGCAGTTCTAAGAACTCCTTGACCATGGTGGTGGCTGTGATCGGTGCATGTACATAGCACTTGTTGGGTGCCAGATGCTGTTCTAAGCCCTTTCACTCTATTATCCCCCAGTGGTCCTAGGAGGTGGGCATATCATGGTCATTCCCATTGTACAGATGAGAAAACTGAGGCACTGAGTTGTTAGGCTGCTAAACTTCAGTCCAGTCTGGTTCTGTTTGCGCTCTTCTGTGTTTTGCACATATTACTTTCTGCTCATCTTCTCCCCTTTATCCCCTTCGTGTGTTAACTTACCTGGAGGTGGAGGCCTGGCTTCCTGGTCCTGGGGCTCCCTGGGTCTGGCTGAGTTGTAGGCATTGATTCCCAGTCCCTAACTTGCTGGCAGAATTCACCCAGTTTTAAATGACAGTTTAAGAAAGACAAAAAAGCTGTTAAAGTGAGCACCACTGATATCCTGGGGGTTACTTGGAAGTCACTAACGCAAGATGTTCTGTGAAGGGAAGAACATCCCTAACCTGATGACTGTCAGGATGACAAGCACCCCGAGTCTGACACCTGCCTCACCTCAGCCACTTAATCCAAATGACATATTGTGTGCCTGCAGGTCCCAGCCCCCTCTGGGCTGGGGTGAGGGTGTGTTGGATGGCATAATTATAGGGAGCTCCTTGGATGACAGCAGCCGGCAGGGAGCCCTTTAATTGATGGGGTCAGACAGCAGTCATTGGCAGAATGGTGGTTATTAGCTCTTCTGCCAAAGCTGTGCAAATTAGCAGACACTCACCAAGTGTTTGCTGAGTAACCTTGGGCACTGGGGATAAATAAGGCATGGTTTCTGTCTTTGAGGATCCCTGAATCTAAGAACATAGTGTTTCTCTTGTATCAGTTAGCGCTTGCTGTGTAACAAACCATCCTGAAATGCACAGGCACATCCCAATTCATTGCCCTTCACTTGATTGCACTTTGCAGATTCTGTGTTTTTGTGTTTTTGTTTTTTTATAAATTAAAGGTTTGTGGCCACCCCACGTTGAACAAGTCCGTCAACACCATTTTCCCAACAGGGTTTGCTCATTTTGTGTGTGTCACATTTTGATAATTCTCTCAATATTTCAAATTTTTCATTGTTACTATATTTGTTATGTGATCTGTGATCTTTGATGTTAGGACCACGATTTGCTAAAGTCTCAGATGATGGGGGCTTCCCTGGTGGTTCAGGCAGTAGAGCATCTGCCTGCAATGCGGGAGACCTGGGTTTGATCCCTGGGTCGGGAAGATCCCCTGGAGAAGAAAATGGCAACCCACTCCAGTACTCTTGCCTGGAAAATTCCATGGATGGAGGAGCCTGGTAGCATACAGTCCATGGGATTGCAAGGAGTAGCACACGACTGAGCAACTTCACTTTAGATGATGGTCAGCAATTTTTGTAGTAGAGGATTTTAAAATTCAGGCATCTACATTGTTTTTCTTTTAGGCATAATGCTATTGCACACTTAATAGACTACAGTGTAGTGTAAACATGGCTTTTTTAAAAACTTTGTTTTTTAATATTTATTTATTTTGTCTGCGCTGGGTCTTTGTTGCTGCCCACAGGCTTTCACAGGCTTTCTTTAGCTGTGGCAAGCAGGGACTACTCTCAATTTGCAGTGCACAGGCTTCTCATTGCAATGAGTTCTCTTATTGCGGAACACGGGCTTCTGAGTACACGTTCAGTAGTCGTGGTGTATCGGCTTAGTTGCCCTGCAGCATGTAGGATGTTAGTTCACTGGCCAGGGATCAGACCTCTGTCCCCTGCCTTGGCAGACAGATTCTGAACCAGTGGACCACCAGGGAAGTCCCATGTAACTTTTATATGCACTGGGAAACAAACAAACAAAAATCACGTGACTCTGTTGGGATATTTGCTCTATTGAGGTGGTCTGGAACTGAGCCTGTAATATCTCAGAGGCCATAATGTCTTAAAAGAGAAAACATTTATTTAGTTCAAGATTCTGCAGGTGGGCAGTATGGCCTAGGCTCAGCGGGGCTCTCTCACATCTCTGTGGCCAGCTGGGGGGTCAGCTAGGAACTGGCTGATCTTGGTGGCTCTTGCTGGAGAAAAGCTCATCTCTGCTCCACGCAGTCTCCTACCATCCATCAGGCCTGGCTGGGCTCGCTCCTGTGGTAGCCCAGATAGGAGGTACATGAGGCCTCTTGAGTCCCGGGCTCAGAACTGGCCCTTTTGCTGCCTTCTGTTGATAAAAGAAATCACCCAGGTTCGGTGGGTGGGGAAAGAGATTCCACTTCTTAATAAGAGGATTCGATTTGCTAATAACATTTAGTTAAAACCTTTTGCACGTATGAACATGAGAAATCTTGGTCTGTATTTTTCCTGTTGTGGAATGTGTTGCCTGGTTTGAGGATCAGGGTGATCGCTGCAGGCCTCATAGGATGAATTGGGAGCCATTCCCTCCTCTTAGATTTGTTTGGAATGTGTGTGTAGAGTTGGTGGTATTGATGTTGTTGCCGTTTAGTCACTAAGTCGTGTCTGACTCTTTGCAATCCCATGGACTGTAGCCTGTCAGGCTCCTCTGTCCGTGGGATTTCTCAGGCATGAATACTGGAGTGGGTTGCCATTTCGTCCTTCAAGAGATCTTCCCGACCCAGGCATTGAACCTGCATCTCCTGCATTGGCAGGCAGATTCTTTACCACTGAGCCACCAGGTAAGTCCAGAGTTGGTATTATTCTTCCTTAAATGTTTGACAGAATTCACCAGTGAAGCCATCTGGGCCTGGAGTTTTCTCTTCGGGAAGGGACTCCAGAGCCTTGATAAATACTTCTTTCTTCTTGTGTGGCCAAACGGGAAGGAAAAGTCTGGCTCCACTTCTTTATTTATTTATTTTTCAATATGTTTTTTTCTGTTGAAGTGTAGTTGATTTACAATGTTTGTTAACATTTTTTGACTTCTTAGCACAGCCCCTTGCCTGAACCACCACCCATCACGTTTTTACCTTCATCTGGACCCTCTCCTTTTCCTTTTTAATTTAATACATTAATTTCTAAAAACTTTTAATTTTGTATTGGAGTACAGTGTTATGATAGATTTAGGTGAACCACGAAGGGACTCAGCCATCATATACATGTATCCATTCTCCCCCAAACTGCCCTCCCATCCAGGCTGCCACATAACATTGAGCAGATTTCCCCGCAGGACTTCCTTGGTGGCTCAGACAATAAAGAGTCTGCCCGCAGTGCAGGAGACCCGAGTTTAATGCCTGGGTCGGGAAGATCCCCTGGAGAAGGAAATAACAACCCACTCCAGTATTTTTGCCTGGGAAATCCCATGGATAGAGGAGCCTGGTTGGGCTACAAGTCCATGGGTCGCAAAGAGTCAGACACGACTTAGCGATTAAACAGCAACATACAGTAGGTCCTTCTTATCCATTTTAAATACAGCAGTGTGTACAAGGACCCTGTCCTTTTCTCACCGGGCTTCTCCAGCAGCTTCCCCCAATTCTCCTCCTCACTCATCCTTCTGATCGTGGAATGTTTTTCTTCTAGAGGCAGGTCTTATTCCTCTCCTGCTTCCAAGCCCGCCCCATCTCCCCACTGCCTCTAGGGTAACACTCAAACTTACAAGCCCCATCGAGCGTCTCACCCGGCGTGGAGTTCTGGCTCAGCCTGGGGGCCCTGCCCAGCCCTTCTCATGCTCACTCTGGTGATACTTCTGTGCCTCAGAGCATCCTGTTCCCTTTGCCTGCAACACCCTGTCCCCACGGCTCTGCCTGGCAAGCCGCCCGGCCTCTGAGACTCAGCCCAGATGTCACTTCTTCCATGAAGACTCAGATGCTGCCCCCACCCTAACACAGGGCTAGTCACCCCTTCCTCTGCGTTCTCATAGCATGCATGTCATCACATCATGCTTATTTATTTATATGTCCTGATCTTTATGTACCGGGCAGCTCCCAGGAGCTGAGGAGCCTGCCTTTCTCACCTGTGTGTCACCAGGACCTAGGGATTGTAGACACTCTGTGAATGCTGGTTGCCTGATTAATTGCTCTTTTTAAAAACAACAGGGCCCTGGTTCCATGGTGTAATGGTGAGCACTCTGGATTCTGAATCCAGTGACCCGAGTTCGAGTCTCGGTGGGACCTTTCTCTTTTTTGGACTTTCCTGGTGGCTCAGACGGTAAAGTGTCTGCCTACAATGTGGAAGGCCCAGGTTCTAATGAAAACAATAGAGCACCTATGGCTGATTCATGTTGATATATAGCAGAAATCAACACAATATTGTAAAGCAATTATCCCTCAATTAAAAATAAATAAATTTTAAAAAAACAGTGGGGGAATTCCCTGGCAGGCGAGGGGTTAGGACTCCATGCTTCACTGCCGGGGACCTGGGGTTCAATCCCTGATCAGAAAAAAAGACAACTCCCCCCCAAAATGGGTGACAGGCCAGTGCTCCAAAGGCTGGGGTTTGAGCCCTGACTCTGCCACCTGCTAACTGGATGATGGGGACGAAGCCCTCAACTTGACTTCTTGCCTGCAAAGTGGATCCTAGTCCTTGCCCATCCTTATGATGGGGCTGTCACTTCACTGACAGGTATTTTTATCCCGTGTGCAGTGAAGGGAAGTGCTTTCAGCCTGGAGGCCTCATGAGTGACTTTGTGCTCTGCTTCCCGTGTCCCCAGTGTGTGTCACAAAGCGTGACCCACATTGTGGTCCTAGAGTGAGGGCAGATAATGACGACCAGCCTCCAAAGCCACGTGTGGACCCAAGACTTTGAACCGATCTCTTGATCAGGACGGAGGATACCTGGATCCCAAAAGGGAAGAGAAATTCAGATTTAGGGTGGGCAAGACTTACGGTTTCTCTGATGCCAGATTGTCTGTCTTCAGATCCCAGCTCCAGCCTCTGCTAGCTTTGTGATCTTTGGGAAGGTGCTTAAGCTCTCTGAGCCTTATTTTCTTTACCTAACTATTGCACCTGTATCATAGCTGTTTTGGTGAAGAATGCCTAAGTTAATACATGGAATGAGCTTAGAACACTGCCTGTCACATTCCAGGCAATAAATATCAGCTATCGTTATCGTCAATGCTGTGGTTATCATTATTCCAGTGGATTGAAAGGCTGAGGTCTACACAGACAGAACCATCCTCAGTGGCTTCTGCCCTGGAGCACTGCCAAATCCAGTGTCCTCGGCCTGTTGCCATATTTGGACAGAGCCAAGCGTCGGCTTTGTGCCCAGAAACCCCAACCGCAGTGAGCACAAAGCAGGGCCGCCTGGGGCCAAAGGGCTTCCGCCATCCCCAGGTCATCTCGACCGCCTGGCGATCCCAGGCTGGCTGGTGTCCAGAGACGAGGACCGGAGGCTGAGCTGACCTCTGCCTTCCTGAAAACAGGCCAAAGCTGCTGTCCCCTCTGAGTGCCAGGGGAGCTGGGTTGCGGGTGCTGGGTTCCAGCCAGCCTGGGGGGGAACCGCCGGCTTCAGAGTGGGCCTGGGGATGCCCCTGGCCGCGTGGCCTTCCCCAACCTGCTGGGCAGGAGCTGTAGGCGGAGCCCTTCTGGACCGGGGGACCTCAGACACCAAACATCGCAGGTCTGTTTTGCAAAGTTCTAGAGCTCAGGACTGTCCTTTTGCTTACAATTCCGGGAAAAGGCTGCAGCTCAGCTGAGAATGGGCCGTGGCGTAAATGGTAGGAAGAACCCCTGAGGGCGGGGTTGGAATCAGGTGGACAAGTGGTCATCTCACAGCATGTTCTCGCCCCGCGGGAAGCCGCCACCCTCTGGCTCCCCTGCACGTAATGACTGAGGCCAAAGCAGCTTCCTTTAGCTGCAGCAGGCAGGTCCGTGCTTCTTGCGGTGGGGGCTTGTGTTTTTGTGAAGGAGAAGGGGAGGGGACACTCACATCGCCCTGGGGAAGGTCCCTTGGCCTCTCTTCACCTGAAAGACCCTGTCGGTGATGTCCCACCATAAACGACAAATAAGATGGTGCTCTGGGGGGAATGGGGGGCCAGTGAGTCAGCAGCAGGACTTTCTCCACACACAGTGCTGGACGTGCAGCACACACACACACAGAGACTCAGACACAGAGACACACAGAGGCACATAAACACACACACAGACATACACACAGAGACAAAGACACACAGAGACACACAGAGACACAGACACAAATACACAGACACAACACACGCAGACACATATGCGGAGAGACATACAGACACACACAGACACATATACAGAGAGACATACAGACACACACAGACACAAATACGCAGACATGTACAGACACATACACAGAAACACACAGAGACACACACATAGACACACACAGACACACACAAAGACACAGATACACAGAAACATACAGACATACATGCACACAGACACAAATACAGACACACACACAAACACAGAGACACAGACACAGAGACACACAAACACACACGCACACATAGACACACACATAGAGTCACAAGACACACACACAGACACAAACACATTTCAAGCAAAGCCGGGTCCAAGGTGTAGCAGGAGGGCACCTCTGCTCAGGAAGCATTGAGGAGATGCCAGTTCTTGCTGTATCCTGGTTGTTATCTGAGGTCTGGAGGGACATTTCTGGGAGTACCGTCCCTTATCCCAAACCATCAGCCTTTTTTCTTTTTAAACCATCAGCCTCTAGAACTTGAAATTCACTGACCCACGCACACTCGGTGCTGGTGCAGAATCCCCGGGGCCCCATCTCCACCTCCCGGTGCCTCTCCCCTCCACCCCCTTCATTCCAGGACTGACGCCCAGAGGATGCTTGCTCCTGCTCAAAGAAACACATTTCCTGCTCCTTCTATTCCAGCTACTGATTCTTTTTCCTTAAAAAATCTGAAGTTCTAGTATCTTGTGTTCTCTCTTATTTCTTGTGACTATTTTTCTGGCTGTTTTGTAGAATGGGGAGTAGTTAGGCCTTCAGTCTGAACTTACTGCACCATGATTCCTACAAGGCACCTAAATCAAGGTGGGGGATCCAGGTGAGACATCCCACCTGAGTTTCTGGGTGGAAAGGAAGCACATGGTGATAAATTTCGAAAACAGAACAGACTCCATTCTCTTGTGTCTGAATAAATTCCCTTCAAGGAAAGTACTCTATCCAAAGTCCAAACCAATCTCAGAGTAGATCAATAAAGACAACACATGCTTCAGCTGGGCTGAAGAAGTAATAGGATTAAAAGTGCAAGAAACTCTATTTTTAGTACAAATGACAACTAAAGCATGGTTTTTAATCAAGCCCTCTCTTGGTTAGCACAGTCACATCTCAACTTTAGCTAATGGCCAGGGCAGAGAGACATTGCCTTCCAAAACCCCTCCTGCCTCATACAGAGGTTGCGGGAAATCCAGCCAAAGGGAAGGATACAAAGATGACCTGGGGGACTTCCCTGGTGCCAGTGGTTAAGAATCTGCCATCCAACGCAGGGGATGTGGGTTCAATTCTTGGCCAGGGAACTAAGACCCCACGTGCCATGGGGCAACTAAGCCTGTGCCCTGCAACTACTCAGCCCTCACGCCACAGCTAGAGAGAAGCCCATGCGCCACAACAAAGATCCAACACAGCCAAATAAATTAATGTTTTTAAACAGATGACTTGATGCTGCCTGTGCCCTGATGCCTTCTTTTTATTAAGCCCTAAGCATGGGAGGCAGGAAAGTGGGTAGCAGGGAAAGTGTCCTGGATTTGGAATTAGAAAAAGAGGGGTTAGAGTCTGTGAACTTTGGTGAATCATGTGACGCCTTTGTGAGCCTCAGTCTTTCATCTGTAAAATGGGGATAATGACACCTTGCTCTGCCAGCTTCAGAGAGTTGACCCAGAGATCCAATGCAAGATACGCATTGTAAACTGCAACTTGACCTTTAATCATGAGGAGTCTCATTTCGTGTGGGATGCCCCTCTGGGCACCACCCCCTCCCCAGGGGGCTTTATCTCCTACACACCTTGATGCTGGCATCCTGTGCCCTGGACATAGGAGAAATTTGCTGGTCTCGCGTGAAGGATGTTTGTCTTGTTTCTCCTGTGACAGGGAAAGCTGCTGAGGCTGCACCTGACAGAGAGCAGAGGTGGACAGAGTTGGGAGAGAGGGACTGCTGGAGATAGTATCCTGCAAAGGAGGAGTCGAATCACAAGCCCATAACTGAAACCCTGCATTACTTTGCATCTGGGGTTCTGCAGTAGAAGTCTTGGAGTGATGAGTTTAGGAAGAACTGAAGAAATGGGGGACATAGATGGAGCCATAGAGGGAGCAGGGAAAAGACAATTAGTAATGCTCAGGAAAAGAAGAGTTTTGAAGAAAAAGGTGCATGGTACCCTAGTTGGCTCTGCAGTGTATGACATTTACATGGTCATAGCATAAATGAGAATTACTGATGTATGAAAAGACTGTATTGCCTTCCCAAGTGGCGCTAGTGGTAAAGAACCCACCTGCCAATGCAGGAGACATAAGAAATGCGGGTTTGATCCCTGGGTCGGGAAGATACCTGGAGGAGAGCATGGCAACCCACTCCAGTACTCTTGCCTGGAAAATCCCTATGGACAGAAGAGCCTGGCAGGCTACAGTCCATGGGGTAGCAAAGAGTTGGACACAACTGAAGTGACTTAGCCCGCTCACACAAGACTGTATCGGAATGGCGGGGTAGGAAGGTGGAGGGTGATGATGATGAAAACACTCAGGAAGTCTGTATTGTTTGTAATAGATGAATCAGGAAAGAGAAGTGTATGAATATTGTTTGGACATACAAAACTGCTGGGAAAAGAAACAGCTGAAAAGGTTAGAAGTGATTGCTTCAGGGGATCAGGACTGGGGCAGGGGCAGAGACTGTGGTTTTCATTATATGCCTTTGCTTCTATTATCTTACCCCCACCGCTTAATTATCACATTATGTCGATCAAAACATATTTTTAAAAGAGAAGTTCAGCAAATTGTGGGACTTTGATTTCTAGACAGGAACTTGAGAAACTCAACTCGTACAGTCTCCCAACTGTACGTTTACCTTTACATTCAGACTGGCTCAGAGGGTAAAGTGTCTGCCTGCAATGCAGGAGAGACCAGGGTTCGATCCCTGGGTCAGGAAGATCCCCTGGAAAAGAAAATGGCAACCCACTCCAGTACTCTTGCCTGGAAAATCTCATGGATGGAGAAGCCTGGTAGGCTGCAGTCCACGGGGTCACAAAGAGTTGGACCCGACTGAGCAACTTCACTTTCACTTTCAGACAGGTACACGCCCTGCCGCTCAGACTGCCCTGCTCAATGCCTGAAGAAATCACAAAAGGAGAAACAACATCTTTCAGACCGCCTGGTGACATTTGTGCTTGGAAATGGCAGAGGCTTTGGGGAAATAGTCGTTGACCATTGAGAGACTGCTGGGCGCCTTCTGAGGGGTCTCCCACTGAGGTCAGAAGGGCAGTTGGAGTCAGGGCCAGGAGACTCCCTGGTTCTGCTCTTGCCTCTGCCTTGCCATGGGATCTCAATGTGTTATAGCCCTTTCTAGCTACAGTTCCTGCCTCTGGACCCAGGGCCTTGAGTTTTCCCAGGGCTTTTATATAGTTCTACATTTCTAGAAATGACAGCAAATAGCTTTCTGTGCGCCGAGCACAGCAGGGAACAGAGGGGCAATGGATAACAATTGCGTGAACAAATAAGATACTTTCGGACAGTGAAGATCCTCCGAAGAAAACTGTATAACTCTTAATTATGTCGAATTGGTTCGTAATGCTTTTCAGGTCCACGATATTCTTCGACTTCTCTGTACATTCATTCAGTTAATTTCTGAGAGTTCGATATTGAAACTCCAACTAAAAATCTTAATTTATCTACTTAAATATATAGTGGAACTATATGTAACTTTGTTCTGTATTTTCCAGGTCTCCTGTAAATGTTATCATATTTTCATAATTTAAAAAATAAAAAAAGGAAAGAAAATAAGCCAGGGGGATGGGATAGATACCGCGGAGATAGATACTGGAGGAGCGTGGCTATTGGGTGATCAGGATCCAAGATCCTGCAGAGAGGATGCTTAGCTTGAGACCTGGACAGTGTGAGAGAGAGCCAGCTGAAGGTAGAGGGGACATGGTACTCCTGGGAACCGTGCTCCAAGGAACCGAGACCAGACCCAGCTGGCCGAGCGCTGAAGCCCACGAGGACAAGGGGAGGCAAGAGGGATTCGCATTCAGTATGACGTTTTTGGAAAGGAAAATAAATTTTTGTGAATGGCAAAGATAAATTTGATGCCACACCCTGGGTTTGGTGGGCCAACCTTCACCCAACATCTAGCCCATGGAGCTGTCTGTTCTTCAGTATCTCCGAGAGGGTCCATGAGACACAGGGCAGGAGTGAAACATGGGAAGGAGAGACCACCGCTGGGGAGAGCCGTGGATATGGCAGAGGCTGGTCTGTATAGGCCAGAATTATACTTCCAGGGGAACTGAGGGATGTTATTAACTCAAAAAAAAAAAAAAAAAAAACACAGGATGTCAAGGCTTATCCACCCACACAGTCCTCACTGAACAGTTGGTCCCGTACTTTATACTCCTTGAAGACCTTCTGAAGATCAAGGCTGGCACAGTGTCCAGTATTGCTTGCAGTAAATTAAATTTGATTTAAATTGAATTGAAAATTAAAAGTAAAATAAAGTAAATCTACTTTCCTTTGACCCAACACCCCTACTTCTAAGAATCTGACCCTCAGAAGCACTAACACAAGCATGCCAAGAAATAAGTACAAGGATGTTCACGGCAGTGTAGTTTGGAGTAGCAAAAAGTCTGGAAATGCCCTAAATAGTCATCACTGGGGAACTAGTGGAGTAGATGTTGGCATCACCACCCAACAGAACCCCAGGCAACCATTTCAAGAATGAGGTGGACTCACATGCGGGGGGAAAAAAATGATCTCTAGGGATATTATCAAGTGAGGAAAAACTAGGTTGGAGGATGGGTTCTCAGTTCCACAACCCTGCCCCCATCCCCCGCCGAGCCCTGGACACCCAAGCCAAGGGAAACTGGAGCTCTGGGAGACAGACATACCGACTCATTATCTAGGGACGAAGTGTGGGGAAGGACAAAGAAAAAACCTTGTGAGGGAGCCTGTCAGTAGCTGAGCTCCACCAATCCAGAAAGTGGACACGGATGCACCCTCCAATCAGAATCAAAGGAGTTGAGTGAGGGGCGGGACCTGAGGCCAAGACTGTTGCCCTGGTGCAGCTCCCTCCACACTGGAAACCAGAGGAGTGGGGAATAAGTGTTCCCACCTAACAAATATTTCTGGAAGGATACACAGGAAACTGGGAGAGTGGGTCCCTAAAGGAAAGGAGCTTGAAGACTGAGTCAGGGCTAGTGGTGAAGGGGGATTTATTTTGGTATAGAGATGCAAGAGCAGAGGGTCGTTTTTTAGTCTCTCTTCAAGGTTCATGGGTTTTTTCTAGGTATGAATAATTGCCTCCAAAGGGTCTGGTGAGGTTACCAAGCCATGCCTCAGGTCTGAAAGTTTTGTCATTGATTTACCCCGTTTTGTTTTTCACTGGGGATCTGAATTCCAGACACCATCCCTGGGGAGAGGGGGCATGTAGCTCCGAGGGTAAAGCATCTGCCTACAATGCGGGAGACCCGGGTTCGGTCCCTGGGTCAGGAAGATCCCCTGGAGAAGGCAATGGCAACCCAATCCAGTACTCTTGCCTGGAAAATCCCAGGGGCGGAGAAGCCTGGCAGGCTACAGTCCATGGGGTCGCAAAGAGTCGGACAGGACTGAGCGACTTCACTTTCTTTCTTTCACTTTCACTGGGGAGAACTAAGTAGGTGACATTTGCTTCTCTTCTCCCTAATTTTCCTGGACTCTTAACGGTTCAAGCCAATCAGTAGCCACCTTTGTATGCCCCTAGACTTTTCTCTTACACCGGTCTCAAGACCTTATTTAACCTCTCATAAAAACTTGCTCTTCTCTGTAGGAGCTTATTTCTAATGTCTGGGATTACAACTGAAATCACTCCCAGGTGTTAAAGCAGTGCTTCTCAGACACTAGGCATTTGAGAACCATCTTCAGGATTTTTGCTAACATTGAAGACCACCTGCCCTTTTATTTACATAATATTTTTCTTAAAAAAAAATTTTTTTTAACTTTTTTATTTTGTGTTGGGATATAGCTGATTGACAATGTTGTGATAGTTTTAGGTGAACAGTGAAGGGACTCAACCATAGATATACATGTATCCATTCTCCCCCATAATTTTTCTTAAATGATTCACTAAAACGTCAATAAAGTTGTTTTAAAAGGTGACTTTCTATCACTACTATAAATGCTATTACTTCTTATAAAAAGAAAGAACTTCAAAAATAAATATAATAAAGTCTAAAAATATTGTTAAATTCTAGCTATGCTCTGTGGCCAGTCCAAAGGTCTGCTTTTTCTTTGTGTTTAAAGGAAAATTGCTAAGTGTTAAGAGACAGGCTTCCCCTGGTAGCTTAGTCGGTAAAGAATCTCCCTGCAGTGCAGGAGACCCAGGTTTGATCCCTGGGTTGGGAAGATTCCCTGAGAAGGAAATGGCAAACCACTCCAGTACTCTTGCCTGGAAAATCCCATGGACAGAGGAACCTGGCAGGCTACAGTCCATGGGATTACAAGAGTCAGACACGACTTAGCGACTAAACCACTACCACAGAGACAGGCCAGCACCAAGCCGCATCTTTTTCCTTGATGGACTTGGAAAGATTAGAATGGGGACTTTATTACTATGTGCTTCACTGTTATGTAATGCCATGTTAATAAACCATCCAAAGTCATGCCCTATAACATTTGAATTTCACACTTTAGGGAAGAGTTAAAGTCTTTGTTTCCTGTTTCAGAAAGGTTTAGTTATGCATCCTTATGTATTTATGCCATCTGAACTGAACAATATGTAAAGCTATTATCACCCTGGAATTACTGGCACTGCTTGTGATGCTGGCATTTTGGCCTTCCAGTTGATATTGAAGTAACGTGGCATTCAGTGTGGTAATGCCCCTTTTTTTGTGAGGATCAGAAATGCAACTACTTGAAGGCAGCATAGGATGGCAGCTAAGAATGACGCAGGCCTGGACAAAGGGGAATTTGTCCTTTTTGAAAGAATTGGAAGAATCTGTGAGCTGGTTCATTGAGTTCTTCCAAGTGATGATGCGCACACAGAATGGCGGCTGGGAACTTGGCTCCTGGATCATTGCTCATGAGTCCTGGGTCTCAGAGAGCAGCCCCGGTGTGAGCTCATGAGCCTTGGCCAGTCTCATGAGGGAATAATGTGTCCTGTGAGTGAGAGTGAGCAGAGAAAGGGTGGAGGGTTTTGTGCAATGCCTCTCTCTAAGTGAGAGAGTTAGTGTCAGAAAAAGGCTATTTTATTCTTTTTAAAAAATGTTATTGAAGTATAATTGATTTACAGTGTGTTAATTTCTGCTATACAGCAAAGTGATTCAGTTATATATATACATATACACTTTTTTTATCTTCTTTTCCATCGTGGTGTATCACAGGATATTGGATATAGTTCACTGTGTTATACAGTAGGACCTTGTTATTTATCCATTCTATATACAATAGTTTGCATCTGCCAATCCTGAACTCCCAATCTTTCCCTCCCTACCCCTTGGCAACCACAAGGCTGTTCTCTAAGTCTGTGAGTCTGTTTCTTTTTCGTAGATCTGTTCATTTCCGTTGTATTTTAGATTACACATATAAGTGATAGCATATGGTATTTGTCCAAAAAAGCCTATTTTAAGTGATTCTATTTCAGAAATATCAGTAGATGCTCAAACTATTGGGGTGACATTTTAATGAGAGACTGGATCTTAAAGTTGACTCAAAATATCTCCCTAAATGTGCTACAACAGGGGTGAACCTAGAAAATACTACCAAATGAAAGAAGCCAGACACAAAAGGACAAATCTTGTGTCATTTCATTTTTTATGAAATATCCAGAATCAGCGAATCCATAGACAGAAAGCAGAGTAGTGGTTGCTGGGTGCTGAGTGGAGGGAGGAAGGGGGAGTGTCTCCTTAATGGGTACAAGGTTTCCTTTCAAGGAGAGGAAGTGTTCTGGAACTAGACAGTGGTGATGGATGTACAACCTTGTGAATGTACTAAATGTCATTAGTAGTACATTTTAAAATGATGTGCATTTTTATCACAGTTTAAAAAATACCTCCCCAGAAGTTACTTTTTAATTACAAAGGGAAAGTGCACAATGGAGAAATCTGGTGACCTTAACCCCTTAATCAAAGTCAGCATCACCAATAATGGACAGCCTCCTGGTGGAACACACCAAGGTCACATGAGTGTGTAATATTCTTGCCAAAAGAACATGCTGCTGCTGCTAAGTCGCGTCAGTCGTGTCCGACTCTGTGCAACCCCATAGACGGAAGCCCACCTGGCTCCCCCGTCCCTGGGATTCTCCAGGCAAGAACACTGGAGTGGGTTGCCATTTCCTTCTCCAGTGCATGAAGGTGAAAAGTGAAAGTGAAGTCGCTCAGTCGTGTCTGACTCTTAACGACCCCATGGACTGCAGCCTACCAGGCTCCTCTGTCCATGGGACTTCCCAGGCAAGAGTACTGGAGTGGGGTGCCATTGCCTTCTCCAGCCAAAAGAACATACCCTGAATCTAATCATTAGGAAGCATTTAAAAATGGAGACTTTCATGTACTGATGAACCTATTTGCAGGGCAGTAATGGAGACATAGACATAGAGAACAGACTTATGGACACAGCGGGGGCGGGGGCGGGGAGGGGAGGGGAGAAAGGAGAGAGTGGAACGTATGGAGAGAGCAACGTGGAAACATATATATTACCCTGTGTAAAGTAGATAGCCAATGAGAATTTGCTGTGTGACTCAGGAAACTCAAACAAGGGCTCTGTAACAACCTAGAGGAGTGGGATGGGGAGAGAGATGGTAGGGAGGTTCAAGAAGGAGAGGACATGGGTATCAGTTCAGTTCAGTCACTCAGTGGTGTCTGACTCTTTGCGACCCCATGGACTGCAGCACGCCAGGCCTCCCAACACCGACTCCCGGGGCTTGCTCAGATTCATGTCCATCGAGTCGGTGATGCCATCCAACCATCTCTTCCTCTGTCCTCTGTCGTCCCCTTCTCCTGCCCTCAATCTTTCCCAGCATCAGGGTTTTTTCCAATGAGTCAGCTCTTCCCATCAGGTGGCCGAAGTATTGGAGTTTCAGTTTCAGCATCAGTCCTTCCAATGAATATTCAGGACTGATTTCCTTTAGGATTGACTGGTTTGATCTCCTTGCAGTCCAAGGGACTCTCAAGAGCCTTCTCCAACACCACAGGTCAAAAGCATCAGTTCTTCGGCACTCAGCTTTCTTTATAGTCCAGCTCTCACATCCATATATGATGACTGGAAAAACCATAGTTTTGACTAGATGGACCTTTGTCGGCAAAGTAATGTCTCTGTTTTTTAACATGCTGTCTAGTTTGGTCGTAGCTTTTCTTCCAAGGAGCAAGTGTCTTTTAATTTCATGGCTGCAGTCACCATCTGTAGTGATTTTGGAGCCCAAGAAAATGAAGTCTGTCACTGTTTCCATTGTTTTCCCATCTATTTGCCATGAAATATTTGCCATGAAATGCTATGGCTGATTCATGTTGATGTTTAGCAGAAACCAACACGATATTGTAGAGCAATTATCCTTCAGTTAAAAATAAATAAATTTAATTATAGTAAATAAATATGCTGCAAGGATATATTGTACAGCACAGGGAATACAGCCAGTATTTTATAATAACTTTAAATGGACTATAATCTCTAAAAATATCGAATCACTGTGTTGCATACTTGAAACTCAAATAATATTGTGAATCAACTATACTTCAATTTTGAAAGGAAATATATTTAAATTCTTGTTTAAGTTTCAATATATTCTATGCCTCTAGAAAAAAAGGAAGAAAGGAGACTTTCTACAAAATAAATGGTCAGTACTCTAATATCAGTGCTAGGAAGGCCAAGAAAGGCTGAGGAACCATAAAGAGATATGACAACAAAATGCAATGCATTATCTTGGATTTGACCTGGACCAAAGAAATAGCTAAGGCCATTACTGAGATTATTGGAGAAATTTAAATATGGACTGTAGATGAGATAAAAGTACTATATAATGTAAAATTGGGGGGATTAACATGCTGTGATTATGTACAGTGATGGCCTTGTTTTTTCAGAGATGCACACTGAAATATTTAGACATAAAGTATGGCATAGACAGAGTGAGTGAGTGAGAGTTGCTCAGTCATGTCCGACTCTTTGCGATCCCATGGATTGTAGCCTGCCAGGCTCCTCTGTCCATGGGATTTCCCAGACAAGAATACTGGAGTGGGTTGCCAGTTCCTTCTCCAGGGGATCTTCCCAATGCAGGGACTGAACACAGGTCTCCTGCATTGCAGGCAGATTCTTTACCATCTGAGCCACCACGGAAGCCTACTATTAAGAGACATTTCTAAGTATAAAGACAGGTCCACTTAAAAAGTATCAGCAGGTACATGCTTGACTTTATCTTATCATCTATAGACAATACGTTAGAGTATGTAATGAAGCCCATACATCTTTTCCAAAGTAATACCCAAGACAGAAGTAGCAATAAATTTATAAATGACAGTCATCAATCAGATGAAATAATTTAGATGAAGCTTATCTCTCTCAAAGAGATGGCATAGGCAACCTACTCTCAAATGGTGCAGAACACAGTGTGTGTGGGGCCAGGATGGGGTATTTGGAGGGAGAGAAAGAGAGGGTCAAAAAAATAAAATCAATCCACTGAAAACTGGTGCTATAATATCATAAAATAGTGAAAACAAGGTCTGATTTGAATTGTGTTTTTAAAAGTGAAACTAAAAAATAATTTTATGTTCTACAGAATTTTGGTAATGGTAACTGGTCACAAATGATTGGGATGAAAGAAGAATGAATCAGGTATTGATTTGGAGGGTTGGTAGCATTCACTCGTTCAACTGGATTAGTTGATGTGACATTTTTACTTGACATTTTCGTGTTGTTTGACCAAGATGATGGTCATTTTTTAAATAAATATTCAAAGACTTCATCAATTTTCCCAAGTGTTGCTTTTTGTCCTTTGATATTCACAGCATTCTTTTGCATGCTTTCTTTCTTTGCTTTCTTCTTTGGATTTTTTCGATACAAAGATGTATGCCCGGGAATGGGCTTGCTGGATCACATGGCAACTCTAGCTTTTTAAGGAACCTCCATACTGTTTCCCATAGTGACTGCACCAACTTACACTGGGATTAATTTTATAAATAGGTCATTAGGAAATAGTTTCCTAGTTGATGACGTTTGCTTTGGTACATGGCAAGGCAGCAGGGACTGTGATAATAAATACTCAGAAAGTGAGCTTGCTCTGGGGCTATGAAGTCCCCACAGCATTGCTTGGCGGTTGGGGGATCCGAAACAGTATTTTAGCACACTCAGAGCAGCTCCTTCCTGCCCTGGTGCTCACAGTATGCTGCTTTGAAGGCTGCAGTGCTCTTCTGAATTAGGGATTGGAATTGATTCTCACTCCTCTTCCTCCACGAGGAATATCTGGCCTCTGGATGCAAAAGAGAGCGGCTCCTCATGCCAGACTTTGTCCAATGAAGTCTCCAGGCAAAGGAAAGATGGGAAGAGCTGTTTAAGCTTTTCTAAAATCCCATGAAAGTTTAATTTTTCACTTTCCTAGTGCTTTGTCACTGACAAATTTGGATTTCTTTCACCCTGTTTAGCACATCTCCTCTGGGCTTTAAACGCTGCTCTGCGCACCACCCCCCACCCTGGTGCCCCGTGAAAATGTTGGTGCTTCTGGCCTTCATCATCGTCTTCCACATCACGTCCGCGGCCTTGCTCTTCGTCGCCACCATCGACAATGTAAGTTCCCTTTCCTTCTGACCTTCCCAGAACCCCTGGATCCTAGAGTCAATAGAAGCAGGGTTGAGAACTCCCACAAGCTGATTATAATTTGGGGTTATTCTCCCTACCAAGGGCTTCCCTGGTGGCTCAGCTGGTAAAGAATCCATCTGCAATGTGGGAGACCTGCGTTCGATCCCTGGGTTGGGAAGATCCCCTGGAGAAGGGAAAGGCTACCCACTCTAGGATTCTGGCCTGGAGAATTCCATGGACTATAAAAGTCAGCCACGACTGAGCGACTGTCATTTCACACCCTACCAAGGCACACCTATCTCCTCAGCCCATGCCTGAGGACTCTTGGCTGAAGTGTGGGATTTTGAAGCATCTCATATATAAGTCTGGATGGGCAGGGACCTTGGTCCACTCATCCCTGAGTCCCCCACAGATGCCTTAGCTATAGGAAACCCTTTGCAGATGTGACTTAAATTCAGCTCTCCTCAGGTCATTTTCTCAACTTCAGAGCTACTGTCATTTTGGGACAGCAAGGAGATCAAACCAGTCAATCCTAAAGGAGATCAACCCTGAATATTCATTGGAAGCTGATGCTGAAGCTGAAACCTCAGTAGTTTGTCCACCTGATGCAAAGAGCCGACACACTGGAAAAGACTCTGTTGCTGGGAAAGATTGAAGGCAAAAGAAGAAGGGGGAGGTAGAGGATGAAACGGTTAGACAACATCACCAACCCAATGGACATGATCTTGAGCAAACTCCTGGAGACAGTGAAGGGCAGGGGAGCCTGACGTGCTGCAGTCCAAGGGGTTGAAAAGAGTCGGACATGACTTAGCGACTGAACAACAACTTTCTTTCTTATGGGTGCTTCACACATCATAGGGTGTTTAGCAGCATCCCTGGTCTCCAGCAGCACTCCTGGCCCTAGTTGTGACACCCCAAAATATCTTCAGACACTGCCAAATGTCCCCTGGTAGGCAAAGTCACCCTTGCTTGAGGACCATTGCCCTAGATCCCTCAGGTGACCCATCCCAGGTAACCTTTGCCCCTCTTGCCTCTGACATCTCCTTACCAACAGGATTCTTGTTGCAAGCCCACCTGACCATGCCCTTCCCAGCAGAGTGGAACACTCCCCACTCTGACCACGTACCCATGAAAAATTTAATTTTTTTCTTTGAGTATCCATATAGCAGGGGTACATTTGATAAATAACATATTGGCATAGATTAACATCCCCCCTGGCAATGAAGTTTTTAACCAGATGTTCCCTATGGCCCATATCCTGATCCAAAGGCCTGGCTTCAGTCCTGATGGCTTCAGACTGTGGACATATTTAGAGTCAGAAACTGCTCAGGAAGCCAGAAAGGGCACTGTACAAGTAGCCTCCAGGTCAGTCTGCATAAAATCATATAATTGACTCCTGTCAATTCATCATAAAAATAATAATAGCAACACAGACCAGGATAACACCTGTCACTTAGAGGCTGCTTACTCTGGAGCTCCTACTCGCGGCCTTTTGATGTGCATCATCTCATGTGATCGTCACCCCAAGTCTACGAGATCCATCCTCTCCTGGTACTATTTTATGATGAGGGACCTGGGCCTTAGGACAGTTAGGGTGCCTTTTGGAATTTACCGGACAGAAAGTGGTGGAGCTGGGATTTGAAGCATTCCAGAGGCTCCTGGTTCTAGATGCCCTAAGGGAGATGAATGATTGGGTTTGGGTTGGGGTTCCTGGGGGTTCTGAAAGAACTGTCATGAGTGGCCAGGCAGGGACCACATTGTTAAAGCCTTGGGAACCTACCATTATCCAAAGGGCCCACTCTGTGTGAACTGAATGGTTTTGAACGTGCTTTTACAATCTTTTTCTATTTCTTGCATCTACCCTTTGGGATCCTGAAAAGGTCCCAGACATAGTGAAAGGGATACACTAACGTTAGGGGCAGAAAAGCCATCAGCCACAGCACCAGCTCATCCTCTGGGTGTTTCTGTTACCATGGGCCTTACTGAGAAGACACAGGGGGCATTTTTACCAGTCGATGAGTCACTCGATCTTGGTTATGTGTTAGGAATTTCGCTTGGCAGTGTCACTGGGGCCCCTAGTGAGAGCTCAGTGACCGACCGTGGCCTGGATGGATGGTGAAGGGTTGGAGAGAGTCCAGTCTTTGGGTGGATGGAAAGCAGAAGGGAGGTCGTGCATGCGTGCTAAGTTGGTTTAGTCGTGTCCGACTCTTTGTGACCCCATGGATTGTAACCTGCCAGGCTCCTCTGTCCATGGGGATTCTCCAGGCAAGAATACTGGAGTGGGTTGCCATGCCCTCCTCCAAGGGATCTTCCCAACCCAGGGATCGAACCCACATCCCTTATGTCTCCTGCATTGGCAGGTGGATTCTTTACCACTAGTGCCACCAGGGAAGCCCAGAAGAAAGGTCATCTGGGGGCAAAGAGCAGCAGGAACACAGAGAGAAACAGGAGCACTTGAACAGAAGGCAGGAGAATCTTGTTTGATCATTTCATTCATAACAGGCTTCCCCCCAAGATAGTATCCTTTCTCTCCTCCCCTCCAGCTTCGCCCCTGCAGTTCCAGGGGAATTCACCACCATCTGCTTTTATCATCACCAGCTGAGCCTCACCTCCTCACCCAAGTCCTGGGACAGCCTGGACCTTCCCTATCAGCACCCCAGCAGCATGGGTATCACCTGGGAGCCTATTGCAAATAGACACTCCCACCCCAAACCTCTTTTTCTCTTAATTTTTAAATTTAATTTAGTTTAAAAAATTTTTAACATTACTTTTTGGCCACATGCACGTTCAGTCACTTCAGTCGTGTCTGACTCTTTGTGACCCCATGGACTGTAGCCTGCCAGGTCCCTCTGTCCATGGGACTTCCCAGGCAAGAATACTAGAGTGGGTAAACATTTCCTCCTCCAGGGGATCTTCCTGACCCAGGGATCAGACCCATGGTTCCTGCATTTCAGGTGGATTCTTTACCACTGAGCCACCAGGGAAGCCTTGGAAGGCCTTTGTTTTCATAGTGAACAAACACCTTTTCCCTGTGTTTCCCTGTCGTGTTCCAGGCCTGGTGGGTAGGAGAGGAGTTTTTTGCAGACATCTGGAGAGTATGTGTCAACAACACGAACTGTACGGAACTCAATGACTCTGTTCAAGGTGAGTGTGAAGCTGATGGGAGAGCATTGAGTGAAAAAAGACCCCTCGGGAGAAGGGCTTCCCTGCGGTCTGACCCCTCACCCTTCCTTCGGTCTCAGCCTGTGCAGAGGGGCCTGGCTGCTGCCCAGGGCAGGGGGAGCAGGGTCAGCATAAGCTGAGGACAAGAAGAAGGGGGAGCCAGAGGCTGGAGGGCACCAACCCCAGCGACACTGGGCCCCACCCTTCTCTTCTCTCTCGACAGAGCAGAGCTTCTCTCCCTCACCCCTTCTCAGCTCCAGCCCTCATCTAGAATCTTCTTCCCAGTCCTCTAAATAGCTCAGAGATATCTGTGTCACTTTCCCACATCTCAGCAGCCTGATGGGCAGAAACCCAAGAGCTGTCTCCTTTAAGAGCTGTGTGACCTTCCCTGGGGCAGGTCACCTGAGCACTGTTTGGACTCTTAGTAACCTCAGCTGTCAATGCAGGTGACAGCAGTGGCTCTGCCGTGCTGCCTCGGTACATGAGCTACAGTAGAAAGATGAGGTGAAGTGAAAGCCGCTCTGTCGTGTCCAACCCTTTGCAACCCCACGGACTGTAGCCTACCAGGCTCCTCTGTCTGTGGGATTCTCCAGGCAAGGATACTGGAGCAGGTAGCCATTCCCTTCTCCAGAGGATCTTCCCAGCTCAGGGATTGAACCTGGGTCTCCTGCATTGCAAGTGAATTCTTTACCAACTGAACCATCAGGGAAGCCTCAGAAAAATAAAGGGTTTTGTAAATACAGAAAATCGCATCTAAAAACATGTCAAGCCCTCTTCTTCACTGTGGAGTGAATGGTTCTGTTTTCTGTTGCAGAACTGACAAAAGAGACACTTTGGCTGATAAAACACTGGACAGCCAGTTGAATTTGATATCTCAGATAAACAATGAAAAATTTAGTATAATTTAGTACTAAATATTACATGGGACACACACTAAAATAAATTGTTGTTGTTTATCTGATGTTCAGACTTAACGAGCACCCTGATTTTGTGTTTGTTTTTTTCCTAGAATCCTACTTAGGGAGAAAGGGACCTTGCTCACTGGGGTGTAAAGTCTTACCATTCCATCAGCAACAATGGCAATATTCATAATAAAAGCAAAACTACCAAAAGGAGGCATCATTTACTGAAGGTTTACTGGGAGGCACTGGGCTAAGTCCTTCACATAAGTGGTCTCCTGGCCCTGTTTCAAGATTGGGAAACTGAGGCTCTGGAGCTGTCACTGTGCTCCCCAGGGGCCCAGTGGTCTGTGGTCCTTAGTCATGTACTCTTGCCCTTTCTCCTACAGACTTCTCCACGATGCAGGCGGTCCAGGCCACCATGATCCTGTCCACCATCCTCTGCTGCATCGCCTTTCTGATCTTCGTGCTCCAACTCTTCCGCCTCAAGCAGGGCGAGAGATTTGTTTTAACCTCCATCATCCAGCTCATGGCTTGTAAGTGAAATGATGGGCTTCCCAGAATAAACACTCCCTTCCCAGCCAACCATGAGTATTCTGATGGGAGGAGCGTGGCAGGTGAGGGATTGGAAAGGAGGGGTCAGCAGCTGGAGTGTTTTTTGCACTTCAGAATTTGGATTCAGTTAGAGCATCAGGAAAGGTGTCCTAAAAATGTGAAGCCTGAGCTAGGATCTGTAGGGTGAGTAGGGGTTGCTGCCTTGGTAGAGAGGAGAGAGGCATGGCTCTCCCCCCAAGGAAAATCTGGGTACTTAGCCTCATTGTACCACTAATATCTGTGAACGCTGATGGTTCAGTAAGGATGTTTTCAGCTGTGATTAAGAGAGGAATCCAATTAGCAATGACTTCAGACACAAAAACTTTACTTTTTAAATATAACAAATAGCTTGAAGGTGGAAGGTGCTAGAGTTGGTTTGGCAGCTCAGCAGCAGCATCAGGAACCCTCCACTCTTTCCATCCTTCCATGCTGTCATCTTCGGAGTGTCAATGATGGCCTCCTCATGGCCCCAAAAGGGCTGCTGCAGCTCCTGATATTCATCCTGACCTAAGAGTTTCTAAAGCAGTAAGCAAGGGAAAATACAGCATCAAAAAATGCTTTCTCCTCTCTCATCTCCCTCTTTTCAGGGTGTAATAATTTTCACCGTAGAATTTCCTGTGGCCAGAACTGTAACATATAGAACCATAAACTATAACAAGTAAACAGGACAGGATGAGTAGTTGCGATAGAGACCGAATGTGTCCTGCAAAGCAAACTACTTCCTGCCTGGCTGACCCATGGCCTGGAGCAGTTATGACCTTCTGGGCTGGGTAGCTGGCTGTCCAAACGACACTGGACTCATCCAGTAAGAATGGGCAGCTGGATGGCTACAGGGCAATATTCTGCCACAAAATACTAGTTGTAATCTTTCCAAGAGACTAAAATAAATGCCTACTAATACTAAAACCTAAAATTGGTCTTCAGCTCCGACCACAGTCCCCTTGGGTCCCCGGTGCACGCTGTGGTATGTGATTTATTCGGGCCCTGGCTTTCTTCCAACAGGCCTGTGTGTCATGATCGCAGCTTCCATTTATACTGACCGGCGCAAAGACATTCACAACAGGAACCATGAACTGTATGCCCAGACCTCGGGCGGCAGCTTCGGCTACTCCTTCATCCTGGCCTGGGTGGCCTTTGCGTTCACCTTCATCAGCGGCCTCATGTATCTGATACTGAGGAAGCGCAAGTAGAGCCCGGGAGCGCTTTCGCCGCCGTTCAGAGTCCACGTCCAGATAACCGTTTTGTATATAATCAGTTTTTTCGTGTGTGTGGTTTTTCTAGCAAACACATTGTTTCCTTTAAAAGCCAAAAGAAGAGAAGTTTTTATGTTCTTGAGAGCAGAGCATAGACTATGAAGGCTGGAATTCAGAACTCCCGCCCATCCGAAAGCGTCAACACGACAAAGCCAAAAATCTTGCAATGCTCAAATCCAATAGTGTTCAGCAGGATCTTTCTTCACCACGGGATGTAATGGAATGTGACAAGAGGCCGAAAAAGCCAGGTCTTGGGGGCATCTTCCCCTAGGTTTGGGCTACACTGAGCCCCCCTCCCTCACCTCTGCTTCCTGTACTGAATCTCTGTGTGTTTAGTGATGGAAGGTGGGGAGAGGGGGTCTGGGTACAGGAGAAAACCTCCTTGGATACTTAGCCAAGTTCCCCATGAGAAACGGGTATAGGTCCCCCCGGTGTTCTGTCTACATCCAGACCAGAGCCCCAACCCTCCTGTCATGGACTGGCTTCTGAAAGTGCCACCCACGTTTGCTGACAGTGTCACCTGCTTGCCTTAAGGAAGGTGAGCTTTAATCTGGGGGTCTGATTTAGGCTCACACGTGATCCCCTGGGCACCTTGTAAAATGCAGGCTATCTGGGTCCCTCCCTAGACCTACAGAATCAGAGTCTTCGGGGATGGGGCCTGGGAACCTGCATTTGTAACAAGCTCCTTGGTGATGCTCAGGTGCCTTAAAATTGAGGACCACAGCAGTCTCAGGGCCAGGTGAGCAGAACTGCCTCATACATGTTAAAGATCTCATCGTGTGGAGATGGGGAGGTGGGTCTAGACTGCACTGAAAGCCCAAACCTTGGCCTCCATCAGCGGCTCATTCTTCACTGCCTCTTCCACAGCTGCTCACATCTGGACCACCCAAAGTCCAGTCCCAGGGCTTGCATCCTGACAGCCAAACACCCTGGGGTGGGGGGTGGGGGGGCCGGGGAGGATATAGCTTCCTCCCTACCCTAACTCAGAAGGCCTCTCCCTTCTCCTCCTGCCCTGCCTTCTAAGGCTACCCGGCCTCTACTAGGCCCCACTTCTGGAGCCATAGAGGACCATTCACCATTCATTCATCTGTCCACATAAGTGATGGAGTGTTGGTGCCAGGCGCAGGGGAAACCGTGTCCAGACAGCCTGTCTCCTCGTGGGGCTCATTGTCTAACGGGGGAGACAGATGAAAAACCGATTAGGGAAACGAATTGCAAACAGCGGTGAAGGTTGCCAAGAACACAACCAAGGATTCAGAAGAGAGGTCCATGGGACCGGAGGGGACCTGCACTGTGCCTGCCTGGGTTTAAAAGCTCCGAAGGGTTTAGATCAGCCTGAATATCGCTCCGCTCAGCCAACGCAGGTGGTGCTGATGGAGCCCTGCAGCCCGCATGGCACCCGGAGAACGCTTCCTTCCCTGGAGGGGCCCAGGGTCCTGACAGAGAATGAAGCCCCGGGAGGGCCCCAGATTGCTGTGGTTCTCACACTTCAGTGGGTGCCTCTCGTGGGACGCTGCCTGCCAGGGTCCCGCTAAGTGCAGCCGGGGACTCCGAGGCTGCACAGAGGAGTAGGGCTCTGGGAGGATCCTCAGCGCTGTGAGGTGGGGGGCAGCCCGGGGACGCCAGGACGTGACTATGGGAGAAACCCTTTGCCCCTCACTGCCTTTTCCCTCCCGTGTTGTGAGCCTGCTGCTGGGAGGTATGCCTGGGACCCGTCTGCGCATGTCAGCACTGGTGCCGTGTAAATGACCTCCTGCTAAATGAAGCATCAGCCCACTTCCCGTGCAGCTGGGGAAATGTCTGGTTTAAGTCATCCAGGGTCTCCATGGATACCTGTTTCATGCAGGACCAGGTTTTCTCTCCATCTACCCGTTCACTCCATTCAGTTTCAGCAGAATATTAAATGCTGTGTTCCAAGCACTGTGCAAGGCTCTGAAAACACAAGCCAATCCAGACATCCTGCCTGAGACAGGCACCCCCCTCCCTGCAGAGAGGCCGCCAGCATAGTGCAGGGGGGCATGGGGCCAGAGGCAGGACAAATGATCACTTCCTGCCTCAGTGGAAAACTCTCATTAGTCCTGTTTGGGGTAGGAGTGCAGGTTACACCCTTGGGCTTGGCGGGATGCTACATTCATCTTGTGGAGGAAGGTAGCTATCAGTGCCCCAGGCTTTCTGCTCAGGTGGCTTGTCTGTAACTCCCTGATAGCCACAGTGGAAACAAGCAGAACCCCTTAGAATCAGAAATCAGAAAGCTTCATTCCCAAGCAATAAATGAATTTCCTTTTCCAAAAGGCTTCAGGAGTGGTATCTGAAATGACCCATGGATTTTCCTGGCCCGTCTCTCCACTATTCCTGTATAGCATTCAGTGCCCACATCCATCTGGGATGCCAAGGTTTTGTGAAGCAACAGAGAGCATCCTTTCTCCCCACGATGCGATGTGCCCTGGGGAGGTGGAAAAGCGGTGATGGCATGAGCAAGACAATACCCAACCTTCTTACCCATCGGGAGGTTCAGCCCTCACTTGGTGCTTATGATCAGTTACTCAAGGACAACAACAGAGACAATGAGCTAAGACATCCAAGAGGCAAATGTTAGGACCAAATGTATTACTGATGACAACTACATTTGAGGGAACTGTAGTTTGCATGTTTTAGGACATTTTTATAAAGTACTGTAATTCCTCCTTTGAGGGGCTATGAATGAAGACAGACTAACTCATTTTTGTTACTTGCATTAAAATTACTTTAGGTCTCTGTTCAAATAAGTTTGGAGAATGCTTAATTTGTTGCTCTGCGTGAACGTATATACTCATACCTGAATACAGGAAAATTGGAGACATCGCCCCCCACCCTGCCCCATGTTCTCTGCAATGGGTTGTGTGCCTCTGTGCATCCCTAATCAACAGAATGAAGCCCTAGGATGCTCTGTATTCACTGGTGATGAAGAAACTTAACCCCCCAAACCTGTATGTAAGCACACTAAATGTGGTAGCTTGAATAGATGCTGTAGCCTCATTTAAAATCTGCCTGGATGGGAATTACTAAACTCGCTAATAGTTGAAAGATTACTTACAATACAGCAAGTTGGACAGTTTTGTATATTGGGGAGGGGGGTGCAGTGGTGATGGGGAGATGCTAGCGAAAGGTGTAGAGGTTAAGTTTGAATCTTGATTTGGGGACAAATGTGATTTTAAGAGTAGTTAGATACTTTATACTTAATGTGCCTTTAAAGTAGTCCATTTTCTATGTTTTGTATAATCTGAAACTGTACATTGAGAAATAAAGTTTAAAACCAAATTTCCCAGAGCAGTAGACTCCAGTGTTCCCAACGCTGCCAATATCTAGAGGAAGAAGCTGCCACGGTGAGTGGCAAGGTCCTAACGTGTGGCTTGTACAGAGAGCTGGGAGAGGCTGAAAGTTGGTCATAGGAGGGTTTCTCAGTCCGTCTGCTTCTTTCACAGGCCAGCTTTCTGGATGAGTGACCGACAGTGACACAGGAGCCCGCCCACACATCGAAGGGCCCCACGCTTGGTTAATGATCAGCTAGCACCATCTTAAAATTGTTAATGATATTTGGACAAACAGCCTCACGTTTTCCTTTTGCGATGGTCTCCGCATGTTATGTAGCCAGTCCTGTTCTTCAGTTTGTGTTTAAAAGACTTCTGCTTTAAAGGGTTGGGTGATGATGAAAAGACTATCATAAAAACACACTCTCCCCGCCCCCACAAAAAAAGAAAGAAAAATTAAACCAGAGCTTTCACTTTTCCCTAAAGAATGCCAAAAGTTATACATTCATGAAATGAACCATACCCCTTGCCAGGAGGTACGTACCCTGAAGTCACAACCACTCCAGGGTCACTTGGTGATGTGTTGATATCCATCAGGCCCAGTGTGGCTCCTTATGGCCCAGCAACCTGTGACTTAGAGTCATCGCAGGGTCCCAAAGGCACCCAGTGTGGAACAGGGAGAAAGGAACAGGAGGTGTACAATAAATGATCCAGTTTGGAAAATGGATGAGCAGGATAAACATCAGTGCCCAGTGGTCCATGCATGGTTTCCCTGCCGGTTACTAGTTCTAAGAACTCCCTTCCATGGTGGGAGGAAGACCAGGGGTTTGTCAATGCAGGATCTGTTTGGTTCCACTCAGCTGAGAAAGATTAAGGGCAGGAGGAGAAGGGGACGACAGAGGATGAAATGGTTGGATGGCATCACCGACAAGAGTTTGGGTAGGCTCCGGGAATTGGTGATGGATAGGGAGGCCTGGCGTGCTGCAGTTCATGGGGTCGCAAAGAGTCGGGCACAACTGAGCGACTGAACTGAACTGAACTGAACTGAACTGAGCTGAACTCAGCATGATGATCTCTCTAGTCCATAGTCTTCCAAGGCTGTATCTAAGGTGGGCGTGGGGAGGAGGCCCTTTACTCCTTCTTGTGGGTACAAAGGGTCTCAGTAGTACCTGGGGGTTGAAGGCTCTCAGTTCCTCTGACTGTGCAAGGCTAAACCAGTCAGAGCTCTCATGTGGGTTTTTTTTAAACAACAGACATTTAATATCACACACATTTTGACAGTCAGGGATCCAGTAGCAGCATAGTAGGGCAGTTTTGCTTTATGGTCTTACATGAATGAGATAGACTTCATGTTTGGACCTGAGAATTCCTACCTCTCAGTCTTATGCTTCAGTCTCTTCAAGTCTTCAGTCCAAGTCGTGTCCCTGGGCTGATCCTTTGTCTGATGAAGCATGCTACAGGATCTGACATATCTTTTCCTGTCACCCCATATATCTTCTGCCCAGGTTTTTGCCTTCACACCACAGACCCTTAGTCTATACTAGGACTTAGCAAACTACTGGCTTGCTGGCCAAAGCCCTGACTTTTTGTGGTCCTCAAACGCGGAATGCTTTTTCATTCTTAAAGAGTTATTTGGGGCTTCCCTGGTGGTCCCAGTGGTTAAGAATCCACCTGCCAATGCAGAGGTCATGGGTTCAATCCCTGGTCCAGGAAGATTTCACATGCTGTGGGCCAGCTAAGCCTGCGTGCCACAGCTAACTGAAGCCTGTGCGCTCTAGAACCCATGCTCCACAGCAAGAGAAGCCGCTGCAACAAGAAGCCCATTCGTTGCAGCTAGAGGAGCCCCTACTCATCATAGCTAGAGTAGCCCTGCTCACCGCAACTGGAGAAAGCCCACACACAGCAACAAAGACACAGAGCAGTCAAAATTAAATAAATAAATAATTTTTAAAACAGAGTTATTTAAAAAATGCAAAAAGGAGAACGTATGTGACCTGTAACACCTAAAATATTTATTATCTGGCCCTTGACAAATAAAGTTTACCAGCCTCTGCTTCCGAATCTGACTTGATATCCCCGCAAATCTCCAAATCACTGGATTCTCCACCAATTTAGATTGCCAGTCTCAGGCACAAAGAATCTCAGTAAAGCCATATTTTCTTTCATTTTTGTCATTAAATGAACCATCTTTGGCCCAGGATTGACTTTTTCTTGCAGGAGCGTCCTGCTGGGTTTCTACAAGTTTTTCTGATGCTCACAACATCCACGGGTACATGGCTGGTGTGAGATGGGTGACAGTTTAAACCATGGTTAAACCGTGGTCCATGGGCCAAATCCAGGCAACCACCTGGTTTTCTAAACACAGTATTATTGGCACATAGCCACGTCCACTAATTGGCATACTGTTTGAGGCTGCTCTCAAAGGCAGACTTGAGCAACTGCAGAAGAGACCATATGGACCTAACTGTGAAACCCTGACTAGCTGGCCCTTTACAGAAAGCTTTCCAAACCTTGGTGTGAACCAAATGTTTTGCAAAAGCAATGCCTGGGCCACCACCTCCCAGCCTGGAAAGTGGGTCCCAGCTGCCCTCTGTTCCACCAATGTCTATGGCTTGTGGCACCCACATTCTGTTTTAGTCAGGGTCCTGAGTTGCAAGCAACAGCGACTCTGGCTGATTTAAACAGAAAAGAAGGGACTTCCCTGGTGGTTCAGTGGTTAAGGCTCCGTGATTCCAACGCAGGAGGGGATGCCCTGGTTGGGCAACTAAGATCCCACATGCTGCATGTGTGGCCAAAAAATAAATAGAAAAAATAAATAAAAATGTTAAACTAGAAATCTATTAAAAAGAAGTCAGGAAGTCACCCCCATCTCCCTACACCACATCGGATGGTTCCACAGAGCACAGTTTTCTAAGGAAACTGCTGTCACCACAACATGATGCTGCTTGCACCAAAAACTTGATCTTATGAAAAGCATCTGTGCTACCCTGACTGCTTTAGAGTCAGAGCTGGGCACGGTGCATCTGATTGGTGAAGACTGGGTCACATGGCCATGGCCTTGCTGCAAGGGAGGCCAGGAGATGCTTAGCAAGCATCTTCAGTTTCTACAGTGGGAGGTAAGTTCTGCAGCCCACAAAGACCCAGAAAGAAGGGAATGCCCCCAACAAAAGAGGGAAATTCAGACACTGGGCAGACAGAAAGGATGGTGCCTGCTAAACCCCATCAGAAGCTCGTTTCTTACTGTCCCACAGCTAAGCTAATGCTAATGCTAAGTCACTTTAGTCGTGTCCGACTCTGTGCGACCCCATAGACAGCAGCCCACCAGGCTCCCCCGTCCCTGGGATTCTCCAGGCAAGAGTACTGGAGTGGGTTGCCATTTCCTTCTCCAATGCATGAAAGTGAAAAGTGAAAGTGAAATCGCTCAGCCGTGTCTGACTCTTAGCGACCCCATGGACTGCAGCCTACCCGGCTCCTTCATCCATGGGATTTTCCAGGCAAGAGTACTGGAGTGGGGTGCCATTGCCTTCTGTTTACCAAATGTTATTGATCCATACGCCATCTGCAAGCTCTTTGCTCGTAGGTATGTACATTCTGTGCTATCATTGACTGGACATTTTTTCCCCCTTAAATCAACTCTCTTTTATATAAATGCATTTATTCAGAAGAAAAACTAAATTTATAATTTATTTCAAATTCATAAAGTTGGAGATCAACATCAGTTGCCATTCATTAGTGACCCAGTTAGAAATGAGAGGGGCTTCCCAGGTGGCACTAGTGGTAAAGAATCGACTGTCAATGCAGGAAATGCAAGAGACACAGGTTTGATTCCTAGGTCGGGAAGATCCTCTGGAGTAGGAAATGGCACCCCATTCCAGTGTTCTTGCTTGGAAAATTCCATGGGCAGAGGAGCCTGCTACACAGTCCATGGGGCTCCTAAGGGTTGTATACAATTGAGCAATAAAAATGAGATACAATTAAGAATGTTATTAAATGCATATTTCAAATGGTTGTTAGTAGGAGGTTTTGAGTCTGAGGACTACTCTTTCTCTTTTTCTTAAAGAATATATATTTTTAATACTTATTTATTTGGCTGTGCCAGGTCATAGTTGCAGCATATAGGATCTAGTTCCCTGAACAGGGATCAAACCTGGGTCCCCTGTATTGGGAATGTGGAGTCTTAGCCACTGGACCACCAGGGAAGTCCCCTTGCTCTTTCTTAACTAAGAAAGGAGGTTAGAGACTTCCCTGATGGTCCAGGGGCTGAGACTCTGTGCTCTCAATTCAGAGGGGCCAGGTTTGATTCCTGGTCAGGGAACTAGATTTCATGCCACAACTTGGAGTTCACATACTGCAACTAAAGACTGAATATCCTGTGTGCCACAAGTAAGACTGAGTGAAGCCAAATAAATAAATTTATATATATAAATAAATATATATATATACATATATATATATAGCAAGGAGGTTAGTAACAGAAGTGCAGGTGTTAAAAATGATCAGGACCATACCTACTTGATCTACTCAAAGCCAGTGAACAGTGAAGGATAAGTGAACAGAAAAAGATAACTTTCTCTTTCGTGATGTGACTTCAGGTACCAGGTGAATCTGTTAGCTACCACTGGTAGTATTTGCCGTGTAGTTTACTTTCAAACCTGTCATAATTTCCTGGTGCTGCTTTAAGAGATCACCACAACCTGAGTGGCTTTAAAACAACATAAATTTATTATCTCACATTACTGCAGGTCAGAAGTCTCAAATTAGTTTCGTTGGGTGTTGGCAGGGCTGGTTCCTTCTAGAAGCTCCAGGGGAAGAATCCATTTCTTCCCTTTGGGAGTGTGTGTCTAAATCCACCTGCATTCCTTGGTGCATGGCCCCTCCCTCCATCTTCAAAGCATCTTCTCTTCTCTCTGACCTCCTAGGACCCTGTGATCACACTGGGCTTGCCCTGATAATCCAGGATAAACTTCCCATCTCAAGATTCTTAACTTAATCACATCTTCAAAGTCTCTTTGCCATGTAAAGCAATACATCACATTTTCTGGGACTAGAAAGTAGACATCTCTGGGGGGGCCATGATTCACCTACCACAACCCCCCTTCCAGTCTAGTCATTCTTACATGGATGCATTGGAGGAGTGTGCTGTCACTCAGTCGTGTCCAACTGTTTGCGACCCCATGGACTGTAGCCAGCCAGGCTCCTCTGTCCATAGGATTCTCCAGGCGAGAATAATGGAGTGGGTTGCCATTCCTTCTCCGGGGGATCTTCCCAACCCAGGGATTGAACCTGGGTCTCCTACATTACAGGCAGATTCTTTAACATCTGAGCCACCAGGGAGGCCCTGGACTGGGGGAGGACATGTGTAATACAAGAAAGCGTGAACTTTGATGTCCTCACTGGTGTAAGGGAATTCACACTTGTGCTTTGTTCCTCCCTTTTTGGATTTCCTCCGTCTCCTCTGTCTGAACTGGGTTTCCTCTCTCAAGCTGACCTTGTAGGACATCCCGATGCAACAGGAAATTAGAAATATATTTTTTGGGAACTTCCCGGCATTTTGGGAACTTCCCGGCGGTCCAGTGGTTAAGACTCCCACTTCCACTGCAGAGGGAGTAGGTTCCATCCTGGTCAGGGAGTTGAGATCCTGCCTACCACACTGAACGGCTGAAAAAAAAAGAAAGAAAAAGAAAAGAAACAAGTATTTTGGTTTAGCCACACTTGGGCGTATGATCAGATGCTTCCAGCTTCCAAGAAAGCCCGTCCTTTCTCCCTCCTCTGAGCATAGCTCCCCCTCCAGCTTCTGTGCTCACAGGGCTCCAGGTGGAAGGGGCTGGAGGAAGTGCGTTGTGCAACCCCGCACAGATGGCTTGCAGGAGTGGCAGCCCTGCCAGGTGTCTGGAGCTCACTAATTACAGAGCCTCTCTGGCTTTAAGAAACTGAGGTTTCTGACTCATCACCCATGGGGCAGGAGCTTTCATTTGCCTGTTTCTGTTCTGATCATTGCTTTCATTGCCCCCCATCCAAGGCCATGGCCCAGGACTTCTGCGACCAACCAAACCCTCCATGGGAGGCAGTGTAAACCAGAGTTCTGACCCGACTGGGCAATTAGGAGGCAAGAGGCTTGAGTCAGCTGTTTAGACTCTTGAAGCCTCATGTCCTAATCTGCAAAACCAGAATGATACTTAGTCCCTGGGTCTCCCCTTCCCTGAATATTTGTGGAGCACCTACCATGTGCCACACATTGGGCTAGGCACCGAGACACAAGGTTGTATCACACAGAATAGCCCCATGCACCCATGGAGCCTACATTGTCGTGGGGGAGGGGAGCAGACAATAAACAAGAAAAAGAATAAGTAAAATTACAAGTCAGCAGCAGAAACCAACACAACATTGCAAAGCAAATATCCTCCAATTGAAATAAATTTTCAAGAAGTTTGAAAACAGGAAAAAGCTACACGTTGGGATATAATCTGTGAAGGAAATAGTGTATTATAAAGAGAGCAATCTGGGCTGAGTGAGGACTCAGTGATGAGATGACATTGAAGCTAAGACTAGGAAAGCTGAGAGTGAGAAGGAATGGGCAACAGGACCAGGCTGTATACAGGGGAATGAGGATGAAACAAGATAGTGCAACAGTGTTCATACAGGACCTGTCACCACGTGGGGGACACTGTGCTTCCGGACCTGCCCAGAACTTCAGCTTACAAAGTGCCTTCGTGTGAATGGTATCATTCGATTCTTGTGACCACCCACCCAATAGAGAGGGTAGACCCTGCTGTGCCCATTGTATTGGTGGGAAAGTGATGGGAAGAGCAGTTAAGTACAGCAAGGGGGTAAAGCCTTTCCCTTTGTCTCTGATCTCCCCAAAGTCGCCTGCTTTGAATGACAGTGCATACGTGCTTAGTCACTCTGTTGTGTCTGACTCTTTGTGACCCCCATGGACTGTAGACTCCTCTGTCCATGGGATTCTCCAGGCAAGAATACTGGAGTGGGTTGCCATTCCTTTCTCCAGGAGAATCTTCCCGACCCAGGAATCGAACCCAGATCTCCTGCATTTCCAGATTCTACACTGTCTGAGACACCAGGGAAGACCTTGACTAACAGGGGACACTTGCAAGATAGTGGATGAGTTAGCTACTGCTGTGCAACCACAGCCACAATCCATACGACAATCAGTGTTCATTGTTCACGTGTCTGGGACCAGCTAGGATTTGAATGGGCGGGTATGCTGACATTGGCTGGATATGCTCACAGGTCTAGGTGTTGGCTGGTAATGCGCTTGGCTGAAGTGACTGGGGCAACTCAACCTCGTTCCTAAGTCCCCTGTCCTGTATCAGACTGACTCAGGTATCGTCTCTTCTGATGGCAGAGATGCAGGAGCGCAAGCGGCAACATAAAGCCTCTTAAGCTTGCAATTAAGATATCATTATTCTCTGCCTTCTATTGGCCAAGCAGGTTACAAATCTTACCCAGGTTCATAGGTGGTGAAATCAGCTCCCTCCTTCAGGGAAAGGAATACAGAGGTGAGGGCAGAAGCAAAGAATTGGGGTCTTTAATGTAATCTATTAGTGCAGGCTTCCGTTAGGGTCACAAAATGGAGAATTGTGTGTGTGTGTGTGCACATGCGTATGTGAAACAGTTGAATTGTTTAAGGCACACATGGAATGTTTGTGAAAGTGCAGATTCTAAACTAAGCCTGTTAAATCTCTAAGAGCATGATTCAGAATCTGGTTTTTATAAGCCCTTCAGTTTATTCTGATGATCATAAACAGTCTGCAAACTATTATTTTAAGGGATCAGGCCCTATGTACACAAGTCACATGGGTTTTCATTTTACATTTGGAGGTAAATACTGGAACAAGAAGTATTTTACATATAGACGTGAATATGCATCTCTACTCTGCCGTCCAGAACATGTGTCCAAAATTTATCCTGCTTCTGAAAGGCCAAGTGGCCAGAGTGAAAGAGAAGGTAATACTACCACCCTCTAGTGGTGGTTTGTGGCAACACAATAGAGCCGTAAAGCACTAAGTATGTACAGTAATCCTGAAGGAGAAAGTGACAGCCCACTCCAGTCTTCTTGCCTGGGAAATCTCACGGACAGAGGAGCCAGGCGGGTTGCAAATCCATGGGATCTCGAAGAGTCGGACATGACATAGCAACTTAACATATAAAGCCATAAAGCAAAGATATTTTCTTTCACATCCAATATAGCCAAATGCAAGACAGCTGATAAAAGCTAATGTGAGTTATTCCTCACTGCTTTACAGTTTAATCTATTACTACCAGGGCATGGCTGTGTAGCTGTTTTCATTGACCTCAAGTTATTAATTTTCAGCTCAGTTTTAAAATCTGTACTCTTTTCAACCAGTAGAATATGACAACATTGAAGGAGATTTACAGTTCGCAGCTGGATGTCAGGGTAGAATTTACTATTCTTACTTAAAAAGAAGATATTTTAAGTGCAGGACCACTTTGAAGTCATTTTGAATAATTGTATTATGAAAAGTACTTGTAAATGTTTTCTTGCAAAAAGTTTCCTTGTAAGAGCTCCATATTATATATATGAGGGTTTCTCAACACTGCACTGTTGACACTGGGGGCCAGGTAATTCTCTGCTGCAAGGGCTGTTCTCTGCATGTCAGGTGTTTAGCAGCATCCTTGGCCTCCACCCACTAGATGCCAACTGCACCCCTCAACTGACACTGACTCACTGGAAACGACCCTGATCCTGGGAAGGATTGAAAGCAGGAAGAGAAGGGTTCGACAGAGGATGAGATGTTTGGATGACAGCACCAACTCGATGGACATGAGTTTGAGCAAGCTCCAGGAGTTGGTGATGGACAGGGAAGCCTGGCATGCTTCAGTCCATGGCGTCACAAAGAGTCGGACACGACTGAGCAACTGAACTGACTGACTGAAACTGTCTCTGGAGCTTCACCAGTGGCTCCGCCTGCAATGCAGGAGCCATAGGAGATGTGGGTTTGATCCCTGAGGTGGGAAGATGCCCTGGAGGAGGGCATGACAACCCACTCCAGTATTCTTGCCTGGAGAATCCCATGGACAGAAGAGTCTGGCGGGCTACAGTTCATAGGATCGAAAAGAGTCGAGCACGAGTGAAGCAACTTAGCACGCACGCATGCACACACGCATGCACGCACGCACAAACTGTCTCCAGACATTGCCAGATGTCCCCTGGGGAGGGAAGGCAAAATTGCCCCCAGCTGGGAACCACCTCCGCTGTAGGGCTTTATATACCAGGAAATATGGTAATTGGCATCCATGAGGAGGCCGCCAGGGCCCACAGCAGGTTACAGCATTGAAGGAAACTGGGTGAAGGTGAAGCCAATGACAGCCTGCCACACTGTGGGCCCTGACCTGTCTTTGAGCAGTACAGGATGTTCCTGGTCCCGAAGCTTAAACTGCACATTAGCTCAATATTTGTCATCAACTAGAA